>NC_136387.1:25226880-35226880 GCF_965140285.1 Lepidochelys kempii
AGTTATGTTTATAGTCATTCTATTCCCTTTTTATTATTACGTATTTGTTTTACATTATTAGTGAGTGAACAATACTTATGTGGCAAGTGTTTCCCTGTCTTGTTCATGCACAGACTAAGAGCAATAAAAAAGCTTGTTTACTATTCAAAATCATCCTTACTCATGGAGATGGAAGTAGATATAAAGCTTAGGTCATCCAATCACGGAACACAAAAAATTTCCATGTGGCTTATGTGACAAATTGTATGCAAATCAAATAATGTTGTGAATTGTTTGCTGTGAATATTCCTTGGAGATCTCAATATCAGAGGAATTACTATTTGAGCTGTGTCATTGGTCCCACATATTATACCTTTTCCCTGACTGGATTTCCAAGTTTATAAACTACTTTATAGCCATATGTTTAATCACAAACATTTACAATTTAGTTTATGACCAGACTCTGCCACCCTTACTAACAATGAGTAAAGTAGTACATAACTCACTTACCTCCTACGGCTGCAAGGTACATGGAGAAAGGTACAAGGGTGGCAAGAGCTGGCTTACTGTGGTTCTATGAATCTCAGGACATCTTTACACTACAAAGTTAAGTTGACTTAATGTAAGTCGATACCCAGCCACAGCCGCACTGAACATTTCAATGTCATTCAAGCAGCCCTGCTGCAAGCCATAGAATGAAACAAGTATAGGTTGCCGCTGGCATTCATGCAGTAGCTGAACACAGTGGAGCGCTATTTCTGGACCCAGAAAACAACCACTGTCTGGTGGCATTGCATCATTACGCAACTATGGGATGATGAGCAGTGACTGCAGAACTTTTGAATGCAGAAGGACACTTTACAGGAGCTTTGTGCAGAGCTTTCCCCAGCCCCGAAGTGCAGCAACACTAAAATGAGACCTGCTCTGACAGTGGAGAAGCAAGTGGCAACAACTCTGTGGCAGCTTGCAACACCAGACTGCTACTGGTCAGTGGGGAATCAATTCGGAGTTGGTAAATCTATCCTGGAAGCTGTTGTGATCCAAGTGTGCAGGGCCAATAATCAACTTCTGCTAAGAAAGGTAGTGACTCTTGGCAACGTGCAGAACATAGTGGATGGTTTTGCCATGATGGGGTTCCCCCAGTGAGGTGGGGCAATAGATAGCACATATATCCCTATATTGGCACCAAAACACCTAGCCAAAGAATACATAAACCATAAGGGATACTTTTCCATGATGTTGCAAGTGCTGGCGGATAACAGGGGGTGTTTCATCGACAACAATGTGGGATGGTCAGGAAAGGTATATGACACATTTTTAGGAACACAGGTCTGTTCAGAAAGCTGCAATCAGGGACTTTCTTTCCAGATCGCAAAATAACCATTGATAATGTTGAAATGCCAATCGTGATCCTGGAAGACCCAGCCAAGCCCTTGCTTCCATGGCTCATAAAGCCATATATTGGCCCTCTTGACAGCAATAAGGTACAGTTGAACAGTACACTGAGCAAAAGCAGAATGGTGGTGGATATGTGCCTTTGGATGTTTAGAGGGTTGCTGGAGCAGTTTGCTTACTATATTAGATAGCAGTGAAAGCAATATCCCCATTGTTATTGCTGCATGTTGTGTGCTCCATAATATTTGTGAGGCAAAGGAAGAGAAGTTTCTGTAGGGTGGCCATGGAGGCAGATAGGTTGGTTGGCAGCTAATTTTGAGCATCCTCTTCAGTTTGCTTGTAACTGACTACTCACTAAAGGTTCCTTCTCCAGAATCACACTTGGCCACCAGGCTGTCCTGTGACCAGCTGGGCTCCAAAGTTAAAATTAGCTCCTGGCTCTTGGGGAGAATGGATCCACTGCTCACCTGTCTCCTATTCTCCTCCTCCTGCGCTTTCTCATCCACAATGTCCTCCTTGTTGTTGCCTGAGGTGGCCCAGGACTCAGACTTCTGGGAGGTATCCACACTGCAATTGGGAGTAGTGGTAAGCTCATCGCCGAGAATTGCATGCAGTTCATTGTAGAAGCAGCATGTTTGTGGTGCAGAACCAGTGTGACTGTTTGCCTCCCTTGTCTTCTGGTTCGCCTGGCAAAGTTCTTTGATTTTCACATAGGCCTGCCGCATGTCCCTGGTGTAGCCCTTCTCCCCATGTCCCACACAATCTTTTCGTGGACGTCTACATTTCTTCAGATGGATTGGACCAGTGCCTACACAGACGCTTCTCCCCACAGACAAATAAGATCCACCACCTGGATCGCATTTGGGGAATTGAGTTGCAGTGATCAGCTGGGCTGGCAAGCTCTCCACACGGATCAATCAGAAAATGGGAATTCAAAGTTCCCAGGGCTTTAACAAGGGAGGGGCTGTTTCCTGTGTACCTGGCTGCTGTGCAGCGGAGTTGAAAACAATCTCCAAAGCAGTCACAGTGGAGCATTGCGGGACACTTCCTGGAGGCCAATTCAGTCAGCTTACAAAACACTGTGTCTACACTGCCTCTCTGTGGACCCATCAACCCATAGAATTAAGTGCTATGCCTCTTGCTGAAGAGGAGTAATTAAGTCAACATTACAGGTGCGTTAGGTCAGTGGAAGGGACCTTGTTGTGTAGGCACATACATTATTAGGTTGATGTAAGGCGGCTTCTGTCAACCTAAGTTTGTAGGTAGACCAGGCCTCAGTGACAGGCTACACTTGCTAATCTTCCCCAGAAGAGAAGGTCTCCAAAGAGAATTTTCTTTTCTCCAAAGATTTAACATAAAATAGTTCCAAAGATAAGGCACGTAAAAGTAACAAATCCATATGTCAGTGGTAAGTGGAACACAGTCTCTCTTTTTCATAGGAAACAACTTCTGTGCAATGTATAGGGACAAAGAGAGGGTAATTTCATATCTGTATGCAGATCTTGTAGGGATTCGTCATTCCTACACAAAAAGATGTCAGATCCTTACCAAGCAGTTATTGTTAAACTGTTAGTAGCTATTAATAATAGATGCACTCAATTGACCCCAGTGGCTGTAATTAATCCCTACAACAATTCATGAGTGAAATTCAATGGAGTATTCAGCATTTATATTGAGAGGAAGGAAAGGGAGAGAGTTTCAGAAGTAGAGCTAGGCAATGGTATTGGCCCCTCTAATAGCTCAGAGTATATTTGGACTCTTCTAATATATTTATTTTTAAATGTGAAATTGTTCAGTATTAGATGAACCAGTTGAGAACTGACAAACTTTTGACATGAAATAAGAGCTGATGTGACCCCAATCCTGAAATATTTTCAAGGTTATAATTGATCTTGGTAAGAAATAGAAGACAAGTGTGTGAGGGAGAAAGGTCCTCCCAGATAGTAACTGCTCACTGTTCACACATGCTATTGTTATTATTATTTTAAAAGTGTATTCTCAGAACATCCAGAATGCACAGATTATCAAGCAACAGCTGTCCAAGACCTAGCTGCTATTTCCATTGTCCTACATCCCATTCTTTCCCCTCCTTTCTTTCCCATCCTGTGTATATTCTTCACCTGTCAAGGGAGGGATAGCTCAGTGGTTTGAGCATTGGCCTGCTAAATCCAGGGTTGTGAGTTCAATCCTTGAGGGGGCCACTTAGGGATCTGTGGCAAAAATTGGGGATTGGTCCTGCTTTGAGCAGGGGGTTGGACTAGATGACCTCCTGAGGTCCCTTCCAACCCTGATATTCTATGATTCTATGACATCATAATTAAAGGCCCAATCCTATATCAGTGAAGTCAATGAGTTTTGCCAGTTTTTAGAGTATACATTTTTTTTTTGGAGAAGGGGATATCTTTTACTGGTATGTAAAGTACTGTGCCTCTTTATAGTGCTGCAGAAATAATACAATGGTAATTAGCAATAATGAAAACCATAAGAATCAGTAATACACAAAAAGATTGCAGTTCTCAAGTGAATAGAAGTTGACTCCAAACAGGAGCCTGAGAAACAACCACTAATCAATCACAAGAGCTCAGAATGACAAAACCCAAAAAATGAATCATTGGACAATTATGACTGAAAAGAAAACAGTGCAGAACCCTGGACATCATGGTTAACCCCTTCATAGCCGAAACATTTGATACTGCATTTAAAACACATCATATATGCAGCATCTACGGGCAAGCATCTCTATCTTGGCATCAAAACACCTAGCCAAAGAGTATATAAACCATAAGTGATTAAGGAAAAGCAGAAAGCATACAGGGAGTGGAAGAAGGGAGGGATCAGCAAGGAAATCTTATTCAATCTTTTTATTACTAACCTCGGCACAAAAAGTGGGAGTGTGCTAATAAAGTTTGCGGATGATACAAAGCTGGGAGGTATTGCCAATTAAAGAAGGACAGGATATCCTACAGGAGGATCTGGATGACCTTGTAAATTGGAGTAATAGTAATAGGATGAAATTTAATAGTGAGAAGTGTAAGGTCATGCATTTAGGGATTAATAACAAGAATTTTAGTTATAAGCTAGGGACGCATCAATTAGCAGGAGGAGGAAAAGGACCTTGGAGTATTGGTTGATCATAGGATGACTATGAGCTGCCAATGTGATATGGCCATGAAAAACCTAATGCGATCTTGGGATGCATCAGGAGAGGTATTTCCAGTAGGGATAAGGAGGTTTTAGTACTGTTATACAAGACACTGGTGAGACCTCACCTAGAATACTGTGTGCAGTTCTGGTCTCCCATGTTTAAGAAGGATGAATTCAAACTGGAACAGGTACAGAGAAGGGCTATAGGATGATCCGAAGAATGGAAAACTTGTCTTATGAAAGGAGACTCAAGGAGCTTGGCTTGTTTAGCCTAACTAAAAGAAGGTTGAGGGGAGTTATGATTGCTCTCTATAAATATATCAGAGGGATAAATACCAGAGAGGGAGAGGAATTATTTAAGTTCAGTACCAATGTGGACACAAGAACAAATGGATATAAACCGGCCACCAGGAAATTTAGACTAGAAATTAGACGAAGGTTTCCATCAGAGGAGTGAAGTTTTGGAATAGCCTTCCAAGGGAAGCAGTGGGGGCAAAAGATCTATCTGGCTTTAAGATTAAACTCGATAAGTTTATGGAGGAGATGGTATGATGGGATAACATGGTTTTGGTAATTAAATATTCATGGCAAATAGGCCCAATGGCTTGTGATGGGATATTAGATGGGGTGGGATCTGAGTTACCCAGGAAAGAATTTTCTGTAGTATCTGGCTGATGAATCTTGCCCATATGCTCATCGCCATATTTGGGGTTGGGAAGGAATTTTCCTCCAGGGCAGATTGGAAGAGGCCCTGGAGGTTTTTCACCTTCATCTGTAGCATGGGGCACAGGTCACTTGCTGGAGGATTCTCTGCTCCTTGAAGTTTTTAAACTACAATTTGAGGACTTCAATAGCACAGATATAGGTGAGAGGTTTTTTGCAGGAGTGGTGGGTGAAATTCTGTGGCCTGCGTTGTGCAGGAGGTCAGACTAGATGATCATAATGGTCCCTTCTGACCTAAATATCTATGAATGTATGAATCTATAAGTCTACAAACCTGAAAAACAGCTTCATTACAGCCTAGTCTTTATATCTAATTGGAAATATAGGAAAGGGGAAGGAAGAGCTTCCTTCCCCTTTCCTATATAAATGTTGCATTGCACGGCAAACACATGAGACTAGGAGGAATTCCAAATACTAGTGCAAGTATAATACAAAATCAGATGCAAAGATTACTGAGTCAGCCTTGTGTCAGCTAGTTTCACTTGCACGCTTTCAGTTGTACTGAGTTTCATAATTCCAGCGCAGATGATATAATTAAATATACATAACATTTTTTAAAGCAGTAACAGTCACTTTTAACTACAATATGCATTTAAGACAAGTGGAGACCTTCTCTTGACAGTGCAACATGGAAGAGCATTTCCTATATTCCACAAATGTTCTATGACCACATACTCTTGCCTTTTGTTGGTTTGCTTAAAACTGCAGCTCCAGGAGCCATGTGATTATGTGAGAGTCTCAGCTTTCACCTTAAATAAAATGTACGTTCCTCATGGATGTGGTGAAAGCTTGAAAATATGACTTCTAAATTATCAAAAACCTTGTGGCAAATAAAAAAAACCCAACACTTACGATTTTTAAACTGTCATATTTTTAAGCAATTCTCATGAATTTGGAATGAATTAGGTTATTATAATTCTTTATAACTTGTGTTATTGTAGTGCTTAGGAGCCCCAGTCATGACCAGGACCCCATTTTGTTAGGTGCTGTACAAACACAGAACACAAAGACAGCCCCTGGCCTCATTAAAATCTAAGTCGTCAGTTTTATTCTAATTCTCCACATTATGATGTTATCGCATTTGAAAAATGACAATTGTATTTCACTTTCCATCAATAAGAGAGGTGGGTTTGCTAAAGGAAGGGCCCAGGCGCTCTCAGGCTCAATTTAGCAAAGCATGTACTTAACTTATTGTACATACTGAAGTCTTCTTCAAGCCAATAAGACTTAAGCACATACTTCAGTACTTTGCTGAATGGAGGGGGGGAATTATGTACATGCTTATAACTGAGCACAGCCTTAAGTCTTTTGCTGAATTGGAATCTCAGTGCCCAAGGAATGCAGAATCATGCCCCATAGGCAGTCATTTTATGGCTGCACAGTGCATCCAGTGTCCTGTCATCTTAATATTTGATATGCATTACATCAACAGATTATATCCCACACTTGCATGGGGATTGCATATGTGGTTTAATAGGTTATTTCCATCTCTATTTTCTATGATCCTACAACAAACTTTTATAAACTGAACCTAAAAAGTTGGATAGTTACACTACCTGCTATTTGAGTGACAATCACACCTTTAAAAAGGAATACCAAGCTCATTCTGTAGAACAATCCCATCAATAGTTAATTATTAATTAATTAATGCAATAGGCATGAGTGAATTATAAATAATCGTTGTGAAAAATTAGTGCGTGTCTAAACAGGGTAATTTACAAATAAAAATCACTCCTTTCTGCATAGCAGCATTTAACACTGCCTGTTTTAAATTACGTGGGATCTGGTTTCTTCTTGAATTAGCTCTTTCATAGACTGCCTGTTAAATAATAGATATATGTTAAAAGAAAGTTTCATAGATGGACAATAGAAACTAATATTTTGATTTTCAACCGCATTGCATCAATTTTACACTGCTAGCTCCACTGACTACATTGAAGATGCTCCTGATTCATATGAATTTAAACGGACTCAGAATCATGCTATATTTCTGATGAGACAAACACTAATTGACCAAACTCAACTGTTCCTGAATTTTATCTTTCTCAGCTTGACTCTAATGTCTAACAGAGATCTCCAAGGTATATAAAACACTGTATGTAAATGGCACTACAGTGATCACCATAAAATGTCAATATTTTCCTATGGTTACTACAGATTAGACATTGTTAAAATAAGGTCTGAACCTGCAAAGTGCTGAATAATAACGATTTCACTTGATGGATGGAATCTGACATACGTGTTCTCAGATACTTATTTTCTACAGCCACCACGTCAGCTGTAGATCAACAACAACACTGTTACAGTCTACAAGTATAATCAAGCTGAGAGAATATTTTGAATAGACACCATGAAATTTTAGTCTTTACCTCTGTCAAGGTTCCTCCCCCACTCTGAACTCTACGGTACAGATGTGGGGACCTGCATGAAAAGCCTCCTAAGCTTATCTTTACCAGGTTAGGTCAAAACTTCCCCAAGGTACAAAATATTCCACCCGTCGTCCTTGGATTGGCCGCTACCACCACCAAACTAATACTGGTTACTGGGGAAGAGCTGTTTGGACGCGTCCTTCCCCCCAAAATACTTCCCAAAACCTTGCACCCCACTTCCTGGACAAGGTTTGGTAAAAAGCCTCACCAATTTGCCTAGGTGACTACAGACCCAGACCCTTGGATCTTAAGAACAATGAACAATCCTCCCAACACTTGCACCCCCCCTTTCCTGGGAAATGTTGGATAAAAAGCCTCACCAATTTGCATAGGTGACCACAGACCCAAACCCTTGGATCTGAGAACAATGAAAAAGCATTCAGTTTCTTACAAGAAGACTTTTAATAAAAATAGAAGTAAATAGAAATAAAGAAATCCCCCCTGTAAAATCAGGATGGTAGATATCTTACAGGGTAATTAGATTCAAAAACATAGAGAACCCCTCTAGGCAAAACCTTAAGTTACAAAAAAGATACACAGACAGAAATAGTTATTCTATTCAGCACAATTCTTTTCTCAGCCATTTAAAGAAATCATAATCTAACACATACCTAGCTAGATTACTTACTAAAAGTTCTAAGACTCCATTCCTGGTCTATCCCCGGCAGAAACCAGCATATAGACAGACACACAGATCCTTTGTTTTTCTCCCTCCTCCCAGCTTTTGAAAGTATCTTGTCTCCTCACTGGTCATTTTGGTCAGGTGCCAGCGAGGTTACCTTTAGCTTCTTAACCCTTTACAGGTGAGAGGAGCTTTCCCCTGGCCAGGAGGGATTTCAAAGGGGTTTATCCTTCCCTTTATATTTATGACAACCTCAGAATTTGGACAGTTGTACTGAGCTTTCTCCACAATTCAACCCAATCCGAAACCTTCCACATTGCCAGGTGGAAAAAGGAATCTAACCCATCCCTATGCTTCTACAGTTTATAATTCTAATGTCTGAACAGTTTCTTCAGTGAATTTGTCAAAGGCTAATTTCTACTTGAATGGCAACTGTAATTTAGTTTTGAAATCTATTTATCAAAAGCTACAATTTAATTCCATATAATGCACACAAATTTAGGATCCCTTGGCAAAAGCCATTTGTACTGCTACACACATTCTACTTTCTTCTGAAAGACTCATGAAAGTGGATAGACTTCAGATATTAACAAAGGGTTAAGAACACCTGTTTCCCAATTGCAAATGAAACTGGTCACGTATTGTAATATGCACATCTTAGCCTGAAACATTATCAATATTATTTATTCCTAGTATTGAGGTGGCACCCAAAGACCTCACTCAATTTTGGGAAGGACCCCAATGTTCTAACCACTGTACAAACCACACAGGAAGATCTCACAATTTCAATTAAGGCAAGACATAACAAGTGAAGGAAACACACAGTAAGAAGTTAATGGGGAGGAAGGGCAATGGTAATAGTAATAAGATTACATGGGGATATAAACTAGCTAGGTGCACAATCTGAGGTTACCAAATCATTACAAGTGATCAGGTACTACGGTGACAAGCATCAGTACAAAAGCCTAGGACAGTTATCAGGTACTACGGTGACAAGCATCAGTACAAAAGCCTAAGACAGAATGGCACATACTATTCTCCTGGGTCTATTGTGAGGATTCATTGGTTTATTTCTATACCATATAAATTGTATGTGAGTATAAAGAATTATAAAAAATTATTATTCATTTTTATGAAGTAAAGACAATTTGAAAGCAGAAGCATCTTGTGACTCTAGAATCTGATCAAATAACCAGTGCAAATGGTGTAACCCAAGGAGGAGAGCAGTGGACAGAAACCATTGGAAACTGTCCTTTGTTACAATTCAGAAAGTTCAAGACATGCTACTCATATACAAGGCAAACAGGAAATATTGGATGAGGAGACTGAAAATGGCTGTATTGTCAATGGCCCTGTGAAAACAGAGAACATGTGCCAGACCAAACTTTCACTCCACTTTAACACTGTGCAGTAACTATAACCTTGACATTTTGTTTTCCAAATCTTCCTCCTGCCTAACTCCATACACACTGACGTTATACATGCACATTCCCTCTCAGCAGAGGATGCAACAATGTTCCTGCACATCATATTAGAAATAGGGTGACCAGACAGCAAATGTAAAAAATCGGGATGGGGGTGGGGGGTAATAGGAGCCTATATAAGAAAAAGACCCCCAAAATCGGGACTGTCCCTATAAAATCGGGACATCTGGTCACCCTAATTAGAAAGTCTGTTGCAGACAGTAATGCATACTGTGAATCTAAACAATCTTAAAAGAATGGGTAATGCTATTACTATTTCTATTCATAATGTGGAAGAAAACAACCAGGCTGCTAAACACCACAGGTTTCTTTGGAGAAAGGATTGCTAAAATTCACCACATGCTTAATGATGAATGTGAGAGAGTCATGGATGTTTGTTTCTCACTCTGTCTTCTGCAATATGTCACCAGACTACAAGATGATAGACTGCTAGAGACACAACTAAAATATACCTATTGGCCAAATGAGGAGAGCTATTTCAGCTGAGTCCTTTGGTATCCAACAGCCACTGCAAGTGTTCCTACTAGGAAATATAGCAGAGAAAGGCAACAAACAACGGATGTGGTGGTTAGGAAAGGATAATTATCTGCTATGATCTTCTTAGTGTCTGCTTCAGGGAAGGTGAGAAAAATATATTCATTCGAGTACATCTGTAATAGAGATGAGGAAAACAGCCAGCTGAGAAGTTCACATTTTGCAGATATTCACCTTGGGGCCCCTTTCCTTTAAGCTGCATGTGGGTGGACCCTAATGCCCATGCAGAGCCCCATTGGAGTAATGTACAGAGTGAGGGAATAGGGGCTTTGGGATCAGACAAAGGTGACTTGAAACCACCTTTGTGTGCCTGTATTTTGGGACGAGACATCAGTTAAAGCAGCCTCAGTGAATCTCTACTTTAAGATCTGTAGATTTATTGATTCCAAGGCACCATTATGATCATCTGGACTGACCTCTTCTAAACACAGAACACAGAACTTCCCCAAAACAATTGCTGGAGAATATCTTTTAGAAAAACATCCACTCTTGATTTAAAAATTGTCAGTGAGGGAGAATCCAACACCCTTGGTAAATTGTTCGAATGACTAATTACTCTGAATTAGTGTAGTATCAAAGGGTTCCAGCCATTGGATCATGTTACACCCTTCTCTGCTAGATTGAAGAGCCTGTTATTAAATATTTGTTCTCTGTGTAGGTATAAACTGTAATCAAGTCACCCCTTAACCTTCTCTTGGTTAAGCTAAATAGATTGAGATCCTGGAGTCTATCACTGTAAGGCAGGTTTTCTACTCTTTTAACCATTCTTGTGACTCTTCTCAGAGTCATCTCCAATTTTTCAAAATGCTTCTTGAATTGTTGGCACCAGAACTGGACACAGTATTCCAGCAGCAGTCACACCAGAGCCAAGTACAAAAGTAAAATAACCTCTCTAATCCTACTCAAGAGTCTCCTGTTTATGGAGCATTAACCCTTTTGGCCATGTTCAGCTGATTATTCAGCATGATCCCCAAACCTTTTTCAGAATCACTGCTTCCCAGTATAGAGTCCCTCATCCTGTAAGTATGGCCTACATTCTTTGTATCTAGAGGTATACATTTAGCCATATTAAAATGCATATTGTTAAGATCTTATTCCTACTATCCCTAGAAGCAGAGAATACCTGGAGCACAGCTTACCCTGCCCATGCCTGCTTCCTACCCATTGCTCACCTCCATCCTCCCATTCAGTTAAAATTACATTTCATAAAACAAAATTCAAAGTAGCCAACATTTTTCTCACAGTTATTAAAAGATAAAACACAATGTGTATTGATTCTGTGCTTTCTATGTTTGCAATTGCTTTTCTGAATGTCTGCTCATAATGCAATGCATTATATCTGTTCTTCTTGAATGTTATCTTTTGTCTCCTTCAAAACAATTTGAGGCAGAATAGTCATTATTGAATTTCACAATAGCTTTATTATCACATAAATAGTTTGATACAAATCAGGTATGTCTACAAAATAAAATCTTAAACATATTAAGGATAAGCAGAGAACGTTTACTTTATTGACCTTTTTATGCACAGTTCCAGGACTGAGTAACTCAGTAAACAATTCAGCACATTTCCTCCACTTAAAACTGGATCAATTAACCACATTTTAAAATCACTTATGAATTATTTAAAAGATGAGGCTTCTTTTCCAACCTTCCACTTGTAAATGCTTAAGCAAATTAAATGAAACACAGTTAAAATACAATAAAATAGGGATTACTTAAAACTGTGGATTTATTGGTGATGGACAAATGTCATATATTCTGGAAGTTCAATTTAGATGAGTATCTAAGAGTTCAGATGTTTACCCAAACATTATCCAAGAAACAAAACAAAAAACCCCACTCAATGTTGGTATGTGTTCACAGGATTTTTGGTTTGAATGACAGGTATATAAAATGTTTTATTAATTATTTTATTAATTTATTATTAATTATTATTATTATTTGATTTATGAATTGGAAGCTCCAGAGAACAGATTGTCTCTTGGTACCATATTTCTAAAATATCATAACTGATTTGTGGTTTTCCCCTTTGAAAATCCCCTCATGTTTTATGATTTGCCTTCCTCTTTGTTTCTTTAGATATTTATTACTATGAGTATTAGTTATCTTAATAGTACCAAAGCTATATTAGACTGCCGCACTTTACAGGTCAGGGAGACATGGTCTCTGCTCTGAAAAGCTTGCAATCCAACTTTAAATGAGAAATAACACAAGAGTAATTAACAAAGGGGTAAATGGAGTGAAGGAGCACTGGGAACACAAAGTAAAATGAATGATTATTGGACAACATCTCCCATTATGAAACATAGTCTATCCGTTTGGTGAGGGGTGGCTATGAATCACAGCAGTCACATGGCCACGGCACATCACAGGAGGAGATGTCTGGCTGGTCAGTCTAAATATTTCAGGTTTTGGCCAATATTTCCCCCCAGTTTTTAGATTAAAATATTTATTCTGTAAAAAGATAGACACTTAGCATGACAAAATTCACTTTGTTAAAATTCACTTTTCTGTGAAAAAAAAAATAGGTTTTACAATTTTTCAGCTGTCTCTAATGAACACACAAGAACCCACTTGCACATGCAAGTACTTGTTTTATACATTTTATTCTGTGAGTGTATGTACATGTTATGTGCTGATGTTTGAACATTTGACCCAAAGTTAACTCTAGCTTCTCACAATACTCACAGTTTCCTTGGAGGTGGTTTGGATCTGCAGGCTAAATTGTTCAGCTAAGATTTTTATTTAGGTGTCTACTCTGAATTCAGAATAAAACTTCCACCTCCTCTTTCCTTGGCTCTGCAACTTTTTGTCAAAGTCTGTTAGCAATTCAAAACCTGTGTATGTTTAAAAAAAAAACAATTAAAGACTTTTAGTGGAGAGGCAGAATGGCTTTATAGATAGGACTTTGGACTGGGACTTATGAGACCTGGCTCTCCCATTGCTGTGCTCCATGTTTCAGTTTCCCTGTCCGTAAAGTGGGGATAATAATACTTTGATATTACCCAGCACACAGTCTGGACAGCTGAATAGCTATGTCTCCTCAGTACTCCAACCTGGGATGCTTTTTACACTGCTTTACTGGTGGACATCTGAAGAAGTGGAGTTTTTTTACCCATGAAAGCTTATGCCCAAATAAAACTGTGCCACCGGACTCCTCATTGTTTTTACTGGTGGACAGCTACTCCTGACCAATTAACACACAGCCTTCGGCATGTAACTTGCTAACAACTACCTAGCTGTCATTCATGAATTACACTACAGAAGAACACTGGCAGATACTCTAATCTCAGACTTTCCCCCAGTAATGTGTGTCTTGTATTGCCCAGCACCTTGCTGAACAATGCAAACTCATATAAAGTCCGTCATTTCAACAGTGAAAAATGTATGCACTAGCTTTGTTTTCCCAAATGGAGTCTCTCTGCCACCACTTTAATGTAAACACACTGGTTAGATAAAAAAGTGAAACATGTTTATTAACTACAGAAAGAAAAGAAAGATTGTAAGTGATTACAAGTAACGAGGCATAAAGGTCAGGACTGGTTACCAAAAAAATAAAAAAGATAAAATAGAAGCTAAATGCCTAACATAAAAAGCTTAGTGAACTTAAAAACACAAGTTTTCTCTCACCATAATTGCTACAGCAGTCTGTCCTGGCTTGCTTCAGCCAGGATTTCACCCCTTCCCAGTTCAGTTCTTTGAGAGTCATTGATGTCATGAGCAGAGATGAAGGAGGAAAGTGAGGTCAAGCATTTCCCCCCTCTTTATAATTCAATTTCTTGTGCTAGAAACATCCTTGCTGAGTCATGGTGACAAACACTCTCTTGTGGATGTGAGGTTTGAACCGTCCTTGTGATGAAATGCAAATTTCTTTTTCACACCTTCCCCCTGCCAGAGAAGGGCCATTTAAGCAGATGATAGCCTATTAACACCTGGGTAAGGTGCCAGTGTGTCTTTGTCTCTGAAAAAACAGGTTTGGGCCTGCCTTTTTAACTTTGGAACATGTTACAGCAATGTTATACAGTAGAATTTTATAACTTTACAATAATGTTCAGCAGATTATGGGCTTTATAATGAAACTTCACAAGGCATGCTTTGTAGAAAATTTGTCATATCCTTGTAAAAGTGGTAAACATAATGCTATAGATGGTCACAAATATCCTTTGAAGTGAAAAAGATATATAAGTGATAATTATAATTATTATCAGGAGTGGATAAACCAGTTTGGCAACACACACACACACACACACTTTAATATCACTCCATTTTTACAACCCAACTTGATCAGATCGCATTTTATCCCTGAAAATATTCATCTACTTTTTTTTTATTGTTTGTTTTTCCCCATTTCTGATGGCCAGAAACAAAACGGGGAAAAAACAACAGCAAAAATGACACTATTGTGAGATTTAAAAATTCACAGAGGTTCAGATAAGCATCCAAATGTTTCTAGGCTTATCCGAATTGAATCCAAACCCTGAAATACTCAGGGTTCACCCATCACCTCTCTCTCAATCTCTCTCTCTGTTTTGTTTGTTTTTGTGGGTTTTTTTCTCTCAAGAAATGTCACTTCCTGCAAAGTTAATACCTTGGTTGTGAAACCTGCTGCAGTATAAAAATCAAAAATTGTTTCTGTCCTAGGATTTCAGCCAGTACACTTCTCCAGAGACAGAGTGTAACTGCACAATATACCTAGCTCCCCAGCAATCAATACCTGCTAAATCTTAGCTTTTAAAGATTTGCCTCCCTTCTTTCACATTCTTCAATGTTCTGGACATTGAATTGATTGCTTCAGTGGAAAATTAGCTTAGACAAGCAAAAATGTAGGTGTTACTCACTAAAATTAATGAAGCAATAGTACAAAATACAAGTAAAGCAGCTCAGCTGCACTGAAAAATGAATACTAAGCAGCTCAGGGACAATAAGATAAGCCTTTAGACGTATCTACTAAACCATTTTGGATTTAGAAAAAATTCAGAAGAGTAAGGCGCTCAGCTGCCATCTGAAGACTGGAAATTTCAGGCCCATTTCTGGATGTTTGTGCCTCACAGCTGTACCGTTTCACTATTAGGGCTTGTCTTCACTACCTGGGTAAGTCAACCTAAGTTACGCTTCTCCAGCTATGTGAATAACGTAGCTGGAGTCGACGTAGCTTAAGTCGACTTACCCCAGTGTCTTCACTGCACTGTGTCAACAGGACACGCTCTCCGGTCGACTTCCTTTACTGTTCTCAGAGAGCTGGAGTACTGGGGTCAAACGGAGAGGGCTCTGCCATCGATTTAGTAGGTCTTCACTAGACTCACTATATTGACCCCTACTGCATCGATTGCAGGAGCATAGATCTCCCCATAGTGAAGACCAGCCCTTACAGAGACAAGGTGGGTGAGGTAATATCTTTTACTGGACCAAAATGATATGACCTCACCCACCTTTTCTCTCTAATATACTGAGACCAACATGGCTACAACACCACTGCATTTCACTATTGTAACTTTAGTGAATGTTTGCAAAGCACTTTGAGACCCACATTAGAAGGCACTAGAGAAGTGCAACAGTTTAATATGCTATACGAATTCTCAGGTGATATGCACGCAAGGCAAGATCTTCAAAAGTGGCTAGTGATTTTTGGTGAGGCAGAGAGACAACTTGAGACACCTTAAAAGGACTTGATTCTCACTGCTTTTTGAAAATAAGGCCCCTGGAATAAGGGTCAAGTTGGACACCCACAAACTGAGGCACCTGAAATAATTAGTCACTTTTGAAACTCTTAGTCTCACTTTGTGTGTTTTCTTCCTTAGAGGATGTAACTGTTATTGAGAAACATTTCCAAATAAAAAGAAAAACACAGCGTGGGAAGCCATGGATAGGGTCATACTGAATATGTTCTCAATTTTCAGTGCTAAAAGCAAGATTTCTTTTCAAGCTAGTAGCCACGTTGAATCACAGAATCTTTAATTACTTGTTTTAGAAGTGGGACACATTTTGAAGGATTAGTTGCAGTAATTTTTCTAATTGCTTATTGTGCAAGAATATTAGGGGTAAAAAAAAGATGTGCTGAAATAACAGTGAAGCAGTTGGCTCTGCAGAGATCTGTACTGAGGAGTGTTGCAGGAATCTACTGGGAATCTCCTTTACAGAAAAAAAACTATATACACACACATACAGTAGTATTTTGAAAGTTATCTTTTAACAAAGCTAGATATTTACTTACCAATATAGAAACTCCCTTCTCCCCCTTTTCCTCCCAACAAACACTTATGTTAGAAAGGATAAAGCTTAAAACATTTTCCAGAGGCCTTAATGAATTTATAACACACGTGATAATCATCTCTAATAAATTAAAATGTTTGTATTTCAAATGGAACAGGTTCACTCTTGTTGAGGTTTGATTATTTTACAAGTCATTTATTGACTAATGTGTGGACCATTTTCCAAGAGTTAAATGCCACCATCAAGGTCTCAAGTCAAAAAACTGTTTGTCTGATTAACTTTAACCTTTCAAAAAACAAACCAAAAAAAAGCCCTCCTCTTGGGACAGGCTACATGGGCCATAAAATAACTTTGGCAGGGAGAGGGATGCTTGAGGGCTAGTGCTGCCAAATAGACTTAAAACAGAAACTGGGTCAGAACTATAATTATGGAGTTATTACTTGACTATATAATGGGATGTTACAATATAATAAGCAGGTAGCACCTTGTAGCAGGGCATAAAGTGAAGGGGATTTCACTTCAAGGAAAATGACTAAACACCCACAGTGCTCCCTGATGTCATGGCCTTGCAGCTTCCCTGCCCTCAGTTCTCCCCTGATTCTCCCAGTAATTTATTCACAGCCCAGAGTATTTAAAGTAACATTCCCCTTTGGGTCTAATTTATTAAGTCTTTATGAAATGCAGTCTCTGTTGGGTCTTCAAATGCACTCTTGTCCCAAGGCTTCAGCTTCCTGTTTCTACTCCACTACCCTCTGTGATGGAACACACCCCCTTATTCACACCCTACTCATTGCTGTAATAATCTTTGAACAAGGTATGTGTTGTAAGGTATCACTTGAAAACTCAATTTTCTGCTCAGTATTGTCTTGGTAACATATGTGTGGCAACACTGATTATAAGATCCCCCTGTATGATGTTATTAATCCATGTTCCAAAACACACAGCCCGGCCCAAACAGAAATTGGCAAACAGGTGTCTTAAACAAAGGTATGTCTATTTGCCTCAATTTGCATTTAAGTAGTAAACAGAATCATCCAACAGAAAAGGAAAACAGAAAGCTCAAACAGGTGAAAAAAGTGATCAGAAAATATCCTTCCACATAGGCTCTTCGTCTCCTGGTTCTCAGCTGGAACTGTTTTTCAGGCGGGGAACTGAAACTATAAAAAGGAGGTACAAACACAAGGCCCACCTCTCTCTCTCCCTGTTCATCTCATTTACTTCACCAAGATGATAAAAGGAAACATTCATTGGACTCTGGGGGAGGGGTCCTGACCTGAAAGTTTGGTCAGTAATCTGCTAGAGCAGCGTTTCCCAAACTTGGGACGCTGCTTGTTCAGGGAAAGCCCCTGGTGGGCCTGGCCGGTTTGTTTACCTGCCGCATCCGCAGGTTCGGCCGATCGCGGCTCCTAGTGGCCGTGGTTCGCCGCTGCAGGCCAATGGGGGCTGCGGGAAGTGTCACAGGCCGAGGAACATATGGCGTCCTAAGTTTGGGAAACACTGTGCTAGAGCATGTAGTGAGAAAGTTTGTTTTGCAACTAAAATAGTTTCTTCAGCAGATACTAGCAAACATTTTCTCTTCATTTTTCTTGTAACCATTTCTGACTTTTCTGCCTCGTCACTTGTACTCACTTAAAACCTCTTTGTAGTCAATAAAGACGTTTATCTAATCTAGTGTGTTTAAATTGAAGTGTCTGGGTAACTAAGGTAATAATCTGGTACATTATTCCTTTAAAAGAATGACACACTTAATATATTTGTACTGTCCAGTTGAGGGCTGGGCAGTACAGGACATACATTTCTGGGAGAAGAACTGGGAGTCTATTGAGGTCACACTGCAATTTAACCAAGGTTGGTAAGAGCCAAAGTGTAACTGGAAGGCTACACTACACGTAGACACTCAGGGTGTGGCTTCCCTTGTGGAAGGCTGCTTGTGAGCAGCCCAGGTGGGATCTACTACAGCAAGGCATTGTATGATACCCACGATTCCAGGGCAGGGGTGACACACCCTTGAAACTAGGAAGCTCTGCCACTCCCACTGAAGCCCTTGGCCTCTCTGTAGAGTCTTTCACGCAGGTCTTCCCCCCTGCCCCCGATCTCTGAATTTAAAACACCTTCCCTTGGATTAAGGGACTCCACAGAACCCCATAATGAGGCTGTACAGTGATTCAGCAGGTTTAGCCAACAGCCCAGTATCTGGATTGCTGCCCTATTCAACTGATCCTCTCTTCACCCTGGGACTCAAACGTCTCCTTTTGAAAGGGGCCCCACAGCTCTCCTTTGGGGCCATGCTATGGTTCAGACAAACTTCCCCAACTGCTTACTGTCCCCTCTGGTTCCGGTTCCCATCCTAGGGAGAGACTTTCCTGTCTCAATCTACAATTCTTCTCTCCAGACTATCTGCCCTCTCTCTCCTCTTTTACTTGCATCATCTAACAGCTGGAGTTTGTCATGTTCAAGAAGAAGCTATTTGGTTAACACCTGGGTCCATTCCCTAGCCTATCTGATGTTGCCTTGAACATCTATTCCCTATGTCATGGAACTGGACTTTGCTGGCCTTGAGCACCACTACCTATTAATGGAGATTGACCACTGTCTTACTCCAAAAAAGTTGGATGTTCAAAGAGTAGATAATTTCACGTTGCTACCCATGTCAGTGCGAGCAGAAGAGACAATCCTTGAACTAAGATTTGGAACAGCTAGTCAGTTAGAGGAAGTGGCAGTGGAATAATACAAAGGGTGGAATAAATATGAAACAAGAACCTATTATGGAGAGGCAAGGGATGTGTCATTAGCAATAAGTCAATACAGCAAACAAGCAGAGATGCAGAAAGGAGATTTTTATTGACATGCATAGAGACCAGAGTTACATGCAGAGAAGGTATCTATCTGGTGACATCCCAGCCCATCTTATATTCCTGAGCCCCTGGTGTCATACCAAACTAGGTCCCCTCCTGAAACCTGTCCCTCTTTTCCAGTTCTACTCTTCATACTACAAAGGGTAGTGACAGAAAGAAATCTGATATTAGGGAAGCACAGATGGAAAAACGTTTAATGCTGCAACTAGGTCAGACCCTAGATTTTGCTGGATTATGCATGAAGTAAGAGAGGCACAGATCTCAAATTACATAGAAGCATAGAACCATTAGATGGGACAACAAGGGTCCTCTAATTTAACCCCTTTCCAAGACGCAGGATTTGTTCTGTTTAAAATGTGGGAAATGGAAACATTTGTATTCTCTGTTTGTACAATACCTACCATAAAGGGGTCCTGTTCTATGACTAGGACTCCTAGGTGCTTTAGTAATACAAATAACATCTCCCCCCAACAAGAATGTATGACATTACCCAGGGTACAATCTAAACTGCTGCACAGCTGTGTCCCTTCAATTGTCCAACCTGGGGAGAGGGTGCCTTTTACACCGCTTTGCTGTGAGAGCAACCACTCCTGGCCTGCTTCAGCATTTAAATTTACAGAGCCTCTAGCATGTAAATTACTCCCAGTATATTGTGTGAGTATTTAGCCAGCCACCCTTGAATTACATTGCAGAGACACTATCAAATGCCCAGTCCCAGATATGTCCCCAGAAATGTGCATCTTTTATTGCCCAGCTCTTTCCTTCTGGACAATACAAGCTCATAGAAAGTCCATCATTTTATTAATAGAAAATGATATGCACAAATCCTGTTATCTCAAACACTTCAATCAAAATACACTGGTTTAGATAAAACAACAAAACAAGTTTATTAACTACAGAAAGATAGATTTTAAGTGATTAAAAATAATGAGGCATAAGAGTCAAAATTGGTTACAAAGAAATAAAAGGTAAAATGCAAACTAATACCTATCCTAAGCCAAGTCAATTTAAAGCAAAAAGGTTTCTCTCACCATAGCCTTACATTAGTCTAGCTGGATTCCTTCAGCCAGGACCCCGCCCTCAGTTCAGTGATGCTTCCTTTGTCTTTCAAGAGTTGTTGATGCCATGAACAGAGATGAGGGGAGAGAGGTGATTTGTGGCCTCTGTTCTCTCTTTTTTATAGCATTTTTCTTCTTTGAGAATCATCTCCAGCTGAGGTTCATGCAACAGCTAGTCTGTGGGATGGGAACTTTCAGCCGTTATTTTGCCAACATGTAAATTTCTTGCTCACACCATTTTTCCTGCCAAAGAATGACACTTAACCAGGTGATAGTCCATGTGATTATCCTGAAACCTGTCTGAGGTGCTAGCTAGCCTTTTGTTTCTGGGAACTGATTTCAAGCTGTTTCCCTAGACTCGGAACATGTCCTATACAGTAGAATTTCATAACTTTACATACAATATCCTGGTAAAATATAACACAATATTCAGCAGACTATGAGTTTACAAATACCACCTCACAAGACATACTTTGTTCAGAATTTATCATAGTATTGTAAAAACGATCAACATAAGGGTACAGACAGACACAGAAGGGAATTGAAGTTCATGTCTTTAATAGCAGATAGAAGGAGGAACTTTTGGTAGCAATTACTATGTAGCAATTTTAGTAGCAATTTCAGTGAAAAGTCCAGGAAGGCCCCAAGGGCTTGAACTATCTTGATACTAGAGGGACAAGTACCTTTGATAGAGGGTGAAGTTATTGTGTTGACCCTGGACTTCTAAATATATCACTGTTCCCACCAGTATCAGCATAATCTTGGCTGTAGTATTTTATCATGAGAGTAGAACAGGCAATGTCTGTAAAAAGAGTTATCAAGTGTTGACATTTTCATGTCAGCTGTAGTCTTTTCTACATCATCTTTGCTGATTTCTTTAGTTGTATGTCCCTGCAATAGGTCCTCCTGGCTTCCTTCTCGGGCAGCATAAAGCTGTTGGGTCCAGCTTTCTAAGGGAATCCCTTTGTGATAAATAGACTTGCCTGCTCAAAACTTACACTGGGGCTTGCCCCATGATCAGGGAAATATAAAGGCCAGCTTTGTTCAACCTCCTGGTCCTGTAATGAACACAGAATGGCTGCACCAGAAAAGTTGACCCAAAATGTAGGATGAGAGAGACCGCGGTATTCTGTCTTGATCCACATCTTTTCCCCAACTGAACAGCAAAATTATCTGTCAGACAGAAATCCTATTAAAAGTTTTTTTTAAAAAAATGTTCTCATTAGACAGATTTTGTTTTATGGATTATACTGTCCTCTCTGTAAATACATGTATTATTTTTGCTCTAACCTGGTAGGATTACAGTACACTCCAGCAGCCGGAGAAAGAAAATATTTTCTTAATGTAGTCTATCACCTACTTAAGAAGGAAAATAACTTACCAGATATTTATTGATTTCTGCTTCTGTTTTATGCTTTCTATTTCTCTGCTGTTGCGTTCTATTGGAATCATTTTACCATTCTTTTCCCACATCCATCTGCATCTGTCTCCTCTGTTCTATATGTTCTGTAAGAACATATGTAAGAGCTAAAGTTGCAAATGGATTTATCCTGTTGGGCGTGAATGCCTTCTAGGATGTGGCTTATGTTGTAATACCAAAAGCAGTTCACAACTGTGACAATAATGGACCTAAAGTTTCATGTGTCAGTGGGTTTTCAGACACCCAGAGAGACAGATGTATATAATAGAGAAGAGCAATAAACAACAAACAAAACAGGTTTTCAAAAGCTAGAGTTAGAGTCCTCACAGACAAAAAGTGCCTGAATACCCATGCCAAAATTTGCATCCGCATGCTTACACACCCAGTTTATGCAACTGCATATGCAAATACTGTTAGGATGCACAGAGGCAAGCTTTGCATATGCAAATACAGCTGCATGTGAATATATACAAATTTTAGATTTGCTATTGGGCCTCTACGTCAGGAAAAGTTAACTGAAGTAAAATGGTCAGAAAAGTGAAAACAAAGAACATCTTTGTGAAAGCTTGTGTTTCTCATAGAAATTACACAGGTATGGAGCTAATGTTCTTTTATTAGCTGATACCCTGCAGTAAGCGCCACACTTTAACAGCTGATGTATAAAACTAACTGCTGGCAGGGCAGGGGTTTCTCAGATTATAATACAGCAGCCCAAAAGGGACATCATTACATATTCAGACAAGACACTAAATATATATCCCTAGGAATCATAAAGACAGATTAAAAATAGCAAAATACGGAAAACATTAAGGCCCTGATTTTCATGGTCAGAGACGGTTACTGAAGGTGGAATATATAAACACATATTTTTCCATATACAACTTTGAAAATCTCAGCCTAACCCTTTTTGCACTTATAACTTTTTATCTCAGAATATATTACATGAAAAAGATTAGAAAAATAATAATTGGAATGAAATCCAGAGTGATGTCCAAAGTACAGAAATCTGTATCCTCAGAGATGATCTCTGGAGTGGGCCTGTACCTTCTTCAGATAATACCATTAATGTAATGCTGCCTGTATTGTTTCTTCTCCAAATGTATGCTCCATGCAAATATGATACGATTGGATATTTATTACATGATTTACTTGTGATTTTATTTGAAGGCAGGACAGAGCCATTTTTAGGATAAGTATCGTTAGTGTATTTGTAAATTGAATAAGAATACTAAACAACCCAAATTTTACGTAATGACACATGAATGGATATGGATAAAAGAAAAACTGACCTTAAGTAAACCAAATTTTCCAGATTTTCTGTCTATTATTTTGTAGACTATTAGTATGATATCTAAAATATATATAATCTCATTTCTTCACCCTTTCCCAGTGGCTGTTTCCTTTTTTTTTTTTTTTTAATTTTGTCTTGATTTAATTTATTACTCTCCCTTCTTGCATTTTCCCCTCTAATTGTCCTGTGGTAGATATGTACCTAAGTGGATAGATTTATCTACCTACCTACCTATGTATTTATATGGGCCACTTCAGTGTGCTGTCTGAATACCTCCCATTACGAACAGGATTTCTTTTATTTCCCTTCCCTGATATTAAGAAGCAGGCATATGAAGATTCTTGCCAAGGGCTGGACCAAGATTACGGAGCTCTCTGCCAGAGGAAACACCAATGGCCACAAATGGCTGTCTCACAACAGTATTTTTATGGTCACAGATTCATCCATTCTGTAATCTATGACAATAAGCATACTGCTGTGAGAGAGGCATTCGTGGCCACTGTTATATCTTCTAGCAGAGATCTCCATCGTCTTGATCAAGCTCCTGGGAACGATCTGTCTCCCACAATCACAAGCCTCCTGCTATTGGTCGATGGTATCATTATGCTGCTAGAACTACATTGTGTTGGTCTGAGGAAAAATTTGGTTATTTTGATTATTTATTGGTTATTTGGATTCAAAACGGGTAAGTTGGTGAAATGCTATGGTCTGAGTCATGGTTCCTTCTGCCTGTAAAAATCTATGATGTTTTTGTTTGCCTTTGCTGTTGTGGGCTTTTTTCTTTGTTTGTCAAGGGTGTATCAGGGGTGTATTTTTGTGCATCTTTTCCTGGTTTCAGATGGGACTGTAGCTGGAGGGATCAAAAATAGAAATGAGCAGTGACTAGAAATGAGCAGTCCCAGTAACCTTAACTAAGGCCTATTCCCCTGCTACTTCCAAACGTTTTAAAAAATAAATAAATAAATAAGAGGTAAATATGCTCAAATAGTTTGGATCATAAGCAAACCTCTGCACCTTTTGGGGTACACCCACCCTAGGTAGCCCCAGACAGATTGATTCCCATCACCTTTCAGGAGAG
Source organism: Lepidochelys kempii (assembly GCF_965140285.1). Taxonomy (NCBI): domain Eukaryota; kingdom Metazoa; phylum Chordata; order Testudines; family Cheloniidae; genus Lepidochelys; species Lepidochelys kempii. Next base: position 25,251,105 of record NC_136387.1, read on the forward strand.
GCAAATATGTTATTACTTTTTCTTATTGTTACTTTCTGGGATTTTGCCAGGTCTGTTGCCAAGTACTTCTGACATTATTTGTAGAAATCACATATGGGAGGGCTGGATATGCCAATTCCCCAATGCTTAAAATGTCATTTGCATAAGTGCCTCATCCATCTGGCAGTGGAGCTTGTGGGCATGTCATCCAGTATGCCACAGTATTAAAAAAAGGGGAGAGAGAGGGCAAGGAGAATCTCTAAGTAGACACTGGCAGCAGACAGTGACCATACATCTTAGAACAGACCATTACTGCATTATATGCTGGCCACATTATTCAAATGATTTCTCCTATCTCCAGTTCAAGATCTTTCATTGGGGAAACCATTGTCTTTATACCCATATGTTCAGCACATCTGTCTCACTGAGATTGCCTAAGAGGAAAAAAATACCAAACATTCTGGTATTTTGCCAACATAGACAGAAAAGAAAAAAAAACTTTAAGAATCCATCAGGAAATCACCAATTATGACAGTTCATGTTGTGCACTGTGGTCTGTGGGATTTGGGGATTTGAGACTCCGTATATGGCTTCTGATGAAGTAGTAGTGTTTTGTTTCATTTTTTTTAAGACCCTTCATCACTCACACAGACATTTTGGTTTAAACAGCCACAGCATTATGAAATATAAGAAACATAACAAAAAAGCCCACAACTATCCTACTAACTTAAACTGGCAACAACAATGTGGATGTACACACTGAAATCAATTTGTTTTAATGGATCTGTTTGAAAGCCACAATCTAGATGAATGATTATTTGGCTCTTCAAAGAAGAAGCGTTTCAGAGTAGCAGCCGTGTTAGTCTGTATTCACAAAAAGAAAAGGAGTACTTGTGGCACCTTAAAGACTAACAAATTTGAGCATAAGCTTTCATGAGCTACAGCTCAATGCATCCAATGAAGTGAGCTGTAGCTCATGAAAGCGTATGCTCAAATAAATTTGTTAGTCTCTAAGGTGCCACAAGTCCTCCTTTTCTTTTTGCAAAGAAGAAGAAAGATCTTGGTGTTAAGGTACTGGACAGGGACTCAGAATAACTGGATTGAGTTTCCTATAAGACCTTGAACAAGTCACCTAACCATTCAGTTAAATGTGGGAAATATTTCCTCTCTTACCTATTTAGACTATAACCCCCTCACAACAGGGAACTGCTATAACTGTGTGTTTGTACAGTACCTAGCACAATGAAGGTCTGGTCATGCTTATAGTCTCTATGCTCTACTGTCAAAGTAATAAAATAAGAATCAACATTATTATTATACTCTGGGAGAATTTGGAAACGATTTGTTCCATGGCTATGAAAATTGTTTACAAACATATTAGTGTCGTTTTTACTATAAGATATCTGAATTTCTTCAGGATACCTCCTTAGTTGAGCAATAGGCACTCATGCGGACTTTGAAGTGGACCCATTTCCTAAGCATAGCCAGTAATTATCCACACAGATTAACACAAGGCAATCGCCTGTTTTTCCGCCATTCGCAGAAGATTTGCTATACATTTCAAAGAGAGATTAATATAGTGACATCCCATGTTTACAGTTCATTTAAATGTTAAGATGTTCTTTTGATCTCTGAATTAACAGAATACAGCATAGACCGGAACTGTTTTTTTACATTGTTGACTTCTACCAATATATGTATATACACAAAAACACAAACGTTATCTCCCTATGTGTTTTTAAGGGTTGAATTTGAGTAATTTATCCTGCAAGATGCCTAACCCTTTCTGGTCATGTGTCACACCCTCCTTTTGTGGCTAGGCATTACAAGGAAGTCCACAAATGGAGTGTGCCAGAAAGCCTATATTCCCAATGTGAAGGACATGTTCACAGTACATCCACAAACAAGAAAAGGATGTAGAGGGGTGTGCTGGCTGCCCCCCATGGCCAGTGGAAGCTGCAACTGGCCGAACCTGTGGACACGGCAGGTAAACAAACCATCCTGGCCTGCCAGTGGATTTCCTTGACGGGCCGTGTGCCAAAGGTTGCCGATCCCTGCTCTATCTGGTAGGCAGACAAGTGGAGTAGCATACAGCAGGTATCAGAGTAGCAGCCGTGTTAGTCTGTATTCGCAAAAAGAAAAGGAGTACTTGTGGCACCTTAGAGACTAACCAATTTATTTGAGCATGAGCTTTCGTGAGCTACAGACTAAATTAGTCAGTCTTTAAGGTGCCACAAGTACTCCTTTTCTTTATACAGCAGGTAATGTCAAGTGAAAAAAATCGCAATTCTTACATGTTTAATTAAGAGGCATATTCCCATATGGCTTTTAAAATACATTTTCTAATGTTTGTTCCACGGTGTATGTTGTGTGAGCAATCAGAAGAAAGCTGCATGCACTGTAAAATAAATGTCACAAACCACTTAAAGAGGACAGTGTGTGTGTGTGTGTGAAGTGCTGAAAAGGGGGATAAAAATGGTAAGATGGTTCCAAGGCCTCGGGCTATAGGCTTTGGAACCAACAAACCACAGCTGGCTAAACTGTATCTGTAAGGCACAGCCTGGAGAAAGGTGGGAGACATGGTGTCCATGGAACATGGGGGAAAATGAGGTTAGTATACCAACCTCTCAGAGTGTAACAGGCACTCCTCCCCAACATGGGTCCCACACTGCTGGCTGATGTGTCGAGGAGCAAAGATCACGGTTCATGGGTGGCGGGTATTGAAGGACAGGGGAGGCTAAACCTCCCCTAATCCAGGCCATGGCCCCCACCCTTGCTTCCCCTCTCCCCTGAAGCTAGTGAGTGCACAGCTCTAGACGGTGACCCTGGGCTCCTCTGGCCGGGGGAGGGGTGGAGCAGAGGGGGCTCGGGACTCCAGCGGGCATAGGGCAGGGCCTCGGGTGGAAGGGGCAGGGCCGGAGATTAGCCTTCCCGGTGGGGCGGGGGGAGGAGGGAAGTCACCTGCCGCACATGCCATGGTTATTTCCTCCTTGCCCACTCTAGGAAGACTTGTGCCACTATTAGCAGCAGCATGATGTTGACCAAGTCAGTGGTCTAACTGTCCATGTGGATCCTGCTGATGCAGGTTAACAGTTTATTGGAGTGCTTTGAATTAGTCTTCTTTGAAACAGGACAAGACGAAAAGTATATTAGCAAACACACATCAGTAGAGCGCATGTAGACAGTTAGATCACAGCAGGGTACTGTAAGGTAGATTCACACCCCAGATTGCCTCGGTGTAATTGTTTATGCAGACAAGCCTTCAGAACTCTTTGTTCAGGGGAGCATAAGACCTGTGGGTGTCCCTTGCCCCTGCATGAGTGTTTGTGGAGGTGGAAGGGGCTTTGTGGACATTTAGCTACTTTCCACATCTCTGTATAACTGGGTACCATCTAGTCTTGTGTTTGCTTCTGGGCTGTGTAGGTTCCAATATCATCCCCATCACTATAGTGTCTGAGCATTAAGTGCTGTGACTCACCTCTGTCATGTGTGATTCATTCTCTCTCTCATCCTGTCCCAAGGGGAGAACAGTGTGTGCTGTGGAATGCTTTGTTGGTGTTAAATGTGTAGACGCAGAGCAGTATATATTAGAGAAAAAAGAATGAAGAAGTACAACTTGCACTTGGAGCGGAATTTGGGGAGGTTTGTGATGGTCCTTTGGTCCTGTGGGAATTTGTCCCACAATCCTCGACTGGCTTCTGTGAAAGAGCTGTCTCTTGCACTGACAAGCTTTGCCCACGTGGTTTAAAGTTCTGTTGTGCTTGAGGGATGGAGTTGTTGAGCATAGTCCTTAGCCTAGTGCTTAAGGTCTATTTTAGCTGCCCGTTATGGTCTCCCTTGCTCCTACTTGACTCATCTATTCCACTTTTCAAAATAAATTTACTACTTGCAGAAGCAGCCCCAAATCCTCTATTTATGCAGAGAACAAATACAGCATGCCACTTAACCTGAACTGTATCTTGGTGAGACGACTGTTTGGGCTGAGAGAACATTTTAGCCTCCATTCCTCTTCCTGCCTTGGCCTGCATGTTGAAACTGCCTACAAGTCTGGCAATGATTCCCACAGGTGACGATAGCATCTGTGATGGCCATTTGCCTACTAGGAACTAGACTAAGACCACTGACTCATTTTACAGAGATCAAAGCATCAAGATAACTTCGTCAATACTGACCTTAGCTGGCTTCGAATCAGTGACCTAGAAGTAAAATCTTCTGGATTTCGTTACTCATTCTGCTGAGCTGATTTTTGGAATCATTTCTCTGTCTTTGGGAATATTGATGTGGGTCTGACCATAATACTTTACATCAGCTAAAATGAGGTTTATTTCTTCAAAAAGCCTTATTTGTCTGAAGTGTGGCTCAATGCTGAAAAGTGACTGTAAAAATCTCATTGGTGGTTCAATGAGTCATCAGATTTTCTCAGGTTATAACTAGGAATACACTTGTTTATTATTTCCTGGCTACCAGACCAGCAACCTCTGCTTGGAAAGTCAAAATGGGTTCTTTCTGGCTTGCACATATGTTTGTAATGAAAGAAGCTACAAACAATTATAGCCCCAGATGAGGAAAACATCCCCAACAGGTCAACAGTTAAGCACATACTTAATTTAAAAGTGCTTAACTTGACTTTAAAAAAAAATCAATGGGACTTAAAGCTAACTCCAAGCATATGCTTAAATGCTTTTCAAATTGCATCCTACAACAGCAAATATTCTCAGGTAGGAAAGTTTACTTATTAACAGCTCCTCTTTTCCATTTTTTGAGCTTTTAAATATGTTCTATATTTCCATAATTAAATAATTCAAACCTGTTATCAGATAATTCTGTTCTAAAATATTAGTTGTCTACTAATATTTGAAAAAGGAAAAAGGTGCTGGAATGACCAGGATAACTTAGGCTGCAACATGCATCAGAAAAAAAAAATCCCCAAACTTTCAAACTAAATTTTTCAACTCATTCTCTTTTTCTTCCCTTATCTCTGACCCCCTCAACCCAAAGATACAGCATTGACTTTAATAACCGAGTCAAGAATTGATCTATAGATTCCTTCGTTCAATTTACATTTAATAAACTTTGTTTAAACTGCATACAGCACTTCATTATTAGCAAGGTAAACTGAGTTTATCATATTTAACTTGATTCCACAGTAGTTTCTTTTGAAGCAAACACCAGTTCCTTATAACTTGATAGAGCACCTCTTCATCCTCTGGAATAGAACACTTATAGAAGTATCTCTTGAACAATTCAAGACACAATGGATTTGCTTAAGAAAGCTCCATTAACCTGGTATTATGCGAAGGTTGCTTTTACTTTGGAGCAATAGCCTTAACTAAGAACTTCTCTATTTTGAGCCAAAGGACACCCACTTTAGAAGAGTTTGGTGAGCATCAGGTAGTTCTGAATGCTGGGGTCATCTAGAATACTGGAGGTAGTTAGTCGGCAGTGCACAAGTCAAGAACTACCACTTTGATGAAGTGGTTTTCATAACTAAATGTTGGCTCATGCAGTACAAGGAAGTCCCTCAGGCTACTGCTCAAGTGGTTCCACAGTCCTGGATCATCTAGACTTAAGGAACTAATCTCAGCAGCAGCTGTTTCTTGCACCTCCACCACACTCCTCTCAGATCTACACTTTTCTTCAGGAGTGTGCAAGGTTACATCCATTTGAGATGGAGATATGGATGCTGCAGTAGCTGCCAGATCACCTGCACTCTGACTAACTGGAAGATCAGGCATCTCCTCACCACTCTCATCCTCAGTGGGGCAGGAAGGCTCACCGTGAACATTTATGTCTATGTATCTCAGGAGAGCTCCTTCCTGCTTAGATAGAAAAGCTTCCTTTGCTTTCTTTCTTTTTCTGAATGCTGCCCCAGAGGGGCATTTTCTTCTTTCACTCATGACTGCTGTTCTGTGCCAGCTATAGTGGCTCTCAACGCTCAGTTGAAGGGGACAAATAAGCAGGCTGGTAGCAGGGCCTGAGTGAGGGAAGATATCAGCGTCTTAAGGGCCTAACTGGCTCCTACTACTTCAGTTGACTGCCTGTTCTCCTCAGCTGGGTTCAGGGAAGCAGCAGGAAACAGGAAGCTCCCTTAGAAGCTGGTGTTAATCAGTCCAGGCTCCTGCGGGTGCTAGAGAGGTACATAAGAGGCTCCTCCTCCTCTCTCTCCCTGCAGCTCCTGCTTTCTGTTATTCCCTCTCACCTTTTCTCCTGCCTGTTATGTCTCTTGTGACCTCCTTCCTCCAGTACAGCACTCCATCATCTCTGTGCATCTCAAGCAGAGAGAATACATATGCACCAGCAGCAGCCACAATTTTCTACACTCTGGGTCCTAGTGGTGCCCCCCTCACAGTCTGGCACCTGAGGCGGCCGCCTCAGTTCACCTCATGGTAAGGCCAGCCCTGGTTTCTTCCACTTTTCTTACCGGAAAGTTGTTGATTATTGTCTCAGTCTATCCTCAAGCACTCATTTTCTAGGCAATTTCTCAGTGCACTGAACACCTGACTCAGTTTTTGGGGTCATGATGAGTGAATTTACTTGATTAGATGTTACCATTACAGTGCCCCCAATGGTTCAGTACCTAAACTATTTTCAAGTCCCTATTTAACTTTTTATCTGGCAGCATTTCAGACAGTGTAAAAACACTGCCACTTTTCATAAGTAAGCAAAACCACCAGCCATATATGTATAAAAGTTACCTTAAGCCATCCACCAAGGAAATATATTTTAAAAAAGGAATATTTTAAACTTAGTTTTACAATCATTTCAAATACAGCGCCACATTCACTTTGGTCTCCTCTACCACTACATATAGGTTCAGAACAAGTTTGTCAAATCTATCCATCTTAGTTATAGCCATTGTGATGATAATGGGTACCTTCTGTAGGCCCCTAATGTTACTGGAGATTGTGGGAAAAAACCGTTAAGTGATTTTACAAACATTTATATTCTTTAATGCCATAGATGCAAAATATGGAATATGCATTTTTGAACATAAAACTGTTCTTAAGCAAAATGTATTAGAACAGTTTGTTATATATGTTTCCAGTCAACACTTATGAATCAAACCTATTCACTAGATCTCAGTCCTGTCTAATGAATAAGAATTATTTTAGAGGCAAGACTTTGCATTATTTACAGTGTAGACATAGGGAAGTTCTTTCCTGGAGAAAAATTGATAAGCAGAGGGTTTAAGTACCCAGTCCAGAGGATGGACACATGCATGGCAGTGCGGGATACATATGCATGGAAGGTAGAGGTAAGAAAGTAGAGGTAAGATACTCCGTGTTCTGGATGTGGGTGTACCTTTATGTATACACCACCATTGTGTAGGAGAAGGATGGGGTGGAGGATCTGGCCAGAGATAAATCCTCTGGACTCATGCCTCCTCCATGGAGGAGGAACCCTCATGATGCCAAGCTCTGTACTATTCAAGGGATCCACACTCCATGTGTAGCAGCCCAGAATCCTTCTCATCCTTGGACATCAGAACCACACTGGTTCTACTAGGAAGGATGTCTCCAAAATTGCAGAAGAGGAAACTGGATTTGCCCCATGCGATTCATTAGTTCTTTTCTTCTGCACCTCTCTGCTATACTGAGAATCACCAGATGTTGCTAACACAGAGCATGCAATGAGTTTTTGTTTATCTGAATATATAGAAGTTAGAACTAGGACAAATATTTTCACTTGTGTGATGCATTATTTTTAGAAGCTGATCATCTCACTAGGAAAGTCAATTTTCTGACTTAATTTCTCTTAGAATACTTTTTAGATGTAGCGACTGACTACAGGCTCAACTAATGCCTGCAAACAAAACATTACATGATTTTCAGTCTTTATAGCACATAACTACAGTACATGACCCCCCAAAAATGAAATTTTGTAAGAGGTATACAGGCTCCACATCCATGGGCCAGATGTAGAAGGCTGGATAACCCTTACCAAGAAATGGGAGCCACAGAAATGTCTCACCTTACTCTGATGTTCTGATCAGATGTAAAGGCTTCATACTTGGAGGAGGATGGTATGCAGTGTTTGGAAAAGACACAGGAATCCACATAAAACTCATCTGTTTGGGTGACTATGAACAGCCCTGTGCTGTGGTTGGTACAAGGATACACCACTCCAGTTGCAGCACTTGTAGGCATTTTGCCTGACTCAATTTGACATTTTACCTACAAAGGAAGCACAGGTGGTTCTCCAAATTTTCTGTGTTGGTTAGTTCAGAGGCAGAGCGAAATCCAATCCCCATCTTCGTCCTTGCAGCAGGCTAGTTTCCTTGTCAGCACTGGCCTAACTGAATCTTTGCATGAACAGCAGCACAAAGATTATGTTTTCCCATCCCCACAGATGTCCAAGGTGTTAGAGAAGTCTCCTTGTACAGAGTGTAATCTAAGGCTCATAGTTGGACACAATCTAGCTCATAACTGATTTAGAATCGTCCATTTGCCAAATAAGAGATCACTCTTAACTCACCACTCTCCAGAAGCGGCAGGTGCATTGGGACTCCCAGGACAGTAACAGACTTAAGTACTCTCCAAAGCATGATTCTCATTATCTCACTGAGGGCCAGCAGTGGGACAATCGCTAGGACTGAACACAATATCTGGTCTAAACAAAAAGGTAGGGGACTACCTCAGAGTACCACCACTGTCAATAAGAGGATTACAGAATGCTCAGAGCTCATAATTATTGCTCATGCTGTCTGAAGCCGAAAGACTAAAAAGGAGGCTTATACTAATGAAGTGGAAGCTGCAGCATTGAGAACGACCAACCAAACTTATTTTGTTTAGTAAACTGAACAAACAGCACAGAAAAGATAGCGGCAGAGTGCATATGCACCATTACGTTGTCATTTTGACAAAGTAGCTTTTTTCTCCAGAGGGACACTTTAAATTTATAAGTAATCTCAGAACAGGCTGGCTGGGACTTTAATTCAAAAATTAGCCTTTGGTGTGCTGGGAAGCAAATCAGGTTTTTCTTTCCATTTCATTGAAACTTCATGGCTGAGAACATCTCACAAGGTCTTTCCCAAGATCTTGATATCTGTGTTTAAAGAATATCAATAGATGGGGCACTGATAAACAGTCATTATGTCAGGAGCAGGAGTGACAAGGAGAAAGCACTTCACATATGAAAGGATGTGCAGGAAACAGCCTTCCCACTATATCAGATTACGCCATATACTTAATTACAAAGCACTCAATTGAGAACACTGCAACAAACATGCTTATTTCTCAAGAAAGAAACAAAGCAAACTTGCAGTCTGAATCTTCCCATATTCCAGAACTGTTCAACACACATCCTCTTATAGCTGTATTATACCCATTATGTCAATACTCTATAAACTTTGCAGCTAGGATAAAGAAGAGCAACTCCTCCATTTCAAATCCAGTGACTTTCTACTAGCTCCTAAAGTTAACATCCCAACATGCTGTGAAAGTCTATGTATCTGACATGATTGAATTTAGTGGCGGGCCACTGCTTTTTTTTTTTATTCAAAACCCATTCAATATTTGCACTTAACCTTTCCTTCTCTCTGCTAAGACTATTAATGTGAAAGTTTACCATCCAGATTCATTGTAATTACCCTGTATGAGTTATAAAAAAAAAAAATTAAATGCTAGAATGCAGTATGTCAGCCAAAATGATGTACCTTGCTTATGTTTTCGGTGGGGATGGGGGGCGCGGGGAGAAGGCTCATTTTGTGAAGCATCCGTTTGTTCTGAAAAGAAACTTTGTAAAAATTACAAGGAGGACTTGTGGCACCTTAGAGACTAACAAGTTTATTTGGAGCATAAGCTTTCGTGAGCTACAGCTCACTTCATCGGATACATTCAGTGGGATAATAAGTTTTTTATAAAATAAATTTGTTAGTCTCCAAGGTACCACAAGTCCTCCTTTTCTTTTTGCGGACACAGACTAACACAGCTGCTACTCTGAAACCTTTGTAAAAATTGAGTCAGAGGGCTCCATGACTCAGTGACTCCATATGATATTTGCTTAGGTTACAAATAAAAGGATTTCCCTGCCTTACCCTATTTGATAGCCCTGCAAATTCTGCCAGAAAATTGAAAGTCAAGTGAAGTTCTTTCTGCCTTGTGCGTCACTGCCAGTAATAAAGATTCTGTTGGTGAAATGCTGTCCTCAGTTACACCTGTACAAGCCTTTGCTAAAGTTGCACAGGTATAACTTGACATAAAGGACAGTCTGAAGACAGTGGGGTTGCATAGGTGTATTGGAAACTGGTTAAAAATGATAAGCTATTACTATGAGAGAGATTTATTTTTCCTGCTTACAGGCTTGGGACTCAGAGAAGTCATGTGGTCTGGTCAGCAGAGTCAGTCAGCATACAGTCCGTCTAGAATAAATCAGTTTAAAGTAAGGTGGGGTGAGCTGTATCTCTCGGTTTAGGGGACAACCTATTTTCTCTTGGTTTTTGAGTTCTTGTGTGTTACTGTTCAGAATTCTCAGAAATAAAGCAGTTACATTGCAATTTCCAGCAAGAGTATTTATGTTTTTATCTACTTCTCTGTGTTTATGTTGTAAAATATAACTGGGTGGCTCTTACACAGAACTTTGTTAGGAATTCTGTTGATTGTGTGCAAGCCAGAAAAGTATCTGGTTCACTCCCCCACAGGTTCATATTCTCTAAATACAGACTGGGGGACCAGGCCACAGCTGCTGTAAACTGGCATAGTTCCATTGACTTTAATGGAACTAAAGCAGTTTGGATTTGGCTGAGGGAGCAGATCTGCTGAGTAAGACGGTGACAATTTACAGTAATTTTTCCAGCGTAAACTGAATTCGAAGGCCACTAGAATCCTGATTTTTTTATTGTTTAGTATGTCTGGTAATTTGCAAACTCACAGATCATAGAAGATCTGTCAGATCTGCTTAAATACAGACTCATGTGAGAAAGACTTCAGATAATTCTTCACACGGTATATGTGGAGAGTTTTGAGAACTGTGTGTGTAATCCAGACAGTAGATGAAACTAGCTGTGAAGTATGCACAGACATTGGAGTTGGATCCAATCAACTAGTGGTCTATGGCCAGACAATACGACAGTTGTCAGCAAAAGTCCGTGTTCCAACATTCCAGGTTTATCCTGGGGCAGATAAAATGCCTATCACAGTTTACTCCCTCTTTAGAGATGGCTGAAAGCAGAGATGGCTGAAAATATTTCACTGTCATTTTTTGATGAAAAAAGTCTTTGATTAAATGAAAATTTTCATCAACATTTTTCAAGTTGTCAAAAATTGTTTTGGAAAAAATCAATATTTGGTTTTACTATGAAAACCTGAAAAAACTCATCTAAAATTTATAGAAGCCATTTTATTTTCTTCAAACTTTTCACATAAAAGAAAACATTTTTCAAACATCTATACTGGAGAGAAGGAGAAGGAGATTATCACTCCTTGATCACAATCTACGTCCAGGTTGGCTCTAAAATTCTCACAACAATGCAGAAACCTACACTACAGGCTCAATGACAAACTGACAATCTAGCCCAATATGCAGGCAGCCTGAATATGTTAAAATGTGTCTTCAAACATAGTTGTTTAATAATTGTTGGAGAGCTCTGTCATGAAATCAAGTCAGCCTGACTCTTAACTCAATCCTGATTCTCACAGGTGAAGAAACTCCACTTAAGTCAAAGGAATAATACAAATATGAAACCAATGTAGGGGAGAGACAAAGGCAGCTACAATGTCTTATCATGACTACAATAAATCTACTTTAAAAAACGGTCCTGGTTATCATATTAATTCTTGTACATTAAAATATTTGACCCTGTGGTATCAACATAAGTAAATGAAAGCTAAACTTTATATCAGTTGATGTTCAGGATTAATTTTCTATTTAGCTTTTCCTGTCATTGAGTAAGCAATAATCTAACAGAACAAGGCTGGACAGAACTGATTGAATTTTAAAGTATCCAATTGTCCCTGGATAGATAGTTAAAGATCTATTAAAAATTATGAGTCGCATATCCTTTAGTATGCCTTTTAATTTACTTTCTACCCTGGAAAGTCACAAAAGGAGGCATTGGTGTAAGTGGGAAGAGAAAAGTTAGTGTACCACTTACATGGGTAACTATTGAAAAATGTTGTTGAAATAATAAATAGCGTAAGGAAGTAAAACCAAGTGACTCCTATTGATTCGCTCTCATAATTGGAATTGTACAATGGAACTGAAAGGAAAAAAAGAAATACTTCTCACACAATACATAGGGAACTGTGGAACTCATTACTACAAGGTTTCATTGAGGCCAAAAGTTCCAAAATTGTAGGATTCCAAAACTGAATATATAATCAAAATACCTAAAGTCATTCTGGATAATATAAATATTTTAAATAAATATTTACATGCTTCAGCACATAAACCAATACATGGTTAGGAAGATACTATCCTTAGTTATTGGTTATTCCATAATTGCCTTATTGCAAGGATTCTCTCACCTTACTCAGAAACGTCTGATACTGGCCACTGTCAGAGACACAATATTCCACTCAGTGGGCTACTGATCTGATCTGGTAGAGCAATTCCTTTCCTATACAGCGTCTAATGCAAACTGAAGCTGACCATCCCAGATAGAAATCTCAACACTGGACAGTGGCAGAAATATTGCCTACCTTTCCTTGGGGGATATTTATCCTGCATCATGTAGCGGAGTAGGCCCTTCATGTGAATGGAATCCAACGAGAGGTCTTATCCTCCCCTCCTCTGTTGAAAGATTGATCCAACAGCCAGATTTGGAGGGAGAAGCCATTCACAGCCCAACCCTTGCTTTCAGGAGTAAGTATTGCAAGTTATAAGGCCAGCCCTAGCACCTACTTACAACAGCCATTTCCTATTTAACACTGCTATAATATTTTGGCATTATTAATTGATACTTAATTGTTTCTTTGGATGCCTTGACTTTCAACTCAGTTTAAGAGTCTATTTGTTTTTCATATATCAAACTAGAGGTACTCACTTCTTCACATAATTGGATATGAGGCTTAATAAATTTTACAGCAGATAAGAGCCACAGAAGTATTTAATAATATCCCCCAAACCTTTCTACGTGTCAAGTGTATTTGTCTGTATACATGGTACAAAACTAAAATAAAAAGGGAGTCCAGGAGTACACAAACCAATGAGGTTTTTTTTAATGTATTTATTAAAAAGATTTGTATGCAGATGAAAGTCCCTTGCTTAATACCTAATACAAATGTAGACGTCTTAAAATAGAGTACTGAAAGTGCTATTCTAGATTTGTTCTGCTCTAAGAACCTTTGTCCTTATTTTTGGAAAAGCTACAGAATTTAATAGTTTAGCAGAAATATCCTCGTTGAGCTAGGCAGGGGAAAGTGGCAACTTACATAGTCTATTTATTTATAAATAGCCTGTCTATAGAAGCACACGTATTTAAAAATAAGATATATACTGTTACATACTACATCTGAATTAGGTCAAAAGTTTTGGGGACAAGAGTGCCAAATTAATGCGCCCCATCTGCATTTATATTCTGGGAGCACCTAGAGTCTTTGTTCCCACTTGGGGCCCCATCAGGCACTTAAAACTATATTAAAAGAGATGAAGATACTTCTTTCAATGCAGCTTAAGTCAAAACACAACAAGGAGATAAACAATAGGAGGGAATAAGACAAAAGACAAAATAATAATGCATGATTAAGCACCCACAGTGGGCTCAGTGCTTTATGGAACAAAGAGAAAACAAGGACTGTGCCTACTCAGAAGCAGAAACAAACAGCCTGACATGACGATTGTATCATTGTTTCTCTGTACTCCCTCATCAGTCTTTGTATATGCACCTGTTGTCTCTTATCTTTTACTACATTTGAAAGCTCTCTAGAACTGATGTTTTCTTCTGTGTTTATACTGGACCCAGCACAATAGGGTCTTGGTTCATGATTAGGGCTCCTAGGCACTACAGTAATACAAAGAAGAAGAACTGAAAGGTAGGGAGAGAAGATTCCAAAATAAGATTTGATGCCCTGTGGTTGCCAGCCAAGTCTTTTAGATGGAAAGCTTTCTGTAACTTTGCATCAATACCCTTAAGTCAATTGTAACAGATGTCTGTAAAGCAATAGCACATTAGGAGACTATTATTTTCTCTTTCCTGAGAAATGAAAGTTCATAATTGTTAAAAATTACATTAAATCAGGGCACTAATGCTTGATAGTAATTCACAGATCCTATACTTCGCAGACCTAAATACAAATGAAAAAAGAAAGTTTCTAGTTTAAGTCTGAGCTGTTATTTTTAAAATTTGTGTCATAGGGTTTACTCACTGTTAGGGCGCCTCTTTGGGGCCATGTCTGGGGATTAATTCCATTCAGGTCTGATGCCCCCTTCTGACAATTGCTCACACCATGTCTCCCCACACTCACCAGGGCTCTCAGTGCTCTCTTCATGCCTCAGCCCTTTGCCAAGGTCATTGTTGGTCCTGTACTTCTGGGGTATCAAAGTCCCACTGGATCAGCTGTCTATATACCATTCCAGACAGTCTTCCAGTTCAAGGCCAGGTACTGTGCCCATTTCCCAGCAGGCTCACCCACTATTCTGGGTTCCATTTCAGGGACTCTATGACTAGCAGCTATAGTCTGCTTCCTCCCAGATCCTGTTGCTATTTCCCTCGACTCCTTCCTAGTTCCCTACACTATCCTCTACCTCCCCCTGTATTCACCAGCCCATGCTCCCTTGTCCCAGGGAGTAACTATAGGCTACTTTCCTCTTTGACTTCTTACTGCACTCTGTAGCCCCAAACACCGCTCCCTTCTCCCAGGGGAGTGACTGCAGACTACTTCCCCTGCAACCCTTTTCTGTTCTCAATTCCTCCCTTTATACAGGCCCAATTTGCTCCTTCCCAGCTGGGCTCTGTCTTCACACAGTGCTTGTCCTTCAAGCCTCTGAGGCTCCTCCCAAATGCAGTTTACCAAGTAATTGGCCTAATTTCATAGAATCATAGAAACTTAGAATGTCAGGGTTGGAAGGGACCTCAGGAAGTCATCTAGTCCAACCCCCTGCTCAAAGCAGGACCAATCCCCAACTAAATCATCCCAGCCAGGGCTTTGTCAAGCCTGACCTTAAAAACTTCTAAGGAAGGAGATTCCACCACCTCCCTAGGTAACGCATTCCAGTGTTTCACCACCCTCTAGTGAAAAAGTTTTTCCTAATATTCAACCTAAACCTCCCCCACTGCAACTTGAGACCATTACTGCTTGTTCTGTCATCAGCTACCACTGAGAACAGTCTAGATCCATCCTCTTTGGAACCCCCTTTCAGGTAGTTGAAAGCAGCTATCAAATCCCCCCTCATTCTTCTCTTCCGCAGATTAAACAATCCCAGTTCCCTCAGCCTCTCCTCATAAGTCATGTGTTCCAGTCCCCTAATCATTTTTGTTGCCCTCCGCTGGACGTTTTCCAATTTTTGCACATCCTTCTTGTAGTGTGGGGCCCAAAACTGGACACAGTACTCCAGATGAGGCCTCACCAATGTCAAATAAAGGGGAATGATCACGTCCCTCGATCTGCTGGCAATGCCCCTACGTATACATCCCAAAATGCCATTGGCCTTCTTGGCAACAAGGGTGCACTGTTGACTCATATCCAGCTTCTCGTCCACTGTAACCCTAGGTTCTTTTCTGCAGAACTGCTGCCTAGCCATTCGGTCCCTAGTCTGTAGAGGTGCATGGGGTTCTTCCATCCTAAGTGCAGGACTCTGCACTTGTCCTTGTTGAACCTCATCAGATTTCTTTTGGCCTAATCCTCTAATTTGTCTAGGTCCCTCTGTATCCTATCCCTGCCCTCCAGCATATCTATCTCTCCTCCCACTTTAGTGTCATCTGCAAACTTGCTGAGGGTGCAATCCACACCATCCTCCAGATCATTTGTGAAGATATTGTACAAAACCGGCCTGAGGACCGACCCTTGGGGCACTCCACTTGATACCGGCTGCCAACTAGACATGGAGCCATTGATCACTACCCGTTGAGCCCGACAATCTAGCCAGCTTTCTATCCACCTTATAGTCCATTCATCCAGCCCATACTTCTTTAACTTGCTGGCAAGAATACTGTGGGAGACCGTGTCAAAAGTTTTGCTAAAGTCAAGGAACAACATGTCCACCACTTTCCCCTCATCCACAGAGCCAGTTATCTCGTCATAGAAGGCAATTAGATTAGTCAGGCATGACTTGCCCTTGGTGAATACATGCTGACTATTCCTGATCACTTTCCTCTCCTCTAAGTGCTTCAGAATTGATTCCTTGAGGACCTGCTCCATGATTTTTCCAGGGACTAAGGTGAGGCTGACTGGCCTGTAGTTCCCAGGATCTTCCTTCTTCCCTTTTTTAAAAATGGGCACTACATTAGCCTTTTCCCAGTCATCCGGGACTTCCCTGGATCTCCATGAGTTTTCAAAGATAATGGCCAATGGCTCTGCAATCACATCCACAAACTCCTTTAGCACTCTCGGATGCAGCGCATCCGGCTCCATGGACTTGTGCTCGTCCAGCTTTTCTAAATCGTCCCGAACCACTTCTTTCTCCACAGAGGGCTGGTCACCTCCTCCCCATGATGTGCTGCCCAGTGCAGTAGTCTGGGAGCTGACCTTGTTCGTGAAGACAGAGGCAAAAAAAGCACTGAGTACATTAGCTTTTTCCACATCCTCTGTCACTAGGTTGCCTCCATCATTCAGTAAGGGGCCCACTTATCTCTAAAGTTAGAGAAAAGTATTGGACTGACAGGTCTGGAGAACAAACTTCTCTTTTCAGTCTTAGAACAGGTAAGTTTCTCCCCCATTCATCCCATAATTCTGCCTTGAAGGGACCTCTCCAAGGATGTTGGAGTATTTTAATTTCCATCCCCATTCTCTTGTCTTATAGCCAACCATATGATGGGGGTTTATATTACATCTGTCCACTGACAACTGGATTTTGGTTAACTAATTTTACAAAAGCCACTGAGCAATCAGGATATAATAATTTTGGGTCACAACTTCACTGGGGTGAAATCCTGGCCTTACTGTGCTGGAGGTCTGACTGGATGATCATAATGGCTCCTTTTTACCTTTACAATCTATTAGTCTAATGGGAGTTCTGCAATTAAGTTAATGGGGCCAGGATGTCACCCCAGGTCTGCATCTGATCTTAGATAATAGACTCATATCTTATTACTACTGCTCTGAGCTATCCAGACCCAAAGTTTCTCTTCTATACCTCATTATCTGTTCCCATTTTTCTATTTCCGATTTCATCCCATGTCCTTTTATTCTGCTCACTGAAACTTTGAATACGCACATATCAATTGCTTTGCAAACTAGAGGTAACATAAGAACGTAGGAATTGCCATGCTGGATCAGATTCAAGGCCCACTTAGTCCAATATACACTGACAAATTCCAAGATGTAAGAACCCAAGAGTGGACAGATGTGGAATAATCTGTCCTCCACATAGGTCTCATCCGAATCTCTAATAATTAGCAATTATCTTAAGTCCTGAAACACGAGGTTTAATATCCTTTCCAAAATTTATCATTAATTATGACAGGTGAAGTGCAGCTGAAATGTGTTTTTAGTTTTCCTCTAAAACTATTAATAATACACTATGAATATTAATTCTTTAATCATGGTATGCTTAACATTGTGCACTTATTGAGTTATGAACCTAGCAAATGAAAAATACCGTTTCCCATTAAACAAATACTTTATTAATGACATTCAAATTTAAAGTAGCTGCTGTTGCACTGTAAGCATACTTTAATCTCAACTCTTAATCAATGTAATTTGACAAGCTTTTGAAAAGCAGGGAAGTATGGTTTCAGATAAACAGGACAATTTTATTTTCTTACCAGCCGTGTGATGCAGCATAATGCCTAACAAAGTACCCTGGAGTCAGCTACTGAGATTTTTCTATTTGATTTAAAGGGCCATTACCAGACCTTTCATGTACAATTTATGTAGGTATGTTCTGGAACTAAAATCAGGTATTTCAGATGGTTAATCAAAGACAATTTTTTTTTACCAGTTGTAAGTATTTTATTATAGTTTAATCGAGCATTTATAGGTAGCTAAGAACTAGATGTAAATTTGTCTTCAACTATTAAATGTAATTTTATTACCTCATTTCCCCATTATCTGTAATTTTCTTGGAAGATTCTTTCTATAACCTATAATAGTAAAAATAAAATATACCACTAATGAGAAGAAAGTATAATCTGAATTCTGAGGTTATGGGATGGCTAACATTCAGGTAATCTTTGTAAATTCTCCTCAGAGAAAATTACGGTAATATACACATACATCAAAGGGAAAATTGAAGTTGTCTGCACTAGTAGCAATAGGGGCCATCTCCACTAGTGGTCTCCAAAAGGCAAAAGGACTTTTTTGCTGGTGTAACTGCGTCTACACTTTTTTTTTTCCCCCACAATCTCAACCAACATAGCTATTTTGGCAAAACTTAAGAGTAGACTTGGCCTTAGGGAGGCTCACCAATTAGGGTTTGATTTGAATATGTGGAATAGAATGCCCACATGAAAATATCTATTCTCTGAAGGCAATATTTCCAAGGTGGGGTATGTATTCTATCCTCAACTCTGTATTTTTTCTATGAGTTACGTTCTCATTTGCTGATTATATTACATTGCATATCTTGGTCTGCAGCGGCAAGAAGTTACCGTTTTAGATGCCCACTTCCAGGAACTCAAATAAATACGCTCTTAGATATTCTATAAGTGAAGAGAAAGGAATTTTACTGTAAGCATTTAATTTTCATTTCCTCTTTATGAACCTGATCCTGCAACCTTTATGTGTCAATGACTGTAGAAAGAGATTTTTCCTCCATAGCATAAATTTGGAGTTCACAAATTAAAAAATCCTGTAAATTGCTGCAATGTTCTGCATTGTCCCCTTACTTGGATGCAACTGATAACAGCAATAAGCTTCTTGCTGTGTCTATCTGTATCAAGCCAGAGAGAGGCATAAATGGGATTAAGTAATTCTCCATATGCATAAGGGCATATCCAAGGGTATAGGCCTAAAAGGCACAACACACTCCATCATATTAATGAGAGGACCATTTAACTGAAAGTGTTTTCTGGTTCAAGTTTCTTCCAAAGGATATACTAAGTATACATCCATATGCTAATATTTGAGTGAATTTAGCCAATGGTGGCAATGTTATATATAATAGTAAAAGTGATGGCAATGTTTAAATACAGATTTGAAATGTAGACTTGGAGCTATCACTTTTGTCTTAAGACATAGTGCATTTTCCATAGCATTAAGGGTACCTCCATCGAGTGGTTTTAACTTAAGAACAGAATCGTATTGAGATTTAAAGAATTAATGAGCGTAGAAGACCTGCTACATTATCCCTTTCTCCCTTTTATCTTTACCTTTTTTGTGTCTGTCATAAACATACAGACAAGGGTATCATAAAATCCCTCCTTACATGTAAAGGGTTAAGAAGCTCAGGTAACCTGGTTGGCACCTGACCAAAAGGACCAATAAGGGGAGAAGATACTTTCAAATCTGTGGGGGAAGGTTTTTGCTTTGTTCTCTTTGTTGGTTCTCTTTGTTGGGTCAGGGAGGAATCGGGACAGGGAAAAAACATCTCCCAAAGCCCTACTAGAACTAAGCATCTAGATTACAAAAAATTGTAAGTAAACCAAGGAAATGTGTTAATCTTTGTTTTACCTTGTGAGTTTTCCCTGTGCTAGAGGGAGGTTTATCCCTGGTTTTTGTAATTTAAGTTTGCCTAGAGGGAAATAATCTGTGTTTTGAATCTGATTGTCCTGTAAAATTACCTTCCATCCTGATTTTACAGAGGTGCTTCTTTTACCATTTTTTTTCTTTATAATAAAGTTCTGTTTTTTAAGAACCTGATTGGGTTTTTAGTGTCCTACAAACCCAAGGGTCTGGTTTGCGCTCACCTTGTTTGTTTTTCAAGCCTCCCCAGGAAAGGGGGGTGTAGGCTTGGGGGGATATTTTGTGGGACTAGGAACTCAAAGATTCCCTGATTCTTTGTCTAAATCACTTGGTGTCAGCATACCTGAGTCCAAGGACAAACAGAAATTTGTGCGTTGGGGAAGTTTTAACCTAAGCTGGTAGAAATAAGCTTAGGGGGTCTTTCATGCAGGTCCCCACATCTGTACCCTAGAGTTCAGAGTGGGGAGGGAACCCAGACAGCGTCCATATGTATACCCAGATGTACCTGGAAAGTTTCACATATCTTCCAAATATGAGGAGGGATAAAATACAGATTGGTGCATTTTGATTCAGAGAGCAACCTAATGATTTCAGCACAGGTGGGTTATTCAGATAAAAAGATCAGAGATATTGTTTACGGAAAGTGAGCAGAGCAAAGATTTTAAAATGTAGATTGATTACCGGATTAAATACTCATAGGAAAGGAGAACAGAAAGCTTAAAACATTATATAAACAGTATTTTAAATGACTTTTTGAACAGCTAAAGGCGCATTGGAATCTGTTGTTGTATATCTAATTAATGAGGCTTACATATTTGAACATCTGTATTTCACTCTTCATTTACCAGCTTGGGAAGAACACTTTAAATGAATATCCAGTCAGTACACAAGCTGGGAAATATCTTGAAAGAGGATACAAGTATGTGTAGTTTGCAACTGCATATGGCTTTCTTGCAAATTCTATGTTTTGTATTTTCCATGCGGTCTGCCCACTAATGCAATATATTATCTGTTGTCAAAGGGGCAAAATTTTACTCCCAGATCTTTCCTCCATGTGTCTTGTTGGGTTCAGTGAGGGTTGGAGAAGTATCTTTAAGAATACCCTTTTAGAAAAAACTGAGTATCCGTGATGGACAACCTTGTGATTAAATCACAGAACCAAGTTCAATTTCTGCCTCCACTACAAATTTCACCTGAGACTTGGATAAGCCAGTTAATCTCTTCGACTTCAGTTCCCTATCTGTGAAATGGAGATATTAATTTCTTTCCACCTTCTTTGTCTGTCTTGTCTGTCTAGATTGTGAACTCTTTGGGGACAGGGACTGTCTCTGGCTGTGTGACCAGTATTCAGTTCAATTTGGTCTTGATCTTAGTGTCCTTCAGAAAATTATTAAGGATCTACAACCTATCCTAAAGGATGACCCAACACTCTCACAAATCTTGGGTGCCTCATGGCCTGTCAAATTTACATTTTAAACACTATGCATGAACTAAATGTTTGGTAAATATCTCCCAGAAGTCAGACATGTTTACCTAAAATGAAATATAAATTAGCCATCTTCATAGTATCTTCATTAGCCATCTTCATAGTATCTAATTGGATGAGATCAAAGTGATCTTTAATATTAAAGAGATGCAATGATCCCAATGTTTAAAACCAGAATGCATGAAGAGGACAGATATTAAACAGAATGAGTCACATTTTATAAGCATTTAATCCTACAGTGTATGTTTCAACTGCCTGCTTATCACATGGGCTGACTGTCAGACTGGCTCAATAACATACATGAATCTAGTTTAAAAGATTAAAGCAAACATGATTTCAGTTTAACTTGCTTAATTTTTCATACTTTCTCTACTCTGTAAGCACATTCATATTTTACATTTTTCAATAAAAGCCTGACACATCTAACTTAATTTCTTCCATAACTGTGGTATTGAAATGAGACTACTCTACAGCGAGAATTTGAGTCACTGAGTAACTGAATTATAAATGGCAGGAAAGTTCATAAAGCATCTACCAAGATAATTTACTAGTGGCATATTTAAGAACCAACATGACGTGAACACCGCTAATTAAATACCTTCCTTGTGGGGATCAGTGCAAAGGAGGAATATGTTTAGCTCTCCCTTTTGCATTGGAATTGAAAAGCCACTTAGTATTTGGGAGGAAGGATGGGCATGCTGGCCAACTACAGGATTATTAGCATTTAGCACACACACAGTAATTTCATGATCTAAGACTAGAGTCCAGTTGAGATTAGAGTCACAGACCTGCTTCAGTTTCAATAACATCCCATATATAAGTTCCAGTCATTTCCTATAACCTGAGGTCCTCATTCAGTTTGTATTAAGTCCTTACTCATGCAAACTGTCACTGAAAGTCCTTCATATTTTGCTGCATGGATGAACATAGTTGAAATAAAAATGAGAATTTTTACTCCTGGTAACTACATATAATACATGTGGTGTTTACAAGGCCCAAACTACAGTTTTAGATTAATCTGTTTTAACACAGCTTTTACATTCCTTGGGGTCAAATCCAGCACTGGTCAAGCTTGCTCCTTACATATGCTGAATTCTGCTAAGATGCAGAGGTTCAATGCAATTTGAGGGCATTCAGTATCCTGCAGGAGTAAGGCAGTGATCCAGCAATCCATCTCTATTCAGCAAAGCACTTCAGCACATGCTTAACTTTAGGCATGTGCTTAAATGTCTGACTTAAATGAGACTTAATCACATGCCTACAGCTAAAATTGTGCTAACATACTTTTCTGATTGAAGGCCAAAGCCTTCCAGCAGGTA
Organism: Lepidochelys kempii; assembly: GCF_965140285.1. NCBI lineage: Eukaryota > Metazoa > Chordata > Testudines > Cheloniidae > Lepidochelys > Lepidochelys kempii. Next base: position 25,273,607 of record NC_136387.1, read on the forward strand.
GAATTAGTTCTAGTCTCCTGGCCTGTGTCAAATGGGTATTTCCTGCAGCTGGGGAAGAATCAGAGGTGGTTGAAAATTTTCTTACAGCAGTTTTTTTCTGGAAAATAAGGATTGGACAAAAGTGAAAGGTTTCATGGAAATGGATCAGTTTAGTCAATTTTGGCCAAACAAAATTGAAATGTTTTATTTTGATAAGTGCTTCATTATGACTTAATTTTGATTAGAATATATTATAAAAGTCAAAATGATAAAGTTGAAACAAAACATTTTTATATCAAAATGAAGCACTTTGATCCTCTTGAAACAAAACATTTTAATAAGGTCATCTTGATATTTCCAACAAATTTTGGAATTTGTTTCACAGAAAATTTAGAATTTGACTTTTCATTTCAATTTGAGGTTAAAAAGGAAATTTCAAAGTGTCAGTATTTCCTGTGGATGGAAATTCTAATTTTTGACCAGCTTTAATAGAAAAACTATTTTTATGCAAAATGGATAAAACCTCATATTTTCTGGGCCAAATTCTGACTAAAATGTCTTGTGCAATTCCAATGTAGTCAATCAGTTTGCATGCTATTAGTGCAGAACATGGCACATCATGTTTTGATTAAATATTTTAAAGAGGAAGAATTTTCAACAGTTGAGATTTTGCCTCTGTATTTAGACATCTAAATTCTTGATTTGGAGGTGTAATTAGGTATAGATATAACATTACTCTCACAAATGCGTGGCAGGGGGGTGACGAGGGGGAGAGACTGAAATCCCTTTAAGACTTTTATCTCGATAATTATTATACATCACAATGATTACTGACAAGTGAAATTTTATAGAAAAAGATTAAGAAATAGGATTATGTAGTGGGCACTTAAACTTAAGAATGCACAGAAAAAATTAAATAACCTTTATATATATATATATATATATAGAACTAAATTCTGCTCAGAGGTATAAAAGCATTCTCTACTCTGAGGGCAAAGTAAGGTAGAAAACATACAGGAAATCAACTTCGCTTAAATACCTTTTTCTTAAATTTATGATCTTCAAAACATACTATATGTGGAACATTTCTAATCTAAATCACTGAACAACAGTAGAGATCATCAATAGCCACCTAAACAGAAGGAGTTCTGAGCTCTGCTTCATTCGTGCACATTATTCCCATTAAAGCTAATGCAAGCATTGTGCAAACGTTAAAAGGAAAGAGTGCCATAAGCTTTGGAATGGAAAATAAAGGCATTAATTCATTGGACTGATGCAAAGTGTACTCTTGACTCATAATTAGTGGGGTTTTGTTTTAATGCACTGCTATTTTTGACTAGTAGAAACACAAGCTTCAATAGTGAGACATCTACCACCATCCTGGATGCCTTGAAATTGGGCTTTGCACGAGGCCACAACACAGACAGCCATCATAACATTAAAAGGCAAGCTTCTTATGGCTATGGATAAAGACAATATCTTCATGTTTATACTACTGGATCTCTCTGAAGCTTTTGACACAATAGACCACAAGATGATGTTCACTCACCTACATGACCACACTATAATGGCTTCAGTCTTCCTCAAAAAGAAGCCTACAGCACCTATTTGACTTGTCATGGAGCTTAGATGATCAGGCAGTATCAATGACTAGTGACATCCACCTCCAGCTTATGAGGAAACTTTTTTCCTTCTCCCAAACAACCACCACTGGCTCCCAAGTCCTCTCTAGTTGCCAGTTTAAAGTGTTGGCCCTATTCTTAAAAGCCATTAAAAGGTCCCAGGTATCTTAGGCATGGTCTACACTGGGAGGGAGGGCGGGGGGTTTGACCTAAGATATGCAACTTTCGCTACGAGAATAGCATAGCTGAAGTCGACATATCTTAGGTCGATTTACCTTGCATCCTCACGGCACAGGGTCGACTGCTGCCACTCCATTGACTCTGCTTCTGCCTCTCGCTGCAGTGGAGTACAGGAGTCAAAGGCAGAGCAATCGGGGATCGATTTATCGTGTCTACACTAGATGCGATAAATCGATTTGCGATAGATTGATCACTACCCGGTGATCCGGTACCCTTAGGGTACGTCTACCAGGGATCGATTTATCGTGTCTAGTGTAGACACGATAAATCGATCTCCAATCGCTCAGCTGTCAACTCCTGTACTCCACTGTGGTCACAGGCAGAAGTGGAGTTGATGCAGGAGCAGCAGCAGTTGACCCCGCGCCATGAGGACACGAGGTAAGTCGACCTAAGATACGCAACTTCAGCTATGCTATTCTCATAGCTGAAGTTGCATATCTTAGGTCAATCCCTCCCCACCCCCAGTGTAGACCAGGCCTTAGAAACTGCATTTCATTATATGAACTGCCAAAACAGCTGTGCTCCTCTGGGGCAATGCAGATCACAAAGCCTGGGATGAAGCTCATGGATGCCAGTGATAAAGGAACTGAGGAGATCAGAATGTAAAATGAACTTCCAGAGATTTATGCAGGGACTGACCACTGCTACAAGATCTCAAGATCTTAGAATGATAAAAATGTAGGACTGGTAGGGACCTTAGTAAGGTTATCTAGCCCAGTCTCCTGCACTCAGGCAAGACTGAGTATTATCTAAACCATCCCTGACTGGTGTTTGTCTAACCTATTCTGAAAAACCTCCAATGATTGAGATTCCAGAATCATCCTAAGTAATTTGTTCCAGTACTTAATCTTACAGTTAGGATTTTTTTCCTAATGTCTAACCTAAATCTTCCTTGCTAAATTTAAGCCAATTACTTCTTGTCCTGTCCTTAGTGGTAAGAATATTTTATCTCCCTCCTCTTTATAACAACTTTTTACATACTTGACGACTGTTATGACTCCCCTCAGTCTTTTCTTCTCCAGAATAAACAATCCCAGCTTTTTCAATCTTGACTCATAGGTCCTGTTTTCTGGACCTTTAATTATTTTTGTTGTTCTCCTCTGGACTTTCTCCAATTTGTTCACATCTTTTCTGAAGTGCAGTGCCCAGAACAGGACACAGTACTCCAGCTGAGGCCTTATCAGTGTTAAGAAGAATGGAAGAGTTACTTTTTGAGTCTTGCTTACAATACTCCAGCTAATACAACCCCAAATGTAATTTTTGCAATAGTATTACGTCGTTGACTCATATTTAGTTTCTGACCCACTATAACCCCCAACACCTTTCCTGCAGTACTCCTTCCTAACCAGTCATTTCCCATTATGTATTTGTGCACTTGTTTATTCCTTTCCAAGTGTAGTACTTTGCATTTTTCCTTATTGAATTTAATCCTGTTTATTTCAGAACATTTCCTCAGTTTATCAAAAACATTTTGAATTCTGATCCCGTCCTCCAAAGCACTTGCAACCCCTCCCAGTTTGGAGTCATCCGCAACATTTATAGGAGTACTCTCTGTGCCATTATCCAGATCATTTATGAAGATATTGAACAGAACAGAAGTCCAGTAGGAAACTCACTATGGCATCCTTATCAGATGGGGAAAGTCATAAATAACACAATGATAGAAACTAATGACAATTATTTCATTCTTGGTTAAATGGTTGCTAACATTTCTGTCGGCACCAGTAGTGGTTCTTTAATGTTACTACTAGTGGGTACTAACATCTTATGTTACAAACAGCTTCACTTTGTAAATAATTTCCAGCTGCTGCAGTGACCCTTTATAAATAAATAATAAAAAACTAGCAAATATGTCAGTGTGTATGTTTTTAACACATCATACATTGTAATGTAATTTTTAGCTCTTAGGGGAGAAAGTATAGTACAGCGATTGTGTGGAATTCAGCTAATTTACTTACTATGTGTGTGTATATACATACATAATTACTTTGCCATCTGTTGCTATTTTGTAAATCTACATCCCTCCCCCCCCGCCACAACAAAATTCAACATATAAAGACATGTAACAAAAGAATTTAAAGCCCTGTATATTAACACAGCAACCTTTGGCATGCAGCCCACCAGAGTAAGCCCCCCGGTGGGCAGAGCCAGTTTGTTTACCTCCTGCGTCCGCAGGTTCAGCCGATCGCAGCTCCCACTGGCCGTGGTTTGCCGTTCCAGGTCAATGGGGGCTGCGGGAAGCGGCGCGGGCCAATGGGTATGCTGGCTGCTGCTTCCCGCAGCCCCCATTGGCCTGGGACAGTGAACTGTGGCCAGTGGGAGCCACGATCGACCGAACCTGCAGACATGGCAGGTAAACAAACTGGCCCAGCCCGCCAAGAGGCTTACCCTGGTGGGCCGCATGCCAAAGGTTGCTGATCCCTATATTAATATATTGTACTTGTGATCAAATTCATGATTTCTTAATTCTGGGATGAAAATTAATTAACATTGTAATTAACTCATCCACCTCAGAAATTGGCTAGTGCAGTCACTAGAGGAATCATTGCAGAGTGCACCGTTTTCCAAATCAGTTCCCCAGTCAAGATTTTCAGTGTTGCTTTTCAGTTTGGGATTTAGCACATTCATTAGCCTATGAAAAATAAAACACAATCATTTGGTGTTTCAATTATGCTTTAAACCTTTAGATTTGAAGTGGGTTTACTATTTTCTTGGAATCAGGACACACTGAATTTTCTACTCTGTATAAGACTAGAGTAAGGGATGGTGCATAAGATGCACCAGTTCAGGAGTAGTGCTGGCAGGAGCATTTACAGTCAGAGAATTCCTCCCCTGCTTCTAGCCAGGGAAAAAGATCTGTTGCTGGTGTAGACACCTTCTGCGCTGACTCAGCCAGTCTGGCCAGTGAGTGGGTGTGGGGAGGGGAACCAGCAAAATGGTATAAGTGGCGGGTGTTTGTGTGTCCAAATCTCCCAGTGGGACTGCATAGCTAGTAAAATGGTGTAAGCAGCATCGGGGTCCAAGTTTCAGTCTGGCCCCTACTGCTTGCCACCGGTCTGACTGTAGACATAAGGATTGATTTTCACCATAATTTTAAAATGCAGACTTCAGTATGTTAATATGCTAGGAATTAAATATTGCTGTGTTAACCATTTGACCCCCCAGAGTAAAGGTTGTTTCATGACAAGATCTACTCAGTTTCTTAGCAATCTATAATTCAGCTATAAAATTCACTGTAGGCTGAAGACTTGGCATACAGTGAAGAATGCTTTATATATTTTCCTAAATTATAGAAGTGTAAAGAACCAGAAGGTCAGATTCATCTATTCTTCACATTCTCTTTCTCTCACACACACACTCAGAAATACCTTTGTTGGCCACCTGTGATTCAGGGGCTAAAGAAGTCTGGGAGTTAGAACATATGGCCCAGATCCACAAAGGGACTTAGGCACCTAAACTCCAGATTTAGGCACTACTGTGATCCATAAAACCCCTGCTCAGCTACCACTTAACCAGATAGGTATCTAAAATGACAAAGTGCCTATATTTTTGTTGTAAATCTTCCGCAGGTGCCTAAATTTCTGCCTCACATTACGTGCCTTGCTGCCTCAGGCAGGCACCCAGATGCCTCTCTCAAGCCAAAGTCACAGCGGAATCCTCAAACAAAGTGGAGATAGGTGTTTCCCTGCCTATGTCACCTGCAGGCCCTGATCTGATGGGCAGGCTTACAGTACACCTAACTCCACATTACCGCTGGAGGAAGAGGACAGCTCATTTATAACACTGGGATTTGAAAAAAGAAAAGGAGTACTAGTGGCACCTTAGAGACTAACCAATTTATTTGAGCATAAGCTTTTGTGAGCTACAGCTCACTTCATCGGATGCATTCAGTGGAAAATACAGTGAGGAGATTTATATACACACAGAACATGAAAAAATTGGTGTTATCATACACACTGTAAGGAGAGTGATCACTTAAGATGAGCTATTACCAGCAGGAAAGCGGGGGGAGGGGGGAAGAAAACCTTTTGTAGCGATAATCAAGGTGGGCCATTTCCAGCAGTTAACAGGAACGTCTGAGGAACAGTGGGGGGGGGGATTTGAGACACCCTGTTTCAAATCCCCACCTGCCTGATGAAGAGAGGGGATTTAAACAGAAGTTTCCACTTCTCAGGTGAGAGCCCTAACTCCTGGGGTATGGGATATTCTGATGTCGGTTTATCTCATTTTCTCCTGTTGAAATTGTTCCAATTCCATAAACAATTAATATCCATTGGGCCAGAAAGAGTCTGAGAATGGTACATCCATCTCTCTCTCTCTAACCCCCCTCTCCTCCCGCAAATACGGTCAGGATTTCACCCCAAAAGTGGAGGGCATGCTTTGTGTGTGGATGCAAAGAAGACTAAGCAATAAACATTTTTCTCAGCACTGAATGGAGCTGACTCTTAAATCCTAGGCACTCATACCCTTACTTTCAATAATGTGGAGAAGAAAATGGGTGGTATAGGCGTATGGGGTAAATGAAGATCTCAGTCTCATCCTGGGTTTACATGTGGGGGTACTTCAAATCTTCACTCTGATCTCTGCTACATCAAAGTAAATCCAAACTATTTCCACTAGCTTCAGAGGAATTGTTCTGAATTTACAATAGGGTAACTGAAATCACAATCTGACACTAAGTTTTTGCTTGATTGCCTATGGACACAACAGGTCTGTATTGGCAGAAATTGCTTTAATTCATCACACATATTTGAATTAGTATACAAATACAGACATCAACATTGGCTCTACATTTCAGCACAAGTAAATATCCTCAGCTGGTGTAAATTGTCACACTTTCTGTGAAATCAGGGGAAGATCCTCAGTGCCCAAAATACATACAGCCCAAATAAGACATTTAAAAACAATTCAGTATTCAGAATGACCAAAATAACCAGCAAAGGGCATGGGCAAAGGGCAGTTTGGCATCTTAGAGGTTAATTATGTGCCTAGTTTCAGGCTGTCTTCAACAAAGACACTGCTCATATTAATTATTGGGACACCTTTCTGTTTATTCTGCAGTGCTGCATTGCCATTATAATTTTCCTCCTGCAATGGTGCTATTCATAGACACATTGCCTAGGGATGCTCGCAGGCCAGCAGAATACAAAAGGAAAATGACTACAGCAGGCTGACATGCTGATTTGCTTCTTTTATAGTCCAGTCTAACAGTAGCTGTCTCCCACCACCAAGAAATTATACAATAATTTTGTGTGAAGCTGATACAACACATACACATTCCAATTACCATTTTCTGTTGAAATTCTTGCTTTTGGTAATAGATGGAATTCTGTAGAAAATTCCACAAATCCTTAGAAAAATTGACATGAGACATTACTAGACACAGGCAATAGTCATAGGAATTTTTTATAAACGGTTACAGGCCAAACTTCTAGTTAGTAATGGTTTAATTTAGGAAAACAACTAAAAACATTTTGGGCCATATCCTCGGGTAGTGTAAATCAGTGTAACTCCATTGTATACAATGATTTATGCCAGTAGAAAATGAAGTTGGGTGGGGGCTGGAGGGGAGAAGATATGTTATATCAGCATTTTTTTAGCATGCAGAAAAAATAAGTTCAAGTTTTAGGTAGAGCTTTTGGTCAGAAATGGACAAATCAAACCAAAACAAGCTAGTAGTAGTTTGAATTTTCTTAACAGATTTACTTCAGCTGTGTTTATGTCCTTTTAGGCATCTGGTTTCTATTAATACAATGGAGATACTAACCCCAAATGCTTGTGGAAAGCTAATTTTAACTAATGTGCTCATATACATACAGAAAGAAAATTTAAAATTCCCTTTCCATATGCATTCACACCAAAGTTTTGATTACAAACATTGCATTTAACCAAACAGGAAACAGAAAACAAATCATGTGACCCTTCACAACTCAGGAACACAGCTCAAACTTTGGATTTCCAATGTGGAATACCAAACTATAGAATAAATTAAATGTGTGAAAACTGTTGTTGAATAATTTCAAATACTAGTCATCAAATTGTGACCTGTCTGGGGCTATTCCATGAGCAGAGAGTCAAAACTGATTTTAAAATGATTTGTTATGAAATCCATCCATGTAGCTCATGAAAGCTTATGCTCAAATAAATTTGTTAATCTCTAAGGTGCCACAAGTACTCCTTTTCTTGTTATGAAATAGTTGCTTAGTTCTAGTCAGTATCAACCTGTTCACTGGACCCTACATTCAGTTTGTCAAACCATTTTACTATATTAAATCCAGATCAATAAGCACCTCTGCCTGCCTACTTTATTTATATTTGTCAACACATTCCTGGGGTTTCCTTTCACAATGAGTACCAGAGCAGTGGGAGAAGAGGGAAGGTACATGAGCGGCATGGCACCCTTAGTAGAGTGTAAGATATGCCCCTCAATGTAATATCTCCTCCCCACATATTCTTGCTCTTAATAAACTACTTACTGGTTGCTTAGCTAATAAACTATCATGCATCCTCCCCAATTCATGATCCTCCTGGTGACTTTTACAAGTGCACAAGAAAGCTGAAAGATCTTCATTATAGATAAGAAGGAAAAGGGAATTTTAGGAAACTATTAACGTTTCCTTTCTAGGACACCAAGGCTTCATTCCAACATATATTAGGGTATTTCAAGGTTCACTGGGTTGATAGAGTTGAAATTAATGCTCTCTTAATACTCAAAGAAACTGCATGTTTGCACATGGCCGTAGTTGCAAATGTGTTTTATAGCCTTTTCTGCTTACATAACAGTATCTGTTCAAGGTCTCCAGCAAGAGGTTTCTAAGCTGCCAACCTGGATCATCTCATCAGAAAGGACCTACTGCTATGTCCAAATTTTTTTCAAAACCTTCTTGAAGTAGCACAATTTATTAACTCAAATGCAAAACTTAAACAAAACATCCAGACAAAACAACTCCTCTGCCCACTGTGGGCTACTGTACCCAGAGCATTATCCCCTACCTCTCTCAGTGCTGAAAAGAAGACACTCCCTTCCCTTCAGTCTCCTGCTTCAGAGTCTACTGCAGTAACTTAACTCCTTCCTACAATTCCTCCTGTGAGGAGGAGGAGGAGCCACTTGCTGGCTTTTGTAATCACTAGATCCCTTCCCAGCTGTGTTGGATAATTAAACAGGGCTGGCTAGCTCAGACCCCCTGGCCTTTAAAGTGGTAGGCTACCCTGTTACAGGGTTCCAAGCTGTGTAAATGAATGTCTCACTCCCTATAAGATATACTATTTCCAAAAGAAATATTCAAGTGTACAAGCTTAATACTGTGTTTCTCTGAGCATTTGAGTGAGATAAACAATCACTGTAAGCTTTGCAGAAAGCAAAACCAAAAAGGGATATGAGCTTGTCCTAAAAATCATTCATTTTAAAATGCAGGTATATACTTGCAAAAATATTTTGTATCCACTTAGCTGAGTTCCTCACTTACTAGAATAATAAGAGTATTTCCCATCTGTCTTGTTATTAACCATAATTCTCAGTCCTCTCTATCTCCAGAAAAAAAAATGCTTCTGAACATATTTATACTTTTCTCTTCAATTAGATTCTTCAGAAATTTATTCAAAATACCTGTTTATTACTCGTTGAGCAATAGTGTAAGCAGTGCTTGCCATCTACAAAAGAGTGTGGTCTAACATGAAAAGCATATCCACCCTGGGTAACTGAGAAAAAGGGAGAAAGAGGTCATAATTTGAACTGCTTCAGTTCAGTACCATTATATGATTCCATTTTTTTTGTTAACACAGGAAAACCATTATTATAAACTAGCTTAAAAAACATTTTTTTGAGAAGTGCTCAGCTACACGCATATGCACACTTAGCAATAGAAAGATATATTCACTTACATACACACACGCTTCCTGTCTGATTATCATTCAAAATCAACCAACCATTACCAACTTACTGTTGTAGGAAGTATCTGTAGTATCTCAGATACTGTAGTGTGATAATGGATATTAAATACTGACTTATTTTCTGTAAAGTTTCTTTAGAAGTTGCTATAATCTCTGGTGCATTTACAAAACATAGCCTATTACACAGGCACTCTGAAGACAAAGTGAAATAGTCTAAAATATCAAAATTGGGAGACCAAAAAAATGAGAAACTACAAACAGCTCTTGATTTTTTCTCACAGCAATTAAGAGAGCCATCCCAGTTATGACTGTAATAAATTTTCAGCAGATCATTCCCCAAAATTAATTACATTCAGTCTTGGGACTATTAACTTTCAAACCGCAACAGAACTTCTAAAAGCCAGACTGGCTGAAGTTTGGATGGGGCATCAGACAACTTTCATGTGGCAATTTCCCAAGGGGCTTTGGCTCCTTGTTTGACCTAACAATTGAGTTGGGCTGGTTTGACAATATCCTCTGAAACATTGTGAAACGTTGCCAGGTTGTCTAAGGTAAAAGTTAATGAAAGGTTTCTACATCCCAAAACCACCACCACAGGTATCACCCCTGCTGGCAGTTTTAGCATAGAGGCCAATGAATAAATGGACTCTGCATACTGAACTATTCTCTGATCCATAGAAGAGGTTCCAACAGGGCTCAGTTAAAACAGAGAGCCAGTAGGGAAATTTACATTGTCACTTCCAATGGTGTAGCTGTGCAGCCTCTAATGCTAGTTGTCTAGCACCTTTCACCAGCAGTAAGGTGAAATAAGCCAGATAATATAACATATGAGTATGCTGAGCATCCACAGTGTCAGCATCCCAATAAAGTTGAAAGGTGAAAGATAGTGGGTTTGACTAACCAAACAACTTGACTCCAATTTTCCAGCCGTAGAACTCCATTAGTTTCATGGATGACACAAAGTAATGAAACATACGGTATTTCTATAATTGTGATGTGAAATCACCAGTCATTTAGCATTGCAGAGGCTTCATTATTATTACTGCATGGAATGTCACTACAAAATATGATGCTATCAACCATTCTTTGAAAGGAAGAAAAGTACTGACAGAAAATTGCCTGACCTACCAAGTCCTTGGTAGGGAACAATTTTTGTTTTTAACCATCTCACTCTGAGTCAGGAAGGAATTTTTCTACCATGTACAATTGCCAAGTGCATTGTATATTCCTCTTCTCCCGTCCTCAGTCCCCGACCATAGAGTATCAGTCACTGGCCACTCCTGGAGGCTCGATACTACATCTGACGGAGGAAGGAGCCAATATGGTATGTTAAATTCTGTGCTCCTGTACTCTTACCACAATTTGTCACATCAAAATGTTTAATTTTTCCCCAGCTTTCTTGGTGTTTCTAAAAATAAATGACAGCTCATATTGTGCGTAGGTTCTTGTTCATGACAGTTCAGTCTGCTAACAGATTGCTAAACTGGTCTTATAAAATCTTAAAGATGCAATTTCCTTCTGCTTTCCAGCTACAATATGAGAAACTTATTTCCTCATATTAAATCATTATTATTATGAATTATTTCCATGGTACCCAAAGATATTTAAAGAGATACCATACTTACCCATGCCTACTTCAAAACACATGTACCAAAAGGTGAGTTATCTGATCCCAAACCAGTCCACAAAAATATGGGTTAAGACGATAATTAGCACTGAGATTAATGAATCAAAATGCAATGTTTAATGATGGGAGTAAAGAACCATAACAGAATTTGACTCTTGCACATAATACATTAAAAAGGGGCAGGGAGCGGGAGGGGGAAGAAACCAATGACAATGAACAGTGGGGAAAAACGAAAAAGACAGGAATGAGTTTTCCCTCCAATAGGACTATTTTTATCTTCCCCTTGGTAAGGCAGTTGGCAGTGGAATTAGTACAGTACTGGCATATCTGCCAAACAACCATGTAATGTGATATTTGCTAGGTTTCCAAAGCAGTAGATAGATGAGTTGCAAGTAGAGAAACCGTAATGCATTAATCACCTTCCACTGGCTCATTGCGCCAGTTTCCTTTCTCTTCTCCATGCACTTGCATGACATGTTTGGATTTGCAATACAAAACATATTGTCAACACTGAGGATGCTCAGGGGGCTCTAATGAACATGCTAATTAGCATGAATTCTTTTTTCTCTGTCTGGAGCAAGTACTTATAGGTTTGAACAGAAAAATTATTTTATAGTCCCCAATGAGTTTGCTGTTGATTAACTTATTTGACCAAGCATGGAAGCCATATCCATCATTTTAAATTATTATTAATATTATTATTTGTATTGAAGTAGTGCCTAGGAACCCCAGTCGTGGAGCCGGACCATATTTTCCTGGGTGCTGTACACCAGAACAAAAAGATGGCCCCTGCCTCAAAGACGGTCTCTGTCTAAGTAATGGTTTTCATATCGTTCCATGCACATAAGGTCAAATGCTGACCATGCATAATAGCTCCATGCTAACCTAACTGGCACTAGTGATAGTCAGTGCATTGGACTATGGGGAACAGAGAGACTTCTTAACTATTTCATCATCCTGACTCAGAAAACCTCAAAAGGGGATAAGGAGCTCCTGCAAATGAACTCCCTGACGCCTCCACTGTTCCTCTATGGATCCTGCCCCTCTATTTACTCTAACCAGGGACCGCAGAACAACCTGTAGGAGATGAGGAAGAGAATGGACCAAGTATGAGGAGTTCAGTTAAAGCCCCTCAAAATGGCACTGATAGCTGGAGAGGGGGCTTGCAAATGATTAGGAGATGTATGTCTTTCTCCTCACACTGGTAGCCCAGGGACAGAAGTACCTTACACCCTCATTGACCATACTCCTGTGTGACAACTGCATTTTGGAACTGTCAACTGCCTTCATATGGTGGAGGCCACCTCACTGTTTCTTTGTCTGTCAGTCAGAGAAAGTCTACCTATCCCTTAATATGACTGTTCAGTGACCTCACTGCTATATACAGAAGTGAGAGAAGAAGAGGGGTGCATAGAATAAAACTATACGTAGGAGGTGGCTAGGTCATGGTGGAAGATATAGAGGGAGCTTCCCCCTTCAGAATTATTTTAACAGGGTTCTATGAGTGTAGTATACAGTGAGCCACAGAGTTCTAGCCAAACTCCATGCTTGTGAAGGTGCAGGGTCAGGATTTTTTAATTATTATTTAAATTTCAGTGCCTCTTCAGAGGCACCACCCACATTTTAAGAACAAACTATTAGAAAATCCAAACTTTATGAGAACAATTATGCTTCCAATTAAAAGACTCTCCTTCAAAAACCAAAGCGCTCCAACAACCATACGCTCCAACAGCCATATTCTATAAAGAATACACTCAAACCATCTCTTAATCTTCAGCCCGCACCCTCCTTAAACACCTTTGGGGAAATCGGGCTTTGGACAGTGCTTAAAAGGTTAACACATTTGACCAATAAAGATAAGATTTTGGGTTGAATATATCTGCAATTAATGAAGAATTCATGAGGTAAATATGTGGACTAACCATTGGAGTAGATGCCACACAATAGAAATCACTATTATAGCTAAGATAAAGTGAAGGTGATGGATGGGTCTGGCATATCTGGTAGGGGTAATCGGACAGGAGCTCCATTCCTGTGAACTTTAGTTGCTTGTCTCCCTGCTAGCCTCATAACATCACTATCAGTAGCAACCATCATTTGAGAGATAGTTACTAGCACATATTGAGAACTTAAGTGACTTACTCAAGGTTAAAAAGAAATTCTGTAACAAAGGCAGGAACTGAACCCAGCTTGCCTGCCCAGTGTTTTAACCACAAAACCACCTTTTTACCTACTATATCTGCTGTTATACATTATCACCTCTATAGTCAATCCTTCCTTCATTCTTCTCATCAACAATCTTCACATCCTGCCTCACCTTGTATTTGTCTATCTTGTCTCTTAATGGTAGTGATCTTAGCTCATTTTATTTGTAAAGCTTTGTATACTTACAGTACTACAGAAATATTATTCTTAAGAATGCTAATAATAATATAACAATTTTGGATATAAGGAAATCAATCTCTAGAAAAAGAGTACACAAGCTATTTGACTTGATTAATAAGACTTCCCCATTGAAGCAATTAATTAATAAATTTATTTCAAAGGCTATTGGTTAGTAGACTTATTTTATGTGGTTTTTTTTTTTTTGGTGATTTTTAACATGATACTGAAACAATTGTCCACACAACCCATCTAAAAAAATACATAGTGGTAGAATTGTTACACTGAGAGTTCTTAAAACAATAACACCTGTGCTAATTTTTCTGACGTAGTGTGAGTGTTGGGTGTTTTTAAAATTGTTTCAGTTTGTTTCTACAGCAATTTAAATTTCCATAAATGTGATTGGATGTGGTTTTTTTCTGAACCTGTGTGGAATTCTTAAATGCACTGAAGCAGAATGTGCTGTTGTAAGTATACCATGGCCATCACCAGTTCCTGAAGGAGATGCCTTTTTATAACATACAGGCATTTTTTAAAAAAATTAAAAATAGAATAAAATACAAATAAAAAGTTCTAGATGGCTCAGATGTTCCAAGGTCAAAGCACCCGCTCCAAGGGAACAGAAGTAGATTTCTTGCTGAATCCTTTTCTCCCAGGCTGATAAAATAGCAAACAACCTGAGATATAAACAAAGGGAATAGCTGATGGAATTAGCTGAGCATCAAATGATTTCATGAAATAGACGTGAGTTAGCTAGAAAATGACTATTACCCCAGAGGCAATGCCTGGCAGAAAACAGATAAATGGCACAGTAGCAAGCAACAGCAAGTCTGCTGGGATTCTCTGTGGGAGATAACTAAGATAACTAAGAAAAGACATTCAAATACAGTAACTCCTCGCTTAACCTTGTAGTTAGGTTCCGGAAAAATGAGACTTTTTAAGCGAAATGATATTAAGCTAATCCAATTTCCCTATAAGAATTAATGTAAATGGGGGGGTTAGGTTCCAGGGAATTTTTTTTCACCAGACAAAAAACTATATTTTATATATATATATATATATACACACACGCACACACACATGTATATGTATACACATATACATACACACAGTATAAGTTTTAAACAATTTAATACTGTACACATCGATGATGATTGTGAAGCTTCATTGAGGTGGTGAAGTTAGAGGGTGGAAGAAGGTGGGATATTTCCCAGGGAATGCCTTACTGCTAAATGATGAACGAGCATTTGGCTGAGCCCTCAAGGGTTAACACAGTGTTGTTATTGTAGCCTCACACTCTACAATGCAGCACAAATGGAGGGAAGGGAGACAGCATGGCAGACAGAGACAGAGATGCACACCCTTTGTGAGAGAGAAAGATGTGCATTGCCCCTTTAAGTACGCAGACACCACTTTAAGTACATTGCCTTTTTAAGTAGATCAGAAAGTTGAGACAGCAGCTGTGGCCAGCAAGCTCCCTCCGTCCTGAGCCCTGTCGTGTCCCCACCCTGCTCTATATGGAGAAGGGGTAAGTGGGGGGCAGGAGCAGGGGGGAGGAGGACACCCTGACATGAGTCCCTCTCTTCCCTCCCCCTGCACAGCAAGCAGGAGGCTCCTGGGAGCACCTCCAAGGCAGAGGGCAGGAGCAGCACATGTCAGTGGGGAGAGGGACAGCTGAACTGCTGGCAATTGATAGCCTGCTGGATGGCTGCCGCACAGGGGATTTAGGGGAGTGGGGAGCTGATATGGGGGCTGCTGGTCCACCCTGGTTCCAACCCCCACCAGCTAGCTGCAACAGGCAGCTCTTCCTGCAAGCAGTGGACAAAGCAGGCGGATGCCAAACAATGTTATAAGGGAGCATTGTCCAACTTTCAATGAGCATGTTCTCTAATTGATCAGCAATGTAACAATGAAACAACATTAACTGGGATGACTTTAAGTGAGGCGTTACTGTAAGTTAATTTTCAAGGCATCTTGCCTAGGACCAGTAACAGAAAACACTTCAGGAGAAAAGCAAAGTGGAAGAAAACTCGGCACCCAGGCAAAATAACAACAACAATAAAAAGACATTTAAGGACAGTTTTTGGTTGCCTTACTCATGCTAAATTGTAGTTTAGGAGTAGCCCAGCTGAACCCAGTGGGATTACAGGTTCAAAGGGGAAGGCTTAGCATAAGGCTATCAGAGTCTTGCCCTGAGCACTGAAATAATAGAAACAAGAAGGCTAAAGATCAAATGCAGTATCTAGAATCTGGAAAGCCAACTGAAGTCAGTTAAGACTCTAAGGGCACGTCTACACTATGGGGTAAGTTGACCTAAGTTATGCAACTCCAGCTACGTGAATAACATAGCTGGACTCAACATAGCTTAAGTCGATTTATTGTGGTATCTACACCACGCTGGGTTGATGGGAGAAACTCTCCGTCAACTTACCTTATACTTCTCATTCTGGTGGAGTACCAGAGTCGACGGCAGAGTGATCTGCAGTCAATTCAGCGGGTCTTCACTAGACCTGCTAATCTACCCCTGGTGGATCGATTGCCACAGCATCAATCCACAGTAAGTGTAGACATGCCCTAATTGTCTTCAGTGAACTTTGGATCAGGCCCATATAGCAGTTAAAATCAAGTACATATCCTTTGAAGTCAATGCAGTTACTGTATTGTAAAACTGGTGTGAAAGAATCACACCCAGAAATGTGTGCAAGAGAAATTAAAGGAGAAAATGGGCAACAGCTGGAATTGGGATGTGCTAACTGCCCCCCCCCCCAGTTGTCACACAGTGCTGTGACTATGGGTAACAAACCCTTACTGCATATATACAGATGTCATGGGACACCAAGGGAGATTGAACTCAGGAGCATTAGAACCAAGAACATAAACCATTATGAATTAAAATAAAGAGAGAAATCTACTGGCAGTCAGTAAAGGTCTTTAACCTCATTGGGGCAAGCCAAGAGAGGTAGACATGATTACACATACACAAACTTTCTGTATTACACTTGCAAAGTTTCAAGCCATTCAGGTTGAAAATCTTTGGAGTCTATCTAATTAGAAATCCCCAGAAGTGCATGTGATTTGATCTGACTAGATACATAGGGAAAACCAGACATATTCTGAGCTCTATAGTGAAAGCTTCCTGCACAGAAGATTGAGTTTGGTTGCAGGTGTAACCCATACACCTTATGGGTGTGGTGCTCTGTCCTAGCCAGTGGCACCGATACCACTTAGAGAAAGATGAATGAGTCTGCTTTACAGCCTTAGCTAAAAGCTATGTGGCTGTAAACTCATGCAGTAGACGCTCATGCATTTAGCTCCAGAGGTCCCCAAGTTCAATCCCAGCCACCAATGACTGGGGTCTGTCAGAGTTACAAGGGGATATATGGTTTTAGTAATCAGCTGATATTTGTTTCCTATGCAACAACTAATCAAATCTAAAGAGAGAGCTTGATTGTGCTGGTTGGTGCACAGTTGGGGGTATATTCAAAGCTTTGCCCCTGGATGGCCAGTCCTTACTGAATTGTACAAGAAAGGGATTAGCTGTTATTCAAAAGATGATTCCCCCTGTGCAAAGACTGGCTACATAGGTGGCCTGCACTAGGGAGGAAAGGAGTGCCTTATGCCACATTATTCTTTGGTGAAGGAATGGTAAAGCTGATTGCAACTAAGCCAAAATACTTTGTGAAAATTAATTAAAAGACTGATCAAATTTATTGTTTGCAAACATTAACAGACTAATCCAACTGAAGAAAACAGTTTGGAAAGTTTAACACTTAAATTCTGAATTTCCTTGTTTCCATTTTTCTCCACTCCATAAGAGCCAGCCAAAGTTCATTTTAAGCATGAACAGGACAGTTTTATAGCTGAAGGATATTTTCCCGTGGCCTGTATTGACTAGTGTTTACTTGAAAAGGCCAATAAAACATTCCTGGGGAATACAAAAATATTAGACAGGTTTCTTATAATAGAAAATGGTCCAATATTATTGACAGTAATTTGCCCCTTTGTTGGCTGTTTCAGTCCAGAGGCCAAAGAATGAATCTGCCATACACACTTACCTACTTCATTTTCCCAGAAACAGATTCTCCTCTCTCTCTAGGTCTATAGAAGTAACTTGATTTATACCAATGTGAGTGCAATGTGCATAGGGCCCAGCTCTCCAAAAAGAGTTAAAAATAAGATATATGATTAAGCTAGGATGGAGAAGCACTCATGTCTGCTATTTGTTATGTACTTTCTCTGCTGATAAACTGAAGAGTATAGGTTCAGCATCCTTTCTGAGCACAAATAGATAGGCAAATAAAAACAAATAAAAAAGAGATTATCCCTCATCTGTATCTGGTACATTCTCTTCCAAGAACAAAAGATAAAGTTCCAAATAATTTGCCTGGACCCTTCTTATAACTGAACACTTTGAAACCTGAAGGTACATTAAAGGCAGTCACATTATTTCATGCTGTTTCCATCATAAAATTTAGTTTTATGGGTTGCAGTCCATGGAGTTGTGATCCCTAAGAAAATCTCTTTTTTGTTGTGCAGCTGCCTTTCTACACCTCATAAATTCCTCTTGCCCAGAGTAACTGAAAATTGCCACACCCAGCCTTAAAGAGAGAGAGTGAAAGAGATTATCTCTGTGGCAAGTATAGATTAGGTCTAGGGGATTAGCTAGCAGCCATAGGCTTTTCAGTGACTCCATCTGAAAAGTGGGGTTCCTCAACATAGGTAGGCAGAACTTCTCTGGAATTGTTGGCAACTGAAGTGTTCTTGAAAAAATGTCATGAACAATCATAGTGATGGAAGTTGTTTGCATTCAGTTTTCAGAGCAAGGCTTGCCTATTTCAAAATGTTCAGCTACTGATGAGGACTGGATAGATAGTGTCACAGGGGGAGCTGGGTTAAGAGGGTTTAGAGGTCAGCTGCCAGATGTCATCCACCTCCCTAGGTGGACGCAGTGAGTGAAGCCATTTGACAAGGGTTCAGGTGACTAGGAGCAGGACCTGGGAGAGAAAAAGAGGAGCATCTCTCATTGTGTTGTAAAGGGAAGACAGGAAACACAAAAGTAGGGTAGAGGTGGCTGATTTTGAACAATGTGAAGGTGTTGCTCTGCATTCAGACAACACTGAGATCTTTTGAATTTGTTTGTGAAAAATGAGAACCAGAGATGCCAGAATGCCTAACAGTCCAGTAGTTAGGGCATTCAGTGGGGATTTGGAAGATTCAGGTTCAATTCTCTGCTCTGCCTGATTCGGAGCTATTGGCAATCCTGGGATGGGTCTCTCTCTCTTAGTCCCTTTTGGACATGTTCCACTTGGTATAAATAATTAAATAATCATTGAGAGATAGAGTCTGACTCTACAGCCTAATGTCTAGGGTAGCAGATTAAGAACAGGAGGGCCTGAAACCTGGGTCTCACACATACCAAATAAGTGTCCTGACTATGGACTATTAGTTATTCTGCAGTTTGGGGTAGAAGGTAGGGTCTCTCTCCCTTCCTTTCCCTCCAACCAAAATCCCATTTTGGACCTGAGGAACCAGTGAATATTACTTACAAAAAATGGCTTTAAGAGCTGTATCAACCATGTGGTGATATGAGTTACCTTGCTATATACTGCATGCACATTGTAACAGTAACTCCACAGAGAATAAGAGCATTACTGCATTACCTTATGATATATTATGATGATGTATGTCTAAAGAGAACTTGAGTCACCACTATCCTTCCAAACATTTGTTTGGAAACCCTACAAATAGAACTATAGTTAATCTATGCCCTAGGCATTCTGAAACCTATATTCTCTTTAGAGATGAATGCTTAGATAATATTTCTAACACTTTGGTCCTGGTGCGCTCTACAGAAACAATTTAGCTGATATAATCAATGAAAAGGAGATAAAAATTTTCTGATGACACCAAACTAAGCAGCCGGCCAAATTATCTAGAATGACACAGGAAGGATTATTCAGGATTTAGACAGCTATCCAGTGTTTGCTGGCATTCTGCTTTGAGGGCTGCAAAATTAGCTGAGGCATTCAGAATATCATTTGAAGGACACAAAGGTGTTGGGGAGTGGCCAACAAATGTAACACTGACTCTTAATAATAATTGATTGTTATGGAGGGACCAAATGGTTAAATTATTTTAAGTGCTGCACAATATTTAAAAAACAGTTATGGGCATGTGACTTTTGGTAAATTTGACACTTTATTAAAAGGAATGAATAATGTATTAAAAGAATAACTCTTTCATAATGAAAAACTAGAGCTGAGGAAAAATTCCAGAAAACTAATGAATGGGGATTTTTAATTTTTTTTTCACTAGAGCTGTGATAAATGGTAAGTCTAATACAATGAAGACCTTTCAAGATGCATAGTCTTTGGGCATGCACAGTAAATCTGTTCTAATGCTATGATTACTTTAGTGCCTTAGAAAACATTAAAGTAGAGATTTTCATCTCATATATATACCAAGGATAATGAACACCACAGGACAGATTTGCCATTTCTTTCTTTATTGGTATGCATTTTAGCTGATAATTAGTTGATAATTCAAAACAAATAATTTATTCAATATATTTTGTATATGGTGTGGAGAGGTAGATTTGTGACTTCCATAAAATAAAACCTGCTGATTCACTTTGCTGATTCACTTTGCTGATGTCCCCTTTTATTTGCTTATCTGTAAGTATTTAACTGAAGGAGACGTTAGTCACAAAAAATAAAAGCAATCCAGAGGAAATATCTTCATCTAGAATTCTCATTTTGTTTTTCTACACTCTGACTGACTCAGACATCACCACCTTAGAGAAAATTTCAGTGGAAAATAACCATGTTTTTCTTCTACTGACAAGTAATCAGTAACAATTTGTAACCAAACATTTCCAGTCTCTGCTGGAGAGACTACAGATAAACAGGTCACCACACATTCACATTTTCCTCAGATCCAGAACTTCTGGTTGCACCTTTACAATAGATTGCAATATAC
The DNA here is from genome assembly GCF_965140285.1 of Lepidochelys kempii. Taxonomy (NCBI): domain Eukaryota; kingdom Metazoa; phylum Chordata; order Testudines; family Cheloniidae; genus Lepidochelys; species Lepidochelys kempii. The sequence continues at coordinate 25,294,325 of NC_136387.1, forward strand.
TTTCAATACAGAGTCTGATAAAAAACACACCTTACTCTGGAACATACCTCCCACCCTTTGGAAAAAACAAACAAACAAACAAACACAAAAAACACTGATGAAGAGGTAGTGAAAATAAGAAGAGAAATAGGAGTCCAAGAAGCTGCGAAGGGGGAAGTGATCAGGTACATCAAAAATAGCCACTACATCAAGAAGAATTGGTACAGAAAAGGGGCTATTAGCTTTAGACAGAAAGGGGTTGTTAGTGACTTTGGTAGGAGGAGAAGCTGAGGAAAACCTGATGGAAGAGGCTTAAAGAGAAATCTGGGAGAAGAAAGTGGAGGCAGTAGGAGTTGACTACGCCCTTGAGAAGTTTGGTGACAAAGGTGTAAGAGGATAGTTAGGAGGTAAATGAGTTAGAATTTTGTTTACTGTTTGTTTTTTAATTTTCAGGATAAGAAATATAACAACATGTTTATAGGTGGAGGGAAAGAGAAAGGTTGAGGACAGAGGATAAGAGAGGAATGAGGAGTTAGAGGGAGCAAGGACATATGACTGAGGTGATAAATTGTAAGCGTGGCACATCTGGGAAGAGAACCCAAACCTCCAGATTTCCAGTTTGGTGCTCTATCCATGACATCACACTGCCTTCCTTCTCACCTAATCCATGTCTCGAAACCTACACTTTTTTTCCCTTCTGTCCTCTGACGTGCCGTGCCAGTTTGGACATATCACTTCACCTGTTTTCTCTCCTCCTCTTTGTCTGTTTTCTATACTTGGATTACAAACTTTTAGATTAGAAGCACGATCTGTCAATGACTATGTGTCTGAACAATGACTACCACAGTTGGACACTGTTGAAGCTAGTCATACAAATAATATCAGGAGTAGTCCTGTCAAGTTGCATTGATTTATTTTTTGGAGGGGAGAGGGGAGTTATTCTTACTATGCTTACTTCAAATTACACATCTTGGAAGAGAGGCTTGTTACAATGGCACTAACTAACCAGTCTGTATATTATGGCCTTCTTCATTTTAATTTTACTCTGCTGAACAGTCTGTGCAGGGAGCTATGCAGACGTGACTGTAGAAAAGATGCTGGGAAGCTTCTAACACATGGCATCTTTTCTGCTTCAAAGGATAAATATTTGAAAAATATATATAATGAGCAATCTTAACATACAAGTAATGGGCATTATTCTATTTTGATTCCCATTTCAAAGATATCCCCATATAGGACCATGACCAAACTTTTGTTTTTACATGCATCGTTCTCTACGGAGCATATGCTAAGTGGAAGTTATAGACATTAAAGCTTCTGTAAAATATGTGTTCTCATGAAAGACTATATTTGAATTGATCAGTACATCAGATCCAGGAATATTTTCAATATTTTAAAATTCTTTGGCCTGTGTTATACAGGAAGTCAGATTATCATAATGGTCCCTTCTGGCCCTGGAATCTATGAATAAATGCTGGTGAATGTAGGTAGTCATAACGAATCCAAATGGATTGGTAGTGGATAAGATATATTTTTCAGGAACTCATTTTTATGGAGTCCTAAGGAAACCTTTAATAATTGTCCCATTTTAACCCCCCACTCCCATTTTGCAGCCCTTTTCCAGCCAGTAAAAATGTATTAAATAGGATTCTCTCCATAGCAAATCAACTAATTTTTAATGAGCTGAAAGGGTGGTTGCTGAGTAATCCAAAACACTCTCCTGCATCCTACTACCCAGGGGCTGAGCCTGCTGCTATCACAAATTGCCATGTTTGATACCTGAATTCCTTATTAAAAAATTCAAGAAAAATGTCTCCTAATTATTTGTGAGACATGAGTACATAAAGGAAATGATGTGTTCACATTACACTGTGAAGTGTGACTATGGGGACTCAGCCACTTTCTGTTCTTTTATTGCAAATGATGTAAAGAAGAGTTCTGGTCTCCCATGTTTAAGAAGGATGAATTCAAACTGGAACAGGTACAGAGAAGGGCTACTAGGATGATCCGAGGAATGGAAAACTTGTCTTATGAAAGGAGACTCAGGGAGCTTGGCTTGTTTAGCCTAACTAAAAGAAGGTTGAGGGGAGATATGATTGCTCTCTATAAATATATCAGAGGGATAAATACCAGAGAGGGAGAGGAATTATTTAAACTCAATACCAATGTGGACACAAGAACAAATGGATATAAACTGGCCACTAGGAAATTTAGATTAGAAATTAGACGAAGGTTTCTAACCATCAGAGGAGTGAAGTTTTGGAATAGCCTTCCGAGGGAAGTAGTGGGGGCAAAAGATCTATCTTGCTTTAAGATTAAACTCGATAAGTTTATGGAGGAGATGGTATGATGGGATAACATGGTTTTGGTAATTAAATATTCATGGTAAATAGGCCCAATGGCCTGTGATGGGTTTTTAGATGGGGTAAGATCCAAGTTACCCGGGAAAGAATTTTCTGTAGTATCTGGCTGATGAATCTTGCCCATATGCTCAGGGTTTAGCTGATCGCCATATTTGGGGTCGGGAAGGAATTTTCCTCCAGGGCAGATTGGAAGGCCCTGGAGGTTTTTCGCCTTCCTCTGTAGCATGGGGCACGGGTCACTTGCTGGAGGATTCTCTGCTCCTTGAGGTCTTCAAACTACAATTTGAGGACTTCAATAGCACAGATATAGGTGTGAGGTCTTTTTTAGGAGTGGTGGGTGAAATTCTGTGGCCTGCATTGTGCAGGAGGTCAGACTAGATGATCATAATGGTCCCTTCTGACCTAAATATCTATGAATCTATGAATAAGAGTAGTTTATGCAACCAACAGTTGAATCAATGGAATTAGGTGCATTCACTCCAAATTCAAATAGACTCAGATTTCTCTACTCAAAAGCCTTGGCCAGGGTTGAATCAAGCCAATCAGGACTACACCATGCACATCTCGCCATGGGAGTGCACCATAGCTGAGCCCCACCTCAAGGCTCTACCCCCACCCCCGGCGCCAACACAATAAAGTTGGATTTGTGCAGGAAATGGCCCAACTTTATTATCATGCACATTGTGTAAAGAGTTGTCACTTTGGATGGGCTATCACCAGCAGAGAGTGAATTTGTGTGGGGGGGTGGAGGGTGAGAAAACCTGGATTTGTGCTGGAAATGGCCCACCTGATGATCACTTTAGATAAGCTATTACCAGCAGGACAGTGGGGTGGGAGGAGGTATTTTTTCATATTCTCTGTGTATAAATAAAGTCTGCTGCAGTTTCCACGGCATGCATCCGATGAAGTGAGCTGTATCTCACGAAAGCTCATGCTCAAATAAATTGGTTAGTCTCTAAGGTGCCACAAGTACTCCTTTTCTTTATAAAGAGTATATTCAGCTAATGGGACTGAGATGTATTGCTAAAATGAAACTTTATTTAATACTTTACGTTTCAAATGCTTAAACTATCTGTCCTTTTACTATGTGCTTAAAAGATTTTTGTAATGGTCATTGTTACAATGGGAGCAAGGCAGAGATAATTGACATGAAACCTCTGGAACACACTTAACTGTTGTAACAGTCAACAAGGGTTTTATTAACTTATCCCAACACATGCCCTTATCAGTACAATGTGCATCACTCCTCTTTTGAGAGTGGAGGCCCCAGCCTGTCCAGAGACCATCACTCCCTGCTTTCACGTAGGCTAGGTCCATCCTGGAAGAAAGCAGAGGACATGGATGGGGTGAAGGAGTCTGCTGAAACCATCCGTGGTTCAGATTTGTTCACATTTTCTTCACAACTTGAGGGGTATAAACTCCTTTTTAAACAAAAGCTTTGATTCTGACATTACTATGTGACCCCAATAGCTAGGGCCCAAGCATGAGTGTATAGTGCCTATGGGCACTGGTTTTAGCATATGTCCTGTCTGGCCCAATATACTGGAAATGTGATGCACCCAGTATGCTGGAAGGTATGAGCACAGTGCCTTGCAAACACTGATAAGTTAGTGTTGTTCAGGCCTAACAAAACAGTTTTTCAACAGGAAGTGAAGAAGACTACATCCATCTGAAATTGCAGGGGAATTTAGAACAAAAAAATATTCACTTGAGTTAGAATATGGTCAGGAAGCCAGGGTTAATACCCTTATTCATAGGACAATATGTACTAGGATCTTAATAAGCATAAATTGTCAAAGGTTAATGTAAGCCAGTATGAAATACTGTCTGAGACAGATAATAGATGTCATATCACTTGAGACTTACTACTAAACTGGAAAAATGCTAGAAAATGTAGTGTGGGGAACAATCTTGCCATGAGATGGAAACGAAAAGCAGGACCTAATAAGTATTTTTCATCTCTAATGTCCCTGACTGTGATTCCAGCAGAGCTCCAACTATCTTCTTCAAGGGGTAATGAAAGCAAAATAAGAAAAATCTGTTTGTTAATTGGGACAGTGGGTTGCATTTCCTCAGGAGGTTTTGGAGTATGTGTGGCGGTTTTGTGGACAGTTCCATCTGGTACTATAATCTCAAAATACTCACTGCCATCTCACAAATATTCACTGCCATCTCACATACTATAATTTAAGACAAACCAATAGAGCCCAAAGGACTGTCTCTGGAAGGAAAATATCCACGCTGACCTGAAAGTTCAAGCAATGGACTGGGACTCAGATGATCAGGGTTCTGTTTCCAGCTGTTCTACCTTTCTGATACGTGACCTTGAACAAGACACTTTGTCTCTCCGACTCAGCCCCCCCATCTAAAAAAAAATATAATATTACTGACAATCTTGTTGTAATCTTATTTAACTAACTCCCAGTGGTTTTTAAATTTGTGAGGTTTAATCATCACTGGGGAGGCAATATAGCAAAACCCTCCAAAATACTATTGCATCACTATGAATCTTCATCTGATAGTTGCCTGAGGCTTTTTTGTATTTATCTAATTTTGTCCTTTTAAACCATTAGCTGCTTGGGGAAAGAACCAAGTCTTACCCTATTTCCTCAAAGCGCTAAACATACTGCCATCATTTAACTGATAATAATACATGAATGCAAAGCATAAAAGTATTGTCTCTAATAATGATTTTATATTGTGCATTCCTATATATTATTTATTAGTGATATTGTTAGCAGTAGAGGGAATAACTGACAACTGAAACAACTGGTGGTCATGATAACTAGATTATGAATCAATACTTTGGCACATCTCTACTTGGAAAGTTAGGAATCTTATTAATACCCCAGGATCTTCACCTTCCCCACCAACTCATTGACTAGTTCAAACTTTTAGTAGTCATCCACCTAACAGCATGCTTGAATAGATCTGTATTTTAGGTTTGTATTTCAGGAGCTAAATTTGCTGAGGTGGCTTTTCTGTGAAGCAGTAAATCGTATTTCTTAGGAATTACGAGAACAACTTTATTGTGCACATGAAGTGTTTTTAAGTGGCATTGAAATAATCAACATTTCCAATTGCATACTTTGTTTGAGGCCTTTGAAAAAATGTGATTATTGATGGCCATTCATTTCCCTCAGTATATGAATTCCTAAGTTATATTTCTGTAGAATGAAAATATGCTTCAGATTTCCCTTTATCATATTACTTGGAGGGGGGTTGCCTTCTCCAAAAAGACAGATCAGGGAGTGGACTAACAGGTGGTCCCTCAATATGTCTGCATTGTGAGAGGATATGCCAGACCCTGGGATCCTTTGAAAGATCTTAATTGGAATATCATCCTGCATCTGTCTTCTGGGGAGTGGAAAAGTAGAAGCAAACAAATCCCTCAGTCCCAAATGACCCCAGTACTTTATCTATTTATTTGAAGTCTAGTGGCTTTCTGACTCCTATCTTCAAGAGTAACTGACTGTCTTGCTTCTGTATCTGGGGGACCAGCAAGTGGGTTCATTGCCTTGCCATCCACAGAATTATCTGTTGGGTGTTTGCCACCTTGCAACAGCAGGTTCCTGAATATTCTCTTGGTCCTGTTGCTGTACTATACTGCTTCAAGGGTTAAAATGCCATTGAGTGAACTTCACTTTTGGGAATTCCCTTTCTGTTCCATGATGTAATATCCCAGTAACATTTGTTTGGCTAAATGACACTGATATTTGTGCACTTCAACAAATTTGTCTTTCATTTTGCTGAACCTTATATGGTATGTTTTCTTTAAAAGATTAGCCAACTTACAAATCTGTATGGCTCCCACCTGGATGTAGTTAGGTTGAAGAGGAGCCCCCACCATCCACCCCTCTGCCAAGAACTCCAGTCTCTGGTGCCAGAAAGAAAGCTAGCAGCACTTAATCCAAATCTTCAACTCCCTCTCGGTTGCCCAAGTCTACTCCTTCAATTCTTCCTAGGGTTCTCTCCTTAGTCCCTTTGTCTCATGTCCCAGAGGGATTTCCACAACATTTTAATTTGTCTGTGTCTTGTTCTATGGCCAAACTAAGCTAACCTTCTAGTACCCCAGTAAAGACTATCTGTTCATGCCTGCTCTGCCCTCCAAGGGTCTTGCAACAAAGATAACTGCCACCATCAGATCTCTCCAGGAGTCCTGTGTCCATGTCCATGTTCAAGAAAAAAACTCTCCCTCTTCTTCTCTGGGCTTCCTTAAATAGGCTTAGTCTGAAAGACCCCTTATGCTGTACCCCTCCAAGATTGCTACACGCCACACCATTTCATCCCTACCTCCCACTTCCTTTTCCTACCTATTTGTATGTGTTTTGATGGAGCACAGGCACAAATACTTCCTCTAACTAACAGGCTGAGTAGATTCTTTGCCTGGCTGTCATCACCACTGCTGCTTCACCTGCGGGGAATTAACCATTTCCCTGCCTCAACAATTGTGAGGTTTGTCCAACCCATCACAAAGTCCAAAGAGGGCCTCATAGAGACCTGCCAAAACAGTTTTTTCCTCAAATGGGCAATAATCCTTAAGGCAAAATTTCCAGAATTAAGAAACACAGATTTTGTCTCTCAGCACTGAATTGTGAATTGATTCTGCTTAAAAAAAGAAGTTGGTGAGAATTAAAAAACAAATTTTCAAACACTGCAAACTGCTCATGAGGACACATTTCATCCTAGGTTGCCACCATCTGATGGCCCCTATGGCCCACTCCTTTTTGTCTCATACATTCACCGTGCTTTTAAATGAATGGTGTATTAGGAATAGGATTGTTTCTATCACTCAAATTTCTGAATCCATCTGCACATTAAGACAAGTGACCTAATAGCATAATAAATCCATTATAGGAACATTTTTATTAAAAAGTTTTAGCAACTTAAGTTTCTTAGCTGGATATTAACTTACTGATAAAGAAAAGAAAAGAATATCGGGCTACTTATAAATTATGCTGATTCATCCATCCTTACAATGAGGGGAGACGGAGAGTGCAGGAAACTGAAATTGCCACTACTGTCTATCTTAAAGTTAAAATAGCCTCAAAGGAAAACACTGTTTATCATCAAAGACAGCTTTGCATACAGGCACTTTGAAACAATGACCTCAAAGGACATGTGCTTCTTAGCATGCTAATTGCTTCCAACTCTGGGTAGTGTTAAAGTTCCATTTAACTGTTTTGCGTGCACGGTGCATAATCTGCATATTCGACACCTAAACTGCATCAGAAAGAGAATTCTAATTATATGTTTCATTAACTTTCAGAAAAATAATATGCACTGGTGACTTACAGGTGCCATAATATATGCTACTGGATATGCTAGTTCCCCCCACCGACCCCAGTTAATTGATTCAAAATATTTCTCTTCAGTTTAAACAAAAAATGTTGTGGAAATTGTGGAAGAATCTGCAGGAGAAATATTTTCTTTTTACTACAGAATATTCCTGGAGAAGGGAAACGATTATAGTGTAAATGGTAGTTAAATAATCCTGCTTATTTAACATGAAAAGGCTTTCATGTCACAACATCCGCAAAAAGCGAAATAGCAAGAACAACACTTGAAATTAAGAGAAAAAATACAGGTTTTTTACGTATGAATATATAAGGGTTCTGCTTGATTCCTTGGAGCCCAAAGTGTGCTCCTTACAGTCTAGCTCTTGATAAGGTACTGCCTCTACAGCGCACTTTTTGATCTTCACTCAGGATTATATAGCTTCCTGAGTGAAGATAAAATATTTACATATTATCTATAAAATCTGTGAAATTATATATGTAATTTGTGGATAAATACAGAGCTGGTCAAAAATGGAGCAAAATCACCAATAAATGTCCCTTTTAGGTAAAAAAAATTCAAACAGTGTATATTGATTAGCCCATATAGTTTCACTTTATGTGAGTGTTATGTACCATACCAAGGGCGAACAGAGTACACACTTATTTTTCATATTTTTATAACGTCTTAAAATTCAGAATGCCCTTACCTGTGAAGAACAGAAAACAAGCTTTATAGAAATATAAGTTCTGGCAATCATATAGTCCCATGAAGAAGAAGGAACAATGTAATAGTTTGAATCTAAGAGAAACTTGCAGATTATTAAACTTCAAAAATTGCCACTAATTCAGTGTGTCCCACATAAATTTCTTAATATATTGTATAAAGTAGAGCCTGATAAAACTAAGTCTTATTAAACTTAGATAAATCACTGTGGATTCTTCAGGGATTTGACTGTGTTCCTTCCATAAGAGTCCCTTTTTCCACAGAAATGTTCCCATTGGACTTTAGACATCTTGACTGGAATTAGAATGCCTGTCTCTGCATCAGAGAGCTACAATAGAAGTACTTTTCAGGCAACATATGCTTTTTAAGAGTGTAAATTATAGGGACCTTGGAACATTTTAATAAATCTCAGAAGAATTAGGCAGCAGAAAAGCTACAGAGCTCTTACTATAGGCACATATCCAGAGATGGTCTTGGATTGCGGGACTGGTGGACAGAGGAAGATTGTCTGGTTGAGGGGTTTTTTTTCATTCTACCACAAAAACTAACCTTGTAATCTTTTTCTCATGGTTCCTGTTATTGACTTCATTAACTGGGTTTTCTAATCAGAAACAGTGAACCAAAAGTCAAGTGCAATCAGGGATTTTTAGCAAGAAGTGGTTTAGATAAGAATTTAAAGATAAAAACCAAAAGCTATATCAAAATACATATCCTTTATACTCAGAAAGTATGGATTGTCTCAGAAAGGTAGTTGTTTTCTTCCTCTTCCACCCACATAACTAAATAATTGGTTGAGTTATTCCCATTCCTCCATACTCCTCATAATGGAATATATTCTGCTCTCAATTACACTACAATTACTGCATGGTTTAGGGTAATGGGGTAAAGCCTTATACATCCAGGACATTAAAACCTAATCCATACTAGTGATCAAAAGCTGATATAATCTGATAGCATTTTGCTGGGTTATGTGAGATCAATTCATGTTCTCTTTCTAGTGCTACAGGGAAAAAAAAACCCTACCACCAAAATTGGCATTAATTAGCACTTTTGATGATAGTCTCAGCAGAGACCAAAGACTGCTTGGAAACGGAAAAGGAGTACTTGTGGCACCTTAGAGACTAACACATTTATTTGAGCATAAGCTTTCGTGAACTACAGCTCACTTCATTGGATGCATTCAGAAACAGAAACAACAATCCTAGAACTTCTGCTATCTAGGTCAGTGTGGAATTACATTGGCAATGCAATGTGAAGAAGCTAGCTCTGATGTTTCATACTCATGCTGTCCATGTTCTGTCAATAACTAGGTAAGTCTTCACTCTCCAGGACTGTCAACATAGTTTTTTTTTTCCATCTCTAAGTACATTATTGAAATATATTATATACCAAAATACCAGATTGACTACAGACATCATATGTAGGCGGATCTGCATTTCTCACTCATATCATAAGTAATGTGGTCACCTTAAACACATATAGATAAAATCACACCACATCATCATGTATCCTCTAGTTTATGTGTTTTCTAAAGAAGCTATTGCAAGAGATAAGAGACAGAGAATATATATAGTTGAATTTGGTATCTACTAATACAAAGTCAATTTTAAAAACAAAAATGGGGGAACGGGGGGGGGGGGGGGCGGAAGTGAGCACTCTTTTCTTCCACAACTTAATCAGTAATAAATGATTCTCTGGGGACAGTCACTGTTTGGAAGAAAAGACTTTCTGTATGTACAGGCGATATTATCAAAATTATACACCATTCTTGAAGGATTATGCCAATTCTAATTATGAAAAGTTCTGAAGGGAATGATTCTTCTGAAAATTCTTCTGAAGGAACATCCCTTCAAAAAAGACAGGACCAGCTACAAGGTAGAAAGTTACAGATCATGGAATGTCCACTAGTGATATGTAACATCTTCAAAAGAAGACTCTCCCTCTCTTGGGCATCTCTGAAAGGGATATCCCTAAACAGTGTGAAATTGTTTGAACTGGAGTCACCCCAAGCACTCTGAGAAATGGGAAAAGGCCAATCCCAGCTACACTCCATATCTCCATTACCATTAGGAACTTTTAGAAATGCTGCTAAGTGTCTATTAATAACAAAAATTAGAGGGACATTGATAAGATTTCCCCTTTCTGCCCCAAACTTTCAGAATTAATGAGTTGTTTTTTGTCCAGTTCAATACTGAACTGCAGCTGCTTGGAGTTGCCAGAGTGACTGGTTGGAATTATACTCGGTTTCTCATGCCCCCATTCTCCTCCTATGGGTATGAAAGGCCCAGAACTACAACTCTCTTGAAGTAGTGCATTGGCTCAGGCAGATGCAGAGATGAAGGTTTACCTGAAATGAAATGTTTTAGTTTGTGTCCATGTCACAGGTCTCTGCGCTTTCAGAGGGAGGATGGGGAGTAACGCCCACGTGCTCACTGCAGAGTCAATACACCCCATCACACAGTCATCAAAACTCTCAGCTGGGACAGATAACCACAATCAGAGACTTCAGCCCTCTGGGTGGGGCAGCACAAATGAACAGTCTATAGCTAGGGTCTCTGTCAGTAATGCCTACCTGCCCATGCAGGGTGGAAGGTAGGGGAAGCCAGGTCCAACCTACTCCACCAGGTTCCAACCCAGGGCCCTGTGGAGTCAGCAACTCTCTGTTCCAAGTTCAAGAATCAGCTCCCTGTACATTCCCTGGGTCACTTCCTATCCTTAAGTCCACTTCAGGCCTGTCCTCTCTAGGCAGTGGCATGGCATCTCCATCGGTATCCACAGCTGATGGGTTGTCCCTAGCATATTCAGGGATATGCACCTCAGTAGTTTGGAGGGCTGACCATCCTCCTCCTCAGGCAGCCCAGAGTGAGTTGACCAGCTTCCTTTTATCTGCTCCCTCAAGATGGAGCATGTGCAGCAGAGGGGGGCGGCGTGGCCTCTTGGACCCGAAGTGACTGGTTAACCCCCGTTTACCCAGTGTGGAGTTGATATACCCCAAACCTAGTCACCAAAACCTAAATGCTTTGTTCTGATTTCCACTGAAATAGATTTTTGTCTAGACAAAAATTTCAATTTTCCCATTTTCTGATGGGAAAATATGTCATTCATAGTTTTTGAACCAGCCCTAGCTCTGAATCACTTAAACTCCCTCTCAGCAAAATTCATGCAGAATCAGTTCCCCTACTAGGCAGTAAATAAAAGCAAGAGATGAAAAAACCTTGCCAACTGTGGGGCTTTGGGGAAGTCATATGGCTTGCAGCTGAGTCTTATTAAACTATAAGCCAGAGTTCAATTCCCAGCATTTCCATAGGTCCTGCTCACATGTGAATTTATGACAATCAAAATGACAACTCTGCAGAGTATTTAAAGAGTAAATTGTATGGCCTGGCAATTCTTCCAGTTTTCAATTTAGTAGCTTTATGTCCCAGGACAAAGCAACCAGATCATCCAGACACTGCAGTATGACAGAGGTGGATTGTTTTATGCACTGCATGAGCAATACATCTGATCTTACAAACACAGAAAGATTTTTTTAAAAAAAAGAATAGAGAACAAATTAATATTCAATGCACATTTTACTTTCTTTTTAATCAGATCTCTCTTTTCACCATTAATAAGTTTACAGGGTCTATTTAACTTAACTGTTCAATAGAAATTAAGAGAAGAAATGAAAGAAAAATAGTTTCCCCGAATACAGCAAGGTAGTGATTATTGTTAGAGCGAAATGAGATCTCAAAGGTAGAAATATTTGTATGTAATTTTTCCCAAACAGAAAATTTTGTTATAAGATTGCTAAGGTCAAAAGTTTCAGTGGGGCTACAAAAACATTACAGCTTCTTCTTTTGGCAACAGACCCTGTCCATGTCCTTCATGGCTGATGCTGTTAAACCAATTCTCTTCTACTTTGGAAGTGAATTAAGATAACCTAAATTAAGGCCATTTTAATTCTGAATTAGAGTATTGACATGGGTTTAATGAGATTTAACCAATCCACTTTCAATTCACAGCTTTAGTTAATTCAGATTAATTTTGCTGGATGTCTCTGTATAGACAAGCCCTAAATCAATATTATTGTAAATCAATTCATATTTACCCATGTCTTTACTGATTTTTTAAAATAATTCAATCATTCATGTATACTAAGAAATTGTTTAAACTTCTATTTACAGGAAAACATATCTAATATTTTTCCATCAAAACTTGTACGGATAAATATTTATAACAATAAAAAAGTATTCTCTCCACTTTTTTTTTGTAATATATTTTCCTCTTCTCTTCTCCTCCTCTTCTTCATTTTTCTTCTTGTTTGAGTTATTAGTTTTTTCAATTCACTCATTTTTTCCAGGCATCAAAGGATGTTGATGACACTGGAGCCTGAATTGGTTTACTGCCATCCATACATAGCGTCATTGCATACTGCTGACACTGGAATCCATATATATATATTTGAGATCCTTAGCTCTCTCTCTATATATATATATATGCAGAGCTAAGGACCTTGGCTATTATAAACTGGTGTATGCTGATTTACACCAGCTGCAGAGTTGGATACTGAACAGACTGGTGAGAATATTGAACCTTGTGGGATTTCACGTTTGTGGAGACTTGGGTGGGTGCCGATCTAATGTCCACCAGGGTCAACACCTGTTCCAGTTATCAATAAGATCTGGTAGCTCCACTGCTTCCTCACCTTGATCCTGAATCCTGGCCATGACCATGGATTGGTATGATCTAAGGTGCCTGTACCACTTCAGAGGATGGAACAAGGATACATATATACCTTGTCATGTCCTGTCCCTCCAACCTATCCCCGCCAATTGATTGGGTGTGTATATACCAGTTGATATATTTTTCCCCCAGAAATGCTTTTGTTTAAAATGACCCAATTCAAAGCCCTGGGATTCCCCACAGCACCACACAATGTGTGACAGAGTAACCGAAGTGTGCATTCCAAACTGAATCTAGCAATTTCTGAATGGCAGGCACAATAATCCAACATTTTCTTTAAGAAAGGGTTGCAGGTTTGGATTAAACAAAATGAAAGGAGCAAATACCCATATTTGTCTTCCTGATCCACCTAAGAAGTTAAAAAAAATACATGGTTAGTGGGCATATTTTACTTTACGTGTGAATTCAGCTGTATGTTTAAATATCATAAGGCTAGACAGCACATTGAATTACAACCCTGAGAGTGTGACATGGAGACACACCTGACTTCCACAATTCCTCATGTGTTTTACCTTTGTTCCTGGAGTGTAGTAATTTATTGAGGTCCTATAGACCAGTAAGTTACCACTCTGTGCAAGCTCAGATACTCTTGCCAATGAATAGGAGGGAAGGAGCCAATGTTCCACCAATTCCCTATCCACCTGCTTCATGTAGGGAGTAAGCAGCTAACTAGCCCTGATTCAAGGTTTGATTACTCTTTGTGTTATGGGATAGGTGAATGTTTTTACTCCCTCTGATTCTTCTGTAAGGGACAACAGTCCAAGTTACAATCTATCCTGTAGTAAACTTGGCATAAAAATGGAAGAAGAAAGGAATCATACCCAATTTTTCCCACCCATCCACTTTCAAAACGTTGCAGATAAACCTGTTGGTTCATTCACACTCATAGATGAGAATAATAACTTACGAGTAAATGTTGCATTTGTTTTAGACATTTTCATAAAAAGTCAGATGATATATTTGGCTTCTGCTCATGCGTTGTAAGGGTGAATTAGGACAAGACGCAGATTGGCTTATAAACAGTTAATCACTAAGGGACTGGCTGTGTCTCGGCTTTTCTTCTGCAATATTTCTAAGGCTGTGCCCATTAAATGCAAATGAAGAAGGAAGAGATCTTGGCAGAACAAGAAAAGGGATGCACATTTGATGTTCTCATTGAATTTAAATATTATTTATGGCACACAGCCTGGTCCTTTCTCAGGCTGATTCCATGGCAGAAGTGCTATTTGGCCACTTACTCTTCCACTACATCATTTGCTAAGGAGAATTTTATAGCAGCTTCCCAGGTTTGTTGTACAGAGAGCCAGAGACGTCCACTGGCACTAGCCTCTTGACGCTATCCTTGAGCCATTTTTGCATGTGTGATTTTTGGCACTGAGAAATATGCAGCAAGCGATAATGTCTCAAAAATAGATCAATGGGCACTCTAATGCTCAGGGAACACAGATTGAATCAAGCTATGCACTAACTGCTTTCTGAGATGTTGTAACAAGTAAATGGTAATGATTAACTATTGGAGAAGGATATGTGGCTATAGCAATACTGAAACCTGTTTTACAGTGGGGTTATTGACAGAGGTACAAGGGAGTCGTATGACTTGTTAAAGGGCAGTCAGTAATTCAGGTCTCCTGGCCACCTGGTCCTTTGCTCCTTCCAACGGACTTAGTGCCACTGCACTCATGAATCAGTGTCAGTTTTTTCTGGCACTGAGTCATTCAAAGAAGAGAGAGAGGCAATGAAATCAGTTTAAAAGAAACGTATCTTCATCCCGATTATATCTGCCAAAGCAGCAGCAGCGGGGCTACAGAGATGGCACTGCCACCAGAAGGAAGGACTGAGGGACTGTCATAAATATAAAGGGAAGGGTAAACCCCTTGGAAATCCCTCCTGGCCAGAGGAAAAACCCTCTCACCTGTAAAGGGTTAAGAAGCTAAGATAACCTTGCTGGCACCTGACCAAAATGACCAATGAGGAGACAAGATACTTTCAAAGCTGGAGGGGAGTTCTCTTGGTCTGTGTGTTGCTTTTGCCAGGACCAGAGCAGGAATGCAGGTCAGAACTCCTGTAAAGAGTTAGGAAGCAATCTAATTAGATATGCGTTAGATTCTGTTTTGTTTAAATGGCTGATAAAATAAGTTGTGCTGCATGGAATGGATATTTCTGTTTTTGTGTCTTTTTGTAACTTAAGGTTTTGCCTAGAGGGATTCTCTACGTGTTGAATCTGATCACCCTGTAAGGTATTTACCATCCTGATTTTAGAGAGGTGATTCTTTTACTTTTTCTTTAATTAAAATTCTTCTTTTAAGAACCTGATTGCTTTTTCATTGTTCTTAAGATCCAAGGGTTTGGGTGTGTGTTCACCTATGCAAATGGGTGAGGATTTTTATCAAGCCTTCCCCAGAAAAGGGGGTGTAGGGCTTGGGGGGATTTTGAGGGGGGGGAAGATGTTTCCAAGTGGGTTCTTTCCCTGTTATTTTTGTTAGTCACTTGGTGGTGGCAGCAATAAGGTCCAGGGACACAAGGAAAAATAGTTCGTACCTTGGGGAAGTTTTAACCTAAAGCTGGTAAAAATAAGCTTAGGGGGGTTTTCATGCAGGTCCCCACATCTGTACCCTAGAGTTCAGAGTGGGGAAGGAAGCTTGACAGGGACTCTTTTGAAAATGTCCTGAATTAAGGAGCACATGAAGTTATGCAGCATTTCAGGGCTTAGAGCCACTACTCAATCTGTTGTTGACAGAGACAGATCCTCAGCTGATGTCAAATCATGGTGGCCTCATTAGGATAAACCTCAGTGAATCTTCATAGAATTCTGCAGCTAAGAGAAGAAAACTGTACTATTTTGTTCATTTTTCTGTTTACTAAAAGCTCAGTTTTCCAGCAAGCATTTAAAAAAAAAGATCATAATATTTTTTTCATTTCCCTGCTTCTCAATTGCCTATAGAACATTTCTATAAACTAGAAATGTAGTGACATTTCCTAGCTGCCTTATTCTTTACAGGATTCTATTCTTGCAATCAATGCGTTGACACTAATACACTGGAGAACACTGAGAAGATAATCTTCTGGCATCAGCCAAATCACGACAGCTGGAATCACTGATGGGAGATGCCTTTGAGAGCACAAGGTGAAAAGCATCTGTTTTTCTTCTCATATGATTCATAACTTCTTTAATGGTACCTTACAGGAATGTCTGGTGCAGAGAAGAATGTCCAGCATTAAATTACCTTCTACTTCATGACAGTGGATTCTGAGTGCAACAATCAATCCTTTTTGTAGAATTTTCTCTTTCCCATCTCTGTCTTTCCGATAGTGATGGATTAGATCAGGGCTGAACACAGATCATATGATCTCAGGAACAGAACATTTTCTGAGGGGGGGGTCTCACGCATTATGACTACATTCTGCTTTCCCTGGAAATACGTGAGCAGATTTCCCGCCCCCCCCCCCATTTCTAATGATATCACAACATGTGATAATTTCCCCTTCTCAGAAAAGCAGATTAGGGACTTGTGTTCTGCATCATTCCCAAACACATTTTGCCATAATCTGTGCATGTTTATTGGAATTCACTTGACATTTCTCACAGTTGATCTTTTTCTTTGTTTTTGATACCAGAATATTAACTGATGTCTCTCTTCCTTTTGCAGACTTTTCACAGTAAAGGCCTATCGCAGTTCTGGAATATAAAAAAAACCCAACCGGTTATGCTGTTCCTTCTAGAATATACAATTTACAGTATTAGGCTGAGAGCTGCTGTGATTAATGGTAGAAATAAGAAACCATGTTATGATTTTATATATACAAAAAAGGTAATATTATTTTATTTATCATTAATACCTAGGCACTGTCATATTACTGCCTTTGGCTGTAATATGGTGATAATGCCACATGCTGATATAAATGCCCCATATCAACTGATTTGAAAAATTGTGCTCCTGGAGATGACAGTGTGCATATTATACTTGAAAATGGTATATTGAAGCTTATCGGTCATACTGACAGCAGTGACATCTTTATTGATGACAGAATATAGACATATATATTGTATGGTTGTCCAATTAGGAATTCATCAAGACCTTTCTGACTTTTGCTATCTGATTCAGTGCAAGATGAAATATAAATGTTCTTTTTATTCCAGCTATATCTCTTAACATTTCATACTTTTTTTTTATGGTTTATATTCTTTAAGTGAAAGAAGTATCTAGATATGTGTTGTAGCCCCTATTTAATCAAACTGTTAAATTATCCTTTGCTGCACTGGATGTTGAATTATTGTTTTCTGCCATGGTCCTTGATCCTCCTCGAATATTAACTCTCACTTGGGAAGACCGACTGGGTTTTCAACATACTCTGATGTCATTTCTCAGCTTGTTCTTCCCTAACACAGATTGCTTCTGCCTGAGACCAACTATGACAGATAGTCTGTGTGTTAGAGAGTAATCATCACAAGCCCGTTAGCTGGAGCCATTCTGTCTTTTGTCCCAAAGCAAGTTTATGCTGCAGTGCCGTCATCTATCAAAGAGGGAGGAGGGAGACTCCCTCTGGAACCGCATCATTTCTGCTTGGTGCTCAGCCAGCAAAGGTCACTCTCATCATGACAATATGTTCACACTGTTTGCTAACGGGCCTTCAAAGCCTTAGCTAGTTTAGGTACAGAAAGAAAAGTGTCAGAATCAGACATGTAGCCTGTGCATTAGCTTATGGGTTACATAATGAGCCCAAAGCTAGCTTACAAACATTAAGATAAGCTATACGGCAGAAATTCAAGAAGTCTACAGGCCTCAATCTGTGAGATAGTAGCTTAAATAGTTCACATAAGGATATGAGGCCTGTGAACTTTGACATGTGTAGTTCAGCAAATTGTTTAGTGTGACATAAATAAGTTAAAGAAAAGGAGTACTTGTGGCACCTTAGAGACTAACAAATTTATTTGAGCATAAGCTTCCGATGAAGTGAGCTGTAGCTCATGAAAGCTCATGCTCAAATAAATTGGTTAGTCTCTAAGGTGCCACAAGTACTCCTTTTCTTTTTGCGAATACAGACTAACATGGCTGCTACTCTGAAACCTGTCATAAATAAGTCAATTAGCAGTGACCCTAAGTCAGAAGATGGCATAAGACATAATTTTGCAATAAACGATTCTCTTAAAATTCTGCAGAATGCTAACAGGTAACAGCAAAATTTAGCTGATACCAGTTTGGAGTATTTGGGGATAGGGACATCAGCAGATGCTTAACCACACAATTGTTATAGTATCTAATTGGTATACATGGTAATAAATTCAATATAATTCATATACAAACCTATAGAATAAGGACACCCCAACATTATTAGGGTGACAAAGTTAGCTTTGGGCAAAGGAGGCTGAACATGCTTATGAATATTCATGGAAGCAATCAAATAATAAGCCTGACCATTAGCTAGGCCAGCAAGAGCTTGATCCTGGGAATCATCTGGCATGCCAGAAAGAGTATTGGATTCCTGTGGACTGCCACCTGTCTTACTACTTCTAGTCTCCATAAGAATAGTGGTGAGAAGTCATATGATATGAGACCAGACATCAAATTATTATTGCATTATTCAAACTTTCTTGTCTGTATTGGAACATTTCTGTGTTTAGTAAAAAGAGCAAAAGTGTGACCGTTGCAACCATGCACCTCAGGTTTCCCAGTTGAACAATAATCCTGGTAATACTGAGCCCAATCTACCAAATCTCAGAATGTTAATTTGTAATTCTTAAGTAATCAGTATCATAATATCCAAACAACAGGCTCCACAGCCAGATTTTCAAAAGCGTCCAGAAGAACAATAAGAAAAGGAGTACTTGTGGCACCTTAGAGACTAACCAATTTATTTGAGCATAAGCTTTTGTGAGCTACAGCTCACTTGCAGTTGATAGATTTCCACTCCATACGGCTAAATGCAGTGCCTTGCATAATGACAGGTTTCAGAGTAGAAGAAGAACAATAGGAGTTGCTGGGATGCCAAGTGCTTTTTAGAATTCGGCTCCTCATCTATCGGATGGAAACATGCAGAGTACCATTCCCACTGGGCCATATTGTAAGGGAAGGAAGGGAGATCTGTTCTGTAATGCATCATTGTAGATCTTTGGAGGCAGAAACAGAAGAGAAATCCTCAAACTTTGCAACTCAGCCAGGTCCAAATTGAATTATGGTTATTTAAGCAACTTGTCCTTTTTTTCATTTTTAAAGTGATTTTGTTTTAGCAATTTTAAATGTACACCAAGGAGCAATGAAGGACCTACTGATCTGAAATGTGATAATTATCATTGCCATATGCTCACAGGCATGTTTTCTTGAAGGGAAAATACTGACTTATGCTAGGAGTTACTGTTATCTCTGAGCATTTCCAGGCAATTGTTTCTATAGACACAGCAAGGAAAAGTGACTACCCAAAATAGCACCTTGCCACTACTGGCATTGTCTAGGCCCATTAGGCAGGGATTTCATTTCAGTGCATCACCAACAAACAACAGTGCCTTGTCTTTGCAATTTGTGACCTTTTACTGTATATTATAATGAGGTTTCATCACTGCTATAGGCTAATGGCCAAGAACAAAATTCAGTCAGGACTGAAAAGATAATAAAGGAAAGAGGGAAGTCATAAAGGAATAGGTAAATTGACCAGGCACCTGTATGAAACTTCTTGTTTTATGCTATTTCCACCATTTATTTTGTTTAGAGAGTCCCTATCTACATATAACATTTCTGCCTGCTGGATGACTGCAGGTCCAGGAGCGTGAGGGAAATCATCAGGACATTCCATAATTGGTTTCTAAAATACAGCATCTTCCCCCCCAGTTAACAAGGAAGAAGGGAATTGGGGACCTAGTGACTAGAGCCATGGCACAGAGCATGAAGAGCATACCTGGCTCGGCTCTGAGTGCCCTGAAATATACACTACTGTCTGCAAAGCAAGAGTGAATGGGAAACGATTGGAAATGGAAAATTATTGCAGACATTACAGTTACCAATTAAAGAGTTAAATGTGGTAGATCTGGTCCTCAGTCTCATTTAGACAGTGCAAAATAGCCGTAGAGTTACTTAACTGGACCTTTGAGGATTCCTGCATTGGGAAATTCTCAGGTGACATAGAAACACCATAGTGGCTCTTCTACCACCCCCGTTCTTGGACTCTAACACATATAGGGTAACAAAGGAAAGGGGGTGTAGCTTAGGATTGGAGCCCTAGGCAGCTGACAGAAGTTACAGTAGCTTTGAAGCTTCTCTAACTTATGTTGGGGAACCAGGCTGGTATAAACCAGCCTGAGGATTTAGAGAAACAGTCCATCTGCATCCCCCTCCACTCTCTGCAGTCTTGCTATGGGTATGTATGGACTGGACTAGATGGTTCTCGTTAGTTACTGCAATAATGCAAACTTTTATATAAATATGTGTGTGTGTGTACACATATTATATATCCACAGACGACATATTGTGAAAGGGCATATAAAGTGAAAAGGAGATTGATTCTATTGTCAGCTCTTTCATTAACATATCAACAACAGTTTAACTGAAAGATTTTATCAATTTTATTTTTTTCTTCCCCATACTCAAATAGTATGGCCTTTTCTTCCAGATTCAAACCTCACAATAGTGATTCATCCCTTCCAGATCTCACAGAGGTGATCCATGCCTTTAATCTCTCAACTGGATGGAATCTCCATCATTTGAAGTCTTTAAATCAAGACTGAATATGTTTCTAAAACATGTGCTCTAGTTTAATGACACGCTATTGGGTTTGATACAGGAATTGGTGGGTGAAATTCTATGGCCTGTGTTATGCAGGAGGTCAGACCAGTTGATCCCAATAGTTCTTTTTAGCCTTAATATCTACAGATCTATGAAAATGGACCAATATAATGTGCATTACTATAATCTATCTTTGGAAAAAGCAGTTGTACCCCACCTCTCTTGCAGAAAACTAGAGCCTGTTCTCAAGGGCCGTGGCTCCTGAGTCAGTGATGTCTATACTATGCCACCTGTAGCACTTGATATCCAAAAAGTGTACATTAAGGTTTTGCTATATCAGCTATTAGCCTTAAGCAATATGAGACCAAGTGCCTTTATGTCAGTTACAATCAGTGGTAATAAAGTTGATTGCCCCTTGATATTACCTCAAGAAGACAGGAAGGAGCCCCCTTCTCCATAAAGCATCATTCAGTCTGGACTCTCTCTCTTTGAATATAAGAGAAAAACTTATTTTGTGGTTAATTCACTGGCATGAGACTGTGGAGAACGATGTTCAATTCCTAGTTCTGCCAGAAGACGCTCTGTGTAACCTTAGGAAAGTAGCTGTGCCTTAATCCCCCATATGTAAAACTGGAGATGATAATACTTCCCTTCTCTCACCCTTTGTCTACTGTAAATTCTTCAGGGCAGGAGTTGATTCTTATACACTATTTATTCAATGCCTGGCATGATGGAGCCCCAGTTTTGGGTGGGGCTTCTAGGCACTAGTGTCATACAAATAATAAATAAGCATCAGTACATCTCTGGCATCCTTCCAGCTGAGCTGCTTTTATGTTCTCTTTAGTTACTATTTGTTGGAAAGGTGCTTTTTTATATTGTATGCTGGGGGCAGATGGCACCAGGACAGGTTATATGATGTTTTCATTTTTCTCCTACATTCACTCTGGTAATTAATGTGCTAGTTACCATTTTATTTATTATGTGTGTAGGTTCTAATTATATTGTGTTAGACACCCAGAGGCATTTGTGCATGGGGTATTTTATAAATAAATGCAGCATGTATTGTTATTATTGCTACCCCACAGGCTTTCTGGTTCCTGGAACATCAATCAAAACTTGAACAACAAGGCATAATGTTGCTTAAATCTCCTCTGGTGTTGATATGTCTATTGTCATTGAAGAATTGTTCAGCAAAAGACCTGCTGTAAAAAACACGATTAAAGATGAAAAAATTCAGTCTAATGAAACCAGTTGCTAAAAATATAAATAAAATACATAATAAAATAATAATAAGGCTCAATATTCCTTCTACATTTTCCTCTTCTAGAATCATTATCTCACAAGAAAAGGCTGTGTTAAACCCTACTCTCACTAATATTATTTGGGACATCTCTCTGTGTGATCAAAGGAGGAACTTGAATTGAATCCCTCAGTTTCTATGGGAGGGGAATCTTCACAAAGGATCCTCATCTGTAAAATTTCCTCATATTTGTTGATCTTCCAACATGTTGTAAAGCCAATATTTTTTTCTCAAACATTCGGAGAGGAGATCTGCTGTACGGTAAGAGAGGCAAGGCCTGATTAGTTGTTGTATAATGAGTACATCTATGTTTGTTATACCCGTAGCTATGGAGAGGTTTGGGTTGAATATGAATTTATTTAAGTTCTAAAATGTAACAAATATTTTCCGCCTCTAGCTTCCATAATATGTAACTACAGTGGGTAAGCAGTGAGGCAGTATAGGGTAGAAATATGGGATGGATTCTGTCCCTGGCTTGCTTGTTGGGTGACCAAGGCCAAGCCCAAGCATTCAGTGGAATTTAGGAGCCTAAATACAGGATCTGTGTTTTGGTTTCCCCGTTCATAACAAGGGGATAAAGATATTTTCCTCCTTTGTAAAGCACTGTGGTGAGATCAACAAGATTACGTAGACACATTAGCCTTGGATCCTCAGAAATATTTAGGCACCTAACTCCCATTGATTTCATGGAAGTAAGGAGCCTAAGTCCTGTTTTTAGGCACCATTTTGATCCACAAAACTCCCACTCGCTGCTTCCTTACCCTGAAGCATTTCAAGTTGCTTGCTATCTATGTTTTTTGCAGTAACAGTTCGCTTGTGCCTATGTTTCTGCCTCTGAGGATGTGCACTGCTGCCTTCCTCTGTGTGCCCGAGCATCTGTCTCCTACCTATGCCCTAGAGCAATTCATGAGCCATGGGAAAATCGATGTTCAACCACTTAAGTCATGTGTGGGGCCCAATCCTGTCAGCATACTCAAAGGCCACCTAACTCTAGACAGAAGAGATAGAGGGTAGGGAGAAAGGGCCCTCCCTTATAACCTTTGCCTAGTGGGTAAAGTACTCACCCAGGATGTTCAAATCCCCTTTCTGCATGAAAAAGAGAAAGGATTTGATTAGAGACCTACTACCTCTCAGGTAAGTGCCCTAACCACTAGGCTATGGAATATTCTGCTCTCTTTCTTTCTCGAGCTGTCTTATGAAAGTTGTTCCACTTGAAATAAATAATTGAAAAATTAAACATTACTTTAATATTTAATCCAGAGAAAGAATTAGAATGACTTATGGCCTAGTGGTTAGGGTATTCATAGCAGATCCCAGTTCATATACCCAAACTCAGGCTTCGTGGGTCATACTACTGTTCCTGTGATTTTGTGGGTCTAGTGTTTTGAGCGCTGTGAATGAAAAGTGCTATATGAGAACTACATATTATTGTTATAACACATAAACTGGCTATTTCTGCTAATGTGATAAGCATCAAATAGATCACAAAAGAGCCACTTAAATTATCATTATTTGGCTTCAAAGTTAATAAGCCAGGGAAATTAATAGGGGCAGTTTATATCTCTTAGTTCA
The DNA here is from genome assembly GCF_965140285.1 of Lepidochelys kempii. Taxonomy (NCBI): domain Eukaryota; kingdom Metazoa; phylum Chordata; order Testudines; family Cheloniidae; genus Lepidochelys; species Lepidochelys kempii. The sequence continues at coordinate 25,317,979 of NC_136387.1, forward strand.
GTTGTCTTAGGCTGCTAACCTACAGCACTGCTGCATTGTTACATTGTACACAGAAGATTTACTTCATAACTGTATGACTAGATATTAACGTTTATCTCATAAGCAAGCTGAAATCCTCGTAAGCTATAATAAAGTTCAATGAGTCACATGTTGCTTGCATGCTATAAGCTGCACACTGGCAATATGGTATGACACGCTCATAAGAATATGGCAGTGTCAAGGGCCAGAAGAGGTGAGGCTGATTTATAACATTGAGTATATCTCACTTAGTCACTGTGGCCTTGAGCACTGGTGCACCTCAGTTCCTCCTGCTCCCTGCCTATAGCAGATATTAGTCTAGTCTCCTGTAGACATTTGTCTAATTTCAGTTGTTGGGTTTAGCATACAGGTGCTTGGTAGTGTTGGTGGCTTGGGATATGCAGGACGTCAGACTAGATGTTCTGGTGGTCCCTTCTGGCCTTATGCTCCAGGATACTGGTGCTCTGGTCAGTCAGGTTAAAAGGACAAAAGTTCCTTTATTGATTCTGCCCTTCCCCAGTGTAGGGGAAAAGGGCCAGAACAGCAGCAACCAACCCACCCACCCACCCACATCCCCGGGACTGGCAATAGCTTGACTAGCTAAGTCCCAGACAACCTCTATTAGCTAGCCCACTCCTGCTTACTGAGTCCCTGCTATCGCTACTTATACAGTTTTTTTACAATTTCCTGTCACCTTAATGGGCTAGCCTGATACAGCTGCTGCAGTTATCAGTGGCCTTTGATAACAACAGCTGGTTCCCATGAGTGTGTACTCACCCAAATCAGTGAGCTAAACCCTGAAGCAAAAGGCAGCTTCTTCAGGTAATCAACCACCCTGGCAAGTGCCGGAAAACAGAATATGTTAGAGAAGGACACTGAGCAGTATGAAACATTTTTTTTTCTACTGCTTACTGCACTTCTTCTATCTCCTCTTCTCTACTTTCTGGGGTCTTAGTATCCTTCCATTTATTGCACCTCTATTTTTCCCCTACTCTTAATTTGTTCTTTGATGTTAATTAGACTCTCCCTGCACAGAGAGGCTTCAACTCCAGTAAGTTTTGCCCAAACTCTAATTAAGTCATAATTTAAAATTTAAAAGAAAACAAACGGTTTCATATTGGAAGCTTCTGCTTGAAAGATGCAGTATGGAAAGATGCATATTTCACTGAAGAACTTATCTTCATTAACAAATACTAGTGTATACAGAAAGCTGCCCATACAATATAACATTGATCTCTCCTGAGGGGAGGGGGGAAATAATCCTACTGGATTTTATTAATATATTGCAAGGTTTTTTCACTTTGTTTGAATACTAAAACTCTAATATTTTTATATGTATAAATAATTCAGCAAATTTGAGTAGAAAATCAGGGCTTAAAAATGCTTAACTTGAATGTAGGCAAGAAAAGAATGAATTCCTCATGGCTGTATGTTGTTGTGAAGGAAATAAAGTTGAATGAGTCAAACAGAGTAAGAGATGTCAAGAGTCAAGTGTCAAAGTTTGACTCAGACTCACAATTTACTCTGTTTTATTAGCAAAGCTGCTCTGCTAATACATTTAGAAGTGAGCCCTCCGAGTGGGGCTTGTGTCTCTTAATTTATACAGTTTTTTGGAGAACAAGTTACAGAGAAGTTACAGACAAAAGAAGAAAAAGATTTTAGTCACCACCCTTTGAGATCCCTGAGACCAGTCACGTATCTTCAATTACCTGCCACCCTTAATCTCCTTTAACAGCTTCCAGTTAACTAATTGCCCTTCACACCTTCCATTCTGATGCCTGCTTCTTAGATGTGCTGGCTCTATCTTAATTGCTTCTCCATTCAGGAGCTAACTGTCCCTAGGTGTGCTCCCTCAGATACTTTGTAACATGTTTTGGCATGCCCTCTCATATACAATGTATCCAGCATGTCCCCTTATACAAGGTTATACTTATACAATGTTATACTTCCACACAAGCTAGAATGTCAGGATAAGGCATTGAGTGAATGACAATGCATGGAACTTTAAAAGGAGCATGGTGTGATTAGAATCTATAAGAAGTAGCGTTGATGCAGGAGAGAATCACTCCTATGTATTTTTTTCTTCATTTTTACTGTTTCCTGATGCTGAATGTTAGAGATATGTGTCTTTCTTGAGACTGGGAGTGAACTAGAAATAATCAATTAAAACAAAGTTAAATTAAAAAGAAAATATAAAGCCAAGACATCAAACAGTCTAACTTGTATGTGCATTCCCTCTGAGCTAATATAATTGCTGGATGTTTGCAGATCATATTAGATCTTGGCCCTGGAGGAGCTGCAGTTATTGTTTCTTACACTCTACCATTCATAGGAGAACAATTCATTCATTGTTAGGATGCCATGGCCTGTTTATCTAAGGTGGGGGGTCGTATCTAATTTTTTTCCCATTCTTCCTTCTCTCTCTCACACACACACATACACACACAGAAACAGACCTATTTGGTATGCCTACAGCAGCATTAAGGTTTGTCATGGCCAGATGTGGGAACTTATATTTCTCTGCTGTTGCTATTGCTATTCACATCTAGTGAAACACTGAACCACCATCATTCTGTTTGCACCAATGAATCTCGACAGCTCTAATATAAGAAGCTTCTCCAAGGAAATTGCTGCACATTTCTTTGCTCCTCTGTTGAAAGAGTGCATGATTTTATTTTGATATATTTTATGAGAGCTCTTTGAAATCTAGTACTAATCTGCTAACAGGGATAAGTGGCAATAGAATAAAGTCTTAACCTTCACTCCTGATGACCTATTGCAGGTTTGATTCTTGATTAGTCACAAGCGAAATTGATTTGATCTTTGCATTCTAGGCCTAAAAATACATTTGTGACATTTGCCCACATATGAAATGACTAAGCACTTTGGCAGGTTAATAGTCTAAGTCTGAGAGGCCCAGGATGGGGATAGCAAAGGGGTACGAGAGAGCTGTGAAAGGAAGTTAGCACAGTTACTGTTTGCTTTAGTCTCTTCTTTCAATGAGCACCAAATTCACACAATAAAATACTGGATATTAACTTTTAGAGTATCTAATTCAGTTACATTTCCTCCTTAATGCCCTACCTTCTGATTTTCCCACACCAACTGCCTCCCCACCTATTTGCAATTGTGTAAAATGCCTGAGACAGCTTCATCAGTTCTTTACATGGAAGACTAATATTAGGAAAGTAAGCATTTTTAATTTGCAACTGTGATGCATTATGTATATCTTCATAAAGTTAATCACATCTTCTAAATAATTTAATCTTCTTTCCTCCATCTATCCCTCTCTCTGTCTCCCTGCTGTCCTGCAAGTGCTTTTCTGTTTGTTGTCTTCTCTTCCTCTTCCCTTCACGTTTTCCCATTGCTTGAACCTCTTATCTCGTTTGTATGCTTCATATTCACTTGTTTTCTCTCCCCCTGGATGTTCTGTTATGTTCACAGCACATATATGGAAAAAAAATAGGTACAAGATAAATACCCTTGCTGGGAAGTAGCAATTTAGCACTACTTGATTTTGTAGAATTCAACACACAAAACCCCCAAAACAGAGCGAAAACAGTTTTCTCCCTTAGGCAATGAGGCACAAGTCACCCCTCCCTTGCTTTACTCTGTGTTATCTCTACACTTTTCATAGATATAAGTTCTGCCTTAAGCATCAATGTATAAGTGTTTAATTGATAAGGCAGATGATGGTACCTTCAAACATGCTCATCTTCACTGAAACAGTGCATAAAGATAAATAACAATATTTGCATACCATACCTAGTCTTTATGGAAACCGAAGCTTGCAGCTAATGATACGAGCGGTTTCAAGATCAATTCTTCAAACCATACTACTTATAGATTAGCTGTTTATCTATTATGACTTCTCCCTTTTACATGACAATTACTCATGTCTCCTTTGTTTGATGCATGTTGCAAATTTCCAAGCACATATTGCAATATCCAAACTTTCCCTAATAATGCGGTCAGTACATCTTGCGGTTAGAACACTTGTTCTGATAACCAGGATATTATGCTATTAAGAAACTAAACTCTCCACTCTCACTAAAGTAAAATTTCCACTCTTACTAAAAGTTACACAATTTAACATTATTATTACAAAGTATTCTTTAAGATTGCAAGGAGTTTGGTTCATTGGACAATAGGGCTTTACTTAGCAATAGGCCCTTGGAGCCTAACTGTCAACAGCTGTTTTTTTCCAGCATGACTCTGTTCTCACCTTTGTCACAGAGGCCCCTAGTCTGCAGACAGCATGAGGAACTACCCTTCTCACTTAAAGTGATAGTTTATAATTCCAACAGAATCATTGATCCCCCCCCAACAGACACATTCCTATGTCATTTGTGACTGGCAGAGCCAGTCTCACTGGGCACTTATGTATCTGAGGTCAGCCTCTGTTTCCACTGCTCCTCTGTAACCCTGAGTAGAGACACTAAGGGTGACCACTCCTCCTTGTTTCCAAATGCTTCCACAGACCTCCAGTAAAGGAAAGTGGAAACAAGGAGGAAGAATCAGCACAATGTGACTAGTCAGTTCTCTATGGACAAGATTTTGGAACGTGTTTTAAATATTCTTCACTCACATGTAATTTAAAAATATCCCACGTGGCCTAGATCATGTTTGCTTATCTGACCATTATATTCAGTAATGGACAGTAATTATAATGTTAACATATTATTTAAAATCTCATTTATATAGTATTATATATCTTTATGTGCTATGCAATCACACTATCTGACCTAAAAAGCTTACAGATTATAGACTTGCAGGCTTTCAAGTGTCTACCTTTTCTTTTAACTGGAACCTTAACATTGCATTTCTATGCTTTACTGCAATGTTCATTTACAATGTTTTCCGAAAAGGTTACTATTATATCATCTCAGCCTTAATTCCTGATTAACAAAGTTTCTTCTTTCTTGGAACTATCACATAGTTTCATACAAACTTGTGCTATCATTTTCTATTCTAATAAATCAGGAAGGTCACATTATGGAAATTTGTTATTTATATGGCAATCTAGTCAAGAAATACTGTGTTGGTTTAGTCCCTTTCCTCAGCTAAAGCTAACATAAAATTAAAATAAAATTGAGTGAGAGAGGGTATTTTATTATTTACATGAATATGAAACTATTTCTATAAAAGCACTGTCAAAGCAGATTATTCTCATTACCTCTTAACCTGTTTTTTCCAGGTAACTTAGTCAGAAGTTAAACATAAAGTACTGAACATTATAATAATGTATATTTATATGGTCTATTACAGTGGTTCTCAAACTTTTGTACTGGTGACCACTTTCATATAGCAAGCCTCTGAGTACAACCCCCCTTCCCCCCATAAATTAAAAACACTTCTAAATATATTTAACACCATTATAAATGCCGGAGGCAAAGCGGGGTTTGGGTGGAGGCTGACAACTCATGACCCTCCTATGTAATACCCTCACAACCCCCTGAGGAGTCCCAACCCCCAGTTTGAGAACCCCTGGTCTATTATGTTATTAGACAGCTATATTTCATAAGGTTTGTGATGTTATAGAGATGAAATTGGACAACAAGATTATAAAACTACAATATTCATATTATTTTCAATAATAGGTTTCCATTATGCAAATTAATTAGTCAATACAGTATCTTTATTGGGTGGGGCACCCAAAAACTGCCTTGCATATTATTGTGAGACGATATTTGCCATAACACCAAAGGTCGGAAAGGTAAGACCAAGGAGAATGGAAATATACACAAGGGATATTAAATAGATAGAAATCACCCTGGTCACAAGAGAAGGTTACATTTCTGGTGGAGCTTCCTTAGCACAAAAGCTGGTTCAGCAGAGACATGTGAAATTGCCAGTGAAAGGCTTACAAATAAACACTCCACCAACTCTGTCTTTTTTTACAGCGTTTGCACTGAGCATGGGGACAATAGTGAAGGAAAACAGTCAAGAGAAACCTCAATTGCCAAAGGGGTATAGCCACATCCAGCACCAAAGCATGTTGTTCACCAATCCCAATGTCATCTGATATGAGCCCTAAGGTCAGAGAAAATGGTGTTGCAGGTGTCTGTGTTAGAGCTAGTATATCTAGATCCTAAATTTTCTTGTATTCCATAGAATAACAGATGGCTCATATAAACAAACACTGCCCCGTGAATTGAAAATATTCACAACTGGAGCTGGTCAAAAAACAGGACGATACTTTGATGAACATTTTGTCAAAATTTCTCACAATAGACTGTTCATGAATGATCTATACATCAAGCAGAAATGTAAAACTATTTCAAATAATAAAGTCAAGAATTTTTGCAATCTTTCTGCAAAAATAATAATTGAATAGAGTATTGTGTGTGAATTATTCACATAGCTATTATTTTCTATAAAATGATAAGGCTCCTGGAGAGAATCTTCCAGGATATGTCATGAGTATCTATTAAACCTGTTAGTAATTGTGGGGGGGTCATGTAGTTCCATTTATCCCAATGCACAATAAATTATTTTGAAGATAAGAAATGAGTTTAAAAAGTGACTCAAACAGAAGGAAGCACTGAGAGAGCTTTCTGGAATGAGAACAAAAGACAAAGTGTTAAGAACTCTGTATTAATATATTGTACTTAAATGGAACATCAGGCCAGTTATATGTTGTGACACTGTTAGTGGGAAATTATTATAAGAAATGAGAACTGTAACTCACTGAAACACCATGTGGTTGGATGCAAATCAGATTCACATTGCAGTGAGTGTGACTGAATAGTGCAGTGTCATCAAAACGTTGTGCTGATTATTGATTGGGGAAGAGTTTCATATGTGAATTGGATGTATAATACATGAAAGTGAGATGCAGTCAGAACTGTGACGTAGCTTAGCTTTGGAAATATGGAAACTTTCAGGACAGAGAATGACATATCAGATATGCTTGGAATTGTTTGATAATTAGGATTCAAATTCTTTGTAGTTGTTTTTTGTGTGAGGTGGCCACTTGACTTGAGTAGCCTCTGAGGTGCTCAAAAGTATTTAGGTATCTAGCTCCTACTGATTTTAGTGGGAGTTAGGCACTGTTCTGATAACTAGTCCTAAAAATTTACCCAATTGTGAGCTCAACTATTCGAAGTAAGAGAAACTTCATAAATTTGTTACAGTAACCTGTATGTTGATGCAGAAAAGTACAAAAGGGAGACAAAATAATTGAATTAGTCCAAACAAAAAAATCATGGATAGTAGAAAGATTATGCCTGGCAAACAAGAGAAGTGAGGGACCAGAAATCAATGGAGTAAAACTGGTATGTCAGAAATTGGGCCTAATTGTGGATAAAATAATGAGAGGGTGGACTATTTTACCCTCAGTCCCCTTTTGGGATCCTTGAAATAAAAGACTGGGGGCTGGGGGTGTAAGGGGGAAGACAACCTGATAGGTGCAAATGTAACAATTGCTGGCTGAGAGACAGGTGGACCAGAAGGAGCAAGCTTCAACATCATGGCTGCCATTATCTCCTGAGACCCCATAATCCAAGAGTACAAAGTTGGGCCTTCGTCATCCAGATCCTGAATGATGTCCTGACCAGACTGAGCCAGAGAGAGGAACCCCGATGATATCACCAGCTCCACTGGTTTGGCTAAATCCTGAACACACCTGGGGTGTGAGAGTTGGTTTTCTCCCATCTCCCATGCCTGTGTTTCTCCAACATTAAGGTTGCAAGTGAAAGTCAACACCAGAGACAAGAGGCATTCTCAAAGGCCTCAGGTTAGATAGGAAAGAAAAGACCTAGCTTAAGGATCCCGCTGGTGATTAAGCACCAAGCAGCTTGGCAGTGACATGACTTAGGCAGCTTTGCGCATATCCACCAGCAGAGATTTAGGCACCATGTGGACCTTATCTGTGGAAACTTAGATCCCTATGGAATTTAGGCACCTACAGGGCTAGGCAGCAGCTGAATAGGGATCAGGATCTAAAGTTTGGACTTAGAAGTCTAAAATGGCAGTTGCCTAAATCTCTCTGTGGATCTAGCCCTAAATCTCTTTGAAAGTCAATGGGATTTAGACTTGTCACTTCGCTACTTTTTGAAAAATTTACCTTTACCTGAAAAGTTAGTGTTAACTGAAAACACAGACAAAAGGCCTGTGATATCACATTCAATTATCAGCCTCAGCTACAGAGAAAATAGCTTGCATAATTCAACTGATGTCAAATTCTGAACAATTTATGGCTGTTCGTAATACATAGAAGAAATAAAATAAAAGTATAGTCAACTGAAAAAGATTAAATTTGCTTTAAAAATATTTGTAGTTATACTTTGCTGATGATTTAAAATAGAAAACTAGAAAGGAGCTTTAAACCAGGAAGTTTAAGTCCTTGAGGTTGTTATTAATGTATGATATATTTAAGTATGTGTGAGTAAGGACAACAATGATAATTATTACCATGGAAGTGAATTTTGATTAAATGACACTTAAGTACAGTAACTAACATTCATTATTCAAAATATTTAGTTGTCGAACTTTAAAGTAAGTTTTTGATTAAACTGCCACATAGAAGTCATCTAAAACTTGATTGGCATGTAACGAGGTCTTATATAAAATGAGCCATTATTGATAACAAAACAATAACAATCCTAACAATAATGATAACAAAATCATCTTCCCAGAACAAGGAGTAAGATAAGATTGTTACTTTGTTTTAAAAATTTGTTTGCTATTGTGAATTGAAATAATTAGATTTGATTATCTATTCTTGATAAAACTTTGACTGTGCCATCTTATTAAATGTATGTGTTTGATTTTGTTCTATCATATAACAATCTATGTTTATTTTTGTAATTTACAATTCATTTAATTTCAGCCAATAATATTGATTTCTTCAACAGACTTGAAGAAGAGCATTATAAAATATTAATTATTAATTTTTCATATTCTCAGTCATGTTATACAGTGATAATCTTTGTACAAAATAGACCTTGTGTGGTATCATTTGAAAACTATTAACTCACTGGTCAATCATACCATGGTCAACTGTATGTAGCAACATTATATGTAAAGTTCTAAATTCCCCCAGTGTGATGTTACTTGTTCTAAACCAGACAGCAGTGTTACCTGTTCTAAACCAGACCAGCCTAGGCAAAAGTTGTTAAACAGGCCTATCCTAAACAAAAGAATGTGTGTTTATCCCAATTTACATCTAAGTCATAAACACAACTATAATGACAATGGGGCAGGGAGATATTGAACAACTTGCATTTTAGCAAACACAAGTGGAGGGGGAGCATGGAGTCTCCTTCACCACCAAACTCCATGTTGCCTTCCTCACTGCTTGAATAACCTTTACTTTGAGGGGTAACCTTCAGAAGAATCCATTTCAAAAGTTCACTGGGCTGTAAAAGAAAAAGGCAGAAAACCTCAGCTTATCTCTTTCATTTCAGATGATGATGGAACCAGAACCTTTGGAACTCTGGGAGAGATCCTGATCAAGAAGAGGGTTAGCCACCACCTTGCTGGAAGACTGTGGGTGATAAAAGTTATCTTGAACAAAGCCTTGACCCAAACCTTAATAGATTAAGACTTTCAGATGTGTACTTGATTTCCTTGTAACCATTTCTAATTTTAATGCTTATACTTGAACTTACTGAAAATCTTTAATTAATAGACTTGTTTTACTATTAATTTAAACCCAAAGTGCCGTGTTTGTACTAAAGTGAATGTCAGCTCCAGTTATTGAGGCAAGCTGATGGGTTTTGTCTCCTTAAAGGAGCAAACAGATCTTATTATTCATCTGAATGTTGCAAGAGAGGGTTGGATATATCGGAGAAGTTTGGGACTGGTGGTGTTTTGGGGATCAAGTGCTAACATTAACCAAATTTAGCAAAGACACAAGTGTGTGTGAGATAACAGGCGGCAAGTTGTTGGATTCCAAGTGGTTGAATCAGAGCTGTAAAACATACAGAACAGGACGTGCATACTCACTGTGTGTATGTCCCAAGCAGGGAGCCCAAGCAGAAGCATTCTGGGGTACTCAAGGTTATGATACAAGTGGTGACACAACCTCTCACTTGTCTGAATTGGGCCTCAAAATGTGACACCTTAATCACCCCCCCCACACAGTTTTGGTTCCTGGAGGACCAGTTCTTGAAGGACCCTCACTTCCCCCCACCTCCTGGAGTTGTCTACAATTCCTGCCCCACAGTGATAAATAAACATTATACAGTATGGCCCCCAAAGATATTACATCTATAGTACAAACCCAATACTATAAATGGCTATATACCAATACAAGAAGCTTAACAGCAAAACAGATGAGATGTGATGCCTGGCAATGAAAGGAGAACTAAAAAATAACTGACATTTCTGAAATATGGTTGAATGATTGTTGGAGGCTTCTTTTCAGGAGCCCCAATCCCACTGCTGTTCCACCCTTGCCCTTATGATACATCCATAGACCTTTAATGGATGTCCAAGGATTTAATGAGGGTCCAATGGACCGCACTGATGCCCGCTCCCGTCCTTTCTGTACACTTAAGAAGATGACCCAGCAGGAAGTGGGGCTAATATTCAAACAATCTCTTTTTTATCCTGGCTAGTGAGAGGTGTGCACAGCCTCCAGAAGTGGAATAGCATATCTTTAAGAGGTACACTGTATTAATTCCCTATAAGCATGTGGTTAAAGGATTCTAGATTCAGGACTTACTTCTATACAGAGGTATACTGTGATAGGGCAGAAAACTTAGCTGCAAAAGGATGAAGTAAAGACACTTATTCAAACCCACAAGCCCCATTTTCTCTGAAATCCCATCTAGACTTCTATTTCTCCAGAAAGTGAGACATCTGGAAACTAGGCAGAGGAAACACACGAATAGCTTTTCTATTTAAACCCTCCTGACTTAAGGGTTAATTGTCCCTCCCTATAGCTGTCTTACAAGTGGGTTTTAAAATGACCTCCTCACTTTAACTTAACAGGTTCCTCTTCCTGAATGTAGTGTGCATTTTATTCCAAGGAAGTTTCTTCAGGCTTGCTGGGAATTCTCCTTTGCAGGGAGTTTTGTTTGAGAAACTGCAAATGGGCTCCTCAATCCATTCTGCTCTTGAATAATTAATAGTTCCCTTGTTCCCATCATTTGAATTAAAGTAATTCTCATGTGATGTAATGTGTTGAGCCATTATACCTTTGCTATATCATTAACACTACCACAGTTCATGCTTAACTCTTTTTGTTCCTTTTTTTTTTTTCAGATGAAAGTTTCCAGTCTCATAAGGAGTAATGGAATTCAGATACTATAGTGAAAATACATTCAACATAGAAACTAAGAAATATTAATCTATTCCACTGACTTTCAGATGTGTGGGCTCATTCTCTAAATAAAATATTCAAATAAGAAAAATACATTCCTTTAAAATTAAATTAACATAAACGGTGTCTTTAAAAAATTTTGTCTGGGAATTTCCTTCCTTTTGTATTTAATAAAGAAAAGTTCTTCCTAGGGAATCTAATCTGATGTACTGGAAAGCAGGAAGCAGCCCAAGAAGTAAAAATGAGCTTGGACAGAAGATCCACTCATGCAATACTTAGTAACCTGATTAGACAGTTGCTCCAAATGTATCTTTGCTGTTGCATACGTCATGAACTTGATCTGGCACAAAATATCAGCCTCTTGTCCTCCAAAGGAGTCTTGTCTTTCTTTTGAACCTGTGGAGTTCATAGTCTTATCATTAACATGTATTAGGGAACTTTTAGTGCCTGTTAGTAGGGTCTACAGGGGCCAGTTAGTGCCCAACACATTGGTACCCGTTATAAGTTACACCCAACTTGTGTGCATTACTGCACTGTGTAGACAAAGCCTTTGAAATACTACAGGTTCCCAAACCCTGATGACTCTCTCATCTCTAGATTTTATAAGCACCATAGTCTTCCCCACACCAATTTTTTTTTCAGATAAGCTACATAGGAGTTCCTTCCTGGAGACTCTTTCCACTCCTGAGGGAATTTATAAACTCTCTCAGGGAGTTTGCATGTTTTTTAAAATTTGCTGGGAACCCAGTTGACATAGTCACCATAAGCACAAACAGAAATAATCACACAATCATGAAGAATACTTCTTTAAAATTTCCATTGACTATAAGTTACTAAAATACTTTTGGAATTTCTTAATATTCCCAAAACATTAGAAAAACTCTCCTATTTTTCACACATAAACAAAATAATCTCAGATTCTCAGAACGAATTCTACTCTGCTTGAAACATTCAAACATGTAGGAACTGTTTAATATAATGGAAATCTAGTTGTAGTCTTAACTATGGAGCCAGAGTGTGGCTCCATATTAACTGAAACTTGAACAAATATTGAAATACTGTACACATAGTGCCTAGATGCTAAAGTGATGGAGCTTTATAAGCATGGCAGACAGACAGACAGACAGACAGACAACCATATCCACAGATTGGTAAATGCAGCAATAACAACATTTTTGTTACACTTTTTTGTGACTCTTCATTTTACAATCACACTCAGTGCAGGAGCTGCCTCAATGTGGATAGACTTGCTCAGAATAAAATAATATTTTAGTTTAAAAATAATTAAATTCAGAGTGCATTTCTTTAGATTTTGTAGAACAAACTTAATAACAAAGATGAGTGCATGTCATGGCAGATCAGCCTGCAGAATTTTAATTACAGTTCTGTCATTTTTAGAGCCTCAAATCTTGATAAAAACACTATTATTTTGGAAAAGCTTGATTGCATCAATCATGTTGCTATTCCTTTAAATGTTGGAATGCATTTGTTAAAGGTGACTTCATTTATCTCCATTTTCTAGTTCATCAACATGCTCCAGATTTTTTTTAATAACTGAAAATGTGTAACATCATATTTTAAAATACTAATTAAAGAGGTGTTTTGTGCCAGCTAAGAAATTAAAAAGCATCAAGCTTCATATATAATTATCAAGCAAATGGGCAAAAATTTCCATTACACAGAAGAAATGGTTTAGCATCCTAATGCACTAATCATTTTGCCATATCAACTTTCTTTGACAACATAAATGTTTATGATTCCATAACTATACAAGAAGTTTGCCAGATCAGTGTCTTTACAGACAGAAAAGTAAGTCCAACTTACTATAGTATTTCCCTAAATCTTCAAGAAAAGCATCAAAAAGGTGGCAATGCACAAAATAATGATAAGTGGACATACTGAAAGATAAGTTTGTTACATCTTCACTAGGAATGGATAGCACATTTGTAGATATAAATGGACTAAATGTGGGCGTTTGCTTGAGTAAGGAATATCTAATAATGGAAAAAGAACTTTAACATTTTGACCCAGTAATAGGACTTCCATGAACAATCTCATCAAGTGGCAACTGAAACCTCTGCTCCCACAACCGATTTCTTTTAAGGGCAGTAATCTTGGGATTAATGTCAGAAGAATTGATCGTGGCTGAAGTTCTGAGCATTCACCAGGTGGGATAGTTAAAAATTCGTCATGCTAATTGGTTTAAAATATCTCCACATTCAGAGTATAGTTAAAATGTAGGAAACAAGGGCAAGGCTGAGACAATGCTATGACTAGGAACTCAACCAATTCAACAGTTTAAAAAAGGGAGGATGATTTCTGGCCAAATTTTCAAAGAAGCTCCAGTTCCATAAATGAAGTGATCAGAATGAGAGCTGCTGAGTGCTGAGCACTTCTGAAAATCTGCCCACTTTTTTTATATGCCAAAATTGGAGCTAAGCTCTTTTGAAAATTTGGCCCTTAATTGACCAAATATCAGGTTTGAAGTGGCACAGGTTCACATGCATGCAGGTTCATCTGAGCCTTTTATGCAGGAAAATTGGGTACCATGAAATCAGTGGGATTACACACAGTAATAAAGTTAAACATAAGTGTTTTCAGGATCACGGCCTTTGTGTGCAATTCAGCTCCTTTGAGGTCAACCAAAATCTTTTCATTGACTTCACTGGGAATGGATCAGGCTTTTGTACTGGAATCTGTTTCTGGGCCCTGGCTCTTTTCTGTTGCGAACAAGCCTATTTTTTGCTTTAAAATGGTTTAGTCTCACTTACAAAACTACGTATTTCCACTTCAAAATATGTCCTTTCCAGATGGAAAATGAGAACATTCGCAGTCAAAATAGTTCCAGGTCTTATTTTAAGAAAAAAACACAACATTCTGGAAGATGTCTATGAACACTGAACATTTTTTGTATTAGTAGCAACACTGGAAAAATCTCAGATTTTTGAGGATTTCCCCTTTTGTTGCAAATATTTTAAAGACCTCTGGATTTCACAATGTAACTGTGAAATCGCTGAGTGTCATTTGTGTGTGTTTCACTTGAGAAAGACAAGATGAGTGATCCCTGGGGGAAAATAAACCTGCCCTGATTCTGAGGCAAGAATACATTATTCATATGTATAAAGTCTAGTTTTCTTCTTGGTATTTCATTTTCACGCTGCACGGTATTTCCAGGCAATTTACTATACTTCTTATACAATACCCTCCCTGCTTTTCTCCATGCCGAAGTGACTACTCTTAGAGCATATGTAACAGTCAGCATTCAAAAAGAAGAAGAAGGAAAATCACTAGATCAGAAAAAGAGAAATAAACTGGAAAAAAATATAAAGCATGAATACTATGTGGGGTCATTAAAATATTTTTAAAGAGCTATGCAAAATTATTGCTTCTCCATAGTTCAGTAACAAGGGCCCTAAAAGTTGTGAGTCATTACTATCTCAGAGTTGCCCAGGCATCAAGACTGTTTAGAAAAGATAAAACACAGAGGTATGAGAAAAAAATCCAAGGTGCAACAGACAGATTTTTCAATAATCTGAGTTCCTGCAGCCTTTCATAATAGTGTACCATTGGTGCAGCTAAAGAGACTTCCCCTTTTCCCTGCTTGTGAATGAATGAATGAATTAAAATATTTATCAATACCAAACACTGATATTATGTGTTGTGCTATTTTCAGCTGTAAAAGAGGCAACTTTATGGAATTCAATATTATGGTTAAAATGTATATAAAAGGAAAGTAAACTATAAGTGACACAGGTTTGGGCAAAATATTGTAAATGTTAGTGACATGGGCATTCCTGTTAGGAAATAAAGGGATTGTGTTCATATTTTATTTTTTTAAGTGATAAAGTGAAGTAAGGCTAATATTTGCCATCACGTGTGCTTATGTTATCAAGTTAGTGAAATACACCTCAGCTGAAAGTGGCAGTAAATAAAAGGAATTGAAACCAAATAGTGTGTATAAGGACACTTGACCACAAAGTGGAATAATCCGATATGTAACTATCTGACCAATAATGCACAGACTCAGCTCAGCCATACCTACCAAGCTCCCACCACTCTTGTTAAAAGAAGGAAAACAGAAATGGAAGCTGTATACAGCTGTTCAAGCCTTCTGGAGAACAACAGTTTTTGAAGTGAATTTGCATTGTATAATGGACTGTTAAAACAAGTTTAGAGAGCACCAAATATGGAAAGACTTTTTCTAAATTATATAAACTTTAAACTGAACATTTTAATAGCTAGCAGTGTTGATGGAGAAACTGCAACTTCAGCAATCATAACCACAATGTTGGCTAAGGGATGCACCACAAAGGGACTCACAGAAAGTGACTTGCAGAGGTTAGTTGCTGACCAGAGCAAACCACTCAGTGTTGAAGGTTTGTCCCAAGATGCTTGTACCAAAAGCTATGGCCTAACTTGTCTTACAGAAACTGGTGTGGCAAGATGTGTTGCACACAGAGACTGGAAAATTCCAGTTCAAGTTGTAAATACTCAAAAGATAATGTGTTGTTCCCTGGTTGGATGGTGAGGGAGGCCAATTCTCATTTTGGCTGGACATTTCACATTTTCTGAAGAAATATGGGTCAACATCTGATAGGTCCACACCCCCACCTGCAAGAAGAGGACCCAAGTTGGACCAGTCAGAAGAAATGGGTCTCCTTCAGTAAATTATTTCCTCAAGGCTCAAGACATCTGAAAGGGAGAAGACTGAGGTCCTTGGCCAGTTTCCAGGTAGTCTTCCTGGTGATATCAAGTACCTTGGATAGGTACCCTTAACGGTTTCTATTTTCCAGAAATTTGGGTTGCCTGTTAGTGTAGACTGTATTTGTGTACATCATTTGTTCCACCTGTGTTTACAATGTCAACTCCTGCTGTGAACAATAATTGAGATGAAAGCTGATGGCTGAGCAAAGATCTTGTGATAAGTGACACACAGACTCTTTCTTGGGTGATGATCCAAATCAGTGAATTGACCACTTCCTGAAACTGGGTACCTAATTAGCCAGGAATGTATATCCATGTTTTGTAACAGTGCCAATCAAGTAAGCAGGAAAGTAACTTTAAAACTGAACAAGTTACTGTTGTTGACTATGATTGCAGAACACTTTTTATTTATCTACCATAGTTAATGGTTTCATCCTGCCTTTCAAGTTCTAGGTGCATATAGACATAAAATGAGATCAAGCTTCTTGAACTGCATTCTGTCTATATAGTCTGTCATCAACCTAGGAGTTCAGTTTACTTTGGAGTGTTAATTAGATCCTGGGGCTAATATAATCAGTTGGGAAATAGGTTAAAAGGGTTGACTATTATAGATCATATGGGAAGCATCTTGGTGAATTTGCATGTAAATAATTGACCAAATTGTTTTGTGATCTAGCTTTAGATTATTTTTCCTCTGTTGTGTTAGAAACACTGGAGTTTCCCAAATAAGGTGCTATTCTCAGTGGCAGATTAATGATTTTGCTGCCCCTAGGCCCAGAAATAATTGCCCCCCCAGCAGCTCCACACCCCAGCTCACCTCCGCTCTGCCTCCGCCTCCACCTCCTCCCCTGAGCGCACCACTGGTTCCTGCTTCTCCCTACTCCCTGCCAGTGCTTGTGCACAAAACAGATTCGTGAAGGAGCGGGGAAGGGGGGGAACACGGCACACTCAGGAGAGGAGGTAGGGCCGGGGCAGGGATTTGGGGAAGGGGACTAATAAGGGCAGGAGGGGGCGGGGAATGGGGTGGGGCAGGGGTGGAGTTGGGGGGGCAGGGGCAAAGGGCGTGAAGGGGGGAGGGGCAGGGGAAGCAGCCTCTGGCTGCTATTATAAATTTGCCGCCCCTGCAAATTTGTCGGCCTAGGCGTTAATACGCCGCTGTCTATTCTGAAGGACTCTTAGCCAAAAATCTATTCTGAAGGACTATTGGTCAAAAATCTAGTCAAAAATCACCTTCCCAACACAGTGACTGAGTGTAAGTGTTATCTTCTATTGTGGTTGTGTGATTTGATTCAGAAAACCTAAATGGTTATATGGACCAATTTTATAATTTATTTAAATCATAGTCCAATATTATTTTTGTCTTCTTATATCCTATACTGTTAGTTGCTATTGTTAAGGATAGTTAATAAAAATCCATAAAACTAAATTCAACTCTCAATTCCTTTTCTTTAGTTAAGAAATCATAATTAAAAGAACTCTAAAAAAAGTGGTAAAGGTCATCAGTTAAGCACTTGTTTAACTATGGTTTGTTTTATACTCAAAGTTTCTTACAATATCAACCTCTAAGTAATTTTCAGTATGATTTCAGTCTATTTTAAAATACCTACATTTTTGTCATTTATTAGTATCTGGGTAGCCTTAGCAACTGTTGTCATAGTTAGAGTTATCATAAGTTTTTTTTTTTGTGGTGCGGGGGAGGGGCCGGGAAGGAATTAGGTGTGGAAATGGCTGCTTGATAACCAAATTCTAAATCCATTCTCCCAAACATCCATAAAAAGAAAGGGAAATAATTGTTCAAAATATTAACCACAGCTGAGCTGTTTTTATTACAATACATGAAAGAAAATCTTTCATATGAAAAGTGGCTAAAGAAAATACAAAAAAAAAATCACAGCTCAAACACAAATCACAGCAGTATAGGTTCATATCCACAGTCCCACTTCCTGGAGTCATTTGATTGCAACAGACTCTCAGCTTTCATTTAAAAATAGAAGTCTCTAGTTCTCATGATTGTGAAGAAAAGTTTGAAAATATGATCCAAGTTTAACCACTACAATGATGTCTCTCTGAGACTGCAAACAGCCTGAAACAATAGTTATGACAGTGGGATATAAACAACACTAGGTAGGGCCCAGGGAGCCCCTGCTATAGGGTGGGTAGCAGGAGGTTGGGTAGCAGGAGGAAAAAAGTACAGCAAGTGAAGAGGGAGCGCTACCTTGACTGCTCTGTTTACTGCTGGGAGATCCGACCTCCAATGCCTTTCCAGAGGTGGGGAGGCCCTGCTTCTACTACGGAGGGAACAAGATGAACGAACGATACACCCCTTCCTCTCTGGAAGTGGAGGGTGATTCCCTGCCACTATCCATCCAAGTGAGAATGAGGTCACACAACAGCGGTAGGGCTGTGGGGCAGAGTCCTGAGGGGCACTGTGTCATAGTGTACCTAGGACCTTGGATTACCTTAAGCTGAAAGTGTCCCAAGATCTGTCTTGTGGCACCTTAGAGACTAACCAATTTATTAGAGCATAAGCTTTCGTGAGCTACAGCTCACTTCCTCAGATGCATATCGTGGAAACTGCAGCAGGCTTTATATATACACAGAGAATATGAAACAATACCTATTCCCACCCCCACTGTCCTGCTGGTAATAGCTTATCTAAAGTGATTTCCAGCACAAATCCAGGTTTTCTCACCCTCCACCCCCCCACACAAATTCACTCTCCTGCTGGTGATAGCCCATCCAAAGTGACAACTCTTTACACAATGTGCATGACAATCAAGCTGGGCTATTTCCTGCACAAATCCAGGTTCTCACATCCCCCCCACCCCCATACACACACAAACTCACTCTCCTGCTGGTAATAGCTCATCCAAACTGACCACTCTTCAAGTTAAAATCCAAGTTTGGATGAGCTATTACCAGCAGGAGAGTGAGTTTGTGTGTGTATGGGGGTGGGGGGGATGTGAGAACCTGGATTTGTGCAGGAAATAGCCCAGCTTGATTGTCATGCACATTGTGTAAAGAGTTGTCACTTTGGATGGGCTATCACCAGCAGGAGAGTGAATTTGTGTGGGGGGGTGGAGGGTGAGAAAACCTGGATTTGTGCTGGAAATCACTTTAGATAAGCTATTACCAGCAGGACAGTGGGGTGGGAATAGGTATTGTTTCATATTCTCTGCGTATATATAAAGCCTGCTGCAGTTTCCACGATATGCATCTGAGGAAGTGAGCTGTAGCTCACGAAAGCTTATGCTCTAATAAATTGGTTAGTCTCTAAGGTGCCACAAGTCCTCCTTTTCTTTTTGTGAATACAGACTAACACGGCTGTTACTCTGAAACAAGATCTGTCTGAGGCTCACTGAGCACAAGCCAATTCTTTATGTACAGTATATAAGAAACAAGGGGAAATAGCAACAACCCAGAGTTTAAACATTAAACTGCACCTGGGCAGAATGTCAAATTACTCTTCATATACGGACACCTGTATAAAATGTCTCTAGCCTTCACCAGCTAACCACACTCCCAGGTACTGTACCATGCACAGTGTCTACATTATCTGCCTCTGACCCATAGATGATAATGCTACAAAGGACACCCACCCAAAAACATATATAAAAACATCCTTATATATTTATTAAGAAGAGCCACGTTGCACTGGTCACCAAAGTCCTTAACTATACAATACAATGCAGCATCAAAAGAAAACCTGTGTCATTTAGAATATTTAATAAAATTCTCCTGTGGAAACCAAAGTATGTATGTACATCTCACCCAGTGGATCCAGTTAGAATATGTCCCGTGTGTCTCTGTGTAAATGCACTTTAAAATATTAATAGTTAAAAGATAAAGTTAAAGTATTACAAATCCTTTAGAGCCTGATTCAAAGTCTATCTAGTCAATGGCTGAACTCTTATGGACATGGATCAGTCCCATACTGAATGAAAAATACAAGCCAAAGATGACATAGCATAAGAAAGAAGTTATTAAAATATTACAACACTGAAAAGGTAATAATTGTAGGTCTTCGAAGAAATTGACCCTGTTTCTTTACATTTTTCCTGCCGTTCCATCAGAAAGAATGAGACTCACTAATTTGCAGATTCACTCAGGCACCTATGTCAATTTATAATAATTAAGTCCTTAGATGCCTTCCATTTTTAAAGCATAAATCTTATCAGTTATTAGATTAACTCTCAACAGAATTTTTTCTTGCACTTTATTAGTATTGGTTGGGTTATTTAAGTTTCCTAATATAAAGCTTTTAGGATGAAAAGGAATACCTCTGTCCAACATTATATCAGTTCTGTGGAGGATTCGATCCCTGTTTCATTTTAGATATTGCTGAAGCCTAGGAATTACTCTACTGAATCAGATCAGCGGGTCATTTAGGTCAGGTCTACACGACAAAGTTAGTTCAATCGAGATATGTTGCTTGGGGTGTGACATATCCACACCCCTGAGCAACATACTTAAGCTAACTAACCCCTGGACTAGAAAGTGCTAGGTCTCAGAGAGGTGGATTAACTGCCATGATGGGAGAACCCCTTCCATTGCCCCTGCAGTGTGTCTAGTGAAGACATAGCCTTAGTCAAATATCTTGCCTCCAGTGGTGGCCAATACCAGGTGCTTTATAGGAATGTACAAAAAAAGCTTTGTTAGGGACAATTAGGGAATAACCTGCCCCTGAGAAAGTTTCATCATAACACTTAACATTCATTAAAGGTTGGCCTCCCTAAACCATCAGTTATTGGTTGCCCTGAATCCGGGGGCTTTATAACTCTTATATTTTTAGCCTGTGTAATGTATTTGTGGATGTTCTCAATATACATACATATCAATCCACTTGAATCCTATAATCTCTTGGAATCAATGGGTATGTCTACACAGCAAAGAAAAGCCCGCAGCTGGCTCTTGCCAGCCTGCTTGGGCTGTTTCATTGTTGTGGGGCTGTTTCATTGCTCTGTAGACTTTGAAGTGAAACAGCCCCACAGACTGCGTACCGAGAGCCCAAGTCAGCCTACACCATGGGTGTCTAGTTTCTATAGACATACTCAATGTTATTGTTAATATATATATATATATATATATATATATATATATATATATATATATATATATATATATATATATTATATACATATAAGGATATTTTTATAGCGGAGGGTGTTAATGGCTTTGTCATAAATATAAAGGTAAGGGTAACCACCTTTCTGCATACAGTGCTGTAAAATGCCTCCTGGCCAGAGGCAAAGTCCTTTTACCTGTAAAGAGTTAAGAAGCTAAGATAACCTCGCTGGCACCTGACCAAAATGACAATGAGGAGACAAGATACTTTAAAATCTGGGGGGGAAGGGGGGAACAAAGGGTCTGTCTGTCAGTGTGATGCTTTTGCCAGGACCAGAGCAGGAATGCAGGTCAGAACTCCTGTAAACAGTTAGTAAGCAATCTAGTTAGATATGTGTTAGATTCTGTTTTGTTTAAATGGCTGATAAAATAAGTTGTGCTGAATGGAATGTATATTCCTGTTTTTGTGTCTTTTTGTAACTTAAGGTTTTGCCTAGAGGGAGTCTCTATGTTTTGAATCTGATTACCATGTAAGTTATTTACCATCCTGATTTTACCGAGGTGATTCTTTTACTTTAATTAAAATTCTTCTTTTAAGAACCTGATTGCTTTTTCATTGTTCTTAAGATACAAGGGTTTGGGTATGTGTTCATCTATGCAAATTGGTGAGGATTTTTACCAAGCCTTCCCCGGGAAAGGGGGTGTAGTGCTTGGGGGGATATTTTTTGTGGGGGAGATGTTTCCAAGTGGGCACTTCCCCTGTTATTTTTGTTAGACACTTTGGTGGTGGCAACATAAATGTTCAAGGACAAAAGGTAAAAGTTTGTACCTTGGGGAAGTTTTAACCTAAGCTGGTAAGAATAAGCTTTGGGGGTCTTTCATGCTGGTCCCCACATCTGTACCCTAGAGTTCAGAGTCGGGAAGAAACCTTGACAGGCTTATACATTAGGAGCCATTGATAAGTAAGCACCAAGGGTCAAATAATCCATAGAATCAAAGATGCCATGCAGCAACTGCTCCTAGAGTCATTAAGGATATTGTGTCAGTTAAAGCACTCTTGTTTGTCTGTGTCATTAGACCTTTCTAAGTTTGTTTTGTGTTGCAGAGCAGCAAAGTTGTAGAGAGGGTTCATAGCCCAGCCCAGTCACCTTTTCAGACCATGCAGTCCAGGGAGTCTTGGACTAACAGTTGCTCAAAGTGCAGGGGCACGGTGTGTGTGTAAACAGTTGAATCTGTCTGAGTTTTGCATGATACCCTCACCTACAGGCAAAAGACAGTTTTTTCTGAGGACAGAGAAAAGGTGTCTTACCTGCTTTCTCTGTAAAGGGGAGTTAATTACATACAGTTTTTTACCACTGCTGTTCAAGGAAACAGAACTTGTGTATATTTTGTAAATAAACAAATTATGCTCAGAAAATATCTTACTCCATGTCACTGATATCTTCTTTCAACAGAAAAGTAACCTACAAGGCCTCAAAATCAGCTTCTGCTCAGCAAAAAGACAATGTTCTCTTGTAGCAATGAGTTCCACAGTTTTTATACAAATGCTTGGGAGGGGGTTTGCACTATATGATGGTGCTCAAGTGTTAATAGCCCATCTTGCCACTGGCCACAATCAAATCTCTGATGAAATGCAAAAGAAAATGTAGACACATTACAGTCTAATCTTTGTAATATTAAATACAATGTATTTTGATTCATAATATACTTTTGTAAATAAAAACAGAGATTTGGACTCATCAGTGAAAAAAAAACCCACAAAGTAAAATGTAACCATTGCAGCTGGTATCATTTACCCAGCAGAGGAAGATAGTAAAGAAACAAGGAGAAATGAATAAATTAGCTGATGGTACAGTTTGGTGGAGTTGTGAACACCACTCAAAAAGATAAAAAATCTGAAGGGAATCTAGTGAGATTTAAAACACAATCAGAAAGAAAGGTGTTCTTGTAACAATACCAGACAAGGGTTTGAAAGATCTGGTTTCAATTCCAGCTCTGTGGCTGTGGTCAAAAATTAAATATCTTGGTGTCTCAGTTCTCCAAAAATACTTCCTTTGTTTCTGCAACTCCTTGTCAGTCTTGTCCATATACATTCTAGACTCTTTAAAGCAGGTACTGATTCTTATTAGCTATCTGTTCAACACTTTGTATGGTGGGGCCCCAATCTGGGTGGGGACTTCTAGTCCCCAAATAATTATAATAATTAATAATAAATAAATAAGATCCAAGTAGGAGAAATGCACGTTTGCGGGAAAATAATCCAAATTCATATTCAGTGGGAACGAGAAATCTGCAAATCAGTAATGCCTAAAGAGACATAGGGTAGTCTATACTACAATTAAACATGCTAAGATGGCCCATGCCAGCTGACTCGGGCTTGCAAGGCTTTGGCTAAGGGTTGGTTTGCCAAGTGTCTGTTTTTTTACCAGAATACCTGGTCGAAAAGGGACACTGGCGGGTGAACTCCTGCTTTGGGAAGGCTAGCCTGACAGCCCTGCCCCTTCCGCCCAGGATCCCAAACACTCCGGAGCCCCGAAACCCATCCCCCCGTGAGCCACCAGCCCCTTCCAGCCCTGAAGGCCCCCCCTCCCCAGCTAGTGCCGGGCCGAGCCGCCAGCCCCCCGAGCGTCAGCTTCTCCCGCCCCTAAAGGCCCTGCCCCCTGCCAAGCCACCAGCCCCAAAGCCCATGGCCGAGCCTCTTCACTCCGCTGTCTCTCCCTGTCCTGAGAAGGAGGGACGTGGAGAGCAGTGGGGACCTGGGGGTGGAGTGGAGGAGGTGGTGGGGGTCTTGGGGAAGGGGTGGGGCCACTGCAGCTGAGGTGTCCGATGATGGGTCGCTGGCAGCACAGGGAAGGCTAAGCCTTCCTTGGCCTATTATACCCACCACCCAAGCTGATCAGCACTGCTGACTGGGCTGTTAAAAGTCCGGTCAGCGGTGCAGCTGGACTAAGGCAGGCTCCCTACCTGGCTCCATCCGGCTCCCCAGAAGTGGCGACATGTCCCTCAGCTCCTGTGTGGAAGTGTGGCCAGAGGGCTCCATGCGCTGCCCCCGCCCCAAGCGCTGATTCTGCAGCTTCCATTAGCCAGGAACCACAGCCAATGGAAGCTGCAGGGGTGGCGCCTGTGGGCTGAAGCAGCACGCAACACAGAGCCTCCTAGTCACTGCTCCACCCAGGAGCTGCAGGGACATACCAGCCACTTCTGGGAGCCACCTGAGATAAGCACCACCCGGAGCCCACACTCCGAACCCCAACCCTCGCAAATAAACAGCCCCTTAGCCCGCGCCCTTCAAGCCTGATTTAGCTGGCATGGGCCAGCCATGGGTTTTTAATTGCAGTGTAGACATACCCCTAGTAG
Organism: Lepidochelys kempii; assembly: GCF_965140285.1. Classification (NCBI taxonomy): domain Eukaryota; kingdom Metazoa; phylum Chordata; order Testudines; family Cheloniidae; genus Lepidochelys; species Lepidochelys kempii. Next base: position 25,342,394 of record NC_136387.1, read on the forward strand.
TGATTATGGAGAGAAAATTAAAGGAGAATTACCATTGGCTATAACAGAGTTCTGCATTTCCTCTTCTTTGTTGTACAGACAATACAGTTTCAGCATTATTCTGACAGGCCCTTACAGAGGTGCACAGAATGAAGGGAGATTTCTGCATCCTTGTATGCTGTGCTGTCACAATGCAGTCCCAGTACCTGAAATACCAGTGACTGCTGCTGCTGTAATTCACTGGGGGTGCAAATACCTTCATAGGGCTGGGGAGAGTCAGTGTCATGACCAATGTTCCCTCTAATTTTTGACAGGCCATGTGCACAAAAAATTTCTTCTGTGCAAATTTTTGTGCTTCTGTGCAAATTCTTGTGCGCACGGTGTTTCGCCATGTGCGTGAGGTTTAGGATCTGTGTGCATGCGCACACGGGCACAGCATAGAGGGAACAGTGGTCATGAACCTACTGCTTCCTTTTGCACTGTCCAGCAGAGCTATGTGGGTGGCATGCAGGAATCAGAAGCATCCCATGAAGCTAGGTAGTTGTAGGTGTGCTCACACTCTGTGCTGGGATCATGGGTAGGAGTTCTGACTCCGAATGCATTCAAAATACTGAGTTCTAAGCACTTACTTTTTACACACTCTATTCCTATGCTTTCTGAGCCATTAAAATCCATTTTGGGCCTGATACAATGCAAACAGAAACACTGAAGCAAACAGAAACACTTATTGACATCAGTAGCCTCTTGTTTTTTTGTTTGGTTTTTTTTCCTGGTTTGACCATGGAGTCTTTGCACAGTCAAAATTCCATTGACTTCAGTTCTTAGCATGTGTGGAATGAAGGATTTGTGTATGCATACCAGTGCCCTCTGCTGGATATAATGTGCGAAAGTGAAACCTGGCATTTGTGACTATAGCCCAAATCCTTTTCGGTTATGTTGTGTTGATTTAAATGCATTGATGATCTTTTGGGAAGCAGGGGGGAAGGGTATATACTTCCAGATTTTTCTCATATTGTTAATACCCCCACTGCATGGCTGCAGGGTTTAACCCTCTCAGATCTGGTCTCTCCTTACATTTTTTTGAACATGCTAGTTAAGCACAGCTGTGCAGTGGGAGCAGTGTGTAATTGCACCCCACCTGTGGAAAGCATCCTTGACAATGGTTCAAATCCTGATCTCCTGAGGCAAAATTCCTAATAGAGTTTGCCTTCAGGTGGTGGAGACAATGGGAGTTTGGGATGTACAGAAGCAGTTTTTCAATCATGCATTACATAGGGGCTAACACAGCAAGTGTGGAAATAGCGTGCAGGTTATAAATGCTCAACAACTTTAATACAAGGAGTACTTGTGGCACCTTAGAGACTAACAAAGTCTCTAAGGTGCCACAAGTACTCCTTTTGTTTTTGTGAATACAGACTAACACGGCTGCTACTCTGAAACTTTAATACACAAATGCAGAATACCATGCACTGGGACAATACATCCTAATGCCTTTACAATTCCTTAAAGTTATCTACAAAGAAATATTTTTCTTATTTATTGAAATGCATATATAACAAAGCAAACATTAAGAAATTCACATTTTCATGGTGAAAATGCTGTGTACAACTTTGTTCCTTTTTGATTCCTTGCTGTCATGTAAAGTTATGAAGTCATTTTAGTTAATTTTAACTATAATTCATCACCATTGCAGCAGGAGGTTATGCGAAGCTTCATTTACAGTTTTCTGACATATTAGTGAGCAACGTATATTTCTTCAAATGCAATCTTCATTGACATTGCAAATAAACAGTAGGGTAACTTTGCTTGTGACCAAATTAAAGTTTTTTTCCCCCTTGGAATCTTAATGAATTTTAAACTGTCTCAGTTTTACTTTTTAATTACAGTGAAAGGTGCACTTACTTGAGCTGATTAAAAATTGATTTGCCCATCCTTTGAAAGTTTTATTTCCAAATGCCTGAATTAGAAGGGATTTATTTAGAGTATGGGATGAATCTTCAGGAAGCAAAAGGACTGTACATGTAATATTCATAAGTTAGAAATGTGGTCCATTTTTTTAATCTGTTTGTTCTTTATTTTTCTTTACTTGATGAGGTAGCCAGGATATTCTTTCTGCAACTTGTCATATGATGCCTGGATCTGAGTATTAATTAATTAATTTTTATTTAGGAATTATGCACTTGTATAACAATTTCATTCTGTGTATTAAGAAAAGACCTCCTTGAGTGCACTGTTCCGACATGAGCATCTATCCACTTCTTGGTAGTAGTAGATATCCAGGCCTTTACAGGTCAGCTTCCCAGTGGAAAATAAATCAGTGATACAGAGTCTGAGTGTAATCTAGTGTAACTTGTTTTATTTACACATATAAAACAGAGGTGGTCATAATCAAGAGGTGTCATTAGCATAAGTTACTGCAGACTCTCTCTCCATATATTTGGTGTGGAAAGAGAGTCTGCCACAGCCCAGTCAATCCCTCAACCTGCTAACTCTTTAGAGCCAAACTCAACAGAGGCAATTGCACAGAATTGGGGAACAGCATTCTGTCCTATGCACCTCTCCTTCCTAGATGCAAAAATACAGTTTTCTATCCACAGGCATCTGCAGAGGGCAGATAAATCCCACATACAAGAACCTCAGCCCAACACTGATGTCCAGTTCCCAGAGGGCAACACACAGAACCTCTAGAACAGGCTCTAATTAGAGACCAAGCAGAAAGCAGACTCTCCTGCTGCTCATTACATCTCCTCTCTGCAGAAGCTGCCACTACACAGTAGTAAAATAACACAGTATGTCTCTCTAAGACTGACCATTTGCTCACATTCTAAGACAAATAACTTTGAAGACAATGTGATGTCTGTTATAAGAGTATTTTTCAATGGTGTATTTACACTGTATTATTTATCTGTATAAGTTACCCAGTCAGGAAACAATATCATGTGATTTATGTAACAACACAATGTGAATTGCTTGTTGCAAATATTAACAACAACCCATAGGCAGAAGTGAATTTATTGTATACAATCTCTTAAATTTAAGAGCAGCTGCTATTTTGTCCTTTCCAAAAGGAGTTACTGAAGTCAAGTCCAATGAGCAGCTAATGAGACCACAAAATAACTCATAAGCTCCCCTCAGTAAGAAATTCTAAATTCTGTTACTGGAAGGAAAGCAGCTTAAATAAATAGAAAGATAAGGATAGAGAGTTGGAAGACATCATTGCGGAGGAGATTGGATAATCTCAAGGTATTTCAATGCCTCATATCTAACAACTGCTGAAGTTATGGTGTCAAAGGTGAAATAATTCTGGATCATAAATTGCTACATGTACTGCCCGTCAAAATATTTCAGTTAGCAACATTCTCACCTCTGGGCCAGAATGCTGTGAGTTCATATTTCCCTATTAGGCTTTGGGGTTCCATCTTAAAAATAACAGGGCCAAATTCTGCCCTTAGTAATACATTCAAACCCATTTACTTCATTGCAATTACATGGTATGATTGAGGTCAATTGTATCATGCTCCAGATCAATGGCAGATTACTTCCCTGCTTGCCCCATGAGGCACAATTTGTTAATGGTTTGTTCCAAGTGCAGTGCAGCTATGTGCTCCTCCCGATTCAGGGAAAATTGTTAAATCACAACCTAGCCCAAAATCTTATCCAATACTTTTTGATGCTTTTTAGGACTGTACAGTACTTTCATGGAAGGTGCCACTGGGGGGTGCTGTTATATCTTTTCTTCAGAGTTGTTTTTTGTAACTTGCAAGCAAATGTTCAGCCTTGGGAAGGCATGCTATGTGTTGTTTTTAGATTTGGTTATGCAAGTTTCCAGGTAGAGGGTGCTGTACCAGCAATAGGGAGGTTTTCTCACTGCCTTAGTCTCTGACTAGAGTCAATTCTGGAGGTAGAGTTGCTCCTTTGGAACTGGGCATTGGTGTTGAGATTCTGAAGAAAGAGTTCTCCCTGAATGCTGTTGACCATCTCTGTTCTAAGGCTGTTGCCTATGGGTAAATTAAACAAGTTACATGTAGAATATAGCCAGTCTCCCTGTCACTGATTTCTCCAGCACTGTGAAGCTGACCATCAGGGTCTCAGATATCTGCTGCCACTTGGCAGAGAGGTGACACTGGTGTCAGAACAGAATGCTGCTGGTGTCAGAAGAAAGGGCAAGAGGATGCTGAGGTGTGTTTGAGAGCTAATACCATATATTACTTTTTCCATCCTAATGCCTGATTCTGCTTATTCATATTGAGTAGTGCCATATTACACTTTAAATCAATTGAACTATGTATAGAATGAATTATGGTGTTAGAATCTGTCCCTACATTAATAGACGTAAGCTGATTTCTGATGTATATGCATTTTATTTCAGTCGCCACAATTTTGAATAAGGTGGGGTTTAAAAGGGATTTGATATTGTATTAAGCCACTGTGTAAATAATGTGGATATCAATTATAATTTGTTTATACCTTATTACTCCTTTAGTTTTAGGTAATCTATTAAACACACAGTAATACCAACTGCTTTTTTTCTGCTCATGAAAATACAACACACATAATATCTCTGTGTTTGATATAATATATCTAATCATAACCTCCAAATCATATAAATTGTGCACTTTCTTAAATAAATGTATGAATTCATAAATGGGAGATGTACATATTTATAGTTGCTGGGCTAAATCTTGCTGTGATATATTCTGTTCGGCTGCATCAAATAATATCCAAATATCAAGTCTCATAAATGACCAAAGCAATTACAACTATGATTTTCTCAATATTGCAGATTTTTATTACAGCTTTTGGAACAGCTCAGCATTCAAGATTCCCTGCTCCCCATCCCAATATACATTTAAAAATACATTTTAGTTTAATTACATTGGGTTAACGGTTGTTTTTTTTTTTTGACATTTACTCAATAGCTTTTTACTAAATCCACAGAGAGAAGGGTGCTTGTGGGGCAAGGAGCTGGGGATTAAAGATATTTAATAGGTATTGGACAAGATGTACTCTTGTGTTGCATGGTATATCAAAAGTGGAAAGTATGCCATCTGAGCAGGGAGCAACTCATTGGGTCCAGTACTGCTTCTATTTCAAAATTTTAGTCCACTGTACCAGAACAGATTTAGGCAAAGATTTTCAAAGGCATAAATAGGAGTTAGGTGCCCAACTCTTAATGGCAATCAATTGAATTTGGATGTCTAACTCCTCTGGGCTCCACTGAAAATGATTGCCTTAGGTTTTGTACAACCATTCATGCTCAAGGAATCTCAAAGTGCTGTTGAAAGTAGTGATGACTTTGATACTGTATAAGCAAAGAGAAAAGCTGCTATAAATTCTATTGGAACACGGGTTAGAGTCTGATCCAGTTCACATGCAATCAATGGAAAGATTTCCAGTGAGTTTATTGTTCATTGGATTGGGCTTTTAATGAGAGAGGAGGAGATGGCCACATGATTAGGCTGTTTCTCATAAAAATGTTTTATGGCCGTCTACTGGTAGAAGTGACCATTATTTATAAATTCTCAGGTGAAGCCTAAATATTCATTTAAGTTAATCAGAAATAATTCACTTCAATGGTACTACACTGATTTATGCCAGCTGAAGATCTGAAATCAACAGAGATATAGCACTAGAGTGGAATAATGTTGATTGTAGATTTAAAAGAGTTAGTTACAGAACAAATAGTTTATTTTTATTGAGAATTAATAATTCATGCACCTCAATAAGGCAGTGATGGTTTTGTCTTTTACACATAGAATAAAGAATTATAAAAAAATGCTGTTTGCAATCGTAAATTAACGCATTCCTTTTCGTAAAAGGTTTGAGTTGCAAAGCCGTGTTTTCAAAGCAAGTACTGAAAGGTAATATAAATGAAATTGTTAACTTGAGTTCTATTTAAAATGATAATAAAAACAAAACAAAATACTTCTAATGAGTTTGGATTACCAAGATTTCTACTTTTCACTTTAGCCAAGAGAAGCCACAAAAAGTTAGTTTCAATGACTAGTCAAAATAAAGTAGAAGCCAAAGCTACATAGAAAATCCTGATGCTACCAGTCTTATTGTATTATAGTTGAAAGCATCCAACTCAAGCTCATGAGCTTGACTTCAGATTTATTCTAGATGTCCTTTCCCTTATACACATGTGAATAAATAGGAAAATGATTTTTGTTAGCTAGATCTCTGGTTTAAGCAGAAATGCAATCAGCATGGTACCTAAGTGTTGTGTGTACACTATCTAACTCAATTTTCTCAGCATTATTTAGACATGCTCAGTGCTTTCACCTGATAGAAAGTCTTCCCACCCATACCAATTAACCTAACCCTGCGATTTCATTCTACCCAGTCGTCCTTGAATCTTCTCTTGTTCTCCTCTGAACGCTGCTCATTTGAATTAATTTGAATCCCTTCCCAGAAAGTGTTTGTAATCTAAAAGTTGTCTTAATTGGTTTGGTCCTGTTTTTCCAGGTTTTTTAATTCCCCAGGTGACATAAATGGATTTCCAGACTTTTTTTAATAGGTTGCTATAGAAGCTGAAGCAAGGTATCAGGTGGAGAGACAATCTTTGATGAACAGGTCCTCTGAGCTCAGAAGGAACTCAGCGTTTCATATGCAGGAATTAAATAAGTACAGAAAATATATCGTGAAGGTCCATTCAGAATTACTATATCATGATCTCACCATAAATGGGATTATTTTTAAATATATCTGTGTGACAGAGGCAAGGCTCACTCAATAGAAAGGCCATATGGGGTCTAGTCTTACCTTATGACTTCTGTTCTCCCCACGTGTGACTTGTATTAGCACTAATTGGAGTTGCATAAATCTACTGAGAATTATGCAATAGATACAGCCACACGAATGGGGCAGACTCTCTTGTGACACTCCTCAGGTCCAAGGATTGTGATTGTGAGGTACCTCACCACCACCTGCCCTTAGCACAAAGAAATCTTGTCTGTGCCTACTATGGATCAGTTCCCTGAAACCACCAGTCACAAGCACTGCCTTCCAAACCTGTGCAGGCCTCACCCTCTGTGTACAGGTAGTGATAGGCTCACACTAACTTCCAAGTCCTTGGAGAGTTCCCAGCAGCATCCAGCCCCTTATCCACTGAACACTCTGAGAATTACCAGGCCTGCTGTTCCCAAAGAAACAATACGCGCCAACTTGTAAGATTCAACTTAGGATCACCACTTTGTTTAATACCACAGCAGTTAAATATATTTATAGAGAAAAGAAGAATAAGTTTATTACCCCAAAACAGAGGTTTAAGTGGTAGTGAGTAAGAATATTGGAAACAAATGGTTACATATAAAACAAAATCATAATATGCTTTCCAGAGACTACATTTAACTAAGAGGTTAACCTCCTGTCTAAAGAAGATTATCTGAACCAAAGTTCTGCAGAGACTTTTCAAGCAAGCCTGGTTGAGAACGGTTATTTCATACAACACTCTTGCTGTCCATTTACTTCCTCTGTGAAGTTGACAGGGTGTTTTCTTTGTCCCCCAGATATATAGTAGCAAAGGCTTTGAAGTGCACTTCAAGATAGCATTCTACCCTCCCTCTCCAACCACCCCACCAGTAGTTTTTCTCCTCCTCTTAGTTTCTTTCTTTACAATCCTTCATTAACATTCAGTTCAGACTGGTGATGGGACATCTGTTGTGACCTATACAATACTTAAATAACATGTAAACAGCCAACTATATAAGCATTTCTTGTCTGACAGGAAACTTGTTTTCCACATTTGCTGGTGACCGGTCCCTGGACACAGACCTTATATTTTTCAGAGTATGTACTGTGAGGGTTACCCCATAAGGCTTTATGGAAATATACTTATGAATGTACATATGACATGACTAGAATGTATTTTATGCTGCATATGCCGTGTAACATACCTCTGTAAAGGTTATGATCTACTGGATCTATCACTCCTATGTGTGTGCATGTATCATTTTTGTATTCGAAGTTATGAATATTGGTTGCATAGTTGTTGGATTCTGAGTAGGTTTTAGTGAAGCAGTTGGTCAGCTTCCTGAGAAAAGACTATTCTCAGTAAGTGCTCAATCAGAAGCCCGTAAGCCAACAATGAACTTGGAGATGCAAATCCACATCTGGACTTTCCCAGGAATGTGGCTTGGCTGGTAAGGAACTCAATCATGCATGGACATGTGACTTGCCCAGGTGACTCCAAAACTCTATTTTGTAGCTGGACTTTGCATAGGAGAGAGGATGGGGTCTCCACCTACCAGAGAAAATCTATTTAAACCCCTGGGAGACCCCTCCATTTTGTCTTCAGCTGGCTAAAGAGAGAGCCTTTCCCCACCCAAGGATACCTGAAAGAAACTGGAACAAGGGACAGTAACTACAGTTGGTGTGAGTGATTGCTGGACCCAGACTAGAAGGAGACTAGCCTGTAAAAGAAAGCTTACTGGAACTGGTGAGGTTTTTATCTGTATTCAGTTTTATTACCCTACTAGACATAGACTTGCATGTTTTATTTTGCTTGGTAATTCACTTTGTTCTGTCTGTTACTACTTGGAACCTCTTAAATCCTACTTTCTGTATTTAATAAAATCACTTTTTACTTATTAATTAACCCAGAGGATATATTAATACCTTGGGCGGGGGAGCAAACAGCTGTGCATACCTCTCCATCAGTGTTATAGAGGGCAAACAATTTGAGTTTACCTTGTGTAAGCTTTATGCAGAGTAAAACATATTTATTTAGGGTTTGAACCCCATTGGGAGTTGGGCATCTGAGTGTCAAGGACAGGAACACTTCCTAAATTGCTTTCAATTAAGCCTACAACTGTTAGGGGATGTGGTTCAGACCTGGGTCTGGGTTTGAAGCAGGCTAGTGGGTCTGGCTCAAACCAGGCAGGGCCCTGAAGTCCTAAGCTGACAGTGCAGGAAAGCAGGAGCAGAAGTAGTCTTGGCACATCAGGTGGCAGCTCCCAGGGGGTTTCTGTGATCCAGCTCATCACATGTACCCCTTACACAACATCTGTACATGTGATTTGCAATGATATTGATGACTGGGATGACTCCAGTTTGAGCCCTCACATGACATTCTTTAGTGAAGTAGAGTGCACACACCAGACTCAGGAGATTACTGTAACCCCTGTTCACCCTCTCCATGCCCCTGGTCCCCTGAGGGGTTCCTGACTCACAGTTATCTTTCTGGAGGCAGCATGGTCTAGTGGATAAGGCACAGGACTTGGTGGGGGTGGGGGTGTCAGGAAACTTGAGTTCTGTAGTGTGTAGGAATTGAGTAGTAGCCCTTTAAATAGTTTGTGTCACGTCTAATGGCCATCACAGCCTTCTAAGTTTCAGAAGCTCACCAGAACCCTGTCAGAGCAGTGGTGCACCTGTTGGATCATATTAAAGAAGTTCTGTATTAAAATCACAAATGAGTTTGATTCCCCATAGTTTAAATTCCAGGGTATTACTAATTAAGAGGTCTCTTGATTTTTGGTACTGTTTCTCTCCCTCTATGTGTGAAACTTGCAAGCTGCTAATTGTGTTAGTACATTCTAAGACAGAGTCTGTTCTCAAAGCAATTCTTTGTAACAACTACTCACACAGAGAGAGACTCAAAGGAATACTCTGTAACAATAGAAACAGCACCGAGAGACTCCCTGCCCTTTTGTTGTATTCATCTCGCTTTGTTAACAATTGTGATTAAAATAGAGATAGAGGATGTATGTGGACGGATGCTTGGGGTGGATAATAAATGAATGATCAGGGAGGTGCCAGCCTAAGAATCCAGTGTCCATCGACTGAAGAAGGTGTCAAGTGGAAACCACAGGAGGACCCCCGGAGGGCAGACTGGAATGCACCCAACAGCCTCAAGAATGGGAGAACCAAAGAACAAGATAACATCTGGCAGCATGGAGCCGTCAGAAATGTGACATCTGCTGATTGATTCAGCAACAGAATGATGAAGCAATTCCCATAGACTGACATAGGAAGAAATTCCTATAAAAATGGACTCTGGAAAGTGAGAACTTTGGGGTTTGATTCTGCAAACCAACTTCCAGGAGCACAAGATGTGCATCTGACAAGGCCCTGCTCCCTCCTCATGTCCAGGCCACCTGGCCAGTGGCTTGGCATGAGCAACTCTAAGGTTGGTAACTATGAAAACAACCTTGCAGAACCTGTGTGTGTGTGTATGATTTAATGTATGAATAAATATGAGATTGAATGGAATGTTATAGCTATAACTAACTGCTTACTATCATTCTTTCTGTATTCACAATAAATGTGGTATTTTGCCTTTTCCCCTTTAATAAGATCCTGCTGGTTTTTATTTTATTGGTATAACACACCCACTGTTGCAGGTGCTTAGTTTGTCCCTATATGTTGTATGTAGTGGAAGAACAGAGTTATTTGGATCCCATTTTGCCCATGTTGTTCCTATTAGGTTTTCTGTGTGAAGAGTAAAAGGCACAGCAGGTTCTGTTCCTGACTTTGCCACTGACATCTAGGTGACCTTGGGCAAGGAACACAGATATACTGCTTTTCTTGTGCTCTTCCTTTTCCCCCCTATTAGCAGAGTTCAGACCTGGACCAGATCTGATCCCTTATTCACACTGAGCAGTACTTTACTCCACAAGTAGTTATTGGCTTCAGTGGACTATTCAGGCACTATTCAGCACAAGCAAGGGTATCACCATCTGGCACTATATATATATTTCTAGTGTGTATGTCAGTGGGTTTCTATCTCACAGAGGTGAAGTCATGGCTCATCTTAAAGCTAATTTATGTATATTCACATCTGATTATCTATTTTTAGCTGACATTTTAACTGAAGTGTATGGGGTGAGCCTATTATTCCAAAGTGCAAACTTCAGTGATGCATCTGGAGGAGGAAGATCCTTTGAGGTTTAACTTTTTTTTTTTCAAGTAGTATAATTTTAATCTAAACTCCAATATATTACAGTCTCAACCTTGTGTTCTCAAGGCAGCAGCAAGGATAAAAACCTCATTACTGAAACTTTGACAAATCTCTATTTATTTATATGATGTAAAATTTCTCCCAAATCACCACATTCCAGTCATGTTTACGATCTGCCTCCTAACTTATAGGCAGAGGTGCCCCTATGGTTTTGGAAGGAATAGACACTTTAATTTCTCAATTTGGCTAGAGATAAAAGCATTGCATAGATGCTGATGAGGGGGAGGATACAGCAGGCATCATTGCTTTTGATTCCCTGGTGTCTGCTTACAAACCAAGGGCTAGATCCTCCAACTAAGGAGTCAAACCAAAATGTTGTGGTATGCAGTAGAGACTGCTTCTCTTCCCTCCTGCAGAATGACTACAGTGAACATGATTGTTTCTGGAGAACAGCATATAGAGGCTGGTGAAGGGAGGAGAATGAGATTATCCTGGAGTGATGAGAGAAGGCAACCCAAATATAAATTAAACGAAGTTTAAGAAAACTACTGAAATTGAACCACTGCCTTGGAGAGGTTTGGGCAGTGAGGGGAGGGAATAACATACCTTTGTGAGATCCGTGACACAAAGGGAAAGCCTGAGAGCCCTCCACCATACAAAAAAAAACAACACAATAACTTTTGAATCATATAGTTTTGGCAATTTTCTATTGTTAACTGGAAGTGAGATAAGTGTCTCACAAGCTAAACCAAATTCTCTCTACCACTTACATTATATTAGTTGTGAGAAGAATGTGACATAGAACAAATTGTTTCTTGGTTACCTTGACATTCTGTATTTTTTGGCCAACCCAGTTTCTAACTGAAGACAATGGCAGTCTTTCAGTGACTTTACTGGGAGCTGGATCAGCTCCTAGGATGGCAACTATAACTAGAACCAATAGAAATGTGGACCAATCTTTCATCAAAACTTGAGCAAAAGTGAGCCTGTTCACTTCTGTCAACATTTGAACTTTTACTATATTTTGACTTATTACAAAGCTAGTCAAAAACGAGGTTAATTGTGCACAAAAATTGATAAAAAATTCATGCTTTTTACTATATTTTATTACAAATCATGGGATCGTTCTTTCCACTGAAACAGATTCTCTACACTATGCTGTCCAATTTATGCCACTCTGGCAGCATGAACATGACAAATAGTCAGTGGAACTGGCCTAACTCAGACACTAGCATAGCATTGTATGTTGGTTATGAGGGTCATAATACGGCTATTCCTAGTTTCACAATGGTCCGTTGAGGGCTCAGACAAATGAGTATGAGTTAAAGCAACACTGAAATAGCTCTAATTTACACCAGGGTCAAACCTTTGTCTGGGTTTGTATACAGGAAGGTAAAAGATGGAATAAAGCCACCTTTCTCCATTCCTGCACTGAGTGGAGTTGGGAAGGAATAGAGAAGACAAAATAAATTATACAGGATTGGAACCTTATGTTTTCTTCTTATTGTCCTTAAATCAGATCATATTTAGCCAATGCAATAAAGTGAAATAACCAACAGTGTTTGCATTCACAGGCTGCCAATATTACAAATTTCCAGTTGCAGCAGGCGTTTCATGTGATGTTAAAAGAATCTAAAATTTTGATCTTAGAATCCTTATGTTAAGAGAAAGGTTTGATTTTCTATGAATTGCTTATTTTATTTATAGGTATTTCTGTGATATTTACCATTCTAGTATCTCAGCACCTTGGATTATCATTTAACAGAGTGGCAAATACATTTTTTCATTTTGGGGCAATATTGTTAGAAAACACATTTCTTAATGATATTGCCTGTGGAAATGCTATTATAAATAACTGTCCTCTGATATTTCCGTGCAGCACTATTTTTAATTATCTCAGAAGCAAATATTATGGGAAGGACTAATTAGAGAGTCTTTAGCACTACATTCCTGATGTCTAGAAAAAGTAGTCGCGCTCTAGGAGGTCTGGAATCTGCTGAAAGCAGGTATTTTAAATTAACTGCAGATAGTTCACATGAGTGGATAATTAATTTTCCTCACCCTGTGGCCCAGATTTCAATAGATTGTGATATACAAAAGCTAAACAAATCATTTATCTGTCAGTGAAAGGAATGCCAGGATTTAGGGTTATATCATGACCACCCAATGACCTGTTGATATTGGGAAAAGCTACAGACAAAAATCAGTAAAATGAAAACTTGCAAAGATCCCAATGACTCATTTGGCTGCAGATTTCCCAGACTATGGAGGGACGATGGGAAATATTCTCTCAAATTTTTAAAAAATCTATGAGGAAATCCAGCATAGTTTAGAACATCCATAGAGCACCTGGCTGGTTTACAGGATATTGACAATCTTCTGTTATTTTTAATACATTTGAAATTCATAATGATAAAATAGACTGGACATTATTTTCAAAGTATATGGCAACATAGTTTACATGATAGGTTACGTTGTGTTTTTTTAGTGGAATAAGTATACATGGTCAGTTTACATTATTTTATCCATGCTTTTCTGTACATAGTTCTTTTCCCTGGGCTATCTCCCCGCTTCCCCAAAAAGAGATTAAAAAGAGATGGATCAGACCCAAAAGCCCACATTTTACCATTATTCTATTTATGCAAACACCATTAAATAGAGGGAAGATTATGCCAACAAATTAAAATGAGTGAATAGAAAGTAGCTCCATGGGACAAGTATGATTAGTGTGGGAATATGCGTTCTACATAAGTCTGGCTAGTAGAAGTGTTGTGATGCTAAGAGCTTTTTATAAGCTGTCTGCCTAGTGATGGGAAATGTAGTGCTTCTACTGTTCTGGTTCCTAGCTTCAGGAAATCACATAGTGGACAAACAAATGAAATAGAACTCATGTTGTGCACGTCTGTTTCACTAATTAAGAGCTCTATTGTGGTACTACCATAAGCCCTAAGGCGGGTGCAGTGAGTACTCATACTACCTGTAGAATCTAGGAACAGATTAGGAACCAAATGGTGACTCAGAAGGTGACTAACCATGAATGTAACATTAAGCAATTGCATAAGGCTTTCTAGGATTGCAGCTTAGCTATTAGGACCATGATCCAGCAATTGAAGGCACCGGAACTACTCACATACTTAAAATTAAGCATGTGCTAAATGTTTTGCTGGATCAGAGCCTGAGACTACAAACCATTTCTGATCATTGGCTCCAAAGTTCTCTTACTCATTGCAGTCTCACACATTAACCATGCAAACACTCTTGCAAGAGATTATAAATTCTAGATAATGTTCAGTAGCATATTTATTAGGTTAACGTTATCTCTCAATCATTTTCCTACTGATTTACAGACTTCTCAAAAGCCTCAGAGACCTATTAGATTAGCAAACCCCAGAAAGAGTAAGGTAGTATTTACAATCAGTAAGATTCATGTAGATTGTAGTAGAAGATAAGACTTGTTTTCATGCCCAAATACTAGTAGAATTATTTATGGATAAAGATAAATGAATACAGCACATTTGGAAGGAAGATTGATCTTACAAACATGAAGGACTTGACAAGATCTCATGCAGATTCCTGTAGGCTTATGACAATGTTTTTAAAAGGATATAATGTATTGTTGAAGACTAATTATGCAGACAACTGAGCAGCTAGTGTAGCCTTGCTGTGCCTACACAACATCTGCCCATGCATTGAAATAACCATATTGAAAAGAGAATAATGTGTCTGCTTTTTTAAAAAAAAAAAAAAAGATTTACAATAGTCTTTCCTTTATCTGATCTAACAGAATGAGAAAAAGAAATTTCCATCTAAATGTTCTTCTTTTTACTGTGCTTTCATTAAAAACATGGAAGCCTAGCGATTAGTTAAATAAACCACAGAACCTGGCAATGACATTTATTGTTTCTTGGCACTCTACATGAAAAGGATAACTAGTGCAACCTATTGGAAAACTGATTTTATTTTGCTTCCCTGAGAACAAAGATATTTTTAAAATGTCAGTATAATTGACAATCACAGATACAGTTTGGGATTAGGAACCTGTTCTTGCTCCCACTGAAGTCAATGATAAAACTTCCATTGACTTCATCAGTAGAGGATTAAGCCATTTTCTGGGGGAGGAGGGGCGCAGAAAGGAAAGGGAGGGGAAAGTACGCAGACTCTAGCCCCAAGGAATTATTAAGAAAAGCGCAGCTGAAAGAAATTCCATTGTAAGATATTTAAAAGACACTCATATTACCAAAAGAAAAAGAAAAGGAGACCAATTTTTATATATCCTTTTAAATTAGCAAAGGAAGAGTTAACACACATAAGAGTTTACTATTTTATTCTGTTTCAAGCCATCTCTTTAATAGTTTAACTCAGCTTCTGCAATCACTATTTTGTTGCAAACTGGCTTTTGTCCTGAAGCATGAATGTTTATAGACTTCCAAACCACTCATTTTTATAATATATTTACTGTTATAGCTCTGGATATTCTTTGTATCCATATAAACCATAGAATCATATGATTGGAAGGGACCTCAAGAGGTCATCTAATCTAGTCTCCTACATTCATAGCAGGACTAAGTATTATCTAGACCATTCCTGACAGGTGTTTGTCTAACCTGCTCTTAAAAATTTGCAATGACGGAGATTCCAATACCTCCCTAGGCAATGTATTCTAGTGCTTAACCTGATAGTTAGGAAGTTTTTCCTAATGCCCAACCTAAATCTCCCTTGATGCAATTTAAACTCATTACTTCTTGTCCTAATCTCAGAGGTTAAGAAAAACAGTTCTTCTCCCTCCTCCTTGTAACAACCTTTTACATATTGGAAAACTGTTATGTCCCCTCTCAGTCTTCTCTTTTCCAGACTAGAGAAACCCAGTTTTTTCAATCTTCCCCCATAGGTGATGTTTTCTAGACTTTTAATAATTTTTGTTGCTCTTCTCTGGACTCTGTCTTAAAATGTGGCTCCCAGAACTGGACACAATACTCCTGTTGAGACCTAATCAGCGCAGAGTAGAGCAGAAGAATTACTTCTCCTGTCTTCGCAAAAAGAAAAGGAGTACTTGTGGCACCTTAGAGACTAACCAATTTATTTGAGCATGAGCTTTCGTGAGCTATTGAAATTATAATTCATTAAAGAAATGCTACTTGAAGGGTTTGTTGAAATATAGTTGACAGGAAGAGAAACATTAAGGAGTGTGAGACAATGGGTCCTCAAACTAATTAACTTAGAGCTCCTACTGAGCTAGGAGATTGGTAAACGTTACTATGCAAATAAGATATGTATGTATATTTGTCAGTTTCTGCTTCCTTTTGTCTCTTATGTTAAATTCGCTTTGGCTTGTCTTTATAAATAAGTTAGCTTGAGCTTTTGCAGGGACTCACATATCTGGGTGCATTGGCAAAGCACTTTGCTAATAAACAGAGTGGTCTGACAAATTATGTGAGTCCTGAATCTGACTTTGACACTTGCTTACAACACTCCTGCTAATGTATCCCAGAATGATGTTCACTTTTTTTTTTTTTTTTGCAACAGTGTTAAACTGTTGACCCATATTTAGTTTGTGGTCCACTATGACTCCCAGATCCCTTCCCATAGCATTCCTTCCTAGGCAGTCGTCTCTCCATTGTGTGTGTGTGCAAGCAACTGATTGTTCCTTCCTAAGTGGAATACTTTGCATTTGTCCTTATTGAGTTTCATCCTATTTACTTCTGACCATTTCTCCAGTTTATCCAAATCATTCTGAATTTTACTCCTATCCTCCAAAGCACTTGCAACCCCTCCCATCTTGGTATCATCCGCAAACTTCATAATGTATTCTCTATGCCATTTTCTAAATATTGATGAAGATGTTGAATAGAACCGGAACCAAAACGGATCCATGAGGGATCCCACTCATTATGTCCTTTCAGTATGGCTGTGAAGCACTGAGAAGTACTCTCTGGTAACAGTTTTCTATCCAGTTTTGCACCCACCTTATAGTAGCTCCATCTAGGTTGCATTTCCCTAGTTAGTTTATTAAAAGGTCATGCGAGACAATATCAAACGCTTTACTAAAGTCAAGATATACCGTGTCCACCACTTCCCCTCTATCCACAAGGCTTGTTCAGTGCTTCTACTAATTCCTAGTAAGTTCTTAGTCTGAATGATATTCAGTGTTCATAGATGCTTCAACTACATCTTGCAGTCAACCATAGCAAAGGCTCCAGATAGATCTAAAAGAGTAGGTACTGATGCTTGATTTTTGTCCATCACCAGAGGGAAATCATTAGCCAATGAGAGTAGAACAGTCTTTGAACCATACCTAGGTCTACAATCAGACCAAAAGAACCCTGAAATATTCGAGGATGGAAGGTATTGCCGGTGCTGCCTCCCCTTCTGTATGAAAAAGAAACAAAGATTAGATAAGAGGCATTAATGGGCAAGATAGCCAATAGCAACAGTTGGTTTCTTGAGCACAGTCCAAACAATATTAATTTTAATTCCTCCCTTGTGCAGACAATAATCTTTAGCAAAAATGATCCAAAGTCTCTTTACAAGATTTTAGCAACCAATGTACCCAAGCACTGTTCTAGGACAACAGTGAGCAAAATTAGTTAATATTCAAGCATTCAGGCAACAAACTGGAGAAATGGTCTCAAGTAAATAGGCTGAAATACAAATATCTGTTAACTAAAATGTCCTTGTGCAGGGAAGATGGAATTAAATAAAGATGAAGTAATATAGTTTTTACTATATTTGCTTTTCAATCATATATACCTGTCTGTGGATTTTGCTGTATAAACAGGTACAGGTATAAACTAGCACATTTTACCTGTTTCCCTGAAATGAGTATAAAGCATCCTTTTCAACCTTGATTGGCTTGATTGCATTGGGGGGTGAGGGGAGGGAATGATGAGGTTGTTTTCATTAACAGAGTTTTTAAATAATGTACTTTTAATTGTTTTTTTTTCTTCCCAACAGCAATGATCTATATGTAAAAACTAAAATCCAATTACAAGGCATAGGAAGAAAAAAAGTGTCTCCAAGGGGGATTTGTTTTGTTTTATTTTTTTAATGAGATACATTATAATTAAATTTGAAATTGGTTAATTGCAAATACTTTATTTTGATAAACTGCATCCCTAAACTGTAATGCTTGTAGGTGGATTCTTCCATATTATTAGTATTCTGTGTGATCTAGATATGCCAGCTAAATACAGAATGTCCTATGGGAGCTGCTTGTATCCATAGCAACCAGATTGCAGTTTCCAATAACTGTGTAATGGAGTGCTGGTACACTTTAAGCACAAGGTGCTAGGTAAAATGTTTTTTCACTGCAATCAGTTTCTTCATGATTAACAATGGCAGAAAATCATGCAGTAAATATACTAATAAAACTTCATTGACTACTACTTTGTCAGTTTTACTGATATACTGAAAAATTGCTGAATTTATACTTCTTATGCTACTAATTAAAAGTTTGGCACCATGTAAAATCTTGAGATATCTACTATAGGTACCAACCACTCATCAACACTATTTAAGAGTCAACGCTGTTTAGTAGTAAATTCTAAATAGCTTCTTTATGATACTTTTATAGGATACTGTTTGTAGCCCAAACAGTTCTAATATTGTGAAATTAGAAAAAGTGACACACGTTCAAAGGAGATGCCTAAAGTACCTGATCTGAAGTTCCTTGAAGTCAATAGGAAGGTTTCTGTTCACTTCAACAGAAGGTTTTGAGTCAGGCCAAAGGTAAATATACTCATGAAGGCTGGAACTTTTCAAGGATGTAGAAAGGAGTTTGGGTGTAGAAGGGAATGGTGACTGGCAGCCCTGGGAGCAGTGGGTGGCCGTGCAAATGTAAACAAACAGTCTGGTGGCCTGCCAGCGGATTATGCTGACAGGCCATGTGCTGCCCACCATAACAAGATTTATTGGGCCAAGTTCAAATATGAGTTTGCTGATTTCAGAGAGCTGCACATGATTACACCAGGGCAGAATTTGGCCCCATTGAATGCCAAATCTTAGGTAACCCATAAGTATTAATTATATGTAACTTTTCATTCTGAATTAAGTTACAAATTAACAGAACACACATCAAGGAGAGAAGACAAAATTAGCATCATGAAGAATGTAAACTTTCTATGGTCTAACAAAGAGTGATGAATGAAGGATTTAAAGATCATTGAAAGACCTTTACTTTCTAATGGGAAATTACAAGATAAAATGGATTATGTCCAGTTTTTGGTGATGTACAGCTTTACCTGCACAAAATAGGGACTCAAATATAAATTCAATAGTCTTCTGTAAGAAATCTTGTATTGAGAAGAGATTAAAGTTGAGGTATAATTTTAATTTCACCTTTTCCACTGCTGTTCAAACAGTTATCATATTAGGGGGAAACAAAATAAGAGTCTCAAAGGACAAATGATTATTATCTAAGGGGCTGACAATAAAGCAATTTAACCTAAATGAGAATAAATGAGAAATACACAAAGCATATGAATCCTACCACTGTCCACTCCTCAGTTGAAATATCTTGCTCAAGGAATGAAGAGTGTGACCAATGAAGCACAAACCTGGAATTTGCCAATTTTATGAGGCAGTCAAAAATATAGCTTGAAAAATTCCCCAATCAGTTAGAAAGATTTGAAAATGTAACGAATCCGTGATATCTTCTCCCACAGAGACTTACCCTAAGAAATGTTAGCCTGGACCTTTAGGCCTTTGTAAAACTCTTCAGGCTTGAAATGTGAATTATTAATATATTGTAGCCTGCAAGCAATGTTAAGAATGTGAATGGAAGAATGGATCTTTAAGAGAGAGAGAGAGAGAGAGACTGACTTCTCGTTCATGTTTAAAAATGCTACTACCTCCTCAGATAGCTGCTAATATCTTGATGTGATGTGAAAAAAGGAGGAAAGGGAATACATCCCAGAGTTTTTAAAGTTAACAATGGAACAATTTCTATCTGATTTATTAGGAAATATCTGCATAAAGGGCACGAACAGGCCCTCAAACCTTTGTTTACTTGAACCTGAAAATGTACTTTCCAAACATGAAGCACATCAGTCATCATTAAACATTTGAAAGATGTAAAAAAAGAGAAACATAGACAAGATCTTAAAGCAAATTAGCTTCTCACTTGTTGCCCTTCTCAGGGAAACCCTCAGCACAATAAAAAGTGCAGTTTCTGTAAGACCAAATACACCCTTATAGCTTTTTCTCACAATTAAATATAGCTCAATAAAAAAAAAAAACCCACAGTCATTGGAGTATTTGAGATATTAGGAGTTTGGAACTGTTAAAGAGATGACTTCAATCAGAATAAAATGACAAATTCTAAATAGTATTTTGACTTTTCCTTTGTTAATAGAATAAAACTCTTGGTGATTTGAGCCTTCGTTACCTTAGCATTTCTCTCCTATTCTGTCAATCAACCATTAGGCATCAGCTGAGGTGATTGAACTGGCAGCCACTAGACATGGCTGAGCATCAAACAGATGCATTCAGGGTATTCTCAGAGGAGGACCATCAATGTTATGAAATTTATCCTTTGCTTTTGTCTCAACAAGGTCTACGTTTGACAGTCTACGTTTGGCAAAGCTTCTCTATTCATTCAGAATTTTCCTGAGGGAAGGGGTTAATTCTCTTTCTTGAGCAAATAGGGAGTTAGTTAAATCTATATTTACCTAGTATTAATGTATTATGTGGGGTTTTTTTTTATTTTAATAGCACCTACTGAAAGCTTGTGAGACCATTACTCACATTGAGTTGTGCCCTACTAGAGCTGGTTGAAAACTTAACAAAATATTTTTGCATTGGAAAATACCATTCTGTTGAAATCAAAACACTTTCAGCTGGAATTGCAACAAAATTTTATGTAGAAAAAAAATCAAAACAATGTGTTTTAATAATATTATAATGTTCTGTTTCAACATTTTCAGACCACAACAGTTCGGATTTTCATTCAAAACAACTGCTTGTTTTGAAATGTATTTTACTTTACATTATAAAAACATTTTAAAATGTAAAAGTTGAAATCAAAACATTTTGTTTTGATTAACCCAAAACTATTATTTTTCAAAAATTTCATTTTGTGAGAAATGTCAGTATCTGATGTTTCATTATGATTTGAAATGAAAACAAAATTTGAAATTTTGGTTCCTACATCATTCTATGCCCTACTCCATGTACAGTCCTGCAAAAATCAATGGGGTTACTTGCAGAATAAGGTACTATTCAGTATGAAAAGGAGGTGGTAAAATCTGTCCCCTTGTCACTCATTATTGATACACAGTCTATATACATTGATCAAATAAGTAATTGATATACACGTAATGATTCAGTTTCACATGATCAAATGCTATATAAATAATCCTCACACATGATTACATCAAGGGTCCACCTTTGAGGTTATGTTCAATAAGGTGTTCATGCATTTCTCCTACTCAGGTTCTACAATGAACAAAATAGTAACACTCAGAATTTTCCTTTCTCTGAGAAGCCTCAGTAAAAAGGGTCCCACAGCCCTAAAGAATAAATTGTGTAATTTTCTCAAAGGGGCTTACTGTACTTCCCTAGAATAGCTGACTTGCTCAGTGGGGATTTAGTAACTGCAGTAATGTACTAATTATTTTGCTACTCAAACAAACAAAAAAAAAGGAATTGAAACATTGTAGCAACTACAATATCTCATGCATGCATATCAGTGCATACTTCGTCCATGTCTCTGTCATAGAGACAGAACACTTAAAAGAAATGGCAAATATGCTGAAGCCCCTTAGTGTAACACTCTCATAGGAGAACAGTTTTGTATGGAAGTTCTATAGAATTCAATAGCAGGAATGTAATGCATGGCAATATTGTACAGATGGTTTGTGGAATTCCAATAAAAAAAAAAAAGAACAGGAGTACTTCTATGCATCCGATGAAGTGGGCTGTAGCCCATGAAAGCTTACACTCTAATAAATTTGTTAGTCTTTAAAGTGCCACAAGTACTCCTGTTCTTTTTGCAGATACAGACTAACATGGCTGCCACTCTGAAACCTGTCATAAAATTATATATATATATATATACACACACACACACTACTAAATTCTATGGACCAGCTTCTCAGCTTTTCAAGAGTGGTATAAAGGAGTCAAAGTTGCATAGGATTGGTGTCAGAACATGCTGGGGTAGGAGGAGACTACACCTTGCATTGTGGTTGTCTCCAGCTGCATAACAGCCCCTTTGGAGCCATTACTAGCTAGCATTAATTGTAACAGCACTGAGGCTGCTCTAACATGTGCAGGCTGTCTCTTCCCTCTTAAATTTTACTGTTTTTTCCCATCAGCAGCCTTTTCTTTCTTAACATCAGTCACTGAGAAGAAAAGGGCTAAATAGCTAAGCTATGGTTACCAAAATCATCAAATGACCTTTAAAACCCATCTTACAGAATCAGAAGATGGTGAAATTATTATATCCACTTGACATTTGTCTAATGAAAAACTGTTTTCCACAGAGAGTGAACTCAGATCCAGGAAAGGCCACAAAGTAAGGCCCTGCACGTGGACCCTGTGCTTCCACAGTTCCAACACACAGCTGACTGAGCCCTGCTGCGTTTTGACAAGATGACACACATTAAACCATTCTTAGGCTCAGTTCTCATGAATGCACATTTTTAAGAGACCCCTCTAAGTTCATACAGCCGCCACACAATATCTACACAAAGGTGCATCTACACTAGCAAAATCAGTACTCATACTTCAGCAACTGCCAGCTGCTATGCCATTATGCTGCCTTTAAGCCTCTCATGTAGGCAGGGCTCAGGCATTATGAATCATGTCATGAAACCTGCTCAGAGTGGGTAGAAAAGTCTAGTCTAGCACTTACACTGCTGCAAGCTCAGTAGGCACTGCATCACCGCTGGCAGTGGTGTGGGTACAGATTTTGTTAGCGCAGACAAAGCCAAATAGACACTGGTTCAGATTTTCAAAGCCAAGTAGAGGACTAGTCACCCTTTGCTAAGGTAGAATTGCTTCTTTTTGACTTAACTGTTTCAACTTTTCTATACCATATAATATAAAAATATATCATACTATAAAAGTTGAAATGATAAAATCAAAATGAGGCACATTGACCTTTGCAAAGTATCGATTTCATTTCAAGAAGGCCATTTCAGTATTTCTGAAACTATTTTTTAAATTCATTTTGTAAGAAATGTAAAAATTTTGCCTTTTTATTCTGACTTCATTCAATTTTTTTTTAATTACCAAATATCAGAAACATTCTGAGTTTTGACCAGCTCTAGTCAGGAGCATGACTCCAGAATCTACTGTCTTCAGCTGCGTCCTAGCTTTCTGTCTGTAAGAGCTACTGGTATTGAGTGTCAAGCTGGTGTCTCTTTAGCTTGTACTCTCTGCTGTCAGCTGCTCCATTCCGCCCACATTCTGAGTGTGCATCTGGTCTCACTGCTCTGAAACCTGTTATACTGAGGGAGAGGACCGCTGTCGCACACAGCAACCAGCTGTGATTAGCATGGTGTTGAGGGTGAAGAAGGATAATGGAAGACTGGAAAGGAAGAGAAAGGAGGGACAGCCAGGAAGGGCAAACACAACATTAAGGACAGAGAGACTGAGTAGTGGGAATGGAGAGAGACAGGGACCCTAGAGGAGACACATTGCACAGGATTTGCAAGAAAGAGAAACACTAGATGGGGAACAGAAAGAAAAGGGGTGGAAAGGTGTCTGAAAACTAGGGAAGGGAGGAATAGTAGGTGAGCTTAGGACATGGAGGAAAGTGGGTACAGAATAAAAGGAGGTTGGGGGAACCAGTCAAGGAAAACATGAGGAAAGGATCAAATACAAAATTTATAGGAAATTTAGAATGAATGAGAAAGCTGGGAGGAGGAGTGAGGCAGCACTGTACAGAGACAGAAAAGGAGAAGTGAAGAAGCCAGCATTCAAAGCAAAAGAGATTAAAATAAAAAAAAATAGAACTGAGCCTGCTGGAATAGGATTGAATATGCAGTGAAAAAGACTAATTCTAGTAGAAAACAATGAGGATAGGCGGGTAGGAGATGCAGAATAGTAATTGTCTCTACCTTTTTTCCCCTTTCCTTCCCAGTTCACACTCTGCCTTCCCACAGTATGATTCTCTGTAGTTTTTGTCTCTGTGGTAACTGAGCAGAAGTCCTTTTGAGAGACAAACTAGCAACAATGTGGAAAAATAAATTCAGGTCTTGCAGGGAGGTTTATTCCCCACAAGGCAAAAGGGACAGAAAGTCAGCAGATGGAGTGAGCTAGTTAAATGGGAAGGTTTAGGATGAACAACAGAAATGGAAGTAGGAAAAAAAAAAACAGGAGAAAGGGGAAGAGGGAACACTTTGAAGTGACGTAGATGGAGCTCACTTCAAAGAAGTGCTTAAAACTAGGAGCTCATCCCAAAACTATCACACCTCTACATGCAGGAATAGGCAAAGCTGCTTGGACTCATGGACATTAGCAGCCCAATTTATCCCTAGTATAACCCCACAGACTTCACTGGATTTCAGTGAAGTTACACCAATAATGAATCTGGCCATTCCTGTATCTGATAAATTTTGCCAAGGACATCCCAAACCTACCCCCACCTGTTCCTTTGCATGCTGTTTCAGAAGCCAACTGAAAGATTTTCCATAACTCCCATGTCATTATAGAGGTCCAAGGTAAGGAAAACAATACAGTGGAACCCCACTTATCTGAAACCAAAATTAGAGTTGGAACCTGCAATGTTCTGAGCAACCACTGCTCCTACCACACTAATCTTTAATCTATGCCCCAATGATGTCTGGATAATAAGAGTGTACTACTATCATTTTATTCCTTTAGTCTTGCCCAAATTACTGGATGAGCTTTTCAGGGGTGTAGCCTAGTGTGGGCCTGCTCTTCATGTATGCATCATGCATGAACAAAATTGAGCCTTTTAGAAAGGAACTCAAATACTACAAATAAGGGAAATAACCTGAAGAAGAACTCTACAGTCCCAATTCCAGCAAAAAAGTATGAATAGGGAGAAAAGTGTAATTCACTGTAATAAAGAGTAAAATCAGGCAGATTTTAGTAGGTCTTATATAACAGCAGGACATAGATGTGTAGCTTCCATTTGGATTTACAATACCCACTGATTAATTTGTAGCAGTAGACATTTATGACAGTAATGAGAGATATCAAGAGATAGCAGGCATTATATAAAAATGGTTTTATATTTTACTCTGTTAACCATGCATAGATGAATCAATGGATTACGCTGAATTCCTGAAGCAATCAGAAAGAAATTGGAGCAGCAGAAAAGTGACCTGTATTAAATTAAATTAAAAAAAAAAAGAAAAGAGAATTCATAGAATCATAGAACTGGAAGGGACCGAGAGAGGTCATCTAGTCCAGTCCCCAGCACTCAAAGCAGGACTAAGTATTATCTCTAGACCGTCCCTGACAAGTGTTTGTCCAACCTGCTCTTAAAAATCCCCTAGGATGGAGATTCCACAACCTCCCTTGGAAATTTATTCCAGGGCTTAACAACTCTGACAGGAAGTTTTCCCTAATGTCCAACCTAAACCGCCCTTGCTGCAATTTAAGTCTATTGCTTCTTGTCCTATCCTCAGAGATTAAGAAGAAAATTTTTTCTCCCTCCTCCTTGTAACAGCCTTTTATGTATTTGAAAACTGTTAACATGTCCCCTCTCAGTCTTCTCTTCTCCAGACTGAACAAACCCAGTTTTCTCAATCTTCCTGCATAAGTCATGTTTTATAGACCTTTAATCATTTTTCTTGCTCTTCTCTAGACTTTTTCCAAATTTCCACGTTTCCTGAAATGTGGCACCCAGAATTGAACACAATACTCCAGTCGAGGCCTAATCAGCATGGAGTAGAGCAGAATAATTACTTCAGTGTCTTGCTTACAACACTCCTGCTAATACATACCAGAAAGATGTTTGCTTTTTTTGCAACACCATTACACTGTTGACTCATATTTAGCTTGTGATCCACTATGACCCCCAGATCCCTTTCTGCAATACTCCTTCCTAGGCAGTCATTTCCTATTTTGTATGTGTGCAACTGATTGTTTCTTCGTAAGTGGAGTACTTTGCATTTGTCCTTATTACATTTCATCCTATTTACTTAGATCATTTCTCCAGTTTGTCCAGGTCATTTAGAATTTTAATCCTATTCTCCAAAGCACTTGCAACTCCTCCCAGCTTGGTATCATCCACAAACTTTATAAGTGTACTCTATACCACTATCTAAATCATTGATGAAGATATTGAACAGAATTGGACCCAGAACCAATCTCTGAAGGACCCTGCTCATTGTGCCTTTCCAGTATGACTGTGAATAACTAATAACTACTCCCTGGGAACAATTTTCCAACCATTATGTACCCACCTCATAGTAGCTCCATTTAGGTTGTATTTCCCTAGTTTGTTTATGAGAAGGTCATGGGAGACAGTATCAAAAGCCTTACTAAAGTCAAGATATACCACATCTACCGCTTCCCCTCTATCTACAAGGCTTGTTACCCTGTCAAAGAAAGCTATCAGGTTGGTTTGACATGATTTGTTTTTGACAAATTCATGCGGACTGTTATTTATCACCTTATTATCTTTTAGGTGTTTGCAAATTGATTGCTTAATTATTCGCTCTATTATCTTTCTGGGTGCAGAAGTTAAGCTGACTGGTCTGTAATTCCTCAGGTTGTCCCTATTCCCCTTTTTATAGATGGGTGCTATATTTGCCCTTTTCCAGTCTTCTGGAATGTCTCCCATCTTCCATGACTTTTCAAAGATAATTGCTAATGGCTCAGATGTCTCCTCAGTCAGCTCCTTGCGTATTCTAGGATGCATTTCATCATGCCTGGTGATTTGAAGACATATAACTTGTCTAAGTAAGTTTTGACTTGTTCTTTCCCTATATTAGGCTCTGATCCTACCTCATTTTCACTGGGATTCACTATGTTAGACATTCAATTGCCAACAACCTTCTTGGTGAAAACTGAAAGAACTAAGTTAGTAAGCACGTCTGCCATTTCCACATTTTCTGTTATTGTCTTTCCCCCCTTGTTGAGTAGTGGGCCTACTCTGTCCTTGGTCTTCCTCTTGCTTCTAATGTATTTATAAAATGTTTTCTTGTTTCTTTTTATGTCCCTAGCTAGTTTGATCTCATTTTGTGCCTTGGCTTTTCTAATTTTGTCCCTACATATTTGTGTTATTTGTTTATCTTCATCCTTTGTAATTTGACTGAGTTTCCACTTTTTGTAGGACTCTTTGAGTTTTAGATCATTGAAGATCTCCTGGTTAAGCCAGGGTGGTCTCTTGCCATACTTCCTATCTTTCCTATGCAGTGAGATAGTTTGCTCTTGTGCCCTTAATAAGGTCTCTTTGAAAAACTGCCAACTGTCTTCAATTGTTTGTCCACTTAGACTTGCTTCCCATGGGATCTTACCTACCAAACCTGAGCTTGCTAAAGTCTGCCTTCTTGAAATCCATCGTCTTTATTGTGCTGTTCTCCCTCCTACTATTCATTAGAATCATTAACTCTACCATTTCATGATCACTTTCACTCAAGTTGCCTTCCACTTTCAAATTCTCAACCAGTTCCTCCCTATTTGCCATAATCAAATCTAGAACAGCCTCCCCCTAGTAGCTTTCTCCACCTTCTGAAATAAAAAAAAATGTCTCCAATACATTCCAAAAACTTGTTGGATAATATGTGCCCTGCTGTATTATTTTCCCAACAGATGTCTGGGTAGTTGAAATCCCCCATCACCACCGAGTCCTGTGATTTGGATGATTTTGTTAGTTGTTTAAAAAAAGCCTCATCCACCTCTTCTTCCTGGTTTGGTGATCTGTAATAGACCCCTACCATGACATCACCCTTCATAGTTAGGTATGTCAAAATCTATTGTGAAAGGATCATTAAGGCATGTAACACTATGATCTGCTCGTTCAATGTAGAGTTTGCTTGTGTTGATAGTAATACAAAACTCCTATAAATACTGTACAGTGACATTGACAAAGTTGCTGTGTACTTGTATTTCCCTTTATAAATGGGCTTAGACCAGCCAGAATGGGTTAATAAGGTTGTACATAGATAGAAGAGTTAGTCACTAGTTAGTCACTAGTCATTAGCTAGTCTGAATGGCGGATATGAAAAAAAGACTCCATTCAGGTATGCAAGATTCTTCTGAAAGTGTGGCTTTTTCAAAGAAATCATTCAGATCCAGGCTTCTCAAAAGTCTGCCAGCAGGGCAACGGAATATTTGGTTCAGCAGGTAAATGCAAGCTTCTCAGGTTTGGATCATTCCGTTATAGATATCGCAAACCTAATGAAAGCCCTTGTCTAAATTCACTGGTCAGTCAATTGTTTGAATAATAATAATTTAAAGATTACCCATTTTGTAACCAAAACCAGTATTATGCAATTTAATTCTGTCCATTAAAATTGGACCATTAATCTTACAGATGCGACTCAGCAGCAACATTGCTTGGAATATGCTCCATGTGAATTTTGGGTTGAAGTAGAAAGAGCAGGGAACTGACCATAGTAATATTCCATCTCAGTATGAAACTGCACTAACTCCCCAGGGCTCCATGCCATGACATCTATAGAGGGACCCAGTCAATTGCAGCACAGATGCATAGCACCTACAAATATATAGTGATTAGCATTCTTTAAATATCTAAGGCAGATAGAAGCTAGAAAATTCTGTGTGTGTGGTATGGGGCCAGAGAAGGGTAAAAAGACAAAAAGCAGGAATTGTCTATGTGGATGCTTCCTACCTCTACAGTTCTGAGAGTTCCTTTCCCCTATCATATGCAAAGTCATCTACTTCATTGGGACTACTCACAGTAGCAGGCACTGCCCCCAGTGTAACAGTCTGCAAGTTCCGTTCTTAAGGGTCTGATCAAATATTTCTGTAGGTTCATATTATGTCTTTTTTTCTGTACCTACTGTATAGACTGAAGATAAGAAACAAGCCAACATCTTGGGTAAATTCCAGCATTATATATTTCCTTCTGTCTAAACTACACTCTTATTCTGTCTCTCTTCCATCTCTTATGGATGTCTCGTTATCAGCTTAAGCTAAACATGGCTAAAACAGGTCTCCTAATATTCCCCAAAAAACTCCTTTCTTGCTACCACCTTTCTCAATCACCATGGACAACACTGGCAACCTGCCTGCTACTCAGACTGTAATCTGGGCATCATCTTCACTCAGCCTTCTCTCTAGGTCAGTGGTTCCCAAA
Source organism: Lepidochelys kempii (assembly GCF_965140285.1). NCBI lineage: Eukaryota > Metazoa > Chordata > Testudines > Cheloniidae > Lepidochelys > Lepidochelys kempii. The sequence continues at coordinate 25,371,514 of NC_136387.1, forward strand.
CAAGGGGCGCCGCTTGTTCAGGGAAAGCCCCTGGCGTTCTGGGCTGGTTTGTTTACCTGCTGTGTCCACAGGTTTGCTGGATCGCAGCTAAAACTTTCCAGCTTTCCAAGCTCTCATTATCTCACATCTCAATTATTGCAACATTCTGCTCCCTGGTCTTCACAAATTCAATCTTGCCCCACTCATATCCATTAAGAATGCTGTTGCAAAGATCATTTTCCTAGCCTGTTGCTTTGACAATATCTCTCCTCTCTTTAAATTCCTCTTCTTGCTCCCCCTTTTCTGTCACATCAAACATAAGTTGCTTGTTTTCACATTCAAGGCCCTTCTCAGTCAATCTCCACCCTACTCACTACCTCTCGTTCACTATCAGGCGGTTGATGTTCACCTGCAGTTAGCCCATGAGGCCAGCCTTCACGCCTCATGCGTTTAGTTTTCAAACAAGTACATTTGTGCTTTCTCCCATGCTGCCCCACACACTTGGGCTGCACGTCCTGTAAACATCCACACAGCTACCTCATTATTTACCTTCAAATCCCTCCTCAAAGCTCTCCTTTGCTGTGGCGCCTACAAAAACCTTGACAACAGTAAGATTGTTGATGGTCAGAGACCACTCACCAATATTATCCCATAATTTCCTTATATTTCCTTGTCTTTCTATATCCATCCATTGCCTCTTGTTTTATACTGAGATGGTAAGCCCCTTGGAGCAAGGGCCATCTTTTTGGTTTGTATATGTACCGTGCCAAGCACAGTGGGATCCTGGTTCATGATTAGGGCTCCTAAGTGCTATAGTAATACAAATGATACATATTAAATAATAATAACTGTGTAATGAGCATACAAATCCATATCACTGGAACCCTGGATGGCGATTCAGTCCATCACGTCAAGCTAGTTAATGCAAGGTTGCTGGCTAATATGTTTAATACCATCCATGATTTCACTGTGGTTAAAGCCTCTAACTAATATTAATATGGTCTCAAAATTACTTACAAAGAACACCACTAATCAACTGACCTCTGCATTGATTCTTGTTTGCGAACAGAGTCAAGCTGATGTCAGATTTATAGCAGAGAAGCAGAAATGGGACGAATAAAACTGTTAATGTAGAAAAGGATTAATTGCAGTATAAGATGTTCTAGCTCAAGCAGAAGTTGTCTTGATGCAGGAATTACTGGGTGAAATTTTATGGCCTGTGTTACGCAGAGGTCAATTTAGATGATCTTCTTGGTTCCTTCTGGCTTTAACATCTGAGTCTTAGAATAAATTACCACCAGGGGGTGTAGCTGATTTTCCAAAATAAAGCAAGTTAAAATAAAGGAATGACAGCAAAAAGGAGAGATTTTAGAATTAGCGTCTAGAATTACATTTACTTCTCTTCTGCTACATTTTTCTATTTGCTGACTTCTGGAAACATCATTTTTTACTCTTTGTCCCATGCTTTCAGTTTAATTCAAAAGAAAATTAAATAAACCTAGTTATCAATTTCAAAGGAGATAGCAAACATTTTCAGTTATTTCTTCCAGCTTATTTTCCATTCAGAATGACTTCAGTAATTTTACAATATTCAGCCAAAGCCTGAAAGATGGAGAATAACACCGAGTTTTTCTGAGGTATGTTTTGCCAAGAGAAAATGAGATGTGATTGAAAATAAAAGAAGTCAAATTTGCCTATATATATATATATATAGTGGGAAATTGCTAGTACGATTATGATGGGTCCCGCACTTCCTCTTCTTGGGGGGGTGTATCTACTGTCCCACTGATAACCCAGAGAAGGGTAGTGGAGCGGGAGGGACCCGGGCCTGCCCTCTATTCCGGATCCCAGCCCAGGGACCCTAGGGATAGTGGTAAACCACTTAAACTAGTGCTTCCTTCCCCTGGGCTACTTCCCTCTCCTGCTCTTCAGCTTGTAGGGCTTCCTGCCCTCTCTCTCTGCACAAGCCGGGTGTCTTTTTACCTAGGGTCTTTGTCTTCTAGCCAGCCACAGCACTTCTCCAAACTCTCCTCTACTTCAGCTCCTCCAAACTGCACTCTGCCCCCAACTCCTTCCCCTGCCTGATTGAAGCGGGGGGGGGGGGGGGGTTATCAGTGACTAGCTTCAGGTGCTATAATTGGTTTCAGGTGCTTTTCTTCCCTCTACAGGGAATAAGGCCAGAGAAAATGAGGAACACACAGTGACTACCTATGGAAATAAAGCTCCTCATCCTGGGACTTACATATCTCTCCTATATCACTCTCCTGCTTTGGTGCATGGGGCTCTCCAGACCTCGTACCCCCTGGTGCATACTTCAGGAGGTGAAGGCCACTTTGACGCCTGCTGCTCAGGCTTATCTCAACTGAGCCCTACGCGACAGTGCACCCCGCCCACCCTCTACCCCAGGCTCGCCGGACCTTTCAATTGGGCCCGTACCCCGTAGATCCCAACAAACCCCTTACCCTTTCACTGCGAGCTGGCTGCACGAATTGCAGCCGGTCAGCTTTCAAACCGCGCCAAGGAAACATCTATACACACTCACGCTTCACATCCTTCACGCCCTCACCCTGGTGTCCTGCCCCGATACAAAGTGGCGGGATCTCCTGCCACCTTTGGAGGGTGAGCAGCCCCAGTGGGCCAGCCTGTATTCCACCTTGGTCCAGAGGCCCGTCGGGGACATTAGTTGGCGGCTCCTTCACGGAGCTGTGAGCATGGGAGTGTTTTTGATGCGGTTCACCCCCATCCCGGATACTTGCCCTTTTTGCAACGTGAGGGAAACCCTGGCACACGTATATTTAGACTGTGCCAGGCTACAGCCCCTTTTCCGGCTCCTCACGAATATTTTATTATGCTTTTGGCTGCACTTTTCCCCTCACCTTTTTATTTACACACTCCCCATCCGTGGCTCCACAAAGTCGCGGGATCTCCTGGTTAACCTCCTCCTAGCCCTAGCTAAAACAGCCATCCATAAAACCAGAGAGAGGCGGTTGGCCAATGAAGCGTCCTGTGACTGTAGGGCCATTTTCCGATCCTCAGTACATTCATGTGTCCGGGCGGAGTTCCTCTGGGCGGCGTCCACCGACTCCCTTGATGCCTTCGAGGAGCGGTGGGCTCTGTCCGAGGTTCTCTGCTCGGTGACCCCATCCGGTTCCCTCCGTCTGACCCTTTGATTGAGGGGAAGAGTGAGAGACCCCAGCCCCAGCCATTGCCGCTGTGGATACCATCATCACCGTCACCTAGGAAGGATCCTATCACACGTGGGTGTACATACCCCCCCCCAACTGCCCACCCCGCAGCCGTACCTATCTTGTCGGGCACTCTCAGGAGAGGAATAATCGGTGACACTGGGCATGGCACTAGGTAACTCGAGGGGGTGGAAGACCACGAGTGTCGAGGAAGCCCCCCCACTCTAGGCCACCAGGTAACTCAGGAGGGTGGAAGACCATGAGTGTCGAGGAAGCTCCCCCGCTCTGGGCCCAGGCTAGCCTGAACACTTCTCCCTCCTGAAGGCTGCTGTGTTATACCTTGCGTTTGCTTTTGTTTTGTTGCACAGTTTTGTTTTTTCCTTTTTGGTGATTCTTTGTAAGTGTTATGCAAATAAAATTCTTTTCTGCTTCAAAAAAAAATCACTCTCCTGCTGCCTTCTGGCCATGCTGTATCACTATATATATATATATATATAAAAAGCAAATATTATAAACAGGTCATTCTATTTGCATACCCTTTCCAGCATAAGTGTACAGACATGTATGCAACCTAATATTATAGCAGAATGAATTTTCCTTCAATTATATTATCCATCCTAATCAGACTCTTTTTACCTGAAGACTGATTTATTCTGGCATTTCAATAAACTGTGCTATCTTTACATGCTAGTGTGTGTATTTGTGTGTCCATGTATACCTTTCAGAGAGAGCCCTACTGGGATTGATTCTGATCTAATACCAGATAACCTCACTGAAGTCAGCTGAGTTACACCAAGGTTTAACTTATTTGAGGCAAATTGGGATACTAATCACTAGAGCTGTGCATAGGCTGGAAGGATTTCAAAACTTTAAATTTGGCTTCATCTGGAACTGAAACAAAACCCAAGAATTTCAAAATTCTCAGCAAAGTAAAATTCTGGGGGCAAAATTGTTTTAGATTGATCAAAATGTCTTGTGTTCAACTTTTAATTTTTTTGTATTGTATTCTAAATATATAATATAATGCAAAAATAATTGAAATAAAGTAATTTCAAAATGAAAAATCAAAACATTTTATTCCAAAACTGTTGAAACAAAATGTTTCAATAATATCAGAATATTTTCCTTATTTTCTTCTGAAACAAAATTCCAGCAAAATCGACCCAATTTTGTGATGCATTATGTTTTTGACAGAACTGCATTTTCCAATAGAATATGGTTCTGTGAAAAATCCCCTTATCAGCTCTGCCAATCAATCCATAGTTAAGGATGTAACTGGTGTTCAATTCTAAGATTTTTTTCCACTTCCCATGTAACTAGTCCAAATTCTCTACTGATGTAAATTAACATCATTCCATTGACTTCACTGGAGCTATGTTGATTTACCCTAACTGAGGATCTGGCTCAAAACATGTGAAGTGTCTAATGCTTATTTGTGTCCCTATGTCCTAAATTTGAGAACATTAAAACACAAGATTCACCACATGAATAGTTTTATTATAATCTTCTGAGTAGGTTAGTTTCCAAAAATTAAATTCTTGGCACTATTCCTAATGTATGGTTCTCCTTCACTGAAACCAACTATAAAATTAGGCTGTCAGTCATTAACTGACATAGAAAATTTTATATGAGGTCTTTTCAAATGGAAAACATCAAACATGAGTTCATATACTGTGCTTTACAGCATACTGCTTTCTGGATAACTGAATCTTTCTGGTAACATGCATTTGGGGCTAGCCCAGAGACCAGTGCCTGGGAGGCCAGGCCAGGCACTGGAAAGATGCATAAGTGTGGGGAGGCCATTGGGGAAGAAACCATAGCCCCTACATGTATGTCTACACGGCCTACGGGTGTGAACCTCCAAGCCCAGGTCAACGGTCTTGGACTAGTGGGACTCACACTAGTGCTCTAAAACTAGCTGTGTAGACAATGCTTTGAAATTGCCACTCAGTCTGGAGATCAGGGTCTCAAGCCCAACCCCCTCCCTAGGTTTCAGAGTCCAAACTCTAGTCTGAGCCACAACTCCAAAATGGTCTACAGAGCTATTTTTGGAGTGCCAGCATGACCCCTGTTAGTCCAAGTCCAGTGACTCAGGCTGAGAGGCTTGCTCCCTACAAGGCCCACCTAACAGTCCAATAATTGTGTTAGCCTATACTGGGGTCTTGTTATATCCCTCCCTTCCTTCCTGGGGGTACATGGGAAGGTCCATACATCATTAAATCACCCCAAATACTGAATTCAGGGGATTATAACAGAAATAGAAGGCAGTCTCAATGAAGACAGCTTTTGTTGTGCCCTGCAGACACACTTAGTATTGTGTGGAGGAAAAAAACAGTACAATTTAAGCAATAATAAGCATGTAGAAAATTAGTTCAGGCAATGTGGAGACATTCTAATACCCATACAGTTTATAAAAAGAAAAGGAGTACTTGTGGCACCTTAGAGACTAACCAATTTATTTGAGCATAAGCTTTCGTGAGCTACAGCTCATTTCATCGGATGTATACTGTGGAGTTTAGGTGCCACAAGTACTCCTTTTCTTTTTGCAAATACAGACTAACACAGCTGTGTCAAGGTTCCTCCCCCACTCTGAACTCTAGGGTACAGATGTGGGGACCTGCATGAAAAACCTCCTAAGCTTATCTTTACCAGCTTAGGTCAAAACTCCCCCAAGGTACAAAATATTACATCCGTTATCCTTGGACTGGCCGCTACCACCACCAAACTAATACTGGTTACTGGGGAAGAGCTGTTTGGACGCGTCCTTCCCCCCAAAATACTTCCCAAAACCTTGCACCCCACTTCCTGGACAAGGTTTGGTAAAAAGCCTCACCAATTTGCCTAGGTGACTACAGACCCAGACCCTTGGATCTTAAGAACAATGAACAATCCTCCCAACACTTGCACCCCCCCTTTCCTGGGAAATGTTGGATAAAAAGCCTCACCAATTTGCATAGGTGATCACAGACCCAAACCCTTGGATCTGAGAACAATGAAAAAGCATTCAGTGTTTTACAAGAAGACTTTTAATAAAAAATAGAAGTAAATAGAAATAAAGAAATCCCCCCTGTAAAATCAGGATGGTAGATATCTTACAGGGTAATTAGATTCAAAACATAGAGAACCCCTCTAGGCAAAACCTTAAGTTACAAAAAAGATACACAGACAGAAATAGTTATTCTATTCAGCACAATTCTTTTCTCAGCCATTTAAAGAAATCATAATCTAACACATACCTAGCTAGATTACTTACTAAAAGTTCTAAGACTCCATTCCTGTTCTGTCCCTGGCCAAGACGACTACAGACAGACACAGACCCTTTGTTCTCTCCCTCCTCCCAGCTTTTGAAAGTATCTTGTCTCCTCATTGGTCATTTTGGTCAGGTGCCAGCGAGGTTACCTTTAGCTTCTTAACCCTTTACAGGTGAGAGGAGCTTTCCCCTGGCCAGGAGGGATTTCAAAGGGGTTTACCTTCCCTTTATATTTATGACAAGCTGTTACTCTGACACCATACAGTTTATAGATTCTCCTAGAACACCTAGAAAAATTGCAAGAAACATTATGAGATATTCCACTAACATGGCAGATGCATTGGTCATGGCAGGAAAGAGAGAAATCAAAAACTGAATAGGAATGAAAGTTCAATCACCTTCTTACTCCTAAAGTTACTCCTACCTCCATGAACACTGCCAAAGCACTGTGGGGAAACTTACATTGTTGTTGACTGTGTTATGCCTGTCCTTTGGATAAACAGAAAATGTATATCCTCAGAGCTGCATTTACACTGAGGTTTTGCTCTAAATCTTCCATCACTGTAACACCAGTGCAACTCCACTGGGACTAGCAATAGTGGAAATGCTAACGTATATCACCTGCTAGTGTTTTACCACTGTGCCATCTAGCCTTGCTCTGAGGTGCGTATAATGATATAATAAGAGTCTTCAAATAAGAGGACACTGATAAATTGTTCTCCATGTCCACCAAGGGTAGTATAAGAATCAACCAGCTTAATCTGACCAAGATAGATTTAGGTTAGATATTAAGAAAAATTTCTAACTATAAGGATAGCTAAGCACTGGAACAGGTTAATTAGGGAGGTTGTGGAATCCCCATCACTGGAGGCTTTGAAGAACAAGTTAGACAAACATCTGTCAGGGATGGTCTAGGTACACTTGGTTCTGGCTCAGTGCAGGGGGGTTGGATTAGATCACCTCTTGAGGGCTCTTCCACCCCTCCATTTCTATTATTCGATATGTTGGTAAAAATAGCTGTTTATGTCTAGCAATCCCACCATTGCCAGTGATGGTGAAGCTAGCCCAGTGTTACAGCCAGAGTGGGAAATTTTCAGAGAAACCTCAATGTAGAGAAAGTCTGGGGCTCTCACAATCTGGTACCCATCACAAGCAGTAAATACACTAAAAACCCCATAGACAACTGCTTTATAATCCTAGCAGAAAAAAAGTATTATAAACTATGGCCAGATACCACTCATAGTATCCCACATACTGAAAACTGCCCTGAAATGAATTACCAACAAACTTCCCCAAGGTATGTTCTGAGCTGAGCAAAGGAATAAACAATTCAGTTGTTTCAGTGTCCCCAAGCCCACCCTGCCATCCCTGTTCAATTTAAAAATTACCTTATAAAATACAAAGAGTTCAATGGTTCAATTGATACCACCTTGTCTGAGTCACTGTTTTAAATGTAAAGGACTAAAAGCTAACAAAAGGGAATTGGGAAAAGGTATTGTTGACATGTTTTGCTGCAGCAAGCATTTTAATTTCATTAACCTTGAGCAAAGAAAACTGTGTGGTTGAAAGATTATTTTCCAACTTTATAGTACTATGGCATGGACTAAGGGCTTGTCTATACACAAAAGTTTTATTGCTTTAACTTCCTTGAGTGGATACAGTTTTACCGGTATAAAAATGCTTATTCCAGTATAGCTATTCCCTTACAAGTATAGAGCACTGTTCTATTGGCATAAATATGTCTGCCCTAGGAGTTGTTTGCACATATTCTGTTTGGGTTGAGTTCATTTTCCCAGTTGTCACAGTTTTGTTTGGTTTTGTTTGTTACTTTTAATCGGGTTGGTGCATTTTGAGGCAATTAATCAAATAAAAGATGTAACAAAAAGAAATGTTGCAAAGGTCCTTTGTTGTCTGCACTATACTCTCATCACCTCGTGCCAGGATATACAGTCATTGTTCAAGGCAGATTTTCATCCTTTTTCTCCTTTCTGAAAAGAAAGATGATAGAAAAATTTAAAAGGACTGTTAGATATATCATCTCATTGCCATAGCCCCAATTTCTAGCTTCCTTTTGTGTGTTTCACGTGGAATATAATCACCCTTTCTGTAGTTGTTAGAGACACAAGCTGGGTGAGGTAATATCTTTTATTAGACCAACTTGCACTGGTGAGAGAGACAAGATTTCGAGCTTACAAGAGCTCTTCTTCTTTTTGTATTTATCCAGGTGAGCATGAGTATATTTATTGTCTGTAAGATCATTTTTTGCAATTCAATATTTTGTTGTCCTCTAGTTATCTTTTTAATTTGTTTATTTCTATCATTTTTATACATCACCTAATTCTTCTCCACCTCCTCACCATATTAGCTTTTACAAATGACTTCTGATTATTGCTTATTTTATTTCTTCTTAAAAACATTGGCCTCTTTCACATTTAGTCTTAACCAGAAGGAACTGGAAAGTCATGTTCTCCATTTATTTATTAGGAATGTTGCACCTCTTTTCTTCAGTAGATTTCTATACCATTACAAAATTAAATCAGAATTCCCAGTTATATCTCAATCCTTTAAAGGTATTTTTCCCCGAGGGAATGGCTGTTCCAGGAGACTGTTTTCTCCTCTAAGTCACTGGTTTGAATTGGACTCTCATTGGCAGTAAGTGAAGCCATCTGACATTAACATCTGATGGATATTTAGTGGTGTGAGTGAGTTCAATTGGCACTAAGTGTATTCTTGCTGGAAATCTCTGGAGAGAATTAAGCCAATGGACATCAAGGACTGGCATTTAGAACTATGCGGTGGACATTCCAGAAATACCTGAGATAAATACCATATGTTCAAGTCCAGACACTTTGGTGATGTGCATCTTATGTATAAATGTATGTGCATCTGAGATGTATAAATACATCTAATAATCCAGACACAACAACAACCCTCTTCTATTCAAATCAGAGGTGAAGCAAGCCAAACATTCCCTACAACTGTTTCTCAACTGTGATATATGACACAGTTGCTTGGTTTTCAGAAGTGCTGAACACTTGCAGCTCTCATTGACTTCAGTGGGAACGGTGGATGTTGAGCATCTCTGAAAATCAAGTCATGAATCCCTTTCCTATTGTATATTTATTGCTGGGGCACTACATATGGTCCCCTAATTCTACCTTATTTAAATACACTTTTCATTCCTATGTTTAAATAGAGAATAACACTGCATTTGACTACTGGGAGTGGTCAACAAACTGAATTTACCTCTAGAAACTTATATCCCCTCCAAACTGTTTGCATAATAGACAATCCAATCAATATCTAAGTAATTAAACTCCACCATGAGCCATGTTCTGTCCGTCCTCCAGGTTTCCCTTAGCTTCCTGTGAGTTACATCAACATGTCCTGATCTAATTTCTCAAACTACCTCCAAGTTTTTTGTGTATTCCAAGAATCAATTGATCACCTTTATTTCATTAACTTCTAACAAACCTTTTTCCTTTCACCCAAACTGTGTGTCTTTTTTTTCCCCCTCTGCCAACTCAGTTTTTTCATTCATTAGTAGGGGTACCCTTTATCAGAGTTTAGTTCACCATTGGTTGGTTGGTTGGTTTCTTTTTTTTTTTTTCTCTAAGAGAATAATCAAGCCAAGAAATTATCCCCTCATCCTGAATGTAATAGGATTCTTAATTTAGGTTTACACTCATTTGGATAAAGAAAAGGAGTACTTGTGGCACCTTAGAGACTAACCAATTTATTTGAGCATAAGCTTTCGTGAGCTACAGCTCACTTCATCGGCATCCGATGAAGTGAGCTGTAGCTCACGAAAGCTTATGCTCAAATAAATTGGTTAGTCTCTAAGGTGCCACAAGTACTCCTTTTCTTTTTGCGAATACAGACTAACATGGCTGTTACTCTGAAAACACTCATTTGGATAGTTTACCTCCCTCTTTCCTGTTCTCCCTCAGACAGAATCAGTTTCCTCCTCCCCAACCTCCCTCCCTGCCCACTATTTTGATGATTTCATCATGCAGCCCAGACAATAACCAGAGCTGATTATCCACTGTTTTGCACCTTGTAATCTGTATCAGTTTGCTCTTTGCTCCTGTTTTCCTGGTTTTCTTCACACCCCTGGGGATTAACATAGTCTTTTAAATAAAAGTGTAGATTTTGGAGCACAATTCTGCTGTGAGGAGTAGATTCTGCAGCTGCAAAATAGTGGAAGAAGAAATGGAACCCTTTCTATAAGTGCAAAGTATTTTTACTTCAAACTTTCCTCATAATCTTTTCCATGTGATTACACATCTAGTTTCTATGGTTGTAAACTGTATTAGCAACACTTTTCTTACATTTTTCCAGGTACCAGACAGTTTGCTAGCCTGGGAGAGTGGGAACAGGGGACATAAGAGAGAGGAAGAGTAAGAGAGCAAAATACCTTCCTAAAAGACGTCCATGCTTCTTATTCCATGACTCTGTAATGTTTGGCGTTATGCATCCACTGTGAGAATCTGCCCAGACATACAACCAAGATCAGAAGCAATCAACTGCTCACAAATTCATGAACCAAAATTTTAAATAAGATATAAAACAAGAGAGAGAATAATTATGAAGTTAGTAAATGACAAGTTGAACAAGAAGTGTCAGTAAGCCACGGGGAAAGAATACAATCATAATTTTAGAGTAGATAAAGCTTTTGGGCTGTTTTTCCAGCTAAACATTTATTAGATTCTAGCTTTTAATACCCTACTGTTATCATACTGTTTCCCAAACTCTTTGTCAATTACATTCTTTCCTTCCTATGTGAACACATTTTAAATAGAAAAGCAATAGATTATTTATTTATTTTTTGCAAAGACAAGAGATGTCAGTAAGTACAATCATCTGGTTTTATCATTTGAAATCACTGTAGCATTTCAGATTTTCAAGGAAAATAGATAACCCCTTTTCATTTCAAGGATTGTGTGTTGATGAGTTTGAGAAACAAAATCAATAACCCTTCAAAATGTTTCCACTTACTCTCCTCTACAATAGTTATAGTATTGGTAGCAAGAGACTTGCAAGTTGAAAAAAAATCTACTTCAAACGTTTGAACATGAGTGTTTCGGGGTTTTTTTTGCACAGAACTTTAGTGTTTTCAGAGTCTGCTCTTCTTTGAACAAGACTGGTTCTGACCTTGAATATTTAAATAACAAAAAAAAAACCCCACTTTTTTGCAAGCTTTGCACTTTATTGTTGAAATTATGATCCAGAAGACTTTAAAATATACAGCCCTATACAGCTGCATGGTAAGTAGTATGATATAATGTTCCAGGGACTGAAGTCTGCCACCCATACAGCTATTAGTGCAATGGCGTGCAAGGATGTCTCAGTACATAAAAAGTTCACAAAGACTTTGGGTGAGATTTTAAAAAGCTTGACTTAAATTTACATTCATTTAACAGCTGAAGTGGGGACTGGTGCTTGCTAGGGCATCCCTGAGAACCAAACCTAAATCTAAACATGGCAGAATCCAGTCCTTTCCCCTTTAATTTTCTTTACATTTTGTCTCACGCCAGATGCCTCTTTTTTCTACTCCAACTGTTTGATCTCCCAGTATTCTAGAGCCTTATAGGCCAGGTTCATTAATATTCATCAGTTCAGCTTTTACAAAATCTATTCAAGTTCAGTGGGAACAATAACAGATCATTTAGGGCTGTACCACCAGAGGTACCATCATGTACCTTCACATGTTTCATTCAAAATTTGGAAACAAATATTAAATAAAAACTGCTTTTCACTCAGACAACAAATCTTCATAAGCCTTCATCACTGAAGTTTCTTTGAGCTTAGCAGTTTGCACAAAGATTAATTGGTTTTTAGAAGGCACTTTAGCAGGAACCTCACAAGTCTTAAGTTCCTACCTTAATGTACCCATAGACCTGCCAAGTGCCATTCAGTTCAAATAAAATCTCAGACATATGTGTGTGTGTGTGTGAGAGACTCTCTTTTTAGGAAATACCCTTTGGCCTACCAGAAGGAGCACTGAACTGGGGAGCCACATGCCCATAAATTCTAGTCATTCCTTTGCTACTGTGTGCTACTAATATTTCTGTACAGTTCTCATAATTTATTACTAAGGCCTCTTATCCCTTTCTCAGCAGGCAGCCAACTATATTTTCCCTTTCCCTTTATCAATAAGGTAACAGAGAACTTATACAAGCTGTCACTAAGGCAGGGCAGGAAACTAGAACCTAGTTCCCTAATACATGACAGAATAAAGTCTCACCCACTCAACCTACATTACCTTTCGAGATGAGAATGTATGGGCTTAACTATAACCACTGTGCTGTTCTTTAGAAAATACTCGACTCCCAGAGCCAAGAATAGAACCCACAGATCCTGACACCCAACAGTCCAGTGCTACATCACACATAGTTATGTAAGCCACTGTGTTTGCTACATCACAAATGGTTATATAAGCATGACAATGTGTGTTTGTGTGTGTATATCATGCTAGATGTTGGTCCTTGCGACAGGTTGCTGGCCAGGAAATCCTGAGTCAGACCTCTGTCACGCAAGCTTCAATCAGGAAAGGGGAATTGGAGCTGGCTGAGTAAGCCCAGGCCTAAGTGGCAAAAGGGCAACAGCTGCCAGCCTCTTTAGCCAGGGCTACATAAAGTCTGGCACGGAGGAAGCCAGGGAGAGCAAAGGGAGGAGCCAGGGAGTTAGAGACTGTTCTCCCCTACTGGCTACAGAAACTAGTAGTCCCTGAGGCTGTAAGCCTGATGCTGTCTGTAGCTACAAGGCGGTGGGAACTTGTACTGTAAATAAAGAGCATGGGTGATTACACCAAAACAGAGGTCTCAGGCTGGTTTGTTGGTGCATAGTGGCAGAAGATAGAGGGGCCCACCTGTGCCCAGTCCTCAAACAGGATAACAACCTACTTCTCCTAAAAATTATGTCTTTAGCTCAAGTGGAAGAGATCTGTGCTATGGATCTGAAAGCTCTTGGTTCAATCATTGATCACGACTCATACAGAAAAGAATTTGAGTGTGATAATGTTGTTAAATATTATTATAATGCATATGCAAGCAAAGGCAATTTAAGGTTAGCAGTAACCTTAATTTTGCCATTTCCTATTCTTTAGCACTTAAATTTGCAACCTGGACTTTATTTTAACATAGGGTTTTGTTTTGTTTTTTTTATGTTTGATATATAATAGGGCTGTCTATTAATTGCAGTTTACTCACATGATTAACTCAACAAAATTAATTGCAATTAAAAAAATTAATTGCAATTTTAATCGTACCGTTAAACAACAGAATACCAATTGAAATTTATTAAATATTTCTGGATATTTTTTCTACATTTTCAAATATATTGATTTCAATTATAAACACAGAACACAAAGTGTACAGTGCTCATTTAATATTTTTATTACAAATATTTGCACTGTAAAAATGATAAACAAAAGAAAGTATTTTTCAATTCACCTCATACAAGTACCATAGCGCAATCTTTAAATAAATCTTTAAATAAATAGTATTCTATTCTTAACAGTACAATTAATTGCAATTAATTTTTTTAATTGCTCAACAGCCCTAATATTTTATAAATCAAAGACTGACCACTGGGTGATGATCATTACATTACATTTATGTGGAGGGTATCATATAGTCTGTTTTGCCATTATTCAGGCACATAGCTGGTGTTCTGTGATTTTTCTACAACAAGGAACTAAGCTTGATATATATACAATATCGCCCATCTTAAGTTATTGTGAGAATCCAGGAATATTTATAATAGATTTAATTTTCTTAAATCTGAAAACACTGAGTAAATTCTGAAGTCAATGGATATATTTAGAAGTGTATTTTGATTTTGTTTAATCTTTATTTTATTGTGTTTTTATTGAGCTTAGTTAACAGGAACTGTCCCTTTAAGAGCAAAGTGGACATTTGATTGTATTTTCCAGATGTAATGCACAGGAGATGACTCCTGTGTGTCCACCATTGTAAGCTCTAGAAAGGTCAGAACTTGATTCAATAGACTTATTTTTCAAGAAAGCAATCCTTATTCTTGAAAGAGTAACATTAGTGTTTATTAGGGAATTGGGTGCCTTATGCATTGCTAATGAGCCATAGAGCCATTTAGCCCTGGTCTACACTAGGACTTTAAGTCGAATTTAGCAGCGTTAAATCGATGTAAACCTGCACCCGTCCACACGATGAAGACCTTTTTTTTCGACTTAAAGGGCTCTTAAAATCGATTTCCTTACTCCACCCCTGACAAGTGGATTAGCGCTTAAATCAGCCTTGCCGGGTCGAATTTGGGGTACTGTGGATACAATTCGACGGTATTGGCCTCCAGGACCTATCCCAGAATGCTCCATTGTGACTGCTCTGGACAGCACTCTCAACTCAGATGCACTGGCCAGGTAGACAGGAGAAGAACCGCAAACTTTTGAATCTCATTTCCAGAGACTGCGGGAACTGTGGGATAGCTACCCACAGTGCAACACTCCGGAAGTCGACACTTGCCTCAGTACTGTGGAAGCACTCCGCCGAGTTAATGCACTTAATGCACTTAGAGCATTTTGTGTGGGGACACACACACTCGAATATATAAAAACGATTTCTAAAAACCCGACTTCTATAAATTCAACCTAATTTCGTAGTATAGACATACCCTTAGATTTACCTTTGGATAATCAGTTTGATTCAGCTCAGTTTAGCGGGAATAAAAAAGTTGTTCCCATCTAATGGATGTTTGGTAGCCCTCATGTGGGATAAATTTGGCAGATATAATTTCCAGCACAAACACTGTTATAACTAAGCAAATATATTTTTCAATTCCCTAGTTGAGGGGAGGGAATCAAGAAAAACATTTTTGACTTGAACTGAAAATGCATTTTTTCCAAATTTTTAGTGAATCAGAAAGTTGAAAATGTTTTTGTTTTTGGATCAATTGAAATGTTTCATTTGAAACTAATGATGTAATTTCCATTTTGGACTGATTATTTTTTTTAATGTTTGAAATTACTTTTCATTTAAAAATTTCCTTTAGTTTTATTTCTAAACTCAAAAATTAAAATGTTTCTTTCGGAACTGTCAGAACAATATGGTTTGATTCTGTTTGTTTGTCTTTTTTCCTAACTGAAACAATTCAGCAAAATTGACAAGAATTCACGCAGAATTTCATTGCTGCCAAATCTGCATTTTTCACCCAAAAAGAAGAGTACACAAATTTTTGCCCACCTGTACTCTCTGCACCTTACTTTGCACTAATTAGAAGACTTACCAGGTAGGCCAAGTACTTCATGCTCCATGGAAACTTCATTAGCCCTGTTACTTCCCCAGCTAAAGGTCAAGGCATCCTAGCCAGGCAAACTGTATATGGGAAATTGGCCATACTTCTGTCCTGTAACTAAACAGAAGATTTTAATCACAAGAGTTGTTAAGTCAATACCTTTCACCAACACTGAATCTACACCTTTTTATAATTTGAAGTCTATAGTTATTTCCAATTTATTTGCTTATGCAAATTAACTCATTAAATAATTTGTACAGAATATCTGCTATGTTGCTGTACAAACCCTGGCAGCTGTGCTCTGAGACCTGTGGGCTAGTGGTTGTCCAGAATGGAGTTGTTAATATCCAGTCACAGAAAGCATCGGAACCAACTTTGTTTATTTTTCACATTGTTTATACATATTTGTACACTTATTTCTTTGCTGCAGGTGCCCCTTTACACATTTTTAAAAAGCACAGGCTACTCCAGAAATCCCGCTTCAATTAACAGGTATAATAATTCAGCAGCCTAAAACTTGCTTCAAATCTTTATGATCTCCCACTAGAGGCTTCCCAATGATCCAGTCCTTTACAGCTAGGGAAAACAAATGGATTTAGCAATGTGCCTTGAAGTCTGATGGATTAGGACTTGTTCAGATCAAGGATAAGTGAATGCCAAAGCTGATGTAGAATACCTATTCTATCTAGAGTCTTATACCACCCTTGTCACCATTGTATCAGAGTACCGTCCAGTAGCGTATTAAGTGATGTGACCAACACCTGTTATTTGTAGTGCATTTTCTCTCTCATCGTGCCAATGCCCCCTCTCACTCTTATAAAAGAGGGACTTCAGCTCAGGAGCCACCCTCCCCACACCGCACAACCGTTTAAACAGTAACAAGTGTCCCATTCAGTATGCCATGCATTTGTTCTGCTTTTTTCCATTTCTTTTGCCCTTGTCACCCATATTGTTTTTATGTTTTTCAGTAATTGTTCAAATTGAAATGCGGTGTGATAAAGTGTCATTTTGGGACAGACTTTCACAAGAACATACCCATGGTTTGCACACGTGCAAACTCTTATGCACAAACACCCATATCTAGATGTGTGAACAAACTAAAGGGTGCACATGGGCATTGAGTTTATATGCCCAGTAATTTAAGGTTGCACAAAAATTCATGTGTATTTTCCCTAATCTGGGTTTAATATTTCAGAAACCAAAGACTGACCACTGGCAATGATCATTACATTATGTTTATGTGCATTGTATTATACAGTATGCTTTACCATTATTCAGGTATATAACAAGGCACTCGGCTTGACTAACTGGTGAATTCTCTATCCAGGTCAATCAATTTGTGATAATCCCTCTGTTGAAATGAAACCAATATTTTATCTATCAATTTTATCTTTTTTCAGAACATGAAAAAAGTCAGAGTAAAGACTATAAAAGAGCAAGTGTGCTTCAAGATGGTGATCATAAGATAATCACACTCTAGGGGGTTGAGATTCTTGAATTCACTTCACAGTTCCTGAGCTATAACTTCTACAGCAGTAATTATTTTGTGATAATTAGATCCCAACAAGACTTATTCCTTAAATGTTTACAATATCTAAACATACCAAATCATAACCAAGTTAGTATCTTATTCACAGAATGTTAATGTCTGTCCCAATATTTTCTGGCTCAAGTGCACTAAATTCAATCTTTTGTGATTTATTACTGGCTCAGACAATACAAAAGACCAAGAATTGTTTTACAATTCCTACATACAGTTGGAAAAAGAAAAGGAGGACTTGTGGCACCTTAGAGACTAACCAATTTATCTGAGCATAAGCTTTTGTTAAAAATCTGTAGCTCACGAAAGCTTATGCTCAGATAAATTGGTTAGTCTCTAAGGTGCCACAAGTCCTCCTTTTCTTTTTGTGAATACAGACTAACACGGTTGCCACTCTAAAACAGTTGGAAAAGCTCCCTTATATGCCCCCTGAAGTTACAATGGATATTGTTTTTCACATCGTGGACTAAGCTTGTATGTAGTGATGTGTAACACATAGTAAAAGGGACTGACATAGTGAAGACTGGATCAATGCTAACATTTTTACTGTCTCTGGTTTCTCCCCATGCTCTCCCATGCTGTTTGGTATTGTTAGAACACCACCTATATTGAAAGGCAGCAGCTGCACCTGTATTTTGCAAAACAGAAATTATTTAAATGACAATCATTCATAAATACTGAAGCAAATGAATACCTAAAGATCATAGAATCATAGAATATCAGGGTTGGAAGGGACCTCAGGAGGTCATCTAGTCCAACCCCCTGCTCAAGGCAGGACCAATCCCCAATTAAATCATCCCAGCCAGGGCTTTGATAACATTCTTCAATTTACCTTGGCCACAGGCAACATTTTCTCCCTGAGTCTAACATCTAACTTCCCATAATGATAGATAATACCTCTCTCTCCTGTAATATAAAGACAGCAACTCTGACCTCAACTCAGGATGTGGTACCATTAGTCTTCCTCAAAGTACTTCTCCTGGCAAGAGCCAAACCTCTGAAGAGTCTTTCAATAAACAACTCTTGTTCAGTTGACATATTAGACACAGATATTTAGTGTACAAGCCTCATCAATGTCTCTACAAGCATATTAGGAGGTAAGCTATTGCCAGTGTGATAGTGTACTAACATGCCCATAGTGTACAACAAGAACTGTGCAAATAAAGAGTTTTTATGGTTTATTGGTCATTGTAAAAAAAGTTTGAGTCCAACTGAAAATGATTTTTTTTTATTTTGGGCTAATTGAAATGTTGAAAAAATTAATTTAAGGTGAAATGAAATGCTTTGTTTCAATGTTGATCACTTTAAACGTTTTTTTTTTTAAATAAAATTAAAGGAAAAATTGAAGGGAAAAGTTAATTCTAACTGAAAAATTGAAACATTTCAATTTTTCTGAAGGTGTGAGGTTATTTTTAACCAAAACAATTTAGCAAAACTGACATGATTTGTAAAACACTTCCATGTCACAGAATCTAATCCTTTCACTGAAAAAGAATTTTGCCCCCCCCCCAAATTTTTCTCTTGCCTCTTTTACTGTCATCTGTTAAATTAAGAACACTGCACTGTCATTGCTCCACAATTCTCTCTCTGCACAGTCCCATGTGCACTACACACACAAATAGAGATAACAGAAGAGGATTTAAACAGCATAATCCTGATGGCATCAGTGGAAGCATCCATACAACTGCCAAATACCATTGTTATTATTGGGTGCAGAGAATACACTTGTGTTTGTAATGCAAAATATACTTTGCAAAAATCTTACATTGCAGCTTAAAATGCACCACCCAGCGACCTTTCTTGAAACCCACACTGAAGACTTCCTGCAGTAGGCCTTTTATTTTAAGGAACTGCTTCAAGTACCCAGAGTGGTTCTTTACTTTAAAGCAACAGGAGCTTGTTTGAATTTAAGTTACATAACACAGAAACCAGAGCCTGCTGTATTCGGTGGCCTGCTGCTATCTGATCTAGAGCCTGTAGTCCAGAACCCTGCCTTCTAAAATGAAGGATGACTCTTGGTCTCTGCAGTCAGATGCTATATCTTTACATAACATAACAAGTTTGTTTTGCCCTTGATGTCAGTAAGAACTTCGCCATTCACGTAAATGAGAGCAGGATCAGACCCTTGTTGTCCAGGAAATCAGGAGTTGCCTATGTGCACTGAAGTTTGCATGTGCCCAAGAAATCTTACATTCCTTCTTTCGTTACAAACATCCTTGCTTCTGGCCAATGATTATATTCCTTATGGATTCATCCTCAAATGGCCACTTTCTGAACAAGAAGGCAAAACTCCAAAATAAGTGTTTTGGGGGAAGTTAGGCGAGAGGGAGGATTTGCCATCTTATTCCATTCATTCTCCTAGGCAGATGGTCTTACTGAGTAAAGGATAGGGTCAATATATATGAAAGTCATTGTATATCATAAATCATTTTTACTAATGGTTTGAAAGAACAAGTTGAAGAATATGAAACTAACAAGATGTACTGAGTCTTTAAATCTTCTCATCTGAAGACAGCAACAAAATAATGTAGTTTTCTTTCTTTCTTTTTTTTTTTTTAGTAGTAGGTTTTAAATATATATGATTTAACTATAGCAAGCATAATGGGAAGCTTTCTTATCTTTGAAAATCTGTTTGCATTTCAGATGCTTCCTTTTGAAAACAAGCACTGTGCTATAAATGGCAGATGATCACTATTCAATTCTTTGCGAAAGAAATTTCCATGTAGCTCAGTTATGTGCGCTGAAATAGTGCCAAAGGACTTCACTATTCATAGACCAACAACCTCCTTCCTCAATCTGAGATCTTCATTTCTGTTCCCCAACATTTTTCTTCCTTAACACCTTAACTGCAGGCTGACTTATGCATTTTTCCCATCTGCCTCAGCTAACCTGAAAGTTCAATTCTTAGTTGAAACCTAAATGCAGATAACAAGACATTTTCATTATGACATGAAGTAATTACATACTGTACCTGCATAAAAGCTACATACATCTGTACATTTAATGTAGTATTTTGCTTCAGTGGAAGCTCTGGGTGGCCAACCCCTCTGAAAATCAGACCACTTCCTTAGACACCTATTTCAGTGCTGGGATGCCTTACTTTAAACTCTCAAATTTGAAAATGTTCATCTTAACCTCACTTGTATTTAGCTACCTGTCTGCAAAATGGGCACACTCCTCCCCCTTGGCAAAGTAGTTTGAAATCTACATCTCAAAAGCAGATTTCAGAGTAGCAGCCGTGTTAGTCTGTATCCACAAAAAGAACAGGAGTACTTGTGGCACCTTAGAGACTAACAAATTTATTTGAGCATAAGCTTTCATGGGCTACAGCCCACTTCATCAGATGCATAGAATGGAACATATAGTAAGAAGATATATATATACATGCAGAGACGTAGCCATACCAACTGTAAGAGGCTAATTAATTAAGATGACCTATTATCAGCAGGAGAAAAAAAAACTTTTGTAGTGATAATCATGATGGCCCATTTAGACAGTTGACAAGAAGGTGTGAGGATACTTAACATGGGAATAGATTCAATATGTGTAATGACCCAGTCACTCCCAGTCTCTATTCAAACCCAAGTTAATGGTATCTAGTTTGCATATTAATTCAAATATGAAATTTAATCTATTTTGTTCAAATAAATTTGTTAGTCTCTAAGGTGCCACAAGTACTCCTGTTTTATCTCAAAAGCAGTATTGTAATGTTCCTTTTCCATCCAACCAAATGGTATCATAGTCTTTCTGCATGAATTCTAGCTTGCTTATTGACTCCCAAAAGTACTGAAAGCTGAAAATGTTCTCAGATGCTGGATGACATCCAATCTGTACACATCCTGTAAAAATTGGAAGCACCATGCATGAAACACCTTTAATTAAGCATCATCAGATTCTTGTTTGTGATCTTTAATAATTCAGCATGTCAAGAAGGGTTAACTGAACTTCCTCCCATCCCTACTATAGTCTATGTTCTGGTGGTGTCAACTTCACTATAACAGTTATCAATGAAATATGCATAAAGATCTCCTTGCTGGTAGCTCCATACAGCTTCGCCTTTAGTTATCATTCCAACCATCAGACAAAAAAAAAGGCAATTGGAGATTTTGAAATCAGGCATAATCCTTAGATCAGAGAAAAATCCATATAGCAGTGAGAGAAAAGTTACCTGAGCAGCCTTCTGATTTTAATAAGAACCCTAAGACACATTTATAGAAGAAAAATGCAAACTCAAAATAGCCAAAGATTTCAGGCAAATGAGTACAGTTGGCTACCTTAAAGTGGCAGCTAAAATTCCATAACATACCCATGTTGCAGGAGGATAGAATAAAACTAGAAAGAACTAGTAAATCGTTTTAAAGATTCTGGCAAAAAATCCCATATCAGTTAACATGTTTTCCTGGTTCCTAAGACTCTAAAGGAGTATGACTGCACTGCAGCTAAAGCGAGGAGGATGTTGTCCAGGCTTGCTGGAGGAAGACAGTAGTGCTTTATTTGGGGGCAGGAAGGGGAACGAGATCAAACTGCTGCAAAAAGTCGGGTGTTGGTCAGCTTTGAAGCACTGATTAACCCCCTGGGAATGTAACAACAGAAGGCTTTAAAGGTGCAAGCCCTGGTGTTTGAACCTGCTGTGGGCATTGCACGAGTCAGTCCTATTTAGGGGGGTTGGGAAGGAATTTTTCCCTCATCACCATATTGGCTTTGGTAGAGTGGGTTTTTTTCGCCTTCCCCACAGTGGGTGCCAGGGAAGACCTATTATGGTGGGCACAAAAGGTGGTAGGATATATGTCGCAACTTATTTTCAAGTGTGGGGCAGATGTCCTGTGAGGTACTCCATAGGGAAGGCAACCAGTGACCAGATAAATGGCCTAGTAAAGGTCTTAAAAAGGAGATGCTGGTTAAAGGAACAGAACGCTGTGGGGTTTGGAGCTCCTATGCTTGGAACGGCAGGGAGCCAACCCCCATTTTTATAGCCCATCTTACCCCTCCTAGGAGATGGGGTGGATGGTAAGGTCCCAGCAATGGATTTGCTGGAGGGACTTGGATGGAAAAAGAAGGGCAGCTGGTAAAATCCCCCTGGGTAATTATGGAATAAACATGGGGTTACCTGCCCTGTACACTTTTATCTGCTGGGTAGTCCCAGACATCTAATAATAAGTTGCAGCTTGATTAAATCCAAATCAAGTGTCTCTTGTCCTTCTTTCGGTATAGCTGGACAACATTGCTGATGAGAAACCTCTTAAATTCAAATATGTAAATGTTCAATATTCCAGAGTGTAAACTCCCCAGGGGTGTTTATAAACATACCACAGGAACTGGGGGAAATTCTAACCGATCATATATTCAGGGTATGCCATCACATCACCACAACCCTAAGTTCGGAGGGATTCCTCCTGAGCCAGCATGGAAGTTCTTTCACCGTCAATTGCATCGTTTAGGGCAGTAAACTCAATCCCTTTCAAGACCCATGTGTGGCCATGGCACTACTTGGTCTATCTTCCTAACCAGTGAGTAGAGCCTCTCATCTCCTGGTGGTAGCTGGGCAAAGGCTCCAGTCTCAGTGCTATGGAGGAGATTTTGTGCCACACCTCTCAGAAGCATAGTACAGAGTTCACAGCCTAGAAAAGAGGGTTTAAGGGAGCTGTGAGCCACCTTTGAAACCTCCTGATTCTGAGCAGAACTTGGGCAGGTATCCACAAGATTCCATACATAGCCCAACAGGGTTGAGTTCCAGCTGATTCTGAGGGGCAGCACTACCTGGATTCACAATTCCCACAGCATTATGTGCTGAGGCCCTGACTCCTCCTATGTACAACACATGTCAAAATATAGTTCCCCCACCAGGGTTTCCCCTGGGTAAACACCAGCATCATATATTGCTAATGGTTTTGTATGTATTGGAAAGGATCTCAGGAAGGGTTAAAGGTATGAGTGTGGAGCGAAAGGTTTCTTTGCAGGTGGCGAAAGGCCAAAGGGGGAGGAAAGGAGAAAGGAACGGGTTAACTTGATGTTCCAGCTAAACCCAAAGCTAAGGAGCTGACTCCAGCCCAAGGCCATTGCACACTCTGCTACCTGCCAAGAAAGATGGGGAGAGTCCAACCCTCCCCCTGCCCCAGACCAGCAGTGAGAAAGGAGAGTTGCTGAACAAAATTGCAGGGGCTGTGAAAAGAGTGAAACGATGAAGGTCAGTGAGTGAAAAACAACTGTCTCATGGCCGTGAAGCCGGTATGTTTTGGGAAAGCTGAGGAAGCTGCGAAAAGCCGGTTCGGACTGATACAAAAAGCACGAGGGACAAAGGCCCATGAATGGAAACCCACCCCCACCCCCAAAGAACCAAGGGCTTAAGAATCCTCCCAAGAGCCATGGCAGGTCGGAGATCAACAGCGGACCCTGGACGACCCGTGCACGGGACAAGAACTCCTGTCCACCCTTCCCCCTCTTCTTCTTATGTTACACCTAGGCTTGGCCAGCCACAGGTAGTGCAGGTGCGAGTATGAAAGTGGGTTAGGGCTTGGGGACCTAACGCTTTCTTCCTTCCTCTGAGTGATGTGCAGAACCCCCAGCACTCTCAGCTCTTATTTTATTATTTTATCAATAAAGCTTTAAAACTCAGTTACTTGGTGTGCTCCATTATCTCCTCCCATAACGATCCTGCTGCCTCAGCTTGATCACCTTATGCCTCAGGCAGATTGGTAACAGAAATCTGTCACACACACTCCACTGGCCCAGGACCCTACCCTGGATATTTCCCCTACGCTAGGGGCAACCATAAACTGTCTTGAGCAAAACCTGCACTAGGAGGAATTCTCCTTTGTCCAGGTCCAGGGCTCTAATGGAGTTTTTACACTGCTGTAATAGTGTAAAAGGGCCATTCCATAGGAGAGAATCCCTCCCACCATCTTCACCTTTTGTTAGGACCTTTCCCCCATTCCAGTTCTTAGTGGGCTGTTCTGGGTAGAACATTCTCCTTTTGTCTCCTGAAGATCGGCCATATATATATATATCCAAAGTCCACCTCTTTTTTTCCCATTCCTCTAGAGCCCATGATTGTCTCCAGTATACGTTTTTGAGGCACATCTGAACGTTATTCCTTCCAGAACACCTTACTCAGTAAGTCACTCTATATAGAAAGCTTGTAGTTCCCCATTACAGGGAGATTAAAAAGTTGTCTGTTCTGGTATAGCCTTCTGTCACATCTAATGCTTAACATCAGGCTTTTTTACAGATAAGTTACATCGCTGCAGGAACAGTCCCCTGAGATTGCCCATCTCCCTGCATGATGTCTTTACTGCACAGCCGTAAAGTCGGGGGTTTAAAGTGCTTTAGCAGAGTTTAAGAAAACTGAATACATGTGGTGAATGATAATCTGTGTTACGCTTTCCTACCTATGTATAGAAATCAACACCATTGAAATGCAGACCCCTCTGAGGCAGATGTTTAACAGGGCACAGCAGTACTACACAATAGTTCAGGAGAGGAGATAAAAGATGAATACTGTATCCCACTGAAAGTGCAGGAGGAATTTAAAGAGGCAGAAAAAGTAATAACCTTAACTGGAATTAAGCCTAGACATCAGCACAAATATGTTTACTCTTGAAAAAAAAGCCAACCTCACAGCATACACGGCCAATTTGCTAGTGCAAATTACTCAGTTGCCTTGCATAATTGTTACAGTCGCACAAGTAAATTAGGGGATTTGTTACCCTGCATCTCATGTTGTCAATTACACCAGTGCAAAATGAGTGCAAAGTGGGTATAAAACACTACTGGCTCTGAATGGTAGTATTTTACACCCACTAGAGAATTATAGAATCATAGAATATCAGGGTTGGAAGGGACCCCAGAAGGTCATCTAGTCCAACCCCCTGCTCGAAGCAGGACCAATTCCCAGTTAAATCATCCCAGCCAGGGCTTTGTCACGCCTGACCTTAAAAACCTCTAAGGAAGGAGATTCTACCACCTCCCTAGGTAACGCATTCCAGTGTTTCACCACCCTCTTAGTGAAAAAGTTTTTCCTAATATCCAATCTAAACCTCAGACCCTAGTCTCCAGACAGTTTGAAACTTTAGGCCTCATGCTACAAATAGTTCCACCCAAAAGACAGTGCCTTTTAACACCATGCTGGGATATTGATTCAGTACTGACTGGAAGAACAGATTCTGATCACTTAATAGATAAGGTGATCACTGCCTGCTGTATTTGCCATATCTGTTAAAAATTTAAATTACATAAATATTTACCACCTGAAGAAAATATTTTCAGAAAATATTCCATGCATGTGATACTGAATAGCTTCTGGTCTTTTCTGGGTATTTTCTTGGATATATCAGAGTCTATATCCACTAATGGCCAAACTGCCACCAAGTCTATAGTACTAGAAACCAGCTGTTTTCTTACTGTTTTCTTTTAAAATTGAGCCTGTAAATTGTGTAGTTTCTTCAGGCAACTTATATACAAGAAAAAAGTGGCTAGAAAATGAAATTATATCAGATGCTTGCAACATGAGTGCTTGTAAAAGAAATGGGCAAAACAAACTCAATTTATTGCAGTTGACATGATAAGCATAAACCTTGTACAATATAATTATAATCACAGCAGGCAACTGGTGAGCTTTAAAATTATTTCAGAAATGGACAAAAATAGAGCGTCCAGACTGATGTTTTCATAATCTTTTACAACCAGAGTAGAGCATTTTCAAAGATTATTCTGTTTCACATCACTAAAGCTATACTTAAAAAATGATGCTATTCAGCAGGTAGGTCATATTTTTTTTTGTTAGAGGAATTTATCATTCTAATGGATCCTCATAGCTGAATAATGAACTGTGTAAGAGAGGGGAAAACTATTCTTGTGTCTTCTTGAATTAGCCACAGCAAAACACAAAAAGGCATGGGAAATATGGGGATGGAAGCAAACAGGTCTGCTAACTTTTTGGGTATTGATAAGTTGTGTCAAAGGTTATGTATTTGAAGTCCCAGGGAAGTTTAAAACAAGTCGCATGTTGACCAATTCCCAGAGCATGACTGACATCATCCTCAAAGGAGATCACTTAGCTACATTCCTGACAAGTCAGAAAAGTGGATACCAAAGCAAATGGGAACAAATGGATAGTCCCTGGAACAAATGATGTGGAAAAAACACCATGTTGCTGTTAGAAGAAAAGGAGTAGTTGTGGCACCTTAGAGACTAACCAATTTATTTGAGCATGAGCTTTCGTGAGCTACAGGTCACTTCATCGGATGCATACCGTGGAAACTGCAGAAGACATTATATACACACAGAGACCGTGAAACAATACCTCCTCCCACCCCACTGTCCTGCTGGTAATAGCTTATCTAAAGTGATCATCAAGTTGGGCCATTTCCAGCACAAATCCAGGTTTTCTCACCCTCTGCCCCTCCCCACACAAACTCACTCTCCTGCTGGTAATAGCTTATCCAAAGTGACCACTCTCCCTACAATGTGCATGATAATCAAGGTGGGCCATTTCCAGCACAAATCCAGGTTCTCTCACTCCCTCACCCCCCTCCAAAAACCACACACACAAACTCACTCTCCTGCTGGTAATAGCTTATCCAAAGTGACCACTCTCCCTACAATGTGCATGATAATCAAGGTGGGCCATTTCCAGCACAAATCCAGGTTCTCACCCCACCCCCACCCCCATACACACACAAACTCACTCTCCTGCTGGTAATAGCCTATCTAAAGTGATCATCAAGTTGGGCCATTTCCAGCAGAAATCCAGGTTTTCTCACCCTCCACCCCCGCACAGACAAACTCACTCTCCTGCTGGTACTAGCCCATCCAAAGTGACCACTCTCTTCACAATGTGTATGATAATCAAGATGGGCCATTTCCTGCACAAATCCAGGTTCTCTCACCCCTCTCCAAAAACACACACACACAAACTCACTCTCCTGCTGGTAATAACTGATCCAAAGTGACCACTCTCCCTACAATGTGCATGATAATTAAGGTGGGTCATTTCCAGCACAAATCCAGGTTTTCTCACCCCCCCCCACCCCTATACACACACAAACTCACTCTCCTGCTGTTGCTGTTGTGTGGCACTGTTGTAGATTAAAAAGTGTTAACTTAACGCTAAGTTGCCCAGGGCCTGCTAGGTTACAGAAAGTGATAGTAAAACTTTGAGACTGGTTAGAACCAGCCAAAGGAAGAATGTATAAACAAGTTAGAGAAGTTTCCAGAGAACTGTAGAAAAGCATGTGAACACTGTGATTGCCAAGACAATGCAGCAGAGTATAAAAGACAGATTGTGAGGAGAAGTGTCCGTTTGTGAGTCAGATGGGGAGGAGAGGTTTTGGACTTTGCTGACGCTGTAAGACTGCTGAAACTCTGTCAAGCCACCATCAGGATCCATTGATACAGACCCCAAGGACTCATACTGGTGTCTGGCCAGCTCTGTTGTGGGACTTTGCTACTAGTTGCTTGCTTGTGTATTCCATAAACTTTGCTTAAACAGAAAGTACAAGGCTCTTGTCCGATTTCTGGTGTGCCCCATTTCATTCATAAAATTCAGTCAACAGCACCACAAAATACCATCTTCTCTATGTAGTCGTTCCAGTGATAGTAATGTAGTGCACACACACACACACACACACATTCTTTACAATATAAATCCACTGCTATCCACCATATGCTTCCCCAAACTGAAGACCCCAAACCTTTGTCTCCTCAGATGAGCAATGGAGAGCTTAATTAAAAGGAAAGAAGAAATAAAAAATGAAGGGGTCATCACAACATATTAAATGTCAATGTTGATCCCAAAACAATCAGAAAAACGTCCAAATTCTTAGATGGTGTAAATTGGCATAGTTCTATTGGCTACACTAATGGATTTGATCCAGAATAGATGTAAAAATTAGAGGTTGCCCCATTTTGGTTTTGTGGCCCATACAAAGCAATGAAATGCCTCAACCTTTCTTGAGCCAGTAGAAATTAAATCAATAAATAGTAGACAAACAAATTGTGATTCAAGCCAAAATGGAGAGTGAAAAGTGTGAATTAACTGCAGCCTAATAGGAGAAAAGGGAAATAGAAGAACAAATGTTAGTTCTGTATTCACTGACAGTTCAACTTGGGGCAGCAGAACTTACAGCTCACCATAGACAGCCCACATTTTTAATGTGTTTGGGGCCCAACTGTGCACACTTGAAAATACCATCTCCCACTTGTAAAAGCTGCAGCCGATACAGGAGTCTCACTGCTGAACATGCAGAAAAAGATAACACGGAAAGCATAGTAAAATAACATTTCTGTAGGGACAGTAATGGACTAAATGAACTATCCTAGCCACGGACCTAGACACAGAGAAAGATGTATCACAGCAGCAGCGTGATTTAAGAAAAAACTAATACACTTTTTCCCAACCAGAGTCACTCACATGTTATTGTTAAAACATGTTATGGATTGGAAGCACATTAAATAGAATGAACTGATCCAAATGAAAAATATTGTCACCACTCCCACTCACCCAGGTAAAAATATTGCAGACATTTGAAAAACTGTCAGATACAATTCAGCACAACCTAAATGAAAACTAAAAGGGCTGGTGAGTGAGAGTCTTTCACTGACTAACTGGCAGTCTCTCAAGACAGCATTTTCCTATCTTTGTGGCTCTCCCACCAAAGTGAAAGATATCCATATATGGTTTGCTTTGAAGAAGGATGTTGTTAAAAGTCTCATTTTTTTCCCCCTTGCTATGAATTGTTTCAGAGTTAGCTGAGACATGGGCTCTGGGGATCAGACAAATATTTAATGTTGGATCCCCTGCCAGTTAGTTCAGGGCATTTGAGATTATAAAAGGGGGCTTCAGACGGGGTGGCATGGTCGCTGCATTGTGACCATGCAGCTGAATAATCATCTACCCTTCCCATGCATTTATGGCTGGTGAAGATTATTCCGCTGTCATCACAATCAATTTTTTGCAGCATCCAGCATCTCCTGCCTCCTCCTTCAGCAAGAGGTGACTTCTTGTACCTCTTCCATGAATTAATAACAACGATAGGTTCAAGCAAAAATGCCAAGATGACTTCTCTTTCTTTCCCCGCTTACTGACTTTGTACACAGATTCTATGTTACATGACATGGTTCAGACAGATTAAGAGAGCAGGAATCATGAATCAATGAATGGGCAACTTTTCATTCTTTTGCATGTCACAGTCATGACATTAGTATTCTTAAAGGTGATATCCAAACTGCAGTAGGATATATTGTGCTTCAACAACTGAACAGCCCTATTCAGCACAGAGAATTTTGTCAGTCACAGATAATGACCCAGTATGAAGTCTGCATAAAGTTGCCCGGGTATAGTCTGATCATAATTACCTGAGCAGAAAGATAGAGCATTCTTCTGAAAAACAGACTTCTCCACATTTTCTTGAGTCAACACAGACACAAAGCAAGTTCCCATTCCTCATTGATATTCTCTGACCATCAGACAGACTCATTCAGACTGTCTGGGCAAGTGACTCCTTAGTGAAGTGAGTCACAGTTTTGGGAGTAGAATATGATTTGGTGATTTTTTGTATTGTGTGTACAAATTCCATAAGAATATATGGAATTAGGGAATACATCTTTGGGAGAATTTATGCAGATGCTTATACTGGAACCCCAAAGATTTTCCCTCTGTGCTCCCTTGTGATCTCTGGAATTTTTATTTCTTCAGACCTCTGCCCCTCTCTGCACCCTTATTCTCCCATTTCTTGAGCACTTTTTATTTCATCTGAGAATCAGTATCTGATTTTATTTTCTGTGCCCTTCCCTGTGGCTGTAGAACATACATTTAATTTGTCCAGAACTTGATGAGCACTGGTTCCCTCTATTCATAGCATCTTTAGCTTCTTCGGTTCATTGTAACGTTACCATCAGACTTGGCCTCTTTATTTATTTATTTCATTTCAGACAGGGAAAACTGAGTGGGCTGTTTACTTTGCTTGCTTGTATAACTGATTTTCTCAGCTATGTAAACAGCACCAAGACTGCTGCTCATCAGTAGACAGACATTTTGCTCGGAAGCACCCATAAGAATGACATAGCAGCATTACTATGCATTCTCTCTTTTCCTTGCTGTATCTCTTGGTGGCTATAGATTTGCTATTCTTTCTTCCTTTCTGTTTCTAAGCTATGTGGTCAGGAGCATTTCTGTTATTCAACATTATTTCTTTTACACACAGGCGAAACCTTATATTTCTGAACCTTTTTTCAGATTATGGCAAAAAAACAAAAAAGGAAAATAATACAGTTTCCTAACAGAGAAAGTGACAGCTCTGTATGACTCAACCTGGACCATTATCCACTGGGAGTTAATTTTCACTGAATTAATTTCCTTGCAGGCACTGTTTCTGACAATGGACAGGAGGAGAATGGTGGCATAGAAAAGAAAGGACAGGAAAATCTGGATTAGAGTAATAGAGATTACACATGGAAG
The DNA here is from genome assembly GCF_965140285.1 of Lepidochelys kempii. NCBI lineage: Eukaryota > Metazoa > Chordata > Testudines > Cheloniidae > Lepidochelys > Lepidochelys kempii. The sequence continues at coordinate 25,402,191 of NC_136387.1, forward strand.
AGACTAATTTAATTCATTCCCCTGCTAATTCAGGGAAAATGCAATGCTCCAAAAGGGTCAGTGCCCAGCTCATAACTCATTCAGGGTTTGCAACAAAAGCTCACAAGTGAAGTTCAGACCTGGTTAAAACAGCAGCTGAGGAATCCTAAAGAGAGGGAAGGTGTCTAGGGAAATGCCAGAGTACTGGGAACTAAAGGTTCTGTGTTACCTGGAGAGTTTGGGGAACTGTCCAGTAGAAAGCTGAGGCACAAATGTTCTATAGCAGTGGAGGGCAGTAGAAATTCGGTTCAGATGAATAAGGAGAAAGGCTCAAGGAGAGAAGGGGCGAGAAGACATTCATGTGCTTATCTCTGACACCTAAAGTCGTGTTTCCATCTTTTCAAACAACCAGAGCACCAAAAAGAGTCCAGGAAAGAGAGTGTCTGGCTGAGTTTAGTGTGTAAGGAATCAGTTACAGTGTACCAGTCTCTCAGCATTATACATGTCAAAAAATTGCCCAGTGGATGAGTGCACTCCAGATTCCAAACCAAAGATGCGAAGTTTCCCTACTCCACAAGGCAGTTAGATCTGCTTCCCTACTAACATATTGTGGACATTTTCCTGCCTTACCACCAATGCAGGGCTGAAAATCTAGAAATACTATACTATACTGGGTAATACCATAATGGTTCTATTTTTAATCCTTATCTATTATCATTAATAAAGAATGCTGATCATCTATACGGTATCATAAAAGTATCATGCACATTGTAAACAAAACAACAGGTATCATCCCTGTTACTAACAGCATGCAGTCTTGAGTTAGCTCAGTTAGTTAGGGTATATTTCACAATAATGGGAGAAGGGTCTATAAGTGCAATATCTAAGAGAGATATGCTTTCTGCTTTGTTGAACTCTTCCCGAAAGAAGCAGATTATTAGTTTACTACTAATATCTCTAGGGCGGAACAATACCATATTTTGATTTAGTTTCTCCTGTTACATGGGAATCTTCAGACTCAGACCAGTGATTTCCTTACACCTTTTGTTTCTCGGGGGCTGCAGGAAGCAGCATGGGCTGAGGGATGTTCTGGCCACTGCTTCCCGCAGCCTCCATTTGCCTGGAGCAGTGAACCACAGCCAGTGGAAACTGCAATCAACCAAACCTGCGGACGCGGCAGGTAAACAAATCGGCCCGGCCCACCAGGGGGCTTACCCTGGCGGGCCGCATGCCAAAGGTTGCTGATCCCTGCTCTAATGACATATTAACTGAGCTTTTCATTAATAGGATACCAGTCTAGATATTGAGAGTGCTATTTGGCCTAATGATCTGGGTTTAAAGCACAGTTGCCAACTTTCATGTGGCAAATAAGCACCCCAACTTTCACAATAAGCCAAAACTCAAGCAAATCCCATTTCAAACCAAGGCCAAAACAAGCCAGTCCCTAAGAACCCCAACACTGTATGTAACTAGATCCCCACGGCGTGCAGTCTGGGTCCTGTGGTGGACCCATTTGCACCCTGACTCTCTCTCCCCCATGCACCTGCTTGCCCCTTGCCTCCCCTTGACCCTGCTTTCTGGGAGCTGATCAAAAAAAAAAAAAGAAGCAACAAGCTACAACAAGCAACAAGCCAAAAACTAACTAACAAGCAACTCACAAGTCAATTAAGCCAAAAACAAGCCCAATTTCTGTGTTTTTTCCACAGGTTAGGCATGTCTGGTTTGAAGAGATCATGATGTGTAAGGTGGAGAGGATGTAAGATATAAAAGCTCAATACAACAAATATTTCTGTGACTTTTACAGCTTTTTTTTATCCTCTCCTCATTAAAAAACCTCTTTCATGAACCCAATTAAAAGTATATCATCTGGTTCACCGGAGAGGTTCCTGTGCCTGGTTATTGCTTCTTGGGAGAAATGGATATTTTTGCTTGTGGCAAATCTAGGGCTAGATTCTGCATTGCTTCCCCCGCCACTCTGGATTCCTTTGCTTTGGGACCACAGCTCGGGCCAGAGCAGGGCCACAATACAGTGGGGAGCATTCTGCCTCAGTATACTGGCTGGTGAAAACTGTACACCTCCTGAATTCAGACAGCAGCAGCAGGTAAAATTGTGGCAGCCTGAGGAAAGAATGAGGATGTAGTTTTCAGATTGACAGCCCTGGAGACTCAAATCTTCTAGTCATGCATGGAATAGGTACAATATGGTCAATTGGCTTTCCCGCACTGTCCCAAAATATGTCTTAATCGTGTTGTAAGGGATGCATGTAGTTCAATCCACATTTACAGTTCTTTACCTTCTATATTGGACTGCTGAGACTGACAAGGTGGCTACTGTCCACTGGGAAACAGTGGACACTTAGAAGACTAAGTGACAGATCATTAGATAGTGTAAATCAGCACAGCTATGTTAGTAAAAATGGAGTTGAACCAATTTATTATCAGTGAAGTATCTGACCCTAATTCTGTATTTGTTTGTGAGGTTTGCTACTCTTGGTTCTGGCCAATAACATGAGGCTTCCCTCAGAAAGCAAGTGTCAAGTGAAATCTGTCTTTTCTAATGTGCCAGGTTGATCCCTGGTGTTGTTCAGTGGAAACAAGCCAGCAAAGTTTAGTGGCACATGGTCTTAGAGTTCCTCCTTACTGCTGGCCTCAATACTGTGCTGAGGAGTGGGGGGAATAGAATTGATGGAGCAGCTTCCATCAAAACTGCTCATAAAGACAAATGACAGAAAGAAAGGCTACCATAGCATCAAAGCTGGCAAAGTTTTACTGCAGGAATTAATAAATAAATAAAATAACACTAATGGGCAAGTGACTGAAAGGCAGTAGCTTATAAGCTGTTGGTTGTATCAAAAAGTTCCAATTTCACACTCTGACACCTCACATTACTGAAGAGAAAGATATAAGCTGGTGCACTGATCAGAAGAAAGTAAAACATGAGTGATTCCCCCTCTCTCCCTTCCCCCAACTTGTTGTTAGGAAAGATAACATCAGAACAGTGGGAACTTGCATTAAAATAGAGATAGAATGACATCTACTGGCTGTCATAAATTGGCTTTTGGGGCAGCTGGAAATGTTCTTTATCTTTAAAATAAAAATGCTACACCAACCAGCCCCTCATCATCAATGGGAATTATCTGTGCACAGTAAGGGAAGAACAGAATTTATAGGTTTCTTAAAAAAAGACAGAAGGCAAGTCAATCTTTAATTGATTAACCATGTAACCAGAAGTACGCACATAAATATCTTAAAAACTTGTCTGGATCTTTATTTATTTATACTTGTGAATAGGTAACCACTCTCTTAACTGCTGTTAGATATAACAAACCAGCCTGATGTGATTCTGCATAGCACACAGGTACCCAGAGCACATTTTGCTAGAATAAATCACAGAAGGAAAGAAATTTTTTTCCTCACAAAAGAAGTGAAGTTAAGAGGCTTACTTTGACTTCAGAATATTTGCTGCATTGCATTGCATTGCAAAAGCAATCATTAATGTTTTCCCTGAATGAATTTAGTGCATTAACATTAATTTGCTTTACATAAAAGACCTACTAATGTCTCCAACTTCAAATGAGTTTGGTTTGAGACTCCAGAATATAGAATATTTGTGTATTTAAAGCTAAATGCACTGAGCCTCTGAAATCTACCAATGAATCAACAGGAGGAAATGCAGTAAACAGCTAACAATAGGGGATTCGATTAGTTAAAATCCTACAGCCTTTAAGTTACAGCAAAGTTGTCATTATACAATAAAATAAAGAGTGAAATGATCTAAACAATGTATAGCCTACTGTATGCAATTTAATTAAATAATTAATTAAAACATTTAAAACATTTAAGAACTGATTATATCTTATAGAACATCTTTCATTCAAAAACACTTAATATATCTACACATACGTTACACCCACCACTAAAATACCGCCACCACTTGAGAGAAACACCTAGCAACACTCTGCAAGAATATCAGACAGAAAATTAATCTTGCCCACATGCTCGGGGTTCAGCTGATTGCTATATTTGGGGTTGGGAAGGAATTTTCTTCCAGGGCAGATTAGAAGAGGCCCTGGGGTCTTTTTGCCTTCCTCTGCAGCATGGGGCACGGGTCACTTGCTGGAAGACTCTCTGCACCTTGAGGTCTTTAAACCATGATTTGAGGACTTCAATAGCTCAGACATAGGTGAGAGGTTTATTGCAGGAGTCGGTGGGTGAGATTCTGTGGCCTGCATTATGCAGAAGGTCAGTCTAGATTATCATAATGGTCCCTTCTGACCTTAATGTCTATGAGTCTATGAAGAATAGATCACCTTGAATTGTGTCATCGGTCCTGAACTCAGTCAGACAGAAGAGCACCACCAACTGAATTTTAAGTAGATTGCCTTGAAAAATAACTGAGCATCAGGGTTATTTAAATAAAAGCTGAAGATAAGACAATATTTTTAGAAATCTAAGTGTAATGTTATTCATTTTCAAACAGTATGCGGAAAAAGAAGTGAAGGACATGATGTGCCACTTTGTTTTTATAGAAACAAATTTCTGATTTACATCTTCCAAAAGATTACATAATCTTGGATTACCTGACTGTGATCTTATTTTAATAACCGTAAGTAATTATTGTATAATCTTTCCATTTAAACTCAACATAAACCTGATTTCACTGCTGATTTCTTAGTTTGCATCCATCAGGTTCTATAGTATCTTTTGCCTACACTAGATACCCAGATACTAGATATCTTTGGTCTACAGTACACAGTTAGGCCCTGGCTCTCAGCATACAGGTAGGGGCACACCCAGCTGTAGTTACAAGCAGGCTTTCTGACCAGCCCCTGCATGGGAAGGTTACTGCCAGCTCCTCAGGCATGCATCCCCTTTAGAATATAAACCCAGAATTAGACCATCATGCACAGCACAGGGAGCAGTGTAAGCTCATACAATTCGCCCCCCCCCTTTCAATGCGGAGGGGAATATGCAACAACCTTTTGCCCCTGAGTTATGATTCTCACACACTTCACTCCAACTCACTGGTTTAGATAAAGAAAAAACAAGTTTATTAACTACAAAAGATAGATTTGAAGTGATTATAAGTAATAGCAAACATCTCAAAGCAAATAAACAAAAACTGAAAACTAAGCTTAATATACTAAATAAATTGGATAAGAATAGCAGATTCACATCCTAAGAGATGATACAAGCAGGTTGCAGATTCTTAAGGGGCAAGTTTCACTTGCTTTACAGCTTGGAATCCCCAGGTGTTTCATTCACAGGCTAAAAATCCCTTTAGCCTGGGTCCATCATTTCCCCAAGTTTAGTCTTAGTTCCTCAGGCGTTTCCATGAGTCTCCTTGGGTGGGTAGTGAAGGACACCAGATGATGTCACTCCCTGCCTTATATAGCTTTTGCATATGGCGGGAACCCTTTATTCCTAAAGTTTGGTTCCCAGACCAGTCTGTGGAAAAATATTGACATCCCAAGATGGAGTCTAGAAACATGTGGTCTCACCACATGTCCTTCTAGAGTTATAGCAGCCATTACTTGTCTGTAGCGTTCTCAGGAAGGATCCCCAAATGGGAGATAAGCTTCTCCTAAGACCTATTGTTTTTTCCTAATGGCCCATTGCCCGGAATAGGCCCTTCCCCACCCATTATCTAGGCTGAAAGCATCTTGTCTTGTGGGCATTATACAGGTGTAACTACATTTGAAATACAGATACATAGGCAATATTCAGAACTTCAGATACAAAAATGATACATGCATACAAATAAAATAATCACATTCAGAAAATCATAACTTTTCCAATGACACCTCACATGACTTATCTTGCATAAAATACATCATAATTATACCACAATCATATCATAATAATATCACTATGAAGAATATGGGGTACAGTGTCACAGAGAGAATGGGGAACATATGAAGCCCCTGCTAGCTCTTTATGACAGCCACCACCTCAAGCAACTCTGCAATTGTCCATAGATTGAAGAACTAGTTAATGTCACCAATGAATGCCTTACAGCATAACAATACCCCCGTCTCATCTCTGCTTATCCACTCAATAGAGTTTAACATGTTGACACCCTGAATGATTTTTTTCCCAGACAGAATTTAGAATAATGGTGTGTGTGTGTGGGAGGGGGGAGAATAGGGAGTATGGGGAGAAGGTATGAGGGCACACAGAGCCCCTAGCATGAGAGGAAAGTGGGAATGGGGGGAACTCTAGCATGGGCGGAGGGAGAAAAATGAAATGGGGGTAATTTGGGGTCACACAGAGCCACTGCCATGAAGGGAAATGGGGTACCCTGCAATGGGGAAAAGGGAATGGGGGTCACACATAACCCCTGTCATGGGGGAAGCACATTGAAGGGGTTTGGGGGAATCCCTGAAATGGAGAGGGCTGGGAGGTGGCACAAGAGAGCTTGTGGGAGGTTACAGAGGAATGGAAGGAGCCCCTGGTGTGTGTAATAAGCTCAGCCTGCACAAGCTACAAAGTGTGTGACTCCCCCACCCCCACCCCAGGAAAGGTGAAACATTTATTTTATAATATTAAAACTGGCAGGTTATATCCAGATTATTTATCTAAAAAATTCCCTAAAAAGAGAGACAGCCTGAAAATACCACAGCTTCCTGTAAGTGAAATTGTGGCATTTCAGACTGATTCAATAGTGTACACAATGTGGAGCCACTCAGCATCAGGGAAACACAATTCTCTCTTAGTAACCCACTGCTCTGCAGCCTACTGCTTAACCAGTTCACTTGACCTGCTCTGTGGGCCAGTGCAAAAGAGGGGCTGGGCAAAGAAGAAGACAAGTCTGAATACTTCCCATCACTCTAGGGTGACCAGATGTCCCGATTTTATATGGACAGTCCTGATTTTGGGGCCTTTTTCTTATATAGGCTCCTATTACCCCCACCCATCCCGATTTGTCACACTTGCTATCTGGTCACCCTACATCACTCTCTATCCAATCAGGGCTGATACATGTCTCAGGGGCACACTAAGGGTGCAATCCGTGTGCTCCTGAAAGTGCTGGGACTGCAAATGTAAGCTGCTCTTATACAAGTTATGCTCTTTGCATATTTCTTCTATCTCCACATCTGCATTATGGCTAGTTATACTTTGGCCCAAAGCAATTCTTTCTCTTCATTAACAGAACAACAAAACAATGTCATAGAGGTATTTAGTTTTTACCTCTTTAATAGTTGTGTGAAACACAGTCGGTTTTCCCCTGACCACACCATCAACATGGACTCAGTGACTGATCAGTGCTCCTCTCCCTTTGCATCTCAGGCACTAGGGAGGAGATGGAACAAGAAGACAACAGCGTGACAGCCTTCAGTTCCACTGACTAGGGATGTGTGCAAAAAGATCAGCTTGAATCCCTGAGTCACCCAGCAACCAGGTGAAGAGCCCCTCCCCGCTACCAGGACTTAGTGAGTGACAAATAGTGAGGTCTACAAATGACAGATTAAATGTTTGACTCTACTACAGAATCTCTACACTCATGATGTTAAGGGTTCATGGTTCCCTATGAACATAGCCCCATATGTGACCTTAATAAAGTATACAGTTCATAAAAATCTTAAGGTTCAAACTGTATCTGATTGCATACATCACAATTAGTAATTCATGCTAACTATAAGGGACATCACTTTTTATGTTTTTTGAATTGTGGATATAAAATAAAATGGTTTGATTCATCTAATACAGTTTAGAGCATGGTGACATAATTTACACACTATTTTTAATTAATTTTTTAAAAAGTAAATTCATAATGGGTAAAATTTTAGTTACAGTTTCAGAGTATATACATCTGGTGTTGCCATGACAACTCATTAGACACAACTTTCAGGGTTATTGAAATATAACCGTCTGCTTCAACTATTCCATAAAATCATGCCCTAAGATCGCCCGACTAGTATTTTTTCTCTCCTATAATTGTGTCCTATATTCCCATAAACCTGATGAGTGTTAGGGTAACTGAAATCGTAGTAATTGATTTTACAATAAACTTGTCATGAAAAGTTTAATCCAATTTAGGGCAGCAGGGTTTAAATGTTTTGTCTATTCAACAATCTCTTGGCTGGAATAATAAGGTTATGTAAAATAATACGATAGATTATATGACCTGCACAGCTGTGTAATAAAAATGCTAGATGATACAGTGGATATATGTCCCCTGGGTTCAAATCTCACTTCAAGCAACAAATAAGAAAAGGAGTACTTGTGGCACCTTAGAGACTAACCAATTTATTTGAGCATAAGCTGTAACACCTGTAGCTCATGAAAGCTTATGCTCAAATAAACTGGTTAGTCTCTAAGGTGCCACAAGTACTCCTTTTCTTTTTGCGAATACAGACTAACACGGTTGTTACTCTGAAACCAACAAATAAGAGTGATTTTGCTGGGCTCACCTTATGCCCTATTTCTCCAGATCACACAAAAACCCCAAACATTTCTTAGGTGATAGCTGCCATTTTGGCTGAAACACCAGGGACCTAGGAACCTTAAGAGCAGAAAGCATGAGGTTCCTGAGCTAAAGAGCACAGGCTTTGTACATTAGCCTCTGCATACTGGCACATAGCAGTACCTGCAACACACACTCACCAGTGGCTTTTATTAAGGCATTCCCTGTGGCTAAGTCGAGACAATTCATTACTACACTATTTTACCTTCTCTGGCCAAGATTTTCAAAGTCCTGATCCTGCAATTGATTCTATGCATGCAGACTCCACAGAGAGCTCCAGTGAACGTATTTGATGGCCAGACCTTTATATCTCAGTGACAGTTACAAATCAAGGACAGATGGAATAAAATTGGTTAATCTATTTTTATATCCTGAACACATCAGAATGTGTGAGGGACGTAGCGTTGAAAGAATGGTTTGTTTTTTCTTTGCTCTTACTCAGAAATGACAGACCAGATGTTGATGATTTAAAACAAAACACTTCTGGATGAGGTGAGGCATGATGAATTCCAGGGGTAGAGGACTTTATGGACAGGTTATGGACATGTAGAAATTGCATTCACAATCTTACCTACCATGATCCTTGATAACCCAATGGACAAGCAAAAATCAGTTGTCTTGTAGACATGGAATCTTTTACTAGGAGGTTAAACAAAATTGTAATGGAAACATTGGGATACCGTAAAGTGGTCATTTAAGACAAGAAGTTGTCTGTTGGAAGTAATTCTTAGTGCAGGATTTGCTGGAAGTTTTTCACTGTATCATTATAATCAAGTGAATAAAATCTGGTCAAATTTCTTGCTCTCACATCATTTCCCATTCAATGTTACATCAAGCCCTATTACTATGTTCTCACAAATCAATGCCAGAATAATTTATAGCAACATAGGACAAAAGATAACTTCCTGCGGTTTGCCCAAATGTCGTCATGCCATCATTGAAATATCTCATTTCAATTTCAAGTATACAATGTGTGCATTTCCAAGCATGACTGATGGAATTGACCACTGAACAGTGTTGGGATTTTTTAGTGAGTTTCTGAAGATCTCTTTCTATAGAACACAATGGAACTTTTTTGCAGAATTCCTCAGATCTCTCCATTCATCGGAACACTTTTCAAAATCTTCACTGCATTTCCCTAATGACACTTCATAAAACCCTATGATTCTTTTTGAAGCTGATTGGTGTTCTCTACTTCAATGACCCTTTTCATAATTTATTTCATTATTAGCATATATATCAAATCTCACAGCATACTTGAGGGATTCAAGGTTTCTCAGACTCAATGAATGTTTAATATTGGCTCTCTCATAGGTAAAAATCAAGACACCTGTGAGATGCTTTTTTGCTTACAGCAAAATTTGCAACCTATTTATTTCTCCATTGAGCCTTATCAGTTGGGAAAGATGCATGATACATTTTTCCATCCCTTTTAATTTAAGAATTGCTATGAGCATTATAATCTTATATTGAAATAAACACTGCTTAAACAAAGAAAATACCTTTACAGCAACTGTGGTTGTCAACCCACATAACAGCCAAGGGGAGATGAATAATAAAGCTCATAAGCACTGAGGTATAAATAATGAAATGATTGTCATCATGGTCTGATATGGATTATTATATCATATTGTGTAACTTTAAATGCGACACAAAATACTTTGAATATTAGTTCACCTCTCAATATTATCTCAACTGCTAGAAGAAAATTACTTTTTCTTGACCTTCTACTATGGGCAAACCTTTCATGTATCATTCATTGATCTGGTGAATGTATAACTTTATACAGGATAGGGGATGTACCCACAAAGACAGAAATCCTAAATGATTTCTAACTGAAGAAACCTTTCTTCAATAAAAAAAGATTAACTATAATGCATTCCTATTCTTTGTTCAAAAATATGAATGGAAACCGGACATCTAAAGGAGAAAATCTGCAACAGTGTGTGGATTTCAGTTAATATATATTTTTAAAAATGCAAAAAACTATGTTCTCAATATAAAACTTACTGTTCACAGTAAGTATATAGTATTTGTAAAATTCTATATTTTATATTGCCAGTGTCAATAAAATAGAAAAAAAATGAGAAAAAATGGCTTATACTATATACACCTGCCCCTCTAAAAGCTTTTAAGCTATCTGACCCATCTCATCACTAACAAAATCTGTGAGTTAAATCACTATTAAATTTTTATTTTAATGCAGCCCCTATTTGAATTTTGTTTTAAAGGTAACAGGAGTACATTTATTTTGCCTTGTCTTTTCTAAGAGCTATTTTCTAGAGCTATTTCCTGTGAATCACCTGGCCATTTATGTGCAATGCACACACCAAAGAAAGTATTACTTTATATCAATAGGCCTTTGTTATAATACATCTAAAATCAAACAATGAAGCCCTTTGTCAAATTATACACATTCATTCATTCTCTGCAATAACAAACATGAGTATTTCATTTCCCATAGGGCCTCCAGGGATGGTAAATCTAAGTTATGGTTTCACCTGATGAAGCATCCCTACTTCTTTGTGCCTCCAATCTGTTTCCTTACTCTGCCCGATAAGTGGGCAAATATTGACATCGGTTTGATATCTTCTCCTAGAGAAATCTTGGCATTTGTATTTGCAATAGAAAGGATGATTCAAGAGCAGGAGACTCAATCAACCTTCTCAACTATGTTTTTAAAATTGGCAGTCATTAAGGTGTAGAGGAAAATCATCCACACTGTCTGAGCGCCCCAGGGGCATTGCGGTCTCATTTTTTCCCTCCAAATTGACACAGGAAGAGAGTCAAGATGAGAGCAATCCAATAAAATCTTTTCTACCTCAGATTCAGAACATGTCATTCATCTTTGGCCCAACCACCCATCTGTCACGAAGAGGACATCCCTCCAAATGCAGCCTTTCCTTTGGTGAACACCATTCTTAAAGAGCTGTTGAGTCGATTCTCCTGATATATTTTGGGCCATGCACTATTTTTATGGTTAGCATCCAGAGGGACATATTTGAGGTACAACCAATAGTCAAATCCTCATATTACTCAAATGAAGGGTGCCGATGCTGCTAATCAGTTACTCAAGTTGCTGTTTCTGCTTTCAGGCCAACTAAAATTTCATGAATAAGCTATTTTCTCCTCCGTCAGGAAAAACTGTCATGATTACAGAAAAATTGCTCTTCTCCTGTGAAACAAGGTTTTGTATGATCTGTTTCCAAGAGCTGAACCAAAGCTCACAGGATCAAAAAGTTTAATAGAGTGGAACAGTTAAGTCTTCTATGTGCTGTGCTGGTGCTCTCTCTCTTTGGTAATATGTTGCATAATTACATCTGGAATTTATACTTCGACATAGCACCAATGCAAGTTTCAAAATAAAACAAAGTGTAATGTACTGCTGAATGTCAGACAAAAGGGAGCTTAAATATGTTCCCATGATATATATTTGAAATGTGAGATATTGCAATCCAGGCCATTTTGCTCCTGCAGTGCTGTAAATTCACAGCTAGCAACTTTTATGAGGATCCTCATAAACACTTGCCTGGCCTCTCATGTTTTCTGGCAGTATTGCGCTGCTTTTTCTCTCCCCACATCATGGAAATCAATTCTCCCAAGGCTCACACCAGATGACATTTTTTATGTTCATTGTGATTACAAAGTATGGCTATGACATCTTAGATAAGGACCCAATCTTGTGAGGTATTGAGCATAGCAGAGGCAGTAGCAGAGCTAATAGAAGGGTTGGGGAGGGAGGCAGACTGCCCCCCCACCAGCAGCCTTTAGGAATATGTGTGGTGTCTTTTCAAACATACTATACAATCGACAAAAGGAAGTGAATGACACAAATTGTCATATGAGGTAGAAAGCAAGCCTAGCCTGTACTCACCTGGCGGTGGTGGCTCCTGTCGCATGTCCATCTTGGTGCATGGGATCACATGGCACTATAACCCCATGCACCATGTCACAATGCCACTCTCTCAAATTTTGGTGGGGTGTCCTCTTCGTGACAGTTGGGTGGTTGGGCCAAAGATGAATGACATGTTCTGAATCTGAGGTAGAAAAGATTTTATTGGATTGCTCTCATCTTGACTCTCTTCCTGTGTCAATTCCAATGGCCACAAACTGTCAATTTGTTGGAATGTGTGGTCCATCCCTAGATGGAGGAATCTGGTAGAAATGCTCTGCCTACTTGACAGCTGAGAATTGCCCCTGTAAAGGTGATCCTTTGTGTAGGTAGCTGAAGAGTTTTTCCATGTTCATCATGAGTCCGAATGTCTCGAAGCAGGAACATGTGCAATATATGTTCTTTGACAGGCCTTTTTGTGATGATGGTTTCTTCAAGCCAATCGTCTAAATAAGAGTAAACAAACATACCTTGGCATTTTAAGCGAGCTGCTAAACTGGATGGGTACTCTGTAAACACCCAGAGGGTAGTAGATAGGCCAAAGCGTAAGGCTTTGCACTGGAAATGATCTCGTCCAGAAAGAAAATTAAGGTACTCGTCTGGGTCTGAAAGAGTTATGTAAAGATGAATTTTTCAGGGTGAGACCTGAAAACCCATCTTGGGTAGATAGGGAAGGTATGAGGGATGCCAGGGTGAATATACATTCCACCTTTCTTCAGTATCAGCATATATCTGGAATAGAAACTTTGTCCTCTGAATTTCCATGATACCTCTCCTATGGCTCCTCCTTCCAACAGAGAGTTAATATCTGATCTCAGAAGGTTTTCATGACCTTGAAGAAAGGTGAATGATGGGGGGAGGGTTGGAGAGAGGAAGGGAATTGAATTGGATGGCCTAACTATCTTTCATTATCTTCAGAATTTATTTGTCTGAAGTGATGGTACTCCAGGTGTTGACATAATGGGAAAGTCAGTCTCCAAAGGATGAGGATGTGGGGTGGTTGAAAATTGGTCCATAGCTCCCAATCTTCACATCAGACTCAAGGCCTAGCATTTGGTTTTGATGAAGAAGCTGATAGTTGCTTCCTTTTCATTTTGGGCATAATACGCTTTCTCCTCTGTTGTTGGTCATAATACTCTTTTTTTCTTGTTGGAAATGATGCCTTTTTGAAAAACAGGAGGAAGGAGAGGCAGAAGGATAAAACTGTTTGTGGCATCTAAAGACAAAGATCTTGCTGCCAGTCTTGTGCCTTTCATTTTCTTGAGAATTTTGTCAGTCTTAATACTGAACGACCAATTCAGGGTAGCTCTTCTACTTTCAGTTTATATTCAGGTGACAGAGTAGATGATTAAAGCCAAACATATCTACATAACAGGATTGCTCACATGATCACTCAAAAGATGCTAAAGATGCTCCTAGAGAATGTTTAGTCACTATTTGATCTTCTGTTATCAAGGCATTGGCCAGCTTCCTTTGTTCCTTGGAAAACATTGGCAAAGATGGCCATTTTATCCCATAAATGGGATTGATAAAATGACATCACCACTTGGACATTTGCTGCTCTGATACCAAGTAATGCAGATGATAAAATGCTCCTTATTATTACACCCATCTTTTTCTCCCTACCTATCAGAAGACTTAAAATGTACTTACCTTCTCTGCAGACAACCATAAAAGATACACAATCTTTTCATCGACATTATCTAGATAGATTAGATGGCACAAAGAGAAAGGTATAAATAAGCAACTATTCAACCCCTGTAAGGGTTAGATTACACTTCTCTAGAGGCATGACTGCCTCCACAGCATGTTTTACACACATTTTAGATGCAAATATCTGAAGGGATGAAACTTAGGGCTATATACATACATTTACGTTCCCTGGACCTAGCATCCAGATGGACTGTTCAGTTTGGTAAAGCAGGTCAATTCCTATTCAGTTAAGATTCCATGTCCCACCTTCCTTACATGAGGTACTGCTTATCAAACTATCCCATGAGTGGGAATATGTAGAGGATACTCAAATGAAAGTTACAGATACGTAACCAGAGTTCTGTGAGATGGACACTCCTTTTCTACCTTCCCCTCTTCTCAAAGTCTTAATGAAATCTCAGACCTAAGGAGGCAGTGGAGGAATGGAGGCAGCCAGGGCACCACACTCACTATTATAGCTTCACTCTTAGATCATTCTGGAACAGAGAAGGGAGGGTTAGGAGGGGTGTGTCAGAGTTCCAACAGGTACTGCCATGAGAAGTTTCCTCTGTCAGAGCTGCATCTATCAGCATACCCCATGATTGTGAATAGGCAGAGTCCATCTTAAAGAACTCTGGTTACAGGTAATTACTTTAATTAATCTGCATTTGCTAGTGAAGTGATCTGGAAACGTAAAGGCCATCTCCTCAGTTGGTTTAAAGGGGCATAGGTCCAGTGACTTGAAAGGAACTACACCGATTTGCCCCAGTTAAAGATCTAGCCCTATATGTAAAAGTCAACCTTTTACTTCAGTGAAAGTATAGTGAGGCCAACCTTGAAGACTTTTGAAAATCCCACCTTACATGTCCAATTCAGATAAATTGCCTGAAAATTCAATATTTATCTGAAGTTAATGCAAACTACGTGATTTGAAATAAGGCTGGAAATCTCACAAGATCAACCTTACCTGCACTTCCTGGATGAGATGAGCCAAAATTACCACACGAATAGTAGTTTACATGTTATTTCTTTACTTCCTCTTCTGTTTCCTGCCCAGCCCATGAAATGTATTTGCAAATAAAAAAGCTAATTATGTATTATTTGTATAAAGTGTTCACTGTGCACTGTACTGCGAAACAATTGCTGAACACTTGTTTGTGCCCTACAGAGGCTAGCATCTCATGTAATAAACTGGTTCAATGCAGTAGAACACACTATGGAACACAGACTGTGGAGTGTAGGCTTTACATCTGGGGTGCTTCATAGGACAATATACTGAAAGTCCTCAAACATTGTTTAAAGAGGTAGGGCTGACAAAGATGTGTAGTCACAATGAGAGTTCTGAATGAAAGTTTCAATCAGTTTTTAAGTTATCTTAATCTGTTCACCCATCACTTGTCACAAAACTACTGTTTGCAAATTTCTAAAAATCCTGCTGCATTGTCTTCGTATTTTCAAAACTTTCAGACCCCTAGGATGAAAAAAATTGCTCCAGTTTTCTAAAGGCCTTTAATAAAATATTCCATTTACAGAAGATGTAAATCAAGTGCTTCCATGTTTGGCAGACAGAACAATAAAGTAAACATTCTTTAGTCCTACAATTACCACTGCCTACAATTACCACTGCTTCAATTTTCCTGACAGTATTCATCTGCACTCACTGCAGTAACTTAAGCCAATGACAAGTGATTTTTTTCCAGCTAGTGGACATTTGGAAGTCTCATGGTCTGAAATTGTGATGCTTTTAGCATTCTTGACTGAAGAGTGAATGAATTGGTTACTTTTATGACATAGCAGTTGACAATGCATTGCTCACACAGATGCTATAGACTGTTCCATTTCCCGTGCTCTGGAATATTATGACCTGCTATATTCAATAGCTATTTGAGAAGATGATTTCAGAGATCTTGGGTCTGTGGCACTGAGCAGGGATGGACATGGCACTTTCTGTAATGTGAGAAAAACTATTATAGATTAATCTAAAATGTCCTTTCCATTTAATTCCAGGCCATTCTTTGGCTTGCTAAAAAACATCCTGTTCTGAGGCAACAGACTTAAATGATTTGATTCTGCTGTTCCCATTGGACTTCCATGGTACAGGATACTGCCAGGCCTCTCAAATGTCTCTCATTTCAAGAAATATCACTTCATTTTAGTCCCAAAGTTACTTGTTCTACTGTTAAACTTATTTAAAATAGAAATAAAGAATCGTGAAGTGGGGGCTTTAGAAAGTTATTTACAATAGTGGAAGGAATACTACAGTGTTTATGTTTCCTTCAAGACTAATTTTCTTGTGCAATGTAACCTGGGTCTGTCACACATTATTACATCCTACATTTGGGTTTTGGTAGATTAAGAAGTATGAATCAGGCCCCTGAAGATGACCTCTAAAGCCAACATGAGCATGTATTTATTGAAAGCCCCCATTATATATAGTGCATATTTTTTCTTTGCAGGAAATGTATTGGTACTTCCTGATTTACTAAATATGTCCCATAATGCATCATTCTACAATGTAATAGATAGCAAAAGTCCCATGTAAAATAACATTCTGGAGCTAGAAATGAAAAGGAGTATTGTAACAAACTAAATCTGACTTGGGTTGGGAAGAAAAAACTATGTATTTTTAAGTCATGCTACTTGGGTAGTTGTTCATATAATTTATAACAGGGATCGGCAACCTTTGGCACGCGGCCCACCAGCGTAAGCCCCCTCGCGGGCCGGGCCAGTTTGTTTACCTGCTGCATCTGCGGTTCAGCCAATCGCAGCTCCCACTGGCTGTGGTTTGCTGCTCCAAGCCAAGGTGGGGGCCGCAGAAAGCAGCAGTCAGCATATCCCTCGGCCCGCGCTGCTTCCTGCAGCCCCCATTGGCCTGGCACAGCGAACCGCGGCCAGTGGGAGCTGCAATCGGCTGAACCTGTGGACATGGCAGGTAAACAAACCAGCCCAGCCCGCCAGGGGGCTTACTGTGGCGGGCCGCAGACCAAAGGTTGTCGATCCCTACTTTATAACAACTTTCACAGTGCATCAAGGTGAGAGGCAGTGTATATACATAAAACTTTAAACAGAGTACTCATTTCAGGTGTGATTTTTTGTTTACAATATTATTCTTTGGCTGTAGAGAAATGCAATCTGGATCCTATTTTTAAGCTACCTTTTAAAAAAAATCTAATTTCTGTAATTCACAACTATCTCTTTTCTTTCTCCTTACAAGCAGATGGTTCCCTTTGAACTTATATGGTGTCTATCGTCTGAGAATACTAAAGCAATTTACAAAGGGTGGTAGTTAATATCTCAAATCTACAAATGGAACAACTGAAGGACAGACATATTTCTCCTCTTATTCATAGTGGTTTTACACTAGTGTAACTTCATTGACTTTAGTGGAGTTATACCTCATTCACACCAGTGTAAGTCAAGTGTTTTACTCAAACTTACCAGAAAGTCATTGGCAGAGTCAAGAAGATGACCCATTGTATCTCATTTCCAGTTCCATATTCCAACAGCTAAAGTAAACTGTTTCCCTCATTATAGGCACATTAAGCTTTTATAGTCTTGCTAGACAGGGGCTGAAGTGAATGTAATCATTACAAAGTAAGTCTGCTGGCAAGCTGAACTCTTGCAAATCATCCACACTCCCCTTTTAGGATTACTGAGTAACAGTGCTGTACACTAGATTGTTGATGACATTTTCCAACAGCAATATCAAAGAGCATCCAGTTTCCATGATTCCCCATAGCTGTCAGGATGTCACCTATTTTAAGTGACATTCTATTCAAAAATTTAACTCAAACTCGATATACAAAAAAAAAAAGAAAATGTACATCTCTGTTTTTGCCTTGAGACCCATCTGTAATAGAAAAACAATGCGACTTCCATATAATGTGATGTACTCAGGAGAGTACAGAGTCTTATATTCCTAAACCATGGTTGTTTAAGGCACAGCACAATAATGATAACATGAATTTTTAATGATTTTGAGGTCTATTCTGTTCATTGTTTTATTAAATCTAGAGAGATTCATAATGCAAAATAAGTAAAACAAAAAGCACACCCCTTTACATATAAATTCTTCTAACAGTATTAGACTTCTGAAGAGACTGCCCTCTTTTATGTATTTTTAAATTATATACAGCTGTTCTGTCTGTCTCCCTCAATGTCTTATCTTCCCTCTCTTCAGGCAGATGTTGCTTCTCTTCATTAGGCAACTTGAGACAGAGGAGTACCATGACCGTGGGTCCTAAAGTGTCTGTACCACTTATTAAAGTGCTAATGAGAACTGCAAGGGGATGTCGTCTGTACTAGTTGAAAATATTCTGATTTGATTCAGTTGGGATGGAATCCAGATTCATGCCAAATCTAAGTAGTTTCCAAGGGATCACGAGACCATAATAGGTCTCACCATGCAAAGTGCTGATGCCTCCCATTAGGAGCTAAGCACCCTCGAATCCCTTTTGACTACTGTGACCCAGAAGACATTCTGCACTTCTCATGATAAGGTCCATATCAGAATGTAGGGTTTATGTATACAGGATTACTTTGTTCAGGCCATCTATCTTCAGAGACTAGAGAAGGTTGTGGTATTTTGTTTCCTCCATTTACCTTCTTTTAAGATAAACTTTTCCTTAATTTTTGTGATCACCAAAGTCAGCAACACTACATCATCCCACAATGTGTTCTGAAGCAACACAACATAAAATAACTGTTCTGTTTTTCTTCTCTGCCAGGTGACAAATTACTTCCACTGGAGCTGTTGTTATGGACAGATCATCTGTTTTGAAGCTTCCTAAACAATGTGTCAACACTTTAAAGATGTGAACAACCCATTCCTATTCTACGTGCAGTGGGTGGAGGAAAGAGCCAGTTGATAATTTTCCCTTTGACCTGCCATTTCTACAATTTACTACTCTTAATGCCTGGATACTTCTAAAGTTATTTCTCCTGACCCAGCATTTCTAGAATCTATGCCTCCAGTCAGACACAGTATGTATATATCAAAGGGGCAGACTGTGCAATGAGGAAAAATCCATGCTGTTCAGATTATTTCCATCCTTATCTTCACTGTTGGGGTGCTCTTGTTTTTCTAAATGATTCAACTTTTCCTCACACTTTTTAATCTTGTTAAATAAATTTTAAGTTCTTTAAAACAAGTCAAAGACCTGAGAGAATGATTCAAAATAGCCAGAAAATACATGCACTGAAGGTGACAGCTAAAATCCTTCAAAAATAAATATAGGGTATCTTATAATAATTAAGATATGAGACATTTTGTGCTTGGTTAATTTAACCTCATTTAAAAATTTGTAATTATTGATCACTGTCCAAAATGAATTTAAATAATTTTCTCAAATATTTCAGAGGATTAGAGACTTGTTGAACAATTTCCTAACTCTTTTGGTTTTGAACTAGAGAAGTCTGACGTTATTAAATATTCCCGTTTAGTAGATGATTTGAGCCCCAAACTATCAACAATAAACTTGATTAATACTTTTGTTTACTTATTTTCTTAAATACAACCGGTACCAACACTAATCACTTAATCATAATCATGGCTATTTATCTGGGTGCTCTAACTGGGCACTTCCATACTTCACATGTTTGTATTTCTTTTAAGTTTAACTTCTCTGAATTTCCTGGGATTATAGTGCTTGGATTCTGGGTAATCGCAACATCCCTGTAATATATTTTACCCTAAATTGCTGATAAATATTCTCAACCTTAATTCCGTCTTAATTTTGTTTGTTTGGGACTATATATTTGATAAAAGAGCAGATCTTCTAAGCACTTTCAGTAATTTATACTTGCCAAATATGTAAGACTGTACACATGGATAAGTGATTCCACATGCAATTACCCTTTGTCATCTGCAGCTAAATATTTTGCCACTTTATGCTTACTCATGCATATTTTGTGGGTACAACTTATGTGTCTATTTGTGAACATTGGTTCCAAAAAATAAGGAAAATATTATATATAGTGCTTACCAAACTTTCATTATACAAATTATACACTGACAAATGTGCTACATTTAAAATGTTTCAATAAATTATATCTAATCTATTAATAATTAATGATTCTAAATGTCTGGTGGTTTAGTTAACATATTCTGGATGGGTAATACATTTTATTAAATGGATAAGGCCAGAGCCTCAAATGGTGTATATTAGCATAGCTCCATTGTAACTTCAATGGAGCCATGCTGATTTACACCAGCAAAAAGAACATATATTTAGAAAAAATATATTTCCCTCCTATCAGGTCATCTATTCACATATCTTCATGATCACTTTTTAAAACCTTTCCACTTCTCTTTTTCAATCAAATATAAACATCCATATTAGCACTGAAAGTTAAAAGAACTGTCTGAATTTACTCGATTCAAAAGAACACATTCATTTTGTCAAGCATTTGATGGGTAAGCTGGAGTGAGTTGTTTACTTCAGAAGATGAGCTGAACATAGTTTTTGTTACTCCTGATTTGACCATGAAAATTTAAGCTGACAGCTTTAAACCTATAGGCATCCAAGTCCTTCTTCATCAAACTAGCATTGACTTGTTCTTTGAATCTTTAAGATTGATATGAAGTAAACTATTTTAGTACCATTTTTAGAAATACTGTTTCAGATCATGAAACTGAGAGGCCTCAACTTTTATTTTACAAACCTAAGTAGAATCCGAACATACCCTTTGATGGCAAAGTCCATCTGTGGAGAAGGGAGCGAATTTATGGGGCCAATTCAGTGAGCTGAAATTTAGAGCACCCAGCTAATCATTTTAGGCACTATTCACCAACCTATGAAGAGAACAATGAGAGCACCTCTCTCCCACTCCCCCTCCCCCAAGCATTCAGATGTCCCCGCCTCCACAGGGAAATCCCACATATATTGATGCATCTGCAGACGATCAGGGCAGCCAATCCAAATACAGTGTGACTGCCACAACATACAACTGGAAGAAGGATATTCTTGGGCTAAGGCAATGGTACTCAGGAAATCTAGTGTTGAGTCGCAGCTGTGCCATAGACTTTCTGTGTGATCTTGAGCAAGTCATTTAAAAGTATGTCTACACTGCACCTGGGAGAGAGCCTCCCAGCCCAGGCAGAGAGACTTGAGCTAGCCCAGTAAAAATAACACTGTGGATATTGTGGCTCGGGCCAAAGCTTGGGCTTTCAAGCCTAAATAGTTGGTTGGGCTTGAGAACCTGAGCTCCAGACTAAGCTACATTATCCACATTGCTATTTTTAGTATGCTAGCTTGAGCCCCGCTAGCACAAGTCTGTCTTGCAGGGCTGAGAGGCTCGCTTTTCAGCACCAGTATAGACAAGCCCTTACTCTCTCAGTGCCACAGGTTCCCACCTGTAAAATGGGGATATTGTGAAGTTAAGCTGATAAATGATTCTGAGGTATTCAGATACTACATTAAAAGGTCCATGTAGGTTCAGGTGCTGTGCACAGAGCAGTTTCTGTGATATGAGAGAAATGATATGTTTATGCTCTTTTAGGTAACCACTTTGGCCAAACTACACCTCTGTTTGCTTTTTGGTATTCTCGGATATGTAACACGTGCTATCATTGGTTTGTGTAAAGTTTATGTTTTTGGCCAGAATTGGAGGGAAATAATTTCAGGTGTATAGATGGATAAATGCAGTCTGCCTACATACAATCATCTATATTTATGTTCATATTCCAATATGGCGCTCAAGCCGGAATTTGGTCCTTCATATTGAGGCTCAGAACAGAGGAGCACCTTAGCTATTCAGTTACAGTGGAACCTTGCAGAAAGTTCAAGTTACTGGGCAAATGCAAATGTAGAACATTAATTTCATATTTTACATTCATGAATCTCTTGAAAAAGCTACAATATATTTTACTTTAAAACATTTATTTTAGAACAGTTGGATGTGGCATTTTGAAAAGTCATTAAAAAGATTTTGTGCTAATCAAAATATACAATAAAATCCACTTCTGTATATAGGATCCAGTGCATTAAAGGATCTATTGATCTTGTAAAGTAATTTTACTGATAGTTACTGATACCCTTTGGTTTGTTAGCTTGTTTTTTCAGGGAAAATAGTGATGTGGATTTTTTTTTACCACCAGAACTTTACAGATTTTTACATTAACCTAACTCCCAAGGAGCTGAGATAGTTTAACAGACAAAACCTAGAAAACTGTAAGCTCACACTGTTTAGACTAACAGTTATAGCTCTGACAGTTTCCTCTTTTTTTCCCCAGAGCATGCATTTGGATTTTGAGATTTTGATGAATAAGGAGAAAAATCTCAATATTCTTTCTATCCAGATGGTCATGATACTAGAACAACCCAGTGCCCTACTTAGTTTAAATATCATTTTTCCAAGGATTATATAAACTTAAGAAGCAATATTATGGAAGAAACTTAACAATATACAGTACGTATTAAATCAGATTTTATATTAAGAATCCATGTGCTTTCATCCAAGTTGATAGAAAGACGATATGGATTTTTTTCTCTCTCCTTTGGTCCATTACCATAATCTTAGCAGGTAGAATGTCCTTTGAGAGGAAAATTAAAGTTTGGGGAATACAGAGCATTATTAAATAAAGTACATTGAAACTGAAGAGGACATAAACGTAAGTGAATCTTTCCAAGGCAGAAAACAGTTTAGAGAAAACAGTATTCTACTACAGAGAAACATTGTACTTGCTGTCAGGGGTCCGATCTATCCATAAGAAGTTTTTGTCCTCATTATAAAAAGGCTTTAATACCAGTTCTTTCCATATCATAATGTTTAGATGTAGTAACACAGGCCCTGACACTAAGTCTGGATCCACTATTGCAGACCTCTTGTGGCCATGTGGCTTCTCCATTGATTTCAGTGGAATTGTGACTTGTGCCGGCAGAGCTGGGCATGCTCACTACAGGTCTGAATTTGCATGGATGTACTAGTAAATATTGATTCTGTTTAGTGAGCTATTAACAAAGACATAGAAAGAAATAAAATATAGGTTAAAAATAAATTTGTCGTCAGAAGTTAAGCTGCGTGTGTGTGTTTTCCCTGTATGCTTTCCCAGCTCTGGCACAGCAGACCTCGAGCAAACTATCCAACAACCACAAGATCCATTAAGGCACCAGCCAGGTTTATTGTTGGCAAAGCACGGTACTAGTATCCCACAGACTCTACCGGACCACTAATACATTATCTGTCTGTAACAACGGACGCAGCTCAGTGAATGGTGAGACTTTCCATTTCTCCCTACTCCAGAGAGAGACACTCCCTCTAAGATACCTGTTTATACCCCAATAGAAACAAGTTACATATTACCCCTCTGATGTAGTTAGGTGCCACCTTCTGACATAGCTAACCACCACCCATTACCTTATACCTGTTGGTTCGATCAAAACATTTTTATCAATCATGCTGTCATCCTGACCTTATTTTTAGGATGGGTCAGTGTGTTCTCGTTACCTTTGAGGGGTGTGTTTGTACCATACTTGGTTTTGGGGTGTTCTGGTACCATCCTTCTGGAATGTGTTTGCGTGAGTGTCCTGGTACCTAGCCTTTCTTAGGAATGTGTGCGTTTTTGCAATACCAGCCCTGTTCTTGCCGGGATTCTGTGAGCAGGGCCTGTCTCTGGCTCACAGCCTGATTTTACTTTATATCAGCAAAGCTTTGACCACTACTTTAGCCCAGGCCTCAGGCCTCATACCAGGCCTCTGATACAAGGCCTTATGTTTCAGGTTCTGTTCCCACTACAAAAACAAGCTAAAAAAAAATCTATTGGTCCAAATATTGATAAACAATACAATAGTGTATTATTTCATGTAGCTTCAGATATTTTGGTGGTGAGCTATAAGTAGCTGGCTAGCTAGTTACTTTCAAACAAACAAATGGCCATGCAGATATGTGAACCACTGGATACACTTCCTTTGATCAAGACGCTGAACTTGTACTGAGACTAAAGACCCAATTCTAATAGGATCTTCAGTATTCTATCTTGTCATTCAGGGGCACTTTATTATAGATACTTCTAAGAACAGTAATTTTCCATGATATTTGACAGTAGTATAAAATGTTAAATGTTTGAAGTGTAATCACAAATTGAGAATTTCTTTTTTTTTCCCCAGTGAACTTAGGTCTTTACTGCCCTCAACAGTAGCAATGCTGTACATGAAGCCATGTGTTGCCTTCCATTAACATACAGCAGAATCACTTCAAACCTTGGGCCTCCGATTAGCACCCCTTCAAATCCAGCTCTGAATGTATTATTGCTCAAATTTCACTTTGCTGATTTTTACAAATAGTTTCACGGGAAGGAACTTGATTGTGCAATAATTCCTTAAGCATCTCTCGAGTGCTTTGCTGCCGTGACATTTTAACATATTTATTCAGCTATGTAGAATGTTTGCTCAGCAGTCGCCTTGTTTGCAGGCATTTGCACACTGTTTAAAGTTCCTTTAAACCCTTTCTGGCATGAAGAACGTGATTCTAGAACTTGATTTTAAGGAAGCTAAAAGTGCTAGTTTATGCTGCTGCGGTAATGCATCTGGCTCCTTGCTGTTTAAATTATTGACTTAACAGTGCAGTACCTGCTACAAGAACTGAAAGCCTTGGACACTGGACTAGTCTGAAGGGAGGAAAGGCCATATTGTACTTAACAATGACCATTGAGTCAGCTCCATTTTACCTGTTAACAAGTTTCTAGCCTTGGAACATTCAGCTAAAAATTCATTATGATTTTCTTTCTGCATCGCTGGTTTCTTGGGGTTAATTGTTTAATATTATCAAAGCTTTAACACTTTTTTAAAAAGCAAAAAACCCACCACCACCACCATACTATTCTCCCTATCTCCTGGAGATTTTCCCCTACAGTACAAATCTTGTGTTTCTGGTCATTGTTTTTGGATAAGGACTATGCATGACTTACATATCCAAAAAGGATGATATTTTAATTTCAGACACTGGAAAATGTGCTATTTTAATATGTACCACCAATTTCTCCTTTGTATATGCACAGTTAAACTTTATTATAACAATAGTGTTCAGGTATTTGAAAACTGCTTATGCATAGAATTCAAGAAAAACATTGACGTGTCAAGAATAATTAGGCATAGTTGTACTACAACTGTTTTGATCACTACTATGTATACAGCACTATAGATGTATGTGATGCTTAGATGTTGTGTGTTATTGATTCTGTGACATTGTGCAATAGAAAGTAATATCCTAAGTAAGGGATAGTGCGTAGCTGAGTTGCCCTAGGTAAGGAGCAGGGACTCGATTCACAGTTGGGTCTGTGATACCCCTTGCTCTATGTAGGGAGTCAGATGTGTCAGCATTTTTCCAGGTTCTGTCCATTCTCTGTCCATCTGCACTGAAGGGTGAGTAGCAATGCGGGTGGCTGTTAGCACCACAGAGAAGTAACAGGACATGTTATTCCTTTTCATGGGCACACAGCAAGGGTTGCAATCTGGTTGTGAATAAGGTGCTCTTTTTACGTGTATTATTGATTTTCTTATAGAAACAGAAAATAAAAAAGTGCAAATTTAGCTTGTATTGTTTCCAAATACTGCACGCTTCCTAGATCTCCAGGAGAAATAAGGTACTTTTTATGATGACTGATGGACATTTGGGTTACAATTGGATGGACATGGTCCCTTTAAATAACTCTACTACCAAGCACTCCTAAAATATTTCATTCCAGACAGTATTTGCAAATCAAATGTAATACCTAGAGTGTAATTCCAGATATTTAACATGTAGTTTTAAGGAATTACTGAGTGGCCAAGTATCTCAACTCAGCCATGGTCATATCAGTAAATCTTCATGCTAGACCTATACATCTACCCCCTGCAAATCATTTCTACTTAGATATGGGCTGAACCCAACCTCGAGATCCAAACACCCATGAATATTGGTGTCTGTACAAGTTGGATCCAGATCTTCCAGTTTCAGCTCAACCCTCCTATTCATTTGTATCTATTTCATATAAATAAACCTAAACAACTCTATGACATTGATTAATATTAAAACAAAGGCTGTAACATGCAATGTTCCTTTTGTGAGCAAATGTACTCTGTCTGAGTATTCAGTAAATTGTACCCAAATATACAAATATTTATTCAGACTGTCTGTTTTGCTCGGTATGTGCTTGATGTGTTATTTTTTTCCATGACAATAGCATCTCATGTGACAACATCGCTCCTTCTAATCCAATAAAAAAATAAAATAAAACTAAAATCACAGAACAAAAAATGTAAGAAAAGAGGGAACGGAGACATATAATGAAATTGATTCTTTATTTCAGAAATCATTCTCCTTCCTAATACTCTTGTAATGAAAACAGGATTTAACAAGGAGGCAAAGACACAGCTGATGGATAATAATAAAACCTGTAAAAGGCACAATTCTAGATTAGTAGTGAGATAGACTAGAATACTATCTTTTCCATCTCTATGTTATGTGGAGAAAATCTTTATATCATTACTCAGCTTTTCTTCTGTTCTTACAGAGGAAAAATTCACATAAGGATTTCAGAATTTACCCCAAGGATTCATAATACATAACAGTACTGATGCCATGACAACGCGATAGCCAGTTTGGCAGTGAACTTCTATGCAGACTTGCAGCACCCTGCTACTCAACTACTTAGTTTATGGATCCAATCCTATAAGACTGACATCTGTGGGAATTTTGCCAATGGCTTCAATGGGATGAGGCTCGAGCCCTATGAGCAAATATTAATACAAGCCTAATCTCGTTTCCATTTAAATCAATGGCAAAACAATGCAACAGTTACAGAATATAAATAGATACTACTGTGTGTGACTAAAACCTTCGAACATATTCCAAGTGTGAAACAGTAAATGTCGCTAGAGGTGACATTCCAATGCATTTTAACTTACTAGCCAGTCTAGTATCCTTTCTTTTTGAGGAAAGTGAATGATAAGAGCACTGAGAACCTTGTAGTTTATAAGTTAGGATGCCTCCTTCATTGATTCCTGCCATATTCTTTTTCAGAAGCTAAGTGCCGACGACCAGAAGAATGGTATCTGGCGATATTCTTTTTATCTGAACATTCTTGTTCCAAGTTCTTGGCCTCTTGTTTTTCAGTCTATTATCTACATGCTGCCAGTGAGTGAGGTAATCCATCAGCACTGTATTAACGTTTATTTCTATGTAGATGACACACTGATTTAATCTCAGCATAGCCCTTCAGCTATTGGTGTGCTGCCCGCTTGTCTTGCTGACACTGAAAGATGGATGTGGCACAGGTTTATATTGAATTAAAAATCACTTTTCAAGATTTGAAATGAGGGGACTGCAGTGGACAAAGCTAATTCCCCAATGGCATCAGCATTGCATTGTTCTTCTTTGCTTTATAAATGTATGTACCCAGTTATTATCCCAAAGAGTACGGGAATGAATCCCTGTAGTCCTTACTCCAGTAAAATTCCAACTGACATCAGCAGAATAAGATCAGTAGGATCTGGCCTATCTGGAATACAGTGGGCATGTACATACCTGTTTATATAACACTTGCCCCAATTTCATTTCCATTATTGAAAAACAATACCTAAATTCCCCAAGCAATACGTATCTGCTCACACACTGCTAAGCAATGCCACTGCTGAAAGCAATGACTCTGGGATATGGTACTGCCAGCTGGGCTAGATAACAGCACTAACACCATCATTTACAGTCAAAAATACTAAATAATGCAAAATCATGCTATCTAACTCAGAGGTCATGTATGGCAAAACTATTTTATGCTTGCCTTTGTACAAGGCACAAAAACATCTTCCTAATAGGATTCCTAATGCTGAATCAAAACACCACAGAAGCCTAGGTACCCTCAGAAAGAGACCTGTTTCAAAAAAGAAGAAAAAATGTCATAAAAAAAGGTTTAATACCTAGTACCTAGGTATTTCAGTAATTGATAGATCACAATGAAACACACGAAGGGCCAGATTCTGCCCCCCCCCACCCCAAAAATGGCTTTGTGCTGCTCTGGTGGCAGAAAGTATCTTTAAAGCAAACTTAATTAGCTGCTTTGGGCTTTTTCTCTTATAGAGGAATTCAAATGGTGTATAGCTGCAGCAGTTAAGGTGTTGCTGATTCATCAGCTGG
This sequence comes from Lepidochelys kempii, assembly GCF_965140285.1. Taxonomy (NCBI): domain Eukaryota; kingdom Metazoa; phylum Chordata; order Testudines; family Cheloniidae; genus Lepidochelys; species Lepidochelys kempii. Next base: position 25,430,330 of record NC_136387.1, read on the forward strand.
TGGAGACGGAAGAAGCAAGGACCTGCTTTCTCTTCACCAACTTTGGGGTAATGTGTACCCATGAAGGGCAAATGGAGGGAGCAGTCCCTGTGTTCTTCTGAATGCAAGGACAGCAACTTTGGTTGGCCCTTATGTGAAAAAGTCAGTGCACATTTCTCCCATCACCCCTTGAATCCATTGACTATCTGGCCCTGGATGTCCACATGATATGTATAAAGGTATTATTACTTTATTATTATTATTTGTATTACAGTAGCTTCCAGGAGCCCTAGTCATGGATCAGGACCCCATTGTATTAGGCACTGTACAAACACAGAACAAAAAAGACAGTCTCTGCCCCATGGAGCTTACGGTGTAAATATAAGAGAAGAGACAAGAGATGGATACAGACAGACAGGAGTACAAGTGAATAACGAGACAATACTGGTCAGCATGACAGACAGTGGTCTCTTTCCCCCACATTCCAACTATTGTTAAGATTTTTATTAGGCATCAAAGCAAAGGAGTGGAAAATGAGGAACTTTTGGATGTTTGTAGGAAGTGCCTACAATGTGTGTGCGGCAGGATAGGAGAAAGCACAGAGGGGCGTGTTTGAAAATGTAACAAGTCCGCACCGGCATCCTAGGCTAACTGGGGGTGAGCATTGAAAGCTTGATAGCAAATGAGAGATTATATGTGGTTGGGCATTGAGTGCAAAGGGCCTTGGAAGTGAATATAAGCGTCTTCAGTTTGATGAAATAGAGAAGAAGGGGAAGCCAATGGAGGAATGCAAAGAGAGAGGTGTCATGGTCAAAGCAATGGGGTAGGCAACATTAATTTAGCAGTAGCATTCTGGATCGATAGGAACAGGGCAAGCTTGCATTTGTCAAGGCCAGAAAGAAGGATTTTGCAGTAACTGAGAGGTGAGATGAGAACATGGCTGACAGTTTTAGCTGTGTGGATGGAAAGGAAAAGCCATATCATAGTACTGCTATGCAGAAGTAAGACAAGATTTAGACACAGTCTGGATGTATGGACCTAGAGAAAGGTGCAAGTGAAAGATGATGGCCAGGTTACAGGTATGCATGACAGGCAGGATGGAGGTGCCCACAGTAATCAAGAAAGGAGATATCAGAAATAGTTTGGGGCCAGAAAGATAAAGAGCACTGTTTTAACTGTATTTACCTCAAGCTGGTGGTTAGCATCCACAAAGAGATGTCAGAGAGACAGGCTGAGATTTAAGGTTGGCCAGAAGGAGACAAGTCTGAAATAGAGAGATCAAGTGGTGACCTGCCAGAATAGAGATGGAATTTGACTTTGCGATTGCAAATGAAATTGCCCAAAGGTAAGATATAGAGGAAGAAGAGATGGGACCAAGGAGAGAGCCCTGTGGAAATCCAACAGAAAACTGAAAAGCAGATGAGGTTACTTGGGGGTATATATCTATGATCTACATGTGTGTAGAAACATCAAGAATAGGCTCTGATATGACTGCATGTTCACATATTTGCAATATGCCTGTTGATAATGTGCATTACATTTCCCCTATTGGTAATTAATGCCCTAGAGGCATCTGTTTCACTGGAAAGATACATAAACCATGAAAAGATTAAATCTAATTATCATTATTTCAATTTCTGGGGCAAGGCTTTTTCATAAATAATTATGTCTTAGTGTAAAACTGGCAGGCTTTAAACAGTTGCCCTATCATTCATAATAATGAGTAGAATAATAAGCCACAAGCCAAACTTTCACATGCTTTCATTAGCTACAGAAGGCTAATTACGACTTTAACCAGAAATGCCACTAAGCATCATGTTCACTGAGGTAATTACAGCATTGAGGATATTAAGAAAGTGAAAGATACATTATCCTACCAAAAGAGCTCCAAATCCAGGAATGGCATGATGTTGACAAATTCACTTTCCACAAAATCATCCTCCCTTTAAATGAATTTAAAGCATATAATCATGTGTTGAGAAATCATGTCAAGCGACTTAAATCTAGATGTTGAAAAAGGACAAATTGGGCTTGATTCTCCTCTCACTTAACACAGTGTGAACAGGATTAAGAACAATGAATTCAGATCAGTTATAGTCATGGAAAACTAGTGTAGTTGAGATCTGGGTCAAGGTCACTGTCTGAAGGCTGACCAAGTCTGATCTTGCTTACATGGAAGTCAGCAATATTTTTGCCATTAACTATAATAAGAGTTCATTCATTCATTATCAAAATGTTGACTTCCACCTGCGATCACCAATGACACCAGCCTTCATCACCCTCTTGTTAAATTTTCAAACAAGCACATTCATGTTTTGTCCTATGCTATCCTCCATGCAAGGATACATCCTCCATGCAAGGATCCATCTTCAAGTCCACTTTACTGGCCTTCTTCAAATCCCTTCTTAAAACTACCCTTTGCCTTAATGACAACAGTTAGGCAGCAGGTATGCTAAAATCACCACTTAGAATGCTGCCCACTATTGTGTCGTTGACTCCTTATGTTCCTCCATCTGTCTGTATGCATCTGTTCTGCCATCTTTACTGGGGTTAGGCTAGAATCTCACCCTTGACCATTTTTGCTGCTGGTTAATTGTAAATGTGGTTGTAAGTAGTAGTTGAGGAGGGTTTAACCCTTCCACATTTAATTCACTGAAGTGGTGGTGTCCACTTGAATCAAATTTACTGTGAAGCGTCTACATCCCTGCTATGTCAATGCCTAAAGCATTAATAGCTTTTAGCAAGGTATTTCCTGTCAAGAGTTGTAATGTAGTGGACAGTACAGAGAGGGATGTGGAAAAATAGTAAACATATTATCAGGAAAGATCAAGCCAAATAGCTACCAAAGAGCATTTTAACAAGCTGAATTATTGGGCTTATAGATCCTAAGCCTCTTACATCCTAAAAAAAGAACCAGTTCAAACCATATCTTTTTACCTGTGACTTTAATGCTATGTCAGTGGTGGTGCCCTATAGCTGTTCATAAGCAATTGTTCTAGATTTGCTATTTTATTGTGAATGCAATTGAACTCAGCAGCAGCTCAAAGTATTCTGCAAAACAAGAAAATGAAAGAAAACTAATAAATGTGGCTTTCACCTCAGCTTAATAAATGATGAAGTCTCCCAGTCACAAATCACCACAACGTAAATTCTACCCCCAAATAAAAAAGCTCCTTACTGGGGTGGCTCATGCAATTCAATATCGTCTATTCATCTAACACTGTTCACTTTGCTGTGCTTTATAATTTAGTAAATTAGCAATGAGGTTTGATCTAAGTGCATTACACATGCTGTTAGGTATAATAATGCACATGGTACGCTTCATTTAAACTATCAGTTACACCCATTACTATTAATTTAATTTTACCTTTTGTTATTGATTGCATTTATTTATTTTCACTGGGTGTTCACTGGGATAAATTAATCCCACTGACAACCTTTCTGTGAAATCACCAGTTAGAAATTTTCAGTCAAGCAGCATGTATTGGACTCTTGGACATGTTTTCTATGGAAGCACACAAATCATTTTCTTTATGAGGGCAGACAGAGCCGAACTGAAGGGCTGATACAACATATGTGAAATCTTCTGAGTGGCTCACAAAATTTTATCCTAGTGCCCACTCAATTTACTAGATATATTATATATATATATAGTTGCACTACATTTAAGAAAGTAATGGTAGAATATTGTGGGCCAGTTAAAGATGTTCTGAAAGGCAGTATGTTCCAGTGGATAGAATGCTGGTTTTAGGTTCTGACTCTGCCTGGGATCTGGTTTTGAGAATCTGTCTGAGTATGTACTGATCACTCATTGGCATGTGTTTCTTCCATGCCCTGCTGAACAAATCTCAGTGGAGTTCATATTTCATCATCCTCCACATTCATGTTTATGTCTTGTACTCATAGTGGAAATATGTACTTGCAGTTTCTGTGAAATGTATGCCACTGGTACAGTACATGAATGAGGATGTATCTGTTCAACACATGTAGCTTGTTTTCAAGTGCATGATATGTCCTGAGGAAATAGTTTGCCCCTGATAGAGTTCCAGGTTATAGTTCTGAAAGGTCTTTAGTTTGTCAGTCATAGTAGGCTTTCTCCTTTGGTTGTCTCGAGCAGGGGGTTGGACTAGATGACCTTCTGGGGTCCCTTCCAACCCTGATATTCTATGATTCTATGATTCTCTCTTCCTTTTGGTCTGTTACTTCTTCTACCACTGGAGGATGTAGCAATGCTGGGGCTACTGGTACCAAGATATTTGCATTTCTTGACATCAAATGTTTATGGGGCTGCTATTAGTGCCTTCTGTGGGAGTTTTCTCCACTCAAAGATGGCTTTCTACACATTTTCTTTGCCTATTGCTGCCTTCTTGAATAGAGTCTTAGCAGTTTTAACTGTTGATTCAGCTGTTCCATTTAACTGGCTTTGTTATGGTGACAATGTAGTATAATTTACCATTCCCAGGTAAATTGCACAAAAACATTGCAAGAAACTAGGGTCTGTTGTCTTAAACTATTGTTTGGGATATCATTCTTGCTGAAATGCTTCATTGCTTTGTCTGTGATCAGAGCTGTGGTAGTGTCTGACAGCTCATCTAGTTCCCAGAAGTCTGAAAAGCAGTTTACAAATAATGAGATAGTTTGTGAAGTTTGTAATGAAAAGCTCCATTCCTACTAAAGTTATGTATTTCATTATCTCTTTTAGCTGCTTCATCTGCATTTTCCTACATGTATCACAGCTTCTCACCAGGTCTTTGATATCCTTGGCCATGTTTGGCCAGTATATGGTGTCCTCGCTTTCTAGAGAAATGCTTCTATTCCAATGTGATGTATTCTTGAGAGCATTTCCACTCTCAAAGATCTGTATATTAGGATTCCACTGCCTCTACATGTGATGCTATCTTACATGCTCCTCTCATCTCAACAGTTCCACTATTCTTGGGAGGCAAATGTGGTTTTTCCCTTGGTGTCTAGCCATCCTGACAGAATGATGGAGGTGAACTCTTAAATGTCTTTGTCTTATATAGTCTGGATTCTTTCCTACCCCTGCCTTGAAACTGAAATGTAACTGGCTTGGTTCATGCTTTCTATGATTTCTGTATTTGCCAGGTTAAGGAGACCATATTCTTGTTCGGTTGCCATATTTTCGTGCTGCAAGGCTGCTCTGGATAAGAAGTCAGCTATGTACATCTTAATGCCTTTCTTGTAGTGTACATGTAAGTTGTAGAGTTGCAGTTTCAGTAGCATGCACTGAAGGTGTCTTGTGTGGCCACTGTTCCCTGCAAGTCCTGTTAGTACAGCACTGATATTCTTCTGCTACAGGTTTAATCTCAAATGGCATTCTCAACCCTCTGTACCTACCTGCTAGTGTCCAAAATATGGTGAAGCCTTTCTTTATCCACTAGCATTTACCAATATCTGTCTTTGGCATTAAGTACTGAGAATATTTTTGCTTTGGCAAGTCAAGTAATACTTTTTTCAGTTGGTAGTGAGTTCTTTTTAGTGCTTTGTTTGATATGCTTGGATCTGTGCAAATGCACAGCTTGACCGGGCTTTGCAATAGCTACCATGCTGCGTATATAACTTGTGGGCTCTGAGACATTAATAATGATGCCTTCTTTTTCCATTTGCTTTATTGTTCCCATTATTTTTTTTCAATGCAATGGGGTACTTTGTAAAGCTGGTTCTTTACTGGCCAAATTGTTTATTTCCAGCTGTAACAGGACTGGACATACTAGTCCATCAGAAGCATCATGGTAATCTTTTAGGAGCTTTGCTTCAGTCTATTCTGTGCTCTAGATAGGTTTTTTTTGTTTTTGTTTTGCTTGTGTGTCTATTGTATGAATCATTTGTCTCAGGTTTAGTATCACTAGGTTCATGTATTTGCTTGTTTTAGCTAAAAACAATGACTTCTGCATTACTTGTACTACCTAAAATTTCAGCCCATATACTTTTTCTTGGTATTCTGCTTGTAACTTAGATTGTCCTAGTGGTATTATGGATTCATGTCATCATATACTTTAATTTGGCTTTGTTTGTTTACAATTTAACTTTCTTCTCTTGTGTAATACTGAGGAAACCTTTGTAGTCTAACACATTCACTGGTTCCAAGTCTATTTCATATTCAATTTCCTGTTTGTTTGTATGCTGTTTCCTTGTCTTTGCATCTGGTGCTAGTCTGAGCTTTACAAGCCATTTATTTTTGCTGTTTTGCACTGCATTGATCTCATATACATGCAAAAAAACCCTTCTCTTTGGAGCAAGGACCATCTTTCTATTCAGTGTTTATATAACAGCTAACACTATGGGTCCTGATCCATGATGAGGGCTCCTAGGTGCTATGTTAATAGAAATACAAATAATAATAGTATCTCGTTCTCTGAGTCATTGCTTGCTTTCTTGATATGTTGCTTTTCTTGTCTGCAAACTTTGGCATAATGATTTTGCTTGCCAAAATCATTTCATATGACCCCAAATGCTCGGTATTTTGCATTATCATTTTTCTCCACAGTATCCACAGGCCTTCTTTTGTATTTTGTCTCCTCTGTTTTGTATTTGTGCATTTACTTTTACACAAATGTTGGTGTATTTTTCCTTGTATTTTCATGCTTCCCCTGTGCTGCTTGCTGAACTCTGTCTGCTCCACCTATTCTCTTTCATTTACATGTGAGTTTGTTCAATAGCTTTGCCCATCTATAGTTCTTTGTAGATTTAATGTGGGCTCGGAGTATTCTCCTTCAAACTCTTGCATCTTTCTTCCCTATTACTAACCTATCATGAAGCAGTTCATCTTTTAAGATTTGATAATTGCATCAGTCAGCCACTTTGCACAGCTTGACAATATACTGATCACTAGTTTCTCCAGATTTTTGGTTCATCTTGTTGAAACAATTGATATGACATTTCTTGCGGGTTAAAAATGTTTTTTGGAGCACTTCTAGGATTTTACATGGGTCCTCCCAGTCTGCTGCTGACATATGCGGATCCTGCTGCAGCCTTTCCCCATTACAAATAATAGTGTGACTGCTCATATTTTGTTTTCCTTTTATTCAGTTTTATTGTTTTTTCCCCTTTCCCAAAAATGTCCACTTGTTGAACACATCCCCTTTCCTGCCATCCATTGGCACGGGACACAAATCTGATTTCTGTTTTCTCTTTATTTGTTTTCCCCTCCACTATCTTAGTTTCTGTTTTGACACATCTGGGAGCTGATTCATTTCTGACACCATGTTCTGTTTGCAAGCATAAAGAGACAAAGCCAAGACACTGCGACATGCAGGCCTTATTCATTATTCTATGTACACTGTCCTCTCTCACCAAGAAAGAACAGTTCTCTAAGTTCCTACACATAATCATACTATTGCACCCCTTATCATAACAATCAGGACCTCTGCTGGGGAGAAAACCCAGCTGACTGGCAGTTCCAGAAAAAAATGCTGGCCCATCAGGCAAATACCTAGTCCAATAGCCTAACCTAAGCATCAAGACAGAGCTACAGCAGAAAATTAGGGATGGGTAAACCTCAAAAGTTAGAGAGTTCAGATATGAATTCTTATGAAAATGAAAGTATGGAGGCTTCGCCAAAGCTTATATCAACTATTGGGACCTCTTATGTTTGCTAATTGGGCTGATCCTCTCCTAACATTGGGCTTTCTATTTCAGATTCCAGTTGGATATAATTCCAGAACGTCTTTCATTTTTGCACACCCATTTGTAGCACTTTGCAAGCACCTAAAGTGAGAAACAGTGCTTAAGTATTTCAAAAACTTTTAAATGGGGAAGACTGGAGACTTTTATATAAGCCACTTCACCCAACCCTAAGTAAAATGCACATTTAATGTAATTACAAATACTGCTGGCACGTTATGAAGAAACAGCTGGCTTTGTCAAAAAGGGGACAAACTTAATTCTGTATAACCTCCTCAATCTAAAAAAAAATACACAAAATGATATCTTCCTGTATTCCACTCCCATTTTTCTCCCTCTTCCTCTATTCCTGATTCATTCCTCTCCACCTCCTTCACTCTTTTCTCATCTTCCTGTCTGTGTCTGTCTCCTTTCATTTTCTCTTCCTTCTTTCTCCATTCACCTCTCTTCTTTTTCCTCCCTTTTGAAGTTGGATGCCATCATTAAGAACACAGGCTCACCTCTTGTATTGAATTCTGCCATTAGTTCCAATCTGGGTTTGGGTTAGATAAATATTATAAATTAATAAAAATATCTGACAAATCATAACCCCCTGAAAAACTGCATTTACTAGGGACACTGCAGATTATTCTAATTCCATAAATGAGATGATGGTTTTTTAATTTCTTATCTTTTATTGAGAACTTATCTTCACTTAATTTAAATAATAGCTGTAGAGGGGAGACAGTATTTTATTGCATATCAACCCTTGTGCAATATTTCAGTCACATATTTGGCACTAAGTTTAGGGGGCACTGCGTCAGCTTAAAATCCCACTCACTTAAACAATACTCACTTAAACAGAGGTAAACTAAACCACTGTAGACAAAACTCCGCCATATCAGCAAAGTTCAGATCCTCCATTGAACCCCGGCAAAACTGCGGGGGCTGGAATCAGAATCAGTATGCCAATTTAGACCCATTCTTATAGAGGAAAGCAAAATGTATACATAGAACTTTGTGTTCTAGTGTGGTAGGAAGAATGAGAACCAATTTGCCACAGTCCATTTAGCTTCATGAAACAGACAACTGCATACAGTGCAGAGGAGTTCAGAAAAAATATTTTTTCACATACAAGAATCAAAAATAAAAGAAGACAGTGTTCGGTTCTGGCAGAAAGCCTCAACATTAAAACTATACATCATTTCATGTATACAAAACTTGTTTTAATAATCCTCTTGTCATCTACTTCAGTGCTATCTGTATTCTTATTAATTGGATGGAAAAGGCCCTGTGCCACAGGACACGGCTGATTTCTTTCACCATAATGCATACCTATAACAGAGAGCTTTGGATTTTTCATATCATGGACTCTAATGGGCTATTTAAAAGGGAGCCAAGTCAAGCCTGACGTGTATAAATTGATCTAGGTACCTTAAATATTGTCCAGCATATTAAAGTTCACCTTTAAGATTTCAGGGGTGTTATTATATTATTGCTTTAAATCTGTGTTTGCTGTATCCCTAAACTTGTGTGAGAGTGAGAGTGTGGTGGCTATGGAGTGACTCATGGTAAACCAGTGAGTATACCCATTTGTTTACAATGGGTCATACAAACACAGTATAGAATATTTTGAGGACTGGGGGGAGAGGAGGAGTTCTTTATAGTTAAAGTTTCATTTTAAAAAATGTCACAGAGAATATGAGAAGAGATTAGGGGGCAAAAATAACCAGTGCAAGGGGGGAAAGACTGATTCTGAAAAGTCTGCAAAGATGAATAAACCTTTCCATTTTACTCATGAAAAATGTTGCGAAATATTGTACATTTGTAATGGCTCTACTGATGTGATAATGCAATTGGAAGAGCTATAACATGTGCAAATACCACAGTGCTTCATAACCAAATGGTCTTATCCAATTTGAGTGAACTCCTGGAGCCCTCAAAGTCAATGGAAGTTTTGCCCTTGGCTTCAATAGAGCCAAGATTTTATCTTCAGTGTTTGCTACAAATAACCTGTTCACAGAGACTCACAGCTAATATCCTACCATGGTGTAATCACCCTACATTGGAGAAACAAGAGACAAGCTGTACCCCTTAACAAAAGAGGAATCTGAAAAGCAAGCAGAAAATAGAATATAATTGCAAGTGAATGTACTCTTAGCAGATGGCATATTGTCAGAATTTGAGGTGAAAAAGAAAATTCTGTCCTGGACTGAAAACTGGTTAAGAAGGAGAAAACAGAGTTTAGGAAGAAGTGGTCAGTTTTCACTATGGGAGATTGTCAAGTGTCATTTAACATTTAACATTTAATTATCTGAAATCTTTGCTTCTATCCAAATCAGCACAGAGCCCCAGTTTGTCTGTATAAGTACGCTACAAAAAGTGTGACATCTTATACTGATTTTTAAGTTCCCGTTTAGTCACATTTATTTAGAGCATCTTTAATCACTTACTAGAGAGGATGACTCTTTTGTATGCCAATGTAACATGTTTTGTCAAACTGCAATTATGATCAATTAAGAAACAGTGTTATCACGAATTCTCTCACAACTTAGTTTGAACTAGGTGCCATTAAAAAATCATTAGGTTTCCAATTCACCTTCAAAATTGTTACTTGACACTTAAATCCTTTTATATTTCTTTTGAAATAGTTGCAAAAGCCTTCTTCAAAACCTCATTTCCAGTATATCATTTTTCACATTGGCATGGTATCAAAATATCTGATTTTACATTTTCAATTACATATTAAAACTTTAAAATTCACATGGTTTACAGTGAGGCAGTGAGTATCATTCTGGGTATTGTCAAACTGACACCTTTCTAGGGCAATAGATTCATTTTAGAAGAAAATAAATACATGAATAAAAGAAACATACTGAGTGTAAACCAATCAGACTTAGCTTTACATAAACCCCCTTTTTTTTTTTTGCTTCTATAGGACAGTTAACTTCAGTGAGTAGAAAAGCTCTAGGATGCAATGACTCTTCGTATTGAGACTCACTAAGCAAGCAGTGTAAAGTCTCACAGGTAACCCAGTCCTTTGTAAACATGTCCCTTAATATTAGATTTTTCTCTAGCAGAAGACAGGGAAAGAGTATGTTCTAGTATCATTGATAGTATTTAAACTATTTGGTTTTTACAAGAGCCAGTACAAGTGAATCTGGAAATACACCCTCCATCTCAGCATCTAGGGATGTTGGGGAGAAACTATTGCTGGTTGATTTTCTTTTTTTATCCAGAGAATCATAGCACTGAGACTGCTAGTGACACACAGACACACCTCCCTCTTGCATAGTCCTTGTCAGTACAAACTTGTGGTCTCCACCATGAGAAACCCTTGTGTACTCATCTTCCCCGAAACCACTTCCCCAAGACATTCACCATAGATTGCTCTCCCATGTATGATTCTTCCCATGATCGCTCTACTTTCTATGATCACCCCTTTCCCCAGGAGGACTGTCCCCTTAGATATATCCAGCCTCGAGATACTCCTAACCATGAAGAGAATCTCAATGGACAACTGTCCACCTGCAGAACATTGTACCCAGCTAGCCTGCTGGACTCCCTCTGTGAGTTAGAGGTTGATCTTTTATCCAATCTTCCCACTAAAATATAAAATGAGGCCTTCCATGAAGCAACCCCCACTCTGCCATCCACTAAAGAAGGGAACTGAGGGTTTAGCATAATCCAGTCTTTCCCTCTTTCTGAAAATTAAGAGAGACCCCATCTTGATCCCACCCTCTTGAAGGTTAGAAGCAGGAGATAGGAAGAGTGGACAGGGAAAGATCCCCTATTGATCCTGCCCTTGCTTCCCCACAGATATGGAGAAAAGGGGGATTGCATGATTATAGCTAATTCTTCTTCCACTAGGGAAGAGACCTTAAAAGGGCACTCACACTTGGCAAGCTCCTGCTCCACCTGTGGAGAAGAGAGGGTGGAGAAACGTCTTTTCTTTCTCTTCTGCGCAAGAAGTGGACCCTTTAGCTTTTTTCCTCAGGGTTTGGCAATCCTCATTTTCCTAAGGAAGCCCACATAATGGAAATGCACAGGTAGATAGTAACTTGAATACAGACTAGGTTAAAGAAAAGGAAGAAAATACTTTAGTTTAATTTGATTGTTTTCCCTTTGCAGAACTATTTTTTCAATCATCAGAAAAGCACCACTGCACACTAGTTATTAAGCTATTGCTATTTTATTAACCACTTTCTGAATCAGGTTGACTCTGTCAGACCAAAAGAAAAGGTTTTAGTTAAATAAGGTATTAGCTGGGTGCTAATTCTTCATGTCTGTATTAGGGAAAGTTTTCTGAAGAGAGCTAACAGGTGCTATTGAAGAGATACCAATGCATTATGGCAAAAGTGGTGCAGATTCAGATTATGTGTCTTTGCTTCCTCTGTACTTGACTAAACTCTGGATGTGAATGAGATCACACGGATTTAATCCTGACAAGAGAGAGTGGACTGGGAGAAGGATGGTGAGTGTTTTAGTGAGATTTCAGCTCCTAGTACTGCGATCTGTCTGCTCTTCATTCAAGTCATTCACACTTGGATGGATTTTGCATCTCGATCTGTTGCTGGTGTCTCAAGTGGCACTAGTAGCCAAAAGCATTGCCTGTGTCTAATTGGATGTTTCAAATCCAGGCCTTGTGATGGTAGTCCCAGAGTTTGTTTTTTTCTACATCAGATTAAGGCAACTTCACACAAATTGACACATAGACTACACATTCAGAAGCCACAGCGGATGCACAGTGTGGCTGTTTACCTATCAGGATTGTTATCGATGCATTTCAAAGGAATTAGAGTATTTCGTGTTTGATCCAAATTTCAAAATTTGTAAAGTACCAAGGCAAGGTGGCAAATATCTGCCCCATCTTGAAATCTCTAAATAACCCTTTCCATAATCCCTCTTCATAGCTCCACCTGCCTCCTCATGTCCAGGGCTCACTTCTCTCAAATGTGGGGAGAATCAGGTAATGAGAAGGTAAATGCTGGTACTACTTTTCAGTCTTCAGGTCTGCCCTTTTGTCTCCTCTGAAATAATCCAGTCATATGGGCCCTTCCAGAGATCCAGGGCCAAAGGATCATTCAGCTGAGCAAGTCAAGTTAGAAAGTAATTTATCAAGTACTAAAAGAATGTGACAAAAGCTCAGCAAAGCTCAACTAACCTTAACCATAACCCTAAACCCTTCATTCATTACCCTAGGTGTTTTAAACAATTTCCACAGCAGAAATCCAGTTAGAAATCCTCCTGCCATCTCTGTGCTGTAACCATAAAGTAGTTCTTTGCCTTAATATCAAGTCTGAATACCAAGGCACAGAGCGAGGGTGTGCATGAGAGGCAGATGGGACATCAAGGAAGGGTAGGATCTTTGCATTCAACCCCCTCCCATGCAAATATGCAAGCAGAAAATACTAGCATTTCTGGTTATTGTGCAAATCCAACATTCATTCTGGCTCTTATTTGGGAAGTGGTCACCAGAATCTTAGAATTTCTATCTTCACTCTGGGAAATCAGGGAGGGTGGACATAGAGTAGATTCAGAGAAATGCTGGGTCTGTCATTGCCAAACAGTAGAATATCCTAAGCCAGTTTGGGCTGAAACAGTCTGCATAAATATGTTTATTATGGTTTTGTCTACTGCAGGGGATCCAGAGAAATAGAGTAGAAGTGGACACCAAGGTGAAATGGTCTGAATTTGTCAATCAGGCATCATATAACTTGCTTATATAGCAGTTGATAAGGGATGCAACCAAAGTGGCTGGTGTGGTGCTCCCTGACCTTCAAGTGATGGTATTTTCTAAACCCCAGAGTTCAAAAATTAGAAACCAAAACAAATAAACTCACAAAATTGATTTCTCACCCCAAGCTGTTCCCAGTGTAAGCACCACCAGCCTGGACTCATGCATTACTCAACTAACTGATCCTAGCTATATTGTGTCTTGAAAAGAGCAATAAATAGACAGGACAATCCTCCCAAAGTAATACTGGATGATGTTATATTCCCTGTTTTTCAATGGGGAACACTGACCTCACGTCCAGCACCTTGTCTTGGACCAAACACTTTCAGAGACCTACCTACCTAAGTAGTTATTTATATAACCATTCATCAGTATAGTATTTGAGAACCTACACTCTGTAATTTTTTGCCAAGACTACAGCCAACAATGACCCTACCTATTAAAGGCCTTGGGGACAGAGCACTTCATGGCAGAGAGAATGTTTTTACTGGTGTGGCCACCCTCTGCTCTATTTTATGACCGGCATGAGTGTTTGGGTCAGATGTTTACTAATCTGTTTGTTCTGGTTCCTGTTATGATTTCCCCCCACAAAATACTTCTCTAGTTCCCTGGTTGACACTTATAATGCATCTCAGAGGCCTCTGTCTGTCTTCTCAGATTAACTTGAGCCAGCTGCTAAAATATGACTGACGAAACTGATATTTCCTACTTGCAAAATGATTCAAGCTAAGTCAGCTGTTCATGATCCAAACTGTCTATTTCAGTGTCTGCTGTGCAATAAATTTTCCACACAACAAGTCTATCAAATATCACAGATAGTACTTTTAAATGTACTTGTTAAAATAAGTATCTAGAAAATAGATCCAATTTATTTCTGCAGATCTCATCTCATCTTCATTTATATTAAGGTAACACCGAGGAGGCCTTCAACTAGGATTAACACCCCTCTGTCACATTCACCATACAAAAGCATAGTAAAACATAGTCCTGGCCTAAAAGCTAACAAATTACACAGATGAGACTGATGGTGGTTAGGATGAAGACAGTATACACAGAGGCACAAATAGATTAAGTGTCTTGCCCAAATTCACAGCAGAAGTATCTGGAACATTCAGGAACTAAAACCAGATCTTCCGAGTCCTAGTCCACTACTGTAACCACAAGACTTATCCTTCCTCCCACGCACCCTATTTTTGTCACATTTCAGAGTGACTGCAAATGGCAAGGCAAACTTAGAAGTCAAACATAAGGGGTTTGTAACCCACAAACATTTTGGAGTTTAGGTTTAGTTTAGAAACACAGTCAAAATGCTTGTCTGAATTCTATGAGCTTCTTTGGTATATGCAATTGGCTTCTGTGTGGGCACAGGCAGAGGTATTGTTAGTTAAACATGGTGACTATTTTCAGGCAGAGGAGAAAAAGCCCAGGAGTGTGTAACACCGAAGAAATGTGAAGATTGTTCAGAAGTGTCTCGGGGCTTAGCGTGAGGGGCAAATAAGATGTAAATTAGTGACATTATGTAATTCTGTAGCATCTTCCATCCAAGAATCTGAAAGCACTTCATACACATTAACTAAACAAACCTCCCAATAAGCCTGAGAGGTAGGTAACTCCATTTTACAGGGACTTCCCTTCAGGCCCATAGGACTAGCTTGTAACTTTATTATCTACTCTGAGTAAGGGATGGTGTGTAGCTGGAGTGGGTCAGAAGCAAACCACAGCATAAACAATGACTCAGAATCACAAGTCCTGAACATTTGCTCTGGGTTGAGCAGGAGGGAGAGTAAGTAAGTAAATAAGTAACGAACCAACCACCCACCCACCTTTTTCACAGAGCATCTTATTTGCCTCTTTGTCCTATCTCCTCACCCTGGCTGGTGAGGTATGAGGAATACAGTGAGGGCTCTCCGTGCATCACTCCTCTCTACTTCCTTTCTTACAAGATTGGGCAAGTAGTTTCTACTTTCCTACCACCATAGTCAGAGACACAATCTGAGCAGGATCACATAGAATAAATCCCTGACTCCTTTCAGAGGCAAGTGAAGACTGTGGTATTCTAATAAATGCCAGAAATAAAATATAATCCAGTATTTATAATTCTCAGTCCTGTTCTCTAACCATTAAACCATGCTTCTTCCTAATTATACCAGTTTGAGATTTATTTAAGAAGCTTGTGTTTACTGGGTAATTTTGAAATGCATATAGTATCATTGATAGTCACTAGAAAGCTCCATTTGTTTTCAGCTATGTGCCTCCCTACTCCAAGAACAGTATAAGGAATAGTATGTATTAACTGCTTATGCACTGTGCTTTTTATTCTACATCCCCTTGCTTTATGAACAACTATAAAATGTCATTTTAATGCTTGTGTTTAAACTAGCCTTTAGTATGTGCTTTTTGGTGGGGAGGAGGGTATGGACAGCACTGCAGTGCAGGGGTAATGTCCCTGTGATGGGGTTACAATCACAGATTAGTCTGGGAAAAAAATCACTCTAGTATTTTGCTCTTGCTTATACACTGCCCTTTAGCTAATTAGGAAGCAGCGCACAATTCTTGCAAAAATATATACAATGAAAACTATGAGATATTTTCTAGGTGGAGTCCACCTTATTAACCTCCTTTTCTCAAGCCTCTCTTGTGAATACTAAACCACCTCCACCCCCAAACACAAAACTGTTCCCCACCCTTCTCCAAAATTTCAAGCACTTTCCTACTGATCTCTTGGCTTTTTCTAGTCATAATGCCTCATTGCTTACCCAATCAGCAGAAACCTTGCTTGCCCCAGTCCTGATTTCTGATTATCACTTTCCTACTAAGGGGTTTCAGCTGTTCCTTATCTTGGCAGCTAGGAATCCTGCCCCAAGCTGTTAATGCTATATCTTTCAGGTCAACAGTAATAATACAGAAAAAGGCCACAGATCAAGGAGTATTCTAGAGTATGCAGGGGGAGTGTTGGAGGTGGAAAAAAGAATGTCAGGATTGTTCTGGTCTCATTTTGTATTACACTCTTGTTATTTGAAGTATGTGATGAGCACTTAGTTGTCTTCTCTAGAAGACAAGGTTCTACAAGAACCTAAATAGACTAAAATAGAAGAAGATTCTGCTCCCTGGAAATGAAAGGAATATGTTTGTTCTCAACATTGCTGGCTGTTTTTTCCTTTTTAAGAGACCTACTTACTTATCTATTAAACAAAGTTCTGAGTTCCTGTGCCATCTCACCATCATTCAGTTTCACATGAAAGGATAAACCAATTTAGCAACAGGGTTGCCTCCCACTCTGAAGCAACCCTGATCATAGACCTAGTAGCTGTTCAGAACTCTACCAGGATTAAATCCACTTACAGCTGTAAAATTACAGACATGTGTCTATACCTGCTGAAGTTCCTTTATCTTGGTATGGTGCTGCAATGCTTCAGAATTTGCTATGAGACTAGCCTTTACAAAGAAAAGCCTTAGAGAGGTCCTCAGCAGATAAATGTCCCTCATTTAAACCTGGTAGAACTGCAGAAGGCTCTTTGTGGTGGCATGATAAATGTGGTGAGACACCCTCTCCCTGAGGAAAAGCACAGCACACACCGTAGTGTGCAAAAACCTAACACAGCTGGATTCTTTCTTTCATAAAGTAATGATCACCTAGAACCTTCACACACATACGGAAGTGGGGTGTGTAGTCTGCTCATGATGTTTGTTTTGCCCATTGGCATGCCAAATCCCACTTGCCCTGGCGTGGCTTATTAGGTACCATGCCAATGAGTGGCACCACCAAGCAGGAGCAGATTGTTTTTTGCTACCCTCTGTGATAGAGATGATTGTAGATATTATATTATACTAAGCTGAAATTATGGAATTTTTTTACTAACAGCAAATATTTTCACAGGAAACCATTTCTTTTCTACAAGTTGCATTTTTCCCCAATAAAATTAGACAAGTTGTTACCGTCTTTGCTTTTTGTTGTTGTTTTCATTTTTTTCTTTTATTATTTTCCTCCTTCCCCTTCTACCCTCCTTCCAAATGTGAAGGAGAGCTCACCAGTTTGGGTTCCTGTCACAGGTTTTGGCATTATGTGGTGCTGTGACATTGCATCTTTTTCGAGTGATTGGATGTGGCTAGAACAACAGAATAAGAAGAAGCAAAGAAATATATTCAGAAGGTGTTCACAGGTCAATTCCTCGCTGGGTCAGACCTCGGCGGGCTAGCCTGAGTATCCACTGGAACAGCTATTTTTAGCACCAGCTAGGCAGATACTGGGGGTGGCTGAAGTCTAAGAAGTGTGGGAAGGGAATGGGATACATATTTAGGCGATTAAGGGGTTGTGGAACACAAGTTGGAAAATTTTAGTGTTGTGTACTAAATTCTTTTTGTACAGATAAAGCCTTTTAGTTTACTTCTGCATTTGTTGTTGGGCTGCATTTTTTTCAAGAATGTCCACAGCCCAGAACTGGTCTCCTTTTATGTTTTAGTTGTCAAAATTGAAATAAATAAATATATATATTAAAAAGTTAGGAATTGAGTTTTTAAGTTCATGGCAGGAGTTTCCCCAGCACAGGACAATTATCATCACTTCTATAGAGTAAATTTATGGGTAAGCTGTGTCTTCTATATGAGTAATAAAGATATTCTATGAACTATATGGGTATTCTTAGTAATAAGGTGAGTTACATGCCCAGAAGCATGTTGTTAATTATTCAGAAGACTAAGTGTATGTATACATGAAACTTATTAATAATAAATTTTCAGCTGAATGTTCTGGAGCTGGCATTCAGTACAGCGGCTGAAAAGAAGCTGAATTCTGAAATTAATGCAGCATGCACTTTCCTTCTTCACTCTTATCACTGTGTTCATTGGCTGAGCCTTAGTCAGGGGCGGGGCTATCAAGGAGGCCAGGGCTTTATAAAGCAGTGAGCAAGCGACCAGGGAGCTTTGGGAACAAGGGCTGCTAACAGGAAGTTTCAAGAGGGAGTTAGGAAGAGCGAAGGTACACTTGGCATTCTTTAAAACCTGTACACTAAACTATAATCAAAACTTCTTGATTTAAACAAAAACCCTATCATTAACCTAGGTAACTGTAGGAGAAAATGCAGGCAGAAGCCCAGCAGCAGAGTGGGGGCTATACTGTTTATTGCACTCGGTGTAGCATGTATGATTACCTGCTCTGTGGGTGGGTGGAGTATGTGTGCATTCAGTGCAAGGAGCTCCTGTCCCTCAGAGACTGTGTATGGGTTTTGGATGCCAGGGTGGCAGAACCGGAGGAGCTAAGGGAGGCAGAGAGGTGTGTTGATGCGGCTTTCCAGGACACTGTAGATTTGTCCCACCTCTGGTCAGACAGCCCCTGAGCTGTTAAGGAGGATGAAAGACCCAGAGAAGGAGAGCAGTCAACAGGAACAGAGGGAAACCTTCCCATAGTTGGGACCCTCCTTCCAGATGATGCTGGGGTATTCTCTTGCATTGAGGTTACCTCTCCGGGGGAGGGAACTCCAGTCATTAGGAAAAAGCAGGTGTTAGTAATGGGAGATTCCATCATTAGAAACATAGATAGCTGGGTTTGTGATGACCGGGAGGTGACTTGCCTGCCTGGTGCAAAGGTTGCGGATCTCTCAAGGCATCTAGATTAGTGGTTCTCAAAGCCGGTCCACCGCTTGTTCAGGGAAAGCCCCTGGCGGGCCGGACCGGTTTGTTTACCTGCCGCATCCGCAGGTTCGGCCGATCGCGGCTCCCACTGGCTGCGGTTCGCTGCTCCAGGCAAATGGAGGCTGCAGGAAGGGCAGCCAGCACATCCCTTGGCCTGCACTGCTTCCCGCAGCCCCCGTTAGCCTGGAGCGGCGAACCACAGCCAGTGGGAGCCGCAATCAGCCGAACCTGCAGATGCAGCAGGTAAACAAACCGGTCTGGCCCGCCAGGGGCTTTCCCTGAACAAGCAGTGGACCAGCTTTGAGAACTACTAATATAGATAGACTTATGTTTAGTGCTGGGAAGGAGCCAGTGGTCGTGGTACAGGTAGGTACCAATGACATAGGGAAGGGTAGGAGAGACGTCCTGGAGGCCAAATTTAGGCTGCTAGGAAAGAGACTGAAATCCAGGACCTCTATGGTGGCATTCTCAGAAATGCTTCCAGTTCCACATGCAGGGCCAGGTAGGCAGGCAGAGCTTCAGAGTCTCAATGCGTGGACGAGACAATGGTGTAGAGAGGAGGGGTTTAGATTTATTAGGAACTGGGGAAACTTTTGGGATGTGAGAGCCTATACAGGAAGGATGGGCTGCACCTAAACCAAAGTGGATCCAGACTGCTGGCACTTCACATTAAAAAGGTTGCAGAATAGTTTTTAAACTAAGAGATGGGGGAAAGCCGATTGCTGCAGAGGCGCATGTGGATCAGACAGACTTCTCTTACAGAAGAGTCTATTGAGAGAGATTCTCTAGGTTTTAGTCAGGAGGAGGGGATGAAAGAAGACGAAGGGGATCAGACAAGCAACATTCACATAAAGAATCTGACACATCAGAAAAGGGCAGACAAATAAACAGTGACAAGTTTTTAAAGTGCTTGTACACAAATGCCAGAAGTCTAAATAATAAGATGGGTGAAACTAGAGTGCCTTATGTTAAAGGAGGATATTGATATAATAGGCATCACAGAAACCTGGTTGAGTGAGGACAATCAATGGGACACAATCATTCTGGGGTATAAAATATATTGGAAGGACAGAACAGGTTGTGCGGGGGCGGGGAGTGGCACTATATGTGAAAGAAAATGTAGAATCAAATGAAATAAAAATCTTAAATGAATTCACATGTTCCATGGAATCTCTATGGATAGTAATTCCATGCTCTAATAAGAATATAACAGTAGGGATCTATTATCAACCACCTAACCAGGACAGTGATAGTGACGATAAAATGCTAAGGGAGATTAGAGAGGCTATCAAAATAAAAAATTCAATAATAGTGGGGGGTTTCAATTATCCCCATATTGACTGGGTAAATGTCACCTCAGGAAGAAATGCAGAGACAAAATGTCTCTTAAATGGCTGCTTCCTGGAGCAGCTGGCACAGGAACCCACAAGGGGAGAGGCAATTATTGATCTAGTCCTGAGTGGAGTGCAGGATCTGGTCCAAGAGGTAACTATAACAGGACCGCTTGGAAATAGTGACCATAATATAATAACATTCAACATTCCTGTGGCAGGAAGAACACCGCAACAGCCCAACACTGTGGCATTTAATTTCAGAAAGGGGAACTATGCAAAAATGAGGAGGTTAGTTAAACAAAAATTAAAAAGTACGGTGACTAGAGTGAAATCCCTACAAGCTGCATGGACACTTTTCAAAGACACCATAATAGAGGCTCAACTTAAATGTATACCCCAAATTAAAAAACTCAGTAAAAGAACTAAAAAAGAGCAACCATGTAAAAGAAGCAGTGAGAAATAAAAAGGCATCTTTTAAAAAGTGGAAGTCAAATCCTAGTGAGGAAAATAGAAAGGAGCATAAACACTGCCAAATTAAGTATAAAAATGTAATAAGAAAAGCCAAAAAGAAGTTTGAAGAACAGCTAGCCAAAAACTCAAAAGGTAATAACAAAATGTTTTTTAAGTACATCAGAAGCAGGAAGCATGCTAAACAACCAGTGCTAAACAACCCTGGAGGATCGAGATACAAAAGGAGCACTTGAAGACGATAAAGTCATCGCGGATAAACTAAATGAATTATTTGCTTCAGTCTTCACAGCTGAGGATGTTAGAGAGATTCTCAAACCTGAACCGTATTTGTAGGTGACAAATCTGAGGAATTGTCACAGATTGAAGTGACAATAGAGGAAGTTTTTAAATTAATTGAGAAACTTAACAGTAACAAGTCACCGGGACCAGATGGCATTCACCCAAGAGTTCTGAAAGAACTCAAATGTGAAATTGCAGAACTATTAACTATGGTTTTTAACCTGTCCTTTAAATCAGCTACTGTACCCAATGACTGGAAGATAGCTAATGTAATGCCAATATTTAAGAAGGACTCTAGAGGTGATCCTGGCAGTTAGAGACCGGTAAGTTTAACATCAGTACTGGGCAAATTAATTGAAACAATAGTAAAGAATAAAATTGTCAGACATGTAGAAGAACATAAATTGTTGCGCAAAAGTCAGCATAGTTTCTGTAAAGGGAGATCGTGTTTTACTAATCTATTAGAGTTCTTTGAGGGGGTCAACAAACATGTGGACAAGTGGGATCCAGTGGACATAGTGTACTTAGATTTCCAGAAAGCCTTTGACAAGGTCCCTTGCCAAAGGCTCTTACGTAAATAAAGTTGTCATGGGATCAGAGGGAAAATCTTTTCATGGATTGAGAACTGGTTAAAAGACAGGGAACAAAGGGTAGGAATAAATGGTAAATTTTCAGAATGGAGAGGGGTAACTAGTGGTGTTCCCCAAGGGTCAGTCCTACAACCAATCCTATTCAACCTATTCATATATGATCTGGAGAAAAGGATAAACAGCGAGGTGGCAAAGTTTGCAGATGATACTAAACTGCTCAAGATAGTTAAGACCAAAACAGACTGCGAAGAACTTCAGAAAGATCTCATAAAACTAAGTGATTGGGCAACAAAATGGCAAATGAAATTTAATGTGAATAAATATAAAGTAATGCACATTGGAAAAAATAACCCCAATTAAACATACAATATGATGGGGGCTAATTTAGCTACAACTAGTCAGAAGAAAGATCTTGGAGTCATCATGGATAGTTCTCTGAAGACGTCCACGCAGTGTGCAGTGGCAGTCCAAAAAGCAAACGGGATGTTAGGAATCATTAAAAAAGGGATAGAGAATAAGACCGAGAATATCTTATTGCCCTTATATAAATCCATGGTACACCCACATCTTGAATACTGCTTACAGATGTGGTCCCCTCATCTCAAAAAAGATATACTAGCATTAGAAAAGGTTCAGAAAAGGGCAACTAAAATGATTAGGGGTTTGGAACAGGTCCCATATGAGGAGAGATTACAGAGGCTAGGACTTTTCAGCTTGGAAAAGAGGAGACTAAGGGGGGATATGATAGAGGGATATAAAATCATGAGTAGTGTGAAGAAAGTCAATAAGGAAAAGTTATTTACTTGTTCCCATAATATAAGAACTAGTGGCCATCAAATGAAATTAATGGGTAGCAGGTTTAAAACAAATAAAAGGAAGTTCTTCTTCACTCAGCACACAGTCAACCTGTAGAACTCCTTGCCTGAGGAGGTCGTGAAGGCTAGGACTATAACAGGGTTTAAAAGAGAACTGGATAAATTCATGGAGGTTAAATCCATTAATGGCTATTAGCTAGGATGGGTAAGGAATGGTGTCCCTAGTCTCTGTTTGTCAGAGGATGGAGATGAAAGACAGGAGAGAGATCACTAGATCATTACCTGTTAGGTTCACTCCTTCTGGGGCACCTGGCATTGGCCACTGTTGGTAGACACGATACTGGGCTGGATGGACCTTTGGGCTGACTCAGTATGGCCATTCTTATGTTTATTTTTACTCTTTCGTAGAATATAAAATTAACTTCCAGATACTCAGTAACCTAATTCTGCCCAGATGCTCATTTTAGCATTTATAATTCAATAAACAATTGTGTTTCAAAATGTTTTATTCACCATTGCAAAGATTTTTTTACTCAGCTGAAAAGCTGGCATGGTTTTTCTTGGAATATTAATGGTCAAGTCAGCCTGTTTGAACTAGTTTGTGGAATGACTGAATCAGGGTCTATAATATATTGTAAAGCAGTAGGGATCACAGGCCAATCAGAATGAATGACACAGCCAGTAGTGTTAGGGCTTTTCAGATCATTGTCCAAAACAGAACGTGTGTAGTTTGTTATCTGGACTATTTTGTAAAGGTTCAGAGAATGGATGGATGTTTTATTACATGGCTGTAGATAGTATTGCACTTAGAAATTGATTTAGATTTTCTTGAGAGCATGAGGAAGGTGGGAATGTATATTTTCTCCTTCATATGCCCCATACTACACTGCAAAATTGTGAGACACTATGATCAGGAATAATGAAAACAGGAGTTAAATTCAGGAAACCCAAGATGTAATCCCAGCTCTGCCACTGTCTCACTGAGTGGCCTTGGGCTAATCACTCCCCCTCTCTGTGCCTCAGTTCAGGCAGGGATAATTCTTCTGTCTCAAAGGGATTCTATATGGACTAGTTATTTAATGTTAGTACCGGGCTTTAGACAATATAAAGTGTTAAAAATTATCAACTTAGAATCATTACAAAAATTGGGGGAAACTCAGGTCTCAGTTGTATCCACTGTGCATGAATAGGAGGGGAAATCAGCCAGTTCTAAGAAATTCATTGTCAGTACACCAATATGCAGTGTCACATTGCAGCATGCTTCAGCAACAGAAAACTTCAAAGTTTGTTCCTACACATCAATATTTCCTGTTTAACCATGTTTTTAAAAATACCCATGGTGCATGTGGAATCATCCATATTTTGCATTTTAAAGAGCATCTTAGAAACTGTGAATAGGTCATATATTCCACTTGACATACAGTGCACTGTATCTTCCTCAAGGCACTGACGTTCATACATAATTCAACTGTAAGAAAGAAATGCTTGAGAAGATGTTCAAAACAGTTCACAGAAGATGCATAGCAAATAAGTCGTTGTTTGTTCATCTGGTGTCATGTTCTCTTTCCCTTGTTGTATCTTGAAACACAATTTTTGGCGTAATACTCGATCCAGTAACTTTTGTTGCTGTTGTTCTATTACCTTCACTAAGCAAATTACACATAAAGGCTACAAGAAGGTACTTACTTGCAGCTACATTCAGCTAAAGAAATATATGCATTGAAGTCAGTGCTGAGATATTTATATAATGGGAATAAAAATGTGTCATAAGACAATGTTTGCATGGTAAAAGGTTTGGGGGGAAGCTGAAGAGTGGGGAAGTTTGCTGAATGACATAGCTTAACTTTATGAATTTTCATGAATTAATCTACTGGAAAATAAATGATGGGATATAGTAGGTTTTGTGTATGTGTCACTACTCCCTACTGCAGCATGATGGGCCTATTCATGTATAACAGTTAATTCAACAGAGTCTGAGCTTTTCACTTCCTCAGTAGCTGCTTATGTTTTGGGTGCCAGAGGTCTTTTCTCCTGGTGTTCCTTATTTGCACGTATCTGATTGAAAACATTTCCCAAATATGGGAAAAAATCTGATTTAAAGGCAAAGCAGATGAGTCATGAAATAACACAAACAGACATGCTAGAAAGAAATTGGCCTTTTCAGTATAGCTGATTGTCTCTGATAGTCACACCGCTAATCCACAAACCTGAGCATCGGAGCACAGACACATCCAAGGATCTATGACATTAGGTCCTATCCTGTCCTGCTGTCATTGAAGTCAAGGGCAGTTGTCAGGGCAATATCCCAGGTGCCCCAAAGGGACAGACTATTGTAGGGTGTCCATGGGAACCAAAAGGAAGCAGGGGCGAAGTTACAAAAAGCCATCCTCCTTGTACCTCTAAATAAGAGCCAGCCTCAGTCTAGCTTCTCATGCTGGGCTCTCCAAAAGGTGCAGGAATGGGCCAGGCAAGGGCAGGACTATGGTCCTGTACCCGTTCCGCATTGACCAGTGGAGCAAACCTGACACGGGGGAGTGCAGGCTGCACCATCTCAAATGTTGGTAGAGTTTATGCTTCATAGAGTGCTCTGGCTGAGTCAAGAATTCCTTCCTCCAGGGACTTCTGATGCTAGGATGACCAGATTTCCCGATTTTATAGGGACAGTCCTGATAGTCGGGGCTTTGTCTTATATAGGTGCCTATTACCTCCTGCCCCCTGTCCCAAAATTTCATACTTACTACCTGGTCACCCTATCTGCTGCTATGCTGCTCATTCTTACCCCTGACTGATCAGTCAGTGACTTAAACCCACCATCTGACCCCAAGCTTGAGCCTGTATTTGGGTGACCAGACAGCAAGTATGAAAAATCAGGACATGTTTTTTTCAGGGTCGGGGGAGGGGGAAGGAAGGGGGTAATGGTTACATATATGAAACAAAGCCCCTGATATTGGGATGTCTGGTCACCCTATCCTTTATAGCTAGTAACAGCAGTGCTCTTTTTCTAAACTCGGAGTACTGTGGCATTTAGTATGAGCATAACTTGTCAGCAGTGTCTTCTCGCTAGGGAGAGGTGAATGGGTTCAGAAAAACAAGAATCCTCTGAACCACCACCTATTTTTAGAACATACCTCAAACATAAGACCCTTGCCTCATTTCACCTCTGTCTCTCCAACACGTGGATGAAGGAGGTCAGACAATTCCCCCAGCCCATCCAGCAATCCCCACCATCTGCTTTAGACATAGATGGTAGGATCTTATTGGGGAAAGGCCAGTTACTATTATTATTGGTGGTCCCCAATCAAGGATCAAAGCTCCTTTGTAATAGGAGAACTTTCCACTTAGCTACAGTGTGACCAACCTCTGCCATCATCAGGGAGGTGCAGCCACATCCTGTCCAGGATATTTAAAGATTACTTAGTTGGTCTTCTCTCCAATCTGTGGACAGTGGGCCAACCCCCTGCTTCATCACAGAGCAGCAGGATTCAAAAGCTTCCTGAAAAGTCCTGTTGTTGTGACATTTTAAATTGTAAATGCCTCTTCCCTTGAACTTTGTACCTCAGAGGACAGCAGAGGATTGTGGGTTTCAGTTCTCAGGCATCAGTGAAGTGATACATTAATATAACTCTGGAACACTCTTAAATGTTAAAGCAATACGAAATGAATTTCTGAGTCCCATTGTTCTAGAACAGGTAAGTCGGTGTGAAGCTGTACACAGAGTAAATTATGAGGGGAGGTGGGCTGGAGAAATAAGCTTACTGAACAAGCCTTACTCTCAAGAGATGCAGTCTATTAAACTGTCCTTAGACTGTACTGCCGTTGCTCATCCTTCTGGCTGCCTCTTGGAAAAATGGACAGGTAGAGTAGCCTGTTAGCACCTTAAGACTTGGTCAGGTGGCTGGGCTGTTGTTCCTAGAAGACAACATCAAGGTGGAAGGAGCTGGAAACAGCTGAGGGGAGGAATAATATGTGGCCAGGTGGAGAAGCATTGATTCTGTTGAAGGGTGAGTGGAGATGGTCACTGTTAAGTTCAGGTAAGCCAGCTGATCTTTGCATAAACATCCAGACTTTTTGAATGCTTGCACAATATGTACCTGACCTATGACATTTTTGATATCTGACCAAAATTACATTCAAACATTGGACTGATTACGGTGCTCTGCTTTAATCTAAGAATGGGGGATAACATTTTCAAAAGTGCCTAAGTGAGAAAGTGTCAGTTAGAAGCCTAAGGCCAATTAACATTCAAAGACTTTTGAAAATGATATTTATGTTCCTAAGTCGGTTAGTTCTTTTATTTTTATTTTTTAAATTCAGGATCCTTTTACAACAGGTTGGGGAGGATATGGGGTATGAAATGGACTGTCTTGTGCAATTAGATACTACTACCCTCTCCTGGTCAGAGACAGACCTGCTTCTGCACAATGGTTTTCCTTATGGTTGATTAGTAATAGTATAGATTCATAGAATATCAGGGTTGGAAGGGACCTCAGGAGGTCATCTAGTCCAACCCCCTGCTCAAAAGCAGGACCCATCCCCAATTAAATCATCCCAGCCAGGGCTTTGTCAAGCCTGACCTTAAAAACTTTGAAGGAAGGAGATTCTACCACCTCCCTAGGCAATGCATTCCAGTGTTTCACCACCCTCCGAGTGAAAAAGTTTTTCCTAATATCCAACCTAAACCTCCCCCCACTGAAACTTGAGACCATTACTCCTTGTCCTGTCCTCTTCCACCACTGAGAATAGTCTAGATCCATCCTTTTTGGAACCCCCTTTCAGGTAATTGAAAGCAGCTATCAAATCCCCCCTCATTCTTCTCTTCTGCAGACTAAACAATCCCAGTTCCCTCAGCCTCTCCTCATAACTAATGTGTTCCAGACCCCTAATCATTTTTGTTGCCCTTCACTGGACTCTCTACAATTTATCCACATCCTTCTTGTAGTGTGGGACCCAAAACTGGACACAGTACTCCAGATGAGGCCTCACCAATGTCGAATAGAGGGGGACAATCACGTCCCTCGATCTGCTCGCTATGCCCCTACTTATACATCCCAAAATGCCATTGGCCTTCTTGGCAACAAGGGCACACTGCTGGCTCATATCCAGCTTCTCGTCCACTGTCACCCCTAGGTCCTTTTCCGCAGAACTGGTCCCTAGTCTGTAGCTGTGCATTGGGTTCTTCCGTCCTAAGTGCAGGACCCTGCACTTATCCTTATTGAACCTCATCAGATTTCTTTTGGCCCAATCCTCCAATTTGTCTAGGTCCCTCTGTATCCTATCTCTGCCCTCCAGCATATCTACCACTCCTCCCAGTTTAGTATCATCCGCAAATTTGCTGAGAGTGCAATCCACACCATCCTCCAGATCATTTATGAAGATATTGAACAAAACCGGCCCCAGAACCGACCCCTGGGGCACTCCACTTGACACTGACTGCCAACTAGACATGGAGCCATTGATCACTACCTGTTGAGCCCGACAATCTAGCCAACTTTCTACCCACCTTATAGTGCATTCATCCAGCCCATACTTCTTTAACTTGCTGACAAGAATACTGTGGGAGACCGTGTCAAAAGCTTTGCTAAAGTCAAGATACAATACATCCACTGCTTTCCCTTCATCCACAGAACCAGTAATCTCATCATAGAAGGTGATTAGATTAGTCAGGCATGACCTTCCCTTGGTGAATCCATGCTGACTGTTCCTAATCACTTTCCTCTCATGTAAGTGCTTCAGGATTGATTCTTTGAGGACCTGCTCCATGATTTTTCCGGGGACTGAAGTGAGGCTTATTGGCCTGTAGTTCCCAGGATCCTCCTTCTTCCCTTTTTTAAAGATTGGCACTACATTAGCCTTTTTCCAGTCATCCGGGACTTCCCCCGTTCGCCACGAGTTTTCAAAGATAATGGCCAATGGCTCTGCAATCATAGCCGCCAGTTCCTTTAGCACTCTCGGATGCAACTTGTCCGGCCCCATGGACTTGTGCACGTCCAGTTTTTCTAAATAGTCCCTAACCACCTCTTTCTCCACAGAGGGCTGGCCATCTATTCCCCATGTTGTGATGCCCAGCACAGCAGTCTGGGAGCTGACCTTGTTCGTGAAGACAGAGGCAAAAAAAGCATTGAGTACATTAGCTTTTTCCACATCCTCTGTCACTAGGTTGCCTCCCTCATTCATTAAGGAGCCCACACTTTCCTTGGCTTTCTTCTTGTTGCCAACATACCTGAAGAAACCCTTCTTGTTACTCTTAACGTCTCTCGCTAGCTGCAGCTCCAGGTGCAATTTGGCCCTCCTAATTTCATTCCTACATGCCCGAGCAATATTTTTATACTCTTCCCTGGTCATATGTCCAACCTTCCACTTCTTGTAAGCTTCTTTTTTATGCTTAAGATCCGCTAGGATTTCACTGTTAAGCCAAGCTGGTCGCCTGCCATATTTACTATTCTTTCGACACATCGGGATGGTTTGTCCCTGTAACCTCAACAGGGATTCCTTGAAATACAGCCAGCTCTCCTGGACTCCTTTCCCCTTCATGTTAGTCCCCCAGGGGATACTACCCATCCGTTCCCTGAGGGAGTCGAAGTCTGCTTTCCTGAAGTCCAGGGTCCGTATCCTGCTGCTTACCTTTCTTCCCTGTGTCAGGATCCTGAACTCAACCAACTCATGGTCACTGCCTCCCAGATTCCCATCCACTTTTGCTTCCCCTACTAATTCTTCCCGGTTTGTGAGCAGCAGGTCAAGAAAAGCTCCCCCCGAGTTGGCTCCTCTAGCACTTGCACCAGGAAATTGTCCCATACGCTTTCCAAAAACTTCCTGGATTGTCTATGCACCGCTGTATTGCTCTCCCAGCAGACATCAGGAAAATTAAAGTCACCCATGAGAACCAGGGCATGCGATCTAGTAGCTTCCACGAGCTGCCAGAAGAAAGCCTCATCCACCTCATCCCCCTGGTCCAGTGGTCTATAGCAGACTCCCATCACTACATCACTCCTGTTGCTCACACTTCTAAACTTAATCCAGAGACACTCAGGTTTTTCTGCAGTTTCGTACCGGAGCTCTGAGCAGTCATACTGCTCCCTTACATACAGTGCAACTCCCCCACCTTTTCTGCCCTGCCTGTCCTTCCTGAACAGTTTATAACCATCCATGACATTACTCCAGTCATGTGAGTTATCCCACCAAGTCTCTGTTATTCCAATCACGTCATAATTCCTTGACATCACCAGGACCTCCAGTTCTCCCTGCTTGTTTTCAAGGCTTTGTGCATTCGTATATAAGCACTTGAGATAACCTGCTGATCGCCCCTCATTCTCAGTATGAGGCAGGAGCCCTCCCCTCACAGACATTCCTGCCTGTGCTTCCTCCCGGTATCCCGCTTTCCCACTTACCTCAGGGCTTAGAGCTGTGCTTTTCAAGCAAAAGCTTCTGAGAACTGTGTGTAATTTTCTATTTTCATTTTTTGAATTTTTGCTTCAGGAAAAAATTACAGGGATAATCACAGAGAAAAGAGGGTGAAATTCTACACTAACTGGTAGAGAACAATGTTTTACATTGGGAAAAGTGACAAAATCTATCATGAGGCAAACCACAACACTTCACATTTTTGCCCCGGATTAAAATTTGCCATCCCTCTTCATGAAAAACAGCAACCAACTTCAAGGCAAAGCTGCAGAATGTATTCTTTTTCCTGAAATTGGCAACATCTGGGATTTCTCACCCCTTCAGCCCTGTCAATTTTCATGATGCTCTAAATCTCTTT
The DNA here is from genome assembly GCF_965140285.1 of Lepidochelys kempii. Taxonomy (NCBI): domain Eukaryota; kingdom Metazoa; phylum Chordata; order Testudines; family Cheloniidae; genus Lepidochelys; species Lepidochelys kempii. The sequence goes on from NC_136387.1 coordinate 25,460,542, forward strand.
AATATAGATTTGCAGCTATGTTCCCAACTGGTTGCTTCTTCTTGATGTTCTAAATGCATAAGATTCATTATAGTACTCACATAGATGTAACAGCCTAGAGAATTCATATCACAGTAAGATCTGAATTTTGCATAAAAATGCATTTATTTACTTGTTTGAATAAAGTATTTGTATAAAAAGCTATAAAATCATATGCACTCACATACACACACATGATAAAACTCTGTCAAGAGGATTGGTACACCTTTGACATAAGTTGTTTTTATATCCCTTAATATGACAGTAATTAAAATCCATTTCATGCAGATTTTCCTTTAAATAAACTCCATTAGCAAAAGCATTTGTCAAATCTACTTCCAGCATACAATGCTTAATGATATCCCTAAGCGTTAAAAGCCCTAATCTTCTAATTTATTGCTCAAAGCAGTTTACATGTATTAGTCCAAGAAACTGCAAGCAGTGAATTAACAGATGTCTGCTTGTGCACGGAATAATTTACTAGAAATGCATGTATATTACAATAACAGTATGGGACAACTAACTATAGTGGTCCTGCTGACATGAAAAGTAGCTGTGAATGGGACACTGTAGGCTACAGGTGTGCTGAAGACTCCACTCTTACAGCTCATCACTTTCATTTTGCTGTAAAAAGAAAAGGAATACTTGTGGCACCTTAGAGACGAACAAATTTATTAGAGCATAAGCTTTCGTGAGCTACAGCTCACTTCATCGGATGCATACAGTGGAAAATATAGTGGGGAGATTTTATATACACAGAGAACATGAAACAATGGGTGTTACCATACCGACTGTAACAAGAGTGATCAGGAAAGGTGAGTTATTACCAGCAGGAGAGTGGGGTGGGGGGAGGGAATGCCTTTTGTACTGATAATCAAGGTGGGCCATTTCCAGCACTTTACAAGAACAGTAGGAGGGGAAATAAACAAGGGGAAATAGTTTTACTTTGTGTAATGACACATCCACTCCCAGTCTTTATTCAAGCCTAAGTTAATTGTATCCAGTTTGCAAATTAATTCCAATTCAGCACTCTCTCGTTGGAGTCTGTTTCTGAAATTTTTTTGTTGAAGGATTGCCGCTTTTAGGTCTGTAATCGAGTGACCAAAGAGATTGAAGTGTTCTCCAACTGGTTTTTGAATGTTATAATTCTTGACGTCTGATTTGTGTCCATTTATTCTTTTACATAGAGACTGTCCAGTTTGGCCAAAGGTAGCTGGGAGTGCTGGTAGCGTAGGGCCTGAGGAGGGAGTCTACATAGCCAGACAATCCTGCTGTCAGGGTGCCAATGCCTGAGATGATGGGGCGCCCAGAGTTCCCAGAAGTTACCTACTACAGGACAGGCCTAACAAAGAAAATAACAGAACGCCACTAGCCGTCACCTTCAGCCCCCAACTAAAACCCCTCGAACGCATTATTAAGGATCTACAACCTATCCTAAAGGATGACCCAACACTCTCACAAATCTTGGGAGACAGGCCAGTCCTTGCCTACAGACAGCCCCGCAACCTGAAGCAAATACTCACCAACAACCACATACCACACAACAGAACCACTAACCCAGGAACTTCTCCTTGCAACAAAGCCCGTTGCCAATTGTGCCCACATATCTATTCAGAGGACACCATCACAGGGCCTAATAACATCAGCCACACTATCAGAGGCTCGTTCACCTGCACATCCACCAATGTGATCTATGCCATCATGTGCCAGCAATGCCCCTCTGCCATGTACATTGGTCAAACTGGACAGTCTCTACGTAAAAGAATAAATGGACACAAATCAGATGTCAAGAATTATAACATTCATAAACCAGTCGGAGAACACTTCAATCTCTCTGGTCACGCAATCACAGACATGAAGGTCGCTATCTTAAAACAAAAAAACTTCAAATCCAGACTCCAGCGAGAAACTGCTGAATTGGAATTCATTTGCAAATTGGATACTATTAATTTAGGCTTAAATAGAGACTTGGAGTGGCTAAGTCATTATGCAAGGTAGCCTGTTTCCTCTTGTTTTTTCCTACCCCCCCTCCCCCAGATGTTCTGGTTTAACTTGGATTTAAACTTGAAGAGTGGTCAGTTTGGATGAGCTATTACCAGCAGGAGAGTGAGTTTGTGTGTGTATGGGGGTGGGGGGAATGTGAGAAAACCTGGATTTGTGCAGGAAATAGCCCAACTTGATTGTCATGCACATTGTGTAAAGAGTTGTCACTTTGGATGGGCTATCACCAGCAGGAGAGTGAATTTGTGTGGGGGGGGTGGAGGGTGAGAAAACCTGGATTTGTGCTGGAAATGGCCCACCTGATGATCACTTTAGATAAGCTATTACCAGCAGGACAGTGGGGTGGGAGGAGGTATTGGTTCATATTCTCTGTGTATATATAAAGTCTGCTGCAGTTTCCACGATATGCATCTGATGAAGTGAGCTGTAGCTCACGAAAGCTTATGCTCTAATAAATTGGTTAGTCTCTAAGGTGCCACAAGTACTCCTTTTCTTTTTGCGAATACAGACTAACACGGCTGTTACTCTGAAACCTATTATTTGTTATGTTGATACAGACACTGGCCATGTCATGTCAAAGGCCTGGATATACCAGTCTTGGTTTCTCACTCTCCTACTGTGAAGTCAGGGCAGACACAGCTCAAAGGGCTAATGACTAAGCAGTACTTGTAGATACAACTGGAAGTCCACCTAGTACTTGATAGATGTTCTGGTGACTGCGACATGGAGTTAAACTGGTGGGGAAAGGGGTAGATTTTCTTGGTAGCCAGTTAAAAAATTGTCATCAGGGGAAAGGACATTATATGTAGTGGCACTATAGCAATAAAACGAACACCCCATTGGTGCAAATAAGAAATACCTGTTTGATAGCCACTGGGCATGCCCAGAGTTCAATATCCACAAAAAAGTTTCCAGGTGAGTCAACAGATGTAGCAGAGGGTTTGAGCAGCATTATATTGTACCATGCTATTAACAAGGGTTTTATCTGCCTACTTACCTGCATATAAACTCAAACTTTTGGAAAACTATGCAACTGCCTCCAGAGATCAAGGCTAAGGGGCTGTGGCTAATGCTAATACACCTTCTGAATCAGGAATTCAAGGTGATGGAGGTCGTGTCTACATTTGGGGATAGTTCAGATTCATGTTTGATAGTACATGAGTATATGTACTGAGAGTAGGAGTACTTGTGGCACCTTAGAGACTAACCAATTTATTTGAGCATGAGCTTTCGTGAGCTACAGCTCACTTCATCGGATGTTACTCTGAAACCTGTACTGAGAGTGATGATATAACTATGCTACCTCTTCGATAGACATTTCTCACGCAGAAAAATGGGATTTTGATGTAAATGGGAGTTTGCCATTACATTTTTAGAAGCAGGGACTAACCCCAAAGGGCCAGGTAGCCTGCTTAAGTTTGTGTGGCCCAGATTTTTAAAGATATTTGGACATTGCTCCACTGTTGCAATGCCTAAGGTCTAGATCCACAAAGAAGTCAGACATTGCAAAGCTGAGGACATCCTGGGAGAGTACCCTAACCACGGGGCTAAAGGTTATAAGGGAGGCCCCTGCACATTTTATGTGGAGACAGACAGAGGTGTAAGTCATTCTGACAAGAAATGGGTTAAGAGCCTGAACTATCTGACTCCATGACTGGGGGTTCCCAGCTGTGAATTGTGAGCAGAGATAGGCACCTCCCTGAAGCCCAGACTCAGAAGCCAAATTTCCTGAGAGAAGTGGGCCTTCGGATAGACCTCTCTCAACAGTATCTCCCATTGGCTACCTTAGAAGACTCCCCACCTAGTGTGCTGGTTTTTGTAGATCCCATTCTCAGGCACCTAATCTCTCTCCATTCATTGTGGAGAGAGCCTAGGCACCTAACTCAAGCTTTGTAGATTCCAGTGATTTTCTAGGCACCTAAAAGTTAGCTGTTGTGCCACTCAACTTTGCAATGCCTTAGTGTCTTTGTGGAGCTGGACCTAAGTGATTTAGATTGCTAAGGCCCGTTTTCAAAAGTGATGTACTTAGGCCCAGATCCTCAAACATATTTAGGCACCTAACTTCTATCGAAAACAGTGAGAGTTAGCCTTTAAGTTCCTGAGAATCTAGGCCTTAGGCACTTAAGAGTCAGAGTCTTGCTGACTTTAAATGAAAGATATTTTTGATAATGGGACAGTGAGTATGTCTACATTGCAAAGAAAATCCCATGGCACTAAGTCTCAGAGCCCAGAGCAATTGACTTGGGCTCATGGAGTTCAGGCTGCGGGCTAAAAATAGTAGTGTAGATGTTCCCACTCAAGCTGGAACCCAGGCTCTGAAACTTGGCAAGGGGGGAAGGGACTTGAAGCCAGGCTCTAGCCCAAGTAGGAACATCTATACTTCTATTTTTAGCCCTGCAGCCAAAGTCCTGTGAGCCTGAGTCAATTCACCTGGGCTCTGAGACTCTGTGCCATAGGTTTTTCTTGGCAGTGTAGACATACCCTTAGCTGTCTAGGTCACTTAGGGTTTGAAACACTGAGCAGAGCAACATCTGAATACCTTTGTCATTTGGATGAGGGCCCAGATTTTTAATCTGGCCCCCAGTATTTTTTCTTCAGTTGCATTATATCATTCTGGTAAATATGCTACATATAAAACCTTTGGTAACTTTGATGAAAAATACTTGAAAATAGGCCTTCTTCTTTATGGTAACTTGACAAACGCCTTTTGTTGTCTCCTGTGGATTATGCAATGATTGCATTTATTGTGTTATTTTTTTAAGTAATTTTAAAGTGCTATAAATGTTGAATCATTTCTAAATCACAAGCATTTAAGAAATATGGTAAGCTATTAGCTTCACTGCAGCCCCTTAAACTGCTGTGAAATGTGCTCTAAAGTGATTTCTAAGATTTATAAACCTCCCCTGATTAGCCTTGAGCAAGATATAAATGTTACAGTGTACCATTGTAGCAGAAGAGATAGTTATTCACTTTCAGGATGGGTGATCCTTAGCAGTTTGGATTGAAAGCCAAATGACTCAAAAAGGTTTGTTAGTTTCATATTTGTTTCCAACTGATTGCTGTTGGAGCCAAAAAAATTGCACATCAGCCATGAATCTTTTGGGGTTCTTGGGCAGAGGTTAATTTTGATTTATTTTTCTTTGTGTCCTGTCTCTGAAGACACCCTCCACCATTCCCCCCACACAAACTCCCATTATTACCATTCAATCTATGGCACTCATTTGGCTTCCCACTATCATAGTCTCTGAGTTAACTTTTTTATTATTCTTCTCTCCTCCGCTCTTCCCTCTGCTAAAACCCACCAAAACCAATCGGTTTTCAGGATCTACGTAATTCAACTATTTGTATGTTAAGGCACTGCAATCTGAGAGCTGAGTGATTGCAGAACTTTTGTGTGGACTTTTTTTAGATATTTCCATCAAAAATGTGAACATAAGTAATGTGGCCTGAATCACTTCTTTATGTAACTATTTAGGCTTACTGATGCAGCCATTCAATTGGAAGCAAACCACACAGAACTATTAAATTAGCATGAACCAGTCGCCATTGGTAGGGCAACGGGCACCGATTAACACTGCTGCATTTATATATATGACTATCTGCATATAATGAGAGTTCCATGTATACAACAATATGGATATGCATTCACGGGGTATGTGGGTTAAATCTTCTGTTTCATGGCTCATGAGAAATCCAGTAACATGAGGGTGGGCCAAGTTCAGGAAAAAAATGCAGATCCTGATGAACCTTTGTCTCTCTTGAGAGCCAAATATGAATACAACTTTTCTGAGATTCTGAAGAATTTAGATACAACTTTTTTCTTCATTTCACACACCCTTTGCACTTCTGATTTCTAAATAGGACTGGAGGTGCCAAAATATTGGGAAAAAAAATCTTCTCATTGTATTTCAGGCAAGCATTAACTGGAAGTGCCAGAAATCCCTAGAGAAATGTGTTGTCATAGGGTCAAAATTTGCAAGGTGTGGGTATGTTCCGGAAATCATTAAACTTTTGGATTATCCAAACCAAATCAAAGTGCTGAACATTTTAAGATGCACCCATAATAATTATGACTGGAACTCGATGAAACTTGATACAGGATAACATGTAGAACGACTTGCTTAACAAGATGTCTATAGAAATGTATGACATAGTTAATAAAAGTCCATTTTTAAAATAACCATGCCCTAAAGGCATCTTTGAGTTTCTTTTATCTGGTTAAGGACTGAAAGGCAAAACAGGGGGTCCATGAGAGTCATGCTTTTTCCTCTCTTATAGTCTATCTGTCTTTGGAAGATTGTGCAAAGTATTTAATTTCCAGAACCATCTCACTAGTTCATTGCCTATGCTGCCTTGTGCCTATACAAAATTAAAGGGCAACACTTCGGATTCTTGGAATGACATCAGGTCAACTCTGCCAAGTAGTTTCTTTGTCAGCCTTTGTTCTTATGGAGAGGGTTAGACCTAACCAATTATTCCAGCCTTCTCCAGTACTTAAGAACCAGTCTATTTAATGGATACTCCAGCCAGTTTTCTATATAATTCGGTCCTGGACAATCATAACATGGACAAAGAACCACCTCCTGCATTCTATTCTTCATCAAAACACGTATTTGATTGTAGCTGGTCCTTTAGATAAATGTAAAACCAAGATATAAACCACAATGCATATTAATATTTACTAATTTGCTGGTAAAGCTTCTGACATTTTTGGAACTTCATTTTCCAACACTTAGGATAAATATCTACTAAGAAAGAAGCTTAAGAATTGGATACAAAGAAGCAACTATATGCCTTTGGATATTAGTTAAATAAATTGTAATCTATGCAGGTAGCTTTATACTACTTATTACTATATCATGTAGAATTACAAATTTCTAGCAGTGTATGAATTGACAATTGAGTATCCTCAGTCATTCATGCCATCAGCTGCATATGTCTAACCTATCTTGTGTCTGCTGGACTGTTACCCGGACAGCATTTAACAAAAACAGAGGCCCATGCTTCACAGGTTTCAGTGGGAGACAGCTTTTTTCACTTTTTTTCCAAAGCAGGAATTAGTGATCCTTGCAATAGTAAATAGTATAGATTCCAAACTGATAGCACATCTTGTACACTACTGCAGAATTTATTTCTGATCATTTATTAGGAATGAAAAACAAGATTACAAGGAGCTTTGTTTGTATTGTTCTCAGACAGATAAAGCTTTTAACTGAGCTCTTTATGTTCTGGACAATCTTTGTGTGAACTAGGGAAGGATAAGTAGTTTTAGCTACAGCACCTTTTTATTACACCTTCCAAATGTTTCTTTGTAGTTGACTTAACGACACATCGTAAACATCTTTCAGTCTTTGCCATAGTGCCTTTATTGTATTTGTCTGTCTGAGTGAGAAACAACTAGAGGGAAAAAATGATGAGTTAAAATACTGGTCGCTGAAGGTTTGGAATATATGAAATGATCATGCTGCTGGTGGAGAAATAGAACGCCATTGTAGCAATTGTCTATCTCAGAGAATTCTCCACAGAAGGATGGGTCCATGGAAACATGCATTAATGAAGGGATATAATTACAGTACAGAAATAACTGATGGTATTGTCTTAGTAGAATGATCTTTGCTTTGGATTTTTCCCTCCAGGCATCATTTAAAATATATTGGGGGGGTGTGTTATTTTTACTTCCAATATTCATTATTTCTGGTTACTTCACCCAAGTGAAACCTTCCAAACAGGAAACCATGTGCTCTCTTTCATGCTGAAAGCCACCAGTCCATCTCCTTGTCCTTGCACATCAGGCAGGCTGGTGGGAACAAGTAGCAAGGACATGCAATGGAAATTTCTGGCAAAAGCCTGAGATTCACAGAAGTACACAAAGGAGACTGTATGGCTCTCAGACTCTGTGCAACTTCCTCTATATCATTCCAGCCCCAGCCGGCTCTCAGCAATAATATCATGACACCTACTATGGACCTGATAGCTCAGTGCCCAAACCAGCACTGTAGTCTGTAAACACTATAGGTGAGCTATTGTTCTACAGTGTAGCAACCACTTAAAATGGGAATTGCACTGTAAATCCCACTTAATTAAGAGTGGAACATGCCATAGCTGTTTTCCCAGGTATTCTTCCCTTCGTCTAGACCTGGCCTCTCAGCTTCACAAACTTAGCTTCTGTGTAGAAGACACAAAGTGGAGATAGGTGGCTACAGTTTATAGGGGGGAGAACACAATACATAGCTGCTTTTCTCTTCCATGTGCAATTATTGACCTCCAGCTACAGTATTAGGACCATTTTCTCTTCTGCACTCTAAGAAAATGGCATTGTCTGATGCAAGACTGAGTTATTTATCTGTCATTGGTCAAAACCAGAACAAACACCACAATGGTGAATCACAGGAGCACTCATTTTAAAACAAACTGGATGCAGCTAGACATTTCACTTACACCAGGTACTAGGGTGATTTTAGAATCCAGTGGTCCATTCTTTTTCATTAAATAATATAGGCATGTTATGAAGTATTGTTATTGTAGAGGATGAACCTTGTTCTGTAATACTGAAGGTGCATATTTACATATGGCTAGAAATAAATAGGCAGACATCTAAATAGATAAAACAATACTGATATCATTCAATACAACCCATGTGTGGTAGTGATGTACATGAACTAAATTATAGAGCTCTGTGATACATTGCATTCATCATGCACCTTTGATTAAAACCTGAATTTTAACATTCCAAACCTCTGAGCAGCTTCTATGATATTGCTTCAGAAAATAACAAAATGGTTTGACAGAGATACATTCCCTTGTGTTCCCCCTGAAAAAGAAAATACACTGGATCCGAGATGAACAATGAGCAATATTCAGTCAAGCATCAGAAACAGGATTAAGGTCTGATGTCTTGAAATGCATCAGGGCTAGGAAGTAGAGATTCCTGCCTTTCCAATCAACACTCACTTCTCAACCTGCTAGGTCCCAAGCTATTGGACATTCAATTGGAGCATTATATATTTTACAGCTATTTTAGGTCACTTTTCGAGGTTTCTACAATGTATAAATTGTTCTTTCCTTCCAATTCAATAGTAAGGTGGCTTTATGGACAGAAGCACAGAGAAAAGAATTTGAGTCATTTTCATTTCTAAAAGAGCTTTACTTTATAACATGATGAAAACCTTTTATAAATCATAGCATCATGATTATACACACACTTACTGTATGTCACCACCATATATGATCATAAACCTGTAAGTATGAGAAAATACCACAATTCTACATGTTGCTCATATTTTTTTCAATAATAATTATAATACATAATATGCAGCTCTTTTAAAGAGCTATAAAATTTAACTTGATATTGTACTGTATTACACAGAACATAGCTTTACAAAACAATGAGTTGTACAACACTATTTTAAGTGTGTATATTATACTATTGTTACCTCATTTTCAGAGTTTCACAGGCCCGCAGCTCAGCACCAGTTACAATGGATCAAGCTGTCCTAATGATCATTTTGAGCATAAGCCACCTGCAAAGCAAGGAGTCAGTTGGAAATGGATTTTAAATGCCAAATTGCTTATCATCGAACAGAAGGACATATTTAAGCATTCAAATTTCTGACCTTACCTGCAGGAGATGTTCAAATAATCAGGTTACGTTTTTAGGAAAGTATTTCAGTCACTGAAATAGTTCCTCCCAGGGTTTTATCCCTGGACACTTTTTGGAGAAATCTGTAGCTTTCTGCTAGAAAGTCTCTCATAAACGTGAAGTCCCCACATCCCATGCAGGCTGCTTAAAAGTAGGAATATTCTCTTTTCTTTTCCCTCACATCTCAGAGCCCACTGGCTACAGTAAAGTGGTCTCCACTAATATACCCCTCTCCATTTTTTGGGGCCTACACAGTATGTGTTTTGTGCCTGTCTGCAACCATGTGAGTATATTGTCAATTTCACTTCTGCGGTAATGTTCTGGATAGCAGCAGTGGAAGCTGAGAAGGCTGGCCAACTTTGAGGGAACTGACAATCAGAGGGCAAGAGAGGAAAATTTAGATCAACACAAGAATGAAAATCCCAGTCAGTGTAAAAAGAAGGAGAGGAATGACGGTGCTGACATTACAGAAGTGGGCAAAAGTAGTAAGCATTCAGACGAAAAATAATCCAGGTTGAGATCATAAACCATAACTTATGTGATCAGTGGAAGCAGGCAACATATCTTGCTTCTGTTTCTCTGCTTTCTGTGATGAAAATAAAAATTTAAGGGCTGTGCTGTAGCTTCCCTTGAACTGGTGCCTTTTAAGGTAACAAGGTGCTCCACCCCCTAACAAAGAAATAACCATAATTTAAATGAAAGGTTTAAAGAGCACAAGGAAGGGGGGCTGGCTAGTGCTCCCACTATCTATTAATGCCCCACAGCATGTGTGGCCAGAGTGGGAGCATAGCTGTGATACAGGTGGAGGAAGACGTGATCACTCAGGTAACTAAGGCCAATACCATCTGACAAATCCCATAAGCCACTTTTTTAGGAAGCGAAAAAGAGCAAACTAGAGATGCCTGAAGGCCTAGGGAGTCTCTGCCATTGAAAGGAGGGAAATGATGGAATGAGATTCACAGAGATCAAGGCAAAATACACATCTCTGTGACATGTAACAATTATTTAGCATGTTTTGTTTTTCTAAGATTTTGTTCCCGGTGCCTACAACTTTTTCCTCCTTCTCTAACCTCCCCTCTTGTTGAGTGTGAATTTGGCATGTCATTTGTACCAGATTCTGCTTGGAAAAACAACGGAAGTAACCTACACGCTTCAACTTACCTTCCCATATGCTTTTTGCCTCCCCTAAACAGCAAATAGTTTTCACGCTTCCTGAAATCAACCAAGTGCAAAATTTTGCTGGTTTTCAGTTTATCTCTTGGAGGCCATATTTTGTTTGTTTAGGGAAGTTCATGGTTGGGATTTTCAATGCAGTCTAAGGCCAATACCTGACATATTTTCCATCAATAATGGATTTTTAATGAAAAATGTGGTTACAATCTGTGTCTTTAATAGAGCAATATAACAAGGAAGCCAAGAGCAAGAGAGACAGACAGACCAGAGAAGGAGAGTGATTCACTGGTTTTTCTGCCTATTCTTATTCTTCCAAGGTACATGTGATAATTGAATAGGTTTGTTCAAAACACTTATTACATTAAGTCAATTCCTGAACAAAGTTTTCACATTTCATTACCATTTATATTAACGCTCAAGGTGGGGGTTTGACACTGTGATACATGCTGGAACATGAACAGTTAGTAAATTTAATTGTGCTGACTATCTCTTTTCACTTACACTGTGATCATCAGCAACTAATGTGCAACCTTCAGTACCGAAAACTTAAGATTGCTGTCCTACATTGGGATGCGTCTCTGTCATGAGATTCATTAGATTAATACAGGAATATATATGTGTATGCTTCAGTTTAAAACATAGAAACAATCCCATATAGCCATGTTCTAATACCTTTTAACTGGTAAGTACCTCACTCCCCAGGTAGTCCCATAGAGTCCCATGGGACTGTTTCAGAAATAACGTACTACTCAGTGTAAAGATATCAGAAACTGGACCATAGGACAAACTCACACACTTGCTAGGGGATTGGTTTGACTGGTAACTCAAAACAGAAACACAGTATAGGCCTCGCCTAAGCTTCCTCCCTGAGTTTGCCGTTCCTAGCATTTCTCTCCTAAATGCATTCTATCCTAGTTTCCTCTGGCCCAGAGACTTGCTCCTTCCATTAACAGAGCATTTTTTCCCAAAGAATTATATGGGGAAAAAGTAAAAAGAGGAGAAGAACCAAATTTGATAGGAAATTAAACAAGGAGCATAATGTCTAAGTCTGGTACATGTTCAGATACCTTCTGGATGGGTGCAGTACAAAAACCTGAACAGGATATAATTTTAGAAGTGCTTTGCAGCAACCCTCTGTCTAGATTGAAAGGATGGCTTTGTGGAGAAAGCACTGGACTGCGATTCAACAAATCTGGATTAAATTCTTGGCTTTGCCACAGACTTCTTGTGTGATCTCAGGCAAATCACTTAATGTCTGTGCTTCAATTCCCCATCTCAAAGATGGGGTTGACAATACTTCCTTTCTTCCATCCTTTGTTTGTCTTTTCTATAAGCTGTTCAGCTATTGACCCTCTTTTACAATGGGTATGTCCAAACTTCGAGCTGTCTCCTCAAGCTGGCTGTGAATCCCCGTTTGAGGAGACATACTCACGCTAGATCAAAGAGGTAGTGCACAAAAAGGAGTGTAGCCATAGCATCGTGACCAGCAAGAGGGACCAGCTGCTCCAAGCACTTAGGCACATACTTGGAGAGGCTAGCTTTTCCTACTGCTCACACCTCTGCAGTGACACCCTATTTTTAGCAAACTAAACTGGAAATTACACCACCATCTCAAACTGTAGACATACCCACAGAGTCTGTAAACTGCCTGGCACAATGGGGCTCTGAACTCAGTTGGAGACTTTTGGTGATATTGTAATATAAATAATATCAGTTGAAATCCTGCCAATACTAGGGTGAAACGTGATAGCTATCCTACATGAACAGCAGTACCCAATAGTTATTTTCTTAGCAGCGGTACTGAGTGATTATGTCTCCAAGTCACAGGGGAAAGTATTAGGCAGGAAGAATACAATTATTACCCAAGATGATACCAGATGGATAATATCCTAACTGCTGTGAAAAGCGCTCTGGGATCTTTAACATTAATGGTCAATGACCTCATTTCTAGGTCTCATTTGAAAGACAGCATCTCCAAGAGTACAGTACTCCCTAACAGAAAGTTTATGCTTTGTTTTTTCTGAAATATCCAATGTGGTATATTGCCAGAAAGTTACAGAGGTCAAGTCCTCAATCATCTTGCCAAAACAGCTCTCCAAGGTCTGACCCAGGCTTTGTCCAAAATTGAGACTCATTTTCAGCTACTGTTTGCAAACATGCTGTATGAGTTACATGATTATCTTAACTGTTTTCTTTGACAGCATGAACCCAAACTCATTTAATATATTTGTTTCTAGCCAAGATAGAGGAGACCATAAACTATTATTTTACCATGTACTGATTCTAAAATATTTTAAATCCTTCCCTACCCTTAACATGGCTGCGTAATAAATATTTCAATTTTCTTTCCCAGAGTAAATGGTCTAGTAATCCCTGTGCCATGCTTAAGTGTTTTATGTCGCTTTGGCCTATATTATTGCATTAACCTTTACCTGACATTTATATTTAATCATTTTGGGAGCTTTCCAATAAATCATTTAGTAAAATGGAAATGAAATGGTCTACTGAAAAGAGATATTACTGAGTCTAAGTACTACTCAATTGATACAGAGATATAAAATGCCCTTCTCGACAAAAATAGTTTCTTGTGTACATCACAGGACAATATAAAAATTGATTGGCACTCAGTAATAAAGCCACGTTGTTAGCTGAAAGGCAGAACATTTCTCAGTGGTGTTCCTCCATAATAAAAGTGTGCTGCTGCTCTCTGGCCCCTGTTATTTCTCCTCTAATTTATTTACTTGGGGTCTGATGCAATGCCCATGGACATCAATGGAAACTTTTTCATTTTTTTAACGGTCATTGGATCAGACCCTAGAGCTGATAAGGTTTTTTTCTCACTAAAGTTCATATGAAAATAATCCCTTTATATACAAGGCAACTCTGCACCCTCTGAAGTCTCTTGTTGCATTTTTAAAGGCCATTTTTACACACTAAGTCATATTTTTTGGCCAATATATCCATTTTTGCTATTGAATAGACCTATTGTTTGGAACAAGCCCAATGGATTTTGCTAAGAAATGGCTCCATTTCTAGCAAACATATCACAGAATTGAGCACAGGGTTTTGGGATGGTGTATTCATAAAACAGAACAAAACAAAGGAAATCCTAACTGGTTGGCAAGGAGATGCATTTTCCAGACAACAAATACAATAATCTATGGGATCTACTTTCCTCCAATAGTAAACTACAGTATCAAATATATTCACAAAGTAGGTAAATGGATGATGAAGGCAGAAAAAGATAAAAAGATGGAAATGTGCTTTAAAACAGGGACTGTCATTTTGTTGTGAGTTTATACAACACCTAACAAAATGGGGTCCTAGTCAATGACTAGGGGTCCTAATACCACAGTACAAACAACAAATGAACAACAAGACCACTGAGTCAAACCAGTCTCTCTCACCATATTGGGCACTCCTAATGGCTTTCATTAATTCACATGTTAACAATAGACATGGATTCTCTTTTACTTTGGGAAGCAATAAAAACATCAGCTCCTCATGTAATTTGCAAACAAATCTCAAAATGACCAGACAACTCACCTTGTATTAATATAATCTCTGAGGGTCTAATGCAACTCTCACTTTTACCTGTACTGCAGCAGTGTAATTCCATTTACACTGCTTCAGTGGTGTTATTCCTGATCTGCTCTGGTGCAATGGAGAGCAGAGTCAGGCTTACTGTGATTGGACCCATGTGGGAAAAGTTTCTTACACATGCCTCAAACTCTGTAACAAAGAAGCAGCTACCATACTTTTGAATAGATATGGGACTATGCTGGATGTCACGGAAAAAAGCAAAATCCGGTCAACAGGTAAAACCGCTGGTAGTTGGAAGATTGGCCTGGAAACAGAGTCCTATGTTTATCTGACTACTCTCTCTAAAGTCTTACTTCTTTACATGCTTACCAAGGCAGCTTACATATCTATCAAATATATTCCATATATTAATGAAACCCATGCAGTACTGTACTAATCTTACTTAATGCCATAAAACATGTGTGCTATCAAAATCAATATATTTTGATGTAATAACTATTAAATTAACATGTCTTGATTTACATTTTATAACTTGAATGTGTTTAAATGGCTGTGATTTCATATAAAACACTTTATGACTGGAAAGTGGGCCAGTTCTTTGAAATGCAAAATGAAAAATTTCTAAACACATAAAAGCGGCAAAACAAAGTTTATTAGAGAGATGGTCAGTTTTGTCCTATTTTCAAAGATTCAAGAAATTTCAGCCACTTCTATAAATGCATTTTAAAATGTGCATTTGATAGGGTGACTATTGCACTAATACTATAAGGATAAGCCACCTTCTTTTGCTGCAGAAGATTGTTATTCAAGTCCCTGAAATATTGGTGCAAGTTACCATAGTAAACACTTAGGGGCAGATCCTCAGCTAGTGTAAATAGTTACTGCCCTCATTAACTCCAATGGAAATAGGACAATTTACTGAGCTGGGCATCTGCCCTCATACCTTACAAAGAATGCCAAAGGACCATTAATGTTCACAAAGAGTAGATAGAATTTACATTTTCTTTTTCATTAAGGTCTCGTCAAAAAAAAAAAAAAAAAAACCATTTTCAACACACTGTATGGGAGTCAGTTTTTCTTCCTCAGACACAGAAATGAGAGATTCACTATTGAACAATGAGCAAAGTGGAAACTGAACCTGTAGTTTTTGGTGTTCCAGACATATTTTTTCGTGATGTGTGATGTGTTTTAAATACAATGCTTAGATCACTTAAACCACTGGATCAAGCCATGGACCAAGCCATGAGACTGAGATAAGCTTCAGATAAATAATTGAATGCCAACCCATTCTGAAGTTTTCCATCATAGAAAATCCCCTGGTTCATGTCAGGAAAAACTTGCATTTTGCTATTTAAATTCTCTCTTCAACTCCCTTCAGGGAATTCTAACACTTTTCTCCTATCTCAAACCTGCCCATGCAGTTGTCAACATTCACATTTAATAGCAAAGCGGGTGATGTTTTTCTCCTCTAACAAACCCAGGCAGTGACCTGCTGTTGAAGCGCTTTTTAATTAGGTGCTATAAAAGTAGTCTTGTTATCTTCGCACTTTTATAATCAGCCCAAGTTTTAAAAAAAATCTGCCTTTTTTCCTGTCAGGGATCCCTCCTAAGAAACAAGCTTGAAGGGGAAAATTCCCTGTGGCATCTGCCACAGAATGCTGTGGCCATAGAAGCAAGGGATACTGTCACCATAATGGTATGTCACAGCCAAAGAAATCCTATCTAAAAAGCAGTTCTGCTTTTTCCAAAGGCAGCCTATATCATTTTGTGCTTTCCTCACTTCCTCTTGCCCTGTCAGACACCAGCAGCTCTCCTCCTAGTAATAAGCAGGGCAAGCAGGAGAGTCAGCGATCCAGAAGTGAACAGAAAAATGAAACCGAAAGTAGGGTAACCAGACAGCAAGTGTGAAAAATCAGGATGGGGGTGGGGGGTAATAGGCACCTATATGAGAAAAAGCCCCAAATATCACAATATCTGGTCACCCTAACTGAAAGCAGCCTTTTGAGCTTTTTTTAGCCGTGTGCTCATGCGCAGAGAAGAGGCTTGCACAACCAAGAGCCAATCACATTCTCCAGCAGGAAATTCAAAAAAACCACAAAACCCAAGAAAAAAGTGGAAGCCCCGCTCCCCAAAAAGCACCAAAACAAGCAACAAGCAAATATAGACACAATAGAACAATTACCCAAAGAAAGAAGCCAAAATCCGCTTACTGTGAGCGGGCTTGGCAGACATCTCACACTTAATTAGGAGCTTTAAAAACACCTCTCGAGTCAGTATCTAAGGCCTGGTCTACAATACAGGGGTAAGTCGGCCTAAGTTATGCCACTCCAGCTATGTGAATAATGTAGCTGGAATTGACATAGCTTAGGTCCACTTACTACAGTGTCTACACTGTGCTGGGTTACCTTATGTATCTCATACCGGTGGAGTTCCAGAGTCGAGGGGAGAGTGTTCTGCAGTCGATTTAGCGGGTCTTCACTAGACCCGCTAAATCGAGCCCCCGTGGATCGATAACCGCAGCTTCCATCCCCAGTCAGAACATACTCTTAGGAATGTAGGCCTCAAAACAGGAAAACACTAGAGCACATACTTCAGTGCTAGTTAAGCATGTGCTTATGTGCTTTCTTGAATCGGGATGTTTAAAGAGGTCTAAAGCCAGCTGCTGAGCATTGCATCTGGAAACTGAGAAAGGGACTGTGTTTCTTTGACACAGCATTACAAGCCATTGCTTTCCCTCCCACAGCAGTGCTACAAAGGCATCTTCACAGCCTTATAGTTTTCAGAAGCTGAATTGGGAACTGTACTGAGCTTCCCAAGTCATTTAAAGAGGGGAAGTTTAAAAAAGCAGCTCAGCACAGAAGGGAAAGGGTAGGAGAATGGTAAATTGCAGTTTTAAAATGTTCACCCTCCAATCCAGGAGAGCAGGTTGCTTCCAGAAGTTCTTTGTTTCTGGCTTGCTGGTCATTTTTATCTTACATTTGGGTATAGAGGAAGTGACATGGGCCTAGAGGAATCCTGGGAACCTGAGAGAACAAAATGTTTTAGGGAAAAAATACATAAAGTCAATACTGTAGAAAAAGACTCCAAAGCGATTTACAGATGATATGCATAGGGATCATATTCACCCACCACTGAAATCTAACTACAACTAGAGAAAACAGATATTTTATACCATTAACACAGTTTGGTTTCCTCCAGCTTGAGTTAAAGCAGGAAATTTCAGGATGCACAACACAATTACCTTGTTTGAATTTGGCCAGGATGCTGGGCTTTGCTCTTGTGAAAAGTATTGTGATACTTAGACTCCTGAGCTGTAAGGAACTTGGATTTACATCTCATCCAAAAGAGAGACTTAGAGGAACAGCTCAAAAGCAGAAGCCAGCTTTTTGTAGCTTTATTTGGCATGAACTGAATTTAATGACTTGACAGCAATGTAGATTATGTAGCTATTTGTGCAGCTCCATAACTGCCTTTTACATGGGTCCCTGGTTATTACTTAGTTAACCATGCCCCCACCCAAAAAGAAAACATACCCTTATACCGCAGCATTAAGCATCCTGGGTGCAAGTCTTGCATTCTCTGAACCTTCAGAATGTTCAAAATGACACTTTGTGATTCATAGTTGCACAATGGAACCCAGGGTACGCAAGGAAGGGGAGATCAGGATCTATCATGATACAGGTATAACAAAAGTAGAATGGAGTAATACTAGTAAAGAAATTTAATGGTGTACAATTTATAACAGAAAGTTGGTCAGGTCATTGTCCACTTCACTTCTCTGTGCTTCTGCTTCCCTTCTAAATAGTATTGATTGAGACTGTAAACTCTTTGATGTAGAGACAATCACTGCCTAATGCAATGAGGTCCCAGTCTCATTTCAGGCCTCCAGGCAGTACAGCAATACAAATAATAGATCATAATCATGAAATCTCTTTCCTTAACAGCTTCAGCTGATGAAAACTCCTGCCCACTAACATACAAAGGGGAAGGGATGAAGTGTTATTTTTCTGATAAAAACATGGCTTTAGTGTAGCACACATCAAATTATTTTATTTAGTTGCCAGAAGAAACAAAAGGGCAAAGAGCATCTGTGATTGAAATCTCTCCTGTGTGTAGAGCAGGGTCTTGGCTTTTCCCTGAAGGAAGCAGGTAGCTGATATTTTGTTGAAAAGCTCTCTAAAAAACCAACTACTGCTTGGGAAATTGTGTTGTTTGTTCATAATCCAGCAGTGGATTACAGAAGGCTTGGTAAGCAAACAGTTTCCCTCTTCAAATAAGATCTAGAGGATGAACATAAATAAGAGAAGCATAGAATCATAGAAGATTAGGGTTGGAAGAGACCTCAGGAGGTCATCTAGTCCAACCCCCTGCTCAAAGCCAGACCAACCCCAATTTAATCATCCCAGCCAGGGCTTTGTCAAGCCGGGCCATAAAAAACCTCTAAGGATAGAGATTTCACTACCTCCCTAAGTAACCCATTCCAGTGCTTCACCACCCTCCTACTGAAATAGTTTTTTCTAATATCCAACCTAGACCTCCCACACTGCAACTTGAGACCATTGCTCCTTGTTCTGTCATCTTCCACCACAGAGAACATCCTAGCTCCATCCTCTTTGGAATCCCCTTTCTGGTAGTTGAAGGCTGCTATCAAATCCCTCCTCACTCTTCTCTTCTGCAGGCTAAATAAGCCCAGTTCCCTCAGCTTCTCCTCATAAATCATCTGCCCCAGCCCCATCATCATTTTTGTTGCTCTCTGCTGGACTCTCTCCAATTTGTCAACATTCTTTCTGTAGTGGGGAGCCCAAAATTGGATGCAGTATTCCAGGTGTGGCCTCACCAGTGCTGAATAGAGGGGAAATAATCACTTCCCTCAATCTGCTGGTGATGTTTCTACTAATGCAGCCCAATATGCCGTTAGCCTTCTTGGCAACAAGGACACACTTTTGACTCATATCCAACTTCTCATCCACTGTAATCCCCTAGTCCTTTTCTGCAGAACTGCTGCTTAGCCAGTCAGTCCCCAGCCTGTAGCAGTGCATGGGATTCTTCTGTCCTAAGTGAAGGACTCTGCGCTTGTCCTTGTTGAACCTCATCAGATTTCTTTTGGCCCAATCCTCCAATTTGTCTAGGTCACTCTGGACCCTATCCCTACCCTCCAGCATATCTGCCTCTCCCCCTGCCCCCAGCTTAGTGTCATCCACGAACTTGCTGAGGGTGCAATCTATCCCATCATCCAGATGATTAAAGAAGATATTGAATGAAACCGGCCCCAGGACCGACCCCTGGGGCAGTCCACTTGATACAGGCTGCCAACTAGACATCGAGCTGTTGATCACTACCCGTTGAGCCCAGAGATTTAGCCAGCTTTCTATCCACCTTATAGTCCATACATCCAACTCATACTTTTTTAACTTGCTAGCAAGAATACTGTGAGAGACCCTATCAAAAGCTTTGCTAAAGTCAAGGTACATCATGTCCACCACTTTCCCCATATCCACAGAGCCAGTTATCTCATCATAGAAGGCAATCAGGTTGGTCAGGCATGACTTGCCCTTGGTGAATCCATGTTGACTGTTCCTGATCACCTTCCTCTCCTCCAAGTGCTTCAAAATGGATACTGGGACCTGCTCCATGATTTTTCCAGGGACTGAGGTGAGGGTAGCAAAGGAAAACATATACAGTCCAGCCAAACCAGAGTGGCATTTTGATTTGTGTTTGATTTGTTTGTTCTTTCTTAGTGAATTAAGTGCTTGATTGATAATCCTGAAAAATGAAAGACCAAGGAAAGGTTTTATTCAGCACAGATAAAACAAAGATTTTCCACCTCACCACCTCTGTGCTGCAACCCTGATCCAGTAGTTCAATCCTTCTCTCCATTAAGTCCTTGGTTTTGAAGGTCTTCTCATAGAGAGACGACAAGCCAGTATGTGCTTCAATTGTAGTGACTTTCATGTCAGAGGAAAAGACAGAAGACTCCATGATCAACGATTCTGTCTGTGTGTGTGTGTGATAGAGAGGGAGATTCTGTAACAGAAGGAGCATCTTCCTGACTGGGGATCATCAGAATGCAGCAATCTATGGCCACACCCTCTTGCAACCGTGGCATACCCCTTACTGGTGACAGGATTGGGTGCCATCCAGCTAGCTATTTTGGCTTTCTGCCAGAGGGGGATTCCCCTGTTCTGGAAGAATCTTTGAACAGTTCAAAGGGCTGGTATGGGTATGCCAGGCTCTGAACCAATATTTTTTTTAAAATCCTATGAATCTGATGTTCATAACTGTGGAGGATTAAGAATATTTCTCACCTCCTCTCCTCCCCTCCCCGTTTTGTTCATTATTTCACTGCCCAAAGACACAACATGGAAAGGGTCCAGGGAATTCAGTCCTAGGCACAAACCTCAGATTAGACAGCGAGTCAGCTGGGGAAAGAAGCTGCAAGTCGAGGGCACATCTAGGAAGTACCTGTGCTCTGTTGCTCTTGGTCACCTATCCTGTCAATGTTCCCTCATGCTCCACCAGCTGAAGGCACCCAATGGATCCTTGAATTTCAACTTTGTGGGTCCAAGGGCCCCATCCCAGCCTGGATCCATCCCTTCTGCTCCGTGTACTGCAGACTGTGTGTACTGAATTTTGTTATTGGCTTGCTAGTTTAACATACTCCTGGAGAAATGAGATATCATTGTATAGCTATTTAATTTTAGGTTTTGAATATAATTGCACTCAGACATCCTGACTAGCACAGAATCAAATCATGCTTTGAATGACTAATCTATCAAGCAATATGGGGGGGGGGGAGGATGGGAGAAGAGATGGAAGTTACTTTACATATGCAATTCAAATTAAAAAAAACGGACTACATAAATCACACAGTCACAAAGGACACTGAGAAATAATAACATTTAATATTTGTTTTTACTTTCATTTTTAATAAGTGTTTGAGAATGATTCTTTCCCTGCCCCTTTTATCTTTTTTCCATTTGGCGAGCAATGATTTTCTTCCTGTGTTTTCAATTAAACTGAAATTGACAAAAAAAAATTGGTATAACGAAATCAGCAATAACTTCAGCATATTTCTTTTAACATTTTAAACACCACTGCTGTTCACCAATATAATGTACCGATAGCAGGAGGGCAGCATTTGAGAGTTACCAGTTGCTGTAAAACCAGGCTGGGGAATTGATAACACTCAGGGCCAAAATATGGCCATGCCTAGAACAGGGGTGTGTGTTCATCCTTCGTCCTTCTCATACACCTACGCACAGCAATGCAACACACAGTTTGGTGCCTTGCTTACCTGAGTGAAGGAGGAAGATGGAGCTGATAGTCCTGCCAGAAGTGCTGAACAGCCCAAAGGCTGGGGTAGGGTGTGATAGAAGTCCTATCTTCTTCTCTGGACCAGACAGGACAATGCTGGGGGAGTACATGCTACACCTTCACAAAAGGTATGCTGTGGTTTCCAATGTGTTCACCATCTCTTGAGTGCTGGAGGCTTTATATCTGCTTTTATCTAAGGGCAGCTACATCTTAGGCTAGGGCCCATGCAACTGTACCTTCTCTTCCTCTCAGAAGTAAAGAGAATAACTATGGTAGGTCATTTCTTTGCAACACAAACCTAGTGAATCTTTAAGAAATATATATCATGAAAATAACCTTTTGAAATTATAAATCAAATCTACTCTCAATCACCAACTCAAGTAGTTTTACTAATGTTACTTAATTAAGCTTCACAGCACCCCTTTAGGTAGGTAAAAATGTATGTACCTATTACACAGATAGATAAAAAGGCGCACAGCTGGTGAACAATTGAAGCAAAGTAATGTTTCAGAGCCAAGAACAGAACTTATCGGGTCATTTATACTATTTGTCTATCTACACTATCACTCATTTATTTAAACATACAAAAACCTTCACACTAATTATTCTTATTTTAAAACCGAATTCTCATGTGGAGATTTTTTACATGTACTGTACCAACCAAATAAGTTTATTATAAGGGCATCATCAACAAGTGGAGATCTCGGATATTATTATTACTACCATTAGTGGCATCAAGATCTTTTAAATAAACTTCAAAAAGTGTTTTGCCCAAGATAAATGAATGACTATGAAGAGCTGAAAACCTCTAAGTGTCAAAAGACTTGTCTATATGGGTTTGTTATTTTTATGACAGATTGAATTGTCTTTTTTTCCTTGGTGTTTATAAGTATTGATCCGTTTTTTTATTTCCCCTAAGTGATGACCCACTATGTTCCTGTTCTCATACTCTGCAGTATAACTGGAATACTTGAAGTTGCAAACTTCACTTCACCAAAATTAAAAAAAGAAAATGGCATCGCATTTCCTAGTTTAAGTCACAATAAGTTGGGGCTAAGGTGCTACATCATTTCCCAGTGAAATCAATGTGAATCTTTTCACAATTTCAGTGGTACTGGACCTAAGGGAATGTACTAATTTTTAATCAATGAGGTTTAAAGTTATTAAAGCAGACTTTTTCGGAAGCATTAAAATAAATTTGACCGTAATGTGACATTTTTGTGTATGCACCTTCATTAGCAACCCCTGGGAAATTCAGGGAAACTGATCTTAGGAAAGTGATAGATGAATGAGAATTGGAAAAGAAATCCTTAATAATAAAGAAAAGATATAGTCAGTGCCACATTCAATGGTTTACCCCAGTCTTATCTAAAGTGATTCAGGGTAAACTGCAGAGGAAACATGAATCATTTGCATATTTTCATGTCAGAGATATTTAAACTTTTTTACCTGATCAGCTTCAAAAGATGTGGCTTACAACAGTGACTTTCAATCTTTCCAGACTGCTGTACCTATTTCAGGAGTCTGATTTGTCTTGTGTACCCCAAGTTTCACCTCACTTAAAAACTACTTGCTTACAATATCAGACATAAAAATACAAAAAAGTGTCACAGCACACTACTACTGAAAAATTGCTTGCTTTCTCATTTTGACTATATAATTCTAAAAGAAACCAATTGGAATATAAATATTGTACCTACATTTCAGTGAATATTATATAGAACAGTATAAACAAGTCATTGTCTGTATGAAATTTTAGTTTGTACTGACTTTGCTAGTACTTTTTATGTAGCCTGTTGTAAAACTAGGAACATACCTAGATGAGTTGATGTACCCCCTGAAAAACCTCTGCTTCTCCCCAGGGGCATGCTTTCCCCTGGCTGAGAACCATTGACTTACAACTTGACGGCCAAGCTGAAAAATAAACGATCAGAAATGAGATACTCATTTTCTAATACACTGGACACTGCTGTGTCAAAATACTGCAAACAGAATGACCATGAGCTAGCCAATGACATCTCTATTATGGCCAGTCAGGCAACTGGAAAATCTGGAACATTACCTGCTGTGAAAACATACTGGTACCCTCACTGCAAAACTCTCCAGCATTTTGGTTAAATATAGTGGAATGAAAAATATTACATAAATGCTAACTTTTTTCACACTGTCACTTCATGAGACCATTTGTCCCACATGGTTGTTTTTACCAAAAAATATATTGTTTTCTGATGAGCGCGTGTGAGATCAGATGAACAGATTACCTGTGAAGTCAGAGGGACGCAAACTTTATAGCTCGCATTCCTAGGGTTCATTGTGTGTGCTAGCATTTCATTGGTTGGTCTGAATCCAGTGCCTGCGCTGGCTAAAATGTTAGAATTTGCAGTTACATGCCATGAAGGATTATGCTTCAGCAGAAGTTTAATAGTGCCACACAAGCTGCTGGAGACTACTATAGGGCCATGTTTCTTGTTGAATGACACAGATTGTCTCAGAGGGAAAAGGTGGGTGAGGTAATATCTTTTATAGACCAACTTCTCTTGATGACACAGACAAGCTTGGAAGCTTACACACAGCTCTCCTTCAGGTCTTGGAAACTAACAGACGAATGTGTTTAATACTTATGCTAAACAATCCGTTCCACCTTGTTTTTAGCTGTGATACGCTGAGT
The DNA here is from genome assembly GCF_965140285.1 of Lepidochelys kempii. Lineage (NCBI taxonomy): Eukaryota > Metazoa > Chordata > Testudines > Cheloniidae > Lepidochelys > Lepidochelys kempii. The sequence goes on from NC_136387.1 coordinate 25,484,898, forward strand.
TAGTTTCCCAGGCCTGAAGAAAAGCTCTGTGGAGCTCAAAAGCTTGTCTCTCTCACCAACACAAGTTGGTCCAATAAAGAGATATTACCTCACCCACCTTTGTCTTTCTAATATCCTGGGACCAACACGGCTACAACAACACTGCATACAGATAGTCTCACACACAGAAATAGGTAGCTGTTGCAAAAACAAAGAGAATGCAGACAGGTTAGATCACAGCAGCATTTATTATTTACATTACAGTAGCACTTAGGATTCCTGGAAAAGTGACCTGTGACAAACACCTAGAAACCTTTCCTGAAAATTTAACTCATTACATCCAACTTCACCATGCCCACCAAACTGCCCTAATAAAAACTAAGTAATAATGATCATATTCTCTTTTACCCTTTACATCATTTTGCTGATGCCCAGATCTCACTGCAATGGGCACATTACAAATATACAGACAGATAGATGGATTGTTAGAACTTTCCAAGCAGGGTGCAACTTTAAAGAAGCAGGCATCAGAATTATGGTTTGTTACTTTGTTCAGCATCCAAATGGATGTTGCTACAGCAACATTTCAGCGCTGATAAAACAAACTGCCAAGAGAATGCCTGAATAAGTGTTACTTTATATGAAAAAGGGTGGCAATTCCATCAATTGAATCCATATGATCATTTTATATTATACATTTTAAAGCAAAACAACACTAAAAGTTTACTTTAATTGTGATTTATAGTGTTATCGGCACAGGGTGCCCGAGGCAAGCAACAGGAAGGTTCATTGCCCAGTGTGCGTCACCCAATAATCACAACGGGGTGGAGAAGCAGAAAAGTTTATTTGAAGCTTCAGGTGGTACAGGGAGACATTCACCTCAAATCCTGTACACAGAGCAGGAAGTTACACAGACTTTTATACATTCTTTCTTCAGCATACTTATCCAATAGCAAGCTGCCCTAAGTATCCATATAGCCAGCCAATCCGGACACCAGCTAGTTCCCTTTTTCTTTGTACCATCTGTTAAATCATATATAGAGCTGCTTTATTCAGCATTGTTTTGCCATATCTGCCCTGTCTGGCCTTGTTTAGTTTCAGACAGTCTGACTTTGCAACATATTGTTGCAAAATCCCCAGCATGACTGTTGCGAGTGCCTCCGGGCGGGGGGGGGCCAAGGACACTTGGGCCTAGTGCGCGGGGGCTTCATCGACACTCATGGTCTTCCATCCCCTTGAGTTACCTAGTGGCCATGCCCAGTGTCCCCAACAATAGTTTGAATGAAAAAACCCATCATTCTACAATATGAGCTTTTTTATTGTACAGCTTAAAATGGTAGTTTCAAGGATACCATCATTTATTTTGTTGTTTTTTGTTCTGATATTTAAATCAGAATCCAAGCAATTTTAAAATGTCATTTTTTTAACACTTCATTTTTGGTATGGTGAACTGCAGTCAAACAACTAGTAATTTATTTTGCATTTTAATTGCCTTATTTGTAATTATAAATATGCTAAGAAAAACCTATACATTCCCAATTATCCAAAACCATGGTGGAGATGACCTATCTTCAGTTTAACCTTAATTTATTCCCCAAAGGCAGAGTTCAGCGAAGCACTGTTGTGCATTAGCACACAGGCTGTGTATTACTAGCACTCTCTGAAATATTCTTTCCAAAATTCAAGATAATCAAAATATGCCATTTTACAAATCTGCTGAGCTTTCTTGAAAAATCCAGTGTTTCCTGACATTTTTCATGAAAGCAGAAATGTGGTCAAAGCTGAACTTGAAGTATTTTTTTCCTCCCCTTTCTTTTGAAACTATCTGGATGTCTTTGAAAAAAAATACAATTTTACATGGTGGAATTTCAAGTTTCAAACTGGGTGAAGTAATAACTTTTTTTGAACCAACTTCTGCTGGTGAGAGAGAGAAGCTTTCGAGCAACACGGAGCTCTTCCTCAGGTCTGGGAAAGCTACTCAGAGGGTATGTCTACACTGTAGTTAGACACCTGCAGCTGGCCTGTGCCAGTTGACTTGGGCTCATGGGACTTGGGCTAAGGGACTGTTAGTTGCATTGTAGACACTCATACACTACTGGCTGGATTACCGCATCCAGTGGGATCACTCTGCCTGCGGTTGAAGCTATACAAGGATGGTGAGTTTTGCTACATGGAATGTTCACACCCTGCTGGATAACAAAGATAATGTATGGCTGGAAAGAAGAACTGTGATCGTAGTCGTGGAACTTGCAAGATATAACATCGATGTCGCGGCCCTGAGTGAGACAAGGTGCCAAGATGAAGATCAATTGAGAGAAGAAAGTGGAGGCTACACCTCTTTTCTGGAAAGGAAAATTTGCAGAGGACAGGTGCATTCATGGTGTCCGTTTTGCAATTATGAATAAGTTTGTCAGTCAGCTTACAGAATTTCCTGTAGGAATCAATGAACATCTTATGACCCTTCATCTTGAGCTCAGCAACAACTAGTCTGCTGCTGTAATCAGTGAGTAAGCCCCAACGCTTGATTCTATTGAGGATATCAAGGAACAATCCTATATAGATCTTGACAGAGTCTTGACCAACATTCCCAAGGAGGACAAGATCATTCTCCTTACAGATTTTAACGCTAGAGTCGGGTGGCAATCAGATGTCTGGAATGGCACTATTGGAAAAGAAGGAGTCGGAAAGGGTAACTCCAATGGCTTCCTCCTCCTGAGCAAACGCCTAGAATGTGGCCTGGTCATCATGAACACTCTCTTTAGACAAAGTGAGAAGTATAAGACCACCTGAAAACACCCTCGTTCCAGGCATTGGCACATTCTTGACTATGTTATTGTTAGAGCTTGAGATCGGAAGGATGTCCGCATCACAAGGGCCATGAATGGAACAGATAACTGTCGGACAGACCATCGCCTTGTTAGATCAATCATGAATTTCCAGGCATTGCAAGCAGGCAAAACCAGTATGGAAGAAATTCAACATCAAGTCCCTTGAAGATATAGTGACTCAGGAGAAATTTCAGCAGTATTTCTAAGAGAAGTTTGCAACTCTGCTTACAGCTGATGATGATAATTAAAATTTCTGGAAGGGATTAAAGATTGCCATTCTCTTGGCATGTGCTGAGTCCATTGACTACGTCACCCACCATCACCAAGATTGGTTTGATGAGAATGATGCTGAGATTCAGGGCCTTCTCATCCAGAAAAGAAAAGCTCATTGTATGTGGCAAAATGACATATCACACCAACAAAAGAAAGAGTCATACAAGCAACTCAAGACTGAAGCCCAAAGGAAAATCCATGATGTCAAAAATAAGTGGCGGTGAGAAAAGGCAAAGGAGATTGAGCTTTATGCTGATAAACATGACATGAGGAGTTTCTTTCAGGGAATAAGGGCAACTTTCAGTCCATGCTCCCATGGACCCACACCACTCCGAGCCCAAGACGGTCAACATATTTTAAGGACAGATAAGCCATCAAAGCCAGATGGAAGGAGCATTTTGAGTTACTCCTGAACTGTCTCTGATGCCACTCTCAAATCTATACCTCAACTACATGAAAGAGAATCTCTTGCTGATGCCCCCCACCCTCAAAGAAGTAACATGAGCCATTATGCAAACTAACAGCAACAAGGCAGCAGGGCCAGATGGCATACCAGCTGAAATCAACAAGTTTGGAGGTGAAGAACTGTAAGAAAGCTCCACAAAATTTTTATTCATATCTGGTATAGTGAGAAGATTCCAGAAGACTTGAGAAATGCTAACGTTTTTACAATCTTTAAGAAAGGTGATAAGTCGGAGTGTGGAAACTATTGAGGCATTTCCTTGCTATCTATAGCAGGGAAAATTCTTGCCCGTATCCTCTTAAACCCATTACTTCGCCTTGCAGAAGAAATATTGCTGGAATCTCAGTGCGGTTTTAGACCATCCTGCAGGACAACCGACATGATCTTCATTGCCCGCCAAATCCAGGAAAAGTCTCGGAAGCAAAATCAGAACCTGTATGCCTTTCATCAATTTGAAAAAGGCCTTTGACTCTGTCAATCATAAAGCCCTGTGGAAGGTGCTGGCTAGATTTGGCTGCCCTCCAAATGTATTAAGATCCTAAGACTTCTCCATGATCAAATAACTGCCCTGGTTCTCTGTAATGGCTTTGAGATGGAACCTTTCGTGATCAAAACTGGGGATAAACAAGGATGCGTTATTGCCCCAACCCTGTTTTCCATCTATTTAGCAGTCATTTTGGTCCTCATTAAAGACCACCTCCCCAATGGAGTTGACATTCAATATAGAATGGATGGGCAGCTCTTTAATCTAGGACATATCTGCTCAAAATCTAAAGTCTTCAGGGCATCCATTACTGATCTTCAGTATGCTGATGATTGGGTCATTACTGATCTTCAGTCCATGCTGAATTTTTTTGCACAAGTTTACAGAAGCCTAAGACTCTCACTCAATAATGAAAAGAAAGGAGTACTTGTGGCACCTTAGAGACTACCAAATTTATTTGAGCATAAGCTTTCGTGAGCTACAGCTCACTTCATTGGATGCAGCTTCATCGTTGAAGTGAGTTGTAACTCACAAAAGCTTATGCTCAAATAAATTTGGTAGTCTCTAAGGTGCCACAAGTACTCCTTTTCTTTTTGTGGATATAGACTAACATGGCTGGTACTCTGAAACTCAATATTGGGAAGACTAAAGTGCTCTATCATCCTGCTTCAGGCCTTGCACATGACCCACTACAAATCACCATCCAGGGTGAGACTTTGGAGACAGTTGAGCACTTTTGCTACCTTTGTAGCCAAATTTCTCAAAATGCAAAGATCAACAGTGATATCTAGCACAAGATCCATTGCAAAGGGCATCCTTGGGAAATTTCTCTGAGGTATTGTCATGGACCACGACCTATGGCAGGACACCAAGATTCAGGTCTATAAGACAACTGTTGTTCCTACACTCCTCTATGGATGTGAAATCTGGATGACCTATTGACAGCACCTCGAGAGGTATCACCAACGATGCCTCCAGAAGATCCTTCATGTCTAGTGGCAAGATCCCTGCTCTAACACCAGCATCCTTGCTGAAGCCAATGTCACCAGCACTGAAGCAATGATCCTCATGCACCAACTTCACTGGGCTGGACATTGTGTGTGGATGCCAGACTCTCACCTCCCAAAACTCTAAGCTCACCCATGGTCAGAGATCCTGTGGTGGTCAGAGGAAATGCTACAAAGACACACTGACAGTGTATCTTCAGAAAACTGATGTGGACATCACAAGCTGGGAGAAGCAAGCCACCAACTGACCCCAATGGCACCATATCCTCCATCAGGCAGTGGCCCACTTCAAGGACAAGTGCCTTGCCCTTGAAGCTGACAAGAGAGAGAGAAAGAAGGAAAAAAATAACTTTCTCCCAGCAGGCAGCTGGCCTGCCGCAAAATGTCTGTACCTACTGCAGACAGATTTCTGGTTCCAGGATCGGACTCCTGGGTCATCTCAGAATCAATATGTAAATCCATGGTAGAGATCATCCGCAAATAGAGGGATCGCCAATCAAACACTCGGGCTAATGCCCGGGTTTTAGGACTTTGTGAGGTGGCAGGGTCCCAGAGCTCAGGCTCCAGGCTGAACTAGGGATGCCAAATCTCCAGGATTGTCCTGGAGTCTTCAGGAATTAAAGATTAATCTTTAATTAAAAATTATATCATGTGATGAAACCTCCAGGAATATGTCCAATCAAAATTGGCAACCCTAACTCCAGCCCAAGCCCAAAAGTCTATACTGCAATTAGCCTAAACCCCGCAAGGCTGAGTCAGCTGGCACAGGCCAGCTGTAGGTGTCTAACTGAAATGTAGCCATACACAAAGTGTCACAGCTAAATAAAAGGGTGAACAGATAGTTTAGCACAAGTAACTAGCACGTATTCTAAGAAACCATTCAAGATGAAGTGGCCTATTAACACCCCTGTAATCATAGGACAAAAAGGGGGACAAGTGGATTACAGACTGTTGAAGCTTAAATTCATAACTTTTCTAGACACTAAAAATCATAGCTTTAATTAAAACACTGGATTTATTACTTATTACTACAATTAACCTACCTAACTCCCTTTTCCCAGACATGAAGAAGAGCTCTATGTAGCCTGAAAGCTTCTCTCTCCCACCAACAGAATTTTGTCCAATAAAAGATATTACTTCACCCACCTTATCTCTCGAAAACCCTGGGACCAACATGGCTACAACGACACTGCATAGAAATTTCAAACTGGCTTTGTAAGTACCTACTTGTTCATGTTTGGCCCATGAAAAAGCCTTTGATTACTTTGGGTTAGAGCTACATGGACAGAGCCTCATATGGTGTAAATTGTCATAGATCCACTAATTTCAACGATATTGAAGATATGGATTGACTTCAATGGGGCTATAAAAACACCTATAGAGAAGACCTGACTTGGGTAGTTTAAGGTGACTTGACTCATTTTGTAATCAGTTTAGTTAAAATGTGTCAGGCCACGTTAATCCAGGTCCATGCTACAGTTCTATCCAGTTAGAAAATTCACCTCGTGTAGACAGACCTACAATGGAATGCCCATGGATAAGATAGATGGATGGTGTTTGTGGGACATGTTAGTGTTAACAGAATGCCACACAGCAGGACAGATAGATGGAACAGTTGTTCTGAATGTCCCACTAAGGCCCAGTTTTTGAGAAAATAGTGTAGCAACATGTGAAGCCAAAAAAATTTGATTAGTTTTGCCTGTTAAGTTTAAGATTGGTTACTGTACACCAGAGGTCTCAAACATGCAGCCCACAGTCTGCATGCAGCCCACAGGGCTATTTCCTGGGGCCTGCCAGCTCCCCACGGTCTCCCAGCCCCCACGTTTACCTACAGCAGCTCCGGCCGGCACACACTGGAGGCAGGGCAGGCTCCCTGCCTGCCGTGTCCTGTGCTGCTCCGGGGGGAGGGCCGGGGGGGAGGGCAGGGGTCTGTGTGTTGCCCTGGCCGCTCCTCCAGGTACCTCCCCCGAAACTCCCATTGGCCACGATTCCCCGTTCCAGGCCAATGGGAGCTGCTGGTAGCTGTGCCTGGAGACGCGGCCAGGGCAACACACAGACCCCTGTGCCTCCCCTCCCACACGTTCCGTCCGCTTCCCGGAGCAGCGCTGGGACACGGCAGGCAGGCAGGGAGCCTGCCCTGCCCTGCCCCTGGTGCATGCCGGGCCGGATCCCGCCCCCTGAACCCCTGCTGCACTCCAAACCCCTCCTGCACACCAACCCCCTGCCCTGAGCCCCCTGCCACACCCCCGAACCCCTCCTGGGAATGGGGGCAGGAAAGGGGTGGGAAGAGGCGGGGCGCCAGTGATGCGGCCCTCAGGCCAATGTACTGATCCTCATGTGGCCCTCGTGGTCATTTGAGTTTGAGACCCCTGCTGTACACTGATGATATGTGGTGGGGGTGGTATTTTTTTTTAATAGGGCTTTCTTTTCCCTTTTTTCCCCTTTTCTAAATTAGGAAATGGCATATTTCAAGAGATTAAGTTTTGTTTTGTTTTCAATTCTGCTCTTTGGAATTTAAATGAAGTATTTTGTGATAGCTATGTATTGTTTTTCCAAACAGTCAAGCTAGATTCATTTCATATTCATCCAATTTTCATTTCTTAGTCAGACAGAGCTGGAGTTGGGTGAAACTTTAATAATAAAACCCAAAATGTTTGATGTTTGTCAGCTGTTTACGAGTTTCATTACAAATCAAAGATGTGGGACAGGTTTGTGATTTACATGAACTGTGGCTGAATTTCAAGCAAACCTGGACCAAATTAGGGACCCAGTAAAGGCAATATGAAACTCAGAAGACAGCTGAAATCTTGCAGTTTCTGTTGAATTTCACTTTGAATATTGTTGTTTTCGTTGGTGTTTTATGTAATAAGAAGTTTAAGGGCTGTCAATCCAATTAGGGCTGTTAATCCAATTGAAGCAGCATAGAAGAAAAGGTTGACATGAACCCCTGCTAACCAAAACCACCTCAGGCCCTCTTTCTGCAGAGACATATGCATTTTTTTGTTTATGCCAGGGATGGGATCGGCAACCTTTGGCCCACGGCCCACCAGGGTAATCGGTTTGTTTACCTACCATGTCCACAGGTTCGGCTGATCGCAGCTCTCACTGGCTGTGGTTCGCCACTCCAGGCCAATGGGAACTGTGGGAAGCAGCGCAGGCTGAGGGATGTGCTGGCTACCACTGCCCACAGGCCCCATTGGTCTGGAGTGGCGAACCATGGTCAGTAGGAGCTGCGATCGGCCGGACCCTGGTTTATGCAATGAGAATAAATCCCATTGGACTACTCTCATTGCATAAATTAAAGCATGCTTGTGTGTCTTTGAAGGATTAGGGCCTCAGTTTGCATGACTTTATGCACAGTGATGAAAAACCCATCAAGATATCTGGGAATCCCTATTGCAAGTTATACTGCACTTAACAGTTCTTCTTCCCAGTGACAAATAAGGTTATGGGTATTATAGACATTTCTGAGACCTGAAAATACATAGGAAATTGACCAAATAGTTATGCAATCTGAAAATATCATGCAATTAAGTAGTGTCCCTGTTGTAGTGAATTGCTCTGCTTTAATTTATACTCAGAAGCAAAGGCCTTAAGATTTAACTTAAAAAAAACACAGGACTGTAGATTCAACGTATTCCATATTGCTGTAGAAAACCAGATCCTTCACCACCTTGAGGCAGATCTTCATCTGGTACAGGTTGTCATTGTTCCAATGTAATCAACAGAAGGCAATGGAGGTATGACAATTTGCACCAGCAGAGGATCCACCCCAATTTGTCTTGTTCAGTAGGACAGGTGCTCATATCATCCATGTGCCATTTAGGAGATATAAAAAAGCATCTCTCTCCTAAGAAGAGCTGAGCATGGTTCTAGGTGAGAGAATGAATACACACAAGAAGCAAGAATGTCCCAGATTCCCCACATATTTATTAGAATTAATCTTCTCATCTCTTTCCCATGGTCCTTTGTGCTTGGTGTATATAGCTCCTTTAAAATTAAAATATAGATTTAAAAAAAATAAGTTTTAGAAGATGAAAGCATACTTAAATCACAGATAACATAAGTTCTATACCCCATTACGAAAACAAAAAGTCTAATTCATAGTTAAAAGATTATATTTATCCAAGAACATTATCAATTTCAGAAAGAAATTATCATCATAATTTATAATCAGAGGATCTTTCATCATCACTTACAGTCCATAGACACAAGTGCTTTCCATCTGCACAGTTAATTAGTCTATCTTGGCTGATCAGATTATTCTATTTTCACCTAGTTAAAATAAGAAATGTTGATCTTCATAAGTATGTTACTGCCTTCTCTTTGCAGTTATGGATAAGATTCTTTTATGAATATAGGCATCTAAAATTGATTTAGGCCATTGCCCTTTCTCTTGGGAATGCTACATCAGACTCCAGTCCATCAAAGGACTTACATGTAAATGTTTCTTTAAGTGTTCCCATAGTTAATTAGAGTACTTGTATATTTAAAGTTACATGCATGCTTGAGTGCTTTGCTGGATAGAGGTCTTAGTCATCTGGGCAAATGACCAATCAAATTGACTAATAAATGAATTCTCAATTTTTTTTTGTGAACTGGCAAACTTTTTTCCGCCTGCTTTGGGTCATTGGAAAAACTAACCATTTTGATCATTTCTAAATGTTTTGCTTTGACTTTGACCTTTTAAAACCCATTTTAGTCTAAATTTACTAAATTATCTAAATAAAAATTTATGTTGACTCAAAAAATCAAATCTTTTCATTTTGGAAAATGTTGCAACAGAGATAGCTGCTGATGCAATCACCTGTAGGGACTCTATCTTGAGAATTCTTCTCATCCCTATAGCAGGAGTCCACTTTCTTTCTACTTCTATCATTGCTATGCCAGAGGATAAAGGGGATGCTATTTTGATAGTCACCTTCCTGGTTCATATAGGAAAGGTGGATTATTTTCAAATACATGCACCCCTAAGAATTAATTAGCTAGGCATTTGGTAAGTACCAGTGGTCTGACAGGTGGAGTAAATAAAATTATGGATATTGTTCTGACTGTCAGCAATTGAAGAAACTTATAAGACAACTTGATAAGACCTTCCACAAATCATAGCCAGTATATCAAACTATTGCATCTACTTCTATTAGTCCTAACTAGCATTTTTACAAGTATAAGCAATATGGAGGTATTTTATAGATATAAGCAGCATGCCTTGTAGATGGAAGTGTTACCTTGAAGGAGAGGCACTTAAGTGCTACACACATTTTTCTTCTCTTAAGTGGGGGGAGAATTTATTATCTGAATTCCCCAATAGAATCCCAATAGTCTGCTGCTATTTTATGTTCTGTCACTTACCTATCTGTCAATAGTTGAGGAATACTAGGAGCTCATTAAATTCATGAGCATGGAACACCCAAGATTCCCTAACCTGCTATTAATTTTGCCTGATTGAATCATAGGATACTTTCTGTACCTGAATTTCATCAACCCTTAATTGTTTGTGTGTTTTGAGATCTTCAGTGCACTTCTTATTAATTTGAGGGAACTGTGGAGCCCTTGGTAATAAAATACAGTGAAACAACTAATCACTATTCCCTCCACAAGAACATTCATTTAATATTGTGCATCTTGAACTAAAACTTGAAAAATCCCTCTAATCCTATCTCTCATACATGCTAATTTTTTTCTGACACAATCCATGGTTCTTTTACTTCTGCATCCTGTGTAGTCTCTCACTATTTTTCACTGGAAATTCTACTTATGTTACAAATTAATTAAATGCAGAGCCCTAGACTGATATTTAAAAGCAGGAGGGTAATATGGGATTTGTCATACCAGATCACACAATTAATCTGTTTGGTATGGCAGAGGTTAAAACATACAGCTAGAGAAGAAGGCTAAAAAGCCACAGCTACAATGTTGTGTACAAGGTTTGTAATGCTGTGCTAGGGAGATAGATTGAAGGAAAGATGTGTCCTTGAATTCTCTGGGTGAGCAGTTTATGCCCTGAAGCATCAGATCTGATCACCTTTATTATTGTATTGCATTACCGGGTGTCATCAAATTATTTAGCATATTTTAAAATCCCATGGCAGAATGTGACTAAATGACCTTAGCAGTGAGCTCCACAGCTTGACAGACTGCTGCATAAACGTGTATTTCTTTTTATTTGCTTTTTCCCTGCTGCATTCCTCACCTTGACATCTATCTCTTCTCACCTTAGTTACTGAAACTCCCTTCTTTATGACATCCTCAGCTTCCAAGTCTCTGGGCTCTGGCATAGGAAGAATGTCAGTTATCACCTCTCAAACATACAAAGAAGTGAAGCCTTAACAAGCTCACTCTCATGCAATCCCCATTGGTTTGCCATTCATTACAGGATTCAGGACAAAAATGAACTTTTGAGGCCAGGTCCTCAGGTGATGTAAATTGGAGATTTACACTAAGGCTCTACCCATCTTTAAAAAAATATATCTCTGAACTTAATTTATCTTCTCTCTCTCTCTGTCCTCCAATCCTTACCTGGTCTCTAAAGAACTGTACTTTTCTACAGAACTGCAATGAAAAGAGCCTTCTCCTCTACATCTCATGTCTGGAATAGCCTTTCTGTATCTCTTCCATTGATCAACAACATTCCATTTCATTGCCAGCCTCAAGAGCAATCCATTCCCAATGCCTGCCTTTCCAACTTTTTTCTCCTTCTGCTAGTTAGCCCTGTAATTGCAACATTGAACTCTGTAAAGCATTATGAAATAAAATTTATACTGAAGGTATTATGTAAAATAAAACTTTAAGACACTAGTTTTTAAAATAAATACTCCACTTGCTCATTTCACTAAGTGATCCCTTCTCTTATTAAGGGAGTTGGTAAAAAGAAAGAGCAGATCCATTTCACCTGTCCCCTTTATTCATCATTTAGAATAATGACAAATCAACACCTAGTTCTTATATGGCCGTAGATCTCAAAGCTCTTTACAAAGGGAGGGAGGTATCATTATATCCATTTTACAGATTGGGAAACTGAGGCACAGAGCTGATGTGAGCTTCCCAAGGTCATCCAGCAGGTCAGTGACGGAGCCAGGAATAGAACCCAGGTCTCCTGAATCCCAGTGTAGTGCTCTATCCTCTGTCTCTCTTCATTTAAACCTCCCCTAAATCTTCATTTATTTCACAATGGTGACCACAAATAGACATTGGGTTTTATTCTCTAATCTCTAAATCTTCTTTTGTTATATACTACAAAGTGCCCAGATGTGCACATGCCTAAACTAAGTAACAATAGATAATATTGCTGTACCACTCACCCTCTCATTCTGTCCCTGCCTCACTCTGACCCCAATCCCACAAAAGACCTGAAACACTTGTTTAACTTTAAGTTTCTGAGTACTCCTGCTGAAGTCACATGTTTGAAGTTACAGATGTGACTGAGTGCATTGCTGAATTGGGATTTTAGGACCAGACTATGCCATCCTTACACACTCTGTAAAAAGTACCATTGATTCAATGGGTCTGCACATGGATTCATGTACTACTCCATGTTAGGAAGTGTAGTCCTAATGTCTCATTTCAAGATTAGGACCAGTGTGTACTACACTTAGACATACTGAGATGTACCTTACCCCACAGTTAGTCCTATAGCTTTCACAGGATTAACTCTTGCCCTTGACTTTCCTTACTTTCCCCCACTAAAACTCTCTCCTCCTGCTCCAGGATGTCCTTCAGGATAGGTTGTAGATCCTTGATGATGCACTGAAGAGGTTTTAGTTGGGGGCTGTAGGTGATGGCTAGTGGGATTCTGTTACTTTCTTTGTTGGGCCTGTCCTGTAGTAGGTGACTTCTGGGTAGCCTTCTGGCTCTGTCAATCTGTTTCTTCACTTCACCAAGTGGGTATTGCAGTTTTAAGAACGCTTGATAGATATCCTGTAGGTGTTTGACTCTGTCTGAGGGACTGGAGCAAACACAGTGGTATTTTAGAGCTTGGCTGTAGATAATGGATCATGTGATGTGGTCTGGATGAAAGCTGGAAGCATGTAGGTAAGTATAGCAGTCAGTTGGTTTCTGGGATAGGGTGGTGTTTATGTGACCATCGCTTATTTGCACTGTAGTGTCCAGGAAGTAGATCTCTTGGACTGGGCCAGGCTGAGGTTGATGGAAGGGTGGAAATTGTTGAAATCCTGGTATAATTCCTCAAGGGCCTCCTTCCCATGGGTCCAGATGATGAAGATGTTATCAATGTAGCACATGTAGAGTAGGGGGGCTAGCGGACAATTGTTGAGGAAGCATGTTCTAAGTCAGCCATAAAAATCCCTCAGACAGAGACGGGATCTCTATCAAGAGTTCTTAAAACAACAATACCCACCTGGTGAAGTGAAGAAACAGACTGACAGAGCCAGAAGGCTACCCAGAAGTCACTTACTCCAGGACAGGCCACACAAAGAAAGTAACAGAATGCCACTAGCCATCACCTACAGCCCCCAACTAAAACCTCTTCAGCGCATCATCAAGGATCTACAACCTATCCTGAAGGACATCCTGGAGCAGGAGGAGAGAGTTTTAGTGGGGGAAAGTAAGGGAAGTCCCCATCATTTAGGAAACACTGAGTTAGACTGCTGATGTGCAAGGACTACTGTGTGGCATGTTGACCAATATTTTCCCACTGTTTCTTTGTACTCCCCCATTTGTCTGAATGCATTTGTTGTCTCTTACCTTATACTTAGATTGTAAGCTCTTTGGGTGGAGACCATCATTTCATTGTGTCGTTGCATGGCACCTAACACAGTGAGGTCCTGGTCCATGACTAGGGTTTTTAGGCATTATGGCAATACAAATAAATAATAGTTGTGGAGTAAGATAGTAATCATATTGAATTAGATTAGCACAATTTGGCCCTTAGATTTTTAAGATCTTTCAAGCAGACATTATGGGTGATAGAGTGCTGCATCTCCTGCAGGCACAGCACAGACAGATACAGCCCAAGAGCAGGTGTCCTCATGATTCTGGGCTGGTCAGGGCAAGAAACAGCCCCCAGTGTAACACAGGCTGCCTAGGGATCTGCTCTAAGATATGAGGCCTTGTTTGGGCTGCGTATGGGCAGCGCTGCAAACCAAAGCTACCCAAAATGGCCATCGTGCTACAGCTCCACCCATCCCCTACCCTAGACACCAACCCCCAGTACACCTCCTACAGCAGGGCTTGTGAGAAGCTCATAGGTTGTCCTATATGGTGCCTGCACCAGGGGAATTCCTCTCTGAACAGCTAAGGAACTCTTACAGCCCCGTATGCCACTACAGAAGCATACAGAGGCTTAGTAAAGTGGATGATCTCTCCCTGTGTCTTTCTAGGTTTTCTGTAATGCAAGAAGCTCAATAACTCCTCTCTTTTCCTTGTTAAATGATCCTACGTTTGAAGTTCCTCAATGGATGTACAACCTGCATGTCTCTAGGCATCTTTTTGTACTTCCAAACCCTAACACTATGATATAATTCCTAATGTGAGAAAACCAGAATTGGCACGTCTCCAGATGAGTGTACTGTATCTGTGTTGCTAGTTTGATGAGCAACAGAAACTGTATACTTCAAAGTAAAATAGACAAGATTGCTTGGATACTAAAAAGAAATTCATTTCATGTGTGTCTCTTAAACTACCAGACAGATTTCCACCTACACCCAACATTACTGAACATGTCCAAAATTGGGAATATGAGGAATCTGGAGTTTTGTGGTATCACATTCTTTTCAGCATTGAAGTCATGAGGTAGCCTGTGAGTGTTGTCAGAGGAAAAAAAGGAGCTGGTAGTCAGAGTGAGAGCAAGGTGAGTACTTCACTTATATGCTGCATTAAGCAGGCTTAGCCAAGGTGACACTTATTTCTGCTTAAATATTATTTTAGAATAAAAAGTGTCACTTTTCCTAGTGTGTTTTTAAGAATAGCACTATTACTACATCTTAAGAAAATGCAGTATTTGTGTCATTTCAAGTGTCTTTAGCCAACTTGGAAGAAATTAGGAAACTGACTTTTCATTTTATTACTGGCTTTATGTAATTCTTTAGGTAGAAATCATGTAGAGCCATGTGGTTATGTGTTTGGGTGGTCATTTAGAGCCATCTAAGAGAAGTTAGTTGCTGACCCTTTTTTACCAGAGCAGTGAAAAAGGAATGGTTATCATTTCACAGTGACCTTGAAACCTGCAAAGGGGAATATATTTAAATAATTTAGCTATGCATAGAATCTGAAGTGATTATTATAAGGGTTCTGATTTAAAAAAGCTTAACTCATGTAAATGATAATGAGATTTCAGGTTAAGTAAATCCTATCTAATTCTCGATAATAGTTTGTTGACTGCAGCTGTACAGGTTCACATTTACATCTATTACATTATGCCAAAAATCAAAATCTATGTACAAAATATGTATAAATGTAGATTTATGTTTATAAGTTGTATGTAGATGTATGTTTATAAGTTCCAAAAACAAAAGCTTTGTTTCAAAAACCTATAAAGGTTACTAAGTGACAGCAATGTAGTTACTTATCGCATCTTTTGCGAAACTTAGACACTTAAAGGAAATGAATAGCTTAAGATGTCATAAATCTTGCACTCATCCTATAATAAGCAAATTATTCTTATTAAGTATCAAGAATTATATATTTCCTTACAAACCAACAAGAATGATATTAATTTGGGGGCAGAATTAAGATTTTTGTGTTGTGAAGTGATATAGCACACATAGCCCGACCTAACTGGCACTGAGGTCAGTGAAAAGAGTTCCACGGACTTCAGTGCATGTTGGATCAGGTGTGTAGTGCTTGAACCTGTTCTTATTGAAGTAAATGGGGTTAAAAAAAAAAAAAACACAACACACACCACCCTCCCATTTATATTGATGGGGCCCACTAGAATAACTGATAGATTTACTAATTGCTATTTTCCTCAAATATAGACAGTACACAAGTTTTCAAGTTAATGTAACTAAATGGAGAGTTTGAAAGTAAACAAAACAGCCCATTATTGAGCTAGAAAGCCCCCCTTTCTTCCCCACCTCCTCAAGAGAAAAAAGATAGGAAGATATTAAAGTCAACCTATAAAATGAAGGCCATTTTAATTACCTGTAACTACAGCTGGTCAGGAAGGGATTTGTTTGGGTTCTTTTTAGTAAACTAGAATAAAAGGAATGGCATCTGGGTTTTCAGTGTTTAAGTAAAAAGAAAAGGAGTACTTGTGGCACCTTAGAGACTAACCAATTTATTTGAGCATAAGCTTTCGTGAGCTACAGCTCACTTCATCGGATGCTCAAATAAATTGGTTAGTCTCTAAAGTGCCACAAGTACTCCTTTTCTTTTTGCGAATACAGACTAACATGGCTGTTACTCTGAAACCAGTGTTTAAGTAAACAGCTATTTCTAATATTGGATATTTTGTTTCTTTCTTCCAGCCTCCTCTTCCCAGGTAAATTCCCTCTGAAGGTTAACAAAATTGTAATTGTTGGCTCTCGTAATCCAATAATCTAGTTTGCTACTTTACCAGAGGATTGCATGATTTGCCAGGTGGGACTCGTGGTCCAGCAGTCTAATGCTCTTCTGCAAGTTATGGCCAATATTTGGTGCTTCAGAGGAAGGCAAACACAGGCCATAATAAATAGCTTTAGCCATATTATGCAATGCTATACTTGGGGGAGTGGAGAGAAAACCACCTCCTAAACCCTACAAGGTGATCAGCTCTTGCACCAAAGCATAAGATTTAATAACCCCATCAATTTAACATGCACAACTAAAAATATTATTGGTCATAAAATGATCCCACCTTTTTAAAAGCTTGCTTTATTAGCCGAGTCTCTGCCCTCCTGCAGCTGTAAAATTCATAGGCTGGTTACACACTGTTTGAAACAGCATTTCCTTCCATTTGGTCTAAATTCATTTGTCATCAGTTTAACTAAGTGACCATCATCTCATGTCTTGGTGAGGTACATTTACGTAAGTACCTTCACTAATCCATAGGAATTCCCTCACTACTTCACTGAAAAATTATATATTACATACCAGGTGTGCACAGCAGGTATGCAGCTCCAGTGTTTCATGATTTCCCATTTATTAATTCTAGTGAATGTCCATTGCAAATTGCAACACCAGAATAAGCAACGGGAGGGAAGAGCACAGCAATGAGTTAGTTAAACACTCTCCCGTTCCAGTTTTTTCTTGCATACAGGGCTGACAAATAGCTTCCAAGCTTCATGTCTTTGCAGTAAACAATTTCCTAACGAAAATAAGAAATAGATATCAACCCTGTAAATGGTGGCCGCAGTTAGAATGAGCAGGCACATTCATGTGGGATGGAAAATGACTAAAACATGAAAATGCACAAGTGGGGAGGGAAGAAAAGGCAGGAAATTGAAAGACCATAAGAGAGAGTCCTTAAGAATCTAAGGAATTCTCAATTCCATTTGATAAAAATACATTTAGAGTTGGCTCACTTGGCTGCACAGATATCATAAGTACATTTGACTACACCTGCCTCAGAAAGCAAAATAAATAGCTTCCCCTAGACATCAAATGCAAAGTGCAGGATTGGCGATGATGAATGATACATAAATGCAAATAACTATTAGCAGGCAAAAGAAAGCTATCAGAGACTGCTTTCCCATGGCAGCCTTCTTTCTGTTTCTTTTTCCTTTCTTTTTCTTTCTTCTTCCCATCTCTCCCACCCTATCAAGGAAAGAGACATCTTCAGTTCAGCAGACATTAAATTATTATGCTGTTTATGGCTGCAAGTGGCTGGTGAACTATGCAGTTTCCTGGTGGCTAAATTATTCTTCAGAAGAGATTTGATACGGTCAAGACAGCACCAGAATTAATTGTGTGTTGGTCCCAGAAACACTCATATACATTGTGTTGCCTGTCCTTGGGGAAATATTAATATCTCTGTTGGTTTGCAAAAGTAGCATGCCAAAGGTAGGCTGTCATCGTGGCAGGGTAACTGCACCCATGTTCCCCCTGTATGGTGCCTCAAGGATACCCAATTAAAGTTCCAGCTTCCAGCCATCATCTCTCTCCCTCCTGACCAGGGTTTTAAGGCTATACGGCTCCCTGCCTTACATTGCAATATTCCTAGCCCACAGTACAGTGCCTGTGCTTTGCTTTCTCTCTGAGGTCTATGAATAGTGTATTGCCGGCAGTTACAAGTTACCACACAGCTCCTACTAAGCACACATGTTAGGGCAAAAGCATTACAGAGAAACCATATAAAAGCAACAATAGCAGTTCCCATACACATGCTAAAAGGTTACCAGAGGTCACCCATGCAATCCTTTCACAGGGATCGTGGCCCAGGACAGAAGGTCCTGTCCATTTGCTGAGTCATAAAGAAGGCCCTGCATCAGCTAAACACCACTTTTTAAAATCAAAAGCCCCTTCTTTATTTTCCTAATTTCTGGAAACCCAGTTTGAATCAGTATATGTGAACCTCCTTCCAGGCAGTGATCCCTCTCTGGAGTGATCAATGGGAGTGAGAACACAATCATACATACAATCCCAGGCCCACAGTGATACCAAAATTTAAAACAATATATTCCCCCAAAGATAGTGCATGAGGTTGCAATATCTGTCATAGAGAGCATCTCGGTGTACTTGTCTGAAATGAACAGAACTGTTTTAGCATAAAGGTTAGCTTCACAAGAAAATGTTGTCAGTTAAGAATTGTCTCTCTCAGTGCTATAGTTCCATGAAGCTGCATGGCTTTCTACACTGCCACGTATGATATTATTCTCAAAAGAAGGCTAACTGGATTTTTTTAAATTGATGCACACTAACATTTTCAGCAGGTCTGCTAATGTCATTTCAACTGCCCAAAGCATATTTTTTATGGGACACTACAACTTACATAGGTGATGAGGAAATATTATTATTAATGTACCTTTGCAGAATTATAAAGCAAATAAAAGTGTCCAAGAGTGCATTCATATTAATGACCATGGGCCAGACTCAGCTCACAGAACTTTACTTCTTGCACTGTCCCTTGATTTTATTAGAATTATAAGGTAGTGATAGGGAGCTTGGAGGGCTGAGCAGCACAGCGGTTAGAGCACCCAACTTCTGGTCCCTTTGCCTCTCTCTCAGGGTGGTACCAGTACCTTTTCCTGACTTTAAGCCAGGGATCTTCAGCTTTCCACCTACATCTGGGCCTCATTCCTTAAGGGGGTATGGTAGGGAACCAAGGCCCTACCTCTCCACTGGATCCCAGCCCAGGGCCTATGGGAAGGGACACCAGCAGGTCCTCCCTGAAGAGAGTCTAAGTTGCTTCCCTGGGCTATTTCCTATCTATAGATCCATTCAGTTTGTGGCATGGTCCGTGTAGTCAAAACAGTCAGTCAACTCACAATCAAAGAGTCCAGAGAAGCACGGCCCTGCAAGACATGTGAGTTCTCTAAGGGAGTGATTAGAGAAGGATCTGCCTGAGGGCCTAACCTGTGGTCCCCTCTTAGGCACACTCTTCTGTCTAGCTTCTTCTAGAAGGATTTCTCTCTCCTACAGCCTGTCCACCATCCATTGCCTGGGCTTCTGAGCTCCATTTAACCTGCTCCTCCAGTAGGAGCATGTTCATTGTTTGAAGGGGTGGGACTACTTGGGCTTAGTATTGCCATTTAACCCCTTCAGGCCCAGTGTGAGGTTTGTACACCCCATCACAAAATTACTAAATATAAGGGTAGCAGAATCTGGCCTTTTGGACCACAAGAGCATAATATGAACATGGCTGCCAGCCCTTTCCCCAAAGCAATATGAATGTATAGGCTGTTCATCTTTAACACGTGATACTAGGCTGCAGAGGTTTCTATATCAAATGGGCGGATATTGGTAACACATGCTCATGGGCAACTACTACATTCTGATAACCAGCTAAGAGTCAGAGTGATCACTGCATCCAACGTGTGATATCAGCAAAGTCAAACCAAAAAAAGTTTGTACATTTTTTCCCCCTGAAAAAAATCATTTCCTTAAATTCCAGTAATCCACATATGTGCGAGGCACTGTGTTGTGGAATGGAGTGATTGTCGCTTTGTGGTATGCCCGCCATTGACTAGTATCTTGCAAAAGTCTCTTCCTGGGGACTAGGCTGGACTGCGTGTTAGACTGGGGAATGGTTGCTGTGCAATCTGCTCCCCCACAATATTTTTCTCAAATGTCACAACCCAAGAAATCTCAGGTAACAGAAATGACCCTAAATCCTCCTGAATGATTCCCTATTCCTCCCCTTCCACTCCTAGGCTTTGTTTCAAGGTTCAAAAATAGGGTCCATGCAAGCCAATCTTTACACAGGAAGATTTCCAAACAATAGGGGAATCCTCAGATGACCCACAGCCGTCTTTATCCACTTGTTTGTGGCTAGGATGTGGCTGGGGAAGAAAGCATGGCTGAGGCATGCCAACATCTCAGCACCACCACAATATACATCTGCCCTGAGTTGTGTCAAGCTGTCTTCAGTCAGAAGTGAGGATCTGGCCACTAATTTCTCTGGTTTAACATTTAGTTATAAATTGTCCTATTTAATAAATGTGGCCTATTGTCCATCAATAATTCATGTTGAAATAAAACCATGGAATCTTCTTGCCTTCTAGGAATCACAGGCATTTTGCTAGCCAAGATGTATGAAAACTGCTTTCAGAAATTTCACTTGCTAAACATCCTGCAGTAACCTCCGTGGCAGAGAAGCCTGGGAATCAAACTGACCAGAGGACAAGCCTAATAGAGGCTGAGACTGAAGTACATTAAAAGTCTCCATGTTCCCCAGGTTCAATAGTCCAGAGCTATTTTAATTAAAGCCAGATTCATCCTCATTAGAGCACACAAATTGTGCTGCTATGGTGCCCCCTCACCCTGATGACTTCTAATCACCTGAAGCTCCACATCTGGAGCCATGGTGGCAGAGGCCACCATAATCCTGGTCTGAATCTAGCCCAGTGAAGAAAAAACCTCAAGTCACTGAAAAGCAACTGTGTGACACTGTCAATTGTTTTTGGCTGGACAGTGGTTTTTGTTTCTTTTTTCTTCAAAAGAGAATCCAACAGAAAATAGCCACAACCTTTTGAGTTGCATAAGCCAGTAATTTTGTAGGAATGGCATCTCCCAGTGATTTTGGGAAAGGCTGCATATATATTTTTTGACGGACTCATAGCAGTCTGATGCCAATCTCATATTAGAGAGAAAAGAGGCCTCATTAGGGCTGCCAATGTTTGAAGCTGCAATTTCACACGAAAGTAACGCAATGTAAGTGGTTGGTGCACATCTTCCTTTATCAGTTTCAGTTAGAAGCATGCTTTGCCTGCAGAATTCAAAACCTTTTCTCTCACCCCCTGAAAACACACTCTGTCCTAACTTACAAAACACAAGGCAGGAATTTTTAAATGGAACGAAAATACATAGACTTGCTGCAATGTATAGCATGACAAGATAAATATTTGACTGTGTGAATATTTTCAGTACAAAGTTTAGTTATGCATTGTATGAGCATAACCTCAGGATGACACATAAAACAGATGCAATTGTGTATCTGGTAGGGCGCTATGAGAAGGTAAAATAGTTATGCCACTGTGCCAAGAAAATTGAGTATCTTGCTTATTGGCGTGCTAACATAAGGATGTGCAAACATAATAACACATACCTTATATTTTCTGTTAGTAAATTAAATTGCTGGTGAAATGTTTAAAGTAAGTAGCATTTTCACTGATGAATAAATCTTTTCTATCCAAAATTAGCATTATATTTCATTCATCCAGATGTCAGTTCATTAATATGAGCAACAAACTGGTGTAATTATTCAGTTAGCCAGGAGACCATATTTGACTGATAGGACTAATGTCTTAAAGCAATATCAGGCTAAGACATTAGAACTCGCACTTATGGGTGCGGATCAACATAATGCAAATATGATTTGAAATTAAAACAGTGCGCTAGATTCTAGAAAGTCAGCCTGAAGCAGCTGGTGAGATTGTTATTCCTTGGCTCTTCTGTCTGAGCATTAGTACAATGATAAAATCAGCATAAAATGTTAAACTTTTACATTTCTTCTCAGTGATGTATAAATATTCAAGAAAACATATATATCCTCCAAACATATTGGAAACTGAAAAATAAATGAGAAATTAACTTCTCCTCTCCCTTATGTTTCAGGCCTTTATTTATACATCTCACTGGTTCCCATATTTGTTAATACTTAAAATTAAGGTTGACAAACATATTTTAGCTTGGCCTGTTGTATGGTAAATAAAATGCAATGTTCCTATTCAAAATCTACAGAGATCGGACAACTTTGTAAGATGTTGCCTATACCACAGTAACAAAAGCATATGTGCTACGGTTGTAATCTTTTTCTGAGATTTAAATCGGGCTGGCTGGACAACAAGAATTCCATTTCATGAAAACTGTTAAGGTTTCAACAGTTGGTTCTCTTCCAGCATGGAATGTAACCAAGACCTTTTAAAAATTTTCACAAAATTGTCAAGAGAAATCCATGTCTGTATAACCCAGTGGGTAGGGTACTTAGCTGGGATGTGGGAGACCCAGATTCAAGCCCCTTGTCTGAATCAAGTAGAGTTCAGTGGAGAACAGCTTACAACCACGATCTCTACAGGTTCAAAAACAAGAAGGCAAATAAAAAAGACCCTACATTTATTTATTTTTTTAAATGTCATTGTGTTTAAGCCTATTAAGATATTTTAGGTCCTGACTCTTGATTTTTGAAAACTTGGGGTAGGCAATATTGATAACTTATGGGCAACAGAACTTTAATAATGTTTTGCATCTATATAGACTCTAGTGCTAGCTGTGAACACTGCATCTATTAATGCTCTCTTTGTGCATGGGAAAGAGATAGAATGCTTCCTTGTGCCATGCCAGTAAGTTGTTAGGCATGTTATATTTCTCATTTTAAGTGCTCTTCTGGGCATTTTTCCAGGATATTTTGCGATTACTCTCAGTCCTTCCTCATACAGAACCCTGGCACCCCACTCAGATTATTCCAAATATTTCTGTTGGACAGAAATGCTATTTGATGTGCCAAAAATTGTTTGTGGGTATATCTGAGAACTGATTACAAACAGACATATGAGAAAGGGTTATATCTTACTTGGCATGTCCATAAGGAATGAATACTTTGAAATAGCCTGGACTACCCCCACATGTTACTGTTTCAACCTAGACAAATGACTTCAGTGGTTTTTATCTGGCTCTTTGTGGCATATATGGAAGACCATGGTTATGGGAGTTACGGAGGCATGACTTCAAAGGTAACAAATTCATATTGCAGGTTTATCAGAGGGTTGTTCTGTACATACTGCAAACTAAAAGTAAACCAAATCACCACAACAAAGCATGTTAGATCCCAGATACCCTAAACTGTGCCATACAACCCTGAGATGGCTCCTTCAGCTTTTTAGCACAGACAAACCCTTACATCAAAGTCCATGGGGCCAGATCTTCAGGCCAGATTGACATTGACATTCAGCTCCACTGAAGGCAATGAAGTTATGCGAATTTACACCAGCTGGGGAATCTAGCTCCATACACCCACGACATAAGCTGTTTGTGGCAGAGATGGTCTACTTTTTTCTGTGTTGTTATAGCACTGAGAACCGTGGGAAACTGGTCTATGATTCTACCCCAGTCCAAATAATAAGTAATCAACTGCTCTGGTGGGATTTTCTGGGGGCAGGAGGAAGTTCCTCCAATTATCTGATTTAACCCTTTCACTTCTGTAAATATTAAAATGGTCTGCAACACTTTATGTTGTCGTACTTGAAGAAAGTCATTTGAAAAAGCAGTGCCCATTCTTCTTTCTCTGAGATTGTCAATTAGAAATTTCTATATACTTTCAAATTGTGAGGCAGAAACTCTTGAAGTGGAAGAATAAGGATTGCTATCTCAAGTTGTTCTTCAGTGTCAATAGAGCAGTGGCTACACAATAGTCCTTTAAACAGTGCTAAACTAGATGTAAATCAAGCTCAAAAATGTGCCTTATTAACTATCTAGGTATTAGGAAGACATTTTTCTGGGCAAACTTTGCCCATACCCTTCAGTAGTTTCCTTTGTTATTGCTGAAACATTGAATTATGACACTAAGGCTATGAACAACCATGATTTGTATGTATCTAGGATGACAAGATGGTTTAATTAAAAGTAGACAGAACACTTTATGGGAGATGATAGCATCAGTAAGGGAACTTTTTACAAAAGGTTCATTTCTTTACACTACTCTGATTATGTCAGTACAACTATGCTAAAATGTACTACCGATGGTTTGGTTATTCTCTAGGCAAAGCCAAGCATAAACATCACATTGCAATGCAATTTGTTTATCCTGTGTTGGAGTTCAAAATACAATATTTATGAGCCAGATTAAATTTTAGGCTATTAAAAAATCAGACTCCTATCCTGAAATACTTATCCATGTGCACAACTTTAGACAATAGAGTAGTGGCATCCACTTTAATTGGACTACTCATATGAAAAGAGTACTTATATTTGCATAACTGAGATCTACATTGGTATCACATATGTAATGTGATTTAGTATTTACCCACATTCCATGTACCAGACTTTTATGTAGTTTAGTTTGCTTCTTTTATAGGAAATCATTGTATTGGTAGCAAGAATATACAATATTTTACATGCTCACTATCTTTACCTGACAAGATAACTTATAAAAGATGAGCTTTGTACCCTCATGTGAAAGTTTTCTTCTATGTATTTTCACCTTGGTCTTCTCCAGTGCTGAGAATGGTTGTTTTGTAATCCAGGTTACTTTGGCTATCACTGCTTTTGGGGTTGTCTTTATGTCCTTCACTTTAACAGAAGAAGAGTTGCTGTTAAACAAATATGTAGATTTAAAATTAAGAAACTAATCTACCATCACACAAAGCAGAGCTTTCTCCTAGCTACAGCAGGCAACTCTCTGTTCTGATCAGCATTCAGACTCAGACCATGGCAACACGATTTAAAGGGTAATCCCTTTGTACTCTCCACAGTCAACACCCTTAATCAAACAATAGCAGCTGCTCCACACAGTGACTGGAGGTGTTCAGAACTTGCAACCCCATAGCTGATTAAGCATTCCATCCTTTAAAAAAAAAAATGTACCTGCTTTCAGTTTCATTATCTAAGTAATCTCACAGGTTCTGTAGCAGAGGTATACTGCACTGACTGGCTAGGTCTGTATGTAGGCACAGTCACAGACAGCCCCTAAAAGGTGTGTCTCTTGCCACATTGGAAGGACTCCTGATTCAGGAAGTATCCCAGAGAGGACATTCATGGTGGGATGTGTGCTTCCTGCCTGGGGAAGAGGGGAAAGTGTTTTCAGTCAATAGCATCAGTAAGGCAGGAGCTGATTCTGTCCTCAGTTCCCATATCAAATATACATTCCACTGCTTATGAGTTCATGCCAGTGTCATCATTCTAGGGACTCTGCCTGCTTGTGCTAATCCTCCAATAGGAAATCCACATATGTGCCAAAATTTAAAATGCCTAAAGCAGATGGGTCCAGTTCCCGGGGGGGTAGAGTTACAGAGCAAGCCCACCTTGCACTCACCCCACACAGAGGTCCCACAGAACTGGCTGGGCTCAGTTTCCTGCTTCAGGTGTGTGGCCTGGCCCTTGGTACACAGGGTCACAGAGCTGCTTAGGTTTGGCCCAGTCCCCCTAATTGACAGGGGGAGCTGGGCCAAATTTGAGTGAATGGCATTGTGATCTCATGTGCCATGGGCCAAGATGCAACACCCAGAGTAGGGAACCATGTCCAGTCAGCCCCGTGGGACAGGAGCCACTTCAAACATGACAAGAGGTTTTGTGGGTCAAAGTGGGACAGTTCCACAAAACCCAGGAGTATTCAGAGGTCTGAGACCATGAGCGTCATGTAACCGTTCACATGGGCCTTTGCAGTGCCTCTGAGCAAATTTAGGCTGGCCTAGAAGTCACGTTGTCTAGCGCCTCTTGACCTTGCTTCATTCACTTTTTACCACTTTTGAAGGAGTCCATTAGCCTTCAACTCCCTTCCCAATCTTTTCAGGGGTTGCTGGCTGGCTCACATCCATGTACTTGCCACTCTTATGTACTTTTCATATTAATTATGGAAAAAATTCCAGTAGATTGCCCTCAAGAGCTCTACTAGATTTCGTACTATTTACCTCATCATTCATGATTTGGAATAAACTTTCTTCTAATAATGATCAAGATTTTTAGTAGCATAAATATTATCCCTAAAGCTACTCTATCTTTTTCTTCTGCACTGTAGTACTTCTGCCTTGAACCTTCATCAGGTCATCTTCATGCTACAGATTTAAAGTAGCAACATGCATATCCAGAAAGCCATTGCAATGAGGAGGATACCAGGGTAAAAGGATCTTTGGTCTGATTCCATATGGCCATTTTTAAATTCCAGTTTATTTTTAATTCCACCTTATTAATTCCACCTTATTTTTAATGGAAAAATGAAAGGAGACTGACCAGCCATATGTAACTTAAAAATATTATCTAGAGATCTATAGCTGTCTTTGGCACTTTACAAAGAAACAATATACAAATTTCTACCCATGGAACTTATAGTCTAAATAGAGAAGGAGAATATGATGGCAAATGCCATGCCCGTTCTATATAATTTCTATTTGTTATGTGAGAGTTATGAAAATTATTGTTTAGAGCTATGTGATGGTCTCACAGTTATGTTATGCAATGGTTAGCCTGCTGGGAAATGGGTTATTTCCATTTGCATGGTAATGGGACTTATTCCATCAGGTGATAAAGAAAAACATGTTAATGCATTTTCATGCATATACCTGATGGTCAGCTTAGTCAATGGAACTGATCAAGCAAACCTTTGATTAAATGCAAATCAGTCTGGTTGTAAATATTGCAACAGGAAAAGAAACTCAAAACATTATGAGAGAGACACCTGTGCTCTATCCAAAGTAGGAGGAGAAGAAGAAGAAATGAACTGGGCATGGACTCAGAGGACAATCAGATTCCTACACAATAGGGTGTTCAGTTGGAGGAAACACTTCATTTCCAGATCAACGGAAAGAATTCACAGTAGAACACTGAGTGAGTCCACTGTGGCTGAGTCAGAACAAGGGCTCCTCATTATCTACGCTTTTCAGCTTGTTAAACCAATATTTTATATAAATTCAGTTCTGCACCTGCAGTAGCTACAATCGCTGCAGTGATTAGTCCAGCTGTATTTATATTTTGTTTAACATTCATTTTATTTCTGGTTTTTCTTTATTTCCTATCCTTGGACAGTAAATTTACTTTTATGTAAAATCAGTGGGATTGGATGTGGGGGCTGTTTAGTGAAGGTAACTGCTGTTAGGAGGAACCGTCACACCAAGCTCAGATAAAGCTGAATTAGTAGAAGAGGGAACTGCCAGAGCATTGGTCCTGGTTGACAGTGGTTTGTAATCCTTCCTGAAACAATGCTGGGAGGAAGCTGATGGAGGTCAATGGATCCTAGGGAGTGCCAAATAAAAGATTCCCAAGCTAATTATAGAGAGGCTTTTGAGAATGTCTGTTTATCATCTCATTGTATGAACCCAAAACCAGAATTGGGATGTAACAAACTGTGTATATAGTTTTCCCATTCTGAATCACAGCTCTGGATATTAATATTCTTTAAAACTATGTTCTCATGGAGGAAGAAAGTATCTTTTTAACAGCAACCTAGTTGGCTATACAATGGAATTCACTCAACATATTAAAAAATCCCTGATGGAAATGTAGAACTTTATAGCTCAAGTACTATATAAACACTATGGGCTTGTCTACACTGGCAGTTTACAGCGCTGCAACTTTCTCACTCATGGGGTGTGAAAAAACACCCCCCCCCGAGCACAGCCGTACAGCGCTGGCTGCAAAGCGCCAGTGTAAACAGTGCACCAGAGCTGCTAGCTATGCCCCTCGCGGAGGTGGGTTTTCTTAGAGCGCTGGGAGAGCTCTCTGCTGTGAGCACACAAGCCATGGCAGCACTTTAACATTGACAGTGTAGGCTAGCCCTGTTTCTATATAGGTTTCTATACTATGCTCATTTCATAAATATAAAGGGAAGGGTAACCACCTTTCTGTATACAGTGCTGTAAAATCCCTCCTGGCCAGAGGCAACATCCTGTTACCTGTAAAGGATTAAGAAGCTCAGCTAACCTGGCTGGCACCTGACCCAAAGGACCAATGAGACAAGATACTTTCAAATCTGGGGAGGAGTGGGGGGAGGGGAAGAGTTTTGTTTCTTCTCTTTGTTTTACATGGTTGATCTCTCTTGGGACTGAGAGAGGCCAGACAGAAATCCATCTTCTTCAGCCCATCCTAATCCAAGTCTCCAATATTGCAACCAGTATAGGTAAGCCCGGCAAGGCGGATTAGTTTATCTTTTGTTTTATGTGACTTTTCCCTATGTTAAGAGGGAGGTTTATTCCTGTTTTCTGTAACTTTAAGGTTTTACCCAGAGGGGGATCCTGTGTTTTGAATCTGAATACCCTGTAAAGTATTTTCCATCCTGATTTTACAGAGGTGATTCTTTTACCTTTTCTTTAATTAAAATTCTTCTTCTAAGAACCTGATTGATTTTTCATTGTTCTTAAGATCCAAGGGTTTGGGTCTGTGTTCACGTGTACAAATTGGTGAGGATTATCATCAAGCCTTCCCCAGGAGAGGGGGTGGAGGGCTTGGGGGGGATATTTTGAGGGAAGATGTCTCCAAGTGGTCTCTTTCCCTGTTGTTTAACACGCTTGGTGGTGGCAGCATACTGTTCAAGGACAAGGCAAAGTTTGTACCTTGGGTAAGTTTTTAACCTAAGCTGGTAAGAATAAGCTTAGGGGGTCTTTCATGAGAGTCCCCACATCTGTACCTTAGAGTTCAGAGTGGGGAAGGAACCCTGGCAGCTCATCACAGTAATAGCTGAGCACATTCCAGTAATGCATTAAGCTATGTGACTATACCTCAGTCACGTGTTGTTTGTTCTCTCAACCTCTCCCCAGAAGAAGCAGTAGGTGGAGTGGAGTTTCATTGTTTTGAAAGGGTGTTTGTTTATTTATTCTGTTATATATACACTTCTGTTGCTATACTAGTGAAGACAATATCAAATAAATATGCCTTGCACTTGGAACAGAAAGCAATGAGGTTTGTGATAGTCTTTAGTCTATTCACGTAGCTTGAAGTGGTTTCCATCATATTTGGGATTTACAGTTTGGTTCAGTGACTCTCAGCACCCCCACTATAAAAATTGTTCCAGCCTCCCTGCTGGCATTGTAAATGAAGAAAAAAGGAATGTTGGAGAACTTGGAACAGCTAATTGGACTTTATTAGCAGCTGTGATGGCTGCTGCCTAGATGGATAATAAAAGGATAAAGGGAAGGATAGAGAACATAGGAGTTTTGTCAAACACCAGAGACACAGCTCATCTAGGTTTGTCTTCTCATCCCAAAACAAATTGTAACTGTGGTAAATGATTTGAATGAAAAGTATCTCTCTACACGGTGAAGTGTTATATGCTTTTTGTTCTCCCTTACTGAGCAGGAGAACTGAAGTCTTAATGTCAAAATAAACTGTTCAGAGTAAAGCAAAAGTCAATGTAAGATCCAATTTGTTGTCCAGCTACAACATGCGCTGGCATGGCAGGATGGCTGACAAAGTAGGCCTGTTTTCCCAGGATACACCTATGGTACCTTATGGAACTGAAGGCACTTAGCAGTAATTCAGGACACTTATAGCTGCTGGAGCCAAGCAAGCAGCTTTAAAACACAGAACTCCTATGAGTTCAGCACCTAAGTCTAGGCTGCTGGGATGCACCTATCTCTATTTAGCAATCTATAAACAGGAACCCACCACTGAAGTCAGGAAGTTTAGGCATTTCTTGTGGGAATGAATCAGGAGCCTGTCTGGCTCCACAGAAAATGGCGAGAAGAGGAGATGCTGCTGCCACCCAGTGGAAAGAGCATTCACCAGCATGGAGTTTCTCCTCTGCTGGAGGGGAAGAAACGGGATGGGTTCAACTCCTAGGAGAGTGTTTAACCACCGGGCACATGGAATATTGTGATGTTGGGTTTCCTCAGTCTCTCCTGTTGAAATTGTTCCAGATCTGGCTAAATAATGAAAGAGCAATTGAAACAGGGGGACTGAACCCTGGGTCTGACACCTCCCAGGTGGGTCTCCTAACTACTGGCCTATAGAGTCACTTCAGTGACTGTTCCACTGTAGTTATAAACTTAACCAGTCACTCTAGCTGCATTTTTATCAGGACCCAATCTCATAGGTGGCTGCTGAGCATGCTTACTGGATCAGGCCCCTTATGGAACTTAGGGAGCCAAACACCTACTCTCTCCCAGTTCATGAATCCCTCTGGATCTTAGGTGGGAGGTAAGCGGCCGGACACTGAGAGTGAGGCAGCAAAGCACATGTCCAGAGGCAGAAACTTAGATGCCCAGGGAACATTTGCCCTGAAAAGTTAGGCACCAAGTGTGATTAGGTGCCCACATCATTCGGGGCAGCTGAGTGGGAGCTTTGTGGATCACACAGTGGAGCCTAAAACTGAAACTTAAGTGCCTAAGTATTTTTGTGGATTGCAGCCTAAGTGACTATCCCAGGGTCACACAGGAAGTCTGTGGCAGAGGAGGAAATCAAACCCAAGTCTTCCATGGGCCAGGCTCATCCTTTCTCATAGTGGCCTCATTTTTTGGTTTGTGCAGCAAAATTCCTACATGACAATCTGCTTTGTTCCTCCTGCTTGTTTTGAGCGTCAAAGCCCTGTTATTTACAGCACAGGTACCCCTGGCCATACAGATAAAGAAGTAGATAGCACAGGGTTTACGTAAAAAGAGATACCAATCCTGTCAGCTGTTGGAAGCCAGGCCACAGTATAGCATTTCACACATGCTTATTGAGTTCTGTAGAATTTCAGGTGCCCACAAGAGTCACTTATGTCATGTAGGAGTATTACTTTAATTTTCAGAGGTCCGGGGAGAGAAGTTTGTTTTGACTGAACATCAATAACCAAGAAATATCAAAAAAATCATGCGTCTGTTCTGTAAACAAGTTTTAATTAAAAGTCTGAATGAGAATCTTGTAGAAAGCACACACTTCAATGTTAACAGTCAGAGTTATCGGACATTCTACAACAGAGGTGGGCAAACTACAGCCCGTGGGCCACATCTGGCCCAGCTCCTGAGTTCCTGGCCGGGGAGGCTAGCCCCCGGCCCCTCCCCCATTGTTCCCCCTTCCCTGTAGTTACCCTGCCACACAGCCAGTGCAGCTGGCTCCATCCGGGCAGCGGGGCTGCAAGCTCCTGCTGCTCTGAGTGGCATGGTAAGGGGGCGGTGGGGGGAGGGTTTGAGTAGGGAGTCCTGGTGGCAGTCATGGGACAGGAAGCAGGGGGCGGTTGGATGGGGCGGAAGTTCCGGGGGTGTGGGAGGGTCAGGGAACAGGGGGGGATGGATAAGGCGTGGGAATCCGGGGGGCCTGTTAGGGGGCAGGGTTGTGCATAGGGTTGGGGCAGTCTGGGGACAGGGAGCAGGGGGGATTGGATAGGTGGTGGGGTCCCAGGGGGCCTGTCAGAGGGGGAGTGGGTAGGGGATCCTGGGGGGGGGGCAGTGAGGGGACAGAGAGCGGGGGTGGTTGGCTGGGGCAGAGGTTCTGGGGGGGGGCAGTCAGGGGTCGGGGGGTTGGATAGGGATCGGGGCAGACAGGGAGCAGTTAGATAGGGGTGGGGTTCCGGGGGGGGGGGGGGCGGTTGGGACGGGGGTGCCAGGAGGGGGAGATCAGGGGACAAGGAGTGGGGTGGGGTTGAATGGGTTGGGGGTTCTGAGGGGGGCAGTGAGGGGGCAGGAAGTGGGTGGAGTGGATAGGGGGTGGGGGCCAGACTGTTTGGGGGCACAGCCTTCCCAACTCGGCCCTCTATACAGTTTTGCACCCCAATGTGGCCCTCTGGCCAAAAAGTTTGCCCACCCCTGTTCTACAATATATCACCAGGGGACGGTAAGCACCAGGAAGCTGAATTATCCTACTATTTTGCCTTGATAATCAGACAGTCTTGCCTTAACAACATTTATTTCAGGTGACCACAGAAAATAATATCATCCAAAAGTTGTCCATCATCACAATTTGCAATCAATATCTTCTGTTGAAAAAGTCCTGTTTCCTTGAGTATTTGTACAGTGAATACATCATCATTTCGTTCTGCAATATTTGCTCTAAATAAATTAATACAGAACTTGTTCTTTGCTTATTGATGGCTTACTTCTTGTTACCACAATTGTATTAGCATCTGGACAGTGAGAGAAACCTCAAACATTTTTAAACCTTAACAGGTGAAATCAATAACTATACAGACAATCTGGAGTGTCTATAGTCCAATTTACACTAATATTTTGCTGAGTGGGAAACCATTTAGCAATGTGTTTGCCTCTAAGTATAGTGCCTATCCATGCAAAGCAAAGCTAATGTTTGTTTAGTAATCATGACAGCTATAGGCTGTCATTACTAGTTGCTTATACTAGCATGTAGTTGTCTTCCTGTTACTAGGTCATCATAATTTATAATCCTGATTTCCCATTACAAAGAGAACCAGAGCCCTTTTTTTAAAAATGCAAATCCCCAAACTTCAGAAACTGGACTAAAATAGAACCTGAATTCAGTACTCCTTTTCGTTTGGGTTTCTTTGATTTGTGGGTTCATTGTTTTTACAAAACCAAAATCTAACCAACAAAGTTTAGCATAAATAAACCAGAGCCCCATCAGCTCTGCTCTGGCTCTTATTAACAATGCTGTCGAGAAAAGAAGAATTATTTGTGTCACCTTCTAATCCATTATATTTTATGTAGCTATTTAACTGGGCTGGTCTTCACAAGGAAATTTAACTGTGCTTAAACTCAACTTTTGACGTTTATGTTTCGTGACAACACTAATCACAACTGACTGGACGTATAGCTGTCTACATCGACAAGTTTACCATTACACCAGCAAGTCATGAATAAACCCTATGACCAATACTGTTTACTTATGATGAGTTGACACAATGATCATTAATATCTTGTCTATATGGACCATAATGTAGATAGGAAAATGGTGGGGAGGGTGCTCCATAGAAAATTAATTTGTCATCAAAAAAACAAAACCTTTTGGCTAAAAACTCAAAGCTTGCACTGGGAAAAGTCAAAGTGAAATATTTTGATTAGACTCAAGCACAAATCAAAATATTTTGGTTTTTCAAACCAAAATATTTGGGGCAGTCTGACATTACACAGTGTGCTGCTGCAGTGCCTTGTGGGAACTGTACTTCAAGTGCCTCAACCTCCCTTTTCTCCTCTTTGGGCCCAGCTCACTGGCTGACCTACATCTCCCAGGATGCACCCAGGTTTTCAGTCTTTTCTTCACAGTACATCATAGGAATCATGTGATTGTGATGCATCATGGGGGATACAGTCTAGCTGGGAAACTGGCTGATAGCGAATGGGAGTATTGAAGCATTGGAACTACAACTCCCATGAAAAACAGGAGCTTCTCAAGACGCAGTTTAATGTTGAATGAGCTGAAATAAAAACATTTCAGTTTTGGGAACAATGTTTTGACAACATTTCTAAATTTGAAGAGGTTTTAGGTTTTGGCTGAAAAAGTTTTCAAATATTTGTTTTTTTAGACAAAAAGTCAAACTTTTCCACAGAAAATAATCACTTTAAGTGGAAATTTCTCTTTAGTCAAAAAACTCAACTTTCCTTTAAAGCACATTTGCAAGGGAAACTTTGAACCAGCCCTACTGACCAAGTAGCATCGTGCTGTCAAACTCATTTGTTAAAAATCTAATTCAACCATGATTCATTTTCCTAGTAGAGAAGAGGCCACAGCATACTTACAAGATTACATGTAAAAAGAAACCTTCTCGACTTTATAAAGTATCTGAAAGGCAACAATAGTAAGGCCCCAATCCACCAAAGTACTTAAGCACCTGCCTAACATAAATGAGTACTCCTCTTGATTTCTTACAATATTCATACTACTTCTCGCTCTCCTACCCACATTCACAATCCATACAGCAACTTTTAAAAGTGAGCACCAATTAATCAACTTCTCTGGCACTACTTATGTGCTTATTGTTAAACACATGCTTAATTAGGACCTAAATAATATGCTCATATATTTAGAAATAGGTACATTTATGGCTGACATTTAGTCAGGGGAAATAAATCAGGAATTCAAATTAGAGCCTTGGGACAAGTAAGCCTGATAGCTTATATATATATATATATATATATATATATATATAAGCTATTTTTTGGGGGGGGGGCTTGAGAAATGTTGTTTAGGGAATTCAGGAATGTTGAATTGTTTCAGAGTAACAGCCCTGTTAGTCTGTATTCGCAAAAAGAAAAGGAGTACTTGTGGCACCTTAGAGACTAACCAATTTATTTGAGCATAAGCTTTCGTGAGCTACAGCTCACTTCATCGGATGCATCCTTTTCTTTTTAGGAATGTTGAAGTAACAGACTTTTAGACAATTCTCTTTTAACTGTGCAGTACCTTAGAATACCTTACTATATCATCACCAGTAAAAGCCCATAAAGCTCATCTGACACTTTTTCTTTATGAGCTCAGGCAGAAAAAAACATTTTGATTATTTGTGAAACAACATGGTTAAGGAAATATAAGGTTCCCACTTTTGTAACAAATAATGGTTCTTTTCTTGTTATGTAGAGAAATGCATGCCTTTGTATAGGATTTAAATCATCACTGCTCTTCTAAAGTGTAAAGAAGAAAAAAGGTTTCTATACTTGAAAAGAACAATAGCAACACAGAGCTAAATATAACTAGATGGGTTAGATGAGGATTTGGGGTAGACTGATTTTTTTTCCTTCTATTTAATTACTTCAGGCTTTCCTGTGGTTTCAGAGGCTGGTGAATTTAATAAAGAACACTAAGTGATCTTTATCAAATTTAAGCACATGGTAGGGCTGATCACAAAAAAAGTTTGCAAAGAAATAAGCTTTGTAGAGCTTAATTTAATATTCATCCCATAGTGCTTTCTGGAACAGTTACAATACTGCATAAGATTAATTGGAACTTACTTTTAAGGATTGTTATATAGACTGTGAATACCGGGGAAAGAGTAATTCAAGTAGTATTAAAACTACTGTATGTTTTCTAATAGGCATTAACAGAAGGGTTTAAACAGGAGTATTGGATTTCGCAGTTAGTCAAAGAGTTTCCTACCTTACACTATTATTCTGGAAGTTGTTCCACATGGACAAACCCCAGTTGACTTCACCAGCACAGAACAACTTACTGGATCCATGCCTTAAAGCCCAATCAAACTCCCACTAAAGTCATTTGAAATGTCTGTCCATCATTAGCCAATCATGTTATATATCATTAAGGTTTGTAAATCAGAAAAAGCAACCCTGGAAATAGTGATTAGTAATTCATTTCTGGACTCCCAAAAGCTAGAGTCTAAAGAGGTAGGCATGAATAACTGCTAACAGCCTAAGTGAATAGGCCCATGAGTTTAATTGCATAAGGGCTTGAAATTTGATTAAATCAGCTTTGACTAAAGGGCTTGATTCCTCACTGCCTTGCACCTTGTGTTATTTACATCTGTGCAAATGAAGTACAAAGGAGGTGTAAAACACTACCAAATCAGTTTTTTTCCAAACTGTAAAGGACTGCAGAAAGTGCAAGGGAATGGGCAATCAGACACCAACTATGAAAGGCAAAAGAAAAGTTTAAGGAAGGTTTGTCATTGTAGAATTGTTCATAAAAGTAGGCCAAAAAAATAAAAAAGTCAATAGAAAAGAAAAATGAGTAACTTATGAACAGTTAAAGGATCAGGACAAGGCACCTTTAAAAATATCAGCTTTTGAGTCTTATTTAGAGGAGAACCCAACAAAAGGACCACTTTAAAGAGCACAATTGTGCTATAAGCCTCCAGTGACAAACAGGGAATTAGCCTAAAATCAAGGTGAACAACAAAGGAGAGGTGGGAGATACAGTCTGCATTCTGCATCTTCACCCACTAGCTAAGCAGATTCATAGTTACCCTGCATATTTTCACTGAGGTAAATGACTACTACACAAGACAATCGTACACCAAGTCCTGAGTTGCCTAGCTCATTGATAAGAAAGATCATATGGGAAATAGAAGATTATGTTATGGCAGCTGCTCCTACTTAGGGAAACAGTGGTGTTTCTCCAAGCCAAAGCTCTGAGAAGGTCACAGTCTGAGTTGGTAAATAGTAAATACCATAACTGCAGAGTGTATAGAAATTAGGATTTAGAAGAGACAGGAAAACTTTAGTGGGGAGGATAATACAGCTAACAAATCAAGGTAATTCAGCAATAGAGAGGATTTATCCCAATTGTGACATATTGAGTAACAGCTTTTGTAAGGAAGGCAGACACTTTTCATAGGTTAATATATAGCTGAGACAGAGAAGATGGAAGGTAGGAAGGTATAGACCTAGTGGTAGGCCTACTAAATATGTGAAGACCATTTCTTCATGTCTGGTGAAATCTTTTTAATGAACTAGTCTGGAATGTGGTCATGTGGGACCTTTAAAGAGTCAGAAACTCCCTCAAAATCAAGAGTTAAGGGCTCATCTGTCAGAGGAATATGGGGCATCTGTATTTCTGTTTATAAATGTTAATAGCATGTCTATTAGTTATTAGTCCACTCCTGAGTATTAACAAAATGACTACATTTGTATACGTTTAAAAATCCCACCATTTGGTAGATTTTGATTTAAATGCTATTAACTGTATATTTGCCAGTCTCCCATAAATCTAGAAATCAATCATTAGCAACGGAGTCATCTATTAATATTCCTCAGTGGTTTAAATAACAAATAGCAATGCCCGTCATTAGAATTCAAACAAAAACCCCTCTCATTATTCTCTGGATGAATCCAACTCTGACTTTGGATTCTGGCCCCTTCATTGAATTTCAAATTCATAATAAATGACTTGGTGTGCTTGGAATACAAAGTGAATGGACATCTTATTTAATGAAGCCTTAGAGTAATCCCTTTAGCCAGGAGCAGAGAAACTTTTCAGACCATCAGAGCCCAGATAATAAAGCAGATATACCTTTTCTTGTCATCCAGCGTATTTTACAGGCACTATTGAAGTACCATGGATTTATTTAAAGAAGTCCAGAAACAAGTATTGTGTTCATATTGACAATGGAGCTTCTCATTGACAACTAGAAAAAGATGGTGAAAGAGCAATGAAATTTAATCATAACTACCTTGATGGAGTTCTTTGAAGATATTGCTGCCATGAGAGAGAAGGCAAATTCAGTGGATGTATTAAAACTTGGCATTTTCAAAAGGCATTTGACAAGGTTCCATGTTAGAAATTTAAGGTATTTAAGGTAACAAGTTATTAAAACAGGAGTGTATATTAATTACCAGGGCTCTATCGATACAGGCTGTTTTAGGGTGCCCATCCTAATGGCAACTGGGCACCCCATATTCTTCAAATCAGTTACCACAAGAGAGACCATGTAAAAACAGTTGAAGCAGGAAAGGATCTTGTATGGTGAGTGAAATTTAAACATTTTGTGGTTGGCTTTATTGTAAAAAATACACCTTTAAAGGCAAATCAAATATACTCACCCAAAATCTAGGAATAAGGTAAGGCTTGCTTCTACCAACTGCTCAAGCCCATTTCTAAATTAAACTTCATTCAAGTTCCAGAAAGCAAGTAAGTCAATCTCCCCTTTCTCCTACCCTTTTCAGAAAACATTCCTAAGTTTGGCAGGAAAATCCTCACCAGCCCTCTACTATTGTGTTCTGTAATCCCCCACAACTGGTCTAGCCCTGCTGATCCATGAACCAAGGGCACGCAATATAGCTCATAGTCTGGTCAGATGAAAGGCTTGTCTTCAGTACAAGGATTTAGTATATTAGATTGTGATTGTAAAGAGTTGAGTTAGTCAACATGATGGTACTAAATGTGACTTGCACTTGTTTTCACTGACCACAAAGTCATTGTCAGTAGAGCTGACCAGACGATGACAATTACATATCACGGTGACTGTCAAGCTTTCAAAATTTGTTTTCATTTTCCACTGGAATGAAAACAAAAGCTGTCAAACATGTTTGCAAAACACAGAATTGTGTCATGTATGCACATCCTGGGGTTAGTGCACTGGCCTGTGATTTGGGACAAGCAGGTTTAAGTCCTTGCTCTGCTTGATTTTGAGTGAAAAACTCTGCTCTTAATCCAGTAGAGCACAGGACTTGAATCTGGTTTCTCCCATATCCCAAGCTTGTGCCCTAGTCACCAGGATACAGAGTGGAAGAGTCTCACTCTCTCTTAGTTATTGTGCTGGGTTGCCCTCCTTTAAGGTGCCACCTGAGGTACTGGGATACCACTGAGCCCACCTGTTCTGCCAGCTTGGGCCCCCTTTTAACCAGTCTTTCTGAGCCAGGCTTTTAAGCCTCCACCAACACACACATAGGCAGGGCCACACCTATCTGCAGAAACACACAGACCCTGAGATCAGTTCTGGGAAGACTCAGTTTAAGGGACTTGCCCCAGTACTCAGGTGCCACGTCCCTTGGAGTGCAGAGCCCCCTCTCTCAATGTGAAGGAAGGTATGCACAGCCTCTTACCCTCTTCCCCCAATTATGAATTGCACAAACTGGATTTCAGAATAAACAAAAACAAGTTTATTAACTAGAAAGGGTAGATTTTAAGTGATTATAAGAGATAGCAAACAGAACAAAGCAAATTACTGAGCCAATAAAACAAAACATGCAGACTAAACTTAATACACTAAAAAAATTGGCTACAAATAAGTAATTTTTCACCCTAAATGTTGTCTCAGTTAGATTACAGAGATTCTTGAAAGCCAGATGCACTAACCTGCAGCTTAAAACTTTAGGAATTTTCACTCACAGGCTGAACACCCTTCCAGCGTGGGCTCAGCTCTTCTCTCCCAAGTTCAGTTCTTGTTTCCAGGTCTTTCCTAGTGACTCTTTGGGTGGGGAAGCAGAGGAGCACCTCGATGATGTCACTCCCCTGCCTTACATAGTTTTTATATGTGGCAGGAATCCTTTGTTTTCCAGTGGAAAAACACTGGCATTCCAAGGTGGGGTCCAGTACCAGATGACTCAGTCACATCTCTGCAGGATCATAGCAGCCATTACTTGCAGGCTGTTTGGAGCATCCACATTGTTATGCTTATACGAAGCACATGGGAAGACTAAGGGCTTTCACAATCAATTGTCTCTGCTGATGGGCCATCAGCCCTGTCTGACTTTTTCATTGTTGTACCTGAAGAACTAGTAGTAGGTGTCACCCAAAGTAGCACATTTGAAATATAGATATATGGTCAATATTCCTAGCTTCAGATACAAAAATGATACATGCATGCAAATTGGATAAACAGATTCAGTAGATCATAACCTTTTACAGTGACACCTCACATGACCTCTCTTGCATAAAACATATCTTAGTTATGCCATATTCATATCATAATAATATTTCTAAGAAGAATATGGGGTGTAACATCACAGTTCTCTCCTGACATGATAAGATATTGTCCTGAGGGTAAAGCCAGAGAATGGGGTAACCCTCTCTATCAGCCCTTACCAAGGACTCATTTTTCCTCAGGTCAGACTGTCAGGGACCACGGTAGGTTTTCACCTTCTGCAGCCTGGGGCACAGGTCACTTGCTAGGACCATCTGAATACATCTCACCAATTCAATTTTCTGCCATTTCAGGAGTCTCGGACATTGATGCACAATTGTCGCTCCTGTTCTCTGCCCCTGGCACACAATAGTTTAGTCTCCTGAGGGCTTAATACTTTGGTCTAATTTTGGTTGATGGGCTTGGTATCAGGGTGGCTGTCTGATATTTAATGGCCTGTGATATACAGGACCTCAGACTAGATGACTAGTTGTCCCTTCTGGCCTTAAACTCAATTATTCTATTCTGAACATCATCACTTGAAAAAGAGAAATATCATTTGTGATTTTATCATCGTATTACTGTAATCTCTTCAATAACAATAATAATTAATTCAGGAACTAAATAGAAGAGTAGCTTCCCACCCTCTGACTGGTCTATTTAGACTGTAAACTCTTTGGAGCAGGCACTATATGTGCTGTACCTGATACAACCAGGTCCTGTTCTCAGCTACGGCCTCTGGGTATTGCTATAACAACAAAAAATAATCAAGACATGTTTATAAAGATGGAAATGGGTTAAGAGAACTCAGAGAAGACCATCCTGTCAGTTAGTTTTAGAAAATAAGTGGTTGTGTTTTCATTTTTGTTTTTTAACAATTTTGTCCAAAAGTCTCTGGTTTAAAAAAGAAAACAAAAAAAAATATTTTATGTAATAACTCTTAAAAATGTTTAAGATTCCTACACTGTTTTCCTATCAAGTCATATTTTGGCCTTTTTCTTTGTAGTTTTGTAGTAATTAAGGCCCTCCAAGTTATGAGTGATTACTATTTAAGAATTGCCCAGGCATCAAGCCCTTTCAGAAAAGATAGACTGGTGGGCTAAGAAAATAAAAATCTATGGTCTAATGGCTAGATTTTCTTCCATAGGCTGAGGAAACTCAGAGTTGCTGCAGCCTTTTGCAAGCTGATGCACCTAAAGAGACTTTCCCCTCTCCCTGTTTGTGAATGAATGAATTAAAATAATAATAAGATTAATATCAGACTTTGATATTTATATGATGTGCCAGATACAGTAGTAAAATGGGGATCTTGATGGAATCTAATATTCTAAACAAATTGTGTATAAGAGGGAAGTCAGCCATAAGGGATGCAGCTTTGGGCAAAGTATTGTAAACTTTAATGCCAGGGTTTACCTCATAGGCAATCCTGTTAGGAGACAGGGATTGTGTTCATATTGATTTCTTTTAGCTAAATAGATTCTGACCCTAAAAAACCTCTTAGGGCAAACAGGTTCAGTATCTTGTTGGCAACTCCTATCAGGTCTGACAAACTCATTACACCTAATACACTGTTTTAATAGTGTTTATCCAAAAAGTGTCTTGTGAGATATCCAATGAAAACCAGCGACACTCTGGTCATTAATATCACTGTGAAATGTATTTATTAATACTATGTGATATTATGCTGTAAAGTCTGTAACAAGGTAGAGTGGACAAACAGGTCTTCTGCCAGACAAAACATGTCTATTCATCTATCCCTGTCTCTAATGTAAATTAAGCATTGTGAAACCAAGTACAATGGGAGTTGTCCTTGCAAATGAAGTAAACTGAGGGGCGGGGAGGGGAATAGAGAGTTAACAGGGGGATGTAAAATCAGCATGTCACTGACACACCAAGAACCAGCAACTGAGGGAGGAGAATCTTATCTCAGGCTATACTTCAAAATTATATTTTCAACTATAACTCTTTGGGGCAGACTTTGTTTTTACTATGGATGATAAGAAGAAGGACAAAGAAACCCTTAGTTCTCCATTTCATTGGTGAACACTCGTGGCAGTGGTACTCCTGATAATCTGGATCCTGATTGGATTGAAAATCAACAAGCTCTGTTAAGTGACTTTAAGGGTGAAAAATTATTTTGGAGAAAGGAATGTAGCCTGTCAACATTATGTTTAGTCTCTTAGAAGCATTTTAATTTTAGTAACCAGTTCTGTTTCCATTATTCTTACTCAATACTCACTTAAACCTGTGAATCTGTTCGTTGTTAATAAACATATATTTGTTTTCATCATAAATAATTTACAGTGCTATGTTGTTATAAAGGATCCAATCCTGAGTGATGACTTTCCAGTTGTGTGTACACTGTCTCTTTGGAGACAGCAGACTTGCCAGTTACTCAGAGTGTCCAGTGACAGGGGCTGAACACTACATAAAGATGCTTCTGAGGTATTTGGGAACTGGAGTACACCAAGTGCTACCTGCATGGCGGAGTGAAAGACTGGCAGAGCTTCTGAGGAGATTATTTGGGGTGGCTAACAGACTGGGGTGACAGGGAACTGGCATCTAATTTAACACCAGCAAGTCTCTTTTTCACTAAGACAAGGGGATAACATGGTAGCCCACAGTCCTAAACATCCCAAGAAATAGCACAGTGACAAAGTGAAGAAGGCTAATGTTTGCAGTCAGGCATGCTTATATTATCTGTTAGTGAAGTACAGCTATGCTGAAAGCAGCATAAACAAAAGGAACTGAAATCTAACA
Organism: Lepidochelys kempii; assembly: GCF_965140285.1. Lineage (NCBI taxonomy): Eukaryota > Metazoa > Chordata > Testudines > Cheloniidae > Lepidochelys > Lepidochelys kempii. The sequence goes on from NC_136387.1 coordinate 25,527,109, forward strand.
GTATGTTTATAAGGACACTTGACAACACAGTGGAATAATCAGAAATGTAACTGTTTGGTTAATAATGCAAAGACTCAGCTCCACCATACATACGAGGGTCCAACTATTGTTGTTAAAACAAGGATACTGGAAATGGAATATTTATATAACTCTTCTGACCTGCTGTTCTTGAACAGTTCTTGAAGTGACTTTGATTGTATAATGAACTGTTAAAACAAGTTTAAAGAGCATCAAAGAATATGGACAGACTTTGTACAAATTATATGAACTTTAAACTGGACATTTCAGCAGCTAGCAGAATGTTGATGGAGATGCTGCAACTTGAGCATGGATAACTACAAAATTGGCCAAAGGATACATCCCAGGGGCCCACAGAAAGTTGCTGCTGACTGGAGCAAATGAGTCAGTGTTCAAGGTATGTCCCAAGATGGGTGTGCCAACAGCTATGGCCTAACTTGTCTTACACAAGCTAGTGTAACAAGACATATTGCACAAAGAGACTGAAAAAATCCAGTCCCACTTACAAGAACTCAAAATGTGGCGTTCTGACTGGATGGTAAGAGAGGACATTTGGAAGGACATTGTACATCTTCTGAAGAAGTATGGGTCACTAGCTGATTGGTCCACACTAGCACCTCCATGAAAAGGAACTAAATTGGACCACCCAGCAGTAATAGGATAAAACAGCCTGTCTCCTTCAGCATATGGCTTCCCAAAAGCAGAAAACATCTGGAAAGGAGAAGGTCCTGGGCTAGCCAGCTGGGAGTTCTCCTGGTGACATCAAGTACCTATCTTGGATAAATATCTTTAATTGTCTCTTTCCATTTTCCAGCAAGTCAGGTTGCCTGCTAGAGCTCTGGGCAACAGTTGTGTCCGTCCTTCACTCCATCTATGTTTGCAGAGCCCATTCTTGCTTTGAACAGCAACTGAGCTGAAAAGCTGAGTTTAATAGAATTCATTGGACAATAGGTTAAAAGGGTCAACTACGATAGATCCTTTGGGAAGGAGATTTAGGTGAATTGGCATGTAAGTAATTGACCAACCTATTTTGTGATATAGCTTTGGATTATTTTTTTTCTCTTGTGTTAGCAACACTGGAAGAAAAAACTGGGCTATTCTGAAGGACTCAGTCTGAAATCTAAACTGTCACCTTCCCATCATAGGGACTATGTAATTTAATTCTGAAAAATTAAACAGTTTTATTGATCAATTTTCTAGTGTGTTACCCAAATCATAGTCCAATACCATTTTACCATCTCATATCCTATATTATTAGTTACTATTGTTAAGGATATTTAATAAAACTCCATAAAACTAAATTCAACACTTGAGTCCCTTTTCTTTAATTAATCGAAATTAAAAGTACCCTAGAAAAGGTAGTAGAGGTAATCAGTTAAGCCGTTGTTTAACTAAGGTCTATTTTATACCTTGTCTTTCTCAGTTTCTATCTTACACTACGGTTTAGTTGTCCCAAGAAGATTTTTTAAATTAACACTGCCCTGAGGTTAATGGAGCAGGAAGGAGTGTTCACTAGTGACTTGAATAAAATCAATGTAATGTGGAATTCACCCCAAGCTACCATTGCTTAGCCAGAGAAAGTTTCCTGAAAACTATGTTAGCACACTGGTTTACAAGGGAATGTTTGAGTCAGTTCCTACAGCCTCAGAACTTACAAATGCACAGACCTCTCTACACAGGAGGTGTCATAAATATAAAGGGAAGGGTAAACCCCTTTGAAATCCCTCCTGGCCAGAGGAAAAATCCTCTCACCTGTAAAGGGTTAAGAAGCTAAAGGTAACCTCGCTGGCACCTGACCAAAATGACCAATGAGGAGACAAGATACTTTCAAAAGCTGGGAGGAGGGAGAGAAAGAAAGGGTCTCTGTCTGTTGGTATGCTGCTTTGCTGGGGACAGAACAGGAATGGAGTCTTAGAACTTTTAGTAAGTAATCTAGCTAGGTATGCATTAGATTATGATTTCTTTAAATGGCTGAGAAAAGAATTGTGCTGAATAGAATAACTATTTCTGTGTATCTTTTTTGTAACTTAAGGTTTTGCCTAGAGGGGTTCTCTATGTTTTGAATCTAATTACCCTGTAAGGTATCTACCATCCTGATTTTACAGAGGTGATTTCTTTACTTCTATTTACTTCTATTTCTATTAAAAGTCTTCTTGTAAGAAAACTGAATGCTTTTTCATTGTTCTTAAGATCCAAGGGCCTGGGTCTGTAGTCACCTAAGCAAATTGGTGAGGCTTTTTACCAAACCTTGTCCAGGAAGTGGGGTGCAAGGTTTTGGGAAGTATTTTGGGGGGAAAGACGTTTCCAAACAGCTCTTCCCCAGTAACCAGTATTTGTTTGGTGGTGGTAGCGGCCAATCCAAGGACAAAGGGTGGAATATTTTGTACCTTGGGGAAGTTTTGACCTAAGCTGGTAAAGATAAGCTTAGGAGGTTTTTCATGCAGGTCCCCACATCTGTACCCTAGAGTTCAGAGTGGGGGAGGAACCTTGACAGGAGGGGATTTTATTCTGAGAGTAATAGAGTAATCACTGAAGTTCTTGGGGAGAGCCTTATCTTAGCAATGGAAAAAGAAAAACTACTTCACGGACATTAAAGCTTAATCTCTCTAGGAAACAGATATGACTGTAACATGGGGGTCTTTACTGATTAGTGTCCCCTTGCAGGGAGATAGGGAGCTACACCCACCAAGCTCCGTCCCACCCAACTATAGATTTGTCAAGTCCTTTTCTGGGCCAAACCCTCTCCTGGCTGGGTCCTCAATGGTCTCTGCCACCTTTAGAATAATAGCAATAATTTAGCATACTGGGGAAATGGACATTCTGTATCTCCAATGAGGGCTAATCGGCCCTAGTTCTCCTGGTTTAGGGCCATCTTCTCGAAGAGTCCCTGGATGGACTAGGCAGGGGATCCCAGGCCCAGCCCCACTCCATTCACTGGGTTCCAGCTGGGCTCATGGTTTGGACTAACCAGGACCATTTCCTCGCTGTTCCCTGAACTACTTTATATCTCTGTAGTCTTCCCCAGTGTCTCCCTCTTAGGGCATGTCGACACTACGAAATTAGGTCGATTTTATAGAAGTCTATCTTTAGTAACCAATTTTATACAGTTGATCGTGCATGTCCCCACTAAGCACATTAGGTTGGCGGAGCGCGTCTTCAATACCATGGCTAGCATCCACTCACGGAGTGGTGCACTGTGGGTAGCTATCCCACAGTCCCCACTGCCCTTTGGTATTCTTGGTTAAGCTCCCAATGCCTGATGGGGCAAAAACATTGTTATGGGTGGTTTTGGGTACATCATCAGTCTCCCCTCCCCCTCTCCCGCCTTGAAAGCAATGGAAAACAATCATTTCATGCCTTTTTTTCTGGGTTATCTGTGCAGACGCCATAGCACGGCAAGCATCGAACCCGCTTAGCTGCACACTTCTTTTGTGAGCATTGTAAACACCTCACGCATTATCCTGCAGTATGTGCAGAGCCTAGCTAGGAGCCACCAGCATAAGGAAGATTGTGAGGAGGACATGGACTCAGACATTCCTGAAAGCATGTGGCAGGGATATGGCAATTGGGATATCATGGCAGCATCGGGGCATGTTGATACAGTGGCACACCGATTCTGGGCCCAGCAAACAAGCACAGACTGGTAGGACCGCATAGTGTTGCAGGTATAGGATGATTCCCAGTGACTGCGAAACTTTCGCATGCATAAGGCTTCTTTCACGGAACTTTGTGAGTTGCTTTCCCCTAACCTGAAGCGCAGGAATACCAACATGAGACCTGCCCTGACAGTTAAGAAGCGAGTGGCGATAGCCCTGTGGAAGTTTGCAAAGCCTGACTGCTACTGGTCAGTCAGTAATCAATTCAGAGTGGGCAAATCTACCATGGGGGCTGCTGTGATCCAAGTAGCCAATGCAATCACTGATGTTCTGTTATCAAGGGTAGTGACTCTGGGAAACGTGCAGGTCATACTGGATGGCTTTCCTGCAATGGGGTTCCCTAACTGTGGTGGGGCAATAGATGGAACGCATATCCCTATCTTGGCACCGGACCATCTTATCAAAGAGTACATAAACCGCAAGGGGTACTTCTCAATGGTGTTGCAAGCACTGGCGGATCACAAGGGCCGTTTCACCAACATCAACGTGGGATGGTCTGGAAAGGTACATGACACTCTCATCTTTCAGAACTCCAGGCTGTTTAGAAAGCTGTAAGAAAGAACTTTCTTCCCAGACCAGAAAATTACCATTGGGGATGTTGAAATGCCAATAGTTATCCTTGGGGACCCAGCTTACCCTTTGCTCCCATGGCTCATGAAGCCGTACACAGGCAGCCTGGACATAAGTAAGGAGCAGTTCAACTATAGACTAAGCAAATGCAGAATGGTGGTAGAATGTTCAATCTTGGGAAGACATGGTGTGTTGTGCATAATTTTTGTTATGCATAGTTTTTTGAATGCAAGCTGTGTGAGCACCAAGATTGCTTTCTCTCATACATGGTCTCTGATTAGAGGCTATTCTTGAGGCAGAGTTGATCCCTGGGAACTGGGCACTGGTGTTGGACTGAGATTCCTAAAAGAAAGAGTGCCTGCATTCTGTCTGACTACCTTTTTCAGGACTGGTGTATATGTTTAAATAAAACAATTTACACTTAGAAACTACCCAGACTCCACATCTATGATTTCTTCCCCACTAGAAACCTGACCTACAAGTCTTTGGACATCTGCTACCGCTCAGCAGAGCACAGACGTTAGTGTCAAAATGAAAGACTAGTTTTGGAAGAAGGGATGACAATAGTAAACAATCGTGCTTTGCCTGTAACCTAAATAACACTGAAATTCACTGGCACAGCTTGCTACTTTGCTGCCCATGTCGCACAATGCTGTCAATCTAGTACCTTTCCTCATCGCTAAATTCACTTTAGAGTAAAAAACTTATATAATCAAGCAAAATGATGAAGTATCTGAAAGAATCAATTAATCTAATTTAAAATGGTTTGCTCAGTTTTAACAGAGCCAGGTGATTATAAATTCTCTTTATAGGTAGCTACCTAAGCACACCTCACCCATCACAGTAGAATCTGAATGCCTCCCAGGAATTTAAAAATTGAAATAACAATAACTATCTCTAAACATTAGGTGTGTGAAGAGGCTGGTTCAGCCAGGATTATTAAATGGCTGTTATCATGGAATTACAGAGATCATACATAATTGACCCAGAATATAAATAATTCTGAAAATAAAAACCAGACATGTAAAATGAAAACAATTTCCCTGAATCATATGTTGTAACTTTGCAAATATTGGTAGTGATTTCATAATTGGAGAAAAGAAAAGTTAAGCATGCAGGTTTCAATCAGTGTCCCGTTGTAAAATAAGTAAAGATAAATGTATGCTGAAGTGATGGTGGTTACATAAATAATTTCAGCCATTTGTTCCTGTCCAATTGACTGCTTCCTAAAAATGTTTGTGTGTGGAAATTCACTGATGGCCCAATTATGCAGCCCTTACACATGGCTGAGTCCTGAGTAGGACTGTTTGCATGAGTAAGGATTACACCAGGGATTGGCAACCTTTGGCCCGTGGCCCGCCAGAAAAAGCCACTGGCGGCCCTGTCCGGTTTGTTTACCTGCAGCATTTTGCCACGGTTCACCTTCCCGGCCAATGGGGGCTGCAGGAAGCGGCGGCCAGCACATCCCTCGGCCTGCGCCGCTTCCCGCAGCCCCCATTGGCCTGGGACGACGAACCGCAGCCAGTGGGAGCTGCAATCGGCTAAACCTGCAGATGATGCAGGTAAACAAACCAGTCTGGCCCACCAGCGGCTTTCCTGGCAGGCTGCGTGCCAAACGTTGCCGATACCTGGGTTACATAAACAGGTCCTTAGGCACTTAATCCTGAACAAGGGTCTGTTTACCCAGACCTTTACTTATGCATGGTAGCTATGATGCAGTAGAGGTACTAGGTTGGAGCAGGGCTCCCTAGTAGAACTGGTGGGATTTTTCCAACAGAAACTTTTTTCATCAGAAAATGTCAATTTGTTGAAACCAAAACTGTTTGTGGTAAAGGATTTGTTTCAACAAATCTGCCAATTGGGGAAAAAAGTTTCAAAATTGTTGAAAGGAAAAGTTTTATTTTCCACATTGAAACAACATTCTGTTTAGAAATGTTAGTGTATTTAAACTTTTAAAAGGTTAAAAAAATGTAAAAAGTAAAACAAAATATTGTGATTCATCTGATCCAAAAATTTTCTAGATTTTGACTTGTCCTGACTTGGGACAAGGAACAAATTTTGAAATGTCAAAAACTCTCCTGGGATGAGAAAACCATTTCCTACTCATCTCTTCTCCCTAGCTATTAATAACATACCCTGGGCAAAGATGCATAAGAGTTCCCTCTATGCATCTTTGTGACCAACGGGTAATTAACTAGACCTACCCAGTTCCTATAGAAGTACATAGCAGCCATCAATATCTGCAAAACATCTAATTTAATTCTTTTAAAATTGTATTCATTTTCAGCTATGTATAAATGGTACAACTGCAGAAAATTCAGCTATCACGCAGAAAAAGCCAGTAATTAGGAGAGTACATATGGTTTGTGGCATCAGCAACAATTATGATATAACTAATACTTTGCTGAATAATAGAAAACAGGTCAGAGAAAGAAAGTCTCTCTGTCAAGACATTCTAGTGAAGTGCCCCATAGGATACCAGTTACATGGAAAGACAAACCAAAGATATTCAGAATCCACAAGAACTCACAAGTTTGGATGTAGGTCCAAAGCACTTGGGTCTGTAAACGTGGGCTGAAAATCTCATGCGAACAGTGTGTGAGTAAGTAAGTCCTTCACTCAGCCACATCACAAGTTCCGTGATACCATCCTTTCTTGGGGTGCTGCTGTATTTGCAGTAATCATGCATATGTATGTGGAAGAAAATTAAGGAAATAAAGTTAGCCAAATCATTTGAACTTCCAGGTTTAGTTCAAATGTTAAGCAAAGATTTAAGATTTATGCAAGCCAGTTCTGCCAGTCCTTCAGGGAACTCCTTAAACTGATGGGGATGGGAGAGGATCACAGCAATATCTAGCACAATTTTGCATGTACAGCTTTGGGTGTGGAAGAGTTAACATTAGTCAGCCGTTTAAATCTTCAAAGCACTGTTCAAACTTTATTCACTGATTATTCTGCATAAACCCATTGTGAGGTGCAGGCAAGTGAAGGAAGCAGGTTACTAAAACACAGAGCTAAAATCTGTTCTCTGCAATACTTCTGTAAACTGAGAATGATTCCCTTGAGGTATCCCCAGTTCAGAAAAGGCCTTTCAGCCTTCTGTGTAGCTGCACCAGTACAAACCAGTAATGTAAACTGGCTATAAACTGAAACTTGTGGCTGTGCCATTTACCCCTTATTGAAACTGGAATAAGCCACTCTGGTGCACATCATGACTTACAGCACTTGTGCTGGGCTAGAGGTTTTCACTGCTGTTGCTCATCACCAATAGCTGTAATCAAGGCTAATCTCCAGTGTACTCAAGGCCTTACATTTGTACAATGGGAGCAGAATTTTGCACACAAAGATGATAAATGACTTTCCCAGTGCAAATCAATGAACCCAACCAGTCAATGGCAGAATGAGGATTAGAACTGTGGTCGAAGTCCCGTGCTTCGTGCACTGTTAGATAGCATTGTTTTCCTTACATTTACTGTGCATCTTATTTGGTCTATGATTATAAATGGCTTATATTTGGGGGAAAGGGTTTTGAATATTCATGGGACCAAATATCAAGGGGCATTTCCTATTCATTCCTACATACAGGACAAACATTAATTAGAAAGATACATTGTTTTTTAATTTAGTTTCTCACTGACTGTTTGGGGTAAAGCAGGAATCAGATGGGTCAGGCTTACAAGGCCAGAAGGCCAACCAGGCCTTGATCTGGCAGAATTTTCTGGCTAGGTCTAAACACTGTAATTGATTTCTCTCTCTCTCTCATTCTCTCTAGCTCAGGCAGACAATACTGATTCATATATTGGATAGAAGTATTTGAAATGCCAAAATACCAAAATAAATTTACACCGTCCACAGTCTCCAACATACATAAATTAAAATAAACCCTCAAAAAATATTATTACTGAAAAATCTCAGGACAGCATCAGTGGGTTAGATTAGCATAGGTATTTTCTTCTTCCCAATAGCTGCCACCTGTGGGGCTGCAAACGTAGTAATTCAACCATGAGAGATTATAAGAAAAAGCTCAGTGTAGACACAGCCACTGTACTTAAGAATGGTGGTTAAACTCTGTTGTAAATCCGGAGCTGAGTGGGCCAACTTTCCTTTGAATTTGAAATGTCCCAGTGTAATTTCCCTCAAGAATTGCATTGACAAATTGCAAAAACTATAACCATGAAAAACAGGAAAAGAACACTCTGACTTGAAGAGCTGCAGTACTATGCTGGAGTTCAGTTCTGCATCAATTATCAGGGTTTGATGGCAGGTTAAATTAAGGGTAAAAGAAGGAAGAATATTTACAAAACTGGGAATGAATCGTTCAAAACCATATCATTATCATTTGAAGGAAGTCAGCTAAAGAAGGTGAAACTATTCTACTATGAGACTTTGAAAGAGACCAGAGGAGTGGAGAGAGGGATACCACATCAATAACAGTGTAGGCACCACATCTTTAGCCATTCTATGCATACACAGAGAAGTTATTGGTCTTGAAGAGCCAGTCACCATGTCCTGACTAGAGAACCTTCAGCAAAATGCTATAGTGAAGTATTGTAAATAGTTCAGTATATTAACTTGAGCGGTTTAAAAGTATGCATAATTTAATGTCTGTTTCATTCTAGAGTCCTCCACGCTACATCACTTTGTATCCTTCTTAGTATTCAGTGTTTTAATATCAAGGCTCTTCTCTGTCTTGTGAGTTTTAAGGACATTTGGAAGTCAAACTGCAACTTAGTTATTGCATCTTAAGGTACTGTATAAACAACCAACGCTTAATCTCTCCTATCACTTTCCTTCAATATCAGCAATTTGCCAGGAGTCATTTGGCTGTATATTAAGGGAGAATAAAAAAAAGCAATCTTGGTTTCAAGTTCTCATTTGAAATTAGCTGTGGGGAAAAGGAAGTTGACAGTCTCTAGGTCACCGTATTGAAGGGGTTAAAGATCCTTTGTGCAAACTGAAATTTCAATTGTAAAAATCCTTGATTGCTACTCATAACACTGCAAATGGCACAATACTATTAGGTGACTAGTAGCATTTGTCTGACTGGTTTTATTATTATAATGAATTCTTCCATATGACCCACATGATATCTTTCTATCTCCAGGTATTTCAAAGCACACATCATCAAACCATTTAAATCAGTGCTTGGCAACCTGCGGCCCAAGGGCCGCATGTGGCCAGTCAGGATAATCCGCTGGCGGGCCACCAGACAGTTTGTTTACATTTGCATGGCTGCTCGCAGCTCCCAGTTGCTGCAGTTTGCCGTTCCCGGACAATGGGAGCTGCGGGAAGCAGCAGACAGCCTGACCCTATGGCCCGAGCCACAAGTTGTCCACCACTGATTTAAATACTGATAAATGGTAATTTTTTACATATATCTTTGTTTTTGCCTTTGATATTATACCCATTTATAAATGACAATACTGTATAATGAAACATTGATGTTTTTCAATTAAAAATTTCTATAAGCATTTAATAAAAAAAGTCTCTTTAATATGGACTGAAATTTCAAGGGATTCTATCTCTATAGCACAGAATTACGATGATTAAATGCTTAGAGAAACCAAGCAACACATTTTTAAAGCAAATTACTGGGATCAAGCCATGCAATCTCATTAGAGTTACAGGGGTGGTGAGTAGGGAGAAGGAATCTGGCCTAATTTTGTGAAATTGTAACCCATCACTCTCATATACATTTTGTCACCCTGACCATTTATGAATATTTGAAGTATCAGCCTGCAAACTTTGCTCTATAAAACTTACAAGCCTGAATTTTTAAATGATGGATGTCCTCTCTTTTCTACAATTCTTTCCTCCACATATTTTTTTTTCTTACTCTCTTGTTCTTATGTTCTTCCTAGAATCTCTTCTTCCGATAGGTCACACACTTTCTCATTTACCATTGCTTATCTCTTTTCTCAAACTTTTCATCAGTTTCTTCCTCTTCTTTTTTGGGTCTCTGTCCCCTTTACCCTCTAATTTTATTGCTCAGTTAAATTAACCTCCCACAATTTAAATGCTCTGAAAAATGATCTTAGCAACACCACAGAATACCAATATGTCCATGTCACGGTTCCTCCCCCACTCTGAACTCTAGGGTACAGATGTGGGGACCTGCATGAAAAACCTCCTAAGCTTATCTTTACCAGCTTAGGTCAAAAACTTCCCCAAGGTACAAAATATTACACCCGTTATCCTTGGACTGGCCGCTACCACCACCAAACTAATACTGGTTACTGGGGAAGAGCTGTTTGGACGCGTCCTTCCCCCCAAAATACTTCCCAAAACCTTGCACCCCACTTCCTGGACAAGGTTTGGTAAAAAGCCTCACCAATTTGCCTAGGTGACTACAGACCCAGACCCTTGGATCTTAAGAACAATGAACAATCCTCCCAACACTTGCACCCCCCCTTTCCTGGGAAATGTTGGATAAAAAGCCTCACCAATTTGCATAGGTGACCACAGACCCAAACCCTTGGATCTGAGAACAATGAAAAAGCCTTCAGTGTTTTACAAGAAGACTTTTAATAAAAAATAGAAGTAAATAGAAATAAAGAAATCCCCCCTGTAAAATCAGGATGGTAGATATCTTACAGGGTAATTAGATTCAAAAACATAGAGAACCCCTCTAGGCAAAACCTTAAGTTACAAAAAAGATACACAGACAGAAATAGTTATTCTATTCAGCACAATTCTTTTCTCAGCCATTTAAAGAAATCATAATCTAACACATACCTAGCTAGATTACTTACTAAAAGTTCTAAGACTCCATTCCTGTTCTGTCCCTGGCCAAGACGACTACAGACAGACACAGACCCTTTGTTTCTCCCCCTCCTCCCAGCTTTTGAAAGTATCTTGTCTCCTCATTGGTCATTTTGGTCAGGTGCCAGCGAGGTTACCTTTAGCTTCTTAACCCTTTACAGGTGAGAGGAGCTTTCCCCTGGCCAGGAGGGATTTCAAAGGGGTTTACCCTTCCCTTTATATTTATGACACGCCCCCCAAATCTCAGCTAGGGTGAAACACTGGCTGGGATTTCTTCCTGGAGCTCTAGGAAAACAGAGTTAATAAGACACATGCATCTCTAAATATACTACCAAGTACATAAAGACTAACAATATTTTCCACATCTCAAGGACGATTTTAACCAGTTGATTCTGGGAAACTTTCACGGGAGAGTGCATCAGCCACTTTGTTAGAAGCTCCTGAGATGTGTTAGATGTCGAAATCAAAATCTTGGAGAGCTAAACTCCACCGAAGAAGTTTTTTGTTAGTTTCTTTGACGGTGTGAAGCCACTTTAGTGCAGCATGGTCGGTTTGCAGGTGGAAACGCCGTCCCCAAACATATGGGCGTAGCTTTTCCAGAGCGTAGACAATGGCATAACATTCTTTTTCAGTGACTGACCAGTTGCTTTCCCTCTCAGACAGTTTTTTGCTGAGAAACACTACAGGGTGGAATTCTTGATCAGGTCCTTTCTGCATTAAAACTGCTCCCACACCACGCTCGGATGCATCTGTGGTTACTAGGAACGGTTTGTCAAAGTCTGGGGCCCTTAGTACAGGGTCAGACATGAGTGTCGCTTTAAGCTTGTTAAAGGCCTTCTGACACTTTCCGGTCCACTGAACAGCATTTGGCTGTTTCTTTTTGGTTAGGTCTGTCAGTGGGGCAGCGATTTGGCTGTAGTGCGGTACAAATCGTCTGTAATAACCGGCCAAGCCTAAGAAGGATTGAACCTGTTTCTTTGACTTTGGGACAGGCCACTTTTGGATAGCATCCACTTTGGCCTGTAGGGGGCTGATAGTTCCTTGACCCACCTGGTGTCCAAGGTAAGTCACTCTGTTTAGGCCTATTTGACACTTCTTAGCCTTAACAGTTAGTCCTGCCTCCCTTATGCGCTCAAGGACTTTTTGTAGATGTTCCAGGTGGTCTGCCCAGGAATCCGAAAATATGGCCACATCGTCAAGGTAGGCGACTGCATATTCTCCTAATCCCGCTAGGAGACCATCTACAAGTCTTTGGAAAGTGGCGGGTGCATTTCGCAGCCCAAAAGGGAGTACATTAAATTCATACAGCCCGAGATGTGTGATGAAGGCTGACCTTTCCTTGGCAGATTCATCTAGCGGTACCTGCCAGTACCCCTTGGTTAAGTCCAAGGTAGAGATGAACTGGGCCCGTCCCAGTTTCTCTAATAGTTCATCAGTGCGTGGCATTGGATAGTTGTCTGGGCGAGTTACAGCATTTAGCTTATGGTAGTCCACGCAAAAACGTATTTCCCCATCTGGTTTGGGAACTAGAACCACTGGAGATGCCCATGCACTTTCAGAGGGGCGGATTACACCCATCTGTAACATATCCTGGATCTCCCGTTCTATAGCAGTTTTAGCTTGAGGAGACACCCGGTAAGGTTGGACCCTAATTGGGTGAGCATTACCTGTGTCAATGGAGTGGTATGCCCGTTCAGTCAGTCCTGGGGTGGCTGAGAACGTTGGCGCGTAGCTAGTGCACAGCTCCTGGATCTGCTGTCGCTGCATACGCCCAAGGGTCATGGAGAGGTTCACCTCTTCCACACCACCAGCACATTTCCCTTCGTAATAGACACCTTCAGGCCACTCAGCGTCGTCTCCTCCCTGGGCTGTAAACTGACAAACCTTTAATTCTCTGGAATAAAAGGGCTTTAGAGAATTAATATGATACACCTTAGGCTTTCGGTTGGAGGTGGGGAATGCTATGAGATAATTAACAGCTCCCAGGCGCTCCTGGACCACGAATGGCCCTTCCCACAATGCTTCCATTTTATGGGCCTGGAGCGCCTTTAAGACCATGACCTGGTCTCCTACTTTGAAGGAACGCTCTCTGGCATGTTTATCATACCAGGCTTTTTGCTCTTTTTGAGCATCCTGTAAGTTTTCTCTAGCAAGGGCTAAAGAGGTTCGGAGGGTGTTTTGTAGGTTGGTTACAAAGTCCAGAATGTTAGTTCCTGGAGAAGGTGTAAATCCCTCCCATTGCTGCTTCACCAACTGCAATGGCCCCTTAACCTCACGGCCATATACAAGTTCAAATGGGGAAAACCCTAAACTGGGATGTGGTACAGCTCTGTAGGCAAAGAGCAACTGCTGCAATACTAGGTCCCAATCATTGGAGTGCTCATTTACGAATTTACGTATCATGGCCCCCAAAGTTCCATTAAACTTCTCCACCATGCCATTTGTTTGATGATGGTAAGGAGTGGCAACCAAGTGATTTACCCCATGAGCTTCCCAAAGATTTTTCATAGTTCCTGCCAGGAAATTAGTCCCTGCATCTGTGAGGATGTCGGAGGGCCAACCTACCCTGGCAAAAATGTCTGCTAGTGCCTGGCACACACTTTTAGCCCTGGTGTTGCTTAGAGCTACTGCTTCCGGCCATCGGGTGGCAAAATCCATGAAAGTCAGTATGTACTGCTTTCCTCTGGGTGTCTTTTTCGGAAAAGGACCCAGAATATCCACAGCTACTCGCTGAAATGGAACTTCAATGATGGGGAGTGGCTGGAGAGGGGCTTTGACCTGGTCTTGGGGTTTTCCCACTCTTTGGCACACCTCACAAGACTGGACATAGGTAGAAACATCCTTGCCCATTCCCTCCCAGTGGAATGACCCCCCCAAACGGTCTTTGGTCCTGTTCACCCCAGCATGGCCACTAGGGTGATCATGGGCTAAGCTCAAGAGCTTGGCCCGGTATTTAGTTGGAACTACCAACTGTCTCTGAGGATGCCAGTCTTCCTGGTGTCCCCCAGAAAGAGTTTCCTTGTATAAAAGTCCTCTTTCTACAACAAACCTGGATCGATTAGAAGAGCTGAGAGGCGGTGGGTTGCTCCGTGCCGCCGTCCAAGCTCTCTGGAGGCTTTCATCTGCTTCCTGTTCGGTCTGGAACTGTTCCCTTGATGCTGGAGACATCAGTTCCTCATTGGATTGGGGACATAGGCTTGGTCCCTCTGGAAGCGATATAGGGGATGGAGCTGTTTCTGTTGACTGTGAACCGCTCTCCGCTGGTGCACTATGTTGGGATTCAGGCTCCGGCTGAGCCTCTTGTGTAGGGTTATCGGCTGCTGCCAGTTCAGGTTCGGTGGGGCCCTCTGGTGTTGAGGTTGCAAGTACTGGATTCAGTGCTGGCACGGGGTCTGGTGTTGGTTGTTTGGCTGGTTCTGGTTCTGGGACTGGTTCCGTCTGGGTCTCTGGGACTGGATCCACTACTGCTGTTGCAGACATTGGCCTGGGGTCCAGGTCCCTCACCTCTGACTGGGTCCTGATAGAAGTTTCCGGAACAGAGCTAGGCCTCACGGCTTGTTTAGCCTGGCTGCGGGTGACCATTCCCACCCTCTTGGCCTGCTTCACATGATTGGCCAAGTCTTCCCCCAACAGCATGGGAATGGGATAATCATCATAGACTGCAAAAGTCCACATTCCTGACCAGCCCTTGTACTGGACAGGCAACTTGGCTGTAGGCAAATTGAAAGAGTTGGACTTGAAGGGTTGAATCGTCACTTGGATCTCTGGGTTGATTAAATTGGGGTCCACTAAGGAAGCATGGATAGCTGACACTTGTGCTCCGGTGTCCCTCCACGCGGTGACCTTCTTCCCGCCCACACTCACAGTTTCCCTCCGCTCCAAGGGTATCTGGGAGGTATCTGGGCCTGTGGACCTCTGGTGTGATTCCGGTGCAATGAACTGTAATCTGTTGGGGTTCTTGGGGCAGTTGGCCTTTACATGCCCCAGCTCGTTACATTTAAAACATCGTCCAGCTGACGGGTCACTGGGGCGAGGTGGGTTGCTGGAGAACAGGGTGGTGGGACGATAAGGGGTCTGGAGGGTTCTTTGGGAGGTAGGTGGGGCTTTGGGCGGCCCCCGGTAATAGGGTGTGGTCTGGGGTGGTCCCTTCTGGTCTCCGCTCCAACTGCGACCAGTTTTCTTCTTCTCTGCCACCTCCACCCATCTGGCTCCAATCTCTCCTGCCTCAATTACAGTTTTGGGTTTCCCATCTAGGATGTATCTTTCTATTTCCTCAGGAACACCCTCTAAGAATTGTTCCATTTGCATTAAGAAGGGCAAATTTACTGGAGATTCAACACTTGCTCCTGATATCCAGGCATCCCAATGTTTCACAATGTGGTAGGCATGTCGGGTAAATGACATGTCTGGTTTCCACCTTAGGGCTCGGAACCTCCGACGAGACTGCTCGGGTGTTATCCCCATTCTGACTCTCGCCTTGGATTTAAACAGTTCATACTTGTTCATATGTTCTTTAGGCATTTCAGCTGCCACCTCAGCTAAGGGTCCACTGAGCTGCGGCCTCAGCTCTACCATGTATTGGTCAGTAGAGATGTTGTACCCAAGGCAGGCCCTTTCGAAGTTTTCTAAGAAGGCCTCAGTATCATCACCTGCCTTGTAGGTGGGGAACTTTCTGGGATGGGAAGTGGTACCTGGAGAAGGATTGCTAGGGTTTGTTGGTATATTCTGCTGGGCCTTTATCCTCTCCATCTCCTCCACATGCTTCCTTGCCTCCATTTCCCTCTTGTGGGCAGCCTCCTGTACCTCCTTCTCCAGCCGCATGAGTTCTATCTGTCTTTCATGTTCCCTTTGTTTTTCCTCAGCCTGAAATTTGGCTAATTCCAGCTGTAGTCGAGCCGAGGATTTGGCCATTCTAACCTCTCTGTTTTTAACTAACTTTACACCCGAGGTTTAGAAATAAACAAACAAAACTTGGCTGTAAAATTTTGCTGTGCTGGAATAGAATACCTATTCTCTGATAGTGATTGTCAGCCTACAGAAAAAGACAATTCCCTTGTCTCTGCTCTGGGCCCAAATTAAAGCAAAAAACCTCCAACTACTTGGAAACCTGCTTACCCAGCCCAAAGAAAAAAAAATTTCTTTTCAAACCTGTGCTCCTTGTAAAACAAAAAAAAATCAAAATCCTAAAAAAAACCCTGCCACTTTTGTCTCCAGGCAAATGGGTAGAGCACACACCCCCTATTTACTTTTAGGAAGAAAAGAAAAAAAAAACCTCTGGGTTGGAAGACTGTGAATTTCCCTGCAGGAGTTAAGTACCCTGCCTCCAGGCAAAGAAAACCTGCAATTCACAAGATAATCCCCTTTTGTCTCTGCTTGGCCACAAAGCAGAGAGAAACCAAGCTGCTTTCAGTTTCAAAGCTGCTTCCTGGACTTCCTAAAAATTCCTTTTTAAAATCTGTATTTCTAGTTCAAAAAATCTCAACTGGATCTCAAAATGATTTCAGGTTAATCCCACCGCTGCCACCATGTCACGGTTCCTCCCCCACTCTGAACTCTAGGGTACAGATGTGGGGACCTGCATGAAAAACCTCCTAAGCTTATCTTTACCAGCTTAGGTCAAAAACTTCCCCAAGGTACAAAATATTACACCCGTTATCCTTGGACTGGCCGCTACCACCACCAAACTAATACTGGTTACTGGGGAAGAGCTGTTTGGACGCGTCCTTCCCCCCAAAATACTTCCCAAAACCTTGCACCCCACTTCCTGGACAAGGTTTGGTAAAAAGCCTCACCAATTTGCCTAGGTGACTACAGACCCAGACCCTTGGATCTTAAGAACAATGAACAATCCTCCCAACACTTGCACCCCCCCTTTCCTGGGAAATGTTGGATAAAAAGCCTCACCAATTTGCATAGGTGACCACAGACCCAAACCCTTGGATCTGAGAACAATGAAAAAGCATTCAGTGTTTTACAAGAAGACTTTTAATAAAAAATAGAAGTAAATAGAAATAAAGAAATCCCCCCTGTAAAATCAGGATGGTAGATATCTTACAGGGTAATTAGATTCAAAAACATAGAGAACCCCTCTAGGCAAAACCTTAAGTTACAAAAAAGATACACAGACAGAAATAGTTATTCTATTCAGCACAATTCTTTTCTCAGCCATTTAAAGAAATCATAATCTAACACATACCTAGCTAGATTACTTACTAAAAGTTCTAAGACTCCATTCCTGTTCTGTCCCTGGCCAAGACGACTACAGACAGACACAGACCCTTTGTTTCTCCCCCTCCTCCCAGCTTTTGAAAGTATCTTGTCTCCTCATTGGTCATTTTGGTCAGGTGCCAGCGAGGTTACCTTTAGCTTCTTAACCCTTTACAGGTGAGAGGAGCTTTCCCCTGGCCAGGAGGGATTTCAAAGGGGTTTACCCTTCCCTTTATATTTATGACAGTCCACTTCTTTGTGCCTATTCTGATACTCAGCCCATATACTTGAAATTGATTGGTGGATGATTATATATGAATTAGCACTTAAAATTCTCTCCTTTATCCTCTAGGCCCAGAACAGTCTAAAGGGCCAAAAATAAACAGAACTTATAAACTTGATTCCACATAGGGATTTCCAGACCCTGATGTTCATGTGATTTTGAGATTCTCTACAGCACATTTGTAGTGATTGCTTGGCTCAGTTTACAAAATTACATAAAATCAGCCCTGGTTCAAGATATAACTGCATCCACACATCTGCAACCATTCTTTAGAACCACTGCTGTCCATATATGGTCAGTAGGAGTCCAGGAACAGTGGGCTAATGCTTAGTGTCAGAGGCAGTTGGTTTAACTTTGTTGCTGCCTCCTGTACAGCTGAACGTTACTTTCTTATCACATACATGATGTGACTGATTGTAATGTAAAGCTCAGTCTACTACTGTGAACTACTGAGATGCAACTGAGTTCTTAATGCAGCTTCTTCCTGAAAATATACCTATCCTCCCACTCAATGTCCATGTGGTATTTGCAAGTTCTCACTCCTGCTGAATCTGGATTCCATGAATCTCCCCAAGGACCTAGAACAGAAAAATGTTAAGGTGGGATTTTCAGAAGCTCTCAGCATTTTCCGAAGAGAGCTCCTATTAAAGTCAACAGGAGTTTTACCATTGAGTTTGGGGTTAACAAAGTTAAGCCATTACTGAGCATTTTTGAAAATCCTCCCCGCCCCAGTCCAAAAATAGCAGTAAAGAAAAAAATGCTATCAAATTGCATAATAAGGGCACATTTAGTAGACAAAAAAGTGCTTTCCCCCCTTTTTTTAGCAGAGGCATTTACTTCTGTCAAGCTTCCTTTTAGATTATTCTGGCAAACTAATATTATTTTAGAGACCTAAAATGACTCATCACCAGGGAAACTGTTGACTTTATCATCGAAAGGTTTTCCAACATGACTCGAACTAGTATTCGTAGCTCAGTTTGTATCCAGGCTCCAGCACTGTTGG
Source organism: Lepidochelys kempii (assembly GCF_965140285.1). Taxonomy (NCBI): domain Eukaryota; kingdom Metazoa; phylum Chordata; order Testudines; family Cheloniidae; genus Lepidochelys; species Lepidochelys kempii. Next base: position 25,545,608 of record NC_136387.1, read on the forward strand.
TTTTTCTGCTGGATATATTTTATGTTATCTTTTTTTTCTCCTGCCTTCCATGTTAAATTCTTCAGTTGCACAAGGCAATCTTTTAAAGGGGACAAACTATTACAAAGGAGGCTGTGGTTGATGACTTCCCATTGTGTTGTAATATTACCATTTATAATATGCCTAACACAGAGCAGAGCAGCAGCTACACCCAAGACTCAACCCGGCAGAATGCTGAGTACTCCCATAAGGTCCTGAAGACTCCTGGGAAGAGATGAGTATTCTCTACTCCCAGTGACTTCAATGAGAGTTGTTGGAATTCACCCTCTTGCAGGTTAAAGTCTCCAGTACGTGTAACCCTGTTGCCTAATCTATTATAATTTTAATTTGAAAGTGCCTGATGCCAGGGAAAAGACAATGACAAAAAAATGCATGGCTGTGGGCCAAAATCATCCTGGTGCAACTGCACTATCTTCATGGAGTTGCACCAAGGATGAATTTGGCCCATTGACTCAGTGACTCTGGTCAAGAACTTTTAATTCAAACTTAAGTTCTTTGAATGTCAAGTAATATTTATTTTCCTTTTGTATCTCAAGTTTATAAAAGGAGGCTGAGTAATGGCTTAACATGACTGATTTTCTGTACGTTGTCCCTGTAGTGTCTTCTCTCATATTAAAAACTGGGTTTGTTTAGGACCACCAGCGACTGCTACTTTATCTATAGGATAACACAGACTGGGACTTACAAAGGGAAGCTTTATACCTCTTCCAGAAGCAGACAGGAAATATGCAGTAAGAAAGATGGCCTATTTGTGGACAACAGTCAAAAGACAGATATGATGGGTAACCTAAGGGCACAAGAGTGAAACAACCGTAAGGTAAAAAGGACTGTCAAAATATACAGTGCAAATTTATAATCAGGACTCTTACAGTGAATGGATATTTTAAGTGCATCTTAAATCCTGCAACACTATTCCTGTGAGTTATCAGATACATTTAAATGATGTAAAATCACTGAGTCAACAGAGTTTTTGCTTGTGATGCTCAACACTAAGTCAACATTTATAGATTCCCTGGCACTATAATACCCACCTTTGAAGCCTAGGAGCTAACATTAAAATTATCTGCTTCTCCTGAATGATCACAAAGCATTTGTAATAAAACTAGCCTTTTTTTACATCATAGTTGTAAAACACTATTTTCTTCCAAATCTTACCCTAAAATTTTATAAGCAGCATGATTCCTCTTATATAACAACGTTACAGCCTCTTCATTTAGCTGCAGCTTCAGCTAAACCAGAGTCTTTTTTTTTTTAATTCTATGCCATTTAATCAAGGCTAACACTAGGTTATATTATCTTATGTACATATCTTGGGCCAAAGTTCTGTTCTCATTGCCATGAAACCAACACTCTCTGAAGCTGATGAAAGATGCAAACAGCCTACTGGTATTATCTTCACAGCAGAAAAATAGATAAGCAATCATGGAAATTGAAAGGACAGAGGGTAAGACAAATTCCCTTATGAAAAAAAGGTGGAAGAATTTGGTATTACAGTGATTGCTTTTAAAAGTCAGTGTTTAAAAACTGTTACTATTCTGTGGTATGAAGACTGCAGAATTACTTAATAAAGGAAATAACTGTGGTTTGAGGTGGGCATTGCTGGTAAATGTTGAGTTTCTAAAGGGCAACCACTGCACAATATTTCAGAACAAGCTAGTCTGCAGTGTTGTTGTGGCCGTATTGATCCAAGGATATTAGAGAGACAAAGTGAGATAGCATCTTTTATTGGACCAACCTCTGTTGGTGAGAGAGATAAGCTTTTGAGCTTACACAGAGCTCTTCTTCAGGTCTGGAAAACATTCTCTTAGGGTATGTCTACACTACGAAATTAGGTTGATTTTATAGAAGTCAATTTTTAGAAATCAATTTCATACAGTCGATTGCGTATGTCCCCACTAAGCGCATTAAGTCGGTGGAGTGCGTCCTCACTACTGTCGCTAGCATCGACTTACAGAGTGGTGCACTGTGGGTGGCTATCCCACAGTCCCCGTAGTCTCCGCTGCCCATTGGAATTCTGGGTTAAGCGCCCAATACCTGATGGGGCAAAAACATTGTCGTGGGTGGTTCTGGGTACATGTCGTCAGTCACCCCTCCCGCCGTGGAAGCAATGGCAGGCAATCGTTTCGTGCCTTTTTTCCTGGGTTACCCGTGCAGACACCATACCACGGCAAGCATGGAGCCCACTCAGCTCACCATCACCGCTGCTGTTGTGAGCACTGTAAACACCTCACGCATTATCCTGGACTATATGCAGGACCAGGCTAAGAGACGCCAGAAGGAGGAGTATTTTGATGAGGACATGGACACAGACATTCCTGAAAGCACAGGCTGTGGCAATTGGGACATCATGGCAGCAGTGGGGCTGGTTGATACAGTGGAACGCCGATTCTGAGCCAGGCAAACAAGCACAGACTGGTGGGACTGCATAGTGTTGCAGGTATGGGATGATTCACAGTGGCTGCAAAACTTTCTCATGAATAAGGTCACTTTCCTGGAACTCTGAGTTGCTTTCCCCCACCCTGACATGCCTGACTGCTACTGGTCAGTCGGGAATCAGTTTGGAGTGGGCAAGTCTACTGCGGGTTTTGCTGTCATCCAAGTAGCCAATGCAATCATTGATGTTCTGTTATTTAGGGTAGTGACTCCGAGAAATATGCAGGTCATACTGGAAGTCTTTCCTGCAATGGGGTTTTCTAACTGTGGTGGGGCAATAGATGGAATGCATATCCCTATCTTGGCACCAGACCACTTTGCCAAAGAGTACATAAACCACAAGAGGTACTTCACAATGGTGCTTCAAGCACTGGTGGATCACAAGGGCTGTTTCACCAACATCAATGTGGGTTGGCCGGGAAAGGTGCATGATGCTCACATATTTAGGAACTCCGGGCTGTTTGAACAGCTGCAAGAAGGGACTTACTTCCCGACCAGAAAATTACCATTGGGGATGTTAAAATGCCAATAGTTATCCTTGGGGACCCAGCCTACACCCAGTACTCAGGAGCTGTTCAACTATAGGCTGAGCAAGTGCAGAATGGTGGTAGACTGTGCCTTTGGATGTTTAAAACCTTGCTAGCGCTGTTTGCTAACTAGGTCAGACCTCCGCGCAACCAACATTCCCATTGTTATTGCTGCTTGCTGTGTGCTCCATAATATCTGTGAGAGTAAGGGGGAGACGTTTAGGCAGGGTGGGAAGTTGAGGCAAATCACCGGTCATCCGATTTTGAGCAGCCAGACACCAGGGCGATTAGAAGAGCACAGCTAGGCATGCTGCGCATCAGAGAGGCTTTGAAAACCAGTTTCATGACTGGCCAGGCTTCAGTGTGACAGTTGTGTGTGTTTCTCCTTGATGCAAACCCATCCCCTTTGTTGATTTTAATTCCCTGTAAGCCAACCACCCTCCCCCCTTCGAAATAAAGTAACTATTGTTTTGAAACCATGCATTCTTTCTTTATTAATTACAAAAAGTGAGATAACGGACAAGGTAGCCCAGGTGGGGTGGGGGAAGAGGGAAGGACAAGGCCACATTGTTTATTGTTGTCACACTGGCAATCAACTGTTTGAATGACAGCCTTCTGTTGCTTGGGCCTCCTCTGGAGTGGAGTGGCTGGGTGCCCGGAGCCTCCCCCCTACCCCATGTTCTTGGGCATCTGGGTGAGGAGGCTATGGAACTTGGGGAGGAGGGTAGGCGGTTATACAGTGGATGCAGCGGAGGTCTGTGCTCTTGTTAGTGTTCCTGTAGCTCCAACAGACGCTTCGTCATGTCCATTTGCTCCCCCAACAAACGCTTCATTATGTCCATTTGCTCCCCTATTAGCCTCAGCATCGCGTCCTGCCTCCGCTCTTCGCGCTCACTTAATTCTTTCCTGGCCTCTGCCACTGAGTGCCTCCATGCATTAAGCTGTGTCCTATCAGTGCCCTATCAGTGCGGGAGGACTGCATGAGCTCAGCAAACATGTCATCGCGAGTGCATTTTTTTTACCTTCTAATCTGCGATAACCTCAGGGACGGAGATGATAGGGGGAGCATTGAAACATTTGCACCTGGGGGGAGATAAAAAGGGAGAGTAAAATTTAAGATGATACATTTCTGAGAAAAGGGAGACTCTTTCACGGTGTATCAAGCAATTCACAGCAGACAGCACAAGTGCTTTAAGTTCAAGGTAGCATTTTGCCTTTTATATTGAGCACCTGCCGGTATGGTGACACATCACACACAGCTGGACAACAGAATTTGGTTTCCAGGCAGCCATGGTAAGCCTTTTGGTGTGCTGGGTTGGCTTCTTACGCCTTCATAACATGTGGGGATGTTTTCAAATTGCAGCGCCCTCCTTTCCCAGATCAAGCAACGGGTTGGGTTTCACATTGAAAAGGAGGGGCTGCGGTTTTTGGGTGGAAGTGCAGCACACACCTCCCTCCACCCCTCCGCGTGGCTATTCTCTGGGATGATCCCTTTTAGCCAAGCGCAAACAGCCCAGCATGAACGGGATCCTTTTACTGTTCCCTTACAAAAATTCCCCTATTTCAACCAGGTGATGAATGAATGATATCACTCTACTGAGGCTAACACAGAAAGATATAGACCGAATGTTGCTTGAATGCAACCAAAACCCAGAACCATTCGCTGCGATGCTTTGTGCTGCAATGATTCCAGAATACTTGCTATGGGCTTGGCGTGGTAAAGTGTCCTACCGTGGAGGACGAAATAAGGCAGGCCTCCCCAGAAACCTTCCGAAAGGCTTTCAGAGTACCTCCAGGAGAGCTTCATGGAGATGTCCCTGGAGGATTCCCGCTCCATCCCCAGACACGTTAACAGACTTTTCCAGTAGCTGTACTGGCCGTGAATGCATCCCAATTCTTCAGGGCAAATCAAACATTAAATACCATTGCTTTTAAACCCTGTACTGTAGTTACAAATGTGCACTCACCAGAGGTACCTTCTCCGGCTTCTGGGTTGGGGATCCCGCCTTGGGAGGGTATTGTCTCCAGGTTGATGAAAAGGTCCTGGCTGCCGGGGAGAACAGATTCACCGCTTGCCTGCTGTGCATTCTTCTCCTCCTCCTCCTCTTCCTCATCCACAAAATCCTCCTCCCTGTTGCATGAGACTCCCCTCTTGCAGGTGTCCACAGACAGTGGTGGGGTAGTGGTAGGGTTCCCCCCCTAGAATGCCATGCATGGGACTCTGACCCGGAGCGACCATTTGCCTCCTTGTCCTTTGGTAGGCTTGCCTGAGCTCCTTAACTTTCACACGGCACTGCTGTGTGTACCTGTTGTAGCCTCTCTCCAACATGTCCTGTGCGATTTTGGCATATATATTAGCATTTCTTCTTTTTGATTATAGTTCAACCTGCACAGATGCTTCTCCTCATACAGCAATCAGATCCAGGGTCTCCCTTTCGGTCCATGCTGGAGCGCATTTGCAATTCTGGGAGGACGGCATGGTCACCTATGCTGCTGAGTGCTGCTGAGCTCGCCACGCTGACCAAACAGGAAATGAAATTCAAAAGTTCCCGGGGCTTTTCATGTGTACCTGCCTAGTGTATCTGAGTTCAAAGTGCTGTCCAGAGCGGTCACAATGGAGCACTCTGGGATAGCTCCCGGAGGCCAATACCATTGATTTGTGTCTGCACTACGCCAAATTTGACCCAGCAAGGTCGATTTTAGCTCTACTCCCCTCGTCGGGGAGGAGTACAGAAGTCAATTTTGAGAGCCCTTTAGGTCGATGGAACGGGGTTGGTTGTGTGGACGCAGTCATTTTTAAATCGACCTAATGCAGCTAAATTCGACCTAACCCCCTAATGTCAACCAGGGCTGAGTGTCTCAGCAGCATGTCAGGAGGAACAGATTGTTTTGCATAAGGGATTAACATGTGGTAAGAGACCATTCAAGGTGAAGTGGGCAGTTAACACCTCTGCAGTTATAAAACAAGGAGGGTTAGTGGGTTATGGATTGTTATAATAAGCCATAAACCCAGTGCCTTTATTAAGTCCATGATTTTTGGTGTCTAAATGTTATGCATTTAAGCTCCCAGTCTCATCTTTAGAGAGTGTGTAGGTTTCCTTTCAGGATGAGCACTAAGAGCACAGTGATTGTCTCGTTTCACCCACATAGTTGTTATTGCGGCATTAGGTGCACTGGCCAAAGTACATGTTGTGATAATCATACGTAAGACCCATCAGTCTTGAAAGGTGTTTTTTGGGGGGAGGGTGTATTGATTTTTGTAGCAATGGAGATATACAGGTTTTGTATCTGTTGTTATGACTGGGTCTGGTGCTGCTTTGAGTTGGTGGGTCTGATCTGTGGGGAGCTTGCTCCTGACGATGAGGTGTGTCTCATCCAGTGCACTAAATGCCCCCAACGACAACTCACTATGCTCTCGAATGAACTCACACAGATAAATGATAAAAGACAAAAACACCATATTACCCATGGGTGAACACTTTTCACAAAACAGTCACAACATAACTGACCTCTCAGTCCTCCTCCTCAAAGGAAACCTGCACAAACACCTTCAAAAGATAAGCCTGGGAGTTTAAGTTAAAGATAAATGGATAGGCTTAGACAGATTTAAATCAGACATTTTTAATTCAAAATGAATGTGAAAACATAAAAAATGTACACAGATTGGACAGAGGCTCTTATACACCAAGATTCGGCAAAGCACTGAATTTTTAATCCATGGGATGAAACATGCCTGCTTATCTTCACGGGACCATGGAAAGGCTTTACTTGGTTTCGATCCAAAACAGTTTGCACCTCCTGATGTTTGAGTTTAGTTTTGGGATGAAATAATCGAAAAAAAATTATCTGAGGTTCCTCTGAAACCATCAACTTGCATCTGTTTGAGCCCTGGGATTTTGCATTTTTCCAACCTGACTCCATAACTCAGCCCTAGAGCGCTGCTGAAGATTCACAATCCTCAGGAGTTCCTTCAGTGAATCTGCTCTGGGTTTGTAGCAAAATGTGAAAGCAGGGGAGTTGTATGTCGGTTCATATTTTACATAGCAGTAGAGAAGACAATGGAAACATGCCGACTGTTTGATGAGCAATTTGCACATTATCTTAATTCAATAGTAGCACTCACGGAAAAATTTTGAAATTGACAATATTTTAAAGTGTTGACATTTGAAAAAATTGGAGTGGAAAAAGTGACTAGAAGAATGCTACAGGATTCTCTTCATTTTATTAATGACCTAGAAGAAGGGACATACAGTAGTGGAATGAAGTTTGTTGTTAATACCAAACAAGAATGGCTTCTCTTGTCAACATAGCTACTGCATCTTGGGATTAACTACGTCAACAGGAGAAGCTCTCCCGTCAACATAGGATCGTCTTCACTCAAGTGCTACAGCAATGCAGCTGTGCCAAAGCAGCATGTTAAGCGTACACCTGCCCTTAAAGTCACCTAAGTGTATTTTTCCACAACAGCAGAGTCTAAGAAGCAAGGAAATATTAAATTAAGGCAACATTCACATCCAACACAATACCAGTCTCCACGAATTAGCCCACGACCATTATTACATTCTACCCTACTAATACACACTTCCATTTCAGCGATCAATTAAGTTCTAATGCACATAGCAAAGAACTGAGAAATATATTGTAATGTCCAATGTATCCCCAACTTTCCAGTGCTCTATTTAATACTTTAATGACAATTACAATGAAAAATTTAATATTTTCCTTTTTTCAGACATAACCTCTATTTTTTACATAAGATAGTTGACCATGATCAATGTACATGTTTTTAAAGGTGATAAACCCTATCAGAAGTAGGTGCTAAGGGCTTGTCTTCACTGCAGTTAACTCAAGGTAGCTGGCTCAAGAGGGATATTGGCTAAAACTCAAATGAGCACAACCTGTCAGCTGCTAACATGACCGCTCTGTATCATGGGCACAGGCTAGTGCCACTCGAGTGCCACTAGTCCCCCTGTGACTTCCCACAGTTCCCCCATGTGCTCCAAAAGGACAAGCAAGTTCTCCCACAATTCACTATTGAAGCTCAGCTCACTGCAGTGCTAAAATGCATGATTCCTTATCAGCATATTTGTTTCCCTTTTCAGTGTTTGAAACCTGCCCTCCTACCACCCTTCTCCCCTATTTAAAAATGGAGCCCCTCAGAGAACAAGGGAATCAACTTCTGACACGTCACTTTTAAAAACAGCACCGGGAACACAATTAAAATGAACGTTTGGGAATATATATATATATATATATATATAGTTTCCACTTCAATCAACTACAGCATGGTGGGAAATTAATTCAAAAAGATTAGTGAAGCAGTCCAAATTACACAGTCCCCAACAGATCATTGTTTGGCTCAAAGTAGAAAAAAGAGGTAAAGGTGTCATTCACTTTTCCTTTCTTTGGCTTGTTGGGCTCAGGGGAAGAGAGGGCTTTAATTCTCCCCATGCAGAATACTTTGTTTAGCTGTGCAGGGAATGTCCCTCTTATCCTCTCGAATAATCTTGATGACCCTTTCGTAGAGATATTCTGCAATCCTATCCCAGGTATTTCTAGGGATGGTGGCCTTGTTTCTTTCCCTGCAATAAGAGACTCTGCAATGAATTTGGTGGCCACCATTTCAGTAAACAAGTTAGCAGCATATGAGCCAGAGCAGCTTCAGGACTCCAGTAGCAGTTGTGCTCTCTGGGTCTTTGTCACCCTTAGGAGTGAGATATCAGCCAAAACCACCACTGCCTGTGAAAATATTGGCAATATTCACTGCACTTTCCCTATCGCACATGTAGGGGGCACCCAACATTGAATCCTCCTGTGCAACAGCTCCCCACCCCACAGCCATACTCACCATGGCTTGAGCTACAGTGGTGCTATAATGAGATGCTCCAAAGCTAAAGTGACACTCTGCATTTTTTTTTTTTTACTAAAAAACTTGATCGTAAAAATGTAAGGGAATTTTGAGACATATCTTTCCCTTTCTGCTACAACAATAAATCTAACAGTGTATCTGTCTGTTTTTGTCAATATCCTCTGCCAGGGTGTCCTTGAGAGGTGCCGTCTCCACGTATACTGAACATCTGTCCCGGATCAGGTGAACCAAAGGAGAATATGTTCCTTGAGATCCTCCAGTCCTCTATAGTTGCTGACAGTGAGCACAGAGATTGGAAGGGTTGAATGACTGAGTGCAGGGTGAAGGCTCAGGAACGAAGAGCTCAGGTGCTGGAGGAGAGGCAAAGAGATAAGTGTAGCAGGAAGTGCGCCAGGACACTATGGCTTTTGCTCAGGCAACAAACATTGCAGAACATTATAGAACTAAATACCCAAAGATGTCATACAGAGCAGCCTTTCCATTCCGTGGAAAACTCCATGGTCACTGCTCCAGCATAACCAGTGGCAGCATGGCATGAATCCTTACCCTACCACTACATGCCAGGAGAAAAACAAGGAGACTAAATTTACAATCACCTGTGATAGAGTGATACAGGGATCAGCTAGCAAGCACTGTGCCCTACTGAAGCATTTCAATATATTTATATTAATTTGTAAATATGTATGTTCATTGTTTTACTTGTTTTCATAAGTATGGGTCACACTGTCTAACAGTGCTGCTAAAATGTTTTCAACTTGCTTATTTGCACTTCAAGTTTGTTGATTGTGCAGTTACACACAATAAAGTTTTCATTTTTAAAAAACAGACTATATTTATTAATTAGTTTGCACACAAGGCAGACATGATACAGGTTAAAGTACCTCACTCACATACCCTATACAATTAAAAATGGGAGTCAATAGTCCACCCATATTTCCATGTGTTAACACACAGAATCACACAGGTGCACAAAAGTCTTACATGTCACTACTATGGCTGACTATTAAAATGATCTTTTAAGGCCTCCCTTAGTTGTAAAGCTCCACAGGTGCCTCTTCTTGGAGGAGGTTGTGAAGGCTAGGACTATAACAGGGTTTAAAAGAGAACTGGATAAATTCATGGAGGTTAAGTCCATTCATAGAATCAGAGAATATCAGGGTTGGAAGGGAACTCAGGAGGTCATATAGTCCAACCCCCTGCTCAAAGCAGGACCAATCCCCAACTAAATCATCCCAGCCAGGGCTTTGTCAAGCCTGACCTTAAAAACGTCTAAGGAAGGAGATTCCACCACCTCCCTAGATAACCCATTCCAGTGTTTCACCAACCTCTGAGTGAAAAAGTTTTTCCTAATATCCAACCGAAACCTCCCCCACTGCAACTTGAGACCATTACTCCTTATTCTGTCATCAGCTACCACTGAGAACAGTCTAGATCCATCCTCTTTGGAACCCCCTTTCAGGTAGTTGAAAGCAGCTATCAAATCCCCCCCTCATTCTTCTCTTCCGCAGACTAAACAATCCCAGTTCCCTCAGCCTCTCCTCATAACTCGTGTGTTCCAGCCCCCTAATCATTTTTGTTGCCCTCCGCTGGACTCTTTCCAATTTTTCCACATCCTTCTTGTAGTGTGGGGCCCAAAACTGGACACAGTACTCCAGATAAGGCCTCACCTATGTCGAATAGAGGGGAACGATCACGTCCCTTGATCTGCTGACAATGCCCCTACCTATACATCCCAAAATGCCATTGGCCTTCTTGGCAACAAGGGCACACTGTTGACTCATATCCAGCTTCTCGTCCACTGTAACCCCTAGGTCCTTTTCTGAAGATCTGCTGCCGAGCCATTCAGTCCCTAGTCTGTAGCGGTGCATGGGATCCTTCCGTCCTAAGTGCAGGACTCTGCACTTGTCCTTGTTGAACCTCATCAGATTTCTTTTGGCCCAATCCTCTAATTTGTCTAGGTCCTTCTGTATCCTACCCTACCCTCCAGCGTATCTACCTCTCCTCCGAGTTTAGTTAATGGATATTAACTATTAGGATGGGTAAGGAATGGTATCCCTAGCCTCTGTTTGTCAGAGGATGGAGATGGAAGGCAGGAGAGAGATCACTTGATCATTACATGTTAGGTTCATTTCCTCTGGGGCACCTGGCATTGGCCACTGTTGGCAGACAGGATACTGGGCTGGATGGACCTTTTGTCTGACCCAGTATGGCCATTCTTATGTTCTAATCGCCATTGTGTCTGGCTGTTCAAAATCAGCAGATAGCTCGTCGCCCTCTCCCCTCCATCTTTCTGGTACTTTCCTCCCCTAGCTTCACAAATATTATGTAATACACAATATGCAGCAATAACAATAGGAATGTTTGCCTCACTGAGATTCAATCTAGTCAATCAGTATCACCAACAAGCTGTAAGCCTACCAAATGCAAATTCAGCAGTTGTCCTGCATCTGCTCAGCGGATAGCTGAATATTACCTTGGTTCTGTTGAGGTGGCTAGTGTATGATTTCATGAGCCAGGGGAGAAATGTGGCCTCCAGAATCACTGCTGACATTTCAATATCACCAAGAATGCCCTTGCTTACAGCTTTTGAAAAAGTCCTGTACTCCTAAAGATGTGTGTCATGCACCTTCCCTGACCAGCCCACCTTAATATCAGTGAAGGATCCTGGGTGATCCACTAGAGCTTGTATAACCATGGGAAAGTATCCCTTTTGGTTTATGTACTCATTGGCATGTGAAGTAGCGCCAGAATAGGGATATGCGTCCCATCACCCTACCACAGTTTGTGAAACCCACTGCTTCAAATCCATGTACTATGTCCTAAACATTGCCAAGAGTGACCGTCCTGTACAGCAGGAGATCCTTAATAGCCTTGCACATTTGGATGACAACTCCCACTGTGAAGTTTCCAAATCCAAATTGATTGTCTACTGCCAATTAGCAATGTACTCTTGCAAGCTTCCAGAGTACTATCACCACTTGCTTTTGCACCATCAATGTAGCTCTCGTTAGGGTGTACCTGGGCTGGGGGAATGGGGTGAGCTTGATACACAGATCCAGGAATGTGGCCCTTTGCATCTGAAAGTTCTGTAACCACTTATCTCAAATCTTCATTACAACACGATTCCACCAATTGGTGCTCATTTCTCAGGCCCAGAAGTGCCTACGCATCATGTGGAGTTTCTTTGTGAATGCCTGAAACAAACAAATATTTTTATTCACTGTCTCTATCAATCATTCCTTGTCTGTAGTGGGAGTCACTGAAGTCTCCCAGATACAGGAGAATCATATGTCCTGAATTAGCAGCAGATCAAGCTTGGAGGGGTTGCAAGCATCAGGAAGATAGGATTAGAATTCAAAAGGACCTTGACAAATTGGAGAATTGGTATGAAATCAATAAGATGAAATTCAGTAGAGACAAGTACAAAGTACTTCATTTAGGAAGGAAAAATCAAATGCACAAACACAAAATGGGGAAATAGCTGGCTATGCAGCAGTACTGCTGAAAAGGATCTGGGGGTTACAGTGGAGCACATATTAAATATGAGTCAAAATGTGATGCAGTTGCAAAAAGGGCTACTATAATTCTGAGGTGTATTCACAGGGGTATCGTATGTAAGACACAGGAGGTAATTGTCCTGCTGTATTCAGCACTGGTGAGGCCTCAGCTGGAGTATTGTATCCAGTTCTGGGTGCCACATTTTAGGAAAGATGTGAACAAATTGGAGAGAATCCAGAGGACAGAAACACAAATTATAAAAGGTTTGGAAACTGGGTATGTTTAGTCCTGAGAAAAGAAAATTGAGGGGAGACCTGATAGACCTTAACATTTTTGAAGGCTATTATAAAGAAGATAGTGATCTGTTGTTCTCCATGTCCACCAAAGCAAGGGCAAGAAGTAGTTCACTTAATTTGCAGCAAGGGAGATTCAGGTTAGATATTAGGAAAAACTTTTGAACTATAAGGATAGGTAATTATTGCAATAGGCTTCTAAAGGAGGTTGTGGAAGCCCCATCACTGGAAGTTTTTAAGAACAGATTAGACAAACACATCAAGATTGTCTAAGTTTACTTGGTCCTGCCTTGGCACAGAGGGCTGAACTAGATGACCTCTTGAGTTCTCTTCCAGCCCTACATTTCTATGATTTCATGTGAATTGTGCTGAGCTATGCAGGGCCCAGGCTTCTGCCAGAGTGATGTCAGAGATCAAAAAGAGGCACACAGAACTGCAGGAATTTTTTTAAAAGGTGCAAGGATTATAGAATGGAATAAATGTTATGGGATGGAGAGAGTGGCATTGTGGGAACTTGACCATTAGCTCCCAGAAATCTGTGGGCAAATTGCTGGAATCCCACAAAGCACTGCAAAGATGTCCCACAAGGCATTACACCAAATGGCAGCGAGGGGCACTCTGGGATAACTACCCATGGTGCACTGCATCTTCTGTCAACATAACCACACATGGTGATAATACTGAGCACTAACACAAGCAACCAAGTATTCACATGCTCAAGCGAAATACAAAAGCCCATGGCTGTGAAACAACAAATATTCAGTTGACCAAACTTTGTAGTGTAGCCACAGCCTACCTCTGCAGCGCAGATGGACCCTATGTGAAGCTTTAAATTTTGTTAATTAACGTGTTAACTAACACATTTGAAATTGGGAAAATAGATGGTGTTTTAGACAGAGAGAGAATATCCATTCTCACTCATCATATATGAAAATTTTCCTTGCCTATGTGACAATAGCAAGGGTGTTCAATTTCCCTTCCAAAGAACATAATAATGATTTTGGCTTGGGGTAGCTACAAAAGCAATTGACTCCTGCTGATTACATTTCCAAATACGCTGAGTGCAATTCTGTTCCATCTTTATTAGAATGCCATCGCTGTTAAACAACTAATTTTTGTTGGGACATGAATGCTCAGTTGAGACAGGGTTCAGTCTATTTTCATTTGATACTTTTTTAATAATACTATCGAGTAGCAGTGTTGGAACAAGCTCTTCAGTTCTTGTAACATTTCCAAAGCCGCAGAAATAATAGGTAGACAACCACTGAAAATATTTCCAAATAGTTTGACACATCATTTCTATAATCAGATGAGTTCTTCAGAAATAAAAGTGAACTTGCAGCCTTCTAATAAAATGAGAGTCTGATCTTATTAACAGGTTTCTGAAGTGTTACATAAGGGGCCCTCAATTTAATATAGTTACCCAGCTTTGTTTCCATTCAGACAGAGTCAAGGCTGGCAGACAGGTGTGTCTGAAAGAACCTAGATGGATATGTCATTGTGGTAGGCTTTCATTCTCAAGGTGGTTCCAACAGAATGAGTCAATCTCAACTTTGTTTTAATTGTTACTATGATATGATAAGACTGGTGTCATGGTAACAATAGTGAAATATGGTGCTTTGAGGTGAATGGTTTATATGGGAGACTTTCTAAAAATAACTCTTCAACTTCAATGGTTTAATGCATAATAAATCTAATCTAATCTATGATACACAACAAAAAATTCAAAACAGAAAGTTGCTTCAAAAGGAAAAATCAGACCATTTGGTTCTAAAAAATGTCAAAAGGGATAGTCTGACATTGCTGGAACTTTCATTTTCAGTTTTTCTCCAAAGCAAAATTTTGGGAAAATTAACCTAAATTTAATGAAGCATTTCAATTTTGTCAGAATACGGTTCCAGATTAAAGTTTGTCTATTCTCATCTGTTGTAGACTTTAAAACATAATCAGACCTAAAGATACATGATAAAGCTGCATTACACCACTCTGATGCAGACACAGTCCCAACAGGAAAACATTGCAATTTACACTGAAGAAGCAGGCCCTGGTAAATAAATCTGTGATAGAAAGAGGTCAAATGGATAGATGGCAGCTGCTAAGAATGGTCCAATTTGTTTCCTCAAAACTACTTTGACAGAAAATTGGAGGGTTTGATTTAATTACATTTTTTGTGAAAATCATTGGCTTTCCACAGAAAATTTTGACTTTTCGTGGAAAAACTGTACATCCCTGTGACTCTGGCAGACCACATGCCAGCTCATGCCAAGTCCCCTGGGCCTCTCTGAACACTGACAAATGCATAGCTGGAAACCAGTCTGGCTCACCTGTGTGTTAGTATTATTAAAATAGATATTAGAATTAAAAGGACGTGTTTAGTGTTTAGACTTTATCAAATGCTTGGAGGATGCTACATGTATTAATCTTACTTATAATGTCTGTATCCCATGTTATAAGGTAATATTTGAGTGTTTGCTCTGTAACTATAAAAATGTTTGCTAAGACTGTAAATGCCCACAGTTAGGGCAGAAGAATTACAAAGTGTGAAAAGATTGCTTCCCCCACATCCCTGAACAGGGTACATACACGAGCTTGAACACTGGGGGAAAGGAATAAAAATCCCTATTAAGGAGAAATTGTTATTCCTATGCTGCTTGAACTCTGAGGGGTGAAGATTTCTAAGCATAAGCCAGGGGTGCACAGCTGTTTAGCGTGGGTTAGCCCTAAAGGACATATAGAGCTTGCATACTGTAGCAGCTACTATAAATCTTTTGGAACCTATGACTGTATCTCATTTGTGTGTGTGTATGTTTACCTGCTTTAACCTCGTAAATAACTCTCATTTCTTTCTCCTAGATAATAAATCTTTAGTTTGTTTATTACAGCATTGGCATTGTCTTTGGTTTGAGATCTGAGGTACAATTGACCTAGGGTAAGTGACTGGTCCTTTGGGACTGGGAGTAACCTGAATATTGTTGTGATTTTTGGTATAAGGGTCCATCTATCACAAAGGCAGGCTTGATAGAATGGAGTGCTCAAGACGCCTGTCTGTGACTACATGTCCAGGCTGTTATAATACTTGAGGAGTTCACACTTGATACTTAGTTGGTGACATCTAACTACAGAACCCATGACCAGTTGGGGGTTGTGCCCTGCTTCTTAATAGTCTGCCCTGTGGTTGGAACCCGCATTCATTAGCGTGACAATCCCAAAAGCCAAATGTTTTTCTCTTTTGAGACAAAAACCAAATAATTTTGATTTGGAAATGTGACCGCAGTGCCTCACGGAAGCTGTAGTTTGGCTGCCTCCTGCTCCCATTCTTCTCTATGGGCCGGGCTCCCTCACTGAACTACATCTTTCATGATATACCACAATCAGGAACTACAATACAAGACCAGCCCAAAATCTGGAAAGCATGATGGTGGTTCAAAGCCCTCCTAGCCTCCTTAAGAGGTGCAGCAAAGAATCTCACCCTTGATTACTCTGTTCTACCTATCTGTAAAGACAGGTGTAAATAATTCTTATCTAACAAACATAAAAGGAGAATTTTCAGGCTTAGTTCACTACTGCTTGTAAAGATGCTGAAGAGTGGATGTATGTAAATGGGAAGTAAGTAGGAGGTTAAATAATGTCAGTGCTCACAAATGAGTACAATATTTTACTTCATTAAGTGGAATGCCACAAATAATACATCATATCACACAGTAAGTACCTCTTCCCCTCACCCCCCCCCAAAAAAAATAAAAAGTTCAACAAAATGTTTATTAAGGAGGGTAAATCATGAAAGACTAAATAGTTTATTTTGCTTATGACCTTTCACACGTCACTTGTTCATTAATGTGACACATTCCTGGCTGGGAGCTGGCAAATGCCAACTCTCTGCCATTCTCAAAAACAAGTAACAAAATGATAATGTTTTATTAATAATGCCAATCTCACAAAGGCTGACCAAGAAAAGCTGCCTTTATTTGGGGTTTAGTCATAAGAATGAAAAAAGCAAGTTATAACATTCTGATTCTGGAGAAAGAAAAGAGTAGGTAGGGAACTGAATTAGTCTCAAGCAAGGGAGAGAGATCATGGATGTGAGAAAAACCTATGACTGTTTTTCTTAAAGAAAAATAAGCGTGACAGACATTGAATTCTATTCTCATTTACTATGTAAAGCAATACAGTCCAGCTTTGAGGTAGCAAAGAAACAGTAAGAATTCAGTGGGGAGAGCGAGGGACCATTACACCTAGTTACTTGCATTTTTTAAAATCACACATCTCATTGGGCCCATGATTCTTGTAGTATTGACTTTGCTTTCATTTCCCCTGCTGGATTCAATGTGGATGACACTGTGCTTTCCCTCCAGTTCTCACACACACATTCAGGGTGAAGTTCCCCTTGCTTCCTCCCATACAGAGAGTTTGTCCTATAGGTTAAGTGGGACTTAAGAGATGCATTTCATAGCCCTCCTATGGGCTCTCTGCACATGGGTGGATTAAATCTTGACTGCCTAGATTCAAACCCCTCTGATCCCAAAATCAGCAATGGATTGTGCACGGGTTGATTCTCTCACAACATTTTTACACAAGTGTAATTCCATTGATTTCAGCAGGGTTCTTTCTGATTTACACCAGTGAGAGATCAGAATCACCCCCCTGATATGTTTGTCTCTAGCTCAATTCCAATTCCTCTCCATTACTTAACCATCTATCGTGTTAATCTGTCTTCTTACCCATATCCAACAGTGAGTTTCTGAACCTCACAGAACAGCTCTGAGTTCAGAACTGGCAGTTCTCATCTAAATACATTGCTATTTTAAAACCAAAATCATGTTTAGATTCTTTAGTGTCCCTTGTACATTCACTCTTAATTATGCACTTTCGTACATGAACACAAAGTTGGATGCATAGTCAGTGCTGGTATTTGTCAGCATGGAAGATGCATATTTTCTGACAGCTGGTTCCTAGCAATCAGCGTTTTATGATGTAACATGCTCTATTTTAAGACATACAACTCATCCTTTCCTATCTGCCCTTAATGAATTACATGTGCAATCAGCAAGCACAAAACACTCTTACTATATATTTAAACTTACTTGTAAGGTATCCAGGCTGAAAATAAATATATATATATTTGTAATTATTTTATTTTTAAATTTTAATTACATGCCTCCCATGTTTTATGCTATTCTCCATCCCCTAAATTCCGTTCACAAATATTCCCTTGTCTCAACTTCAAATTATGTGCCAATTAAAACAGGCAATGTTTGTAATGAGTGATAAAACCTGTATCTATATCCTGTATCTATGATTACAACATTGCAGGATACAAAGCACTATATCCTCCCTATATTTTTTTTTCTGTCTGAGCAAAGATATTCCTGTCCTTCACAATAAGTTATGGTCTTTAGGAAGAAGTATTCAATATGTGTTTCAGAATTTGCTTCTTATGATGATAGATAAAATACCCCTTTAACCATTCCTTCATCTCAGATGTTTTACAGATCAGACTAAACCCTTTTCTCTCCATTACATTAACGATAGCAAAACTGGTACAGGAAGTTCTTTGGGCTTTAAATCAGTTCAAAGTACTGATTAAGTGGCTATCAGCTACTTTGCTGATATTGCTGATAAAAGACTTTCATAATTCCACAGCTGCTAGTTGTTACATTAAATTGGATCAATTTATGATGCAAATATGTCAAAGGTGTTCATTCTGGAAAATGTTCTCTCTCTCTCTTTTTTAATTTTAGTCATTGCTTTGAGACTTACTGGGATACCTTTTTAATTGGTGCAACATCCAATTTGTGCATAAAATGAATCTGTATAACCAAGTACCAGAATGGTGAACACCAATGTGATATATGCCATCATGTGCCAGCAATGCCCCTCTGCCATGTACATTGGCCAAACTGGACAGTCTCTACGTAAAAGAATAAATGGACACAAATCAAACGTCAAGAATTATAACATTCAAAAACCAGTCGGAGAACACTTCAATCTCTTTGGTCACTCGATTACAGACCTAAAAGTTGCAATATTAAAACAAAAAAACTTCAAAAACAGACTCCAACGAGAGACTGCTGAATTGGAATTAATTTGCAAACTGGATACAATTAACTTAGGCTTGAATAAAGACTGGGAGTGGATGGGTCATTACACAAAGTAAAACTATTTCCCCATGTTTATTTCCTCCCTTCCCTGCTGTTCCTCAGACGTTCTTGTCAACTGCTGGAAATGGCTCACCTTGATTATCACTACAAAAGGTCCCCCCGCCTCCTGCTGGTAATAGCTCACCTTACCTGATCACTCTCGTTACAGTGTATATGGTAACACCCATTGTTTCATGTTCTCTATGTATATAAATCTCCCCACTGTATTTTCCACTGAATGCATCCGATGAAGTGAGCTGTAGGTCACGAAATCTTATGCTCAAATAAATTTGTTAGTCTCTAAGGTGCCACAAGTCCTCCGTTTCTTTTCACAATACAGTAAGATTTTTAAATGGCTCATATGCCCAGGTCTTGTTAAGAACTACCAGGATATGAAAGGTTCACCCGATCAAATATGTAATGCGATTTGATGGCTAAAGTTTGAGAGAGAAAGTCTTTAGTTGTAGATCAATAGCTACTCTCCTGTCAGGCAGCAAGTGTGTTGTCTATTATGTTAGTGATTAGGCTGACAGCCATTTAACAGACAGAAGAGAATCTGCCAGAGCTTCTTGCATGCCTCAAGCCTAGCCTGATCTGCACTGTGTAGATGCAAGACACGACATAAGTCTGGGTCATGATGATTGAGTTGGTGCTCTGTTCCTGCTTATATCTTTCCTGGGCATGCTATAGATTCTGACAAGTGAGGACATTTCTTATTGTCACAAGCAACTCCTTCACAGCATACAGTGGATCCACTGATGCTTCTTTTTCCACCCCAGAAGCTGCCCTTACCTTGAAATAATTGTACTTCTGTAGTGAGGAAAATGGAGTAATTAAATCAGTGTGTTTCATGACTAGAAAACTACTGGTCTCTGCCTGTGATGTGATATGATACAAGGTTTGAATTGGACCTAAATTCATACCCAACTCCATACTTCAGGAATCAGATTGCTCTCTACAGGGAGAACATGAAATGGAATATCTCATTGAAGATATTATTGGTCTAATAAGAGTCTGGCTTAGCCATCCAGGACAAATCTAACCTTGCAACACTTTGCTGTGGCAAGTTTGACAAGCTAAAAGTATTTTCTCGCCTCCCAGGCATGACTAATGTGCCTGCATACAGTGTGCTATGCATGTGGTCTTCCAGTAACTGAGCAGCAATAAGAGAATTTGGAAAATTGACGATTTGCTTGATTTTTAGGGTTTTTTTTACTCCTTAGGGTTTGAAGGCTTGTCTATATTTCTTGTGTGTTTAAGTGTTAAAAAGAATTTCTTGTCTGGTGAACAAGCTACATCAAGTTCCCAGCAACAGAGTCAGGAACTCAAATTAAAGCTGGCCAAAAAGAAAGGGAAAATTGGTATTTTAAAAATACCAAACAAAACAAACCTTTTTTTAAGTCAACCTGTGATTGGATTGGTCAATCCACAGAGAGAAATTTTCATGGCCATTTCCTTGTTTTGTTTTGTTTTGTTTTGCCCACTCTTTTTTATTTTTGACATTTTAAATTTTGCCAAAATTCCAAACAAGTTGAGCAGAAATACTGTTAATGTTGTGCCAGCAAAATAAGGTAACATAAAAACTATCACCTGCTACAAGCCCCTGTTCAATCCTCCCAATCATGGGAGTGGGAACTCATTTGTAGGGCCAGATGTGACTGGTAGGGGATAGAAGTGGTTTAATGTGATTTTCTGTTTATTGTGAATTTTAAAACTTTGTAAGGGGCACCTAGAGCTTGGGAATAGATGCTTTCTCCTACCCACTTCATTCTTTTGCCCTATGATCTTTCCCTTGGATTACATATCTATAATTTATTGGCTGATTACCTACTGTTCTTTATCTTATGATCTGTTGGCTGTCTTTACCCACTATCCCCATGTGTGCATCTCACACTTAGTTCTGAAATTTTTCATGGCCATATCTATCCCCAGTCTCACTCAGAGCTCCTGAATTCACATGAAGGAATTCTGCATGTGGACCAAGGACCACGCTCATCTTTAATCAGAATTCAATTCTTATCATTTTTTACCATTATATACACTCCCTTGTTGTCCTTCCTGTTTAAATCTCTGCTTTATGCACTCCTTCCACTTGCTCTCTCTCCCACTGATGATAGGTCTGAGCTCCCCCTCTATCTGGCAGAAAAATACAAAGTCATGTGGATTTCCAAACTCACTAAGATGGATCTTGCTAAGTTCCTTAATCATCCTCCCCATACGGAGGTACTTGGATATAATTTGAGCCCACATGATGAACACCTACTACATTGGGAAACTTTTCAGAACTATCCCCCAGGATAAGGGAAAATAATAGATTCATAGATTCATAGATATTTAGGTCAGAAGGGACCATTATGATCATCTAGTCTGACCTCCTGCACAATGCAGGCCACAGAATTTCACCCACCACTCCTAAAAAAGACCTCACACCTATATCTGTGCTATTGAAGTCCTCAAATTGTAGTTTGAAGACCTCAAGGAGCAGAGAATCCTCCAGCAAGTGACCCGTGCCCCATGCTACAGAGGAAGGCGAAAAACCTCCAGGGCCTTCCAATCTGCCCTGGAGGAAAATTCCTTCCCGACCCCAAATATGGCGATCAGCTAAACCCTGAGCATATGGGCAAGATTCATCAGCCAGATACTACAGAAAATTCTTTCCCGGGTAACTTGGATCTTACCCCATCTAAAAACCCATCACAGGCCATTGGGCCTATTTACCATGAATATTTAATTACCAAAACCATGTTATCCCATCATACCATCTCCTCCATAAACTTATCGAGTTTAATCTTAAAGCAAGATAGATCTTTTGCCCCCACTACTTCCCTCGGAAGGCTATTCCAAAACTTCACTCCTCTGATGGTTAGAAACCTTCGTCTAATTTCTAATCTAAATTTCCTAGTGGCCAGTTTATATCCATTTGTTCTTGTGTCCACATTGGTACTGAGTTTAAATAATTCCTCTCCCTCTCTGGTATTTATCCCTCTGATATATTTATAGAGAGCAATCATATCTCCCCTCAACCTTCTCTTAGTTAGGCTAAACAAGCCAAGCTCCCTGAGTCTCCTTTCATAAGACAAGTTTTCCATTCCTCGGATCATCCCAGTAGCCCTTCTCTGTACCTGTTCCAGTTTGAATTCATCCTTCTTAAACATGGGAGACCAAAACTGCACACAGTATTCCAGGTGAGGTCTCACCAGTGCCTTATATAACGGTACTAAAACCTCCTTATCCCTACTGGAAATACCTCTCCTGATGCATCCCAAGATGACATTAGCTTTTTTCACAGCCATATCACATTGGCAGCTCATAGTCATCCTATGATCAACCAATACTCCAAGGTCCTTTTCCTCCTCCGTTACTTCTAGTTGATGCGTCCCTAGCTTATAACTAAAATTCTTGTTATTAATCCCTAAATGCATGACCTTACACTTCTCACTATTAGATTTCATCCTATTCCTATTACTCCAGTTTACAAGGTCATCCAGATCCTCCTGTAGGGTATCCCTGTCCTTCTCTAAATTAGCAATACCTCCCAGCTTTGTATCATCTGCAAACTTTATTAGCACACTCCCACTTTTTGTGCCCAGGTCAGTAATAAA
The DNA here is from genome assembly GCF_965140285.1 of Lepidochelys kempii. NCBI lineage: Eukaryota > Metazoa > Chordata > Testudines > Cheloniidae > Lepidochelys > Lepidochelys kempii. Next base: position 25,568,006 of record NC_136387.1, read on the forward strand.
AAGATTAAATAAGATTGGTCCCAAAACTGATCCTTGAGGAACTCCACTGGTAACCTCCCTCCAACTTGACAGTTCACCTTTCAGTAGGACCCGTTGTAGTCTCCCCTTTAACCAATTCCCTATCCACCTTTCAATTTTCCTATTGATGCCCATCTTATCAAATTTAACTAATAATTCCCCATGTGGCACAGTATCAAATGCCTTACTAAAATCTAAGTAAATTAGATCCACTGCTTTCAGAGGAACAGCCGTGTTAGTCTGTATTCGCAAAAAGAAAAGGAGTACTTGTGGCACCTTAGAGACTAACCAATTTATTTGAGCATGAGCTTTCGTGAGCTACAGCTCACTTCATCAGATGTTTACCGTGGAAACTGCAGCAGACTTTATATACACACAGAAATCATGAAACAATACCTCCTCCCACCCCACTGTCCTGCTGGTAATAGCTTATCTAAAGTGATCAACAGGTGGGCCATTTCCAGCACAAATCCAGGTTTTCTCACCCTCCACCCCCCCACACAAATTCACTCTCCTGCTGGTGCTAGCCCATCCAAAGTGACAACTCTTTACATAATCAAGTCGGGCTATTTCCTGCATAGATCAAGGTTTTCTCACATCCCCCCCACCCCCATACACACACAAACTCACTCTCCTGCTGGTAATAGCTCATCTAAACTGACCATTCTCCAGGTTTAAATCCAAGTTAAACCAGAACATCTGGGGGGGGGTAGGAAAAAACAAGAGGAAACAGGCTACCTTGCATAATGACTTAGCCACTCCCAGTCTCTATTTAAGCCTAAATTAATAGTATCCAATTTGCAAATGAATTCCAATTCAGCAGTTTCTCGCTGGAGTCTGGATTTGAAGTTTTTTTGTTTTAAGATAGCGACCTTCATGTCTGTGATTGCGTGACCAGAGAGATTGAAGTGTTCTCCGACTGGTTTATGAATGTTATAATTCTTGACATCTGATTTGTGTCCATTTATTCTTTTACGTAGAGACTGTCCAGTTTGACCAATGTACATGGCAGAGGGGCATTGCTGGCACATGATGGCATAGATCACATTGGTGGATGTGCAGGTGAACGAGCCTCTGATAGTGTGGCTGATGTTATTAGGCCCTGTGATGGTGTCCCCTGAATAGATATGTGGGCACAATTGGCAACGGGCTTTGTTGCAAGGATAAGTTCCTGGGTTAGTGGTTCTGTTGTGTGGTATGTGGTTGTTGGTGAGTATTTGCTTCAGGTTGCGGGGCTGTCTGTAGGCAAGGACTGGCCTGTCTCCCAAGACTTGTGAGAGTGTTGGGTCATCCTTTAGGATAGGTTGTAGATCCTTAATAATGCGTTGGAGGGGTTTTAGTTGGGGGCTGAAGGTGACGGCTAGTGGCGTTCTGTTATTTTCTTTGTTAGGCCTGTCCTGTAGTAGGTAACTTCTGGGAACTCTTCTGGCTCTATCAATCTGTTTCTTTACTTCTGCAGGTGGGTATTGTAGTTGTAAGAAAGCTTGACAGAGATCTTGTAGGTGTTTGTCTCTGTCTGAGGGGTTGGAGCAAATGCGGTTGTATCGCAGAGCTTGGCTGTAGACGATGGATCGTGTGGTGTGGTCAGGGTGAAAGCTGGAGGCATGCAGGTAGGAATAGCGGTCAGTAGGTTTACGGTATAGGGTGGTGTTTATGTGGCCATTGTTTATTAGCACTGTAGTGTCCAGGAAGTGGATCTCTTGTGTGGACTGGACCAGGCTGAGGTTGGTGGTGGGATGGAAATTGTTGAAATCATGGTGGAATTCCTCAAGGGCTTCTTTTCCATGGGTCCAGATGATGAAGATGTCATCAATATAGCGCAAGTAGAGTAGGGGCTTTAGGGGACGAGAGCTGAGGAAGCGTTGTTCTAAATCAGCCATAAAAATGTTGGCATACTGTGGGGCCATGCGGGTACCCATAGCAGTGCCGCTGATCTGAAGGTATACATTGTCCCCAAATGTGAAATAGTTATGGGTAAGGACAAAGTCACAAAGTTCAGCCACCAGGTTAGCCGTGACATTATCGGGGATAGTGTTCTTGACGGCTTGTAGTCCATCTTTGTGTGGAATGTTGGTGTAGAGGGCTTCTACATCCATAGTAGCCAGGATGGTGTTATCAGGAAGATCACCGATGGATTGAAGTTTCCTCAGGAAGTCAGTGGTGTCTCGAAGGTAGCTGGGAGTGCTGGTAGCGTAGGGCCTGAGGAGGGAGTCTACATAGCCAGACAATCCTGCGTTTCCTTTATCTAAAAAATCTGTTACTCTCTCAAAGAAGGAGATCAGGTTGGTTTGGCACGATCTACCTTTTGTAAAACCATGTTGTATTTTGTCCCATTTACCATTGACTTCAATGTCCTTAACTACCTTCTCCTTCAAAATTTTTTCCAAGACCTTGCATACTACAGATGTCAAACTAACAGGCCTATAATTACTTGGATCACTTTTTTTCCCTTTCTTAAAAATAGGAACTATGTTAGCAATTCTCCAATCATACGGTACAACCCCTGAGTTTACAGATTCATTAAAAATTCTTGCTAATGGGCTTGCAATTTCTTGTGCCAATTCTTTTAATATTCTTGGATGAAGATTATCTGGGCCCCCCGATTTAGTCCCATTAAGCTGTTTGAGTTTCGCTTCTACCTCAGATATGGTGATGTCTACCTCCATATCCTCATTCCCATTTATCATGCTACCATTATCCCTAAGATCCTCTTTAGTCTTATTAAAGACTGAGGCAAAGTATTTGTTTAGATATTGGGCCATGCCTAGATTATCCTTGACCTCCACTCCATCCTCAGTTTTTAGCGGTCCCACTTCTTCTTTCTTTGTTTTCTTCCTATTTATATGACTATAGAACCTTTTACTATTGGTTTTTATTCCCTTTGCAAGGTCCAACTCTACTTGACTTTTAGCCTGTCTCACTTTATCCCTACATATTCTGACCTCAATAAGGTAGCTTTCCTTACTGATCCCTCCCTTCTTCCACTCCCTGTATGCTTTCTGCTTTTTCTTAATTACCTCTCTAAGATGCTTGCTCATCCAGCTTGGTCTACAACTCCTGCCTATGAATTTTTTCCCCTTTCTTGGGATGCAGGCTTCCGATAGCTTCTGCAGCTTTAATTTAAAATAATCCCAGGCCTCCTCTACCTTTAAACCCATAAATTCTTCAGTCCAATCCACTTCCCTAACTAATTTCCTTAATTTTTGAAAGTCAGCCCTTTTGAAATCAAAAACCCTAGTTGCAGATTTATTTTTGTTAATCCTTCCATTCAATTTGAACTGAATTAGCTCATGATCACTTGAGCCAAGATTATCCCCTACAACCATTTCCTCTATGAGGTCCTCATTACTCACCAAGACCAAATCTAAAATGGCATCCCCTCTAGTCGGTTCAGCAACTACTTGCTGAAGGAATCCATCAGCTATCGCATCTAGGAAAATCTGAGCCCTATTATAATATAATACTAATATCCTCTTGGTCTTCATTTTACTGCAAACACGTGGCTCTTAAACCAAGATTCCCTTCATTCCCACAGTACATTAAGCCACTGAGCCATTGGCTCTCTTTCCTTAATCATACTGAATCTAATACCTACACTGATAAACTACCTAATTTAATTTTTGTTCCATGATAATTTCCTATGTTATATTAATTTAACCCCCATTCGTTCTGTTTACTTGATTTACCTGTAGCAATGATTACATTTCTAGTCACTAGTCACCTGTAGTATTTCTGTGGAGCTCTTCAATTATATATGTATACCCATATACAGTATTTTCTCAATTATTTATAAGTCTCAAAGATAGTGTTAACTTTGAGTAAATGCTCATGTCATGACTGATAATTAAACTTACCTTCAGTGAAGTATCCCCCTAGTCCCCATTTATGCAATAGATTTTAGATGGAACGTGTATTTTTCTCTTTGGATATCTATGCTACACCCTGATATGCATTCATAAATGGGCAGACCCAAATAGAGAGACCCACTTTTGATATAATAAAGAAGTATTATGTGTTTGCACAATCTGTATGTGTATATTATACAAACACACACACACACACACAGATCTCATTCTCTTTCCTTTAAATATGTACCACTCTATCATGTGAAGAACTGGGTTAAATTAGTCCCTGATGTAACTCCACTAAAGATTTCAGTGGAGTTATGCCAGAGAAGAGTTTAGTCCATTATGAGAGGCAGCACTGTAGGATAGTACAATAATTGGTAGCACTATAATAAGATTAAAATAAGATGAAGCACAGTAAAGAAGAGTGAGGATAACATTGTGGATCCGCTCAGAAGTTTAGCATTTTCTTTGCTGAATACTGTAATTAGCTAAAGGTAGCATTATATCATTCACAGCTTAATGCAGACAACCAATTGATATACCTCTGCTTCCCCCAATCTCTAATGATGTAAGGTTTCTGTTCACAATGAAGTACATTTCTCTGCCTGAAGTAGCCGCAGGTCTTCAGCCAAAAACACCTGAAGAACTGAAGAAAATTGATCACCGATAGAACTTTTGAAATAATCGTGCAAAAAACAATTTATTGTAAAAGATTTTGCTTTGAGCCCAAGTAATCTGAAAAATTGCTTACAGTTGGCAAGCGCTAATGGATTTACATGAAAAAATTGTAAAAATAATGACAAGGAATCAGGAAGAAATGACAAGAAGTAAGGAACAGGCTGACCTAGAATCAAATGATGAATTGTCTCTACAGCATTTTAGGAGCCAAGTATAAGAAGACTTCTTTTTCCAAGGCCTGTGAAATAATCAGGTACAGTAGTTGAGAAACAGATTATATCTCTGGTTTTGTTGCAGAACCCCTTGTAGAAGTACATGTGCTATATATTAATATGTGCAATGTGATTCTTCAAATCACACTATCATCCCATCAACAATTTGTGTGAGATCAAAAGAACTGCAATCTATATGTGAGTAGTTCTCCTCAATGAATCTACTCAAATCTGCAGGGAGACACTGATGAGTGTTTATGTTAAAGTATCCATGGAGATTTTATATATATTGTGTATATATATAATTATTCTACCTAAAAAAATACCTAACTTTAAAAACATTGAAGGTGCTGCCCCTTTAGCAGTGTGTAAACTGGAAGTACTATTGAAGGGTAGTGTTCTGCTCTAAATATACCTGTTAAATACAACAATAGAAAGTAATGTTCTACTATTCAAACAAGGTGATTGGCTGAACTGTGTCTCATAACCACTGTGGCCGAACTGTGTCACATAAACCACTTTCCACTCCGAGAGCAGCAGATTACCATTCACTGTTCTGACGTAGTCCATATGGCAGGTGTTTAAGTGCTTTTTTTTCCCTGTGTTTGATATGTGTGTGGGTGTGTGTCTGTGTGTGTGTGGGTGGGTGTGTGTCTGTGTGTGGGGGTGGGTGGGTGTGTGTCTGTGTGTGTCTGTGGGTGGGTGTGGGTGTGTCTGTGTGTGTGTGTGTGTGTGTGGGTGTCTGTGTGTCTGTGTGTGTGGGTGTGTGGGTGTGTGTCTGTGGGTGTGTCTGTGGGTGTGTGTCTCTGTGTGTGTGTGGGGGTGGGTGGGTGGGTGGGTGTGTCTGTGTGTGGGTGTGGGTGTGGGTGGATGTGTGTCTGTGTGTGTGCGTGTGTGTGTTTTTAAACCATCAGTACAAAATGAAAATTTTATTTCAGCTGTGTTTGCATCATTAGCTTGCTGGCAACCATATAAGCCTAAATTATCCATGCAAGCAGTTTCATTTATTGAGATCTCTTGCAGTAAAAGAGCAGCAATCAAATCAGTCAGCCCAAATTATCCTTGACATTAACAAAGGGCTCTCGGATCATTGTAAGAAATGACTTTCTTCTCTTATTACCAGGCTGATTATGTTGTAGCTGCTGCTCCTGCAGCAGCACCACACAAAATCTAGTTTAAAATAAAAATGTTTATAACGAGCATGTCATTTTCATTGCCAGTGTTTGTTGTGTTCAATGTTCCAATAAATATACATTATACAGATTCGCTACGATAGCTTGTACTTTCTTCAGCTGGGCAGCCACATGCAAAAAATATTCAGGCCCTGATTCTGCAACCTCAGCCACATCAGTAGATCCTTATGCTTGGGCCTAGTCCGTGGAGTACCAAGGGGCACTGCAGAGAATCAAAGGTCCATCTGTGTGTATCAGTTTGAGTTGACTGGGTAGAAGCATAAAGACAGAAGTTTAATACCCATCCAGTCTGTTTCTGGGGTACTAGCATTCTCACTAACAGTTTCTTATTCTTATCGAGTCTCTGGTGTCTGACTTCAGTGGGAGTCAGGATTTAGCTCTATTACATGGGAGCAGGACTGGTGTGCTCAAGAGGATCAAGGTGACTGGTATACTATCCATCAACATCTGAAATACATTGTCACTGGCATCCTCTCTGAACTCAATAGAAGTTTCCCATGTGGAAAAGCCAAGTAAAGCCGGAAGATCTGGCTCTTAATGTAACTTGGCTCCCCTCCTTGTAACATAGGGCCCAATAATCATTACTTCTACTAACATAGTTAACTAATGGGCACTGTTCAGAGTTCAGCTAACAGCACTGACTAGACAGCTATGAAAAACTAAGATGTGACAAGAAATCAAGTATAATAGGACTTTTTTCCCTATTTTCCTATTTCTATTTTTTTCCTAAGTTGCAGATTTTGGGGGTTAAGAAAACCCATCATGCTTGCTCCAAATCCATTGAAAACATGGGGGAAAACAAAGCTACCAAGCAGGGAAAGGACAAAATTAGTAGAAAGGAAAAACATACTCAAGTGTCAAAGAGCAAAAATATAATTAAAGCTAGTAAAACAATATCGTTGTATTGACAGTGTCCTACAAAGTACTTCTAGTTTGGGGTCTAAATATTATTTCCAGTTAAGCATTGTCAATGGAAACAAATATGGCCCTGTGGTTAAAGCAGTACTTACTTTGTGCCAGGGCTGAGCCAGGGCACCTCTAGACTTGGCAGTACATAGCCCTGGCACCTCTGGGCTTGCCATGTCAGCTATAAAAATAAAATATTGCTTGAGCCCCAGCACCTCTTTCATTACAAATTAAGCACTGGGTTAAAGCACTGGACTTGGACTCAGGAACTCTGGATTCAGATTCCAGCCCTGTTCTACGCCAGGCGCTTTATCCTCTCTCTGCCTCAACTCCCCATCTTTAATGTGCAGAGGATACTCTACGCAGCATTCTGAGGATAAATTCCTGTGTTAACAGCTGCCATATGAGAACACAGATAGATTGAGAAGCTGCTGTCTGATGGTTGGAGCAGGGGACTAGTAGACAGGACTCCTGAAATCTACTCCAACCTCTGCCACTGAGACAGTGATGCGGAATCAGTGTATGCCTTTGGCAAGGTCTCAGGTTCACCTATGCCTGTATGAAAGATCATAATGCTTATTTTCTGGGAGCATGGGAGAATTGGGGAATTTAATTAATTAAGGCTTATGATGTTCCTTGAGATACTTAAATGAAAAATGCCGCAGAAATGCAATGTATTATTACTAATCTCTTAAAAAAAAACAGAAATAACTGTAATTAGAGGGCCATACCCTGCTCTCAGTTTTGAAGCGGAACTCTCCATTATTCTCAGTTGTTCACAGTTCATTGCTTTCTGGTTCCTGTAATAGAAAAACAAACAATAATGATATAGGCAGTGATTTGCTTGGTTCAGAAAACTAAACACTCCAAAGCTGCCTTTTTCTTGAACTCAACCCTTCTAAAATGTTTGGTTACTTTTTATTCTACATGTACCTTAAAAAAAACAAAAACATCAGCTATATCCTACCAGTCCTATCATGATGCCTGGCATGAAGCACTGGAATCAGTGTTTTCAGAAGGGTGATTGAAAACAATGGGGAATTCTCCTTCAAACTTCACGACACAATGGCAAAGCTCACATTGACTTCAAACAGTCCTGGATTTCACTCATTACATATGAAGAGTCCTCCAAAACTGATGGCATGACATGAGTTATACTATGTCCCTCTTTAATTACATGGTAATTACATAAAGTTTCCCTGGGTAAATATTCTGATTTGTATTATACCATAAGTTCTGAAGAACTCTCCATTATTTTCAGTCACTTTTTCCAAGACACTGATAGGATGCCAGTTCAAGATAGGACTGGTTGAGTGGCAGCCAAATATCGTTGATATGCATGTTTTTAAATGTATATAAATATACACATAGATACACAGCTTGATTGTATCTGCACATACTTTGATTGTACTGGTTCCAGGGCCTCCACCTGTACCATGGATTACAGTATCCCCTTTCTCCACCATTCATATGTTGCTTGCCTTCCTAGATGGTAAGCTTTTCGTGGAAGGGTTCATGTTTGGACAGTATCTATCACAATTATTTTCTGTATGCAGCAGCACTTAGAGGCCCCAACAACATCAGCGCCCCGTTGTGCTGTACAGGCACATTATAAGCTTTTGGGGGCAAGGACTTACTGTCTTAATAAATAAGACATGCAAAGGATGGAAGGTGAACCAGAGATGCAAAGACTTGCCCAAGGTCACAAAGCTGGTCAGCGGATCTCATATCTTCTGAGTCCCTGGCCAGAGCCCATACCACTAAACCACATTCCTATGCGGCCCTGATCCTGTTCAGGCTTTTGAGTTCTCCTACAACTCAGATAAACAATACGAATAATAATCAAGGATAATCCTATTGCTTTCTTTCCAAGGGAATAAATGATAAAGGTAGGACTTCAGAATTTCTGGTTGATTCCACTAATAAGTTAATGCACTAGATGCATTAGTAGATCATTTTGACATTTAAAGTTTGTTATAGCATGTCACTGCCTAAGCAGATTTGCTGAGTTGACACCCTGAAAATATAGCTGAAATTTTCCTTGAGTTCCTTAGTTCATCACCCTTTTTATTACCACACATACAGTTGATCTGACTTATCTAGTACATCAGCAGAAATTTTCTAAATCTTACCAGTGCATTACTACCAACAGCTGGCTAGATTCCACAAGGTACTAGACACATTGATAGATATTATGATTGATAGTCCTCTTTCATCAGTGCATTACTCTCGAGAGCTAGAAGTAGGCAGAAAACACTTTTTGAAAATAAACCAGGGCTAAAGACATGGACCTGTCCTTCCATTGAGCCCTGCCTCATCTATGACCCTAGAGAAGACAGAGTGTCCTGAGGCAGCAGGAGGCAGGGAGTGGAGGATTAGAGAACTGTTGGTTCCAAGGCAGAAAAGTCCTGGGGTAGCAGGACTCAGAAAAGTGTAGCTTCTGGGTCAGGAGAGTACTAGGAAAAGGATGGCTGTTCCCCTATCCCAGGTGTGAAGAGAGGGTAAGTGGAATCTCCATCTGAGCAGCCAAGGAGAGGCTTGCATTTTTGTGTGCATTAAAAATGGTCCTTTAAAGTTGTAATTTAGTGTGAAATTATCACACACATGGGCAGAGGAGTAGAGAAGAGTTAAAAAATCAAGAGACAGACTAAGAAATATGATATTGTTTCATTTTTTTTAATCTCATGAATTTTTAGCCAGCCATTATTTTGGAGGGTCTGACTCATAATTTTTGATCTCCTGAGGTTGGCAAGTCTGCAGGTCTCATCATTTACTCAGTAACCCAAGCTCAAAGAGTGCAAACAATGTGTAAAATGATTAACACGGGGTGATGGGAAGAAGTCACCTATGTGTATCACACTTTTGTGCTTTGCAGTTTGCTATTTCAAAGGTAAAGACATTTTGCCAATATAGATAGATCTGTAAGGAAATGCTGTCTCAGCACACAAGATCGCATAAGTGAAATGTGCTATTGTTTGGAACAGGTGTTCTGAGGAGGAAGAGTGGGTGCATTGTTATGTTGTTAATATACATCTGATCCTGATCCCGCGCCACTTCCCGCAGCTCCCATTGGCTGGGAACGGCAAACCGCAAATGTAAACAAACTGTCTGGCGCCTGCCAGTGGATTATCCTGACGGGCCGCATGAGGCCTGCGGGCTGCAGGTTGCCCACCACTAGTCTAAAGGGTCAGTCACGGACTGTAGCTTTTTGATTCAATCTAAAGCTAGCTACTTCCGTTCCCTCACATACCTGGTCTTTGGGCAAGAAATTATCATTTAAACCCACCAATCCCCATAGCCTTTTTTTAAAATAAATCTTTACAAGCCTCTGGCTCAAAAGCTAGTTCAGTGTGGTACCTATGTCAAAGAAACATAGAAGGCAAATACGCTTATTTACTAGAACTGCTTGGAAACTTCCTGTCAATGATTTTCTCACCCCTGTTTGCAAATTCAAAATTTTCCACAGGAAAATTTCAGTTTTGAGGGGGGGGGGAAATGTTTTTCCATCAAGAAAATTAAAATGACAGGTACCTGTCTGCCTGCCTGGGAGACTCTTGCTATGGCAGAAAGTGAAATTGACTCGAGCCTTCCATGTAGGCAGGCAAGGCTGACTGCCCTCAGCCACTCCACTTCGCTCCTAGCTATAGGGCTGGAATCAGAGAGCTGGACTGCTTAGCCAGAGACAGAGAGACATTGCACTAAGCTTCCCCATCTTCCCTCCAAGCTCTGGGGCCAAAGATGCTGAACACCCCAGGTCTCTGCCTCTCTAGTGGCTGGTCTGGACGGCTCTTGTCAATTTTATCTGCAGGTGAAAAGTAAAATTGACAAGAGCCTTTGAGGGGAGCATCTGGGAAGGCAAAAAAAAAATCCATTTGGGCTCTCCTGAAATGGAATTTTCTTGAAATCCCTTCCTACAAAAAAAAATCATGGATTTGATGCTTTGCCCTGGTTCAGAACAAAAATTAACTCAAAAATCAAAATTTTCCTCAGAGGCAATTTCTGTTTTCCAGCCAGCTCAACTATTTACTGCAGAAGGTTTGAAAAGACATGAAAGTAAGAAGTCTAAATTACTGATCTGTTTTGCCTTTCCTGACAGCTTCTTTCAATCTTCTCTTGTTCCCGAGATCCACTAACTTACTAACAAGAAAAAGAAAAGGGAGAGCATGCAGGGAGAGTATTTTGAGGAGGATAAAAATGCTGTGGATAGGCTGTGACAGCCTTCTTTCTTGAGAGGATGTTATCCCCTAATCCAGGGATTTTTGCTCCTAAATTTTTAAAGTTAAACCTGGTGCAGTTCTTAAAAATATTTTTCAATGAATCTGTGTAGCTTTTTAATCCTGTTAGAATAGATGTGTTGCCTTAAGAATACTCCACATGCTTGCTTTCTTTCCTTCCTAGGGGTTTATTATTCTGCATTCAAATTTTGTGCATGTAATTGCGATTAATATCAATTGGAGAGACAACTCTCTAAATCAAATTTGATGTGTTGTAGGTGTAGGCATAGCTGTGCTCAACACAATAGTTTTGGCTTCCAGTTCTTCCTGACAATCTGTTCTCAGTTTTGTGTCTGCACTCCTTTGCCTTCACTTGGAGTTTCAGGTTCACATGAACTGAAATACTAAAAGCAAAACATTGCCAGAGTCACCAAGAGTTGCCTGATTCCAGTTAGAAATTGACTGTAGACTTAAATGCCTGACTGTATTCTGCAGATATACTTGTACAAATGTACAACATCGCCCTTGCACTGGTTTCAAACAGAGGTTAGTTGCATCCGTACAAGCCCCTTTTTACACTGCTGCAACATTAGCTACATTAGCACAATTATCCCCAGTTCATACGGGCCCTAAGATGCAATGAGAACCAAAAGTTAATTACCGGGGAGTTGGTCAGGCTTTTAGGTTAATGTCTGATATCCACCCATGTTCCCAAAGGTTCTGGACCCATGTTGCTTATTGGAAGAAATGTGACTCAATATCAGCTTTATACATTTTATTAAAACTACTCAACAAAAATAAATTTGAGAAAATATTTCTCCAAAGCTAAGCTATTATTAATGCTACTAAACTAAGAATTCAGCAATACAACTATCAAATCAAGGTCAAATCAACAAGATAGTCTCAATATTAGATTAAATTATCAGATTGGTTAAATCACTAGGTTAATACAACAGATAATCAACTCTTATAATTCTGAAGAAGAGATCTAAGGAGGTTGCTGTCCATCTGATTATAAATCCCAACTAAAGAAGTTTACCAAAGTCAGTCAAAGCTATAACTGGGAGCTGGTAAAATATCTTAATACTGAGACCAAATGATCCAGTGTCTGAACCATAACCTTAGTGCCAATTATAAAGCTTGTTCCTTTGATTTCAATTGTTGCATGAGGTCTAAACCCTTGCTTCCCTACCCAGCAGATAAGGGACAGACTAATAGAACCTTTTTTTCAAGCGGAAGTTTGACAACTCCTATGTACCAATATTAATATAAATAAGGGTTTAAATACAGAACACACAGTAATGATTTTTTTAATGAGACAACACTTAAGCCAGGTAAAACCTAGATCATTTTCTGTGTGTGGCATGTTCCCAGTGTGGACTTTATAGACAGACATGCCTACACACAACCATACTCTCATATCTCAAAGAATATAAAAAGGCTGTCCCTCAGCTAATAAAAACAAAACCAGTAAAAGGGGAAAAAATAGATCTTTGAGGTTAGAGGGCGGCTTCAAACTTCTTCAGCTCTCAATTTTCTAGACTCTCATGGAATAGGAGCTGGAACTGCAATCAAGGAAGCAGATGATGTTGCTGGCACAGAAACTCTTGCTAGCAGATCTTCTTCGGGTGCATGAAGACAGGACAAAGGCTGGAGTGGTCTGGTTGCTGGTGTGTTGACCTCCTTTCCCCAAAGTGATTAGTCTTGGAGATGCAACAACCAGCAACTCAACATTCATCCACCACCCAAATTAAAAATAAACATGGACATCTTATGACCAATGTTGTTGGTCTGCTCACAAACACAACAATTTACAGCCATATTTCTATCTCGGAACTTGGTTAAAACTCAGAAAGTTTCTCTCTTCTGGGTTCTTCATGTTGACAGAGAAAAGCTCATTTAAAACTTACCAAGATGAAACCTATTTTAAAAAGAAAAATAATTAAAATGTATATAAGGTCTGTATTCCCATTTACATTACTTCTCTCATCATGTTTTCTACCGAAAACAATAAATGGCTTGAGTTTCACCTGAAAAATCAGCCCAGGTTAGCTGCAAACTTTTGAACCTTTCAGCGAACCTGGTCTGTGTTTTATGTTTACAACTGAACCCAAATCCATATGAGTTTCTCCTGATTTAGGATTTTGTTAAGAAACAGCCACATAATATGGCACACACCCTCTGTTTAAAAAGCTTCTGATCCAGAGCAGGGGATATTTATTTCATGCTACATCATTTAGTATTAAACAGCCCCACCAATTACTGTCTCTCTCCATCTGTCATCTGTTCTTTCATACTGGAAAGGCCAAATGGTATTTTCTTATTTTCACAAGCTAAATAACCTTCTGCAGTTATACAGAGTTATGCATCTTAAACGTGGGGCAGCCTTTTGAATATTTATGCCACAGAGGCAATCTGGAGAAAAACAGCACAGAAATGAGTGGTGTTAAGGAGGAACTTAAAAGAGAATAGACAAACACTACTCGAAGCAGGAGGCTGTTCTAAGCGTCAGAGGCAGTGTGAAAGAAAACAAGCACAAAGTAGAAAATGGCAATGAAGCCAAAGCCAGTCTTAGCATTTTTGGATGCTGGGTGTGGAGCTTTCGTGCCCCCTAGTCTCTTGCTTCAGAGACAGACCCCTGTTTACTATCCCAGATCAAGTAGATCATAGGTTTTATGCTTTGCAGGCCCAAAGACTAGCTTGGAGTAGTAAAAGGACACAAAGAAAAAAGCATTAGAATAAGTAGAGAAGAATAGGAGGAACTGAATGGGGAGATTAAATACAGGTGAGGTCAAGATTATGTTGGGCTGTGACAATAAATTATTTGATGCAGTAAGAAACTGGAAGCCAGTGAAAGGATCTGATGGGATTCCAGGAGGAAAGGGCAATGCCATCAGCACATTGGCACCAGTAGAAGGCTTTAGCTGTGTCATTTTGGATAGATTGAAGAGAAGACACAGCAGACAGGATCAGCTATAAAAGAGGAATTTACAGTGCTCATGGCAAGAGAAAATCTAAGCATGGAGGAGAATTTTATCAGCAGTAAGAGAGGAAGGGATGGATTTGGGAGATTTTACAGTATTAGCAGCACCAGGATTTATCAAGCACCTGAGAAGGGAGTGGAAGGCAGAGAGAGAGAGAAAAGAATCATAGATGACGGACAATGCCTAAGGTTTTAATACTGTACTTAGCTATTTTAATGCATAAATCTTCTGCTTGGCACAGTAAGATGGATATACCTAAAATAGCTCTGCTGAATAAGGATTAAAGTATTTGGAACTTAGAGAGTGTTCTTGTCCTTTTTGATACTATCTGCTTAAAAGCTAGACATTAACTTAAGGTCAACATTTGGAAAAGTGGTCTCTCATTCTAGGAGGTCTCAGTTTTGGGGGAATCACATCAGAGATATCTTTGGACTAATTTTCAGAGGTGCTGAACACCTGAAGCTCCCATTGACTTTGTTTGGAGCTGTGGGGGCTTAAATGGGGCCTAGCTGACTAAATTGTATGTTTGAGTGTTTCAAGGGACATAAGGCAACATAGTGCATGTCTCTGAAACAGCAGTGGAGTGCACCCATGAGGAAACCACATGAGTAAGCCTGGAACATACATCTTCTGGGGAGAAGAAACACAGCTCCGCTGGCTCAAAAGAGCAAATATTCATCTACCTGTAACCCACAGTTATTCGCATATTGACAGTTGTTTCAATAAAGAAGCAAAGCTGTAGGTTATTAAATGCAAGTCATTAGCAGTAGGTGTCAACAGATTCCCCTACGCAAAGTGGTAATCATGACAAGAATTTTGTAAGTCACGACCTCAATGAAACATATCATGCAATACATCATATATGTTCCCTTCCCAGTGTAATTAAGCATTTGTATTTATTTGTCGAAAGGCTTCCTGTTGGGAATTTTAAAATTCTGAACCTGCAAGCTGTTTCAGTTCTAACTTACATTTTCTAAAAAGACAGGAGAGACAATTAGAAAAGGCAAGGTGAAAAGTGATGCATCTTATAATACACTCTGGTACAAGTCAACCTATCAGGCACTTATCCTTGACAATTATTTTTCAAACGGATGTTTTGTGTCCTTCTTGTGTCCTTGCACACTAAAAAACAACGGGTTCCGTTTTGATCTTATCAACATTAGGGTAACTCAGGTGTAACATCATTAAAATCAGTTGTGTGAAATAAGAATTACACCCACGTATTTCAAATCATAGAATGTTAATGCCTAATACTAATCACTTTTTGTTGAGTTGGAATTTAGCCTTTGGTAAATTCACATGTTGAACAAAACACTAAAAGAATAAAGCAGTTACTGTACTGGGATGGTTTGTAATAGCTGGTCCATAGATTCATAGATATTTAGGTCAGAAGGGACCACCATGATCATCCAGTCCGACCTCCTGCACAACGCAGGCCACAGAATTTCACCCACCACTCCTGCAAAAAACCTCACACCTATATCTGTGCTATTGAAGTCCTCAAATCGTAGTTTAAAGACTTCAAGGAGCAGAGAATCCTCCAGCAAGTGACCCGTGCCCCATGCTACAGAGGAAGGCGAAAAACCTCCAGGGCCTCTTCCAATCTACCCTGAGAGAAAATTCCTTCCCGACCCCAAATATGGCGATCAGCTAAACCCTGAGCATATGGGCAAGATTCATCAGCCAGATACTACAGAAAATTCTTTCCTGGGTAACTCAGATCCCACCCCATCTAATATCCCACCACAGGCCATTGGGTGTGAGTAACAGTAGGGAGAAATTAGTATTGGACAAGTTAAGTTTATGACCCAACCACTCCCAGTCTCTATTCAGGCCTAATCTGATGCTATCCAGTTTGCAAATTAATTCCAGTTCTGCAGCTTCACGTTGGAGTCTGTTTTTGAAGTTTTTTTGTTGAAGAATTGCCACTTTTAGGTCTGTTATTGAGTGACCAGAGAGATTGAAATGTTCACCTACTGGTTTTTGAATGTTATGATTCCTGATGTCAGATGTGTGTCCATTTATTCTTTTCCATAGAGACTGGCTTGTCTACGAAGGTCTATGAGACTGAGGGATCAGTCCTTGCTTACAAACAGCCCCCCAACCTGAAGCCCCCCAACTCAGCAGCAACTACACACCACACAACAAAAACACCAACCGAGGAACCAAACCCTGCTACAAACCCCGGTGTCAACTCTGTCCACATATCTATTCAAGAGACACCATCATAGGACCTAACCACATCAGCCACACCATCAAGGGCTCATTCCCCTGCTCATCTACCAATGTGATATATGACATTGTGTGCCAGCAATGCCCCTCTGCCATGTACATTGGCCAAACCGGACAGTCTGAATAGAGACTGAGAGTGGTTGGGTCATTACAAAACTTAAATTTAACTTCCCCAATATTAATTTCTCCCTACTGTTACTCACACCTTCTTGTCAACTGTCTGTAATAGGCCAGGTTTCAGAGTAGCAGCCGTGTTAGTCTGTATTCACAAAAAGAAAAGGAGTACTTGTGGCATCTTAGAGACTAACCAATTTATTTGAGCATAAGCTTTCGTGAGCTGTAGCTCACGAAAGCTTATGCTGTAATAGGCTACTCTCTCACCACTTCAAAAGTTATTTTTCCTCCCTTGTTAATTGATTTGTCTTGTTAGACTGACCTCGCACTTGGTAAAGCAAACCCCCTTTCGTTTATTTATACCTGCTCCTGTATTTTCACTCCATGAATCCAATGAAGTGGGTTCTAGCCCACGAAAGCTTATGCCCAAATAAATTTGTTAGTCTCTAAGGTGCCACAAGGACTCCTCATTGTTTTTTTCAGGTATTTATTGATAGCCTATTGTTATTGAAAGCTGCGTTTGACATATCAGCACCCCTGTCTTCAGTTGAGGCATGTACCAGCACATCACAGAAAAAGAGGAAGGTGAAAGCAGTATCAATATTACAGGAAAGCACACCTAGTATTCATCAGCAAAAATAGAAGGGCAGAAGAAATTAAGTCCTGAAGGGATAACAGAGAATAGAGGATTCAAGGAAAAAGGAAAAGACAGGGAGATAACTGAGGAGAAAGAGGGTTCAAGTTCTAGTTCTCCCACAGACATCCTGTGACCTTTGCCTCAGTTCCCTTCTGTAAAATGAAAATAATATTTCTTTTCTTCCTTTGTTTTCTGTCTTATTTACACTGTACATTCCTTCGGGCAGGGAACCTCTTGCTATCTCTCTCTACTGGGCCTAGCACACAGAGAAACAGAGTTTTGTTGAGACCTCAAGATGCTATCCTATTACAAATAAAAGCTCAATGAGAGGGTAGTAGAATTAAGGACAATAGAGGAGCAAGTTCTTTAATTTTCTTAATAGGAAAAGAGATTCTTGTGAAAACATATATGTCTATGCAACTCTACCACCCCTGATACAAGACCATCTTGAGGGTCTGCTCACATCTGTGTCTCTCCCATAGCTACATCGCCCACTTTGCCTGTACCAAAGGGCCAGTATGACTTGTTAGCATTAATTCTGGTTACATACACAATTAAATCAGCAAGTCCTGTAGTAATTGCTGCTTTAGAGCTTTCAATTCAGTCTTTCTTCATTTTATTTAAATTAAATGTTTGGCAAGCTCTATTCTTTCTTACAGATTTCCAGCAAATTAATTTCCTTGTCAGATTCAAGTCAAGTCCTAAGATTCATTCTTATTATCTCTCCTACTCTTCTGTTTCCTGTACTGTACATATAATTGCATAACCTGCACTTTTGACACAAGCTGTAATTTGGGCTTTGATGCAAGAGAGTCAAATCATAACAGATTTCTCATTCCCCTTCATATTTGGTTAAAATAGTTTTCCTTTAAATATAATGAATCCAGTCATTTAATTTCTGAGATATTATTCAAATCAGGAACCTTTCCAAGGTAGAAAAAGTATTATAGTTGAGTATAGGCAGCTATGGGACATATACCTGTAACATGTATCTGGCACACTTCCCCCCTCTGTGCTCCTGTTGTTTGTCTAAGCTAACTGGAAATTAAATATTCTATTTTTGTTAGTGAAATTTCAAGTATTAGGGCCTGATCCTGAGGGTCTGAGCACCCACCATTCCCACTGAACTTAAACCTCAGCATACTCAGGCAAAACTTTCCCTGCAATAATTTTGTCTTATTGGCTCTGGCCCTTGTGTGGGTAAATTGAACTGGGAAGGGAAGAGGGTACAAGGAGTTTTTCTCCCTTGTGTTCTCCCTTCAATCAATGATCTGCAGGCACTGCTCACTTCCAATGCTCCTCGGGATACAAATCATCCCAAATGCACCCTGTAGACTCACCAGCTTGGGAAAGAGAAATAGAAGTTCCAGCTAGAGGTAACTTCCCATTTCTTTCTTTCATATCCTAAATCAACTCAAGCTACTGGACGATAACCATCTGAGGCCTTTCCAGCTTTGGTCAATTGAGAGGATGGCAGCCTTATCCTATGGAAGCCTCCATTGTACCAGCTTCCCCTCTCCTTTCACAACCCCACCTATATCAGCTATGCAATAGGCAGGAACCCAATAACCCTTTACATACCAGAGTGCCTTTACCTCTTGTCACATAGCTGTTCTCCTGCTTTCTGCCCCCAGCCTACAGAGCTGGAAGTTTATATGCTGCACACTCCCAAACATCAAGGCAGCAGGTGCATTCCTCCTGCAAGCTGTTAAACCTGTTGAAGGATTGTGCCTTCCCTGAAGCACAATCTCTCTTGGAACTCTGAAAGAGGTTGTGCAGTGCTGCAAAACCCCTGTGCAGGCCATTACCTTTGACAAGGCAAAGACCTGACCAACTTGCGAGCAAGTGTCATGCCATCTGCACTGCTGATCACTAGAGTAGGTATCCAAGAGAGTGAACTTGTGCTCCCTATAGGAGGTGAAGTTTGAAAGATGAAGAAGACATTCCTTGCTCTGTTAAAACAATTTAAAAATAAGTCAAGCTTTCGGTATGGCCCTTGACTGTCACTTGCAACAAGGACTATTACAAGAGATAACATTAACCATAAGGACATAGATAAAATCCTTTTTTAATATAGTCCCTTGGAAAGAGTTTTTCTTCAACATGCAAGTACATGACATGCAAGAACAGGACATCTTCTATAAATTGGGAGCAGCTATCATGAAATTTCAAAGGAAGGAATAACAGCACTACACATCTAGTAGTATAGTTTATCTGACTTTTCTCCTGGAGCATTGATGTCCACATAGTTCTTCCAATACCCATAAAAGGTGATCAAATGATACATATTTAGAGTAACCACATTATTAAGTTTGCTACTGTCTTGTTTGTTTCTTGACCATTCGCCAATCTTGGGAAGGACTTGGCAAAATAATTCCTGTGAAGAAGTACTAACTGTATCCAAACCACCCTGCATTACAATGAACCAAGAAGAGTAAAGGGAAGAATAATGAAACTGCCAGAAAAAATGGATGGAATGGCAGTTCTAAACAACTGATAACTGACTGAAGTGAAAGGGGAAGGATAGCTATAATTGCTTCAGACATAAAACCAACTGGCAGTTTGCTGGGTAGAGTTGAAAGCTACCTGAGTTAATATTTTAATATTATGTTAATATGAATGTTTCCAGTATAGCTAATATAAATAGTAATAATATAAATAGTTCTTCCAGAGGGCTACATACAATACGTAGTCAACTTGTATCTCTTTCTCACACACATTTCATATCACATTATGTTACATAGCCTACACTTTTATGCTGGCAACTGAGACATTAAACACCAGCTAAAGGCCAAACTTTCCATAGAGCAGTGACATGAGTTAACTGGACAGTTAAGGTGTAACAGCTTTAATGCAAGCTCCAGTGTCATATCCATTGTTTCCACTAGCCTGACTAAGTAGTTCTTGCATTACAACTACATAAAACTAAAGGAAACATAGTTCTGATTTATAAATCAGGGCAAGATCTTCAGCTGATGCAAGACAGCATAGCTTTACTGAAGTCAATAGTTACCAGTTTACACCAGTTGAGGATCTGGCCCCAGAAGTCTGAATTAAAATGTGAAAGCAAGACACCAGGGCTTTCTTGTCCTAAATATTAGCTCAGTTATATTAATCCAAAATGTAAGATAAGAATCTGTAATAAATTTTAGGTAACAACTTACTGGCATATGGTTAGAGAACTTTATGAGTTTTGTTAACTTAATCTATTTTTGAATTTCTAAATCTTTATTCATGTTTGTGTTTGATGCACATCTGCTAATTATTTCTCCTCATGGATATCCAGTTGAACTTGCTGTGACAAGGGCACACATGGCCTATAGCAGAGGAGCAGAAAGTCAAGTAGACACCTTGTAATTTAATTAAGGAATACTCATTTTTTATTATTTCATCTTTTCTGCCTGGCATGGTGGGTGTGCTTTGGGTTAAATAAAGAACTTGGGATCTCTCTTCTCTGAGATAATGGACAAAAAAGGTGACATTTCAATCTCTGAAAAGGGGGAGCTGGGCAGAGAGAAAGAAATTTTCTAGCCCTCATCATCCATTTCAGCTATGGAAGCATAAGAGGATGACAAGGAAACTGTGTGGTCCATTTCAATATGGCTAGCACAGTATATTGTATTTACGTTACAGTGGGTCATACTGATATAAAACACCTCTCCAAGAACAATGTTTGGCATATTGTTGCATGAACAACAGAGTATAATGCTATGCTAGCATCCAAATGTATAGACGAGCACACTAGAACACCTGACTTTATGTAGTGCAGAAATGAGGCTCAAAGGCCCAGATTATCAAAAATATGTAGGCTCGTAACTCCCTAACTTGATTTCAGTGGAAATTAGGAATCTAAATATCTTTGAAGATCTGAGCCAAAATGTCTACATAAGAGCCCAACAGAGAAATATAATGCCTTCAAGCTGAAGAACACTTTTATTAGCGAACTACCCACATTATCAGTTTTTATTAAATATGATGAGATGTTTGACTGTAAAAAATACAAAAGGGGAATAATGAAGAAAGAAAGCTATCCTTAAGAACCTCATAGTTGTGCCTCTTTGAGCAGGTCTACAATATATCTGTAACTTATCCAGAGTATAAGAAGGGAAACTATGCTTCTCCCAGGGAATCAACATTGAAGGTGGATCAGAACTAGGCAGAAAACTGCAGCATAAGGAATGTTCTTTTAAAAACCAAGAGAGGAAATGTGACTGGTTTTCATCAGCGTACATTAACTTCAAGTAGCTCTGACACTTAATGTGAACAATAAATTCCACTTGGATTTCAACTAGTGTTCTTTTCTGATGAATAATGAATGTTTACACTGACCGAGTCCAAAAATTCACTCTTTATTCCCTCCATTCTCCCCTCCCCTCGGCTTTTTTTTCCTTTCCATTTGATTGCTCAAGGTTACAGCTTTTTCACAGTGCATGTATGACATGTAGAAATGCCCACCTTCATGCTTATATATATCTTTAGCATCACCACGATGTAGAGTATTAGCAGAGTTTGTAATCCTATCAGACTGGTTGAGGAGTGAAAATACATGAAGGGCTTGCATGGACAGTGGTTGTTTTTCTCTTTTAAAACATACATATTTAGAGAATTCAAATTTAGAAATTAAATCAGCTTCTTTATTTTCTGCACCAGAAGTATGCTGGAAGCTTTGCCCTAATGCTTTTATAGAATCATGAGGTTAGAAGGGACAACAAGGGTCATTCTAGTCAAATCCTCTGCCAAGATGCAGGATTTGTTGTGTCTAATCCATCCAAGATGGATAGCAATCCAACCTCCTTTTTAAAACCTTCAGTGAAAAAGCTTCCACAACCTCCCTAGGCAGTCTGTTCCATTGTCCAAGTGTTCTTACATTTAGGATGTATTTCCTGAATGACTACTTTATGAATGTTTCCAGGATAACTACATTTCTCTGCCTGTAATATCCAAACATTTGTGAAAGCTGTGACCCACATGAGAGAGGTTTTTTTTCTTTTAGGAGAAGTGCAATTTAGATGAAATTGAGGTATGACAGTGATGCCTCATACCTCATTTGCATCAGGAAGGTCATCGTGATTTCCCTCAAGAAACAAAACAACAGAAGACTTCAAAAGCCCATTTGACCCTTTGGATGTCTTCTGGAATTTCACAGAAAAAGTCCTCTGTATTCCTGCCTGCATTGAGCTGGCTGAGTCAAACAAAAAAAATGGAGCAGAGCAGTTAAGAACATGGATGAGGACAAAGACATCAGTCATTAATTGGAAGCCTGTATCCTAGGCAAAAAGAAGAGCAAGCAGCTAACTCCAAAGCCCACTTAATTCCCAAAATCCAGCATCCTATTCCTGTCCTTCCCTCCCTGTTCTATTTCATAAGATTCCTACTTCAAAGTTCTTTGCCTAATTTAATGACTGTTGCCAAGTAGATATTAAAAATTAGAACACTTAGTGAAAGTGGATAATTACTTTGAATCTTAGATTTACTGAGTCATAGTGTCCTCCTGAATTTAAAGCATATTTTCCCTCCATACTGTTGACTTCCCACAGCGGTCATTCATTACCAGACTCTGCCTTGAGAAGAAGTATTTTTTCCTGTGTGTGCATGTGTGAGAGGAGATTTGGGGGGTGAAGGGACAACAGGGGGAAAAATCTTCAGTGGTTACAAACCTGCAAGTGCTGACACCGATAAAGGATTCCACCCAGCTTTTGAGACGACAAGTGAAAGTTATAATAAAATCATAGAATATCAGGGTTGGAAGGGACCTTAGGAGGTCATCTAGTCCAACCTCCTGCTCAAAGCAGGACCAATCCCCAACTAAATCATCCCAGCCAGGGCTTTGTCAAGCCTGACCTTAAAAACTTCTAAGGAAGGAGATTCCACCATCTCCCTAGGTAATGCATTCCAGTGTTTCAGCATCCTCCTAGTGAAAAAGTTTTTCCTAATATCCAACCTAAACCTCCCCCACTACAACTTGAGACCATTACTCCTCATTCTGTCATCTGGTACCACTGAGAACAGTCTAGAGCCATCCTCTTTGGAACCCCCTTTCAGGTAGTTGAAAGCAGCTATCAAATCCCTCCTCATTCTTCTCTTCCGCAGACTAAACAATCCCAGTTCCCTCTCCCCTAATCATTTTTGTTGCCCTCCACTGGACTCTCTCTCCAATTTGTCAACATCCTTCTTGTAGTGTGGGGCCCAAAACTGGACGCAGTACTCCAGATGAGGCCACACCAATGTCAAATAGAGGGGAACAATCACGTCCCTCGATCTGCTGGCAATGTTTCTACTAATGCAGCCCAATATGCCATTGACCTTCTTGGCAACAACGGCACACTGTTGACTCACATCCAGCTTCTCGTCCACTGTAACCCCTAGGTCCTTCTCTGCAGAACTGCTGCCTAGCCATTCAGTCCCTAGTCTGTAGCGGTGCGTGAAACACTTACAGTCCTAAGTGCAGGACTCTGTACTTGTCCTTGTTGAACCTCATCAGATTTTTTTTGGCCTAATCCTCTAATTTGTCTAGGTCCCTCTGTATCCTATCCCTACCCTCCAGCGTATCTACCTCTCCTCCCAATTTAGTGTCATCTGCAAAGAATGCTATTCATATTTTTACCCCACTGCACTGAGAAGTTAAAGGACATCTGATCTACTTCTCATGTTTTATTTAAAGAAAGAAAATGGGTATAGGAAATTTAGAAAAATCATACTATTGTTGGATGATTTTTATACCATTTTTAAACTATTAGTTTTTCATAGGTCTAAGGATATGTGCTTTGTAAAGCACAAGAGTTTTACTTATATGTGTAAGCAGACCTTCTGAGAGCTACAAATATCATATCCTAAAAGAGAGACAAGAAGATGACCACAGTTACATACATGTCTTGCAGGACTTCAAAGGAGTAATGCCTTCGAAATTTTCAGGCTTTGTATCAGCTGGAGTTCTTTGAAGTGATGTGTCTCTCCTTGTGCAGCACAGGCTCAGATCTAAGAATTAATAAAGAAGGATGACTTGTGACCATAAAGCATTTGTGATTTTAGTTTGAAAAGTAATTACAGATTGTAGAGAGAATGTAAAATCTAAGGCAGAGGTGGTATTTTTAGGCACAACTGGTGCCTAACTCAATATTGCACCATTAGTTCTTGAGCAGATGTTTCCACTGAAATCCTTGAGAAATTCTGTTTAACAGCTCATGGTATAAAATGGCCTATAATCATTCATAACACTGCAAAGTGAGTGAAAAGTATATATCAAATGCTACCACTGATCCGACGGAGTACTATGATTTGCTAACATTTTTACACCCATTTTGCACTGGTGTAAATGACTACACAAGACGCTGAAAAAGAAAACAGGGTTTGCATCTTTATTTCTTAAAAATTCACCTGGGCTGCTTATTCCCTACTGAAAATAATTATTGCCTGTATTTAACACCAAAATCTGTTCCTCAGACTTAACGGAATTTAAAAGGCATATGGACCCTTCTGCACTGGGGGAATTTCAGCCAGAAGTAACACATTCCTTAGGCTTTTGGACTCTTTCAAAGTTCATAGCAGCATGGTGAGTATTTTGGACCTCTGATATTATGTATCCAAAAGCAATCAGTCCAGTAGTTGTTATGAAAGCATGTTCCATGCCTATTATGCAACCAGTCAGTAGCATTCTCCTTCAAAAATATTAACTTTAGTAAGCAACATTCTTGACTGTGGAAGGAAATATATATTTTCTTTTTAGCTTGCTTGTTTGTAGGGATAGAAATACAAGGAATACAAGTGTTGGGTCGAGCATATATTTACTGTGGCCCATGGTGAAATGGTTTAATATAAATAACTAATAAATTAAACTACATCTATTTGTTTGCAACATATGGTTCAGACCATATTTTTAAAGCCAGCATCAGGCTGTTTCTCCCTCTGGCTCCCTCGGCTCTGGAGGGTAGGGGATGTGAGTGTCTGGGCTGAGGAGGGGGCAGCAGCTGGACTCTGGGAGGGGCAGGATGTGAGTGTCTGGGCCGGGGGGGCAGAGAAACAGGATCTGGGTTGTTTTAGGGGTTTCCTTTACCCTCTACTCCTGGGGGAAATTTTTTGTGTGTCTTTATGATTACAGACATACTTGTTGACAGGTACTTTGAAATAAATTACCAAAATAATTGAAACTGGCATGATTATATAGTGTTATTGTGACAAATAGAATTCACAGAATTTTAAAATATTGTGCGCAGAATTTTTAATATTTTGGTGCAGAATTCCCCCAGGAATAAAACACTTTATTAAGTATCATTGTTCTTTTTATTTATTAAATTACCTTTTGGCAAGAAGTAAAACACTGAAAGAAATAGAGATGACAAGATTGCATTCTATACCCACCCCCTTCATGTGTATGTGTGCACAATCCCCTTTAGAGTTAATGGGAGTGTATATCTCACACTCCCATTAACTCTAAAGGGGATTGTGCACATGCAAGATGTCAACCACAAACATACAAGGGGCCAATAACTTCAGTTAAGTAAAGGTTAAACACTTAAATTTAGCTAAGAGTACATCGAGAGATATTCATCCTCTATACACAAATCAGAGAATATGCAAAATGTGGATAAATTACTTTTTAAAATATATATAATATTTCGCAAGCTTGCTTATGTCTTTCTGAACTCAGAGGCCAGGTCATAAGTAGCTGTTTTCAGATTTCTGCTTAGATGAAACAATGGGCAAGTAATAATTTCCTTTAGTGTACAATTTAAACTGAATTTCTGCTAGCAAGTCTCATGTACTTAAAGCATTTTGAATCAACAAAAAAGAGGGACAACAAAAAAGATCAATAAATTGTACAACAAATAGCCTCCCTGCTTCACAGTTACATTGCTCAGAAGATGAAACTAAATGAAAATATTTCAGTTCTCCTTGCATTCATTTGTTGTACATGAATAAGAAAATACTGCAATCACATATAAATATATGGCCATCAACGGAAGCAAGCATTCCAGGACTGTATTCTTTCTTTTGATGAGCTCGGAAAGCAGACTGAAACAAATCCAGTTAAAGTATCTTGAAGCAAAGGAGAACTTTTTGGACTGCGTTAGTTTAAGCACTGTTCTGTAATATTCCAGGAAGGGAAAAAATGCAATTCTTCATTACTATTATTTTTGTCATTCTTCTCAACTTCAGTTTCCTTACTGGGTATCAGACAATAAGGCCCCGATCATGCAATGACATGTCTGCAGGCAAATTTCTGTGTGCAGGATAATTTCAATAAACTGTATACCTACTGTCAGGAAATGATTATTTGACCATATATTTCAGTGGGGCTGTAACTGGGCAAAGGATTCTCCCTGTGTGCCTTTCATTGTAGGATCAGCCCCTAGACAGAATACGCTACTTTTAAATAAAAGTCTAACTATCCTTCAGTGAAGGGTCAGCAGGCGGACCAAAGGGACCCTTTTTCCATGAGATATCTTCATTTTCAAGTTAATACAACAGCAAATTTGGATTTAGGTTGAAAATACTGTTTACATTTAAGCCTCCTTAAAACTGGTGCGCCATCAGGAAACAAAATGTTTCTAGAGAACCTTGAGTCATCTTTAGCCACAAACAAGAACATAATTTAATGAGTTGGAAATCCTTCATCTGTATATTTGCAAGTTCTGAATATTAGACCCTTAGAAATCAGTGGTGATATGTAATTAATTTGTTTGAGGTTTAAAACCATTTAGAGACAGTTCAATATTGCGTGAGTTGAGCTAGGGTCGAATGGGAGTTATAATTCTGGTGACAGCTGACAATACTCTCCAAAACAGTCCCTCAAAATTCTCTTTTTCGTTCGCATCAGTTTTACATGACTTGTGATCTTGCCTTAGTTTCTATAACTCATGAAAAAAACATCTCCATTTTATTTGTAACAAGATATACCAAGATGCGTACAACCAACTTAAAGGTTACATTAGGGTTCCCTTGCCAATGAATACTGACTATGTGATACAAATATAGCAGCTGACAGTGTTATCCTTTTAAAGAATTTACAACTTTTTAGTAAAGTGAAAAGGAGTTGACATGCAGCTGAAGTAACAGAAACAGCTGCTTCTGGTATCATTAAATGTTAACTTTATATTCAATAGTAGAGAGCAGAAGGTTATCAGCACCAAAGGGATGGTGGGTGTGATTCTGCCTGCCTCTCAAATTAAACTTTCTATAATATGCTTTTTGCCTTTCCAGGGAAAAATAATATCCAACATCTCATTTTCTGCCATACCTCAGTGTCAACGATAATATTTTAATAGTTTGAAGAACAACTTTAACTTCATTAAATTGAAACTGGGCCAGCAACATATCACCATGCCATAACATTGTATGAGACTTTTATGAAACTTCATCACTGTACATCATAATGTAGTGATCTTTTTCAGTGATGTGTGTTGTATCACAGCATAACGTAGAGTCACAATGTCATGACACAGATTAGCTCATCCTGTAAAATTAAACTCAAAAAAATCATTCCTCAGTTAATTAGTGCACTGTACATACAGTAATAGCTAAAACCAAGTAAGTTAAGACTGCAACTTTTGCCTTAACTCTGAAACGAGTCTTGTAGTATTAGTGATTTTATACTGGTAATAACTCTTTCCGCAGATTATCTACAGTAAAAAATGTCATTGAATCAACATTAAGGTATATTCTGATGTTGTTGCGTGAAATTCACCCCCATGCAAAAGACCAAGGTAAGGCCTATGTGCTGTTGTGTCCGATTTAAATCCAGCCTTGAAGACTCAAATGTTGCGCTGGTCTTCTTCTGACCCTTCATGCATTATACCAATCTATCAGTTTTATCAATATCAATGACAAGTAGAGCTAGGTGAAATTTTTCAAGTGGCATTGCCTCCCATATAACCAGTGGTACAGGCACTCCACTGGAATGTGGGAATATTGGGTTTAATTATTCCTTCTACATGATGTGATGCACGTATTTAAACTTGTGTTTTTCACATTGCAAAAGAATGCCCTAATCCCTGGGCTGTAGCATAGTCTGGGATGGTCTCCCTCCGTGTCTCTTATTAAAGGTGTTCCATTTTGGGTGTTAGGGCAGTCATCTGGAAGGTAGGAGACCCAAATTAATGTCCCTGCTGCAATTACTATTTAATTATACACAGTGGAACAGTGTCCACAGGCGAGATTGAGAGAAACCTGGTCCAGAATATTGCCTAGCCTAGAGGCTAGAACACTCATATGAAAGATGGGAAACCCAAATTCAAATCTCCACTCTACATCAGGCAGAGGAAGGAATTGAACCCAAGTCTCTCGCATCTCAAGCGAGTGCCCTAAACACTGGGGTAAAGATTAAAAAGGAGGCATCACCACAATCACTTCCTTCTCCTCCTCCAGATGAATTACATTTCTTTTTCAAATTTTCAGAGCTTCCAGTAAACTGAAAAATCAGTTATTCACCTAGATCTAAACAGGAGTAACACACTAGAACATAACCCAACTGTTTTCATTCTATAACATTTTGATATTTGAGAGACTGTATACAATGTGGTTTGCTAAGAATAAAATAGTATATGTTCTACACATATTCAAGTCATTCTTGAGGAAGTTGACTACCTCTTTCTCTCTTTGAACTCACAAGATGATGAATAAAATATCAGAAATTGTACAAAAATGACGGTTGCATAGTAGACCTTAAACAGGGAAGTTATTCTGGGATCAAAATTCACTTTTGAAATGATGCAAACATATTACTTCACAGAAGCTTAACTCATTGACTGTACACTATAGCTGTTATTATATCAAAATACATAATCTTCTCTAAAACCTTGTACAATAGATTTCACTCTTACCCTACTCCCACAGACTAACCCCTCATAACTTTCCTTCAGGCATTCCAGATACTGTATCAGAGAAATGGGGCTTGAGAAACTTGTTTGGTCTTTAGAGTAACAGCCGTGTTAGTCTGTATTCGCAAAAAGAAAAGGAGTACTTGTGGCACCTTAGAGACTAACCAATTTATTTGAGCATAAACTTTCGTGAGCTACAGTCACTTCATCGGATGCATACTATGGAAAGTGTATAAGATCTTATTATATACACACAAAGCATGAAAAAATACCTCCTCCCACCCCACTCTCCTGCTGGTAATAGCTTATCTAAAATGATCACTCTCCTTACAATGTGTATGATAATCAAGTTGGGCCATTTCCAACACAAATCCAGGTTTTCTCACCCCCCCCCCCCACACACACACAAACTCACTCTCCTGCTGGTAATAGCTTATCCAAAGTGACCACTCTCCTTGCGTTGTGTATGATAATCAAGGTGGGCCATTTCCAGCACAAATCCAGGGTTTAACAAGAACGTCTGGGGTGGAGTGGGGGTAGGAAAAAACAAGGGGAAATAGGCTACCTTGCATAATGAAAAAAGAAAAGGAGTACTTGTGGCACCTTAGAGACTAACCAATTTATTTGAGCATAAGCTTTTGTGAGCTACAGCTCACTTCATCGGATGTGTTCATCGGACATCTGACAAAGTGAGCTGTAGCTCACGAAAGCTTATGCTCAAATAAATTGGTTAGTCTCTAAGGTGCCACAAGTACTCCTTTTCTTTTTGCGAATACAGACTAACACGGCTGTTACTCTGAAACTTGCATAACGACTAAGCCAATCCCAGTCTCTATTCAAGCCTAAATTAATTGTATCCAATTTGCAAATGAATTCCAATTCAGCAGTTTCTCGCTGGAGTCTGGATTTAAAGTTTTTTTGTTGTAATATAGCAACTTTCATGTCTGTAATCGCGTGACCAGAGAGATTGAAGTGTTCTCCGACTGGTTTATGAATGTTATAATTCTTGACATCTGATTTGTGTCCATTTACTCTTTTACGTAGAGACTGTCCAGTGTGACCAATGTACATGGCAGAGGGGCATTGCTGGCACATGATGGCATATATCACATTGGTGGATGTGCAGGTGAACGAGCCTCTGATAGTGTGGCTGATGTTATTAGGCCCTGTGATGGTGTCCCCCGAATAGATATGTGGGCACAGTTGGCAACGGGCTTTGTTGCAAGGATAGGTTCCTGGGTTAGTGGTTCTGTTGTGTGGTATATCGTTGCTGGTGAGTATTTGCTTCAGTTTATGGGGCTGTCAGTAGGCAAGGACTGGCCTGTCTCCCAAGATTTGTGAGAATGTTGGGTCATCCTTCAGGATAGGTTGTAGATCCTTAATAATGTGTTGGAGGGGTTTTAGTTGGGGGCTGAAGGTGAGGGCTAGTGGCATTCTGTTATTTTCTTTGTTAGGCCTGTCCTGTAGTAGGTGACTTCTGGGAACTCTTCTATCAATCTGTTTCTTCACTTTCGCAGATGGGTATTGTAGTTGTAAGAATGCTTGATAGAGATCTTGTAGGTGTCTGTCTCTGTCTGAGGGGTTGGAGCAAATGCAGTTGTATCGCAGAACTTGGCTATAGATGATGGATCGTGTGGTGTGGTCAGGGTGAAAGCTGGAGGCATGTAGGTAGGAATAGCGGTCAGTAGGTTTCTGGTATAGGGTGGTGTTTATGTGACCATCGCTTATCAGCACCGTAGTGTCCAGGAAGTGGATCTCTTCTGTGGACTGGACCAGGCTGAGGTTGATGGTGGGATGGAAATTGTTGAAATCATGGTGGAATTCCTCAAGGGCTTCTTTTCCGTTGGTCCAGATGATGAAGATGTTGTCATAAATATAAAGGGAAGGGTAAACCCCTTTGAAATCCCTCCTGGCCAGGCGAAAGCTCCTCTGACCTGTAAAGGGTTAAGAAGCTAAAGGTAACCTCGCTGGCACCTGACCAAAATGACCAATGAGGAGACAAGATACTTTCAAAAGCTGGGAGGAGGGAGAGAAACAAAGGGTCTGTGTCTGTCTGTTGCTGGGTCTTGGCCGGGGATAGACCAGGAATGGAGCCTTAGAACTTTTAGTAAGTAATCTAGCTAGGTATGTGTTAGATTATGATTTCTTTAAATGGCTGAGAAAAGAATTGTGCTGAATAGAATAACTATTTCTGTCTGTGTATCTTTTTTGTAACTTAAGGTTTTGCCTAGAGGGGTTCTCTATGTTTTTGAATCTAATTACCCTGTAAGATATCTACCATCCTGATTTTACAGGGGGGATTTCTTTATTTCTATTTACTTCTATTTTTTATTAAAAGTCTTCTTGTAAAACACTGAAGGCTTTTTCATTGTTCTCAGATCCAAGGGTTTGGGTCTGTGGTCACCTATGCAAATTGGTGAGGCTTTTTATCCAACATTTCCCAGGAAAGGGGGGGTGCAAGTGTTGGGAGGATTGTTCATTGTTCTTAAGATCCAAGGGTCTGGGTCTGTAGTCACCTAGGCAAATTGGTGAGGCTTTTTACCAAACCTTGACCAGGAAGTGGGGTGCAAGTTTTTGGGAAGTATTTTGGGGGGAAGGACGCGTCCAAACAGCTCTTCCCCAGTAACCAGTATTAGTTTGGTGGTGGTAGCGGCCAGTCCAAGGATAACGGGTGTAATATTTTGTACCTTGGGGAAGTTTTGACCTAAGCTGGTAAAGATAAGCTTAGGAAGTTTTTCATGCAGGTCCCCACATCTGTACCCTAGAGTTCAGAGTGGGGGAGGAACCTTGACACAGCATGAAAATGAACTCAGCTGATAAAAGTCTGCATAAAGCTAAGTAATAGTAGGACAACCTTGTAATAACCAGAGAAATCACTAGGGATGGAGGAAGTGGTATGCCATGCCATATTACCTCACAGAAATTTAATGTGACTATTAATATTTATTGTGAAATTGCATCTAGAGGTC
The DNA here is from genome assembly GCF_965140285.1 of Lepidochelys kempii. Taxonomy (NCBI): domain Eukaryota; kingdom Metazoa; phylum Chordata; order Testudines; family Cheloniidae; genus Lepidochelys; species Lepidochelys kempii. Next base: position 25,599,824 of record NC_136387.1, read on the forward strand.
TCAATCAGCACCTTAATGTGCAAGACCCTGTATACACATATGGTAAAAAGACATTCCTGACCCCCAGCAGCATACAAGTGAGAACCATATTCTGCAATAGGGCTCTGCATGGACACAGCAGTCTAGCCATGCACTACATGTTTCAGAACCAGGGCTTAGTTATACAAGAGACATCATGCAGAGACAACAGATAAATATGAGGAACAGCAGGAGAACATTCACTCAAACAGGGACCATACACCTGAAACGTGCTTGGTATGAGACAAAAATATTAACTTTTGCAAATATATATTAATCCCTTTTTAACAATTATAACGATAATTTACATAGTAGAACAGAGATATGGGATATACTTATGCTTTCCAGACCAAACTATAATATAATTCAAGATATAAGAAAGCTGTTTAGGGCAGATGGAATATAATCTGAACAGAAATAAATCCATTAATCATAGTAAGTATGTCGTTAAAACAGATTATTACAACAAGTGCCTCTGTCTATGTGAATTGCTCAGAAGGTTGATCTGAGGAAATTGTTTCACTTGTTACTGTTTCATCTGTTGCCTGAGTTGCTAAAAGCAGAGGTATTACAAGGGAATCATGAATAAATACATCTGAAGCTATTTGATTTGAAGATTGAAACTTTAAAAATGTCTGATTTTCTGGCAAGATGGTATATTTAATTACTTCTTTAATACTCAAAGTGCTGCTGCTTTTCCTGAATTGTTAAATTTCCTACTTTAGAATAGTATCTACATATACTGGAAATAAGGGGTAGATGTGTAACAGTAATTTATGTAAGCAGAGTCAGGATGAGCTCTACTCTGACATCCGGTGGTGAGTCATGATGGGTTGTGGAAAAGAACTTCAGGGGCTGATCTCATTTGCTTAGGCACACCCACCTTGCCTAGCTGGTCACTTTGGCTGCTGAAGGATCCCCAGTTTCTCTGTTATTGGGGCAGGAATAAACTGTTATTATCCTGATTATGTGAATCAAGGACAGTGGAACTGTTCTTGGCCTTTTGTTATGATGGAGGGACTCACCATCAACTAAGCAGCACTTCTAGCGAGGATCATGGGTTCCAAAACCCAGTGAATAGAGAGAGGCTGGGGACAGGCATTAATACTTGGTGTTATGGGCCTCCTGGTGAGGGCCTTACATGCTAATTACACTTCCTCCTCTCTCCACTGTGGCATATCAGAGTTAATTTTGATTCCATTGGGAGTCTAGTTACAGGCTGCTGGGTCAATGGTGCACCAGCACTGAGGCTCCCCTACTACAGGCTGAAATCACAAAAGAGCTAAGCTTACTAAGAGCTGAAATCACTGAGTGTTGTGTTAAGTAGTGGGGGAGCCTGAAGATATATTGCAGAGCAGTTTGCAGGATGGCTGGCAGAGCAGAGCGGCTGGTGGAGCACAGCAGTTTTTCGGATGCCTGGAGCAGCTCATGGGATGGCTGGTGAAGCGGAGCCCCATGGAGAGGTGGGGCAATCAGCTTTGGATCACGTAAGGTGCCCCTTAACCCCCGCTCATCTCTACCCAGGTTGAGAGGTAAAACTCTGCAGATAAACTTTTGAACTCAGGGACTGCCCTGACCAGGGACAGAGACTTTTGGGTTGTTGGACTTTTGGGACTTTGGGTGATTTTGGGTTGCTGGACTCAAGAACCAAAGGGAAAGGACACGCCCCAATTTGCTTGGGGTGGGGGTTTTGCTCCTGGGTTGAGTTATGAATCCTGTTGGTGGCGTTTCCCCAACATAATGCCACATTGTTTCTCTCTGTTATTAAAAGGCTTTTGCTACACTCAGACTCTGTGCTTGCAAGAGGGGAAGTATTGCCTCTTGGAGGCACCCAGCGGGGGTAGTATATATTTGTCCCAGGTCACTGGGTTGGGGCTTGAGCCGGTTTTGCATTGTGTTATTGGAATGGAACCTCTAGATACTGAACCCGGCCCTTGTTGCTGCCAACTCTGAAGGGCAGAAGGGTTACATTTACACTGGTTGTGATAATATCAACATTACCAAACAACATAGTAATATATTTCATTTGACAAGGGATAACCTAAGAATTCTTAGTTCCTGTTGGAATTCCTCAAATACCTATCTATGTATATAGATATAAAATTGATCTCACACACACACACACAAAACATGCCATTCTTAAAATTGCAGCCCCGTTAGGTGGTGGATTCAGGACTAATGCCACAGCTTCAGCATTCTGTTGACATGGCAGAATCAGAGGGTATTGAGTTGGGCATTTAAGTCAGGTTAGGAAAATTATCTGATCCATCCATTTGCTTCTGTAGTGGGACAGCAGGGCAAATTCTGTGCAATTGCATTACTCAAGCCACCCTCCTTCCTGCACCTCAGTTTAACTGTTTGCTACATGCACAGGCCAGAGTTTTTAAAGAGTCAATCTCGGGGCCATGTTATTTACACCTTCAATTCAGGTCTTAACAACAACTCCCAGTCATTGCCAAAGATTGAAACACCCTCCAGTTACTTAGTATACAGAAACTCATGTTGCAAACAAATAAAAATAATATTTCAAAAACTATGTTATATATCTAAATAACATTTTAAACAAAGATACTAGACGATAGCCACTGATTGCAGGATACTAGTCTTTTATCCCTAGCCCTGTCAACATCCAGTCACTTAGAAAAGCTTGGTGAACAGACTTTGCAATGTGCCCTGAAAATCAACAAATATGGGTTCTGACTGACCAAAGTGGTGGAATGAGACTTAGGCTTCTAAGTGCCTAAGGGCCAGATTCTCAAAGGTGTTTAGGTACCAGGCCACAAAGCAAGAGACAATCTCTGCGCTGAAGAACTTACAATCTAAATTGATGGGGACGGAAAATAGAGGCACAGAGCAGTGAATCGACTTGCCAAGATCACCCAGCAGATCACTAGCAGAATTATGAGTGGAATCCAGGTCCCCTGACATTCCATTCAGTGTCCCCTATGCTACACCACTTTGCCCTGATTCATTTACTAATTTATAAGCTTCAGTGTAAGACTACCAGTTACTTGTTTCAGAGAAAATGGCTTGGCAGTCTGCCCATCTCTGTAAAGACATTAACCATTTCAAGCGATGGACCAAACACCTGCTTGACTTTGGTCACTAAGAGGGCCATAGATCCAAATCACAGGATAGGCTTATCCCTATCCGAACATATAGAACCCTCAGTCTCAATTCATCAGTGTGCAGGAGCACATACATAACTTAGTGCCTTGGAAGCAGACTGAAGTCAAAGGGACTGAAGTTATATATTTACTTAGGTACCTTGCTGAATTGGTAATTTAGGGAGTAAGAGGAGGTTGCATCTGTCCCCTCCAGACACACATCTGCCACCACGTAGGCGGCCAATCTGGTTTACAACCAACTGATCTTGTCCACAAAGTGAATGGAATTTTTGCTGGCAGGAGAAAATATGCACCTAACCACTAGATCAGTGGCATTGATTGTTCATCACCTCTCACAGATTGCTCCAAATTTACTGATTGTGACCGAAGTGAAAACTTTTGGCCAAAAGATTTTTGTGGAGAAAAATGCAAGTTTGGTGACTGTGAAACATTTTGAAATTTCATGTGGATTTCACCAAATTGCTCATGTTGGAGGGAAATAACAACAAAAACATTATGAAAATTCATAAATGTTTCATTTCAAGATTTGCAGAATGAAAAAATTGATATTTAGGTTCAAAACTCTTCATTCTGAAATTTTCTTCCATTTTATTTCAAACATTTAGAAATGTTAAAATGCTCAAAAATCAAAATAAAACATTTTTTGATTCAATTTGCCAAAAATCAAAAACATTGTCCTTTTTAGGTCAGCCTGAAATTTCCTCTACACATACCCCCACCCCCTCCCCCAAGAATTGCCAGCTCTAACTGAGACAGAGTGGAGGGGCACAGCTGGACCTTAGCGAAGGGATGGTCCTCCGCTCAGCTTTCATACACTTATACACAGAGGTATAAAGAGAGAACTACACCAGTGTTTCCCAAACTTGGGACATCGCTTGTTCAGGGAAAGCCCCTGGTGGGCCGGGCCAGTTTGTTTACCTGCCGCGTTTGCAGGTTTGGCCGATTTTGGCTCCCACTGGCCACGGTTCACCGCTCCAGGCCAATGGGGGCTGCGGGAAGTGGCGGCCCGTCCGTCCTGTGGCCTGCGCCGCTTCCCGCAGCCCCCATTGGCCTGCAGCGGCGAACTGCGGCCAGTGGGAGCCGTGATCGGCCGAAAGCAGCCCGGCCTGCCAGGGGCTTTCCCTGAACAAGCAGCATCCCAAGTTTGGGAAACACTGAACTACGCGATCTCTTTGGGATACAAAAAGAGATGCCTGTGGGAAGGAAAGAGTTTGAACCCAGGATGAGATTCATGCTATAGTCACTCTCCGTTGAATGGGTTTACCTTTCTGGTTATACACATCAATCTTTGATGAAAATATTTACTTCCTATGTTTGCATTTTGTTTCTGCTTAATCAGTCCATCATCTTACTTATGTAAGTAGATATACTGTAACTTTTGATTTATGTGTTCCCAGTTAGCCATTTAAAAATAAGGAATAAAACCAAACTGAATTCTTTAAGGGTCAATCTACCAGGGAGGTTACAGTTAATTTAATTTACTAGAGGACTGTGAATGACACTCATAATTTTTTTTAAATTAATATAAAATTGTTAGTTAAGCAAACAGGCATCATAATATAACCATATACTGCACTGATACTCACATTCTAAGATGGAATCATGCCTTTAGGGATGATCAGCCCGTAAATGAAGAGAATGGGTATAATACTTTCTCTAATGGTACCTTGATGGTAAATGGTTGTGCCTAATCTAAAATTAGCATAGTACCCGTTTTATAATCAATTATAACAATGTCCCTTAATTAACATTAAATCTAGCTTCTTATTGGCCATTTAATATTAGGCATCATCTTAATTAACCATCTGTGTAAATCCATGGCAATAACTATCAATGTAAACAGCATTTTCCAAATCAACATTTTATCTAATACATTTGTTAAAAATCAGGACCAAAACATGTTTACGACATGACCTGAACTAACTTATCTTCAACTTGCTTCTGAATTGCTTCATTTCATTTTACTCATATTTTACCAGGCCTCACTTGACAATTGTCAAGCCTATTTTTAAGAAATAAACTTTTGGGCCTACTTACATTTCAGCATTTTTATATAAACGTAAGCAAGAATCACCTCTATGCACTACAATACAAAGGATAGCTGAGTACACATGCACGCACATGCCCACTTACCTAGAGTTCATTAATTGTAAATTTAACATTTTGCATCTTTGATTGGACTAAAACAGCCTGTTGTGCTTCAGTTAATTCAAGAAAAGCAGCTAAACAATTTCCCCTGCCCACTGCAAGGTCATGTCTGTTTGAAGCCATTACACTCTGCCTTCAACTGTTTTAAAAGTCACTGTAAATATCTTATCATATGCTCCTCCATCCCAATGCTCAGATTCTGTGTATCTAGAAAAGATTGGCCTAATGGTAAGTATGCGGAAACATTCATTAAGTGCTAGCAAGGTGTTTTTTCATTGGCCAATAATTTAAGAGCTTTTCTGTAGCCCTGCATATTTAATGAGAGAAGGACAGTATGAAATATACAAAACTACAGCCTGTATATTCATAATAGCAACAGGAGAAATGCTGGGCAGTGATTTAATTACTGTGGTGTTGACTGGTCTCATCAGGAGGACCTAAGGTCCTCTTGGTATTTTCATTGTCAACACAGATAAGGAATTCCATCAACTCTCATCAGTTAAGATTTCACCCTTGGCTTAAATTTACTTCTAACCCCATTATCGTCCTTAACATTCTGCACTATAGGGGGTCTAAACCATTCATGCAGATTTAATTTATGGCCATTTAAACTGTGTCAGAAAGTTAATAAGTTAGGAATAATGCATGTATTTCTTACTGAGTTTAATCAGTGTCTGTTAATGTGTGTGTTATTTTTGCCTTTTTGTTATTTGTGCATTCTGATTTAGAATGAAGCTTTCACTGACTGCAAAAAAACTCACCTACCTCATCATATCTGAGAATAGAAACCTGACTAACTTCTATCTGAAATATATTTCCCCAATTTGGGGCATTTAATTTGGATTAATTCTGTCAAGATGCACAGTAATGGGTGGTAAGCAGACAGTTGACCAATGGACCCACAAACCTAGAGAGTTTGAATTTAAAATGGGAGTCCTTGAAATAGCCATTGTGCATATTTTACATCAGTAGACTTTCTAAACAGAATTTTAGCTGCATTGTATTTTACTTTGAGATACCTATCATGCAATGATGGATCGCCACCATAAAACACGGTTTATCACTTTCTCAGGGTGATCTGAAATTACTCTTTTGGAATCCTCTAGATGCCATTTACTAACGGACTTTTCTGGGAAGGGTCAGGTGGATGTTTGCAAATAAAAGCAAAGCACCCACCCATGAGTTTCCTTGAAAGATAGCCATGTTTTAAGTAGCCAGCATTATGTGCTGGTTTGTACACCATTCAGTCCCACTGAACTTCAGTTGGGCAAATTCTGTCTTTCAGGTAAAGACACTGAAACCAATGGAAACTGCTCCTATGTGTCAGAAAACAAATTTTCACCACAATTTAATATTAATAATTAATTGGTTTTTAACTAACAGTACAACCAAAGGGATTAAGAGTGACACTATACATTTAAAAAGGTAGATACCAATTATTTATTAAGAAGTTACTTATTGATATTAAACCAGTTTAATAGCCAGTAATAAAGAAGGGCCCCAATCAAAACTGTAGAAAACATTACATGACCCACCAGAACATACCAATGGTCTATCTAGCCTGGTATCCTGGCTCCAGGCCTGTCCCTAGAGGGTATGGGACCCAGGGTGGAAGTGACAGATTCGCCTCTTCCAGGTCCGACTGCGCTGGCCAATCACACTGGCCTGTGAGGCCCCCAAAGTGCAGGGCCTGGAGTTGGGGGCGGGGGCAGGGTGGAAGTGATGGATTCCGCTCTTCCAGGACCGACCATGCCGGCCAATCATGCAGGCCTGTGGGGCCCCACAAACTGCAGGGCTTGGAGAGGTCACCCCAGTTTGCCCTACCCAGGGGACAGCTCTGCCTGGCTCTGGCAAAGACCAATTCTTGATGTTTTGAAGACAAGGAAAATTCTCATTAGTTAAATGAACAACCTGAGGACCAGATTGTGCCTGCCATTAATATGTACACAACAGAGATGAAAGAGCACAAGAAGCCTCTGACACACATGTGCCCCCTGCTCAAGAGTGGGGATCAGTTGAGCACAAGGATTGTGTGGAGCTAGCATCACTAGCCAGCCCAAAAAGGGCAGGGAAGGGATGGAGCCACGGAGAACTCAGGGTCTGGCCCTCCATTCTGGGATATGGCTTAGTATTGATGCAAAAGGAAGACAGCTGCTAATTGACTTAAGTTGTGAAGAACATTATCTTTGAAAATTCGTGGCAATCTGGGGATGTCCCGGATGATTGGGAAAAGGCAAATATAGTGCACATATTTTAAAAGGGAAGAAAGAGAACCCGGGGAACTACAGACTAGTCAGCCTCACTTCAGTCCCTGGCAAAATCATGGAGCAGGTCCTCAAGGAATGCATTTTGAAGCACTTGGAGGAGAGGAAAGTGATCAGGAACAGTCAACATGGATTCACCAAGGGCAAGTCATGCCTGACCAACCTGATTGCCTTCTATGATGAGTAATTGGATATAGGGAAAGTGGGGGATGTGATATATCTTGACTTTAGCAAAGCTTTTTATACGCTCTCCCACAGTATTCTTTCCAGCAAGTTAAAGAAGTATGGATTGGATGAATGGACTACAAGGTCGATAGAAAGCTGGCTAGATTGTCGGGCTCAGTGGGTAGTGATCAATGGCTCAATGTCTAGTTGGCAGCCGGTATCACACGGAGTGCCCCAGGGGTCGGTCCTGGGGCCGGTTTTGTTCAACATCTTTATTAATGATCTGGATGATGGGATGAACTGCACCCTCAGCAAATTTGCAGATGACACCAAGTTGTGGGGAGAGGTAGATACACTGGAGGGTAGGGATAGGGTCCAGAGTGACCTACACAGATTGGAGGATTAGGCCAAAAGAAATCTGATGAGATTCATCAAGGACAAGTGCAGAGTTCTTCACTGAGCCCTGGTCTACACTAGGACTTTAGGTCGAATTTAGCAGCGTTAAATCGATGTAAACCTGCACCCGTCCACACAATGAAGCCCTTTATTTCAACTTAAAGGGCTCTTAAAATCGATTTCCTTACTCCACCCCTGACAAGTGGATTAGAGCTTAAATCGACGTTGCCGGCTCGAATTTGGGGTACTGTGGACACAATTCGATGGTATTGGCCTCCGGGAGTTATCCCAGAGTGCTCCATTGTGACCGCTCTGGACAGCACTCTCAACTCAGATGCACTGGCCAGGTAGACAGGAAAAGAACCGCGAACTTATGAATCTCATTTCCTGTTTGGCCAGCGTGGCAAGCTGCAGGTGACCATGCAGAGCTCATCAGCACAGGTGACCATGATGGAGTCCCAGAATCGCAAAAGAGCTCCAGCATGGACCGAACGGGAGGTACGGGATCTGATCGCTGTTTGGGGAGAGGAATCCGTGCTATCAGAACTCCGTTCCAGTTTTCGAAATGCCAAAACCTTTGTCAAAATCTCCCAGGGCATGAAGGACAGAGGCCATAACAGGGACCCGAAGCAGTGCCGCGTGAAACTGAAGGAGCTGAGGCAAGCCTACCAGAAAACCAGAGAGGCGAACGGCCGCTCCGGGTCACAGCCCCAAACATGCCGCTTCTATGATGAGCTGCATGCCATTTTAGGGGGTTCAGCCACCACTACCCCAGCCGTGTTGTTTGACTCCTTCAATGGAGATGGAGGCAATACGGAAGCAGGTTTTGGGGACGAAGAAGATGATGATGATGAGGTTGTAGATAGCTCACAGCAAGCAAGTGGAGAAACCAGTTTTCCCGACAGCCAGGAACAGTTTCTCACCCTGGACCTGGAGCCAGTACCCCCCGAACCCACCCAAGGCTGCCTCCTGGACCCAGCAGGCGGAGAAGGGACCTCTGGTGAGTGTACCTTTTAAAATACTATACATGGTTTAAAAGCAAGCATGTGAAAGGATACTTTGCCCTGGCGTTCGCGGTTCTCCTAGATGTAGTCCTAAAGCCTTTGCAAAAGGTTTCTGGGGAGGGCAGCCTTATTGCGTCCTTCATGGTAGGACACTTTACCACTCCAGGCCAGTAACACGTACTCCGGAATCATTGTAGAACAAAGCATTGCAGTGTATGTTTGCTCGCATTCAAACAACATCCGTTCTTTATCTCTCTGTGTTATCCTCAGGAGAGTGAGATATAATTCATGGTCACCTGGTTGAAATAGAGTGCTTTTCTTCAGGGGACACTCAGAGGAGCCCATTCCTGCTGGGCTGTTTGCCTGTGGCTAAACAGAAATGTTCCCCGCTGTTAGCCACAAGGAGGGGGGAAGGTTGAGGGGGTAGTCACGCGGTGGGGGGAGGCAAAATGCGACCTTGTAACGAAAGCACATGTGCTATGTATGTAATGTTAACAGCAAGGTTTACCCTGAAAGAGTGTAGCCACTGTTTTATAAAATGTGTCTTTTTAAATTACGCTGTCCCTTTTTTTTTTCTCCACCAGCTGCATGTGTTTCAATGATCACAGGATCTTCTCCTTCCCAGAGGCTAGTGAAGCTTAGAAAGAAAAAAAAACGCACTTGCGATGAAATGTTCTCCGAGCTCATGCTGTCCTCCCACACTGACAGAGCACAGACGAATGCGTGGAGGCAAATAATGTCAGAGTGCAGGAAAGCACAAAATGACCGGGAGGAGAGGTGGCGGGCTGAAGAGAGTAAGTGGCGGGCTGAAGAGAGTAAGTGGCGGGCTGAAGACAGGGCTGAAGCTCAAATGTGGCGGCAGCGTGATGAGAGGAGGCAGGATTCAATGCTGAGGCTGCTGCCAAACCAGTATGCTCCAGTGTATGGTTGAGCTGCAGCAAAGGCAGCTGGAGCACAGACTGCCACTGCAGCCCCTCTGTAACCAACCGCCCTCCTCCCCAAGTTCCATAGCATCCACACCCAGACGCCCAAGAACGCGGTGGGGGGGCCTCCGGCCAACCAGCCACTCCACCACAGAGGATTGCCCAAAAAAAAGAAAGCTGTCATTCAATAAATTTTAAAGTTGTAAACTTTTAAAGTGCTGTGTGGCATTTTCCTTCCCTCCTCCACCACCCCTCCTGGGCTACCTTGGTAGTCATCCCCCTATTTGTGTGATGAATGAATAAAGAATGCATGAATGTGAAGCAACAATGACTTTATTGCCTCTGCAAGCGGTGATTGAAGGGAGGAGGGGCGGGTGGTTAGCTTACAGGGAAGTAGAGTGAACCAAGGGGCGGGGGGTTTCATCAAGGAGAAACAAACAGAACTTTCACACCGTAGCCTGGCCTGTCATGAAACTGGTTTTCAAAGTTTTTCTGGTGCGTACTGCACCCTCCTGTGCTCTTCTAACCGCCCTGGTGTCTGGCTGCGCGTAACCAGCAGCCAGGCAATTTGCCTCAACCTCCCACCCTGACATAAACATCTCCCCCTTACTCTCACAGATATTGTGGAGCACACAGCAAGCAGTAATAACAGTGGGAATATTGGTTTCGCTGAGGTCTAAGCGAGTCAGTAAACTGCGCCAGCGCGCCTTTAAACGTCCAAATGCACATTCTACCACCATTCTGCACTTGCTCAGCCTGTAGTTGAACAGCTTCTGACTTCTGTCCAGGCTGCCTGTGTACAGCTTCACGAGCCATGGCATTAAGGGGTAGGCTGGGTCCCCAAGGATACATATAGGCATTTCAACATCCCCAACAGTTATTTTCTGGTCTGGGAATAAAGTCCCTTCCTGCAGCTTTTGAAACAGACCAGAGTTCCTGAAGATGCGAGCATCATGCACCTTTCCCGGCCATCCCACGTTGATGTTGGTGAAACGTTCCTTGTGATCCACCAGAGCTTGCAGCACTATCGAAAAGTACCCCTTGCAGTTTATGTACTCGGCGGCTTGGTGCTCCGGTGCCAAGATAGGGATATGGGTTCCGTCTATGGCCCCACCACAGTTAGGGAATCCCATTGCAGCAAAGCCATCCACTACGACCTGCATATTTCCCAGGGTCACTACCCTTGATATCAGCAGATCTTTGATTGCGTGGGCTACTTGCATCACAGCAGCCCCCACAGTAGATTTGCCCACTCCAAATTAATTTCCAAGTGACCGGTAGCTGTCTGGCGTTGCAAGCTTCCACAGGGCTATCGCCACTCGCTTCTCAACTGTGAGGGCTGCTCTCATCTTGGTATTCATGCGCCTCAGGGCAGGGGAAAGCAAGTCACAAAGTTCCATGAAAGTGCCCTTACGCATGCGAAAGTTTCGCAGCCACTGGGAATCGTCCCAGACCTGCAACACTATGCGGTCCCACCAGTCTGTGCTTGTTTCCCTAGCCCAGAATTGGCGTTCCACAGCATGAACCTGCCCCATTAGCACCATGATGCATGCATTGTCAGGGCCCATGCTTTCAGAGAAATCTGTGTCCATGTCCTGATCACTCACGTGACCGCGCTGACGTCGCCTCCTCGCCCGGTATCGCTTTGCCAGGTTCCGGTGCTGCATATACTGCTGGATAATGCGTGTGGTGTTTAATGTGCTCCTAATTGCCAAAGTGAGCTGAGCGGCCTCCATGCTTGCCTTGGTATGGCGTCCGCACAGAAAAAAGGCGCGGAACGATTGTCTGCCGTTGCTCTGACGGAGGGAGGGGCGACTGACAGGTTACAGGGTTGGCTTCAGGGAGCTAAAATCAACAAAGGGGGTGTCTTTACATCAAGGAGTATTTCAGGCAGGACTTCACGGAGGGTTCCAATAGGAAATGGTGCACCTAAGTTATCGTTCTTATTGGAACAGGAAGGTTAGCCTGGCCTCTGATTGATACATGGCTAGATTTACCTCACTGCACCTTCTCTGTGAGTGACTGCAGTGTGACCTAGAAGAATGAGTCCCCTAGACGGGGGAGGGGGGGAAGCAAATGAATACAGAACAAATCTGGTCTATTTCTTGTTTTGATCTACTCCATCTATCTTTTACATCTTTGGCTGGCAGCAGATGGTGCAGAAGGACTGCATGCCATCCACATCTCATGGCTGCTCGGCAGAAGATGGTACAGTACGACTGCTAGCCATCCTCATCTCTTGCCTGCCTGGCAGAAGATGGTACAATACGACTGCTAGCAATCCTCATCTCCTGCCTGCCTGTCACAAGATGGTACAGTACAACTGCTAGCAGTCCGTATCGCCTGTCCGCTCACCATAAGACGGTTCAATAGGACTGACTGCAGGACTAAAGAGAATGACCTGGTCAAGTCACTCCAAATTTAGTCCCTGTGCCCATGTCTGTCCAGGCGCTCCCAGCCGACGTGGCCAGGAGCACCTCGGACATGACGATGACGGCTACCAGTCGTACTGTACCGTCTGCTGCCACAAGGCAAGGGGTTGCTGCTACTGTGTAGCAATGCCGTACCGCGTCTGCCAGCACCCAGGAGTCATAGGGTGACGGTTACCTGAGCGGGCTCCATGCTTGCCGTGGTATGGCGTCTGCACAGGTAACTCAGGAAAAAAGGCGTGAAACGATTGTCTGCCCTTGCTTTCACGGAGGGAGGGAGGGAACGGGGGCCTGACGATATGTACCCAGAACCACCCGCGACAATGTTTTAGCCCCATCAGGCATTGGGATCTCAAGCCAGAATTCCAATGGGCAGCAGAGACTGCGGGAACTGTGGGATAGCTACCCACAGTGCAACGCTCCGGAAGTCGACTCTAGCCTCGGTACTGTGGAAGCGCTCCACCGAGTTAATGCACTTAATGCACTTAGAGCATTTTCTGTGGGGACACACACACTTGAATATATAAAACCGATTTCTAAAAAACCGACTTCTATAAATTCGACCTTATTCCGTAGTGTAGACATACCCTGAGGAAGGAAGAATCCTATGCACCGCTACAGGCTGGAAACCGACTGGCTAAGCAGCAATTCTGCAGAAAAGGACCTGCGGATTACAGTGGACGAGAAGCTGGATATAAGTAGCAGTGTGCCCTTGTAGCCAAGAAGGCCAATGGTATATTGGGCTATAGTGATAGCATTACCAGCAGATTGAGGGAAGTCATTATTCCCCTGTCAAGGTTCCTCCCCCACTCTGAACTCTAGGGTACAGATGTGGGGACCTGCATGAAAAACCTCCTAAGCTTATCTTTACCAGCTTAGGTCAAAACTTCCCCAAGGTACAAAATATTCCACCCGTCATCCTAGGATTGGCCGCTACTACCACCAAACTAATACTGGTTACTGGGGAAGAGCTGTTTGGACGCATCTTTCCCCCCAAAATACTTCCCAAAACCTTGCACCCCACTTCCTGGACAAGGTTTGGTAAAAAGCCTCACCAATTTGCCTAGGTGACTACAGACCCAGACCCTTGGATCTTAAGAACAATGAACAATCCTCCCAACACTTGCACCCCCCCTTTCCTGGGAAATGTTGGATAAAAAGCCTCACCAATTTGCATAGGTGACCACAGACCCAAACCCTCGGATCTGAGAACAATGAAAAAGCATTCAGTTTTCTTACAAGAAGACTTTTAATAAAAATAGAAGTAAATAGAAATAAAGAAATCCCCCCTGTAAAATCAGGATGGTAGATATCTTACAGGGTAATTAGATTCAAAAACATAGAGAACCCCTCTAGGCAAAACCTTAAGTTACAAAAAAGATACACAGACAGAAATAGTTATTCTATTCAGCACAATTCTTTTCTCAGCCATTTAAAGAAATCATAATCTAACACATAGCTAGCTAGATTACTTACTAAAAGTTCTAAGACTCCATTCCTGGTCTATCCCCGGCAGAAACCAGCATATAGACAGACACACAGACCCTTTGTTTCTCTCCCTCCTCCCAGCTTTTGAAAGTATCTTGTCTCCTCATTGGTCATTTTGGTCAGGTGCCAGCGAGGTTACCTTTAGCTTCTTAACCCTTTACAGGTGAGAGGAGCTTTCCCCTGGCCAGGAGGGATTTCAAAGGGGTTTACCCTTCCCTTTATATTTATGACATCCCCTCTATTCAGCACTGGTGAGGCCACACCTGGAATACTGCATCCAGTTTTGATCCCCCCACTACAGAAGGGATGTGGACAAATTGGAGAGAGACCAGCGGAGGGCAATGAAAATAATTAGGGGGCTGGGGCACATGACTTATGAGGAGAGGCTGAGGGAACTGGGCTTATTTAGTCTTCAGAAGAGAAAAGTGAGGGGGGATTTGATAGCAGCCTTCAACTACCCGAAAGGGGGTTCCAACAAGGATGGAGCTAGGCTGTTCTCAGTGGTGGCACATGACAGAACAAGAAGCAATGGTCTCAAGTTGCAGTGTGGGAGGTCTAGGTTGGATATTAGGAAACACTATTTCACTAGGAGGGTGGTGAAGCACTGCAATGGGTTACCTAGTGAGGTGGTAGAATCTCCATCCTTAGAGGTTCTTAAGGCCCGGCTTGACAAAGGTCTCACTGGGATGATTTAGTTGGTGTTGGTCCTGCTTTGAGCAGCGGGTTGGACTAGATGATCTCCTGAGGTCCCTTCCATCCCTGATATTCTATGATTCTAAGAACCACAGAAGGGAGTTTTTAAAAATGGACATGGAAAAGGAAGAGAGTCTAATGCCTTCCACATTCTGAAGAGTAAGTACGGTCATTTCTTTATTGGACCTGATTCTCCTCTCACACCAGTGTAAATCAAGAGTGACTGCTTGGAAGATAATGGAGCTACATCAGATTCATACCAATGTAAGAAGAGAAGCAGGTCACGGTCTGTAGGTATTTAAAAAACATCTTCCTTCTATGGCAATCCCACTAACAGTTGCTCTGACTCATCAGTCCCACAAGAAAGTAATATAAATAGATTTTTAAATGCAACCTTTTGTGCCAGCAGACGTCAAAAATGTCATTGCCGGCAAACAAATGAATAACAAAAAATCCTACTTCCTAGCAGCCCAAGGGACTTAACTGGGTTCTTACAATAAAGTTAGAGCATAAAAGAAGAGGCCTGCAGACATGTCAAGCCATAGTCACATTTCAGGTTTAATTTTATTTTAGAAATTCAAGGGTTGTGGGGTGAATTGCCCTTTACCTTCAGAGCAAGAAGTTTGCCACTCCCTTTGTAGCACTAGGGTAGTAACCTTTACTGTTTTCGTAGGTGGACTGTTTTCTATTTTACAAGGAGCAACAGAGTCACAGAAGAGAATGCTAGAAACTCTCAAAGACTATTGCAGTATAGTCCTTACAGAAGCAATAATGTTATCCACAATGAAGACCTGTCAAAACATATTTTGGGCTACCTTCATATGAGGTCCTGAGCACCCTTTCAGTTGCCAAGACAGGGAATGGCAGTTATTCAGGCAATGAGTATGTCATCTAAGATACTTGTCACTTTTCAGGATTAAGTCCCTAGTAAGGATCAGCATGACTTCTGCTGGATTCTGTCTCGTTTGACTGGAGGTTTAAAGGTTAACGTAAGACTCCTGGATCCAAATTTGCACCCATCCCTCAAAATTGTGTAGAATTCTGTCCCAAATCCAAATTCAGATTTCATTTCTGGTATCTTCCTCTGCAATGGATCAAACAAAACCCCTGGCTCAAAACACCCTTGAGGAGTTAAAAATGTAGATCTTAAATCTATGGTTCATGCTTATTTATCTTAGTGATGTGGTGTCCACTAAAATATAGCCTGACACTACATAAAACATATTTCACTTCTAAGACAAAACTAAACCCAGGATTCTGCCAGTGAAATTTAAGCATATGAAATCACTGTACCAATCAGTTCTTTCAGCTGTTGATTGAAACATTAGACTAACTTTCCAAAGGGACCTCCACAAAGTGTCCAAATCTGCAAGCCTAAACCTGCACACCCCTTTTCTTGCACATGAATAATCAGAGATGGGGTGTGCATCCTGTGGGACAAATCCTGACTTTGACTAACAGTTTGTCTGAGTAAGAACATCAAGATTTGTCTGTACTGGCTAAAACAAACCAGATAGCTCCCACCCACATCTTTCCATGTGCAAAATCTTGATATCCCAAAACCCACCAGAGCAATTGTAGGGCTGCTGATTTGGAGGTTGCATCTGAAATTGTGGCCCATTGTGTTCCTAAATTATCCGCCTCCAGCCATCTCAATTTACTTCACTTATTAGTTAGTCACAAACAATGTGCTTTTACTGCAACTCCATGATTCAAGTCATCTCCATTTCCTACCCCCAGGAATATAAGGGGTGTCCATTAACCTGCAATTAGAGTCCATATTTTGAAACCAGCTCCAAACTGCCTGAGGGAACAATCCCATGTACCTTACAGTCATTCCAGAGAGTACTACATGCAAGATAACATTTTCAAAAGCACCTACGTGATTTAGGAACTTTCAAATCAATGGGAGTTAAGCACTTAATCTGCTTAGACACTTTTAAAGATCCAACTAAACATTATCTTCAGGTACCTAAATACCTTTGAGAATTTGGCACTCAGGCACTTAGAAGCCTAAGTCTCATTGACTTTCAACAGAAGTTAGATACTTTTCAAAATTTAATGTGTATTACACCAGGGAAATTACATAAAAATGGTCTAAATGTTCCAAAACTTCAAGTTTTCAAATAACATTTTTTTTTACAGAAAATTCAACTTTGATGGGGAAAAAATTGAAAAAAAAATGTAATTGACATTTTTGACTAGCTATAATCAGTTCTTTGACAACTGAAAATGTCATCAAAATTTTGACACTAAAGGCAGAATTTTTTTTAAATCCTGTGATTTTTTTTTATGTACTGAGTTCTTAATCAGTTCTAGAACTAAGTTATTCATTACCTTATGCTTATGCTCTAATAAATTGGTTAGTCTCTAAGGTGCCACAAGTACTCCTATTCATTACCTAGTTTTCATTTCGTTTTATGGTCCATTTAATAATGGGTCTGCAGTTTTCAAATTGTCATGTACAGCTGGTCTCAAGGTCCTTTTATATCAGTGGCCCTAGCTGCCATTGAGTTGGACGAGGCATTCACAGATCAGTTTTTTAATGGTTTTCATCGCACTTCTTAAAACAACTGGCTGCTGCTGTATGTGCATATGAAGTGATCGACAGGGTAATGATCATTAAAACATCAGGATGAAAAGATTATTCTATTTTAAGCTAACTACTTATTTGTACATAGCTTGATGTGCTCAACAACCCAAAACACTCTTTAATGTGATAAAGAATTCCACCTACAAAAGAAAGCAGAGCTACCTGGTAAGTAACTGTGCCAGATATCTACTAATGCTAAGAAAGGAAAGGAAATCCTTTAACAATTGCGGGAGGGAGAAAAAAAGGCTGCTTTTATTGATTTTTTTTGAAAATAAAATATAGATGGTTAAAGATACTACATAAAACTAAAAGTTACAGATACGTACAAATGGACAGTAACTGCAGCTCCTAGCAAAGCACTTACACAAACAAATTGATTTCACTCAAAGAACGGTGGGCTTTGAAAAGAATAGCAATGTAAAAAAAGCAAGAGAGAGAAATGGAGAGACACACAGGCAGACAGACAAGAAAGAAAGAAGAAGAAAAGCTACAAAGCAAAGAATTTAAAAAGGAAAAAATGAAATAAAGCATTTCAGTGAACAGTTGCATTTTCATGTTTTCTTGCAGCCAGTTTTCCTGTAAGCAGTACAGTAACCTAGGTTCTAAGGGTGCATGACTAGAATCTATCGAACAGGGCAGCTGTCAGAGCCACCTGCGTATCTCTGGCACCACTCTAGTCTTGGAAGTCTCAAAAGTAAGCCAGTGTGACTTTAGGGTGCTGCACTGTCAATTTTAATTTGTGTTTGTCCAAAATAATTTAATATAATCTCAGGTGATTGGCAGCTGCCATGAATGACTGCCTGGAAGCCAGATTGTAGGGGTTGATCATAATTTCTCCAAGTCATATTCCCTTGGCAAGGACTGTAATGTCAGTGTGTCCTTGCCTTCTACTTAGACGCCTAAGATAACCATCCATATCTTGCTGTATGCGTAGTGCAATCAGCATGCTAACTGCTAATGCCAAAATTAAGTGGCCACTAAGTCAATTGCTTTGGGGGTGGGGGAAATAGGTCTAACAGAGATATTGGGGAGAGGGAGAGAAAAGAGAGAGAGATTAGAGACTTCCAACTAGTGACAACTTGAAGATAACTTCAAACAGTTCAAATAAACACTGACAAGTTCAGATGCTTATCCTGACCTTTCCAAATATTCTTGGTGTTAAAACTGAACTGGAAATTGGGTTGGTTTTTAGTTTATCTGATCTTATTCACTTTTCCCCACTTCCTGTTGACTGATTCAGAGAATGACCATAGTGAGAATTAGTTCACAGGGGGCCAGCTCCCTGATATACCAACATGGTCCATATTGCCCCAGACACAGGAAATGTCACTAATGATTTGTTTCCTTGGTAGCACTTCTGCGTGTAAAATATATATTGGTTTAATAGTCCACACAGATCTCTTCTTGAGGTGAGAAGTGACAACGTGAAAGTTCCCTTTTGTGCGACAGCTTTAGATTATGAAAATTAAAAGACAACTCTCTGCACAGCTATCATTAATTATGCATTGAGGTGCCTATGGTCTGAGCTGGTTTTCCATTTTAATGGTTTGAGCAGTCACTTGAAAGGGGAAAATCATAATCCTGGAGAGACCTTCCTGGCTCATGTGACAAAGCACAAAGGAGAGAAGAGCTCCTTGTTCCTGAATTGTATTATTCAAAATGGGACTGAAAATGTGCCCTTGCTCTAACCTCCCCTTTCATCCCCTTGCTTGACTGACTCAAATCTTGTGTGTGGATCTGCTGCAGAGCACAGCCTCTGCTCTCCAGATATTCGCTCCTGTGAGCAAGTAGGCAAGGAGAGGGCAGAGAGGGGTAAGGTCTGGCTGTAACCTTGGCTCCGCTTCTACCCTGTAACTCGCAGGCCAGGCATGAGGTGAAAACTATGCTGCACCCTCTCCAGTGACTTACTTTCCCACTCAGGAGCAAGAGGGGAACAGGGGAGGAATTATGACTGAGTCAAGGAACTGCAAGTCACAGTTTCTTCTCTCAGCTGTCCCTTGGCTGAAATCGCTTTGTGCTGCCCCCTACTCAGAGTTGAACCTAATGGCTCCATCTAGTTATAACTGTAGGCCTAATATTGCAAGGTGCTAACCACCTCCTGAGAGATACTGAGTGCCCTCCAATTCCCACCAAAGTCAATGGAAGATGAAGAAACTCAGCACACTGTAGGGTTTAGCCTTAGTACTACCAAGTTTTCTTGAGGATATATTGTGATGCTTTACAGGTTGATAACTGGAATCTTTAATAAATATATAACCTATTTCCCTCTACACTGGGTGCTTTACACTGGGTGCTGGGTATTTTATTGGTAGCTTAGGTGATGCACATTCCAATGCCCTGCTTTGCAGGATATGTAACCAAAGCATTTTCCCTCGATGAATGCATTAATCTGCCTTGAAAATACTATATTTCTGAATTAAATTAAACCTAACAAAGTGTTCTTGTTCTCTCCACACTTTACTTTGGGGCCTTACTGCATGAGGTTGATATACCTGCAGTAATCATTATGACAATGAGAACAGAAAATACTGTACAAGAGAAACACTTGAAAAATGTTTTTCATAATATGTGACCTTCCAAACTTTACCCTAAATAGCCATTACTATACTTTCTACTAGAGATATATATTCACTCACATCTTGTGTGATCAAGGTGTACTGGGGCAAATGACCTTACCTGCATACATTCAGATACCCCAATTGTTACAGACCATCAAAGGCTGAAAAAAAAAGCCTAATTTAAAGAGCATTCAGTGTTTGAGAGGAATGTTTTACATCTGTCACCTGGGTACATCAGGGTCAAGCTAAAGACCTCAAGTTACAAGGAGGATGCTGTGGAGAATGGAAATCCGATGAAGTGAGCTGTAGCTCACGAAAGCTTACGCTCAAATAAATTGGTTAGTCTCTAAGGTGCCACTAGTACTCCTTTCCTTTTTGTGAATACAGACTAACACAGCTGCTACTCTGAAACCTGTCATTAGATGCTTGGTAGAAGAAGAGAGGCTGTTATAAAAGTGAAGTTCAGTTTAGACAGAAATGATATGGATAACTTTCAATGGGGTTATTTTAAAAAATAATCTTGCACTTTTTCCTTGTTAGTGAGGTTCTTCCCTTTATGCCATTTGGTGGCACAGGCTAATGATAATCCATCTGCCTATGAGAACAAGATCTCACAGCTCTAAACAGGGAAATTAAAGCTAGACTCCATGGTCAATTGCACTAGTACAACCTAAGGATCTTGAATGGAGGTGCACAGGAATAATTGAGGAGCAGTTCAAGTCAAGAGGTTTGGTTCAGCCTTTGATAGACATAAGGTATATCTACACTGGAATAAAAGACCTGCAGCACAGCCATAGCTGACCCAGGTCAGCTGGCTCGGGCTTGGGCTGTAGGGCTAAAAATTTCTGTATAGATGTTTGAGCTATGGCTGGAGTCCAAGCTCTGGGACCCTGTGATGGGAGAGAGTCCCAGAGCCCGGACTTCTGCCTGATTTTAAATATCTACACAATAATTTTACAGCCCCAGAGCCCCAAGTCAGCTGACCCAAGCCAGCCATGGGTGTTTAATTGCTGTTTTGACATGGCCATAGGTAGCAGATACTAACTTCAGATCCGGAGGCAAACATCATCTGAAAGATTGCACAGAGTAGTGTCCCCTAACATCATGAGGGATCAATAGGTCAGTACAGACCTGGAGTGAAAAGTGCCACCTGCTGAAAAACCAATACAATTTCCACAGAATTAATATGAAAGAAAATGAATAATTATCTTTTCTTTTGTGGTCTGTGCAAGCCTGTGGCAGGATGGACTTGGTCTAGAGACTCCCTGCTGGAGGCTTCATGGCCCTGCATCATCCTGCC
Source organism: Lepidochelys kempii (assembly GCF_965140285.1). Taxonomy (NCBI): domain Eukaryota; kingdom Metazoa; phylum Chordata; order Testudines; family Cheloniidae; genus Lepidochelys; species Lepidochelys kempii. The sequence goes on from NC_136387.1 coordinate 25,620,931, forward strand.
CCAGAATAGAGTGGAGAGCGGTCCTCCAGACAGCCTAGAGTGGCTGCAAAGGAGTGGCCAATCAGAAGGGCTGATGGAGCAGCCAATCTGGGGCCAGAAGGGCCCTATATAAGACAAGCAGCAGAACAAAGAAGTGCAGTTGCTGTGTGGAGCTTGATGAGGGAGGACTGGGTGCCTGGCTGGCTAGATGAGCAGCTCACTGCAGAGAACTCACCAGGCAGAACTGAGCCCAGGGAAGGCTGCCAAAGACAGGTGCCTGGCTGGATGGATAGACAAAGTAGTGGCAGGACCATGAAAAGGTCAGTGCGGGCAGGCTGAGCCCAGGGGACTAAGCCCAGGATCTGGCCAGACCAGGCTCAGGTACCAAAATGGGCCCTGCTGGTCTGGTTCCAGATTGAGCCCAGGAAGGGCTGATGAAAAGGGCACAGAGATGGGCCCCAGCTGGGTGGTTGAAGAAGGCAGTGCCTCAGGGAAGAAGTCTTAGAGATATGGCCCCATACCAGGGCCGAGAAAGAACTTGCATTGTATACCCTGGAAGGGGGGAAAGTGTGCTCGGCTGGAGAGCTGAGCTGCTGAAGACCAGCTGAGAGAACAATCGTGCCACTGTGATATAAGAACTAAAACCAAAAGCAGGCTCACACCCAACAAACCAAAGGGGGTTGCCTATGAGAGGTGGGTTGCCCCCCCCCACATGAAAAGAACTGTGTTGGCAGGTATATCAGCCAGATAAAAGGAGTGCCCATGAGAGGGGAGGTTCTCTGTTAGAGTCATAAATGTTCATCCCAGATTTTTTAAATTATTCAGAAATCATTTGAATAAGTAGGGACTTCTGCAATATTAGATCACGAAGTATCACCTATACTCATATCTGGTTTAGGTACCCTTTTAGGTGGGAAACTTAGAACTGTAAGGAATCTCCTCATTAGACATTGGTCCAAATTAAAACCCAGGATCTGAACACTGAATGACTTTGGGTACATTTGGATATGGATCCTGAACTGAACTTTGTAGTAGATTTCCCCCTGCCCCCATCCTCCGTTGAACCAAGAATCCCAGGCTTTAAAGAGTTTCAGATCCGGACCTGAACTACATATATTTGGCTTCTCTCCACTCACAATCCACCTCTAAAAACTTCAATATGTATAGATTCATAGTCTTTCCATATTTAAAGATAAAATAAGTCACTTAAAGATTAAGGCTAATTTTTACATACACATGTCAAACACTGAAGGGGTTTTATATATGCTCTGTATTTGAGAGGAAAAAAAGATTGTTGTCCTGCCATGAGGGGACTGGACTAGATGACCTCTAAGTCCCTTCCAGTCCTACAATTCTATGATGCATATTATATGATAGCAGTCTTTCCATTCCACTTGTATCTCAGGAAGATGTTAATCGGAGGTCCAAAAATCTTGCCACCAAGACTTTTAAAGGAGCTGGCTAAGGATCTCACTGGACTGTTAATATTGATTTTCAATAAGTTTTAGAACACTGGGGAAGTTCCAGAAGACTGGAAGAAAGCTAATATTGAATCAATATTTAAATCATAGACCTGTCAGTCTAACATTGATCCCAAGCAGGATAATGGAGTGGCTGATATGGGACTTCATTAATAAAGAATTATAGGAGGGTAATATTAATGCTATTCAACATAGGTTTGGAAAATAGATCATCTCAAACTAATTTGCTATTTTTTAAAAGTTTACAAGTTTGGTTGATAAAGGTATTAGTGTTGACCTAATATACTTAGACTTGTGTAAGGCATTTGATTTGGTACCAGATGGCATTTTGAATAAAAAAGCTTATCATGAAATAAAATTAACATGGAACACATTAAATGTTAAAAATTAGCTAATTGATACATTGAGACTTAACTGTAAAATGGGGAATTGTCATCAAGAGGGCGTGTTTCCAGTGGGAACACTGTTCTTCCTAATGTATTTTTAAAACTCCTTATTATCCTTCACTCTGCTGGCAATTAATTTTTCCTTGTATCCCTTTGCTTCACTTATCAATTTTTACAATCCCTAACTTCTGATTTATATTCACTATCAGTGTCACCCTTTCTTCCATTTGTTATAAATTTTAATTATTTTTATAGCTGCTCTCACTTCCCCTATAAAGCAGGTTGTTGGTTTTTTAACCAATAGGGACTTCTTCCTCAATTGTGGCTTTTGGGGCATCTAGTACAGTGCTTTTAAACAATTCCAAATCATCATTTTTTCTGATTAAATTCTTCTCCCATCTGAGTTGGCTTATAATTGTTTTCAACTTTGGGAAATTGGCCCAATTACTCGTCTGGACTTTATTCTGCTTGCACATTATAAATGTGAAAGTCATGATCATTTGTATCTAAGCCACCATTAATTTCAGTACTGTAATCAGTTCTTCTTTTTCTGTTAAGGCCTGGTTTAATAAAGAATTTCTCTGTGTTGGCTGCAGCACTGAGTTAGAAAATTGTCATCTAAGATGTTTAGAAATTTTAAGAATGTTTTAGTACTAGAGGATTAGACCTCTAGGATGAGTCACTCAAATTGAAGTCCTCCATGATCACACTTTTTTTTCCCTCTAAACATTATAGATAGTTTACATTTTTTCATTTACGCTAACTGAATACAGAAGTTGTTCATCTGTTGCATCTTATTTCAGTATAAATAATTTGTGGTGAATTAAATAAAATTTATAATCTTGAAATTTGTTTGGAATTTTCTTGTGCATAATATATGAACACATTACCATTCCAGATTTGTGTATTTATTATGCACTCTAATAAAATCCTTTTTGTAATTGAAAATACTCCTAGAATCTGCAGTTTCCAAAGCCCATTTGTTCGTTGTATTTACCTAACTTGTAAAATGGTTGTTAATTTAGTCATAGAAAAAGAATGCATTATTAAAAATATTGATGCTGTCTTGGGTGAATAACTCATGCATTAGACTCTGTGTAGCCTGGGATCAATGCAAATTAAGCCACTCAGTACCATGAAAGGGTTGCTTCTACTCCGTATGCTGTATTAGGGTAGGAAAAGGGCTGATAAAGAATGGATGAATAGGCAGAACAAATAATTTGTCATACACATCCCTCTTAGCAGCAGACTAATTAATTTAGATAAATTATATCAAGTGTCCTGTGTTTAATATGAGAATTTCATTAAAGTAATAAAGCTTTGATTAACTTCCCCTTTTATGTGGATGCTCTACAGGAGAAAATCAGCACTTTTATTACCCTTTCCTTTTCACTCTTATTTTACTTAGTTCCCAATCCTTGGCCCAGAGTAATGATCCAATGGTCACTTCTGACTACATGACTTTGTATTATTGTTAATATGCTAATTTACATAGCACTATGGGGTGCCTGGCAGTTCACAAGCCAGTAAAGGCCCAGTCCCAAAGAATGTAAAAACCTAAGGCTCTAATCCTGCAAAGGTTTATGCCTCTGCTTAACCTTAAGCCCATGAGTGCCCATTGTGATGTCAGATTATTTGCATGCTTAAAATTAAGCATGTATATTCTTTACAGAATGAGAACCTTAGTCTTCGAGTAATGTAGCTGTGTGTTACCCCTTAAATAGGGCAGATTGTATAAATACAATCTCACCCATTTATTGTTTGATGCTTTCTCCACTTAATTCCACTGGACAGTTGTAATTTCTCTTGACTATGGGAAAAGAAATTTGTCAGTAGCAATAGTATGGACTCAGAAAATCTTTCAGACTTTGCTAGAAAGGGGGTTTACGATAGAGGAATAAATATTAAACACTTAAGTGTTGTGAATCTGCTGAGACCTTTAAAATGGTAATTCAACAACAAAAATAGTGGGAGAACATGATTTAACAAACTAGATACCACACAGCCTCTTAAAAACCAGGTTATTTTGACTGACACTTTCAATTCCAGCATGATGTTAGCAGCCAATATTCTCACAAACTTTTGCAGGTTAAATATTACTGCTTCAAACTGCTTGAAAGCTAAGATCATGCACACACTTTCAAGTGGCTCCTAGCTAACAGTTCATAAGAAAGTACATCATGAATGAAGTGTGTTGTGGGGTGGTGAGGGAAGCATAACAAAAATATTATTTTAAAGTGTGATATTTTGTGAACATTCAAAACTAGAAAATCTACTTTTCATCATGGGGAAGCTGGGATTTCTTGATTCACAGGGCTCTATAGCATTAATTTCTTTGCTTGGTCATACTTTGAAATAGTCACTGATCTCTTAGACCAGGAAGAAACCATAATAGACTATAGGCCATTTAGTAGATATTATGAAGGTTTTTAGCCTCACAGGCACCTCTCAAAATAGTGTGCTACATCTTTCTCTAACAAAAGCAGCATAAGAACCTGTGGCTGAATGCAGATTCAAATGGATGAAGGTTTACTGGAAAAAAGCACAGGATACCACTACTATGTATATCCCCAGTTAGTTACAGAACTTAAGGCAAATCATCTGCAAGTGCTGGCTTTTACATTAACTTTTCTTCCTGTAAATCACCTCATTTACCTACAGCCTGACCTGTCAGGGAAATGCTTTCTTCATAGCCCAGTTAAATTCTCAATTTGTATCTTTTCATTGGACCCTTTTGTAGCTGGTTGATGGTTACATATTCCAGGTGAGAGTCAATCCTTGTTTGTCCTGCAATCCCAGGGTGAATGCCACCATTTCTAAATGTAACACAGTACAACAGCGGCTAATTTGTTCTAATTCATTATCATTTGATTAAAAAGAAAAATGTTCTATAACTGGAGTGCATTGGATATTAAATATTGACTTTTCCCTGAGCCTAGCAAAAGCCACATTGCATTTGTGTCCAGGCTTTAAAATTAAAGCTGAAACCTCCACAGAGTCGCCTTTAGACTTCTAAGTAGGAATGATTATTGTTTTTAATTTTAGAAAAGGAGTGTGACATGCATGTCCATTGAATTACCACTACTCAAAGTTCACCTCAATCACTTTGAATTATTGTAACCCAAGCTATATTTAAAAAAAAAAAAAAAACAGCATCCAAACTTAGCTGGTATTTTTTGTTTAAGCATAAATGTTCTGATGACTATTATAAAATTATGGGCTCTACAGCCTGACTTTACCTGGGACTTCGATCAAATGAAGAGTGAAAGAACAGAAAACAGCTTACCAGTTTGGGCTCTGTGGACAATGCATATTTGTGAAAGAGAGAGAACTAGATTAAAAAGCAAGCCTGATCAAGACAGAAAATAGTGGTGGTCCTTTGGTTATAAACAAAACTATAACAAAATAAAAATATATAAAACTTTTTATCATATTTAATGAAAATGTATGTGGTAGACCTCAGTGCTAACACCTTCTCAGAGTAAAAATATTAATCTTTGGCAACATGGAGCAGGGTCCCTGCAGGGCCCTTTTGGCTCCGGCTCCGGCCCCTGCCCCACTGACAAAGTCACTCAAAGTCTGGGATTCAGTAACCCCTGGTGCTATTTATTTACAGGTTGTGCTCCCACCACCTTTTCACCATACACAGCTTGGGTTTTAGTGTCTGCAGCCAGGAGGGCAGAGATATTGCTCTGGTTCCACGCCTTCACGCCTCTTTTATATAGCCCCAGGCTAATTGGGTGGGCAGCTGTCTCCCATTCCCCAGTTAGGCACAGGTTTTCTTTAGCTAGGTCCAATTTACTTCCCTTAATGGAAAATGGCATTACAGAGGGCTGAGTCCACAGTTCTTGCCCAGCACCCTGTCACACACCTCTCCCCCTTGTCCAATGGCCAGGGTCACCCATCCGCATCCTCTTTTCCCCCCCTACCAGGCAGGGCCCTATGGAGGACCTCCCTCATCCTTCCGGTGACCCACTGGGCCTTTCTTGTGGGGTTCAGCCATCCCCTATCCACAAAAACCACATTGCATGAGGGGTGGATGTCCCAATAGCTCTCCTGCCACCCACAGGTCCTCACACCATTCACACCCCTGAGTGTGTCCCTCTTCCCTTTTCCCCCTTTGCCTCCAACAATGGTTCAGGGTTGATCCCATCTCTCCTCTGGTCACCCATTGCTTCAAGTTCCACAAACCCATCAAGCGGGGACTGGGTCTCATCTTCTGGGGGTCCCCTTCCAGGAAGTTCCTTTGGGCCCTTCGGTCCGAAGGCGGATACCTCTTTTATCCTTTCCTTCTCCTGTCCTTTTTGACTCGGGCTCTGTTGTCTAGGGTTTTCTATTTCAGAGATCCCTTCCTCGGTGGCGGAGGGGGGTCTTCCCCTTTTCCTACCATGGGCTTCCTTCCCCAACTTCCTTTCTCTCTTGGGTAGAGGTCCCAGTTGGTCCCCACCACCACTGGGTATAGCAGACTCCCTACTACCCTGACCCATTTCCAACAGAACCTGCCCCGGACCTCAAGAGGTGCCTGGGCCATTGGGCAGTGCCTCTCACCCCCATGGATGCACTCCAAATTCACTTTGGCCCTGTGAATCATCCATTGTGGCTTCTCCTGCCCGCTCCTTACAAGAGAACAGGTCAAGGCCACGTCCACTAGACCCCACTGGGTTCTCCTCTCCACCATCACGGGAATGGTAGATAGTTTCTGCCCCTTTCTCTGCCCTCCAGAGTTGGTCCACCCGCAAAACTCTGCGAAGCCACACTCCCTGTCCATCCAGTCCCTCTTGCACTATAAGGTGGGTAGAAAGCTGGCTAGATTGTCGGGCTCAATGGGTAGTGATCAATGGCTCCATGTCTAGTTGGCAGCCGGTATCAAGTGGAGTGCCCCAAGGGTCGGTCCTGGGGCCGGTTTTGTTCAATATCTTCATAAATGATCTGGAGGATGGTGTGGATTGCACTCTCAGCAAATTTGCGGATGATACTAAACTGGGAGGAATGGTAGATACGTTGGAGGGGAGGGATAGGATACAGAAGGACCTAGACAAATTGGAGGATTGGGCCAAAATAAATCTGATGAGGTTCAATAAGGATAAGTGCAGGGTCCTGCACTTAGGACGGAAGAACCCAATGCACAGCTACAGACTAGGGACCGAATGGCTAGGCAGCAGTTCTGCGGAAAAGGACCTGTGGACAGTGGACGAGAAGGAAAGGAAAAGGACAGTGGACGAGAAGCTGGATATGAGTCAGCAGTGTGCCCTTGTTGCCAAGAAGACCAATGGCATTTTGGGATGTATAAGTAGGGGCATAGCGAGCAGATCGAGGGACGTGATCGTTCCCCTCTATTCGACATTGGTGAGGCCTCATCTGGAGTACTGTGTCCAGTTTTGGGCCCCACACTACAAGAAGGATGTGGATAAATTGGAGAGAGTCCAGCGAAGGGCAACAAAAATGATTAGGGGTCTGGAACACATGACTTATGAGGAGAGGCTGAGGGAGCTGGGATTGTTTAGCCTGCAGAAGAGAAGAATGAGGGGGGATTTGATAGCTGCTTTCAACTACCTGAAAGGGGGTTCCAAAGAGGATGGCTCTAGATTGTTCTCAATGGTAGCAGATGACAGAACGAGGAGTAATGGTCTCAAGTTGCAGTGGGGGAGGTTTAGATTGGATATTAGGAAAAACTTTTTCACTAAGAGGGTGGTGAAACACTGGAATGCGTTACCTAGGGAGGTGGTAGAATCTCCTTCCTTAGAGGTTTTTAAGGTCAGGCTTGACAAAGCCCTGGCTGGGATGATTTAACTGGGAATTGGTCCTGCTTCGAGCAGGGGGTTAGACTAGATGACCTTCTGGGGTCCCTTCCAACCCTGATATTCTATGATTCTTTCTATGTTCCGGTTGCGTGCACTGCCAGAAGATGAGTGGCCTGGTTCCAGTGGGAGCTCCATGGTTGTTCTATCTTTTCTCTGGACCCTTCCTGGTCAGAAGTTCCCTGGCTTTTTTTCCCAGTTTCTTCTTCCTTATACGGGCATCTGCCCTTCCTGGGAAAGTCCGCCTCTGCATACTCCTCCATCAGTTTTACCGCTGTCTCTGCCATGCTCTGTTAGTGCCGTCTCACCCGTACCCTTATGTTCTTGGGGAAGCCATGTAAAAGCTGTCCTCGGATAAGCACAGCCATGATCTCCCTCCCTGTCTGGGCATCGGGTCTCAGCCATCGGGTGGCCTGTCCATTAACTTCTGGGCAAACGCCCAGGGCCGCAAACCCCCCGTCCGCCTTGCTGCCCAGAACCTCTGGCAGTACTTTTCAGTGGACAGCCCCACCCAATCTAGGATGACTGTCTTTAGCACCTCCTGGTCAGTTCCTCACTCCTGGCTGGGTCCTTACTCAAGGCAATATAGGCCGCTTGGGTTTTGCCAGCCAGGTAGGAAGCCAGCCACAGGGCCCAGGTTGTCCTATCTCATCCTGCCCCCATGGCTACCTGCTCAAAAGTGCCTAGGAAGTTATCGGAGTCATCTGTGGGGACCATCTTACAAACTTCCAAGCCCGGCACCTGAATGCTATCCTCCACCATAAGATTCACCATCTTTTGGAGGAGCTGCTGTTGTATGCTAGCCTGCTCTCATATAAAGTCTTGCATGCTCTTCTGCTGCTCGGCTTGCCAGTTAAGCAAGGCCTGCTGCTGAAACTGCTGAAAGGTTTGCATAGCCTTTTGTACCTCTTCCTGCTGTTTTACCAGCCATCACAGGGTCTCCTCCATCTCCAGGCTGCCAAACTCTTGCTCTGGCACAAGATCCCGGACAAGCCCCCATGTGTAGCAGGGTTGCTGCAGGGCCCCCTTAGCTCCTATCCCTGCTGTGCTGACAAAGTCACTTGGAGACTCTGGGGTTCAGTAACCACTGGTGCCATTTATTTACAGGTTGTGTTCCCACCACCTTTTCACCATACACAGCTTGGACTCTAGTGTCTACAGCCAGGATGGAAGAGCTATTGCTCTGCTTCCACTCCCTCCCTCCTCCTCTTTTTTTATAGCCCCAGGCTAATTGGTGGGCAGCTGTCTGGCATTCCCCAATTAGGCACAGGTTTTCTCTAGCCAGTTCCAAATTCCTTCCCTTAATGGGAGTTGGCGTGCTAGAGGGCTGAGTCAGCAGTTCTTCCCCAGCACCCTGTCACATAACACTACAAGAACATAAAACTAATTTCTAAACTGTGGGATTTCCACTAGGCCTGTGGTGCATTAGCAGAGTGGAATCAGTGATGTTTGTACAGTTGCCATTAACTTTGTAGCAAACTCTAGCTACTCTTTGCAACTAGTTTGCAATTCACCAAACCTCCCATCCCCACCATTAGCCTGTAATCAAAAAGTTATTAAAGATATTATTTGGTGCATGAGCCTAATATAGTTATCAGATTTATAAAAATACTAATGAGGGCACTTAGCTGTAAGCTGTAGGCACTTAAAATGACACAACTTAAAATTACTGTGCAGTAGTACAATTTAAGGTGATCCACCACCAGTTAGCCAGGCGTCTTAAAAAACTCAAATTTTCCCTCCTCATATGCTCCCCACAATTTACACCCTTAACAGCTCAGCATCCCACTTTTGCATTTCCCCCAAGCCCCTCATTTTAAAATGCCTGGGGGGGAAAGATGTACGATATACCCTGAAGGTCATCAGATATGGGCTATTTTAGGCTAACTCAAATGAACACACACCTATGGTAACCCAAAAGCTTTACTTAGATTAAAACCAATATTTAATAGATATAATACTCAAGAAGAGCAACACAATAAAGGAGATTCTTGCAGCCATAAGCAGATGTGAGCAGAAATTGGACAGCAAAGCGCTTTCATCACTTAGCAAACTGAACTGATTTACACATTTTGCCACTATTTAACAAATCAATGGTTGAACTTCTAACAAATCTTAATTATGGTGCCATTACAACAGAATATATACAGAACAAAATGTCTTTCCCAACCAAATTAGCTAGCTATATTTTTTCCAAGCTTGAAGTCAACAGAAGCATTAGTTCTACTGTGTTGTTTTGAGAATTTTTCTCTCTTTCACAATCACAACGTATCAGTGCTGCCTATCTTCTGGAAAATTATAAAATGCAGAATACATACAGCAATAGGAAAGCTATATAGAGCTTTTCCCTAGCCTTTTTCCTATGCCAATCCTACATTACATACTCAGCAAATGACTCCAGCTGCATACACATGCTTTCTCTCACATATATGTATCCTATTTCTTAGTAACAAACACCACAGAGAAACAAACCACCATATTCTGCATTCAGTCCACAAATGCCCTTTCCACTGATACCACAGGGAAATCTTGCACAATACGTGAGAGGAAAGTACGTCCCTAGGACTTGTGAGGAACTTTGAATTCATTATCTTCCAAAAGCCTGCATTTTATCATCATTTTGGTGGCTAAATCCTGAATTTTCTTATTCTTACTCATGCAAACCCAAATGCTGCCTGTGACCAAGGAGCTCAATGAGACTTCCTAAAAAGGGGACATTTCCTATTTTTTAATTTCATAAAGAACTTACTTGAAATAATAATGACAGGTTTCAGAGTAACAGCCGTGTTAGTCTGTATTCGCAAAAAGAAAAGGAGTACTTGTGGCACCTTAGAGACTAACCAATTTATTAGAGCATAAGCTTTCGTGAGCTACAGCTCACTTCATCAGATGCATATCGTGGAAACTGCTGCAGACTTTATATATACACAGATAATATGAACCAATACCTCCTCCCACCCCACTGTCCTGCTGGTAATAGCTTATCTAAAGTGATCATCAGGTGGGCCATTTCCAGCACAAATCCAGGTTTTCTCACCCTCCACCCCACAACACAAATTCACTCTCCTGCTGGTGATAGCCCATCCAAAGTGACAACTCTTTACACAATGTGCATGACAATCAAGTTGGGCTATTTCCTGCACAAATCCAGGTTTTCTCACATCCCCCCCACCCCTATACACACACAAACTCACTCTCCTGCTGGTAATAGCTCATCCAGACTGACCACTCTTCAAGTTTAAATCCAAGTTAAACAAGAGTTTTTCCTACCCCCCCCCCCAGATGTTCTGGTTTAACTTGGATTTAAACTTGAAGAGTGGTCAGTCTGGATGAGCTATTACCAGCAGGAGAGTGAGTTTGTGTGTGTATGGGGGTGGGGGGGATGTGAGAAAACCTGGATTTGTGCAGGAAATAGCCCAACTTGATTGTCATGCACATTGTGTAAAGAGTTGTCACTTTGGATGGGCTATCACCAGCAGGAGAGTGAATTTGTGTGGGGGGGTGGAGGGTGAGAAAACCTGGATTTGTGCTGGAAATGGCCCACCTGATGATCACTTTAGATAAGCTATTACCAGCAGGACAGTGGGGTGGGAGGAGGTATTGTTTCATATTCTCTGTGTATATATAAAGTCTGCAGCAGTTTCCACGATATGTATCTGATGAAGTGAGCTGTAGCTCACGAAAGCTTATGCTCTAATAAATTGGTTAGTCTCTAAGGTGCCACAAGTACTCCTTTTCTTTTTGAAATAATAATATTGATCATCAAGACGCAGTCTGGTCTTAAGGAATGAGCCTGGAGCTAAGCTTAAGCAAGTAACTGCTGAACTATGAACCCAGTTCTGATACTCTTTGGTATATATAGTTTTGGCCAAGCAAATTCACTGCTCTGTGTCTGACAGCAGTATTTATAAAAATTATCAGTATGTGTTTTACTGTAAGTACTTGACAAAAAGATATACATAATTCCACTCTCAGAGAATCAACATTGAGTAAAACAACGAACGACACCTCTCATTAAAAGCAAAAAATAAAAACCTTTCAGGAGCTTATAGGTCAAAGGATCAATAAGTTACAGCAAGCAAAAAAAGTTAGAAAGTTTTTTTAAAATGACAGAATTTTAAAATGTCAAACTCAATATCTCAAAATCCACTTTTCAGATTTACCTCAAACTCAATGGAATAATTTGATGCAGTGCCAGCATGAGCAGGTTTAAAAGAGTTTGGTTGCAGAGAGAAGACACCTCTCCACAATACATAACTTGTCCACAGTCACAGAGGAAGTCAAGAAGATATAATCAGGCATTCCCAGCCCTGTATTCACACCTCTAAAGAAATTTTGTGCATCCGAAGAAAAATTGTGTTAACATATTTGTAAGCAAGGATGACTTTCCACTGGTATATATGTATTTAAAATTTAACAAAATAACATGTTTGATTTATTGTGGAAATGCATATTAGATGCTTAGAGTTCCCTTTTGGAAAGAGACCTTTATGGGAGACCCATGCTCTTTTAAAGAATGAGAAGTGGGGGAATGTTAGTACCTCCCCTTTAGACCAGTCTCAGCAAGAGGGCGTCACCTAACCTAAATGTCTCCTTTGTTTAGGGTTTATAGTCAGTTCAGCAACCTTGCAACTGATACTTTCAAATCTTCTGTCATAGCATCCTTTCTTCCAAGGGCATGTGTCTTTAAAATTGTGAGAACTAAATTTAAAGAAAATATGGTTGATCATGCTTCGCTACCCTGAGACACATCCAGAGGTCAACTACAGAGGCTGAGGAAGTCTTTAGAGAGTTCTCATAAACCTTCAGACAAAAGGACAGATTCTTAAACTGATAATTTGTGCAATTTTTGTTGTTGTTCAATCATTAACAGTGCATTTGTTGTGATTGATTACATGTTTAAAGAAATCTTTTAAATAATTTAAATTATTACCTCATTTGTCATCTCATTCTGAGATTAAAGGTAATTTTACAATAATTATAGAAAATACTGTGGTGACTATTGTGTCTTGTATCAAGAAATATTTTCATTGTCTCCGTTGGCGTCCACTCTTATGCTGTACCATTATTTTTGCTGTTACAAACTTTTAGGAGCCTGAAGATCAGTTCACTCATCCTCAATTAATTATGTTGAGAATGGAGACTCAACCTGGGCAAGTTGAGCCCTCCCCAAGACACTCACTCCTCCCTAGATTCAGAGCCTGAGCTCTAGCACGAGCCTAAATGTCTACACAGCTATTTGTAGCACCATATCATGAGCCCAAGTGTATATAGCTAGGTTCTGAGACTCGTTAGTATGTGTTTCTGCTTGCCATGTAGACATACCCTCACACCAAGCATTTCCTCTCTTTCTCTGCCTTTTCAAAAAAGTGCTAATCCACCATTCTATGGCCATGAGAAGAGTCATGTGATTCCTCACCCTGCCCATGGGAATTGGCAGCCAGACTTATCTTCTGCAACCACTGTTTCTCATCAGCCAGCTCACTATTCTGCAGAACTGCTCTGGACTCAGTAAAATATAATTACCTCAACCTCTGCTGCTGGCATATGACATGGGAGCAGGAGGTGGCGGCTTTCATTGAGGAGGCAGGACGGGGCAAGGACTGGTTTCCCAATAGCAGAAGAGGAAACAACAGATCAGAGTCCCTCCTCTCTGATGTCACCAACTTGCTCTTTTCCCTAACACAATGCCCTGTAGTGGCTTTCTTCCTGGAACCTTAGAAATTAGTTAGTTCATTGCATTAACCAGGTAAATGGGCAGTTACAGTGATCCCAATTCTGCCCTTGAATTTGCACATACAATTCAAAGTGACTTCAAAAAGGTGTTGTAATGCAGGTGGAGTTAACATGATTATGAGAATGTTAACATTAACATTTCCTCAAATCAGTGTTTAAAATTCCAATCTCCTAGCACAAGGGGTTCCTGGTTTGTGACTGTGGCTTCCAGTCACAATACAAATAATAAACATGCATTTACCTTTACAAAAGGTAAAACTAAAAGGAACATTTTTATTGCCCTCTCACCTCTTCCAGAATAGGATAAATATAATGTCAGGAACTTTTGTGCTCCCATTGTCTGTGCTATGCCTGTTCCTAGAGTGAAGGCTGGGATTTTCAAGAGTAATGTTAATGGGCATTGGACACTTAACTCCCTTTGGCCCTTTTGGAAATTCTATCTTAAGTTTTCAGTGCTGTTATTTTGACACTCTCTGTTAGCAGCAGATTGACAGGGTAAAATTAAAGTATCATAAATGTATTTTTAACATTTCTCTAATGGCCATAAAAAATTGTGAAGTTGACATAGCTAGTAAATTACTTGTTTGGTCTTCACTAGAGTTTGGGAGATTCTTGAAAGTGTTCACAGATCATAACAAATTACAAACAACAATTCTGCCCTTAAATTTGCATGCACAATAACAAATACAATATAAATAACCATATTGTATTGACCACTACTGGTCACATTCAATGTATTCTAGGCATCTCTCTTTTTTTGCCTCTACAGAAATAAATACAGATAAAAATATAACAGTGGAACTGAAACTCCACTTTTCCTCTTCTCTAGTACTCTGAGTAAATTTTGTCTCATCAAGATGTGACCAATTTCTCATTAAAATACTTTTAGACAAAGGCAAAACGGGCATAGTCAGCTCTCAGTAATACTGACATAGATCTGGAGTAACTTCATTGACTTCAGTGAAGTTATACCATTGTAAAATTGGAGTAACTGAAACCAGAGGTGTTTTGCTTCACACTATTACATGGGGGCTTTGGGGAGGGAAAAAGCTTTTCTGAGAGATTACTCCTCATGTCAGCATTGCATTCTCTGGGCTTCCCATAGAGTTATGCCAAAGCTCTTTAATCTGGACCTGCAGCATCCCTCTGTCCTCAACCTCCAGGGCAGAGACTGACACAATTTGCTGAATTGTGCCAAAAAAGAATGTGGTACATTTATGACTTGGTCAGCGGTCTATGGGAACTTGAGTGTTGCCCAGTATCAAATCTCAGTGTAATTCAGGTCATCACCTTAGTTTATAAAAAACTATTAGAAAAACACTGTTTTGTGTGTGTATTTTTGAAGGGAAAAGCCTAATTCGGAAAAAAACAAAGCAAAGGAGATCTCTTTATCTTCCTTCTGGTTGTTGATTCGATGTTTTAAATTTAGAAACTATTAATTTGATAACAAGAGTTACCTACATGGTTTGGAATTTAAAATATAGTGATGATTTTACAGCAATTGGTGTAGTTATTAAATAATGGAAAGAATTTATTAAAGCGTTATTTTCAATACAAAAAATTATTGTGCTTTCCAAAAAGATGCAAGACTTCAGCATTATATTTCCTGAGAATTACCAATTACCGATACTCTTTTTGCATATCTATTATGAATTTCAGCTAAATAAACAAAAAGAAAAGAGAAGGACAATGTGTACAAGATAAAAATATTCTGACTCATTTAAAATAAGAGGAGCAATATGTTTTTCTCCTTCATTTTGAATGAAAAGCTTTAGCAGTAATGGGCCTTCTCTGTTGATCCACTGTTTAAGATACAATATTGTAAGTGATAGAACTAACAGCAGACCCTAGACCTCTATACTATTAAATCTGTCCCTCCACTTTGAATTTCCTGGCTTTGTAGAAACTTTTTCTCTTTTTTTTGGGGGGGGGAGAAGGGGAGAAGAGATAAATCTCCATTTCTCATCATCATAGCATCTGAGCACTTCAGAAACATTGAGTTAATTTTACAAGTGATGAACTGAGGCAAAGAGATTAAGGCCAAAATTTTCAAATATAGGTGTCTAAAGTTTGGCTTCTGAATGGACTCAGTGAGAGCTCAGGTTGCTCAGAACCACTAAAATTCAGGGCAAAGGCTTCTAATCAGGATCTAAATATTGATTTACATGAGAAACTTTAGGCACTTATGTTTGCAAATGTTGTCCCCGCTCACTTGTTCAAGGTTACACAGGAAGCCTGAGGTAGCAATGAGAACTGAACCCAGATCCCCAGTCATATTCCTGAGTCGCAAGACCATCCTTCAACACTGCAATCTTCTTTGAAGGTATTCTGCCCATTAATTACAGATACACATTTTGAACTTTAACTCAAGTTTCATGATGTTTTTTCACTTGGAATGTTTTACTTTTCATAGTTAAGACTCCATTTTTGATGAGTGGGAGGTGTTTAGACTTCACCAAACACTATAGATAGAAATCATTGAAATGTCTGATTCAAAACATTTGGGGAGAGAGGAGACACATTCTGAACAGTGACAGGTCATGATAACATATTTAACTCTTTGGTCCCATTTATAACATCATAATTATTACAACAGATTCCACAGGCAGGTATCAAAGGGGGAAAAGTTAAAATTGTGTGGTTCTGTTGGGTAAGAAGTATCCCCTTAACTCAGCATTTCCTGGTTTTCTACATTTGAGTTTTGTGCACCATTGTAATGCTAATGATAAGAGGACCTGATATCTATGGGGACCTGAACTCTATATTTTCTATAATTTAATCAAGTTGTCTCAGGAATTTACAAGAGTAACTTAAACAATGTTAACTGTCACAATGAAATATTGATCAGAAGTGTTTTTTCTCAGATACCCTGTAACCAAACTATTCAGAGCTTGAATGATGGTCACCAATATCTGGAATTGCACCAAAGGAGACTCTTGGAAACACCTGAGGAACAAGGACTGGACTGCGGGGTGGAGGGCAGTGCTGGACCCAGGCTAGAGGGATTTCTAGGCTGTAAAAGGAAGACCTGGGGTTTTTAAGCTGCAAGCAGGTGCAGCTTGCCCCTTAAGAGCCTGCCGCCGTCTTAAATCATCATTTAGGGTGAGAATTTGCTACTCATATCCAATCTCTCTAGTATATTAAGCTTAGATTGCATTTTTTTATTTTCTAGGTAACCTGCTTTGATCTGTTTGCTATCCCTTATAATTACTTAAAATGTACACTGTACACTGTACAGTTCCCTGTTCAGCGCAAGACGGTATAATTTTGGGTTTACCCTCGGGGGGGGGGGGAAGCGGGCGCCGGGCAGTTCCTTTGCTGAAGCCTTCCCATGCAGAGATGATCTCAGCATCTATATGTCACTGTAGCTGGGTGTGTCCCTACCTGTATTTGTGCTGGAGGGGGCTTGAGGGCCTGTTACAGCAGCTCAGTGTAAAGGGAGCCCAGGCTGGTGGGTCAGGTGGGCTCAGTGGTACCCCAGTTCCAGGTGGCACCCTGGGAGGAACCTGTCACAGAGGGGATTTGAATGCAGGTTTCACCCCTCCCAGGATAGTGCCCTAACCACTGGAATTTTAGCTATTCCAGGATGGGTTGGTCTCACTCTTTCCTTTTCCAGCTGTCCTATTTTGTATAAAATACTAGATTATTCAATGGGTGAGGGAGAGCAACCAAGTGAGAAAATTACTTTATAGCCTGATGGTTAGGGCATTGACCTGGGATGTTGGCAGGGACACCTAGGATCTAGTCTCTGTGCCAATGACTAATTATTTACTCAAAGTGCAATAGCTTTAACAGGAGAAATTGAAAAAAAACCACCACCAACTACCCTATATAGCCTTGTAGTTAGAGCCCTCCTCTGAGTGGGGAGACCTGAATACAAGCCCTTGTTTCAGATCTGGGATCTGAACCTGGGTTTCCTACATACCAGGTAACTGCACTAACTACTGGACTATTGTATATAAGACTATTGTATATATATTGTATATAAGCAGCCACAGCAGCTTTTCCTCTGGTGGTTTTGTGAATGACATGTAAATCCCCTTGTGACTCTTGCTTGGAAACTTCTTTTTTTTTGCCATTTACCAAATTTCCTACTGTGCGGGTCCATCCAAAACTGCATTTTTTGGCAAATAAATTCTTTGTCTGAAAAATTTTGACAGGTTTCAGAGTAACAGCTGTGTTAGTCTGTATTCGCAAAAAGAAAAGGAGTACTTGTGGCACCTTAGAGACTAACCAATTTATTTGAGCATAAGCTTTCACGAAAAATTTTGCTGATCTCTATCAGTCATGTCATCTAATGATGATATTTTCCATTCCAACAGTCACTCAGGAGGATGTTAAACAGCAAATACTAATGTTAGACATTTTAAAATCAGCAGGTCTGGATAACTCGCATCCAAGAGTTTTTAAAAAGCTGGTCAAGGAACCCTGGGCCATTAATGTCAATTTTTAATATGTCTTGAAAAACTGGGGAAGTTCCAAAGAACTGGAAGTAAGCTAATATTATGCCTATATTTTAAAAGAGTAAATGCGATGACCTAGGTAATTATAGGCTTGTCAGCCTGACATGGATCCCAGACAAAATAACTGAATGGCTGATATAGCACTCCATTAATAAGGAATTAAAGAAAGGTACTGATTAATGCCATTCAACGTTTATATGTGGAAAACAGTTCTTGTCAAACCAACTTGGTATCTTTTAAAAAATAAGATTACAAGTTTGATTGATAAAGTTAATTGTGTTGATGTAATATACTTAGAATTCTGTAAGGCATTTGACTTGGTACTGCACGACATTTGGATTAATGAACTAGAAAAATACAAGATTAACATGGCACACATTAAATGGATTAAAAGCTGGCTGACAAAACTCAAAATGCAATTGTAAACAGAGAATCACCACCAAGTGGGAATGTTGCTAGTAGAATCCCACAGGGATTGGTTCTTGGTCCTATATTATCTAATATTTTTATTAATGACTTGGAAAAAATGAAAGTATTGCTTATTAAGTTTGCAGATGACAAAGATTGGAGGAGTGGTAAATAATAAAAAGGACAGGTCACTGATACAGAGCAACCCGGTTCATTGGGTAAACTGGGTGCAAGCAAACATGTGTTTTGATACAGCCAAATGTGAAGGTAAACATATAGGGAAAAAAATGCAGGCCATGCTTTCAGAATGGGGGACTCCTTCATGGGAAGCAGTGACCCTGAAAAGGACTTGGTGGTAACAGTGGATAATTAGCTGAACATGAGCTCCCAGTGCCATGCTGTGGCCAAAACAGCTAATGTGAACTTTGAATGTATTAACAGGGAAATCTTAAGTAAGAGTAGGGAGAGTCTATTACCTCTGTATTTGGCACTAGTGTGACTGCTACCAGAACACTGTGCCCAGCTCTGGTGTCCACAATACAAGAAAGAGATGATAAATTGGACAGGGTTCAGAGAAGAGCCACAAGAATGACTGGAAAACCTGCCTTAAAGGGATAGACTCCAGGAGCTCAATCTATTCAATTTAACCAAAAGAAGGCTAAGGGGTGACTTTGTCATAGGTTATCAGTATATCACAAAATTTTGTTCCCTATCTAAAGGCTTGCCAATCTATCAACAAAGGTATAACAAGATCCAGTTACTGGAAGCTGAAATAGGATGCACATTTTTAACAGCAAGGGTCATTAACCATCCAAACAATTTTCTGAGGGGCTGTGGTGGATTCTCCATCACTGGACATTTTAAAATCAAGATTGGATTGTTTCTAAAAGATGTGCTCTAGTTCAAACAGGAATTAATTCAGGAATGTCCTATGTTATACAGGAAATCAGACTAGATCCTGAAAGATCCCAAACCATTTTGGTGTAAAGAGTGTGTCACAGTCCAACATAATCGCAATGGGATTTACAAGCATAAATATGGGAAGCTGCATTTTGCCCCTAGTTTGAAGTTCAGACACTAGAATGGTGGGGGTTCTAGAAGTGCCTAGATAGAGATAAACCTCTTTTCCTTGTATGTTTAGACAGTTTTGTCTATCCTGGAGATTCTATGTGTTGAAAAGACAGGAAAAAGAGTTAAAAAACAACGGTGTGGCCTGGTTAAGACATGTTACACTAGTTTAGTATTCATTTTAACTTTTTGTGAGAAAACATGCAGTATTTAGTAATCCACCCAAGAAAAATGGGTTGGGGGGAAAAAGTTTTAAATTATATTTTTTCTTATCCTACTGAAAATTTCCCACAGAATTAATGTGGGATCTTCTTCCCCACAAACATGAGGCAGAGCACAATGCTGCATGGGTCTCAATAAATATTTTCTATCACATATTCCCAAAGAGAGGAAAAGCCTCCTTCATTCAAAGTCAGCCATGAATTTTGGCCTCTAGAAAAGCAAATGTTCTAATAATTGATTTGGGCCTGTCCTCTCAGCCTTCCCACGTATGAGAGTTTATGCCAAGAGCAGTGGTTCTGTGGTGGAAGTAACCGTGGGATTAAGAATGTCAGACTTTACTAGCACTTTAATGAAACATCACCCAGTTACAGTTGTTAATCTTTTTCCCCTCAACTGAGCTGTGGATTGGGATATTTTTTTTGCTTGGCATCTGAAAAAGCTTTCAGTCAGCGGCCCTTCTACCTGCCTCAGGGTAAGAAAAGCCTCCTACCTCTATCTCCCATGGAGCTTTAAAATTGGGTCAGATTTCTCCTAACGCAGAGAGAAACTCTCTAACTTTCACTAAAATGAAGATTAGGGCCAGAGCTGATCCTGTGGCAGTAGCTAGTCAAGAGGAACCAGGGATGAATGATGCCATCCTGAGGGAAATACTAAATTAAAAACCATTCTGCATCATACTGCTAGCCTTTCTTGAGTCTCTGGTGGAGTTTTCTCTCTGAACTGGTGCACCCAGCACATTGCAGAGCACTGCAGAGCTTGTTCATAATTACACTGGTTCTTGAATATCCCCATAGAACTAGCTAATTTTAAACTTATCTTTTCAACTAAATTTAGGACAAAAATGCATCCCTAAGTTTTTTTCACTTGATACAAAGTAACTTTTTCTTATCATTTGTGTTGTCCTTTACCACACTGAAAATGTGTGAGCAAAACAGATTCCTCTTGCTGAACACAGTCTAATTGAAGATATACAGGGCTTCATTTTCCAGCCACTGATAGATTCAATACTGGTCTCATGCCATTGGTTGCAATGGAGTTAGACCTGCTTTACTCCATTTGAGATTAGAATCATGCTCATAACATCTAGTTTCTTACATTCTTAAAAAGGTAATATGGATAATCAAAATATGGATATTTTAGCACATAATTTGGGTGGAGAGAGGAATATTTTCTTACCTTGAGCTGTGAAATCATTTTTGTTATAAAGGCAAGGCATAATCTGAAACACATCAGAGCAGTCTCTGACTTCCCCTACACTGGTGAAAACGGGGAGTAACTCCACTGAATTCAATTGAATTACTGTACCACAGATTCTGGCTCTTTGTCTCTTTGCCTTAGGTGTATTCTTGTGTGCTGCTGAGACCCACCGGAGCATGAGGCAGGCACTGTGGTTTGAGCACTGATTTAAATAAATAGCATTTTTTGAAAAGCAATTGGGGGAGACTAATTATCCATGGATGATAGGTTTTAAGTCTTTTAGAGTCAGATACAGAGGCTGGAATTCTATTACTCACGCAACTCCTTAACATTTAAAAGGGAAATTACTTGCACATCCTTTCTGATCATACCATCAGAAAAGCTGGTAACTTTTTACCATTGTGTAATGTAAACAGGAAATAATTTGTACGTGTAATACATCCAATGGGTCTCTGCTCTCTCCCTCCTCCCCAGCTTCCATTAACCTCAAAGTGGCCACTGCAAATTTTATATTTTTAAATATCATCCTGAAAACTTACAAAGCTCTCCAAAAACTGCTCTAAACTGCAGATCTTTGCTATTCAAACTACCTTCGATGAGTGCTGAGGATGGAACACAGCAGGGGAACCCCAATGCTGTGAACAATGGCAGCCCCACTACACTTCCAATCTACTCTCAGACACTCCCTTCCTACAGTCCTGTCACCCACTTCTAGACTCAGCTACGTGTAACATGCCGTATTTTGTTCGATTTCCAAGCTTTGTGCACTTTGGGGCACACTGAGACCAAAGAACAGCCTTTCCTCCCCAGCTCCCATTAAGCGTCTCGAAACCCAGTGTGGTGGGGAACCCTGCACTCTGCTGGTAACACTGATTCACTGCTTCAAGCTCCTTTAGTGAAACATTGCTTTCACCGCTGCCTCTCTTCCCCCGCTGAGACAACTGTTGCATTGAAGTCCAGCGGTTAAAAGGTTGTGAAGGAATCTTCTGTGGGAAGCAAGCTTTAAAATCCAAAAGAAAGGCTTTTCTTTTAATTCCCTCTCAGTCTCTTTTTCTTTCTCTAACCCCCTGTTTCTCTCTCCCATCCCCCAGCCCCAACTGAGGAGCTCATTAGGAACTGCTCTTAACTGCAGCACATGTGTGCCATCTACAGGCCTCCGATGCCAGAAAGATTTTACTTAGACACGGCTGTCTGAAATCTAAAAAAAACAGGCATGAAATATATTGTATTTCCCATAAACATTCAACCCATATCCTCCTTTAATTTTTAAATACTATGACTCAGAACATTAATCTACTGTCTGCAGGTAAAGTAAAGTTAAGGGCTATGTGATGTGATACATTGAGATTAAATAGACATGATAAAAATGATTACATTTTCAGCGAATTCCTCTACATAGTCACGCTCTAGTTCTTATTTTCTTCATAGCTCTAGGAGATTAGGATATTGTCCTGCATTCTAAATTTCTTACAGTTTTACTTCATATTTTGGTAATAAAGCAGAGGTTCAGAGCATATCCAACAGGGTTTTTTTCATAAATAGCAGATGAGATTATCATAGAATTGACTGGATCCACACTAGTTTTCAGGGGTAAAGAGTTTTTTTTTTATCTTGATAGGCACACACTGAAATGAGTTTTGCAAAAATATTTCTCTTTAGAGACAAATCTACCCATGTATCCCAAGCACTAAAGATATGCTTCAGGGGCAGTATGCTCACCCCAAATTGAAATATATTGGAAAAATCTTTCTACCATTATACTCTTGCTAAACCACTAGAGAGAGGAAATTGGCCAGGTGATTGCTTACGTACAACTTTTTGAAGGTAGGCGTGAACGTAATCATTTCTCCATTTATCTTACATAACCATTAAAAGGTCTAAAAGGTTTCTACTACAGGGACCACATGAGGTGAAGGGAAAGCCTTGACAACAATAATTTCCTTCTAACTCCAAGACAAACTACACTAAGAGTCAAAAGGTGGGAGTACATAGCCATAACTTCAAGGTAAAAAACATTGCAGAGATGTTGTAATTATCCCCAAACCAACCATTCACTGAAATTCCTGGATTTGTGATGTTAAACTTAAAATAAATACAATCATGTTAAGGTGTGGAAATGCTCAGCCAAGGAACCCAAACAACCTTCATTGCAACTTTTAGTGACCCCTGATAATAATCATACAATGATGGTCAGCTATTTTAGTGTTTGCAGGTTCAGATTAAACAGATTTTTAAGGGCAGATTTTTTTTTCCAATATATTTCCCCACTAGCAAGTGGAGGTGATAAAGCCACAAAACTCTAGCTAAATACCAAATCCAAAACCCCTGACTCCTATTGCCTACACTGCTTCTTTCAGCCTTCTGTACTTCCCTGGAGGCTCCCCATGTGCAGAGGTTGGCACAGACAACGTGAAGTCTACAGTGGGAGGTAGTCCACCAACTCTCAAAATCCTCCGGTAACAGATATACAGCATACTTAGTGACTTACCACTGCTTGGTAGCTCTGCAGTAATGACAACCTCCATTGAATGTCTGTCTTTCTAAAAGGTAGCTGGGATCATTCAATAAATATTCTAAATAAAATATTTAGATCCAGTAAATAGTGAGCCAGGAACAGAGTTAATCAAACCTGTTAACTTGGTTTAACCACAATTTGGCCACCCAAACTTACCCTGCAAATATTTAAACCAAGTAAAAAATTGCTTTAACCCTATACTTTGAAATTGTTTTGTAATTAAGGTTATAAAGCACCCTGCCTAGGTTTCTCATATATCTGGGGGCATTATAGTGATGCTTTTCTTCTTCTGAGCCAGTGACAGACAACTTGTGGTCATTTAAAGATCTTCACCTCCCTGACAATTTTAGCAAGAAAAATTCATCAGCACCAGGTGTCTTGGGTATATTACACATTGAGGAATGACATTCCTCCGTCACTAAAATGTTCCCTGCAATAGGATATAGATATGGTACTCTTTGCTTGAGTTCTACATCACTGTGCAGAGTTGTTGCACAATGTGTGTGCATTCTCTCCCAGAAGTAGATGCATTTCAGCAAGAGGTGATGATTGAAGAAATTCCTCCAGTGTTTAAAGATTGATTAAGAGGGCAAGGGTGCCTCCTTCTGTGAACAAGAGCATCTATCATCCCTTGCCCACTGCTTCATTTCCTTGAGTCACTTCATGACGTATAGACCCAATATGGTCAGATTGTGAACAGCAGCTCTCCATCCTGGCATTGTTAAATTCCCTTTTCATCCCAGCCCCAGTCTGTATCCCCTCGTTCACTCCGCTCTCCCTCACCTCATCTAGCCCAAAGCTTAATCCCTGTGCCTCTGCTCCTCTATACGAACACTACAATCCTGTCACCATCTCAGATGTGTGTATTTGCCAGCAGGGGCTTCACCCTGCACTATGCTGTTCATTTTCAAGGTGCACAGACTGCAGAATAGACCATAACAGCACATAGCAGCAGCCATATACCAGCTATGCAAAATCACCTGAGAATCCAGCTCCCACTTGGGCCTGTCAATGGGCACCCAAATTGACTATTTGCACACACACAAATTTTTGAAAGTCTTGACCTCAACCTCTCCGTGCCTCAGTTTCTCTTCTGTAAAATGAGGACTGAACGCTTACCCTCCCCTCAGGGGTGCAGAGAAGATAAATTCATTAATGGCTGGGGAATGCTCAGATACTAGTGATGTACAGCACAGCAAAGCCTTCAAATAAATGACATTCCTGCATACAAGACACATGACTTGTAACACTATCAGATGAAAAAGTACTACACGGTATAAATGGAAGATACTGCTGATATTTCTTATTGCAATGTAGTGTGTGTGTGTTTCTCCTTAAATTTTTCTCACTTTACAATTCTCCATCGACTTCAAACTTTCAGAACCTGAAACTGGGCAAGCTATTTGTGTTTTAAAAGTGCTTGCTCATAAAATGGGTTATCCCCTATGTTCTCCCAGAACCAGCTAAAAGATTTTAGTTACTGCTCCTGTTGATTTTATTTTTCCCTGGGATATCTAACAGGTAGACTTCAAAATAGCTGAGAAAGCTTAATGCAATAGTCAATAGTGGAATTCAATTACTGTACATCTCTCTCGATTTCTTAATGTGTGTACAGTTTGTTGCTGAGGCAATTAAAACCCTCATTTAGCAAATGCAATGATTACTTTAAGAAAAAATAATGCACATAGTGAAGAAAATCAGTCCATGATGGTAGAGCGGGAAAAATTCCTTAGATTCATACTACAAACAGACCAAATTCATCCTTGGTTTAACTACACTAGGCCCATTAATTACATATAAACAAGCTTATAAAAGCCAAGCAATTCCAAACTGTTTACGGCTTCAGCCTTCTCTTCGACCACAGTAGGAATGCATAAAGATGCAGCTGGTGATTAAGTGGCAATCATTGCTTTGTAAAGGATCTGAGTTCAACTCTTGAATTGTAGAAGATGTCACAGTTCAGGACAATTCCATGGTTCACCAAGGGCAAGGGCATCACTCTTAGGATTCTGGCTCCCCAGCCATCACTTTTCTTAGGAGGAGACATGTCTCTCTCTCCCTCCTGATTGGTGCATATCCAGGCTGCATAGTTCTCTGACTACACTATGAATTCCCCAGCAAGTCGGACTGCTTTCCCTTCTCCTCAGAAGCTATAATAGCATAATTGCCCACAGTTAAGTTACAGGTCTTTGTAAACAAGCAATTTATTCTTAAGTTAAAAGCATTACAGAGAAAACATATTAAAATAATAAAAACCCATACAAACTATAATAAGCTTATCAGTGGTCATCTCTATGGCATTATGCCCCATATTCTTCATAATAATATTAGGATATAATTATGGCATAACTATGATGTGTTTTATGCAAGATAGGTCATGTAAGAGATCACTGAAAAGGTTATGATTCACTGAATAGGATTATCCTATTTGTATGCATGTAGCATTTTGGTATCAGAAGTTAGGAATATTGGCCAATGGGGGTTGCAGGAAGGGTGACCAGCACATCCCTTGGCCCACGCCGCTTCCCGCAACCCCCATTGGCCAGTGGGAGTCGCGATCGGCCAAACCTGCAGACACTGCAGGTAAACAAACCGGCCCGGCCCTCCAGGGGCTTTCCCTGAACAAACAGCGGCCCTAGCTTGAAAACCACTGGTCTAGATGGCTGTCTGGGAAGGGCTATTAGGGAGAACAATAGGTCCTAGAAGAAGCTAATCTCCCACCAGGGAGCCTTCCTGAGGACACTGCAAACAACCTCCGAGTCATGGCTGCTGTGACACTACTGGGACATGTGACCAAGTCACCTGGTACTGGACTCCATCTTGGAATACCAATGTTTTTCTACTGAAAGGCATGGAAACCAAGCTTGGAGACAAAGGGTTCCCGCCCTATGCAAAAGCTGTTTAAGGCAGAGGAGTGGCATCATTGTGGTTCTTCACTGACTCCCCACCCAAATGAGACTCTTGGAAAGACCTGAGGAATAAAGACTGAAGAGGGGAAAAGTGTTAGACGCAGTCAAGAGGGGTTCCTAGCTTCCGAGAGGAATATCTGGGGTTTTAAAGTTGCTAGGTAATCTGCTTGATCTGTTTGCTATCCCTTATAATCACTTAAAATCAGTCTTTCATAGTTAATAATTTTTTTTGTCTTGTCTAAAACCAGTGTGTGGAAATCATAACTTGGGGCAGAAAACTGTTGCATCTCTCTCTCCACATTGAGGGGGAGGGCGAATTTTATGAGCTTACTCTGTATAGTTCTCTGTGCACTGCAAGATGGTATAATTTTGGGTTTACCCTCCAGAGGGAATATGCACCTCAGAAGCTAGTAAGTGCCCTAGCAGTATAGCCTTCCCATGCAGGGACTGGTTAGAAAGCCTGTCTACATGTTACCACAGCTGGGCATATCCCTACCTGTGTGTTGGTGAAAGAGTGAGACCTGGAGCATGTCTGCAGTTTGTCACAGCATTACAGGGTGAGTGGAAGCCCAGGCTGGTGGATCGGAGGGGCTCAGTAGTACCCCAGTTCCAGATGGCATCCCAGGGGAACCTGTCACAATCTCAACTCCAACAAGGGCGCTGGTAGGTGAACAGTCCTTCACACCTCACACAAGGATTTTTCTGTGATTCCAAGTTCATAATACCCATGAATCTGTGAGCCATTTCTTTACAGAGCTTGTGTCTTTGATCTGGGAATAGTTAATTCATAGACAATGGATTTCTCCTCAGAGTGTAGCTTCAAAAGTGTAAATCCAGAGCTTGAAATTTGCATCTCCCCTGACTATTTCCTAGGAAACCCACTCAATTTTGTTTATCCCAGATGTTCCTTTTTGTCTGACCCATTGTTTAAAAGCGTCCTTTGAAGTTCATAACACTTCTCAGGGTTTTACATTAGTCAGGTCCCCGCCAGAGATGTTAAATACACTCCCATAATAATATATAAAGATTTACATTTTTAATACAAGGAACTTCTAAGATACTTAAAAGTAATTCAGTCAAGTATGTCTAGGATATATTGCATGAAATTGCCAGATCTGTCTCAGAAGCATTCTATAGAATTCTATAGAAAAGGAGGAAACCCTGTTTCATGCTTAAGAAAGGTCAAGTAGTGGCATGCTGGCCCTGTGAACTGATATTTTTTCCTAGTAGCTGTAATTTGTGCTCCAGAATCTAAGACAGGGGAGGGAGGTGGTCAAACTATGGCCTGCAAGCCGTTTTAAGCCAGCCCACGAGCTCCCACAGGGCAGCAGGGTCTGAGGTTTGCCCCACTCCATCCAGGGCGCTGGGTTTGGGGCCGCACCACACGACTCAGCCCTGCTCCGGTGCTCCAGCTGGGGCATAGGGTTGGGGGCCACTCCACGCAGCTCCTGGAATGGCATGGCCCCACTCCAGCTCCTATGCACTCCAATGGCCCCCTCCCATCCTCCAATGGGAGCTGCAGGGGCGGTGCCTGCAGACGGGGAAGCGTGCAGAGCCGCCTGGCCGCGCATCTGCATAGGAGCCGGAGACGGGACATGCCACTGCTTCCAGGAGCCGCTTGACGTAAGCACCCCTCAAAACCTGCACCCCAGAGCCTCTCCCCATGCCCCAACACCCTGCCCCAACCCTGATCCCCCTCCTGTTCTCCAAACCCCTCGATCCCAGCCTGGAACACCTTCCTACACCCAAACCACTCAGCCCCAGCCCCAACCCCAACCCAGAGCCCACACCACCAGCCAGAATCTGCACCCTTCCCGCACCCCTGACCCAGCCCTGATCCCCCTCCTGTCCTCCAAAACCTTTGGTCCCAGCCCAGAGCACCCACCTATACCCCAAACTCCTCATTCCCAGCCCCACCCCAGAGCCCACACCCCCAACCAGAGCCCTCATCCCCTCCCGCACCCCAACCCCAATTTTGTGAGCATTCATGGCCCGCCATACAATTTCTATTCCCAGATGTGGTCCTCAGGCCAAAAATATTGCCCACCCCAATCTAAGGTTTCATTCATTTCTAAACCTGAAGTACTAATTGTTCTCACTTCTTTCAATGGGATGGTAAACATGTAGTCTAATTGTGATAATTTAAATATTAAAGTTGAATTTTTTCAGCTTGTTAATAAGTTTGATGAGGGGTTTTTTATTTTTTATTTTTGACATTTTTCTCACCAAAAAAATATCAATTTTTTGAAACAAATTTTCACCATTTTTCAGTCAGCTTGAACCAACATTGTTATCTATTTCACTGATGATCAAATCACACAGGAAAGAAAAGGAATGCTCACATGAGAAAGGTCTGTGCAATCTATTGTGCATGTCATCTAATTTAAACAGATTAGGAAGACCTTGGGAAAGTACCTCCACTTTACTTTTACTCCCCCCCCCCCCCAGATTGACACTGATGTAGCACTGATCGAATCTAGAGGAAACAATATTTCTCCCAAGGCATTTACAGGGGAATAAAAAAAAATATTGTGGGATTCAGAGGACTCTCCAAAAAAGGACAGAAAAGTGTGCATTACAGATTAATTATCAGCCTTTAATTTAACATTTATTGTCTGCCATTGGTCACAATTTTAGCACTGTTTGAACATAGTTCCTTTAAAGTTAAAAATGCAGAACCCGATTCTCCACTGCCTAGTGTCAACATTTAGACTTGTGCCAATGGAACATCACATCAAATCTGAATTCTTGATTCACTTACAGGAGGAGGATTTTCAGTGATTTTTTATTCCAATTGCGTAAGATGAAAGGTAGTAGAGAAATAGGTTCCTCTTATTGTAAGAGTCTTGGGGGACATTTCTTCCTTTGCAGCTTTTCCACTTATTGGGTTAAGTGTATATTTAGCAGGAGGAAGGATGGAGAGTTTATTTTGGTTTTAAAAAAGCTCGTGTTCCTTATAGACAAAAATGGCATTGAAGTAGTTATTCAACTCTGTTGGTCAAATGAATATTTCATAGTGTATTGATCCACAGCTTGTGCTATCTGGGCTTTATAGGCATATAAACCACCCTATGAAAAAGATTTAATTCTCAGCTTCCAGAAAGCAACAAAGCTTAATCCACTTCATGGACCAGTCACCTAGAAAATTTCACTTTTAGTCACCAAGGGACTTATTTTCATCTGATTTGCATGAAACTTCCACTGATACTAATTGGCGTTCCACATGAAGATCCGAGGAAATGACAAAAAAGTTTTCAAATTTGGTCTCCATTTCTTCATTGACTGATTCTTGCAAAT
Organism: Lepidochelys kempii; assembly: GCF_965140285.1. Taxonomy (NCBI): domain Eukaryota; kingdom Metazoa; phylum Chordata; order Testudines; family Cheloniidae; genus Lepidochelys; species Lepidochelys kempii. The sequence continues at coordinate 25,650,390 of NC_136387.1, forward strand.
TAAACAGCCCAATAGGGACCTGCTTGGCTCAATCAGAACACCAAAAATTCCATGCTGGATCAGACCAGTGGTCAATCTAGTGTCTTGTCTATACTAGACTTTAGAAAGTGATTTAATTAAACTGACCCAAATCCCAATACAGGTGCACTTAAACCAGTTTTGCTTTTGTTTAAAGCAGGTGAGCTTACTTCAATAAGCTACAGACTTACACTAAACTGCTTTCAGCAAGGGTGAAATCTGTTCAAGTGCATCTCCCTGTATTTGGAATTGCACCGGTGTACCTAGATAGACTTCTACATTTATTTAATTAAACTGGTACATTTTGCTAGTATGGACAACAACTAGGTCCACAGACCTGCCTATGGCCATTACAAGAAGATGGTGCTGAATGGAGATGGAGTGAATTTCACCCTGTGTGAAGTACAAATAGCAAAATATTAAAATGGTCTCATTAAAACCCATAAAAGTGCTAGAGTAAATGATAGCAGAAATGGGTCTGATTCTATGAGGTGCTGAAGACACCTGTAATCCCTTTTTAAGTGAACGGGAGATGTAAATACTGAGCTTCCCACAGTATCACAGTCCAAAACATCCAGACAACAATTCAGACATGATCTGTCCCTAAGGAAATGACAGGAGTCTCATTGAGTGAATGGCTGCCTTTATAAAGCCCATGTAGGGAATAATCATGAATTGAGCAATAGCAATAGAGAGAGATTAGCATCAAAGCCAAAACTGATTGCAATAAAAGTACCCTAGGTGAGCTCAGAATTATTTTTAGCCATTTTTCTGGATTAAGGCGGATTCTAACCTATTTGTTGTTCTTCCCCCAGCTATGGCATACAGCATGGAGCGGAAAACATGGGTACTAATCAAATGTACCAAGCAGAAGGCAAGGTGGGGAGGAAAAGTATAGAGTGACTGATGCTAGTAATTACAAACAGAGATCACAAAATAGATGACTGGGAGAGGAGCCAGTGAAAACTTGGAGACACATAAGGAATCAGAATGAAGAAGTGGTCGGCAAAATATTCATCCCACAGATGTGACAGCAGATGGAACAAACCAGTGATAGCATGGAGTCTTTCCGAGTAAGCAAAATACAAGGGAGATCAAACAAAGCCTCACAACATTCTGCTAAAGTAAAGAATTATCACCCCCATTTTACAGGCAGGGAAACTGAGGCACACTGGGATTAAGTGACTTGTCAAAGGTCAAATTTAGGCAGCCTTTGGCAGAGCTGGGAACACAACCAAGATATGCCAACTCCAATTCCTATGCATCAATCAAAAAAGTATCCATCCTCCCAGACAAAGTAAAATGGACAGATAGAAGTTTTCAATAAGGTTTGCTAGTGGTAAAAAAAACAACTCCTCTCCAATGAAAAAGTTACCTGCACCAATAACTTGGGGTGGGGAGAGGCAAAGTAGTTTCAGATGTGTGAACTAATGAAAAATTATACAGATTGAGATTCTGACTCCATCTGTAACTGGAGGACATTGGCCAAATATGATTTGTGACTAGCACTTCTACAATGAGAACACAACTCTCTGGTTATACGACAACCTTAATGGCAACATTCTTCTCATTTACAGATGGACTTCCATCGCAGGAAAAGATTGAAGTCAAGTTCTCAACGCAGACCAGGAAGGAGAGTTTTGCCCCAGAAATAGTAACTAATTGCATGAGTCTGAGCAAGAATTGGTGCTTAAAATTAACATAAAAGAGAAAGTACAGTAGGTAATGGTAGAAATACTTCCTTAGTTGTTACAGTATTTCAACTAGCTAGACTCTAGCATAATAATTATAACAACAGCATTCAGCAACCATAAAATACCTATCCATGATTTTAGCTAAAAGGGACATGCCCCTTTCCTAGGATCGGAACAAGCTATGCTTCTGTTCGCATCCGTCTTTGGATTGTGAGCTCCATGGGACAGGGACTGTCCCTCTCTCTGCACCTAGAACACTGGCATTGCCAGAAACAATAAGAGCTCCAAAATATTGAAGAACAACTTAAAACAAAATTGGGAAGGATTCTATTGTATTCAGGTTCTTACACTGTGCATCCATCACCATGGTACCTGAGTGCCTGTCCAAGGATAAACAAAGGGGGAAGGAAGGGCATATTTCAAGGAGTGTGAGCTGAAAGGACAGCCTTGATGATGTTACTCCATCACAAAACTACTGGCTTTCTAATTAAATCTTTGTTCACTTCTCGGTAATTTCCCACACACATGCCTTGGGCTACATACTTTGCAACACCTTTTAGTACAGTGCATCTTCACCTAAAATGCAGGTTATTTCTGAGATTGTTTCTGCCTGGGGAGGCGATAATGAAGAATGTTCAGGAAAAAGGGACAATTGTAACTTCTGTGATAGATGAACTGATTTGATCAATACATGGCAAAGGCTTCAGGAATCAGGCTATTGTCTCTAGCAGAACTGTATGTGATTACTCACATTAAAAAGGTAAAAGCTTTCTCTGCAAAGGAGCAGGATTGCATGTTTTTTTCTGGTCTCTTTATTGATGGATTGTACATAACAAGGCTCTTCAACCGCTGTCTCTAGTTAACATTAATAATGTAGTTATATTGTAACTGGAAGAGTACAGTGAACAAATGCTCTTTACCAACACAGTGACTTGACTTTTCCCCTGACATAGCAGACACCATAAACTGGAGGAATATTTACTTTGTTTCAGAGTGGAAGCTGTGTTAGTCTGTATCAACAAAAACAATGAGGAGTCCTGTTTATTTGGGCATAAGCTTTCATGGGCTAAAACCCACTTCATTAGATGCATAGAGTGGAAAATACAGTAGCAGGTACACAACTTCCATCTTTTCATGTACTGTGTATATATACCTGCTACTGTGTTTTCCCCTCCATGCATCTGATGAAGTGGGTTTTAGCCCACGAAAGCTTATGCCCAAATAAATTTGTTAGTCTCTAAGGTACCACAAGGACTCCTCGTTGTATTTACTTTGTGAATGCTATATAGTTCATGAAGGAGTGTGGGTTGCATATTGCTTATTGTTAACATTACTGAAGCACGTTGTTAGGTTTAGGGCTCCATTTTGCTAGGCTGTAGATCAAACATGTAGGAAGACATGCTTCCCACCTTAAGAAGTTTACATGATGCAATACATTAGTGTTACAAACCAGAGAAGGGAAGCTGGAAAGGAGGATGAGTGCAACGGTAATAAAATTTTGCAGCTAAATAGTCCAATAATGTGCACAACCCAATTACTCCAAGTCAGGTTTTTTTAAAAAATAAACATCTCTGCTTGTTTCTATTTTCCCTTTTCTTTCTAAATCTCTACCTACCCAAGAATTGAAATTGCAAGTAATCTGCAGGGATAGAATTGCTACAGTAGACAGTTCTATGATAGTTACCAAATAAAACATATGGAATTATCAGTGTGCTCCAGTTAATGGGTCTTTTTCAGAGAAGTGTCTTTTTCTTCTTTTTCAGAGAAGTGGAAGCCCTACTGGGTTCCACTGACAAGAGATTTCATAAATTGAATCCTGGAGTTTGGTTCACAAATTATGACCTTCAACCTCCAAGGGGAGTCCTCACCTCCCTCTTTATGAGGAACCCTGTTCTCTCCCACTGCAGTGGGGTTTGGATCATGCCTCAGTGACCCTTTCTCTCTCTGTCTCAGCCACTCTCTGCTTCTTCCAGGTGGGTGAGCAGGCCCTTAGCATTTTAGGGTTCCATTCTCCACATTTGTTCTGTGGCTATATTGAAGCTTCAGACCCCATTTGTTTGAACAGGTTGGATGTTCATGTAAATGTTTAACCTAAGAATCTCACATGTGACTCCTAGTTAGAGCTGTGTGAAAGACACTGTGATAAATGACATATACCTGTATTATTTTTTATGACTATGGGACATGACATTTGGCAAGTCCACTGCATCTGGACTGGTCCAGAATCAACAAAAACTGCATGACTTCTTTCCAGAATTGGTCTGAGGCATTGCCAAGGTGAAACAGCAGAACCACCTGAACTAACTTTGGAATAAAATGTAAACTATCATGCTCAAAGCTGCCAAAGTGCACATTCTGAAAAGTCAGTGTCGGGCTGCATCACGGTTAACAGAGAAAGCGTGTGCGCTAGTAAAAAATAACGCAGAGTGAAAGAGTGACTTGGAGACTAAAGAATATCGGAGATAATATAAGGAATTGAATGGACAGATTTAAAGACAAAGGCAGACTAGATGAAACAAGAGAAAGTACATCTGGGGGAAACATAAGGAATTTGAGAATTACAAAGAAAAGTAATAATACAGAAGGTATATTCACAGTGGTCAGACTTATCAAGGTTTCCCCAAGACTGAGCATAATAAAAGATCACCTCCAGTCCTCACTGGAGGTAGTGATTTCAAAACACAAGTGGATAGACTACTCTGTACCAATCTGTATACTTTGTCAGAGCCACTTACAATATAGAACAGAAAAGAATACAGAGCTGGAACCATCAATCCTGTGAAAGGAAGTGCTGTATTCTATTATGAAGCATGGGAGAGCACCATGGGTACATAACAAAACAGCGGAATTCCTAAAAGTGATTGGTGTTGATCTCATGGAAAATTTGCAACAATGTATGGATGACTAGAAATTGGCTAGACGATGGAAGTCTTTCTGCCCTTAGCAAAGAAAGGGGATATAACAGATTGCAGCAATTATTGTACCATCTCCATGATATTGCATATGAGTTAAGTGCTGCACTGCAGAATTCAGGATCACACGAAGCAAAGGATAGAAGCAGGACTACCAGCACAACATGCTGGTTTCAGAGAGGGATGAGGCACACGTGATCAAATTGTGAATATCCATCTGAGCACTGAAAAATGCAGGGAGTATAATCACCCATAGATTATGTGTTTCATTGACTATTCTGAAGCATTTGAAAACCATCCAGCATGACCATCTTTGGAGGGTAGCCACAGATATGGGAATCCCAAAGCATCTCATTAAACTCATAGCAAGTCTTTACTATCAACAACAGATCCTGGTGCAAATAGCAGCAGGCAACAGCAAATGATTTTCCACTAGGTAGGATTTGAGAAAACGGTGCATTCTGTCCCCAATCTTTTCAACATGTACACAGAATTTATTAGGAGACTAGGCCTGGAAAGTTTTGATAAAGTGGAAGGAGCTGGGATTACCATTGGTGGATACACTGATGATACGATGCTCTTTGCTGCAACCAGCAACACAATGCAATGAAAGTTGTTGTCTGTAAAAACAGGCAGGGAGGAATATGAACTATCCTTGAACATAACAAAAACAAAATGCATGTACATTGACACAATCAACAGTAACAGGATGCAAGCAGATAGCATGATCAACGGTCAAGATGTAGAGGCAATAGATTGAATATGTATGATCCTAGAAAATTAATTTAATCAAGAAGGCTGCTCCAAAGAAATTAGATAACTACAGATGGCTTATTCTACCATTGCCTCCCTTACAGAAGTATGGAAAAACTGTGGTATCTTAAAACGCACGAATGCTTAACTAGTGAAAAGCTTAATTTTTTCCATAGCAATGTATGACTATGAATCCTGGGAAACTAGTGCTACTGACAAGAGGAAAATTGGAGGCTTTGAAAATTGGTACTGGAAAAGACTCTTGTGTATCTCCCATATGGAAAAGACAATGAATATTTATGTTGGAAATATTATTGGAAAGAAGCAGACTCTACTCTCAGAAATCAACAGGTGCAAATTTATGTACTTTGGTCACATCAAGTGTGGAGACGAAGAAAACCTCAAGAAAGCTATCACAGAATGAACGGTGGTAGATCATCATAGTAGAGGATGATAGGCAGTGTGCAGCAGTCATTGAGAGGTCAGCTACTGAGTGTGTAAAGTTAGCGATCTATCGAAAAGGCTTCAGAAAATTCTACTATTATGTCACTAGTATTCAGTCATGAATAAGTGAACTTTACTTATTTTTACTTTACTGTGTGTCTCTGTGTTTATCATGGTTACTAGCTATGGAGTTAGTCTCTATACAGATCATCTAAAACAGTGATCAGAACAAGTTTTTGAATGACAAGTCCTTTTGCAGAAAGACAGACTGCACCGGGATCAGCTCTACAGATCTGCTGTTGTTTACAATATTGATGAACTATCTCTGCAGGAAGGTCCCAATGGGAAAAGGTGAGAAGCTTCTATATGCAGACAACATAGCAATAAGGTTATCCTCAAAAGAAGACCTGGTGGAATTAATAAACCAATGGTATGACCAGCTAAGCTGACATGGGATGAAAATGAACCTGACTAAGTCAGAGTTCACATGGGTCAGAAGAAGGAAATTGCTACAGGGAAATTGAATGTAGAAGATAATGGAGCGTGAGACTAATCCAGACTGATCAGTTCAAGTACTTTGGAGGCTGGGTCACAGAAGACAGCAACCTTGAATAGGAGATACAGTCTAAACTGGGGAGTGCTGGAAGAGTGTGGAATAATATCTCAGGAGTTGTGTATGACAAGCATACACCATTGAAATGAAAAGCCCAAATGTAATATAGAACAATGGTGTACGGTGCAGAAGCATGGGCAATAAAGAGACAGCAGGTTCAACACCTACAGGTGTTTGAGATGAGAGGGGTCACCTGCCATAACAGAAGTTACACAAAGAGACAGATTTCTAAATGAAAAGTATTAGGATGGAAGTCAAATTCTATGATATGGCTGACAAAATCCAGGTAGTGTGACTTTGCTGGTTTGAACAATGCAGAGGATGAATGAAGAGGACCTGGTGAAGACTGTTAGGATATAGATATTCAGGCCTGTCTGTAAAGGCCAAACTCTAAGAATTTAGGTGTATTCTTATCACTTAGCTAGTTCTAGAGGTATAAAAGAGAGAGCCAAAATCACTGTCTGACTGTATAAGGCCTTTTCTCACTGTGACAGTCTGAGGCCCTGTGCTTAGGCTAAGGCCTCTGGCTAAGCAGCAGAGACAGCCATAAGCTGGGAAGTGAATGGTCACATCCTTACGTTCCAAACTAGTCACATTGAAATAAGGTGCTATTGGGCTGTTAGGCACTATTAGGACAGGATTGTATTCCTATCACCTCCAGAGAAAGGGAAGTGCCTAGAAAATGTAAAAGGAAACTTAGTTTGATAGCATCCTGTCTGGCAAGAACTCACTTATCAATAGCTGGGATGTGAAATCCTGATTTCTGTGTTTGTTCTATCACTGTAGTCCCCATTTCCCTATTGTTTGTCTGTATAATCTCTGTCTGGTTCTGTGATTGTTCCCGTCTGCTGTATAATTAATTTTGCTGGGTGTAAACTAATTAAGGTGGTGGGATATAATTGGTTAAATAATCATGTTATAATATGTTAGGATTGGTTAGTTAAATTTCAGGAAAATGATTGGTTAAGGTATAGCTAAGCAGAACTCAAGTTTTACTATATAGTCTGCAGTCAATCAGGAAGTAAGGGGGGGAAATGGGAACAGAGAATGGGGGTGGGGAATTGGAATCATGTATTGCTAAGCGGGGGAATGGGAGTGGGGAAATTGGAATCATGTTTTGCTAAGAGGGGGAAATGGGAACAGGGACGCAGGTATGGCTCTGTGGTGTCAGAGCTGGGAAGGGGACACTAAGGAAGGAAACTGGAATCATGCTTGCTGGAAGTTCACCCCAATAAACATTGAATTGTTTGCATCTTTGGACTTCAGGTATTGTTGCTCTCTGTTCATGCGAGAAGGACCAGGGAAGTAAGTGGGTGAAGGAATAAGCCCCCTAACAAAGACAGCATGGCAGAAGAGGTTGGCAGGAAGAAAAGACCTTGAGGAAAGCCAAGGAAGTAATGGATGGATTGCGTCAAGAGAAGAGGGTAAGCAGGTAGACCTTAGTGCTGCCTCTGACAGACAAAGATGGCAGATGCTTGCACAACAACCTGACCCCAGTTGATAGGATAAGGCTTGAAAACAGAAGTCAATGACTTGCTATGGAGTCAGATCAAGAGGAGGACTCAAGCAGGAAACGTAAAACGATGACACAAAAAGTGTCCTTGAGGAAAGAATGGGGAAGCCGTTTACTGGGGAATACCCCTTACCACCACTCAAGTCAGGCTAACAACTGTTTACTCTTCCCAGTGCTAAAGCCCAGGATCAAAAGGAGGATATTAAACATTAGAGGATTCCAAGACCAGTCAGTGAGAGCTGAAAGGCTGGCAAGAAGATGGAGTGTGAGAGTGAGGCAGAGGCATCTGCTTCTCACAACCCACAGATGGGGGTAACTGCTCGCTGAAACATAGCAAAGCTTGCAAGGAAAAAATAAGGATTAGGTCAGTGATACTCAGACAGAGGCTCACAAGCTTTAAGTGGAACTTTAAGATGTTTTCTGTGGCTTTTTGCAGCACATATTCAAACTAATCTAAGCTATTAACCAATCAGAATGCTTTTACTGTTATTACCCAATTGTAATTGATAAAATAAGAATACTTGGTCACTCATTTTGCTGTGAGAATATATACTTTATTTTAATTTATACATAAACTAAATATTTCCCCTATTATACTGTATAAATATATTGTACTATAGTAAATGAAAAAATGAATTCACACTACTGTGGCCTTTTCGGGTAATGTTGATTGCTAATTTGGCTCCTGAATCACTGAGGTCTGAGTATCACTGGATTAGGTACAGGGAAATATGCAAGTAGACCTTTGTTTTAACCATCTCACTGCTCACACATCCTAAGAGCGAAAGGGCTTACAGGTGCCAAACTGAGTTGGGCCTGTTGTGTAAACAGTCAGATGCTGCAGCCCAGAGATCCTGTCTAAGAGTGGTAGTACTGGGTGATTCCACCTGCAGTGAGGGCAAGAAGCCAGGCCCACTACCTAGGGAGTGCACTGAAGAGGGACTGAAGGGGACCTGTATAAGACTCGTCATTCTGGTGTAGCTCCATGGAGAAACCTGGCATTGCAAGTCTATCCACCTCTCTTTCTTCCTTGGGACCTCTGTTGTCTGGGCTAGTGAGAGGCTCTCTTGCCAGGTTACATTTGTGTTCTTACCCCTTCCAGGATAATGGAGTCCCTTAGCCCAAGTCTGAAAACAGCGCCAAAGCAAGAGAAACTTGAACCCTGTTGGACTCAGCCTTCAGCCCCCTTCCTCAGGCCGCAGCTACAATGGCCTGTCTGTCTCATTGCCAGCGCCCGGACTCCAATCAACCCAACAATCCAGGCCAGCTCTACCCTCCTACCAAGGGTTTTGGCAAGCTGTGACTTGCCTAGCTTGAGCACATACAAGCAACCGATTTGCTTTCCTCCACCACTAGCCCCCAACTGCTGGGCTTTTCTCCTCCTTTGTCCAAACATGTATAGGCGGTGGGGCTAACTGAACATAACTAGCTGTCCCCAGGCCTCCCGACTCTTAAAAGAGACAGGGCCCCAAAGTGTATTTTGCCTTGAAACCATGTCAGATGCAATGGAAGGGCAAAGTGTTGTTATTAAAGAGTATCCATATAGCATTTGTTCTTCAGCAACATGAAGACAATGCTGTTTTCCTTCTTTGTTTGACAGCAAACATTTACCTGGAAATACGTGAAATTACACTAACATTTCTTAATATATAGATAGATATAGATAGTTTGTACTGAGTTATTTGACAGTTTCAAAAGAAACCGATCCACGGCAGGGTCTTTTATACCAGCTCTTTCCAGATGATCTGCATAATAAGCCATAACAAAATCAAATAGCTGAAAGTTAGAAAATTTTAAGAGGAAATTAAGCACTTTAAAAACAGAAAAGATAATCAATCATCGGAACTGCTTAGCAGATGATAGAGAATCTACACTCTCACTTTAAGTCCTAAAATCCAGATTGGAGGTCTTTCTAATGTTCAACCAAAATTTTGGGCTTGATGAAGTGAAAGTGAAATTCTAAGTGAAATTCTATTTCCTGTGTTACACAAGAGGTCAGGGTAGATAATGATGGTCCCTTTCTGGCCTTAAAGCCTATGAAATCCAAATTACATTAGCTAAACTTCAGCCAAAGCAATCTCAGTTACACTGCTGAAATTCCAGAATAACTCCCTCTCTCTGAATGTGTTACTGTAGTATATCTGAAATCAGACTGCAATTGCCTTTAAGGAAAGAATAAATAGGCTGGTTATAGATAATCTAGTACTGAAGGAAGCAAAGGGGGTGATAAGGGTGAGACTGTCTGAGCTGCTGCAGTAGGTCTTTTGTTTGCCATCCTTTTACTTTGTTTTCCTAGCTTTTCTCTCTCTCTCACTACTATATCATGTGGCTGAATTTTGCAGCCTTACATTGGCACAGAGACTCCCTCTTGCCACATCAGCAGCTTTCCATTTAATGTATTTTTAATTCTGAGCATAATAAGGCATCATCTGGGAAGCAGACACTCAGCTTTAGTCTTTTTGTGAATAATTAGCAATTCAGCAATAAAGGACATTCTCTCCCTGGATTGACATGTACTCCAATGTTGAGACATCTGCACATTTGTGCATGGAATATTTCTACTCAGCTAATTTCTACTCTTGCGGCCTAAAGGGAAGAAGGGAGGTTTGGTGGGATCATCTGAGCTCACTATTGTTTCAAATGATGCATCTGTCAATGGTTTAGAACAAATTTATTTTGTATAAAATACTTAAATAATCATTGGGATCATTTAAAACAGAGAGCAAGAGAGAGAGAGAGTAACTCTATAAAAAGAAAAGGAGGACTTGTGGCACCTTAGAGACTAACCAATTTATTAGAGCATAAGCTTTCGTGAGCTACAGCTCACTTCATCAGATGCATATCGTGGAAACTGCAGCAGACTTTATTTATACACAGAGAATATGAAAAAATACCTCCTCCCACCCCACTGTCCTGCTGGTAATAGCTTATCTAAAGTGATCATCAGGTGGGCCATTTCCAGCACAAATCCAGGTTTTCTCACCCTCCACCCCCCCACACAAATTCACTCTCCTGCTGGTGATAGCCCATCCAAAGTGACAACTCTTTACACAATGTGCATGACAATCAAGTTGGGCTATTTCCTGCACAAATCCAGGTTTTCTCACATCCCCCCCACCCCCATACACACACAAACTCACTCTCCTGCTGGTAATAGCTCATCCAAACTGATGACTATAACTATAACTATAGTTAGCACACTCGCCTGGGAGACGCTGGCTCCAATCTCTGCTTCAGTGACTAGTTCAGGTATTTTATACAAAATGGAACAGCTGCCACAGGAGAGATGGAGAGGCACATGTCCCAGAATATCCAGTGGCCAGGGCACTCTTCCGGGGGGCAGGACATCTAGGTTCAAGTTCCTGCTCCACATCGGGCAGGGTGGGGGTGTGAATGCATGTCTCAGCAGCCCGGGTGGGGGCTCTAACCACCGAGCTGCTGGGTGAAAGGGGCTCACCATGGCTGCCACTGCATATTGTGCCAGGCGCAATCTAGTAGGTTGCCACCTCTGGCAAGCTAGGCAGGAGACAGCTTTGACTGCTTTATACATGCCCACAGGCACAAATGTAGGTGCCTAGGGGACTTTTCCAGTAGAAATGTAGGTGCTTACAGGACGAGGTGACAGCTGAGTGGAGGTTTTGAGGACCTAAATTTTGGATTTGGGTGTTTAAATCCCAATGTGAATCTAGCCTTTGTTGTTCCCTGAAAAATAACTGATTTTCTTACTCATCACCAAGCCCAGGCAAAACCATTTAATAAATGTAAGTGCTTAATGCATATATTTGGTAAGCTTGAATGACAGTTATTGGCAGTATTTTTGTGCAATATTTTAGTCCACCATATGTTCCATTTCATGGTACATAGTAGTGGCAGCAATGTACCTTTGATGTACAAATGCATTACTATAAAAAGTCAATTATCTTGAGGTAATTCATCCGCTCTGCACTTTTATGCAGTAGGCAGGTAGGTATTAGCCCCATTTTACAAATGGTAAAACCCACATACGGAAAGGTTAAAGAGCAATTCTTTTCTGAAGCAGCCATTGGTTTTGTGTACTACAGTTTTGGGATGTCCAGACTGATGTACATAGGCCCTGATTCTCTGAGATTTTGAAGAGCCCAGAGCTTTCATTGAAGTCACCTCTGAAACCAGACTCAGGGTGTCTCAAGGTAGGCACCAAAAATACCAAATATCAGACATGCCAAAACGTGAAAAAAACCACAGAAATTGGGCTTATTTTTGGCTTAATTGGCTTGAGTTGCTTGTTGGCTAGTTTTGGCTTGTAGGTTGTTGGGCTTGTAGCTCATTGGGCTTGTAGCTCGTTGGGCTTGTAGCTCGTTGCAGCTTGTTGCTTCTTTTTTTGTCAGCTACCAGCAAGCAGGGACAAGGGGCAAGTTACTCTGAATTTTTACTGGTATAAATGAGATCAGATTCAAACTCATTTTGTTAATTCTGGATCCAAATTAGTTTTTACTACTTGTCTGATACAGGTAGAGTTAACAAAAAGGTAATAGCATCAATAAAAAATTTGATTTGCAAATAGAAGCAGAGGCAGCTTCTCTAAGAATTAAACCAGAAAATGACTCTTTGCTTTTAGGGTGTGTTTATTTGGGGGTGGGGGTCTTATTTTTGTTTCTTTTCTTTTCTACTTGGCTCCTGGTAGCTGAGTGACAGCAGAAACAGGACAGAAATAAAATATCTATTTTCTCTTGCTGTTTCTCACAGTTTTTAAGTTACCTCCGCTACAATGCATCCATAAACAGCTCATATAAGACCAAGATTGTCTGAACTTTACTAGGATGAACTGGAGATTTTTCTTACTGTTTCAAGTACAATGAGACAAAATTTCTTTCATCTATAATAAATAATAAATGAAGATTTAAGATTTTTGGAAAGTTTATATTCTCTCCTATTAGGATATTTTAAAAATAGAAACAATACAATTATAGATACTTGTATTGTTTCTATTTTTAAAATATTCTATGCCTCTTCATCTGAATGTTTTAAATCCTCTTTTTAAACAGGTTTACACTTTTCATTTCCTTATGGCAGCAAGAGTGAATATTCACAGATTAATGTTCTAGCTTTATCTATGAAAGGTTAGTTTGACTGAAAATTTCAGTAAGACATTGTTCTATAATATACAAAATTTCCTTTGGTAATGGTAAAAGGCTCAAGTAATCTGTGGCCTTTCAATACACCAGTTGGCTTCGATGGGCTTCTTCCCCCCAAATACTGAAGGTGGAAGCGTCATCACATAAAAGCTTTTCAATCAACTCTGGGGAGTTTCCTCAAACATTCTCCCCACACTCGATAAGGATTTACTTTGAGGGGAATTTTGGCTTGTTTCTTGGGATATTTCTTTTTCAGGGCACACAAAACCTTTTAAATTATTCCCTGGCAAATAGAGACAGCTTTCCAATTCGGTGTCATGGGGTGTGTCTACACAACAGCAGGGAGCGTTCCTCCTCTCCCAGACTGACAGACTCACGCTAGTTCTGCTCAAGCTAGCATGCAAAAAATGGAGGTCTGGACAGTCTGACACAGGCAGCAGCTCTGGCTAGCCACCCAAGATTGGGCCTATGGGCTCAGGAGGACTTGGATTTGGGGGACTTGCCCAAACCTCCACCTGTGCTACAATGTCCACACCGCTATGTTTATCAGGCTAGTTTGAGTGGAGCTAGCACAAATCTGTCTATCCAGGCTGGGAGAAACACTCCCAACTGCAATTCAGACAGACTCATGAAGGCCCATGAGCCCCCACCCATGTGTTGAGCTGGAGAGGGTATAAGCCTCCACCTTTGGGAAACATGGAAGATTTAATAACCACAAAATGTTGGCATCACACAAACAAAGGAAAGGCACTCACTCCAAATAGAGTACTGCCTCTGTGGTTCACCTCTCTGGGCCTTAGTTTCCTCACTGTTAAAATGGGGACAAAGATACCGAAGTCCATTGTAAAGCACTTTGAGATCGATTGATAAAAAGAGCCATGTATTATTATCATACCTATGTAGCCAATTAACCCTGTGTAGCAGTTCTAGCCCAACATCCACAGAGAATACCTGGAGCTGAACAGAACCCTGTTTTTAACAAATAAGAATTCAATAGACATTAATTATTATTTAGACAAGTGCCCACTCAGCAGCACTGTCAGGGATTAAGGACCACTTACAAGCAACAGGCCCTAAAAGGCAACTCTAGGACCTGGCTCACCAAAGTAGCTACATTTAAGGAAAGAATGTATTGTCCCTTCCATTTTATCAGAAAGGAATGTTGAAGATGATGTTAAATAATGTGGGAAAATTTTCTGGGATATAAAGCAATAGACATTTTTTGGTTGCATATGTATTGACAACAAGGTAGGGAATTTCCATCTACTATGGCTAAAGCTAAGATACATATTAGCTGGATTAGGACAATAATTATTTATAGTAATTAAAATTTGACATTTATCCATTTTCCTGAAAAGTCCTAAAGCTTGTTCCAAGTTTTCATATTACCATGGAAGCGCAAAAAAAAAAAAAAAAATCATGAACTAATTAACCTACCACTGAAATGCATTCTCTACCAGGCATGGAACTTAGCAGCTGTTCAACCACTAATGGCCAAAGAACAGGACGTGAACAATATCACTCTAATGAAATTGCAGGGGGACGTCAGGTAGGGAGAATGTAATTACCAGGATTGGAATACAATTAAGGCATATCGATCTTTACAGTAAATGTTCCATGAGGTGGTTAATAATGTTGCAATGGTCATCTTCCTCCAGGAATCTGAAAGTACACAGTGAGGGAAAGGAGGGAAACTGTAATTGTAATGGTTGAGAAATGTTTGAGTTGGAGAGGGAATTTGTGGTGGATTATCTTAAATTACTGCTCTTTAGATATCTTTTTTTAAGTGTCAAGGGTGCCTAGAGTACAGAAAGAGATATCCTTTTTTACTCCTTTATAAATCTAAATGACAACAAGCACTCAGGACCTAGACTGCACACCTCTTCTGAGCAACACCTTCTAAACTACACGAGCATGTTGGTTCAATAACTGCTTAGAGGAAACATTGTTTCCTGCAGTCTTCTGGGTTTTCCTGGAAGATTTTCCACTCAAGTGCTGAACTCAAACATAAGAACATAAGAATGGCCATACTGGGTCAGACCAAAGGTCCATCCAGCCCAGTATCCTGTCTACCAATGCCAGGTGCCCCAGAGGGAGTGAATCTAACACGTAATGATAAAGTGATCTCTCTCCTGCCTTCCATCTCCACCCTCTGAAAAAAAGAGGCTAGGGACACCATTCCTTACCCATCCTGACTAATAGCCATTAATGTACTTAACCTCCATGGATTTATCCAGTTCTCTTTTAAACTCTGTTATAGTCCTAGCCTTCACAACCTCCTCAGGCAAGGAGTTCCACAGGTTGACTGTGTGCTGAGTGAAGAAGAATTTCCTTTTATTTGTTTTCAACCTGCTACCCATTAATTTCATTTGGTGGCCCCTAGTTCTTATATTATGGAAACAAGTAAATAACTTTTCCTTATTCACTTTCTCCACGCTACTCATGATTTTATATCCCTCTATCATATCCCCCCTTAGTCTCCCCTTTTCCGAGCTGAAAAGTCCTAGCCTCTGTAATCTCTCCTCATATGGGACCCGTTCCAAACCCCTAATCATTTTAGTTGCCCTTTTCTGAACCTTTTCTAATGCCAGTATATCTTTTTTGAGATGAAGGGACCACATCTGTACGCAGTATTCAAGATGTGGACGTACCATGGATTTATATAAGGGCAATAAGATATTCTCCATCTTATTCTCTATCCCTTTTTTAATGATTCCTAACATCCTGTTTGCTTTTTGGACTGCCACTGCACACTGCGTGGACTTCTTCAGAGAATTATCCATGATGACTTCAAGATCTTTCTCCTGATTAGTTGTAGCCAAATTAGCCCCCATCGTATTGTATGTTTAATTGAGGTTATTTTTTCCAATGCATTACTTTACATTTATCCACATTAAATTTTATTTGCCATTTTGTTGCCCAATCACTTAGTTTTGTGAGATCTTTTCGAAGTTCTTCACAAAGCAGTAAATTAACACAAGAAATCTACTGTATCTGGGAATGTGGTTAGATTTAATATCACTGCTGTAAATAAAATGCTAATTGTTTACAAGAAACCTTTGTCTCTAACCTCTAAAATAAATGTAGGTGTTATCAACAAAATCAATGGTTTCCAGTTTCCACTTACCATGGGTTGATACTACACAATCTTTGCAAAAACATCCCTTTTCTTCTGTGCCACATTCCAAAGACTCCAGCAGCAGGTTTCCCTTCACAAATCTAAAATGACAAAGAAAAGGTCATGTACTGATCTTAAGGATTACTTCTTCCCCCTTTGCCACCACCTGACAATTACAGTCTCTAAATTCGTTTAGCACCTGGCTTGAGGTAAGACTTTTTATATTTGAGGGCCCTCAGCTGTGGAACTCATTTCCCTGCCAGAGCCCTGCATGCATGTAGACATGCAGCAAAGTCATTTAATTATGGTTGCTTTGTTCTTGACTTTTTTTTTTTTGCATAATGTCTTGCTTTTTGTTTCTGCCAGTCCTTCCCGCCCCCCTTCATTTTATTAATAGATGGCTTGCCTGATGCTTTATTGTCCTCTTGATTGCATATATGGAGTGTTAACTTTGTTTATGACAGGTTTCAGAGTAACAGCCGTGTTAGTCTGTATTCGCAAAAAGAAAAGGAGTACTTATGGCACCTTAGAGACTAACCAATTTATTTGAGCAGCTTATGCTCAAATAAATTGGTTAGTCTCTAAGGTGCCACAAGTACTCCTTAACTTTGCTTATGTTTGCTTCAACGTTTTCTGCTGTTAATTTTCTATGGCACTTCAATTACTTTGACGGGCACTTTATATGTTTGTTTATGTAGCGGGGAAATTATCAAAGACACAAAGGGAAGTTGGAAGCCCAAGTCAACAGGACTTAGATAACTAATTGTCCTTTGTACCTTTGAAAATGTCTCACTTAATATCAATCTGTCTAATTTTATCTGAGCTGTTTTCCCTTTTTTCCAGGACTTTCTCCCTAGCTCTCACATCTATGCTTTCAGAACATGGCATCTCTTACTGTCAAATGTTTGTTCTCGCTACCTATTTTACAAAGTCCACTAACTTCTGTTAGTGTTAGCACAAAATTCTTGGAATGAAAGAATCTAAAACACAAGCAGTAGCTTATGTCAAAGAAACTCATTTGAAAACTGCCTTATTTTTTTACTTTCAAATCCAAATCGGTCTATCACCATTTTATTATTTTAAATGCACTTAAGCCATTTAAACATCATTGGCAACTGTACTTAATGAATCCTGTTTATTTTCTCTACAAAGGCCTTAAAACTATTTCATAGCTCAAGAGTTAGTGGAAATCTCTGCAGAGAATATAAAGCTTGGGACGTTGTTTTCCTTATAGACCCAAAGCTTTCAGTGAGATCAACTTTTGCTCTAAGATACACATGATTGAACAGTAATTCCTTTCAGAACAGTGGAGTTCATCTGGATTTAAGCAAAAACAACAAATTGGACCCACTGATTTTAGAGAAGTATTCAATACAAACATTAATGCAATATTGGCTCTATTAAGTTAGAGTTTGATCTCTGTTATACAGGTGTAAATTCAGTTAGTTCTGGCGTGAAGTTATTTCCAATTAGCACCTATATAAAAGATCAAAATTTGGTACACTATCTTTTAGTTAAATGAACGCTAGTTTTCAAATATATATATAGTCATTCCTAAGTTATTGCAAGAATTTTTCTAAGGCAGATTTTCCTCCCATGCTGCCACATATAATATTCATTGTGACAATCATCTTTTAATTGAGAAATTTAATAATCACTCCTAGTCAGCTCCTAGGTAACCAACAAAACTACTTCCCTGCCTGGGCCATGATTAGGTGTTTTTGATTAAAAGTCATGTAACAGTCAAGAGCTGTAATTTTTTTAAACATACTGGGTGACATTAATAACTTTTATTTGAGCAAACCCCTCAATAGCATTGCAGGACAAGAATATCTTATTCAGAGATGTAGTTGGACTCTGCCAGTTCACAGCACTTGCTGGATCAGCAATTCTTTGGTCCTCCATCAGTCTCTGCTGAATTTTAACTTTGCTTTTTAAATTAAACTTCTAACCCTTATGATTGTGAAGATTTTTTCCCAACTATGACCTAATGGAGCATTGAGTCTGCACACAGATAAATTAAACAATAGCTCTGAGGGCAAAATACTGAGCTTCATTCCAGGGGAAAAGAAGATCCTAATCACTGCACAATCATAATGGTATATCACTGCAAAGGAAGCAGGTCATACAGTGGAGATTATTACCCTGTTACCAGTGGGGGCAGTACAAAGGAGTAGATTACCAGTACAGGCTAACTTCTTGCATCGGGGTGCACATAGCCACTGCTATTACTAAACTCCATGCTCTACTGTAAGGGCAGTGAAGAGATCAAGGCAATGGGGTTAGGCATAAAGGAGGGATTCCTTTAACCCAGCCCCTTCATAGCTAGATTATTGAAACTTGACTGTGCAGTGGGCCCAATTACCTGAATGGTATTTTGAGTTTGAAGCCTAACAATGACCAAAGTCCACTTTGTAAATGGTTTCACAGCTCATCATGTTAGCAGAAACAACCAGTTACTCCAGGATCATTGGCAGAGTTTGAGTAAAGTTCTGCCATTTGAACAAAGTCAAAGTAAGGAGCCCTGCGAGTTGAAGTAAAGGGACACCTATGCATATTGTGTCAACCAAGAGAAACTCTGCTCCCCCCACATCTCTCCTCTGCCTCATGTCTTCTCCCAGAGGCTGCTATATGTGCGCTTAGAGTTTGGTTCCAAGTCTGATTTCAGAATGGATAAGCATTGGAAAGTTCATTCTCTTACCTCAACTACTCAGCCCCTGGAGGAGACACCTTACAACCTGCTCCCTCCCCACCCATTGCCATAATCCTATCACCCTACAACCACTCAGGGAAGAGGGAGGGACGGAATGGGGAAAGGATGGAATGAGGACATTGCTACCCTGTATAAAGGCTAAAGAGGGCCTTTACTCCAGTCTAGAACAGTGGGATTTAGTCATCTCTTTGTTGGGCCCCCATTGCTCTGCTCTTTTAAAATACAGAAGCACTTACAGTGTACGACTTAGTTTATGATCATGACTAGAAAATGTCATATGACCAAATTTGGTAACCCCCAGACTCATCCAGGAGAGATAGATCCTGATTACAGCTGTGTGAAACAAGACATTATGCATTCAAATGGGCCTTGCCAAGCCTAGGATCATTTCCAAAGACTTGAGAGTTTTCATTCCTCTCCCTATCCTTTGCATGTGAATAAAAGCAAGGCAGTTTCTAGGCCCCTATAAACAGAAGGAATACAGAACTCCTATGCCCCTCCCTGCTAAGGTGTGAGAGCCCTGCATAAAAGATGTACAGTAATTACTGCAAACAAACACACTAACCACTATATAAGAGCATTTGGATGAAAAGTAACTAGAGGCCAAGACATAAGTTCTACTTGGAAATCCATGAATAGGCTCAGGCAGGTTTGGGGAGAAAGTTTAGGCTGAGAATTGTTTTTATTCATGTTGTTTTAGTTACAAATTAAATCAAACCTGGCGAAAGAGGTGAGTTTGGACTATGGAGTATGTATGTCCTGTTTTAGCAGAGCAGAAGCTCCAGCTCTGCTTACATTGCAATAAGAAATAAGTGGATAAACTTATACATTCTGAGTTTTTTGGAGCAGAGATCAGTTAGTTTCAGTGAGAAGAGAGCACATCTGGATTCCTCTTTAACAAAGTTATTTACTGAAAAGAAATGGGTACAATTCTTGTTTTCTACCAGTTCTTAGATTCCAACAAAGCCTGGTTTAAGACAAGCTAACTCTCGCTCTAAACTGAAGGGCTGAGTTTCACAGATCTATACAGGATCTGACTCAAGTTAATGTTCATATCACCTTTATTTTCAAAGTAAGATTTGTAATTCTTCAGGTACTAGGTAACAAATAAAAACACCACTCAAGTTAAAAACATGACATGATAGATGTGTAGGTCACATTGTTTAATACACTAATGGAGAGTGTTGAGATACTACAGCGATGAATATGATATAAGAACCTATATAGATCAAAACGTGAGGGGAATATACAATTGAGCAAGTCATTAAGTACAGCAAGTTGTGCTTTGTGAAAGTTGTTTTAATATCAGGCCAGCTCCTCACTGTACAGTAAATCCACTGTTTCACATCTAAGAAAAATGTTAAAATAATTCCTTTAATGGCTTCTTCATATTCGTACTTCATCAGCCATTTTAACTGATTTTACAAGAGAAAAATTCCTTTTGACGTGGCACAATGAATACAAGCTTTGAAATACAACTTGATTTTTTATTGTTTAAAAGCATCTATTTTCCACCATTGTAAGCAAAGATTAATGCATTTAAAGATCTTCCAAAAATGGAAGAATCTTCTGTATATTACACATTTTCATATTAATTTTCAGTGCTGGAGAAGATGGCAATGAACAGTGAACTGAAACAACTAGGTCTATGGCTTTAAAATAGCCCTTATATATACCATTTAAAAATAAAAAAGAGCTTTTACATTAGAGTGCATGGTCTCAAGGGAAATATTGGGGCTCGGCTGTAAAAGCTGAGTTTAGGGATCAAAACTAGAAGACTGTTTTGGGGTTATTAAACACAGGCAAAACGTGCATGCCTCTGAGGTTAGTGTCATGAAAATTAATAAAAATAGCTCATGCCACTGGTTATTGTTTTCAAATGTGCAGGTTTGGAAATTTGAATTCTCTAAGGTAACAAGCAATTTAATCTGGTATAAAACACAGATGAACCATAATGAAATGTACTTTATGACTGGTGTTTCTACATGTGACAAGAAAGTAATGTTTTGCTGTTTGGACTAACTGTATATCCTGGGGCCGAGGGCTGGTCAGAAAATGGAATTTCTGTGCCATGGGAAATTCTTACATTTCAAAATGTAGTTCTATTCTGAATCATGACAAACATTTTGATTATTTAATGTCAAAAAACACAACATAAAATACAATATTAATATAGTATAATAAATTGTATTCTTCTAGGTAAAAACAGAACATTGTCACTATCAGAATGAAGCAAGAAAGTCTAAATGATTTGTTTGACACTCCCCCATCAAAATTTGTCAAACTAGACACGCTCTTGTGAAACATTTAGATTTTGACAAAAAAAAAAAACTGCATTTTTTTTTAAACAGAAAAACACTTAAACAAAATTTGACCAGCTCTTATGTGGGTAGTTAACCAACAAAAACTACATTGTTTCATAAGTCATGGCATGCAATTTAATATATGCTACTGTAATCTGAAAAGCATAATATACATTTATTTAAATGTATAAAATGTCAAGAGGGTCCTATCTGAAAACTGTAGGAGTCTGACAAAACACTTTAAAATATAATAAGCATATTACTAAATGTACTACTATATATGATGAGCCCATGCAGCACAAAAATAAGTGTAATTTCCTATACATCATTTCTAACAATATTTCCTTTATCAGTCCTGCTAGAAAGATGTGCCCTGGAATGTGCCCTGAGGGTCAATGGATTTAGGTTATACTGGACCACGAAAGGATATTTGTCTTTTTCTGCATGTGTACATGTGACAGAGGGGGGAAAAAAACTGAAACAACCAACGAGAACACATGCAGTTCTAACCAAGTAAGGAAAATCCATAGCATGGAGTTACCGGACTGTGATGTAAAAGCAATGTGACCTACACGTTATGTGTTTAACTACCTTCTTTATATTATGTGCCTCAGATATCCACAATTATTCCCTGAATCCTTTGTTACATTTTAAAATTATTTCAATACTATAATTAACAAGCATTGATTTGTAGGCATCCTTCAACATCTAGTCTTCAGGGCTCTATAATGCAAAGATGGATACGATACTGCATATCACTATGATTTTAGTGCTGAAATAAAACTGAAACATTTATTTAATAATTTCATTGTAAAAATTGACCCCATCTTTAGGAAGAGCCATTCAAAACATAAAACTATGCAGTCAATCACTCAGTAAAATGAAGCATTAAATGCTAATGCCAGTTAATGTCCAAATAGATTTAAACTAAATGCTGCTGGGAAATTGTACGAAGTCAGTCATAGGCTTGCTGCCTCTTCCTTATTTATTTGAATAGTAGCATACAATAATGCAAGTCCAGGTCCCAACAAGACCTGAGACTATAAGAGAACCCCAAGAACACATGACTTTTCCTGAGATTTCAGCTTCCCACAATAGTCAGGGTTCCTTCAGGAGAAATGTCAATTATACAATCATCAATGCAAATTGCATTTTAAAGAGTCTCTGCAGCA
The DNA here is from genome assembly GCF_965140285.1 of Lepidochelys kempii. NCBI lineage: Eukaryota > Metazoa > Chordata > Testudines > Cheloniidae > Lepidochelys > Lepidochelys kempii. The sequence continues at coordinate 25,672,757 of NC_136387.1, forward strand.
GGCAGAGAATGTTAATGCAGATCAGAGGTGTCAATGCTCAGTGCACAGTTCCCAAAAGCTCTTTAACCCATTATGCATCTTCATTCAGTTGGCTCTAATACTATAATTTTTGTGACAGACCGCTGGTCCCCTCTCTGCCTTTGTCACTCAAACTCGCACATTAAAAACAATCCAAGTTCCAGAGTCAAATGGTGTGGAATTCAGTGGTGGTGGCAAAAAGATACACTCCTGTATAGAGGGAATGATAAGAAGTCTTGTGGCTTTCTTGCTTGATGGGTTATTCTTATTAAAATATTTTCCAAAAAGCAACTCAAAACTACAAAAAAACCCCACAGTCCATAAAAACAAAGTAGTAGAATATTAAAACACTTTACACTGCAGTATGTGGGATTTTAGTAGCAACTGGGACTCTGCTGAAAATTTAATCATTAGGATTCTTCTGGAAAAGTGCTTGCTTTCTATTGACATTTAATCTAAGTATTCTTGATGCATAACTCATCATACAATAGGTTTCTTTTGGGAATAGATGTGACAGACATACATGAAATCGGCATATTAGTCCAGAAGAAAAACACATTTAAAAATGTTATGGAAGCAACTGAAGAATCAGTATGAAAACAGGTGCATGCCCAATAAACCATGCACTGCAAATGTTATAACTGAAAGCTTTTAATGAATGACTATTTGAATATGTAATATTCCTATGTATCTGAATGTTCAGGAGAGCAGAATAAATAATTTCAGAGTAAACAGACATAAGTATATGCCTCTTCAAAATAACTTTACATTTTACACCATAACGTGTAGCTTAAATGTTTATTTCTAGTGAGATTTACATCAAATCTAGATATATTTCTACACTGAGCACCGTTCAGTACGCTCCTCCATCCTTTATCATGTGGATTCTGTTTTCTAATACTGGCTCAAAAAAAGGCAGGTGCGTCTGTCCCTTATTTCCCTACCTTGATACTCTTCTCCATAACTTCGGAGAAGGTGGAGGAGATGATAATTTAGAGGCAACTGGGGGATTCACTCTGATTTTGAATGTTCCCATAACCTTGGTATCTAAGGGTCATAGACAAGAAAACAAGAAAAAAAAATAGTTTTGGCATCCAATTTGGACCAAATCCTTTGCAACACTCTGAATGGTTTATCCTGGGGATTAATTATGAAAAAAGTTGAAGTCTCTGCACAATGGCATTGCTCTGTCTCATAGTCAGTAACATTTCATCGGGGGACTCGGACGTTCCTGTGTGTGTTTGTTCTGGTAGTGCAAAAAAGCTATGGTCTTCCCTGCTTCCTCAATCATTTTTTTGAATCAACCTTTACCTGTGTCCTTTTTCTGCTAGCCCACCTGCTAGCAGGAATCATGAAGACACTATTGGGCTTTATCCCCACAAACAGCAGAATCTACAGAACTTCTCATAAGCAAACGGTAAGCCATTGTCTGCATTTATTTTTTTTATGCGATGCTAGGTGTCATGGCACCCATCAAGCACCTCCCCCCTTGGCCACTCTGATTTTTTGGGTCTTTAGTTGTGAAGTTTCCAAGTATTGTGAGAATCTGTACATCTCTAGCAAATATTTCTGCTCTTCCCATTGAAACAGGTGGTCTCCTCAAAGATTCCATGGCATAATTAGTCTCTCTAATATCTAAAATAGCAACATCTCTTTCTCCAAGGAGTTCCTGTGCCTCTGGCAAATGTCACATCTCCTTATCAGCTCTTCTGTTGCATGCAATTTCTAGTTAAAGAACGACCTCCTTTGCCCTGCAAGTAATAAGAGTGCGACATATAGGATTGCTGATAAGAAGCTGCACTTTATTTCCAAGTTCCTGTCAGATGGCATGGAGTCAGGATTACAGAGTGTTCTACTCATCACATGGTAAGTGTCAAACATCTACCAACTCCAATGGCTGAAGTTGTAGTATGCCCATGTCCTGGCCCACATCTCTTACGTGAAAGTGAGCTCTCATGGAAGGCCCGAATAGTTTTGGCGTCACCATTCCCTTTCCTCTTTTGATATCAGGGCCATCCACCTCATTAAATTCATCTCTGTTGCTCCAAAAATCTTATAGTGACAGAATGAGGATCGTACTGTGATAGTGGTTCTCTGCCACACTCCTCAAATCAGATTCTTCATAGTTTGCAAGTTCCACTACTTTGATTTCCTCTGACTTTGCAGATTATATCCTACTATCTTCCTCCACACTTCTTCATTCCACTTCCTGTATGTGGAGAGTTTATACAACATACATCTCTCTTATGATTTAAAAGCCAGCTGGCTGTAGTTTAAGAAGAGACCATTGAATCTTCAGTATGGTATAAGCTAGGAGTTTACTGAATGTACTGGAGACAATTTTTTATTTCAGAAGATGGAGAAAGTCACTAGGGGAAAGGCTGTTCTAGATTTGATTTTGACAAATAGGAAACAACTGGGGCAGTATTTGAAAGTGGAAGGCAGCTTGGGTGAAAGTGATCATGAAATGATGAGTTCTTGATTCTAAGGGATGGTAGGAGGGAAAACAGCACAATAAAGAAATGGATTTTAAGAAGACAGACTTTAACAAACTCAGGGAGTTGGTAGGTAAGATTCCTTGGGAAGCAAGTCTAACGGGAAAAACAATTCAAGAGACTTGGCAGTTTTTGAAAGACATTATTAAGAGAACAAGAGCAAACTATCCCACTGCGTAGGAAAGATAGGAAGTATGGCAAGAGACCACCCTGACTTAACCAGGAGATCTTCAGTGATCTGAAACTCAAAAAAGAACACTACAAAAGTAGAAACTAGGTCAGGATGAATATAAAAAAAATAACAGAAGTATGTAGGGACAAGATTAGAAAGGCCCAGGTATAAAACGAGATTAAACTAGCTAGAGACATAAAGAGTAACAAGAAATCATTCTACAATTACATTAGAAGCAAGATGAAGATGAAGAACAGGGTAGGCCCATGACTCAATGAGGGGGAAAAACAATAACAGAAAATGTGGAAATGACAGAAGTGCTAAATGACATTTTTGTTTCAATTTTCACCAAAAAGGTTAGTAGCAATTGGACATCTAACTGAATCAATGCCAGTGAAAATGAGGAAGGATCAGAGGCTAAAATAGGGAAAGAACACGTTAAAAATTACTTGGACAAGTTAGATGTCTTCAAGTCCTCAGGGCCTGATGAAATACATCCTATAATACTCAAGGAGCTGACTGAGGAGCTATCTGAGCCATTAGAAATTATCTTTGAAAAAGTCAGGGAAGACAGGTGAGATTCCAGAGGACTGGAAAAGGGCAAATATAGTGAGACTATAAACAGGGGAATAAGGAAAATCTGGGTAATTACAGACCAGTCAGCTTAATTTCAGTACCCAGAAAGATAATGGAGCAAATAATTAAGCAATCAACTTGCAAACACCTAGGGTATGTCTACGCTACAAAATTAGGTCGTTTTATAGAAGTCAATTTTTAGAAATTAATTTTATACCGTCAATTGTGTGTGTCCCCACTAAGCGCAGTAGGTTGGCGGAGTGCATCCTCACTAACGTGGCTAGCATCAACTTACAGAGCGGTGCACTGTGGATAGCTATCCCACAGTTCCCGCAGTCTCGGCTGCCCATTGGAATTGTGAGTTAAGCTCTCAGTGCCGGATGGGCAAAAACATTGTCATGGGTGGTTTTGGGTACATGTCATCAGGCCCCCCTCCCTCCATGAAAGCAACGGCAGACAATCGTTTCGTGTCTTTTATCCTGGGTTACCTGTGCAGACGGACATACCAAGGCAAGCATGGAGCCCGCTCAGCTCACTGTCACCGTACGTTTCCTAGGTGCTGCTGGCAGACGCGGTACAGCATTGCTACACAGCAGCAGCTCCTTGTCTTCGCATGCAGTAGGACTGATAGCCGTCGTACTTCTCCTGGGTGCTCCTGGTAGTCCTCAGTGAGGTCGATCAGGGGTGCCTGGACAGACATGGCTATCCTCCTCTTAGAGAGCCAAACAGGAGTGACCCAAGATCATTCTCTTCTTTAAATTTCATCTCATGGAGATTCAGTCCTGCCTGGAATAGCATGCAAGCTGGAGGCTTCTGCCTCAGGTTGCTATCCCAGCGAGCAGCACCGCACGGTCACACATACCCCAACCTATCCCTTGCTCCCATGGCTCATGAAACCTGGACAGTAGTAAGGAGCAGTTCAACTATAGGCTGAACAGGTTAAGAATGGTGGTAGAATTGCCTTTGGACGTTTAAAAGCTCACTGGCGCTGTTTGCTGACGAGGTCAGACCTCAGCGCAACCAACATTCCCATTGTTATTGCTGCTTGCTGTGTGCTCCATAATATCTGTGAGAGTAAGGGGGAGACGTTTATGGAGGGGTGGGAGGTTGGGGCAAACCGATTTTGAGCAGCCGGATGCCAGGGCTATTAAAAGAGCACAGCAAGGCACACTGTGCATCAGAGAGGCTTTGAAACCCATTTTCATGACTGACCAGGCTTTGGTGTGACAGTTGTGTGCATTTCTTCTTGATGCAAACCCACCCCCTTTGTTGATTTCAATTCCCTTTAAGCCAACCACCCTCCCCACTTCAAAATAAAGTAACTATTATTTTGAAACCATGCATTCTTTCTTTATTAATTAAAAAAAAAAAAAAGAGAGAGAGATAATGGACAAGGTAGCCCAGGTGGGGTGGGGGAGGAGGGAAGGACAAGGCCACATTGCTTATTGTAGCCACCGTAAAAATCAAACTGTTTGAAAGACAGCCTTCTGTTGCTTGGGCCATCCTCTGGTGTGGAGTGACTGGATGCCCGGAGCCTCCCACCCCACCACCCCCCACGTTCTTGGGCATCTGGGTGAGGCGGCTATGGAACATAGGGAGGAGGGTAGGCGGTTATACAGTGGATGCAGTGGGGATCTGTGCTCTTGTTGGTGTTCCTGCAGCTCTAACAGATACTTCATCATGTCCGTTTGCTCCCCCCTTAGCCTCAGCATCAGATCCTGCCTCTGCTCTTTGCACTCACTTAATTCTTTCCTGGCCTCTACCATGGACTGCCTCCGTGCATTAAGCTGTGTCCTATCAGCGAGGGAAGACTGCATGAGCTCAGCAAACATGTCATCGCGAGTGTGGGTTTTTTCACCTTCTAATCTGCGATAACCTCAGGGACGGAGATGATACAGGGAGCATAGAAACATTCAATGCTCTACCATTCTGCAGGGACTGCATGGGCACCTGTGTTGCTGAGTGCTGCTGAGCTCGCCACACTGACCAAACAGGAAATGAAAAGTTCCTGGGGCTTTTCCTGGGTACCTGGCTCGTGCATCGAATTCAAAGTGCTGTCCAGAGCGGTCACAATGGAGCACTCTAGGATAGCTCCCAGAGGCCAATATCATCAATTTGCTTCCACACTAACCCTAATTCGACCCAGCAAGGTCAATTTTAGCGCTACTCCCCTCATTGGGGAGGAGTACAGAAGTAGATTTTAGGAGCCATTTAGGTTGACAGAACAGGGTTGGTTAGGTAGACAGAGTCATTTTTAAAGTGACCTAACGTAGCTAAATTTGACCTAACCCCATAGCTGTAGACTAGGGCCTAGATGAGAATAAAGTGATAAGTAACCATCAGCATGGATTTGTCAAGAAGAAAATCATGTCAAACCAACAGAATAGCTTTCTTTGGCAGGGTAACAAGCCTAAGGGATGGGTGGGGGGCAGTAGATGTGGTATATCTTGACCTTAGTAAGGACTTCTGATACTGTCTTACTTGACCTTCTCAGACAAACTAAGGAAATACAACCTAGATGGAGCTAGTATAAGGTGGGTGCATAACTGGCTGAAAAACTGTGCCAAGAGAGTAGTTATCGCTGGTTCACAGTCATGCTGGAAGGGCATAATGAGCGGTGTCCCGCAGGGATCAGTTCTGGGTCCAGTTCTGTTGAATATCTAAATTATTTAGATTGGCATAGAGAGTACATTTATAAAGTTTGCAGATGATATCAAGCTAGGAGGAGTTGCAAGCGCTTTCGAGAATAGGATTAAAATTCAAAATGATCTGGACAAAGTGGAGAAATGGTCTTAAGTAAATAGGATGAAATTCAATAAGAACAAATGCAAAGTACTCCATTTAGGAAGGAACAATCAGTTGCATACAAACAAAATGGGAAATGACTGCTTAGGAAGGAGTATTGCAGAAAAGGGATCTGGGGGTCAGAGTGGATCACAAGCTAAATATATGAGTTAGCATTATACTGTTGCAAAAAAAAGCAAAAATCATTCTGGGATGTATTAGCAGAAATGTTGTAAGAAAGATATGAGAAGTAATTCTTCCTTTCTGATTAGGCCTCAACTGGAATATTGTGTCCAGTTCTGGGTGCCACATGTCAGGAAAGATGTGGACAAATTAGAGAAAGTCCAGGGAAGAGCAACAAAAATGATTAGAAGGTCTAGAAAACATGACCTAGAAGGGAAGATTGAAAAAGTGGATTTGGTTAGTCTGGAGAAAAGACTCAGTGAGGACATTACAGTTTTCAAGTACATAAAATGTTGTTACAAGAAGGAGGAAGAAAATAGTTCTCTAACTTCTGAGGATAGGACAAAAACCAATGGATTTAAATTGCAGCAAGGGTAGTTTAGACAATTAATCCTAATTGTCAGGGTGGTTAAGCACTCAAATTGCCTATGGAGGTTGTGGAACCTCTGTCATTGGAGATTTTTAAGAGTAGGTTAGACAAACACCTGTCAGAGATGGCCTAGATAATATTTAGTCCTGCCTAGGGTGCAGGGGACTGGACTAAAAGATCTCTTGAGGTTCTATGAATCTGAGTTCTGGGGGCTTCTGGTTGGTTTTCCAAGGGTATATTTGTTATCTGTGAATTGAGAAAATTGATAGTTCAATACAAAAAGCAAGCATGTTTTTTTCTGCGCATTTTTTCTTCAAAAGAATTGCTTCCAGTCCTGTTTGTGAGGCATCTACTGATCCCACATCTGTTTGACTTATACCACAAACTTTGAGTTCTCTGTTCAGTGATCATTGGATATCATTCATTGCTTTTTATTATGTATCATCCCATTTCCATTTTATCATTTGTTTTAGTATGTAGCTACTCCTATGAAAATCTCAAAGTATGTTCCTGTTGATCACATGGGACAAACCTGCTATAGCTTAAATCTTGGATTTGTCCAGGGTTTTTTCCCCCCCATCTCAACCAAGTATAGAGTCCATATAGTTCAAACTGGAATTCATTTAAAATTTGCAAAAACTAAATATTTCTACTGTTTCAAAACTATTTTGTTCAAGGTTTTCAAATCAGGAGATTCATCAGATCAAATCTGAATCACTTCCGTTTTGTGACAGCTTAGGTTAGAACTAAGAATGGGCATATTGGGTCAGACTAAAGATCCATTTAGCCTAATATCCAGTCTTCTCTCAGTGGCCAATACCAGGTGCCCCAGAGGGAATGAATGGAACAGGTAATCCTCAAGTGATCCATCTCCTGTCTCCCATTCCCAACTTTTGGCAAACAGAGGGTAGGGACACCATCCCTGTCTATCCTGGCTAATAGCCATTGATGCACCTATCCTCCATGAATGTATCTAGTTCTTTTTTGACCTGTTATAGTCTTGGCCTTCACAATGTCCTCTGGCAAGAAGTTCCACAGGTTGACTGTGCACTGTGTGAAAAAATACTTCCTTTTGTTTGTTTTAAATCTGCTGCCTATTAATTTCATTTGGTGACCCCTCATTCTTGTGTTATGAGGAGTAACTAACACTTATTTACTTTCTCCACACCAGTCATGATTTTATAGACATCATATCTCCCCTTAGTAGTCTCTTTTCCAAGCTGAAAAATTCCAGTTTTATTAATTTCTCCTCATATGGCAGCCATTCCATACCCCAAGGGCAGCCATTCCATACCCTTAGGTTGCAACAAGCTGTCATTTTTCAATGACAAAACATTTCATCAAAAAATTTCTGACTAGCTCTGTGTTACTAAGCTCTCCTTTGAATAAAAATTGTGTCACATCTGGGCAAATTTGCACTTTTTATACAGCTGATAGGAAGAGCGCTCATAGCTGAATGATAAGCATGGGATCTTCCATCCTAGCAAGTGTTTGAATGAAGTATCCTTTTCCTTTCAAAATGTTGCTGCCTTCTCTGAAAAATGCAAATGAGATGCCAAGACTTCAATATTGGGAGTTTATTCATTAATGATGGCACTTTGCTCCAATATTCTGTATTTACTCTCTTGCACCTCTGTTCCACATCCTAAGCTGGGAGAACAATGACCAGAGCAGCTCAAAGCTTTGCTATGTTTTGTTTTATAATAAATAAATGCCATCTGTGTTTGAGGCTGGATCCCTTCCATCCTAGTATTGCCCTTTGTGATTTATGTCTGGGTGAATAATGGAGCTCCTCCTGTCTATACAGTAGTAGTGCATTGCAAAAGATTGTATATTCTCCTCAGTTAAACATTCCCTACATCCACATTAATAAAATCACTGCACTTTATTTATCAGGTCCTGTATCATGTGAGGAGTGTTATTAGAAAGTGGGGGAGAAGCTGAGATGTGTGAATATCAAGTTACTGGAAGAGCAGATTTAATAGGCACTTGGGTAATAATCCATAAAACTTCAGAGGTCTGCCCAGAGCAGCTACCCAGTTTGTTTAAAGTATCTGCATGTTACTGCAGTTAAAGTTACTGCATGATCTTTCATACATCCTTATTTCCCATATACCATTTCACCTAATGTTATCTCACAATTTTGGTTTACAATGCAATCCAAAGTTAGTGTGTGTCACATGGGGGGGGGTTACATTTAAAAAAAGAAAAACGACCACAGTACCGATCAGACACATATTACAAAATGAGGAGAGCAGCTACACGATCCAAAATAAATGAAGGGGAATATCTTTATCTGCAGTCTTCAACCACCAGCAAGTCTCCATATAAACAAACCATAATCAATTGTCCTAGCATTTGAGGGGGAACTATTCAAAAAGGTGCCTGGGTGAGATTTCTCAGTGGCAGAGTGTAGCTAGTTCTATGGAAATGAGGTAGAAAAAGGACTATTGACTCCAAGCAATGCCAATTGTTATTCAGATGCTGTACTGGGAGTAGAGTGTGGTTTTCTTAATATTTTTTTTACAACGCTACAGAACTTAGAGCAGCAATATCAAAAATACAGTTGGTGATGTAGGGCTGGATGTTTATAGTATTTCGATGCCTAAAGAGGCAGCTAGATACCTAGTGGGATTTTCAAAAGCACCTAGGTGCCTTACTCCCGAAATCAATTGGAGTTGACACCAAACTTCCTTAGGTACTTTTGAAAATCCCTATCCTATACTCTTATCTACATCTTCAGGCACCTAGATACCTTTAAAAATCTGGCTTGTAGTCCTTACTTCAGCCACTGACTTTATTATGAAAGAATTTACAGCAGCCATTTCCATAGATATGGAAATTTGAATGTCATAGGTCTAAAATTAGGGACAGAGCTTGAACCGTTGAGCTTCACGGTTGGGCCTGACCCAGTGAGGTACTGAGTATCTCCCAATAGCTGAGTGGCCTCAATTTCAGGGGAATGGTAGACACTCATCCTTTACAGAAGCTGCTTAGCATTTCACAAACTAGGACCTTTGGGGTAAAGTTAAATGCTGTGTGATAGTAGAAGCAATATTCTGTATTTATAGGTCAGAAATGAAATAGACACATAATATACAGATACACATCATGCAACTGGTTTGATGCATTACTGATGGGATGCAGGATACCAGACTTGATACCGGTTGTCTTATCCGGTATGGGAAATCCCATGTTTCAATGTTTACTTAAGTATTAAGTGGAGTAAACTTTAGTCCTTAAAAGCAAACATTCAAATGCACTCGCAAATCCAGAGACATACAATATGTAATTATACTAACACCTTGAATATTTTTGGCAATTTCAGCTATTCACCAGAATGAGTATCTTTCTTTCAGGACCCGAAGATCAAAATTTACCAAGTCACTGCCAAAAAAAAAAAAAAGGAAAACACCGACCATATGGAGAGCTTCAAGAAAGAAGAATTTTGTATTCCAAAGAATACAAAACAGACAAAACCTTCAATTATACAATACCCAGATGGAGATAAAGTTTCACAAATGACTGTTCAAAGATCTGAAGTTAAATACAAGCCAACTGTCTATCTAGGTTCCTATACTAGGTCCATCATCATGGTATCTGTGCAATGAAAGTGGGCACAAGAAGATCTTGTTCTCTCCTTTCCCATTCTGTATAGACTTGAGGACAAGTGGGTGTTTGTATTTGGTGAGATTATTGGGGAAAACAAGGTGATAGGGAGTCCACTAATAAAAGGGGTATTAATGGCAACTTTAAAAAACAATTGACATTCCTAATTATGTAAATCTGTCTTTAGTAAGAAAAAGACAAAAAAAGACAATAATTCTGAGTAGTGTAGAAGTCAGGCAAAGCTTGTAAACATAAGAGCAGGTCACAGTATACCTGGAAATGTGCGTGTCTAGAAATCAGCTGGTCAATATGACAAATATCCTTGGGCATTATGTGCCTCACTGAAGTCAAAGAGCTTTGGTTCAGGCCCTAGAAGAATGACCATACTATAGTTCAAAGAGGCATGTTTTCTATTTTTCACTTGCTCTTATTAAGTTTCAGGTTTACTTGGTATACGTTTCAGTCTTTGATCATGCTCCTGCACTGATGTGCTATATCATGGGATGTTATCAGTATGCGTGTTAATTGCTGTCACTAAAAAGCTGTACAATTCATAATTTTAATATCACACAGTACTTCAACCCATTGTGAGACATTCTCCTTGTAAAACTCATTTAGTTTCTGCAGTCAATAGATGTCTTCCTGTGCAGTAAGAACAGGAGTACTTGTGGCACCTTAGAGACTAACAAATTTGAGCATAAGCTTTCGTGAGCTACTGTAAGCTGTAGCTCACAAAAGCTTATGCTCAAATAAATTTGTTCGTCTCTAAGGTGCCACAAGTCCTCCTTTTCTTTTTGCAAATACAGACTAACACAGCTGCTACTCTGATTCCTATGCAGTGTGGTTGAAATTCACTGGTGAAAAGCCCACACAGCCTTCCAAATCACAAAATGATATCAGCATAGATATCCAGAAGCCTAAGCAGTGTGCTTTAAGGAGTGGGGTACTATGCTAACTCCAAAAAGGATTGCATAAAAAAAGAGACGCTTTCAGGGTCAGAGTGGAATTCAATAGTTCCACACCCATGAAATTCCAGTGGCTGGAAGCCTCCACACTCTCTAGCAGATGTCAACTTATTTACTGAACCATCATTTTGGGGCAAACTCTTCTGTATGTGTTTAAACTAGGGTGTTTTTTTTAATGGTACGTCACATGAGTCAAGAGAAAGTCATGTAATTAGAATCCAACAAGCATTTCATTCTTCAGAGACATTAGTAGATTTTCAGTGATCTTAGAAGTTCATAACTCAGAATCTTTTCTATACCTTCCCTCAGTTGTACATTGTAATTTTAAGAATCCCCTCTCGAGGACAAAAACAAAAACTTAGTTTGCCATTATACTTTTCAGAATGAGGTGGGGAAAGCCATTAATAAAGAAGATCCATTTTAGGAATGTGCATTAATAAGCATTCAGTGGCTACTAATATGCGTGAGGCCGTTTTATATATACTTTGTCGAAAACTTTGAAATAAGTTCTTAGTTGCAGCAAAATGTGATGTGTCGTGAATTTTGTTTATTCAATGTCAACTCAAAATATCTGCAGCACAACTTCAATGCACTCAAAAAAAAAATCTGCTGAAAATACTCTATTTGCCTTTTCTGGAAACAAAGAAAACTGTATTCCTACTTCTTTGCCAGAAAAAAAGAAATCTTCTATCCCCAAAGTTTATCCTTTTTATATGCAGATAATAGCAATTACACTTACCAGTAATGCTTCAAGCTTTTTCCTTGAAAATATGCACTCTTCCTTTAATTGATACGTAGGCAGAGGTACACATTATCATGTAGTTTGTTATGAAAGGAAGTAGGTGGTGTATACATGCCAAAGTCTGACACCTTTACTCCCAGTGTAGCACCTTACTCCACAAGTTCATAGATTCCCAGGCCAGAAGGGACCACTGTGATCATCTAATCTGGTCATCTGCATAAACATAGGCCAGTGAACCTCCCCAAAATAATTTCTAGAGCTTCTCTTAGAAAAATATCCAAGCTTGATTTAAAAGTTGTGAGTGATGGAGAATCCACCCCAACCCTTTGTAAATTGTTCCAACAGTTAATTATTCTCACTGTTAAAAAGCTATGCTTTATTTCCAGTCCGAATTTCTTGATCTTTAACTTCCAGCCATTGTATCTTGTTAAACCTGTCTATGCTAGGCTGAAGAGCCCATTATTCAATATTTCATCCGTGTAGGTATTTATACACTGTAGTAAAGAGCAGAATTATCAGAAACACAGATGAACATAATTTGTTCGGGAAGAGTCGGCTTTTGTAAAGGGAAATCATGCCTCACCAATCTGCTAGAATTCTTTGAGGGGGTCAAAAAGCATGTGGATAAAGGGGATCCAGTGAATATAACGTATTTAGATTTTCAGAAAGCCTTTGACAAGATCCCTCACCAAAAGCTCTTAAGCTAAGTAGGGAAGATGAGATGAGGAAAGCCATCATGGGATAAGAGGGAAGGTCCTCTCATGGATTGGTAACTGGTAAAAAGATAGGAAACAAAGGGTAGGAATAAGTGGTCAGTTTTCAGAATGGAGAGAGGTAAATAATGGTGTCCCCCAAAGGTCTGTACTGGGACCAGTGCTTTTCAACATATTCATAAAAAGGGGTAAACAATGAGGTGGCAAAATTTGCCGATAATACAAAACTACTCAAGATATTTAAGTCCCAGGCAGATGGCGAACAGCTACAAAAGGATCTCAAAACTGGGTGACTGGGCAACAAAATAGCAGATGAAATTCAAATGTTGATAATGTGAAGTAATGCACACTGGAAAACAATCTGAGCTATACATACAAAGGGAAAGGAGTCCAGGAGAGCTGGCTTTTAATGAAGCCATATTGAGGGCACAGGAACAAACCATCTTGATGTGCAGAAAGAATAGCAAATATGGCAGGTGACCAGCTTGGCTTAACAATGAAATCTTTGGTGATCTTAAACTCAAAAGGGAAGCTTACAGGAAGTGGAAATTTGCATAGATGACTAGGGAGGAGTATAAAAATATTGCTAGGTATGCAGGGGTGTAATCAGGAAGGCCAAGGCACAATTGGAGTTGCAGCTAGCCAGGGATGTGAAGGGTAACAAGAAGGGTTTCTACAGGTATGTTAGCAACAAGGAGGTCAGAGAAAGTGTGGGACCCTTACTGAATGGGGGAGGCAACCTAGGGATAGATGATGTGGAAAAAGCTGAAATACTCAATGCTTTTTTGCCTCTGTCTTGGCAGACAAGGTCAGCTCCCAGACTACTGCACTGGGCAACACAGTATGGGGAGGAGGTGAGCAGCCCTCAGTCATGAAAGAACAGGTTAAGGACTATTTAGAAAAGCTGGACATGCACAAGTCCATGGGTCCAAATCTAATGCATACAAGGGTGATGAGGGAGTTGGCTTTGCAATCACATCAGCCATTGTCCATTATCTTTGAAAATTCGTGGCGATCAGGGGAGGTCCTGGACGATTGGAAAAAGGCAAATATAGTGCCCATACTTTTAAAAATGGAAGAAAAAGAACCCGGGGAACTACAGACAAGTCAGCCTCACTTCAGTCCCCAGCAAAATCATGGAGCAGGTCCTCAAGGAATCCATTTTGAAGCACTTGGAGGGACAGAAGAATCCCATGCACTGCTACAGGCTGGGGACTGACTGGCTAAGCAGCAGTTCTGCAGAAAAGGACCTGCGGATTACAGTGGATGAGAAGCTGGATGACTCAGCATTGTACCCTGGTTGCCAAGAAGGCCAACGGCATATTGGGCTGTATTAGTAGGAGCATTGCCAGCAGATCGAGGGAAATTATTCCCCTCTGTTTGGCACTGGTGAGGCCACACCTGGAATACTGCATCCAGTTTTGGTTCCCCCCACTACAGAAGGGATGTGGACAAATTGGAAAGAGTCCAGCGGAGGGAAACAAAAATGATTAGGGAGCTGGGGCACATGACTTATGAGGAGAGGCTAGGGGAACTGGGTTTATTTAGTCTGCAGAAGAGAAAAGAGTGAGGGGGGATTTGATAGCAGCCTTCAACTACCTGAAGGGGTGTTTTCAAAGAGGATGGAGCTAGGCTGTTCTCAGTGGTGGCAGATGACAGAACAAGAAGCAATCTCAAGTTGCAGTGTGGGAGGTCTAGGTTGAATATTAGGAAATACTATTTCACTAGGAGGGTGGTGAAGCGCTGGAATGGGTTACTTAGGGAGGTGGTAGAGAGGTTTAAGGCCTGGCTTGACAAATCCCTGGCTGGGATGATTTAGTTGGTGTTGGTCCTGCTTTGAGCAGGGGATTGGACTTGGAAGAGACCTTGGGAGGTCATCTAGTCTAATATTCTGTGATTCTACAGAAACATCACACTAAGGTTCAGTGGTCATTTTGCCTGAGTAAGGACTTCAAGATGGGGCTCTGTTTTAACCAAATTGATTTGTAATGAGATGGGTGCTGGTTAAAAATTATAGTTATTCCAAACATTTAAATTAGGAATAATCCATCCTATACTTTTAGAAAGTCAAGCTGATTTTCTAAAGTTGAATCTTTGTATGTTCATGGTATTCTGGAAGAACAAACTTAGAGTCTACTTACCTGGTATCAGATACTAAAAGTTTAAAAATCATCTAGAGGACCATGAGCCCAATGCAGTTTGTTGGTTTATAACTTGTAGCATTAATATTTAAGGGCCTTTTTTTCAGTTAAAAAAGATGATTCTGCATTATATTAGTTTTCACAAATAATGGAATATGTTAAAAGTAATGTAAGTCAACTGCATTCATCTCCATCAAAATGGTTTCATTGGGACATAACTCCAAGGGTTATCTGGGTAAAGATGTCTGTACTCTTTCAGACCTCAGTTACAATGTGCATAATCATAGAATTCCCCACTCACCAAACCCAAAGCCTCAGCACTTCACTCCCACTAGTTTACTCCAAAAGCAAACAGAGTAGCATAGTAAATTTCATAATACCTCCAAATACACTAGAGAGTCTATCAATTTCACTTTGCTTCTTTCCCTGAATGTAGAGTGGAATAGTGTTAATCCACCCTACTGACAGGTACTAGCTCACTCCAAATCCAGCATTAGTCTGTAAATGAAATAAAATAAATAGAAATACCACTGCTAGGATCCCAAAGAAAACTATAAAGGACTGGAAAGACATGGTTCTTATGAAAGCAATTTCACCATTATTTAAAAGAACTTGCATGACTTTCCCAAAATCAGCCGGGAGTAGGCTATAAGTGCAGATTTTTTTTTTTTTAAAATGACACTGACCAAACAGTCTGAAGCGACCTTTTCAAGTCTGTTTGGGAACACAGACTCACACTCCAGACAGCTTCTCACTTCAGTTTTTAAATTAGGGAGATAATCCTCATTTTTAATTTGTTATTTCCATAAAGGTTTCCTGTTGATCTGCACCTTCTGAGTACACTTGAAAGCTTGTAAGTAACAGCGGTAGGCTGATTTTTTAATTTTTCTTTTACACCACTTGAGTGGATCCAAATTCTATGAGGCAAAAAAGGATATCTGGCAGCATATAACACAGAATGCCACTTGATATCACGCGCCGTCTTTAAGCAGAAGCTGCTGGAAGGCTCAGAATTTTTTCTTGTGTCCCATGGTTTGTAAAACAGAGTTCTTATTTATTAATGACATTGCTTCTTGGAGAAATCAAGCCAGTATTTCAAAGTGCCTTACTCTCTAGTTCACATCAGTATTAAATAGATATTTATTCCATAGGCTAGGTACCAGTATTTAAAATACAGAAGAACAAAAAGCGTTTGCACCTTCAGTCTTAAATTATCTGCATCCCTAAGACTTTACACACAGCTATTGAGATTTTTTTTTTAACCCCCTTGACATAGGAAGTCACTGGCTATGGTAGGCAGATTTCATAGGAGATTAATGTTTGTAAAGTACTCAGCAATGAAGCCCCAACACACCCCAGTGAGAAAAAAAAAAAGAGCATTTATTTTATAGATAACTTTGTGTCATGGTGTCCCTAAGTGGCATGCCCAAGGTCACACAGGAATAGAATCTGGGAGGTCTAAATCCCAACCCTCTGCTTGAACACTACTACTGACAACTCCTCTTTCTTTTGATCTTTGATGCAGAAGCATTCTCAAGGAGAGACTACCCTCTGGGCTCCCTTGTTCTGAACTGAGGACACCGCAGCAGCTATGGAGGAGCCCAGTGAGAATTAATGCTTCAAAGCTGTATTTGTTTCTTACCATATTTCCAACACATTCATAACCAAAGACCATGAAGTGGATAAAAATCAATATTTTGATCAAATTACATACAGAGTATTGCATTCCTGAGGAAAATAGCACATCTGAGTGCCAGGAATTTAACTGCAAAACAAAGCAAGTGAAACCTTTGATCAGTTTGTAACACATCTAGCTGAGGGTTCTTTATAATGCCCATTAGTATAAGACCCTGATCCTACAAAGACTTAAATAGGTACTTATTTTACCTATGAGAGTAGCCATTGAAATCAATGGGACTACTTACAGTACACAAATCTTGGCAGGATTGAGACCTAAGATCTTAGGCTTGTCTCCAAAAAAAGCACTTGGTATTGTTGATGGATTAATTCAGGATAGAAATTAAGAGAGTCATAAGTAATGAGAATCTAGATACTAATGAAAATCCAGGGAATGTGCTATGCAGACAAGAACAAAGCAAGGACAGATTCTGCTCCCTCTGAAGTCAATGGAAAAGTTATGCACCATACTGTGGAAATATGTTTTAAAACTAAGAACACGTGACTCTGGATCCAGTGAAACTTCTGATTGTATTTGACTTTTTTCATACTAATTGAGAAAAAAGGGGCATTATGAAAAGTACTACACAAAAGTTTTCCAAATTAAGTATAGGTGACCTTGTTTGTGTACAGTACAAAAGTCAGATGGCTACTGAAGCAAAACTACCATGAAACACATAAGAAATATACCTCATTCATGCTCATCTGAAACAAGAATAATAAATAATAAAAAAGGAGAAATATAAGCCAGAAACCTGATCCTTCCAAGAGTTCCTCAGGAATAGATCATTACCCCCATACAGTGCCCAATGAATTAGATTGCTTGTGGAGTATATACACACTGCCCTCTACCAGTTTCCAGGTCCCCAAAGACAGGTAATATAGTGCAGAATATTCGGCACAGGAGAAACTACTTACAAATGCAATGACAACATTCAAGTTACTGGATGGTGCACAAACTGAATACATGAGAACACATTAGTGGGAAAGCACTGAACAGAACGTGGAACTAGAGCAAACTAGATTGCTCTAATAACTAGAGCAAACCAAACACTGGTGAAACAGAGGCAGAGTAAACCCTGATACCTGCTAGAACTCAGTTAATCTTACCCAAAGTTTAAGAAGTTAAGTTAAATTTGTCCATAACTATTACAGGGTAAATGCATTTATATTATGTTTCAGATAACCACTGATTTTATTTTTGAAAAGTGAGTATGTAGATGCATTAACAGAAATAGTGGATGTATAATTTCATGCAGTAGAATTCTCACTTCAAGAGCAGCTCATTTTTTGTTATATGGATATATGTGTGCGCCTTACTCTGGCGGACAGTGGGTTGGTTTGTTTTGTTTTTTTAAACACCCTACCCGGGATAGGTGAACCAGTTCAGAATTTTGAACCAGCTGAATTTTCACCTACAACTGAAAGCAAACTCTTTATGAAATTAAAAAACAGTTGCATTTAGGGGGGGAACAGAAAATGAGAAGATAGTCCATCTGGAATCACAGGGATGCTTAAAACATTCTCACTTATAAAGAAGTGAATGACTTTTTTTATAGTATTTTTTTCCTATAACTGCCCTACTGGAACTGAGCAGATCTCCTAGTCCAGTAGCCTGTCTCAGACAGAAGCTTGGGCCATGATCACTGATCTTTAGGTTTACCCTAGAATTCCCAATGCTCCGATGCAATAACTCCAAGCTGGTAAAGGAGAGATAGAGAGGTATTGGCAACAATTGCACTTGGTTTCTTAAATTCAAAATCACTACTATAACAAACAAACTTTCTTTAAATGGAACAGGACTGTCTTAGGCAATTAAAGAGATATTTAACATTAACAGAGCTCTTCATCGTGGTATGGCAATTTATTATAATATATTATTACAGGGTGAAAACTCATGTGACAGTTCCTGCTTATATGATGTAAAATATGGTAGTTAGGCAGCATTTCTTTTCTGTGCAATTAGCAGATGGAAAACTGGAAATTCAGCAAGATGAGTGGATCAAGCTGAGGGGGACTACTTAACAGCCAATCTGAATCATCTGATTTTGCAGCCAGAAGTTATACATGTGTAGCTGGTTTGGAGCAGAGGGAGCAATCTAGGATTAGAGGATTCTAAACACAGAGTGCATGATCTGTGAAAGGAACTGAGGAAACTCCCAAGAAGCAAGTAAATTAGAACCACCAGCTTTGCATTGGATTTGTGGTTTTGGACTTGGGGGGAGAAGGAGGAGAAGAGAGAGAAATCAAAAACCTCCTGAGATTTGGGGAATTAAAGGTGTCTTTAGGTGTCCCTCTTAGGTGTCAGTTCACAAGAAACAATGTTTGTGAGAGAACTTAGTGAGTCTAACATACAGCAAAAACAATGAGGAGTCCTTGTGGCACCTTAGAAACTAACAAGTTTATTTGGGCACAAGCTTTCATGGGCTAAAACCCACTTCATCAGATGCATGGAGTAGAAAATACAGAGACAGGTATAAATACACAGTGCATGAAAAGATGGGAGTTACCTTACCAAGTGTGGGGGTCAATGCTAGCGAGCCAATTCAATTAAGGTGGAAGTGTGCTACTCTTAACAGTTGACAAGAAGGGGTGAATACCAAGGGAGGGGAAAAAAATCACTTTACTAGTGCAAATGAGGCCAATATAATCAAGGTGGCCCATTTCAAACAGTTGACAAGAAGATGTGAGTATCAGCAGGGGGAAATTAGTTTTTGTAGTGACCCATCCACTCCCAGTCTTTATTCATGCCTAATTTGATGGTGTCCAGTTTGACAATTAATTCCAGTAATGAGAAACTGCAGAAGAGTCTGTTTTTGAAGTTTTTTTGTTGAAGAACTCAGAAGTCACCTACTATGGACAAGCCCAACACAGAAAGTAACAGAACAGAGGCATGCCTTGTTACTCAGTGCCTCGTGACTTAACAAGGAATTGCAACTGTGTGTTTATTAAGAATGTCTGTTAGACACATGATCTCGTTCTGGGGGACTCTCACCTCACCTTAATTATTGCTCCAACTGTTGAGAGAATGAAGGACACCATTGCCTTTCTTGTAATAAGAGCTGTCCATTTGTTATTCTGTTTGTTGCAACAGGTATTTATCAATTCCAAAGCATTATGGTAAGTGCTAGGAAGAGTATGATCATTTTTTTAACATGCTTTTTTTTTTGGTGTGCAGAAAATTCCAATAAGGTGTAACCCAACTCAAGCAAACATGTCTGGAAGTGGCCTTTCCAGCTTCTAAATCACTGATACTAGCTCCTCTTTAGTATTTACTTTTTCAATGACCTCTGATTCATGTGGGGAGATTCTATATAAAAATCAGTATATTGTGAACAATGAGGAGCAGGGGGCAGCATAGGGCTACAACAGAGGGAACTAAAACTAATTTACAAATTTAACACTAAACAACTCTGGCAGTGTTAAGCAATGCTATACAATGGTCCTGTGCCTTAAACTGCAAACACACAACTTGAGCCATTATGGACCAGGCCCTGTGCTCTAGGAATGGAATGGCCACAATGGGTTTCCCCCCTTTAGGCTGAGTGCTACTCCCACTGGTTTATCAATATTTAAAATTGTAAAATCCAAGCTGTCAATCTAAAACACCCAGCTTTGCTGAACCCCAAAGTTCTCAGGACTGAAGGGGAACCTTCAGATAGCCAGTCTGAACCACTCCCCATTTAGAATTTTTTCCAAGACATTCAACTAACAGCTCTGAGGATAAATTAAGCCTGTGTCTCAGCCAACCACGGAGCAAGCTCATCTGCTAGAGAACATGTCCATCTGGCCTCTCTGAGCCTTCAGTTCTCTTTCCTCTTGCTCCTCTTCTGGTGCCAGTTTAGACCTCAAACCATTGGAGAATCCTATGTGTTGCCAATTGGGCTCATTAACATTTCCCTCCAGGAACCCCTGTTGTCCAGTTAGATTATGTACTGGACTGCTCCATGCTGCAGTCTCACCAATGGCTGGAGAAACAGCTAGCCACCTGGTGTCTGAAGTAGTGTTTTAATCCCCAGGCTGCCAGAAATGGTGCAGGGTTCTTCCACCCTATCACACTAACCTACAGTGAAATGTAAGAAAAATGTCAGATACAGCTTGGCATACAGGATGTTTAATGGAGAATGTACACTGCACTGGTCAATGTTTAACAAAACAAAACAGAACAACAACCAGGGAGTTACATTGACTAAACAGAAAAGAAAAAGGGTGGGGGGGGGTTGTTTTAAATGAATTCCCAGGTTGGATAGGGATCAGCACTGCAGTCTGGAGGAAAGTGTAAAGAAACACACTGAGCTTCTGCCTCTTTTAAAAAGGCTCAAGAAGGTTCATACACTCTGTAACCTGTCCAAGAGCATTAAGGAAGGGAAGCCTGTCAAACCTCCTGTAGTTACAATTCTCAAAAAAGTAATTACAAGGTCTAGTTCACATGGAGTTTGCAAAGGAGGAATGGAGGAGTGGGGGAGCCTGGAATAAACAGCAAGAGGAAGTGTGACAGAGAATGATTAAACACCCCTGATCTCTCCATGGTTCCAGATCATTTTCTCCACTGCCCTGGGCCTAAAACTTGTGTGCACACATTGATGAGAAACAGAGGCTGATCATTAGCAATCATAGCCCAGGGAAATAACTCACTAACAATGCAGCAGGGAGCCTTCTACTCCATCATGAGATCTGATGAAATCTAGGAACCATACTTAACCAGCAGACTGAGCAGTCTTCTGTTTAAAGATTTCATTTTTTTCATGCAATAGCATCAAAAGACACAGGGACAAACTAACTGCTCCAGGCACACTATTTAATGTCATAGGGACACAAGTCGCATTTGAAAATCCTGAGGTGATGATAAAGCAAAGAAATAAATCCACCAAGAGGGATAAATGTGCCATATAGTCTCCAATATCTCTATCTAATGAGGTGCTAGTTCATTTTGGAGCTCCGTGGGTTAACCTCACACTTCCTGCTATTTCCTCTCTTTCATTCTCCAAATCTCAATTTCATAAAAGCCTCTTATTTTTGTAGCACCCAATCCAACTCCCCATTGAAGTTAAAGAATATTTTCCATTGATTTCAGCAGGAGTTGAATTGGGCTCTGGGGCTTAATTTTCAGAGGTGTTGAACATCTGCATTGATTTCAGCTGGAGTTACAAGTGACCAGAACCTCTGAAAAATGAAACCCTTCAGGTGAAAAACTATTATCTATCAGTCACTGTAAATATCTCAAAGGGCTCAGAGAAGCATGAAACTGAATTGCTGCATGTAAGATACAGCTATCAGAAAGTAGAATCTGTATGAATATTCTCCCTGCTGGAAAAAAATCAAACAGATTAAATTTGTTCACCGGCAAATTCTCATTTTCAGATCTTTGCTAAACGTAGAGCAAGGCAAAAAAAAATTGGACAAATAGTTTATTTGCTGAAAACTGCAGTTTTAGTTGACCCATTCATAGTGGCATTTTATAATGGCAATTATGAGTCATTGGAACAGGGGAAAAGAATGATTGTATAGCCTGGTGGTTAGGGCATGCACTCAGGATGTGGGAGATCCAACTTCAAAACCCTGCTCCAAAGGCTAATTATTTATAACAATTAGAACAGCTTCAGACTAAGAAACATCTACAGCAGAATATCCTGTAGCCCAATGGCTCAGACAATCTTCTGTGAAGACATTCTGGGAGAGTATCCTAACCATTGGCCTAGAAGTTAAAGGGAGATCTCCTCCTGTGGTTTTGTCAATCTGGTCCTTTACATGTCTGAAATAGAAAGTTTCAGGTCAGGCTGAAACTAAACATTTTGTTTTGACATTCCTGAACTGTCTTGAGTTTCAGTTTGGTCAAGACTATTCAGGGAATTTACATCAAGATTGTAAATAGTTTTGCCTCAATCAAAACTGCATTTTCAGTGAATAAACTATTTGCCTAAAAGAATTCGCTCACCTCTAGTACTCACTGAAAAAAAAAAGTGACATTTTACGGTCTTATTGGTTTTCTAAAACCTATTAATCGTGTTTATAGTAGTGCCCATTGTCCTTGATACTGTACAAAGAGAGTAATAGAGTCTCCCTGCCCCAACGAGCTTACAAGCTAAAGAAACAAGACAGACATGAGAGAGGGGAAGGGATTCAGCATACAAAGCAGGGTAGACAATGTAATAGTGGCAAAAACATTTGTTCTGTGTTTGTTTCTTTTGGAAGAGGGGTTAGTTAGAAAGAGATAAACTAAGTGGAAAGAAAAGTGAAGGAAGATGGACATTGATGGGAAGGGAAGGTGAGGGGAGTAGGACAGAGGAGAAGAATGGAGTGAAGCTGAGGTGAAGAGACAATTAGGGAATTTAAGCTCTGGGGTGGAGTTCTGGGAAAGGGGTGGTGTAAGTAAAGGCATCTTTGGGGGAGGAGGGGGTCAGCATTGATCCTGGGGCCTAGGTCAGATGGGTTGAGGAGCCCCATTTCCAAAATGTAGTAACTGACAGAGTCAGTGCCCAAGAGGCCAACGGGGCAAATAGTGTTGCAGCCTGGCAAGACACTAGAAACCTAGCACACCACAGGAGAGCCAGAGTACAGAGGCATGGATTCTCCGCACAGCAATCCTAGTGGATGGTTGATGGGGAGCATTCATTAGGATCTCCGACAGAGGCACACCTGGGTCTTCGTTTCCCCAATGTGATAGGGTCTCTCCTGCACTGTTCTGGATCTGGGGAGTAGTAGGGGAAGGGTGGCCCCAGCTGGGCCCCCATTTATTCCCTCTCCACAAAGTAATGGCCCCTGTTTTAGCTGGTGCTAGTTCTGCAACTGCTGTGCTACAAAGTGGGCAGCAATATTCTGTAAAACTACTCATTTTGTACACATTTTTATCACACTGGTACATGCTCTGGCTGGGACCAGTTATTACCATAAAGTTACCAATGTTGTGGACTGTGTGACTGCACAAAAGTGGCTATTTCGAGGCTCTGAAGCAGCAGCCAGTCCCTACACATAGTAATGTCTTGGTGCAGTTTCATTATATTTCTTCATCACCACAACACAGCCTGCTGATGTGCTGTTCAAACCCTCATGCCATGACATTTCATAGACCCCAAAAGTACTCTCAGGACAACAGTGAACATTCTGCAACGGATTGTGAAATATGGAGTTATGGCAATAAAATCAGGGCTATCAGAAATACTAAGGATAGAAACCCTAGACCTGTTTCCCAGTCAGTCCCCATGGCTCAGACAGATTTATTTAAAGGAACATTAAAGGGTTGTGGTTTTTTTGTAAACTGACTTGATTTTGAGGTAGTCATGACTCCTGTCCTTGAGTCCCTCAACCTGTTCTTGCAGTCTTGTAATTACATATTTTAGTTTTTTATCATTCCCCCCCCCACACACACACTTATTGCTGTTGGAAAGACCCACACACAAAATAGAAAGAACTATCCCATAACAGTCAATGGAGTTTATGCTCCTAAGTATCTAAATCTCTTTAGAAACCTAAATCTCATTTTCAAATCAGTGAGACATTGCAACACAGAGCACAGCAATGCCTAAATACCTTTAAAAATCTGGATCTAAGCTCTGTGGGACAGAGGTGGTCTCTTATTACATGTTTGTACAGTGCCTAGCACAGTGGAGCCTCTAGATGCTATTATAGTTCTAACACAATCAGCAGTCAGAAGGAAGGAAATAGGAGGGGAGAACTGTTTGTATCTGTTACCTTTGGCAAAAAACACAGTACCAAGAGTTTTAAAACCCAGTGCAACATGTTCAGTGCAATGATCCTTCTTCCTGCACTGGAGGGACTGTACATGGAAGAACCCAAGAGTTCATATTTTGCTTAAGCCACTCTTTCCTATGAGGGACAAAAGGCTAAGCAATTGGTGGTTGAATTTGGAGAAAATGAAATGCATGAGGGACCTCCTCCCTGTTAATACGAGTCCTCATGAATCATCATAATCCATTAACACAGCTTATTCTCTTGGGAAGTTTATCAAGAGTCAGTCTCTAAATAAAATAGCTCTCTAACTTGGCAAAAAACCAAATCCTTTGCCACAGTTAAATGGCCTCAAATGTAAAAGAATCCCAGCTCAGAGGTGTACAACACAAGCACTCATACCACACTGTTTACAGCACTTGAATTCAAGTTTAATTTTCATTCAGAGTACAAGGATTTTATGTGAAAAGCCAATACGCAAGGCTTGGCGTATATTTTAATTGGACATTAACTTAAAATAAGATTTTCAAACAATAGGGCTATTTCATATTGATTTACAGACCAACCCATTAACTTTACAGTGAGTATCATCACCTTCTAGATCCTAATACAGTTTTTTCATCTCCCAAGATGTCTTTAGACATGGAGACTTGACACTTCTCTGCAGCACTGATTGCTATGAGTTTTAAATTATTCTGAGTGGGAACATTACAAAAATAGCTTCCAGATACATAATGTAAAAGCTGTCTTACAGGAAGCAAGGAATGAAGGGAGGGAGGGAAGGAGAGCTTGTGCTAGAAGAAGGTGACAAAGGCAATTGCAGTTTTGTTGTGATATATAATGACAAGAAAGATTCCTGTAGGCTAAATTCTTTTCCCAGGGCAGGTGTTCAGTAAATGGCCTTATGGTCACAGTTGTATTATGTGTCTCCCAAAGATCACCGAACCAGTAACCGAGCAGACATAGGAAAATAATTACCCAAGGATCTCCTGAGCTCACAGCGCATACAGAACGCAAGCTCCCTTTCTTGTGACCAGCAATACAATCGCATGTAAACAAAAATATCTGCAGTAAATGAGATATGGTACCAAGAGTTGGCGTTCACTTTTAGAGTTGGCGTCTTTATTTCTATCGCATGTTTGTGAATTATTAGATGCATGAGAAGTGTTAAATAGTTATGCTGTTTGGGAACCAAAAGCCCACTGCTTACAAATGGAACAGAAAAAGCACAAGCAGGAGCAATACAAAGCTCCTTAAACCAATCCACCACTCTACCCCTCCCTTATGGAGGATATGATGCCATGGTCAGGTCTCAGTTTTTGGCCCCTCTACTGAGATTACCAGTAGGGGGGTAGTTTATTGCCAAGTGGTAGGGGAGTTGTGATAGGACAGTGAAACTTGCCCACCTAGGATTGAAGTGAGACATTTCTCTTTTAAAGTGAATTTTCTAAGCACTAATGGCAGTTTTCACTGGAGAACCATGACTCTGATATCGGATGAAAGCCACCCAAACATGAATGGGCAGTTATTTTAACCAGCTCCTGGCTGGTGCTTTGAATTAATCTTCACACTGTTTCAGTTTCAGGGATGTGTAAACCCAGTGGATGGCAGATTCTGCTACTGGCCGCAAAGTTTGGCAAATCCAATGCCTTTTTTCCCTGCTGATAATCTAGGTACAAGGTCCCAGTTCCAATTCATCATTGCCCCGTGGCCACTTTGCACCAACTCTGCTAGCAGAAAACAGCCACAGAGCAGCACACAGCCCTCTGTCCCATGCCGACTCCTCTCTGGCCAGCATATTCCCATGTCTCATCCAGCCCAGCCATTTCAGTCAATACTCCCTCAGCTTTTCCCTTTTAGGAGCTACCTGTATCATGACTTGTACTGTTTTACTGCATAGCCTATCCACTTGTCTTATCCAGTGTCTGCATAAGCGGTCTAAATTCAGCAGTGTAAAGTAGTTCTCATTTCCTCACTAGTCAGCATTCCTATCTAGATAGACACACACCCCATAGCCTGCCTAATCGTTGTCTTAGACACTCTGCTCTTTACTTAGCATATTCTTATCACATATATTTGCTAGTGCCTGGCCAGGAATTCTAACTACTACTTATTAAAGTCCACCATCCAGGGACTAGACTTACTGTGTTTGTATATCTTGTATGTTGCTTCAGCTCAGACAAAGAAACTCTTATGATTGCTGTTGTTTTAGTGGGTGAGCCAATAGTGGGCCTCCCATTGTAGCAACTGTGCCTGGTTGTTCTTTGCATCTATCACAGTGGACAAGAATGGAAGTCTGAAGCCAAATTAAAGTTCCTAGTTTTATCAAGTTTCAGGGCCTAGATTCAGTAGGGTAGTCCTATATTCTGTGAGCAGGGAACCTTTCAGAATATGATGATTGCATGACAGTCATATCAAAATCATATTAGGATGTTATGATTTGACATCACCACATTGCATCGCAACTAAGTATTCCATAGTAACATCATATCGCATCATAACATGGCCACCTATCAAGGCTGACCTCCTCCATGTGAATAAACATGGATATCTCACAAACCTGCCACCATACATCAGTTACTTGGCTGCAATCAAAGTGCAGGTCTACATGGATAGAACTAGATATACTATCAAATATACTATGTAAACCTCAATAGACATACAGAAAGACATATCTGGGTACTTGTAAAAGGGAGTAGCAGGACCCCCTTTGCTCCTGCCTCTGCTCCAAAAACCACTCAGAGACCCTCAGGTTCAGCAATCACTGGTGCAATTTACAGGGTGCAATTCCCACCACCTTCTCACCACATACAGCTTGGGGGTTTCAGTCTAGAGGACTTCCGAGCCTCTGCAGCCAGGAGAGAAGAATTTCCACTCTCCAGCTTCCCCCTTTCTGTCTGCCCCCATTGGCTTCCTTCCCCTTTTATGCAGCCCCAGGCTAATCAAGCTGGCAGCTGTTTCCCCTTTGCCAATTAGGCAAAGTTTCTCTAGCCAGCTCCAATTTACATCCCTTAATGGGAGCTGGCATGATAGAGGGCTGGCTCAGCAGCCCCAGCCCAGCACCCTGTTACATACCTCTCCTGCTTATCTAACCACCAGGTTCATCCTTGCCCATCCCCTCTTTACTCTACCAAATGGGCACTATGGGGGGAGTTCGTTCCTCCTTTGGGTGACCCCCAGGGTCCTCCTTGTGGGGTTCTTGTATCCTCTCACCCACAGAAATTACACTGTGGGCGGTGAATGCCCCCATAGGCCCGCCACAGCCCACAGGTCCTCACACCATTCTCACCCCCAGGTGTGTCTCTCCTCTTTTTCCCTCTCCCCTTCTGGCAGGGGTTTGGAGTTGGTCCCTACTTCCTCCTGGACACCCAGCTTCCTCAAACCTGGCAAGCGGGGCCTGGGCCTCTTCTCTTGCGGGGGGGTCACCTCATAGGGAGCTCTGTTGGGCCTGTTTCCACCCCCCCTCCCCCGCCAAATCTCTCCTTCAACTCAGGTTCTCTTGTCTAGGGCTTTTTATTTCAATCTCCTGAAGACATTGGTCTCCTTCCTTACCAGGGCTTCATGGTCTAGGGCAGGGATCAACAACCTTTGGTGAGCTGGGCTGGTTTGGGGGCTGCGGGAAGCAGCACGGTCCCAGGGATGTGCTGGCCGCCACTTCCAGCAGCCCCCATTGGCCTGGGACAGCAAACTGCAGTCAGTGGGAGCCGTGATCGGCCAAACCTGCGAAGGCGGCAGGTAAACCAGTCCAGCCCACTAGGAGGCTTACCCTGGCAGGCCACATGCTAAAGGTTGCCAATCCCTGGTCTAGGGATTTCCACCCCCTTTCTTTGGGAGACCTCCCCTTTTCCCCCAGTGTGTGCTTCCTCCCAGTGTCCTCTTTCCCTCGGAGGATCCGGAGAGCTACAGGCCAGTCAGCCTCACCTCAGTCCCTGGAAAAATCATGGAGCAGGTCCTCAAGGAATCAGTTCTGAAGCACTTAGACGAGAGGAAAGTGATCAGCATGGATTCACCAAGGGCAAGTCATACCTGACTAACCTAATTGCCTTCTGTAAGGAGATAACTGGCTCTGTGGATGAGGGGAAAGCAGTGGATGTATTATTCCTTGACTTTAGCAAAGCTTTTGATACAGTCTCCCATAGTATCCTTGCCAGAAAGTTAAAGTAGTATGGGCTGGATGAATGGACTATGAGGTAGATAGAAAGCTGGCGCAGCCATCAAGCTCAGCGGGTAGTGATCAATAGCTCCATGTCTAGTTGGCAGCCGGTATCAAGCAGAGTGCCCCCAGGGTCAGTCCTGGGGCTGGTTTTGTTCAATATCTTCATTAATGATCTGGAGGATGGTGTGAACTGCACCCTCAACAGATGACACTAAACTGGGAGGAGTGGTAGATACACTGGAGGGTAGGGAAAGGATACAGAGGGACCTAGACAAATTAGAGGATTGGGCCAAAAGAAATCGGATGAGGTTCAACAAGAACAAGTGCAGAGTCCTGCACTTAAGACAGAAGAATCCCATGCACTGCTACAGACTAGGGAGCGAATGGCTAAGCAGTAGTTCTGCAGAAAAGGACCAAGGGGTTATGGTGGACAAGAAGCTGGATATAAGTCAGTGTGCCCTTGTTGCCAAGAAGGCTAATGGCATTTTGGGATGTATAAGTAGGGGCATTGCCAGCAGATTGAGGGACGTGATCATTCCCCTCTATTCAACAATGGTGGGGCCACATCTGGAGTACTGTGTCCAGTTTTGGGCCCCACACTACAAGAAGGATGTGGAAAAATTGGAAACAGTCCAGCAAAGGGCAACAAAAATTATTAGGGGGCTGGTGCACATGACTTATGAGGAGAGGCTGAGGGAACTGGGATTGTTTAGTCTGTGGAAGAGAAGAATGGTGGCAGAGGTTGATAACTACCTGAAAGGAGGTTCCAAAGAGGATGGATCTAGACAGTTCTTAGTGGTACCAGATGACAGAACAAGGAGTAATGGTCTCAAGTTGCAGTGGGGAAGGTTTAGGTTGGATATTAGGGAAAAAAGTTCCCTAGGAGGGTGGTGAAGCACTGGAATGGGTTATCTAGGGAGGTGGTGGAATCTCCTTCCTTAGAGGTTTTCAAGGTCAGGCTTGACAAAGCACTGGTTGGGATGATTTAGTTGGTGATTGGTCCTGCTTTGAGCAGGGGGTTGGACTATATGACCTCCTGAGGTCCCTTCCAACCCTGATAATTTATGATTCTATGACAGGGTCCCTGTCTGTGTCCAGCACTACCAGATAAGACAGCCTCTTTACCACCCCAACCCATTTCCACCACTACCTGTCCTAGACCACAAGGGGCACCTGGGCCATAGGGCACTGTCTCTTATCCCCATGGACACATTCAAGGCCCATCTTGGCTCCAGGAATCATCCAGTGTGACTTTATCAAACCCCCTCTGGATAAGAAAGCAGGCTGAGGCTGAATCTACTAGGTCCCTCTGGGGTTTCCTCCCCACCATCAACAGAATGGTGGACAGTTTCTGCCCCTTCCTCTGCCCTCCTCTCTTTGTACAGCTGCAAAACTCAGCCACACTACAGTCCATGTATGGGCAGTCCCCCTTTTTATGTCCCGGTTGCCCGCACTGCCAGCAAATGATCGGTTGGGCCCCAGGAGGAGCTCCTCATGCATCTTCCCTTTTCCTCTCTGTGCTTTCTCCCAGACTCTATGTTCTTATAGGGCAATCTCTTTCCTGGAAAAGTTGGCCTCTGCAGACTCCTCGGTCAGTTTCATGGCCCCTCTACCGTACTCAGATGATGCCGCCTAGCCCATACCCGGATGCTCTCAGGGAGGCCCCGTAGAAACTGTTCTAAGGCCAGCACATCCACAATCTCCCACACTGTCTGGGTGCTGGATCTCAGCCAGTGGGTGACCCAGTCCATCCACCTTTGGGCAAACGGCCAGGGCTGCAAACTCCCTGTCCACCTTGCTGACCAGAACTTCTGGTAGTACTTTTCGGAGAACAGCCACACCCAATCCACAGCCTCCTTTACTGCATCATAATTCCAGCCCTGCTCTTCACTCAGGGCAATGTAGGTCACTTGGGCTTTGCCTGCCAGATAGGGAGCCAACCACAGGGCCCAGGTTGCCCTATCCCATCCAGCCCCAAGGCTACCTGCTCAAAGGTGCAGAGGAACACATCTGGGTCATCTGCCAGGCCCATCTTACATAGTTCTATGCCTAGCACCTAGGTGCCATCCCCCCTGTGGGACTCACCATCCTCTGCAGGAGCTTCTGTTGTATGGTGTCCTGCAGGCTTTTCTGCTGCTCAGTCCTGCAGGCTTTTCTGCTGCTCAGCCTGCCAGGTAAGTAAGACCTGCCTTTCCACCTGGTGGGATTGCTGAAGGCTTTGCATAGCCTTCTGCATCTCCTCCTGCTGTTTCACCAGCCATTGCAGGGTCTCCTCCATCTCCAGGTCACCAAACTCTTGCACTGGCTCAGGGTCCCAGACAAGCCCCCACATGTAACAGGGCCCCCTTTACTCCTGCCTCTGCCCTGCTCCAAAAACCACTCAGAGACTCTCAGTTCAGCAATCACTGGTGCAATTTATATACAGGGTGCAATTCCCACCACCTTCTCACCCCATACAGTTTGGGGGTTTCAGTCTAAAGGACTTCCCAGCCAGGAAAGGCAAGTTTCTACTCTCTGGCTTTCCTCCTCCTGTCTGCTCCCCTTGACTTCCTTCCCCTGAGGCTTTTATGCAGCCCCAGGCTAACCAAGCTGACAGCTGTTTCCCCTTTGCCAAATCAGGCACAGGTTTCTCTAGCCAGCTCCAATTTACATCCCTTAATGGGAGCTGGCATGACAGAGGGCTGGCTCAGCAGTTCCAGCCCAGCACCTTGTCACAGTACCCTATCTGGACATGGATTTTGATAGGACAGGAAAACATCAGGTAAGGTACTGGTCCAGCAGGGAAAGGGTTACATTCTGTGTTTGTGAATCTTGACAAACTCTCTTGAAATAAAAAAAAAATCAAAAGTAAAAAACCATTCAAAACTTAAAATGCAGGATTTGCCAACTCTACTTGTCCAGTGAGCTGTCATACTTCCTTAGGAATTTGAAAATCTTTCTAGTGGATGGTTAAATTGAAAGTCCTTTTTATATAAATATCTTCCTTCACAGTCTTTTCTGGTTCTTTTCTCAGCCCTGGTATTATATGTAAAAATAATTTTGCAACACATCCTCTGAAATGCCTAATATAAATATACTGAAACTCACAGTCTTTAATGAATGCTACATTCAACATGGAAAAAGATAAGTCATGTACCAACAGTGCCCCCATTTGGAAAAACTTTAAATCTGAATCTAGCATTTTCCTCTTGCTTTTTAAATTAAAAAGTTTGGGTTTTGCTTCTTATTTTGGTGCTATCTATATATTCTGACACTTGCAATATAGTCAATCATGTGTGATTTCAACAGCTCACGGAGATCACAACTCGAGAGGTGCATCCAACTTATTCTTAATGAGCCTCACTTTGACAGATAAAAAGTAATTGAATTAGTGGTGCAAGTGAGCACAACTTGATTACATTTGTTGTGTGCAAACAGAATAAAGTCCAAACCAGTAACGTATGACTTAAACTATTAGTTTAAAACTGCCAGTTTTACAAAGCTGAAAACAATTATAAGCTGTGAGAAAGAATTTAAAAAGAAAAATGTGAATTATAACTGGGAGCTCTTTAAGAATATTTTACTAGATGCCCAAAAAACTACAGTCCAATAATGAAGAAGAAAGGCTATGCACGTTAAAAAGCCAACTTGGCTTACAGGAGAATTAAACACTGCTATCAAAATAAAACCATATATAATAAATAGAAGAAAGGGGAAGACAATAGTGGTGAATGTGGAAGATGATAGGGACCGAGACAAATTAGAGGATTGGGCCAAAAGAAATCTGATGAGGTTCAACAAAGACAAGTGCAGAGTCTTGCACTTAGAAAGGAAGAATACCATGCACTGCTACAGACTAGGGACCGAGTGGCTAGGCAGCAGTTCTGCAGAAAAAGACGTAGGGGTTACAGTGGACGAGAAGCTGGGTATGAGTCAACAGTGTGCCCTTGTTGCCAACAAGGCTAACGGCATTTTGGGCTGTAGAAGTAGGAGCATTGCCAGCAGATCGAGGTTCCTCTATTCAGCATTGGTGAGGCCTCATCTGGAGTACTGTGTCCAGTTTTGGGCCCCACACTACAAGAAAGATGTGGAAAAATTGGAAAGAGTCCAGCGGAGGGCAACAAAAATGATTAGGGGGCTGGAGCACATAACTTATGTAGAGAGGCTGATGGAACTGGGATTATTTAGACTGCAGAAGAGAAGAATGAGGGGGGATTTGATAGCTGCTTTCAAGTACCTGAAAGGGGGTTCCAAAGAGGATGGATCTAGGCTGTTCTCAGTGGTACCAGATGACAGAACAAGGAGTAATGGTCTCAAGTTGCAGTGGGGAAGGTTTAGGTTGGATATTAGAAAAAAAACTTTTTCATTAGGAGGGTGGTGAAGCACTGGAATGGGTTACCTAGGGAGGTGGTAGAATCTCCTTCTTTAGATGTTTTTAAGGTCAGGCTTGACAAAGCCCTGGCTGGGATGATTTAGTTGGGGATTAGGTCCTTCTTTGAGCGGGGGGTTGGACTAGATGACTTCCTGAGGTCCCTTTCAACCCGGATATCTACGAATCTATGATTTTATGAATATAAATAAAAAGCTAGGAATTGTATATAATTGATAAAGGAAGTAAAAGGCACACAAAGAGAAATCTACGGCCAGCAGAACTAAGGACAATAAGGCGTTTAAATATATTAGGAATCCAAACAGTGGTACTGGTACATTATTAGACCGAGATGGTAGAATTGTCAATAATAATGCGAACATCGCCAAAGTATTCAGTATTTCTGTTCATCTGTTTTTTTTTCAAATACAGATGTCGTCATCTTATCCTATGATGAAATACTTTTCATTCCAACAGTAACACAAGAGGATGTGAAACAGCAGCTACCAAGTCAGACATTTTTAAATCAGCAGGTCTATATAACTTGCATTTGAAAGTTTTAAAAAGGAGCTGGCCAAGAAGATCTCTGGAGCATTAATTTTGATTTTCAAGGAGCCTTGCAACACTGGAAAAGTGCTAATGTGCCAATATTTTAAAAGACTCAATGAAATGACCCATGTGAGTATAGGCTTGTCACCATGGCATCAATAAAATAAATCAAATGGCTGATACAGGATTCAATTAATAAAGAATTAAAGAAGGGTATTATAATTAATGTCAATCCATCTGTTTTTGGAAAATAGATTGTCAGACTAACAGTATCTTTTTGAAGAGATTTCAGGTTAGGTTGATAAAGGCAATAGTGTTGATGTAATATACTTCTGGAAGGCATTGGACTTGGTGCCACACATTCTGATTAATAACCCTCTTAGAATGATACACAATCAACATGGCAGCCATTAAATTGATTAAAACCTGGTTAACTGGCACATGTCCAAAAATAATAGTAAATGGGAAAGCATCATCAAACTGCTGGCTTTCTACTGAGATCCCGCAGGGACTGGTTCTGGCCCGGTTGGCCTATTTAACATTTTTCCAGTGACCTGGCAGAAAACATGAAATCATCATAGATAATGTTTGTGGATGACATAAAAATTGGAGTGGAAAGGTGGTAAATAATATAGAGAACAGGTCACCAACACAGAGGAATCTGGATCTGCTAGTAAACTGGGAACAAGCAAACACCATCTGTTTTAATACAGCCAAATGTAAAGGTATACATCTAGGAACAAAGAATGCAGGCCATATTTACAGGCTGGGAAACTATCATAGGAACCAGTGAATCTGAAAAGAACTTGGCGGTCATAGTGGATAGTCAGCTGAACATGAGCTCTCATGCAACGCTGTGGCCAAAAAGGCCAATGCGATCCTTGACTTTATAAACAGGGGAATGTCAAGTAGGAGTACAGAGGTTACATTACCTCTGTATTTAGCACTGGTATGACTGCTCCTGAAATAGTGTGTCCATAATTAAAGAAGCATGTTTAAAAATTGGAGGGAGTTCAGAGAACAGCCACAAAAATCATTAAAGGATTGGAATACATGTCTTCTAGTGAAAAACTCAAGGAGCAAAATCTGTTTTGCTTATCCAAGAGAAGGTTAAAGGGTCACTTGAGCACACTGTGTAGGTACCTACAAAGGGAACAGAAAACTGATAACAGCAATCTGGCAAACAATGATGTAGAAAGATGCAATGGCTGGAAATTGAAGTTACACAAATTCACACCAAATATAAGACTTTTTTTAAATGGGGAGGGTAGTTAACCATCGGAGCAACTTACCAAGTATCATGGTGGATACTCCATCATTAGCAACTTTTTAAATTAAGATTGGATTTCTTTTCCCCTATAAGATCTGTCCTATTTCTAACAGGAATTAATTCAAGGAAGTCCTATGGCCTGTAGTATATAGAAGGTCAGCCTAGATGGTCACAATTGTCCCTTCTGGACTTTAAATCTATGGTAATACACTCATTTTTTAAAAAGCAAAATTTCCAATATTAAAAGGATTTTTGTCACAACGACATGAGTAACAGCCCAGGAATCTAGATGAGTTATCTGAAAACTCAAAAAGTTATTGTATGGGCAATGACTAAGTCTACAATTTTGGTGCGGAGGTCACTGTGTTAGTGGGAATCGTGAACTTAAATAAAGTTCAGGACCCTCGCAGCAATGGCACCTTTCCCTTCCAGGTGTTAGGACCTGGCCCATGTGGTCACAACACCTCTCAGGTTTGTCACATCTGCCCCTCTGTAGATGGAGACAGAGGAGTGGAGTGCCAAATTGGATAACTACTGCAAACTCGTGTGCTGGGTCGCAATGCCACTCAGGTTTGGCACGTCCGCCTCTCCATCTCCATCTACAGATGAGTAGATGCACCAAATCGGAGTGGCACTGCAACCACATGGGTCAGGTCAAGACATAGTCAAGACTTTTTCAAGCTATGGTCAAGTATCAACTCAATTTTCCTCCCAATAGGGGAAAACAAAAGGGGATAGAATATCAGCTCTCCTGTATCATTCCCACTTACTTGTGGACACTCCACTGATTGGACCCCATGGGAAAGAGCTCCATTAGATTCGTAGGAATTAAAAAAACATAGCCAATGTGTGTCACAGTCATTCTTATCACACAGATTCTAAGTAAGAATCCAATCAGCATTAACACCTGTTTGGCCCTTCCATAACTGCTACTCCACAGTAGTGGGGAGATTCCACCAATAGCTCATTGGGGAACCGTATCACCGAGGGGAAAGTGAGATGACAGACCAGCACAGAGGAGTCAGCCATCCTTGATAACACTTCTTCCTCTGTAAGACTAACGAATCTACTCTCTACTAATGAAGCCACAAACCCAGTCCACTCTGCCCTCATTCTACCTGAGAGGAAAATTACTTGGCAATGCTGCAAGGGGAACCTTGGACTCCTAGCTCCTTTATCATAACCCCTTACTCCCTGTCCTGAACAACAGAGCCTGGTGAATTTTAACTAGTTTCATACAAATGTTGCCCATAATTTTGCTTTGCTAGAAATTCTACGGGACTGGTGGTTAAAACGATCCATGTGACAGTTGCATTCTCTCACAGCAGAACCTGGCATCTTTGGCCAGCTGTACTCATGCATTAGGGAATTGCAGGGCATCTACAATACCATGTAATTATTCAGTGCTTCTGTGGTTATTTGTACCTAAATTAAGCGATATCAAAGAGGCCAGTGACAAGAAAGCTTTGAACTTTGAATACTGTAATTTGAGAAAATTGTGCCAAAAATAAGCAGAAACATTTCTAGAGCTGAGGTGTGGGAGGGTAGGGGATTTTCATGAAACATTTTGGTTTGCCAATTTTCAGAAGGGTCTTAAGTGTTTCTTAAGTAATTACAGCACACAAGCCCTATACCTCTTCTCTCTGGAATCTGTGGTATAATTATGTACCATGCACACAAATGGTGTAAACAGGGCTACGGTTTACCTGGGGGACTGTATTGTCACTTAGGTTACATTCGCCTGACCTTTTACATTCACGCATTCGGAGATGGCTATTTCTGGACTGCAAAATACTAACTGAAGGACAGATAGATTATATAGTATGCATTCTAAAGTGGCAGGTTGCTATGGTTTCCCACTGCAGGAACAAAATTATCTTCATTAGGTTATCTAAAATCTGTTGTATTGCACCAAAATGGCCAGACAGGGAAACAAACTGTCCTTTAATCACAGCCCTGCCTGGTCAAAACTGCCTATTTCCCTCACACAACAGATTTTAAAAAGGAGACTAGGTGGCTTTGCGAGAACTGTTTATTTAATGGGCGGAGAGGTTTCAATGCATCACATAAGAAAACCTGTGCACCTCCAGCAATGGCTGGATTCTGTTGGCAGCTTGGGCAGTAACTGGTTTACAGACTGCAATTCTTGGAGTTTATGATTTTGATCAAAACGATTTAGCTTTCTCTTAATATATTTAAAATAATGACCTCAAACAAGGCTGTTGACCCATCCATTCTGCCAAGTACATTCACAGCTACAGGCACCTAATGGATTATTTTCTTGAATACAGGACACATTCAGAAAGTGAACTACTCTGGTCTATTCAGGTCCTTTTATCTTGCTTACCTTTGTTTGATCTGAGCAGTGAAGTGTTTCAATGCCATTTGAAGAAATGGAGTACTTGTGGCACCTTAGAGACTAACAAATTTATTTGAGCATATGCATCCGATGAAGTGAGCTGTAGCTCACGAAAGCTTATGCTCACATAAATGTATTAGTCTCTAAGATGCCACAAGTACTCCTTTTCTTTTTGCAGATACAGACTAACACAGCTGCTACTCTGAAACCCGTCATTTGAAGAAATGTACTCTATACACCCAACAGATTATACTGGGGATGTTTTACAGGATGATGTCTGAAGTCTGCTTTCCAGTGGAGTGGCACAAGAGCAATTGAGGGCAGAACTTGGCTTGCTGTGGACCTGATTTTGCAGAGTGCTAGGCACTCAGCACCTTGCAAAAATCAAGCCTCAAGTTCATAATACACAAGAGGGGACTGTATTTTATTATTTCTGAGTGAATATAGAAAGTTGCACTTTACTTGGTTTGGGACGAAGGGTGTCGAGTGTTTAAAACTTAAGCTTTCTTCATTGCAGTTAACTCATGGTAATTCTTCTCCAATTAGCCTAGCTTGAGAGAGATTGGTCACATTGCAAAGTAACACCTGAGCTGCACATAGTGGCTGGGTTAGCAATTGAGGAAGTTGTGCTACAGCATATACACTGACAGGCCAGCCAACTTGAGTTAAAAGCACCACCACACAAGTCGAAGTTCCATGTGTGCGGACAGGATTAGAAGCAACACTCAAGTTACAACTTGGGTTAACTTTGCACAGAAGACAAGCCATTACTTGGCAGGCAAGCAGGAACCTTTGGAGGTAGCTTCAGGATTGGAGCCTGGGCTGGAAAACAGATCGCAGTAGGAATCACAGAAATTGGAGATGGGAATAAAACTACTAGGGCATCCAGTCCACCCCCTCTAGTATATTATGCCAACCTGTAATGACATAACCTTCTCTGGCAAATTGCTTCCAACTATTTGATCAAGAGACCATTTTTAAGTGCATGAGCCCTTGATATATTGTTTGAGATACATTTATTTGGAGGCATATTCAGTAAGCATACCTTGTCTGAAGAGGACCAGAATCAATTGCTTTGCTCTTTAAAATGTTAAAAAAGTTTTGGTCTGAAATATAATTTAACTGCGGGGTCGGGGGGCAGTGCTGGGAGGGAGCTCTTTAATGTAGTTCTTTAACTAAGCTGAGCTGGGAGGAATTGTCACGCCAAATCAGCAACACCAAGAAAGCCCATGTGGAGAGAGCGCTTTTTAAAAAAAAAAAAAATGAAGTGTAGATGTAATGAAAGCCTCTCTCTTGTCCTACATAGGCACGTGCTGAGAGATTTAGCAAGAGCAAGTCATCAGAAAAAAGGCAGGCAGGCAAGAGTAAGCCAGAGCTGCTGGGACTCACACAGAGCAAGAGGGAAAGGAAACGAAATTCAAGATAAAGCTATTTGGTAATCTAGACATTACAATAGTAGGCCACATAATGGGATGTAAGTCATCCTTAACCATTTCATTGTCATACATAGGCTTGACAGAATTCAATTTTTTTTATAATTTTGATGGATAATATCATTTATTTTTAAGTATTTTTAAATTTTTATCTATTTACATTTTCACAGTTGTGCAAAATGGGGAGTGGAGGCATCAGAGAAGAATTGTTTAATGACATTAGATTTTGACAGGTTTCAGAGTAACAGCCGTGTTAGTCTGTATTCGCAAAAAGAAAAGGAGTACTTGTGGCACCTTAGAGACTAACAAATTTATTTGAGCACAAGCTTTGGTGAGCTACAGCTCACTTCATCGGATGCATACCATGGAAACTGCAGCAGACTTTATATATACACAGAGAATATGAAACAATACCTCCTCCCACTCCACTGTCCTGCTGGTAATAGCTTATCTAAAGTGATCATCAGGTGGGCCATTTCCAGCACAAATCCAGGTTTTCTCACCCTCCACCCCCCCACACAAATTCACTCTCCTGCTGGTGATAGCCCATCCAAAGTGACAACTCTTTACACAATGTGCATGACAATCAAGTTGGGCTATTTCCTGCACAAATCCAGGTTCTCTCACATCCCCCCCACCCCCATACACACACAAACTCACTCTCCTGCTGGTAATAGCTCATCCAAACTGACCACTCTCCAAGTTTAAATCCAAGTTAAACCAGAACATCTGGGGGGGGGGGTAGGAAAAAACAAGAGGACACAGGCTACCTTGCATAATGACTTAGCCACTCCCAGTCTCTATTTAAGCCTAAATTAATAGTATCCAATTTGCAAATGAATTCCAATTCAGCAGTTTGCCGAAGTTACCTACTACAGGACAGGCCTAACAAAGAAAATAACAGAACGCCACTAGCCGTCACCTTCAGCCCCCAACTAAAACCCCTCCAACGCATTATTAAGGATCTACAACCTATCCTAAAGGATGACCCAGCACTCTCACAAATCTTGGGAGACAGGCCAGTCCTTGCCTACAGACAGCCCCGCAACCTGAAGCAAATACTCACCAACAACCACATACCACACAACAGAACCACTAACCCAGGAACTTCTCCTTGCAACAAAGCCCGTTGCCAACTGTGTCCACATATCTATTCAGGGGACACCATCACAGGGCCTAATAACATCAGCCACACTATCAGAGGCTCGTTCACCTGCACATCCACCAATGTGATATATGCCATCATGTGCCAGCAATGCCCCTCTGCCATTTACATTGGTCAAACTGGACAGTCTCTACGTAAAAGAATAAATGGACACAAATCAGATGTCAAGAATTATAACATTCATAAACCAGTCGGAGAACACTTCAATCTCTCTGGTCACACAATCACAGACATGAAGGTCGCTATCTTAAAACAAAAAAACTTCAAATCCAGACTCCAGCAAGAAACTGCTGAATTGGAATTCATTTGCAAATTGGATACTATTAATTTAGGCTTAAATAGAGACTGGGAGTAGCTAAGTCATTATGCAAGGTAGCCTGTGTCCTCTTGTTTTTTCCTACCCCCCCCCAGATGTTCTGGTATAACTTGGATTTAAACTTGGAGAGTGGTCAGTTTGGATGAGCTATTACCAGCAGGAGAGTGAGTTTGTGTGTGTATGGGGGTGGGGAGGATGTGAGAAAACCTGGATTTGTGCAGGAAATAGCCCAACTTGATTGTCATGCACATTGTGTAAAGAGTTGTCACTTTGGATGGGCTATCACCAGCAGGACAGTGAATTTGTGTGGGGGGGTGGAGGGTGAGAAAACCTGGATTTGTGCTGGAAATGGCACACCTGATGATCACTTTAGATAAGCTATTAACAGCAGGACAGTGGAGTGGGAGGAGGTATTGTTTCATATTCTCTGTGTATATATAAAGTCTGCTGCAGTTTCCACGGTATGCATCCGATGAAGTGAGCTGTAGCTCACGAAAGCTTATGCTCAAATAAATTGGTTAGTCTCTAAGGTGCCACAAGTACTCCTTTTCTTATTAGATTTTGAGATTCAAAAAGTTAAAGCTTTGTAACCATTGACACACAAATTGCAAACATCACATGTCAAAATATGCAAAGTAAATATCCTTAAATTAAACTCGAATAAGTTCTCAAGCAGAAACTTACTTTGCCTATTTATACATTTTGCTTATTATTAATGGAAATATTTTTCATCAGTTTGCATTTGTATGGTGAAACTGACATTTACCAACAAAAATCTAATCCTGCCAAGCGTATTTATACAGTAGGAGTAGAGCTGATTGGGAATTTTCCCATCAAATTTATTTTTAGTGGAAAATGCAGTTTCTGCAATATTGAAATTTTCTGCAGGAAAATTCTGATTTTGCCAAACATTTTCAAATTTCCATCAGCTCAACACAAATCAAATACTTTGGTTTGTTGAATTGACCCAATGTATTTCATTGAACCATTTCAACATTAAACCGCATTTCCCTGTGGGGCCACACTGTCGCATAGAAGTTATACTTTGGGTGGTCCATACCCCCATTCTCTTCTACGAGCTAGGTTCCATAATCAAACTTCATATCCTAGGATGCAACACAGTCTCTCCCTGACAGAGCTGTGTGATGCATCATGGGACTCATATGAATCCTGGCCCATAGAAGATAATGCAGGCGTCAGGTACCTGAACTACTATTCCCATGAAGCAAAGCAGCACCACACAGCAACACAGTTTAATGTGAACTGACTTGAAGCAAATGTTTCAGGTCTTTTCAACAAACCAAAAACATTTTGATTTTGCAATATCAAAATGTTTCAATCAGAAGTGCCAAAAATGTTGCCATTTTTAAAAGGTTTTGTAAAAAAGCATTTTGTTCTGTGAAAAGTTTCAACTTTTCATCCTACTTCAAGACAAAAATTGTAAAATGCCAGGATTTAAATTCCAATGTTTGATCAGCACTAAGCAGAGAAAATAGCCTATAGATTACTTCTGCACTATGCACATGAGAGTTGCACAGTGAGCCTCTGAGCAAGTTTCTGTACTCAAGAATGCCCCTGTAAATTGTCTATATCTGTGAGTTGCAGGACCATAACCAAACACAAGAATTTGTCCTTATATCCATACTACATACCTATGCAATCATTCTTCACAAGTGGTATCAGAATGACTGGTTTTCCAAAGAAAATAAAGTAAATAGTCTTTTCTCTTCAATCCGCAAAATCATCAGATTAGTGCTCAGGATTCCATTACCAGATAGAGTTACTTCATAACAACTGGTTGTTTTAACAAACCTGGTCCTCAGAATTACACCACACCAGCATCCTTAGATGTTTATGAAACCAGTATTAGACACATTCTCTTCAGTAGAAGAGCAGAAAAAAATTCTCCCTCTTCTGTTTGTAGCAGCTGTATGTGGTTTAAAATCCACTTGATTCTGAAAGTGATTACAAATAGCATGGGTTCCTTGGTTATTCTGTCTGATTTAAAAATCAAAAGGTGTTCAATTTGCAAGCAAAACCATAGTCTGACCATCTTGCCAACTCAACCTGAGCTGTTAAACTCAAACTGGGTTCTTTCTAATTTATGCAGCATCACCAGTAAGAGTCTGAAGGCTAAACGTTGCCATCACATTCATCTGTGCAATTCCACTGTTTTAAGATACTGACCTCAGTAACACCTGTGAAATCCCATTATCATCTGTGAGGTTGTTTGGAATTTTGACCCCAATCCTGCAAACATATGCTTAAGAATTAATTCTGTGGCTAATGCACAAAACAAAAAAAAGTGAATCCAAGTCCCTTTCCTATAGCTGTGTTGGCTCTGCAGTACTGGGGGGGGGGGGACAAAAAGTAAAACATTTGTAATACACACGGGAAACAGATCTGTTGGGTATGAATGTGCCATTTGTACACAGCTACTCTCAGAACAGAATTATGCTTTAACTCTGGAAAGCACCTTGAAATATGGGCTGTAAAAAAGACACTATTAAATAAAATTATAGTCCAGCATTTTAGAGTAGTACTATAGTAATACAGCTTCCTGTAGTGTCATATTTGGGCTCTTACTTCAATCTACTGTAGTAATTGTGGCTGATATAAAAACAGTATTTTGATAAGGGAAGGTTTTTGTTTAAATCTTGTATATAGAATCTGAAACCCTACTCTCAATGTACGAAGCAGAAATTGACGACTTCAAAGCCATAAGTGACTTTTTCATCATTCAGGCCTCATGTCTTCTTGAAGTCAACCTCTAAATGGTTTCACCTTGAGACTACTTTCAAAAATAAGACAAAAGGCAATTGCATAGAACCATCAG
The DNA here is from genome assembly GCF_965140285.1 of Lepidochelys kempii. NCBI lineage: Eukaryota > Metazoa > Chordata > Testudines > Cheloniidae > Lepidochelys > Lepidochelys kempii. The sequence goes on from NC_136387.1 coordinate 25,715,320, forward strand.
AGCGACCAAAACTGTGACTATGTGGAGCACAATACACAGATTTGCCTTTTCTCTAAGATGTAGGCAACTCTATAGATGTCTGAGAATATTTCATTTACTTCTCCAAATCTACGTTCACCTAGGGCTGGTCTAGTAAGGTAACATTTGTAGTGCAAGCATTGACAGGTGGGCTATTAATTTGCAATTAACAGAGAAATGTGTTCCTGGTAAGTAATACAACAAAATAAATCCAATTTGCTATTTTCCCCACACAGATTACCCATCACTCAATTATTTCAGATTCCATCTTAATTAGTGTTCCAATTAATTATACCCCATCACATTCAGAAGCTAATGATTAAGTATTTCACTGATTATAAGTTATTTCTCTTCTCCTGTTGAGAAACAGTGACTTGCGGGTTTTTAATCAGTTCTGGCTGGTGGGGGAGGAAGCTAAGATTATTTGACATGTTAGAAGGTCTGTGTCTTAATAAAAAAAAATTTAATTCATAAATGTAGAACTGCCAACAGCTGCTGGGCACGTCAAAGAAGGGGCAGATGTTATTCCAGCAAAGGTCTCGGCTCATGGAAATACAGAAGTGGAACACTCCCTTTAGGAAAGATACATGTGTAACTTTATGCCAAATTTAGCTGTAAATTTAAGTATGTAAATTTTAAAAATCATTTAATCTGAGACAGGTTTTGACCTCAGATGAATACCCAGGGTTCCTGGTGAAAACAACGGGCCAGATCCACAGTTGTCCTTTGGACCCTGTGTGACAGTACCAGAAGTAGAGGTCATCTACACACCACCAGGGAGTGGTGCAGAGGGCTCACAGAGTATGCACATAGCTGGTTCTATCTGCTCTGACCCACTGCTGCAGCAGCACCTAGTGCAGGAGCATGTTGGGACAGAGATGAGGTAATCCAAAGGAGGAGGGGGCAGGAAGGAGTTTGACCAGTGTGGCCCATCAGACTCCCCTAGCCTGCTCTAGGAAGCTAACAGGCAGCTGAATAGAAGTGCAAGCTGACTGAGCTCTGCAGTAGTACAGGAATGAATCTGGGAGCTACAGATGCTCTCCACTGCTGAAAGTCAGGCCATGTGCGTGGGTGCCTAAATAAGCATTAAGGTATGAAAAAATGTTTTGCCTTAACCTCTCTTCCACAGTTTCTCCAACTGTAAAAAAGTGTCATTTACCCACATGTTAGTTCCACATATTGTGTTTTGGTGTTTCAGTGTTCATATTGTTACAGTGACGGCACTCATGAAAGACCATAGGGACTGTGCAAGATATTCCCTGGAATAAGTGGGTGACCCTTGGGAAAAGCAACATTTTGTTGCCTATAGCAGTGTTTAGTACACTATCCCTTCAGTTATCTAGTAACCCTATACCCAGCCCCCTCCCTCACAGCTAGAAGGTTTCCCCATGTAAGCAACTTGCTGTGTGCTGCTGAACAGTTGTGAAGCAAGTGGTAGTGAGTGTGAGCCTGTCCCTTTTTAATGCAACTGTATTAGGGAAAATTTTGAGGAGTTGTGTCACTTATCATTTGATGTCTGCTAACTCCCTTCAATCTAACAACGGTTGTCTGCTTTTTTATCAGTGACCTTGTCTGGGGTATCCTCGAGGCCAATCTCTTCTACACATGCAGAGACACTGACCACGATAAGGAAGAAAAAAGAAACAGGCAAGGAAAGAAAACAAATCAAATGCACAACTACAAAATGGGGAATAACTGGCTAGGCAGCACTTCTGCTGAAAAGGATCTAGGAGTTGTAGTGGATCAGAAATCAAAGTATGATACTATGTGATACAGTTTCAAAAAAGGGCTAATATCAAGCTGGGGTGTATGAACAGGAGTATCGTATATAAGACACGGGATTCACTTGTTCCACTCTACTCAACCTTGGTGGGGACTCAGCTAGATACTGTGTCTAATTCCGGGCACCACCACTTCAAGAAAAATGTGGAGGAGTGCAATTAGTCATAGTAGATGGAAATTTAGGTGTGCTCCTAATTAAATGTTATCATATGGTAAATTAAATTTAAGAAGACGTTTTTTGCAGTCTATTCAAATCTCTCTCTAATAATCACTCAGTGATGACTCCATATTAGAGCCACCTGGATGTTTTTGGCCAGGATTGAAGTATATTGATGGGGTGTGCAGAATGACAAGAACGATCCCTATTCACATGAAATGAAATGCACATTACCCATGTAGAAGGCCAGCACGAGGCCTATGGGACACAAGTCCCACTTAAGACCACTACCTTGCTCCTGCTCAAAATTTTAAAACCAGCTCTTTTACTGATTATGATTGAGATTAAACACCAATGTTTCACCTGTCAACTAAACCCTAAGCAAACCTCTGACAATATTTCAAGAAGGATTTTTAACAGCTTTTACTCAAAACTAAATAAGAAGTTTTTCTGATACATATTGTTGTATAACACAAAACACATTTAGTTGCATCAGTCATGTTTCATTATGTCCATAATGAATCCAGTCCTAGAAGCAAACTGCTGCTCCATGTTGTATTCTCAGGAACACACATCACGAAAGACTAAAGATCAGCATGCAGAATAGATACTTTTACCTACAAATATGTACTTCCAATCCTATAAAAATAAGAGCAAATAAGTTTTCACTGGACAGTTTTTCTTGTTCAGCTAGTTTGGTAAACGAATGCCCTGGCATTTGTTGTAATGCTGCTCTGGTTTTTCTGGGTAGCTAACATTTATTCAAGCATATTCTGTGAAATCAGCTTTATGTACAAACAATGAATTATCCAGTTAGACAAGTTTACAAGCAGTCACAACAGCTGGAGTGACAATCATAGGGTATGTCTACACTACGAAATTAGGTCGAATTTATAGAAGTCAGTTTTTTAGAAATCATTTTTATATAGTCGATTGGGTGTGTCCCCACACAAAATGCTCTAAGTGCATTAACTCGGCAGAGTGCTTCCACAGTACTGAGGCTAGCGTCAACTTCTGGAGCGTTGCATTGTGGGTAGCTATCCCACAGTTCCGCAGTCTCCACTGCCCATTGGAATTCTGGGTTGAGATCCCAATGCCTGACGGGGCAAAAAACATTGTCACGGGTGGTTCTGGGTACATGTCGTCAGGCCCTTCCTCCCTCCCTCTCTCTGTGAAAGCAACAGCAGATAATCGTTTCATGCCTTTTTTCCTGAGCTACCTGTGCAGACGCCATACCACGGCAAGCATGGAGCCCGCTCAGGTAACCGTCACCATATGTCTCCTGGGTGCTGGCAGACGTGGTACTGCATTGCTACACAGCAGCAGCAACCCATTGCCTTGTGGCAGCAGACGGTGCAATAGGCCTGAAAACCATCGTCATCGTGTCTGAGGTGCTCCTGGCCGCATCGGTAAGATCGGTCAGGAGCGCATGGGCAGACATGGGCGCAGGGGCTAAATTAGGAGTGACTCGACTAGGTCATTCTCTTTAGTGCTGCAGGCAGTCCTATTGTACCATCTTATGTGAGCAGGGAGGAGATGAGGATGTCTAGCAGTCCTATTGCCCCATCTTCTGCCAAGCAGCCAGGAGATGTGGATGGCTTGCAGTCCTACTGCACCGTCTGCTGCCAGCCAAAGATGTAAAAGATAGATGGAGTGGATCAAAACAAGAAATAGACCAGATTTGTTTTGTATTCATTTTCTCCCCCTTCCCTCCTTCCCTCCCTCCGTGAAGTCAACGGCCGACAATCGTTTTGGTGAGGTCTGTCAGGGGCACCTTGAAAACTTTAATGGATTCAGTCCTGCCTGAAATACAAGAGGGAGGGATTGAGCATTGGCCTGCTAAACCCAGGGTTTTGAGTTCAATCCCTGAGGAGGCCATTCTGTGTGACAGTTGTTTTTGTTTCTCCTTGATGTAAAGGCACCCTCTTTATTGATTTTAATTCCCTGTAAGCCAACCCTGTAAGCCATGTCATCAGTTGCCCCTCCCTCCATCAGAGCAATGGCAGACAATCGTTCCACACCTTTTTTCTGTGCGGACGCCATACCACGGCAAGCATGAAGTAAAAGCATGGGCCCTGGCAATGTGGGCATCATGGTGCTAATGGAGCAGGTTCATGAGGTGGAACGCCAATTCTGGGCCCAGGAAACAAGCACAGACTGGTGGGACCGCATAGTGTTGCAGGTCTGGGACGATTCCCAATGGCTGCGAAACTTTTGCATGCGTAAGGGCACTTTCATGGAACTTTGTGATTTGCTTTCCCCTGCCCTGAAGTGCATGAATACCAAGATGAGAGCAGCCCTTACAGTTGAGAAGCAAGTGGCAATAGGCCTGTGGAAGTTTGCAAAGCCTGACTGCTACTGGTAAGTGAGGAATCAATTCAGAGTGGGCAAATCTACAATGGGGGCTGCTGTGATCCAAGTAGCCAATGCAATCACTGACGTTCTGTTATCAAGGGTAGTGACTCCGGGAAATGTGTAGGTCATAGTGGAGGCATTGCTGCAATGGGATTCCCTAACTGTGGTGGGGCCATAGACGGAACCCATATCCCTATCTTGGCACCGGAGCACCAAGCCGCCGAGTACATAAACCGCAAGGGGTACTTTTCAATGGTGCTGCAAGCACTGGTGGATCACAAGGGACATTTCACCAACATCAACATGGGATGACCGGGAAAGGTACATGATGCTCGCATTTGCAGGAACTCTGGTCTGTTTCAAAAGCTGCAGGAAGAGACTTTATTCCCAGACCAGAAAATAACCATTGGAGATGCTGAAATGCCTATAGTTATCCTTGGGGACCCAGCCTACCCCTTAATGCCATGGCTCATGAAGCCATACACAGGCAGCCTGGACAGTAGTCAGGAGCTATAGGCTAAGCTCAACTATAGGCTGAGCAAGTGCAGAATGGTGGCAGAATGTGCATTTGGATGTTTAAAAGCACGCTGGCGCACCATCACAGGGCCTAATAACATCAGCCACACTATCAGAGGCTCGTTCACCTGCACATCCACCAATGTGATATATGCCATCATGTGCCAGCAATGCCCCTCTGCCATTTACATTGGTCAAACTGGACAGTCTCTACGTAAAAGAATAAATGGACACAAATCAGATGTCAAGAATTATAACATTCATAAACCAGTCGGAGAACACTTCAATCTCTCTGGTTATGCAATCACAGACATGAAGGTCGCTATCTTAAAACAAAAAAACTTCAAATCCAGACTCCAGCAAGAAACTGCTGAATTGGAATTCATTTGCAAATTGGATACTATTAATTTAGGCTTAAATAGAGACTGGGAGTGGCTAAGTCATTATGCAAGGTAGCCTATTTCCCCTTGTTTTTTCCTAGCCCCCCCCCCCCCCCGACGTTCTGGTTAAACTTGGATTTAAACTTGGAGAGTGGTCAGTTTGGATGAGCTATTGCCAGCAGGAGAGTGAGTTTGTGTGTGTGTGTGTCCGTCCCTGGGAAAAAAAAAAGACGGGGGGCGGGGGTGAGAAAGCCTGGATTTGTGCTGGAAATGGCCCACCTTGATTATCATGCACATTGTAGGGAGAGTGGTCACTTTGGATAAGCTATTACCAGCAGGAGAGTGAGTTTGTGTGTGTGGTTTTTGGAGGGGGGTGAGGGGGTGAGAGAACCTGGATTTGTGCAGGAAATGGCCCACCTTGTTTATCATACACATTGTGAAGAGAGTTGTCACTTTGGATGGGCTATTATCAGCAGGAGAGTGAGTTTGTGGGGGGGGGGCGGAGGGTGAGAAAACCTGGATTTGCGCTGGAAATGGCCCAACTTGATGATCACTTTAGATAAACTATTACCAGCAGGACAGTGGGGTGGGAGGAGGTATTGTTTCATGATCTCTGTGTGTATATAATGTCTGCTGCAGTTTCCATGGTATGCATCCGATGAAATGAGCTGTAGCTCACGAAAGCTCATGCTCAAATAAATTGGTTAGTCTCTTAGGTGCCACAAGTACTCCTTTTCTTTTTGCGAATACAGACTAACACGGCTGTTACTCTGAAACCTGTCTTTACTGACTCTGTTAGACCTCAGTGAAACCAATATTCCCACTGTTATTACTGTTTGCTGTGTGCTCCATAATATCTGTGAGAGTAAGGGGGAGACGTTTATGGCAGGGTGGGAGGTTGAGGCAAATCGCCTGGCCACTGGTTATGCGCAGCCAGACACCAGGGCAATTAGAAGAGCAAAGAAGGGCGCGGTGTGCATCAGAAAAGCTTTGAAAACCAGTTTCATGACTGGCCAGGCTACAGTGTGAAAGTTCTCTTTGTTTCTCCTTGATGAAACCCCCTACCCCTTGGTTCAGTCTACTTCCCTGTAAGCTAACCACCCTCCCCTCCTCCCTTCGATCACCGCTTGCAGAGGCAATAAAGTCATTGTTGCTTCACATTCATACATTCTTTATTAATTCATCACACAAGTAGGGGGATAACTGCCAAGGTAGCCTGGGAGGGGTGGTGGAGGAGAGAAGCACCAGGAGGGGTGGTGGAGGAGGGAAGGACAAGGCCACACAGCACTTTAAAAGTTTAAAACTTATTGAATGCCAGCCTTCTGTTGCTTGGGCAATCCTTTGGGGTGGAGTGGCTCAGTGGCTGGCGGCCCTCACACCGCGTTCTTGGGCATCTGGGTGTGGAGGCTATGGAACTTGGGGAGGAGGGCCATTGGTTACAGAGGGGCTGTAGCGGCAGTCTGTGCTCCAGCTGCCTTTCCTGCAGCTCAACCATATGCTGGAGCATATTAGTTTGATCCTCCAGCAGCCTCAGCATTGAACCCTGCCTCCTGTCATCACGCTGCCACCACCTTTCAGCTTCAGCCCTCTCTTCAGCCCACCACTTACTCTCTTCAGCCCGCCACCTCTCCTCCCGGTCATTTTGTGCGTTCCTGCACTCTGACATTGTCTGCCTCCACGCATTTGTCTGTGCTTTGTCAGTGTGGGAGGACAGCATGAGCTCAGAGAACATTTCATCGCGAGTGCATTTTTTTCACCTTCTAATCTTCGCTAGCCTCTAGGAAGGAGAAGATCCTGTGATCCTTGAAACACATACAGCTGGTGGAGAAAAAAAAAGGGACAGTGGTATTTAAAAAGACACATTTTATAGAACAATGGGTACACTCTTTCATGGTAAACCTTGCTGTTAACATTACATACATAACACACGTGCCTTTGTTCCAAGGTCCTATTTTGCCTCCCTGCACCACGTGGCTAGCCCCTCCCCCCTCCCTGTGGCTAACAGTGGGGAACATTTCTGTTCAGCCACAGGCAAACAGCCCAGGAGGAATGGGCACCTCTGAATGTCCCCTTAAGAAAAGCACCCTATTTCAACCAGGTGACCATGAATGATATCACTCTCCTGAGGATAACACAGAAAGATAAAGAACGTATGTTGTTTGAATGCCAGCAAATGTACACTGCAATGCTTCGTTCTACAATGATTCCCGAATACGTGCTACTGGCCTGGAGTGGTAAATTGTCCTACCATGGTGGACGGAATAAGGCTGCCCTCCCCAGAAACCTTTTGCAAAGGCTTTGGGAGTACATCCAGGAGAGCCACAAATGCCAGAGCAAATTAATCATTAAACATTCTTGCTTTTAAACCATGTATACTATTTTAAAAGGTACACTCACCAGAGGTCCCTTCTCCACCTGGCTGGTCCGGGAGGCAGCCTTGGGTGGGTTCGGGGGGTACTGGCTCCAGGTCCAGGGTGAGAAACAGTTCCTGGCTGTCGGGAAAACCGGTTTCTCCACTTGCTTGCTGTGAGCTATCTACAACCTCCTCATCATCATCTTCCTCACCCCCAAAACCTGCTTCCGTGTTGCCTCCATCTCCATTGAAGGAGTCAAACAACACAGCTGGGGTAGTGGTGGCTGAACCCCCTAAAATGGCATGCAGCTCATTATAGAAGCGGCACGTTTGGGGCTCTGACCCGGAGCGGCCGTTTGCCTCTCTGGTTTTCTGGTAGACTTGCCTCAGCTCCTTAAGTTTCACGCAGCACTGCTTCGGGTCCCTGTTATGGCCTCTGTCCTTCATGCCCTGGGAGATTTTGACAAATATTTTCGCATTTTGAAAACTGGAACGGAGTTCTGATAGCACGGATTCCTCTCCCCGTACAGCGATCAGATCCCGTACCTCCAGTTCGGTCCATGCTGGAGCTCTTTTGCGATTCTGGGACTCCATAGAAGCACATAGAAGATCAGGGTTGGAAGGGACCTCAGGAGGTCATCTAGTCCAACCCGCTACTCAAAGCAGGGTCAATCCCCAATTTTTCTCCCAGATCCCTAAATGGCCCCCTCAAGGATTGAACTCACAACCCTGGGTTTAGCAGGCCAATGCTCAAACCACTGAGCTATCCCTCCACCCCCATGACTCCATCATGGTCACCTCTGCTGATAAGCTCTGCACTCACCTGCAGCTTGCCACGCTGGCCAAACAGGAAATTCACGGGCCTTTTCCTGTCTACCTGGCCGGTGCATCTGAGTTGAGAGTGCTGTCCAGAGCAGTCACAATGGAGCACTCTGGGATATCTCCCGGAGGCCAATACCATCTAATTGCTTCCACAGTACCCCAAATTTGACCCAGCAAGGCCGATTTCAGCACTAATCCCCTTGTTGGGGGTGGAGTAAGGAAATCGATTTTAAGAGCCCTTTGAGTCGAAAAAAGGGCTTCGTCGTGTGGATGGGTGCAGGGTTAAATCGATTTAACACTGCTAAATTCGACCTCAACTTGTTGTGTAGACCAGGGCTGAGTCCCTTTGCTACTTTTGATTTCTGAAGATTGTTTCCTCTATAAAACTAGAAGGATCTCATTCTCATGTGAATTGGTTTTTCTTAGGATTTTTCATGGAAGACTAGTCCTGGAATCAATGAACAAAAACCATGATGGGTCAGATCTTCAGTTTGTGACTTCAGTGGAGGTTCACTGATTTACACCAACTGAAAATCTGGCCTACTGCTTTTTTTAGAGCTTCCTCAGTCTATTCTTAACTGTGGTTTTAAAGGACTAAAAGATATTTAAAACAAGAAACATTAAAAAGAAAACATCATGTGCCTCAGATTATTATGTGCACAGTAATGGCAGAAGGGAAACATCATGCAATAAAGTCTAACTATTCAAAAACAAACAGTAAAGAACGCTTCCTTTACAATATATGATTTTATACTCAATGTAGATAATTCAGATTTACTAGCAAGTATTTCTAAAGAGAAATAAAACGCATATTCATGAGGTTTGATTTACTGTAATCATTATTTCTAATTGTCTGCATCTGTTAATACTTTAAGTATTGAGTTCATATTCTCAGGAAATTATATAGGAATCTCAAAGAAGCAACAGATTGATTTCTTGTTGTGAGAGTTTTGCAGTTGAGAAAGTGGGTTTATTTTTATTGTTAGATGGGCTGCAGCATCAGATTTGAGACTGACCTTTTTCCTCTTTCAAGTGTAAACAAACACCCGAAGTAGTCAAAGTAATCACAATGACTGGTCAAAATGATATCTGGTAATGTCATATGAATGGTTGGTGGAAATATAAGAAGGAAGAGTTCAGGAAAGAGAGCAAGTGAACATACAAGTATAGAACAGAAAGAGTTAGATTTGACATGGAGAGAGAAAAATGGAGTTTTTTAAAAAACTGCAACACGACATTTCAACCATTCCTGTCCCTGGCAGAGGACTCTCTCCAGGTCTCCTGCACTGTGTTCCACTGAATTTTCTGAAACCATGTGACTACTGTAGGTAAGACACTACCCTTTCAAACCTCTTCACCATCCTATCAATCTTCTCTTTAGGATCCACTAATAAGATAAAGGGATAATAAACTTTACCTCTTCATAGTAGGTAAAATGTTCTCTAATAACTGAACTTCATTGAAGTTTAAAAGGTAAGCCTTCAGGAGAGCAGGAAGAACAAATTAATTGATGGCACAGAAATGGAGAAGAAAGCAAGATGAAAACACACACACAAGAAACAAATCTTGCCCTCAGATATGCCTGCAGGCAATCCCATTGATTTCAACTGGAACTGTGTTTACGAATTCAAAGACAGAATTTGCACCAGTATTGGGCTAATTCTTTCATACATCAGCCAATTTTACTTTTATAATCAACAGCCACTGAAATCCAGATATTTGCTGTTGGTGTAATGCTGCATTCTGGCAGTGAACAAACAGCCCACTTAGGTCTAGGATAAGGAGGATAAAATTTGTTATTTTTCTCTATAAAATAGTTGAAGGAATGGATTATTGGGAGGCTTTAAATAAATCTTTTTAAGTATGGAATGTGCCTATTTGCTATATCCCAGACTACAGTAACCTACATTTTCATGTTGATGTAAAAAGGTTGTAAAAACCCATAAGATCAGTGTCAGTAATTGAATATGGAATTTTAATATTTTAATGTTTCTTTTGTACCGTGAGACCTATGTGATATTCCAAGACACCACCTAAATTACAGTTTATTTCTTGTTCACTGGCTTCTTTTTAAACACAGAAAAAGTATAGATCAATTCATAACCATGTAATTTAGATAGCTTCCCCCAAGCCCTTCCAGTTCCTCTAACAAAAGTGAAGCAGAGCCGACAATCCCATTATAACAACACAGTGTTGCCAATATCGACTGAAGAAAAGCTACTTCACACATTTAATGCCAGCTCAATGGTGGCCAAGGTACAAATGAATTCTGCTGCCTCTGTTTTTGTTCTGTAATCACGTCAGTGTCTGTTAATCACACAACTTTGTGCTATTTGAAAGAACACTGCAGTCTGGGCAATCTGACAGAAACATCAGAAATGGTCAGATTTTCTCCTGTCGCCAACCTCCTATTGGCTAGTTATGGTCAGATTCTGGCCCCTTTGAATGGCTTAATGAGACTGATCTCAGAGACTCTGGCCAGAGAGTTTCCTCCCCTCCTTCCCCTCTCCTCACACCTATATATAAAATTCTATTCTTCTAAATAAGAATATTCTTAACACCAAAATATGGGCCCTATCTCGCAACCATTTACTATTAGGCATAATACTTACAGTAAGGCCCAAATTCTGCCACCCTTCCATCGAGTAGTACCTTACCATTTAAGTAGTCCCACTGAAATCTATAGGTCTACTTTCAGGATCAGACTCTATGATCTTTCCTTGCGCTCTCTCTCTCTCTCTCTAAGTAATTGTGCTGTGACAGGAGTCAGCACGGGAAAAATTTCAATCCTGGGCACCATACTGTGGGTTTGAGCCCCAAACAAGCACATTGCATTTTCCCTCCCAATAATTTTATTTGTTTTAAACAGAGTCTGAATCAGGATAAGATTGCCCTTTCCAAGCTTTGTCTGGGATACTGCAAAAGAGTAATATACTAGAGCAGTTGCTGTTAACTAGTTGCGAAGGCAAGCCTTCCAGAGATCAGTGCTGAAAGTCAGTGGAAAGATAGGTTTCAGAGTAGCAGCTGTGTTAGTCTGTATTCGCAAAAAGAAAAGGAGTACTTGTGATTTAGAGACTAACAAATTTATTTGAGCATAAGCTTTTGTGAGCTAGAGCTCACTTCCCAACACAGCTATAACATGTTCTAGAAAGTAAATAATACATCATGGGTGAAATCCGGGCCCTCTTGAAGTCAATAGGAATTTTGCCATTGACTTCAATGGAGCCTGGATTTCACCCCTCATCTGAGGCAAAACTTGGCTTAAAATTCTGGTGTCACACAAGAGATATGTAAGGGGAAATAACTGACTCAAAATATCTGACTTTGTAGTCACTTATTCACTTATCCATTTAAAGTGCCTTTAATGCCTTCCTGACATTTCCCCCCACCTACAAAGACCTGTTCCATGGGTGGGGGGCGGATATCTAACAACTAGCAGGATCCTGTGAATGGAGGTCAGTGCAACATGTTTCACATGGTAACAAAGATTAAGACAAAAAGACGTAAGATAATCACAATAATTCATATTGTATGAGGAGCAAAAACCACAGTTGTGACAGCTGGGTATCTATTTGGACTCAGGTTTATGTCTTAGACTTCCCTAATATATTTAAGTAACTGCTTCCTACTGTGGTGCTTTGGATTCATCCAGTTCTACTGTAACTCATCATAATGTTACCACTGTCTCTGGCCTACAGAGTAGCAACAAACAAAAATACAAAAGGCATCTTAATTATTAGGATTTGTTTAATTACATATAGCACCCACAGGCTCCAGTCAAGCTTTTGCTGGGACCTGTAAAAAACGAAACAAAACAACAGTCCCTGCTTCATGGAATTTACAATCTAAACAATCCCTTTAAACTGTGGTTCCTAGCTTCTAAGAGAAGGGGTTAAATAGAAATACAGAACAGACTGCTGCAATTAGGCTTAAATTCCCCATTTAATTCTGTTGGGGTCTACATGGGAATAGTGTGATAACCATATAATTATTGGTACTTCCGTGCTGAAGTACACCAAATCCCTAAGATACCAGTAGCATGCCAGGTATACCGCAACTCAGAGGCAACAATTGTAGGTGCTTCAGCAGATAGGCCTTGTGGATGCTAGCCCTGATGGGTTCCAATAACCACTCAAACACATGGCTAAGGGAAAGGGATGGCAAGAAGGGGAAAGGTTGCAAATATCGTAGTACAGAGGCTTAATGGTTATGGTTCAAAGTGAGCAATATCAGTAATTGTTTGGGTCCCGGGGCAATCCAAACAAGTCTCAGGGCTCTTCAAGTCTAGTGTCCCGGGTGACCTCTTCAGTCCAGGCTCTATTCAAGGAAATAGGAGCTTTTGAGTTTCCAGGCCAGGCTCAGATAGTGTCTCTCGTTGGTCTTCCTCTGCAGTGACTCCCTGCCCAGTCCCTGATGTTCCCCCATAAGTCCAACACAGATCTGCACACAGCTGTTATGTCCAGTAGTCACAGCTTGCCCCACACACAGCTCTGTCCACACAGTTCCTGTGGATGACACTCTGCCTCTGACTTTGCAACTGCAAGCTAACCATGCGGGTAATGCTTCCAACAAATACCAGCCTCTTTCTGATTCAAGGCCTTTTGCCGTATTTGGACAAGGGAAAGGGAAGTGCAGTGGGGAAATATAGTGCCTGCTTAGCCAGGAAAAAGGGGGATGATGGGGCTTGTGAGGGATCTGCTTAGCAAAACATCAAGTTAAATAGTCAGGTCTTCAGCTAATCATAGGTGCTGGAACTAGGGGTACTGGGTGGGCTGCTGCATCCACTGGGTTGAAGTGGTTTCCATCATATACAGGGTTTACAATTTGGTTCAGTGGATCTCAGCACCCCTACTATACAAATTGTTCCAGCACCCCTGCAGCTGTTATTTGGTTCCTGTCCCCACCTTACCCTGCCACAGGCCCACTCTACCTCTTCCCCTTTATTTAAGCAATACTGCATTATTAATTTACTTCCCACAAAGTCCTAAAATTAGTTGAATACATTTGTATTAAGTTACATAAACTCAAAACCACAGGGAAAGTAAAGAGTCCTCAACAAACAACAACAAAAACAACCCATCTCTCAGCATGGAACATTCACAGCATTCTACCTCTTCAGAAATAAATATGCACAGACCAGAGGGAGGAAACAAAAACGTGAAGACTTTTCGGTAGTGTCCTCCTAAGAGATGCACTTTAAAGAAGTTGCATGTTTTCATCTTCAGCACAAATATTGATTGGCCTGCTTTCTGCTAGGTACTGCAGGCTTCAGGGTTTTCACAGAGAATTCTCCAAAGAGATACCAAAGCAAGTAAAGTAGGTTATGCTGAGAACACGAAGGGTAAGGAAGAAAGATACTGTAGTGTGTTTGCTTTGCTCTGAATTCTTGACAGTACACTATGAGACTAATTTACCTCTTCCCCTCAATTATTACATTTACTGCCATTGGTTTGTGTGCTTTGTCAGGAAAATTGATGCTTTTTAAACAATAAATTTAGATAACACAGGTGGGCTGAAAATAGCCATACCCATGTGCTCAAATGCGTAGTGTTGCTCATGTTTTAAAAAAAAACTCACACATACCAAACAACACAGAAATCCCATGAACAAAAAGAAACAAGCGAAGCAGTATTTAACCCAAAGAGGAAGTAGAATTCTCTTCTTCCCTCCTCCCCCTCTTCCCCCCGCCCATGTATTCCCTGGGTTTGATCCTGCTCCAACTCTAGTTAAAAATAAACCTCTTCTTCTTTGGCCCATTATTTGAAATTCCCTAATAGAAATGTATCAAAGAAATTGTCCAAAATACTGCAGCATCTAGTAATGTTGCTGGAGTGTTTTGGACCATTAGAACACTGATGCACATCTTAAATAAACACACACACACCAGCAGCTGACATCTCTGTAAATCTTGTTATACCTGGGCCTTTGGAGAGGATATTTGATTTCATAATTTCCATTTTACTTGAATGATCCAGTATTTAATCTAGACTAGAATCCTCCCTCTGATAGTGACCAATGCCCAGTGCTTCAGAGAAGGACATAAAATTCAATGTTGTGCACCTAAATTCCACAGTATTAGGAACTTCATATGGCATACTGGAAGTATCTACTATTTTGCATTGGCAAATAAGAGTAGAACAAATAATTTCCCTAAATGGAATTTTTATTATTTATGGTAGCTATTAAGTGACCTCTATTATTTTGAGTACCAAAGATACCGTAGCTCCAAAATACTGTAAATTCTTTCACTATCTTGGGATACACAATATTAGCCAAGAATCCCAAGCAAGAGCACTTACAGGGCCTTCTGAAATCTACCAGATGTCAACAATCCATTAGTAATGATGGAAACACCTTAAAAATTCATGGACTCAAGAGTCAGGAAGTGATTTGCCAATGGATTAATTAAGCCCTGCCATATGCCTTTAGATCCCACCTTAAAAGTTTCTGATGCTGCTATTGCCACAATTTATGGAAGAACTCCAAAGAAGTAGATGTCAAATCTGTATGTGGGCTAGAAAAGTACAAGAGGGCAATCTTTATTAAACTCTTCTGCTGAATTTAGATTGATTTCTCACAGCACTAGCAACAACCTGAATGCTGGAACAAGGCTGCCATCTACAGTTAGAATGACAAATGCCAAGGAGAAGTTAAATGCAGTGTAGTTTTAGCTTTGTGGGTCCCAGGACATTAGAGAGACAAGGTAGACACAGACCAGGACACTTCAACTCAAAGCGGCACCAGACCCTGACAGAACAACAGATGCATAACCTGCAATATATCTTCACTGCTACAAAATCAAAACCCCAACAACACACCTTTCAAGATCATGGATCCTACACATGCCTGTCACAACACGTGGCCCAGTGCACTAAATGCCCCAATAACAATTATGTCGGTAAAATCAGACAATCACTATGCTCTCTAATGAACTTACACAGGAAAATGATAAAAGACAAAATACTCTATGACCTGTGGGTGAAAGAGGTCAGGTATAGAGTGATCGATAAGTCCTCATCCTCAAAGGAAACCTGCACACTTTCAAAATATGAGCCCGAGAGCTTAAATTCATTATTCTGCTAAACACTAAAAATCATGGACGGAAGAGAGATACTAGATTTATGGCTTATTAAAACAGTCTGTTACCCACTAACCCCTTCATTTTGTCCCATGACTGCAGAGGTGTTAACGGGCCATTCTACCTTGAATGATCCCTTACTATAAGTCCTAACTACTTATGCTAAACAATCTATTCCACCTGGCATTTTGCTCTGAAACTGGGAGTAACTTTCCCAGACCTGAAGAAGAGCTCTGTGTGGCTCAAAAGCTTGTCTCTCTCACCAAACAGAATTTGGTCCAATAAAAGATATTACCTCACTCACCTTGCCTCTCTAAGGAGAAGTTACAAAGGCAAGTATTTTAAACCCAAGAAAGGTAATTTTCTATTATTTTCAGTAAGGAGGAAGTTCAGAAATTCCTGCTCCTGAGACTTTTTAACATTCTGCATAAACATTTCAGTGAATAATAGTTTGCAGTTGAATAATAGTTTTCATGGGAGCATCTCAACATGCTTTACAAACATTAAACCTCACAACACCCTGTGAGATAGGTAAATTCTAGTATACATATTTTATAGAAGCAGGCATGGAACAGTCCCTGATTTGTTCAATGCTTGTGGCATGATCAGTTCAAGTGTGGTTCATGAAAATGATTCAAAGTGCTTTTAGTTTAGTAATTGTGACCAAAAACGTTTCAGACAACCTTTGTTCTGAACCTACATATAGTATCAAGCACTGGCGACAGGGGGATACCTATATTAGCAAGCGGTTCTGGCAAAAGTCGCATTAACAAGAACTATATGATTAACTCCCTGAGTGTTGCTCTGAAAGTTCACCCCAACATGTGATCCATGCGACAAACACTTTGATACACACAAGGTTTTTTCGGGAAGATGAGTTATAGAAAGACAACTCTGATTTCAAACCTCTTTGTTCTCATGGCAACACAGTGACACCTTAGGTATGTGTTGCCCATGAAAGCATCACCCTCTTTCCTGATGAAACAATGAATGCTGCTGAATCATCACTAGAGAAAAATGAAAAGACAACATTCTGTGTTGACAGGAGAGTCACCACTTTCCCCATGGCCTTTAGAAACTTCTTAAACTTGCATTTACTTGGGGATTTTTAGTCAGCATTATGTAACTGTATCTAGAACACTTCATAACTACCAGTAGTGTTTTGGGCTTTTGATGCAAGCTATCAAGAATATTCTTGGATGACTGGGGAGCATTGTTACTGCCCCAGAAGCCAATAAGAGTGCTTCAGGGCCTAACCAAGATAAGTGATCACTGCTTCCACCAATAAAACTGCTTATTTATTTTTTAACTCTTGTTTAGCTTTCACACAATAGATTCCTCCTATCAATACATAATATGATTGCCAGATAGTAATGACATTGGGTCATAATGACCTGTTGTGGACATGAACTGATGCTTTAGATATTAAGGGCGCCAATCATGACACACCACATGACACTACTAAAATGCCAACTAGATACTAGGCTATCATTTCATTATTTTGTTGGTTGTATGTTCATCTCGTTACAGCCCCTATTTTATCGCTGAGCAGTTTTTTTAATACTGGGGGGAAAGTGTTTCTTTACATTTAAAGGAAATGTTGGGGATGACATGGACTCACTACTTCATGGATCTGACACAGCGAGAAAGAACTCAGCATGGGAAAGTGCTGACAACATTTGATAAGCTTCTTTTCTTACATGGACTCACTGGCATCATCGGAGAGCGAGGAAACAGAAATAAGAAAAGGAGGACTTGTGGCACCTTATAGACTATCTAATTTATTTGAGCATAAGCTTTCGTGAGCTGTAGCTGTAGCTCACGAAAGCTTATGCTCAAATAAATTGGTTAGTCTCTAAGGTGCCACAAGTCCTCCTGTTCTTTTTGCAAATACAGACTAACACGGCTGTTACTCTGAAACAGAAATAGAGGCAGCTATTGGGAGAGAATTTTAAAACATTTCAAAACTGGGAAAACTACATTTTTAAAGCCACATGCTTCAGCACAACAGGCACCTGAGTGCAATAGGCCTGCTTCCCTTCCACCTATATAGTCTCAGCAGGCAATCTCAGCATGGAAAATAGAGGTAGGCTTTATTTCCAAGAATGAAACAATGCAAGTTTCACTAGGTCTGAATGTCCAGGTGTTGGATTCAAAGACAGAAATTATTAAAGTAATAAGAATGCTTAATATTCTTGAAGCAATGGAACAGCTGCTGTAGGGTGAATCAGTTTGACAAAAGTAATGGTGGAGGTCACAGTAGTGGTAAAAGTAGTAAGGAAAGAACTTAGGAAAACAGATGCACTGAACAGTTTAAGAACCAAGTTGAAGGCAAAAGGTTAGACTAGTTTTAGGAGTCACAGAGAGAAGTTATTTGAATACATTGGAAGACTTAGTGGAAGAAAGAACTCACGTGGTTGGGTTGATGAAAAAAGGCCATTTGCAATGAGGTGTTACTAATCCCAAAAAATAGATGTAAGTATAGCTGTGGGCCTCAGGCCTGGTCTACACCAGTGGTTGTCAAACTGTGGGTCACAATCCAATACTGGGTCGCAGAATGTAAGGCACTGGGTCACGGCAGCTCTGGTCAGAACCGCCGACCAGGCTGTTAAAAGTCCTGTTGGTGGTGCTGCCCAGCTAAGGCAGGCTAGTCCCTACCTGTTCCGACACCGCGCTGCACCCTGGAAGCAGCCAGGAGCAGGTCCGGCTCCTAGGTGGAGGGGGCCACGGTGCTCCACGCCCTGCCCCTGCCCCGAGCACCGGCCCCATACTCTCATTGGCCAGGATCCAGCCAATGGGAGCTGGGGGGTGGTGCCTGCAGGCAAGAGTCATGCGGAGCTGCTTGCGCGCCTCTGCCTAGGAGCCAGACTTGCTGCTGACCGCTTCTGGGGCACAATGTAGTCCGCGGTGCCAGGACAGGCAGGAAGCCTGCCTTAGCACCCCTGCTGTGCTGCTGACCGGGAGCTGCCTGAGGTAAGCCCACTCCCCAACCCTGAGCCCCCCCCAAACCTGGAGCCCCTTCCTGAACCCCAAACCCCTCATCCCTGGCCCCACCACAGAGCCTGCACCCCCAGCCCAAAGCCCTGACCCCCTCCCACACGCCAACCCCCACCCCAACTCTAAGACCCTTCATTCCTGGCCCCACCCCACAGCCCTCACCCCCGCAACCCAACCCTCTGCCCCCAGCCCTGAGCCCCTCCCACACCCAAAACCCCTCATCCCTAGCTCCATTGGGTCATGGGCACAAAAATGTTCTTCAACTGGGTCGCCAGAAAAAAAAAAAGTTTGAAAACCACTGGTCTACACTGCATGGTTAGGTCGACAAAAGGCAACTTACACCAACCTAGCTGTGACTGCGTCTTCACTTAAATTTGAATTCTGCTAATGTAAGTCCCCTGCTACTCGGACTAAATAACACCACCTCCCCGACCACCGTTGAGTCAAGGTCAATGTAGTTAAGTCGATGCAGTGAGAGTGTGCGTTACTTACATCAACCATTACAAGCCTCCAGCAGCTGTCCCACAATGTCCCACACTGATCACCATTGTGAACTCCACTGCCCAGGTAGACAGGAAGCCTCCTCCCCTTTAAAGCCCTGCAAATTTTTGAAATTCCTTTTTCTGATTTCCCAGCGTGGTGAGCACACCTAGTAACTCTCCATTGTTGAGTGTCACTGCCCAGCTAACCATGCTGGCTACATGCTCCAGAAGCGCTAGTGCCCAGAGTAGACAGGAGATACGATATCTCCTGTGCCTGTGGGGAGAAGAGGCTGTGCAGGCACAGTTCAATGCCCCTGTAGAAATGTGAACATCTACAAGCCGATTGTGCGGGGGATGCAGGAGAAGGGCTACGACAGGGAACAGCAGCAGTGCCACATGAAAGCCAAGGAGCTGCATCAGGCATACCAGAAGGCCAGGGAGGCCAACAATCTATCCACTGCCAAGGCACAGATCTGCCACTTTTACAAAGAGCTGCAAGCTGTCCTCAGCAGAGACCCTACCACCACCCCCAAGAGCACAACAGATACTTCCACGGAGACCGAGCCACAGGCCCCTGCGATGAACAGTGAGAAGTAGGAGGTGGTGGATGAGGAAGAAGAGGGGGAGTATGGGGGACAGGGAACTGGAAGATCCAGCTGCTCAACAAGCCAGGACCTGTTTTTGACTCCTCTACAGTCCAGCCAGTCCCAACAGTCAAGCATGGGCGAGCCAGATGCCAGGGAAGGAATCTTTGGTAAGTATGCAGTTTGCTTTGAAATTACAGGGATGGCAGCCCCAAAGTAGCAAAAAGAAAAGGCGTACTAGTGGCACCTTAGAGACTAACCAATTTATTTGAGCATTGGTTAGTCTCTAAGGTGCCACTAGTACTCCTTTTCTTTTTGCGAATACAGACTAACACGGCTGCTACTCTGAAACCAAAGTAGCAAGACATCTTTTGATTTACTCATTTTTACTTGTGCTTGAAGAGGTAATGAAACAACCAAGAGAGGTAGAATTAGTCAGTGGGGGCCACGCAGAGCAGTTCGTTTATGCGCACCAGGATGTCTTGTGACTCCTCCATAGAAATCTCTATTAAATTTTCATGGAGATACTCTGCAATCCTCTGCCAAAGGTTTCTGGGGAGAGCTGCCTTCTTTCTTATGCCACAGGAGAACACTTTTCTACACCACTCAGCGATGACTTCAGGAGGCATCACTGCAGTACATAGGCTAGCAGCATACATTGCAGCCAACTAGGACAAGGGCAGTCTAGCCTAGTGGCTAGAGTGAGGCACCAGAGCCAGGATCAAAACTGGAGGTCAAAAACTGGATACCAGAGTCAGAGGGTCAAGGCAGAGTCTGTAGTCAGTAGCCAGAGCCAGGAGTCAGGAACTGGAGCGAGAAGGGTATCAGGAAAGGAAGGGCTCAAGGCTGTGATGGGACAGAAGCAAGGCTGGGTGCAAAACAGAAGCCGCAGGAACAAGCACAGGAGCAGGCACAGCGTTGAGCATGAGCGTTGAGAAGATAATGCTTCTGTTGTTGCTGGCTTAGAAGCCAGCCTGCTGGACCTGGCAGCCAATCGGATTGTGTGGCTAATCAGGCAGCTGCTGCAGGCCAACTGTACTGATGAGGTCTGCCAGCTAGCTCTCTGCAGGCCCTGATTCTTGACAATATGGGCCCAGGTGGCATCAGGATGCCAGCAGCAGCTGTGCTTTCTCTGTCTCTGTTACCCTCAGGAGTGAAATATCAGCTAAAACCACCACTGCCTGTGGAAAATAGTGCCAGTATTCAGTTCCATTGCTCTGTACAACTATAATCACAACTGAGCTATTCCCTCCTGATTTCCCCAACCCCCAGAGGGAACATACTCATCTTAGCTGGGGCTATGACTGGCACCGTGATCAATCAATCCCAAGCAGGAGGGAGAATGTAGTGCTCACAATTTTGGGTATCAAAGAGAGTGAGTTCAGCCTCTTAAGTTTCAATTTCCATTGTGAATATGCTGACAATGGTACCTCTGTGTATTGTATCTGCTTCTGCTGCCATTGCTGCCTTCAGGGTCTCCCCTCCAAACCTGAAGAACACCTAAGCCAGAGAAAGAAGAGGACTCAGGATGACATGTTTCAGGAGATCCTGCAAGCCTGTGCTGTGTCAGAGAATAAGCACAGAGCCTGGAGGGTCACCCTTGTAGACAGCCTGGAGATAGAAGATAGAGTAGAGAGGAGAAAGGCACAGAAAAAGGAGGGGGACATGCCGCAGGACACGCTTGCACTTCTCAGACAACAAACAGAGATGTTGCAGACTCTGGTGGACCTGTAGGTTCAACAATCCCATGCTCACCTCCCTCTGCAGCCCATAGAAAACTCTATATCAGGACTTCCGTATACCCCCCAACATTCCACATGGCATAAGGGGACAGTGTACTGCCCTTACCACTCCACCCAACAAGACATAAAAGACAATCATAGCTTCACATACACGGATCTGTGAAAGCCACAGTTAGTATGTGTGGACCTGAAATGGAAATATTCTTCTTTCCCCTTCATAAGTTCTGTTCCCTTAGTTTATTAAGTTTTAAATGTTTTTTAATTGCCTGGTTCATGTTACAGAATAAAATTCTATTTTTGGAACAATATTAATCTTTATTATTTCACCACATATGCTGTCTGGTATGGAGCAGGTCTGACAGTGACCAATTACCTGTTACTGGACCCTATCACACAACCCATAACATCATTTACAAACAATGTTATATTCCTATATACACAGCAATCACTGCAAGATTCCCGCTGGACTGAAAAAGGGCAAGGCCAGGTAGAGCATACTGCAGCAATACACCCTACTCTGACTCACTGTTAAAATGGTCTTTCAAAGCCTCTCTGAACCGTATAGCTCTGTGTTGAGCTCTTCTAATAGCCCTTGTATCTGGCTGTTCAAATTCACCAGACAGCCACTCCACCTCTGCCCTCCACCTTGGCAGAAACTTTTCCCCATTTGCTTCACAGATATTATGCACAGCAGGTTGCTATAGCCATTGGGATATTTTTCTCACTGAGGTCCAATCTTGTAAGTAAACAATGCCAGCAATCCTTCAAATGACCAAAGGCACGCTGAACTGTCATTCTGCACTTGCTGAGCCTCAGCCTGTAGTTGAAGAACTCTTTGGTGCTGTCAAGGTGCCCAGTGTACGGCTTTAGGAGTCTAAGTGGGCACAAGTTGTCTTTTACATTGCCTTTGTACAATGGCATAACAGGATCAAGAGTGAAGCATTCCATGTGTGACTATAATACAAATAATAAAAGGATAAACTCAAGGTGAATATTTCAGTAGATGCCAATGCATGTGTCTATAACTGATATTCTTGTCACACAGTTGCACACACAGAATCTGTCTGAACTGTTCTTGTTTGCAATGTTAGTGTAGTCATGTTGAGTTCAAGATATTAGAGAGACAGTTGGGTGAGGTAATATCTTCTATTGGACCAACGTTTATTGATGAAAGAGAGACGCTTTTGAGCTGCACAGAGCTGTTTCTCTTCAGGTCTGTGCTTGAAAGCTTGTCTCTTTCATCAACAGATGTTGGTCCAATAAAATATATTACCTCACCCAGCTTGTCTCAACTTTTCTTGCTCCTTCACTGCTCTTCTTAGAGAAGGGATAATACTTTGAAATGAGTACATACATGGAAATACATAGTATAGGGCAGCATGTGTATAAATGAAAATAAAGTACAAGTCGTGCTTAATAAAATTGAGAATTTTTATAAGATACCGGTGTTAGTAAAGATGACAGAATTACACACAGGACAGAGAGAGAGAGCAGTTGATCCTATACACAAAGTCCTGTACTAAATCAGTTGTAATAGAACAGACACTTTCCTATTTGAACCTGTGGATAGTAGGTTTCATTAGTACTCTTCTACAGCGTGTAGTCAGTTATGGCTAAGGCTGCGAGTCTTTCATGAAGGTCACAGAAGTCTCAGATTCCATGACTTTCTGGGACTTTCATGAATTCTGCAGCAGCAGCAGCTGGTGTGGCTGACCCCAGGGCCACCCGAGCAACTGGGGCGGCCCTGGGGCCAGCTGCACCAGCCACTGCTCCAGAGGCCCCAGGCAACTGGCCCCGGGCGCTGCCATGGAGTAGCGGTCCTGGAGTGGTGGCAGGGCCCCACACCACTCCCCAGCCTGGAGGAGTGGCGGCAGTGGTGGAGCTCCGGGCTGCCCCCCGCCCAGAGGAGCGGCAGCGGGGCTCCAGGCCTCCCCTCTCCTGAAAGAGCAGTGATGGTGGGGCCCAAGGCTGCTCGCCCCCCCAGGAGCAGCAGCGTCCGCTGGAGCACACACCCCCTCTCAGCACCTAAGATTTAGTTAGGAGTATTTTTAGTAAAAGTCTCTCACAGGTCACTGGCCATAATTTTTTGTTATAGCCCATGACCTGTCCATGACTTTTACTAAAAATACCCATAACTAAATTGTAGCCTTAGTTATGGCTAGTGAAGCAATCGGATTTCTGGCTTCTCTACTGCTGGAACAAAAATGGCTTCTTCTGCAGTTGCAAAGAGTTGGTGTGGCATAGCTCATTCAGCATGGGGCTAGGAGAGGCAGCGACTTGTGTTACAATCTTAGCTGCGATACTGGCTAACTTTGTTGCCTTGAGCAAGTCATTTGGGCCAAAGTTTACATGATCCTCTAACGCTGGATACCTAAAATTGTTGGATGCTCATCTTGAGATACTTTATTTCAGAGGTGCTACGCACACACATCTATAACTGAAGTCTATGGGGCTTGCGGGTGCACAGCCACACTGACAAGTGGGGCCTAGGTTTTGGAGTTGGGCATCCCAAAATGGAGGCACACAGAATTTGTGATCATGTTTGGAAATTTAGACATTAATGTGATGCTGTGCCAGTCTATAGAGCACAACATTCTAAGTGTTAGTATATGCATTATTTAATGTAACATATTTGTGCATCAAAAATAAGTTGTGTCTAATGCTTGGGGTGGAAACACACACACAAAGTAAAGGGCAGATTAAAATGCTTTGCTAGGGGAAAAGCCACAATCAATAGAGGTGCCACACAAATGTACCAGGAATATACATTAGCAGTTTTTTTAGTATCTTGGGCTTGATGAGTAAAGAGATCAATTGTTTTCAGGGGACACCAAATGCCTGCAGATTTAGCTCTACGCAGCAGTATGGCACAGCATGATTTTTTTGGAAGCATTCCATATTTTTGTATTTATAAGCTCTGAGATCACAGTAGCTGTTCCCATTTCTCTTCTGTATTAACTATCATTGGGAACCAAGAACGTCACTTGCCAGATAAGAAAGCTCCAGCAGCTTTCCTCATCACAACAGGCATAGATCCACATGGTAGAAATAATCTAGGTGTGGTTCTGTATTAATTTTGGGAATACCACACCCCAGAAAGTAGCACACAAAAAAGCATATTTTGTAGCATACTAGGTGAGATTAGATCCATATGTTCATCTCTCAGAGCTCCCTACAAATAGCTCTCCCAGTGGGGAAGGAGGGAGCTAGCTATTAAGCTATATCTACACTACAGCCAGGATCAGCGCTCTGAGATCGATCCACTGGCGGTGGATTTAGCGGGTCTAGTGAAGACCGGCCAAATCGACAGCATATCGCTCTCCAGTCAACCCCTGTACTCCACCCCTGATGAGAAGAGTAAGGTAAGTCGAGGGGAGAGTTTCTCCTGTCGACCCCCTGCAGTGTAAACCCCGTGGTAACTCGACCTTAAGTTTCCTCGACTCCAGCTATGTTATTCACATAGCTGGAGTTTCGTATCAGAGGTCGACTTACCACGGTAATGTAGACATAGCCTAAGAGGAACCAAGAGGTGAAACTTGCCAAATCCTTAGAATCCATGGGAATGTCCTGCAGAGGGGCTGTTCCTTCATGATGATGCTCTGGTCCCCTCTACTCTTTCCCTGTGGGAACATACCTGCCTGCCTACACAAAACTAAATTTGGACCAGTATCATTCACAGACCCTTCTTCCTTCAACATTGCAACACATTCATATTTAAGTAAGGCCCAATTTTTAATTAAAAAAGCCTAAAGTTATGTATAGATGTAGCTATACTGCAGCCTACCTTCAGACACCTATTCTTGACAACATTGGCACAAACATATAAGCTCTTTTTTTCAGTTTCACACTCTCCAGAAAAATGCTAGGTGGATAATATGCGTTTAAAAATTTTCTATTACATTTCTCTGCTAAGAGAAATCGCTCTATTTCTAGAGGTTCACAAATGCCAAGGTATGAAATGAGGCTCTTGTTGTTATGGCTATGGGATAAATGTTGATTGATAAAAGATACACATATGCTGCTTATTGCTAAGCAATAATCTCTTGTGCTATCACATCAGACATATTGCCCTGAAGTAAACTGCGTACTTTGCTTTAAGAATTCCAAGGCATATGCATTAGTGTGAGACTTTAAGATGCTGATGGTCATTCCTTGTATAAATAATGCACAGAGTTATGAGCTTAATCTCAATACAGAAAGGATTTTCAAAGTGTTCAGGAATTTGAGGTATTTATTGGCAATTCTGTCTCAGTGCACTGATTCCAGTGAAAGAGATTTTAAAATGTGGTGATACAAGAGTAAATGTGGTCTGGCTGCTGGTTAGGATTAATTCTGACGGATGTGAAGGCATGAGGGCAGCACACAAAATTGCTTTTTTCAGTCAGATTTCTTTGGGTAGTAAAATTAAGGAGCACATGTATTCTAGACTGAGCAAGTTGTTAAACAGGTTAAGGTCAGGCACAAAAATGCATTGAAATAGAATTGAATTCACTATTACAAGAGGATAGATTTTACACTGGAGAAAATGAATTCAGCATATCATCTGGTTATCAGGATCTGTATCCTCACACTGCAGCTAGATTTCCTCTTGTAGAGGCAATGTAGCAGCCATGCACATTAGGAAAACAAGAGAACATGGGGCTCTAGGGAAAAAAAGCAATCATGAGGAAAACAGTGATTGATGTCTTGGAGTTTGGATTCTCTATTAACACAACTCACTTCTTTTTCCCCTTTTAAAAAAATGGAATTAGTGCTTTGGAAAGATGCCAGACTGACAGGTGTCGATACCAAAATGCTCTAGTCAGCCACAGAAAAGTGGACAGCACAGGCATTGCCTTGTTACCTCACCAACACGCCTGAGCCCTGACCTGGAAGGTGAGAGAATGACTTTTCTCAGTGCCCATTCAATCTTTGGCTTTTGAATGAAGACAGCAGACAGAAAGACAGAAACCAGTCAATGCTAACTGACTGAAACAACCAATTTTCCCCCCACAAACGTTTCTGAACAACCAGCACATGGTAAAAAGTGTTCAGTGTAGGGGACTGAGCTGGAAGCTAGGGACTCGAGTTTAGTTTTCAACTACGCCTTGCTCCATAGTCCCCAGGAAGTTCCTTAATATCTCTAGGGAAGATTTTCAAAGGCATAAAAGGGCAACTAGGTATCTAACTCCCTTTGAAAATCCCAACTTCTATACCACCATTTTCCTGATCTACAAAACTGTTAAATACTGGTGTTGCTCTTTAAAAATATTAAGACTATGAGGAAACCACAGAAACACAGTTGGGCTCCAAATAACCATTTTTACTAACTTTATATACACATCCAAAGCCTAGCTACATATATACACTGCTGCTGTCCTGGGATTCTAGTGGCTTCTGAAATAGAAGACCCAGAGACCCATTAGAAGGCTGGCAAACTATTTAAAGGGCTACTATCCTATTCCTATACTCTAGAATTAATATTACAACAGCAGCTAAAGCACCAAACTGAGATCACGCGCCCTGTTAGGGTTGCCAGGCATCCAGTTTTCTACCAGAACGCCTGGTTGAAAAGGGACTCTGGCAGCTCTGGTCGGTACCACCAACTGGGCCATTAAAAGTCCGGTCAGCAGCACAGCAGAGGCCCAGAGCTAAGGCAGGCTCCACACAGCTCCCGGAAGCCTGCCCTAGCTCCACACAGCTCCCGGAAGCAGCCACCATGTCCTTGCAACCCCTAGGTGCACAGGCAGCCAGAGAGGCTCTGCGCATTGCCCCCACCCCTAATACCAGCTCCACAACTCCCATTGGCTGGGAACCGTGACCAATGGGAGTTGTGTGAAGCACATGTTTAAGCATTTGCGGGATTGGGAGCCATTAAGATATTTAGCTATGAGCGTAAAATGTCTCCTGTCATGACTATTCAATACATTTTGCATTCATTTCAAAGATCTGGGCTAGGGAAATATTTCATCTTTTAAACTGGGCCTAGTTATCAGTGGTTCACAGTCAAGCTGGAAGGGCATATCAAGTGGGCTTCCCCAGGGATCAGTTCTGCGTCTGATTCTGTTCAATAGCTTCATCAATTATTTAGATATTCGCATAGAGGTACACTTATAAAGTTTGTGGATGATACCAACCAGGGAGAGGTTGCAAGTGTTTTGGAGAATTGAATTAAAATTCAAAATTATCTGGACAAACTGGAGAAATGGTCTGAAGCAAATAGGATGAAATACAACAAAGACAAATGCAAAGTACTCCACTTAGTAAGGAACAATCAGTTGCACACATACAAAATGGGAAGCCTAGGAAGGAGTGTTGCAGAAAGCAATCTGGGGGTCATAGTGGATCACAAGCCAAATATGAGTTTTGAATCAACAGTATAACACTGTTGCAAAAAAAGCAAACAACTTTCTGGTATGTATTAGTAGGAGTGTTGTAAGCAAGACACAAGAAGTAATTCTTCCACTCTACTCTGTGCCTATACAGCCTCAACTGGAGTATTGTGTCCAGTTCTGGACACCACATTTCAGAAAAGATGTGGACAAATTGGAGAAAGTCCAGAGAAGAGCAACAAAAATGATTAAAGGTCTAGAAAACATGATCTCTGAGGGAAGATAGAAAAAGAATGGGTTTGCTTAGTCTAGGAAGAGAGAGAAAAATTGTTCTCCCTAGCCTCTGAGGTTAGGAGAAGAAGCAATGGCTTAAACTGCAGCAAGGGCAGTTTAGGTTGGATTAGGAAAAACTTCCTAACTGTTAAGCACTGGAATTAATTCCCTAGGGAGGTTGTGGAATCTCCATCATTGGAGATTTTTAAGAGCAAGTTAGACAAACACCTATCAGGGGATTGGACTAGATGACCTTTCAAGGTCCCCTCCAGTCCTACGATTCTATAATAAATATTGTCTGGGAGTTCCCTTGGGGATCCTGCAAGGTGCTGAGTACCTTACATTCCTCTTGATTTCAGTGGAAGTTAGAGGTGTCCAACCCCTTTCAGGAGGCAAAAAGCACCTCAAAGGATCTTAAAATGCAGGTTCTAGCCCCTTCTCCATTTGCAAATGATTTAATACAGTCAGCCACTCTGATATCTGTGTATCTACCTTCAATTGGTCATTATATGGTCATTATATGCTTTCTGCAAAGCCACTGCATGTGATAATCAGATACTACAGCTGGATTCATACTATATGCTGATTTTCATTTTTAAAAAAATAATCTTTATTAAGGTCAGTATTTCCTGTATGTGTGCTTGTCATTGTAAGAAGACTAGACTGCTTTTTGCTGACACAAACTCTTTAGATAAAATGTAGAGAGAAAAAGTTTAGATCCAAACTTCCAGGAACACTAAAAAAACCCAAAGTTTTCTCTGGAAAAGGTGAAGACACATTAAAAGACTGTATTTGCACACACAATTTATGACTGTCATAAATATAAAGGGAAGGGTAAACACCTTTAAAATCCCTCCTGGCCAGAGGAAAAACCCTTTCACCTGTAAAGGGTTAAGAAACTAGGATAACCTCACTGGCACCTGAACAAAATGACCAATGAGGAGACAAGATATTTTCAAAGCTGGAGGGGCGGGGAAACAAAGGCTCTCTCTGTCTGTGTGATGCTTTTGCCAGGAACAGAAAAGGAATGGAGTCTTAGAGCTTAGTAAGTAATCTAGCTAGATATGCGTTAGATTCAGTTTTGTTTAAATGGCTGATAAAATAGCTGTGCTGAATGGAATGTATATTCCTGTTTTTGTGTCTTTTTGTAACTTAAGGTTTTGCCCAGAGGGATTCTCTATGTTTTGAATCTGATTACCCTGTAAGGTATTTACCATCCTGATTTTACAGAGGTGATTCTTTTACTTTTTATCTTCAATTAAAATTCTTCTTTTAAGAACCTATTTGCTTTTTCATTGTTCTTAAGATCCAAGGGTTTGGGTCTGTGTTCACCTATGCAAATTGGTGAGGATTTTTATCAAGCCTTCCCCAGAAAAGGGGGTGTAGGGTTTGGGGAGGATTTTTGGGGGAAAGACATTTCCAAGCGGGCTCTTTCCCTGTTATATATCTGTTAGGCGCTTGGTGGTGGCAGCAATAAAGTCCAAGGGCAAAAGGTAAAATAGTTTGTACCTTGGGGAAGTTTTAACCTAAGCTGGTAAAAATAAGCTTAGGGGGTTTTCATGCATGTCCCCACATCTGTACCCTAGAGTTCAGAGTGGGGAAGGAAACTTGACAATGACTAACACTTCCTAATGCACATTTTAGTTCCTTCGTAGTTAAGGAAAACAATTTATCAGTTTATGATCCACTATGACTCCCAGATCCTTTTCTGCAGTATTCCTTCTTAAGCAGTCATTTCACATTTTGTATATGTGCAATTGATTATTCCTTCCTAAATTAGTACTTTATATTTGTCCTTATTGAATTTTATCCTGTTTATTTCAGACCATTTCTCCAGTTTGTCAAGATAATTTTGAATTCTAATCCTCTCCTCCAAAGCGCTTTCAACCCCTCCCATCTTGGTATCATCCACAAACTTTATACGTGTATGTTCTATGCCATTATCCAAATAATTTATGAAGCATATTTATTAGCATAACGCATATTGGGCCAAATTCTGCAGCTCTCAATTGTGTAAAATTTCTGTTGAAGTCAATAGGAGTTTTACACAATTAGGAACTTCAAAATTTGGCCCATAGTTTGTAAAATAATTTGGGGGTCCTTCAATATGATAGGCCCATAATGGAACAGTGCCATAAATGTACATGAGTCTAAGAATTATATCTAGGGGAATGGAGGGACTGCAGGAGCCATACAGACAGCTCCCTGGAGAAAAAGAAGGTGGGGATTAGGAGAAGGATGTGATCTAATACAGACTTTTAAATAGAACAACATCACAGATGGGGCATGGATACCTATCAAAAATTATATGATTAGAAGAATTGTTACAACTGCCCTGTATAAATGAAAAATATTGTTATTAGTGAAAGGAAGTCATAAGTAACATAAATTGGAATCAACTTGGTTTCTGTTCCAATTTTGTTACTGTTAGTAATAATAAATAATAATAATTTGCACTTATAGTGTTTGTTACCAAAGATATCAAAATACTTCTCAACAAATTAATCAATCTAAATAACAGATAAATATTATTAAACCACTAAGAAACATTGTACACAAAAGTAATGTTTGCCAAATATAAAAGAACAATCTGTAGGAAGAGACATTTTGTTTTCTAGGGCAGTTTTACAAACAATGGACATTAAAGCAAATACACTACAAAAATATCGCTGCCAGTTTTCTTTTGAAGGAGAAGGTCGGCAGGGGATTGTTTGTCATTTGTTTATATTGCATGTGAGTTGGTTTGTCTGCTGTGTGTCTAACAGCAAGTTGTAGTCACTTTTTAAATATCCTGAAAGGCAGTGTGTAAACACTGGTTAACAAATGAAATACATGGAATAAATCCTGAAGGTTATAACTTCACTATGGAACCTGTTTTCATGGTAGATCAATCTGTTTGCCAAACAGCTTTAACTGTGTCTTAGGGCAGAGTTGGGACATAAAAATTTCTGTCATTATAAAGACTTGCTTTCAAAATGATATTGCACTATATATACTTTGCAGTTTAGAAGTCCATAATTTGCAACTGTAATGACCTAGTGTGGTAAGAACTTTCAGTGACAGCTGCTTGAGTGACAGCTAAATAATTAACTAAAATTAGGTGCTGTAATATATGTAAGCAGAGTCAGGATGAGCTCCACCCTGACATCTGGTGGTGAGGTGTGGCAAGTTGTGGAAAAGAACTTCAGGGGCTGCTCTCATTTGCATAGGCACACCTACCCCACCTAGAATGAGGCCATAACTGCCCAAATGGTCACTTTGGCTGTTGTGGGATCCCCAGTGTCTCTGTATTGGGGCGGGAAGAATAAATTGTTATTACCCTGATTATGGGAACTGTGCTTGGAACTGTACTTGGCCTTTAGTTATGATGGAGGGACTCACCATCAACTAAGTAGCACTCGCTAGGCAAGGGACATGGGTTCCAAAACTCTGTGAATGGAGAGAGGCTTGAGACAGGTATTAGTACCAGATGGTGTGGGCCCTATTGTGAGGGCCTGAAACACCCATTGCATCTCTGTCTCTCTCCACTGTGGAATGTCAGAGCTAATTTTGGGTCTGTTAAGAGTCTTGCTACAGGTACTGTGCTGAATTCACTTTGGCCTTATGGTGCACCAGCACTAAGGCTCCCACTACTATGAGCTGAAATCACTGAGCACTGTGTCAAGTAGTGGGGAGCCGGAAGATCTAGAGTGCAGTGGTGCTGTTTGTGGATAGGCTGGTGGAGTGTTCGTGAGACGGCGAGGTAAGCTGTGCAGAGCGGAGCCGTTTGTGAGACAGCGGAGCATTCGTGAGATGGCGAGGCGAGCAGAGCAGAGCTGTTTGTGAGACGGCGAGGCGAGCAGAGCAGAGCCGGTCGTGGTGGAGCGGAGCCGTTTGTGAAACGGCGGAGCAGAGCCCTGTGGGGCAGTCAGCTTCAGGACACGTAAGGTGCCCCTTACCTCTTTCCCCCACACACAGGCACATTTTAGCCAGACTGGGGAGTAACACTATGCAGATGAACTTTTGAACTCTGGGGCTGGACTTTTTGGACTTTGGGTGATTTGTGGATTGCTGGACTCAAGAGACGTTTGGGTTCTGGGACTCAAGAACCGGAGGGAAAGGATGTGGCCCAATTTGCTGGGGTGGGTCTTTGCTCATGGTTTGGTTAATGAACACTAGTTGTGGTGTTTCCCCAATTTAATGCTGATGTCGTTTACCTCATGTTATTAAAGATTCTCTGCTACACCGAGACTCTGTGCTTGCGAGAGGGGAAGTGTTGTCTCTTTGAGGCACCCAGGGGGTGTGTAAGATTTTCCCAGGTCACTGGGTGGGGGCTCGAGCCAGTTTTGCATTTGCTTTGATGAGAGGGAACTCCTGTGTACTGAACCCGGCCCTTGCTGCTATCAACTTGGCCTGGCAGAAGGGTTACATATAAATAACATTTGGCCCTGGGGTGAATAGATTTCCGAATTCACTCTATTTCAGCTGTCACTTATAAACCTGTTCACAGGAGGTTGTACTTGTATACTCTTCAGTATAACTGGTAAGGAAAGATCACTGAATGAATTAACAGATATCTTTGTGACCTTTTTTTCCTCGTGCAGGTAACTTTAAAAGGGTTCAGCAGTGAAACTTCAAATGAGAAACGTGTTTATTTATTCCTGCAAAGTTTTCCAACAAAGGAAATTTCAGTGGTACTACTTGTTCTCCAGCACATGTAAGTAGTCTCATTGAATAGGTGTGAGCCTTAGGGACTATGCAACCCATCTGTGGGATAGACCAGTGTTTCCCAAACTTGGGACACCACTTGTTCAGAAAAAGCCCCTGGCAGGCCAGGACGGTTTGTTTACCTGCCGCGTCCACAGGTTCGGCTGATCGCGGCTCCCACTGGCCGCGGTTCACTGCTCCAGGCCAATGGGGGCTGCGGGAAGCGGTGGCCGGTATATCCCTCGGCCCGCCCCTCTTCCCGCAGCCCCCATTGGCCTGCAGTGGCGAACTGTGGCAAACAAGCGGTGTCCCAAGTTTGGGAAACACTGACCTAGGCTATTGCTAAATTAAACATAAACCTAAAACCTTTGTTAAAATGAAATATAAATCATTTCTTACCTATGTGAAAAAACCTGAATACAGTAAATAATCAAATAGAGCTGGTGGGATCTAATAAATACAGTTGGGAACATATGGTTGCAGCATTCAGTTTTAAGATATTGTTATGGATAAAAGTGTTAATAGTTATATCAATGCTTATAATGTTTTGTAAAATATAGTTTATATTAAAAGTCTGGCAAAAAAGGCAGGAAAGAAACACGCCACCATACTCCACCATGTAAAATAAGTGACACCTTCAAAAATATTGTATTTCCAAGAGTGTCAAAGGAAGGAGTGCTAGGGAATAATGAAACACCAAGGCCCTAAACTGAATAAACACCTCAAAATTCAATAGGCAAAATTGCTGACAGAGCTTTTTATGATTTACAAGCATAGTGTGAAAGCTTGAGCAAAATTAACTTGAAAATCCATGTTTGGAAAAGATAAGAATGCACAGGCATTAGGGCATGTTCTGCATAACTTTGCTACTCAAATAAGAAAAATAAAAGTTATGTTAATGAATAATTTAGGAAGATACACATGCACTGAACTATTATATTAAAATATTACAAAAATTACTGACCAGTTAGTTTAATGTTAAGACTTTATGACAAGGTGTGTTGAATGGTAAAAGGATAGCTGACGTAAAGTTAATGTTAATACAGTAATTAATAATAACAGAACGGAGAATGAAAAACCAGTTATGAAAGTCTGAGTAAATAAATAACTGGGTATGTGTAATGTTACATGGCATAGAGGGACAAAATAATATATAAAAAACCAAGTGAACACAGGCCAAAGTTAGAGAACAGTGGTACAGAGACTGAGACTACCATCATGAAGTGGAGATCTTCCTGGTACCTCAGAATTTGATAACTTGGTCCTGTACCAGTTCTGTCTTATCTGTCTATTATATGTATATGATCAAAAACTATACATCAGGGGTGGCCAACCTGCTCTTCAGAAGTTAATATGTGGCTCCTGGTATAGGCACTGACTCCAGGGATAGAGCTACAAGCACCAACTTTCCAATGTGCCGGGGAGTGCTCACTGCTTAACCCCTGGCTCTGCTACAGGCCCTGCCCCCAGTCCACCCCCTCCCACCCTCTCCCCTGAGCCTGTTGTGCCTTCGCTCCTCTCCCCTTCCCCCCCAGAGCCTCCTGCACCCCATGAAACAGCTAATCAGAAGGTACAGGGAGGGAGGGGGAGGTGCTGATCAGTGCGGCTGCCAGTGGGTGGGAGGTACTGGGAGTGGGGGTGGGGAGCTGATGCGGGGTTGCTGACGCATTACTGTTGCTCTTTGACAATGTATGTTGGTAAATTCTGGCTCCTTTGAAGGCTCAGGTGGGCCACCCCGCTATACATGATTGCCAATGACTCTATCTGAAAAATGGATTAATCCTAAATTGGGTGGCTTTGTGCCTAAGTGTCTGACTTTACATATAAGTAAGGCCTCCTAGCATAAATAATGGTTATAGGATTGAACCCTTGGCATGCTGGTTTCTCAGAATGTTAAAAGGCAAAAGCTTGGTTTTATTTCCTCTTAGCCTGGACCTTTCTACCCTGTGCCTAGGCCTCCAGTTTTTCCTCCCCAGCCTTACTTCTTTTTTGATCCACAATTATTGGATCAAAAATGTGATTCAACTTTCAGCTCTTTGGCCTTTTATCCCAGAATGACCTGTGGCTCCCAGAGCTCAGGAAAATGGCCATATATGCCTAGAGCAGTGGTTCTCAACTCTGGTCCACCGCTTGTTCAGGGAAAGCCCCTGGCATGCTGGGTTGGTTTGTTTACCTGCCACGTCTGCAGGTTCGGCCGATCGCGGCTCCCACTGGCCCTGGTTCGCTGCTCCAGGCCAATGGGGGCTGCGGGAAGGGTGACTAACCCATCCCTCGGCCCGCGCCGCTTTCCGCAGCCCCCATTGGCCTGGAGCGGCAAACCACGGCCAGTGGGAGCTGCGATCGGCCGAACCTGCGGACACATCAGGTAAACAAACCAACCCAGGGTACCTGGGGGTTTCTCTGAACAAGCAGTGGACCGGAGTTGAGAACCACTGGCCTAGAGAGTGAATCCCCACTCCCTAAGTAACTTTCAGATCTCCTGGCTGGAGACTGTATCCTCAGGCATTTAAGCCTGCTGTAATTTGATTTGTAAGAGTTTTTGAGGTCAATTCCCTTCTCCTTTGTCCTTGATGATACTCCAGGAAGGCCACGAATGGTAAACTGGTGGCAAGCAGGCACCAACTGCATTCTTGTGGCTCAGTTTAGATAAAGGCCTGCTCTCTGCTGTCCCTTTATTGTTTCTCATGCTCCCGCTACACTCACTGTTTGTGTCCCTTGGATGTTGGTGAACCAAACCTGGAGGTGATGATTGGGCTCCTGCCCCAGATTGGGTCTGGGGACAGAGAGACTGGATAGATCCAGTTAACCCTTTGACCCTTTTTCTAGTTGCATATTCTGTTTGTATGTTCCTGGGGTCTAGCTTGGTGCAAGTGCAAACCCACTGCTTTTCTCAGTACATGCAGTAAAGTCCATATGTAAGGGCAGGTGCATATGTGTATGTGCAAAGACAGTCATGCACTTTTTTTTTTAATTAGGTTTTTGCTGTATCATTTTTTACAGTCCCTGAAAGTATACAATGGATTCAAAGTTTTTCACTATTACGAAATACTCTTTTTCTACAAGCAACATCTCCGATACGGAGGCTGTCAACAACCACCTTTCATCTTTTGCAGTCTCGACTGTGTTGTAAAACTTCCATTCACCTTTGGATACCAGCCCATCTGGTGATATTTCTGACATAGCTGGCTTTCTTTCTTCCCCTTCCTGGTTTGCCTGCAATCTTGGCTGATATAGTCTGAGTACTGGAATTGAGTCACTCTGTGATCAGCAAGCAATGTGTCCGCAGAAAGATGTTGTTCTCTTACCAAGGGTCTCATGTAATTGTGATCTTTTTAAACTTATCCTTCTCATCACCTCATTGTTCATAGTTTTGGTTATCCAGCAAATTTTTAATTTTCTTCCATAACACCAAAATTCCACTTCCCAGAGTCATCTCTCGGTGTCTTTTTTAAGTGCCCAGCTCTCATATCCATTCAAGAGTGTTGATCATTTGTTGCACTTCAGCAATCTAGTGCAGATGTGTAGTTTTCACTTTTGACAATACAGAAGTCCTTGAAAATTGTTGAATGTATCTTTTGCAAGCTGTATCCTTCCGATTTTTTTTGTTCTGTCCTCCATTTGATGTTATTAGACACCCTAAAAGGGGAAACTACTCACCACTTGACCATCAAGATAAAGATGTTACCTACCTTGTCCATTGCTAAATTTACTTATTTTTATCCTTTCTGTCCTCCTGACATTAATTGTCATTCCATATTTCTTGCAGTCAGCAAACCCCTCTACCTCCCAACCCCCAACCCTCAAGTTACTTTTATATTTCAAAAGAGAGATAAAATGCACCATCGTGTAGGTGTATGCTGATGTGTATCAAGATGTGAAATTGTTAACAGCCTTTGGGGTAGGGTTCAGCATTTCTTCTAAAGCTCTGATCATTTATTTTTAGGCTCTATTAGGCCTTTTATAAACACATGGGTAGATCTAGCAAAGGTCTGCCATCTTTTTCATCTTTGAACTTCTGGAACATCTATCCTGGTTGTGACTCAATTTATCAAAAATGGTATTACATGATGATGCTTTCCTAGCCCTAAAAATATTTAGATACCAAGAAAATTGATAAGGCTGCACCAAAGCACCTTGTGGTCGTAGTGGCTCTTAATCACAGTTAGAGCAAGTCACCTAATACCACAGTGATAGGTAAGTGAACATTATAGACTAGTGGTGGTACAACAATTGAACAAAATTGAATTTTGATGTGATGGCACTTTGATACTACCAGCCAAGTCACCTGATGAAGAGGTGGCATTTGGATATGGTTGGACGAGGTTGCCTCTTGGATGGTGGTGCTTTAGAATGACTAAGTGAGGTTGTCTCCTAGCACGATAGCATTTGGACAAAGTCAGCCCAGGTTGCCTCAGTACTCTCAGTCCCAAGTATTCAACAAGCATGAGTTAGGCCCTCAAAAGTCATAAAATGGGTTTAAAATTCATGAGATTTAATAAAGGGTCCTTTTATCAGACTTCTGTATTTTGACCCTTTGGGGTACACACCAACATTGCTTTGCAAACCTGGGGGTTATAAACTTGTTTTTTTGTTTTTGTGACAACTGAGATTTTCAAACATTCACATTATTCTAGGAGCTAGGGCTTTAAACACAGCCAAATAGCATGAGACTTGCAGTAAAACTGTGAGAGTAAGCAATACTATATCCCTCCAGTCATGAAAGTGGTAGGACATGGCTGGGTGGTGCCACCTTGTAACATAGTGCTATTTGGACATAGCCTGGCCAAGCTGCTTCATAGCTAGGCTTGGAAGAATTAGATCTTTGTTGATAAATGTTGGTAAACATTGATTGTACCATATGCACACAAACCAATGAAAAAAATTTCCATTGATAATAACAGAAATGTACAGATAGATAAAGTAAGAAAAATACAGCTTGAGAATTTATAAGAGTCAAAATCAAGTGATTCAGACTTTCAGATTAGGCTTGTTACCAATGAACTCGCAAATAAATAGTAAAAATAGGTATGATTTGTTGATTTAACGATATTTACTTTGTATATTTTGATATTGACAATTTGTGTTTTAATGGTCTATAAAGCTTTAACTTTTGAATCTCAGTGTCTGTCATTAAATAACTGTCTGATCCCTCCCATAATTTTCCATAACTGTGAAAATTTAAATAGATAAAAATAGAAAACAATGCTTAAAACACCCATGATTTTGCACAAATATGAAAATTTAAATAGATAAAAATCTAAAAAAGTTTAATAAATCAGTATTATCCTTTTAAATTATTTTTAAAATGTATTCTGCCAAGCCTACTCATAATACTATATTGCTTAGACGTAGCCAGGTGAGCTTGCTGTGTTGCCCACATTCGTGATTTCAGCCTGAATCTCTCATTATTTGATGTTTTTTTCCCTAAAGTCCCAGCTCCCAGAGCTATATAATTAGGTGAGAAACTCAGCTTTCATTAAAAGATAAAGTAAGCTTCAACTCAGATGTTATTTCTACCTTGACATACAGATGTGCAAGCTGGAAATCCACCAAAGTTATAGACAGATGTCTAAATGCCTTCAAAAGCAAATACCTGAGGAACATAAATTTAAAACAAAATTCAACAATTTAACTCTGAAGTTTTCTAGAAGAGAAGCAGGAAACATCAGGACCCTACAAGATGAATGAAGGCAGAGCATCAGCTGTTGGGTAGCTGGAGAAATATGTAAAAGGTGCCAGCCGAAAGAATCCCTCTGTCAAATGGTATCCAGATTGGGGAAAGCTTATGGGACTTAAAAACACACAAAGAGGAGCCAGCAGACTTATTTGGTGGTGCTGGAAAGATTCAGATTCTAGCCCTCCAGGGCTCATGATGGCTTGTGGGCCATTTGACTCCTGGCACAGCCCGAGCAGAAAAGCGCCCAGAAGCCAGGGACTCTAGGCAGGAGGGAAGCAAGGTGCCAGTGGCGACTTCATCAGCTGCTTCCAGGCATCAGTCTGACATTTCCATGGTGCTAGGAGCTGCCTCTGCCCCCTACCGACCAAGCCAGGCGGCGCTAAGGATCAGTGAGTCCTCCCCTTCCCGACCGCCGAGGCTTCTTCAGAGGCCGGTAAACTCCAGCCTCGCCCTCCCTCTCAGTCAGCGTCTTGATTGGCCGACTGGCTGGTGGATCAGCCCCTGAAGCAGCCAACCGGAGGCGAGCAGGGGCGGGACTCGTCCTCCCCTCGCTACATAAGGGCTGGGGTCGGAGGGTGGTGGGGCAGGCGCCGCCGCAGTGGGGTCTCGGGCCGGCTCTGCGTGGCGTCGCGCGGTTATTTATTTTTTAACCACTCTGGGGTTTTAAGTAACGTTTTATAAGTAGTTAGCCGTGAGGTGCCCGCCCCCGTCACACGGTAAGGGGTCGGCGGGGGAATGTCGGGTGCGGGTTTGGCTGCGGGGATCGATCGTTTCTGGGTGTGGGCTGGGGGAGGTGGGAGGATCCAGTCTTGGGCAGGTCGCGTGGGGGTTTGGGGGACCAGGGGCTCCAGGCTGGGCGGTCGGTTCTCTGCCCCATGACCCAGCCGGTCTGTGGTGGTACAGCTTGGGGCTACAGTTGCTGGGAGGGGGAGGGCTTGAAGCCCCCGCCCGCACTTAGATCGTGTCTCGGGGTCTATAAGCCCGAGTCCCCTTTCTCCCCAGCGGGGCGGACAAGCCCAGGCATGTCCCTGTGGAGGGGGAGGTGCCGAGTGACTGGAGGGGCTCGGGCAGCTGACGCGTGTGCAATGTGTCTGTGCTCTTCAGTCAGCGCTCCAGCTCAGCTGTCTGCAAAGTGCTGACATCTCTCTCTCTCTCGGCGGAATGCTTCTGAACTTGAGTTTGGGTTCCTTGCATACATAAAATGCCAGCCCAGATTCCTGTATAATGTGGGCGTTTCAGGGTGTAACCTAAAGGGGAAGGCTGCTTGCTGGCCATCACACAAGGCCACCCAAATCCAGAAATAATAATAATCTTCTGTAAAATGTGTACTGTTAAAATCAAAAGTCTACGTTCAGAAATATAGCAGCAGAAAATGTCAGTCCAGAACAATGGAGAGAGTCTCTATAAAGCTAAGGAGCTCGAGCTAACGTTATGAACGTTGAAGAGCTTTTGTGTAATTGAAAGAGCATCTTTGCCACTGATTGATGTTGGGGCAAATCTGTAACTCCCCAGCGTACCATAAAGACATTTTGGGACTTTTCTTAGTAGCGTCTTGCATTAAGTATTTTTCTCTCATTACAGATGATTGAAATGCTTGTAACAACTGAAGCTCAGGAATTGCTATACCAGCTCAGTGCTCTGTTGGAACAAGAGTTAAGATATCAGCCAAAGGCTTCTGGCCTGAGACTAATTGAAACTGCTCATGACAATGGCCTCCGAATGACTGCAAGGTTGCGAGACTTTGAAGTAAAAGATCTCCTCAGCTTAACTCAATTCTTTGGCTTCAATACAGAAACATTTTCCTTAGCCGTTAATTTCTTAGACCGGTTTCTGTCAAAAATGAAGGTATGCTTTGGAAACATAAGCTCTAATGCACTAACTTTCTATGGCCTTGCCTTCACTTAAGAAAAAAAAATGTTAGCTAGGCTTCGTAGCCTTTAATGTAACCACCTATGTGAAAACTACATAGTCTTGTCTTCAATAAGATTTTAACTCTGGTTAAGAACACCTTTATTCCAAGTGAAGACACAGCCTGTGGGCTTGTCTATACCAGGGTTTGGTCAGTTTAACTATGGTGTTTTTTGGTGTGGGGGGGGATTTTTCACACCCCTTAGTGATGTAGTTAAGTCTACTTAATTTTCGGATGTAGGTGAGGCCTATGTCTCAATTTGTGCAGACACGTCAGTTTCACATCTCTGGTTAGTCTTAAACAATAAACTACTCTTGCTCTTTTGTACACAGGCTTTCTTACTCCTTTCAATATAAGATGTACATTCCTGTAAGCTATTTTTTATCTTACTACTCTAGATCTGTAAGGTTCTTGTCCAAAATGCCAGGTGCTCAACAGACTTCAGATGTAGGTCGCACTGAGAGTTTTAATAGTTTTGGGGACTGAAGAGTACTCCTATAATTGCAGAGTGACCAAAGGATCTCATTATGCCATTGTATATGCTATCAGCAATAAAAGTAATCAAAGATACTTGTATAATAATCAAAAGTAAGCGATTTAAAATGTTCCAACTCAGTCTTAAGGCAGTTTAAGCATACCACAGTTGGAGACCATGCATATTCCAACCCCATCAGATTAAAAAAGGACTAAGCACACTCGCTTCTGAGCACATGCCAGTTTCTTTCAGTGTTTTGAAAGAAATGTGCACTAAAGTTAGATTATTATTATTTCTCCTCCAAGGCAGAGTGATAAGTAATTTTGGGCATCTGATATCCTAGTGCGTGGATGCGGATTGCTACCTGCAGAGCTTGTCTTAAAAAAGAGCCTAACATCTAATTTAGCTGAATACATGTTTGTTTTTTCTGACTTACTATAAAATGCTTTCATTATAATAAGAAACTTGATCTCTCTCTTTTAGGTGCAGCCTAAACACTTAGGCTGTGTTGGACTAAGCTGCTTCTACCTGGCTGTGAAAGCAACAGAAGAAGAAGAAAGAAACATTCCCTTAGCCACTGACTTAATTCGAATAAGCCAGTATAGGTTCACTGTATCTGACATGATGAGAATGGAGAAAATTGTGTTAGAGAAGCTATACTGGAGAATCAAAGCTACAACTGCCTTTCAGTTTCTACAACTCTATCACTTGCTCATCCATGAGAATTTACCTTGTGAAAGGTAAAACAACTATTTCACCATGACTTTGAAGCTTCACTGCCCACTGGAAAGGGCTGGTGGGGAAAATCGTTCAAGTAATCTATTTTCATGTATACAATTTAAATCAAAAGTGAGAATGCAAACAGTTACGAACAAGTAAAAAGTGGCTGATATGAATTCCTGTGGATTGATACTGTGCTCTGATGAACAGAGCTTTTTCCAACTTCAGTGACAACATTGTTTACAGCTAGAATAAAAATGACCCAGAGCATAGTTTTAGATCGGGGAAACAGCCTTGCTGAACAGGTGCAGGTTAATGCATTGCTGATCAAGCAGCAGTAGCGTCTGGCCGATAGTCTTTCAAAACGTCTTCTCTGTAAAGAGAACTGGTTCATGAATGTCCTTGGTTACTTCAAGATCAAAACTTGCTTGGTCAACAAATATTGTAAGCACATCAAACCTGTAATACCCCTTAGCTGGGTCAGAACAACCAGGGATATAAAGGCAAAACTACTTTAACTTTACCATGTTGCCAGTCTTGCAAATGTATATAGAAAAATATCTATGCATAAAACAAAGAAATAGCACATTAAGCTGCAACACTTAATTTTATAGTACAAAAACTGAGTCCTAGGGCAGTCCACACTGGGAACTTACATTGGCATACCTACGTCTCTCAGGTGTGAAAACTCTACACCCTGAATGTAGCTATGCCAACCTAACCCCTGGTGTAGACAGTACTAGGTTGACAGCAGAAGGGGGGAGGTGGATCACCTACGCTGACAGGAGAACCCCTGCAACTGGCATAGGTTACTGTATACACTGAATTGCAGCAGCAGCACTGCTGTAGTGGTTTAAGTGTAGACATACCTAACACCTCTGAATTTAAAAGAAGCCTGTCATTCTTCTTTCACAAACACTTCTGAAACTGATGGAGCCCTTTAAACTGTATCCAAGAGAATGTCTGAGTAATTTTGTATTTAAACACTCAGCAAATTTCTAAGGCTGTTGCAGTCTTGATCTGATTTTTATATACTAAACTCTTAATACCATTCTTTTACAGGAGAAAGCATCTTAATTTTGAGAGACTTGAAGCCCAGCTTAAGGCATGTCACTGCAGAATCATGTTCTCTAAAGCCAAAGTAAGTGGTTTTTAATAACATAAGTGCACTGAGTTTACTGAAGCTTAACAGGCTTGGCTGTCAGTATTGACGTTTACTTTCTGTTCCCCTTAGCCTTCTGTTTTGGCATTATCTATATTGGCACTAGAGATTGAAGAAAAGAAACTGCTAGAATTGAAGGAGGCAATAGAATGCCTTCAAATACATTCCAAGGTAGGTCATGGGGAGGAAATGACCCTAACAACAACTAAGTGTAGAGCCTCTGAACAAGTTTAACATTAGGTTGTTGAACATAATTCTCCTTGTCTTGAAGGCTCCTCCAAAGAAAGGATTCTGGTTTGCTACTGTTAAAAATGGAGTAATTCTTTACTTGAACTGATAAATTGGAGTTGACTTTTTTTTCTCCCTGATGGAGTTTTGAAAAACTTGCTTGTAACTTTTATTCAGCATTCATCCCCCTATGAGCCAGTCACATGAAAGGGCACAACAGTGCCTCACAGTATCCATGATGTAAATAAACAGTGAAGGAAGACTGACAAATCAGGTTTCTGCTCAACTTGACTATTACTGTAATCCACAACTTATATGGTGTCATTCTGTGGAACTATTGTGAAACTTGTCACAAGGGAAAAACTAGTCCTTTCTGTTGGAGGTGCACAGTAAATCACAAAAGTAACGTGGAGTATTTTGTCCAAGCTCGTGTAGTTTT
The DNA here is from genome assembly GCF_965140285.1 of Lepidochelys kempii. NCBI lineage: Eukaryota > Metazoa > Chordata > Testudines > Cheloniidae > Lepidochelys > Lepidochelys kempii. The sequence continues at coordinate 25,758,466 of NC_136387.1, forward strand.
TTTTTTTCTTTTTTTTTTAAAGAGCAATGTTTCAACTTAAACAGTTGCAGAGGCTGCAATAGCATAAGAAATGGAGGCTAGTTCTGGTTGATCCTTGACTGAGGATAAAAAAAACTCATGTGCTGGGGTACACTGATACTAGTCTCCAGGTCAGGGGTAGTGTGGGGGGAACAGCAAGGCTCCTTCAGTGGAAGCTGGGGGAACCTTTTAAGAACTAAGGGCCTTTGGGAGTCCATTGGTGCCCACGCTTGTCCCCTTCATACCTCCCCCAATTAGCATATGGTACAAGGCCTTTCTTAATTTAGCACACTTGTAGGTGGTGGGGGTGGATTACAACTGGGAAATGGGTGTCTAATTCTAGCTTCAACCTTTCTTCATTCAGACAAATAGCAGAGACCTAACTTTCTGGAAGGAGCTGGTATTAAAGTGCCTTGCAGAATACTCATCAAGCAAGTGTTCAAAACCAAACGTTCAGAAGCTGAAGTGGATTGTGTCAGGACGTACAGCACGGCAGCTGAAGCATAGCTACTACAGAATCTCACACCTCCCCACAATCCCAGAGACTGGCTCGTAACAGGTAAGTTTCTTTCACTGCTTTCAACTTAGATTTGTGCACAAACAGGAATCCTTAAACCACTAAAACTTTCTTCATGCTTACTAGACTGGAGGCTTCTTCAGCCCCCTAGGCACAGCCTAGATATTCAACTTAGTTCTCAAACAAAGCAACTCTTCAAGAATTGACAGGCCACTTGAAATGTTTTGATTAAATTGGACACATTCTGCTGACCTTTAGGTGCATCAACACTAATGCCTGAGTCTGAAAATACAAACTGGCAACCCTCCTAATGTCTCCTGTAAGCAGAGTACCAGTTCTTTCCCATACTCTGGTGTCCGCCACTTGAATCTCTCTCACTGAAGTCTGGAGCACAGCTAGGTGAGTAGAGCAAGTGGTGGGATGCGACACAGATGCCAGGTTGTTAACCTGCTTCACATTCTGATGCTTAAAAGGAAAGGAGGAAGAGTGTCTATACTTGAGCAGCAGGTCCAATGTGTCAATCAGTGCACCAAAAATTAAAGTGAAGGTTCGTTAGCTCGTCCTCCAGACACCAAGTTACTGAAATTGGCTTGCCTGTAACAAGTTTCTGGTTGTCCTGAAGTCCTAGGACAATGTTCCTAACATGCATACAGGCCATGCAATACAGATTCTGAGATACTCGTCATAGAAGTCTACAAAGCTGATATCAAACAATGATTTTCCAACAAAAATACATACTACTTCAGTTGATCGGGTATTTAATGTGTAAAGACATTGGTTCCCCTCACACTTCCAAAGGCTCTACATTAGAAATTCAGTTACAAACACCAGAGTTACAAACTGACCGGTCAACCCACACTTCATTTGGACCTGAAAATATGCAGTCAGGCAGCAGAGATTGGGGAAAAAATCAAATATTGTACAGTACAGAATTGTGTTAAATGTAAACTGCTAAAAAGTCAAGGCAGTGTATTAAAAAAAAACAACCAGATTTGACTAGGTAAGGAAACTGTTTCTGTGCTTGTTTCACTTAATTTAAGATAGTTAAAAGCAGCATTTTTCTTCTGCATAAAGTTTCAAAGCTGTAAGTTAATGTTCAGTTGTGAACTTTTGAAAGGACAACCATAACGTTTTGTTCAGAGTTAAACGCTTCAGAGTTACGAACAACCTCCATTCCTGAGGTCATAACTCTGAGGTTCTATTGTATCTACATTAAGCTTAACCATGTTTAAACTGTCTGGCAAAACTAGCCTCTAACTTTGTCCTGTGCATTGATTAAACAAGTTGTTTTAAAACATTTTATTGGAACACTGCCAGTATCTAACCAATGTATGGTAAACTCGTCTTGCTGAAACAAACTTTAAAGGCCTGAAATTTCTGGGGTGGGGAGTCTAAGCGGGAAAAAAGTTAGTTATTGTTTTAGCCTATTACCCAACTAACTTTCATTGCCGAGTTGCTGTGGTGTGTTGTGTGTTTTTTTGTTTGGGGGGGGGGACAGGGACAGCCATTAACTGTCTCTTCCCCAAAATATCCTTTTTTTCCCCCCTACCCCATCCTCTTTCTACTTTCAGGGGCAGAAATTGTCTTACTGTACTATATTTGTACAGCACATAGCCATTTGTAGAAACAGCTGTTTAGTTAACTTAATGTCTCTTATACTGTCTGCACAGGAATCTTAAAATGGAAAAATGACTGTCCTGAAGGCTGGTTTACAGTATTTGGCTGTGGAATTGAAAACTGAAGCCTAAACCATAGCAGCTGTTCTAGCATCTGAAGTTCAACTCTTGGAAAACTGAAACATCCAGAAGGTTTCTTTAATAGACCTTTCCAGCAAATGCAGTTGAATTGGTGCTGACTACAGGAGTAATAAGTAGTAAATAATTCCTGAAGGATGAATGAAATATACATATGTATAACAGTAAAGTATCATGCTGTTTATAGTAGTGAATAGCCTCAGACAACTTGGTAGTTAACTGATAGAACAGCTAGTGTAGTTTAACTTTGGCTTACTGCAACTGTGGCTGTTTAGTTGGATTACTTCATGCAATTTGATTCTCCACCTCCTAAAACTTGTACGTGAAACATAGGAGGCATAATGTGCTTCAGGACTGCTGAGGCTACCAAATTGTCTCAGACAAATCTCCCTGATACTGCACTGAATAGTCTCTGGGATGCAGTTACCTAAGTCAAATGTTTTGTATTGTCATGTTTTGAGTAGCCATGTTCTCCTGCACAAGGCATTGGTCCTTTGATGCAGTGCAGAGTTAAGAACTCTGGCTAAGATGATAAAATACAAATCAGAGAAATGCTGGGAAAGCCTGCAGTTGTTACTCTGCATCATTATTGAACTTGGCCATCCTTCTACCCTCATTTTGTGAAAAGTATAATTTTGTGAACTTTGAATGGTGGAGATTGAAAGCATGGCTTAACAAGCAAACTGCACCCTATATCAGTTTGCAATGTCCGTAAAACTGCTACTTTGCTATTTCTGTCTAAAGTCAGAGCCTGACAATAGCGCTTTCCCTAGGGTCACTTACAGACAAGGGGACAAATTCTGATTATTACACAGGTGCAGTTTGCATGCCCTCAATAGAAATTGTGCAAGTACCACCATAATGTAAGATGATCATCAGCTTTTGTTGCCCAATAGGAAACTGTATCTATACCTCTAATTTTGAGTTCTGAATTGGCTCTGCTACTTCATTCTTCGTTTGTCCCTGAAAGACCTAAACCTTATGTGTCAATGCTAGCTCTTCATCAGTAGAGGAAGGTCAAACATGAGGTAGTACCCTCTAAAGATGTTCAGAAAGGGAATGCCTAAGAGCAAGTAAAGCTGCAGTGTTGTAGTTCATGAAATGAATGGCTCAAGTTGGGATGTAGGTAGTGAGCTCTGAATGCTTTACATCACATTGCAATGGAACCTCTTATTGGTCAATCATTAAGAACTCCTGCATGCACTCTTAACTAATTTGGGCAGTGGGAGAAAAGAACTGTGAATAATTAAATAAAATGTGGGGCTGGTACACAAACATCTATTTTCCAAAGGCCAACATTGATTTTGGGGGGGATATTCCACACCCTCCTTCTAATGTAGTAAAGCATAGTCAAACTTCCTACAGAGCACTTTAAACTACTGCTAAGTAGTGAACAACTTAAGGGGGAAAAAATTCTACTATGAACTTATAGATGAATGTTACTAGCCTTGACCATGCAGATAGGTATGCTGTATGTAATTACCACTGCTAACTGGTGAAAAGTAAGCAAAGGATCGGACATGCTATGCACGTTGAATGCAACTGCTGAAGATGCACTGTGCCATTCTTAGAAGTAACAATGTCTCAGTATTCATTAAAGAATGTACCTTTCAATAAAATGTATTGAAATGCAGGTATGCGTAATTGTCCTTTTGACCCTCTTCCCAATACCTGTTACAAAACTCTATCAGAGTTTCTTCACTACTGTTCACAGAACAGTAATTAAACTTCCAAATGTTCTTAAAGTAAACTTAGCACCAACAGTTTAAGAGTTATTGTAGAGATCACATTGTCATTTATCTTAAAGCAGCTGTCTACTAAGGAAAATTTTTTACATGTGACACTTAAGACTCACAAACCTAGCAAGATTTACTGTATGTACAGATGATAGGGTTGGTTTTCATTTCCCCTTTCTAGTTAGACTTTAAATGTCAAAGCAGGAGACCTAGCTGAAATAGGATTACCATACACTTTAGAAAAAGTCAGGCTAAGTCCATAGTGGCTGCAGCACTGACACTGCACTATTTACTAGTAGGCTACATGTTCCTATGTGCTTTATTGTTTTCATTACAAAAACAAACCTTAGGTACCATCTACTGAGAGACTCCAATTTTGAATATGACAACAACCACCTAAAAGAAGCAGTGAGAAATAAAAAGGCATTTTTTAAAAAGTGGAAGTCAGATCATAGAAAATCAGGATTGGAAGGGACCACGGGAGGACCTCAAAGCAGGACCAATTCCCAACTAAATCATCCCAGCCAGGGCTTTGTTAAGCCTCACCTTAAAAACTTCTAAGGAAGGAGATTCTGCCACCTCCCTAGGTAACCCATTCCAGTGTTTCACCACCCTCTGAGTGAAAAAGTTTTCCCTAATATCCAACCTAAACCTCCCCCACTGCAACTTGAGACCATTACTCTTCATTCTGTCATCTGCTACCACTGAGAACAGTCTATATCCATCCTCTTTGGGACCCCCTTTCAGGTAGTTGAAAGCAGCTATCAAATCCCCCCTCATTCTTCTCTTCCGTAGACTAAACATTCCCAGTTCCCTCAGCCTCTCCTCATAACTCATGTGTTCCAGTCCCCTAATCATTTTTGTTGCCCTCTGCTGGACATTTTCCAATTTTTCCACATCCTTCTTGTAGGGCAGGGCCCAAAACTGGACACAGTACTCCAGATGAGGCCACACCAATGTCAAGTAGAGGGGAACGATCACATCCCTCGATCTGCTGGCAATGCCCCTACTTATACAACCCAAAATACCATTGACTTTCTTGGCAACAACAGCTTCTTGTCCACTGTGACCCCCTAGGTCCTTTTCTGCAGAACTGCTGCCAACTCATTCGGTCCCTGGTCTGTAGCAGTGCATGGGGTTCTTCTGTCTTAAGTGGACTCTGCACTTGTCCTTGTTGAACCTCATCAGATTTCTTTTGGCCCAATCCTCTAATTTGTCTAGGTCCCTCTATATCCTATCCCTACCCTCCAGCATATCTACCTCTCCTCCCAGTTTAGTGTCATCTGCAAACTTGCTGAGGGGGCAGTTCACATCATCCTCCAGACCATTAATGAAGATATTGAACAAAACCGGACCGAGGACTGACCCTTGGGGCACTCCACTTGATACTGGATGCCAACTGGACTAGATCCTAGTGAGGTAAATAGAAAGGAGCATAAACACTACCAAATTAAATACAGTAAAAAAAGCCAAAAAAGTTTGAAGAACAGCTAGCCAAAAAACTCAAAAGGTAATAAAATGTTTAAGTACATCAGAAGCAGAAAGTCTGCTAAACAACCAATGGGTCCCTGGATGATCAAGATACAAAAGGAGCACTTAAAGACAAAGTCATTGCAGAGAAACTAAATGAATTCTTTGCTTCGGTCTTTATGGCTGAGGATATTAGGGAGATTCCCAAACCTGAGCCATCTTTTGTAGGTGACAAATCTGAGGAATTGTCACAGACTGAAGTGTCACTAGAGGTTTTGGAACTAATTGATAAACTTAACAGTAACAAGTCACTGGGACCAGCTGGCATTCACCCAAGAGTTCTGAAAGAACTCAAATGTGAAATTGCAAAACTGTAAACTATGGTTTGTAACCTGTCCTTTTAAATCAGCTTCTGTATCCAATGGCTGGAAGACAGCTAATGTAACACCAATATTTAAAAAGGGTTCTAGTGGTGATCCTGGTAATTAGACTGGTAAGTCTAAAGTCAGTACCGGGCAAATTAATTGAAACAACAGTAAAGAATAAAATTGTCAGACACATAGCAGAACATAAATTGTTACACAAAAGTCAACATGGTTTCTGTAAAGGGAGATCATGTCTTACTAATCTATTAGAGTTCTTTGAAGGGGTCAACAAACGTAGGCATAGTGTACTCAGATTTCCAGAAGACCTTTGACAAGGTCATTCACCAAAGGCTCTTAAGTAAATTAAGGAGTCATGGAATAAGAGGGAAGATCCTTTCCTGGATTGAGAACTATTTAAAGGACAGGGACAAAGGGTGAGTCCTAGGACCAATCCTATTCAGTTTACTCATAAATGATCTGGAGAAAGGGTTAAACAATGAAGTGGCAAAGTTTGCAGGTGATACTAAGCTGCTCAACATAGTTAAGACCAAAGCAGACTGTGAAGAACTTCAAAAAGATTTCACAAAAGTAAGTGATTGGGCAACAAAATGGCAAATTAAATTTAATGTGGATAAATGTAAAGTAATGCACATTGGAAAAAATAACCTCAACTATACATACAATATAATGGGGGCTAATTTAGCTACAGCTAATCAGGAAAGAGATCTTGGAGTCATTGTGGATAGGTCTCTGAAGACATCCACACAGCGTGGAGTAGCAGTCAAAAAAGCAAACAGGATGTTAGGAATCATTGAAAAAGGGATAGAGAATAAAACAAAAGTTAAAAACAAAGAGTTAAACAAAAAATTGTGCTGATTCAGCACTTGCTAGCTAATAAACTCTATTCCCACAGCTCTGCTGAATTACTAATGCTAGTACACAAAGATGGTACTGGGAAACAAGTTTAGCATGAAATCTATTCAAAATAAAGGAGGAATTATTTGCCCAGTGAATTTACTCTTCTTTGTCCTCCAAACAAAGTTTTGATTGTATGTTCTGAATAAACATACTGAGGAGACTTGATTTTGGAAAATAAACTTTAAATACAGATATGTAATCATTCAGAGAGAGACTGCCATATTCAGGTCCTCTTTCAAGGCTCAATTCTCCTGCTGTTGGGTACTTACAACTTTTACTGAAATCAAATTGTAGCTCTCACGTTGAAACAGTTCTTTAAATTCTAAAAGAGGTGGGCAAACTACAGCCTGTTTGGGGAGGCCCTTGAGCTCCTGGCTGGGAAGGCTAGCCCCCGGGCCCTCCCCTGCTGTCCATCCCCACCCCCACAGCCTCAGCTCACCGTCCTGCCAGTGCTCTGGGAGGCAAGGCTGCAAGCTCCTGCCAGGTAGTGTGGCTGCGAAAGCCGCCGGCCTGCCCAGGGGCACTAGACTGCGCAGTGGCATGGCTGGCTCCAGCCGGGCAGCACAGCTGCCAGTCCTGGTGCTCTGAACAGCATGGTAAGGGAGTAGGGAGGTTAGATAAGGGGCAGTCAGAGGACAGGGGGTGGTTGGATAGGCATGGGAGTCCTGGGGGGCCTGTCAGGTGGCAAGGGGTCCCAGGAGGGGGCAGTCAGGGGACAAGGAGTGGTGGCAGGAGGTTGGAAGGGTCAGGGGTTCTGAGGGGGGCAGGAAGTGGGAGGGGGTGATAAGGGATGGGGGCCAGGCTGTTTGGGGAGGCACAGCCTTCCCTACCCTACCCTCCATATAATTTTGGAACCCTGATGTGGCCCTCAGGCCAAAAAGTTTGCCCACCCCTGTGCTAAAAGAAGAGTTTTGGGTTCTAAGTACACAAAATTGCATCCCACAGGCAAAGTATTCCACCCTTTCAGAAATGAAAACCTCTTCTCCTTCCACTAAGAATATTAAGTTACTATACTGTAAGTAGACCTACAAGTACTGGAGCCCAGGCTTCAACCTAAACCTTTTGACTTTCTGCTGCCACAGTTTGTCCTTCAGCAACATTTGGCACAACACTAAAATGTCAAACCTTATTTTCTGCACTTAAGAGTAATATTCTTGTTTCTGCCACTGCGGTTTTAAAACTGAATTTACTAACACACATCAGAGGGCTGCTAACCAAGTGAGAGCTACAAAAGTACATTTTTAAAATTTAGAAAATACAGTTCTTTCAAAGTTAAGGATAATGGTAGGTGGCTTGCCTGTAGGATTAATTCTCCACAAGAGGATGAGTGCTGACATTTATGTAGCATTCTATAACTGTGCCTCTATGTCACTTCACTGTGGAATATTTCCACAAAGAAAATACTGTTTAAAAACAGTCATGACACCTTTAAAGTACATTTATCATGTATGCATATTTTCCATTAATATCAAAGTTAGCACACATTTAAAAATGACCCTCTATAACTTTGCTGTTTGTCTTGATCCTACTGAAAGGAATTCCCCTGTAATTATCCACAGAGACAGTATTTGATGACATTCATTCTGTAGACAGGTGAAGTCTTTAGCAAAGACATATTTCACTCCTTCAGTTTAACATATTATTTCTCTCTGGTTCTTTGGAACACCGCTGAAAGAAGTTTATTTCTCAAGTTTGGAAAAGTCTGGTCCCCCTTTGCTGTAGTTCCCAGAAATTTCTGCCCCACTGAAGTCAAAGCCAGGATTCTGTACAGAGATAAAAAAAAATTCATATAAAGGTTAATACTCAAAATATCACTGTATAAATCAAAGTTTGTTAACACTCTCCCAAACTGAAAAGCACACAGCCTTCTGCTTCTTGTGTTCCTGGGAATTGGCACAGTTGAAATTCTCTAGGGAGAGTGAAAAATTTTTGCACACACGCATCAGCAATTACACACAAAGGGAAACTGGTGGCTTGCCCAGCTGCAGAAGTGAGTTTGCAGGCTGTTGCCATCCCAAGTTTGGGAGGCAGCAAGCTTTCCATATCAAGAAAATCTTTAAAATGGTTTCAGGGAGTGGGGTTAAATAGTACAGCTGTTGACTTTTACAGTGTCCCTTTAAATGGTTATCTGAAAGGGGAAGTTCCTGCAGTACTGGACAGCTAGTTTTTATAAAAATGCTGCTGGTTTTTGTTAAACAAAAAATTGTGCTGATTCAGCACTTGCTAGCTAATAAGCATTATTCCCAGAGCTCTGCTGAATTACTAATGCTAGTACACAAAGATGGTGAAGTGCTAGAAGTAGTAGTCACAGCACTGGGAAACAAGTTTAGCATGAAATCTATTCAAAATAAAGGAGGAATTATTTGCCCAGTGAGTTTACTCTCCTTTGTCTTCCAAACAAACAAAGTTTTGACTGAACATTCTGTATAAACGTACTGAAGGAGACTTGATTTTGAAAAATAAACTTTAAATACAGATATGTAATCATTCAGAGAGAGACTGCCATATTCAGGTCCTCTTTCAAGGCTCAATTCTCCTGCTGTTGGGTACCTGCAACTTTTACTGAAGTCAAATGTCAAGATTCTGAATGAACTATGCATTACTTTCCAAAACTAATGCCTTTTTTAAATTCTAAAAGAAGAGTTTTAGGTTCTCTCAAAGTACCGAATGGCATCCTGTAGGCAAAGTTCAGTATCCTAATGAAGATTCAACCCACTGAGTGACAAATCAACCAGAATGCGTTAAAATAAAATAGTAAAAATGGGTTAACTTTGTGTATTTCTGATGAATGTAAAAGAATTTTTCCGTGTCATGGCCATAACCTGAGCAGAATATGTATAAATAAGACACAAACAGTAATTAGTGTCCTCTGACTTGCCTCTCTTTGGAATCTCTCCAGTGTAAGTTTCCTCTGCATCTGGTCCTGTACCCAAGGATCAGCAGCATAGTCATTTTCTAACAGAGAGGTCCAACAATTTCCAGCATCTCGATTGGTTTTCATTAGAACAATACGTATCAATTTTCTGTCCTCTTCATAAGAAAAACAGAAATAACCATTGGACTTCTTAAGTGCTATACTCTTTTTCAGCCAAATTCAACATTAATAACTCAGTGAATTTTCTGGTGAAACTTCTTCTTAAAGCCTATGCAAAAAGATATTTCATTCACTGAAAATGAAGACAAACTCAGAAGTCCAGACCAATGTGTAACAAGAAAACTTTAAGGGAAAAAAGATCCCTTTATTCATATATTTAAAACATGGTACATACATATTTCCTCCCTCCAAACTAAGTGGAACCTTTCTAGAGGGATTGACTGATGAGGAAAGATTAATAATATTAATACAGTAACTCCTCACTTAAGGTCCTATCGGTTTTGTTGTTACAGCGCTGTTCTATTAGAGAACATGCTCATTTAATGTTGTGCAATTTGGCCGCCTGCTTTGTCCACACCTTGCAGGATTCTCTGGAAGAGCAGCCCGTCCTCGTGGGGGCTTGGAACCAGGGTGGGTCAGCAACCCCCCTATCAGCTCCCCTGCACCCCCCCACCTCACCCTCCTTCCTCCCTCCCTGTGCCTCTTGCCCACTGCAATCAGCTGTTTTGCAGTGTTCAGGAGGCTGGAGGGCGGGGAGGAGTGAGGATGCAGCATGCTCAGGGGAGGGCATGGAGCAGGAAGAGGTGGGGTGGGGCCTTGGGGGAAGGGGTGGAGTGGGGGCAGGCCTCGGGCGGAGCACCCCCCAGCAAAGTTGGCAGCTGTGCTTGTACCTGAGTCTCAATGGGGGAATCTGCCGCTGCTGCTACTCAGCCTCCTTCAGCCTACTCAGGAGTCTACTCAGCCACCTTCAGCCTCCTTGCCCGCCTTATTGTCTGCAGCGGGCTGTGCCTGTGTGGGGTAAGGCAGGGGCACCTCCCAACTACTGTATATTTGTAAACACACTCCAGGTGCAGGCTACCCCGATTCATCATCGCTTTGCCATTCATTTCAATGCCAGCTTTATCTCTCTGCCCCTGCATGCACACAGCAGGGAGGAGTGCAGCCCTGCAGCAAATCTTATTTTCCTCCTCTGACAACAGTCACAGCTACATTGGCTGCAGTGCTGCCTCAGCGCTGAGTGTGTGGTTACTATGGGAGGTACAGCAGGGCCAGTTTTTCCAGGGCACCCTGGAAGACAGGCCTTTGGTCCTCCAGCAGGGCTCCTGTGAAAGTAAGAACCTGCAAGCGAAACTAACTCCATAACTAGTCCTAGCCTAAACCCACAGGGCTTCCAATAGGGGAGCAGATTACCATAGAGAATGGCATGGGTTTTCCAAGTTCTTTCCCTTTCAATAGTTGATTGATGCTGCATGACCCCAACCACTCAAGGCTGAAGGGAGTGAAGAGTAGTACATGCATGTGCCGTCCAGAGGAGTATCACCCAGCATCATGAGTCAAAAATGTCCAGCAAGCGATAGTCAAGCGCCTAGCAGTACCACGAGCAGTAAGAAAACCAGGAAACCATTAGTTTGGGTACTAAATTAGACATTTTAAGGTATTTTGATGCAGGTGAACGTGTGGTAGACGCTGGCATCACTCTAGGTCTTACCCCGACGACTGTGAGAACAATTCAGAGTAAAGCCAACAAGAGCAGGGCTAGTGCTCGGTGTGTAACACTGCTTAGTGCTCCTACAATAAGTCAATCAAGAAGTAGTTTGCTGGAAAACATGGCGCATCTTCTTTCAGTGGAGATAGAGGACCAAAACTAAATTTGCGAGTGATACAAACTTTTTGCCTTAGCTTATATGACAATCTGAAGAGAGACCAAGGTGAAGGATCACAGACAGAGATGTTCACCGCAAGGTGGGGATGGTTTGATCAGTTCAAGAGGCACTTCCACCTGCATAACATCAAGATGTCCGGTGAGGTGGCTAGTGCCAATACGGCAGCAGCTAAAAAATTCCCTCACTATCTCAAGAAAATAATTGAGTAAGGTGACTATTCCCCTAAGCATGTCTTCAGTGTCAATGAAACGGGCCTCTACTGGAAGATGATGTCTAAGCGGACTTACATTTCCCGAGAGAAAAAGAGAGCGCCCAGATTTGAAGTAGCTAAAGACCGCCTAACCTTGCTTCTAGGTGGTAATGCTGCCAGAGACATGAAGATGAAACCTCTGACACTATACCAATTGGAAACACCACAAGCTCTCAAGGGATTTTCAAAAAAACACCTTCCAGTCATTTGAAGATCTGGAGCTATTTTTTCCAGAATGACTGACTCTCTATGCTGTCCCTGCATGGAAGAAATACTGTGCCAAGGAAAATCTTGATTTCAAGATTTTATTGCTTATTGATAATGCACCGGCTCATCCAATCAACCTGGACGACCTGTGCGAAAACGTCAAAGTTGACTTTCTGCCACCTCACACATCCAACTCATGGACCAAGGAGCCATCGGTGCATTTAAAGCGTTTTACTTACGCTGTACTTTCGACCAGCTCATCAGAGGCAAACCTACGATTCAGCAATTTTGGCATGACTACAACATCCTGAAGTGCATCAATAACATTGGTGAGTCCTGGGCTGAAGTTACTCAGGCATGCATGAATGGTATGTGGGGAAAGTTGTGGCCTGAAAGTGTCAATGACTTAAAATAATTTAAAGATGTTGTCCTCGCTGTGAAGAAAGATATCCTCGGCTTGGCAAAGAAAAGCAGGTTTTGATGAGGTGGAAGAAGCCAATGTTACACAACTTCTGCAATCACACGGAGAAGAGCTAACCAATGAAGATCTGATGCAACTAGAAGTGATGAGAGCAATGGAAGAGGGCCAAGTAAAAGAAACACCAATCCATCAAAATTTGACTGCCAAACATCCTTCTGAAGCTTTCCAAATTATTGAAGCTGGCTTGCAAATCCTTAGTGATGACGATCCTAACAGGAACGCAGCTCCAAAGTGCTTAGGGGAGTTGGTCTTGTAATGACTTGCTATAAAGAAATTTACCAAAAGCAGTGGGGGGGAAAGGAAAGCAAAACAATCTCTAAACATGTTTTTTTTTTTAGTTGTTCAGCAAGAGGAGCAGCCGGACGATCCACCCTCTTACTCGACCACCTCAACCGAGCTTCACAGTCATCAATTCTGAGTATAGTATTAAATTGCTTGTTTAAAATGGTTTAAAATGTATACTGTATGTATATAGAATGTCTTGTATCTGATAAAAAGAATGTCCCTGGAACCTACCCCTCTCCCCCCCACTATTTACGTTAATTCTTACAGGGAAATTGGATTTCCTTAAATATCGCATTTTTCAGGAACATAACTACAATGTTAAGTGAGGAGTTACTGTACGTGTATCTTGGCTAAGGGAAAACAATGAAGCTGAGATCATGGTAACAACTTTCAAAATGGTCAACACTAAAGAGGGCAAGGAATTACTTTGGACAGCATACTGAGATATAACAAAGTAATGGGATGAAATTAAGAAAAGGAAAATTTAGGCTGAACGTCAAGGGGGAAAAAAACCTGGACAGCAGTCTCTCAATGAGGTTTGATTGCTCATGACATTTATAACTAGATGAATGGAACCAGCACTCCAAAGTATACTAATGGGAACAATCCTGCATTGGTAGGAAATGGACTAGATGACTTAATATTTTCCTTTCATCTCTAATTTCTATGATTCTCACTAAAAAAACAAAGACGTCATTAGGCTGTTTTTGTATTGTGATCCAAGAACTGTATGTTTGTGTCATGATCTGCTTTCTTCAATTATAGTACACTCTGGTTCTTAAAAAGAAATAAACTCTAATTTCGAGAAAGATTTGAACACACAGAAATTTAACTGTCTTTCAAAATTTCATTTAAAAGAAGCAGATAGTTACCTAACGTCCATGTCCCTTCATCAGCTATTGTGCAGTCAAAGAGTCTACCCTGAAAAAGACATTTACAAGGTTAAGTAGTTTATCAGTATCTGATTGATATTAGCAAAAAGAAAAGGAGTACTTGTGGCACCTTAGAGACTAACCAATTTATTTGAGCATAAGCTTTCGTGAGCTACAGCTCACCTCATCGGATTACTCCCAGTTTATACAGAAGTTTGAAAACTTCCTACAGTTTAAAAAGGAACAACCTGGCACTGAAAAGTTATTAAAATTAATTATGAAAAATAATTGCTTAATACAATAAAAATACCTGTCACTGTTTCAGTATCTCAATGAAAGGGACTGTCTTGGGGGGGTGGGGGGGGATTTCCCATTTTAATGTGACTTCCCATCAAGGTTCCAGTATGTCTGTAAAGTGCCATGCACACCTATGGCACAATATAAATAAATTATAATGATGCAAAGAATTGCTAATTACCAGCGCCAATGAGAAAGCAAATGGGCTTTCCAATGAGAAAGGAAAGAAAGTCAGAATGTTTTGAAGTACTAAGATAAATCCTACAGTGTACAGTCTCTCTTAACAACTACTGAAACAAAAACTTTTAGACATATACCACAGAATTTACACTGCAACAACTTTGAAAAATTTCTCATTTCTAATTTTTTTTAAATTAGAAAGTTGATTCTTTCATTCCCATGGATATTCTACAATGCATCATCATTAAATGTGTTTTACTGTTTGCTAATGAAATACCTTGAAGACAAACTTTGTAATGTACTGTTTGTAAGTAGATACAGTAACTTAAAAATATTTAAGGGACAATGCCAAGACAAATACAAATTTTATAAAGTATCAGGGGGTAGCCATGTTAGTCTGTATCCACAAAAACAACAAGGAGTCCGGTGGCACCTTAAAGACTAACAGATTTATTTGGGCATAAACTTTAAGAAGTGTTTTTTTATCCACAAAACCTTATGCCCAAATAAATCTGTTAGTCTTTAAGGTGCCATCGGACTCCTTATAAATTTTGTAGAAGTCATTACCTATGTTACCAATACACTATTTTTATTATTTATTCGTACAGCACTTTGTACTGAAGGGGAAATGCAAGATCTCCATCTTCAAATGCTTAAATCAAATGAAATCAATTATGCTAATTTGAGGAGTGAATGAGTGGACCCCTATGCTTGTATTTCTACTCAGTTTCACTTAGGTTCTCATGTACTAGTAGAATACTACAGTTTGCATTTCAAGCATTGCAAGGAAGCATTTTAATTCCCTCAAAACTGTTTTAACTGTTTTGGGTTTTTTTTAGAAACTGCAAAACCAAACAAGAAAGGTGTACTAGCAGGTTTCATAAAAAAGAAAAAAATTAAGACCCTGGGCATAAAGTTACTTAACTGTCTCTCTCCTAAATGGAAAATAATCAACCTCAAGGATTGAGAAATGAGACAATATTCTGAATTGTTTACAGTGTTGCTGTGGCCCTGTCAGTCCCACAATATTAGAGAAACAAGGAGGGTGAGGTAATATATTTTAAGGGACCAACTTCTGCTGATGAAAAGACAAACTTGGGAGTTTAGACCAGCCTAGACCAGAAGAGCTGTGTAAACTCGAAAGCTTTCTATATATTGCCTGACCCACCTTATCAGTCTAGTATTCTCAGTGTTAAACAGCCTACTCCCATTTACCTTGTGTATGGCCTTTCGCACGTTTCCATTGGATTTTACAACAAACATAATTTTTTAAATCTGAATTCCAAACTCTTTGCTGACACGGGTCGAAAATGTTCAGAGCTCCCTGCGCGAGCTGCATCCCAGCCACTAGACTCCCTATAGCCAAAAGAGATACTACTCAGAGGGCCATGTCAACGACACATAGCCCCCCAGTCTCATACCACGGTGCTGGAAGCAGCGTCTCCCGCAAGGCTCCCCAGTGCAGCAAGGACCGGGTGTCAGCGAACCAGCGCCGGAGCGAGCGCACCCCGCCGCGCTTGACTGCCTGCAACAACTGCTGGGGCCGCCCCGCAGCTCTGCGGCCCAGGCCAGGCCCTGCCCCACTGGCAGCCTAGTCGGCCAGCCTCCCCCTTCGCAGCGCTACCTTGAGCACCTCCTGCCCGCGCACGGCCAGCGCCAGGTGCCGGCTCTGCAGGCTGCACTGGATGTCCTTAGCCCGGGTGCCCGGCGGGACCTGCACCTCGATGAACACCTCCTCCAGGGTCTGGTACCAGCAGCCCCATGGAGTCGCGCAGGACACCACCCCGCTCCGCTCCTCAAAGGGGCCCGACATTGGACTCACGAGCCCCACCGCGCTCAACTAACTGCGCGCTTTTCCCCTCCTCTCCGAAAACAGCGCGACACGCATGCGCCGTCGCGGGCTAAGCAGGTTTTGCGCACGTTTCCGCTCGCGAGCCGACATCACTGGTTTCCCGTGGGATCTGGTGCGCATGCTCCAGGCAGAGGCTGTGACTGGCTGGCTGTCTCTACAGGCTTGCAGGCGGTGTTCTGTGATTGGCTGTCGGGGGCGAGTTAAGAAGGCGGTTGGCAGTTTGAATCTGAAGCGGAGAGTGGTCTCTGGGAGCGTGAGTGGCTGTAGCGGCGTGTGCAGCCATGGCTTTCCTTAAGGCTCCTCTCAAGCGCTTTAACGAGGCCGCTGGTGAGCGTGCGTGGGGCCCGCGCTCCGGGCCTGGTGGCGCCCTGGGCAGCTTGAGGGCGGACCTGGCAGTGCGGTGTGCAGTCGCTAGCCCGGGTAGCCGGGGCGTCCAGTGGCCCTTCTGGGGAGGGTGCACCAGCCCGAGTAGGAGGGTTAAGGGTGCTCTGTGGCCTCGCAGGGGAGGCGATTGGGGGGTGGGGCGGCTGGGCTTGATGGTGTCCCTGAGGCCTCCCCCTGCTCCGGCGGGCTGAGTGATGCTGAGTTAAGGTTTCTCTCATCCCTGAGGCGCTGGTAGGCTCCCAGGCTTGCGGGCCTTTGTGCCTTGATTAACTACCCGATCAACCCCTGAAGGCCGGCGTTGGTGTAGCGCCGGAGGAAATGGGGTGCTAAGCCCCCTGAGTGCTAGCATCCAGGGGGGCAGCTGTCCCGGGCCTACAGCCCTTGTTCTGACTGCCTGCGATGCTAAAACGTCTGCTTGAAGGGGTCTCAGGTCAACAATGCTATTCTTGGATTTTTGTGACCACTAATACAGCAGATTTATTTCAGTAAGGTTGTGCTTATGAATTAAGGTGCACCTCCTTATCCACATCTTCTGGACTGTGAGCCATGAAATTGCATGCATTAGGACTTGGCCTAACTGTGCAACTTCTTCCTAGGGCTGCTCTGTTCTCTTCGCTGGAATGTAAATGGCCCTATTTATGCCTTGTATAGGGAACTCAGTGTAGCATGTGGGTATGTCACAAGCGTACTTGACAAGGACTCCTGTAGTTACACTGTAAATATCCGCAAAAAGAAAAGGAGTACTTGTGGCACCTTAGAGACTAACAAATGTATTTGAGCATAAGCTTTTGTGAGCTACATTTCACTTCATCGGACAAAGTGAGCTGTTGCTCACGAAAGCTTTATGCTCAAATAAATTTGTTAGTCTCTAAGGTGCCACAAGTACTCCTGTTCTTTTTGCAGATACAGACTAACACAGCTGCTACTCTGAAACCTGAGAAGATTATGCTTCTTCTATTGAGCTTTGTTTGAGATCTTTCTAAAAATATATGCTTTAATCCAGTTGCTTGGATAAATTCTATTGTCTGTATGCTGGGGAGGTCTTAGTGGTCCCTTCTTGGCCTTGAAATCTGAATCTACAAATCCCACTTTTCATCCACTTCAAGGAGAGAACAGGATTTCCTCCCTTGCGGCTCTACTAATCAACTCTCATACTTCGGCTAGTTGCCTGCGGGGATCTGGAGAGAATTTTTCCCTACTGTATAACTGGCACAGCTGCTCTTCTTCCCATTCTCTTCTCCCTCCCCCTCCCCCCCCCCGAAGCCATCAATTTGTCTGGTGTCCTGTCACTATCTGTGGCCAGAGTGAACTGGTACTCCGAGACAGTGCAAAGAATTATTTCTTAGATGCCTGGCTGGTATGTTTTGGTCATATGCTCAGGGTCTAACTGATCAGGAGATCTTTTAAAAAAGACAGGAATATTTTGGTCTGGAGGTTTTCCTCTGCACTTTGGGGCATGGTTTGGTAGCTAGGGTCATCTGGGCATGTCTCACCTAATCAATTTCCAGGCATTGGTGGTATCTCTCTCTCGTTCTCTTCCTCTGGCACACAACTGTTTCATCTCCTGAGGACTAAATTGCTTTGGTCTAAAGTCATTAGTCTCAATACAGGGGTATATGAAATGTTATGTCTTGAGATAAACAAGAGGTTAGGCAGATGATCTGTGGTCCTTTCTGGCCTTAATCTCTATGAAACAGACTAATAAATCCTAAACTTTAGGACATAAATAACCTGAGTATTCCTCTAATGGGCTGGTACAACTAGCCTTGTGGGTAGGATTCCTAGAGTTCTACAGTGGCACGAGTGTCTTGTGAAAACTATTCTGATTTTTCCACCAATTCCATTGCATTCTTTTTTCAATATCAAGGTACTCCATGTGTACTTAATGTATATGTGTGGTTCCCAGACTATGTTCCTTGAATCCGCTGGCAAGTCACATGGTGGTGGCTTTTTAAAAAAAAAAAAAAAAAAAAATTGCTAAAATGCCCTTCCATCTCCTGTAGGCAGCTGTTACATTTGCCACAAATGTTATAACATGTGGGAGAGGAGGTGGTCTAAACTATGGAAATAATTTAAGAACTTGTTTTGTAGATCATGGCCGTCCAAGGACAGCAGTTCTTCCATCTCTACTTTTTGGCTTCTTAGTGCTTGTCATGAAGCAGAGGCACTTGCAGTAATGTGTCATTAGCACTGAATATTACTGACTAACTTTTTCCAGTCAACCAAAGGTCACTGTAACTGTCCAATCCTCCTTTTAGAGTGGAATCTAATTTCTTCTTGAAATGGGACTACAGATACAGGCCACTCACTAATAAAAGGGCACCAAGTTAGATGTGGTTTTGTTTTTTTGTTGTTGTTGTTGTTTTGGGGGTTTTTTTTTAAAGCCTTAATACAAGATATAAAAAAGCAAAGATTATCCCCACAAAATCCTAACCTGTGAGTTTAATACAGAGCTTTAAGACATTCACTAAGAACTTCCTTTCACAATAGATATTTATCAGTGACTGCAGCTGTATGCAGTCCCACCAACATATATTTGGAGAGATCAGAGGGTGGTAATTCATATCCATTCAATCCCTGACCTCTGTGCCAGTAAATCAGTCTTGGAAACTGAAACAAGTTGACAGAGATGCTTAAATTAGCTTGTCATACCCGAAGATCACTGAGGTCAGGTAAGTGTAAGAGCAATGATGAATCCATGCCAGTGTGTTCTCCTATCTTTCCTGTTTCTCTTCAAAGACACTTTTTTTGGAAGCAGTTTTTTTTAAAATTACACACTTGGCAGCATCGTCTAGTGTTAGGAAGTGAAAAATGGTGGAGTTCAAAATGAGCCTCCCTTTTAAAGTGGAAGACTACCTTTTAAAAGTTTGTGCCAATAAAAGTGCTGAAATGTTGATCCAGTCTTAAAGGAACAAGATTGCCTTCTAATTGCTCATGTGTTTCCAATAACTACTTGAATAGACTTTAATGAACTAATTTTTAAATCTTTCTGCGGTATTTAGAACACACCACAAATCTAGTTTATGGTGGTGGTCCATGCACAAACAGGTAAGAATGCTTTGCTATGGACATAACTCTACTGCAGATCATATCAGCAGTAGAGTTTACTTGGACAAATGACGTCCATCTTCTGCTCTCTTATTTGGATATCTCTTGTGCAGATTAAAAACTGGGAGATGAAATATAGGTCTGAACTGCTTGATGGCAATCAATCCATAAATATAACTGTCTTCTTCCAGATTTTCATAACTAGTGTAATCTCCTGTGCTGAACATCTCATTCCCTCATTTCTAGCTTATGCCCCATCACCAGGGTTCTATGAGCTCAAATCTTCAGAGGCATTGAAGGGACCTGTGTCCTTTGACAAATCCCAACGCTTTAGAAAGCAGAAATCTCAACAGTTGAGAAAGCAGAAAGGTAAGTAGTCCTACAAATTTAAAAAGTTTAAAAGAACTTGCAGTGCTGAAACTATCACCTAGTCTATACTTAAAAAATAGATCAACCTAGTTACATTGTTCAGGGCTGCTGGAAAAATGTTGCATCCTAAGCATCATAGTAAGGTCAGCCTAACCCTGTGTAGACCCAAAAGAAGTCTTCTGTTGACCTAGCTTCTACCTCTTCAAGAGGTAGATTAACTACATACATGGGAAAAACTTCTTCCATCAGCACAGCTGTAGCCCTTTTGCCACTGTAGTGTAAACATGGCTTTGGTGCTGATATGCTGCTGCTTCAGTTTGCTTTCTCAGTGCTTGAGATTATGGTCTGTGCTTTGCTTTTGCTTCTGCTTCACATTGGTTCATTGACTACCTGCTTCTATTTTAAAAGGCTGCCAGCAATTTGAAAAGTATGCTTATCTGAATTTCCCTCCTCCCAGTAATACTGCATTATTTTCATTGAAACGTTAGGGACTTTTTTTTTTCTTCCCCATTTACTTCATGCATTCCATCCACCTCCCTACGTAGTCGGTTTCTCCTTCACACTGCAATTTAGGAGATACCATAACCTATAAAGTGGCAATATTTCGCTTCCTGAGTGTATGTCTCAGGACCGGTGGTAAGTTCATCAATTCATAGTCTATTCAGTTTCCATTGGTGTCCATCTAACTCTTGTACGGTGCCAGGCATAGAAGATAATGTTTGTTGGGTTTTTTAATCAAACCTTGGGATTTGAGGTTGGCATTCTAACAAAGATCAAAGACTCTATTAAATGTAGTCTTTCCACAAAAACAGTCAATCTTTACCCATTAGTATGGTGAAATTTTGTCTCCACAGGGGAAATGGAAAGTCAACCAAATTTGAATAGTGAAACGAATGACTGCTTGCCCCGAACTGCAAGAAGACTTAAATCTCTGGGATCAACAGTAAGACTCTTCTGTCTCTGGTATAGCTATATCCATGCTGTTAATTTTGAGCAAACCTATAATTTAATCTACTCTGAACTCAGGTATTTAAAACAATGCATTCTCTAAATTTTGAACCCTTCAGTAGGACAATTGGGTTTATTTCAAGGCCCATTCTTGTGCTCAGGTCCTATAGGGACTAAGAAGGAAGTCCCATTTTTCCCTTTTAAATGGAATGTAACTTAGGCAGACCTGGAATAATCCACTTGCTCAGGATCAATAGAAACTCTGTCTGTGACTGGAGAGGTGACAGCTTTTTCCTGAGAAGAGAGAGGTAGGGAATAGACCGTTCAAGTGCTACTCTTTCTGTTTAGAGTGTGGAGAGAGAGGAGTGAGGAACTCAGTAGCTATTGAGCCTCTTCTGCCTTCCCCATAGAATAAAGTGAAAAGCAGAAAGCTCAGATATGGGGACGTAAGAGGTTGAGGGTCCCAAATGCCAAGGATGTTTGGGTAGGGAGAGACTCCCTCAGTGATGTCCTGTGAACAGTAGGGGTAGAACCACTTAGTGTGTGTGAAAGTCAATTTAAATATATTGTAATTTTGAGGGAGGAGGGGATTCAATGCAGGATTGCAAGGGGGGTTTGTTTAAAACAAAACCATGGGCTAGTAAATGAAGTGCTTGTGAAGTATTAGGAAGTCTTGCTAACACAACTTCAATGTCATGTTTTCAGTATTGTATGATAATCATAAGGAATTTTATATTGATTTACATAAGTTCAAATAGCCCAATATCATGCATCTCATAGTGGCAGTTTTTTAATCTGTAATTTTCAAGAAACCCTGCAATGGAATAACCAGCTTTAACTGAATACCTGTTAGTACTTAGTTTTTGTGCTCTTAGGTATGAAAATGTGTAACCCTTACATGATTTTTTTTTTCCTATCTAAAGGATACAACCATCATGAAAGAACTGAAAAAACAAAAGATGCTTGAGAAAGAGGTATGAACAGATGTCTTTTTGGATTTTTTTAAATAATGTGACCACTATTGGCTTCACATGTTAGCTAGTAATTTTAATTCCTTACAAAATATGTAACCTGACAGTCAAAGAATCTTATGAATAGCTCTGTATAATGACCAAAGCAAAATTTTATCAAAATAACCATGTCCTAACTACTGGGTTTGTCAGTATATAAAACTAGGACATTTTGATTTAAGTGTTGCCTATTCTGTATAGGTTCTTATAACATGCTTATTCCATTAATGCAGTCACCTGAATCTTCTAGGCTGGCAATAAACTCTGGGGAAAATATCTCAGAATGAATATGAGAAAACTGAATCCTGCTTTTAGATACTGATTTATTTTTTTCCTAGTCAAATGGTGGGGTATTGTTCTACGTAATAATCACCTGCTGAAGTTTTAGCTTTGGAATTAAGATACAAACTTCAAGTTTGGGGATGTTAAACTTCTCCCTTTCACCACCAAAACTATATTTTGGCTTCATGTAAAACTTCGCTCGGATGTTAAGGGTGTGATGTTGTCATAAGTGTCTTTCCACCCCTCAGTCCAGAGGGCCAGCTTTGCCCACACGGCAAATTAGAGAAGACATGACATTACTGACTTGCACCCCAGTTGAAATAAACTGAGTAGGGTAAAGTAGCCAGATGATATGCTAAGGATACAAAATCTACTAAACTTAATGGCAGGTAAAGATTTTCTGTAGTAACTCACATGTCCTTTCCAACAGTTGAAAGTTATTTATAACTAAGGATAATCTGTCTTCACAGGAGAACAATGAGCATCACTCAAACCGAACTTGGCAGGGGATGGCTGTATGTTTTTGGGTGGGTTTTTTTTTTTTTGTTTTTGTTTTTTTTTTAGAAATTGGAGAAGTGTAATAAATATTCAAACAACATGTTTCCTCTAGATTCGTGCATTAGTGAGAGAACGTGGAGAGCAAGATAAAAGACTCCAGGCTCTAGAGGAGGATTTCATGAAGTCTGAAGCAAAACTAACTGCAGCAGTCAGGGAGAAAACCTCTCTCTCAGCAAATGTTGCTTCCTTGGAAAAACAGCTTCTTGAATTAACAAGAACTAATGAATTTCTAAAATCAAAGGTATTTGTCTGGAATTGGATCCCCTTAATCAAGTTAGCAGAGACTTGCTATGGTTTTTGTCATTTTCTGTGCAGGTAACATCTGCAAGCTTGTTCACAAGCAATAAAGTAAATGTTTTGGGGGTTTTTTTGGATACAATTAAGAAAAAAGACTGGACCTAATCCGTTAGATTGGGGTTGGTAGGTTGACCAGTAGGGCTAATGCTCAGGCTTGTGTGAATGGAGTACTAGGCTGTATTTGTAAATTTATATGGCAATTTAAACTTTAGTTGCACTGTTGTCTTTCACACTTTCTCACTGTAATGTGGAACAAATTATGTTATAACAAAGTTGAAGTAATACTGCTGGGTAGACAGGGACGCTTGGTGTTACTGTCTGCAAAATGTCCTCTCCTCTTGTGCCTGTGTGAGTTGTACCAATGTAGTGCATAAGAGAGGAAAGGTAAATTTCCTGCTAAACTAGCAACCAAGATGCTGTGCAAGGAGAATGTTTTTTTGTGATTGTTTGTTGCTTTGGAGGACACTGACAAAGAGTTCATAGGTGGAAGAAGGTTAAAGATAAATGGGTGAAAGATAGGTTAAAGATAAATGGGTGAAATTCTGTCCCCATTGAAGTCTATGGAAACTTTGCCACTGACTTCAGTAGGGCCAGGATTTTACCTACTAGCTTTAATTACCTTGACATAAGCAACTGAGGCATATCCTACCCTCCGACTAAAGTCCCATATTAAGTGTGTACTTGTGTGGCTGAGTTCTTTTGATCAAACTGGTTAGACTTGACAGGTAACAAGTTCAATTCTGCTGTTGATTCTAAGGTGCAACTAGAATTTATGCATAAGCAAATGGTAAACTTTCAGTGGAAATTATTAGTGGCTTGTGTAGAAACATTTTGGGTATAGTAAGTTTCTAGGGCTCTAACTTCAACCCTTCAGGTTCCTGCCCTCACCAGCAATGGGACCTATTATACTGTGTTAAATTCATAACTCTGATTCAGTTAAATAGAGTGAAACTTTTACAACACTTCTCTTATGCTACATTGCAACACTTCAGTAGTGGATACTGTAGAACAGAGTCAGCAACCTGCAGCATGTGCGCCAAAGGCAGCACGCAAGCTGATTTTTAGTGGCACTCTGCTGCCAGCCTGGGTCCTGGCCGCTGCCGGCCTGGATGGACGGAACCCTGGGCCGGCAACGGGCTGAGTGGGGCCAGCGGCCAGACCCCAGCTGGCAGATGGAACCCCAGACTGGCAGCGGGCTGAGCGGCTCAATGCATTGCTAATCTGGGGTCCTGGCCATCCAGGCCTGCAGCAGGCTGAGCGGGGCCAGCAGCCAGGACCCCAGACCGACAGCACAGGTGCCAGATGGAACACCAGACTGGCAGCAGTCTGAGCTGCTCAGCCTGCTGCCGGTCTGGGGTTCTGTCTGGCACCCACGCTGCCAGTCTGGGACCCCACTCAGCCCGCTGCCAGTCTGGGGTTCTGTCAGGAGGCCCCTGTAAAAACTTAAATTAATGAATGCTACTTCTCAAAGATTACCAACCCCTGCTGTAAAACTTTATAATTTAAGAGTCTAAAGCCACAAATATGCTTTTTCAATGTACATTTGCCTTGGCTTGTGCACTTTGCAATTTAAGCAAAGTCAATTTACAAGTGCTTCCCTTAAGTCTGGTAAGAAATGCAGATATCTTCTTTTGGAGGCAGGATTAAGTGGGGGGGAGATTAAGTGTCAGGGAAGGCCCTTATTAAATGAATATGTGAATTGCTCTTCTGTGTAGGGCTAATTCTGTGTTAAACTTTCTGGTTCTTTAAGTTTTCTGAAGATGGCACACAGAAAAAAATGAGCAGTCTATGCATGGAGTTAATGAAGCTCAGGAACAAGATGGAGGCAAAGAATAAGGTAAATTACTATAATGAAATTGCTCATAAGACAGGAACTTGAATCTCTTCCAGAATTAGAAGCAGGGTACTAGCATTTCTACATTGTAGCTTGCAATTTAAATGCCTTTAATTACAAATCAACTTGCAAATAATGGGTTCTTCCAACTCCACTGTCAGAAGTAGCTATTCTTCCCATTTAACAGAATGGTGGAGTGAGCCAAAGGACTCAAATGACTTCAAGTTTGCACTGCAAATCTACAGCAAAGACAAGAGCAGAAACCAGATAATGAAGCTCCTAGAAATCCTTTGATGTCACAACATCAATGTGCCTGGGATGGACCACACTGAGAATGCCACACTTGGGGCAGACTGCAAGAGACAGGGTAGACATTAACCAAAAGTGTAGTGGTTTATCCTTTTTAATTAGATTCACCAAATCCCTATCAAAAGAGCTTCTGTAGCACCACACTGACTACCAAAAAGCCAAACACAGTCCCTCTTAATTATTCCAGCCATTGGTTTCCCATCCAGACAAACCAGTCTAGTACAGTGAGAGGTTACTGGAAAAACCCAATTCATTATATGTGAGGTTCTACTAATCCTGAAAGATCAGACACCCCTGGTCAATATGTAAGTATCTCAGATCTTACCCAGCTATCACACTGTCAGCTTACTAAGGATTGGCTAACTTTAAAAAAATTTATTAAAAAAAGAAGTTATTGAATGGCTAAAAGAAAAGGAGTACTTGTGGCACCTTAGAGACTAACCAATTTATTAGAGCATAAGCTTTCGTGAGCTACAGCTCACTTCATCAGATGCATATCGTGGAAACTGCAGCAGACTTTATATATACAGAGAGAATATGAACCAATACCTCCTCCCACCCCACTGTCCTGCTGGTAATAGCTTATCTAAAGTGATCATCAGGTGGGCCATTTCCAGCACAAATCCAGGTTTTCTCACCCTCCACCCCCCCACACACAAATTCACTCTCCTGCTGGTGATAGTTGTCACTTTGGATGGTTCCCGGCCAATGGGAGCTGCAGGGGCGGTGCCCGCAAAAGCGGCAGGGTGCAGAGCTGCCTGGCCGTGCATCTGTATAGTAGCCGGAGAAGGGACATGTCACTGCTTCCGGGAGCCGCTGGACGTAACCACTGCCTGGAGCCTGCACCCCTGAGCCTCCCCACATGCCCCAATCCCCTACCCCAGCCCTGATCTTCTATCTTCCCCACCCCCTCCAAACCCCTCAAACTCCATCCAGAGCACTCTCCAAACCTCTCATTCCTGGCCCTGCCCCAGCCCTGATTCCCCTCCCACCCTCTGAATCCCTCTGTCGCAAAGCACCCTCCTGCAGACCAAACCCCGATTTTGTGAGTATTCATGGTCTCCCATACAATTTCTATTCACAAAGTTTGCCCACCCCTGCAACCACAGGAAAGGCCCATTCAATGGCCCATTGTGAGCCACTGAAGAGGCAGGCCTTAATGGGCCACCAACACATAGTTGGCTAGCCCTGATATAAATCTAGCTTGGAGGTGTCACCAAGGCATACAATACATGTTTGAGATACAAATATAGATCTGTAACTTCAGATACAGTGATGCATGGATTTAACCAGAATAATCGTTCTTGACAAATTGTAACTTTTCCATTGACCGCTTACATGATACACTTTGTATAAGATTTGTTGCAACTGTATAACAGCAATACAAATGGTTATCTTCAATCATACAGGATCACAATCCAATTATGTGTTTAGACTCCACTGCCTCCAGAAAGAAAACAAAATAGTGTCATTTAATTCTGTAAAAATCGCTGCCTTTAATATACCTTCCTGATATATGTTTTCACTTCATATTCATCTTGAATTCCAAAGTCATAATCTGACTCCAACTGCACTGGGCTGTACCAATAGTAAATGCTGATTTATGGTAGCAAACTACCCTGGATAAATAAGCCTGCCACGATGCATTGTAGGAATATAACTTGCTGGCTGTATTTTTATGCTTGTGAAACTGCTATAGCTATTAACTAATGACTTTGTTTTTTCTCTTCAAAGAATGTCCTTGCTAAACAGGAAGACATGGAAATGAAGCTGCAGGCAGTCCAGAGGAATCTAGTGCATTCCAAAGGAAAAGTAGCACAGCTGGAAGAAAAACTGTAAGTAACAGAGGAATTACCTCTGGTGTAAATTACCAACTCTTTCATTGTTGCTTATACTTAACTGTAAGTGTGTAACATATGGCAAATTTAAATGAGTGCCCTCAGATGCTAAGGAGAAGAGAAGTACTGAAAACAGGGAGTTGACAGGAGCTTGCCAGTGGATTGGAATCTGGTGTAGGAGGAAACTAATAAAGTCACCCTGCAAATCCGGTATAGGGGTTGTAAGAGGTGCCTAGTATATGACACTACCCCTTAGCATCTATTTGTAGCAGACAAAATAGCTCCTCTAGTACTCCAGTTGTGACTGCAATTAAAATCAGTCAACCTTGGGTGACTTCCATTCCATAGCAAAAAGAAGGGATTGCATCCTGCAAGACTTTAATTTCTTTTGTATCAGCTTGAGCTATTGGTGTACTGTAGGTAACCAGTTGCCCAACACTCAGGTGAACTAGCATGTATAATATGGTAAGAAGGATAGTTTAGAGGATAAGGCACTGGACTAGGACTCAAGCGATCTGGATTCAGTTCCTGACCCAGCTGTAGACTCTTCAGTGAAACTTATGCCTCCATTCTCCAACTACAAAATGGGGAACAACACTTCTCTCCCTCACGAGGGTGTTGTGAGAATTTCTGACCTGAAGGTCCAGCTATTCCCCCTCCAACTTGCTGTAATACCCATTGTGGAGAATGCCTTTCTATGTAAGAAAAAGTTGGCTTCTAAAGACTGCAAATCAAGTGCCTCAAGTTGAGGTGGTGTATCACAAGGGCAGAGAGGCAGGCCCCAGCCATCACCTCAAATTCTACCCTGAAGCCAGTCAGCAACCAGTGTTCTTCACCTCACTGTGCAGGCTACTGCTTCTCTATATCAGTGCACACTTCAAAATGAATCTCAAGTGTGACCCATACCACCCTGAGCTCAAGCATTATACTAAATATGGTTTGTACACTTTTCAATGTCTCAGCTCAGTCATTTGACTACTAACATTGCACTTTGAGTTTGATAATAAAAGTAAAATTCATGAAACTGGTGGTGATGATTCTACTGGTAAACTTAGAGCTAACAGTTCCTGAGGAATGCAACTAGTCATGAGAGACCTCAGTATGTTGACTTGTTAATGTGGCCAGGACATGAGAGAGGCTTCAGCCTTTTGAAGAAGGCTACCTGGTTGTCGTACAACTAGTGTCCCTAATCATGAACATCACAGATGGGCAGAAAAATCTTCTTGATTTTTCAGATCCCTAATACCATTTTCTCACTTCTACCAGAAGCAGCAGTCACTGACTAGGCAGGACCTCGGCATCTCCTGCCACCTCCTTCCCAGACTGTAGGACAGAGAGCCCCTAGGCTGGGTATGGAAGAGATTGAATTAACTTATTCTGTGAGTTAGCATTAGCTCTCCTTAAAGTTTGTTTGTTCCTTCCCACATATATGTGAATGGCTGAACATTCGTATTTGAAATTGACAATGCAAAATCTACTGAAATGCAACTCTCATTTCCTATTGTGTAGTACTGAATTACTTGTCATCTAGGTGTCTTCTGGTGCATGATTAGATGCCTTAATACTAGCAATCCACAGATGAATGCAGAATGTCTGTTAGTTGTCTGCAGGCAGCTACTTATTAACCTCTAGCTCTGTGCTGCTCTTCTTGAGTATCTGGTTTTAGAACTGTCATGTTAAGTGCAGCATCTAAATGTCTTATTTTTAGAACTGCTACTGAGAGAGACAAGGTTGAAGAAAAGTCTGACACTGAGAAACTCTTGGAATATATTACAGAACTCAGGTAACAAGTCTCTATTTTAGATTTGACAAATCAAGTGTCACTTAGTCTTTTAGTTGTAGGGGCTTGATCAAGCCTTTAGTGGTATTTCTAATTTGAATTGTACCAACATCAGTATTATGACTCTTCCCTTTCTATAGGTGGGGGGAAATCTCTAGTCCATTTCTTAAATTTAAAACCTTCACATTAGCTTGACTCTTGGAAGTTTTGAGCAAGGTTTCACCTCTCTATGGAAGTAGATTTCTACACTACTATGTACAAACTGTCTGGTCAACACTGTCTATGCAGAGTGTGGTGGGTTTTTTTGTTTTTGTTTTCATTTTTTTAATATGCTGGATTTTCCATCTTAGGCCTGGTCTACACTGCCACTTACAGTGCCAAAACTTTCTTCGCTCAGGGGTGTGAAAAAACAACCCCCGGAGCGATGCAAATGTCAGTGCTGTAAAGTGGCAGTGTAGACAGTGCTACAGCGTGGGAGCTATTCCTCTCGTGGAAGGTATGTTTTGGTTTTTTGCAGCCCTGGTAGTCAGTGCTGTAATAAAACTACTTCCGCGAGGGAAAGTTTCAGCACTACACAGCCACAGCAGCTCTTTAACATCAGTTGTGTAGACATACCTTCAATACATATGTCTTCCAAGATCAATGGGACAGCTAAGTGTATTGCAGATTGCAATATAGAGAAGGCATATGTACAATTAGTGTGGAATTGGGCTGCAGTAAATTTCTGTAGCACTTTCTTTGTTGGAAATCCACCCTGCCCCTTAAAGGGGTGCAGAGAGATACAAAGATGCACGGTGGGGGTGGGGGGGTGCTTAAGCAGAGCCTTGTATCTTCATGCAGTAAGTCGGACATTGTGACTTGCTTGGATCTGTGCAGTTCCTGCATAAATCTGAGACTGGTTTCCACTTCTCTCTGGAGAAGGGCAAACCCCCAACCAGTCCAAGTGGCTGGGGTTGGGGGGCACTCAGAGAATTTCATAGGAGTCTTCATGAATATTTTTCCATAGGAGGAATGATCTGAGTCTTTTAGTTAACACAACCAATCTTCAGTACAAGTTAACTCTCTAATGCAGCTTCCACTTTGAAAGGTGAACTATAAAGATCTGATCTCCATCATTGCCCATTAATATAGATCCTGTCCTGAGCTCTTCCACCTAGAAAGGAATCTTTCCCAAGTCCTGTTTAGATACTTGGGACCTCAATGTTACATGGGGATTATGTTGGTGAAAATTGTGACAAAACAAATATAAAATTAAGCAAAATGTAATTCTGGATTTTTTTTCTTAGTGGAGTTGCAGAACAGATAGAGAAGTACAAACTAGATCTTCTCCATATGGAGCAGATACTGGCACAAAAGGACCAGGACATTGTGGCCTTGAAAGATTGTTTTACAACAAAAGAAGAAGAGCTATCTAAACTAATCAAAGAGCTTAATGAAAGGTGTCAGTTGCTTGAACAAGAAAAAGGTAATTGTTATAGCCTATGGGCTGAGTCTCTGGGCCCATGTCCAAACTGATTTCATTTAGACCTTATGTAACATGATTCTGTTGAAATGTCAGCTAGTGTGTCCCAAGTCAAAACTGTGGTATGTAGTTACACTGATCTGCTTCTTTACCTATTATCCCAGATTCTAGTCAGAAGTATTGTTACTAACAAATACTAAAAACTTCACCCAGCAGCAGATGGGGGTGGGGTGGGAATGGGGAGTTGTCTGAACCAGTTAGTTTACACTCTGGAAATTCCAGGGTAAGTATGATTCCACTTGAAAAATCACTTTGGTTCTAGTTCCATATTCTAATATGGTGGCTAATGGGGTGTAAGCCATTCTCCAGGCAGCAGTGCAGCATTGCATTGTCACAATTCACTGCTGCATACCGTGGTATCTTCTGGCTCTTGACTCCACTAAGTGACTCTCATCTCTGCACACCCCTCTCTAATCCCCAGTAGCTGTTCTGGGAGAGGGTTATGCTTCGTCCTGCCCCACTTCCTTTGATGCTAAGGGAGGTAAAGTCTTAATGTTTGCTCTTGTCACCTAGGATGGAAGAATGTTCATATGATAAACTCAGCAGCTCACCAAGTTGTGGGAAAGGGGTGTGTGTGTGTCTCTTTTTTTTTTTTTTTTAAAGTGAAGATGGAGCACCACAGTGTACTGTAGAAAGAAAAGGAGTACTTGTGGCACCTTAAACTAACCATTTTATTTGAGCATAAGCTTTCATGAGCTACAGCTCACTTCATCGGATGCATTCAGTGGAAAATACAGTGGGGAGATTTATATACACAGAGGACATGAAACAATGGGTGTTACCATACACACTGTAACTAAAGTGATCACTTAAGATGAGCTATTACTAGCAGGAGAGCCTGCGGGGGGTGGGGACACCTTTGTAGTGATAATCAAGGTGGGCCATTTCCAGCAGTTGACAAGAGTGTCTGAGGCACAGTGTGGGGAGGAATAAACAAGGGGAAATAGTTTTACTTTGTGTAATGACCCATCCGCTCCTAGTCTCTATTCAAGCCTAAGTTAATTGTATCCAGTTTGCAAATTAATTCCAATTCAGCAGTCTCTTGTTGGAGTCTGTTTTTGAATATTTTTTTTTGTTTGTTTGAAGAATTGAAACTTTTAGGTCTGTAATCAAGTGACCAAAGAGACTGAAGTGTTCTCTGACTGGTTTTTGAATGTTATAATTCTTGACTTCTGATTTGTGTCCATTTATTTTTTTATGTAGAGACTGTCCAGTGTGACCAATGTACATGGCAGAGGGGCATTGCTGGCACATGATGGCATATATCACATTGTAGATGTGCAGGTGAATGAGCCTCTGATAGTGTGGCTGATGTGATTAGGCCCTATGATGGTGTCCCCTGAATAGATATGTGGACACAGTTGGCAACAGGCTTTGTTGCAAGGATAGGTTTCTGGGTTAGTGGTTCTGTTGTATGGTTGCTGGTGAGTATTTGCTTCAGGTTGGGGGGCCGTCTGTAAGCAAGGACTGGCCTGTCTCCCAAGATCTGTGAGTGATGGATCATCCTTCAGGATAGATTGTAGATCCTTGATGATGCGTTGGAGAGGTTTTAGTTGGGGGCTGAAGGTGATGGCTACTGGCGTTCTGTTATTTTCTTTGCTGGGCCTATCCTGTAGTAGGTGACTTCTGGGTACTCTTCTGGCTCTGTCAATCTGTTTCTTCACTTCAGCAGGTGGGTATTGTAGTTGTAAGAACACTTGATAGAGATCTTGTAGGTGTTTTGTCTCTGTCTGAGGAGTTGGAGCAAATGCGGTTGTATCGTAGAGCTTGGCTGTAGACAATGGATTGTGTGGTGTGGCCTGGGTGAAAGCTGGAGGCATGTAGGTAGGAATAGCGGTCAGTAGGTTTCCAGTATAGGGTGGTGTTTACGTGACCATCGCTTATTAGCACCATAATGTACTGTAGGGCACAGATCTTAATTATTCTGTCCTCAAAGCTTTTTTTATATTGGCAACTTTCTCTTCCATAGAGAAACTCTTAATGGAGAACAGAGAAAAAGAGCAAAGTATGAATGCTGAAATAGAAAGCTTGAAAAAGAGACTCCTCCTAGAGGAGCAAGAACACCAAAAACTTCAGCAGAAACAGGAGGAGATCTGTTCTCAGCTGCAACAAGAGAAGGTAAACGAAATACAGACTTGATCTACTCCCATAGCAAATGCTATTGAATTCTTGCTCTGGTTTAGATTAAACCCATTGTGAATGTATTGATGAGTAAGGGCTTGTTTACACAGAGGAAACGGACTGGCGTAGCTATAGTAGAATAGCTGTTAGCTAGTCAACCTCATGTACACAAGCCCTTAATCTTGTTCATGAAAACTAAGATCACTGTGTAAACTTAAACAAAACTCCTTTGTACTAATAGCTATGTGTTTGTGCCTGCAGGAACTTTCCACTTCCATGTATCAAAAGCTGCTAGAGTTTCAAGAAGAGATGAAAAATGAGAGGCTCCTTTTGGAGGAAGAACTGGAAGAAGCTATGGATGAGTTGGATAAACTGCATATTAAGGAAGAAAAGGCTGATAAGCTGGTAAAGCGCTTGGAACAAGAGAACAAGTCCCGAGCTGAAGAGCTAGCACAGATGGAAGCAAAGCTGAAAGGGTTTGTGAAAAGAGTAACTCTAACTGTTGCTTGTAATGAATTTGGAAATACAAATGCCAAACCCAGGTTTAGTTTAAAAAAAAAAAAAAAAAAATTCTCACTAGAATACACAGGACTAAATTGACCAGTGGCCACCAGCTCATTTTTCTATAGCAATTGGATCTAATGCAGTATTTTCAAAAAGCAGCTCTTAAATTTTAACAACTCAATTGTATCTGTTATAAGGCCCTACCAAATCTACAGCCATGAAAAATGTGGGACTGTGAAATCTGGTCCTTTTTTTGTGTGCTTTTACCCTATACTGTACAGATTCAGGGGATACCAATGTTTCTCAAATGGGGGGGGGGGTACTGTCCCAAAAAGGGAGTTGCAGGAGGGCAGGCGCAAGGTCATTTTAGGGGGGAATTGTGGTATTGCCACCCTTACTTCTGTGCTGCCTTCAGAGCTGGACAGCCAGAGAGTGGCAGTTCATAGACTATCAGGGTTGGAAGGGACCTCAGGAGGTCATCTAGACCAACCCCCTGCTCAAAGCAGGACCAATCCCCAATTTTTGCCCCAGATCCCTAAGTGGCCCCCTCAAGGATTGAACTCACAACCCTGGGTTTAGCAGGCCAATGCTCAAAACACTGCACTATCCCTCCTCCCCATGGCAGTTGTGCTGCTGGCAGCGACTGAGCCTTGAGATCTGGGCTCCCAACCAGCAGCCACTACTTTCCATTTGCCCATCTCTGAAGGTGGCAGCACAACTGCCTATAGCAGTATCGCATCCCACCTGCAATAACATTGTGACCCCCATCCCCTCCCCCATAACTCCCTTTTTGGGTCAGGACCCCTACAATTACAACACTGAAATTTTCAGTAAAATGTCATGATTCAGCTATTTAAATCTATTTGTAAAATCCTATGATTGTGAAATTGACCAAAATGGCCATGAATTTGATAGGGCCTTAGTTATAAGGACACCAAGTTGCTCAGCAACTTAAGGACTGAAGTGTTAGGTTAAAAACACTGGTTGAACAGCAGCTAACCCTGTAGCAAAGGTGTTAAATCAATTACTATTTTTATTTTTCTATCCAACATTAGGGTGTCTAATCTCAGAATTAGATGTAATTTATGAACTGCTAGACAGTTTACTGATTCAGAATCATGAAAAAGTACATAAAGCAAGGTGTTGTGCACAAATGTACTCTATTTAAGCTCTTATTAAACCTGCTAGCTCTAAAGAGCTATTTCTGTTCCATATGAAGATTTAAAATCTAGAATACTCTAGCCCAACTGGATAACATTGACTTTAGGGTTCTGGAGAAATTAAACTATCCCAAGAAGACATGCTGGGAGGACCAGGGAAGAAACAGTTTGTTTTAATCTCAGAGTTGAGATTAATTGGTCTAAGCGCCTTACATGCAGCTCTTCTTCCTCCCACCTGAACTCAAATTCCTTCTACTTCCATGGTAAAAATCCCAACCTACAGAGACAACTGAAATTAAAGCTCTGGGGAAAGGAAATTTTGTAAAATCAAACCCGCTAGGCAGTGTAATGTTTAACTCTTGAAAGTGGTCTTGAGGAAAGAAATATACTGGTTTGGATCAGAGGTAACAGGAAGCACAACCACGGCTGTTTGTCCTAGACCAATACCAAGATTTGGACTCAAGAATAGAATATTAAAATCTATTTTCAGGAAGAATGCTGAGTTGGAGAGAACCAATGAAACACACAGTAAAGCTATTCTTCAGATGCAAGAAGAGCACAGCAACACGCTGCGTAAACTTGGAGAAAATGTCGCTGAATTTGAAAGGTATGCAAATTTACTCTAGATGCTGGAGGGAGATATCGGTAAGTGTGCTTTCACAGGCTCAGACTTTCACTTTTTCCAGGTAGGTGCCCCACCCGCTCTGCCTGGTGCCAAACAGGTGACCAGAGAGTGCTGAGCATCTGCCCCCCCATGGATGTTCTAGCCCTGGAGCACCCATGGAGTCAGCACCTATGTGGGCTTTAAATCTTTCACTCAACTTCTTGTGTACATGACACGTGCCATACACTTGTAACCCAACACTATTAATGTTAGTGGGACACTTTCCAAATGATATTCCCATTCCTGAAACCAAAACTACAGTAGGACTATTTGGATTGACAAGTGCAGCTTAACTTTCTGTTAAGATCCAGCTGAATATTATGATAGCTAAATTTCTGATCACAAGCTGTTCTCCAATAAGGGATACTGTTGTTTTAATCCCTGGAAACTACACATGATGTTGCAAAGTATTTTAAAATTGAACTGGTAATCTTGTACTTTTAAACTCTTTGCTATTTCTGTATCCACTACCAGTTTTAAAAACACTTTGCTTGTCTGCCAGTACTTTCCTAACTTTTAAAACAATGAGTAACTGTTTGCCATACAAAAGGGCATTCAGAGAGTTATGTCTGACCCATTGGTGACTTCTGACAGAAATGGAGAGGGTTTTTTGTATTTGGTCATCTGTACTAATTGAATTGAATCTTGAAGTTTTGGTACAATCTCAACAGGATTGCAGACTCTGCTTATAATTTGGGCACTCCAGTAGGTATCTGTAAACCTATATTTGATGTGCCATTAATGACTTGGAGTATGGTTCTAAAACTTGCGGATTGCACCACACTGGGAGGGTTGCAAACACTTTGGAGGGCAGGATTAGAATTCAAAACAACCTTGACAAATTGAGAATTGGTCAGAATTCAACAAGATGCAATTCAATAAAGATTGGTGCAAAGTACTACACTTGGAAAGGAAAAATCAATGCACAACGAAGAGATGGGGGGGTGGAACTAGCTAGGCAGTAATACTGTAGAAAAAGGTTTGGGGCTATAATGGATCACAAATGAAATAAGAGTCAACAATGTGATGCTGTTGCAAAAATGGGTCATGTCCTTCTGGGATGTATTCACAGTCTTATATGTAAGACATGGGAGATAACTGTTCCACTCTACTCGGAACTGATGAGACCTTAGCTGGAGTCTTTCCAATTCTGTGCACCCCACATTAGGAAATATGTGGACAAATGATAAAATTTAAAACACCTGACCTATTAGGAAAGGTATAGCGTGTTGTGTGTTTGGTTTTTTTTGTGTTTTTTTTTCCTTTAAATACTCTTTAGTCTAGAAGAGAAGGTTGAGGGAGAACCTGATAAATCATCTCATATGTTAAGGGCTGTCATAAAGAAGTAAGTGATTTGTTCTCCAATCAACTGATATTAAGCCGATTGCTTCTTGTCCTAATCTGTAGGAAGGGAGACTTAGGTTAGATAATAGGAAAGTTCTAACTGTATAAGGATAGTTAAGCACTGAAACAGGAGGTTGTCAAGTCCCTGTCATTGGAGGTCTCTAACAGATTAGACACACCTTTTCACAGATGGTCTTGAAATACTTCATCTGCATGCTGAGGCAGAATTGATTAGATGACCACTTGAAGCACCTGGCTCTACACTTCTACGCTTCTGTAATGGGGATCTCAAATACAACTTGCATCAAACTTATGGTGGATTGTTACTGTCTTCAAAAGGACTGAACACTGCAAAATGAAGATTATCATTTAAGTAACAGATTCTAAACCTTTTTCCTTCTAGTTACAAGGGATCTATGACTGAAGAAATGGCATGTCTCCAACTGGACAATTCTTCTCTACAGGAGAAACTAGTTGAGCTGAGAAAAGCAGGTCAGGATACACAACAGCAACTCCAGGAGCTGGAACATGCTAAAGACAAGGCAAAAGAGGAATATGCAAGGTAATGGACCATCTGATTATTCCTTAAAGTGGTTGGGGGGCATCTCTGACATGCCTATGGCCAGACCATATGGAATATTTTTCCAGTACAACTAGTGTTATGAACTGTTACTCGTTGTTGGATGAATAGACCTTCAGCTGCAGGGCATTGAGAGGTTGCTGTGCAAAATCCACCAGTATATGCACTGCAGGGTGGGAGGTGACTCAATTTAGTTGGATAGCTAAGGACAATCCCTGGTCCCCCAGTGACACACTTAAAATCCCTCATCATAACTTGGTTAATGGACTATCAATCTATTCCATTGTATGTAAATGCTTGTCACCCAAAATCTTCTTGCTGTTGGCTACACTGAAAAGGGAACTTCCAGACTTCTCTCTTTCTACCCCTACTTACTACTTCTCCAAATGCCTTCTACGACCTAAATCTCACAGCTCTAATTCTGCAATTCTGGGGTTCGTCCCTCAAGATGCCTGCCTTAAAGTCCATCCAGGTAAAACATTTTGTGACTAATCTGTGCTACCCAACTTTCTCTTGCTCTTTAATCTAGGACGTCAAGATACACTACACTGGTATTTAACTGTCTTGAAAGCTGTCACAAGTTCACTTTTATTTAACCTTTTATCTCCAGTATTTAAGACTACAACAAGATATGTCTAGTAAACCACAAGATTACCAGTGAATGAAGTAGCATTTTAAAAGTCTTTGGTAAGATTATAAAAGAGCAGTTGGCCTCTTGACATCCAACGGATTTTTTTTTTTTTCCTTCTGTGTACAGTGAAGTTTGTAGCTTGGATAAATAGCGACTTACAGAAGTCACTAACTGTTCAGTTTAGAATCTCACAAATAGCTTCATTAAAACACTTTGAAGTTCACACCACCTTGAAATGCTGAAGGAGACAAAAGTGAACAATTCCTGCTGGATTTACTTAAGGGCTCTTCTTCGGAGTCTAAGCTTCTGCTTATATTAACTGTTCAATCGCACCTGTTTAGTTTAGCTTTGCAGATCTGTTGGTATGAGACGTAGCTTGAGTGGGTAATCCATTACTAGAGACACCCAAAATTGTGTCCAACTGTTTTTGTGTCGGACAACTACTGGAATAAGACATAAATACCTTGAGTTAATTTAATGTGCCAAAACAGTCCTCATTGGACAGATCAACAATAGGTTTTACAGAAGCTTTCCTTGCACAGAAAGGGATACTGTCTGAACTACTGAAACATTACAAATATTGTAGGCTTAATCTGATGATAGCCCCTTACAATCGCTCTGTTGGCTGCCTTATGCAACATTGCCAGTGAAAACCTTGCTGTTTCAGTCTAACCATTCTTTCTGTAAGTATAGTAGCTGGAATGCTGCAAGCTTTGCTTACTACTGATTAAATTTGAAATTCTCCAAATATTTCATGAAGAAATAACATCTGTTTTGTTTTGTTTTTTTTTTCCCTTCCCTAGGATGCTTCTAGATGCCCAAACAAAGCTAGCACTAAAAGAAGCAGAAATAAGGAGAACCAAGGAATCCTGCATAGCACAGATAACTAAACTTCAGGCAAAACTGGAAGAGCAAACTGAAGACTTCAAGAAACAGCTTGAAGTTGAAAGATCAAGGTGACTTCAGATCTCTGACTAGCATAATAATGGGAATACATCTAAGACTAGACTGAGTGGTTTTTAAAAGCTTCCTTTGCAAACGCATGATGTTTAAAAATCTTTATATTTTAAGAAACTGTGCTTGTATTTCTGTTCAGGAAAACTGTAGATGAAAAGGTGGCTGCTGGCTTCAAAGAAGAGATACAAACCTGGCGCACTCTCTATGAAGACTTGCACAACAAAACTAAGCCTTTTCAGGTTAGTCTCTGTGCTAAACACTTCTTTTTTCTTTTTTTTTTAAAGCAGCACCTCGAAATTTAAGATTCATCACTGTGGGTCAACACTCAATTATTAAGAGTTGGCGTTAACTTGGAAGATATTACAATGCCACTGAAAGATCTACTCAAACTCTCTTTCAGCAACAACTGGATGCATTTGAGGCAGAGAAGAATGCTCTCATGAATGAACATGGTGTAGCCCAAGAAGAGCTGAACAAATTAAGTGATGCATATGCTAAGCTACTGGGTCATCAGAATCAGAGGCAGAAAATCAAACATGTTATGAAGCTGAAAGATGAGAATGCCCAGCTCAAACAGGTTTGTCAACTGACGTGTCTAATGCATGTATTATGTCCAACCAGTAAGCAACATCACCTTAGTTTAAGAAACTATCTATATGCTGACACTAAACATCTGAAATGTATTTGGAGTTTAACACTGAAATCATCTGGGACAGCTTTCTCTCTAGCCTGGAGTTGGACTGAGCTGCTTCAGCTCTAGGCATCAACATCTGGGCTAGTGTTTAATGTTTACAAACCAGGTAATTGTGAGAGGACAAATCTCTCAGCTTTTCCTCTTGCTAGACCTAATAGAAATGGATCCCAAGATCCATATTGCCACATTGGCTAGAGCCTTGCAAAGAAAGCAGGGGAGGTTGATTGGTGCTATGAGACGCTAATAGACTTGAGGGCTTCAAGAATGCCATGCTCTTGAGTCAGATGTAAGTAATAGATTTTGGATGTCTGGGAACTTTAACTTTCAGTTTTTACAGACTTCTCTTGGCTAGTGTTCTTTAACATATTTTAACATAACTGTCTCATACCTGCTTCCTTCACAATGTGGTGACCTCAGACTTATACTAAAGTGATGGTTTCCTACTTCAGGAGGTTTCAAAACTCCGTGCTCAGGTAGCTAAGGAAAAACAAGCACAGAGAGAGCTTCAGGAGCAACTGCATGAAATTCAGGGCATCAGGCGCTTTGATTCTTCTAAAGCTTTCCAACATGATAGCAAGGAAAATGTTGCTCCCAAGACTCCTTTAAAAGAAGGTAAGTTGGGGTGTGTGTTCAGGTCAGTGATCCTCAAATTGAGGCTCGCATGGGTCTCCTGTGGCTTTCCAGCACATATTAAAACACTGATTTAATTGTTAACCAATTGTGGTTGGAAAAAATAATACCGAGTCACTCATTTTGCTGTGAGGGGAAAAATGTATATATAAAAAGTAGTAACTGAAACCATGAATTCACACTATTGTGGCTTCTTTGGGTAACATTGATCGCTAATTTGGCTCCTGAATCACTGAGCTCTGAGTATCAATGGTTCAGATCATGGGTAAGTGTCCACACTTGCCTGCAATTATCCCTCCAATATAGTCAAAACAAGACTTCACATTATATAAACTACCCATTCCATATTGGGGAAATGCAGAACCGGAACTTGGTTGCAGGAATTAATAATGTCTTAGGTAATGTGACCTTTTTGAGTTACTTTTTGTTTATCTACAGTCGTAGAAGCATTTACAAGAAGTTTACAGCAGCTTTTCTATTGCAGGCAACAGGGACAAGTGCTGACCTGCTCTTGGTTTCAAGAGGAGCCTGTTAACTTGCTGGGAAAAGCGAAGTGCTGCTTAGAAGATTCAAGGGACCATATGTACATTATAAAATCAAGGATCAAGGTTGCACAATGATGGGTCTAGTAAGAGCCCTTAAGGGAAAGGCTTTCTTTCATATTTTTAAAGAACAATGCTAGGTTTATAACCTATTACCCAGCAGGCAATGGATGACTGTGCACTGTAAAGGTTCCCTGGTCAAAGCCTGCTTCACACTGGGACCCAGGGAAATATTTGGCATGTCACTTCCTAGTATATTTAAACTGTGTCTCAACTGAAGAGAACAAAATACCAAAAGCAGACTTAAAAATCTGTCCATGTCTATGGCCATTTAGTACAACCGGTAACAAGTTAAACAAAGTAACAAGTATTTAATTTTAATTCAAGAAATAAAGCTTTTTATTTAGGTTAACTGCACATGATTCTTGTACATTAAGCTAAACTTTTTCACTGTTTGTTCACGTGTGCTTACTGATGGAAGGAATGTTTTGTGAGATCAGTCATTTGTCTGGTTTCACATGTGACTCCCTACACCACAGAATAGATGTGAAATTCAGGTTGCAAAGTTGATTTCCTAGCCGGGTCCATGCCCCCTTAAACCACAGTTGACATTCTAACTGACAGTCTTAGAGGTTAGTGACCAAAACATATTGCTGTAGAAGTCTCTGGTCAAGATTGGCACAGACAGACTGAGAATTTTGTTTGCCTGCCTGTGCCCCTACATCCTGATGGGCTTCCATATCCAGGTATGTCAGTGACCTTTAACGAATGCTAAACTCACTGGGCTCTTATGCAGTTAACACTTCACTTTTATCTAGCTGTTTGCACAAACTCAACACATGGGGAAAACAAGGCAGCTGGTCTTCATTGGATGGAAGATGTTCACTGCATAAGTAGGGGTTTCATTATATAAGGTTTAGACACTGGCAGTATAGAAAGACAATACACGTGCTTTGTTAAAATGTTATACTGGTAAATATGTATAAGGTTTTTTTGGTTTGAATAAAAATGGTTTTAATGAATTGGTCTGAAGTCCTAAATCTTAGCCCTGGTCAACACTTGCGGGGTGGGGGAACAAACTAAGTTAAGCAACTTCAGCTATGTGAATAACATGGCTGAAGTCGATGTACTTAGACCTACTCACCACAGTGTCTTTATTATGGTGAGTTGACTGCTGCCACTCCCCAGTCAACTCCGCCTGTGCCTCTTGCAATAGTGGAGTACAGGAGTCGATGGGGGAGTGCTCGGGGGTGGGGGACTAGACTAGATGCGATAAGTTGACCCCGTTGGATCAATCACTGCCCACCATTCCAGCCAGTAGTGTAGACATACCCTTAGTCTTGTTAAGTTGTCCACTTGTTCTCTAAGACTGGTGCCATTAACATTTATTTTGTCACACAAAGAAATCTAACTTGTTGTTTGTTTTTGTTTTTCTGACAAGACTTCTGGGCTGGGTGGGGCAGTCTCTCTCTTCCCTTTGCCGACGCCCCCCACCCCTTCTTAAGCTAGCTATGCCCTCTATTACTGCCTGTACCTGTATGACTGTAAGGGTTATTAGAGAGTATAATGCTAAGTTACATACTCAATTCAATATGAGGTGAAATGTTCCACAAGGGACTTGTGGGGGCCAGCAGGGGTAAACTTATCTTTTTCTAGACAAATTTCACCTCGTCAAAAACTTGCCTGACAGCACAATCTCATATCAAAATTCTATGATCTGGGAGAAGCTCAGGGAAAGATTATAACTTTTTGTACAGTCCACCCTAAAGCAAAGAAGCACTGTTTGGTGTGAGGAATGTCTGTTTGGGGTTTGGTTTTTTTTGGGGCGGGGGGGTCTAATGCAGAGTCTTCCCCCCCAAATGCACAAATGTAGTGTGGGAGCAAATGCACCCTTCCTGAACCAAACTCTTGCCTTCTTACAAGTCATTGCAGTCTCAGACATCAGCAGGTACAATTTCAGCTGGAAATGGCTAGGATATCTTAGCTTTCAGGCTGCAAATTACAGAGGTGCCCATGAGCTGTAGAACACGTGACATGTTATCACATGTATTATCTTCTATGTACACTGTCCTTGAGGTTATTACTACGAAGTTTATGGATAGTCATGTACATGATTTGAGGGGTGGAGGGGGAAGTCTGAAACCACCTACCTTGTTATCAAATGTGTGTATGGTTCATTCTATCTAGCGATACTATTTGTCCAGGTAGCACCATAAAGACACCTAATACTTGCTGTCCCAGTTGAGAAAGTAAAACTGAAACTTGGCTCTTACGTACCCCGAGACAGAACCTGTCAGTTATAACAGCGGATAGGATTTCAAATAACTGAATGTACTGCACAAATAGATGAAACCAAGGATTTATTTGTTTTTTTTGTGTACCCATTTATGTTGACTCTGAGCTTAATGGTAGATGAAGGGGTGGGAATTCCCTTCACAATGAGATTATATGTTGAAAAGGGTGACTTGTGAAGAAGTGAGATCTTTTGAAGCATGTCATGTTGTGGATATGTGGGAGTATTCATAGACCCTTGAATTAAGAGATGAATATATCTTTTGTGTTTCTGGCTTGCTGTAGATACTCAGCCCCCTGAAGCTTTGTAGCTATCCTTCCTCTCCTTCCCCCCCGCCCCCAAAAAAGGGGGTCAGTGATTTGTTTACTATTTTCAGGAGGCCTGAGGAAGAAAGGCTGACTAATACAGATTCAGAGCCTAAGCTCTTTCAGAACAAAGATCTGACAAACTTTGAACAGACCTACCAGAGTCTTCATGTAGAAGATGACAGGTTTCAGAGTAACAGCTGTGTTAGTCTATATTTGCAAAAAGAAAAGGAGTACTTGTGGCACCTCAGAGACTAACCAATTTATTTGAGCATAAGCTTTCATGGGCTACAGCTCACTTCATTTGATGCATGCAGTGGAAAATACAGTAGGAAGATTTTATATACACAGAACATGAAACAATGGGTGTTCTCATTCTCACTATAATGAGAGAACTCACCCTACCTGATCAATTATCAGCAGGGGGAACCTTTTTGTAGTGATAATCAAGATGGGCCATTTCCAGCAGTTGACAAGAACATGTTGGGGGCACGGAAATGAACATGGGGAAATAGTTTTACTTTGTGTAGTGACACATCCACTCCTAGTCTTTATTCAAGCCTAAGTTAATGGTGTCTAGTTTGCAAATTATGAATGATTTAACAGTATTCCTTATTCCCTGTAACTAGAGGTTTTTAGAAGAGCTGTTTGACATTAACTCTACTTTCTGAGAAGACGGGGTGTGTATATTCACACTCTAAAGGGAGCAAAGGAACAGTAAAGATGGAAAATACAGCTTGTCTGGTACTGACTTTTTTTGTTTGTTTTTCTTTCTCCCACAAGTATCCTCAAGGCTGGAGAAATAGGTACAGTATCTTCTCTGCTACTTCAAGGCCTGGGAAACCTTTTTCACCAGACAAGACCTATATGTCTACACAGTATAAGTTTTAAACAATTTAATACTGTACACAATGATTGTGAAGCTTGGTTGAGGTGAAGGAAGAGGGTGGACTATTTCCCACTCAATACCTTACAGCTACATGATGAAGTAGCACTCAGCTGAGCCCTCAGTGGTTAACACATGGCTAATGTAGCCTCACTCTACAAGGCAGCAGGAATGGAGGGAGGCGAGATAAATATACACTTTGTGTGAGAGAGACAAACTGTATGTGTGTGACAGACACATTGCCCCTTTAAGTACACTGACCCCACTCAAAGCACACTGCCTTTTAAAGTAGGGGACGGAGGACAGACATCCTGACATTAGCACCTCTCTTTCTCTCCTTCCGTCCCCC
Organism: Lepidochelys kempii; assembly: GCF_965140285.1. NCBI lineage: Eukaryota > Metazoa > Chordata > Testudines > Cheloniidae > Lepidochelys > Lepidochelys kempii. The sequence goes on from NC_136387.1 coordinate 25,802,265, forward strand.
CCCCCCCCCCAAAAGCAAGCAGGAGCCTCCTGGGGGCAGCTCTAAAGCAGAGGGCAGGAGCAGCACATGGCACTAGGGGAGGGACAGCTGGACTACCCAGCAATTGATAGCCTGCTGGGCAGCTGCTGCACAGGGAACTTAGGGGAGCTGATGGGGGGGGGGGGGGGTTTGCTGGTCCACCCTGGTTTCAAGCTCCCACCAGCAAGCTCCTGCGGGCTGCTCTTTCTGCAAGCGGTGGACAAAGCAAGCAGCTGCCAAACAATATAAGGGAACACTGCGCAACTTTAAAAGAGCATGTTCTCTAATTGATCAATGTAACAAGGGTAAGTGAAGACTTACTGTATTGGGCTGTGCAGGGCATGGCTTTTTTGGGTTGGGAGCAGGAACCCGGGTCTCAGATTCTCAGTAGGGGTTCAGGATTTAGCTGAAAGTGGTGCCAGTGCTGCTGTTGTCCATGCTCTAGCCTGAGGGCTTTAGGATGCTTTTCAGGATCAGGATGATGCCCCGCAGGTATCCTGGGGGATAGCAGGGTCCCAGGAGCCAATGGGTGTGGCAGCCATGATAAAGCTCACTCTTTTCCTATTACCCATCACCTTGCACCCACTAAGTGTCTAGGAAGGGGCAGCAGCCTCATCCCACTAACCAATCAACGCACTGGTGCCCTCAACTAAAAATGTTTCCTCCCACTTTTAGAATTTCAGCTTGCTAGATCAACTAGTGGCTCTACCAAGCCTGGAAGACCCCTTATCCCTGTTCTCGTAAGCAATCCGATATGTACCAGTCTACTTGTTCTTGATTCTTACAAACAATTTTAGGTAAAAGGTTAATTTGGACAGTTCATAAGCGAGGCCCCTGCATGACATTCCGTCTAGTTATGAACTAAATTTGTGTAATAGCTCTGTTGGTTCATAAATTACAAATATAAAATATTTCCTTTTAACATAAAACAACAAAGTACTTTGTATTTTAAGGTCTGCAGATTGTGTCCCAAAATTGGAATTTACCTTATTTGATTAGATGTCATAAAACTTGTTAGCTCTTTTCAATATTAAAGCTTAAAAATGTATTGTATTTGCAGTAAACACAAACACTAACCTAGTAGTGGCAGTCTGTTCATAGATGCATTAAAAACATGGCAGGGCTAGTCACTTTTTTTTTGGTCTGTGTGTCCAGAATGGGTAGAGATGGGGGAAGAGAGTGGGAAATAACACCCCTTCCCTTTTTTTAAGCTTGTACAGTTAAAGCTGCACACTTACAGAAACTGAAAATTCTATGCAGAAATGGTTAAACTTTGTTAAACGCTAAACATTTCTCCATTTTCTTTTACCCAAGTATAGTGTTTCAAAAGAAGCAACAAATTCATGATCTTTGAAGCCATTTTTTGTATTCATCAGCCACTTGCAAAACCAGGGGCAGTAAAAATAGGCAGGCATTTTTATTTCATGGTGGGATGTTCACCTTTTTACCCCCAGCATCTGTGTGAGGACATCATGGCAATTTAGCCCATCTAAGGAATCTTAACCTGCAATACTAGGCTGACTTACATGCATAAAATAAATGCTTAATCAACCACAACAAAAAGTTTGGTGCTGCACTAGCCTTTAGTTCAGGTGCCTTGACTGCAAACAGAATCTCTGTGGTACCAGCAGATCTGAATCAAGATGGCATTCTGTTAACAGGAGTTACTTCTGGTGTTAATTTCGTATGGGTGGTTTTTTTAGCAATGTAGGTTTTACTGCTTTAAAAAAAGGGGGGGGGGGAGGCAGAAAGAAAAGTCTATCCTTTACATGAATGTTGCAATCAGAAAACTTACAAACCTGAAAATATATGAAAGAAAAATACAAAACATTTACTAAGAGTAAAATTATAAACCCTTATTTCATGATTTAAAAAAAAAAAAACCCTTTTGTTTTGCATGCTTAGTCCAAACATGCTCAATGTGTTCAAGAATTTTAAAACCAGCTTTTGTGTGAAGTGGATAAAGGTTTACAATAAAGGTTTCCAGTTTTTATACTGCTGATCCTTTTAATGCTGCATGTGAATTATGCTGTGTACACCTAGAAAGATTTTTGGATCTACAATTTTTGGTTGACAAGGGTGGATGTAAAGCCCACAATTTTTGGCTTAGGGAGCAAATACTGAGCCCTCCCCATGGATGCCATGTGGGAAGGGCTCAGTATTTCAAAAAGGGGTGTCTTGGACCCAATAGGAGGCTAATAAAACCCAAGACCACACTTAACATTTCAGTTTTGCATGTCAATTTGACTGTCAACTCCCATTATAACAAACACTATTATAATTTTGTTAACTTTTTATTAAAGTTTATTTATTTAAAGACAGGAAAAATAGCTAAAGCAGCTGAAATGTAAAATATTTGTGACAAATGCACCCCTGTATTCACAGCCAACATGCCACTGTAATAATCTTTGTACAAAATATGCTTGTAAGGTCTCACTTGAAAACTAACTCACTAGCCTATGATACCATGGTGAAATGTTTGTGTCAACATTATATGTAAAGTTACAAATTCACCCTATATGATGTTGGGAGCACATGTTCAAACCCATGTCGCCCTGATTAGGCAGGAGTGGTTAAGCAGGTCTATCTTAAACAAAGGAATGTGTTTACCTCAGTTTACGTACAAGTAGTAAATGAGGTCCTTGAGACAGCAAAATGGAGACAGGGCAAATCTGCATTTCACCAGACACAGGGAAGAAGAGAGCCTGGGGCCACTTTCATCCCCAGACTCCACATTGAATAAATACTGTTTGAATGAACTTTGCCTTGAGGGGTAATCCTCTGAGGAATCCACTTTAAATGGGGACTGGACTAAAAAGTGAGAGCCAAAAACAGCTCTGGTATCTCCCTTCTAGCTCTCAAACTTTCACCTAAGAAGGCAAAGGAAGCAGCCCTTTGGGGACAGATGCTGATTTGAGCATTTGGCCAGCTATATTGTTAGGAGCATGTTGTAAGGATTTTTACCTTGAACCAAGTCTAGTATATGTCTTGGTTACAAGATAAACGTTTTCTAGTAACTATTTCTGACTTCAATGGCTTATACTTGTACTCAAAATCTCTTATTTAAATAACTTTTGTTTTATTCTTTAATCAAAACTCATCCAGCATTCTGTTTAAACTGATTTGTTTAACTCCAGTTAAAGTAGCAAACTGTTGTACACTGACCCCTTACAGGAGCAACAGACCTCTAATATCGACTGTCCAGGAGCGGGCTAGACAGTGCAGAACACATTTTGGGGGAAATTCTAGACTGGGATTGTGCTGGGGGTTACTCTGCAAGTAATAACCAAGGCTGCTGGAAGCCAGTGTGTGACTGTTTTGTGAGTGGCCCAGGTTGGGAGCTAGAGCAGCAAAGCATTGTGAGGTATCTAAGGTTACAGGGCAGATGGTGACACAACTCCTCACTAGTTTGATTGCACCCTGGAATGCAATAACATTTAATTAAGACAAGGACAGTGAGGTAATATATTTTATTGGACCAACTTCTGTTGGTCACTGTAGCAGAGACAATATGCTGCAGGTTTTGCATCTGTTGTTCTGGTAGTACTACTATGAGTCAATGTATCCCAATCTGTGGGGTGCTTGCTTCTGATGATGAACTTAGTGAGTCTGGGAAATTGTTTGAAGGCCAGAAGACAGGATTCAGGAAAGATTTATTTCCAGATGGGATCCCCATCAAGCATGGGTTGTAACTGTTGATACTCTGTATGGGTTCCAGTGTGGCACTGTATCCAAGGACTGAGGTCAGCTATGAAGTGTTTGTTTTGCAAAGTGAAGAGTTCATGCAGAAGTGAAAGGGTGTTTGTTTTTTCTCATCATTTTTTGCATGTGAGTTCATTCAAAACCATAGGGATTGTATGGCTTCACCCACATAGTAGTTGTTGGGGCATTTTTATACCCGTATGGTATACCGCATTCTGTGCTATCTCTGGGTATGTGGTCAGTGGATATTTTCTGTACTGAACAGGTCCTCTCAGGATATGAAGATGTTAAGCAGCACCAGACTTTGCCATAACAAAGATGCAAAAATCTGTGGCCAATGATCAATAACCCTCACAACACAGCCATGTGTAGGAACCATGAATCCTGAAAGCTTCCCAAGGAAACCTGCATGACACCTTCAAAGGATAGGCTTCAAAGTTTAAATTTATAATTCTGCTAGACACCAAAAATCATGGACTCAGTAGAAATACTAGTTTTATATCTCATTACAGAAATCTGCAACCCACTAACTGTCCTGACTGCTAAGGTGTTAATTGCCCACTTAATTTTGAATAGTTTCAGAGTAGCAGCCCTGTTAGTCTCTATCCATAAATAGAAAAGGAGTACTTGTGGCACCTTAGAGACGAACAAATTTATTAGAGGACAAGCTTTCGTGAGCTACAGCTCACTTCATTGGATGCATACCGATGACGTGAGCTGTAGCTCACGAAAGCTTATGTTCTAATAAATTTGTTAGTTTCTAAGGTGCCACAAGTACTCCTTTTCATTTTGAATGGTTTCTTGTGACATGCAGTTAATGCCTTTATGATTAACAATCTGATCCACCTTGTATTTAGCTGTGATGTTCTGATTACTTTCCCCACTAATCTCCAGCCCTGAAGAACAGCTTTATTGAGCTCAAAAGCTGGTCTCTGACCAGTTTTTGTTGGTGAAATAAAAGCTATTACCTCAACCTTCATACTTCGACATTGGTGAGGCCTCATCTGGAGTACTGTGTCCAGTTTTGGGCCCCACACTTCAAGAAGGATGTGGATAAATTGGAGAGAGTCCAGCGAAGGGCAACAAAAATGATTAGGGGACTGGAACACATGAGTTATGATGAGAGGCTGAGGGAGCTGGGATTGTTTAGCCTGCAGAAGAGAAGAGTGAGGGGGGATTTGATAGCTGCTTTCAACTACCTGAAAGGGGGTTCCAAAGAGGATGGCTCTAGACTGTTCTCAATGGTAGCAGATGACAGAACGAGGAGTAATGGTCTCAAGTTGCAGTGGGGAAGGTTTAGATTGGATATTAGGAAAAACTTTTTCACTAAGAGGGTGGTGAAACACTGTAATGCGTTACCTAGGGAGGTGGTAGAATCTCCTTCCTTAGAGGTTTTTAAGGTCAGGCTTGACAAAGCCCTGGCTGGGATGATTTAACTGGGAATTGGTCCTGCTTTGAGCAGGGGGTTGGACTAGATGACCTTCTGGGGTCCCTTCCAACCCTGATATTCTATGATTCTATGTCTCATATCCTTGGACCAACACAGCTACAACAACATTGCAAACAAGTATTAAGTAAGGCTTTTATTTTAACAATAGTCCTTATTCCATTTAGCTATATGGAGTTTTTTTTTTTTTTTAATGGGGAAAATACTTTTTAGCCATTCTGAGACCTGACAAACTTGTACCAGAGGTGGGCTGGGTGAGGCATTGCCTTTAGCTGTCTCACTGGTTACAGACTCACTTTTCTGTTACAAAAGTCTCAGTTGACACAGCTGGCTAAGCCAGGCTCTGAGACAGAGGCAATTGGGACATAGGGGAAAGGAAAAAGAGAAACCCTCCTTTGTGTAAGAGAAGGAACCCAAACCTCACATTCCAAGTATTGTTCAAGATTTAGCAGAAGTACCTGGAGTGCCAATGTCATCTGTTCCTTCAGCCCTAGTTGGATAAGGACACCTTTCAGGATCAGACCAGCGAAGGCCCAGTGGTGTCACTGGGGATCCTGGGGTTCCAGGACACCAGGGGAGTGACAGCCATGATGCTAAATCTCACTCCTTCTGGTCCACCCATCCTCCTGTTTCCATGGAGCGATGCTCAGACAAACCATGCCCAGGAAGGGGCTGCCTCATTCTGTTAAAATTAATCAACACACATTGCAGTGATGTCAAGACTAAGCCTTTGCTCCCATTTTTAGGATCTTTCAGCTCATCATATTAAGCTGTGACTCTGTTAGGAGGAGCCTGGAAGAACCCTTATCCCAGTTCTTTTAACCTAGACAATCCAGTAACAGTCTTTTTGTTTTTTTGAATGCTCCTGACTTTTATCAACAATTGTAGGTAACAGGCTGAGTTGGGCATTGGGTAGTTTGGACAGCTTAGACTACAGACCTCTGCATCACACTACCCTCTCCAGGGATTCATACACCAGGTTCTTTGCTCCTTTCCACAAGATTCACAGAACTCCCAAAGGGGCGTGTTTTACCCTGGAAGACAACAGTAGTTGGGCAGAGTAGAGAGCCTGCTCATACTGCCTACCACATGCCTCCTCCTACCACATATAAATACTGCCCTTGCCCTCAGCCCCTTAATGTGAGGTGAATAAACAGACTATATAAAAAAACCCTCTTATTAGTACTCTAGGCAGTGACCTTATACAAAAACTGCAACGAGCAGCAAATGTTATCTTGAGAAATCTATTTAGGAGTCTGACTTCTGGAGAGAAAGAAACTATGCAAATAGTATCTTTAGATAATGGCTCTCTCTTACTCAACCATTTGCCTTTTTCGGCTGAGCTGAAGAGATCCTCTTGTGAAATTCTTTATCCAGCCTACCACCCCTCAAATAGATTTTGATGTATCTTTTTCTCTTGTGCTTGGCTTAGAAGTTTAGAGGCAGCACATGTCTATCTAATGCGCAGCATCCAGAACTGGCTTTTTCCTAGAGTTTTGTTCCCCCCATTTGTTCAGAGGAATAATCATTGAAATATGAGGAGGGAGAAAATACTATATGGACCATGAGTGGTATGCACTATGCAATAGAAGACCTAGACCACTCATGGGTCAAAACCTTAAGCTGGGGGGAGTTTTGCCTGTTTGGTGCCAAGCAGCAAAGACCCAGCCATGAGCATCATTCAAGGTGAGTAACTTTCTCTTTTTCCCCCACACTACCTCCAAATACAGACAGAAACCTCCTGAAAGATTAAACTACCACAGACTACCAAGCAGTTGTGCACAACTTATTTCATGAGGAATTTATAATCAAGGGTTTTGTTATACTGACACACATAACATGGAGAAGTGTGTAACGCATTTATATAAACCACATGATCTTCCAAATCCTACCCCACTGCAATATATTGGCATCCAAGAACAGCCTTAGAGGCCTAGAACAATTTAAAGGTATATCTTGTTTCCTAGAGTCAGAATCCATTTAAAACTGTAATGCTCTTTTAAAAATCTTTTTATAAAAAGCACCTTTTTTCCTCTCTCTCCTCCCTCCATCAGAGCCTGAAAGTGAAACTATGAGCAAGTGGAAAAAGGATTAGTTTTAATTTTCTTTGAAATGCTGCACAAAAACTGTTAGAAAAGTAAACGACAGGTTTCAGGGTAACAGCCGTGTTAGTCTGTATTCGCAAAAAGAAAAGGAGTACATGTGGCACCTTAGAGACTAACCAATTTATTTGAGCATAAGCTTTCGTGAGCGTAGCTCACGGGTCAGTGGCCGCACCACGTGGCTCGGTCCCACTCTGGCTGGGTCGAGGGCCCCTCCAGTGCTCCAGACGGGGTTCTGGGTCACAGGCCGCACCACACAGCTCAGCCCCGCTCCAGTCGGGGTGCTGGGTTGGGGGCCGCTCCAGCGGTCCAGTTGGAATATTGGGTTGCGGGCTGCACCATGCAGCTCAGCCCCACTCCTGTGCTCCAGCTGGGGCACTGGGTCGGGGGCTGCACCACGTGGTTCGACCCAGCTCCGGCACTCTAGCTGGGGCGCAGGGTCAGGGCCGCACTACACAGCTCCCGGAAACCATGGTGTGGCCCCGCTCTGGCTCCTAAGCGCTCCAATGGGAGCTGCAGGGGTGGTGCCTGCTGATGGGCCAGCGTGCAGAGCTGCCTGGTTGCACCTCTGGGTAGGAGTCGGAGAAGGGACATGCCACTGCTTCTGGGAGCCACTTGAGATAAGCACCACTCTGAACCTTCATCCCGAGCCTCTCCCCATGCCCCAACTACCTGCTCCAGCCCGGAGCACCCTCCTGCACCCCAAACCTCTCATCCCCAGCCCCACCCCAGAGCCTGCACCCCCAGCTGGAACTGCACCCCTTCCCGCACCCCTGCCCCAGCCCTGATCCCCCTCCCACCCTCCAAACCCCTTGGTCCCAGCCCAGAGCACCCTCCTACACTCCAAACTCCTCACCCTAGAGCCCGCACTCTAATTTTGTGAGCATTCATAGCCCACCAAACAATTTCTATTCCCTGATATGGCCCTCAGGCCAAAAAGTTTGCCCACCCCTGGTCTAGTGCAGTGGTTCTCAAACTTTTGTACTTGTGACCCCTTTCACATAGCAAGCCTCTGAGTGCGACCCCCCCCATTATCAAATAAACATTTTTAAATATATTTAACACCAATATAAATGCTGGAGGTAAAGCGGGGTTTGGGGTGGAGACTGACAGCTAGCGACCCCACATGTAATAACCTCATGATCTCCTGAGGGGTCCCGACCCCCAGTTTGAGAACCTCTGGTCTAGTGGTTGCGTGAGCAAAGACTGATATTCCCTCCACCTTGTGGTGAAAGGCTGAAATAGCTGCTAGGTGTGCTTTGATTGATCTTATGAATAAGCCAGCTTCTTTGAGTTCCAGTATATTTATCCGGTATGATCGGTAGAGGTGCCGTGACTGCAGTTAAATTTTTTGGTTGGCACCATAGTGAGAATCTCTTTCATTTTTGGAGGTAGGTATGGTGAGTGGTGGATCTCCTGCTATTTAATAATACCTGTTTCACTCTTTCTGAACAGGCTAATTTGTCACATTGGAACCATACAAGACATTCTTTGAGGTGACATTTCTCCGGAATTGGGTGGAGAGTCTGGCCTTTGTTCTGTGAGAGGAGGTCTGCCCTCAAGGGGAGAACTCGTGAAGCACAAACTGCCAAGCGCATCAAGTAAGGGAACCAAGTCTGTCTGGGCCATGTTGGAACAATCAGTATAATATGGGTCCTGTTGGTCCGTAACTTGTGAATGACTCGTGGGATTAGAGACATTGGTGGGAATGCATACATGAGTGCTGTGTCCCACGTGTTGAGGAAGACATTCCCTAGGGACTGGGGTGGTATTCCCTCTCTGAAGCAGAAAAGTGGGCATTTGTGGTTCGTTGCTGACATACACAGGTCTACCGATGGAAAGTCCCATTCCTGGAATATTGCTTGGAGAACACTGTCATGTATTTCCCATTTGTGGAATGGCCAAAAGATAGTAGTCTGTCTTGACAGCGATTGAGGCCCACCATGAATCTTAGAAATCATCATGTGTGAGCCAGATGTATGGTAATATGAAAATAAGCATCTTGGAGGTTGAGGACTGAAAATCAGTCCCCCTTGTCAAGCACTAGGATGATAGTGGTCAGTGTGACCATTGTGAATATGTGATTCCTCACAAATTTGTTGAGCTTCTGAAGGTCTAAGATGGGTCTCCATCCACCATTTTTCTTTGTGGTGAGAAAATAAGGGAGTAAAAGCCCTTCCCTTTGTATTGAGTTGGAACTTGTTCCACAGCACCCAACTGTAGAATCATAGAATATAGAATCATAGAATATCAGGGTTGGAAGGGACCTCAGGAGGTCATCTAGTCCAACCCCCTGCTCAAAGCAGAACCAATCCCCAAATTTTTGCTCCAATCCCTAAATGGCCCCCTCAAGGATTGAACTGGTTTACATCTGGTTGTAAAAGGTGCTCATGAGAGGGGTCTCTGATGGGGGACAGGGAAGAGAGAGGAAAAGGATGGCATAACCCAATCTTATAATCTCCAGTACCCTTTGGTCCGTTATTGCTGCCCAGGCATGATAGAATGGGTGCAGGCAGTGACCATAAGGTTTGGTAGGAGTATCTCACAGCATTGTATTGTGGAGAAGGTCATTCATGCCATGACCAAGAATTAAAACTGTGGCTTAGTGGTAGATGGTTGCGAAGACAAGGACTGAGTGGAGAGCCCTACGTCTTTGTGAGTGTTGCTTATTTCTGTTCTGGTAGAAGTGCCATTGTTGTGGGTGATGGAAAGAGGTGTCTCTACCCCTTTTGGTATGGTTGATACCAACATTGTTTGTTTTAGTGGCATCTATCTGCCTAAAGTGCATTGAGTGGCCCGAGAGTCCTTCACCGAGTGAAGATCGTCACCAGTTTTTGTGGAGAAAGGTTTCTCCCTATCGAAAGGTAGATCCTCCACCTTGAATTGGAGCTCTTTTGGGATCCCAGACAACTGCAACCACAAGGCCTTGTGCATTATGACAGCTGTGGCCATCATTCTCACAGCACTGTCCTGTATGTCCACTGAAACCTGTAGGGATGTATGGGCAATTAGTTGCCCCTCCATCATGATAGCATTGAGTTTAGGGTGTTTTTCCTCCAGTAAGACCTCAATGAATTCTTGCAGCTTACTGTAGTTATCAAAATTGTACTTGGCTAGAAAGGCTTTCAGGGTTCCCTCCCCACTCTGAAGTCTGGGGTACAGATGTGAGGACCTGCATGCAAGACCCCCTAAGCTTATTTTTACCAGCTTAGGTTAAAAACTTTCCCAAGGCACAAATTCCACCTTGTCCTTGAACAGTATGCTGCCACCACCAAGTGATTTAGACAAAGAATCAGGAAAAAGGACAACTTGGAGTTCCTCTTCCCCCCAAAATCCCCCCAAGTCCTTCCACCCCCTTTCCTGGGGAGGCTTGAGAATAATATCCTCACCAATTGGTTACAAAATGATCAAAGACCCAAACCCCTGGGTCTTGGAACAATGGAAAAATCAGTCAGGTTTTTAAAAGACGGATTTTATTAAAAAAAGAAAGGTAAAATCATCTCTGTAAAATCAGGATGTACAATACTTTACAGGGTACTCAGATTCAAGAACACAGAGGGTTTCCCTCTGGGCAAAATTTTAAAGTTACAAAAAAACCAAACCAGGAATACACCTTCCCTCTCAGCACAAAGAAAAACACAAGCCAAAACAAAGATAAGCTAACGCATTCCCTTGCTTGCACTTGCTAATTCGAATGGAGTTGGATTGCCTGCTTCTTTTGATCTGTCTCCAGCAAGCACACAGAACAGACAGACCCAGAACAGGAAAAAAAAAAAAAAGCCTTGCCCCCCCCCCACCCACCCCCCAGATTTGAAAGTATCTTGTCCCCTTATTGGTCCTTTTGGTCAGGTGCCAGCCAGGTTACCTGAGCTTCTTAACCTTTTACAGGTAAAAGGATTTTGTGCCTCTGGCCAGGAGGGATTTTATAGTACTGTATATAGGAAGGTTGTTACCCTTCCCTTTATATTTATGACAAGAGCGGAGTAATTGGCTACCCTGAATTGGAGTGTAGCCAACGAGTATACCTTTCTACCGAGAAGGTCGAAACGTTTGTGTTCTTTGTCTTGTGGAGTGGACTGGAATTAAGGTTGTTTGCGGCGGTGATTGGCGGCTTCCAGAACTAGGGACTTGGGTCGTGGATGAGAGAAGAGAAAGTCCATCCCCTTAGCTGGGACAAAGTACTTTCTGTCAGCTCGTTTGCTGGTAGGTGGTATCGCTAATTAAACAAAATTTACTAAATTGGAACTAATCTGACTCTTTCTATGGAGAGAAAAAACAAAGAGGTAGCCGCTGAGCTCTGTCTGCAGGCAAAGAAAGTTAAGAAGGAACAGAAGGGTTGGGTTGTGTGCGCGCTACATGAGGCACCAACGGCACTGCGAGACGACTACTGTGCACGTACATCCCGACTGAGCACTGCTACTGAGAAGCTCCGATCTGTGGCACAAGGACGAACCGACACCTACATTGGAGCGACGCTCCTCAAAGAAGAAAGCTGGGTTTAAATTTTATTTTTCTGTTTATTATGGGTAGCCAGAGAACTAACAGGTTTATGACCATGGAGAAGTCATGCAAATGAAACCTGAATGAGCGAGTTCTATTCAGACTTTTCCCTTACTAGTCTCTTGTGAAAGACTTTGGGGCACATTTTTAAAGGTATTTAGGCACCTGAAATGCAGCTAGACACCAAATGGGAGTTTCAAAAGCACCATTGATTTCAAAGGCACTTAAGCACTTTTGAAAATCCCACTGGGAACCAATCTGCATCTTTAGGTGCTTAAATACCTTTAAAAATCTGGCCCTTTGACAAAAGCTTTCTGAAAGCTCAGATGAATAATAGGCCAAATCCTCTGCTCCAGCTAAGCTGCCCTCAATATGAGACTGGTGCCGGAGGAAGAGCAAAGGTGCCTTCTTGCACCTGTAAAATCTTTTGGTGTGCGATCTGACTGGTTGACCACATCAAAATGGCCACATAATCAGCTGAATAACACTGTGCCCGACCCACTTCCTCATATAAACCCTAGAACTCCATCACAGACCCCACCTGGTGCTTCTGCTTCAATTTTTATTTTTAAAAAAATAATGCTGCAGCATTTGGAAAAATAGCCCAAAGTGAACTGAACATTAAAATAAGGTATTGAAGTGGCGTGGGAATGAAGAGGAGTGGGCTCAGGGCTGGAACAGTGTACAATCTATGGATTCCTGCTGCTAGTGTAGTGTTGCATGTGAGAGAGGGTCTTAGTTAAAGGTAACTTCATTCAACAAATCTTTAAAATCATAAATTAGCAGGAAAAAACCCAGATGTCAATAGTATAAATCTGATTTATATTTTAAATATTTTGGCTATTAGCATAGGAATTGCTTATTTCCATAGTATAGTATCTGCACAACTTATTGATATAAATACACTGCTTAAAAACAAACGAGATTTTTTGACAAGTGCAGCAACTTAATTGTACTGTAGTGATGTATATGTGATATTTATGGTTACATGTAAGAGATTAGCGACAAGAATTAACTACCTAACCAACTTAGTTAGGCCCACCTACTGTTTCCTACAAAAGGGAAATTGCACAAGATCTCAACAGCAAGCTATTTCCTGGAATAATTTGTGTACATAAAATGGTTCTGCTATCTCATACCGGCTTTGGTGAAATCAAAATTTAAGTTTTCACCGTGCATCTGAATTTTTTGCCACAGGGATTCAAGGATACCTTTAGTAGAGGGTTGAGAATCACACTGATCTGGGGCTGGAAATAGCATTTTTATTTCAAAGGTCAAATGGGCTATCACTTATTCCAATCCCTGTGCTCTCTGCAGGGAAAGGCAGACAAAGGAGAGAGGCAGTACTCTGACAATTTGCAAGCCTGATAATTTGTTCTTTGTATTTGGGACAATGCCTGAAATACTGGTAGAAATGGAACAGGTAAGGCTCTATATATTTATTAAGAGGATGAGCAAAATACTTTCATGTATTGCTGAAACCTGGAGGTAGGGGATGAGCAATGAGAGGCAGAGAGAGACTTTTTTAACTGCCCTGTCTGTCAGAATACCATAAGAACGGCCATACTGTGTCAGACCAAAGGTCCATCTAGCCCAGTATCCTGTCTTTTGACAGTGGCCAATGCCAGGTGCCCCAGAGGGAATGAACAGAACAGGTCATCATCAAGTGATCCAAAGATAAATTGAAAGAGAAAGTCGACCAGCTATATATCTTGTTTGCTGTATATCTGGGTGACTATTTTTGTAAATTACATTGTAACTGAATGTCAGTTGCACTGATTCTGATGTTCCATCTGATCATAGTATAGAAGCACACATACAATGATGTAAAATGCATAGGAAATACAGGTTAGATTTATATAAAAGCTACTAAAATTAAGTGCACATTACAAAATAAGTATGATTTCAAGATTCTTTATCCTTCTATGCTTTTTAAAGATCAATTATTACTTACAGATAAAATTAGTTACATTGTAATGTCATTGTAGTATATTGGTAATGAAAATGCACATAAAAATATCAGACTAATATATCAGCTTCACACTCAATTTAACACCTATTCAGTGTTACTGCTTCCTGGATCACTTTAAGTTTGTAAAAATAATAATGATTAATCATTAATAATGTGATTTCAACTTTTGTTCTTTAAGTTTTCAATGTTTAGAAAACTTAAATCCCCAAAAGGCTTCCTCTAATGAAAAACGTATTAAACCCCTGTTGTTTTGTGGTATTTATTGTCTTGTGTTATACAGAAGAGTTTACAAATGCTTGCAGGATGAAGGTCAAAGACAATCTTTTGGCTACACTCACACAAATCATATCTTCACCTACTATGAACTTCAACAAATAACAAATCTGCTTATCTGATCAAATCTAGGGAGGAAAAATAGCTGATGTTTTAGGAACTAAAACAAAACTGCAAAGCAAAAGAGAAGCTGAAAAACAAAAGAAAAAAAGCTATATAAAATTAAATAGAAATATATAGGTAAGAATAATTGGGGGGAAAGTTGTTTATTCTATCATCTGAATTGATCCAGGGATATTTGTTTATTGCAAACTATTGACAACTTGACATTTACATTTTAAATGAAAAAAAAAGGTGTGTACAAAAACAAGCTCAAGATTTTCTACAGTCACCTTCTCCCTCACAAAAGCTTAAGTCCCTGATCCTGCACATTCTTATGCATGTGCTTAAGTTTAGTATACACATGGTAGTAAAGCTAAGCATGTGTATAAATGCTTGCAGGATGGAGCTTGGAGGATGGAGTTTACAAAGGGGCTTAAAAGTTGTAAATCATCCATTAAATTACTTTTTTTATTTAAAAAAATATAAAGTAATTGCATGTATGGTTTTTCTTAGGTGTGAAATGAGTTATTAATAGTTGTATGTTGGTCTTGAATTCCAAGACCTCTTTTTATTATATAATTGTAGGCCTTGATCCTAAAAACATGTACATACATGTTTAATTTTATGCAAATAAGTAGTCTCATTGCCTTCACTGAAATTTAGAACTCTACAAAAGAATATAATTATGATTTAAACTGGGTTAAACATTATCAAAGTTACTCATTAACGTAAATTATAACATGAGAAAAATAAATATTAAAAATAACCAATAGATTTTTTTCCAAATTACCAGGATCCAAGTTTCACAACTTCTATAAAGCACAGAACCAAATTATTCACACACCTGGACAGAATTTTTCCTCAGAGTCATAAAAGACAGAACATTATTTACTATTTATCATGGAATTCAGTAAAAGAGTTTTTCTCACTTGTAAATTTTGGGGTAGAGAGCAACTGACCTTCATCCATTCTATAAGGTTTTAAACTTCCCTACGCCAAAAAAAATCTGTAATGTCTGTTTATTACAATTAACAATTATTCCTGGGATTTGCTGGGTAATGTCAAAACAATACAACTCAATTCTTGCTTTCAGAAATAATAAGGCCTTGTGAATATCAGTTTTGTTTGCTTAACTATGCAAAAGCAAATGATACAACCAAACCTAGAAATTCATAAAACTGAATAAATGCCTGTAAATAGTAGAATTGGTCAAGAATTTTCTAAAAAAACATTTTTTGTCAGAAAATGTCACTTCATCAAAACTGAAATTTTTGTGGGAAAGTATCTGCTTCAATCAACCTCCCCAGTAGAAAAATATTTGGAAAAAAAGTTTAGAAATTGCCAAAACGTTCCATTTTGACATTTTCAAAATGAAGTGTTTAATTTTCTGGTTCAAAACTACTTTTTTTGTTTGAAAATGTTTTACACTAAAAAGATTTAATTTTTAAAGGTCAAAATCAAAATGAAGCTTTTCAAAATAATCCAAACAAAATGTTTGTTGACATAATCAATAAGCAAAAAAAAAAAAAATGGCTTTGTGAATATCTTTGAAAAAACACGGCTACCCCGATATTTGAAATTGCAAATTTTCATCCTGATTTGTATTGGGTAAAATTTCAATACTGAAATTTCTCATGGGATGGGAAAAGAGTTTCCTATCCAGCTCGAGTGAATGGTAAAGGAACCCAATTGTGGGGTTTTTGTTTTGTTTTGTTGTAAAATAAATCCTAAAGGGTAATTTCACCTCCACCCCCACCCAGCATTTGGTAGGAATGTTACACTAATCCTGATGATGATTTTCAGAATTGTAGCATATGTGCACAGATCACATTTATTTAACTGGATTTGTGAAACACTTTATGTTGAGCCTATCTTTCAAGGTGTTGGTCACAGATACCCTCAACTCCCACTGGAAACACTGAGAATTGAAGGAGCTCAGCATCTGTAGAATCTGACCTTGTACTCCTGGTCCTTATGTTTCAGTAGAGACCAGCAGTCTTGTTTGATAAGGCTGTATTTGCTTGAGAAGAGTGATCATTGCTGCCTTACCATTAAATCTACTTTTGTTTATGAGCAGGAAAGAACTAATCTGTTCCTTATCTAGCTCGGAGTCTGGAGGCTGATTAATTTGTACTATCTGGATAGAGTGGCACCAATCCTTGTCCCTCCCCCATTTGTACTAAGAGGAGAACGGCCAGCTGTTTCCTGTGGAGAACTAATTTTTGCAGTTGGAGCCACTGTGGATACAAACAGCTTCTGATATAAACAAGTAGAAGTGAATGGAAGGCAACAATTCTACTTCCAGTGAATTCTAGAAAGAATTCTGCCTACAGAATTCATATTCACCAGCATTAGAAAGTTATGGACAGGTACATTTGGGAAGACAAACAGGAACACGCATTTAAAATTCACTGAAATTCATTGGCTGGGGAGAGACTCAAGCTCTGTCTTTGCTAGAAAAACTACCTTACGAGTCTAGTTTGCAGTGAAAGATTATTCAGTGTAATCCAAGGATAACAAGCTCCAAACATTACACTTCCCATCTATTCCTTTGGTGGCTAAACCTCAACCGATATTTTCGTCTCACTCTCGCTCACTAGGAATGTCACTTTTATTTATTACTTGTAAAAGCAACAGAGATGGGGCCTCTAAAATGGTGCCAACTCTCTTAATTTTAATATGAGTCTCATCATATTTTGTTTCAGAGTGGTAGCCATGTTAGTCTGTATCAGCAAAAAGAATGAGGATTACTTGCCCATTTTTTCATGTTCTCTGTATATATATCTATCTTCCTACTGTATTTTCCACTGCATGTATCTGATGAAGTGGACTTTAGCCCATGAAAGCTTATGCCCAAATAAATTTGTTAGTCTCTAAGTACTCCTCGTTCTTTTTTTATTATACTTTGTGCTTTTCTTAAAACACTGCTCCTGGAGTTTTTTCTGTGAATCTTTTACATTTGAACTCCCGGCTGGGGAAGCTAGCCCCCAGGCCCGCTCCTGCTGCCTCCCCTGGCTCCGGCCAGGCGGTGCGGCTGGCAGTCCTGCCGCTCTCAGTGGCATGGTAAGGGAGTGGGGGGTTGGAGAAGGGGCAGGAGGTCCTGGGGGGCAGTCAGGGGACAGGGAGCGGTTGGATAGGTGTGGGGTCCTAGGGGGCCTGTCAGGGGTCTGGGGTTTGGATAGAGGTCAGGGCAGTCGGGGACAGGGAGCAGGGGGGGTTGGATAGGGGGTAGGGTCCCGGGGGAGCAGTTAGGGACGGGCGGTCCTGGGAGGGGGCAGTCAGGGGACAAGGAACAGGGGGGATTGGATGGGTTGGGAGTTCTGACGGGGGAGGTCGGGGGGGTTGGATAGGCGTGGGAGTCCCGGGGGGCCTGTCAGGGTGTGGATAGGCAGTGGGGCAGTCAGGGGACAGGGATGAGGGGGGGTTGGATGGGTCAGGGGTTCTGAGGGGGGCAGTCAGGATACAGGGGGGATTGGATAGGTGTGGGAGTCCCGGGGGGGCCTGTCAGGGGGTGGGGCTGTGGATAGGGAGTGGGGCAGTCAGGGGACAGGGATCAGGGGCGTTGGATAGGGGGTGGGTTCCTGGGGGGCGGTTAGGGGCGGGGGGGTCCTGGGAGGGGGTGGTCAAAAGACAAAGAGCAGGGCAGGTTGGATGTGTCAGCGGTTTTGACGGGGGAAGTCAAGGGATGGGAAGTGGGAGGGGGCAGATAGGGGATGGGGGCCAGGCTGTTTGGGGAGGCACAGCCTTCCCTAGCGGGCCTCCATACAGTTTCTCAAACCTGATGTGGCCCTCGGGCCAAGAAATTTGACCACCCCGTTCTATAATGGAAAAAAAAAAACACCCTCATGATTTTTAAGCCAGTTTTATGACTGTTGGAGGCCTGATAATTTTTGAATGCTTGAAGTTGGCAATACTGCTATTAACATTAACCAGATCTACCATGGCTGCAACAATAGTGATATGCTGGAGAGTCATCACTATCTTTTTTGTAAAGAAAAATTGTTACTGTTTTTCCTTTTTGGCAGGTGAGCATCACATAGTTGAGCTAAAATGTAGACAAGGAACAACCAGGTTCCACACTGATTCAATATCTTTTTACTAAAAAAAGAAAAGGAGTACTTGTGGCACCTTAGAGACTAACAAATTTATTTGAGCATGCTCGGGGGTCGCATAACTAGTTAGCATGCCAGAGTCTTGTTTGTTATCGGAATTAACCAGACAAATAGCTCCACCAACTAAGAACGGCCATGCACCACCAACCACAGAATCGAGAAAGAGCTATCACTCTGTCAATCCTTTCCGTGTCCGGACCGGCTTTTTACTGACAAGAATGGGTAACTTTTCTAGTCTAGAAATAGCAAAAGAGGCATGCCAGCCTAATACACTAAATAACCTTGCCTCACACGGATTCAAGATCCTGTGGGGGAAAAAGAATATTATATTGCTTAAGTCATATATTTATTCACATAAGGAGGTAGAGTGAAGGTTACACAGGCAACCTTAATTTTGACACTTCCTGATTCTTTATAGCCTCGCTTTCCAATCTTAACATACTTAATATTTTAAAATATTTAATATATTTTAATTGAATTTCATATAAAAGGCCAAGTTCTGTGCATAAGTGAGTTGAATGATTCTAGCTACATTCAGAGATTCTTCTTCATTGAAGCACGTGTACATTTATAATGTAAGGACACCCAGCCACATTGGCCGTCCCTGAAATCCTCATAATTGGGCACTATGATTTTAGAAAACCTGTGCCAAAGACTCTAATTGTTCAGCCACTATTTTGATAGGAGAATTTTGTTCCTGGGATTAAAGGTATCGGGGTGGCACCGCCAATCTGTATGCAGCTTGAGAGTGGTTTGAGAAAGTAGCATTAGGGTAACAACTCCACATGCAAAGCAGCAGATGTACTATCACAGTGCAAGCTGCGATGGACCAGGGCGTGAGAAACCCACAGGACACTTGAAGTACTGTAGAGCAGCAGTTCTCAAACTTCATTGCACTGCAACCCCTTTCTGACAACAAAAATTACTACATGACCCCAGGAGGGGGGACTGAAGCACTAGCCTGTCCGAGCCCCACCACCCTGGACTGTGGTGCCAAAGCCTGAGCTCCACTGCCTTGGTTGGGGAGCCAAAGCTGAAGGACTTCAGCCCCAGGCGGGGAGCGCCAGTAATCTGAGCCCTGCCAGCTAGGGCTGATGCCCTTGGGCCCTGGGCAGTGCAGCTCAGGCTTGGGCTTGGGCGGTGAGGCTCAGGCTTTGCCCCCGGGCTCCAGGAAGTCTAACAGCAGTCCTGTTAACCCCATTAAAAGGGGTGGTGACCTATTTTGGGGTCCTGATCCAGTTTGAAACTGCTGCTGTAGATGGTTAATGGAGCTGCAGCAGCCAAACAATCCCTTGTGGCTGTGGGGGGACAGATGGTCTCTGCCACTGTGCACCTCAAACTGGCTCCATTCTCTCCCCCCAGGGCTAGGGAGGGGGAGTAGGGTGACCATGTGTCCGGTTTTTGACCGGAACACCAGGTCGAAAAGGGACCCTGGCAGCTCCGGTCAGTACCGCCAACCGGGCCATTAAAAGTCAGAGCAGTGGTGCTGTGGAGCTAAGGCAGGTTCGTCTCTACCTGTCCTGGCTCCGCACTGCGCCCTGGAAGCAGCGAGCAGATCTGGCTCCTAAGCACCAGCTCTGCACTCCCATTGGCCTGAAACCACGGCCAATGGGAGCTGCGGGGGCGGTGCCTGCAGGCAAGAGCAGTAGGCAGAGCTTTTTGCTGTACCTCCACCTAGGAGCATTACTGCTGCTGGCTACTTCCTGGGCACAGCATGGAGTCTGCCTTAGCTGCCCCACTGACTGGGAGTCACTGGAGGTAACCCTGCACCTCCTCCCCAAACCCAGAGTTGCCTCCTGCACCCCAAACCCCTCATCCCTGGCTCCATCCCAGAGCTTGCACCCCCAGATGAAGCCCTCCCCCTACACCCCAACCCACTGCCACACCCTGAACCGCTCTGTCCCACCCCCATCTGAAGCCCCCTGCACCCCAAATCCCTCATCCCCACTCCAGAGCCTGCACCCCCATACAGAACCCTCACCCCCTTGCACCCTAACCACCTGCCCCAGCCCAGAGCCCCCTCCCATATCCTGCACCCCTCTGCCCCACCCCTCAGCCTGGAGCCCCTTCCAGCACCCCCAATCCTTCATCCCCAGATGGACCCTTCCCCCCAGGCACCCCTGCCCAGAGCCGCCTTCCACATCCTGAACCCTTCTGCCAGAGCCCCCTCCTGCACTCCAAATCCCGCATCCCCAGCCCCACCCCAGAGGGAGCCCCCTCCCCCTCCCCTACCCCAGCCCACTGTAAACGAGTGAGGATGGGGCCCTCAGTTCGCAGAGGGAGCTGAGCTCTGGCACAGCGCTGGGCCTGCCAGGGACCAGCCCTGTTGGCCCCGATGCCCGCAGCGGGAGGGCTTGACCCGGGCCCCACCAGCACTCTCCCTGCCGCTGGGCCTTGCCTAGACCAGGGTGTAGCTCGCACCAGCCAACTCAGCCTTAGCTAAGTCCGGCCTAGGCGGCAACAGCTGCACCCGCACTGGGGAGCAGCTGATGGGCTCCTCAGCCGGGCTAGGCTGGGCCGCCGATTTACTGCTGCCCTCCTGTTAATCAAAACAAAGCGTAACAGGGCTGCTGCGCCTTTAAGAAGCTCGTGTAAGGGACCCCTCCGGCCAATGGGCGTGTTCCTGAGCCCTGCGCGTGAGCTAGCTGAGAGCGGGGCCAATGAGCTGGCGGGAGGGGCCTTCGCGTGCCTCACGTACACCCCGTCTCTCCCGGCTGAGGAGCCAATCAGCTGCTGAGCTGCGCAGTGAGCGCGGAAGCGGTCGTCGGTCGCGAGGGGGTCGGTGGCGCAGCGGGAGGCCGAGGCCGGCGGGGATGGTTGGCCGGGAGAAGGAGCTCAAGATCCGCTTCGTGCCGGGGCAGTGCGAGCTGGTGGAGGTGAGCGGGGCGCGTTGGCGGTCCGAGCGCTGGGGCAGGGTGCGCAGAGCGGCCGGGGGGCCTTGGGCTCGGCCTGTCCCGTAACAGCTACTGGCGGGGGCTCCAGCCACCGTGACCAACTCGCCAGACCCCTCCCCTGCGGGCGGCAACTGCGGCCTGCTTCTAGCTCGCCCCCCGAGGCCTGCACCCCGGAGAGCCGTCGCCTTGCGTCGGCGCCGCATCGGGCGAGCTCCCGGCTGGGTCGGGTGGCGCTGTCTCTCGCCCCCCCCCCCCGCAGCGGGTGCGGGGGAGCGGGACAGCTACACTCCTGTGGCATGACTCTGAGTGGAGACCCGGCTCCCAAGTAGCCTGCGCGCTCATCAGCGGGCCTGCCCAGCCCCACCCCCGCTCTCCAGGCCAGCCAGGGTCACCTAGCTCCCCAGACGAGTTGCCTACTGCAGAATGAATCTCTTAGCCTTGAAATAAGTGTTCCTGCTGTCAAGTCTGATGCAGCCCTACACCAAACCCAGCCAGACAGCAGTGCTCATCAGTACCGCATTAAAAATATCAGTGGACATAAAGAAGGAAAACAGACCTAATTAGATTTCTGGGCGGTAAGAAGTAGTTATTTATGAAACTGTCATTAGATAACCTGATGAAAAGGTTCCTTCAGCTTCCGGTTCCTTGGGGGGGGATGGAAGTAATTTATTTCTGCATTATCTAAATGTATGAATTCAATTTATTTGAAGATAATATGTTTAGTGGGATCCATTACTACCACTTCTGTTGTATATGCTCTTTAATTTGATTTTAATAAACCAGCTTGTGCCTCATCCAGATGTTCACCTCCAGGGGGAACAATAGCACTCTTTTTGTGGTGGTCTAAGACTCTATCCTTATCCACTGAAGAAGAAAGGGAAGCATTGTTCACAAGATATTTTCTGTATAACCGCATCACCACTAATTTTGCAAACATCTAAAGGTAGACATGGTATACAAAAAGCTCTTGCCACTTGTACTGGTGGCTCAGATTTTATGTCAGACTTTTTTTTTGAGTAGTCTCAGGGCACCATTATATCATTTGAGTCCCCTGAATTTTGCTGGAGATATTGGCCTGGGATTAGAATTTAGAAATTCTGACTCCTAGTAACCTGGTAGGTAACTGTTGTCATCATATCTTTTTATTTTAGCTTGAGAGTATTTACAAGCTTCATATACTTGAACAATCTGGGACCTGTCTACCTTTTTATTCCATGACAACAGTGAAGAACCTAAGGAATGTTTTTACTTTGCAGAAAAATGTTCCCAGTGCAGGCCTCTTACCTGAATTTGCTGCCTTGGAAAATCCACCTATACCTATTTGGTCTTGTAGTTTTTTATTGATTGGTGGAACAAGAATTAATGACTAATTTTTTCATAATTTTGTTTTATATTAATGTTATAGCAACACTTTTACTACTGATTATAGGTGTCTTTGTCTTTAATATTTGCAATGTGGTGTTTAAATACTGTTAGAAGTGTTTTTCAAAATTTTGGTAAATAAGTGAGAGAGATTAAATTTCCCTCTAGTCCAGGGGTGGGCAAACTTTTTGGCCCGAAGGCCACATCTGGGTGGGGAAATCTTATGCTGAACCATGAATATAGGGCTAGGGTAGGGGGTTGGGGTGTGGTTGGGGCGCAAGAGGGGATACAGTAGGGGGCTCAGGGCAGAGTGTTGGGGTGCAGGAGGGGGTACAGAGTATGGGAGGGGACTTGGCAAGGGGTTGAGGTGCAGGAGGGGTGCGGCGGGGGCTCAAGGCAGGGGGGTAGGGCCTCAGGGAAGGGGCAGTGGGATGCAGGCTCTGGGCTGGCGCTGGTTACCTCGAGCAGCCTCGGGTGGCAGCAGCACAAAGCAGGGCTAAGGCAGGCTCCCTGCCTGCCCTGGCCCCACACTGCTCCCGAAAGTGGCTGGCATGTCTGGCAGTGATTCCTAGGGGTGGGGTGGGGCAGGTACCACCCCCTGAAGCTCCCATTGGCTGCGTTTCCCTGTTCCCAGCCAATGGGAGTTGCAGGGGGCGGTGCCTGCAGGCAAGGGCAGTGCATAGAGCACTCTGCCCCTCCCCCGGGGCCGCAGGGATGTGGTGCCGGCCGCTTCTGGGAGCGGTGCAGGGCCAGGGCAGGCATAGAGCCTGCTGTAGCCCCGCTACGCCACGGGGCTGGCAATCCCGTGGGCTGGATTGAAAGCCGTGATGGGCAGTAGTTGTCCCTCCCTTGCTCTAGTCAAATATTTTGATATGTTCACTTTTCTGTCTTTACAACTCAAGTCTGTCAGCCTTTTCATCACTTTTTTCTGAGTTCCCATTCATTTTTGTTGTTGAGGGTGTCCAAAACTAACTGGAGTATTCTAGGGATAGTCTTGACAGTGACTTCCCAGTTCAGATATTTCTGTGCATGGTACAGCCGAAAACTGCATTGCTTGCCAGTTCAGATCCAATTACTGTGTATTGTCATCACTAAATTATATTAGCTTTGAAATTTAAAGGATTTTAATAGTTGGACTTCATTGTTGTCTCATGCTGTCAAGCTCTTAACTCCTTAACTAACTCTTTTCATCAAATATTTTTATAACCGCTTTCAAGTTGAAAGCTGAAACTTACCACCTCTTTTGAAAACTTATACTCTTAAATTGCATTCAACTAGTGTCTACAGAGGAATGTTGTCTTTTGAAATATTCTGTTTCTCAGCTTTTGGTGTCATTGTGTATTCATTCTTTTTATCTGAAAGAGACCTCTGATTAAAGTTCTTTTGATCTTATTTCAGACTTTACTGTTAAATAACTCAGGTTAACATCCCAGTTCGTGCTTCAAAACTTCCTTTACCTCTGTCCTCAGTGAACACCTAGAAGAGTGAGACGTATCTGTACAGTGCGTTATTCTACTTTTATATTCATAGTTGGAAGTGTTTGAATGCAAGTGATTGCTGCCAGGATTTCCAGGCACTCTTTATAATTGAATCTGTTAATCTGATAAAAACGTATGTGTAACGGAATGACACTCAAAACATTACAGACTATTCTTTATGTTGCTTTATATTTTTAACTTAAGTCATAGAGAGAGAAATCTTATCAGAAACCTTCATAGCCATAACTAGCTTTTTGAATGTATCCTCCAATCATGCAGGACTACAGTAAAACTCAGGCTGACATTCAGCAGTCATGTCACAGTTTTAATATTAAAGTCAAAGTATCCACCCTCTTGTAATTTGATATAAAGTGGGATTGGTAATTTTAACAAGCTCAAAAAAAGAGTTAGCAGACCTGTGCAGCTTGAGTTACCTAGGCACAGAAGTTACCAGACATAACTTTAATATATAATATTTAGCCCTGCCCCTTTAGTTAGAGAAATGCAGAAGCAACAGGAATCTTTTCTTGCAGAAAGGGGAATGTGGAGCAAAACAAGGAGTTAGCATTTAAGCTTCTATGTCTTCTGGTTTTAAAGGAAAATCTTCTGAATGTGTTCAGATAGGGTGTTGTCATTCTGAGTCTGCAAAAAGAATGCTCCAGTACCTCTGTAGCTGATTTCCTAAGGAACCTTGAAATTGACAAGACTTGTTACTGTTCACTCTGTCAGTGCTTCTGCTGACACACAGGTTCTGTTCACTCTGTCAGTGCTCCTGCTGACACACAAAACCATGAACACCATCAAAGGCACCCACTGGATCTGCTTGCAGAGCAAACATTGCTTCAGGGAGGCATTCAATGAAGAATCAATGCAATGCTTATTGTGGGTGGGTTATGTATAGAGGTTGGGAAATCTGATCTATTTCATACTTAGAATGACAGGTTTCAGAGTAACAGCCCTGTTACTTAGAATACATTTGTTCTGAACCTATGGCAGATTGAAAAGACCCATGATTGTTTATCCCAGTGTTTGAAATGGTTTCCTGGTCATAAACTTGCTTACTCATTTGTGCTGTCTCAGCAAGGTAGAGTAACAGAATACAAATTGCATCTAGTTAAACTGTTAAAGGTTATCATTTTGCTTAGATTTCATCGGATGTGTTCTCAGTTTCTAGTGCAAATATAAATGAGCATCCAATTTTTGACTTGTAAATTCAGAATGATTCTCTAAAACATCATCCAGTTACCTGACTAAATTTAAGAATAACATATTCTTGCTTATAATTATAAGGGAAGCAGCTCACAACCCCTATATTGAGGTTGCTAGTCACTTTTTATTATTAAAGATTCTTGCATGCTCCATTTTGTATGTAATTTATATAAGTTTATCTGTAGGTAATCTTGTTAAGCACTGAAGTATGCTTTAGTATACCACATGGACAGTTGGAACAGTTAAATAATCAAAGCATTTTTCTGATGCATCTTGTCCAACTAAACATGAATTGTGTGAATATTTTATTAATTATTTGCCTGAAATATTCAATTTACATCTCAATTCTGCAGTGAGCTCCTGATGGGAATACCTCTGCAGAATCCTTTTGTAATGAGTGGGACTCTTCCTGGGCACAGAGGCTGCCCAGAAGGAGCTCATTGCAGGATTAGTTCACAGCTTTTTCAATAAAACATTCAGAGTCAGATCTTCAGAAGCACTCATCACTTAGCAGTTCCTGTTGTGCAGGGGAGCTCTTGAATTATGAGCTCCCTTAAATATCTGACCCTTTGTTTTTGATTTTTTTAAATTCTTTGTTTAGCGCTACTGACATAAATAAGTTTCTGAATGAAGCTTAGCAGTTCAGATCTCTGAAATATAACATAAATGTGTATCTATATTTGCTGCTGTAACATTATCCTATGCTTTCAAGTATTTACATTTTACAAAGCTTTATAGGGCTCAATGTATCACTTAATCACTACGTTTTTGAAAACAGTGAAGAAAGCAAACCTGAACATTTTTCAGGAATAATATGATTATGGTTGCATTCAAATAGCAAAACATTAAACTGAGACATTAAGTATAATGGAAAGAAATAAAAATGTGTGGGGTTTTTTTTGTTTTTGTTTTTCCCCCACCCAGGAAGATGCTAATATTCCCAATAGACGTGTTCTGATTACAGGAGCTACTGGGCTTCTTGGAAGAGCAGTGTACAAAGAATTTAATGAAAACAATTGGCATGCAGTTGGCTGTGGATACAGTAGAGCTCGACCCAAATTTGAGCGGGTTAATCTTCTGGATTCTATTGGGGTTCATGACATTATCCAGGATTTTCAGGTAAGATTACTGGAAGGAAAGAAGAAGCAGACAGTCTCCAGTGCAATATGGCAAGTTATGTGTATCCTTCATTAAACAAATAAGTTTAAGATGTCTTACACCATTTAGCTCATACGATCCAAGTGGCACTCCAAAATCCTTCTGAGGTAGTAGTTTCGAAGAAGATGGCAGTTTTCTTGTTCCCCTAATTTGTACAGTGACTACTCTGTGTTTGTTGTATCTAGGGTTATTACGCAATCAACAACAAGTCAGTGTGTAAACACCCATTTAGTAGTTAAATAAAAAGCTGTTACATTTCTGTAATGATTTGTATGGAGACACTGCAATGTTACAATAAGGTTTCATTACACTAAAGATACAGAATAATTGTATACCTTGTTTCTCTCATGGCAGAAATCGCCTTGTAACAGCCAATTCTGTGTTTCACAAACTTCCGAGCTGTTTCACAGCTTCCAAGAAATAAATTTTTAAAAAGCTTATTCTAGAATAAATAGGGACCTAGTCTAGAAAAGAGTTAGAAAGCTCTTGTGTCTGGTCTACACCTGCCAAGCAAATCATTTATGAACTCTGCATTAATACCATTTAAATCTAATTTGGTTAGCATTGTTTAATTACCATTGTGGATGATTGGGTATTGAGTCTAACCCATATAATCCTTAACACTCAGATGAGAACAAAACTCCTTGCTGTAAGATAGATATTATTGAGGATCATGACTGCAAAATTACTAAATGAGACCCTTAGGTATTAATTATAAAACCTTAAGGCAGCTTTATTCTATTGCATTTCCAAAGGAAAGAAAGCTATTTGAGATTTCACAATAAATGATGATCGTTGTGGATCAGTGCCACAATTAAATCAAAATACTAGTTAGTTTCTCTGTAGATGAGACAGACCTGGTTTCTATGTTGAGGGCACAATTGCAATTTTTTTATTTTGTTCCTCATTAAAATTGAGTCTTTAATTTTCAGCCTCATGTGATAGTGCATTGTGCTGCTGAGAGAAGACCAGATGTTGTAGAAAGTCAAGCAGATGTTGTTTCTCAGCTCAATGTGACTGCTTCAGAGAACTTAGCAAAAGAAGCAGGTAAAGAGACAATGAGATGGATTCATTTTTTTTTTTTTGCGAGGATACTGCATTAATTTATACAGTGGCATAAGTATGCATTAGCACTTCACACTTAAACAGCCAAGATCCATCATTGCCTCAACAAGCTTTCTATCTAGCTTATTTAGGTGAAGACTGTGTATGTGTGGAGGATTATCAAGGAGACAAAGTCAGGGAATGAAGGGGTGAGAAGGCAAGGGGATAGTATTGAATCTAGAACATGCATTTTTCCCCATCTATGACTGTAGTTTCATACTGAAAGTATGAATTATAGTGAATTTGAATTGGAGTACAAATGTCTTTAGGTGCAATGAATAGCAATTTTCCCTTCTATCACTAAAGGCTCATTGTAAGTTTTCTTTCTTCCCCGACCACACATCTTTTATCTTAGCTGGAATTGGAGCATTTCTGATCTACATTAGTACAGACTATGTGTTTGATGGAACAAATCCTCCTTATAAAGAGAGTGATGCACCAAATCCCCTAAATCTTTATGGTAAAACTAAACTAGAAGGAGAAAAGGCAGTCCTTGACAATAATGAAGGTAAGAACACAATTTAAAGCCTTCCATTGAAGGTTTTTTCTTCTCACTTTGTTACAGATGAGCTAATAGGTCATATTAAATTAATACAATCATAGACTCTGGATTTGGAAAAGACCTATTAAAACATCTAATCTAACTTCCTGTCTCTGTGGGATTGTTTTCTCTTTCTTACAAGTGGAATCTAATTTTCTTTGCTGATATTCCAAATCTCCATAGCTGCTTCTGTATTATTTATGTCCTAACAGTGTTTACAAAACCTCCCAATTTAGTATGATCTATTCATTTTATTAAGATGCTGTTTGCTCCCTCTTCTGGATTGGTAATGAAGGTAAGACTGGAACCAACACTAGACACCTTCCCCAACTCAGTATTTTGCTATGTTTCATAACCCTTTGGTTATGGTCTTTCAGTCAGTAATTAGTCTGTGGCAGTATTCCTGTGTAAGCAGATTTAAGTTGATTTTGAGTAAGATATCATAATACACTGAATTGGTTGTTTTACTAAAATCCAAATAGTATATGGATCAGTCTTTCAACTGTTAACTTTGGTTTCTTTTATTATAGAATTACAATCAAGTTTGTATTGGAAGATCTTTATATATTTGTATTATGAATAGTTCTATTTACAATTAGGTTTTTAGTGGCTTTTCTTATGATTTTTTTTTTTTTGTTTGAAGCAGTGAGAGATCACTTTGCTTCCTTTAAAAACAAAACCAAAAAACAACAACCCAAAATGGTTCTTTGTTCTTTCTTCCCGTCTCAGTTTTGATAACCTTTCAAAAACTGTTAGTGTCAAAACAAATGGTAATTCCCTTCCTACAGTAGGGAGTATATCATCCAGACAGCAGTCTTGTATATAGTCACGGCATTAATGAAAAAATCTCTTTTACAGTCTCAGCAACTTATATGTTCTTCTTCTTCACTTCCTAATTGCCTACATTTACATATTTTCTTTGATTTTTTTTAAAGTAGCCACTTGAGTTAATTTAAT
Organism: Lepidochelys kempii; assembly: GCF_965140285.1. Lineage (NCBI taxonomy): Eukaryota > Metazoa > Chordata > Testudines > Cheloniidae > Lepidochelys > Lepidochelys kempii. The sequence goes on from NC_136387.1 coordinate 25,831,196, forward strand.
TCCCTGTGTTTACTAATTTCTCACTTTCTCTGTAATATTGTTTCTCCCCTCCGCTCCTGCCTGCACCATGGGTCCCTTGTGAGATGCCTTTTGTTCGCTCATTCTCTTTTCTCTGCAAGTCTTGGGTAATTCACCTGTAGGTGCCTCTCCCTGTCCATTAACAGTACAGATCACTGGCATTATAAACACTTTGAATAAAAGTATTAGCTATATAAATGTCTGCTTTACTCAAAGAGGAATAGATGTCTTTTGGTGTAATTTTAGCAGCTTTAATTTACTGTATATAAATGTTCTCAGTTCTATATGAAATTTGAAAAATTCATATTGATTAAAAATGAGATGACAGCAGACTGTACACAAGCACAGTTAATACTGTTTCTCTTTTAGGGATGTGAATATATGTAAAGTTTACCAAAGGTCTAAAACAATTTTTATCCACGTTCTGTAATTCTCTTAGGGTTATTCTCAAGGATTCATTAGGTCATAGTTATTCATAGTTTCCTTTTAACACTTTTAAAAAAATATTTTTCCTCTTTAGGTGCTGCAGTGCTCAGAATTCCTGTCTTATACGGGGAGGTAGAAAAGCTGGAAGAGAGTGCTGTGACTGTTATGTTTGATAAAGTGCAGTTCAGTAACAAATCAGCCAATATGGACCACTGGCAACAGAGATTTCCCACCAACATCAAGGATGTAGCCAGTGTTTGCCGACAGCTATCAGAGAAGAGAATGTTGGTGAGAATTTTTGAGAAAATGAGCCTCCTTTAGACAAAATACAGATTGTTTTTGTTTTTTAATTTTCCCCTCCATGCTTTGGTACAGTTGAGTACCAAATCAAATCCAAGGTTCTGGTTCTAATTTACAGAGCACTGGGCTGAGCCTCTGCTACTTCAGTAACTACTTCTCTATCCATGACCCTCAATGAGTGTTGTGCTACTTGGGAAATGTTGGAATTATAAGTTGCAAGGATGAGAGTGCGAGAGCAGAACCCAGAGCTTTCTTAGCTGTTTGCGCACAAGAAATTAGAATGACCATGAATCTTGCTGTCTCCAGGACTAAAAATGCAAGTCATCGGTTCATCACCATAGTATTTCTACAATAAATTGTACACTTAAATTTTCTACCCTTTGGGTTTTTTTAAGATCAAGATTGATGAGACTTTTTATGGTGGACACAGTTCTTTTAAGATGCTCATGCAGTGGTGCTGAGTGCGGTTTAAAAAATATTTGATGCAGCTGCAGAGAGACAGACGGGGGTGAATGTTGATAGAGAGGTAGGGGTTTCAGAGAAACTGTAAATGTTCCAATTTCTCTGAAATGGAGCATGAGCTCTCTACCATTTTATACAAATCCTCATTAAGTTGCTACTACAGAGCTCTTCCAGCTGAGCTGTCAGAATAGGACCATGGAGGAGGTATTCATTTGTGCAGATAACCCTTGTAATAACATTTAGCTGCTGTAGGCAGACTCCAACTGAGAAGGTAAGGCCAAAGAGAAGCCCAGGGAAGCACTGCCCGGTAACAAGTTTCAAACATGCTGGGCCCTGGAGTGCATTTTGGGGCTCAAAATCCAGGAAGCATTAACTGAATTTTCTCTAATGATCCCAATTTCAAACAAACACAGTTCTGGGGAAATAAGGGCTTAGAGGCCTATTCAGAAGGCAGTAGCTCCAAATTTAAGAGGGAGCAGCCCAGAATCTTTATGCAGAGTGCACACTTCTGAGTTGCGCAGGCACGTTCAGTTAATCTGTCCATTGTGTGCACTTCATTGAACATGTACAGTCTAGGAGGGTTTTCAAACTATCATAGTTCTGCAAAACCAAAATAAGTTGTGTCCCCCCCACTCTCCCCCAACCTGGCAGAAGTACAGCTCTCCAGAGAGCTGCTTACATGTCCAAGAGCCATCTTTCAACCTTTAGCTGTTTCTAACTATCCCAGTCCCATCACTCTTCTAAAAACTGCAACTAGTATTTTTTAAAATAAGTGTATTTTTCCAATTTAACTCAAAACTGGCAGGCATAGTTTCCCCCAAAAAACTATTGATAGGAACCATGCGTGGAAAAATTCATGCTAAAGTGCAAAATTGCAGCTTGCTGAAAAGTTACAAACGTGGAAACACTAACACTAAATTGTCTTGCAATATTAGCTTTGGCAGTCACTACCCAGAAATTGCTATGGTGACAAGTAAATTGACTCAAAATGTGGCATACTGCACAGCCAGCCGTATTACGTGGACAGGATTGGATTTGTCAACTCCTATATCTATTTATATATTAAAAAAAAATTATGCCTTTGTTCAGTCTGAGAACTTCTACATAGCCTTTATTTGATGTGAGGGAGAATAGGGTTCATGGTGTCTTTCACACTTGCATTATTTGAATTTTGATAAATGATTGGCTTAGAATGGATTTTTCTATACGTTGAACCTTTTTTGTCATGTCGTCTTTAAGAGCGCATTTAGTTCATGCACAGTTGAGTCAAGCATATTCACTGTCTCTGAAAAGTCCGGCCAGATATGTGTAGCATCAGGACTGTGCCAGCCCCACCGATAGCTTTATAAGGGCTACGTTTTTCACTTCCCAAACATCTGCTCAGTCTCTACTCTGGAAATGTATTTGTTCCAGAAATATTTCAATTAATTATTAACTTGTTTTTCAGGATGGTATCATCTTGTTTGAATGGCAGCCTGTACATTCTGTTTCTTCATCTGTGCTTGTTTCTTTCTAGGATCCATCAATAAAAGGAACATTCCACTGGTCTGGTAATGAACAGATGACCAAGTATGAAATGGCATGTACTATAGCAGATGCTTTCAACCTCCCCAGCAGCCACTTGAGACCAGTAAGTAATGTTGAGGCTATATAAAAGTATAGAAATTTCTGAATGTTTTCATTTGAGCCACTTTCTTATACTGAAAATACAAGTGAGCTGCTTCTCCTGATAGTGTGAACAATTACATGTTAGTACTGCAAAAGGAAGAATCCCCAAAATCCTCAATTTGGCATGACGTACTGCCAACAACATTGTCAGATATCTTCTGCTGCAGGGAAATGACAGCTACTATGTTAACTGGATTCTGTTTTCCTATGACAGATGTATCATTCCAATCAGAAATCAGTTTACCCATAAGTACAGTATATTCTTATAGAAATGTGCAAGTCCAGTGTGTAAAGTACTTCTAGGATACAGCTGGCTAAAGCAGAGTCTTTTGATTTTTTTTAAAGTGAATAATAACCAACTAGCCAACTACTTAATTAGCAGTCATAGATTTAATTTAGCATACCTTAGTTTCACAGACTACTTTTTGTAAACTGAGCAATTTCTCTAGTAATCAATAAAGTTGTAACTAATTGTTGCCTCTTATATTTTTCATTAAAGGAAGACTATAAAATTTACTGTATCTTAATTTGAAGATAATCTCCTTTGTATTGTCGTAATGTTTAAGTTACTATTATTTCTTTTCAAATTCCATTCTCTGAATAGGTCTTCATTGTTGAGAGATATCCATGGATATTTAGAATGGTGGATTTAAAAACATATAACTTTCGAGTTTATGTAAATATGTAAAGGAAGAAATTTCAGGAAAAAGGGAAAATTTGAAAATGCTTAGCACCTCAGGATCAGACTTAAAAAAGAAATCTACTACATATGTTGTTAGTTAGATGCTGTTAACTTCTAGGGTTTATATTTAAAGGTAAAGTGAGACTTATTAGCTCACAAGTTCATGGATTCTTAATTAGTAAAGTTAGTACTGAAATGTGACACGGAAGAAAGACACCTTACACACACACACACAATACTAGGTTGGTCTGAGATAATATATTTAACAACCTTTACTGTTGGTGGCAGAAGCAGGTCTCTAAAGCATTTTTCATCCCACGAATATGCACTCCTCATCCGTTATCCACAACTGCTGATTTCCTGGCCGTTGTTAGGGAAGTGGGGATAAGATATGGAAGAGAGGAGACGACGTGGAAAAACATTAAATGGCTCACTCTTTACCAGTTCAGACAGGTCTGATGCATTTTGTAGCTGTCTAGCTGAAGGAAATTCTTCCACTTGTCATAAAGAAGATTCACACCAGGAGCACAAGTAAAATGAGATTTTCTGTTGGGCGGTTAATACACACCGTCCCTAAATGCTCTACAAAATGAAAATTTGTCTTCCTAGCCTTTCATTGTTCAAAAATTTTAGGTAAGGGAAAAAATGGATCTTAACTTACTTCAATTTGAGATGAAGTCTGAGATGGAGAGAGAGGGCATTTCAGGTGGCAGGAATTCCTTATGTAGGCTCTGTCCAGCAACAGAAAAATTGCCTGAAGGGAACAAACATATTGAAAGCAACAAATGGTAGTGTGCACTCATTCTTATTTAGAAGCCCCTGTTTTTAACTGTATATAGTGTTTTTCTCTCTTTTTTTAAAGATTACTGATAGCCCAGTAGTGGGTGCTCTTCGTCCGAGGAATGCTCAGCTCGACTGCTCTAAACTAGAGATGCTGGGAATAGGACAACGAACGCCTTTTCGAGTTGGGATCAGAGAATCGCTTTGGCCTTTCCTTGTTGACAAGAGATGGAGACAGACTGTCTTCCATTAATTTGTAAACTTTTTAATTAAAGTATGGTATGTGGCACTTTTTTAAAAAAGGAAAAAAATAGTTTTGTATGAGTGTTCTTAAAAATTGTGACACTTATGAGCTTTCATTGAATCAGGTAAAAATATGGTCTTGCACTAGTGAAATTGTTAGCCTAAAAAGCTCAATGGCAAAAAATGAACCTTGTTTAAAGTGTTTTGTTTTTCCTTCTGTTTGTACTGGTCTAACCTAATATCTGATCCTAGTGAATTATGGTTCTTAGTCTTCAGTAACATTTGATGCTAAGTATGAAACAGGTCAGCTGGAGACTTCCTTTTGGCTGGAATATACTGTTGATGCTTAGGATCTTTGCTATATGTACAGTATCTTCTTTGAAGGACCTGGTCAGTTTCTTTATCACCAAAAAAGATTCTACTTTTAAATTTTAAAGTTATTGTACTAATGTGAGTTAAGGCGAGAATCATTGAAGTTTAATGTTCATTTGCTTTGAGCTTGGATCAAAATGTTTAAAAGAATGTGAAACTTTATTTTTGCAATTACTGAGTGTAGTTTTTATGCTTGAGATATATTTTCACAATGTTGTATATCTTGGAACTCCTGCAGCTTCATATATTTGTTCATTGTATGCACTTGTCTCATTGTATGCATTTGTCTCTCTGTAAAGGTGACCTGCCAAGTGTAGGGAGGGAAATGGGCTTGGGCCTGCCTTTGCTTTGTGTAAAGACTTGAAGTGTATATTCGTTTTCCTGTTTGTTTGTTATACTAGAAACTCAGATCCTATGTAGGCTGGAACACTGCATGGTAGGAGAAGTAGTGAAACAAGGGCAACAAAAAATAAAAGTGAAAGGTGAACAATTCAGGGGAAGAAAGTCAAGAATTTGACTACAACAACCTCGCTCCCCTGTGAAAACTCCTGAGGTAGGCACATACACTGATGTGGTAAGTGTCTTACTGGTGTAATGCCTACACTAAGGGTTTGCTTAATAACTACAACAGTGTAAGCTCCCTACCGCAAACAGTTTAGACTATTCAAAACTTTGTTCTTAACACCTATTTGAATTCAGTGCCCAATTAACGTTTCCGAGAATTGATGTATACTAATGTCCTTGTTTAGAGATTCAAACTACCAGTAAGAGCTTGATGCTTACAGTATGCCTGTTCTGAGATCTTCCTGGGAGACCACAGAAAACTGGATTTGATATTCTAGATCTGAGGCAAAAATAAATAGGAAAAAACCTGGAAACCCTTCAGGCTTTTATGGATCAAAAAGTTGGAAGATAACCAGTTTTAAAAATCTTTTACAGGCCAACTTGAAAATGTGTCCCTCTAATTCCATATATGAGAAGAGTTTATCATAAACTTGGTTTTCATCTGAATTCCTGATATGCACACAATAAGTTATATCTTGAAAATGACAATAAATATATGTTGCTGGCATCAGCGTCCGTGATTGACTCAAGAATTTTTTCTAAATCTTAACAAGTTGCAACCCCCTTCACAATGTTCATATGTCCTGGAGGAAATAATGGTAAAATCATATTGATATACTTCAAGTAAATTAAACTCCACAGTCATGGGCTAGAGAAATCTTTCTCAACGGATGGGCCACAGTCCCCAAGGGATGGGTGGAGTGTTAAGTTCCCTGCAAGCTGTGCAGCCATGCAACAGCCTATTGAGCACCGTGCAGGGAACCGCCTGGGAACCACCTTTCCCTGGCCCCAAGCTGCTGGGGTGCCCCTCCCTGCCTCGGACCTGCCAGGGCGCCTCTCTCCCTCCTCCCGCAGCAGCACCTGGGCTGAGAGAGGCGGAGGGAGTTCGTTCTCTTCTCCCCCCCCATAGCCCTGGAGCACCTTCCTGCATCCCAAACTGCTCATCCCTGGCCTCACCCCCTTCACCCTTGTGGTCCAGCAAGAGCACCCACTTTAAGTCCCAGCTCCTCAGTCATCACCTCTTGGGCTGAGACCCACACCTGCATCTACACTTTGTTTTCTCTTCAGAGATTATAAACAGCATAATTGTCCACAGTGATAAGTTACCACATAGCTTTTTCTAAGCAAGCATATTTACTATTAAGGTGAAAGCCTTAAATAGAAAATATTTAAACAATAAAAGAACCTACAGAGATCACACCTCCAGCACGGGCTTTGGGAGGTGATGAGTCCTTCAACCTGATAGAAGCATTTTTCTGTGGTTATGAGTTCATAACATTTTGTAGCATGTAGAATAAAATCACTTATCACAGTAAAGTAAAATATGAAACATGTATGTTGGCCTAAACTTTCCTCCTTTCACATGAAAGCAGCTAGTTTATTTTTTAAAATCCCTTTGAGAATGAAAGTCTGAAAGCTGCACCTCTAGATGTTGGGAGCATCATGAAAATAGCATGAAGACCCAAAGTAGGAGCAGGCGTGGCGAGTTACATGGGCCTGCGGTGCCCAGGCTCCAGCAATATTCAGGGCTGGGGGCCCAGGTCCACTAATGTTTGGAGACTGGTCTCTCCCCTGCCCCCGTCTGCTGCCCCCCCGACATGTCCCTGCCTGATTAAAAGTGGGCGCTGCCCTGCTGCTCCATGCTGCTGTCCTTTGCTTGCGCTGCTGCCTAAGGCTAGGCTACAGAACAAGAGCAGGCTGAGGCAGCTGGCAGCTGCTGCACCGGAGTAGGGGAGGAGGTGCACACATGATTGGCAGCCCTCCCCTCCCCCAGCACCCACCGGGAGGAGACTCCGGAAGAGCCTCTGGACCTCGCTCACCTGAGCAACTGCTGGGGCTTCCTTGAGTGTCTGATCCTGAGATCCTGCCCCTAGCCTGCAGCCCCGGATGAGGGGCAGCAGCCTGCAGCAGGGGAGGAAGCCACATGTGATGGCAGCCCCCTCCTCTCCAGCACTCACTACCACAGGGGAGGTGAGGGGTCTTCCTAGACCTGAGCAGCTGGGGCTTGGGTGAGTGTAGTGCCACCCTGCATCCCATCCCCACAGTCACTGCTTCTACCCCACGCTGGGCAAAGGGCAGCCCCATCCCCCACCCCCAGTGAGGCTCTGTTAAGGGGCAGCAGCAGTGGGGGAGAGTGATGGGGGGAGTCCGCCCTGGCCCTGGCCCTGGCCCTGGCCCTAGCCGTCTCCACCCCAAGCTTCTCATCTCTGCCCCACCCCAGAGCCAGTGCCCCCAGCCAGAGCCCTCACCCCCTGCACCCCAACCCTCAGCCCCAGCCCTGAGCCCCCTCCTACACTCCTGCCCCAGCTCAGACCCCTCACCCAAACTCCCTCCCAGAGCACATCCCTTACACCCACTCCTCCTGCCCCAGCCCAGACCCCACACCCCAGCTCCCTCCCAGAGCCTACACCCTGCCCAAATGCCTTCCCAGAGCCCACTCCCTGCCCCAGCCTAGAGCCTGCACCCAAACTTCCTCCCAGACCCTTAAGGAGGTGGGGGGCACAACTTAGACCCATTCTGGGCACCACCAAAAATTATACAAACCTGCTGCCCCGAGTAGAAGCAGGAGATGGGGGAGCCCAACAAGGGAGAGTGCTGGGGTGGAAGTGGAAAGTGACAAGAGCTGTAACAGGGTGATAGCCTCCCTTAGCTGCTTTGCTAGGAGCCTAGTGGAAAATCCCTGACAAAATCAACCGTTCTGTCACAGATCTGATTGAGTTCTACCTGCTGGACACTGTCACATCAGTCTCTGTCAGGAGCTTTCTTCAGCTTGAGCTAGTGGAAAAGGCTGAAAACCATAGCAGAGCAGCTCCTTCCCTTTTATAACCTTCCAGTCTCCTAGCTTGTGACCTGTAGCCTTAACAGGTGAGCACAGACCTATCAGATGACTTTGTTCCGAGACCACCTTTCCCCTAATAAATCAGTTCTCGTGGGTGGGAGCCAGCTTTTTGTCTAGGGTGAGGACCATGGACGTTTAACAACTCTCTGTTATTAGTTCTGTGGCACTACCTCTTGGACTTCCAGTCCAACACCGAGGGACAACGGAAGACAAATAAGCCCCACGTTCAAAATGTAATCAGCAGTCTGACACAGATGCATGTAAAAGGACCCAGTATCAAACAGAATTCATAAACTGCTCAGAGACAGATTCCCCAAATCATCTCCCATTTTCAGTAGAACTTCTTTCAAAGGTTCATAAAACAACTTTCTCAGGAACATTCAAAGGCATTCTTCAAAAGAACTACTTCCCCAGCTGAACTTGAGCTTTAAATCTGGGTTTTTGGGTACTGAAAAACTCTAGCAAGATCATAAAAAATTTTTTTTTTATAAGTGGAAAAATGAGTGAAAAAAAATCCCAACTATTAAGACAGAACAGGCTTTGCTCAACTATTTAACAAAATAATAATTGCATTCAGGCAAGGCCTAACCATTGAAAATTGCAGCCTAAAAAGAAAATGAGAAATGACTGAAAACAAGTTAGATGGGGAGTGCTTATGCCAGAGTTACTTTTTTAGTTTTGCGTTACAATAGAGCATGAGACTGCAACCAAGACTGGGGCCTTGAACTGGCAGGTTTTTAACGCTTTAAAGGGGAAATCCATAACATCTGTCTGTTTTTCTACACTAAATAAATCAGTAACATTCTTTACGTATTTAAACAATATATAGGAACACCAGTCCCTCTTTTCTTTCTATGCCAAGTGTAGATCGAGTTCAGGAATCTGTGGTATCCACAAGTGGAGGAGAAAAACAGCTGAAATAGTGCAAGGAATGTGGAAAAATGGGTTGTCCCCTTCACTTCTGTGAATGGAGGGGATGTTGCTCAGGCAAATCATGTCAGAGGGGAGCTTCTACCTCTTCAGCATTTTCTACCGCACTCTTTGGAATCCTGTAATAGCTCATCTGTGGGCTTGTTCTCCCCAAGGTTTTGGAGGGGAGCCATTCTCTATAGCATTCTTCCCCTCCTGAAGCCATTGATATCCAAGTGAATATCTGCATCTACAGTAATGCTGTTTGAAGCAGCACTAACTCACACTCCATGCCCACACTATCCTTTCAGTGACAGACATTTTTGAATCCAGTCAGCTAGGGCGAAAAAGGCAGAGGTCAAAACTATTTTTCAGGCTGCAGATTCCCAGGAAACGCATTGCAGTGGGGCCTTACCCCTTACCTCGTCTGTGGCCTCTAAACCCAAGGTGAAGATATGCAGGAATAGGAGAGTACCTCCTCACAGTTTCCTGGCTCCCGTGTGCCCTTTCCATGGGAGGGTAGGTTTAGGCTCATAGACATTTGGCTGTCAGCAAGAAAGATCTGATTCTCAAATAATTTCTTTTAAAATGCAAGTACTTAATTCTGCCCATGTATTCTGGTAAGGAGGTGGAATCTAATTTATTGTTGTATACAACCCATTTTCACAACACATGCATATTCAGCTACTCACAGAATTCTACCCCTTGCCAAGCAGGCACTCCAGAATTTTCATGAAAAAGGCAGTTTTTTGATGTGCTGCTGAATCCTTATAACTTTCAGAAGTACTTTCAGCTCCTGGGCTTCAAGACCATTACCTTCATGCATTACTTTTGCTAGCAAAGAGGATCAAGGTGTGATATTGAGAGCATAACAAGGCTTTGATTTGTCTCTCCAACCTCTTTCACATGCCCTTTGTGGTTCATTGCTGGTCAATGTAAACCTTCACAAAGTTGTTACCTCCTCACCTGAGTCCATTTTGCAATTAAAGTTTGTCATATATAACTTAAGAAATATGGATCAGTTCCAATAATGACACAGTTCACTGCCTGTAGCTGATAAACTCAAAGACCATCAAGCAAAGGTACAGGCTCCTTATTAGACTAGCAGACTCTAAGCCATGAAGCAATATCTACTACCAATTTCCCAGAAAGTTGGGTACCTGTGAGTTCAATAAAAATATGACATTTTTCAGATGTGAGTCATATGAGGAAATTTCTTGACCATTTTGGAAAGCACTGAAGCATTAAAAGCATTTTGCTTTCCAATAGAAGTTTTGTAGCAATTCACTGCCAGTGATGTCATCTCTATGGGCCTTTGTGCAGTGCTGAACTTCATGGCCAACAGATTTGTAAGAGAGGTAGAATGTTGCTAGTTTTCTAAATCTGAAACTTAAAGTTTGAAGAAGACTCCTAGCAGTGTCAGCCCCCAACTTCCATATCTAGTGAGAGCTTTGCTGGCAAACTCCAAAAATAAAACTTACTTGGATGCAGTTCCCTGCCCTGTTCCAATTTAATAAATACTCCTCAGGATATTGAAAGTGAAATTAAATTGATTTCATGGCACTAATCTCTCTACTCCACTGTAGAACAATGGGATTCATGGTTTATGGGAAGATGGGGTGGGAAATGAAACAGAAAAATCTGGCCCCAGGTACAAAATTCATTTCAGTGCTTTATTAAGAACCACCTTCCAAAAATGTATTTGAAAGTTGCTAGACACCATACAGCTACAGATCAAAGCCAGCTCTTGGCTTATCTTGAGTCTCGTGTGTTATGGGGGAGATTTCTAAAAAAAATGGGATTCTCAAAAGGTGATGATGACACTTAGCTTCACACTGAAAAGACTATAAGTCTGTGAAATGGCAGACCGGCAAATATGCCCTCTTCCACTTTCAGTTTGGTTCAGTCCTCTTGGAAAAGGATCTAAGAACAATGATCCATGCAGTCAACACCTCTAGATGGATTGGTGAAGCTGACTGTATGTGAGGACAGGGGGGCTACCAGCTTGTGCACAATGCGGCAGCCCCCTCCTGAACAGGCGGGGACACTGAGCACACCATTCCCAGGTATGGATTCCTCAAATGGCTCTTGATCTGCTCTCTGGCCCATTCAGAACTTTGGTCCTGATTTTCAAAGTAATGAATGGTTAGGCTCCAGCTGTGGCAGGGACAACTCCAGCCATGACCACCACGGCAGCTGTGTTCATCTGAGACAATGTGGCTACAACAAAGCCCAGGATGAAACATGAGCGTGAGCGCTAAAGCATTCTTAGCTGATGGGGTTTAGCTATGTAATGAACTCGCAGAGAAGATTAGACTAAAACAATGTCAGACTGCTTTTAGAAAATGCTGCAAAGGTCTCCTTTTAGACAAAGATCTGCATCTGTAACTTGAAGGATTTAGTGATGTGTGTTTACATAGACAAAGCCTCAGACAGAGAGCGCCCTAGATTCTGGTAAGGGCAAAGAGCATAATCCTCCATAAAGTCCACAGTAGGCTTTGCTATGCAGCTTTTGATTACCTGTGTCATGTTTGGGTTCTCAGGAGATGTGCCCAAAGAGAAACTCCTGTCTTAGGGTTTTGTAAGCGATGGCTGTCATGTTAGAATTGCCACCTTTCTGGTTGCAGAAAACCAAACACCCTTGTTCCACCCCTTCCCTGAGGTTACGCCCCTGCCCTGCCCCTTCTCTGAGGCCCTTCCCCCACTCACTTCATCTGCCCTCCCTCCATCGCTCGCTCTTCCCCACTTTTGCTCACTTGCTCATTTACACTGGGCTGGGGTATAGGAGGGGGTGAGGGCTCCGACTGCAGGTGCAGGCTCTGAGGTGGGGCTGGGCACCAAGGGATTCAGGGTGTGGGAGGGGGCTTCGGGCTAGGGCAGTGGGTTGGGGTGTGGGAGGGAGAGTGGGCTGTGGGAGGGAGTTTGGGTGTGGAAGGGGGCTCAGGGCTGAGACAGAGGATTGGGGTGTGGGAGGCAGTTCAGGGTGTAGTCTCTGGGCGGCGCTGACCTCAGGTGGCTCCCAGAAGCAGCTGGCATGTCCGTCCTGCTCCTAGGTGCAGGGGTGGCCAGGGGGCTCAGCATGCTGCCCGCACCCACAGGCGCTGCCCCCACAGCTCCCCATTGGCCGTGGTTCCTGGCCAATGGGAGCTGAGTAGCCGGCACTTGGGGCGGGGGCAGCGTGTGGAGCCCCCTTGGCCACCCCTGTGCCTAGGAGCCGGAAGGACATGCCAGTTGCTTCCAGGAGCCGTGCGGAGCTGGTCACTATGGCCAACGACTTTTAGCGGCCCAGTCAGCTACGCTGACCAGAGCCACCAGGTTCCCTTTTCGACCAGGCGTTCCAGTCAAAAACCAGACACCTGGCAACCCTAGTCATGTATGCTGTATGCAGAGGATTTTTTTTTTTAAACATAAATTCATACAAAATGTCATTAAAAATACTTTGCATTAACGATGAGATGTTCCTGGCCATACTTTCCCAAGGCATCATTACACTTCACAGAGGGTTGAATTCACTCAGCCAGCTGTGCATAACACCTCTCAGCTGTGCTGTGATCATCCCAAACATTCACTGCCTTTTTGTGTTTTACTGTGTAGGTCCAAGAACAGGTATTTAAATCTTTTGTACTTACTGAGTGAAAACAGAACACACGTCAGATAAGTATACGATGGCAGGTCTGTGCCTGCCCATCAGGTGTACTTAGTTTCAAGCTCTGTCACTCAGTTCTGGCCTAGATTTACATAAGGATGGCTTACATTAACTCTCTGTTATAAATGATCAAAATTCATGCATCTGAGATTGTGAAAAATGTTATATGCAGAAAAGCAATGAATCCAGCATTATTTCACTCCTCCTTCTATGTTTCCAATATTTTTATTATTTGGGGTGTGACAGAGAGTTCGGTATCTGTCTATATTTAATAGCAAAAGAAAATTAGTAAATGATTTATAATGAGAAAATACCTTCTTACCCCTTTGGTCTGGTGTACACACAGTTTTTATACCTAGTATAACTATTCTGCTTATGGTATATGATTTTTTTTTAACTGGAAGTTATACCAGTGCAAACCTGACTGTGAATGTAGTTATATCAGCAGAAGCATACCACTGTAGCTGTACGGGAACAGCAATACCAGCATACGCACTTTTATACCAGTACCGCTGCAGACTGGTGGGGTGGGGAGTTGTTCTACTCTAACTATACCAGTGTTTTTAATACAATGTAGCGTAGTACCAGTGTAGGTAAAACAGTACAACTTCTCTGCATGTGGGCAAGGCCTGAGAACCATTTTGTGTATCGGCACCTCAGAGTGAAATCATGTGCTGTAACATCCATAGCCAAAGACAATGGACATGCAAAGGAGAATTCGATCACTTTGACTTTTGAAAAACAAAGTGACTTTGGAAATGCTGGATTTGAAAATCAGGAACCAGATACTATTTCATTTCCTGTGAAGAATGTGCCTGATCAGTACTTCGAGGAAATGCTTATGTGACCTCAGCCTGACATAAAACCTTTTGAGATAAACAGAATCACTGAATAGGGTCTTGAGAAACAGGGCCAGGCTCAGACACATAGAAAGCAAATGGTGTCTTCATGCTGTTTTAGCAAGCGAGTCGAAGGCAAGTGGATGATGCTTTTTAGCAATGTGATGTATTTTCCTTCCAATATTCAGTAAGAGAGTGCCTTATCTACTTTATTGTAGGAGGGGTTTCATCTAAATACCTCCTGCTGATTGTTTCTTGATTTACTATAGTTCTCCTTCTGTTTTAAGAAGCGGATGGGAGTCTTAGGATCTTTTTTTTTTTAAAGCATCTAAGTAATTTAGGGTATTCTGCACTAGAGCTGGAAGTGTAATTTCCAGCTGGTAGAGGTACCCAGGCTAGCTCTAACTTAGCTAATATGCTAAAAGTAGAAGAGTAACTGCCACCATGAGCAGAGGGAAGGACTAGACCCTCTAAGTGCGATCCAGCCTGTGACTTTAGGTACATACTCAGGTCACTAGCCCCTCCCCCCACTCAAGAACTTCTTTTTATAGCTCTCTAGCATGGGCATGTCTACCTGAGTTGGGCATTATACCTCCAGCTCCAGTGCAGACATACTCTTAGGAGCTTAAATCCCATTTTCAAGTGACATAAGGACTTAGGAGCCTAAGTGTTACTCAAAGTCAATGGGATTTAGGCTTCTAAGTCACTCAGATGCTTTTAAAATCTTTACCCTTACACTGATTTAAGTAATTTCTCATAGTCTGTCCCAAAGAGAGCAAAACTCCCTCATTCTCCAGGAAATGCAGAGAAGGATAAAGTGTGGCTGGAATCTTACATGCCTCAGTCAACAAGGCATGGATGAAGCTGTCCTTTCCCATCAGGTGTTTTGTAAGAGTCCATGGTCAGGTGAACACAAGGGAGGACAGCCTGAGGATGGACAGAGAAGCAAGCTGCAGAAGGTGCTGGTAATGTGAGGTCCTCAGTACATATTTTAAAGGTCTGTCTCCTGTTGGGCCTCAACAGCTAAGGAGTTATGGATCTATGGATGTTCCAAACTAGCATCCTACCAAATTTAAGTATTATTTACTAATCACTGAAAACAAATCAGGGCCAGATTAAAATCCAGCTCCCTGCACCATTTATGCCATTCTAGAAATTAATTGCTCTAGTTATTGATGGAAGAGTAGGCCTAGAACAGGAATTGGCAACCTTTGGCACGCAGCCCACCAGGGTAAGCCCCCTGCGGGCCGGACCAGTTTGTTTACCTGCCACGTCCGCAGGTTAGGCCAATCGCAGCTCCCACTGGCCGCAGTTTGCCATTCCAGGCCAATGGGGGCTGCGGGAAGCGGCAGCCAGCACATCCCTCAGCCTACACTGCTTCCCGCAGCCCCCATTGGTCTGGAGTGGTGAACTGCGGCCAGTGGGAACTGTGATCGGCCGAACCTGTGGACGCAGCAGGTAAACAAACCAGCCCGGCCCGCCGGGGGCTTACCTGGCAGGCTGCAGGCCAAATGTTGCCGATCCCTGGCCTAGAAGAAGCAAATAGGATTCTTGCTATCTTGCCTATTGTCAGCTAAAGATCCAGTTGGAGAAAAGACCCACTATTCTGTTTTACAATTTGCTATAATTATCTCAAGTCCAGATGTTTATATTATTATTTATTTGTATTATCATAGCTCCTAGGAGCCCTCAGTCACGGACCAGCTCCTGCTGTTAGGAGCTGTACAAACAGAATAAAATGGCTGTCCCTGCCCAAACAGCTTACAATCTAAGTATAAGACAAGAGACAGTAGATGGATACAGATAGACATATAGGAGAGTAGAAGGAAACAATGAGACAATATTAGTCAGTATGATCAGCTCTGGTATTAGCATACCAGCTGCCTAACAATTTTTGAGTTTTTGTAGGCATTACAGCAAAGGCTGTGATTTTTTTTTTACTGGGTGTATTTTTTATTTAGGCCCTGTCTTGGATGAACGTGTTCAGTTGACAGTCAACTGCTACAACATACACATGCATTTGAACCACTAGGAATTTGAATGTAACAGGAGTTGAGATCAGAGCCATAATAGGATGGCACTATGCAGCCTGGTACTACGTCTACTGTTTTTGATGAGATTTTGGAGTTGAAAGATAGAGGAAATTATAGGTTTAACACTCTTGAGGGACACTGAATTGTAGCCTTGGGCTGAGGAACTTGTGGCTTTTCAGCATTGTGTTTACTTTGCAACTTACATTTGCCTAAATTTGCTTTTAATGAAAACCTTGGAGAAAAGAAATCTGCCTGAGTTGGCTTCTTTATAACCCAAAGAAGGGCTCTGGAGGAGTATTTGGTGGTCTTATGACAATAAATCCCAAAATAATTACTGCTGTATAAGGCTTCAGGTGATTTGTCAGCATCAGAAATTGTACTCAGGAACTGTGAAAAGAGAAAGCATGTAGCTCCAGGACTTAGGTTTTATATTTCAATGATGTGTTAGACCCCAATCCTGCAAAGATTTATGCACGTGCTTAACCTTACATTGATTTCAGTGAGATTACTCACTGTGCATACAGTTAAACATGTGCATACATTTTTGTCTCATCAGAACATGAGAGTTTCTTGAGTGGAGCAAAACCATCAGTATTAGTCCTGATTCTCCTCTCAGATTGGGTTTTAATAGGGTAGTTCTATGGGACTAAGTAGGGTTTATCCCGGTTTACATTGGTATAAAAGAGGAGGAGGAGTTTCCGTATCTTTGCACTGTAGTGTAAGGGAAGCTGGTAGCAACCTCACCTGATATAACAAAGGTAAGTGAGTCTGTTAAGGGAATCTAGGCTGTGGGCTGATCAATTCTGCAATAGGAGCTCTAAGAGCAGCCTGTTGAGAAGGCTTGAGCTGCACTTCACATTACGGTTAATTTCTTTGTTAATGAAACCAGTTGTGGGAAGGGGTGAGTTCTTGACTGTACTTAGTGTGTGGGCTTTGTTATAGAGCAGCCTGGGAAAGGCCGGTGCTCACACAGGCTTTAAAAAAACCACTGGGGTGAGGAAGCAGGGGATACAGTGAGGGGGAAGTGATCTACCAATCTCCAAAGCACAGACCTTTACCATTTCAGATAAGAAGTAACTCATTTAACCAGTTGGTGGTAATAGTAGACACTTATCCCTTCATGTTTGTCAGTCACTACAGGAGAACAAAGACACCCTGGGTCTTGGTGCTACACATTTCCTCTGTCTGGAGGAGCTCATCCTGATTCTCTGAGGTCTGCAGCAGTTTAAACC
Source organism: Lepidochelys kempii (assembly GCF_965140285.1). Lineage (NCBI taxonomy): Eukaryota > Metazoa > Chordata > Testudines > Cheloniidae > Lepidochelys > Lepidochelys kempii. The sequence continues at coordinate 25,848,209 of NC_136387.1, forward strand.
CCTGTACAGATCACCATTAGAAAGCCTCTCCCAACCCCCCTATTTAGCTCATCAAAGAGAAATTTGAATTGCTGTGGACCTGATGTGTCACGCTGTCTGGAGTGACTCACAACTGTGAGTGCCTACCTCAGGGCAGACTGTCCAAACAAGGCAGACACCCCAAACTGCTGGTGTGTTCTACAGTTAGATGTTATGAAGCCAGTAACATTATGAACTCCTGCATCACTATATCAGTCTTACCATGGAGTCACAGACAGTCCCCATAGACTCTCCAGTCTATCTCACCACCCAGACAAACTGGACTTCATGACAAATGGTCACTTACACCAAGAATCACACCATATTCAGGTTGCTTCCAGTCCCAAGAGACCAGTCACTCTCCCAGATCATTTGGTACCCTAGATCTTACACCAAAGACAATGCCAGTAGCTAGTCTTATAATAAACTATCTAAAGATTTATTAGCTGGGAAAAAGGAATAAGAGAATTATTTATAGGTTAAAACAAGTAAACATTTACAAACAAATGAGTTACCACCCAAAGCCTATGAGGGACAGGGTTGTAGTTATAGATAATCTTGATGGTCCCTCCTGAGTCTGAGTCAATTCAGAGTGTCTCTCAGTGTAACCCCCGGGAATCTCTGGATTCAGTTTCGTGTTTCTAGCCCTCTCAGAGTTCAAACAGCTCAGAGATGGAAAACTTTCCTGTGACTTTGTTTGATTTCCTTCATTCAGCTTCCAAGTCTACAGGACGAGCTTCTTTGCACATAGCATTTCCCAGGTACAATAGGGCCATTAACCAACCCTTTGTATTGCTATGTTCCTTGATGGCCCATCTGATTTTGATAGTCCTTCTGGATGGGTGAAGGGGGATGATTCCCATGTCTGGACTCATAAGTTCAGAACAAATGTTTCCAAATATTTCCAAAGTTATAAAGCAAAACTTACATATTTTCTTACAGCATGGAATACAGACATTACAAGTGAGATTAATGAATGCAGAAACTTACAAGCATTTCACAGAGTCTAAACTCTAAATACATTATAAAACTAATACCTATTTTGAGCAAAACTAACATACTGGTCTGGTCTCCAGCTTTGAGTCGGTCAGTTCTTAGCTGCTACCTGCAGCCTGGGTAAGAGCTGGCATCAGTGTCACGCACAGAAGCTGGCTAAGTAGGTTTTTCTTTCCTTCTTGTGGCTGATCCATGTAAAAAGATAAGCTTCTACTACTGCTATCAGTACAGGGGATTTCTCTTTCAGCCAAACAAATGAGACCTGTACTTTGAAGCTGGAGGTCCCAAGTTCAGTTTCTGCTGTTGACTCAACCACGTGATTATTTTGTACTCTGTTGTTGTTTTTGGAGCCAACTGATACAGGGCCTCATTTTCAGAGGTGCTGAATATAATCTAACAGGGACTTTAGTGGATGTTGAGAACGATCAGCACCGCTGAAAGCCAGGCCAGTAGTTTTCAAAAGTCCTGAATTAGGGAGTTCAGTCAGAAAAGGAAAAAAGCCTATTAGAAACCAAGGAAAAGCAGAAGCTAAAAAGGAGAGTTGGGTTCTGTTATCAGTGGTAGCCACTTAGTACTGCGGAGGTATGAGTGCCGCAAAAGTGGTGCAACTCACTCTCAAGGGAATGGAGGTTGACTCATTAGTATTGGGCTTGCATTGGTCAGCTCAGCAGCAAGACCCCAACACTTTCTCTTTAGCTGGGCAGATAATGACCATGACACTGGTCTACTGAGGTGGTGATGGGGAAAGGGGAAAATGGGATCTTTCTTAGAGATATGGACATGCTCAGTGGAGAGGGGAGAGTGAAAAGAGCCAAGGAAATCAAGAAAGAAGTGAGAGGTAATTTAAATCTATAAGCAGCAAACAGCCAGGGAGAAGTCATTGGGGAAAGATGAAGATGGATGATGCTGATGTTGCCAAAAGCCAGAATGAATGAATGTGTTTGGCCCATTATTCAAGAGACAGGCTGAAGAAAGTCAAAGTCTGGGAACCAAATTGAGTGAGATGTTAAAAGGTTTTATGATTATGCTGGGGCAGACAGGCAATTAGAACTATTAAAAGCTGAAAAGGTACAAAGTTGAGATGAATGACAAATTTCACTGTTCTAATGGGAATAGAAAAGGAAATGTTCTGGGTAGCACATGCTCTGTGAAGCCAGAGGTAGGCAAGACAGAGGTAGGGTTGGTGGAGCAAGGACAGAAAAAAAAAATTGAAAAGGGGTCCCAATATGGAGGCGTCTTTTATTTTGTCCATGCTCAATTTCATGGATAGAGAAGAAGTGGGGGATCTATCTACATAAGTGCAAAAAGCGCTCTCTTGCCTTTGATCAAAGTTAAGGAATGAAAGTCCTATCAATAATTCATATAAATAGTAAATTAACAGTCCTACAATTGCTACATGCAAAGAATAGGTAATATGTGCACAGTCAAAGGTGGCAGTAGAAGCAAGAGCTGGAGCTTCCCTTAGGCAGCTAAATTCTCAAATTGTAGTCAACAGGTATTGTGCAGAGCTGCCTGTGCCACAGGGGTGGAACAGTGGCTTCAGGCAGTGATGCTTCCTGCTAATTGTAACCCAGTCCAACTCTTTCTGAGCTACAGGTTGGTTTTTATTTTTTGACCAACTAAACTAAAAAGCAAAAAGGAACCACTTCTCTGCATGGCTGGTCTGTGTCTTTCAACCACAAGCAAATATTTGAACAACAATGACACATGGGTACAAGAGACTCAAAGGAGAAGAAAACCAAATGGACTAGATATACGCAACCCTGCCTCAGCACGGAGGATGGACTAGTTGACCTCTTTCAGGTCCCTTCTAGGCCTACATTTCAATGATTCTAAAGTGACCTGGTGAGATTAGAGGAAATATTTGGCACCAGTAAACAAAGTCCTACACCGTGGAAAAAGAAATAAACAGCATAGGCACAGAAGAGGCTGCACAAAACCAAGCACCCATCACATGAAGATGCGTAATATTCATTTTATCTCCTTAATGTTATCTCAGTGTTGCTTTTCTTGCAACTAAGCACTACAAGATAGAGGAAAACTCTACCTTAAGGAGATCTTCGATAATACCAAGACATAAGGCAACATTCAATAAATTGTATATCTTCCTTTTAGAATGGAATTTCAAGGGCGTTGGGAGCCAGGCATTGAGCAGAAGAGGCATACGTTTCCTATGTGCCTGTAACCACTAACCGTCTAGGTGGAACTTATTTAGAGGGGTCTGTGTACTTCATGAGGGGTGGGATTACCTGAGAGATGGCTTTCCAAGACATGAAGGAAAGTTTCAAAAGCATGAATCTTGAAGGAGATATTCAAAGCTGCAAAGGAGAGTTATGCACCCAACACCCAGATGTCAATGGGAGCTGTAAGCCTAATACCTCTTTGTACCTTTGAAAATCTCCCCCCTTGTTAATGGCTTCATCTGTTCATTAGAAACAGGATAATCAATCAGTGGTGGGTTTTTACATGGTGCCCTCATTCTCCGGAGGCTTGGGGGGCTGTCAGGGGACAAGGAGCAAGGGGAGTTGGATGGATCGGAGGTTCTGAGGGGGGCAGCTGGGGTGGGAAGTGGGGGGGGGGCGGATAGGGGGCGGGGATCAGGCTGTAGGGGGAGGCACAGCCTTCCTTACCCGGCCCTCCATACAGTTTCGGAACCTGATGTGGCCCTCAGGCCAAAAAGTTTACCCACCCCTGGACTACCGTACTCAAAAGTCCACCCTCCTTGCTGGTCCCCAAATGGACTCGGAGAGAAACTGGTAGGCCTGGTGCCCTGTGTGGATCCCTCTGAATTCAGTGAATTTGGAAGGCTTTACTGCCTGAGCCCTCTGCTGTAATTGGGGCAGGCTGCTTTCAGTTCTTAGTAATTTATTTTTGATTTTTACTGACAATTTACTAAGGGACAAAGAAAAGCACCAGGCACTGGAGGGCATCTAATAGCAGAATGACTAAGGAAGATTGAGAACACTGCACACTCATAAATCTGATCTCAGCTGTGGAAAATACCTGGAGAGCAATTATGCACACACAACATTTAAATATATGTAATTGCTTAAGGGGGAGTCAGTGCGGAAAGGAAGATTAGGCCAGATAAATGTGCTTAGTTTCTTGAAGTAGACAGGACAGAGAGAGTAGATATAATTTATCTGGATTACCAGGGGAAGGGGGGAATATCTCTTAATACAGGCCACCCAAAATAAATATGGGTTACAAAGAGATTAATGGAAGTAGAGACAAGAGAACACAATATAACAATAGCATTACCAACATGCCTGATATGAATTGTGGAAAATGATTAAAGGGACCTGGACCAAACCCACCAACAAACAAAGCCACGTTTGGGCCAAAGGAGTTATTCTGATTTACATCAGCTGAGCATCTGTTACCATATGCCTTACTAACACCACCGTGAAGTCATGTTCTCCTTTTCACAGGATATAAGTAACTTCAGTATTGTCCTATTACTCCAGTCACTAGCCAAACCACACACACACACACATACATACACACAGGCATATGAGTAGTCCTATTTAAGTAAATGGCCTACACAAATGCATAAGGTTAAGCATATGCATAAGTGGTTCTGGGTCATACCCTACTTATCATTGTTATTAATTTTTATTATTATGGTATTTATTGGTAGCATGGTAGCATGTAGGACCCCAGTCGTGGACCATGACCCCATTGTGCTAGGAACTGTACAAACACAAAACGTGGTCCCCACCTTAAAGAGTTTACTGACCTAAGCGCAAGCAATGCTGTCTCCATCATAAAGCAAACTAATTTGGCTTCAGTAGGAACTACTGTGGAGGGAGAGAATGATCACTACACTGACATACTTCTGCAAACTTGATTTCCTTTTGCACTACATGGTTTGTTTCCTACCTGAATATCTCCCAGCTGAGATAGGGAAATTAAACTGGTTTGATTAACTTCTTGAATATAGACAGTCTCATTTTCTAGTTCTCACGCACTAACAGTGCTGTTTGATTTGGGCTTCCAGCATTGCAAGGGAATGTTTAAATAACACAAACACCACCTGCTTTTTCTTATATGTAATTTCAATTTAATAAACGAAATTTCTATTTGAACTGGATTTTTAGAGCTCTGTCCCCACATATATCTGCCTTTCTTTTTTCTATAGATTAGTCCCTGCATTTGTGGCCTAATCTGCTAGACAATATCCCCTTAAATTCCTGTGACATTTCAATGCAGCAGATAGTACTTGAAGTGTAGTGGGTTAAGGTAATCAGAATGCTGCAACCTTACCATGTTTTTTCTTTAAACCAATAACTTTTATTTCCCCATTATAAACACTATGCTCCCTTAGCCATCAGGGGGCACCAGCATCTTCCACAAGCAAAAAAAAAAAAGCAAAACAACAAAGCACGAAACTAAAGATAGTAGGGTTGCCAGGCATCCAGCTTTTGACCAGAACACCCAGTCGAAAAGGGACCTGGGGGCTCTGGTTGGCACCGCTGACCGGGATGTTAAAAGTCCCATCGGTGGTGCAGTGGGGCCAGGGGCCCTAGCTCTGTGCCCCTCCCAGAAGCAGCCACCAGGGACTGGGAGACTTCGCACGCTGCCCCCGCCCCAAGTATTGGCTCTGTAGCTCTCATTGGCCGGAAACTGCAACCAATGGGAACTGCGGGGGTGGCACCTGCGGGCGTGAAGACACCGCACAGAGCTGCCTGGCCACCCATGTACCTAGAGGCCACAGAGACCTGGTGGCCACTTTCTTGGAGCTGCAGTAAGCACCACTGGGACCCCACACACCCCCCTGCACCCAAACCCTGGCCAAGCCCAGAGCTCCCTCCTGCACCCCAAAGACCTCATCTCCGGCCCCACCTCCAGCCAGAGCCCTCATACCCCCCGCACCCCAACACTATGCCCCAGCCCAGAGCCCTCTCATGCACCTCAAACCCCTCATCCCCGGCCCGACCCGACCCCAGAGCCCACACCCCCAGCTGGAACCCTCAAAACCGCCCCCCCCCCACTGTTCCAGCCCAGTGAAAGTGAGAGAGGCTGTGGAAGAGTGAGCGACAGAGGGAGGGGGGTGGAACGAGTGGGGGGGAGCCTCAGACTAGGGGCAGGGCATAGGCAGGGCATCGGAGAAGGGGCAGGCCATGGGGTGGGGCAAGGGTGTTCAGTTTTGTGGGATTAGAAAGTTGGTAACCCTAAAAGATAGAGCAAAAAAACCTTGGATTTGCACCTTCTGTTCCGTTCTAATGGAAGGCAGCAGTGCAGCACTTCTGCCACCAGGTGGGGCTGTGTGTATTTATAAATGAGCTGCACTCCTCACCCTCCCAGACTCAGTCACAGGATTCAAAATGGCAGCAGTGAGCAGTGGGGAGGTTCTGCCAGGTGTTCAGTGCCTCTTCACCCAGGAGGATACTGGAGTGTTAACTGAGCCTGCAGGAACCGGCTTTTCATTCCTTTGCACTGTGCGTGGAGTAGTGCAGTGCTGCAGGAGCCAGGAACTCAGCAACAGGTTTTTCCCCTTTACTTCTTTATGCAGCTGGGGTCACATACAGTTGCAGTCCCTTCCTGGGTTAACCTTTCGAAGGGTTTTCTCTTCCCTTCCCCACCCCTATGACTTCTCCTCCTCCATGGTAAATTGCTTTAGCATGGGGAAAGAGGGCTCCAAACATTGAAATAGAAGGTAGTTTAAAAACCCTATACTTACAACTAAAAGCCATGAGGGCTCTTATTAATCCTTTTCTTACCCATGACTATTTCTGATTTCCAGTGGCACCTCAGATTTAATGACCATTTGACTTTGGAGGAGTAAAGTTTAAAATCTAGACATACTCACTTTTGTCCTGGGTTCACTTCCATGACTCCCAGGTCACGGGAATTCCTGCAATGCTCTGCTTATGTGTTTCTAAGTGCCTGTAATGCCCTCTTCATGATAAGAATGTGAATCTTTTAGTCAGTCTCAAACACTATGACCTTTTCTGTACCCGGTCAGCCACCACTCCAGGGATCCATAGGCCAGAGTCACTATTCCCCTAGCGTCTCTTTGCCATGGGGGCTGAGCTGGCGCCGCAGGTGCAAAGGCATTCGGGAGTGGGCTGGGAGTAGCTTGGAGGAGTGTGGGTAGGAGGGGGATGTAGCTAGGGAGAACCTGAACCCTGTGGTTTGCTGTAGAGGCGCTAGTGTTACAGGGGCACGAGTTAGACCAGCCTCAACAGCCGCTCCAGTCTGCACTGAACTCCTGCAGTCTCTGAGTCGGGAGACACATCAACCTCCCATCTCTCTCTGTCTCTGCACTGGGATGAATCTGGGCTCAAGCATTTACAATATCAATACAATACACGTGCCATGCTCCAATTCACCCTTGTCAGTTGTATTAAATAGAAGGAAGGCATAAAGAATGAACAAACCGACAAGCTGTGTCTGTCCCATATTCCCTTTTACAGCAACTCACATGACATTTGCTTAAAGTTAAGTTTTTTTATAGTAAATAAGGCATTTGTTTGGTGTTTATACAGTGCCAGGTATGGTGGGGCTATGGTCTGAGATGGGGATCATAGGCACCATGAACATCCAAATAAATAATAATAATATTTATGGAAATGCCTGAGTTTTCAAAATCGAAATTTTGCTGCTTCCTATCAATTCTAGGGTGTTACTCTTTATTTGTGCCACCAGGGGCCAGTGTTGCCTCATAACAAGCTGTTCTGTTCTCTCAGCCACTCCAGAACAGATGGCACATTTGTTAGATTTCATTGAGTGTATATTTTGTTTATGGAATCGCAAGAGAATTTCATGTTTGCAGGTAGAACCAGACAGATAGTTAAAAATTTATATTGTATATTATTTCTCTGTGTATATATATTGTTGGAAGTGGCAGAGTAGCCAATTTATCTTCATTTCCTGGCTTGATAGACACATGCTAACAATCTGAGTAGAACGTTCATCTCCCCTTTGATACTATGCTTATGGAATAGGTAGTGGTTAGTGGGAAATGTCACCAAGATAATATATATAAGCTTGATACCATTTAATAAGTCCTGTCATTCATATCTCAGGTTCTTGCAGCATTGAATCTGGATATGCATTATTTAGCTGTGAAGCAGAAATCCAGGAGACTTATAATAATCCATATGCCTTTTACAAAAACTATACTCTGGCCTTGGGAGCTAGCGTGGCCCAGTAGGTGGGCACTGGCCTGGGAGTCAGAAGACCTGGGTTCTATTCTTGGCACTCCATATTCAGTGACCTTGAGCAAGTCACTTCATGTCTCTGTTTTGCCATCATTAAAAGGGGAAGAGTGATATTTAGCTTTCTTTGTAAAGTGCTTTGAGATCAGTGGCTGGAAAGTACTACATCAGAGATAGGGTTTATCATATATTTGAACTATTAAGACACATTACTAATCTGTCTCAATTTACTCAGCTGTAAATTGGATGTAAGCATCTATCTCATTTGGGAAGTGGCAATTTAACAGGTCACAGAATGAATCAATATACAAGCTAGGAAGAGAGCCCAGGAGTTCTACCATTCTGCCTCTTTTACATATTAGCAAAATGTTAGTGTTACATTTTAATTTGCTACTTCAGATTGCATGAAGGTTAAGAAGAAATGCACCTAATCATAAAATGCCCTTTTGACCCTGTGTCTTTGACCCTGACATATTTGCTTGCATCTGGAATCAAATCCCAGCAGTTTTGCTTGGTTCAGTAAAAGGAGAGTTTGCAGGGACCGACAGGAAATCCATTCCTTCTCGTCAGATTTATCACAAAAATGCCTAAAGCAAACAGCAAAGTAAGTTTGCTTTAGTGGAGGCAAACTCACACCTTTGCTCTTTCAAAGACCCTGTTTACAAGTAAAGCCATGGCTCACTTTGGCTTTTTTCTCAAGCTACCGATCTATAGGTGTTGCCCGAAGGCCCTTGCAAAGGAAAAGTCAGGAGATATCCTGCTGCTGTCTTGGTCTAACAGAAGCACTTGATGTTCTGAATATAGAATTGTTGTGTTTAAACAATCTCAGAGTCTGGCAAGCTGAAACTGAAATGATGGCACATGTGCACTAGTGCTAACAAACTCTGATTTATGCACACAGGATAACGCCCAACTACAGTTATCAAGTGCAATACGAATCTTGCCAGTGTAAAATGCATCCCCAATAAGTCTGTTATTGGGTTATATAGTAAAAAAGACTTCAGAAGGGTCGGTTGAACTGACTCTTACCTTACCTTATCTTATTCTAAGGCTCCATATACACTTGGAATAGAGTTGCATGTGAAAAATGTTAAACAGGGTTTAAACTGAGCTCCCAAGTAGTTCTGCAGGCTGACAATTAGGGTTGCTAACTGTATAATTGCACAAATCCAAACACCCTTGCCTCGCCCCTTTTCCGAGTCCCTGCCCCCCGCTCACTCCATCACTCGCTCTCCCCCCCGCTCGCTCACTTTCACCAGCCTGGGGCAGCATGTTGGGGTGCAAGAGAGAGTGCAGGCTCTGGGAGGGAGTTTGGGTGTGAGGCCTACCTCAGGTGGCTCCTAAAAGCAACCAGCACATCCCTGTGGCAGCTTTTAGGCTGGGGGTGGGGACCAGGGCATCTCTGTGCACTGCCCCTGGCTGCAGGCACGGCATTTGCAGCTCCCATTGCCCGCAGTTCCCGGCCAATGGAAGCTGCGGAGTTGGCGCTCAGGGCAGGGGCAGCGTGTGGAAACCTCCTGCTCCGCCCCAGGGGCCGCAGGGACATGCTGGTCGCTTCTGGGAGCGGCATGGAGCAAGGGTAGGTAGGGAGCCTGCTTTAGCCCTGTTGAGCCACTGGACTTTTAGCACCTAAAATCTCCAGATTTGGCTTCATTAGCCACCAAAAGATAGAGCTAAAGAACCAGGAGATTCCGGGAGACTCCAGGCGGAACCGGAAGGGTTGGCAACCCTATCAATAACCATTTAGAAGCTGTTTAACTTCCCCTCCACCCATCAAAACAACCCTACAGAGCCAAGGTTGGCCCTTATTTTTTGAAAGTTTTCCTGACACAGTTTGGTGCTGTGCTTACCTGCTGAGTAACATGCATTACAGATGATGGATAAATAGGAGCCATGCTTGGACTGCTTTTTAACACAGCACCATAGCCCTGTTCTTGATGTAGCTGAGGTGTAAGGATTTAAATTTCAAAGTGCCAGGGTCCATTGAAATGAGTATCTATTAGAAAGTATGTGAAATATCTAGAGAGCAGCAAACGGTGGACTTGCTGAGATGCAACTAAGCTTTTCCAAAACCCAGTGATCTTGTACGCTTAAAATAATCTCCCATGCCTTTTTGTTTTTTTAAGAATAAATTTTTAGGTATGTTCTGAGACTACACATTATCTATACACACAACTTTTCCTGCATCATTTTCTGCAGCGCTGAGACACTTCTCTTATACTTTGCAAGATTATGTGCAATTTCTGAGACTGCTGCTGGGTCTCAGACGCACAACTCATTGGCAAATGTTTGGCTGATGCCTCAAGGAGCAACTGATACTAACTCAGATGAGCATAGCATCTATTGGTTAATTCTCTCATTCAAATTAAAGAAACTAATTCTCTCATTCAACTCATTCAAGTTCTTTCCATCTTTAAGTTAGATCTAGCTCCACTCCTCACCCCCATCAACCCACATTCTAGGGTTGTTCTTGGATTATATATCTAAGGCCTGCTTCACCCATGCATTACTTCAATCGTAATTCAGTGTAATTTACACCTGTGTAATTCTGTTGAAATTAGTGAAGTTACACAGATGTAAAACTGGAGTGAAGTAGGGGTGAATGAAGCCCCTAATTTTTTGAACATCCTAAAAAGCCTACTTAAATTCTTGAAGAACTGTGCTATTATATGAAAGCCCTTTACAAACTGAACTAACAGACTCTTGCAAATCAGATTTTTTTCAATAATGATGATACATGAAGCCCAGTTTTCACAGCTAAAAGTCGCTGTTAGATGACCAAATCTTGCAGTTGGGTGCTTAATTTGACACATAGGTGTTAAATAATAATTTGGTTGCCCAAATGGGCATTTAGGGCCAGTACACATATTTATTATCTAGATACCTCAGCCAAGATCAGGGCCCTGTCGTCCTAGGTCCTCTACAACCAAATAGTAAGGAACAATCTAAATAGACAAAGGGCAGGAGGGGAAACAGTCTCAGATATATGAAGTGACTAGCTCAAGGTTACACAGCAGGTCAGTGGTACAGCTGGGAAGAAAACTTCGGTCTCTTGAATCCCAGTACAGTGCCCAGTTCGCTTCACTTGTTAGATTTGAACGTAGGCAATTGATTGAAAATTGGGACTAGCATACATTAGTTAAACAAATATGTAATCTGACAGTTTTCATGGGGCACTGTTGGTGGCATCACTCCTTTTATGAAAACACATTTTAAATATAACAGATTGTTTTAAATTCAGTCAATTTTCTTGGTATTTGGGCAGATACATTCAAAATGCTCATCAAACTCTTCCCGTTCTCTAGTCACCTTCAGAAATTATTGTTACATGATTGTAAATTTAGACATGATGGCATAGCAAGAACTACAGAAAAGAAAAAAGGCTCTGAAATACATGTCACTGGGATCTGCTGGTAGCTGCTTCTCTCTCTGTATAGAACATCTATGAGTGGTTGTGCATCCCCATGTTGGCATGCAGATGTTAAATTTTCAATTGTCATAGGATTTTTCCTTGGGCTGAAAAGAGCAACTAAAAATATAATGGAAGAGAAAAAAGATCTATCATTAGAGGGACACTGGTAAATCTAAAATTTGCTCAGTGAATCAATGCTCTGTTTTGAAAATCCACTTGATGGCAGTGGAGTCTTAGATATGTTCAGAAGTCCCATCTTTCGGGTACCAAATCCTATTATCTAGGTTAGCTCATCTGTATTCAAAAGATCAATGTTGCATTATTACAAAGATCCTTTCAAGTGTAAAAAGGATGGCACTTCATTACAGAAAGTAAAAGAAACTAATCAAACTTTCTTGGTGAAATCATTGACTTTTTTAAGTAAAGGGCAAATGTAAGAATTTGAAAGTCCGAGATGTGAGAGAGCCTCACTATTCAGGCTCTATCTTTTTCTGACTTAAATCTCATTTCTTGGGTTTTCATGTACTCTGAAGAAGAAGATGGCACGATGCAGCTCTTGATGGATTCCAATTACACAAAGTTGCCATTTGCCTCCTTGAATCTAAGGTACTGTATATCTGTGGAAAGTTTGCAAGAGGTTCATTGAATAGAAAGAACAGAAGAGCTAAACTGTCCGAAACAAACACCATACATGCTGTGCATAATGAATGTAAAACCATGTGACACTTGCCTTGCAACTAAAACCAGGTTGTCATCTAGGGCTATGTAAATTGTTCATGGCCAATAATATATTTATCTTTCCTCCCTCTACTGCTGCTTGTGAATTGTCTGCAAACAATTATGAGATTTCCAGATTCATTAATAATACCTAGTTCTTACATAGCACTTTTCTTCCCTAGATCTCAAAGTACTTTGCTAAGGAATTTTACCAAATATTTTCCCCAAGTTGCAGATGGGGAAACCGAGGCCTAGAAAGATGATGTGAAGTGTCAAAGGTCACCCAGAAAGTCAGTGACAGAGTTGGGAACAGAACCCAGGTTTCTTCAGTTCCAGTCCAATACTCTAGCCACTAGGCCATACTCTTCAATGAATAAGTGCTTGCTTTGCAGATCATTTGTAAACACTTTCTTGTGTATATATCCACAGATTGTGTTGCATTGAGAGGTACATAAGTTACTGTTCTTTGTGTTTTCTTCCCTGATTAGGTGACTTATGTAGCTCACCAAGGTAGGCACAAACTGCAATTGAATATGCTGCTCAAAATTCCCTTTTAGTAACTATTTGAGCTTCAGATTCATTTTCATGAATAAAACTCCAGCACCTGATTGTCCACAGAAAATGAACACAAATGAGTTTTGAACACAGCCAAATTGAAATTCACTTTTGAATTCAAATGAATATTCATGGATAGTTTTTCTGCCATAGTTTGCTCAGCTCTATCACTGACAGGTTCACAAATTATTGGTGTGAATTTATCTCAGCCGCATGGTTTTGCACTGAATCTTGGCAAGTTTTACAGAATTTTACTTTGGGTTTGTGGGGAGTTGATTTGAACTCTAGTCTAGTGCCTGCTTACATATAGGTCCAGATCCACTGCCCACTGAAGTAAATGGAAAATGTCCCGCAGAATTCACTAGATTCTGGATCAGGCCCGTACTTATGATGTCTTTAGGAAATGTACCATGTAGAAAACACATTCACCCTCTAATGCAGAGAAAACATATATTAGAATATTGGGGGTAGTTTTTATTGAGCTTTTATTAAAAGAAAATATCAGTCCTAATTATTTAGTGTCACCTTTTTATTAACACAAATTGAAGTTCTGCAGTGGCAGCTGGATGTCATGGACAGCCCAATAGATTTTCTCTTAGTTCTGTGTTCACTGAGTAAACTTAGATCTCCAGAGTAGGGTTATATGGATGGATGGATGTAAGGGAGTTTACAGTTTGGATTTAAGCCCCAGATCCATAGCCCCTTGAAGTCAATGGAAAGATTCCCCTCGACTCCAAGGAGTCTTGCATAAGGCCTAATAAATAACAAAATATAAAGTCTTCATATGTATCTATATAAAATATTTTTTTTAAATACTTTGAGCCTTCTGTGTACTAATGAGCCAGGAGATGCCCCATCAGGATGTCACTTTATCATGTTCTGCTGTCACTATTTAGTTATCAGCTACTAATGCTTTTCCGTATTTTTTAGTGCACTGGAGTTCCTTCTCTATTATTAAATCTTGTTCATAGAAACGAAAATGATTCAGAGTATTAAACACAGCTGTTATTTCACCCTGTCTAAAGTTCTTGTAATAGGAATATATTCCACTTCTCTAGCACTGAAGAATACTTACTTACTTTCTCTGGTATCAGAAACAGGCACTTTTGATCCACTTCACTCAATTTGTGTTCATTCAGAGGGATTTCGTCTACAGAATAATCTCTCTTCACTAGTTATTTAGTGACTATATAAAACTAGTTATAAGTATCATGAGTGAGATGAATTAAACTTCTGTTGTCCTGAAGGCACACGGTCAAGTTGAAATTAATCAGCTGATTTCAAATCCTGGGAAAGAGGCGTTTTCCATTTGGCTTCATGATCTCTGCATGTAAATTGCTGTTTATAGGATCACCTGTAAAACTAATTCAGCCTTCACTGATTTGAAATACAAAGTAACATATCTTTTCTAATTGTGGAAATAGGTTCTCTTTAACATTCCACACACTGGACCTAATATTTAAAACAGCAGAATATTGCCCAGACCTTCTAAAGTGCATGTTCAACAATATGTGTGCACCCAGGCCCCAGTCCTGCGAACACTTACACATAAGCAACTTTACTCACATGAGTAGTGCCATTTATTGGAGCCATGATTTTCACATTCATTTGTGGACACCTACAGTATCTTTCCATATGGGCAGGTTATTCTATAACTATCCCACTGTCAGTTTTTTTGCATCTTCCTCTGAAACGTGTGGTACTAGCCACCATCAGAGATCAGATACTGGATTAGATGTACCACTGATCTGATCTCATGTGCCAGTTCCTATAATGTTCATATGTTTCTCATATAGTATGTGTGATCAAACTTATTGTGCAACATACACAAATATTTCCAGTATTGTAAAACTGGATACCTTTTATATTAGAAATAGGGCTCAGTGTCTGTCATGGAGGTTGCAGAAGTCACGGATTCCATGACTTTCCGTGACCTCTGTGACTTCTGCAGCAGGCAGTGTGACTGACCCCTGGGCTGCCCAAGCAGCTGGCTCAGGGCAGCTGGAGCAGCCCAAGGCCAGCTGCATGGGCTGCTGCTCAGGCAGCTCCAGGCATATGGTCCTCAGGACCGCCCAAGCAGTGACTGAAGCCACTGGCCCCAAGGACTGCCCAACTAGCAGTCCCTGGGGTGGCCAGAGAGCTGCTGCTCCAGAGGCCACAGCAGCTAGTGTCGCTGGCCCCCCGACAGCAGTGGCCCCTACAGCTGTGGGCCCTGGGGCATGGCCCCCCGCAACAGCAGCTGCCCCAAGATTTAGTCAAAGGTATTTATAGTATAAATCATGGACAGGTCACAGGCCATGAATTTTTGTTTATTGCCTGTGGCCTGTCCATGACTTATACTAAAAATACCTGTGCCTAAATTGTAGCCTTAATTATAAGCAATATCTGATTGAAAGAAGATATTTTGTAATAACTAAACTTGTATTTAGTATATGTAGAATAATCAGTGGGCAGATTTGAAACAATTGAAATACTGTAAGACTTGGATTTGTACCTTTGACAGATGATGTATCTACAGTATGTATAACACAGTATTTGGCAAATGTGTTGGATATGTGTGTTTTTTTTTTTTGAGTATTTACGTTTTATTTAGTTTTCTCAGTTTATGTAACAATTCCATTACAAGTGTCCTTGGCATTTCTACCCTAGAACAAAATGTGCTCAGGAAAATAAATAGTAGTGTCCTGAATTTTGCCATGGTTTCTGTTTGCCATTTCTGTCACTGATATATTGCAGCTTAAGAGGATGCAGGACTGAAATCCTCTGCCATTTTATTGTGACTTATGGAGGCAAAAGTGGAGTGCACTAAGCTATTAAGCTAGATTGCAAGTTCCTTTATAGGGTTATTTCTGTACATGTTAAAATTTTATTTGCTCAAGCAGTGTTTGGACTGATTCATCCTTTTCAGGTGTTGATTTCAAGGGTACAACTATCTGGTGTAAGAGAAGGATACAAGCAAATATGGAGCTTTGCCAAAAGTTTGATTTTTATGTTCGTGTTCTCAATTTTTTTTATATAAAAGAACAGAAAAAAGGAACTGAAGGAAAGCAAATCTCAGAGCATAAATACATGGTGTTATTGGTATCCTTCCTTGGCAATATACAAACAAATTTGTGTGGGTTGTGGTAAAATCTTCTTTCTATATATGTAGCCCTTGCTTTTTCTCTCTCTGACAGGCCTGTCTGAATTATATAAATAACAAGCTAGAAGATCCAGTTACAGCCTGATTAAAAATTGTGCAGATTGGACCTAACTGTAACCCAATAATAACTAAGCTATATCCTTTGTCTGTTTAGGGTTTTTACTCGGTTATAAGGATACAGACAAATCCCATTTTTGCTTCAACTTTTAACTATGCTGTCACTGGATATGGGGACAATCCTTCTGTCACCTGTTTATACCTATATATATATAGAGAGAGAGAGAGAGATGATCGTTCCCTGTGCCAATTGTGACTTCCTTATTCTATTGTCTGATGAGTGCCTATCTGGTCCTGTCTGCCACATGACTTAGAGCAACCTACAGGCAGCTCTAACTTACATTTCTGGTATATACTAGCTGAAGATTTCATTGGGCAACCTGACACACACAGTATCCCAGGATGCTTCTCTGTCAGTGTGGTACAAACCTTCAGGACCCTGTGCCCAACACCCATTTGTGCTGTCTCCTAAAAAGCAGCCTGAAATTTGAATTTACGCCCTCTGCATGCCAGCTTTTTTATGCATGGAGTCCTTATCCTTTTAACCAGGCCTTTATTTTGTATAGCCATGCTCACCTTTCCAGGAGGATGTTAGCTTTTGGTGCATCAGGCAAGTGTCAGGGAGCATGCTGAGATAATGGCAAAAACAGCATGGCTGAGCTCCTTATTAACTGTACTTTGTGCTTGTGTGAACAAAAGGTCATCTGTTCACCGGTCATCTGTTCACCACTCATCAGAGAGGGAGTTTGGAAAATGGTGCTGAAATGTTTGGGGTCTGGCCAAAAATTAATCAAGGAGCTTTGTCTGATGAAGAGTTAATTTTTCTCATTGTGCTTTTGACTCTTGTGGCCTTGACTAGCTCTGAGTTTTCTGTTTTGTAAGGATTAACATACAATGCAACCACATATGCTATTAAGCCTGTCTCCCTATCACTTTATCTCATTAACTGCTTGATCATTGTGAATAAAAATAATCTTCCATTAACTCAACTTCAAAAGAGTCAGATTTTAGATCAAACAGTTCTTCAACAGCTCTTTAAAATTCTCTTTAAATCCAAGAGGTTAACTTCAAAGAATATCTTATTGGTGTTCAGAGCCCAGTTGACAGGTAAACAGTAATTTGTGACCACAGATATGCAGCTAATAAAGTGCTTTTTAACTAAGGGGAGTCTTTCTCCCCCCCCCCCCCCTTTATGGATTTAATGCTAGTATAGGGGTTCTGGACTGACAGCAGTGGAAAAGGATATGCTAATTAGCCACAGAACAGTCAGCAGCAATCCAGACTCACGACCACACAGACCTACCAATGTGCTTCAGACAACTTTTGGAAGAGGTGGAAGGGAGTAGTTTGTCTCCATTTTCATTCAATCTGTGGCTACTCTTCTGAGATCAACAATTGTGATGGAGACACCTGTCCATTAGGAGCTGGATTAAGGTGACAAAGCCTTTCACACTGAGCAAATAACCACCAAGTGGTAACTCCGTCCTCCCTATTTTTGTAGAAGTGGCAAAAATATATCTCTGTTCTGATAATTCAGTGTAATTTCTAGTAATTGAAATATAATGCCCAAAGGTTGGCATTTTGTGTGGGGTCCAATCTTCTAGGCAGCATCTGAGCACACCTACAGGATTGGGTCCCGCAGGCAAGCTAGATGAGGAAATGCCTCATTTGAGGATCTTGCTGGAGCTTAGGTGTGAGGTAGGTGCAGGACTGAGGCAGTTGTGCACATTCCTAGTGGCAGATTTTAGGAGCCTAAGAGACTTTATTGGTGGAAATTTAGGCACCTAGGGAATTTAGATGCCTGCGGGATTAGGCGGCAGCTGAGTGGGGGGTTTTAGGATCTAAATTTTGGATTTAGACACCTAAATCCCTTTGTGGATCTAGTCCCAAGTTTTCCCACCTATTATCTATTAAATGACATTTCTGATAATGCTGCCTCAGGGTGAGTGTATCTCCAAAAAGGACATTTCAGTGTTAGCAAATAGCATAATAGAAACATCATATCTTGGATGTACTATAGCTCTTCATGTACAAGTGTTGCAAGACAAGTGGGAATAATATGTAGTGCAGCAAGCCTCTTTGGTAGTGCTACCAAAGAGTGGTGGTTGTTCCATGGGTAACAAAAAGGAGGCAGAGCATTATACCCTGCAGCTAGGCCATTTTGTGCTATGACCCCATCAGCTGTTACAAGGCCAACAGGATCAGGCTGAATTAGTATTATCATCATATATGGTAGTACCTAGTCTGACCAAAATTGGAACCCCATTGTGCTAGGCACTGTGAAATCATACATAAGACTTGGTGCTTATCCCAAAATGCTCATCAGCTAACTAGATGAGACAGACAAAGGGTGGAGCGAAAATGGGTGTGGTGACTTGCCCACAATCACACAGGAGGTCATTGGTAGATCCAGGAATAGAATCCAGGCCTACTGATTCCTGTCCAGTAGATCCCACTGCTTCTTAGCACTTGTGTGAACAGTATCCAAGGAACATGGTGTTTATGGCTCGATGAGTTTTCTCTTCCATCTGAATTAAGCCAATACCTCAGCACAATGTTAGGGATTTTGAATGTTCTTTCAGTGAGGTGAAAAGCTGATATTATGAGTATGGAGGTCTCTATTGCATAGTTTCATAAGAGGAAGAAAGTTAATGCAGGTGAAGTGGCCAAATTTGAACTTGGGCAATTATATTCTGTTGTCTAAACACTTAAAGGTTCCACAATATCTGGATCATCCTAGGGCTACCTTTCGATCACTTTGCTCCTGGGGTCATTCATAAAATGGAGACTCATAAGAAGTTTGATCATGCAGCATATTCTGGAATGGTGTAGAGCATCACAATAGATAAGAAACTATTTAGTAAGGGGGCAATAACAATGACCTGGAGCCTGGAAATGATCAAGGCCCAGTTTCTTTCAATGTTAACTGAAGTTGAGTAGTATCTTACTCTTTAAATGGTTCCATTCATTCAAAAGGGACCACTCGACATTAGTAAGGGTAAGAGAACTGTCATAAATGTAAAGGGAAGGGTAAACCCCTTTAAAATCCCTCCTGGCCAGAGGAAAAATCCTCTCACCTGTAAAGGGTTAAGAAGCTAAAGGTAACCTCGCTGGCACCTGACCAAAATGACCAATGAGGAGACAAGATACTTTCAAAAGCTGGGAGGAGGGAGAGAAACAAAGGGTCTGGGTTTGTTGGTATGCTGCTTTGCTGGGGATAGAACAGGAATGAAGTCTTAGAACTTTTAGTAAGTAATCTAGCTAGGTATGCATTAGATTATGATTTCTTTAAATGGCTGAGAAAAGAATTGTGCTGAATAGAATGACTATTTCTGTCTGTGTGTCTTTTTTGTAAGTTAAGGTTTTGCCGGGATTCTGTACGTTTTGAATCTAATTACCCTGTAAGATATTTACCATCCTGATTTTACAGGGGTGATTCCTTTACTTCTATCTACTTCTATTTCTATTAAAAGTCTTCTTGTAAGAAAACTGAATGCTTTTTCATTGTTCTCAGATCCAAGGGTTTGGGTCTGTGGTCACCTATGCAAATTGGTGAGGATTTTTACCAAACCTTTCCCAGGAAGTGGTGTGCAAGGGTTGGGAGGATTTTGGGGGGAAAGACGTGTCCAAACTACGTTTCCCAGTAAACCCAGTTAGAGTTTGGTGGTGGCAGTGGTTATTCCAAGGACAAAGGATAAAATTAATTTGTACCTTGGGGAAGTTTTAACCTAAGCTGGTAAAAGTAAGCTTAGGAGGTTTTCATGCAGGTCCCCACATCTGTACCCTAGAGTTCAGAGTGGGGGAGGAACCTTGACAAGAATGGAACTAGCTACAGCTATCTGAAGGGCTAGATTATGATACATGCCTTAGCAGCAGAGTAAGAATCCTGCATACACACTTGAGTGGTGTACCAGGACATCAGGTCTGGTCTGGATGTGATTGTTTGGGTGTAGTTGTAAGTTTGTATCATGCTAATGCCTAGAAGCCCCAATCCAGGATCAGTACCCCACTGTGTACACATAACAAAAAGTTCCCAACATAAAGAGGTTACAGCCTAAGTAATTTGCTTGCCCACTAGTTCTCTGCCTCTCCTCCTATAGCAGATGGACAGAGAGGTTTGGGGTTCTCCACCCCCACAGTATGCCAGCCAGAAGAGCTGCACTGGCTTGAGGGTGACCTAATTTCCTACTGATATAGGCCAGCAGCAAATTACTACCACGCTCCCCTCTCAGAGAGGGGTCTCTGAGGAACAGTGCCTTCCATTGCCTGCTTCTGGGGTAGGGCCCCTTGCTCAGGGCTGTTCCTAAAGGCTCAGTCTTAGCCCAAAGGATGTAAGTACCATCATGGAAGAGGAATTGTTTAGGTGCCACATGGGGGTATAATTAGGAATAATGGGATGACACTAGCAGCAGAGACTTACATAAATTGGGGAAAGAACCATCTGTGTGTTCTGTGTTTGTACTGTTCCTAGCAGTGGGGTCATGGTCCAAGACTGGGACTCCCAGACACCGCAGAAATACAAATAATAATAATAGACTGATTATCAAGAGGAAATTCCTGTCTCTTAGGAAGTTGCTAGGTTGTGGGATAGTCTCCCAAGAGACTTTGCTTAGGACATCTAAAATTATTCTGGGTCAAACACTTGAAAATGTCATGGTGGGAACAACCCTGACTTGACAAGGAGATAGAAACAGAGGAGATGCATTAGGATATTTTTTTTGGATTCTGTGACTTTGTGATCCCAGTAGTAAATAGGTCACTTAGCCCTGGTCTACACAGGCCGGGGGCGGAGGGGAGGTAATCGAACTAAGTTATGCAACTTCAGCTACGTGAACAACATAGCTGAAGTTGACGTACTTAGATCGACTTACTGTAGTGTCTTCACCGTGGTGAGTTGACTGCTGCTGCTCCCTTGTCGACTCTGCCTGCGCCTCTCGCGGCTCTGGAGTACAGGAGTCGACGGGAGAGCGCTCGGGGGTCGATTTATTGCGTCTAGACTAGACACAATAAATCGATCCCCGCTGGATCCATTGCTGCCCGCCGATCCAGCGGGTATTGAAGACATACCCTTACTTTCTTCTTGAAGACTTGGGGCGGGGGAGGACTAGGGGTGGAGTGGGTATTATTTTTAATTAGCAGTAATTATTAAGGCATTCTTTTACTGCTGTGATCTGTGAAGTTTCTACAAATATTTCTCCTCATGCCTCAGTAGTTTCTGTAACTCGCTATGGGATTTTAATTCTTTGGGCTTTGATGTCTTTGCATAACAGCTCAATCTCATGTATCAGTGAAGGGGAGAAAAAATTCTTCCATGATCACTCCAAGTGCAAATGGGATTGTAAAGTGAGATATGGTGTAACATCAGCTTATCAGAATCATAATGATGCCATTGCTGGAACAGAGAAGAGATTTAATCAGAAAAAAGTTCTGTCCAAGAAAACCTTAAGCAGTTTTACCCACAAGAATACCCTTGAGCTAAGGATGATCGGAAAACATTTGGAAATCTTGTTAGTCCTTCAGCTTCTAACATTTTAGAGGATAGACTAAGTAAAAGTAACCCTTTCTATTCCTCAGAACATTCTCAATATTAATTATTTGTATTGCGGTAGGGCTTAATGGCCCCAATCAAGGATGAGGGACCCAGTGTGCCAGTCTCTGTACACAAATGGAACAAAAAGATGGTCCCTGCCTAAAAACTCTGACAATTTAATGCCTTATTTATACACAAGCTGACACCAGTTTTAAAAGGGTTTATGTAGCTTCTGTGTGGACACACTTGGGTTTAAGAATGTTTAGATTAGGGTTGCCAACTTTGTAATATTTAAAAGCTGGACACTCCAGCAGCTGGACACTCCAGCTGGGACCTCCCCTTCTCCGCCCCTGTCCTACCCCTTCCCCCCACGCCCTGCTCCTGCCCCTTCTCCCTGAGGCCCTGCCCTCCATTCGTTTCTATTTCCCCCTCCCTCTGTCACTCACTGCTTTTTCTCCCCTCCCTGCATGGGTTGGGAGAGACTTGCCTGCTTTGCTGGAGCTGAGAGCTGCAGCTGCCCAATGCAGGTATTAGGGGCCCTGGCTGAGTAGGGGCTGTTGCAGGTGTTAGCTTGGTGCCTCCCACGCCTGCAGTAACTGGACTTTAGGTGTCCGGTCAGTAGAGCTGACTGGACACTGTCAGGTCCCCTTTTCAACCGGACACCTAGCCACCCTAGTTTAGGTGTAGATGAAACTGGTTAATAAATTTAATCAAAAGCTTTAAAACTGAACTAAGCGTGTCTGCATGGGTTTAAATTCACACCTTTAGTGAAACTGGTATAACGCTCTGTATAGGCAAGTCCTAAGTGTGAGACAACAAGGGGATGAACCTCCCCATTTTGGTCTCTTCATGAGTATCGTACAGACCAGTTGAGTACAGGCATTCTCCATTTTCGCCAGAAGTGCTCTCCACTGTTAGACATTTAGTCATCCACTCAAAGAGTGGCTGCAATTTCATGTGACATTGGGGACCAGTCATATACCATGCATAACGAAGAGCAAATAGTCAAAGGCACAGTTGAAGTAACTCAAAGAATCCAAAGCCAGAAATGTGTTCCCACCAAGCGTTTGAATGTATGAGCATTTTTTTGTTGTTAGTATGGCTGTAAGAAAGTGGTGATTTTTTTTGTGTGTGTGTGTGTGGGAGGTTCAAAAGTTATGGCCACAGCTTCTTAAAGTTGCAGTTTTAGTGCAAGTCATGCAGCCTGCCTTCCAAAGCAGGGCAGCAGTAAAAAAAGAGACCCACTTGGCTCTTGAAGGCAAGCGTAACAGAGCGGCAGCTGGGCCAAATTGGAATGGCATTGCGACCTTGTGCACTAGGTTGCAACACCATTTTCTGACAGGATCACAACACTGCTCACTCAAATTTGGCCTGTAGCTCCTTTGGCGTGACATAGGGGTGGTTGGGCCAGATTTGAGTGAGTGGCGTTATGACCTGGTGCATGGTTGCAATGCTACTCAAATGTGTGGCTACTATAAAAAGTTGTGGTGTGTATAAAAAGTGGTGGTTTCCATAATAAAATTGAGACCCATAATTTTCTTACATCCTTATCAGTAACTGTTGTGACAAAGTCAGGCTGCAGGAGGGTCTGGGAAAACAGGTATGTTAGCCCTAGAATGCTAAAGGCCCTTTTTCCTACAAGCTGGGAAGGGGTTACTTCAGGTCAATTAGGGACACCTGAGTCCAATTAAGGGCAGCTTGAAACCTGTTAAATCTCTCACTGTTGCAAGGTTGAAGGCAGCAGGGAGATAGGCTTCTCCAGTGTGAGAGACTGCGGTCCTCCCTATAGGGGAGACACCCCAAACCCAGTGCCTGTTTAGGGGAAGGACTGACACCCCGAGGTGAGCAACAGGACAACATCTGCCCCAGTGAGGGGTCCAGGGAAAGGTATTCCCTTTTGTTTTGGTGTGTTATAGCAGGGATTGGCAACCTTTGGCATGTGGCTTGCCAGGGTAAGCCCCTGAGGGATGTGCTGGCCACTGCTTCCCGCAGCTCCCATTGGCCTGGAGCAGCAAATTGCAGCCAGTAGGAGCCCCGATCGGCCGAACCTGCAGACACGGCAGGTAAATGAACTGGCCCGGCCCACCTGGTGGGCCGCGGGCCAAAGGTTGCCAATCCTTGCGTTATAGACTTGTTTCCCTTTGCTTGGCAGAGTAGCACTCCTCAGGCCAGCCCCGAGGCCTACCAGGAAGGCTCTGAGAAACAAACCCCGAAGAGGGAAGACAGACACTCCAGAGTGGGGGGGCTGATTTTCTCCAGGCTGATTTTCCTGACAGAGGAGGAAGTGCTAAGTCCGGTGAGGCAGAAGGGGTGCCTTGCCACACTGCTCAAAGTCTGTGTGTGCAATATTTTCTAAATGGTAAAGGGCTAAAGGGAGGATTTTTGAAAGTACTAAGTTACTGAGGAGCACAAGTCCCATTGAAAGTTAATGGAATTTGTGCTCCGAAATTACTTAGATATTTTGAAATCTCCCCCTAAATTCCTCTGATAGGTGATTTTCTATGAATGTCTCTAAATGTAACGATGCAGTAAAATATTTAGACAAAAAGGAAGCAAAGGGAATGATTAACATAGGGGAAGACATTTAAAATCAAATAATGGAAAATGGGTACAAACACATCATGAACTTATTAAAATGTAACATGACACTTCAAAAGGCAAAAGGAGCAAAATGTGAATTATGAAGTGTCGCTGATGACTTCAGCTCACAGCAAGAGCTTCTTCTCCAGCATCAGAAAACCTTAACATAAAATGAATTTCAGGAGCTGAATCAATTCACCTTATTTTATGCTTTACAGGGGGGATTACTCGACTGATGATGCTGACAGAGTGGCCCATTGGCATGTGAAGAAGGAAGAACCAGGAAAGGGCATTGGAATAACGGCTTGATTCAGCTCAGGGTACAACTCAGACCTGAAAGGTGACATTTGATTATTTATGTAAATTAAAGAATGAAATCATATGTGGAGGAGAGATACAGGAGGCCAAATTCAGCCTGAATACTGAGAGTGCAACTCCATTGACCTGAATTTGGCCCAAGAAGTTTATGATGGTAAAAGACTGCTCTGAGTCATGTTGACTGATTGGTAATTGATAAGTAGAGTCCTCTGGACCAGTGTACTGAGATGACAATTGACTGTGGACCAGAATTAAGGAGCCTGCCCTTCACTTTCTGCTATAGTGTTTTGCCTGTGTTAGTCCATGCTCCTGGTGCCTTTGTCTTAAGCACAATATTCCACAGCTATTTTCCCTTTTCCTCCTTCTAATTTGTTCAGCTCCTCCCTGCTCATCTGTGTGTTCATCTTCTCTCTCTCCCTGAGAATGGGAAGTGCTTCTCTTTCCTCTCCTGGGAGAAATAGGCCTGTTAACTCTCAAAATGGTGAACCCAATGTAGCGGAGGAGGAAGGAACCACTTCATAGCCAGTGTTGTGTTTCTCTCCCTCTGTGTGCTGAGGGGAAAGTCTTTCTGATGGGAGATCTTCAGAGATCCTGGCTGAAGATAGTTCTTCCTAATTTGGTCAGCAGTGATTCATTGGATTGTACAGATGGCTACTCAGGTGACCCTCCCCCTTGCCACTTTTCTCACGGCAATACACAAGAGGCTCTAGGGACAGAAGCCTGAGCTAAGTAGCCTATTCAGCAGCCTATTCTCCTCTTTCTCAGATTCACCCAATCCTCAAGGCTGCAGTAGTAGTAGCAGCAATGCAGTGTTCCGTTGCTAGAAAGACCCCAACAGCAATAACCTCTGGCTCCTGGCCATATGTCCCTCCTGAAGTGTTGAAGTAGGTGATTCAAGTGGGTTTTATTCTCCATTTCCTCCCCTTCCCCTCAGCATAAACTGTAACAATTTCTGGGCCAGAGTCTCAAATCACTTACTTCAGTGCAAATCCAGAGGTTTCCCACTACATCCCAGGAAGATCTAGGTCGGGGGGGGGAGGAAGCCTACCTACTTCTTTCAAAAAGGCTTTGGCCTGATGAAAGCGCCTGGAGTTGTGCCAGAGCACTTGGATACTTCTCATGGCAAATCAAAGGTGGAGAAGAAACTCCAAAGGGCTAGCAAGAGCCCAGGTGCATTTATGTCTAAGGAGCCAACTCCTCCACCTGTGAAGAAGGGGAACTTTGAGCTTGTTGAGGTTGGATTCCAGTAGATACTATTCCCACTGGAGTATATTGAAGGTATGAACAAGAGGGCTGTTATGCTCCTAGACACTCAACAAGCAGAAGGAGAGAATGTTCATGTAGCATTTAAGTGCTTCCTTACCAGTACGGAAAAGGAACCCCGTGTACCACTGAGCTCAGCTGTTCTGGAAGTGATAAAATCAAGAGGCGAAAGCAGCTAAAATCAGATGCCTAAGTGGGCAAATGAGTTTTGGAGGAAAACAAAATTACTCACTTATGTCCCTAATTTCAGTGCAGTAGTTGCTGCAGACATAAGATTCAGTAACCACCATCGAAGCAGTGGTGCAACAATAGAAAAATTGTCTGTGTGTTGGGCAGAGGGCTGCTGCGTTAGTTCTGAAGCCACACTGAGATGGACAACATGCCCTGAGCCATTCAGCTCTCCCAACTAGCTTTTAATTTTTCCAAGGTTCTTTGTTATATTTCTTTATAGTCATGTGTGTGTCTATTGATGTATGGGAGCATATTAGAATCTACACTTTGCTATAAAAACATCCCAGCCACCCCCATCTCAAATTTAGAAGTGACTCTAAAGATAAGTACCTGTAATAAAAGACAGAAAATCAACATGGCTGCTGATAGAGCTTTGGGAATTGAAAACATTTTTGAAAATAAAATTGCTCTAATCCATGTTTGGGTATTAAAATATGCTGCAAGTGTGGCACCTGCATGAGGACTCAAACTTAATCAAGCTAACTGAATGGACAAAATGGTGTGAGACATAATTAGCAATTCACTTCAGTGCTTTCAGCTGAGCTGTCTCCTGGAAAAGAAAACAAACCCTTAAAATACCAACAATGCCTCATGCATATTCAGTATTTCATTTGCT
Source organism: Lepidochelys kempii (assembly GCF_965140285.1). Taxonomy (NCBI): domain Eukaryota; kingdom Metazoa; phylum Chordata; order Testudines; family Cheloniidae; genus Lepidochelys; species Lepidochelys kempii. The sequence goes on from NC_136387.1 coordinate 25,874,807, forward strand.
ATTGTTTTTATGAAATAGGTTGGACTTTGAGAAATTTGAAACCTGTGCAATAGGTCAAATCAGAGGCTATACTTACAAAAAACAAAATACTTCCCCTGTATTAGAGGAACCTTTTATCAGTCTTTTTACTTGCTTACAATAATTAGTCAGATATTTCCACATATCCACTTGATTTTGGTGGTCCTGCCTCTTTGGGCACTTCTGTCTGGTTCTTGAATTCTTTTCCATTTAAAATTCACTGGCCCACACGAGGGTTTGAACTCAGCCCCCAGATGATTCATTACCCCAGCCATTTACTGTTGTGTTTACCATACCTTGTACAGTGCTTACTACCGTGAGCAGTCCCAGTGTGGTCAGTGCTTAATTTGTGCCAGGGCTGAGCCCCGGCACCTGTAGGCTTGGCAGTTCATAGCCCTGGCATCTCTCTGGGCTCGCCACCGTCAGTTATGAAAGTAAAAAAATTGCTTGAGCCCTGGTACCTAATTGCTTGACCCCTTGTGCCTCTTTCATTACAAATTAAGCACTGGGGAGAATGTACCATGAGCAGCCCCACTGTGGTCTGGGGGACTGAATATCCATTTTGCTGCACACTGGCAACATAAAGGGTCAAAAACGGCCATGGGGGCAATGCCTCCAGAGTAAGGAGGCTCCTCTGATGGCACAGAGGTGCTGGAACAGCCCTACGCTGGCCTTGCTACCACCCGCTACTGTAGCAGGGGGCCATGCCTGGAGCATGCTGCACTCTATTTTTTCTCTTTTTTCTGTAAGGGACTGAGGGAAGTAGTATGTAAGTTAAGAGCAAACTGAATGGCCCCAGAATATGGGTAGCACAAAGGTTTCTTTAAGTCCCTTTTTTGCTTCTCTTTGTACTGAGTACATGGATACACTAACTGAAAATCAGAGCCTGAGTCTTCCTGGCAATAAGCATTATGCCCAGTGGTAGTAAAGTGTTTGCAAAACAACAACCTAAGTGCTTAATAGTCAAGAGTGTGAATGTAAACAGTTGGATAGTATGGTATCCCAAAATGCATTAAAAAATGCAGTTCCATTTGAGGTTTTCTCATGGTGCACACAGTAGTTTTGACTGGATAGAACCATCTTTCTTCTTGATCAAAACTTTTCAGTTTTGTTTCGAACAAATTACTCTGGCTCTTTGAGACTTTAATCCTAGCAGCAGCTTGCAACCTGTGAAAGCTTCACAAAATGCATTTATTTTCTGTCGACAATAGATATTGTAGAGAGCACAACCTCTAGCAAAAACAGTCTGCCTGACTCTGCCATAACAATGAATGTGAATGATACTAGATCAAAGTTGTGAGTGAACTTACTTGCACTATCACCTCTAATTTTTTTAGCTTCTCTCTTTCTAACTGAAAAGTGTCTATTGAGAAATCTTATTAAAAATCACAAACTGAACGGCAGACATTTTTTCTGAGTCCCGGAAACAAGTTTTAAATGACAAAAAAACCCTTTAATCTTTTTGTACCATCTTGACAGTTGTGCTACGTAACATCTGCTTCCGTCTTCACAATATAATTGCTTTTAGTTTGAAATAATTCATTTTCTCTCCATTTTTTTCCTTCCTCTTCTGGAAATTGTCCTTTCAATTTGATTTTTGCCTTAATTTATTTTGTACTGTGTGAGTGCTATAATACATGTCATTGGTGGTGGTGTCTAAATGTGTAGATTCCATTCCACCCATATGTTTGCTGCTAATAAATTAGATTCACTCCTATGGTTTCAAAATATCTGCTAGCATCAAAAATACCTGACCTTTTAAAAGTCGCCAGTGCATTTTTATCTGTTCATGCCAGGTGGCCATTTCAATATCTGAAGTACTAATATCACAGTGGAAAACCCTTTTATAAGATTTGTGTATTTTTAAAAAGGCAAAACTCCCCTTTGTTGTTGGTGTTTTATTTTTAAATGGTTGCTCTCCAGCCATGGAAAGAAATTAAAACTGTACTGACTGAAGTATAACAAAATCCAAGTGTCTGAACGTGCTATTCCCCTGCTCAAAAATCAATCTCAGAACTACGGTTGCAGCTGTTTCAGAGATGTATTATGTAAGGCCGGCTGCAGAGCAAAGCTGGGAAGCTTGGGAATGTTTTAGCTGATAACCACAAGAAGTTTGCTAAATATTGCTTAAAAAATAATCTCTCCTTTTGAAACACCAAACAACAAGGAACCAGATTAAAAACAAAAACAGAAAAACAATCAAAAAAACCCCTGCCAAAGACAGGAAACAAAAGAGTGAGATTGAGAATGGAGCACCAGTCATCAGGAAGTAGGACTAGTTAGTCTTTCTGCAACAAAATTCTTGCTGTTCTTCAACAACTGAATAAATTTTTAACTTGTTTGCTTGTGTGACGTGAAACACATCAGCTGAGAGTTTTAAAGAAGCCTAAAGGAATTAGATGCATAGCTCCCATTGATTTCAGTAGGATTTGGCTGTCTAAATTAACTTGAAAATCTCAGCCATAACTATCCAGGTGGATGTGTGGATAAGTTTTTGTTTTTTGTTTTTTAAATGTGGGTGTGATTTCCCTCCCCCCCTCTTTTCACTTGCAGTGCACATCGAGCCTTACAGTGACCATGTGAATGAGAAACAGTGTAGGGTTTAGTCCTCTGCTGCCTCAGCAATCCCATAGGGCATGTCTACATTGCAATAAAAAAACCCCGTGGCACTGAGTCTCAGAGCCCAGGTCATCAGATTGCGGGGCTAAAAAATAGCAGTGTAGATTTGAGGACCTGGACTCTGAGACCCTCCCACATTGCAGGGTCTCACAGCCTGGGCTCCAGCCCATGTCCAAATGCCTACACTGCCTCACAGCCTGAGCCCTGCAAGTCCAAGTTAGCTGACCCAGGCTGATCGTGGCCATGCCTGGGTCTTTTATTGCAATACATACATACCTATAGGGTTGCGTGCATTGTAGTTTCCCCTGTTTGACCTGATAACCTCAGCCGCATTCATAGCATTACCAAAAGGAGCACCCCCTTTTTTTAGTGCTCCAGTCACTCCTCCCTGTCTCTCCTCCCCATGTGGATCAGCAGCACGAGCAAATGAATATCTGTCTGCACTCTTTGTTGGCACCTTGGGTTTCTCATGCTCTGGGCCACAGGCCCGCATGCTCCACAACCCTTTGCACTAAGTATAATATCTGAGTAGATGTTGGAGCAGATGCGTTTACAACAAACTCCCTTCTTCCTCCACAGCCCATCTAGCCCTTTCCTTCTTCAGACAGTTCTGTAAAAAGACGCAGCCAACTCTGTGTGTCCATCTGAAGGTCTCACTTTGCTTGACAAAAATATCCCTAAAGCCCCTGTGAGGTTAGTACTTACCTGATTTTACTGATGAGGGAACAGAGAGAGAGAGAGGTTGTGACTTGCTCTCATACAGGAAATCTGTGGCAGAGGCACGCAGAAAACTCACATCTACTGACTCGCAAGCCTGTAGCTTAGCCACTAGACTATCCTTTTATCTGTTGGAATGTGGGGGCCACACCCGTGAGACTCCACTCTCTAGCCACACTTCAATAACTAGTTATGGATGCTACTTCTCCTAAAAATGTTGTCTGTAACCTAGAAAAGAGAGAAAATATTGCCTTTGTCAGAGCTCTACAGAGAGCTTCTGTTCTAGATTAATGACCACCCTTTATTTGTGTGTTATGCAAGTGCCTTACCAAGTGAAAGGGAGGCCGAGAGTGAGGAAACTATATTGACCCTTCAGGCCTCAAGCTTCTGACTCCGTGTGGGCCATTAAATGTCCGGGTGACTGTCGCTGGCAACATTATGCAATGTAAAAAAATGACTCTGCTAAAAGAGGGAGGTGTGGGAGACAGATAGAGTATCTGATGTAATTAATGAGTACCAGTGACTATGCTAATTATATGTGATGTGAGACTCTGGCATGGAGTGCCCTGTCTGATGGAAACAAACATTTTCTCATCATTGAGTTATGCTGTGAGTCCCTTTTTTTCCTAACCCCCAAACCAAGGGTTCCCTCCTCTCCTAGGGGGAATCGTCACTCTCCTTCCCATCTACTTGTGCAGAATGAGGAGTAGGGGTGAAGAGGGCAGCATTGTCCAGAGGCAGAACTGTTGTGTATGTGCAGAAGGGAACATGGGGCCTTGAACTGCGAAGGTGATGGAGGTCACTTTCCCAGAGGTCAGTTGTAAATGTCATTAAAATCACAGACACAACTTGTACAGTGTGGGAATCATTCCAAATAAAATGGCCTCTCCTTCCCCTCTCCACCCACATAGCAAAGTGCTCTCAACTGAATCCCAGCATTGGATGAGCACCAAATAGCACTGTTGCTAGCAGCCTCAACAGAGAGCCCAAAGGCTCCATGGGGACTTCACTAATTGCTCGTCCCCTGGAGTAGTTGCATTGAGGTGTGCTGCCAAAGGAGTATTTGGAGGTTTACACAGTCATTGCCTATATTGTATGTCTCCTTTGGATTACTATAGAACTTCAGTCTCTATTGCTGTCAATCTGTCAAGTTTCTCCAGCACTTAAAATAAAAACCCTTTAAAAGTGCACTCAGAATGTTCTGAGGCTCACTAAGAGTGATCGATAACATTATAGAAATGATTGTTTAATGTGGACATATCAGTACTGTGCTGGTTCAGTGAAAGACTAGACCATTTTGAGGGAGAGGAGGGAATTTTGCAAAAGCGTGGGAACATCAATAGAGGAAGTGGATGTTGGGGGTGAGCCAGGTTTGAGTTGATGGGAAAGAAGGACAAAGGAGTCAAAGATAGTGGAATGACTGGGATGAATTAACAACTGCATCAATGGAATTTTGTTTTCAGAGGTACAGCTGACAGCAGAATATTTACAAATAATTGTTCATATTCTGCGTGGTGGAAGTTTTGCCTGAGTGAGAAGTTTGGATTGAGCCTATATTATTGCATTTCTATTAAAATTGAGATTTGCAATCTGAGAACTGGGCATGAGAAATCCTTAGGCCTCTAAGTCTGTGTGCAACAGATGTAACCTATGTTACCTTAGTCTGGGCTTTGTTTCCCTCTACTATCTGGACCACATAAAGAGTCTGCTGAATCTGTTCCTGCCTTCAAGCTAACATTCATGGTCTCTTAGCTCATGCATCTGTATCCAGCGGTCCCAGAATTAGGCCTCGCAAATAACTCAGTAGGGTGGTGTTACATAAAGGACAAGTCAATGAAGTTTGTTAATTACTGTGACGGTATCTAATTAAAATATGACCATATAGATCATTGTTGCAACCACTGTTATATATTTGCAACAAATCTGGTAAAAATGTGGCATGTAAGATGTCTATGAAAAAGTTATGATTTGCTGGTTATGATTATGCTATCTGTATGCATGTATCATTTTTGCATTTGAAGTTATGAGTATTGGCTCTATACCTGGATTTCAAATGTTTGCTTCTGGGGTAACGCCCACAAGGTATTTAGCCTGCACACCTTGGAGGGACTATTCAAATTAAGTGGCTCATCAAGAAACATTTAGTTGACAAGGGACCCTGGGAGACGCCTATCTACACTGAATGGACTGTCCTGCAAACGTACTGTCTGGAGTATAGGTAATGGCTTCCTGCAATGACTAAGTGAAATCGGGCATGCAGATGAGACTTGCCCATGTGACTCCAAACTCCCACCTTGTCATCTGTAATTTTCTGCTAGCTGTGCTGAGGGTTTTGTTTGAAATAATAGGTTTCCCTCCACATGGCAGAAGATATAAAAGGCCCTGGAAACCCCTCTATTTTGCCTCTGTCCTGCCCAAACCTCTGGACTGTGGACTATATATTAATGGGAGCATTCTAACCAAGGGACTGAGGTCCTTCCAGTGATTTGGAAGCAAGCAGAGACTTATCAAGCCAGCAGTTTATTCCGTCACTGCTACAAGTCTGAACCAAGAACTTTGCAAGTACTGTGTGTATTTGATTCCTTTAAACAATTTTAACTCTCACCTTTCTTTCTATGAATAAACCTTTAGATGTTAAATACTAAAGAATTGGCATCAGTGTGATTTTTGGGTAAGATCTAAGTTATATATTGACCTGGGTGGGTGGCTGGTCCTTTGGGATCAGAAGAACCTTTTATTTGAAGAGATTGGTTTTAAAGAATCACGCATCTCTAAGTCTAGTGTTTTCAGTGGTAATACAAGGACTGGAAAGCCTAAGGAAACCTGCTTTTATGAATTCTTGTTAGCCAGGGTGGTGAAACAGAAGTTTACTTTTGTTGCTGGTTTGGTATATCCTATGGGGGATTAGCCACCAATCTTGGGGTTTATCTGCCCTATTTCTCAGTGGTTTGTCCTGAATTTGGCATTCTCAGTTGTGGCCCAAGAAGGCACAGTTACAAGACATATGCATAATACTCTTGTGGTATGGGGGAAATTGCTCATGGAGCACCCAACTGCATTATCTCTGTGAAGAACTGAGAGTCCTTTTACTCACTTTTTACTTATCCAATTCACTGAAATAAAAAATAAGTCTGAAATAAATAATGAGCAAACCTCAAAAGGCTCAAAGTTTGGGCTGGGTTGATATAAAAAAATCAACATCTGGGAGTTTATCCGAGGTTTATTCAAAGTATCTAAACTTCTTGAGCCTGTAAAAATTGGGGAATTGTTCCCACAGAATTTTAGTATCAACATTCCCATCAGGAATATTAGAAGGACAGCCTCTCCCATGTTGCTGCTGCTTCTTGTTGGAATCAGTAAGTCCAATAGTGCATGGCAACAATTAATAGTGTTGGTGAAAAATGTTAATCATATAATGTTCAACCTCTAAAAATGCCTGGTGTGGCTCTAGTCTCGGATGACATTTGGATTCTAGAAGGCAGAGACTCTAAACTCAGCAAAGCTTTGTTTTATTCCTCTTTTTTTATTTCACCTTCATCTTCGTTTTCTTTCAGTTTACTGACCTTTTTATATTATTTCTAGTACAAGGAGCATAACTAAGGTACAACTGAAACAACTGTAGGATTTACACAGAACACTCTTAAGCACTAAAGGTTTTGAAAGGTTGATTTTTATATGTCCCCACTTTGATCTGAGTTTCTTGGCTCACTGTTTAATTAGCTTGATCTCTGGCACTAGCAACTGCAAAGAACAGATCAGAAAATAAGTTCTAAAACTTACTTTCCTCCACAGAGTCCTCCAATTAAACCTTAGGTGTTTCATTCATTTCAGAATAAAGTGTAAAGCCAGTTCCTCAGCTGCATAAATTGGTGCAGCTTCATTTACCTCAGTGGAGATCTGCTGATTTTAAAAAGCCAAGGATTGGGCTCATGCTGAATGATAAAACGAGGGAATGAAGAGAGGTTGGGAGGGAAGTGGAGGGAAAAAAAATATTAACTCTTGATTTCCCCCTGCAAATTGCTACACCAGCAATCCTGGGATTCCCCCACTTGCTATGCCAGCAGTTTGATGCTCAAATATTTAACTGAAAAATGTTTTTGTAAATAATTTTTTTTAAAGTGTTGTGTGGGATTGATAGCTTCATAGTGTAATTTTTTTTTACTTACTGAACAAGAAGGTTATGTATACTAAACGAACACTGGTGCTGTACAGTACATATTTTAAACATCAGATTATTAGTAAATATACAGTAAAAATTTCAAATTGTTATAACATTTGTTGTGGTGGTGCCTAGAGGCCATCAAGATTGAAGCCCCATTTTGCTAGGTGCTGTACAAACATATAATAACTGACAGTTTCATGTCTAAAGAGCTTACAAGGGACAAATTTTTAAATGGTTGCATATGCCTGACATAGGTTTTTAAGTGTCAGAGGGGTAGCCGTGTTAGTCTGAATTCACAAAAACAACGAGGAGTCTGGTAAAGACTAACGGATTTATTTGGGCATAAGGTTTCTTGGGTAAACCCCCTCCCCTTCTTCAGATGCCCTGGCCAGGGACAACAGGCTCTTTAGAACTCAACCACTGCCTTTTCAGATGGAAGCAGCTTGGGACAATGGATTAGCTGAAGCAAGGAGAACCAGTTTTCTCCCACCTGTCTGCAGTGGCTGATGTTGCAGTGGGCAAAAGTGCCAGCTCCAGGACAAAGAAAAGGGCATTGATGCTCACCTTTGAAAACCACAGCGGCTGGGTGAGTCGGGAAGACCAATCATATAGGAGGCTTTGAAGAGTGGGGAAGGACATGTGAGGCATGGTTTAACTCCATGGAGTTAAAGGACCAACCATTTTCAAAGCAAGCTGACGGAGATGGAAAGAGAGGTTTCAAGGTTCAGAAATCAAGCTGCAGCAGAAGGGTTCTGGCCACCTTCAGAGGACTCGGAATGCACCTCAAAGAAAACTCCAGAGTGGTGGGGAAAATGCGGCAGGAAAATGCATGTGGGGTTTATTATTTTTGTTTAGCTCTGCACTTCTCGTACTATTAAAGAAAGAGCAATGGTGTTTTAGAATCCAGTGCAAAGTCCGTCTGGGTTGTTTTATATGTTACATATGCCTTGTGTCCTTGAAGAGTTAACCTGTGGACCCAGAACACTGGAGTTCGGGGGATGGTGTGTTTAAGCTATGGGGGAGAATGGAGAATCACTACTGGTTTCAGGGGCTGGGCAGTTGCATTGTGACGTCTCAGCTCTCGTGAGGGGATACTAGACAGAGAGGGAGCCTAGAGACCCTCAAGCCAGGGGTAATGCATGGACTCTGTTCAGACTCGGGAGTTGCAACAGATCCAGCAGCTGGATTTCTCTCAGCAGTCTGGTGAGTGCTCAAGAGATACGCTGTGACAGGCTGTGCATAGAGAACCGTATTAGATATTGGAACCCCATTGTACTAGGCCAGGTGTGGGCAAACTTTTTGGCCTGAGGGCCACATCTGGATATGGAAATTTTATGGTGAGCTATGAATGCTCACGAAATTGGGGGTTGGGGTCTCCAGCTGGCGGGATCAGGTTCTGGGGTGGGGCCAGAAATAGAGGAGTTCAGGGTGAAGGAGGGGGCTGGGGCAGGGTTGTGGGGGGCTCCAGGTGGGGGTGCGGGCTCTGGGGTGGGGTTGGGTGCAGGAGGGTGTTCTGGGCTGGGATTGAGGGGTTTGGAGGGTGGGAGGGGAGTCAGGGCTGGGTATTGGGGCGTGGGAGGGGGGTCAGGGGTGCAGGCTCCGGGCAGCGTTTACCTCAAGCAGTTCCTAGAAGCAGCGGCACCTCCAGCACCTACATGGAGGCACGGCCAGGCGACTCTGCATGTACCACATCCACAGGCATCGCCCCTGCAGCTCCCATTGGCCGTGGTTCCTGGCCAATGGGACCTGCAGGGGCAGCGCTTGTGGCGGGGCCAATGTGCAGAGCCTCCTGGCTTCCCTTGTGCATAGGAGCCAGAGTGGGGACATGCTGCTGCCTCCGGGAGCTGTGCAGAGCCACGGCACACGTGGAGCAGGGCAAGCCCCGGTCCCCGTCAAGACCTTGAGGGCCAATTAAAACGTCTGAAGGGCCGGATGTGGCCCCCGGGCCATAGTTTGCCCACCCCTGTGCTAGGCACTGTACAAACATGTAGCAAGAGAGAGTTCCTGCCCCAAAGAACAGACAGTCTGAGATGAGACAGACCAAGAATGGGAGAGTAAATGGAGGCACAGAGAGGTGAAATGACTTGTGCCAGGTCAGTGACGGTGGGTTTTCTGAGTAGTCAGAAGTGCTAGAGATATTTTTAACAAAACACAAGATGGCAAGCACCAAGAAGATGCTCGTTTGTAAGTTGGTCCATTCCTTCCTTGCATTCACATCCCCTGGAGTACATATGTGCATGTCTGTCACTCTGTCTCCTTGTGGTTCTCTTTATGCTGCCCTTCTATTCCATACTCACATCTCTAGACTATTGAGAATCAGGAGGAGAGACAGGGATGCCATGAGGTATTGGTTTGTGTACTGCGTGCTCTGCCTCTTTGGACTGCAAGAATGGATCCTGCACTGTTGACCAATATGCTGCTTGCTCTCACTAACATGTCTTGAGTGGCAGTGGAATTATTCCTTAAACTACAAAGGCAAGAGCAGTTTGACATTGATCTCGCCAAGCGTAGTAGCTATGACATGAGATTGCTTGTGGCTTTCACGGAGGTGCTGACCACAGTGGAACACCGCTTTTGGGCTTGGGAGATAAGCACTGAGTGGTGGGATCATATCGTCATGCACATCAGGGATGACGAGCAGTGGCTGCAGAACTTTCAGATGAGGAAAGCCACATTCATTGCACTGTGTGATGAGCTCGCCCCAGCCCTGCGACACAAGGACACAAGAATGAGAGCTGCCCTGTCGGTGGAAAAGTGCGTAGCAATTGCTCTAAGGAAGATGGCTACTCCAGATTGCTACTGATCGGTCGCTAATCAGTTTGGAGTGGGAAAGTCGACTGTTGTGCTCGTGTTGATGGAAGTGTGCAGGGCAATTAATCGCATCCTGCTCCGAAAGACTGTGACTCTGGGCGACGTGCATGACATTGTGGTTGGCTTTGCACAAATGGGCTTCCCTAACTTGGAAGGGTGATAGATGGCAGGCATATTCCATTTTGGCACCAGACCACCTAGCCACAGAGTACATTGATCGGCAGAGGTATTTCTCAATGGTTCGCCAGGTGCTTGTGGATCACCATGGGCGTTTCATGGACATTAACACAGGCTGGTCTGGAAAGATGCATGACGCACACATCTTTGATTATACTGGCCTGTTCAGGAAGCTGCAAGCAGGGACTTTCTTCCCGGATTAAAAGATCACCGTAGGGGAAGTCGAAATGCTGATTGTGATCTTGGGAGACCCTACCTACCCCTTAATGCCATGGCTTATGAAGCCATACACAGGACACCTTGACAGCAGCAGGGTGTGGTTCGACAACAGGCTGAGCAAGTGCAAAATGACCGTGGAGTGTGCTTTTGGCCGTTTAAAGGCCCGCTGGCACTGCCTATATGGAAGGCTGGACCTGGCTGATAACAATATTCCTATGCTTATAGCCATGTGCTGTACTCTCCATAATATTTGTGAAGGAAAGGGTGAGAGCTTCACTCAGGGCTGGACTGAGGCTCAGTGCTTGGAGGTTGAATTTGAACAGCCAGAGACCAGGGCTATTAGAGGGGCGCAGCGTGGGGCCATAAGGATCAGGGATGCCTTGAGGCAGCAATTTGAAGCTGAAAACCACAAATACTTGTTGCTATGCTCAGGAGTGCAGTGCTTGTAATGCTAGCAGATGATTGTGATTGGTGCAGATGATGCACTGTGAAGATTTAAGAAAATTGCCTGTTGCTTTGCAGGGCTCTGTTTTTGGTTTCAATTAATGGAATAAAGATTGCTTTCAAACCAAAACAATTCTTTTATTAAACAACTGGAGGAGAGAGACCAACAAAAAAAAAAACACATTAGCACTGAGGGGGATGGAAGAAGGGAAGGTCCCAGGAGGAGGTGGGGTTCCAGGATGGTTAAAGATTTGTGTATGTCCAGATATCATATGCAACCTGGGCCTTTGGAGTACAGTGCAGCGGGTACTGTACTTCAGCAGGGCTAAACTGCAGAGGGATGGTTGTTGAGTGCGGTGGGTACTGGGAGTCCGCAGGGCTGGACTGTGGCGGGGGAGGAGTGGAATGCAGTGGGTACAGACTGGAGCCAGGAGGTCGATAAGAGTGTGTTGGTGGTGTCTGGGGGCCGCATGGGAAAGCTTTGTGACAGCAGCTACAGAGGAGGGCAGGCACGGAGGTGCTTGGTTTGCAGTGCTAGTAGTGCCTGGATCATGTCTGCTTGGCGCTCCATAACCTTTAAGAGCCGCTCCGTGGCTTCGTTCTGGCACCCCGCGTTCTCCTTTCAGTTCCTCTTCTCGCTGTCCCGCCACTCCTTCAATTCCTGTTTTTTGGCCGCGGAGTGCATCAGGACATCACACAAAAAGTCCTCTTTAGTTCTTTGTGGCTGCTTTCTAATTCTGCACAGCCATGCAGCTGGTGATAAGAAAGAGAGAGTCTGGGCTCCCAAGGTCATATCTGTGAAGCCAAAATGCAACATTTTACAGAAGCAGTATTGTTTGCAACACACAGACCACTGATTCAGTGATTTAAAAAACAGCTACTATTCACATACCTGTCATTAACTGGATGGCCCCAACCAAGCACACATGAGCCCCAAAATAGTGAGTAACCACAGGGACAGTGTTCCAGGACCATACAGTACACTGGACATGTGGCTCTTGGGGAGAGCCAGCACTGTAGGGTGGGGCCTTATAATCATTACTGTCCCCACATTTTCCACAAGCCGTGTTCATTATGAAAGCTGTCTCACTGCAGAGGGTGAGAAGGGAATCAAGGAAGGTGTTCTTGAAGACTGCGGCTTTTGCCCTGGCCCTATGCAGCTTGCCTGTGTGTAGCAATGGTTCCCCCACTCCCCCGTGACAGCACAGTGGCGTGGGAAAGTTACCCTTAATGGGGCAAGAAACAAAGCAGCTCTGCCAAAGAACCTGTAGCAGCGGATTGCCCAGTATCTCCATGAGAGTTTCGTGGAGATTTCTGAGGCAGATTCCCGGTAACTGAGGGAGTGAATCAACACCCTGTTGTGCTGTTCGGACTAGGCATGTGGTGGTACATACAGCATACAGACACAAGCCTGCTTTCTGCAACCCTCCTGCCCCCAACAACTCACTTCAGCAATTCTCAAAATTAAAGCTTCTCACCAGGGTCCTCCTCTCCTGTTTGCGCTTCGCCAAGCTCCGACAGCTGTGACTGGCTAGCCTCCTCCGGGGTAGAGAAGATCTGGCTGACCTTTGAGTCATCCTCTGCCTCTGGTTCCCCCTCCCTCTCCATATCCTTGTCCAAGATCTCCTCCTGGCTTGGTCCACTCTTGACTGGCATGCGAGCCACCAAAGTATCCACAGTGGCCTTCGCAATGGAGGTGGCGTCACCACGGAGTATCGCGTCCAGCTCTTTGTAGAACCGGCAGCTCGTGGGTGCAGCGCCTTGTGGTAGGCTTTCCGCAGCTCCTTCACTTTGACCCTGCACTGCAGTGTGTCCCGGTGATGGCCCCTTTCTGACATGCATCGTGAAATCTGTCCTTAGGTATAATTCCTATGGCTAGAGTGCAGCTGGGACTACACAGCCTCCTCTCCCCAAATGCTGATGAGGTCCAGCAGCTCGGCATTGCTCCCTACTGGGGATCACGTGGTGCGTGGAGCAGGCCTGGTCACCTGGGAAGATGCGCTGAGACCACTGCACACATCACCGAGCAAACAGGAAAGGGACTTCCAAAATTCTCAAGGAATTTAAGGGATGGCGCTCATGGTTGTTCACCTGAGGGCAGGCCAGTAGAGTTCAAACCGATGACCAGAGAGGCGAGAACAGGCATTTTGGGGAACCTCCTGGAGGTCAGTCGACCAGGGTATCTACACTGGCACCGCTGCGCTGTAGCCCCTCTCGTTGGGGTGTTTTTTTTACAGCGCTGCAGCTGCGCAGTTTCTGCGCACTGAGTGGCTTGGCAGCGTGTGCACCTCGGGAGTTACAGCGCAGAAAGCTGCTTTACTGCGCAGAAACTTGCCTGTGTAGACAAGGCCTTAGTATGTTTTCCTCACTGGGCTTCTAGTTCAAGCTCTGCTTAGAACGTTTTCAATATTTTAAGTTTGCATCACATGTTTTAAAAGAGGAGAATGAGGCCTTGCGTTAACAGAGCCCCTCCCCTCACAATAATATCAAACCGTGATCATGTAGGCAAAAAGAGTGTCGCTTGCTTGCTGATTGCTGCAGCACTCTATAATCAAGTTCACAGCTATTGTGAGCATACTTCAGTTTTTGTAATTGCCCTTTGTTTCAGTCAAGAGACTGGTAATTACTCCTGTGGGCCTTGCCTTTCGTTTTAGCAGCATTTGATTGAAACCAATCATTTATTGTGGTAAAAATCTTAGGGCTTGCTGCAGTGTTTACAGATAAATCTTCTGTGCGACAGTCATTTAGTCTACCCAGCCATCCATATATTAAAGATATTACACACTTTCCCCTTCTCTGTTGAAGACAAATCAACTGCTGTTTTTTAGTTTGATTACATTTCAGTATGTAGAATTCCTCTCATAATTCTCATCTCTTAACTTGTACTAGAAACAAGGTTGCATTTCTCTGGACCCAAGAAGGGTGTATTTTTGTTCTTTTAAAATAATCTCCATGCTGCAACTTCCAACTGCATATCTCTGCAGAGATTTCCTTTATTTCTTCCGGCTTCTCTGTAGGACCACGTACAAGAATCAAGCACAGCCTATGGTGCCACATAGCCTGTGCTGCTGCGTGCAGTGACTTCGAACTCGCTGTAGTCGCTCCAAGTTTGCCAGCTGGTGGCAAAATCCAATCTACTATCCGGATTTGCTGGTCAAGCTGAAGAAGTTTTCTTTATTTTAAGTCTGAAGTGATTTTAGTATCTGTGAAAGGTGCCAGAGGAACTGGAAGAATAGAGCCCCTGGGATTGAATTCCTCTGTCTGTAAAGTGCACCAAGTAGCAGGGCTAACCTCCCTTCCAGGGCTCTTTAACGGGCCACCCACTTCTAGGAGGGAGAGGTGGTTCAGTCGGCATTCTTGTTCAGTCCTTGGTGTTTGTGCTCAAGCAGCCAACTTGCATGGTAAGGTGTGCAGGGTGTTCTTTTGTTTTGTTTTTTGTTTTTCGTATCACTAGGTGCTAGATGGATTTGAAACAACAGACATATTTCTCACAGGCCATATGGAGAGCTGACAGAAAGAAGTAATTTTCAGTCATAGAGGACCCAGTAATGCAGGATCTAGAGGTGACTGGGTTTTGATCCAGTGACCATTGAGGTCAATGGGAATTTTTTCTATTGATGTCTATGGGCTTAGGATCGGACCCTTTCTCATTACAAATACCCTGACCCATCTAGTGCCCCTGCTCCTTTTAAAAAGAGAGCAATCAAATAAAATATGCTACTTTTTTTATACAACAGGGGCTTCCTTTTGTTTACACTTAATAATTTAAGAGAACACTTAGATCTTTTAAGGTCCTCAGATACCAGACTTATAATTCAGAGACTTGTAAATGATATATAGATTTACCATTTACGGGTCTTTCTTCTACACTAGCAACCAGCCCGTGTATAGATATGAGTCTTCTTTCCCTAAGCTAATGGGCTAGTTCCTTTAGTTCAAGATGTATAGACGCATGCTTTTAGATAATTTGTAACAATAACTCCATGGTTTTTTGGCTGGGATTGAATCTGGGATCTTTGGATTTCAAAGTATGGCCCTGTACTGTTTGATTTCTGTTTGTCTAGAGGCTGTAAAAGACTCATAAAACTTCACTACATCCCCATTATAAGTAAGAAATAATCTTTTCACTGTAGATTTTACCTTGGGACAATAAGGTTTGGAATGACTGACTGACTAATCACAATTAGCTCAGGTTGAGTTTCATCTTCAGATTTGGTTGATTCCTTGCTTCTGTTGGATTGTGTCACAACCTTAATGTTTTCTTACCTAGTTGTGCTTTTCCAAAGAAGTGAGATCTAGAAATAAAACTATAAACAGATCTATTAGTATGTATTGTGAGAGTCTGGACCAATCTGAGAACAAATGCAGAGTTAATTCTGTGGTTGAGCACCTGAATGACTTTGCTTGGTAAAGGGAGACAGTGTTTACAATTGTGTTTGCATTACTGTTGTCATAAAAATAAAGGGAAGGGTAACCACCTTTCTGTATACAGTGCTATAAAATCCCTCCTGGCCAGAGGCAAAACCCTTTCACCTGTAAAGGGTTAAGAAGCTAAGATAACTTCACTGGCACCTGACCAAAATGACCAATGAGGAGACTAGATACTTTCAAAGCTGGAGGGGGGAAAACAAAGAGTCTGTCTGTCTGTGTGATGCTTTTGCTGGGAACAGATCAGGAATGCAATCTCAGAACATGTTAGTAAGTAATCTAGCTAGAAATGCGTTAGATTTCCTTTTGTTTAATGGCTGGTCAAATAAGCTGTGCTGAATGGAATGTATATTCCTGTTTTTGTGTCTTTTTGTAACTTACGGTTTTGCCTAGAGAGGTTCTCTATGTTTTGAATCTGATTACCCTGTAAGGTATTTACCATCCTGATTTTACAGAAGTGATTCTTTTACCTTTTCTTTAATTAAAATTCTTCTTTTAAGAACCTGATTGATTTTTCATTGTTCTTAAGATCCAAGGGTTTGGGTCTGTATTCACCTGTACAAATTGGTAAGGATTTTTATCAAGCCTTCCGCAGGAAAGGGGGTGTAGGGCTTGGGGGGATATTTTGGGGGGAAGACGTCTCCAAGTGGACTCTTTCCCTGTTCTTTGTTTAACACGCTTGGTGGTGGCAGCATAGGGTTCAAAGACAAGGCAAAGTTTGTAAGTTTTTAACTTAACCTGGTAAGAATGAGCTTAGGGGGTCTTTCATGCAGGTCCCCACAACTGTACCCTAAAGTTTAGAGTCGGGAAGGAACCTTGACAACTGTTCCTTCCAAATGATGATCTAAACCAAAGAATAAATGCCAGACAACACGGTGACTGATTAACCACATCCACTTAATGAAATAATCACTAAAAATCTAGAGATCATCCTAAATGCTGATTTAGCAACAATTTTTCAAAGCAAGTTTAAATGTAAGATTGGATAAGTTTGGTCAAAGGTTAGTATTTAATTTGGAAGCCTGATTCAGAGTGTGTGTGCGTGCATGAATGCCTGAAGCTATAGCAGTATTTCGTTTAGCTGAGCTGCTTCTGACACGGGACAAAACATCATAAACATGGATGTTGTGTCTAATAAGACTGTCCTTCAGAAATCAACCCTGCCAACGTGACTTCCTTCAAACTACAAGAATTGGAACAATTTAGTCTCATATTTTAAAAAATATCATTACTGAAGGCCAAGTTTTTCAAAATTGGCAACCTAAAATTAGACTCCTAATTCCATGAGCTAGCTTTCAGAAGGTCTAGCATTGAGTATCTAGCACTTCTTATTGGCTTCGGTGGGGTTTAGCCAGAGGGTACCTGGAGAACTAGGAATCTTGGGGGCTGAGGAGAACTTGAGCAGAAAATGGCACCCATTTGTGCCAGAGACCTGGTTCTTGATCTTTGCTGTAGCTGAAATTTTTTTAAAAGTAAGGATCTGATTTCCAGAGGCATTGAGCAGACATGATTCCTATTAACTTCAGATGGTATTGTAGGTGCTCAGCACTTCTGAAAATTAGGAACTAAAATTCTTCCTGCTTTCTGACCCCTTTATTATTAGTAGTATTACTTATTATTATAAATGTTAATTTCCATTGATCTCTCTTTCTCACCCATCACCACATATCTGAGCGCCACTCAACACCGTGTAAACCTATGTGAGTTATCTACACCAAAGCCTGAGTTTCCTCTCTTCCCAGAAGCAGATTGGATTTTCTACTTTATAACTGCAGGATCAAATTTACTCTAGAATGAAGCTGAGCTGCCCAAGAGAAATCAGAATGAGATGATGGGATAACTTTATCATATATTGGATGGGCCAAATTAGTATTTTATGACTAACGTGCATGTCTACATTGGTGAGTGGGCCAATATAAATGTGTCTAACGAGATACATTTATACATTTTACTTTAGATACATTTTAGTGCAGAAAATTTCTTATGCACTCTGCCTAGAATATTTCATTTGCAAAGTAGATTTCTCTAAAGCTGTCTAAGGTGGTGCACCCTGCTTAATTTGTGCTGGTTTGCCTGCTAGGAGGTAGGAATGGAGAATTAATCTGCATGATGTCTTCTTTAACCCTTCTGACACTGTTCCTCTAATGCCGGTGCTCTGCTGCCATTGTCTATTGACTTCTCACTGAAATCAGTGATGTCTTAAGTTGGACCTAGTACTTTGAACAATGCAGTAGGTGAATTCTATCTGGATATATAGCAAAGGAAAGCTAAAAGTGGCCTTTTCATGCAGAATCCTGCAGGGCGGGTTGCAAGTCTTGCACAATACTCAGGAGAAAGCAAGTGGTTAACTTTGAATTTCTTTCCTTTTGTGGTTTAAAGTAAAACATTTGAATGTGTTACAGTATATGAGAGTCACAAGTCAGAGTAACTGCAATGCTCCATAAACCAGTCAGGGTTTGCAGGTTTTTGTTAAGGTTGAGGAGAGAGCAACTAGTCCCTGGCTCATAGTGCCACTATTGCAAATTCCCACTTTAAATTACACTCTGGATACTTTATTAGCAAAACTTCTTTTGTGACTCCCAAAATAGACATGTCTGTGTCTTCCAAGTACTATACTGCATAGAAATAAAAGAACACAGATTATATCCAGCAGTTTGAGTTGTGTTGCCAGTCCCAAAGCAAAACTGGAGACAGAAACCATTAGGATGTATTACTTACAGAAGGCTATTTCAAACAATCAGTCAGTCCTTTCTTGCAGCAAAAGAATAAGCCTTGGAATGTTTAATACAAAAGTAGAAGAGTATGATCAGCATAGCAAAGCTGCTATACTCTAACATACAACATGAGTAAATTAAATGAATATTCTAGTTCATGCTGCTTGAATAGGACATTCAAGGCATGAGTGGTGAGAGTGGTGGCCTGTTTGCTCTAAATGAAACAATGCCTAGAAACAAACAAGAGGAACTAAGCTGGGGGAAGTGTATTCTGCCAAAAAAGTCTATTGAACATCTTGCTAAAAGGCTTCATCTAAAGTTGTTTACTCTCATGCTTTTCTCAAATTCTCTCACCATGACTCTTGCACTGTTGCTGGCAATCGTGGGGTGAGAGCACTAGTGTAGACCAGCTTTCTGCTTTTATCATTGAGTTATCTAACCCTGCTCAGGATAACTCTATTTAACACAGTTCTTAAGACCATCTTAACACATCTACACCAGGGCTCCCTGCATTGCTAACACTGGTGGAGCTCGACTGGGGCTATCAATGACGGGAAATTTGCAAAAAAACCCAAAAAACAAACAAACCAAAACCCAACAACAAAAAAACCCCAAACCCCTTCCTGATGTAGACAGGGACTGAAAGACAAACTGCAAAAAATTAAACACACACATGCACACATACCCACACGTACATATGTACATATATGTTTGTGTACGTATAAAAGTTAAATTCTGGAACACAATTCTGAATTAAAGGGTGGATTTTGCAGCAGATTTTACAGCCAAAGAATTGTGGCTCTCACATGGCTTTAAACAATCCTTTACTGGCAGAGGGAAGACTAGCTGACCCAGTTAGTCTTTTCTTTCTCTAATTTTTTTTTACTATAATTATTATTTAGGAGAGACCATACATGCATATGGTACTTTACAAACCAATGAAAGGTGCAAAGATCTTATCGCTGTACTGACAACAAGTCCACATTATGTTTTGTTCACAAATGTATGTTTATATTTACAACATGTTTTTCTATCTAAATGCATTAGTTTAATTTGTATAATGACATTACAGGCTTGCCAGCAGTCCCATATAAACCAAGACAGATGGCTTATGAGTTTTGATGTTCTTGCTGGGAGACCAGAAAGGGACTGTTTCCAGGATTCACTCACAAGAGGAACCCCCTCCCCTCCCATCATACCATTCTGGAGGCAATCATCCTGAATTTTCATGAGGGCATATGTGGTCTATATACACTTGGAGACAAAGAGAAACCCAACTCCATGTGCTGAAATTAAAGGGGGTTAGAATGAGCAACATCTGGTTCTTGAGAAAAGAGAGAATAAAACGAATAGGGCAACATGATCCTTAAATTATTTAAGCTCCTCCAGTGGTACTGCACTGTAATTGTTTTCTCTTCCTGTAAATGTTTAGCAGCTGTGAAGCTTACAAGTGAGGAGCTAAAGTAGTGACTGTTGTACAAAACTTAAGGCCAATCTCTACTTGTCTTGCTTGCTCCTTAAAATCTTTTTGGGCCTGATTCTCCACTGCCTTGCTCCTTCCTTAGTTAATTACATCCATGCAAAGTGGTTATTAAATGCTATTTTATGAGCTGATAGATCTTTACAACCACTTTTCACTGAGTTTGCAAAGATCTCAATGACAATACAAGCTGCAATGCAGTGCAGAATGAGCTGCATTGACCCTTCTCCCCAAGCAACTTTACATAAAATTTAACACCCATAAGAACTTGTCACTACGGATCTGCCTTGCTGGTTTAATTTCCAGCCTAAACCATCTGCCGTGCTGTTACCCATTTGTGGAAAAGATATAAAATATGAGAGCTCATCAAGGGTTGAGGAGTGAGATTAGAAGCTCAGGCAGTTAGCGAGTAATATTTCTGGAGTACTTAGTACTCAGCCCAGAGCTCTCTTACATGTCAAGATCATATTGGACTAACTTGTGGGTAACTGGGGAAATTACATTTTCCTCTTGGACTTCATTTTTGAATAGCTTCAAGGGGAGTGTGCAGAACCAGGGCAATTTTGGAGTGATCCATCTCTGTTTTCTACTCCTGGCCTTTGTCAGTCAGAGGTTTAGGGTTACCCTGAGCATGGGGTTGTGTCCCTGACCATTTTGGCTAATACTCATTGATGGACCTTGTGACGCTGCACCCCATAATGCTTTATAGAAATATGCTTATGAGTGTAAATATGACATAACTAGAATGTTTTATGATAGATATGCCATGTAACATATCTTTGCAAAGGAAATGTTCTTCTGCATGTATTCATGCTATTCATATGCATGTATCATTGGCTCTATGCTTGTATTTAAAGTGTTTGCTGTAGAAAGCACTGAAGGCAGATTTGGTCAACATAGTGTGAAGGGGTTATTCAAGTAATTGGGAATACTTGGCTAACAATGAATCTTGATAGACGACAATCCACATCTGAACTTCCCTGGGAACATCCTGTAGAAAACGGAGTCCTGAATGGATATGAGACTTGTCCATGTGACTCCAAAACTCCATTTTGTAAGTGGATTCTACACAGGGGGAGAGAGGGGTTTCCACCCCCAAGAAAGAGACTATATATGCCCCTGGGAAAACCCCTCCATTTGGTCTTCAGCTGGCACAAAAGATAGCCTCTCCACCCCAAGGAGATTCCTGAAAGAAACTGGAACAAAGGACAGTAACTACAGGGGTGTGAGTGATTGCTGGACCCAGACTAGGAGGAAGTCTAGTCTGTAAAAGACACTTATTGGAACATCTCTGAGGGTGAGATTAACCTGCATTTAGTTTTTACTATATTAGGCTTAGACTTGCATGTTTTATTTTATTTTGTTTGATAATTTACTTTGTTCTGTCTGTTATTACTTGGAACCACTTAAATCCCTACTTTTTGGATTTAATAAAATCACTTTTTACTTATTAATTAACCCAGAATATGTATTAATACCTGGAGGGGCAAACAGCTGTGCAGATTTCTCTATCAGTGTTATAGAGGGTGAAAAATTTATGAGTTTACCCTGTATAAGCTTTATACATGGTAAAACAGATTTATTTGGGGTTTGGACCCTATTGGGAGCTGGGTATCTGAGTGCTGGAGACAGGAGCACTTCTTAAGCTGTTTTCAGTTAAGCCTGCAGCTTGTTTGGGGGCGTGGTTCAGATTTGGATCTGTGTTTGCAAAAGGCAAGCATGTCTGGCTCAAACAAGGCAAGGTACTGAAGTCCTAGGCTGGCAGGGAAAACAGGCTCAGAGGTAGTCTAGGCACATCAGGTGGCAGTCCCAAAGGGGATTCTGTGATCCAACCTGTCACAGGCCTATCTTCCATAAATGTTTACAGTTTTTTTCACACACTTCTACTTTTTGCCGTCACACCACACCATCGAGTTGAGTTCCACAGGTTAACTGTGGTTTGTGTGAAAAAGTACTTCCTCTTGATTGCGTTAAACCCACTGCCTATTCGAGTGACCTCAGGTTTTTGTATTCTATTGTATTTGTGGTTTTCTAGACCTCTGTCATATCCCTCTTTAGTCGTCTCTTTTCTAAGCTGAACAGCTCTAATCTTTTTAGTCACTCCTCATATGAAAGCTGTTCCAGACCCTTGATCATCTTTGTTGCCCTTCTCTGAACCTTTTTCCATTTCCACTATACCCTCCTTAAGATGGAGTGACCAGAATTGGACACGGTATTCAAGGTGTGGCTATGGATTGATGTAGTGGCGTTAAGATATTTTCTGTCTTATTTTCTGTCCCTTTCCTAATGGTTCCTGACATACTGTTAGCTTTTTAGACCATTGTTGCACATAGAGTGGAAATTTTCAGAGAACTATACATGGTGACTCCAAGATCTTTTTTGGGTGGTCATAGCTAATTTAGAAATCTCCATTGTACATGTATATCTGGGATTATTTTTCCTGATGTGCATTACTTTGTATTCATCAGTGTTGCCCACGTAACTATCCATTATCCCTGTAGGTCCCATGTTGCTCTTTCTGTAAGTACCCAGTTCTCTAGTAGTGTAGGGGAACAGCTGCTTCTGAGCCATCTTCCTGCCAGTGGTCTGTCTGACATGGAGCTATATACAGTTCCCACAGGCAGAAAGAAATGTTTGCAGGTGGGCAAATCAGCTTTCAACTGTGAAAACTGCCAGAATATTGGGTGAATGCCCAAAATGTTCAACCAAACAGAACTGGTGGGAAACCAATAATAAACTCTTTTATTCACATTGGACATGTTAGCATCACACAGTGCTAATCAGGAGAATTTCCACTGAATGACTTGCTCACTTAAGGTCAGATTTTGAAGGGTGTTCAGCCTTTCAGCTCCAGGAGTTGAGGGCACTCAGTACTTCTCATAAACCCAATTAGATTGGACTGCAGCTTGTTTTCATTTGCCATTATTTTGTTTTTCTTCTTACTTCTTTCTTTGTATTACTGATTTGCCTGAAGCAGCATCAGAGGTGGATTTTCCAACTTCTATCATCTTGGGTGGGAGTTACCATTAACTTCAGTGAGAGTAGAATTAAGTCAATGCTGAATTATTTTGAAAAATCTCACTGATCTGGGTTGCTAGACTAGTTCAAGGTGGGAGGCAGAGGCGATCAATAGGGAGTATCACACTATGAATATCTTCTTGTGGATTTGGGTAAAGTGTCAGGTTGTTTCTTAAAGTCTACCTTCTTTCCCTCCCTTGTCCCATATTGGCCTTTGGAGCAATCCAAGGGAGCAAATCACATGCCTAGGACTATAACCTTAGACAGACACTCATTGGCCCAAACTTCTCTTTTCTGCTTCTGTTGGTGTTCAGCCTGGGGCGGGAGGGATGTGGTCCTGCTTCACAAAGCCATCAGTGGAACCTACAGCCTTCTGTTGAATGGGAACTGAAAGAGACTTAGGAAAAAGAACTAACAGTTATTTAATATACAGAGAGAGAAAATGCACAGTAAAAAGCAAGAAGGAAACAAAAGGCCAGAAAAGGTCAAGAGACAGGCACATTGACAGAAGAAAGAGAGAGATGACAGCAAGTGTATTGGGGCATGAAAGCGAGGGAATGCAGCATGGTGGGGTACAAATTTATTGGGGGGGGCCTCCAAGAACATAAGGTTGGGTATCACAGTTGTCAGGCTAAATGCACCTCTGACTCCTCCTGGTCCTTTTGAGTACACCCTCTCTAGGTTTCAGGCATCTTGGGTGGAACCGTGTGATTCTCCCAGGCTTTGTCTACACTGCACTTTCATCTGTAAAACTTTTGTTGTTCAGGGGTGTGAAAAAAACACCTTCCCCGCCCCCCCCCGAATGACAAAAGTTTTACTGAACGAAAACCGCCAGTGTGGACAGCACTTGCCAACAAAGCTAATGCCTCTCACTGGGGGGTGGATTTATTTTGTTGCTGGGAGAGCTCTCTCCTGCCTACGAAGATGGCTACACGGCCCACCTTTTAGCTGCACGACTGTGTCAATTAATTGTGCGTAGTGTAGACATAGCCCCACTCTCGGACTGGGTCCTGGCTTGCATTCCTCTAGCACCAACTGTGATTAGTGGCTTCACTGAGGATCAGTACCTGCAGTTCGTTTCCCACTGGGAGCCATGACTATTGGTATCCAGTGACCGAACAACCTTCTTGAAACTAAGTATTAATCATTCAGAACCAAAGCATGTAAGAGAAAATAGATTTTAAAAACAATAATCTAA
Source organism: Lepidochelys kempii (assembly GCF_965140285.1). Lineage (NCBI taxonomy): Eukaryota > Metazoa > Chordata > Testudines > Cheloniidae > Lepidochelys > Lepidochelys kempii. The sequence goes on from NC_136387.1 coordinate 25,898,812, forward strand.
GACTATATGCTTGCTTGTCTTTCCCCTTTGCTTATCATTCCCTGAATCTGGGGGGAAGGCCCATCTTCTTTAGACTCCCTCCACAGAGCCTCTTTCAGGGCTAGTCTACACTAGAAGTGTTATAGCTGCAGAGCTGCACCAATGCACCTGTGCTGCTGTAGTGCGTCTGATGAAGACGCTCTGTGCTGATGGGAGAGAGCTCTCCTGTCGGCATAATAAAACCATAAGAGGCAGTAGCTTTATCCACAGGAGAAGCTCTCCTGCTGACACAGCACTGTCCACACCAGCGCTGAGGTCAGTGTAACTTCTGTCACTTGGGAGCATGGGGTGGCTTATTCACACCTCTGAGCGACATAAGTTATACCAGTATAAATGGTAGTGTTTACAAGCCCTCACTGTCGACCTGTCTCCCTAGGACACTCCTGACAATTGACTTTCTCCTGAGCTGGCTTTTTAACTTTCTAACCCTTTGATGTGTTAGTTCCCAGCCTTGGCAACACAGCTATGTCACTTCGGCCAACGGCCTGGAAGAGTGCCATTGTCTTGTAATTGCGCCACACCCCTGTGTTCAATGAGAGATGTACTTATCTATAGCTATTGCATTGCTTATCTGCTTGCTTTTTGCACAGCCCCTTATTAAGTTAGAGGAAAACATTTGTACAGGAAAATCTAATCATGCTCCATAGTTATACAGTAACTTTACCTCACTGAGCAGGTTGCATTCAGTGTTCATATAATTATTACATCTCAACATTCTTAGATTATTACATTGCATCTCCACATATGTCTCAGTGGGAACTATGACATTTTGTTTTTTGTTCTCCTTGTCCTTTTAGTATATCCTTTATGGTCTTTGCATATTTAGAGAGTGAGTAGTGGCTATTGCCTATGACTCACTGTCGATAAAAGTCCATGCCTTTACATTTTTGAATACTTGCTTATTTGTATTGTTGCCATGTTAGACTTTCTGTAATTTATAGACATGACCCTCCCCATCTCAGCATGCTGTATTGAGAATTTAAAATCCAATTGAACCTTGTAAGTGGTTTAAAACAGTTTTTCCCATTTATTAGAAGCACAGTTCATGGGCACAGCAAAGAAAATGTAATTACTTAACATCTAGCATCCTTACCCTACGGTAGACTAAGCTAAAAGCTTTACATAATCAAGTAAGTTCGGCTTTAATAAACTTGTTTATTTGAAGAGAGTTCATATTTTTAAAAGATCCATACTCTACTTGTAAATTCTTTTCATATCTTTTTTTTGTTGAGTTTGATTAGCCAACTAATTGGTAGTTAATCAATAGGTATGGTTCTGATTAGTTCATTTTCAATCCATGGCACTGAAACTTGAAATGCACAGTGGTTTGCTGACACTCCAATCTGTCTTAAGTGAATGCAAGCTTGCTAATAAATATTTAATGGGTAGTTGTTTGCGGTTTAATAGAATTAGATAATTCTATTAGAATCCTGTTTGGAGATTTACATGTGCCATACATCACTGCTGAGGACATGGTTAATAATTTAGGCTAAGTGACTAGTAATTAGAGACACAGTCAGATTAAGCAGAGACATCTTTGGTTCAGGTCATCTAGGAATTTAAATGGGTAAGCATAAAAGAAACATGCAATTTTTAGTTTTTCTTGCACGAAAATACTAATGCAGGGAGTCTGGGACAAGCCTTAAATGTGATGATAAAGCATGAGGCCCCCGGGGTTTATTTAATATCTCATCCTCTGAGTTAATGAGATGGAAAATAGTTTGCTGTTTATCTACAGTAGATTGAGCAGATGTCGCTAGTTCAATTTTATGGAAAGTAATCTCAGAGAGATTGTCTTCTGCCCGCTACTTTTTCCTGGGTTTAGTCTCTACTGCCCTCTTCTCAGCTTCAAGAGAATGGTTTCTCACTTTGACCAAGGTGTTGATGAAAGATCAATACAGTAGAACATGGCAAAAATAGTTAGACAGCTTTTCAGAGTTGTTTTGTAACTACCCCAAATTTGGTGACAAATTGTCTGGGAAGAGGGATAAACTATTCAGAAAGCACTGAGGATACTTAAAATAGTAACACACAATATAAAGCAAATGTTTCACTATATAACCACTCTAACCAGGTTCAATTTTGGGTGTTAAATATTCTGTATTTGTAGCAATAGTATTATAATGTGCAAAGTGAAATCTTGCCGGAATATTATTTTGAGGCTAGTACAGGTGGAGTCACAGATGTAGCACCTGAGATAGTATTGTTAGTCTAACTCTAGATTTTTCTTTACATTTACCCCAAATGTTTGTTCTGACAAAAAGAATTGTCATTTCCCCAAGGGTAATAAGAATGCTGGGATGATGTGAATCTGTACCCACGTATCATAGACTCATAAGGTACGTCTACACGGCAATAAAAAAAACTTGTGGCACGGAGTCTCAGAGCCCTGGTCAGCTGGCTCTGGCTGCGGAGCTATAAAATTCAGTGTAGATGTTATGGCTCAGGCTAGGGACTGGGCTCTGAGACCAACTCCCCTCAAGGGGTCTCAGCCCAGGCTCCAGTCCAAGCCTGAACATCTACACCGCAGCTCAAGCCCTGTGAACCTGAGTCAGTTGACCTGGGCCAGCCATGGCCATGCCATGGGTCTTTTATTTCACTGTAGACGTTTGGGCTTGGACTACAAGGCCAGAAGGGACCATCATGACCTCCTGCAGATTGCAGGCCATAACACTTCACCCACCCTCTCCTGAAGTAGGCCCACAACCTCTAGATGAGTTACTGAATTCCCCAAATCTTGATGTAAAGACTTCAAATCACAGAGAATCTGCCATTTACTCTAGTTCAAATAAGCAAATTACCTGTGCCCCACACTGCAGAGAAAGATGAACTTCCCCTAGTGTGTCTGCCAATCTGACCTGGGAAAAAATTTCTTCCTGACCCCAAATATGGTGATCAGTTAAATCCTGAGCATGTGGGCAAGAACCACTACCCAGATACCTTGGCTAGAATCCTCTGTAGTAACTCAGCCTTCCCCACCTAGTGTTCCATCTCCAGCTGCTGGAGATATTTGCTAATAGCAGTTGCAGATGGACCATATGGCATTGTAGTCAGTCTCATACCATCCCCTCCATAAATTTATAGGCTCAGTTTTAAACCGAATTAGGTTTTTTGACCCCATTACACTCCCTGGAAGACTATTCCAGAACTTCACTCCTCTCCTGGTTAGAAACCTTCATCTAATTTCAAGCCTAAGCTTATTGATGGCCAGTTTATATTAATTTATTCTTGCGTCAACATTAACCCTTGATTTAAATAACTCCTTTTTTTCCCCTGGTGTTTGTCCTTCTGGTATATTTATAGAGGACAATCATGTCTCCCCTCATCCTTTGTTTTGTTAGGCTAAAGAAGCCAAGCTCCTTAAGTCTTCTCCTCATAACATAGGGTCTCCATTCCTCTAGTCGTCCTAGTAGTCCTCCTTTGCACCTGTTCCAGTTTGAATTCATCCTCCTTAAACATGGGAGATCAGAATTGCACACACTATTCAAGATGAGATCTCATCAGCACCTTGTATAATGGTAATAACACTTCCCTATCTCTACTGGAAATACCTCGCCTGATACATCCAGGGATTTCATTTTCCTTTTCATGGCTGTATCACATTGGCAACTTTGTCATCGTCTGATGGTCCAATACACCCAAGTCTGTCACTTTCAACTGATACATTCCCGGTTTATAGCAAAAATTCTTGTTAGTCCTTAAGTGTATGACCTTGTACTTTGCACTATTAAAGTTCATCCCATTTCTATTGCAACAGTTTTCAAGGTTGTCTAAATCTTCTTGTATGATATTCCAGCCCTCCACTTTATTGGCAATATGTCCCAACTTTCTGTCATCCACAAATTTTATTAGCACATTCCCACATTTTGTGCCAAGGTCATTAATGAAAATATTAAATAAAATTAGTTCCAAGACCAATGCTTGAGGCCTCAGTTACTCCATTAGTAACCTCCCTCTAGCCTGATAGTTGACCTTTCAGCATGGCCCGTTGTAGTCTTCCTTTTTATAAGTTTCTTATGCACCATTTGAGTCTCGTACTAATCCCCATCTTCTCCAATTTCGCTAATAATTTCTCATGTGGAAGTGTATCAAATACTTTATTGAAATCCAGATAGATTAGATCTAGAAAATCAGTTATCTTCTCAAAGAAAGAGATGTGGTTGGTCTGGCAAGTTCTACCTTTTGTAAAATCATGTATTTTATCCCAGTTACCATTTACCTCTATGTCACAGGACTAAATCCCAGCACAAGATATCTACAAGCGAGCTTTGCAACACTGCTTGGCTCTCTGCCTGTGAGGAGTTACTCAGTTCCTGAGTGATGAGGCCATCAAGCAGATCCACACTTCCCCAGTCCCACCCCTAGATGTGCTCCTCCCTGCTACTGCCATGTATGATAGATACAATAAACTGATGATGCTAAATGAAGGCACTGCATACTTTAACATGGGGAAGCTGATAAGAGTGCACATCTTCAGACATGCATTGCACATGCAGTGTACATCTCAGAATATGCTTTAGAGTCAGAGGCAGCTCTCGTACTGGGCCATTAGGTTGCCTCTGCACTTGCACTCGGTCAGTTTTTGCAGTGATTAAGATGCCAAGGTAACCATTTGATGGACCAGTGCCTTTTTAGCAGGACCATTACTGTGCTTGACCATGAAGCATAAGAGGCTAGTTGCTGCCTTGTGGCCCAAGTGCATGGATGCATACTCCTGGGATAGGAGAGTTTAAGAGGCAGCAGTTGGACAAAGCCCACCCGGCGCAAGCTAATTTTCACTCTTATGGCTTGTTACTCACTCTGTAAGCATGATGTGTCTATAGAGCCACTTTTTAGAATAGAATCACATTTTAAGGTTTTACAGTTAAGGATCATTGCACACATGAATTCTGATACAGTAATTACACAAACACAAATTTCATTAGATAAATGTGTCTCTAAAGTTGCAGAAAACACTCCAAGTTGGGTGTACAGTTAACATCACTGCATAAACATATGGCTTGAAAAACATCGCGTGATCAGCTAATTAAATATCATTGTGGTGTAATATGCAAGAGGGCAGAGTCAAAGATGAGTGCTTACCCTTAATTCCCACTTGAATAATGATGCTTAAATGTGCAAATTCTAAAGTTGTATTATCATAGTTTTTTAGTATTTTTACCTTGTTCCCCTTCATCTCCCAAAAAGCAAAACGAATTCTAGTAATTACTTTCTCATACTGAGTTTAACTGGAGATCTGTGTGGCCAAAAGAGTTGATGTGTTGTCTCTGACATAAATGATTCAAGCTCTGCCAGGTAAGGCCTGTTGTTTTAATGTTTTTAAAGCCCTGAGCTGGATTTTCATCTCCTTGACAGCATTACAAATCCAGAATAACCTCTAAAGTCAGTGGAGTCACAGGCGCTGACTTTTGTTTTTGCTGGTGGGTGCTTTTGAAGAGGGGTGTGTGTTTAGGGGGGAGGAGCTCTCTGCCAGTTTTGATGGAGGCTATTTTCAGCATATTTATACACTTCTTTCATATTCTAGTTATTGAATATATGTCTATCATTGGTATCTTAAGAGTTTAATCATTATTAAATGAACTACATACTGTATATATTCATTCATTAGCCCATTTGTTTATAAGCTGACCCCCCCTCCCCAAGATGGATAGGTAAAAATAGCAAAAACTGCATGACCCTTTCATAAGCTGACCCTATACTTCAGGTGTCGGCAAACTTTGGATCCGGGCCCATTAGGGTAAGCCACTAGTGGGCCTGGATGTTTTGTTTACCTGGAGTGTTCACAGGCACGGAGCCCCTCAGCTCCTAGTGGCCGTGGTTTGCCGTTCCCAGCCAATGGGAGCTGCAGGCAGTGGCACCACTTCCCCCAGCTCCCATTGGCTGGGAACGGCAAACTGCAGCCACGGGGAGCTGAGGAGCTCTGTGCCTGCAGACGCTCCAAGTAAATAAAACATCCCGACCCGCCAGCGGCTTACCTTGATGGGCCAGGAGCCGAAGTTTTCCAACCTCCGCTATATTTTAAAAGCTGGCGTCACAAGAAACACACTCAAAAGTTTTGCTAGAATTATTTTAATGTAATCTAATGAAAAAACTTGTTATAATAATAACTGAACAAATATGTATTCACCTTCAAAATTACAGTCAATATTTAAAATCAGTAAATGGATATTTAAAACAAGTAACTTACAACAGTATGACAGGTTTCAGAGTAGCCGTGTTAGTCTGTATTCGCAAAAAGAAAAGGAGTACTTGTGGCACCTTAGAGACTAACATTTATTTGAGCATAAGCTTTCGTGATGAAGTGAGCTGTAGCTCACGAAAGCTTATGCTCAAATTTGTTAGTTAGTCTCTAAGGTGCCACAAGTACTCCTTTTCTTAGAACAGTATGAGACTTTAAAAAGTCTTAAAATCCTTCAAAGTCTGAATCAGTTTCTGATTCACAAAACAGTTAATTAAACTTGGCTTCAGTCACAGCTGCACCTGCATTGTTATCGTAGATGTCGGCAGTGTCATCTTCACACTCTCATCATCAGCCTCTGTTGTTTCATCATCAAATATGGCATCATCTTCTGACCCGTTGAGTGCATTGCTGATACAGCATTTCCTAAATGATTTTTCTATCCTTTCCAAGGGAATGGACACCCACGTGTCCTTGATCCACTGGGCTACCAGATTGATTTTGGGCTTCATAAGATTCCCCCCTTTTGTCAACTTCACCATGCCTGAGCACATCCTTTCAGACCACATTTTGCGTAGCCTGTCTTTAAAGAGTTTGTTCAGGCAGACATCAAGTGGTTGTAGAACTGAAGTTAAGCCTCCAGGTATTACAGCCAAAGTAGTTTTCATATTTTTGGCCACATTTTTCACCTCATCCGTCTTGTGTGCCCTTAACGTGTCCCAAACGAGCATAGCAGGTTTCTTGAAAAGTGCTCCTGGTCTCTTATTCCACACTTTTTCCAGCCATTCAGTAGTTTCACTTTCATCCATCCATCCCTTTTAGTATGCACGTATGATGGACACCAGCAGAAAATTTCATGTTTTTAGGCAAGGTTTTTCTTTTAAAAAGAACAGCAGGAGGGAGCTTTGATCCATTTGCCAAACACGATAAAACCACTGTAAAATGGATTTTTTTCGTGGCCAGTGGTTTTAATTAAAACTGCTTTTTCACCAACACCAGTTACCATTGTGTTGCTCGGGAGAACAAATGTCATTGGTGTTTTGTCCATATTTCCTATTTGTGACGGTTCAAATGCATATTGCTTTCCATATTTTATAGTAAACCTTTGGAAAGATTCGATTTTTTTTCTTTCAGATCTCTTGGCAGCTTTTGCACTATCTTTGTTCGCTGACGAAGACAGAGACTATGACAGTTCATGAAGCGAGTACACCAACCCGCTGATGCGAGAAATACTGATGGCTTTACTGACCTGTATTTATTATCTTTCGACATTTTCAGAGCACGCAGATGAATTCCAGTTCTAGTGACAATGTACCCATTTTGAAGACATTCAACAACCCAATTATTGAGATCTCTCTCCAGCTCAGGAAATGAAGAGCACCTCATTGGACATTTTTTCTTGCTTCTTGGCATGCCTTTTAGTGTTTTATTTTTTTGCCATTCTCTTACTTGCTTCTCATTGATACAGAATTCATGAGCAGCGGTGCAATTATTGTGTGCTTCTGCATATTCAATAACTTTAAGTTTGAACGCTGCGTGATAAGCAGACTTTGTTCTTTTGATTTCACTGTTGTTCATTTTAAATACTAGTATGAAAATAGATTATTATTATTGTAGTGTTAGATTTTGTAGGATTTTATTCAGGAATGTCACCTGCTTTATCGCTGTACAATTATTTTTGTTCTTTGTTTATTTCAAAGCAGCCCTGTAGATTGGCATGTCTGTGGGGATAACCAGCTATTTCAATTTTATTAGAAATTCCATCGATTCTGCACGTTATATTTTCATATTGGCTCGAGACTTATGAGGTCCATTGGTTGAAATACATGAAGAGATCAAATTACACAGTAGCAGACTGACACGAGTGCTATAGTACTATCGTTCATTGTATTTTTATGATTGGCTTGTAAGGCACAGCATTTTGTGAAATGGACAGGTCAAATGTCATGCAGATCTGCAGCACTGCTCTTTTAGTATTCCTTTCACGCCAATCTAGTCCACTAAACAAAGCCTTTGCAACTTTAAAAGGCTGCAGTATTGACGTCAATAAATGGGTCGGCAAACTTTGGCTCCCGGCCTGCCAGAGTAAGCCACTGGCAGGTCGGGACGTTTTGTTTATTTCATAGAACACCAGGGTTGGAAGGGACCTCAGGAGGTCATCTAATCCAACCCCCTGCTCAAAGCAGGACCAATCCCCAGTTTTTGCCCCCTGATCCCTAAATCGCCCCCTCAAGGATTGAACTCTCAACCCTGGGTTTAGCAGGCCAGTGCTCAAACCACTGAGCTATCCCTCCCCCTAACCTGAAGCATCTGCAGACATGGAACCCCTCAGTTCCCTGTGGCTGCGGTTCACCATTCCCAGCCAATGGGAGCTGAGGGGCTCGATGCCTGCAGATACTCCAGGTAAACAAAACAACATGTATTAGATATTCAGTTCAATGATTCCATAGAGTTTAAAATCATCAAATTTTGGTGTAGACCCGTTAATAAGCTGACCCCTGCTCTTTGGTGCATCACTCTTTTAACAAAAATATTCGGCTTATGAATGAATATATACAGTAATTATCTTGAATTACAATATATTAAAATCATTGCACTCACCTACAAGCTGTCTTCACTAATGTCCCAGTTGAAAGACATTGTCTCACTGTAGCTTTTTGGATGAAACTGTCAGCAACACTGTGGCTCATGGGTGTTTCTTCTTCCCGAGGCCTTGCCCACTGCTCGCTCCTCTCTTTTCTCTCCCCTCTTGCTGCTCTCCACCCTCTTCTCCCACCTGTGTAAGTGACAGGCGGGGCATGGGGGCCGCATGGGGGCAGGGCCTTTGGGCGGAGTGGCAGGCGGGGCCTCGGTAGGAAGAGGACGAGAGGAGGCTGGGCCACAATGACAGAGTGCCAAGGCCCACAAAAAATTAATCTGGCCCTGTAGGTACTGAGCATCCCCTATTTTTTTTCAGTGGGTACTTGAACTGCAGAACACCCATGGAGTTGGTGCCTACAGGAGGCGTGACCTGTGATTTACTCCCCTGCAGCTGAGATCAGAATCTGGCCCTCATCTTAGCATGTATAAAGCAAGAAGAAGCAAAGCTACTTGAGGTATATGTTGGAAATATACCTAGGCATTACTGTGTATGATTGTGCTTCTCAGGTAAATTAAGGTGCCACTTGTGTCTGATTAGCAGTGGAACAACAAAATAATAAAAAGAACATGAGAAAAATTTACAGTTCCTTGGATCTGCTCCTTTTAGTTTCTTTTTTCATTCCCCTTGAACATCCTCTATTTTTGGCACTCCCACCCCCTCCTCTTGTCCTTTCCCACCTCAGTTCAGCAACTGTTCTGGAGGATAAAAGGACCACTGCTTTCTGGTGGTTTCCTTGTGCTTGTCATCTTTGTTTCAGTTTTCCAGGAGTAGTGATGTGCATTATATTCTCTGGAGAACAGTTCCGTTGCTGTGAGCTGTTAGTTCCACTCAGTAGTCACTCTTTGGGAACAATGGTTTGATGGGCTGGGACATGGATTGTCATATTAACCAAGAAAATAACTTGTACTGTTGCTGTAATTACTTTTCAAGCACACACAGTCTAGTAGAATTTCACCTATCAAATTCTCCTTCATTTCTTCATATATAATGGCACAGCACTTAGCACTTATGTAGCACAGCTTTACACCTTCAAAGTGTTTTACTGTTATTAACTAATTAATCCTCACAACACTCCTGTAAGGTATATCTGTTTGTTGTTGCTTGAGTGGCTATGTAGATGACAACAGTGTGTGGCTTAAATGTTAATAATAACTAGGTAGATGCAGTAGGTTGCACTAATTTTTTGATCAAATACACTATTGTCAAACTTCATTTCTGGTTTAGTACAATCTTAATTTTTTTAAAATCAGGGCCATGATATTTTAAAAACAAAATCTTTTCATGGATTAAAAATCTAAATTAAACATACCTCTGCAGAGTTTGCAGCCACTCATGGCCCCATCATTCTAGTGCATGGAAACCAAAGAATGAAACTGATGAGAAACAGATCTGTCTACTTCAGCAGATGCTATAAATGATAAGTAAATTAGCTTTTTACAAGCCTGTCAATTTTAATAACCCAGAGTGGTGCTAGTACATTGTAAAATGGGTAAGGAAAGGAGACCAACCTCATCGGAAACATTGTCTTATGAATAAAGCACTGGACTGTGATGCCGGGGACCTGATTTCAGTTCCTGACTCTTTCAGTCTTACTCTGTGACCTTGGGCAAGTCACTTAGGGACAGATTTTTCCAAGGAATTGAGGTGCCTAAAGATATGATGTGATGTTTTGGCGTTCAGCCAGGCCAATAAGGGGTTTGATCATCATTTTCCTTGTTACCCAAGGCATCTTTTGGACATACAGCTTGGGTCTGGGGCTCTGACCGCTTACAGCCTGCCAGCAGCCCACAAACGCCCAACCTGGTTACTCCTTGCAGGCTGACCTTAGTATCATTCCAGCCCTAAATTTGCCACCAAAGTGTCCTTCTGAATGGACTGTGCCTCTCATTGGACCCTCACAGAGGAAGTGTTTGGTTTGCTGCCTTTACAGACAGTAAAACACTCCAACCTGTCAGTTTTCCTGAAGCATACAGTTTATTGAATTTACCCAGCACTAATGCTTTACAATGAAAGCAAAACAAGTTTATTAACAAAAGAAGCGTGGATTAAGTCATACCAAATGAAAGGGATAAAGATAGAAATGGTTACAAACAAATAAAAGTGAAAACACACATTTAAAGTTTAAAACTTAATCCAGCAGTCTTTGTTCAAGATGGTTTGTCTGACCCACAGTATCCTTACCAGCTTTTGCTGGCCAGATGCATCATGGAGATTAAATCCCCTAGTTCCTTTGTCTGCTAAAGTGAAGGATAAAAATGGAGTCTCTCTCTCATCCTTGTATCCCAAAAGGGATGTCTTTATTTTACAGGTCAGGAAGGATTCCTGGGAATCAGTCTCCTGCATGTCTCTGGTGTGCAGGAGCCAGGTTAATTCTCTCTTGATTTCAGGATCAGGATAACTCCATTCGGTTTAGCTTGATGTCTTAGTTTACTGATAATATGTAATTTGAGGTAATACCATATTCTTTTGTCTAGGACATACCTGTTTATCACCTTTGCCTGGGCTAAGCTGTCTTGTCTTAAACATGTTATGGTAACATCATACAGAGGGAATTCGTAACTTCACATAAAACATCATATGCATTTTACAATGATATTAATAACCACCATGTTGTTAGCTTTCATATGATACCTCACAAGAAATATTTTGTACAAATATTATTGCTTAAAGTTGAGTACATATGGAAAACTTTTGGAGATCTCCGATTTAATCTTTTTGTGCCAGAGTTCCCCCTCTATAAAATGGGGATGTTTATAACCCTTCCTTTCTATCACCGATTGTCTGTTTTATCAGTTCAAACTTGTAAAATATTTGGGGCAGGGATTTTTCTCTTAATATGCCTTTGTATAGTAACTAGCACAATTGGTGCTTGACCTTTTATTAGAGCCTCTAGTTGCTAAGATAATTCAAATAATAAGAACATAAGAATGTCCATACTGGGTCAGACCAATGATCCATCTAGCCCAGTATCCTGTCTTTTGACAGTGACCAATGCCAGATTATTGAAAGGGAATGAACAGAACAAGGCAATCATCAAGTGATCCATCCCCTGTTGTTCAGTCCCAGGATCTGTCAGTGAGAGGCTTAGGGACACCCAGAGTATGGGGTTGTGCCCCGACTATCTTGGCTAATAGCTATTGTTGAAGATATTCTCCATGAATTCATCTAATACTTTTTTGAATCCAGTTACAGTCTGGGTCTTCACAACATTCCCTGGCAATACATTCCACTAGTTAATTGTTTGTTGTATGAACTACTTCCTTTTGTTTGTTTTGCTGCCTTTTAATTTTAATGGGTGACCCCCAATTCTTTATAGCCGTTGTGACAAGATGACTGATGCTAGTATGGTGGGTCCTGCGCTTTTCTTGGCGGGGGGCTAAGATGCTGTCCCTGCTCTTGGGGCACTGAGGGCACCACTGGTGGCCCAGGAAGGTGATAGAGGAGGAAAGCGGGGTAGGGGTCTGGATTTGCTTCTCACTCTGAGCCCCAGCCCCTCTCAACCCCTGAGGGTTCTTGCCCTCTTCCCCACCTTGGGTGGGCGTACCTTCAATCCTTAGACACTGGGAAAGGGAGTCTCCCCTGCTGGGGCAGGGTCTCCCTGGTTTTTCTGGTTCTCTAGTTTTTTAAAACACACCTCCAAGCTCCAGTCCTCTCTCCTTCCTCCTCCTCCCTGCTTGCCTGAAGCAGGGGGTTTTATTAGGTTCCTAATAGGGCCTTAATTGACTACAGGTACTCCAATTAACCTGTAGCCCCCCCCCCCCCAGTCTACAGGGAACCACGCCTTAATTAGCCTCAGGCTTATATATTTCCCCTCTACCACTCTCCCACTGCTCCCTGGCCCTCCTGTATCACACTGTTTAGGAATAAAAATAGCAATTATTTAAACAATGTATGTATTTATACAAGGTTATCTCCACTTGCCTTCCTGTAATAAGATGGAGAAAAGTTTTAGAGGGGCATTTTTTTGTACTTTGTTGGGTGCATTAGCCATGGAGAAAAGCAGAGAGCAAGCCAGATTTAACTTTTATGAGGTGACTTGGCTGCTAGGTTGATTATTGAAAAATAACTGTTTTGACAAATCAATTACAGCCAGAGTGATGGAGAACAATAGTAAAAATGGTGACAAGCTTCATTAGGCATACACTCTCTCTCTCTCTCTCTCTCAAGTCTTTGGCTGGGTCATTGGACTAACTGTGAATTTGGGTCAAGGACCTGAGTGGGTAGGGTGGCCTCGTTTATCATCAGTGAAGGCTGAGACAACAGTCATCAGTCCATTTAACTCCAGCTGGGAAGTGAACAGCTTATATGGTTTTAGTGATGATTTGAGAGGCTCATCAATAAAATACCAATACTCCTTTGAGTGTGGTAATCCATCTGTGTCTTAGTGATCTGTGTGATTGCTAGCTGCAAAGACAAGGAGGGAGTAAGGGGAAAGAAAGCAGCTTGAGTTTTTTCCCTTTCATTTCACTAATTTCAATGGCACACTTCAAAGTCTCCAGGATGGTCTAATAAAAGTCACCTAGATTTGATTGTCTCATCCTGCAAATTAGTTTTATGTTGTTGAACTCGGATGGTAATAGAGAGCAGTGTGAAAAGGAATATTCATTCATCTGTGAGGTGCTGATTTCATTGGATGGCAATGTAGAACCTTTCTTCCTAAAATATTGGGACTGTTATGACCTTACTTACACCTGTTTTACATTGGTGTAACTCCAGTGACTCAATAGCAGTATTTCTGATGCACAGTGGTATACGGTAAGATCAGAAGGGGGCCCACAGAGCTTATTTAGTATAGGGAAACTACTTCATTAGATCCAAGAATGTTACAGGAGAAGAGATTCCCCTTTGCAGGTCAGTGCTCATGACACACATTCACCAGCTTTCTTTAAAATGTAGCTTCACCATTATTGAACCATAGGATGGGCAAGAGTGTGCACTAATTGAGCTAATTGGGAGTGAGCTAATCAAGCTGTACCAATTAGTTTAATTGGTGCAAACCCAATCTTGACTTCCTCTTTGCTTAAAGTAGCAGGAGTACTAGTACAGTGATTACTGCATCAAAGTTATCCTTCAGTGTAGACAAGGGCTCAACAAAGTAAACAGCTAGCAGTCAGAATACACAAAGGGAAACTGAATGGTTGAGTGAGGAGCTATTTTTATTGGATTGCTCTTCAGAGTCGGACTGGCTTTTAAGTTTTGTTGGTGAGAATTGACATAATGCATTGTCTCTTGGCTGTTACTGTCCCAGATGTAAAGTGTAGATAATGCTATGAGAATAGCTATGGTACATCATTTTCTTTGTATTGCAGTTGTTTGTATTTTAATCTCATATTAGCTTCTTCATGATTATATTTTACTACTTGGCTCTGTTTGTTATGCTCCAAAAATGTCAATTAAATTACTAATGTGGAGGGTTTTTGTAATGATAGTCTTTTGCCATCCTCAAATGGAAGGCACTGTAGAAATTAAAAGTGCTTTACAAACATTAATGAGTTGAACTTCACAGCATCCCATGGGAGAGGTAAGTAATTTATTCCTATTTTACAGATGGAGAAACTGAAACAAAGAGAGGTAGGTTAAGTGTTTTGCTTGAAGTTATGCAGAAGATTAAGTTAGAGATGGGACCAAAACCCAGATAGAATTTGTAGTCCTGGAACCATGGGTTTCATCCACAATTCCATACTTCCCCAACCAGGCTTTCTTACTCCCCCCCCATCAGTCCAACCAAACAGACTTGCTAAATTTGTCCCAGCTTAATCTGTCTGACATAATTCTGGAAGAGAGACCCAGAGAGCACCATTTATTTATTTTGGCAGCTTGTGAGACTGTTTTGTTTGCCTAGCACCTTGTTAACTTTGGAAGAGCAAAAATTCACCTAACCTTAAAAGTTGGAGTAATCTCTTCCAAGTGTCCTGCTGTTAATTGAACAAAGAGCTTCAACAACTACATGTCTGCATAAATGAACAGTAATGGAACCTTATCACAGATAAGTGCCAGGTTTTCCCAGTGCATGGGCAAATGCATACACAGGACACAAACACGGCACAAGTGGCTGCTTTGCCCCAAAGTACGTTTTATCTCTGTTCCTGAATGCAGGAGTTCTACTGAGATTTATAAGAATCTTGCTCCCTTTGTGGTTCTGATAGCAAAATCCTAACAGATTTCCATAAATGTCTGCATATAACTGGGAGGCAAAACAAGAAAAAAAACATTAAAAACAGATGGGGTTAGTCTCTGCAACCCTCTGTTCATGTTGGTGAACATGTACTTTCCCGAGTATTCCTATAAATCCAGGCATATTGACTTCAGTGGGACTTCTCCTGTGAGTAAATGATTATGAACATGAGTAAGTCTAGCCCATAGGCTTCTACTCACATAGATCAAATTGTTGGGCTAGTACTAACAGCATCTACAGTATTTCTTTAAAGGGAGACCACTGACTTAAAAGTCACATTTCTGTCTGAAAACTTCTGTTTAGGGCTGATCAAAAGGTTTCTATTTAAACTGTTTTTCAATGAATTTTTTTTTGACAAAACTAAAATATTCACAAAAATCATCTGGTTCCTAAGGAAAATTTCAGTTTTTCATCTGGAAAACTTATGCCCCCAAATTGAAATGTTTCTGTCAAAAACCAAAATATTTTAATGTGGATATGCTGCTATGGTGTCTCCTAGGAGTTGTTGCTTGGTTTCCTCATTTTCCCATTCTGCACTATGGGCCAGGGTCCCCAGTCGGACTACATCTTCCTTTGATGCACTGCCTCTACTCCCCAAGAAGAGGTTCTCTCCAGCCTACGTGTCCAACAAATGAGCAGTCATGGGCTAACTGCAGCACCTCTGGCTCACGATCATGAGTGGCAACCTCAGGAAAGACTGTTAAGAAACAGGGCACAAACTCCAAACTGGTTGTATGTTCTATCCTTTTTGTCACCAACCAAGTATCGGGTGTGAATTCCTCAAGCACTACAACAGCTTTAACATGTAGTGACAGACAGTCCTCTTGGGTACTCTGGGGCATCTTGCCACCTAGACAGGTTTGCTTTTGTGATACAGTATGTGATACAACAATATTTTGTGATACAACAATATTCAGGTTACTTCCAGACCCAAAGGACCAGTCCCTTACCCCAGCTCAGATGTACCTCAAAGACACACTTGTAGCCAGTGTTGTTATACTAACTAAATATTTATTAACTAGGAAAAAAAATGAGTTATTTACAAGGTTAAATCAGGTAAACATACATACACTAATGAGCTACAGTGCTTGGGTCCAAAAGGTGATAGTAGCTGCTATCTATGCAAGCTCTCCATTAGGGTTAACTCAAACTAAGAAGCTTGGGGATCCCTTGCTTGTGCTTAGAAATATTGCCCTCTCTGAATTCCAAGCAGCATAGTGATACAGTTCCTTCTAATCAGGCATTTTTATTTCCTTCTCCCAGAGTTCAAAATGATGGAACAAGTATTGGTGCCTGCCTCCTCTTCATGTGTGTGCGTGGGAGCAAGCAACAAAGTCTTTGTCCTTTGTTTCATGTGGCTCATTTGGTTTCACTGGGCTTTTTTGTGTACAGGACCAAAACCTTACACTAATTAGTGCTGCTTTCTTGTTTGGTAAGTAACACAATTACAGAGGTGTACACTATAAACACTGAATATAACTTTATGCCATGGGCTACAGTTGTTATAGGTGAGATCAATACCTGCAGCATCCTACAAGCATTTCATCAAGTCTAAACACATTCTTATCAAATTAACATCTAATCTAACATTAATCTGAGCCAAACTGGTTTCCAGCAATGCATTTGTCAGTGTTCAGTGAGGCGTAGGGGCCTTGGCATGAGGTGGTACTGATCTGCCCACATCAGAGGGAGATTGTGGTGCACAATGGGAAATGTAGTCTGGCAGGGAAACCTGCCTTTAGAGGAGAATGTGGTCGCGAGGCACCTGAATTATAACTCCAATGAGGCATTTCAGTTTTTGGAAAAGCCCCAGTTTTCCAACCAGCTCTACTTCTACTGTTACAATAATCTTAGGTGTTACCTGTATCTGGAAAAGATTTAATAAAACATGCTTTTGTTTTTCACTTTGTTTACTTTGTGCATCTGTCAACATTTTGTGCATAATCAGTGTAGCTGTTTGCCAATCACTTCCCTGTATTTGGGCCTTTTTCAAACGAACATGGGAGAAAAGAACATTTAGAGGAGTAGGAAAATGTGATTGTGAAAACCAGGGAGCATTGTCAGGTGAACTCAGGAGCAAGTGTAGTACATGGAATTACTTTTAACTCTTCTGTTTTTTTAAACTTGATTAGATTATGAGTTGACAAAATGCCCTTTCAAAACAAATGTAATCTCCCTCTGAAAGGCACAGATGGCATTGCTTTGCATTTGGAGTTCTGCTGGTAAGTACAGCTGTTTGTAAAAAGATGTATTCCCTTTGAATGAAACAATGCTATTATGGGCAGGGTGGGCTATCCTGTATAAATGTGCATTGACATGATACAATGATGTTTCTTATTGCTTTGTTACCAGGGCTGTGAAGAACATTCATAAAGAACCAAGAATTCACCCCAAATGAGGGTGGTTTTGGGTTCTGTTACATATATAGGAAACGTTCCTGAACATGCCCAGCTGTTTAAAGGCCCCTCTTCTTCTTTAGCTTGGGGCTGCACCTGGCTCTTCCCCCTTTACCTTTTGATGCTTTTGTGGATGGAGGCCTGGTAGCCAGCCCATTTTCTGCCTCAGGCCAAGCAACCCCCTGCATTGGATCCTCCTGTGTCCCAAATGTTTTGTGTATGTGAGACACCTGTTAGAGATCATTGTCTCCCCAATCCATAAAGGGTCTTCTGGGGAGTGGAATTGGACAGGGTGGACTTCTTACTTTGACCTCATAGGCCAGCCAGTGCATGGGAAATGCTCTGGCTTCTGCTGTGGGACAGTCCTCTAATGGGATACAAGCAGAGATTTCTCATTTTAGCATGAATCCTGTGGCTTCCTCTGCAACCATGTGAAAGGGAAGAGATGCACCAGGGTTCCTAGATGTGCGAGGAGCACTGATGGCTAGAGAACTTTGTTTCTCTCATTAACATGCTTATTGGCTTGTGTTTTCTGTCCATGCTACACTATGAGCGGAGTGGTCACATCCAGCCATCCCCCAAATATTCTTTATACAAACTCTACTCCATCCTCCCCTTTAACTGAGCTCCTTCCCACCACCCCCACAAAGCAGAACCACAACAAATGACAAACAGGAAAAACATGGGAAAAACAGGTGGCATTTGCACTGTATGCTGGAGGTAACTTAATCCAGGCTCTGGCTAATCAGGGGAAGGGGTAATGAGTTCCAGAGCTGAGGGTCATTCACTGAGAACACCCTACTGCCAGCCATCTCCTGTTTACCAGGAAGGGCTGAGATTGTCCCTCGGGAAGTCAGGACCCACACCGTTTTGAACTTTATGGTCAAAACCAATACCTTAAACTTCATGGAAAAGGTGAGGCTCTGGCCCAAGCTGGAAAAGCCCTTTGAGGGCCTTGTTGTATGGCACCTCCTACAAGCATCATGTCAATAATGCCTCAGAGGAAGCTTAGATACGTGGATGGAGTATTGGGGTGCATGTCAGGGTTCTGCTGGATTTCATTCATGGCCCGGCTGTTGACTTGCTCTGTACCTTTGTTACTTAAACTCTTTGTGCTTCTCCATCTGAAAAATGGGGATTTTAATGGCTAATTTTTTAAAGCACTTTGAGATCTACAAAGAAGTGCTATGCAAGTGTTAAATAGTATTATACTATACAAATTGACTAAGGGAGCCTAGTTCCCAAGCAAGTATTCAGCCACTTAGAGCTGTATGTGACCCTGGGACCTCTTGGTGACAACTGGCAGAGGTCACTAGGGGTGCAAAGGGTTTTACAGGGATCTCTTGGGTCAGATATATGCATAATAATTCACTAAAGGGTGGCATATGAGATCTCTAGCAAACATTTATCTCCCAGTCTGGTAATTGTGTAGTGGGTGTTGTCTGCCTCACAATGCATGTCTATTTGCACATTGAACCTGAGACTAATCGGGACTGTGATATTGACAACAGAGGAAAGCCATTTAAGCCGCAAGGAAAGCAGGGAAAAATAAACCAGTAAGTGGGGGGGGGCATGTTTATGAATAAGTAGAGTGAATTGCTCTGATATATCTGCGGTGCAAACAAACACCCTGAATATTTCATCTAGGAGGCAAGCTGCCGTGACTTGTTTCTTGAATGGAAGATCCCAGCCAAGTCTGGCTATACTATGCTCTGTAAGACAGAAAAGGATCTAGTTAAATAAGTCTAGGTTCTAGAATGCATGTTTTTATTTTACATATAACTCTTTGTTTCTAATACTTCTAGTTCTATCACGTGAATCTCTCTACTTTGTTAAATAAACTTGTTTTCACTATAAAAATATGTAAGTGCTGTGTGTTAAGTGACACTCATAAACTGGGCTGTACCACTTCTTTGGGAGCAGGGAATCTGTAAATCCTGGGGGTGACCTCTGGAACTGGGGCTGGGCACTCCAGGGAGATGCTCAGAGGACTAAGGAGTTGAAGCATGCCTATCGCTAAGCTAGAGTCTGTGTAGACCTAGAGGGGAGTGCTTGTGTTGCTCATGGCCATTGGAGTTGGGGAGCTGACCCCTAGCAGGCATGAACAAGATTTCCTCATGCTAAGTGCAGATGGTATCTTGGATACCCTAGTTATCCTTGAGAACCGTCACCCTTTTGTCAGGAGGCACCTGCCAAAAATATAAAATAAATGGCAAACTCATTCCCCTTTTTACTTTTCTGTTCTTTCTCTTCTTCTCTGCTTTCCTCCTGGCTCCTCTTCTATTTTGTGTTGGAGTGTGTGACATTAGGCTTTTTTTTCTAGTCTAAATGGCCCTTGACTATGTTTAAACATTGCTGGCTGTGATGAATTCAGTCTGAGAGAGGTAAATTTACATTTCAAGGAAGACTCAGTACACCACCTAGCCTCAAAAAAGGGAACTCATGGCATAGCCTTGATATTGAGCTGTCACTGAAAGGGAAGAGATGGAGATGGGGAATCCGTTATGAAGGGGGAGGGTAGATATTTACTTTGATTGTATTTTAGGTTCAGCAGCCACTGCATGACCTGCCCTTTTATATGGGCTTTGTCAGCTTGTCCTTCCACAATAATGTCCTTGGTGCTACTGGAACTAGTGTGTTGTTTCAGATCAGAAGGCAGTCTTCCATATTTAGCCATGATTCTGTGAAGAAAGTTCTGAGAGCACACCAAACAGGAGGGGTTTGCTGCAGTTGAAATTAGATGGACATTGGTTCTATCAACTGCTGCAAGTTATTTAATCCTTTATAGTTTGCTCTGCAAGGTCCTTGTCTTGGTCTTCTATCGACTAGTTCATTTTGTCCCCCAGGGTGACTAATTGTGTACTGATACGGCCTCCGGGAGTCGAAGAAGTAGCATGCTTTACATGCTGAATTTCTGTAACTGATTGTGTACTTCAGTAGCATCCAGTGTACTACCTCCCTTCAACAGCAGTCTTTGACTGTAAGAAGTCTGTCAGGCTGCAGACTACCTTGTTCTTACCTAGCTTGTCTATCTGCCTTTTTTTTTTTAAAGCTCTTCTCCGTTTCTATTTGTTATAGCCTCCTCTGGCCTGTTTGATAATTAAACTCATTCTGTCCCTTCTGCACTGACAGACTTTCACTATACGTGCCTGAACTGATTTGCAACGCATGCCTCTCTACTGGTTCTCTTATATGGCTAAGCAGATCTGCAAATCTTTCTCTGTTTTGATCTGCACTGGATAAGAACAAGCACTAATTTATGTATTTATTTATGTGCATTTTTTCCAGATGGCCTATCTAAATTCTAATTGCACCCTATACATATAAAACCCCAACTTTTATGCAAAAATACAGTAATATAGAACTGAATTTCCCCAAGCAATGAAGCTTCAGGGAAGTGGAACAGATAGGGCTTTCCATATAAATTTGGACTTGTCACTACTTTCATAGTTTAGATGCTAAGGCCACAAGGGACCGCTGTGAACATCAAGTCTGAACTCCATAGGACTGCCCAGAATTAATTCCTGTTTGAACTAAAACATCTCTTTTAGAAAAACCTGAAATCTTCATTTAAAAATTGTCAGTAATGGACAATCCATCACAACCCTGGATAAATTGTTCCAATGGTTAATTACAGTGTCACAACTCTGAGTGCTCCCTCTTGGCTGTGAGGGGATCCAGTGGTCAATCCCTGGATGCTTCAAGCCCCCAGAATCTGAATGGAGTCTAGGCACTACTGCTGTTTTAGGGCCTGTGGGCACACACTTGGGGTATAGATCTTCTATCTGGGACCCCCTCCTGAAAGCTGCAACTACCCTGCCCAACTTCCTACCCAACCCCTTAAACCAGTACTGTACCCTGAGGCTCTCCCCATAGTTTAAACACATCCGGTCCCCAAACTCAACCTGAAGGTGTGAGCCTTCTGGTTTATCTCTTCAAGGGAAACATGGTAGGCATAATTCATAAAATACACAGATACTTAGGATTCTAGCAGCATTGCTCTTTCATAAATAGCATGAGAAATGCACGCTCTATACAAAAATAATAAACTGTACACACATTTCCCTGCATCAGTTTCCTCATCAGTCCAGAGCTTTCTTTTGGACCTTGGTCAGAGTTGTCTGGGTCCTTCAGTGGTAGTGAATGACTTGTGCTCTGAAACATGGAACGGTCTCTTTCAGCTCATCTTCTTTCATCTTGGCCACTCTGTCCTGTTCCTCATGTCCACCTGCTACCGTGCTTCCTGTGTGTGTCTTCCCCTTTTGAATTCTTTTTAAAGCCTAGCATCCCCACTTTCCACTCTCCAAATCACCAGACCCTTGTTGAAGGAATTTGGGGAAAAAGTGGTTTCCCCACTCAGGCAACCTCTTTAGCGTACCTATGATCAAGACATTAAATTCTAACGACACATGACACAGCCCTGCAAGCCCATGGCAGATTCCAGATTTACATAGAGGCATACATTAATTGTCATAGTAACAACATCAAAATATTAACTAGAATTCAAAAGTTGTACAGATTTTCCAAAACATCACATCTTTAAAAGTTTGCACATTATTTCCAGTGCAAATTGGCCTAGCTTCAATTTCCAGCCACTGGATTTTGTTATAGCTTTGTGTCATAATCATACAGCCAAGGGTAGCATAAAACCTGTAAGGGGTTAAGAAGATCAATAACCTGGTTGGCACCTGACCAAAAGGACCAATAAGGGAAGAAGATTCTGTTACTCTCCGTGACTTCTGCAGGGGCCAGCATGGCTGACTTCAGGGCTAGCTGCTCACGGTGGCCCCTGGGACAGCCACACCAGCCACTGCTCTGGCAGCCCCAGCAGTGGTCCACAGGCTGCCAGCCAGAGCAGTTGCAGTCCATGGCCATGGATGGCAGCCAGCCGGAGCAGCTGTGGGCCGCGGCCCCGGGCAGTGGTCCGCGGCTGGGCTGGCTGGCTGGAGAAGCCACAGTCCTCTGGCTCCAGGCAGTGGTCCACGGCGGTCCAGCCAGAGCAGCTGTGGGCCATGGACCCCAGCAGCTCGTACTGCTGGTCCCGGGCACTCCCCTGAACAACTCCCCCCTCAAACCTCACCAGCACTCTGCCAGTGTACCCCCCTCCTCGCCCCCCCCCCCCCGATTTAATCACAGGTATTTTTAGTATAAGTCACATACAGGTCAGGGGTTGTGAATTTTTGTTTAGTGTCCATGACCTGTCCGTGACTTTACTAAAAATACCCGTGACCAAGTCACCCCTGTGATCAAGTCATCCCTTAACCTGTTCTTGGATAAACGAAGCAAATTGAGCTTGTGGAATCCTTCCCTATAAAGCATGCTTTCCAATCCTTTTATCATTGTCGTGGCTCTTCTCTGATCCCTCTCCAGTTTATCAACATCCTTCTTGAATTATGAATACCAGAATTGGGCACAGTATTCCAGTAGCAGTCACACCAGTACCTAACACAGAGGTAATATGAACTTTCTACTCAATATTCCCCTATTTATACATTCAAAGATAGCATTAGCCCTTTTGGCCGCAGCATTAAACTGGGAGCTCATGTTCAGCTGATTATCCCCCAATTCTTTTTCAGCCACTGGTTCCCAGGGTGGAGTTCCCCATCCTATAAGTCTGAGCTAGGTAGAACGTGGTGTCCTAAGTCCCACCCCTCCTTCGGAAGGGGACTATCCAAACAACTAGTAAATAATCGCTTTCTATTATAACGAGTCTTTTTCAACTCTAGTCTGGTCATCAAGGTTGCTTGCTCTTACTTCCATTATTACAAATACAGTTTCCCTGAATCTTAAAGGTAATTACCTCATGCTATAGATTCCAGATGTCGAAAATAAAAATCATTCAGCTGGCTCCTGGTCTGAGGAGGGATTCAGATATTGGCTTCCGAAGTCTCAATATCTCATAGGGCTCAAGGCTAGAGAGGACCACCAGATCATCTAGTCTGACCTCCTTTGTATCACAGGCGACCAACACTACCCACCGCTGCACCCTAAACCCAACAACCAAAATTAGACCAAAGTATTACAGTCCACAGGAAATGAAATTATGAGGTGCCACAGACAAAGAATATGAGGGCTGAGGTGCACCATGGCAGGGAATGGTTTAAGTACAATATACCTGGATGATACCAGTGAATGACTCATAGCCCATGATTCAGAGGAAGTAGAAGACCTTCCAAGGTCACTGCCAATCTGACCTGGGGAAAAAATTTTTCCTGACCCCACATATATGGCAGTCAGTTAGACTCCAAGCAGGTGAGCAAGAACCAGTCAGCCAGGCACCTGAGAGAGAGAATGCTGGGTGCTACCTCAAAGCACTGGTCTACCCCACAGCTCTGGGCCCCCAAGGGTGGAGAGGAAGCTCTGAGCTACTGACCCCGCAGGCCCCTGGAGCTGTGGGTAGTGGGGGTACCTGAAGCTCCTGGCTGACACGGGAGCTGGGGGCACCCCACAGCTCCCAGCCCCCAGAGCAGCAGGGGTATCCCGCAGCCCCCAGATGCTGCAAGTGGTTCCTAGCCCCTGTGCAGCAGCCCTGCTTCAGGTGGTGTGGGGATCCGCAGATCCCCATTTTATCCCATATATTTTTATTAAAAGTCACGGACAGGTTACAGCTTCTGTTAATTTTTCTTTTTTGCCCGTGACCTGTCCGTGACTTTTACTAAAAATATCTGGGACAAAATCTTAGCCTCCTGATCCCTGCAGGTGACTGGCTGATGCATGAGATTTTAGGAAGTTAAGATATAAACTGGAAGGGAACCCCTGTCTGCTGAGCCCTGTTCCCCATCATCACAAGCAACCCTATCATACAATCAAACTCAAAAATTTGCTCAGCTTTCTTTAAACTAATGAAGTTGTTTGTCTCCACAGCTCCTGTTGGGAGGCTGTTCCAGAACCTCACTCCTCTATTGGTTAGAAACCTTTTTCTAGTTTCTAGCCTGAATTTGTTCATAGCCAGTGTGTATCAAATTTGTTCTTGTGCTAGCTTTGTCCTTTAGCTGAAATAGCTTACATCCTCCCTGGTGTTTTACCCCATCCCTTCACTCCCTGATGTATTTACAGAGAGCAATCATATCCCCTCTCAGCTTTTGTTTTGCTAGGCTAAACAGGCAAAGGTCTTCCAGTCTCCACTCATAAGATAGGTCCTCCATTCCTCTGATCATTAGAGTGGAGCTCTCTGTTCCAGTTCCAATTTGAATTAATCTCTCTTGCACATGAATGACCACAACTGCAGACTGTATTCCAATATGTAGCCACAATGTAGCTTTCTTTGCTGAGCAGTCCCCTTTCCCTTTCCCTATAGGCTCTCTGTTACTCCTAGTGACCTTTTTTGAGGTGACTGTTCATCCAGTTGGCTCTGGAGTCTTTTCCTACAAGTCCCCCCCCCCACCTTGTTTGGGATGTAAATTGAAGATAGTTTTGTTATTTGATTGAAATAATTTTTAAGCTTTTTCCACATTTGTAAATGTAAATTGAAGATAGTTTTGTTATTTGATTGAAATAATTTTTAAGCTTTTTCCTTGAGTTCTTCAGTCTAGTTGATTTTAACTAGTTCCCTTAATTTCCCAAGGTCTGCCCTTTTGAAATAAAATAGCTCACAACCTGGTTTTGGTTATCCATCCATTTAATTCAAACTGAATCAGCTTGTGATCACTCAGTCCAAGGTTATTTCCTATGGCCAGTTCTTCTATGGTGTCCTCACTACTTACCAAACTAAGTCTAAAATTACATCACCTCTTGTTAGTTTAGTAGTGATTTAATGAAAAAAAAATTGTCAGTCATATCCAGGTGTAACTGACTCCTACCAGTGTTAGTAGCGTTTATTCTCCAATCCAGGACGTTAATTTCCCTTTATAACCCAATTCTTGGTAGTATTCATCTCTCTAATGATATTAAAGAAATCTCTGTCCATATCCAAATCCGATTGTGGGATTCTATAGCAGACCCCTAACTCATCTCAGTTATTCGTGGGCCGGGTTCTTTGCTTCCTTTTGTGCACTAGGACTGATACGTATTTTTTAAATTTTTTTTTAATATTTTGTTGTTTATTATGGTGCTTGAATGCCTGTAGCTAAGCACCATAGAAATCACAGCATCAGACAGATAGAGATGGAAAAAACCCCTATTAGATCATCCAGCTCCTCTGCTAGCTATATGTTCCCTGTGGTGTGTTTTCTAGTGGTATACCTCATCTAGTTTTTGAAAGTCCCAAGTGATGAGGTTTCCATTAATTTCCTTGGGCAATTGAATGTGAGCAATACATAAACAATAACATGGGATCAATACATAAAATGGAATGGTTCAATACATAAATAGTAACATATTAAATACCAGTGTGGACTAAAAAAGGTATTTCCTTTCTCTGTGCATATATGGATATGTTATCAGGGTAAAACAAAGTGTCTTCCAGATATAGCTATCTATTGAAAAGTAATTCAAGCTCTGGGTAATTAGATAAAGTTTGAATTCAGATCTGAACTGCTTAAATATTGAGGAATTTGTGTCCTCTTTCCTAATCTTAATGGGCCAAGTTTTGTTTAGTGAGCCAAATTTGGTTTGAATTGTTGGCAAGCCTTTGCACAGTTAATTTAATGACAGTTGTGACAAAGTTCCTCCTCTACCTTGGTGCGTCTTGTGCTTATTGGTGGATTTGCACACCTTGGAGCTTCATGGCAGCCCTTAGTTCGGCCGTTTTCATGAACCCACAGTCCAGGTCAACTCCTCCGGTGTCTGACCAGGAGTTGGGAGGTTTGGGGGGGAACCCGGGCCCGCCCTCTACTCTGGGTTCCAGCCTAGGGCCCTGTGGAATGCAGCTGTCTAGAGTGCTCCTGGAACAGCTGTGCGGCAGCTACAACTCCCTGGGCTACTTCCCCATGGCCTCCTCCCAACACCTTCTTTGTCCTCACCATAGGACCTTCCTCCTGGTGTCTGATAATGCTTGTACTCCTCAGTCCTCCAGCAATATGCTTTCTCACTCTCAGCTCCTAGGGCTTCTTGCTCCCAGCTTCTTACACGTGTCCCACAAACTGAAGTGAGCTCCTTTTTAAACCCAGGTGCCCTGATTAGCCTGACTTAATTGATTCTAACAGGTTCTTGGTTGGCTACAGGTGTTCTAATCAGCCTGTCTGCCTTAATGGTCTCCGGAAAGTTCCTGATTGTTCTGGAACCTTCCTGTTACCTTACCCAGGGAAAAGGGGCCTACTTAACCAGGGGCTAATATATCTGCCTTCTATTACTCTCCTGTGCGCCAGAGGTTGGTCCTGGCAGAAGTCTCAAGAGTTGGAGACCTCTTGGACTACGACTGGGGAGACTGGCTGGATCCCCTGATGCTCGCTCAGCGCATGGGGCTCTCCAGACCTCGTACTCCCCGGTGCGTACTTCAGGAGGTGAAGGCCACTTTGCTGCCTGGGTTTATCTCGACTGGGCCTGCACGAGGGCACGCCCCACCCACCCTCTACCCCAGGCTCGCCGGACCTTTTAATTGGGCCCCTGCCCCATGGATCCAACCGACCCTCTCACTCCTTCACTGTGAGCCAGCTGCATGAGATGCAGCCAGTCTGCTTCCAAACCACGCCAAGGAAACATCTATACACGCTCGTGCTCCACACCCTTTATGCCCTCACCCTGGTGTCCCACCCCGATACAAAATGGCGGGACCTCCTGCCACCTTTGGAGGGTGAGGAGCCCCGGTGGGCCAGCCTCTATTCCACCTTGGTCCCGAGGCCCACCGGGAATATCAGTTGGCGGCTCCTTCACGGAGCTGTGAGTATGGGTGTGTTCTTGATACCGTTCACCTCCATCCCAGACACCTGCCCCTTTTGTGGCGTGAGGGAAACCCTGGCACACATATATCTGGAGTGTGCCAGGCTGCAGCCCCTATTCCGGCTCCTCACAAATATTTTATTATGTTTTTGGTTGCACTTTTCCCCTCACCTTCTTATTTATGCACTCCCTATCCGTGGCCCCACAAAGTTACGGGATCTCCTGGTCAGCTTCCTCCTGGCCCTAGCTAAAATGGCCATCTATAAAACCAGAGTGAGGAGGTTGGCTGATGGAGTCTCCTGTGACTGTGGGGCCTATTTCCGATCCTCGGTCCATTCACATATCCGGGCAGAGTTCCTCTGGGCAGCATCCACTGACTCCCTTGACGCTTTTGAGGAGCAGTGGGTGCTGTCCGGGGTTCTCTGCTTGGTGTCCCTATCAGGTTCCCTTTGTTTGACCCTTTGACCACACTCCTGTCCCTGTTATTTCATTAGTTGCCCCCTGGATTTATTTGGTATTCAGGTCCTGTGGATCCCCCTCTTAGGCTGGTGGGGGGGAGATCCTTTAGCAGTGGACGGGTTTCGCCCGCTCACTTCCCGGATCCCAATAGGATTACTCTCCTGTTGCCATCTGGCCCGACCCTGTCACACTATCTTATGCCTAACACAAAAGTATAGATACAACAATGGCTAATTAATATCTTAGTCCACTGTATTGTTCTTGAAGTGATAACGTTTTGAATGTTTATAATATGAAATCACATAGTTTTTTTCTGCAGGTTACATTTCCCCTCTTCTTTTGCACCTCTTAAATGATACAACAAAAATGTATAAAAATGTCAACTCTTTGGACAGTGTTTATTTCTCTGTGGCTTTTTCTCAGAAAAGTATAGCATGATCTGTCTGGTAAAGACTTTGCTTTACAGATCATTACACTCCCTTTCCCCCCCTCCCCATGATACCACTGTTGATTGTACACAGTTCATTCAATGTCTTTTACAGAGTCCAATGGGAGTAAAGGGAGTTTAATGGACTGTAAAAGGGCCAGCTTTACAGAAGTGATTGTCATTTTCACTCATTCACATTGCTGATTTTGGAAAATGCTGTTGATTAAGCCATTCACCCACAAGTGTTAGGACAGCCTTAAGTTTGGAGGCATCCAAACTTTCATCCATCTTTTTGCATCTTAGAATTGTTTCTACAAATGTTGGGATCAGAAGTGCAAAAGGTTATGGGCTTGAGCTGCAGCGTTTGGAAATGAAGCCAAACTTTGAGTGTTGATATCACAGGTTTTGGTTCAAGCCCATCTTTAAGTGCAATATCTACATTGTTGCAAATTGCTGCAACAATACTGTAGAGTCCTAGAAAACTGAGCTGGTAATGGACTATTAAACCATTGATTATTATCTAGTTCTATGTCTAATCCTTTCTGGAACTTTGTCCAGAGATGGAGCTTTCCCCACTTCCCTGGAAAGTATTTTTACAGTCCCAAAGAACTGACTGTTAAGACACTTTCCCCCCAGTGTTCAGTAAAAAGAACAGGAGTACTTGTGGCACCTTAGAGACTAACAAATTTATTTGAGCATAAGCTTTCGTGAGCTACACTCACTTCATCAGATACATTCAGTGGAAAATACAGTGGGGGGATTTATATACATAGAGAACATGAAACAGTGGGTGTTACCATACACACTGTAACCAGAGAGATCACTTGAGGTGAGCTATTACCAGCAGGGGGTGGGGGCGGAGGGGAGAGAGGGGATACGGGACATTCAAAAACCAGTTGGAGGACACTTCAGTCTCTCTGGTCACTCGATTACAGACCTAAAAGTGGCAATTCTTCAACAAAAAAAACTGCAAAAACAGACTCCAACGAGAGACTGCTGAATTGGAATTAATTTGCAAACTGGATACAATTAACTTAGGCTTGAATAGAGACTGGGAGTGGATGGGTCATTACACAAAGTAAAACTATTTCCCCATGTTTATCCCCAACCCCCCAGTGTTCCTCAGATGTTCTTGTCAACTGCTGGAAATGGCCCACCTTGATTATCACTACAAAAGGTCCGTCCGTCGTCCCCCCCAGCTCTCCTGCTGGTAATAGCTCACCTTAAGTAATCACTCTGGTTACAGTGTGTATGGTAACACCCATTGTTTCATGTTCTCTATGTATATAAATCTCCCCACTGTATTTTCCACGGCATGCATCTGATGAAGTGACTGTAGCTCACAAAAGCTTATGCTCAAATGAATTGGTTAGTCTCTAAGGTGCCACAAGTCCTCCTTTTCTTTTTGCGAATACAGACTAACACAGCTGCTACTCTGAAACCAATGTTTAGTGTATATTTTCCTATAGCAGATTATTTCTTATCGCTCAATATATTGATTTGCAACATGTTATTGTGAGATGACAGTAAAGTCTATGGTTTGTTGTATGTGCATATATGCACACTCATATAAGTACCACATACACAAACAGCGCATGCACAATGACATCCATAGTCCAGCAGGCCTCGTTGAAAAGGAGTTTCAGAACTCTTAAGCCATTATATAATGCTCTTTGCGTAAGAGAACATTGAATTTCTGGAAGGTATTATTCTTTCAGAAAACACTATATTGCCTTATTTTAATTTAAATACAGCTTTAATCCAGCTCTCAGTATTATACTGTGCATTGAATTATCATTTAGGTAAAAAAAGAAATACGCATGATTATTAAGTATTTATAGTTAAAAACAAAATAGAAAGTATTTTGTTTTAATGTGATCTTCTTATGCCTTCCTAGCTAATCTGTCTTGAAAAGTCTTCTGCCAAGGTGGAGTAAATGTATTACAACAGGGACTCTATCTAACACAGCATGGAGCTTGCCTAATTTGACTGAAGCCTGGTCTCACATATCACTGTACCCAGTCAATACTCTATTATTGCAAGCTAAGTGGTTTGATACAGTATTCTGCGTACAAGGTATTAGAAGGCATCTTGCTTAATTTCCTAAGCAATAATGGTATAAACAGTATGCATTTTTTATTATAAAAAAGCTAACAATTGCCTCCACTGAGTTAATGGTTCTTTATATACAGTTGGTACCCAGGAGACTGAGTGATAAATCAGAATACAATTAAATGTAAAGTGTACTAAATTTTTGGAAAACTAAAATTTATTACAGAAACAAGGTCTTCGGTTCTACCTGCAATCAAACTTTAGTTTTCTTAGGATTATATTTATTTGGCTTAGAGAGTTTTTTATTGATTACAGTTGGCTCAAAATAATTACGACAGTAAGAATATTAAAGCAACAGAATAACAACAGGAAAATAAATCAATGGGTTATTTTTAGCTGACTACTTCTGCAGCCCTTTTCTTTTTTCTTGTGGTGCCCAATGTCAGTTGCATTTCTAGTTCTTTCGAAGTGTGCGTAGCAAAGTCTTTTTTTTTTCTGGGTACATTGCATTTATTAGCCTGGCCCTGCATATTTTTTTAAAAAAACGTAATGCGTCTGAGATGAAACATTCTGGTGCATTTTCGAGTTTCAGTGTATTGTTTTAGATCTGAGATATCTCAGCTGGATGAGGGGACTCTGCCATAAAACCAATGCCTCATATCATATGCACAAGAAGAGTCTTAAGCATGATATTTTAATATTTATGTATCAAAGAAGGTGCTTAAAATTGGTTACTAGGAGACAAGATGAAAAATCCTGAGGCAAAGTATTAAAATCCTCTCTTCTAACTCACCTAATCAACAAGTCATTAATTTTACCAGCAGTTCACCTGAAACTATAGTATCCTTAGAATGGTACTGGATTCCCCACAAGTTCTGTGAGCCTTAGCAAAATTTGAGGTGGCTGGGGCTGAGTGTCAGCTTTAGAATGAAAGCAGAAACTAGGTGGGTTTCACCCAATTACAAGTTTTGTTGTAAAATATGTGCACAGCTCTGAAGAGAGACACTCCTCTAGTGCCAGAGGATAATTTTAGTTTGGATCTTCAGAAGAAAATATTTTCAAAATGGGTCTGATCTAAAGACCGTTAGTCAACATAAGGACTTCCACTGACTTCAGAAGACCTTGCATCAGGTCCTATATCAATACACAGGCTAGCACTCAGGCATCCAGATACCAGCATGTTAGCTGAAGTATCAAAACACTTTTTCTTTATTTTAAAAAAAAATCAGTTATTCCATAAATGACATTGCAAATAAGAAAGATGTTTGTTAAAATGATTGCTGATTTAGAATTTGGACATTAACAAAAGTTTTGAGAGCCACATTTTCCAAATCTGCCTCTAAAATAGGGTGCATAGTTTTCACATATACAAATCCCACATTTCTATGTGCAAGAACAATTTTTGTGCCTGCAGATCAGGTAGACAGACACCTAGACCCTTTGGTGGGTGAAGCCATCTTTCCGGAGGTTAGGGCTGAAATTTTCAAATGTGCCGAGTTGGACAGGTTTGAATATCCAGTTCTCATTGCATGTGTAATTACCCAGTGGTGGTTGGGTCCAGAAATGCAGATTTTTTGCTTGTAGATAATTGTATGCACAAAACTTGCAGGTAAAGTAATAGAAACTGATTTTGAAATCCAGTTCGTAATACCAAATTATTCCTCTTGATCTATAGATAGCGCTTCTTAGGGCAATGATTTGGCTTGAGAGCAGGTGTGATTCTACCAGATAAGTGGCAATAAGCTGCTGAGCTTTAAGAGAGTTTGTTCTTCTAAGTTTACAAGTGGGATGAACAGTTCAATCCAACCTTATGCTTTAATAGTAAAAGCAAATAGAAACCAGACTATATATATGGGAATTAGGACTTTGGGGCACCTCAAAAAAATGTCAGTAATGGCTGTAGAAATATCAGACTAGTCAAACCTACAAAACAAAGTTTAACCTAAGCTAAAGTCATCTAAGGTATTGTTCCTTTCCCGAAAAGGCATGGAGGCTAAAAGTAAAGGAAATCCTTTCATTATCCTTGCTTACATGGAAAAGAACTGAATACACATGCAAACCTGTTGAAACTTTTCAGTTTGTTCCTAGAGGTTGGCACCAACATAACTGAGAATTTCCTGTCAGCTGGAAGTGTTATCTGGCTAATGGCATACACTGAAATACAATAAGGCAGTCGTCTGTGTATTGAAATCCCCAAACCCAGTAGGGTGACCAGATGTCCCAATTTTATAAGGACAGTCTTGATATATGGGGCTTTGTCTTATATAGGTACCTATTACCCTCCAACCCCCAGTCCTGATTTTTCACACTTGCTGTCTGGTCACCCTAAAACCCAGCACTGTGTGAACAAAGCAGATTTGGTGTATTCTGTCAACAGTTTGTTTTTGTTATAAATTAGAAAGACTGGGAAGAGGAAATAATAAAGCACAATACAAATTCCATCTCTTGGACAGTAAGCTAGTGAGTTGGTTTCAAGATTAACACCCATGGTTAGGGCCCATAAGTGTTTGAAAGGAAGTTAAATAGCATTCCCAAAAGGGACTTTTTCCAACAATCATCAGCCAGAGGGGGGTTGAAGTTGCAAGTATGGGCTGGAAGTCCCCATTTGTGTGGATTTATCTTGAAAGGAATATTTGTGAGTAATAAGAAGCAAAGGTGAAATGTGCAATTGGGAATCTGGTACAATTACAGGCTAAGACTTCCAAGAAATCTGATCAGATAACAGTACTGTGCAGGGGAAGCTGAAGGAGAGATTTTACCAGAGTCCCAGAGGTGTATGATTGTCAAGCTGGGAGACAAGTGGGGTTAGTGGGAGAAAGAAGGACTTTTTGTAAGTGTAAAATATTTTGTTTAGATTCCTTGACCCATATTCTCAAAGATATTTAGGCACCTTACTTCCCCTGAAATCAGTGGGACTTAGGAGCCTAAATACCTTTTGTGGATCTGGGTCTTAGGTTTGTCTTAGGTTTAGTCAATATCTTGATGCACGTTATCAGACTACCCATGATAATGCAGGCCATTTTTTCTGTTTAAATCTCATTTTCTCTCTCTGGTAATACATCTTATTTTTTATTAGACTGCTGGAGTCTTAGACTGTTTGGGAATTTTACAAAAGCTGTCTTGAATAGATGAAGAGGTAGTGAAGGGAGGCTGACTGAAGTCTGTTAAGATTTGCAGGTGGACTGGCACAGATGAAGTAGTCCTCTCCCATTGGGTGTGTCAGTTGGAGGGCTGCAGTTCTGTTACATTGACAGGAAATACCAAATGACCACGGACACAAACCAAGCTAAGGGATAAAAGCTGACAGCCACATAAGTAGCTTTTAAAACTCCAGCAAGACTTACCCAGGCCGTGGAGTGAGGACCTGTTTATCTTCACTAGCACTCCTTTACATCATGTAGAGTGGGCAAACCTGAGCTGGGAGATGGGAATATCTGGTGATGGGAATATCTGGTGATATTTGCCCTCAAGAAAAATATAGAAACCAGTTAATCAACATGTGAAAACAATTTAACTCTCAGACTATGAGAGCATATGAACATAGCAAGTGTGGTCTTTAAGGCAATATGGTTGAGAGAAGAACCATACTTTGAAGGTAGATAACCAGAAGGCTAGTTATGTGCCTGTAAATACACTGCTCACTTGAGTGCGCAATATGTTAGCTACATCTGGATTTAGCATAATTATCCCTGACTAATGCAAGTGGAGGGGAGGGGTTTAAGTGCTGAATAAATAAATTACTTAATTACATATTATCAGAGAGGAACAGATGGTCAGTTTAGCACATTTTCTGACTGCTTATGCTTTCTGTGAATGGTGGATCTGCACAGATTCATGCAGAAAAGATTTTGCTATATCAGTAGTTCATCCATAGACTGCACATCAAAGAACCAGCCATTGTGTTCTTGAGCTGTGTCTTATCCATATGTGTGCCAGGCTACTGAGAATTAAAATAGTATAGATGCCATGAGGGATTTTCTCTTGCAATTATATTTTCTTCTTTCTTGATTTACTAGCCTGATGGCTTTATGCTAGTATTAGTACACCTTAAAAAGGTCAAAATGAAACCCAAATCAACCAAAACAGAGCATGCCAACTAGTTATGCTGACGAGATTGGCCCTATCAGGTTTGGCTGAAATCTTATTCCCAGACTGATAGATTACTGCTTGCAGCTCATATGTGCAGCAATGTCTGCTGCCAGGCTCCTTCAGTGGGAGTTTATTCTCAAAGGTTGGTCTGCTGCTGAAGCCATTTTGGGAGGGGTGGATGTATGGATTAATTATTAACCTAATTGAAGATTATCACAGCATGTAATTTAGTGACAGAAGAAGAAAAGGCACAATAGCTAATATTGAACCATAAGCACTGGCACCAAACCTTCCTGATATGACATTCGTGGCTGTTTTATGTGTGTTTGCTTGTTTGACTGTAACTTTGGAGGACTCCTACTAAAGTGTGTTGTGGTTTTTTTCCTAGTTACTGCAAGACTAATGGATCTATTTGTACCTGGAATTTCTGAACTTAACTGAATAGGAAATATGATCTTTAGGAAACTGTGTTATACTTTGCTCTTCTGTTCTTTCAGAGACAGCCTTCAGTCTCCCCTCCTGTCATACCATTACAGCACCAAAACAAAAACAAACCACAACTTGAAGTCATATGATGATTTCAAATGGAGGACAAGGACTGTCCATTTTTTTGAAGGGAAGGTGCTGGAAGGAGCCATGCTGAATAGTTAACATCCCAGTGAATCCAGCAGGACTTAAAGTGACTCAGTGTGTCAGGGAACATGTCAAACTGTCATCATAGCAATAGACCTCAGTGGAATTTGTATCACTCCTTTTCTGCCTTTGTAAGGATGCCTCATAAAGTTAGAAATAGTAAGAATGGAAAAAAATTAAAATAATACACAGACTTCTAAAAATGTTATAAAGCCTTTAAAGCACTCTTTGGTCTCTTCCAGGACTCTTTGAAACGCTTCTTTTTTAAAAAAAATTAGTTTTGCCTGAAAATCTATATCCAATTTGAATGAAATTGAATATGTTTCAGAGCTCAAGCAGCATGTTCCGTTTGAAACAAAATGGAGATGAATTTCAATTGGATGTGCCCATTATAATCTGTCTCCACCTGTAGTTTTCATCAAAATTGCTAGGAAGTGTGATATAATGTATGATCAGGATTTGCCCACTGGCAGCAGTGTGCCCATTATCTTAGTAGAAGAGCACACAATAATTAGTCTGATGCATATAGATAGCAGCTTCTCACAGTGAATGACTTCAATTATGATGAGTAATCTATATGGAGTTTGATGCTTATATGTGTTCTCTCCCTTCTACCCCCCCGAAAAAGAAGACACTAATTACTAATTCAGTTGACAAAGAAACAATGTTTCAAAAGATTTAATGTGAACTGAACGTAATAGTCAGTGGCCACTGTGAAATGTCCATTTTATGATTTTATTTTTGCCTATGATTAATTGATGGAAATTCTTTTGTGCGTATACCCATAAGCTTCATTCTAGTGCTTTAGCATTAACTCGTCAACATTTTGCAAATCATGGCTGGACCACCAGCCCATCAGCAGTTTCTGTCTTCCAATACTTTGAAGCCCTTTTGTCTTCCCATAGCTGTTGTCATGCTGTGAGCTTGGAATTTTGTGAAATGGAGACCACCTATTGCCTCATGGCACGTTCCATTTCCACAGTTTTGTAGGGGCTGATATCTGTTCAGTAGAGATGATAATAAAATAATTTAAGTTTACACCCTCTCTTTTCACCCTGAAACCTACAGAAAGACAGCAAAGATTTGCCATAAACACAGTGCAGAAACATTTTATAAAATAAGTATCAATTCATTTTGTACTTTAGATGTTAGAATTGCTTGATTTTCTAGGTGTAATTCTGAAAATGTCCCAAAATGACAATTTGATAGTATCTATTAAAACTGTTCGTATTCATTTATTTCGTGGTAGTACTATGATGTTATGCCAAGAATATTATCTGCCTGTCTGTCTTCCGAAAGCATGTTTACAAAGTAGCATACTGTACTTACTTTGTCAGACTAGTTAGTTTAGGGTCATGTAAAAATGATATCCTAGGACTGATTAGGAGATGTTGAATAATTGCACTTTAGGGAATTGGGTTTGTGACATGTCTCCCTTTCTTACTATTAATAGTGAGATACACTCTTGTCACTCACGGAAGAGCCAGCTGATTCCCACTGTACTCTAATACCTTTAAACAAGGCACACAGTGCTTAATTTTTGCCAGGGCTGAGCCCCAGCACTTCTTGGCTTGGCAGTTCATAGCCCCGGCACCCCAGGGCTTGCTGCATCAATTATGATTGGAAAAATATTGCTTGAGCCCCAGAACCTAATTGCTTGAGCCTTGGCAATTCTTTCATTACAAATTAAGTACTGAAGGCACAGTATATTCAGATTACCTGTAATGATAAGAAGGGAGTACAGAGCTGTACTTCAGAGCTTATAGAGAGAAGTGATTAAAATATAGTGTTGGTCTATAAAGTATGTGAAGAGAGAGAGGGATTTTCTTACTAGGTTAATTAGGAAAGCGTGTGTGCAGCGATTATTCACATAGCTGTTTAGTTTTTTCTGTGGGCTCCTGTAATCTTTCTACTTGGAGAAATGGAAAGAGTTGTAGGTGGGTGATGGAAAGCATTGTAGGTGGGTATGTAGGCTTGGAGATGCTGACAGTGTCCACGTGCAGCATAGTGTTAAGTTGTGCTTTAATTGACTAACATGTATCTAGCTCTTTGTGCAGCTCGTTTAGGTGCCAGATCACTGAGAAAGGGAACAGATCCGTCTCCTGATACTACTGAACACGTTGGCACATCTTCAGCTAAAGCCTTCCTCCTGTTGGACATACACAGCAGGGATATATGGCGTATAGATATCAAAGGAACTGCACATACCCATGCTCACGATTTCAGGATGGATAGGGTTTCATTTGTGCTGGCCTGCCGCTCTTGGGGCAGCAATCCTTCCTTTTCCTCCCTGGTGACAATTGCAACTGTCCCACAGATTGGTCATTTCAGTGACAGTCAGCCTTATCTAGCTGAGGTTCGTGCCGCAGGCTGGAGCAAACACTGTAGATTCTCATATCATAGCTTCACCAGCTGCTGACACATGCTGATAATAGACTTCCTGTTAGGCAGCTACTGCAATTTTAAAAAATACACTGAAACCTTAGATGAGCATGGTTGCTTTGTGCTGCAGTCAATAAAAATCCACGGAGAGGACGACGACGAATGGGGAACAAAAGAAAGAATTTACATTACTGTACTTGCTGAATGGACTTCTAAAAGAGATGGCAGAAGCCTCTACATCAGAATGCCGGAATGCAGTAGACAGAGAAGGCAGATGTTCCTTTGAACTCCACCATCTGGAATATGGATGTAAGCTTCCATGCTCTTTCCCAGCCTTAAGGAGGAAAATGCCAGTGATGTGTCTTCATTAGGATAAACACTGCCAGGAAAAAAACGAAACAAAACATGCAAAGCCACAGAAGGGAAATCCTGTTTGAAATCAAAAGCCTCTGTAACTGTCCAGTAGTACATACAGATGGCTTTTAGCCTGACATATAAAGCACATATTTCACAGAGAAGAGGATATACTCGCAATATTAGTTTGACTAAAGGGAAAACAGAATACATGGCTGAATGAATGCATGGTGGCACAATTTTATCAAGGCCAAAAGTTTAGCAGAATTCCAAAAGAGTTGGACAAGAATGTCCAGTTGTTGTAATAAATATTTAAAGAGAGACTGAACAGGAGTTTTAGAAGGGATATAAATCCTCATGCTTCAAGGCACCTCTAAGTGTTAGGGGTTAGGAAGAAACTTTCCCTGGGAGCATGTGATCCCATAACTGCCCACTGCAGGGCACCTTGTACCTTCCTCGGAGCAGCTGGTATTGGTCACTTTCAGAGAGTGGATATTGCACTGGGGAGGGATCTCTGGTCTGCTCTGATATGGCAGTTCCTATGTAGAAGCTATTATACAATTGGATCCTGATTTTAAGCTTGCTGAGAAAAAGACATGGCATATTCCCCCTCTTCTCTACCAAATCAGGGCAACAATCAGCACATTTATTTTACAACAGCTCTTCCATTCCAACTCTGAAGACTTACAAAACTCTGAAGTAGATACTATTGAATTTGTAAAGGAGCTGAGGATTAGTGGCAGCAGCTAGAAGGAGAAAGTGGGACCATATTAGCAACAGAGAAGCAATCCAATTTTTGTAATGCCTCAGGCACGCTGGTGAGATAATCGGGGTGTGAGCGCAGACTTCTCAAGTCCTGGGCAAAAAGAAGGCAGGCTGTTGTTGGGTTATAGTAAATGACTTGCAGCCTGGCAGCATGAGTCTATGTGGAATGTGACCTGTTGCGGTTCAGTGATGAGACAGAACACAGCTTTTTGCAAGCAAGCAGGCTGGTCAGCGGAGATGGGCTGTTCTGCCCCCCCTGCCTTCCACCTTCTCCTTTTATTATATTTCTCCCCCTAAGCATTACACACTGCTACACAAAGGAATGTATGACGTTGATTCATATGCTTAGTTACCATCCTCTATCTACTACAATCCTGGTTCTCAAGCCTTGAGCCCAGGCTAAAGAAACCTCCCACAGTAGCTGTCCAAACAATCAAGTTCTCAGGGTTCATATCTAGCCCTTGTCCTTGGATAGAGCAATGTGTGCATTGCTCCTAGGAGACAGTCAGGGTGTGCCCCGCCTGCTTCCAGGTGGAATAGCTAGACATTAACCCTTCATCTCCCCTTTTTTGTTTATTGATAATTGGCCATCTCATGGTAGCCGCCAATTTGTTTTATCATGCTATTTAACTCCCAGACAGACAAGGACATAACCTGGGGAGCTTTCCAGGGCAAAAATTTTACAAAGTCTTAACAAGGAAGGAATACATTGTACACAGCAACAACAAAAAATAAGCCCAATAATTACAAACACAAAATAACCAAAAGCTTAACATCTGCAATATAATCATCTAAAAGGGATACACTTCTTTTACTACAATTGTAACCAGCAAAAGGCAATATAAGTATCATTCTACTAAGACAGCAAAGGGTGCCATCACTTAAATTTGCAGGAATATAATTAAAGGTGCATGAACCACAAGTAAAAACCCATCCTGATGGTAGGATGATATGGCCATAATTATATGAAACATTAACAGCATGGGAACAATTTAAAAGGGATTAAGAAATTTTTTGACAGCCCAATGGCACCTTTGTACTAGTGCAGTTAACTACACGCGCACAGGTGA
This sequence comes from Lepidochelys kempii, assembly GCF_965140285.1. Taxonomy (NCBI): domain Eukaryota; kingdom Metazoa; phylum Chordata; order Testudines; family Cheloniidae; genus Lepidochelys; species Lepidochelys kempii. The sequence continues at coordinate 25,938,228 of NC_136387.1, forward strand.
CATTGTGAGCCCCGGCCGGGTACGGTGTGTGAAGGAATATAGCCGTGCGAGGCAGAGTATAGTTGGCCGGGCCCCAATTAGCCATGCTAAAATACTGGGAGAAAAGATTAGCATAAGCAAAGAGCAGTATCTTATTCTCCTTCGGGCTTGTAACGGGGGAGGCGCTTCCGAGCCAACCCCTACAGAAAATAGCAGGCACAAAAGGCACACAATCATCACAGAATTAGCAGTGATTTGGGCGAGAATCGCCACAAACAAAGTCTTAGGAGTTTCTGGCTGCTGATCTGCTGCCAGTTTTCGTTGAGCCGTGGCGACCAATGCTTTTACTGCTCCCCCTGTCACGGGCTGGCTTGGGACGTTACGCCTCCTCCGTTTCCGTCCCGCCGTTGTCGACTCGGGGGGCAACGCGGTCTCCTCCAAGGTCAGCTGAAACTCTGGTATGGGATTCGACAGCCCCTGGTGCCATGCCATGTTGTTTAAGTGCTGGTCGCACGCACCGGGCTGGAACCCACAACGGTCCTGCAGGGAGAGACACAGCAGCATATCCCCGACCCCAAGTGATTAGAGGTGCTGGGCCCAGCCACTGTGGATCGGGCAGCTGACGGTAAAAGACACGCGGTCTTTCCAGTACCTCAGATTTGTGAAAATGCCGATCCGCAGGGGTCTGCTGATCTGCATTCAGTGTTAAATTATTTAAAGTAAACAAAAGAATATACATCTGTTGTTGAATGTCTCCTAAGGTTCGGAGATGCAGCTCCCCTTGTTTTAATTGTTTATCTAGCAAGGTTTTGAGGGGCGGACTGACATTGTCAGAGCAACAAGTGGAGAAGACGCGCTGTGAGACAGCGAGTGAGACAACGTCGATCCAAAGCCTCCTCCACCCCGAGTTCGATCCTCGGCAGCTGGCACCTGATAGGGGACTAAAATCAATTGTGCAATTGACCGTCCACGCGGGAGCGACTGTGGAAGATGAGTCCACACCTGAACCTTAATAATGCCAGTGTAATCAGCATCAATGACCCCTGGAATGACAAAAAAGCCCTGTTTCCCAGCATGTGAGCGAGGGAGAACAAGACCTACAAAGCCGGCAGGGAGAGGTCCCGTCACCTGTGTAGGTATGGCACAGACCTCCCCTGGCAGCTGAAAGTCAGTGTCCTCCTGCATGATCAAATCAAGCCCTGCACTTCCAGCAGTCGCTGCCCTCATAGAGTCTACGGATTCCAAGGCAGAGGAGCGATTGCCTGAGTAGGAAACACCCCCGTTTGGCCCTGGGTTCGGGGGGGACCCGTCGCGCGGTTTCCCGACCCGCTACGACACTGATTAGCCCAGTGATAACCTTTCCCACACTTGGGGCACTTCTTTGAGGGTCGGGCTGGTGCCTTAGATGAGCGGCACTCCCGCTGAAAATGACCCTCCTTACCACAGCGGTAACAGCGCTTCCCCTCCTTCCCAGTTTTTCTGAGGGCGGCAGCCAGAACTCCAGCCTTGTGGGCTTGTGTGCCAATGTTCTGGCACGCCCGCAGCATGTCTGAGAGCTCTAAAATACCAGAGACTTGTGCTGCCTGGAGAGCACGGCGGCAATCCTCATTTGCATTTTCAACTGCCAATTTTAACAGGAGCTCGTGAGCTGCCTCAGTGTTATCCACCTGTCGGAGGATAGCCTCCTGCAATCTGTTGGTAAAATCCAAAAAGGACTCTAAGGCACCCTGACGGATACTGACAAAGCTTTTGGTAGGCTTGCCTGAATCCGGGACCTTCTTGAAAGCATGCTGGGCACAGGTGGAGATAATGGGGAAGACGGCCGGAGGGAGTTGAGACTGCATCCCAATAGTAGCAAACTGGCCCTCCCCTGCCAAATGCTCATAAATGATACCTTGCTCTCTATATACCTGGGCTTGGCGTTCTGCCATCTGCCGATACTCACTAAGCCAAATAACATACTGACTGGGTGACAACATCATGCGCAGCAGCGTTTTCCAATCCTCAGGGATTAGGGAGTACCCAGCACCCATCCCTTCAATGAGACCACGCACAAAGGTGCTAGTCAGGCCAAATTCACGAATTGCTTTCTTTACCTCTCTAACCACCGAGTATGGCAGAGTGGTCCAGGTGCCCACGGGGTTGCCCTGGTCATCATTCTGCCAGGTCACCGGGCAAACGGAGACCAGATCAGCCAGCTCCTCTGCTGTAAGATCTGATCGAGCTTTCGCTGCGTGAACCATTTGTTGCACCAGCGAAAGCTTCTGAGCAGATGCAGATGACTCTCCGGGGGGCCCCATGGGGGGAGGGTAATCACACACCGGCTCCGGTGGGGAAGGCCAGGGAGGCGGTGGTAATAGAGGCACTGGGGGCGAAGCAGGGGGAGGGATGGCTGCAGGAGCGGACGGGGGTGGCAGGATCGGCAGCTCCTCTGTTGGTGCTGAAGAGGGCCTTTCCAAGGCGACACGCTGTGTCGCATCACCAGGAGGGGGGATGACTGCAGGGGCGGACGGGGGCGGCGAGAGCACCAGCCTCGCGAGGGAGGGTCTGTCTGAGGCGACACGCTGTACCACGTCGCGGCAGAGGTGCCAGGCATGTAAAGCCTGCACGGGTGCCCGAGGCTCTTTGTGCAATGTCTGGCCCAATCGCTCCCAGTCCGCTAACTTAAGGCTTCCAGCTTCAGGATACCACGGGCACTTGGCACGCACCTCCTGTAGCAGGAGAGTGAGTTCTCGAGCCGGGCAGTCATGCTGAGCCTTACGCAGCAAATACTGCAGCTCATTACGGTGTTGCACTTGCAAAGCAGAGAGGGAGCTTCCCATACTTACCACAATGAAAAATACTCACCGGGATCCACGAAGTGGATGAGTGACGCGTCTGAAACCCTTGCCGGGCGAGGTGAGTGCTGAGGGCCCCACGTTGGGCGCCAGTTGTTGCGGTTCAGTGATGAGACAGAACACAGCTTTTTGCAAGCAAGCAGGCTGGTCAGCGGAGATGGGCTGTTCTGCCCCCCCTGCCTTCCACCTTCTCCTTTTATTATATTTCTCCCCCTAAGCATTACACACTGCTACACAAAGGAATGTATGACGTTGATTCATATGCTTAGTTACCATCCTCTATCTACTACAATCCTGGTTCTCAGGCCTTGAGCCCAGGCTAAAGAAACCTCCCACAGTAGCTGTCCAAACAATCAAGTTCTCAGGGTTCATATCTAGCCCTTGTCCTTGGATAGAGCAATGTGTGCATTGCTCCTAGGAGACAGTCAGGGTGTGCCCCGCCTGCTTCCAGGTGGAATAGCTAGACATTAACCCTTCAGTGACCAGTTCCTCACTTTCCTGAAAAGGAACCTCTAAACCACTCTTGGCTATAAGTAGCCCCCATCTCCACCTCCATGGAAAAAATGTAACTGTCAAGTGCCGGGTGTGTGGTGGTATCCAGTTCTGGCCAGATTTTAAAAATAGCTCAACTCCCATTTAGGCAAGAAAATAAGTGGCAGTGTTTCCAAAGAGCTCAGCATACTGAGCCTTGCTTAAGAGTCTTCTGAAATTCTGACCCCAACTGTTCCTAACTGAGCACTTGAAAATCTGGTCCTTAGAGACTTTAACTTTTGTTTTGGTAAGACATCGTCATATCCAACTTCCTTTCTCCAAGATAAACTGGCCTCAGGTCTTCGCATATTTTTGATCTTTCTGTAATTATCCTAAATATTCCCAATGAAAGGATCCCAATTAGTAATATTATACAAGTTGTTAGACAGGCCCCGTTTGGCAATTTCTTCCTCATTTTGTTTCCTGAAGTTCTAAGTGAAATCTGCATCTGATGAAGCAAGCTGTAGCTCACGAAAGCTTATGCTCAAATAAATTTGTTAGTCTCTAAGATGCCACAAGTACTCCTTTTCTTTTTGCGAATACAGACTAACAGAGCTGCTACTCTGAAACCTTTCCTGCTAAAGCTCTTCATTTGCATTACACAAGGCTTCTTTCGGGTTTGGTGGGTTATTTAGTTACAGAGGTATACACAGTGTAAATGTTTGCTATTACATTATAACGTCCCAGTAGTTTTCATGAAGTTTAAACACCAACGAAATACATTCTTTTACTATAGAGTAAAGTGATTGTTAAATGTATAACACAAGTGAATTGGCCTGGGGCTTTGACATGAACTGGCATGTGGTCTGCAGGTATCACAGGCTTCACTTTGGGAATGAATTCCCACTTCTGCAGATTTCAAAAGTTGCACTGGGCTCTACTCTTGTGGTGATCCTCATGTGGTTTGGAGGAAGGGAGAATGTCTTCTGCTGCACTGTCCCCCAGCTCCCTCAAGCCCCAGGATGAGACTTCTCCTGTGGTCCGTCCCCTGCTCTACTACTGGACTTCTACTGCTCCCTCCAAAGCCCCCTTTTAACCCTACTACCACCCATCAGGTAGTCCTCCTAAGGTATGAAATTAGGTAACATACTTGTCCAAGCCACTAACAAGTGCTCTTCCTTGCAAACTCCTTCCCTCAGAGCTTTCTGCCCTGTATGGCTAATCGTGGGCAAGCCAAGGAGTTTATTGGTGCTCCTGGCTATTCTGTGTAGCTTATTCAAACACCTCAGTCTCATTCTAATTCTGAAGAGTGTATTTTAGTTCACGGCTGTTATGATGCAAAGAGTTTATTTAAACTGGTCAGCTCCAGCAGTCAATGCAGCATCTCTGGAGCTGCCAGTGAGCCTAAATTAGGTTGTCAGGGCCAATGTACTAGTCTGGTGAGCCTATTTAAAATCTTAATAACTTTTAAAATTGGATTCTAAGCAACAAAATCCCTGTGCACTAGATCTTGAGTAGATAAATCCATTAAACTATGTTTTATCTATTTCCTTCTATTCTTTTTGCCAGTCTATAGTGTCCTCCCCCCCGCCAAAAGAGAGAATTTTTGAAATCTGATGTCCTCCTCTTAATTTTGGGTGTAATAAATCAGGTACTGTCAGTCCATGAATTACAGATGGCTTCGCTAAATGACTGTAGTTGTGATATTAAAATTATCCTCTTTCCATTGAGATTTTCCTCGCCCGGGAAAGAGTTGCAGGGAAAAGAGTGTGGAGTTTGCTTTAAAAAAACAAAACAAAACAAAAAATGAAGACGTAAGATCTCAAATATTTATCTGGTGCCCATTTTAAACTTATGTCTGAGCTAGTGGTCTATTCTAACATTGCTAATGGAGAAATGGAATTATCAATAACTTTTAAAATGAGACTTTATCTAAACTTGGGTTCTGTGCACTAGAACTCAGCTAGAGTGTAGTAAAATAAGTTTTATAGCTTTCCTTCTTTCTGTATTTTTGCTGACAAAAAAGGTGATAAATAATTAACAGAAGGAGACATTTATAACATGGTACAGCTCTCACCATTTTTGTTCCCCATCCTTTGTTTGTGGATTAGAGAAGGGAAGGGGTGTCAAAATTGTGCTTGTAATGAGAATTTAGTTTCATCTTTAACTATGGAGAAACTAAGCCTCTCCATAATAGAAATCAACTGAATGTTGAAAGTTGGATTTTTGACTGCCAGAGAAACATCTGTTATCATTATATATGAGACCAAACCCATTTGTAAACAAGTAGTGAGTGATTAGACATAGCTAAGAGGAATTAAATGATTTTTATGAGAAACTCCTAGTAATTATCTCCTCTTTTTAGAATGGTAATTAGTGGCCTTTCAAATATTTCAGCCAGTTTTAATGCGCTCTGAACAGCAAATTAAATAAAAACAAGTGTGGACACAGAGTACAGCAATATCTACAATGGGACTCTTTCTACAATCTTGCCTTCTTTTTATTCAACGTAAAATGCAGCCATTCTGTTTTTACACAACAATAAAAGACTATAGATGAAAGGGAATGGGGAATCAGGTCCAATATGCATGTGTCCGTGTATGTGTGTATGTATGTATGTATATATATCGTGATGGACTCAGACCAGAAGGATATAAGAGAGTAGTGGAAGGCAGGTATATCAGCCTCAGAATGAGCAGGTCCCTGTTCCCTGGATAGCCAAACAAAGGCTACTCCAGGCCAATCAAGACACCAGACACCAATTTAACCAGTTGAGGTCATTAGGCTAATGCCGGCACCTGACCTCAGTTAACTGGCAAAGGGTCAGTTAAGGCCATTAGGCTAATGGAGACAGCTGGAACCAATTAAGGTCCCACTTATACTGCTTAAAAGCTCTCTCCAGTTCTCTTGAGAGAAGCCCAGGTGAAAGGAGCTGAAGTAGAAGAAGCATTGCTGAATCCTGAGGTAAGGGTGAAACTTGGAAAAAGGGGACCATGGGGAAGTGGCCCAGGGAATCAAAGCAGCGTCAGTGATGAAGGGAAAACTGCCAACAGCTGCTACCATTAGGGTCCCTGGGCTGGAACCTGGAATAAGGGCAGGCCTGGGTTCCCCCTTTACCCCCATGCTTTATAGCGATCCTCTTGAGAGGGGAAGCAGACTTTGGTTCAGGCAGGAGGCCAAACTGCACCTACTGAGCTCTTAAGGAGCAACAGAGACGGTAGGATTCCACCTTCCCACCTCCCATTCTGGCCTGTGATGAAATTAGCTTAATAAGCTATGACCTTTGCTGCTATACTGGGAAAAGGAGTTCATATTGAGGGTCTTAACGAGCTTCTGAGGCCACTGAATCCTCCTGGAAGTGTGGGACCCACCAACACAGGCTCAGAGCTTTGTCACAATATATATATATATAATGTGTGTGTATAAACCAGGGATCGACAACATTTGGCCCAAAGTCCGCCAGGGTAAGTCCCCTGGTGGGCCGGGCCAGTTTGTTTACCTGCCGTGTCTGCAGGTTCGGCTGATCACAGCTCCCACTGGCCACGGTTCACCACTTCAGGCCAATGGGGGCTCTGAGAAGCAGTACGGGATGAGGGATGTGCTGACCACCACTTCCCGCAGCCCCCATTGTCCTGGAGTGGAGAACTGCAGCCAGTGGGAGCTGCGATCGGCCGAACCTGTGGATGCAGCAGGTAAACAAACTGGCCTGGCCTGCCAGGGGGCTTACCCTGGCGGGCCCCGGGCCAAAAGTTGCCGATCCCTGGTATAAACTATACACACAATGAAGTTTGAATTGTGTATAAATTGAATTCAGATCTTCACAGCTATATTTTGTTATCTGAATATGTACTGCAGACTTTGAAAAGGCCTATAGAACACTTACGAACCTAAGAAAATGAACATTGCATGCAACCAAAATATGCCAAGAATAAATATATAACTGAGGTGAAGGAACATTATTGATTTTGCCTCGGAGACTTTCTCCAGGAAAACTGTGGTTTGTCTTTCCCCAAGTAAGGGTTGCCAGCTATGCTAAAAGGTTAAAGTGCATCTGTAGATGGTTTCATTTAACGACTTTTACTAAACTCATCTCACTCGGAATATCAGGTTGGACTTCACTTGGGGACTCACAAGTGAACAGAAGTTTTACCTGCTAAGCCATCCAAATACCAACATTTTTGTATTTTTAAAGCCCAATTATCAGAAAATCTTGATCAGAGGCTATTAATGATACCGTATTTTGATATTTAGACTCAGCATTTTTTTAGAGGCTGTACTGAAAGAAGAAGCGATAAAGACAATTAGTTCTGTTAAAGGTAAGCCTGTGGCAGCTTATCTATGGATTTTCTCCTTAGATGTTTAAATATTCCCTCTGCAGTTTAGGTTTCATCAAACAAAGGAGATCTGATTTAAGATAATTCTTCTTGTAAGAAGGCAATCGGTGCTTCAATCTGCCATTCATCCAGATCCATTGATTCAAGGATAAACATTCATTTATCAGAGAATTCAAAATAAGCACAACATGCACCTCCTCATTTACAATAAATTGATAAAATTCTCTTTTGTCAAGCATTTACCACCCAAGCTGGTCTTAACTTCTAGGAGGTGAGAATTACTGTAAAATACAGTATCGGCCCAAATTTATCCTTAAAGCACCACTGCGACATACATTTTAGGTATCCAAACCTCATTAATGCTTACCCAAAAAGTATCTTTATCATTGTTTCTGGTTACGAAGACTTGTGATCATAGACATTTTCATCTTTACAAACAGTGCTCTCCTGTTGTCTTATTTATTATTTGTATTATGGTAATGTCTAGAGGTCCCAGCCAGATATCAGCACCCCATTGTGCCAGGTGCTGTAAAAACAAAGAACAAAAGCAGCATAGAGTCTGAGTCTAAGACAAGTGACAACAGGTGGATACAGGAGGACAGGGGAGTATAAAGAAACAGTGAGACAGAATTGGTCAACATGATAGGCAGTGGTTTCAGCACACCAGTTGCCTAACTATTATGAAGTTTTTTGTAGGCATCATAGCAAAGTACAGTATTTATTCAGGGTGAGAGGGTGAAGTTAGTTTTGCATACAACTAGTCCCAGTGAAGTTTAGTTTTGTTGAAAATGCAACTAGAGTGAGGTATGAGAAATCACCCATAATTAAATGGTGAAACTTCTAATGCACAGCGCTGTGAAACAAAGCTTTGTTAGCTTTGCACAGCTCTAAAACCAATAATAATTCATCAGAGGATCTCAAAGCAATCTGCAAATATCCATTAATTAAATCTTGCAACAAATTTATGAGGTTGGTAAGGGATAATACAGAGATCACTTCACCTACCTCTGAGCTGGAAAGTAGCAGCTCTTTAATTGTATGCAGCAACAGTCTGCAACAATTTAAAGTATGGTCCATTTGAAACTGCAATACAAAGTGTTATAGACAGAATATAATTACTTAAGTTGGAATTTAACCAGGACACTATGTTTAAATGACTGTAACTTTACAAAGTGCCACAGGATTAGGGCCTCTGTTTAATGTCTAATATGAAAGACAATGCTTCCAGATCCCTAAAACCATGTTGGTACATGGAGGGCCCCAATCTTATTCCCTCTAAAATCAGAGAGACTTTCTATTGACTTTTAGTGAGATTTGGATAAGCCCATTGGTAGGAAAACTGTGATCTACTGAATCACTGTCCCTTACCACTTCCTGGAAAATCCTCCATCCACGGGCTAACAGCACTGCTTCATCACTAGTGAGATCTGATGGGATTATAATCACAGTGATACAGCTTCAGGTCACATAGTGCTGTTGATCCAACATAGTGCTCATTGGTATTACAGACTGAGTAGCAAGACTGTCTGATCTATGTGTCTGTCTTTCTCTTTATATCCTAAACTTCACTACTTCCAGCTCTTGAACTGCTAAATTACTCCTGTCTTCCATACTGAGCACCAAAACATCACTGATTGTGCTGGAATATGATGATTAATCTGTTGCTAACAGCCTAAACATCTGAAATTTCCACAAGGGTCCTTCTTGCTCCCAAAGAAGTCAGTGACAAACCTCGCAGGCCTGGTCTACACTATGAGTTTATGTCAAATTTAGCAGCTTTAAATCGAATTAACCCTGCATCCATCCACACAATGAAGCCATTTTTTTGACATAAAGGGCTCTTAAAATCGATTTCTGTACTCCTCCCCGACGAGGGGATTAGCGCTGAAATCAACATCGCCATTTTGAATTAGGGTTAGTGTGGAAGCAATTCAATGGTATTGGCCTCCGGGAGCTATCCCACAGTGCACCATTGTGACTGCTCTGGACAGCACTCTGAACTCGGATGCATTGGCCAGGTATACAGGAAAAGCCCTGGAAACTTTTGAATCTCATCTCCCGTTTGGCCAGGCGAGCTCATCAGCACAGGTAACTATGCAGTCCCAGAATCAAAAAAGAGCTCCAGCATGGACCAAATGGGAGGTACTGGATCTGATTGCTGTGTAGGGAGATGAATCTGTGCTATCAGAACTACGTTCCAAAAGAAGAAATGCCAAAACATTTCAAAAAATCTCCGAGGCCATGATGGACAGAGACTACAGCAGGGATGCAACACCGTGCCTCGTGAAACTTAAGGAGCTCAGACAAGCATACCAGAAGACCAAAGAATCAAACAGATGCTCGGGGACAGAGCCCCAGACATGCCACTTCTACGCTGAGCTGCATGCAATTCTAGGGGGCGGGGGCGCCACCACTACCCCACCCTTGTCTGTGGACTCTGATGATGGGGTACTCTCCGCCATGCCTGAGGATTTTGCGGATGGGGAAGATGAGGAGGAGGACGAGCTTGAGGAGAGCACACAGCACACCATTCTCCCCAACAACCAGGATCTTTTTATCACCCTGACTGAAGTACCCTCCCAACCCAACCAAGATGGAGAAGGGACCTCTGGTGAGTGCACCTTGTTAAATATAATACATGTTTTAAAAGCAAGCATTTTTTAATGATTAATGAACCATCAGGACTTGCGATGCATTCGTGACCAGTACAGCTACTGGAAAAGTCTGTTAATGTGTGTCATAAATATAAAGGGAAGGGTAAACCCCTTTAAAATCTCTCCTGGCCAGAGGAAAAATCCTCTCACCTGTAAAGGGTTAAGAAGCTAAAGATAACCTTGCTGGCACCTGACCAAAATGACCAATGAGGAGACAAGATACTTTCAAAAGCTGGGAGGAGGGAGAAAAACAAAGGGTCTGTGTCTGTCTGTGTGATGCTTTTGCCGGGGACAGAACAGGAATGGAGTCTTAAAATTTAGTAAGTAATCTAGCTAGATATGCGTTAGGTTATGATTTCTTTAAATGGCTGAGAAAATAACTGTGCTGAATAGAATGAATATTCCTGTCTGTGTGTCTTTTTTGTAACTTAAGGTTTTGCCTAGAGGGATTCTCTATGTTTTGAATCTAATTACCCTGTAAGGTATTTACCATCCTGATTTTACAGAGGTGATTCTTTTTTACTTCTATTAAAAGCCTTCTTGTAAGGAAACTGAATGTTTTTTCATTGTTCTAAGATCCAAGGGTTTGGGTCTGTGTTCACCTATGCAAATTGGTGAGGATTTTTACCAAACTTTCCCCAGGAAGTGGGGTGCAAGGGTTTGGAGGATTCTGGGGAGAAAGACGTTTCCAAACTACATTTTCTCAGGAACCCAGATAAAGTTTGGTGGTGGCAGTGGAAGTCCAAGGGCAAAGGGTAAAATAGTTTGTACCTTGGGGAAGTTTTAACCTAAGCTGGTAAAAGTAAGCTTAGGAGGTTTTCATGCAGGTCCCCACATCTGTACCCTAGAGTTCAGAGTGGGGAAGGAACTTTGACAACGTGTCTGGGGATGGAGTGGAAATCCTCCAGGGACATCTCCATGAAGCTCTACTGGAGGTACTCTAAAAGCCTTTGCAGAAAGTTTATGGGGAGAGCAGCCTTATTTTGTTCTCCATGGTAGGACACTTTACCACGCCATGCTAGTAGCAAGTAATCTGGTATCATTGCATGACAAGTCTGGCAGCGTATGGTCCTGGTGTTCGTTGGCATTCAAGCAACATCCGTTCTTTGTCTCTCTTTGTTATCCTCAGGAGAGTGATATCGTTCATGGTAACCTGGTTGAAATACAGGAATTTAATTAAGGGGACATTCAGAGGTGGCAGTTCCTGCTGGGCTGTTTGCCTGTGGCTGAAAAGAAATCCTCCCCACAGTTAGCCATGTGGTGGGGGGGCATTGGCGCTGAGCTGTTCGCATTTGGCTAGCAGGGATCTTCCCTGATACCAGCCACGCGGTGGGGGAGAGGGTAAAGCGATCATCCTAGAGAATTGGATGGTGGGGGGGGGTTAATTTGGTTTCTGCTGCTGCACGTTAACATGAAAACCACAGCACTAAATGGCCAACTCAGCAGGCTTTGCTTGGTATGGGAAAGGAAGGTGCTGCTGTCATGAAGGTTGCAGAAGCCGAAAGACTATGGCTTACCATGGCCGCCTGAATGCCAAATTCTGTTGCCCGGCACTGCATGTGTGATCTCTAACGCCAAAGCTGCAGGCACTCAATATAAGATGCAAAAATGTGACCTTGTACCAAAATCACATGTGCTATGTAATGCGAATAGTGTTGTTCACCGTGAAAGAGTATAGCCATTGTTCTGTAAAATGTATCTTTTAAAATACTTCACTCACTTTTTTTCCTCCCGCAGCTGCAAATATTTCAAGCCTCTCTCCTCCATCCCAAAGGCTATCTCAGATAAGGCGGCAAAAAAAATGCACAATGAAATGCTCTCTGAGCTCATGCAGTCGTCCAGCATCGACAGAGCTCAGCAGCAGGTGTGGAGGGACACAGTAGCACAGTACAGGAAAGCGGCTAATGAACGTGAGGACAGGAGGGACATCGAAAGAGAGGTGGCGGCAGGAAGATCAGAGGAGGCAGGATGCAATGCTGGGGCTACTGAAGGATCAAACAGACATGCTCCAGCATCTGGTGGAGGCTCCAGGCACCCAAACACTCCACCCCAATGGACAGCCCAAGCAACAGAAGGCTGTCATTCAACAAGTTTTGAAGTGGCCTTTTCCTTCCCTCCTCCAACACCCCACCCGGGCTACCTTGTGAGTTATCTCCCTATTTTCATAATCAATTAATAAAGAATACATAGTGACTTTATTTCCTTTGCAAGCAAACTGTGATCGAAGAGGGGAGGGCAGAATGGCTGTCGGAATTAGAATCAACCAAGGGGGTGGGTTTTCATCAAGGAGAAACAAACAAAAATGTCACACGGTACCCTGGCCAGTCATAAAACTGGTTTTCAAAGCTTCTCTGATGCGCAGCGCTTCCTGCTGTGCTCTTCTAATCACCCTGGTGTCTGGCTGCACGTAGTCAGTGGCCAGGTGATTTGCCTCAACCTCCCACCCCACCATAAACATGTCCCCCTTACTCTCACAGAGATTGTGGAGCACACAGCAAGCAGCAATAACAGTGGTAATATTGGTTTTGCTGAGGTCTGAGCGAGTCAGTAAACTGTGCCAGCGACCCTTTAAATATCCAAATGCCCATTCTACCACCATTCTGCACTTGTTCAGCCTGTAGTTGAACAGCTCCTGACTACTGTCCAGGCTGCCTGTGTACGGCTTCATGAGCCGTGGCATTAAGGGGTAGGCTGGGTCCCCAAGGATAACTATAGGCATTTCAACATCCTCAACAGTTATTTTCTGGTGTGGGAAGTAAGTCCCTTCCTGCAGCTGGTTAAACAGACCAGAGTTCCTGAAGATGCGAGCGTCATGAACCTTTCCTGGCCATCCCATGTTGATGTTGGTGAAACGTCACTTGTGATCCACCAGTGCTTGCAGCACCACTGAAAAGTACCCCTTGCGGTTTATGTACTGGCTGCCCTGGTGGTCTGGTCCCAAGATAGGGATATGGGTTCCGTCTATAGCCCCACCACAGTTAGGGAATCCCATTGCAGCAAAGCCATCCACTATGACCTGCACATTTCCCAGAGTCACTACCTTTGATAGCAGCAGCTCAATGATTGTGTTGGCTACTTTCATCACAGCAGCCCCCACAGTAGGTTTGCCCACTCCAAATTGATTACCGACCGACCGTTAGCTGTCTGGCGTTGCAAGCTTTCACAGGGCTATTGCTACTTGCTTCTCAAATCTGAGGGCTGCGCTCATCTTGGTATTCTTGTGCTTCAGGGCAGGGGAAAGCAAGTCACAAAGTTCCATGAAAGTGCCCTTACGCATGCGAAAGTTTTGGAGTCACTGGGAATCACCCCAAACCCGCAACACTATGCGGTCCCACCAGTTTGTGCTTGTTTCCTGGGCCCAGAATCGGTGTTGTATGGCAAGAGCCTGCCCCATTAACACCACAATCTCCAAATTGATCGCGGTTTTAGAGAAATCTGTGTCCATGTCCTCATCACTCTCGTCACCGCGCTGCCGTTGCCTCCTTGCCTGTTTTTTCAGGTGCTGGTTCTGCATAAACTGCAGAATAATGTGCGAGGTGTTTACAGTGGTCATAACTGCTGCGGTGAGCTGAACGGGCTCCATGCTTGCTGTGCTATGGCGTCTGCTCAGGCAATCCAGGGAAAAGGGCACGAAATGATTGTCTGCCGTTGCTTTCACGGAGGGAGGATTGACTGACGACATTTACCCATAACCACCTGTGACAAATTTTTGGCCCCATTAGGCATTGGGAGCTCAGCCCAGAATTCCAATAGGCAGTGGGGACTGCAGGAACTGTGGGATACCTACCCACAGTGCACCGCTCGGAATGTCGATGCTTGCTACGGTACTGTGGATGCACACCACGAATTAATGTGCTTAGTGTGGATGCATGCACTCGACTTTATACAATCTGTTCCCAAAAATCAACTTCTGTAAAATCGGAGTAATTTCGTAGTGTAGACATAGCCCCCCAATGACTCTAATGTGGGAATGATCAGGCCCATAGGACCAAATCCTGACCTGCTTTTAAATTGATCTAGCTCCATTGACTTCAGTGGAGTTACTTCAGTTCACACCAGTTGAGGATCTGATCCATAGTCACTACAGTATTAGTGCATTATGTTTAAGTCTACAATACCTTATTGTGTTGCACAAAGTAGTAGAAGAGGACTTTATTTTATTGTTTCCATTTTTTCTAGTAAGTTGATACTTCTGAATTCCTGTTTTTGCTAATCATTTAAATCAGTTGCAAGCCTGTGTAATTGGTGCAGTTTGTAGTTACCAAGAGTAGGTAGCACTGAAATTTTACACACACACACACACACACACACAAGCACATTGATTATTTTTCAGATTCAAAGGCATTTTCAGCTCATTGTGGCTGTAGTTCCTGTCAATACGTTTTTTCCCCTCTATTCCCTCCACGTCTACCCTGTTGGGAATGACAAAATTGCCTTTTTCTACTTAGAAATCTGGAACAAAAGCAGTCAACAAAATGTTTAACACCAGAAACTTTGTTACAGACAAGCAAGCTGTCTTCTCAGCTGTCCCTTCTTTCCATCTTAGTAATGCTCCCTTTTTGTGGTTTGGTAAGAGTATTATGAAAACCTCCTCTTTCTTTTTTTTTTTTCAAATTCTTCTGAAACGATGCACTAATTCCATTAAAATAGCCTTAGATTTTTGATATTGGATGTTTCAAGAGAACAGTGTTTTGTTCACTCCCCCCCCCATTCTCCCTTATTTGATTACAAGTCTGCTGTATTGTGGGGAAAAACTGATGGGTATGGTTATTATATCTATCCACAGGGGGGGAAAAACATTTCTGACACTGATCGTTGAAGGGACATAGCTTTCTTACTGTTTTTGATGCTAAGTACCTAGGCGATACAACAATGCGAGAGGCATTCCGAAAGTAGGAAGAAAATGGGGGAAGGGGGAAAGCACACTACTCAGGAGCTAAAAGGGAAGCAGGAAAAAGATAAATACAAGGAATGCCCTCTTTAGAATGTGACAGCCAATGTCATGTTGCATAGACTGGGAGATTGTTCAATAGTCTTAATCTTAATCTATTTAATCAACTGCAAATCTAATTTCTGTCCCATGACCTGGCTCGTTGGAATACAGCAATGGTGGCTCATTCTGAACCTTAAAATTAGAGTACTCTAGCTCTGTCTGCTGTAACAGACATTCACATAGTCTTTAGCTAATTCTGAGTTTCGTCCACTTAAGTGTACTCTATGGGAAGTCCTTTTCCTTTTTTACTGTTGTATGTTTGAATTAAGTAGGATTGCTAGTAAAACCATCTGTGCTCCCCAGAAAAAGTGACCTGCTGGGCCATTTTGTTTTAACTAAAAATATGGCAAATGTGACCTGCAGTGAGATAAAGGAAGGAACAAAATATTCAACACCCTAATTCAGTTGCTGGCCACTTGATGCCACTGTAGCTTTATGAACTGTACAGTATCACCTGAATATACATGAATACCTTTTTTCCACTAGGTTTGCTGTGTACTTTCAAAGACACAAAACTCTGAGTAACCTCCTTCAAATGTGTTGCTCTGATACACAGGGGATGGGAGGCTTTTTTCTCTTCTTTTTCTGGTATGGATGAGAGGGGAGAGGAGGTGATTGAATCCATGCTGTGGATTTTAAACTGACCATGTGTGGAGAGTCAGGGCACTTCTGCATTTGTTTCATAGCACTATCAATTAAACCCTGAGACTGGTCTAAACCATTTTAATGATAGTTCTGAGAACACTGCTTTTTCTGTGTCATTAGCCTTGAATGGAGGAGAGACTACCATTAAGTGCATTTAAAGTCATTTGCCCAAGATAATGTAGAAAACTGTAGGGTGTGTAATGGCTTTGATAAATTTGTTTGCATGCTTGTTACATAACACATTTAGCTAATTTATTTTTGGGTCCTGTGACTGGACTGTCTTCATGATGAAAGGGTCATTTTCCCCCATGCCACCCTCTCATCCACAAAGTTTTTATCCAAGATACATCTGTTTCTGTGTTGCTGAATATGGGTAAATTTTGTAAAAGAACCCAAGTTATTTAGGTGACTACGTTCTATTGACATAGGCACATTTGCAAATTTTAACTCAAAACTCCAAAGATTCTGTCCCCATTGAACATATTGTATCCCCTCAGAACTAATTAATTTAGCTATGTGACTGGACTATGCATGTGCCACCCCCAACAGAGAGATTGAGCCTGAATTGGAGAAGGGATTTGAACTTGGGTTTCCCACATTTTAGGAGTGTGCCCTAGACACTGACTATTGTATATTCTGGGGGTAGTTCTCTGTCAGTCTCTCCTGATGAAGCTGTTCCACATTAATTAAATAGTCATTGGAGCAAAGATGTGAAACTGAATGATGATGAATAATCATTGGGGCAGTGAAAGAGCATGAGAATTACTCTATAGCGTACTGGGTAGGGCACTAGCCTAGGATGTGGCAGACCCAAGTTTCAATATATCAGAGCCCAGTGGCTAGGGCATACTTTTGCAATATGGGAGACCCAAATTTGGTAGAAGGGATTGAACCCATGTCTCCGACATCCCACGTGAGTGTTCTAACCACTGGGATAAGGGTTATAAGAGAGGCTGCTGTCTGTTATCTAAGTCTGTAGTGAATAAGGTTGTTGTCCATGGAAACTGAAGATGCATTAGTGAGTGAGCACCACAGGAAAGCCCAAGAGGAGTAGGGTTTGAAAAGTGTGCAGCAAAGAAATCATAGGGCCACATGTTGAACAATATGGATAAAACAAAATATTGCATAGCTGCTCATTAATGGGGCACCATCCATCCTGTGCACTGAATGAGGCAGGGGTCCTGTGGAAAAAGAGTATGTGATCATATAATGAAAGACACTAACATATGTATATGCACAAAGGGCTAAATTAAAGTTGCACAGGCAAACTTAATTCTGGCATTTCCAAATTTTTGAGTGCTTGACTTTGCAAATTTAATAACGTTCTTTTCATGGAGTATTTTTGTGTGCAACAGATATACTCTACCAAATATAGATTATTCTATCATTCAGCCCCTAGGTGGAATACAGCAGGTGTTTGTATCAGGATCACTCCACTCCACTATATCCAGCTGAATCTGCAAAGAGAATCTATGTAGGCAGAATGTAATTATCCAGCTTGGAAACTGGGTCAACACATTTTACACTTATAAAAGTGACAGGAGATCTTTAATGACTATAAATAGTCAGGGCTTCAGTTTTGTGTCTCATCTGAAAGACATACCAAGTTTTCAAAAGCGAAGAAAATATTTTCAAAAGTGCTCTTAGAAATACCCCCCTTTTTAGTCTTCTCTCAGTCTCTTGCAGGCAATCATAGTAGTTTGTTGCTATGTTAATATCACACACAATTTCCATTCAGAATTAGGCTATTCTTGATGCAGCCGTTTTGCTTTGGTTATTACTTTTAATTTCCTGAAATTTCAGTTGGATGTGGTGTTCTGCATATTTTCACTACTTGTCCTAAACTGCTGTGTGATGTTGCTCTGTGGTGGGATGTCTGCTGCATTCCACTCCAGAGGTGGCTGAATTTCAGTGGTGTGTATCGTGCTTCTGTATGAATAGCTTGTTGTTACTTTGTTTGGGAACCCTAGGGGTGAAAGGTGTTATATAAATGCAAAATTATACTATTTGAGCGGCTCCTCTGTTCAAGTCTCACTTTCCCCCTACCAATTCTCAGAAATGGCTTTTCATGGAGTTACTAAGTCTCTCTCTCTCACCATTCTTTTTAACTGTACATTCAACTTTTAGTGAAGAGAAACATCCCTTCAGCCATGAACCTATCTCTAAGCAAATGAGACACTTATTGATATGCGCTTTCAAGCAGAATGAACATATGGCTGAACCTCTGTAATAAAACCGCCATTTCACCTTAGTGTGTCAATAGTGTTTTATATTGTGCAGACTGTTTGTGAAGTGATGCTGCCCAGAGAGCTCCTTCTGAGTTTTCCAGTGCAACATCAACAATTACAATTTACAAACTTCAGCAAGAGTTTCTCTCTCTCTCTCTTTTTAAAAAGAAAATTCTGTGTTTTTGTTTAAAAAAAACACACAGAGAAATTCTAAAGGGACTCAGATTAAGTTTGTTGTTTAGTTTGAAAGTCTGTGCAGATGTGTTGCATAAGATAATAAACCTTACCTTTTGAAGCAAAGTTCATAACCATAAAAACACCCCTCAGAAAAATACCAAACCTTTAAGGGGCACATTGTGGTGTTTAGATGTTGCTTGTAATTATTAGAATTGGGAGCACTAGCTGTTGGGAGTCTGAAAGGACAGGAAACAGGAAGGTGGAGGGAGGAGTTGAGAGGCTGGGAGAGAGCTACAGAGGGTGCAGCAGCTGCTTCGTAAAGAGGTTTCCACTTTGAAAATAAAGTCCTGTTGAAGCTTGTTAGTACCTTGCCTGGTTGATACAACATTTTGGTGATGAGGATGGATCTTCTGCCTCTGAACCCACCTGCACCCTTTCTGCAAAGCCCAGGTGAGCCTACAATTGCTTTTACTACCTGGATCCATATGCTTGAGACTTATCTGCTTGCAATCAGTGCTACAGAGATTTCTGAAGTAAGAAAGCATGCATATATTTTACACTTCCACCCTTGCAGATGATAAATATGAGACTGCACTCACTGCATTAAAGATTTTTTTTGTGCCAAAAGTGAATGTAGTAGCTAATCGCTACAGATTTTGCCGTCATGAACAGAAACCAGGGGAAACTATAATGCAGTATATTGCTTCCCTGAGGAGTCTGATTGTAATTTGTGATTTTGGGAATATGGCAGATGAGATGATTAGAGACCAGCTCGTTGAGAAAACAACCATGCTTCATGTAAGAGAACGATTACTTCTAGAACCACAACTTACACTAGAAAAAGCAATAACCATTGCTACTCAGATTGAGTCAGCTACAGCTGAAGCGAAAATAATGAGCATGGATACAGGAGGCACAGTCCAGGCTGTGACTCCTTTTCAGAAAAGTTTACTACAACTGCGGACACACAATTGCAAGAGGAAAATGAATGAAAAATCACCAGATCAGCAAATTCAAAATACAGTAAAAGCATGTTTTCGCTGTGGATCCCCACAACACCTTGCAAGCTACACAGGTTGTCCAACAAAAGTAGCTCAGTGCATTGCAAAAAAGATTGGACATTTTGCTAAAGTATGTCGCAGTAGCCAGTTCAATCAACAGGTGCATGCAGTTACAATACCAGATGTTACTGTGCTGAGCGTGGACAAAATCACTACTGCACATATTCCAGAACAGATAAAGTGCACTGTAAACATTTCCCCCATACCCTCAGGCAAACCACAGTCTATTCAGCTAATGTTGGACACTGGCTTGGCAGTATCTATACTACCTGATTCCATCTATTTGTATTACTTTAAAGATGTGCCTCTTACTGATCCCAAACTTCACTTGGTGTGCTATTTGAAAAACAATATTCCAGTACATGGCTGCCTGCCAGCAATAGTTACTTTTGGTGATTGCTGTGTAACTGCAGAGTTCTACATTGTCCACAAAGGCACTCCTATCCGTGGCAGAGATTTATTGGCTGCTTTAAGTCTCAAGGTAGTTAATGGACGAATTGATCTTCCTCAGCAAAGCACTCTTGCGGTACACACACCAGTTTCAGCTGGGACCCAACACCAGGTTGAGGAGAAACTCGGCTGTGCTTATGGGTTTCTGAATAAAGTTAAAATGCGGAATAATGTGATGCCTGTATGACAGAAGGCACAGCGCTTACCATTTTCAGTCAGGGAAGCTGTTTCAGAGGAAATTAGAAAACTTGTTCAAAGGGACGTTATTGAAGAGATCGACTCCTTGGAATGGGTTTCACCTATAGTAGTGATGCAGAAGAAGGGTGTAGGCATTCGCCTTTGTGTGGAGTTAAGGGAGCCAAATAAAGCTATTGTGATTGACAGCCATCCTCTTCCTCACATAGAAGAAGTATTTGCAGAAGTTACTTACTATGGGACAGGCCCAACAAAGAAAATAACAGAATACCACTAGCCATCACCTTCAGCCCCCAACTAAAACCTCTCCAACACATCATCAAGGATCTACAACCTATCCTGAACAACGACCCATCACTCTCACAGATCTTGGGAGACAGGCCAGTCCTTGCTTACAGACAGCCCCCAAACCCGAAGCAAATACTCACCAGCAACCACACACCACACAACAAAAACACTAACCCAGGAACCTATCCTTGCAACAAAGCCAGTTGCCAACTGTGCCCACATATCTATTCAGGGGACACCATCATAGGGCCTAATCACATCGGCCACACTGTCAGAGGCTCGTTCACCTGCACATCTACCAATGTGATATATGCCATCATGTGCCAGCAATGCCCCTCTGCCATGTACATTGGCCAAACTGGACAGTCTCTATGTAAAAGAATAAATGGACACAAATCAGACATCAAGAATTATAACATTCAAAAACCAGTCGGAGAACACTTCAGTCTCTTTGGCCACTCGATTACAGACCTAAAAGTGGCAATTCTTCAACAATAAAACTTCAAAAACAGACTCCAACGAGAGACTGCTGAATCGGAATTAATTTGCAAACTGGATACAATTAACTTAGGCTTGAATAAAGACTGGGAGTGGATGTGTCATTACACAAAGTAAAATTTATTCCCCCACCACCACTGTTCCTCACACATTCTTGTCAACTGCTGGAAATGGCCCACCTTGATTATCACTACAAAAGGTTTTGGTTTTTTTTGGTCCCCCCCACCCCTCTCTCCTGCTTGTAATAGCTCACCTTACCTGATCACTCTCGTTACAGTGTGCATGGTAATACACATTGTTTCATGTTCTCTGTGTATATAAGATCTCCCCACTGTATTTTCTACTGCTTGCATCCGATGAAGTGAGCTGTGTCTTCTCATCTTTCACAAAATACCTTTTTAGGTTTTTGGCAGGTCAAACAATTCAAAACAACACACCAACAAAAAAAAACCAAAAAAACATAAGTACCAAATGGACCACTCTTTGCTTGCTTACTAATGGGGACTGGAGAGCCCTGGAGGCTTAAGTGGTTTATTCACCAATTAGGTATAACACACAGGTACGAAGCAGACTTCCCCACACTGTCCCAACAACTTGTCTCAACTCAGCCTGAAGGGACCAACTCTAGGAAAGGATCGCTTAATCTCCATGGCCTCTTTGCTGTGCCTGCCAACAAATTTTATAATTAGAGCCCAGTGGGCTGCAATTAGCAAACACCTTTCATGTAGGATGCTGAACAGGCACTGGATGGTGGTAGCCTATGGTTATTCTGAACCTGAGCTGGATTTGAACAAGCAATCTTGCAGGGAAAGGTTTGTTATAATATTATTGACCACCTGAGCCAGGCAGTCCTTCAGTGCAGGTAATTCTGCTGAGACAGCTTTCATATTCAAATCTCGCATGCTCTAGCACCTCCTTTAGGTAACAGTGGACAGTATATTCTGAGTGCAGTCTACAGCACTATGTTAGTTTATAACAAAATTAGTACTTCTGGAGCATAAGCATGAGGGAATGAATAAGTCCAGGATGTGTGCATGTATTCTCCTGCAGTCTTTCTACCTTTATAATTGTCTTTCTTTCTAATGAGGCCCCATATCACGTCAGCTTCAGTGTAATGGCAAGGCCCTTGAACAAATAGTCATTGTTTGGGTTCCACTAATATTTGCCCAGCATCAGAAATATATTAGTTATCTGTTGACTTATTGATTAATGGGAAACATGTGAATTTGGATGTTGAAACATGGTGCTGCCACATTGACTTAAAGTATTGCACCACAAAGGTCAGAAAGGAATAATATTACAGAATTATAGACTGAATAATTTCTCTGGATTTAACTGTGTGTGTCCTAGAGGAAGAAAATTGATTTGACAAATGGCAACTAATCAGCAGATGTTCCATTTATACCAAGTGCGCTGCTTCGAGCAGCAGTGCCTATAGCTTTGTTAGTGTTCAGACTGATAAGTAACAGGAAGCTAACCACACATTTATAACTGCTTATTGGGTTCATGCGTGTTTTTTTATGTGAAAATGGTTTCTTTAAACGTGTCGGTGATTTGTAGCCATCACCCTGCTAATGATACCATATAATAACAGTCTTTTGCACTCACCTAGCTCATTTAATACATCACTTGCAAAGCTCTTTCCAAATGTTAAATAGTTAAGCTTCACAACAGCCTGTGAGGTAGCGAGGCACAAAGTGTTTAGGTGAGTTGCCTAAAGATGTATGTAGGACTGTGGAAGAATGAGGCTGTGTTTTCAGTATTGGTGTGGAATTGTACAGTATAGTCGTATTCATCACCAAGAAGCATGGTGACATTACTTTGATGCAGGCCCATCAAGAGACATTTGGGGCCCTAGTACATCATGTTGGCCTCTCCCATTTCACTTTATTTGCCTAGATGTTTTGGGGGGGCCCTGAGCTCAGGGACCTGGTACAATTGTTCACCATTTCCCTCCTCTTCACCAGCCCTGAACTGTGTGTTTTGTCCAAAGAGAGTTAAATTGGAGGTGCAGTTGCAGACTGGGCCATTCAGCAGGAATGAGGGACTTTTTCCTGTTGTTAGGTGTAATGTTGGACAGTCAGAGAAGCTCCGTCCAAAGGGAAGGTCAGAGTCTGCAGAGGATGGAGAGCCCTGCCCAGGTATGTTAGAGATGCACACGGAGAAGTTACTATCATGATGTTTAAGTGTTATTCCAGTAAATTTATTCCCAACTTTGCAAGCAGGTTTCCCTTCCCTTATATTCCTCCTTTCCCTTCAGGTCCAGCACAGATAGCCATTGAGTCAGTTAAAGAGTTGGGAATAGAATCCAGGAGTTCTAGGGTGGAATACTTGAACTCATTGAAGTCAATGGGAGTTTTGTCATTGACTTCAGTAGGGCCAGGCTTCCATCACTAACTCCTAATTCCCTTTTCTAACAAAGTGGATCCCATTTCCATTCCTTTTATAAACTGAGAAAGAAATCACTGTCTCCTCCCTTTTTTTTTTTTTTTTGATAAGATGAGTAGGGGATTGGAAACGAGCATCAAACCCAAGTCTACTACATGGAAATCCAGAGCACTACTTTTAGACCACTGGCCAGACCCCCCACAGTCTATATTTTATTTGGATTAGTATCCACTAAGACAATTCAGCAAGTTTGATCTGTTTACAAGGTGTGATTTCTTAAAATTCCTCTTCATTCATAAGAACACTGTTAATGCTAAGTTTAAACAAGCATAAAACCTTTACGTTGCTAAATATGTCAATTCCAAAGGTAATTTATAAGATTACTTTATTGGAAAGTGATACCCCAATCTGTAGCTGGCTATTAAATACTGAATATATAAACATATAGTTGAATAAGATGTCATTTAATTTCCACTACAAATTGACCAAATATTGTTTTCAGACAAAACCCCAAGCACTTCTTTAACTGGCATTATAATTAGGCTTATAGGCAGCATTTAAAAGCCAGCATTTTAATTGAGAAACACAAAGAGATTCTAAAAAGTAAACCCTTAATAAGATGGCTTAATGCACTGAGTTTTTACCTGTTTTTCAATTCTGCCTGATGTTTTTTTTGTTTGTTTTAAAGAAAGCAAGAGGGGAGTGCGTATCAGATGAGAAATGAGTTCCAAAGTTCAGCTACTTCAGTGCACTTGTGAGAGGATTGTAGGTGACAGAACCATCTCTTAGGTAACATATTTGCCCCTTAAAATATTTTGATATCTTCAAATGAAAAGTGCTAAATATACTTGCAAATCATTATATTAGTATTAGGAGGTTAAGAAATGTGCCCAAGATAACAGAGTAAGTCAGTGGCAGGGTCAGGACGTACAAACTAGGGTCCAGACTTACCCAACCCTCTCTACTAGATTGTGCTCATTCTGTCTCGTCCATATCGAACATTGCGGTGAGAAGTATATACATGTGCCCATTCACCTCGTCAGTTGTATAGCCTTTGGATTTAGATGTGTGTCTAGATCCTTGCATGCCACTTTGAAAATGTTGTCTTTAATTAAAAAGACTGCAAATGCTTTAGCAATGGAAATGGGTATCAATGGAAATGTGTGTTGCTTTATTTGTGATTCTGCCACTAAATCCCTGCCTGGCCTTGCATAAGTCACCTAACAGCTTTGTGCCTCAGTGTTGTGGTCTGTGAAGTGGGGATAACTTTGAGCTGGTTGGATGGAAGGTGCTAAATACATTAATTTTTCAAATGGTTTTAAAGAAATTACTCTATAAGAAGTCTCTGTTATACATTTTCTTATATCAGAAAATAAATGTTATTCCTGATGGCACTTCTAAAGTAACTCTTTAAGGTTATATTGATTGTACAGGCTTCTGCTGGCTAGGATGATAACTGACTGACAGTCTCAAGTCCTCAGCACCATTTTTCCTGGTGAAGGCACTTTTAATGTAATTAATTTGAATAGATGTGTTTATCTTTCGTAGTTTGGGGTTTACTCTTTGATGTAATGATGTCCTTAATGTAGATACTTTAGAATTATTGTATCCATTAGAATCAACTAGCTGTAATTGTTTAAACTAGGCACCTTACATCTGACTTAGGCTTCAAGTTGATATTCAAACCACAGCATCTTCAGCAAAAAAGGACCTTTAGTAATAATTAGTGATCAATCAGTAATGACAGTTTAATGGCTGAGTCGTCTGCTGGAGCATGTGCAAGACTGTGAACTAATGAAACAGGAAGCAAGAACGTAGAAGCCAAATATTATATAACTCAATCAATGAAACCTTTTTATTTCCAGATTTTAGTGACAGTGGTTCAGTAAGAGGTAATTCTATATGATGACAGCTATGTATAATCCTTAGGCTCCATTAAATGATCATGCTGAAGTAGTTAGTGAGGATCAAAGTGGTGAATTTGGTTACAAGTTTGAGGGAAAATTGCATCTGTTTTTCCAGGTAGGGAGCATCGTCTCTTGTAATGGATTCATTTTTGTTATTATTTTTAGTCTGGCTTATTTTGCGCTAGGGGTTGGGATATACCCAAACAAAATTGTACCACTGAAAGGAAATCTGGCCCAAACCTGCCAGGTATTGAGAGCCTTCTGGGAATTGTTGAGCATACTCAGCTCCCATTGTTGAAATCATTGTAAGTTGAGTATGTTCAGCTTTTCCAGGAGGCACAGTGCACCTTGCAGGATTACAAGTTAGGGCCCAAGTATTTCCTGGGTAGGAATACACAGAGCAGCATCTCTGAAGTCTACATACAAATGAAAATTGCATACGGTTGTGGGGAATATAGTAGGATTTTGGGAGAAAGGAATGAAGAGCTTAATAAAATCTTTGGCGATCATAACACTAGCTTCATTAGAATATCTGAGAGCTCTATCATCTTTGTTGACTTGAGCTGTTGAAGGTCTGGGGAGGTAGATCAGCTTCATTTCTCTGACAAGACAGGCCCTCATGCTTTGGAGGGATACCTAATATTATCTAAACAAGGTAGCTATTTCCCTGTTTGTTTTATTTGTAACTTATGCTTAAATGAAGCATCTGATTTCTTTCTCACAGAGGTCCCACGTTTGTTTGTATAGCTTGTCTAAGAGGATGAAGTAGGAGTGTACGTAACATGCTAAAATTTATCTGCTGAGGCAGAGTGCACGGTCTATTTTTTTTTGGCCACTATAAACAGCCTTTTCAAGGTGGAAAGTGAGTCATGGAGATCTAACAGAAACATTTCTCCAAGTAGATCATATACTAAACCTACTTTCACAAAGAGAGTGCCAGAACAAAACTAAACTGAGACCAACAAAACAGAGTGAAAAAGAAGTATTTGACCTAGAAACTCAATCATATATTCTGGAGTAGATGACCTTTCAAGGTCCCTTCCAGCCCCAAGTTTCTACGCTTATTTGAAACCAAAGCCTGTATCCATCATTTCTGAGAAGCCTTCTGAAGATTCTGTTGCTAGAAGTCTCCCCTGCCGCATTGTCCATTCTAGTGTCTGGCAAGCCCATGTAAATTAAGAGGATGAAGAGGCCATGTATACAGGAAGGGTATTGATGCAGTAGCATCTGCCTCACTGTCTTAGACACTGGTGCTTTCTGTTCTCCCTTCTACACTGAAGGGAGCAGTGCAGAAAAGAGGGATGCCAAGAGAAGGATGAGGAGCTGTGGAATATGCCTCTCTGCAATCTGGTCCTTCCTGAAAATGAGAGTGTGGGCCCAAGAGACTGGAAGGTCACTGCTGTTCCAAGCAGTATGTACGCTCCACTCTCTGAGACACCATAGGGTCACAGGTTTCAGAGTAACAGCCGTGTTAGTCTGTATTCGCAAAAAGAAAAGGAGTACTTGTGGCACCTTAGAGACTAACCAATTTATTTGAGCATAAGCTTTCGTGAGCTACAGCTCACTTCATCGGATGCATCAGTTAGTCTCTAAGGTGCCACAAGTACTCCTTTTCATAGGGTCACAGCCTCTAGGGGCAGCCAAATTTGCACTTGTGCCAGGCGTGCTGCTTGTGTTTTGAGGTGTGTGGAGCCAGACTTCCTGAGCAGAGAGACTGCAGGGTTCCCTGTTATTGCCATGGATTCTGAAACTCCATGCAATTAGCAGCCTGTAGCTATCCCTGATTCACATAGATGCTGGCTCCACCTTCCAGAGGGGATGACATGGCAGAAAAGAAACTGTTTTCATGGATCTTTTTTGCACCAGCTTCCCCTTCTGCTTGTTTCCACATGGAAATAGGGGACATGATTTTTAGTCCTTTTCCAGAAGACATTTCTGTGTACTTCTGATTTGGGAAATAAAGGAATAGAGAGAGACCATACAGGAAGCAGTGCATGGTACAAAAACTGATCAGGGAAGATCTGCATTGGTCAAGAATAATTTTTTTCTCTCAACAAATTAAAGCAGTAGACAAGTACAGTAGAAGCTTATTCATAGGGACACCTTTGTGTTCGCAAAGGAATCTCTGATCATGACTTCCCTATTACCAGGATAGTTTTATACTGGATGCAGTGGGCAAATCTTCCCAAAATGTGCCCTCTCTCTGAGGATTATCTGTATCACCACAATTTCCTGTTGAAGTGGCTTCAGTTCAGCTATGGATTTAGTACATCTCTAACTTGGTAATTTTTGAACCAATTATATCTGAAGATATAAATTGCTGTTCCAACTTTGGGCTCATCATTCACAGAAGTACATATTGTTTTAATTTATTTTCTACGAAGATCAGAGCCCCAGTGTTTTAGGTTCTGTGGAAAAGCATAGTAAGAGACAGACAGTCCCTGTCCCAATTAGTTTACGATCTAAATAGACAAGATAAGCGGTGGGAGGGAAAACAGAGGCACAGTGAGCTGAAGTGACTAGCTCGGCGTCACAAAGCAGGTCAATGGCAGAGCTGGCAATAGAATCCAGGTATCCTGATTTCCCCTCTACTGCCCTGTCCACTAGACCCCCTCGCCCCCAAGATTCTCATTCCTTTCCTGCTTTGTAGTCACTTCCAACACATAAAGCAGAGGGCTTACTCTTATCATCCGGTTTGGATGAAGAACCATAAAGCTGAAATAAGGATGCAGTTTAAAAAAAAAAAGGGGGTGGGGATTGGGAAGATGGAAATGCATTTTTTAAAATCTGAGACTCGGATGCACTGTTATCTTTTCAGCTACCAAAAAAAAAATCATAAATTGTTTTCTAGTAGTAGGAATCACTGCTGCTCCTGACATTAATGGCTGCTGAGCAGGAAGTATTTTTTTTTTTTTTTAAATTCCAAGTCATGGCCACTTTGAATTTCCTTTTAGGATTTACGCCCGAAAAACATTTTTTAAAGCTGTTTAACAAAACCGTCCTCTCTATCTGTGGGATAATGGCAACATCAGTGACTGTGCAGAAAATTTTTAGTTCTACGTGGAGGCCCTATGTATTCATATTCAGACCTTATCTTATATGATATAGACATGGAATAGAAGCAGCCTTGCATATGACCATTGCTGTGTTTCACTTCCTAATACTAACGCTTCTGACACAAAGTGAGATGAATCGTAAATTTTTATTCAGGCAAAATTCTTACAGGCTGATAAAACTATGAATAAAGATTGGATTCCACCCAGTGAATGTTCTTTTCCCCATTGCAAAGGATTAAGGGCCTGATCTGAAGCCCCATGTCATAAATATAAAGGGAAGGGTAAACACCTTTAAAATCCCTCCTGGCCAGAGGAAAAACCCTTTCACCTGTAAAGGGTTAAGAAGCTAGGATAACCTCACTGGCACCTGACCAAAATGACCGATGAGGAGACAAGATACTTTCAAAAGCTGGAGGGAGGGAGAAACAAAGTCTCTCTCTGTCTTTGTATGTGTGTACCCGCATACCCGCAGTGTAGACATACCCACAGTGTCAGGTCTATCCAAAATCCACTGAAGTCAAAGAAAAGACTCCCACTGACTTAATTGGTCTTTGGATCAGGTCTGTGACACCAGTTCTTCTTGTTTCCATCTTCTAATGCACCTTAATGACTACTAAAACCACATTAAATATTTTCCTATTACTACTTTTCCCAGTAAACATAGTTATTTGTCTAGCCACATGCCACAGAACAAACTGCTCTGTAATAATACATATAAAAAGGGGGAAAAATCTTGTAGACATTGCAGTCGCTAAAAAAAAAAAATCCTTGCTCCAGACTTTTTTGGTTTGAATCTATTAAAAGCAGCCTGATAACAAAGGATTTTAAATGCTGTTCCCAGAAGCTTCTGTTCAGGATTTGCCATCGTAAGGCTTATTTCAACAAGTTGTATTGTAGATCTATCTTAATCGGGCCAGAGCCTTATCAAGCTGAACTGTCAAGCCTGAAAAATTTCAAAAGAAGATTCAATTTACCAAACCTTTTTTTGAAGAATTCAAATTTTATAACAGCATTCCTATATCTCTCTTTTCCATTTACAATAGTTGCAAGAAAATCAACTTCCTTTGGCTTCCAACAAAAGAAGGAAATAAAATGAAGGTGTCAACAGTAAAATCCACTTATTTTATATATATCCTTATGATTGCAGGACCTGTAGTAACTGCTAGAGTCAAATTAGCATAACTTCCTGAAACTTTCATCTTTTGGCTGAGTTTTTCCATGCTTGGTCTCTGTTGGAAGGTGAATTTTCTTAGGAGAATTGGAGAGATAATGGCTCTGTTGTTTTTGAACATCTTTGTTAAGCACTCTTCTTTGTTCCAGTGGTGACTGGTTTTGATTTGACCAAGTTATGAGTCTAAAAATTAGGTACTGAGCAAACACATTATTTTTTTTCCTAAACTCATAAAGTTCACACCAAAGGAAAAAAAAAAAGTAAAATATATTCCTGTGAAGCAATAGAGCAGTGGTTCCCAAACTTGTTCCGCCGCTGGTGCAGGGAAAGTCCCGGCTGTGCCGTGCCAGTTTGTTTACCTGCCGCGTCCGCAGTTGCGGCCGACTGTGGCTCCCAGTGTCTGCGGTTCGCTGCTGCAGGCCAATGGGAGCTGCTGGAAGCGGCGGCCAGTACATCCCTCAGCCCGCGCCACTTCCAGCGGCTCCCATTGATGTGGAGCAGCGAACCATGGCCACTGGGAACCGCGATCGGCCGAACCTGCGGACGCAGCAGGTAAACAAACTGGCCCGGCCCGGCCCGGCAGGGGCTTTCCCTGCACAAGTTGCAGAACAAGTTTTGGAACCGTTGCAGTAGAGGTTCTTAGGGTTAGGAAAAGGCTCCTGTGGACTTTGTAATGGGTGAAGGGGTTGAGAGACAGATTCTGCACACTTGAGACAGCTGCAGAGCTGCTAAGATATGCTCCCTGTTGTGCACCTTAGGAGATTTGCAAGAATTATGTGCCTTGATTCAGAAAACAACTATGTATATTTTTTAAGCATATGCTCAAATCCATTCCAATTCAGCAAAACACTTAAGCAGGGGCTTACCTTTAAGCATGTACTTAAGGTTTTTTTGTTGAATTAGTGCCATAATGTGAAAGGAGATCGGGGATATTTTTTCAAGATAAGTGTCACAGTTCAGTCTAATTGCACCTGTATTTTCCCCATTGTGGTCCTTCGAGGGTACTCACTCTAGGTTCCCTGCTCTTCAGCTATTAACTCTCTTGGGCAGAGACCCACATCTGACTCCCTTCTGACCGGGGTTTTTCCTGGCCTACATTGTGATATTTCCGACAAGTTAGACTGCCTAGGCAGGTGAGTGTCTACATTTTTGTTTTCTCTCCAGAGGCTATGAACAGCATAATTTCCCACAGTAACAAGTTACCACACAGCTCTTTCTAAGCACATTTATTCTTAAGGTGATAGCTTTACAAAGAAAACATTAAAAACAATAAAAGAACCTGCACACATGCTAAAAACCCTGCCAGAGGTCACCTCCAACTCCAGCCTTGGCCTCTGGTAGGTGTCAGTCCTTCATAATCCATACATGGGTTTTCCCCATGGTTACAAGTACAGTTTGGGCCTTTGTTCTTGTCTCGAGGAACAGGTAATGAACAGCCAGTGACCCACATCTCAGGGTGTAGCTTCCAAAGGTTGGGGCTCTCCATAACCAGAGGTGGGGAATTTGCATTAATCACTCCCCAGGTATTTCCAAGAAATCCACTTCACGTGTATTGTCTCAAAAATCCATTCTTGTCTGGCACATATTTAATATAGTCCTTTGAACTCCCAGGACTCACATCTCATCTTTCCCTAAGAAAGTTTACATACAATCCGAGCCCACAATAATACATAAACTTTGTATTTAATACAATGGACCTCAAAGATACTTAAATTTAATTCAATAAGGTTTTTCAGGAATATTACAGGAACTTGCCATATGGGTCACAAACTGTGTGTCAATGTCTTGGAGAGTGAAGTTGGCCCAGTAGAGCTTCCTTGTCTCGGGACTTTGTCTAAAGCTCATTTGAAGTACGTGGAAAAACTCACACTGATTTCAGTGAATTTTGGATTAGGACATTAGGCTTTTTATAAATAAGCTCTCTCTCACTAAGGTATGTGTTTTAATCAGCACCCACATAGTGTACCATGCAAATACTGCTAGTTGAAAAGAATGAATTTTCTTGGGTGCAGTTTTGGGGATGAGTGAGTTAACTGCAAAGCTGCATTAGATGCAATTACAAGTGGCTTAAGTACAGTATCAAATTTACACTCTCACTGTGTTGTATATTTAAAGCCCAACTCTGCAGCACATGTTCAGATTGACTAGTACATGCTTATATGCAAGTAGTTCATTAAAGTCAGTGGACTACTCATATGAATAAGTGCTACTCAGTGTGATTAATGATTGCATAAATAGATGTTTAGGCTATGATTCCAGGCTTGTTGTAGTCAGTGGAAAAACTCCCATTGACTTCAGTAGGCTTTGGATCAGGCCTTTAATTTGTGGTGTGTTTTGTAAGGACATATTACTATGTACTTTTCATTGAAATTATTTTCAAAAGCTCTGTTTTGTCTCTCATACAAATAGTGTTACACACTATTACAAGATATGACATGTAAAGTTGTAGAAAAATTGTATACTATAATGTATGATCCAAGAAATAGTTGTTGGTCGCATAATTAAAGACTGCTTTGTGAAGTATATGCACAATGGGGCACTGTTAAGGTGGTGCATACAAACTTAATGTTGGCACATCCTAGTTTGAGTTTTTGGCTGCAGAGTTATCTGTGGAATAGCTATAGCATCAGTATTTGTCTGTTTGTCAAAACACGTTTCCCATGGAACTGGACATGATATATCCTGAAAGCTTGTGGTCTGCAGGTCTCAAAAGTGACTTCGACTTCTCAAATTGGTCAACTGGTGATAAACAAATTGTGCAGAACTTCTGAATATTCTCACAATTCATTCAAGTTTGAGTTTCCTTAGCAAGTTGTGTTTAGCAAAGGATGTTTCCTATGGATTCCATCATTCTGTTCCTTTCCTGTTGGACTGCTTTTCATGAAGTTGCTATGAATCAGGAATAACACATTTAACTCAGGGCTGAGGAGACAGAAAGGTACAGCAAGAACAGAGAAGAATTCTGTAGCAGTCCAGACTCTGCAATTTAGAAATCTGACTTTACAAGCAAAATAACCCCAATTGGCACTTGATTTTTGGATTACTACCCATCATATGGAAGGCTCTGAGGTAGCAGACCTAAAAACCCTGATGCCTGTGCGTGGCAACAGTTCTGCTATCTGTGCTAAATATTTTATTACTTTCCATTTTCTATCAGGCCTTTTGGCATATATTTAAAGAAAATAGAGATAATTCATTTCCTATGTGTTTTTTTTTTCTTTACTCAACACAAGTAAGAAATATTTTTCTTTTTTAAATTAAGCATTCTCTATTCAAATTAAACTTGGCTAAATACACGATAAAAGTACTTATTTAATTTTAATGGACTTCATATTGGATATAGGGTAAGATCCATACCTGGTGTAAATTGACCTAACTCCACTGAAGTCCACCCAGGATCTGGCCCATGAAGTGGACTTCTCAGTCAAATATGATAATATCTTAAATTTATATAGTGTCTTTCATTCCAAATGATCCCAAAGCATAAGTCACATTTTCAATCCCAAGAGCAATAAGTACATCTTGAAAAATGCGTGCAAGCCTCTTGATGTGTTCAGCCACCTACTTCGTGCAATTTCTGTAGATTAGAGTACCTTCAGGATGCTTTAGTTTATTTGGAGATCAGTCTAGTGCCTTGATGGCACCAGAATCAGAGGGGAGGAAGGATTGCTTAAAGTTAACTTTGCCCCCTCTGGAGATACACCAAGTATATATGGCGAGACAGGAGAATCAGGAACAATAATCTCCAGTGATGTGACAGAAATGATGTTTCTTTGTGCCATTTAACAGTGGTCCTTTCAAACCTTGGGCATTTTTTTACAGTAGTAGGTCTTCTCTCAGATTCATCATGGGATTATTTTCCCACTTGTTCTTAAAGTTTAGGTCAAACTAATTAGGATCAAATAACATTTCTTGTTATTTAAGTCCTCAGTTTAACTATCTCATCTTTTGACAAATTGGTATAATTAGATCTCTTGCATAATTTATTATCTCTCGTACTTAACTGTATATGGATTAGTGAGGCACCCGGCATACTGGCAGAAAAGGCTTCCCAATTAGAAGATGATAGATTAGTTTGTTGGATCTGATAAACTGTCTTTGTCATATTTTCAAATGAAACTGTGAGAAACCATTTTTTTAGTTAAATGCTCTCACATCACTAGACTGATCAATATCGGACACTTTCCTTTTGTGTACATTCTTTGCCACCCCTCCAATTTGCAGAATTAACATTTAAATGATCACACTTGGCATTTTCACAGAGGTTTTTATCCCAAGATCTCCAGAACCATTAGAAACATTAATCTCCTGACTCCCACAGTCAGATTTCCCTCATGTAATATCCATTGCTGGATCTTTACACTCTAAAACCACCAACATCAAAGACTTAAAGAATCCTCTTAACACTACTCAGGAGAAGGTAAGCATGATTATGAAATAATCTCTTTAATAACTAATGTCTAGAATTCTTAGCAATGAATATCAGTGCTGAGATACATACACATTTTTCCAAGCCCACGGTCTCCACCCAAGATCATTTCCATTTTGACTTTGCTGTATGAGTGTTTCTCAAATCTGTGAATTCCTCCTACGTTGATCACAAGTGGGCCAAATATTGCTCTCAGCTACAGCAGTATACCTCTGAATTAACTCATTTGAAACCTCATATTTGATTTACATAAATGTGGATCACAGCAGAACATGGTCCAATGACTCTATTTCTTCTATGCTTGTGGTAGACTACCAATTCTGGTCCATATTTTGACATATTTCCTCATGTGCAAGTGAGATCTTAATCTGGTTTGTCAGTTTGAAATGAGAAACCTTTTATTCACTGTTGAAACTGTCCTAATCTATTAATATTTGGAGCAGTTATCACGTCATCTAATTGCCAGAGGTAACATTTTTTTCTGTAATGTCCTTTTAGAAGAAAAAGGCAGAGTTGGTGGGTCCGACTGTTCATCCTCTCTTTGCTTTATTAAAAGCTTCCAAGATTTCCAATCTTTTTGTCCTGCCTTTAAACAGTACCAACTTCCAGTGACTTATTGCATGGGAGTGAATCTGGCTTCCTGAGATAATATATCTTTCTGCTTTTTCTCTTGATTCAGTAACTGTGTCATTTCCCTTCGAGGGTTTTATTTACTTTGGAAGTGTATATATAGTAGGCAACTTTCTTTGCTTTCATTCGTATCCATCAGATCAGTTTTCATTGAGCCCACAAGAATGGCTTTTCCTGTGACCTTAAGGATGAAGGGTTACTATTTCAGCCAGTAGTTCCGGTATTGCCGGCTCCCCTTAGAATTTCTCTAAAGCGGTGGTTCCCAAACTTGTTCTGCCGCTTGTGCAGGGAAAGCCCCTGCCGGGCCATGCCAGTTTGTTTACCTGCCACGTCCGTAGGTTCGGCTGATTGCGGCTCCCAGTGGCCACGGTTCGCTGCTCCAGGCCAATGGGAGCTGCTGGAAGTGGCGGCCAGTACATCCCTCGGCCCGCATTGCTTCCAGCAGCTCCCATGGGCCTGGAGCAGTGAACCGCAGCCACTGGGAGCCGTGATCGGCCGAACCTGTGGACGCGGCAGGTAAACAAGCCAGCATGGCCCGGCAGGGGCTTTCCCCGCACAAGCGGCAGAACAAGTTTGGGAACCACTGCTCTAAAGTAATGAGCTTACAGTATTACTGCTAACAATAAATACCCATCTCAGAAGGCATGCTTGAAAGTAAAGGGCCTCTGGTGTGTTTGCTTTTCCCTCTTCAGGGCAGGTCTTCACTACCTGCCGGTACAGTAAAGGTAGTGATTGATCTATCGGGGATTGATTTATTGCGTCTCGTCTAGATGCGAGAAATCGATCCGAGAAGGCGCTCCCCGTCAACTCCGGAACTTGGGCTCACGAAAGGCGGAAGCGGAGTCGACGGGGGAGTGGCTGCAGTCAATTCGCTGCCGTCCTCATGGCCAGGTAAGTCGAACTAAGATACACTGACTTCAGCTACGCTATTTGTGTAGCTGAAGTTGCGTATCTTAGCTTGATCCACCCCTCCTCCCCCAGTGTAGACCAGGGCAAAATCGATAATCAGAGTTCTGCACATTTTACCTGCAGAATGTTAAGATGGGACATGATCAGGACTGTGGGTGCTGAGTGATTAACAAGGCACTGGAAATGACTTCAGGTGATTTAGAATGCTAAGATGTGAGGGATGGCTTCTCCCTTCCTTTTGTCTCTGCTACCTCTCTATAGCAGATACGAGTGCTTCTTTCAGAGGACCCCTAGTCCCTGAAGATACGAGTGCTTCTTTCAGAGGACCCCTAGTCCCTGCCTGCTTGGAAAGTAGATGGGATGGGAAATCAGCCCTTGATGTTCTATGTGGTACTACCATTAAGTTTAGCCCCTTTTCACATAGAGTGAAAGGGAGATGCAACAGGCCTTCCTTGTTAGTCGCATTACTGACTGGTTGGTGGTCACACACTGCGAGTGCTGCAACATGTCTGTGGAAGAGGGGTCATACATCTTCTGTAGTGTAATCTAACACATCATCCCCATTCAGCTCTCAGATATTATACCCTCCCTGGGGAGATGATTCTATCAAATCAGCTTCAGCAGTCACCCTCTGAATGAATTCTGTAGTAATGGATAAAACAAAGCCCTGTCTGTCTGAGCATTTATACTATGCTATTACTAGGATACCTGAACACAATCTTTTTTTGTATTTTAGATGAACACCTGAAGATAATAGGTCCCTATTTAAGTCTCCGTAGAACACGGAATCGTATGTTCTGTCCACCATCCTTCTGCCTAAGATATTTGGGATAGGGTTCCTTTTTAAGCCCACTGTAGCCAGAGCCCTTATTTTGTCTTTTTGACTTGTCTCTGTGATCTCCCCAGGGCCTTTTCCAGCCTATATCTTCTTGCTCTGTAGTTACCAGGGTAACAAGCACCTACTTGTTTATTCTGTTGTTACTCTCTCTCTCTCTCTCTCTCTCTCTCTTTTTTTTTTTAACACAGTGCCCATCAACATGGTGTCTGAGCACCTTTAGAGTCTAATCATTCTAGTCCTAGATTCCCTCTTGCAGTATATAGAGGGGTAGCACCTTGTCTTGTTTATTTCCCAGGAACTGGTTGGCCTAGGAGAGTTCTCCTCCTGAACTTGAAGTGTCAGTTCCCCATCACACTCATCAGTTATGCTTATTAACTGTCTCACAATAGCGATCTCTTTGGACATATTTTATAAGAAAAATTCTTTCCTCCCCCAAAAATCCTCTATCGTATTGTTGATTTTCACAATTTGATTTATTAAAATCAGAAGGACCCCAATACATTTTTGCATGTGTAACTCTTTTCTGCATTGACACAAAGGAAGGGACTGACGTTGTTTTGAAAAATGTTCTTTTTGTTAAGTTTGAGACCACCTTCCAAAAGCAGCTACTTAAACTGTATGCGCTAAATCTCACCTTTGCCAGTAACTGTGCACTGAAGTGCTCATTTCTATATGTAAAGGCAGGATGATGTAGCAGTTAGGGCACTATCTTAGGACTTGGGAGATCCAGGTTCAAATTGCTGCTCTTCTACAGACTTCCTGTGTGACCTTGGACAAGTTACTTATTCCCCTGTGTTCAGTTCCCCATCTGTAAAATGGGGATAATAGCACGGCCATACCTCCCAGGTGTGCTGTGAGGATAACTATGTTAAAGATTGTGCGGTGCTTAGACACCGTGGTAATGGGGAGAGCAGATAAGTACTACTGATGGAGAGAGAAATTATGCACTTAAGGAGTTTATAACACAAGGTCTCCTATGACTTGAATCACATAAGTAAATGCATCTTTTTGACAAAGCAAATAGACCCAGAACTCCTGTCATGGATGTAAAACAGACCAGAACTAATTACTTAAAGTGGCCAAAAATTTTATAGAGTCCAACGAGCATAAACTCAGCCAGCTCTAGAGAGTATTCATTTTTGATTATATTAACACAGTCTATTAATGATCATGGTAACTAACTCCATCCACCTAATTAAATCATTAGATGCAGTCTGTGATGGGGAACATAATTTAACTGGAACTGGGCTGACAAACTAGATGGAAGCTGCACTCCTAAATATTTAATTACTGCTCATGGCTGCCTTAAAGGGACTGTTGAAGGAACTACTTAACTGAAACATATTCCATAGGTAATGGTGCAGATGTTTTTTTAGGTTTTGAAAATAAATATAGAATACTGTTTGAGGTCTCACGTCATTAACAGAAAATATAAGTGAAGAAATTATAAATTGCAAATAAATAATCTGAAAACACAGTTGTTTAAAATCACTTTGATGATTTACTTGTCTACCAAGAAATGGAGTTTTGGTCTCTGGGGTTTCCCCTGCTGATGACGTTTCAAATTCCTAGAGCATCTAAGGTTGTCATTTTCCTTACACTGTTTCATGAAATCATGTTACCGATTATTATTATAGTAGTTCGTAAAGGCCCTATCTTGCTCCCTTTGTGCTAGACGTGCGTACAGAGTCCCTGCCCTAAAAAGCTTCAAATCTTAATAGGCAAGCTAGACAAAAGATGGGAGTAGGGATGTATTCTTATCTCCATTTTACAGATGGGGAACTGAGGCACAGAGAGATTGTCTTGCTCAAGGTCTCAAAGGACGTTTATAACAAATCCAGACATTGAACCCAGGTCTCCATCCAATGCCCTAACCACAAAACTATCCTTTCTCTCCCTTTGAAATGGTTTCAGAAGATGTACAGAATCCTGAACTTGCACATGCTGCTCTGAAGTTGACAGGTTGAATATGTCTACACTTGGAGCTGGGGTTGTGAGCACCTTGAGGAGACATACTTGCACTCATTCTAAAATTATGAGTGTAGCTGCGGTAGCTTGGGCAGGTCCCAGGCTAGCTGCTCAATTATCCACCCAAGGGGCCTGGGTGGGTTTGTATTTGTGGTGGCGAGCCCCTTTCACTCTTCATTGCTGCCCATGCTGCTGTGACTACGCTACTGTTTTTAGCGTACTTGCTCAATCAGAGCTAGTGCGAGTTGTCTCCTTGAGCTGGGAATCACACTGCTAGCTCCAAGTGTAGACATACCCTATGACTCCCGCTGAGGGTCCTCTCCCAATTTCAGTGCATCTCAATAGTATTTTTTCTAGATGTTCCCCAGCTACACTTCATCAAGGTGCAACTAATTTGCATCTTTAAATATATTCCCACCACTCCTATATCTCTCACGTATGCCTCTTAAGCCAATGTATGCAGCTCGAGGTGTACCCTGAGAAGCAGAATTGTTGGATTCTGTCACTGTCATCTTTCAGTGACTTCCATATAAAAAATAAGTCAATTTTTGCACACTTAACTGTTACCCTTGCAAAAATAGGCAGGCACCTATTTAACACTTGTGTTAGGACGGGTGGTGTGACGCTGGTAAACCAAGTGCCAGTTCTGGCCAAGGATGTAGGCGTTAGCTAAGAACTGATGAACTCATAACTGGAAACCAAACCATCTCAACTATATGTTAATTTTGTTCAAAATAGGCACTAATCTTATTAAAACGTATTTAGTGTTTAGAATCTATGAAATGCTTGTAAGTTGCTGCATGCATTCATCTCACTTGTCATGTCTGTATTCCATGCAATAAGGAAATATGTAAGTATTGCTTATCACTTTGAAAAGGTTAGCTCTGAACTTGTGAACTCAGACATGGGACTCCTCCCCCTCCCCCACTTATCCAGGACTATCAAAAATGAAGTGGACCATTATAAGACCAAAAATTTGTTAAATTTCCCATCTAGAAGTATGTGCAAAAGACCTCTTCCCATCTGTTTTAATATTGGAAGAGGGAAATAAAAATAGTGATTATGAAAATTTTTCATCTCTTTGCTCTTTAAACTCTCACAGGGCCAGAGACACTAAACTAAGGCAGAAATCCCCAGGGATTACCCCCTAGTCTGTCGCAAAAGACATTTTGAATTGACAGATTACCACTTCTCTTTCATCTTTAGGAATCCTGGATGGTAACTCATTTGTGTGTATGTTTGTTTGTTTGCTTTAAACTGTAAATAACTTTATTTCTTTTTCCTAGTTAATAAACCTTTAGATAGTTCATTACAGGATTGGCTACAGGCATTGTCTTTGGTGTAAAATCTAGGTTATCAGTTGATCTGTGGTAAGTGACTGGTCTCTTGGGACTGGAAGCAACCTGTGTATTTTGTGATTTTTTGGTGTAAGTGACCTTTTATCACTTAGTCCAACTTCCCTGGGTGGCAAAATAGACTGGAGAATCTAAGGGGACTGTGTCTGACTCTATGCTAAGACTGGAATAGTGATCCAGCAGTTCACATATGTTACTGTTTTGGTGAAATCTAATTATAGAATTTACCCCCAACTTGGGGTGTCTGCCCTGTTTTTGACAGCCTGCCCTGAGGTAGGTACTCAGGATCATGAGCCTCTCTAGGCAGCATGACAAATGGGATGGCAAATGCACTACTTGGACACACAGATGCCATTTTGCACATGAAAAATGAGGCTGCATGCATTTTTACCGCCCATTGCAGTCAGTTGCATTTTATCAGTCAATTGCATATACAGAATTAGAGTCTGAGGCAGAAAATTTGGCCTTTTGTATCACTTTTCTTTACCTCACAGGGGTGTTGTGAGGATAAATATATTAGAGACTGTGAGGCGTTTTAGATTCTATGGTGCTGGGGGCCATATCAGTACGAGAGAAGTTCCTGAGAGACAATCATCATCTTGGAAAGAAGTCATCAAACTTTCAACCTCCATTTTGAATGCAGTAAAATCATCAGCTGCTCCTAGTAGGAATTACTCAGTTATCTTGAGTGATGATTGACATATGCTTTGGTTTTGGCATCCTGGTATAAGCAGACTCTTAGTGCTATAGTCCAGTAAACTTGGACAGTCAACTATTTTGTTGTGATGGAATACTTGCAACAAAAATGAGAATGTCTTGATGTGTCTCAGAACTGGGGTGCTGATTACTTGTCGTTCTGTGATGAATGATTTTTGTAATTATTGCATTTACTTATTTATTTTGATAGTTTCACACACCTTTGTGTGTGTGTGTGAGTTCATTTTTTCTACTCCAGGCCAGTTTGACATGCTCTAAATCATTAACCCTATGCTCCAGGGAACATATCCTTGTGGCAGCATCTTTAATATTAGATTGAATTGCTTCCAGGCTGAATTTAATTGTCTGGTTTTCTAGGGGGATAGATATTTCCCTCAGCCTCTTACTGCTGCGTTGGGCCATGATTGCTTCAGCAGTTGATTTAGAAGCCAAGTTCGTGCCATTATAAGCTAGCATAGGGGAGTGGACAGTGAATCAAAGGGCACAGGTTGTGCATTGAAGTTGATACAACCAACACACCCATAAATGAAGAAATGTAAGTGTACTGGCACGTGGTAAACATTTGTATCAATAAAAGCAGTGTGGAATGAGTGAATACAATTTTATAGTGCTTGACTGCATATTTACTGTGGACTCACTTCAGTGTAATCAGGGTAATTAATGTTACCTATGAGTAATATCACTAGGGATGGCAAATCGTTGGCAGGTTCAATCTGGGTGTCAAGGTTAGATTGGAAACACAGGAGCTGATCCTACAACCCTTGCTGATATAAATAAGCATTTCCCAGGCAAGCAGTTCCAGTCAAGTTGATAGGGGTTTGCTGAATCAGGCAATTGTCTGAGTTTCACTCCGTCACAGATCCAGAATAACAAAATTCTTCATCATAAAGTGGGGATGTAGAGTGGGCAAAGAGAGACTGAGATGGACAAAGATGATTGTAAAGAGGGAGCCAAGTTATGTGGTTTGGCTGACATTGTTACCAGCACAAAGTCCTATCACACCATCTTTAAAAGACCTTGAGATTTCATGTAAAGTGATACATAACACAAACTCACTGTGATAGTGCTTTGTCAGACTTACAAGTTCACATTCAGATGTAATAATTTGGGGCAGGCCCTGGCTCTAGTTTTTGTAGTTCAGGTACTTATGATCATTTGTATTTTGTTTAGATATTTCACAGTTGTATTAAATGCCTCAGGGAGACTTTTTTTTAGGGGCCTGTAATATTCTATATGTGGTCTTCTCCTGGTGTTTCAAATCCTTGATGGTGAAAATACTGTGAGACAAGAGGGCCATACTTGACTTTAGCCTCATAAATGGGTCAATAGGAAGGCCCATGTAAATGGGATGCAGAGGTTGCTCTTTAAAAGTTCATTCTGTTTTAGGATATGTCTACACTGCAATCTGAGATGTGATTGTTGCTTGGGTAGGCATTACTGGAATAGCTTTACCCATAGTAGCATTGCTAAAAATAGAAATGTAATATGTGGCAGCAGCGGGGTTCAACAACGTGACTAGACATCCAGGGTCCCAGCATGCTTGTACAGCCCATGCTGCCACATCTGTGTTGCTACTTTTAGCATTGGTACTGTGGGTAAAACAAGTATGGGGATAGCTAGGTGAGCTGCAGTCACACCTCTGGTACACCCTTAAAGAGATTTCCGGGTTCAGCAGCATCCCCTGCATTAAGGATAGGAAATATCACTAAAATAGGAGAATCTGCCAAAACTTTTAAGTGCATCAGCTGTGTTCAGGCTTATTCAGGTCCTTATGAAAACAAATGCACGGCTCTGATAATGATGATAATATTTTGATTATTAGCTGTTAATTTGCTATGAGCACCAAACTGTAAAGTCACAGAAAAAAAATCAATATAGTCAGCATGGTCCACATTAAACAGTTAGTTTAGACTGTATTTAGATTTTCATAAATTATTTTAAGGTGTATTTAAATATTAAATCATATGTAAATAATTTTTTGAGAGACTGCTATTCTATGTACTAATCAAGGTCCAACTGGCAATTTTTCTTACAGTTTCTCACAATCCCTCTTCTAAACCCTGGTGTAGTTCTTAATTTTATACTTTCACCCCCTAAAATCCTTTCAGTTAATTCCATTTAAATATTTTAGCCAATTTTAAAACCTAATAATCATGACTGATATGAAGTTCTGTACATTTCATTAATGCTGTTGGACCCTTGTGCCGATTTGGATCTGGTTGCAGAATTAAGACTGAAGACTGAGAACTCAGTTTTGAAACTGGTCTGCCTGTTTTATGGATTCCTGCTGTGTACTGTCCCTCAGATTGGTATATTGGAACTCACACATGTAGATCTGAGCGACCAAATTAGAAAACCTGGGACTCTGGGGTTTGAAAGCATTAAGCAAATATATTTCATTTGGAAAAGGGCATGGCAAAAATGTGCTTTCATAACTATGAATGCACTGAGTGTACATCTACAGCTGGAATTAAAATGGATGGCTAATCCATATGTACAAAGAAAAATTGTGCTCAAGAAACAGCTAGCAGAATGAATGCTTTGCTATTTTTAGAAGCAAGCAGAATTTTTCCTCCCCCTTCATTCTCTAAATCTGGGGCAGTTTCACCATAGGCTAAAAGCCTTTTTCATTAGAGGAAAAATGGCTTTATATTTCCTCAGACAGTAATATGTGCATCTAAGTAAATGTGGAGTTGAAAGTCAAAGTTGAAAGACAGCCAGCTGCATCACTTGATCTCTATCTCAATGTTACTCACATGATTATCAGAGTGCACTGGCTCAGCGCGGGACGGAGGATGTGCAGGCAACAGAAAGAAATTACATTCCCCCCCACCCCCCGCAAAAAAGGTGAAAAATTTCTCAGCAATTACTGTGGGTCGCTACTGTATATTGCTGAACACAGCAAATGTGATACTAAAAGGCTGTTTTTTGTGGGAAAGTGGGCTGAGGTGTGGGAGGGGAAGTGTATGGAGGAGAGAATACTAGTGGAAAAATGAGAAAAATGGATCTGGATTCAACAGTTCCAGGAACTTGCGGGGCAGGGGGAGAAGCATTAGAGGGAAAAAGAACACCATATCATGGGCCAAGATCCTCAAAGGTCTTTAGGCACCTCAGTTCCTTGATTTCAATTGAAGATAGGAACCTAAATACATTTTGAGGATCTGGGCCATAGTCCCCAGACTTCTCTTTGGAAAAAGAAAAGTGTAAGCAGTGAGGGCAAGAGGTGTAAAATCATCCCTTAGGTTCCAACGTCTCCTCTTACCTTCTAACACTCCCTGCACTCATTAGTACCACAGGGCTGACTGATGGGGTGAAGTGGAGCAGTCACGGGGGCTTTGCTGTGCACAGGGTAAAAGTAAACAGCCCTACAGCAACAAACAAGGGGAGTCACTTTAGTTGAAAATGAGGAAATGAAATGCGGGCAGCCCATATGAGGTGTAAA
Organism: Lepidochelys kempii; assembly: GCF_965140285.1. NCBI lineage: Eukaryota > Metazoa > Chordata > Testudines > Cheloniidae > Lepidochelys > Lepidochelys kempii. Next base: position 25,981,848 of record NC_136387.1, read on the forward strand.
AGTGCCTGCCCAGTCATTCACATGAGTTCCCTCTGTCTAGAATGGTTGCTGGAGGATATTACTATTCTACCCCAATTCTAGCTCTTTGCAGGTCTGGCCCTCCAATTTTTTTTCACTGTCTTTTTCTGCATTCTGTTTCAGCTACCCCCTAATGTCAGCAGAGGAGTTGTCTTGTGCTTTCTCACAAATCGTCTTGGCAATACAGCTGGCAGCCTTGTCCGTGAGCTTCTCATATAAGTGTTCTAGGTCAGCCTCTTCCCGTGAGAGGAGAGCCAGCACAGTGGTTTTGAATTCAATATCTAAAAATATAAATGAGGGATAGCCTGAACTATGGTTCCGTAATGTCCTTTAGAATTTGCTTCAGGGTACTCCTGTTAGCACTCAGATTTTTTCCTGGAGCAGGCAGAGTAGAGGGATGAAACTAGCATCATATTCATAGCCCCTACCTGTGTGGCCATCTCAAAAAGACTCAGGGTAGACACATGGATTTCCATAACTGAGGGGGTATCATTCTGTTAGCTCAGAGGTACAACCCACGTACAGGAAAAAGTTAGGAACTGGAGGAAACAAGAAGTGAAAATGCAATAGTCCTGCAGCCATATTGAGGATATAGGATAAGAACATGTGAGCAGAGGGGGGACATGCTCCTCTTCTCCCTCAGGTGCAGTAATGAACAGTCACTAGTAATGACTCTGCATTGCTTAGCCCTTTGGACCTACGCAGGATAGAATTCTGCTTAGTCCATCATTCTTCTATCAAAGGGTACAAGGAGCCAAATATTCCGAGGGTTTAAATGAGCTCAGCTCAGTACACTTCACTGACATTTTTCATCCATTTATATCAGCAAAGAATTTGGCTCAACATATTTGTGCTTACAGCTCCTTCATCAGTGACTGCCCATGGAAGAGGGGTAGAGTGGTTGTATGCTATTAAAAGTGAGCAGTCTTGTTTGTCTCAGAAACTATGGGTGGTCTCTCGTTGATACCACAAACTCCAGTTTGCCCGTTGTCAAAAGCAGAAAGCCAAAGGGAGAAGGCAACAGACAAGCCACTTAGCAATTTTGACATGCACCATCTTCAGAATGTTCATTGTAGTGTGGGAGTTTTCCTGTCTGCTCAAGCTGAATGTTGTTTGTCATCAGTGAATATGATTCGTGTATAAAGGTGAAAGAAGCAGGAGGAAATGGGGCTGTGTCTTGTTAAGGTGGGTTGCAAAGAAAAAGACACATGAGTAACCCTTGGGAGACTGTTGTTGAATCTTATCTTATGATTAGGGCTGGTTGGAAAATTTTGAGGGAGAACATCAAAATTTTGCTGAAATGTTCACCATTTTCCAACCAGCAGTAATTGTGACAATGTCTCTGTATTCTGATTTCTTAGCTCAGATATTTTAAAGCATTTCAGGACCAAATCTTGAAAATGCACATTCAGAACGGCTCCTGTGCCTTTTCCCATGCCTGGCTTAGACCTGTAAATGTACTGGTGGCCATGTACAAACTCCAACTTGTGTGTGAATATCATTTGCCTGCTTAAATGAGGTATTTGCAGCTGTACATATTTGCTTCTGAAGATTTGATGCTTACAATGTTCATTGCTGTATGTCTCACTGTTTTAGCCATGTGAAAATGAAAGAAATTTTTCACAGGTGGACAAGAGTCATTTTACTGCAAAACCCAGTTTTCATTGTAAAAAATTAAAAACTTCCCCTGCCAAAATGGCAGTTTTCCTCCTAGAGCAAATTATTACTTAGGAATCCAAATTTTTGCCCTGGTGTAAAGGATGTATTTGCAAAATAATAATTTTTTCCCATCTACATACTTGCAAAATTAATATTAATAGATTTTGCACAGCTTTAGATAAAACGTCTCTCAAATTTCTGAAAGCTCTAAGAGGAGGGGTCAAACCCAGAGAAAGCTGAAGTTTTATGAAAGTTCTGGAGCTCTTTGTAAAGCTCTTAGTGTAGTATGAAAGGTTTCAGACACTTTTCCCATATGACTCTGATTTCAAGGGTTAAATTCTCTTGCTTTCTCCCTCTTTACCCCAAATATGTAATCTTAGAAAGTTCAACAAGGCTTGGAATTCTGGAAAAATGTCTAAAAGCTTCTAAATTATAGCTGTAGGGATTTCCCATCTCTGCCAAGTCGTATGCCTATGCCACACCATTTTACACACAAACACCCTTTCCTATGTTTCTTTAATTTGAACATCACTTTCCCCACAGCGGCTGCAATGTTCATGGTGAGAGATGGAGTCACACACATTGAATAAACAAAGTAGGCATTTAATATTTTATGAATTTGGGTCCTTTGTATTAATTTCTCTTGCATTTGTTGTGTTTTGGGAAAAAAGTGGAATCATTCATGTTGCCTAATGTTTAACTTCAACAACATCTGTTTTATTTCCTCTTGCCCATTTCTCAGAACATGAACACATCACACGCACAGCTTTACAGCAGCATTTAACATAAATTACAGCTGATATGCAATTTGTATTTCTCTGCCTACCTTTTAAAATAATTAGAGATAAAGCTGCTCCACATTCACAATGGTATTTTGATAGAGTTTTCTCTCCCTCTCTCTGCTCCCTTCACATTCTCTCCCACAGTGAAATGCAAACTAAGTAATGGCTGAATCACATCACAAACCTGCCATGTTCAAAACTGGGTAGTCTGTTTATCCCTTTTCTGGACAGAGTGCTAAAACCCTCACCCAGGTTCTCATAATTTACCATCTGGATTACAGCAGCCTCTGCTCAGGCTGGTCACACCTTCTTCCAGACTATACAAAGCACAACTGGTAAAATAATCTTCTTTGCCTGTTGCTTTTTCCCAAAACTGGATCCCTCCCTTCTGTGCCACATCAACTTCTGACTTTTTCTTACATGGTCTGAATAACTCAGCCCCATTCTGCTTGTTCACTTGGTCTTTTATCACACTGCCTTGTCCCATCTACTGTGCTGCTGATCAATTTTTTCTTTTTCCTCTTCTTCCAGAATTGTCTCAGGCATTCCTCCAGGCTGCCCACTCTGTGTGGAACCCTTCCATAGTGATCCACAATGCCACTTGCATCTCATCATTCACTACCTACTTTGAGACCAAATTCTGAGAAATTAATCAATTCAGGGCATGTCAGGACTAGAGCTGGCAAGTGCAATTTCCATCTCAGGTAGACATATTGCTTTAGCTGTGATTGAGCTAGTGAGCTAAGTGTAGCCATGGCAGCACAAGTAGCGGTAGAGGCTAGCTGCCAGAGTATGTACATAGGGTCTTGGACAGGATCTGAGTATATACCCAGAGTCTTCAATGGGATCATACTTGGGAAAATTACACCTTCCAGCTCCAGTGTAGACATAATCCAAGACATGTATATTCAGTGTGTTAAACAATGATGACTAGCCTTGCCATGTAATCACATAATCTTACAGATGTTGCCCATACCCTTCCCTTCCTAAGCCTTCCCTATTGTCTTGTTCTTCATCGAGTGCTTGCCCATGTCGATTTCAGGTAGGCGTGTGCATGCCATGTGCACAATTGTCAGAAGGTTTACCCCCTAGCAGTACCCGTTGGGTCGGCTGTGGAACCCCCGGGAGTTGCTCCTTCATGGCGGTGTATATAGGTCCCTGCTGACCTGCTGCCTCCTCAGTTCTTTCTTACTGCCAGTGACGGTCGTTGGAGTAGCTCTTCTCTTGCTATGGTAAGCAATCCCCAGTGGACTTTTCTTGTTGTACCTGTAAATAGTTAAAAACTTAGCATTAGTTAGTTTAGTTTAGATAAGTTTTAGTTGGGGGTTCTCCCCCCCCACATGTTTCTCCTCCTGGTGACCACGGCATGCCTCAGTCTTAGGGGTTCAAACCGTGCGGCTTCTCTATGCCAAAGAGAAACCCACACGACTCCTGCTTAAAGTGTTTGGCAGAAGCCCGTCAGACTGAGAAGTAGAGGCTTCAGCCCAAGGACTAAGAAGGAGAGGGACTTTAGGCTGAAATTGCTCCTCATGGAGTCAGCCCTTTGTCCCCATATGGCACAAGCGGCATCTGACCTGAAGCCCAGCATTTTGGTGCAGACCACACCGGCCTCAGAGAGGCCGTGGCACTGAGAAAGGATTAGGGCTCCAGTGACCCTCGGCTCTGCCATTCCCCAGTGCCGAAGACCTCCACTTGTGCAAGTGCCCGGCACTGCTCCCATTTGCTGATCCTACACAAAAGAAAGAAGACCAACAGAGGTCGCTCTCTCTCTCTCTCTCTCTCTACTAGCACGTGCATCTCACGCTGGGACACCCTGCTCTGGCTCTGATTCCACTAGCACTGACCAGTCTGGCCTCACAGAGTGGTCCGTCAAGTCCTGTTCTAGTGGAATCCCTGATGTGGGAGTGTCAGGAGGAGGACTTAGACCTTCCCTCCATGCCGGACACCTTTGAGATGGCTAGGGACCTCATAGTGATGACGGCACAGTCTCCCACATGGGCACTGGCACTGCGATGAGGCACAGTGCCTTCTAAGGGCAAGCTGGTGATGATGCGGCACCGCTCACCCTCATCTTGGCACCGCTGCACGGCACTGTCTTGATCCGCACCTCCTTGGTTGCTGAGGTCAAAGTCCTTGTCTGACTCGGAGGTGGAGTTGTATGCCTCTCGACCAAGCCAGCACTGCTCTCGGCACTTCTCCAGACAAGAGGAAGGGCAGCCGTTGCCTATGATGCCATGGCCACCGCGGTGGCAGGCACCGACTCAGTGGCCCTTCTGGACCTAGTGGGCCTACCACCAAGCACAAGTGTTGGGGTCCAGATCCTTGTCGGTGGTTTCAGAGGCATAGGCATCCTCCATCACCGTGAGGCCAAGAGATGGACACGCAGGCCGCTACCAAGATTGCAGCGGGACCCGGAACTGGGGCTGGTACCAAGATGAGCATGAGCCCGGAAACCAGCACAGCTCCCGGCACCACGCAGGTTGTTTCAGTGTGGGGGATCCCCACAAGTCAGAAGGTCAGAAAGACCCAGTGCCCCTTGGCAGGCATCTACCTCACCCTCCCCTGATGAAGCAGTGGTGGGCACAACCACCATGCTGTTGGCCATTGACAATAGAGCCCACCAGGAGTTGCTCAGAAGGGTGGCTCATGATTTGGGCATGAAGGCAGAGAAGGTGTCGGAGGAGACCAACCCCATGGTTGACAGTCTCGTGTCTGAAGGTCCCTCAAGGGTTTTGCCCTTCATTAAGACCATCCATAACACTACTAAAGCATTGTGAAAATGCCCACCTCTCTTCCCCCCCACAACCAAAGGGGTGGGGAGGAAGTATTTTGTGCCTTCAAAAGGATATGGGTATCTGTTCATGCTCCCTCAGCTGAGCACTCTGTTGATGGAGCCTGCTAACCAAAAGAAAAGGCAAGGACAACCGGAACCAACTCCGAAGTCCAAGGAGGTGAAGAAGCTGGATCTCTTCGGTAGGAGGATGTATTCTACCAGGGGGCTCCAGCTCCGCATTGCCAACCAGCAGGTGGTCCTTAGCCACTACAGTTTTAACTCTTGGAATATGTTGCCCAAATTCAAGGAGCTATTGCTGGCGGACTCCTGTTTGTAATTTGCTGCTGTCCTTGAAGAAGGCAAGGTGGTCACGAGGACCTCCTTACAGGCCTCCCTAGGTTCGGCAGACTTGGCAATCCATACTATGTCAACAGAAGGAGCTCATGACTTCAGGTGTCAGGACTCCCGCAAAAAGTCCAGCAGACAATTCAGGACTTGCTGTTCGACTGTTTAGGGTTTTTCTCGGAGAAAACAGACTCTAAGCTCCAGAGCCTGAAAGATTCAAGGTGACTGTGAAGTCCCTGGGATTTCATATGTCAGCCCCCAGAGGAAGCACCTGCCTCTCGCTTCTACCCTGCTCCCCCTACACAGGACTATAGCAGAAGTGGGGCAGGAGTAATAGATGGAGACCCCCTCAGTCCTCTTCTAACCAGGGCCAGGGATCAGTGAAGCAGCCCTCCGCCTCCAAGCCAAACTGTTGAAGGTGTGCCAGGGGGCAAAGCATCAGTTCAGATCCTGGATTCTTCCCCTCCCTTTGTAAATCTTTTATCCCATTTCTACCATGCCTGGGCACAAATCACCTCAGATGAATGGGTCTTGAGCACGATAGAATTGGGATATTCTCTCCAATTCTGTTCCCTCCTGCCTTCCCACCCTCCTTCCCCATCCCTCTCCAGGGACCCTTCTCATGAGCAACTCCTCATGCAGGAGGTGCAATCACTCCTACAACTCAGGGTGGTAGAGGAGGTCTCTCTAGAGTTCAGGGACAGGGGTTTCTATTCCTGGTATTTCCTACTCCCGAAGGCCCAGATGGGCTCAGACCTATTTTAGACCTGCAAAACCTCAACAGATTCATGAAGAAGAGAAAGTTCTGCATGGTCTCCCTGGCTTCCATTATCCCCTCCATGGATCCGGAGGATTGGTACGCTGCCCTTGACTTGAAGGATACATACTTTCACGTGTCCATAGTCCTGTCCCACAGATGGTTCCTCTGCTTTGTGGTCAACAACACTCACCTATCAGTTTATGGTTGTCCCTTTCGGCCTCTCGGCAGCCCCTCGGTGTTCACCAAGTGCACGTCGGTCATGGTAACCTTCCTGTGGAAATGGCAGGTGCAAGTATTCCCATACCTCGATGACTGGCTAATCAAAGGCCCCTCCAGGGCCCAAGTGGAGGCCCAAATGAGCCTAGTTCGGACAACGTTCCACAGACTCGGCCTGGTACTGAATGTGGCAAAGTCGACCCTAACCCCTACTCAGAGGATAGAGTTAATCAGAGCTCTCCTAGACTCTGATAAAACCAGAGCATTCCTTCTGGAAACTCACTTTCTCACCATGGACACGATCATAGATGAATGCAGGTGATACCCCACCACTATGGCGTGAAGTTGCAGGAAGCTGCTTGGCCATATGGCCGCCTGTTCGTATGTAGTACAACACGCCAGGCTACTGCTCCGTCCCCTTCAGGCTTGGCTAGCCTTGGTGTACAGGCTGAACTGAGACTGCCTAGACAGGTTGGTCACACTCATTCTTCCAATTATCGAATTCCTCAGCTGGTGGCTTGACCCGAAGCAGTATGTGTGGGAGTGTCCTTCTCCAGGCCCCAACCCTTGCTTTCTCTAGTAACAGATGGGTTGTGGGGGTGCACTTAGGAAGAATCAGGTCTCTGGTCCTAAGCAGAAATTTCACTGCACATCAATGGCAGGGAGCTACGTGTGGTTCTCCTTGCTTGCCAGACATTTCAAACCCATCTGCAGGGCAAATGTGTATCAGTATTGACAGATAATACAACAGCGATGTTCTATATAAACAAACAGGGTGGCACTCGCTCCTCTCTCCTGTTCCAGGAAGCCCTCAAGCTGTGGGACTTCAGCATTGCCCACTCCAGACATCTGCAGGAATCATACCTTCTGGGCTCTCAGAAGAAACTGGCCAATCATCTCAGCAGGTCCTTTCACGACCACAAGTGGTCCATCCTCCCGGATATCATAATCTAAACTCCTTGGAGCTCGCATGCTCAGACTCTGTTAGGGAGGTTCTTCTTGACATCAGGAAACCATCCACTTGAGTCACTTATCTGGCTAAGTGGAAGAGATTCTCAATATGGTCTCTGGAAAAAGACACTCCACCATTAGTCATTGATTCCTTTCATTCTGGACTATTTATGCATCTGAAACAGCAAGGCCTGGCAGTGTTGTCAGTAAAGGTGCACCTGGCCACCATCTTGGCTTTCCATTCCAGTTCTGCTGGCTGGTCAGTATTCACTAACCCCATGGTTGGTCGCTTCCTCAAAGGACTAGATAGACTGTACCCTCAGGTAAGACAGCCTTTCCCAATGGGATCTCAACCTGGTGCTCTTAAGGCTAATGGGCCCTCCTTTTGAGCCCCTAGCAGCATGCTCTCTCCCCTATCTTTCCTAGAAAGTGGCGTTCTTAGTGGCCATAACTTCTGCCAGGAGGGTGTCTGAGTTTAAGGCCTTAACATCTGAGCCCCCTTATACTGTTTTTTACAAGGGCAAGGTACAGGTGCCACCGCATCCGGCCTTCCTCCCGAAGGTAGTTGCACAATTCCATGCAAATCAGGACATTTTTCTTCCAGTGTTCTTCCTTAAGCCACATGCTAGTAACCAGGAACGGATGCTAGACAAGCATTAGGCTTCTTACATTGAAAGGATGAAACCATTTCAAAAGTTGATACAGCTCTTCATTGCAATTGCTGAGTGGATGAGGGGGGCTCCAGTGTCATCCCAAAGGATCTTGACATGGATCATGGTCTGTATCAGGGTGTACTATGACCTAGCGAAGATACCTGCCCCAGCATTGACAGCACACTCCACAAGGGTGCAGGCTTCTTCTGCAGTGTTCCTGGCTCAGGTCCCCATTCAGGATGTCTGCAGGCCAGCAACGGAGTCATCAATCCACACCTTTACATTGCACTATGCCATTACTCAGCAGACTAGAGATGATGCAGCATTTGGCAGAGTGGTGCTGAAGTCTGAGACTCAGTGACCCCTGACCCCTCCTCCTGGGAAGTGCTTGGGAGTCATCTACTTGGAATCAACATGAAAAAACGGTTTCCTACCTTTTGTAACTGTTGTTCTTCAAGATGTGTTGCTCATGTCCATTCCAAGACCCACCCGCCTGCCCCTCTGTCAGAGTACTCCGGCAAGAAGGAACTGAGGAGGCACCGGGTCGGCAGGAACCTACATACACCGCCATGAAGGCTTGACTCCATGGGGCTCCACAGCTGACCAGACAGGTACCTTTGGGGGAAAAACCTTCTGATGACTGTGCACGCGACATGCACGCACCTATTTGGAATGGACATGAGCAACACATCTCAAAGAACAACAGTTATGAAAGGTAACCATTTTTTATCTATCTCATTTGGATCATGTCTTAAATTAGGTCCCAATCCTGCAAACATGTATAACTTTACCTGCATGTGGAGTCTCTCTGATACGAATGCTCATGTTCATTAGAGTTTGCAGGATCAGGATCTTTGTTTGTAAGCTACTTGTGGTTGGGATTGTGTCTTTTCATCTGCCTTGTGTAGCACACTTGGAGTTGCTGAAAAAAATAATAGAACTGATGCTAATATTTTAAGATTCAGTTCCTTAGTAAAAACCCTACTGACAGTATGCTTCAGAATCTAGAATGCCTTGATGTAGAAAAAGGATCTCTGACAGTCTCTGTGTTTTTCAAATTTTGTATGGTGCCAGATGATGTAGAATACCAAAGAAGTGTATCGGAGAATTTCAGTCAACTATTTTTTTTGAAGCCACAAAGAAAATGTGAACAGTCAAGGATTATCCTTGGTCAAAATGATTCCCTGATATTTCAACCTATCTGAGAAAGTTCTTGTGACTCTTTCACCACAAAATATAAAGGTCTGCCCTCCGCTAGCACTCATCTGCAAACTTTACGGCTCCACAGGCTCTTCTGCTTGGCTGTGAAATTGGTGCTTATGTGATGTTCTGGTGCTGCTGCTGCGGCTACTGCCAAGACTGTTGAGTTGGCTTTCATTGTGATGTGATGTGAATGGGTGCATTTCTCACTTATTACATCTCTTAAATTCAATTTGTGCCCCTTATGCTATGGGAGACCATTGCAATATCTGAAGTGGAAAGAGAAACATTCCAACAGCCCTTTCTTGTTCGTACCTCTTAACATTTTCTTACCGAGAGCACCTGTTCTGAATTTAAATTCTCTTCACAGCAAGTGTCACAAATCAGCAGTTGTTAGAATGCATTATGAAGAAATAAACATTTATCAAATTGCCTTTCGAGAAGGTGAATAATTTAGCTATAAAAAAATTCCAACAACAACAAAACCATGCTGCTGACTGACAATTTATTTTATTCCTCTGAGCTGCAAGGAGTCGTTGCATGCTGAGAGAATATTGATCAGCTATACACTGATAAATGAAATTTCATTTATAATTCTTGGGTTGCTCACTTGTCACCAATTAAAACTGAAGAGCATGGCCATACACAAGAAATATTAATTAACACTCCTGGGTTGTTGATTGTATGCTGACCCAAAAGACTGTGAACTAACTTGCTCGATAAAAGCAAGTCTAGCCTCCTCTCATTGCAAAAGTCCCTCTCTGGCTCATTGTTTGAGGGAATCACAACTTTCTGGCCTTTGACTAGCCGCATAAGCCATTACATCTTTCCTACCTCTCCCCCATATAATGTCTTTGGTCAGTTTCCTTCTCTCTCAGACTCCTTTTTGCCACTGAGCCCAGCTTGCATATGCACAGCCAGTTCTAGTTATCTTAATTAAAAACAACTTTTTTTGTTCTCTGGATTAACAGCCTCAGAAAAATCATCTGATGAAGTGAGCTGTAGCTCACGAAAGCTCATGCTCAAATAAATTGGTTAGTCTCTAAGGTGCCACAAGTACTCCTTTTCTTTTTGAGAAAAATCACAGAAGTCTTATCTGGGAAAATGATTAATTGTAAGTGATCTGGCTAACGTTCACAGGAAGAGTTGGAAATAGATGAGAGAATAGAGGCTGAGCAATAAGAATGATGCACAACAGCTGTCCTAATGAAAGTTAGGGTCTTTGACCTCTTGCCTTTTGACGTTCTACAAAACACTTATAAAACACAGGATAGAAAATAAACATAGTGTTGAACCAGGACATATGGGGCCAGATTCTGTTCTCTGTTATGCTGGCATAAAACCAGAGTAATTCTGCTGAAGTCTACTTACACCAGCATAACAAAGATCAGAATCTGGACCTTGATTTGGAAACAACATGTCAGTATTTTGGCAGCATTAAAAATCCTGACATTTACAGTAGCTTGGGGCTACAAAAATATTGATTCAGCAACAGAACTGTTTTTCATAAAGCGGTGATTGTTGGCTGGTTTCTGGTCTGTTGCTCCAGGCTCTACAGCATATTGCTAACAAGGAAGGAGCAAAGCCACTGAAAGCCGAACATGCGTTAGTAGGGTACATTGCTGAAGGAGTCAAATACATTGCTTAACACTTGCTAAGAGTTGTTGCAGCCTTCTGAATATCTTCCGCTGCCAGATAACTTGGCAAGAAACTAATGTTGCTGCCAGTGAGTTGGTACCCTAAGTTGTACTAATACCAAGGGGTGGGAGTCGGGGGGGGGGCGGGAATGAGGGGACGCTGATTTGCTCACTATGAGGGCCTATTAAATGAACATCTGTTAACTTTACAAATCCCATGCACCCAATAGGAAAATATAATGAAATTCAGAGCATTTAAACGAATTAAAATCAGAAAATACTGCTGGGCAGAATAGCCGAGCATCTCACTGTGCTGTAATTTACATGGAAACTGAGCCATACAAAACAAAGCAGGAACACTTACTGTTGTTTACAGTGTGTGTGCAATATTGTTATCTTCTCATTAGGAAGAGAACAGTGAAAAAACCTGGATAAATGTGCCTAGTTAACAGTTTTTTTTGAGAAAGAGTTTGTTCACCACCCCTGCCAGGCTTTGGCAAACGCTGAAATGTATCATCACCATAGTGCCCTTCAGGAGCACTCTGAGCTCGAGTACTTCTGGGTCCGTGCATCTCAGGGACAGCAGCAGCAGTCCAGTTGGAACTCAGCCATTGAAATAGGGCAAGTTTATTTCTGACATCGCTGTACAAAGAGGCACACTGAAGAAAGTCCTGATGGGAAAGTCCTGGTGGAGAACCTGCAACGAAGTGCCTTCCAAGCCAAGTGTGGGAGAGATTTGACAAGGAATTCAAAGGTCTCCATGGCTTTCAGAACGAGAAGCTAATCAGGAATGTGCACAGGCCTCTGCAATTTGGCACATAGGCATAGAAAAAATAGGGTTTCACTGGATTTGCTATTTGGGTGCTTGGGTGCTTCCTGTGAGCTGGGGCTTTGACTCCACCCCCATCTCACCACTCCTGGTTCCCTCCTCTCCTCTGTAGTCAGGAACAGAGCTGGTGTTTCACCATCACAGAGGCTGGGAGCAGACAGGAATCGCTCTTCAGTCCTCACAGATGGTAAATCCATGGGTTTCCTTGTTCCCCAGAACAGCTGGAAGCTTTTTTCACTTATTCTCTACTGAAATCATTGGAAGGAGCAAAGAGGTTTTCTCTCTTCCCCTTTAGCTCTACCCTCCACTTTGTCTGGGGTGAGATAGAGCAGGGATCAGCAGCCTTTGGCACGTGGCCTGCCAGGGTAAGCCCCCTGGTGGGCTGGGCCAGTTTGTTTGTTTATCTACCGCATTCGCAGGTTCAGCCCATCGCTGCTCCAGGCCAATGGGGCTGCGGGAAGCGGCACGGGCCAAAGAATGTGGGGCCGCTGCTTCCCGCAGCCACCATTGGCCTGGGACAGTGAACCACGGCCAGTGGGAGCCGCGATTGGGTGAACCTGCGGACGTGGCAGTTAAACAAACTGGCCCAGGCTGCCAGGGGGCTTACCCTGGGGGGCCGTGTGCCAAAGGTTGCCGATCCCGATAGAGACTGAGCCCAGGTGGCACTGGCAGTTTTTGGTGAAGGTTATCAGTCAAGGGTGTGGCAGTGCATACCAAAGGGCCTGATCTGGAGCTATTGGAGCCTTGCCATTAGCTCCAGTGAGTTTTGAATCAGACCCGGAGTTTGTTGTACCAGTGCAGTTACCGTAGAGTTTAGTCCGCGTAGCATTTGCCTGAATTACTCCTTGGAACAGAGATATCAGTTATTCAGGCTGTTCATCCAAAAATGAACTTTGCTAATATCCATGGTGTTTGTGGGTGGATAGGGGAAGTTCGATTCAGCTCCCATCCCTATGGGAATAGCTGACCCTCCTGGTGTCTGAACAACATGATTGCTCCCATAACTGTAATTTAAGGTTTGATGAGCCATCAGTGAGGCTGCCTTGTAAGTAGCACGCTAATCAAAAGCCAATAATCATTTATTGTCCTCTTGATAGTTACCCTTATTTTAAGGTGATGATGTTTCCACTCCCTGAATGCACACACACAAATGATACTCTTGTTCTTTTACTACACTACCTAAAACTAAAACCAAAGGAACCTCTTCTTAACTTAAAAAAAAAAAAGCGTTGCTATTAAAGTTTTCAAGAAGTTGAAAATCTAAGCAGAGTTTAAGGGAAGCCACCTCATAATAAATCTCTCCAGTGGCCAGAGATGAGTCACTAGATGGGGAGGGCTCTGAGTTACTACAGAGAATTCTTTCCCAGGTGTCTTGCTAGTGGGTCTGGATGCTCAGGATCTAACTGATTGTCATGTTTGGGGTTGGGAAGAAATTTTCTCCCAGGTCAGACTGGTAGAGACCCTGTGGGGGTTTTGCCTTCCTCTGCAGCATGGAGTAAAATGGTAGAAGTCTGTGAATCAAGATTTGAACATTTCAGTAACTCAGTCAGAAGTTATGGGCCCATTTCAAGGACTGGGTAGTGAAGTTCTGTGACCTGCAAAATCAGACTAATTGATCATGATGGTCCCTTCTGGCCTTAGTCTATAAGTCTATGAGATTCCATCTAGAGAAGGAAAATTTACCATATTACACTGGGTTAGGTAAAATGAAATTCCACTGTGTTTTAGGGAAGGGCTAATTTTGTGACATTCTGCGTAAAGAACCAGGTTTCCTGTGATATGTTTATGTAACCTGTTGGGGGGAATGTGTTAGAGGTTGCTGTCTGTGTTGATCTGCAGAGGATGTGAGTCTGTGACAGCCCCAGCTAGGGAGCATTGGTTATCTAGCTCAAATGGAAACAGCTCATGCTTTTTAGTGCTGGAGGGGTCCCTGTTTCAGTCTCTGGTGTGTCACTTAAGATGGTGGCTATCAAATTTGCAAGGCCAGACTCAGGCATTTTGGCTGCAAAATCTAGACAGGTGATCTTGAGAGAAAGAGAGGCGCTTGCTTGCTGTAAACTGCTTTCCTGTATTTGCACAATGCTTAGCACAGTGGGGCTCTGATCTTGATTGGTGCTTCTGAGTAGCAATATAGAAGCTGGAAGAATTTATATGACTGAAATACAGGCCTGCCTTTATGGAGGAATCTTCTGGACAGGTCAGTGCTCACCCAGATACACACTTCTAGCCCCCAGCCTCTCATTACTTATTACCCAAACTCCTACCCTTGGTGCTTTTCTTCTGCTTCTGTGACAGCAGCCCCTGACCCATGATGCAACACGGATTCACCTCTGATTTTGCTGCATGGTGCATTGTGGGAGTCCATGACTGGAGTGCATCATGAAAGAGGTAGCCTGGCTAGGGAATGCAGCCCACAGGGGAAAATGAAGGCACATGTGGTGCCACAAATTAGAACTGAACTGACTTCAAATGGAATGTGGTTATGGTAGTTTGTCCTCTCTGCATCTAATCCTAGCTGGAAAACAGAAGGGGAAGTTCAGAGGTATCATGACAACAAAAACTAATGTGGGGAAATGACCACTCTAACGAGAGTTTCATGCTAAGTTTCTGGGTACTGGGAGGGGGGCAGGGAAGAAAGGGACTATTTTTGTCTGTCAGAATTGATTCTTGGGTCTCTAGAAAACAAATATGTGAGAACATAGCTACAAACTGTCATGTAGCCACTGGCTCCAATAGAGGGTGCTGTGGAGCATCTGGAAGCCATAATCCTGCCTTGGGTGGCCTGGTGTGCAGGGGGAACCTGGACAAGTTGCAGCATCTTTTAGGGTGGGGCAGCCTGCTTCCGATGCGACTGGCCCAGTCAGCAGACCAGTGCAAAAGGAGGCTGATCCATGGCACTGCTTCTTCCCAGCCCAGTTTGGGGTGCCATGGACACCAAGTGAGTGGTTCTTGTGCTTGCCAAATGGAGAGGGCTGCACTTGTAAGAGGCAACTGGGTAAACCATGAAAGGGGTGCTGAAAAGTTTTGAGTGCACCTTCCAGCCCTGCCCACCCATGTGTGGGTGCACCTTCCAGCCACAATCTGTCCCTTCCATCCCAAACTGACGAGCTCTCTTGTGAATAGTCTGTATCCACATTTGTTTCCTTAAAGCTTCTCACCTGAACAAGCATTTGGAGGATTGGCCCCTTACTTTTAAATCTGCAAGTCTCATATTCCATACAACTTAATACATTTCCAACAAGTCAGAATTTGAGCTGCTCTAAAAAGAATATAGTGCAAAACTCAAAAAGCATTTCTTCTCTTGGGTGGAGTTACTCTGGATTTGCCCCAGTGTAACAGAGATGAGAATTTAGCTCATATTTCTCCTCTCTCTTTGTTGTAGCTCAAATGGGACACCCAGCATCTTTAATTTTGCAGAGCCTTCTAGTTACTGTAGTTGCAATGGAAACTTTGTATCAGAAAGGGAAGTTCTTTAAGAAGCAATTGCATTTCCACCAGAAGTGGAAAGAAAAAATACTATGGAACTGAAATTTCTCAAAGTGCTTCTTAAATCTTCGCTGCAATTACTGTAATACAGAATAATAGATCCACTACTGTTTTTAAAAGCTTTTGAAGGTTGCAAGTAGCATCCGTAAATTGTGGGTTGTGGGCAATCTATAATCATGGCTTCCCAGGCCTTTTATTTAAATGAGAGAGAAAGATATAATAGAGTTATGAAGTAACATGAAAGTTTACTTTGTGCTGGGGAGGAAGGAAGAAATCACAGGAAATGTCTGGAGGCCCTTAGTTTTTAAAAAATCAAGGCTTTCTGCATTTGAAAAGATTTTGTGTGTCTGGGGTGAGCTTTATTTGATTCAATGGGACATTTTATTGTGAGGAATTACAATGATAGGACATCAAGAAGTATTAATAAAATGCCTGGAGAAGCTGAAGATCGATTAGAAGCAGCTAGAGGGACCTGATCACATTGCTCTGTGATGAGATAGACATAACTATCATATAGGTACCATAGTGAAGAAGGAGGGAAGGCAATAGATAATTTCATTTTCCTCCTCTGCTCCCCATCAAATGCAGGAACAGATGAAGACCACCCTTGATCCCTTTGATGCTCATATACATTGGGATAAGTTGTGGGGGAATGAGGGTGTAGAACCAAGTTCTGTGGTGAGCTTTTTCCATACTGGACATCAAATAAATGAATGCACATGGAAAATGTTTAGAGTTGAAGAAAAAAAAAGTTATGGTGCTTCTTCCACCGTCCTACCTAACCCATGGTCCAGCAATGCCACCTCTCAGAAGCTGCTCCAAAATACTAAAACTGCATAGAGAAACCTGAGTAGTTCAGCAATATCCAGTCATGTCTCAATAAGGAAAGTTGGGCTGGTAAAATTAATATAGATAGTACCAATACATAATATGGTGTTATAACACTATCTTGGCTTCTGAGCAGTCAAAGAAGTGTTTGGACTCTGGAGTGTATTAGTTCTTCATTGAAAGATAAATGATTCTTTCTAATTTATTTTATTCTCGTTGAGCTAGATCTTTAGATGGTATAAATTGAAGTCAATGGGATTATTCTGATTTACATCCACTGAGGATCCGGTAGTATAAGTACACAATTCCTGTTTACCACGTACAAAGACGGATGTAACGTTGGAAACAACAGACATATTTCTATATAAGAATCTCCATTCTCAGAGCATCAGCTAGACACAGGTCTGCACTCATGCTACCAACTACTTCCTCTCCTAACACTAGTTTCAGAGGAACAGCCGTGTTAGTCTGTATTCGCAAAAAGAAAAGGAGTACTTGTGGCACCTTAGAGACTAACCAATTTATTTGAGCATGAGCTTTCGTGAGCTACAGCTCACTTCATCAGATGTTTACCGTGGAAACTGCAGCAGACTTTATATACACACAGAAATCATGAAACAATACCTCCTCCCACCCCACTGTCCTGCTGGTAATAGCTTATCTAAAGTGATCAACAGGTGGGCCATTTCCAGCACAAATCCAGGTTTTCTCACCCTCCACCCCCCCACACAAATTCACTCTCCTGCTGGTGCTAGCCCATCCAAAGTGACAACTCTTAACATAATCAAGTCGGGCTATTTCCTGCATAGATCAAGGTTTTCTCACATCCCCCCCGCCCCCATACACACACAAACTCACTCTCCTGCTGGTAATAGCTCATCTAAACTGACCATTCTCCAGGTTTAAATCCAAGTTAAACCAGAGCATCTGGGGGGGGGGGGGGGGTAGGAAAAAACAAGAGGAAACAGGCTACCTTGCATAATGACTTAGCCACTCCCAGTCTCTATTTAAGCCTAAATTAATAGTATCCAATTTGCAAATGAATTCCAATTCAGCAGTTTCTCGCTGGAGTCTGGATTTGAAGTTTTTTTGTTTTAAGATAGCGACCTTCATGTCTGTGATTGCGTGACCAGAGAGATTGAAGTGTTCTCCGACTGGTTTATGAATGTTATAATTCTTGACATCTGATTTGTGTCCATTTATTCTTTTACGTAGAGACTGTCCAGTTTGACCAATGTACATGGCAGAGGGGCATTGCTGGCACATGATGGCATAGATCACATTGGTGGATGTGCAGGTGAACGAGCCTCTGATAGTGTGGCTGATGTTATTAGGCCCTGTGATGGTGTCCCCTGAATAGATATGTGGGCACAATTGGCAACGGGCTTTGTTGCAAGGATAAGTTCCTGGGTTAGTGGTTCTGTTGTGTATGTGGTTGTTGGTGAGTATTTGCTTCAGGTTGCGGGGCTGTCTGTAGGCAAGGACTGGCCTGTCTCCCAAGACTTGTGAGAGTGTTGGGTCATCCTTTAGGATAGGTTGTAGATCCTTAATAATGCGTTGGAGGGGTTTTAGTTGGGGGCTGAAGGTGACGGCTAGTGGCGTTCTGTTATTTTCTTTGTTAGGCCTGTCCTGTAGTAGGTAACTTCTGGGAACTCTTCTGGCTCTATCAATCTGTTTCTTTACTTCTGCAGGTGGGTATTGTAGTTGTAAGAAAGCTTGACAGAGATCTTGTAGGTGTTTGTCTCTGTCTGAGGGGTTGGAGCAAATGCGGTTGTATCGCAGAGCTTGGCTGTAGACGATGGATCGTGTGGTGTGGTCAGGGTGAAAGCTGGAGGCATGCAGGTAGGAATAGCGGTCAGTAGGTTTACGGTATAGGGTGGTGTTTATGTGGCCATTGTTTATTAGCACTGTAGTGTCCAGGAAGTGGATCTCTTGTGTGGACTGGACCAGGCTGAGGTTGGTGGTGGGATGGAAATTGTTGAAATCATGGTGGAATTCCTCAAGGGCTTCTTTTCCATGGGTCCAGATGATGAAGATGTCATCAATATAGCGCAAGTAGAGTAGGGGCTTTAGGGGACGAGAGCTGAGGAAGCGTTGTTCTAAATCAGCCATAAAAATGTTGGCATACTGTGGGGCCATGCGGGTACCCATAGCAGTGCCGCTGATCTGAAGGTATACATTGTCCCCAAATGTGAAATAGTTATGGGTAAGGACAAAGTCACAAAGTTCAGCCACCAGGTTAGCTGTGACATTATCGGGGATAGTGTTCTTGACGGCTTGTAGTCCATCTTTGTGTGGAATGTTGGTGTAGAGGGCTTCTACATCCATAGTAGCCAGGATGGTGTTATCAGGAAGATCACCGATGGATTGAAGTTTCCTCAGGAAGTCAGTGGTGTCTCGAAGGTAGCTGGGAGTGCTGGTAGCGTAGGGCCTGAGGAGGGAGTCTACATAGCCAGACAATCCTGCTGTCAGGGTGCCAATGCCTGAGATGATGGGGCGCCCAGGATTTCCAGGTTTATGGATCTTGGGTAGTAGATAGAATATCCCAGGTCGGGGTTCCAGGGGTGTGTCTGTGCGGATTTGATCTTGTGCTTTTTCAGGAAGTTTCTTGAGCAAATGCTGTAGTTGCTTTTGGTAACTCTCAGTGGGATCATAGGGTAATGGCTTGTAGAAACTCGTGTTCTGCCCCTCCACCCCCACGAACATGATACAGTTCTGTGGTGACCTAGAATCCTAATCTCGGGGCCTCTCCTTCTGCCCCTCCACCCCCACGAACATGATACAGTTCTGTGGTGACCTAGAATCCTATTATCTCGGGGCCTCTCCTTCTGCCCCTCCACCCCCACGAACATGATACAGTTCTGTGGTGACCTAGAATCCTATTTTCGACGTCTCCGTCTCAAGGAATATTTCCAAAATACCTCTGAACAACATACTAATCCACAGAGGTCTCCCTGCCAACACTACAGAAAGAGGGATTATAGATGGACTCCTCCTGAAGGTCGAAACAGCAGACTGGACTTCTACATAGAGTGCTTCCGCCGACGTGCACGGGCTGAAATTGTGGAAAAGCAGCATCACTTGCCCCATAACCTCAGCCATGCGGAACGCAATGCCATCCACAGCCTCAGAAACAACTCTGACATCATAATCAAAAAGGCTGACAAAGGAGGTGCTGTTGTCATCATGAATAGGTCGGAATATGAACAAGAGGCTGCTCGGCAGCTCTCCAACACGAGTTTCTACAAGCCATTACCCTATGATCCCACTGAGAGTTACCAAAAGCAACTACAGCATTTGCTCAAGAAACTTCCTGAAAAAGCACAAGATCAAATCCGCACAGACACACCCCTGGAACCCCGACCTGGGATATTCTATCTACTACCCAAGATCCATAAACCTGGAAATCCTGGGCGCCCCATCATCTCAGGCATTGGCACCCTGACAGCAGGATTGTCTGGCTATGTAGACTCCCTCCTCAGGCCCTACGCTACCAGCACTCCCAGCTACCTTCGAGACACCACTGACTTCCTGAGGAAACTTCAATCCATCGGTGATCTTCCTGATAACACCATCCTGGCTACTATGGATGTAGAAGCCCTCTACACCAACATTCCACACAAAGATGGACTACAAGCCGTCAAGAACACTATCCCCGATAATGTCACAGCTAACCTGGTGGCTGAACTTTGTGACTTTGTCCTTACCCATAACTATTTCACATTTGGGGACAATGTATACCTTCAGATCAGCGGCACTGCTATGGGTACCCGCATGGCCCCACAGTATGCCAACATTTTTATGGCTGATTTAGAACAACGCTTCCTCAGCTCTCGTCCCCTAAAGCCCCTACTCTACTTGCGCTATATTGATGACATCTTCATCATCTGGACCCATGGAAAAGAAGCCCTTGAGGAATTCCACCATGATTTCAACAATTTCCATCCCACCACCAACCTCAGCCTGGTCCAGTCCACACAAGAGATCCACTTCCTGGACACTACAGTGCTAATAAACAATGGCCACATAAACACCACCCTATACCGTAAACCTACTGACCGCTATTCCTACCTGCATGCCTCCAGCTTTCACCCTGACCACACCACACGATCCATCGTCTACAGCCAAGCTCTGCGATACAACCGCATTTGCTCCAACCCCTCAGACAGAGACAAACACCTACAAGATCTCTGTCAAGCTTTCTTACAACTACAATACCCACCTGCAGAAGTAAAGAAACAGATTGATAGAGCCAGAAGAGTTCCCAGAAGTTACCTACTACAGGACAGGCCTAACAAAGAAAATAACAGAACGCCACTAGCCGTCACCTTCAGCCCCCAACTAAAACCCCTCCAACGCATTATTAAGGATCTACAACCTATCCTAAAGGATGACCCAACACTCTCACAAGTCTTGGGAGACAGGCCAGTCCTTGCCTACAGACAGCCCCGCAACCTGAAGCAAATACTCACCAACAACCACATACACAACAGAACCACTAACCCAGGAACTTATCCTTGCAACAAAGCCCGTTGCCAATTGTGCCCACATATCTATTCAGGGGACACCATCACAGGGCCTAATAACATCAGCCACACTATCAGAGGCTCGTTCACCTGCACATCCACCAATGTGATCTATGCCATCATGTGCCAGCAATGCCCCTCTGCCATGTACATTGGTCAAACTGGACAGTCTCTACGTAAAAGAATAAATGGACACAAATCAGATGTCAAGAATTATAACATTCATAAACCAGTCGGAGAACACTTCAATCTCTCTGGTCACGCAATCACAGACATGAAGGTCGCTATCTTAAAACAAAAAAACTTCAAATCCAGACTCCAGCGAGAAACTGCTGAATTGGAATTCATTTGCAAATTGGATACTATTAATTTAGGCTTAAATAGAGACTGGGAGTGGCTAAGTCATTATGCAAGGTAGCCTGTTTCCTCTTGTTTTTTCCTACCCCCCCCCCCCCAGATGCTCTGGTTTAACTTGGATTTAAACCTGGAGAATGGTCAGTTTAGATGAGCTATTACCAGCAGGAGAGTGAGTTTGTGTGTGTATGGGGGCGGGGGGGATGTGAGAAAACCTTGATCTATGCAGGAAATAGCCCGACTTGATTATGTTAAGAGTTGTCACTTTGGATGGGCTAGCACCAGCAGGAGAGTGAATTTGTGTGGGGGGGTGGAGGGTGAGAAAACCTGGATTTGTGCTGGAAATGGCCCACCTGTTGATCACTTTAGATAAGCTATTACCAGCAGGACAGTGGGGTGGGAGGAGGTATTGTTTCATGATTTCTGTGTGTATATAAAGTCTGCTGCAGTTTCCACGGTAAACATCTGATGAAGTGAGCTGTAGCTCACGAAAGCTCATGCTCAAATAAATTGGTTAGTCTCTAAGGTGCCACAAGTACTCCTTTTCTTTCTCCTAACACTAATGCTCACAAACATCCTAACTGCTGTGTAAAATCCCTCATACCCTAAGGCGTACTTCTACTACTTGGTTTTCTTAGGCTCATAATGCCGTGCATGGTCTGATGTGAGTGTTGCCTTTGTTTGCCACACAAAGAAACTTAAAATCAGGATCTTGGATGGGCTAGATGTATTTCCCATCTCACCATACAATTATGAATAGCAACATTTGTTCAATGTTTCACAGCAGCTGTGTGATCTCTGTTTTATTATATTTTAAGGTTTTGTTTCAAAACTGGTATTTCAGTGGCCATGGCTTTCAAAAATTTCTCTCCAGCTGGAGAGAAAGCATCAATGTCCAAATGAAACGCTCTGTCACTGTGCCACAAACCCCCTATGGTAAACAAAGAATCAGTTGTGCTCGTGCTGTATATTGTACAGTAGTAGATCACAGAGAATAAACAAAAGCCCAGACCCAAACTTTACAATTGTATCTTTTTCCCCCCTCCACACTCCCTTCTTATTAGGGGGTAGAGGAAGGTGTGCACAGTATGCCCAAATTTATTAGTACAGTGTTCTTATTCATTAAGGCTTCAGACACTCTCCTCCTACAGTCTCTATAGTCCAGAGAGGGAGAGGCGTCAAAATGAAACCGATGTTCTTGGCTTGAAAACCACAATTTAAACTAGTTCACAAGGGGGAGAAGTTTGGAAAATTTAAGATGCATAAGTTAGCACAAGAGAAATCTAGGTTACCCACTTGCCTCATAAACAGAGCTTTTTTTTGCTTTGATAAATTTTCACCATGCCTTGAAAGCCCTGATTTCTCTTGGGGTGCAGGGCGGGGAGGGGAGCTGTTTGCTTTTGCAGTCAAGATGCACAGACATGTAGTTCTTCAAATGCCTTGTTTCAAATTCACAAATACTAACTAGAGTTGAGCTGAGATGAACATATAAAATGCACATGAGTCTTTTTTACTAGCGGTTAGCAGAACATTTTACATTTGGCTTGTTCTTGCCTATGTTTGTAAGTAGCCTTGATAGGTTGAGAAAAAAACAAGTTACTGAAAATATTTTTTTTCCAAAGGTGTTTAGATTTTTAAAGAAAAGAAGAAAGTTGCAGAGGAGTGTAGCTTTTTGAAGAGCTCTCTGATATATCATCTGTCTGAGGCTGCAAAGTAAGAGAGAGACAGTGTAATCTCTGAATTTTCCAGAGCCTTTGGAGACAAACAAAACACTCAATATTTTTCAGTTCTGAGTAGGGTTTTCAGTCAGCTGCCTGGAATCAGTGGTGAACGCATTTAAGAAAGTGCCATGCATGGTATGTGAGCGCAGCCACAGTCTCTTACTACATATTGATCTCATCCCTGATTAAAAAACAAAGCTGTTATCTAAGGGCTGGATCCAAATCTCATTGCAGTGAATAGGAATCTTTTTATTGACATCATTGGGCTTTGGATCATGCCCTTTGAGCAAAAGAGCTATGAAAATAAATTAATTAATGGCTAATAAAGACACACATTTACATAATGTCTTTACTCTGAGGGTCTCCAACTGCTTTGCAAGCACTAGTTAATTCAGCCCCTTAAGCCTTTTTGTCAGAGTTACTTTGTCTGCATTTTACAGATGGAAAACTGAGACTCAGAGGAAGGATTCCTCAGTCACCTAGTGTGTCAGTGATTTAGCTGAGATTACGACCTCCAGTCCTACGTTACATCACAAATCCACCACATAATTGAGCACAAAATTCCATTTTATTTATTTTATTTATCCTAAAAGGTAAAATAGGAAGCATAGGACTGAAATAGTAGGGGAATTACAGAATAAATGTGAGGCACCTACATAATCTGGCATAAGACATCAGTGCTAGTGGTTGCACTAAAGTCAACCACAAAGGTGACTTCAGAACTAAAACAAGTCACTTATGCACTTAATTTTGTTGTTGATGGAGATGTCTCCATTAAAATTTAATGAACGTCTCCTTGAAGTCATGAGTTTTGAAACTCATACTTTTTATTTTTGAGATCAAAAATCAAACTGCTTTGTTAATAATTTATCTTGGCAAAATTGTGGCTGATACAATGTGCAGGGAGGGACTTTCAAACATGCATGAGGAATTTAGGAACATACATCTCACTGACTTTTGATAGAACTTGTGATCCTTTGCCCCTAAAGCACTTTTAAAAATCTCCTCCATAATGTACATTTTATGTGCAGCATCCTTGTTCCTCAGCAACCTTGCAGAAGAGGAAAGTGCAACAGTAGTTTAAAGCTACCTTTAACTTCCCCGCTCCCTCTGCTGTGCTGGGGAGGGAGGAGCTCTGGTGATGATCCGGCTCGGTGTATGCTGGCAATATTAATTCACATTTGCACATATATAGCATCTGTTATCTCAAAACACAAACAGTAAGTGGCCACTATTATGAATAATAATATTTAGTATTTATATAGAGCTAGAAGGTAAGATTTTCAAAGGTGCCTAAGTAAATTGGGGGCCTACATCCCTTCGACTTGAAATGAAATTCCATGGGACATGGGCTCCCAAGGCCCAGATCCTCAAAGGTGTTTAGGCATCTAACTGCCATTGATTTGAATGAGTTCAGTGCCTAAATACTTCTGAGGATCTGGACTCAAGTGCCTACGTCATGGGACTTAGACTACTAAGTGATTTAAGTATTTGAAAAAATTATCTCTATACTATACTGTCTCCAAGGTGCTTTAAAACATTAACTAATTAGTACATTCTCTGAATAGCCCTGCAAAGGTAAGGAGTACCATAACTATTTTCAGATTGGTACAGTGAGGCAGAGCAAGGTTAAGTTACTTGAGAAATGTTATATAGGAATTCGTTAGCAAAATCAGTCATGGAACCCCGGTAAAGAAAATTATTTAAAATATAGTTATTAGGGGGGAAAAAACTTTTTTCTTTTTTTGAGTGCACTTTTCAGAAAATGCTCCTGTCTACATTCCTTGGCGTGGTGTTAGGATTTGTCTTGTCAAGTTGGTTCAGTCATATCACATTATATTAAAGGATGTGACATAACTTAGTTATTAATGGTACAACCCTTGGTGGCACATTACGACATTATCATATGTTATTCATAACATAGAGGATGAAAGGAAAGGAAGGGGTGTTATCTGAGGAGGGAAAAATGCTCTTGAGAAAACATTGTGTGAAAGAAGAGGCTGATCTATACAAGAAAAAATTGCCAAAGATAGCTTGTTTTGTACTATGTATTTGCAGGCACCCACCCTGCTCACATGTTGTGGTAGGTTGATGATTGCTCCCATGTTTGCAGGTGTCTGAATTTCTCATCAGCCACTTGGCAACCCAGTCAGTGATGCTGATCAGCAGCTGGGACCATCAATTGTATTGGTTTCTTTCACAATAAGGTTTGTTTAGAAACAAAATAAGTCTTGAAAGTAGTAGCTCTCAATATGACTATGTAGACTTCCTGCTGAAGTGGAAGCTTAGTTCTACATTAATCAATTTCAAACAATTTATGGTAATTATTTCCTTTACACATGTGTTGAAATGACATTTCAGTAATGAGCAAGGTGACATGTAAATTATATGGTGGAATATACACAAAGCCTTAAAAATAAACAATGTAGGGCTCCTAGAATAAGGGGGTGCAACTCTACTGAAGTTAATGCTCCTTGATCTGGTGTTCAAATCTTGACCATTTGAATGCCATGACAATATATTGGCAATATATTAGACAATTGACAATATATTAGAATGTCTTCAGTTTCTTACATCTGTAGATTACTTGGGATGATCAGATATTAAATACCAAGGTCATACATGTATAAAAATTGAGTTGGTTTTAGTGAGGACTTCTTTATAGCAGAAATGTTACACACATATAATTCGCCTCATTAAAATAAAACACTGGCTGAAAATCTTTCAGACATGGAGAATCTATTTCTCTGTAGAATAGTCTTCTTTCGTGTCTTGTGACATAGTATATTTATAATTACATATTTAGCACATGGCCCAGAGCCTACTGAAATCAATGAAAAGAACAGTCCCACTGAGTCCAATGGGCTATGTGGATCAGATGCAATGTAAAAAATATCAGCTAATTGTTATGAAGAGCAAGAGATGTTCAGCAGAATTGATAAGTGCAACTGCATAAACAGACTGAAAATGAGGAACTCCAGCTCTGGCTACCTCAACAGAAACTCCACCTATTTAAACTCTCCAACAGAATCAGAGGTTACAAGACTTGCATCATCAGAACACGTTTTCATTGACTGATCATGTACCAAGTATAATACTGTGGATAACTGCTTGTATGAATAGTAGCCACCTGCATTTAGAACTAGGCTTGACAAAACAATAGATCATTAGAATTCACCAGGAATTTTCCATCAATTATTTTTGGCAGAAAATGGTGTTTCCACAAAATTGGAATATTTGGTGAGAGAATTTTGATTTTGCTGAAATTTTTAAATTTTCCATTGGGAAAATATAAACAAAATATTTTGTTTTGGGCAAATTCAGCCTGAATTAAATTGTTAAACCTGAGCCGAAACATTTAATTACAAAGTCAATTCAACATTAAACTGCATCTGACTATAGTGCTGTGGTGCTTCAAAGGGAATGAAATAGAATAGGGCAGTTATTGAGTGATCCATCCCTATTGTCCAGTTCCAGCCTCCTGAATATAGGCCAGGATCCTTAACTAGACTCCATCTCCATAATGCACTGCAACTTCCCTTGGACTAAGATGAATGGTGTATTATGGGATGTACATGACAGTGATACATCATGGGAGATGTAATTCAGTCAAAGAGTCAAGCCCATATGGAGGAATGAGGCCTAGGGTTGCCACCTTTGAGGTACAAAACACCAGGACATCGAGGATGATTCTGAGCCCATAAAGCTGGACAACTGGCAGTGTGTACTGAGCACCTTTAGTTTAGATCAGTGGTGGGCAACCTGTGGCCTGTCGGGGCAATCCGCAGGTGGGCCGCCAGACAGTTTGCTTACATTTATACGGCCACCCGCAGCTCCCATGCGGCCACAGGTTGCCCACCGCTGATTTAAATTAAAAGTAAAACAAGTTTATTAACAATAAGAAGATTTTAAGTGAGTTCAAGTGTAAGGGATAGAGTCAGAAACAGTTATGAACAGTAAAAGTGAAAAACGCTTTCTAGTGACTAAGACTTAACAAACCTACAGTCTTGGTTCAAGGTAAGATTCTTACCACACTTTCTTTCAACAAGAGGGCTGATCCACCCCCTTGGTCAGGATCTCCCACAAAGTCCAACATGTTCAGTTCCTTGGTCGTCTTAACTGAAAGATAACTTTGGGTTCTTTGCCTCTCTCTTTTATAGTCCAGTGAACTTTTGAAATGTATCCTCTTCAAAGTCCAGTGCCCCTGCTGTGAGGAATGGTACCATGAAGTCTCATGGAGAAAGTTCCATGCTGGTTTCTAACCCACTAATGCTTTCTACAGTGAAAATTAATCTGTCCCTGCAGCCTCTGATATGCCAATAAATGGCCGTTTGATAGTGATAGCCAGTTGTTTGTGATTGCACCTGGATGGAATCATCAGCCTTTCCTTTGTCTGGAAAAACCTGTTTACCCACTCCCCAGACTTGTTCAGTTCAAACATATTTTAGTCCCCTATTTTTTTCACATGTGTACATCCTTTGGGCATTTACCATACATACACCACACAGGAATACTAATGATCAGTGTGTTACTGGTTTTCCAATGATACCTTACATGACACGTATTAGATACAGGTTAAGACATAAGTGAATTGGGATACACTGAACTCATCTTGCCAGTTGAAACTCACTATCTGATACCAGTCAAACCCTTGACCTATGGCATTGAGATATTCTTAGGGTGACAGAATATCAAAATGATTTTCTCTCAGCTCTGTATATAATATATTGTAGAGGAAAATCCTGCATTGTCAGTGAGATTCATTAGATGACCTGCTAGTAACATCTTTGCCAAGTCTACCATCTATGATTCTGTGAACATTGCATTTATTTTCCTTAGCACAATCAATGGAAGATTTTCACAACAATAAGCAACCTCTTTCAGAGAACCCATAAAATGCATTTTAAAGTAAAGTTTTCAGTTAAAAAACTAACATCACTGGTGACACTGTATGGGACCCACTGAAAAATAAGGTGAACCAGTTTCCATCTATCTTTAATTATGCTCTAATAGTAGTGTAAGAACGATGTATGCGATTCATTTTAGCAACTGTGCAATTGGACTCACTATGGTGCATGTTGCAAAAAAAACCCTGCACTAACATTGTGGGATGTAAAAGTTCTGAAATCATGTTTGAAAATCTGTATCTGCTTAGGCAAATTTACATAATTATACTAAACACTGGGCATTTCCTGATTTGATTTTTTTTCTGTTACATCTGCACATGGCTCCTATCTATTTAATTTGGCAAGTCTTCCATAAATCCATCTGGTTTCTGCCATATTTTCTCCTCTGTGAGTACCAAAATATAATATGTTTTCCTACTGTCTGAGTCCATATACCCTCCAGGGAATCATGGTCCTGGAACCTTGTAAAGGCCCTTCTCCTAATTAAAATACTAGAGGCAATTTACCAGATGATAAGAAGGATGGCAGCCATTCTTGAGGTCAGAACATTATAGGAAATATAATTTTTCCTACGTGTAGTTTTCAGTTGTCTAAAATTTCTTGACCAGAGTGGAAGTTGTGTACACAAATGTTTGTGTGAATTTCATTTGTGTGCCTAGATTCAGAGCTGCATCCACTCACCACCTGTTTTAGTACAATGATGGACTAGTGTAACAATCCTGCATGTGTGCAGGTTAACATTCCAGTATTTCTTAAGCATGGCTTTAGGCACACACATACTGGATTTAGCTATGCAAATGTGGGGCAATATACTTAACTGTATCCCTTAACATTAAATAGTTAGACAGATGTTGTGTGCTTACATCATATAGTTCCTCTGCTGTTAAGTGCGAATGAAAGCCATATGTAGTCTCTGACACTGGGCTCCTATTTCAAGCTCTTATCCTCATGGGCAAGTGTCACCAAGGCTATAATGTGACTTTTCAGCCACCTGTCTGAAACCAGCAGCAGCAGGCTCAGAACACGCACATTTAAATATGCAAGTTCATTTTCAAATCCATTTATAAACAGTGAGCTGAGTTGCTCATGCTCTGAGCTTTCAGACTGCTGCATGGAGCAGTTTACCTTTAACCAAATCTGACAGGAAATTTAGTCCTGGCTTGTAATTTGGGTGCTCTGTGTTTTCTGTCACCATAAATTTTGCATTAATTTGATGGGTTTAAGATCTTCTTCCTTTATAAAGCTGTTTGACTGATGCAGTCAATATTTTTGAAGCTGCAGTGTGTTTATCTTCTGGTTACAGGGGGAAAATAAAATAAAAGGAACTTTAAGTAGTCTAGACCAGGGCGTATCTGTAATGAAGATCATACAGTATTGTGTTTTATTATTGAGCAATATTCATCACCAGTATTTTAAAGATGATTAGCTTTTGCATGATTTAGACTTAGAGGGCTCAGTTGTTTGTTTCACCACCGGCATAGGTAAGTGTCTCAGATTTCCAAGCAGACTTATTCAAGAGAATCTACTGTATTGACTTTTAGCCAATGGGTAATTACAGATAAGGGTTGAGGAGCTTCTCTATAAGGGGATTAGCATTCTTCTCTTCTAAATACTAAATGGGAAATGATCCTTTAAACACTGGCTCATTCACTGGTGCCACATGTCAAGCATAGGTAGAATGCAGACTTGTCATACTATAAAAGAGAAAAGAATCTCTACTTCCTTGTGCTCCTTTGCCTTTTTTTCCCCTTTGTGTGCTATTCACTACAATATACTTCAGCCAGCTCTAGGATGTGACCCATAAGAAAAAGCCATGTGGCCACAAGTGCCCGCTAGCACAGAAGTGAGCAGACACCTGGCCCTCAAAATCAGAGGGGATGGGGCTCACCAAGAAAAAAAACTAAAGAAAAATTCAGTATTGTGTAAAAAATATTCCAGCCAGAAAGGAGCGTAAATCATTCAGTGATTTTAAAAAGGGTCATAAATATAACAATAAGAATGAGTAATGATCCAGCTAGAATCAGCCAACTGCTTAGTCTGATGTTGTTCATGTGCACAAATGCAGCTCACTGTTTGAATGTATGGGGGAGGGCAGAAGATTTCCAAGGCTATTTTCAAACCACTATTAGTTCTAATGTGGCTAATTTAACAGCGATAAGATTAAAAACAAACAAACAAGCAAAAATTTGCTGTAGCTCAGGGAAATCTGGAAAGCTTTCTGCTGCTTTCATATATTCAAAATGCTGAGCTTCCCCTCTTGCTGGGAAGAATCCACAAACTGGTCCTGAATAGTACCTGACCTCACATAGCACTTTGCATTCAAAGGTATCATTAATGCCATTTTACACATGGAAAATCGAAGGATAGAGAGGGTGACCAGATGTCCCATTTTGGGGGACTTTTTCTTGTATAGGTGCCTATTACCCCCCACCCCCACCTGTCCTGTTTTTTCACAGTTGCTATCGGGTCACCCGAGATAGAGAAAGTGATTTGCCAAGGTCACATGTCAGGCCAGGGGCAGAGCCAAGAATAGAATCCTGGGGTGAAATCCTGGCCCCATTGAAGTTGAGGGCAAGACTTCAATAGGGGTCAGGATTTCTGATCGTCAGAGTCCTCTCTAGTGACCTGTTCATTAAAGTAGGTGATCCTGTTTACTCCTACCGTGGTTTGTGGGAAGTCTCTTCCCGGGCAGTGGGCAGGGGCATTCCCTATTATAGGCCATTGTCTCATCAATCTTTACAGGATGTCCTAGGGAGAGGAGGACAGGTTGTAGCCTGCACACTCCACTGTCCCACTACTGTGCAGTGGGACCAGAATAAACTCCTCTGTCTCTGGCACTGCTTGTGTGAGCTCAGTGGGGGCAGTTTTGTTGGGGCTGCGGGTGAATTAGTTGAAGGATTTATTTGCTATTTTGTTCCCTCCTTTCTTCCCCCCTTGCAATCCGCAATAGAGATCACATATTCCATTCTGGATTTGAACTCAAACTTAAAAGTTGTATTTTACATAATATTGCGCACACACAACACCAAGTTAGAAGAACATTATGAAGGTTGTAAAGTCAAACACTGGAAGTTAGGAAAGCCAGAATTAAAGTTGCCTGTGCAACCTCAAGTCAGCACCCTTGTATGTATGCATTATGATAGTCTTCAATAACATAATCACCTACTATGGTTTTCAAAGGACCCTGGCCTCCAGTCACACCCCCTCCACTCACATTCCCCATCCTCCCTATCTCCTAGACCCAATCACCTTTTTAGGTCTCCTTTTCCAATCTCAATGTTCCCCTGGCTCCTTGTCCCACTCTTTCCCCAACCAGTGTCAGTTGTGTCCCCATGCCTCTCCCTGACTCCTTGTCAGATCTGTCTCCCCTCACCTCTTTCCTGCACCCCACCTAGTGTCAGTTCCCATCTCCTTGCTCAGCCTGTCCAGTCTCGTTCCCCAGCTTCTCATCTAATCTCTGGTCTCTCCTCCCAACCTACTTGCTCTATTTCCCTCCCCAGTTCCCTTCCCAGCTGTCAGTCACAGTCTCCTGCCCAGCCAGTCACACTCCCCCTGATTCTGAGCTCTAATCTCTGCACAGCCAATTCAATAAATGACATGGGGAAAGGGGTAAACAGTGAGGTGGCAAAATTTGCAGATGATATAAAATTACTCAAGTTAGTAAACCAAAGCAGACTGTGAAGAGCTACGAAAGGATCTCTCCAAATGCGGTGACAGGGCAACAAAATGGCAGATGAAATTCAATGTTGAGAAGTACAAAGTAATGCACACTGGAAAACATAATCTCAACGACATATACAAAACGATGGAATCTAAATTAACGGTTACCGCTCAAGAAAGAGATCTTGGAGTCATTGTGGATAGTTCTCTGAAAACATCCGCTCAAAGTGCAGTAGCAGCAGCAGGAGTGCTGGAACTAGACAGGCTGGGGGTCCAGTAGAACCCTCTGGCTTGAAGTGGTTTCCATCATATACAAGGCTTACAGTTTTGTTCAATGGCTCTCAGAAGCCCCACTATAAAAATTGTTCCAACGCCAGGGAGCAGCAGTCAAAAAGGCTAACAATGTTAGGATCCATTAGGAGAGGGATAGATAATAAGACAATAAATATTATAATGCCATGGTATAAATCCATGGTATGCCCATACCTCGAATACTGCATGCAGTTCTGGTCACCCCATCTCAAAAAAGCTATATTAGAATTGGAAAAGGTACAGAGAAGGGCAACAAAAAATGATTAGGGGTATGGAACAGCTTCCATATGAGGAGAGAGTGGGACTTTTCAAGCTTGGAAAAGAGATGACTAAGGGGGGATATGACAGAGGTCTATAAAATCATGCCTGGTGTGGAGAAAGTGAATAAGGAAGTGTTATTTACTCCTCATAACACAAGAACCAGGGGTCACCCAATGAAATTAATAGGCAGCAGGTTCGAAACAAACAGAAAAGTTCATAGAGAATAGGTTATTCACTATTAGCCAAGATGGTCAGGGATGCAACTCCATGCTCTGGATGTACATTGCCTCTGACTGCTAGAAGCTGAAAGTGGCCGTTGGGATGAATCACTTGATGATTGCCTGTTCTGTTTATTCCCTCTGAAGCACATAGCACTGGCTAGATGTACCATTGGTCTGACCCAGTATGGCCGTTCTTATGTTTGTTTTCCTAATCTCCACACTCCTCCACCTCCCAGTCCCAGTTTGCCTACCATCTTCCTAGCAGCTCTAGACCCAGTCTCCCCCAAAAAGCAATTATTGTTACCAGAAACCAAAATGTCCTTCTGTTGAAAATTTTCATATGAAATGAAACAAAAATGGTCATTGAGAAATAAGAGGCTATTTTGTGTTGAAAAATGGTTTTGATAGAAAATCTTTGACTAGCTCTCTTTATATCCCAGCAAGCACAGGGAATCCATGCTAACCCAGAATACAAAAGTTGAGAAATACAGATGGAATTACAATATGTAGCACTGCTCTGTTACTGTGCTTAGGTTGGAGCAGATTTTTTAAAAAAGCAATAGGGGTTGTAAATTCCAATTTTAGGTGACAAGTAGGCTGGGTAATTAAGATCCTGTTTTCCTAGCCCTGTGGGGTAACTTGGAAGTGTGGATAGTACAATGCCTGCACATTTCTAGCTCCTTTGCTTGGCTTGAATGTTGCACTCAGCCTTTATTATGTGTAAGGAAATGAGCCTCATTTGAATTTATGACAAGTCCTTTCTTCATAATAGTTGGTAGCAAAGCATAATTTTTACCTTCTCTGCATAAAATGTTATGCATATTGCGACAATCTCAATTTTACTTTCTCCCCCTTTTGCCTTATAAGGAGTGAAACAACCACTGTTCTTTGTTTAGAGAAAATCCAAGAATAATTTATTTCTAAAGTGACATTTTTTAGTAGTGCTTGGGTGACTCAAACCCAGGGGAAGACCATGCTATTCATTGCCAAACAATTGGCATTTTTCAAACAGCTGTATAGCTCTCCCCTTGCTTTCTTCTATGTTATTTGTAGTCTTAAATATTATTTGTATAGCAGTAGCACCCAAAAGCCCCAGTCATATTTGAGCCTACATTGTATTAGACGTTGTACAGACATCACACACAATACCACAACCCTGCCTCAGGAGTTTACAATCTAAGGTGCTGATCATGCAAGCTGCTCTGCTGTGTCCACATGCTGCATCTTGCAGGATCAGGACCTAAGGAATAAAGAATGTTATCTCTGCCTCCATTGTTCTCCTTCCTTTTTTGCTTCCTACAGTCTCAGCTCTCTGTCCTATTCTCTTTGCTGTATTCTATTCCGTTCTCCCAATAGCCCCTACTCCTTTATTACTCTCTTTCCCCCTCCCGCAGTTATCTTCATTTTCTTGCTCAGTTTTGTTCTTCTCATTCCTTGCAAGTGAACTTCATCTCTTCTATGCACCCTGAGATCCAACACTCCCTCTTATACCCCAATATGATGGATTCCTTTTTGGTATCTCTGGCTGCTCTAACTTGTGCTAGGGACAGTTTGGCCCCAGCAATCTGCAGGATTGGGGGAGGCAGAAAGATGGATTAACTCTACCTTTGCCTCCATCCACAACCCTAAAAAGAGCTTAATGCAGTTGGTTTGAGCCGTGGTTCTAGATTGCAGGAAATACATTTGTTTAATAACAGCAATGCTCTTTGTAGCATGTAACTGTTATTCTCTCAAGTGTTGGATGGTACAGTGCACGGACTCCCTTTACGCATCCATGTTCTCCCTATTGTTTTAGCAGAAACTTGAAACCAAGTGGATTTGATTCAGCTGGTAGCACTTTACCCTTTGGCAATTTAGTTATATTATCACTCAGTCTAAAGCAGTATTCAGTGACAATAATGGCTTTTTGCTCTCTTAGAAACACGTGTTTTGCTATGCTATGAGACCAGTGATCCATCTCGTTTAGTATCCTATCCTTACATAAAACCAAAATGATAAAGTCAAAATGAAACATTTTGATAATTTTCTTTTGAAAAATTTGACGAAAGCAGTATGTTCCCGTGAAATGTTTTGATTTTGTGGAATCGGCATTTGCTGATGGAAAACTGTGCTATTGGAAGATACTCTACTGCTAAGCTCCTGGCTCCAATGCTATGTAGTGGCAATAAGTTCCATGGGTTAATTCTGCATAGTAACATTCTCATACTGAAATCTGTATTTTTAAAGTGTTTTAGCAAAGGTGGGAACATCCAGTTTCCAGTGGTTTGCCAAACTCTGAAACAGTCTTCTTTGGATGTTTAATCATTTTTTGCTTCTTGTAAAAAGGTCTTTTCCTCTCTTTTCACAGCATTGCAGCGTAGTCCTAGAAGGCAAGAGAAGGGTTAATACATTTAGTTGATAGGTACTGCAGGGAATGTAATAGTCTGAGTTTTACAGCATTATTTGCCCATAAAGCATGCTGTACAACTACTAACAAGACGGCCATTCATTTTTTCAATAAATCCTGCACAGGAGTATTAGGGTCTGCGAACTGACAATTGATTTACTGCCTGGAAAATTATTCTTTATTGATTTATATAACATTGAGGCGACTGCAAATGCTAAAGTTAGTGACACTCTTATTTAGTCAGGCAATTACAAGTAGGAGAATTGGTTTAGTACCTCTAGGTGACAACTACATATTATTCAATTATGAATTTCAGTAATCCATGAATTATAATACATAAAAGTGAGTGAGATCAGGTTAATTATTTTTTTTTTGTAATATGAACACTGTCCTTTGTGCAAGCAAGTGGTTTAAATGTCAGCCTAGAGTTGTATTTTTAATGTAGCACAATGAACCAGGCATGGTTTTAATGAAGATTCTTGGATTCTTTATCTCACTCAATTTGTTATACTGTATATGTGTTAACAAATTGGGTAGGATAAAGAATCCAAGAATCATAGTACGCACACACACACTATAATATGTGTATATAAAATGTGTGTTATCACATTTTCAAATGTGACTACTGATTTGGTACCTCCGTTTTTGAGCTCCCAGTATTAGATACCTTAACGAGACCTGATTTTCAAAAGGAGGAGCCCAGAAAGTGAGACTTCCACAATCACTAGAGAGAGAGAAACTCAATTTAAAGAAATACAATCTTGTTTTAGGGGAGAAGAAAGAAACGTTATTTCTACCAGTGTGACTCACTTGACCAGGATGTTTATTAGGCGTATCTTGCAGACGTGTAAATGAGCAATTGCTTTGTTCTGACACAAGGGAGTACTTTTTCTAAGAGGAGTAATATCCACTTTTACAGATGAGGGAGTGGAGGTTAACCGAGCTGCCCAAGGTCATACAGCATGTCTGTGGCAAGCAGGAATTGAACCCATGTGTTCCGACTACCACTTGAATCCATGTGGTCTGCCACAGATACCAAATACAATTCTCTCTCAGGGGTGAGATGAGGAAAGAGCTCAGGAGGGATAGTGGACAGGTTATAGCACTTAAATACACATGAGTAAGCAGTCTTGCTGATGTACAATATAGCGTTAGTATCTACAATTATCCCTTTCTGTTAAGTGTACTCCCATCCTCAGCCCTCTCCTTTTTAGCTCTACTCATTGATTGACATTGAGGGAGTGAACAACAGCTTCTACAAGTCTACCTGTTCCCCCTCTCCCTCCCCCCACATCTGTCCTGAATCTCAGCAGATGTTTAGAAAGGACTTGAATGTGAGGAGAAAAGAGGAGAGAGGCAGCAAATAAGAGATTTTAAGGTTGTGAGCCTCGGTCATGGGAATGATGGTCAGTGATAAAGGGTGAAATCCTGTGTCCCATTGAAGTCAACAGTGAAACCCCCACTGGCTTCAATGAAAGCAAGATTTCACCCAGATCGTTCAGGAAGGAAGCTTAGGAGTTTTTTACCACATTGATTTTAAGGTTGCAGATAACAAGAAGTACCAGAGTATTCTGAGTCACATTCCCTCTGCACTGTAATCCCTTGAAATTTAAAATGTGATGTAAGTTATACATTGGGCATAAGTGAAAACAGGGGTAAGTTTTGTAGCCAGAAAAGTAGTTCAATTTGAACCAGTTTGGCTCTGAATGGATGAGCAAAACGAGAGTTAAATGAGTTTTTGGGGACTTCCAGGGGCTTAGTCCTTCTTACACGAGGTCTGAAATGCATTTGAAATAATTTTAACTAGGAACTTGCTTGAACAGGGAATTGCATTTTACTGCACAGCTCATGAAACTGTATTACATATTGCACTGTACAGTGATGAACCTGCCCCAGGAGTCTTCAACCTGCTTCATTATACTGAGTTGTTCTCCTTAAGCTGTAGATGGTGCCACTTTACCTTTAGCAGGGAGAGTAGGACGCACCACCAATTCCAAGGCTGTTTCCAGTAGCTTTGTATGGCTGCCATTGAGCCTCTGACCCACAAAGAAGGAATCCCGAGACACAAGCCGGGTCTCTTCTACATACTGCTGTTATGAAAGATTCCAAGATAGCAGTAGTTGCAGGGGTCAGGTCTCTTGCGTATATACAGTTTGGCTGCTATGCTATTGGCTGAGCTATAAAAAGCATTCCCTTGTGTCTGACAGTTCAGAATAATAGCTGATTCTCAAAATCTCAAAGAATAAAAAAAGCTACCCACACTTCCTTTTTGCAACACAATACACCATTGTGTTCAATGCGTTTTTCATTCCATTACTTTTTTCAAAGAACAGAGATATTGGGTTTTTAAAAACAGAAAATGAGGGGGGAGAGGGTGGTTGTTGTTCTAGACAAGCAATTTAATGAAAATGCTACTGAAATGCTTTTTGCTCTATGAAAACTAGTAAATCAATTACAAAAGCAATTTCCTTACCCAGTGTGATTTTATTGTGTTTGACCAGGGCATTTGATAAGTATTAGTTCTTGCTGAGAGCAAAGAGTACATTTTATTTCAAGCTTTGCTTTCATGTGTTTGGAAAAGGGAAGCATCAGTTGGGGAGTTGGACACTCATGCTTTTAAGATCATTTTCAGTAGGACATGGGTGTCTCAGTGCAATAGTCACTGGATTGACTGTTTCATATTTATAGTAAATAAAGTAAGAGAGGGAAGCTTTCTGGTTGTAATGGGTGCATAGGCTCTGGGAATCTGCTGCAAAATTTCACATGATGTTTTTGATCCGTTTTGCTTGTTTTTCATGTTTTGTTATGTTTTGAAATGTTGAGGATTCCAAAACATTCTGCAGCTCAGTTTGGGAAAATCTACCTCTTACCTCAAAACAATGTGTGGCATGTTCACATCTTCTCAAGGAAATGTAATGGCATCCATCTTTTAGCTTAGGAAT
Organism: Lepidochelys kempii; assembly: GCF_965140285.1. NCBI lineage: Eukaryota > Metazoa > Chordata > Testudines > Cheloniidae > Lepidochelys > Lepidochelys kempii. Next base: position 26,019,275 of record NC_136387.1, read on the forward strand.
TGATTAAAACAACACAGAGGGACACGTACACATTTATAATAGTATTTATAACTGTATGCAGATATGTGCCAGGTCATGCAAGGACAGAAATGGCCTGAGAAACAGACTTTCTGGTTCCCTGCAGTTGTGTAATAGAAGCAAGGTGTAGAACATCTCCCTATTAATCTAGTATTGGGGGAACCTGAGAAGTTTGGATGTTTGGAAGCATACATCAAGAGCCCTGCCAGGCTTTAACTGCAGTCACTAGTCAGCGAACACTGATTGCTGCCATGTGTCAGGGATATATCCTTTTGTAGCCCTACTCATGTCATGTGACTGGGACTTGGCAATAAAGATCATCAGCGCTTCTGTGTGTCACACCATTACTACATAGGCCATGTACCTTTTAGTCCCCTACACTCTCTTTCCACCCATAAACACCCTGCAACAGGCCCTCTTTCAGTGACCTTCATAACTCCTACACTAGCGGTTCTCAAACTGTGGGTCGTGACCTCATTTTAATGGGGTTGCCAGGGCTGGCTTTAGACTTGCTGGGGCTTTCGGCTTTAGGCTTTCCCACTGCTCCATCTAGGGTGGTGGGGCTTGTGCTTTGGCCCTCCTGCCCGGGGTGGCAGGGCTCATGCAGGCTCAGGCTTCGGTCCCCCGTCCTGGGGTCGTGTAGTAATTTTTGTTGTCAGAAGGGGGCCACAGTGCAACAAAGTTTGAGAACAGCTGCCCTACACTGATGTTCCTTGCAAGGAAGGACCTGTGGAGGGCCTTCCCCATCTCTGGATCTTTGATGGATGCATGGCTATCACCTTGTAAGCCTTCAGAATCCGCCAGGCAGAGCCACTGCTCTGATTTTCCATTCCAGATGCAGTTTGGTAGAGAGTAATAAATAGTTCCCTGCTAGTGCCACCAACTGTCTTTTCTAAGTAGCTCACAGACAAACATGAAAAATACAACAGCTTCCCCTGAGACAGCCAGTCAAAATTAGCAGAAGGGTAACTGGGAGCAATCAGAAAACTAGGAGTAATATCATGTGACTTGTGTGACCAATCACAGCTGAACAAACCAGCTCAAAGTTCTAAAATGCAATGAGAAAATTAGCTGCAAAAATTTCAAAGTCATCCTAATACCGAAAATATCTTCACACAATGTTTAGCTGCTTATCACAATGTTTTGGGTGAAACCTTGGCTCTGCTGAAGTCAAAAGCAAAACTCCGCTTGACTTCAGAGGCCCAGGATTTCACACTTTGTCTTGAGAACCTTTTTATGAGCATCTGATGCCTGATTTGGGGCTAAGTCAGCAGGTGCTGACAACAAATGGAGCTCTTCTTATGCTACTGACATTAAACCTTGTCTCGGGCCTGACAGGAAGTGTAGGCCTTGTCTGCGTTAGGATTTGTGCCCACTGGAGTAGCTGCACGAATGTTACAACATCGATAGATGTGCTGCATTGGTACAAGTCATTATTTACATCAATGCATCTACATGAATGAGTAAAATCCTCAGTGTACACAAGTGCTTAGGAATCCATAGATTGTTTACCCATTAATTTAATTGTGTGCCCAGGTTGTGAACTTTATCTATAAAAATGAACATCCTGTCCTACTAGTACATCTTCTCACTCTGTTTTTCACCGAAAATGGGAATCACTGACATATGAACACAACAATAGAGATAAGAAAATGAGTATAAAATAGACATTTATGGTTAAATTCTAAATAGAAGTAGCTTTCTGATTCAAAATACTTGTTCTTACTCAATATGTCATATGTGACACCAAGAACATAAAGTGATAATGCCTTTTGCATTGTTAGCAAAACCACAATTTATAAAGTTATTAATGACTGAAAACTTTACCAATGCCATCACAACACCTAGGTGCTGAAGATGTAGTCCAGTCTGAAACAGGGCTATATTAACGTGCACTAGGTACCTCTTAGAACACACCAGTAGGGTGTAAATGGGCAATTGAAGCACAACGCATTAGAGGACTCTAGAAATCAATCCCCCACCCCAGTTCGCACTGTGGCGCCATGTAGACAACCCCCTAGATGTGTACACAGCAACAGAGACTCTCTCACCATTTTTCTACCATTTTTCCAACATTTGCAAATAGCATGTATATAGTATTTTGGTTCCATTTATTCCTGGGAGCTACAGTTTTCACAGTATAAAGCATGGCAGATGGAATCATTTCTGGCAATTCAGCCCTAAAATTTAATTTGCTTCCATAAAAACGTAATAAAATCACATCACAATAAGTGCAACTTCTTGGCCAAAATAGATTAATTGATCTTAATTTGTAAAATTATATTTTCTTTCTTGCTGAGGTTAAAGAGAGAGAGAGAAAGGCAGGGTGTTGTGTGATTAGAGCCGTACCCTGGGACTCAGGGGATCGAGGTTTGATTCCCTGCTCTGCCACAGACTCCCTGTGTGACCATGGGTAAATCATGAAGGGCCAGATTTCAGTGGGAATTTCTGTACCTAGGTGCTTTGGAAATCCCATTAGCTGCTTATCTGCATTTTAAGGTGTCTAAAAACCTGGCCTTTAGTCTCATTTTGCCTCAGTTCCCCATCTGTAAAATGGGTTAACACTAACCTTCCTCACAGGGAAAACACATTCAAGACTGAGGCTTTCAAGTACTATGTTAATGGGGATAACTATAAGTACCTGAAACAGAGAAGCACTCTTCTTACTAGGGTAATCCTCTCAGCCACTTCTTTTGCTGAATCCAGTAGGCTGGATCCACCCATAATGTTAATGGTTTATTTTACTAGTCTGTGGATTTACAAAGCAATATGTAGTTGAGTTTTTTCTCTGAACTAAAAGAAGGCAAAAACAGATATGTCTAGTGATAGCTGGCACTTAATTTCTATATTTATAGAAAAGTATCATCCTTTGGGGACTCAACTTGGTTCACCTCTAGATGCTACTTCAATATAAAAGTTAAATAATTATATTTATTAATCATGTGTGCTTCTGCTCCCATATCCAATAGGTTCTAGTGCATGTGGAGAGCAGAATTTGTGGGACAGCTTCTTGTTCTCTTACACAGGTGGGCAGGGATCGGGAGTGGGAGGAGCAAACCCCTTCCTCTCAATGCTCTAAGCTAACCAGGGGAGCTGAGCCAGCATGGAGCAGAGTGTCACTAGCAAATTATCTCTCGACTGGAGCAACAGTCTCTGAGTCACAGTTCTCTCCATGGTCTGTCTGTCTTCCTTGGGCAGCAGAGCTCCACATTACCCCTTATTTAGGGCAGGTTGCAAATTCCTAGTATAGCTCATACACGGTGAATCTTTGAATTTTAATAAGACTATTGTTCTACACATTTAAAATTTATTCCATCACCCCTTTGATGAATCTGGTCCTCCCATGTCATGCTCCCCCTGTTCTGTGACCACTCCCTCAAAGGAGGCCTGCCACCAAGAGCATCCCCAGTCATCCCAATGAGAGACTGATATGAAATAAAACCAGTGAATATAATTCAGTAATCTTGAATGTGCTGCCCATGGACCTCAGTGACCCCAAATTACAGATAATAACACAATAACAAGAGAGATGGCTTTTATCATGAGTCATCACTTCAGCACAACTCATTTCATTTACAGCATCTTTGCAGTTAGGTATATTAATAAGATTAATATGTGGTGATTAGAATAATAATAAAATGTTATCTATCTGGTGATTGTTTGACACTACTTTCTGGAAGCCCTTTCTTGGGGTAGTGTGTAAATGTAACACTCAATCACACGTGGATCATAATATAAGTAGTTTCTGGCAGTCAACAATATTGTTTTTAGTCATAAGGTTAGCCTCTGAGGTGCATTTGTACTAGCCAAAAAAATCAAGAAATCCCTTTTTTTTTTTCAAATTCCGGATTAAGGCATTTTGATCTCATTAACATGGATCACTTTCTTTAAACCTAAGTAGACGCTACATATCATGTAATTGCAAAAGCTCCTTTTTATAGCAATTAAAATGATTTTTTCCTGTGACCTACTGTACAATTAAGATAACCTTAATAAATTTATTAGGATATTAGAACACTAATTACATTACAAACATATCCACTTATTTTTGAAATGTTTATGCTTTAATTGACTCATTTAAACTAATTTTAATGTCCCTGTATAAGTCATCATTAATTGAATTTATTTACACATGCAAATAATAATACGGTGCTCCATTGTACCAGCTCAGATAGAAAAAGGAGTTAAAGTACCAGTTAAATTAACTGAATTTGACATATTTCTACACTCACATGACATTACAGTCAGAACTCTGTGTGTGTGTGTGAGAGAGAGAAAGAGAGCGCTCTAGTGACATGTCTTCATCTGAAGAAATATCACCTTTTAAGGCTGGCATCTCAATTAATTTTCAAAAGTGCTTCATGGATTCAACATTAAAACTTGTTGTGTATGGAATAAGATTCCACCATAGAATGAAAATGTTAGAGCTGAATATGGGAAATCCAGCAATTTATAGTATTTTAACAGAGTCACGCCAGAATGTTCATATTCCCAACTGAATGATTTTGTAATTACTGGAGAGACACCAATGTACAGAGCAGTATGTAAAAATAATATTGAAAAATATAAAGGGGAAAAATTAGGAGATCATGATGCACATTGGAAACTTCTAGGGGGCCTTACCCAAAGCCCGTTACTGTCAATAGTATTCTACTCACTTCAAAGAGCATGGGATCAGATGCAGAGTAAATTTTTCAAAGCTTGAGTAAGAGAGCTTTGCTATACTAAATATATCCTAATGCACAGTGAGGCTGATAGAAGGAATCCTCAGCTTCATCATATGCTTCATGGCAGTGGTACACCTGTAGGTGGTCCATGGATAGGCACAGCTGGTGCTGGATCACTCAATGAAATTAACAGGCAGCAGGTTTAAAACAAACAAAAGGAAGTACTTCTTCACACAATGCACAGTCAACCGGTGGAACCCATTGCCAGGGAATGTTGTGAAGGCCAAAACTAGAACAGGATTAAAAAAAGAACTAGATAAGTTCATGGAGGATAGATCCACTATTGGCTGTTAGTCAGGATTGTCAGGGATGCAACTCCATGCTGAGTGTCCCTAGCCTCTGTTTGTTGGAAGCTGGGAGTGAACGATAGGGAATGGATTGTTTGATAATTATCAGTTCTGTTGTTTCCCTCTGAAGCACATGCCATTGGCCACTGTTGAAAGACAGGATACTGGGCTAGATGGAGCATTGGTCGACCCTGTATGGCCGTTCTTATGTGTGGGATGGGAAGGAGTAGAAGACATGTATTGTTTCTGTGCACTTTGCAGTTTTGGCCCTAATGGATTCATGCGGTCTGTAAACCTACTTCCCTTTGTAACTAGCAAAGGGCTATCACAGAGGTGATCCATGATGTCACCCTTCTGCCCAGGGGAAATTATCCATTTCACTCTGTTTGGCCCTAACATGCCTGTGTAAGTGGGGTAAGGATTGGGCTCTGTAAGCAGTAGTTTGCTGTAACCGATCCAATCCTATGAAATGGTCGGTCATGGAGTTTCACTGAGCAGTGAACACTTCACTGAAATACTCACCATCCTTTAAAGTACTGGCTTCTAGAAGGGAACCATTCTACATAAAACATAAAGATCTGGGGAGTTGTGTTTATGCAGCAACTTTATTCAAATCCCGCTAATCAGCGGAAGAAGAGCAAGGGATTTTTAGAGAGGAAATCATACCAAGGTTGCTCCATCCCAAAGGTTGTGCACTGCAACAACAAAATGGGCTTGATCTTGAGCTTCAGGTGTGTGGAGAGGCATTTCTATAAGTGTCTGGTAAAAAGTAACAAGCAGGACAAATTGTATGGGGAAACCTGATATTCCTTAATGCGAGTGCTCTTGTTTGAGCACCAAATTACTCATGCCCAGTATCAGGAGTAAGGGCAAGAAAAGGGCAGGCAGCAAAACACCATATTTGCATGCCAAGGTTGTCACTTAAACCCATGACTCCTCAGACATGCCCATTCTCTGCCCTACTTTTACCCTGCACTCTTGAGTAAGGGAGTGAGCATACAAGAAGATCAAGACCAAAATCCCTTCAAAGTAGAAGACTATGATGAGTGCTTGTACTCATGCGGACTCTGCTATGATGGCTCTATACCACGTGGTTTCTTTGATGCAGGTAAATCCTCAGTGACCTGGATCCTCTGGCTTTCAGCTGCTGTACATCTTCCAGAATACTAGAAAGCAACTGGAGCGGAGGCAAAGGTTTGGCTCCGTAGGTCTGTGTTAGGCACGACTCTTCTGGGTCTGCCTTTTTCTGCCCCTTCACCCCTCAGTTCAGGCAACAGAATGAAGCCCAAAACATTATCCTACACATATAAGATGATATGAGCAACTGCATTAGAAAAAGGATAATTGATTCTTGATGCATCTTTACCAAAAGATTTTTTTTCAACTTTTTCCTCTTTAAAATATTTACACTCAACACATTGCAAAGGTGTGTGTGTGTGTGTGTGGGGGGGTTAACCTGGCAGTTTTCCTCTGCACTGTTTTATCTTATTGCTCTTGGAAAGTAATCAAGCACGTCTCCTGCTAATCCACACTATGAAAAAAAACTTCATTTTATAGAAACATTTCCAAAATAATAAGTACACTTTTAAAATAATACTTAAAAAAGAGCTGCTGCATATGTAATTTGTCCCCTAATATGGAAGTTAATAATAGTGGGATTAAAAAAAAAATCTTTAAACTACTTTTCACCATATATCATTATTCTGTGTTTGTACAGCATCTGCCACAGTGTGATCCTGGTCCATGGCTGGGACTCCTAAGCTCTACTGCAATACAAATAATCATACTCAAGAGAAAAAATATAATGATATATATAAAACAGTATATTCTAGTATAAAAAGAAGTACAGGTTTTATTACTAAAATATACTCTTCTCCAGGAAGAGGAAACATATAGTACTATCTGTTGAGCTGTATGTTTACAAATCTCTGTTTTAAGTTATTTTCCTATATATATGAGAGAGAATGTGAGGACATAAGTACTCCATTGATATTTTTATGGAATAGATATAGGTTTTGTTTATAGGAAAATAAACCCTCAACACATAATCTTTAATTTAAACTCCAAATAGCTATTAATAAGAAACCTGGGAATTATCAGCAGGCTATAATTTTCTGGGAATCTTCATTATCAGTTAGGTAGAACTATGTAATAAACAACAAGGAGACCACCTCCCCACCCCCCCAAATAAGTATTTGCAGCTTGTATCATGAATTCCAATAAATAGCTGCCCCCAATAATATCCTGTATATAGAGGCTATGGAGTATGATGCAGGAATAAAATGAGGAACCATAAAAAATATACCTGAATAGCCAAAAAGATGCTGGGTAAGTAAGGTAGGTGTGTGTGTGTGTGTGTGTGTGCTTGTGTGTGTGTGTATATATATATTACATACATACACATTATATGAGTGTCTCTTTCAATCTAAATTTAAAAAAATGAAGATCTGAAGGTCCCTCAAGTCTGGCTACTTAACTTGAAACACCACACAGAACCTGATTTTCAGAAATTTCTGAGCACCTACCCTCTAAATTTTTGCCCTTCCAAAGGTGTCTAATTGGCCACACCATTACTGGAGCATTCAAAATGATGAGTCACTTCTGAAAGTTTAGCTTGTCTCATAAATGACAAGCAATTTGTCTTCTGCCACAGTCTGATTTAATTAATGTTGGAGGGGTATTGAATGAGGCACAGATGTCACTGCATTAACTCCTATTCCCCACCCCTAGAGGGAAGAAGAACTATTCCAGCCTTTTATCTTTATATTCCTCATGCTTCATGGGATAGAAGTCATGAACTAGAATACCCAGGGAACCTCTGACTGCTTCCCTCTGCCTCCCACTCCCAGGCTTTGCCTGAGATTATACCACATCAGGAGTCCTGTGAAAAATAGTTTTCAGTACAACAGCCTTCTAATTTGACAAACACAAATACTGGCCCATAAAGAACACATTTCGGTACACAGAACCTATAACAGAGACAATCAAATGCATTCTGTTTAATCTCTTCTAAAAGCCCCAAGAACACTTTTTATTTCAGGCTCCTAGTCTTTATTTATATGCATAGATTGCTTAAGTTAGCACATTCTGTAAATAGCTACAAAGCTATTGTGATAAGAACAGCAAGTGGTCACTAAAATCTTGACATTTTATGGACCTAAAAGGATACCCTGTAATCTTCCTTTGATGTTTTGTGCATCAAATATCACTTACCAAACACTTTAGGATGCTCAAGATGCAGGCTTGACATGCAATTTCATTATTAGAAGGGACTAGACAGAAATGCACACAGCAAATAAAAAGGTTTCTATGCCACACTATCTGTGATTCTGCTGCTGCATAAATGTTTAAATTAATGATGCAATTACTGCTCCCCTTGTGGTTATCACTGGCTGCAATGTAACAAGTGTTCACATGTTGCTGAGTTATTAGCAGTGTAATAATTATTCAAATTTGCCTGATTTACTTTCTGTTAGGAGCCCAAAACTTTTCCCAAGGTCAGCAATATGTTTGTTGAGGAAGGCAATCTAGAAGCAAGCTTCGGAGAACTGAGTTTAGTTTTGGGCAAGAACTCTCAAGGAGGGGTTACCACAGAAAGATTTATGAGCATTAATAAACCCAGTGGTTATAATAATAGTAGTTAGATTTGACATTAGATCTTAGGAGTCACATGTTCTCGCACGTTGCCTTCCATTTTACAACTTTATGCAGGAGATTATTGTGGTATATTAGCACTTCTGCTTCGGTTTTCAACTGTATCCTGCCCAGTATCAACTCTGCATCCAGGTTGAGTAGAGGAAAGCAGGGCATGAAATTTGTAAAACCACATGGGAGATTTATATATCTCACAAATGCACAGTAATCTAGAATCATCTAGGGCAGGTGGGGGTGTCTGCGTATGTGTGTACACACAACATACACACTCTACAGGCATTTTTTAATTATTCAGAAATCAAGCACTATGTTTCTATAATGCTTATACAATGTGGCTCCATTCCCACTTGGTTCCTAAGCATTACTGTAATAATAAAAAATAATAGATGCTAAATTTCTTAATGGCATAATTAACAATTTACTGTTACATTCTTTAAAAAAAAATCATTCTGTCCTCAAAGAGTAAGTGCTGTAAGTTTGGGGAAGATATACTGTATTGTTCATACACAGCAAAGGAGTTGAATCCCCTCTTTTATTGCAAAATAGAACTCAGCCTTAATCATGGAGTCAGGACTGGAGCCTCCATGAAATATGTAAAACACCACATATGTGTAAGTGATGTCCATGGATTAAATTCCAGACCCAAGAGGTTCATTTAAAACAGGCTGAAAAAAAATGATACAAATTTTAATGAAAGTGTTTTTTGAAAAATTTTCCTGATTTTCTGAAATTTCAGAATCAATGAAAATAATAAATTCCACCAGCCATAGAACCAGTAACAAAAATATAATAGATATAAACTTGTAGATATAAAATTGAAATTCAAAAAATGTAAACCACTATAGAAGATTAAATATCTTATGCCACATGGTAAGATTTGTCATGTACCTTTGGCCATTTCATCTGCCCTCTTCCCACTACTTCATCTCTCCAAAACCTAATATTCCATCCCTGACAAACAAATTTAAACAACTGCCACCATTTAAAAAAAAAAAGAAATCAACCTGCCCCAGAAATATTGCTGCCTTTTTCCTGCAAATGTGGACTTTGCTCCTGATGACATCTGCCTGAGTTCCAGGGTGGGTATGAGTCAGACCTGGGCCTATGACATGTTTTCTAGATGTAAAAGTATCTGTAAAATCTAGTATTGTGTGGACCTGCAGGGCTAAAACTGCGTGAATCATACCCCCAGAAACAGAAAGCTCTCAGCTTCCCATTGGGATCCAGCTCTCACTTCTAGATGTGGAAGGATCCAAGATTTTGGCCATTAAAGTTGATATTTTAGGGCATAAAAAAAACCTATTTTTGGTCATGCTGAGAGATTTTATGATTCCTACTAAGCCCCATACAACTGGTTTCAAAGTAACAAAAATTCTTCGTTTTACAGGTGTAGTGATATGAAAAATAGCCCAATAAAATGTTTTAAAACTCTTCAGGACATTTCTAGAATAGCAGTTCTTCTCTAACATATGAGACCTGATTTACAAAGACCCTGAATTCTAGTATCTCCTGTTGACTTTAACTGAAACTCTGATGCTGAGAATTTCTGAAAATGTGCTCATGTGGCATATAAGAAAAGGTTTATTAACATTCATTTGGAATATCCTACATAACTCACTGATGACTTTGCCACTCATGCATAATGCCCCTATCCCTAACTCTTGCTGATAAAACCATAGCACAGCATTGTGTGTATGTGTGTGTGTGTATACGCTTGTGTATCTGATTCAGGTTGATTTCCAGCATACCCTGCATTTTATGAATAAAATGACAACTCCATTTATTTTTCCAGATGCCAGATTTGAAGCTGGTGTCTCTATTTCTTGTGCACCCAAACTCCTGCTGACTTCACTGGGAATTTTGGGTGCATAAAGAATGAAGCATCCCATCCTTCATGCTGTGCTTCCTGAAAGAGATACTACAGTTGTCACCATTTAAAAAAAATCAACATTTTTTTCCCAACAGATACTACATGGCTGGCACAATCATTTCCCTTTCTCATTCTACAAAGCAACCGTGGTATCTTAGGATATGTGTGGTGGGGTACCCAAACTGCACGCTGGGCTTGAAGAGGTTAAAAGGCAGTGCTTCAGCTGGAGCTCAGGTATCATGCTCTGGCTGGAGGAGTGGGTTAAAAGGAGCTCAGAAGCCCAGCCAAAGGGTGGTGGACAGGCTCTAGGAGAAACAAATACTTTGCTGGGAAACCAGATAGAAGGCTGAGCCTGAGAGGGGCCCACAGAATGGCTGAGGGCCCACCACCCTATTGGGAACCAGGAGGTCCCACATGGCCCTGCTCATTTGGACTCTTTTATTAAACTATTGACTATTTGGACTATCGGGGCCATGCCCCAAACTGAAGGAGCACATAGGTGGGAAGTAGCCCAGGGCAGTGCACTTGGACTCTCTGCAGGGAGGACCCCACTGAAGTTGCTTTCTACATGTTGCTGGTCTGGGACCCAATGGAGAGGGAGAGCCTGGGTCACCTTACCATGCTCTCCTTCAGGGCAAAGTCCCAGATGTGGGTGGAGGCCAAAAGACTCTGAGCATAAACCAGGCATCTCTACTGCTCTGACAGAAAGACAAGGAACTGGAGGTCAGTTTTGCTAACTACTAGGTAGCCTGGCCCTCCAAACACCCTATCACAGTATGTCTTCACTGCAGTGTTCGTCTGAGGTATAACTCGAGTATTGCCCCTAGCCTGACTCATGTCCACACACAAAAATCTGTAGCCTGAGTTAAATGGTGCTTTAAACTTGAGCTATCTGGTCCATCAGGGTTGAAGCTTGAATGCTGCTGATGCTCAAGCTAGTAATGCAGTGGGGACTTAGCTACTCTCTGTGCTGATGGTACACTCAGTCTGTGCTGCTTGAGTGTTGTTTTGCAGTGTACCTGCTCTCACTTGAGCTAGATTAACTCAAGAGGAGCAAGGGTGGACAACGCTAGCTAATACTTCAGTGAAAACAAGCCTTTAGCTCAATGGTTCCCAAACTTTTTCCACCGCTTGTGCAGGGAAAGCCCCTGGTGAGCCAGGCTGGTTTGTTTACCTGCTACGTCCGCGAGTTTGGCCGATCGCGGCTCCCAGTGGCGGATGTGGCAGGTAAACAAACCGGTCTGTTCTGCCAGAGGCTTTCCCTGCACAAGCAGCGGAACAAGTTTGGGAACCGCTGCTTTAGCTCTTCATATATGGTGAGTGTTTGTAAATGCTGAGTTTTTAAGAGAATTACCATAGTGGATCAGACCAGTAGTCTGTTTAGTATGTCTCCAGCAGTGGCCAGTACCAGCTGTTTCAGGGGAAGATGCAAAGAATCCTGAAGTAGGCAAAGTTTTTTTTTTTCCTAATGTCCATTAATTAGAGGTTGGCTTATGCCCTATATGAAAGATGTGTGGTTGAACTATAATAATGTATGAATAGTGTATATGACTTGGGGTAGTTACTGTATGTCTATATGGGGTAAATTCACTGTATACATAGGTGGTTTACTTTAATATCAGGCTGTTAGGAAACGAGCAGGAAGGCAATACAATGGATCCAGATAAAACATTTCCTGTTAACCTTCTGATGTGTTTAGGGGACAATACCTGAGCTGTTAGCTGTGAAGATCCTAATTCCAGGCTCCAGCCAAAGTTACCCAACTGTTTTGCCAAAGCTGGGAGGCTACAGATAAAAAGAACAGTAACAGTTATAAAGCCACTCTCTAGACAGGTGGTGGTAGAGTGGGGAGGGTTAGCTGTCAGAATCAGACTGACTCAGACATAACTCCTGCTTGGGGTTATGGAGCAGCTAAGCCTTCCTAAGCTTCCAGGGCAATGGTAAGCCTTAGGGAAAATATATATATGCCTATATAGACTGTTCGGTTAAAACCCCTTTTCTCTGGTTATGCTTTGCTGTTTCTACTGTTCAGATTAAACAATACTTTTTTCAAAAGGTGTTTTTTTCACTGTATTAACCACTGGTCACACCTCCTAGAGGGAAGACTTTGCAGGTGCTGAAAATCAGTCAGCCCTGCTGAGTATTCATGGAAGATACATATTTTGCTGTCGCCCAGTGACCTGGGAGAGAACCTCTGGATATTCTCATTTACTAATAAATGTCCAGTCTTCTTTTGAATTTTATTAAGCCTTGGTTTCAGTGATATCTTGTGGCAGTGAGTTTCACAGGCTAACTGTGCATTGTGCAAAAAAGAGAAGTATGGTTTTGCTGAAGGCTAATTGCATATTTATCATTTAAACAAATAAAAATCTAAGTAAGTCTGTCCTTTTCCCAGTGCTCAGACCTATGAATACTGCAGAGAAACCCTGTCTAGCTGTTATAATTCATCTTGCATAGGGAACAGTGCCAAAATAAGAGCAAATGTTTTAATTACAAGAAGCAATTTTCTTAGGTAAGACAATTGCTATGTTTGCTAAATTAATTTAATATGCTACACAGTCTAGCAGAGTTTTTAATGAATGCTAAGTTTGAAAACACCACATGAAGCAGCAGTAGTTGTATTTGCATATTTGCTCAGGATAATTGATAGAATTGTTTAATTAAATATTTTAAGAGGCAATAGTCTAATTCACTCTATGCAGCAAAAGTAAAACTGTGAGATTGGATAATTTATCTGGTTGAACCTTTTGTATATTTAAGCAATAAGTCCCAACAGGCAATGCATTTCTGGGCAATTTTAGCTCAGCTTGGGTGGTAATGTAAAATTTCATGAGACGGAAGGCTGAGTAGCTTTAACTAGAGATAAGCGCCAATCAAAAGCCTGGATTCAAAATAACCCAGTCTTTGTTGAAGTTAATACAAAGTTTGTGGCTCATGCCTGTTTCTGATTCTAAACACCCCGAAAGTGCAACCTGCAATGCTGTAGCCTCTGGGCACACTTCAGGTGTGTTTCATCCTGTGCCCATTGATACCAAGAGCAAAGCTCCTAATGATTTCAGGATCAGGGCCAGAATTTGGGAATAAATATGTATACTTAGGACTGTACCGTGGTCCCACTGAAGTGACCGATAAGATTCCCACCGACTCTATTTGGAGGCAAATTCTCCATCGTTCAGTGGGCATATCTCTGTGTGTAATATTAATGTAAACCACTAGGAAATATTGAGTTGGGTCTAGCCTTGCAAACCCCTTTTCGTCAAATGTAGTTATTTTAATGTCAGAGGCTCAAATTCTACACTATTCAGTTGAGCAGAGTTCACATTGACTTCAGTAGGAGTTATGTCTGTTTGAGTAGGGCAGAATTTTTCCTAAAGCAGTAATTCCCAAACTTTTTCGTAAAATAGACCATGCCTTAACAGGGAGATTTTGTTGGATTAACTTAACTTCCACTTATGCTTCTGTGGACCACTTCCCTCCTTTTTGCAAGTGCAGAACAGCCCTGTAATAACTCCAGCAATCACTCTCATGGAAAATCAAATCAGAAAAACACTTAATGAATTGTTACCTCCTTTTAATGAGTTTAGCAGGTGAAAAGAAGGGGACTTAGAAACACATGACCCACCAGTTCTTATTGATCCACTGATTAATGTGATCCACAGGTCAAAATTTGAGCATTACTGACAAAAAGCATTAACGGCAGAAAGATGCTGGCCCCACAGAAGTCAATGACAAAACTCCCATTGACTTCAATGATTACACCCAAGGTGTTTAGTATTCCTCTGGTTTTCTGACTTTTGGGTTTATTTTGATAAAATTATTATTTGTATCATATTTTATAGATTAAATTTCTGCCCATAGCTTTCCAAATTGAACAGGGACTGAGCTGTTTGGCATGTAATAAAACAAACATCCTTTTTATAGGTCTCAGGTTAGCTTAAAGAGTGAATTTATACCAAGTAGGAAAATCAATGATAAACTAATAAGGCCAGGTATGTTTGCCTTTCTAAACTGGACATTATGAAACACAACAGTGAAAAAGTAAGGGCCTGGCTCTTAAAAAACAATGTATTGATGAATGTTACTAGTATTCCTTCTGAAATATGGTTTCGGTTATTTGGAGCCCCCACTCTACATATCAATAGTGTGAAAGGGAGTAGCCCTCCACCCCCCAAAGCCCTGGTTGGTTAGGGAGCTAACAAGCAATCCCACCCCTCCTGCCTGCAGCTGGGGAGTGGGTATGCCATTTGCTGCAGGGGCACAGGAAAGATGAGAGTCTGGGCTGCTGGGTGGGTGCAGGCACCTAACTGCCTTCTGCTGCTTTGAAAGTCCTGGGTTAAATGACTTGGGACCTGCTTCTTCCCATGTCATATGGCTACCTTTGCATTCATGAGGGTCCATTGAGATGGATCCCCCTTATTGTAAAAGAGAGGTGGCACCTGGCAGAGCAGTCTCCGCAACACCCCTTCGCCACCCCCTTTTTATTTTATGAAATGTTCTGACCTCAGTCTCCAAAATGAGGCTAATTTATTGACATACTGCCTGTGGTGCAAATCCCATCAGTGTGAGAGGACATTCTCAGAAGATTGGGACAACTGATGGTGGGGAAATGCAAGGGAGGTAGAGATGGATTTAACCTGTATTGCTCACATGGCTGGTGATCAATGATACATGGTAGAGTGGGAGGAAAAAGGTGCTGCTCCTTTGGTCAGTTTTTATTTTGTATCTCTTATGTTCTTAAACGTATAGAGTATTCCTTTGGTATAGAACTTTTGTGAGACTGAAATCTAATAAATACATGTTTTTATGTCTGTCTTAAGCTATATTTCATGCTACTATTTAATGCTCCTGAATCACAGGAAGTCTGGTCGGGTGATACTGGTAGGAAGAGAGAAGAGTTTGAAGAACTTGCATTCCCCACCCAGGGAACCCAAGCAGAAAAAGGATCCTCCAACACTGTCTTCCGAAAAGTTTGGTATCAATTGGGGAGAACTGTTCCAGGCATGTGTATGTAGGGACTCGAGTGACTATTCATTCTTCTGGTCCTACTACCAGTTCTATGATCTATTGTTGCTTACAACTAATTCTGTTCCTTCTGAGACATTTCTCAGTGGTTCCTCTTCAAGACGATATTGATCCATTTGCAGGATCAAGAAGCAACATTTTCAAAGACCCACAGTTCCTGGTAACTTCTCTTTATTATTTCTCGAGCACCTAAGTGTGCATAGGACTTTACAGAATACTTAGGAGACACGGGGCCACATCTGATCTCAGTTACACCAGTTTATATTAGGAGAAACTCTACTGAAGTCGATGGAGTAAACGAGATTAGAATCAGGGCCAAAGTCTATACCTTGAGAATTGGACAATCTAACTCTGAAATATGACACAACAACTAATAATTCATATGCTGACAGGAGCAGATATTGTTGATGAGGAGTTCAGTGCTGGTATAAGATCAGCACTAGAAAGTGTCAACATTGTATATTAAGCCCTCCAGAACTTTTCAGTTTATGCCTTATTTCTTGGAGAAGAAAGTATATAGACAATTATGTGAAGGCGAACTGGGAATTTATCACACTACATCAGATTTTTTTGTAAGACTGAAGCTACTGTACAGTTACAAAATGGGAATTCTTTTTGGATAAAATGCTTTTTTGGAGATGCTACTATTTAAGATTTACCAACTCTTTAATAACAGGCATAAGGTTGTATATTTGAAAGAAGAAAATGGGTGACAAACATTTTTTTTTCCAGGGAGATAAATTACCCAATCTGATGTATCCATCAGGCTATGAACATAAATTTTCTTTGAGACTGAATGGTTTTTTATTAATAACTCCATCTTGCGACTGTTTTCATAGCGCATATTCAGCTTGGAAAAAGGAATAAAATACATGCAATCTATGAATGATTTGTCAACTCCCTGGCATTATAAAGATTGTATTATTAAATTTCATCCCCAAGAAGAGTTACTTCACATACCAATAGTTTCTTAATAGCCCATGGTGTGAGAGACTTTCCTAGCTTTCTGGCAGACCCTCTCTGATTAGGACATGGAAATTTTACTTTTTTGATAGTAAAAAAGTACAGCACCCAAATACATATAGGTTATTTATCCAGTAAATTATTGCTTTGGAGTTCAATTCCATTTGATGCTTCTTGATTTATAATCATTGTAACCTGGAATACGATGGATGCATGAAGAATACAAAAAGTAGCTGAGTTTGATTTAAGTATTCTAAACTGAATGAAGCATTCTCACTGTAGTCTCGGGGGGGTGGGGGACACAAATAAAATCCTGGATGATTATGCATCACTTTGGTATGTCTCTGACTCTTCTCCAGCTAGGGTAAGCCATTGCTACCTTTCAAGAGACCTATATTTAATAGATAACCTTTGCCACTCATAATTCAGAAGCACAGATTTGGAGCACTGTTGAGAATGGATATGCCTCTAGAGGGAGCATCTCCCTGCAAGTGACCCAGTGAGTTGTTGGGGCAGTGGTTCACTCCTGAACACAAGTGAACTCAGAAGTTGTCAGAAGAATTGAGTGAAGGGGTGCCACTACGTTGGCAAAGGGTAGAGCCTAGTATGACCCACATCATCTTTATATATTAGATATGCTCTTTCCCCCAGGTAGACACATACTAAAAAGTAAGCCCCAACCATCCCCATCACATACCCTCAGGAGCAGGCTCCACACACCTTATGTTCTGTTCTTTTTCCTTTATCAAACTGCTGATCCTCTCTGTGGCTCCTTGGTCCCCTATGCAAGGAGCCCCTTCCCACATGAACTAGCTGCAGATTCTGCTGCTCTTGAGTAGCCTCAGAGAGGATCAGGGCACAAAAGAGGGTCCCAGGCCTGGCAGGAGTCCCAGCAGCTGCTGCCACATCCTATGAGTGGTATAAAACTTTGTAGCGTGTATCCATTGCAATGTTGATCAGTCTAGTCTCAGAGCCAGCAAAATAAAATTAGTTTTCAGGGTTACAGGAATTGTAACTAAATAGTAGTCCATTCCTACCTGCTCCCCAGTTCATAACAGGCTGCAGTGCGAGGTTTAACTTAGATTCTTTAGGGGCATGGACCATCCTTTTGTTCTGCGTTTGTACAGCACCTAGCACAAAGGCCTCCAGGTCTATGACTGGGGCTCCTAGACACTACCTCAATAGAAATAATGAGTAACAAAGGTCTGGCTACCCTGGTAGTGCCTATAAGGAAGGAGACTCTCTCTCTCTCTCGCATCACTTAAATCATTAAACTTCCTGTCACCAAGTAAAGCGCATTTTTAAAAATGCTCGTGTACATGTTCCAGTGGATGGGTAACATGAGTTTGAGTCTAATGGGATTAGAGTCCAAATGATGTAGTTCTTTGGAGACCAGTTCCATACATGCTGAAGTTCGGCAGCTCAGTTAGAATCTGTACTAATATTAACTCTGTGACTATTCCCATTGGATTATACAGCATGTGCACATCTTCAATGTGTTTACTCAAATGCCAAGCATTGGCCAAGTGTTCCCCTTTCTCTGAGGATTTAGAATCCTGTCTTGACCTTGGTGGCCTGTCAATGGCGGGTTTGCCAAATCTGTATTATGGTGGCTACTATCACTCGCTCCCACTAATAGGGATGTGTCAGAGAGATAACACACACAAAAACTAAAGCACAGAAAGAAAGGGATTTATGTGTGCTGTCAATGATGTATGTGCACTTTGAATGGGAAACAAACAAGTGAAAGTAGAAACCTCTGTTACTGACTTGCTCAGAACTCCAAAAGAAATTAATGGGAATTATTGCATACGTATATGGGAGAACAGGCCCCGTAAACTGGGATGAATGAATTAACTATGCTAAGAGAGAAACACTTTTTCTTTTCTAGCAGATATTCTTCTGGAAATGGGGAAATACAGGATTACGAGTTTGAAGTTAGATAATGTTTCCCTACTAGAAAAACGTGAAGAGTCATTGGAATTAAAGCTCCAGCACTGGAACTTCTCTATCAGAGTGGCTACATCATTTCAGTAAGTTAAAAACGAGGCAAAGTTGGAAAGTGAATCTTACCATAGCTCGTCCCCATCATACCTTGCTTGTTTCAGACAGTTCGCAAGTTGCGAAACATACACCTTGGCCTTGTGTTTCTCACTGTTCCAAATTAGAGCTACACTCAAAGCAAATTAAAAATAAAAAGTTACATCATACGTCCATACGTAAGTACAGAACTCTTTTGAAAGATGAGACTTAATATGTAGTTGTATTACTCACTTTTCAGCCATAGCGAATAACCTCCATTTGTTATTTTATAGCACATAGTAGCTGTTTTTGAAACAATATGTTGGGGACTCTGTTAAACTGTAAGGACAACTCCTGTTAAAGGCTAAAGGAAGACATGCAATTAGCCTCCTAATTCAAACCAGATGATTGAATTCACATTATCCTTTGATTTAGAACAGTGCTGAAAAGACATCTTAATGCATAGTTGTGTCCACTGGTGAACAATTAGGGCTGTCAGTTTAAGTGGTCAATTGAAGAGGTAGGTTAAACTGCACTTTTTAGCTGTTCTGTGACCTTGCAGTTGGAAATCTTCCTTTGGAATTACAATCGTGGGCATTGACATGGTAGCTGAAGTGGCAGAATGTAATTAAATCTGAAATACCCATGACTACACTCTTTTCCTATACATCACAAACAAATGACTCGAGAAAGGGCTGACATTGGATAGATTGGTATGAGAAAGTATTGGTAATGGAAGCAATCTGTCAGCAAGCAAGAAGATCAGACAATTAGGGCAGCCAATGTCTCAGGAAGTGGGGAGTGGAGGTGGGAAATGAGTCCATCTAAAGAGACAAATGAAGATGCTTTTGCTATCTCTTTAAATGAGACTTTATCTTCCCAGTGGTTGCTTGCAAAACAGATGACACTCATACAGGGCCAAATTCTGCCTGCAGATGAGCACAGGCAACTTCCACTGATTTCATCCCAGGGCAGCATTATGGATAAAGTCTCAGGACTATGCATAAGCCACATTATCTGTTGACTCAAGGGCCAATCGTGCAAAGTGACAATCACTCCAGTGAGGTGCTGAGTAGAGATGTTGTCAAGAATTTTTCAGTGAAATGTATTTTCATTGGAAAATGCTGATATGTTGAAACTAAAACTTTCTACAGGAATGGACCAGTTTCTATGAATCTTTCATCAAGGAAGGTTTCTTAGGTCCAGGATGGAATATCAGGAGAGGGAGGAGGGAAAGAGAGCTCACCCCACCCACAATAGTCAATAGGTAGTATAGGAAACCTAGGTTCAAGTCCCTGCTCTGTTTGATTCATACCAGGAACTTGAGCCTGAGTCTTCCACATCCCAGGTGAGTGCCTTGGCCACCAGGCTATTGGCTACACTGGGGCAGGACTCTTTCAGTCTCTCTTGGTGGAGCAGTTCCATTTTGTATAAATCATTAAACAATTTTGGGCCCCAAAGAGAGAGAGAGAGTGTGACTCTTCTTCCCACTGGTTAGAGCAGTCACCTGGAAGGTGGTGACCCAGGTTCAAGTCCCTGTGCCGATAAATATTTTATTATTTATACAAAGTGGAACAGCTCTAATAGGAGATATTGAGAGAGACTCACCAGAATAGGGAACAACCTGGTGATTACGGCCCTCACCTGGAGTGTAACAGAATGGCAGAGTAGGAACTTGCCATATCCCAAGCGAGTACCCTAACCACCAGGCTATTGTGGGTTAGTGGGCAGGGTTCTTTTCTCTCTCTCTCTCTTTCTCTCTCTCACACTTACCCACAAAAAACTTCAAAGCTGTGTTTCATCCTTATGTGGAACGGGAAAATCTAAAAAAATTTGCAGGACATGAAAAATGTTTCTTGCTCAGTTCTAGTGCTGAGTGTCTGCCACTGTCACTAATTTTAATAAAAAACAATGAGGAGTCCGGTGGCACCTTAAAGACTAACAGATTTATTTGGGCATATTTTGTGGGTAAAAAATCCACTTCTTCAGATGCATGGACTGAAAATTACAGATGCAGGCATAAATATACTGACACACAAAAAGAAGGGAGTTACCTTCCAAGTGGAGAACCAGTGTTGACAGGGCCAATTCAATCAAGGAGGATATGGTCCACTCCCAATAATTGATGAGGAGGTGTCAATACCAAGAGAGGGGAAATTGCTTTTGTAGTGAGCCAGCCACTCCCAGTTCCTATTCAAGCCCAAATTCATGGTGTTAAATTTGCAAATGAACTGTAGCTCTGCAGTTTCTCTTTGAAGTCTGTTTTTGAAGTTTTTTTTGTTGAAGTATGGCTAATTTTAAATCTGTTATAGAATGTTCAGGGAGATTGAAACGTTCTACTGGCTTTTGTATGTTTCCATTCCTGATGTCTGATTTGTGTCCATTTATTCTTTTACATAGAGACTATCCAGTTTGGCCAATGTACATGGCAGAGGGGCATTGCTGGCACATGATGGCATATATCACATTAGTAGATGTGCAGGTGAATGAGCCCCTGATGGTGTGGCTGATGTGGTTGGGTCCTCTGATGGTGTCGCTGGAGTAGATATGGGGACAGAGTAGGTAACAGGGTTTGTTACAGGGATTGGTTCCTGGGTTAGTGTTTCTGTGGTGTGGTGTGTAGTTGCTGGTGAGTATTTGCTTCAGGTTGTGGGGCTGTCTGTAAGCGAGGACTGGCCTGTCTCCCCAAGGTCTGGGAGAGTGAGGGATCATTTTCCAGGGGTGTGACTTATTTATTTATTATTATAGAGCAGCTACACCAGTGTCCTAGGCAATATTGAGTTAGGCAGGAAGAGAATGTCCCAGCCTTCAGGGTCTGATTGTCCTCTCTTACTGACTGCTGCAGAATTGGTATAACTCCAGTGGAGTACTGTGGTACACCTGGTATCCTAGAAGACCTGAGACCTTGTTGTGAATTTTTTGAATGAGACCATTAAAATGCAAATCATGACTACTCTACTTGGATAGTAAAGATCCCATGGCATTTTTTTGAAACATGGGATTTGCCAAAGTTGTTCATGGCCAACTTTTCACTTTCCCCAGTAGTGTGCCCTCTGGCACTTGTCTGTTCATGAGTCCTTTGTATCATCTGCAAAGTGCTTTGGGATCCATTAGGATGAATGGCACCACAATAAGAATAGATGTAAAGATTGTATTTGCTGTTATCACTCTTGAAGTTGTCATAGTACTGCTATCTCCCTGGAAATACCAGTAGCTTTTTGGCAGGTCTGTGCATGTACTCATGGACAGTTAACTCTCCTTATAATTTAACATCCACAAATCTGTATAAAACAAATGACTTAAATAAACTAGAGACAACTAGTGTGAAATTCTGCTGTAAGGTATACCCAGTATAACTGTACTGATTTATATGGGCTCTCATGGGATGCCAGTCAAGACACCTAGAATCTTTATGAATTTTAATTTCTACCCTCTGCAATCCAGCAATGAGTCAAAATATGCAAGCCTTATTTTGATCTTTCCTGATGTTTTCTGCTGCAGTCGTTGACTTGTCAAATGTCATTACACCATTTTTCCTAATGACAATAAAGTATCTACTAGAGATGGGCCTAATGACCTGGAAGTAATTGGAAGAGTCTGCAAACAAAGATAGCTGCCAGATCACAAACAGACCTGATATTTTATTCACACAAGCTTAGAGCTACTGCAATAAATCTGGATCAGCTACTGTACTCATTAAGTGAACAGATAATTAAAGCTTGAGAAAGCATGGATATTCCACCTGGGAAGATGGCACTCTTTATAAAGAGAGACAGAGAGCAAGATTGTGAGCCTGCAGAGAGCTTAATTAAAATAATTCACTGTTACTTTAAAAAAAAACATCCAACAAACTACTGCTCTCTTTATCTGAATGCAGCGCAGGTCACAGATTTAGGGATGGAGTAAAACTTATTTAGAGTTAATTGGATGCTATAGAGAGGATCTGAGTCTTTGGTTCCATCCTGTGTGTTTATTCATTTTGGCACCTTTAGGCTAATTTGACCTGTCACTCTAAATATTGCACATGCATGCTTTGTCATAGATTTAAGAAGTTTTTCTGTTGATATCTGGTTGAAGCAAGATCTGGCAAATTTTTACATGACACTATGAAAGTCTAATAATTTTATTGTTTGGAGGATTAGACCCACTAGTATCCCAAGATGTTCTCTTTACTCTTTCCTTTCTTACTGAAGGCACTCAGTGACCCAACCCTTCTCTTAGGAGAAGCAGGAGACTCCTAAAGTAGCAAGGTAGAAGAAAATGGAGGTGGGTGTAAACCATTATTTTTCATGCAAGCCTATTAGATAATGTTCAAGAAGTTGATTTGGGCCTAGAAGCAGATATATAGCCACTGCAATTTATAGAATGCAAGTATCAAGTAGTCATGCTGAGCTGCCCCCCACCTCCCACCTAGATAGGAGAGCTGCCTTATTTTGCATAAGATGAAATTTTGTAATACTCAAGGATAATCCCAAGTAGAGCACATACTTGAAGCATGGGGGATTCTACCCTGGGAATTAGTGACTCTGAAAAAGACTTCAGGGTTGTGGTGGATAATCAGATGAATATGAGTTTTCAGTGTGATTCTGTGGCAAAAAAAGAGCTAATGTGATCCTGTGATACATAAACAGCAGAATCTTGAGTAGTAGTAGAGAGGTTATTTTATCTCACTAGATACTGGGACTAGAAGATCACTGCTGGAATACTGTTTCCAGTTCTGGTGCCCACAATTTAAAAAGGATGTTGATAAACTGGAGAGAGTTGAGAGAAGAGCCATGAGAATGATTAAGAGATTAGAAAACCTGCCTCATAGTGATAGATTCAAAAGAGCTCAGTCTACTTATTTTAACAAAGAGAAGGTTAAGGGATGACTTGATTACAGGCTAGATATATCTATATGGGGAGCAAATATTTAATAATGGACCCTTCAGTCTGGCAGAGAGGTATAACACAATCTAATGTCTAGAAGCTGAAGCTAGAGAAATTCAGACCGGAAATGAGTAAATTTTTAACACTGAGAGTAATTAACCATTGGGACAATTTACCCAGGATTGTGGTGGAGTCTCCATCACTGGCCATTTTAAAATCAAAATGGGATGTTTTTCTAAAAGATATGTTCTAGGAAATGTGTTGGGGGAAGTTCTATGGCCTGTGTTATATAGGAAGTCACACTAGTTGGTCACAGTGGTTCCTTCTGGCCTCAGAATCCATGAATCATGTTATATTTTTGATAAGAAGAATAGTGTATACTTATAGGTGGCTTCAAAGTTATCTCATGAACCTTAGGTACTGTAACAGGGTACATCACACCACATCGATAACATGTTCAGGAGTTACCAGATGACGTGGTTACAGATAGTTTTACAAATTCTGTTTAGCTGATACTATACACAGTAGATCTGGTCAAAAAACTAGGAGGATTAGGGGGGAAATATGAGATTTTTTTTCTTGTCAACTATTCCCTTTTTTATCAAAAAACATCAACAATCTGTATAGCTGGTTGAAAAAAGGGGTGTGGAGTGAGGTGAGAGTGTAGGGAATTACCAAAAAAAAAAGAAAGTTGATTTCCGCCATCCTTTGTTTTTATTGACATTCTAATTACTTTGTTAAAAATTCTAAAGTACAATTTGTTTTTACCTATTCTAATAGGCAGTTAAGTCTTTGATAAAAGCTTAATGTTAGTTTTGGTCCAAATCTTTTTAGAAATTGTCCATGTGACCAGTGAAGTCGGTTCTCCCTGTCTTTATTGTCTCTGACTGAACAGTTTCTTAGATGCAGAGCTGCTACTTAAAAGTTATACTGATATCATGAGCTAAAAGTATTGTAGTGTCAAAAGATTGCAGGAACTGAACTCTACTTAATCATTTCCATGTGGTTTGCTGCAGTATCTTGCAAAATATTCCAACCCAGTGAAGACTGATTAGCTGCAGAGAAAATTTAAGAAGGAAGGGATCAAGGGTCCACCTGGCCCATGCCTTGCAGTTTAGACAGGAGTTCCTACTGTCTTAGTAAATTTATTAAGCTTGCATCTGATGTGTCACCTATCAGGTGTATTCCTCCTGCCTGTCTAATAGGTTGTAATCTGAATTTAGTCCTGAAAGGGAGCCATTCTCTGGATCTTATTCTGTTTAAGGGCAAAGGCATAAAGAAGTTGGAAATCAATCATGCCATTCACTGGATCAATAGGTAGTATAATGTGGCTTAGTAAAAAAAAAAAAAAAAAGCAGCAAACCCAAACACTGTCAGCTTGCAGTATATCATTGTGGCATTCAGCACAGGTGTAAAGATGCTGATTTAAGTTCTATTTTGGCAGATAACCAATGCCAGGAATTATTGAAAAGGATTTAATTCTTGTAAAACATTTAGATGTATGATTTAACAGTAGTTTTCTATCTGTAATATTCTTTTGAAAGAGGAGATATAAATCTTTTTTTTTTTTAAATTAGAAGTCCACCTGAACAGCCTGCCTGAAAGTTTGAGAAACAGAAAAAACAAACATTTTCAATTTTCTTTTCAGTTTGTTTTGTCCAGGTGAATTTTTCATGAGCTGAAAGAGGCTGTATTGGACTGAGAAATAAAGTCCTCTGTTTATCTAAAAAACAGATACAGTGCAAGTCTCTCCCATATGACCATGCTAATGTGTTTCACTGCTTCTGTCAGGGATTCCTCTTACACATATGCCTCAATAGCAAGTCTATTCAGCGTTTGTCTGGACCACACAGACTAAGCCTGTAAGTGGCCTTGTGTACACTACGAGTTTAGGTCAAATTTAGCAGCATTAGATTGATTTAACCCTGCGCCCATCCACACAACAAAGCCATTTTTTTTCTACTTAAAGGGCTCTTAAAATTGATTTCTTTACTCCACCCTCAACGAGGGCATTAGTGCTGAAATCGGCTTTGCCGGGTCAAATTTGGGGTAGTGTGGACGCAATTCGATGGTATTGGCCTCCAGGAGCTATTTCAGAGTGCTCAGTTGTGACAGCTTTGGACAGCACTGTCAACTCAGATGCACTGGCCAGGTAGACAGGAAAAGGCCCGCAAACTTTTGAATCTCATTTCCTGTTTGGCCAGCGTGGCAAGCTTGCCTGCACAGGTCACCATGCAGAGCCCATCAGCACAGGAAACCATGCAGTCCCAGAATCGCCGAAGAGCTCCAGCATGGACCGAACAGGAGGTACGGGATCTGATTGCTGTATGGGGAGATGAATCTCTGCTGGCAGAACTCCATTCGAAAAGACGAAATGCCAAAATATTTGAAAAAATCTCCAATGGCATGAAGGACAGAGGCTATAACAGGGACCTGAAGCAGTGCAGTGTGAAAATTAAGGAGCTCAGGCAAGCCAACCAAAAAAACAGAGAGGCAAACGGCCTCTCCGGTTCAGAGCCCCAGACATGCCTTTTCTATGATGAGCTGCATGCCATTCTAGGGGGTGCAGCCACCACTACCCCAACCCTGTGCTTTGACTCCATCCAAGGAGTGGGAGGCAACACAGAAGGGGGTTTTGGGGGTGAGGAAGATGATGGTGAGGAGGTTGTAGATAGCTCACACAAGGAAGCGGAGAAACCGGTTTCCCCAACAGCCAGGATCTGTTTATCACCCTGGACCTGGAGCCAGTACCCACCAAACCCACCCAAGGTGGGCTCCTGGACCCTGAAGGCGGAGAAGGGACCTCTGGTGAGTGTACCTTTGTAAATATTATACATGGTTTAAAAGCAAGCGTGTTTAATGATTAATTTGCCCTGGCATTCGCGGCCAGTACAGCTACTGGAAAAGTCTGTTACCGTGTCTGGGGATGGAGCAGAAATCCTCTAGGGACATCTCCATAAAGCTCTCCTGGATGTACTCCCAAAGCCTTTGCAAAAGGTTTCTGGGGAGGGCAGCCTTATTCTGTCCTCCATGGTAGGACACTTTACCACGCCAGGCCAGTAGCACGTAGTTGGGAATCATTGCAGAACAAAGCATTGCAGCGTATGGTCCCGGTGTTTGCTGGCATTCAAACAAAATCCATTCTTTATCTCTCAGTGTGACCCTCAGGAGAGTGATATCATTCATGGTCACCTGGTTGAAATAGGGTGGTTTTAGTAAGCGGACTTTCAGAGGTGCCCCTTCCTGCTGGGCTGTTTGCCTGTGGCTGAACAGAAATCTTCCCTGCTCTTAGCCACGTGGTGGGAGGAGGGGTGAAGCCATTATCCCAGAGAATTGTGTGTGTGTGTGTGTGTGTAAGGGTTAGTTGGGTTTCTGCTGCCCGTTAACCTGGAAACTGCAGCCCCTCCTTTTAAATTGCCAACCCATTTTAAATGGCCAACCCAACGGCTACTTTGTATGGGAAATGAGGGCGCTGCTGTTTGAAACCATTCTCACATGTTATGAAGGTTAAAGAAGCCAAAATACTGTGGCTTACCATGGCTGCCTGCAAACTGAATTCTGTTGCCTGGCCCTGCATGTGTGATCGCTCACACCAAACTGGCATACCCTCAATAAGAGGCAAAATGTGACCTTTTAATGAAAGCACATGTGCTATGTAATGTTAACAGCAAGGTTTAACATGAAAGAGTCTACCCATTGCTCTATAAAATATGTCTTTTTAACTACCCCCTCCCCTTTTTTCCCCTCCACCAGCTGCATCTGTTTCTCCTTCCCAGAAGCTAGCGAAAATTAGAAGGCGAAAAAAATGCACTCATAATGAAATGTTCTCTGACCTCATGCTGTCCTCCCACACTGACAGAGCACAGCAAAATATGTGGAGGCAGACAATCTCAGAGTGCAGAAAAACACAATATGACTGCGAGGAGAGGTGGCAGGATGAAAATGGTAGGTAGCGTCAGCTTGTTGAAAGAAGGCAGAAGTCAATGCTCAGGCTGCTGGAGGATCAAACTCATATGCTCCAGCGTATGGTTGAACTGCAGGAAAGATAGCAGGAGCACAGACCACCGCTACAGCCCCTGTGTAACCAACCACCCTCCTCCCCAAGTTCCATAGCCTCCTCACCCAGATGCCCAAGAACGTGGTGGTGGGGGGCCTCCAGCCACCCAGCCACTCCACCCCAGAGGATTGCCCAAGCAACAGAAGGCTGGCATTCAATAAGTTTTAAAGTGCTGTGTGGCCTTATCCTTCCATCCTCCACCACCCCACCCAGTGCTTCCCTCCTCCACCACCCCTCCCAGGCTACCTTGGCAGTTATCCTCCTGTTTGTGTGATGAATAAATAAAGAATGCATGAATGTGAAGCAACAATGACTTTATTGCCTCTGCAAGTGGTGATCGAAGGGGGGAGGGCAGGGTGCTTAGCTTACAGGAAAGTAGAGTGAAACCGGGTGACAGGGTTTTGTTAGGGGGCTTATTCCTTCACCCACTTACTTCCCTGGTCCTTCTCGCATGAACAGAGAGCAATAATACCCGAAGTCCAAAGGTGCAAACAATTCGATGTTTATTGGGGTGAACTTCCAGCAAGCATGATTCCAGTTTCCTTCCTTAGTATCCTCCTTCCCAGCTCTGACACCACAGAGCCTTAGACCTGTGTCCCTGTTCCCATTCCTACCCTTAGCCAAACATGATTCCAACTTCCTTACTTAGTATCCTCCTTCCCAGCTCTGACACCACAGAGCCTTAGACCTGTGTCCCTGTTCCCATTCCTACCCTTAGCCAAACATGATTCCAACTTCCTTACTCCCATTCCCTGTTCCCATTTCCCCCTTTAGCAAAACATGATTCCAATTTTCTTACCCCCATTCCCTGCTCCCATTTCCCACACCCCCATGCCCACCCACACCCACACCCACACCCACTCCCACTCACTTCCTCATTGACTACAGATTATATAGTAAAACTTGAGTTCTGCTTAGCTATACCTTAACCAATCATTTTCCTGAAATTTAACTAACCAATCCTAACATATTGTAACATGATTATGTAACCAATTATATCCCACCACCTTAATTAGTTTACACCCAGCAAAATTAATTATACAGCAGACGAGAACAATCACAGAACCAGACAGAGATTATACAGACAAACAACAGCAAAGTGGGAACTATAATGACAAGACAATACAGAAGTGAGGATTTCACATCCCAGTATTGATAAGTGAGTTCTTGCCAGACAGGATGCTATCAAACTAAGTTTCCTTTTACATTTTCTAGGCACTTCCCTTTCTCTGGAGGTGATAGGAATACAATCCTGTCCTGATAGTGCCTAACAGCCCAATAGCACCTTATTTCAATGTGACTAGTTTGGAATGTGAGGATGTGACTGTTCGCTTCCTAGCTTATGGCTGCCTCTGCTGCTTAGCCAAAGGCCTTAGCCTAAGAACAAGGCCTCAGTCTGTCACAGTAAGAGAAGGCCCTTACACTGGCAGACAGTGGTTTTGATTCTTTCTTTTATACCTCTGGAACTAGCCAAGTGATAAGAATACACCTAAATTCTTAAAGTACAGGCCTTTGCAGACAGGCCTGAATATCTCTATCCTAACAGGTTTCTATCAAGGAGAAACAAACAGAACTTTCCCACTGTAGCCTGGCCAGTCATGAAACTGGTTTTCAAAGCTTCTCTGATGTGCACCGCACCCTTCTGTACTTTTCTAACCACCCTTGTGTCTGGCTGTGCATAATCAGCGGCCAGGCGATTTGCCTCAAACTCCCACCCAACCATAAACGTCTCCCCCTTACTCTCACAGATATTGTGGAGCGCACACCAAGCAGTAATAAAAATGGGAATTTTGGTTTCTCTGAGGTCTAACTGAGTCAGTAAACTGCACCATCGTGCTTTTAAATGCCCATTCTACCACCATTCTGCACTTGCTCAGCCTATAGTTGAACAGCTCCTGACTATTGTTCAGGCTGCCTGTGTATGGCTTCATGAGCCATGGCTGTTACGATACAGATATTCAGGCCTGTCTGCAAAGGCCTGTACTTTAAGAATTTAGGTGTATTCTTATCGCTTGGCTAGTTCTAGAGGTATAAAAGAAAGAAATCACTGTCTGCCGGTGTAAGGGCCTTCTCTTACTGTGACAGATTGAGGCCCTGTTCTTAGGCTAAGGCCTTTGGCTAAGCAGCAGAGGCAGCCATAAGCTAGGAAGTGAACAGTCACATCCTCACATTCCAAACTAGTCACATTGAAATAAGGTGCTATTGGGCTGTTAGGCACTATCAGGACAGGATTGTATTCCTATCACCTCCAGAGAAAGGGAAGTGCCTAGAAAATGTAAAAGGAAACTTAGTTTGATAGCATCCTGTCTGGCAAGAACTCACTTATCAATAGATGGGATGTGAAATCCTCGCTTCTGTGTTGTCTTGTCATTGTAGTTCCCACTTTGCTATTGTTTGTCTGTATAATCTCTGTCTGGTTCTGTGATTGTTCCTGTCTGCTGTATAATTAATTTTGCTGGGTGTAAACTAATTAAGGTGGTGGGATATAATTGGACAATATGTTATGATTGGTTAGTTAAATTTCAGGAAAATGATTGGTTAAGGTATAGCTAAGCAGAACTCAAGTTTTACTATTTTATCTGTAGTCAATGAGGAAGTGAGTGGGTGTGGGTGTGGGTGGGCATGGGCATGTGGGTGAGGGAAATGGGAGCAGGGAATGGGGGTAAGAAAATTGGAATCATGTTTTGCTAAAGGGGGAAATGGGAACAGGGAATGGGAGTAAGGAAGTTGGAATCATGTTTGGCTAAGGGTAGGAATGGGAACAGGGACACAGGTCTAAGGCTCTGTGGTGTCAGAGCTGGGAAGGAGGACACTAAGGAAGGAAACTGGAATCATGCTTGCTGGAAGTTCACCCCAATAAACATTGAATTGTTTGCACCTTTGGACTTCGGGTATTGTTGCTCTCTGTTCATGCAAGAAGGACCAGGGAAGTAAGTGGGTGAAGGAATAAGCCCCCTAACAATGGCATTAAGGGGTAGGCTGGGTCCCCAAGGATAACTGTAAGCATTTCAACATCCCCAACGCTTATTTTCTGGTCTGGAAAGTAAGTCCCTTGCTGCAGCTGTTGAAACGGACCAGAGTTCCTGAAGATGCGAGCGTCATGTACCTTTCCCAGCCATCCCACTTTGATGTTGGTAAAATGTCCCTTGTGATCCACCAGTGCTTGCAGAACCATTGAAAAATACCCCTTTCGGTTTATGTACTCGCTGTTTTGGTGCTCCGGTGCCAAGACAGGGATATGGGTTCCATCTATCGTCCCACCACAGTTAGGGAATCCCATTGCAGCAAAGCCATCCACTGTGACCTGCACATTTCCCAGAGTCACTACCCTTGATATCAGCAGATCTTTGATTGCGTTGGCTACTTGCATCACAGCAACCCCCACAGTAGATTTGCCCACCCGAAATTGATTCCTGACTGACCAGTATCTGTTGCAAGCTTCCACAGGGCTGTCGCCTCTCGCTTCTCAACTGTGAGGGCTGCTCTCATCTTGGTATTCTTGCACTTCAGGGCAGGGGAAAGCAAGTCACAAAGTTCCATGAAAGTGCCCTTATGTATGCGAAAGTTTCACATCGTGAAATCGTCCCAGACCTGCAACACTATGCGGTCCCACCAGTCTGTGCTTGTTTCCC
This sequence comes from Lepidochelys kempii, assembly GCF_965140285.1. NCBI lineage: Eukaryota > Metazoa > Chordata > Testudines > Cheloniidae > Lepidochelys > Lepidochelys kempii. The sequence goes on from NC_136387.1 coordinate 26,050,396, forward strand.
GGGCCCAGAATCAGCGTTCCACACCATGAACCTTCCCAACTGACACCATGATGTGCACATTGCAGGGGCCCGTACTTTGTGAGAAGTCTATGTCCATGTCCTCATCACTTTCGTCAGCACGCTTCAGTGGCCTCCTCGCCTGGTTTCACTTTTCTTGCAGGTTATAGTTCTGCAATGCGCACAGTGTTTATAGTGCTCATAATTGCTGCAGTGATCTGAGTGGGCTTCATGTTCCCAGTGCTATGGTGTCTGCGCTGAAAAAAGGCGCGAAACGATTGTCTGCTGTTGCTCTGATGGAGGGAGAGGTGAATGACAACATGGCTTAAAGGGTTGGCTTACAGGAATTACAATCAACAAAGGGGGTGGGTTTGCATCAAGAAGAAACAGAATGGCCCCCTCAAGTATAGAGCTCAAAACCCTGAGTTTAGCAGGCCATTGATTTCATGGAGGCGGGGGGAGAAAATGAATACAAATGAATACAAAACAAATCTGATCTATTTCTTGTTTTGATCCACTTCATCTATCTTTATACATCTTAGGCTGGCATCAGACGGTGCAGTATGACTGCTGGCCATCGTCGTCTTCTGGCTGCTCACCAGAAGACGGTGCAGTACAACTGCCGGCAGGACTGAATCTCCATGAGACGAAACTTAAAAAGGGAAATGACCTGGTTGAGTGACTTCCATGTCTGCTCAGGTGCCCCTGACCAACCTCACTGAGGTCGGCTAAAAGAGCACCCAGGAGTATGACGATGATGGCTACCAGTCATAATGCACCGTCTGCTGCCAAAAGGCAATGAGCTGCTGCTGTGTAGCAATGCAGTACCGCGTCTGCCAGCACCCAGGAGATATACAATGATGGTGAGCTGAGCGGGCTCCATGCTTGCCATGGTATGGCGTCTGCACAGGTAATCTAGGAAAAAAGGCGCGAAACGATTGTCTGCCCTTGCTTTCAAGGAGGGAGGGAGAGAGGGAAAGAAGGGAGGGCCTGACAATATGTACCCAGAACCACCTGCGACAATGTTTTTGCCCCATCAGGCATTGGGATTTCTACCCAGAATTCAAATGGGCGGCAGAGACTGCAGGAACTGTGGGATAGCTACCCACAGTGCAACTCTCCGGAAGTCGACGGTTGCCTCGGTACTGTGGACGCGCTCCGCCGACTAACTGCGCTTAGAGCATTTGTGTGGGGACACACACAATTGACTGTATTAAAACGCTTTCTAAAAAACCGACTTCTATAAATTCAATCTAATTTCATAGTGTAGACATACCCTTAAGTGATACCTATCACTGTGGCATAGATTCTATGTTTTGCCTTAGTATGAGAGGAGTCTAATTCTCAGTTGCCTGCTCAGTTAATGAGATCAGAACAGCTTCATCTACACTGGAGTCTTCTTGTTAAAGTGCCTAAATGACTGATATGCTCTGAGGAAGGATGCACATCTCAATGTGATGTAAAGAAAGATAATTAGTTTCTAAGGTAAATTCTCATGTCTGATGTGGCCCTTTGTGTTGGCCTGGTGTCATAAAGGGGCTGTAAAGCTGGCACAAACCATTTGAGAAGTCCCTCTGATATGGGGATATCTCCAGGTGTCAAATTCTATACCACTCTCCTCCCTTTCCCTCACTGTAGGGCTTTTTGGGGTGTGTCTGGGACAGAGGAGTGTGGCTGAAGCACTGCTGCACTTTGTCAGTGGTCATTTGTTGTAATTGTACTTTAGGAGCCATTGCACTTGGATGTAACTTAGAGCAGCCCTAAGGCTGCTCTTAGTTGCCCAGATGACTGTACAGGCAGTTCACTAAGCCCTGCTAGGTCATAAAAACTGCATACAGCCAATTTTCTCTACCTCCTCTCCCCCAGCCACAATTGGTTCCTTCCACAATCATCACTTGATGTGATCCCAGTATTGGGCCCATAGAATCTGTTAATGGTTTTGTAGCCTCCTGTACAGAGCATTACAATAATCTTGTCCCCCAGTGTAAAAGGCATAGAGGATTTTATCAAGCTCTTCTATCCAGATTAGTACCATTACTTCAGTCTTCTCTGTATTGAACCTCAGTCAAGCCCGCAGTGTCATCCAATACAGAACAGATTTTTTATGAGACTATGGAATTGATGAAGGGGAACTGATCTGAGGCCATACTGCAGGCACATAACAGAAAGTGCTGTTTCCTTACTGTTACCTTGCTTAACTATCCTTTCATTATGAAGCTGCACTAACAGCAGCTGTTATTGTACACTTTATTATGTCAGTCTAATCAAAGAACAATAGAAAGTGATGCAGAACAGACCTATTGGATCCAGTGCAACTTCTTGTCATTGGAGTATTGTTCCCCATGGTATATTTCCTAGTACTTTGTCTAGTCTAGTTTCGAAAACAGCTGAGCACACAGAATTTCTATACACTGTGCTAGAATGGGAAAGAAATTATCATATTTATGTGCAGTTCTGAATGTCTGTTTTAAAGAGCAATCACTTAATGTTATATGTATAACTTCTTTTTTTTTAAAATGAAAGGAAAATAATTTTCCTAGAAGTTATCTTTGGATTACCACAGTATGGTAATTACCTTCCTTATAGTTTGCCCTGAAGTAAAGAGCAACAAAGGGCTTACAAGCTTAACTTCAGACCACAGAATGATACTTGAGAATCTTTAGCCTTAGCAAGCCCACTGTCCTGCATTTTAAGGTAGGCCTATTATATGACAATACCGTCTGTTGAGCCATTTGAGTGTCCTTTCTCTGGCCACGTATTGTGAAATCTGAGCTAACTCCTTTGAAAAAAAACAACCCAACAATTTGAAGTGTTCAGCATTGTCTTCTACAGTTTCATGGCAATACACTGAGTCAAACGCTGTAAAGAAATGCTTATCTAAAATTCAAGAGAAACTGTCTCCTTAGACAGGATTACCTTTTACCTCAGAATTACCTTTTACCTCCCTTGGATTTGACAATACAGCATGAGTAGTCAAAGGCTACATCTACACTATGTATCACTTTGGTGGCATGCAGGGTACTAGTAGCTACACACTACAGTGTATAGCTATACTTGTCAGTGAAAGGCTCTGGTAAGGGGGAGGCAGCGAGGAAAGACTCAGCATCCTTTCCCCACTGCCTCCTCTAGCTCCCTCAGCTTTTCCCCACTGCCTCCCTCTTACCAGAGCCTTTGCCCAATACCGGAGTCTTTTCCTGTAGTGGGGAAGGGCTCCAGCAGCGGGACACTACATGGCTAAAAATGGCAGTATAGACAGGAATGCATTGCTTGGGTGAATAGTGAGCCATGTGGGGGTAAGTACCTGGGCACATACCCATGCCTTTCAGGCATGTTGCCAAGCTGTGCCAAGCTGTGGGGCTATTCGAGTACATACTCTACATGCTGCTGAAAGAATCATGTAGTACAGACATAGCCAAATAATGTGAAAATGTGATGAGTCAGAGAAGCAAGAGAAGATAATTTTGTGTAAATGTAACTGTCTCAGCAGAGATCTCAGAAAATATACAATGTAGGATCAAAATTGTTGGAGTTGGAAAAGACCTAACTCCATGATCACCCAACTAGACAGGATATAACCCCATGACAGAGATCGTATCAGGTGTAAAAGTGAACACTTGATCTTATCCTAAAGGCCTAGCTTTTGGCTGTATGTCCTCTTTACACAAAGAGCTGAATTGCAGTTTCATTCTTTTACTGCACAAATTATCATTTCGTACCTCGTGAAATATCTGGCAATTTCCCACAATATCCTGGATAACCCTTACTGAATTCAGTTTAAGTATTTTATGAGTTCACTGTATTAAGAATGCAATGTTTATGTATGGAATGGTTTATAACATCTTTAAGGAGGAGACATGGCTAATATAAATTCTGGGAAATGTGAACTTCAAAGAATTCTTTGAAACAATGTGCTAGACAAACAAAGTTAAGTGGGATTGCTCGGAAATGCTTGGGAGAAGGGGAATGTGAATTACCAGCCTCTGGATCTGTCCTTTTGAAGTTGCTCCTTATCAGGAAATCCACTGTCTGTCTGATTATCTATTCATGGTCTGATTCTGGAGTGTGTTCTGAGCCAAAGCAGTTATGAACTCTGTAATGCTTTTACCCTAAGAATAAATGAGGTTGCTTTGCGAGAGCTGTGTGATAACTCGGCCAATTATACTGTTCACTGTCTCTGAGGAGAAATGTAAAGCAGATGTGCTGAGGCAGTCTGACTTTGCTGGGGAATTCACAGTGTAGGCAGGGAGATGCGCAATCTGGAAATACTCCAGTCTGAAGGTGGAGAGACGTGTCATTGTTCAAGAGAGGGGATGGCTAGGGAGCTAGAAGCCTAGGAGTGGATGCCCTTGCTGCACCATAGAGGGGGGCTACAGGTGCATTTGCCCTGACTTGTGACACCTCAGAAATCAGCTGCTGCTGTTTTGATTGTGCAAGTAGAGGTTTCTCAATGTGTGGAGCATTATGCACAGTGGGGCAAGTACTCCTGGCACTTACACTGGTGCTACATTGAATTGGTAGAGATACTCCTGATTTACACCAGTGTGAGCAGAGAATCAGCCCCCCTTGTACTTTCAAGAGGGATAGATTTGGATAAATCTCATTAACTTCAGCCTGCCCTTTCTGTCCCTTTCTCCTGTTCATTCCATCACATTTAAAACCATCTTCCATTCTCATCGCTGTGACCGTGTTACAGCAAACTGCTCGCTTCTCTCCCCAGCTCACTCCTTCCCTACCTCTACACTGACATACTCCTTAGCCATGGATGCAGGGCAGAAGACGATGTACGGTCACCTGTGCTGCCCCCGCACCACATGTGTCACTGGTAGGGCATCTTTCTCAGTTCTGGCCCCTTTCAGTTACCTGAGTGGCAGAATGGTCTTGACTTTGGCCCAAAATTGGGGCCAACAGAATGACAACTTCTGTAAACCCAGTGTAGAGTGGGTGCAGTTGTAAGGTGCCTTTGAAAGGCATTGGCTCCAAAGGCTTTGTCCACTTTTAAGACACACAATATGTCTCAAACTGATAGAATATTTCCTTTTGAAAGATTCTAAACTTTTTAAATGCTACCACTTTAAGGGAGATGAGGCATAGTTTCTCTCTCTCTCTCTCTCTCTGAAGCTTTGTTTGAATGAACCCTGGATTGTAGGTCAGAGAGAGCTGGGACCAATCTGCTGCTAATGCTTTGGAGTGTGAAACTGGCTTTGATTCCTCACTAATCAGTACTAATAAGCAGGATTTCCCCTATTCCTCTTGGGAAAGCAGACTGCTTACAAAGCTCTTGTTCTGGAGTAAACCAAAGCCTACCAGTAAACCTTAGTTAAGAATTAACTCCATAACAACCAAACCAAAAATTATGGATTTTTCATCACAAAAACATTGGCATGGTTTTTTGTTTTGGGCACTTGTTTCTTGAGAGGATTTTACTGTTAGAAAGGGATTCCTAAAAAGAAGAGAAAATGAATTTAAGATCTTGAAAGTAAAACAGATTTCTCTTTTTAGTAGATGTTTCTGTGGCACCCATCACAGTGCTACCTGGCTGTAGTCTTTTGTGCTTTCGGTTTCAGTGAATATTTATGCAGAGCTTCCAACTTTGCTACCACTAATGACAACTGACTTCAGTCAGAGTAGGAATGGATACTGAGTAAAAAGTTGTTTGAAGGTAAATGTGATTTTAGAAACATACCCTTTTGCAGATGTCCCGGACTGTATAAATAATAATAGTATTCTGCTGCAGTGCCTGTGAATGGAGACTCTCAAAGTGTTTAACAAAAACACAGGGCTAGAATATTTCTCAATAAGTTATGGAAGAGGGCCAGGAAAACACCTCATGAAGTCTCTGATGAATCATGCTTTCAAATGGGAAGGGCTTTGGGCATTGTAGGATGCTGCTGTCCAACCCCACAGATCCTGGAGATCTATCTTAGATGGCTCTCTTCACCATAGTGTCTGAGCACCTTGCTATCTTTCATGTATTTATCCACATAACACTCCTGTTGTTATCCTCAGTTTACAGATGGGGTATGGAGACACAGGTCAAGGGCTTGTCTACATAATGCACCAGAGGGGGGTAAATTCTAGTGCACACTGGCATATTGTGCACTAATTGTCCCATGTGGACTAAAAATTTCCTACTCCATGTTCATGTGGTATTCTTTGAAACAGGACTACATTAATGTGCACTAGAGAACTTTTAATGTGTCCCAGTAGGGTTCACATGGCTCAGTTAATGTGTGGCACCCTCAATGGACTAGAGTTACTCCCCTCGAACTAAACCACCATGTAGACAAGCCTTAAATGACTTGGAGGGCACACAGGAAGTCTGTGGTGGAGCAGGGAATTGAACCCAGGTCTCCTAAGTTAGCACCTAATCACTGGAGCAGGGCTGGGCACCTCTAGATAACCAAAGGTGGCTCTATGGAAGCCTGCCTGCTCTGTGCTGCCCATTTGCCCCTTCTGCTTGCCCTCTTAGAGCCATGGGGCCAAAATCTGTAATGGTCAGCAGTAGTAGCTGAAAATGAAACAACATGGGGCTAAAGTTTCTTGGAGCAGTATTACTCCTGATGGGAAATTCCCTCAGTGGGGAGCTGGTCACTCCAGCAGTCTAATACCCAGGAGAACATAATTCTTGCAGTGCATCTGCAGAGGAGCTTTGGAAAGAAAGAAAGTGTGAAGACAAACTCCTGTCTTTATGTTAAATTAATAGCACAGGAGAAGGCTGACAGACACATCTACCATTTGTTCAAATACTTTTTTAAATACCTCCACTTTTATATACAATGCCATCTTTTGAGCCTTTCTGAAAATTGAATTCTATTCTTGTGTATATCCACAAAACCTAACTGCAAATGTGGGGAATGCAGAGATTACCTGTTAAATCTGCTGAAAGTGCAGCCAATGTTTCTGGAAAAAAGTACATCTGCAGTTCTTGTTTGTATGAATTATTTAATAGATGGCAAAAATTCATTTCAGCCATGCTATTTTCCCACTGTGGAGAAGAGCATTGCTAACACAGGGCCAGATTTTTCCAGCCTTGCTCACAACATAATGTCCTACTCAGCATGAATAAAGATGGCAGAATCTGATGCTAAGCGTTTTCTGCAAAGTACTCACTTGGGGTTACCTGTGCTAAGCCAGTTTGATCATAGTAGGGGACATTCTGCATTTCACCCTGTTTTATAAGCAACTAGGAGTCTTTCAAGTTAATTTATGGACTTGACATTCCCTGGGTTGCGACATTCTAGGAGCTGTACCGTAACAGATCCTTTCTTGTCTTCTGGCCCTCCTCTGTGTTGTAACCTGCACTATGTAGCTCAGCCAGAAGTTCACGGACACTTTAGACTTTTAAAATAAGATGTAAAATTGTCAAGTCCCATTGTCACTGGCCCTAAGTCACTTTTAAAGATATTTAGGCACCTAACTCCCATTAATATCAGTAAGAGTTAGGTGCCTAATATCTTGAGAAATCTGGCACTTAGGATCCTAGGACTCACTGACAAAGGGCTTGTCTACACACAAAAGTTGTACCTCTTTAACTATACTGGTATAGTTAGAGAGTTATGGCCCCTTTAGTGTGGACAGACAGATATTAGCATATGAATATTTTATACCGATGCAGTAATTCCTACTCAGGAAAGAGAATAAGATGTGCTGATATTAGTATTTTATACTGGTATTACTGTATCCACACTCAAGGTTGTACTGTTATAACTATGTCAGTAAAAAAAATCAGCCCCTTAGCTGAACTAGTTATACTGGTAAAATGTCTGTGTGCAGACAGACCTCAAGGCTCCTAAGTTACTTTTGGAATTTTTCTGCAAAGTTGCTTCTGTGCTTTTGAAAGTTTAATCCTAAGTCTTTATGATTAAACTTTAACAGTACCCATCACAAACTTTTTCTCATAATATTGTAGTTTGAACGTGTCTGGGCAAATGGCCATATTAATTGTTTATTGGGTCTCCCAGCTTCTCAACTCTGTCCATGTTAAGTGTGAAGGGTTATTCTCTTGTGAGATCAAGAGCCAATAAAGCAAACTGCCTCCCTCATCCTATTTTGCTTAAAATACTTTCCACAGCCGCTAAACATCTCATGTTTATCTCAATAATTTGCATCAAAAGCTATGTTGCATCCCCATGTTTCGCAGTTACAACAAATGTTATATATACGATCTCCATTAGGCCTGAGATGTGGGCACAATGCTTACGTTACAAGAGAAACTTTTAAAAGAGTCTATGAAGCCTGTGTAGGCTCATCGGCTTCTCCAAAGAAATCACAGGATCTTTAGCATGTCTAGAAGAACTAAATGCCAGAAGTCACCCTTAAAAATTACTTTGCTCACTCTGAAAAATTTTATCTTTGCAGAATGGGTTTGAGTTGCCTTCAGCTGAAGGGTTACTGAAGCATCTTAATTTTTATTGCCACTATACTTCCTCCGCTCCCAGATCTAATCACTATTGTTTAAGCTCTAACACAGCTATTATATGTCTGGAGTTGACATGAGAGCGGAGGAGAGAAGAGCAGACTGTCAAAACTAGCTGTCAGTGTAGATAGGGGGTGTGTGAACTTGAAGTAATAACTGGAATATCCACAACATCTGCTCAAAGATTTTGGAGAATTTGGCCAGTTGGCAACCTCCCAGTCCCAGCTAAGTGGCAATATTTAATATCAGTCAGCTCCCTTTGTCTTTCATCTGTACACATGATATAGTGTCAGGTGCCAGTACATTGGAGAAAAAAGCTTTAAAGTTACAGGGGAAGATTTAAAGCTGACAGTTCAGCCAAAGAATGATTGGTAATGACGATAGTTACTGTATACAGAGGGCAGGCATGGTTGAGAGAATACTTAACTGAGGCCCTTGTAGATGCAGGGTTCTATGAAGACAACTTTGACCCTTGAGGGTGATATGTTTTTCATGTAGAGAAGTAAATGAGATGGGTAGATAAGGTGCATATTAATAGGAATAGTCGTATGTCATTGTTAATTAACCACTGTTTTCAATTTGAGGTGACAGGACAAACTGAATATATGGTCTTCACAACAGAGATCCAGAAACATCTAGAATATTTAGAATGGAGCAGTGTGGTGGATAATGAATGCCAAGGCCACCAACTTTGTAGGCCAAACTCACCCTCTGGTTCATGTTTATGTAAATCATATCTCTGTGCCCAAGGCTGAGCCACTGTGGGGCCTCCTGCCTTCCCTTGGGTTTCTATCAGTCAAGGAAGGAGCAGTAGCTTAGCGGAAACTTCACCCTCACCTGACATCATTTGCTCATCTCTGAACCTTGGATTTAGGAGATTAAGTTTATAGCTGTTCATTTGCTGTATTGCCAATTATTTGTTTGTCCCCTTTACCTGCGACCCATTACCCCTAAGCTGCTTAACCTCACTCTCCTGATCATTGTGCTTTTGCCTTTGTTCTCTTCCTCTTTTCTCCCATTCTACCTGCTCCGTTTCCCTCTCTCTTTTTCAACTCCCCTTTCTTACTCTAATAAATCCTTTCCTTTTCCCACTTCAGCAACAGTGAATGACACCTCCACCCCCTCAAGCCACTGAAACTGGTTATATATAATATATATCACTGGTATATATAATTGATATAAAAATAAAAATGCCTAACATTTTCCTCCACTGCCCCCAAAAGAACTAACAAGTTTTTGCACTTGTCAGTCTGGTCTCATTGCTTGGGTTTTAGAGACTTTCCCCTGGCCTTTTGGCTTTGTGCTTTTGAACTATAAGATCTTTGTGAGTAATCATCCTGTAATGCCTTAGTCAGGTCCTTGATATTATCCCTTATGTCTTGTTTACACTAAATTGTTCTTTTTTTCTAGAGTGTCCCACCCAGTTTAGTTCCCCTAGTGGTGACAGCAATAATGGAACCTTAATGTAGACAAAGTGAAGGTGTTTCTAACAACTGTTCCATCCAGACCTGTTGTGAGTCGTGTTTAGAAGACATGATGGTGAAAATATGGATAGCCACCAGGCATGCTATTTGTGCTAATGCCCCAACCACTCTGTGTAGCAGAATCAGTGGTTGGTATGGTGGGAAATTTTAAGAGATAAAGGTCAGTGGTAGACAAAGTCAGAGAATGTCACCTACTGAATCTTCAACACTGCTTCCCATAGTAACTGGACTTTTGTTTTACAGGACTCCCATCTTAGCACCAATTGGGCCCATGTCCTGTGAGATCATACCTCAAATTTGTGACATATAACCACCTGCTGTCATTCACTCTTCATCTCTAGTACCATAATGCAGGGATTGGCAATAAAATATAAAAGGGGTCAAATGTTCTTGTATTTTTAATGATTCATAACAGTGGTCAGATTTTCCTTTGAAACCAGTCTATGTATAGTTTTTACTGTGTGTGTGTGTATGGGTGTGTGTGCGTGCACGTGCACACACACATTCTCTGTTTCACATAATTTGTCAAGTTTTTTTGGAAAACAAACTTTCTGCTTGTCGAAATCACTGCTTCATGCCTCACAGCTATTCTTGGGTATCAGGAAAGAATCTAGCTGGAATTAATCTGACTCCACTGACATCTTGCTGACAGACATATCAAAAGGGCTGGAAAGGATGTCATAATCTTTGGTTATGTAAATCTCTGAGTCGAGATTGCTCTGAGGCAAACTGCAGAGCAGATGATAACGCAACCCTCCTCTAGTACATCAACAATCATTTTGACAGATGAATCTGAATGCTAATATTTCAAGAAAAACATTTTGGGGGAGAAGGAGGCATTGTGTGCTGTATGGAAACTTATCAGCAAAATACATCTTAATATCAGTAAAACACAGTTATTTTTTTTCTACTCACTTTAACAATTTGTTAAAGGAAAGGAAATTTCTCCTGCTATATTCCCTCTTCTGCCTACCTCTTCCCCACAAAGAAAATAGCACATGAAATGCAAAGATTAAACTGACTCAGATGTTGAGGCTTACCTAGTGGCTTCATGGTGTTGCTGAGCATGGTTATGTGCCAGACTCAGGTTGGATTCTTGAGCATGTTTGAGGCTTTCCCTGGTTCAGGAGAATGGAGACTGCTGGCAGGGCAGTGCACTCATGCCACTGAAGGACATCTCACATCATTCGGTAGCAAGACTCCGGCTGATGATGGAGGAAAATAACAGTCATCTGCCCCCTCCTTTAGCCTGAAGGGTGACACCCATGATATGGGACCATCAGAGTTAAAGGCTATAACAGGGATCAGCAACATTTGGCATGTGGCCCGCAGCCCCCATTGGCCTGGAGCGGCGAACTGGGGCCAGTGGGAGCCACGATCGGCCGAACCTGCAGACGCGGCAGGTAAACAAACCGGCCCGGCCACATGCCAAAGGTTGCCAAACCCTGCAATAAACAGTGACGTCCAGTTGGGGAAGTAGTGGATGTGGATGCTGGCTAACTGTTTAGGGAACTCATGGAAAGAAGTGTCACAGCAGAGCCTGCTTACATGGAGCCTGGTTGTGGCTTTCAGCCACTGTTCCATATTTGATGGTGCTCCCTAATGGGAAGGGAGAACTTACCTACTGCTGTATGATTTAATCAGTGCAGCATGACCTTCCCTGTGCGCTTGGCCAGTTTGACTGCCTTGTGTAAAAGGGAAAGGACAGCTATGGCTGTTTCTATCCCTGAGCTCTTTCACTTGGCTGGCACTCACTAAGATGCAAATGTGGCATTCCCTGAGGTCAGAGGAAAGGACCGTGCTTGTGCCCCACTGAGGAAATCCTCAAACGAGAAAAACAATCAAATCTACATGGTTTCTTACACCTTCCAGCTGTGCGCATCAGTGCAAAGTCTGGGCACAAATGGCCATCCTTTAAATAGATCAAGATGATTAACTGTGTCATTCTAGTGCATCAAATAAAAGAAAAACATGAACAGAAATATAGAAGTGGGGAAAAGAAATGAAAGGTAAATGAATTTACATGCAAGACTTAAAACCGGCTGTGTGAAAGATTTTTCCCAGAACAAAAGTCCCACATCAAAGATACCACAAGAGTCGTCATTCACCCTTGTTGTGCTTCATGCTTACATCCAAGAGATAAAAAAGCTTTCCTGTAATGCACATTTTGATTTAAGATGGGTTCAGTGTAGGAGTACAGGTATAATTTACAAATTCTCTGATCTTGCTTGTTTTTCACAATCAAAGTCAGCCAAGTTAATTAGTATAATTTATTTTCATGAATAATGAAACTCCAGTGGTTCAGATTTTTGGATCAGAAAAGTATCCAAAATCTAGAGAATTTTAAATCCATTGTAATTCTTTTATCTGCCTTCTTTTATGTTATATTGTAATTTGAGACATTTTGAACCTCTTTGGTCTTCAAAACTGAAGAGCTCATAAAAGCAGACTTTCTCAAGCGATTTCTTTTACTTCTGTATCTGTGCTGCAAAAGTAGACCTCTTCTCATAGGACTTCAGCCCTTATCTCTCTGTATTGGCATGAACCAAGAATCAAGGTGGTGGGCAAAAATTAAAACACAGTGAATAGTACTGAACTCTTTTGAATATACTAAGAGATTTAGGCCCAATCTAGCTAGAAGATTGTACTCAGATCACTGCTGTTAACTAGTGTTGACTTCCAAGAAAATTTTGTCTAAGCAGTGAATGCAAAATCAGTGCAAAGTTTCAGGTGCACAATAACTGGTCACTAGTCTATTCCCTGGGTACTCAAGAATAGTACTGTGCACTGATGTACAGTAGTACCTTAATCCAAGGGTATCAGAGTGATTTATCAGAGTTAATACTCATTGCCTCCTGTCAGGTAAGGAGCTTAGTACTGTTATATGTGCTTTACAGATGGGAAGGTTGAGGTACAGAGAGGTTGAGGGCCAAATCCTATAGGGCAGCACCTAGCATTAGTAATTTGGCTGGACCTGGCACTGAGCAGATGCTCAGGAGGAGTTAGGAGAAGGAATACTTCTCCAGTAGGTATAGCACAAAGGCTACTGCAGCTCGTGACACTTCTTGGGGCACCCAGCACCGTGAATCACCTTATTATTACCTGCCTCCAGTATGAGGAAGTCTTGCCTGTACTAGCTGGGTCTTAGCTCCCTAACACAACCAGCCTGTCAGCTACTCAGGCACTCTGCTCTGGGCTACACCAGCCCTGTCTTTGTCCTGCAAGTTGAACAACAGATGTACCCAGGTGCACCCCAGATGTACCCAGGTGCACCCCAGCTCCCAAGTCCCTTCAAAGTGTCCCCTTTGAATAGTCCCTGATCACTGGATACCCACAGAAATGTCTGATCGTCTGCTCCCAAAGGAACCGTGTACCCCAGTTTAACCTTAGACCACCCGTCCTGTATCACACAGAGCACCGGAGCTCAATATAAAACAAAAGGAAATGTATTTAAGGAAGAATAGTGATTCAAATAAAAATCATTGTGAGAGATGGGAACAAATTGTTACATATAAAACAACATCATGACATGCTCTCTAAAGACTAAAATTAACTAACAAGGTGTGCCCTATCGCCTACAAGATAGCTTACCCCAAATTCTTTCTCCAGCTTTCTTTACCAGCTTGTCCTCACAGATTGAAAGAATGCTTTGTCTTTTTCCACCCTCAAATATGCCCAAACAGACTGTTGATGTTCACCTCAAAGTACGGTCGGCCTGCCACTGTTTACTTCTTCCTGGTAATTTCCATCTGAAGTCTCCACTAGCTCTTCATTACAATGACTTAGAATGCAAGTAGACTCCTACTGAATAACATATAATATACCATGGTCCACCCTGGAGATCCATGCCTCCCATCCCCAGTCTGGAGGAGTGTGTCTCAAGAGATGCTTCCTTTGAGTGGCCTGCTTTTAACTACAGATGTACAGGGCAGAATTTTCAGCATATATCCATAATTCCTCACATATTTTCCATACATATCTCTCTCTCAATGGTTATGATATCCAGTGTGACACAGACTTTCATTGTGACTAGCTTTTGGAGAATGCAGGGGATCCCTGTACACTGTGTACTCCTTTTCTGGGTCACATAGTTCAATGGTTCAAGTAGCCTCCACAGTTCATTACTCAGCCCAGTGTGTGGACAGAATCCTTTGGTCCTACCCTGTATTTCTCCCTTGTTGTGCAGAAAGTCCTTGTGTAGCAAGGCTCTATACTACCCATGTGGTTAGATGTTGATAGATGTTTGGCTGCATGTGTGTTCCCCTTGTGTGCCACCCCAGTCCTGCGCAGACAGCTGGCATGGCAGACCTCAAGCGAACCACCTAATGACCACAAGATCCATTAAGGGACAAAGGCACCCAGCCAGGTTTATTGTTGACAAAGCATGGTACTAGTATCCCGCAGACTCTACCAGACCACTCTACCAGTGAATGGCGGGACTTTCCATTCCTCCCTAAGGCCAGACAAAGATACTCCCTCTGAGATGCATCTTTATACCCGATACAAACAAGTTAGTACTGCCCCTTTGACAAAGTTAGTTACTGCCACGTGATGTCGCTAGTTATCACCCATCTTGTTCATGTTGGTTCAATTAAAACATCTCTATTACATACTGTTATCCTGACCTTATCTTTTAGGAGGGGTCGCTATGTTCTTGTTATCCTTGGGGAATGTTTTTGTACTGCCCTTGATATCTGGATGTTCTGGTACCACTTTATATCAGGATGTGTTTGCATGAGCACTCTGTGACTAGCATTTCTTAGGAATGTGTATTTCTGCAATATCAGCCATGTTCTTGCCAGATTCTGTGAACAGGTCCTGCCTCATACCAGGCCTCTGATACAAGGGGTTATGTCTCAGGCTGTCTTCTTACTACAACCCATAGGGAGTGGAATTCCTGTGCAAGCACCCTCTTATTTCTAACCACTCCCCTATATCATGGAAACCCTTCAGTTCCACTGCCAGGGGATCCTCTGTTATTGAGGCGGCAGGGGCAGGATTTGCCTTTGATTGAATGCCCAGCGTAATTTGCAGTGTCCAGAATAGACCCCAGGAGCTCTGTCTCCCAGTCCCGCAATCAGCATAAGACCCCAGTGAGTGACAAAGCATTGTGACAAGCCATTTGCAGTGGCTCTTCTCTTTGTGTGTCACTAATATCCATTTTTAACATCCTTGCCGGTTACACAATTTATTTTTACCTAGATGCTGCAGTGAAGTAAGTTTGTTTTACACTACGATCTCAGTGTTTGTATGAGGGGGGCGGGGGAAGGGTAGCAAAGGCATTACTGTTCCCGTATCTTGAATCTAGAATCCACTGAAATGCATAGTTTTTATCAAGAGTGCTGTTACTTTTTATTTTTAAAGTTTTTTTGCAGCCCTTAAGGGCTCAGATTTGCTGAAGGGCAAAAGAAGTTAAACATACTATTTTACATGTTATATTTGCCATCATTTCTTTTTTGTTCATTGATGGAGGCAACGCCATTAAGGACCTACTAAACAAACCTGGATAAATGATGGCTAATTTCAAATGAGTGAAAACAAGTACATACCTGTTTGGGAGACAAGTCACCTTGGATGCCAACTGTTGTTCTCAAAGGGGTGTTTGTTTTTTATTCTTTACAGCAACTGTATTCTGAGCCTCAGAAAATTCTTTAAAATCATGTCAATAATGATGCTTTGTTGTGAATCTATAAAGCAACACAGAGGTCACTGCCTTGTTATTGCCTTCTGCCTTCCTAGAGGTCTTCCAGCCATCCTTAGGTACAACAAGTGAACTCAGTCACCTTGTAAAGAAACAAAGGGGATGTATTAGTGGAGATGGTTGATTTCTTTTCTAATTTTTAAATGCAATTTTCTTTGGAAATAGCCAAATGGGTAGTGGGGTAGTTGGCAAAGACAAACTCTTTCTCCTCTAATTATACCTTTCATTAACATCTTTCTCTATTTGTTTTTTGCTTGCAGGTTTAATGTTGATACCCTCTAGCCGGAGAGTTCACAGAGGGTGCCTGATGACTGATGAGGGAGATTTTTCTTTAGCTCTAGAGGCAGGACTCTGAGGATCTGAGGTTTCTCAGTTCAAGCCCCACCGGGGGGAGATTTCTCACAGAGGGGGCTGGATCTTACAATGATCTGGTGTTATTTTCAAGTGTCAGTGTACCTCTCACCTCTGTGATGTTGACTTGAGAAGCTGAGCTCATGGCACCACAATGACACTGGAACAAATCCACTGGGTTACCAAAGATTGGACTGAAAAAAACAGCAGCCACACAACCGTACTCCATGGCAGCAACAATGGTGAGTGTCAGGACACTGGTGTTGTAATAGTGTTGTGAAGGAATTTTGTAACATTATGCCTGTCAGATTTTCCCCATTGGCAGCTGTACGGAAATGTACAAGCAGTGCTTTTTTCCTGTTCGCTTAGCTGAAGCAGTGCACAGAGGTGGTGACGCAGCACTCTTGGTTTGCTAGGAGCTGGATTGCGGAAAGATGAGAGCATACTGGGCCCTTAAACCTCTCGGACCAAATCCTGCTCCCCTCTCCTGTTTAAACAGACCTCTTTAAATCAGTTGTGCGACTTGCTTAGTAAGGAGATCAAGATTTGTCCCTCTATTTGGGCAATGTATTGGCCTGATTTAGGATTTAACCCAGCCTTTTCGCAGCTATATGACCATTATTAATTGCTCCACTGTATGGCTGTCCATTGTATCTGGCGGTGATGTCCTGGCATTTTATATGTTCTCTTGTGGCTATGCCTATATTGTGCATGCAGTCTAACGTGATCATAGATCTTTCAATTTAACCTTCTACGTACCTGATGGCCTCTATAAATCAAGGCTCTGATTCTGCAGTTGATAGCATGCAGGTAGATTGCAGTGGGTATGTAATGTCGAAGTAAAAGGATTTGTGTGGAGAGATCATTAGTAGTAGGCACAAAAACGAGACTGCAAAACTGCACCCACATTAAAAAGGGAAAGCAGTTCTGAAATTCTGGACCTACCTGCATAACCAACAGCACGTGCTGATAGAAATTAGCCACAGAATTAAAAATATTGCCCTCTCCATCACAAGCATATTGGGAAGGATGCTCTGGGGACACGGGTTGCATAAATATAATAAGGGGCACATGCTGCTGAACAGAGAGTGGACAGGATCTGGATCGTACTCCCACCCTGGAACGCAGCTCTGTGGGTGCTCTCCGTGCCTCGCCACACAAAGCTTTGAGAGAGACAAGCAGACATAGATCTGGCGATTCGGTGCCTGTGGATTTGCCAGCCATTCTCCCCTGTGAAGTGGGAAGCTCTTCCTGTGCAGAGCTGCTCCAGAGCTGAGGTGACAACAGTGGCTGAAGAGTGGTTCTGCTGCCACTCAGGTTATGTCTACACAGCCCATGGCAGCGAGCCTTCCAGCATGGGTTGACAGACTTGGGCTAGTGGGGCTGGCACTAGCCTTCTAAAAATACCTGTGTAGACAGAGCTTTGAAGTTGCAACTTGGGCTAGGGGGGGAAAAGCTCATTAGCATTGTAACTGAGTAGATGAAACTGACCAAAGACAAGCTTCATGGAGGAAAGCAGAGAAAAAGCAGACTTTAAACCCACAGTCAAAGGCATTTTTTCACATTAATCTTCAGTCAGTGTTGACATAAATAAAGTTGTACATAACGAGATCTTATCCTCATTAACTGTAAGAAAGGTCATTTTAGGTAGCATGTTGCAGCATATGTCACATTAGTGAACAAAGTGGCCCATCAGAGGTAAAAAGGATTTAATATCTTTGGGATGTCTCATTAAATTATTTTGTTTTAAATCCACATTGTAATCAGAAATTGACCTTTACAATAAGAGAAATAGCCTCGCTGACATTCTCATGATAGGGATAAAAAGAAATTCAGTCTCAGACCGCAGCATTGTACAGTTTATCCATGTAATTGCTATTATACAAGTCAATAAATCAATCAATCCTCTTATAAAAAGAAAAAAACAACAGCAAGAGAATTTATCAGATGAACCTCTAGATCATGATAGATGTTAACAATGTTTAATAATTAACAATAATTAACATTTCATTTCTATAGCCCCCTTTAAGCAGAAAAATCTCAGAATGATTTATACCTTTGTCACGGAGTCCCTGGGTGATGCTCTGGAACTGCTCCCTACATAGCCAGTCTCCAGGACTCTGGGGAAGTCTCCTCTCTGTAAGCAGACGGTCTGCAGGGCAAAAAGCTCACACAGCTTCCACCTTCCTGGGTCTGACCTTGGAGCATTCAGCATCCTCTGTCCCTCCATGCGCTTCCCACAGCCAGTCCGCCCAGGCGGGGTCCTGGGGAAGCCAGAAGGTCCTGCACCCCAACTTCGCAGACAGACATGACCCTCAGCCAGCCAGTAAAACAGAAGGTTTATTAGACAACAGGGACATGGTCTAACACGGAGCTTGTAGGTGCAGAGAACAGGACCCCTCAGCCGGGTCCATTTTGGGGGGCAGTGAGCCAGACAACTCCTCTGCACTTCACTCCATGTCCCCAGCTAGCCCCAAACTGCAACTCTCTCCAGCCCCTCTTCCTCTGGGCTTTGTCCCTTTCCCAGGCCAGGAGGTCACCTGATTCCTTTGTTCTCCAACCCTTTAGCTCTCACCTTGCAGGGGGCAAGGGCCAGGCCATCAGTTGCCAGGAAACAGGGTGTCTGCCATTCTCTGTGTCCAGACCCATGCACACACCGGCCCTCTAGGGCTCTGCAGCGATCATACACCCTTATCCCACCACCTAGATACTTAAGAACTGCATAGGGGAAACTGAGGCACCCCCACAATATTCAGGGGAAACATTAAGAACAGTCCCGCTTCGTCACATCTCTACCCACTTCAAGACTGAAATGAGCGGGGTCACTTTAGCTGGTGACCTGGGGAAGTTCGAAGCCATCAACGTTCCCATCGATGCCCCAGCATCTCTCCCGTTCCTTGGTGGGAATTACACCAGGCCCTTCCAGTTTCACGCCCTCCCTTAGGTCGGGGGTGGTCGATAGCACTCGCACGCCGCATGTGGGAAGGTTTATGCTGCCCGTGCTCTTTTGCCACCCAAAAACCCCCAGGGGTCAAACTGGGATTGGGTCTTCTCCCAGCGCTCCAGTCTGGAGGGCTGCAATTCGGGCTCTCTTCGTTAAGAGCCCCCATCTTGACCTGGGCCACATACGGTTCACTTACAGAACTAGCATGAAGACATCCCTTTCTCAACAACCTTGTCTCCCCAACAAGCTGGCCAAACACAGCCACTTGGTTTCTCTTAGATCAGTCAGAGTTTTGCCTGGATCCAAGACTGTAGGCCAGATTCTTATTTGTGCACCAGTGAAAAGAGGCTGGATTCTAGTTGTAAATGGCCAGAGGGAAATTCTCCTGGGTGAGGGAAACTCCTCATTGGCATAATATTTGCTCAGGCAGCTTCAACACCAGTCACCTCACTCTCACTTGATGTAAGGGATGTATTGGGGTATTGAGGGGATGAGGAGGAACCTTATGCCAGCATAGTAATTTAGAGGAGCTCCTAAACTGCTGTAACTGATACCAGGACTGAGCCACCACTGGATCGGGGAGATATGACCATAGCCCCCCTTTCTCTTCTGTCAAGTAGAAGAGGGGAGAATTGAGCCTGATTGCAGGGACTACTCACTAAAGTACACCCTTTCTTTTCAGAGATGTTTTATACGTGAAGTGTACAGTGACGCCTATAGCTAAGGACGAATAAGCATCTCCATTCTAAGGGGTCATTTTTCTGTTTCTTAGAACTTTTTTAGTGTTACATCTTCCTGGCTGACATTTCGCAGTCAGGGAATACCTTTTTTTTTTTTTTGGAGGGACGGAAGATTCAATCTAAACTGTCTTCATCCATTTTTCATTAAAGTGAAAAAATTATGGGCTTTCCAGTATTACTGAATAAAAATGTTTATAATGTTGTTAAACAGATCTAGCAGGAAGGTGGTAGACACTACAAACTTCAAATTGGTAGGTAGGTAGTTCCTAGTTGCAGATGTGCCTTTTGTTCAGCTGATTAAAAACTGATGGTGATTTGTCAAAGTTATGGGAAATTTCAAAAATATTCTGTGTGCTTATGTATTGTATTTTGTGACACAATCTCCAGTGGTCTGCCAGCCTTCTATTTGTTCTGGGCATGTGTGCTTAGTTTAGGAAAGTTTGTAGGTGGTGCTATGTATCTCTTTATGCTCAGTGGAGATGTGCAGAGTAGGAGACAGGCTTCAAAACAGGCCTACCTTCTTTTATGTTATGTAGAAGTAGAGGTAGTTAAAAATGGGGGAGAAATTACTGAAAATTTACTTGAAAAATGTATCCTCATTAAAATGTTTCAAAAGTTTATATGTTTTGATCAGCTCTGAAGTTTGTTAAAAGAAACAGAATGCATTTTTAGCTAAAATGTGCACCAAAAATTGGTCAGTTTTTCATCCAAAAATTCAAAATTGGAAATATTTTGAAGTGACCAGCTGTATATAGATGAGTTTGCATGGTTCCTGTCTGATCAGTTGCACATACCAGACAGTATGGGGCATTCTGCTGCAGTCTAGCAAACATTTAAACATGGTGGAATTTTTTTCCTTCTTCATTTTTTTTAAAGATGTAGGAAACTCTGTTAAAAATATCTATAGGTTACAAAATGAAGCACTCAAAAAATAAAGCATTTTATTCCATGATATCATGCTGCTTTTACTTGGGAGGACCTTTGCCTCATCCAGTTTTCATGATGGAAAGTGAATTAGGCATAGCTGTATAGTGAATGGTTTAGGGTCCCGAGCACCCTGGAACTTCATGTATTGTATGGTATTTTGTGAATGTGATGGTGTCCATTGCACCCTTTTGTCATTCAGAGCCTGGTCAGAGAATCAGAGAATCAGAGAACTGGATGCAACCTCGAGAGGTCATCTAGTCCAGTCCTCTGCACTCAAGACAGGACTAAATATTATCTAGACCATTCCTGACAGGTGTTTGTCTAACTTGCTCTTAAAAATCCCCAGTGATGGAGATTCCACAACCTCCCTAGGCAATTTATTCCAGTGCTTAACTGCTCTGACAGTTAGGACGTTTTTCCTAATGTCCAACCTAAACTGCCCTTGCTGCAATTTAAGCCCATTGCTTCGTGTCCTATCCTCAGAGGTTAAGAAGAACAATTTTTCTCCCTCCTCCTTGTAACAACCTTTTATGTACTTGAAAACTCTTATCATGTCCCCTCTCAGTCTTCTCTTTTCCAGACTAAACAAACCCAATTTTTTCACAACCTATTAAAGTCAATGGGACCTTTTCCACGGACTTCAATAGCCTTTGGGTCCAGCTCTCACTGCAGAACATGTATGGTGTGTAGTGAATGGGACAGGAATCCACTGGAAGAATTAACATGCCACTAAGGTACTGCATTTAGTGTCTTTCTTTTCCTGGCTCTGCCACAGACTTGCTGTGTGACCGTGGGCAAACCACTTCATCTCTCGGTGTCTCATTTATCCATCAGTAAAAAAGGGAAAACTGCATCCTGAGCTCCCAGGGGAGCTGGTTGGAACTCAGAATTTAAATGGAACCATACATTGAGTAATAAATGGAATGAAAATGAGAAGATTCAAAATTTCCCACAGAACAGTAAGTCTGAAGAAAGATCTAAATGTTTTCTTTCAGTTTGTCTGGAACAAAACAAAGCAGCCGCTGCCCTGACTCCTGGAGATTCTTCACACTGTCCCCCAGGGTCAGGCCGGGGAGCCTGATGGAGTCAGGGGCAGGCAGGGGTGTCGCAGCTCTATAAAGAAAGAAAAACCCTTCTGTATCCTGAGCAGGATTTGGCTGGTGTGCAGTAATGAGATACGGGGCCACTCACTGGGCATTGAGGATAAAATGAAATATTTCATAGTTGCCTCCTTTGGTGAGCGCCGTGCAGCCTGTGCCCTGCATGAGGCAGGGTTCCAGAAGAGCTGAGTATGCACCAGCAGCCTGATCTTTGTCACCGTTTCCTGACTTCTGAGCTTTCCATTGTGAAACCTGAATGTTCTTTTCATGCAGTTAATTTCTGTAAGTAATGTATAGAATATCCAGAATATCTGCACAGACTTTCGGATGATAAAATGGTGATCAAAGTGGCTGAGGAGAACTCTGAGCAGGGTCTGTGACTTTTCCTGCTTGTCACTGGTTTGAATTTGGCCTAGGAGAGAAGTAACTGGAAGTTGTCATCTCTCAGCTTTTTGGTAGCTTATTTGAAAATGATTTTTTATTTGTATTTCTTTTTATTTATACAATGCCCACCCTGCTGTGCAGGCTTATAATAAATACATACATACATCAATAATATATTTTAAATATTGGTAGTTTTAGTCCAGAGTTCATAGTGGTACTATGTGCATATCATACTTTCCCAGCTCTATCAGTCTGCACTGATTGACAGACCCAGACAAGTTGCCTGAAAACTGAACTGTTCTCTGATTCTCAAAGTGATTGCTCTGGAGCAGAACTGAGATTCATACGTTGGATAGCATGTGGCAAGTTTTCCCCGTATACTGTGTAAATGCTACTTCTGTCACTCCAGCTCCAATTAAGGGAGGTTAGTCTCACTCCAGCCCTTGAGTGAAAGGGCCAACTGCCTCAAGGGTACCTCAAGCAGAGCAGTGCTGGGGAAGGGCAACTCCGCAGGCTGAGGCCTTGTTAAAGGCCCACGGAGGTACTGGGACTGCAGAGGTGCAGCCCAGAGATAGGCAGAGGCAGCTGGTCCAACCCCCTTGCCAGTGATGAGTGGCTATTACAGACTGCAGTTTGCCCCAGAGAGAGGGAGCTAGATGATGACTGGCAGTAGCCACTGAGGCAAGGTGGGTATAGGGGATTGGGGTTCCCCCGAGAAAGGGAGACCCAGAGTGTGGGGCGCTGCTGCGGGGCAGTACCCCAAGGTAAGGGGCAACGGGGTCTGGGAGGGACACGGGGCCTGCGACAGGCAAGACACCAGCCAGCAGGCGGCACTCCGGGGTGGGAAAAGAGCTAATTCCCAAGGTAATCAGCAGGAGGAGCCATGGCAGTGAGTGCTCGCCCTGCTACAGTTACCTTTCACAAGCATTAAATTCACTTTCCAATGTTGTGTAATAGAGCATGATCCCTTGGAAGGTTATAGCAAATATATACTCTCTTATAGTGTGTGTGTGTGTGTGTGTGTGTGTATAGATAGATAGATATGCACTATTCTATGCTATGCACGTTCCATGGATCATTTTGATACTGTGGCTATCTTTGGTAGAGTTTTAGGATGGTAATGCAAGATGCTGTTTTCTATATTTTAAGCCTATGGAGATATAATTCTCCTTCCTATATGTGCAAGTCCACAGACCCAAATTACAAAGCAATGTTTCTGGAAAGAGACTGTCCCTGGCTATATCTCACACAACCACCCACATCTAAACTCACTAGGATCCTTGTCATATTGGAAAACCAGAAACTAGATTTAATGTACATCTGCATTTAATTTCTCTAGTTAACAAACTGAGCACATGCTCTCTAATGGTTTAATTAACTAGGATTTCATGCCTTTGAGTGCTGCCATTGAGCTGCCCTGCTTAGGATGAAGATTCTTCACTGAAGTCCAGGTACAGAGCACCAGAGCACACACTCGCCCCCCCCCCCCCCAAAAAAAAACAAAAAACAAAAAACACCATCTGTTGCACAAAGGGAGTTTTTACCCTGTTGCACTCCAAGAAAAGGGGAAATATCAAATTGTATCTTAGATGTTTAAATAATTTATTCCTAAATTTTTGCTGGGATCGTGAGTGCAGGTTATAACTAAGACAGTCAAATCTTTTAAAATTGTTGAATTAAACTATGTAATTTTACGGTTAACAATAGCATTTCAGGTTTCAGAGTAGCAGCCGTGTTAGTCTGTATCCGCAAAAAGAACAGGAGTACTTGTGGCGCCTTAGAGACGAACAAATTTATTAGAGCATAAGCTTTCATGAGCTACAGCCCACTTCATCGGATGCACAGAATGGAACATATTGTAAGAAAGATATATATATATATAGACATACAGATAAGTTGGAAGTTACCATACAAACTGTGAGAGGCTAATTAGTTAAGATGAGCTATTATCAGCAGGAGGAAAATCTTTTGTAGTGATAAATAAGATGGCCCATTTAGACAGTTGACAAGAAGGTGTGAGGGTACTTAAGGAAATAGATTCAATATGTGTAATGACCCAGCCACTTCCAGTCTCTAGTCAAACCCAAGTTAATGGTATCTAGTTTGCATATTAATTCAAGCTCAGCAGTTTCTCCTTGGAGTCTGTTTTTGAGGCTTTTCTGGTGCAAAATTGCCACCCTTAAATCTTTTACTGAGTGGCCAGAGAGGTTGAAGTGTTCTCCTACCAGTTTTTGAATGTTATGATTCCTGATGTTAGATTTGTGTCCATTGATTCTTTTGCGTAGAAACTGTCAGGTTTGGCCAATGTACATGGCAGAGGGGCACTGCTGGCACATGATGGCATATATCACGTTGGTAGATGTGCAGGTGAATGAGCCCCTGGTGGCGTGGCTAAAATGATTAGGTCCTATGAGCTATTTCTTTAAGTTACGTACCCTCACACCTTCTTGTCAACTGTCTGAATGGGCCATCTTGATTATCACTACAAAAGTTTTTTTCTCCAGCTGATAATAGCTCATCTTAACTAATTAGCCTCTCACAGTTCGTATGGTAACTTCCAGCTTATCTGTATGTGTGTGTGTGTGTGTGTGTGTGTGTATATATATATATATCTTACTATATGTTCCATTCTATGCATCCGATAAAGTGAGCTGTAGCCCACGAAAGCTTATGCTCTAATAAATTTGTTAGTCTCTAAGGTGCCACAAGTACTCCCATTCTAATAGCATTTCAAACTTTTAACTTTATATATACATTTCAGAGTAACAGCCGTGTTAGTCTGTACTAGCAAAAAGAAAAGGAGGACTTGTGGCACCTTAGAGACTAACCAATTTATTTGAGCATAAGCTTTCGTGAGCTACAGCTCTCCTTACAATATGTATGATAATCAAGGTGGGCCATTTCCAGCACAAATCCAGGGTTTAACAAGAATGTCTGGGGGTGGGGGGTAGGAAAAAACAAGGGGAAATAGATTACTGGGGAAATAGGGGAAATAGATGTGCAGGTGAACGAGCCTCTGATAGTATGGCTGATGTTATTAGGCCCATATCTAATAACATCAGCCACACTATCAGAGGCTCGTTCACCTGCACATCCACCAATGTGATATATGCCACCATGTGCCAGCAGTGCCCCTCTGCCATGTACATTGGTCAAACTGGACAGTCTCCACATAAAAGAATAAATGGACAGAAATCAGATGTCAAGAATTATAACATTCATAAACCAGTCGGAGAACACTTCAAACTCTCTGGTCACGCGATTACAGACATGAAAGTTGCGATATTACAACAAAAAAACTTCAAATCCAGACTCCAGCGAGAAACTGTTGAATTGGAATTCATTTGCAAATTGGATACAATTAACTTAGGCTTGAATAGAGACTGGGAGTGGCTAAGTCATTATGCAAGGTAACCTATTTCTCCTTGAAGAAAAGGAGTACTCCTTTTCTTTTTGCGAATACAGACTAACACGGCTGTTACTCTGAAATATTTCTCCTTGTTTTTTCCTACCTGCCCCCCCTCCTCAGACGTTCTTATTAAACCCTGGATTTGTGCTGGAAATGGCCCACCTTGATTATCATACACATTGTAAGGAGAGTGGTCACTTTAGATAAGGTATTACCAGCAGGAGAGTGGGTTTGTGTGTGTGTGTGGGGGGGGGGGTGAGATAACCTGG
This sequence comes from Lepidochelys kempii, assembly GCF_965140285.1. Classification (NCBI taxonomy): domain Eukaryota; kingdom Metazoa; phylum Chordata; order Testudines; family Cheloniidae; genus Lepidochelys; species Lepidochelys kempii. The sequence continues at coordinate 26,076,118 of NC_136387.1, forward strand.
ATTTGTGCTGGAAATGGGCCAACTTGATTATCATACACATTGTAAGGAGAGTGATCACTTTAGATAAGCTATTACCAGCAGGAGAGTGGGGTGGGGGGAGGTATTTTTTTCATGCTTTGTGTGTATAAAAAGATCTTCTACACTTTCCACAGTATGTATCCGATGAAGTGAGCTGTAGCTCACGAAAGCTTATGTTCAAATAAATTGGTTAGTCTCTAAGGTGCCACAAGTACACCTTTTCTTTTTATATATACATTATTAGCTTAACATTTATTTGTTAAAATCCCCAACTATTTTCTTTCCTCCGATACTTTTAATACTTGAGCTCTTTAAATAGATCATTAAAAATCTAATTTACTTTCCAATACTCATGCTGTTTGTTTGGTTTTGGACCATGAAAATAAAGTAGTCAGTTTCAATTTTGCTTCTAGTCAATTTCTGATTAGATGCACTGCATTGTTGCTGCAGAAAAAAATGTATAGGTGGTAAAAATTCCATTGGATTTTTAAAATTAATTTCATGGAAACATATCTGCTGGATTTAGCTTTATAAGGGTTTATTCTTCCAGTATCTACATTTTAGGCCACATTTAACCTGAGAGTGTCCATTTAGCAAGAGCTGTTCAAAAATATGTGCATGCATTTGTGTATTTACAGTTATGCATACCCAATTTGTGTGGCAAATACCATGACTCTGTGCAAACTGGATATTTGAAAGCACACTTGGCCAGCTAAGTACCTACCTGGCCATGATTATGTGCGAGTAATACCAAATTTGCAAACAAAATCTCAATATTAATATACACAAATTGAAATGTATCAAAACATGGACACATATTATTGAAAACGTGGTCATTAGAACTTGAATATTAAGCCAACTTTAGGCTTGATTCTACAAATGCACAATCACACATGACCCTGCAACAGTGGCACTTCTCCTACAATCAAGTTATGGATGGATGGATGTATTTGCATGATCAAGCTTGAATTTCCACTTTGGTGCACTGACTTGTGACTGGATTGTTCTTATTGCTTTCCCTGGATTTATACCTGCAAGTAGCATCCATGTTGACAATGAATGCTGAAGTTGGATGGATGATACTGCTCATAAATAGTCCTCACCAAAACAAGTGCTGGTTTTGAACTCCCTATTTAACCAATTCAGAATCAAAGGAACATTTCTGGGAAATGCATGTGTCAGCTGTTGAATAGTGTTTTCCAAGCTATATCATTATAAATGTGCAATATCATTATATGCTTAGACTGGCTTTGTAATTTTGTTCATAGTCACATAGGAGAATTTATGTTGATTTGACTAATATTGATGGGGGGGGGGTAGGGGGGTATACCAACAGTTTTCTGTCCTTTTTTAAAGCAAAAATATTTGGAGTCAGGATTATAAACAGCCCATCAGAAAAGCTGTCCTCTATGTCAGCCAGTGAATTATATCACAGCAGGGATGTATTTCAGAATGACAAGATCAGGAGAGAGGTAGGAACTGCCAACACAGTATATTTCAAAAATAAGGTACAGATGTCAGATGTCCCCAGTCTTGACTTGAGCCTCTGGGGGCAAATCCCATCTCTTCAACCTCGGAGTTCTCCAGCTCTGGGTGCTGCATGCCAGGTAGAGGGGTGGCCAGGCCAAATTTGAGTGGTGCTGCAATCCCGTGCATGCACCCAGATCAAGTTGGCAAACAGTGACAATTTGCAAAGTGAAGTGCTGGAGCACAGTTCCTTGCTGCATTTCAGGTGCTGGAGTGCCGTTCTGGACCTCTCCGGGCCTGGCAGCTCTGAAATAGTGGATAAAAGCTGTCTTGTACTGATCTAGTATTGGACAGGAAATTTTTTATTTAAATAAGAGACAGGCTTTATTATATGGAACTGCTGGCAACCCTGGCCTGAGAGAGGGACTGTCAGATGGTTTTGCTCTGAAATGTTACAGTCCAAGGACTGATTCTCACAGAAACGTTCCCCTTTTTTAAAGTAAGCTTATACTGACTTTTAAAAGTTCCTGAGAGCAGCCTTTCTGACTATCAAAAGAAAAAAGAATAATGAATAATCTGGATCCTTATAACTTCCCATTCTGTCCTCTGAAGCCAGTCAAAGGATTATTTTTCTTTCAGAGCCCCCACATCTTGCTATCACTTATCCTGCTTTCATAGTTGCTGCTTTGTTTTTCTCTGAGCGATCTGATTTGATCTAATCTGTTCTGTCTTCTTATATTGAAATTAACAAGCCATATACCCTGAGGCATAGGCCATATCTACAATAGTGAAGAACTTGAACATGAGGTCAATCAACTGCACAAAATACATCACACAGTTATTCCAAGCCTCATGCTGTGTCTATAATTGCCCCTTGTTCTGTCATTAGAGCTCCCCTACAAGTCATTATTTTGAGTCAGCAGAGCTCCAGGGAGCATTCAGCCTGATGGTTAGTATAGAGCAGAATAGATAATATAAATATCTCCCAGCACAGAAATACAAGGAGCAGGTATTTAGATTAGATCTCATAAAGTTTGCAGCTGTTCAGTCCCTTTATGAATCTAAAGTAAAACAATCATCACAAAACTTTCAATATGGGTTCTTCTTTAGGTATTCCCATGAAGCAGTGACTCCATAGCTGACGGCGTTCCAAAGTAAATGAGCAGAAACCGGACAACATACGCTCTATTAGAGTTTGCAAACCTGCTTTCAAGATACATTTTAGCCTGAGAAACACAAAAGACATTTAGGCAGTATAAGACTTTGGGTTTAAAAGTTGCTTTATAATATTGTTGCATAGAACTTTTATTTTTAAGCAAGCTGAGCATTCATAAAAGGTGCCTGTTAAAATCAAAGCCATCTTTTATCCACAGAAAAAGTGTAGCATGAGCAGCTGTGGTTCAAGTTTCCCTATTCTGCCAAGGTGCCAACAGATTCTAAGGGGGTCTATCCCTGCAAATGAGAGGAGAGTTCTGCCTCCATGTCCATTTAATCCTTGGTCTCTCCGAAGCACATGTTAGTAAGGCTGCCAGTTTTGATGTTGGTTTTAAACACAGATATGCAAGACAGCTATGCCTTGGGTGAAAGAGATAATTTCATGGGGGCTATCAAATAGGACAGTCTTAGATTTAGACTCCCCCCCAAAAAGTGTTTAAGTCCCAGTTTCAAAAGCAACATAGACACCATAGGAGCCTGTCACAGGGAAAATCAATGACATTTAGGCTTGTAAACACCTAAATTACCTGAAAAAGTCATTAAGGCCCTTTTGAAAATTTTACTCTAAGCCTACAAAATCCCCAGGTTGTGCACATTTTGTCTTCGTGAGAAATGCCACAGATTCGTTAATTTTAACTGGTGCAATGTCAGACTTTGGTCTGATTTGAAAACATTCAAAGCGGCCCATGAGATTTCAGTCTAAAAATAATAGCACAGATTTGCTGGTGAGATGGATCTTCATATCATGGTGTAATCATACTCATAACAAATGGGTCAATAACAGTGACAAAGCAAATCTTATAAATGAATTATGAAAGTAGTTCATGTGACCTGTGAGCTTATTCCTCCACATAATAAGTACCATTTTTCACATTTCAAAAACAAGCTAACTATATCCCCATAGGAAAAAACCCCAAAACCAAACACAAGATTCTGCTTGAACTGTTCCTCTTTCAGTGAATTCTCTAAAGTTACGTTTCAGATTATGGTGTGGAAGAAAAGGATTGTCCTTGTGAAGCCTAAAGGTTCTGTGTTGTCAAAGAAACAGAGACATGTCCATTTCAGAGTTAGAACAGGAATGTGTTTATTGAGGTATAACACACAGAGAGGAGGAACTTCCTGCCTAGTTCATGATTGCCCAGGAGGGACTTCCTGTTCTCGTTGAGCTAGCTAGAGTTATCCAGAAAAGACAACAAGATGGGGATAGTCTTCAAAAGAGACAGAGACCCAAGACATGTTACACAAAGATGGGTGGGAACTCAAGATCACTGTTCAAATTCAGTCTGCCCCTTTAAATCTCAGTTTGCTCAAGTAATTGTTGTCACTATGCTGTACAATCGTATACAAAATACAGCATGTTGAGGAACACTTAAAATTTGTTCCCTACAGGGGTCACCATTAAAAACTCAGTATTTATCAACTGTTATAGTACCATCCTCAATATTGCCAACACCAAATGTTCAGGATTCACGGCCCCCAAAATACAATTAAACTGGCTTAAAATCCTGAGATTTTAGATAATGCATTTTTGTTTCTCTTCATTTGCTTTCTAGTTTTTGAACCTTTCCTGTTCACATTTTCCAGCTGTTGTCTGCAACTAAAGCTGAGATTCTGACATAATCTCTTGAACCGTGGACTTGAGGTTGCAAGAAAAACGCCAGCTATCACGAGTCTTGCAATAAAAACGTGAGTGTTGGCTACACAGCGCAGCAGTGCTGGAGCTACTATATTTCTCTTAGAGAATAACTGTGAGCTTTCAGATACCCTGTTGTGGTAACTGTGGATAAGTATTGCCCTTTAATAGCATCCACTTCTACAAATGTTAATCTATTTTTAAAAAGTTCTTTCCAGCCCCAGTGTGCGAGTAATCATAACTGCTGTTGCCAATATAAGTAAATCTTTCACGAGCCGTTCTTCAGCTATGTCAAACATACCAACAACAGAACCATCTTTACTAGAAATGTGAGAAATACCGTAATCAAATACAAAATTGTCCAGTCCTGAATGCATGGAAATTTAGTGGGAGATCTACATATGAAAGGCCTTCAAATTGGGTCTAAACAGATACCTTATTTCATAGTTCCAGTCCCACCCCAGTTAATGTTTTTCTTTACATTTTTAACCATGTAATTTGTGGCAAATGCCTCATAATTATTGCAAAGACAAAATCAAAACAATAATTCTTTTCATTATTTGAGCCTTTCATCTAAAGATCTCAAACTGGTTTGCTGACCAACACCAGTAAAGTAAGTATGATTTCATAAGGGTAACTGAAAAAACAGATAAATTTCTCTAAGGATATATCTTTACTGCATTGCTTGGACTCCTTGTTTCTAAGCCCATTCTTGAACATCCACACTGCATTGTAAACCTGGGTTTACAGTTGTTGGATCTGGGTGTCTCAGCCATGCTAATGCCATACTGCACTATGCAGGTCTTCTGACTCATATTTGTGGCTTGAGCTGCGTCCTCACTACAGCATGACAGGGCTTGGACCCGAGACTCAATGAGACTTGGGGTCTGGCACACTCCCCTAGCAGGATTCTAGGACTTGGATCCTGAGTGCTTGCTGACCAGAGGCAGACTGATTTATGTGTGGATGGAAGGGGAGCTTGGGCTCAAACCTGAGTCAAAGCCTGGACTTAGAGTGCAAACCATCCCCCACTTCCAGTGTGTCTGAGACCCAGATCTACAGACCTGGGCTTGCACTACAGCGCTAAAAATAGCTGTGTAGCCATTTGGGCTTGGGCTCTGAGGCTAGAGGAAGGGGGTGGGTTTCAGAGCCTGAGCTCTAGCCTGAATCCAAACATCTACACAGCTGTTTTTAGCACTGTAGCACGAGCCCAAATCTGTAGACCCGAGCTCTGAGACTCACTGATGTAGGGTTTTTTTGCTGTCTAGACATACCCTTAGTGTCTTGGCCAAAGTCAAGTCAAAGTCAAATTCAAAATTGTGTTGACATTTTTCATTGAAATTTTGAATTTAGATGAAAAAAAAAACCTGGATGAAAATTTAACAAATGTTTATGAAAATTTGGTTCCATTGTTTGACCAGCTTTGACCATAATGTCTTGGTGTCTATATTGCTTCATCTGATACATCACTTTATCCATCTGTGTATTTATCTGTAATCTGTGAATCTTCCAAACTACCAGGAAACAGATGAGTCATTTTCTCCTTGCATATTAATACATATTTCAGAAATCCGACCTCATTAACATAACAAAAATGCAATGAATGGCCTCTTAAATATTTACTTTTCTGTTGTTTCTGAGCTCTAATCATGTATGGTGCCCTATATAAAGGTGCATGGGTGACTCCTTATCTAGAACTTGGTTCATTAGTGGACATTGGTATTTTATGGAGTGATGTCTTAGACAGAATGCAGAGCTTATGACCTATATCCAGTTGTGTTAGGAACAGAATTAAGTTTCCCTCTTCTTTATTTCCTGTAATATTTTCTTATTTTTAGCCAGAACTATAAATGTTTCAATCTATACACGTTGTAATATTTGAAATGAATCACCATTTTGCATTATTTTAACTTTCTAGATATTCTGTGTTTTGACTAGCCAGAAATTGCACTCCATTTCATGGCATTGTATAGAGGATAATCAGGGCTGATGTGAAATAGCTAACCAATCAACATGTAGTGTATTGAAAAGGTCAGTATAATACAGCATACCATTATAATTCATAGCTGGAATGCATAGAAGATGGTGCCAAGACAGAAAGTGCTCTGCATTTGTCTAGTCTTGTTTCAGAGATTGCTAGGAGAATGGAAAGCTAGTATTAACATAACCTACAGACTTGATTTTTATGGATGTCTGACTTTCAGAGACGTAGTGATAGTGTAGAGTAGAGACAAGCTCAAGCTGCTAAATTGGGACCTGGATCTGCTTTCAAATATTCTAGAATTTGAGGGTCTTCAGTTGCAGCAATTTGGTTCAGCCAACAATAGAGATTTGCAAAATTCAACTCCCTGCCTTTGTGACCTCCAAGCTGGACCTTTGCAGCTCACTATTCCTGTGAACACTGACGTTAAGAAAGCTTGTGTTAGTGCAAAATGCAGCCGATTGACTCCTCAGCAACATCAGCTGCTGAATGCTCATCAACCTGGTATCCACTTGGAACACTAGCTCACCCTGACGCTCAGAATAATGAGTCAGATGGAAGGTTTCAGTCTGAAACTTCATGGAACTCTATAGAATTTATCAGCATATCTCACAGAACACATATAGCTTCTTGACCCCCACCTCCTCAGGAATTACAAAGCTATTGTCCGCAGTAGTAAAGTTTATAACAGCAAGAGGCAGGATTTTCTTGGCAACAGGGTTATAGTTTTGGGACTCCTTCCTGGAGGGGGAAAGAATGGCCACAAACCTCATTGAATTCAGGTTGAAGTGCAAATCTCACTTCTCTCATGTGGCTTTCCTACAACTAAAAGCAGCAAGGAAGAGGAGGAGGAAAAAGAGGGGAAGTCAAGAAGGTAGAGAAAGAGAGAAGAAAAGACATAGTAGTAGAGGAGAGAAAAGGTAGAAATAAATGTAAAGCAAAACACAGTGCAGAGGAAAATTAGAGCATTGACCTATTGTAACTTTGGTTATAACATCTTGGGAACTGATGGGCACTTTTACTAGATAATTGGCACTGTTCTAAGTAGATAGAAATGGTGGTTCTTTTAGACCTGGGATTACCGTAATCACAATTAAAAGAAATTGGGTGTCTAGTAAGACAATATAAGTCATTTTTATCAGACCATCTTGGATCTTTGTTCTGTCTGGCTTGCTCTGCAGACAAAGCTGCATATTTCTATATGTAAGTGAATCTTCTCTAGGTCAAGTTATTCAGAAAAAGGAGAGAGACTGAATAGTGCACATGTCAAGAACTGAGAATCCCCTGCATTTTCTTTGAAGCTTTTGTGTACATGATGAGCTAGAATAACCTCGCTGAACTGAATTATCCTTCCATACTATGGTTCAGTGAATATCATTATATTTCAGCACAGCTTGAGTGATTTTTAATGCCAAAAACATCAGGAAGAAATACAAATGTTACAAAAAATATTGAAACAATACCATAAAAAAGCCCAGCATCATAAATACTTTACTTTGCAAGGTCTCAAAGGTCAACATAGCTATAGTGTGGAAAATTAAAATGCTCTCCGTGTGAATACCTTTGGGGAAAAAATGCAGTGGTTTACACTAAAAATGCAAAATTCCATTCCCCGAATCTATTTGAGGCCGATTAACAAAAAAACTATTTTCCTGGTAGTTGGAACTGATGAAGTTATTCACCTGTGATTATTCTGAATGTTCTCCGGTATAGTATTAAATAAAATTTAATTAAAATTGAAAAACAGCAACAGCTGTCTTGTGCATGATGTACTTGCCCAAACAAAGGAACACGGAGAGCACCCAGAAGTCAGAGGTTTTTATCAGAATAAAATCAAACATGTTCATAAGTGAGAAAAGAGATTTGTGACAAGCTTTGATGCTGGGCATCTCTCTGGAACCGTGTGTTTTATCCACATGCAGCCCTTGTGACTAGAACAAAAACATATGTAAACTGGATTAAGGGGGACGGATAGGGAAGAAGCTGTGATATCCATCATACAATCTCAAGTGGATTTCAGCAACTACCCTCTACCCTCAGCTACCTCCTTGTAACTAGAACTAGCCTTTGCCCTGTATGTTTGAACAGCCTTGCCACTAATGGTTCAAGGGCCTTCTCCTTTGCAGCTCCTGCTGTATTGGCCACCTTTCTCCATTCCTTCGATTGATTGCTGTTTCAAATGATATCTCATCTGAAAACATCTCTCCCTTACCTATAACTCTTAATATTTCTCTCTTTGAATTGTTATTTATCAGTAGCTGATAGTGGTCCTCTCTTGAGGTGGATAATGCTGTCTGTGTGGGTGCCTGAGTCACCCTCTCTGAGCTCTGACTTCTAAATATTGCAATGTTATTTAGCTTTCTTATATTAATCAAAGAGAGCCACCTGTAATAAATGCAAGGAGGCTCTTTTTTCAATCATTAATCCCTTATTCATATCTATGTAGCTTTTCAACCTCCTGGCAGTACTCCTTATTTGTTTTCAAAAAATGGATCAAATGGAATGAAGTGATATCAGCCACACCAGTTTACAGAAGCAATTAGTCTAATTTATATACATTGTTACCTCTAACACATGTGTTGGAGTACTTGGACAGAAGATGGTCAATAAAAAAGATTGATGACCTTTTGGTGACCCCTGGTGGAACGGTTGAATATTACATTTGGATTCCTCCGCCCCCATATTTAACAGCTTGTAATGTGCTACTGTGCCAAATGTCAAGATTCTTCTTTGAGTGCTGGTCCCTATGAATATTCCACAAATGAGTCCTCAGGTGCACCATACGCACCAGAGCAGAAATTCTAACATAAGCATCTGTTGGCTCGCACATGATCAGTAGCTCACTATGTGCTCCAGACCAAGGGCATAAGAGAAATGAAGGTCAATGCCTCTCCAATTTCTTTGTACCACCACATGGCCTGAGTTGGAATCCCTTTGTCCACGGATTTCTACAGCTTTTATTATTATTACTCTGTAAATAAATTTGTAAGTAGATTATAGTTCATATTAGCACACTTACAGTTTTTAGTATAGATAGTTTCCCTCCCCCTTACTGGGGATTCCCTCCCAGCAGCTTGGGACTATGCCAAGGGTTCTGGTGTTCAAGAACTCCTCCTGCCTCCTGCCCTCGCTCCTTCTCAGTGAGTGACGAACACCAACACTGTCTCTACTGTCTAGGAGAGATGCATATTCCTGCAAAGTGCAGCATCGTTTGCTCTTTTCCACCACAAACTCATGGAGTTCGTGAGCTTAGATTATGAAATGCCTTATGAAGAAAGCTATGAAGCCTCACTCTGATCTGGGTCAGGGAGATCCCCTTGTACATTGGTCCCATCAGATGAGCAGTGCCCCTCTGAGCATGAGTTTAGGAGCAGAGTCTACAGCTGCTAAGCCCAATGACTCTTCTTGCTGGATTTCCCATGAGAATAAGGGGCACTCTCATGGTCGCAAAGACAGATCCCCATCCAGATCTGCCCATAAAAGAAAAGAAACCTCCCTGAGCCTGTCCAGGCCAGATGAGCCTTTGCATACGGGTCCGATGGATCTAGAACTGCAAAAGACCCCAACTTGGAGGGTAAAACGTGCAAAAAGAGGAATCCGTTGGTACCATTGGTGGCTCCAGCTCCAAAACACAAAGACTGACACTAACCAGCCCCATCTGGGAGTTCTGGACCTGATTCTTCTTTGACACCATCCCGTCCTCCTAAGAACTGTCTTGCTACAACTTCCTAGGTCATGTCAGAACTGTCAGCCCTGTCTGTCAGAATGCCTCGAATGCTGGGTAATATGGACTCTGACACTACACCAGAGGATATTTTCCTCCCTTACCCTCTACTCTCTGGCCCAGTCCTTCTGAGAAACATTGCTTCACCGGAGGATGAAACTGCACTGGTGTCACTGGAGACCTCCTCTGTCCCACTCTCAGGCAGGAGCATCCGTTCTCTGGTAGCATAGGCCCTACCAATGGAGACAGAGCAGCTGTCAGACTCAGGTGCATCGGATGCTCCAGATGGTTTGTCATTTCCTCATGAAGAGCTGAACCCTGATAAACATTCAAGGAGAGCTGAGCACCATTCTCCCAAGATATGACTTCCCACCACTGGTAACTGGTGCTGTAGGGTTCCTCATATCCAGTTGGTCTCTCCTTTTGGCCTTATTGAGACCGTGGGAACCCCTCTGGATGAGGCCCCCTGATCAGTTCATAAGACATACCACAATTCTCCTACTTGGCACACACCAGATCCAATGGAGTATGAGGAGAAGGACATAGTCCGGGATCTGCAGGTACTGACGGCAGTCTCAGCCTCATCTCCAGATGCTCCATCCTCACCATCTCTACTGGATGACTATAGGCAATACAGGGGATAGCCAATGACCTCCAGGTAACTTTGAAGGAGGTCCAGGACACCCAACATTGGCTCCTGGATATTCTGTAGCCTACAAATCCAAGCAAGGTGGAATTTTCAGTTTAAAAGGCAATCATGGAGCTAACCAGAGAGGTCTGGCACACCTCAGACTCATATGTTTTCATACCTAAAAGGGCAAGGAGATGCTATTTCATCCCTGCCAAAGAGGTTGACTTTTTCTTCTCCCACTGAGTGCCCATCTCCATGGTGGTACGTGCGGCAGTGGAGAAAGCAAGTTCTCAGCACCCCTGACGACCCTAGCTGACAAGGGCTCAAAAGGTTGGGCCTTTTAGGGAGAAAGGTCTTTTCTTCTGCAAGTCTACAATTCCGTATCAGACCTTGTTAGCAAAATATGACTTTAACAATTATTCCAGGCTGGCTGATTCCCCCTGACAGGGCCCAGTTTCAGTCTCCCCATAGAGGAGGGCAAATTAGTAACTAAGACTTCCCTGCAAGCTGCTGTAGATGCAGCTGACACTGCATCCAGAGGCTTAGCTGCTGGCATAGTCATGAGGCTGGAATCTTGGCTTCACTCCTTGGGGCTCTCCAGGGAGGACCAGAACACACCATGCATTTGTTCAGTAAGAAAATGGATGAGGCCCTTCACTCACTGAAAGACTTGAAGTTGACTATGCGCTCCTTGGGGATTTACACCTCACCCCTGAGGAGGAAGCACCAGAGAGAGGTATAAACCAAGGCTGTCCCCTCCACAGGTTTTCCACCATCAACACCTAGCCAAGCCCCCACGTAGACAACAGAGGATTCAGAGACCTCAATTTTCAGCCATCTCTACTGCCACGACCTCTGCTTATTCCCAGCCCCCTGCTAAGGGCTACTTTTGATGTCGTGGTCAAGATCTGCCCACCCACCTCTACCTCCAATATTTTTGGAGGACACCTTGCACTTTTCACTCAGAATTGGGACTCCATTACAACAGACAGTTGGGTCTGAGAAATTATCCATCAAGGGTTCTCCATAGGGTAGACTGGAGTAGATTCCATCTCTCTCCCTTCACACATATCCCATTCCCAGTCCTCTTCAGGGACCACTCTCTCAAAGTGATTCTTCTCCAGGAGGCAGGCACTCTCCTCCTAAGAGGGGCAATAGAGCAAGTGCCATCTCAGTTTTCAAAGAAGAGGGTTCTATACTATGGTCTCCATGTCAGCAAATATAAGAGTGTAAATGGGGTCAGGAGCAGTGAGGGCCTATAGGAACTGTCTAAACATATTGACTGGTCCCAGTACATTGCAGAAGTAGCCTGGAGGTATTAGTGCTATTCCAGTCCATGGGCTGGAGTAGAAGTCTCAGGGTAGCTGCACTGCTTCATGCCACATTAATTTCATGTTGGACTTGCAGATTACACTTCCCCAGCCCATCTACATTTCACCTTCCTCTAGCCCAATTTCTGACTCTTTATGTAGATAATGTCACCTGAGCTGCTCACTTGTTAAGTATTTCTGGCCACTCCTCCAGAATCCAGCAAGTTTGGGAGCATTATGAAAATGAGGAGAAACCAGAATAGCTCTAGTATTGTCGCTTGTGAAAATAGCCACAATCCTTATTTATCTGCATTTGGCTCAATCACAAACCATCTCTGAAAGCACAGGGTCATCACACTTTCCTGTTAGGTAGACAAATTTGGTTAAAAATAGTGGTAGGATAGAGCAATTTTCAGAAAAGAAGGTTTATTTCTCTTTTTATTGTCTGCAAAATATAAGGTAAGTTCAAAATGAATAGTAACTAATATAAAAGGGAGTAGGAAATGAGAGAAACCTTTATTGCCTGAGAAAACTCCATTTTGCCTTCACTTTTTACAGTAGTACATTTTGCAAACATTGGGAACCTTCCCTGTCCTTTTAAACTCAGTTCTGTAGACACGCCGCCTATATTGTACAATGAAATGGAGTTCAACTTTTTAAACAGTCCTTACTGTTTGGTGTAATTCTGCTGTCAGCAGGAATAAAATTTCCTACCAAGGGAAAGTATAAAAAAGTCAGATGCTATTCCAGAGTATGCCATCAACTGTATATACTGAGACCACTCTTTGCTGAGGCCTGTCTTACTCCATGTGGGAAGGAAACATAAGTGCTTTAGTCCAAAGCACATTGCTCAAAAGCTATTGACTGTTATGAACCAGAATCCAAGGCAGCTAAAGTACCATTTTGTCTCCCTTTACTCGAAGAAAAATTGCTTCTCTGATCTGGAAAATAGAGCCCTTGGTCACTTTTCAAAATGCCAAGACCAATGTTCAGGTTATAATAACTACCTCTTAAGTGAGCTAACTTTCATTTCTCATGGGCTTATTGTATATAAAAAGGTTTGTTGCCCACTGGCTGTATGGTGAAATTAGAACACTGGCTTCCACATGCTTCTTTTGTACTGTATGAAATTCATTATCATCCTTTTAGATCATGGAGGGATACAAACAGCTGCTTTGCACTTTAATCTCCTTAAGCATGGTAAGTAAACCACTAGGAAAATATTAAATGATTGGAAAATGCCATTGGAAATTATATGTGTAATTACTTTATAATGTCATGATGTTTGGGAAAATAAAAGCACTAAGTCGACAATGCTAACTTTATTTTTGATTGGTGGCTCAGAACACAATGTATGCTCAAAGGGGTTGACAATCGCTGACTGATGGTCATTACTAATTTAATAAGCAGCCCTCAAAGCTTGTGCAGATACAAAGGGATCTGGCTTTACATGTGTAATATGCAGCGTGCGTGAAATACTTAGTGCTGTTCTCTTTGAAACCGAGAGGACAGTTATTAAAATTTTATGGTGCAAATTAAAATTTAAGATTAAAATACAAGATCAAAAGAATCATTTTTTTTCTCAATGCTATTAGGAATAAGCCTTTTGGAATAGAGCAGCTCAATGTCTTAATGTCATGTCCTTCTCCTCTGGAGAGCTAGATTAGAACTAATCATAGCTGACTAGAGAAACATATCTTTCTGTATTTTTTGTAAAGAGAAGAACAAGCTTCTTTTACTTTTTAATGGATTATGCTATTGTAGAGTCATACAGTAGTGAATGAAACTCTGCAATCTGTGTGACATCTTTTGAAGAAGCACAGTTTGATTTGGGAGCAGAAGAGAAATGCAAGGTGGTGGTACTGTAAAAATCATGGAGGATGCTAAAATATGAAGGATGCTAGAAGATTTGCCTTATGACTAAAATAAAGGAGAAGGGTGGGTCTACTACAGTAGCTCAGCCTGATTAATACCCTGTTGCAGTGCTCATCTCTGTAAGGCTGTAGGCCATTAATATGTCTCCCAGTGTCAAGATCAGTTGCTTTGCTACCTTGAAGAATTGATGGTTCACAAGAGTAGCCTTACAGGAAAAGGCCCTGCTATATCTTAACTCCAAATATAAAACAATTCCCACTTCTGATTTATGATTTTCATTGATATGCTACATTTTCTCTATCTTTCACTTGTAAGGCCCCCATTAATATTGTATCTAACTGTCACTAAGAACAGCAGCAGGTATATTCCAAAGCCAGTATCAGTGTTATGCCATAGATCAGAAGGTTAGAGGTGCATTACCAGCCCAGTGATTTCTTTTTAGTCTCTAACAACAAGCTCATCATGAGACTGATCCAAAGCCCATAAAAGTCAATGAAAAAACTTCCATTGAAGTCAACGGGCTTTGGAGCAGTTGAAGTCGATGGGAGCTGCATATGCATGTTCAAAACTGGAAATCTGTTTTTGTTTTTGTTTTTTGTTTTTTTTCTCAGCTAGTAGCTGTAATGAGGCCAGGGCCGGCTCTAGGATTTTTGCCGCCCCAAGCCAAAAAATTTTTGGCCGCCCCGCTTTTTTTTCATGCCCCCCTGCCCCTGGCTCTGGCCCAACTCTGCCCCTTCCCAATCCCTCCCCCAAATCCCCGGCCCCACCTCCTTGCCCGGGCATGTCGCATTCCGCCCCCCATTGCTTCCTGCGGCTCCCCTGCCCTGCAACCTCCCCCCAGCTCACCTCTGCTCCGCCTGCTTCCCTGAACATGCCGCCGCTCCGCTCCTCCCCCCTCCCTCTCAGGCGACGGTGAGGCAGCGCGTTCAGGGGAGCAGGCAGAGTGGAGGTGAGGGGGGGGATAGAGGAACCACTCCCCGCCTCAGCTCACCTCCGCTCCACCACCACCGCCTCCCCCGAGCGTGCCACTGCTCTGCTTCTCCTCCCTCCCCCGCAAGGCTTGCCGCACAAAACAGCTGTTTCGTGCGTGGCAAGCCTGGGAGGGAGGGGGAAGAAGCAGAGCAGCGGTGGCGTGCTCAGGGGAGGAGGCACATTTCTAGGGGTGGCACGGCTGGCGCCGGAATGCCGCCCATAGAAATGTGCCACCCCTCGCACCTGCTTGTTTTGCTGGTGTCTAGAGCTGGCCCCTAGAATGAGGCTGAGCATACTTTAAGTGAGCAAATTGTACCCAGAGCTAGCTTAAGGTCAGTTTTCCCCATCATTGTCAAAAATACTGCCAAATATGTTGCAGTGCAAAATTTCACTCAATTTGCACATTTTGTAGTGATATGCCCCAAACTCACAAACATTAGAAATTAGCAAAGCAAAACTTCGCCAGTCTGCACCACCCATAAGATATTTGTTTATCCATTTGGGTAAATGTTAAAAAGCCAATACTCGTTAGTTTTATTTTTTAACGCAAATCATTTGAACACCACTTTACATCTGTTCCTCTAAGGCTGGGACATAACCCGTTCAATTCTAGTATGATGTTTTAAAGGACAGGGAAATTTCTGGATTAGCATCAAGTAAATGAAAATAATATGCACAAAGACTGATCAAACAGAATTAAGCCTTTCAAACTGTCTATATAAGTCATCAAATTATAAAGCAGGAGAAAATGATTTAAGCTCTTGCTATTTCAGTGAAGAGCTTATCAAGAACTAGCTGACCAATGTGAGTTGCAGTATAGCATTAATTGAGCAGATTTGGTATAATCCAGTTCTGCATTCGTTGAGAATTTCAGAATAAAGAACATTATCAGGGTTTCACTGACAAATTCCTCATACTGACAAGCATTTGTAATAACAGTAAAAGAAACAAACTGCATGAAACCATAGGCTACAAAATTCATTAAGATCCTTCAAAAATGAGACCTAGAGATTGCTCTTATCATAGAAGCCAAAGCCTGACCATCTGTGGTTATCAGTTTTTCAGACATGTGCATCACTGAAGCTAGATTGATGAAGAGGCAGACCAGACTGAAGAGAGAAAATTTCTATTTTATAATAGAAAGGGGGTGGGGGATGGAGTGAGATCGAGTGAGAGAAAGGGAGCTAGGAGAACAAATAAGAAAGAAAAAAGTGTTGTCACTCTAAAGAGTGAGAATATAGAGGAAAGCTAGTATTGACAACAGGATTAAGATGGTTTCCAGGATAAACAGCCAAGAATCAGTACTTAAAATAGATCATACGGGTTCAATTTTGCTCTCAGATATTAGGGTGCAACTCCCTTTAAAATTAGTGAGAGCTATAGATGTGTACAGGAGGACAGAATTGGACTCTATGAATGAAATTCACCTCAGAGAGGAGGGCCCATAGAAAGCCTTCTACAGTATTTAGGAATTGTGTTAGCTATGGACTAGGGTGACCAGATAGCAAGTGTGAAAAATCGGGATGGGGTGGGGTGTAATTGGCAACTATATAAAAAAAAGCCCCAAATATCAGGACTGTCCCTATAAAATCGGGACACCTGGTCACCCTACTCTGTACAGGGCGGCGGAAAGACTGATGGAGCTACCATATGGGGCCTGCTCTACCTGGTATTGCCATATAAGGGGGTGCAGCACTGCTAGTACAAGATAGTGCAGAGTGGGTGGGAGCATGGAATGGAACCATTGGCTCTTCACTGAGATCCCTCTATAGGGAGTGCATGGGGGAAGTGGATGTTATTCTTCCATAGGCTAAATAATGACCACAGAAGGGCTGCATTACAGATCTGAAGCCTGCCTGTGGGTTGTGAAGAAAATTCCATCCCACCCAATCCTGACTTAGTTCCTGATAGCAGAGCCCAATTACTCAGGCTTTATGCAGGAATCAGTGAATTTCATCTTGTAGGTTTATATTTCATCTTCCTTTATAATTGTGCAATTCCATTGCCTTCAGCAGGGTGGCATAGGTGAAACTGAAGGCAAAATTTCCCCATTTATATTTGAATAGATCACAATGCTGGGGGCTAGTCCTGTAAGCCAGCACAGTTATTACTTAATGGAACCTTTGGTTTGTTTATTAATGTTGTTAACTTTGCTTGTTCGGATAAATCTGAAGAGCTGGAGTTACTAGATACAGTGAAGTGTCTAATGTTTCTTTTTTGCTCTTTGTAGTTTCTTTATACAGTAAAATTATACTAACTCCTAGCTGAAAAATGTACAGTTAGGTCAGCTTCTTTCTGCAGCATCATTTTTTCTATGCTCCCCATTGATTTGTTGCGTGGTCTAACAAAAAGAAGACTGGATTTTGAAAAATCTTGAGCAGCCATCTGTATCTTCTGAGAATGTCTTGAGTTGCTGGAGAATCCTGGTGTCCTAACCAGTTATAGGGAAACTAGCATTTCCTCCTCTCTGCAGGAGAGTTAGGTTGGCTGACCTTGTCCACTATCTGCCTGATGGTTCCCCTCATAACCCAGACCTCCCCAAAAGTGTTGTCCCAGTGCCAAGATGGGCATACAGACCCAGTGCAGGACCATCCCTTTGAATTGTTGTATGGAGTCTAGGCCAGAGTTTTTCTAAGTTCAGGTCATGACCCAGTACTGGGTTGCGGCATGTAAGGCCCAGGGTCATTCTAGTCAGCACCGCTGACTGGGACATTAAAAGTCCCATCAGCGGTGCTGCCCAGCTAAGGCAGGCTAGTGCCTACCTGTTCTGACACCATGCTGCGCCCCGGAAGCGGCCAGCAATGGGTTTGACATTTAGGCAGGGGAGCCATGGGGCTCTGCACGCTGCCCCTGCCCTGAGCACCGGCTCGCACTCCCGGCCACTGGGAGTGGGGGTGGTAGTGCCTGCGGGCGAGAGCCACACAGAGCCACTTGGGTGCCTCTGCCTAGGAGCCGGACCTGATGCTGGCCGCTTCAGGTGCAGTGCAGTCTGCGGTGCTAGGACAGGCTGTGCCACTGACCAGGAGCTGCTGGAGGTAAGTCCATGCCCTAACCCCATGCCCCAAATCCCTGTCCCAGCCCTGAGCCCTTCCCAAACCCAGAACCCCTCCTGCATCCCAAACCCCTGCCCAAGCCTAGATCCCCCTCCTACACCCTGAACCCTTTCATTCCTGGCTCCACACTGCATCCCTCATTCCCAAACCTCTGCCCCAGCCCTGAGCCCCTCCCAAACCCCAAACCCCTCATCCCCAGCTTTGCTGGGTCGCGGGCATCAACAATTTTCTTCAGCTGGATTCCCAGAAAAAAAGTTTGAAAACCACTAGTCTAGGCACTATAATTCCTAGCTTCCCACACATGCTAGTAATAGTTAGGTTTTGGAAAACCTCAGAAAACATGCACAGGGCATGCAACAATTACAAGGGAAAACTGGGACCCAGCACAGACCCAACCTGGCCCCATAATAATCTTATTGAAGGAAGTTCTGGACTTTTAAAATCCTCCTTTGCTGCAGGAAGAGTTTGTGTCTGTCACAGGTTCAGGGCTGTTCATTGGAATACATCATGCATGACAAGAAATCAGGCGCATCAGGGTTAAAAATTTGAGAGGGAACACTAGGAGGTCTGTAGAGGATAGAGGTAGAAAATATGAGAGTCTGGAAGCTGGGTAAGAGAGAATGAAGAGAACCTTTATCTACATAGGAAATGGGGGAAGAGGGAGGAAGCGATAACCAGAGAATAGAAAAATCTCCCCCAAAGTGTTTCCGTTTTATTCAGCTTAGTTCTTGATGAAGTATAGAGAACTGTACTTTGGTGAAGACACAATATATATGGATACATAGATTGATTAAACAGTTGCTGTCCAATTAATTCACCTGCATGATAATTGAATTTATGCTAGCATATTAAAACCTCTGTAAATGCTCAAGAAACCATTAACCATATCTCAATTAAAAAATTAACTTGTTTGAGAAGATACACAGTAGTTAACTGCTTTGATTTCAACTCAGTTAATACTAAAACAACAAACATTTATTATTAATCAACATTTTAGAAATTGCAGAAAGATTTTCAGGCCAAACAAATATATTAAAATAAATTAAAAGTAATATATCTGTTCACCTTTCACCAGTTCTTCAGAATTTTCCATCCGACTATTGCGAGTTCTTAAAAACACATCTATTTAATTAAATTTTCTGACCATAACAATCCATCTTCCCTTTCATAATCTTTCCAGGAACACAGAAATCCAAATGTTTGTCATCCAAACAATTTCCCTTCCAACTGGTATTTTTGAACTTAGGTCATTTTTGGTTTAAACTACTTTAAAAAAAAAGGAAAAATTTCCCCCCAAAATGTTTTTTGGAAGATGTTTTATTTTTACACACATTTTTCCTAACATTTTTATTGAAATTTGTTACCATAATAATTGTCAAAATATTTTATTTATGAAAACCAAAGTTTGGGGAAATTTTGGTAACCATTTTGATAAAAAAAATAGAAATTCCAATTAAAATTTTGATTAAAATTTCTCTCACATTTTTGGGAAAAATGAAAAATAGGTGAATTCTAACCTTGCAAAATGAAAACAACTTTGTAATTTCAAATTTTTTCTTTAAATAAAATAAAAAAAAGTAACCATCTGTAATTGCAAGATACATACTTAATAAACTCTAGGGAAGGAATTTGTAGGCAGATTATTTAGTAGAAGACCCTTGGCCAGAGTGTCTAGGCTTGAAGAAGGGAAAGTAGATGGAAGGAAAATGGTTGGTGATGGAGAAATACATTCATGAATCATCACTGCAGAGATTATATTTGAATCAGTGTAGCTAGATAAGATCTCTCAGAGACAAGGGGTAAAAGAGGAAAGTGCAAAGAACTAGACTCAGAGCCGTGCTCTAAGGAGGCAATTAAAATGTCAGAATCAAGTTAGAGCTAGAGAATGAAAATTTTAAAGATACAGTGTACAATGGGAGCGACTCCCATATATATTACTGAGAGAAGAAATGGGCTGGCCTTACATTATGTCCAAATGACATCCAAAATGTTTACATGCTTATGTAGTTGTCTTAAAAAGAGCAGTTAAGTAAGATCAATATTGTGTGCTCATCTGGAGGACAATAGACAGCAAAAGTTCACTGGTAGGATGAATTATATTCTAAATAATGTTATATTGATCCTTTCACATTGTGTGCATATCCCATCTTTAAAAAAAACAATTTGTATTGGGTAACTGAGATCTACGAATCAGTTCTAATAGATTTGAAATATTCTACTTTGTGTTGGCATTGTTTTAAATTGTATTAGAAAACCTTGAATTTTGAAAGAAGACTTTAGGCTGGATCATAAGCCCATTAAAGAAAATGTGAATCTTTCCACTGAGTTCAATGAGGTTTAATCTAACTTGCCTTGTGGAGATATAGGGCTGATACAAAGTCAGTTGAAGTCAGTAGGAATCTTTCCATAGTCTTCACTGGGCTTTGGATAAATTCCGTGATAACATTTAATTTGATTCAGAAGCTCAGCTTGGTGAAACAGCAAATGGTGCCAGGTGGACATTACAATATGCTGAAAATGAATTTTCCATGGATAACTGACAAAATAAGAAGGAATCCTAATAAAAGACTAAAAAGAAAAGGAGGTTAAAAAGAAAGTTATTTTGAATTAATTTGATTAAACAGAATATTTCATTTGACTGTTTTAATTTATTTATAAATCATACACACTGAGTAAATGTAATATTTGTAATACCAGTAAAGTATTAAAATGTAATTTCTTTTCTACCATGAGTGAATTATGTGATAGGTACAGAATACTTTTACTTTTTTTTCTTATTGGAGTTTTAGAATGTAATTATTTTCCAATTATTTGTTAATCTCTTGGGATAAAATTTCTAAAAGCATTTAAATGACCTAGAAGCCAAAGTCCCACATTCAAAAGTGATTTAGGAATTTAGGGTGTGATTGACAAAGATATTTAGGCACCCAATTCTCACTGATTTCAATGACAGTAGGCACCTAAATAGTACCTTTTTAGAATCCCACCCTATGTCTCATTGGCTTTCAGTTAAACTTAGGGCCCTAAGTGCCAAGTCACTTTTAAAAATGGGACTTAATAGTCTATTTCACATAGCAATGCAGCCTTGCAACGCTGAGAGGAGCAACATCAATATACCTTTAAAAATCTGGGCCCCTAAAATTTAAAAAATGATTTGTAATAACTTCTTTGAATTCTTCAACTACCACAGGAATTTACTTGTAACATTTCAGAAAATTTAAGTTCTATATCCTCAGCTGGTGTAAATCAGTATAGTTCAATTGAGATTAATGCAACACAGCCCCATTCCTTGACCTCAATGCTGCTGCACCAATTTATACCAGCTTAGGCTATGACTGTGGGGGCACGTGTACAGTGCCCCACAGTTTGGACTAAGGAGATGAGAATAGCAATGTGCACCAAAGTGCTTTGCTGTAACTCATCCATGTGGATTGTGCAGGCACAAACTAAAAGGTCCTGAGTTGGTATTAATGTAGTCTTCAATTTGTTTGCATCTGCATTCACACAGGGCAATAACAGTACTTGGTGTGGACTGCTATTCACACCCCATCATGCAAACTGCAGGGCAATGTAAACATGCCCAAAGTCTTTTCCTTTGGAGTAAGTGTGGTAATTTTGGTAATGGTTGGTAAATTCTATGCCTCACAAAGAAATTTAAGACTCATTTCAATTGGGAAACTGAATACAAGGGTTAGAGTGGAGCTGCTAGCGATGCCGTCACAATGACTGAAAGCTCTGTACTTTTTAAAGAGCAACTGAAAAATAGTCAATATATATTGAAACAGAAGAAAATTCTAAGTCGTCTATTGACTTCAATGGCGTTATAACAGGGAAGCTGATGAGTTTACAGTCTAAATAGACAGGACAGACAAAGATTTCTCAAGCATCAGCTCTGTTTAATTAACAAATAAATAAATTGAAATAGATTGATTGAGCTGTAGTGCAGCACTGCACGGTGCAACATGTGACAGTATAAATCCATGAATAGATCAATTCATAACCTGCTCAGCTAGCCACTGTATCCACTATCCAGCTGATAGGGCAGGATGCCAACAACACAAACAGATTGAATCAGTATGGGAACATCTCTGATTATGACCAGTATAATCACAGATTCTAGCCCTACAAACGCTGTGCCCTAGCATCCATTAATGAGGGTAGTACCATTTGGCAGTAGAATCCCTTTACAACTCATGTGGACCTTTTGCTGCTGCTTATGTGATTTGAAATCTTCTATACTCACTAATGACTTTAACATCTGATTATACTTTTAACAGCTGCTTTATTGATGCCTGATCTTTGCACACTGTAGCTCTCATTGGCATTGCAGTTTTGGGTGCACAAGATGAGTAACATGCACCTTGATGAAGACTGTGCGATACAGGGTTAGGCCAAGATTTTCAAACCTGACTAGTGATTTTGGGTTCCCAACTTGAACAACTGGAAAGTTGCCTGATTTTCAGAGGGTGGGTGCTTAGCACTCTCTGAAAATCAGGCCCCTTTAAGGTGTCTCTTATTTGGCACCCCAAAAATTGAGGTGTAAGTCACATGTTTGCACTGGAGCATTTAGTGATGTAAATAAGGGAAGAAACAGTGAGGAGGAGACAGTCTTTGTTTTAGTTTTAGGGGAATGTGTGTGCATCCAGACTTGCCAGACCGAGGGTGTGTGTTAGTGTGTGTGTGACTCTACTGGATGGGCCAGAATCATCCAGCAATTGAGTGTGTGGGCACTAGCTGTGCTCATTAGTTGTTTGAAGCTACTTGGGTGATTTCCATTGTGGGCAAGCAGCCTGGAAAGACAGACCCACAGTCACTTTCTGAGAATGGGAGGAGGAGGAGGAGTTTATAAATAAGAGGAGTGGCAGCCAGAGTGGAAAACTCACTGATGGAGCAGTACAAGGGGTGAGATGGATCTGCTGTAAGGATTATGTTCCAGGGATTTTGCCAGTTTGTTGGATTAGACTGTGGGCTCCCTCCCCCACACCCACCTGAGAAAAGGAGGAGGATGACGAGAATTTTCTGCAAGCTGTGGAAATTGCAGAGACTCAAAGGGAGTTTGAAGGAGACATTTTTCCCCAGATTTATGGAGCTGGCATGTCCTACAGAGAGTTTGGATACCATTCCACAGAAACTTGGAAGGATAAGTCCTCCCAGAGAAGAGCTCTAGAGGATTGCATGTATGTGCATATGCATGATCATATTTTGCATTTGAACTTGTGATAGCAACAAGTTTGAACAGTTTTGTGCTTTGAAGTTGCAGTTTGAGCTAGAGGTCAGGCTCTGAAGCCCAACCCTTATTACATAAACCTATTAAATAACTTATTAAATAAACCTCTCTCTTTTTAATGAAACAAACCTGTTTTACTTTTTATCTAAACTAACTCAGTACTTTGATTCAATTGAAGTGATTGTAAACAGCAGTCAAGATAACAAGCTCTTGTTTCTGTCTCTTTAAAGGAACAGAAAACTTAATCTTCTGAGCATGTACAGTGATGGGGCTGTACATTGCAGAGACACTTCTCTGAGGGTCGGGAGTTCTCTGATTTGGGCTGGGAGAACCCTGGGGTGTTTACTGGCAAAGCAGACATGCTGGTTTGTCCTACACTGAGTCGGAGAAGTTTAGACAGTGTCTCTCAGCCCTGGGTATCCCCAGCAGCTTGTCACAGAGCATACACACAGTAGATCTCATCAACTTTAATGCTACAACAATTCATCTAATAAGTGAATCACTTGCCAGCTACTAGGAATCCTTTACTTAATTTTCTGTTATTTCAATTTAATAACAGATCTTTGCATTGAAAAAAACATTCCTTCCTCTTATATTTCTGGTGTGTGTGCATGTTTTAGAAGATAATTACATATTGCAGTGAATGTTTATTATTCACTAGGATTATTACACGTGACCATGAAAAAAGCTGATTTCATTGTTTTATCAGGGTAGAACTTGTCCTTATAGAGTCTTAACTGTATGTAAGAGAAACAGAAGTCTGCTGGGCACTCATATGATAGGTCGTTTAAATGATATATTAATACAATGAGTCGTATGTGTTCAAAATAAAGTATAAGTCCTTAAATTACAGAGCAGAGACAATTTTGGACACACAGAAATATAGTGAAATATTAATAGTATTCATAAAGGTGTCCAAGTAACTTTGAAAAGAAATATATTCTTCTCATTTGGATTTGGGGCTGACTGTGATCAACTTTAAAGTACAACTGGTGTGTGATTTTTTCAACTTTTTAGCTTTTCTTCCTTTATATCTATAATTGTAAAATCTCTATTTCTGTTATACTATCATGATAATTTATGTTCTTACTTTAATAAAATCAAAGTGGTCTGTCTAGCAAGGAAGCCAATTTTTTTGTGATTACATTTTGAAAAGCAGAAAAGATATCTTATTTTATAAAGCACTCTGCGGGTTCTAATGTTTGCTGTTAAAAACAAGAAAATAAAATTACAAATATTCAAAAACAAAAACTTATATTGATTTTAAAGTATTTGAGAAAACAAATTCGTCTAATATTTAAGGACTTTTTTTCCTAGTAAAACTATAATAGATTGAGATTATTTTACCTTTTGATGAAAAATAGAAACATTCATTTGGAAGTTAATGTCATTATCACTGTATCTCTTTAAAAAAAACAAAAAAATTAATGCAACTGTGGTATTATTGACTTGGAGGCTATGCCATAGTATCAGAATAATGTTGTGTGTACGGTTTATCTTATAAACAAGTAGATTTTTAAATCTAATTTAAATTTAATTTTAAAATTCTCTCATGATTTTGAGATGAGTCAGATTCTGATCTTAGTTACACAGGTGTAAATCACTGGTTTCTCCTGATTTACACCTGTGTAACTGAGATCAGTGATTATCCTACCATGTTACTGTCTGTGCCATTAAAAATACTGCTAATAATTCTTTGCACTCTTAAAGTATCTTCCATTTGAGGATCTCAAAGCACTATACAAATATAAATAAATGGTACTTCATCAATACCTTGACAACTGTTAAGCAGTAGTAACCCCATTTTATAGATGAGGATGTTAAGTGGAAACACCTTTCTAAGCCCAGCCTAGAGGCTGCAGAGTGGAGTGGACCACTGCAGAGTGGCTAGCCCAGAGTGCCTTACAAAACAGTGAAGACTGCTGAGGGAGGGTCTCTGTGAAGCCTCCAGGCAGGGCTTAGAATGGTGCTTGTACTTAACATCCTCATCTATAAAATGGGGATACTGCTGCTTAACAGCTGTCAAGGTTGTGATGATGATGTATGGTTTCCATCCAGCACATTGCACAAGTGGCTCAATGAGGCTGCAACTCAGTCCCATGTCCTAGGCCAATGTCAGGGAATTGGATTTCTATACCTTAGGGCCCCCTATCATACTTCTTCCATGTGAAGCCTTATTATTTAGGGACATAGTCACACCTCACTATTTTGTGGTGTGGCTAAGGATATAATTCCCTTCTCTCTTATAAGATCCAGCCATCATTCTTCTGTTGACCTAGCCATTGCCACTCAAGGAGATGTATTACCTACCTTGATGGGGAAAAAACCTCTTCCATTGATGAAGGAAGCATCTACACTATGGGCTGTACAGAAGTATAGCTTGTGTGCTGGAGAGCGGTGCCTCTGTAGCACCCAGTGTGTAGACAAGCCCTTATTTTCTAGAAATAAAAATCATTTTAAGGGCCCAGATACCTGAAGCTTTCTGCTTGAGAACATATTACTGAGGCTAAAAATACTTGCAAAACAGGGTAACAGATAACGCTAAAGACCAAATTTTATTTGACAGTGTTGAGATTTTTTCAGTGACTGCACAAAAGCATTAAATGGGAATGGCCTAGTGACAGACATTGAATCAATATGTAGCAGTAGGTTTGTGAAATCAATTTTTTTCTCTTCACATACACGAAAATTGATGCAGCCCATGCTGTGTAACTCCTATTAATTGCCCAGAGTGACACAAAATTTATCAATTATTGACTTCTTTGAAGCCATAGGGGGAAAAATGGCAATGGCTGCAAGGTTAACTGTGTAGTACAGAAGCATCCTGACTGAATGGATATGTAAATATAAGCACAGCAAACTGTTGAGAGCTGCAGAATTTGTATCTGTCCAGCCACACACACATTCACCAGTAAAATTTTTACTAAAATGTTTGCCTTTGCAAGTAAATAGGGTAATCGTATTATTATTCCCTAAGTTTAGTGTGAAGGAAATTCATAGGGAAAACTATGAACATTGCAGTGATGTTAATCACTCACAAAAGCATTTGTAAAGAATTTAATGGTAACCGTATATACAGATCTGACATTTTGGCACCTTTAATAAGAGAAATATGCCTAGAAATAAAAATCAAATGTGACTAGTGATTTGGGGGGCTCAGTTTCTAGGTACCCGCCTTTGGAATGCTACACTTAAGGGCTCTGATTTTCAGAAAGTGCTGAACGGCTGCCTTCTGGAATTCCAGCCCTATAAAGTATTTCAAGTTGGACACCTAAAATTACTAGTCCCTTTTGAAAATCTCAGCCTTGGCCTCTTTCTGTCTCTCCTTATGCTCCCATTCCAGTCAGTGGTAAAACTCCATTTAACTTCAGTGACAGTAGAATCAATCCCTTCCCTTACCCCTCTTTTATCCTATATTTACTTTCCTCTTATGGTTTCTGTGTTTCACAGATTCCCTTGGCCTAACACTATCTCCCTCTTTATTTCCTCCTGTTCCCATGCACTTCAACTTCATGAATGCTCTTTATTTTCCATGCTTTCTTTCCTCTTCCTCTTCCACAAACTCCTACTCCTCCACCTTGCTTTTGCTTTACAGCCTTTGGACTCTTCTAATTCCCTCCAAAATCCAAGGAGAACCATTGCACTGGATAGTGTCGTCTGTAGTAGAGTTAGGATAAGAAGGGAAAATGCCAAATTACCAGTAATTGTAGTTTGGTCCTAATACAGTACTTCAGATCCCTTCAGGTGTGTATGTGTACAGATGAGTATAGAGAGGCTGTTTTCACTTAGATTGCCTGACCTCCATACTTAAAAAAAATAAATACAATACAATCTGAGCTCTTCTCAAAAGAAGGATGGTCTTGTGATGAAGGTACAGGATCATGACTCAGGAAACATAGGTTCAGTTCCCAGCTTTGCCACAGCTTTTTTGAGAGACCTTGTTTAAAACACTAATGCCCTGATTCAGCTACACACTTAATTTCAACTTCAGTATCTCTTATGCACATGCTTAAAGTTATGCATTTTGCTGAATAGTAATTTAAGAAAGTGTTTAAAACTAAACAAATATTTATGTGCTTTGTTGAATCAAGGCCTCAGATATTCTGCCTCAGTTTCCCAACTGTAAAGTGTGAGTAATGATATTTTCTTTTTTCCACTCTTGTCCATTATGAGATTATGATTCCCTTACTCACATTGAGTAGTTCCTTATTCCACAAGTATTCAGTGGGACTACTTATGGCATAAGATACTATTCTTCATGAATAAGGGCATCCCAATGTGTCTCTTAGCACTCTGTGAGCGTAATTACTAGCATGTTAGAAGCATAGTGGTTCAGATCTAATGGTTTTGAATATTGGTAGAACTTCTGCCACTGCATACAATCCTACTCCTCTAGGCTTGAGAAGTGAAGAGAGCTCATTAAACTACTAAGAAAGGAAAAAAGTTAAATAACTCTATCTATCTATCTATCTATCTATCTATCTATCTATCTATCTCTCTTCCAAGGCATAAAGAAAATGCTGTGGAATATTAGCTAAACATAAATGTGACACAAGATAAAAAGAAAGGCTGCAAAAAGCAAAGGGAGAAAAAGGCTGTGTTTTAGGGCTTATAAACTTTCCACTGAAAGATATACCTGACATTTCAAAGTGAAAGCACAGACTTACTTTTTTCACCTATAACAAATCACAGATTAACAGAGTTTATTTTGCAATAATAAATAATTGGAATTTCTAATGTATTATTCCACAGCATTTTTGTCATAAGAGACATTTCTGTTTTCTTTTGCCGAATACAGTTAAAAATCATCATTCACAGCCCCTCTGAGTCTAGCTAATCTTCTTCCTTTTATCTCTAACTCACTTCTAACACCTCTTTGACATAGTAAATCTATCCAATACCCTTGGTATGAACGCAGACAAGCACCTTGTAGTAAGTTCATCACACCCTCACATTTTCCCTGCTTTCTAGCATAGAGGCTACATTTCAAAAACTGGTTGAAAATAATCCTCTGTAATAAGATTTTAATGGTAACAAATTACGGCTAACCCTTCTGTGTAACAGTTAGACCATCAACACACAATCAAAGGGGATAATGTATTCAAGAGGAAATTAAACAGATATTTGTAGGTAATGTTCACCTATGATGAATGAAATATATAATGGATGTGGAAGCCATTGATTAATTTAGGGCTCACAGCAGAGACAAAGACAGAGATAAATTTAAGCCACTTGAGACAAGCCTTTTTTAAAAAGGCTTTGAATATATAAAATAAATAGCATAATCAATAATTTAAAGCACCATCAATAACAGATGTATAGGCAAAAATAGCAGCTCCACCTCCAGCTGTTCAGAGCCTTGTACAAATAAAAAGAAAATTCGAGTTTGGTGGAAAAAGGAACTTTACATATTGATTGCGGGGGAGAAAGGAAAGAGCTAGAACCAAGAAGTGTCACGATGAGCTATTAGTCTGAAGGGTTGAATAGACAAGAGAAAGTTGAAGCTGAAAGCTCCTTCAATCTGCTGAACGCTTTTTCTCTTCAAAAGAAGCAGATTTTTAAAAAAGGAATACATAGGCATCTTTGGGGAGCCATAGTTGTGTAAACTTCCCTCTATCTTCTGGAAAAACACTTTCAAGCACAGGGCATTTTGGAGTAAATCTCATCCCACATTACATGCTAGCCAATGGGTAATCATAAGGTAGGTAGTGGAATGGGCCATTTGTCAGTATGTTGCTGTAGTGCTCATAGTGGACTAAAATATTTGGGTTTGCTCCAAATAGCCGAGCAAGGGGGCAGCAAGTTATGCTGTGGGGTGTGTACACAGCAGCTGGAAGGTGTAATTTTCAGCTAGGGTAGACATACATGTATTAGCTCTGCTCAAGCTAGTGTGCTAATAATATTGGTGTGACTGGGTCAGCATGGGCAGCAGTTGGGCTAGATACCCAAATATGTACCAAGAGGTTATGTGGGATTGTACCCAGGTGGCTAGCTTGAGCCATCACCCATGCCACTGTAGACACACTGCTATTTTAACACTCTAGCTCTTCTCAAATGAGCATATATGTCTCTACCAGGACTGGGAATTACACCTCCCCACTCCAGTGTAGGCATATTCAGTGTGTCCCCTTCCCCTCATCAGCTGTCCCATGTCTTTTACTTAGATTGTAAGCTCTTTGAATCAGGGACCATCTTTTTGTTCTGTATTTGCACAGTGCCTAGCACAATGGGGCCCTGATCCATGACACAATGTACATAGTAAATAATAATGTTGTGCTTTCTCAGTAGTAGCCAAGGAAGCAGATTGTGAATCCCTTACTTCCACTAGAAGCAGTTACTCTCATGGGTTGACCTATTTGAGTCAATGGAACTACTTGTATTAGTAATTGCTCACGCATGGCAATAAGGTGTTTACAATCTGGCCTTCACTTGGATACATAAACATGAAGTTGCCTAGCACAAATTGTGCACAAAACTGCAGGAGCAAATTTAGCAGCCATTGAAAAATGTACCAGTTGAAATCTTACTAGAACCAAGGCACACATTTTTAATCAGAGTAATTAACGGTTGGAACAGTTGACGTAGGGATGTGGTGACTTCTCCGTCACTTGAAGTCTTGAAATCAAGATAGGATATATTTCTAACACACATATTCAAGCTGAAATGGCTGCTGAGGGCTTGATGCAGAATCACTGGGTGAGATTTCGTGGTCTGTGTCATTCAGAAGGTCAGACTAGATTATTATAATGGTCCCTATTGGCCTTAACATTTATGACTCTATTAATCTTACTAGAAATGCTGCCCTGATTCTCAATTACACTATGACCTGTATGTACCACGTTGGCAGTGTAAAATATACGTAAAGTAAGAGCAAATGTAATATATGGCCACTTTAAGTCTCTTATGCACAAATAGAATAGTGTACAGGGGATTTAATGTAAATAAGAATAAGGCCCACAGTTCTGGTCTATTTTCATGCTTCTCTTCAAATTATTTGAAAAATGGATTCCCTTTCAAATCTCTCTCTCTCTCTTTTTTTAAAATCAGATTCTGGTTTCTTAAAATCCCAAAGTAAAAATCACTCATTCTATTCTAAAGATAAGGGAAAAGCCACTGATGCATTTTTGTCCTTGTTTTTATTCAGGGCCAATATTTTTGACCTAAAGATGAACCAGATTTTAATTTTTTGTGCTTCTATTTCACTTTGAATCTTTCCACAACTTTAAAAAAATATTCATACTTACATTGTGGAGCCAAATTTTTCAGGGTGATCCTAGGTGAATAGGATTAAACACCTGAGATCAAACTACTTACTTAATCACTGTACATTCTTCATGCAAGTATATTTCATACGACATTCTTTCCAGTCTGAAGATTTAGTATTCTAAGAGAAGAAAGATGAAAGGCAAATATCATGACCTTTTGTATCCCAATGACCTGCAACTAGAGATGGGTTGCAGTTTAAATACTAAATTATTCCATACCTTTATAGTA
Organism: Lepidochelys kempii; assembly: GCF_965140285.1. NCBI lineage: Eukaryota > Metazoa > Chordata > Testudines > Cheloniidae > Lepidochelys > Lepidochelys kempii. The sequence goes on from NC_136387.1 coordinate 26,106,718, forward strand.
TCTGTAGGCACTTGCAATATGCACCTGGGACATTCAGGACAGGAGGATTATACTATAATATCCTCCCAGGGAGCAGAGTTATGAAAATTGTCAGATTTTCATTCGTAAGTTAAGGTACTTCCTGATGAAAATTCATGAATTTGATCACGAACGAAAAGTACCATGTCTCCAGTAAGCAAAGTTGTTGTTTTTTGTTCTTTGTGCATGTGCAATTCCCCCTATTTCCAATGGTAAATGGATGGTTGATGGTACAATTTCATTATAGAAAAAAATCACAGTTTTCCACACCTTTGCCTCAAGCAAAACGTTGTTGTTTAACCCAAAGATAATCTATTAAAGATGAAAGTGTCCATGTCAGTTTCCACACAACACCCTTCAGCAGGATGAATGAGCAGAAAAATAGCTGCTTCACCTGTGATTCCACACCAGCCCAGTATGCATATGTAGAGAGGGGTGAAGCCAGACCACCGAGATGTCATCCTCTCTGATCTCACAAGCTAAGTAGAATGAAGCAACAACAGTATTTAGATGCTGCAGGAAGTGGTGGTGATCATTCCACAAATGATGATGTGCTGTCTGAGGTGCTGATTCAAGAAAGCAACTCTAGTCAGGTAAGTACTTTGGCACATTCTCAAGTGCATCCTTATTCAGATAACACATGAGGATGTGTTTCACTTAGGGTATTAAATTCTCATTGGCTCCAGTGGGACTTTAGCAGATGCTGAAGTGCTTTCCTGAATGAAACCCCATTGAAGTCAGTGACTTGAGCACCTGTTTTAAATTAAGCACACCCATAAGTGTGTGAATGGGAATGGACTTAAGCACATACTGAATAGGGGACTCAGTAAAGCATTTAATCATCTCTCATTGACTTAAATCCAATTGACTTCAAGAAAAAAAAGTCCATCAACATAGTGGAAAATAAACATCAGGAACAGATAAACTTTCAAGAAAGGGCCTTTTTCTGAAAATATGTTTTACTAATGAAGGATGCTTTCTGTAAACTTTTGCTGTCTGCTTTTACCCTCTGGATGCAAAATGCAACTTACTTTTTTGAGTGCTTGCTCATGTCGATTCCATTCTAGGTGTGTACAATTCTCCTCCAGAACATGCACAGCCATTGGACATTTTTGCCTTAGCAGTATCCGTAGGGTCAGCGGTGGTACCCCCTTGAGTACTGCACCCATGCACTGGTATATAGGCGCCACCAGCCATATGCCCTCTCAGTTCCTTCTTGCCACCCATGACGGTTGGTCAGAGCACCTTGTCTTGCAATCGCAAGAGCATTAGTGGTTCTTCAACAGCCCATTGTCTGTTTTCTTTGTGTATAGTTTAGGTTCTTACTTAGCCTTTAAGTTAAGTGTTAGGCAGTTTGGTCATTAGAGTCCTGGCTGGGACTTCACCCCGGAGTGACTCATGCCCCACTCTCCTGGCTTCAAACCATGCTCCTCATGCAACAGGCTGATGCCTATTAGTGACCCCTACGATGGTTGTCTGAAGTGCTTGGGGGAGTCCCATAGCAAGGACAAGTACAGAATCCGTAAGAACTTTCTCCCTAGAACCCAAAAGAAGCAGGATATCCACTTGAGGGCCCTCCTCATGGAGGCTGCACTTCGTCCTGTGTCAGAGCCCCCCTGCTCGGATACCACGCTGAGCATTTTGGCATCGGTGTGGAGTGCACCACCAGCGCCAGGCTCTGCCTGGCACCGTTCCACCTTGCTGGTGGTAAAGAAGCAACAAAAGAAGAAGAGCCCCCCAGCACCAGAAGAGAAAGGGGCCTCAGGCAAAGAACCTATGTCAAGCTATTTGACTGCCCCAGGGCTTCATGGGATTACCACTGAGGTCAGATCCCCCATCCAGGGATCCTCCTCTGACTCCCAGCTTCTCCTAGGGCCCTCATTGCCCGAAGTGGCCCCAGTGGCTAAAGAACAATAGATACAAAAGGCAGGTAACCATTTTATCTTCAAGGGATGCCATTACAGGGAGTGAAGCATCTCTAATAGCAGATTGTGACGGTCCCTCAGCATACTAACGCTAGACATGAAAGCCAAGATTTTAAAATATGACTATTTCGGTGCTTCAAATTTTTGGGTGGCCAAATTGAGACCCCTCAATTTTCAGGAATTGTTGTGCATCCTCTCTCTGAAAATCAAGCTTCTCTAAAGTGTCTCAAATTGAGCACCCAAAAACATTAGTCGCATTTGAAAATCATCGGTGAGGTTCACCTTGTTTCTTTCTCTTTCTTCTCACAGTTTTCAATTGTTTCCTTCTAGCCAGTTTTGTAAATATCCCATTATTTGCAGAATTGGGAAGCAGATTTATTTCTCCTTGAAGCCAACTTGAACAATGGACCATTTTGTGGCTTGGTCATAAAAGTCTTCCAAGCAAATCAGTCTTAGTTCTTAGCAGAACTTCATCTTGAAAATGTCCATCTTTATGAATCTGAAGGCTCATAAAGACAGTTGAACAAGGTGAGACTTCCATTTTGTTTAAAATTACCTGGGTGTATTCGTAGCATTTGTGTGCGTGTCCTCTCAGGTATAATTCGTAACAGTTTACCATTCATAGTTGGTATATTTTGAGAGATCATACCCCTCTCTTCCTATTGCAGTTTCTGATAATTTCTGATCTGTAGTTAGATGCAATTGAATTTTTTTGTCTTAAGAAATTTGAGTGAAATCCATGTGAGAGAAGTACGATTGTGCAACAACATTCTGTACAATTCTCCTCCAGAACTCCAGTTCTCCTGACTGTTTTGCTATATACCTATAATTTGCCCGCTCAGTGAGATCCCAGAATCTATAAATGTTAAATCCCAAATGTTATATATTGACAAGAGGAATAAGTACTACTTGCTGTATTCAGAGTATTAGATTACACAGAACTATGTACAGTAATTTATATTCTCTGTACTGTTCTTTATATACCCAACATCCCTTCTCTCCTGCATGGGCATACTCACAGGGTCTCCATCTGGTCCATAGTTATCAGTTATGTATCCTGACCTAAAAAAAAAAAAAATTAGGAGCAATTTATCTTGTATTTCTGGGCAAAGAGCTGGAGGGAGGAGGTGACTGGCCACCAGGTGTCACATTTGTCTATGGTGAGACAGTACAGCATTAGATGATCTCAGCTGGTGCAGATGACTCAGGGAGAGAGAGAGAGAGCTGTTTAACATTCAGAAGATCTTTTTAGGTCCTCACCTGGAAGGTGTAACATAGCCAGTGTTGCAGTTATGTGCTTTCTTTCCACTTCATTCCAGGTAGAGTCCTAGCAAGGGAGCTATGATCTCCTAAATTTGTGTGTGGGGAGACCAGCAAAATTGGTTATATGATATTCTAATCGGCGCTGCTGCAATCGATGCAGCAGGGATCGATTTTGCAGGTTTAGTGAAGACCCGCTAAATTTATGGCAGAGTGCTCTCCGGTCGACTCCGGTACTCCAGCTCTCAGAGAAGAGTACGGGAACTCAACCAGAGAGCTCCTCTTGTCGACTCAGTGCTGTGAAGACACCGGGATAAATTGACCTAAAATACATTGACTCCAGCTGTGTTATTCATGTAGCTGGATTAAGGTAATTTAGGCTGATTTACCCTGAAGACAGGCCCTAAGCAAGCAGGAGGTAGATTTTACTACAGCAAATGTTCCATTCAAATGTAAAAGCAGAATCTAACTGTAGTTTGGTGTCTGGATCCAGGAGTGACAGCTATAAATATGAGCCACTTGAAAGACAGATGTCCATATACAAGAAATCGTTTTATTTTGATTGAATTGTATTTTTAGATGTTTCTAGACATCCATTCCTTAGACAAGAAGATATCACTATACATGCAAAAGAAAAAAATAGGGATTATATTTTTGTATATCATATTTTAATGTTCCCTCTTTACTTATATCCTATATAACTGTGCAGTTAAACATAGCCTTCAAATACTATACATACTGCTGCAGTTAGAAGTCCTTTAAACATGTTAACACATGAGACTTGAAAGAGCTTTTCTCAAAATTTGCTCAGTGGGTCAGGTTTTCAGACTGTTATTGGAGACAGCTTGTGTCTGTATATCTGTTTTATGTGACATAAAGCCCATCTCTCAGGCACTGTGTGTGAAGGCAATCCCATGTACATAACCCCTTGAAGGAAGTAATTTCAGTCAAATCCTGAGGTCCCTTTAATATGGATCGGCTGTCGTGTTGCCTGCAGACTTCGAAAGCTCTTCAGATTACAATCTTGTCTACAAATTACTCAGGTGTCAGTTGGTGTGATTCACATTCTCGATATACATAAATATAGGAGCAGGGCTATTGGGCTAGATGTTCTCCAAGTCTGCAGTCTGAATTTTGCTTGTAAGGCTTGGTGGAAACTCATATGTAGCTTATGAAAGTCTCTTTGTCTCACTTATTTATTTATTATTATAGATTTGTATTACTGTAGGCCCTAGGAGTCCTAGTCCTAGTATGCGCATTACTGTAGTATCCAGGAGCAATATCTTGTGATATGAATTCCAGCCATATTAGAACAAACTTACAGTTGCCACCATCTTGTTGGGCTCAAACACTGAGTATCATTATAACAATCTGCAATTTTGATTACAAATATGCTACATTGGTAACAACAGTGTTTCTCACGTCAGCTTACAAGTATTCCCACCTCAGCCACTTCCTCACAACTAAATACAACAATCCAAAAAGTTAAACAAGAATGGACAGGTGGAGAATGTCAGAAATGGATTCTGATGGGGTCTTGTGTTACTTTTACATGACTTTCCAGTCTGCTTATTGATAGATTAGCACAAACAGGCAAAATCCCTGGAATAACGATGCAGGCACGAGTTCAGTAAACAACAGAACCACGTTTATTTATTAGTGGAAAAAGATACAGAGCCAACTCCCCTCTTGCTGCTGGTGTTGCTGTAACAAAGCAATTTCCCTCACTCCAAAAGGCAGGAAACAGATCTACCCCTGAATGTCCTCTCAGAATTTCTTCCTGAGCCCAATATTAGTTGCAATATTTGTTATTTTTCTTAAAGCCCCAATTCCTGGAGTCATGTAGTTACATGAGAATCTTTGTTTTGAAAACATGAACCCTAAAGGCTCAAAAACCAGTAGGCAAATGAAAAGGACCCCAAATAATTCCCTACTGAATTATTTTAAAGCTCCTATCATTTTTAAGCTATGATTTTGTGGGCCTGACTCATAACTTTTGAACGCTTGGGGTTGGTGTTACAGTGAGCCAGGAGTTCCTTCTTCTATGGGAGGAACTACACCCCACAGAAGCTCTGTGCTGAGAAACACTCATTCAGTCAGCCAGCACCCTAACCCCATTACAGCACTTCATACGAAGGAGATTATAGAACCATAAATGACATCATGAGTCGGATTCTCTTCTCCTGTTGGTATTATACCAGTGTAACTCCACAGACCTCAGTGGAGTTTGTCTGGATTTACACTGATGTAAGTGAAAGCAGAATCGGGTCTTCTTAATGTACCAATAAATAACCGTGAATTTAGCTTAGTTTGTTAAGAAAACAAAAATAGAATGAGAAATAAATGGGTATTATTGAAGCAAGAATCATGCTCTGTGTCTCAGTTTACACATCTGTAACATGGGTATATTAATACTTCATTTAAGGAAAAGTCCTGTTGAATTTAACAGAAAATGGTAACTGTACTTTTTTGAGTTTTGTAGACCTGTCTACAGAATTCAATAGAAAAAAATATTCCCATGCTGTATACTATAGGGAAAAATATTCACTATTGAATTCTATAGGGGATTTTCAGTAGAACTCCGTTCAATTTGTATAGATCTCTGTTGGGTTATTCTTAGTAAATTCTATAGGATTTTTCCATCCAACTCATTTTAGAAGATGAGACTGAATTAATGTTTGTAAAATGCTTTGAGATCCTGTTGTGGGGATCTCTGGGCCTTCCACACCACTGACAGCTCTGGAGAAGTAGGGAACAGAAGCCTATGAGCCCTATGGGTTCAAGAACCACTGAGTGTGCTGCCCACAGAGATCCTGACTTGTGAAGCCTACTGCGTTCCCTGATTGTCTCACACTCACTATTTAAGGCCCAGAGAAAACACCCGGAGGCTGTCTGTGCAACTAGGTGTATCCCTGGCTTGCTGCTGCAAACAGACCTTGCTCTATAGTCCTGATACCCTTCCTTGCTCCCGGTTTCTGACCCCAGTGTCAGTTCTTGGTCCCCCTCTCTGCTCCTGACTTCTTGCCTGGCCTTTGTTCCACTAACCCTAATTGAACTGACTCACTTGGCACCCACCCAGTGCAGCTCTTTGATCTCGACTCCAACCTGATCCTATGACATGACATTGGTACAGACTGCTGCTTCTGGCCTTGACCCTTTTGACTGAACTTGGACCACATTTTCAAGTCCTGTCCAACCCAGGCTCTGGCCTGATCCGCATCCTTGTAGCCAGGCTCCTGACACCTGGAAGAAAAGGAACTTGTATAAATATAAAATACTAATTCCTTGAAGAAAAGGAAAGTTACCTCTTCTGAAAACAACTGTGAGAAGAGACTCCAGTATAAATAGGGCATTGTGAAAAGGAATAATTGAATCAATTGTTCCTACTCTTCCTTCCTTTAAAATTGAATTTTTCATTATTTCCTAATAAAAAACAAAGCCTAAACCATTCTTCTTTTTCATAAGACCTCATTGAAATTGCATATGAAAAAAAATCTATACATAGGAAGCATCGACAGATTCTCTAACGGATTAGCATACTTTTAGACTCTTGTGTTTTGTGTCTTCTGTGGGTTTCATTTGAAAGCAAAATCAGATGCTGTTTCTCAATTGAAGTTTAAATCTTATCGCTGTATTTCTTTAGATGTTTTCAAATGATGGCTTCGTGCCATTTTCCTTTTAGAGTTGTGGTGATATTATAATTTTGTTCTATTTCAGATTCGGTCTTCTCCTCATCAACTTGCATTAGCCTAGATTGATAGAGTAGAAAAAAATATAGTGCGAGAATATAAAATATTTTAGTCTCTCCAAAGCCTAAACGTGTTACTTGGAATGCTGCAAAAAGGAGTAACATTACTATAGAATAATGTACTTCTAAGTGGGTGGTTAGCATCCTTTCCATGTGTGAATGTAACTCCTAGTGATAGTAACTGAGAATAGTGGGTGTTATGCATGTGTATTTGGGGCATATCCCAGTAAACTGTAATTATGTTTCAATACAGAATATTTTCAGGTAAAAAAATTGGCAACTTCTGCATCAGAGTGGGTTATAGGAATGAATGTTTGCATCCAATTGAAACTGACCAGGTAACAACTATAGGGCCACCCAGAAATATTTAAGATGATGTGGGTCACATTGCTCACCTAGAAATAATCTCCCTGAAACACTTCAGCTATTCATTGTTCCATACAGGAAGGAACATAGCTGGCATGGGACATTTTCATTGTAGAGGGAGAAGAAATCTCTCAGATAGCTAGGGCCAGTCCCATGGAGGGCTTTGAATTTTGGGACAGAACACTCAGGTAATGTGTGATTTGTGTGGCTAAACAAACAGGCTGCTGCATTTTGTACCTTTTCATTTTCAGGTTGTCTGGATTAATTTTTACAAAAGATTTGAAATAATAAAGCTTGGAAGACATGAATTGATGGATTGATGGGAGGTGTATTTGATAGAATGGCTTTCTATATATAAATCAACATGATTTCAACTTGGTAATTTTGGGTCTATCAGGGCTATGAGACCTATATCCCATTGAGAAGGGAGAATCTCCTATCCCAAGGGCATGCAGTCAATAGTTCTAGTTCTTCTAGAAGTCCAAAGGATATTAGACTTTATATCTTGCACTGACTCAGTACTGAATCTTACCCAACTGGTGCCTCTGGAAGGGGTAAGAAGTGTGAAATGCCACATTAGAGGGGAAAAGGAAGGAATATTTCTTCAAGATGTTGCTTTAAAATAAATGGTGGATGTTTTAATTTGCTTAGATGAGTGGAATGTTAGAATAAGATTCAGGGGAACGTGGAATAAGTAGGCAGTAAGGCAGTGAAAGGTGCATGAAAAAATATTATCACATGATTCTGCAACTTCTCTTGAGGATTGCACCTTCACATGCAGGGGTGGGTTTGTGTATATATAGAGAGTGAGTGTGTACACGTGATACAAGGTGTATCATTTATACACATGCGCACATACACATACTTTTGTAATTATGCAAATTACATATATTACTTTTGTATACTTATGCAAAAGTATATTTTAAAATATCATTTAAATAATAAGAAAAGTGTTCCTTTGCCATTTCATAAGCTTTAGAACTTTTTTCTGCTTGAAAAGAAAAAACTTCCTCTGGCTTGCAGTAGCCTGTGAGTGTTGTCTTCCCATGTTAAGAAAAATTAAAATTCATACCAGCAATATCCAACCTTCACTATGGTTAGTGAAAAAATATTCATTTGCATCTTTTAGAATCATAGAATCATAGAATCTCAGGGTTGGAAGGGACCCCAGAAGGTCATCTAGTCCAACCCCCTGCTCAAAGCAGGACCAATTCCCAGTTAAATCATCCCAGCCAGGGCTTTGTCAAGCCTGACCTTAAAAACCTCTAAGGAAGGAGATTCTACCACCTCCCTAGGTAACGCATTCCAGTGTTTCACCACCCTCTTAGTGAAAAAGTTTTTCCTAATATCCAATCTAAACCTCCCCCACTGCAACTTGAGACCATTACTCCTCGTTCTGTCATCTGCTACCATTGAGAACAGTCTAGAGCCATCCTCTTTGGAACCCCCTTTCAGGTAGTTGAAAGCAGCTATCAAATCCCCCCTCATTCTTCTCTTCTGCAGGCTAAACAATCCCAGCTCCCTCAGCCTCTCCTCATAACTCATGTGTTCCAGTCCCCTAATCATTTTTGTTGCCCTTCGCTGGACTCTCTCCAATTTATCCACATCCTTCTTGAAGTGTGGGGCCCAAAACTGGACACAGTACTCCAGATGAGGCCTCACCAATGTCGAATAGAGGGGAACGATCACGTCCCTCGATCTGCTCGCTATGCCCCTACTTATACATCCCAAAATGCCATTGGCCTTCTTGGCAACAAGGGCACACTGCTGACTCATATCCAGCTTCTCGTCCACTGTCACCCCTAGGTCCTTTTCTGCAGAACTGCTGCCTAGCCATTCGGTCCCTAGTCTGTAGCTGTGCATTGGGTTCTTCCGTCCTAAGTGCAGGACCCTGCACTTATCCTTATTGAACCTCATCAGATTCCTTTTGGCCCAATCTTCCAATTGGTCTAGGTCCTTCTGTATCCTATCCCTCCCCTCCAGTGTATCTACCACTCCTCCCAGTTTAGTATCATCCGCAAATTTGCTGAGAGTGCAATCCACACCATCCTCCAGATCATTTATGAAGATATTGAATAAAACCGGCCCCAGGACCGACCCCTGGGGCACTCCACTTGATACCGGCTGCCAACTAGACATGGAGCCATTGATCACTACCCGTTGAGCCCGACAATTTAGCCAGCTTTCTACCCACCTTATGGTGCATTCATCCAGCCCATACTTCCTTAACTTGCTGACAAGAATACTATGGGAGACCGTGTCAAAAGCTTTGCTAAAGTCAAGAAACAATACATCCACTGCTTTCCCTTCATCCACAGAACCAGTAATCTCATCATAAAAGGCAATTAGATTAGTCAGGCATGACCTTCCCTTGGTGAATCCATGCTGGCTGTTCCTGATCACTTTCCTCTCATGCAAGTGCTTCAGGATTGATTCTTTGAGGACCTGCTCCATGATTTTTCCAGGGACTGAGGTGAGGCTGACTGGCCTGTAGTTCCCAGGATCTTCCTTCTTCCCTTTTTTAAAGATTGGCACTACATTAGCCTTTTTCCAGTCATCCGGGACTTCCCCGGTTCGCCACGAGTTTTCAAAGATAATGGCCAGTGGCTCTGCAATCACAGCCGCCAATTCCTTCAGCACTCTCGGATGCAACTCGTCCGGCCCCATGGACTTGTGCACGTCCAGCTTTTCTAAATAGTCCCTAACCGCCTCTATCTCCACAGAGGGCTGGCCATCTCTTCCGCATTTTGTGATGCCCAGCGCAGCAGTCTGGGAGCTGACCTTATTAGTGAAAACAGAGGCAAAAAAAGCATTGAGTACATTAGCTTTTTCCACATCCTCTGTCACTAGGTTGCCTCCCTCATTCAGTAAGGGGCCCACACATTCCTTGGCTTTCTTCTTGTTGCCAACATACCTGAAGAAACCCTTCTTGTTACTCTTGACATCTCTGGCTAGCTGCAGCTCCAGGTGCGATTTGGCCCTCCTGATAACATTCCTACATGCCCGAGCAATATTTTTATACTCTTCCCTGGTCATATGTCCAACCTTCCACTTCTTGTAAGCTTCTTTTTTATGTTTAAGATCCGCTAGGATTTCACCATTAAGCCAAGTTGGTCGCCTGCCATATTTACTATTCTTTCGACTCATCGGGATGGTTTGTCCCTGTAACCTCAACAGGGATTCCTTGAAATACAGCCAGCTCTCCTGGACTCCTTTCCCCTTCAAGTTAGTCCCCCAGGGGATCCTGGCCATCCGTTCCCTGAGGGAGTCGAAGTCTGCTTTCCTGAAGTCCAGGGTCCGTATCCTGCTGCTTACCTTTGTTCCCTGCGTCAGGATCCTGAACTCAACCAACTCATGGTCACTGCCTCCCAGATTCCCATCCACTTTTGCTTCCCCCACTAATTCTACCCGGTTTGTGAGCAGCAGGTCAAGAAAAGCACCCCCCCTAGTTGGCTCCTCTAGCACTTGCGCCAGGAAATTGTCCCCTACGCTTTCCAAAAACTTCCTGGATTGTCTATGCACCGCTGTATTGCTCTCCCAGCAGATATCAGGAAAATTAAAGTCACCCATGAGAATCAGGGCATGCGATCTAGTAGCTTCCGTGAGCTGCCGGAAGAAAGCCTCATCCGCCTCATCCCCCTGGTCCGGTGGTCTATAGCAGACTCCCACCACTACATCACTCTTGTTGCACACACTTCTAAACTTAATCCAGAGACACTCAGGTTTTTCTGCAGTTTCGTACCGGAGCTCTGAGCAGTCATACTGCTCCCTTACATACAGTGCTACTCCCCCACCTTTTCTGCCCTGCCTGTCCTTCCTGAACAGTTTATAACCATCCATGACAGTACTCCAGTCATATGAGTTATCCCACCAAGTCTCTGTTATTCCGATCACGTCATAGTTCCTTGACATCACCAGGACCTCCAGTTCTCCCTGCTTGTTTCCAAGGCTTTGTGCATTTGCATATAAGCACTTGAGATAACCTGTTGATCGCCCCTCATTGCCAGTATGAGGCAGGAGCCCTCCCCTCACAGACATTCCTGCCTGTGCTTCCTCCCGGTATCCCGCTTTCCCACTTACCTCAGGGCTTTGGTCTCCTTCCCCCGGTGAACCTAGTTTAAAGTCCTCCTCACTAGGTTAGCCAGCCTGCTGGCAAAGATGCTCTTCCCTCTCTTCGTAAGATGGAGCCCGTCTCTACCCAGCACTCCTCCTTCATGGAACACCATCCCATGGTCAAAGAAACCAAAGCCTTCTCTCCGACACCATCTGCGTAGCCATTCGTTGACTTCCACGATTCGACGCTCCCTACCGAGGCCTTTTCCTTCCACGGGGAGGATGGACGAGAACACCACTTGCGCCTCCAACTCCTTTATTCTTCTTCCTAGAGCCACATAGTCCGCAGTGATCCGCTCAAGGTCATTCTTGGCAGTATCATTGGTGCCCACGTGGAGAAGCAGGAAGGGGTAGCGATCCGAGGGCTTGATGAGTCTCGGCAGTCTCTCCGTCACATCACGAATCTTAGCCCCTGGCAAGCAGCAGACTTCTCGGTTTTCCCGGTCAGGGCGGCAGATAGATGACTCAGTCCCCCGGAGGAGAGAGTCCCCGACCACCACCACCCGCCTTCTCCTCTTGGGGGTGGTGGTCGTGGAACCCCCAACCTCAGGACAGCGCATCTCATGCCTTCCAACCAGCAGAGTCTCCTTCTGCTTTCTCGCCCCAGACATATCATCTGGTCCACTCTCCGCAACGATACCTGTGGTATCTTTTTTTATCAAAAGGTGATCACCTTTTGATGATCATCCCTCTATTTTGCACCAAAGAAGCAGCTGTTGCCTTGTCCATTGTGCTGGGAAACATTCTTCATCTTTATTTATGTTCAGAGAACATCTTGTACAATATTTTTCTGTCTTAATTTATGACCTATAGCAATAATCATAATCAGTATAATGCACTAATAAGATTCATTATGGTTATTGCATGTTTTTGTTATTGCTGTCATAATCATTGTGAGGAAAAGTGTAAATATTAGGAATCAAGAATTCTAATATCACCATTCTAATAAATAGTCTGCGAGTACTTCCACTGTAAACCCAAGTTATGAAGTGTTAATAATGGAATGATTTAAATTCAAAATTCAGTTGATGTTCCATACAGAGATTTTCAACCTCCTATATGTTCCCCCTCCATATTCTTTTTTGAGGGCAGCCATTTTTGAGCGAGAGGAAAACTGGCTGAATTTTGATAAACATGATTTTGTTAGTCCTTTCTTTAGCTAGTGTTTTCCATTAGTAGTAAATTTGACTGAGATTTTCAAAGCCTCCTAGAGGATTCAGACACCATATTCCCATTGACTGAAATATTTGAAAGGCTGCCAAAGATCCTACAACTTTGTTGTGCATGGATGTGTCACTGCATCTGGGGAAAGCTCTACTGGCTTCAGTTTATATAAAACGCGTGTGTGCATGTGTGTGTGTGCATGAGAGACGGGGTGGACTCATCCTGCACTGGACAGAGAAGGGTTAACTCCTCACTGTGGTCAAAGGAAACTACGACCCCATGTCCCTACTGGGCATGCTTCAGATGTAGCACCAGTATAAGAGGGAGCAGCCCATCTCAGTCTGGGCTGACCACTGGAGAAGAAGGGCACTCCTTACTGGCTCCAGCCCAGGAACCCCAGAAGCCAGAGGCACTGAGACCCAAGCGGATGTCCAGCTACCTGTGGATGTCCCAGGGAGGTCTGAGTTACAGGGAGTTGCATTGGCTTAGAAACCTGGAGATCCCAAAGACACATGGACTGCCACCAAGAAAAGCACAGTAGGAAGTAGCCCAGTGGGGAACTAGCCATTGTCCTGAGGAGGGTCAGTGTGTTGTGGGCGGATCCCCGCTGACCCAGTGGCGGACACACTCGCCACTGACAGGGCTCTGGGCTGGGACTCAGTGGAGAAGGGAGGGCCTGGGTCCCCCTACCTGGCCGCCACACCCTCCCCTCCCAAGTGATGGCCCCCACACCCCCCCAACTGGCTGCTAGGCCACACAGCCCTGCCTGGAGGGCAACTCTATTGACTCTGGCTGCTAGGCTATACAGCCCCACCCAGAGGGTGGCTCTATTGACTCTGGACATTAGGCCATACAGCCCTGCTTGGAGGGTGACTCCACTAGGTCTTAGTACCTTGTGAACCCAGGGTGTCTCTATAGACTCGGGCCACTAGGCTTCACTGTTCTACAGAGAAGGGCCAACCTCTTCTCTTGTGTATCAGGGTGACTACGTAGATTCCAGACTAGGGACCGAATGGCTCGGCAGCAGTTCTGCAGAAAAGGACCTAGGGGTTACAGTGGACTAGAAGCTGGATTTGAGTCAACAGTGTGTCCTTGTTGCCAAGAAGGCCAATGGCATTTTGGGATGCATAAGCAGATCGAGGGACGTGATTGTTCCCCTCTATTCGACATTGGTGAGGCCTCAGCTGGAGTACCGTGTCCAGTTTTGGGCCCCACACTATAAGAAGGATGTGGAAAAATTGGAAAACGTCCAGCGGAGGTCAACAAAAATGATTAGGGGACTGGAACACATGACTTATCAGGAGAGGCTGAAGGAACTGGGATTGTTTAGAGAAGAATGAGGGGAGATTTGATAGTTGCTTTCAACTACCGGAAAGGGGGTTCCAGAGAGGATTGATCTAGACTGTTCTCAGTGGTAGCAGATGACAGAATGAGGAGTAATGGTCTCAAGTTGCAGTGGGGGAGGTTTAGGTTGGATATTAGGAAAAACGTTTTCACTAATGATAAAGTACTGGAATGCGTTACCTAGGGAGGTGGTGGAATCTCCTTCCTTAGAAGTTTTTAAGGTCAGGCTTGACAAAGCCCTGGCTGGGATGATTTCGTTCGGGATTGGTCCTGCTTTAAGCAGGGGGTTGGACTAGATGACCTCCTGAGGTCCCTTCCAACCCGGACAGTCTATGATTCTATGATTCATTGGGCCATAGAGCCCTGTGAACCAGGGCAACTCTATGGACTTCAGCCCTTAAGTCTCATTGCCTAGAGACAAAGAGCAGTTTGAAGGATGGGATGGACTCAAACCGCATGGGATGGGATCCTGCCCCCCACGGCACAGTATGTCTGTGTCTATATATATTTTTATATATATATATGGATTGAAGGGTAGGTGTGCATGATAGAATGGCTTTCAATAGGGCTTTACATGAGTGCAGGGGTCAGCTCACAAAGTCATTTGTAGTATCAGGTCTTATTTGTGTAACAAAAGTCAGCAACTAAAATGATCAGAGATGCAATGGTGTTATTTTAATATTTTTAAAATCTATTACCCGTATCCTGATCATGCAATCTCCTTTTCCCAGGGAACTCCCACTGACTTTGGTGAAAACTCTGCATGAAGGTCCTAATCCAAAGCCCACTGGGAGTTTTTCCACTGACTTTGATAGGCTTTGGATCAGACTCTGGAAGGGAAGGTGGGGCTTGTGGGATTGTTCCTATAATGGATATTTTATTCTGTGTGGAGAGGAAGAGGGGGTTGTAAACATTTAACTTACTTAGAGTTTGAGCTTGGGTTGATTCAAGGTTTAGGACATTTCTTATTTTAACCAAAAACCTTTATCTTTGTCCTTATCTTTCTTTTTAATACTTGGATGTTTTTATTGAAGTTTTCCTCCACTTGGCTGATAGGACTTCTCATGTCTTTTTGCCCTTTTTTCCTCAGTAAATTTTTGATGCTGTTCTATAATCCTGCCTCTTCTTGCATTTCAAAGTAGCTGGCCAGGTGCACAGGTGGGGATAAACTGCCTCACTAAAAAGTGTGAATTAACTCACAATTTATTCTCTGATCTGGTCCTGTGCAGTGCAGGGGCACACTGCCTCTCACTCAGCTTGTAGTTACAATCTAGCCCCGTGAAGTCAGTGGAGCTACATGTGGGCCCAATCCTGCACTGGAATCCACTAGTGTGCACACTTCCACTTGTGTGGAGTCTGGGATCTCCAGGGACTCAAGAATCTTCACCAGCAGATTGAGATGCAGTCAGGGCTAATATGAGTCAGGGCTTCCAGGGTCAGTCAAATTTTATTTGGTCTAAAGACTTTTTATTTTCCCTATTTACTAGAAATACTAAGACAATCAATATTTATTAGTGTCCCTCAGACACAACCACCCTCCTTACACCTGCTTATTTGTCTTATTACCCTGTTCACTATTTCCTTTACATGTATGAAAATCCTCCAGTCCTCACTGAGTTTTAGGAAAGTTTTGGGTGCTGTGAGCATGCCAGATTGGATCTTTCAGTTCTGAGTTTCAAAATGCTTTGAAATCAATGAGCAGTGCCAGTAAGATTTGGCCCCAAATTTTTAGAGCTATACCACTATTTATAAACAAACAAAAACACAGTTAATGTGTTACTACTGTTCTTACTTATTTTGTATTAAGATGCATATATTTCCACAGGTATATTTACATACATATGTATGTATATGCCCTTTACTCTTTACATACCTGTATACTACAGTATGTCTGTTCCCAGAATCTGAAAACTATATTTAGTACCGAACTGTAAAAGAAGAGGTCTGCATTTCCTTTGATCTCATACTTTGCTCACATAAGATAAAAAAACATAAAAGCCAAAGACAGACAAACAGGAAAAAGGTAAGCCAATTAAATGTAAAATAAAAGGATCAAAACTCTTCAACACTGGAATTCGGAGAATGTTCAAAAAGTATAAAACAAAAATATAGGCAGAAATGGCCTTTGTGAATGAGAATGTGATGCATAGGAGAAGAGTAATATTAAAACACAATTTTGGTGAAAACACCGAGAAATAAAATAGAATGGTGACTACTGCTCCCTCTTTTGTGAATATACAAAGATGTCTGTGTACAGATATAGTCACTGATTATAATTAGTTGAAGATTTTATTTCCATCTTTTAAATGCAAATTAATGGTTTCTATGACAAAAAGAGTCCTTGACACCTCTTGAAGAAGGATTCAAGTAAAATGAATAATCAGTTGAGATGAGCAGCCAAAAGTTATAATGAAAAGATAGGACCCTCTTTCCAATAAAGCAGACTAACACTGTTGAAAGATAACACTAATTTCAAAAGACCCAATTCATTATGAATAGGTAAAAAAAATCTAATCATTTTCTAGTGAAATATAATGCTTGGGTGCACATGGTTGGAGTCTGGGTTTTCCAATGCTAGCTGCTCACTTCTCAATTATTACAGAGGACTTAATATTGATTAGTAAGTGCTGTACAAAAATCTAAATTATTGTAACATTGGAACTAATTCTGTAATCATGTCTTTCAAATACTATCATGTGCTTAAAAATGGACAAAAACCTGTGATTTAATTGCTTTTCTAGGAAGATAATTATCTTCATGGACAAGTTTAACTCATGTCTGATGCTCATTTGAATGAAGTATTTACAAAGCTTATTTTCTTATTTTGTTCTCTCTCTCGTATCTGGGGCGTGATTTATCTTTGTTTTTCTTTTTCTCATTTATCTGAATTTTTACCCCCTTTTTGTTTCACAGATGTTGCAGGCATTGTTGAACAAACCTCAGGTTCCAAAATGCACTGACTTAACTTCTTGTGCAGTTCTTGTTGGTTTCAATAGGGTATAAGTGAGTGCAGAAGTCAACCCTGTATGTTCTGAGGTTTGGATTGAAATGCTTAACTCAGTTTATTTCAAGGGCTTGATCTTGCAAAGTACTGAGCATCACTGACTTCCATGAAAGGTGAGGGCACTTGTTTGAGGAGGTGTTCAACAGTTTAGAGGGTTATTCCCCAAAACCTCATGAGCTTGTGCTTTCTTGAGAGTTTTTCAGTACTTCTGGGATTATGATAGGTTGAAAATACCACAAGACCATCCTTCCTATTAGTATTTAGGTATTGCTGCTTCTAGTCATGGCAAAAACCAAGAAGTGTGCAGCTAATATAAAAGAGAATCCAAAATGTTCAAGTTCATTCTTAATGTGTTTGATTTCTAGTTTCAGTCTTGGAAATGAAACAATGGCTCTACTTGGAAATGGTAATTATGTTGTTTCAAAAGGCTTTCCCTTTGCCAAGTCCAGTATTATTCAGTGGCTGCTCTGCATATTCACTGGCATAAGGTTTGTCAAAATACTTGGTCCCCTGGACTTTTTTGTCCCCCAACAGAGGGCAATCAAGGAGACACTCTTAATCGGGGAATCAAGACATATTGCTTTTGACAATGGTTTTGAATGTGACTATTCAGCTGGTAGTACAGAACGCTGAACTGCGATTGTCAAGAGCCATAAAACTCTGTGTGTTAATATCATAGTTCAGTGAACCATTGCAGCTGTTACATATTTATATATTTTTTTAAAATGCTACATTGTGTAACAGATCCACCTTTCTCTCTCCTAGAACATTTAGGGAAATAAGTATTGTTTCTCTTGACTGTATGTAATGATAAATTGCGTCACTGCCAAGGGATATTCCAGTGTTGAACACTGTGCCTTTTTATTGTCTACAAACATATGGGAGGCAACTAGTCAGTTGCTGAAAAATACAAAGGTTTAAATGCATTACTAGACTTAAACTAGTGCCCAAGAGAATGAAGTACAGTAGGCAGCAGACTGAATTATACTGTGCTGCTGATGTCTGTGTATTCCACCTTTGAAGGTCTGTGACATTCGTGACTGAGGGAGTCATTGCTTGATCAAACCACTCTAAGTTATTTTTCAAGTGAGATTTTTGTGTCCTACAATAATTTCAGCACAGCCCAAGCCAGTTCCATACTGTGAACACTCCAGTATATATACTGGAAAGACGTTGGGGTAAGACTGTGCTGCAGCTCTTACTGAACTCAAAGCCCAAGCTGGTGGTGGGGGTGGAGGGGGAAGTTCTGAAGTACTTGGCTGATCTTGGGTTGCTCTGAGGATTAGAAAAGCCCCAGCAAGACTGTAAATTATGGCAGCCTCCAAGCTGCAGTATGGCCCAGAAGCTCCACAGGCCTTTGCCGTGCAACCAACATCCTCCTCCAACTCTAAACCTGCACCTGGCATGCCCCCTGTGACTGGGCTTGTGAGGGAGTCCTCAAAACCAATCTTTTGGCTGACTTCCACCATGCCTGGGCCAGACAAATCCTTCCCTTTCTGGATATTGGATTTTTTAGGGTTCTTTATGAGGATGCAGCTCTTTTAGTGAGTGAGATAGATACCCTAGTTGCCTTCTCACCACAGGACAATGACATGAGATATAATGTAGTTTGGTTTGGTGTACCTGAAATACTGTTAGCATTTACATTTAATTTGTTTCATGACACATGCATAATAGTCACCCCAGTAGCAAATTTACAGTATGATGCAAACTGGGTTGGCCAAATTAACACACAGGTGTATTGAGTATCACTGTAAAGCAGTGCATTATATAAAACAATACCTGATTCAGTGGGCTACCCACATGCTTAAAATTAGGCACATACTTAAATACTTTGCTGAATTGTAGCCAAAGCCCCTTGATGGGACAGTGCCTGTAGATGGTTGGAGACAGCTCTTAGAACCAATTTGGGTATGGTTGCTGGTTCTTGGGTACACCAAATCCTTCCATAATTTTTATAAATTGAAAAAGAAATGACTCTTGAGAGCAGCAATGGCAACTGATACAATTATACTGATGAACTAGGAAAGCGAAACTGTGATGCGGTGATTTATGGACTCCTGCTTTCCTGGGATATTACAAAATGTGAGAAAAATCCCTTTATGACTATTAATCAGATTTTCTATGATAGCCATTTCTGGAGATGTATTCTGTATAAATGGTATCTGGGATGGCCCGATCTCTGCATGTCTGTCATGTTTGTTCATTTGACCTATTTGTTTTGGGAGTTACGGTGAATAATGAATTTTGGTGCAGGGTTTTCTTTTTTCTAACCTGCCTCTATTATCTTCTCTCCTATACTCTTTTGTTATAAATCAGGCATCAGATATTTATATAGTTGTTTTATTTATGTAATGTGTTCTCTCAGTACCCTATTTTCCACACTAGGAAAGATACATTTGCATTTTCGTGTTAAGAGAATTCAATGAAAGTAAAGTCAAAGAATGCAGATGTCTCTGTGGATGTAGCCCTTACTTTATTCATATCAGTCTAAAAGTTGTAAAGAATTTACAGTCATGTTGAATCTTTTTATTCACCTGTTATCTCATGTCTTGAATAAATTGTGAGCTCTGAAACAGGGACTGTCTTGAGTAGACTTATGTGTGTCTAGCACAATGGGGCTCTGATCATTGTTCAGAGTGTCCAGGAGTAGTCATGATCATCATCATAATAATAGTTCATAATTAGACCATTTTCTTCACGTTAGCATCTTTTTTCAAGTCCCATTGAGAATTCCTGGCCAGATGTCACAGGCTGTGATAAGAGGCATTGTGAGAATAATTTTCAGACTAACATCTGAAGAAACTGGGAACATTAGGGCAAGATGATGAGAAGGAGAAACCCACTTGCAAACCCGAACAAGGAGGAAGCAGTGGAAAGTATAGGTAAGTGTGGCTACCACATAGTAAAAATTATACACCTAGTTACTGGAAAACCTATTCATATTACACAGGATGAACAAACATGATGTGTCAGCAGTCACTCTCTGTCAGGGCAAGCCCTTTGCAGAGGATAGCATTGGTGGAATAGCTTCAGTACAAATAAAACAAGGTGAGGGATTATAAAGTACAAGCTGTGCTCTTGATCCAAGAAGATGAGAAACAACTAAGGGTACAAAATTTTGTCTGATCCTTTGTTTAACATTTAATGCTCTGTCATAAGATGGGAAAGTAAAAAATGAGACTTAGTTTAGGTTACATTTCCCTAGAATCCTTACTTAGGTCCCAGACCAGGAAAAATTCCTAATGACTTCAAGGAAAATTTTGCCTGGAAGACTGAGTCCTTTGTCTATGCTCTGATACTGTGTGTCTATCACTGGTGTCTCCCCGAAAATAACTAATGAGTGTGGTGGAGTATGTTTTACAGGAGATGAATTATTTGCTCGACAAGAGGGGGAGGGCAAAACTTGATGTTTCATTATGAATCAGGTCAGTTTCACTGGGTTTCCACTGAGATTAATTTGGAGTAATGGAGCTATCATGAAATTGAAATTCAAAGTGAGCTTCCCAGGTGGCTCTTTGCAAGATCCAAATCTAGCATGTTGCAAAGAGAAATGTATGAGTTTTGCACAGTTTTAGGGTTTTGAAGTTAATTTCAAAGTGTAGTCCCTTAACCAGATTATAATGCTGCTCTTTGTTTGTGCATTTACTTTTCTAAATTTTGGATTAGAGACTAGCTGGGCAGGCTAATTTATTTATTGGCATAAAGTTGTAAATACGAGCCATATGATTTGTCATTCTTGTTCCATTATATTTTGGGGTTAAAAAAACAAACAGATCTGTTTTGTAAAGTCTTGCCTTGTTTTTCCATTTCAGCCACACGGTTAATTCTAAAGACTTCAATCTTTTTATGTACAATTTAGGAAAAGGCAAATGCAGTTGGAAAATGAGAACACTTTGCCAATGTGTGTGAGATAAACATGAACAACAGTAAGTTAGCTCATTCATATAATGACACACCAATTTGTGTTTAGATACGAAGACACTCTGGTGTTGGAAAGGTCTCAAATAGATTGGTAAACTGATGATGAATCCTGAAAATGTATGATCCAATATTTGCATTTCACCTCCACACCTAACACAGAATGATATCAGAATTCAATAAAATCCACAGCAAAGTTGTAGTACCTCAAACTTGACTATAAAGGAGGCTTTTTATGTGCAATTTCACAATCACTCAATAGGTAAATTGAACATATTTGATTTAGTTGTGCCATTTTTAAATTGTGTTACCTGACAAATTTAGTACAGAATACATAATTAGATCATGCTAGGGTATTTATGATAACGAATGTTGCATTTGGAATACTTGAAGTCTCACGTTAGACAGGTATTTAATTTTTTATGGCTGTTTCTGACAGGTAACATTTTTTATCTTGCACATAAATATGTCCAGGAATTCTATTTCTGCTCTCAGCTCATATATAGTATATTACAAGTTGATTTTTAACTTGAGGAGTTGAGCAAGTATTTTATTTTACAAACACATGAGGGAGTTTTAAAAAAAAATTCTGTCTAATTAGTTTCCTTATCATGCAACTTCATGTACAGTATAAGACAAGCCTATGGGCATACAAAATTATGGTTTTTTTCCAAACATCATTTTTTTCAAGAAACAAGAGACTTTTGAAGTACAAAGAAAAACTGTTTGTAATGTTTATTTAGGATTAATGGAGTAAAAATGAGTGAAATGGAAAAATCTGCCAGGTTTGATCGGATGAGTTTGACTTGGGTCTGTGTCTTTGAAATACCTTAGGCATATCATTTTCCAGTTTAATTTCAGTAGGTAGGAGAGAAGCTAAGAGCATGTGAAGACGACTATAAAGAGAGAGAGAATATAAGGGTCTAAACCTGATATGTTCAGAACACCTTTCTTTCTCAGGAGGTGGTCTGCACCTCCTGGAGTTGGGCCCCTTGGTAATGATCCTAAGTCGTACTAAACATCTCCTACTCACTTCAACACTCCTGTGACTCACAACTCCTGTTGATTTCTGTTGGTACTGTGGGTGCTCAGCACACCCCTGGACCATGCCTTTCTGGCCCAATTTTCAAAGTTGCTGAGTACTTGCAAGCACAACTGAAGTTCACAAGAATCAGGAGAGAAGCTCACAACACAGTGTTTATTACTAGATCTGCAGTGAAGATAATTCCCAACAGTTGGATTCATGGAGCCAAATTCTGCTCCCAGCTACACTTGCATAACCCTTTTTGGATATTGGTCTCCACCTTCCAGTCAGCAAAAGTGCATAAATGTAAGAAAATAATTTTCAGTCATTTTGCAGAAAGCCATTTTAAAATATCATGTAAAGCTTGGAGCCAATCTTTGAGGTGGTTGCTGTAACTGGGAACAAAAATGAGAAAGGAGGTCATACAGAGAGAAGCTGATCATTACATGTCCTTCTAGCTAGGAATGGCTTGACATGGTACCTTTGGATTCAACAACATAGCTCCTTATTCAGTCACAGGTGGGCAGTTCAGAACAGTGGAAGGTGATCCTTCCCTGCAACGGTTTAGTGTTCTGCCTCTATAGAGCTCCCATCCCTTGTAGGCCCAGGAATCAAGGGCCTGATCCAAAGTCCAGTACAGTCAATGGAAAGACTCCCATTGACCTAAGATTGGCTTTGGGTCAGGCCTCCAGGGAGAAAGGAAAGGGCTGACCTAGTAGCGAGAATTTTAATAAACTTCTCTTCCTTCAAAATGTTATAGAAGGCACACAAGTTTACCATTGGGAGTTTGAAGAGTACGCATACAGGTACATGGAAGAGTAGGATATCTAAAAATAAGTCTGAGAAGAAGAAGATTATATTTATTATAAAGCAATTGGGAAATGCTGTGTGTCTGTGAATCAGATACAAAATCTTTTTTCTTATCTGTGGTACAAATAGCTGGAGAAACACTGGGACTTCCTTCCCTGTGCGTTTTGCAGTCCAACCTGTAAATGGAAAAGTCTCTCAAACCCATGAAACAGTAACACAACAGTGATATTACCTTTATAGACTAAAATGTCTTCATTATGTTTCACTAAATCAAATTAAAGCTTTTTTAACATGGCTTTAAAAAAAACCACCCAAACCAAAGGCAAAAAAACAATTAGCACAACTTCTCTGGGACCTTGAGCACAGATACTGTACTCTCCAAGATCCCATGCTGTCAGAATTTACTGCCCTTATAGTCTGAAACATGAATATTTTATTCTAAATACTTTGGTTAAAATCTGTATCTCACGGTATGGTAGAATTTAATGAACATGTTTTTCCCAATAATTTTATATCTTTTAGTGCTTTAGTGAAAAGGTGGTGGCACTTAATTCTCAGATGTGTCAAGTAAATGTATTGTGCTGATTATTTAAATTGTACTTTGAATCACTAGTGCCATATCTCTGCAGTTAATTAACAACTCCTGCATCTTAGTTTTTTCATAGAACAGTTCTCCTAGATTTTGTTTCTGAATTTTATAACTCTTCCACTCACCATTTCTTCAAGTTTCTAAGAATTGCTAAAAAAATTCAGAGGCAAACAATAGTGCGGAATGGTGACAGCAGACAGCAAATGGGTGGTGAAGGGGAGGTATAATGGGAATAGTTTCAAGGATAACTTAGCCATTAGCTGATGGAAAAATTGGCCTTCAAAAATATTTAGATGCTGAGGTGGGGATTACCATTTCATCCTAGTGCATAAGAAATAAGAAGTCCCATTTATTACTGGTAGGAATTATGGAGGACACCTTGCATGGTACACTGAGAATTCAAAGCTATAGCTGACAAAACCTCTCTGGGGAAGTAGTAGTTGCCCCTCACGTTTCTTTTAAACTTTTAAGGTGTCAGACCCGCTCCTGCAAAGCTGTAAGAATGAGAGTAATTTTACTGAGATGAGTAGTCCTATTTAAATCACTGGGGCTACTCACATAAATAAAGATACCGTTGTGCTTGAATCTTTGCAGAATCGGTCCCTCAGTTTGCGAGACTAAATCAGGGAAGTTCAGACTGCTTTGATTAAGTAACTTTAAATAACTGAATCCAAATGGAGCCTTCATTAATGGTATGTGGTGGTCTCTTAGGAGAGAATGAGTGAAATCTTGACCAAATTGTAGTCAATGGCAAAATTCCCATTGCCTTCAGTGGGGCACGGTTTTCATCCAGCATTTTTTGTGAGGCATTGGGTTGGTAGGCAGAGTGCCATTTGTCAAAACTTAGGGCGAGTTCATAGCTTGTGCTGCATAGCCTGCCTACCCTGAGGTACAGCATAGTGGGAAGAACACCTTCCAGTGCCCTCCCATGCAGGGTAGTGAAGTTGGCAGCAGGGATGGGGAGTGGGTGCAGCTTTGACATACCGATGAGCCTGCACAGAGGAGGAAATCTGGAGTAGCTCCTGCCTGGAGCCAGGTGGGAGCCAGCTCCCAGCTGGGACATCACTAATCACAGTTCAGTCTCTGGAGAAGTGCAGCTACCTGATATTTTTCCTCAGGGATCTTGGTAATGCAACCTCCATCCTAGAAAGAAGAACTGAGGAAAAAAACCCTAATTTCCAGTTAAATAAAAACCAGTTTGAAACAAAATACCCTGTTAAAGTAAACAAAAAAACCCAACTTAGACAAAACTAAATGCATCTCTATTATTCAAAGTCTATTATTCAATGTCCCAGAGGACATAGCAGGTAAGAAACAGAAGTCCAAACAGCTGCCTCAGCAGCTCAGAAAGTAAACAGCACATTCAACAAAACAAACTCAGCCAAAAATTTCAGCAGGTTGGACAGAGTGTTGGGCTCCTTTATTATTTAGAAAGATAACAGTCAATGTCGTGGTCACAAAATGTATATTGGAAATTGCTGAGAGGATAGGCAGGGACAGAATTGTTCTAACCCTCACATGCTCATCTCTCCAACCAAGACTCCCACTGTCCCTTGAGGCCTGATTCTGATCTCACACTTATTTTACACCAATGGAAGGACTCTATTAACTGAGTTACCTCTTATTCACATCGGTGTAACTGAGAGCAGAGTCCAGCATTGATTGCTTCTCCCTCATCTTGGAGAGGAAGGACTCACTAGGACTTAGGAGGTCTGGGTTCAAGTCTCAACTCAGCCACAGGCTTCCTGTGTGATCTTGGGCAGGTCACTTATGGTCCAACCAAAAGCACATTCAAATAAATGGAAAAACACCAATTGACTCCAGCAGGCTTTGGATCAGCCCCTCAGTTTATCTGGGCTTCAGTTCCCCTCTGCATAAAAAGGACGGTTGATAATACATCCTTTCCTCTACCCCCTGTCTGTCTTCTCAATTTAAATAATAAGCACGTAGGCCAGGGACTGTCTTTGTGTTTTTACTGTGCCCCCTAGACCAATATAAGCTCAGTGGGACTGGCGCAGAAGTCCGCCACAGCAGCTATGTCCCCCTAACATGCAGAGAGAATAGCTGGAGCAGGCGCCAACTCTGCCAGCATTATGCCAGCAAAGAGTTATTCTCCACTAGCAGAATGCTCTGCTAACTCTGACTTTCTCTGCTGGCCACTTAAGCCAGAATTAGGGCCCTTTCCATCATTCATGCAGCACATAGGAGCCTGAAGGAAAATAAGAATCCAGTATATTAATGGTGTCACTTGGGACCACACAAGTTGTTTGGACTGGTAAAACCTTTGAAAATTGGAGTACATTTTGTGCCAATAGCATGTGGTGATAGTAGCCACACAGCCCAAAATATTATGGACAAACTGTGGGCCATTGCTCAGAACAGTGAGAATTTGCTCATTTGAATGCTCAGCATATCTAATAATCAATCGAATTATTTTGGTACCTAAATGTGGACGTAGAGTCTAAATTCAGACCCTTATTTTTGAAAGTTTTCATAGAATCATCTAAATGTAGGGCTGGAAGGGACCTCGAGAAGTCAACAACTTCAGCCCCCTGTGATGAGGCAGGACCACGTAAAACTGGACCATCACTGACAGGTGTTTGTCCAACGTTTAAAGCTCTCCAGTGTTGGGGAATTCACAACCTCCCTTAGAAGCCTATTCCAGAGCTTCACTACTTCTGTAGTTAGAAAGATTTCCTAATATCTGACCTAAATCTCTGTTGCTTCAGATTAAGTCCATTACTTCTTGTCCTACATTCAGTGGACATGGAGAACAATTGATCACCATCCTCTTTATAGCAGCCGTCAACATTTGTGAAGATTGTTATCAGGTCCCTCATCAGTTTTCTTTTTTCAAGGTTAAATATGGCCAGTTTTTTCTAACCTTTCCTCATAAGTCAGGTGTCATGCTGACTTGTGTGGGACACAGCTAAGAGCACCAATCTCAGGTCAGACTGTGAAAATACAGGGCATGTACCCCAAACTGGTGGTATATTCTATCATAAGATTTCATCAAGCCAGTAGTAAATGTGTGCTTCCAAAATATAATACTAGTTAGTATGAAGACAATCCCCTTCAGGCCCTCTAGTCCCTCATGTACCACACAGACAAACCAGACTTCTGGGACAAATGATTATTAAAACCAGAAATCACATATATTAAGTTTTTCCAGTTCCATGGAACCAGACGCACACCCCAGGTTGAAAATATATTTCAGATCTTACCCACAGTGGTAGCCACAGTGGTAGCCAATCCTTTAGTAACTAAAAACTAAAAGTTTATTCATATAGAAAAAAAGGAAGAGAGTTATTAAGAGGTTAAAATGAAATCATAAACATTACAGATGATTTCAGAGTTGGTAGATCAGGATAATAGCAGTGATGTTAAATCTGCTAGTTTGCAATGAGTCTCTCTGGATCATTAAAAAAGATTGGGGGTCATCAATCCTTTGTTCAAAGCTTCCCTTTGTTAGAAATCATAGTCTGGAGATGTGGAGCAGGAATGAAGACAAAGAATGATGTCAAAGTCTGCGATTTATACCCCTTAGTCCAGATGCAGGGAAAGTTACTGGCACAAACATGGAGTCCTTGGTCACATGTGCCTTGCTGAATCATGAGGCATTCATTGCCTCCATGCTGTCTGAAGAAACCTTGGGAGGGGTCCCTGGATTGTACTTAATGGGCCATCAAGCTGGCTGGCTAGCCTTGATGTAAATCTGTTTTGGGGGTGTCACCCAGAGATACATCAGGTTTGAGATAAAAACACATAGCAAAGTTTCATAATATCATATACAATGACAATACAAGCATATAAACAGGATAATCATACTTTGCACACTATAACTTTTCCATTAATATCTTACACAACATATCTTGTACAAGATTTATCACAATTGTGCATCCGTGGTGATACATGTAAACATGGTCACCTTTCTTTTATATAGCATCACATCAGATGTTCTAAATCTTTTATCATTTTTGTTGCTCTCCTCTGAGCTCTCCAATTTGTCCACATCTTTCCTAAATTATGCAACCCAGAATTGGACACACTACTCCAGCTGAGGCTAATACACCCCAGAAATGATATTAGCCTTTTTCACAGCTGCCTCACATTATTGACTCAGACTCAATTTATAATCCACTATAACCACCAGATTGTTTACAGCGGTACTACCACCTGGCTAGTTATTCCCCATTTGGTAGTTGTACATTTGATTTTTCCTTCCTAAGTGAAATACTTTTCACTTGTCTTTATTGAATTTCATCCTGTTGTATTCAGACCAATTTTAAAATTTGTCAATATCATTTTGAATTCTAACCATGTCCGCCAAAGTGCTTGTAACCTTAATAATTGTTATGCAACTCAGTCAGCCCCTGACAAAACTCACATGGCAAAAAAATTCAATCATAATACCAAAAAGTAGGCCTGGCAACAACCAAAGAAAACCATAGAAGTATACGTGACAGACTTCCCCGGGGTGCAGTCAGGAACTGGGGTACTCCTGGCAAACCAATCTGGGTCCCCTCTCACACTGTGAGGTTGTGACAAGCTGCAGACCACTCCTGGTCCTGCACTTACACAAACCTTTACACAGGTGGGGACGCACCCAACTGCAGTTACACAAAGGCTTCTCCTCAACCACTCATGAGCTAACAATAAAGAGATTCCAACCAGCTCATCCCCGCAGCGCCACAATCTAGGACTCCAGAGCTGTACTGCCTTGCCCTGGTCAAAAATCTGGCCAGTATAAGTTTGTTACTCAGTCCGCCATTCCCTCAAAGTGGAGAGGACAATGCACCAGTTTTTGTCCCTGAGCAGATTCCCCAAGCATTTCTAGAAAAACACACTGTTTTAGGTAAAAAATACAAAACAGATTTATTAACTACAGAAAGTTAGATTTTACATGATTATAAGTAGTAAGTATACAGATCAAAGCAAATTACCTAAGAAATAAAACAAAATGCAATCTAAGCTTTATAAACTAGATAGGATTTGAATCAAGTTGTCTCTCACCCTGTTACCTAGTACAAGCAGGTTAAAATCATGAGTGGTATAGAGAAAGTAAATAAGGACGTGTTATTTATTCCTTATCATAATACAAGAACAAGGGGCCACCAAATGAAAATAATAGGTAGCAGATTTAAAACAAACACAAGAAAGTATTTTTTCACACAACGCACTGTCAACCTCTGGAACTCCTTGCCAGAGGGTTTTGTAAAGACCAATACTATAATGGGGTTCAAAAGAGAGCTAGATAGATTCATGGAGGATAGATCCATCAATAGCTATTAGCCAGGATGGGCAGGAATGGTGTCCCTAGCCTCTGTTTGCCGGAAGCTGGGATTGCGTGACAGGGCATGGATCGCTTGATGATAACCTATCTGTTCATTCCCTTTGGGGCACCTGCCATTGGCTACTGTCAGAGGACAGGATACTGGGCTTGATGGACCTTTGGTCTGACCCAGTATGGCTGTTCTTATGTACCTATGTTACAGCTTTTGCATACATGGGCAGGAATTCTTCTGTCCTGTCTGGGACCCCCTTCCCCAGTTCAGTCTTTGTTGCTCAAATGTTGACAGGTATTGTGTTATAGGGCGAGTGAGACCCAGTGATGATGTCGCTTCACCCTTTTACATCTTCTTCCAGCTTGCTGGGAAGATCTTTTGCTGTGACATGAGTCAAACAGTCTCCACTGCTGTGTGCTAACTCTGAGAGGTTTCCATTGTTCACAGTTCCTGAGCTAATCCTTGTGAGTGTTTGTATTCTCCTCAATGGTCCATCAACACTGTTCGATCTTTTTATTGTTGTACCTGAAAGACTGCTTCACAACATGTTTCAGTGGCACATACATAATAAAACTTCGTAACTTCTTCCAGCTTGCTGGGAAGATCTTTTGCTGTGACATGAGTCAAACAGTCTCCACTGCTGTGTGCTAACTCTGAGAGGTTTCCATTGTTCACAGTTCCTGAGCTAATCCTTGTGAGTGTTTGTATTCTCCTCAATGGTCCATCAACACTGTTCGATCTTTTTATTGTTGTACCTGAAAGACTGCTTCACAACATGTTTCAGTGGCACATACATAATAAAACTTCGTAACTTCATATGCAATGACAGCACATACAACTTAACAGGTCATTAATGTTTAACCAATTAAAACTTTTAAAATGATACCTCACAAGGCATACTTTGTGCAAAACATATCATAATTATATCACCATGGTTACTATGGGGTACAAAGTGTCACTTTGGGGCACAGAGTATCACATCACAGAAGAATCAGAGGAACATGTGAGCAAACACAAGAGGGGGCCGTGCCATATTCTGTTTTCATAATTGAGTGGTGGCCTCATCTGCAGAATTCCAGATGAAATATGGATAGTTTTAGGGCTATAAATGCATGTGAATGAATGAGAATCCAGTTTTGCTGACTATCTGATCTTCCTTGAGGAAGGAAGGAGAAGGTTTCCTAGCTATTTATTGTTATTGTCTGTTAATATGTAAGCCATCCACATGCTATTATGGTCTGAAGTTCAAAAGTGAGATCTGGATCTATACTTCCAAATTTTCTGGGATGGTCAGATCTGGGGTTCAGAATTTCTACCTATCCCAGGTAGAGGGGCAATCTGTGGCATCTAAGTCAAGACCAAAACTTTTCAAAAGTTCATTGTGTTTGGAGCCAATGTTTTGGCTCTGGTATTGCTCTGGTTCAGAAGTTGTGTTAAGTACTCAGAAGTTCAGGTGCTTAGTTGAACTTATCTATACATCTTGAATCAGCAAACATAAGGTTGGAAATCTTGCAAGTGTGAGTTCGCTCATGAAATACCTAAGATTGTCACTGCCTCTCCCATCTGAAAAAGAAAAATAAACAGGCATACAAGAGAGATTAAAATATAATATTCTCTCTCTTTCATCTTTTTTTTTTAAAATCCGGGTTCACCCTGCCACAAAACAAATACAGAAACAAAAGCTGAAGGTCCAGATTCTTTGTGCTGGAAAAACGCCATCCATTGTCTTCAGTGGAGTTAAACCAAAGCTTCATTGAGGACCAAATTATTTGCTGGTGAAACTCTATTCATTGACTTCCGTGTATGTCTACTAGCAAGGAATTTGGCCCTAAGTACAGATTTGGTTTATGAGGTAGATAATATGTACGGTCAGTTTTTATTTTATCTGATCTGGTTAGACCCCGTCCCCAATACTAATCTTATTAAAGTGTGCAACCACAACTACGAATATTGTTTTCTGCTCAATAATTTACGTTACTTCCATGCTTCTAATCTTACTTTTATGGTTGTATGGCATTTTGTTTTGTTTGTTTTTTAACTTTATATATACGTTTATCCAAGAAAACAGGAACAGTCATCTTAGTTTTTTCTCCTCAGCCTCTTGTATAGTTCAATTACAAATGTAGACATTTAACACTGAGTTAAAAAATAGTATTAGCCAATGTCTGCTCTAGTGCCTTTTATTATTATTTTTCTGTTTTAATTTTAAACCGTCCCTTTGAACAGCTGGAGGCTAATAGGAGCACAACTGACAAGAATTCAATTATCTCATTTAACTAGAGACCAGTGGTTGAATTGCTGGAAGCGTTATGTAGTAGCATTACAGTCCCTAAGCCTTAAACACTTCAAGATGAAATATGAGTAATCCTGTGCTATTTCCACTCTGTCTTAGATCTCTAGCTACAGTATTCTTCTTACAGCTTTCCTACTTATACCCATACTATTGGGGGAGGAAGAAGGAAAGAAAGATACAAATAAAGTAAAATAAGAACTTCTATCCCAAGTGGACTCTCCTCTGCCAAAGAAAGTCAAAGAGCAAAATATTTACATGCCTTAATCCTTGTGTATGTCTTGGTGTGCACACAGGATTCAACCTGAGTTTGGGGCAAAGGTGGCTGTCTGACACCGTTGCTATATTTGGGACTGCCAGGAGCCACTTTGCTGCCAAGTGTAAATTAAAGCAGCCTCAGCTTGCTTTGACTTACATTGTCAGGTAATTATCAGTGGTTCAGTATCAAACTGGGAGGACATATCTAGTGGGGTCCTTCAGGGGCCAGTCCTGGATCTGAGTACTATTCAGTATTTTCATTAATGACTTGGATAACTGAGTGGAGAGGATGCTTATAAAATTAGCAGATGACACCAAGATGGGGAGGGGTTGCAAGCACTTTGGAGGACAGGATTAGAATAAAAATGACCTTGATAAATTCCAGAATTGCTCTGAATTCAATAAAGAGCATATTCAACAAAGTGCAAAGTACTTCACTCAGGAAGGAATTACCAAATGGGAAATAACTGGATAGGTGGTAGTACTGCAAAAAAAGATCTGGGGACTATAGTGGATTACAAATTGAATAAGAGTAAAAAATATGATGCAGCTGCAAAAAACGACAAATATCATTCTGGGGTCTGTTAACAGGACTGCCGTATATAAGACAAGGGAGGTAACTGTCCTGCTCTACTTGGCACTGGTGAGGCCTCAGCTGGAATACTGTGCCTAGTTCTGGGGACCACGCTTTAGGAAAGATGTGAACAAATTGGAAAAAGTCCAGAGGAGAGCAAAAGAAGTGATAAAAGGGTTAGAAAACCTGACCTACAAGGAAAGGTAAAAAGAAACTGGCTATGTGTAGAGAAAAGAAAACTGAGGGTGGACCTGATCACACTCCTTTTTATAACAGCCCTTAAAGTAATTTGAAGACTTATCAATTTATCAAGTTATCAATTATTCTCCATGTATTGTGAATATAGAACAAGAAGTAATGGGCTTAATCTGCAGCAAGAGAGATTTAGGTTAGATATTAGGAAAAACTCTCTAACTATAAGGGTAGTTGAGTGCTAATTATGCTCAATCACCAGTCGAAATTCTTGATCTCGTGTTGTAGAATTAATCAATCCAGGTGAATGAATAGAGTATATTTACTAGAGCTGATTGGAAACTGGAAAAAAAATTTGGATGCATTTTTTCTTTTGAGATTTTGTATTCTTTGAAAAGATACTTTAAATTTCCATACCCAAATTCAGGGGAAGGTTTGGGAGTCAAGAGTGGAGCTAAAACACTGAGATTCTATCAGACTAGCTCCCACTGTCTAATCAAGGGATTACTCTATCGAAGTAACACTCCACTGCTAAATATAATTTTTCATCCAGGTCCCATTGGGCCAGTCTAGAACCTGAGTTTAAAGTTTTTAAATAACATTTAATGCTTGGTCTTTATTTGAACATTCCTCTAGCAAAAAATAAAAAGTCAACTCCAGATAACACAAAACCATACTGTACCCTATCACATTCCAGTGAGATAGTCTAGGAAGCTGGCAGTGCTGATAAAAAGTTACGCCTTCTCCTTACTTAAAAGAGGTGAACTATCTGTATAAATCTTTAGATGTGAAGGGTCACAAGGAGATGAGTTCTCCAGTGTCTCCGATTAAATACAATAAATTAGTGGAACTACACTGCTGAGCTTTAATCTTGCCATCTAAGAAAAGTTTAGGACTTGTGTGAGACTATGAAATGTAAATGAATTGCAGCCTCTGACAACCTTGAATCTTAGTTAAAAAAAATACGGTAGAGGAAAGCTTCAAATAAAGTTCCAAGAAGGCACAGGTGGAATTATGTGATTCACGTTCATATTAGAGGCAAGGTAATCTGCAGGAATTTCCTTGTATTGATAAACAAGAATAACGATCCCAGTCACAGCAGGTTGGTATATCAGAGGTATGCATGTGACTAGTTAATGACTGAAGTGCCTATATGTATGGAGACCCCCATACTCAAATACTGTGAAAGGGAGACCCTTACCACCAGCTAAAGTTCTGATTAATAAGGATGAGGAAAGAGAAGTGAGCAGCCCTGGTGCCCCCAGAACAGGTCCAAACATAGATTGGAACCAGAGCTTAGGTTGGCTGAGGGAGCAGTCCAAGTGCACAACCAGCCTGGCAGAGAGATCCAGACTCAATGGCGGGAGCCCTGGCAAGAACAGATGCCTGGTGATGCAGTGGAGACTGGCACGCATCTCTCCAAATTCACACCACACCCAAGCATCAGTGACCCTGGCAACAGGAAAAAGGTACCCTATTTTGGACTTAAGGGCTTGAGTCTGGAGTGTATTTTGGGCTATTTATAATTATATATATATATATATATATATATATATATATACATATATAAAAATATACAAACCATTACCTATATCTAGAAATATATACATATATATAAAACCTTATTATTGTGACGCGCGTGTTTCTCTGATTGCAAATGTTCCTGCCAGCATTACTCCTGAACTGGTGCATCTTAAACACCATCCCTTATTCTAGTCTTATACAGAGAGTTGAAAATTTAGTGTGGTCTGTTTCCAAGACAATACTAATCCCACTTCAAATCTAAAGGTTTCAGGTATAATTGAAATATCAAATTATTGTGTTTTATTTGTGATAGGCTAATGATTATATACATACACACACAGACACATTTGTGCACACTATTTATTTCTGTGTAAATTCCTGTCTTCCCAAAAGTAGGGGATGGAGAGAGAGATTTGGGCCTAATGGGAAGCAAGTGGGGTTTTTTCCACCCGGAGAAACATGCATTGGAAACTGGCAATAGTTCAGCACACCAGGATGGCTGCCCTATGTATGTATATAGGCACAATCTCACTATACCTCATATATACCTCACTACAGGACTGATGCTCAAGCATGCCTTGACTCAGGGGGCGTTGGGAGATGCAATGTGTTTGCTGGAGATGTATGTGTCTGTACCACTGTTCTCCATTGGAAGGAATCCAACCTAATCTAATATTTGTGACTGTCTTGCCTTCTATTGGAAAGTGTCTGGAGGGAGAATACAGGTGTGTGTTTAATACCCCCTGCCCTGTTTCTACCACCATCAATTAATGGACAGTGTCCTTCAACTCATATCACAAAGACCTATGTGGTCACCCTGGGGAGCTGTACATATGGCTACACATGTGTAAAGTACACTCACACGCTGAGAGAAAAGTACTTAAAGCTTAGACACTAGAAATCAATTAATAAGGACATGAACACTCTCTTTTTACATATAAAAGTGCAATATTTAGAGACATCTGAAGAAACATTCTGGTGCAATCTCCCCAAATACCAATATATCCTTCATAACAACATCATCAGTCTCCAGTACAGCAGTGCTATGCCCTTGTATATTTTCAACAAAGAACACTTAGCTGTTCCTACTTCTGATCTTTAATATTGGTCTATTGGTTAATTTCATTTTTATTTCCTTTGGTTTTTAATTGCAGCATGTCCATCTCAGCTTTATGTGGCTGGGAATGCTATGAATGAGCAAAAGAGCACATAGTAATGCCCCCAAGCTGCGAACCCCTTCCAGGGAGGTTACATTTTCTTTGGAATCACTGTAGGCACCCAACAAGACAATGTGAATACGTGCATGCCAAAATACCGTTTAGCAGAGCACTGGAGACTAGCTAATTAGAGGTACTTGTACAGCCCACAAAGATAATGAGGCTCCGCCTCTACTAGGGTTGCCAACTTTCTAGTCTCACAAAACTGAACACCATGACCCCGCCCCTTCCCTGAGGCCCCACCCCCACTCACTACATTCCTCCTCCCTCTGTGACTCACTCTCCCCAACCCTCACTCACTTTCACTGGGGTGGGGCGGGGGTTCGGGTGTAGGAGGGGGTGAGGGCTCTGGCTGAGGGAGCGGGCTCTGGGGTGGGGTTGGGGATGAGGGGATTGGGGTGTAGGAGGGGGCTACAGGTTGAGGCAGGGATTTGGAGTGCAGGAGGGAGCTCTGGGTTTGGGGGGAGCTCAGGGCTGGGGTAGGAGGTTTGGGTGTGGGGTTACCTAGGCAGTGGGGTGTGGGGTTGCCTAGGACCCAGAAGCAGCCAGCAGGTCCGGGTCCTAGGCGGGAGGGATGGGGACAGGAGGCTCCACGTGCTGCTCTCACCTGCAGGCTCCTCCCCACAGCTCCTATTGGCTTGTTCCTGGCTAATGGGAGTGCGGAGCCAGTGCTCAGGGCAGGGGGCAGCATGCAGAGCCCCTTGGCCCCCCTGCCTAGGATCCAGACCTGCTGGCTGCTTCCGGGGCACATGCAGCATGATGTGAAGACAAGCAGGTAGCCTGCCTTAGCCCCCCTGCCTTAGCTGCGACACTGACTGAGAGCTGCCCGAGGTAACCCCAACTCCCTACCCCAGCCCTGAGCACCCCCAAACCCAGAGCCCCCTCCTGCACCCCAAACCCGTCATCCCCAACCCCAACGGACTTTCAATGACCCGGTCGGCAGTGCTGACTGAAGCCACCAGGGTCCCTTTTCAACTGCGTGTTCTGGTCAAAAACCAGACACCTGGTTACCCTAGCCTCTACGTCCATAGATGGGACAAACAGTGGAGCAGAAAGGACCTTACTACTTATGGAGGCATAAACCTGTCAGAGGACTTATTTTCTTTTGAGATTCACTCATCTACATACTGGTTCTTTTATTTCTTCTGATTGTCATTCCTCTCTCATAGTCCATGCCATCTTCTGACAGGATAGCATTCCCATTACACGTTGAGCTTAAAGAGGAAGGCAGAGCTGCTCACCCTACCTACCAGTGCAATTCTGTAAGGTTTTCCAATGTGCTGCAGGATTTTTCCATTTTATTCCTAGCAACCTCCTCCAAGCAGGTGCTAAGTGGGCTCAAAAACTTTTTGTCCTGCCCCACTGTTGATTTATAGCATGTTCATCTTGGATTTCACATGGCTCCCTAATGAATATACATGCTGTGAATGAAAAGAGAACCAACTTTTGATTGCCAGTGATAAACATCTAGGTCAGGGATCGGCAATCTTTGGTACGTGACCTGCCAGGGTAAGCCCTCTGGCAGTTCGGGCCAGTTTGTTTACCTGCCACGTCCACAGGTTTGGCCAACTGCAGCTCCCACTGGCCGCGGTTAGCTGTTCCAGGCCAATGGGGACTGCGGGAAGTGGCACAGACCGAGGGATGTGCTGGCCACCGCTTCCCGCAACCCCCATTGGCCTGGTGAGGTGAACCGCGGCCAGTGGGAGCTGCAATTGGCTGAACCTGTGGACACGGCAGGTAAACAAACCAGCCCAGCCCGCCAGGGGGATTACCCTGGTGGGACACTTGCCAAAGGTTGCCGATCCCTAATCTAGGCCAAAGCTTTGAAAAATAGGTGCCCAAAGTTAGCTCCAAAATCCATAATTAGGTGCTGAGGTGTCACAAGCCCCACTGACCCCAGTGGGAGCTGGAGATACTTAATGCATTTTAAATCAGGCAACATTACTTACATTGTGAGCTCTTGGTGACAGGGACTATTTTTTTGTTCTGTTTCTGTTCAGTGCCTAACACAATGGGCCCTGGTATATGATTGGGATTTGTAGGTGCAGCCTCAATACAAGTAAATAATAATTATTAATAACAACAATGATAATATTGTAGGTGACTAAATACAGACTCAGGAGCCTAACTTTGAGCACCTAGATTTGAAAAGGCTGGCCCTAGGTCCTAATTCTACAGCACTATGGAAATGAATAGGGTTCAAAGTGAGTAGCAGCTACAGAATTGTGCCCCCCCAAAAGTAAAAGTTAGATGATCTTATTAACAAGAGAGAGTAGGAGTAGAAGTGTGTTTGGTTGATATTTCTCACCAATCTATACCAGCCAGCACAATATTCCTGTCAGGATATACATTGCAAGGACAGTGCCAATAAATCTAGATTGGCTCTCAGCCAAGAAAAGTTATCACTGAGCTCAAAGATCTTGGCTTCTCCTCAGGAAATAAAAAAGCCTCATTCTTGTACATTTCTAGCTGCACAGTTTACATTAAATTAAAATATATGTTTCATCTGTTTAGTAGACTGAATCATAAAAGCTGTATACTGCTGCACTTGCTCTTTGCTATGCATTTCAATAACAGGTTTGTGACTAGACCAGAATTTTAACTGCACTTCAAATATTTTTTTTTAATTCATTACAGATATTTTATTTATTTTTTTAAAGTTGGGGTAAATAGTGTATAAGCTTTTAATAATTTCTGTGAAAGAGGATTAAAGAGGAAAATATTGAAATTATATGTTTTCAGATTGGGAAGCATAATCATTTTGCCAGGACATGATTCAAATAACTGTCTAAATATTTGGAACATCTTCAAATAAAAATCTATCCAACCTGCTTTTGACATTCAAATTAATTTGAGCAGAAAACGTGACATTCAGTTCAAAAGAAGGTGTTAAACCACAGAGTACTATGCTTTTCTCTACCTGGAATTATGATTTATCATTCAGACAGACTTTTGAATGTTGGTGCATTTTACCAGCTGCTTAGCTAGTCAGTCTAAGCCATTGAAACAGAATGACAATAAGAACTGTGCAAGGCTGTTTACACTGATGGTGAAATCTGCAAAACAAAATAGATACAAGAACAAAATATGCAAATGACAAACTTTTTTCACCTCAATGTCTTTCCCAATAGAAAATGCAGTGTCTGTAGCAGGAAATCCATCATTTATTCAATGAAAGACTCAAAGATTAAAAATTGTTAAATTCATGCAGTTTGCACTTGTGTAAAGCGGGATGTTGTCCCTTTAAGAATCTTAAGTATAAAGGATCATCCTTTCTGGTGACATCATTTCGCTGCACATGTGGAACAAACATAGGTTCTAAAGATTCCATGGCCCGACACCAGCCTTTACAGTTATCATAGAGGAGAGATTTTCTGCTATAAAACTTGAGCTACCTACCATATGAGCCAAAGGCAAATCTGTCAACCACATAGTTTACGTATGACCTGAGATGGATGAAGCAGGGGGGCAATGACTAGAGCAGAAGTGATAATGATTTCATGGCAATTCAGACCAATTATGACATAAAGAATATTTTAAATCCTGTGTTGTGGCTATGAAGGAAGCAAAGAAATGTTCCTTTGTCTTCACTATAGCATCTGTGCCATCTTGCACTGTGGAACTGTTCCAGGTGGTAGGTAGCCTGGTTAATCTGAGTTGTTCGCATTTAATTATGGTGTCAAGGTAATCTTGCTGGTAGGAATTTACATATTACTTTGATGGTAAACTCACTCACTCACTACTAGAATGACTTATCTGCATCTGTACAGACAGAGTAATGACACAAGGGGACAAATGCTGTGTGTTTTCTGCTTCGGTCACAGCTGGTATTAGCATATGTTGGGAATTCATCACATTTTAAAGATGATCTGATCCAGCCACATGGCACTCAGCAGAAGATGTGACAAGGGGGAAGCAAAAGTGACTTTTAATCACCTATACACTTCTCTGGTCCTGGGGTCCACCCCAACCCTTAGGATAAGCTAGAGCAGACTCCAGGGATTCTGATAGCCAAGATGACCCCCTTTCCTTGGCCATGCTTCCCAGGTCAGGGCCTAGGAGTAGGAGGTAGCACAACAACTGCTGCATCACCCAGGGATTCCCTAAAAGAGAGACCCTTCATCAGCTAGCTAAGTTTCCTTTCTAGCCAGTGTGAGAGCCAGGATCTGTTCATAAAGCTCCAGCTGTTTTGAAGACTCTGGTTTCATGGATACACCTGGTCAGAAACTGAAAAAATATTATCAGCAAAAAAATTCAAAAGAAAACAAATTTGCAGTTTTTGAAAACTCATTCCCCACCCTCCTGCCCCAAAAAATGACACATTTGTGTTGTCAGTTTCTCCAAAAACTAGAAAAATGAGAAAGAAATGAACATTTTCTATGAAACTTTCCATTCCTCCTCCCCACCAGTAAAAAAAAAAGCCATTTTTAATGGGAAATAATTCTTTGTTGAAAACTTTTGACCAGCTCTACTTTGCTATTTCCCTTTTGGTGTTTTCTGCCATTGTTTAGCTCTGCTTAGACTTGTACATTCCCCCTGCTCCACGTCCTGTTTTGTACATACCAGAGCAGTGTGCAGAGTTCTAGCACAAAATCTACCTGTGATAAATCTGACTAGGCAAAAATTGCAGAGGATTTTTTTTTCATGATATTTTTGGTTAGCAAATGCAGGAATTCTGACTTATGGGGAACTCACATTTCAGAACAGGACTATCTAATGGGAAAGAAATTCTGTTAACATCAAAACTCAGTAACTCCTAGCCACCCCATCCTGGAGAAGTGAGATGAAGCTAAGTATATATTAAAGATTACATAATAAAACCTGCTGCCATCAAACCCCAGAAACTTATTACTCACCTCCACTATTAGTAGGGATTTAGAGTTAAGACTTCACGCCATAAAAAGCTCAGATTTATTTAGCTTACTTGAGCCTTAAAGCTTGAGTGGGCTCCAATTTGGAGGATGTAAATTTTGCTTCCTTTTAAACGTAAATAATGATTCAATTTTTAACACTTGTCATAACCTTTCCACTCCTTGTGCATACAAAGTGCTGAAGTACACATACTCAGTAATGTTTCTAGTAGGATGCAGTTACTGCACAGCAACCTCAAGAGAGCTGTCCCTGTGATGGCAAATGCTTCCCTTGCACATTTCTGTCCATTTATAAATGAGATGTGAAAACAATTCCTGCTCATCTGCACGTTCCCAAAGAGACTCCCTTGTTAGTAAGCAATGGAATGAATGTGTGCTCAAGCCAGTGTTTCAAGGCAGTTTCCAGTACATTGGAAACGTGTTTGTAGGGATGGATGCCACTATTTAGAGAGTTTTAATGTAGAGATGCAAAAAATAAGGTATATAGAGAGCAGCTAATGTTTGATTCACATCACCCTTCTTAAACAAGGCAAAGGGGTCCCCTCCAACATAGGTAATGCTTGCTGGGAGACTAACATTGCCGGCCATTGGATGTCACTGTTGCTCTGCTCAACTCCTGCTTCTTAGCATATGCACAGCGTGCCTCAAGTGGCACATGACCAGGATTCATCACTGAATTTGGTCCACTGGTTAGATTGTTGGCGTCCCCGGCCCAGGCTGGGTACTGATGGGGAGTGCGACATAAACTCTGATCCATGCCCCCCAACTCCTGCTGAAAGAACATTTTCCTAGTGAAAATAGTGTTTCTTAAAGAAGGCAAAAGAGAGAGAAATTGGCAGTTGCAGTTTTTGTTTGAGCTGATCCAGGAAGAATGTGTCAGGTTCATCCCTTATGTACCTTGAAGCCAATTGCTTAAAGTAGCTTGAAACAGGACGGAGAGCTCTCACTGCATCAGCCCTGGAGGGGGGAGCTGTCCCCCATGCCATGGAGAAAAGGGGGAGCCCTCCATGATCCTTCAGCAGAAGAGTAGGGGGGGAGCTGTGCTTCTTCTCCATTCCCCATTACTTTAATCCCTCCCTGTAGGATCCTGGCCTGACAGCTTGTTAAATATATATATGACAGGATCATTGCACAGGTGACATGGCTACAGACAGGGGTTGAAGTAAGGGGGAATGGAGATTGGAGGAAGCAGAGGGAGAGTTCTACCTCCTCCAGGACTGGTACAGGGAGGGTTCCCCTTCCTGTTACAATTTATTTTACTCTACTGGGAATTGATCCCTTCTGCCTGTTGCTGGCATCCCAGATGGCTATTGGGTTTACCCTTTTCCCAAAAGTGTTTGATGTTTGTGCATCTAGGCTCACTGGCTTTTCTTTCAGACTGGTTAAATGTTGTGCCGTGTGATTTTTCTGTGGCACTCTGATGCCTTCTATAGGTGCCTTGCAATCTGATCAAAGCATATAAACCAACAATAAGAGTCATGGGCATGTTAAAAAGAAAGCATGCCAGCAAAGAGTATCTCCTTTTTTTAAGGGCGTGTTTGTGTAGATTTACATCCCAAAAATTAGAGCTATAAGCAAATGCAATAGGTATAGACAAATCTGGGCTCTTAATACAGTTGGCTACATTTTCCTTACACTTTACAGTGGTGGCACTTCATTGAAATCAGCTTAGTTTCCCAATATATCTGAAAGGAGAACTTAGCCTATTATCCCACTACATCTTATTTGAAAAACGAATTCAAATTAGTTTGGAGAATTGTGTCTCTCAGGTAGGTTGGTAAATGAATATGTATGAGAAGGTGTCTAGTAGATCATTGTTAGGCCTGGTTTTATTTAACACCTTAATAATCTGGAACAGAAGGTAAACAGCATACTAAATAAATTCACAGATGATATTAAATGTTGGAAGAGCTGTGAATACGTGTGAGGTCAGATAATAAGAAAGAAAAGTAGAGAGGTTAGAAATATGACAGGAAATAAAGAGTCAGCCTGAAAGCATGCAGGCAAATATATTTGAGAAGCAGATATTTAATGGGAAGGAAGATAGCAATACTTTAAAGGAACTGGGAAGAGAGTCGATAGCATATTAAGTATTGAATTTAAAATGCAGAATGGAGGAAAAAAACTAATGGGCTTTTGGGAATTATACACAGAGTCATCAGGTCATAAATCAGGCAAATAATAGTCTTTTCTATAGCAATGAAGAAACCACCCCTACAATGCTTCCTTAACATTGCTAACTCTTGCAATTTTATGGCAAGTCTCACAATACTCTGGGTTATCCCCTTAAAGACACAGCTCTTAGAGTCAAATGATCACATGAGAATCTCAATTTTCATTAAAAATTAAGATTCTAGCTCCCTTAATTGCAGAGAAAAACTTGAAAATATGAATCCTAAAGGCTCAAAATCTAGAGGCTAATAAAAAGAACCCCAAGCTTTATATGTTTTAAGCTAGTCTCGTGATTTTTTGGATCCTGATATGTGAATTTTGAACATGTAGGATTGGCAGTACTGCTTCCTTCAGTTCTGGTCATCTCAACAATTGAAAGCTGTTGACAAATTGGAGGCAAGTCAGAAAAGATCAACAAAAATAATTAGGGAACTAGAAAGGTGAATTTCAGAAGAAAGAATTAAATAAGAGTAGTTAGCCCAAATTATGACTGTGGAGGAATATAATAACTATTTACAAGTATTTGAAAGGAATACACTTCAGAAAGGATGATAAAATGTCTAAAATGTCCAAGGTGGTAACTCAGAGTAATGGGATGACATTAAGCAATAGTTAATTTAGATGTAATAACAAGAAAACTTCTTTATCAAGAGGGAATGGTGAGTGGAGTAGACTCCCCAGGGATGCAATGGAATGACTGGCACTTAAAACTCAACCCTGAAGAGCATACTACTGGAAATAATCTGGCACGAACATGGAGATAGATGAGATGATGTCCTTTCTATTCCTAATTCTTGACTATGATGCTCTGAAGCTTTTGAGGTTCACACCTTACAAGTTGTCTTTCCTTTTTAGTGTCACACTGGTGTTTTTTCTAAAAAAGAAAGAATAAACCTTAAAATGAATATTATTGTTGAGGAATATAATGATACGTGAGAGGCCAGTAATCCAGTGCCAACAGGAGCTTATATATTAGAGCCATTCTTGGAAATATGTATTAAGAAATAGCCTTTAAAAACAGATGGATCCAGAAGTTAGAAAAGAGAGAGCTATCATAGTAAACTTACAAATTCAACTAGGCTTTGCAAAACTACATAATTAATTGGGAGAAAAGTGGCAATTCAAAAACAGTCTGGTAGAGAGACCAGATAATTGAAAACTGACATCTTGAGTCAATGGTGCAGCTCTACTGAGTGTTACTATCAGTATTTGATCTCAAAAAAGAAGGAAATAGAACTGCTGCTTTCTTTTATAATAAGAGAAGGTGGAGCTGAGGTGGGAGATGAAGGCTTATCCTTTTTTTTGTAGAATTGTAGCTTTCACTGGCCTTGGTGTTTGGCATTATTTGTGTGTGCGTGTGTGTGTGTGTATGTATGTCCGTGTGTGTGGGCAGAAGAATGAAGGAAACTGTCTAACAGCTGAAGTTGAAGTCACCTGCTGTGATGGGGCTAATTCTGCTACCAGGAAAGTGGTACTGACTGTTGCTTAAGAGATGAACAAAATAGAAGATTGGGAAAAGAATGATACTCCAGATTCTGCAAACTGAAGAAGAAGGAGTCTGTGTGCTTCCCTAGTCCCAAATTAATGATGATCACCATCTGAAACATCAAAGCAACACAAAGTATTGTGTCTGTAGGCAGGAGAGTAGGGAAGATGGGGTTTACCTTAGGGTATATAAGGTAGGAGCTGGACCAGAAAGCTTGTATATTCAGTTTTCCGATAGATTTAGAGTTATGATCTCTGAATATGTATAATACAAATATTAGCTCCCAACAGAAATTAGACTGGATGATAATCTATGGGCCACGAGTGTCTGTAGAAAAGACACACTTTGGTATATTTTTTATTAATGTGTTTTTGTGTTTATAACTTTTCTGTCTGACCAAATTTGGACAAGCAGTTACCTATATGCGTGATCATGTTTGAAAAGACCGGTTTCTAACTGAGATGGATGGTGTCTTTATCTGATTTAATCTGGAGCATCTTTGCTTTTGACCATGCTTATATGGTTATATATATATATATGGTTTGTCATGCTTCATGAAGGGGTTTTGTCTCTCTCATGGCAAACACAATTGCAATTAATGTGTCAAGTAGCCTGTTGCAATGGTGTATGCATGTGTAAACAACAAAGATCCCACAGGTAAAGGAATGCATGCTGGATGTGGAGTGGTTAGGAAGGACATTTTGGTTGCACCAATGAGGATTGCACTCAGAGTTTAAGCACGTTTAACTTTCTGCACATTTGTAGTTCTGTTGAAGTCGGTGGGCTTATGCTTAAAGTTAAGCACATGCTTAAGTGCTTTATTGGGTTGGAGACAGGGATATTAATGAGTTGGAGCCATTTTATTGATTATTTATGGTTGTGTCAGATTCAGAAATTAAGGTGGCAAGACAGTGTCTAAAGGAATGACCTGAAGGGTTTATTCTTCTCAGAAAGGTTACAGAAGAGGGAGAAAGGAAAAAAAAACAAAACACCCAAGTAACTCCACAAAGAAGGATTAAAATTAATGACTGGTGCAAGCCCCCAGATTGAGATCTGATGTCAAACATCTCAAAAATTAGAGGGTTTCAGCCTGGAGTTTTGGTGCAGCCAAATGGGAGCCATTTGCAATATTCAGATTTTGCAATTGTCTTGAGCTTA
Source organism: Lepidochelys kempii (assembly GCF_965140285.1). Lineage (NCBI taxonomy): Eukaryota > Metazoa > Chordata > Testudines > Cheloniidae > Lepidochelys > Lepidochelys kempii. The sequence continues at coordinate 26,151,031 of NC_136387.1, forward strand.
TCTGTAATGAGTATACTGAGGGAGAGGAAATGCAATGCAAAAACATTACCTACAGCCTACAGAAGTCAATGGGAGGCTCTTGATGCCAGTTGTATTGGGCTCATAAAGGTTCAAAGTGAGGGTGATCCAGTTAAATTAAATATTAGGGGGAGTTGAACAGTTGAAGGGAGTAGATTTAAAAAAAAGTGTTATACATACAAGATCAGCTTAAGATTGGCCTGTGTATATTATTAAAGCATCATGTCAATGCACAGTATCAGTGAAGGAGTAGGAAATGTTATTAAACTACAAGGACCTTTCTGCTGCTTTTACTGCTTTGCCAATCATAGGATTCACATAGGTACTCAGGCCAGGCTGAGGGCTAGATATTATTTAACAAACATTGGGGCAATAATGTTCCATGGTCACATATAGATACATCCCAGCCATCCGCTGACCACACATTTGTGGTATAGAGTGTAAAACTCTTAAGGGACAAAATCTGATCTTATTTATTGCTAAGACTTTGTCCCATTGTTTTTACCTTCAGATGAAGAGACCACTTCTTGGTTAGTGAAAGGATAACATCGTCTGGCTCAGCCAATAAAGAGCATGTCTAAGATTACATTCTTCAGAAGGTAATGAGTTACATACACCCAAGCTAATAAATTAAAATCTATTCACCTGTTTTTTTTTGGCCAGCACTGGATACTCCGTACCCATTCCTCTCAGTGCTCAGCACAGACCTCTCTGGCAGTGTGGCATTCAAAGAAGATGATGCTGATGCATGAAACAAACAAATTGCTGGCTGTTGGGTCAGAAATTGCAACAACTCCTGATGAAAAATTGCTAGATCTATTTTATTTCAAAGCAACACAATACAGAGAATATCCAGTCTGAAACTTTAATATGAATAACCCATTCCTATTGATAATAAAATGATTTTTCTCCGTCTACATTCTTTAAAATCCAAATAACAGCATGCAAATTGAAATATGCACCTGGATCAGAATGCTGTCAGATAACAACTCTCACTCTTGAGGACTATTTGTAAGCATAGAGAAACATCCAGAAAGTCGTAATAAATTGCTGTGGTACGCTGTTCTGGCAGCTGTTAATAAATCAATATGAAGGGGAGTTCTGAAGGGCAAAATGTTGCTGTCAGTGGGTGTCCGATTTAATTTTGCTCAGAATTAATATTTGGGATATGATAAGTGAGCTGGCAGGAACAGATTTCATGATTAATTCTGTAGAGTCAAAAATGCTTTGATGGCACTTTAATAGCAGCTTCACTGATCTAAAAGACTCTGAAACTAGCTCATATGCTTGAGTTCCCAACTCATATTATAATACCCTTTTTTGTTTGTTTATAAATAATAAATGAAATGTTAAAATAAATGTTAAAAAATGTAGGTTCAAATACTGCTCTCAGTTACACCCGTGGAAATACGATGTTGACTTTAATGGAGTTAATCTAGATTTACACGGGTGTAACTGACAGCAGAATTTGGTCCGGGTTTATGAACATTGCACCCCTATGGAGAACAACTAGGCCCAGATCTGCAGTGGAAGTTAGGAGCTTAAGTAACTTTGTGGGTCTGGACCCTAGTGACTTAGTGACTTGTATGCCTAATTCTTTCCGCACTCATCCCAGGGTAAATGAGGAGTCTATGGAGTTACGCTGGGGAAAGTGAGAGGGGAATCAGGGCCGATGTTTTGTTATTAAATAATATTTGAAGATGAATTTGTGAAAGATGCCTAGTTAAAGTAGAACTTGGAATGTATAGGATCCCTGTTGTTTTTAAATCAACCATGATATTCATAAATTAGCACTTGTACTTAGTAGGGGAGACATTTCATCCATGGAGTTGGACGACTTTGTAAACATAGTGGACAACACCACCATCCTGTCTGTCACTCAGGCCCATAACCTACATGTCATCTTAGAATTGAACCTCTCTCTAGGATCCAACATCCAGCTATGTTTAAATCTTGCTGATTCTTTCTTCACAACTGTAAGATAGAGCCTTTCTTATCCATTCACACAGCTAAAACTCTCATCCAGGCTGTAATCATCTTGCATCTAAATTACTGCAACATCCTTTTCTCTGGCCTTGACAAATGCAAACTAGCCCCACTCATATCCATTCAGAATACTCCTTCAAAGAACATTTTTCTAGCTCACCGCACTGACCATGTCTTGTCTCTTTGTATCCCTCCACTGCTTCCCCCTTCTCTGTCACATCAAACATAAACTGCTTGTTTTCACTTTCAAGTCCTGTCATCATGATCAATCCCCACACTACCTACTCTCACTATCTATTGATGCTTGCCTTCGAACATGATGCCAGCCTCCACTTCCCACTTGTTAAATTTTCAAACAAGCACCTTTGTGTTTTCTCCCATGCTGTCCCACACGCTTGGGAGAAACTTTCTGGTAAACATCTGAAAAGCCATCTCATTATCCACCTTCAATCCCCCCTCAAAACTTTTCTTTGCCATGATGCCTACAAAACAAACTTGACAACAGTTAGGCAGCTGGTGTGCTGAGGCCACTGCCTGTCATGCTGACAATACTGTATCATTGTTTGCTTGTATTCCCCTGTCAGTTTGTGTGTTTCTATCTGCTGTCTCTAGTTTTATATTTAGATTATAAGCTCCTTGGGGTAGGGACCATCTCTGTTTTTTGTTCAGCACCTAACACAATGGGGTTCTGCTCCATGATTAGGGCTTCTAGGTGCTATGGTAATATAAATAATAGTAAGGACTTACAACAGCCTTGTTAAATTCATGCCTTGGCACCAGGGGTGAAAGTAAAATGTGTCTCTTACCAGTGGGGGGGCAGCTTCCCCCCCTCCCCCTGGAAGGGGTGGGGCCTCGCGCAGAAGGGGTGGGGCTGGGAGTCAGCATCCGCCAGCCAGCCCGCCTGTGTTGCCTGGGGCTCCAGCAGTGATTTAAAGGGCCAGGGGCTCCAGCCGCTGCAGCAGTAGCCACAGTGGCCAGAGCCCCAGGCCCTTTAAAATCACCGGCCCCAGGGTAGCTCCTCCTTTTGCCCCCCTTGGCAGCAGCCCTGCCAATAGGGACCTGGCAGGGCCACCGATGGCATAACTGAGTGTTTTGAACACAGATATGGTGATTATTGTCATCAGTGGCACCTGATACCAAACGAAGTCTGACTGTGCCAAGTCAGATCACTTACATCATGCACAAGTGGGCAGAAAGCTGAACATATTTCTCAAAAAAGCATGATTCACACCCGGTCTATTTAGGCATGATGTTGGATAGAACTCTCACATATCATGACCATCTTACAAAGACAGCGACTAAGGTCAAAATACACAACAGCCTGCTCAGGAAACTGACTGGAATGACATTCAGCAGTTGAGTATTGCTCTCCACTTTGGGCTTGCTCATCTCACACAAAAATGATTGATATACAACTTAATTCCACCTTGCGTATTATTTCAGGCACACTTAAATCTACTCCTCTTCCATCTCATCCAGTTCTCTGCAATATTGCTCTGGCCAGTGTTCACAGAGAGGAAAGCGTAGCAAAGCTCCTGACAAAATTGTGTGATATGCTACATCCACTGTTAAAGACTTGTTTAATCTACCACATGGTTATCTGCCTTCATGTTGCCCATTGTGGATAAGTTTACTGGGTGAGGAATTTATGGTAGAGGATATGTGGTGAGCTTCATGGTTTGCAGAAAAAGTGACAAATAATTATCTTGTCTTGGACCTCACTCAGTATCAACCTGGGTTTGATTACCTCAAAGGTAATGGAGCCTTCTGAACTGGTTTCGTATCGGACATGGAATTTGTGTTGCACTGGAGTTTCAGTGGTGTTTTAGAGATAATCCACTATGTCAACATGGGCACCCACAAACCACAACACATATTGTTGAGGATTGCAACATGACTGAACTTCCTGGAGGTCTTCGTGCCTTGAACATTGAGAGGAGCAGAGCAAGCTGAGTCCAATCTCACTTCCCCGATGCCTCTGTGTTTCTCTCTCCCTGCACTTCCTTCCTCTCCCTCTTTATCCTTCTGGACTGATCAGATGTCTCTTTTTCCGACCCAGCCTGATGATCTAAGTAGCTGCGTCAGCTTTCTCCGGAGAAACTAGTTGGTGTCGTAGAGATCAGAGTGCAGGTTCACCTGTTTGCTACCGGCACTCTGGCCCAAGCAATGGTGTAAAGGGTGGCATACACTGGTCAGAATATGGAAGTAAAGCAGTCAGATTTATTTGGCATACCTATAGAATTCTGAGCTCTTGAGATAGACAACATTAAAGAACTTTGGAAAAATAAAAATGAATCAATGGATTGTGTGTGTGTGTGTGATGTATGTACACATGAATATTTCAAAAAGGGAGAGAGAACACATTTATATACACACATTTATGCAATCCAGATGAAAATGCATGCAGATGTGTAAAACATAAAAAAGGATTAACTTCAGCAATGAAAATTACCCTCTTCATGTTTATGCATTTTTAAAATTTAGAATATTCATAAGAAACCCTGAAAAGTAGCCATCTTGGTTGCTGTATTTCCAAGAGGTTAGACTTCTTCTAATTAATGACCTAGGAGTGTTCGATGCATAGATTGCACTCTGTGTACTTGATTTGTGTCCTGAAAGTTTGAGGTATATGGTAGATGAGCAAAATGATTTTGAGAACATTTTGCTATTAAAATGTTATGTTCATTTTATCATGAAATGAACCAGTTTGATGGATTTGATATAATTTAACTCCCCTAGCTCATATCTATTAAAATTACTATTAAGGACCCAATTGTGCCTGACCCAGCATGGATTGGGGAGATGACATCTGCAGAAGCAATCTCTTGAAAGGAGGAGCAGGGTGAAGGCAGTGTCCTTCCTCTGCCATCCTCACTCACCAGCAGAGCTGGCCCCTGGCAGAGGGGAATACATACTGCAGGTTTTCAAAGACCATGGCTATGATTCCACTTCCTTTATGTTTCCAGAGCCGTGAGCCAGAGTCTCTGCTCGTGTAAATTAACAAAACTCCATTGGGTTAAATGGAAACTAAGTTGACTTATACTATTTAAGAATCTGGCCATTTTTCTCTGCCTCAGACCAGTGTTTCCACCAGCTCCCTCTAGGGTGGTGAAAGTCAGTTCCATTCCTAACATAGCCAGTTGCCAAAGATCCACAATCTGGCCCTGTAACTACAAAGACATCAGCAGTTTAGATCCTTCTGAATCACAGCCAAACAGAAGACTTCCACTATTCATCTTGCTTCATAAAGCCATTAAGTAAGAACAATATAAAACAAGCAGCTGTATTGTCAGGCACCCAATCCCCAGCTGTCAGTCATGGAAAATGCATCATTAATTTCTGAGAGGTTTCTTTCTTGTATCTTTCAATGAGTGAAAAGGTGAAAATGAAAAATACATTCTCTTACATAACTGGGCCATTTTGATTATAAAACTAACCATAATTTTCTCCATGTTGCCACAGAAACAGGCTGTAGTACTCTGACTCATTCCATGAAATTAATGCAATCTTTTAATTTGAGACTGTTTGTTCGATGCAGGAACTTCAGAAGCAGCACTTTGATGTCTTTCTGTTGCCAAGGAAAAGCCTTTAATTAGGTCACCTAAACTTCATTTTCTTTCAGACTGTTCACTTTTACCGTTCCCTTTTTCTTCTGCTTCCTTTGATGTTTCAAATTATATGCCAGTGATATTTAAGTTTATTTATTATGCATTGGCATTAAACTTTTGCTATTAACATTTATTCATACCCCTGAAAATTGATTAGTTAATTAAGTATAGAAGGCCTCTTATGGAAAGCTATTCATTCATCTTTCATTTAGTATTCTACATACACACTGTGCAATACATACATATTTTTCAGCAATAATAGCTGTTACTTATATGGAATGGATTTTACAACCTCCCATGTAGTGGCATTTAAAATTAAACTTTTCTTTTGTGCTATTAAGCCCATCTGTAAATTAAAATAAATTTTGACTAATTCAGTAAAAGCGATCAGCTTCCCAGAACTAAAGCTGCAAACTTCAATGTAGAAGCTTCAGACTAAATCTGGGTGAATGTTGTAATGATCATTAGTGTCAATAAACTGAGTGAATACAATTGCACTGTCTCTACAACCAGTTTTTATTCACTGTTTGGGAGCATTCCGAGAGACAGGGTTTTGTTGACATGCATGTTTGAGGGAAGCTAGTATTCACCTGAGTAGATTTGTTCACATGTGGATACACATATTTGAGCTGGAAATGATACAAGTTACTGGCATCCAGTAAGGGAGCAGAAATAATACCAAGTGACCAGTCACATAGTTCTAATGATGAAATTCAGCCTGTACAGAAGGACAGCCCAAGGTTTATGCACCAACCACATCTCATTTAAATGCTCAAAGTAGGACTTTAGTGCATAGGCTTTGTGCAGGTGCCTTGCACTGGGTTCAGATTTACCCACAATGAATATGGGTTGAATTCTTGCAATTCGTAGTTTGTGAGCCACCCAGTGACTGAAGTTTATTTGCCTAAAGTATTAGCCAAACCGTTGAATTTTGTACCTGCTGCAAAGCATGCTGAAGTCAGTGGGAGTATATCCATGGACCGCTGTGGGATTTGGATCAGACCCTGTGTGAGCAAATTTATAAAAAAAACACTGTCTGTTCATGGGCAATGCATAAACAAAAGAAAGAACTAAATTCATCAGATAGATTGCTTACGGTGAATACTGTGAGTGCATAGGTGCTGGAACTAAGGGTGCGGGGCATACTGCCGCACCCCCTAGCTTGAAGTGGGGTCCATTATATATAGGATTCACAGTTCACTTCAATGGCTCTCAGCACTACCACTGTAACAATTGTTCCAGCATCACTGTGTGAGCACTTCCTGCGGGCCAAACCTTTCACTTTTCCAGCTATTCGTCCAGCGAACCAACCTCTCCGTTCTAGACCTGGCTGTGTGTCTCTGTGTCTGAGTGCACAATGTTTTGAGGTTGATTTTGCTGTGAGTTGCCACCCATACCAACATTTTCAGGCCTGTCTTTTTTGTGTTTGTCCTAGTTACTAACAGGAAATTTGCCTCATTAAATAAATAAATAAAATATAATTTTATTTCAGATCAGAACCACAAAATGAGCTATTTTCTTTTCTTTTATGATCAGGGGTGCTTGCTTTGTCACTCCAATTTTATATTGCATAGTTTTTTTTGCATCATGATACCATGATTGGAATGTGGTGGAGGTTTGTCCTGCATTTCGATTTGTCAATGAGCATTTTGAGAAAGAGACCTGTTTTTTTTTTAAAAAGATGCTCAATTTTCACCATGGAGTCATGAAAGACCTTTTCATATTCCCATTCCTTCGCTCCCTCTTCCAGAGTGTCAATGTTCCCTGCAGAATATTCCTCATTGCTTCATAGATTTGAATAGCCCAGACAGATGGAAAGCTGGTGGCACTTATCATGAAATAAAAATGGAACAAAGAATAAGATCACAACATCATGTACTCTTGTGGAATAAGAGTTTTAGTTAGTGTGTAACTAGATGCAAGCAAAAAGAATTGAAGTGTTGTGTGTCTGTGGGAGTTACAGAGAAAGCAAGAGGAGTAAAGGCAGAAAGTATGATCATCAGCAAAGTGCTGAGGATGGTACTTCTATAGGAAATGTTTTTTAGTTTCTGAAAGCTACAGAGCTACAAAGGAGAGGAAAGGAGAATCCAATTAAAGACAAAAAAAAGACACATTTTTTTATCCCAATAGGGTTCATGAGCCACCCTTGTGGAACTTTTGTTGACTGTACCTGACACTTGTTGCATAATTTGGTGCATTCTAAAAAGTGTGCTCTCCTCTGTCATTTTTACAGGACTCTTAGGGATCTGTGGCAGGAACGATTTAGTGGTACCCACTTTAAAAGGGGAACTCGGACAGAAGCAAGGAAATAAATACGAATTTGGTATCCAGTGTTAACAATTCTGTCCAGTACATCACTTGTGGATTTTGAAAAAGCTTGACAAGAGTTGTCCTTGCTTTTCTTCTCTAACATGCTTTGGTGATACTGCACAAATGCAGTCCAGTCATAGAAATATGGCTTTCTAAGTCCTAGAGTAAATTTTTGAAAAACATTCAATCTTGATTTAAAAATTGCCAATAATGGAGAATCCACTATGATCTTTGGTAAAAGTGCCAATGGTTAATTACCATCACTGATAAAAAATGTACATCTTATGTCCAGCCTAAGTTTGTCTAGCTTCGACTTCCAGCCACTGGATTGTATTTCCTTGTACCTAGCTGACCAAGAGATCCAGATTGTTCTGTATCAGTGACCTTTCTTCTTCATTATTTACCACTCCCCCAATTTTTGTATCATCTGCAAACTTTCTCAGTCACGATTTTGTTTTTTTCCAGGTCATTGATAAAAAAGAAAAGAAAAGCATAGAGCCAAGAACTGATCCCTGTGAGATCCCCCTAGAAAGACACCCGCTCAGTGATGAGTCCTCATTTACAACCATATTGTGAGGCCTATCAGGCAGCCAGTTTTTAATTCATGTAATGTGGGCAATGTTAATTTTATATCATTCTAGTTTTTTTTATCAAAATATAATGTGATACCAAGTCAAATACTTTACAGAAGTCTATTATATCAACATATTACTTTTATCAACCAAAGTTGTAATCTCATCAAAAAGTGATATAGTTAGTTTGACAGATTCTATTTTCCATAAACTCTTAATTGGCATACATGCATTACCTTTGTTTAATTCTTTATTATCTGAGATTGGTATCAGGCACTCCATTATCTTGCCCAGGACTGATGTCAGACTGACAGACCTATAATTAACTGGGTCATCCTGTTTACCCCTTTACCCACAACCTTAGCTTTCTTCCAGTCTTCTGGAACTTCCCCTGTGTTCCAAGACTTATTGAACATCAACATTAATGGCCCAGCGAGCTCCTTAGCCAGCTCTTTAAAAAGTCTTGAATGAAAGTTTTCTGGACCCACTGAGTTAAAAATGTCTAATCTTAGTAGCTGCTGTTTAGCATCCTTCTAAGATATTAGTGGAATGGAAAGAGTATTAGCACAAGCCACATGGTATTGATTCTGGTTTTTGGATGGCACGTGGTTAGGCGAGTTAGTAAAAAACATTCTGGTTTATTTGCTTAGAGGATGTGGCTGCAACAGGGAGAAGCTCTATTCATTGCTCTCTGGTGCAGTGAGGGGTTGGGAGCCACTTACTAAGTTGTCCCCATCATGGAAGAACAGCTAGGATATTATGAAATCTACCAGGAGTCCCTCCCTCCCATATACCTCCCTAACAAACTCTGAATGGAAGAGCGATTCACCCAACATAGACACCAGAGAGAGGTAGTGGACCAGTAGTCCTTCACTGTAAGAATGGGGTTTGTGTGGAAGCAAGAGACCCTGTAGTAGGTCAGATATTTGGATACTCATCCCAACTGTGAGTCTTTTAAGATTCCTGCATCGCTATTTTTGTAGAGAGCCTGGTTTTATGTGCAAGTTAGCTATACACAGACTGGATGACTAATAGGGCTGGATTGTCCATTGCCATGCACTTTGTGCAGTCATTTACATGTTTGCAAGGTGGGTGTAAATTGCTACCATTCAGATTTGTGCAGCGTCTTGTACCCACTTCATAGTTACTTGTCACAGGTGTGAGTAACTGCACCAGTATAAAGACAGTGGAAAATCTGGTCCATCCTTTTGCTATGGTGAAGCTGGCTTGCAGGGTGCTGTTACCTATGGTATGGTTAAGGTAAGACTGGTTTCATCAAGCTTATTCTTGCAGTTTGGCTATCTTAATGCTGGAATTTGCGCTTTAAATGTTATTCCCATTGTAGTCATAATATAAGTTCAGAAGAATCCAAAATACATTGGATGTACCGATGGGGTCATGGTGGGAGACAAGGCTACATGCTAAAAAACCAACAGCAATAACTGTTAGTTCATATTTGCTTCACTTGCTACTGATAAGCTTAAGCAATTGGTATCTCATCACTAATAAATCACTGACAGCAAAGCATCAGTGCATCCGCACAACATAATAGTTCTTTCATCTTTCATGGAGCTTCTGTCGTCTAATTGACACCTTTAGTCTGCAGTTTTTAGAAAACGTGTTGCTCTTAATAAATGTTAACTAAGCATTAACCTGTCATTGATCTACAAGGGTGAACCAAGAGTGAAGCTGGCATGCTGTGTGGCATTTTAGACCTACATTTTGTGGCAAGACCCTCTGATTTTTGCAGCTGTACATTGCAGCAAATTGGGGAATATAGGAGCAATGTTTCCTGATTACAAAATAATTCGATAACGTACACAGCTTGTAAGTAGGAGATACAGTGCAGAGCAATTGGAGGGGCTTTCAGGAGGAGGTAGCTATGGGTTTTGCCCTGAGGTTTGCTGGAAAAGCGTTGCTGGTATAGCTACACTAGCAAACCCTCCTAGTGCAAACATAGCCTCTACTGGCAAAAATGTACTTTTGCCATTAGAGCATATACTGGCTCCTCAAACAAAATAAATAAGTTATACGAGTACAGCAGAAGAGCATCTGCGGCTTATAGTGGATCACAAACTAACTATGAGTCAAAAATGTCATTCTGTTCCAACAAAAAAAGCGAATATCATTTTGGATATATTAGCAGGAGTGTTGTGAACAAGACACAAGAAATAATTCTTCCACTGTCCTCAGCACTGATAAGGCCTCAGCTGAAGTATTGTGTCCAGTTCTGAGCACCACACTTCTGGAAAGATGTGGACAAATTGGAGAAAGTCCAGAGGAGAGCTACAAAAATCATTAAAGGACTAGGAAACATGACCTATGAGGAAAGATTGAAAATACTGGATTTGTTTAGTCTGGAGAAGAGAAGACTAAGGCTAAGATGATAAGAGTCATCAAGTACGTAAAAGGTTGTTATAAAGAGGAGTGTGGTAAATTGTTCTTCTTAACCACTGAGGATAGGACAAGAAGTAATGAGCTTAGATTGCAGCAAGGGAGAATGAGGTTAAACATTAAGAAAAACTTCCTAACCATAAGAGTAGTTAAGCACTAGAACAAATTACAGAGCAAGGCTGTGGAATCTCCCTCACTGTAGGTTTTTAAAAACAAACACCTGTCAGGGACGGTCTAGATAATACTTAGTCCTGCCTCAGTGCAGGGGACTGGATTAGATGACCTCTCAGGGTCCCTTCCAGTCCTACATGTCTATGATACTAGCAAAAGCATTTTTTTGACATAACTGCATCTCCTTTACAAAAATGTCATAAAAACTAAATCACACCCCGAAAGGACATGATGTTACTGACAAAAACTTGTAGGGTATATATACCAGGCCTGCTTCCCAGTGGCTCCATTGCTGTCATCAGTGCAGGAATTGGCCCGGGGGAGAGGAAAGAAGGAATAGTGTTTTAAACCCACACTTATATTGCTCCTTTGCTGGGGCAGCCAGCAAGCTTACTCTCCATGGTGTAAATTAGAGCAGTCTTCTGGGCTGATCCACCTTACCCTCAGGGGCCCATACCTCTCTCTTATCCGTATTTGGTCATTTACATTGCAGAGAATGGGACCGACGGTGAAGTGTAATATAGAAGGAAATAAGCTGTCTGCAGCTATTAAAAGTGTCCTGTTTTTCGCAAAGATTCATTCCACTTAACCACAAAAGAAAGGCTTTTAATTAGACTTTTGAATCCCATTAGGAAAAACAAATACCAATACTTAACTGCTCATATATGACATGATGGAAAATTGCTAACATAATTAGATTTTTAATAGTGTTAATGACTCTTGTATCTTATTAATAAGAAGTAAAGCTAATTCAATGCTATATGATGAAAAATTGCTACTGCCTGGTCTCCTATGGTTAAATCTAATACCAATCATGGCTATTTCTATAGTAAAAGATTTCAGTGTTAATTATGTCAGTTCATGAAGTCACATAGCACTTTAGTATTTTATATCATCCCAGCGTAATGGACATTTGACTTGAATATTTCCAACTGATTCCAGTTATCAGGCAGACTTTGGAGCACAGCAACTACTTTGGTTCCTGGGAGTATAAATTCTCCAGCAGAAATCAAGATACAGGTAAAAACAGAAGCCATGTTATAAAATTCTAATGGAGTCTACTGGAAGTTCTGTAAGGTGAGTCCAGGTGATGTAACAAGCAGACAAGAGACACATCTGGATTTAAGAGGGTCCATTAGTTGGAATAAGCTTTGGAAAAGCAGCCAACATTTTTGGAGCATATCAAAATCAAACAGGAACTCTGAATCTTTTGAGATTTGCCAACCGCTAGTTTTGAATATTCTCGAGAAAATGTGTATGGAAATCACCTTGATCATATACTTCTAAATAAGTAGTAAGCTGTATCTCAAATTTCTTCACTCAAGGCCCTGAGAGGTACATAAGAAGGATGAGCAAAATAACTTTGCCATTGATTTTAGTGGGTTCTGGATCAGGCCCTCTGTGCTTTATCACTCATGAATATTCATACCACACTGGTTAAACTCCCGAGGTCCTGTCCCGTGCTCTATACAAAACCTGGGAAGGATTTTTTTAAGCAACATATCTCCTTTGGTTGTTCCAGGGTCTTAGTCAATAACCTGGAAGGAATACGAATATGTCCATAACATTCTGTAACACATTTATTTCCTCTGAAAGAAGATACAGGACACATGAAGTCGTCCAACGGTTATTACACACAGGGTCCACAGTCAGTCTTTACATACCATCACCCAACAATACATGCATTATTTTGTTTTGTAAAGTGGCAGTCCAGTGCAGCTGCAGAGATGGTCAGTAACTGTTTTTTCGTTTGTGTGTCAGGTTTTTGTTTGTTTGTTTGTTTGGGTTTTGTTACTCAGGTTTCTTTCCAGTCTAGCATCTCTCTTGTTCTAGCACCTATCGTCACTTCGACTGTATTTCTTTGTGAAGGAAATTGCATACTGGCCCTTAGGCTGCATTTCATTCTGGCATTCAATAATAATGAACAGTGTAAAGATCTGTAATCAAAAGGTAAACATTCCAGCATTGTGTACAAATAACTCCTCAGATATTTATCCTGAAAGACAGCAAGGTTAACATTACAGCAGGGAATGCTAGGGAAAACCTACCTGGTGGTAAGCAGACTCCTTTCTTTTGTTTTGTTTTGAACTGTGTCCTGAACATATTCAGTTCATTAATCTCTCAGCATAAAGTTAAAGCAGAAGTGAGGATGTTTTAACATGACAGTTCTCTAAAATATATTCACCTATTCAACCACTTCTCATCTGATTCCCAATTAAGCAGTGGGCATCTGAGTATTCGAAGGCTTTGTCTAAACATAGAAGTCATACTACTTTAGTTATGTTGGCGCAGTTAAAGTGGTATGGTGATGCCCCTAGAGTTGATGCAGTTGTAGTAAATCTCTATCCCAGGTTTGTTGACTTTGTCAGAAGTTTTTGAACATTTTCTATAGATCTGCATGAACTCAAGCCATGATTTCTTCCCTCCTCCTGCTCAATTCTAGTCAGGATTGGCATGCAACATCGTGCTGTCCACACCGGTGCTTTTGTCAGTGAAACTTATGTTGGTCAGCGGTGTGAAAAAAACCACACCGCTGACTGACAAAAGTGCTAGTGTAGACAAAGCCTAGGTCTCCTCACCTGTAGAGTAAGTGGGTAGGGAGTGGGATAGTGGTGGGGAGTGAGTTGAACTTTGCTCCACCCTCCTCCACAATATGCCAGACATCATATCTGAGCCTGTGTGGGGATGCTATAAATTGCTGAAGGTACAGGCCTAGAGCAAGTGGGGAAAGGGTGAGAATTGTGCATGGTGCTTCCCAAGGCTACTCCTGGGGTGGGGCAGTTTACACATCACCCCTTGCTCAGACTGGTGCCTAAAGGCACAGTCTTGCCAATAAAATCTTATTCTAATATGTTATTAGTGGCTTTTCTTTAAGGACTATTCTTTCAACAATGTTTCCTTTGCTTCATGAACTACCTGTTTTATTTTCTGTAAAGCACTGAGATACCATGGAGACAAGCACCTAGTACACATCAGACAGGCAGGCAGATCCGTCTATGGTAACTGCTTTACATAACACATCCAGCAGAAGCAAAGCAAAAGCTGTCAAAATAGCCAGTTAATTGAGGCCAATCAATTGTCTCAGGCAGTGGATATAGATGATTCTGTTATAAGAACAGAGGGATAAACTGGGAGTCTCTGAGAAATCAGAAATGACATGCTACCTGATGTATTGCCATGTGCCCTTTTGAAAATCAGAGAGATCGCTTGCCAAGATTTACTATTTGGTGGTTTAATTATTTTCCATTTCTCTAGCATGAGATGTTCTGAAAAACATTAGGTTTATCTGTTTCCTCTAGGTCAGATTTTACCCCATTACTCACCATGAGTATCACCTGTGCAATGAAGAAAATGGACTTTTTGGCATAAGTAAGTCTGGCAGAATCAGGCCCTTTATTTTTAGCTTGTCTTATACGGTGAAAAACCACTGAGATGAAAACATTTAATTCACGTGAAAACCTGTTGGTGACAGCAAAGTTACACTTAAGCAGCTGGTTTCAGAGTAGCAGTAAGCAGCATGCACTGACATATACAGGCAGCAACATGCTGATTTCAGCCTTGAACATTCACATGGAAGGATGGACACAGTTTAACAGATTTTCATTAAATTGCTTAATTACACTGATAACAAAAAGCACCTGGTTTCTTCCATTTATAAAGTAATAGTCTAACCCAATATCACCTCAGAAGTAAAACAATGGTGAGAAGAAATTGCAGGTGCCTGGAGAAAACAAATTGTGTTTCTTTCAAATAGGGGCAAAAATTCCTATGGATTAAAGAAGTAGGTAAAACCCTATATATTGTACTAATTAACTATGAACTCCCTTGCCAAATGCACCAGTTTGTGAATAAAAGGCCATATCAATACATGAGATGAGTCAGGGCAGGTGTGGGTATAGAATATCATCCAATGCTTCCAGCTAGAACAAACTCACTTGTTCCTTGAAGTTCATCTCAGTAAAGGATGGTTCTGGTTTCCCTTTGATCCCTGCATTACCCCAACTTTGACATAGCCCTAAAAGATCTGAGATGGCATCATCTAGAATGGAAGGATTCAGATCAGTTTGACTCTGTCTAGGCAGGATCTGGTAGAAGGGGTCTGACTGCAAGCTGTTTTTGACCATTTTATGAAAACGGAACAAACAGCCTTATTCCTGGTCTCTTCCCTGTGCCCTCTTGTGCTAGGTATTAGTGAACTAGGACCTTATGTATATCAGTAGGAGCTATTTTGTGGAAGATCCAGGCTAATGAGAGATTATGTGGTGGATTAGAAGTGGGACATAGCTGTATTGAAATGAGAAAATGGGTCATCATTATAGCAGTGCACTCTTTCCACGTTAACCACAACCCAAAACTTGAGTCAGATTCCAGGGTAAAATCCTGACCCCTCACTAAAGTCAATGGGAATTTTGCCACTGACTTCAGTGGCACCAGGATTTAACGCAAGAATAGACCTGGTCAGGATTTTTTTGGTGCAGCGTTTTTTCATTGGAAAAATGCTGATTCAATTAAACAAACTTTTTGGAGGGTAAGGGTCTGTTCTGATACACTCTTTGACTCAATGTTTTTGACTCAAAAATGCTTAGAAATTTTCAGATGTTTTGTTTCAACATTTTCAATATAATTCTTGTTTTCTGGTTCAAATCAACTTTTCATTTAGAAATGTAAGCTAATTATAGTGAAAAACAAAAATTCAAAATTGAAACAGAATGTTTCAAAATTGTCAAAACAAAACATTTCAATTGATCAGAGCCAATTGTTTTTTTTCTTCAAATATTTGATTTATGAAAAATTTTGATTTTGACTTTGGTCCTGATGTGGGATGGGAATGTTTTTCAAAACCATGAAAATTTTCACAGGTGGGAAAACTTTCCTACCGCCCTCTGTTGCAGATCCTTTTGGAGAAATTGAACCACATTATAGGCTGTTTTGAACAAACCTGCAGACTATTTCGAGTGAGCCTGGGATGACTTTCAAGAGAATGTAGGAAAGTTTATGGTATTGTTTGGAAAGTATAGTAGCCAGTGGTAGCTGGCAGTTTTGCTCAAACCCAGAGAATCAAAGCAAAACCAAGGAAAAAGATTAGTACCACACCCCTGAATGGATACAGCTGAGTCTGATGCAGCACTACCTGTGGAGAATGTTGGGGATCTTGGCATTATTTTTATGAAATATGGGATTCACTTTCCCTATTTAATCTTGTTCTGCTTATTACCTCAAGGAGTAAACTTTATTCCCAAGACATTTGCTGGGAGTGGGGAATGCTTAGTAGACTAGTTTGTGTTTTGTAGCCATGGCTGCGTTGCATGAGTGGACTACCAAAACTCATTAACATTTGAACAGATCTCCTTGGACAATACAATGGATGAGCTAAGCAATGGATTACCTGGTGGGGGACTTTGATCACCTGATGAGGCTGATCAGGTAGTCACCTGACAAAGGAATCCAAAAGTTATTTAAAAACAACAACAACACAGGTCTCTCACCAGCCATTTTAGAGAGAGATGAAGGAAGTTGGCTCCAGGAGAAAAAAGACATTCCATGTTTGAGTGAAGCCATGGGCTGCTGGGGAATGGGGGCTGGGCACTGTAGAAGACCCTGACCAGAGACTACTTAAGGGTAGCGAGGAAATGGAAGTCGGGAATGGCATGTAGGTGTTATTGTTTTGCCTAGACCTGTATATAGCCTGTTCTCTCTAAAGAGTAATTGTGTTACAAACCTTTCCAAAGCCTGTGTCTGTATGCTTCAATTAGTACATGTCCCTGAAGACATAAACTATAAACCAGAGTGCCCACAAGGTTGGAACGCTAGGAAAGAGTGTGCTTAAACAACTGGGGAGTCTGGCACAGGTGGCACTAATCTTAGGGTTTAGGCCAGGGATTGGCAACCTTTGGCCTGCGGCCCGCCAGGGTAAGGACTTGTGATACAACTGTTTCCTGAAAATTGCATCATAAGTCGAAAACGTCGTAACTCGAATTTCCCATAGGAACAAAGTCAGATTCCGCATCATAAAGTCGAAACTGACATCGTAAAGTCGAAACACGATGACAATTTATAAACATTGTAAGTGCCATTCATCGTAACTCAAATGTCGTAAATTTGAGGACTATCTGTATTTGGTAAACCAGGGTACTGCGCTCGTGTGAGGATGAACTAGCTTGATATACCAGGTTTCTATATATTCTGATTTTTATGAGCTACCCTGTGCCACAGGGACTCAGTGCATAGTAATAGTGTTGTGGTGGTTGCTATCTCAGGAAGGAAATGTGAAACAAAAATAACCAATTTACTGCTCCTTTGCTGCAAGGGGTAGAAATTTTGAATTTTGGAAACTTTTGACTGACATGTTTTATTCTTCCTTCATTTGTCTGATTTTGTTTAGACTGTAAACTGTTGAGGGAAGTGTTCTGTCTTATAAGACTGTAAACTCCATGGCTGCCTAATGGGCTGGAAAGTAGAACTGATCAGAAAATGGTAAATATTAAAAGCCCCACTTTTTAAATTGTTATTGCAGAAATGTTCTGGGTTTTTGGGAACAAAAAGCCAAAATTCTGGGTGTTTTCAAGATTAATTTCTGCTAAAAATTCAGATAAATCAAACTTTTTTTCAATTTCTTGTTGCCTAAATTTTCACAGGATTAATTTTGACCGGCTCTGTTAGATCGTTCAAATCAAATGATAATAACATAAATAATGATTATAGCAGATTCAGTGAATAGTTGCCTTGATGTTTTCTATTGCCTCAGTTTTGAGTTCTTGCAGAATGGAATTACATGTCTTAGTTGCTTTTCATTTTTGCAAGGGCACTGTCTGAACAGTTACAATTCTGAGTCTTTGCTGCCTGTGTTAGCTATTTTAGCCCTTTTTAAAGCACCCTATAGGAAAGGTTCGTTACCAAATTTGTCAAGCACTTTCTATCTAACAAGCTTTTCTTTTTACTGGATTTCTTGAGAGTGCTGAGGGTGACTTTTTTTGGTGATTGATTAAGGACCTTTTAAAAAAAGCACAAAGTCTCTTTCTGTCTCATTATTTACACTTGAGAAGTGGTTATTGTTTTTCCCCCCACACAGTTTGAGGCAGATGAACTGCTATTTTACTATCAGTTCAGCTTTTGTAATTACAATGGGATTTAGTAGTTATGGTGGGGTGAGGCTCAGGGCAATGAGACTAAGGGCCTGTCTATATGTACAAAGAAAAGGAGTACTTGTGGCACCTTAGAGACTAAGCAATTTATCTGAGCATGAGCTTTCGTGAGCTACAGCTCACTTCATTGGATGCATACCGTGGAAACTGCAGAAGACATTATATACACACAGAGACCATGAAATAATACCCCCTCCCACCCCACTGTCCTGCTGGTAATAGCTTATCTAAAGTGATCATCAAGTTGGGTCATTTCCAGCACAAATCCAGGTTTTCTCACCCTCCGCCCCCCCCCCCAAACTCACTCTCCTGCTGGTAATAGCCCATCCAAAGTGACCACTCTCTTCACAATGTGTATGATAATCAAGGTGGGTCATTTCCAGCACAAATCCAGGTTCTCTCACTCCCTCACCCCCCTCCAAAAACCACACACACAAACTCACTCTCCTGCTGGTAATAGCTTACCAAAAGTGACCACTCTCCCTACAATGTGCATGATAATCAAGGTGGGCCATTTCCAGCACAAATCCAGGTTTTCTCACCCCCCCACCCCCATACACACACAAACTCACTTTCCTGCTGGTAATAGCTCATCCAAAGTGACCACTCTCCCTGCAAGGTGCATGGTAATCAAGGTGGGTCATTTCCAGCACAGATGCATCCGATGAAGTGAGCTGTAGCTCACGAAAGCTCATGCTCAAATAAATCGTTTAGTCTCTAAGGTGCCACAAGTACTCCTTTTCTTTTTGCAAAGACAGACTAACACGGCTGTTACTCTGAAACCTGTCTACATGTACAGTTCTGCAGTGGCGCAGCTGCAGTGTGTCTGGTAAAGATGCTCTATGCCAATGGGAGAGAGCTTTCCCATCGGCATAATAAAACCACCTCTGCTAGTGGCAGTGACACCGTTTATGTCGGTGTAACTTATGTCGCTCGGGGGGTGGCTTATTCATACCCCTGAGCGAAATAAGTTCTGCCAACATAAGCTGTAGTATGTACATAGCCTTATAGCGGGAGAAGGGAAGTAAACAGATCTGTTAGATTTCAGAGTAACAGCCGTGTTAGTCTGTATTCGCAAAAAGAAAAGGAGTACTTGTGGCACCTTAGAGACTAACCAATTTATTTGAGCATGAGCTTTCGTGAGCTACAGCTCAAGTTTGGCTTAGGTGCTTAAAAGTACCACTTTTACCAAGACATACCGCTGTTAGCTCATATAGATGAGGCAGCTTTCTCGGAATGAGGCTGACTGATGGAAGGAGCTGAAGACATTAAACAGAGGTGAACATAGATGGTTGACTGGAATTTGTATGACTAGCAAATCCAGCTGGCCATGTCTAATACCATGATGCTATACCTCTTCACATCCTCTTTTGATGTGACACTAGACTACATAACAGAATGCAACATAATCTAGCTGATTGCATCAGGAATAGGAAAAATCAACATTTTCTGTCTATCAGTTTGGATAGCAAATCCCTTATCAGCTCTTACAGTGTTTGTAAGCAGGTTACAAGGGTAAGTGTCCATAGTTTGCCAGTTCAACATGTCTCTGCTGATAACACCAACTAGCATATTGTTAGCTCTGTGTAAGAGAAATAACTTACTAGCAGTTTTCTCTCTACATTAGAGCACTGCATCTTAAGCTTGAGGTAGAAATGCAAACGAAACACAGATTGGTTATAGGTACATAAGGAAGGTTTATACACAGTAGCCCAAATTCAGATGAAATGGTTTAACTCCCTGGGGCAAGTTTTGGCCTCTGCTATGACCCCTTTATAAAGGCCCCTTAGGGAATTCCCCCCAGGTCAGGGGGAACATAGGGCAGGGAATGCCACCCATCAGAGTTCTGCCTGTTTATCCAATAAGGGAACAGGAAACACGCCATGTGATTTAGGTGACTGTGACAGATAGGTGTTCATCTGTCAGTCTGTCATATGTGATAGGGAGCAAAATAAAGTTATGAGGGAACTATAAGAAAATGCAGATCCAGTCTTTCTCAAGACAGACAACAAATTGGAGTTAGGACGACACCTCCAGTAGGACAGTTAGCATGAAAAGCATGCCTTAGTTATGAATCAGGTTCAGACAACCTTGGAGGGGTGATGTCCATTTGGAAATAAGATGCAAGCGAGAATTTCTGTGTGTCCCCAACTTCAAAAGAACTCTTTAAATTGTGTTCCAGGAAAAACAGGAATGATAACAGTTTATCCAAAGCAGCAAGTACAATCCTGAATGAATAGGGAAATATACAATAGACATGACTTTGGAGGTGGTCATATTCTGTTCTAAGGGTGCATATGAGGGAGGCAATAGCTTGTAAGTGAGTGGAAAGTGTTATATTAAAGAACCTGAGAATATAACTGAGGAACCCCAGAGAGCAAGAGATGAGAGATCAACTAAAAGCAATGAATATGGCATTAGTCTGGGGATCAGAAGACTCGGGTCCTGTTCCTGTCTCTGCTGCTGACCTGCTGTGCAATCTTAGCAAATGTCTCAGTTTCCTCAGGACATAAACTGGCAAGGATACTTGTCCTGATTTGTGAAACACTTTGAAACCTTCAGATGCAGAGGTTATAATGGAGTAGGGTGACCAGATGTCCCAATTTTATAGGGACAGTCCCGATGGGACTTTATCTTATATAGGCGCCTATTACACCCCACCCCCTGTCCCGATTTTTCACACTTGCTGTCTGGTCACTCTGTAATGGAGGGTGGGTTTCTAACATGTTGTCCTGCCTGTAGATCAGCTGTGAAAAGAAGAAGCGAAGGAAAAGATGGACATACTTCAAAAGTGTAAAACATTTCTTGTGTCTTGTAATGACAGAGTCTGCATGTTTGGGTTAGCTTTTTCAGCGTTTCAGAGCACAGAGGTTATGTAGACTGTTGCATTTTGTTGTTCTAATCCAATTGTTTCTTCTTTGTCTTTAATAAATCTCGTTTTACTGTAACGCAGATAGTTTAGATTGTTTGGAAATTTCACATTGACCTACCCTGGGAAGTGAAACTGTACCGGGAGACTTTGGCAAACCAATAAAGTGCCTGAAACCACTATGGCTTATTGCTACAAGCAGCCAAGTCAGCAGGCTGTAAATTAAGCAAGTCAGCAGGCTTAGCTTAACCAAGGCAGGAGGGGAGGGGCGGGTTGGGTGACACAGAGAGGGCAGCTTGACCCTGCATCCTTCCTGATAAGAATTGTGTTGAAGTTGCTGATACATGCGTCTTAGAAGAGCAGCATGTGCCCCAGGAATGTCTATTGGGGCCTCAAGGCTGCAAACTCTGGAAAAACCCACACCTGGTTAATCGATAATCAGAAGGAACCTCTCGCTTGACCATTGAAACTGCTTACTTACCAAGTTTGCTTTAGGGGACATGTCATTCTATTACTAATGTATAAACAAGGGGGAAAAGTTTGAGGTAGTGGGACTCTTCAGGACTGGACTCTCTCTCTGGATGCATCTTGTGTTTCCCACCGACAGCTGTGCCACTAGAGAGCCACACTCAGCTTTGGTAATTATCAAGGGTTGGGGGTGTTTTACTAACCTGTTGCAGATGTGTGTATAGGTGCTTGAGACTAAGTAAAGTTTAGCTTTAAGAGAAAGCACTCTTGTGTTGTCCTGTTTGTGCCAGCCATCTATCGGTCGGACAGCCATGTCTTCCCTGATTTACTTCCTGACACCACCTCACACAGGGTAAAAGTTACCAAGGGCTTTGGGTTGGAAGAACCCCAGGTAACAAAATCTTTGAAAACTTGGCCCTGTTAGTCTCTAGCACAATCAGGATGCAACAAAAAGCAACTGTCTCTGTACTGCACCAGCATCCATCAGATAAAATGTCGGAACCCCCATCAGTTACACAGCATAAAAGAAATAAAGTAATTGCATTAGAATGTTGTCACAGGAAAATGAATGTCTCTGCCTCTCAAAAGCATGAATGTGGTAGTTGGAAATTGTCCTGTAAACATTCTGTTTCTTCAGCATTATCACTTAAACACATATTATGCAGTGTGCTTATTAAAGCTTTATTATAGGCATTTTAAAGCATTAGCACATTTTCTGAAGTCAAACTTGGCATGTTATTTGTATGGGGCATTTTGGATATGTATAGCTTTCCCTCCCATTCCCCTCTCCCTCCTTTATCAAAGGTTTATAAATGAACAGAGCATTTAGTGGGATTTGCAGTCCTCATTAAATGAATGTGATCCTGGATTTATCTTGCCCTATGGGTAAAAGCTTCTTATTCTCTTCATTCCTCTGCAGAGTTGTTCAGATGGAACACATGACAGAAGAAACTGCCACATTGGCAGAATCTGATTCCAAAGGGAGTGAATGTTTCTAATGGCTAGAGCAGGGGCTGGGAATTAGAACTAGTTTGCTGCTTGGCACAGCTAGGCACCCGAAGAGCGAGGGCAGCAAAAGTGGCTCTTAGTCACTTCCTGTGTCCTGATCAAAGGCCTTGCCATGGGCCAGACTGATTCCCTATGCAATTTAGAGCAGCTTAAAGGCTGCTCTAACAAGTTCTGGCTTACCAATGAATTTCGTCAGAGTGAAGTGTGCTCCAGTGCTATCTTCTCCAGTATCTGGGATGCCTGCTTTCACCCCCTATCCTCAGGGGCTACCTGCAACAGCTTTACACCAGCTAAGAACTCCCCCACACTGGAGGAATCTCCAGCTGCCCATTTAGTGGATGTTTAAGATCTCCTTGCATCACTTTGAGTTGACCCATGGATTCTAAACCTGATTCTGCTACTGACTGACTGTGTGACCTTCAGGAAATCACTTAATCTCTCTGTAGCTCAGTTTACCCATCAATAAAATGCATTCAGTGGTGTATTTAGCTGTAAGACTGTTATGACTTTTCTGTGCATTGCACCTTAAATCCCAATGCACTCTACTGTCTACAGAGACAGGCAGCCATTTCATGTTCTGTTCAATGCAGACTAGTACAGAAAGAAAAATCACATGCTCTGCTTTCTCATGGAGAATAAACATGATCTTTTTGGTTGGTTTATTTTCTTAATCTAAAATGAAGGCTCTTCCTGTCTGAAAGTATACGCTTAGTTAATGTTTATGGAGAAACAAAACTGTTAGTAAAATAATGAGCTAGACACATTTTATCAATTAAAAAACACCACACAGGGCTAGTAAAAGCTTTTTTAAAGCTATCTAATTTCCTCAGATGAAGGGTGCTATATACCAGTAAATGCACTGTGTTATTGTTGGAGAATGTGTATTCAGGAAGGATTCTTTGCTTTTAGTACAGTTTTCACACCATGTCACTCATACTGGCCTTATTGATGAAGAATATAAGAGCCAGTTCTGATGGTGGAAATAATTACTATTTAATGCAGCATTCCATGACAAAGCTTTGAGCTAGGAGTTCTAAGTGATATACGAGGCCATCTTTGATAAAAAGCCCATCGAATATTTATTTGTCTCCTCAGCAATATCAACTAGCAATTGTTCTGAGAAAAAATGCTGGAAATATGCAAGAAAGTGTGAGTTTTTCTTTGTAAGGTCTCTGATGCTCGCATGATGGACAGTAAACTCAGCTACATTATTTCTCCTTTGTCTGAACCAGTGTGTACCTCAGCCCTCACAGAATCTGATTGTTCATGCTTATAATGGTTTTATTTTTCAAACTTAAATTTAACCTCCTCCCTATTGTCCTCCACTTTCTGCTTATTTTCTTCCAGTGTTTCAAAATTACTCCATTGGTTTGCATCAGCGTATTCTGCCATTTCTTGATCCCTTGACTCCACTTGTATTTGTTCCTTCAAAAATTCTCATAATTAGCAATGTCCTATTTTAATCTTTATTTAAACTTGTGACATTTTCCCCATCCCTTTTGCCTTGAAATGCTTAAAAAAAACCCACTGAGACAGAGGAAATAAGCAAGCTTCTCATTGTGTTTTTTATCTATTCTGTAAATTATTTTTTCTTTCTAACCCTGGCTAAGCTTACTTTAGTTTTTCTCCATTTTCATATTTTGGAATGGTAACTGGGAAAACTCTCAAAGGTTTTCATTCTCCCCTGCTTGTTATTGGTTTTTATCTTTCATCTTCTCATTTTTCTCTCCCCTTCCTTATTTTCCCCTTTGTGTACATCTCTCTCTCTCTCCACATTGTTTTTCTCTATTTCACTCTCTTCTTGCTCTCACTTTGTGTCTCTGCTTCTTCCATCTTCGTTTCCCTCTCTCTATTTTCAGCCTTTTTCTCTTCCTTTCCATACCTTCTCTCTTTCTCTCGCTCCTACCCACCACCATACTGATTTCCTGTTTCTCCCTCCCTGCTCCTTTTTTGTTGTCAGCCCCCTGCCAAATATTCTCTTGCAGTCCTCAGACAGTCTGTTTTTTCCCCCTCCCCTCCTGTCTGACTGACACTAAAGCAGCTGTGCATGAGACAGTGCCTTCTATAGGGAAGGAGGAAGCACTGTATCTGGAACAAAGGATTCTGTGATCAGGCAAACTGTTCAAAGAGAGCATGGCCACAGGAAAAGGGGGCTGAGTGTTTGAAAAACCGTACATGCTATGGCTCTCCCCTAACTACATATGGCTGGAACAGGCTCAAACAGTGCACAAGGCAAAGTATCTCATGGCTTCTTAGCGTTGATGTGCACATGGAGCAGCATGTATGTATAGTACCAAAGCTTTGCAGCTGAAAAAAGGCCAGAAATAAGGCCTGAAAAATGTAAGTATCAGGCCGGCAGTGTCACAGTAGCAGGAAGACGAGAAAGCAAGAACATTGAGTGATTCACACATAGGAAGTTGCGGGGTGGCGGAACTTACAGACCAGTATTGCAGGTGGAAAGGCAGACTGAAGCCAGCTGACCCAGGCACTTCCCAACAGGAGGTCACACACATAGCAATTTGATGCTGTGGGATATGTGCTTCTGAATGTGTGTGCAGTTAGTAAACACTTCACCATTACCATGTGGCTGGGATTGTCCATGGCAGACACACTGTGCTGTTCCCACATCACTTGCCTCACTATACCCCTAAGGCAGTTATTGTCCAGCCTGTGGATTTTCATCTGTGTTCTACTATTGTGACATGCCATTTACATCGCAAGGCAGATATTAGCAGTCTTGCTTCCTCTTTCCAGCCAGACACATTCCATCTGCTGTGTGCGAGTGCTCAAAAACAGTTTGCAATCTGTGTCCGGTCACACTGTACTTTGTGCAGGAGAGCGCCTTCCATTTTGTGGTCTTGCGTATAGTTGAGGGAATGTAAAATATCAAGTCTAGAAACTATGGATATCTTCATAGGACATTCCTGGTCACTTCTCCCTTGGCTTGGTTTGCATTTGTTTGCATTGCTTTTTTGAATAGATGCATGACTGTATGTGGCATCCCCTTTGAAGGGGAGTCTTGGGTACAAATTGCACTCCATTGTTCTTGCTCAGTGTTAGTGCATTTCTTCACTTTGTGAATGTTTTTTATCAATATCTGGGAGGACTGGGATCTAATGTTCCTGCACGGTAAAACTTATGGATCCAGATCCTAAGCCATGGCCAATTGTGCTCAGTGCAGCTCAGGAGAAGAGTGTGCAAAGATGTTCTTTTAGCCACATTCCATTTATCCTGAGACCCTCAGCCTACAGGGGTATAAACTCTACCTTTCCTCTACCCCAAGTGACCATTCCAATAGCTAGGAAACCCCAAGGTTTCCATACCCTCTGTGTTCCCATAGGCAGGGAGGAGAACATGGTGAGAGTAGCTATAGCAATTCCAAATCACTCGAGGATTCCCCTTGTAGAAGAAATAGTCAGATGGCCAAATAAGCCAGCTTTAGGGCTCAGGAAGAGGGGAGAGGAAGTGAGTTGCCCCTGGGGCAGAGTATTGTATGACTAAGAAACTGCTAACTTCAGTAGGAGTTGCAGCTGTCTAAGACCCTTATCACCACAGTTTCTAAGCACTAAGGGCAGATGTTGGCCCTGTAAGCCTAGGATCATTGATTTCTTTCCCCCTTAACTGTCTCCTCTGGTTCAAGAAAAAAAGAGAAATATGTCATTCTAACTAGTGCAGCATGTATCCCAGCTTGATACAATATCAATGGACCAGATAGGCCTACATCAAATACTGCCTTTTAATACCCTTATCAGCGTTTTTAGTACCTTTCTTTTGTTCTACCAACGCAATACATGGGGTTGTATAGAATATTTGGGTTGTTTTAAAAAAAGATATTCAATGGCATTTAATGTTGATTCACAACGCCACAATTGGTATCTGGTATTAATAATGATGTCCTGGAGGCACGCATTAAAGCTGCATTAAGTAAATCATTTCTTTAGATTGCATTATACTCAGATTTCCAATGTGGAGGCAAGATATTAATTAAGATAAGTTCTTGAGAATCATATGCAAGCCTTGGTTCCCATTAACAGAAACGCAGGCAATGCCGGCACTGAGCTGAGCTTGGAGGTCTTTGCTCTGCTGGTGCCTGTGCTTTGCTGTGTGCCCAGGTGGAGAACAGCAGAGCTTTGTTTCACTCTGGGTGCCGGAGGAAAGAAGCTGAGTGTTATGCTGTGATTTGTCATGGCTGGAATATTTTAAAAAGTATTAATCAACTTTCCCAAACTTGGCCCTTAAGCTCATTACTGTGGAATTGATAAATGATTGTAAAGATGTCAAAGAGATGCCCAGAACACCCACTGATTGAACATTCTCCATCCTCATTAAAGTAAGCTCTTACAGCCCAACTACTGTAATCATGTGATAAAATGCTCAAATTAGGGCCATTTAATAAAAAAAACCCCACATTGTGAGGAACTTTGTTAAGGATCTTTTTAGCATGTTTTCACATCCACACTAAGGGCGTTGGAAATAATTTAATCATTGCCTGATTATAAGAATGTTAGAAATAATGGGATCATTGCCTTATCACATGTGGGCTAATTTGGAGGCTCATTATTTATTTGGCAAGCATCAAGCATCAAATCAATTTAGTCTTGATACTTGAGAACGGAAATTCAAGATGAAAGTTGAAATGAAGATTAAGAAGTAAGATTAAACCTATTTATTTCTAAGAAGAGCAGAGTCTCTACTCCCATGGTTATTAAGTGCAAAAGGGCAGGCATATATGCAAACAGAAGAAAAGGAAATACACAGAATTACACAGCAAAAGCTACTGCATAATTGAGGGATTATATGTTTTTGGAGAAAAGATATCTATGAATTGTGATCATGGACTGAGTGCTGTTCTGTTTTAAGTTGCTAGTTATTATTATAACTTCTGCTTGTGGTAAAGACTCTACCTACAGTTACAGTATGGTTCAGGTTTCCATATATGTGACAGTTTTCACATGCCTATACTTTGGTGAAAATACCTCCTCTTTGGTTGGGTTGCAAGTTAAATTATTTTAATTTTTACTTTTGTGTAGAAACAGTTTGAGAAAAGTCCATTATTTCTTTCTTGAGTTATGGGAAAATAAGCTTATCCACTAAAACAATTAAGGCTGGGGTTTTCAAAGCAGTCAACAGGAGCTGGCCACCCAACTCTCCTTTAATTTCAAATGCATTTGAGTCCTTAACTCCTGTAAACTCCTTTAAAAATCCCAGTCTATCTTCCTTTTTTGTATGTGCCTGCACAAGTTAATAGCAAACTATACAAGATGAAGTTTCCCAGGTAGCTAGATCTCACTGATTCTAGTCTCCAGATCAATCTGTAAAAAATACATATTATAAATAAATAAAAGATTAAATGGTGGAGTTGTAAACAACTGAAAAATGGACTATGCACATATACAGTACAAAAGGTCCAATAAGGTTTAAGCTATGCTTGGCATGAGTAATTAAGCACGAGGGGGGCCTCATTTCTTGGAAGACAGGGAAGTAACTAGGTCAGCAGACTGAAAATGGAATGTTTGTGATAAAATAAATAAATCGGTCACAAAGCTAAAAGACAGAATGACTGAGCTAGCTAAGATAAGAGGGAGAACACCCTGGGAACCGTTTACTAAGAGCAAGATAATAATGGACCAGAGAATTCATGAGTTTAAAGATGAGGTAAAGAGTAAAGTCAAACATGGACAGCATGTGGACAGAGCATTAAGGGATTGGTTCCCGCAAAGTAACTAAGCCAATTCCCAAACAAGTATATGTAATTTAATGTGTAAATGTATATAAGGAGAAGGGGGGTTCTGTGTAATTTTGAATGTGTGATATGCCCTGTACCCACTCCCTATGCTTGAGCCTGATCAACTCAGTTGTAGGTTGATTGTATGCCAATAAAGAAACCTCAGTGGTGAGTTTGGAGTTGAGATGAGTTGTTGGGAACCAAAAGGATAAGTTTCCAGAGGCTACTGAGTAGATAAGATCTCAGAAGCCATCTCAACATATGATACTCCAGATCCTCAGGTGGTGAAATCAGCCTAGCACCATTGATTTTGATGGAGCTATCGGAATTTCTACTAACTGTACATGGCCCATGATGTTTTTAATAGGGCTATAGAATAGAGTAAATCACAGTAAAATTATTTATTTTAATTATGTAGCTGTGTTTTTGTGCTGCAGTTTTAATGAGGAATTCCCCTGCAGCATGTGGTTTTAACTATGCAGACTGTGGGAACAGATGGTAAAAGCTATCTTTTGGGCCATGATCTTGCAAAAAATGTATGTATCTATATTCCGCATAGAAAAATTTTGAAATTCATTTTTTTTTAACCAGTGCTATTGATTTGGTAGCATTTTAACCTGCTTGGCCCTTAGTTTACACCCATGTAAATTAAAGTGGTGAATCCATTCCAATTTTCTCCCTGATTGTTTCTCCCTTTAAGTTTGTTCACCTGCATTCCACCGATCACCTCCTACTGAGCCATTTGAGGATGCACAGTCCCTCTTAGGACATCATCAGATGGAGTGAGTCTCAGACGTAAGATTTTACATAGCAGCCTTTGAAGCACCCTTGTGCAATACGGAACATCCTGTATGGATGCAGAGCCACAGAGTATTTGAATTTCTTCTGTGGGCTGTGCAGCTCCACAAATTTCTTGGCTTCTCCCTCTCCAAAAGGTTGGATCTTCACTTTCTCTCTCCCCAAACTGCCCAGTTTTCCCCTGCCCTTTAGACATTCCCAATACTCTCCTTTCTGCAGCTCTCTTGTATTATCAGAGTTTCAGGAGACAGTGTACTGTCGGAATTATTTGGAATGGAATGAGTCCCCTGCATATTTTATGCTTACTAAATTAATCCTATTTAATGCACGCTGTCAGACAACATCACTATTATTTGTTTACATAACTTGAGGGATTTATTTTGCATTAGTTTAACCTTGCAGAAAATGTGAAGTGTATTTGTGCCACTGCCCTTCGTTGCCTGGAATCAGATTTGCTCCAGTGTTCATCAGTTTGTGATTGATTCATCTTCTAGTGGCTAGTCTGAGGAGTGGATACAAGACCTGTAACCACCAATGACTAGGAGTTTAGAAGTGAAGTTTGGGAGGTTTTTTTCTGTTATTATACGAGAACAGTGACCAGGGTGTCTATTACATATAATTAGGGACAGTATTTTTTCAGTTTGTTTGTTTTTTCTCCCAAATCAGATGAAATAAATAATACAAAAACAATTCTTATTTTTAATCTGAAAAATAAGCCTGTTTCTTTAAAAATAAGGTATAGTATTTGTACTGTGGTAGCACCTTGCGGTGTCAATGCTGGGATCCTCCATTTGAATGAATTGTAGTCCTAGGCATGCTCCATTTTTATTGTAAAAAATCAGAAGCAGTCATGTTCAACTGACACAACTGTAGTCAGTTGCCTATAGCTTCCTCACACACATCCATTTGGGCTGAGGCTGTGTGTGTAAAGCTTAATTTAGTTTTCACATTTTTAACAAAAACGATTCACTTGTATCCATTTCCCATAAGGTTAAATTGACCAGTAATTTCCTTTGTGTTGTTTTCTGAGATAAAATCTAAATCCTCCTGCTCTTCAGAACTCAAGCACCTGCATTTTGGGTGCTCAATTTAACAGCCCACATGATATATATTTAAATGATTAATAAATTTATTTCTGACTTCGATAAAGGCGCACTCACAATTAAAGTGGAGCAGCTACCAAGCTTGGGCAGTTACTTTTAAGACCTCCTTCTCTTCCATCTAAGTGGCCCCACTTCTTGAATGCAGGCCTTCGCTGGTGACACTATCAAAGCCAGGTATATTGGAGACAAAGAGTAGAGCTTGACATCTTCTGCAGAAGTTAGTAGAGTTGAGAGCTTCCTCAGGAGATCTACTGCCTGTTATCTCTTCCAGAGACCAGGAAGTAGAAACAAGGCAGAAACATGTTTCATTCATGGGAGAATTCCCAAATTTGGAGATAGGAAATAGGATTGCCTACACTGGGTCAGGCATACTGGTAGGAGGAGGGTTATAAATTGTATCAAGGAAGTTGAACATCCATGGGGGGAGAAGCCACTTAATTCAATACCTTTATATGATGGTTGGAGGTATAGGGTGACAGAGCTGCCAAACTGAAGGCTTCTTCTCATGCTGAAGGTAGGAGTACCTGATAACAGTGTGGAACTGCAGTTAGTGACCAAGGCTCTCCTTTTTTGGTGCTTCCATAGAATGAATGAGCCTCTAGGCCTGCAACCCCAAAAAGGGGTAAGTAGCCACTTTTCCGCTCAGCATCTCCCCTACCCACCTTCTCCTCTCTCCAGCCTAGATGCTTTGACAACATATTTCCACTAGTTTAGGGGCCCCCTGGCTACCAGATGTTAAGGGTGCAGCTAGGATATATAATTATATGGTAAGGAAGAATAACTTCCCTGAGATGTAAAGGGAAACAGTTTAGGAGCTTCTACAGGAATTGTTATCGCCTGTACAATAAGCACAATATCTGTGTCTCATCAGTGAAGTGACGTCAGTTGTCCTTTTCTGATCCCGAGACAAACACCAGGTCAGTTCCCAATTCTAGATCTCAAATAGGGAGCTGAGGCACACAGAGATTAAGTAGCTTGTCCAAGGTCATACAAAGGAGATTGATGGCAAACCCAGGATTTGGGTCCAGATCCCCTGCAGCCTGAGCTGATGATTTAACTACACAGCCAGACTTCTTCCTTCAACATTTTGCAGCCAAGTTCCACTGCACACAGGGAGAGAGGAGAGACAGTGCTTATCTCCCTTGGTCTGTACTTTCAAGCCATCCACTTTTCCATCCTTCACCTGGTCCCTGCTTCCCCCCCTCGATAGGTTACAGATCCATGGAGGACATGTGGTGGGGTCCAGAAGCATTGGGGGGACATTACCACAGAAGCATTTGACACCCCAACTTTCTGTGCAGTTGTAGAAAGAGTCACACCCAGATTCTTCCTCATACATAGATCTCAGAGACATGATTTCTTCCCCTCCTCCTGTATTATGGTTATAGACATGTTTTCATAGAGCTACAGTAAATAAGGCTAAATTAATGCATAAAGAACTTCATTGCAGAACATAAGGAAATAGCATTCTTTTCACTGTAGGGAAAAAGATGCAAATCTGTGTTATGTTTTACATGGAAACAGCATGTGACTTTTAAAAGTTTGTAGAAAAACATATATACCAGGGCAGAGCCTCTGTCAGTATAAGTTGTCATAACTCTGTTGAAATCAATGGAGCCATGTCAGTTTACTCCAGCTGGGGCTCTGCCGCATCAAGCTCCATGATGTGAAAAAATAATTAGGAATGTTAGGTCTTTTAAAAAAAAAGTATGACAGCAGGTTTTTTTAAAGCCATTTCAGTGCTTTCTTGGTAGGATTTACAACATTTGAAACTTGGGTTCCAACAATTTCTTTTTCTTAGAAATGGCCTTTGGTAGCAGAGATATTACAGGTTCTCAAGCTTAGCACAATTTCGTTTCTCCCACTTGTCATAAAAGATTAATGAAGCTTCTGCTCATCAGTACAGCACTTAGGAGCTAGGTTACCATTGCTCTAATATCCAAAGGTGCATTGCACTGTGGTTTTGAATTTCCTTTTTATGTTTCATTTCCCTGCCTTTTCAATTTCACTTTCTAACTGTCTGAGTTAATTTTCATTACTTCCATTTGTCTCTTCTAGTTAAAATCTCAATTTTTATTGCTGTCTTCTACCCCAATCCACTGGAGCATTGTTTAACAACAAAGTGGGTAGCATGCTTGTGTTCATCCATCTGAATAGCAGACCAATGTAGAATGGGGTTGTTGCTCTTTTATAACCTAAACCATTAACTGGACACTTTCCTTTTTTCCCCCTTGTACCATTGCTTTTATATACTTTATTGGTTTTGCTGAGAGAGTTTGACTCTCTCCATGTTCATTTGAGTTTCCAGGCTTTTTTATTTCAGTCAAAATACATTAACTACATATAAAGATATCAGTATCTCTAACCATATACTAACACTACGTAATACCTGGGGACCAGTAATCTGAGATTCTGAGCATCCTCTAACTACGATGTCTTTAATGGAAGTTGAAGACACTTATTTCCTCACAGGATCAGTCTGTTGCTTGCAGCAGAATGTAGGTATAGAAATATTAAAAAATATGTTCATTATACTATATATAACTATATCAAATACTAATATATATATAGTTCATTATCACCTTGATTCAGCAAATAAGCACAGGAGAAGTCATGCGGATTCCAGTGGGACTTCTCACATGCTTAAAATTAGGCACTTGCTTGAGTACTTAGCTGAATCGGGGCTTAAGATAAGTGCATAATTCTACTCTGATTACTCCTGTCTAAATCCAGTCACTCTATTTGGTCCCAAAT
Organism: Lepidochelys kempii; assembly: GCF_965140285.1. Classification (NCBI taxonomy): domain Eukaryota; kingdom Metazoa; phylum Chordata; order Testudines; family Cheloniidae; genus Lepidochelys; species Lepidochelys kempii. The sequence goes on from NC_136387.1 coordinate 26,183,957, forward strand.
AAACAATTTCATCTACTTCCTTGTTCAGTCACACAGCTCCAAGAAATAGAACTCTTATTTCCAGCAACTTCTTAGAGCCATCCTAAATTTAATGTATCAAGTAACTCCAACATATATATTGTACCATTCTGCTGTTTTATGCTGGGAGTGCTTCAAGCACTCTAGCTTCCAAAATAATGGCAACAAGGGGAAGGAAATTCAGACACAAGCATTTAAAAAAATCTGTTGATTTGTGTCAATCACTGGCCAAATAGTTATCATCAGTGGGTGGGCAGTGCTTTGGTGATTGGTTGGTAATACATATTGTTGGGAAGGGGGTTGTTTTATAAACATGCTCAATTATGTTTGGATGGTTATTATAGAAATTATTGCATACTTTTAAAAATATTAAGTAACTGAGGTTGAGGAAAATTTAAAAGATGTATGAAAATATATGGCTTGATTAAATCATGTCTAATGGATATTTAAAATAAACGGAGTAGGATATATTTGCACAAATATTTAGTATGCATAATCAAAGCAAGGAGAGAATTTGTTTTAATTTATATAAGGGAGGATAACTGGGGATGAAATAAAGTAAAGGAAAATTTATGGTGGCATTAGGATAAATTTCCTAATAGTGAGATCTAGCAAACGAGGATGATCAGCGAAGGGAAGTGAATGGAACTCCTGTTGATTGAAATATTTAAAAGATGACTAAGAAAATGTATATATCAAGAGCGAACAGCCCTGCACTGGCAGGCAGATGGACTGATAAGGCCTTTTCAGTTGTAACACCTATGGTTTGGCTTGACATTTTTCTGACTTTATTTTTTCTGATTTGTGTTTTCCAGGCAGTACAACTCTTCAGGAAGTGCATTCGTAATACACAATAATGATGGAGGCGAGCAAAAGTTTGGAATCCTATTCTTCTGTGTAGTAAGTAAACACAGAGATAGTACTTAGTTCAGTTAAATGTTTATAGATATGGTTATAGCTGATACAGTATCTGTCTGATTCCTGCCACTTCTTGACCATCTACTTGTCTCTTTCTGATATGATCACCAAAAGAATCTGAAATCCTGCTTTTAAAGGAACATCTCTTGTTGATGTTGTGAAGATGGGGGAGTTGTGTGTATGAGGAGGAAAACAAGATCAGGCACAGGAGATGGAGCTGTTAGCATTTGATGATAGTAGATGGCACCAGGGGAAAGGGAAGCTTTTCAAGGAATGATGTTACAAATAAGCAACCCATAAACTGATCATCACAAACTTTGATACAGAGTTTCCGGGGCATCGGGGGGTCCTTTTTTATAGTTTGAAGGACCTATCCCCACATAGCTTCATTATAGGGGAGACTTTTTAGGGGAGTTTTCCACACGAATAGGGGTATAGGTCATCTCCCTTCATCACCCTTAGTGGTAAATCTAATATTTAAAAAAAACCCAAAACCTGATATTGTTTTCAATTCCTAGCTTTGTCACATCATGGCCATGTGACTGGTCACTCCAACATTGGCACATAAGCAGTAAAAGATGGGTTTACTATGTGTCCTTGGAAACTATGGGTTTCATCACAAGCCTAGAAAATTGATTAGAAGAAAATGAAGGAAACATTCAATGCTATACCTTGGTTGTGATTGTCAAACTCTGTGGGAATCTGCTCAACCACTGGATTTATTACTATGAAGCCTGAAGTAAATGGTCAGCAGATAATGGCCAAGTGGCTGCATGGCAGGCTCTTCTGATATGCATTTCCTTTATGTTCTATTTATATCTTATAATTAAAAAATAAGCAACTCAGAGCCATCTAGATATCCCCAGAGCTGGCCAGTGTCATCACATGCTTTTACTGCTGTTTCCTCCACACCCACTGCCCAACCTTTCATATTGTGGGTTACAACCATTGTTGCATTTGTCTTAATTTAGGCCCCCACTCACACTAGCTCACCGTACGGAGCTCGGTGCAGAATGGGGCCTTAGGTTTTAAGCTTTTTGAGGCAAAAACTGTCTTCTTACTCTGTGTAAAGCATCCAACACAATAGTCCCTGGTCCCAATAGACCCCCCAAGCATAATTGTAATACTGATGTTAATAATTAAATAAGGATAAGGTCAATGCCTCTTTCAAGACATTCATTTTTACACCCTGTAGTAGCTTTCCCTATATTTCTTATCTTCCTGCACAAGAGACATTCTATCCTGATTTTTTTATCTGATTTTCTATAATGTTTTTTAAGGTCAACTGCATCTAAAAATACTTCTAAAAAATGTTACTGTGAGCTTTGGGATGTTGAGAACACATTTCTCTGTTCAGTTTTTTAACAAGGAATAAGAAACAGGGTATATTCCATTTCCAAGCTAAAAGGAGTAAGTGGTTATATTTAGTTTAACTAGTTAAAAAGTTCATGGTTTATTTTCTGGTGTCTGGAGCTGGCATTTGGAAACTTCAGTTGAACGGAATTAAAATGGCACATTAAACAACTGACAAAAAAGCTAGGAATCTCCTGTTTTCATTCACTTCTCTTTGCTTTCTTAGAGCACTGTTCAGTTTCATTAGGTAGGTGTTTTCTGTCTTGATCTGTTTGGCCACAAGAGCATGTAGAGTTCTGGGGAATGACCTGTCTCATACCATAACAAGCTTGATCCTGTTACCTTTTCTCAGTTTGTCAATGGGAGTTTTGCCTGAGTGAGAACAACAATATCTGGCCTAGACTGGGTAATTATTTACACCATAACCTTGACTCTACAGCGGAGTTTCCTTCCACAATTCCAGGTTTTTTCTTGAAATATTTTCTTTGTACAAATTGAGTGGTTTTAAATCACCACATTGTTCTTCAACATTAATATTTTTCAAGCGATTTTTCAGCCCTCTGCAAATGGAATTTAGCCTCACTCAACTTCCAAATGTGCTAGGGCTAGAAGAAAGGCTTTTCAAAAGAGAATATACTGTACTTAGTGAGACAAGTTAAAATTTCACATTGGACTGTTTGCATGGCAGCAGGAGAGCCATTTAAAGTGCTTTTGATACTTCATTTCCTTATTATGCTTCATTTGATGCCAGTTTGTGTTTGCTTCATCTCTGGGATTATTTTAAATTCCTCTTCTCTCTCCCCTTTTTTGTTTCATTCTGTTTACCAGCTGAACGTGTTTCATTGTAAATAGTACATTCTTGCACTCATGTCAATGACTCTTGAATTTTCAAAGTGCCTATTAGAAGTTGCTTTCAGCTGAAGAGGTCACAACAATATCACAGATGCACAGATTGCTACCCGATTAATACAATTATCAACTCTCAGAAATTATAAGCTGAGTGTTTGCATTTGAATACAGCTTTTATTTTAATGCACACTTTCAAAAGCATATTTTAAGGAAGCAAGTTTGAATAGAAAATGTTCCCAAGAAATGAGTTATATCTTTTGTGCAGATCAAAGCAGCAAAAAACATTTAACAATTTGTCTGTCTTTAATGAAATCTAATGGCTTTTTTGTGTTTCTCTAAACATAATAACTTTACACAAGTCTATTATTTGTTTTTAATGCTGCAAACGCCAGTGTTATATTACTTAGTTGTTCTTAAGACTCTTAAAACAAAGATTTTGTTTATGCTACATACACAAACAATTATGTTTGACAATTTGGACATAAACTTGAATTGCCAGCCTTTTCAGCATTCTCACCAATAAAAACATTAAGCATGTCTATTAAGCTCTGCCACAAAAGCATGCTGTCTCTCTTTGCAGCTCATTTTCTGCAGACTGTTTAGCTCTGTGCTTTTTTTAAAAAAACATGTTCTGATTAGTTTGTCCCGTAAACTGACCCTATAAAACCAAACCAAACCAGAACTTCCTTTCTGAGATCAATGAGAGAAATAGAGTTGGCCTGGAACTGGAGCTCTGTACAAGAGGGCTAACGACTTAGTGTTCTACAGGGCACAATGGGCCATGTCTAAAACTAATTTGAAGTCAGTGCTGTTGGATCTGGACCCTCATGTTTGAAAAGGCCTAGCTGACTCAAAAATGCCCCCGACCGCATCTCAGAAGCAGTGATGGGGATTTTATCAGACTGACAGAGAGTTAGCTAACTAGCCCCTGGTGAGGCCCAAGGGAGAGGGCTTATGCTCTCTGGTGCCTTTCCCTTCCTCATGCCTCAGAGTGCACATAAGAGTGTGCTTTAAGGAAGGGGAATGGCTTTTCTACCTCCTTTTGGCAAGCTGCAGGTGGTTGGGGATGCTGATTGGCTCTCACATACCCTCCTCCTCTGTTTAAAACTATTGTGTGTCAGGAAACCATCTTGACTATTGTAGGGTGACCAGGTGTCCGGTTTTCGACTGGAACACCTGGTCAAAAAGGGATCCTGGTGGCTCCGGTCAGCACCACAGACTGGGCCATTGACTGTCCGGTTGGCGGCCCCGTGCAGCAGGGCTGGCAGGCTCCCTGCTAGCCTCCGCGTCATGTGGCTACCGGGAAACAGCTGGCATGTCCCCGCTCTGGCTCCTAACCATAGGGGCAGGCAGGGGGCTCTGCACGCTGCCCCTACACCAAGCACCGCCCCCACAGCTCCCATTGGCTGGGAATTGCTTGAGGTAAGCGCCACCTGCACCCCTGACCCCCCAGCCCTGATCCCCTCCTGCCCCCTGAACCCCTCAATCCCAGCCCAGAGCACCCTCCTACACCCCAAACCCCTCACCCCCAGTCCCATCCCAGAGTCTGCACTCCCACATCCTGAACCCCTAATTTCTGGCCCCACCCCAGAACCCACACCCCCAGCCCAAAGACCATACCTCCTCCCACACCCCAAGCCCCTGCCTCAGCCCAGAGTCCCCCCATACTCTGAACCACTCGGCTCCACCCCCCGGGCCAAGAGCCCCCTCCTGCACCTGAAACCCCTCATCCCTGGTTCCAGCCGGATCCCTCACCCACTCTCATATCCCAACCCCCTGCCTCAGCCTGAAGCCCCCTCCTGCACCCTGAACTCCTCATTTCTAGCCCCACCCTGGAGCCCGCACCCTGAGCTGGAGCACTCACCCCTTCCCACACACCTCAACCCTCCCGAGTCAGCCTGGTGAAAATGAATGAGTGAGTGAGGGTGGGGAGAGTGAGCAACTGCGGGGTGGGGGGGAATGAAGTGAGCGGGGGTGGGGCCTCAGAGAAGGGGTGGGGCATGGGCGGGGCCTCAGTGGAGGGGCAGGGCAAGATTATTCCGTTTTGTGTGAGTAGACAGTTGGCAACCCTACTCTACTGCTGCCCTGCCCTGCCTTCCCTCTATGTGTTTGGAGTATTGCCAATCTGTGTTTCCAGGATGCTGCTGCTCTGACCAGATCCCCTGTTCTGGGATCAGGAAGGATTTTTTTCTTCTCTGGGCCAAACTGGCAAGCTGTTCAGGAGATTTTTGCCTTCCTGGAGGTTCAACTGAATGTCAAACAGAGTCAGAATAAGAATTTTGAATGTTAGGAATAGGCAATGTTAATGGCAACTTGTAGCCAACATCCAAAAAGACTGAAAGGGCCTGCTCCCAGAGGCAAATGCAAATAAGAGACCCAGGATATTGCTGGTGGATCTTTTAGCCTGTAGGGAGCAGTGGAGACCCTAAGTCTTCAGAGACTGAGATGCTCCTTTTGATACCCTCATTCCACTTTGCAGAGGGAAGGGTGAGAGGATTCAGTGATGGGCTGAGTCCCAGGAGTTAGGTTGAAGAGAGCCAATCCTGATTAATTAGTTATATGGTATGAGGCCATTTATTCATGCACCTGAACCTATACAAAGCCTAGTATTTATGGGGTAGGGGTTAGCTTGCTAAGTGGCCCATCTCTTTAAAATCCATCCCTGTTATTGTGTTTCATTCACCTGCATGCCCTGATTAATAGGGAGGAATACAAAACTAAAGTCCTTAAAGAGTTATGCCTAGGCTGCAAAAATGGTTCAATTGAACCAAATATGTGAAGGATTTTACAGATGTATTTGGAGTCTGTTTAAGTAAGGATTTATTAAGACTTGAGTTTAGTAAACAATTATCAGTGCTTAGTGTCAGACGAAGAAGAGACACAATGGAATATATCAATCTGGTTCTCTCTCATAGCATATTGATATACGTATTAGATAATATAAGAGACTATCGGGTGGGGAGAGTGTGTATACATACATAGATAGCATTACACTGGGAAATGTGGCTATAGAAACATAAACAGATTCTGAGGCCAGAACAAAAACAAAGCTTGAGTGATTTGTGAGTTAGATATTTTTCTTCATTGCAAAAGAATTTTAAAAATCAGGACATTTTATCTAAGCTTTCATGCAACATATACATGGTATTATCTCAACTCACTTATTTTCACCCAGGGTATCTAGATGCAAGATTCAGTGTGGTAATGGAAAATGTGCAAAGGGTAAGCAGCTGATGCTACTGTAAATGTTACTGAGCTAATTTTGCCTGCAACGGTATTGATTTAATTTTTCTCATTTAGCTGATAGCATGATTCAGCTTAAAGTGAGATATTTAAAGTCTTCAACAGGTGAAGCGAATAGAAGTAAAAAAGAAAGACAAGAAGAAAGAAGACTTCTCTTCCCTCATGAGTATAACAGGAATTTGGGACTCATTTTCATTCTCATCATGGGAATATTTTAAAATAGTTTGGAAATTAAAAATGAGGAATCAGGGAAACACTTTAGTTTACATGTCTCTACTTAGGGGCAACATCCTACTCAACTTACTCATGCAAATAATCCTCATGCAAATAATACTCACAAAGAGAGTCCCCCAAAAGTCAAAGGGACTCTTTGTGTGAGCAAAGATAACTGTCATAAAAACAGTAATCCAGATTTGGCCCAAAGTGCTTGTTATGGTCCCTGGGCAGGCTGTCCCCTCTGAGAATCTTCCCAGCCCTTTGAGTGCTCCCCTTTCAAGTCACTGACCTGTGCCTTCACTTCTCTTTGGAGTGAGATCTTGGATCCAGGTGCTCTCTGACTGGGTCTCTGGGCTACACCCCTGTTGGTATTAACCATGACTACTTCAGTAGGTCTAACAATGTTTGGCACCTGCAAGACTTTTCCTCTGGGAGACTGTGACAGCATCCATTTGCAGTGATATAGAAAGAACTTTGTCAAAGCAAAGCATGATTTAATCTGCCAATAGATGCACGGAGTTTAGAGATTTGGATTTAAAATAACAAAGGCCTATACTCATATTCCCTTACCTAAACTTAATCTCTCTAACCATAGATTGGGAGGTCTGGCTTATTCCCTATCTGTGAGTTGGGAGAACCATCTTACTCTGCTTGCAACGTTCTCCCTCGGTCTTGAGTCTTCTCAACGTGTCTGCTTTTTTCACTGACACACAAGGCCACCTCTCTCAGCTCACTCTGAAAACCCCTCCTTTTCTGCCAGGGGCACCTTTGTAACCAGTCAGGGTCTTTTGGTCTCAGGCTTAGCCTTGGGAACAGTAAAACATCGTTTCCTGGATAGAGCCAACAAGATGACTCTCCCCAAGTTGATGACCCAACCCTGATTTGAAGGTGTGTACCTGAAGCTCTTATCTCTACAATTGTTTTACCTTTTTGCTCAGTTCTTTAACAGCCCCCTTTACAGCCTCGTTTTGATTTACCTCTGTGCATTGTTAGGCAGCAATCCAAAATGTGAACAGGGAAACCGAATCTCATATAATATTAGTAAAAATGCAACATTTCCCCAGTTTGACACAGTGTTATCCTCTTACTAGCAAAAGAAACCTCAGTAGCAGCTGATACATTGACTTTAATGGTCTTTGGATCAGGCTCCTAGATCTTAAATGGCAACATCTAGATGAAAGACTCCAAATGACCCATGAATGGTGATGCCAATTTTAAACAATTTTTATATTCTTTATTTGTACCACTTTTGAATTTGCTTTCTTCAGACAACAGAGAAGTTGACTGACCAGAATGTTTGATAGTACAATGAATATTACATAATATTTCTTAAACCAAATTTTGAACTGTAGGTATTTGCACTAGAAATCAGTTATTAAGAATTTTGCTCATCCAGCCAGAGCACAGAGATAAAATATAATATATTTATCCAATCAAAACAGGCAAACGTGCGGGGAAAAGTTAGGTTTCCAGTTACTGGAAGCGGCTTTCTCTTTTGGACTCTTTCTCATGGGGAAAGCATGGGATAAGTCTGGGGACTTGGGGGAAATCCAGCCAAAACTGGGCTACTTCTCTTTTAAACTCACCCCCAGCACCGCTGTTCATAGTGACATAAAGGCTTTGCTTTCCTCTAGACCAATGAATGCCTAGAAATTATTAAAATGGGAATGACTAGTGCTCTTGCTTCTTTTAATTGTTGTTGCAGTAGCATTTGCCCCAACACCGGCGGTTGGGAGGACACCACATCACTTATCTGCTTGGAGTTCTTGAAAACTAGAGAAGAATTAATCTTAAAAGGTTCTGCACATGAAAAGTCAGTGAGAATAAGTTTTTCTTTACCATTTCCTATGGGGTTCTGCCAAACATGCCAAAATATTTCTAGTTCAGTATGTCCACTAAGTGTGTTTACTTCTAAGCACTTTGTGTTGGGCAGGACTCTCCCAGCATCTAATACATAAAACAATGGTAACAAAATGGATCAATGAATCAAACTTGAAGATCACGTGCTTGCTTCCTCTATGTGCTGTTTCAGATGGACTCCTTAATGTTTTCAGATATGATACAAAATGTTTCAATAACATCTTAAACATCTGTTTCAAGCAAACCCTTTGTTTCTACTACACACTAATCCTAGTTTAAAAAACACACCGACCTATGAGCCTCATAAAACTTTGCATTTTTAGCCAGTGAGCAAAGCCGGATAACAATAAGCCATAACTTCCAAAGAGTAGCTTAAATGTACAGAAGGGCAGAACATCATTTGCTGACTCTCTGTTTTTATTAAATAGAAAATTTCAACAATCATTCAAACACTGATGAAATTTCATCTGCCAGTCGGCTCCACTGGCTAAACCAGTGGAGTAAAAACATAGAGCAAATTGAATTTAATATGTTTATGCAGACATTTGGTCTGAAAATGGAGGGGAGAGGAGGTTTGTATTTAGAACTACAGCATCATCTTATTTATTTATAGAAAAAAATTGCAATCTCCTGATTCATTGAAAAGTGAAAGTGAATCAGGCCGATGGAATTTCAAAACGATTCTTGCCAGCTGTCTGGAACTGGACTGAGTATTGTATCCTCAGCTCTCAGTAATAACGACATTGGATGAAGGAGAAAACAAGTGACAAATGAGAGCAAAAGAAACAAATGACTATGATAGGAAAGGAGACAATGATCTCCCTAAGTGCTTCATTGCTGCCTAATGCATGTAAAGCAGAATGCACTTTGGGACTGATCCAAAGTTTATCAAAGACAATGGAAAAAATCCCACTGATTTCAGTGCTGTCCCACATAGCACAAAACATACGTCCCCTCTGAAGTTCTGACATTCCAAAGGTCCATATCATGCTTCCACAGAGTCCACAACACAGTACAGCAGTAAAGAGAACGTTATAGGGTAGACCTTTTCTCCCTCTAAGACAACGAGTTAGTGTATGGCAAGCTGCCATGTAAATCTATAGCTTGGTAGCATGCTGAACACTAACTGTCTATATGGATCCTGCTGTCACGCACTCCATTTCAAATGGGAGTAGGTCAGCGTACACTAAGGAACTTTTAGTGCATAGTAGCAAGGTCTACATGAACAGTAACGTGGCATACTAGTACACTGTAGATTTACACCCCAGCTTGTCACGCACTTAAGTTGCTGTCTAGTCATAAGAATTTTTCCTCGCATCACCTTAAAGAAAACAGTCTGTGGATAGAGAATATATCACATATATAACAGCTGCTAATATGCAGCCTGTAGAGCAATTTTGAGGGGCTTATCTTTTTGGTATTTTGGTTAAAAACCAGGAGAAATAATGTGAATACAAATTTAGGGCTCCTCGGGATTTGCGGGCCTCAAGCATTGGTGTCACTTTGACCTCTCCTGTTCTCTGCCTGAGGCATACAATAGTTTAATCTCCAGAGGACCGAAATGCTTTAGGAACTGTCTCTAGTGCATTAGTCGGCACTATGGGGTGTAAATTCTAGTGCACTAGAGTTGCATTAACTGTCCTGGTGTGTACCCTTCTAGCTCACATTTCCTAGTGCATATTAATGTAATACTGTTTGAAACTATACTACTTTAACAAGCACTAGGGAACTTTCAATACATACCAGCAGGGTCCACAAAGTCCAGTTAGTGTACTCCTCTAGTGCTATGAGAATTTAATTCCTTTATTGATAAGACTTCAGATAACAAGAGTTAATTAGTTTATTAAACTAAAAATAGATCCACACAATACAGAAAGGTTAATATATTACCAATCTGGAAAACAGTCTTGCAGCAGTTACATCTCCACTCTGTTCCGAATTTGGGTTGTCTTTTGCTCATATTAATATTCTCCTTGTTCATTATAGATAGAAGATTCCACAGATTTTACAGACATTACACATCTTTCTTATCTAGGTTTTTAAATAACTTTCCTGATGTCAGTAGACCGTAGGAAGAGCCTCACTAACTGTACGTAGCAGACGATTCATATTTGGCAAACCTCAACAGAACACACATCTTGTTTCTAACAAAATCTACACATACAAAGAACAGAGGTCACAACAGCTAACTGCTAGTAGATTTCCACAATAAACTTTTGCATGAATACAAGGCATTCTGGGAGTAAAGTTTATATAGTTATATCGTTTATACTACTTAGTCTATCCCAGAATGCTTTGTATTTAGGCTAACTGTGACAACTAATGCACCATGTAGACAAGCCCTTCGTTTAACTAAAGTCATTGGGCTGAATATAGGGATGTCTGGGTGACATTTAATGACCTGTGATATACAAGAAGTCAGACTAGATGATTTAATGGCCATAAACTATGAAACCTACGAAAATCTTTTACTTCTAGAAACAAAATGTATTGAAGGATCAGGGTTTAAAGCAGAGGTGTTTGTTTCAAAATGGACAGTTCTGTATAGATTTTGATAATTTATCTAAGAAGCTAACATATATGTTAATGAATGTCAATTTGTTCAAGTTTACCAGTTGCACCTTCAGCGCATATATGATCACGATGTTTCATTCAGGGTTTGCATGATGAGTCAGACAAGTCCACTGGAACTTCAGTTCCAGTGACAATGTATGGCCGGGGTGCACGATCAAGGTGGCCACTCAGGGAACCAACATTCAGGGGTGCCATATCATCACTTTGGGGGTGCCAAAGCTCTGTTTTTTGCTTGTACCTTTTGGGTGGTGGCGGTGGTGGGCACCTCTGAAAACATCTTCTGCCATGGGTGACAAAACACCTAGGACTGGCCCTGGACATGGCAGAAGCTCAAGTTTCTCCTGAGCTGTGAAGACAGTGATTGATATTCTGTGACCTGGCCTTTTATTTGCAACTTGTCTGGTAGTCAGGAATGAAATTATGGTGGGATGGAGTTTAAGGGAGCAGGGATGTCACATACAAGGAAGAGACTACCTGTGGATTAGGACCCACTTTCCTCAAATTTCTCAAGTGCTGAGATAGCCCATGCCCATTTTTCCCTCTGTTAAGCATACAGAAACAAGGAATAGTGTAAATAAACCACATTGTCATTATTTGCTCTGTTTATGGAAGGGCTATTCATGCATGTTCCCCTTTTGTCAGCTAGACATAGTGTTCCAAAAGGGAGAGTTTATCCCACTGGCTACATGTGTAACACATTTTGGAATCTCCAGTTCTTTTCTCTGCAGTACGAACGTGGACACCGGTTATGTTTCAGGGAAGTGGTTCTTTGGAAGTGAATCAAAATAAGCTGAATTAAGGCCAGTTTAATTCTGAATGAGAGAGTCCACACAAAGGTTTAATGTAGTTTAATCTACTTTAAATTCACACCTCCAGTTAATTCAAATGAATTTCTTTGAGTGTGATTATTCAGACAAGCCCTCAGATAATGAGGATTTTAAATAATCTGAAGAGGGGACATGCCACTGTTAGATCAAAGGACAGAACAAGTTTACAGTTAACTGGATTCCTGTTAAATAAGGTTTTATTGTATGCACGCATGTCAAGTCAGGCCTACGCTATAACAGCTGGTAGGAGGAAAGGAAGGGGGAGAGCTGCGAAACCATTAACTTACACCCTTTTGCAAGTATATGTGAAATTGACCAATGGTGAGATTACCCCATTTCCAACATCACAAGCAGCTGTTAGTGGAAATTCCATATACACAGCAAAACCAGGAATCTGCGGGCAGATTTGGCCTTGATAGAAACATCTCATTGTTTCTGGTGGAAAAGTAGATTTTCAAAATAAAATGAATTTTCCTGCCTGAAAAATGATTTTTAAAAGTTTTCTTTATTAATATTCAAGCTAAGTGCACTAGCAAAGATCTGGTTCACCTAAAATTAGCTTGCCCTAAGATGAGAGAGAGAGAAATAGATTGTTGACCTACTTCATGGCATATTTGAGTTTTCCTAAATATTTACTATGGAGATGCCTAGATAATATGGTGATCTCAGACACACTGGAAATAGACAGATAGCATGCACTGTTCCTCAGATGGTATTGAGTTTTTGGTCAGTATCATTGTGAAAGCAAGAGATGTACTATAGCAGAAATAGTTGTATGTTGTTCAAACTCAGACTGTGCTGAGATTACAGGATTCAAAGAGGTTTGGGAATTGAGCCTTTGGCTATTAATGAGAACAGTGAGATATATAACACAAACAAGGAACAATGTGTGATCAGCTTGATGGACAAAATTGTGTTGTAGTTCATTATACAGAGAATTGGAATCCCTTACCAGACAATATAGACAAGAGAGACAGTACCCAAAAAACCCCACCATGACCATTTTTCCAGCATCCGAATTCCCAGCTAACTAGCTCTTCTTACTGTGCATATATTATGACTGAGATTTTGGAAGCTGCCTATGGGTTTGGATACTTAATATCCATTAAAAGTAATTGGACTTGAGTGCCCACCTTTGTTAGGTGGCTTTAAAAGGCTCAGTTTATATATACATTCATACCCCCATTATATACTGAATTATAGATATAAACACACATATGTTTCATATCATCACATTGTTGTTTGATTTATTCATATATATGCCCTCTAAAAATAGTCAAGCGGAGCTGATGAAATATCTTTACAACATTTTCAGTACAGGGCAAACTTATGTATTTTTCACCTGGAGATAATTTTCCTCCTGAATCTGTAATGTGTACATCTCCAATGAATGGGAGATTGAAAGTCAAAATCAAAATACAGCTTGCTGAGCTGCTTGCACTGAAATGATTACTTAAATCATTTCTTGATATGTGCATATTGCAGTTTGCATATGTGTACTTGCGTATGCATTCCTATAATTGTTCTGTGTCTGTGTGGGCTTGTACAAGTACATGTATCTGTGAATACATATATGTGGGTGTGGAGTAGGGTTTATATTCCATTTCTTTCATTTCACTGTCTTTCCGTAACCTGTAATTTTTTAATCATTAAAGTTAAAATATTTTCTCCTTGTCTTCTAGCTAACATGAAGTTACTGTTTATCAGAGAGTGAATTACATCTTTAATGTAGTACAGAATAAGGGTGGTGTTGAGAGAATTGAAGGAGGAAAGGAGAATGTTTAGAGCAGATGTTTTGGTTTCCCAGAATTTCAGGGAGATATGCTTTCCATTTAATTTTTTTTTTCATGTTATAATCCATTTAAAAGACAAGGATTAGAGTAAATTATATGTATTTTTTAAAATGCCTTCACACTAAGGGAATTTATGCTGTCAAAAAAAGCAAATAAGCATTATTAAAATATGTTAACATAGTGCTTTCCAAAGTACCAGGTTTTATATAGTATCTATCCCTTAAGGGCCTTCAGGAAAAATCACCGTTCTGTTGACAAGCTTGTGTTCATTAACTATCCTATAGCACTTTTTGGTAGCCCCAGTGTCCTGGACAAATTCCAACTCAGGTAATTATATTCTGTTCTTAAATTCCAGGCCCCTTGCAGTTTCATTTGGATGTGATATTCATTATCACTTCCTCCCCTAAACTGCTGTATACAGTTTTGCACAGCACTCAGTCAACCATGGTTCATTTCTGTTTACAAATGCAGGTAATAAATTTCTTTGGGATGAAAGGTGGTATCGAATGCAAGGCATTTTTGTTATTGTTATCAGTGGTGGATTAACCACAGATTCTTAACTCTTCGGTATCTAGGTCGCTTCATAGCAGGGAATATTCAGATGTGCTTCTGCTGTGCAATAATTTCTTCCAATAGTGAGTAGCTCAACTGAATGATCTCAGCCATCAGCACAAAAAAAAAAAAATCTTTCCTTTAACTTTACTTGGCACTGGATCAGGCCTTACAGGCAGGGAAGGGCCATCTCCTTAAACTTCAACTTTGTATGGAGTGAGCCTTCCCTAAATCTGTAGGGCCACCGAACTCATTGCTCTCTGTCTCCCTACCCCCTTGTGCCTGCTCGTGGAAGCACAATAGTTTCCCTTCCAGCAATGCCTGACACTGTGGGACTGGGCTGCCAGCACTAGGGAGAGCTACACTGGGCAGTGCTGGCCAACCACACAAGCAGAGAGCATGTACCTGGCTTTACAGAGATGCAGCTTAATCCTCAATGCTGGGGGCAATCCCACTGGGTGGTGGAGGAGGGGAGAGAGCTCCAGAAGGGAAAGAGCAGAGCAGAGAACTAGAGCGGAGTGCCACCGTGTGTAGCAGGGAGAAAAATTGCTGACCTTTTTCCTTATTAAATAATCCTCTGAAGAAATATATAACCTAGTGAGGTATTACACTATTACATATTACCTAGTGAGGTATTACATTGAATTCAAAAGGTCTAAGCAGTGTGGCATCAATTTCTTATATAAAGCATGTGTTTGTTTCCTGATTAATTTGCCCAATTTCAGGCACTGTTTTCTACAATATATTATTTATTATTAATATTGCCATAGTAACAGGAAATCACACCCAGGATCAGATGCCATTCTGTACAAATGCAAAGGCATACAACTATCTCTGTCCCAAAGAACTTACACCCTACACAGACAAGACAAGGGTGGAGGAAGAGCTAAAATGCACAGGCAAAGTGATCAGGGAGCATAATGGGCAGGGTGAGTGAGCATGGGCAAAAGAGGAAGGATTGTCCAATGGTTAGGGCACTAATTCAACTTGGTTGATGTCAGTTCAATCCTCTGCTTTGCCACAGACTCCCTGTGTGATCTTGTGCAAGTATTAAATAAAGGTATTTAAGCATTGCTCTACTTGGAATTACAAGGCCTACGTGACGGAGTAAGGCCTCGTCTACACTAAAAAATTAGATCAACCTAGCTATGACAATTAGGGCTGTGAAAATGTCATGCCCTGAGCACTGTAGTTAAGTTTACCCCCAGTATAGACACGGCTAGGTTGATGTGAGAATTCTTCCATCATCCTTGCTACCGCCTCTTGAAGAGATGGATTAACTAAATCAATGGAAACACCCCTTCCGGAGATGTAGGAAGCCTCTTCCTTACAGTGCTATGGCAGCACAGCTGCAGTGCTGAAGCTGTGCTGCGGGTAGTGTCTGTAATGCAGACATGCCCTGAGGCATTTAAGAGCTGAAGGATATGTCTACATGATGATAAAATACCTGTAGCACCGAGTTGCAGAGCCTGGGTCGGCTGACTATGGCTCACGGGGCTCAGGCGGCAGGGCTAAAACTTGCAGTGTAGGTGTTCAGGCTCGGGCTAGAGCTCACGCTCTGAGATTCTTCCCCCTTGCGGAGTCTCAGACCTCAGGCTTTAGCCTGAGCCCAAATGTCTGCACTGCAATTTTATAGCCCTGCCTCTTGAGCCCCAGGAGCCTGTCAGCTGACCCAGGCTACCTGCGGCCATTCCAAGGATCTTTTATCATAGTGTAGATGTACCCAAAGTTTCATTGAAAGTCAATGGGACTTAAGCTCCTAAGTATCTAACTCACTTTTGAAAATGGTCATCTGAGTCACTTAGGCCTTGTAATGCTGAGAGGAGCGATGTCTAAATACCTTTAAAAAATCTTGGCCTTAGTCTCTCCGTGCCTCAGTTCCCATTGTAAAATGGAGATCATAGCACTTCTCTTCCTGGCAGGGGTGTTGTGAGGATAAATGCATCAAAGTATGTGAAGCACTCAGATATTACTGTAATGGGAGTCATATGTTACTGAAGACAGTTGATGGGGTGCAGTGATAAGAGAGGAGTGGAATGAAGAGGGACCAACCACTAGCGGGCCTCTGTGTTGGCTCAGGTTTTTCCCACACAGAGCCAGTTGTAGGATTAGGACCAAAGGTTCTTATTTACTGGTGTGAAGATAGAGAGAATGTATGAGGATATAACTTATTGCTGTCTTTTAATATTTGAGAGGAAAATATTTCTTGTATTTCTGAAAAATATATTCCACAGAGATCCATAATAATGTAACACATCCAAATACAACTCTTTCATATGCAAGACTGGCTATTATTCTTAATTAGGTGTTTATAATCCATTTAACGTTTGTATTGGAAGTCTTTTGTGGTGTCTTTGAGTGTCATGGCAGAACTTGTAGAGAGGTTTGTAGCTATAATGATTTCACATTGAAATGATAAATGAACTATGACTAGAAATCTAAATTATGCATAAAAACAAAACCTTCTTCAGGGAGGAAAAACTATCTCCTTACAACTTTGCATACCTCACTCAGAAAATGGTATAACTACCTCTAAAATATATTACGCTTTTTACTTATCAAGGGTCTAAACTTTGTATTTTTGTTGTTATTGCTGCTGATTGAATTCACTTTTCCAGACTTCAGATGTAATTTGCTAGAACAACAAAGTGACAGTGAATTCTGTTTTAACAAGTCCTCACCATCTTCCAGAATACCAGTGAATCAGCAATATAATCTTACTGTGTTGACAACTACCTTAGTTAGAAGTACGTATTTAGAAATTGGTGCACGGTTGAAATAAACATTCAGTTTCCAATGGGCAACCTAGTAAAATTATTTCAATTATTGTAATTTATCCAAAACTATGTGTGGGGTTGAGTTTTCACTTTGACGTCACATGAATTGAAATCTCTATCATGGTGCTACATAGCACATATTCAGGGATGTGGTATTAGCATGTAGATTAGGTGAATGTGTTTCAGCAACATTTCAGTAAAACAAAAGATAGGTAAAACTCTCAACTTCTTTGTCTTTGACAAATACAATGAGAACCTGTAAATGGTCAAAAACATACCCATAAGGAGTTCTGTAGTGAAGTGGCACGTCTCTCATACACATTCATATCAGGGAGAGGTATTATTGTTTGATTTATTTTAGGATGTGTCATGTGAAAAAGCACAATGCTACTGCCTCTAATGCCTCACTAATTAGGAATAGTGATGTTGGGGAGGGACTCTTTGTGGACTATGAAGCTCTTCATTGTCCATTATAAAGAGAAGGAGAGGAAGGAAATAAATAAGACTGGCATTCAAGAAGCATGGGGCAATGGGCTAGATAATAGGAAAGGATTGTCAGGACCTAGATGTTATGAGTGGTGGTCTATAAACACAAAAGTGATGCCCATAAAGGGCCAGATTCTGATTTCATTAACTCTGATCTAACACCAGAGTAATTATATTGGAAATACTCCAGATTTAGACTGGTAAATGAGATTAGAATCTATCCCCAAAACTCATATATTCTTTGATTTTATCCAAAGCCATGAATCCTTCTCATTTAAGGAAGTTTTGTTAAGGTAAAATAAGATTGAAAATTGCTAACACCAATTGAGGTGCATCAGAATTAACTCCTCCTGGCCTCTGCAACACATAATTCTAAAATGCATAGGCCTTTTACTTTGTGCATCAAAGGAGTTTCACGTGCACAAAATCTACTTCATTCATGTATTACAGAAGCTCATTATCAGCTCCCCAAACAGTAAGATATCCTTTGCATTTAAGATCAGCATCTCCTTCAAGCTTTTCTGTCAAAATGAAAACAACCCTAAGCAAGATGCTATGGATCAATAGCTTGACAAACTGGCAATAGAAACAAGAGTTTACGGCTCATCAGAACTCTACAAATGGCTTGCTTTAGGGATCTGACCAGCATAGAGATGTATTTCAGAGTCCGAATATTAAAGAATGCAACATGTTGGAGCCAGGTAAATAGTGTAACAAAATTTTTGTGAATGTTCATATTTTTCAATGAATTTACTTTGATCCTATCTGAGCAGTTTTTGTGTTTTCTTTATACAAATGTTAGTGTGATCAAATTTTACGAACAGGAATGCTCACCACAGAAACCAAATGTTAAGTCTGCACTTTTGAATACTCCTGAAAAGCAAATTCCAGCACTGATTTCCACCAGCGTGTGCACTAGAAACATGATTACAAGAGGAACAATCATCCATTCAGGAAAAAGAAAGAAAATAACATGATCAATCCCAATTTCAGTTCTTTATTGTAAGCAACACAGTTCAAATTTCAAATTTCAATTAAAAAGCCCTACAGAGTAAATGAAATTCACAAAAAAATGTATGGTCAAGATTTTCATTTGCAACCAGTAGCTTAGAATGGAAAACCCAGACCCTTCATCATGCTGGTTCAAGACACTGAATAAGTGAAAAGGCCAGAAAGGAGGACACCTGTGTCCAATATAAAAAAGAACTGAATAATATTTTATACCTTTATATCTCTTTTTGGTAAGCACCAGGATTCTGCTGTGGGAGTCTTTCCATTGACTTCATTAAGTTTGGGATCTGTCCCTTATATGGTCCCAACTCCCAGTGTGTTCAAGAGAAGACACTCTCATCACTGAGGGCAAAATTAAGCCCCAAGTATGCTGGTTGCCACTATAAAGTTAGCATTTGACAACAGGTGCCAAAAAGTAGAATAAGATTACCACCACTTTTTTCCTATATGTAGATTAGATAACAGGGATCAATTTTTGGTAATGTTTAATAAAGGTCTTTGAACCAGACCAGTATTACAGCATGTGCAGTGGGCTGATGTGCTTCACCTTTGGGCGGTCCACTCAGTATGCGATAAAATCTAATGATAAAATGCACAGAAAGCTTTTATAAAATAGACAATTTGTTCTTCTCAAGCTTACAGAGATGAAAAATTATCATTCATGCAAATGCTGGACCTCTCTACACTGAACCAGCACAGAAGGTGTATGCTAGGATTTACTTTTCTAATTAGGAAAACATGACTGATGTGGACAATTAAGATAATAAAATAGTTTTACAAGATAATTAATCTTTTCTTTCCGATCCAACCTGCCCCATCCCCATCTTGATCATGTTATTTACCTCAGACTTAAGAGTGTGTTACAATGTAATTGGAGCCATATGCCATGACTGTCTGCTAGGATGAGAGATCAGGCAATTTGCATCTCATATATCCAGAAATTAAAAATGAAGGACTGACCACTTGATACCATTGAAGTTCTTGAAATAAAGCCTGCTGAGCTCAATTTGTCGTGGCTGCTAAATTATTCTGCTCACCAGTTTGAATGCAGGATGAAATTCATATTAGAACATGGCCTTGTAGTGAAAGCAGTAGAGAATGAATGCAAATATTTTGGTAACCCTTTGTTTGTACACTAGAAACTTAAAGGGTCCCTTTTGAATGAGAGAAACTTAATGTTAATAGTTAGTGGTATTGTGTTCGGCACTGTGAAAACACAGTGGTATTGTGTTCGGCACTGCTCTGTTTTTCCATGAATTAATTGAGTTGGCCTCTATGTCTTCTTCTGTTTCACTTCTGGGAAGATGATCAGAACTGTGCACTATATTCTAGATGCAACTTTGCTATTCCCCTATTTACAGCTAAAATAATTGCCATCTATTCCACAATGGTGCATGTGTGTGTATATAAACACCAACAAGAACAGAAAAACAAATTAATGGTGAAATAGCAATCAAAGAATATTTTAGCCAATTACAGGAAAGGAGAAATAGTGTTTTCAAAAGGCAGATTGATAGAATACCTTGCCTCTTTAAATCTAGTTTAGAAACTACACACCATCTAAGCTTTGTGAGCCTTGTTAAAAAATAACCTTCCAGGTCCATTTTGCATGTTCCTCATTTCTTGTTGAGATTAGTTTTGACTTGGGTGCCTACCCCTAGGCACCCACATTTAAAAATGTTGGACTATGTGATTTCTGCCGAACTACTTCAGTCTCTCAGGGTATCCATGTTTAATATTCACAGGAGCAATCCATAATTAACACTTCAAAAATAGTATTCAGCACACCTCTTTCTGGAAAAAAAGGTGATCTTTCCTCCCATTACTCAAACTCTCTCTGCCTCACTTTCCATTTTCTCAGAAGGAAACTCGTTGCACAGATATACCATACTAGCCTATTCCCCCTCTGAGATCTTTTGTAAAGCATTCATTTTTTTCTCCCTTCCTATTATGTTGATTAAGTGAGCATCTTAAGTCCTCTGTATGTCTAATGCATTAAAAGCATGGGAGTCAATCCTTTAATCATAAATGCTTAAAGGCAGAAGCCCATTCTGTCTACTCCAGATAGGTTATCAACTTTACTTTCTTAAATATTTTCTATTTTAGAATCTGAATTCCCAAAGAGAGTTATCATAGGCATGAGATCTGGCTGAGAGTGGCTCTTACACAGTAGCATATGAATAAATTAATTCCCTATCTATTACACATCCATTTCTTCCATATATGCCTTATGCTTTCAACAAGGAGGAAAGCATAAATTTGCTGCTGAACCAGTCTCAGGAAGCTCAATAGCATTCGCTGCTTGGATATAAAACAACACAGTTCATTCAGGTCAGATCATTTGAAAGTTCCATGAAATCAACCTACAGCAGAGTACATCCTTCTCTGCATTAAACAATGTGTCTTGCAACTGATAATCAACAGTCAGAATAGGTCTCAAAGAAGGAGGACAAAAGAGTGACATGTTGTGACACTTATTTCCTTATATATGAATACCTATATGTTACATGAGTTAATTTGTATTTATAAAAGGGCTTTCTTTCAAGTGAAAGACTTAAACTATATCAGGCTAAAATGTATTTTTACATGTGTTTTTCATATGATTGTAGACACTTATCATATTTACTAACAATCAAAGCTATTTCAATGTTAGCAACTGACAAGAAAAGAAAGGGGAATGAATTAGAAGGGGCCACCCCTTCTACTAAGGCTGATTTTGACCTGGATAGTGAGGGAATGGAGGTATTTGGATGTGAACAAAAATCTGGTGATGGCAGAGGGAGAATGCTGGAAGCAAGAATGGCTCTTGAAGGACTAGAGAAAAAAAGAAGGATGAGGCTTTATAGTGTCATTGAAAGGGTGTCTTGGGAAGAATGAATGAATGGGAGGGTACAATCCAGGTAAGTCATCTGGGGCCTGGTCCAAAGCCCACTGAAATGCATGGAAGTGTTCTTACTGACAGCTGTGGACTTTGGATCAGTCATGGAAGAGCTGAAATCAGAATCTCTGCCTCAGTTTGCAGAGAGCAAAGGTCTCACGATCTTCTCAGTCCTTCAGTTGATCTGACATTTTTCTTGATTCTCACTATCTCTTCCTGGTCAGATTTCATATGAGAATTATTTTCTGGTGTTCAGAATCTCATGGAATTTTAGCTTTTCTTTTTTTATTAGGGTATCAGAGTTTGAGGGAACATCAGCACTGCAGCCTGATGCCCCGGGTATGTACTCAGGCAAGCTATGGAGCTGTGGCCACTTTGCTATTTGTAGGCACTAGCTCAAGCAGAATGAGTGCATATATATGTACCTCAATTGCTGAATTACATCTCCCAGCTGCTGTGTAGATGTACCTTAAGTGTTTGTTTGAGCTTCTTATGCCCTTTCTTTCTCTTCATAACATCCAAAGCAATACCTCGCACAGAGCACTAGGATGATTTAGACTACTACTGCTTGACAATAATAAAATCTTGCCCCCCTACCATATTACCAGTTTTTACACAGAGCTCTACACTGATTCCTATGGGATATTCAGATTAAAAATCAGTCTCACTAAATGGCCCTTTTCTAGGGGTTCTGTTACACAGGAAAAAAGTGACTTTCAAGGTTTGGGATTGGGCAGCTGGACCTTGGTGTCATGTTCATGCTGCTTAGTGATGGAAAGCTGTAATTAACCAATCAGCGCACTTTGAAATTAATAAATGATAAGCACCATGCATCATTCATTCAAATTAATATTAATTGTTTGTACTCCTATTTATTATTCTGAGATTTGCAGAGCCACCCTCTGCAAAAATGATCATGCTTCCATGCTTATGTCTCTCCATCCCCAGCTCAGGATAGATAATAGGCTTTCTGCACATTAGAAATGGCTTTTTATTCCTGTCAAAGTTAATCTTACTGTAGCTAAAAATGGATTACCCACCATGGAGCCTCCCCATTGCCAGTTGGGAGCCAGTGCTCATCTGGCAAAATTCTCACTTTTGTCCCCTCTTCTTTTTACTGATCTCTGGAGTCCTTTTTCTAATTTTGAATAGCACCACGCAAATTTCAATTAACATTTTCTTTAAGACAATTGTTATCCTTTGCTTAGTGTTTGTGATTTTTCCATTCTAACAAGGTACAGGCAAGATAGCTGTCAATCAGACTAGGAGAGCCCTCTTGTCATATAATGATGTTATTGGACTTTTGCTGTAGGTCATAACTGATATCTACATGTGGACATAAGTTAGGCTGTGGCTTAGGTTCCATGTGACTTAAAGAGTAGAGTGGGGGCCTGAAGACTGAATTCTGAGTCTCAGGAAAGGGAATTTCTCTCCAAGAAGAGGATTAAGGGCCAAACCTGTTGCCACTGAAATTAATGGCCAGGAATTGCCTTTGGGTTTTTTGGAAGCTGAGATGCTGCCTTGTGAGCCCAAAGCCGTTCTAATGGCTGTTTGAATCTTTAGGCATGTGCTAAATATAAGAATATTTTAAACAATTCTCATACTACTGTGTCTCTTAAAGTCTGTACTGGCCCAACACTTTGTGAAAACATGGTAAGGCCCTCCAAAATAAATAGCAGCTAAATCTGAAAATCTTTGTTCCAGTTAAGTTTATGGAGAAAAGGTTCCAGTACTGATGTCCCTGGGAAATTGCAACCTTACTGAAGTACTTGTCAGCAGGCATTTCCACTTGATCAGTTATGCAACCTAAACACTTTTAGTTTACTATAATGTACCTAATACCAAGGCAGAACCATCGTGAATCATTGTTAACAGTGATGATACTCCAGCACTGAGCAGAGATTAGATACCACATATTTTCATTTATTATTATTTACCAAAGATTGTTTTGCAAATATTGCTCACAAATCATTGCCAAATAGGAACATGAGAATTCCCCTACCAGATGAGACCAGTGATCCATCAAGTCTGGGTACCTGTCTCTAATGGATGCCAGCTCCTGATGCTTCAGAGTAGGTGGCAAGGACCTCCATAATGGTTAATCAGGGAGAAGTCCACACAAATATAATCTCTGAGGCCTGGTCCCACATTCCTCACTTAGGCAAAAATCCGACAAAAGTCAGAGGGAGATTTTTCCTAAATCGAGAGTGGTGGATCAGGTCGCTAATGGATACAAGTTTTACATTTGATGCATTAAAAGCAGCAGCTGTAGCCTACTAACAAAGAAATTGTGATGGCCCTTGGGTGGCTACAGTACAGAGGTTGAGTGCAGTCAGCCTTCTCTTGCCCAGCTTTGTGGAAAGGGCACACAAGGGCAACACCATACAGCAATCTCTTGGGAGTACATGAACTGCTGTGTCTCTGAAAAGAGGGTGGGGCTATAGCCCCAGCCCTATTTCCACACCAACACATTCTGTGCAGCTGGCACATCGGGGTAGTACTCTGCACACATTAAAATGACCTGGGGATTACAGTGGATGAGAAGCTGGATATGAGTCAGCAGTGTGCCCTTGTTGCCAAAAAGGCTAACGGCATATTGGGCTGCATTAGTAGGAGCATTGCCAGCAGATCGAGGGAAGTCATTATTCCCCTCTATTCGGCACTGCTGAGGCCACATCTGGAGTATTGCATCCAGTTTTGGGCTACACTGCAGAAAGGATGTGGATATATTGGAGAGAGTCCAGCGGAGGGCAACGAAAATGATTAGGGTGCTGGAGCACATGACTTATGAGGAGAGGCTGAGGGAGCTGGGGTAATTTAGTCTGCAGAAGAGTGAGGGGGGATTTGATAGCAGCCTTCAACTACCCGAAGGGGGGTTCCAAAGAGGATGGAGCTAGGCTATTCTCAGTGGTGGCAGATGACAGAACAAGAAGCAATGGTCTCAAGTTGCAGTGGGGGAGGTCTAGGTTGGATATTAGGAAAAACTATTTCACTAGGAGGGTGGTGAAGCACTGGATTGGGTTACCTAGGGAGGTGGTGGAATCTCCATCCTTAGGGGTTTTTAAGGCCTGGCTTGACAAAGCCCTGGCTGAGATGATTTAGTTGGGGTTGGTCCCGCTTTAAGCAGGGGATGGACTAGCTGACCTCCTGAGATCTCTTCCAACCCTGATCTTCTATGTTTCTATGAAGCCTTAGTTACAATTTTCTCAGTGCTCCTCTGGAGGCAGTGTGGCTCCATACAGCCCCACCTACAAAG
Organism: Lepidochelys kempii; assembly: GCF_965140285.1. Lineage (NCBI taxonomy): Eukaryota > Metazoa > Chordata > Testudines > Cheloniidae > Lepidochelys > Lepidochelys kempii. The sequence goes on from NC_136387.1 coordinate 26,208,568, forward strand.
GCCTGTGAGTTAAATAACACCCTCCAGCCCTTTGTGTTTTCCCACTGTCTGGTTTCTAATGCAACATTTTGTGCAATCATAAATTATGATGAAAATCAAAGAGGATTGTTTTATTTATGTTAGATTAAGGCAAGAAAAGTTTTCCTCCTGGAGGAAAGTGTCCATGCAGAAGTATACATTATTTATAAAAGAACAAAAACTTTCAGAATGGTCTGGTCATTTAGCCTCAAAGTATATAGCAGTAACACATTTGTCAAAGGTTATTGTTTAAAACTTTGTATGTTCCTGGTATTCTTTGGATGAACAGTAGATGAGGGGTAATGTTTTCAAAATTATCAGCTTTCAACCCAATCTGCCAAAGTGACTTCGGGGTCTAAATCCCATTTTGAAAAGTGACCTAGGGTGTGTCTATACTGTAATCAGAGGTCTTACTGCAGCACTTGTAGACATAAACAAGATGGCTTTAATCCAGCTAGCTGGAATAACACTAGCAATGAAGCCACAGCAGCACCACTGGCAGGATATGTCCTCAAGCAGCTATCTTCACTACTATTGTCATTTGAGCTAGCTAGATCAAAACTAGCCTGGGTATTTCTGTCACACGTGCAGTCATACCTCTGATTTCAATGTAGACATATAAGTAGGCCTTAGACTATGTCTACACCACCTTGCAGTTCAGACTATGGGGATGTGAATAGTAATGTGCACCACAGTGCTGATCTGTAACTCCTCCATCTGGATGCTGTAGATGCAAACTAAAAGGCTCCTAGTTCACATTAATAAAGGACTACTAAGAACCTTCTAATTCAGTATCCACTCGGGGGAAGTTACTTCACAGCACTTGGTGCGTATTGCTATTCACACATCAATAGTCTGACCTGTGTGGCAGTGTAGATAGGCATTATGTTTCACTGAAAGTCAAGGGGCACTTTTGAAAATTTTACCTGAGACATTGTTCTCTCTTTCTCTCAATAAAACATAAATCAGAGTCTACCGCTAATAGTATTCAAAGTATCTTTGCACTATGAATAATATACACAATATTATTTCTATAATTGATTTATTCTAATCCTCTTTCAGCCACTCAAGAAATATTTTATATAACAATAGGAAATAAATACTAAAGGACTGGTGAGTGAAGAATATAGTCTTATTCACAAAACACAGGCATATATTATACATAAAATACAAGATTTGATAGAGGTGACTTACACAATAAGGCACAATGAATACAAAAACATGCATTGTGAAAACAAACTGCCATACATCATTTAGCTCAAAATCAGATGCGTTACTGCAGGAATGTTGTATGATTATTATTACTGTTGAGAATTAAACTACTCAGGTATATTTCTCACTAGGACCAGAGACTCTTAAAGGAACTATCTTTACTTCTGTTTGAGTGATTATATATACAGAGACACAGGTAGATCAATGAATTTAGAGTGCAGTTAGATTAAAAGTTTCGTAGCCCAATGGTTCCATTGTAGGATCCTGTGATGTTTCTCAGGGGTCTGTACAACTGCAGATACTTACCAAAATGGCCGCAGTGAAGATAGCCACATTTGTTAACTGACGGCACAGAGTGTATAGTCCATGTTAATAAATTAAATAACTCCCAAGCAAGAGAAAATGAGAAAGATGCAGAAGAAACATAAACACTTGAGTCTGCTCCTTCCATAAACTTACAGAAAGATTTGGTCAGGGTGTAAGAATATTGCAACATTATTCCTTATATAAGAGAAGTTGCTGAGCTGTGCTGCTTGACATTTATGGCCACAGTGATAGGTGTTTTTCTTCCACATGATGGTATACTCAAGTCAAAGTAAATAAATTGAAAAAAGTGTAATATTAAATCATGGGTGTCACAGAGAAATATACAAGAAGAACATCGCAAACCAGGCTGACTAAATCCCCTTAAATATTCTCAAGAAATGGTCTTATTGCTGATTTAGGAGGAGGACTAGACAAGTTCAGCATTTTTACTGCAATGATGCACTAGTTGGAGTGTAATTAATTAACTATATCTAGTGACCCTGAGAGGCATCTAAACGTCTTGTCTCATATTTACAAATAATAGCTTGGCACCTCTTGTAGTAGAGATCACTTGTAAATTTCTAGATTGTGTGTGTATGTATTGCAATTTTTTCTCCTCATGCTCACTGATCTGCTTTTAAGGGATACAGGGCACTAATATGGATGTTATATATAGACCAAATTAGGATTAAATTTATAGCAGCACTCTTGGCTGCCCTTGCTGAATTGGCCTCCAGGACTTGCAAAACCGAGGAAGCACAAACAACCTCCCTAGCTGACCAAGACACGGAGGTTGTTCCTTTCTCTTCCCAATAAATGCTTTGGAACTTAAAAATCATTAGTTAGACAGCTACCAGAAAAGCAGAAAGGATTTTACTCTTAATGTTTCAGGAAGACACTTCTCAATGTGTGTCATTCTCTGGCATCTCACTACAATGGCAGCCTCTGATTTGGCCTCCACTGGATCAATTTTACTAAAACAAACTACTTTTGGGGACAGGGGGAGGGAAGAGTGCATGATTTTGCACTTAATCAGTGGTTAAATACAGATATAAGTGTATGATCTGATCAACCAGAAGGACTCAATAGATAATAAGGGTGTCATCTGAGTCACTATTGATTTATTCACCATTTACTTTGGAGTTACTCTGGATCCACTCCAATTGTAGTTAGACTCTTTTTCTTTTAATCTTGTTTTTCTCAGCTGGAGAAAACCTTTATCAACTGCCATAAAACTTTTATCTAGTCCAAAAGATGCAGCTTGTTAAAAATCATAGCATAAATTGTATTTTCTTGAGCATTAAGCTCAGAGATTAATGTGACGGAAAATCAATAATGTGCTTGGTATGCAGCCTCATCATTTATTGATTTACATGTCATTTGTCTCCATAGAAAATGCAATTATTGCTTAAATACAATACAGTATTTTGCTAATAGGATACAAATGTCACCATTGAGTATAAAGGTCATACTTGCATGTAAATGGTTGTCAGCCCAATCTTTCACTTGTTGCTGCCACTATTTGAACAGGTTATTAACAAATAGGGGTCCCAGTCCTGCTTCTGCTGAATGAAGTTAATGGGAGCTTTGCCTTTGACTTATGGGATCAGGCACAAACCTCGGTTCTGATCCTCTGCTATGATCTGGCTGCTTTGTGCTGCACTGTGTGTGTGTGTGTGTGTGTATGGGCAGGTGAAGAAGTAAGATTGGAAGGATTTCTGGATAATGAAAGGGAGATTAAGTATACTCTTACAGACCTAAACATATGGTTTGAAAATGTACAACCTTAAATGTTCAAAGTCCATGCTTAAATACCTGACAGGAGGCTAACGCAAGAGTGCCTCAAAAGGAAATTTAGTTCTACTACGTTGCTCTGAGCCTCTCATGCTGATTGCTCCCCTGAAACTTGTTCCATGTTTCCTGTAATTTATTGCAGTTCCTACCTTAGATAAGGAACCTTTTCAAATTGGCAGTACGTGAGGTTATATTGTGGGAGAGCAGTCGAGGAGCACAGAAAAGAAAGGAAAAAATATGTTTATGAACCCTTTTTTCATTTTTAGGTGCCAAGATCTTAAAACAAGTCTTTACAATGTGTTCCCAGGAGGAAAAGAAAAATATATCACAAAGAATCTAAGAAAGGTTGGAAGTTGGTCCTGTTTGAGACTTTGAACCCAGTTCCACATGAACTGTAAATAAAATCTGATCACTATCACATTAGAATCACATGAACTCCATTAGCTAGAGTCCTTCATGTTTTTCCTAAGTAATGTTAGGTTTCAGAGTAGCAGCTGTGTTAGTCTGTATCCGCAAAAAGAACAGGAGTACTTGTGGCACCTTAGAGACTAACAAATTTATTTGAGCATAAGCTTTCGTGAGCTACAGCTCACTTCATTGGATGCATTCAGTGGAAAATACAGTGCTTCATTGGATGCATTCAGTGGAAAATACTGTATTTTCTACTGAATGCATCCGATGAGGTGAGCTGTAGCTCACGAAAGCTTATGCTCAAGTAAATTTGTTAGTCTCTAAGGTGCCACAAGTCCTCCTTTTCTTTCTAAGTAATGTCAGTAATTTTCTGACCGCTAGATAGTCCACTAGATAGTCAGTAGAAGGGTTTTTTAGTACAAATCTAGCATAATTCTCAGACAAAATATTCCTGTTCACATCCATCAAGAAAACCATCTTAGATCTCCGCTAGAAATAAACATGTATGAACATGGTTGTGTTTAGCACAGTTCTGACTACAGCTGGCCAAACATTTTTGGCCAAACTTTTTTTGATGAAAAATGCAGATTTGTTGACACTGAAAGATTTTGCGAATATGTGTCATTTTTGTTGAATTGTTTTAGTGAGAACAAAAACAGTGAAAAAATCAAAATGTTTCATTTAGACATTATCAGAATGAAACATTTTGATTCAAAATGACATTTTGTTTCAAAATTAACTGAAATTTTATTTTAGAAGTTTTAAAAATGTGCAGTCAAAATGAAATATTTCATTTCAGGTTGAAAAAAACATTGTGTTTGTCTCATATTGATTCTTTTCCCCTGACTACTTCATTCACGGACAATTCCAAAAAGTTTCATTTTGGGGCAATGCCACCCTATTTATTTTTTTAACAAAAAAATAAAAAAAATTCAGAACTGCCAGTGAACCAAAAATAGTTATTTGTCCAGTTCTAGTTCTGATCTCAGTTAGCAACACTGGAATTTGAACCGAACTATTACACTGGAAGATGTTACACATTGTAGTGTTCAGACTCTTTCTAAAATGTCATGGCAGGGATCCCACAGACTTGATCATTGCTGCAGCTGTGTGAGTAGGCAGAAACTGGAACTTTTTTTTATCACAGAGTGTTACAACAGAAATTTATAATAGGGATTATTACTGTTTTTCTGTTATCCTGGGCTTTGTGATTTCTGATGCCACTACGTAACTGCCCAAGAAAATGACAAGAGGTGTGCAACAGCTTCAGAAAAAATCCCAAAACCACATTGGAAGCCAAATGGTTCCATACTTTGTTATGAAAGTGAAACCCTGGGAAGTCCACCCAGGCAAAACTTAGTTAGTTTAAGGTTCTAACATGGAAACAAAATTAAATTTATAAACCGCTCAGCTGCAGTATTTTGCTGTATCTAAATAGGCATTAACTTATAGAAACTGAGATTTATGCTTTCATTTTAGGTTTGTTGTGAAACTTTGTGGCAAAGGTGGTATAGTGTAAGTGATATGAGAGGTCTTCTGGGTCAGTGATTGGCTGAGCATCCCTCCACATAATCAAGAAAGACAGCTGTGCTGCTAGTGGACAACTTCTCAGAGAGACAGCAAATTCCAGTTTTCAGAAATACACCTCTCCCACACCTTTAGTAAAGAAACTTTATAAGATATTCCAAACAAAATTGTTAAAACTGTGCAGACATCAAGACATAGGAAACATCAGATATTGAGAGAGAGATTTTGTTTCAATTTTTTGTCTTTGGCAAAATTTCTATGTTTAATTCATTGTTTGTAGGTTACTCAGAGATCATCAGAGAACAACTGATAAGTGCTAAATATATTATATTATTAATAATAATGTATTAATAACTTTGTTTTAGGACTTATGCTATTGGTGGGAATTTTCAGATAGAGATGATGGCAATTCAGAAGTATATTATTTTAGTCATAAACAAAAAAGCTTTCTTATTATTTATAAGGTGAAATTGTTACAAGTGATGTAAAATGCATGCATCATAGTTCTATCTATTGTGGTTATAAATATGTGTTTGACAGCCTATTTTCCTGAAATTTGCCATTTATCATCAAGCAATTAATAACCCCCCAAAATTCCATTTTACAGAAGTAAAAAATTTGCAAAGAAAAAAATTGCATGAAAACTATTATTTACAATTTGATGCCATTTCTCATAACAACAGCTTGAACTAGGTGAAAATACATTAATTCTACTAGTCAGCTCAAAAATCACCTTCTAAATTTACTTTTTAAAAGGTACTGTTTGCACAGGTAAATGATCTACAATTTATTTCTCTTTTGGGTCACTTTTACATATATTATCTGCTTGATTGTCCTTAGGTGGTGGATTATTTTTAAAAGAAACATTTATGTAAATTAGTAGGTCCATAAATGACTGCATGGTTCCAAATTAGTCTACACTAAATACCATTTTATGGAATAATTTTGATCAGAAAGTGAATGCATTTACATATATAATCTTACACTAAATGCTATTATTTGGCATAAATTGATTGGAAAGAGCATGTATTTACATATAATCTTTAATAAATGAATTGAAACCAGTTCATTTTAACCCTTTGAACTCTCTGAGGAAGTGTACTGAATCTTAGTAACATGCACATTATGACTGAGGATCAATAAATTTGTCCTGAGTACCTTGAGTCCCCTAGCCTCCCCAGCCTTTGATCCAAGATATATTTTACAACAGTTCCTTAGCATTGCCAAACCCATGTGCTCAAAAATCATGAGACAGGCATAAAAAAAATCATGAGTTTTGCTAAAATTATGAGATTTCAAACAGGAACAGTATTGGGGGGGACCCGAAAGACTAACCATTTTAGCCCTAGAGGGGTTTATATTTATTTTGATTTAAAAACCAGCAGTGTATTTTCACTCCCATGACCAGTGCTAACCAACGCCACCCCCCCCTCCCCAAAATGTCACATGTTGCCAGAAGATTACAACCCTCATTCATCTCTGCCCCTTTCTCAAAGCTTCAGTGGATAGATAGCCCAGAGTTGCTGACCTATTTCAAAGCAAGGGTCGGGGGAGGTAAATCCCCAAAGGCAAGAGCCCTTCATTTAAAACTCCCTGCCAGTAGCACCTCACTTTAAATCCAGGGGGACACAGCTCAAGTGCTGATTCTAACTATAGCAGTATTCTAGAGAGCAAGAAGCGGTTCCAACCCCATTTGGGCTGTATAAGCTTTAAAAACGAACTCTTTAAACTCCACCAAGAAACCAATGGGCAGCTCATGTAGCTCCTTAAGCACGGATGTAGTGTGCTCCTGGCAAGGAAGCCTCCTTTGTAGGTGTAGTGCTGTATCATGTACTGGTTTCCATTTCCAGATAAATTCCAGTGCACAGTAGTGTAAAGCTGAAGTGAGAAAAGTAAAATCCTTAAAGATGTTTCCTACGGATGAGTGGATTTTCTTCTTTGTGTCCTCCTGTTTTGCCTGGACAGATGTAACTATGCTGTTTGTCTCCGGACCATTTCAATTTCAGTTGTATAAATCTAATCAAAACAAAAAGGAATTCAGGGGGAGCCTGAACTTTATTTCAGATATATTTTTTTAATTACATAAAGCACCTGAAGGCTAAGCTTGACAAAAAGAAACTCAAATCACAATCAGAAGCATATGCATGGATAGTAATGCCAGGGAAAAGAATTGGTCCTGATCCTGCAACTTGTATGTGAATGGACTGCTGAATTGCATGGAGGCCCAGTGACTTTGCTGATTATGTGCGGGCTCAGCAATCTGTCTGTATGCAGAAATTTGCAGGATTGAGGTAACTGTGTGTTATATTTTGCTACACTGTTTAGCACTGGAAATAGAGAGAATAAAGGGAAATACGTTTCTAGTCCAAATGATTATTCTTGTTTGTTCTTTGAAACTGTGGCTGCTTGATTGTAGTTTGTAGGGAGAATTTCCTGACCATTAAAGACACAGTATGAGCCTGACCAGGTCCCCCAGTATACCTTCCCTTGGATATTGCCACGTCTTTCTCTCTCTCTCTCTCTCTGCTGAGAGGGGATATGCTTTGTTGCTCTCTCTCTCTTTGCTGCTGTTGGGAATGGGATTTTGGTTTTTTGTGGCAGTTGTAGGGTTAGTTTCAGGATTTCTTTTGCTTTAGCAGGCTTTTGTCTGCCCTCTGGGCTGACATGGCCAGGCCAAGGCAACAGAGACTTTAGTTTTTTTTGTGGATACTGTAGATTTAACCTGTTGTTGTAATGGTTTGTGGATTTTGCCTCCAGACTTTGCCCCTGTGGAGGAATGAGTTCTAGTGTGGGGAAGGTGATTCGGTTTAAAAATGTGAGATCTGCCTCCTGCATGAGCAAGACTGTTATTGCATTTGTTGCCATGCTTAACCTTCTTTGAGCAGGTGGTTGTGAAGGGGATTGTTATGCACGGTGGCTTTGTCCCTGTAGTGCCCCTCTGATCACATGCTGTTAAAGTCACTATCTTTAATGTCCACCTCCTTTTTAGGAAATGAGCCACTGGTTAGTGACCTGGCAAGTTATGGTAAAATCACTAGCCCTATTAGGAGAATTCCGTTGGCCTGTAAATTCCCAGAGGTTTGTCGTGTCTTATCCTTTCATAGGCAGGTTTGTATGATACTAAAAAATGCGTCCAAAATTTTAAAAGTTGCCCTGAAATACAGGATTGGGGAGTGTGACTACACTGTGTTTGTTTCCGCTGAGGACCTGGCTTGTCTGTGTTGTGGGAGTCTGACATGTCTAGTCTAGCAGTGCCCTCAGAAGAGGCTGGGAATGGTGACCCTGCATCTGGGAATGTTGGGGGTTCTGAGAGTAAAGTACAGAGAGGGGTGACTGTGGCAGAGACTGGGTCCCAACTGGTTCCAGATGTCTCTGGGGATGCTGGTTTTGGAGGATTAGTGCCCTCTTTACTACCTGGGGGAGATGGCATTACTGATTCTGTGGATCCTAATTCTGCCATCTCTCGGCTTGAGCCTGCTTACAGAATGGAGGCTGAGCCTGTTGCTGTAGAATCCGTGACCTTGGCTGAGGATTCTGGCTTGCTGGCAAAGCCCCAAAGACAAAAGCGGTCATTGAATTCAAAGGGGACTCCAATTACTGAGGAAGCTGTGAAGTGGCTTAGTTTGGTTAGAGCAATAGGGAAGCACTCTGTTGAGGGTGTTGCTGAGGGCGGGTCTCTAGCTGAGGTCATGGAAAATTCCCCCTGGGAATTCTTGCTAGTAGTTTTGCCCCCTTGGTTCCAGCAGCCCCCTCCCTCTGGTCTCTCTGAGGTTCTCTCTCCACTACCCTCTCCTTTTAGGTTGGTAGTGACTCTGAGTCTGAGAGCATGGGGGGATGATCAATTCACATATTTCTTTGGTCTTGAACTCCCTGGGGGGGAATATGACCCAGAGACTATTGGTAGGTTTCTAGATAAGGCTAACGGGAAATGTGGAGTAGAGATGGCAGATTGCTTTCCTGACCTTAATCTGTTTTTGCTGTCTGCTCAGTGTATTGTGAGATATGTCTGTGTGTCTGAGTTTGACAAAGAAAAGTGCTACAGATTGAAAAAAACTGATGGCCAAAGTTTGTGTCTCTTTGACCAATGGAAATGTTGGGGATTAATGGATATAGGAGAAGTTGGTGTTTTTGTTTGAGGTTTTGGGCTTTTCTCTGTATCTGTCTTTTTATTGTGTCAAGTATCAGGGGGTAGCTGTGTTAGTTTATATTCACAAAAACAACAAGGAGTCCAGTGGCACCTTAAAGACTAACAGATTTATTTGGGCATAAGCTTTTGTGGGTAAAAAACCACTTTTCCAGATGCACCTGAAGAAGTGGTTTTTTACCCATGAAAGCTTATGCCCAAATAAATCTGTTAGTCTTTAAGATGTCACTGGACTCCTTGTTATCTTTTTATTGTTTATTCTGAGTACTGGTCTGATGGATAATTCTGTATGTGGCTCTCTGAATCTGAATGGGTGTAGAGATATTAAAAATGTATGGTTCTTTCATGAATACATGTCCCAGAAAAAGGTGGACATCCTGATCTAGTATGGAGAAGACAGTTTCTGGTGGCAGACTCTCTCCATCCAGCACGGTGAAGTGTATACAAGCCCTTCACTGTGAAGAGAATGAGTGATCTCCAATGGACAATTCTTCATAGGGCTATTGCTACAAATGTCTCTGTGTATCATTTTGACTCCAGGGTGTCCATGTTGATGTCGTGTCCTTTTTGTGACATGGAAGAGGCTGTCATATGCTTCTTACTTGTTCCAGGTTATAGCCACTATTTGTTTTACTTCAGAGTACTTTTTAGTTATTGTCCCTTGATTTTTTTCCTACTGTGTTTATTTTTACTGTTAAGTATAGATTTACAAATAGATCTATGGTATGCCTGGCAAACTCTATTTTGGGTCAAGCAAAGATAGCAATTTAAAAAAAGTAGAACAATGTAAATTATTTGGTACTGGTGTTGCTGATTTAGTGTTTTTTAGTGGTTTTATGACTTCATTTGAAGTTTAGATATGATATGCTTTTTATATCAATGTATTCAATGGTAGGCTATTGGAAATGAGCTTTGAACTGTTTGGGATGGGAAACTGTTTTAGAATTTGTAATTTAGTTTCTTGTTTTTACTGTGTTTCTATACAGATTTCATTAAAATGTTTTAAAAGTCTCTCTTTCTCAGGTTTTATACTGCTGCCTGTACCATGGTGACTGAACACGTTCCATGTAGCTTCAATAGCACAGTCACTAGTGGACTTTGTGAAATCTCTGGCACATCTCCATTTTTGGAAGGTAGGACTATTTATTTTACTGTATTTGTTTGTTTGTTTTTTTAATTTTTATAGTGGTTTAGAGGTAAAAGGGGGAGTCAGTGTTGGATATGTCATTCTTATGCTGCAAAGGCTTCAAAAACCCTTTGTATATTTAGAACTTATATTTATGTATCCTTCTTCCTTCAAAGAATTTACACATTCCTAAAGATTTAAAATAAAAAGAAATAATTACTTAGATCCTCAGTTAATGGGGATTTGAGCCATCGAGGCTCAAACTGTTCATAACTTAGCCTAAACCACTGGGAAATGTTACTGATTTCATGGTTCATTCCAAATTCAAGACAGATTGAATGAATTGCTCATGAACAGTGGTTAGAACAGATTAAAGTAGGAGAAGCTCATGGATTTTGGCATGGTATGCTGTTGAGTCCTATTCTCCTGTGGCAATGTGATATTGTATCATCTGACAAAGATAGGGTAGAACATGGAAAAAGAGATGTGAAGTAATGTATTTTAAGGAGTTCATGTTCCCATGTAGGCCCAAAAGTAGCTGAGCTAAATTATGAATGTGAGTGTGTGTGAGAGATTGGGTATATTGGACATTGGTGAGGGTGTTTGGATCTGAGAAAGAGTATATCCTTGGTGCTTCCCACATCCAAACATTTCTTTCTTCTGTACATACTGTTAAATTTTATCAGGATGCAGGGTTGTAACTGATGTGTACATGCTTGCGGGGGATAAAGAGCAGGAGAGGTGGTTAAGAATCAAGCACCATAAAGGCTGTGATTCAGCAAGACACTTAGGCACATGTGTAGCTTTAAACATGTGAGTTGTCCCACTAAAGTAAAACAGTGCTTGCACATCACAGTGTCAAAATTCTGTTAATCTACCACTCTTAGAGTAAGTCCACATGCACTTTCCCATTTTCTCAAAACTCATCCTTCATTACAACAAAAAGCAATGACAGGTTTTTTTTAATAATGGAGTTCACAGTTCCATTTATTGCTGAGTTATTGCTTAGCAAAGAGAAAAGGAGTACTTGTGGCACCTTAGAGACTAACCAATTTATTTGAGCATGAGCTTTCGTGAGCTACAGCTCACTTCATCGGCATGCATCCGATGAAGTGAGCTGTAGCTCACGAAAGCTCATGCTCAAATAAATTGGTTAGTCTCTAAGGTGCCACAAGTACTCCTTTTCTTTTTGCGAATACAGACTAACACGGCTGTTACTCTGAAACCTGCTTAGCAAAGAGTATATCAAGTTATTTTACTGGTAATACGAGGTAAGTTTCATTTTCCTTGAATAAAATTGTTGGTTTGAAGTGTCTTAAATTCTTCTAACATTTAATGAATTGCCCTAATGCGTCAGAATGGACTTCACTGGAACTATTCACACTTAAAATTATGCACCTGCTTAAGTACCTGCCTGAATTGAGGCCAGAATTCTGAAGTATTAGATCAAAATCTTAAAAATACTCTTTATCTCCTAATACCAAACTAGGTTCTTCCCTCCCTTAAGTTATTATAGGAAACAATATTCAACTTCTGTCACCTCCCATTCCCAGCATATCACTCAAGCCACCACAGCATATATACTTCTGTCCTCACATCAACTGATATAATAAATACTCTTGTAATATCTATTAAACAACATTTATTGAAACAATTTGTATTGGTTACTTACTCTGGGCTCGATCCCAACTCCCACGTAATTCAATGGGAATGGAGAGCACTCAGCACTACTTAGGACAGCTCAGCAGCTTGCAGAATTGAGCCCTCCATCTCCATTGTTTTCGTCGTCTTTCACTCCATTTTCCCCCATTCTTCCTACAGCTGCCTGTTTGTTTTCCTTGGTCATTTAGCTTTCTCAGTTTTCCTCTTATTAACTTTTATTCTCCTCTTCCCCAATGTAATCTCTTTCTATTCATTTCTCTTCCTCCTTTTCCTTGTTCGCTCGCTCCATTTATTCACCTCTTTCTGCAACAATTGTCCCTTCCTCCTCCTCTTGTTTCTAGTCTATTATCAGGAGGTGCCATGATTCCAAATAGTGAACATCAAAAAGAGAGAAAGCCAAGCATGAAAGAGGCAATGAAGAATCGGCCAGTTGTTAGAGCAGTAATCTTGGCTGTCAGGGAGGAAGTCAATGCCAATGACAAATTGCCAATACATGACAATTTAAAATGTAATAAATGAAGTTAACAAAGCTGCTCTACAGCATTGTAGATTTTTAATTATAGCTGGCATCATATCATTCACTGCAATGTCATGTTTGCAGCTGACAATATTTGATGGAGATGACAGCCAGCACAATCAGCAACCTAGGAGAATGCAATTTTTAAATGACATGGGTAAATATATTCCATTTGTTTATTTTATGTACAATGGAGCAAAGCTTAGAAATTTGGCGTGTATAAACAAGAGTTTGCAGAAGTGATACTGTGCCCTACAGTACACAGTCAGAATAAAAAGTCTGTTTTAGAGTCATAGGGTATGCCTACACAGCAAAGAAAAACCCATGGCTGGCCTGTACCAGCCAATTCGGGCTTGTGGGGATTGGGCTGTGGGGCAGTTTAATTGCCATGTAGACTTCCAGGCTTCAGCTGGAGCCCAAGCTCTGGGACCCTACCACCCTTCAGGGTCCTAGAGCCCAAGTGCCAGCCGAGCCCAGACATGTACATGGCAATGAAACAGCCTTGCTGGCCAAGCTCCACAAGCCCAAGTCGACTAGAATGGGCCAACCACAGGTGTATACATATCCAGACGTTTTAAGGCCAGAAGAGACCACCAGATCATCTTGTCTTACCTTGGATATATCACATGCCTCCAACACCACCCAATATCCACACACTAAACCAAAAATCAAAATTAACCCAAAGTAATTCAGCCGTCAACCTATGTGATACAGCCTACTTCTTTGAAGAAGTATAATTGTGGCAGTTCAGTCAAAATAATTATCCTCTTGTTGCCATTTTGCCAGGGATTAAGTCTGCTAAAATTGAACTATCAGGGTTTGTGACTAACTTCCCTGAGGTGCAACCTGGAACTGGGGTACCTCTGGCATACCAATCTGGGCCAAACTGCAGACCACTCCTGCTCCCGCAGGCACACAAACCTTTACACAGGTAGGGACACACCCAGTTGCAGTTATATAAACTTCTACTCAGCCACTCATGAACTAACAATAGAGAGATTCCAGCCAGATCACCCTCCCCACCCCCTGCTTCACAGCCTAGAACCCCAGAGCTGTACTGTTTTGCCCTGGTCAGAAGCCTGGCTTGTATAGGTTTGTTATTCAGTCCACCTTTCCCTCAAAGTGGAGAGGATAATATACCAGTTTTTGTCCCTGAGCAGATTCCCCAAGCACTTCTAGCAAAACACACTGTTTTAGGTAAAAAATACAAAACAAATGTATTAACTATAGAAAGATAGATTTTAAGTGATTATAAGTAGTGAGCGTGGAGATCAAAGCAGATTACCAAAGAAATAAAACAAAATGCAATGTAAGCTTTATAAACTAGATAGGATTTGAATCAAGCAGTGTCTCATCCTGTAAACTAGTACAAGCAGCTTATAGCTTTTGCATACACAAGGTGGACTTCTTCTGTCCCACCTGGGACCCCCTTCCCCAGTTCAGTCTTTGTTCCTCAGGTGTTGTGTTGTAGGGGGAGTGAGGTCCAGTGGTGATGTCACTTCCCGCTTTTATAGCTTCTTCCCATGTGGATGGAACTTCTTTGTTTCAAGCCAAACCCCCAGCACAGTTTGTGGAAAAGTACAAGCAAGAAGATGGAGTTCAGTATCACATGATCTAGTCCATAGGTGAGCAAACTACGGTCCGTGGGCCACATCTGGCCCATGGGACCCTCCTGCCTGGCCCCTGAGCTCCTGGTCCGGGAGGCAGCTCCTCCCCTGCTGTTCCCCCACCCCGCAGCCTCAGCTCACTTTGCCGCCGATGCAATGTTCTGGGCGGCGGGGCAGCAAGCTCTTGGGGGAGTTGGATGGGGGAGGGGGCCGGGCCACGCCATGCCTTGCTTTTTGGGGCGGCACAGCCTCTCTTCACCAGCCCTCCTTACAATTTTGGAAACCCGATGTGGCCCTCAGGCCAAAAAGTTTGCTCGTCCTTGATCTAGTCCCATGCCTTTGCATGCTTCAATGAGTCCTAGCAGCCATTACTGAAGCATCCACAGGAAAGATCATGAGGTGAAGATAAGCTTTTCCCGTGGCCCACTGTTTTTGTTGATGGGCCATTCAATTATGATTGACGGGTCAATCCTGGAGCCTCTGACAGTCAATCGTTATCTCCAGTCACAAAAAGTCTGGCAGCTCAGCGGGGCTAAGACAGGCTCCTTGCCTGCTCTGGCTCCGTGCCACTCCTTGAAGCAGCCAGCACCTCCCTGCACACTGTTCCTGCCTGCAAGCATCGTCCCTGCAGCTCCCATTGGCTGGGAACGGGAAACTGTGGTGAATGGGAGCTGCAGGGGCTGCCTTAGCCCTGCTGTGCCACTGCCCAGGAGCTGCCCGAGGTAAGTGCCACCCAGTGGGAGCCCACACCCAGCCCTGAGCCCCCTCCTGGAGTCAGTACCCCATATCCCTTCCTGCACCCCCAAACCCCTGCCCCAGCCTTGAGCCCCATCCCAGAGTCAGGATCCCATACCCCCTCCTGCACCCTGAACCCTCTCATGCACCTCAGTGCCCTGCCCCAGCCCGGAGCCCCCTCCAGCACCCAAACTCCCTCCCTGAACTTGCACCCCTCATCCCCTCCCTGCACCCCAACCCCCTGCCCCAGGCTCAGCCTGGAGCTCCTTCCCACACTCCGAACCTCTCGGCCCCAGCCCAGAGCTCACACCCCTTCCTGCACCCCAACCCCCTGCCCCAGCCCTGTGAAAGTGAGTGTTACTAAAAATACATAAATGAAAAAATGAACAGCCAATGCAAAAATCTGAATCTAAAACTTTTCTTAATGTTGCTGTGTATTAGCACAATTTTGAGGCTTCAATCAATTGCTGCTGCAACCAGTGGAAGCTAGGAGAACCAGACACTGTGTCCCCAGCAGTGATCAGTTCCCCTAGTATAACACTCATTTTTGTTACCAGTTTGGCTATGGTACTCAACTCTGATCTGTCTCTACCGCCCCAAAGGGCATGATTCTTAACTGTTGGCAGTTGTGTAGTCATTTGCATTTGTGTAAAGTGGGTACAAAATCAGACTTCTCCACTAACATACACTGGTGATAACAGTTTGTGCCCACTTTGTCCATCTGTAAAGGGCTTTGATAACTACATTCTGCTGATATTTCTCCATCTTAAAGTAGTATGAATATTATAACTGATTCTCCTCTTTGTTACACAATCTTTACCCCATTGGAGCCAATGGAATTACAGTGGGGAAAACCTGGTGTTGCAGAGTGGAAAATCAGGTCCCACATATAGAGGGGACATGCATAGGACACCACCTAATTTGACTCCAACCAAATGTACTCATTTTTGTAATTCTTTTGGAGCCTAGCATAAACTTGGTTTAAAAATTGTTACCTCCTGCTCTAGATTAAATATATGTGAGATACATTTTAAGGAAAAACTATGAGTCAAGTACAACTCTTCAATTTCTTAACATTTAACATAAATAATTGCTACACTATGAAGATTTAAACGGGGATTGCCACTCTTACAATTAATTCTTTTTGTTTCATCCTCCTTAATAATTGAAAATAGGCTTTTAATATAGAATACTTTGAAATTGGGTGAGAAGATAGAATTGGAAATTAATTTAATTAACTACAAACTGCCCAAATCAATCAGAGTTTGACAGTGCCTTTGTAATTTACAGAGTTCATAATACTTGGGATTTGCAATAGTGCACATGCCATAATTGCACAGTGATCATGCTAAGAGTGCACAAAATTTAGCACTGTGCAATGAAGTTGTGTTGGGAGAAATTGTCTTTGCTCTCACACAAAGGCTTGAGGCATGAGGATGTATTTATCCATTAATCAAACAAAGAACTGCAAATTAGGGCATTTCTCCAAGTTTGGCAAGACTTTCAGATGCTAATAGCTGGAGAGAAAAACTATCTTTGAACTGAATGTCGAAGCAATCTTGTAATTATGTGGGTAAGATTGGTGAGGTAATATATTTTATTAGACCAACTTCTGTTGGTGAGAGAGACAAGCTTCTGAGCTTAAACAGAGCTCTTTTTCAGGTTTGGGAAACTTAATCAGAGTTTCATAGCTAAATACAACGTAAAACAGATTGTATAGCATAAGCAGTTAACGCCTATTTCACGGGACAATTCACCTTGCAGTTGATCATAAAAGACATTACCTCTCCCACCTGCTCTGTCCAAGCAATCTGGCATTTCAAATGGTGGTGTTATTGGTACATCAGCTATGATGTTCATAACATGGAAACCATAATCTCATAAGAAGATCAAGGCAAATGAAATCCCATACAAAACTGTTTTACAAAATCTCTGTAGAATTCTACAAAGATTATATGGAGAGGAAAGTGTCTGCAGAACACTTCTATCAGGCCTATTGAACCAGCCGTGTAGCTCTGTATATTTCCCACTGGAAAATATATTGTCCAATGTGGGAAATAACAGAGAAATTCCTCCTTTATCTCTCCCCAAACAGCCAAAGCCTGCAAATTCAGGCGTGGTTGGGAGGAGACCTGGTGTTGCAGGGATACCTGGGCTACAAAGTGACAGCAGACATGCCCTGCTAGGCTGGGCTCTGCAGTATGTAGGGAGGTACAGCTCCTCATACAGCCCTTAAAAATCTTGTTAACAGTGTTGCCAGTGCATGTGGGGCCTATCCATGTCCATAGAGGAGTGGGCAGGATTTTGCTTGTCAAGGTTCCTTCCCCACTCTGAACTCTAGGGTACAGATGTGGGGACCTGCATGAAAACCTCCTAAGCTTACTTTTACCAGCCTAGGTTAAAACTTCCCCAAGGTACAAACTATTTTACCTTTTGCCCTTGGACTTTCGCTGCCACCACCAAACATCTAACCAGGTTTTTTATTAGGAAAGAGCCGTTTGGAAACGTCTTTCCCCCCAAAATCCTCCCAAATCTTACCCCCTTTTTTCTGGAGAAGGTTTGATAAAAATCCTCACCAATTTGCATAGGTGACCACAGACCCAAACCCTTGGATCTTAAGAACAATAAAACAAAACAATCAGTTTCTTAAAAGAAGAATTTTTATAGAAGAAAAAGTAAAAAAGAATCACCTCTGTAAAATCAGGATGGTAAATACCTTACAGGGTAATTAGATTCAAAACATAGAGAATCCCTCTAGGCAAAACTTTAAGTTACAAAAAACACAAAAACAGGAATATCCATTCCATTCAGCACAGCTTATTTTCTCAGCCATTTAAAGAAATCATAATCTAATTCATATCTAGCTAGATTACTTACTAAGTTCTAAGACTCCATTCCTGTTCTGTCCCCGGCAAAAGCATCACACAGACAGACCCAGACCCTTTGTTTTCCCCCCCTCCAGCTTTGAAAGTATCTTGTCTCCTCATTGGTCATTGTGGTCAGGTGCCAGCGAGGTTATCCTAGCTTCTTAACCCTTTACAGGTGAAAGGGTTTTTCCTCTGGCCAGGAGGGATTTTAAAGGTGTTTACCCTTCCCTTTATATTTATGACATTGCTCACAGAGATAAAATTGTTCATATGTAGGCCATGGTTCACCAAAGCACTTAAATATATGATTGACAGCACATGAGTGTTCCTATTGGCAGGACTATTCATGTGCTCAGAATTACAGACATGTAAGCAGGGTCTGAAGGCGCTCTCCCCTGACATCTAGAGAAGAACTGGATGGGAGGGGGAAAAACTTCAACAGCAGACCCAAGTGATAAATTCTGGCTGTTCTGAGTTAAACTTCACTTTAGTGTTGAATGCAGGGGCAATGAAATGTTGTTATCCTTATTGTATGAGTAAAGGGCAGCAGAACTGTACTTAGCATACCCTGATAGAGGGGATCACTCTAAACTAAATCTCACTTGCCAAGCAAGGGTTTTAGATGGCAAATCCCATGCAACTCAGAGGGGATTTAAACAAAATGATATTTCTGGGCTGCAGTTGGCAAGGAATTAAACTGCAAATATATTATTTCTCTAACCTTGTAATTTTAATTAGGGTCATTCTCTCACCCAGTAGTAGTTCTTAAGACCCTAGAGGATGTTACTTAACCTCCTAGGAAGACAATATTTGTAACTGCCATTCAAAGAGGGCCTGGAGGATATAGAGGTAGAAAAAAATGTGATTCCGCATAAAGAAGTGAAGACAAAAATTGTCACCTCTTCCTCTCTCCTCCCACCATGCTCACACACACACACACACACACACACACACACACACACACACACACACACACACACACACACACACGTTTGCCTCTGCTTGGGTACCTGATGTATAGGTATATTTGTTTTGTTGGGGCAATGACAATGAACTTCCCCTTACTGTGGCTGATCATCCATGCCAGTCCAGATGAAGGTCTCCATTTTCTACTCACCCCATCAACATATAGCAGTTACTTACCCCTGTCTATCCAGATATCTAGCTAGGGTTTTTTTCCACAGTACCCAACAATGTGTAGTTTAAGTCCTGCACAAAGTTAAGGAGTATAAAAACACGTAACCCAAAGCAAGTGAGATTCTATAAAGTGTCCAAGCACCACAAATGCCAACATAAGAGATAAGTGGTTACTCCTGAACCCACATCGATCACATTATGCAACAGAAGTGAATAGCCAGCAGGCCTGTTGCGGATATTACAATAGTGAAAATACTGAAGATAAAGATCCAGCTCCTCAGCTAGTATAAATCAGCCTAGCTCTGACAAAGCCTCTGATTTTACAACAGTTGAGCATCAGCAATAATGGGTCAGGTCTTCAGCCGGTGTACACCTTTGGGGACCTGTCTAAATTATGCCAACTCCCCAGGGCTGCCCTATTTGCAGTGCTGCCTGGAATTGCTGCAGTGCTGAGTGCTGAAGTCCCACCTCTAACATCCCTCCCTACTCCTGTGTCGACCCCTCCGCCCCCTCGATGCCAGGCTTGCTAGGGGATCCTCAGAAGGCAGCCTTATTGCGGTCTTCACTGTGCCCTTGCTTGGAAATTCTACCCCAGCCAGGACTGGGGCTTTTAGAGCATCCCCCTATTGCCTCTCTGGCCCTTTTTCTGTGCTGTACAGGGGCTAGAGTGGGAGTAAGGATCTTACTCCAGTGTCCAATTCAAAGCCTACTGAAGTCAATGTGAGACTACCATTGACTTCCATAAGCTTTTCTTTGGGGGCTAGAGTGCAGAATGCAGTGTATAAAAGCTGATGAGGAAACCTGTGAGATGAGACAACAATGATTAAGGGATTTAATTTGTTTCGGTATCAATGGAATAAGATTTACAGACTGACTGATTTAGGGGAAGCACAGGAATGTTTCCTTACTGTTTCTTTGAGCAAATGACTACATGACACCAAAAACTTTTGAAGTTTATTCCTATGAAACCAAGTCAGGCATGATAAATAGGACACAAGTGAATGAACGTGGTAGGGCCAAGAATTCCATAACAGCATCAAATATGACAAGTACCTGAGGGTATGTAAAAAGAAAAAAAAAGGTAATGCAGAACACTTGAACTTCAAAAAGCAAAGAATAGAGAGAAAAGCAGATTGACTTAAAGAAAATGGATTGAAATCAACTTTTGACCAAAATTGTGGAAGGTATTTAAGCAACAGGGGGATATAATCTATGTTCATTCCAGCAGAATCTAAATGTCAAAAATAATCATGGAAGTCAAAGTGTTTCAAAGAAAAAGGAAAAACTCTGTTATGAACAGACACACGGAGAAACAGAGAGCACTTAGTGTAAAGGATGTAGCAAATGAGGAAATTGGGTAGTTTAAACAAAAAAGATAAAGCAAGAGAAAATTGAGGAAAAATGTATATCAGCTACCTTCCTACATTACAACTAAGATTTTAAAGTATGTACACAGCAGACAAACATTACAAATAGGAGACAAGAAAATTGCAGGGATGGTAAACAATGATTTTTATGTTTCTATGCTTCCACCACCAATGAAATGTGTGACACTGGTCTCACTCAGAAATGAGATTCACAGGAACAGAAAAAGATGAGACATACAACTGAAAGACTGAATATTCCAAAAATAACTTGATCAAATATTTGTTTGATTGCTTGTATAATGGAGAAAATATGTGCTAGAATGGAAAATTAGGGCAAAACTGTGGGTAGTCTACATGCATAAAGCTATCTTTTACTATGATAACAGGTTAGACTTACCCTGTATGTATTGGGAACTGTTGGAGTTGTTTTAAATTTTGTAAATTTAATTTATTGCTCTTGAAGGTGCTGGGGTGGTACTCTGGAGAGCAAAACCTCCCTGTAGAGAGCAAGTATAACCCAAGTAACGACAGTTTCTCCCTCACTACTGCTCTTATTAGTACTGGTACAGAAGCACCGACATGCTCCATCTGAGATCAGGGCCCCAGCGTAATAGGTGCAGTATATCTATCTATCTATCTATCTATCTCTATCTATCTATCTAGTGACTTTGCTCAGGTTGATACACAGGCTCAGCTGGGAACAGAAACTGAGGAGCTCCAGCTCCCATGCACATGTCAGTAATGTGAAAGGGCAGCCCTGCCTTCCATCAGCCATGAATGCTGAGGTGAGCAGAGAGGAGAGCTGGCCCTTCAACCCCAGAAACCTGGTGGGCTACAGGACTAAGCAGGAAATCCCACTCCTGACATCCTGCTACCAGCCCGCCTCTTGTTAGAGGAGTGGAATGCCATGGCAGAGCAGGTTGTCAGCCCTGCCTAAGGATTGGTCAGGATTCCCCCAGAATTTTTTCCACATATTTCACAAATGTTTATGCACAACCGACCCCCACTTCATGTCATCCCCCCTCACACACACGCCACCTCCCCTCTCCCTGCCTGCTCCCCTGTATGGGCACTCCCTGCAGCTTCCATGCTTGTAGCAGGCCTTGAGGCTGTTGCAAAGCAAGTCCTGCAGGCAGAGTAGAGGGGACACAGGCTGCTGGAATTGAGGTGGGGCCAGGCAGGGCCCTGTAGGGGAGCCCTGGTGCAGGAGCTGACCCCAAGGCAATGGTAAGGAGGAGCAGTGCTGTCTGCCCCAATGCCCACTCAGGTTTGCCCTGCAGCCATCTGTCATGATGGGGGTGGGAGGGCAGCAGGGCCAAAAGTGAGCAAATGGCATTGTGCCCTGGTGCATGGGGGTTGTGGTGCCAATCAGGTTTTGCACCACCCACCCTCACCAGCCTCCCCATCTGAGTGATGGTGGAGGGGCCACAGTGCTAAACCTGAGAGGGCAGTGGGGCAGCCAGTGCTGCTTTTCTTTGCCATTGCCATGGGGCCAGCTCCTGCACCAGGCTTCCCCCCGACTTGGGGACCTGCTGGGTCTCACCCTGCTTCCAGCAGCCTGAGCTCTGGGTGCCCCTACCAATGGTATGCACTGTGAATAACGTGTATGGCTGTGGACATAACCAATGTTGGTTGCAGGCCCACTGATTCACTCTGGGCCAATCAGCTGCTGCAGGGGCAATGCTGGGACAAAGCCAAAGAGTCTGGATGGAGCACACGTGTAATTGCTGCAGATATGAATTCAGCTAGAACTTGGGGATAGAAGATAAGCCCTGTCAAGGTTCCTCCCCCACTCTGAACTCTAGGGTACAGATGTGGGGACCTGCATGAAAAACCTCCTAAGCTTATCTTTACCAGCTTAGGTCAAAACTTCCCCAAGGTACAAAATATTACCCCCGTTATCCTTGGACTGGCCGCTACCACCACCAAACTAATACTGGTTACTGGGGAAGAGCTGTTTGGACGCGTCCTTCCCCCCAAAATATTTCCCAAAACCTTGCACCCCACTTCCTGGACAAGGTTTGGTAAAAAGCCTCACCAATTTGCATAGGTGACCACAGACCCAAACCCTTGGATCTGAGAACAATGAAAAAGCATTCAGTGTTTTACAAGAAGACTTTTAATAAAAAATAGAAGTAAATAGAAATAAAGAAATCCCCCCTTTAAAATCAGGATGGTAGATATCTTACAGGGTAATTAGATTCAAAAACATAGAGAACCCCTCTAGGCAAAACCTTAAGTTACAAAAAAGATACACAGACAGAAATAGTTATTCTATTCAGCACAATTCTTTTCTCAGCCATTTAAAGAAATCATAATCTAACACATACCTAGCTAGATTACTTACTAAAAGTTCTAAGACTCCATTCCTGTTCTGTCCCCGGCCAAGACGACTACAGACAGACACAGACCCTTTGTTTCTCTCCCTCCTCCCAGCTTTTGAAAGTATCTTGTCTCCTCATTGGTCATTTTGGTCAGGTGCCAGCGAGGTTACCTTTAGCTTCTTAACCCTTTACAGGTGAGAGGAGCTTTCCCCTGGCCAGGAGGGATTTCAAAGGGGTTTACCCTTCCCTTTATATTTATGACACGCCCCCCAAATCTCAGCTAAGGTGAAACACTGGCTGGGATTTCTTCCTGGAGCTCTAGGAAAACAGAGTTAATAAGACACATGCATCTCTAAATATACTACCAAGTACATAAAGACTAACAATATTTTCCACATCTCAAGGACGATTTTAACCAGTTGATTCTGGGAAACTTTCACGGGAGAGTGCATCAGCCACTTTGTTAGAAGCTCCTGAGATGTGTTGGATGTCGAAATCAAAATCTTGGAGAGCTAAACTCCACCGAAGAAGTTTTTTGTTAGTTTCTTTGACGGTGTGAAGCCACTTTAGTGCAGCATGGTCGGTTTGCAGGTGGAAACGCCGTCCCCAAACATATGGGTGTAGCTTTTCCAGAGCGTAGACAATGGCATAACATTCTTTTTCAGTGACTGACCAGTTGCTTTCCCTCTCAGACAGTTTTTTGCTGAGAAACACTACAGGGTGGAATTCTTGATCAGGTCCTTTCTGCATTAAAACTGCTCCCACACCACGCTCGGATGCATCTGTGGTTACTAGGAACGGTTTGTCAAAGTCTGGGGCCCTTAGTACAGGGTCAGACATGAGTGTCGCTTTAAGCTTGTTAAAGGCCTTCTGACACTTTCCGGTCCACTGAACAGCATTTGGCTGTTTCTTTTTGGTTAGGTCTGTCAGTGGGGCAGCGATTTGGCTGTAGTGTGGTACAAATCGTCTGTAATAACCGGCCAAGCCTAAGAAGGATTGAACCTGTTTCTTTGACTTTGGGACAGGCCACTTTTGGATAGCATCCACTTTGGCCTGTAGGGGGCTGATAGTTCCTTGACCCACCTGGTGTCCAAGGTAAGTCACTCTGTTTAGGCCTATTTGACACTTCTTAGCCTTAACAGTTAGTCCTGCCTCCCTTATGCGCTCAAGGACTTTTTGTAGATGTTCCAGGTGGTCTGCCCAGGAATCCGAAAATATGGCCACATCGTCAAGGTAGGCGACTGCATATTCTCCTAATCCCGCTAGGAGACCATCTACAAGTCTTTGGAAAGTGGCGGGTGCATTTCGCAGCCCGAAAGGGAGTACATTAAATTCATACAGCCCGAGATGTGTGATGAAGGCTGACCTTTCCTTGGCAGATTCATCTAGCGGTACCTGCCAGTACCCCTTGGTTAAGTCCAAGGTAGAGATGAACTGGGCCCGTCCCAGTTTCTCTAATAGTTCATCAGTGCGTGGCATTGGATAGTTGTCTGGGCGAGTTACAGCATTTAGCTTACGGTAGTCCACGCAAAAACGTATTTCCCCATCTGGTTTGGGAACTAGAACCACTGGAGATGCCCATGCACTTTCAGAGGGGCGGATTACACCCATCTGTAACATATCCTGGATCTCCCGTTCTATAGCAGTTTTAGCTTGAGGAGACACCCGGTAAGGGTGGACCCTAATTGGGTGAGCATTACCTGTGTCAATGGAGTGGTATGCCCGTTCAGTCAGTCCTGGGGTGGCTGAGAACGTTGGCGCGTAGCTAGTGCACAGCTCCTGGATCTGCTGTCGCTGCATACGCCCAAGGGTCATGGAGAGGTTCACCTCTTCCACACCACCAGCACATTTCCCTTCGTAGTAAACACCTTCAGGCCACTCAGCGTCGTCTCCTCCCTGGGCTGTAAACTGACAAACCTTTAATTCTCTGGAATAAAAGGGCTTTAGAGAATTAATATGGTACACCTTAGGCTTTCGGTTGGAGGTGGGGAATGCTATGAGATAATTAACAGCTCCCACGCGCTCCTGGACCGTGAATGGCCCTTCCCACGATGCTTCCATTTTATGGGCCTGGAGCGCCTTTAAGACCATGACCTGGTCTCCTACTTTGAAGGAACGCTCTCTGGCATGTTTATCATACCAGGCTTTTTGCTCTTTTTGAGCATCCTGTAAGTTTTCTCTAGCAAGGGCTAAAGAGGTTCGGAGGGTGTTTTGTAGGTTGGTTACAAAGTCCAGAATGTTAGTTCCTGGAGAAGGTGTAAATCCCTCCCATTGCTGCTTCACCAACTGCAATGGCCCCTTAACCTCACGGCCATATACAAGTTCAAATGGGGAAAACCCTAAACTGGGATGTGGTACAGCTCTGTAGGCAAAGAGCAACTGCTGCAATATTAGGTCCCAATCATTGGAGTGCTCATTTACGAATTTACGTATCATGGCCCCCAAAGTTCCATTAAACTTCTCCACCATGCCATTTGTTTGATGGTGGTAAGGAGTGGCAACCAAGTGATTTACCCCATGAGCTTCCCAAAGGTTTTTCATAGTTCCTGCCAGGAAATTAGTCCCTGCATCTGTGAGGATGTCGGAGGGCCAACCTACCCTGGCAAAAATGTCTGCTAGTGCCTGGCACACACTTTTAGCCCTGGTGTTGCTTAGAGCTACTGCTTCCGGCCATCGGGTGGCAAAATCCATGAAAGTCAGTATGTACTGCTTTCCTCTGGGTGTCTTTTTCGGAAAAGGACCCAGAATATCCACAGCTACTCGCTGAAATGGAACTTCAATGATGGGGAGTGGCTGGAGAGGAGCTTTGACCTGGTCTTGGGGTTTTCCCACTCTTTGGCACACCTCACAAGACTGGACATAGGTAGAAACATCCTTGCCCATTCCCTCCCAGTGGAATGACCCCCCCAAACGGTCTTTGGTCCTGTTCACCCCAGCATGGCCACTAGGGTGATCATGGGCTAAGCTCAAGAGCTTGGCCCGGTATTTAGTTGGAACGACCAACTGTCTCTGAGGATGCCAGTCTTCCTGGTGTCCCCCAGAAAGAGTTTCCTTGTATAAAAGTCCTCTTTCTACAACAAACCTGGATCGATTAGAAGAGCTGAGGGGCGGTGGGTTGCTCCGTGCCGCCGTCCACGCTCTCTGGAGGCTTTCATCTGCTTCCTGTTCGGTCTGGAACTGTTCCCTTGATGCTGGAGACATCAGTTCCTCATTGGATTGGGGACATAGGCTTGGTCCCTCTGGAAGCGATATAGGGGATGGAGCTGTTTCTGTTGACTGTGAACCGCTCTCCGCTGGTGCACTATGTTGGGATTCAGGCTCCGGCTGAGCCTCTTGTGTAGGGTTATCGGCTGCTGCCAGTTCAGGTTCGGTGGGGGTCTGGTGTTGGTTGTTCGGCTGGTTCCGGTTCTGGGACTGGTTCCGTCTGGGTCCCTGGGACTGGATCCACTACTGCTGTTGCAGACATTGGCCTGGGGTCCGGGTCCATCACCTCTGACCGGGCCCTGATAGAAGTTTCCGGAACAGAGCTAGGCCTCACGGCTTGTTTAGCCTGGCTGCGGGTGACCGTTCCCACCCTCTTGGCCTGCTTCACGTGATTGGCCAAGTCTTCCCCCAACAGCATGGGGATGGGATAATCATCATAGACTGCAAAAGTCCACATTCCTGACCAGCCCTTGTACTGGACAGGCAACTTGGCTGTAGGCAAATTGAAAGAGTTGGACTTGAAGGGTTGAATCGTCACTTGGATCTCTGGGTTGATTAAATTGGGGTCCACTAAGGAAGCATGGATAGCTGACACTTGTGCTCCGGTGTCCCTCCATGCGGTGACCTTCTTCCCGCCCACACTCACAGTTTCCCTCCGCTCCAAGGGTATCTGGGAGGTATCTGGGCCTGTGGACCTCTGGTGTGATTCCGGTGCAATGAACTGTAATCTGTTGGGGTTCTTGGGGCAGTTGGCCTTTACATGCCCCAGCTCGTTACATTTAAAACATCGTCCAGCTGACGGGTCACCGGGGCGAGGTGGGTTGCTGGAGAACGGGGTGGTGGGACGATAAGGGGTCTGGAGGGTTCTTTGGGAGGTAGGTGGGGCTTTGGGCGGCCCCCGGTAATAGGGTGTGGTCTGGGGTGGTCCCTTCTGGTCTCCGCTCCAACTGCGACCAGTTTTCTTCTTCTCTGCCACCTCCACCCATCTGGCTCCAATCTCTCCTGCCTCGATTACAGTTTTGGGTTTCCCATCTAGGATGTATCTTTCTATTTCCTCAGGAACACCCTCTAAGAATTGTTCCATTTGCATTAGGAAGGGCAAATTTACTGGAGATTCAACACTTGCTCCTGATATCCAGGCATCCCAATGTTTCACAATGTGGTAGGCATGTCAGGTAAATGACATGTCTGGTTTCCACCTTAGGGCTCGGAACCTCCGACGAGACTGCTCGGGTGTTATCCCCATTCTGACTCTCGCCTGGGATTTAAACAGTTCATACTTGTTCATATGTTCTTTAGGCATTTCAGCTGCCACCTCAGCTAAGGGTCCACTGAGCTGCGGCCTCAGCTCTACCATGTATTGGTCAGTAGAGATGTTGTACCCAAGGCAGGCCCTTTCGAAGTTTTCTAAAAAGGCCTCAGTATCATCACCTGCCTTGTAGGTGGGGAACTTTCTGGGATGGGAAGTGGTACCTGGAGAAGGATTGCTAGGGTTTGTTGGTATATTCTGCTGGGCCTTTATCCTCTCCATCTCCTCCACATGCTTCCTTGCCTCCATTTCCCTCTTGTGGGCAGCCTCCTGTACCTCCTTCTCCAGCCGCATGAGTTCTATCTGTCTTTCATGTTCCCTTTGTTTTTCCTCAGCCTGAAATTTGGCTAATTCCAGCTGTAGTCGAGCCGAAGATTTGGCCATTCTAACCTCTCTGTTTTTAACTAACTTTACACCCGAGGTTTAGAAATAAACAAACAAAACTTGGCTGTAAAATTTTGCTGTGCTGGAATAGAATACCTATTCTCTGATAGTGATTGTCAGCCTACAGAAAAAGACAATTCCCTTGTCTCTGCTCTGGGCCCAAATTAAAGCAAAAAACCTCCAACTACTTGGAAACCTGCTTACCCAGCCCAAAGAAAAAAAAAATTTCTTTTCAAACCTGTGCTCCTTGTAAAACAAAAAAAAAATCAAAATCCTAAAAAAAACCCTGCCACTTTTGTCTCCAGGCAAATGGGTAGAGCACACACCCCCTATTTACTTTTAGGAAGAAAAGAAAAAAAAAACCTCTGGGTTGGAAGACTGTGAATTTCCCTGCAGGAGTTAAGTACCCTGCCTCCAGGCAAAGAAAACCTGCAATTCACAAGATAATCCCCTTTTGTCTCTGCTTGGCCACAAAGCAGAGAGAAACCAAGCTGCTTTCAGTTTCAAAGCTGCTTTCTGGACTTCCTAAAAATTCCTTTTTAAAATCTGTATTTCTAGTTCAAAAAATCTCAACTGGATCTCAAAATGATTTCAGGTTAATCCCACCACTGTGCCACCATGTCAAGGTTCCTCCCCCACTCTGAACTCTAGGGTACAGATGTGGGGACCTGCATGAAAAACCTCCTAAGCTTATCTTTACCAGCTTAGGTCAAAACTTCCCCAAGGTACAAAATATTACCCCCGTTATCCTTGGACTGGCCGCTACCACCACCAAACTAATACTGGTTACTGGGGAAGAGCTGTTTGGACGCGTCCTTCCCCCCAAAATATTTCCCAAAACCTTGCACTCCACTTCCTGGACAAGGTTTGGTAAAAAGCCTCACCAATTTGCATAGGTGACCACAGACCCAAACCCTTGGATCTGAAAACAATGAAAAAGCATTCAGTGTTTTACAAGAAGACTTTTAATAAAAAATAGAAGTAAATAGAAATAAAGAAATCCCCCCTTTAAAATCAGGATGGTAGATATCTTACAGGGTAATTAGATTCAAAAACATAGAGAACCCCTCTAGGCAAAACCTTAAGTTACAAAAAAGATACACAGACAGAAATAGTTATTCTATTCAGCACAATTCTTTTCTCAGCCATTTAAAGAAATCATAATCTAACACATACCTAGCTAGATTACTTACTAAAAGTTCTAAGACTCCATTCCTGTTCTGTCCCCGGCCAAGACGACTATGGACAGACACAGACCCTTTGTTTCTCTCCCTCCTCCCAGCTTTTGAAAGTATCTTGTCTCCTCATTGGTCATTTTGGTCAGGTGCCAGCGAGGTTACCTTTAGCTTCTTAACCCTTTACAGGTGAGAGGAGCTTTCCCCTGGCCAGGAGGGATTTCAAAGGGGTTTACCCTTCCCTTTATATTTATGACAAGCCCACTGATGATTGTTTCATATTGCAGATGCCATGCCAGTGCTTGCTGAGTATGCTGGCACTTCAGTAATACAGACCAGCATGAGTGTTGACAGCAGTTTGGTTAGTTTTACTCAGAGCAAATGTAGTGGTATTGATAGTGTGAATGAAACCCATACCCACGCGGTGTGGTGCTCTGTGCCCCTCTGATGGTGGCTAGGCTTCATGCAAAGGAAGGTTGATGAACCTGCTGCAGGTTTGCCTAACATACAAGAATTTTTTAGCTCAGGCAGTAGAGATTCATGCTTCAAGATCCAGAAATCCCTGGTTTAACCCATTCAGAGACAGGCATTACATGAACACCTGTGCAGTGTTGATAGTGGACATGTAGTGTGTTACAGGCATGCCAGGAGTTGCAACGATGGTTGCAAGGCCAAAATTTTCTTGTGTAAATTTAAAGTTTAAATTACCCAGGCAATATTAGTGATATGGACACCTGCCCTTTAGAAACTGGAAAGAAAGTGCCTACTTATTTCAAACAGGTCATCAAACAGCTGTCGATTTCCAGGGCCAGATTTAAAGCAATGATCTAGGAGCAAAAAGGCCTTTTATCTCATCGTTTTATTTTTCCATCTCAGCACCTAACTGAATTAAAATAAGCCAATTTGGCAACTTTCTTTCTTTTAATTATTACTATTCTTAAAGATAAGTTTGCTGACCAAGCAGGTTCAGCAAAGTTCTCTAGAATATAATCATCAAAGACTAATTGGCTATTTTAAAAGTGAGAAGTTAGAAGTGAAAGATAACATTTGTGAGTGAAATCCTGGTTTCAATGAAGACAGTGGCAAAACTCCTACTGGCCAGGATTCTACCTGTGGAAAAGCAGAGGTGGAACTGATTCAGGTATCTTAGTTGTCACATGTATGAAAGGCTCAAAGAACAAATGCTGGCCCTGAAAGCATAGTCTTGAATATACTATAGTTTCTGAGAACAGGGACAGTTCAGAGAATTTGTAATGGGATTAGAGAGCATTTCATTCCTGATTTGAGTCTAGTTTCTGTGTCAGGAGGAATCAATGGTAGAATTGGGCCCCATGTGCACAGAGGCAAAGGAACTGGATGAAAAAAAAAAAGTGCAGAGACCTACAAACAATGTCAGAATTCCTGATTTTTCATGAGCCCATGAATTTCTCCTGGGATCATTGGACATATGGATAAGATCATTGAAGGATTGTGCTGTAAGCACTAATGGTACCATTCTTGTTACTGTGCCACTGTAACCCACACACCTTCTGGGTCTGGTGTTCTGTCCCATCTAGTGGCACCGAGACCACTTAAAGAGAGAAGTAAAATGAGTCCGCTCTACAGAGTTCAATTCTTGAGGGGGCCATTTAGGGATCTGGGGCAAAAATTGGGGACTGGTCCTGCTTTGAGCAGGGGGTTGGACTAGATGATCTCCTAAGGTCCCTTCCAATCCTGATGTTCTATGATTCTACGATTCATGCACTAAGCTCCGGAGGTCCCCGGTTCCATCCCACACACTGACAACCAGGGTCTGTAGGTGTTACACCAGCACTAGTGCTGCACTGATGCTGAGTGGCACGGTGGTGGACAACAAGGTGTTTGTTTTATGCATCATGAGTGCAATCCCTCATGAAAATAGTTCCCAAAAGAGCCTGAGAGCAGCAGTCCCTGAATCTATCAGGCTATGTGCAGAGAGCATGTTCAGTGATGTCACAAAATGGACACAACATTATGGAACACTGCAAAACCTTCCCATAATGCTTACTGAACATATTCAGAAATAGATTCTAACTTCATTTAAATATTAGCCTTCTACACCAAGCAACAGCAGAAGTGCTCAAAGAAAAGGGAGTCCCTGCTGAGTTTCAAACATCAGATGATTTTCCAAAAGCCGTCTTAAAAATGTCTGGTTACATTTTTTAAAATTATTTCTTCACAATGGGAAATTAACTTGTCTCCACTTTTCCATAACTCCATTACTTTGCTCACACTCCCTGGAAATCATCCTTCAGCAAAGGTAAAACAGAGGACATTTAAGTCCAAAAACCCCAAATGTTATAATTTATGATCATTTGAAAAGGGGTCTCCTTTGTAAACTGTGTAGGGTCTGAGTACCTCCCAAGGATTGCAATAGAACGTCTTTTGCAATCTTTAACTAAAGCAAGCACAATTAGTCCTTGCTGTGTGCATGAATGAGTTAGAGAATTCTCCTCCCACAATTGAACAGTTCTGACCTTTAAAAAGTACAGTGGTTGCTTTTGAAAAGGAACATTAATGCCTCATTGCTCATAACTGACAGAGGTTCACCTGACCTAAAATTAGAGCTATAATGTTTGCTGAAATCTGTATCACATTGCTTTTTAACATGTACAAATATATTAATCAAAAATGACTTTATAGTATGAGTCCTCAGAATTGTAAGCAATGAGACGCATGGCAGAAAAAAATTATATATATTTTGAAATATATGCCAGTTTTTCTCTCCCAAACTTCTCCCCTTGTGGGATGCTAATCTGAAACAATTACTGTGCAAATGCTTCCTCTAATATAGCTCAACCAGCATCACACTAGGGTTGCTGCTTTCTTAATGAAAACAGCATACAGCTATATTTTGCATACTTTAGAGGAGTCTTTTCCTTACTGTTTTAGAAAGCAATTGTGGGATGTCTTGCAAAGCTTTGCTTACTTAGATTCTTCAGTTGACCTTGCTACTGCCTCTCAGAGAGATACTCCTAAGGGAATTCTGCACCAAAAAATGAAAAATTATGAACACTATATTTTAAAATTGTGCACATTTTATTTGTCAATAAATAAATCTGGGTCCAGCATGGCGGTGGGGAGCCACTGGCTGCATTGAGATGGAGATCAGCCTGATGCCATCACTTCCCCGGGATTAGGGACTCAGCATTGAGGCAGCACCTGGCTCTGACACATTGCAAGGGCTGGGCCTGCCCCAGAAACACCCCGGGGCCTTGCCCCTCTGTGCCAGGTGCACCAGGTGTGGGTGGGCAGGCTCAGCCCAGCTGGATCCAAGTGTGCAGGGACTTAGTGTGTATGGGGTGAGAGGTTACTGTGTGGGGGCAATCTGGGTGTGGGCAGTTCAGTGGGAGATGTGGATGCACAGGGGCTTGTTGGGGGTTCTGGGTGCAGGGGCAATGAGACTCTGCAGGGGACCCTGGTGAAGGCGGTTGGGTCTCAGCAGAGTGCATCTGGGTGTGGGGAGATGGGGCTTGGCCGTGTGTGGGGGCATCTGGGTGTGGAGGGCTCAGTGGAGGTTCTGGGTACTGGAGGAGTGGGGCTTGATGGGGTGGGGGTCCAGATGCAGCTGGTTGGGGCTCATTGGGGTGGGAGTCTGAGTGTGGGGGGCTCATAGGAGGGGTCCACATGTAGTGGGGTAGGGCTTGTCAGAGTGAGTGTTTGATGGGCCTTCTTAACAGGGGAGCTCCAACTGCTGCCAAGGGGCCGCCGCATGCCAGGATCACGCTTCCTCCTGCGATTCCCCTAGCCCCTTTTCTTCTCCATCCCCCACCCCTCACTCCCACATTCCTCTCCCCCTATCCTATTCCACTCCCCTTCCTTCCCCACTACCTCTCCCCCCCCACCCCTCACCGCCCCTTCCCTCATTTTCCCTACCCCCGTTTACCCTGCCCCACCGTGAGTACTCACTATTGCACAGAAAACAGGAAGGCTCCCAGCACACAGAAGGGGCGCACGACTGACACTAGCCTGGAGGGGGCGTTCAGCTGCAGAGTCTGCAGAGCTAAAACACAGCCTCCTTCAGCTGAGCAGTTCTGTGCTAGCAGAAATGACGGGGGGCGGGGGGGAAGTGGCACATAACCCCATGTGCCCTCTCATGCCTCGTCTCTGGGAGGGGCATTTCCCCCAAAAAACTGCGCCCGTGGTCGTCCCCCCTGCCATTTTCTGCAGGGGAGCTCAGGAATTCTATCGGGGGGGGGGTGTTTTCTGTGGGCACGCAGTCCCACAGAATCCCCCCAGGAGTAGAGAAATGAGTTTGCTACAGCAACAGAAGACCCTCTTCTGCTTTCATAATAAGTGTCAACATTGAAAGTGCTATAGTGATTCTAGTGTAGATGCACCTTTAGTATTACCTGCTGTCAGGTCTAATACAGATGCATAATGCATCATTTGAAATTTGTTATGGGCAGCTAAGTACATAAAAAATCACAGATAAGAAATTTTATCTTTTCATCTGAGATCAGCCACAGGTCACACCAAGGTCATCTGAGCTAACCAATTCTACTGATATTTAGCCAAGAAAATATCCTTAAATATGGTTATGTGGAAGTCAAATGCAAGCTTGTCCTTAATGCAAATGTTCATACTGACACTGAAAAGATACTGTTTTTGGTCATGGGGCCACTGTAAATTGTACTACTAGGGCACGTTGAATTGTGGGCTTATATAGACTGTTACTGGCAAAACAGCTCTATATGGAAAGTGACCTCATCCACACGCTCCCAGAAATGATACCAGTACGTCAACAGCCCTCTGACAGGAGAGTGTGTTTTTATGATTATTAATATAATCTGTTTACCACTTTTACAGTGTTTTAAGGTTTGGTGAAATTACTTCACTCCATTGCAGAGGCTGAACATTTACATAGTTATGAATAAAAGTGGTTAGGGTAAAAGCCTTTCCCGATCGATCACAGGCTCCTCACGTTGATTAAAACAATAAAACTCAAATGTTATATCATGTAAAAGTCAGAGCTGAATGAACGGGAGGGAGTGCACCTCAGGCACAAATGCTTAATAGTTGCATTTCCACACACACACACACACACACACACACACAACCACTTGCAGCATGTAGCCATCTTTATAGGTCATTGTTTTCACCCATATTTATCTTATATGTTAGAGTATTTTGCTTTATTCTTGGGGGTCTTTCATTTCAACCATAGAAAATGTGAAGAGAAAAAGAAAATAAAACAACCAAATGTATTTTTTCCAGGTGTGTACAAGTAAATGGTAGTTCTTTGTACTAAGAAAAGGAGGACTTGTGGCACCTTAGAGACTAACCAATTTATCTGAGCATGAGCTGTCGTGAGCTACAGCTCACTTCATCGGATGCATACTGTGGAAACTGCAGAAGACATTATATGCACAGAGACCATGAAACAATACCTCCTCCCACCCCACTCTCCTGCTGGTAATAGCTTATCTAAAGTGTTCTTCAAGTTGGGCCATTTCCAGCACAAATCCAGGTTTTCTCACCCTCTGCCCCCCCCCCCACACACACACAAACTCACTCTCCTGCTGATAATAGCCCATCCAAAGTGACCACTCTCTTTAAAATGTGTATGATAATCAAGGTGGGCCATTTCCAGCACAAATCCAGGTTTTCTCACCCCCTCAACCCCCTCCAAAAACCACACACACAAACTCACTCTCCTGCTGGTAATAGCTCATCCAAAGCGACCACTCTCCCTACAATGTGCATGATAATCAAGGTGGGCCATTTCCAGCACAAATACAGGTTTTCTCACCCCCCACCCCCATACACACACAAACTCACTTGATAATCAAGGTGGGCCATTTCCAGCACAAATACGGTTTTCTCACCCCCCCACTCCCATACACACACAAACTCACTCTCCTGCTGGTAATAGCTCATCCAAAGTGACCACTCTCCCTACAATGTGCATGATAATCAAGGTGGGCCATTTCCAGCACAAATCCAGGTTTTCTCACCCCCCCTCCCCCGCCATGTACATTGGTCAAACTGGACAATCTCTACGTAAAAGAATAAATGGACACAAATCAGATGTCAAGAATTATAACATTCATAAACCAGTCGGAGAACACTTCAGTCTCTCTGGTCACGCAATCACAGACATGAAGGTCGCTATCTTACAACAAAAAACTTCAAATCCAGACTCCAGCGAGAAACTGCTGAATTGGAATTCATTTGCAAATTGGATTCTATTAATTTAGGCTTAAATAGAGACTGAGAGTGTCTTAGTCATTAGGCAAGGTAGCCTATTTCCCCTTGTTTTTTTCTACCCCCCCTACCCCCCGACGTTCTGGTTAAACTTGGATTTATGCTGGAAATGGCCCACCTTGATTATCATGCACATTGTAAGGAGAGTGGTCAGTTTGGATGAGCTATTGCCAGCAGGAGAGTGAGTTTGTGTGTGTGGAAAAAGGGGGGGGGGGCTGAGAAAACCTGGATTTGTGCTGGAAATGGCCCACCTTGATTATCATGCACATTGTAGGGAGAGTGGTCACTTTGGATGAGCTATTACCAGCAGGAGAGTGAGTTTGTGTGTGGGGGGGCGGAGAGTGAAAAAACCTGGATTTGTGCTGGAAATGGCCCAACTTGATGAACACTTTAGATAAGCTATTACCAGCAGGAGAGTGGGGTGGGAGGAGGTATTGTTTCATGGTCTCTGTGCATATAATGTCTTCTGCAGTTTCCACAGTATGCATCCGATGAAGTGAGCTGTAGCACACAAAAGCTCATGCTCAAATAAATTGGTTAGTCTCTAAGGTGCCACAAGTACTCCTTTTTCTTTTTGCGAATACAGACTAACACGGCTGTTACTCTGAAACAGTTCTTTGTACTGTAGATCAGGGCTTCTCACCCTTTTTCTTTCCGAGGCCTCCCCAACATGCTGTAAAAACTCCAAGGCCCACCCGTGTCACAACAACTGTTTTCCTGCATGTAAAAGCCAGGGCCCGTAGCAAGCAGGGTAATTGCCTAGGGACCTGCAAAGCTCAGTTGCTCAGGCTTTTGGATGCAGAAGAACAGTTGTTTTCTGTGGCCTTTGTTCTTTGGATTCGGCGCCCCTGGCAGTGGGGCTTCAGATCCTCCAGGGTGGTGGGGCTTCAGTCCTCATTGGGTGGCGGTGCTCTGGGGCTTCAGCCCCCGTGGGGCTCCAGGGTTGTGGGGCTTTGGACTTGTTGGACCCCCTAAAACTTGTGGGGGGGCACAGATCCTTGGTTGAGAACCACTGCTGTAGATCTCTATGTTGTGAGAATACATCAGAACAGCAAAACTATTTTTTTTCAAATTATAGATCACCCTATTTACATCTCTGTCTAATCTCATATTCTCCTTTAAATTATAAATTTCCCAAATGGCATGGTCTAAGCTAGGGGAACTGTTGGAATGTATTTAAGTGATTTTATTAGCTTTAGTGCAGGATTGGAATACAATTTGGATGTGTTGGAGATATATGTGTATTCAGTGGTACCTCCCTCAGGATTTATCTGTTTTAATGAACACAGAGAGAGAGAGAGAGAGAGAGAGAGAGAGAGAGAGAGAGGTAGTTTATGTGATGTAGATTTTAGTAGAGGCAGTGAGTTTCTGCAGTTAAAAGATCTGAGTCATCATTATTTATTATTATTTGTATTGTAGTGGTGCCCAGTAGCTCCACTGAACTAGATACTGTACAAACTAAACAAAGAAATTATCCCTGCCTTTGTATTTTTTGTCTTGCTTTTCTATCACATAAGGGAATCAAAGACAAGGCTCAGGCAGCATAGATCAGAATCCATTCTTCTCTTCTTTGTTATGGCAAACACTCTGGGGTATGATAGAAGATAATATTTCAATGTACGTACTTAACCACATCAACCCATGGGTTTCTGACATGAAGAATTATGTGTTATTGGGCATGTGGCTCATTTTGATTTTTGGGGGTCATTTTATTTTTGAGTGGGAAGGTCTATCACCCTAGTAAACTTCAGGATCTTGGAGCAACAGGTATTGTAGCCACAAAATAACATTTTCTTTGAGACTGAAAATGAAGCGCACAGGTTAAGAGATGGTTTCTTGTGCTGAATGGACTTGTTCAGGTCTATAATTATGTAGTTCAAATTTGAGGATTTAATTTAATAATTTTGGGCTTGCCTAATAATAATAATAATAGTGAAGATTTTTTGCTCATAAAAGAAATTATGAAAGGGGCTCTTCAGTAACAACAGTACTACTGATGCATTAGTTATTTCTTTTATAAGGGTCCAAATATGCAGTCAAATATTGTATAGAGGGGAAATGTTAATAGAAGAGGTGTAACTATAGTATCCTATCATTGCTTGGAATAATAAAAGAAGCCATCCTCTTTAAACAGGGCTGGATGTAATATAACAAGCGTACAAATACCTCTGTATAATATGAAGATTGAATTACTGTAGCACTTAGGTGGGTTGGTTTGTTTGTTTTTTAAATAAAATTGCCTCGGGGAGATGTCAGCTTTAAGATGTATTTCAGTCCCAAGACTTCCTTAATCTTGATTTACAAAAATTATATATACAATTGAAGCCAAGGAGTCCAGATCACTTACATTATCACATACTATGTCAGTATCAATGTCTTCATGATATTTTCACTACTGGTTTGCTGAAGCAGCTGCAAAGCTTTAAATGCATTTTTTTTTTAAATTGGCTTCTAGGTAGATAAAATTAGTTATACATCTAAAACTGCTACTGATGTATAAATCATTAATTAGATTACAATTTAAGAGGAGATGCTAGCTAACTTTATGAGATACTGTGCTGTTTTATAGTTGAATACTTCAAGTAAAACCAAAATAAGATTTGAACTGGACCAGCGGAAATGATGAATTCTCTCAAGAGTTATGAGTTGGGATATAGGGTAATTTTGACGTGCTTGGAGAGTATATTATCATCTCCGATAATTAATGCAAATCAAGCTAGCTATTTGAAAACTATATCTATAAAAGGCTAACCCTCTATTCTTAACAGATGAGAAGCATATTTTAAAGGTCCTTGTTAATACTAAAAGGAAATAGATTATTTTTAAAAAATCTCTGTGCTTTTCCATAATTTTCAGCCAGGGAAAAGTAAGTGGGACCTGTGAGGACTCAGATGAGGGCCACTGTGAGTGTATTGCGGTTATAACATCTGATCAGGTCTAGAGATGCCGTACCGAGTTATAGATGTGATGGGAAAAGTTGGGGATTGGATAAGCAACTCAGGAGGCAGCATCAAATAGCTGGAGAGTAAGAGAGCCGATCTAGTCTCACATTCAGACAAAACACCAGGATTCTGCATTTATGCCAATGCAACAATCCATTCCCACTCAACTAAACAGAAAGTGCAACTGTGTCTGTTTCAGTAAACACACAGGCCTTTTCTTCGCCTGCAGTTACTTTACCTGTTTTAAATAATAGTCCAAATGCCTTCAGCACTGTACACTCTAATGTGGACCAGCCTCACACATCTTCAAATCACACTGTAAATAAATAAATGCCATCTTAATGTGCAGCAGGATTTTGTTGAGGCACTTGCAACATTTCTGGCTCCACATTTCCCCCTTTCCCTGGGCTACACTTACTAGGTACAACTGACCACAAAGTAAAGAAATTATAAGTTAATTAATATTCAGGGTAATACTTTAAATCATAGCTAATATTTGAGCAATAAATATAAGTGACAAATTCCTTGCTCCCTTACGCCCTGTGAAACCCACTGAAGTTAATAGAGTTGCACAGAGTTTGTGAGGGAAGATTTTGGTTCATAGTTTTCTCTGAATTGTATTAAAAAAAACCCAAGCCCTAATAACTGTTCTCTAATGCTTTCTCTCAAGTGGTGAAATTTGATCTGTAACTGTCTATACAAAATGGGAGTCTTTCCATAATGGCTTAGATTAGAAGCTAAACTTTCCAAAATTAGAAGCTGCAAAATGTTAGAAGAAGTGAAGCCAACAGTATGTCTTCCCATCTCAAAGGAAGGTGTAGTGTACCATAAAGATACAGATGGAAAAGGAGGTGTTGCTGAAATTATTGTATTGCTTCCGAAAGATTAAGCAATTTTAACAAGAATCCCTATCTGCTCATGAGACACACTAAAACTCCATCTTGGAACAAGCTTCTTTTATTTTTTTTTTATGTCTTTTGCTTCATATTTAAAGACATGCTATCTGCTTAAGAGCCTTTGGAATGGTGTCCAAAGCATGAAGAGGCATATGAATGTTTAGCATTTCTGGCATGTAAATACCTTGCAATGCCGGCTACAAAAGTTCCATGTGAACATCCGTTCTCACTTTTAGGTGACATTGTAAATAAGAAGCAGGCAGTATTATATCCCTAAATGTAAACAAACTTGTTTCTCTTAGCAATTGGCTGAACAAGAAGTAGGACTGAGTGAACTTGTAGGCGCTAAAGTTTTACATTGTTTTGTTTTTGAGTGCAGTTATGTAACAAAAAAAATCTACATTTCTAAGTTGCAGTGTCATGATAAAAAGATTGCACATGGTACTTGTGTGAGGTGAACTGAAAAATACTAGTACTTTTGTTTATCATTTTTACAGTGCAAATATTTATAATAAAAATAACATAAAGTGAGTATTGTATTCGGTGTTGTCATTGAAATCAATATATTTGAAAATGTAGAAAAACATCCAAAATAATTAATAAATTTCAATTGGTGTTCTATTGTTTAACAGTGCAATTAAAACTGTGATTAATCATGCTTACTTTTTAAATTACGATTCATTTTTTTTTAGTTAATCATATGAGTTAACTGTAGTTAATCGGCAGTCCTAATTATAAGTTTATAGATAAGCAGGACACATGTTGCAATTTGTTTGCTTGCTTATGATGTTCGATATGACAAGAGCTAATCACAGTAAAAGTCTTAACAGCATCTCAGCAAAATTGAAAACTTTCAGTAGCTTTGTAGAAGATCACCAGAGAGCAAGTTCCTGAGTTTTACAGCAAAAATATATTTTCCCACCAAAATGATATTGTTCTCTGAGAAAACCATGTCACGAGAATGGTAGGACAACTATTAAAATATGTTACTTCTATGTGAACTACAGGGCATAAAAAAGAAATATTTTTCAGCCATGAAATTCATGTAGCTCTAATTGTAAGTATAGTGTTGTATAGTGTTTAGACTGAGCTAACTGTTGCCCTTGGAAACGTGTATAGAGTTCTCATTGACTGCAGTTAGATATTTCTTTTGAATTCTCTTGAATGGGATCTCAATTCTTTGAACTACAATATGGATAAAATGTATCTATAGCCTGCTCAATAATGACGGATTAATGCAGTCCGTCCTCTGATAATTTGCTTGTCACACTAAACGTTTTGAAAATGTCTCTTTCACTGTCAGGGATTGATTGTAGTAATCATAACCTACCAGGTGGCATGAAAAAGACACAATAATAACTGGCGTTTATGTTATTACTCTACCAATACAACCCACTCATTGTTCTACAAAAATTAAACCGTAATTTGGATTATCAATACAGTTATTTTTGCTTTAGTTAAGAGATTGATTCCTTTAATATTGCAGAATGGAAAAAATAAATTTCTTGCAGATCAATATACAATAGTAGTCTCTCTTCCCTTGCTTCAGACTGTCCTGATAAATACAATTTTAGACTGCATATCTAACAGATCCTGCAGATTAGATAGCAACGCGGAGGCACTATTATATGCTGAATATTACAATTTTCTTTTGGTATTTTCTAAGCTTTACAATATATAACAACCACTATATTGTATTACAGTTGTTTAATAGGTATCAATTAATTTGTTCACTAAAAGGAAGAAGATAGCCTTATTGATGTAGTTATAACGTGTTCCACTGAGGTTAATCCCGAGTAGTTTAAGAAGGAGCTTCAAAACATCCCATGTTGGGAATCAGACTAAATGAAAGAGGGATAAGCAATAGTAACTGAATTCCAGCAATGAAGACTTGACTCTGAGAAATCAATGGGAATTTCAGGTGCTTATCACCTCTAAAGCTTAAGTCTTGGAAGTGCATAATTGGAATGCCATCTCAACCTAAGGCCGAATCAGTTCATGTCATTTTATCAGTGACTTTACCAAATGCACCAGGAAAAACATTTTGGTTTCCCTATTATGGACCAAATTTTCAGAGGACTCAACTCAACCTTTTATTTTCTGTTTTCTGTGCTGGCTTCCGAATGGTAAGAATCATTTCAGCTTTTTTAAAGGGTTCATTGTGACCAGCAATGACTTTACCAAATATAGGCTGCGTAAATACAGAGTAAGCAGGTAGCATATGGTCCAAATAGTAAATAGCTCCTATTCTCTTTTAAAATGTATGAAGATGATGGCAGAGGTAGCCACAAAGTTTATGTAAGCTACTCCACCTTCAGAACTCCAGCTATGGCACAGCTCTCTGGGTTCAAGTTCTTAAGTCAAATTGCTTTTTTCTCTGATCCCATGACATCCTGACCTCATGTCTACTGTGTGTGACTCTGTACATATCTTTCATGCATCCTAGACACATTCAAAAGTGCTTTTATGTTTGGTCTGTCAGTCAGATGATATGTATCATTGAAAGCCATTACCTCAACAGGTGTTCAATCAGATGGATCTAATGTCTAACTGGAGTTGCTTTGTCTGAGATTCTCTGGCTAACAAAAGGGGAGCCATTATTACTTACATGTGAAAGGAACTTGTGCTGTGCACAGTAAGTAGGCCAACTTGTTTAAGAACTCCACCAATGTGCCTGAAGTGGATTTTTAGTACAACCCAGTAGACATTAGAAAGGTCCTCTGCTCTGTCCCTTTTGTTTAACCCTTTTGCAATAAATCTCTTTTCAGATATGCATGCGGATTAGGTTATTAGCTTAATTTCTTTGACCCTCTGTTACAATCCCTTGCCTTTGGTTTACTGGGAAAGTGAGGCATAATCATAATACCAAAGATATGTCTACGAGGGATTATTTTATTTTGTTTTTAATGTGGTGTTGTGGTTTTTTGAAGAGTCCTTTATACTTGGGAATTGGAACTTATTGAGGCTGGCAAAAATGGCACCTCTAGTTATGAATAGCTCCCATGTGTACCAATAATTCCCTGATGTAACTTGA
This sequence comes from Lepidochelys kempii, assembly GCF_965140285.1. Classification (NCBI taxonomy): domain Eukaryota; kingdom Metazoa; phylum Chordata; order Testudines; family Cheloniidae; genus Lepidochelys; species Lepidochelys kempii. The sequence continues at coordinate 26,250,491 of NC_136387.1, forward strand.
CATACAACAAGGTCTACTCCCTTTACTTTTCAACTCTGACTGATAAAATTCAAGGATGGATGATGGGAGCTGTTCACCAGAGATTCAAACTACACAGCCTCTCTACCACTCTTTGCCCATTAGGGCCATGACCAAATCCTTCCTCCTTTCAATCAAAACTGCTACTGCTCCATTGCTGTATCTAGCCCCAATTCCCAGTTCAATGCTGCCTTAGAGGCTTCTGCAGTTCCAGAGACTGGAGAGGAACATTCATAAAAAGATGTATTGGGAAAGGTCAGACTGTACATTTCCTGAGCATTATGTTCATTCTGAAGAATAATGGTTTCATTTAGATTACTGAGGTTTTGCAGTCTTATCACTTATTTTAAAATATGAATTTGACAGGGAAGAGCCATTTGTCAGAGTATGGTAAATATGTTTATTTCCATTCTCCTAAGGATTTGAGGGATTGAAAAGCTGTACTGCTTTTGCTGTGGCTTTTCTATTGAATTTTAATTATAAAATTAAAACAAATACAAATTGATAATACATACCCCACAAAACAAACCCTCCACTCCAAATTAGGTTTGGGGTTCTTCTATATATCTTATAATCGCAGCAAGTTAGGCAAAGACAGATAGAAATTTGAATGAAATGTTTCATCTTGCATAACAATGCAAATTAGAGTCTAGTCCAATATAAATAATTCTAACCAACTTTCCATGCCTTGGTCTATTAACCAATATTGGGTTTATATATTATAATCCATAAACTGCTTCCACATATCTAAATTTCCTTTCTTTCTAAAGGGATCATTCTTATAGATTTGTTTTAGCCAAGCTCTCACAGTTCTGAAAAAACAAAGGCCAGCATTGCATCTGATTTAATTCCATTGACTTTGGTGAAGTTTATGAGTTAAATCCTGGCTCCTACTGAAGTTATTGGTAGTTTTGCCATTGACTTCAGTGGGGCCAGAATTTTATCCGATCTATTTCAGGGTTTTATATATAGCCTATGAGCATCATATGTAAGGTTCTGATTCAGTAAAGCACTTAAGCATGTGCTTAACTTTTAGCATGTGCTTAAGTCCATCCCCATTAGAGCAGTGTGAATAATTGATTTTTCATTTCTCTGGCCATATCAAAAAATCAAAAAGAAATTCCTTTTGAGTTGACTAAAACAAATTGTTTTTGAAATTTTGGGGGAACCAAAAGTAAAAAATCCATTCTTTTCAGGGCAAACAAAAAAGCTTTGTTTTGTTTAAGCTTTATTAAACATTTTCTAAAATTTAAATTGAAGCAATTTTCAAAACAGTCATTTTCTAATTGAAAAACTGAAATATTTAAAAAATGTTGAAGTGAAATATTTTTTTTCTTTTTTCTTTCTTTGAGGTTTTTTACTGAAACAGTTGTGGGTGGATTTGACACAAATTTGCAAAATGTTTTTGTGAGACCAAATTGGCATTTTTCTGATGGAAAAAATGTCGCCTCCCTCTAATCCCCGTTCAGTGATGCATAAATCCCATTGATGTTCAGAATCTCAGCCATGTTGATTTTAAAATGGTTTGTTTGTGTGATATTTGCCTTCTCTCCCTTTCAGCTAACACATCAAGGCAATGAGCAAATATTTTCATTGTCCCTCTATAACATGTCTATCTTCCAGCCTTCTTTTGACAACACTGCTAAAACTCTTGTCCAAGCGCTCATCATCTCCTACCTTGATTAGTGCAACTTGTACCTCCCTAACATTTGCATTACCTCACTCTGGTCCAGTCAAAACACTACCCTCTATATTATTTTCCTTGCCTGTCATTCTGACTTTCACTACATGCCATCTTAAATCCCATTACTGTTTCCCCTATTTTCAACGCATCAAATTCTAGCTTCTTGTCCTCATCTTCGAAGCCCTTCAGTACCCTGCCCTGTCCTATTTATCCATGCTTCTATTATATTGATACCACTGCTCTTTCCACCCTGCCAGCTTGTACACTTCTGCAAACATCTTCATGGAATCATAGAGACCTCAATAGGTCATCTAGTCCAGTGCCCTGCACTGAGGCACGACTAAGTATTATCTAAACCATCTCTAGCAGTTGTTTGTCTAACCTGTTCTTAAAAACCTCCAATGATGGGGATCCCACAGCTTCTCTAGGTAATTTGTCCCAGTGTTTAACTCTACTTACAGTTAGGAAGTTTTTCCTAATGTTTAACCTAAATCTCCCTCGCTGCAATTTAAGCACATTACTTCTTGTCCTGTCCTCAGTGGATAAGTAGAACAGTGTATCACCCTCCTCTTTATATCAGCCTTTTATGTACTTGAAGACTGTTATCATGTCCCCTGCTCAGTCTTCCAGTCTCCAGACTAAACAAACCCAATGTTTCCAATCTTTTCTCGTTGGTCATGTTTTCTAGATCTTTAATCATTTTTATTGCTCTCCTCTGGACTTTCTCCAGTTTGTCCACATCTTTCCTGAAGCGTGGTGCCCATAACTGGACACAATACTCCAGTTAATGCCTTATCAGTGCTGAGTAGAATGGAAGAACATCCCTCGGCCCACGCCGCTTCCCGCAGCCCCCATTGGCCTGGAACGGTGATCCACGGCCAGTGGGAGCTGCGATCGGCTGAACCTGTGGACGCTGCAGGTGAACAAACTGTCCCAGCCCGCCAGCGGATTTCCCTGTTGGGCTGCATGCCAAAGGTTGCCAATCCCTGCTCTATGCCATTATCCATGCCTTCTTTCATGTTGGCCATATGAATGGACGGTCCTCTCTGAACCAATCTATAAACTCACTCTCTTCTCAAGACCTACTATTACTGCACTGTCTACAAGAAACTACCAGATTTGCAGCCTGTGCTTACAGATAACTAAATAACTATGCAAAGTGCAAATAAATGGAGAATCAAGCCTGGAGATTCAGAAAATCACTGTCTCCTGTCTTTTGGTACCTGGTAGTATTTGGCATATATTCAGTCCTTGAAGGCGACTTTTAAAAGAAAAATCATGGGTAGCCCTGAAAATCAGGGAGGGGTAGGAAGTATGAAAGAGGTCATAGAGATTTGCTTATTTGAAGACTGACACACTTGAAACCTCGATATTCAGATTGCTTGGCACTTTATTTTATTCTGTTGTCTTCTAATCAGGGTTTTATACCCTGCCCATCACCATAGAATTTGGACATTTATTTGAGATTTGCAAAACACTTCACAAAATTAAGTGGGCTTTGTTACACCCAAATTCTGGATGGTATTTTATGGTTAGATCAATTGTGATACACAAAGTGACTTGCCTAAAGCATCACAGAGATCAATGACAGAACTAGAAGTAAAATCCAGGAGTCCTGACTCCGAGCTCCTGCACTAACCATTAGATGACATATTGTCTATAAATATATGATTAAAAGAGTATTATAGTGCATGTCTCTACTGAAGAAAAAAAACCCTCCTGGAAACCATTTAAGAACTCCATGGTGACATTTTTTTTTAAATTACAAGTCAAGATGAATTACCTGAAATCTTTATCAGATCTGTTTTCATTCCTAAAACCATGACTTGTCCAAAATAAAATATTTAGTGGACTGAAAAATGAAGCCTTGTTTGTCTCAGTCTTGTGTATGGGAAACCTACAAACTATGATCAAGTAGAAAAACACAGTTGCCCAATCTGACATTAAACCCAGGGTGAAGTTCTAGAATGCTACCAGGTGCCACTTAATCTACCATTCTAATTACAAAAAGGCTACAGTGCTATATGTATTTAGTGTCTTCTCTCTCTTTCTTCCTTCCTCCATCTTCAGCTTCTCACCATAACAAAGATGAGACCAACCTAGGATCAAAGAATAAGAGGCACATGTGCTTATGACCAAAACAATTTTCTATCCCAAAATTCAATCAAGGTTCTTTTAATCAGGACATAAATCTTTCAGACACACAGCACAAAACTTACAGCAAACCTGACTGCCACTGCTTTTTTTCCCAGTCATTCTGCAATTACAGCCTATCAGTGAGCGGTGACTGGGAAAGAGGCAACAAAGAAGAGGAGAGAGCCTGTAAAAGCAGTTTTAAACATGATGAGCTTGGTATTTTTTGCTTGTCTCAGTCTGTGATTTCAATCCTTTAGGGGATGCAATGAAATGGAATTGGGCAATGCCAATCAATCAAGTTAAATTCACTTTTAAGGGGTATTCTATGCAGGCAACATTAAGAACTGAATCCTTTCTACTTGCAAAAAGGGGTCCGCAGTTTGTTTTTATTTAATGAAAGCAGAAAAACAGTAAAATGTCAGTCAATAAAAAGAGTGTTATAAATTCCCTCTCTTTTAGGTGAGCCAGAGAGAAAGTGTATTGGGGAGGCATTGATCTATTCTCGATCAATCTTTGCAATAAAGCCATGCATTTTTTCAAACTAGCAGGTAGGTGGGTTTGTCTGTGAATGTGAGCATAAAATACCAAACTGCAATCTACATCTACATCTATTTAGGGCTGGAATTTTTGACACCCCAGCACCAGCTCCAGCTGTTCTAACCAGCACATTGGGACAGCTCCACCAATTCCCTTACCCCTCTTTATATGCTTTCAATTCATCTGATCCACATTGTGAGTAATGAATGGTTGTGACAGCATCTTCTTACCCTAGCACATCCAGGCTAAAGGTCTGGTAACTCATAAGTGGAAGTTCATTAGTCCCCCTTACTGGCCTGAATAAATGTACAGTCCAAGCCACAATCCAGTTGAAAATAGTATTTCCTTTCATTTATTCTAGTAGTACTTGTCAATAATTTCGTGTTGTGATTCCCCTCATACTTTGCTTTCACTAGGAAGCTCTGATCAACTTTCACTATAGCCTTCATGATTTTAAATACTTCCATCAAGTTTCCTCCAACTCTTTTCTAAAAGAAGTCCTGTTGGTGTAATACAATGATTTCCTCTCTATAGGTATACACAGGTTTCATCTGCTCTGGTGGTTCCTGTACATGGTGCTGATTAGATTTCTTGGCTTCTCTGTGGCCTAGTTTTCAGCAGCTGTTTGAAGTTTACCCATCATTATGAATTCAAATAGGATAAGAAGAAATGTCTAGGTTTGCAAAGCAGCATTATGAAGTCATATGGGCCAACAGCTGTCACTTATACCTTGGAGATGCTCACATTAATTTTTGCTGTGCAACTCACGGCTGTTTTAAATATTTTACTTTTCACAGATCAATGGAATACTGTCCCCAATTTTCTTTGCAGCATCAAGCAGATAATTCATCTCCGTCCATTAACAGTGGAGTGCACTGATGTCCTAAGACTTTAGAGAGTTTTATAGGAATAATATAAGCTCATCCTTTTTCCCCCTGCAAAGCAATAAACACTTTTTGCACTGTAAAGTGTGATAATAGCCAAGAAACATAATGCCAAGGACACTAGAGGCAGAATCAATATCAGTGCCATCTAAGTGAATATCTCAGTCATTAGTATGTGCCCAGTTTCGTGCACTGTTTTGACTAGGGATTTAAAAAAGGCATAGGTGCCTATTTGGAAATAATTATGGCCCAATATGTGCAGTATATGTCTGCTGTTCAACGTTTTGTGTTGGTACACATAATGGGGCCCCTCAAAGAGACTTCTTTGTGATAGCTATCTAGCCATACCCTCCTGAATGGGCACTTCTGTTTTGCTTTGTAAGAGGGAATCCATGAGAGCTGCTGGGCATCCACAAATACTACTTTTCTATTACATGTTCTTTTGTAGCTGAGATGTTTCCATATTTGGAACATAAGAGGAGATTAAGTTGTTGGGCAGGCATTAGCTATTTTTCTTCCAGAATTCTCCGGATTTCACACATCAGGCACACTCACCAAATCAGCTACTCTCCAGAACTGCTTGTACCTCTGAATGAAGGATATCACCATGGTCAGGGTAAAGTGTACTTTTACCACCAGGTATGTTGAGACACACAGGCCCATTGGAGGGTTCACTATTCTTTACAAGCAACTCCTGTCTCAGACCTGACAAACTCACTATCCAGAAAGGGTAGCATGATGGGGTTCATCTGGCCTTCACAACCCATGCTGAAGGCCCTGCTGCTCTACTACATCCTGCCCCAGGAAACAGCTTTCTGAGAGGAAAAGAGCAGTGAGTATTAGACCTGTAGGCCTTGCCTAAAAAAGCATCTCAGGAGCATCCATTTGGGGCTGATGATCAGCAACAGTCAATCAAAGCGCAACAGGCTGAAATAAAAGTTTCTGTCTGCCACTAGCAAGGCAGTACCTGGATGGAGCCTGGAGAGTGAGGAGAAATGCTCTGTAGGCCATACCCAGAAGAACTAGGTGAGGGCATATTGATGGCCACAAACAGCAACAGGAGTTTAGGAGGAATCCTGCTGATTTAATTTGGGAGAGAGAATTAAAGCCCCAGAAAGGTAAGAAACCATTTTATTTATAATTGGCCTTGAGGGTCAAGAAAGTTCTTCTCTTTTAATCTGTTGTATCCTGGAAGGGGTTTGAACTGTGTGACCTGGCTGGAGGGTTGAGCCACAGAAGACCCACAGAGCTGGGATGACAGCCTGCAGGAGGTGCTAGGAACTGAAAAGAGAAGCAGCACCACACCTGGATTCCGGGGTTGCTCAAAGAGGTGAGTGCAACAGATAGCATGTGAGGCCTCTGATGGAAGCTTATAACTTATTCAGATATTTAGAATCACTGTGAGATGTGTGTATGGATAATATTTAAGTTGAAATATGATATTTGATATTATATTAAATATGGTAAATGATAATATATTAATAACTATGCCCTGATGGTACTGGAGTGAAAGTTAGTCCCTGGGGAATCCTATGTCTCAGTGATGGCCCATTCAAGTGGAGGGAGTTGTTACCCTTCACTGGCTAGCTGGTTATGTAATGTATTGCACAAACTATCTACCTTTGTACCAACCCAGAAAAGTCAATGTAAGACCCAGAAAAGTCAATGTAAAACCATCAAAGACAAACTAAGAATACCCACTTCCGCAGGTGGGTATTCTTACAACTACAGTACCCACCTGCGGAAGTGAAGAAACAGATTGATAGAGCCAGAAGAGTTCCCAGAAGTCACCTACTACAGGACAGGCCTAAACAAAGAAAATAACAGAACGCCACTAGCCGTCACCTTCAGCCCCAAGCTAAAGCCCCTCCAATGCATTATTAAGGATCTACAATCTATCCTGAAGGATGACCCAACACTCTCACAAATCTTGAGAGACAGGCCAGTTCTTGCCTACAGACAGCCCCCCAATCTGAAGCAAATACTCACCAGCAACCACATACCACACAACAGAACCACTAACCCAGGAACCTATCCTTGCAACAAAGCCCGTTGCCAACTGTGCCCACATATCTATTCAGGGGACACCATCACAGGGCCTAATAACATCAGCCACACTATCAGAGGCTCGTTCATCTGCACATCCACCAATGTGATATATGCCATCATGTGCCAGCAATGCCCCTCTGCCATGTACATTGGTCAAACTGGACAGTCTCTACATAAAAGAATAAATGGACAGAAATCAGATGTCAAGAATTATAACATTCATAAATCAGTTGGAGAACACTTCAGTCTCTCTGGTTACATGATTACAGACATGAAAGTTGCGATATTACAACAAAAAAACTTCAAAACCAGACTCTAACGAGAGACTGTTGAATTGGAATTCATTTGCAAATTGGATACAATTAACTTAGGCTTGAATAGAGACTGGGAGTGGCTAAGTCATTATGCAAGGTAACCTATTTCCCCTTGTTTTTTCCTACCCCCCCCCCCAGACGTTCTTGTTAAACCCTGGATTTGAATGGCCCAACTTGATTATCATACACATTATAAGGAGAGTGATCACTTTAGATAAGCTATTACCAACAGGAGAGTGGGTTTGTGTGTTGCGGGGGGGGGGGGGGGAAGGGGAGGGTAGAAAACCTGGATTTGTGCTGGAAATGGCCCACCTTGATTATCATACACATTGTGAGGATAGTGATCTCTTTAGATAAGCTATTATCAGCAGGAGAGTGGGGTGAAGGGAGAGAAAACCTTTTGTAGTGGTAAACACCCATTTTTTCATGCTTTGTGTGTATAAAAAGATCTTCTATACTTTCCACAGTATGCATCCGATGAAGTGAGCTGTAGCTCACGAAAGCTTACGCTCAAATAAATTGGTTAGTCACTAAGGTGCCACGAGTACTCCTTTTCTTTTTGCTTCTATTTGAATCTCTATTCTTTCTTAAATAAATTTCTTTTTCTTTTGTTATAATTAAACTCAAGTATTGTGTGTGATACAGGAGCAGCAGGCTAAGGTAAAGCTAGTAAAATGGGGTACCCTGTATCTTTGAGGATAAAGTATCTGGGATTTCTGTTGCTATCTACTGACTGGGGGCTTGATACCGCAAGGGGACACTTTGAAGGGACTTGCAGGCTGGAATACATCTAATGTCAACCTGCAAAGGCAGGGCTGGCATAACTCAGAGAAGAGTGCTTAAGTGGCTGACAGTCTGGTTGTTTAGGGAAGTAACACCAGCTGGCACATGCAAGACCCCCCTCATGCTGAAGGCAGATGGCAACCAGATGATCCACAGCCTTGGGTGCTCTGAGGAGCATCACGCATGCTTTATCATAGGTGGACTTCCCTGGGAGGAAGAAAGTGGGTCTGAATGTAGTGTTCAATACTAGAAAGAGATCCTCTTTATTTGGTGATTCAGTTCCAAGTGCCTCTGCATAATAAAACCTGGGTTTCTGTAGCAGGACTCATGCCTGGGAAGCTAAATCACTAAAAGGTAAGTCCCCAATACCACATCTTCCTTTCCCAACAGAAACTGAACACTTAAACAATGTTTATATAATGCCCAGCTCCAAATACTAACAGCCAACCAACTGACTACATTTGCCAACAATGTTAAATGAATCCTAGGTGCTCTGCACTTTGCTTGAATTTGCAGATTCCCCTTGAAATATTAGTATTACTATTGTTGGATGGTTCTGAAAAATTGGAAAATAAAATGCCAAAAAACTTCAGTGAATCAAAACTGTTGACAAAGGATGTTTCAAATTGAACAGGAGCTATTGAGGCTAGATTCAGAAAATGCCTGGAAGAGGAAGGTGAGATGGCGGTAGTGCCAATGTCACCTCCCTTATAACCTTTAGCCTAGTGGTTAGAGCACTCACCATAAATAACATGGCAAATAGTTGAAGACATAACAAATATCAAGTATCTTGTAAATCAACCATTGACTGAAATACATTGTAGGGCATAATACACTGACCATGTAAATGGTTTGCTACTGTTAGCTCACCCTGCTCTGGTTGTATGAACCCAAGTTTTTCCATGTATTGTCCAACACCGAAGAAGAAAATATGGAGTGACAACATAAAACAATTGTTTTGCTTCCAATATGGGTTGGGGGCAGATTAGTGGTCAGGGTTTCCCCTCAGCCTTAGGATTTCCACAGGACCTCCCAACTACTCACAGTCATCCGTGGCAGTGCCTGCAACCTGGATTGTAATTACAGTAGAGTGTTTCCTAGCCTGTTCCTGGGCTCAAGCTTCTAAATGAAACTGAAGCCCTCATCTATATCCCTGACGTGGTAATTTTCAGATGCAGTCACCTGATGCTGCTTAGCTGGGTTTGATTATTCCCATCACCTGCTTTCTGGAATCCTTTCACCAGAACAGGGCTGGCTGTTCACTGCCTACCCTGCCCAGCCCTTAAGGAACAGGCCACACTGTTGCAGAGGAGAAGGGGTGGGGGAGGAGGTCAGGAGATCAGGTCCCAGCAACTATACTCGGACCAAGTTAAAGATGTAGAGTGCTGAGGGCAGCCCTCCCCTAGGTGGTGTGGATAACAGAAGGATAATCGGCAGTGAATGAGTTACTGCTGGACAGTTCCTAGATGTTACTTAATAAATGTGTGGCCTAGTTAAACCACATTCCTGGTCTTCTGGCCTCCTCCCTGCGGTGTCTGGGACAAAATTCTAACTTCACCATCATTAAGGAATGTAATGTTGTTTTGAGCAACATATTAAGAACAGCTTTTCTTGGTGCATGTTACTTGTATCTTCTTTTTTTGTGAGGACAGTGGTTATGGAGAAAAGAAAGTTGGGGGCAGAGGCAGTCAGAAACTGTTATATTTGCACTTTTTGATGTCAGAAGATGCTGCTTATGGAGTTCTGCTGTTGCAAACATTTTCTTTTACTTTTATTTCATGGTGATGAAAATGAAATATTATTTCACCTTGAAAGCTTTATTTCTGAAATGGGATTTCAACCAAAGTGCATTTGTCCAGAAACTACCAAACCTTGAGATGAATAAAAGGTTTGACAGCTGAAAGTTGATAAGCTCTGGAGTCCTATTTTCCTGCATTCGTCCCTACTGTCTTCTGTTGTATGAGCAGGTTAAACAGGGAATGGTTATTATTATTACACTGATAATGTGGTCCTCAGAGTCACAAATAACGGAATATATATATATATATATATATATATATATATATATATATATATATATATATTGTTTGGATATATATATATATATATATATATTGTTTGGATATATATATATATATATATATATTGTTTGGAAGGGCTTAAAATACAGTTATAAAAAATGCACTACCAGTCAGCCTACAAGGCTACTTGGACCATTTCAAATTATCTCAAAAATATATTTTTAATGACTTTCCCTAGCTTGGAAGGAAAAGAAATTGATAAAATGTCTCTTCCATCTGACAAGTTCTTATAGCAGCCCCTACAGCAGAAAACAAAACTTTAAAGAAATATACTATGTTTTATAATTTATTAACTTAGGGCTTGCTTACAGTGTATACTAAATCTTTAGTGTAACCTATGCTTTAGTAATACCAACAGTTATGCAAAATTTGTCTGTTTTAATACTAGCAGTTCTTCCAGTCTATTTAACTGTAAGGAGTGAAAACTGGCTTGTCGTTTACTGGCTTGGTTGTAAAGTCAAGCAATAGTTAAGAAGTGCCAGAATTAAGGTTTCTCCATCAACCTTACTTCAGCCCCCTCCTGGATATAAATTACGATAGTCTTCAATTAGATGATCACATACTATATTTTTCCCCACAGACGCTAGAGCGTCTCAGAATAACAATTGTAAGAATTTTTTAACATGGTCAACCAATCTATTTTTTCTAGGGCTGTAGATTAATCATAGTTAACTCATGTGATTAACTAAAAAAAATTGTTATTAAAAGAATTAATTGTGCTCAGTCGCAGTTTTAATCGTACTGTTAAACAATAGAATACCAACTGAAATATTAAATATTTTTGGGTGTTTTTCTGTATTTTCAGATATATTGATTTCAATTACAACACAGAATACAAAGTGCTCACTTTATACTACTTTTGATTACAAATATTTGCACTATAAAAATGATGAACAAAAGAAATAGTATTTTTCAATTCACCTAATACAAATGCTGTAGTGCAATCTCTTTATTATGCAAGTTGAACTTACAAATGTAAATTTATGTAGAAAAAATAACTGCATTCAAAAATACAACAATGTAAAACTTTAAAAGCCTACAAGTACACTCAGTCCTACTTCTTGTTCAGCCAATTGCTCAGATAAACAAGTTTGTTTACAGTCGCAGGAGATAATGCTGCCTGCTTCTTGTTTACAATGTCACCTGAAAATGAGAACAGGTGTTTGCATAGCATTGATGTAGATGGCATCACAAGATATTTACATGTCAGATGCACTAAAGATTCGTATGTCCCTTCATGCTTCAACCACCATTCCAGGGGACATGCATCCATGCTGATGATGGGTTCTGCTCAATAACAGTCTGAAGCAGTGCAGAACGATGTATGTTCTTTTTCATTATCTGAGTCAGATGCCACCAACAGAGGGTTGATTTTCTTTTTTGGTGGTTTGGGTCCTGTAGTTTCCACATCAGAGTGTTTCTCTCTTAAGACTTCTGAAAGCATGCTCTACATTCGTCCCTCTCAGATTTTGGAAGGCACTTCAGATTGTTAAACCGTGGGTCGAGTGCTGTAGATATCTTTAGAAATCTGATATTGGAACCTACTTTGTGTTTTGTCAAATCTGCAATGGAAGTGTTCTTAAATCAAACAACATATGCTGGGTCGTCATCCGATACTACCATAACACAAAATATATGGCAGAACATGGGTAAAATCATGGAGCAGGAGACGTACAATTCTCCTCCAAGCAGTTCAGTCACAAATTTAATTAACACATTTTTTTTAAACAAGCATCATCAGCATGGAAGTATGTCCTCTAGAATGGTGGTCAAAGCATGAAGAGGCATATGAATGTTTAGCATATCTGGTATGCAAATACCTTGCAATGCCGGCTACAAAAGTCCCATGCAAACGCCTGTTCTCATTTTCAGTTGACATTGTGAACTAGAAGCAGGCAGCATTATCTCTTGCAAATGTAAACAAGCTTGTTTATCTAAGCAATTGTCTGAACAAGAAGTAGGACTGAGTGTACTTGTAGGCCTTAAAGTTTTACATTGTTTTATTTTTGAATGCAGTTATTTTTTCTACATAAATTTTGTAAGTTCAACTTTCATGATAAAGAGATTGCACTACAGTATTTGTATTAGGTGAATTGAAAAATACTATTTCTTTTGTTTTTTACAGTGCAAATATTTGTAATCAAAAATAAATATAAAGTGAGCACTGCACACTTAGTATTCTATGTTATAATTGAAAATATATTTGAAAATGTAGAAAACATCCAAAAATATTTAAATAAATGGTATTCTATTATTGTTTAACAGCGCAATTAATCATACTCAATTTTTTTAATTGCTTGACAGCCCTAATTTTTTCCTAACTTCATTCTCAGAAATGGCTGAACCAATTTTGCTGAAACTTAAAAAAAAAAATTATTAACTACAGGTTAAGCATAGGCATCATCTCCATCTATAATGTAAGGAGAAGAGGAGGCCTAGAGTATTCATGGAGTTGGCTCAGGATTAGTGGGCTGAATTGTACCAGAGACAAGTTGCTATAGTAGATAAGCTGTTGTGCTCCAGGAGATTCTAGAAGACAGTCCCTATACCGGAGACACGGTCTGCCAGTATCTAGTGGTGCCTCAGATGGGTATGCGGTGCGGAGGGAAAGGTTGGCTTCTTGAATGCTTCCTCCATTCAACCACACAGTAGCTGGGGCAGTCTGACCCTTAGGTTAAAGGAGTCCACGGCTACATGTTAAGTATTTCTGGGATGGCATTTTAAGACTGAGGCCTACATTTTTATTTTCAGAATTGTGGTGGTGATCAGTAGTACTTCCATTATTTGAGAGACACTGGCTTATACAGAAATGGAAAAGTAGAGTTCTCAGCTTCTATGACATGTGGCTTGTGAGATGAAGGTCAGTGGGAGATTAAGGCAGTTAGCTAGCAGAAGAAGGCAGGGAGGGAGGTGTGGGTTTTTTTCTTTCTTAATTTTCAGGTACTCTATAAGGAAGAACCCACAATGAGAGGAAAATGACCAACACGCTGCTAGCTCTTCCTCTGCCTCCACTTGTGGGGGGTCCCTGCCAGACAGGCATCCTGACTCTGGGTCTTCCACCCAGTCCTTAGTCTTGACTTGCTGGGAATGCAGCCTGCGTATTTCTGCTGATGAAAGCCTGGCAGGAGGAACCACCCAGTATGAGAGGTGGCTGCTGGTGTCCCTCAGGAAATAAGAAAGAGAGCTCCAGGAGGCGATGGCTCATCTGTGTAGTGTCCAGTAGCATGAGGACTTCAACATGATGGATGTAAAAACATCTAGAAGTGAGGATGCTAATTAACCACAGACGACTACATTGGTACCAGAGGACGGAAGAGATTGGCTGTTGGCTAGCTTAGTCAGTAGGCAGTGCTCCACCACCCACCCAGATTCCTCGTCCATGATGATCAAGGAGCAGTATGCTGTGCCGGCCAAAGGAAGTGAGGAGCAGACTCCAGTGGTTGAAGATGAGGAGCTGCCTGCTCCCAAGGTTGGAAGGCTCTCAGCCACCACATCCAAGAAGAGGCAGAGTAACGTGCTTGGCAGGGGATTTTCTTTGGAATGTGTTGGAATTCCCATCTGGCTGACCTGACATGATGTCTTGGTAGGTGTGCTGTCTGCCTGGAGCCTGCATCAGAAGTGTTATGGAGAGGTTGCCAGGCCAATCCATCCCTTTTACCCCTACCCCATCCACATGGGCACTAATAATACTGCCAGGTGTGACCCTGAGCAGATCAGCAGTCATTACAGGGCTCTGAGAGTGAAGGTGAAAAAGCCCAGGGAGCAGGTTGTGTTCTCATCCATCCTCCAGGTTGAGGGTACGGCCCAGGCAGGGACATGCTCTTCCTGGAAATGAATGCATGGCTACGCAAATGATGTTGACAGAAGGGCTTCAGCTTCCTCAACCACAGGATGCTGTTCTAGGAAGAACTGCTGGGATGAGATAGGGTCCACCTGATCAAGAAGGGGAAGAACATCTGCACATATTGACACCCCAGTCTAGTGAGGAGGGCTTTAAACTAGATTCAAAGGGGGTAGGTGACAGAAGCCCAGAGGTAGGCATACCTTAACAGAGGGCTAGATGTTGGGGGATGGGTGGGGAGACATGGAAAATTACAGTGGGGTCACAGGAGCAACATGAGGGAAATTAGTATAGGAATCTGCTCAACACCTTAGATGTCTATACACAAATGCAAGGAGTATTGGGAATAAACTAGAAGAACTGGAAGTATTAGTGCATAAGATAAATTATTACTTAATTGGCATCAAAGAAATTTGGTGGGGTAATTCTCATGGTTGGAATATTGCTACAGAAGGGTACATTTTGATCAGGCAGGGGAAAAAACAGATGGTGTAGCATTGTACATCATGAATATTTACACTTGTTCTGAGGCCCAGATGGAGGTGAGAGGCAGACCAGTTGAAAGTTTTTGGGTAAAGATAAAAAGGATAAAAAAACAAGGGGACATGTCAGGATAGAGGTCTACTATAGACCACCAGATAGAACAAATACCAGAAATATGCAAAACATAAGATCTGGTAGTAATGTGGGAGTTTAACTACCCAGACATCCATGGTAAAAATAATATGGTAAAACACAAAATTTCCAATAAGTGATTGGAATGTGTTGAGGACAAATTTTTGTTTCAGAAAGCGGAGGAAGTAACCAGGGGAACAAACATTTTAGACTCAATTCTGACCGACAGGGAGGAATTGGTTGTGATATTGAAGGTGGAAAGCAATTTGGTGAAAGCATGAAAGTGATCATGAAATGATAGATTTCATGACTGTAAGGAAAGAAAGGAGTCAGCAGCAGAATAAGGACAATGCACTTCAAAAAAGCAGAGTTCATCAAACTCAGAACTGGTAGGTAAGATACCCGGGAAGAAAATCTAAGGGATAAAGTAGGTCAGGAGAGCTGGCAGTTTCTCAAGGAGACAATATTAAAAACAACCGAAAACTATTTTGATGGGAAGAAATGATAGTAAGAATAATAAGAGGCCAATGTGGCTGCATCTGGAGATCTTTAATGACCTGAAAATCAAAAAGGAATCCTACGAAAAGCAGAAACATGAAATACAAGAGAATTGTAAAAGCGTGTAGGGACAAAATCAGAAAGTCTTAGGCACAAAATGAGTTCCACCAAGCAAGGGACATAAAAGGCAATAAGAAGAGGTTCTTTACATTAGGAGAAAGATGAAGGAAAATGTAGGTCCTCTACTTAATGGGGAAGGAGAGAGTACAACTGATGGCATCAAAAAAGCTGAGGTGTTTAATGTCTATTTTGCTTCAGTCTTCATAAAAAGGTTACTGGTGTCCAGATACTCAACACAATTAATATTAAGAAGAGGGAAGGAACACAAGCCAAAATAGGGAAAGAACGTGTTAAAGAATATTTAGATAAGTTAGATTTATTCAAGTCCAAAGTTACTGGAACAAATGATTAAACAATCAATTTGTAAGCACCCAGAGGATAATAGGCTTATAAGGAATTGTCAGCATGGATTTGTTAAGAATAAATCATTCCAAACCAACCTAATTTCCTCCTTTAAGTGGGTTACTGGCCTGGTGAATAGGATGGAAGCAGTAGATGTGATATATCTTGATTTTAGTAAGTCTTTTGATGCAGTCCCACATAAAGTTATCATAAGCAAATTAGGCAAATACATCTAGTTGTATTTATTATAAGGTGGGTACACAACTGGTTGAAAGACTGTACTTAGAGAGTAGTTTTCAATGGTGCACTGTCAAACAGAGAGAGTTTATCTAGTGGGGCCTCACAAGGGTCAGTCCTGGGTCTGGTATGATTCAATTGGATAATGGAGTGGAGAAGATGCTTCTAAAATTTGCAGATTACACCAAGGTGGGGAGGGGTTGCAAGCACTTTGGAGGACAGGATTAGAATTCAAAAGGATCTTGACAAATTGGTCTGAATTCAATAAGATGAAATTCAATAAAGATAAGTGCAAAGTACTTCACTGAGGAAGTCAAAATCAAATGCACAGCTATGAAATGGGGAATAACTAGCTAGGTAGTAGTTGTGATGTAAAGGATCTGGGAGTTTTAGTGGATCACAAATTGAATCTGAGTCAACAATGTGATGAAGCTGTGAAAAAGGCTAATACCATTCTGGAGTGTATTAACAGTAATGTATGTAAGACATGTGCGGTAATTGTCCCTCTATATTCGGCATTGGTGAGGCTTCAGCTGGAGTAAAACATCCAGTTTGGAGCACCACACTTCAGGAAAGGTTTGGACAAATTGGAGAGACTCCAGAGGACAGCAAAAAAATGATAAAATGTTTAGAAAACCTGACCTATGAAGTAAGGTCAAAAAAACCGGGTACGTATGGTTTTGAGAAGAGAAGACTGATTGGGACCTCATAACAGTCTTCAAATTTGTTAAAGACTATTATAAAGGGTACGGTGATCAATTGTTCTCTATATCTGATGAATGTAGGATAAGTAATGGGCTTAACGTGCAGCTATGGAGATTTAGGTTAGATATTAGGTAAAACTTTCTCACTGTAAGGAGAGTTAAGCTCTGGAATATGTTTTTAAAGAAGGTTGTGGAATCCCTGTTGTTGGAGGTTTTTTAAGAACAGGTTAGACAAACACTTATCAGGGATGGTCTAAGTTTTTCCAATCCTGCCTCAGTGCAGGGGCTGGACTTGGTGACTTCAAGGTTCCTTCCAGACTTATGTTTCTGTGAAGAGCTTTTGAAGAACTAAAGGATGTGAAAAATTTACCAGGAATAAGTCTCTGGGGAACAAGAATAAGTCAAGCCCAGCAAATCATCAACACTGGGATAATAGAAAGGACCTAGAAGATGGGTAAGGCCACATATGAAGGCCTCTGTTTTGCAAATACTTATATATGTGCTTAACTTCATACACATGAGTATTCCATTCCAACAGCTGAGATTGGATGACAGAGGATGCATCATTTGACAAATTGCCCTGTTCTGTTCATTGACTCTGAAGCACCTGGCATTGTCCACTGACGGAAGATAGGATTTTGAGCTAGATAGACCATTGGTCTGAATCAGTATGCCATTATTATGTTCTTAAATCAGCACCTCAAGGGTAAACTACAAAGTCCATCACCCCATGACAGCTACCTCCCAAATCCCAAACCAACCCCAAAAGCACGGGGTTTAAAAATATTCAGAGTCCCTCTCGTTAGATCACAAGACCCCAGGCAGTCCTCAGACCACAGCCACCACTCGGAAGCTCACTGGTGCCACTGGGAAGTATGGCTTCTGGACCCTAGCTCACCATAGGCAGTGCCCGTGAAGCTCCCAATTGGAGGAGACATCCAGCCTCTCAGATTAGCTCAGATTCGCTATTTAAGCCAGAAAGCACAGGAAGTTGTCTGAGCAACTAGGTGGATCCCTAGCTGGCTGCTGCATCAGACCTTGCCTTCTCACCTGACTCCTAATTCTTGCCTTGTTCCTGATCCTGGCTACTACACCCACCCCTGGCACTGCCTCTGCCTCTGACCCCCAGCTCTGGTTCCTTGCTTCCAACTCCTGCTCCAACCACTAGGCCTGAAACCCTATGCCTTGGTCCATGACATCTTGCCATAAATGTTCACTTTCTCAGTATTCCTCCCCAAAATCACAAGGTGTCTCATCCTCATGCATAGAAGAGAGAAATCCTCAATTTTGTGGCTTTGTTATGTGAACGTATGGAGTCTACTGGAAAGAACAAATTAAGCTGTTCACTGAATTTGATTTCAGTTAATTCAGATTGTTTGTTCATCATTTCACTGTGTATGAATAGACACCAGGCACTGGCATACAGCTGAATCAGTTACCTTGTTTAAATTGAATGCTATTGTTGATACTTTATGATACGAGACAAAATTTCCCCTGAAAGGAATTCTCTTCCCCAGGAGAATCACTAGCAATGGCAAACCAACTCAGTAAATCCTGGAGAAGTTTATCACCCATATCAAAGGAAGAAAGTCATACAGACCTTCAGAAGCTCAATATATTTCCTTTCTAGTTTAGGAAGCAAATGTCTCATCTCTATTATAGAAATAATTATGGATATAGACTGTAGAATAGCTGTTCTATAATTGTTGTGTGTGATTCTCTAGGATGTCCAGATCAACTCCAAACTACTCTCACTAGCTCTCCTTTCTGGAAAAATGTCAAAAAACAAAATGTTAAAAACATTTTAAGTGAGATTTACATTGAATTTAAAATCAATGTGCAAGCCAAAATAAGTAGAGAGGAGTGAAAAAGAGAATGTAATGAGGTTCTAAAGTGCAAAGCATAATGGTTATCAGCCACTAAGTTTAGATCAAATAATAATTATATTTTGAAGAGGAGATAGAATAATTGTTCTCTTTAGGAAATTAAAGCAAGATATAAATACAAATCTGAAAAGAACTTGTACTTAACCAATCTGTTCTGCCCACTAGAAATAACTCCCAGGACCCAAAGGAATATTTCGTAGGACTCAATCCTGAATGAGTATTGGACTCATGTCAGAGGTTTAGAGACAGTCAGAGGTTTAGAGACAGCCAGAGCATGGAGTTGTGTCCCTAGCCATCTTGGCTAACAGGTCCTATCCTCCGTGAACTTACCTAATCCTTTTGTGAACCCAGTTTTACTTTGGGTCTTCCCAACCACACTGGTGATGAGATCCACAGGTTGACTGTGCATTGTGAGAAGATGTCCTTGTGTTTGTTTTAAATCTGCTGCCTATTAATTTCATTGGGTGATCTCTGATTCGTGTGTTATGTGAAGGGATAAATAACTCTTCCTAATTTACTTTCTACCCACCTTTTTGATTGTATAGATCTCTATCCTCTTCCCCCCTTAGTCATCTCTTTTCTAAGAGGAACAGTTCCAGTCTTTTTAAACTCTCCTAATCTGAAAGCAGTTCCATACCCTGAATCATTTTTGTTGCCCTTCTCTGCACTTTTTCCAATTCTAATATATCTTTTTTTTTTTTGAGCTGGGAAGACCAAAACTGCAGTATTCCAGAGTTGGGCATATTATGGATTTATAGAGTGGCACTATGATATTTTCTGTCATATTATCTAGCGCTTTCCTAATGGTTCCTAACATTCTGCTAGCTTTTTTAACTGCTGGTGGACATTGAACAGATATTTTCAAAGAACTATCCACAGTGACCCCAAGAACTTTTCCTTGAGTGGTACAAGCTAATTTAGACCCCTTCATTTTGTATGTATAGTTGTATTATTTTTTCCAGTGTGCATTACTTAGTACTTATCAACATTGAATCTCATCTGCAATTTTATTACCAGTCACCCAGTTTTGTGAGATCTCTTTGTAACTCTTCACAGTCAGCTTTGGATTTAACTATCTTGAGTAATTTTGAATTACTTTGCCAACTCATTGTTTACCACCTTTTCCAGATTATTTATGAATATGTTGAACAGCACAGGTCCCAGTACAGATTGGTGGGGACCCTGGCTACTTATCTCTCTCCAGTTTGAAAACTGACTCTTTATTCCCACCCGTTGTTTCCTGTTTTTTAGCCAGTTACTGATACATGAGAGGACCTATTTTGCTTAAGGACCTTTGGTAAGGGACCTTGTCAAAAGCTTTCTGAAAGTCCAAGTACACTATACCAACTAGATCACTCTTTTCCACATGTTTGTTGGCGTAGTTGGGTGTTCAGCTATGGCCCCTGCATCTCATAGTCTACTTAATTGTGGCTGTGAAGATGGAATATCATTCTCATGACCTGGGAATATACTTGTTTGATCAGGAAATCCTGGCACCACCAAGACTGAGTCCAACAAAGCCACTTTTCAGAACAGAACCATACTTTAAGCAATCCCTTAAAAATATGTGTATGCAGTTTTGTTCAACCTGTAGTTAAAGTTACTGGGTGGGATTTTCAAAATAGTTTAAGAGATTTAGGATCACATGCCTGTTTGAGTTTCAATGAGGCTTGTGCTCCTAAGTCACATAGGTGCTTTTTAATGGCCCTCCTCCCACCACTTCTATTAGACAACTGATTTTGCTGGTCCCTTATGTGATCATATAAACTATGTTTCATGTTACATATGAAACACATATGAAATCATGATGATTTGGAGAAGATTTGCATGATTTTTTCCTGCAATCAACATATTGAAAGTGATACAGAACTCCTAGGAGAATAAGGAGAATAAGAACCTCTAGGGGAATATTGTGATTGCTGTGCTCTAGGAAGCTGCTGCTTCTCAGATTGCTCAGCACCTGGGTTAAAATCAGTCCACAGATAATATGATAAGCACATCACCTAATGTGATTCAGAATGAGCAATTTTCATATTAATGGCTTTCTCACTGTATTAATGAAAACACAATTCACCATTATAATGGGGATATCACTTAAATTACACCAAAATTGCTAACGTGAAGGGAGGCTGTTAATAAAGTAAAACTGTTGTACGTGCTAATGACAATCCTATTGTATTAATGATTTTTATATTAGCAACTGTTGTATTACATTAGCAACAATTGAACCAACTCACTGATGTTATAGTAAAGTCATTTATGTTCTACAACTTGTCTCTGGTATGAGATGGATTTGAGAGCAAACTCTTTTTCTCAGGGGTTTCTAGGGGGATAACAAGGGTTGAAAGCCAACACGGGAATAGAAAGCAGTAAACTTAGGTTCTAGTCTTAGCTTTGTTGCTGATCTGCCATGTGATTTGTTTTTTTTGTTTTGTTTTTTTTTTGTGGTGAGTCACTTGAGTTACTTGTGCTTCAGCTTTCCCTTCTGCTAAATAGGAATGATACTAACCAACCATATTTATAAAGGTTTATGCAGGATAATGTTGTATCTTGCTTTAAAGATAGGAAGCCACATATTTCTGATTCACTTAAACTATAACAATGGAGTTATGCCCCCTAATCCCATAGAACCCCAAGAGGATTTGTGTGCTAACTCCCACTGGCATTCATCTGTGCCTACATCCCAGCCTACATTACATGCCTTCTTCTGAAGTTCTTACTCAGAAAAACTCCCAGTGATACCTGAGTAAGGACTTAAAGATTTGGTCCTTTATGTGGGGAAGCATTACTGTAGTTGGGAAATGCTGTTGGTATTGTAGCTGTCTACCAAATGGTGGAGTACACTGTGATTTTAGCATGCTATTGATCTACTGATTATGTATAACTGACATTAATATTAATAGGTATTTAATATATCAAGCGTGAAACAGTCTTACAAAGAGGGGGGGAACACTAAAAAAATTACTAAAATTACGCCATCCTTTATAGAAATGTTCTTTTCTCTAATCAATAGGGCACAAGCAGTTTCAATACAAAGAGGGAGAGAAGAAGTTGTAGGCATCATGCAGTTTGACATCATTAACTTGTTATAAGAAGATACGCTTGTTCAATTGTTGTAGCACTCGTGCTATACATTTACATTTCCTGGAACTTCTCTAATAATGTGTAACTTGTTTTTCTGGGAGGGATTCATGTACAAGACTTTCAAAAGTGACCAATGACTTTGGGTGCCTCATTTTAGACAGTCCAGTCTGAAGTTAAAACCTAAACATTGGGACACCCACAGTCATGAATCACATTTGCAGATCTTTGCACAAGAGTGCAACCATACACCCAGTGCACTTAACATGGGATTTACAATAAATTAGACTGGTTCAAATTATCAAAATGTTGATGAAATTTAGTCATTGAATTTTTATTTTTCAATAGGGGAAAAAAGGGAATAACATTTGGGAAAATTACCTTCCATTAGAGCAGGATTGGATCCCAAAACTTGATCATAAAGCAGTAGATTAATAGATTTTAAGAGCAGAATGTACTGTGCTATATTGGTTCTTATTCCACACTCCTCCTCATAACATCTAGGTATCTGAGCACCTTCCAGAGTGCATTAAGCAACATGATTAACACCTGTTGTGTTTGTTCTCTCATCCTCTCCACAGGGAGATAAGTGTGTGTAGTGGAGTGTTTTGTTTTGTAATTATGGAAGAGAGGGCCAGCAGAAGGTCTATGCACTACTGAAGTCTTGGTTAAGCTGTCAAAATGGATTGTGAGACCGAGATTACTAAAGTGGAAAAAGGGGGTTAGGTGCCTAACACTGTTTTGTGTCCTGTTGGTTCAGGATAGTTATTTTAGGATTGTGTCTAACGCGTATTCTGAGGTGGAGAGTTTTGCCTGGTCCCTTAGGGCCATTCTGGCAAGTTAATAAAGAAGCAGTTATTGAAACTGGCCCTGATGTGCTGTGCTCCCTACATACTATGAGTGGTTGTAACAAACATCCATTGGAATTGAATAGAAATTGGGCCTATCTCTTAGGTACTGTTGAAAATCCCACTCTCAGTGTGACTCAACTGATGCATAGAGCTTTGTGAGGACATTCTACACAAGTGTAAATTCACCAGTATGCATTCAAATCATCCTCTGAAACATGCAAAGCTGTAAATAGTAACAGTTGTGACATGTTCAGTATACAGAAAAATAGTGAATATAAGTGTTATGCTATATGAATCGCTAAGTTTTTCAAATAACTTTCTCATAACTACTGAACAAATGTGACCTCGGTGTATTCCATAGCTTAGTTTTCAAGAAAATGTGTAATATTTTTTTCTTATGTTATTTTGAAACCTCAGAAGTTAATTACTGGAGATAGTTGGATTATTTTTCTTGCTTATCTTTATTCTGTTGGGACTACACATAATTTGCATGTAGCACCATAATATGAGTCCACTTCAGATACAGTCAATTATATAAGTCTATCAACAGATATTTTATTATGGGAACAATGGAGACAGAAGGCTTGTGCTTTGTGATGAATGTAGATTAGGAAGCGGTCACCCTGACATACCTAATTAGTTTTAGAATTTTAAATTAATAGGTAGTATGCCCTGAAGGCATCCATACATTTAGGCTGAGACTGCAGGATATCTGGTCCAGCTCCCATCTGCTTTTGTGAGCAATGGCATGGCTTGATGCACTGCTTATATAGTGGCATAAAATACTATGGCACAACTAAGTCACTGTAAAAACAAAATTTGCATAATACTTTTGTCATCCTGCATATATTTCTTTTTGGAAACATTTGTGCTAGTAAATAATTATGCAAATTCCTAATAAATGGGTGGTTCAAACTGATATATCTCAGGTGCTCTATGAGACCTAAATAGATCTTTAAACCAAGATCTCAGTAAACAATTGATGCAGAAAATCTAAGAGTATGAAATGAATAGCATATACTGTTATACTCACATACTACTTAATGTTATCAATTTGAACCAAAAGACATTTTTACTGCCAAGCACTGAATTCAAGGTTCTGTTCTTGTGCTCAGACAGCTGGTAAATAACAGGAATATGCAAATCAGGTACCAAAAAATGTGATTCAGTCCAAACCTTTACACCAAACTCGAAAGAAATCCAAACCAAACTTTTTCTGAGGAATTTGGCTAATAGCTCTAATTTGGCTAATATCTGCAATGCATCTGCATTTCATGGTTTTGGCTGCTACTAGGACAGACAGATTATGAGGAAAGTTATTTTAAGAGATACCAAGATAATGAATGTGGTATAAAAACTTAGATTGAGGTTTGCTTTAAGTTTTTGAGCTTGTTAACTGAAGAATGCCAATCTCATGCACACTGACTCATGCGAACTTTGAAAAATCCCATATAAAATGAAATAAGCAAGTTTCACTGAGCTGTCTTTATTATCATGGTGGTTTTGATTCAGACACACCAGGAGCTACTGCAAATCTCGCACCCAGCGAGACTTTTTACTGATTACCTATGACTGATTTCTTTTATTTTCACTTACACCGATGTAGATATTCATTAAAACACCTTTAGTTGGGAAAACATAACTGTGAGTGCAGGTCAGCACAGCACCAAACAAACCTTTGATTCCAAACCTAGAAGCTTGGACAGGCTTACTGAGGTCTACAAACCATGTGAGCTGGGCTGACTTTCAATCTAACTTCAGTTAGGTTACCAGTTCAAGTGGAAAGCGTGTAACTGGGTGGAATTATGGAATTATGCTGTTTTTTTTCCAAAACCCATTGAAGTCAGTGGAAAGTCCCATTAACTTTAGTGGGATTCAGCTTAACCCAATGATCCTAACTAACTTATTTATTTATAATTGGTGAAAAACATTTTAATTCACTTTGAGAGTAATGCAAAGGAGCCTGTTTTAGTATATCAAAAGCCGAGGAATCTACAGATTGAAGCATCCACATAGTATTACTCATTCGATTGTGCTTTCCCTTAATATTGTCAATCAGTGGCTGTTATTACTCTAAATGGAATGTGTGCCAGACAATATGGTTCCCAGACATCCAGCCTTTTTTGTGGAGATAATGTCAATGGAATAAAATGTCACTGAATAATGGTTTCCTAATGCTACATAAATGCCAAGGCAAAACCAATGTATTTATTTTATAATCATCTATTTTCTGGAAAATAAATGTTGGCGTGAATCCAAAATGTTTATTTCCAAAGTAGAAGACATTGATCCTGTGACAACCTCCGGTTATGAGGACTTTACTTCCATTATTATGCCAGATGATTGGTGGGTTGCACGTTGATTTGTTTTGTTCAATGGGAGCTGGTACAGTTGAGTGAATTTCATACGGTACTAATTTTGTTGAATTCTGATCTATCCTTCATTGCCTTTATTAACCTTCTGTCCTTCTCTGTGACAATTTCAAAACAACACCTTCTTGTTTACAAAATTGTCATTGGCCTTAATGCACACTTATGTTTACCTCTTCCACTGCAGATTCACCCTGCTCCTCCATTGTTAGCCCCTTCATCTCATCTTCATGACTTGCCTTGGTGTGAGGGGAAAAGGTCTTTCTTTCACTTTTTTGTTGCATCTATTTGAAACTCTACAGTGCCACTTTAGCTTTACATTTTCCTACTTACCATTGAGGTACTGGCAATAATATAGCACAGGGATCCCATAGAAAATCCATTATACCCCATAATCCATGTTAAATTCCCTAGACCAGAGTATGTGTGCTGTAGCAAAGAGGAGTGAGGAACTAGGAAATATATTCATTTATTTGTCCCTTTAGTAAAAAACATATCCTCATAACCACAACCAAGGATTGAGATGGAATCACCTGGTAAACAACTTTCTATAAAATGGCGCCGGAGATGCTTATACCTTGTTCCTGAAACATACTCCAAGTATATGAAAGTACAGCCCAGTGTTAAGTTTATGTGGTTTGAAAGGATGGGTAGCAGGAGAACACTAGAGACTGCATAAGAGTTTACACAGCTGTATCCTCCCCAGGGAATCATATTTGAAAACACATCACACTTTCTGTCATCTGGTCCAAAACCAACACATTTATTCTTCAGGAGGATTTTTTTTTGCAAGTCCCAGGGATAAAGCATCCTTAGTAGAGATGAATTAAGAGGAGAGCATTAACTCCACCAGAGGCAGGTAAATAATTCCAATTCTCCTTCCAAAATGGTGGTGAAATTTTAATAAGAGACTTCTGCAAGTTCCCAAGGACCTCTTCCACCACATCAGTGCTGTTCAGAGAGGTATAAAATTGACTTTAAACCTCCACCAATTCACCCTTCTTCTATTCTTCTTCTATCCTTCATTGGAACTAGTCTACTTTAGTGATGCATACCTTCTATATTTTCAGAACTGTGGGTCAAATTAAGCTTTCAGCTACAGGATTGTAAATCTAGATAAGGTCTATTGACGCCACTGAATTTCTCCAGATTTACACCAGTGTCACCACAGAATTTGAACTCTTGTATTTATTTATATTTTATGTAACAGATGAAAAGTCAAAGATTAGGAAGGCTCCACAATTACACAGTGTGTGCGAGAATGAAAAACATACACCATAGTGCAAGAACTAAACAACACCGTGAAGCTATCATTTTAAGAGTCAGCTTTTACCATCTTTCAACTTGCCCCATTTTCTTTCATTACTTGTACCTTTCTGCCTGTTGGAGATGTAGAGCACCGAACTCTGTTGCATCTCCCTAGGAACTCTTTTTGTCATTCTTTGTATAAAGGATGCTATGTATATAGTGCCTTAATTACGATTTATTTGGTACTAGCTCACAGTACCCCTGCATACAAATAGCTCCCCAAATCTGGGGAAGTTGGGTCCTAATTCTCAGATGGTATAGATTGGGGTAACTGTATTGACTTCAGCTGAACCAATTTAATTTATATGTGCAGACAATCTGGTCCTTGATCTTCAGAGCTAATTTCTCTCATTATAATGAGTCAAACCAAAACCCTTCCTTCAAATACCTTCAAGCTTTAAGGAAATTCAGATCTAGGCCCCTGATCCAGGAGAGCATATGCTTAACTTTAAGCACATGAGTAATGACATCCCTCTTCATCAAAGCAAATGAGCATGTATTTAATTTTAAGTGTTTAAATCCCATTGAAAATTAAATTAAGCATATGCATACAGGCTCTGCTGACTAGGGATGGGATTATATACATGATTAAATGCTATGTTGAATTGGTAACTATATTAATTTCACAGTTCAGGGTCATCTCTAGTCCTAATAAAGAAACAAAGTTTACCATCTGGTCTTGCAGGAGGATAGCTAAAACTGTGCTATTTCCTCCTTTCCCCTGTAATCTCAAATTCTCCTATCTGTCTATTTAAACCATTTTTCACCACCATTTCTAATCCGTGGCCCTGTGAATCAAAACCAGTATTTCAGCTATTTCTAAAGACAAAATACAAAGGAGAAATTCACTAGCCCATTCATGAAAATAAAATAATTTTTTTCATTAAAAAATGTTACAATATTTATATTAAAATTAGCTTCTTTCACTCCCCAGTGAAAACAAAGCTTTTATACAAGTGAAATAATCACGGGACTATCTCTTCAACCAAGATGGCTAGTGGGAGTATTTTATAGGAGGAGCTTGGAATTGGCCAGATATTTAAATTAAATAAAGACAACCACAGGGAGAAAATACTGGATAATAAAGGCTCCTTTTTTCTCGTGGAGAAAGGCATAACAAGAGCCAATAGCTGAGAATTAATGCCATACAAATTGAAATGAGAAATGAGGCCCACGTTGTTAACTGTGATAGTTATTAACTAGTGGAACAAACTATCAAAGGAAGTGGTGGATTGTCCAGCTCTTGGGGTCCTCAGATTAAGACTAGATGCCTTTCTGGAACAAATGCATTAGGGCAAACACAAGGTACTGGACTCACTACACAAGTAACTAGATAAATTTCTGTGGTGTGTGGTATACAGGAGGTCAGACTAGACAATTTAATGGTCCATTCTGGCCTTAAAATCTACAAAAGTGGGATTTACAAATTTGCCTGAACTGGCAAGGTGTCTAACTCCCACTGAAATTACAGGGATAAACATCTAACTCTTCGGCAACTTTGTAAATCCCACTTAATACCTATCTGCATCTTTCGGTGACTCGATACATTCAAAAATCTGACACCTAAGTCACCCTGGTCCACTAAGGTACTTAGGCACGTGCATCTTAGGTTTAGGCTCCACTGCCATCCACAACTCCTGTTGAACCCTGTAGGAACCTAAACCTACTTGGCGCTTAAGTTTTCAAGGTTCAAGTTTCCATGGTGCTTATGTTTCTGAATCTGAGCATGTGCACTACTACCTGCCTTTAGTTGTCTCGGTGCCTATCTCCCACCTAAGATCCAGAGTGATTCATGAACCAGGGGAAGATAGGTATTCAGCCACCTAAGTCATGTGCAGGGCCCAATTTGGTGGCTGTGTTCAGAGTCTGCCTTCTGGATCAGATCCCATTCAAAATCCAGCCAGAGGAGGTGGTTGTGCCACCTACCTTATAGGCCAGTGATTAGAGCATTCACTTGGAAGGTGGGAGATCCAGGTTCAATTCTGTCTTCTTTGCTGGAGGGGGAGAAATGATTTGAGCAGGCTGCCCATTGCTTGGGGTGGGGGGTGGAGGTCTAACCAGTTAGCGATGGGATATTCTGATGAGGCGCTCTCTCAGTCTTTCCCGTTGAAGCTGTTCCACTGTGGATAAATAATGAAAGAGTGATTGGAGCAGGGAGAATAAGACCCTGGGTCTCCCACCTCCCAGCTGGGTGCCCTAACCACCAGACTATAGAGTCAGTCTCACCCTGTCTCAACTCTGGCTGGCTGCATGGAGCAAGGCAGGCATCTAATTCATTCCTGCAAGAAACTACTTAGGTGCCAGAATCACCTGATTCCACATGGTGTGTTCCCATTCATGTTCACTAAGCAGAGATAGGTGCCTCCCTGCAGCCCAAATTTAGGTGTCTATCTCCAAGAGCGGGGTGGGGCTTAGCAAACATCCCTCCTCAGCATCTCCCATTGGCTAGTTTAGGTGGCTCCTTGCCTACCACACATTTTTTGTGGATCGCATTCTAAGGCACCTGTCCCTCCCTACTCATTACATAGGGGGCCTAGACACCTACCTCAGGCTTTGTGGATTGCAATGTTGTTCCTGTGATTTTTCTAAGTGCCTAAAAATTAGGTACCATGTTGCTCAGTGTTGGAATGCCTAAGTCCCTTTGTGGATCTTGGCCTTTGTAACTAAAGATATTTCTAACCTTTTTATATAGCAAAACAATCATAGCTCTGTGTTTTCTATACTGATATATAAAAGCCCAACGACAAAATAGTCTGAAGTCAGAGTATTTTTTTCAATATTTGCCAGAAAGTTTTTGGCCATATCTATACAATACAGAAAATAAATTCTATTTTATACCCATTATAAATAATACAGAACTGCAAGGAAAGATTTATAATAAAAATGAGATATCCTAAAGTATAACAGTACTGTTTGATATAGCAATGATATTGCAGCACTAAGAAAAAATGGACTACATTTTTAACATCATTGCGGTAAGTATACATTTTTCATTTCAGTCACAGTTTCTTCCTGTTCCAAACATGCTATACAATCTGAAAGGATCTGGGGAATTAATTAGGTGCATTTCATTCCTCCTTTGCCTTATCCCCTCAATTCTTGTAGTTTAGGGAGCTGAACACACCAATGACTGATAAGCCATGAGAGTCCTATTTACTTTGCAGAAGGTTCTGCAAATCCTATTGAGATGCTGGCCTGTGTTTAAATTTTCTTCACTCAGTCCTTGAGATGGTAGCATTTGACTGTAGCCCTTGAAAGCAAAAGTAGCATTACACTTAGAAAAACAAATGGAAGTAGATTAATAAGAACAACAACCTTGGCAACTTAATAGCAACAAGCCTCTTGTATAGCCAAGTTTACTAATATTTCCTGTTTAATTAGCAGTACATCAGAAGAGACACAAACCATTAATTATGATTGGCAGTAAGAATTTTACCCATTCCACTTACTATAAATAATAATTATAATGAGGTATATTTGAGAAACTACCAGAGCCTTCATTTCTTAAACTGTGTAGCTTTAGCTGGCTTCTAGCTCACACAGAGATAGTGCAAAATGCAACAT
The DNA here is from genome assembly GCF_965140285.1 of Lepidochelys kempii. Lineage (NCBI taxonomy): Eukaryota > Metazoa > Chordata > Testudines > Cheloniidae > Lepidochelys > Lepidochelys kempii. The sequence goes on from NC_136387.1 coordinate 26,280,393, forward strand.
GGTACCATGACTCGAGGACACAATCTATCTATAAGTGGGTCAAATTCATCCTTTGGATCTTTGGATTTTAATGGTCCAATCCAATTCTCATTAAAGCCAAAGGAAAGACTCCCATTGACTTTCCGTGGAAGTTGGATTGTCCCCGTGTGCTTAAACTAGTTAGCTGTGTGAAAATGGAATTCCTTTTGCAATAATTTTCACTTCTGTCATTTTAGTTTTGGAAATCAGTGGGTGCAAAAAATAAACCAAATGCTTTTTTGGGGAGACCACAAAAATGGCAGCTTCGAGCCATCATTAATCTGAAAAAGAATGAGCACATGTGTGCATCCCAACTGTGTTTTTGTTATGATATTGTATTTTATGCATGCAGCATATTCCCTCTTTCATTGCTCCACGGGCAAGCTATCTAGCATATTTCCCTTGTAGGGTGGGTACACTGCACTACCAAAGAGGCAAATAAATTTGAAAACACATACCCCCATGACTTCCATGGGCTCCCCATCCAATTCAATTGACCATGGAAAAGGCTCTTATGTCTTTTCCTGCAGCATATATTGTCTCCTCCACTATGCCAAAACCTTAGTTATGTGCATCATAGGAAGTATATATTAACTGAAGATACGCATAACATCTGGGCTGATTGTGAAGAATCAAAAGGCAAATTAAATCTCTGAAAGAGTTCTCTCTGGAGACTCCTTGCTTTAGGTGAAATTACATTCCTTGAAGATTCATCTAAAACCTTCCCTGCTCCTCCCCCTCCCCGGACTTTATTGCCGCAGTTTTGAAATGCTAGGAGCTTTCTTAACCAATGCAGAGGCATTAATATATTCACTTTCATCATCACAATGAAACATGACAAATTTTTCAATATTGTTAGATTCAGATTAGGTTGTTACTGTAGACACAGTATTAGAAGAATGATTTGTAAGCAATTGACTGGCTTTTCACAATTTCTGACATTACATATGCAAAATAGGTTGCCTGATAAATGTGCAAACAAAAGTGTGTATGAAGTGTATATTAATGCTCTGCAAGTTACAAGAGGCATTTCTCTAGCAAAGTTTGATCTTCATTCTCATTGTGCCAATTGACAGTTTCTCCCACAAACAAAGCTCAGAACCTGAAAAAACACCCCTCTCTTCTTATTGATCTTTCCATTGAGCATGAAGAAGCATTTTTATCCAGTGGCCCATTAATGTGGCAAGCACTTAGACATTTATGTAGGAAAGAGTAATGATGTGATCTGATGTGCTTTATAATCACCTATTCGATTTTCCACATTTGAAATAGTGGTCCTCCATTTCCTTCTCCTACCTCAAGTAAGGCTGAGACTAATTATGCCTTCCTAATTTCCTTAGTTTTATTACATTTAAATAGCATACTTCAAGTGTTCAATGTTATTGGTTACCAGTGTGCATAAATTTTAGGCAACAGTAAAAGTACTGGTACTTTATAGGGCTGAGATAGCCTACAAAGACTGAAATCTGAATTGCTCTGCTATTGTATTGCATTCTCAGTAACTTTCAAATTATAGTGCTCACTGATAATTTCTAGTAAGTGGTCACACATCTTTAAAAATCTGCTACTGTGCTTGAGACATTTTTTTTTTTGAGTATTTCAAGATTTGCAGTAAGATGCATCTAGATACACTGTTTTAGCTGTAGGTCTCTGCTTATCATTCCATCTTTAGGGTTACCATGGCTAAATAATATGACTTTCCCTATGCAATGCAAAGAAACATAGTGAGGGTCCAAGTAGGAAATAATTTATTATGGGTTTTGCAAACAACTCTGAGGAGATAGGCACCCAACTCCCATTTAATGTTAGTGGAATTTGGACACCTAAGATTTTAGCTTCCAATGGAAATCCCAGCCTTAGTTTCTGAATAAAAAAGATCTTACAAATTTGACAAAATATGCATTCAGTCAACTACTGCTCTGAGCACATCATAGGTGTATGACACAAGAACAATGGTAAGAAAAGCAATTGCCCCGAGTTTTGAGACCGTATTAATTATGATGAGCTTATCTTTTGGGTTCCGTTAGGTACAAATACTATATCTTGTCTCACTAGCTTTTGCAAAGGGGCGATTTAGTAGTTATAGTCAAAGCCTGATATAAAGAAAACTGCAGTTGTGTTTTACAATAAAAAGTGGACAATACCAAATCTCCTCTTAGATGTTATCCTCCTTTTAAGGCTGGAATAAATAATAATAATAAACAAAGCATACACACCACTTAATCTAGAGAAGTCCCACTTAATCTAGAGAAATAATGTTCGATTGGGACTAAAGTATCCCATAGGCCTTGTGCTAACCCCTGCTGTAGTTGGTAATTTCACCTGACATGAATGAGGGCCTGATCCAAAAGCCTCTGAAGTCATGGGTAGCGCCGCTCCAAAATTTCCCAGTGGCAGTGGTGGATTTAGAGTTAGTGGGGCCCTGTGCGCAGCTTCTTTTTTGTCCCCCCACCTCCCGCGGGACCCAGCCAAGAAAAAGAACATTCTCTCTTACTCTCCCAAATTTTTCATTCTTTTTTTTCCATCCTCCTCCTATATTATAAGCAATGGGAAGTAAATGAAAATGAAGTGAGGTACCTTGATTGGGGCCGGGGGTTTGCTGATTTGATTCAATCAAAACATTGTGTGGGAACATGTTGGTTTTTTGTCAGATCATCCAACAGAAATCAGGCAGATATCCCTGACTCCTCAACAACCTGCCAGGCACGCTACTGCAGAGCTGAAAGCCTGGCAGCCTTTGGAGCCTCAGCCACAGCTGGAATTCCGAGGGCTTCCAGAACAGGTCTCTAAGCAGCACAAGGACCCCGATCAATTTCATTTGGAAAAGTCAAAAACAAAATATTTTGATTTTTTTAAATGACATTTCAGAATTTCCATTCTGTGAGAAATGTCAGAATGCTGATCTTTCATTCTGAGGCAGAATTATTTTATTTATTTAATTTTGGAATTTCCCATGGAACAGGAATTCCAGTTTCTCACCAGCCCTAATCGTGTGGTTCTGCCTGTGATTGGGTGTACCACTAGTTGATTGCACACTTTTCAAAACTTGCATTTCTAAAATTAATAACTTTAAATCACATCAAGACCTGAAAATCAAGTCAAGTTTGAAATAAATGGATTCAGTAATGTTAATGCTTTAAATGTTTAAATCTGGCACTTGGGAGGAAGTAGGGACTGGAAACATGCCTGCCCCTTGCATGGTGACCATAGGTGAGAAGATTCCTTAATCAACTCTCCCACTTCAACACTTGTACCATGGGCCAAAAGCAATCGGGTTCTGTATTGTAGCACATAAAAACAAAGAGGTAAAGCCATACTTCTGTATTTAACCGTAACATTTGCATTTCCTGACTGTCAGGTGTGTTACTGTCCCACCTTACCATAGTACTAACATGTTTTTACATTTTTTTTATTAAAAATATCAGATTAAATCATCTTTTCAGATTCAAATGTTTGTAAATAGCTGAGCGGATCATTAATTCTCCTAAAAATGCCCAGCCGTTATGAATTAAAATTGCATCAAATGTTTTTTAAAAGATCTATGCACTTCACCCTCCCCCAATTTTTATTTTATAATAGCAGTAACAACCTCAGCACAAGGTGTTTCCTTAGGGTTTATGACCAGTTGAAGTTAATGGCCCTGAGCTGCACTTTGGGATATCAGCTCCTCCCAGTTGGTCATTAATTCCCAGGAAATGTCTTGTGCCTTAAATTATCATTGCTTAATTAGGTCATTATGAAATTGCATGTTTATGTCAGTATCACAGGAGACCAGAGATGGGCAGGCGGCTGCAAAGATCAGCAGTGTCATAGCAAAATGACCCTAATTTAAACAAGTTTGAAAGTTGTAGGGAATTGGTCTAGCTGATATTTTCTTCTTAGACTCTGTGGGCCTAATTCACTGTTGTATTCCTCCACTTTTATACTGGATTAAAGTTAAAAAGGGGGAAAAGTGGGAGTCAGTGGAGTTACACAGTATAAAACTGAAGTAATGCAGTGATAAATCAGGTCCTAAGGGCTGTACCTTCTGCCTTTTACCAGAGAACCATACTTTTCCCGTCACCTTTCCCACTGGATTTAAGAATAATACGGTCCCTGAGACAGCACAAAATGGCCCTTTATTATATTTAGTGTGCTTAACAAACGTTTTCTTGACTTTGAAAGAGCCTTTTCATGACAAGGTGGATGCAGAACTGATAGAGTCATAATTAACCTGTGGAACTATTGCCACAACAGTTAAGCAGAATTCACAGAAAATTAGCCATGTATATGAATAATGAAGCTAGCCACCGCTAAATTAGAAATTTCTGATGTTGGTGGGCAAAAACCAACAACTAACTTCCTGGAGTTAGTCTGAAACTTCCATTATGGGGAGGCGGTTCCATAATTGTCAGTTATGTGTTTTCTTGCTCCTTCTTCTGAAGCATCTGGTACCTATTGTGACAGGATCCCCAGGGTGCAACCTGGGACTGTGGGTCTGCTATGCCCCCTTAACTCTCCAGCCTGGGCTGTCTCTTACAATGTTTTGCTAGTGACAAGCAGCAAACCCCTCCAGGCTCTGTTATCACTCAGCACAGCAGAATGTGGAGCTCCACAACCAGATAGATTGCATGAATGCTCCCAGAGTCACACATGAATCACACAGAGAAAGGCACCAGCCAAATCCCCCCATTTCCCAGCACTGTATCTCAGGAATATACCATCTTACACTGCTTAAGACAAGCTGTGCAAATTTATTAATAGTTTCACCACTTCATCAATGAAAAGTGGATATACACTAGCCTTTGCAAACCTGAGCAGATTTGCCACACACTTCATACAAACTCACTGGTAAAGATAAACAGTAAAAGATGTTTACTGACTACAAAAGATAGATTTTAAGTGATTATAAGTGATAGGAAAAAAGTCAGAGTTAGTTACCAAAAGAAAAGAAAATATAAGCACACAGTCTAAACTCTCAACCTTATTAGACTGGGCAACATCTAGATTAGGCAGTTTTTCTCACTCTACTGGATATTGTAGTCCTTAATATACAGGTTTGTCTCTTAAACCTGGGCCAGTGCCCTCTGTTGGAGCCTTCAGTCTTCTTCTGAGTGTCTTTGTTGCTTGCAGCATTGGTAGAGGTAGGAGAAAGGCCAAGCAATGGGTCCCTATGTTCTGTTTTATACCCTTAGTCCAAGTGCTTGGAGAATACAAATCCAGGCATGTCTGGTGGGCACTGCTGAGTCACCAGGCAAGGTTGAGCAATTCCCCTGGTGTGGCCTTATGCAGGTGAGTCATTGAATTGTAACTCCTCTGCTGGACAATGGCTGGTCATGTCTGCTGTTCAGCACCCACCCGGGCACTGATTACCTCCCTTATCATTGTCTCTGGAGAGCTAGTATCTGGACACCGCCCAAACCCACAGCATATTTTAGTGACAACCATACAACACAATTCTTGTAACTTCATATGTAATAATGATATACATATTTAGATAGAACAATGACTTTCAGCAGATCATAACCTTTCCCCTGATACGTCACACAGCCTGCTTTATTTGCATTATCACAATTATATATAAATGAGGAATATGAGGGTTACAGGGTGCTCCCCCAAGGTATAGAATGTCACACCTGTCACCGCTGGAGACAAGATACTGGACTAGATGGGACAATGGCTAGCTTCCAACCACCAACCCATATGAACATGTCACTACATACATGATTCCTTAATGAGTAGTACCTTATTTTGTTTTGTGTTCTCAGAGTGGCTAGTACAGTAATCCACCAATCAAACTCTGACTGTTTCAGCAATCAGGTCAATTAATTTTTCCCTCATGATGGTGTTAATCCCTTTCCTCTTATGACCCATTTTATTACAGAATCAGAATTGCTAGCAGCCTGCAATATGTTAAAAATCAAGACATTTCAAGCCATATTTACAAGATGGTCTGATATATGCAGGAATTGTATTAACATGTGTTACACAAGAACCAGTTATGCATGGTCCAGTGGTTATAGCACAAGATTGGAAGTTAGGTGGGGCCACCTCCTCAGCTGGTGTAAACTATTTCTCAGTGCTATGCTGATTTTTACCAGCTCAGACTCTGAGCCCAGGAACTGTGAAGCATATTCATGATATCTCACTGACTTGCTTTATGACTTTGGTCAAGTCATTTAACTCTGTGCCAGTATCATCCATTTCAAATGTGGTTGAAGGTGAAGTTCAAAAGCTTTAGAGGTTCAGTACTATTTGGGATAAAACCAAAATTAATGACTTCTTTCCTTAAATCATTATTATTGTTATTATTACTCACCTACCTCTTGGGGTTTTAAGCTTAATGCATTACTCTGGTTGAGGGCTCAGGTGGGATACAAGGTACTAAAGCGCTGCGAAGTGCTAATATTGTTATTACACAATTAATTATAGATTTTAATGCAAGTTATCTCTTAGGCTTAAGTCCAGTTTTGACATATTTAAATCAATAAAAAGGTTAAAATACACTCGTTAGTGTTAAGGGCCAAATTTATATCCAATCCAGCTCCACACTGTGTGAGCCTTTCATTCAGTGGCAGCAGGATCCACTAAGTAGTGCCTTACTCTGCAAATATTCTGGTTGATTTCAATAATTCCACTGATAGAGTAAGGTACTGCTCAATTGGTGAAATTCACCAATGTGACGAGAGTCAGCAAAGGGCTTAAGTATCACTTACGTCCCACTAAAGTGTTCAAAATAGGGATTGAATTAGGTTTAAGTGATACATAGGCCTAGTGAATGTTAGGATACAGATATTCAGGCCTGTCTGTAAAGGCCTATACTCTAAGAATTTAGGTGTATTCTTATCACTTAGCTAGTTATGGAGGTATAAAAGAAAGAATCAAAATCACTGTCTGCTGGTGTAAGGCCCTTCTCTTACTGTGACAGTCTGAGGTCCTGTTCTTAGGCTTAGGCCTTTGGCTAAGCAGCAGAGGCAGCCATAAGCTGGGAAGCGAACGGTCACATCCTCACATTCCAAACTAGTCACATTGAAATAAGGTGCTATTGGGCTTTTAGGAATACAATCCTGTCCTGATAATGCCTATCACCTCCAGAGAAAGGAAAGATCCTAGAGGATGTAAAAGGAAGTTTAGTTTGATAGTTTTCTGTTTGGTAAGAACTCACTTATCAATAGACACAGCAGGGAAACCCTTATGTCTTTATAGATGTAGTTGTGAAATCCTCACTTCTGTATTGTTTTGTCATTATAGTTCCCACTTTGCTATTGTTTATTTGCATGGTCTCTGTCTGGTTCTGTGATTGTTCCTGTCTGCTGTACAATTAATTTTGCTGGGTGTAAACTAATTAAGGTGGTGGGATATAATTGGTTAAATAATCATGTTGCAATATGTTAGGATTCATTAGTTAAATTTCAGTAAAATTATAAGTAAAGGTATAGCTAAGCAGAACTCAAGTTTTACTATATAGTCTGCAGTCAGGAAGTGAGGGGGAAATAGGAACAGGGAATGGGCGTGGGGAAATTGGAATCATGTTTTGCTAAGGGGGGGGATGGGAACAGGGACACAGGTAAGGCTCTGTGATGTCAGAGCTGGGAAGGGGGACGCTGAGGAAGAAAACTGGAATCATGCTTGCTGGAAGTTCACCCCAATAAACATCGAATTGTTTGCACCTTTGGACTTTGGGTATTGTTGCTCTCTGTTCATGCGAGAAGGACCGGGGAAGTAAGCGGGTGAAGGAATAAGCCCCCTAACAGTGAATTTCACCCACATGGAGTAAGAATGTCAAAGTGTGAACCTAAACATCGGGGCTGAGGTTCCCCCATGCCCAAAGTATGCCTAATTGCCATTAAACTCAGTGGAAACTAGGCATACAGATCCCCTTGGCAGCTTTGGAAAACTCAGCCTTGCTGTATAATACTTTACCCAAGACTCACACTGGACCCAAACAAAATCTTTTTGGAGATTGATTCCTCCTCCTCCTCTCATTTTTATATCTGCACATGCTGACCTCATCTGGTAGCAAAGGTCAAAGTGCCCTACCACTTCGAGAAAGGCTGTTTTTTGAGCAGCTCTTGAGCTGGGATAGATTGTTAAAGCCCCATTGACTTTAATGGGGCTATTACAATATACACAAGCTGAGGGTCTACCTCCTTGTACTTGAGACCCAGGCTGAAGTAGCAAGGACTGGAAAAAAGAACCTTTTATAACAAAATTTCCAGTTCAGTGATTAGGCCAAAGTGTTTCAGATAAGCACTGCAACTGCTGGTTGTTCCTCTTCTTAGTACTGAACCTCTGACCCTTTTGAACTTCTCCTATCACTGTAATTGAAAAGCATGTGTGACAGGGTCGGGCCAGATGGCTACAGGAGAGTGATAGAAGGCAGATATATTAGCCCCAGATTAAGCAGGTCCCTTTCCCCTGGGTAAGGTAACAGGGGGAGTTCCAGAAAATCAGGAACTTGCTGGAACCAATTAAGGCAGGCAGGCTAATTGGGACACCTGGAACCAATTAAAAAGCTGCTAGAATCAATTAAGACAGGCAGGCTAATCAGGGCACCTGGTTTACAAAGGACCTCACTTCAGTCAGTGAGGGGCACCTAAGGAGCTGAGAGTGAGAGGGTGTGATGCTGGAGGACTGAGGAGTACAAACACTATCTGGCATCAGGAACAGGGCCAGCTCCAGGCACCAGTGTTCCAAGCAGGTGCTTGGGGTGGCAGTTCGAAAGGGGCGGCAGTTCCTCTGGCCATGGCGGCAATTTGGCAGCAGCTTCTCTGCGCCCCCCGCTGAGGTGGCAAATCGGCGGCAGCTTCTCCCCTTTGCAGCTGCATGGCAATTTGGCAGCAGCGTCTCCCCTTTGCCGTCACGGCGGCAGTTTTTTTCACTGCTTGGGGCGGCCAAAGCTGTAGAGCCGGCCCTGATCAGGAAGAAGGCCTTTTGGTGAGGATAACGAAGATGTTGGGAGGAGGCCATGGGGAAGTAGCCCAGGGAGTTGTAGCTGTCACACAGCTGTTACAAGAAACACTGTAGACAGCTGTGAACCACAGGGCTCTGGGCTGGAACCCGGCGTAGAAGGCGGGCCTGGGTTCCCCCTATCCCCCCAACTCCCTCTTGGATACAGGTGGAGTTGTCCTGGACTGTGAGTCCCACCAGAGGGGAAGGTCCCTGGCCTGTCCCCCGACCCACTCAGTGGATCAGCAGATACTGTGGGGATTGTTCTCCTTCCATTTCCTCATGCTGGCCAGTGATGAGGTTAGCTGAGTGAATGGCAGGTTTGAGCCACTAGCAAAAGTGGCCAAACTGAGGGCTGCCATAAATATCTGAGGCGAGCAAGTCCGTCAATAAGTGTGGGACCCACCAAGGCAGAGGAGGAACTTTGTCACACATGATATCAGCAATACTCGTGCAATCCCGAAAATACTAGGAAAAGCTCTATCCTGCTCAATGTACACAATATATAGTATCTTTTATTGATTTAAATAAAGGATTTGGGCTAAATTCTAACCTTGTTTAACGTAAGTAATCCCACTAACTGCAGAGTGGACTCTTCAAGAGCTTGGCTCTATATGTGTCAAAGTTATGTGATCAGTTTTAATAGGTAGAGGTACAATTTGAATATATGGCATGTAGTGCTTGAGTAAATGTGGAGAACAGTGGTTGGATTCAGTTGTGAAAAAAACACTCAAGTATATAGGGCTGATATTTTCAAAGGGACCGAAGGTAAAAATTTCAAAAATGACTAAGTGACTTAGGAATTACTGATTGTCTGTGGGTGTTAGGGCCAGATTATTAAAGGTTTTTAGGAACCAAAAGATAGACACCTCGCAGGATTTTCAAAAACACTTAAGCAGGCCAGATACCTAACTCCCATTGATTTAAATCAATGCCCTAAACTGCTAAGGGATTTTTCAAAAACCCCACTAGGAGGTCATCTGCATTTTAGGCACCTAGGCACCTTTTTAGGCACCTTTGAGGATCTGGACCCTATATGCCTTTGAAAATATGGCCCTTGCCTGTAGTACAGATATACCTTTGAGAGCAAGCCGCCCAGCCTGGGTAGACAGACTTATCCTAGCAGAGCTCGAGTTAGTATGCTAAAAATAACAGTGTGGATGCTGCAGCTCGGGCTGGAGCTCAGGATCTGAAGCCCACCCAACTCCCTAGGCCTGAGCCACAGCATCTACACTGTTGTTGTTAACACACTAGCTCAAATCCCATGTGCACTAGCCTGAGTCTCTCTACCCAGCCTGGGCTGGCTCCAGCTGCCATTTGATTTTGAAGACTAAGTTCCATTGACTTTCAATGAGACTTAGGCGCCCAAGTAATTTAGTTGCTTTTGAAAATGTCCCCTCTAGTTCCGTGACTTTGAAAATCCAAGTCTGTATCATTAGCCCTAGACATATTCAGATGAAACAATGGGAGGGAAGAAAAAGCCTTAATAAAACATTTTGGAACCATCTAAATGGGTCAGTTCAGGTTTGGATCCAAAAATGGTCAAATATGTATAGGAACATGTTTTCTGAACTGGTTCAGCCATCGCTTCCTGAAACATAAGGCTATATCTATGTGTGTTAAAACTGACATCACAAGAGGAGTAGAGGGTCGGTTTTAAAAGGTCAGGATGATAATGGTACCTCCAGTTTTGTTTTCCTTTCAGGTTCATTGTGACTAAATAAATCCTGTTCCATTCCTGTTTGTTAGTTTAATGTTTTCCATATCTCCATTTCCCCTAAAACCACACTCATAGCTATTAGTGGATTGTTGTTTTCCAGAACTATAACAATTAACATACCAAAATGCCTCAGCTTCAGAAAAGGCACAGTCCTTTCCATTGAATTCAATGGAAGTTGGATCAGACTCGCAGAAGATTTTTTGTTTTTAGTTTGGAGTTAGGGTTTTGTTCAGATGTTCAAATAAGCACCCCAAAGTCTGGCTGCTTTTCTGTACCTCATCCAAAAAATAATTGTATCCCAACCTAAGTCTGCAAAATTTGTCAATACACCCCATGACCACAGGTGCTGTCATGAAATTTCAAGTGTATCCTGGGTCTGATATGATTGGGCAGGTGGCAGATGTTTTGGCTATTGAATATTTCTGGATGGTTTTAAATCAATCAAATATTTCATAAGCACCAGAAAGTATGATTAGGGAAATAGCTGGACCAGCTGGTAAATACAAGCCTAAAATATTCTGTCAGCGCTGCTGGTAATAATAATAAAAACCTAGTACTAACATTCAAATCTGGGTGAGCATTGTTAGATGGGGGAAACTGAAGCATAGAGTGGTAAATGACTTGCCCAAGGTTATATACAGTAAGTCAGTGGAAGAGCTGAGAACTGAATCAATTCTGACTCCTAGTCCAATGGCCTGTTCATTGAACCATGATGCCTCCTTCTATCCAGTCTCTTTTCCTTCTGTTTTGTGTTACTGTTCTTCCTTTATGGATTGTTTTGATGGGACCAGCAAGTGTGGTAGTTCTGCCCCTCCAGAACTTATTCCCCAGATGTTTCCAGTAAAAAATCATCAATATATCTATCTACTAGAGGTCCTCAATCTGCTAAGGCTTTGGCAATAGAGGCTGACTGGACAGGGAGGGGAGAGGCCTGTAGCTTTTCATTCAAACTCTAATAGCGGCTGTGAAGAGTGGTTACAAAGAAGTGCATGGGCATACCTCTCTTGGTGTGCTGCAATGTTCTGGCATAGAATGCCACAGCGGTGAGGGGCTTCTGTCAAGGCAGCGAAAGGGCTCACGATCCATATGTTTGTGCACTAAGTACCCCTAGTACCTTGAACTTCTGATGTAGAGGGGCTGGGGTGGGGCGGGGGCGGGGGGAGAGAAGAGGCTGCACAAGCAATGAGTTATTTTCTTTGCTTCTGGATTCTTCAAATACTGGGAATTCTCAGGTTAACATTTTTATTAAATGTCATTTCTACTTTAAATTCACACTATGTTTTACAAACATAGCTTGAGAGCATTCCTCCCCCTAAAAGCTTGAAATCTGAGTTAGACACAACAAACAGACAAGAGAGGGCACAGAACAATGGTTTTAGACACAAAGTTGCAGAGAGGAAATTGTAATGGATGTGCCTTGCCAAACACTGCCTGCAAGCTATCTTAAAACAAAAAGTGGGTTCTCAAGGAGAATTTAATATTGGTTAGGATACAGAACAACTTTCCATTATTACTAAAGGAAGAGATGACCACATGTGACTGGGACCAAAAGCTTTTTCTATTGAAGAGTGGATATGAGTATAATTTGAATCAATGCACTGGAATCTTTTCAATGTATATCTGTGATTGACATGTTTTTTCTTGAATAATTGTTGATACACTGTTAAAATTGGTGTTACAGTTTATTCTTATTCTGGTATAGCGTAATTATTTTGACTATAATGGAAGAAATCCTGTCAGATTTTTCTGGATGGAGAGCCACCGTTTTATCTCCCCTTTCTCTTATTAATTTCCATTAGGCTGTTTTGATGATGATGTTTCAGGGTGGTTAAAGGATTTTTTTACCTCTCTCAAGTAGACTTACACCAGCAATGCTGTAAATAACAGTGAAGGGATATTTTGTTTTGCTTCATTTTGAACTTTATGAATGGTCTGCAGTGGTGCCCAATGTGAATTTCAGTGGGATTTGGGCTCCTAATTCCCACAGGCTCTTTTGAAAATTCCAGCTAGTACATTTAGTGGTAGTGGCCTTATGTGCTATATAGTTTTTTGTTTTTTTTCTTAAAATGATACCAACATACTGTTTGGTTCAGTTTCACCAGTAGAAATGAGCCCAGCTTTGGAGAGGACATGGCATCAGTGTTGTTGTATTTTTTATACTGGTTTGTCTACTCTTAGGGTTTTTTTTTTATATGCAGAGATTTTTTTTCTAAATGACAACACTAGGGCAAATTATTTTTGTGTGTGCAGGCCAGGAAAAGTGCAGATGATTTTTTTTAGATTCCGTCAGCTCCTGCACCAATGAACTTAAACATCTATTAGGATAGCACACAGCACAGCAGAACAGTACCCCAGTATCCATCCTGACTACACTCCACTTCCCTTTGGAGAACTGGAAGTTGCTTAGACTACAGTATTGTGGCTGTGTGGTGAGGTCCACCAGGAAGTGAATTGAGGCCATTTAACTTAGGAACTTTCAAAGTCTTCTAATGATTTCCTTTTACTCCACACAAGGCTGGCTTCCAGTTCAGGCCTCAGAGCCAGCTCAACATTTTAAATGTAGTACCATATCCCCCCCTCCCGCTCCCCATGTCTCCGTAGAGGTGAAAAGGCCAAAGACTAGTTCATTGAGCTGTACTTCAGTGGATTTCAGCCTGCAGGCAAGGCCTCATTGAAAGTAAGCAAAGAGTTCTGATGGGATACATAAGTGTCCTCTGATTTGAGGACTTCAATAGCTCAGACATAGGTGAGAGATTTATTGCAGGAGTGGGTGGGTGAGATTCTGTGGCCTGCATTGTGCAGGAGGTCACAGATAATCATAATGGTCCCTTCTGACCTTAAGATCTATGAGTCTATGAGTATGTGGAGAAAACATTTAAAACCCAACTCTGCTGTCACAAGCACCAATGTAAATTGGGAATAATTGTATCAGTGTAAAGATGGGAATCACAGGCCCAAAGTGTATATGAGTCAACTCTTCTCCATGTCCACTGAAGGTAGCACAATTAGTAATTAGTTTAATCTGCAGCAGGGGAGATTTAGATTAGCCATTAGGAAAAACTATCTAACTATAAGGATAGTTAAACTCTGGAACAGGCTTCCAAGGGAGGTTGTAGAATCCCGTCTTGGAGGTTTTTAATAACAGGTTGTATAAGCACCTGTCAGGGATGGTCTAGTTTAATTTAGCCCTGCTTTAGTGTGGGGGACTGATCTTGGTGACCTCTTGAGGTCCCTTCCACTCCTTGATTGATATTATTCTATGAGCTCAGGACCTGGGAATATTCAAATACAGGATATATTATAGCTGTCAACTTGTGAGTGATGGATCAAAGGATGTGTTCAGCAACAATCTGCTGACAAGTCTATCTCTATAGGAAGGAATTACAAGTAAAGAACATTAGTTTTTTCCTTCTCTCCCGCAGTTATGTACTTTCAGTCCATTGTAATAAAAAGTAACCTTTCTTCTAATAGGACTGTCATTTTGTATCTAATTCTTCCCTTTTTTAATGTCATGCTTGTTGTTTTCTCCTTCAGCGTGATAAAAGCAAAGTAACACACTTTCACTAATTACATTGCTGTGTTCATGTTTCTTGGTCATATCGCCTCCAAACATCAGTTCCTCGCATTTTAAGAAACAGAATTCATTCCACACTTTACTTCCTAATTTGTTACAAGTCCTAGGGCTGCAGGATTTATAATGTGACAAACAAAGCACCCACTCCAACCCCCCCATAGTGTGTTAATTAAAGAATGCTAAAGGGAGGTAAGAGATTATTGTTCAGGTTCAATTGATTCCATTTTGGGTGGTCCACAGACACTGAATACTTATGATCCTTCATAAACAAACGTACATGAATGCAATAAACTTGGCAATTATTTAGAGAACACATTGAGTGTAATTAAGAAAAGAAAATGTGATTTAGCATTTTGCATAATATCTATTCATAAAATGCCATTTCCTGTAACAAAAAAAACCCCATTCATTTTGAAGGAAAATGCAGATTTTATACCATTACATCTGCATTTTTTTCTAAAGTGGTTGTGTATATATATGTCTTTAGTTCAGGTACTGGCAGCTGTTCTATTACCAACTACTATTTATGGGCTTATATAACCTGGATGAAATAGGTTCATACTAAAGCTGAAACATAGCACACAAGGACACTAGAGTGACTAACAATTATTTTTTCCTCTGTTGAAGTTTAAAACCTAGTGTCAATGTTTGTACTAGTAAGTTATGTGACTGTTAAAAATCAAACATACTTTTTTCTCCATTCATTTTATTTTACATGTTTTTGTCCGGAAAGTATCCATGCTCCTCATTTCTGTACTTTGATTTATTTCAGCAGATGCAAAACTAAGAGAATTTTTAGTGAGACTCTGGCCCTACCCTCAATTATAGTCGGAACCGAGTTGAAATGTTCAGTATTGCCATATGTATATTGTTGTATTTATATTGATGTTCTCATTATATTGCTTCTTTGTTTTCTCTATGCATGCACCTGTAGATCACCATTTTTGGAGTATTATTTCTCTCAGACAGAGGACTTTAGCCATAATCCTGCTTCCAGTGAAGTCAGTGGGAGTTTATTTATTGACTTCATTTGGAGCACTTTTGGGCCCTTTGTTGAGGTTGTAAAGACAAACTATTTGCTTGTTGAATTAGATAGAGCTTCCAGCAACAGAGGATCTGACTCTATATATTCAGGTGCAGGGTGTGGCTTTTAAAACATGACCCATGTTGTGGGGCATACCGAGGGGCTTTGCTGACCAGAAAGGAATTCTTGATAGCTCAGCCAGAATTGTTCCTCTGAAGGCAGAAGAGTTAATCCTACAGCAGCCATTCCATCTTCCTTTGAAAAGATGCAATTCCCATCCATGACTGGCCATTTGTAGCTTCATTGTCACTCTGTCTCTCCTTGCTCCCTTTAGGAGGCTAGCTCTACTGATGACTGTCAGGAAGCAGTGCCTCCCTTCCACAGTGGGACTGTGCTCAGCCTCAGCACAAAGGCAGAAGCTGCAGGGAAAAAATCCTTGCTCTCCACTCTACCCACAACAGATCTGCTCAGGGCCAGGCACAAACTGGCTCTCTGTGTTTATCTCTGGGATTATAGCTCAGTGTGTATATGTATTGAATAAGCCATAAATGCCTATATAAAATATTGGTTTAAAAGTGAAATGTTAATGTGTTTCAGATGCCTTTGTGTTGTTTCTATTCAGGGCTGACAGCTCTGCATTCATTTAAATGCAGATGGACTGTGGAATGAAGATCTTCACATGTATTGTGCTGCATTCTCTTGGTCTAACCTTCTGTCGCTTCTGATTACAAGGATGGCCTTGAACAAAGTGAACTAATCACAGCTGAATTTACAGCCATGCTGACTGAAGAAATAACACCAAGAAAACTTACATGAATGACCCCCTTTTATTTCAAGGAGGCACTAACATTCCAGTTTGATTTCTAAGGCTAGTGTCCGTTACATTTATGGAATCAAGGAGAGACTCACAGAATCTTTTTACTTTGAAGATTCTTTCTTCAATCCCCTTATCTGATTCTTTCCTTCCTTTTGAGCCTGATTCAACAAAGTATTTAAACATGTGCCTATCTTTAAGCACATGAGTTGTCTTATTGCTTGTATTTTACTGAATCGGGGTCTTTATCCTGTGTGGGCATTCTCTCTAATACCCAACTTCTTGTCACATTTTTCTGAGTCCCACAAACCTCCCGGCACCTTATGCTTTCTCTCTTCTAATGGTCCTGCTTCACATTCTGCAGCTTGTACAGCCCTTATGATGGAAAACTTCTAATCTATCAACATACTCGTGACATGGAGCTACTGTCTACATCATGAAGGAGTGGTGTGTAGCCGACTGCAGAATCTGTGCAGTACAGCAGTGGAACATAAAGGCAGATCACTATCTGCAGGGGAAAAATAGTGGTAGATATTTGAAACAATGCGATAAATAATGAGCCAAACCCTAATGACCTTACACATTTTTTATTCTTCACTCGATAGTCTTTTTGCTAAGAAATGTCTAAGGATAAACTGAGTGAGGATCTTAGTTTGATCCATTATTTATTTTAGATAGTTATATGGAATATTTTTGAAATAAATTGGTTAGGAGAAATGCTTAGTTGACAGAAGCTGCAAACAAAACCCAAAGAAGAGAACATTTCAGACTGATGCTGAGGTGAATTCACACTCCTCTGCCTTTTCCCTTAGAGTCAATGTCAGCCTCAATTTTCAATGTCCTGATTTCTCTCAGTTTGTGTTATAACCATAACATTATTTCCATGTGGTTTATAACTTTTTATTTAAGACAAAAAATAATACTTACTTCAGTATCACCTGCCATTTCAGATATCACCTATATTTCAAAAAGTGAGTTTAGTTGCCTATATAATATGCTCACATCATCAAGTTAAAAGGGGTAAATTAAAATCTCCCAGAAAGCTAAACCTCTGTCTCCTGGAGGATTTGTATATCATTCCATGATAGTACCCTAAAGGAAAAACTACTTCTGCATGCTAGAGACCTTTCAGGGGAATGTAAGACAAACTGCACTATAAAGAAGATTAAAGATTTTGACTGGAAGGTTGGTGGCTAGAAAACAGTTCTGAACCTATTGGATCATTTTGTTTGAACCACTGAACTATGGTAATTAGAGTTACTGGGAAAGAGCATTCATATTTTAAGAGACCAAATTGCTGACTCTACTATGCTGTTTGCAATATGCACTGCTGATTTTTCCTTGGTTCAACAACATGCATCATCTCCTTAAGCAATGATGCTTTTTAATCTCATCTAAGGGTAAATACTGATGAAGCAAGTGATAGGTGAAGTTACCCTAATTTGCACATTGCGCTCCAAGAAATGAGCTTTATAAAACATAACACCATGTCAACTATCTCCCTGTAAAATATCTGGCATTAACAAAGCAATTAATTAAATTAATAAAAAGCATAGCTAAACATCACCCCAAATTTTCTCTGTTGTGTTTTTGGTTATTTGCGATGGGGGTTGAATTAATGACATGTTTTTTTTTCACGTATCCTCCCATTGATCTTCTTCTAACTTGGCCCATTTGAGCTGGTAGAGACCATAGTTTTAATGTCACTCGGCTAAGCATTGTTTCCAGAACATGCTACTATCAGCCAAGCAACGTTTTCTGATTCTAAATTCTTCCTCTTTATGAGAGATAGCTTTATGGGCCTGAAACATCAGTGCCCCATGGTCATTTTAGGTTACCTTTGTCAGATCAAAATGGTTGAAAAGCAGCTGGAAGGCCTCGCATGGGGAATATAACTGAGGTACGGCTTACCCTAGCAAGCACAAGGCTGAGTGTGCTGGCTCTGAGTCCCTCTCCACTCACACATACAAGAGGTGAGCTAAAGGAGGGAGGAACCATCACTGGGCCTCAACTCAGCACAAAGAAGACACAGCTACCTCTTTCCAATCTCAATGCCACACTCAGCACCAGTGCAGGAATGAATCACACCCAATATTTCCAAGGAAGACAACACCCAAGATGGATCTACCTACAATGTGGACATAAGTAAGTCAGGCAAAATATCTTACTTTGCCACAGGACTCTGTAAAAAATCCTTTATTTGGAGGTGCAAGACATTTGCTGAATCACACTTGTGGAGCTCATCTTCAGCTTCATTAATCTAGAGCCTGGAAACCTTGAATTTCTAGCTGTCCTTCAGAAAAGGAGTTTCTCTTGTACAGGAACTCAATATTAATCAATGGAGTCTCCTCTGCAGAGCACAAAGTCCCATTTAGGAGACGTCAAATTTGTAGGCTCCAGAACTGTATGCCATTCTACTTTACTATGCTTTAAAAGAAGGGGGGGAAAACAACACATTTGTTTTGGATTTTTCTTTTGGGAATTCTCTCTTTAGTGAATATATAACAGCATGGAAGGCCTAGAGGTCCATTTTTCTCATTAAAAGACACATTAAATGTCTTTAAAAACCACATTGGAAATTGTAGCATAGCAGGTGATGTGACGGTAGTAAATTGTCTGTATCATGATCACATTGGGTGTTGCAGTTTACCTGTGTAAACTAAAGTGACCTGTCTTCAGCACTGGTTCTCAGTATTTTTCCATCTGGGAACTACAAACAACCTGTTGCTCTTGCTGCATTGCACTCCAATCTCCTTTGTGGCACAAAAGGTTGTGTGATTTGTGTCAAGGCAAGAAGCCACAGACTTCTTAGCTGCTGAAGTGGGGCATACTGGTGCTGGTGGAGTGTGATGAGTGCTGACTGGGAGTGGATCCTGGCTTGGGTTAGTGGGGGGAGGTTGGTATTAGTATGTATGCTTCCTGATCCTCAGCAGCACAGTGCTCAGTTGCTTCTTAATGCATTGCTTCTCCCAGAGCTGGACACTGTACAGGTAGAAAGGGAACAGGAAGAAGGGAACGATGAGGAGCTGCTCAGTGACTAAGTATGTGAAAGGTCAGAACAGAGGTAGCAGCAGAGAATGGGTAATGAGCACTTTTTTCCCTCTTCTGATCATGCTACTGCTGGATCCTAGCAACAAGTGATTTTGCAACTTCTCCCTGCCACCCAATCAGTTTGATGGTACCCAGTGGGCACACCCTTCTGACTATGCAGCAGGTTACGACCCCTCCCCAGGTGAGATGCCCTGGTCTGCAGCATATCAAAATTTATTTGTGCAGATACTGTTAGGACTTGAGATACCATGAGCTGCAGAGCTATGCAGCACAGCCAAATGCAGCTTTAAAATGTATACCTGATTAATATTTGCACTTTTTGAAACAGGGAAATGCTTTAGAGGAAAAGGTAGTTTTTTGTAGCGATGTTATTATAATTTCATATATAGGCACTGTTCTGCAATAGCCAAAAATATTATTTCCTTCTTGAAAGCAGCTTGTTGTTAACTATTCTTTTATTACTTGGATTGCAGTAGCACTGAGAGACTTAATCTGAGATCACGGCCTCTTTATGCTAGGCACTGTACTTCTAGATCAGGGATCTGCAACCTTTGGCCCGCGGCCCACCAGGGTAAGCCCCCTGGAGGGACGGGCTGGTTTGTTTACCTGCTGTGTCTGCAGGTTCGGCCGATCGCAGCTCCCACTGGCCGTGGTTGCAATTTCCCCTCTCCCAAAGTAGCCTATATTGGGCCAGTGCAGCCTCAAGAGTGGGCAGTGCAGGCTGGAGAGGGAGTATATATGGCCCTGTCTCTGTTCTTATGCAGTGCCTATTATCATGTTGTCTCTATACCTTTTAATTAGTGAACACAAAAAGATCTCTGGACCTCTTTCTCCTTTCTCCATTCCATAGGGATTTAAAAAATAATCCATGTTTTTCATGGGGTTACAAAGAGAAGGACAGATTGAAGAAGTGGGGTTTACACTTTGTTCTGAAAATATTGAGATTCATGGCCTTTCTCTTCTCTTCTAGAATTGAGTTCTCTATTCATGGACCAGTCACCAAGAAAACGGTGTGCTGCTCAAAAGTCTCACTCTAAAGCTGCTAGTTTCATTGTACTGGACTATAGCTGTCATGGGAAGTCATGATCACACAGGGTGAGGCAGTCTCTCGGGTAACTTGAACCAAGCCTAATGGAGGCTTCTGAACATGAGGGAGGATCAAAACCTTGAATTTGACCCAATATTCCATGGGAAGCCAGTGAAGAGAGCAGGACATTGGTGTGGTGGGCCTCTCAATGGCTAGAGTTGCTTCAGTATTTTGAAGCAATTCATAGTGCCATCCCACCGGGATATGGAGCTGGTTGTCATTTGCTCATTGGTGACATTTTAAGTCAGTGCTGCCTTGCCAACTCCCATAGCAGTTTCAGATACATGTCAAACAAGATGGAGGAGAGGATAGTTCCTTGTGGAATCCCATAGGTAAGCATATCCCACACAGCCAGTGGATTGAACAACACAGCATATCCTGTCTAGTAGACGACTGGGCCAGGATGCTATCTAGCACTGACTGAGCACTAAAGCAGGCAGGTAATGGTAACAGTGCCTGTCCTCCTTTAGGGTGAGTTTGTCTATAGGGCTCAGAGATTCTTAACTGCCACAGGGAAAGGGAGTTCATACCTCCTGTGCCTACGTGATGGCTGCCAGGTTAGCTTTGGAGGTAAAAGCATCTGTCTCCACAGCTTTAGGTAAAATCCAGTTTGTGTAGCTGGTGACTGTAACAGATTCACATTCTCTGTGGATGAGAGTGGGACATGAAACACACATTGACCAGAGGTTATACCAGTTTCACTCAATATGATCTAATGGGAGTTTTATCTGGAGGACTGCTACCCCTGTATTCGTCTCTATCAGTTTCTTAGCATTTTTGAAGCTGTATCTGTTACAATCAACCAAATAAAGTCTATTCCAAATTTCCACAAGACTTTGCAAGTGCCTGCAGGAATTTTCATGAATATTTAGGTGAAGGTAATTCAATATGATTGAAAATGCCAGATAATTTATGTTTGTTATTCTCACCACTACCCTCAGAAGAAACAGGTAAGCCTTCTACCTGGTCTGCTGGCTCCTCATTGGTCCATATCACCTTCTGGCCCCTCTAGGCCTCTGGAAACTAAGTCTTGTTGGTAGCCCCAGCTGAGTGTGTGTGTGTTGGGGGCGGGGTTGGGGGCGGGGGAGAGAATGACAGGGTGCTTATGTCTCCAGAAGAAGGCAGACAAGGTCTGATAGACTGTAACTCCTCCCTAAGGTAACTCCACTAGTTTCAGTGGCATTCTGCCTGGGATGGACTTCTCCAAGAGGGCTAAAACTTTCAGTCCTTATTCAAGGTCACATTGACTTCAGTAGAAGTGTGGCCTGGTTATACGGAGTGAGGATAAGAGGATATATCATGTTTCAGAGTAGCAGCCGTACAGCAGTAGTCTGTATCCGCAAAAAGAAAAGGAGGACTTGTGGCACCTTAGAGACTAACAAATTTATTTGAGCATAAGCTTTCGTGAGCTACAGCTTACTTCATCAGATGCATTCAGTGGCACCGATGAAGTGAGCTGTAGCTCACAAAAGCTTATGCTCAAATAAATTTGTTAGTCTCTAAGGTGCCACAAAGTCCTCCTTTTCTTTTTGAGGATATATCATGTCCTCCCATGTCTAAAATTTCAGAAGGGCCAACGTTAGGTAGAGAGCTCTGCTGACATGGAGCTGTGTTGTTGCATGGAATTATCCAGTTAATGGGAGTTTATGGGGCTCAGATCTGCCTCACTCTTGACAGAGTTAATGAGGTCTGTGGTCCTCCAGGGAAATCCCACCTATCTTGGATCATCCAGGAAAGGCTGGAGTATTTGTGCAAAGTCCAGGATCTCAGTGCTGCTCCTCAGTGCAGAAGGGCATGCACCTGGGCTCTTTAGCTGCACCTGAATCTCAGTTAAAGTACATGGAAACAGATTTGGTGCTCTCACTGCACCAGCCAAGGAGGAAGGAGACCTGGAGAGTGCTGTTCCCCAGGCCAAAGGGAGGTGAGAGCTCTCTCTTTGCAAGCAGCAGAGGAGGAGCTGGCCTCCCTGTTACTTTAAGCCCTGCTTGACCCACAAACCTGTCTCAGGAAGGGGTTGGTAGAGCATTGGGAGAGGGGACTCCACATCAAAATGTCCACAGTATGTTACATGGATAAATTCCTAAAGGTGAGCAGCAATCCAATGCTGTATAGAGCAGCACTTCCTGGTCCCCTGCCCCAATCAGCCATTTCCCTCCAACCCCTTCCCTGCTACATACCATGCTTGGAGTATGAGGGATGTGGAGGCAGACAGTAGATTATTGAATGAACCCAACTGCCCACATGCCTTTCCTTTGAAATTTTGGTAAAAATCCTAATCCTTTTATATCCTATTCAGCAAATCAGCAGACTAAGGACTGCAAGCTTTGCACCAGGGTACTAATTATATCAGCTTATACTTTATAAAACAGAGCTCAGGTACAGGTGAGAACATGCTGCAAGAAAATCTCAGACACACATGACTAGCAAAGTAGACAAGCTGACACTTGGAAAAGAAATCGACAAGTCACAGCTTCTTGGGCAGAAAAAGTGTGGGAGAGAGTGTGCACAAAGACTTTTTTCTTATTGTTGTTATTATTTCACAAGTATCACATCTGATTCAATTGTTTCTGTAACATTATAAATAATGCACATAAAGTAACAAAACAGTGGCCACAGTGTAAACATGACCCTGAGTGAGCTTTGCCTATTCTAGTGTCGGTGTGAATTTTCATCTGATTCTTTCTATTTTACTTAGTTTAATCTATTTTTGGGGTTTATATTGCCTCTCATCCCCATAGCAGTGGAGTGTCTTCCACATAAAATCAATAGAAATAGCAAAGTTCCAAAGTCCCCATGGAGTCTTGGCTCTTACCCTTTTGGGGGTCACAACTCTGCTTGTTTTAATTTAGTTTAGATGAGTGTTTTGGTTGATTGGTTTGTTAGTTACAGGTTTTTCTATTTATTTATGTATTTTTAGGGGTGTGTGGGGAATTTGGGTAGATGTGGAATGCATGGGTGTCAGGTTATGCTGCTCTCTGATGTGATCATGCATTTCCTGTTCCAATAATATGCTATATGAAGGATCTGAGGGGAGAATTTGGACAATGTTTTTTGTCAAAGGTAGGCAAAAGGCAGCAGTAATCTTGTATGTGCAACTCATTATATTTCATGGAGTGAAGTTCAATGTAAATCTCAAGCTGAATTCCAATATTCCTTTGGTTTTGGCCAGCCCTAAATTGCCCTCTATTTGCTACATTTATTTAATTAAACCTATAAGGAGTGGCTCATCAGTCTTCCCTGGCATTCACAACATGAATTGCTAAGATGAAGGATAGGTAGATAAATGTCAATGGAGCAAAGAGAAAGCAATCGAAGAACTCTTTGCTCATCTTCCTTTGTCAGAAAGGAAATGTTTCTTTCTAAAAATAATAGAAGAAGCCAAAACTGTGTTTGAGTTGATACTTAAATCCCAGCCTTTTCATTTCTTGGAGTTCAATCACAAGAAGATTACTCATTTGTAATAATTATAATTAAAGTAATTAAAGTAAATTGTGGACATAATTAAAGTAAAATGTGGACATTGATGTAATATGTCCTTCTAGGGGACTGACAGTGCCTATGATTAGAAGTTGGCAGCAGGCCACATGTAAAATGAATGCAGGTAAGCTTAGGTGTTTTTTTCTTCCTTGTCTACTTCTCAGAAATGCCTCAAATTGACACTAATTTGATAGTTTCAACTCCCAAAGCCCTAGCAGATAGTGAGGGTGGAATGTAAAATAAATTCTCCTTGGTGTCAGTCAGTAACTTTTTCTTTTCTTTATGATACAAAAGGTGATTGACGGGAATAGAAGCACTGCTCAGTGCTACAATGGTGTCTAAACTGCAAGCTAGATTGATAGGCAACCATTGGATTTTTTTTCTCTTTAATTTTGAAAAGCAATGATAATGAGCAAGATGCAAAGAAGAGTTCCTTGATAGATTTGTTTAATAACAGTTTTTCTTACCTGAATGATAAAGAGTACCATAGTAATATACATTCAAAATGTTAACCCATTAACCAGTTTCTTTCGCTCTCTCAGTCTCACACACACAGATTTATAATCTGGCCCCATAGGTTGAAAAAAAAATAGCTGACAGTGAGGTATAGGATTCCTAAACCTGCAGACTCTAAATTCAGCCACTACCCACTCTACTGATATTAATGTGTCAGTGTTTGTACAAGGGTTTGAAGGGATGAGGTTTGATTTGCCTCCACCAGCACAGGGTGTGTGTGCAACTTGCAATCACTCCATTGCTCAGTGGGAGAGTGGGGCATGCTGCCCCTCAAGGAGGATTCTCCACTGGGAGCAGTATTTTGGAGGGCAGCTTTAACTTTCAGCTGTTTCTCTACAGAAGCCTCACTTTGATCAGCACATTCCTCGGGCACTCTGGCCGTGCTCCCTTCTCCAGTCAGTGGTACCTTTGTAACAGTAACCACATTTGAGTCAGGAAGAGATGCCACATGAAGATGAATAACATCTGCCATGTAGGATGCACACTTAGCAATAAAATAATTTGTCTAACCTCAAGAAATGCTGAGGAAAACATACAAAGGGCAGGTTGTCCACTCTGACCTCCAACCTAGGTGTCTATTTGTATGATTTATTAATTGATCAGTTTGCAGTGATTATTTTTGCTCATGCTGTTGAATATTGTTATCTTCTCCCTCTCCTGAAAAAATAAATAAAACAAATACTTCCTTCAGAAACTCAGCAACATTAACAACCTCCTTATAAATGCCATCCATGCCACCAAACTAGTGACAACTCTGTATACACCAACAACCCTCACCAAACAACAGAATTGCTGACTGCCTGAAATATTTACATGACATTAGACACCTCTCATGCACCCCAAACTCATCCTTTTCATCCTCACCCATAACAATCTTACATTCAACAACGAACACTTTCGCCAAACTGTAGGAACAGCCATGGGTACTCGGATGGCTCCCCAATATGCCAACCTAGAGGTCCCTCTCGAGAAAGAATTTCTGGAAGAAAGCCCCATGAAACCAACAATATTCCGAGAGATGACCTAAACTCCCTCATAGTTTTCCACGACAACTTCAACAATCATGGCCATTCCATCACCCTCTCTTTAGGACACTCCCACAACAGCACCAACTTCCTGGAGACCTCAAGATTTGGCTGTTTAATTCTGAAATATGTGTGTTATTCAGTGGCTTGTGCATTACCTCCTTGCTCATGGTTATCACTACTTTAGCTTCCTAATGTTCTGCCAAATCTTGAGGTCCTCACTCAAGTCTCACTCAGTCAATATTCATGCAAAGCTTTTGTTGACTTCAGTAAGACTTTGCCTGGGCAGGGGCCTCAAGATACATTAATTTACTTCAAAGAATTGCCTTTACTCATGCGAACTAGGGTGGAGGATGAGAGTGTAACAAACCCCCTACTCTTTGCACCACACACACAATGATCAGCTACAATCACAGCCCATCCTAGTGCCCTGCTTAGCTACAAGTCTCCATAATGTGAGAAGGATGAGTCTGGGCTCCTGCCCTATCCCCAGTCTGCAGCAGCCAGCAAGCCAGGCACACGGAGGAGCCTGGTGAACTCTTAGAAGGGGTGTAGCAGCAGATGCACGTCCCTGTGATGGTGAGCACAATGCCTTCCAGTGCTTCTGTCCCTTATGCAGTAGTGTTCAGAAAAGGCACAGATGAGTCCTTGTTGTACAGTGTGCTGCAGAGCAGATTGTCTACCTCAGTGGTTCTCAAACTAGGGCTGCTGCTTGTTCAAGGAAAGCCCCTAGAGGGCTGGGCCTGTTTGTTTACTGGCTGCATCCACAGGTTTGGCAAATCGCGAGTCCCACTGGCCGTGGTTCACCGCTTCAGGCCAATGGGGGCTGCGGGAAGCGGCGCGGGCCAAGGAATGTGCTGGCCGCCCTTCCTACAGCCCCCATTGGCCTGGAGCGGCGAACCGCAGCCAGTGGGAGCCGTGATTGGCTGAACCCGCGGATGCAGCAGGTAAACAAACTGACCCGGCCTGCCAGAGGCTTTCCCTGAACTAGCGGCAGCCCTAGTTTGAGAACCACTGATCTACCTCATTGCTGTCTGCATTATTTATTGTTTATCATTATACTGTAGGTGAATATGTCCACATGAAAAATAGTTGCAAGTATATTAATTAGAAAGCTGAATTCACATCCAGCAAGTAACTGTGAATAGAGGAAAAAGGATCCACATTTTCTAGTATACAGAGTCTTTGTTTCACTCCAGGGAAGATTTGAGACAGAGTCCAGCTAAAGCATGAAGGGCACACCCCACAGGCTTTACTCCGGCAAAGTTCCTGTTGAAATCCAATGGAGGGTTGTTGGGTCAGTCATTTTATAAGGTAGTCCAGCAGGGAGTGTGCTGGTGCATGCTTTCCTCCACTGCTTCTGAGGGCCCGAGTACTACCAGCAGCCCTTTTATCTCAACCTGAGAAGTCTTCCCCCAAGACCTCCCTGAGCTGCCAGTCTTTTACTAGGACCTCCTCAGGATCTGGAAGGAAGCTAATCTCAGCAAGCAGGTCAGTAGTGGCCACTGAGGGCGAGGACCTCCTCACAGAACCCCTGCTACACAACCTCCATCCCCATCTGCCGTGGCAGAGTCCTCCTTGGTGCACCGAACTTGGAGATCGCCTGGACTATAATTGGAGGGACTGGGTGGACCCTGTGGCACTCGGCCAGCACCTGGGGCTGTCCACCTTCCACATCCCTGTTATGTTCTTCAGGAAGAGAGAGTAGCCTTGCCTCCTACTTCTCTCACTTTCCTTGAATGGGCTCTGTGGGATGGTGCACCCACTGACACCTGTCTCTCCAGAACCCATCATGAGGCCCCCTACCCCACAAGCCTCCCCACCTATCCCCAACATGCCACCTGAGCTGGTTGCATGATATCCATCCAGTCCGACGCTGAACCATGCCCAGAGAACATTTGTATGTGCCAATGCTTGACACCATCCACTTCCTTGTGTCCTGCCCCAACAGCAAGTGGCGGGACCTGTTGCTACCTAAGGAGGGTGAGGAACTCCCGTAGGCCAATCTCTACTCCATTATGGTTCCATGGGTGTGCATCGAAGTGGTTCACAAAATCCCCTGACACATGTCTCTTTTGTAGGAGGAGGGAGACTGGCACACATTTGTCTAGGGCAGTGGTGCGCAACCTGCAGGCTGCACACAGCCCGTCAGGGTAATCCACTGCCAAGCCATGAGACAGTTTGTTTACATTGACCGTCCACAGGCATGGCCGCCACAGCTCCCAGTGGCCAGAAATGGTGAACCGTGGCCACTGAGAGCTGCAGGCATCCGTTCAAATATAAATGGTCTGGTGGCCTGCCAGCAGATTACCCTGATGGACCGTGTGCAGCCCACGGGCCACAGGTTGCCCATCACTGATGTGAGGTGTGTCAGGTTGCAGTCCCTCTTTCAGCACTGCCAGAACCGCTTTCTGGGTTCCAGCTGCCCTTTTCCCTGCACCTCCTGAGCTATTCACACCCTATCCATAGCCTCACAAAATCGTGGAACATCCTTGTCAACCTTATCCTGACACTGGCAAAACAGTCTTCTATCACACCAGGAGGAGGAAGCTGCATGAGGGGTACTCTGCAACTGTGGGGTCTACTTCTGTTCCCTTGTTTGGTCACTTCTTCAAGCAAAGTTCCTCTGGGCATTGTCTACTGACTGTCTTTGAAGAGCAGTAAGTGCTGTCCTGGATTCTCTTTTTAGTGTCCCCTTCCTGTTCCTTGATTTTCAACCTATGATACAGGAGGCCAGGGAGCAGTGGGAGAGTGCTAGATAGATAAGCTCAAGGCTAATTAAGGCGTGGTTCCCTGTAGACGAGGGAAGGTGGCTGCAGGTTAATTGGAGCACCTGCAGTCAAGTAAGGCTTAGCTTAGCTTAGCTTGGAGGTGTGTTGAGAGATTTGGAAGACCTGAGAATTGGAGTAAGGGAGACTTGCTCCCCCCCAGCATCTAAGGACTGAGGGTAACCCCACCTAAGGGGGATGAGGGTAAGAAACCCACAGGGATTGAGAGGGGCTGGGACTCAGAGCGAGGAGCAAACCCAGACCCTTTGCCTGCTTCCCTCCTCTAACACCTTCCTGGTCTAGTAGAGGGGCCCTTGGTACCCAAGAGCAGGGGCAAAGGGTGGCATCTTAGCTCCCCACCATGAAAAGCGCAGGACCCACCAGACTAAAATTGTCCATCTTGCCACAAACCTTAGACTTCAATCCCATTGCCATTTTCTTCTTTGTTGTCCCCCATAATCAACTAGAGCCTGGACTTGGTGAACTTTCCTTCCCTTAGTTGATGAGGAAGGCCTTTAGGTTTGGGTAGGCCGATACCTGCCTGTTTCCAGTACTTCAGATAGTACAAACCTTCCAAATTCTCCAAAAAATGAGTCAGGGGTACTACAGACAACAGTCTTTTTCACTATACCTCCCGGATCCATGCCTAGAGCAACTCCACCCTGTCCAGAGGCAAGGTCCTGTGGGAAAAATGTATGTGCTGATGTAATCAAAGGCTATATCATAATGTATATGCAGAAGGGTACCAGCACTGGAGGGAGATGAGACACTTTGCCAGTGGGTTTCACAAATATTTGCTGACAGCGGGGGAATGATGAAACATTAGAATCTTGGATTCCATTCCAAGCTCTGGAGTGGAGTGTGCTCTGTTGGACAAAGACTCTTCTGCCCACTCTCCGAAAGCTTGGCTGCTTCTTCCCTGTTCTGTTCAACCCACCCATCTCAGTCCTGTTTCTTCTTTATCACAGACTTCTTGTCCCAGTCCCATTTTTCTCACCTAACCAGTCCCAGTCTCTGCTCTTCAGGCTTCTTATTCCAGTCCCAGACTCCTTACCCAGCACATCCTAGTCTCACCCTTGAGACTTTTTGCTCCCAGATCCAGTCTTTCCCACACTCCAAGGTTCCAGTCTCCTTTCCAAGCCATTCTCAGACACCCTCCCCACACAACCCCACCTGCCTAGCACCTTGTCCTCAATCTATGTGCCCAGCTAGTTCCAGTCCCCTCTGGGCTTCTTGTCCAATCTGTTCCTCTCTACCCCTGGCCTACAGACACCTCCACTTCCCTCACTGGATCCCAGTCTTCCCTGAGCTTCTTCTCCAAATCTATTTGCCCAGCCAGTCCCAGTTCTTTCCTCTGCATCTCTGCTTCTCGGCAGGTTTGTCTGCCCTTCTTCCCACATCCTTCCATTCAGCCTGCTGATTCACAGTTCCAGTCTTTTTTCCCAGCCTACCCCCACGCCAACTCACAGTCCAAGTTTCTCTCCCTACCCTGGCTCCTTGTTCCAATGGGCACCCCAGACAACCCCCGACACATCTTGTTCCCTGATTCAAATCAGGGAGGTTGCACCTCCACATTGCCTATGACCAGCCTGCAGATACCTAGCATGGTAAATATCAGCCCAAACAGTTGAGGTGTGTTAAAATTAAAAGCAACTGAAAACAGTCTTATAAAGGGACGTGTTGGATAATGTAAATAATAGCCCCTCCTATATTATGTGTGTATAGAAATATATACAGCCATATATATTAACATACAGTTTTCTCACCTTCTGAATTCTTAGGGCTTGAGAAAGCAGAGCTGGAATTATTTCTGCTGTATTTGTTTCAGCTGCTGAGAAGGGGCTCAGTTCATCTTTTCAGTTTCAAATCTTCTGTTAGTTGATCAGGGAGTGGTGTGTGAACCTCAGTCACAGAGGAAACTGACTCTTCTGCTTCCCTGGAACAAAGGTGAGTGCCACACTTACACTGAGAGAGTTACTCAAAGGAGACTGAAGAACTATAGCAACAGAAAGGAGAAAACAAAAGACTTCAACTCCTCTTTGCCCCCACCCCTCCCCAGCAGCTCTGTCTCTCAAAGATGAAGGAAGGAATCATGCTCTGATGCCACCAGACCATCTGCCATCAAAGCAAAACAAAGAAACAAAGTGAGATTAAAAAAACAAGCACAAAAACTTCAGGCTGGCTATATTGTGCTGGCTGGGCCTCTTATTTTGCTCCATGTGAACAGTGTTCAGAGATGTTTGCAAAGGGAAAATTTTGGTAGTGTTTGTCCAAATACCTCTGAGGCAGGATTTTTCTACTGGTCACTATTAGGCCCATGCAGGTTATTGGCTAGGATGGTCCCCCAAGTTCTCACAAATGGCATTTCCTCTTCATTCAGTCTGCAATGGAAGTGGCAAGGGTTTCACCAACAAAATTCTCCTGATCTGGGGAAATCTGACAGAGACAGAAACACTTATGGCTCATGCTGCCACTCTGCAACTATGACCCTCCATTCCCTGGACACCTGACTCCAGACAGCCATCTTTCTTCTTCAAGTAGTGTCCCTATGGGAGCTCTACTTAAGGTGCACTTTAGCAGTGTCCGTTCAGGCCGTGCATGTTCTCTACATATCATTGTTCTTGATGCCATGTTTTTATAAAGGGCTGCATGGGCGAACCATCCTTAGTTCCTTCTCAGCTGCCTCAGCCTCAGACAAAGTTTTAGTGTGCCCACCCTGAGCATGCCTCAGCTAGATTATTTCTGTCTAGTTTCTAGTTTTGGTTTAGTTTAGCTAAGTTTGGTACGTTAGAGGATTTTTTTTCTCCTTTCTCCTGCCTCTGAGGAGGCTTGCCTCCTTTGGAAGGGGTTTAAATGGTGCCTCATTTGCCAGGAGGTCATCATTGCATCCCACCGTAAAAAGATTGGTGACCACAACTTCTGTTGCTTTCCGGAACCTGTGCTCTCAAACTATCAAAATGTTTGATATTAATATATCAGCACAACCTAATTCATAAAGAGGCATCAGGAAAATCATTGATCTGCCCAGCCAGCTGGGTGCAAATCCTACCAATGTTGGATCTTGTTGTGTTTTAAATTCACTTCAGCCGTCAGGGTAAAGCCAATAGTGTCAGAAGTCGTACTCTTGTACTGGCGAACTCTAGAGTCAATATTTTAAATGGTGTCCATTAATTTTCTGCCCCTCATTTTCTGGGTGTCCAATTTAAGACAGATAGGCCTGACTTTTCAGAGATGCTGAGCACTTGAACCTTTCATGGTCTTCAGCTGGAGTTCTGAGTATTCAACATCTCAGGAAATCAGGCCCAAAGCGTTTCAAGTTGGGCACTCAGAATCAGTAGATGCTTTTGGAAAGTTTTGGGTCACTCTTCAAGTGAAACAGCAGGGATGTTTCTGGACTGATCAGTGGATCACAGGAAGTTGCATCAAGTTTTCTTTCAAGACAAAGAAGCTCCAAAAGCTTACTCATTCTCTGTGCAGTACCTCTTTCCAGAGAGTCTCAAAATACTTTACAAGCATTAATTAATGAAATCACGAAGCTAGAATTGGGCATCTAATTGATTCTCTCTGCCTGATTCAATAGAAGGATCTGAATCAACATCTCTTCACTCCCAGGTGAGTGCCATCAACACCAGGCTCTAGAGTCACTCATGCTTTCTCTGTGGTCCAATAAATAGTTAAGTATTTATATAAAATAGAACAGTTACAACAAGAGAGACTGAGAACAGAGTAGCCTAAAACCTAATGGTTAGAGCACTCACCTGGCAGAAGGGAGATTACAGTTCTACTCCCTGCTCTAGAGTGGGGCTTCAAACCTGGGTCTCCCATATCCCATGTAAATGTCCTAACGACTGGCCTAAAGATTATAAAGGGCTCGCTTCTGCTTGCTCCAGCCAGGGAACACACCATGAATTCATTGGATGAGCAACTCCTACTTGTAGGTGAATGGCTTATACAACGGAGTAGATGGTTGGCAAGGCCTATTACAGTAGCCAGGGTAAAACTACATGTCTTAGAATACAATTAGGAATCATTCACCTCTGCATAATGAGCAAATACATAGATATGAAGAATAAAGAAAATTATGATCTTAAACCTGCTGAAACCTGCTGCTCAGCAATTTTCCTTTGAAGACCTTTCCAAGAAAACAAAACAAAAAAAGAAACAGGGTAATAGGCATACAAAAAAAACCAAAAACCACCCCACAGCCAGTTACTAAGCAGAGCACACAAACAGCTTAATAGCTTTTTTTTTTTTTTTGGAAAAGATAACCTTCTCCATTGGATACTGCAAGAGTTTTAGAAAATTGTTTGTTCATAGTGCAGAGCCAAGACTGGCTATTTGCCAGACACTCTAAGGTTGTTGATAAGCTCTGATATTGTCTTTTATTAAACTTAGAGAGAGAGATTATGTTGTATTTTACTGGTGATAATAGCAGGCAGCCATAGAGAAGGTGCTGAAAAATCAAAGGTTCAAACCTATGAATGACGACTGGATTCATCTGTTGGGTGATTGAATACGAGTTCAGTTGGAAAAATCAGGTTAACCTGCTATCATTAGCTTTCCATTAATGTGGCATGGTTTGATTTATTATACCACCTAAAGAGCAGCTATTCAGAAGCGGATAACTCTAACAGTTAATGGCCAGATTAACTCATGGTGCTCCAGGGACATTACAATTTAAACCTCATCACACCATCCTGGCCCCTTGCAGCATGGAAGGATTTATTCAAAGGGAGGGCTTGTGTTGATGATGCTGTTGTCCAAACCAGTTCTCTGTTAAGGGAGGTAGCTTTGGTTTATGTCTGGGGCCCCATAGAATCATTTCTGTCAACGTTGTACAGGGGATGGGCTGAATCACCTACCCTTGCCCAGCACTAGCTTCTCTTTTGGGCAGCACTGCCTCCCTACATGGAGTGGAATCCTGGTTGCATTGAAACCAAAGGGAGTTTTGCAATTGATTTCAGTGGATCCAGGACTTCACAAATGTCCTCACATAGAGGGGAGGTTGAGGCTGCTTTCTGCTGTTGCAAAAATGCTCCTTCCCTCCTGCAGATATTCAGCTTCAGAGGGGTCCTTCACTAAGATTTAGGCTCTCAGAAGTCACCACAAACCCAGGGTGTAAGTAGTTCCAAATGATTAGTCCCCATTCATGCTTTGCAAATATTGAAAAATGTTTTATTTTGGCTTCAGACCTAAACACGATGTTTCTCCAACATTCTGTTTCCCTTTTTTTCAGAGACTTGAGAGCAAATCCCTTGTTTTTCTGCATTTTTTTGAATTTCCTGTCTAAAATGAAGAAAGTCCCAGGAAGCTACCACTTTTTCTTGGGTGATCTGAGCTATTATACAGATGTTTTAGATAGTCATAAAATAATGATGCATAATGAGTGTGTTTAGCATTTCATGCATGTGAAGGATCCCAATCGCTCAAAGGCAGAATTGTTCTTGATTTTCTAGGTCTTTCACACTCTAGGAATAGCCACGCTATTACAAAGCTGTCAGACAACCTATGTAATTGTAAAAACCCACTTACAGAATGTTTCTCCATGGAAAGTCTCTATTTTATATTATTTATTATTAATTTCAATAAAGAAACAATGACAAATACAAAAGAGTAAATGACTTATAGGCTGTATACATTACCAAATATCACATTTCATGGGATAGCCAATAAAAGTAGGTAATTATGCAACTTTACAAATTGTCAAAGCTACAAGTCCAGCCAAAAGAAAATCAGACAATATTACACAGCTATAACATGCTAGAGTGGAGGTAATAATGACAATTATAAAAAAAGACATACTCAAATGCGAAAAAGAGAAGAGGCTTAGAGGAATGGGAGGGGAAGGGAGTGAAAGTAGAGGTCAGGTGAAATGGAAGTCTGGCATTATTTGACCTATTTCAGCATTCTTTATCCAAATGTATCAATGGGTCCAAATTTCCTCCAATTCATATAATCGTGCTCTACTTTGAAAAGCTACATATTCTCTTTTAAAATAAAATGTTCTTCTGTATTAAAAGGAAACACACAAGGCCAAATGAAAATTTGTTCTCTTTTTTGCTAAGAAACATTTTCCCCGGATTTAATCTATTTCCTTACTTTACGGTAAAAAACTAGTATCTTGTAGGGAGTCTATTAGTATCATCTTTTCCTGGACCAAACTTTTAAATCTCCATCTGTAATGGGTTTCAAACTGTGCAGCAGATTGGCTATTATAATATTTGAAGTGTACTAAGTATAATTTAGACAGTTGTTGTGCTTGTGTCTATAGAAATACATTAGGTTGGTAGTGTAATATCCCTTGGTTTATGAAAAAGTCACTCTACTATAAACTGAAAAATATTGAGTTTCAGTGCAGTGTTTGAAAGACCAGACACAATTGGTTATATGGATCAGTAAATATACAACTCAAAGGCCTGATTCTATATTCTTCATTTACCCCAAATGCCATTTTAAGTGACTGGCCATCTTAAGTGCATGATATATGCAGGATTGGATGCAAAATTATCTACCTTCCCTCCTTTTTTGTGTGTTTGAAAGCTACCTCTTAGCTTTAAAAAGACTATTTAGTTCACTAGTTTCCAAATACAGCCCATTATTTTCTTGAGAAACCACACATATATCAAAAACTGACAGATGTACGTACCTGCTTGTGAGCTTTTATTTTGATGAAAATATGCTATAAAATTACCTTTTATATATAATGTATATGACAAGAGCCTAAAATTGATTGTAAATGAAGAGGGACAGAGAAAAGGACAAATAAAATGAGCAAATTAGAACTAATCTTGAGCCAAAACCCCAGAACTGAACACCCTAAGAATAAATCTAATGTAGATTCCCATTTAAATTGACCTAATGTTATCATAAGCCAAGCTAAACACTGGATTTGCACACATCCAATCTTGGAGGTATTCAAAACTGAGCGCCAGAACCAAATTTTACAAGTTGAACATCTCTTTAAAAGAAATTTCAAAAGTGAGATATAGGGTCCTTGAAACCATGAACCAGTACTTTCTAAGTAGTTGGCTTGACTACTCAAAGGCCCTTAAAGCACAAGTGATGATTTGAAGAACAAGGACTATGATGTAAACAATGCTG
Source organism: Lepidochelys kempii (assembly GCF_965140285.1). NCBI lineage: Eukaryota > Metazoa > Chordata > Testudines > Cheloniidae > Lepidochelys > Lepidochelys kempii. The sequence continues at coordinate 26,315,496 of NC_136387.1, forward strand.
GCCTACTTCAAGTGAGGCACTATTTTCAGTAAATCAGGCAGTGGAATTAAAAGGGAACCCCCACCATGCTACATTTTACTTCAGTTTTCAACAGATCTCCAACTCTGGAAGCTTAAAGTACTGTCAAATCCATTCTACATCAGCAAATAAATCAGTAAACTACTTGTGCCTGCCGGAAATCATGTAGAGTTAGTTAATTATCCTCTGACTTGAAATGGAGACAGTGCAGTAGATCAGAGCACAGAAGAACAGTTGGGGGTATCCTAACTAGACGTTAATAGGACTCTGTTACTTGTTTCATGCACTATACTTGCCTACTTACATACCTCTCATATTAATTGAGAAGCAGGAAGGTGGTGTACAAGTGAAAGAAAAACAATATAAAAAAACAAATGCATTATGCAGTTATAATCATCACCATCATCCTGAACAAACCAACAACAACAACCAGAAACCACTAGAGTGGGAGGGATCAGACTGCTCCCGTAGATGAAGGGAAAGATCTAGTAGCATGCACAATTAATATATGCAGCAATAGTCTTTCATGTAATAGTATCCACTTGGAAGCAGTGACACAGACAGAATAGATATGTAGAAGTGGTTCTGTCTGTTATCATGCTATATGCCAGTCATGGGGCAAATATCAAAAGGTGAGCAGCTTAGTTCTGTTTGCCCATGAGCTGGGAAGTTTACATTTTTATTGTAGACAGGTCAGGTAGCACTGCCTATTACCAAGGTTGCCTGACAGTTCCCATTATAAGACACTGTTTTCAGTTGCTTATAACTATACCAAAGTTTAATCATTTGGGCTGATTGTGTCCATGCCAGCCTCAGGCTGAATATTTTGGAAATTTCAGATAAAACAGTTCTTCTGTGTTTGAGAATAGGGCTAGCAAAATTACTTTGTTTTACCCATTTTACTATTTTTGAGACCTTTTCTTTGATTCACATAGTATTTTTAGTTCCCTGATTGCCAATTAGTGGCAACTTTGGTAGCTATTTTGTGATGTAGGCCTCTAAGGAATGGCCTGAGACTACCAGTTTATTTCATATTTGCATCAGTAGCCATCAGATGATAGTGATTTTAATTCACTACTGAACTCTTCTAGATTCAAAGCAACAACCTGTGACTGAATGTATCCATATGTCATGGCCTATTGCTATTGTGGGGCATACAATCCCCCAGAACGAACACTTCTTAACTCCTAAGGCTCCACTGAATCTGATATTACTTAAATCAGAAATTAGTCTGTTAAATGAGTGGAATGAAACAGATTTCAATTAAGGGCTGGGAGGAAATGGTTGAATTACTTGTGCATGTTTTTCTCAGATAAATGTAGCCCTTTTCCTGTTAATGAATAATGTGCAGATGAATCCTGTTATTTTTTAATTTACAGTTGTTCATAAATAATTGGCGTGAGTATATTTGAGTATTTGGCATTTTGGTAAACTGATCTCTATGGCTGGGATTTCCAAAGGAGCCAAGGGATTTAGGCATTTTTGGACTTGATTAGGCTTCTTTGAAAATCTCAGCCTATGGGTTCTAGTTGCTTGTGCCACATGATAGGTCACTTAACTCACATAGGATGTTTCCATTTTCTGATGTATGGATGGGCCTTCTTTATAAAGAAGAGCCCCATGTGCTGTTTGGAACTTACTCATTCTTAGTGTATCTGGCAGTCATGATGCTGGCAAACTGGGTGCCAGCTCATGACAAGGCCCCAGGCCTCACTGAACACTGGCAGATGCATAGCTGGCAACCAGTCTGGCTCATCTGTTTGTTAGTATTGTCAAGATAGATATTAGAGTTGTAAGAATGTTTTTGGTGCTTAGATCTTATGAACAGCTTGTAGGATGCTGCATCTATTAGTTTCACTTATCTGTATCTCATGTTATAAAGCAATAGCAAAGGTTTGCATTGTAAACCTCTGTAACTGTGTAACTCATAAAACAGGAAAGAAGCCTTCTCTAATGCAAATACTGGCTATCTACAGAAGATGTTAGGGCCTGCCCAATTAGAAGGCCTTTGAAACCAAATGAGACATCAAAAAACCAAAGACTTTGTTAATTGCACTCCTCACCCCCTCCAAGAAGAGGAGACCTGCACATGACCTGCACATCAGTTTGGGCTCTGGGGACAGGAGGATAAAAAATCCCAGAAAAGGAGAAACTTGGCCTTTTGCTGCTTGGATTCTAAAGGGTCAAGAAACGCTAAGCAAAAGCAAAAGACCCCCAACCGTTAGACCTGAGTTACCCCTAAAGGATATATGGAATTTGTTTACTGTAGAAGTTTATGTTATCTTTTAGAATTGAAGACTGTAACTCATTCTGGTGTATATGTTATCTGCTTTAGCCTTGTAAATAACTATTTTATGTTCTTTTCCTAGTGAATAAATCTTTAGTTAGCTTATTACAGGATTTGCTACAAGTGTTGTCTTTGGTGATAGATCTAGGGTACAATTTATCTGGGATGAGTGACTGCTCCTTTGGGACTGGGAGAAACCTGAATATTGTTGTGATTTTTTGGTGTAAGAGACCATCTGTCACAAAGAGAAGCTTGCCAGAGTGGCAAAATAGACCAGAGTGCCCAAGGGGCCTGTCTGTGACTCCAAGTTAAAGCTGTTCTGGTGCTTTAGGAATTCATACTTGTTACTTGGTTGGTGAAATGTAATTAGAGAACATACAACCAGTTTGGGGTTTGTGCCACTCCGGACAGCATGACAGTAGTGAATAATGACAAGAGCTTTTCATTAGTGGCCATGTAAAGTACAGCCAGTGAGAAATATTTGTAGGGCAGAAGCAGTCAAAGCAGGGACTGTGGCACTGGGAGGTGGGGGGAAGGGTCAAATGGGGCCCAGCCAGGGCCATCCCTCCCCCAGCACTGCCCTGGACCCAAACTGTACAGGGGAGAACCCCACACACCTTCTGGGGGCACTTCAACCAGAGTGTTGTCTCCCTTTACCCCCCGCTATGTGGGCTTGGGAAAAAGCTGTAGAGAGGAGCCAGCCAGAGATTCCAGCAGGGAGGGGGTAAAAGCAGCCAAAGCAAGGACTGTGGCACTGGGTGTGTGGGGGGAATAGTGCCTAGCCAGGGCCACCTTATCCTCCACCACCTCCTGGGACCCAAACTGTGCAGGAGATACCCTCCCTCCCCCGCACGTGCACACTCTCTCTCTCTGGGGGCACTAGGATCCAAGCGATGTCTCCCCTCCTCCCCCACCATGTGGGCTTGGGAGAAAGCTGCAGAGAGAAGTCTGCCAGAAACTCCAACAGAAGCAAAGTCCTCTGGTCCCTTGGAAAGTTTTCTACAGTTTTGACTGGACTTCCTCTGCCCTTTGCTCCAAGCCTCTCCTCCATTAGAGTCTCTTTACCTCAGCGTCTCTCCTCTGCTCTGTCTCCCTCACTCCCTTTCCCCTCAGTACCCCCTCTTCTTTCCCTTTGGCTGATCCCCTCCAAACTGAACCCACCCACATATCAGAAAACGAACTGTAGAACTAACATGCCATTTGCTGACATCCCATTGTTCACTCTGCTTGTGTGTTCTACTCCTCTCCCCACCCTGTGTCTGCCTTGTCCATTTAGACCAGTGGTGGGCAACCTGCGGCCCACAGACCGCATGTGACCCATCAGGATAAGCTGATTGCAGGCTGCAAGACATTTTGCAGATGTTGACTGTCCGCAGGCCCGCACCACTTCCTGCATCTCCCTTTGGCTGGGAATGGTGAACCGCGGCCACTGGGAACTGCAGGAAGCAGTGAAAATGTAAACAAATGGTCTGGCAGCCCGCCAGAGGCTTGCCCTGACTGGCTGGGTGTGGCCCGTGGGCCACAGTTTGCCCACCACTGGCCTAAGACCTTCCTAAAACCTGACCCTCTTTCTCCATTTTAACTCACCATACTACAGACCCAACAGGAGGATGGATCAGGTCAAACACTGGAAGAGGAGAACCAGGAGGTCTCCTGCCCAGCAGCTGGACTTCCACATGGAAGTAAGGAAGTAAAATAGGTAAAATCGGGACAATTTTGTGGCTTGTACTAAGAAACTGCACAGGGACCCAGCCAATGTAGTGTGGCTCCTGCAAATACAACAGAGCAGCATGGAGGCATAAATCCTCCCTACAGAATAACTCTGGTCTTCACTAATCTGGAGTGTCCTTTCCCCAGAGATTCCGAAGGCACTCAGGATTGAAAGGCCTTGACTTCTGTGAACTTCATAGGGGCCTCAAACCATTATGCCACGAGGGGAGGCTTGATAGGTGCTGGAGATCTTCATATCATTTTCCTTCCCTGTGGATCCTCTCAGTAGGTCAGATCATGATATTAATGGGGGACAGGTTTGTTTTTGTTTTGTTTTTTCTCACAGGTTTTTCTGCCGGTGGGATAGGGAAGGAGGGGTCTAGCTTCAAACTGAAGTATTGTGTATGTCCTAAAAATACTTTATTTACAAAGAATTTTGCCTTCAACTTGCAAATAGTAGTTAGTATTTGCAAACTTTATAATAATTCATTATCTGTATACTTATCAATTTACATTTCATACATAATGCTATAAGTATTTACTTTCTGCAAGTTACTCATTTTGGATACTACTTTCTAAACTAGTTAGTGTTCCTGTTCATAGTCAGTTTCACTTTCAATTTCCCAGGGACTAGCACAAGGCATTGTGACTGGGTTTCCAGCACAGCTGGGGAGTTCTTATTTATTTATTTTTAATTGGAAAAAAAGATATGGAAATGTTTCTGTTTCTATTGGCTTGCAAAACTCTTTAAACAACTTACAGTTTGGGCCTAACTACATTACATTGATCTGACTGAACTTATAAGGAGGGACAATGTTCTGTGCAGCGCGTTTAACAATATATGGGAACAGTAAGCGTAAGTTGCTTTTTATAACATAGACAATTAAAAGTCATTGATCATGTCACCTGCAGAGAATCTGGTTGCCTTGTATAGAAGAGGGGTGGTCCCCCACAAAAGTTATTGGTGCAAGTCTTCAGTGAGGAAAGCATGATGAGTTTGTCCGGCTGCGTTTAAGGCTTGTCTGCATGCTGAAGAACAGCACAGCACAGCGCATCCTTGCAGCTCTTATCTAGAGAGTGGTGTGGTGCACTGGTGAAGGGCTTTGTCTTTATTCACAACACATTCCTGTGCCGTGGCAGGGGAGGAAACGGCACAATTGTCTGTCAGTTTGTCCTCTCCCACCATCTGCAGAATAAACTGAATGCTAACTCACCGTTAGAGAGGGGGAGAGATAAAAAGACAGGGATGCTCTCTGGCTCATTCATACATTAGGTTTCTCTGCAAAGGCAGAAGGCAGAAGGAACAGCATCAGCAACCTTGCAAGCAGTGACTGTAACTGTTCCCATTAATATGGTCCGAGATACTTTGAGGAGCCAATTTATTACTTTGCATGTAACACTTGAGCTTTGCTGAAAACTGGAAGTGCTAAGCGCACCTTTGCTTCTAATTTATTTATAAAGACTTGCATCTTTCACAGAACGAACCTTTTCAAGCAAGAATCACCCAAGGCAGGTAAGAAATGTATACATCTATGACACCTTTATAAAGTGATGTACATTAACGATGATTACTTTTTGATTCAATGCCTGGCTGTTATTGAACACTTAGAAGTACTGTGGGTGCTTATGTCATGCTACGTTTGAATAAGTTAATTTCTAAGAAAATCTGCAATATACTTTGCAGATGATTTAAATCTTTGCTCAGCACTAAAGATCATGATTATTTTTTATCTTAAAACTTAAACTTCCCAGTTAAGGAACTTGAGCTCAGAATGTGACTTGAGATGCATTGCTTAATGTCTATGTTCAGTATCTATGGCTTTACTTATGACCGTGTTTATAATCATTAATTTCTTAGGTACGGTACCCTAATGTAAAATATAATGGCCGAGTGGTTAACTTTTTTAACCCCTACTCCACTGCAACCAATAATGGTTCACTGAACCATGATAGTTTTGAGAGTTTAGTCATACTCATCCCATTTGCAGAAATGTGTGTTCTCATCATGTACACATGACAGAAGTGACTTTTATTATGCACAATGAGCTGTTACGTTAGTGTCATCGACTGCAGGTGGGCAGTTTTTAAAAATATTGAATTAAAAGTTAAGATTTTATATATGGTATCTTTGAAATATTTCAAACAAGAAGTAACTTGGCTATAATTGGCAATCAGTTAGATGATTATGCTGTTAGTAGTTAGGTTAAATGGTAACTTTTTTTTTTGCACAGACTTTAACAAACTTCCAATAAATGAATAATATTGAGCATTTTATACTTCGAAGCTAAGAGTAAATGAGTGAAAAAATTGGCAAAGGTTTTGACTTTCTGAAGTTTAGAAGGATGATAATTTCTAATACTTTAGCTACTGGCTGGATATATCCTTGGATGTCACACCATTCTGGGAATTCTTTGTGCTTAAGATAAAAAAAAGTTCAAATGAATCACTGTTGTATGACAAGAAAAGACAGCTAAGGAAACTGGAAGAGGATGGTTAGTAAAAACTGCTCTAGGGACATTGAACATTAAATTTAAATGTCACTTATTCCAGTAAGTGTCTAAATAAGTCTTTTCTCAGTTACTTGCTGCCAATCTGTAACTTTCCCATTTCCAGCACTTCCTAGTAACACACCTTTCACTTAAGTGCTGTTCCTGTCTAATTACTTCACTCAAGACTCTCAGACATACCCATCTAAAGATATTGTGGTAACACTTTTATGGTTCTGGTTTAACTTTGACACGCCATTAATAATGAAGACAGGATTAAAGCAAACTCTAGTAGCGCACATGTTTGGGGATTGTATCCAGCACTGAGTTACTGTAAGATCATAAGGAATCTTGCATAGAAGAATTTTCTGATACATATGCTGTCTTTTGACTCTCTTTTTTTTACTAGCTTTAGTTTCGTAACTGTGTTTCGCTCCATGGGCAGTCTGCATAGTGTACCATAGGGCTTCACAGAAGGTAGGCTGTGAAGCTTTTGGGATTGGATGGATGCCAATAACTTTCTCCAGCATGCTGTCACATGACCTAAAGGAATGTCCTATTAGAGAGAGCAAACTTGGAAGCTGTATTGAGAGATGTCAACAAAGTTGAGAGAAAGGTATGAGCAGAGTAACTGTAGTGATTGGAATAAATCAGGGGCCCAATCCTTCTCCCATTTACGTTACTGGGAAAAACTCTAATTGGTTTCTGTGGGAGCAGATTTTAGCCCACAGTACAAACAAAAGGTGGTTTAAAAAGATAAAGTTTGCAAGTTGACAAGGGTTTCCTTCCCACTCCGCCGAGCTCTGTGTGGGAGGCAGCGATAACGGTGCTGCCAACACTTGAACGAGCACCTTTAGCTGGTGCAAGTTGGTGTAGCTCCATTGACTTCAGTGAAACTATGCCAATTCACCCCAGCTGAGGATCTGTTCCCCTTGTGCAGAGTGTGTGGATGAGGGTTTGCACATGTGGATGGGGTGCTAATGTTCCCAGTAGCGCTGAACGCCTCAGTGGGATTGTATTGGGGCAGGTTAGGGGTATACTCATGGGATCAGGACCCTTGTATCTGTGAGGAATACAGGCTAAATGAGGAGCAAGGCAAGGACTGGTGCCATAAGTGCACTCTTAAAGAGCCTCTGGACACATGTCTGATTCTCAGTTACTCTGGTCCTGCACTTGGGGTGGGGATGGAGAGGGAGCACAGGAGGCCTTTGCACATCCCAGGACAGAGGCTAAGGTAGTGTAAATTGTCCTAGATCCATTTAAATTGACGGATATAGCCCCATACCATGTGGGGCCATTCAGGAAGCTATAGCCTATGCAGGAGGGTATAACGGGCTATGCTACTCCTGGAAGTGCTGTTCAAATTTGTACTCTGCTTCCCATGGCTCCCTGTGACCTTTGAGAAGCAGAGCATAGCCAAAGTACTGTGTACTTTGGCTCTTCCCCTCAACAAATCCCTGATCGATCCCCAGTGCTGGGTGCATGGCTAATGCACAACCATTATGGCAGCTCTGTACTGGCCAAGAAGCCCCATGAGTAGGGGGTATTTTCAGGGGGCCATTTCTGCCCACTTTACAGCACTCTGGGAGCATAAAGGCATCTTAAAGGATCTTTAGTGTGACTAAAAATCAGTGTGCCATCTCCTGCCCTACCATGTTACAGCAGAAATAATGCTTCCTGTCCGTCTCCAGGATAATACACTTTCCTCAGCCACCCCAGCCTGGTTCAGGCTCTAGGAGCTCCACTTCCATCTGTCTCATTGTGGCATTTTTTCTGCAAAGTGCTGTGATACACTGGTTAGTCAGCAAGGACTTGGCCCTTACAAATTCCTGTCACTTCAAGGTTGGCACAGAGCAACCTGAGTACAAATTTCTTCCCCTTCCCTATATACAGAAAGTCCAAAGGATTTGTCCTTTTTAGTTGAATGTATTCTCCTTTTAGAAGCAATAGTTTTCCTTACCAATACGTAGCAACATATGAAGAGAAAACCGGATTACTTTGAATGTGCTGGTGATACTGAGGGTTTCTCGTTATGATTATAAGCATATCTGTTTCCTAGTCTCTTGTTTGGAAGGTAGGCAAGTTGTGTGAGATTTTGCAAACTATTTTACAAACATGTCTCTGTTACAGTTTGCTGTTCAATGTCACCTGATTGTCTGTCTGCAGTGCTACTCTGGGCTGTGTAACTCATATACACACAGAATTCTGCAATCAAAATATCTGTCCCTTCATTTCCAGGTTATAGGAAGGAAAATAACAAAAGCTTTGACTTTCCAGTTAGCTTTGCACTCCAGTTGAAATTTGAAGCTCCTTAGGAATGGTCAGCCAGTCAGAATGTTTGATTGGAAAGAGTGCCACTTTTTTTCATTCAAATAGGGTGACCAGACAGCAAATGTGAAAAATCGGGTAATAGGAGCCTATATAAGAAAAAGGCCCCAAAATCGGGACTGTCCCTATAAAATCGGGACATCTAGTCACCTTACACTCAAAAGACTTCTCTCTCAAAGAGTAGATCTGCTACTTCACCCCGGAATGTATAGTTTATTGAAGACGAATACAATCTTGTATTGAATTGTTTATTAAAGACAAATACAATCAATTCCCTTCTGTCAATTATATTTTTCATCAACAATACTCTTCACATATTTGATTTAAAAAAAACTGTGAAAGGGCAAGCTTGCTCTGCTCATGTGTAAGAGTAGTCCTGTATAAAGATGATAGGACATCTCCTGAAAGAAAGCAAACTAGATTTAGAGGGGTATTTAAATTCAAGTAACTTAAACCTAAAAGGCTCTCTTAAGCAGCCTACTTTAACTGCCTCTCTCGTTAGCTGCGTTCCCTGCTGCTCCCTGTTATTTCAGTGCCTCAGTATGTAATGAAACCAATCTAGACACCAACAGACTCAGTGGGCCAAATGTAAAGTGATGTAAGTTGCATGCTTGTAAACAGGTGCATGACTAAATGAGTCAAACTGATTGAGTCTTAGTACAACGGAATGGTGAAGTGGCCAGAAGATGCAAATATATTAGTTTAGACTATCTCAGATTCACTATAAATTTAGCTTCACAGCTGTAGTTGATCTCAAATGGTTAAAATACAAGTCTTCTGGTTGGTCCTCAGTATACTTTTAGTCTCAGAGTGAACCCTAAGGAACTCTAACAGTCACCATAAGCAGCAGAACTGAACTCGGCAAAGGAATTATGTATATTCCAAGTCAATTTAAGTCTTGTTACACCAGAAGAGGTGAGATTTTTGTGCACTATTAAAAAGAGGCTGTCTTATTACTCTTGATGTTTTCAGAAATAAAGTTTTAAAGCAGAAAGGTGAAATAGTGAACAGCAACGGTTGTGTGTGCACTAACTAGTTTTCATACTGACTTTCATTATACAGTCAGTAAATATGGATCTGTAGCACATTCCTTACTCTTGCTATTAAGCGTTCACTCCATACACTGTGATGGTACTGAAGAAGCTGTTGCAGTGAATGTTGTGAACATATATTAAGCATTGCCAACCTGAAGCAATGGGGAAATGAGTCAGGCACCCCCCAAAATCATAAGATTGGCATAAAAATAAGGATTTTTTCGGAAGTTTTGACTTTTATTTAGTTTGTCTCTCTTTGTTTTCTTTTTTTCTTTGGGGGTGCACTTGAGTCACATTTGCAAGCTTTCCTCCACAGTCATGAGGGCAAGAAACTTTTTCTAAAAGAAAGATTTTTTTCACCTAATCACATAACTTTATGAGCTGTGGATTTTAGAAAAGTACCATATTAAATATCAAAAGAGTTGGCAACATTGTGGATTAAAAAAAATAATACATAAGACTCAGAAATCTTACCAGGTTTAGTCACATAACTGGTGCAATGAGGCTGTTGTCCTTATTGCATGTTTGGAGTCCACAAAGACTTCTCTGTTACATGCTTCTATAAATTAAAGGAAAATAAGCCACAAAAACTTTAAACTCTTATCTGATCCCAAGGGATAGAGCAAAAGTTGTTGGGGGGATATTTGGCAATTCAGAGTTTTGAGTGCAGCCTCTACTGCAGAGAAAGGGATTTGTAGCCATGAAAAGGATGTACACCTTATACTAATGCAGTGTAGCTGTAACCATGTTGGTCCCAGAATATTAGAGAGACAAGCTGGGTGAGATAATATCTTTTATTGGACCAACTTCTGTTGGTGAGAGAAAGTAGCTTTCAAGCCACGCAGAGCTGAAGAAGAGCTCTTTGTGGCACAAAAGCTTGTCTCTCCAACAGAAGTTAAGTCTTCTACATGCACCTTCTCAAAGGAAATGAAAGACCCTTGGGGCAGCCAGGTAGAATCCCCTTTTCCACTCTGTTCCTATCCATACTCCAGGCTCCACTGAGAAGCCATACTGACATTGGAGAGCTGCTTGTGGCTTCATAATTCTCTTCTGTCTGAATGTGGAGTAGATGCCACCACATGGGAGTTAATGCTGTTATGACTTTGTTGGGAAATGAAATGCAGAGAGAGCCAGCAAGGCACTGAATATTCCTCAACCCCCACTGACTCCAGTGCAAATTAAAAACACACACAGGAGGAAATTAGCACTTTATAGGATAAGATGCACAGTTTCCTAGATGAGACTAATACATAGGGTGGCCACATCCCAGCTACTCCCCGTTCCAGTGTGACACAGAGATCTGAATATGGATTTTGACTCCAGAGAGCTTCTGTGGGATCTGAGCTCATGGATGACAACTCTGTATTGGCTCATCTCTCCGATCTCTGCCACTGGTGAAGGTTTGGTTCAGAAATTAAAGTTTGCTGTTTTGATTCTATCCATGCCACAGAGTGGAAGGATTACTTGACTTTGCTTTCTTACAGCACTAATAAATGCACATGCCCCAATATGAGAGAGATGAGTCAGAGGAACTTAAAATACAAATATTTGCAAAAAAAAAATTAAACTCTGTGTGTTCAGAGATGATGGCAATGAGTGTGGTATAAAAATGACAGATGGCACCCAATGTTGTCATTATATTAATGGGTTGATTTAATCCCAAACACAAGGCAATTAAGACACAGTTACATCAGATGGGGATCTAAGCATAGCTCTACTGAAGCCAATTTTCACTACCCGAGTATCTGATCCTGAAAGGGACGGATAAAATGTAATAATTATTTATTGTTTTCATTGGTGCCAATGAAAAAGGTATCAGTTTGTTTATGCCCTGATATCCCCAATGCAGCACTATCTGAGCCTCTCCCACGTATGATCAACTGGTCACCTAGAGTTGCATGCATGTCTTTACAGAATTTAAGTCATTCTGCAACCAATACAATGTCAGTGAATAAAGAGGCTTTTTTTTCTGTCATGAACTTTCTTTATTTAATTAAAGGGTTCCTGACATTTTAGAAATTCTTTTCAAATTAACTTTCCTTTAATCTGCACAGGGAAATATTACTGGCTTTAAGGTTGTTCTGAGACTGAGACAGACTCCAATTAATTAGTTGCTACTGACAGATAGATATGCTGTAAATAAAACCCATAGGGTTCCTATATGAAGATTAATTCATTTCAAACAAAGGAGATATAGAATCACTATTTCTCTGTGTTTGCATGTACGTGTGTGCACACACGCACATGTAAATATATAGAACTCAAATACCAGCTAGTCATTTAGGGAAAGTAAAAATTACTAGTTGCAATTAAACTGCATTTTAATACTGCAGTACATGTCTGAACAGCTTGATACTATTATAACATGCATGACGATAAACAATTGGCTTTGTATCATGATTAATCTAAATAAGGAATTACACCTTTCTCTAGTCTTCTGAATGGGAGTATTTCTGCTTTATTATAAAAATTTTAGGGCCAGATCCTCAGCTCTGTTGGGACCCCTTTGAACTGCTCTGACCTGCGTGGTTTCTCTCTGTGTGCACTGAATGCCCAGGTAATGCAGAACTGATGTAGTGGGTCTTCAACGCTCCTCCTAGCTCCTGGTGTAGGAAGCATGGCCTAGGAAAGGGGCGTGTGCCCAGCTTCAGTGAGTCTGAGCTGCTGGAATGGTCTTTTGGGGGCCACAGTCACCCAGGCACAATTTTAGCGCTGATTTAAATTGAGTTGGAGGCTGAATTGGCCCTCAGATGGCCCCAGGATCAGGGGCATGGGTGGAAGTAGGTATGGAATGAAGGTCACATTACGGCATTTTTATACCTCTATCTTCCTCCCCACCAGATGGGCACTATGCCTTTAGTTTGTAAATTGGAACTATTTGAAATAACTATACAGGTTAAACAATAATATTAGCTAAACTGTTATTTAAATTAGGATCAGATTAAATTGATACCATATATAAAGCTATTTTGTTGGATGTTCTAATAAGCAGCTCATCTCCAATTCACACCATAAACTTCTAAAACACAAACTTTTGTGTACACTTCTCTTATAATGCACTAAACAGATGGAGGCTCATCTTCATCCCCCCCCCTTTTTAATACTCATCACAACTTATAAATGATGATTTTCTTCCAGTAAAAAAATGTGGTGAGTCCAGATGTTCAAACAAAATGACTCCCAACAGGCCTGCAATACAGGTTAATTCAAGAATGGATATGTCTAAATACACAGAACAAAACTTAACCTAATTTTAAATGAGGATGTAGGGTGTAAAATGCAGTAAAAGGAGAAAAAAGAGCTGGAAACAATAATGAATTGCTTTCTGGTGTTGGTTTAAAGTCTGAGGACCATATTCTGTGCCTTCTGTACAACACGTTATTGTTCTGAGTGAATCACACATTGTATAATGTAGGTGATAAAAGTAATCGAACAGCAAATTATTAATATGACCAAATCCTTCTATGAAACATTAATTTTGTTCACTTCTTTCAAAAAGAAAGTTTATTCAAGATTTCCCAAGATTGTATGTAAATACTTTCCAGTTGAATGTTTTGGAGTCTGAAGCAATTTCATCAAATTTATTCTGGTAGCAGTCAACAATGACTATGGCTAACAGCAGAAACTGGGATTTAACATCCTTAACTTGATTGGTTTGATACGTCATTGGGATTTTGGTTCCAAAGTGCCTACATTTGTTTTGAAAATGAGATTTAGGCTCCTGAATCAGGTACATATTGCAATACTGAGCACACCAATGCCAAAATACCTTTACATATCTGGACCTTACTGCTGACAACTCACTAGCCTGGCACGTTATCTTTGTCAACTCCATACAGTTTGGTACCAAAATATTCTATTGAAGACTTGATCCTCATTCCAGCTGGAGCCTAGTTTAGTCTTTATAAATCAGCTTCACACAATATTGCTATTAATTAGCTGAATCACCTCTACTGTCTGAGAGCCTAATCCTGGGAGCCATTGTGTCCTTGTTTTAGGACCCTCAATTCCCATTTAATTCTATGGGAGTTTGTGTTGCTTAGCATCTTGCAGGTTTAGGCCCTAAGCCCTGGTCTACACTAGGAGTTGAGGTCGAATTTAGCAGCGTTAAATCTATTTAACCCTGCACCCGTCCACACCACAAAGCCCTTTTTTTCGACTTAAAGGGCTCTTGAAATCGATTTCCTTACTCCACCCCCGACAAGGAGATTAGCGTTGAAATCGGATTTGCCCGGTCAAATTTGGAGTACTGTGGACGCAATTAGATGGTACTGGCCTCCGGGAGCTATCCCAGAGTGCTCCATTGTGACTGCTCTAGACAGCACTCTCAACTCAGATGCACTGACCAGGTAGACAGGAAAAGGCCTGCAAACTTTTGAATTTCAATTTCCTGTTTGGCCAGCGTGGCAAGCTGCAGGTGAGTGCAGAGCTCATCAGCAGAGGTGACCATGCAGAGCTCATCAGCAGAGGTGACCATAATGGAGTCCCAGAATCGCAAAAGAGCTCCAGCATGGACCGAACTGGAGGTACGGGATCTGATCGCTGTATGGGGAGAGGAATCCGTGCTATCAGAACTCAATTCCAGTTTTTGAAATGCCAAAACATTTGTCAAAATCTCCCAGGGCATGAAGGACAGAGGCCATAACAGGGACCCGAAGCAGTGCCGTGTGAAACTTAAGAAGCTGAGGCAAGCCTACCAGAAAACCAGAGAGGCAAACGGCCACTACAGGTCAGAGCCCCAAACATGCCACTTCTATGATGAGCTGCATGCCATTTTAGGGGGTTCAGCCACCACTACCACAGCCATGTTGTTTCACTCCTTCAATGGAAATGGAGGCAACACGGAAGCAGGTTTTGGGGACGAGGAAGGTGATGATGATGAAGTTGTAGACAGTTCACAGTAAGCAAGCGGAGAAACCGGTTTTCCCAGCAGCCAGGAACTGTTTTTCACCCTGGACCTGGAGCCAGTACCCCCCAAACCCACCCAAGGCTGCCTCCCGGACCCACCAGGTGGAGAAAGGACCTCTGGTGAGTGTACCTTTTAAAATAGTATACATGGTTTAAAAGCAAGCATGTTTAATGATTAATTTGCCCTGGCGTTTGCGGCTCTCCTGGATGTACTCCCAAAGCCTTTGCAAAAGGTTTCTGGGGAGGGCAGCCTTATTCCGTCCACCATGGTAGGACACTTTACCACACCAGGCCAGTAGCATGTACTCGGGAATCATTGTAGAACAAAGCATTGCAGTGTATGTTTGCTGGCATTCAAACAACATCTGTTCTTTATCTCTCTGTGTTATCGTCAGGAGAGTGATATCATTCATGGTCACCTGGTTGAAATAGGGTGCTTTTCTTAAGGGGACATTCAGAGGTGCCCGTTCCTGCTGGGCTGTTTGCCTGTGGCTGAACAGAAATGTTCTCTGCTGTTAGCCACGGGGAGGGGGGAGGGGCTAGCCACGTTGTGGGGGGAGGCAAAATGCGACCTTGGAACGAAAGCACATGTGCTATGTATGTAATGTTAACAGCAAGGTAAAGAGTGTAGCCATTGTTCTAGAAAATGTGTCTTTTTAAATACCACTGCCTCTTTTTTTTTCTCCACCAGCTTCATGTGTTTCAATGATCACAGGATCTTCTCCTTCCCAGAGGCTAGTGAAGATTAGAAGGTGAAAAAAATGCACTCACGATGAAATGTTCTCTGAGCTCTTGCTGTCCTCCCACACTGACAGAACACAGACAAATGCGTGGAGGCAGACAATGTCAGAGTGCAGGAAAGCACAAAATGACCGGGAGGAGAGGTGGCGGGAGGAGGAGAGTAAGTGGTGGTCTGAAGAGAGGGCTGAAGCTGAAAGGTGGTGGCAGCGTGATGAGAGGAGGCAGGGTTCAATGCTGAGGCTGCTGGAGGATCAAACTAATATGCTCCAGCATGTGGTTGAGCTGCAGGAAAGGCAGCAGGAGCACAGACCGCCGCTACAGCCCCTGTGTAACCAACCGTCCTCCTCCCCAAGTTCCATAGCCTCCTCACCCAGATGCCCAAGAATGCTGTGGGGGGGCCTCCGGCCCTCCAGCCACTCCACCCCAGAGGATTGCCCAAGCAACAGAAGGCTGGCATTCAATAAGTTTTAAAGTTTTAAACTTTTAAAGTGCTGTGTGGCCTTGTCCTTCCCTCCTCCACCACCCCTCCCGGTGCTTCTCTCCTCCACCACCCCTCCTGGGCTACCTTGGTAGTTATCCCCCTATTTGTGTTATGAATATTATGAATTAATAAATAATGCATGAATGTGAAGTAACAATGACTTCATTGCCTCTACAAGCAGTGATCGAAGGGAGGAGGGAAGGGTGGTTAGCTTACAGGGAAGTAGAGTGAACCAAGGGGCGGGGGGTTTCATCAAGGAGAAACAAACAGAACTTTCACACCGTAGACTGGCCAGTCATGAAACTGGTTTTCAAAGATTCTCTGATGCACACCGCGCCCTCCTGTGCTCTTCTAATCTCCCTGGTTTCTGGCTGTGCATAACCAGCAGCCAGGCAATTTGTCTCAACCTCTCACCCTGCCATAAACATCTCATTAAGGGTTAGGCTGGGTCCCCAAGGATAACTATAGGCATTTCAACATCCCCAACGGTTATTTTCTGGTCTGGGAATAAAGTCCCTTCCTGCAGCTTTTGAAACAGACCAGAGTTTCTGAAGATGTGAGCGTCATGTACCTTTCCCGGCCATCCCATGTCGATGTTGGTGAAACATCCCTTGTGATCCACCAGTGATTGCAGCACTATTGAAAAGTACCCCTTGCGGTTCATGTACTCGCCGACTTGGTGCTCCGGTGCCAAGATAGGGATATGGGTTCCATCTATGACCCCACCACAGTTAGGGAATCCCATTGCAGCAAAGCCATCCACTATGACCTGCACATTTCCCAGGGTCACTGCCCTTGATATCAGCAGATCTTTGATTGCGTTGGCTACTTGCACCACAGCAAGCCCCCACAGTAGATTTTTCCACTCCAAATTGATTCCCGACTGACCGGTAGCTGTCTGGCGTTGCAAGCTTCCACAGGCCTATTGCCAATCGCTTCTCAACTGTGAGGGCTGCTCTCATTTTGGTATTCATGCGCTTCAGGGCAGGGGAAAGCAAGTCACAAAGTTCCATGAAAGTGCCCTTATGCATGCGAAAGTTTCGCAGCCACTGGGAATTGTCCAGACCTGCAACACTATGAGGTCCTGCCAGTCTGTTCTTGTTTCCCGAGCCCAGAATCGGTGTTCCACCACATGAACCTGCCCCATTAGCACCATGATGCCCACATTGCCAGGGCCCGTGCTTTGAGAGAAGTCTGTGTCCATGTGCTCATCACTCATTACTGCGCTGACGTTGACTACTCACCTGGTTTCGCTTTGCCAGTTTCTGGTGCTGCATATACTGCTGGATAATGCGCCATCTCCACTTGCATAATGCTATAACCATCTCCACTTGCATAATAATTCCTTTTCCTTTACTATAAAACTGTAAATAATAGCTCAATTTTTATTTTTTGGTACAGCCAATCAAGGTTTTCTGAGACACACAATATTCTGAAGGTCTTTCATTTTTGATATCTTTTTTATAATGTTTGAATGTCTGCTATCGTTGCATCACAGAAGTCCTAGTACCTTTATTTTGTTTTCATGAGGCCCATAGGAGGCAACGAGACTTAGTCATGCTGAAGGAAACTAAGAGATCTCACGGGCATTACAGCCAAGAACGGTAAAACCAATCAGGAAAAAGTAATTGTTATCCCAAATCTTTAAACTGGCCCAATTCTGTAATGCTCAATTATATCTTCTGTGAGATTGAGTTGCCCTGGGGATGTGGAGGAGACGAACCACTCAAAAGGAGATAGCTGGAGGGACGAGGGAGAGTGTGGTGAGCAGTAACATTTGTATTTAACCAGTCCCTCTCTCGTTTTCATTATCTATCATGCAAGGAGCCATGGCCATGTATCCACCTACCCCTCTCTTACATAACGGCCAACATCCACTAATAAGGAAGAGTAGGTTGCATTAATTGTCATATTAGTCTATGAAAACACATGCTGGTTATTTTTTAAAGAGTTTTATGTGGTATCAAACCCCAATGAAAGAAAGTGAATGTATTTATTGGGAGCCTTGTGTGTATACAAGTATACTTCCATGCCATATCTTCAGTATTATTCCTATTGTTAGGTTTCAGAGTAACAGCCGTGTTAGTCTGTATTCGCAAAAAGAAAAGGAGTACTTGTGGCACCTTAGAGACTAACCAATTTATTAGAGCATAAGCTTTCGTGAGCTACAGCTCACTTCCTCAGATGCATATCATGGAAACTGCAGCAGGCTTTATATATACACAGAGAATATGAAACAATACCTACTCCCACCCCACTGTCCTGCTGGTAATAGCTTATCTCAAGTGATCATCAGGTGGGCCATTTCCAGCACAAATCCAGGTTTTCTCACCCTCCACCCCCCGCCACAAATTCACTCTCCTGCTGGTGATAGCCCATCCAAAGTGACAACTCTTTACACAATGTGCATGACAATCAAGTTGGGCTATTTCCTGCACAAATCCAGGTTTTCTCACATCCCCCCCACCCCCATACACACACAAACTCACTCTCCTGCTGGTAATAGCTCATCCAAACTGACCACTCTTCAAGTTTAAATCCAAGTTAAACCAGAACATCTGCGGGGGGGGGGGGGGGGGGGGGGTAGGAAAAAACAAGAGGAAACAGGCTACCTTGCATAATGACTTAGCCACTCCCAGTCTCTATTTAAGCCTAAATTAATAGTATCCAATTTGCAAATGAATTCCAATTCAGCAGTTTCTCGCTGGAGTCTGGATTTGAAGTTTTTTTGTTTTAAGATAGCGACCTTCATGTCTGTGATTGCGTGACCAGAGAGATTGAAGTGTTCTCCAACTGGTTTATGAATGTTATAATTCTTGACATCTGCTATTGTTGTTAGTTATAGTTCTAAGAAGATCTGAGGGCAAGAAGTGTCTGTTCAACACACACCCTTGTGTGCGCTCTCAGAAAAAATGTAGAAAGTTAAGACATTTTCAACAACTGGTGATCTGATATGAACCACTGACATCTTAAAGCTGTATGTGAGGGATCCAAAAACTCATTCACATGGTTTCCTGTGAAAGAGGTTTGCTCTCTGATCTAAGGAAACAACTTTTAAAAATGCCAACATATGTCCAAGAAGTTCCCAAAGTAAATTTAAACTCTAATAGTCTGAAATGAGAAATCTGATTAATAAGGATGTTTTTGAACAGAGCAAGAAAGGAGAAATATTTGCTTTGAATTTATGGCAAGGGAGAATGTCTGGGGAATGTGGATTTGGATAAACTACAATAGAAGTCAAGGAAACAAAAGGTGACTTTGAAATATTTTTACGACTAGGCTATTTTTAGCATGCACAAATCACTCTCTGATTCCAAATAAGTCTGAGTAATGTTTGCAGGTTGCGAGAAGCAATCAGAAAAGGTGGTGAAGGTGAAATGTGCATCTTTGATGCAGGAAATTCATCTGCCATTTGCAATTCAGGGTCACATCCTGTGAGTTCTGTTACGTCCTAAGTTTTTCTTGGGAGCTCAAACAGCACTTGTAGCAAAAACATGTTTTTATCTACATTTGCTTATAAAAGTAAGCTTCCTCTCTATGGGAAGAGAGGACCAGGGTGGATTGATATAAATCATGATTTAAATCACTGAGAGAAATACTTTGATTTTAATCAACTTTTTTCTATTTGTACTTCACTTATCTTCTAAAGAGAGCTGCATTCTCATTGGTTAATATAACCATTAAAACATGCTGACTTACAGCTAAATAGAGCCTTTACATTAGATTTGGTCTGTCTTTTTGCTATCTAGGAAGGTACACTATAACTATCTACATTTATTTACTCAATTATATAACTTAATATTTCCAGATTCTTATTAAATGTACATTTTTAGTATGTTCAGAAAATGGTGAATGGTATATTGCTTATTTACTAAACTTTTTCTCACGATTTGGCAAGCTGCATTATAATTGTAACAAACTGGAATTTAATTAACACACAAAACAGCATATAAAATGTATTTTTATTAAACAAAACTAACCCTTAATATGGTACTTGACCTACTGTGCCATGTTTATAGAGTTTGACTTCAAAAGTTTGATGTGTTTCCCCTGATTCTTTCTCTATATCAAAGCAGCCTTTTAATGAAAAGTTTTGATAGAGGTTTACAGATTCACCATATTCATTTTTTATTTAAGTGTTTTGAGAGTTTCTAAGTTTAGGCCTTTACATATTCTACATTAAATTTGAATTTTATTTTAAACAGGGTTATTTCTTAAACAGTAAATTTACTATCATTTAAACAACAAAATAAAACAAAATTTTATTTTTTTTTTAAATCACCAATTTCTTTATCTACCCTGCTAACATTCCTGTTGTCTTCACCTCAAGATTGGACAAGTGTAATGTGTCTATGTGTTGGGACCACCCTAAGTGAAACCAGTGCAGAAAGAGGCTATGTTTGCAGTAAATATTGTTATAATTTTATGTACCTACCTTAGGTACTTCTATGGCCCATTATCATAGTGCCTGAGCCCATCATGATATTTAATATATTTATTCTCAGAACAGTCCCCATAATGTAAGGAAAACTGATCCACAGAGGCATTAAGAGACTTGCCAAAGGTCCCACAGGAAGTCTTTTGTGGAGCAGGAAATTGAATCTGGGTCTTCAGGGTCACAGGCTAGTGCTGTAATCGCTGGTCCAGCCTTCTCCTCAGTAGCAACAATCCTTTACCACTGAAATTCACCATTTCATGTGATTAAAATAACCTGAAAGGCTGCATAACAGCACTATTGCTGAATTGTATGGGACACAATCAAACCCTCAGCAAACACTGATGGCCATTGAGGGATGGAAAACCACAATCATCTCAAAAATGTACATAAATAGGGAACGGGGGGGTCCTTCATTGGATCTGTTGTGCATGTGATGGCTGGAAGGGGGATCATGTGCTAAAATAGTAATTTCAGGCACAAGTGGTAGGAATGCTGAAGGTGACACATGGTATGTGATCTATATGTACCAAGAAATCTCAGCCTTGCAAGTGCCCTTCAATAAATTCAGCTCCACAAAGCGGTGATGATGAGACTGCAACGAGAAAAAAAAATCCATTAATCCATGAATCCATCCATTGATGCTGAAATTTGTATTGTTTGCAGCCTGACTTACAATGGCAAAAACCATGTGCAGTCACTACAGTTCATGTATTAGCCAATGGTTAGGTAAGACACTACCTTGGACTGGATCACTTGTCAGCGAAGCTATATAAGCTCCAGTATTCAAATATTAAATGCATAGTGAGAAAATATTGTTAAATGTCTTCAGAGACTACAGGGTAGGACACAGGGACAAGCCCAATAGGACTAGTTTCTGAATACACCTATTTACAAATGCAGTAACCTGCTTGTCTGCCAAAACTCCAGCGGGAAGTGCGTGAACTAGACATTTCCCCTTCCTACCTCTGTTATTTCTCGATTTATATTAATAGTTAAATGTGTAAACATCTGAATAACTAAACAAGTACCTGCCAATTTACAGTATCAGTAGACAAGAGATGCAAAATGTTGAGAATTTATCAATGTGAGAAGACTATCAGTACAATAAGGAAATATCACCTGTAACTGGAAGCAAA
Organism: Lepidochelys kempii; assembly: GCF_965140285.1. NCBI lineage: Eukaryota > Metazoa > Chordata > Testudines > Cheloniidae > Lepidochelys > Lepidochelys kempii. The sequence goes on from NC_136387.1 coordinate 26,337,063, forward strand.
AGAGCTGTCAATCAGTGCAAGTACTGGAAGGCATACGTGTTTGGGAATTCCACAGGACACTAGCTTTTTGTATGATGTAGCAGGGGAGCTTCTGCTATGTTCTAGATGTGCAGTGGGTCAATAAGGAACACTTTATTAGAAGTGCTCCCTACCTAGGCTGATGCCTCAGCTTTGTATTTTCCACTCAAAAATGTTTACATATTTTGCTGTACAGAAGCAATTTGATTTAAAAAATAAGGTCCTAGTTACGGGATCTCTAAAGACTCCCTACAGCTTTGCACCACAAATACCCATTTTCTATGAAACATGCTGTCAGTGATTACATCCATCATCCATATCCTTGGTTTGATTTAAAAAGTAATTCCTGCTTTCCACAAAGGATGGTAAGAAATAGTGCTGCCTAGAATAAGGCATACATGAGAAAAGATAGTAATTTCATTTAGCAATCTATTTATCACGTCTGTCACTTTCATCATAATTATAATCTAATTTCTGTAGAACAAGCAACTTCAGAAGAACAATACTGTAACTTGTTAGATTGTGCCATTTGGGAAAAAATGTTTAAATGGCTAACATGAGTTATGACTTGTGTATGAGTGTACTGCTCCTGGGTTCTAAGATTTAATGTGACTAGCCTTTCAGAAATTGAAAGCTATATTTCAAAGGCTCAAAATATGGGCTCTGTGTGTGTGTGTGTGTGTGTGTGTGTGTATGCGAGAGAGTGAGATTCGTGATCAGATTATTAACGTAATGAGCTATGCTCACCAGTGTGATTGGTGAAGACACAGTGTAATAGTTTTCTGTTGATGAATGGTTTCTCCATGCCAATACCATATTTACCTAGACATAGGAAATATCAAGGAGTTGTGTACTGACCAATTGCTAAGCTGAATTTCATATTCTTCCGATGAATCCAATAAATTAACTGAATTTTATGGCAGCTATTCTTTTAGATAGGGCAGACTTGAACAAAAGATGATTTTCCAATAAAGCTAGTTCGCCTTTGGACACTTAACTACACAACTAGTGTTATCTAATATGAGTAGACAATTTTTTTTATATGAAAGTAGTGAATAAATTACAGAAGCTGGGGCATTTCTAACACTGCCTACAACTGTAGCAAGACCTTAACAGACATACTGAAATAGCTGGAGCTTGTTCCTGATCCAGCATGCTGATGTAGATGGAACATGTTCCTAGTACAAGTGAGGCAGGTAGGAATTTAGGAATTGCTATACTGATGCACCACAGTGATTCATCTAATTCACTATCCTGCTTTGACCAAGTCTGATAGAGTCAGATAGTTCTACGGAAGATGCACTGCACCCTGTAATGGACAACTGTGGAACTACCTGCCTTTAGGGGAAATTTTGTTCCTAATTCCCAGCAGTTAGTAATTCTTTCATGTACACTAATGCAACCTCATTGATCTCACTGGAACTCTGGATTGACCCTCAGTTCCATTATGAATTACTAGTTATGCAGCTGGGGCATCTGACATCCTATCGAAATATTCATGGCTTCCAGCTAAAAACATCAAATTATTAATGATTGTCAAAGCCCAGTGAATTCCACAGCTCACTGCCCCCAAATTCTGCAGCAAAGCCTTTCCTGTGGCAGTCTGCAAAATCTATGGCAGTTCCAGGTGACTTTTTTTAATTATGGAGATTTTTACTGAATTAAACATGAAGATGAATAATGTATTACTCCTGGGGAAATTCTGCACCAAAAAAATAAAAATTCTGTGCACAATATTTTCAGATTCTGCAAAATTCTGCATATTTTATTTGTCAAAATAACACTATATAATCACACCAGTTTCAATTTTTGGTCATGTATTTCAAAATACCTGTCAGCAAGTATGACTGTAACAATACAGACAACAAAAAAAGATTCAGAAAATGTTTTTTTGACAAATAGATTCCTTACTAGGCATACTAATACAGAACTCTAATTTAAACTACAATACAGAACCATTTTTCCTGCACTCCCCAGAAGCGGTGCAAAGGCTTGGAGGATTCAGGGATAATGGAGGAACTGAGGGAGAGGGAAATAATTGCTGGGAAGGAGCCTGGGTGTGAACTTGGAGGGTTGTTGGATATGGGACAGGTTTATTTGGAGGGTGTGGAGGGCCTGTTAGGGAGCTTCCCCCATGCAGACCCTGGCTGACCCCTAGACTCTCCCATTCAGTCAGGCACATGTGTCCCTCCATCCCCACTCAGACACCCACTCCCCACATCCCCATGTGGTCCTGAACCCGCTCCCCCATCCCCATGTGTCTCTGTGCCCCCACTCAGCCACCCCCTATCCTTATGTGGCCCTGCACCCTCTCCCCCATCCCTACGTGTCCCTGCATGCCCTCCCCCATCACCATGTGGCCCTGCACCTGCACTCCCATTTAGCCCCTGCCCCAGTCTGTCCTCCCCCATTAGCCCTTATGAGCCCCTGTCTGACCCCCCAACACCCCACACTGTCTGTCTCTTCATGTCCCCTGTCTCCCAACCTGGCCCTACAGGCGCTGTGAAGAAGACTCTGCAGGCTCTTTCTCTTCCCTAGCTGGCTGGGAGCAGCTGCTATGTTCTGTCACCACAATGCCCTCTGGTGGGCAAAAGGCAGACCTGCAGAAGTTATTTTCTGCTGGAAGCTGCTGCAGTGTTCCATCGCCACAGAACCCTTTCATGGGGAAAAAGGCAGAACTCCACCAACTTTTCAGCAGAAGCTTTTTTCTGTGTAAAAAGTTAAAAATATGCATGCCCAGTGGCACAGAATTCCCCCAGGAGTAAATAATGCAATCTGTAAAGCATCTTTTTTGTTTATTTTTATATTAAAAACAATTACTTTTACCTTGTCCCTAAATTTTCAGATTTCAGAGTGCCACAGATTTTTCTGTTGACATTGTAGAAGTGGTTGGAGGAAGATGAAGGTTCTGGTAACTAAGTAGGGAACATCTGGGCCTTTTGACACATAGGAAGACAATTCAGGGCTCTGGGATGAGCATATTGGCTGGATATTTTTGCTAAACGTATCAGTAGTAAATAGTTAAACTTTGAAATGTAAAGATGACTTAAATATAAAGTTTAAAAACCCCACTGAAATAAATGGAACTGTTAATGTCTCTTCACTGAGCTATAGTTTCAGGCAATCTGCAGACTCAGGTGGACATTACTGGTTACACTCTGTTTACATTTAGAAAGTTTTCTGAAGTGGCCACATTCTTTCCCTGCAACACTAACTTGCATACATAACTGGTGTAGAAATTTGGGCCCTCTCATCTGAGGACTTGCTGTTCCTAACCAAAATAGGTTTAAAACTAACCAAAAACTGATTGTAAATAAAATGCTTTGGTTATTGTATGATAGTACTGGAGGTAATATTAGTTTTTCTTTCAGACAAAAACATAAATTGTCCACTGAATGACAAGGAACAGCACCCTTTCCTGATCCTTATCACTAAATATAGACATTTCAACTGGAAGTTAGACTGGTTAGTTTGTCTGTAATAGCTGGGTTTAAACCAGAGTTGTTTGTATTGATGAGTTCAGCAGCTACTAAAAATTACTCCAGTGTGTTGGCTGTTTTGAGAGCCTATGTGAAATAAGTTGGGACACCTTTGTTGGAAGTCTCAGGTGAGACACAGATCAGGGAGGCCAAATGACCTCCTTCACCCTTCTATAGGGTCCCTTTAGGTCAGACTTGTGATTCATTAGCATGGCAGTGGGGAAGCCTATACCACCAATCTTGTATCACACAGCATGCCATTCTGTGCTAGGTCAGATCCTGCAATCCTTTTGAGCAAATTTTTTTGATGAGTGTTTTTTTTTTTGCCACAATACACACTATGGGGATCTCTGAGTGAAACTTCATCCCTTTCCTGAGAGCTAGACCAAGGCCTAGGTACCACATTAGTCCTATTTAAACATTAGAATTTCACCTTTTGTGAATAATCAATAGAGTTGACTCATAATTTTCTGTCAAAAGTCCCCCCACCATAGAAAATGGTTTTTTGACAAAACCAATATTGTCATCAAAATCTTTCCATTTTGGTCAAATATTTTCAGTTTTTGGTGAAAACCCCCCAAAACTTTTAAAACTATTGTTATTAAAAAAGGGATTGTCCATCTCCATGGGTGTTAGTTTGACAACTATGCCCATTTGTGGTCCCTGCTAAGTGTCCCCTACTGGCACCTTATGACACATGATTCCTTGCTGCTTTTCATTTTTGTCACCCATAATTAGTTCATCCCCATTTCTTTCTGGTCCTTCCCCTCTGAGGGAAGCAAATATGCTGGCAACTATTGCTCATCAACATTCACTGCTCAGTGTCCCCTTCTGGTTCCCTCATTCTAACCCTATGACTTTCAGCTACATCCCTGTTTGTGTGTGGTGAGTGGGGTTTTGTTTTGTTTTGTTTTTGTTTTTATCCCCTGTATTTAATAAAATCCTGTTCCTGCTACTCCTCATACTTCCACCAATCCGAGGATACAAAGAAGCTGACAGCTATGCTCATCTGGGTTTCTCTGCTTGGTGTTCCTCGCTTGCACTGTCCTACTATGCCTCTCATATTGCACCGTCCCCTCCATGCTACCTGATTCTTTTTTCTCTTGTCTACTCACTTGTCTAACCCTAATTTCTCTGTGGTCCCTCTCCTCCATTTGAAGCAGCAACTCTTGTTTCCCCATTGTGGGACCTTTTTCAAGGGCCTTTGTTTTTTCCCAAAGGAGGCTAAACCAGCTGGCCATTTTTGCAAACATTTGATTCTTTCTTATTTAAAGAACAACAACAAATCAATCACAGAGGAAGCCAGAAGCTGATTATGTTTGTGCTCCCTGGCAGTGGTTAACATTGAAACAAGGGAAAGATTGAAACACTTAAACCTTATGTGGTGCCTAAAAGACCTCATGCATAACCACCAAACACTCACACTCTTATTTATCTTGTTAAGAAGGAAAACGAATAGGAGCTATAAACAAAGAAAAGTGTGCGTGTGTGTGATAGTTTTCCATAAAGAGCCACACAGAGAATTAACTCAGGAGAGTGCAATAACTGAACAACAGTGGCTATCTGTCACTGTGGAATTAATTACTTATTAATTATTACCCAGAATTTCTAATATTTTATCTTGTATTCAAAGTTTATTTTTTCTAAGGCCTAATTACTTTTTTCTCTCCATTAGTTTAATTAACTGAGCTGTTGGATTTTCTTTGACAGGAAAAAACCTATTCCCTGAGATTTATTCCACTGTGTCCCTGGGTCCTGTGAAAGTGCATGGGAAGGGACAAGGTGCCAGCTGCTAAAGCAGTGCTTCCACTCCTCTGAGTGCAAGGCAAGTGCACCTGTGTGTGTGTCACCTCCCAAAAGGACTGAGAAGGAAGGGGCCACAGAGATTTGTGTCCACAGAAGGAGGAGCACTTTGCACTTTCCTATAAGAGATGGCAAAGCAGCTGTGCTCTTCAGGAGCACTGTACAGTGTCTGAAGCATAATGCCTCCTATCCATCCCTTTGGGATGCTATAGATCTACCTGCCTCATACTCTGGGCTGGACTTTAATGGCACAATCAGGCCATTAATCTTAGAATCATAGAATTATAGAATATCAGGGTTGGAAGGGACCTCAGGAGGTCACCTAGTTCAACCCCCTGCTCAAAGCAGGACCAATCCCCAACTAAATCACCCCAGGCAGGACTTTGTCAAGCCTGACCTTAAAAACCTGTAAGGAAGGAGATTCCACCACCTCTGTAGATAGCCCATTCCAGTGCTTCACCACCCTCCTAGACCACTCTCCTAGACCAAATTGCAATTTTATTTACACAAGTGTAAATGGAAATACTCCAGATTCATTTACATGTGTAATAAATCCAGTCCATTTAATCAGGGCCAGATTAACTTTTTGTGGGCCCGGCGCCAAACATATGTGTGGGCCCCCATGAGAGCAATGGAGCTTGGTGCGGGCAGATTGGTCCCCAGAGCTAGGGGCTGGCCAAGGAAAATGGGGCATGGTGAGGGCAGCCCTGCTCCACCCAGCCCAGTGTGAGGGCACTGTTTATAAACTGTCAGACACTGGCCTACCGGACACTGGCCTGCCAGTGTGCCCCTTCCTTTGTCTTTGATAGTAACAAAAGGGGGGAAAATCACCACAAAAAATGAATATAAACAAATGTAGCTCGTCATTTTACTCATAGGTCAGGTCATTCTGGTTACCTCCTGCCACCTTGACACAGTCTCATGACACTTAAATGTAAGTGCTTCCTTTATAAATTAATAAGTACACTTGCTAATTTTTGTTCTTATGTGTGAAGACAAAAGTCCATTAAATGTTTTAATCCCATCAAACAAATTCACATCTTGAATTGTTGATAGGGTTTTTGACAATGACTGATTTGGTTGCCCTTCTTTCATTATTTACAGGAAGGATTGGAGGTTTTCAGGAGAATAATTTCATAAACATCAATCTTTACCTTTTAATCTACTGCTTTTCATTAAACATGCTTGGCCAGTATATCTGATTAGCAGTAGTCCTTCAAGTGAGTATTCAGGCAGAAATGAACATTGTTTTTACATGGAAAGGGACCTTCCAAACAGTGGCTTCATTCAGAAGTGCAAGACTTGATTTTTTTTCCCCATTGGTGATAGGAAAAGAGCAAGGAGTGGTGTGAGGGTGAGAGTGTAACAGAGAGGATGGGCAAACAAAATCTTCTGAAAGTGATTATTTTCTGGCAGAAAAAAGATGAGGTCCTGGTCCTGACTGGAGCTTCTAGGCCGCATTGGAATATAAATGTTCAATAATAACTCAAGCTGAGTTTGAGTCAGCTGGCTGGTCACATCAGAACTACGTCACCTCAAAGCTCCTGGGTGGCTCTGAGCTTAATTCCATTTGGTTAGCAGGATTTTAGAGAAAGTATTAGCTCTATTCCTTAAAATAGATAGGAATTTTCTGTACTTTCTTCAGAGTAAGTTCCCAAACCTGTTTTAATAGTATTTCCAATTTCACGTTATTTAAGTATTACCTGGTAATATGGAGTCCTCTGGTGATTCCGAGCCAACTTCTCCATTCCTGACCTATGTGTAGGGGGCATAGCTATGGGAAAGATGACATGGTCCAACTTCCTTATGGCTGGCCAATCCCCAACTGCCATAATATCATCCTAAGAGGGATGGAAGATAGCCTAAAATAGAATGGATTTGGGGCTGCAGTAAACTACACTGAGGACTGGACTGGCATCACCATAGCTCCAGAATCACAGCAATGCAAAATTTCTTTGCAGTTACCATGCTGCCAGTCACTTTTGCTTGCCCATCTTTTTAAAATATATAAAAATGAAGTATCCCAAGAGCAGGATGTATGTGTATATACATACATACATCCTGCTCTTGGGATACTTCATTTTGAAGTGTAGAATATAATTCATCGGTTAGCCAGCCACTTGGCATGAGCATTTTCTTTTATTTCAAAACATTTTGGTAATTTGCTATAACTATGCTTTCTGTGTTTTTGTCTTTTCGCTGTACTGTTGTTACTGACTTGAGAAATGCACAGTTCACAGAAAGAAAAGACAGATTAGCACAGTGCAAACAACCATGTGGGTAAAATTTATGTAAGTGTATTATTTCCAATTAAACAAAGCACTTAAGCATGTGCTTAACTTTAAGTATCTGTGTAAATGGGACTTTAGCACATGCTTAAATGCTTTGCTGAATCAAGACTGGGGTTTACAAAATATTTTTACCACTTTCCTATGATTTTTACTGAGACCTGTATATTCCCTTTGACACAGAGTAAAGTTAAAATGCTACAAATGAAAAGAAAAAAAATTTTGGAGTGGAGGACACCAGACTGGCAAATACACATTCATTAAAAACAGATTAGCTACAACCAGACTCTGATAATCCTGTAATCAAAACTTGATACACAAACCCGTGAAAATGCTAAGTGAGTGCTGTAAATAAATAGATGATTAATTTATTTTTTTCTTCAAAATGCTGTGTCTTAGTGAGAAATTATATTTCTCATAAAAGATGATTTTCTTATTATTTTAACTGTCTCCTTTGCACCTGCACTGTATGTAGAAAATACAGAGATAATTGATAGTATGAAGATACAGTTAGTCCCCTGAGACAGAGAACCTCAGAATGCAAATCACACGTGTGTTAGCAAATATTGCTACAACCAGCAGATATTAACGCTTGTGGATGAAACATTCCTTTATCCCTCTAAATGGCTAAAATATTATGGGGGTAATCATGGATTTGCCTGTGCTACCTGAATGCCCAGGTAGAATACACATTGATATTTTATATCACAGTGGGAATCTTTTTATTCCTCCTGCTTAATAAATTTGACTGAGCTTCTCAAACATCTGAGGTGGAATGAAGAGGGAGGGAGGTGTGTCTTGTCTGAAAAATTTGCAAAGATTCATTACTAGGGATTACATTTAATGAAATATAATCCAGAGCATGAAGCTATGTGATTGGTGTGCTTAATATGTACAAATTAAATCTCCTTCTGGAAATATACTAATAAAAACAATGAATTAAACATCAGGGTCCAGATATTTTGGTTTATTAATACAGTGTAACCCTATGTAGTGAACTCCAATTTGCTGAACACAGATGTTGCCAATAAAATAATTAGTATAGAAAATGTGTATCCACCAGAATATCAACTGTATTAAATATTGAAGTTTAACAAAGTTTTAATATCTTATTAAAAGTTAGGTAAAAGGATTTGTGAAATGTTAGCCAATTTTATGGCATTTCACATGATTAAACTCTGGAGAATGAAACTCACTGTACAGCAACAGTGCATGTAAAAGTGTACATTGAGGAAGAACATGCCTTCACCTTCATTGTATTATGTTTATTCATTTGAATTTTTTTTCAAGAAACTACCCTTTACATTCAGGAATCCTCAGTCGAAGGGGGAACTGTGAGAGGACACTCTGGCATCTCCAAAATCTGTCGGAGCAACAAAAGCATCTTGGAATAGTGGACCACATCTTAACAGAAAGATAGTCTTGTAGGTCTAGTTGTGGTCACACAGACCACATCTCCTCCCAGTCATGGGCACACAGACCAGTTCCCCTCCAATATAACATCCCTGTGGCAACTGTAGCAATTGCTGACATGGAAGAGTGATATTAGGAAAGTGCTGAGTGTATTTTTAAGAGTCTGTTATGCAACAAGATTGTTGCATCCTTTTGGAAGGAAGTTAAGCTCCTTGCTAATTGCTGAGCTTTGTGAGTGGTGCAACTCAAAGAGAACAGCCTGTGGGATGCTTGTGGTAAAGGTAGCAATATGCCACTGTTGCATCTCTGAGGTTACCTATATTGACCTTATGCTGTCTTGGGGAATTTGGTCTTGATTCTGGCTCCTTTAGGTCATGAAAAGGATCGAGCATGAGGGCCACTGATTTTTTTTAATCATCATTTTGTCTTCCATTCTTACCTGTTCTGCTTCTCTCTTTCCTCCTCATCCCTGGCAGATACTTCTCTGCTGCCTGGACCTCTTCCCCTTTCTTCTCTGAATATATGTCCTGTTTTCTGATCCTCTTCTGCCCCTGAATATGTTTCCCAGCCACATAGTCCCCTTTCTCCTGGGCATGCTGCCAAGGCACTTGGTCCTCTGTTCTCTGGGACACATTACCTGAATGGTTTATTCCCTTCTCCCCGGGATATTCCTTTCTTCATGGTGGCTAGCACTTCCCATTCACTTTAGCTTCTACTGTCTGAGGTCACCTCCTGTTTTCTCCTCTTTCCTTCTTATGCAGCAGCAAATCCCAGCAGAACCACATCAGCTGACTCTGCTTTGTTTCCAACTACCTTTTACAGATCTCCAGTGTCTTTGCAATGAAGAGCCAGGATGTCTATAAGAGAAACTAAAACACATAAAAGGGGCTTAAGAGGCTCTATGAACTCATGAAACACCAGTATGTGTTTTCAGATCAACATCTGGAAAACACTGCGCTGGCCTCTTCTGTCTTAACCCATCTATGAATCAATTCCTAATAATCTTTTCATCTCACACATTTCACTGGTCAGTCAGCCTGTCTGTACAGAGCAGACTCTATTAATCAATAGATGTTGGTGACTTTGCCTATATTTAAGGTGATGAGGCTATTGCCGAAGTAGAAATAATTATGAATGGTGACAAGTGCGTGTGTTGGGATGGGACATAGAATGTGATATTTTTGAGAGGATATATTATATTAACATAACTCTTTTAAAACTCTGGCAGATTTGCAGGCCAAAGTGATGGGATCCAAACAAGTTCTTGTTAACATTGTGAGGGACAATGTCACAAAGGCCCAGTGTATTTAGCCAGAAGTATTGCCCAGGGAAGGGGTTATCAGTGTAGGGATGCTACAAGTATGAGCATTAGCATCAGCAAGCATTAAAAGAGGAAGATGAGGAAAGTTATAGATGATAGGAGGATGCAGATGTAAAGTTTAAAAAAGATGTAGAAGGAAATAGATGACTAGAGAGAAGCCTTAGAAGAAAAGATGCGTTAGAATACATTAAACAGAGAGAAGAGGGATGACTCTGTGGGAAGCTGGGGGTGGAAGGTTGGGAGTACAGAGGCAAGACCTAAATTATGATAGAGAAGGAAAGAGATAAACATTATTTAGGAATCATGCTACAAAATGTGATCTTCTTGCACTGAAATAGACATTTTTCTTATTCCGAGCAACGTTTCATCTACTTTATTTTAATTTTAGAATATGGTTTTCATCTTGGGAAACATTTGAACTTTGAGTCTGATTCTAAGGCATAAATCTCATCCATATGACTTTTAGACTCTAAGCTATCACTCCTCTGAAGCTTTTATCAGCAAGTTGTAATGCTAATTTGGTCATCTTATATATCATGGATGACAATGAATGGCTATGGAGAGGTAGTTTCAAAAAAAATGTGCCAAACCCGAGACTGCTTAGGGGAAAATGAAATAGAAAGAATTAACTTAGATCCAGTCAAGGTAAAGCCATAGCCCAAACCTCGCCATTTGGCTAGGTGGTCTGGAGTGCACAGAAACAGCTGCAATGAATTGGCCCTAAAACAGCACATTCAACTCTGAGAAATCCCAGGACAGAGATTTAGGAAAGTAAAAATGTATTGCTGGCAGGAATACTCATCAACTTGGAATTAAGATGCATTATTATAAGTACGGAAAATAAGCCTCTGAAAGAAAGCACCTGAGGTATTTCAGCCTTGTACTGTGTCTGTTTACCAGGACAAGAAATTATCAGATGAAATTCCATAAATTGTCCAGGTGCCAACTCTATTGCAGCATTTTGAATAAACCTAGTCCATTTCCAAATACTTTCTTTTAAGCTTTTGTTTCCATTACTGCTTCCTAGTCTTAGTAGCATCAGTATTTTCAGCAGCTAGTAATAGGTGAAACAACTGGAATCCCCCTTCAAGGCGAGTGACTCTGTCTGAGCTTCATATTACAGACAATGGGTTAGTTTGCTAATTTTTGATAATTCCATCTCATTTTGCATGCTATTAGCAAATTTGGATTGAAAGTTAAGGGTCACTCATCAGTATTACATATGTTTTACAGACGCTTCCTGATTTTAAAGATAGAAAAAAACATTTGATTTATATTTTTATGGTAGTTTTGGTTTTTTAAAAATATCTTGATACTTTAACGATGGAGGAAAATTAACCTCTGAAAACATTGTTAAAACCTTGACTAATTCCTGTGCTTCCGTGTTCCCAGCAGCATTCTTGGTTTAACTGGGTTAGCAGAAGCAAACGTGTAGCCTACAAGGTGGGCAGGAGGAAAGGTAGGTGTAAGGATAGACACATCATCAGATTGCTGCTTGCACCTCTAGCTGTTCTGGAGTTCTCAGAAATGGTATGGATTAGTTTATCATATCAGGTTTCAGAGTAACAGCCATGTTAGTCTGTATTCGCAAAAAGAAAAGGAGTACTTGTGGCACTTTAGAGACGAACCAATTTATTTGAGCATGAGCTTTCGTGAGCTACAGCTCACTTCATCGGATGCATACCGTGGAAACTGCAGCAGACTTTATATACACACAGAGAATATGAAACAATATCTCCTCCCACCCCACTGTCCTGCTGGTAATAGCTTATCTAAAGTGATCATCAAGTTGGGCCATTTCCAGCACGAATCCAGGTTTTCTCACCCTCCACCCCCCACACAAATTCACTCTCCTGCTGGTGATAGCCCATCCAAAGTGACAACTCTCTACACAATGTGCATGATAATCAAGTTGGGCCATTTCCTGCACAAATCCAGGTTCTCTCACCCCCTCACCCCCCTCCCAAAAACCACACACACAAACTCACTATCCTGCTGGTAATAGCTCATCCAAAGTGACCACTCTCCCTACAATGTGCATGATAATCAAGGTGGGCCATTTCCAGCACAAATCCAGGTTTTCTCACCCCCCCACCCCCATACACACACAAACTCACTCTCCTGCTGGTAATAGCTCATCCAAACTGACCACTCTCCAAGTTTAAATCCAAGTTAAACCAGAACATCTGGGGGGGGGGGTAGGAAAAAAATATGGGAAATAGGCTACCTTGCATAATGACTTAGCCACTCCCAGTCTCTATTTAAGCCTAAATTAATAGTATCCAATTTGCAAATGAATTCCAATTCAGCAGTTTCTCGCTGGAGTCTGGATTTGAAGTTTTTTTGTTTTAAGATAGCGACCTTCATGTCTGTGATTGCGTGACCAGAGAGATTGAAGTGTTCTCCAACTGGTTTATGAATGTTATAATTCTTGACATCTGATTTGTGTCCATTTATTCTTTTACGTAGAGACTGTCCAGTTTGACCAATGTAAATGGCAGAGGGGCATTGCTGGCACATGATGGCATATATCACATTGGTGGATGTGCAGGTGAACGAGCCTCTGATAGTGTGGCTGATGTTATTAGGCCCTGTGATGGTGTCCCCTGAATAGATATGTGGGCACAGTTGGCAACGGGCTTTGTTACAAGGATAAGTTCCTGGGTTAGTGGTTCTGTTGTGTGGTATGTGGTTGTTGGTGAGTATTTGCTTCAGGTTGCGGGGCTGTCTGTAGGCAAGGACTGGCCTGTCTCCCAAGATTTGTGAGAGTGTTGGGTCATCCTTTAGGATAGGTTGTAGATCCTTAATAATGCGTTGGAGGGGTTTTAGTTGGGGGCTGAAGGTGACGGCTAGTGGCGTTCTGTTATTTTCTTTGTTAGGCCTGTCCTGTAGTAGGTAACTTCTGGGAACTCTTCTGGCTCTATCAATCTGTTTCTTTACTTCCACTGGTGGGTATTGTAGTTGTAAGAAAGCTTGACAGAGATCTTGTAGGTGTTTGTCTCTGTCTGAGGGGTTGGAGCAAATGTGGTTGTATCGCAGAGCTTGGCTGTAGACGATGGATCGTGTGGTGTGGTCAGGGTGAAAGCTGGAGGCATGCAGGTAGGAATAGCAGTCAGTAGGTTTCCGGTATAGGGTGGTGTTTATGTGACCATTGTTTATTAGCACTGTAGTGTCCAGGAAGTGGATCTCTTGTGTGGACTGGACCAGGCTGAGGTTGATGGTGGGATGGAAATTGTTGAAATCATGGTGGAATTCCTCAAGGGCTTCTTTTCCATGGGTCCAGATGATGAAGATGTCATCAATATAGCGCAAGTAGAGTAGGGGCTTTAGGGGATGAGAGCTGAGGAAGCGTTGTTCTAAATCAGCCATAAAAATGTTGGCATACTGTGGGGCCATGCGGGTACCCATAGCAGTGCCGCTGATCTGAAGGTATACATTGTCCCCAAATGTAAAATAGTTATGGGTAAGGACAAAGTCACAAAGTTCAACCACCAGGTTAGCCATGACATTATCGGGGATAGTGTTCTTGACGGCTTGTAGTCCATCTTTGTGTGGAATGTTGGTGTAGAGGTCTTCTACATCCATAGTGGCCAGGATGGTGTTATCAGGAAGATCACCGATGGATTGAAGTTTCCTCAGGAAGTCAGTGGTGTCTCGAAGGTAGCTGGGAGTGCTGGTAGCGTAGGGCCTGAGGAGGGAGTCTACATAGCCAGACAATCCTGCTGTCAGGGTGCCAGTGCCTGAGATGATGGGGCGCCCAGGATTTCCAGGTTTATGGATCTTGGGTAGTAGATAGAATATCCCAGGTCGGGGTTCCAGGGGTGTGTCTGTGCGGATTTGATCTTGTGCTTTTTCAGGAAGTTTCTTGAGCAAATGCTGTAGTTGCATTCATAAACCAGTCGGAGACCACTTCAATCTCTCTGGTCACGCAATCACAGACATGAAGGTCGCTATCTTAAAACAAAAAAACTTCAAATCCAGACTCCAGCGAGAAACTGCTGAATTGGAATTCATTTGCAAATTGGATACTATTAATTTAGGCTTAAATAGAGACTGGGAGTGGCTAAGTCATTATGCAAGGTAGCCTATTTCCCCTTGTTTTTTCCTACCCCCCCCCCCAGATGTTCTGGTTTAACTTGGATTTAAACTTGGAGAGTGGTCAGTTTGGATGAGCTATTACCAGCAGGAGAGTGAGTTTGTGTGTGTATGGGGGTGGGGGGGTGAGAAAACCTAGATTTGTGCTGGAAATGGCCCACCTTGATTATCATGCACATTGTAGGGAGAGTGGTCACTTTGGATGAGCTATTACCAGCAGGATAGTGAGTTTGTGTGTGTGGTTTTTGGGAGGGGGGTGAGGGGGTGAGAGAACCTGGATTTGTGCAGGAAATGGCCCAACTTGATTATCATGCACATTGTGTAGAGAGTTGTCACTTTGGATGGGCTATCACCAGCAGGAGAGTGAATTTGTGTGGGGGGTGGAGGGTGAGAAAACCTGGATTTGTGCTGGAAATGGCCCAACTTGATGATCACTTTAGATAAGCTATTACCAGCAGGACAGTGGGGTGGGAGGAGATATTGTTTCATATTCTCTGTGTGTATATAAAGTCTGCTGCAGTTTCCACGGTATGCATCCGATGAAGTGAGCTGTAGCTCACGAAAGCTCATGCTCAAATAAACTGGTTAGTCTCTAAGGTGCCACAAGTACTCCTTTTCTTTTATCGTATCAATATCCTTGCTGAACAGCCCAATTAGCTTAAAATATTCCAGAAGGGATTCCTTCCCCTGTCTCTCTTTTCTGCCCCACTGAGCTTCAAATTTTCCAGTGTAAGGAAGGAAATACAGAATGGTCTGAAATAGGTTTTTGATTTGTGGAAATTACGGTGACTTAGATGTATTTAATGCTTCAGACTTCCACAAGGCCTTCTACTGGCCAAGTTATTACATTAATTTTGTTTTTTTAAATGATGTTCTCACACTGCTGTATTCTGCAATAGGCTGTAAAATGCAATGGCTGGAACTCTGTGTACAGCACACAAGGGTGTGTCTGGATTCCTCCCTGCTGCAATGGTCTCTAGTCCCCACCAAAAGCCAGAACAGCCAGGAACTCCTTTATATTACTCTTTCCTACTGCTATATGCTGCCTTATTATTCCCCTTTATTCGGCACTGGTGAGGCCACATCTGGAGTACTGCGTTCAGTTTTGGGGCCCCCACTACAGAAAGGATGTGGACAAATTTGAAAGAGTCCAGCAGAGGGCAATGAAAATGTTTAGGGGGCTGGGGCACATGACTTATGAGGAGAGGCTGAGGGAACTGGGCTTATTTAGTTTGCAGAAGAGAAGAGTGAGGGGGGATTTGATAGCAGCCTTCAACTAGCTGAAGTGGGGTTTCAAAGAGGATGGAGCTTGGCTGTTCTCAGTGGTGACAGAAGACAAAACAAGAAGCAATGATCTCAAGTTGCAGTCGGGGAGGTCTAGGTTGGATATTAGGAAAAACTATTTCACTAAGAGGGTGGTGAAGCACTGGAATGGGTTACAGAGTGAGGAGGTGGAATCTCCATCCTGAGAGGTTTTTAAGGCCCAGCTTGACAATGCCCTGGCTGGGATGATTTAGTTGGGGTTGGTCCTGCTTTGAGCAGGGGGTTGGACTAGATGACCTCCTGAGGTCCCTTCCATTCCTCATCTTCTATCATTCTATGGTTCAACCTGCTCTGTAGCAGCTGAGAATCCCAGTATCTTACCAAGCTACTTTCCTCTTACCTGACGGTATGCACCCTCCTATCCCCAGTACGACCCCTTTACCATGGCTTGCAAAGGGGTTTGTGCATGGCAGACCACAGTTGTCCTACACAGTGCCTGTATCAGGGAAATTTACCCAGCCCCAGCTGGCTGAGAGACTTCTGTGGCTCACCCATGCCACAGCAGCAGCGTACAGGAGCGATAGTGGAAGGGAGAATCCCTCCCCTTGTCTATAAGGTAGTCAAGCATAATTCTGACTCCTTTTATGTTAAATTTTGAAGCATGTTGTATATAGCACTCCATTTATAATTACCTCGAGCCTACTTCCACTTTTCAATGACCTCTTATAGGAATATTTATTTCCCAGCATGCCTTTCTGGTATTGACCTTTTAAATCTGGCAGAACCAAGCAGCTGTAGCCCTACAGTAGATATTCTGTGGTTGACTGTGGCTTTTTGCCTCTCCCTGTATTCCAGTTGGTTAATACTGAACTCCTGTTGTGAATTCCACCCCCTTCACTCCCCCCCGCCCTGAGGAGATGGCACATTCTCACAAGAATCAACAGAACCTCTTTGCCTCATGTGACAGTTTGGTCAGTCCTAATAAAACCATTTTGAGGCGCAAAAGGGCACTATCCTTCCCAAGTTTTTGTGCAAAATGAATGGGAGATCTGAATGTGGAACAAGGGTAGACTTTGAAACTTCTGGGGCAAAGGAAGGTAAGGTGAAATACTGCCACACTTGAATTACAGTCTGAAGTTTAAGATTCAAGCCTGTTTCTAGCCACAGTTTAAAATAATCCTAATATTGTACTATCCTGCCAGCAACCAAGCATGCCCCCTATCTCCCCAGAAATCAAATTTTTTGCAAAACGAGCCCTCCCTTTTAATGTATCTTCTCTAAATTGTCATATGTCTAAGCTAGGACTTGTTCTAACTGCACTTCTTGTGGGAGGAGGAAAAGGTGATGAAAACACTTGTTGCTCTTTGAGAGGAGATCTGTAACATTCTACCCTTTTGATACCTTGTTTGCAGCCCAACAGTAGTATTCACTGTCTTTCCCATAAGGTCATTATGATGTTTAATCAGGTACTTGCTTCATATTTTGCATAAAAGTCAATGGCAAGAATCTCCTAGTCAGTTGTTTGTGGAACACTTTACAGTTTCCGGAGCTCAGTGTTCCTCTGAATAACATTACTCAGGTTTGATGGCCATTCAGAAGTTTTAGGAAAGGTTTTCCTTGCTAATTACAAACGGAGATGGTTGTGTTTTAAAATATAAATAAATAAATAAATAGAAACCCACACAGCTCATTAAATAGATCTGCTGACATTTAAGATGCTACTTCTAATTGTCCCTTCATTTTCAAAGCAGCAATCTTAACTTCTAAATATACACAGGTTAGGGATTTAGAGCCCAGTCCTGCAGATCATTCAAGTAGTCCTGCTGCATTACTCCAATCTAACATTGGTGCAACTCCGTGTAAATGAATGGAGTCATATTGTCTCCATGCACAGTTGTTTCTAGGACAGAGTTACTTACTACTTTCAGTAATGACAACAAAGCAACACAGATGTGTGGAAGTCAGTCCACTGAACACATTCTCCTGTAATATCTCTACATTTAGCATCCATTATCAAGTTGTCTGTCTTTTTTCCTCCAAGGCATTGTACATTGGTCAGCTGATGGAAGCTACTTAGAAATCCTTTTTATTTATGCATATTCTGAAGGTAACTTGTACTTTATATAATTGGGATTGCATGAGCACCACTGTATGCTTAAATGTAGGAGAAATACAGATCTTGGACCTTGTCATAAATATAAAGGGAAGGGTAAACCCCTTTGAAATCCCTCCTGGCCAGGGGAAAGCTCCTCTCACCTGTAAAGGGTTAAGAAGCTAAAGGTAACCTCGCTGGCACCTGACCAAAATGACCAATGAGGAGACAAGATACTTTCAAAAGCTGGGAGGAGGGAGAGAAACAAAGGGTCTGGGTTTGTTGGTATGCTGGCTTCTGCCATGGATAGACCAGGAATGGAGTCTTAGAACTTTTAGTAAGTAATCTAGCTAGGTATGTGTTAGATTATGATTTCTTTAAATGGCTGAGAAAAGAATTGTGCTGAATAGAATAACTATTTCTGTCTGTGTATCTTTTTTGTAACTTAAGGTTTTGCCTAGAGGGGTTCTCTATGTTTTTGAATCTAATTACCCTGTAAGATATCTACCATCCTGATTTTACAGGGGGGATTTCTTCATTTCTATTTACTTCTATTTTTATTAAAAGTCTTCTTGTAAAACACTGAATGCTTTTTCATTGTTCTCAGATCCAAGGGCTTGGGTCTGTGGTCACCTATGCAAATTGGTGAGGCTTTTTATCCAACATTTCCCAGGAAAGGGGGGGGTGCAAGTGTTGGGAGGATTGTTCATTGTTCTTAAGATCCAAGGGTCTGGGTCTGTAGTCACCTAAGCAAACTGGTGAGGCTTTTTACCAAACCTTGTCCAGGAAGTGGGGTGCAAGGTTTTGGGAAGTATTTTTTGGGGGGAAGGACGTGTCCAAACAGCTCTTCCCCAGTAACCAGTATTACTTTGGTGGTGGTAGCGGCCAGTCCAAGGACAACGGGTGGAATATTTTGTACCTTGGGGAAGTTTTGACCTAAGCTGGTAAAGATAAGCTTAGGAGGTTTTTCATGCAGGTCCCCACATCTGTACCCTAGAGTTCAGAGTGGGGGAGGAACCTTGACAGACCTTCAAGCTGCTCTCTGTGGGTGGACCATTGTGTTCCTGCAGAGAGAAACTGCTTTCCCTGGAGCTCCAGAAGGGTGAAGAGGTGGTCCACAGGACCTTGCAGGATTAGGGCCATGGAGAATAGTTGGTAATAATAATACCAACCTCTTTTATAGCACTTTTCATCAGTAGGTCTCAAATTGCTCTACAAAGGAAGTCAGTAGCATTATCTTCTATTTTACTGACGTGAAAACTGAGTCACAGAGAGCGAAAGTGACTTGCCTAAGGTGACCTGGAAGGCCAGTGGCAGAGCCAGGAATAGAACCCAGCTCTCTTGAGTTCCACTCTAGTGCTTTAACCACTAGATCAATATGCAAAGGTCTAACAGAATTAAGAATGGCAGAGAATGCAGTGACTGGCTGGCACAGCACCCAAAGCCAGTTATCAAGGAGGGATGAAATGCCACTTGTTTAGGCACAATGACAGCTGCACAGTTAGCTAGAAGGCAGCCTTCCCATACAATATTTTTATTACTATTTTTAAAGTTCTTTTTCTTCTAAATGAAGACAGATGTCTCTTAAAGGCAGAACTGAACCAATTGTCAGTGGGGATCTACAAAGGTGAGTTTTAGTGAATTTTTAGTGAAATTGTGCTCTCATAAGGTGCTCTCCACATATTGAGCTGTAACAAACAGGCAAAGATGATGACATTGTTTTTAAAATTGCTGCTTCAGCTCTAGTGAGACATTATAGTTTAGCTAATAAGTGCTAGGAATAATGTTTTGCATAAATATTCCACAATATTGAGCAGATTTTGTATCTATAATTAGAGCTTTGATTTACACACAGACAGAATTAATTAGGGAGTAATAATTGTACTGTAATTCTTCTATTATAATCCAAGATGAATGATCCAGTCCCCTGTTAAAATCAAAGGTGTGCACATTATTTTATTAGCTTTCCTTAAAACATAATAAAATAATCCAATTGGGGAATGTTTTACATGTTCTTATAAGCTATGATGGGCATGCTTTATTTCTTTGAATCCATATACTATTGTTCACCTAAGTGTGGGTAGAGAATTTGGCAAAATCAAGACCACCAAAACTTTTGAATGTGGGTGTTGTTTTGATTCACCTGTAGAGTGACCAAGGAAATCCTCACTAGCCTATGGGAGGCTATTATTTTCAATGCACTGTTTTCAATGCTCAAAGGGCTATATTCACCCATCTACTGGGTCCACATGAAGTCTAAGAAGCATGTACATCTGACTTAAATGTTCAGAACATAAGTGGTATATAGGCCCTACATTTGCCCGCTGTAGAAGGGTGAATTTCACCCACAGTGAACAGGAATTTTGCCAGCACGTTCTGGCTAAGGAGAACAAGGAAAAACTGAAACAAAATTTGACAGAACTAAATAGAAAATTAAGGGGAACCCTTTTTGATGAAACAAAAAACAACAGCATGATAATCATGGACATGACAGGTCCCATTAAACTACTTGTAAGAGTCAGGGTCTCCCCCTCCCCCATGTTCCTGGCCAAAATTTAATGGCCTGCCTAAATTTCCCCTTGCAGATTCAAATTATTACAATTACTTTCCTCACTTCCTTCCCTTCTGGAAGTATTGTATAATGTTGCTATGCCTTGTTACTCATCAGTTGTGTACCACCAGGGAATTTGTGGGCACTTAACTGGATAGTGGAAGTGAATCCTAGATATAGGAGATGAGATTAATTTGGAGTAAAACTTCAAATAAACTTGGGTAATTCTGGTTTTGGAGAAGCATTTGGAAGATGGAAAATAATCTTTTGTCCATCTAGTTGAATAGCTTATATTAGCTTATATAATAATTAGCCTATAACAGCTTCTGTTAATTAATGATACAAAGTTTGGTTATATTCAAAATATGGCTGTATTTGAAATTCAGGCATATGAAACTCAGAGGAAAAAAAAAAGTACAACGAAAAATGGTAAAATTGCATGAAACTTTAACCACACTGATATTCTATGTATACCCTCTCATGCATGCACACACAGCTCTAAAAGCCAAATTCTGACTTTGATCCTATAAACTGTGATCAGGGCAAGGCGTGGAGTGCTAATGGCTGAGTGGAAGATGCTTTTGCCACTCATTCTGCACAGTGCAGGATGGCGTTGGGAAGGCTGGGTTTTGTTAGAAGACAGTAGGGAGGGGTCAGCATGTTCAGCAACAAGCCTGATTCCTATTTCAAAAAAGCATGATGCACACCTCAGCAGGTGTTGAGAGGGTAGGGTGGGTGAAGGGGAAACTGACCAAATTAAAGTGCCGCTGGATAAAACAACTTGCCAAAGGAGAGTTAGAGCTATATCTTGCCCTCTGACTACATGGGTGCACTGGGAGGGTGGAGAGACGTTCTCTGTGACTTCCCAGTACAGTCATGCAAGATGGGGCAGAACTTTGCCAAAGGTTGGCATGATTCAGGAATAAAGGTGTTTATATAAATGTAAGAGATTATTACGTCATATAGTAAATGTAAGGCACAAGGACTGGAGGGAAGGAGTGGTTCATACAGGAGTCTTATCTGATCTGTTCTTCAGTGCTCACTCTTAAGGGTAACTGGAATGAGTTCCTGATCACTGTCAGACACCTCTTCTGTCCTTTCCCTATAGGCTGTTGCCTCTCCAATCCAATGTTGCACAAGGTAGTAAACAAATTAAAATCCATGCATTGACATTTCACATATAGGAATGCACCTTTGCCAGTTTTTTTCAACTTCATTGAATCTGTTCTTTACAATCACTTATTAGTGAAGTAACATAGAACTACTGCCATAATTAATATCAATTCAGTTATCTGGGAGACACAATTCAAAGTGATCATTATTTGAGTAACTTTGATTTTTCTTCTCTGCCTTCTGGCGGCTTTAGTAAAAAGCTGTTTAAATTTCTGTGCTTGAAGATGATTGTGCCTTGGGTGGAATTGAGTGAATCTTTGTTACTAACATTTGCCAGCTTCTGTTTAAACAGAACAATCACTTAATCGTTCATTCCTGACTCCCTCACCATCCAGTGCCAGGAAGCTCAATGCGACATTCTAGGCCTTGATCCAGTATCTTAATATTGGAACTTTAGATCTCTGGAGGGTCTCTGCCATTCACCATAGGACAAAAAGTAGAATAATACCTCAGAGAGGAAAAAAAACTAGAACAGTATAAAAATGTCCAGGTCTAGCCATCTGACCATGCACCCCTCTTCAGGGGTGATGAGTGCAATGCATTTTAATGTGATGGTACATTGGTACAAAAAATAGATACATAGTCCTCATTCATATTCAGAGCAGTTTGCTTAGCAGAAGCCCCATTTTCAAAGTCTGGTACCTAAACTGAACACACAATTACACATGCATTCCTTACCCTTTGAAAAACTGAATTTGCATGTGATAGATATTTGCATGCAGTTACCCATTTCATGCAGCTATTTTGGGAAGTGCACATGTAGTGTGTGGATGCAAGTTCTGCAACGGAAGCAAACATAGTCCAAACCTTTCAAAATCTGCCTTAGGTGTCCATCCTTTCCTTCTTCTACCCACTTTTCTCTTCACCTAGCCACATTATTGTTTTCCTAAACTACAGACACTGCGATAAAAGGGTTGCCATGCACTAATATGCTGGTCACCATTACAATCTTGACAATTGCTACTTGCAAGTAATTCATATTACTGTGACGTGTACGGTCAGCTAAGCATATGGATATACT
The DNA here is from genome assembly GCF_965140285.1 of Lepidochelys kempii. Lineage (NCBI taxonomy): Eukaryota > Metazoa > Chordata > Testudines > Cheloniidae > Lepidochelys > Lepidochelys kempii. The sequence goes on from NC_136387.1 coordinate 26,359,580, forward strand.
GGGTGCTCCTTGCTAATTCTAACAAGGCTAGAGGCCAAATTGTAAGGACATTAATGGTGAGCACTCTAGTTCTACATTTTTTGCACACCCAAGATTTCCATTCAGCTGAAAAGAGGCATTATCCAAACACTACTGAAGTAAATAGGCTTTGATTTAGGACCTAGATGTCTTGGGTGGGAGCAAGGAATGCAGGAGCAAGCACTTTATTTTGTAATTATGTACTTATCCTTATTAATGATGCACCTTTTCAAAGGGTGCTGCAGCAGTCATACTCCCTGTAATTCACAATTCAGCCATTTACATTTAAAAAAAAAATATGCCAATGAGAGGCACTTCCATTTAATCACATATCCATTACTTGATACATTTGGAGGTAGCATGCTGCTTGTCTGGTAATGGAACCCATGTCCCAGTCCCTTCATTGCAATGGTGAAGGGTGCCATATGAGAATTATTCTATGGGTCAAATGTTTTCCAGTTTGACTTTAATAGAAAAATCGCTAGCAAGTACTTGAGGTATGATTGTGTGAGCCTCTAAGAATGCATGCGTGTGGTTTCTGTACTTCACCCTTAATTCAGGTTTTGAGAACAGAATGTAGTACTAGAAATATGGATGTAATTTACTAGTTGCTTCAAAACAGTGATGAAAATGCATGTGGTATAAGAGCGATATATTGGGCAAGTCAGTCATAAATAATAAAGAACACCTCTGAAGGTCAAACAGATTGCACTTGGCATCAAATAGTTGATGAAATTGTGAAAGCTGTTTAAGTTTGTATTTAAGAATGGATATAAAATTATTTTCCTAAAATATAATTAACCATACCTACTTATGGGATTCCTTTTTATTTCTTAAAAGTGAATTTAGTGCTGACGTAAAGTGTCAGACTGACAGCACTGAAAATAGTCATGTTCCATCCCCAGATATACTGCCAACCTCCTCACATTCCACAAATGCTATGCCTGAGGAATAGAGGAGAGGACTATATCAATTGTCCTTGGCTTCTGTGCTGAGAATGCTAACAATGGCCAAGATTTTCTAAAACAATTAGTGAGTAATGCACCCACCCTCAGGAAATAAGATAGCTTTAAAGGTGTCTTAAGATGGACAACCAAAAATTGAGGCAACCATCATCACTAGTTACTTTTGAGAACCAGTTAATGTTTGTTTTTATGGCAGAGGACTCAGGACACAAGAAACAAACCTGATTTTTGAGGAGCTCCAAATGAATGTATTGTATTTGATGTGTTTAGATCTGGGGTTTTGTTTCAGCCCATTCCAAAATGGGACTGCTCCCATGGTTGGAAATAGCCACACGGTTAAAGACCAGACTTTTAGGAGTACTTTGGCACCTAAAGATGCAGATAGACACCAAGTGGGTTTTCAAAAGCACCTAGCCACCTAACTGTCGCATCTTTAGGTTCCTAAATACCTTTCAAAATCTGGCCTGAAGTGCTTCTCAGGATCAGGGACTGCAGGCTCAGCGTTTTGTGAGCACTCCATAGCGAGAGACAGTCTCTACTCTGAAAAGAGCTTACAAACTAAATAATGTAGTTAACTACCCTCTAGGGACGTCTGTCCCAAAGAGTAACCCCATGCTCCAGCAGCCAGTGTTGCTTCATTTCTTCAGATAGGCTGGGCTGTCAATCTGGCATATTTTATAAGAAGTTAATGCAGATATTAATTTCACTCTAGACACGAGATAGCTAAATAGTAAAGATTTTAGGTTACTACTGTTGTGAGTTTAATTAAGTCCAGTGACATAACGCTGAAAGGGCAGAGCTCTCAGGGTAAAGTATATATCCTTGTGACCTTTGTCTACTTTTTGATTATTTTAATGAGTCTAAACTGAAAAAAATCTTTCCTAGATGAGCACCTTCTAAGAATCCATCCCCTTGCATAGCCAATGTTGTGTTTCACTGTGTGCGCTATACATTATATCAAATTTAAAAAAATCAAGTTTTATTGATTCACCAACACTTTTTGCTGTGCAGTAAAATATATTTTCAGTCATTATATGGAAGACAAAATGTAGCTACAGGCATAAATATAATGCTTCACTGACATGGAAATGCTAATACACTTATGGAACTTAGCATAATTGAACCATTACATAGCAGAATGGGCCAGATTCTTAGGCCTTGTTATGTTCCCTTTGCATCTTCAGGGAGCGTTAAAGGGCCATAATCCAGCTGCGAATCACAAGCGCAGGATTCACCTGGAGTAGGGAAACTCCCTGCTGGCACAGCTATACTCTGATTGCGCCCTTCCGATACAGGATATGTGTGTTGGGCATGGTGGAACTATGCTATATCACATCAATCCTCCACTGGTGTAAGACCCATAAAAGAACCTGTACCAGTGGCATACATTAGTGCTCCGTGGCAATATGTCTAAGTGGCATCAGTCTGGGTTAAATATTCATTGACTCCTGGATGCCCTCATGGTTCATAGTTTTCAAACAGGGCTCTAGCAGAGTACAGAATCTACCCCAATATGTATATAGCAATAATCATGCAGTGATATGGCAAATGCATGGTTTAGTGCCATCATCTGATCTAGAGCTGGATAAACTCTACTTTTTTACAGAAAGTAATTACTCAGTAATTGGAAGGTAAATTATTAGCTCATACTTCACTTACCTGGTATTTTATGGAGTAATGGAAAATTGGTTAAATTATTTATTTAAATGTATATTTAGACTAATCTTTTCAGGCCACAGAGGCTTGGCTCCACACAGGGTTTAGAAGCCTGAGTTGGATGCCTACGCTCCATATATAAGTGCATGGGGAAAAAAAAAGCTTTTGAGAGATGCCGATGAGAGAGATGCATCCTAAATCCTGCCCCTCTGTGACATTCCCCAGGGTGCAACCTGGACTGCTGTGCCCCCTTAGCTCTCCAGCCTGGGATGCCCTTTACATTGTTGTGCTGATGAAGAGCAGCCCCTCCAAGTTCTGCTCACTGACAGCCACCAGCATGCAGAGTCACTCCCAGCTGAGTAAATGAATGCTATGCCCAGCCATTCGTAAATTACATACAGGGCGACACCCATATATCCCTCAGCCATAGCCTTGGTCTCCAGAAATGTGTGTCTTGTACTGCTCAGTAGCCCACTGGACAGTACAAGCTCATAGACAGTTTGTCATTCCAACAATGTGCAATGATTACACACCAGGCTAAGTAGAGATTCCTAAGCACTTCAACCAAAACACACTGGTTTAGATAAAATAAAACAAGTTTATTAACTAGAGAAAGATAGATTGTAAATGATTACAAGTGATAAGGCATAGAATCAGAATTGGTTACAAAAGACATAAAAGGATAGCCAGTTAAGTAAGTGATAGCCCACTTGACTTTGTTGATACCTGTCTGGTGTTGCCAGTCTGTCTTTGTCTTTGAAATATAGTTTGTGGGTATTATCCAGACTTACAACATATTTCAGTAGCAATCATGCAGTAAAATCTCATAGCTTTACACATAGTGTTGTACACTATCTTAACAGAACAATGATATTCAGCAGATTATGAGTTTTCAAATGATACCCTGCACAAGGCATACTTTGTACAAAATATAACACAACTATATAAAAGTGGGGAATGTGGTATCACACCCTCTCACAGAGCTTGGCTCCTAATTCTGAGCTTCAGGGATATACCTCTCTTTGCTTGTGACCCACTGCTGGGAACCTGTCCTGGAAGCGAGGTGGTTTAGGTACGTAAGCCATTTCTTGCAAAAAAAGCTTAGACACACACCTAACTCCGCATGAAAGGGAGTCCAGCCTCCCTTATAATCGTTAGCCCAGTGACCATCAGACAGAAGGGGGAATTGAACCTAGGTCTACCATATCCCCAGTGAATATCCTTAGCACTGGGCTAAAGATTAGTTTGGAGGGCATGGGGGGTGGTCATGAAGCAGAAGCAGCAGTAGTATCAGAAGGTAATGGGTGGAAGTTTTGTGAATTGTAATAGTGCCTGAATATGGAACTTAGCTACTTAAATTCCTTTTCTGGATCTGAGCCAGACTTTCCACTACTCTGTTTTGTAAAGCACCTAACATACTGGAGCCCTGTCCTTGGTTGGTCCTTAGGCAATGCTCTTAAAAACATGATAAATAATAGTATGATGTCATATTCCTAATATTTTTTGGAGAGAGGAATTGGAGGTTTGGGAAATTTTTGAAGATGAAAATGATCAATGAAACATGTGAAAACTTTGATCCTATTTTACAACTAGGAAATTGAGGCTTAGAGGAACTATATTACATTCACAATGAGATATGGCAAGTTAGGGTCAGTAAGATTTGAATTTCTGCCTCAGTGTGCCAAGGCCCATGCTCAAGCCACTAGACCATGGTGCCTGCCAGGCCAGCTGTGTTATGCCTCTGACTCCATTTCCTTACTTGTAAAATGAAAACAATGATATCTACCTGTATCAGTTCTTATCTGAGACTTCCTCACCATGCTATTGGAATACATGTGGCCTAGGCTCTTGTGAAGTTTACTTAGATAAGGTATATGAAGTGCTTCACATGGGGTTCATCATTAAAAGTCTGCATTTATCCATTTATCACACAGTGATATGTGAGAGAATGCTGAATGTCCCCACATTTAAACCATAACCATGACAACATCAGAGATATTCCTGTGTTGGGACATGTGGGCTTTTAAATAGCAACCAATGAACATGCAGGAATATTATAGACAGTGGTCCAGCTGAGTTGAGAATACAGCACTGCCTAGTACTTAAGATAGTACTCATTCCTTTAGTCTGTGCAGCTTTTCAGTAGCTTCATCTGCAAAGGCACACAGCACCTCACACATTTTCAAAATTCACAAGTGTGAATGTTGGAGAGAAAAGGGGTGGGGATGGGGTAGTTCTCCTAAGATTGGCACTCATCCAAGTGATGAAATAGTATAAAATTGTGCCAGTCCTACAGGTTTGCAAACTGAGAAACAAGCAAAAAGAAAAGGAGTACTTGTGGCACCTTAGAGACTAACCAATTTATTAGAGCATAAGCTTTCGTGAGCTACAGCTCACTTCCTCAGATGCATATCATGGAAACTGCAGCAGGCTTTATATATACACAGAGAATATGAAACAATACCTCCTCCCACCCCACTGTCCTGCTGGTAATAGCTTATCTAAAGTGATCATCAGGTGGGCCATTTCCAGCACAAATCCAGGTTTTCTCACCCTCCACCCCCCCACACAAATTCACTCTCCTGCTGGTGATAGCCCATCCAAAGTGACAACTCTTTACACAATGTGCATGACAATCAAGTTGGGCTATTTCCTGCATTGAAAATCCTTTCACAATGAGTAATTAACCCAGGTCTAATTGCTCATCATCTCTCTTGGATAAGTTAAAATGTGACTATGTGGGAACTGAAATTCTGCAGCACTTGACATGATGTAATGAATGAGATGTCCAACTCCATTAAGGAACTTTATTTCTTCTAAGAAATAAGGAAATTAGAGGAGAAATTGATAAACTTTCTGCTGCAGTGTGTATTTGGTAAGCAAACTCTATTGCAACTGAAATGGGACATACAGTTTATTGTACACCTTAATTCCTGAGGAGCTAAAAAAAAATCTTAAATCTCCTAAACAATAGTTGTCAAAGTGCCTTCTTCCGTAACATAACCTGACAGTGTCCAAAGTTATGAAGACAGACGAAGCTTGAGCTGAGACCAAATTTTCTGAACTTTCTTTGGCCTTATACAAGCTTTTTCAGAAGTAAATAACCCAAACTGTTCATGCTTAGAAAAACAAAAGCTCTTCTCAGCATTAATTCTAAAGCTAAGTTCTTTGGCATAAAACAAGCCTTTTGTGATTTACTGTACCAATAAAAGATGCTCACCTCATAGGCTTACTCTAATCACAATTCTCCAGAGGATTTGACAAAGCTCTATCTATTTCTGAGCTTTCCCAGACCACAGGTTTCACAGCCTTTTGGTTATCATCCATGAAGTGTTCCAGTTTGGCTTTAGATCTCAAAATTGTAAAAAAGTCTTTTTGGTGTTTACTTTGAGTTGGTTTAAGAACTATATTGTTATGAAAATAAAATTGTCTGAATTTTCAGACTCAGTTGATCCTTCAAGATTTTGTACATGCAAAACTTGCCTGTAGTTCTCATAATTGGGTTGCTTAGGTATGTATTTGTGTTTCTTTACTGAATTTGATTCTGCAGTAGTATGTTTTTATCTGTGCAATTAACAGAGCACAGATGCAGGCCCAGTTTTTGCGAGTGTATATTGGAGACTCAGTTTTAAAAATTTGGCCTGCAAAATTTATCAGAATGTTCAAATGCATCTGTTCTTAGCTTTAAAGGCTCTGAACCTTTTTACAGTATATCCAATTTCAAAGATGAGCACCCTGGTTATTTATAGTGTATGTGGAGCAGCTATGATAACTCTTCTATTGGAAAGATCCTAATAGATCTGCAGAAAATGTCAAGATGAACAATTGTGGAGGAGAGAGAGCTAGGAGACCTTTTTCTGGGCTCAAATTTGTTCTGTGTCTTCAGTTAACAAAGTGTGTGCGTGCGTGAGTGAAAGCATAACAACAAATATGCGCAAAAATTCTCATAAATCTTATCCTGACCAAAAAAAAAAAGTTTCTTCCATTCAAATGTGTTTGTGCCAATCAGATTTGTTGTGTTTCAGCTATGGTTATGATATTGGCAACCTGCTGCTTTTTAGTGGATTAATCACCTTGTCATTAAAATCCCTCAAGATTGCATGCCAATATCTGCAATTAAAACCACCCCGTAAAGACTGCAGCAAACCATAAAAACTAAGAATGTTCACAGTAAATCAATAAACTTCCCTAGCTAGATAATAAAGCAATTTAGGTACTTGTATGAATATCCAGTCATCTGTACACCACCAATTTACTGTATCCTCACAATAATGCCATGAGGTAAAGATATTTTACAGCCACGTAACGAGGCATAGAGGTCTTGCCCAGGCTTGCCCAGGGTCACACAAAAGTCTGTGGCAGAGCTAGGAACTAAAGCCATATCTCTTGCATCTCAGTCTTATGTGTTAGCCCCCCCACCCCCCCCCGCGGCAAGATGATTCCACCTTATCCATTGCTGCAGGCTAAACTAAAGTACTTTATCTTTGTAGTATTTGGAGTTGTGATTATTCAGTGGGATTTTGGCAGTGGAGATTGCATTATGGATATCCACCTGAGAAATGAAAATTCTCTTAATTTCTAATTTTTTTTTTATTTTAATTTGTCTAAGTAATTTTGTCAGCTGTTGAGTAACATACATTTATTTAGCAATTCTCTTAAATGGCATACTGTTTAGTAACTGCTATAGATTCATCTAATGTCCAGGTAGTGTAAATGCATATAATATAATATAATATATTGTCATAACAATATAAAAAGGAAGTAGGAAGTGTGAGAAATCTCTCAAAAGGCTGTTTGGTTAATTTATAGAATCATTTTGTCGACCTAAGGAAATTTCGATAAGGTTTGAATAGCTACCCATTTTGGGGGTGATTATCCAGACAACTGCATGGACTTGATCCTTCAAAAGGATCCATGCAGTGTAAAGGCTGATGCGGATCCGCTTGTAGGATCAGGCATAAACCTTCAGCATCTTGGAAGTTCTTCCACCAATAATATAAACTCCTGAAAATATGGACTAACAATGGGAATGTTGATAGACCAGTAAGGAAAATGTTGCTGTTAGAGCAAAAATTGCATAGCTGCAATTTATTGGTTGCAGAAGGCTAACGCTTCAGTTTTAACTTTCTAGAGGAATTTACAATATTATTTAAAGTGTCCTAATGTATGTGCTTTGCAGGCAAATAGAAGAACACAATAAAATAGGTACCATTAATAAAGAAGGGCAGATTAGATGCTGCAAAATACAAATCTGCGAGTAGTGAAATTTAATAGGTGTCTTGTTAGTTCCACTTTCTTTCTTCCTCTATCTGATGATGCTTCAGTGAGGGGAGAAGTGGGATTTAAAGGCCTCACTGAAGAAGGGTGTTCTAGCAAGGAACTTGAAGAATGTACAGAGGTGTGTCAGGTTCAGGTGGGAAGGCATTCTTGGCTTAAGCACCTACCTGGAAGAATTTTTAATGAATCTGTAAATTCAGGGGTTGTACCGTACGATTGGAGAATTGCTAACATAGTTCCTATTTTTAAGAAAGGGAAAAAAAGTGATCTGGGTAATTATAGGCCTGTTAGTTTGACATCTGTAGTATGCAAGGTCTTGGAAAAAATTTTGAAGGAGAAAGTAGTTAAGGACATTAGGGTCAATGGTAAATGGGACAAAATACAACATGGTTTTACAAAAGGTAGATTGTGCCAAACCAACCTGATCTCCTTCTTTGAGAAAGGTTTCAGAGTAACAGCCGTGGTAGTCTGTCTTTGCAAAAAAGAACAGGAGTACTTGTGGCACCTTAGAGACTAACCAATTTATTTGAGCATGAGCTTTCGTGAGCTACAACTCACTTCATTGGTATGCATCCGATGAAGTGAGCTGTAGCTCACGAAAGCACATGCTCAAATAAATTGGTTAGTCTCTAAGGTGCCACAAGTACTCCTTTTCTTTGAGAAAGTAACAGATTTTTTAGACAAAGGAAATGCAGTGGATCTAATTTACCTAGATTTTAGTAAGGCATTTGATACTGTGCCACATGGGGAATTATTAGTTAAATTGGATAAGATGGGGATCAATAGGAAAATTGAAAGCTGGATAAGGAATTGGTTAAAGGGGAGACTACAACGGGTCCTTCTGAAAGGTGAACTATCAGGCTGGAGGGAGGTTACCAGTGGAGTTCCTCAGGGATTGGTTTTGGGACCAATCTTATTTAATCTTTTTATTACTAACCTTGGCACAAAAAGTGGGAGTGTGCTAATAAAGTTTGCGGATGATACAAAGCTGGGAAGTATTGCCAATTTAGAGAGAGACAGGGATACCCTACAGGAGGATCTGGATGACCTTGTAAACTGGAGTAATAGTAATAGGATGAAATTTAATAGTGAGAAGTGTAAGGTCATGCAATTAGGGATTAATAACAAGAATTTTAGTTATAAACTAGGGACGCATCAATTAGAAGTAATGGAGGAGGAAAAGGACCTTGGAGTATTGGTTGATCATAGGATGACTATGAGCCACCAATGTGATATGGCTGTGAAAAAAGCTAATGCGGTCTTGGGATGCATCAGGAGAGGTATTTCCAGTAGAGATAAGGAGGTTTTAGTACCGTTATACAAGGCACTGGTGAAACCTCACCTGGAATACTGTGTGCAGTTCTGGTCTCCCATGTTTAAGAAGGATGAATTCAAACTGGAACAGGTACAGAGAAGGGCTACTAGGATGATCTGAGGAATGGAAAACTTGTCTTATGAAAGGAGACTCAGGGAGTTTGGCTTGTTTAGCCTAACTAAAAGAAGGTTGAAGGGAGATATGATTGCTCTCTATAAATATATCAGAGGGATAATTACCAGAGAGGGAGAGGAATTATTTAAGCTCAGTACCAATGTGGACACAAGAACAAATGGATATAAACTGGCCACTAGGAAATTTAGACTAGAAATTAGACGAAGGTTTTTAACCATCAGGAGAGTGAAGTTTTGGAATAGCCTTCCAGGGGAAGCAATGGGGGCAAAAGATCTATCTGGCTTTAAGATTAAACTTGATAAGTTTATGGAGGAGATGGTATGATGGGATAACATGGTTTTGGTAATTAAATATTCATGGTAAATAGGTCCAATGGCCTGTGATGGGCTATTAGATGGGGTGAGATCCGAGTTACCCAGGAAAGAATTTTCTGTAGTATCTGGCTGATGAATCTTGCCCATATGCTCAGGGTTTAGCTGATCGCCATATTTGGGGTCGGGAAGGAATTTTCCTCAAGGGCAGATTGGAAGAGGCCCTGGAGGTTTTTCGCCTTCCTCTGTAGCATGGGGCACGGGTCACTTGCTGAAGGATTCTCTGCTCCTTGAAGTCTTTACGATTTGAGGACTTCAATAGCACAGATATAGGTGTGAGGGGTTTTTTTTGTAGAAGTGGTGGGTGAAATTCTGTGGCCTGCATTGTGCAGGAGGTCAGACTAGATGATCATAATGGTCCCTTCTGACCTAAATATTTATGAATCTATGAATCTAAGGCACAGAGGCTGGGATTTTCAAAGGAGCCCAAGGGAATTAACAACCAGCTACCATAGAATTTCAATGGTATTTGAATGCCCTACTCCTTTAGGTTTTGAAAATCCCAGCCAGAGACATCAGTGGGAGAAATGCACAGAAGCGGAAGAGTCAGCCAAATTATACAGGGGTTTAAAAACTAAATTTTAAAATCATTAGCCAAAGAGCAGACATTAAAGAGTTCCCTTTCTTCCATGGACAGAAAGAAGGGCCATTTTTCTGTTTCTGAGGTTAATGAAAAAGATACAAAGACCCTGAAATCACACTTTCTCTGGTTTAAGGTTTAAATTGATCCAAACCCGATATGAGCTTGTCAACTGAAAAGAAAACATTACTGCAGCTTACTCAGAAGTATGATACCAGTTTTGAATGGTGTCCAGAAACTTGCCACTCACTTAAATAATAAAAGTAAAGGAGACAGAGAAAAAGGGTTGCTTGGCATCTATTTTGTGTGTGTCTGGAAGCAGATCACTTTCTTTACTTAGACGCACTGTTTCAAGCTACAGTGAAACACACACATCACCCCTCCATGTTACATAATTCCAAGCTTTGCTGGAGAAAAGGTCTTATTTAACTGAAGTCCTCATGGCTGGAAGGTTTTGGATATCATCAGAGACCTTTTGGACATTAGGGTAATATAAAGTGCCCTGAGATCCATCTTTTCCTTCTACAGACTGTGCTGTTCCTGTGATTTCTGCAAACAGGAACAAAATATATAGTTCAAGTTGATCCGTGTCCCATTTTTAGCTATAGCAATGAAAGAAGGAAGCCATTTGCAATCCATACTAGTGGCCTGTTTCTGCAGGTGGTATGAAGAGTATTTTGAGGGCTAAGGAGCCAACTCATCTCTGCATCCAAGCTGAGATTGGTACAAGCTGTAATTGGGGTAATTAAGATGATTTTGCACCTTGCTTATATAGGGATAGTTGGGAGATTGTTCTGACCTGTGCTAGGGGCTGAACAATCTTGAGTGCTGTTCTAGCATCTGACAACGGCTGGTGAACAGTGCCACAACCATCCCCCAGCTCTCTTGGGTACTGGAGGACTGGCTATCCACTGGGAGAATGCCCTCTTGGATCATGAATTAGTGGCTTTGTGTTCCACCAGCCTAAAGTGGTAGCAATGCCCCAATTAATTTGCCTCCATGGTTACCCTTATGAAGGCAGCTTACAAAGTAAAATCAAAATGCTGTATATGCAAACACTTGTCTGGCTTCTCTAAATTGCACAGAAATATTGAAGTTAGATTCACTTATCTTGTCTAGCTTACTGCAGCATGTCTGTCCTGAATTAGCTCTCAGCCAAGGAGACCAACATTAATTTGTTGACAGGTGCGAGGGTGTCAGTTTATGATGAAGTACCTACTATACTGTGTTGATCAAAAGATTACAGCTTTCATTTATAAATACAAAGGAATGAATATATTGATGGCATTGTAGCTTGCTTACCATCTCTTGATTTCATACTGCATACTGGCTGTATGTTTTAGATGTTTGTTTTCCTCATCACTCAGAAGGAGATAAACTAGCAAATGCAAGGCTGGATTCAAGTGGGCATGTAGCACTAGTCTTTTGTATTCATAAGAAGAGCTATTTTGTGCATTCACTTATTCCCTATGGATTCTATCCACTCCCTTAATATAAATATTATCCCAACATATATATGTAGTTTGTGTACCTACATGTATACATATGCTGGGATAAATACAATATTGGAAACATAATTGATGGCATGGCAAGAATGAGAAGGGGAACCCTAATGCATTTTGACGGCTGTGCTCTGTTACATAGTAACTTTGGAATGAAATAAGGACTTGTGTTAACATGACCCTAGGAAAAATAAATAGATCTGACAGCAGCCACCTTACCTATAAAGAAAGAGAGAAAAGCAGCAACATACACTATGTATACCTCTTACTAATGATATTTTGCACTTTTAAACTGCCTTTCCTTCAGAGTGCAAATAACTTCCTCCAAGGTGCAAATAACTTACAAATAGAGCTGGAGAATAACTGATTTTTCAGTTTGGTGGCCATTTGGGATGACATTTACTGGCAAATATTGGATAAACTCCCTTAAGTAGAAAGCATTGTGCACCCTCGAGGTCTATGCTGCCTACATGCAGCTCTCTCGCTTTGCATAGAATGCAAGAAGCAGTGTGGAAAATCATTGCATTTTGAGAATGAACTCTGGTGTCCTACATTCACACTGTACCAGCTTTTCGATAAATATGTGCTGAAAATGGAAACTCTGTTCACTTTGGAGATGTTGTCCTCTTTTTCTTCTTCCCTGACCTCTGTGTGTGCATATAAAATTAAACTCAGTGCAGTTTCCAAAGGACAGATGTGTCCACTATAACCACCAGAATTTGGCAATCACCATACCCACATTGGGTTCAGTCAAGCTATGATGATTTACACTAGCTGAGGATCTGGCCCTAGCTGTCAGTCTGAGCACAGAGGCCCAGAAGAAGAGGATTGTGAAATTCAGTAACATCATTTTGATGGGCTTTGTTTTAGTTTCAGTCTCCTGGAAAATGAAAAGGTTTGTGAGCCATGTAATTCCTCCACCTCCCTTTAGGATTTTAAGATGAAATTAATTCTGATAGTATGTCTACATAATACCCTCTGCACAATACAAGATCCTCAGCAAGGCTGCACCTGTGGACCGAACGGGAGGTACGGGATCTGATCGCTATATGGGGAGAAGAATCCGTGCTATCAGAACTCCGTTCCAATTTTCAAAATGCCAAAACATTTGTCAAAATCTCCCAGGGCATGAAGGACAGAGGCCATAACAGGGACCCGAAGCAGTGCTGCATGAAACTTAAGGAGCTGAGGCAAGCCTACCAGAAAACCAGAGAGGCAAACGGCCGCTCCAGGTCAGAGCCCCAAACATGCCACTTCTATGATGAGCTGCATGCCATTTTAGTGGTTCAGCCACCACTACCCCAGCCGTGTTGTTTCACTCCTTCAATGGAGATGGAGGCAACATGGAAGCAGGTTTTGGGGACGAAGAAGATGATGATGATGAGGTTGTAGATAGCTCACAGCAAGCAAGCAGAGAAATCGGTATTCCCAGCAGCCAGAAACTGTATTTCACCCTGGACCTGGAGCCAGTACCCCCTGAACCCACCCAAGGCTGCCTCCTGGACCCGCCAGGCAGAGAAGGGACCTCTGGTGAGTGTACCTTTTAAAATAGTATACATGGTTTAAAAGCAAGCATGTTTAATGATTAATTTGCCCTGGCGATTGCGGCTCTCCTGGATGTACTCCCAAAGCCTTTGCAAAAGGTTTCTGGGGAGGGCAGCCTTATTCCGTCCACCATTGTCGGACACTTTACCACACCAGGCCAGTAGCACGTACTCGGGAATCATTGTAGAATAAACCATTGCAGTGTATGTTTGCTGGCATTCAAACAACATCCGTTCTTTATCTCTCTGTGTTATCCTCAGGAGAGTGATATCATTCATGGTCACCTGGTTGAAATAGGGTGCTTTTCTTAAGGGGACATTCAGAGGTGCCCGTTCCCGCTGGGCTGTTTGCCTGTAGCTGAACAGAAATGTTCCCCGCTATTAGACAGGGGGAGGGGAAGGGATGAGGGGCTAGCCACGTGATGGGGGGAGACAAAATTCGACCTTGGAATGAAAGCACATGTGTTATGTATGCAATGTTAACAGCAAGGTTTACTGTGAAAGAGTGTACCCATAGTTCTATAAAATGTGTCTTTTTAAATACCACATTCCCTTTTTTTTTCTCCACCAGCTGCATGGGTTTCAAGGATCACAGGATCTTCTCCTTCCCAGAGGCTAGCGAAGATTAGAATGCGAAAAAAACGCACTTGCGATGAAATGTTCTCTGAGCACATGCTGTCCTCCCACACAGACGAATGCATGGAGGCAGACAATGTCAGAGTGCAGGAAAGCACAAAATTACCGGGAGGAGAGGTGGCGGGCTGAAGAGAGGGCTGAAGCTGAAAGGTGGTGGCAGTGTGATGAGAGGAGGCAGGATTCAATGCTGAGGCTTCTGGAGGATCAAACTAGTACACTCCAGCGTATGGTTGAGCTGCAGGAAAGGCAGCTGGAGCACAGACCGCCGCTACAGCCCCTGTGTAACCAACCACCCTCCTCCCCAAGTTCCATAGCCTCCTCACCCAGATGCCCAAGAACACGGTGGGGGGCCTCTGGCCACCCAGCCACTCCACCCCAGAGGATTGCCCAAGCAACAGAAGGCTGGCATTCAATAAGTTTTAAAGTTTTAAACTTTTAAAGTGCTGTGCGGCCTTGTCCCTCCCTCCTCCACCACCTCTCCCGGTGCTTCTCTCCTCCACGACCCCTCCTGGGCTACCTTGGTAGTTATCCCCCTATTTGTGTGATGAATTAATAAAGAATGCATGAATGTGAAGCAATAATGACTTTATTGCCTCTGCAAGCGGTGATCGAAGGGAGGAGGGGAGGGTGGTTAGCTTACAGGGAAGTAGACTGAACCAAGGGGTAGGGGGTTTCATCAAGAGAAACAAACAGAACTTTCACACTGTAGCCTGGCCAGTCATGAACCTAGTTTTCAAAACTTCTCTGATGCGCACCGTGCCCTCCTGTGCTCTTTTAACCGCCCTGGTTTCTGGTTTGCGTAACCAGCAGCCAGGTGATTTGCCTCAACCTCCCACCCTGCCATAAATGTCCCCCCTTACTCTCACAGATATTGTGGAGCGCACAGCAAGCAGTAATAACAGTGGGAATGTTGGTTTTGCTGAGGTCTAACCGAGTCAGTAAACTACACCAGCGCACTTTTAAACGTCCAAATGCACATTCTACCACCATTCTGCACTTGCTCAGCCTGTAGTTGAGCAATTCCTGACTACTGTCCAGGCTGCCTGTGTATGGCTTCATGAGCCATGGCATTAAGGGGTAGGCTGGGTCCCCAAGGATAACTGTAGGCATTTCAACATCCCCAATGGTTATTTTCTGGTCTGGGAATAAAGTCCCTTCTTGCAGCTTTTGAAACAGACCAGAGTTCCTGAAGATGCGAGCGTCATGTACCTTTCCCGGCCATCCCATGTTGATGTTGGTGAAACGTCCCTTGTGATCCACCAGTTCTTGCAGCACTATTGAAAAGTACCCCTTGTGGTTTATGTACTCGCCGGTTTGGTGCTCCGGTGCCAAGATAGGGATATGGTTCCGTCTATGACCCCACCACAGTTAGGTAATCCCATTGCAGCAAAGCCATCCACTATGACCTGCATATTTCCCAGGGTCACTACCCTTGAGATCAGCAGATCTTTGATTGAGTTGGCTACTTGCATCACAGCAGCCCCCACAGTAGATTTGCCCACTCCAAATTTATTTCCGACTGACCGGTAGCTGTCTGGTGTTGCAAGCTTCCACAGGGCTATTGCCACTTGCTTCTCAACTGTGAGGGCTGCTCTCATCTTGGTATTCTTGCGCCTAAGGGCAGGGGAAAACAAGTCACAAAGTTCCATGAAAGTGTCCTTATGCATGCGAAAGTTTCGCAGCCACTGGGAATCGTCCCAGACCTGCAACACTATGCGGTCCCACCAGTCTGTGCTTGTTTCCGGAGCCCAGAATCAGCGTTCCACGGCATGAACCTGCTCCATTAGTACCATGATGCCCACATTGCCAGGGCCCGTGCTTTGAGAGAAGTCTGTGTCCATATCCTCATCACTCTCGTCATTGCGCTGACATCGCCTACTCGCCAGGTTTCGCTTTTCCAGGTTCTGGTGCTGCATATACTGCTGGATAATGCGTGTGGTGTTTAATGTGCTCCTAATTGCCAAAGTGATCTGAGTGTGCTCCATGCTTGCCGTGGTATGGTGTCTACACAGAAAAAAGGCGCAGAACGATTGTCTGCCATTGCCCTGATGGAGGGAGGGGCGACTGACGACATGGCTTACAGGGTTGGCTTACAGGGAATTAAAATCAACAAAGGAGGTCGCTTTGCGAGAAACAGAATGGCCCCCTCAAGGATAGAACTCAAAACCTCAAGGATAGAACTCAAAACTGGGTTTAACAGGCCATTGATTTCACGGAGGGAGGAGAAAAAGAATACAAAACAAATCTGGTCTATTTCTTGTTTTGATCCACTTCATCTATCTTTATACTTCTTGTTGGCAGCAGACTGTGCAGTACAACTGCTAGGCTTCGTCATCTCCTGGGTGCTTGGCAGAAGACGGTGCAGTATGACTGCTCGCCATCGTCTTCTGCTGGCTGCTGATTAAAAGACAGTGCACTGCCAGTCGGACTGAATCGCCATGTGTCAAGGTTCCTTACCCACTCTGAACTCTAGGGTACAGATGTGGGGACCTGCATGAAAACCTCCTAAGCTTACTTTTACCAGCTTAGGTTAAAACTTCCCCAAGGTACAAATTAATTTTACCCTTTGCCCTTGGAATTTCCACTGCCACCACCAAACTTTAACTGGGTTTACTGGGAAAACGTAGTTTGGACACGTCTTTCCCCCCAAATCCTCCCAAACCTTGCACCCCACTTCCTGGCGAAGGTTTGGTAAAAATCCTCACCAATTTGCATAGGTGACCACAGACCCAAACCCTTGGATCTTAGAACAATGAAAAAGCATTCAGTTTTCTTACAAGAAGGCTTTTTAATAGAAGTTAAGGAATCACCTCTGTAAAATCAGGATGGTAGATACCTTACAGGGTAATTAGATTCAAAACATAGAGAATCCCTCTAGGCAAAACCTTAAGTTACAAAAAAGACACACAGACAGCAATAGTCATTCTATTCAGCACAGTTCTTTTCTCAGCCATTTAAAGAAATCACAATCTAACACATACCTAGCTAGATTACTTACTAAAAGTTCGAAGACTCCATTCCTGTTCTACCCCCGGCAAAAGCAGCATATAGACAGACACAGACCCTTTGTTTCTCTCCCTCCTCCCAGCTTTTGAAAGTATCTTGTCTCCTCATTGGTCATTTTGGTCAGGTGCCAGTGAGGTTTAGCTTCTTAACCCTTTACAGGTGAGAGTATTTTTCCTCTGGCCAGGAGGGATTTTAAAGGGGTTTACCCTTCCCTTTATATTTATGACACCATGAGACGAAACTTAAAAGGGAAATGACCTGGCTGAGTCACTCCCATGTTTGCCCAGGCGCCCCTGACCTCATCGAGGTCAGTTAAAAGAGCACCCAGGACTACGTCGATGATGGCTACCAGTCATACTGCACTGTCTGCTGCCAAAAGGCAATAAACTTCTGCACCCAGGAGACATACGGTGAAGGTTAGCTGAGTGGGCTCCATGCCTGCCGTGGTATGGTGTCTGCACAGGTAACTCAAGAAAAAAGGCACAGAACAATTGTCTGCCCTTGCTTTCATGGAAGGAGGGAGGGAAGGGGGGCCTGACGATATGTACCCAGAACCACCCGCGACAATGTTTTAGCCCCATCAGGCATTGGGATTTCTACCCAGAATTCAAATGGGTGGCAGAGACTGCGGGAACTGTGGGATAGCTACCCACAGTGCAACACTCCGGAAGTCGACGGTTGCCTCGGTACTGTGGACACACTCCGCTGACTACATGCACTTAGAGCATTTGTGTGGGGACACACACAATCGACTGTATAAAAACGCTTTCTACAAAACCGACTTCTATAAATTCAACCTAATTTCATTGTGTAGTCATACCTTAGAAAGACGTATTCGGGGGGGGGGGAGTAGTGGGGAATGGGCCAAATTATCTGTGATCACACCAATCCAATAGACCTAATGCCTCATGTAAGTGGTATGAAAGGCAGAAGCCATTATTCCTGACAGATGGGAGTGGAAGTTGTGCTTTGTGTTGGTAGATTTCAAACCTCCAGCCCCCATGTCCTCCACACTTGAGCCTTAGAGCTTAGACATAACTTTAACTTTTCAGAAGAATAAATAATAAAAAAATGAGACTGGAATCTGTGGCGCCTTCAATGCCAAGATGTTCCTCTCTGTGTGATTATATAGTAACCCCTCAGGATAATGATTCCCTAACCACTGTGGTACATTTTATTTACACTCCACAGTTATGATTTTGTGTTAAATGTACACTCATCTTGCCACTGATACATTTGAACTCCTACTCAGGGGATTTCAGAGGTTGTTGTTATGCAGTATAACCTCTATTGACATATTTTTTTTCTACAGACTATTGATTTTCCAGTTATTGTTATGTCATCCCACATGTGTTTTTCAGAGATCTAGCGTGTGATCCAATTCCCATTGAAGTCATTAGAAGAACACCTATTAACTTCAAAGGGGAGTTGGATTGGGTCAGTAATGAATGTTGTCATTTTCTTCTGAGCAAAATATCATTTAGACCCAGACATATTAACCTAGATCTTGCTTGTCCTACCCATGTAGTCTGAGGATGCCATGGCTGAAGCCAGATAGACATATTTAAGGGAAAAGCAGGAAAGTAGGTGTTACTGTTGTTATCCCAGAAGGGTTGAGAATAGAGAATGACACTTTATGGGACAGTGAAACTAACACTCACACTGGCATATGGTTTTTATTGTGCCTGCCTTTTTTTCTTTTTCAAATTTTGATGATAACCTAATTTACCCTGGTGGAGGGAGGGGAGCTATTTTGTAAGATGGACTCATGCTAGCTCCTGTTGGTAACCTGCTGGAAGGGAAGCCATTGCAGAAGGGATTAGCTGGGCTGAAAGCATAGAAGTTCTGTGATGATTCTGACCAAAGTTAGGTTGTCCACTAAGAGTTACACCAGATTGGGGATGCTTTAGGAAGAATGGGACCCAACTAGGGCTGCCTGACAAGAGGAGGTCAGACTAGACCACTGCCATCTTGAGGCAAGTGGGATCAGTGTAACTACTGTGATGATAATACTTTAGATAGATGGATAAACTTACTCTGAGAAAGTTACAGGGTAATAACACTTGTCAATAAATGATTCATCCATAACCCCTCATAATACCAGCAAAGCATTATATAACATACTGTCTTTGTTTCTATACACTTCTCAAGTGTGAAAGATCTCTGTCCCATAACTTGAGGGCCAAAGCATGCTCACCTTACCTGTACAAATAATTACACTGTAGTTCTTACCTCCAGTTATATTAGATACTCATGTAGCTGGAAACTTCTTCCCCAAGTAAATTCACACTTTCATAACACTTACTTGATAAACTCACTGCAAAGAATTATTTTGAATGTTTGGCTCTCTCTCTATGCATACGTATTACTGACATTACAATTATAAAATACCATTTCTTTACACTGTAAAAGTATATTTGCCTCCTGAGAGGTCTTATACAGCATTGGATTATGGCTAACACTAACTCTTCCATAAAGCATGTGCTTTATAGGGTAATAAAATATACTGGAGCTGTTTTAGAAAAGGAAAGAAAAACATTTTTATGGTTAGCAAGTGCTTATCGAGTGTGATTATTATTACTTTGTTTCATACTATATGCTGCAACAAGTCTCAAAATGACAAGTACAAATGTGGAGGAAAATGCATACGTTCCATATGTGCGTGCATGTATGTATGTATACACACAACATACATCACACCACATGGGTTGCTAATTTTTAAAACAATCTCAGAGTCATATGAATGCCTTTAACTTGGGAGGTCACAGCCAAAACAAAATTCCTGTTGATTAGAGCTGGTAAGGAAAACAAATTGTCAAAACTTTTTGGACAAAAAATAGCTTTTTGCAGAAGTTGAAATTTTCACCAAAAAATCAGTTTTCCTCAAAATGTTTCAGGTTTTTGGCAAAAAGATTTCATTTGCATTGAAATTGGTCATGAGGGCAAAAAATTCCAGACAAGCTCTAATGTTGAATAGCTTTTCCCTCTCTTATGCCTGTAATAGCAGAATAAAGCAGTTTGGCTAAAAAATGGGAGCCACTGTATGCCTGCAGTCTATTCATAATTCCAAATGTGCACACAGGTATAAAATGGGGTTATAACAGTATCTAAAAAGGATCCATTTCCTACCTGCTACATGTCTACAGCCACCATAACTCTCTACTGATGAAAAGTATCAATCAAAGAGCTCAGTCTATTTAGTTTGATAAAGAGATGATTAAGAGGTGATTTCATCACAGTCTACAAGAACCTACATGGGGAACAAGTATTTGATAATGGGCTCTTCAGTCTAGTAGACTATCAAGTCAACTAGAACGAGGGTGGTCTAGCCTAGTGGTCAGAACAGACATTGGGAAGAAAGGACTGGATGTCTGGACTGGAGTCAGTAGTTGGAAGCTGGAGCCAAAGGTCAAACCAGAAGCCAGGAGCTAGATACAAGAGCTGAGGGTCAAGCTGGAGATGGTAGCCAGAAGCTGGAGCCAGAGGTCAGGAACTGGAGCGAGCAGTGTAGCAGGCAAGGAGGGGTAATAGCTCATCTTAAGTGATCACTCTCCTTATGATATGTATGTATGATAACACCCATTTTTTCAGGTTCTGTGTGTATATAAATCTCCTCACTGTATTTTCCACTGAATGCATCAGATGACGTGAGCTGTAGCTCACAAAAGCTTATGCTCAAATAAATTGGTTAGTCTCTAAGGTGCCACAAGTACTCCTTTTCTTTCTCCATCTCAGTTGACAGATTCACTGAGTTTCTCTTGCATTCACAGCAGCTGACTCAGTCCCTGGCCCATTCAAATATAGAAAGGACAATCTGTTTGCAGACAATTCCTGAACAATGAAAGGAACAAGATGTCTTTAATATGTTATCCTTTATGAAATATTTACCTTGGTCTAACTGTGAGGTGGAAAGTGAGAAAATTTGAAAGCTATTCAAGTTCTGCATCTTTGTCCATGGGGCTCCATTGTGCTGGATGCTGTAGAGACAGAGTAAAAGACTGTCCCTGCCCCAAAGACCTGACAGTCTAAATATTTCAGCTGTGTCCCTTCTCTTCTCAGAGACAGCACATTGTGATATCATCAGCTTTTCTAGCAGCTATTAATTGGTATATGAAGTATATTTATATATTTACGCTTTATATATGTCATCGCAGTGTCTTGCTGGAAACAATTGTGTTTATTGCTGAGTTGATATTCTGGCAAATTTGATTATTCCTGATGATGATTTCCTCTCTTACAGTTACATTTTAGCAAAATAATGTCTATTTCTTTTTGTGAGTAGAGCAAGAGAAAGGAAATGGAAAGCCATCCCACAAGCTAATTGACTAAGAATGATATAATGCAGAATATGGTAATTTTAAACAAAAGATGCCATGCTGGAGAGTTAACTTTATACTGTCAAGGCTGATTCCCCACTTTTACACTTGGAGTGCAGAGGGTGGGGGCCTGCAAGGATTCTAAAAATTAATACTGGCCACTCCAGAATTGTATTAAACTCCCAAGGTTATAGCTTCTCTCTGACCTTGGATGGGTAGATGCTGCTACCATCCAAGTGCAAAAACAACAACAACCACCCTTTGGACCCAATAAAGTGCATCTGGGAATTCTTCCCTGTGGGGTACCCTCAAGCCCTTTCACCCTTACTCCGGGGAAGAGCTGAGAAAGAAGACAAAGGAAATCAGCTGTTTCCACCAGCTAATTAAACAACATATGCACAACCCTCTTAGGACACAAAAACCCAATCCCATTATTTAAAAAGGTAAATTTTATTAAAAACAAAAAGAAAGAAAATACATCTGGAATTTCAGCTATTGCTAGATTTAAAAAGAGCAAATATAGTAATTAAGCATCAAGAATGGTTTTCTTGAGATCCAGCTTAATGGTTACAAGCAAAACAAAAGCATTTGGGGGTTAGCACAGAGGAGTCCACAAGCCATAAAGAAATAAAAGAGATAAACCTAGTCATGTCTTCTTAGACATTTCCTGATTTACTTACATATCTGGGGGTTTCAAATGAGTAGTTTCTAGGTATGATCGGGTGATTTTCATACCTGGCCCACAGCTTTTTGCAGCATAGCTCCAGCCCTGTCTCTTCTCTGTCCTTTCTCTCTGGAGAAGAACAACAGACAGACAAAGGGGAGGTCTTTTTTCAATTTTAAAAAGTTCTAGCCTTCCCATTGGCTCTTTTGGCCAGGTGCCCACTCACTTCCTTTTAGCTATGAATGCAGCAAGTAGAGAACAGCTACCAAGAGGGATTTTATAGCTAACTGGCTGGCTGGGTGTACATAAAAGGGAGCTACCATTACCCCCCCCTCCCCCTTCATTTATCACATATACTATCACCCATGGAAATACCTGCACGAACATTACAGAAATTCATTGCGTAAGCATATTACTTTTCTAGTGTGATAAAAGACTTTTAATATATGAATTCAATATCCAGCAGCCCCATTCATCTATCCAAAAGATGTGCAGCTTTCCCTAGGGTTTAAATCTGAATGTTTCACATAAGTACCTGAGAGGGTTATCATTTTTCAAAACATTTTAAATTGATTTCTTAAAATTTGATGAAACAAAATGTGGTGCAAGTTAACTAATAATCTCCCGCTGTAACAGGAGTACAGTTGGTTCACCCTTTAATTCAGGATCTTGATCCTCAACAGTTTCTCTTTTTGTTCAAGATTGTGAACACCAAATATGAAAATATCGGAGTATCAGCATCTATGCTTTTAAAAAAGTTACTTTTAAAATAAACATTTTGTGTCAGTTGCTTAGAGAGACACAAAAAAGTAAGTGAATAAATATTTAATAGTTAGTTACATCTTCTTACTGAAATAAGTCATGCAGACTACTAGGATTAAAAAAATCTTCAAAGAGTCCAAAAGTAACTACTGGGTTATTTATGCAATATTTTAAAATCAGCTACTGGATTTTTAAATGATTAAATATAAATTAAATGACAATCAAACTACTGTGTTGTAGGAATCTGCAACAAATTTACCAAATTTCTTAATACTGCATCACTTTATTAAATCTTGAGATTAATTAAGGAGTAAACTTATGCTTTAACACTCTTTAAGATCCTTTGAAACAACATATGTAAGGACTTAAATGAGAATACATACCAAAACAAAATAGTTAGCAGGGGTTTCCTTCTTTATGTAGCTGCCAAGATCTGAGTTCAATGTTTCTTTCCTTCTACTGCAGTTGAAATTTATTAAACCCAAAAGCGGTGTAAAGAATGTAGCTCCCTTCCCTGCTTTAGGTGCTTGTGATGTCCATCATGTGTTACAGAAGAATATCCATAGACCCCTGTTTCCAGAATATCCAAATGTTCCTTCTTCAGTAAAGAGCTAAAAAAGCTTCTGCTGTTGAGCTCTGTAGAAATCACCACTAGATTCCCTTCTTACAGCATGATATGGGCCAGATCCTGATCCAAAGCCTATTCAAAGACTTCTATTGATTTCAGTGGCCCTTGAATGTAATAGAAACCAGCGGTAAATCAATCCAGAACTACCCTCCATATCTGCAGATCACCACTGCCATCCCTAAGTTTCCTAGGTCTGCGGTCAGCTTCTGTCGCTGAGTTCTCATCCTTTTCCTGGAACTCAGCCATCCCAACAAATTGCATGGCTAGGGTCCCATCAGTGACAATGAATTTGGATAATCCAACCTCCCGCTATATTTCATTAATTTGGAATTGTGATGAGAAAGAGACATAGGGCTGAATCCAAAGTCCAGTGAAATCAATGAGTCCTTCCATTGACTTCAGTGGGCTTTGGATCAGGCCCATACATCTAATATTAAAGTTGTTCAAAATGTGTTGGTTGGGACTCTCATAGGTCCATGCAAACATTTTCTCTGGCTTTCACCTGAGCAGATTCACACCCAGAACATCCACTCTGAGAAATAAAGGTGATGAGGGCAAGCAGGATAAGAACCTGAACAGATTAGGTTTCGGAGTGGTAGCTACGTTAGTCTGTATTAGCAAAACCAGCGAGGAATACTTGTGGCACCTTACAGACTAACAAATTTGTTTGGGCATAAGCTTTCATGGGCTAAAACGCACTTCATCACATGCATCTGATGAAGTGGGTTTTAGCCCACAAAAGCTTATGCCCAAATAAATTAGTTCATCTATAAGGTACCACAAGTACTCCTTTTTGGTTTGGCTGAACAGATTAGGTTAGCACTCAAGTAAAAGTGCTCATTCCAAACTCTTGAGTTTCACCTGGTTTTAACACAAACCATAACCAGCTAAGATTTGCTCAAAAATGGGTCCATGTTTCTTTTGATGGTTTTCAAATCTTGCGAAAGATCTGGACAATCTGAAGTTTGATACTAAACCTGAAACCCGGAGTCTTTCATATGTGTTCTTTCCACCATGACCCACATCTCTAATACAGTATTTGACACCATGAAGGGTTTCAGAGGCAAAAAATGTATCTTCTGTAAACTAAAAATGTAGATAATCAAAAGTAAGATAGAATGACAGGCTTTTAGAAAAGGAAACCTCTTTATAACTGAAAGGGGAAAATCTTCACAGTGTTGTAGCCATGCTTGGTCCCAGAATATGAGAGACAAGTGTGTGTGTGTGAGGGGGTGAAGTAGTATCACTTATTGGACCAACTTCAGTGGATGGAAGTTATACGTTTTCGAGCTACACAGAGCCCTTCTTCAGGTCTGGGAAAGGAAATCAGAATTTCTGAGATTCTGGGGAGTGTTCCTTCCCCAGACCTGAGGAAGAGCTTTGTGGAGCTCAAAAGCTTGTCTCTTTCACTAACAGAAGTTGGTCCAATAACAGATATTAACTCACCTACCTTGTCTCTCTGAAAGGGAAAAAATCACATAGGTCAATGTAGTATTTTCAGTTTATTGCAAATTTCTTGTCCATGTTCTGCTTATCTGGAGAGAACGTTAATTATTGAAAGGATCACCTTTTGTTATACTGCTGCTAACTCTTCTAGTCAAAGAAAACTGAATGCCATAAAGATAAAAAATAGATAAATAATCCCACTTCTGGAGGGGCAGTAGAAAGAAAAACTTCTGTATTGAAGTTGCATTTGTTCCTTATTTTTCATCACTTCTGTTTTCCATCATCCCTTCTCTTCTTTCTTGACTAGTAGGCTTGTGAAAACTTCATTGCTGTGGAACATAGTCTTCAGTTTCCTCTCCCTGTCTCCAAAATGTTATTTGGGTATCATTTGTGACAGTAAATCTGAGTAGGGTTAGGGCATAACAGGGGAAGTGGTACAGCTGGAGTAGCAAGAGTTCAACACTGGGGTGGAGAGAGTTTTCTTTTAGGTCCTTGATTCCTGTGCTAATGGGATAGGCTGAGGCAATTCAGAAAAAGATGTTAGAGAAAATCTTGAAAGTCAACAGATATCAGTTCCAAAGGCATTGTCTGTTATATCTCAGGACTTCACTTTCTGTTGGTTAATGCCAGATTAGTGGCATAGTATGGTATAAATATCCATGCTCTAGTTAAGGAGGAGATATTTCTCGCAGGATCTCCAGGTGAATATTGTGCTTCCAACAGACATCTCTGCTGATGGATTGATAGGACTTTAGGGTAATCTCTTGTCCTCCCTAGCAGATAGTATGGTTCCCTCTTCCATGATTTCATCCTAAAAAATTTACTGGTTGGCTGCTGATCTGCAACAGATGAAAGAAGATTACTGGATTACCAGCAGTGAGAAGTCTTGGTTTGAAGATGACTGAGACAAAAGGTTTCTTAAGATCTTATTCCATGTCTGTGAAACCTCCTGAGATATCAATCTGCCTCTCTCTCCATGTGACGATGTCACAAATCCATTCAGCGGAGACACCTGAGCTGAATATCCCTTAGTATGTAGAGGAGAGAGCACTGCTGGCAGGGAATTCTCCCCAAGGGTCCCTCGGCTATGGATTTCACTCTTGATCTGAAGTACTCTGACTTAGTAGACTTTGAGGGCCTGCTGCAAAGCCCCTCTCTTTGTATAGGCAAAACAATTGATGGTAGAAAAGTGAATGTTTGTGGGTGAGGGCATTTTATCTGGGGTGTTTGGGTTTTGTGGAAACTGAGATGAGGAATTTTTTCATTTTGTGGAATAGCTTCTTTGTGTGGAATAAGGCTGCTATTTGGCTACTGTCTGTCTTAATTGGATTACATTTTTAATGTTCTGTCAAGTGCACCTAGAAGCTGGGGTAGAGAGAAAAGATGGTCCAGTGCTTAAGGCACTTGCCTCAGACTTAAGGGACCTGGGTTTAAGTCTCTGCTCCACCACATTGATGGCTGGGAGGCAGTCCAATACTATTGTAATACAGTCATATAAATACCTTAGATAGAGTTATTTTTATGTTGAAATTGAAATAAATAAAACTGTCATCTTGGAACAGTGTAAGCACCACAAAAATAAACATTTCACTATATATACGTACTATGGCTGGCCTTGATATTGTCTGTAAGGTTTATTATTATGTATCAAACTCCATTACCAATATTTTATCCCCGTATTTATTGTGGCCATCTATTATGTTAGCGGACGTTGTCCTGTTGAATTATTAACTAATCGTAAGCATTGATATGCCAAGGCATTCCCTTAAGGACTTGTAGCAATCATTGTTTCTTTTAAATAATTTACTAATATAATGGAATGGTTGCCCTATGTTTAAAGGGAGCTACAATGGGTCCATTTTTATGTAGAACTTCAATCAAGAGAGACACAGAGAGATTAATTTTATGTGTCATGTAGATCTCAGTCTTGTAACACTGCATCTTTTATCTTCACTAACCTCCACTACCCCAGCTACTTCAAGAAGCATATGAGTCTACAAAAAATTGAAGCTCAAGTCCTTCCATTTCTCAGACACCAATCTTCAGGTTATCCAAACATTGTGTTATCATTTTTCAGGTATAAGCTTGTCCACACCATTCTGCATAGCAAATTGGATTGGACAATATATGTAATAATTTGCCTGCATCCAAGGATATTTCCAAGGAGAGATACTCCTACTTCTGCTTACTGGATGGGCCCTTCGATAATTCTTGAAGGTCCTGATACAACTCATATTTAAATGAGTCTTTCCATTGACAATAATAGCATTCAGATCTTGATTTAGGTGAATTTTACAGCTCATTGTGACTGACATCCTTGTAAACTCCCATTAATCTCTGAATAAGCAGAGGTGAGTGAGAATAAGATCTTTGCTATGCTGCTTCATGCCTGATATCTAGGATAGGGCTGAAATTGTCTGGTGGTTAAAGCCCAAGAATAGGTGGCAGGAGATTTGGGTTGTACTCTTAACTCTATTACAGAATTTCTGTGTGACCTTGGAAAAATAATTTAATCTCTCTGCACCTCAGATTTCTCATCTGTAAAATGGGGATAATAATACTTCCCTGTCTGAAAAACATTATAGGCTAAATTCATTTATGTCTATAAGGAACTCCAAATACATAGTTAAGAGCACCATAGAAGTTACTATAAATAAATCACAATGTTTTTGTTTTCAGTTCTCATGTACATTAAATCCTTGAACTCTCCTGGGGCTTGTATCAATACATTTCATATAGGCCACCCAACAGACACCAGAAGATGGTGATTTTCAGTCACGATGCAACTGATGTGGATTTGAATCAGTGACCTGAAGGGTGAATTCATCCAGTTACCTATTCCTTTGTTTCCCATTATTTTAGGTAGTTTGATTTTTCACTCTTCTTTCCACACCACAATCACTATGCAGAGATTTCAGTTAAATACTAATGTGGTTATGAAAAAAGAAAAGGAGTACTTGTGGCACCTTAGATACTAACCAATTTATTTGACCATAAGGTTTCGTGAGCTACAGCTCACTTCATCAGATGCATACTGTGAAGTGAGCTGTAGCTCACGAAAGCTTATGCTCAAATAAATTGGTTAGTCTCTAAGGTGCCACAAGTACTCCTTTTCTTTTTGCGAATACAGACTAACACGGCTGTTACTCTAAATGTGGTTATGAGAAAATTCGTTACAATGCAGACACTATTGGACTGGGTTATTTATGTATAACTATCAGAGGGGTAGCCGTGTTAATCTGTATCCACAAAAGCAATGAGTCTGGTGGCACCTTAAAGACTAACCGATTTATTTGGGCATAGGCTTTTGTGGGTAAAAAAACACTTCTCCAGATGCATGGAGTGAAAATTACAGATACAAGCATAAATATACTGGCACATGAAGAGAAGGAAATTACCTTACAAGTGGAGAACCAGGGATCCCAAGGCCAATTCAATCAGGGAGGATGTGGTCCACTCCCAATAATTGATGAGGAGGTGTAAATACCAAGAGAGGGCAAATTGCTCTTGTAGTGAGCCAGCCACTCCCAGTCCCTGTTCAAGCCCAAATTAATTGTGTTAAGTTTGCAAATGCATTGTAGCTCTGCAGTTTCTCTTTGAAGTTTATTTTTGAAGTTTTTTTGTTGCAGGATGACTACTTTTAAATCTGTTATTGAATGTCCAGGGAGATTGAAGTGTTCTCCTACTGGCTTTTGTATGTTTCCATTCCTGATGTCTGATTTGTGTCCATTTGTTCTTTTACATAGAGACTGTCTGGTTTGGCCAATGTACATGGCAGAGGGGCATTGCTGGCACATGATGGCATACATCACATTAGTAGATGTGCAGGTGAATGAGCTTCTGATGGTGTGGCTGATGTGGTTGGGTCCTCTGATGGTGTCGCTGGATAGATATGGGGACAGAGCAACAGGGTTTGTTACAAGGATTAGTTCCTGGGTTAGTGTTTCTGTGGTGTGGTGTGTAGTTGCTGGTGAGTATTTGCTTCAGGTTGGGGGGCTGTCTGTAACTGAGGACTGGCCTGCCTCCCAAGGTCTGTGAAAGGGAGGGATCATTTTCCAGGATAGGCTGTAGATTGTTGATGATGTGCTGGAGAGGTTTTAGCTGGGGGCTGTATGTGATGGCCAGTGATGTTCTGTTATTTTCCTTGTTGGGCCTGTCCTGTAGTTGGTGACTTCTGGGTACCTGTCTCGCTCTGTCCATCTGTTTCCTCACTTCCCCAGGTGGGTATTGTAGTTTTAAGAATGCTTGATAAAGATCTTGTAGGTGTTTGTCTCTATCTGAGGGATTGGAGCAAATACACTTGTATCTTAGGGCTTGGCTGTAGACAATGGATCGTGTGATTTGTCCTGGATGGAAACTGGAGGCATGGAGGTAAGAATAGCAGTCAGTAGGTTTCCGGTATAGGGTGGTGTTTATGTGACCATCACTTATTTGCACTGTAGTGTCCAGGAAGTGGATCTCTTGTGTGGACTAGGCCAGGCTGAGATTGATGATGGGATGGAAATTGTTGAAATCCATGTGGAATTCTTTAAGGGCCTCCTTCCCATGGGTCCATATGATGAAGATGTCATCAATGTAGTGCAAGCAGAGGAGGGGTACTAGGGGGCGAGAGCTGAGGAAGCATTGTTCTAAGTCAGCCATAAAAATGTTGGCATACTGTGGGGCCATGTGGGTACCAATAGCAGTGCCACTGACTTGAAGTTGTCCCCAGATCTGAAATGTTTGTGGGTGAGGACAAAGTTACAAAGCTCAGCCACCAGGAGTGCTGTGGCCTCATCAGGGATACTGTTCCTGACAGCTTACATTCCATCCTTGTGTGGAATATTGGTATAAAAAGCTTCTACATCCATGGTGGCCAGGATGGTGTTTTCAGGAAGATCACCAGTGCATTGTAGTTTCCTCAGGCAGTTGGTGGTGTCTCAAAGATAGCTAGGAGTCCTGGTAGCGTACAGTCTGAGGAGAGAGTCCAAATAGCCAGATAATCCTGCTGTCAGGGTGCCAATGCCTGAGATGATGGGGCGTCCAGGATTTCCAGGTTTATTGGTCTTGGATAGCAGATAGAATACCCCTGGTCAGGTTATGTTTAACTGTGTTTTAAAATAGTATCATATTAATGTATGTACCTTTCTTTATCCGACTGATACTTTGTTGCTTACACAACCAAGTGTGCTTTGATTCCAGAATGTAACCATTGGGGGGTTGGGCGGGTGGGAAACCTTATCATATTCACTAGTTACCTGCAAACTTTTTTTCTAACTCGTCATTTCACAAAGTGTGTTAAATTGGACAGAATAATATGACCGTGTAGGTGTGTGTGGTCATCCCTCACTGTCAGTCTCCAAGGGTGGCCACACCTCTTTGCTGTCATGCACCCGGAATGGCAAGGGGGAAATTAGCTGGCTATAGGGCTCAGGCAGTTACCTGCAGGGAGGGTAGAGCAGCGAACAGTTCAGGGGCCCAGGCCCTTAGGCAGGGCAGGGCACTTTGCAGTCTAGTGCTCCAGCCCTCGGGCAAGGGAGAGTACCAAGTAGTCAAGGGGCCCACCCAAGGGGCGGCGCACCATTCACAGTCTAGGGCACTCAGGCGAGGGGTGCAAATGGAGCACAGGCCTCCTGACCTCAGGAGGGGGAGTACTCCCAACCCAGGTATGGGGTGGCAGGGGGGACATAGCCCCGACCAACCCCACTGCATCCCAGCCAAGGGTCCTAACAGCAGCAGAGTGGTCTGCCACTGGGTCAGCAGGGAATACACTCATTACTCGCTGACCACATCTCTGGTGGCAGCACAGCTAGACAGTAGTCTGGTTCTCCTGGGCTGCTTCCCATATTCCCCTGCTTCCAAAGCTTGTCCTCCGTTTCCCTGGGGTATACTGTGAGCTGCAGTCCCAGCAACTCCTCAGCATCAGGTGTGTCTGGCCATTTGGGTACCTCGAGGCCTTCCTTGGGACAGCAGAAGCCTTCTGCGGGCTCTTGCATCAGCAGGTGGAGAACACCAGTCTCCTTTGACAGCTGCCTCCCAACTGAGTTATGGGGCTCACCTTTTATACTTCCTATTCCTGTCCTGCCCCTCTGCTTCCAGCATGAAGAGCGTGGCCTTCCTGGTTCCACCCACTAGGGGCTTCTGGCCGTCCCTCACTGTCAAATCTCTGAGGGCAGCCATGCTTCTTTGCTACAGACCATAATAATAATGGCATTTTTTTGGTCAAATACACTTATGTCTCTGGCCCTCCGCACACCTGACAAAATACAACTATAAGCATAACAATCATGGGCAATGTTCCCTCTAATTTTTGACAGGCCGTGTGTGCAAAACATTGCTTCTGTGGAAATTCGTGTGCTCCTGTGCAAATTTTTGTGAGCGCGGTGTTTCGCCGTGTGCGCGGGGTTTAGGATCTGTGTGCGCGTACACATGCACACAGCTTAGAGGGAACAGTGATCATGGGATAGGTAGTTAGTTAACTGTTATTATTGCAACAGGACCTGAGGCAACACACCCTTTTTTCATAGTCTCCTCCTATACCAAACTTCAGATGATAATTATATAATTTTTTTAAAAGGCACTTGCTGGACAGTAGGTAACCAAAGCACATTGGGGATATCACCAAGTCTAGCAGGTTGCAGCCCTGCCCTACCATATATTCTCCTATAGCTGTAGCCCATTAACTATTTGTGGATATCCCCAAACAAGACCTTACAGTATTTACACATGGTAATGAAACCATCCTGACCTGCACACCCCGTCCATGGCTCCCTGAAATCAAGAGAAAAACTCCCATTGACTTCAGTGGGGATAGAATTTTGCCCTAGATTTTCAGGGGCAGTGGCAGGTATTAGTGTGTAATCCTTAGCTGTGAATTAAAGGAATAAAGTTAATTATGTATATCAGGGAAAAAAAGAAGTCTGTTAGTGTGCCTCAGTTGTACTAGTGTCCCTCTACTTGAAATTTGGTTCACTACAAACAGCAGTAAATATAATTATGCTATTCCTTATGGTAGTGATTTTCCAAAACATGCACATCTGCTACTTTGGAGTGATCTGCCAGCTCTGGGGAAATATCACTTAGCAAAACATGTAGTGCATACCGAGCAATTTCCAGCAAAGTTGTTTGCTAAACTAAATCCAACATGCTGTGACTAAGAAAGCTGTAATGAGAAAACCCTAGCAGCAGTAAGAACTGATGTATCTTGGGAGATGGCAGATATTGTTCTACATTAGAGTGCGGGCCATTCCAGTGGGGAGAGATTTTAAAAAATAAAATAAAAAACAGCCAAGAGATTTTGGGCAGGTAAGGCCAGAAAATATGCTACAGGAGATGCCATAAATGGCAATATTTGGTTAACTGTACAATCTACAATCATATAATACCAGCTGTGCCAACACTGGATGCTAAGAACTGCCACGTTCTTCAAAATAACAGCAAAGCTAATTCCTGATGCATTTAATCATTACCAGAAACATAATAAAACCTTAACTATTTGATTTGTCTTATAGGTATAACTGTACACCACTTCCTATTTTGTGTAGCATCAAGGCTGAGCTTTACTGTTCTCATCTGATCTCTGAAGATTTGGGATTCTGATTCTTTTTTTTAACTATTTCAAATCTACAGTGTAATTTAATGACTTCAATGGGCTCTGCCCTTGCTTAAAATTAAGCATACGCTAAAGATCTTTGTTGTAATGGGGCCAGAGTTCTCAGCACCTTGCCGGATTGAGACTTAATGCTAAAGCAGCTCCAGGAATAGTGTGTAACTGGGTGTTTGTAGGTCACAGAACACTGATAAACCCATTAATCCTAGTGAAAGTCTATTCTTTCCTGAGTACGTGGCATTCAGAAATAAGTAATGTTTCCCATTTGCTATGTATTATATCTATAGCATTAGAGCCAGTATTTCAGTAAGTATTATGGATGGGCAATATCCCCTCCATAGTTAAGGATGCAGCCAGCTTCTGTATAAGCCCTATTTTAGCTCCTCTCTAACTTTGGCTTGGAAAGTATGTTTGACCTAAAAATTGCCATATTTACACCAAAGTCAAAAGAGAAAGTTTCTACAAAATCTGAAAAGCACTGTTCAAACTTTGTTTGGGTTATGAAGTGAGCTGTAGCTCACAAAAGCTTATGCTCAAATAAATTGGTTAGTCTCTAAGGTGCCATTAGTACTCCTTTTCTTTTTGTGAATATAGACTAACACGGCTGCTACTCTGAAACGTAGCATTAACGGTTACCTTGATTTGAAATGTTGACATTTGTCTAACATTTGTCTCCTGCTTGTTCATGAACAGCTTATTAATTCTCCATCCAACTTTCGATATAATTACATCTCCTTGAAAACTCATGTGCCAGTTGCCAATGAAAAAAACAGGTGGTAATAATTAAGAAGAGGTCACAGTGTTGTATGGGGAATTTGTGGCCAAATGCTCCTATCATTGATTTCAATTGGAGTTATGGGCACAGTCCTGTTTCTATTGATACCAAGAACTTTTATTTTTGCCATTGAAGATCAATGAGATTATGTCTCCACAAGGAAATTGATTGTCAAGGACATAAAAAAACTGGCCCTTCCTATATTATACACAGAGACACATCGTTCTTAACGTTAACAAGGAAATACATATTTCATACAACATAGAACCCTTCATTTTCACCTAGAATAAGTTATTTTTCTACAGTGAACTCAGAATATAAAATTTTTTTCAAGTTAACGATACATGTACATCTTCCAATGCAAATTCATATTTTCTAATGTTATCATTTATTGACATGCTATTAATTTTTTCCTGTTGAATTACATATAAAACATGCGCAAGAAACAGCAACTAGAAGTACTTTGCCAGAAACAAATCTACTCTCAATTGATAAATATATATGCTGATAACAGTTTTCAAGTACCTAAAAGGTTGTTACAAGGAGGAGGGAGAAAAATTGTTGTTCTTAACCTCTAAAGATAGCGCAAGAATCAATGGCTTAAATTGCAGCAAGGAAGGTTTAGGTTGGACATTAGGAAAAACTTCCTGTCAGGGTGGTTAAACACTGGAATAAATTGCCTTGGGAGACTGTAGAATCTTCAGCTTTGGAGATTTTTAAGAGCAGGTTAGACAAACACTTCTCAGGAATGGTCTAGACTAGTGTTTCCCAAACTTGGGACACCGCTTGTGCAGGGAAAGCCCCTGGCGGGCCGGGCCGGTTTGTTTACCTGCCGCAACCGCAGGTTCAGCCGATCGCGGCTTCCACTGGCTGCAGTTCGCTGTGCCCGGCCAATGGGGGCTGCAGGAAGTGGCGCGGGCCGAGGTACATAGTAGCTGCCGCTTCCCGCAGTCCCCATTGGCTGGGCACAGCGAATCGCAGCCAGTGGGAGCCGCGATCGGCCGAACCTGCAGACGCAGCAGGTAAACAAACTGGCTAGGCCCGCCAGGGGCTTTCCCTGCACAAGCGGTATCCCAAGTTTAGTAAACACGGCTCTAGATAATATAGTCCTGCCATAAGTGCAGGGGACTGGACTGGATGACCTCTGGAGGTCCCTTCCAGGCCTATGATTCTATGATTTGTTCACATCTATTGTATTTCACATTTAACAGTAGTCCTTAAAATAAAATATTTAGATGTAAACATCAAGATAACAAGGATAATGTATTAAAAAGAGCAATTCATAGACCATAGTTAAAGACTGTGTTTCTTTAGTAAGAATATGTCTTTACTATCAGTAGGATTTTCAGAAGCATTCAGCAGTGGCATAACTCTGTTCCTATTGAAGTCCAGGGTAAAACCCCCACAGACTTTAATAAATGTTAATCTGATGCTAAACCCATTTGAAAATCCCATTAAGGCACTTGGGGAAATCCCAGCTCTACTGAGTTTTCCTATTGATTTCCATGGGGCTGGAATTTCACCCATTAATTTTATCAAGAGCACACCTTTATAGCTCTAGATTTGATTTCCTTGCTTTTTCATTCCTTTCTTCTAATTTTTTTTTTTTTGGTGGGGGAGGGTTGGAATTCTAGAGTTTGCAATGGCACTGCCATCATCAGATTGGGGGGGAAAGCTGAAATGGAAAGTAGCATTATCTGATGAATATTAGACAAAGGGCCTGAGATTCAGGACTCCCGAGTTCTTTTTCCATGGTGTTGTTGAATCGCTGTGGATCTGTCCGTTTCAGTTTACTCATCTGTTTACCCTATTACTTTCCTATCTTGAAGACTTAATTATTTATTGTTTATTTATAATTTATATAATTATTTATTAAATGATTTGAGACTTTTGCATGAATATTACAACAAGTGTAAAGTGGTGTTAATACTAATGGCAATGTTGTAACTGTAACAATGTCAGAAGCAGGGTAGTTTCCTTTTACTAGAACAGGAGTTAAAACCTGAAGCCATTCAGATTTATCATAACCAAGACCCCTCCCAATATGGTAAGTTGTTTCATGTGGATGGATTCATGTATTGATACACAGGGTTGTTGTCTGGCACAGGTATCTGCCCAGGCAAAACAATCTTCATGATCAAGGTCTAGCACAGTAATATTGTTACCAGGGGAGGGGGAAAAAACCTCTACTTCCCTGTTGATGTGAGATGATGGAAGGAATGTTACATCCTAGCCATACCTTGTGGACTTGTTCCATGATTAGATATCATGCCAGTCATAAAACTTCCACTTTTTTTTTCTCCATATGGCAGTTCAAGACACATTAAATAGCCTTTTTAGTGCAGGGACTGACAAAAACCCTAATACAACAGCAAGATTGTTATACAATGACAGTGACAATTCAACACAATACAAACTGATGGCCTTATATCAATGTGTCTGCTGTGTAAGAGGGGAAAATGCTTTTTTCCCTTAATGAAGCTGCCATTTGGTTAAATTCTTTCAGTTTCACCTCACGTTAATCATTGTGATGTGTATGAACAGTGTACCTTTCAAAGCAAACAAAATCCTATGACCAGAGAACCAAAGGGAAAAGGATTTCATCAGGAACTTTTGCAAAATCAGGATCAAATTCTGATCTCCATTGTACCGGTGTAAATTTCAGTGCAATAACTCCAGATTAATAACAGTGTGAGTGAGAACAGCATTTGGCCCAAAGAACAGAGAAAATAATTTGTTCTTAGGGTCCATCACTGAGTTGCATACTACACCATACTCCAGGCTCCTGATAAGCCTTAGAAGACATTTTTGCCAGAACACCTATTGGCCTCTGCAGCACCACTGATTTTAAGATGGGGATAGTTAGTTATATCTAGGGACACTGCACTGGCTTAAATCAACAGATTATCTTGTTCTGCTAAAGTAGCTATATTTAATTAATGTATTTTATTTTTCTTTATTGCTTCATCGATAAAAGACTACTGTATCTACTGGCTGTGCTGTGTAATGTGATTATGCTGTATGTGACCTGATCAGTATACTGATGTTATGAAAATACTAATGCAGCTTCATCTGGGGATGTTGAGGTTGTTAAAGGTGGTAGAAAGTCATAGGGCTTCATCTTAAGGCCACTGAAGTCTGTGGAAAGACTAACACTGATTTCAGTGGGCTTTGAATCAGGTCCGGAATGACCACTGATCGGGGAATGAGAAAAACACAAACTCTAAACACAGCTCTACCATAAGCCGCCAAAAGGGCTTTTTTTTTTTTAAAGCAAGTCACTTAAACTCTGTTCCTTTTCCATTTTTTAAAAGGAATTAAGAAAATTAATTATTTAAAATTTCTATATAAACTGCGCTTATACAACACTGTAATTGTAAATGCTCATGTCATAAATATAAAGGGAAGGGTAATCACCTTTAAAATCCCTCCTGGCCAGAGGAAAATTCCTCTCACCTGTAAAGGGTTAAGAAACTAAAGGTAACCTCGCTGGCACCTGACCAAAATGACCAATGAGGAGACAAGATACTTTCAAAAGCTGGGAGGAGGGAGAAAAACAAAGGGTCTGTGTCTGTCTATATGCTGCTTTTGCCGAGGGTAGAACAGGAATGGAGTCTTAGAACTTTTAGTAAGTAATCTAGCTAGGAATGTGTTAGATTATGATTTCTTTAAATGGCTGAGAAAAGAACTGTGCTGAATAGAATGATTATTTCTGTGTCTCTTTTTTGTAACTTAAGGTTTTGCCTAGAGGGATTCTCTATGTTTTGAATCTAATTACCCTGTAAGGTATTTACCATCCTGATTTTTTAGAGGTAATTCTTTTTTACTTCTATTAAAAGTCTTCTTGTAAGAAAACTGAATGCTTTTTCATTGTTCTCAGATCCAAGGGTTTGGGTCTGTGGTCACCTATGCAAATTGGTGAGGATTTTTACCAAATGTTCCCCAGGAAGTGGGGTGCAAGGGTTGGGAGGATTTTGTGGGGGGAAAGAAGTTTTCAAACAACATTTTCTCAGGAACCCAGATGAAGTTTGGTGGTGGCAGTGGAAGTCCAAGGGCAAAGGGTAAAATAGTTTGTACCTTGGGGAATTTTTAACCTAAGCAAGTAAAAGTAAGCTTAAGAGGTTTTCATGCAGGTTCCCACATCTGTACCCTAGAGTTCAGAGTGGGGAAGGAACCTTGACAGCTCATATAAGTGACAAATATTTTTTATATATGTTAAAATTTTTCATGGGATTTTTTAGTGCATCAGGGGCCAAAATTACTTTTAGTATTTCAGTTCCTGGAAATCTGATGAAAAATCCACATTACTTTGCCCATAAATGATTTTGCATTAGAACAAAAAACTACTAAAGAAAAAGCCAATGAAATACAGATACTGATATATTCCATACTATTTGGCTCTGGAGAACCTTAATATATAGTGCTTGCTTTAATTTGATAAGAAATAGCCCAGCACAGTAAACTTTTATCTGGC
This sequence comes from Lepidochelys kempii, assembly GCF_965140285.1. NCBI lineage: Eukaryota > Metazoa > Chordata > Testudines > Cheloniidae > Lepidochelys > Lepidochelys kempii. The sequence goes on from NC_136387.1 coordinate 26,397,238, forward strand.
CTCTAGGGAGAAGTTAAGACATCTCATTAAAGAATCAGGGCAGGTCTCTGTAAAAGCCTTTCTTTGTTGAGAAAAGATTAAAAAGAGAAAATTAGTAAAATACAAACCACCAAAACAAAAGAGGTCTGTATCCAGCGCATCACAAATTAATGTCTAAAGCTTCTAAATAAGATCTCACTGCTAGAACTCAACTTCTTCTTCCCATCCTCTCTGCAGCAGCTTCCTCTTAACTCAGAAATAAACTGATTTGTTATGGATAGCACCCACAACATGCTAGGTGCTGTCCAAATGCACAGGAAGATATCCCTGACCCAGCAAAGTTTACAATCTAAGGCCCTGAATCCTACGAAGCAAAACATTTAACAAAAAGAAGGTTAAGAGGTGACTTGATCATGGTCTATATGTACCTACATGGGAAGAAGCTTTCTGATATTAGAGGGATCCTTAATGTTGCACACAAAGGCACAGCAAGATTCAATGTATGGATGTGCATGTTAGACAAATTTGGACTACAAATAAGGTGACTATTTTAACTGATGGTAGATTAAGCATTTGCACAACTTTCTTAGGGGTGTGTTAGATTCTCCATCACTTGAAGGCTTTAACTCAAGACTAGCTGCCTTTCTAAAAGATAGGCTATAGCTGAGGCCCTTCATTTTTGTTTTTTATTTTTATTTGCTTTAATGTCCTGGGAATTCACTGGTGTTAATTAAAAGAGGGTGACAGTCAGTAAAAAACAAAGGGCAGCAGGTGAAGGGTTCCGTGTACTCCTGGGGACCGAGGCTGGCAGATAGGGAAGCTTACCTGGTTCTCAGGGGGATGTGTGTGTGCGTGTGCACACAGGGAGAGGAGGAAGGGGGAGTACTCATCAACTAGCCTTTAGGAAGCCTTTGGCACCATGCAGTAGTTGGGCGGTCTCAACTGCTGGCAGGGCCGGTGCAACCACTAGGCAAACTAGGCCGTCACCTAGGGCGCCAAGTGGTTGGGGGCAGAGGTGAGCTGAGGCAGGGGGGAGGAACGGGGTGGTGGGGAGCTGCCTCGGGGGGGCAGCGGTGGGGAGCTGCTGCACGCAGCTCCCCAGGCTGAGGGGAGGGAGAAGGCGGTGGGGAGCTGCCGCGGGGGGGGCTCCCCAGGCCAAGGTGAGGAGTGGTGGTGGCGGGGAGCTGCCGCGGGGGGGGGGGGCGCCTCAGGGCAAGGGGTAGGGGGTGGGGAGCTGCCCCAGGGTTCCGGGTGTGGGGGCGGGCGCAATGTGGAAGTTTCGCCTAGGGCGCGAAACATCCTTGCACCGGCCCTGACTGCTGGGACGTGGCTCCCTGACCTCCTCACAAAGAAAGTGGACAGGGCTGTGCTGTAAGGCAGTTGTCAGGAGGGATGCAGAAGGCTGCTGTCTATGAGTAATGATCCTGCCTCCTGGACTGAGCACCCAGCTGACCCTGGCCCTGGGCTCACACTGCAGGGCCAGGGTCAAAAAGGGGCTGAATCCTGCAAGGGATGCAGCCTTCCACTCCCTGCAGGCCTGTCAGGTGAAGCTATCAAGGGGTATCAGCTGCTAGGACCTGGCTCCCTGCCCCTCTCTCTCAGAAACATTCCTGGGTCCTGAAAAAAACAACAACAAAATTTGGATGAAAACCAGTAAAGTCTAGATAACAGCTTTTCAAAAACCTAGAATATTTTGGAAAAAAATGGTAAATACTGAGAATGAAGGTTCTCAGCTATAGCTCAAACAGGAATTATGGGCTTGATTCTGGAGTCACATGATGAAATTCTCTGGAGCTTCTGAACTCCTGTGTTTTCCAGGGAGTCAGACCAGAGGATCATAATAGTACCTGCTGACCTTAAAATCTATGAAAGATTAACACAGCAGGAGCAGGGCCTAAGAGCCCTATCATGCAGCTCTTAGGAAAATAAATAACTTTACCTTAGGCTACATCTACATTTGGAGCTGACGATGTGATTCCCTGCTTGAGTAGACATACTCATGCTAACTCTGATTGAGCTAGAATGCTAAAAATAAAAATATAGCTGTGGTAGCACATGCAGCAGTGAACAGGCTAGCTGCCCCGAGTACATACCCCCGGGGTCCAAGTGGGTTTGTACTGAGGGTGTCTAGCCAGTGTCACCTCTCACCACTCCTATGCTCCCCGGACTATACATCTATTTTTAGCATACTAATTTGATGATAGCACGAGTACGTCTGCTTGAGCTGGGAATCACACCCCTAGCTTCAAGTTAGACGTAGCCTCAGAGCGGTCAGACTGACTATACAATGCACAGTTTCACACAAAATCTGACTATCCATGCAAATGCTCATGTAGCCAAATTCCTATCTTCCCCAAGCCCCTCCCTCACACAAATAGCAATTAAAAAAAAAAAGACAGCAAATAGAGTCTAGAACTCTGACAATGTAAAACTATGGCTTTATGCCTGACTGCATCTGTATCCTGGAATAACTAGAAGTAATTATTGAAACTAACTGCTTGTTAATAATAATTACACTCATTCCAGTGGCAGCAAGAACAAACAACAATTATCTATAATTTTTCATTTGCAAAACACTCTTAGGGCTTGTCTACACAGAACCAGACTGCAGTCTATGGGGGTGTAATTTGTAGAACGCTGGGCTCTAACTGCCCCATGTGGACCCTGCTGGGGCAAACTAACCGGTTCCTAGTTTGTGTTGATGTCGTCTCGTATCAAGCAGGACTACATTAATACCTGCTAGATGTCTTTTAGTTTGTGCCACCAGGGCCTGTGTTAGAGCACAACATGTTAGAGTGCTCAACAATTCATACCCCTGAAGACTATACTGCAGCACCATGGAGACAAGCCCCTATTATGCTAAGATAATCGTTTCTGTTTAAGAACAAACAAACAAAACCAATTGCCTCACTTTCTCTTGCAAAAAGCTTCTCTCTATAAGGTTACTGTCATAAATATAAAGGGAAGGGTAAACCCCTTTGAAATCCCTCCTGGCCAGGGGAAAGCTCCTCTCACCTGTAAAGGGTTAAGAAGCTAAAGGTAACCTCGCTGGCACCTGACCAAAATGACCAATGAGGAGACAAGATACTTTCAAAAGCTGGGAGGAGGGAGAGAAACAAAGGGTCTGGGTCTGTCTATAGTCTGTCTTTGTCGGGGATAGACCAGGAATGGAGTCTTAAAACTTTTAGTAAGTTATCTAGCTAGGTATGTGTTAGATTATGATTTCTTTAAATGGCTGAGAAAAGAATTGTGCTGAATAGAATAACTATTTCTGTCTGTGTATCTTTTTTGTAACTTAAGGTTTTGCCTAGAGGGGTTCTCTATGTTTTTGAATCTAATTACCCTGTAAGATATCTACCATCCTGATTTTACAGGGGGGATTTCTTCATTTCTATTTACTTCTATTTTTATTAAAAGTCTTCTTGTAAGAAACTGAATGCTTTTTCATTGTTCTCAGATCCAAGGGTTTGGTCTGTGGTCACCTATGCAAATTGGTGAGGCTTTTTATCCAACATTTCCCAGGAAAGGGGGGGTGCAAGTGTTGGGAGGATTGTTCATTGTTCTTAAGATCCAAGGGTCTGGGTCTGTAGTCATCTAGGCAAATTGGTGAGGCTTTTTACCAAACCTTGTCCAGGAAGTGGGGTGCAAGGTTTTGGGAAGTATTTTGGGGGGAAGGACGCGTCCAAACAGCTCTTCCCCAGTAACCAGTATTAGTTTGGTGGTGGTAGCGGCCAGTCCAAGGACAACGGGTGGAATATTTTGTACCTTGGGGAAGTTTTGACCTAAGCTGGTAAAGATAAGCTTAGGAGGTTTTTCATGCAGGTCCCCACATCTGTACCCTAGAGTTCAGAGTGGGGGAGGAACCTTGACAGTTACAAGTCAACAAAAGTTATGGGATTGTAGGCATCTATAGAATTGTTATCAGTACACTATAAAATACTGGAATGAGTTCACAGATGCAGTACAGTTACTGATGCATATTCTACCCCCTTCGCACCCACCACACACAACCCCTATATAGGTTTCAGAGTAACAGCCATGTTAGTCTGTGTTTGCAAAAAGAAAAGGAGTACTTGTGGCACCTTAGAGACTAACCAATTTATTTGAGCATAAGTTTTCGTGAGCTACAGCTCACTTCATCCGATGAAGTGAGCTGTAGCTCACGAAAGCTTATGCTCAGATAAATTGGTTAGTCTCTAAGGTGCCACAAGTACTCCTTTTCTTTTTGCAAACCCCTATATAATTTCCCTGCACTCTGGTTTGATTGATGGTTTCTGATTTGCATAATCAGTTTATGATTATCTAAATAACTGTACCGCATGCAAATCCCTATGCACTGATTGGCTGACAGTGATTATTAGCCATTCAAGGCACATGGATTTGCATAATACCTTTATGCTTGTTTCTCAGTAACTGTAGTGGAAATATGCTGATTATCTACTCTGGCTACCCCAATCTTCCTGCCCTGATTGGCTCCTGCATTCAAAATTTCAAGCTACTTGCCAACAACAAATGTGCTACTGTAACTTCTCTCTGTAGTTAAAGCAGAAAAACTCCAAAATTGATATGAAAAAAGAAAAATCCAGAAAGTAAAAGGTGGGGCTGTTAAACTGTTTAAATAGTTTGTTTGTTTTCTAAGTTTAAAAGATTTATGGCTCACTTTTCTCTATTTTCTACTTCCTCGGTCTTCCTCAAGAGGTCAGCAAGGCTCTTGTGCCCAGATTCACTGCCATATATATATTTTCATTGACTATATTTGGAGAATCCCAGCTCCTCTCTCCCTGCTCAGTGTTACAAGGTTATGTGGACAAAAAAATCAGTTATTCTTTGGACAGCTTGGGCCTAACCAGGGGAGAGGCCAAGGGCTGGGGCAGAAGGAAATGAGAAGGACATGAAGGAGAAAGAATAAGAGGTTGATGTGGAAGGAGAGATCAAAAGGGTATTATTCACACTTGAATAAAAATTTCCTCTCTCCAGTTTGTCAGGCCATTTTTTTCTTTTTCATTTAAAATGTGAATTGTTAGTTTAAAGTTTCACTAGCATAACTTCACAATTATTCCCTGAGATATAATGTTCTGTTTCCTGCAAGCGGTTACATGCAGGAAACCCCATGAACTTCAATGCTGCTAGATTCAGGTGCAATTAATCAGGTCTTTAGATGGATTGCCCTTTTTAGTTGGAATGGAGATCTTAGTGGATCTGCTAGATTTTACTAAATCTGAATATTTTAAACCTGATTTTTCTTTCCTTTAATAAACCTCCATTGGTTTGAACCTTGTTTTAACTGTTTCATTTTATTTTTTTTAATTTCCCCTGAAAAATAATAACAAGTAGTACATGGGGTTTCAAACAAAACCCCATGTACTTCTAAATAGATAGAACTCATCATTACACAAACAGCAAAGATTTTTGTTTAGAACTAACCTTTCATTTGAAAGTAACATTCATGCTACATTTTTAAAGAGGGAAAAGCCACTGCATATATTGTAGTTTATTCCCAATCGAGACTCTGACTATGAAACATAATCACCCACCTCCCAAATTCTATGGCTACAGGCATATATGCTTATATTATGCATCTGAATGATCACATTGACTTTATTGGGAGTAGTTACATGTGTAAAGTTACGTGCATACTTAAATCAGTTTTGCTGGATCAGAGACTTCACTGGTACCCCCATACATGGAATGGTCTTGGGGTGCCTTGAAAGATCGGGAGCCTTCAACTTCAGCCCTTCAATTTCAAGCAATAACTTCTCCAGCTTCCTAATCAAAATAATTCTCATTAACATCAACATACTGATAGGGACTGAGTTGGAAGTATGGTGTCAGTTGAAATGCTCCCAGCTAAGCCAATTATCTCCCTCATTCTAGACAGAGATCCAGTTCATCAGACAGAGGAAATGTGATCTCTTGCTGCATACTAAATGCCATCAGCACTTTTTTATGATAATGAGACTGGGGGGTATAAACCCCTCATTGGACTGGAGTGGGTTAAGGAACAGCTCTGACCTAAGGAGGCTCTGGCCCTCTGCCTTTGCTGAGCATGCTCAGGTTGGAGGTGGGGTTTAAAAGCCAGCCAAGCTCAGTCAGGGGTTGGCAAGCCAGGGAGGAGATCGTACCCTGGCAGCTCCAAGGGAGGACCGCAACTAAACTCACACCGAGCCAGGGAGCAGAGGAGCCACAGCACCCAGTGACTGAGACTAGCACCGGAAGCCCAGAAGGCAACATTTCCCAGGGACAGGCGGTGGCTAGATGGAGTGTGGACTGAGGTAGGAAGTGCTCCAGGGAAGGCCTTGAGGCTGATACCAAATGGAGATGGGTGAGCAGCTGAACCAGCCTCCCAGGGCCCTGGGTTGGAACCCAGTGGAGTGGGAGGGCCTGTGTTTCCCTACCCTCCTGTGAACTGTATCTACTAGGTGTGGTTGCCACCCCGTGAACTGTATCCACTAGGTGGGGTTGCCACCCCCTGGACTGTAGCCATCAGGAGTGACTGCCAGTGCAGGTGCTAACTTCTAGGCAGGAGACCCTTCCTACTCCTCCCTGATCACAGATACAAAAAGGAAATCTCTGTGCTTTCTTAAAGATGGTTTTCTCATATTAGCCCCTCTATACAATTACAACCTCCATAGGTACTTCAAAGTCTTACACAAATGCTTAAGTTTATGCTCTGTGATAAGTCAATCCAAAGATCTCAAAACATTGTACAGACATTCTCTCATGTTTCCTCACAGAACCCCTGTAAAGTAGTTAAGTGTTATTCTCCCTATTTTAAAGATACAGTGGCAAAAAGAAATTAAGAGGGTTTTGTCTGCAACCCACTTAGGGTGACAAAGTGTCTGGTTTTCAACAGGAACACCCGGATGAAAAGGGACCATGATGGCTCCAGTCAGCACCGCTGACTAGGCCATTGACTGTCAGGTTGGCGGTGCTGCGCAGCAGGGCTGGCAGGCTCCCTGCTAGCCTCCATGCAGCTCTCGGGAAGCAGCCGGCATGTCCTCCCTCCAGCTCCTAGGTGTACGGGCAGCCAGAGGGCTCCACTCACTGCCCCCGCTCCAGGCGCTGCTCCCACAGCTCCCATTGGCCAGGAACCGTGGCCAATGGGAGCTTCAGGGACAGCACCTGTGAACAGGGCAGCGTGTAGAGCTGCCTGGCTGCACCTCCACGTAGGAGCCAGAGGGGAGATATGCTGCTGCTTCTGGGAGCTGCAGGAGGTAAGCACCGCCTGGAGCCTGCACCCCTGACTCCATCCCGGGTCCCAACCCCCTGCCCTTGCCCAGCCCTGATCCCCCTCCTGCCTTCTAAACTGCTTGATCCCAGCTCGGAGCACCCTCCTGCACCCCAAACCACTCATTCTGACCCCCACCCCAGAGCCCGCACCTTCAGCTGGAGCCCTCCTGCCCCATGCCCCAACCCCCTGCCCCAGATGTGGTCTCCCTCCCACCCTCTGAACTCCTCAGTCCCAACCCAGAGCACCCTCCTGCATCCCAGATCCCCTCATCCCCAGCCCCACCTCAAAGCCTGCACCCCCAGCCAGAGCCCTCACCCCCCCCCACACAGCCCAATCCCCTTCCCCAGCCCAGAGTGCACTCCAAACCCCTCAGCCCCAGCCCGGAGCCCCCTCCGAACCTCAAATTCCTCAGCCCTGGCCCCACATCAGAGCCTGCATCCCCAGCCAGAGCCTTCACCCCTCCACATGCACCCTACCGCCCCAGCCCAGAGCCTCCTCCCACACCCTGAACCCTTCATTTCTGGTCCCACCCCAGAGCCCGTACCCCTAGCCAGAGCCTTCACTCCCTTCTGCACTCCAGCCCCCTGACCCAGCTTGGTGAAAATGAGGAAGTAAGTGAGGGTGGGGAAAGTGTGCGAAAGAGGGAAGGGGGAATGGAGTGAGCCAGGGATAGGGCCTCATAGAAGGGCATGGGCGGGGCCTCGGAGGAGGGGTCGGGTAGGGCAAAGGTGTTTGGTTTTGTGCAAGTAGAAAGCTGGCAATCCTAGTCCCACTTGCACACCTAGTTTGGAGGGTACAGTGACATGGTTAGAGAGATTACTCTGCAGCCATATGCCCTTGCAAACCAATCATTTGTACTCACGTAGCAAAGGCATATGCAAAAGCAGGCTTATCAGATGTCTTTAGGCTTCAATTCAGAGAAACCAGGGCCTGTGTGGGTTACCCAGTGTCCCATACGGTGAGCACACCTGAAAATAAGTTATTTTCTCTTTTAGAGATGTCATAACAATATTTTCTACACCGCAAATAAGGAGTATCACTAGAACTGGTAACAGAGAGAGACCCAGAAAAAAATTTTCAGGTGTGCCCACTGGTGTAAGTCTGGAGTAGAGTTTGGACTAGAAGCCAGGTGATGTCAAATACAGTCCTGCACTTTCTTTCCTGTATGTTGTTTGTTTCGTTTTTGAATGGATTATGTGTCTCCAGTAGATCAGTTCATTTTTTTTATTCTTCCTGTACACTAAAACGTTTCTATTGAGTATTGGGATTGCTTGTGTCAACACATAAAAAAGTTTTAATTTCTTTGATTTAATTGTTTTTTAATCATGCAAATATTTATATTTATATTTATTTTAACACATACTCTGCTGACCACCTACAATAAATTAATGGCATCCCTTTTTACTGTTACAGTATGTTCTTGTGAGTGTACTAAGGGCAAGTCTACACAACAAAATTAAGTCAATTTAACTTATATCGGCTTTACAGCCACCACAGTAGTTAAAGTGCTTTTGCATGTCCATACTACCCTCCTTGTGTAAGTGGTGCACGTCCTCACCAGAAGCGTTTGCACTGATTTAACTGTCAGTGTGACACATTGTTGGATGGCTTCTGAGAGGCACCACAATTGATGTAAGCAACGCAGTGTCTACAGTGACACTGCATCGACCAAAGAACATCGACTTAAGAGCTACACCTCTTGTGTAGGTGGAGTTATTAAGTCGGTGTAGTAGGTGTGTTATATTGGTGGGAGCTGCATTTTAGAGTAGACACTTACGGAGTTAGGCTGATGTAAGCTGCCTTACGTCGGCCTAACTCTATAGCGTAGACCAGAGCTAAGAAGTTACATTAGTTGAATTCCATAAAGAAAGAAGGGATCAAAACTAACAAAACCTGAATAATTTAAAATATGAAATATAATACGACATACGTCTGTGTTTGTTCCCTTCTCCACATTCAACATACACAATAAAACACAAGAAGTACAAGAAGTTTAGCACAAAAGATAGGACCTGACTTGCATTCCTTGCACACATTATTTAATGCAGGATCAGCTTCTAAGTAAAACTTGGAAGAGTATCCAACAATAGCTGGGTTACACTGCATGAATACTATGAGGCACACTCTGGCCTCAGCACATGCTCAACAACTACAGAAGACAAAATGAATTGTATGCACAAATGCAAGAGCAGAGCGTGATTCCAGAATAATCCCTGCGTGGTGTCTGCATATATTTACCCTGAACAAATGTGTTGCTAAAGAAAGGAAGTGATATTAGCTCTATATTATATGCAAAGTCAGAAAAGAAGTATTGACCAAATGTTGAAAAATGTTCTGTGTCTCCTCTTCAGCATGTACATTAGCTTTTCTCATTACAGCTGTTGTCTATATCTTCTTCTACCATTTTCACTCAGAAGACAGGAAAGGCTGATTTTATTTTCTAATAACATATCTGACTGGAAGCGCTGGAGTTGGGTCTCCATCACGTGCCATTTGTTTTGTAATTATCCTCCAACCATATTCTCTGCCACTCTTCTCTTTACAAAAAGAAAAGGAGGACTTGTGGCACCTTAGAGACTAACCAATTTATTTGAGCATGAGCTTTCGTGAGCTACAGTTAATAAACTCACTTCATCGGATGCATGCCGTGGAAACTGCAGCAGGCTTTATTTATACACAGAGAATATGAAAAAATACCTCCTCCCACCCCACTGTCCTGCTGGTAATAGCTTATCTAAAGTGATCATCAGGTGGGCCATTTCCAGCACAAATCCAGGTTTTCTCGCCCTCCACCCCCCCACACAAATTCACTCTCCTGCTGGATTTGTGCTGGAAATGGCCCACCTGATGATCACTTTAGATAAGCTATTACCAGCAGGACAGTGGGGTGGGAGGAGGTATTTTTTCATATTCTCTGTGTATAAATAAAGCCTGCTGCAGTTTCCACGGCATGCATCCGATGAAGTGAGCTGTAGCTCACGGAAGCTCATGCTCTAATAAATTGGTTAGTCTCTAAGGTGCCACAAGTACTCCTTTTCTTTTTGCGAATACAGACTAACACGGCTGTTACTCTGAAATCTTCTCTTTACAGTCTCCCTGTAGCTTTTAGCTAAAAAACAAAATAGACCCACTTCGATGGGAAGCAGAATGGGTGCAGTGAGGCTGGCAGGGAAGGCCTGACCTGCTGGGAGGATGGCAGTTAGCATGCAGGCTAAAACTCCAGGGTTTCGAGTCAGGTTCACTCACTGACACTATAGTTTGAACTCCTAAGGCTGGCAGCTCATGTTTAGTGATTCCATGTGAGCCTGCTGCCCGTAGTCTTACACATAACTCAGATGTCAAAGCGACTATAAATCTTGCTGTTCCTCTTCAGAAAAAACTTCGCTCTCTTAATCTGCATCCCTGGCTAGCCTTTCAGATCTATATAATCCATTAGCCCCTGAGGTTACAATGACAAAGTGTTACCTTTCCTTAAAAAATAAAACGGGCTCTCTTTGGGCTGCTTTCTATTTTTCAGGAAGGCAGCGTGGTCTAAAATCCCTTTAAAACCCTGTTTGGGGTTAGCCAAAGAGAGCACAGACTGACTTACATAATGTATGGGTCAGTGGCCTCCAGGGGGTATTATTTCAAGCACATCATTTTTCAGGAATTCCAGAACAGTATTTATTGATATTTTAGAGATGTGCAAAGGCTTGAAACTCTGACTATTTTGCAGCTAATTTATTCCCTTGCTGAATGTTAACCTAGCAACCAAACTGACTGAACTGGTGATATTTCTCACCATGGATGAATCTCAGCTTTAGGAAGGGTTCATTCTGAAGGGCCTGCTCTGAAATTCACTGTGAAAGCAATTAAACTGCAATTCATAGGGGGAAACCTCTCCTAAAGTCATCACCAGGCTGATGCTTTAACAGACCAAATAACAAATGCATGTTGGAGGAGACTGGGAGGAAAGTACAATAGGTTGAAAGGTATTTGGAATTGCTGAACTGCTGCTTTAAAAAAAATGCACCACTCTCAGACCCCATCCAAACAGAAGCTAGAGGCATTGGTTGCCTTTTTAGAGTGGAGATATAGTTATATATAATTCAAACACTAGCGCTTTGGTAGAAAACAGCCCACGTAAATGAACTTCACTTCTAATACTTTTCCCAGAGAGAGAAGTGGAGTTACATAGGCAGAAAGGTTACACAATTAATCGGAATGCTTAAATTGTACTCTGTCATCTAGCTCTGGGTAATCATTTAGTTACAACGCCTCACACAATAGGCTCCTGGTCCATGATCAGGGCTCTTAGCTGCTCTTGCAATATCAATTATATATAATAATTGTCTTAATGGTGGCTACTAAATAAGTCTCCATCTCTTGTTCCTCCCTTATGTAAGAAAGTACCTACTAATTGCCATTAAGCTCAGTGGCCTTGTCCAAACAATCCTTTTTAACCAGTACCTTCCTCTCAAATTCCTCCCTGCCATTCAGCCCAAACGCTCTGAGGCTCTCTGATTTAACAAGGTAGTTAAGCACATGCCTGAATGTAAGGATGTGAGTAGAAGCCATTGAAGCCATGTGCTTAAGTACATTAGGGGACTGGGATCTAAGAAAGCTGGGGAGGCTAGAAAGTCCTTGCAATATGCCCTAAAAGTCAACAGATTTAAACTCACTTCGACAAGTGAAGGAATTCCAGAGCCAAGGGTCCTTCAGTGAGTATCCTTTACTTTCAGCCTCCTCACATTGTTTGCACATCTGAGGGTTGATAGCTTGAGCATCTCAGCTGCCACAATATCGCTTGATGAAAGAGGTGGTCCTTCCATATATTACATGTGTATAAAGGCATACAAGCAGTTGCAGTGGTAACTAGTATATATTGTTTAGTTTTTCAAAATAACACTGATGTGTCTACTTTGTATGTTACTCACAATGAAGTCAGTAAGATTGTGCATATGCACAATGGGATCTTTTCCTTACTTTGCTCTTATTCAGCACTGCTCATCCATAGATCTCTGTGCACTTTAGGAAGGAAGGTAGATATTGTTATCCCCAGTTCACAAGTAGGGGAATTGAGGCTCAGAGAGGTGAACTGACTTGCCTATGGTAATACGAGTTAGTAATAGGATGAGTAGTAGTAAGTCTCCTGATTCCCAGTCCTGTGCCCTATCCATTGCACGCCACTATCAGTTGACCCTATCATTTGACCCTATCATTCCAAATAAAGGCAATCAAAATACTGGCAAAACTGAATAGAGCTAATACTTAATTTAGCCTCCATAAAGGATGAGTATTTTTTAAGAACAAAGTTGTTTGTACAACAAAGTAGCTGACACTTATCCTATAACTCTTTCACTTTTATCACTAATGCCTTTGGGCCAACAAACTACATCTGTAAAACATCAGTTAAACTTTTCCTTCAAAATGTGTTTGGCTGAAAGAAGAGTGAGGGTTTTTACTTTTGAATCAACAAGATAGGCAGTGGTAAAAACTTATGGGCAAAATACTTCAAATTGTAACTTACAACACATAAACAACTCTTCTATGAAACAAAGTGCATAGATTTCCAAGTCTAGAATGTCTGTCTGTGATTATCCTAGTTCTATTCAGCAGTGATGTCAGAGACATAAGCAGCCTTTAAGACTAGGTGTGCTAGATGGTGATGTTCAATGTGGACTCCTCTGGTGAGCATAGCAGCTTATTTAAGGTGAATTTTGTGGCAACTATTTGTAAGGTTGTGGAATACTTGAGCTCTCCACAGTACGGTTACTTTACCTGCATTAGATAATTTCCCTGAGGAGTGGAGGATTAGAACAGAGAGAATGAACTCTGCCTTTTCCCCTTTCCCTCCTGTTTTACTGCCCTTTTCATTATGGTTCAGGTGACCACAGAAAGGAGGAAAGCAAGGAACAGAGGGACTTTTGAGATGCTGGAGGAGGGGTGATTGGGATGAAAGACATCTTTGTTGCACGATGAGAATGAAACAGGGATGTCTGGGACATTTTAGATCAATACAGCAATATGACTTGGAAAAAATTGTAGTTATGAGCAAAAAAACAGCAAAACAAAGAAAAAACAATAATGTTTTGAATGATGTCAGGAAAAGCTGGGCCATTTCAGGCATCCCAAATGAAGTCACCAAGACATCATATGAAAAACTGGGACTGTCCAAGTGACACTTGGACACTCTAGTTTCTTTAATATCCTCACACAGTGTAGTTTGATGAAGAGTGGAGAGGCAGAGTGCAGTAAGTGATAAGACTGCATGCTGATTTCAGTAGTGTACCACAAAGAAGTGTGTGTGGTTTTATATAAAGGTATGGAATCACTGAGAGTGAACAGAGCATGAGTACTTCATTGTAAAAACATCCACTTTTTTCCTTATTGCAAAAGATCTGTGAATAAATTACAACACACTGTTCTCAAATTTGATTTGAATTTATTTGTGAACTTCTTCTCTCAATAAAGACAAAGAGGGGGACTTTAAAACCCTTAAACCTGGCCCCTTCACATAGTCATTAAGGCTAAATGTTAAAATCAGGCAAGAGAGATGGATTCCATGATCCGTAATGGGTCCTATCCTGCTCTAGCAATATTCTGATCTAGGGTCTTCTTGTACAGATCTTTTAAAGAACTGAGTTACAATTTAATCTTAAAGTCCATTGAATAGGACAATCTTAGATAGTACCAAAGTGGATCAATAATCAGGAATAAATGGCACCATTTTTTAGAAGATCGGTTTAATGCGTGAGCATTTGGATTACATAAAGGATAGAAAAGGAACTAAGTGACATTGACCCTGAACATTCTGTCCTAAATGTAAAACTCTGAGATATCTGTGCAATACAAAAGAATGTCACAAATCTCACCTGATTTAAGGGCATTATTAGTCTTGCTAATAGGTCAACTGTTAGTAACAAAGAGGAATGCTTTCAGTGTAGCACAAGGGAGGCATATGGACAAGTCCCTGTTTTGTGTGGATTATCATACATGCACCTCATGCTGGCTCCTTGGAAAATTCTTCCCATTATGCAGTCTACCTGTGCAGCTATTCAACTTAAAATTTTAAGTACATTTGCCATCAGCATTATTTTTGATTACAGGAATAGGAAGACTAAAAGCTTTTAGTTACTTATTGTATACTCAGAAATGCTAAATTAGTACAGGGAAGTAAAAGGCCAGGTATTCTGCGGAATATGTTTTCAAATATTTAAAAGTACGGAGATAGCCTGTATGATTTTGTAAAACCTGACGTAATCCTTAGTATATATGTCCTACCTTTAAATGATCGGACAAACCATAATCTCCTCTTTGGCCAACAGCACTCATTTCTGAACATTCTAAAGCTCTGCAATATTGCTGAGATTGCCCTCTTTAACCCGCTTCTCTGAACAATGAGGATGAGATTTCCATGGAATATTCCATTATAGCAGAGCACTTTTCATTTACAAATGTACACTAAAATACTCTGGTTATAGTCTATAGATTTAGGCCCAGATCTTGCAAAGGCAGGTGAAATCCTGGCTACTTTAAAGTCAGTAGAAATTTTGGGATCATTGACTGCAATGGAACTACTTACAGTGGGATATAAGCCTTTGAAAAATTGGGGCATTAGATACCAACACTGACAGATATTTATAAAATAATATAATATGTGTTTGCTGCATATGGCTTAAGAACATCATCTTCTCTTTGGTATGGGCACCAGAACTTCTCAATTTTGGTTTAGCATTCTACATGCCAGTCATAAGTAACAGTGACTGCTATATGAAGTAATTTGGCATACATTCTTTTATTGTTCTTCTTCACATTTCATCTGTAAAAATGCTCTTCAATGAAAAGGATTAAAATAATTCATCCTTCCCAAGTAGACTGTGATTGATAGATATATCTGGATATATGATTTATATGTCAGTATTAAGCATTTGAGATTATTTAATTCATATGACCTAAATTGAAGTCATGAATCTGTTTTACCTAGGGCTTGTCTACACTTCACATGCTACAGTGGCACAGCTGCAGTGTAGACACCACCTTTGTTAATGGGAGGGGTAATCCACCTTCTCTACCGCTGGCTGTACTGGGGGTTAGGTTGGCTTAAGTATGCCGCTCTGCGGTGTGGATTTTTCATGCCCTTGAGCAACGTAGTTAAGCCAATTTAATTTTCTAATGTAGATCAGGCCTTAGTTTTAAGTTTCACCTTACTCAGACAACCGTAAAGAAATATGAAAACATTGCTATTGCTTGAACAGAGTTTTTATTGTTTCCAACATACATTTAGTAGCAGACTGAATTACTTTTATTTTGACTAAGGTGAACAAGAAAGAACAGTTATGTCTCTAAGCCCTGGTCTACACTAGGACTTTAGGTCGAATTTAGCAGCGTTAAATGGATGTAAACCTGCACCCGTCCACATGATGAAGCCCTTTATTTTGACTTAAAGGGCTCTTAAAATCGATTTCCTTACTCCACCCCTGACAAGTGGATTAGCGCTTAAATCGGCCTTGCCGGCTCAAATTTGGGGTACTGTGGACACAATTCGACGGTATTGGCCTCCGGGAGTTATCTCAGAGTGCTCCATTGTGACCGCTCTGGACAGCACTCTCAACTCAGATGCACTGGCCATGTAGACAGGAAAAGAACCGCGAACTTTTGAATCTCATTTCCTGTTTGGCCAGCGTGGCAAGCTGCAGGTGACCATGCAGAGCTCATCAGCAGAGGTGACCATGATGGAGTCCCAGAATCGCAAAAGAGCTCCAGCATGGACCGAACGGGAGGTACGGGATCTGATCGCTGTTTGGGGAGAGGAATCCGTGCTATCAGAACTCCGTTCCAGTTTTCGAAATGCCAAAACCTTTGTCAAAATCTCCCAGGGCATGAAGCACAGAGGCCATAACAGGGACCCGAAGCAGTGCCGCGTGAAACTTAAGGAGCCGAAGCAAGCCTACCAGAAAACCGGAGAGGCGAACGGCCGCTCCGGGTCAGAGCCCCAAACATGCCGCTTCTATGATGAGCTGCATGCCATTTTAGGGGGCTCAGCCACCACTACCCCAGCTGTTTTGTTTGACTCCTTCAATGGAGATGGAGGCAACATGGAAGCAGGTTTTGGGGACGAAGAAGATGATGTTGATGATGATGATGAGGTTGTAGATAGCTCACAGCAAGCAAGCGGAGAAACCAGTTTTTCCGACAGCCAGGAACTGTTTCTCACCCTGGACCTGGAGCCAGTACCCCCTGAACCCACCCAAGGCTGCTTCCTGGACCCAGCAGGCGGAGAAGGGACCTCCGGTGAGTGTACCTTTGAAAATACTATACATGGTTTAAAAGAAAGCATGTGAAAGGATTACTTTGCCCTGGCATTCGCGGCTCTCCTGGATGTACTCCCAAAGCCTTTGCAAAAGGTTTCTGGGGAGGGCAGCCTTATTGCGTCCTTCATGGTAGGACACTTTACCACTCCAGGCCAGTAACACGTACTCGGGAATCATTGTACAACAAAGCATTGCAGTGTATGTTTGCTGGCATTCAAACAGCATCCGTTCTTTATCTCTCTGTGTTATCCTCAGGAGAGTGAGATATAATTCATGGTCATCTGGTTGAAATAGAGTGCTTTTCTTCGGGGACGCTCAGAGGAGTCCGTTCCTGCTGGGCTGTTTGCCTGTGGCTAAACAGAAATGTTCCCCGCTGTTAGCCACGGGGAGGGGAGAGGGTTGAGGGGGTAGCCACGCGGTGGGGGGAGGCAAAATGTGACCTTGTAACGAAAGCACATGTGCTATGTATGTAATGTTAACAGCAAGGTTTACCCTGAAAGAGTGTAGCCACTGTTTTATAAAATGTGTCTTTTTAAACACCGCTGTCCCCTTTTTTTTTTCTCCACCAGCTGCATGTGTTTCAAGGATCACAGGATCTTCTCCTTCCCAGAGGCTAGTGAAGATTAGAAAGAGAAAAAAAATGCACGTGACATGAAATGTTCTCCGAGCTCATGCTGTCCTCCTGCAATGACAGAGCACAGACAAATGTGTGGAGGCAAATAATGTCAGAGTGAAGGAAAGCACAAAATGACCGGGAGGAGAGGTGGCGGGCTGAAGAAAGTAAGTGGCGGGCTGAAGACAGGGCTGAAGCTCAAATGTGGTGGCAGCATGATGACAGGAGGCAGGATTCAATGCTGAGGCTGCTGGAGGACCAAACCAGTATGCTCCAGTGTATGGTTGAGCTGCAGCAAAGGCAGCTGGAGCACAGACTGCCACTACAGCCCCTGTGTAACCAACCGCCCTCCTCCCCAAGTTCCATAGCCTCCACACCCAGATGCCCAAGAACGTGGGGGGGGGGCACTGGCCAACCAGCCACTCCACCACAGAGGGTTGCCCAAAAAAAAGAAGGATGGCATTCAATAAATTTTAAAGTTGTAACTTTTAAAGTGCTGTGTGACATTTTCCTTCCCTCCTCCACCACCCCTCCTGGGCTACCTTGGTAGTCATCCCCCTATTTGTGTGATGAATGAATAAAGAATGCATGAATGTGAAGCAACAATGACTCTATTGCCTCTGCAAGCGGTGATCGAAGGGAGGTGGGGAGGGTGGTTAGCTTATAGGGAAGTAGTGAACCAAGGGGCGAGGGGTTTCATCAAGGAGAAACAAACAGAACTTTCACACCATAGCCTGGCCAGTCATGAAACTGGTTTTCAAAGCTTCTCTGATGCGTACCGCGCCCTCCTGTGCTCTTTTAACCGCCCTGGTGTCTGGCTGCGCGTAACCAGCAGCCAGGCGATTTGCCTCAACCTCCCACCCCACCATAAACGTCTTCCCCTTACTCTCACAGATATTGTGGAGCACACAGCAAGCAGTAATACCAGTGGGAATATTGGTTTCGGTGAGGTCTAAGCGAGTCAGTAAACTGTGCCAGCGCGCCTTTAAACGTCCAAATGCACATTCTACCACCATTCTGCACTTGCTCAGCCTGTAGTTGAACAGCTCCTGACTACTGTCCCCTAGATGGGGGAGGAGGCAAATGAGTACAAAACAAATCTGGTCTATTTCTTGTTTTGATTCACTCCTTCTATCTTTTACATCTTTGGCTGGCAGCAGACAGTGCAGAAGGACTGCATGCCATCCACATCTCATGGCGGCTCAGCAGAAGATGGTACAATACGACTGCTAGCCATCCTCATCTCTTGCCTGCCCGGCAGAAGATGGTACAGTACGACTGCTAGCAATCCGTATCACCTGCCTGCTCACCATAAGACGGTTCAATAGGACTGACTGCAGGACTAAAGAGAATGACCTGGTCAAATCACTCCAAATTTAGTCCTTGCGCCCATGTCTGCCCAGGTGCTCCCAGCCGACGTGGCCAGGAGCACCTCGGACACGACGATGACGGCTACCAGTCGTATTGCACCGTCTGCTGCCAGAAGGCAATGGGTTGCTGCTACTGTGTAGCAATGCCGTACTGCGTCTGCCAGCAGCCAGGAGACATACGGTGACGGTTACCTTAGCGGGCTCCATGCTTGCTGTGGCGTCTGCACAGGTAACTCAGGAAAAAAGGCGCAAAACGATTGTCTGCCCTTGCTTTCACGGAGGGAGGGAGGGAACGGGGGCCTGATGATATGTACCCAGAACCACCCGCGACAATGTTTTAGCCCCATCAGGCATTGGGATCTCAACCCAGAATTCCAATGGGCAGCGGAGACTGCGGGAACTGTGGGATAGCTACCCACAGTGCAACACTCCGGAAGTCGACTCTAGCCTCGGTACTGTGGAAGCGCTCCGCCGAGTTAATGCACTTAATGCACTTAGAGCATTTTTTGTGGGGACACACACACTCAAATATATAAAACCGATTTCTAGAAAACCGACTTCTATAAATTCGACCTTATTCCGTAGTGTAGACATACCCTAAGACAGAGAGAGAACATGGTGTGATTGCCCACTGTGTGCAAGCTGTAACAACTCAAATAGTGAGAGATGCAATTTTATTTTATCTAAGACATTGATATAGCCCCTACCACCTCATAATACCCCTCTGACATATGAAAGTACTACTATGTCCTTTTGACAGATGGACACAAAGAGGCTGAAACACTGGCTCAAGGTCACACAGAAAGTCTGTTGGGCAGAGCAAGGAATTGAAACTGGGACTTCCAAAGCCTAAGCTAATGGCCTGACATTGGACGTTCCTTCCTCCTAGAGAAGGTTGTTCATTGTACATGGCTAATATGATGTTGATGTTGGAAATTTAACTGATATTTTTACTGTGATGTCTAAGGCTCTACCTACATTAAGCAGAAAAAGCACTGCAATAAATAGTTGTTTAAAACTATGAAAAATGTTAGGTAATGTATTGAATTAATGTTATTTTATGTGTGGGGTTGTGGGAAGTAAAATGTGGTTGGACATGAGACAGGGATTTAAAAATCTGAGGAATCTGTCAAAGCCCATTTGGTTATTTGGATCCGCCATGGACTGTTCGTTTCAAATCCCAGCAATTGGGGCTGTCTGCGGAGAGACTTGAGGCTTGATGGTGAGATGAAGGAGCCAGGAATGGATTCTCAAGACACCAAAAACTTCTCTGTTTGGATCTTTTGGGGTACATCTACACTGCAGCTGGGAGCATGCTTCACAGCCCTGGCAGACAGAATTGCACTAGTTCTGCTCAGGCTAGCACTCTAGAAAATAGCAGTGCAGCTCAGGCCAGCCACTTGAGCTCAGATCCAGGGATTCGAATGTGCTTGGACTTGGGTGACTACCCCGAGTCACAGCATGTGTTCAACCTAGCATGTGTCTGTCTACCCAGGCTGTGATGCACACACCCAGCTGCAGTGTAGACATACCCTTAGAGTCCTGGTACCAGGAAGATGGCCTTGAGACCAAGTTTGGGGGATATTGGAAACAGCAAGTTTCGGAGAAGGAAGTGTTAATTGTGTTCCTTAATATGATGTTTCCATGCTTGAGAGAATAAAGAGGGCCCCTTTAGATGAATAGTAACGGAGTTCATTCAAGGGTTTACTTGTATGTAATAAAGTAAAAGTTGGTTAACCTAGTCTGGAGTGGAGCTATAGAGACTGGTTATTCCTGCAGTGGCCTTTGAGGGGCACCTACCATAGTTCCCAGCTATCATCCTGCTCCTGGGGAAAGGGCCCTTGGAATAAGGGAGCAGAGTGAGAGGGGTGTGAATTTCCAGAATTTCCAAGTGTGAAACCTGAGGGTGGTAGCAGTTACCTGAGCCTGGGGCATAACAAACTGGGGGTCATGACAGCAGCTCTCTGAGTTACAGCAGTTCTATAATAGCTAGTTAGCCGCTTGAACACACAAATACCCTTGTTTGTATGCACAGTGAAGGTAGTTACATGTACTCAGTTCAGTGTGCACTTTATGCGTACAACCATATGTTAAAGTGAAGAACAGGTACTATTATTAAGAAAAAATAGTATTTTTTATAATTTACATTGCAACCAGTTTTAATTATAAGCCTCAGCCAAAAAAATTAAACTTGAAAGCCTGAAGTGAAGCATCAAAGTCCGTACTTAGGCACTTAAATAAATTATTTGCTTTTCAGAGGTCTTTGATATAAGTATATAATAGCAACTTTAACTTTAAGTGAACAAAGAGTTTTGTATATTCATGTGTGTGTCTGTGTATATGTCCTTTTACCACACGATGTGTTGGTAATAGTCATGTGAGGGTTCATGGACCCATGTGATGAACAACATTTATTTTGTTCCTGTGAGTGCATCATATGTACTCTGTGCATCAATGCATTTTCTGCTGGAACTATTTCTAATATTCCAGACTGCTGAGCAACTTTCCAATAGAATTTTATTTATTTTTTCAAGTAAGATGCTGCAGTTGTTTCTAGATCTGGTAGGCTGCGAAGATATTTAAACCCCTATATTACATAATGAATAGCATAGTTATTTTAAATGAGTTGCATAAATTTCTAAAAAAAAGAAGGTAACTTCTCTGTCACTTAGGTCTGTAGCTCTTGACTCTGATTTCCCTGTCTCCCCGCCAAAACCAGGAATATATCAGAGCAAACTTATAATAACAATAATTAAATAATTTTTTAAGTCTCTAAAACATTTCTAAAATAGCCTTCTATGAAATACGTTTCATAAAATAATACATGGCTTATAATATAAAATGCTGTTAGTATCCATGGTTGACCTGCCTAGCTTATTCAGAGCTTTGCTACTTGCAAGTAGTATGATCAGCCCAATGAAGGAAGCAGATTTTCAGAGGCACAAAAGGCAGTGAGATGTCCAGTTCCCACTGAGAGTCAATGGGACATGAGCTTTTAACTCCCATTTGTGCCTTTGAAAATCAACCCCAAACACCTTTACACAGCATCGTGTATTCTGTTATCTATATCCAGGCATAACCACCACCTCAATGTGTTCTCACATATATTGTAGGAGTTCTTGGGGCTGTGCATTATGTCTCAAGGGCTTGAGATTATCTCTAGATTCACATTTGTTACATCCTATCCTGACTCATTTCAGGGTACCCTTATTGTTTTGCATTGTAAGCGGATTCGTTACTAATCATCAAGCTCAGTCTCCAATACAGTTGCTGCTTCTGATAAAACAATGTCATTCAAGGGAAAATGATACTGTAATTACAATCAGAGTTCAAGCTGGAGAGGAGATGGAGCAAAAATTAAAAGTGCTAAATCTATGGCATTTTGATTATCTGAAAACTCCCCAAATCTTGCAGATGACTGCATTTAAATATGTAGCCAAGTGGCTCCTTGTAAATCAAGTCATAATTGTTCAGAGCTAGGTTGCAGACGCCGTTGTCAATTTTCCACTTCTGGGTGAAATTCGAGGCTTTGATTAAGAACTGAGATATGAATAATAGACTCTCTCCACCATCCCCCTGCCTTAAATACTTAGTCCATTAGGAAAAAACAAAATTTCCAAGAGGTATTTTACAAAGAGATAAGATATTCACAGCATTTATTTTAAATAGGACATTGAATTTCAGTCATCAACATACAAGATCTTACTTAGAAAAGTGCCAAAGTGATAAGTATAATTACTTTCTGTAATATCCCTGTTCCCCTGAATTAGTGTCCATTGTTTTTCAAAATTTATCAGTATTCACCAAAGGGCACTTTCAGATGTTTTAGATTGAGATAATTTAGTAGCCTATTTTCCACTTTCTATTGTATATGTAACTGATATTGGTGGGATTTTTCTGTGCATATGGGGAAGGTAAAGGACAACTTAGACATTTTTCTGTTAGTAAGAAAGCTCTTTTTTTTTTTTTTTTTGCATTAGTGTAGGTTGTAAGTATTTTGACTGGGTCCTTTCCAAAATGTTTGCTTTTAAAAATAGCAACCTAAAAACAGGTAGCTCCAGAACATTAGACAGTGTACACTCTAAATCAGAGGTTCTCAAAGTCTTGTCCGTGGACAATTTGTGGTCTGTGAGCTCCATTCAGATGGTCCCCGAATAGTTCCCTCCAAGGTGCGTGCCTGGATGGCCGCACATGAGAGAATGAAGTGCCACCCACCTAATTAGTGGAGCCGTGCAGGCATGGCTTCACTAATTAGGTGCCTGAACCCTGGAGAAGATGCACATGTAAGGTGAGGTGGTGGCCTTGGGCCTTGGGGGGAATAGGGGGCAGAAGGGGTAAGAAGAGGGGGTGGAGAGAATTTGGGATGTGCAGGGCTGCGGCAGCCAGCGAAAGAGGTGACTTTCCCCAGCTCCAGGGCTGCAGCTGCCGGGAAGAGATGGTCCTCCTTCCCAGCCTCAGCTCTGTTGCTGCTGTGGCAGGGGGGAGAACCCCCTCCTCCCCAGCCCCAGCTTGGGGGCTGCCACAGTGGGGGGGAGAGGGCACATCCATGGCATTAGAAAGGTAAGACTACAGAAAGGTAAGACTACTGATATTAAAATATGAGTTGTATGCTTTTATTTGTAGAACAAAAAAAGGTTAATTATTTTTAAGGTTTCTTTTTTATATAGCGCTTTTATCCAAAGCACTTTACAATAGTTAGCTAATGGTACAAACAACATCTGGAAAGACCATTAAGTGGTTCGTCGAGACCCTCAACAATTTTCAAGTGGTCCGTGAAAAAAAAAGTTTGAGAACCACTGCTCTATATGCAATTGTGTTGCATTGGAGTGTTTAACAACTCCAAAGATCTCTTTGGCTGATCATCATTACTTGTTTTGAATCACATTTTCATAGCATGTCAGAAGAGAGTTGCGGGGATCCTATATCCACTTAGACCATGGAGGTTTTGACATAAACTCATACCACTATAGAGAAATGTAGCCAATTTTAAACTTGGATAGGGAAGGTGTTTCAGTCTCGGTTGGGCAATGCTGCTTGGAAAGTTTCTGTTTTTATTCAAGATTCTGTTTGAAGCACAAATACAATAAAATATGTGTAACAGATCTATATAAATGCCCGATTTTTGGATGTGCATTACAGTAAAGATAATAAGGGTTAAAATAGCCAGGTAACTTGTTTCATTATTATAATAATGATGAGTTACAACTTCTCTTTAGCTTCTCAGTATAAAGTAACTTTTTATGACCTTTAATTAATGAATACTTTCAATACCAGAAAAAAAAGATAAGATATATAATAATTTAATAAAATGACCAGA
Organism: Lepidochelys kempii; assembly: GCF_965140285.1. NCBI lineage: Eukaryota > Metazoa > Chordata > Testudines > Cheloniidae > Lepidochelys > Lepidochelys kempii. The sequence continues at coordinate 26,421,041 of NC_136387.1, forward strand.
AGAATAACTGTTCAGAAATTTGTTATTTTTGAATCAACTGGTTATTCATAGTCATCCATTGAATAATTAATAAGATTATTTATTTTACTGAGTGTTATTTAAAGGTTTTCATTTTCAAGCACTACAAAATATCTTTGAAAATATGATAAATAAATACATCTTGAATTTCAATTAAGAGGACAAGGTAATGTATTCAATATTCATATTTAATTGACATGGTACTCATGTTTGTTCATATTACTTCACTTAGCTCAAGAAAAGTAATTTTGTCTATTATTATGTAACAATACAGTCCCAGTGGCTAAATATCTGCTTAAAAAATGATCCACATGTAATTGACTGTCCAAACAAAGCAATGATCCCCACAGACAGCTTCCCCTTCCACCCAATCTAAATAAATTATTCCTTCTCAGAGCAGGAAGATAATTTGCAAAAAGGTTGTGAATTGAATTGTCTCAGGTGGTAAATTAAGGCAACTTTGGGGCAGTACACAGTGGACACAATTAAAAATTCTATTTGCACAGAATGATATCTGGTGGCAGTTTTTCTTCACACTTGAGGTTTGGGAAACCTAGCACAAACTCCAAAGCTAGCATAGTTTCTATGTTCTGGATTTAGGGGGCTTACACCACAATGAAGCATACAATTAACATCTGAGGGACATAACCAGGTTTCAGTTAGCCTAGAGTTTGGGGGTAAAGCAGGTTAAACAATAACGGTGATCTGAAAAGGAAGATGATGATGATTCTTAGATGTATGATGAGCTATGTGTATAGTGAGAAACTGAAGAGACAAAGAAGGGTCAGAACGGACTTGAACGAAGTATTCCAGATTTTGAAGGGCATCATTGCAAAAGCTGTTTGATATTTAGAAAGTGCTGAAGAATTTTATGGCCATCTTTAACAACATTTGTAGCCATTCATATTAAAATAAAAATAAGTTATCTAAGCTCATACATCAGCCTGAAAAGGATTACCTATAAGAATCAGGAAGGGATACTTTACCATTTGTGTACAGAACTATACATTATGTGTACAGCACTACACACGATAAGAAGCTTAATAGTTGACTAGGTGGAACAATAGAGTGGCAATTCCTAAGATCCTACAAAATGTTCAAAATATTGATTCTTTTTTCAAATAGTGGTGAGTGGGGAATTTAGCTGCTTGATTCCCATAAAAGCCAGCTAAGAATGTTTCACTAATCGTAATGTTATAGGGATTTGCAGTTGATTTGATTGAGTTTAACTGATTTACTTGTTCCAAGGATAGGCTTTAAAAGGAGAACTTGAATGTGCTTTGGAAGTGAAGAGAATAACAAAAGGCTTTGTATAAAGTGCTGGGTGTTTTACTGCAAAGTGAGATTGTTTTCTTTCAGTTTTTTTTAAAGGATTTTTTTTTATCTCTTATAAGAATGACTTTACTTAAGAACACATGTTTAATTAGAAATATTTAAGACATTGTTTACACTGTCTTAATTAATGTAGGTGCTATTTTAAAAAAGGAGAAAAAAGGCTGGTTTCTTTGTAACTTTGAAAGCCAGGAAAACATAAAACCCAGATACGAGAGGCAGGATTTTACAACGTCATATCTACATTGGTATTTGAGCAAATAAACCAATGGTTACTTTTTGAATATTTCCCATGCAACTCAGTTTATATGAACTGTAATATGTATGTCAAGTGCCATTAGGTTAAACAATGTTTAGTAGCTTGTAGTTTCCTTTAAATAGAAAGCTCTAGAAAGAAGGTAGCAAAATGCATCACTTTCCTAAAAAATGAAATCAGTACAAAACAAAAGTTATTTGGATTGGATTTTTGCAATGAGCTCTTTTTGGAGCATAACCTAAAAACCACCTGGAAGCTTCAATTGATGATGAATAAAATGATGAGCTTATTTAGTGGTGCTGCTTTCCACAGGATGTGTATTCTATCCACTACTTTGCAGCCCTCACTGGCTCCCAGGTCATTTCTGGGTGCACTTCAGAATGGTGTTTTAAACCTATAAAGCTCTAAGATTTGAACTGTCCCATCTGCTAAGTTATTTTGTGGTGAATTTAAACTGGCCAGAAAAATTCCCTGGAGAATTTCTCCCATGAAGAGGGAGTGATGGTATGAAGCAGGTGAAGATGGCTACAGCATCTGCTCTGTTACCGCGGCCAGAGCAGCACCGCCAGGTCTAAGTAAGAGGTGAGTTGGGGTGATGTCAGGAGACAGTAGCACTGGGGGCAGTGATGGGGAGGGGTCAGTAGTGGGCATGGTTGAGTATCTCTCTGCCCTGCTTGAGTCTCTGGTGGGGAAAGGAAGCTAAGTTAAATGTGGCCCCAGTTAGCTCTGTCTTGACAGTGCCAGGTTGGGCAGAATCAGGGAGCTGTGATCCACTCCTTGACAGCTCTTCCAGCCCTCCCCCCGATTATACTTGAACTCTGTACAAGCACAGTAGAGAATTGTGTCTGAATTGTTTCAGTCCTATCCATTTTAGGGCCTTACCTGAAACTCACCAAATTCAATGGAAAGATTCCCATTGACTTCAGTGGGACTCAGATCAAGGCCTTAGAAAACTGTTTCTCCTTGTCTGATTACCTCCATCAGCTGAGATCATGTGAGATTCACAGGGTAACAGCCTCAGGTTAAAAAGAGCTGAGAGGCTGAAGACAGGACATTTTCAGTAAGTGGTGTTTGCATCTGGAATTCACTTATCTCCTTCATCAGATATAACCTGAACTTGCTAACCTTATGGTACTTTTTTTTAATTAAGCCTACATAAGAATTGTTAATAAACAATAGGTTTCAGAGTAGCAACTGTGTTAGTCTGTATCCGCAAAAAGAACAGGAGTATTTGTGGCACCTTAGAGACTAACAAATTTATTAGAGCATAAGCTCTAAACGATGAATGAATAAATAAATAAATAATAAATAATGAATCTTTCAACAACAACAAAAGTATGGGAAAGAAATATTCTTCACTAAGTAGATATCCTGACATCTCCCAGTAGGATTTCCCAGTGCATTCAAATGGACCAGTAATTTCTTCAGCCTATTGGTACAGTATTTACTAGTAGTGTGTCCTCTGTGTTGTGTGAACCAGCGCACCCTCTATCCATGCTATTGAACGGTACGTTCTTTTAGACATAATTGTACAGTTTTTGTTTCTTCATGTTCTAATCAATCTGAACTGGCCAAAACTGCAATTACAATCAATGCTTGTATTGACAGCAACAAGACAATATTGAGAAAGTGCAGTAATAAACATGTTTTGGCACTCTTTTTAACAGCTTGCAGTAAAAAAGGGCTGGTTCTATTGACTATCTCATCAACTATTTGAAAGTTATTTCCCAACTTTCGACAGCCAGGAGTATTCTAAAACAAACAAAGTAGGTATCTTGTTTCCCACAAAAGAGTATATCAAATAGTTAGATCAAAGAGTAGATCTTTATGATACTGGTGGTTTGTACCCATGCCACCTTGTGCTGGCATATCTTGCAAGATAAGCAGTGTCAGGATTGTCCAGTTCTTGGATAAGAGACTTTGAAGAACACCTAGATTGAGGCAAGAAGTGGTGTTGGTGATTCAGCAGATAGCAATCTATCTCTTGTGTCAATATTGAAATAATGCTGCAGTATGGTATTAGAAGGTTCTGTGGTGTTGTTTTGAATTATGCACCCTGAGTTAGGAATAGTTGTGCTGGTTATGGTTTTGCAGCTGTGATGGTGGTGAAGAAGCAGGTTCTCTTTGCCTATTTACTGTAGTGCATAGTCACCCCTGAAATCTTTCTGCTGTTGGTTGGGGGATGCTGAGTGGGTTCTGTGCCTTTTAATGTTCTACTTTTCTGCATATTGGCACTTAGATCACGAGATGCTTGGTGCTGGAATACCACAAATTAAATATAGTGACTGGAGACGTAGAATAGATGGGGAAAACACCTCCCTTTTCTGAAGATGCACCGAGGTTCTTCTCAAATGGTGTGTGCCTGTCTTAGTACTATAGCAATTTCTGTACAAGTATTTTCAAACCATTCTGAGAATCAACCTTGAGACACTTAGGCTGCAAACACCAATAAATTGTAATTTGAATGTTTTTTTTTTGTTAAATCTAGTGATATCCGGTATAGTAATTCTTTTAAATGAAACATATTGGATCTTATCGCATCCAATATATCAAAGTTGTATGTTTGATTCTACCGGAGACATATTTGAATCAGATGGTGAGTTTGATTTACTACAGGAGGTATCTGTTTTGATAGATTATGCATCTTATTCAATATTCAACAAGTAATGATTCAGTAGGGGGTGTTTCTGATTTGGTAAGTGAACTATTAGATTAGATTTTGATCTATTTTCCCAGTAAGGTATACATTTATTTTAATAGTTGATGTATTTATTTTACTGTGAAGTGTGTCAAATTCATAATACAATGTTCTTTCTTCTGTGGGTGTGATTTATGGATTTCACAAGAAGTATATATGTTTCAACTAAAGGGGATATGAGACATTCATTACACTCTATCATGCATTCACAGTATTTCTAAATCTGTCTCAAATGTCATCTCTGCCGGAGTGTTTGCACTGGGTCAAACATTAAGGTCTTTCTTTGTATAAGAAATTAAAGCATACCTTTTGCAACAGCCAGTTAAACACAACTATTATGAAGGCAAAAACCTCCTTTCAAAAAGGGATAGTCTGTGCTTCTGCTGTGCCTAGCACAGTGGGGTTATAGATGCTACAGCTATATAAATTAAAAATACAATAATAATAAACCAAGGGCTGATCCTGCTCACAGTGATTTCAGTGGGAGTTTTGCACTGACTTAAGTGGGAGCAGGATTTAGGGCCACCATTTTTCTGTGGTGTTCTATCATTGTTCATTTTTTTTTTTGTTGTTTTTGTTTGTTCCTTTCCTGTCGAGGAACAGAGTGATTTATAGAGCCTATGATGACCTGTAATCCCAACCTGATCAACCAGCCACACAATGCAATTTGGTGCATCTTTGCAATAGAGGCCAAAATAAATTCGGTTTTAGATGGCACCAAGTAACCCTTATTTTAAATGTTTAAACCATATCAGATTAAAGGTCTTTTCCCTGGATGCTTGTTATTATATTTAGTAGTAAACTATGAAAACAGTCATGTTAGGTTCCACCCTTCCTTGCCTTTTGTGTATAACAACTCTTGTGTAATATAAACCAGTGGCCAAAAAGAAGGGGAAAACTAATTATGCATTAAAAAGAGTAAAAAACGACTTTATTAACTATCTCTAATAATGGTGTTGGGCTATATACAAATATCCAAAATAGAAATGGAAAGCTGAAGAAGGCTTGAAAGCATCAGAAACAGAAATTACTAGAAGAACCAACACTTTTTTATTATATTTAGTAGTATGCTATGAAAGAAATCATGTTAGGCTCAGCCCTTGCTGTTCTTGTGGATATTACTACTCTAGTGGACAGAGTTCTGGACTAGAACTCACAAGATCCGTGTTCTATTTCCTGCTCTACCACTTGCTGCTGGCTGACCTCGGACATGTTGCTTTGCCTCTGTTTCTCCATCTGTAAAATGGGGATAATAATACTGATCTCTTTTGTAAAGTGGTTGAGAGCTTCTGGTAAAAAAAAAAAGCACTATATAAGAGCCAGTATTTATTATTTAATAGGAAACATTTGCTACAAGGATGGGGGAAAAACATAACAAGATACATTTATTAATGGTTTCTACACTTTATTAATGGTTCAACCATTTATTAATGGTTTCTATACAAATATCCAAAATAGAAATGGAAAGCTGAAACAGGCTTGAAAGAATCCAAAACAGAAATAATTATAAGAACCAACACTTCAGTCTACACTGGACCAATCTAAAAGTGTGTTGAATTGTAAATAACCACACCCCTCGCTAAACTCAGAAGCTATGTTTCTCTTGCCCTTGATTTTCATATTGGGAAAGGGAAAAGTTTTGTGGCTTTAGCAGTTAATTTAGTTGAACCTACACCTACACCCTGACTTACTGTTCACTCCTTGGGAAGGGAAACCGGGTCCAGATCCCTATATCTGGCTGGGCTGTGCTTAGCAGAAAACATGGGAGAAGTACAAGGCAAAGTTTGTTCTAAGGGCCCCTGATCCTTGCCCTAACTAGCCTTGGGGTAACCTAAAGGCTTCTGTTATTTAAACCAGCTAGAGCTGCCCCCTTGGGACTGCTCCACAGACCTGGGTTCAGGGAGGCTTATTGCACTCTGGCTCTCAACACAGCCCTCCTGGGAAAGCCCTTTACACTGGCAATGGGGGGGGGTGAGGGGGAGTAGATAGTGTAGAGCTCACTGAATGGCTCCCCCTTGGGCTTTTCCTTCAATGTCTGAGGAATCCTATTCTGTCCTATAACAGCATATGTCCAGTCCCTTTGCACCACCAGAGCATCAACGGGGATGAAGCCAGGGGCCAGGATCTGTTCCTGAGATTTTAAGCTAAGCAGTCTGTCTGTCAGCTCCTTAAGCAGATGAGCCTGCAACCTCACTTGCACTCTGAGCAAAACCTCCACCCACACTTAACAAACCCTTCATAATTATCCCCTGCTCTGAGCCCTTTGTCGCCCCTGTGAGGACAGGATAGCATTTTATATATAGGAAAAAAATAAGCACCTCCAAATGTTGGATATGAAATAGTTCTAAAAATCTGTTTTACACTCCACCTTAAATTCTGTTAATTTTCTTTCATTTTGTCTATATGCCCACAGCAAGTTTTGCTACTATCATAATATAGCAGTGTTTGGGTTGCAAATTCTGGAAGGAAATATTTTAATGATCCAAAAACTCGGGACATTCATTTTAAAAAGAAAGGCATGACAAAAATTCTATAAGCATTAGTTTTGGCAAAACCACCTGACAAAGTCCATCTATATGGAGATATCCAAGAACAGATACACAATGATAAAAGGTTTCAGAGTAGCAGCCATGTTAGTCTGTATCCGCAAAAAGAAAAGGAGTACTTGTGGCACCTTAGAGATGAACAAATTTATTTGAGCATAAGCTTTCGTAAGCTACAGCTCACTTCAGCGGATGCATTATGGAGCTGTAGCTCACGAAAGCTTATGCTCAGATAAATTTGTTAGTCTATACAATGATAACGGATATAGATAGAAAAGTATCTTGGTTTATGAGAAGTTGTCATTCACCTTATTTCTGAGCACCCACCCTGTTAACTTTCCGGGGATGTTTACTGGACAATGCACACATTTGCTAATAAGAATTAAACATGACAAAAACTAATGCTCTCTTTTAAATTTTATGTTACTTGTTATATTGTATAATACTGTATTATGCTCTCATATTGGCATGATAGTCAACTGAAGCAAGACAGTTCATCCTAATGAACAGGAAAACACTGCCATGTGTTTCCTACTAAATTCACTTAGCCCTGGTCTACACTAGGAGTTGAGGTCGAATTTAGCGGCGTTACATCGATTTAACCCTGCACCTGTCCACACCACGAAGTCCTTTTTTTCGACTTAAAGGGCTCTTAAAATCGATTTCATTACTCCACCCCCGACAAGGGTATTAGCACTGAAATCAGCCTTGCTGGGTCGAATTTGGGGTACTGTGGACGCAATTAGATGGTATTGGCCTCCGGGAGCTATCCCAGAGTGCTCCACTGTGACCGCTCTGGACAGCACTCTCAACTTAGATGCACAGGCCAGGTAGACAGGAAAAGGCCCGTGAACTTTTGAATTTCAGTTCCCTGTTTGGCCAGCGTGGCAAGCTGCAGGTGACCATTCAGAGCTCATCAGCAGAGGTGACCATGATGGAGTCCCAGAATCGCAAAAGAGCTCCAGCATGGACCAAACAGGAGGTACGGGATCTGATCGCTGTATGGGGAGAGGAATCCGTGCTATTAGAACTCCGTTCCAGTTTTCGAAATGCCAAAACCTTTGTCAAAATCTCCCAGGGCATGAAGGACAGAGGCCATAACAGGGACCCGAAGCAGTGCTGCGTGAAACTTAAGGAGCTGAGGCAAGCCTACCAGAAAACCAGAGAGGCAAACGGCCACTCCGAGTCAGAGCCCCAAACGTGCCGCTTCTATGATGAGCTGCATGCCATTTTAGGGGGTTCAGCCACCACTACCCCAGCCGTGTTGTTTCACTCCTTCAATGGAGATGAAGGCAACACGGAATCAGGTTTTGGAGACGAGGAAGATGATGATGATGAAGTTGTGTATATAGCTCACAGCAAGCAAGTGGAGAAACCGGTTTTCCCAACAGCCAGGAACTGTTTCTCACCCTGGACCTGGAGCCAGTATCCCTCAAACCCACCCAAGGCTGCCTCCCGGACCCGCCAGGTGGAGAAGAGACCTCTGGTGAGTGTACCATTTAAAATAGTATAGATGGTTTAAAAGCAAGCATGTTTAATGATTAATTTGCCCTGGCATTTGCGGCTCTCCTGGATGTACTCCCAAAGCCTTTGCAAAAGGTTTCTGGGGAGGGCAGCCTTATTCTGTCCACCATGGTAGGACACTTTACCACTCCAGGCCAGTAACACGTACTCGGGAATCATTGTAGAACAAAGCATTGCAGTGTATGTTTGCTGGCATTCAAACAACATCCGTTCTTTATCATTCATGGTCACCTGGTTGAAATAGGGTGCTTTTCTTAAGGGGACATTCAGAGGTGCCCGTTCCTGCTGGGCTGTTTGCCTGTGGCTGAACAGAAATGTTCCCTGCTGTTAGCCACAGGGAGGGGGGAGGGGTTAGCAACGCGATGGAGGGAGGCAAAATGCGACCTTGGAACGAAAGCACATGTGCTATGTATGTAATGTTAACAGCAAGGTTTACCGTGAAAGAGAGTACCCATTGTTCTATAAAATGTGTCTTTTAAAATACCACTGTCCCTTTTTTTTTCTCCCCCAGCTCCAGGTGTTTCAAGGATTACAGGATCCTCTCCTTCCCAGAGGCTAGCAAAGATTAGAAGGCGAAAAAATGCACTCACAATGAAATGTTCTCTGAGCTCATGCTGTCCTGCCACACTGACAGAGCATAGACAAATGCATGGAGGCAGACAATGTCAGAGTGCAGGAAAGCACAAAATGACCGGGAGGAGAGGTGGCGGACTGAAGAGAGGGCTGAAGCTGAAAGGTGGTGGCAGTGTGATGAGAGGAGGCAGGATTCAATGCTGAGGCTTCTGGAGGATCAAACTAATACACTCCAGCGTATGGTTGAGCTGCAGGAAAGGCAGCTGGAGCACAGACCGCCTCTACAGCCCCTGTGTAACCAACCACCCTCCTCCCCAAGTTCCATAGCCTCCTCACCCAGATGCCCAAGAACACGGTGGGGGGCCTCTGGCCACCCAGCCACTCCACCCCAGAGGATTGCCCAAGCAACAGAAGGCTGGCATTCAATAAGTTTTAAAGTTTTAAACTTGTTGTGTGGCCTTGTCCTTCCCTCCTCCACCATCCCTCCCAGTTCTTCTCTCCTCCACCACCCCTCCCGGGCTACCTTGGCAGTTATCCCCCTATTTGTGTAATGAATTAATAAAGAATGCATGAATGTGAAGCAACAATGACTTTATTGCCTCAGCAAGTGGTGATTGAAGGGAGGAGGAGAGGGTGGTTAGCTTACAGGGAAGTAGAGTGAACGTAGGAGTGGGGGGTTTCATCAAGGAGAAACAAACAGAACTTTCACACCGTAGCCTGGCCTGTCATGAAACTGGTTTTCAAATTCTCTGATGTGCACCGCGCCCTCCTGTGCTTTTCTAACCGCCCTGGTGTCTGGCTGCACGTAACCAGCGGCCAGGCAATTTGCCTCAACCTCCCACCCCGCCATAAACATCTCCCCCTTACTCTCACAGATATTGTGGAGCGCACAGCAAGCAGTAATAACAGTGGGAATATTGGTTTCACTGCAGACTAACCGAGTCAGTAAACTGTGCCAGCGTGCTTTTAAATGTCCAAATGCACATTCTACCACCATTCTGCACTTGCTCAGCCTGTAGTTGAACAGCTCCTGACTACTGTCTAGGCTGCCTGTGTACGTCTTCATTAGCCATGGCTTTAAGGGTAGGCTGGGTCCCCAGGGATAACTATAGGCATTTCAACATCCCCAACAGTTATTTTCTGGTCTGGAAATAAAGTCCCTTCCTGCAGCTTTTGAAACAGACCAGAGTTCCTGAAGATGCGAGCGTCATGTACCTTTCCCAGCCATCCCACGTTGATGTTGGTGAAATGTCCCTTGTGATCCACCAGTGATTGCTGCACTATTGAAAGTACCCCTTGCGGTTTATGTACTCGCCAGCTTAGTGCTCCGGTGCCAAGATAGGGATGTGGGTTCCGTCTATGACCCCACCACAGTTAAGGAATCCCATTTCAGCAAAGCCATCCACAATGACCTGCACATTTCCCAGGGTCACTACCCTTGATATCATCAGCAGATCTTTGATTGCGTTGGCTACTTGCATCACAGCATCCCCCACAGTAGATTTGCCCACTCCAAATTGATTCCCGACTGACCAGTAGCTGTCTGGTATTGCAAGCTTCCACAGGGCTATTGCCAGTCGCTTCTCAACTGTGAGGGCTGCTCTCATCTTGGTATTCTTGCGCTTCAGGGCAGAGGAAAGCAAGTCACAAAGTTCCATGAAAGTGCCCTTATGCATGCAAAAATTTCGCAGTCACTGGGAATCATCCCAGACCCGCAACACTATGTGGTCCCACCAGTCTGTGCTTGTTTCCCGAGCCCAGAATCGGCGTTCCACGGCATGAACCTGTCTCATTAGCACCATGATGCCCACATTGCCAGGGCCCGTGCTTTGAGAGAAGTCTGTGTCCATGTCCTCATCACTCTCGTCACCGCGCTGGTGTCGCCTACTCACCCAGTTTCGCTTTGCCAGGTTGTGGTGCTGCATATACTGCTGGATAATGTGCGTGGTGTTTAATGTGCTCCTAATTGCCAAAGTGATCTGAGCGTGCTCCATGCTTGCTGTGGTATGGCGTCTGCACAGAAAAAAAGCGCGGAACAATTGTCTGCCATTGCTCTGATGGAGCGAGGGGCGACTGACGACATGGCTTATAGGGTTGGCTTACAGGGAATTAAAATCAACAAAGGGGGTGGCTTTACATCAAGGAGAAATAAAAAGAACTGTCACACAGAATAGCCCCCTCAAGGATTGAACTCAAACCCCTGGGTTTAGCAGGCCAATGCTCAACCCACTAAGCTATCCCTCCCTCTGGTATTTCAGGCAGGACTTCACGGAGGGACGGAGGGATGGGGGAGCAAATGAATACAAAACAAATCTGGTCTATTTCTTGTTTTGATCCACTCCATCTATCTTTTATATCTTTGGCTGGCAGCAGACGGTGCAGTAGGACTGCAAGCCATCCACATCTCCTGGCTGCTCTGCAGAAGATGGTGCAATAGGACTGCTAGACATCCATGTCTCCTACCTGCTCACCATAAGATGGTACAATAGGACTGCCTGCAGGACTAAAGAAATGGCCTGGTCGAGTCACTCCTAATTTAGTCCCTGTACCCGTATCTGCCCAGGCGCTCCTGACCGACCGTACTGAGGCGGCCAGGAGCACCTCGGTTATGATGAGGATGGTTTTCAGGCCTATTGTACCATCTGCTGCCACAAGGCAATGGGTTGCTGCTGCTGTGTAACAATGCAGTACCGCGTCTGCCAGCACTCAGGAGATATACGGTGACAGTGAGCTGAGCGGGCTCCATGCTTGCCATGGTATGGCATCTGCACAGCTAACTTAGGAAAAAAGGCGCGAAACAATGGTCTGCCGTTACTTTCACAGAAGGAGGGAAGGAGGGAGGGCCCGATGACATGTACCCAGAACCACCCGCGACAATGTTTTTTGTCCCATCAGCATTGGGATCTCAATCCAGAATTTCAATGGGCGGCGGAGACTGTGGGAACTGTGGGATAGCTACCCACAGTGCAACACTCCAGAAGTCGACGCTAGCCTCGGTACTGTGGAAGCACTCCACCGAGCTAATGCACTTAATGCACTTAGAGCATTTTGTGTGGGGACACACACAACTGACTATATAAAAACGATTTCTAAAAAAACGCCTTCTATAAATTCGACCTAATTTCATAGTGTAGACATACCCTTAGGGTATTTCAGGGCAGTTTGAGGTATTGTAGGAAAGACAGTTATTATTGAGAATTAGAATAGCTGAACTATCATGTAATTTGGGAGGTGAAATATAATATGTTTGCATCATCTTTAATCAAAGAATGAAATGTTCCCGCACTGGCAACATGTATTTTATGTCTGTTGCTAAGCTAAAGATGAGCTGTAATATTACTGGAATATCATACGGGGGAAAAACAGATCTAAGTATTCATGAAAAATACATTTTATCACAGTGTATTTTATTTCCATGGTTTTACCATCATGTTGTCTAAATATTCTGATTTTGTTCATTGCTTGCAACAAAACAAGCTATTTTGTTTTTCTGTTTGAGAATGTGTTGGATGGCCTACAAGGAGTAATTAAGCAGAGTGGTAGTAAATAAACCCCAGTGGAAATTATTCATTTAATGGGCAGGAAAATCTGTACTTTATTATTTTGCTGACAGAGTTTTAGTAAATTATACTTCATTGTGATCTCTACTAGACAGCTCATACTCTTGCTGAATTACATGAGATTCCCAAAATGTCAAAGCATATTGCTTTCCAGATTCCTAGCACTATGTTTGGCTTTGTTATTACTGCTTAGCTGTTTATGATGTGAAGGTGCTTTTACAATAGAGCTAGTTTTTAGTTTCCTTTGGAAGGGGAGGAATTAGATATTTGTGACACTATGATATTAGTGATATTGCATTTCTTTTGTGAAGAGAGAAGCAAAGCCATTATTTGTGTTAATACTTTTTTTTTCAAATTAGAAGGGGTAGAATTATTAGCTGAAGACAATTTGTCTGAAGAATTTAGTTCTTTTTTTTCTGGTTGTGTATTGTCTGCAAACAAACTTCGATCTTGATTAATTTAGGTCCCAATCCAGTGAAACTGTTATGTACAGGTATAATGTTATGCATGTAATTAGTCCTGCTGAAGTCAATGGAGAGTTGATCTGTTTCGTAAGCATACAGTTCCTGATCTTGACTGGAAATAATTAAAAAAAATTAAACTCAAAAGTTCAATGAAATTGTTTATCAACTTTTCACTTTTCAGATTTGAACAAAAAAGAAATGTTCAGAAATATATTATTTCCTTTTTCAGCTAGTTCTCCTTTGGTCCCTGCACAACAGGCCAAACTAACCTCCGTTCCCAACACAGGCAGCTATAAGGGGCTTGCACAGCGGATTTCCCTGGCGGGCCATGTGCCAAAGGTCGCCGATCCCTGACCTAGAATAACTAATAGCCCAGTGGCTAGGGCACTCACTTGGTATGTAGGAGACCTGGGATCCAGTCCCTGCTCTGAATCAGACAAAACAGGCATGTGAACCTTACCCACTGGGCTGTTGGCAGGTCTCACTAGTCTTAACCAATCCTCTTTTTTTAAAAAAAGGAAAAAAAAATGAAAGGTCCAGTTTCATCCCAATGCAGTATGAGAAAATTTTCACAGGATGGGGTAACCATTTTCTGGTCAGCTCTAAATTAAAGGACATTCTAACTTTCTTTTTCTCGTTCTTCTTTCCTAAGGCAGAAATCATCCTCACTGACCCTTGCCATGTGTGTTTTAAAAAAGTTGCTCTTACTAATTACTACTGATGACTGAGCACAGACCTCTAATTATTTTTAGACAATTTGTTCTAAGTTTAAATGTATTTATATGTATGGGTAAATGAGAAATATAGGGTTTTCTCTGAAGATGTTATTTGTATTTGGCACTTCATTTTAGGAGGCTTTAACACAATCCCAGTTCATTCAGCTCTGACTAAATTTTGCTTATGTAGACTATATGGAAACAATCTCAGATTAAAGTTAGATACCCAGCAGGCAGAAAGGACTAAATTCTAGTCCATATACTCATTGGTCCTGGAGCCCAGCCATTTCTCTACAATCTGTCCATGTTTGGTGTCCCTACAGTGCTGCAGAGACTATGGGGCTCCACAGACATAAGGATTTGGCCCCATTGCACAGTTGGCACCATGCAGGTTCTCTGACTGAAAAGGCCCTTAGAATCCAGTGTGGAAAGGGCACTAGTGAGAGTCCTCATAAGAGGTCTCATTACACATATGTAAATCAACCTAGGTTTGCCAAACATCTCACTGACATTTGTTAAACTTTTGCGCAAGACTAGGATGAGTTTTGAGTAACACTTCTCTTCCTCGCCTCAGGTTCTGGGCAGGGATTAAATGGGTTTAGGGCAAAGCCACACAAAACTCACCTGGATTTTTAACCTGAAACCAACCAAAGCTCAGCAGTTTTGGCTATGTGTTTGCTTTCAGTTTTCATGTTCATTCAGTGGAAACTGAGGGGACTGGAATGCACACAAAATTAGCAGGAAAGTTTTGCAGAACTTCCTGCAAATTAAAGTCACAGTGTTTATCATCATCAAGTCCTTGTTCTCAGACAGCATGGCTCTTAACTTGTCTATAGTAAATGAATGGGATCAGTGAAGACCCTGTCATTGTAAATGGGCAGTATGATGGGTTATACAAACTCCACACACTAGGGTTAAAGGACAGTACTGGTCCAAGGTAGTCTTCACTGCATCCAGCCCTGCAGAGCATGCTCCAGTTGGAGAAGTGGTTGAAAAGGGAGCAACCCAGCTCAGAAGGGGGGAGGACGACAGACGTACCCTGAAGGTTCCTGACAAGGGTGCTGGAGAAGCCTCCCTGATGGAGTGAGACTATATGTTGAGCCCAAGTTATCTGGCAATGAAAGCTGAGAGAGAGAAGCAATGGTTGGGTAACTCAGAGGGCATCTTCAGGGACCAGACACTGCTGACCCTCCTAAGACCCTAGATTGGAACCTGGTGGAGTGGGTGGGCCTTAGTTCCCCTACCACTACCCCTACTACTGGAGGGACCCAAACCACTTGTCCACCTCACCTCACATCTGATTAAAGAAGGACCAGGACTGTAAGACCTAACCCCCAGGAGGGGGCACTAGGTATGCTAACCACTAGGCCACCTAACCCCCCATGAACTCTATTACAGGCAAACATATCTTGGACTGGAGAACCTTAGGGGGTTGTCAGTGACAGAGAAGACTGATTCCTGTATATCACAGGGTGAGCTCAGGATTACAAATCCTCAATGCCAGAGCTTGGTAAGGAGTTAATCTTTTAATCTGCAGAGGGGAAAGTCAAAAAGTCCTCTAAAGCTGGTAATGGGGCTTTTCTGTGAAAAATAGAGATACTAGAGGCCAGTCAATTCAATAATTGCACTCAACACAGTGCAGGTATTAAATATTGCAGAATGGGACATACTGCAGAATGGGATAGGACATAGTGCTTAACAACTGAGCACCACTGGTGCCCCTATTTCCAAAATCTCTTTCCAGTGCCTGGGAACTAACATGGCTAAATGAAATGGACAAGGAATTTGAGTTAGCCTTTTGTAGGTAGGAAAGTGTAAAAGCCCTCTGGTCAGAGTCCTTACAGGGGAGAAATTAAATAGGCCAGACAAGTATCTGTTTGTCTGTACCCTATGCCCCAAACTGTACTCACATACCATCTGTACATACTTTGTGGCATGTGATTGGAGAAAATTAATTTTAAATCTGACCTTAGATTATTACAATAAACTAATTTTCTGGCCTGAAAAGGAAAAAGGTCTAAAAAGTCCGAGTCTTCCCTTAGTGCCTAATTACAGCTAGGTGAAATTTTCAAAACAAATATCTTATACATTGTAAAATACAGTTTTGGATTGATGAAAACCATTTGAGAATTCAAGTGGAAAATAGAATTTAAAAAGTTTTTAAAAAATCAAAATGTTTTGTTTCAGCATTTTCTAACACAAGTGTTTTTCTTTTGTTTTGAAATGATGTTTCATTTTGAAGTTTAGCTAGACTGATATATAAACAAGTGTAAAAAGCACCCCAAAATGAAATGAAACAATACAAAAAAAAATTCAGATCAACCCAAATTAATGTTTTTTCCCCTGATTTTTGTTTGTTTGACCACTGAACTGAAAAATCAATTATTCCCTCAGCTCTACTCATAACCCCAACAAGTTGGTTTTGCCTTCTTCCTCTTGATTTGAATTCGGCAGTCTGGGAACAGAACTGCAAAATCATGTGACACAACAGTAAGAACAAATGGGGAATACCTGCTGCAAAGAGAGACTGCCATCATTAGAGTTGAATTTGTCTGCATGAGATTTTGAATAACAAATGTGTTTCAAGCAATTGGTCCATTTTGTGTGTGTGTGTAGAAATTCATGAAATGAATGCTTTGCAAAGAATAATTCTCCCAGGCTACTTGTTATCTAACCAGCTCCACCTTGTTTTCAAGCAGTCTAGACTGAGTCCTTCCCTTCAAGCAGTTATGTGCTTCCTGAACGTTTCACTCCCAGCTTGCTCAGGAGAATTATTTCCAGGATTGTATATCTTCAAAGGAAACTAATCTTCTGTAAAATTATCTTTTCTAGGAACCTCAGTCCAGTTTATCTGGAATGATATCCATATGCCAAGGAATTTTTAGTTGCTGCAAGAACATATTTTCTCTTCACTTTGGATATTTATATCATCCATAATTTGAATGTATGCTGCACAGTTCACACATTAGCCTTTTGCAGTCTTCTAGGTTGTTTCCTCTTAGCCCCAATACCACGCAAATGATGTAGGTGAAGGAGTATTCAGTAGGTTTCATAAGATCAATCTTTGTTATTTCAAAGTAGAAGTTGTTTCCAATGTTTTCTATGCAGCGAGGACAGCTGGAAGTGCCCTAGGGTCGCATGCATCTTTGCTGTGATCTGCCCCATGTCCATCAATTCCTTGAAGTGGAACCGTTTTCATTGTACTCTAGCTGAGCTGGTCAATTCAAGAAAAGGAAGGCAGTCAGTACCATATAGAAACCAATTTCTTACCTCCTATTAAACTCTAAAGACTAAAGGCAAGAAGTGCAGACAGTCTCGTCTTCTTCCTCTCTCACTCATTTGCTACCCAGCTAGCCGCCTAAAGTGGAGTTCAGGACTCCATTCAAAAACTGAATTATCCAGGAGCATTTTTTCATTGTTGAACTTCATGAGGGCTGGGAACACCGAAGAGTGTGGGTGACAGAATTTAAACAGAGTTGATCAGCCGCTGATAATGGCTTAGGAAGGTGGACTGGCCAGGTCGCCCTTTGAAATTATGTAAGGCAAGGCAAGTCCATTAAAACACCCTGTGGGTTATAACACCAAACTTCCTCTGTGCTGTAAAGGGACCCAGAATATCAGTTTCTCAGATTAATAAAGAAAGTACATGGATTACTCTCAGTCTGAAGTGAAAAGTTCTCTCCAAATGCCTTCTCCAAGTCATTTCTCTACTTGAGGTAGGCAAGATATTTATTGTGAATCTTTTTTTTTTAATTGCCTGATTTTGAATGGACAAAAATTCTGCAAAACATGAACAATTGAGTGCAATGTTTTTCCATATGCTAGATGTTTGTAAAAAGCTGAAAAGCCATTTTCATTTATGACTTTTGAAAATGTTTCCAGAGCATAATCTCCCTCAAAATCACATGCTCTATTGAATTCAGTGTAGAAGTGGGAGCATGAAGGTCCTGCAGTTTATGTCCACATCTGTTCGTGATGACTCTTAATGCTTTGCACTCTTGTACTGTACCACAGTATTATACAGATGTTTAGTCATGAAGTATGTAATCATTATTGCCTCCATTTTTCAGTTGATGAAAATGAGATTGAGAGAAGTTAAAAGATTATTTTCAAAATCATAAATGTGTTTACAAATGCACAATTACCATAACTGCATGCACATATTGGCTAATTCCAGTTAGGCTCATTTGGCTCCATTTGCATGTACAAATATTCATTTTGCATATGCAGATGTAAACTGCACTTACGGTTTTGTGCACATCTATGTATGGAAAAAAGTGACTTGTTCAAAGTCATGCAGCAAATCAGTGTCAGAGCCAAGACTGGAAACCTGGTCTCCTGACTGCTATATTTCTCTAACTAGATAAAAAGAAAAGCTTCTTCTGTGTTCTGCTGCTTGTTGAGTTTAAGTAAGTTTTCCAGTCTCCTAGTACCAATATTCCCTATTGTTCTACTACGAAAATGCGCACTATGAACTCTGGAGCACTGTCATTTCTAAAAGACGGGTATATACTGCAGCAGTGGGACACATGCTTTAATAATCAAAACTTATTACTACACAAAAATGTTGTTTCAGCTCTTTTTCTGTGTAGCAAAACAGTGGCACCCAGTGGCCAGACATGCCAAAACCCTTGCCAATAAATTTTTAGAAACCTTATTTTCAATAAACAAACAAGGCAAAGAAAAAGAAATTAGCAGCTGTATTAGAATTATTCACTATATTTTTTTCTAAATGTCCCTTTAAAAATATTCTTACAAACTTCCAAAAAACAACAAC
Source organism: Lepidochelys kempii (assembly GCF_965140285.1). Classification (NCBI taxonomy): domain Eukaryota; kingdom Metazoa; phylum Chordata; order Testudines; family Cheloniidae; genus Lepidochelys; species Lepidochelys kempii. The sequence goes on from NC_136387.1 coordinate 26,439,502, forward strand.
AAAAACTTCAAGGAAATTCCATAATCTGAGATTCATAAAGGTTTATAGAATCCCAGAATATAGGTGCAATCAACTGCAATTACATAATTTTATTCCAAAAAGGTATTAAATACAAGATGAACATTATTTAATAGTATCCATGTGCCGTATATGTTGCTATGGGAGGGGAAGCAGCATTCCTCTAGTGATGACTAGTTTTGAATGCTTAAATATTTTTCTCTAGAAGCTGATAGGCCATATCATTCAATTGTTAAAGAGACAAAGATCCTGAAAGGCTGTCAAAGACCTTCTTGGAAGCAATTACACCACAGCCTTGCCCAAAGTTTAAAAGAGCCTCTTGGCCTGGAGATTAGGATTTCAGAGAAATTCAAATTTGAAATTTTACCACTATTATCGGCTCCAATAGTAATATAATATTTTAAAAGATACCTGTGCTGGGTATATATTAAGGCTGCATATTAAATCCACAGAATGTACATCTGAGGTCGCATATAGGCATTTTGCAAACATTTTCTTCCCAGAACTGTACACTTTCTGAAGCCATAGCAAATGATCAGGACTTGACATCTGGAGAAGATAAGCGTGGATGGGTGATAAAAGATACTCCTAGATTCAATAGGTCAACTCAAGGCTGACTTTTTGTCATATTTTCGCTTCAGAACATTGTTGAAAAGCTGTTAAAATTTCAGACACTCCAATACTACATTATGCAGTCTGATTTCCCTTTGTGATTGCTGTTACCTTACTCATTAAGACAGAATTATGTTTAAATTTATGAGGCTGTAATTTTTCTGATATTTTTATCATAATGAGCATTTGATTGATGCAGTAATGTAAATAGAAATCGAACAGTGTTGCAGTCTTGAACTACAGGACTTAGTACATTAATCTGATGTTTTTATGTACTCTAACTTTCAAACTGAACCAAATATATCAGGAGAAAGAGATGCTAATAAGATGTCCTGACCAAAATATTCCTTTACCCTGCTCTGTCCTACATGTGTGACCTTTTGACTTAAGAACATAAGAAAAGCCATACTCAGTCAGACCAAGGGTCCATCTAGCCTAGTATCCTGTCTTCCAACAGTAGCCAGTGCCACATGCTTCAGAGGGAATAAACAGAACATGGCAATTTTTGAGTGGTCCATCCCCTGTCTTCCAGTCCCAGCATCTGGCACTCAGAGACTTAAAGACACCCAGAACATCGGGATGCATCCGTGATCATCTTGGCTAATAGCCATTGATGAACCTATCTTCCATGAACTTATCTATTTTTTTTTTTACTCCAGTTATAGTTTTAGCCTTCAGTCCCATGGCAATGAGTTGCAGAGGTACGGTCAACCTGTGGAATGCCTTGCCAGAGGATGTTGTGAAGGCTAAGACTAACAGGGTTCTGAAAAGAACTAGATAAGTTCATGGAGGATAGGTCCATCAATGGCTATTAGCCAGGATGGGCAGGAATGGTGTCCTTAGCCTCTGTTTGCCAGAAACTGGGAATGAGAGACAGAGGATGGATCACTTGATGATTGCCTGGTCTGTTCATTCCCTCTGGAATACCTGGCACTGGCCACTGTCGGAAGACAGGTTACTGGGCTAGATGGACCTTTGGTCTGACCCAGAAGGGCCATTCTTATGTTCTTATGTACATATGTTCTCCATTGTGTGAAGAAGTACTTCCTTATGTTTGTTTTAAATCTGCTGCTTGTTAATTTCATAGAGTGACCACCCGGTTCTTGTGTTATGCGATGGGATAAATAACACTTATTTACTTTCTCCACACCATTCATGATGTCATAGACCACTATCCCCCCTCAGTTGTCTCTTTTCCAACTGAACAGTCCCAGTCTTTTTAATCCTTCCTCATAAGGATGCTGTTCCATACTGCTAATCATTTTTGTTGCACTTCTCTGTACCTTTTCAATTTCTAATATGGGTTTTTTGAGATGGGGCAACCAGAACTTCATATAGTATTCAAGGTGGGGGCATACCATTGATTTATATAGTAGCATTCTGATATTTACTGTTTTACTATCTATCCTTTTCCTAATGGTTCCTAACTTTCTGTTTGCTTTTTTCACTGCCACTGCACATTTAACAGATATTTTCAGAAAACTATCTAGAATGACTCCAAGATCTATTTCTTGAGTCATAACATCTAATTTAGACCCCGATCATTTACAGTTTTGATTGTTTTCCAATGTGCATTGCTTTGCATTTATCAACATTGAATTTCATCTGTCATTTTGTTGCCCAATCACCGGTGAGATCCTTTTGTAACTCTTTTCAGTCTGCTTGGGACTTAACTATTTGAGTAATTTTAAACTTTGCCACCTTACGGTTTGCCCCTTTTTCTAGATCACTTATGAATATGTTGAACAGCACTAGTCCCAGAACAGGTCCTTGGGGGAACCCACTATTTACCTCTCTCCATTGTGAAAACTGTCCATTTATTTCTACCCTTTGTTTCCTATCTTTTAACCAGTTATTGATCCATGAGAGGATCAGGTTCCTTCTCTAGGCCTGAAGAAGAGCTCTATGTAGCTCAAAAGCTTACACCTCCCACCAACAGATGTTGGTCCAAGAAAAGATATTACCTCATCTACCTTGTCTCTCTCATTTTGAAACATAGAAGTTAGGCTGCTATTAATCCAAGTGTGTCATGTTAATTATACCTTTCTCATTTTTTAATCAAAATGTCATTTGGTAACAATGCCTTTCAAATACATTGTTTGTTGGACTCTTAAACAAGTTACATGGGTTAAAGTTTGAACTGATATTAGCTTTCCGTAAGTTTCATGTAGAGGGAGCAGCATGGAGGAGACATGAATGGGCTCCTGATCAACGTATTTTATTTCAGCTAAAATGAATGCTACATTGCTAAGGCTCATTTGACAAAATGGTGCATATGACTTTCTGATCGACCTGATTGTTTTATGTTAACTCATCCAAATAACAAGTGATGCATTTGGCCCATATTTCCATCTGGATGGTTTTGTATTTATCCCCCTTCCCCCAGAATGTCTGAGTGTGAGAGAAATGGTACCATAAAAGGATTTCATGCATTACAGACAGAGCTTAGCTGATAATTTAATTCTCTTCTTGTAAATTATTATAAAATAATTCTAATTGAAAAAATATAACAAGGTAGGTTCACTTCCAAACTGGAAGCAAAACCAATTTGATGTTTGACTTGGTAATGTCTACTTAGCGAGAAAACTTATATCTTATGTTGAATTATTTTAAATCAGGCAATACAACAGATATGAAGAGAGAACTCAGAAATTCAAAAAAAGATAAAATAAAAAGGCTTTAAATAAGGCATGTTTAATGTCCCATGAGTCAACAAAATTACTTTGTGGTTTGAACTGATTTTATATTATTAATAGGGCTGTTCAACATTCTCCTACAAATCCCCTATTCCATTGGTAATAACTTTTTCCTAATGCAAACATAGAAAATAAGAATGTACTAGAAGATGCTAATAATTGTGAAATTGAGATTTAAAATGTATAAAAACTCCAACTATGCAGGATTTGATTGGGATGTTCAGCTTTTGTATTAGTAATTGTATTATGATACGACTTTCCCTGGCAATTTATTCTTGACTTTGATTTTTTTTTTCCTATGAGAATTGAAATAAGATTGAAAGTCCAGGAGTTAAAAGTGTGGATTTTTAATTAACTGCCTGCAAAGAACAGTGCTGCAAAATGGGTAAGAGAGAGATACCACGAATGGTCCTTTTGTGGCCTAGGGAGAGGACAACTTGATTTGTACCTCTTTGTTGAAATTGAGATGAATGCTATCATGCTATTGGCCCATTTGGCACAATTTTGCATGTGACTCTAGTCTCTGGACTAGATGACAAAAAGGGAGGGATGTTGAATATGAATCATCTTCTTAAAAGCCTATTTGGAGTAAACATATATTTTCTTATAGCTTTCATATGCCCACAGTGTGTAGATTTAAGTGATTCTTCCATGATGGGTTGCCCAGGGTGGACAAGGCCTGTAAAGTTAAAATGAGAGAAGAAAGGGTACCTTTGATACTGTGGCATACTTTACACACTGTGTGTAACGGGATGATGACCATTTATGGCAGGTTACAGGCCCAGCCTGACCTTGTTCCTGGTTTAGCACAGAACCAAGGCATTCTGAGACTTGCAGTACAGATGGACCATTAGAGCTATAGGCCTCAGCCTTATTGCAAAGAATACTGGAAAGGGATGCTATACACAAATTTTTTTATTTTTTTTTGTGCTCATTGTGGAGAGACCAAAGGGAATAGGACTGGCTGTTAGATCTCTCAAGTCAAAGGGCCTGGAAAGGGCTGGGAAGAGCCCAGAGGGGCAGCTGAAGGGATAAGTAAAGCACCTTGAGGAAGGTGTGGCCTTTTAACAAGGAAGCCAGAGTTTCTAACCCCAAGAAGGGGAATTAAGAGACTGTACCAGATCATAGGAGCTGCCCTATGGGAAGTAAGGAGCTAAGTAAAAGAGGAATAGTGGAGGCTTCATTGTTTAGGGCTTCAAGACTGGAATTCTCAGAAGTGGAGTTGTGGGGGAGCTTACACCTCCCCACCCCGCCAAGGGCCACCAGTGGTTATCACTGTACTATCCCTAAAAGGGGAAACCTTTTTAGGAAGGACTGTGACCCAGAGAAAGAAACTGGAAGATCTTGGACTTTTACTTGGTTTTCTTTGGATGTTTGTTTCCATGTAATGGGTGGAGTTATCAGTTTTGATGGATGGCTAAATTAGTTTACCGGAAGGAAACTGAGATATGGACATATTTAACACATCAAGGAGATAAAAAAATAAGAGAACTATTATAGTGCTTGTGGAATGGCAGACACTGCCCCACAACCGTAGACACCACCACAATCAGTTAAAAGGGATTAAAGAATGCCTGTGGTCCGAACCTGCTCTAACCCACCATGCCTGTGTGAGTTGCCAGGGAGAGAGCCCTTAACAGGGTGGAACTCAGGTCTGTTGGCGTGGCAGTGTGAAACAAGCAGAGCTCACACCCAGGGCTTCCATGTAATGGGTTTACCCAGGATTACTTGCTGAGCCATGGCCTGAGCCGTCTGAAGAAAGAAGCTGGGCTGGTTTGCTGCGTTTGTGAAAATCCCCAGGACTAACGCTCGGACTTCAGCCAGACAGGAGGGTGGGAGCTGAGACTTGCTGTGGGGTTTTATTGCTTCCCCTCCTTTGCATGTTGGAGGTGATCTGGCCCCTCACAGGCCACAGAGCTACTTTACTTTTTGTTTGGTCTGCTTTATACCCTGTCTGGAAGGGGTCAGCCTTGCTAAGACATACAGCCAGAGGGCTATACACCTTACCCCAGGTCCACACCATAGGACTGCTGTTGCCAGGAGAACAATTGTGAGTGAGATGCCTGATTTCACCCTAAGCGGGCAACCTTGACAAACAACCTTTATCAATGGTCATTAACTCCTGAGAAACCCTGGTCAGGCTATTTGCCTCTGGAAAGCATGGGTTCTTTTTAGGATGCCCGTCATATCTTTGAGATCTATTTGGAGAGAAATTATTGTAATTACAGCTAGGTTTAAAAGACAAAAAGCGTATAGCAAAAGACACATGAAGTAAAAGAGCAATATGCTATAACTGCATTAGTTCATTTTCCTAGCAAGACATAGTTCATGCTACTGGAAAGCTCTGATACACAGAGAGAGAATCTTATAAACACCCAATCTCTCAAATCATAAACTGGCCTTTATGTCAGTGGCTCACAGACATACTGTGGCCTGGGGGACTGACTGACAGTGACTTAGAAGGACTGAGTGACACTGAGCCTTTGTGCTCAGTTTTTAATAACTTCTAAGACCCTATCCTCCCCATCTCCTTCAAAGAATAACAGTAAGACTTCAGGCACCTCTGACAAGCCATCATTTGAGGCCTCTAGGTCTTTGGCCACTGGGGATTGTGACAACTGGAAAGTCAATGTCTGAAAAGCATTAAATAGAAGTCAGCTCTCTTCAGAATGCACACACAACCCTCCAGAGACTGAGCCCCCATAGCCCCTAGAATTAGAGTTTATTTGGACTATTGTCTTTCTGTAACATTTCCAAATATGGACAAGAAAGCACAGGTCTTAGCACAAGCAGCAGGACTCCTCTCCTAGAGCAGCAGCAGAGTAAGAGGAAAGGAGCCTGAAGTCATTAGGAGGAGAGGTGCTCAACACCTCTGGACACTTTTGGGTTAGAGTCAAATGCTGATATTAAATTTTGGCTTGTGTGACCAAGGCCAGAAAGGGTGTCATTGTTTGAGCTGAGATTCATCCTTTGCTTAGTCCCTGAGATCATTCTGCCTTTCACACAATTACACTGTCCCTTCTTGTGGCCAGAAGTCATGCTGGCTGCTAAGCAAAGGAGCTGGCTCCACCATAGGTAGCAATCTCCTCAGGGGTTTGTGGACCAAGCTACATCTATCATGGCCCCCTCATCTGTGAACCAATCTTGGGTCTTTCAAAAAATCAGTGGGTCTACTGCTGAAGTTTTTTCTGAAACTCAAAGGCCAGTCCTAGGTGATGAAGAGAGGACTATGAATTATCTGTGACCTCTAGGAAATGAGTAACAAGACTTCAACCCTAGTGATCAGTACAAATTTGTGTGTTTTTGAGACTATATCAGAAGGAAAACAACTAGGAATGTATGGGTGTAGCTGCACTACAATATAGCACTCATGGCTGGTCTGTGTCAGCTGACTTTAGGGTGATTAGATGTCCTTATTTTATAGGGACAGTCACAATATTTGAGGCTTTGTCTTATGTAGGCGCCTATTACACCCCACCCCCTGTCCCAATTTTTCACACTTGCGATCTGATCACCCTAGCTGACTTGAGCTCACGGGTCTTCAGCTCTGGTGGTATAGATGTTCAGGATCGAGCTGCAGTCCAGGATCTGGGACCATCCCTCCTCGCAACCCAAGCCCAAACTTGAGTCCCACAATTTTATAGCCCTGGAGCTTGAGCCCTGTGAACCTGAGTTAGCTGACATGGACCAGACATGGGTGTCTAATTGCAGTGTAGACATGCCCTATGTTTTCTTTATAAAAGAAAGTTGAGAAGCTTCTTTATATTTCTGCCAATCAGTGGTGAGGCATTTGTGCCCTGAGGCTTTGTGGTCTCAAAAGGCCGTATCTGCCCTACCCTAAATGAATGAGGCTTAGCAGTGAGCCTTTCTGTTATCATTCCGGGCATGTCTTAATAAAAGTGATTCATTGCTTGGCTGTAAGTCAAGACACTTGATCATTATCAGATTTTTTTAAAACTGTTTTCTGCAATATGCAAGCCCAAGCTAATTTAGATAAGGTCAGGATCTCAGCTGACCTTAGCAGTGTTAAAGATGACTTTCCCTTCATATCTTCTACCTTATTCTTGAAAGATTTTTTTGCAGTATCCCCAAGGCAGAACTGGAAAGGAAGGTTAGTGGATAATTCAGTCATTAAATTACCTATATATATATATATATATATATATATATATTAATTATAAACTAATATATATATAAGCACAAAAAGCATCTGAGAGGGTCACTATTTATTTGAACTCATCTGAAACCTTTTGTTCTTATTGTAACTTTTTATGACTTCTCAGAGAAAATAAAACTCCCTTGCATACAGAGAGACCAAGTGTAAATAATTCCAATGGAGCAAGGATAAAATTAACTTGCACAACCATTTTGATACAGAATAAAACAATTAGAATCCCAATTGTTAGTGACTATACTAATTTTATCTAAGTCTGGAAAAACATAAACTGTGGGAATGGAGTAAATAAGTAAAGTAAGAATAATGTTACTAAAAAAGTAAAATAAGTAAAACATTTCCACTGATATGCATGAAAAATGTGAGAGGATCTACTTTGTCTTGATTTTATATCCTGAATATGAGGCTATTACATTTTATGAAGTTTTTCTTTGTTTTCTGCAGTTAATTATCAAAAAATTAAACTCCAATCTCACAATGATAAGGCAGAATAACTTCCCAAATGCATGGAATGTGTACAAAAGAGATGAGCCATGATGAAGGTGGGGCATGTATTGCTTTTCAGTGTTTGTTGCAGATGGAACTGAAAACCTTAAGAAGTGTGTTATCAATAGGCTTGGTAGGATTTGATTTAAATGGATAGATGTTGGTAAACATTGATTTCAGGTGACACTGAAAATGACGAAAGAAATACCAATAGCTAACAGTCAGGAAGAGTGCAGTCTCCCACCTTGAGCCTGCTGTGATCACTGGTGTCACTGGGCCTGCAGAAGTGGCAGCACAGGGAGCCCTCTGCAGCCCCGCTGTCAGGGACCGGCTCCTTCACTCCTACTCCTGTGGCAGTGAAGATGCAGAGGAGCTGCTACTGGGCTGGTGACACCCAGGTTTCAGATGTGGGGAAGGTTGCAGTCTTGCCCAGTGCAGCAGGGACCACATGGCCTGGACTGTGAGGAGGAGGAGGCTGAGGTCCCAGCGACAGGGAAGGCCAATTCACTGTTAAATGGCTCAATCTGTACGGGGTAGAAGCTGTTCAGCAGTGGGTTGGCCTTCCCACAGCAAAGGGCTCAGCCTCTTCCTCATGGCCCTAGACATCTTTCCAGTACTTTGGGCCTGCAGGGATCTGGTGTCTTGCCCCCACACCACCTAGCCATGCAGGAATCCCTCTACAACTCTGCTGTTGTGGGCCCTGCTCACTCACTCACCAGCCAGGAGCATGGGGGCCATTTCCAGGCAGGAACTGTTAATCAGCACTCTGCAGCTGGTGCTTCATTGTTTTCCTCAAGGCCCTGACTGGGGGATATCTCTGCACTGCTAGGCCAGAACTGTAGCCTCCATGGCACATTACGCTCCCACATGTTTGGCACCTTGGCCCTGCTGTTAGTGCTGTCAGGGTAGGGTGAGCAGGGCAGCCGCCCTGGGTGCAAAGCCACAAGGGTGGAAAATGGGGCAGAAAAATGACAAAAAAACCAAGCAGGGGGTGCTTGCTCACCCTGGGTGCTAAAATTTCTAGTGTAGTATTACTCTGTGGGAGCTCCATGCAACCCCATTATCAGTGCTGCCTTCATCCTAACTCCAACTCTACCCACCTTAATTTTTAGCAACTGTAAGAATAAAACTAATTAAAAATCTTTAAAATAAAAATCGATAATCGTTGTAATTAGAAAGAAAATGAAATTCAAATTCTGCCAAGCCTAGTTATCAGTCATGCTATAGGTAATGTGAAAGCTGCAAGGAATGTAGGGGACTTTAGGTAAGTGTTAGGGGACTGGAGCACATGACTTATGAGGAGAGGCTGAGGGAACTGGGATTGTTTAGTCTGCGGAAGAGAAGAATGAGGGGGGATTTGATAGCTGCTTTCAACTACCTGAAGGGGGATTCCAAAGAGGATGCATCTAGACTGTTCTCAGTGGTACCAGATGACAGAACAAGGAGTAATGGTGTCAAGTTGCAGTGGGGGAGGTTTAGCTTGGATATTAGGAAAAACTTTTTCACTAGGAGGGTGGTGAAGCACTGGAATGGAGTACCTAGGGAGATGGTGGAATCTCCTTCCTTAGAGGTTTTCAAGGTCAGGTTTGACAAAGCCCTGGCCGGGATGATTTAGTTTGGGATTGGTACTGCTTTGAGAAGGGGGATGGACTAGATGACCTCCTAAGGTCCCTTCCAACCCTGATAGTCTATGATTCTATGACTTTTCCTTTAATTTCTTATTTGCATGCTATTAAGAGTTTTGTGTGAGTTTGGTGTGTCTTGATATTAATTTAAGTGTCACTGAAGGAAGTTTCCCTATGTGCTGATATATAGAAAGGCATTCATGGACTCTGGCATACAGAGAGTTGTAAAGAGTACTGTGAGATACTATATATGCATGCCTATGAATATACAAAGTAATTGTTTAATATTTGAGTACTGATCCTGTAACTAAAGATGGTATTGTAGTACATGTGCAGAAGGAGGCAAAGATAAGCTTGTGTGTGTGCATCTATAACTCTGTAAATCACAGGGAAAAACCTAGCACAGGCATTTGGAGAGAACACCAGCCATAAACAACTACGGCCGTAGTCTGAGCCACATTGAACAAATGCACTACTGTCGCTTCTCAGAAGCATGTTGCACTCTGATTGTCTCATCTGCTTTAAAGATGTGTTTTGTTTTCCTTTTCAAACACCTTAATAACTACACTTAGACTGCATGAACACCTGGCATGTGCTGCAAAACCTATCTCACTGAGGAAAATAGAACTGCGAGGGTCAGCATTTTTGGTGGAACAATTATTCTTCTAGAGTACATCAGGCAAAGAAGAGATGGTAATAAAGTGACCTTGAGTTAGGCATCCTGCCACTATAACACCTCTCCCATAAAATGCAAATTGACATAGTGGCTGAGCAATCAGGATTATATTCCATCTTGTTGGATGGGGAGTAGGTAAGCACCCTAACTTAGCTATTTGGCAACTGCTTTGTTTTGGCTCCCTCTAGCCACTTCTGCACACCCGCATTATTGTGCCTTAAGTATAGAACTTTTCAAATACACCTCTTGTTGTTGTTGTTGTTGTTTCCCCTTCTATTCTATTTATATTCACTCAAGCTGTTAAGTGAATTTGCTTGTGTCCTTACTATGAACATTCACAAGGTTGAGTTTTACTGGTAAGACAACTGAGGAATATTAATGCCAAAGTTTCATGAACGAGCCCTTCCAAAAACTGAATTTTAAATTCACAAGTATTCAGGCCAGAATTGCTTTCATGGGCATCCAATCAGGAAGAAAAATAATATCATACAACTTTCTTGCTCAATTTTGAGTAAATACAACAGTGTTGTTTTCACACATAGGATACTGAAAACACACAGAACTGTTCATAATCAAGCCATAAAATGAAAAAGTGGAAAACAAAATACTGTCAGTTTGAAAAATTAATACATTTGCGGTTCTGAGTTGCTCAAGGGTATTCCAAGAGAAAAAGAGGGGCTAAATATGACAATTTATTGTGACTTATTGACTTATCTCCTGCTAAATCAGAAACACAAACATCTTTTTTGCATTTAATGTTAGAGACTTTTTTAAATTAAATCTTCTAGTCTTAAAACCATTAGGTATTTTTGTGGCTAATCTTATCAGACCAATACCCAAACATAACCCCATGTTATTTAAGATACAATAATGTCCATTTGAAAGGAAAACTAGCATTACTTTGATTTTGAGACTTAAAATGGATCCGTTGCCAACTGGAAGCAGCTAGTGTTCAGCTTGCCAAGTGTTCTCTATAAAGCAGATGGAGAGGTAACTAACAATCTTGCTGCAATCTTGTTGGCTCAGTCTTCTGAGTCCCCATAAAACTCCCCGAGTTACTTTTGAAATTAACTTGATCACTGCATTATATGAGAATGTTCTTCAAGCTCATCATTGACCCTTGCCATTTCTTGCCCCCAACACACACACAGTTCTGTATAAATAATTAAATCCCTGATTATTTTTCCATTTATTTTGTCTGAGGGCTTTCCTATTTCACAGTGATTCCAGGGGAGCTTGCACAGGACATTTAATGACTGCATGGGTCTTCCTTTTCTCCTGGTTTTTAAATCTTAAGTGTATTGAAAAGCTACCCAGTAAAGTGATGAATTATACAGTTACAAACCTTTAGTTACTACATAAAATGGTAATTAAATGTGGATGTACTAAGGGATCAACATGTGTTTCACATGCTGAATAAATTTGTTCGCAAAGCACACAAAAAGAAATAGCCATAGACTCTAGTTGGGATCTCTTATGAACAATCTGATTCAACAACTGATAGTAAGATAATACAAATGCCTTTGTTTCTTGCTGCAGGTGAGTTGAGCATATAAATCAGAAGCCCATGCTCCAGCTGGTCTTATTTTATTCTCTCTGTGACCTTACCATAAATTCATTGTTTTTCATTTATATTTAAGGTCAGATGAAAGATACGTTCGGACTTATTTCACTAGCCATACAAGCAAAATAAGTATTTCTAATGCTCTGAAGAATAGCTAGTAGATACTCCCTAACAGAATGAAATGCTGCCTTTCTCAGAGATTGCCATGTGGCCTGCTCAGTCCTTCATGTAGAAGTATATTTTATTTTCTTAGCCAGGGAGCAAAAAAGTTTGAATGAACAGCTGTTTTTCCCATTGTACGTATTCCTGTCTAATCATTTGCAGAGGGCCTTAATACATCCTCTCTGTCTGACAAAAGTCACTGAAGTGGTCTATGTGATCCATTATCATAGCAATAAATATTCAGTCATGTGTCTGTGTATTACTTCAGTTATCAAGAATCATTCAACCAGCAGAGCCAAATTCTGCCCTTTGAAATGCATGGAGCGCTCTCTGCAAATGGAGAGCAGCCACATGTAGATATTTCAGGGTGTAATTTGGCTTTGAGTAATTTGCAGTTTTTAAAAATGGTTGAGAATGAAGTTGGGGCAAATTTCCAAAGCAGTCAGCCTGTGAGAAATCCCAAAGCACTGGGTTACAGCAGAAGCCAAGAGTGAGATTTTCAAACCTGTCTAAAGTAATTGGGTATCCAAATCCCTTAGACAGCTTTGAACTCAGCCAAAAGATGTACATCTCAAGGGGAGCTGAATTTTATTCTACATTCTGGGTCAGATTATAGTTTGTCCCGCATTAGTGTACAAGAGAAGAGAGAGGGCATAGGGAACTCCTTCTCCCATCATGATAGACATGCAGGAACCTGCTATAATTTGGATGCAAGAGGTGGATTGCACCGTGGGTGGGGTAAATATCCCCGGTACCTACTATGCAGAGGATAGCTAGAGGTTTTGCAAATCTCTGAATCTTTTCTGAGATTGCAAACCTTTATTCCTCATAGTTTAAACCCAGGCCTTATTAAGGGTGAGTTAATTAAAAAACAAAACAAAATGCATTTTTGTGACTAAACAGAAGCCTCCACTATATAACAGGGGTAGAAGTAGAGCTAGTTGAAAGTATTCCAGATAATTTTTCAGTTTTTCTATTAAGTCAAAAAAATTTCCACTACAAATTTTGATGGGGAAAAATATTTTTTTTCCTGGGGGAAAACGCCCACTTTCTAACCAGCTCCAAATAAAAGGCCCTTTGTCAAGCCATAATCCCCGCACCGAAGAAACTGGAGTGGCACTATACACTAGTTTCTGGGTACTACAGTCTAGTTCCTTCTTTCACAGTCTTTCTATATTTGTTTTTCATACAGTCACCTTTTACCCTTTTCTCTCTGCCCTGGTTCTGCTTCTTTTGTCAGAGTCTTCTCTGTTATCACTTATGTGGAATAATCCCATGCAGGAAATCTTGAGGTGTTTGTTCTACTGTACATATTCTCCCATTTTGTGATGGGTTTTATCTGTCCCCCAGCAGTTTAACCATCCAAATGTAAGCGGGGGAATAGTCCCGCTATTGTGGGGAACTTTCCTGACTTCTGTACTACCCCGGTGAAGTGGGCTAGCGAAAGGATCTGAGTCCTCGCTCCCATTTCCTTTAGCCAGTGGCCTCCCTGCCCTTGAGGACTCCCCTTCCATTCTCCTGTCTGGCAGAGTCCTCGTAACCCCAACAAGGCTGGGCCCAGGATTCCTGGGGGGCTCGACCCCCCAACCCTGCTGTGGTCACCTAGGACAGGGGTTAGGGTATCCCCACTCCGGGGTACTCTCTCTGCACTGGGCACTTCTCTGACCCACCGACCATTACATACAAGTTAAAGCGAATGCAAGTTATTTAATCAACAATTAATTTTAAAAAGAATAAGGAAAATGGGAAAGGTTAAAGTCAACACATCGCCCCGCTCTGTGGCAGGGAACATCACAAACAGTGTCTCTGGAATGTCAGGGCAGTTTACAGTCTGTTCCTTGTAAGTCCCAGGCCTTCCTCTCAGGCCCTGGCTGTGCTGCAGGGATCCTGTGGGTTGGACACTTGCTCTGATGGTGGTCACACGCTCTCAGGCTCTAAGTGATAGGACCCTTCTTCCCAGTGTCGCCCCCGCCCTGTCGGGGTTACAATCCAAGCCTGGACTGCAGAGCCTCTTGGCTGAGGCGTCTTCCTGTGCTGGGCCCGCTGCCCAGGGTCCCCCTCGCTCTCCCCAGCTGCTCACCGCACCCAGCTCCGGACTGCTCCAGGCCCAGCTCCACCACTCTGTCTCTGCACTGCTGCTGCTGCTCTGTCTCTAGCTCCCTGGGCTGCTTCTTTGGCCCCTCTGCCTCTGGTTGCTGCAGCTCTGCTCCCAGGACAGGTCTGCTCTGCAGGCTGCTTCTGTGACTCTGCTCCCAGCACTGACCTGCTTCCTGGGCTGCTTTTCTGGCCTCTCTGGCTGTGATTTCTGCAGCTCTGCTGCCAGGACAGGGTCTGCTCTCTCTGGGCTGCTTTTCTGGTCCCTCTGGATCTGGCCCAGCTCTGCTCCCCAGCTCAGCTTGAGCCCCTGCTTTCTCCTTAGCTCGGCCCCACTCTGTCTGACCCAGGCAAATCCCGCTCACACGGAAGACGGGACCCCCCCTTGCCTCCTGACTCCCTGATTAGCCTGCCCGCCCTGTCATTCAGGCTGACCTGGAGCATTGGCCTCTCCCCATTGTTCCTGGGGACTATTAGTCTCAGGGTCCTGATTTCCCATAGACCCTTCCCCTTTTAGTACTGGGAGCTAGCCAACCAAAACACCCCCACTGAATGTTAGTAAGGGGGCAATAGTGCCCTTACACAAAGACCAGAAGATCCATCAGTGCCTGTCAGATTTATTCCTCCACACTTCTACCCAGATTTTACTGGCTTGCTATTGGGCTGATTCCAATAAGAGACACACTGTAAGGGAATCCCCCACTTCCACTGGAATTCCCCTAAATGGGGTAAGTTCCAACCTGTAGAAGGGAAAGAGAGTGAGTTAATGCAGCCAGGGTTAATTTACCCCAAAAGACCTAAGAGGGTGTAAGTAGTGAGATGATACTACGTAGAGTGTCCCCACCACAATCCCACCCACACAGCCCAAACCCCATAGATCTTCCTCAGAGGGAAATCTACAGAACTTTGAGATGGTACTTTCCAGGCCAGGACTCCATGCATGTCCATATGCCCTGTTCCCAGAAGCAGTGAATACAGCATGATCCTAACTAACCTAGACCAAGGGCTTAAGGCATATTAATATTGGGGCTCTTATGGTCTGGTGGCCTTATGTGCTACACAAAGCCTGTTACCAAAATGAAACTCCTGCTCCTCTCATTCTTATTTCTACTACTGCATTTGCACACAAACATCATGGTGGAGTGCAGAGCACATTGATCTCCCACAATGGAGGCAATTTCCTGTGTTCAAAAACTTATAATAAGATTTTAAAAAAATACAAGCAAATCTAGTAAATCCACCGAGGAGATTATTGAACTGAGTGAAGCCAGACAAGCTTGAAAATGTATTTCCTGTTTGTCCCAAGTTGTAACTTTCCATTATTGGTTTGCCAGTGCTGATCTAGTGGGAGTTGTTCTTCAGAGCATATTTAGTTAATGAAGTCTGACTTTCTCTCTCTCTCTCTCTCTCACTCTAGCTAGTGAGATACATACAGATAAATACATACAGTCGATATATTTAATTTTATACTGGGGAAAAAAAGGTTCTAAACTCTGGGGGCCAGATTCTGATCTGCTGTAAATCAGCATGGATCCCAGAAAGTAAATGGGGTTTTTTGTTGATTTACACTAAATGTGGTCCTGACCCTGCATGTGCATATTCTATTTGCCTAGGAATATTCTGAAACCACGTGGGAAATAACTTCCCCAAATAGAAAATATGTGGTTGCTATTTAAATTCTGAAAGACTCTTGGTGTGATGAAACCCCAGTTCTGAGAGATGAATGTTTTCAACTTAAAATGAGTTCCTTTGTGGGTTACATTTTGAAACACCTGCATTTTAAGCATGTTGAAAGGGTACAATTAACCGAGCAATAGCACATGCAAATAAGCAGGATATGTTAATAAATACAATTTGTGTCTAGCCCATTAGGAAATAAGGCATATACATATTGGGGTCTAATTTGCATGTCTAATAGTGTGTCAAGCCAAGAAATTAAATTAAACCTACTGCACAAATTGTATCAGATTTTCTCCAAAGAAAACCTCCTTATATTATAAGTAGTCGTTCACCTAACTAATGTCCCAGTCCAGCTCAGCATATGTTTAAGCTTAAGTTCTCTGTTGGATCATGGCTCAAAGCCCATATCATCCTCTACCATGATGAGACCTGCAGGAGGGGGCTTTCAAATGAGACAACATGAAGCTATCCCTTATGGAGATATTTTCCACATCTTCACATCAAGGGCAGGCTCTTCTTTGAACAGTGTCCCTACTGGTGCTCCACTTCAGGTACACATGCGCCCCACAGGCTTTCAATCAAAGATTTTCTCATTCAGCCTGCACATGTGCTGCTGATATCCTCATGCCCTGCACCAAGGCTATACCAGGATGCACATGTGAACCACCCTCAGTTCCTTCTCAACTGCCTGGGCAAGACAGAGCTTAACGCTGTGAAGTTCCCAGCTCAACAATTGTAGCCTGCTGGTCTGATGTCAATGCACAGGCCTTCGTGAACTCAGTGGGCTAAGTTAAACAAATGCTCTGTGACATCACCGGCTCAGCACTCCTAGATTTCTTGTCTAATATCAAGACTTACTCAGCCCTGGCAAGTCTCGGGACAAATTAAGTGCTGGATGGGTGACTGGGGGAGGCAACAGGACCAGGGGCGATGGGAGTGGGTGCGTGGGGGGCCAGGGAGGCAGCAGAGCGCTGGTTCCTGAAGCCCTACAGGCAGAGTCTGAAGCCGTGTGGCCTGGGGACAGGGCCTGGAGAAAGAGCCAGAAGCCATGAAGGTGGAGCCTGGGCCCTGCCGCTGCACAGCTGGAGCCTGGAGCTGGAGCCCATCACCCCTGGAAAGGTGGGGAACTCATCAGCAGCCTGCCCCATCAGCGTTGTTCCCCAGCTGCCTCCAAAGGGGGGCAGGGCCAAACCCCTGCTGGTGGCCCCTGTAACCAACACCAAGGCAAAGCATGCAGGAGCAACAGAGAGGGGCCTTACTTTAATCTCCCCCCTCCCCGCATCATGGCCCAGGAGGCTGTGCCCGCAAGAAAAACCCAGGTGGTCTTATGCGACCACGGTGGCCACATTTGAGAAAGGCTGATTATGATCTCAACACTGTCTGAAACTTGTAATTATGGTGGTAAACCCAAAGACCAAAACATAACATATCTAAAGAAAAATAAAAATAAAAACTTGCATTTGCTAGATTCCCTAGTAACACTGTAACATTACACAGATTGACATCTATAATACCAATCCCTAAAAGAGAGTGGTTTCGTTTCATAGTTGTATTCAGGCTTGTCAGAATTCAATTTCTTTTTATAATTTCAATGGATAATGCTGATATTTATTTTATTATTTTTATCTATTTACATTTTAATAGTTTTTAAAGATTATGGGTTTTAAGTGGTACTTTTTATTTTCGTCCATTTAAATTTTCACAGTTGTGGGAAATTGGGGACAGGGTCAGACACATGGGGAAGACAGAGAATAATTATTTAATGACAATAGACGTTGAGATTCAAAAAGTTAAAGTGCATAACTGCTAAAACACAAATTGTAAACCTCACATGTCAAAATTTACAAAGTAGATATCCTTAAACTCTAGTTCTCAAGCAACATTTTTCTTTCTTTGTCTATCTGTAAATTTCTATTATCAGTGGAAATATTTTTCAATCTGTTTGTGTGTGTACAGTGAAATTGATGTTTACCAACATTTACTGATAAAAATCTAATCCTTCCAAGCCTAGTTTTATTACATATTTCTAAGCTAAATGCAAAAGGGAAAGTGGTGATTTAGTGGTTCTGCACTGCTTTACTGACTCTAGTTCAGATTAGACCAGGCTGCTAACCTCTATTTCTCACCTGTGATTCCAACCTATAAATTATAAACATGCGGGAACAATCATGATATTATTATTTTTTATACCTCTCAATTTACAACTCTGGCTGTCCTTGAGCAGGCTCTTTGTATTTGTTACAGTCTCCTCAGGGAGAATTCATTGACTGGTGACTCTACATTTTAGCTCAGAGAAATTTCAGTCTCATTCTGGTCTCTTCAATTTTCCACAAGACCCTACCGTTCCTCATTGATTATGTACCAAGGATTAATTATGCTGTCACTTTGTGTATTTACATCCTGAGACAACGTATTGGCTCACTTGCTTTAATATGCTCAGCTTTTTTTCCTGGTATGGGCACATTTGTTTTGTTAATTGCTTCAGAGCAACATGTTGCTGTTAGAATGAATGACAGTGATCAGATAGAAAAGTAATATTTATTCCTCCAATAAATCCATGAGGATAATTTTCTCTTGTTACATTAGGAACTGGGATTCCTACATCTCTTGCCTCGAAGGCATGAAAATTAATGGTGCCTCAGGAAGGAATACTGCTTTAAAATATCTGGTAGTGTGTTTTAACCAGCGCAGTGCACTATCCAATTAAATGGGGGTGGTGCTAGTTTATTCTCAATTATTGTATTAATTCATAAAAGGGTGATCAAACATAGGTAATGAGATCATGCCTCGTGGACTCTTATTTGTAGCAGTCAGACCTTAATCCTGTGAGGAAAATTGACTTTTATTGAGAGGACTGGAGGGGACAGAAGTGGGGAGCGAATATAGCAAATATAATTTAAAGCCTTTCTCCCATCCAGAGGGTTCAGGTGATTAAAGGTATCTCTCAAAATATCTAATTATTATATATTTTGGTATTATAACAGTAACATTCGTAATATTGTTAAAATTAGTAATATTGTTAGTAATAAAATTCCTCTTGCAGGAAATTCTCCAGAGGGGCTTAAAGGGGAAGAAATCTTCATGAGGGTTCCCTGTGAGTTTTTTTCTCCAGTTATTCCATTGATGAAACAAACTGGGCTTTTCAGCCCCATGGAGAGGCTTTGGGGCAAGCCCGTTAGACAGCTTCCAAGAGGCCAGTGCCACAAAAAGGCTCTGTGCTGTACCTCCATGGCAGCTCTGCAGTACCACTGGTCTTACACCACCATACACACACACTCCTTGACAGTATGGCTCCAATGGGGCTTCTGCAGGGCTTAATTTGTGCCAGGGCTGAGCCCCGGCACCTCTAGGTTTGGCAGTTCATAGCCCCAGCACTTCTGGGATTGCTGCATCAGTTATGAATGTAAAAATAATTGCTTGTGTCCCGACACCTAACTGCATGAGCTCCAACACCTCTTTCATTACAAATTAAGCACTGGGCTTCTGCAGTATGCATCCAGTGAAGCAAAATTACCCCCTGCTGTGGGGGAACGAGTGGAGCACTCTGATGTAATACACACTTTCCACCCTCAGTTCTATAGGGCCAATGTGAGAGATAATCTGCATCCTCCACCCTCACCATTCTGCCCACTGCCCTTTCACTTGGATCCCTGGATGTGCAGAGTGCTCTCCATGGGCTCAGGGGAAGGGGTGATGGTGCCATGGATGTGCCCGAAACCTCTTTCTGTGAATAAAGGGGAGCTATGCATGTGTACCTCATTAAGGGTGCTTATTAATAACTTGGTAATAACTGTATTCTGGTTAGGGGTTAAAGTAAGGTGAGGGGCACAGGGCAGCATAGCGCCTCCACAGCAAAGAGCAGAAAGAACTGTCCCTGGCTTGGGTAAATAGCGCTCCCCAACAACTTCTCTTTCTCTTTGGCTGGTTTGAGGAGAGCTTTTCCACCTGTTCCAGTCTACTTTAACCACTGATTCTAGATTAAGAAACACCATAAACATCATTCTAAGTTTAGCTAGCCAAACATAGAGGAGTTATTCTGTAAAGAAGCAGCACTGTTTGTTTCAAAGTAACCCTAAGAGCATCCAGGACGGTAATAAACAGGATTAGAACTGGACTGGAGATTCACCTTCTTTTACTTTCCCTGTACAGGATTATTAGGGTGTTTGTTAGCTAACTTCATGTTGTTTATTTTTGTGAATGTTTGTTCCTGTTTTGTAGTCGGTTATATTAGATATTTGAATGCTTCAGATATAATTTTTAGTGTAGCACAAGAGTCAGGTTGGTTGATCTCATATGAATAAAGGGATGACTCTCCTTACATGAGCTTTTTCGGGTACTTTTAATTACTCTAAAACCACATTTTAAAATTTGAAATTATATAAAGCTGTGTCTGATCAGTATATCGTGAAATCCTTTGCTTTATTACAGCTTATTTTGATCTGGTTTTCTAACAGCATGTACTGATGTCAAGCAATGGGCCTCTCTTTCATTACTGAACAAGCACCTCCAAGCTTGAGGTGCTGATGTAAAGAAAAAGCACTCTTTGAGGCTACTGATGTAGCATGCCTAGCCTAATGTCAAGGTAAGGTCCTCTGTGAGGTAATTAGCTCAGTCAGTTTAGCATGTGGGGCTGAGACCAGGCACAGACCTGATTGGGGGTTCAGGACCAATAGGTTGCTGAGATAAGGCACTGGTCTTTATGAACTGACTAGCTCAGAGTCTAGCTTGCTGGTGGGATATTAGTCAAGAGACTGCTGTGAAGTCAGGGGCTTATAAACACTAGCTCATTAAAAGGAACAGGTTTTTCTAAGGTCAGTGGTTCAGAACATCTACAGTGCTTGGCTTATGCCAAGGCACAGGTATTTGGGAGATCATGAATTCACTAGTACTTGTACCTTGCTGATCTAATATTGAAATACAGGTCTCCTGTGAGGTTATGGATTGAACACTGCTCCCTTGTTTGTCTGGCATGACTAGCTTGGCCCCTCTTTCTGGGCTGATTTTAAGGCAAAGGTGTCAGTGAGGACTTGAATTCAGTATATCTGGCTTGCTGGGATGATGTCAAAAGATCATCTTCGAGGTCACCGGCTTAGTAACTTTAGCATATTGGGCTAAATTAAAGGGACGTCACGCTGTAAAGTTCCCAGCTCAACAGTTGTAGCCTGCTGGTCTGATGTCAAGGCACAGGCCTTCGTGAACTCAGTGGGCTAAGTTAAATGAATGCTCTGTGACATCACTGGCTCGGCACTCCTAGATTTCTTGTCTAATACCAAGAGGCAGGCATCTGTGCACTCCCTGGCTCAGCACTACTGCTTTAGTGGGACTATGCCAAAGCACAGACTTTTATGTGCTCATTGGCCTGATGTGAGGGCCATACACTTTAGCTTACTGGTCTAATGTCAAATGAGAGACTTCTGTGAGGTCAGCTGCCAAGCGTCATTAATTTGCTTGTCTGATTTCCAGACCAGTATTTCTGTGGGGCCTGCGGTTTGGCTCCTCTAGCTTGCTGTGTTGATGTCAAGTAGCAGACCTTGATGAGATCACTGGTTCAGCAGTGCTTGTCTCTGTGATACTACTGGTTTAGCTGAAATAAACAGTTACACAGTGATGGCTTAAAGAAATATCAGAGTTAGATCCCAGTCTGAGACCCCACTGGCAATTTAGTGAAGAAATTAATGAGAAGCTGGATATTTTGTGAGGAGAGACTAAATCTGTTCCCGTTTACATTGTTTTCCTCTGTGACAGTATCATTACTATTATTCATTGAGCATCAAAGTGTGCTTAGAGCTGTACAAGCATTGTCCCTGTCCCAGTGACCTTACAGTCTAGTTAGAAACAGAACAGTTCAGAACTATATGACATGCAGAGCGCTGGTATAAGATCAAGTGGCTAAGAAAATGTGAATGTCTTTGAATGACTGCACAAAAGTAACATGTTTTTTAAAAGAGAGATCTGAAGGAGAAAAAGGTGTGTTCATTCAGCAGAGAAGAGGGAAGTCCCCACATAAGGGATGCCTTAGGAGGATACACAAAGCTGACAATGGAAGGAGGAGAGAGGAAGCTGCTTAGGGAAACCAAAGGGAAACAATATTAAGAAAAGTCTAGTATTCTCTAAGCTTCTTCCGCACAGTAGGATTAGTCCAGTTCAGTTCACTGATTAAGAGTCATGCACTGATTATATAACAAAAGCAGTCTGTGGTTAGTCACCTCTTTCTTTCTTTCTTTCTTTCTTTCTTTCTTTCTTTCTTTCTTTCTTTCTTTCTTTCTTTCTTTCTTTCTTTCTTTCTTTCTTTCTTTCTTTCTTTCTTTCTTTCTTTCTTTCTTTCTTTCTTTCTTTCTTTCTTTCTTTCTTTCCATTAGAGGCTCACAGTATTTTACTGTGTGTATCCTAAGGGATTTTTAAGGAGGATTGAGAACTGCATTTGTGTCATATGGAGGCTATATGCTAATTACCAGTCTGACAGGATATAATAACAATACAAGTGCACCACTGAAAGAAAAAAAACCAGAAGAATATGCAATTATTTTACAAAACAGTTTCTTTCCTTGAGGAAGAAATCTGCACATTTACCATCTGCGACAAAGTAGATGTTGAACTGTATAAGTGAATTACCCCCAGTTCTGTATACATGTATATATGGAAAAGGATGAACTTGAAATGACATTAAGCAATTTTGTTTTTGCAAGAAAAGAATAGAAAAGGTACTGAACTGCAAAGATGCATTTCCCTCTCTTTCAGAAGCCTAATTCAGGTTGATAAATGAAACATGATGTAAAGCAGAAATACTGTATAGACCTTCTGTGAAAATGTTTGTTATCTGCACAAAGCTTTCAGTTTCTTCATAGTACATGCAAGATGGAAACCTATAATATACTGAAAGAAAAAAATTATGAGCTAGACTGTCAGTATTAGCAACATGTTTTGACAGAAGTTTATTTGCATAAAAAGAGGACATTTCAAAAATATTAAAGGAATGCATTCTACCAACAAAAGTCAGAACATTATTTAAAGTTAAAGCTCTGCTTTTAACTAACACCATAGTGAGCACAGATTGCAGGAGTTCTAGTCTTCACTCTTCTCACAGTTGGTTTCAGAACAGTGAGTGATCTCACACTCTGTGGATGTAGCTTTCTTCATTTTAGTCCTTCAAATAAGTGCAAAAAGACTGCAAATGAAACTTTATTACTCACCTGTCTTGATCAGTCATAGGTCCCCACAAAACTCTTAAGTCAAGCCCTGTATAATCATATATCATCGAGTCTGTATTCCAGCAGGAACTGAAGCCAGATCTTCTAAGTTTCAGTCCAGTGCCTTAACCACTAGACTATTCTTCCAGCTTGGTTTTAATTAATGACATAGTAAGTAATACGCTTAGATCAGTACATACCAGAAGAATCTGTATAGCATATAAAACCACGTTACAGCTATAAGTACAATGATATTTTCCCTCTCTATATAATTTCATATACCTAACTTCTTATTGTAGCTGTGTCCTTTGATGTCTTCTTCACAAAGGAGGGTATCATCATCCGAATTTGCTAATATCCCCTAGAATGTTTCAGCTGGACTACAGTCTTTTTGAAAGACCTTAGAAACTTACATGTACATAAGAGTCATTAGCTTCAGTATCAAGGGAAAGTGCTAATGTCACCAATTCACAGCTGCTGGTTAACAAAATTCCAGTTGCCTCTGAACTGTACATCCCATTCTACACAAAGTGACAGTCACTAATAACATGTTTGCATTACAAATTATTGGTGTGATCTGTTGCTCCTTTTCCTTTCCATCTCCCTTTTTTGAGTAGGAATTCCAAGCTAGTAATCATTTTAATTAGGTTAGGTAGCAAGATCTTGAAGCATCAAATTACCTTTGAATCACAGCAGAAAGTTTGCAGAGATAATTCCTTTCTGGCATTGCCATTTTTCTTTTTCCTCTCCATATTGAAGGAGGCTTACGTGATACCACAAGATGGATCAGAACTGATCTCTATTGACTGATGGTATAAGCCCTGGAAATCTCATGTAGCTCAACAGTCAAAATTAACTATTTGACTCCTATGTCAAATATTTTAAGAACTTAACCTTCTTTGTATTTACCAATTGCCATGCATTTTATCTTCAGAGTAAAGTTCTGTAGCATAGAATATGTTACCATTTGTCTTGCTACAGTTCATGCCATTAATAAAACTTTAAGAGAAGCTAAGAATTATTTAGAGAAACATCACAACACATAATGACTAGATTAGTCCACAAGGATCAAGTCATTATTGAAATATGCTCATGCTGTAATAATTAACAAGTCTTATTTCCCCACTGTAAAGGTGAAAAGGGCTTCAGCAGCCGAAAACTCAGAGACCCATTTTGTCATTTTCTTGGTGCCCTCAACTAGGACCAATCAATGGTTCCCAGTCCTGAGCCCTGTTAGTGAGGGCCAATCAGTGAGAGCTGAACATTCAGCACTTCACAACTTCAGTTCCAAATAGCTTTTGTCATAATTGTATATTATTTCCTTCTTCTGCCAGGTAAGCACTTTCTTCAGCAGCATTTGCAATGAGTGATTTTGTTACCTGCCCTTGAGTCCAGGTCTTTTTCATATAGCAATTCCAAATAATGAGAATGAGTTTTAGATTGCAAGCTTGTTTGGCAGGGACTGTCATGGGTTTACTACATGCCAGACTGCAAGCGGGTGGTGCTTGAGAAAGGGAAGGTGTACGGAAAGCGAAAGGAATTGTTCTTGTGCTCTCTGTCTCCAGGACTATGGAGATAGGCACTGCTGTGTGAGGAGGGCTCAAGCTATATAAAACAGTTGGATTTTTAAGACAATGCTGGTTCACATCCTTTGTCTTTCAGCCTTGGTGTTACAATATATTTGTACAATGTCTAGCAGAATGGATTCCCAACTTGGCTTAGGCTTCTAAATATTACAGTATTGCCAACTCCAGACATTCAAATATCATGGAGCATGGCCCTTAAAATCATGTGATTGGCTTAAAATCACAAGATATGAATAAAAGAAAAGGACCTTAGAGATTAACAAATTTATTTGAGCATAAGCTTTCATGAGCTACAGCTCACTTCATTGGATGCATTCAGTGGAAAATACAGTGGGGAGATTTATATACATAGAGAACATGAAACAATGGTTGTTACCCTACAAACTGTAACCAGAGAGATCACTTAAGGTGAGCTATTACCAGCAGGAGAGCGGGGGGGAGGGGCATTTTGTAGTGATAATCAAGGTGGGCCATTTCCAGCAGTTGACAAGAACATCTGAGGAACAGTGGGGGGAGGAGGGGAATAAACATGGGGAAATAGTTTTACTTTGTGTAATGACCCATCCACTCCCAGTCTCTATTCAAGCCTAAGTTAATTGTATCCAGTTTGCAAATTAATTCCAATTCAGCAGTCTCTCGTTGGAGTCTGTTTTTGAAGTTTTTTTTGTTGAAGTATTGCCACAAATAATAAATGTCAGGTTCTTTTTATTTGCCTTCTGGCTTTTGAGCCTTTAGAAGGAATGTGCTTCATGTTATCAAACTTTTCTCTACAATTGTGAGGGCTAGAAACGTATCTCTTTCTTAAAGAAAGAAAAAGAAAGAAAGTGGATCATAATCATAATTACAGCTGCTGGTCTTTAAAACACTAAAAAATTGTGAGACTTAAGATGAAATCATGAGAGTTGGTAATACTGGCATTACCACAATATATATATGATAAATACAAATATTTGCTGTTTTGGCAGTGGTCAGGTAAAACACCATGAAAACAGACACTTGAAATATTTTTGCTTGGATGGAAAGGTCATTAGGAGGGTGTGATGGGGTAGTATTCCCCATTAAGAGTAGAGGGGCATAGCTATCAGCCCACCCCATTGTCACCTGGGCTGGCCCTTTGAGATCGTTTTGGGGAGGAGCAGATGTATGCCTTAGAAATAGGAGGTATTGGAAAAGAGGAAATGGTCCTGGGAACAAGTAGAGTTTGAGAGAATGTCAGTTACTGTTTCTTCAAGGGACCATGTCCAGGAGCCTTGCAGAGTGAGCAGGATATGGCTTCCCTCTCACCCAACCGACTGAGGATGAGCTGGGTGCCTCATAACAGGGCAGACACCAAAAGGAGAAGGCTGAGCTGCTGAATCCTCTGAGGACAAACTGGGGCCAGCTGAAGGAAAAGCTGGCTAAGGCCCTACAGCTGGCCTAAGTTACAACCCAGCTTCAAGGAAGAGAGCTGGGGACTCCAGTCTTAAGAAAGAGTGAGTGTTTAAAGTACAATGTCAGCTCCAGGAAGGGAACTTGGGGGGAGGGGCTCTTGAACAGCATCAAGAAAGCCAATCAGAACTCTTACATGGACCCCAGAGTACACCTGAATGGGGGTGACTAACAGTGAGTTTCACTGTGTAGAAAGACTTGTTTTGAACCAGTGTAATCTGCATAATTCTTTGAAAGAACCCACAAGGGCACTGAGTGCAATGCATCTGTAGGGACATGAGGGACCACAAAGGGCTATGGTGTATGGCAGTGCCCCATGACAGAGAGCTGCAGCTGCTGGTACATCTAAGTATAGAGACAATGGGGTAAAAGCTGAACTCCAATGAAGCCAATGGCAAAACTCCCATAGACTACAGCAGGGCCAGGATTTCATCTAGTAAAGTTAGAGGATCAGGTAGCCAGGTTTCTTCCCCACAAAAGACCAGGGTCTTGACCCTGCCTTTAGATCTACCATGCATCAGAACGTCTCTATACATCATACAAGAAAGTGGCTTCAACACTTTCTTATGCAAGATATTCACAAAAAATTTTCCAAAGATGTAAAATTAGATCTGTGGAGGTGAAAACTACAAGTGTGGGACAGGCAGCAAATAAAATTGGAGGGAATTAATTTCCGAATCCAGCTGGTGAAATCAAGGCATCCTTAATTTGCATTTTAGCCCTGTTCTTTATGATTAACCTGTCTCATCCTCCCCTGTTGTAAAAAATTATAAAATGTTATATCACTGTATATACAGTAATTTGTTACTATCGCCTCATTTCTCGCTCCAGAGAAAGGGAAGGGCTTTCTCTTTTAAATTACTAAAATTTCAAAGGTGAATTTTAAACCATTTGTTCTTTAAACAAATAGGTGTCTTTAAGGAGACATGTTTATTTAATTAGAAAGCTGCATTACTGAAGCATTACAGAGATATTTTCTATGGGTTCTGCAAAAATGTTAATAAATATGGCAATATATAGGGATTTCAATGGCTATATTGGACCAAATTGGTATGATGTGCTATAATCTTTACCTTCCCAGACATACTTTTACACAATCTGAAATAGAACCAACTCTGATAAAGGAAATGAGCTGCAGAGAGATTGTCAAGGTTCCTTTCCCATTCTGAACTCTAGGGTACAGATGTGGGTACCTGCATGAAAGACCCCGAAGCTTATTCTTACCAGCTTAGGTTAAAAGCTGCCACCACCAAAGTGTTACACAAAGAACAGGGGAAGTGCCCACTTGGAAACGTCTCCCCCCCAAAATATCCCCCCAAGCACTACACCCCCTTTCCTGGGGAAGGCTTGATAAAAATCCTCACCAATTTGCATAGGTGAACACAGACCAAACCCTTGGATCTTAAAACAATGAAAAAAAGCAATCAGGTTCTTAAAAGAAGAATTTTAATTAAAGAAAAAGTAAAAGAATCACCTCTGTAAAATCAGGATGGTAAATACCTTATAGGGTAATCAGATTCAAAACATAGAGAATCCCTCTAGGTAAAACCTTAAGTTACAAAAAGACACAACAACAGGAATATACATTCCATTCAGCACAACTATTTTATCAGTCATTTAAACAAAACAGAATCTAACGCATATCTAACTAGATTGCTTACTAACTCTTTACAGGAGTTCTGACCTGCATTCCTGCTCTGGTCCCGGCAAAAGCATCACAGACAGAGAGGACCCTTTGTTCCCCCCCCCACCCCCCAGCTTTGAAAGTATCTTGTCTCCTCATTGGTCATTTTGGTCAGGTGCCAGTGAGGTTATCTTAGCTTCTTAACCCTTTACAGGTGAAAGGGTTTTTCCCCTGGCCAGGAGGGATTTAAAGGTGTTTACCCTTCCCTTTATATTTATGACAGAGATGAACACACAAAGAGTACAAGGTTATTAATTGGAAAGGCCAGGATTTGGGCCTGAGTGGCATGTCCATTCTCTGATACTTTGAGATTAAGAAGGGATAGGTTGGCTTAAATGACAGCCAACCTAAATGTTCAGGCAAAACTCAAACCCTCACCCAATCTAAAAATGTTTGAAATTTAAATAGGATTTGACTAATTCCCTCTTTAACACCATTATTCTTTAGTCACATACACCTCTATGCTTCACACCAAATCCTATTTGCCTTAAACACATGGATAATCTTGCTGACTTCAAGAAGGTGTAAAGCGAACAGGCTTTGGTTCTTCATCAATATGACTGCAAGAGGAGAGGATAAAATACCATAAGAATGACATTTCTTGTCGTATTTCCAGTTCAATCAGAAGCTGGAAATCTTGCAGTAAAGCTAAGGATAAAATACCATAAGAATGACATTTCTTGTAGTATTTCCAGTTCAATCAGAAGCTGGAAATCTTGCAGTAAAGCTAATTCTAGTGATGTTTCAAGTTGAATGTTGAACTGAATAAGTAGAGATATCTGAATAAAGTTCAGAAAAACATTCAAATATCTGAACAACACAACTTCCTGTTCTACTCAGAGGTTTACCCATCACTACTTGAGGCTCCTCCTGTGTCAGGGTAGAAAAGAATACTAATGCAACTTGACCTTACCAGTAGGGATGCTTACAAATCTAAATAATGACTCTCATAACTATCAGACCCTTGATTAGAAATGAAAATGAGATAATCCTTATGAGCATCCATCCAGATAATCATGCATTGTATTCTGCTTTTATAAACTGTACGAGATTTGATTAATATGATTTTATCCTGTCTCGGCATGGGGGGATAGACTAGATGACCTCATAAGGCCCCTCTTAGCTTGCATTTTTATGATCTGTGATCTCAGACATAATATCCAACATCTATGCTCCACTTGTTGGGCATAGATAATTCTTATTAGTTGTAACAGGAGTGACCCTTACAAAATAAGGGCCAGATTGTGACTTCAGTAGGACTACTCAAGTAGAAAGGTGCTACTCAGTCTAAGTAAGGAGGAGTAATGTCCTAGCCCTTAGAACAGAACATTCCTCACGGGCCAGACTTTCAAAATATCTCTGAGTTCTGTGTGTGGGCATTCAGACTTACATGCCAGAATTTCCAAATGCCAGTTTGAGGGTCTTGATGTGGAAATGGGTACCTGACCTTAAGCACTCAAGGTTGAAAATATGCCTTTCATCTGCAAACAAAGGTTTGGGTTTAAATTTTCAAAGGGTACTTCTATTTTTTTATTACAGCTGATCTAGGAGCTTTCCTTACCAAATGCCTGTCGTTGAAAGGTTTTAACACTTCTGATACTTGTACCTGATGGGGGAAAATATCATTTGACAGTATCCCCTGTTTGAAGATTAGCTCATCAGTAAGCAACATAACTGATGATAAATGATTGCAGGATCCTAGGATAATAGGACAGAACAATAATTCTGTTCATACGGAAAATGACAGGTGCACCAAATTCAAGGATGCCCTCTACTTAGGAAACACAAATGATATGTTGAAATGTACTAAAGGCCAGATGCATCAGCTGCAGAACCACACTCAAGTGCTTAGCAGAAAGCTATTCTTTCCATCTTCCTCTCCCAGACTTTAAAGCAGAGGTGGGCAAACTACAGTCCACGGGCCACATCCGGCCCGTGGGACCGTCCTGCCCGGCCCCTGAGCTCCTGGCCTGGGAGGCTCGTCCCCAGCCCCTCCCCTGCTGTCCCCTCTCCCCCACGGCCACGCCACCACTCAGGCAGCGGGGCTGCGAGCTTCTGCCTCTCTGAGTGGTATGGTAAGGGGCGGCGGCAGTGTGCATGCATGCGCAACAGTGGGGGGGTGGGGTTGGGGTTGGGTAGGAGGTTCCAGGGGGCAGTCAGGGGACAGGGAGAAGGGGACGGTTGGATGGGGTGGAGGTTCTGGGGCAGTCAGGGGTCAGGGAACAGCGGGGGTTGGCTAGGGCATGGGAGTCCTGGGGGCCTGTCAGGGGGCAGGGGTGTGGATAGGTCAGGGCAGTCAGGGGACAGGCAGCAGGGGGGGTTGGATAGGGGGTGAGTCTCGGGGGGGGGGGGTGCAGTTTGGGGCAGGGGTCCCAGGAGGGGGCGGTCAGGGGACAAGGAGCTGGGGGGGTTGGATGGGTCGGGGGTTCTGAGGGGGACCGTCAGGAGGTGGGAAGTGGGAGGAGGTGAATAGGGGGGTGGGGGCCAGGCTGTTTGGGGGGCACAGCATTCCCTACCCAGCCCTCAATACAGTTTCGCACCCCGATGTGGCCTTTGGGCCAAAAAGTTTGCCCACCCCTGCTTTAAAGCATCCTGAGATGACTGCAAGGAAAAAAAGATTTCTATTGTTTTCATTACACTTTTTCTCTTGCCTGTCAACATTATGTCATCCCAGGTGGTCTGCCAATGAAATAATACTAATAAAAGGTAATAAATAATAAAAAAATAACTAATAAAATAATACTAATTTAATTTTTTAGATCTAGAGGTTACAAAATGACTGGATTTCAAATTGCGAAAATGGAAATGTGTTTTTATCTGCAAGACATTAAACTGTTCCATTCTTTAGCTTATATATTTAAACTACACAAAACCTATGCTAAAAGAACAGTATTGAGGTTGCAAAATCAAGCACTCAAAAGTCAGGTGATGTCAGAATTAAGGTTGCCTGTGCCACCTTAATTCTGAGAGAGGCTGAGGGAACTGGGATTGTTTAGTCTGCGGAAGAGAAGAATGAGGGGGGATTTGATAGCTGCTTTCAACTACCTGAAAGGGGGTTCCAAAGAGGATGGATCTAGACTGTTCTCAGTGATAGCAGATGACAGAACGAGGAGTAATGGTGTCAAGTTGCAGTGGGGGAGGTTTAGGTTGGATATTAGGAAAAACTTTTTCACTAGGAGGGTGGTGAGACACTGGAATGCATTACTTAGGGAGGTGGTGGAATCTCCTTCCTTAGAAGTTTTTAAGGTCAGGCTTGACAAAACCCTGGCTGGGATGATTTAGTTGGGGATTGGTCCTGCTTTGAGCGGGGGTTGGACTAGATGACCTCCTGAGGTCCCTTCCAACCCTGATAGTCTATGATTCTATGATATGGTTGCCTTTGTGCATATGTATCATGATACAGTCTTTAGTCACATGATTACATACTTTTTTCCACTTACAATAGCTTTTATTCAGTATTTTGAATCTTCAGGGCACTTTGATAACATTTTCAGGCTCTACTGCCTAAAATTAGGTGCCTAAATTGAAATTTAGCTGAATATTCCAGGACACATTTATGCATATCTTCTAACTTTAAGCACATTAGCAGTCCGACTGAGTTGTGACTCTCCAAACAGGTCTTAAAGTTCTGTAAATCATGCTTCTCTCTAACCCATAATATTGGATGAACTTCAAAAGGTTTGGAGGTTCAGTTTGAATAAGCATCCTATAGTTCTGTGTTCTTATTCAAACTACTTTGGTTTGGGATCAAGACAGACAGTGACAAAAGTAGTTTCTGTACTGCATGTTCCAGTACTGTAATTTTGTTTTAAGATTGGTGGAATCATCAGAACAAGAACAGAAGTTAACTACGTTTTTTAATTTTGCCAAAAGCTCAGGTTCTTTCAAATTTTAGCTCAAAGGTAGGATTGCTGCTTAATTTATTGTTATAATTATAGTGGCATCTGTACGATCTCTCCAAAATCATTATTTTTATTTATATGTATTATTGTAGTACCTAGAATGCATGAACAAACTCATCACGCAAGGCATTGTACAGATGCAGAACAAAAAGATGTCTCTGCTTCTAAGAATTTACAATCCAAGTGTGGTATTATGCCCCATATTCTTCATAGTAATATTATTATGATATGAGTATGTCATAATTATGATGTATTTTGTGCAAGGGAAGGCATGTGAGATATCATTGAAAAGGTTATGATTTACTGAATATGATTATCCTACTTGTATGCATGTATCATTCTGGTATCTGAAGTTAGGAATATTGTCCATGCATCTATTACAAATGCGTTTCACCTGGGGAACGCCCACTAGACAGAATGCAATCAGTCTAAATGGCTGGCTGGGAAGGGCCATTAGGGAAAACAGTAGATCTTAGAAGATGCTAATCTCCCACCGGAGAGCCACCCTGAGGACACTACAGTCTCTGACTCATGTTTGCTATGGTCCTACAGAGACATGTGACCAAGTCACAGGTACTGGACTCCATCATAGATTCATAGATATTAAGGTCAGAAGGGACCATTATGATCATTTAGTCTGACCTCCTGCACAATGCAGGCCATAGAATCTCACCCACCCACTCGTGCGATAAACCTCTCACCTATGTCTGAGCTATTGAAGTCCTCAAATCACGCTTTAAAGACTTCAAGGTGCAGAGAATCCTCCAGCAAGTGACCCATGCGCCATGCTACAGAGGAAGGCGAAAAACCCCTAGGGCCTCTTCCAATCTGTCCTGGAGGAAAATTCCTTCCCGACCCCAAATATGGCGATCAGCTGAACTCTGAGCATATGGGCAAGATTCACCAGCCAGATACCCAGGACAGAATTGTTTGTAGTAACTCAGATCCCATCCCATCTAACATCCCATCACAGGCCATTGGGCCTATTTACCATGAATATTTAAAGATCAATTAATTGCCAAAATCATGTTATCCCATCATACCATCTCCTTCATAAACTTATCAGGTTTAATCTTGAAGCCAGATAGGTCTTTTGCCCCCACTGCTTCCCTTGGAAGGCTATTCCAGAACTTCACTCCTCTGATGCTTAGAAACCTTCATCTAATTTCAAGTCTAAACTTCCCGATGGCCAGTTTATATCCATTTGTTCTTGTGTCCACATTGGTACTGAGTTTAAATAATTCCTCTCCCTCTCCGGTATTTATCCCTCTGATATATTTATAGAGAGCAATCATATCTCCCTTCAACCTTCTTTTGGTTAGGCTAAACAAGCCAAGCTCTTTGAGTCTCCCTTCATAAGACAAGTTTTCCATTCCTCGGATCATCCTAGTAGCCATTCTCTGTACCTGTTACAGTTTGAGTTTATCCTTCTTAAACATGGGAGACCAGAACTGCACACAGTATTCCGGGTGAGGTCTCACCAGTGCCTTGTATAACGGTACTAACACCTCCTTATCTCTACTGGAGTGCCTTACCTGATGCATCCCAAGACCGCATTAACTTTTTTTCACGGCCATATCATATTGGTGGCTCATAGTCATCCTGTGGTCAACCAATAGTCCAAGGTCCTTCTCCTCCTCCGTTACTTCTAATTGATGCGTCCCCATCTTATAACTAAAATTCTTGTTATTAATCCCTAAATGCATGACCTTACACTTCTCACTATTAAATTTCATCCAATTACTATTACTCCAGTTTACAAGGTCATCCAGATCCTCCTGTATGATATCCCGGTCCTTCTCTAAATTGGCAATACCTCCCAGCTTTGTATCATCCGCAAACTTTATTAGCACACTCCCACTTTTTGTGCCGAGGTCAGTAATAAAAAGATTAAATAAGATTGGTCCCAAAACCGATCCCTGAGGAACTCCACTGGTAACCTCCTTCCAGCCTGACAGTTCACCTTTCAGTATGACCCGCTGTAGTCTCCCTTTTAACCAATTCCTTATCCACCTTTCAATTTTCATATTGATCCCCATCTTTTCCAATTTAACTAATAATTCCCCAAGTGGCACCATATCAAACGCCTTACTGAAATCTAGGTAAATTAGATCCAATGCGTTTCCTTTGTCTAAAAAATCTGTTACTTTCTCAAAGAAGGAGATCAGGTTGGTTTGGCACGATCTACCTTTTGTAAAACCATGTTGTATTTTGTCCCATTTACCATTGACCCTTATGTCCTTAACTACTTTCTCCTTCAAATTTTTTTTCAAGACCTTGCATACTACAGATGTCAAACTAACAGGCCTATAGTTACCCAGATCACTTTTTTTCCCTTTCTTAAAAATAGGAAATAATCATAGAATACTAGTGTTTTCCACTGAAAGGCATGGAACTAAAGTTGGAAACAAAGGGTTCCTGCCATTTGCAAAAGCTGTTAAAGGCAGGGAAGTGACATCATCGTGGTTCTTCACTGACTCCCCACCCAAAGAAGACACTTGGAAACACCTGAGAAAAAAGGACCTGGGGTTTTAAGCTGCAAGCAAGTGCAGGTTGCCCACAGGAATCTCTGCAAACTGCCTAAAACAACAATTAGGGTGAGCATTTGCTACTCATAGCCAATCTCTTTAGTATATTAAGCTTAGATTGCATTTTTGTTTATTTGTGAGGTAATCTGCTTTGATGTGTTTGCAATCCCTTATAATAACTTAAAATCTAACTTTTGTAGTAGGTAAATTGGTTTTTGTTTTGTCTAAAACCAGTGTGTGGAACTCATAACTGGGGGCAGAAAGTTGTTGATATCTTCCTCCACATTGAGTCAGGGGGCAAATTTCATGAGCTTACACTGTACAGTTCTCTGTGCAGGGCAAGACAGTATAATTTTGGGTGCATGCCTTAGGAACTGGGAGGTGCCTTAGCTGAGCCTTCCCATGCAGAGCTGATCTCAGTATTTGTGTGTAGCTGCAGCTGGGTGTGTCCCTACCTGTGTGTGTGCTGGAGGGGGCTTGAGGGCCTCTCACAGCAGTACAATGTAAAGGGAGCCCTGGCTGGTGAGTCAGACGGGCTGAGTGGTACTCCAGTTCCAAGTGGCACCCTGGGGGGAACCTGTCACACCAAGTACAAGACAAGAGACGATAGACAGATAGATAAACACAGATCAGTGGGGGAGTACAAGTAAACAGTGAGACAATAATGGTCACCAGAACAAGCTAGGGCAGTTGTGGGGAACCTGTGGCCCGTCAGGGTAATTCGCTGGTGGATTCGCTGGTGGACTGTTTGTTTACATTTGTATGGCTGCCCACAGCTCCCAGTGGCCGCAGTTTGCTGTTCCTGGCCAATAGGAGCTGCAGGAAGTAGCGGACAGAACATCCCTGTGGCCCGCGCCGCTTCCCGCAGCTCCTATTAGCCGGGAAAGGCGAACCACGGCCACTGGGAGCTGCAGGCGGCCGTGCAAATGTAAACAAACTGTCTGGCAGCCCACCAGCGGATTACCCTGCTGGGCCGCATGCAGCCCACAGATTGCCCACCACTAAGCTAGGGGCTGAATAAAATGTAGTAAGAGATAGACCTTGCATCTGAGAGTTTTTACAATCTAATATACACAATTTACAGGAGTGAGATGAGAAAGTACATATAGTTAATTGTTTGATTTTGAATGAGACTGTAATGTCTACAAAGAGTAGATAGATAAAAGATCCAGTGGCAGATTTCGTAGGAGTAGGGGTTTGCCCAGTGTGCTGTATATTGGCTGCCAGACAGCCCCTGAGAGTGCTGAGTGTTTGTGTGTAATATATAGTTAGATTCTGCAAACTCCCATTAGAGCCAATGGGAATCTTGTGTGCATGGCTTTTTCAGGATCAGTCTCATAATTTTTGTAAAAGCACTTTGGGATCCTGTGGGATGAAAGCAAATAATGATCTTTATAAAATAGATGGCACTCAAATTACTGTAATATTCCCCAAAGCACATTTATGCCTACAACTGAAAGAAAAAGACTTTTGCAGGAAAGAGATAAATGGAAAGTTACTTTTCCTTTATTTTAGCTTGATGTGGGTATCAGTCTTTTGAACTAAGCCTTTCCTGGTTCTCACCAGATCTTGTTAGCTGTCTGCTTTAACAGACAAAGTGGCAGCACAACTGATTCAACTGCAATATATCTCCCCACTATGCAACCTGGCCCTGCTCTTCCCTACATGTTTCATCCAAATACACACTTTGAACGCTTGCATTCCTTCCCACTTTCCTCTCCATGCACACACTCACACCAACTAAAGACAATTGCTTTGCACCACCTTGAAACTCTGATCCTCAATGATTGCCAAAGAGTAATAACACAACTGAAGAGGGGTGTGTAAAGGAAAAGGTACAAAACTCATCTTTGCAGTCCCCTGATCTTGAGTTGGCTGCCTGTTGGGCCAATGGTT
Organism: Lepidochelys kempii; assembly: GCF_965140285.1. Lineage (NCBI taxonomy): Eukaryota > Metazoa > Chordata > Testudines > Cheloniidae > Lepidochelys > Lepidochelys kempii. Next base: position 26,475,500 of record NC_136387.1, read on the forward strand.
CTGAAGGCTGCTCTACCAATGGCCTTACAGGACTAACACAGTAACTAGAGATCAATGGGAGATAGGGATGCCTGGCCTCAGCCCATATCACTGACCATGCTTCCTGCCTGCAGAGAGAAACAAATCTACTTCATCAGCTTTACACCACCAGGGACGTGCAAGAAACTGCACTAATGGCCTGTGCTAATCTTCTGAGTATACCAGATTTTTCCAAAAGTCTGAGCGAACTGCCACATCTGTAAAGTGATTATGATAATACTGGCCTTTCCCACAAAAATATAGTGAGCGTTAATTACTGCTTTTACAAAGCACTTTGGGGACCTTAGATAACTATTAACAATATCCATAATCCACAAAATAATATTGCAGCAGAAGCCAATTTAGTTTTTTCCCCCCTCATTTGTATTTGATTGCCATTTCTGGTTTTCAACTGATAAATGGCTTCCAAACTTGCTAACACAAATCCCTTCTAATGTGTTATTTGAAACCTTAAACATACGCAAGGCTTTGTGATTCCTGTGATAAATATCACTTATGAAATAGTAGCAATCCAACCATATTTGACCTGTTAAATAGATATAGTCAAAACTGCTTGCAATTACTGTGATACCCAACAATTCAAACCAATCTAGTTTTAAAGAAAAATTATGCATAAACTATGATCATAGTCTCCTGTGATTCTGATTCATGCGGTGCTGACAAACCCTCATAAAGGCAGATAAGCTGCATCAAGAACTAATTAAGAGCACAATGTTTTATGCCTCCTTAGCACAACTCTTAGCCATGAAAATAAGTAACAGCATGCTGAAAATAACTAAAACGACAAAATATGGAATTTGTCTATTATTCATACTCACAAGAGCTTAAATCGTGCCTCACATCTTTCCTCAGCTTCAATTACTCCATGCATCTCTGGGGTGTGCATGCTAAAAATGAGCTATCGTCAGCAGGAAAAGAGTATTTCTTGTTTCTCCAACTATTTTGCTCTTGTTAACACATGATGAAGTGAAGATTTAGAAAAATAGGCTTACATTATTCCTTATGGAAGCAACAGTAAAAAATGTTCAGCTTCCCTTTGCCATATGTTCATTTCAATTTATTGATTTTTTCATACAAACAATTTATGTGATCTTAAGAGAAGGATATGATACCTGGTCAATCAGTTAACCTGGGATCATCTCAGGCTGACTGGATGAAATCATAATGATCTGTATAACCACTTAGTACTAGATATACATATCAACTTCAGCTTTGCCTCAAATACTATTGGAGAGATGGAAGGTCTATGTTATTTGTAGGAGTAACACTTTCTAAAGATAGGACCTGAACGGTGTAATAGCTCCATTGACTATGCCGATTTACACCAGGAAAAGGATCTGGTCTCAAATTTTGAGCATGAGGAGGAATATGACTGTGCTCCAGCAGGTAGTAACTGGCATGGTAACAAAATGTGTGCCCTGTACATAAATTGCTGACAATATTCTCATGTTCACTAGAATGTGAGTTGTCTGAGATGATGGGAGAAAATATGAAAGCTCTTGTTGAAAACTAGACTTTGATAAAACCTTAATAATAGCTAAGACCACTTTAAAAAAGTCACAAGTTGATTTGTATAGCAAGGCGCATTACATTATGTTGGATCTTTTGCACATTTATTGAGAAATAAGAAAAATATTTTGCTCGTATATGGAACCTTCTTTCTGAATATCACAAAACAGTTTCCAAACATTAGGTCCATCAATGCCCCTGGAAATTACCATGAAACATAGTTCACAGCAATGAAGCAAGTTGCACATGAGCATCTCAAGAACTGTTGTATATTCAAAGAAGAGTTACAAGAAAGCAGTTGAGAAACCCTCCACACAAAGAAGACCCCCTCCCCCCCAACCTTTTTGCAGCATAATACTGTTTCTAAAGATAACTGTTTTTGTCCTGCATATGTTTAGGTAAGGTAATTTTTTAAAATTATTTTCCAGTATTTTTCACTTCAAAGAAAATTTTACTCTTCCAGGGAAAGGATTGCCTATTGCAAGGAAAACTGTTCTAGTTAGTCTCTAAGGTGCCACAAGTACTCCTTTTCTTTTTGCAAATACAGACTAACATGGCTGCTACTCTGAAACCTGTTCTAGTTTTGTTTTTCTCTCCTTTCTTGGCGTCCACAACTGTCTTCACCCAGTTCTTTCCTACCTAGCTGACTGTTCCTTTAATGTTCCCATTGGTGGCTCTCCATCTTCCTTTCTTTTCCTACTACATAGCATCCCTCAGCATTCTGTCTTCACTCCCCTCAGCTTCCCACAAAATGACCACATCAACATCTATGGTTTCAGCATAGAGGGAGCTTATCCCTTCTATTCCACTAGCGTCTCAGGAGGATGTTAAATGACAGCTACTAAAGTTAGAAACTTTTAAAATAACAAGTCCAGATAACTTACATCCAAGGGTTTTAAAATAGCTGGCTGATGAGCTCAAAGTTAATTTTTAATAAATCTTGGAACACTGGGGAAATTCAAGAAGTTTGGAAGAAAACATATGCTATGTGAACATTTAAAAAAATAAATAGGATCACAGGCAAGATAATGGAGTGTCTGATATGGGACTCGATTTATAAATAAAGGAGGGTAATATAATATAATTGGTGCCAAACATCATAGGGCTTATGAAAAATCAATCTTGTCAAACTAACTTGATTTTTTTGATGAGATCACAAATTTGTTTAATAAAGGTAATAGTGTTGACATAATATATTTAGATATCTGTAAGACATTTGATTTGGTACCACACAACATTTTGATTAAAAAATTAGAACAACATAAAATTGACATGGCACACATTAAATGGGTTAAAAGCTGACTAACTGATACATCTCAAAATGTAATTGTAAGGGTGAATCATAATCAAATAGATGTATTTCTAGTGAAGTCCAGCAGGGATCAGTTCTTTGCCCTACAGTGTTTAAAATTTTTATTATTGAGCTAGAACAAAACATAAATCATCACTGATAAAGTGATGTTCAATGGCTCAATGTCTAGTTGGCAGCCGGTATCAAGTGGAGTGCCCCAGGGGTCAATCCTGGGGCAAGTTTTCTTCAACATCTTCATTAATGATCTGGATGATGGGATGGATTGCACCCTCAGCAAGTTCGCAGATGACACTAAGATGGGGGGAGAGGTAAATATGCTGGAGGGTAGGGATAGGGTCCAGAGTGCCCTAGACAAATTGGAGGATTGGGCCAAAAGAAATCTGATGAGGTTCAACAAGGACAACAGCAGAGTCCTGCACTTAGGATGGAAGAATCCCATGCACTGCTACAGGCTGGGAAAGACTGGCTAAGCAGCAGTTCTGCAGAAAAGGACCTGGGGATTACAGTGGATGAGAAGCTGGATATGAATCAGCAGTGTGCCCTTGTTGCTAATGGCATATTGGGCTGCATTAGTAGGAGCACTGCCAGCAGATCAAGGGAAGTGATTATTCCCCTTTAATCGGCACTGGTGAGGCCACATCTGGAGTATTGCATCCAGTTCCCCCCCCCACACACAGTACAGAAAGCATGTGGACAAATTGGAGAGAGTCTAGTGGAGGGCAATGAAAAATGATTAGGGGGTGGGGCACATGACTTACAAGGAGAGGCTGAGGGAACTGGGCTTATTTAGTCTGCAGAAGAGAAGAGTGAGGGGGGATTTGATAGCAGCCTTCAACTACCTGAAGGGGAGTTCCAAAGAGGATGGAGCTAGGCTGTTCTCAGTGGTAGCAGGTAACAGAACAAAGAGCAATGGTCTCAAGTTGCAGTCGCAGAGGTCTAGGTTGGATATTAGGAAAAAGTATTTCAGTAGGAGGGTGGTGAAGCACTGGAATGGGGTACCTAGGGAGGTGATGGAATCTCCATCCTTTGAGGTTTTTAAGGCCTGGCTTGACAAAGCCCTGACTGGGATGATTTAGTTGGGGTTGGTCCTGCTTTGAGCAGGGGGTTGGACTGGATGACCTCCTGAGGTCTTTTCCAACCCTAATCTTCTATGATTCTATGAAAGTTTGCAGATGACACAAAATTTGGAAGATTGGTATATAATGAAGAGAACAGTTAACTGGTACAGAGCGATCTGGATCACTTGGTAAGCTTGGCATAAGCAAACAATATGTGTTTTAATATAGCCAAATGTAAATGTATACATGTAGGAACAAATAATATAGGCTATACTTGCATGATGTTGGGCTTTATCCTTGGAAGCAGTGATTCTGAAAAAAGATTGTGGGCTCACGGTGGATAATCATCTGAACATGAGCTTCCAGTGCAATATTGTGACTAAAGGGTTTAATGTGATCCTTTGATACATAAACAGGGCAATTTTGAGGAGGAGTATATAGGTTATTTTACATCTGTATTTGGCACTGGTGCAACCATGGATGGAATATTCAGTTCAGTTCTGGTGCCCACAATTCAAGAAGAGTATTGTTAAATTGCAAAGGGTTCAGAGAAGAGCCACAAGAATGATTAAAAGATTAGAAAACATGTCTTAATAGTGATATGCTAAATAGATGGATCTCTTTGAGTCTAACTAAGAGAAACTTAATGGTAACTTTGATTTCAGTCTATAAGTATCTACATGGGGGGTGGGATGTTTGATAATGGGAACTTCAGTCTAGCAGAGAAAGGTATAACATGATCCAGTGGCTGGAAGTAGAAGTTAGAAAAAATTCAAACTGGATATAAGGCATAAAAGTTTACAGTTAGGGCTAATTAACCATTGGAACAATTTGCATCATGTGGATTCTACATCACTAGCAATTTTTAACTCAAGATAGGAAGTTTTACTAAAACAGTGGCTCTCAATTCTACCAGACTAGTGTATCCCTTTGAAGAGTCTGATTTGTCTTGTGTACCCCCAAGTTTCATCTCACTTAAAAACAGCTTACTGTTATAAATGTACAAAATTATTTCAGCGCACTATTACTGAAAAATTGCTTATTTCTCATTTTTACTATATAATTATAAAACAAATCAATTGGAATATAAATATTGTACTTGCATGTCAGTGTATAGTATATAGAGCCGTATAAACAAGTCATTGTATGAAATCTTTGTTTGTACTGACTTTGTTGGTGCATTTTATGTAGCCTTTTGTAAAACTAGGCAAATATCCAGATGACTCGATGTATCCCCTCAAAGTCCTCTGCATACCCTCAGGGGTACATGTACCCCTGGTTGAGAACCACTGTTCTAAAAGATAGCTCGGGGAAGTTCTGTAGCCTGTACTATACAGAAAGTCAGACCAGATGATCACAATGGTCCCTCATGGCCTTGGGCTCTATGTATCTTTGCTAAGTTTAGCTTAGCTTCACTCTCTTTGGGAACAATGGAAGCTGGCAGCAGTATTGAAAGAGGGCACCTTTACTGAGAGCAGCTGTGGCCTCAATGCAATTAAGAACAAAAGGTGATGGGAGTCATCTTGAAATAGAGCAATTCATCAAGGAATTCTCTGTAGAAGAATGGTATTAATCAACTGCTGCTGAAGAAACTTTCAATTATGAAGACTAATGGCAAAAGATTTCAGTGAGGTTTAACTGTACAAAAAGTTTGAAGTGGCTGTATTATTTTGTTAAGATAATTCAGAAGATTGAATTGGGTACTTGGCTACTACATTTTTTAAAGAAGTCAATATTAATTAATTTTAATGCACAGTAATTAACCAGTTGACTTGTAAATTCTCAGAAAATTTGTTCTGCACTCAAAGAATAAGTGCTGCAATTTTGGGAAGGATATGCTGACTTTATATATAAGAAGTGGTAGAATCTATGCTTTAAGTGTGCAACTCAACTATGGAACTGTGACCAGTGCTTCACTGAAACCAAGCATAGTATCTTTCAAGTAGAATAATAAGTTGAAACAATTAGTTCATTTGATGGATGTTCTTTCTTCCTTTCTTTGGTGGCCATTCCATGAATTGAACAGGTAACAATTTTCTTGTTCTTTGTTAAGAACATTTCTTGAATGTTTTCTGTGACTTGGTATTTAAAATATAAAATTCAAGCTGTGTTACTTAAGTGTCTAGTCACATAATCCAAATGGCATTGTTCCAGTTCCTTGACTGGAAGAGCTAGACTCGTGATGAGTGACTGGTACAAATGTTTTAAATTAGCTGTCCTTGAGTACTTGAACTTACAATATGCTCATCATGAACACCTGTGCTAATGAACTGAATATGCATGAAAAGTGATGCCAAATAGTTCAAATGTGAGTGAAGCAAATCCATTTAAAGATTTGAACAAATATTCACTTATTTCTTTTGCTGAATCTATTAATCTGTAATAGATTTACATCAAATGTAAGGGTCCAATTCTGAAGTCCTTATTTGCTCATAACTCCCATTTAAGGTCTTGATCTAGGTTCACTCAAGTCAGTGGAAATCTTTAAGGGAAGTTGGATCAAGCCCAAAGTTAAGTAGGAATTGTATGCAAAAGGACTGAAGGTCAAGGTGCTGTTCACAGAAAAGGGTAAAGAAAAGGAGTAGATATTGTGACAGGGTTGGGCCAGATGGCTACAGAAGAGTGATAGAAGGCAGATATATTAGCCCCAGGTTAAGTAGATCCCTTTTCCCTGGGTAAAGTTACAGGGAAGGTTCCAGAACAATTAGGAACCTTCTGGAGACAATTAAGACAGACAGGCTGATTAGAACACCTGCAGCCAATCAAGAAGCTGCTAGAATCAATTAAGGCAGGCTAATCAGGGCACCTGGGTTTAAAAAGAAACTCACTTCCATTTGTGGTGTGCATGTAAGGAGCTGGGAGCAAGAGGTGCTAGGAGCTGAGAGTGAGAATGCATACTGCTGGAGGACTGAGAAGTACAAGCATTATCAGACACCAGGAGGAAGGTCCTATCGTGAGGACAAAGAAGGTGTTGGGAGGAGGCCATGGAGAAGTAGCCCAGGGAGTTGTAGCTGCCTCACAGCTGTTACAGGAGGCACTCTAGACAGCTGCATTCCACAGGGCCCTGGGCTGAAACCCGGCGGGCCCGGGTTCCCCCCAAACCTCCCAACTCCTGGTCAGACACAGGAGGAGTTGATCTGGACTGTGGGTTCACAAAAATGGGCAAACTAAGGGCTGCCGTGAAGCTCCAAGGCAAGCAAATCCACCAATAAGTACAAGACCCAACAAGATAGAGGAGGAACTTTGTCACAATATATATTTCTCATGAAATGATACAGAGCAATAGATGGCTAATTACCTGTGGCTATCTCTGTATATTCTGTGTTAAATATGTGTCTTCCTAAGCCTGCTGCTAGTGGGAATACATGGCTGGCCAGTATAACCAGTACTTCTATGCAAATGAAGCATATAATCCATGAACCAGTTCCCATTGGAGGCAAGAAAAAAATCATACTGGTTGACTTATAACATTTTTAATGAATTGAACTTAGATTTTAATTGTCCAATGACTGATTTTCATTTGGAGTACAAGTGCAAATACATTATGAATGTTTTCTATGAGCCTCACTGGTGTAGGGTTATTTGATGGTGAAATCCATTGGATCCTATTGCATAGCACCCTTTTCTGATGTGTTTTCCCTGGATGAGCAAACTCCATGCCTTGTTCCATTCTGTTTTATAGATTAGAGAGTATAACACTTTCACACCAGCAATTGAAATCCTGCATGGATTGTTAATGAGAATGAAAAAATGGCATCACCAACCTCAGGTCTCCGTGTCACAAAGAGAATGGGATTTACAGAAATATGTTGAGGGTACTTCCTATGGATGTGTGGCTGCATATTCTTGTTCTTCTTTGATTAATTGCTTCTGTTCCAGCCCTTTGGCTGGGTGGTTGAATCCCTTGGGAATTACATTCCCACAGATGTTACTAAGCATGGTACTCCAGCTCCTATACAAACACTTTACATGTTACTGCCAAGGTACATGCAAGCCAATCAGGACATCCAGAAGGAAACAATGAACTGGCAAGGCGGCAGCTTCATTTACCAATTTAAGCAAGATATGATCATAAAACATGTATGATTTAAAGTTCAAACTACAAATCTTCAACTCCAATTTTATTTCCACCTTAATATAGGGTGGTGAAAGCTGAGAATCCATCAAAAGTATACACAAATATCTAAAAGTCTTTGAAAGCACACACCTCAGAAAAATACTTGGTATTAAATGGAATTAATTTATAACAAATGACAACATTCATCAGAGTTCCAAAACCTCTTATCTACAAAGTTATCCTGACGAGAAGACAGAAATATCTGGGACAGGAACAGGTAAAAGGAGCCAATCAAAAGAATCCCTGTGTCAAGAAGTACTTAGGCAAGGAAAATTATGGGACTTGACAACACAGAGGACATGTAAAGAGTGGCCCAGGATTACGGTGAACCCTTGTTTATGCCCTGAGCGCTGTCTGACAATGCTGAAAGGATTCAGACAGGAGTGCTGGAACAATTTGTATAGCGGGGGTGCTGAGAGCCATTGAACCAAACTGTAAATCCTGTATATAATGCTGCAGCACCCCCTGCACTCTTAGTTCCAGGACCTATGGATTCAGAAGTGCACTTATGGAATTCAGTGGTTCAGAGTTCTAGTTTATGTACTTTATTGTTTATATATTCTGAAATGCATATGATCTGTCATGAGAAATGGCTATTATTCCCTTGGACATCTGTAGTTTGCTGTGGAAAAGCACCTCATATTTGTCTAGTTTAATAAACCAGACTTCAAAGAGGCCTGATTTTCACAGATTGAGAGTTCAGCCCTTTCTGAAAATCCAGGCCTTGTTAAGGTGTCTCAGGTTGGGCACCCCAAAACTGAAGCACCCCAAATCACTTTTGAATATATTGGCTAATGTGCTTTCAAATTCGTCAGAAACCTAACCAGTTCAGCTTGGAATTCAAAGGTGCACCACACAATGATGCACTGAACTTTTCACTGACATCCAGAGAGTGATCTACTTCAGTAACATTTTCATTAATACAAATAATTTTGAAGAAAATATCGTATTGACGTTGAAACTCCTTGAACCAGAAATGGTTTATTCCAAGTGTATTTAATCTGTGACTATTGTTTCGTTCATCTCTAGTCAATATATATTTGATTCTTCAATTCTAAAACATTGTCAATGCCTAGATTAAGAAAATGTATACATTAGGGTAAGCCACAACTTTTTATTTTTAGGAGCAGGTATCTTTTTTTCCATACAATTGGGAGCAGATAAATTAGGTTATTATTAGAAAATGTCTGAAATTTTAGGGTGCCTTGAAAAAAAAGGAGATTTTTGAGGAAGTGGAGCTAAGTTGCAAATAACCCTTATTTTACGTTTTCATAAAAAAAAGTTTCATAAACGTTGGTTTCTGTTACCTTAAATAGCTCAGTTCCTTCGAGAACTGCCTCTGGATATGATACTGGTATTTCAAGGATGACTGCCCAGATCAACCAGTATTAAGTGCTTGATGCTGTGTTTTCTGTCTCCAGAATTACCACTAAAAAGGCCCTACTGCAAATAGGTCATCTGGCTTATATTTAGGTGTGAGTTCAATCCTTGAGGGGGCCATTTAGGGATCTGGGGCAAAAATTGGGCATTGGTTCTGCTTTGAGCAGGGGGTTGGACTAGATGACCTCTTGAGATCCCTTCCAACTCTGATATTCTATGAAGAGTCTATGTAGGTGACATGCACAAATCACTGCATATTTCCATTTTTGTCAACTTCTTGTAGATATTTGGACCGATCCCTCGGAAGGCTGATTTTCGTGATCTCTAATGAAATTTTCCATAGTCCCTAAAATGTCCTTTAATTTATCATCACATAAGTGGCAGCTTTAAAGTTAACATTCAGCAGTGGAAGATTAAGTCATTTACAAAGGTATTTTCTCCCCTATTTCCCCCCAAAGGTGTTCTATTTTGTTGAGCAAAGATATTTTACAAGGCTGTTCCAATTTATTGATCAACTCTCTCTTTAATAGGTTTCCACATATTGACTCAAGTTTAACTAGCTGCAGCCTTTTTATTCCGATCAGAAGGATCAGAAGGACATTGCAGCCAGATGCAACGCTGAATGAGATCACTTTTACAACAGTGAGATTGTCCACAGGCCTAAATTACTCTAAAAAACAAAGAAATAAATGTCCGTACACATACAAACAAGTTTTTCCTTCCCTGCCTCAGAGAGAAAGTAATCTGGTGTATTCTATGCTATGTAGATTAGAGACGAGTTTATACTTCTTACAGAAGTGAATAAAACAAATCACTAATAATGCACAAAAAGGAAAAAGAAAAGAACATTCCACCATCCACGTCCAAAATATAATTCTGGGGACAGTTTTTTTTCAGCAAAACCTTATCATGAAAACTTTTTTTCCTTTCTTTTATTTAATCTTTAAAAAAAACCCAAAAAACACCCTGAATGCTTGGGTTTTTGAATAAATTCCAAAACATTTAAACAAAAATGGACATTTTCTGGAAAAAAATTGTTTTAGCGAAAAAACAATTTTCTGTTGAACGCACTTTTTGATAGAAAATTTCTGACCAACTCCAATCCTAGGATTTCAGGAATACATTTTGTATTCCTCAGCTGTTGCATGAACGCCTAGATTTTCCAAATTATAGCATATATTTCAAGTCAGATATTTACTTTATACTGCTTTGATGAATATTGACAAGTTCTGCTTCTGACAGTGACATTTTTGTGAAAGTTTAAGGTCTGAATGTTCAGATCCAGAGTTTTAGTTCAGGCAACTGTAGGAATGGGCGCCAACTATAAAGTTCACATCTAGATTCAGATTGGAACTTTTTGATGGAGAAGGTGGGTGGGGAGGAGAATGGGAAATGGCATCAGACCCATCTCTTAAATAACTAATACTCTTTAAACGGCAAGAAACAAACAGAATAAATAACATAAGCAAAACAAATGTCAATTAAAATGTATATAGCCCTCCACAACATCACATCTTCATTTAGTTCCTCTGTTTCCCTTCCACTCTCTGTCTCTCCAACCCTATTTAGCTGGCAGTCTGGAAAATGCATGTTCCAACAGTTAAATTAGTGTGTTTGTGTTCATGTATCCCATATCTTGTATTGTTCTTAAAATCCAAATTCTAAGCACTCTAGTTTGAGCACAGATGCTGTTTTCAGTAAGATAGTACTTGTCTATTCTTTGAACACCATGGCAGATGTTTTACCTCGAGGTTAATATCTGACTTGCTTTAAATTCATGTGGGAAATCTGAAAGTTCCATTTCCTATCTCAAAAATCAATGGAAACTTAATCAGAGCTGCTAAAAACAAGTCCCAGTTCTTCTATAACAGAGAAAGTAAACAAGACACAAAATTAAAAGTGACAGAATATTTTACATGAAGGACATGAAATGCACCACCAACTAAGCTTCAGTTCTACAGGGTTTGTGCCTTTAAAATTGCAGCCTGACTGGAAAAAGCTGCATCTGGTTGCTTCCATATCCAGCCATTATGACACCTTTAAGGTGCTGTGGAACCTTTAGAATCATGTAAATAGAACATTTCCAGCCATTAAATGTAAATGAAACAACGGCCATTGTGATCTAAATAAGCCCACATGGGGATGGGGAGTTATTCTCTACAGCTCTGGCTCTTAAAACCAGTGTTACTCACAAAGCCTTTCTGAGTCAGAATCAGAGGCTTGTAACACATTCCATTCATATGCCATTGCTAGGCATATGACTCTACATTCTGATTTTGCTATGTGTGGTCCTGACCCAAAAGGCTGTTCACAAGGGCTTCATCTGTTTTCATTCTAGGACAATTTGATTTACCTTGGTTTTTTCCCCTTCCATATTCTTTCCACCACCATTCCACTCCTATCTCTAGTGCCTGACTACACCTCAAGCAGAATCAGAGGAGGCCCACAAACCTATACATTTGGTATGCTCTCCCTAGGAACATTTCAGCTTTTTGTCATGTATCAGAGTTTCTCCTAGTGGAAACAAGAAACCTGAGGTGATATCAAGATGTGGTCTCCTGCATGGCAGCAGCAACCACTTTCCCTATGGCAGCTGACCACATACTGAACATTTAAAGCTTATAGAAAAAGCTTATGGAAAAAAAATCTGAAATGGGGTACATTTTATTTTATTTTTCAGAACTAATGAGTTCTTTTTCATTTTCCTCTTTGGTTACTGTGGCTTCCAACTGTTGCTTTTGTTACAGGACTTCAGTTCTCCCTCATTTGGCTGTTATCATTCAGTTGGGGAGAATTATTTGGAGTAGATGTTCCCTGAATTTGAGGAGATATTGAGGTGAAATCCTGTCTCCATTAAAATCAATGGTAATTTTGCCACTAACTCCAGTGGGGCCGGATTTCATTCTCTAAGTCAGTGGTTCTTAACCTGGGGTGCATGCACCCCCTGAGGGTGTGAGATGCCCTTTCTGGGGGTGCGAGACATGCCAGATTTTTTTAGAAGGTAAATCATCAAAAACACAAATTAAGCACAGGCACGTAAGTACAACCACTTTGTTTCATCAAACCTATGTATTTATTAACATGATACATTTTTTTTACGATTACTGTAATATACAAACAAAAATATATATAGGTTTAAAGAACTGACCTACTTCAATGATTTTTGATAGGGGGTGCAAGAACATATTTTGAGAACTAAAGGGGTGCAGGCTTCAGTAAAGGGGGTTAAGAACCACTGCTCTTAAGTGTTTGTGCTGCAGTTTCTTCATTGGATTAAAACTAACAACTAGAGACTCCTTCTTGGAGCAATCTAACACTGTACCTAAATCAACCACTACAAATTGCACAATATCAAAGAGGGCATGTGTTCCATAAGAGGGAGGATTAATTTAATATGAAGCTTAATCGAGGGTTAAATCGTGTACATAATGACTTTATGCATAATTCCATTGATTTTAATGAAATTACATGCACAAATAAAGATATGCCAGGTAGAAGCTGTTTGCAAGATTGAACCTTTATCCTTAGCAAGATGGTTCACATTAAAACAGAAACTGGAGAATCTGCAACTTTTTCCCAAACTTTCTTGGACTATGAACTAAATTTTCATAATTTTCTCACGTTCCTGATTGTGTAAAAACAGGAACTCAAAAGCATGCAATACAGTTTTGTAGTCAGGGTTAGAAATATTTACATATGCAATGCATATGCTTCACACATATTCCAACTATTTCTGCACTACACAAACATGGGGAAAATTATCATTTTAAGGCATGAGCCTACAAATCCTTACCTTCACACAAGTTGTCTTATTGACTTCTGTAGGACTACTCACATTAGTACAGGTCGAGACCCATAGTGCCAACATAACAAGCATGCCACATTGCCTATTTGTGCCTCATTACTAACTTAGAGAGGACAACATCAAAGGGTAAGAAGTCCATCAGCCATGCCTATCCAGGTTTTAGCATCTGTTGTGACTATCCACTAGGTTACCACATTGTGCTCATGGCTTGTATAGTATACACTTCTCAGTTGGAACTGGAGAGAGGCTACCTGAATGGCTGTCACATGGTAACAAATTTTGCTCCCCTGAGATGAAGCCAATCTGGAGCTGAAATATTCTGTGTTCTATTACTAATTTCCTGTGCTAACCAGTCAAGTAAAATTCCACAGGCAGAAATTTTAAAAAATAAAATAAAAATCTTAGAAGGAACTAAAAGATAAGAGACTAAATTACATTAAAAAGGAACTAGGAAAACTTGTGCCCATCATCAACCTGATCATTTTGCTTATGTTACACCCCTTTCCCCACCCTTTGTCCGTTTTTGGTCTTTTAAAATTCTAAGTGATTTGGTGCAGGGATTATGTGTTTATACAGATCCCAACTGATTCCTGGAGCCTATAAACACAATAGATCTATCTATGTATTTATATGGCCCTCATCACTGTAGTATCTGTGTAATATAGTAATGAAATCTTATGGTATCCATTAGGTTTAGTACAGCAATGCATAGGTGGTGGGCAAAGACATGGAGAGCAGAAGTTTGAGGAATGATGGACAGCCAACAAAATGTCCATAGCAACAGTTGGTGGAATATCCTTTTCAAAGAATGCTGTTCGTGATACAGTAGATGTATGCATCTTCTGTGCACATACAGCCTTGTGTACAAGGAACACCTGCTGTTGCTGGGGCATGTTGCCTGCCTGATCTTTTTCCTGTCAGTTCAGAAGGCCAAACTATTTTCAGTTTGTGAACTGAATAACAACAAAAAACAAACCAAAGCAAAAATACCAAAGGCCCACAACATAATAGAGGCAACCCAGGTGAGAAAACCATCCAGCTGTTCTCTCTGATTCAGGTGTTTATCAACAAGCTACCAAAAATTAATTCCAAGTCCTGCACTTGTTTCCTGACTTTTGGAAATGATGTTAGCCAGGCAGGCAGAGACAGGTTTGATTTTCTTAAGGTCATAAAGAGTTTTATTTATGAAAATTGTTTCAAGAACAGAAAACCAGCAATCTTATTTTCTTGAAAATATTGGCAGATCCCTAATTACGCACTGATCCTGTCATGGAATCTTGAGGCACAGACCCTTCCTTTCTCCTGTGCAAAGTCCCATTGACTTCAAGTTGCCCACACGTGCTTGTGTAACATATTCTTGTTGTTTTGACTTGTCGATTATGATTAAATCAAACCGAGTAGCCACTCCAGGCCCTGTGCTTTGAATGTGCCCCCAATTTCCAGGTAACAGTGGTTCAGGACCAATCTGATTGCTCTTATGTTTCTAATCATTTTCACCTTTCTCCCATTTCTGAAGCAAAGTTGTCAAATTTGTGATCTGTAATTAGGGCCTTATGCCAGTCAACACAAATAATTTAAATCATTTTTTTCCATTGCTGTGTTTCTTCATTCAACATGATGAATGACAAAGCCCTGGCTGGGATGATTTAACTGGGAATTGGTCCTGCTTTGAGCAGGGGGTTGGACTAGATGACCTTCTGGGGTCCCTTCCAACCATGATATTCTATGATTCTATGATTCTATGAATGTTGTCAGTACAAAACACACAGGGTGAGGTTTCTATTTCTCTCATTTTCTATTCTATCTTTGTGGTCTGTGTGACATATATGATGTTTTGTGATTTTTATTTTAGAATCTGAATATACTTTGTTTTCTTCCTCTGCTGTGCAAAGAAACGTTTGTTGCTTCCAGATATCAGAGTGTCCCTCAGAATACATGTGACGACTCTGGGAATGCACAGTGGTGAATGTGGGTGAAGTATGAGATTAGATAAGTAAATGTGTGAGTAGGCTGTTTGTTGTTTTAAATTATTTTCTAATGAGCCATATGCTAAATAAAACCACTTGTTTTGAGAAGGCTGTTTGTTCTTGTATAGCACTGGTCACAAGCTCCCAATGGAGAAAATTGCAAGTGTTCAGTTGGACCCGCAGAATAATAAGCAGTCAGCACTGATGGAGTTTTGGCCCAGATCAGTCCAAGAGTGTGAGAACTGCAAAAGTCCCTCAAAGACAAAGGAACAGAGTTGTGAGCAGCCCCATAATCATGACAATATACATTAGGGGAGATTTTCTAAGGCACCTAACTCTGACTTTTAATGTCTGATGCTTCAGAGGAAGGAAAATATAAACATTCCACAATGCAATTGACCATTAATAATTAACAATGATGAAATCAGTGAAACTTACCACATTACTGATTCAGGCATTGTTGTCTCTTTTTCTCTCAGCCTGCATGGCACAAACAAAGTGGAAAAAGAGACAAATTTGTCTTGCTTGTTTTCACCTGAACTTTGAATTTTAAAACTGTGAGAAGTGGGTGGCATCAGTTTCAATATATATTTGTATATTTAAGGACTAATGCAGCTGAGTGACAATATAGAAAGTAAAGAGGGGCGAGGGGAGGGAGGATGAACCACGAAGACCTGAGATTTAAAACAGAAACCAAAGGAATCCTGAACTTTACAGTAATAAGATGATCTGGGATAGTAAGCCAGAAGTGTAAGAAAGGACTGATGCAGAAGTTAATGAGCCTGGAATAGCCATTGCATGGATGGCAGAGCAAGAATGTATTTATGAAGGGATAGAAAGAATGAATCAAAAACAGGGTAGTGGAGTGACAGGAACAGAGGGAAACCCAAACTCTGGAGGTGGGAGAAGTCAAATATTTCTGAAAAATAGGGGTGAGGGGAAAGAGAGAGCTGACTGAAAGTAAAGTACATTGCCAAGGAAAAGAGCTGTCATAATCCACTGAAGTTTTGGGACATGCAAACTGAATACTTTTTTAAAAAATGTAAATTAATCCATTTGGTTTGAATGGGATTTGTTATTAGTTTCCTAGAGGA
The DNA here is from genome assembly GCF_965140285.1 of Lepidochelys kempii. Lineage (NCBI taxonomy): Eukaryota > Metazoa > Chordata > Testudines > Cheloniidae > Lepidochelys > Lepidochelys kempii. The sequence continues at coordinate 26,491,781 of NC_136387.1, forward strand.
AAAACAGGAGATGAGCAACCTGTCTGGTTGAAGGACCTAGTCTTATGACTCTTGCAAATGGTCTTACGGTCAACACGACTATTCTCAGGAGTAATCAGGACAGCCCACCTGTGGAAAGGTTGAACTGGTTTGCCCCTTATGGTTGCAGGCAGTCATTTCTAAATAAATAAGATACTTTCACAGATTCCAATCAGGTTTGAAACTGTAGAGACAACATATCTGCCTTTAGACTTACTGTTATTTATTTCAGGTTTCAGAGTAGCAGCCGTGTTAGTCTGTATCCTCAAAAAGAAAAGGAGTACCTGTGGCACCTTAGAGACTAACAAATTTATTTGAGCATAAGCTTTCGTGAGCTACAGCTCACTTCATCGGATCCATTCAGTGGAAAATACAGTGGGGAGATTTATATGCATAGATAACATGAAGTAGAGCAGTATCATTGAGAGGTCCCCAAATGCATGGAGTATGATTCTGTTCCACTTATAGTAGAAAAAATCCTCTTAATTAAACAGGTAATTTTATTTAATTCCTTGATTGATCACTTGAAACAGGCCTCTCTCTCTATAAATTCAGTGAGTCTGCTTCTATACTCATATCAGTTTTACGCTGGTGGACAGCCACTGATTTCATTGATCACTTCTGATTTATACCAGTTAAACTGGGAACAGAATCAGACCCAGGGGATTTTTTCCCATAGGTTTTACATGCAAAACAGAAGGGTGTTTTATTTTTGTTAGCTGACACCATGGCTTCATAGAGATTGTGCTAGAAAGGGTAAAGCTTCAGCAGAAAGATAGTTTCTACACATTCCGCAGGACACTGCCATGATACCCCTTCCTGATGACTCTCTCACTTAGTCAGAAATCAGTTCTAGGGAATGAGGTGGAGAATACAGCCAGACGTGATTTCCACAGCATGATGACCTTCTCTGGCTATCTGGTCTCTGCCTCGATACTTTCATGATACTGTCCTTTAGGTGTATGTAGTCTCACAAGAGAAGACCCATTTGGGGCACACCATTCTGTCAGTTCTCTCTTTCAGCACTCACTTAGGGCTTCCCTGAAAATCTAACTTGAGAAGCTAGCTTCCCTCTCTCCTCACTGACAAGCAGCCTGAGCCAACTCTGCCCACACCAGCTGCTGAAATGTCCGGACCCTGTAGTGACAAGCACTGAATTCCCCAGACTATCTCCCCACTCTTGGTGGGAGCAACCCTTCTCTCCTTCACCAGATATGCTACCCAGATTACAGGAATCTGCTTGAGCCCCCCTCTTTCCAACACATCCACCCACACTGCTCTGCAAATGCAGAGATCAGCCTTCCAACTGACACTTCTGTTTTGATGGCTATCAAAGCTTTTAGTGATGGCTAGTACACTGTGCATGCTTCATTAACTAGTAACGCTGGTAAATTATTTTTCTGTGCTCCATAAATTTATAACTTTTGGTAAATGTAATGCTACTAAAAGCCCCCTTGGGTCATTTTGTTCCAATTCAGACACATTACACTTGCTGTGTTCATATAAATACAAAAGCCAGAGCAAGCTCAGTACAGCACTCTTGTCATTGACGGCTGCCTGTGAAATAGTTGAAAGGCTTGCCTTTTTACCAAAGAAAGGCTGGGTAATCTATTCTCCTCTAAAAGCATGAAATTACCAAGTACTAAATGGCAAAAGGTATTAAAAACATTATCATTGTATTATCTCCCTCACTCCACTGCTCCGAATCTAGATGGGGTTTGCAATATTTATATAACTCTCAATAGTATTTATCAACACCAGGAAATGTTTGTAGGCTGACAAAGTTACAATTTAGGAAGAGCACAAGAAGATAGGCTCAGGTATAAACTGAAGATAATAGCCTATCATTTTTGTGTAAAAACTCTCAGTTGGGGTGACTCATAGCCAAGGCTGAGGCCAGGTTTACATCCCGCTTGGCTTGCCAATGATAATTAGTTAAAATAGGACAATTTGATAGAATCTTATCTGCTGCATAGAAGTCCAGAACTAGACTTTGTGGAGAAGACAGGAGGAGGAAGGCCAAAAGGAAACCATGGGTGGTGGTGAGGAATAAACCTGCCCTTCTTGCTCAGCATCTATGTTATGGGACAGTCTGCGCTGTAAGGCAGTAGTTGCTAGTGGTCAGCCCAACTTGCCACATGGCATGGCTATTCAAGGGCTTGAAAGGTCCAATATAAGGACCTAAGGGGGATATGGATAGGGAGGAAATGGTCCTGGGAATCAGTGGTGCTTGGGAAGGAAATCCTATCACTGTATATTTAAGGGACTGGGCTAGGAGCCTTGCAGGGAGGGTGGATCGAGTCTCCTCTTTCACTTAATCAGTCAAGAATGAGCTGACAGATGGGGACTAGCATATATGAGGCCTATTCTCTCATAATGGGACAGACACCAGTAGGAGATGGCTGTCAAATTCCAAGTAGAGCTAGCTGAGGGGGAAGCTGGCAAGGCCCAACAGAGGGCTAAATTACAACTCAGCTCTAGGAGGAGAGCTGGGGATTCCTGGTTTTAGGAGAAGGATGATAATTGACTGAATTACCCAGCTCCAGGAGAAGGACTGGGACTCCTTCCATAAGGAGAGAGACAGAGCCAAGGAGAGAACCTGAGGTGACTTGAGAAGAGCTCAATGGGCAGTCTTCAGAGGAACTCTTAAAGCCAAAAGAACCTTTGTTTATTTGGGACTTCTGTTATGGACTATTTTGTCTGAGGGTTTATAATAAATCTGCCCCAAGGAAGATACTACTAAGTCAAGGGGATCCAAAGTGGAGTTACTGAGTTCCTGAGAGGGGAGACTGAGGCAGGGAGTGTCTGGAATGCCACACTTAGCCAGAAGCAGGGCATGATAGTCTGATAAGTCAATTAGTATGTGGGGCAAGGGCTAGGTATTTCAAACTGTCCCTTTGGTGTCAAGGAGGAAATAGCAGCATGAGAGTGCTATTTCTGAAAGTAAATATAGCTGTCTTTATTGTAAAAAGAAAAGGAGTACTTGTGGCACCTTAGAGCTGTAGCTCACAAAAGCTTATGCTCAAATAAATTTGTTAGTCTCTAAGGTGCAACAAGTACTCCTTTTCTTTTTGCGAATACAGACTAACACGGCTGCTACTCTGAAACCTGTCTTTATTGTGAGTCTCTGCACATACCTAGCTATTTTCATAAGTAGATTTCAAAGTGCTTCACAGTTCTTAATGTGCTTATCCTTACAACACTGCGAGAAGAAGGGTAGTGTTCTCATTCCCATTTTACAGATGAGAAACTTAGACACAGAGAGTCAAAATGATTTGCCCACGGTCAGACACAACATCTGTGGCAGAGCCTGGAGTTGAACCCTTGTCTATCATGTCCTAGACTAGTGCTCTGTATTCCCCATGGCTATTCAATTTGATAAAGGTCACACTAGGGCTGTCGATTAATCGCAGTTAACACACGCAATTAACTAAAAAATTATCACGATTAATCGCAGTTTTAATCACACTGTTAAACAATAGAATACCAATTAAATTTTATAAAATATTTTTGGATGTTTTTCTACATTTTCAAATATATTGATTTCAATTACAACACAGTATACAAAGTTGACAGTGCTCACTTTATATTATTATTTTTGATTACAAATATTTGCACGGTAAAAATGGCAAACAAAAGAAATAGTATTTTTCAATTCACCTCATACAAGTACTGTAGTGCAATCTCTTTATCATGTAAATGCAACTCATAAATGTAGATTTTTTTTGTTACATAACTGCCCTCAAAAACAAAACAAACAATGTAAAACTTTAATGCCTACAAGTCCACTCAGTCCTACTTCTTGTTCAGCCAATCGCTAAGACAAACCAGTTTGTTTACATTTACAAGAGATAATGCTGCCGGCTTCTTATTTACAATGTCACCTGAAAGTGAGAACAGGCATTTGCATGGCACCTTTGTAGCTGGCATTGCAAGATATCTATGTGCCAGATATGTTAAACATTCATATGCCCCTTCATGCTTCAGCCACCATTCCAGAGGACATGCTTCCATGCTGATGAAGCTCATTAAAAAAAAATGCATTTGTGACTGAACTCCTTGGCGGAGAATTGTATGTCTCCTACTCTGTTTTACGCACATTCTGCCATATATTTCATGTTATAATAGTCTCGGATAATGACCCAGGACATGTTGTTCATTTTAAGAACACTCACTGCAGATTTGACAAAACACAAAGAAGATACCAATGTGAGATTTCTACAGATAGCTTCATCACACAATCCAAGGTTGAAGAATCTGAAGTGCTTTCCAAAATCTGAGAGGGACGAAGTGTAGCACATGCTGTCAGCATTATCTCCTGCAAATGAAAACAAACTTGTTTGTCTGAGCAATTGGTTGAACAAGAAGTAGGTCTGAGTGGACTAGTAGGCTCTAAAGTTTTACATTGTTTTATTTTTGAATGCAGGTTTTTTGTACATAATTCTATATTTGTAAGTTCAACTTTCATGATAAAGAGATTGCACTACAGTACTCTTATTAGGTGAACTGAAAAATATTATTTCTTTTGTTTTTTTACAGTACAAATATGTGTAATAAAAAATAAGTGAGCACTGTACACTTTGAATTCTGTGCAGTAATTGAAATCAATATATTTGAAAATGTAGAAAATATCCAAAACTATTTAAATAAATGGTATTCTATTGTTTAACATGTGATTAATTACTATTAATTTTTTAATCATGCGATTAATCATGATTAATTTTTAATGGCTTGACAGCCTTAGTTCATACGCTTTATTATTCTCTTTTTTTGTGAAACATTCATCTGATTGGTTTTTTTGTTGCATGAATATTTGGAAAGTGTCTGTTCTTTGTGTGAATATTAATACTCATTTGGAAACAAAGATATTAGTGTATGAACAAGAGTATTTGCTGTTCCCTGTTACTTTCATGTTAAAATATTTGTCATTCTGTCAGAGCATAAAATACTCATAGCTTTGAATATTACAGTATTAATTTAAGACTTCAGTTAAACTCTTAATCATTCATGGTGTGAATGGCTATCCTTATCACATTTCAGAGTAGCAGCCCTGTTAGTCTGTTTTCGCAAAAAGAACAGGAGTACTTGTGGCACCTTAGAGACTAACAAATTTATTTGAGCATAAGCTTTCGTGAGCTACAGCTCACTTCATCGGATGCATTCAGTGGAAAATACATTGGGGAGATTTATATACACAGAGAACATGAAACAATGGGTGTTACCATACACACTGTAAGGAGAGTGATCACTTAAGATGAGCTAATACCAGCAGGAGGGGGAGGGGAGAAAACCTTTTGTAGTGATAATCAAGGTGGGCCATTTCCAGCAGTTGACAAGAACATCTGAGGAACAGTGGGGAGGCAGGGGGAATAAACATGGGGAAATAGTTTTTCTTTGTGTAATGACCCATCCACTCCCAGTCTCTATTCAAACCTAAGTTAATTGTATCCAGTTTGCAAATTAATTCCAATTCAGCAGTCTCTTGCTGGAGTCTGTTTTTGAAGTTTTTTTTGTTGAAGAATTGTCACTTTTAGGTCTCTAATCGAGTGACCAGAGAGATTGAAGTGTTCTCCGACTGGTTTTTGAATGTTATAATTCTTGACATCTGATTTCTGTCCATTTATTCTTTTACGTAGAGACTGTCCAGTTTGACCAATGTACATGGCAGAGGGGCATTGCTGGCACATGATGGCATATATCACATTGGTGGATGTGCAGGTGAACGAGCCTCTGATAGTGTGGCTTGATGTGATTAGGCCCTATGATGGTGTCCCCTGAAGAGATATGTGGACACAGTTGGCAACGGGCTTTGTTGCAAGGATAGGTTCCTGGGTTAGTGGTTCTGTTGTGTGGTGTGTGGTTGCTGGTGAGTATTTGCTTCAGGTTGGGGGGCTGTCTCTAAGTAAGGACTGGCCTGTCTCCCAGGATCTGTGAGAGTGATGGGTCGTCCTTCAGGATAGGTTGTAGATCCTTGATGATTGGTTGGAGAGGTTTTAGTTGGGGGCTGAAGGTGATGGCTAATGGCTTCTGTTGTTTTCTTTGTTGGGTCTGTCCTGTAGTAGGTGACTTCTGGGTACTCTTCTGGCTCTGTCAATCTGTTTCTTCACTTCAGCAGGTGGGTACTGTAGTTGTAAGAATGCTTGATAGAGATCTTGTAGGTGTTTGTCTCTGTCTGAGGGGTTGGAGCAAATGCAGTTGTATAGTTGTATAGAGCTTGGCTGTAGACAATGGAACGTGTGGTGTGGTCTGGATGAAAGCTGGAGGCATGTCGGTAGGAATAGCAGTCAGTAGGTTTCTGGTATAGGGTGGTGTTTATGTGACCATCGCTTATTAGCCCCATAGTGTCCAGGAAATGGATCTCTTGTGTGGACTGGTCCAGGCTGAGGCTGATGGTGGGATGGAAATTGTTGAAATCATGGTGGAATTCCTCAAGGGCTTCTTTTCCATGGGTCCAGACGATGAAGATGTCATCAATGTAGCGCAACTAGAGTAGGGGCATTAGGGGACGAGAGCTGAGGAAGCGTTGTTCTAAGTCAGCCATAAAAATGTTGGCATACTGTGGGGCCATGCGGGTACCCATAGCAGTGCCGCTGATTTGAAGGTATACATTGTCCCCAAATGTGAAATAGTTATTGGTGAGCACAAAGTCACAAAGTTCAGCCACCAGGTTTGCTGTGACATTATCGGGGATACAGTTCCTGATGGCTTGTAGTCCATCCTTGTGTGGAATGTTGGTGTAGAGGACTTCTACATCCATAGTGGCCAGGATGGTGTTTTCAGGAAGATCACCGATGGATTGTAGTTTCCTTAGGAAGTCAATGGTGTCTCGAAGATAGCTGGGAGTGCTGGTAGCGTAGGGCCTGAGGAGGGAGTCTACATAGCCAGACAATCCTGCTGTCAGGGTGCCAATGCCTGAGATGATGGGGCATCCAGGATTTCCAGGTTTATGGATCTTGGATAGCAGATAGAATACCCCAGGTTGGAGTTCCAGGGGTGTGTCTGTGCGGATTTGTTCTTGTGCTTTTTCAGGGAGTTTCTTGAGCAAATGCTGTAGTTTCTTTTGATAATCCTCAGTGGGATCAGAGGGTAATGGCTTGTAGAAAGTGGTGTTGGAGAGCTGCCTAGCAGCCTCTTGTTCATATTCTGACCTATTCATGATGACGACTGCACCTCCTTTGTCAGCTTTTTGATTATGATGTCAGAGTTGTTTCTGAGGTTTTTTTTCCAGAAGAACAGGAAAAAATGAACAATGAGTAGTTGAAGTGAAATGAAGCTTTAAATGAATATGGTAGGAGTAAAGAATGTTTTGCTGAATGACTTATCTTGACAACATTTCTATCTGGAACAGACTAAAACTCCTGCAGAGACATGGTGGGTGAGGTAATATCTTTTATTGGACTAATTTCTGTTGGTGAGAGAGACAAGCTTTTGCACTTATACAGAGCTTTTGTTCAGGTCAGCTCTGTATAAGCTCGAAAGCTTATCTCTTTCACCAACAGACGCTGTTCCAGTAAAAGATATTACCTCATCCACCTTGTCTGTGTAATATTCTGGGACCAACATGGCTACAACAACACTGCATAAAACTCTTAGAGTCAATCCCAGAAATAACTGAGTGTTTTGTAAACCTAGGATGAATTATCTGAAGAGGGGAGGCTGTTTCTACTTTGCTTCTTATAGCCCCTTATTCTGATCTCCCTTCCACAGGCACCAACTTTCCAAAGTGATGGGGGCTGCTTGTCTCCTGGATCTGTCCCAGACCCTGCCCCCGCTCCATCCCTTCCTCCAAGGCACCACCCTACCCCGCATCTTCCCACCCCTGCTCCATCCTGCCCCACCCCACCCCTTCCCACCCCCACTCCACCTCTTCCCCTCCAGTTCCGCCCCTCCCCCAAGCATACCATGTCCTCACTCCATCCCCCTCATCCCCCCAGCCTCCTGCACACCATGAAACAGCTGAGTGCGGCAGGTGGGAGGCTCAGGGAGGGAGGGGGAGGCGCTACCCGTGGGGCACACCGGTGGGTGGGAGGCGCTGGGGAGATGGGGGGCACTGATGGGGGGTTGCCGATGGGTGCTCAGCACCCACCATTTTTTCCCTGTGGGTGCTCCAGCCCCGGAGCACCCATGTAATCAGCGCCTATGATCCCTTCCATTTGTCATACAATGAACTAACCTCACTGATTTCAGTGGAGCTACTCCTGATTTACATTCATATTAGTGAAATCAGAATCAAGTTCTTGGTCTGAAATACAAGAACATTTTCCTCATCTTTACAAACAAGCATCTCTGCACAAAGACAGGAAGCTTGAAAATACTTCACTTGGCCAGATCACAATCTGAAAAAAATGAATTAGTTTTGCTTTGCAGTGATTTTTAACTCTAAACTGTTCTCCCAGATGGGTGGTTGAGAATTATGCAAAAGGCTTCCATTTAAACTCTAAAACATGAAAAAAAATGCCTCTGTGTGTGTGTGTGTGTGTGCTTTTTTTTATTATTTTTATTTTAATTTTTTAACAAACTTAGTGCTCAGTCCATGTACTCAGGACTCAGGCCAAAACAGATTAATTAGAAAGCTTGCTAGGGTTCAAGAACCTTTCAAATGCTCTTGGGCCCAGACTGAACTAATCTGGGCTGATTTGTCATTGTGCATTAAAGTCACCCATGGGCTCAACACTGGGACCTGAAAATATCCAAACTCTGAGAACAGCCACACCCAGCTCCAACTTCACAGCTGGATCTCTTTCTAGCTAGGTACTAATATGCTACTCTTCCCCTCCATCACTCTAGTTTCTGAAGACTTCCGTTACAGGATGAACCAAAATCCTGAATCCAAACATCCATGAACTCTGGGAGAGATTGGTGCTATCATAAACCTCCAATGATGGGCACATTAAAGCACTTTATGGAGACAGAGCATTTCAGAGCTGAGCTTTGTGACTCAAAACCATCTTCCCTTGAAAATAATCTAAATCTGCAGTTTTCCATGGTTTTGAAGTAAGCCCAGGTGAAATTCAGCAGGTCTGATTGTGTTCTGCTTTGAGATGGTGGGTTTGTTTAAACACAAAACTGAAAGTGAATCTCAGTGGGGTGCAAACCCATGTAAAATTGATGAAGCCAAAGAAGATGTTCGCAGGAACTCCTGTGAAGTAAATGTGCTGACTTTCACACATATTCTAGCAGAAGGCTGCTATGTGGTCCTATCGTATAATTGTTAGCTGACAGGAATATTTTCATTTCTGAAAGAACAAGTGGGTAATGGTAAGAGAAAAATAGAGTGGGGTCCCTGAGCAAACTTAACAACCCATTTAATCATAGGAAGTTTGAGTGGGTTGCCTATAAATTTAAAGTTTCCTGCAGTGTGTATAGGAAAAGCCAAAATCCTATTCAGCTTTACCTCTATGGTATCAGGAAGCTGTGTAAAATACATGTGTGTGCATGCATGTGTGCACACAGATTTCTAGCTCTAATCCTATCATCTTTGCATCAAGTTGTCATAATCCCCTCAGAGAGGGGAGGCGGGTAAAAATCCATTCTACACTCTCTGGTCTGTTTGCAAAATCTTATTGGACTTCAGACATCACTGGCATTAAAGACTTTCAGGAATAGCAGATTGACTTGGTTTTCACTGAGTTAACTTTGTGTTCACAAGCAGCTGCCTAAAAGTAAATTGGATGAAAAGGCTTTTATATTTTTTTTTTAAAAAGAGAAGCTGGAGGGGATAAATGACAATGACATCAGACATATGGTATGTAAGAACTCAGTCCCTGAGAGAGGCTGAGGCTGTTTTAAAAGAAAAGTTTCTGTTGAATTTAATACCTTTTTAAAATAACAGTTGTTTACTTACAGTATAATTATAACAGGTCTGACATACAAGGCACTTTGGGAAGCAGAGTCATGTGTGAAAATGTACAGGTGATATGTTCCTTGATTCTCAGGTGGGTTTGGGGAGGAGTTGTAGCTCTCCCAACGGGTGCAGACAGTGCCCAGGAGAAGCACCACACCTTCTCTGATGACTGGTGAGAGCAGAAGCAGAACAGTGGGCAATGCCCGGCTGGTCTTCCCTACCACCCTCCCTCCCCTACTTCCAGGAAACTAGACTCTAGGACTCCCCCACCTTGTTCAGTCCCATGGGCTGGGAGAAGAACCAAGGCAGGATATGAAGCACTTTCAGACAGCAGTCATGGCAGTGGACTACATTCTGAGTTTAGAATCTAGACATTAATTTGTGTCTGTTGGTTATCTGTCTGCCTCAGCTCAACTTCCTCCCACCCCTTTCCCTCACAGTCCCACTCTCCTTGCCTTCCTCTTTCCTCTTCCTCACTTTCCTCTTCCATTTTCTTCCTCCCTTAGTCCCCTGCTCATATGAGCTCACCAGTCTTGGTCCCCCTTACCTCAGCTTGCTCCCATTCTTTGAAATTAAGTGATCCAGAATCACCAGTAAGTTTGCTTATAGCTAGCTTCTGCAAACACATCATCCTGCTACTGTTACCCTCATCTTTCCTCCCTCCTCCCTTACTCGGTCCAATAAGGTGTGAGCTTTCTGACCCTGATTCAGAAAATAACTTATGTATTTACATATTCTTGTTAAACTCAACTGTACAACTCCCATGCCTAAAGGTAAGCATGTGCTTACCTGCTTTGTTAGATGGGGACCAGACTGCTCAGCATTAAATCCTGTATTTGTAATACTCACCTGTTGTATGTTATCCTAAACTAGACTGTTAACTCTTTGTGGCAGAGACCAAATCTCCCTCTGCTAGCATAGTACTTCACACAATAAAGCCCCAGTCCTATTGTTACCACTCACAGCTACTGTAATATTATAACTAATAATAATACAGGTAAATCTGGAGGTAAAAATGAATTTCTGAACTTATTCAGTGAAATACATGCTCTTTTTAATGTCTTGTCATGAAAAATTAATCTTGTGGGACCAAATATGTTGAATATAGACACATGCCACATGATCAGGAGCAATATAAATAGGAAAAATAACTAAACTACACTACAGAAAAGCTGGGTCAGAATGAAGGGCTCTCTGCTGTGGTGACACAGACCCAGATCCTAAGTAACTTTGAGACTGTGGGCCATAGTGTATAGGAAACACATGCTACTGAGCTTTCCAGATCCTAGAACCACTACTAAAGGGTGATATCTGCTGGGGTTTTACGACTTCAAAGAAGATTTAGCATATTACATACTGCATTCGCATGAGTAGCCAGAGGACTTCATATAGCCCGTAAGTACAAAAACATGAAAAAGTAAGCAATGACATGAAGTGAGGCAATTAGAGAAATAAACATTTGTACGCAACAAAGTAATATCCAATGTACAAGATGCATTTTTAAAACAGTTTTATTTGCAGTGTAAATCTTGTTTTAGGGTACATGTTAAGAGGTATAATTCATATCAACTAAAAAGAAAAGAGAGGTCATTACAGCTCAGTTTTGTATTGCAATTATTTTTTAATGTAGCTGTACACTAATAAGAAAATACAATTGTTAACATACCCATTTTAGTCTATGTGATTGTGTTAAATGTATAAAATTAGTTCTTTTAGTTTGGATTGATCCTGCAATTTAATCAATGCAGACATCCCCTAATACCCACAAGCAGTCACAGAAAAGTCAATGGGGCTGAGAATAAGGGCCTGCTTTTGGAGGTCTTTATTACACTTGGTTCTGATTTTTCTAGTGCAGTGTGGCATCCGTTCATTTACCAGTGTGATTATAAGCAATTAGGAGCAGCATTTGGAACCCAGTTTGGTAACCAAACAGTCAAATTATGGGATTAGGTTGCAAATACTTGGAGCGGTGACACATAAGGCTGAACTCAGTCCTGGTGCAATTCCGTTAAATTAAACCAAGGCTGAATTTAGTTTCTAGTGTAATGAGATCAAGAACCTGATTCTGCTCCAACTGAAGACAATAGAAAACTTTCATTAGAGACAGATTCAGGCCCCGTACTGGTAGTAAGGGGCAATTGTGTGCATAAACAGATTATGCACTTAAGTGAAATGTATCTATAATGGGAATCACCTGTACTAGTTACTTACAAGGTGTAACATACACCCTTTTTTTTTTAATATTATGTAGACCTTGAGATAAACCTGTTATACCTTAGATCGCAATTACATGGAGAAGCTACACGTTGCTATAATATGTATAAGCACCCACTGTAAAATAACAAAGATCCACTCCATTCACTATTTCCACTAACTGGTTTAGGGTCTTGACTTTTCATGGTAAGAAGATTATAGAAATGCCTGAAGGACAATTGTGGGTATAAAATCAAATGCCCCCATGTGAATTAAAGTTTGGAAAAAAATCCCTTTCATCTTATTATTAATTGTATAATTAATGCATCCTGTGTACTGATAAGAATAATGCCATGTAATTAATTTTTAAGAATTAAAACGTTGCCTTTATCCAGTCTCATGGTCCACTTTCATGTTTATAGCTGTGAATGTAAATCCTCTTATCTAATTATAACATGACTGGTTTCATTGTTCAAAAGAAACCACTTTATTATTTATTATGTTATATTTTAATTTATTACATTAATTATAACCTTTTCAATAAAAAATAAAAAGACCAATGAACATAAAACGTTAAGACTTTAAATGCTTATCAGTGAAATTCTGTGCTGGTGTGGCTAAGGTGTAATATTTCATTTGTTTTCTGCCTCTGTTTTTTGTCTTCCCTGATTACCCATTCTGTTAACAAAAAGGCTCAATTAGCATTTGAATAGTAATCCAGAGAGCAGACAGGTTGAGAATTCTTACAGAACTAATTTGGCAGGCCTTCTCCTTTCTCTCTCTCTCTCTCTCTCTGCATAGCTTCCCCCACACCCTAATCAAGCTGCAGTTATTAAAACTAGAATAAAAGAACTGATTTTCCATTACATTGATGCATGCTGAACAGTGCTTGCTTTGTTTTTTTCTTTCAGCTATGCTAATTGGACTCAAAGGAAATATTTAGTTTATAACAGCAAATGAAGAATTCATTAAATTCTAGCAAGCATGGGAAAAAACAGCAATGGAACTGGACATTGTTTTTCAAATACATCCTCCCCTTCAAGAGCACTTATCTTACTACTTGCTTACAAATAACAATATTATTTAATTATCAAGTCTAACTGCTTTGGGCAGAGGAAATTTAGAATCAAGGGAAGAAGTTTCTGAACTGTGGCAGACCTACTGGAAAATCAGAAGTCCCAGTGGGACAGTTCACTTCAACAAAATTGCACAGGAGTAACTAAGGAGAGACTTTGCCCCAGTGGGTACAATTTTTTTCTCCCTGACACTGGGTTAAATCAGGAGTGACTAGCTTGAAATCAGTGGATTTACACTGGCACGAGACATCGGCAAAGGGCTGGAAATCTCACAAGAACAAAGATTTTCATATATGGCTCCTACGATTCTGGTCATAGCTGGAAGTCTCACAAGGACAGCCGTGCTGTGGTTCCAGTTACATTAAGATACAGCAAATGAAGGAAAGTTAGTCAGTGTTGCCAACTCTTTTAGTTTTGTTCTAGATCTTGTTTTTTTCTTTTTTAATTTAAAGCTATAGCTCCTGGAGCTAGGTGATGTTAAGGAAATATGAGAGTCTCCATTTTTTACTTTTTATTTTTTTAAATAAACATAAAGCCCATATCCTCAAAGGTATTTAGGTGCTTAGCTCCCATTGAAATCAATGAGAGGTAGGTGCCTGCATATCTCTGAGGAACTGGGCCTTAAGTTTCTAGTCCTCATGCTTGTGGAGCAATGCCTGAAAATGTGAATCATACAATCTCAAATAAAAGGAGCTCCAAATGTACGCTTTTCAAAATCTCATATTCTCATATGATATTTTGGAGCCTTCCTCATGATGTTTGAATGGTTGGGGTCAGCAAAACTGGTTATTTCAATATTATGGAGCATTAAGGCCCTGATCCATAAATGCATTTACTTATGTACTTTAATACATGAGTAAACCCTTTAATTTCTATGGGACTACTCACATACTTAACTTTAAGCATGTATTTAAGCAGTTTGCTGTATCAGGGCTGTAAAGTGACTCATTCTAAGTCTGGCTTTTGGGAAAAAAGCAGTGGCATAGCTTTTTCTTCCAAAGATGGTTTGGACATTTCTAGTTAGAAGCAGTGAAGTGCTGCCAGGGTCATTTCTAGGAATCAGTAATAAGCCAAAACTCCTCCTAATCCCACATCTGGTTGATGCTGCTGTAATTTCAATGTCCTCTTTAGCCTTACTCCTGATGTACCCTGCTGTAACAGATCTAAGTCCGAAATCTGTGATTGTTTGAACATGACTTTGGAGCACTGCAGGTCAGTGTTACTGCTCAGTGGTAAAACGGTTAATGTTGAACGAGTTTATTCAAATGTAGGCATTTTTACAGACGGTGCGTTACCACAGAAATAGCAAAATAAATCATAAATTGATGGAAAATCTCATATGTGAGCTGCTTCCATAATGACGCTCAGATTCCACCTGCACAACCTGAAAATGAAAGTTCCCTTTTAATATAATTGTAGTGTGTATTTCAAAAGACTTGTCCCGCATAAGGAGTATTGCCCATTTGTTCTCAGGGTATATGTTGATCAGCACTTACAACTGAGAAAACTTTTTTCCAGCTAGTATTGGAGTGAACAATTAAGTGCATTATTGGGGCTCTATGCTTTCTTCTGAAGAGACTCAGAGAGGGAGCATTGGTTTGTTCTGATGTGGAAATTCCTATAGCTATGTTTACCCTAGAGTCAGGGGTGCTGGAACAATTTGTATGGGGGAGCCATTGAACCAAACCGTAAACCCTGTATGCGATGGAAACCACTTCAAGCCAGGGGGTGCGACAGCCCCCCTAGTTCCAGCACCTATGGCTGGAACTTCTACCTCAGGCAGACAGATGCGTGCTGGCTTTGGTTGGGCGAGTGTACTATAAGTAGTACTGCCCCCACGATGGTGTGGGCAAGTACAATCCTGTTCAAGACTCTCTGTATGTACTAGCCTGATGGCTAGCCCATACCAGCACCCACAGTGTGGTGGCTACACTGCTATTTTCAGGGGGTTAGCTCAGTCAAAGCTAGTACATGTGTGTCTACCCAAGCTAGAAATGACCCCTCAGATTATGTTCTACACTGCAGATGAAGTTCCTCAAAGTTGCTAAAACTGGTTTCAGTTCTACATTTGATAACTGATAACTGAAGGGAATGATAGCTCCACTGAGATGCATGAGCTTTGCTACGAAGAGTGCTACAAACAACTTCGTATAAGCAGGTGTGTAGGACTAAAATGTTCAAACTTGAGTGCCTAAAAGCAGCCTGACTTTCAGAAATGCCGAACAGCAACAATTCAGGCAAGTCAGATGAGCACCATCTCTGAAAATCAGGCCACTTTCATGTAGGTGCTTAACTTCTAGACAGCCAAAGTTTGGTCAGTATCTCAAAGAGTGGATATTTCTCTCAGACAAGTAAGGGGGTATTGCCTCCTGACTCAGATTTCCACAACAATTTTATGGTACTTTCTGGCTCCCCTGCAGTGCCCCAATATGTGAGTACCTCACACCACATGAATATATCCTCACAATGCCCCCGTTCAAGAGGGAAGTCCATTTTACAAATTGAGAACTGAGACATAGAACGATTCAGTGACTTGCCTGACATCATGCCTGTGAGGCCTATGGCGCACTAGCAGGGTTTGTATACTAGCAATGTGACACTTTAAAACAGGGCGAGACAGTGTCTCCCTCTGATGGTCATATCCCTGGATTGTCAGCATAGCCATTAGTAATGTGGTTCTTGCACCAAATTTTTTGTCATGGTTACACTTTGATTGCCATTGTAAGCACTTTAAATAACACTACTGTAGTGTTCTCTCTACTAATATTTTGAATACCATTATCAAATATTATCAAGGGGAAAAAAGGAAAGTATTTTAGGGCAACTTCTACACAATCCCAGAGACCATTCTGATGTCTACACAGCTTTGGAAATTCTACTAGGTATCCAAACACTATATTTTCAGCCTTACCTCCCCTTCTTTTTCCATTTCTTGGCTATCTATCAGCCTTGTGATCTTCCCTTTGAACATCACTGCCTTTGAGGTGCTTTTCACATAACCCAGGAGCTTTACTGGGCACTGGATGCCACCCTGCCACTGATTTCAAAGCCTCTGACACTCGATACCCTGCAATGCATTACTCAATGTGACTGTCATTCTTTCTCAGCTCTGTCCCAGAATGCTTGGTAAACTGTAGCATGCTAATATAATTGCCATACTGAACTACGGCAGGGGCTCTTTCTGCCCTCTACTACTCTGGGTCCTCCTCTCCCCTCCTTATGCTGTTTGAATGTAATCCTTTCATTGCTGTCCCCTACTTATTAACTCTGAAACTGATAAGAGTATCAAAAGTCAAATAATTGTCTAAATGAATGGCCAGAGAAATCCCGCCCTAACAGTGTTGTGTAGATCAGAACAGAATGCAGATCCTTTTACTATAAGAACTACGATCTTTGATTTTTTTTTTTTTAAAAAGCTCTGCTTTATTCAAATGAATACATGTCTCTTTAATTCTCATTCCAACTTGTACAACATGGAAGTTTCTTTGAAAGAATTAGGAGTGTCTGAAGTAGCCTCTTTGTTTCAGAGTGGCTGCATCAGAAAGATAACTATAGTGCTACAGCTCCCCCTGCTGCTCTGATCCTCACTGTTAACTGCCTCTGGCCGTCTCGGTGTGAGTCTTACTCTTAGCTCCACCTCTGCTGCGGATCTCCTTGTGCCCTTTTGATCAGATTACTCAGCTTCCTCTGCTTTTCCTCTGATCCTTTGTCAGTTTCCCTTTGCCAAATAGCCACCCCATGCCACTTCATAGCTTTTCGCAGTGGACCCTGAATTGCCATAGTCTTTCAGTCCCCGGCTGCTCCTTGTATCCTTTCTTAGCTTCCACTGTCCTAGCAGATCATAGTCAGAGTTGCTCTGAGCTTTTTCTGAGCCCTTCAGCTGCTCTAAATCTTACTTCTGAAATGTGCACTCCTCTGTCTGGACAAACTGCAGTGAATCCACTAGAGCAAAACTAAGCAGTGTACTATCAGACATTAATACAAGGGAAATGAATAAGAAGCTTTCTAAATATTTTCAGATGTGAAAGTCACAGCTCTTTCCATTATCAGTCACCTAAAACATTTATATAGCACCAATAAGCATAATATCTAGATTAGGGTTACCCATATGTCCGTATTTTCCCAGACATGTCTGGCTTTTTGGTTCTTAAATCACCATCCGGGAGGAATTTTTAAATATCTAAAAATGTCTGGGGTTTTGCCATTATTATTTTTCCCCAAAGAAGAGTTGATCATTCAAGGAAGAGAGCGAATGTTGATCATTCTAGAAAGAAAGTGACTGTTGATCACTCGAGCGGGTGCCCGCTTTCCCCCCCTAGCTCCCAGCGCTTGTGCCATTAAACAGCTGTTTTGCTCGGCTGGGAGGAAGGGGGGAGGAGGGGAACTGTGGCGTGCTCAGGGGAGGAGGCAGGGCCAGGGCAGGGATTTGGGGAAGGGGTCCAATGGGGCAGGGAGGGGGCAAAGTTGGGGCAGAGACTTTGGGGAAGGGGTTGGAATGGAGGCGGGGAAGGGGTGGAGTTGGGGCAGGGCTGGGGGCGGAGGGAGCATGAGCAAATCCCCCCTCCCCCATGGAGTGTCCTCTTTTTTGAATGTTCAACTATGGTAACCCTAATCTAGATGAGTATAGACCACACTAGGAATTGAATGCATGTAATTTTATGTTAAAAAGCATCAATTTTATAGTTACAGCATTGCAAAATTGACTGCAATCCAGCCTGTCACATTAATCTGTTCTACTTTGACTTTTTAGTTTAAGCACACACATCTACCCTGACACCATTTTATTTTTGCCCACTTTAGGCACAAGGTAACAGACAACACGGAAATTCAAAACAAATGGGTTCATTTAGGACATTTTACTTGCCTGTCACTATTGCAAGTACCAAGCTGTCTGCAGACAGCACTATAGCCTTTGCGGGCGTCAACACAAGCTATAAAGGACAACTTCTTTAAGGCCAACCTATCGCTGTGTAATGAGGTCACTGCCCCACCAGTTGGGGTCATGAACTCTTTTGAGCCAGATTGCATGGAGAATAAACACCCTTATAAAACAGGCTATTCCTCTCTATGGAGGAGTTTAGATTCACGGGGGCAGATTTGTAAAGGTATTTAGATGCCTAAAAATGCAGATAGGTGCCTAGGTGCTTTAGAAAATCTCATCTAACTCCTATTCATTTCAATGGGAATTAAATGTCGACATACTTGTGAAAAATCGCGTGAGACTAGATCCACAAAGGAGACTTGCATTGCTCTCCCTATCTTTTAGGTGCCCTTGTGACCCAGTGGAATCCAGAGCCCAGAGTAAGGCACCCTTATGCACAGGGAAAGTTAGGTGCCTAAGAATGGGATCACAAAAGCCAGCAAACTGAGTGGGGAGCTGCCTAAGCTAGTTAACAGATAATGTTGGGAGAGGGGTGTGTCCCATGCCACACGCCTGAAAGGGACTTAGGGCCTGGATCCACAAAGGGACTTAGGCATTTCAACCCTAAGTTTAGGAGCCTGGGAATTCACAAATCCTGATTTAGGGGCCTAGGCTGCATATACAATGAATGGGAACAAAGAGCTGCCACAGACTGCAACCCACAAAAGCCAGCATGGTAGGTGGGGAGCAGCATAAGCTAGCTACTTGGAGATGCTGATGAGAGGAGTGTGTGCTAAGCCCCATCCATCTCATGGAGTTAGATGCCTATCTCTGCTTGCAATCTGCAGCTGGGAACCCCACTCCTGGAGACAGATGGCTTAGGCAGATCACCAATTCTTGCAAGAAACAGAGGAGGAGGAGATAATGCTTTCTCCTTTCTAACTTTTAGCCCAATGGATAGAGCATTTACCTGGGATGCGGAAGACCCATGTTCAACTGCCCACTCTGTTAGATAGGGAGGGAAAGTATTTGACTAGGTATTTCTCACCAAACGCCTTCACTACTTCTGAGGTACATTTCTCTCAGTCTCTCCTGTTGAAACAGTTAGACTTTGGATAAATACTTAAATTGTTATTGGACACAAGTGAGCAGAACTGGGATTGTTTAGTCTGCAGAAGAGAAGAATGAGGGGGGATTTGATAGCCACTCTCAACTACCTGAAAGGGGGTTCCAAAGAGGATGGATCTAGACTGTTCTCAGTGGTAGCAGATGACAGAACAAGGAGTAATGGTCTCAAGTTGCTGTGGGGGACGTTTAGGTTGGATATTAGGAAAAACTTTTTCACTAGGAGGGTGGTGAAACACTGGAATGGGTTACCTAGGGAGGTGGTGGAATCTCCTGCCTTTGAGGTTTTTAAGGTCAGGTTTGACAAAGCCCTGGCTGGGGTGATTTAGTTGGGGATTGGTCCTGCTTTGAGCAGGGGGTTGGACTAGATGACCTCCTGAGGTCCCTTCCAACCCTGAGATTCTATGATTCCATGTGAGAATGATTCTCTAGTTCAATGGTTGAGACACCCAAGCAGGAAACCCAGAGTACAGTCATTTGGCCTCAATGACTTTAGAGCATGCTCCAGAGAGAGAGGAGTCCAAATCCTTTCTCCTCATGTGCCAGAGGGGGGAACTGAACCTGGGTCTTCCATATACAAAAAGTGGAAGTTAAATCCAAGTGAGGAAAATAGAAAGGAGCATAACCTCTGGCAAATGATGTGTAAAAATATAATTAGGAAGGCCAAAAAAGAATTTGAAGAACAGCTATCCAAAGACTCAAAAAGTAATAGCATATTTTTTTAAGTACATAAGAAGCAGGAAGCCTGCTAAACAACCAGTGGAGCTACTGGACTATCAAGATGCTAGAAAAGCACTCAAGGACAATAAGGCCATTGCAGAGAAACTAAATGAATTCTTTGCATCAGTCTTCACGGCTGAGGATGTGAGGGAGTTTCCCAAACCTGAGCCATTATTTTTAGGTGACAAATCTGAGGACCTGTTCCAGATTGAGGTGTCATTAGAGGAGGTTTTGGAACAAATTGATAAACTAAACAGTAATAAGTCACCAGGACCAGATGGTATTCACCCAAGAGTTCTGAAGGAACTCAAATGTGAAGTTGCAGAACCACGAACTGTAGTCTGTAACCTATCATTTAAATCAGCTTCTGTACCAAATGACTGGAAGATACCTAATGTGATGCCAACTTTTAAAAAGAGCTCCAGAGGTGATCCTGGCAATTCGAGGCCAGTAAGTCTGACTTCAGAACAAAATTGTCAGACACACAGATGAACATAATTTGTTGGGGAAGAGTGAACATGGTTTTTATAAAGGGAAATCATGCCTCACCAATCTACTAGAATTCTTTGAGGGGGTCAACAAGCATGTGGACAAGGGGGATCCAGTGGATATAGTGTACTTAGATTTTCAGAAAGCCTTTGATCAGGTCCCTCAACAAAGGCTCTTAAGCAAAGTAAGCTGTCATGGGATAACAGGGAAGGTCCTCTTATGGATTGGTAACTGGTTAAAAGATAGGAAACAAAGGGTAGGAATAAATGGTCAGTTTTCAGAATGGAGAGAGGTAAATAGTGGTGTCCCCCAGTGATCTATACTGGGCCCAGTCCTATTCAACATATTCATAAATGATATGGAAAAAGGGGTAAACAGTGAGGGGTAAAGAGTAAGTTGCAAAGTAATGCACTGCCCCATAGCCCAATAATTAGACCATTCATTCAAGATGGGGGAGAACTAGATTCAATTCTCCTCTCTGTCTGATCTGTCTGTTTCCACTGAGAGCATCCTGGCCATGGGGTGGTCTTTCATCCACTTTGTATGATATATATATACAATGTGAGGACAATAAAGTCTTTGTGGCTGTCACTGATCCCAGTGAAGATAGAAACAGTCCAATTAAACAGTCATCCCAGTTCCTAGAGGCTCCAAGGACCACACTGTGCTGATAGCTAATCCCT
Source organism: Lepidochelys kempii (assembly GCF_965140285.1). Lineage (NCBI taxonomy): Eukaryota > Metazoa > Chordata > Testudines > Cheloniidae > Lepidochelys > Lepidochelys kempii. The sequence goes on from NC_136387.1 coordinate 26,512,790, forward strand.
CTTCTTTCATGAATTTAAGAGATCAGTAATGTACAAATAACTGTACCAGTATTTTACATTCATATTTTTCATCCCCAGGCCATTCACATCGGGGGCGGGGGGGGGGGGGGAGGGGGAAGAGGGAGAAAGAGAAAAGCACCCAAAAGCAGGTGGCATGACAGCAAGTCCAGGGCCATCCCATCATCATGGGATCTTTGATATGCACTTAGGGTTGACAAGAATTTGGGTTTTCAAGTCTCTTCCTTAAAACCTTCACACACAATGAACTGCATTTACTTAATGCTAGAGAATGGAGGGGGATGCTACACTGAAAGATCTGGAACCTAGTGTTCCAGGGAGTCTAGGTGTACATATCTAATGACTGGGTCACAAAACTAACCCCTACATAGCGTAGTATATTTGAATAATGATTTTCCTTCAGAATGTGACAGGGAAGCAACTTTAAACAAGCAGAGGTTGCACAGAGGGAAATCTATTACAGCAAACAACAAATTTGACCTGTTAATATCATTAATAGGACACAGTCACAATGACTTGTGCCTCTGAATTTACCTAATTATGCATAAGAATTGTGTTGCATTGAATCTGATAACCATGATGATTAGCAGGGTCAAATAGATTTTTACCAAAATTACATAAAGCAACTGCATATTTTTCATTTACAGTCATCAAATGGAACCATGGCTTTATATGGCCATTTCCTACACAGGACACAGTATTGCACACTGTCGGTAAACTAGCATTAAAAACAAACAAACGCACAAAAAACTTGTTCTATTCACTTGTTTCTAAGGGAAACAAGAAAACTACAAATGGACACTAAGGAAAATGGCCAATAACTATACTGGCCTATAATTAACTGAACACTCTGCCTTCCCAATCTTGTCTCATGTAATTGTTTGCATTTAAACAGTTGTGCCTCATCTCTATCCTTAATTGTCATAACCCTTGGGGGAGGAGTGAGAGAGTTTATAAATAGCCCATCCTCCATTTTGAAACCTTTGTCCCCATTCAAACACAGTACATGATGTAGAGAAGAAGCCAGCAGCAGATAAGCTTAAATTATGAAAAGACAGAGTGGGGAAATGGTATATGCTGAGGAAGAGAACACTCTTTCTGTCCAGTCAGTCCCTCTTTCTTGTTCAGAAAGGAAGGTAGGAGAGGAAAGAAAAGATGTGTGCTACTCAGGTCAGGTGAAAAGCCATAACCCAAATCAAGCATGTGCAGCAATTGTGGAGTAAACGTGTGAGATGTTCTTTGGGACAGAAGCAATTCTGAGGTACTGAGGAATTATTTTTAATTTGGTAAATTATTGTACATGGCTACAGGTAGAAACCTTGTTTTCAGAACTTAGGGCCCTGATCTGGTAAACTGTTATGTGTGAGTAACATTATACTCGTGAGTAACACTGTTGAACCCAGCGGGACTACTTGTGTGCTTCCTTAGGCATATGGATGTTTGTGTGGTTTGGCTCTTGGACCCTGATTCTGCAGTCACTTGTGCACATGCTTAAATTTACTAATATGTGTAGACCCGTTGATTTCTATAGGACTACTCAGGATAATAAAGTTAAGCATGTGTTAAGTCTTTGCAGGATCTGGTTCTTAATAATTATGATTTATAATCTGTAACAGACCTTTCACAAACACTGTGGCATCACCTCAAACAATTGAAAAAGACAATGTACAATACCATATACAGCAAGTAACTCCAATGTCAATATCCAATAAAATATCAGGTCAACAAATATTTAAATTGTTTAAGGGGAAAATGAGTTCAATTTAACAGTCTGATTGCAAAAGAGAGGTTTCATCTCAATCAAATTTTGTGTAGCCTTGAGGGTTTTCTGATCACTTGTAAAAAATATTGATTGATGATGATCATTTACAAATAAATGTTTTCCCTACAGCGCCAGTGGGGAAATATTTAATATTTATTGCTTTCCAGGTAAAGGTTTTCAACAGGATTTTCAGCATAACTGAAAATGGTTTACAGTGTTAAAGAAGATTAAGTTGACAGCAAGCTATTTTCTGTTGTCATATGAATAACCTTACATGCAATTTGTTTATTGAGTCTAGTGAAAGTTAATTACATATATCAAAGAGGAAAAAATGTTGATTTAATTTGAATTTTTGTTTGCCTTTATTTGAAGAGCCTGAAAGCTATTTCAAGATTAAGTATTTTAATTAAGTGAATTAATAAAATGTTACAAGGTCACTTTGTAAAGCAAAGTTGTTATAACTTTGGAATAAATATGTTATTAAACTGTGTAATTAAATCTCAGTGAATTATCAGTTCCAAACCTGACTATATCATATAAATCTTAATGTTGTTTTCTAAAATGAAACAACACTGAAAGTTTATTGCTTGTGTACATTATTTTAAAATAAATTCTCTTTGAGAATGAAAAAAGATTAAAAGTTATTTTCAAGTCTAATGCAAGCAGAACTTCAACTCACAGTCAGAAACTGACAGATAGTAACATCATAATGTTAATTAATGTAATAGGATAGATAAAAACTGGCAAAGGTTTCTTGCAGCAGTTTCTCCTTTAGTGGCAGGTGGAAAATGCTGGTATTTCCTCTGCGATTGTATACTTTTTAACACAATGTTGGAAATGAATTCGCTCCTATATTTTAGGATGAAAAAACAAAATTCTTTTTTTGTGGGGCAAGATTGTTGTTCTTGAATTCAAGATTCTAAGCTATGCAGCCATATATGGAGGGTTTTTTGTTTTGTTTTGTTTTTTGTTCTTTTTTTGAGAGAGAGCCTCCAAACCAGAATCCAGGATCCAGTCATCTTTGAGCTTAATATATGTCTTCATTTGCTGAAAAAGTATGCCGTTGACTCATGTTAGCTAACATGGTAACTAACATGAGGTAATATGCTAGTGAAGACCAGGTAGTTGGTCTTTAACTTAGCCTGCTAACATGTGAAAATTACATGGGGCGAGTATAGGGTTTACCTCAACCTGCTAACTTGAGTTAAAGATACAAACTGCCTTGTCTTCACTAGGATGTTACCACATGTTAACTAACACAAGTCAAGAACATACCTTTTTACCTAGCAAAGACAAAGCCCTAGGGTAGTTTGAAATATAAAACCAGGTCCTGCTCAGAGTTTTGCAATGGCAAGTATATTTACAATTAGCTGGATCAAAACCCATTGATCTAAAAACTCCTGGGTTTGGGGGTGTATCAAATCTGGGTCCAAATTTTCTAGCTGTAACTCCTTTCTGTTTTTTTATTATTATTTAAATAGTATGTCATAGCACATTGACTGGTGTCCTGGGCACCTAAAGAGGTGGGCAAAAGTTTCCAGAGGTTTAGGTTAGTGGAATGAGAGTCTGACTGACAATGTTCAGATCATTAAAATGTGTGTCAGAATTGTGTGACAGATCTGGCATTCTACCTCCTTTGAATACCCACTGATGAAGTTTGTGACCTGATCCACCAGTCATTATTCTTGAAAACAGTGGAGATTTTGAGTGAGGAATGACTAGAGGATGAGACACAAGTTTATGCATCTAAGAATAGGAGAGCAGAAAATCATCACACACATCTGAAGGCAGATGAAGTATTTGCAAAATTCTTATTTGTCTTAACAGATTTTGCAAATCCGTTTTTACAAATGATAAATTGTGCTTGTTTTGTGGAATGGTAGAATATTTTTTTCAGATATAGTTTTATAGAAAAACGATGTGCAATAAGATATAAACATACAGTAATAGTCACCCAGCATGTAGCGTACACAGTTCTCTGTGGTAAAACCAAAGTTGCAGTTCTTGAGTCTAATCCATCAGGAAATACCTGAGGCCCTCTGGGCTGTGCATGTTCTAGAAAGCCAATAGTTTTGGTTACCCAGAGGTTTGTTCTGACCAGGGGAAAGACTGGCCTGTAGGGAATGGCCTTCAATGGATTTTAACAAGTTGTGCAGTGGAGATCTGCAGAGCTAACCAAGGAAAGGAAATCTCCTATATATATGAGCTTTCTGTCGTTCTCATTTCCCTGTTTTAGATCTCTCCATATTGGGGTCTTCAAGCTGGAGTATAGTTCTGGAGCAATCACCCTGTTTTGTTTCCAGGGAGAGAGATGGACTTGTCCCTGGACCAAAGATATGTGGGGTTGAGCTCACTGCTGCCCACACATCCTTCTGGGCCTTTTATCTTCCAGCTGATAGTAACAAACCTCTCAGCCTGGGATAGTCTGCTACTTTCAGGCCATGACAAATTTAAAGAATCTATCTTATGTGGTTCCATTACATAGTACTTGAGTGCCTCACAATCTTTAATGTGTTTATCCTCCCTCCACATCTCATCCTCCCCTGATGACATAGGTAAGTGCTATTATCTCCATTTTACAGATGGGGAGCTAAGGCATAAAGAGACTGAGACTTTTCCAAGATCACACAGGAAGTCTGTGTTATGGCAGGGGCAGGGGTGAGCTGGAGCTGGTTTGCACTGATTCGCTAGAACCGGTTGTTAAATTTAGAAGCCCTTTTAGAACCGGTTGTCTGGACAACTGCTTCTAAAAGGGCTTCTAAATTTAAGAACCAGCCAAAACTGGTGCTTTAGGCGCCGACTCCGTGGGTGATCCGGTGCTGGAGGACTCACGGGGAAAATTTGGTGGGTGCACAGCACCCACCGGCAGCTCCCTGCCCCACGCCTGGCCCCAGCTCACCTCCGCTCTGCCTCCAGCTCCTTCCCTGAACGCGCTGCCCCGCTCTGCTTCTCGGCCACCCCGGCTTCCCGCGAATCAGCTGTTTGCACGGGAAGCCTGGGAGGGCTGAGAAGCAAGCGGCAGCTTCGTGCTCAGGCCCAGGGAGGCAGAGCGGAGGTGAGCTATGGCGGGGCTGCATGAGGAGGGCCGCCCGTGCTGCAGCAGGTAACCCGGGGGACAGAGGGGAACCGCTCCCCACCCCAGCTCGCCTCTGCCTCTGCCTCCCTGGGCCTGAGGGCGAAGCCTTTGCTTGCTTTTCTGCCCTCCCAGGCTTCCCGTGCAAACAGCTGATTCGTGGGAAGCTGGGGGCGAAGAAGCAGAGGGGGGCAGTGTGTTCAGGGGTGGAGGCGGAGGCGGGGCGGAGGTGAGCTGGGGCCGGGTGCGGGGAGGGGCGGGGAGCTGCCAGTGGGTGCTCTACACCCGCCAAATTTTCCCCGTGGGTGCTCTAGCCCCGGAGCACCCACGGAGTCGGTGCCTAAGGCACCACTTTTGATGTGATCAGTGCGGGGAGTGGCTACTCCCCCTGCTCCCCTGCTAGCTATGCTACACTGCCCCTAGGAGCCAGAGGGACATGCCGGATGCTTCCTGGGAGCTGCCCCAGGTAAGCAACGCCAGGACTCCCCACCTTGCCCCCTGGCAGGTCTCTCTGGCTCTTAGGGGCAGGGTGGGCACCCACTACGGTGGCCCATGAGACCCTCCTGCCCTGTTCAGGGGGCAGTCAGGGGACAGGGGAGGGGCATGGATGGGGCAGGGATCCTGGGGAAGAGGGAGCATCAAGGAACGCGGGGGGTTGGATGGGGCAGGAGTACCAGGGTGTGGGGGTGGGCCATGACCCCCTCGTGGGGTGAGGAGGGAACCGGTTGTTAAGATTTTGGCAGCTCATCACTGGGCAGGGGATAGACCCTGGAATTCATGAGCCCCAGAGTGACACCCTTACCATGGAGCTTCCTTGGTTACCAGAGAATTGTGACCTCGGGAAGAACTCACATCCATGATAAGCAGTCAAGGGCTGCAAGGAAGTTTATATGTCCCCCAGAGTCATTCCTAAGCGTGGGACAATCAGACTGACAGAGGAATCTGGATCAGCATTTGCAGCTGCATTGCCCCAGAGGCTTGGATTGCTTCTGAGAGAGTCCTAGAAGTTGGGTAGACCCTCTGTGTGTTATAAAGGGAATTGAATGTGAATGTGGAGAAGTAGCTAAATAATCTCTGTGTACCTTTATTACCTTTATTATCCCTGAACCATCAAGTTAGGATTGTCACTGTCCATTTTCACAGCGGCACAGAGTTGTAGCCCTGGTTTATATGCATTTTACCACAATAATTTATTTATAAATAGGTGCTTACCTAGGATTTTTCTACCTTTATACATGTAAATAATGGGGCAAATTATGATCCGAGGGTTCAGCCCGCGTAACCAGCCTGCCCAAAGATGCTCTCTGCAGTCATGTACAGGAAGTCTCCACAGAGCTGTTTTCCCCAGCATGTGAGGGGAGTGCAGCCCTCTGTCCACCCATCTCTGAGCTTCTAAGCTCTGTGCTGAAGTATAGAGATGTCCAAGGAATGGAATTCCTGTACTGCAAGAAAATTTGGTGGTTTTGAAACATTTTTATACTGAATCAGGACAAAATTCCAAGACCTCAGGGTTTTTTCAATTGGATCTGCCAAGAAGCCTGGGAAGCCCCAGCTGCTCACCAGGTGGGCTGTCAACTAGCTGGGGCTAGTGGTGAGCGGGCAGAGAAACTGTCATGTTTCCATTGAAATCGACATATTGCTACAGAACATGTTGATTTTGATTAATCTGCATTTTCCAATGGAAAATATGTTCCATTGGAAATTTCTGACCAGCTCTACTGAAGAAGCAGACTTGTTCCAGTGGAGTCAGGGCTCTTATCATCCTGAGAGCATGGACAAGATTTCCCTCTTCCATCTTAAATGAACACAATTAAAACCTGTGGTAAAACTGCATTTAAGAGGATAGTGTTCCAATGGTTAGGGCACTAGCTTGGGACTCAGGAGACCTACATTTAATGCCCTTCCCTGTCTCAGACTTCTGTGTGACTTTGGGCAAATCACTTAGTTTCTCTGTTCCTAAATTCCCCATCTGTAAATTGGTATAATCGTCCTTCTCTACTTCCCAGGGTGTTGTGAGAAAAAGACATTAAAAGATTGTGAGACACTGTCAGATATGACAGTAATGGAGGCCATGTAAGAACCTAAGTTTGATAGACAGTATGAAAGAAATTTGTGAAGGAAACTGAGAGTAATCCAACCCTATTCAATCTCAGGAAGGAAAAAAGAAATAAAAGCTCTTATAAAAAGCTGTAAATAACAGAATTGCAATAGTCATATTCTTTTGTACTCTAGACCCTCTATGTACTACTATCATTGCTGCTTATACGAGGCAAAGTTTTTCTCATGCTGTCAAGTTTGATGGTATCTACTGCTGTAAACTTTGCACTCATTGCATTATGTATCTAGTGAAGAGACAGAGAAAAATAGGTCAACATAAAGTCAGCAACTATTTTACAGATCTCTTGTATGGGCAAGGGAAGAAAGAAGTCTAGAGAAAATGTTTAGAGCAAAACTGATGCGAAATGTTGGCAACACAATTCAAACTTCCAGAAAAACATATGGAATGTATATAAGGCAACTTTTCATTTTTTTTATTGATAATTTGCAAACTTTACTGAAAATTAAGTGTTTCTTTTTTGCCTTTTCAAATCAACCCCACTGCTGTGGCAAATCTTGACTTATTTAAATTTAAGATAAACTCTTAATAAATGTACATGATTCATCTCTCCTTAGAGGGGAGAGACAATTATTTCTCCAAAACAGGAAGAGTTATTAAAAATAAATAAAACCACATACACATCACAGAGAGATACTGTCTACAAGTTGTGGTTTATATTTTATACTCAATGAACTGGGGGAACTTTGGCTTCCTTTAAGTATAACTGTGGTTGGTATTTAAAAGTGATTATTATAGTAAGCTGGCACAGAAAGCAAACTTGGCTTAGTGAATTCATTGAGCATTTGTAGTATGTTAGTACAAACTTACTCATGTGGTAGGTCCCCTTATTACAAAACCATCCATGATATAGTGGGGGTTACATTTAGATATTAGCAGTGGTGAGGAGGTGGAACCCTCTAAAATTTGTTTAGCATGTCATTCACAGAGTTGTTTTCTAAAGTCTTGAAACTATGGTGTAGATTGTCATTTCAGTTAAGGAATGGTAACTCTTTTTTCTTGTAGTGGAATAACTCTTGTGCAACAGCAAAGAATTAGATCCACTCTCCAGTATGCACATGTAACGTTGACAGACTCAGGTTGTCACAGACTCAGTTGTGTTACAACTGCCCATGCTGCACCTGTTCTGTGGACTAACTTTAGTATCCTGTTCTATCCTTCTTGCATCTCCCAGCAGTATTGAATCCACTTTTGAAAATAATATAAATTAAACAAGCCTATTTAGGGTCCCAAGAATATAATATGTTCAGGCAATATTGCCCTTGTCCTCTTTCTTCTGTATTAAGTGCATCTGATTTCTTCAGGCAAGGTGGAAAAGGAGAATGATGACTTTCACTGACCTGGTTACCACTCAGCAGCCGTCAGTTTAGGGAAAATGAGACAGTAGGCTGGATGTGTTCAGTGGCAGATTTTTGCATACAGAATGGTACACTGTGTGGTTGGGCTACTGATGGCATTTGGCGTGCAAGCATAAAAATAGAGCCATGAGAGTGCAATAGTCACACTTTCTCTCTTCCAAACATACTCTCAACTCCCATCAAGCACTTCCTGAATACAGTTCTCTAAATTCCTCTAAGTGTTAGCCTGTACATTAGCACACTGTAGCACCCTCTATTGGGAAGCTATCTATTGTTAACAGATAGGAAGGGGGAAAGGATAAGCTGATAGAGAAAGGGTATCTTATCATAAACACATGCATTAATCATATCTCAGAACACACAGTGTGTTTGGAATAGGAGGGGAAAGGATGGAGAGGGGGATTTTTGAATAATTTTTTAACCATACAAATAATCAAAAGGCTCGGAGGCTATAATTGCTTCAGGGTAAGAGAAAACAAAAGATGTCATTTATTCCAAATATACGTTCTCTGTTTCATATCCAGATGAAAGGGGGTGATGGGGGATAAAATATTCAGTGGGTCAGAGCTGAGGAACAGAACAAAGATGTTTTTATTTTAAATATATTTGTTTCTTGGGCTTCAATACAGGAATAACATATGGGTTTTTGCAGGTCGAAATGTAAACAATTGTTTTTATATTTGCCCTTTAAAAATATACCCAGCTCCCATTTCAATATAGCATCATAATCAGAGCTTCTCTCAGCTCTCACTGTACAAAGATTTAAAGAGACAAATGAGACAGGAAATTAAAGGATTGAAGGGAAAGCCAAGCTAAGTTACTTATTGAATTCATATTTGAAGGAAGAATAAGGTGGGAAAGTATCCCAACTTCTCTATCACTTGTAGCAAACATATTAATCTGTAAAGATGATATAGGAATCTCATTTTCTTCAGGCATGTTTTCTGGCATTCAGTTTAGCACAGTTCTGCAGTGAAGGATATCACCTCTGTTTACATTTTCATTTCTGATAAAAGCTTTCCTAACTAGCAGAATCATGATCTAATTGGACAAAGGATGACATAAATGGCCCTCTTTTAAGCTAAGCTCCTCCAGCAGCTAACATTTGCTGAGCAGCAGGGGAGACCGAGGGTGTGGTTTGTTCATTAAAACATGCTACCATGGATAAGTGAATGATTGGATAACAAAGGAACTGACCCAAAGCGAATTCAAGGTTCACGAACGTTTAGTTAACTTTCCTTGTGTGACAACTAAAAATGCACCCACTTTTGTACTTCCTGATTGTAGCGGAATCAGAAAGACTTCTGCTTCAAGAGAAATGAGAGGGACAGATTAAGGTACAGTAGCCACACACCATGGTTCCCAGAGTTATGTGATGACAACAGGATCTCAGCTTTCATTTAAAATGAAATGTTCCCAGCCCTCACATTGTGAGGAAAAGCTTGAAAACATGACCCACGTACAACTGAGGCTGTGATGTCTGCCAGAGTCTGCAGCAGAGAGAGAAATAGCAGCCACCAGGGTAAAGAAGGGAAGCCACTGGGTCTCAAACCCACCACCAAAGCAGGCCAGACTGCCATGTGAGCATAGCAATCTGTGTGGGTGTTCGCCGCACTGCATTGAAACACATTTTCAATCATAACTCTTTATTAAGACAGATTTTTGTTTGGGGGGAAAATGTTCCTTTTAATCAGTCTCAGGGTTGTTATATGTTTAAATTTAGAAAAGCTTTGTGCAGTATTGTTGTAGCTGTGTAGGTCCCAAGATATTAGAGAGACAAGGTGGCTGAGGAAATGTCTTTTATTGGACCAACAGAAGTTGGTCCTGAAAAAGAAAAGCTATAAGTATTTAAGCCCGTGGTGATGATTAGAATAAAATGTGCTCACTTCAGCATGTCCCCTTGCTTTCTTAGATCTCTTTGATAATATCCAACATAACAAATTGGACAAATGCAATGTAGAAATAAATATTACCTAGTTCCACTGAATTATAAAGGTTATTTAACGTAAGAAGTTTTATGGTTTTGCTAAAGGTTTAAAACCACAATTAACTGCTTCCTATAAAATCATGTCATGTCAACAAGATTTTTTGTATGCACTTCAGCAACTGGATAAAATGAAATGTGGCTGCTTTTTTCAAAGTCGTAGATACCATTTGAATGGTGCTTTTATGCAAATAGAATGAACTTTTTAAAAAGTATTGGATGAACTCAGTGTTCATGTTAGATTCTTGGAGAGTGAAGTCCTGAATCCGAAGAACCATCACACTGGTGGTGCAAGCATCTCCCCATTAGCTTCTAAGATATTTCATCCCTGGTGTCGAGAGACTACTGGGAGGGATAGAGGATAATTCTTTCTATGTCCAATCAGTTGTTGGTTTTGTTGCTGATGTTGCCATCCATGCTGCCAATCATGGAGTTGTGTTTTGTGCAATGAAATACTTGTTCATTAGCCACTAGACAAACAACTCATTTCACATAGGTCATTGAACAGCCATCTGATAGGAAATGTCAGTACATTGCTATTTGCATATTATAAAGCAACTGTCATAAGCTGCCACAGAGCATGTAAATTCCGGGCGAAAGTAGGACCAAGATAAAACAGTAATATACAACTGTTAGGGTTGCTTTCTTTATCTGGCTGTGGTTTTTTTTTCTTATGGATTAAAGGAAATAAATTTATATGTATCTTTTAAAAAATTATATGTACAAATTTGTTTACCAGATTTCTAACCATAGAATTACATATGAAATTTCCTTTTAACTATGTTTGTATTTGTTAAGCATCTGTTAACATTTACAATGATTAAAAATGCATGGGATCTTCAAGGGGAAAAAAACCCCATCCATACAGAATTCCTTTATTTTGCAGAAATGAAGGAAACACTAGATATTTCTTTTCCTTTGATAGTTTAAATGTCAGCACATATTGATCAAAATGGGATAAATAAAAAGTCTACCTGTTTTGGCAGAATTTCTGCTTTCTAAACCGGGCAGACACCTTCCCAGGAAGACTCTTGCATTCTAATGTTCCCTGTCTTGTTAAAAGGTGAAAAACTAGTGGTGATCAATGGTTATAATTTTATAATGTTCAGTGTTCTCCAGATGACGGCAAGGAAAATGTCTGTACAGTACTTTGGAAAAATAAATTTTCAACTGAAGGATATCTCCTAAGAATCACAAATAGAGGTTTTCAATGTTGAGTCAAATTTTACATTTTTTTCTTATCCTAAAAACAATGGTTTTGCAATGCAAATCATCCCCATTTTTGATTTGATAAACGTGCACATGACAGTCCACCCACCAGTAGAAAGATGCCTCTCCTGGAAATCTTAGTTTGGTGTATCAATTTTACTGTAATTTATTATGCGGATTATGTATTGTATTGAGTGCATGGGGATCTTTAAAAAATACTCACATGCACGTGTGTGCCTAACTACCTACCCAGTTGAATTTTAGGAAGGCCAAGTTTATTGTATGGTTTTGCACTTGTAATACTGATTAGCTGAGTATCGAGTTGAACAGAAGTAATTTTCCTCTTCAGTTTTCTTTTTAAAAATAATGAAGTGCTCACTAGGTTGGAGATATCACACAGTAATACCTCACTGCAATGAATTACAAAAAGGAGTAATTCAATGTAAGCTGTGATCACTGTGTTCTGAAGTAAGATTACCACTCATAGGCATGATATAAAATGGCTTTATCTATATGTATAGTATGTCTTTAAACTGCTTGCCAAGGTGAGTCTTGTAATGAATACCATCCTTGCTCAACAGCACATTCAACAGCACATTCGGTCACAATTGGTTCAGGCTGTTCTAATACAGCAACATTTGGACAATTCCTCTTTTTTCACTTCTGCAAAATTGTGAAATACTTTATACTTTGACCAGCTTTAGTAATTTTTAGTCAGAAAGTTTTGTTGAGAGGCAGATAGCATTGCACTGCCTTGCACACATATGCTCCGAAGAAAGCAAAGCAACAACTGACGATTTAAAGATAGCTGTTTTTAGAAAATTCTCAACCTTGACAAAATGTGTCTCTCTTTCTCTAATGTATGGGGGAGGGGAGCATATGTTTGCGCACACACCATGTAAAATATAATTACTCTTGCGAGAGAGAGAAAACTCATCCTTTTGTGAAGTCATCAGGTATTGCCAAAGTGCGACCCTTCTGATACCACTACATTTCAAGGAACTTCTAGAACACTATCGTCGCTGGTGAGACTATACAAGTGTGGCCCTAAAAGTTAGGAACAAAGGATGTAGTAGGCCATGTGGTACCCAGCTCTTCCTTCCTTGCTTTTTATGGGCCTTTTAACCAAACTTTTCTGCTTTATTTATTCATAGTATTTTAGCGTATTTACTTTCATTTTAGTATTATGTAGCATTTTTTGTTTGCTTTTAAGTCTGAGTTTCAGTGAATTGCGCAATAAGATCCCCTGACTGCCTCTGGTTTGATTCCAGGGCATCATGTCTGATTCAGGTTTAAGCAGTATATCTTGTGTCCTTCTGACTTTCTGGATTTGGATGCTGTGACAGATATGGCAATTTCCTGTGATACCTTTGGGACAGCATACTGTATTAAGTTTATGTAACATTGTGGGCCAGGGATTGTATGGAATTCCATGGGGGAGGGTGATCACAGCTCATCCGGGAACAAAGAATAGTGAGAGGTAGTTAGGCAAATTCATTCTGGTTGTAACACCTGAGGAAAGGCTTTGCATGTACTACTTCAAACTGGATTCTCCAGAGACCAATAGACAAAGGACTTTTGGATAAATAAGCCTGAGTTTAAACTGACTCAAGTCCTTCTTTCTGATCCATCAAATGGACAGGACCTTCTGTACAAGGGGGCCACAGTCCTTCCTGGAAGAGGTTGGAAGGACTTAAGCTTACTGAGGCATGGTAAGACTGACAGGTGATCTCTGGTAAGCTTTTAGCATGCATATGGAAATTTTTAATATGTTTTACCTATAATTCTTTCACCTTAAGAATAAATATGCTTGCTTATAAAGAGCTGTATGGTAACTTATAACTAGTGGCTATTATGATGTTCATAGCCTTTGAAAAGAAAGCAAAGCACAGATGCTAGCTTGTTTAGGGAGGCTGGCTTCCTACAGATATCACAGTGTAGGCAGAGAACTGTGCAGCCTGGAGAAAACCCTGGTCAGGAGGGAGGTAGCAGCCTAGTATGAGTATCTTCAAGGGACTATGGACGGGTAATGCATGTGTGTCAGTTCAGGGCAACTGCACCTGTAATACCTACTTGTACAATGTGCCTCAAGGAAGACCATTTACCAAATCATTGTTTGCCTTTTCAGGCCCAGTGTACCTAGCTCTAGGCTTTATTGATGTCAAAGACACTTGGAATTGTCCTTGGGTCAGAGCCACTTTGTTATGCAGGGATAAAAAGGCCATCTTCCGTGCTAAGGCACTTAAAATGGGACAGCATAGGCCTTCAGTGGCAGGTATAGAACTATCATCTAGCAGCAAGTCAACAGAATACTCTGTGGGCTTGTCTACAAGGTGCATTAGTTTGCATTAGAGGATATAAATCTAGTGTGCACTAGCATGTTGCTCACTAACTGGTGGACCCTGGACTCTAGGTGGACCCTGCTAGCATGCACTAAAAATTCCATAGTGCAGTCACATTTCACACAGTAATACACTAACATGCAGTGGGAATTTTTAGTGAGACCGCCATTGAATCTGTGCTGAAAACAGGTGCCATGCGTATGATGGACACATCAGCATCAAGGAACTCACACCATCAAAAGGAGGAAAAGCCTGCCTGAATCCTAAGGATCATTATACTAGAAGGGATGAAGGGGTCTTCAGAAAGGAGGAATCTAGAATTGGGACCTCAATCTGCAATGATGGTTCTTCATCCTTCTTTGAAACAGCATCAGCACCTGTTCTTCTCAGGACAGATTCAGCGGTGATCTCCTCCTATACATGGGATGTACTGGAGCATCAGTCTAGGAGCTACCATTGGTACAATCCAGGGTGGATTTGGAGGCTCATCTGGGCAGCTTCTGGAATAATAGAGTTGCAGCTTCCAAAGCTTCCCATTCCCCTACAAGCTTTCCTGGGGTTTTCAAACCTCATAATGCAATCCTCTTCAGATTCTGCCTTTTTGTGGCCCATTTTAATCCATGGATGTTAGGGGAGGCCTCTGCTATCATGAGAGCATTTTCATTTTCTAGGATACCATAAGCAGCTACTTGAGAAGCCTGTTTCTGTCTTCTCTTTTGCTCCCTGTCCCTGCCCAGGAAGGAAAAGGTGCAGTCGTTCTGTCCACTACCACTGACGGTTTGTGATGAATTTGCAGGGAAAGCACTCTTGAAGAACTGTGGCATACTGAAAAAACAACCTTTCCTCATTAGCCCTGAATCAAGAGGTAAAATAACTAGGTGATTCTAACAGTGAGAATACAAAAAGAAAGAGAGAGAGAGACTGGAAAAAACCTCTGATATTTACAAAAAATGAGAATAAAAGTTCAACTTTTTATTTACTGTCAAAGATACTTTAGGAAAGAGAGTTAGCCCTTGAAATTCATATCGTAAAGGATCATCAATCAAAAACATACAAACAACACTCATTGCGGGAGTTCTGTTCACTTGTGCATTTGCTTAACCTTAAACTTTAACAAGTTCTTCTTGCTTTTGTGGTAATGAACTTAAATCAAAAGGAAAAGATCAATTGCATTTACTGTATGACTGAAAGTTTCTGTGTTAGGAGCAGTGGCTGGTCTTCACTAGACCACCTGCAGAAGGGGATTTCTTCTGAAACAAGATGAAAAGTCAGACTACTTGATCTTTCATGTATCAAGGGCAGTAAAATTCTAGTGAACTGTAGTAACTGCCTATCCCCTACTGTGTACTGAGATTAAAATATCATTTTGACTGTGATCGTTACCAATCTGAACCTTCCATAGTTGCTTCTTAGAATAGAAGGCACATTCATCTCTTGTACCACACAACATCTATCCTCCACCAGAAAGCTACTTTTACCTCAATATATGGGTACAAATCATGTATTGGCTTGGATTAAGCTGTTTTTTACATGCCCCTAAACATGTTTTTTTAATTCAGATTGATGTAGAAGAAAATATTATAGGCTGCTAATGAACAAACATTTGAGCTAGTATATACAAAATACTGATCTGATTCAGCAGTGAAAACAGAAGAAATTAGGGAGTTGGTGATGGTTCACAAAATACACATCTTGAGGTTTGATGGGTTTACTACAGTGGTGGGCAGCCTGTGGGCTGCACGTGGCCCGTCTGGGTAATCCGCTGACAGGCCATCAGACCATTTGTTTACATTTGCACAGCTGCCCGCAAAGCTCCCAGTGGCTGCAGTTCACCGTTCTTGGCCAATGGGAGCTGCAGAAGTAAGGGTAGCAATACCATACCATGCCATCCTTACTTCTGCGCTGCTGCCTTCAGAGCTGGGCTCCTGACCAGCAGCCACTGCTCTCCAGCTGCCCAGCTCTGAAGGCAGCCCCAGTGCCAGCAGCAGCACAGAAGTAAGGGTAGCAGTACCACAAACAACCCCCCCCCCCCGCCCCAAATAACCTTGCCACCCCCCACAATTCCTTTTTGTGTCAGGACTCCTACAGTTAGAACACCATGAAATTTCAGATTTAAATAGCTGAAATCATGAAATTTATCATTTTTAAAATCCTGTGACTGTGAAATTGACCAAAATGGACCATGAATTTGGTACCTATGTTCAAGAATCATATATACAATCAAAATGTTAGAAAGAAAGCAAGGGCATCATTATGATTGCTAGTGAGGGAGATTTCACTAAGGTCTGAGCAAGGCTAATGGTGTTAATCAGTATTCTTCACAAACTAATTCCATTTTGAGTGTTTGTAATTTGTGTTTACAGGATAACACTATTCCCTACAAGTCAAATATGGCTTTTTGATATTCATGGATTTTTTTTAAATGTCACTGAAATTATCTTAGAGGAGCAGATCTGACAGGTCAATCACCGCAGATGGTAAATGCTTTGTTAATTATACCGAAATTTAGAAACAATTGTAGAATGTCTTGCCTCAGGAGAAATTTCTCTCTCACTCTGTTTGGGAGTAGATTTCCTCTACTGAATTAATTTTGTGTTTGTGAGCGGATAAGCATCTCTCTGCTGCATTGTAGGAATAACTCCTTGCTCCTTGTTCAAATATGCAACTGTAAATAAGCAAAGGATATTGCAAATAAACAATGCCATTCTTTTTAAATAATGCAATGTGTAATTAGGATGGTGCAATTACAACAGTGTACAGCTCTCAGTGTAACAATTAGTTTTTCAGTAAAATGTAATTTGTTCCAATGTAAATGTTTTCCCTCAATTCAGAAGATTCCCTTGAGTTGTTACAATAACAAGCCTATTTCTACAAGTAAATGTGGTTGTACAGTATGTTTCAATACACAAATCAAAAAGGACAGCTACATTATAATAAGCTACTGGAATTATAAAGGCTAAGCAAAATGGTATCAGTACTACTTTCTGAGGAGGAGGTATATGTCTAAGTACCCCCTCTTGTTTTTTCATTTTACTCAGTGAAATGTTGGGAGGGCTGAATGCCTCATCTAAGCTTGTTTCAAGTTTGCTTGCAACATTACTTCACAAATTGGCCGGTACTTCACATTACTTCACAAACCAGTTGACTGGTACTTATGCGGCTTCCACTACTACAGTATCTGAGTGCCTCACAGCTTTAAAGTATTTATCCTCGCTGCACACTTGTGAGATAGAGCAATGCTATTAGCACCATTTTACAAATGCAGAATTGAGGTACAATTAGACTGTGACTTGCCAACTTTGTACAGTAAGTTGTGGCAGAGCTGAGGTTGAATCCAGGTCTTCTGTGCCCTATGCTAGTACCTTGGTCAGTGGACCAGCCTTTCTGTCTACTAGTACTTTCTCAAAACAAGAAGCCAATATTTTGTAGTGTCTGGAGCAAGTGCAACCTTTTGTCCCAGCAGGCTCTCCCTACTCAGTTGTCAGACCATAAATTGAGTTTCCAGATGAATCAATCCCCCAAAATGCTGCTCAGTATAGGATCAGAATAAGTTATCATCTAAAAAAAGCAAACAAAAACAAAACAAAGAAGTTTCCTTTCTCAGTTAAAAAAATCTTTATGGCAGCTGAGCACATAACTACTCACTGTGTTGCTGAAAAAAGCATCAGAAAGTCTGATTTTTTTGTTGTTGCTGCACAGATCTATATTTATTAGCTTCTTTTCAGGACAACTGTAGTACAACAATTTTTGTATAAAGAAACAGCACACTGATGTTAATGCAGAAACAGGCAAGAGTAGCAATAAAATGTTATACTATCTGTAAAGTAGGGATAACAGAGCTTACCTCCTTCATAAAGCATGTTGAGATCTACTGGTGAAAATCATTGGATTAGAGGTAGGTGGTATTGTTCAGTTCAATTAATATTTCTGAAAGATCTCAGGAGGTTTAAATGAAAAGATGAATATAATAATCCAAGATGGATGGATGGCAGCATGCAACATATTCTTTTAAAAGTGATTCTGTCTGAACTTTAATTTTATTTTTTTATCTTCTAG
The DNA here is from genome assembly GCF_965140285.1 of Lepidochelys kempii. NCBI lineage: Eukaryota > Metazoa > Chordata > Testudines > Cheloniidae > Lepidochelys > Lepidochelys kempii. The sequence goes on from NC_136387.1 coordinate 26,530,708, forward strand.
TCCCAAATGTTTTCAAACTATTTGTGTTTTTATTGTGCATGGTGCCCCACTCTCACATTGGACGTTCTGAGCTTAGATCCAACTCTAACCTTGCAGTTATTGTTTACTTTTAAGTATTGTGGTTTGTTCAGTGAACAATTTAAAAAATAAACAGCAGCAATGTGTAATCATTGTAGGGATAGATGCTGCCTAGAGCATCATCTGGTTTGGTTAAGTCAGTGCTAATGGAACATCACTGCTGATTAAAATAGCAAGAACAACAGTTACTTCTAAGCATAAATATTTCTGTAGGTCTTTTGTTTCTCTCATTGTGTTCTTTGACTTTTAATTTCAATTTCTTAAAGTACAAGACACAAGCTACAAGAAAAAATATTCTATTAATTATCAAGTTGATTATAACTTCATAATTGGTGACATGTTCTGTTGAGATTCGTTCTCTCTCAAAAATCTGTACACTGTACTATGCTGCTTCCCCTGAATTCTAATGAGGTAAAGAATGGGAGACAAGAGGAGACAAAATAAAACACCTTCTATAAATGCAATGATATTGAATTGATATTTACATTCATCCTGTAATCGTACTTGCGCCTGTTCTTGAATAACAGTAATGGTGATCAAAGCAGAAATGAATTATCTTTAGCCTTCACACTTTCAGACTACTCACCAATCACTGTAATTCAGGAGAAAATGGGGACAAAACTACACCAACAAACACAACCACCATTGCGACCTGAGCAAAAGTGCCTTCCACCCAATAAAGCTGAAGCAAGATAAGGACTGTTCTATTGCACACTATGCCAAAGATAATACAGCACAAAAATGCATTCAAAAAAACTTTACCCCGTCAATTCAAAATCTGTCAAAGAGAATTCATAGCTCTTCTGCTTTATTAACTGAAAAATCCCGCTTGGTGTCTGCAGACAGATCAGCATTGCTAATAGCACAGCCTATGTTACTCCATAGGCTTTTTTTAACCTTGGTTCTACCAGCTGTGACTCTTTGCAAAGTTTTACTGAAGTAAATGCCACCAGAAAAAAGATGTACCAAAGGAACTTGGACTTCCGGTTCTTCCTCCTCTCTGGCTTTGGGTTTTTTTCTGCTTATGCAGAGAAATGCAGCTGCCTTCAGATGAGAATCTGAACAGTAGCCAGCTGCTTTATAACTGTGTTAGCCTGAAGCCCTCATGAGAAATATCTTTTTTCCTGGAAAATAAATTATAACATGACTAAGTGATGCCTGACAAAGCTAAACAGGAGCCATGCTGATCTATTGCAAATTCATCTGCAGTCTCTTGCTAGAAAGACAAATAAAAGCACTTCATCAAAATCAGTCAGAGAAACCCAGGAATGCTCATAGGAGACCACTAAACTCCAAATACCAATCAATTTTACCAACTTTGGTGTCAAACTTGCAAGTCCCCTTAAATACTGAGTTTTAGAACTGAAAAAGCAGCTGCAGGGTATTGGGGATGGGGAGTGGGGGAAGAGATTTTTAGAGTGCAGTTTAGAAGGCCCTATATGGCAATAGCAGTCAGTATATTTGTTTGTCAAAGGCCTGATCTAGAGTTCGCTGATGTCAATAGGAGTCATTTGATTGACTTCAAGGGGTTTGGATCTGGCCCTATGTGGTTCTGAAGCTCTATGTTCCATCTGAGAATGTAGGGTCACAGTTTTTCTATTCTAGCTGATATTTTTCAGCTCCTTTGCATGAGTATGTTTCTTAATACCCAGTGGGCACCCCAACTGCATGAACAGCAGAAGTAATGGCAGGGCTGCCAGCTTCTAGATTTTGTACTTGAGTGCAAAGTCACTGGACTATGATATTGTGAAAATGTAACCATCATGTTTGTATTCTCCTCCTTGTCCTGAAGAGATTTCAGAGCTGTTTTGAAACCCAGTAAGATGTAGGATGCTGTGAGGATGTTGATCCTCATGAAAAAGATCCCAATTCAAAATCAGAAGTGTCTTTTCAGAGAAGAGACTGGTATCAACTTGAAATTGAGGAAATTGCTTACTGTCCTATTATTCAATATTTATATTCTCCAAATCCAAAAGGTATTTTAAAAATCTGCTCAAACAATGTCAGATGCTGTGTACACAATACAATAGCTAGAGATAAAAGTAGTTTCCCCCGACCCCACTAGCTCCATATGTCTGTTTGTCAGCACAAATAAATGTTATGACTTGAATAAAAAGTTAAGGGAACTCATCAGGTGGACTATGAAGCAAGCACAGAACAACACAGCTACATAGTGGATTAGGTCTAAACTGACCCTGAAATTAATGATTAACTTTCCTGGCTTCTCTTGGGTTTTTCTTCTTTTGTTTCTAGCATTGTGTTGATTGCTTCTTTTATCTCCCAGGTCTTTTTCTGAGTGTTTCACTCCTTTACCTCCAAAAATCCTGTTACTTTACTTAAATTTTTTGGCTTCTCTGAACCCTTGCTTCCCACCACATTGCCAAGGTATTTTTTTGCAACTTTTACGTTGATCTAGTTTCTTTTCTTTCCTTGCTTCAATAGGGGTCTAGATCTGCTCCAATTCAAATTAACTGGAGTTTTTCTATTGACTGGAGTAGGGAGCCAGATTTGGTTCCAGGTTCCTCTCTGCCTTAGCTAATGACCCTGAACAGCTAAACAGCAAGACAGAGTGGCAAGTGGGTCCAAAGTGATACTTGGCTGAATTCAGAGGTTTAAAATCTCATAGACCTTATGCATTGCTGTTTGGATATTCTGTAAAACACACATATTGTAAAACTGGCTTGCTGGATTAAAGAAAAGCAATCTGTGCGTGTGGTTATCAGTATGTTCACATTTGGCTCTTTGTGGCTTAAGTTATGTGAATATTATAGCTTTTTTTAGGGGGAAAATGCATTTGTGGGAGTACTGGATGGCTAAAAAGATTGCCCTAAACTATGGGACTTTTAATCTTCAGGTCACTACTTCAATCTAGTTCTAATGAGTCATTGTTACCAGCTTCGCATTCAGTAGATGGTGTGGAAGTATTTAGTGGACAGTAGCCTGCAGGTCAAAAATAAAAATCACAACTAACACCAATTAGCATCCTTGCTCATAGTCTTAGCAGATCAAGACTGACTCACTGTGGAGCCTGAACTTGGATATTCTACACTGCAATCAGAAATGGGATTGCAGCACGTGTAAGCATACCTGAGCTATCTTTGATCTAGCTAGCTTGTTAAAAATATCAGTGAAGGTACAGCAGCACTGGCAACAGCTTGGGCTAGCTTCTCGAGTACTTACCCGGGATCTCGGAAGGACTTGTACAGCCCGTGTTGCCACCTATGCTGGTATGGCTTCACAGCTGTTATATGAGCTAGGTAGATCAAAACTAGCTCAATTATATCTATATGTGTGCTACAGTCACGCTTCTGATTGTCTCCTCTATGCTATGTATATTGTTTTTGACAAGTCATTGGCCACAAGTGCAGCTAATCCGGTGCTGAGCATGGTTTAGATGAAAGTGTTAGACATGGACAGTTCAAAACTGAAATGGTGCTGACCAGGTTCCTCTGTGGCTGTCCTTCCAGGTGAGCCATCCTCAGAGCCAGTTCAGCTTCACCTTTTGTCAACAATGGGTAATTTCACAGAGTAGTGGAGAAGTGTGACCCCTCTAGTCAGGGCCAAGCCCTCCCATCTTTGACACATCTGGCATGTTTGCTAGAATGTTTAGTCATTTGAAAACATCTAGAAGAGAAACTGCTTCTGCTTTGTGTCTCATTAAATATCTGCTTCCATTTTTGTCAGCATTCTAAGCTATCAAAACGGTCCTTGTGAATGCATGTAGAACAGGGGTGGGCAAACTTTTTGGCCCGAGGGCCACATCGCGGTGTGAAACTGTATGGAAAGCTGGATAGGGAAGGCTGTGCCCCACAAACAGCCTGTCCTCTGCCCCCATTCACCCCCTCCCACTTCCCACCCCCGACTGTCCCCCTCAGAACCCCCGACCCATCCAACCCCGCCTGCTCCCTGTCCCCTGACTGCCCTGACCCCTATCCGCACCCCTGCCCCCTGACAGGCCCCCCGGGACTCCCATGCCCTATCCAACCCGCCCTGTTCCCCAATCCCTGACCACCCCAGAACCTCTGCCCCATCCAACCGCTGTTGCGGTTCAAATACAAGACAGCACAAAGCTTTTAGCAAGCAGACAGGCTGGTCTGCCAACGGACTGCTCCTGTCAGCTTTCCACCCTCTCCTTTATTCTTTCTCTCCCCCTGCGCATTACATTCTCCAACAGATAAAAGGAATACACTGGCTTTGTTTAACATTCTTATTTACCAATTTCTATCTACCGCATTCCTTGCTCTCGAGCCTTGAGCCCAGTCCTGGGAGGCTTCCCACGGTTCATGTCATCTGGGCGAGATTCCAAGGTTCATGCCCTTGAGAGGAGCTGTGTGTGCACAGGTCCAGCACAACACTCCAGGTGTGCCCTGAATGTTGCCAAGCGCATGAACCCTGTATGAATCCTACATCCCCTCCTTTTTTGTTTATTTGTGCTCAGCCATCTCATGGTAGCCATCAATTTGCTTTTGCAAGCCAATTAACTCCCGGACAGACAAGGTCATAACTCGTGGAGCCTGCCAGGGCGGGTCTTGACAAAGCCTTAACAGAAAGGAAATACATTGCACACAGCAACAGCAAAAAATAAGCTTAAGAAGGTAAAGTGTAATTGGCCGGGCCCCGATTAGCCATGCTAGAGTACTGGGAAGAGAGGTTCGCGTAAGCAGCGAGTATCATCTCATTCCCAATTTCCTCAGGGTGATGACATACTGGAATAAGGCACGTACCTAACAATTCTTCAGCTGCTACAAAATCAGATAAACAAAAGTGGGTAACATTTGCTATGGAAGCCAATCTTTCCCATAGGTTGTATGTTATTCGGGCCCGTAACGGAGGAAGCGCTCCTGAGCCAACCCCTACAGGAAATAGCAGGCACAAAAGGCATACAATCAATACAGAATTAGCAGTAATTTGGGCGAGAATTGCCACAAACAAGGTCTCAGGAGTCTCTGGCTGTTGGTTTGCTGCCAGTCTTCATTGAGCCGCGGCGACCAATGCTTTTACTGCTCCCCATGTCACAGGCTGGCTTGGGACGCTACGCCTCCTCCGTTTCCGTCCCGCCGTTGTCGACCCGGGAGGCACCGCGTTCTCCTCCAAGGTCAGCTGAAACTCCGGTATGGGGTTCGATAGCCCCTGGTGCCACGCCATGCTGTTTCAGTGCCGGTCGCACACACTGGGCTGGAACCCACAACGGTCCTGCAGGGAGAAACACAGCAGCATATCCCCGACCCCAAGTGATTAAAGGCACTGGGCCCAGCCATTGCGGATCGGGCAGCTGACACGCGGTCTTTCCAGTACCTCGGACTTATGAAAATGCCAATCCGTGGGGGTCTGCTGATCTGCATTCAGCGTTAAATTATTTAAAGTAAACAAAAGTATATGCATTTGTTGCTGAATGTCTCCTAAGGTTCGGAGACGCAGCTCCCCTTGTTTTAATTGTTTGTTGAGCAAGGTTTTTAGCGTGCAATTTGCACGTTCAACAATAGCTTGGCCTGTGGAATTATAAGGGATCCCGTGTTTGATACGGACGTCCCATTGGGCACAAAAGGTGGAGAGGGCTGTGGTGCAATAGGCTGGGGCATTATCCGTATTTATCTGGCTCAGGTGACCCATAACAGCAAAACAGGCTAGCAAATGGTGAATAACTTTGGGAGTGGCTTCCCTACACTGTGGGGTCGCCCAGAGGAATCCCGAATAGGTATCAATGGAAACATGTAAAAACGAATAGGGGCGGAATTGTGGCATGTGAGTGACATCCATTTGCCACAGCTGATTCACTGCGGTACCTCTGGGGTTAACGGCATAAGAGAAGGTAGGGGCAGCAGCGGCACAGTGGGGGCAGGAATGAACAATAGAACGTGCATGATCAGCAGGAATGTAAAACTGTTGGGCCAAAACAGAGGCAGACTGATAAAAAAAGGATTGGCTTTCAATGGGGTCAGGAAAAAGGGAATTTACCTGACCACGTAACGTGCGATCAGCGCGCGCATTGCCTTCAGTGAGTAGCCCAGGCAGAGGGGTATGACTGCGAATATGAGCAACAAAATAAGGGAAATTACGAGTGGTGAGGAGATACTGTAAGGACAAAAACAGGCGAAGAAGGTCCGCATTGACCTGAGGGGTGATGAGGGCAAGGGGTAAATGATCAATTACCTGATAAACATAATGTGTGTCCACGATCAAATTAAAGGGACAATCAGCAAAAAGTTAAAAGGCCAAAATAACAGCAGCTAGTTCCAAGGACTAGTGAAGCTCTCGAAGTGCTGTGCATGCAAATGTTGTTGTACAAGTGAATGAAGCGCTTTCAGCTTTTCTAGGGGGAGGGGCCACTGCTCAATCCATACGGGCTCTAAGGATTGCTATACCAATGGTAATGCGGATGGCAAGGTGGGTGAGGGAGGATTTTGGGCCATTATATATTAATATTGAGGTTGGTGTCCAGCTTTACAAGTAAGTCACAGCCCCAAATATTGAGGTGGACAGGGAGTACAAAAGGGCGGATTGTAGCAAGGGCACGGCCTCCTGGTTTAGAGACCGTGACCCAAGACAAACTTTGGTGCCCGGGTTTGCTACCCCCGATCCCCCACAACTCTTTAGAAGGAACTGTTGGCCAACTGACCGGCCACTCCTGATCACGAATCACCGTAACGTCAGCTCCAGTGTCCACCAGCCCTGTAAAAGGAACATTATTTAAGAGAAGTGTTAACTGAGGTTTCGAGGGGCGGACCAACATTGTTAGAGCAACAAGTGGAGAGGACGTGTTGTGAGACGGCAACTGAGACAGCGTTGATCCAAAGCCGTTCCCGCCCCGGGCTCGATCCTCTGCAGCTGGCACCTGATAGGGGACTAAAATCAATTGCGCAATTGACCGTCCACGCGGGAGTGACTGCGGAAGATGGGTCCACACCTGAACCTTAATAACGCCGGTGTAATCGGCGTCAATGACCCCTGGGATGACAAAAAAACCCTGTTTCCCAGCATGTAAGCGAGGGAGAACCAGACCCACAAATCCGGCAGGGAGAGGTCCTGTCACCTGTGTAGGTATGGCGCAAACCTCCCCCGGCAACTGAAAATCAGCATCCTCCTGCATAATCAAATCAAGCCCTGCACTTCCGGCAGTCGCCGCCCTCATGGAATCTATGGATTTTAAGGCAGAGGAACAGTTGTCTGAGTGGGAAACACCCCCGTTTGGCCCTGGGTTCAGGGGAGACCTGTTGTGCGGTTTCCCGACCTGCTATGACACTGATTAGCCCAGTGATAGCTCTTCTGACACTTGGGGCACTTCTTTGAGGGGCGGGCGGGCGCCGTCGATGAGCGGCACTCCCGCTGAAAGTGACCCTCCTTACCACAGCGGTAACAACGCTTCCCCTCCTTCCTGCTTTTCCGCAGGGCGGCGGCCATAACCCCAGCTTTATGTGCTTGTGTGCCGATGTTTTGGCACGCCCGCAGCATGTCCGACAGCTCTAGAATGCCAGTGGCTTGTGCCACCTGGAGAGCACGGCGGCAATCCTCGTTCGCATTTTCAACCGCCATTTTTAACAGGATCTCCTGAGCTGCTGCAGGGCTGTCCACCTGTCGGAGAATAACCTCCTGCAATCTGTTGGTAAAATCCATAAAGGACTCTGATGCACCCTGACGGATACTGGCAAAGCTTTTGGTAGGCTTGCCTGAATCCAGGACCTTCTGGAAAGCATGCTGGGCGCAGGTGGAAATAATGGGGAAGACGGCCTGAGGGAGTTGAGACTGCATCTGAACGGTAGCAAACTGGCCCTCCCCTGCCAAATGCTCATAAATAATACCTTGCTCTCTATATACCTGGGCTTGGCATTCTGCCATCTGCCGATACTCACTAAGCCAAATAACATACTGACTGGGCGTCAGCATCATGCGCAACAGCGCCTTCCAATCTTCAGGGATCAGGGTGTACCCAGTACCTAGCCCTTCAATGAGACCATGTACATACGTGCTAGTGAGGCCAAACTCGCGAATCGCTTTCTTTACCTCTCTGTTCACCGAGTAAGGCAAACTGATCCAGTTTGCAACCTGGTTGCCCTGGCCATCATCCTGCCAGGTCACCGGACAAACTGAGACCAGATCAGCCAGCTCCTCTGCTGTAATATCTGAGCGAGTCTTCGCTGCGTGAACCATTTGTTGCACCAGCGAAAGCCCCTGAGCAGACACGGACGACCCCCCGGGGGGCCCCGGAGCATGGGGCCCCATAGGGGGATGGTAATCACACACCGGCTCCGGTGGGGAAGGCAAGGGAGGTGGTGGTAATAGAGGCACTGGGGGGGAAGCAGGGGGAGGGATGGTTGCAGGAGCGGAAGGGGGTGGCGGGATCGGCAGCCCCTCTGTTGGCGCAGGAGAGGGCCTTTCCGAGGCGACACGCTGTGTCACATCACCAGGAGGGGGGATGGCTGCAGGAGCGGACGGGAGTGGCGAGAGCATCAGCCCCGTGAGGGAGGGCCTGTCCGAGGCAACATACTGTATCGCGTCGCGGCAGAGGTGCCAGGCATGTAAAGCCTGCACGGGCGCCCAAGGATCTTTGTGCAATGTCTGGCCCAACCGCTCCCAGTCCGCTAGCTTAAGGGTTCCGGCTTCAGGGTACCCACGGGCATTGGGCACTCACCTCCTGTGTGAGTGAGTGAGTTCTCAAGTGGGGCAGTCATGCTGAGCCTTACGCAGCAAATACTGTAGCTCATTGCGGTGTTGCACTTGCAAAGCAGAGAGGGAGCTTCCCATACTTACCACAATGAAAAATACTCACCGGGATCCGCGAAGCAGATGAGTGACACGTCTGAAACCCTTGCAGGGCGAGGTGAGTGCTGAGGGCCTCACGTTGGGCGCCAGTTGTTGCGGTTCAAATACAGACAGCACAAAGCTTTTAGCAAGCAAACAGGCTGGTCTGCCAACGGACTGCTCCTGTCAGCTTTCCACCCTCTCCTTTATTCTTTCTCTTCCCCCGCACATTACATTCTCCAACAGATAAAAGGAATACACTGGCTTTGTTTAACGTCCTTATTTACCAATTTCTATCTACCGCATTCCTTGCTCTCGGGCCTTGAGCCCAGTCCTGGGAGGCTTCCCACGGTTCATGTCATCTGGGCGAGATTCCAAGGTTCATGCCCTTGAGAGGAGCTGTGTGTGCACTGCTCCTACACAACACTCAGGGTGTGCCCTGAATGTTGCCAAGCGCATGAACCCTGTATGAATCCTACAAACCGCCCCCTGCTCCCTGTCCCCTGATTGTCCCCCGGGACCTCCTACCCAATCCCACCACCCCCACCGAGTGCGTGCTGCCACCGCCCCCTTACAAGGCTGCTCAGAGCGGCAGGAGCTCGCAGCCCTGCTGCCCGTGTGGCTGTGTGGGAGAGGGAACAGCGGGGGAGGGGCTGGGGACTAGCCTCCTGGGCCAGGAGCTCAGGGGCCGGGCAGAACAGTCCCGTGGGCCAGATGTGGTCTGCGGGCCATAGTTTGCCCACCTCTGATGTAGAAGGAAAATGCAATATGTAAAATCACTTGCAATATATATAGTATAAAATATCTGCACGTGCGCACACATAAGTTGCTATGAATTTCACAAATATACCAGGAATTAGTCGTAATCTAAGTACAATTTCATCATGACCAAGTACTTGATTTGTGACTTCCCAACATGAGATTCATGAGGCAAAACTGGTAGGTTCTCAAAGATCTGACTGAGTTTCTTTAAGACTGTAAAGCATATATTTGAGCTAAAATGGTGTCAAAAATCTGATAGCTCTGCTGTTCAGTTACATAGAAGCATCCTAATTAAAAAAATATATACATTTATCTTAATTTCTCAAATGTTTAATTGCTCCTGCCAACTCTGAATGCCATCTGTCATAAACAATCATTTTCTGTCAACCTAAATTCTGAGTGCAGTACTGTTTCTAAAAATATCAGAATATGTTCTCTGTTCCTTTTGTATTTTGGTTAGTTTCATCCACAGTTATCTGTATATAAATGTTGTCCATGGTTGCCAATGTCAGCCTTCATTGTTCAGAAGAAAATCTTATGTAACAGGTGAAGGATGTCAACCTTGTCCTTGTTCACTAGAAGCAATCCTCAAATCATGTTCATCCTCTCCAATCCCAGGCAAACTTTACAACACTTGCAATTTTTTCAGAGTGGTGTAGAGGAGCCTGAGGTTTCTACTGGTTTTTTTTGTAATCCCAGTTGTCCTTTGCAATGAGTGAAATCAAAAGCACGCTGTCCTCAGTGAGACTTAGCTGAATTCTTAGTGTTATACATATTTTTTCCACTATCCTCACCATACAAACACACATACGTTTGAATCTTAACCTGGAAAATGCTTCCACAAGATTTATTTATTTAACCACAAAAAACATCTCACTTGCTGTGACCTAGATGATAGGACTGGGACTCAGGAATCCGGGGTTCTATTCCCAGCTCTGACACTGGCTTGGTGGGTGACCAGAAGCATGTCATTTGACTGCTCTGTGCCTTGATTTCTCCATCAGTAAAATGAGGATAATACTCATCTCCTTTGTAAAGCAATTTTTGATCTATTGATGAAAAGTGCTGCTATTAGAGCTAGGTATTATTATTTTTATTTTTTACCTCAGGTTCTCAAATTATGGGTGACTGATGGCCAGCAGCACACTCAAAAGTACAGAGGTGCACGCAATTTGTTTTAAAGAGCCAGTTTTATCTGAGTTCCTTTTAAAAGTCTTTAGGGAATATAGGCCATCTAATCCAAACCAGTTAATATGCTCCCGACATGAGGGTTTTTTGCTATTTTTTTACATATGGTATAAACTCTGTGAATTCCTTTGATGTAGAGACCTGCCCTGTAAGGTAAACAGATACTTCAGCCTCAGACTTGATCATCCAGGGAGGGCTGTGTCAGTGTGCAAGTGCAGCTGATTCAAAACTAGAGAGATTTCTTGTCCTGTTGTAACTTCTCACTGATAACTAAATGAAAATGTCAACTTAAAAAGGACTAGTGGCACATGGAAAGCACAAAACCTGTACATCTGAAACATGATTTTAAAATGTGGCCAGTCAGAAACTACTAAAGTTCATTCCTACTCGCTGGTTACAGTAAGTCTTTGGGGAAATGAATCACATCTAGTCTTTCAATTAGTACAGTAAAGGGTGCAGATATCACACCAAACAAATGCAGCCACATTTCAGAAGAGGTCAGCCGAGTAAAAGAAATCCATGTGCCAATGGTCCAACAAAGGAGTGAGGCTCATTTCTCCATGACTGTGTTATACTAGATTAGCATTTGCTGCTTGGAATCACAAAGATTACTTTCAAAAGAAAGCGTGATTGACATCCCTGGAGACTGAAATTCTCTATTTATCTACAGATCAAGTACAACAATGAAAGCAGTGGTGAAAGAATTCCTAGGCTAACCCCCGCAGTTGTCTCAGCCCTGGCTAACTTCAATCAATGCTTTTGCAATATTTGGCCTCTCAATTGAAAATGACCAGGTTCCTAATGGTGCAAGTAGTGGTGTGTGCACTTTCATGCTACTAATTTTTTTCACATAGGCCACTGGATATCATCATATAGGAACAACTTTTTGGTCACTATTGAGATAGCTTTAAATCAAAACTGATACAGAGAGGTAAAGGATTTCATTGTATTAATTTAGATGGAATATATGGACACAAAGAGTTAAAGGTGTTAACATAACCCAGTCGCTGTCCAACATTAAACACTTAAACAAGGTTCAGTATACAGAGATCTAAGCCTGCTTAGTGTCATGGTAAAACACATCATTAAAAATCTTTTAAACCCTTTATTAAATATACAGGGGAAAATCAGTTAAATCATTTGAAATGTGAAATATTTAAGTAAGGCTTTCATTTTAGAACATCCCTTCTTCACTTTCTCTTTAGCTGAAGAAAGTCTTTTGGAGTTAAAACTGCCATGTTGGTCTGTCTCTTAGATGGTGATAACGACTTTTTTTGGGAGAAGAGAAGTTAGTTAAGATGGGTGGAGCTTTTGTTGTTCCCACTGTTTATGTCCAACCCCATTTCCTAGAAGACAAAAGAAGACAAACACACAAAAGGGGAGAAAAAAGAACAGCAAAGATAGAAAATGAAGTTTCTGACTATGATGTTGACTCACTTGCAAACTCAGGGCTGGAGAAACACTCCAGGTGCAGCACCTGGTCTTATCAACTACTATGAGACCTGGCAAACTTGTACCAGCATCAAAATGTTTAGGGCACTACATTTAGCTGTTTCTTTCTGGTGACAGGCTTACAGCTGTGTTGTAACATATATAATCTTTGGCAACTAAACCAGACTCTTATTAGACAAAAGAAAAAAAGATACGGATAGGAAAAAGAAGAAAGAAGTTGGGGAAGGAAAGAACACACAAGGATGTGTGTGTGTAACAGAAGTCTCACATTCCAGGTGGTACTCTGAGTTTAGACAGAGCTGATGGAGGCTCCTCTCTCTGCACCTTTCAGGATTAGTATGAGGTAAGTCCAGGGTCCCAGGAGCTGTTGAGGATGGCAGCAATGAATTGATGTTTACTCCTTCCTCTTCTTATATTTCAGTGAGCCAGCATCATGATAGCCAACATCTCCTTTTTTTTCAGTCAGCCCGCACTGTGGTAGCCAGCTCCCCCCGCCACCAATGTCTCTTTCTGATTACCCCAAAAGAGACTGATTTGTGGAATAGCCCGTCCCCTCATTGTTTTGTCCACCAATTAGGCCTAGTTTCCAGCAATTTTGATTCATTGATATCTGGTCATCTACTCGTCTTGTTCACCTGTGATAATCTTAACACAGACATTGAGTGTTAAGGTAAACTGTCTCTTTAAATTAATTCAGTCTATTTCCTTCTTACATCTTTTCTTCAACAATTTTATTTAGCAAGTCATTGTAACAGTTTATGAACTTCCAGTCACTTTTTACAGTTGAGCTTACAGTTATGATAAATTTGTAGGCCCAGTTATCACAACAGTTCTAGATCCCATTTCCATGAGTACAGTGTTGAACAATTCATTATGGGTAATCATTGCTACAGATCCAGACCCTTTTGGGGTAAGCAAACTGTTCACAGTGATTCTGATTTGGAATGGATTGCAAATAGTTTACCAAATAATTTTCAGACTGCCTGTTTGCAAACTGCTTTGAATATTCAGTGTTGTGTGATTCGTCATTTAAGTTGCATGATATTATTTTTGCTCCCTGATTACATTTTTTTATACGTTGAGGAAACTAACGAAATCTGATAGCAAATCATCATTTGTGGTAAGACACATGAAACCTTTGGGGTTCGAGAATATTTTCACAAGCTCCCCATTGTTACACAATACTTACAGCAGATAACTTGACACCATTATAGTGAAATGAGCTTTGAACTTCTACTTGAACAAATATTTGTTCAAACAAAAAATTTGTTTATCAGGTTGTTTTTAACGATTGGACCAGCACTTCCCCTAGACATTCAACCTTCTGTACTGCTTAAAAATGTAGTTACTAGTCACTACTAACTGAAAAAACATATATTTGAAAAACAATTACCCCCCCCACTCCTCACAAAATCTACAAAGTCTGTAGAACCTCCTTAGTAAACTGAGCTGATAACATGCTGCTGTTGACTTTCCTTATTACTATAGAGAGTGTTCAAATGGCCTGGCTATGCAGCTTATTCAAAGAAGTGGAGTTTCTGTTTCTAGATAATTAGGCGTCAGCAAGTCACTCACAAAAACATACTTCTATTTTTTTCATCTACTGTGAAATTTGTATTAAAATAGCAAAGATCAGATACAGACTAACACGGCTGCTACTCTGAAATCTAGAGGAACTGATGATGTACACCCTAATGATTTAGCTACAACATTTTCCACAAGCCAGAGCTGTGAAAGAAAGAAAAATGCTTACATATTAATCAGAGGCAAATTCATTCAGTTTAGAAACAAATTTCATGAAAATAGAACAAAACATTTTTCTGCTTTTCTTTCTCATGTCTACTGAAGAGTTTTTGTTCTCTTCAGGGTGGTTCTAGGCACAGTTTTGTGTGTGAGGGCTCCTGAGATTTGAACATGTTGCCTTCTATGATCTTCCAGAGCCCAGCCTTGTTGAATTTCTGGGAACAGTATAAGGTCCATCTTTGCTCCTGGCTCTTTTTTGGTGTGGATATGGTGGTAGGTAGGATTTTTTAATGCATTTTTTACACTGTGTATGCTGTTTTATTAAAAATGTCATTATATGCCTAAGCCATAATTTTCAGAAAGGCTCATCACCCACAATTGAAGCCACATTTTCGAAACACATCAGGTCCCATTTAGGCAGGAAATAAGGATCATATTTTTGAAAGAGCTCAGCATCCAGAAACTCCAGTTGGGAATTTTATGACTGATTCTTCAGAACAGCTCAGTACCCAATGTGCTGAGCCTTTTTGAAAATCCAATTACTTATTTAAATCCTAAAATTGGAGCTGAGTGCCTTCGAAAATCTGGCTCTGATTTTTGGTTGCTGAATACTAAATTCTGTCCCTGGGCTTCTTTTGAAAATTTTACACAGATTAAACCCAGATGATGTAATAGCCTACATTGTTCTGAAGGTCAATGTGACTTAGACTCTTAAGTGCCCAAATCACTCTTGAAAATGGGATTTAGGCTTCTAGTAATGAAAGGGGTAGATTTTCTGATATTTAGGTGTCTAAAGACACAGGTAGACACCTAGTGGGATTTTCAGTGATTATGAAAATTTAACCATTGGCCCTTTGTGTGCTTAAGATAGGAAAACATATTTGTAAATAAAGCTAAATATATTTCTTTTAAAATAATAATGTAAATCTTAGTTTGTAAATGTTTTACTTATGAAAGCATCATAGAAGGCCACAGATAACCGCAGTCCCTTTATTATAACCTCAAAATATAGTTACAACCAGATGGATTCTATAGTAGGCCATAATGTAATTCATAGAATCATAGAATAATAGAATATCAGGGTTGGAAGGGACCTCAGGAGGTCATCTAGTCCAACCCCCTGCTCAAAGCAGGACCAATCCCCAACTAAATCATCCTAGCCAGGGTTTTATCAAGCCTGACCTTAAAAACTTCTAAGGAAGGAGATTCCACCACCTCCCTAGGTAACGCATTCCAGTGTTTCACCACTCTCCTAGTGAAAAAGTTTTTCCTAATATCCAACCTAAACCTCTCCACTGCAACTTGAGACCATTACTCCTCATTCTGTCATTTGCTATCCCTGAAAACAGTCTAGATCCACCACTGAGAACAGTCTACATTCACTTCTAATATAAAAGAAAACTTTCTAATGCACTGACAAAATAAAAGTAATAAACACAGACTCTTGCAGTGTGTTTTAACAAAGTAACAGTAACACATGGGGGGAAAAAAACAAAACCCTGGATGGCCAGTGATAGATTTTTACACTGGGGATGGGGGATGTGAAATGCTCCCTAAAGAACTTCCCCTCAAGCATACACATCAAGGTCCTTTTAATTAGAAGCTAACATATGACACTGTCTCTTATGACAGAAGCAGCCAGACTGCAAGTCTCTGTTTCCTTTAACACATAAGCAGTAGAATCGACTTTTCAATGAACAGTGATGTTTCATAAAGGAGCATAAAAGAAAACTAGTGAAATTATTTGAGGCATCTAATTTCTAAAAGAAAGATGATATGGGTATCAGTTTGGTAATTAAAATATCTACTTTGTTTTACAAGAATGCATAAGACATCAGAGTATGAATAAGGAACAAAGAAAAACATCTATGGCCCAATCTTGATCCCATTGAAATTAATGGTGATTTGGCCAGGGCTTCACTGGGAGAAGGATCAGGTCATTACTTACCCCCATAACCCTCAATTCTGAAGTCAGATCTGTGGTGATGGGGGAGCTGGACTCCCTGGCCCAGGGGTCCCTTCTGGTCCTATGTCTTGTGTTCCTAAATCTCATGCTTCAGGGCTTCAGC
This sequence comes from Lepidochelys kempii, assembly GCF_965140285.1. Classification (NCBI taxonomy): domain Eukaryota; kingdom Metazoa; phylum Chordata; order Testudines; family Cheloniidae; genus Lepidochelys; species Lepidochelys kempii. The sequence continues at coordinate 26,546,736 of NC_136387.1, forward strand.
TGGTCTGTAGGCATAAGGAAGGAAATTGCTTTTCCCCTTTAGTTTGTTGTGCTTTTTTTCTCCTTCCTCTGAAGCATGAGTGATGCTTGTGGCTGGAGTTGGGACACTGGCTGGGGTGAGTTGGTGCTCTGAGATGATACTTCGGATTCTCTTTCTCAGATGCTTGGCTGGTGGGTTTTCTCATATGCTCAGCGTCACACTGATTGCTAGATTTGGAGTCAAGAAGGAATTTTCCTGCAGGTCAGATTAGCAGGGACCAATGGGGGTGTGTGGTTTGCCTTTCTTTGCAGCATGTCATGCAGTTTGCTTGCTACGATCATCAGGGTATCTCTCACCAAATCAATTTCCTGCTGTTGTAGGGGCCTTGTGAACTGGTGCATTCAGTCCCTCCTCTTCTCTGAATGTGGCATACAATAGTTTAGTCTCTTAAGGGCTATCCAGGTTTCGGGGCTCAATACAAAGGTAACTAGGTGGGATTTATTGCCTCTGATGTGATAATCTGGTTGTCCTTTCTGGCCTTCCACTCTGTTATTCTAACTGCCCAGGTAGGATACCAGTACAAGTGCAGAGCCCTACTAAACACAGTGAAGCTCTGTCCACAAAACTCTTTTGGCAGGATCTAGGCCACAGTCCTCGTTAGAATAGGTTAGAATTTTAGAATAGGTAATAAAGTGTAAGATATGATTTCCTAGCTATAAAATGAGGATGACTAAAACTTCATATTAGGTAATGGAAGGCACAAAATATGCATTGTTGCTTCTCTCATGCATGCTCACACATGGACGCAAGCACAAATGATTGATTTCTGCCTGCATGAAAAATCTGGCATGAACAAAGGAAGATTTTACTCTTGCATAAAGCTAGTGAAATGTGAATGTGTATTTTTTATTTCAGTTGTCAATGAGAATTTTTTTGAATGGCTATAATGTTAATTCCATGTCTCGATCTAAGCCACTCACAATCAAGATTTAAAAGAAAAACATAACTAGACCCGAGTAAATAATTTGAACAAATAATTTATTCCAATATTTTTACTTTTTATTTCCTGTTTGCACCTTGTTTGCAAATGGACTGCAAAATCTTAAAATTTATTTGTTAATTTTTTTTTTGCAGATTTCTTCAGCAAATAATTTCTTGGTCAGCTGATCATTCACAAGAAATATATTGTGATATTGGTACTGGTAATTCCAACTACATTGGTTAGTTATGTGAGTCATATGGTATTGTTTCTATTGGCTGATTTATGCAACTAGCCAGAACAATACAGAACAGAATGAATGTGTCGGAAATATTTCCCAGATCAATTAATTGCAATCTTATGCATGTACAAATAACACTGCTTCAGAGTTCAAAAAATACCACCAAAATAAAAAAGAAAATCAGTATCTTTGAAAAATAGACACAAATAACAGGAGAAAACCAACCAAAAGTGAGAATGTCGGGGATGAAACAGCTTCACATCCCTGCTCTTTGTGACTGGGATACCAAAAACAACCACCCAGCCAAGAAAAACATGGGCTTCTAAGCATTTCACCCATACATTATGATAAATGATGGCAAAATCTTTAGCTGTAGTCAGAACAGGGTTGTGACACACAAGTTTCAGTTATCCACATTTGGTCTTGGGAATATTGCTGGGAGATCAAAAACTGAACAGTTTTGATACTGAAAGTAGTAGAGACTGTAAGTTTGTGCTGAGCCTGAAATTATACCCATGTTTTCCAAAGTTCTTTACTGTGGCTGTTTTAGCTGGGGCTCTGGAAATGGTGACATAGAATGTGGCCTAAACATTTCCATTCTAATCCCTTCTTTTCATTTGATAATAACTTGTTGAAACTTTTGCCCTTTGTGCAGAAATTTTACACCTAGGGGACTTTTTTCAATAAGTTTGAGACAGAAAAAAAAATTCTGCTGTTTCAAGTGCAAGGAATGTGGGGAATTCAGTCATTTAAAATAAAGCAAAAACCAAAGCTGAGTAGTGTTTGACCAGTTGCACAGCCAAAACAACTGTGTGTAAGAAGCTGAAGCTTACCAGAGAAGCAGTCCAAACTAAGAAAAATCTTGCAGCATTCTGGCAAAATGTGGTTTTGATTTCCCAAATTTGGTTTTGCTTTCCCAGATTTATGAACCGAGGAGGACTTCGCTATATGCATGCACAATTGCCATTGGTACAATGTTTTAATTTTTCTTTTAGCAAAATTAAGAGAAAAGCAGGACTGTGCTGTGAAAAGAGTCATGGTTCTGCTGGAGTATGAGTTTGAACAACTACAATGTGTGCTTCTAAAGTTGTGGGCAAGTATATTGTATTATGAGTAATGAATGGTGGTCATGTAAGAAGTGTAATGTAATGCACGTGCACATAATACAGTAATGTGTAATGCACATGCAGATGCATAATGGAATAGAGTAAAACTTGTGAGTGCAACTTGAACATCAGCATTTCCTGACTGAGTGCTTACCATGCAATGATGATATTTTATTAGCATATGGCCCAATATCAAAAAGTGCTCAGCATCCATTCAATACATTAATGATTGTGAAGTACTTGGATACTACGGTAAGAGGAGGGGTGGGCATATAAGTAACATAGATAACAGCTCCCATTGTGAACAATAAGAGTCTCTGGGTACTGAGCACTTTTCAACACTTAGCTACTACGTCAGCTATCTTGAATATCTAGTCAGTTTTTTAGGTTCCTAGGTGAGGAAATTTGGGGTTTTGAGCACTGGCCCTGAGATGAGGTTTATATCCTAAATCGGAAGAAAAAGTTAACTGGAGCCAGAATCCAATTCGTGCACCAGTTGCACCTGACGGGTGCACCTGGCCCAGTATAGGATTAAACACCTGAGCAGCAGCTTTCTGGCTGAATTAAGGATGAGTGAGGAGCAGGGTGACTAATAAAGGAAGGACTTTTGAGCAGTAAAAAAGTATGTCTTCATAGCATATGAAGTTCAAATGCTCAAGGTATAACTCAAATTTTGCCCTTAACCCCATTTCTGTCCACACATCAATATCTCTAGCTCAGAGTAACTGAGGTTTTAGGTTCAAGCTGACTGGCCTGTTGTGGAGAGGGGTAGATGCAGAGTGTTTGAGCTCGAGTGCTGCTGAAGTTCCAACTAGTAATGCAGTGGGGACTGAGCTAAAGGGAGATGCAGGAGGCCTCAGATAGACTAGGCCTTGTAATTCTCTCTCCAGAAGGAGCTCTGTCAAAGATACATGAGAGATACTGGGAAGTTACAGGGGTGAAGTGAACTTCTGCAGTGAGCCAATGAGGCAACCCAGGGGTTGGGTTTTCAGAAGAAACATGGACACACAGAAAGCCCTAGGGAGACAGACATGAGCCAGGCTTCAGCCTCCCAGTCAAAGAGCCAGAAAGAACTCCGCAGAGCCTGGGAAGGCGTGAAGAGTCTGCAGAAGAGGAGCACAGGAGGGGACTGTGGCAAGGTTCCAGAGACAGGCTGAGGTAGGAAGTGGTTGAGCAAGGCAGCAAGGAGTCTAGTCTGAGGAAGTAGATCTTAGCTGCTTGCTAGACTGGAACTCAGAGCAGTGGGGCCTGGGTTCCCCTACTGGCCGCCAAAGGAGGCAGCAGGAAAGTCTTCCAAAATGACAAGTGTAAGGACCATTGAGCCCAGAGATGGGATGAAGATCTCACATATGGCCATTGGGCTATTGTTTTGTGGGACACTTTGTTACCCTGGAAAGGGTTGGGACTCAGTGTAACTATGCTGGAGGTCTGAGTCATGAGAAGAAGCAAACCATCCCAGGGCTGGAGCAGCTGTCAGCAGAGAGTGCTAGAAGAGGAAAGCCTGCCATGCCCCATGAGCGACTGTGCTGGCTGGTGAGTTACTTTTTTTTAAGGGCCATAGTTTTCTGTGTGGAATCTAACCACTTTATAGAGATAAGTACATTCTGTCCCCGAGTATGGAAAACCCCAGAAGGAGCTGTAAGGACAGCTATTCTTGGTCTTGAACAGAAAGACTTCCATGCATACAAAATGAGGTCTATATGTATCGTGATCTTGGAACATACACTACACACTTCTGATACCAACACAGCAGTTTTCATATTCTACATGCAGGAAGATATGGGATTGACAGTAAATAACTGTTGCACACTGAGGTGTAGATGGTGAGACCTAGTGGTTGGAGTAGAAGTATGGTCTGGGGGTTGGAGTCAGGAGTAGTCAGGGACTAGGACTGGAGTAGAGCAGGTAAGGTGTAGAACAAAGGCTGAACAGGAAGCAGGTTTAGAGAAGCTGCAAGCATGCAATTCATGGAGAAGCCACTGTTCTGCTGTTGCTACAAGACTTAAATGTGGTTTTGTTGGCTTTTCTGACCTGTCAGGGGGCACAGTCACTTAGAAAGAGTTCATTGGGCCCAGTTGAGCTCATTGGGTTGCTAGGCAAGCAAGCCCAGAGGCAGCTGAGTTCCTAATAATAAGGTTCTGTGCAGAATATGAATATAGGCACTCTGAGGGTGTGTCTACACTTACCACTGTAGCACTTCACTGTAGACACCACCTACATTGACGGGAGGGTTTTTCCCATTGGCATAGGTTATCCACCTCTCTGAGGGGCAGCAGCTAGGTTGACAGAAGAATTCCTCCATCGACTTAGCACTGTCTACAGCAAGGGTTAGGTTGGCATACCTATGTCTCTCAGGGGATGTAGATTTACACCACTGAGAGACATAGGTATGCCAATGTAAATTTTCAGTGTAGACCAGCCCTGAGTGACCTGTCTGCTAATTAGACAGCCTTCTGCAATGGATATGCATGTGTTTATAAATTTTGTAACACATTTTTGATGATTTTTGAAGACCCACTACCTTGCAACACTTTGTAACAAATATGCAAAATTAAGGACCCATCTACCCTCTAATGCGTTATGTAATTTATGGACAGCCCATGCTCTGTATACCCTCTCACAGGATATTATGCTATACTTTTGGAAAATCATTTCTGAAATTTATATATATAAAATAGCCAGAAATTATGTCCCTAATAATATTTGTTTTCTGAACAAGAGAGAACATAAAAAATTCAAACAAAACACTTCAGTGGCATTTAAAAAAAAAGGCAATGCATCAGAAGCTGATTTAGGTTCAAAAATGTAGATAAAGGATTAGCAGATGTTTTTAGGTGTCTGCTTCAATATTAATGTGGTCATGTGGCTAAATTTGCAGGCATTGCTTTGAAAAAGCATCTCCTAGAAATGTTTAAATGGAATAGCTTGATCAAACCTTTACATCAATATACATTATGAGAGTTTGAAGGAACATTGAGAGTAGACTGCTTAAAAACCCAACACTATAAATCGTATCATTGAGGGGCATCTATAAATCAACACAGTCTGGAAGGCAGTAAAATAATGAAATCACAATTAATAATGTTTTACCTTAAAGAGGTTCGGCCTTTTCTGGCTTTTTCCCCCTCTTCTTCATTTGGCTTTTTCCATCTTGGGATCATATCTTTCTTACACCAAACTGCTGAGTGCAATGGAATTCACACTCCTTCTTGGGGTCTGAAGGACTACCATAAAATAAATAATATCTTATTATGGATCAATCACAGTAATATTGTGCAGATCAAAAAGGAAAACATTCTACTATTCTAAGGAGGGTCAGTATTTATTTGAGGTGGCAAAAGAATTTATCACTTACTTCTCCTCCTCCTTTCACCATGTGTTGGTAAAATCATGCTTAATTTGAATGAGAACAATAGATTTCCTTTATTTTTCGTTGACATCAGATTTTCTTGGAGATATAAAGGGAATAGCAAAGGCAGAATATTCACAAAACAAACCCAAACCACTTAAGTGCAACTAGTAAACCCACATACCCTGTAGCTATTACTAAATAAAGAAATAAAATAGAAAGGCAATGAAATAATGTACTGGCAACACTTGTTTGGTTGGCTTATCTCTCACTCGAGCATGAATATGATTTTGACATATTTAAACAACATACAGAAATCTGCTTTGCAAAGGAAATGCCAACCTTGAATTTATAGTCTGTTCCTTTAACCTTCGATCATCAGACATGACATATTTTAGCACTTACACTTTTGTCTTAGATAAGTAATAATTGTCAGTAGAATCATTAAAACAAGTTAAGGAATTTAGTTTCATTATAGCACCTCTTGTTAGTCAGGCACATTAATCTAGTATCAGACATTTTGCATCAGTAGAAAAAATTAATAATTTTGCAATAATTTTGTGTCCCTAAGATTGGATAATGATAATCCCTTGTATTTCTATGACAAGACAAAAACACAAAGTAATATTTTCAGTTAGTAATTTCTCATTTTACACAATATATTATCCAGAGGGAAAAAAAAAAAAAGCTTTTGCACAATCTGTTCCATGGGGTGTAAATGAATGTGATGAACATTTCCTTAATAAATGAGCCATCATTGTGATTATTTTGGGAAACATTTGCTGTACTTAATGGTATCATCCATCTACGGATTCCTACACTTATCCTGTTTATAGGATGGTTAAAACTTTTATAGAGGAATCATTAATTTCCTTGCAAATGTCACAGACTTTGAATGCTTTGATCATTCTAAGATTTGCCCAACCCCTGTCATCGCTAGTCTCTGATGAGTTCAGGATGATTTGCTCTGTACATCAAAGGCATAAAAGGACCACTCTGAGCCTCAGTCTTTTTGGCTACACTTTTGAAGTCTCCTGAATACACATAAGCCATATTGTTACAGGAGAATGAAAAGTGGAGGACCAGGGTACCTATGGCGGACAATGTGCTTCTGAATTTACATTGTCTTTCATCAATTACATGAGCTGCTTTTGGACTGTCCCAATGGACACTGGTTTTGGTCATACCTATAATAATGCTTGTTAATATTTTTTTTAAAAAAAACAAATCCCTCAGATATCCCAGAATAAGATAAAGAGTAAGGTAATTCTATGTTGTCTCTTGCAGTTTAACAAAAAATGTTTAGATGCAAAGTTGATGTTCTACTTGTTGAGGGCGGTGGGGAGAATGGACACTTTACAGAGAGCGAAGTGAAAGTCACAACCTTTGTTTTAGGGTTTGGGGTCAGACTTCTTGCTGTTTCATGTAACTTTTGTGGCTTTCAAATTTAACATTATTTGCGGTTTTGAAAATATACACACACAAAAACTGAGCACATTGATGTTTTTAATGAGACACAGCTTTATTCAATAACAATTCACTTTTCACTTAGAGAACTGTTTTTGCTCTGCAAACTTCTTTCTTTCTTTCTTTCTTTCTTTCTTTCTTTCTTTCTTTCTTTCTTTCTTTCTTTCTTTCTTTCTTTCTTTCTTTCAAAAACATCTTGGCACTTTGTTGTTGCATCTTGACTTTATAGCTTCTACTGTACAGGTAAACATACCAGGTGGTGCTAATGGTAATGCCATGCTATAGAATATCAAGTAGAATAACTTGCAACTGCATTTGTAAAACTTTTATGCATTGAAGACTTTATTTTAGATATTTCTTATCCTACAGGGGGAGAATCATTGTGGAGCTGACTGATCTTTGGAAAATGTCTGTCACTAAAAATAATAGCGTAACTTTTTGATCAAAATAAAGGCAATCAATATCATGAGTCTTAAAAAGAAATCACAAATATTTAAATTAAACTATATGCCTCCTTAAAGACAAGGACAATCTAGATTATCTTGCACACCTCTCCAGGGGTGTGCAAGCTAATCTAGCTTTGCTTTAGCAAAGCAAAATGTTCTGGCATTGGTTAAGACTGGTGTCCAGTTATGGCTATTGAGACCATTCTGACTACACACCTGTCTCTACTGTTACCTTGTCCTCTTCTAACCGTTCCTCCCCACACTTCTGTTGGTCTGTTTATTCACCTGTGAAGTGTTTTCTAAATCATAGATTGTAAATTTCTGTGGTTAGAGACTTGCTTTTTGGTGGTTATTTGAAAAGTGCACAGTACAGTTAGGCTTTACTCACTCCATAGGGTAGAATTGTGCAAAGACTTCATTATCTGATTCAATGGCCATATGAAATAATCAGGAAAAAGAATTCATTTTCAGTTGACCTGGAACTTTTGTGTGTGTGTGTGTGTGTGTGTAAACTTTTGTAAACAAGCTGAAAAGTTTGTGTATATGTATGATATGCATGCATAAATATTTTGGGTTGATTGAAATGTTTTGTTTGATTCAAACAAAATGTTTTGTTCCATTGCTAAGCTTTTAAAAATGTTATTTAAAAAAATGAAGTAAATTTCAAAACAAAAAGTAATTTCAAATTAAAAAAATAAGTGTTTGATTTGTAAAATGTCACAGTGAAACATTTCCATTTTTTCAAAATGTTATAAGATTTTTTTTTACCGAAACAACCCAGCAAATTTGACACAAATTCTCAAAATGTTTTGGCTGAGCCAAATCTGCATTTTTCATGGAAAAAAGGGTTCAAACAAAAACCTTTGCTCAGCTCCAGTGTAGGGTACTTGGTTCCTATCACAATATAAGTAATAATAGTAATAACTGGAGAAAAACTGTCAAACATTTTCAAGGGGAAGCTGAAAGAAGATATGTTGACAGCTATGGGCAGTAATTAAATGTGAGTTTGTAATGAGCAATGGTTGAAAAACGACTGGTTTTGGGTTGCATACTCAGAGGCATCATATCACAGGGAGGTGAATGTTCCTTTCTATTCAGCTCTGGAGAAGTTGGACCTGGGATACTCCATTTAGTTATGAGTACCTCTTAGGGTGTCCAGATGTCTTGATTTTATACGGACAGTCCCAGTATTTGGGGCTTTATCTTATAGAGGTGCCTATTACGTCCAGCCCCACCTCTAGCCCCACTCCCTGTCCTGATTTTTTACATTTGCTTTCTGGTCACCCTAGTACCTCTGACTGGAAAGATGAAGATAAATTAGAGGGAGATGAAGAGCAGCAAAAGTATTGATTAGATCGGGATTGACTGATCTAACAGCCCTTAAATAATGGAAGAAAACATGAAGGTTGGAGGATGTTTTACTGTGTTACAAAGGGTGTTAATTAGAGGTAATTGGACAAAAAGCGAGAAAAATAAATGTGCACTATTAGCTAAAACTTCCTAACGGTATTACACTGTGCAATAATCTGCCAAAGGAAACATCATTTGGGATTTTTAAAATTAGATTAGACAAAGACCTAATTGATCATTATTGTAGTACACAGTGACCTCAAGTGAGATTGTGTCCATTGTGCTAGGCACTGTTGTGAAGCTTTCTGGGGTACCTAGGGTTCTGAGGCACCTCGCTACACCTACCCTTAGCATGAGGGAATCTTGTCTGTGCCTGCCCTTGATCAGCTCCTGACTTCACCAACCTCTGGTGATGCAACCACTGCCTTCCAGGCCTAGACAGGCCTTGCTCTCTCTGTACAGGTTAGTGATAGACACACCTGAACCCCGAGCTCTCTGCATGACCCTCTGGAGTGCCCAGCCCCTGGTCCACTGAACACTTTGAGAACTGACAGATTTACTAATCTGAAAGCAATAGCACACACTAGCTTGCTAATTGAAATTTAAGATTACTACTCCATTTAATACAAAGAACTTAGATATATTTATTGTGAAACAAGAATAAATTTATGATCAAAGAACGGAGATTTAAGTGATAGAAAGTAAGATTATTGGAAACAAATGGTTACATATAAAACAAAATCATAACATGCTTTCCAGAGCCTAAACTTTACTAACAAGGCATTTCCCTGTCTCCCACAGCATAGCTTACCCCGAGTCCTTTTGCCTACATTTGCAGCTTTTCAGGTTGATTGAGATCTCTTCTCATAAAACTAAGCTCTCTGGCAGCTTGTCCTCACAAATTGAAGAAATAATTGGGAGTTCATCTGTACCCCAGATACAGTTTTATAGTTTTAAAAGTTCACTATGTGCCCTACTGTTCTTGATTTTATCTCTAGCTCCCATAATCTATTGATTTAGCATTTTGCTCAGGCATAAATCAGTTGTAATTGTGAACCAGACAATACTCAACTTGCATGTGACCAGTGAGAGTGAGATAAGTCTCTTCGCCCTGGCTCACCACTTTCGGTGACTTGCCTTAACACACAGATCCAGAGAACATGATTTTTAGTATATATACACAACTCTTCACACATTTTTTTGTACATCCATCTCATTATGGTTATGATGACTAGTGTGACACAGGCTTTCATTAGAGATCTTACATGGCCCTTTTTGGTGAACCCAGAGGATCCCTATACTCCTATGTACCCCTCTGCCAGTTGGCATCAAGAAGTTCTTGGGTTACGACTGTACAAAAACATCGTAAGTGACCATCCCTGTCATGAAGCGCTTATCTAAAAAGACAAAACAGGAAAAGGTTGGGAGGAGAAAATTTCTTCCACCAGAGGTCAAATGGCCCTTTACCAGTTTCCTAGTAGTAATCTATATACTGTACTCCAATGGACCAAAGTGTGTGCTGCTTGAAAAGACAATTTTCAAAAAGACTGAACATGAATTAGCATGCAGTAGCTCTCTGCAGTGCCAGGAAATGTGCTGGGCACTTCATAATGGAGAATTTATATGACAATTTATTTTCATTGTCAATAATTAGAGGGCTTTCTGCAGCAATTGTTGCTGTAAACTCCACAGATGATCTGGTAATTTCATGCTCAATACCTACCTCTACCTTCCAGAATCTCTGCATACCCACTAATTTACCAAACTGTAAAGACTTTGATGTTTTCTTGTGTGGCATTTTGTATCTATGTTTCTACCTGACATTTGACTGCATAAAGGCACAACCCTATCTGTATGTGTTCCTTCCAGGTTCTGTACAGTTTTGTGACTAGCAAATCCAGGCACAGAAGGGCCCACCCCAATTTACTAATAAAGCTCCAGCAGCCAGCTTCACACACTGCAGCAGCTCTGACTGATGTTAAAAGAAGTGCTAGGGTTGTGAGGTCACAGCTTTATGGTGGCCTTAAAGGGGCACACCATTATAACTCCACGAAGACATCCATAGAATTCTCATTACAAAAGTAATGCTATTAACTACAGTTTTCAAAAATATAGAACTTGTGTTCCTAAATCATGTATGAGTTACTCTGGATTTGAGGGGTGTGCATACCCCAAATGTTGATAAAGCTCATTTCAACCATATTATGTGCATTTAGCCACCATGAATTAGTAAAACAGAACACTACCTATTTAAGGGTTGACTGGAATAAGCAGAGCTTCTGAAGGCAAGGTCAAATATATTTGCAGGCTTGCAGTCTCTGCTAATCAGAATGGGAGGAGGGGAGAAAAAGAATCGACTATTTGAGACTGAAAGAAAATAAGTGGGTGGGAACCTTGAGTTTTGAGTGCCTTTGGTATAGAAGTTTATTATGACTAAGATTGTTAGGAATGTTTATTGATAAGTAGTTCATTGAAGTTAGGAGAAAAGTGATGACCCAGTAGGGCTCACTATGATCTATGTGTTTTGTAAAAGTTAGTTATAAAAAGGTTTAGATTAATAGAGTATATTTGGGAGTAGTTCTCTGAAGCCATCCTGAGAGATGTTTTTTCCTGACATCTCACTCCCCCAGCAGGGAAGCAACTGGCCATTGCTGAACTGCTGAAACTACTCAATACTGTCCCAAATTGTAGGTAATTTTTTTTTGAGGAGGGTAATTCCTACAGGATAAAAAATGACATGATGTTATGGAAATTATTCCTGCAGAGATTAATTTAGATTGTGAACGTTGCTTTGGGTTGTTTAAAGCAAGACATTTTTTGATTGTTTCCATGATGACTGGATGCATCATTAACCCCTTTATTGTTGACATCCTATGGAGACCTGATATGTAGTCTTAATTATTTTAAGACACTTCTTTGTTATTTAGTTGGTAATTAAAAGTACATTAAAAGATGGCAGTGGAAGACTATTGTTGTTCATTAGCAGAACTAAAAACCTAATCATCTAGTAAGGGGCTAATTTTAATATAATTCTTAAAACAATAAGTACACTACTGTAGAAATTATTTGTGCTGCCTCTATCAGTTAATTAACAAAATCACAAGAGAGAGGGAGCAAGAGAATGATTATTTTCTATTAATCAAACAAAGAACTCAGGAGTAGGAGTCCCAGTCAGATCTCTTAATAATATTCCTTATAACAATGACATGAGCTTGAACTTTAACTGCTGAATAAGACTAAAGATTCTAGCAGGGAAGAGAAGGCAACTGTGATTTGAGGAAGGGCAAAGACAAGAACAAAGAGTTCTTTGAGTACTGTCCCTATGAGTGCTCCACTTCTGATACCCCTTGTACCTTTAATCAGAGATTTTTGGTAGTAGTGCCCATTTGGCCTTTGCGTGTGCCTGCTCCAAGGCTACACAGGGCTGTGTGGATGAACTGCTCTCAGTTCCTTCTCAACCATCTCGGCCTGAGACTGACTGTTAATGTACCTTACTATTCGAAGCTGAAAGCTTAGGCTACTTATCTTTATTATATTATTTGTTTCTTTTTTCTTTTATTTATTTTAAGTGGGTTAGGAGGCATTCATACTGATCCCTCTCCCCTTTAAGTGGTGGACTTTCCTCTTCAAAATAACCATTGCCCCAGAGTATGCCAGGTTTTCTGGGGTTCAAGCAGTACATCTCTTGCCGGGAGACTATCCTGGTCAGTGACCGGTATTCCCATTGTATCTGCTGCTTGGGAGAGTGTCAGATTCCACAAAAATGCTCCCGCTTTTAAAGGCAGGGGTAGGAAGAATCAGGAGATAAAACTGAGGCTCAAAATGATGGAGCGTTTCCTCCATTGGCCTCAGATCCAGGCCAGGACATTCCCCCATTTACCCTGGGACATCAGTCTCTGAGTAGATGCAATGTCCTGTCAGCTTTGGCACATTCACCACGGAGAAGATCCATAGAAAGAGAAGCCATTCTTCACAGGAGTCTTCCTCAAAAAAACCTCTCTCCCCATGAAGTAAGACATCTGTGGAGACCTCTCGTCCCCTCTGGGTACAGCTGAGGCTCTAGAACACTCTCAGTACTGACCCTGTGTCTGGGATTCCAGGCTTCGCTGAAAACAAGGGCGACAAGCATGCATCAGTACTGAAACCTTCGGTACTACTGAAGCAGGACATTGAAACATGAGAACCAAAGCAGTCTATCTAAGAGAATGGTACCTACAGCTCATTACGTACTGTACATATGAAAGTCGATCACTAAGACGGCCTCAGTTCTGGGAAGACACCTTGCTTCTCATATGGTCTCAGCACCTCCCAAGGCATCCTCATTGGTACCAATTATTTTGGCCAGATGGGACTTGCCAATGATGGAACAGGGCCCATAGAAGTTAAGATTCTGCAGGGACTTGTGTTGGAGGAACTGAAGTCTCCCTTGTTAGTGGGTACTGAAAGATTGTCAATACTGAGATAGGCACAGTCTCTGAGGTGGAATTTGAATGTCTCAGCCCAACATTCCCCTACTCTTCAGACAAGGAAATTTCTTCCTGATACTTTTGAGAGGAGAAAGGAGTTGCATCAAAGACGGGCCCATGTCCTCCTGACTTGGTTCAAGAACAGTAGATACCGCCTTCTTAATAGCCATACTAGGCTGCATATTGACAGCAATTTTCCAATGAGCCTAGTCTTTCTTGTAGGGAACTATGGAGGGAGATGCTCCCCTACTCCAACTATCTCTCCTCCACACCCTCAGGCACTAGAGCCCTTTGAGGAGCAGGATGCCAGGGCAGATAAAGAGACTATTCCTCGAATATCTCTTCAACTTCCCCAGATGAGGTGGTTATGCTGCTCACAACGTCTATGGCTGATGACTTCAGACACTTCCAGGAGTTAATGAAGTGAATCACAGATTCCTTTCAGATCCCTTTAGAAGTGATCAGCGAGTCACAGCATATGCTTCTGGATATCCTTCAATGGACTTCCTTTACTTGAGTTGTTTTGTTCATTAATGAGGCCCTGTTGCATCTTGCCAAATCCATCTGGCAGCCCCCTTTGATGATGCCATCAGTGTGTAAATGGGCTGATAAGAAAGGACCTTCCCTTTGATGGCATCACACTGTTCGTTGAATCCACTGATGAATCCCTGCATACCTTAAAGCTCTCAGAGCTACACTGAGATCCCTTGGGCGTTTACTTGCCTACAAACAAACAAAAGTTTAGTAGATCCCAAATGGCACAGAGATCCCACCCCATTCTCAAGATTCCAGAGACCTTATGAAGTGCTCAGGAAAAAATCAAGGCTCTAGAGAAAGAGACCATCTTGCTCCCTCTCTGTCTGTTCTCATCATCATTTAAACATAAATTTTGATGGGCTGGTTGAGGGCCTGGAACAAACCGACAAAGCTAAATTGCATCTACACCATTCTACCTACCTCCTGCCTTTTTGAGACCATCTCTTCCACTTTCTAGACATATAGGAGAGAATCTCAACAGAGAAGGGGGTGCTGAAAATTATAAGCACAGGGTATGCTGTCCATTTTATCTCCCCTGCCCTTTCCCGTTCCCCTTCAGGGAACCCTCTCATGAGTACCTGTTAAAGGAATAAGTTCACTCCCTTCTGTGAATAGGAGCCATAGAATCAGTTCCAGTTCAGCACAGAGGGAGAGGTTTTCACTCTAGCTTCTTTCTGTTTCTAAAGAAGAATGTAGGATGAAGTCCGTTATTAGATCAAAGACCTCTAAACAACTCTGTGAAATCAAAATGTTGAGACATTGTTGGCCTGGCTCTACTACTATGAATGCATTAACTTAGCTAAAGATACACCTTTTGAAAGATTAATATAGATATTCCAAAATAAATTGCTGCATTGATGGAATTTCTTAATAGTACTAAAAATGTCTCAAATATTTATCTTTCCTATGCATGACCCCTTCCAATCTCCTCAACAATGTGATCTATTTTAGTTGTAAATACTAGATTATTTGTCTCAAGCCATTATGTCTCAGATACTGTGGTATATTTTATTTGTTCTTTATAACTTTCATAGCCAAGTAGTGTATCACGCATGTCCTGTATGTAGGTTAAAATCTGAATGTATACGTTTAATTTGTGTAAGTCTTATTGTTGGATTACATTTGTGCATTGTTGGTTATGTGCATAAAAAATCATGAAAAATGTTACTGGGGAAGAAAAACACTGACTACATTAACCTTGGCGCTGATATAGCACTACTATGAAATCTTTAAAAAACACCTACCAAGCTCCTTTCCCTTTTAATCACAGAGAGTATCTTTATTTTTATTCATGGAAGACATTTAAAAGAAGTGGTTAGTGCTTAGCTTCAAATAGATTTTGTATAAAAATAACAGCCTCAGCCAGTAAAGAAAAAAAAAAAGACCAGATGGTAGCCCTATTACAGGATGGAGATAAATGTGGATCTAAAATGAGGAATGTCCCATGTAATGAGGGTCATTTGAGAGGTAGATGGTATGTGCACTTTGTGTCGATGAATAATACATTCATGTAAGTACCATAGTAATCATGATGCATGAGTCCTCTATATAAATTATCAGCAGATCAATTTTACATGGGAGGTGAGTCCTTTAGGTATTTTAATCTATTTAGAATGGGAAATTGAAAACCCTTTTTAATATTTGAAGTTTACATTTTTTGCTTGAGTGACCTTCCCACATATACACCATTAGCCCTGCCATGGCACAGATAATGCTCTTGATTCCTCCTCTCCGTTCAGCCATTATTGACTCTGCTCTGCAAATGAGTTGAGTCAAATGTTGGTAAGAACACATCCTCCCACCTAGAGGAAATTATGAAAATCTGGCTTCCCTACTGCCATTCATTGTGTGAAAAGTTACACATAGAAATGATGCTAGGGAAAATATTTCTGTAAAAGGACAAATCACATCACTTCCCCTTGTGTGGCTTTTCACTATTTTTTTTTCAAAAGCAAAGAAAAGGAAAATGATGATGCTACCCCTGTTTAGTTTAATTCCGAATCCTGCATAATGGGGCTTGAGGTATAGAGAAACAGAGCCCCTAAATCAGTGAGAAGGAAAAATGCGAATAGTATCAATGTTGTTCATCATGAGAGACTTGATGCAATGTAAATGCTGCTTAGATCTCAGTTTCTGAGGTGCAGAAATTTAAGTATAAGCTTTTGCTGGTTACTTCTCACACCAGCTTAAATGAATCTCCAGACATTTAGAACCTCCTGGTAACAAAAAATAACTTGCTGTCTCAATGGGTGTCAAGGTTCCTCCCTCACTCTGAACTCTAGGGTACAGATGTGGGGACCTGCATGAAAACCTCCTAAGCTTATCTTTACCAGCTTAGGTCAAAACTTCCCCAAGGTACAAAATATTACACCCGTTATCCTTGGACTGGCCACTACCACCACCAAACTAATACTGGTTACTGGGGAAGAGCGGTTTGGACGCGTCCTTCCCCCCAAAATACTTCCCAAAACTTTGTACCCCACTTCCTGGACAAGGTTTGGTAAAAAGCCTCACCAATTTGCCTAGGTGACTACAGACCCAGACCCTTGGATCTTAAGAACAATGAACAATCCTCCCAACACTTGCACCCCCCCTTTCCTGGGAAATGTTGGATAAAAAGCCTCACCAATTTGCATAGGTGACCACAGACCCAAACCCTTGGATCTGAGAACAATGAAAAAGCATTCAGTGTTTTACAAGAAGACTTTTAATAAAAAATAGAAGTAAATAGAAATAAAGAAATCCCCCCTGTAAAATCAGGATGGTAGATATCTTACAGGGTAATTAGATTCAAAAACATAGAGAACCCCTCTAGGCAAAACCTTAAGTTACAAAAAAGATACACAGACAGAAATAGTTATTCTATTCAGCACAATTCTTTTCTCAGCCATTTAAAGAAATCATAATCTAACACATACCTAGCTAGATTACTTACTAAAAGTTCTAAGGCACCATTTCTGGTCTATCCCTGGCAGAAACCAGCATACAGACAGAGACAGACCCTTTGTTTCTCTCCCTCCTCCCAGCTTTTGAAAGTATCTTGTCTCCTCATTGGTCATTTTGGTCAGGTGCCAGCAAGGTTACCTTTAGCTTCTTAACCCTTTACAGGTGAGAGGAGCTTTCCCCTGGCCAGGAGGGATTTCAAAGGGGTTTACCCTTCCCTTTATATTTATGACAGAGGGACTGTACCCTGATGCTTCCTGGTGAGAGACTTTGTGCTCTTTCTGCCTCTCTGCTTTTTCAGTCACTTGTAGGAGTGAATGTGTTGCTCTCCAGTAGCTGAGAATATGTTGAGCGAGGGCCAGGGGTGGGGAGAGGCCAGCTACATTTGTGGCAGGGCAGGCCATAGGGACTTGCAAAATAATATGAGAATTGGGCACAGGGTACACACAGCTGATTTGCCTTCCACCAAAGAGTCAGTATACTCTTTTTGTAGGGGAGAAGCTGTCTCTCTTGCCACAGTCCTCTTCTCCAATTCCGTGTATTGTACTTATGCAGGAGGACTTCCTGAAGCTTGGAAGGTGAGACCCATATCTTAGCAGTATGCTCAAGCCCAGGTCAGG
Source organism: Lepidochelys kempii (assembly GCF_965140285.1). Classification (NCBI taxonomy): domain Eukaryota; kingdom Metazoa; phylum Chordata; order Testudines; family Cheloniidae; genus Lepidochelys; species Lepidochelys kempii. Next base: position 26,564,219 of record NC_136387.1, read on the forward strand.
ACACAATCCTCTTGGAGATTTTCTTTCTGTCAAAATTATCCAGGAGGGACAGCAATGGTAGTGATATGTAGTGCTCTCTTCTCTCTCACTCTCCCTCCCACTCACACATTTTATATGGTTCCCATAGCTCCAATATTTGGACCTACTGCAGACCCAAAGTGCCAGAACAGTGCATTACAGCTGGCCTGGTGGCCAAGTACTACTATTCACTTCTGTCCCCTTTAATCTAAAATAGCTGCTGCCCACTGATGCTGTCAGAGGAACTTTATGCAGAACTCAATGAAGATGTCTGTTCAGTACCTTTTTAAGTTAATGGGATTCTTGGATGCATTAAAAAGACAGAGAAGGTAATACCAGGCATGTTATGATATTACCAAGCAACATGCTTCCTTTTTTAGATGTTAGATTGTTTCATGTTGTAAACGATATAGCAGACATTGTAAAAGGTCCATAGAAGGACAACAGAAAATTTAAAAAATTAGAAGATTAAAAAACCCATGCTTATTTATCAAGGCAAGGAAATTAGCTATGAGGGGATTTCACTGAGATATCAAAGTTTATGACGAGTGTATTGAAAAGGAATAGGCCTCCTTTATATATACTCTCAGAATATAGAGGCAAGGAATCCTTAGACAGAATTAATAGCTAGATGATTGTAATAAATCCCATGGGGAAAAACTTCTTCACACAGGGCTTGTTGGATTCACAGTCCCGGGGGACATAATGCAGCTGGTATTTTAAAAAGCCTGAATAATTTCAGGACCAATAACAACACTTGTAGTTATTTATACTAAAATAATGATGATCAAATTGTATGCTTCAGGGCATAAACTGATCATAATAGGAGCCAGGAAAGCATTTTTTCCATTATCTACACAATGGTGTAATTGGCTTAATGCATTGGTGGAAGCGTATTGTCTTTGGATGAAGCAACAAGGAGTAGGCTACTGACTGAGGTGGGATGTCATGAGCCAGTGGTCTGATGTGACATAGCAATATTTGTGCTCTGCTTTTATCCCTATATAAGCAGTGCTCTGGGACAGGGGCGGCAGGTTTGTATAATTTTTGGTGGTGCCCAGAATGGGGTCCAAATCCTGCCTTCCCACATACCTGACTTGTAAGCCTATGTATATATTTTAAAATAATGTAAAAATGTGAGGGCTTTAGGGTGGGGCTGGAGATGAGAGGTTTGGGGTATGGGAGGGGCTCAGGCAGAGGGTGGGGTGTGGGGGGTGAGGGCTCTGGCTGGGGTTGCGGGCTCTGGGGTGGGGCGCGGCCAGGGAGGAGGAGTTTGGGCTGCAGTCAGGCTGTCCCCGCCTGGGGCCAGAGAGGACTCCCTGAAGTCCTCTCCCCCACCCCCCTGGCAGCACACCCACCTTGCACCGCTGTCACCGCACATGCTCCTAGAGCCCCTCTCAGGTCCGGGAAGGCCCCTCGCTTCCCCTGTGGTGGGTGCGGAGGGAGGGGGCTGCCATCACATGTGCGCCTGCTCCCCTGCTGCTGCTGCCCCTCACTGTAGCCTCACTGGGAGTGGAGGATGGGACTGCCCCTTGCCCAGCATGGGGAAGAAATGGTGACTGTGGGAAGGGGTGCCCCCTGTGCTGATGGAGAGTCCCGCCAGAAAAGGGAAGGGTCCGTCTGTCCGAGGCGGAAGGGCAGGGTCAACCTGGGTCAGCCTGTGCTGGCACTAGAAGGAAGGGGGGGGTGCTAGGACCCTGCAACAGCAGTTGATGCTGGGAGCAGGCAGACCACAGAGGGCGCAGGCAGGGACGCTTGCTGGAGGTGCGCTGGGGCAGCACACCACAGGGAGGAGGACCTGGCCCCGAAAGTTGGTGGAGCTGGGTCCCTGTCCCCTGAGTATTGTAGGAGCACAGGCACATATAACTCACCACCCCTGTTCTGGGACTCTGATTTCCTAGGCTGGTAATTTAGTGATATTTCTGCTGTCCAATGTCAGAAGGAGTGGATGTATGTCTTGTGTTCAAAATGAGTTAAAACTTGATAGCTTTTGTTTTGTTTGTGAAACCATTGGTAAAATTTCTCTCAACTCTGGCTCCTTCTTGACTACTGTAATCTAATCTCACGTGGGGCATCAGAAGCTCTAAACTCTGTCCTGCTCTGCTGCTTTGGAGAAAACACTTGCTTGACTGCCAGTCAGCAATGATCATCAACACTAAAGAAACATCAAGTGTGCAACAAAATTCAGAGAGAATATTCTCCTGTGCAATTCTCAGAGCTGAACATAAAACATCCACTGTTGATGTAATCAGCTCAGATAAGCACCCCTCCTGCAAAACACTTCTAAAATGGCACTTGCCGACAGAAAACTCTTCCTCTATTTGACATACTATGTGAATTGAAATAATTCCAGGAGAAAGCAGTTTGTGTGTGCTCTCACTCTCATCCAAGAATTCTGTATGTTAGAGAAATAGGGCAGAAGTCAGACTTCAGGCTTTCAAGGACATAAAGTAATGTAGAAGTCCCATTTGTCCACATAGGTAAAACTATTCAGAGTACAAGTGTTGGACTTTTCCTGATATGGATAGAGGTGTAAATAAACAAGTCACTCTGCTTAATTCTCTTTCATTAAATTGTCTAATTATAGCCCAAATGATTTATCATGAATTTAGCAATCATTTTTTATTCAGAAAGTTCCGAAGATCCCAGATCTGCCTCTGTGTTTTATTCTGCATGCAATATCATTCATTTCAGTTTTCAGATCTACCTTTGCTTTTACGAAGTGTAATTCATTAGTACATGACCGACGTCAGTGTTGCATGTGCAGGCTTGTTGCCTAAATAGTTTGGTATACTTAAACTAGAGTAGAACTCCTTTCATCATGCTTCCTACAGGAACCCAGATCCTCTTTACACCTAATTTGACTGTAGTTATTCTTCAAGATGGTTTCTAGAACCATCCAGCTGACTGTGGCCTAATCCTACTTATGATTCTGATGGACAGTTGAACTGTTATGCATCAGTGTAAATGAGCATAAACTCAAAGTCTTGCTGGGGTCTACAGATAGATTCAAAACAGGGTGGAGGGTAAAGACTTAATTAAAGTACAACTATGTTGTAATTGAAGGGCCTGCAAACACCCATTGCCCAGACCAACCCCCCCCCCCCCAAAAATACAAAAAAAATTAAAAAGCCCACACTTTCAAAATAAACTTAAAATGGCATGCACAAAGATATTTGTATAGTTTTTAACTCTAACTGATGCTAATTAATTAGTTTAAGCCCAAAATGTGGCCTGATGTTGAAATGTGTCAGTATTCTGGTACAGCCCTTGCAGCATTCTACAGTAATAGTGCAAAATTGTTATAATAACCTATACAGAGAAAGCACAGCAGCTTGCAATACTGTTACTACTGCAAACGGGGCTGTTAACGTTGTTAATGAAGGTTCTGTTTTGGAACATAGTCATGCTTTTGTGTGTGAGGGAGGTTGGAGGGGGGGGGGAGGAGAGTGAAGAGCCCCTACTTCTGAGACCCCCACAGGACAGTGCTGGTAATAGGCTGCTGAAGTGAGTCTGGATGCTGGGATCTCCTCACACTGAGCTGTTGTGTGTGTGCGTGACAGTGCATCCCATATTCTTCACAATGATATTATGATACGATTATGGCATAATTATGATCCATTTTGTGCAAGATAAGTCATGCAAGGTGTCATTAGAAAAGTTATGATTTGCTGAATATGATTATCTTGTATGTATCTTGTACTATCTTGTATCTTGTATATGATTATTTGTATCCATGTATCATTTATGTATCTTAAGATATAAATACTGACTATGTATCTGTATTTACAGTTGTACTTACACCTGGGTAACTCCCACTAGACAAGATGCTTTCAGTCTAGATCAGGGATCGGCAACCTTTGGCATGCAGCCCATCAGGGAAAGCTGCTGGCAGGCCAGGACGGTTTGTTTACCTGCAGCGTCCGCAGGTTCGGCTGATCACATCTCCCACTGGCCTAACCGCGGCCAGTAGGAGCTGCGATGGGCCGAACCTGTGGACGCTGCAGGTAAACAAACCGTCCCGGCCCACCAGCGGCTTTTCCTGATGGGCCGCGTGCCAAAGGTTGCCGACCCGTGGTCTAGACGGTGAGTGGGGAAGGGCCTATTCAGGATAATGGCGCATTAGAAAGAACAATAGGCTCTAGGAGAAGCTTCTCTCCCATCTGGTGAGCCTTCCTGAAAATGCTACAGATAGCCTGTAAGTGACGGCTGCTATGACTCTACAAGGACATGCGACCAGGCCACATGATGCTGGACTCCATCTTGGGATTTTCCACAGACTGGTCTGGGAACCAGGCTTTGAAACAAAGGGTTCCTTCCTGCCATATGCAAAAGCTATATAAGGCAGGGAGTGACATCATCTCTGCTTCTTCACTCCCCACACAAGAAGATTCCTGGAAACACCTGAGGAACAAAGACAGGACTGGGAGAAGAGCTGGACCCAGGCTAAAGGGATTTCTAGTCTGTGTATGAAACACCTGGGGATTTCAAGCTGTAAAGCAAGCGCAGCATGCCCCAAAAGGATCTGTATCCTGCTGGTATCATTTCTCAGGGTGAGAATCTGCTAATTTATATCCAATCTATTTAGTAAATTAAGCTAGTTTGCGTTTTTCTTTATTTGCTAGGTAATCTGTTTTGAGCTGTTTGCTATCACTTATAATCACTCAAAAACTACCTTTTGTAGTTAATAAACTTGTTTGTGTTTTAATCTAAACCAGATTTGACTGAGATTTGACTGGAGTGTTTGGGAAAAATCTCTGCTTGGTTACCACAAGTGTTCATTGTTCTGTTCACATTGAGGGAGAGATGGACCAGATATTAAACCCATGTACTGGCCAGATTTGACCAGGGTAAGACGGTACTGCTCTGGGGTCCCAGGCTGGACCTGGTGGTTAGAGAGCCTGCATGTAACTGCAGCTGGGTGTATCCCTACCTGTATGAGTTCTGGTGAAAGTGTAGGCTGGAGGGCTTTGCAGCTTGTCACAGCCCTACAGTATCATAGCCGTACAGTGCTTGTCCAGGCTGGTGGGTCAGGGGGCTCAGTGGTACCACAGTTCCACGTGGCACCCCGGGGGAACCCATCACAGCGTGACCTTTTGCAAGTTGTTTAAATTTCCTCATCTGTAAAATAGGGATAATGACTTCTAAAGTCTATAGATGAAAAGCTCTGGATAAGACTTGTTATTATGGTTCTCCATAATATCAATTAACAAACCCTTTGCAAGATGTGATATGGTTTTGATGATTACAGTGCATATACAGGGAAGCAAATCAGCACCACCATATTAATTTGAGACCCATTACTAGGGTGGGAGGGGGAGTGTTGAGTTAGGAGTTAGAAGGGGAGATCAGTGTGTGTGAAATGGGGTATAAATGATATTAGGAAAAAAAATCATATTCAGGATTCAAAAGGGCTATTTGAAGCAAGGAAAAGTTTTATCTTCAGCCTTAACTTGTTTAGCATGAGAAGTAACACAAGGGATTTCTGTAGTTATATCAAGGAAGCATACTGGTATTTTTTAGAAAAAGTAAGAAGCTAACAGGTTGTCTAAGGGCTTGTCTACACTTGAAAGTTAATTCAGATGAAGGAATAATTCAGGGTTAATTCTGGAATAAGTGTCCACACTTGCAGTTAGGAATAATTACTTGGGAATAGGTATTCCGGAATAACTCCATGTGTAGACAAACCTGCAGTCATGCTCTGTTAAGCATTAAGTGACTAAAGCCACATTAGACTTACATATGGGATTCAAATGGTGCTTAAGTTTTCATTATTGAGCACGAGTATTTAGTCCCAGGAGGTTAGGGTTATTCAGACCTTATATGTTCACATCAGCTTTTCACTTGACTAAATAACAGGCCTGTCAATTTGATATTTTTCATTGCTTTCTTCACTCACTTTCTGATCATTTCTTGGCTGTAAGGGAAAGCTTCATTCACACTGTCATTTTTTCTTCCTGAAACATAGTTAAAAATGCTCTCCTCCTTCCCTTGGTGACCTTTCTCTAAACATCCCCTGTATTTCTATCTTCTAATCTCCCCTGTTCACATACTCACTGTAGTTTTCCTTTTTCTAATTTCCATGAAATACAAGCAAGTGACAATTTTATTTTCTCCAGAGATTTGCTTCTGTATCACACTCTCTCTAAGTCCTAGTTTTTAACATAAAAATCTAATAAGACTTTATAAAATTTACTTTACATTGTTCTGTCATTGCTCTGGTTTTGAAAATTGTTGTAACCACTGATAATATGGTTGACTGTGCCATTTCTACTATTCTGTGGATCTCTTGAGAGTTGTTACAGTTGTCATTCAACAGAAGCAATCCGCCTGCATTGGGCACTCAACTGTAACTCTTGTTGCTATATAATGTGACACTTGCCATGTCATGCCAACTCCTGGATATTCATTACAGACCAATAAGTAGTCAATCATAGTTACTTTTTCAGAAAGACTGTGTAGGCTTCTAGTCTTAATCCCATACTGAAGAACTCTACTGCATTCTTATTAGCCCAACTGTTAAATGTGGTGTTAGTGATCATGAAGAGCTCTGTGAAACATTTACCCTGAACCTTGACCTCAATCCCCTGAGAACTGAACACACATTGAGAGATTTTTCATTGAACCATTACGGTACAGCCTGGTTTCAAGGCATGTTTACACAGCTACAAAATTGGAAACTCCCCACTGCAACCCAAAAAATATGGAATTGGGGCCACCTGGCACTAGAAGAAAGGGCAGGTGATTGGGTCCTTCTGGAAACATACAGTGTAATACTTAAGGTGCTAATGAGAGGGGGCAAGTGGGGTAGAAGGGGGATCTGTTGTGAGTGTGTGAAGGAAAGGTGGCAATTGCCCTTGGAGGCTGGATTTCATCAGATTTGAATTTCCAAGTAAATATGCAGGGTTGTCTTCATTATAAACTCTAAGGAATTGAACTCTACATCTTTCACGTGACTATGTTGTCATGTCAACATAGATGCTAAGAAGACTGACAGGACACAGTGCAGGTGCCATTTCAGATATTCCACCCATCTGTCATTTCACTTACAGTTTACACGTTAGAGATGATAATACAGGTTTGATGTAATTCACTTGTAAAAGCTACACAGAGAATCATTCCTTATATCTCTGCATAACAGTCAGCACTTACACCTACAGTACGTTAGTAGAATGTTTGATGCCATTGATCTTCCTTCCTCTATAAAACAACATAGAATGTGTTACTTTGTTTATAAACTATTATACTTTTGACCCCCTCAATAAAGGCTAATAATCTGACCTGATTATTATTCTGACAAAGCATTCTGCTGCTGGAGTGAGCCTGATTTCTCAGGCCCTGGGCTATACTGAATGACATCTGAAATAATACATCTCCAGACTTCATGATTCTCCAGCTCAACCTACTGGGTGATCTATGGAGTGGGATGTGTCTGGCAGCTACACTGGAAGCTATTCATCCATCTTTGCAAGCAGCAATAGCAAGCTGAGATAATAGCTAAATCTAGGAGAGAGTCAATGGGAGACATTACAGAAGATGGAGTTAAGAGGCCTTGGGCCTTTGTCTGGACATCAAGGGATTCAGCTGTGTGGCCAGTGTGCATTTCTGGTGTTTGGTGTAGAAATATAGTATGTTATAGATTAAAAACAATTAGCTAATGAAGTACACTGTGGAAGTGAATAGGTCATGGACTCAATAGCCAGACAGAGTAAAAAACTCTTATGTGATACTTCAGACTCCACAGAAGTTTCACAGATACAGAAAGATGCCACACCAAAGCTGATTTGAAATATTTTTGAAAAATCAAAGAATTTCCTCAAAACTTACTCAAAGCTTGTATGTTGTAGATGGAAGTGGGGGTAGAAATCTGTTTCTCTGTGAACTGGGATCAGTTATTTCCCCCTCTCATCTTATTGGGCAGGTTGTCAGCCAAAGTGCAAGCAGTCTTATTTTATTTAAGTTTGCAGCCATTTAGTGAAACAAACTCAGATAAAAGCTTTATTGCTACAGACTTTCCCCCTCAACTTCTTGGGTGAATTGTTCACTGGAAAAATACAACTTTCTGACTTAGTTTAGGGTCCATTTCTGTCTAATCCTCAAAAAGATTGTGGGATTTTGTTCATATCAACAATATTATATGACCTTTATCCTTTTTGAAATTGCCTAAATCATGTTCATATATTCTAAATGATTTGATATGTTTAAAAAATGAACACTGCTGAGCCTAATATTACTGAATAAGTAACAACATCCCATTGATATGAACAGAATGTTCATACCATTAATTTTACTGAGACTCTACATAGTAGGAATAATTGATATCCTGTAATTATGCATAAAAAGATACTTTGGAGTACTAAAACAATAATTCTGGTGTATCTGATGTGTTAAAAGCATTGCTGGATGAACAGTTTTGGCAGAAATATCATCACACATTATTCTTACTCAATCCATACTGTGACTACCTCTAACTGTTACAGTTCATTGTAGTGTGTATGCTGTAAGATCACCTATTATTCAGAGCCTTTGTGATATAGGAATATACTGATTGTATCAGAACATGGTTGGAGGTAAAGGAAGAATTATAACCCCAGATCTAAATTTTATTGCATTCCTAGGTTTAAATGAATGCCTTGGGTTAAATTTAGGTGCAGTCGTTTACTGAGCACCAATGACAGTGCTCAGAACTCTACAAACACCCTGCCCTAGCCCAAGAAGCTTGTATTCTAAAACAAACATACTGTACAATACAGCTGTGTATTTAATGCACAGGATAGTCAATTGTTTTAAATAAGTTGAAGGGAAGGGCTGTTGCCAGAGCAGTTAACCAAGGGGGAGAAGAGCAAATGGAGCTGTGGGGATAATATGGGCTGCATGACATCAAATGCACCCCAGTCTCAAATACATGACTCCTGCTGGAAGTAAGTAGTTGGCAGCTGCTTATCTTCTCTTCCTGGTCCAATAGCAGCAGCTAAGCAGCCAATGGCAGGAGAAGCTCCTATGTGAATAGGAGGCTCAGATTACATTCCTTCCAGCCCAGATTTAGTCTTCCCTGACGTCCATCCCTCAGGATGGAGACCCATTGAAAGACCTCCACAAGAGAGTCTCATAGGCCGCAAAGCCTGGACGGGGTGGTATAGATGAATGTTGTGCAGAAGTGATGGGCTCCCATGTAATCCAGATAAATATCTGCATTCTTGAAGTTTGAGCTGAACTTCTGAACTTCTTTAGTTTCACCAAGTGCTGCTCATTATTTCCACATGACAAACATTAAATAGTTAACATCAAAATAGATAAGTAATAGTTAATTTTTTTCCCTATGGTACGAACCCTCAGAAATGGAGCAAGGTACTTTTGTAAAAAAGGTTTTTCAATAAATAATTCTTTTTGAAGAGGTTGGAATTTCCTTTCAAAAAATTCAATTTTTTTTATTTTTATTTTTGTGTTTAAATTACATTTTGATATAGAAAAACCTGAAATACGTTATTTCATTATGGTGGGAAAACCTGCACTTTCCCCTTACTCTTTTACTCGTTCCACTATTTTCTTTTTCTGCTAGGGTGGAAAAAAGGGTGGGAGCTGGGAAGAGAGCTGAAATTAGAGCTGGTTGAAAATAGTAATTTCCATCTGTTGGGAATTTTTGATACTTTGACATTTGATACTTTGACATGTTTTCAAAGTAGGATGAAAAGTAAAAATATTTTTTAAAAAAATTGCAGTATGGAAATTTCCAAAAAAATTCAATTTGGAAATGTCAAAATGTTTCATTTTAGCTCAGTTAAATGGTGAACTACCACATAGCCTATGGGCTGGGTCCTTAGACAGATTGCATTTCCCATGATGCACTGCTGCAGTTAAATCAGAAGGAAGACCATGATGCATCATGGAAGATGTAGCCCAGTCAGAACTGAACTAAGTCTTTTTTTTTCCCTCAAAGAAACTATATTTCCAAAGAAAGATAACTGGTTTGTAAAAGATATTTGAACTTTTTCAAACTTTAGAAAGATTTAGTTGGAATTTGAGTATGAAGTTACTTATTTTACAAGTCAGCTTGCCTGTGTCACTAAGTATGTGAGACGTGTAAACACCATTGAGTAAGAACTGTTGTTTCAGGTTTGTTCAGCATGTAAAATTACAGTAGATTTAGTACTATGAAGCTGAGTAAAGGGAATGTTGAGCTGAATCATAAATTATGTCCTAATAATAATGTCTAACAGCTGTGGGGATATTCTCCCACACAGAGAGATGACTGCCCTATTGCTTGGACATTTAAAATTGGGCTGGACAAAGCACTTGAAGATTATATCCACTAACAAAGTTATGTGAAAGAAGATCTAATAAGCCCTTTTCAGATCTTAGTTCTAGGATTCCAGACACTACCAAGATAAATCTCACCATGCAGTGCAAATATGGGCTTTCACAACTGGTGTCATTAAATAGACAGACCAGCATCTAATTAATCAGCCCAGAGATCACCATAGTGCTTGTGGAAAATTAGTAATAGCAAAGTTCAAGGCTAAAGGAGGAATGACAAGACATACATTGTAGATTTCATAGTTAACTACTAGGGACTGGCTGAACTATGTGTAAGCAATAGCAAGCTTCTGTTCCATTTTCTAAACTTGAATTTTATTAGATGCTATTATACTTCTAAATACGTGGAAACAACCTTTTCCTCACCTTGTTTTTAATTAAAAATAAACCGAAGAGTTGATGTGCAGCTAACAATTTTGTTTTCTTTCACAGACTGTCTAGAACTATTCTCTGCCACTTTTTTCCAACGCTTGCTCCAAGACTAGGTACACTGAGGGATGATTAGGGCATATGGAGCCTTTGTTAGTTAAGATTCCATCTGTGTGCAGGAGTTTCTACACCACCCACATCTTTTACAATTGGCAACAATTCAGATGACAAGACAAACACTGAAATATCCAGTCACCTTTAGATTTGGTCATTGCAGAATCACACTAATAAGCTGCCATGGCCCATGCTGTACCTATTTTGACTACTTTAGTTTTCAGTGTTTCAATGCAGCACTTCTCTGGAATGCTGCAACTAATTTAAAAAGTATAGTATGTGTCACTCACATATTTTCTTAATATTAATGGATTTTTTTCAGATGTTGTAGGGTTCAGAAATATCTCTGAGACTGAAAGAATAACAATGAGAGCACCCAGTACCTGATACACTTGCACAAATGTTAGGGCAACATTTTCAAATATTTCTTTCATATTAAATTTGCTATCAGTGGGACTTGTGCTCTTAGGCAAAGCTGAGTGAATAATGTATTTTCTGGCTCTCTGGCAATTACACAAATTTGAAGGAAAATTAATTCTTGGGTCAAACTGAAAATGACATTTTTGAAATTTTCTGGCAGGTTGAAAAAAATTGTGAGTTGAAATGTGATATTTTGTTTTGACCTGAAAAATTTCATTTGGACTTTCAGGAATTTAGGCAAAAGCAAAGGAAAGAAGGATGAGATTCACAAAATGGGAAGGGGGAGGAAGAGGTGTTGGTGCCCCCCTTATAACTTTTGGACCAATGGTTAGGGCACTCACCATTGTCATTCATCGTGGAAATTCATAGTCATTCATGACAAAGAATAGTCATTTGGCCAGGAAAAGAGAATGAGAATGACTCGACAGCATGGTGGTTAGGGACACTCACCTGGAAGGTGGAAAACTCAAGCTCCAGTCTCTGCTTCAATGGGTCTGTAATTCTTTCTAGAAAGTGGAACAGCTTCAAGAGGAGACACTGAAAAAGACCCCTATGACAATATACCACAGCCCCATGGCTACAGCATTATCCTGCAGTGTGGGAGAGACAAGCTGGAATCCCTTCTCTTGAGGTAGAGGGGGGAATAGAATCACTAGGCTAAAAGATTATAAGGGAGGCTCCACCCCTCTTCTCCCCCCACCCCTCATTTTTTGACTCTAGGTCTCCTTTGCTTGCTGTTGTCAAAATGCCTGAGGATCAAAATTAAGTTTCATTTCATTTTGACATTACCAGCGTTTTTGACACTTTCAGTTTGGTTGAAACTATTTGGTGAACTCGATTCAAATTTCTGAATAGTTTTGGTTGATCCAAAATGCATTTTTTGCTGAATACACTACTAGTCTGAAAAAAATTGCCCAGCTGTGCTCTTGGGACACTGGTAGGGGTCCCGTAATATTTTAGTCTCTGACTGTTGTAAATGAATAATTATAGGATTAAATAGTTACTTATGTGCAGGTTTACTGGTATAGCTACTCAATATCTCATTTATTTTCAAATGAAAAATGGCCCTTTTTTAAAAAAATAATTTTTTCACTTTTTTTTTCATTTTTTTCAAAATGTTCCAATTTGTTGATTAAATAGAAACCAAAGCACAAATTTATATTTATGTATTTTTCCCCCATTCTTTCCCTGCTCCCCTTCATAATTTTTCTCACTTTTTTTCACCATTCCATTTTGGCACTTGAAAAGTGGGGGATGGGAAATACAAAAACTGATAACCATGAACTTTTCATACTGAAAATGTGCATTGTTCAGCTATAGCTGACATGCACAATAGTGGCATGTGCACATTTGACAGAAATAATTTAGGAAATAAATCTTACAACTGAAAAACAACAACAGAGGCTCATTTGTAGTTCTACCATTAGCAAACCTTAGATCTTGTTTGAATCCCAATTTTCATACACTGTCCTCTAGTCAATGTTTTGGTTTTTGTTTTGGTTTTTTGAGCAAACCTGGAAAACTGAAACTGGGATAATATCTATGCTTTCCACAGATTAGACTGGCTAATAACCACATTTTTCTCAAATTTCATGGTATGCTGTAATAGTGATTTTCATACACAAACTATTTCCCTAAAATACAAGCTGATTTTAAATAGTGATACACTTCGCATAGAAGAAAGGATAATGAATGCTGCTAATGATAGGATGAAAGCATGTAGTTTGCATACATCATTAAGAAAATGTACTCATTACAGAGGAAACCATTTGACAGTTTCCTGTTAGTTTGCAATAACATAACTGCAAATCAATGTAAAGTAAGTGGCATTGCAATCCTTTGGTCTGATACAGCAACAGGAAATAATTGAATGGTGTTCTTTCTTTTTTATTGTTGATATTGACTTGTTATAAACACCCTTCAATTTATTTCATCCTGTGGTTGCAGTAATGTAGATTTACGCTAATCATGGCCACTTAGGCTGCAGTGTAGAAGAGTTACTTGGCTGACCTGTTGAGTGACTCCATTGTCGTAGAACGATGACAACAATGGAATTCCCTTAGAGGCCGGTACAGGCATAATAGATTATTCCTTTTGGACATTTTGGCCAAAATTCTCAAACCTGGGTCCCTAAATATAGACTTCTAAAGAAATAATCTGATTTTCAAAGGTCTCACTGACTTCAGTATAGTGCAGCTTACATTAGCTTCAGGGGGATTTGTGGATGCTTAGCATTTCTGAAGATGAGACCATATTTATTAACAAGATAATTCAAATTATTTTACGGGGTTATCTTTAAGGTATCCGGTCTGAAAATGTGGACCTTAACTTACTTTGATTATGAACTCCAGATTTCAGTTAACACAGGAAACAATTGACTTTATCACTATGTTTCTTATCAGATTTTCATTATCCTTCTATAAATTTCACAACAAAAAGTATAACACAACTTATAAGGGAAAAGTAGAGAAACAAGTTGAATAGTATGGTGATAGAAACCTTATACAGCTTTGATTCAGAAAAGCACTTCAGGATGTTTTAACAAGTCCTATTGACTTTAAGTACTTTGCTGAACTGGGTCCAAACTATCTAAGATGACAAAGTTGGCAGGATAAAGTATAGAAATGCCAGTGTAAATATCAAGACCTGTGGCCAAAATGATTTTAAAATAAAACTTAACTTTAAAAAACAATTATGTTTTTATATACACACATGCAAGAGCAAATGAATAAAGAAATCATTTACATATTCTACTCATATGAGCACATGTGCTAATTAGAGCAATTTAAATTCTTAATGCCACAATAAAGCATTATAATACACATTATTTTGAGTTTTTCATTCTGTCAAACATGGGATTGCATGGAAAAGTAGGAATATGAGTTGTTTATACAGTCCTGGTTGGCTGGCAGATATAGTCTGTATCAGTACACTAAGTAGTCTCAATAACTAATGGAACAGAACACTATATACATCCTTGATTGCTTTGTGGTTAAAATTCTACCCCATTAATTCAAATAACTAGGTTGATGTTTCATTATATTCTCCTGCTTATGGAGTAACTACCATCTTGGCAGTTTACTTTGGGCTATTGACTAGTTTTAATATGTTCATAACTCTGTTTAAGTTCCTCATGTCACTCAGATACAGGTAGATGCTATCTTACACAGATTTGTGTCTGACTCAGATGTTCTTGTCTCGATCAGTTCCTTAGTTTTGTGTTCTTACAAGTCTCATATATGTAAAAGTGTCATGCCTTTCAGAAGTCATTTCGTCCAGTGTCTCATCAGCAGTCATCCTCTTTTTTAGAAGTTTATTGGCATCCACAGGTCCCAGGACAAGCGAGGTCCCAGATCAAGCGAAAACAATGCAAAGCTTGGCAGAAGTGTAAGCTCCTGAACCCTATAGAGGATTTCTTGTGCAGGATTAGGTTTTTTTGTCTGGATTTCAGTGTGTATACGTGGGTAATAAGAGGTCTTGGACTTAGTTCTATTTCGAGGTATTAACTACTCTTTCCTGTCTTTCCCTTTTTCACACAAAAGAGTTAAAATCGACGCACTCACTTTCTATGTGGCAGTATTCTGATTCCTAAGAGGAAACTGAGAAATGGTTTCAGTATAGATGGGATGGTTCACCTCATATAATTTCAGAGCTTCAGTGAACCATTTTCGACAGATCATTTGGAGTCAGATTTTCAAGTACTCAACACTCATAGTTAGGGCCAAATTTTCCAAAGTGCTCAGCACCTAGCACTTTGCATCATGACTCTGATGGCTGGATATTTGAAAGAAATCTGCACCCAACATTCTACTACCAATTATTTTGGTGCTGAAATGGGAGATGAGCTCTGCTGAAAATCTTGTCCTCACTTGTGTGTACTATGCATTTTGGAAAATCTGCCCCAGAGAGTCGTCTTTCCAGTAGTAGTGGTCATAGTAATTGTATATTATAGTCTATTAGCTAGTCTGCCTCATTTTCTAGCCTGTATCCCAAGCACTTGTTTTCTTTATTTAGCATGTTAGAGATTTTTTGAGAAAAGCAGTTGTCCTGAACATATTACGTCTGAAATACACGCACGCACACATGCACACACACAATTTCATTGTTTTCATCAAAATTTGAATTTTTTTCAGCCAGCTCCATAAATTAAAAAACAGGATTAATTTTCATGAAAACTGTTGTAACAAACATATCCTGTCCTGTCCTCTTTGTCAAAATTTTAAATTTCAACCAAAAAAATTAGTCAGAAAATTGGAATATTTCAACCAATGCCTTTTTAAGGTGTTAATGAAAGATGGGAAGAGAACTTTATTATCTGAGTCTTTCCTTCTGAGCTACTAATTCAGATCCCCGGTTTTCTGCTGTGTTTATCTTCAAACCTTGATTCTGAGTGATTTCTTTTTCATTTCAGAAGAGACCTGGAGATGATGGGAGATTCATTTCTGCTTATTAAAATCATGGTAAAAATTGGAATATGCCTTACGCCCCATCTTTGAAATAGGACTGTCAGTACTGATCATATCTCTATCTCTATCCTATGTGGCTTAATTTTGCCTTTTATGTAAAAATAATATATAGATATTACATTATTAGATTTATGTATCAGGAGTGAAATTCATAACCATTCTGCCTTATTAGAAGGGAGAAAATGCTTTTTGGTAGGTGCTATTCACCTGCATAATGTGACGTCTTGGAGAAAAAGATCCTAATTATTATGATGTATTCAGTATGGGGCTGAACTTTGTGCTTTGCACATTTTGATTTGAAGATTGAGAAAGTCCATTCCTGAGGGCATGGGGGAAAATAACCCTTTCAAATGATTACGAATTACTCTATGCTGTATGTGTGTGCGTGTGTATGTATAGTAAAATTTTGACGTAAAGAGCAAGCTTGCTTTACTTCCTAACCTCATTCTTTTACATTTGATCCCATCTCTTCTTTCTTTTCACAGTTTTAACAAAATGTGAAACTAATGAAAAATGTTTGCAGTGCTGATTAGAGAGTGCTGTGAAATACCTGCTCTGAGCATATGCACATAGGAATCACAGCTCAAATGGATCTTTGATTACTCATATGGCTTTAGGCAAGTTATGATTTCTGATAAAAGGGAGGGCAAGAAATCATTTTCAATATTTTCATTAGACTGCTGTTCAAATCTACTGTGGAAAAACAAGCTCAGTGTTCTGCTAGCCAGTTGCTATCCCCATCATTAGAGAGCACTTTAGGAGGTCTCCTTTTATTCATGCCAGCTGAGTGGCTTAACATAAAAGTATTTTCAAGTGTTTAAAATGCTCCCTTCATTTTAAAAGTCAGGGGTAGGGATACTAAAAACTGAAAGGATTAAATCACTATTTGGAGACAAAATGTGTGTGAAGCCCCATCAGTGGCAGTCTGATAGTTTCCGATTTAAATAGTTTTTTATTAAATATGAAATGTCCAAATTAACAAAGTGTTATCAGTTGCATGAAAAACAATTTTGCAGTGCCTTTCTTCAGCATCTTATATCATAGCTGCAGTATGTCCATTGATAATGTTGCCTTCATATTAGACAAGCAGACAAATAAGTTGATTATTCTGTTTGCCATATTATTCAGAGCTGTGCTTCAAAACTAAAACTGGTTTATGTCTTGTGGTGTGACAAAGTCCATTATTTTATTTGTTGGCTACTTTTGAAAGCCTCAGCATGGGTTTTTGTTTGTTTGTTTGTTTGTTTGTTTGTTTGTTTTTTGCTTGTTCATTTGCTGTTAATTTTTTTGGTAACCAACTTGGCATAATGGTGTTGTCTAGTTCTTATATTTGCACACGCATAGAACAAGATCCTGGGCTCTTACCTTGGGTAGCGCCAATTCAAAGTATGGTGGCAGTGCACATCACAAGGAAGAGTTGCAGAATTGGGTCAATAAATATAAAGCCTAGTTTTTTACAGTAGAACAGAAGCTTCATGGGTAGTAAAATCAAAGATAGGGATGGATGAATCTCCAGTGGTTCAATGGTTGGTTTTGGTTTTGATAAGCACTGAAATTTAGTGGTTTATAAAAGGCTTATCCCAACTATCAAAACTTTTTGAGTTTGCAAAATTTGGCTGGAAGGTTGAGAACAAATTTTCTCAAGGGAATTTCTGATGCTTCTAGTTCCAGCTGGAAATACTATAAATACAGCTATTCAGTATCTTGGCATCTCTGGTTCTGGTCTTGTAAGCCAGAAATGAAAAATCACACATGCAATTATTTCAGAAACTCAGAAAAACTTTTGTCCATTTTTAGAACCAGACTCAGACAAAGGTTTGAGTTACGGGTAGGTTTCTTACCTTATTTTGTCCTTCCCAATTGCCCTTCACAGCAATTTGCCCATACCTATTTATTGTATAACTGTTACATAGGTTGGGTATTTTACTAGTTGTGTTATTTCCATTTTTACAGTATCTCTGCAATGCATACAGTAATGTTAGACAACATATGTGAAAGGCTGATATTATTACAGACCACCCTTAAATTGGTAGTAAATGCCCTAAACTAAATTATGGATAAAACCCATCTCAGATTTTCTTTCACTGTTCATGTCTTCAAGAAGGACTGTTTTGTATGAAATATGTGACATCTGCATTTAACAGCAAATGAGTTTATCATGATTTCTGATATCACAAGATGACAAAGGTTAACTTGGAAAACGTCCCCAATTGGTATATCTCTCATGATGTCATTTGATCTTGTTCAGAGTGGGTCACCACCTTTGTCAGGGCACACCAGAGCTTGCAATTTTTGCTCTGGCATGACTTTTTAGAGCCTGATCTAGCACCATTGATGTCAATGGATGTTTTCTCATTGACTTTGATGAGTAGATTCACTGTGCGTTTCTTTACTGCCCTGCATTGCTCCAAGGCTACAGTAAAAGCTGTTCTAGTAGGAGATATATGACTGGATTAAAATGTTTAATAAACTGTCCTTGCCAGTTGTTCTCCTAGAATTGGTGCAAAACACCCAGATTCATACTGAGAACAGGTGCCAGTATAGCAGTAGTTCTCTTATTTTCCCCTCTGAACGTATTTCTGACTCCATCGCAGCTGCAGTGGCTCCCCACAGAGCCTTCCAAACAAGAGGCAATGTCACCACATCCATTTCCTATTTTTGATTCCTCCCAGGCTCTATTTGGTTGGCATAAAGGTCAAGCTACTTGATTTTCTGAATGTGTAGGTTTATGGTAATGATACTGCTCTAGTACCTGTGTGTAGCAGGGCAGAGATTTCAATCCCACCTTATTTTCTAGTTTGCATTTACTGAGGTGGGCTTATACAAGTAGCTGTCCCATCTGTAGTCATGTTTATTTGTTTTAGAGAATACAACTGATATTAATTTCCAAAAGTAAGGAAAGGTTGTCATTTATAATTATTAATTAGCCTGCATACCTGCCAAGAAGGTGTTTCCATAAGCCTGGTCTTAAGTACTTTACTGCTTTTTTTTCATTTGGGAGGATCAATGCTAATTTTCAGTGTTTACTAGCAATCATAGATGACTAGCAGTTAAAAAGCCATCAACTCTGTCACATTTTTCAGTGAACAGAATCTCTTTCCAGATGGCCCTTCATTTGGATAATGGACAGCCTAAGGGGATAAAAATGTCACCTGTTGTAGCTAGTCAACAGTATTAATAAAAACAGAAGAATAGTCCATTCATGAAATGGGCAACAACCCAAAACGGATTTATGAATTTGTGCAGTGTGTCCTTTTGTAGCACTCTTCCTTATAAGGACTTGCAGAGTTTCTTAGCTCTAGCCACCATTCTTTGCAGTGGCTAGAATGCACAGCTCTTTGCAGTGTTGTTAGTTTCATGCTTGATTGATTATTGATGGATCTAATTTTCTAAATTTATCTCTTGACAAAATAGAAACTAGATGGAAGAGGTATGTTATGATTAGATCTGGGCAAAAAAATTCAGTTAAGTAACTTCTGTCAAAAATGCAGTTTGACCAAAACTATTGAACAAATTTGGGTCAAAATCAGTAAATAGTTTCTGCTGAATAAAAAAACACAGGGGGAAAAAAGTCAAAATGTGTTTTCAATATTTTCAATATTTATGTTAAAATAAAATGTTTTGACTTTTCATTTTGAATCAATGTTTTGTTTAGAAACTTAGCTCCATTTGTTTATTTATTTATTTTTTTAAAAGGGTGATAAAAGTCACAGAAAATGTAGTGAAGCAATTTTGTGGGGTTGTTTTTCACTTTGGCAAGAAAAAATGAAAAAAAATCAGTTTTGGTTCAACCAAATTTTCTTTTTTCCAGATATTTTTTGATTTGGCCACCCAACCAAAAGATCAGTTATGTGTTCATCTCTAGCTATGATAGCTAAAGCTATTCTATGGAAACAGCTATAAACAAGCAATATAGCAAGTCAAGATCAATGTGGGAAAAGTTTTAGGGCTGAACCAACTGGGGTCCGTGCTCCTCTTGACCTACTGCTCACAAACAGGGAGGAATTGGTAGGGGAAGTAGAAGTGGGTGGCAACCTGTGCAGCAGTGACCATGAGATGGTCGAGTTCAGGATCCTGACAAAAGGAAGAAAGGAGACCATCAGAATACGGACCCTTCACTTCAGAAAAGCAGACTTTGACTCCTTCACAGAACTAATGGGCAGGATCCCATGGGAGGCTAATATGAGGTGGAAAATAGGCCAGGAGAGCTGGCTATATTTTAAAGAAGCCTCATTGCGGGCACTCGAACAAACCATCCCGATGTGCAGAAAGAATAGCAAATATGGCAGACAACCAGCTTGGCTTCACAGAGAAATCTTTGGTGAGCTTAAACACAGAAAGGAAGCTTACAAGAAGTGGAAACTTGGACAGATGACTAGGGAGGAGTATAAAAATATTGCTCGAGCATGCAGGCATGTAATCAGGAAGGCCAAAGCACAACTGAAGTTGCAGCTAGCAAGGGATGTGAAGGGTAACAAGAAGAGTTTCTACTGGTATGTTACTAACAAGAAGGCCAGGGAATGTGTGGGACCCTTACTGAATGGGGGAGGCAACCTAGTGACAGATTATGTGGAAAAAGATGAAGTACTCAATGCTTTTTTTGACAAAGTCAGCTCCCAGACTACTGCACTAGGCAGCACAGTATGGGGAGGAGGTAAGCAGCCCTCAGTGGTGAAAGAACAGGTTAAGGACTATTTAGAAAATCTGGACATGCACAAGTCCATGGGGCTGGGTGTAATGCATCCGAGGGTGCTGAGGAAGTTGGCTGATGTGATTGGCCATTTTCTTTGAAAACTCGTGGAGATCAGGGGAAGAACATAAGAATTTAAGAATTGCCCTACTGGGTCAGACCAAAGGTCTATCTAGCCCAGTATCCTGTCTTCCGACAGTGGCCAATGCCAGGTGCCCCATAGGGAATGAACAAAACAGGTAATCATCAAGCGATCCATCCCCTGTCGTTCATTCCTAGCTTCTGGCAAACAGAAGCTAGGGACACCATTTCCGCCCATCCTGGCTAATACCCGTCGGCAGATCTAGCCTCCATAAATTTATCTAGTTCTTTTTTGAACCCTGTTATGGTCTTGGCCTTCACAAAATCCTCTGGCAAGGAGTTCCACAGGTTGACGGTGCGTTGTTTGAAGAAATACTTCCTTTTATTTATTTTAAGCCTGCTGCCTATTAATTTCATTTGGTGACACCTAGTTTTTGTGTTATGAAAAGTAGTAAACAACACTTCCTTATCTACCTTCTCTACACCAGTTATGATTTTATAGACCTCAAACATATCTCCCTTAGCTGTCTCTTTTCCAAGCTGAAAAGTCCCAGTCTTATTAATTTCTCCTCATATGGAAGCCGTTCCATACCCCAATCATTTTTGTTGCCCTTTTCTGAGCCTTTTCTAATTCCAATATATTTTTTTTGAGATGATGCAATCATATCTGCACCCAGTATTTAAGATGTGGGGGTACCATGGGTTTATATAGAGGCAACATGATATTTTCTGTCCTACTATCTATCCCTTTCTTACTTATTCCCAGCATTATTCTGTTCACTTTTTGACTGCCACTGCACATTTAGTGGATATTTTCAGAGAACTATCCAAAATGACTCCAAGATCCCTTTCTTGAGTGGTAACAGCTAATTTAGACCCCATCATTTTATATGTATAGTTGGGATCATGCTTTCCAATGTGCATTACTTTGCATTTATCAACATTACATTTCATCTGCCATTTTGTTGCCCAGTCACCCAGTTTTGAGAGACTCTTTTGTAGCTCTTCGCAGTCTGGCTGGGTCTTAACTATCTTTAGTAATTTTGTATCATCTGCTAATTTTGCCATCTTACCCATTTTTTCAGATAATTTATGAATATGTTGAATAGGACTGGGCCCAGAATCGACCCCTGGAGGACACCACTATTTACTCCTCTCCATTCCGAAAACTGACCATTTATACCTACCCTTTGTTTCCTATCTTTTAACCAGTTACCAATCCATGAAAGCACCTTCCCTCTTATCCTGTGGCTGCTTACTTTGCTTAAGACCCTTTGTTGAGGGACCTTGTCAAAGGCTTTCTGAAAATCTAAGTACACTCTATCCACTGGATCCCCTTGGTCCACATGCTTGTTGATCCCCTCAAAGAATTCTAGTAGATTGGTGAGCCATGATTTCCCTTTACTAAAACCATGTTGACTCTTCCTCAACAAATTATGTTCATCTCTATGTCTGACAATATTGTTCTTTATTATAGTTTCAACCACTTTGCCCGGTACTGAAGTCAGGCTTACAGGCCTGTAATTGTCAGGATCACCTCTGGAGCACTTTTTAAAAATTGGCGTCACATTAGCTATCCTCCAGTCATCTGGTGCAGAATCTGATTTAAATGATAGGTTACAGACTACAGTTAGTAGTTAGAAGGTCCCAGGTGATTGGAAAAAGGCAAATACATTGCCCATCTTTAAAAAAGGGAAGAAGGAGAATCTGGGGAACTACACTCTGGTCAGCCTCACCTCAGTCCCTGGAAAAATCATGGAGCAAGTCCTCAAGAAATCCATTTTGAAGCACTTGGAGGAGAGGAAGGTGATCAGGAACAGTCAACATGGATTCACCAAGGGCAAGTCATGTCTGACTAACCTGATTGCCTTCAATGATGAGATAACTGACTCTGTGAATCTGGGGAAAGCAGTGGTCATGATATATCTTGATTTTAGCAAAGCTTTTGATATGGTCTCCCACAGTATTCTTGCCAGCAAGTTAAAAAAGTATGGATTGGATGAATGAACTATAAAGTGGATAGAAAGCTGGCTAGATCGTTGGGCTCAACAGGTAGTGATCAACAGCTTGATATCTAGTTGGCAGCCAGTATCAAGCGGAGTGCCCCAGGCATTGGTCCTGGGGCCAGTTTTGTTCAACATCTTCATTAATGATCTGGATGATGGGATGGGTTGCACCCTCAGCAAGTTCGTGGATGACACTAAGTTGTGGGGAGAGGTAGATATGCTGGAGGGTAGAGATAGGGTCCAGAGTGACCTAGACAAATTGGAGGATTGGGAAAAGAAATCTGATGAGGTTCAACAAGGACAAGAGCAGACGCCTGCACATAGGATGGAAGAATCCCATGCACTGCTACAGGCTAGGGACCAACTGGCTAAGTGGCAGTTCCCCAGAAAAGGATCTGGGGGTTACAGTGGATGAGAAGCTAGATATGAGTCGACAGTGTGCCCTTGTTGCCAAGAAGGCTAACGGCATATTGGGCTGCATTAGTAGGAGTATTGCCAGCGGATCGAGGGAAGTGATTATTTCCCTCTATTCGGCACTCGTGAGGTCACATCTGGAGTATTGCATCCAGTTTTGGGCCCCCCACTACAGAGGATGTGGACAAATTGTAGAGTCCAGCGGAGGGCAATGAAAATGATTAGGGGGCTGGGGCACATGATTTATGAGGAGAGGCTACGGGAACTGGGCCTATTTAGTCTGAAGAAGAGAAGAGTGAGGGGGGATTTGATAGCAGCCTTCAACTATCTGAAGGGGGGTTCCAAAGAGGATGGAGCTAGGTTGTTCTCAGTGGTGGCAGATGACAGAACAAGGAGCAATGGTCTCAAGTTGCAGTTGGGGAGGTTTAGTTTGGATATTAGGAAAAACTATTTCATTAGGAGGGTGGTGAAGCACTGGAATGCTTTACCTAGGGAGGTGGTCGAATCTCCTTCCTTAGAAGTTTTTAAGGTCAGGCTTGACAAAGCCCTGGCTGGGATGATTTAGTTGGGGTTGGTCCTGCTTTGAGCAGTGGGGTTGGACTAGATGACCTCTTGAGGTCTCTTTCAACCCTAATCTTCTATGATTCTATGATTCTTTCTAAAGTCAATAGAAAGAATCCTATTGATTGCAATGGGAATTTCATAAGACCATTAATGTATTTCTTGACTGTTTGCAGAAGCTGAGAGCACAAGTATTTATCTTCTAATCTTTAGAGTTGAACATATTAGGTAGATAGGTCTTCAGTAACTGTCCACATCCACTTGATTTATGGAGTGACTCAGAAAAAGTCTAAGTTGCATGAAACTGTAACTGCAGAAAAGATACTTCATGGCTATACCTTTTGTGTCTCCGGCTATGTACACTAGTTTTAGATTAATAAGGGGTGCTGAATCAAGATTTGTGAAGCACAAGGGGAACAATTTAATATGTCAACTGCATGTAGGATTGTCTTGTCTCTCACTTCTGTTGGTGAGAGAGACAAGTTTTCGAGTTTACACAGAGCTCTTCTTCAAGTCTGGGAGATGTAGTTATCTGTGACATGTGGAGTAGTACAAGTTGGAACAGATTTTTTAACATAAGTAGTTAACACACATTTCAGGGGATCATTCCAGGTTAAGTGGCCTGTTAACACCCCTCTAGTCATGGGGCTGGAAGGAAGGGAGAAGAAAAAAAAAGGCAGCTTGGAAGTGGGGTTGCTAGGGGATTATAGATGATGTAATAAGCCACTGTAAAAACCTGCAGGGCTGGAACCATAGGGATTCTGAGCTTCTGATATCAGTGCATCATCATGGGAGATTTAGGCTGGGCTCCCACGGGATGATCCTTTGAGACTGGGCTTGGCAGGAAGTACTGGTCAGCAGGACCTGAGTGGCAGGTCCTTACAGCCCACTGATTGGCTAGTACCAATACTTAAACAAGGAAGCCACAAAGGGGAGCAGTCTGAGCAACAGCACAGACTGCCTGTCCATCTCTGCTCCAGATCCTGCTTGCGATAGACCCTAGACTCCAGCTTCTAACCCTGCTTTTTCCTCAACATTGCTATTCAATTGCTGTCTGTAACCTGGCACTTGATCCCAATCTCTTGGTAACCTGACACTTCCTGTCTCCTGACACCTGATTCTCAGTCTGCCCACTGGCGTGTCTTGGACTCTGACCTTCTGGTACCTGACTTGGCCCGACTTCCAACTCCTGCTTTAAGCTCGCATGCTTGTCTTCGCATTTAAGCTCGCATGCTTATCTTCTGAAGGTGTTGAGCAGGTTTCTTTTGACTGAGGACTGAGAGGTCAGATATGGAGTGATTGTTTTGTGAAAAGCTTTCGCCCATGTGTGATATGGTGTTTTTGTGTTATCATTTTCTGGTTTGAGTTCATTTGAGAGCATAGTAATTTTCTGGCTTTCCCTACATAGTGGTTGTTAGGTCATTTAGTGCACTGGATCCTATATATGTCTATCACAACATATGGTACACCTTATTCAAAATGGGTTATTTGATTTATTCTCTACTTACTACATTACATGGACTTCCTCATGAGTCCAAACAATGTGAAAAGGGGATTTTAAAATACATTTTAGTGAAAAACTGAGTGAGTCTCCTTATAGCCTTAATTACAACCATGCTACTCAACTTGGAGCCTGGAAATCAGGACTTTGTATGTTCTTTTCCCAGTTTTGCCACTCGAATTTGTCTGAGCTTAGACGGGTCTCTTAACATATGTCTCAGTTTACTCATTTACTAAAATGGGTGTAATACTTCACTTTATAAAGCAGTGTTGCAGAGGCTTAATATTTGTTAATGTTTTAGATCTCGGATATTTTGCTAATGAATGGCTCTAGATAAAAACTCAGTACCATTGACATTTATGGATGAAGAAAGAAAGAAAGAAAGAAAGAAAGAAAGAAAGAAAGAAAGAAAGAAAGAAAGAAAGAAAGAAAGAAATGTCTCCATCCTAGAGAGGCTGTGTATCCTGAATGGATGGGTTTTGAATTGTTAGCTCCATTTTAGTAATGTGCATTTTTCACTATAGCTCCCATCAATGAGCTAGGTTTATTTACAAAACTGTTTGTTTTACCTCTTTTTATGACAAATTTATTTGGCCAGACATAGGTGGCAATAATTACTACAGGAAAATCTCAAAGCTTGCTTAGCAGTTTTCCAATAGGGGTGTGCGGAGGTGTAAAATATTTGTATATATTTTCCAGCATTCCATTATGGTCCAAACAATCTTGAAGAAGAGGGAATATATTATGGTATATTTTCAGTGAAACAGAAGCATTGTTTTCTCACACACTCACTTATTTATGCTTCACATGTAAGCAAAAGTTAGTTTATTCACACTCCATCTCTTCTTTAGACCTGAAGGCACTAGATGCCAAACTGATGATGTATACATAGAAAAATAATCAAGTGGACTGCCAGGCAATACACTAACCTTGAAGGAATCTGCTGAAGCACACATAAGAAACGGAATACTTTTTTATATTTACATGTATTGGTAGTCTCACACATCCTTAGGATTTATGGGGCCCTACTCAGTATTATTCAACTGGTGCCCCTATGCCCGACTTGCTCTTAGCAACCCAAACGTAGGCTTACAGCATTGGAAAACTTACCATATGCACTTTATTAAAACCAGTCTAAACAAATTAAGCCCACTATAATGCTGATGGACTATGCCCCTCCCCCCACCATTGCTGACCCACACTGAGCTTCGTATGGAGCAGATGCTGCCGCAACCCGGGCTCACAGCCTTGAGGGCGGGGGGTGGAGGGATGGATGAGGCAGCAATGGATACTGAGCCGCCCTGCTGGTGGGGGGATGGGGTAGGGGGAACTGAGTCTCCCCCAGGGGTGCTGGTGGAGGGATGGGGAAGGGGGAACTGGGTCTCCAGTTGCTCCATGGGGCCTGGGCCAAGGGGGCTTACCTGGAACAAGGAGCACCCCCTGGTTGAGGTGTCCTTCCACTGGATGCTGGTGCTGCCTCCTGCATGGTCCGGGAACCCCATGCTCCCCGGCTTCCACATTCGAATAGTGGTGGGGCTGGAGCAGGCGCACGGGATGGGGTGCGGGAGCTGCACGCACATCTCCCTCCCACCAGTGCTGCCCCAGGTCTGGCAGTGGCCCGAGAGTGCAGGGAGGAGGCAGGGGCCATGCCACAGGGGAGCCCAGCTGCCCGCAGTGCATGGCAGCGCAGTAACCAGAAACCCCCGGGCCTGCCGCCGAGCCTCCCCCCGCTCACACCAGCAAGTGGTACCAGCCTCTGGCGAGACGAGGTGGGGGCGGAGCAAAGCCTCAGAGGCTGAGAGCTCCTCTCCGCCCCCATCACTGGCAGGAGCCCTCAGCTGGCGGCCGGCTGGCCGAGAGGAGCAAGTGGGCAGGGGAAAGGAGGGAGGGAGGGAGAAGGCAGCCCTGGACCCGCTGGTCAAGAGCAGCCGGGGGGAGGGGATTGGCCAGAGAGGAACCAGCGCTGGGGCCGTTTGGCTGCAGCGTGCATGGAGCATCGGGCCGGGCCAGCACACGGCACCCTCTTTGGCGGGCTGCCCTGTGTACCCGCCCCGGCCACCCACCCCAAAAAGGCCGTCCCTGGTCCTGGTGGTGCCCCAAAGTTTCTGGTGCCCTATGCAGCTGCGTATGCCTAAGGACAGCCCTGGTCTCGCAGAACTTTAGATGCTGAACCCCTCTCCTCTCACTTAGAGATCAATACCTCACAAACTAGTCTGTGGCATGGATTTTCTTTTCTACCAAGTTCAAGAATCAGCTCAGATCCAGCATGAAACTTTAGACTAAAGGAGTATTTACTTGGAGGATAAAGCCACAATTTCTTCAGTAATGACAATGATTTGCAGGGGATATCCTTTCCAGGGCAAAAAAAGTGCATCTGTGAACTATTCTGATGTTTTTTACTCCCATTCTCCACCCAGGAAATAGATTCAGACTGCATGGTGGATCACACAGAGTTAAGTGATATGCATAATCACAGTGTTTATCAACATAAATAGGTTGATTTCATGTAGGGTCTAAGTTTAAAGATTTTTCAAAAGTGGCTAGTGATTTTGGGGGTCTCAATTTTGGGGGTGCCCAACTTGAACTACCTTAATGGTGCCTAATTTTCAGAAGGGACTGAGCAGCACCCTATGAAAATCTGGACTTTTTAAGGTAGTTCAAGCTGGGCACCTAAAATCTCTAGTCACTTATGAAAATTTTGGCCCATGTCTTCTGAAACTGTATGTATCCTCAGCTCATGTAAATCAGTGAAGCCAGTGGAGCTATGCCAGTCTACACCGGGGAGGATCTGGCCCACAGCGTATACACCAGTGGCAAAGGTTCTAACCTCCACATTTAATAAATCATTTTACAAAAAAGGTAGCATTTTAATTTTTTTCCCTGGAGGAGCAAGTGCTGAGCATATTGTGGAGAGGCAGCCCTCTCAAACTTACATAGAAGAAAATACTTTGATATTTAATGGCCCTGCTGGCTGACTTAGGAGCAGTGTTTATGGGTTCCTGCAAGAGCTGTAATAAGGTTTTCTTAGCTCAGAAGTGGATTGACTTGACCTAAGCTTTGAGTAGTAAATGGAAAAACAGGTTCAGAATCCTCAGGGCTCTGGAAAGTGTTTGAAGGTATGCTTTCGGAGAGAGGAATAGGAAATAGCACCATAAGATGTGCTGATGGGAAACACAGCATATTTCGGTATCACACATGACAATAGTCATATAGTATTACCATCTTTTGGGGCAGTGGCTGCATTTTGATTGGGGCTTGTTTGGGGACACACTGCTTACTGTTGATGCTTTCCTGACCATATTTTCATGTCATGGATTTTAATGTAGGCTAAACATAGCTTATTCCTTTTATTTGGTAAGGGAGGCTGAAACTATGATTTGGTAGTATTTTAGCAGTATCATTAAGATAATCCTCCTGTATTTAAACCATTTGTCACCCTTACCACAATTTGTTCTGGGGAAAAGATAAACTAAAAAAACCATCAACCTAGCAGAAAGGGAAACAGAACAGTTAGGCAAACTGGTTGTCAGTTAAACTAATTCATGCTTCATTCCTCAGGGTTGTACACGTGAAAGTAGCCATTCTCATAGGCATTAGGACTAGAAAGTTCAATTTGTTCTTTAGGGCCACTATCAGCCATTCTTTCTTCCATCCATCATGCTAAGTTATGAATCACAACTATATATATATAGTATGTATAATATATATATTATGAATCACAACTATATATATATATATATATATATATATATATATATATATATATATATATATATATATATCTCAAGGAGAAGCAGTGTTATATACTCATTGAAGGATCCAGAGACCAACATGTTATCTCTTATTTTGGACCACCCCATGATCGGTGCTATTTCATGACCCATGTGCTAGGCAATAACATGAGAGAACCCCATGTTTCTAAAATGAAACTCTTTTTATTAAGAGAACTAATTGTGAAGGTGCTGACACATTAGCTATCATTCTACCATGTGGAAACAGACTGACTTCCTGCTGTCTCCTCCAAATTCTTCTCTTCTGCAACCTGTAGTCCTCTCTTCAAGTTATATTCAGTTTGCTACAGGTGCCTGATTTCAGTAGAATAGTTCCTTAATTATATTATGCTCTCTATTACCTAATATCCTTTTTACAGTAAAAAATTAACTTAATGTTTTTGATTAAAGTAGAGTCTTTCAAGAAGGTAACTAATTTCTCAAGCACTTCGGAGTGTACTAATGTTTCCACAAGGGGGTTATTTTAACTGTTACTGTGCAGTATTTAGCACTGTTATGATAGTGGGGTCAGTAGATGTGAGCCCCTCTCCCACCAAAGAAAAAAGAAAGCTAACAATCGCACTTTATTTCAGACCATCCCTCTTGAGCTTAGGTGTTGAATTTTCAGCACAGATAGTGCTGTATTAGTATCACACAGTACTGTCATATTCCTGTATTACATGGTACAACACAAGGAGTTCAAGATGAATGGAAGCCTGAAATCCACATTTCACAGTGTTTTGAGGATTAATTCAAGTTTTTATTGATCCACTGATGCCTTCTAGAAAACTTCAACAAAGCCCTTCTCTATTAAGAGATAATTCTATATCTGTGTTATATGGTTCGCTGTAAGTTTTCTTTCAGTATTTTTCATTACTATCAGCCTTTTGGTGAAAACTGGATCTTTCTTGGGTATTTTTTCCCCCCAAGTTAATCGGCTCTTACTCTTTGTTGTCCATCTGATGTCATAGCCCTTAGTTTGTGAAAGACATCACAATTGGCAGTGGTGGATATATTTGTGAGGTCGGAGGACTGATTTTGTTTTTCACAAAATGGCAGCAGTCTGTATCATCCTTTTTGTTCTGCATTTGTAATAAAAGCCACATGTCATGTGACACTTGTGGCTAGACACCGGTGGCTGGCCCATGCTAGCTGACTCAGGCTTGTGGGACTCGGGCTGCAGAGCTGTTTCATTGCTGTGTAGACTTCTGTGCTAGGGCTGGAGCCCAGGCTCTAGAACCCTGCGGGGTGGGAGGGCCCCAAAGCTCGGGCTCCAGATTGAGCCCAGAATTCAAGACAGCAATGAAATAACCCCACAGACTGAGCTGGCTGGCACTGGCCAGCCAGGGTTTTGTTTTGTTTTGTTTTTGTTTTTTGCTGTGTAGACATTCCCATAAGGTCTAATTTGAACATTCAGTTAAAAATTTGTCTTGTTAAATTGCCTATGTTTTAAAAATGTCTCATTAATATACATGCCAGGTCTGCATTTATTTTAAAGATAAATATGCATGAATAATGATAACACCCATTGATTCATGTTCTGTGTGTATATAAATCTCCTCACTGTATTTTCCACTGAATGCATCCGATGAAGTGAGCTGTAGCTCACGAAAGCTTATGCTCAAATAAATTGGTTAGTCTCTAAGGTGCCACAAGTACTCCTTTTCTTTTTTGAATGCAGACTAAGACGGCTGCTACTCTGAAACCTGAGTAAGGTTAAGATTTTGTCATGGTTATTTTTAGTGAAACTAATGAACAGATTGTGGGCAATAAACATTTATGTAATCCCAGAGCCTGTCTTTGAATTTTTCTAAAAATAATGGGGCAGGGGTTTATGGGAGAATGACTGAAGCCTGAGCCGCAGCATGGGGGGATGAGAGCCCAAGCACCGTGACTATCGTGATAAAATCTTATCCTTAATAATGAGGTACAGCAAGTACTACGCTGTAATACTAAAACAGAGGAAACACATGCCTACAGTTAATGCATGTTTCTGTTAAACTTTTCTCATGTTGAGGGGAAAAAAAGGCACCATTACTATCTGAGTTTTGACCACAGTAATAACAGCTGATGCAACTTTTAACTTCAACAACTTCAGCTTATAGTTAAATGCCACTCCATGATAGTACTGCTGGGAAAATTGTCTTTTACATGTACAACGTATTTAACAATGGAGAAATTGGTTCTGGTTTTCTACTTGATTTTTTTCTTAGCCTTTCATCAAGATAGCTAATGACTAATTACATAGACACTGAAAATGAATAGAGGTTTTTTTTCTTATGCTGTTTTTTAATCTACTGTTATATCTTTATAATATACTAGGATACTAAATAGCATCGTATGAGAAAAGGTATTCCTGCCTAAATTATGTGTAAAAACACAAAGTGGGGTACTTTATTTTTTTATATACTAAATTTAACTTTTTTTAAAAAATCCTTTTTTTCCCCCCTCTCAAACTTTAGGACCAAAGTTGCAACAAGCCTTGAATGTTGTTTATGAAATTTTACAAGTTTGTAATTGCAGACATAAAAAGATATACAAACTCCTATTTAGCACACATTGAATTAGAGGCCTCCATTTGTAAAGTGGAGTAACTTGATGCTATTTTACAAGAATATATCAGAGCTACTGTAACTATTGATAAGTTTCCAACCAATAGTTTGTACTTGGACTTGTTCCCATTATGCTTTGTGATACTTCATAGAAATAGATGTTTCAATTGTTCTGTAGTTACTATGTCTGGTTGAAAAAATTCTTTTGTAACTGATTTTCAACTGAAAATTGTGGTTTTGAGTAAATTAAATAGAAACAAAAATGTCTGCTTTCCTGAAAAATTTTGATTTTCTATTAAAAAATGGTTGAATTACCATGAATTCAACACAGCCAGGGATTCCTGTGATGCATATTTTTTCCTTAACAAGAGAGGTGCATCACTGGAAATGTTGTCTGACCAGGGAGCTTGGCGTATTGAAGGGAATGGAAGCATGAAGCACCCAAACTACAGCTCTTATGCAGCAGAGAGATGACATTTCCAACTCAAAATTTCTCTGGTTTTTTTTTCTATTTTGATTTTTGCTGAAACATCATTATTTTCAGTGGAGGAAAAACCCCTATGTTCCAACCCATTTTAGTAGCTAGAGAAAAGGAGAAGATACATGTGAAGTTGCCATTCTTTTACCTCAAGGGAATGAGCTGGAATTTGTAGCATAAACTTGAAGAAGTGAATTGCACAAGCATTTCCGCGAGTTTCAGTCCAGAATACATTGATTAATATTTGTATTACAGTAGCTTCTAGAGCACTCAGATTGAGGCCCTCTTGTGCTTGGCTCTATGTCTAAACACAATAAGAGACAAATAGCTTAAATCTAAATGGACAATACAGACAGAGGTTGGGAACATAAATTATTACTATTGCCACTTTACAAGAGGAGAAGTGAGTTGCATAGAGAATAAAAGACTTGCTCAAAGCTGCACAGGAAATCTGTAGGTGAATATAGAATTGAACCCAGATCTCCAGAGTAGTATCTTTAATCACAAGATCAGTCTTCTTCCCCTCATACCAACCGGAGTTTATACACCTATGCAAACATCTGCTGTACACTGTCACTCTTTTGAGGTGGGAGATTTTGATGCCAAATAGTTGCAGATTTCCAGAGATAACTTTGTTAGAGGGACCTCCTCTATTGACTTCATGACACTTGTTAATGTTAAAAACTGCTCGTAGACTGGGGACCCGTACATCACATCACAATGCATCATTTGAGGTGACATCAAATCATCTGACCAAATTAACTAGAAATGTGTTGCAAGTGCCATATCCTGTAAATAGTAAAGTATTTATGGTTCTCATAGGCTGGTGCATAGCTTGTAATCAAAGCAATATTCATTATAGTAGAATTCTCCTATGCCAGTTTGTTAGCTGGAAAAGTGAAGTGAACCTATGCAAGTAACAATGTCAGAGGAAATAGTGCAGAGTAATCTTTTCAGTCTTATTTATTGAAATACGATGTGTGCTTGTAATGTAATGGGATTCCCCAGCAGATTATTGGGGTGGGACTCAACATCCCAGAATAACATGACAGAAGCTACACTGGCAAGGTTCAAGATAAAGCAGAAAAAGTAGTGGATAAGGGCAATGCATTGACTTTGCATCACTGAGAAGGCGGATGCCACTGGATCAATGCTAAATACAGGCAGTATAATGTAGAGCTTTTCCTGGGCCATCATTCTGTTAATTTAAGCACAATTGTGTGGAAAAGCGACTAGAAGCTGAATATGTATCAAATACTGTATTCCAAATGTCCCACTCCTTTTTGTGACTGATATGCAATTCGTTATGGAAAAATTAATATATCCTTGGCTCATGAAAAATGCAACTGGACACAAAGGAACTCCACAACTTTAGACTGAAACCAAAAATACCACAGAAAGTACAGTATCTTTCAGTAAATAAGGGGCCAAATTCTGTTCATGAGAGTAATTCTGGGTTGTCTCGGCTAACGTCAATGGAAATTACAGTAGAAATATTTCCTGGGTTTATTTTTTGTTAGTAATTTTAGTTAGTACATTTTTACAATGTAAATTTGGGTCAAATTTGAGTCATTGGAGTCCATAAGTGAGTTCCATGCAAAAACTTCTGTTTCTTTTTTCTTTTTTTTTGAGGGGGAGGGGTGTCAAAATTATCCACAGTGTATGAAGCGCATGGTTTTTGCCTATGCTGTGAGTAGTCCTAAAGAAAGGAAGTAAAATATCTGGTGTACCCAAAAAATCTCAAAGCATACATGGAGTCCTTAAAAATAGGGCTGGCCAGAAAACAAGAATTTTGTTTCACATTTTTTTTTTTTTGAGGCTTCAGGATTTTTCATTCTACACTGGAATTAAAATTAGATTTTTGAAAAAGATTTGTGAAACCCCCACCCCAGCAGATCCCCCCCACCCGACAATGGCCAAGAGCATAGTGGTTTGGGCACTTTTTGGATTTGGAAATCTTTGCTCTCTCATTTGGACCAGTCTCTTTCTGGTCCAATGAATATTTATTTATTTATATAATGTGGAACAGCTTCAACAGGAGAGATTGAGAGAAAGAGTGACTTGATAACCCACAGATTAGGGCAGCTGGGTCTCCCACATTCCAGGGGAGTCCACTAACCTATTCACTATTCTAGGGTGGGTCTCTGATCAGAAATTCATCCTAGATCTGAGAAAGTTTCTTCAAAACTGATACATGTCCACAGAAAACCTCAGTTCAACAAATTGGAATTTTCCAATGAAAATGTGTTAGTTGAAAAATTCCTGACCAACTCTAATTAAACAACACATGCTCAGAAAGACACTCTACTAACCTGCTCTTCACACTGACATCGATCAGGCCTAGCAAATAATATAGTTAACAGTTTAAAAGAGAATGCTACAAAAATTCAGTGTACATACTGCAATGATGCTTCAAATGGGTACAGAATAAAATGACAATATATGCATGAGCTCAGAGTTATGCACAATGCTTATTTTTATCCAAATATATTAAAGATGTTTTCATATCTGAGCCCATTTTCCATTTTATTCAAATTGGTTTTAGCAGAACAGAATGATTATGAAGCCCATTAATCTTCATTTTTCACACTGAGATTCATTTTATAGGAGTGGAAGCTACAGAAATGGAACCATCCACCTCTTTGTCAGCAGCTAGGATATTTGAATGTAATGGAGATTGGAAATTAAACACAAGAGACTAGACAGCAGCACTAATAACTCAGTAATATCTAAATAAATAGGCTTAGATTGATGGAAGTGGAAAAAAATCTGTTTTCCCAATAACACAGGGTAGTAATATTTGTTTAAAAATGCCTCGTATAGATTAGGATTTTCTAAAGTCTCACACTTATTACTCTGAACTTTTATTTAAGTGTCTGTAAAGTGGTCATGATTCCCTACTGCCTGTTTTCACCTGGTTGTAAAATCTACTAGATCAGTGGTTCTCAAACTAGGGCCACCGGTTGTTCAGGGAAAGCCCCTGGCGGGCCAGGCTGGTTTGTTTACCTACCGCGTCCGCAGGTTCGACTGATTGCGGCTCCGACTGGCTGCGGTTCGCCACTCCAGGACAATGGGGGCTGCGGGAAACGGCGCAGGCCGAGGGATGTGCTGACCGCAGTTCAGACCCACTTTGCATAGCTGTAAATGACTGCAGGAGGCCCAGGGCAATGGAGAATTTGGCCCAGTGTGTTCCATGGCAGCATTTTTGAGAAGCATTCTTTTTATTAATTAAAATAAATCATTAACATCAACTAGATATTTATGGGAAAATAAGGACTCATCCAAAAATAGCCTTAATGATATACATATTCCCACCCTATAACATAAAACTCCACTGCATTTTCAGAGGGCTTTTTCACTCTGACATAAATCAAATGATTTGCATTGTTGATATCAACTGCCATATTAGAAAGGAACAAAATAATCTTAGTTCAGCTAAAGCTTTGAACAAAATCAAAGCAAAAGAAAGATTTTCCACTTGTAAAAGGCTTGTATTTCAACACAAGAGTAGAGTTCTGAAAATCAGTGATATTGTTTGGCAGGAGGTTGTCTGTATGCATCCCAAGATTTCAGTCCATGTGAATTCACGCCCATTTTAACTTTCACCTGGAAATTCAAGTTGGAGTATCTTCAACTATGCAGTGTGAAATGCAGTCAAAACTGTTTCATGTCAAAGACATCTCAAACCATGAGTTTCATCTGATTTCAATCCAAAACAATAAACAGGGCCAGAGTTGCTTCAAATTTGGCCCAATTCACTTGTAAGGATCGTGTACCTTTTGATTAATCTTTTCCCCTTGAATTTCAGGCTTCTAATGAAATAAAAAACACAGGTGAATTTCATGTGGTTTTGGGGATTCATTGTGAGCCTTTCAGTCAATTCTAGTCATGCCCAATTTGTTGGCAATTTCTGAGTATAATCAATAGGAACTTTGCATCTGTAACTTCAATTAGGACTGTATTAAAATACTTAACCCATCCGAGTACTTATGAGCCCTTTAGATATGTCAGTAGCTTGTAAAATCATTGACTCTACTATTGGATCCTAGCAGAGGTGGATGAGAATCATGCTTGAGTGTTTCTGTTCCTTTCAGGAAGATCCCAGAGGACAGTGCTGGGTAATTGCTCATCCTCCCTGAGAGCACTCTCCTCATTATAAAATAAATAAACGAAGAAAAGTGAATGAAGAAAATTACACTGTTTGCTAAGAAATGGATCAACTGTTGCCTCCAAACTGTTCAGCACCATTGTCTCAGCATGATGGTGAAACTAGTCCTCTGATCCTAACCTTGCAAGAGGAAAGAAATTAAGCTTCATACATGTACTGTAGGTAACTTCTCTCTCACATACCTATCTGCCTGCGAGGTATGAAACTTTCTTCCTCCATTTACAACAATCATTTAGTTGGTATAAAAATAAGTGGATTTTTAAAGTGTGTTCACGAGAGAGGTTTTCAGCTATATTGGGCTTACAGTAGAAATATAAAAGAGTAAATATATGCCAAGCTAAGATTGGGGAACAAGCCAATTTACTGAGCTATGGGATTGCAGTATGGTTCATATTCTAGAAAACAGCCAGTTGACGCTGTTCCATCTCTTTTTCATTTATGCTTCATTTATATTTCTGTGATTCTTAGTGTGGTTGTCACTCAAAGGGAGCTGATGTGCTAGAAAACACTAGAATCTCCCTGGTCTTGTACTTTTAAGGCCAGAGGGGGAAGTCTCATGGACCAGGCTGCCCTGTTTCAGGAGTTCTGGGGTAGACAAAGACGTAGGCAGCGCTCAATTCAAGCCAGCACTTGCCAGGGCTGAGCTCCGGCACCTGTATTCTTGGCAGTTCATAACCCTGGCACCTCTGGGCTTGTCATGTCAGTTATGAAAGTAAAAAAGAAACCTGCTTGAGCCCTGGCATCTCTTTCATTACAAATTAAGCACTGGATCTAGGGAATGACAGAGGCGAAGCCTGAGAGAAAGGAAGTGGTCCTGGGATACCCAGCTGATCTTTGGGGTAAAAAAAAGGCTACTGGTCCTTTTAGGCCTGGGACCAGAATCCTTGAAGTATAGTATAGGGGGGAGCAGGCCTCCCCTCTTCCTCAGAACAAATTATGGGCAGGAGGGCTGCATATAATCTGCCTCTTCCGTCATAAACAGATACACTCTGGTAGGAAGAGGTCTGCCTACTAACCTTTCCCAGGCCAGGGAGAATGAGCTGGAACTGTTTGCCTGTGCTTCTAATACTATGCAGACACACTGAATGCCTGGGGCCGGGGGTGGGGAGAAGACAGCAATATTTTGTTGTGAAGATTTTAAGTTTTTTGCATTTGACAGGCTTTGCTGCCAGTCTGGGCAGAGCTGGGGGCGGGGGAAGTAATCTGAAAGCCCAGATGGGAGAAACCAGCTCAGGGTCACTTCATGACAACAGTAGAAATCCTTCTTTTCTTCCCCCCTGGACTAGAATAACAGAATTAAATCTGAAAGGCCCTAACACTTGCTCCACTTACATTTTCTGTCCCTTGCTTTCCTTTTTTTCTTTTATGGTTCTGTTCCCACTCTTTCTTACCCTCCCTTCTTATTCTATAAGTTTCTACACTTATACATTTACCAGAGAATGTTCCTGCACAGTAATTTGGTAGACCAGGTCAGTGCTGGTGCAGAGAGCTCTATAGTTAGTTAAACATTCACTAACATAGGTCCTCATCCTGCAATCATATCCTATTGGCAAACCCCTGAAACCATATAGAGTGTAATGAGGCTCTGCACGGGCGTACAGGCCTGCTCATGTGAATCCAAATTCAGGATTTGGGCCTTGGATGATGGCCTATACATCAGTATATTTCAATCCACAAATAGAGCGTTAACTGAGAAATCTGAATTCTCAATAATCACATGATCAACCATCTCCCTCTCAACGCTTCCTAAACCGTTTCCTGGACAAGCCCTGTCTCAAGCAGATCTTGGCATAACCCAAAACTAGAGAAAAGTCAAATACTGCATAAAGTCCTCTAAGGAGTTCACTATTTTCATTCTATTATACACAGAATGCCCACAGATATTGGTGATAGGAAACAGGAAAAAACCTTAAAACAGATGTCAGAAAAAGGTAAGAAAAGGCCACCAAAAATGTACAATTTTCTTTCCCTCCCCCACTTCTTCATCAAACAGTTGAGTTCTGGTTAGCAGTGGCAAATAAACATTAACTGTCTTGGCGGAATTATGGTGTTGTTTTGGTGGGCAGAGATCTGCTGCATATGCAAGATTCAGCTGTGAAGCAAATGATCATACAGATAAAGCTGAGCCACTTTTACTTAAGATGTCAGTAAATATATGTTAAATGATTATTTGATGCTTCTTTGCCTTTGGCCAGGAAAATAAAATGTTAAACTATTATTTTGGAGTACTCCAGGCATCTGTTTAGACCTCACTTTAGACTAGTGCTTTTGGTGTTCTATCTTTAATATTTATTTTCATATTAAATAACCAAATTAACATTTGACTACACATGAATGTGTACTGTAATAGCCATGAAGTTTTATTCCACTTACACAGACTGACGTCAATCCCAATACTGTGAATTATTATTAAGAGCCAACAGAGTGGTAGTTATGAAGTGCTCACAATGTTCTCTATTACGAGAATGAATAGGCATTTGCCACTCTCTTACAAATAGCACTATATCCAAGTGGGACCTAATGGGAAACTACACTGCATCAAGTCTTCCTACTGACCTGCAACAGAGTAGCTTCCTTATGTATATTAGTGGAAGGTGTCATAAATATAAAGGGAAGGGTAAACCCCTTTGAAATCCCTCCTGGCCAGGGGAAAGCTCCTCTCACCTGTAAAGGGTTAAGAAGCTAAAGGTAACCTCGCTGGCACCTGACCAAAATGACCAATGAGGAGACAAGATACTTTCAAAAGCTGGGAGGAGGGAGAGAAACAAAGGGTCTGTGTCTGTCTGTATGCTGCTCTTGCCAGGGACAGAACAGGAATGGAGTCTTAGAACTTTTAGTAAGTAATCTAGCTAGGTATGTGTTAGATTATGATTTCTTTAAATGGCTGAGAAAAGAATTGTGCTGAATAGAATAACTATTTCTGTCTGTGTATCTTTTTTGTAACTTAAGGTTTTGCCTAGAGGGGTTCTCTATGTTTTTGAATCTAATTACCCTGTAAGATATCTACCATCCTGATTTTACAGGGGGGATTTCTTTATTTCTGTTTACTTCTATTTTTTATTAAAAGTCTTCTTGTAAAAAACTGAATGCTTTTTCATTGTTCTCAGATCCAAGGGTTTGGGTCTGTGGTCACCTATGCAAATTGGTGAGGCTTTTTATCCAACATTTCCCAGGAAAGGGGGGGTGCAAGTGTTGGGAGGATTGTTCATTGTTCTTAAGATCCAAGGGTCTGGGTCTGTAGTCACCTAGGCAAATTGATGAGGCTTTTTACCAAACCTTGTCCAGGAAGTGGGGTGCAGGGTTTTGGGAAGTATTTTGGGGGGAAAGATGTGTCCAAACAGCTCTTCCCCAGTAACCAGTATTAGTTTGGTGGTGGTAGCGGCCAGTCCAAGGACAACGGGTGGAATATTTTGTACCTTGGGGAAGTTTTGACCTAAGCTGGTAAAGATAAGCTTAGGAGGTTTTTTCATGCAGGTCCCCACATCTGTACCCTAGAGTTCAGAGTGGGGGAGGAACCTCGACAGAAGGGGAGAATGCTTGAGTTCCTTTACTGCCTTGCATTGGAAAGGCAAGAAGTAAATTTGAAAGGTACGATGGACTGGTTACAAATTATAATTATGACTGGACTTGGAATCCTTTCCAAGGCAAAGGTCCCATTGATTTCATTAGTGCATGGAGCAATGGAGGGTTAGATCTTTACTAGAGGGGAAGTTTCTAGAAATAAGAATTGTAGAAGGGGTTTGTAAGGTTTTGCTGCATGACTCTTGCTGACATTCATTGCAGGCAAACAGCTACTGTTTGGAATATGAATCCCTGTGTTTTCAGAATGCTAGGAATTTGTTTTGAATTCACCCAAAGAAGAGAGAGAATCTCCAGTGAAGGATCAAACCCATAATATTTATTCAGAATGCAGAAGTTACCTTAAAATCATCCAAGTTTACAATATTTTGCCTAGAGAGTTCAGCCTTATCTTCTGTCTCTTCCTTTTAATTGTGGGATGAAGAGGAATCCTTAATGACTTTTTAATTTAGTTTTATTGGCTGAATATTCACATATGTCTTCCTACTATGTTCGTTGTTCCTGTAGGTAGTATTTTTCTGCCCTTAAGAAGATACTATCAGCTATATATGTTACAAAACAATACCAATGCAAATAATGCATTGAGTGGTTTCTGAAGTTAGGGCCCATTTTAGCACACATATTTGTATACTCTGTATTTATGGCTTAAGTACTCAAAGATCTATATATAATCTACACTGAGTACAGGAAATAACAGCAATAAGAAATAGGAATAAGTTTGTTAAAGAAATTTCTATCCTCATTTCCACTGGGAAGTTTAGCACGCACTAATATAAAGACTAATTTGGAATAACTGCATAAACTACCCCTATGTATAATCAATACATGTGCAGGATAAACCACATAAAAATGTGTTGACTGTAGAATCAAACATATCTGAAATGTTAAGCAAAATAACATTGTGTGAACTACAATAAACAAGAAAGCTGAATCCTTCCTTATTTTTGTCATAAATATTCATAATTCTGGAATTTAAAAAATGCAATATATTGTATAAAATTATATGGACACTGTGCAATAGCTGGCCTAATTATGTATTAATCTATGGTGAATCTGGATAAAAATAACTTATTTTCATTCACCCCAAAGCACTTTAAAAATATTCTATTGTAACTAAACTAGCGCTTTATAGTGACATAAACATAACCATGAATGATAGTACTTTTATGTGCCCATATAATGAGCTCCTTCAAAATATATTTCTGCAGTCTTCATTTATTTCATCTTGAAATTCCAAAACTATTACCATTATTAAATCCAATCATATAACAAACCTAAAACATTATTAGTGCCCAATAATATGAAGTGCTTATAAAAATGGACTCTTAAGTATAGTACAAAGAAAACAACACCCTAAGAGTTATTTCTGACATAGGGCAGGGTATTAAAATGCTGCTAGAAGATATCCCAGCTTGGGTTTAAAGAATTAATGAAGAACAAATGTTCTAACTGACATGTAAGCATGAAATTCTCTCTGTGGGTTGACCTTCATTCTTTTGCAGTTAGTTAATGAGGATTTTCTTTGTTATCTTTCTTGCTGAAGTACCTCAGGGCCTTGTATCATTATTGAATGAACACAATGTCACCTCAGCTGGCAGAAATGTTTTGTCTTTTGTCAGGAAAAGAAGTTTCCTCATGTCAGCTGGTGAAAGCACAACACAGCAATAGGCAATTGAGGCCAGACATTTCAATTCAGCTAAGTTAGCCCAGTGGAGCTGTTTAACCTACTGCAGTTGTTTTGATCAGAATATTTAAGCTTGCTTGTTATATGACTCTTGTAGCTACTTCTGGAGTTTGGAATGGTTGTTATAAATTAATGAAAAGCCAAGCAATTTATCTTGAGATCTGCTCACCATATTCCCTTTTTAGCAGTTAATTACCATTTGTTGGCTGAACAGTATCTATGTTGAAAACGAGCACTTAAAGAGTAGCTACTTTTTATCTTATTCAAAATGGCAAGTGTATTGCAACTATCAATGTTTCTTGGAGGGAGGGGAAAAATCTGCTCAGAAACTTGACCCTCATCTTTTAATTAGTTTGTGAATTGCGTTATGTTAAGCATGTCTGCCCACAGGAGTGTGACCAGAATTG
This sequence comes from Lepidochelys kempii, assembly GCF_965140285.1. Classification (NCBI taxonomy): domain Eukaryota; kingdom Metazoa; phylum Chordata; order Testudines; family Cheloniidae; genus Lepidochelys; species Lepidochelys kempii. The sequence goes on from NC_136387.1 coordinate 26,605,811, forward strand.
TGAATTTTGCCTAATGCTGATCTATTCGTTATGCTCCCCCACAGCAATTGTATTATTCCCATAATTGTTCAGTGAAAATATGTCATTGTGCCCTTGAGCTAGGCAAAAATAAATACATAAAGTGAAATAAGTAAAAAAATCATGACTGACTTCAGTTGAATTCATAAACAAATTTTGTTCTGACTATATTTGCAAATGGTGTTGAGTGAATATTTGGGGAGCGGGGGGGGGAATTAGTGGAATCAATTTTTTGACAAATATACTTGCATACTGTTCACCCAGCACTATTCACACACAAGGTGATCACTTTCATAAACCCAGTTGTGGACATTCATGAAAATCTCAGGGTTTACTCCGCTGTGCAAGAAAATGCTATGCATGTCAGTAGTAAGCAGTGAAGCAGTTCAACATTCTACCTGAAAAATAAAAATATGGAAACAGGTATCTACTTTCTCAGGAAAGAGGAGAGTGCACTTCTGTCCATGCTTCTTGACTAACTTGGAAAGGATGCCAAATCTTCAGCTGTAAAGAACTTTCCACAACTTCAGGTACCCTGAAGGAGGAAAGTAACTCCATATACACTAAAAGAAAAGGAGGACTTGTGGCACCTTAGAGACTAACCAATTTATTAGAGCATAAGCTTTCGTGAGCTACAGCTCACTTCTTCAGATGCATATCGTGGAAACTGCAGCAGGCTTTATATATACACAGAGAATATGAAACAATACCTATTCCCACCCCACTGTCCTGCTGGTAATAGCTTATCTAAAGTGATTTCCAGCACAAATCCAGGTTTTCTCACCCTCCACCCCCCCACACAAATTCACTCTCCTGCTGGTGATAGCCCATCCAAAGTGATAACTCTTTACACAATGTGCATGACAATTAAGCTGGGCTATTTCCTGCATAAATCCAGGTTCTCACATCCCCCCCACCCCCATACACACACAAACTCACTCTCCTGCTGGTAATAGCTCATCCAAACTGACCACTCTTCAAGTTAAAATCCAAGTTAAACCAGAACATCTGGGGGGGGGGGTAGGAAAAAACAAGAGGAAACAGGCTACCTTGCATAATGACTTAGCCACTCCAAGTCTCTATTTAAGCCTAAATTAATAGTATCCAATTTGCAAATGAATTCCAATTCAGCAGTTTCTCGCTGGAGTCTGGATTTGAAGTTTTTTTGTTTTAAGATAGCGACCTTCATGTCTGTGATCGCGTGACCAGAGAGATTGAAGTGTTCTCCGACTGGTTTATGAATGTTATAATTCTTGACATCTGATTTGTGTCCATTTATTCTTTTACGTAGAGACTGTCCAGTTTGACCAATGTACATGGCAGAGGGGCATTGCTGGCACATGATGGCCATGTAGCTCACGAAAGCTTATGCTCTAATAAATTGGTTAGTCTCTAAGGTGCCACAAGTCCTCCTTTTCTTTTTGCGAATACAGACTAACACGGCTGTTACTCTGAAACCTGTCATTATGCAAGGCACTGCATTTAGCCGTATGGAGTGGAAATCTATCAACTGCATGAAAAAACTTGTACAGATACAGACAGACATCATCTTCCTTTCCAAATGCAAACAGATGGACATCGTACCAAAAGGACTGAAGGTAAAAAATCCATTACAATCTACATACCACACAGACTATGCTGACAGCTTATGCCACACGCTCTCAAAGAAACTGCGGAATCACCTGATCAACATCCTCTACAGCAAACAGGGAAAGATTAAGAATGAGCTCTCAAAAATGGATACTCTCATAAAAAACCAACCTTCCACACAAACTTCCTCGTGGCTGGATTTTACTAAAACTAGACAAGCCATTTACAACGCACACTTTGCTTCTCTACAAAAGAAAAAGGACACTAAACTTTCTAAACTACTACATGCTACAAGGGGCCACAGCAATGGTTCCCTCAACCCACCTAGCAATATTGTTAACCTATCCAACTATACTCTCAGCCCAGCAGAAGGAGCTGTTCTATCTCGGGGCCTCTCCTTCTGCCCCTCCACCCCCACGAACATGATACAGTTCTGTGGTGACCTAGAATCCTATTTTCGACGTCTCCGACTCAAGGAATATTTCCAAAATACCTCTGAACAGCATACTAATCCACAGAGGTCTCCCAACCAACACTACAGAAAGAGGGATTCTAGGTGGACTCCTCCTGAAGGTCGAAACAGCAGACTGGACTTCTACATAGAGTGCTTCCGCCGACGTGCACGGGCTGAAATTGTGGAAAAGCAGCATCACTTGCCCCATAACCTCAGCCATGCGGAACGCAATGCCATCCACAGCCTCAGAAACAACTCTGACATCATAATCAAAAAGGCTGACAAAGGAGGTGCTGTTGTCGTCATGAATAGGTCGGAATATGAACAAGAGGCTGCTCGGCAGCTCTCCAACACGAGTTTCTACAAGCCATTACCCTCTGATCCCACTGAGAGTTACCAAAAGCAACTACAGCATTTGCTCAAGAAACTTCCTGAAAAAGCACAAGATCAAATCCGCACAGACACACCCCTGGAACCCCGACCTGGGATATTCTATCTACTACCCAAGATCCATAAACCTGGAAATCCTGGGCGCCCCATCATCTCAGGCATTGGCACCCTGACAGCAGGATTGTCTGGCTATGTAGACTCCCTCCTCAGGCCCTACGCTACCAGCACTCCCAGCTACCTTCGAGACACCACTGACTTCCTGAGGAAACTACAATCCATCGGTGATCTTCCTGATAACACCATCCTGGCCACTATGGATGTAGAAGCCCTCTACACCAACATTCCACACAAAGATGGACTACAAGCCGTCAAGAACACTATCCCCGATAATGTCACGGCTAACCTGGTGGCTGAACTTTGTGACTTTGTCCTTACCCATAACTACTTCACATTTGGGGACAATGTATACCTTCAGATCAGCGGCACTGCTATGGGTACCCGCATGGCCCCACAGTATGCCAACATTTTTATGGCTGATTTAGAACAACGCTTCCTCAGCTCTCGTCCCCTAAAGCCCCTACTCTACTTGCGCTATATTGATGACATCTTCATCATCTGGACCCATGGAAAAGAAGCCCTTGAGGAATTCCACCATGATTTCAACAATTTCCATCCCACCACCAACCTCAGCCTGGTCCAGTCCACACAAGAGATCCACTTCCTGGACACTACAGTGCTAATAAACAATGGTCACATAAACACCACCCTATACCGGAAACCTACTGACCGCTATTCCTACCTGCATGCCTCCAGCTTTCACCCTGACCACACCACACGATCCATCGTCTACAGCCAAGCTCTGCGATACAACCGCATTTGCTCCAACCCCTCAGACAGAGACAAACACCTACAAGATCTCTGTCAAGCTTTCTTACAACTACAATACCCACCTGCAGAAGTAAAGAAACAGATTGATAGAGCCAGAAGAGTTCCCAGAAGTTACCTACTACAGGACAGGCCTAACAAAGAAAATAACAGAACGCCACTAGCCGTCACCTTCAGCCCCCAACTAAAACCCCTCCAACACATTATTAAGGATCTACAACCTATCCTAAAGGATGACCCAACACTCTCACAAATCTTGGGAGACAGGCCAGTCCTTGCCTACAGACAGCCCCGCAACCTGAAGCAAATACTCACCAACAACCACATACCACACAACAGAACCACTAACCCAGGAACTTATCCTTGCAACAAAGCCCGTTGCCAACTGTGCCCACATATCTATTCAGGGGACACCATCACAGGGCCTAATAACATCAGCCACACTATCAGAGGCTCGTTCACCTGCAAATCCACCAATGTGATATATGCCATCATGTGCCAGCAATGCCCCTCTGCCATGTACATTGGTCAAACTGGACAGTCTCTACGTAAAAGAATAAATGGACACAAATCAGATGTCAAGAATTATAACATTCATAAACCAGTCGGAGAACACTTCAATCTCTCTGGTCACGCGATCACAGACATGAAGGTCGCTATCTTAAAACAAAAAAACTTCAAATCCAGACTCCAGCGAGAAACTGCTGAATTGGAATTCATTTGCAAATTGGATACTATTAATTTAGGCTTAAATAGAGACTTGGAGTGGCTAAGTCATTATGCAAGGTAGCCTGTTTCCTCTTGTTTTTTCCTACCCCCCCCCCCAGATGTTCTGGTTTAACTTGGATTTTAACTTGAAGAGTGGTCAGTTTGGATGAGCTATTACCAGCAGGAGAGTGAGTTTGTGTGTGTATGGGGGTGGGGGGGATGTGAGAACCTGGATTTATGCAGGAAATAGCCCAGCTTAATTGTCATGCACATTGTGTAAAGAGTTATCACTTTGGATGGGCTATCACCAGCAGGAGAGTGAATTTGTGTGCGGGGGTGGAGGGTGAGAAAACCTGGATTTGTGCTGGAAATCACTTTAGATAAGCTATTACCAGCAGGACAGTGGGGTGGGAATAGGTATTGTTTCATATTCTCTGTGTATATATAAAGCCTGCTGCAGTTTCCACGATATGCATCTGAAGAAGTGAGCTGTAGCTCACGAAAGCTTATGCTCTAATAAATTGGTTAGTCTCTAAGGTGCCACAAGTCCTCCTTTTCTTTTTGCGAATACAGACTAACACGGCTGTTACTCTGATCCATATACACTGAAACCCGATGTAAAGTCACAGTGGATGTGTGACTACTGCCATCTTGGCCAGGACATCAGAGATAGAACTGGGGATCTCCAGAATGGAAAGCATATGTCTCTGAAGCTTGAACTAAGGGCTGACTAACTTAGACTCTTCTGTGCCTAGTGGCACATGAGGCAACCCATTTCCCCCACTGCCATCTGTCCAGATCAAAATGTTTGATTCCATCATAAGTTGTCTTCATCATGGCAGCAACCATTTTGATTATTCTGTGACAGGTCATTCTTTGTCCTCTATGGCTTTTCTTCCCTCCTGGTGGAATCCAGTCTAAGATGTATCTTGTGTTTCTGCCATGTAGTAGTCTGATGATGTGACCAAACTATTGTAGCTGTCTGATGACTGAGTCTGCAGGCTGCTGACCTGTGTGGTGAAACCCTTCTACATTGGTTACATGGTCTCTCCAGTGAATTCCCAAGATTCTTCTTAAACAACACTGGTGGGTGGAATGCATTCAGTTTCCTGTTATATACTCCATCATCTACCACATTTCTGAGGGAAACAGTACTGTTGGGAGGACAATAGTAATCTCATTTTAGTGTGAAGATGTATCTTCCTCTTCCAGATGTTAGAGAAATGGAAAAATGATACACTGGCTTTACTGTGTCTTGCCTTCAGTACATCAGTGAGCTAGCCATTAGTAGATAGTTTACTTCCAAGATAGGCAAAAATCATCAACACTTTCACACTTTTCTCCATCAGTAACACATTTGCCAGAGGTGAGAATGCTGTCAACAATCTCCATGGTCTTGGTCTTCTGTGTACTGATACAAAGTCCCACTTCAGCAGCTTCTGCTTTTATGGTCATCGTCTTTTCATTCAATCCAGGTTGGTATCCACTATGACCATATCTCTTGCCAAAGAAGACAGGGTCCTCAGCAACAGCCATCATTCTTCTCCTCACAAAGTCTATGACAATGCAGAAGAGAAGTGGAGATAGAATGTAACCTTGCATTATGCAATTAAATATTAAACCATTCCATGTCTCCACTCTCTGTCCTGATGCAGTACACAAACTTGTCATATAAAGCTTTTTTTAAATCAACAGTTTTTGCTGGGATTCTCACGAAGCCCAGCTCTGTAGCTGGGGAATATAACACTCATTTTTTTCTGAGGACACAAAGAGGAATATGTAACATACTTACCTGTGGATTTTTACCAGTGAGTTACACATGGGTAGGAATGGAGGTAGAGCTAGTCAGAATATTTTAAAAAATAAATCAGTAACGTTTGCAGCCCGCACATCCAAACCCATTTGAATTTGGTGTGTTGTGTGGCGATATATTTCAGATTAAAATCCCCTGATCAGAATTCATCCATACAATTTTTGCCTGTGGTTCAGATCCAGAACTAGAATAAGTCATTTCTCCATCTGGGTTGTAACTAAAATCATGAGAGAATAGATGAACTTGCAAGACTTCCATTCAAGAAAGATCTTGAGTCCAAGATCTCACAACAGCAGCTCACAAGATTCCATTTCTGACAAACCTGAATCCTAGCTCCCATTAGGCCTCAAATCTAAACCCTAAATCTGATCCAGCTCAAATCTGAACTTTTTCCTCTCTTGTCCTTCCTTATTTTATGCTCATTCAACAGAGGTTTGACCATTTTCAATTGAAAGGTCTAAGGTACCAGATTCTCCCTGTTCATGTCTGCAAGTACATCACATATATTTAGAAAAATTCTCTTTTTATTCCTTCAAGTTATGGTTGACAAAAGTGCTGAAAATCATTCTGGGTAGTAGAATATGTGAAGGGATAGCTCTAAAAATATCTTTGTTATAAAATAACTAAGTTTTGGATAGTTAAAACAGATGCTGAATCCTTGGGATAGACGGAATGCTCTATTTATATACGGTGAAATCCTGGCCTGCTAAAGTCAATGACAAAACTTCTATTGATTTCAGTGTGACTGGGATTTTTCTATTCTCTCCAACTTTGAAAAGCATCCCTGGAAGCACATGCTGCTTGATGAACAGTGTGACATCCTTCTTGGGATGAGAGAGCCTAATTTTCAACTTTGGGTACCTAAATTATGGCATCCAGTTCTGCCTTGGGTGTTCAACTCAGAATTAGGCAGTAAAAAGGGGTATTCAGAAATGGGCACTTAAATTATGTGCTCAACTTGTGTCCTCCTCCTCTTCTTCTCCTTTCTTATATATAACACTGAAATATACAGTCTTCCTGCATTCAGTAAGCTCATGGCTAAGAATTGGGTATTTAGCAGAAAGCATCAGGTAGGCTGGACTGAGATCTTGGTGGTTATTGTTATATTTTGGTATAGTCCAGTGGTCAGGGCAGTTTGACAAGGCATTGTACAAACGTATAACAAAGAGACAGTTTCTGCCTACAAGAACTTACGTGACCCATCTTTAGTTTAAGGTGGTAATGGGAAAAACTCAAAGGCTTCAGAAAAGCATCCTGGATGTTTCTGCTGAGCTGAATTCTGATACTCCGACAAACTTCTTCACAGGCTTTCTTGTGAATTTCTGTCACTGATTGGCTCAGGTGTACAGTGAAAACAGATTTTCTTGCAGAAGCTCAGCCCTTCTGCTGCAAGTCCCAGATAGCACAATTAAATGAAGAGGCACACAAGAGTGGAGGAAAGGATTGGGAATTTAGTCAAACTTTTTGAAACCTGAACTGGACTTCTGAATGAAGGTTCAGATTGATTATTTTACCCAAACAAGGTTGCCTACTTAAACATTTTAGAAAGCCATGCTCTGTCCCATACTATGACGTAAGGTCATGAGCAGCAGCAAATGAAACTCCAAATAGCATGATGTCTTCAGAGGATTTGTTATACTGCACTGCTCCTTGCAGTCCTCTTTTATTGAGGCAAGAACACTTGCATCTTAAACTCTGCTTCTAGCATTAGATAAATCTATGACCATGAGTATTGTGGGTCATTAATAAATATGCAGAAGAAAGGCATCTATGCAGGTTTGTTACCCCAGTCATTCTCTACATCCTTGATCCTATAAAATGCAATGAATCTTTGAACTGAGGGGCATATATGTTTTGTTAAAGTCATTAAAATAATGCTGTATTAAATACTTCTCAAAAGTAAGTCAAGTACAACTGAGTTATCTTCTGGTTATGAGGACAGAAATTAATGTATATTCAGTTACATGTCTAATATACATTAATTTCAGAGTCCTTTAAGGGCCAACCTTGTTGTTATTATAACAGAACAGCTGAGGGAGCATATGGTTTATTAAGTCATGTTTATATTAATTATAAGCAGATACTATTCAAAGGGGTCACTTGTCCATAATTGGGAGACTAACTGATCACTGCTTTATACCAAAGAGACCAGGAGGATTACTACTGATCTGACGTATTTATATTTAGCCAGAAAGAAACTATATTTGTATCAAAATTGGACGAGTGGAAATTGAAATACACAATGCTATAAAGACCCTATCAAGAGGGATGAAAGAGTAAGTGAAAAGGTGTTTGAAAAATTCTTTTCACCAAGTCTGAACAACAAGATTGAACAGTGCTGGACATAATGGGGCCTTGATTCATGATGGGGGGCAGGGGACATGGTGCCACCATAATATATATAAGGCATCATCATCATCATCATCTAAGAGTTATTGCTCATAACTTAAAACTGGTGAACTACATTTAAATCATATCTACATGCCCTCCTTCCTCACCCAACTCAGTAGTAACCATAGAAGGTGAATATTGCAATACCTGCTCTCTAATGCCTACGTTAACAGCAGCACAACAGTTTATAATGCTCTTACATCTTTACAGTATCTTTCACCTCACTGCATCACAAACTACATATTTACAGGAATAATTTCCTCTAGCAATGAAATGCTAGGCAGAACATGGCTGTTATTTAAAAGGCACAACAATACAATACAAAAGTTCAGGACTGGAAGTGAAAGAATGTTGTATGAGATGAAACTAGAGCATGAATTTAAGTAGCCAGACTGGACCAGAATTTGGAACCTGGTCAGGACACTTGAGGGTAATTTCAACCCTCTTCATCCCCCTATATTCTGATCATGGAAAGAGGTGCAGGCAGTCTGCCTTAGCATCTAGAATCTTCTGTGCTATGTCTTCTCTACTTAACATATAGCATTAGCAACATTTCAGTTTTATTCTTCCCATGACTCTCCAGAGTCACAGCATAAACAGAGCGGACTGTACTTTGTTTTTTGGACTTCTTGACTCCCTTACCTGATGCATGAATAGTTATACAGTGCACGTTTTTCTAAAGGGCTGTCCTGACAGAAAAATTTCATTTACGCATTTTACTGTTCATGTCCTCTGGTTACACAAACAGAGTTGTATGATGCTTTCCATTAAAAAGCCAATACTTGCCAACAGCTGCTGTACCACAGTATCTGAGAGTTCATTTCCTATTCTAAGTGTGGGGAAGCACTGTAATATTTGGTTCCATTGTGTGATTAGTTTTAGGTAAATATTGATTTAAGAGGGATGTAGCATTGCCAACTCTGAACTTTAAAAAACAATGAGTTAGACCTTAAAAAAATAATGAGATTTTTAAAAAATAAATAAAAAAGCAGGTCAATAAAAACACAAATATTATTTTTTTTTACATTTGGAGAGTGCTCAGGTCACAGTTTTCAAGCTTTTTCCCCACGACTATGAAGGCTAGAAATTTGCTTTTTTAAAATGAAAGATGAGATTCTCCATCATCTTTGGTGGGGCTGAGGTGTTAAGAAAAACATGAAATATCATGCAACTCACAATAAAATTATGAAAATTTGGGACTGCTGTTGATGTCGTTTTAGTTCCATGAGTTCTTAATTTTGGGGGGGAAGTGGGGTGGTATCAGGTAAATAGAAAGGCAATGAAAAGGTGCGGGGACATTGAAGGGTGGAGAGGACAGGGCAGAGGACAAAAGGGCAGGTATGAAGGGCATATATATCGAGGCTGAGTGAAGAGATTGGGATGGGGATGTGGGTGGGATTAAATAGTTATTTAGCACCTTGCAGTGAAATCCAGTCAAAACTGTAGAAAATACTCTGATGTCATCATCAGAGTCTGAAGTCCCCAGCTTAAACTGCTTCTGGGGCTGCAGTGCCAGCTTCAGTCTCTGGTTGGTTCCTCACTGCAGTCTCTTTTCCCCAGCCCACAGGGCAGGGAGGAGGTAGGACAACACATGGATCTTAGTGCCTCCAGAATTGGATTGCACTGCTAAATGGCTATGTAATCCTCCCTGCCCCCATCACAATCCCTTAACTCAGCATCAATCTACGTGCCCTTCATACCTGCCTATCAAGGTTCCTTCCCCACTCTGAACTCTAGGGTACAGATGTGGGGACCTGCATGAAAAAACCCCTAAGCTTATTTTTACCAGCTTAGGTTAAAACTATTTTATGTTTTGCCCTTGGACTTTATTGCTGCCACCACCAAGCATCTAATAAATATATAACAGGGAAAGAGCCTCCTTGGAAACGTCTTTTCCCCCAAAATCTTCCCAAACCCTACACCCCCTTTCCTGGGGAAAGCTTGATAAAAATCCTTACCAATTTACATAGGTGAACACAGACCCAAACCCTTGGATCTTAAGAACAATGAAAAAGCAATCAGGTTCTTAAAAGAAGAATTTTAATTGAAGAAAGAGTAAAAGAATCACCTCTGTAAAATCAGGATGGTAAATACCTTACAGGCTAATCAGATTCAAAACATAGAGAATCCCTCTGGGCAAAACCTTAAGTTACAAAAAGACACAAAAACAGGAATATACATTCCATCCAGCACAACTTATTTTATCAGCCATTTAAACAAAACAGAATCTAATGCATATCTAGCTAGATTACTTACTAAGTTCTAAAACTCCATTCCTTTTCTGTTCCCGGCAAAAACAACACAGAGACAGAGAGAACCTTTGTTTCTCCCCCCCCCTCCAGCTTTGAAAGTATCTTGTCTCCTCATTGGTCATTTTGGTCAGGTGCCAGCGAGGTTATCCTAGCTTCTTAACCCGTTACAGGTGAAAGGGCTTTTCCTCTGGCCAGGAGGGATTTTAAAGGTGTTTACCCTTCCCTTTATATTTATGACACTGCCCTTTTGTCCTCCTCCCTGTCCTCTGCAGCCTCCAGTGTCTATTGCCCTTCCTGTGCCTTTCTACTTACCTGATCCCCCACCCCACCAATAAACTCCTGTAACATTTGGAGGAATGTATTCCCCTCACCCCACTTCAGCAGTCCCTGCTTTATCTGCATCTGCAGCTGCTCCTGCAGTCTTGAATCTCTGGCTGGCCTGCCCCAGCAGTTTCTTTCCTCTAGGACATATGGCCAGGGAGGAGGGACACCCTGGGGATTCAAGTATCCTGAGAGGAGGGGTTCCCTTGTACAGTTCTAGGTCCAGTGGGGCTGAGAGGGAGGAGTGGTACTCTGTTACCCTGTTACTGTGTTTATGGACATATCACAATCACTGAACAGTGGGAAATGCTCAACTTTTAGGATGTTCTTATACGTAAATCTCAGTAATTCTGTTTAAAAATTAATTTCTATTGAAATAACACATGGTATATATTCTTAATTACTTAATAAAACATGTCAATATCAGAGACACTGAATTTAATGTATGACTCACTGATTGTGAGGAAGAATGGTCCTGCAATTTTGGCACTGGTTTAGGATTCAGAAGAGCTGGGTTTAATTCCCACTGAGACTCCTTTAGGGCTTGTTTACATTACCCGCGGGATTGACAGGCAGCGATCGATCCAGCAGAGGGTCAATTAATTGCTTCTAGTCTAGACATGATAAATCAACAGCTGAGTGCTCTCCTGTCGACTCTGGTACTCCACCAGAACAAGAGGTACAGATGGAGTTGACGGGGGAGCCATTGACTCACCGCAGTGAAGACACCGCGATGAGTAGATCTAAGTACGTCGACTTCAGCTACGTTATTCACGTAGCTGAAGTTGCGTAACTTAGATCGACCTGCGCCCTCCCTCCCCCCCGCCCCAGTGTAGGCCAGACCTTAGTGACTTTGGGCAAGTCTTTAATCTTTCTTAATTCCATTTTCCTACTTGACAGGGGTATTGTGAGGATAAATTCTTTGATGTTAGATGCTACAAGGAAGAGGCCATATGTATCTATATAGATAGCCATCATCTGCAGCTTCTGATTTTGGCATTTAATTTTAATATAGAACCAAATCTTGAAGCTGACCTAAATACCATATTTTATGGTGATTTGCCTGTGATATAGGGTGTTTCCAGAACAAAATGAAAACATAGAAAATAGATTATCTATGAAAAATCAGATTTCAGTTGATCTGCAAAATTATTTCCCTGGCACTACCAAGTTCATTTTAAGTAAAGCCAACTAGGAGCATTTCCTGTTATGTAAGGTGATCTGTAGTACATACACCAATGAGCAAACGTTCCACAACAGTATGTGATTTCTAATCTGCTGGCCATAAGCAATGATCAGAATCCAGAATAGACTGAACACTTGCCCATAGGGAGACTCAAGTTCAGGAAGAATAGTTTACTGCTGCTATTAATGTAATCTTCCTCCATAATAGAATCAATACAACTATTCTTTCCTATGGGCACTATTCAGCCAGGATGGAGCCAGTCCCATAGGCTCACAGGACTTGTTAGAAACAGAGATGTAAGTAGCAAAGATTAGAGATGCAGGCACACAAGTTAGCAAGGATGAATCAATCAGAACATGGAAAATGCCATTTGCCTTGGATGTCATGGTATGGGAAATCCTTTTAGCAATTTCTCACTAAAATTCTTGTATTAGTAGTAGTAGTAATATTACTGAAGCCCTAGACATGGATCAGAACCCCACTGAGCTAGGTGCTGTATAAACACAACATAGACAGTCCCTGTCTGTATAACCTTGCAGATCCAAAGGCAGTTTGGGAGAGCAGTGGATGGATGTCAGAAAGAGCCAAATGTAGTTTGAGGTATCTTGAAGCTACGTATTACTTTTTCACAAATTATTTAATATCCTGTTCAAAGCAATCTGAAGCAACGTTACATGTTCAAAACAATTATCTTCATAAAGTGAATAACCATATGAGATCCTCTCGTAAATATGAATCAATCCACTAAGCTATGGTACTGTTTATTCACAGTAGAAAGCAAATTTAGCTGAGAATCAATAGTACTATTCTGTGGATAGACACATTTCAATAGTCATCTTCAGCACCTAATGGCAGAACTCACCTGGCATCACCTAGTGGTGGTGCAGCAATGTAATTAAGTGTCCTTCTGGTTCCACTCCTGGAGCCACAAGACCTCTTGAGTTTGTTTGTATAATTGCCATGTTCCTCTTTACGTCGTATACTTTTTTCCTCCCCAGTTATACGTTAGACATCTGATGTTTCATATTTTCTGAGTTTGCAGCCTACCAAAGGCTGCATGTTATAACAGAAGCAACTAAAATGTGTTTAATCATTCTTTGTTTGTTTTATATTGAAGCATGGTAATAGTCTTCTAAGAAGAGTCACTAGTTTCTTTATCTACCCTTTACAGGCTATTTGAAACCATGCTCTTCACTTCATATTTTTATTATCTTCTCTACTTACATATCAATCCATTATTTATTAAGTTATATTAAGTTATATTTATTAAGTTAAGTTATTAAGTTTAGTTTAAAGTCTCATTACTGACTATGAAGATTTTCAAGATCGTGACAGCCATTTATTTTCACAGCCTGGTTTCTCTATATTCTCCAGATTTCAGTTGCTGGTGGTCTTAAAAAAGTGCCACTGAGTGATGCCAAATGCAGTGGCCCACAGACCCTAATTTAAAAATGCAATTTAGTCCCATCCACAGAATGAAATCTAGCCCCATCCTTCAATCAATGCAAGTGGTACATATTCATGCATTTATATATCTGTAATATATGTAATTTAGATCTGGTTAAAATTTTTAAAATTGATAACATTTCAAATTTTGCAATTTAAAAAAAAAGAAAAATCAATTTATTTTTGAAATTTTCCCCCTTTCTTCAGCCAGTTGTAATACAGATAAACACAGTCCATGTATATATACCCATGCAACCTTATTTCTGCCCCCTTCTTTGTGCGAAGTATGATTGCTAGTAATGCTGCCTATAGTGACTGAAGAGCGTGAGTGCCAAACTCAGGGCAGACTGTTAGGAACCAGGGCACAAACGTCAAATTGGTTGTGAGTTCTATATTTAGATTTCACCAACCAATTATGAAATATAAACTTCTCAGGGACTATAACAGTCTTAACATGGAGTCACATTTATTTAATCACCCAGGTGAGCTTACCTTTGTGGTAGTTGGTCCCTCACACCAAGAATCACCAGCAATATTTAGGTTGCTCCCAGTCCCAAAGGCCCAGTCACTTACCCCTTTTCAATCGTTCCTTAGATCTTCCACCAAAGACAATGTGTGTAACCGATCCTATAATAAAGATTTATTAAATGGGGGAGGAAGGGACACAAGAAAGTTATTTATAAGATTTAAGTGGATTTAAGATTTAAGATACACAAATGAGTTTCAATCATAAATTTCAATAGATAATAGAAGCTTCTATGATCAGTGAGCTCTGTATGTCCTTTAGGGCTAGCCTGGGCTAAGCAGCTGGGGATTGCTCGCTTATTCCAAGAAACATGTTGCTCCCCAGAGTCCAAGCTGCACAGAGATAATCAGTTCCTTCCTATCTGGGGTTTTTGTTCTCTTCTTCCCACCTGTTTTCAGTTGCAAAGCTCACTGGATGGGAGGAGTCCCTTGCATGACTCATTTTCAAGGGAAGGAGGCAGAATATCAACACAAGTCTTTTGTGCTCCTGTTGATGGTATGTAGGGAAATTCCAGTTGCAACATTCCACAATAGTCCATCTGCTATCAATGGACCATTCCTTTTGGGGGAGGGGCATAACACCTTCTGTTTAAGATTAATCATTGACACTAATTGATATCTTTCTCCTGTCTGGTGATTTACACAATCTAAGGCTCACAATATAGCTTCAAAAATATTACCTTACAATATGGGTTACAGATATTTAAAAGTGAGTTTAAGGCATGCAGCAACTCAGACATTCAAAAAAAATCTAAACACTAAATGCATTCTTATAATTCTAATACTTAAACAATACTAACCCACAGGTGAGTTCGACTGATTCCAGTTATGGGTTTGTCTGTGTTCAGTTGAGACATGATCACCTTGACTTGAGCTGTCACCATCTCTGCACCATCACAATGATCGCACACTATTTGTAAAGGATCCTTGTCTCATTCACTGCATAGAATGGATGTTTATTGAAGTACCTGTTGAATTCACTGGGAGGTGCAGGCATTTATTAAAAGGGGGAGTTTGGTCTTATGAATTTTGGGATGTAACCTTCTTATCCAAATTTAGGTTAAAACTTTTTTTTATCTATTCCGTGAATCAGTAAAATGTTTTCCTTGCTTAACAAATATTAAACATCCTGGTAATGAAAAAATTACTTGGGAATCTTCTAGGCTGCTAAGTACTGAAATGATTTACTGTAAGGTTATTTTGACATGTCTAAATTCAAGGTTTCCTAATGTAGGAAATAGAAGATTTGGACTTTCGTAATCATTGATACAATTATATTAAATCCTAATAGCAGAATAGTCAGATGTTACCATGGTTTAATCACACTACAAGAAACAGCTGACATGTGGAATAATACCAATACTGCAAAACTACATGCCTACAAATCATCTACCTACAAATTATATTGCCAAGAAAATCTGCATATTTTGTAATATATTCTAATACATATTAATTTGAGAGCCCTATAGGGGACAGTTGTTACTAATACATAAAGGAGCAGATGCAGTAGCATATGGTTTACCAAGTCATATTTATGTTAATTCTATGTAAATAGGATTTTAATAAGGTAACATTAGCCTATGATTTCTTGAATTTTCTGATATATCACTTTTCTCTGTAGAGATGAAAATGGAATCCAGGTTGGGCGAATGATAAAGGAAAGAGGTTCTCTCTTTGAGGTAAGTTTGCAGTCACCATCCGTAATTGTTCTTTGAATAGTTTGTGGTGATTTACAAATGTAATAGCTTAATTTAATTGACAAAATGCTATTCTGATCTGTTCTGTGGGTGTCGTTGTGATTTGTCCTTCTGTATTAAGATTTTCAAACTTTCCCTCAAAAATACTGCCTTCCATCTGGTTTCAACAAGTTGAAATTCATATCCATTAGAGGGTAAAAGTCTACAGTGTACGCTTGGATTCAGCTGCTTTGGAAAAGTTTGTGGAGTTCCAAAGAAAGAAGGCATTCCCATTCACACCCCCCCCCCCGGCCCTTGACATACTGGCTATTTTATTCCCTGTATTATCACCCACCTACTGTCTTTGGAATAGTTCAAGCTGCACTTCTGATTTAGCCCCAGGCTCAGAAGCTACTTCCTCTGGGTCCTGATTATTTTTATTGCACTCTGCCACTGGCTGCCAGTAGCCATTTCACCTTGTGACTTGGAGAGAGATGACAACTTGTGTTCCTGCAAGCAGGAGGCAAAATAAGACACTTATCAGCACTTCTGATTCTGAGAAGGAGCTTGAAAGATTTGCTGTGTGTTTTTATTAATTGTTATTTAAAATAATTTGATTCAAGTCTTCAGAAAGGTTCAGAGTTGACTCAATAATATTGTCGTCTTGGGGGTCAGTTGGATTTTTATTTTTTGTTCAAAATGGTTTCACCAGTTCTACTCTAAGACCCAAGCTGTAAAAACAGCCACTTTTCCCCAAGAATTGTGATAGTTATCAATAGAAGAGTAGAAGTGTTCACTCCAGAATACTAAGTTAGCAGATTTATTTTTTAAAATAATATGAAATTGTTGTTGATTTCCAGTTCATTTTCAAATATCAGAATCAGAGGATAGTTTGGGGGTAAGGGGGAGAATCTTAATGGAAATTTGAAAACAAAGGCATTTGGTAACAGTGGGGCATTTTTAAAGGTAATCAAGTCCTGAAGAGCTTGATTCCATTAAAAAAAACACCCTGAAATAATAGAAGACATCAAAGTTTTGGGCCTGTTAGGTAGCTCTGGAAGGTAAATATCTTTCTGATGTTACCTTCATTTTGGTTGAACCAAAGAAAGTGAACCAAAGAAGGTTTTTAAAATATACTCTGTCAGTCCCAGAAATGTCTAGCTATCTGCTGTAAATAATTAAACACAGTTTTAGTCACCCAAAATATAATTTAATTAAAGCTGATTGTAATTAAATGAAAGAAATTCACATTTGTTTTTTTCAAAACAATCCATGATAACACCGCCTCCCTCCCTATTTTCCAGCCTGATCTTTTCATAGGTCTCAGTTGGCCGCATTATCATCTATGAGTCAGAAACTTAAACCCCACAACAAAATTTGAGTTCCCACTCAGTGACAACACTGTATGTGGGACTTCTAGGGACATTTTTACACTGGGAAAAATGCTGTATTTGTCCTCATCACTCATGGCTATTAAATAACGTTTAAAGATCTTATGGCACTTTGAAACACTAAAGGTTAATTCTAGTATCCTGAAAGACTTTCTTCCTACATGAACACTCCCACTGACTTCAGTGCGCTTTCGATCAGACCCTGTAAAAAGTTCTAATATTTTAGGATGTGTATAAACTACTATCACACAGATGCTGGTAGATTTGCCTACACCATGACTGTATTTTATCTGGTTTTGTTGCTTAATATAAGTATTTAACTTATTCCTCTGTAAAGCTATTTGCTATATCTTGAATATAAAAGGCATTACACAAAGCTATTTTTTTTTCTCTTTGGTAATCTATTCCATCATCTCCTGTACTGTGTAATGATGCACATGTTATGAATAACATTTCATTCTTCTGAAAAAATTTCTATCACTAGGAACTCATTGTAAATAACAGAAATAATACACAATAATCTCTTTAAGAAAATAAATGTTTCAAAGTAGTAAATAAGCATATGAGCCAACAGATCACTAAAAGCAGCACTTGAGAGTCAGGAAATATTGAAAACATTTTACTTTCTTATTCCCTAGATAGCAAAGCAAATATACCAAAACAGTTTGTTGGGAGAAAAAGTGAAACAAAATAAGAAATAGACAAGGGGATGCAAGGTTATTAGAAATCTATAGTGAACCATGATCTCTCAAGTGGTCA
This sequence comes from Lepidochelys kempii, assembly GCF_965140285.1. Lineage (NCBI taxonomy): Eukaryota > Metazoa > Chordata > Testudines > Cheloniidae > Lepidochelys > Lepidochelys kempii. Next base: position 26,623,616 of record NC_136387.1, read on the forward strand.
ACAAAATATAGTTCCCCTCTCACCATGGCCTATATCTCTGCTGATAGTGAGATACACTAGAGATTCATAATCCATCCAAAGTGAAGAAATAGTTTGTGTCATCATCAGCAGAGAGATATCAGATCATATATCTTCACTTGACAAGAGGTGGCAATTTAATCTGACAAGTTTCCTGCCAATGAGGACAGCTTTAGGAGTTCAACTGCTGTGGTAAAGATTTGACATGTCATTGAGGGATGTTGTGCAGAAGCTTGACAATAAACTGGAACTTGCTAATGCAGTTTAAGATTGCTGTAAAAATGTATTGGAAACCAGAGACTGTAAAATTACTATACTCCTCCAGAACTGTTTTTCTTTCCTTTGCTGAATATTTATGTGATGTTTAATGCACAGCACATGTTTAAAAACTTGTTTCCTGATGATGTAAAAGAAGTCTATTATAATGCACATGAAATTGCAAGGAATTCAATTAAATGCATGAGAGAATAAATTGAATGACCACCTGTAAGCGCATTTTGACAAGATTTTTTTCTTTGGTTTTTTTTTTAAATGTTTAAGAAGAATCAGAGGTGGTATGTTATGAGCTAAGAAACAATTTGTATGTGATTCTTTATTATTGTAATTACACAAGGGAATATAGGCCATGAGAAGTTGAAGTGCTATGTGGACTTCTGGAAATGGAGCAGATGTCTGCAACCAGACCAGAAGTTCATCAGAAAACATGGTTAGGTTGCTGACTTACTGCAACAATTTGCCAAGATCGTTGCCTAAATTCAATTAGACATCAATGGGAATTAGGGACATGACTCATTTAGGTACTTTTGTAACTCCCACTAGACACCTATCTGCGTCTTTAGGTGCCAAAATACTTTTGTAAACATGGACCTAATCTGAAGGGGGAGTCAAAAGTGATGGAAACATTTTTTTCCAACACATCTGACCCTGGTGGACTACTCATCTGGATTTAATCTGAGACTAAAACCAGATTTACGTACGTAAAGTCTATGGTTGCTACTGTTAGGTCCGACCTTGAGAACTATCATGAGATACTTTTGGTGTGGAAGCCTCAAATTTACAGATACTGCACTATTCATAACTAAGAGCATATTTCAGACTGAAAGCACTTTTCTGCCATGCCAGTTCTCTGCCACAGAATATTTTTCAGAAAGTGATGAAGGATGCATGTATCCTTCTCAAGTCATCTCTCTTAGTTCTTGTGTTTCCACTAGCAATACTGAATACAGCTATTTCTCAATGGTATCTATAATGTGCCATGATATTCAAATGCTGATCCATTTAACCAATAACTTACCCAAAAAGAAATGGGAGAGGGAAGGAAAGAGGCATTCTTAATATACTTCTCATTCCCAATGTGCTCCTCCTGTTTTCTCTATGGTGCTCTTGGCTCTTCCTGGTCATGAAAATGGTCTGAAAGCATGGAAATCCAATTGATCGTTAGTGAAAGACAAATCACCGCATACATGTTTGTTAAAATATTTTTGGAATCTAGGGGAGGTAGTCATTTATCCTAAATATTCATAGTGATGTATAGGTTCTAGCCATTGACATTAAAATGTGAGTACTGAGGCTAAAATCCAGCTCAAAACAGTAAATAATAATAATGCATACTGAGTAGGAACCACTTGCGTTGGTACTATATCTAAAAAGTAGTAGGAATATATTACATGTCTCAAGGAAGAACACATCCAATCGAAAGGACCACAAATTAAACTTTAAAGGGCAGATACAGGATCCCAGTGTTAAGGGGCCCTACACCAATAGCTGAGGATTCATGGGCTAGGGGGAATCCCCAACTTGTGTAGGACCAAAATAGCTAGCTATTCTGCTCTTAATCCCCATCCACATACAGGGCATGTCATGTTGTGCTCTCACAATCTCCCGCTAGTGTAACAACCCCAAGTGAGAAATGTTAAAAAATGACAGAAATTAGAACAACCCTTGAGGTTGCAATACATTACAAGGGCTGTACCATCGCCTAGCTGTCCCATGGATTAGGAGAGTGCAAAGGTTATGTACGCTGTATCTCAGCTAGATCTAAGGAGAGGGGGTCTACATTTTACTTAGCTTTGTTGTTCTTTCCAAAAAGTTGTGAACTATCTAGAGGGAACCTGGCCGCTTAGTCTCATTATACATTCTGCTGGTCTATTTCTAGTTCACGTTGATGTAGTGTCACACATTGTTCATAGAATATCATGGTTGGAAGGGACCTCAGAAGGTCATCTAGTCCAACCCCCTGCTCAAAGCAGGACCAATCCCCAATTTCCCCCCCAGATCCTTACATGGTGCCCTCAAGGATTGAACTTACAACCCTGCGTTTAGCAGGCCAACGCTCAAACCACTGAGCTATCCCTCCCCCCACTTATTCTTTAATTAAGCACACTTCAAGGCTGTTGAAGCTGGAAGGAAATCAGGTTAAATTATGTGATGTGTACCTTGTTTGCAAGGAAGAACGCCCTTTTAATGGCAGTAAACATCCTGGACTCTTAATGGTATTTTGTGACTGATGGTAGAAGAGATGGAAGTCTGTGGGCCATTCTGGGATTCCCTCTGACTCTTTAGATAGCTACTATAATTTCAGAAAGATTTGCAAGTTCACGTTGCACTAAATAGAGTGGGTCATCTATTCAAAGCTCAGCATTATTTCCTCACCCTTACCACATACTGTGGTTTATTGATATCTTAGATACAAAGTTATATCCTGTTCTAAGTGTAAGGTAAACAGTGCACTTTGGTAGTAAATAAGTCATAGTTTAAAGTGGCAAACAATTGATACCTAAGGTCTTTTTAATGGAGAGCATTGTAGTAGTGTGTGTTTTATCAAGACAGTGCAATAGGGTTCATTTCTGTGACAAGCAAACATTACAATACATTAGCCACATGATAGTCTGGCCAGTGCAGTGATTAGGTAAGGAACAGGCCCAACAAGGCTTTTTGTTCAATGCTGTAGAGACATGGTTTACTGTGCTTCCAAAATAAATATAAAAGATAAGCTGTGATAAATGAACGGGGGGAGGGGGAGGATGGGGGTGTGTGGAGAGATAGCTCCCTTTTATGGACCCAGCCTGCCAGTTAGCTATAAAATCCCTCTTAGTAGCTGTTCTCTACTTGCTTTACCTTTAACGGGTTAAAAGTCACTGCAATACATAGGTAAAAGGAAGTGAGTAGGCACCTGGCCAAAAGAGCCAATGGGAAGGCTAGAACTGTTTGAAATTGAAACAAGGCTCCCCTTTTGTCTGTCTGTTGTTGTTCTCAGAGAGAGGCAGACAGGGCTGCAGTTATGCTGTAAGAAGCTTTGGGCCAGGAATGAAAAATCATTGTTATCATACCTAGAAACTACTCATTTGAAATCCCAGATACATAAGTAGATCAGGAAATGTCTAGGAAGATGTGATTAGGTTTATCTCTTTTTATCTCTTGTGGACTCCTCTGTGCTAACCCCAAATGCTTTTGTTTTGCTTGTAATCTTTAAGATGGACCTCAAGAAAGTTATTCTTGATGCTTAATCCTTGTGTTTTTTTTTTTTTAAATCTAACAGTAGCCTGAGTTTCCAGATGTATTTTCTTTCTTTCTTTCTTTCTTTCTGTTTTTAATAAAATTTACCTTTTTTAAGAACAGGATTGGATTTTTGTGTCCTAAGAGGTTTGTGTGCATGTTGTTTAATTAGCTGGTGGCAACTGCTGATTTCCTTAGTTTTTCTTTCTTAGCTCTTCCCCGGAGTGGGGGTGAAAGAGCTTGAGGGTACTTTACAGGAAGGAATTCCCAAGTGTGCCTTCCTGGGTCCTCAAAGGGGTTTTGCATTTGGGTGGTGGCAGCATCTACCCATCCAAGATCAGAGAAAAGCTGTAACCTTGGGAGTTTAATACAAGCCTGGAGTGGCCAGTATTATTTTTTAGAATCCTTGCAGGCCCTCACCTTCTGCACTCAAAGTGCCAGGGTAGGGAATGAGCCTTGACATAAGCTTTTCCAAAGCCCTGAGTGATGGTCTGGCTCCGCTTCTATTGAAGGCAATAGCAAAGCTACCTTTGATTTCAGAGGGACCAGTTAGGCCAGTCCTGTGCCCTTTGGAAAATCCCATCCCAAAGGTCCCAACTTTATTAGGCAAAGGTTTCTATCAAGAATATAAAGGCTTTTCTTAAGCAAAAGTCCTTCATGCAAGTCTAACGTGATTCCCCCAGAATGATTTCTCAGCAATGGGGAATGAATCTGAGACCTCAGGTCTAAAAGCTTGAGCCTCTAATACCTGAGCTAAAAGACCCACATTTGCTAGCTCAAATCCATACTCCTCTTTTTTGTAGTCCAGCCACTAGAGGGGGACAGAGAGCCACACTGTGCAAGAGTGGGTTACTTATATAATTCCGTTTGGGAGTGCATTCCACTAACCACCTGATCCATCTCTTTTATACTGTTTATTTGTTTATGTCCCCTACTGCTCAGGGAGGATCAGCTTCATGTTGCCGGTTAAGCTTATCAGCATTATCAATAATAGATGTGGAGCTACAGGTGATTCCCTTACCCTCCACCTCTTGTTAGTGGACTGCAAGGATTTCTGGCTGTTTGTGTTGGGATTTAAGTCTTGTCTCCCTACCTGCCAGATCCTGTTGAGTGCCTATTCACTCAACCACAGGCCAGCAGCAGGTCTGTATTAATTATTCTATTTTAATCTATTCCAATTTAAATCAATACAAAAAGATATTTTGAAAATTCATCATCATGCCAGAACTAATGGCAAAATGTTTTCCTGCCTGTCAAGCTGATAACATGAATTTCTTCGAGTGATTGCATATGTCTATTCCACTCCTGGTGTCTCATTTCTGTGTGCGCCAGTGCAGTTGTTGGAGACCTTTTACCTGTAGCAGAACCCATCGGAGTGGCCTGAGTGCTGTCTGCCTAGTACCCATGGCTGTTCCCATGATTTGGACAAAGTGTTTGTTGTTGAATGTTAAATTGTAATGGGTCAGGATGAAATGAATGGCTCCCCAATATTCCAACCTCTTCATAGCCACCTTGAGGAAGAATTTCTGGACAACAATACCATGAAACCCATGATATACCTGAGATACATCAGTGACATTTTCATCCTCTGGACAGACAACCTAATCTCCCCCAGAGATCTCCACCACAACTTCAACAACCACCACTCATCTATTAAACTCTCTCTAGAACACTCCCACACTAACATCAATTTTCTGGACACCATGATCTGCTTCAACAATGGAACCTTACAGACAAGTATGTACAAGAAACCCATAGATCACCACACCTACCATCACAGATCCACCTTCAACGCACCAAAAAATCTGTTATCTACAGGTAGGTACTCAGATACTACTGAATATGCTCTGAGGAGAAAGTCCGGGATATACACCTTAACACTTTTAGAACCAACTTCAGTAAGATTGCATCATGGAATGGGCCACACAAATACTAAGGGAGAACCTGCTTCAATATGGGAAAAAAACCTTGCTCTGGTTGTATATCCCTAGTTGTCACCTTCCACCCACACTGGAATCTGTACTGGGTATCTTTAACAATTACAACCCATACTTGGTTGGGACCAGATCCTGAAATAAATCTTTCTTAACTCCTCCACCACCCCCATTCTGGCCTTCAAACAATCCTTCAACCTCTCCAAGATCATCATAAGCAAGCTCTCCACAGACCAGGACACACCAACTCAAAGTGGCACCCCAGACCTCACGAGAACAACAGATGCAAAATCTGTACAAATATCTTCACTTCTAGGATGGTCAACACACCTTTCAAGATCTATGATTCCTACACATATGCCTATCACAACATGTTGTATACCTCATCCAGTGCACTAAATGCTCCAGTTAACAACTATATGGGTGAAACCAGACAATCACTACGCTCTTGAATGAACTCACAGAGAAAAATGATAAAGGACAAAAACACCATATCACATGTGGGTGAATCATTTTCACAAAATGATCACTCTATATCTGATCTCAGATTTATCCTTAAAGAAAACCTGCACAACAATGTCAAAAGACAAGCCCTAGAGCTTAAATTCATAACTTTTCTAGACACTAAAAATCACGGTCTTTATTAAGACACAGTATTTATGGCTTATTACAACAATCTGTAATACAATAAACCCATTCTGTCCCCTGCTTCTGCCCTCCCTTTCCTCCCTATGACTGGAGAGATGTTAACTGGCAACTTCACCTTAAATGATCCCTTGAAATGTGTGTTAACTACTTATGCTAAACAATCTGTTCCACCTTGTATTTAGCTGTGACACCCATTGTTTAATTCGTAATGAAAGAGGTGCTGGGGCTCAAGCTTTTCTTTTACATTCATAACTGATGCAGCAGGTGCCAGGGCTATAACCTGACATGCCCAGAGGTGGCAGGGCTTAGCCCTGGCCAGCACTGGTGACACTGGGTACATTTCTTAGAGCTGAAGAGCTCTCTGTAAACTCAAAAGCTTCTCTCTCACTCATCAACTGAAACTGGTCCAATACAAAATATTACCTCACCCCCCTTGTCTCTCTAATATCCTGGGACCAACATGGCTATAACAACACTGCATATAATATAGTAGTTAAATTTCTATTCCAGCTCCAGGATAAAATCAGGAACTCAATACAGGATTGAGTATGAATGAATTATTATGTGATTAATAATATTATAAAAATAAATGTTTAACATCTAGAGCTTCTCTGCCATAAGTTGTAGCCCACAGCAACCCCTACTGTACAGCAAACTTCAGATTTTGAGTAAAGTATCTGCAGACAACACTATGGTCCTTGGAAGCCCTGGAATAATATAAGACAAAAAATTCTACTGAGTGCTTTATCAGCCATTTGCCATTCTCTGAGTGGCAGCCAGTGACAAGGTGGAGCTACTGAGCCTTAACATCCAGCTCCCAGGGGCATCTAACAATCCAGGAGCACTAAACAGCATAGCACAAAATCAAAATTTAAATGCTCTCACCAAATACTCTTCATTTTTATTTGAAAAAGAAATAATGCTTTTGATGTTTTCTATTCCACTGTTAAAGAGAATGACATGTAGCTAAACAGAATATTTATATGGGAATAAAAAGAAAATAAACTGATTTGCAAAGCAGGCAGAAGGTATTTGATTAATCTGAAATAAACATTAAGCAATGGCTTATATGTCCGATGGGGAAGCTCTTGATAATGTTAATTTGCAACAGTATGTGTGCACTTTTTGGCATCCTTTAGAAATCCAAGTTACAGACTTAAAACAAAGTCTTTTGCCTGATGCATTTCCTATTGATTTCTTGCATAATTTCTCATCACTGAATGGAAAGATCCAAGTTTTTGTTCCTTTGTGAAAATGTGATATAACTTTGAATATCAGTAACATGCATTTTAGAACATCATGGCTGATGGATTATTGATTCATAATGAAGTTTTAATTCTCTGCATATTGAGTAAATTACAGAGCTATTACATTGGTATAACTTTATTTCATCTCATTTGTCATTAATGAGTTACAAATTATCTAACTTAGTTGCTTTGTCAGCAGAGCTTTGTTGAAATTAGATTTGCAGAAATTAGCTAGCATGTACGACACCTTTTTATAATGAGCTATTACATTTAGACTGATTTAAAATTATCCAGTGCTGACTATATAACAGTTGTATGGCAGTTAAGTGGTGTGTAGGCCTTCTACTGACCTATCCATCAATAAATTTTACCCTGTCTGTATATATGTAGACTTACAAATATCTTTATGTGTGTGTGTGTGTGTGTGTGTTTGAAAACCAGTTCTTCTTTTATTCTTCTGTCAGATCCTGAGTTTAGAGTTCTGTGTTTCCCTTGGCAACTGATTTTTCCCCCACTTGAAACCAGGCAGGTAGCATTTTCCTGTATGCTTGGAACGTTGTATTGGGTGTTAGCAGTGTCATCAGGTGTTAGGAAGTGAACATGAAAGCCCCAGATGTAGGACTTGAAATGTGAAAAAGTAAAAACTACTTCTCAAATGATTAATCTTAAAAGGTATCTACTTGAGGTTTTTAATTTAGTGGGTACAATCTTTTGTTACTGATTTAGCATCTTAAGGAAGTATTTTCACTTAAAATCAGATCACCTTTAAGAGTTCTGCACTTGTTAGCTATTCCTGAAACCAGAACTTTTCTTACAAGTTTAGCCATGGTTAAACTTACCTGGCTGGTTGTTGCTTTCAACTTTACATGCACCCACTCACTTGGTATCTGATGCACATCCTGTGACAGTACACTGTTACTGTAATGTAAAGTAGATCATTCATTGGGCAGATCTTTCTATTGCAAATTTCAGCTTTTGCCAGTTTGACTTTAGCTGGTGATCATTCTATTAAAAAAAGCAAGAAAAAGCTGGAGTTCTCAAGTAAATCAACAGTCCCCTTTGTTGAGAATTCAGCTATACACTTGAGAATTCAGTTAAACACTTTTTTTCAGATGCTGTACTCAACATTCCATGAATACTTGTAGCTTAAAGGGGGGGGGGGGGGGGGAGGACAGAGCCTGCTCGTCCATTAATAAAGGAAGATGTTGGCATAAAGATCTTGATTTATTTCATCTTTGTTTATTCTGAGTTTGTTCAGTCTGTACAGTAGCCTTCCACAGGCAAGGCAACAATAGTTAATTCCTACCCTGCCTGCTGTAACTGGAAGCGTGCAGACAAAGCTGTAGATAACCCCAAGGCTAAGACCAAATTCTGTTCTATTCTTGTTAGCAAGCAGTCTCACTAGGGGGAAACAAAGCAGAAATGCAGAGTTTCATTTTGGTGTCTCTTTGCCTTGATAAAAATATGTATATTGTTCTTTATGACTCTCTACTTACCTGGACTTAGACAAGGTCTGAAACCTCAGGTAATCAGTTAGTAGGATTAATGCTTTGATTGCATAGCAGATAATATAGAGTGTTTCTATTCAAAACCGAGAGATCCAAATTCTGTCCTCATTTATATGTATACAATGTAGATGAGATGCAGATTGCATATGCAAAAAACCTGTAACACTACCAGGGATTTGAGGTTCACTTGGCACTATGTGAGGTATATGAAATTATTGATATTCTTAGCTGGAAACATTGATGAGGAGGTTTCCAAACTGCGGGTCGTGACCCAGTACTGGGTCGCGGAATGTAAGGCACAGAATGTAAGGGTCGTGGTGGCTCTGGTCATCACTGCCAACCGGGCATTAAAAGTCCTGTCAGCAGTGCTCCCCAGCTAAGGCAGGCTAGTCCCTATCTGTTCTGACACTGCACTGTGCCCTGGAAGTGGCCAGCAGTAAGTCTGGCTCCGAGGCAGGGGAGCCATGAGGCTCTGTGCGCTGCCCCCACCCCGAGCACCGGCACTGCCCTCTTGTTGGCTGGTTCCCAGCCAATGGGAGGGCGGTGGTGGTGCCTGTGGGCAGGAGCCATGCAGAGCCACTTGCTTACCTCCGCCTAGGAGCCGGACCTGCTGCTGGTTTCTTCCAGGGCACAGGAAGCCTGCCTTAGCACCCCTGCAGTGCCATTGACCGTGAGCCGCCCAAGGTAAGCTCGTGCCCCAACCCCGCACCCTAACCCTCTGCCTCAGCCCTGAGACCCTCCGACACCCCAAACCCCTCATCCCCAACTCCGTTGGGTCATGGGCATCAACAATTTTCTTCAACTGGGTTGCCAGAAAAAAAGTTTGAAAACCACTGCTATAGACCACTAGCAAGTATTCTAAACTGTGGCTAGCTGACCACAGTTTGAAAGCTGCTGATTTAAAGGACAAACTTTACAACTTAACTTTTGGCCATGTGATTTGTAATCTGTGGCTCTGATCCTGGTAATTCTTGTACCTGTGCTTAATTCTGAGGATTTGAGAAATCCCACTGAAGTTATATACATAAAGTTAAGGATGTATGTAAGTGTTTGAAGGATTTGGGTCTAATAGATTAATTCCCCTCTCTAGTGATGACTAACATAACTAAACTACACCATAACTAAACTTTGTCTCAGAAGAAGCCTGTGACTGTTCTGTATCATGCATGTCTTTTATTCTGTCACTTGTGACAAAGAGACTGGAAATCAAAGGGCCTGATTAAGTGCATTCTTCCTCAAGTGCTATGTTGTTTTTTCCCAGCTTTCAAGGAAATGTGCTGTGGTTATGTGATAAGTAATTTCAAAGTGCCTTTGCTAATTTGTAACTTTCCATTTGTTGTTTTGTTTTTTATTTGTGGGGGATGTGGGGGGAGAAGTAGTTGTTGCCTCTGCAGTTAAATTTTTAATGTATTTTAATAACTTTGACACTTGAAACTAGAAAAATAAGTACCATCTTGATGATTGGTTTACTGCTCATTAAGATGAATAGTTTATGTAGATTGACATTCCATTTGAATCAACATCCAGACTTTCAGATCAAAATCACTTAAATTCACCTACCAGTACTCTTAAAACATAAAAGTGCAGGATAAACTATGGAAAACGTAACAAGTGCCAAGCTAGAGGCACTGGATGTTTTTAATAATACCTGGATATTTTTAGAGTGGCAAAGTAATATTTTGAATTTGCTAGTAATTTCAAGATATGTCAAAATGCCCAGACACTATCCTTTTGTGTGATTTCCAATTTTACTTATAATTATGATTCAAAGCTGGAATTCAGTAAAATGCGTTTGAAATGCAATATTTCCTCCATTAAAATGGTAGACTTATCCTGGTATCTATCCTTGCCACTATCCAACATATATTCCCCCTATCAATGATGAACATTTTTGTAATTTCCACACACCAATGATAATGTGGTCCAAAAAGTTGCTCCTTATTTAACTTTGTGACAAACGTGGTGTTTAAAATTTTCTAAAGAAGTCAAGCCTGTAACATGCTGTGTTTCAGCATAATTAGTTCATATTGGTTCATTGTTTTGGGCAATTAATTGATTCACGATCACAGTGAAACAAAAACAGATTGATAATGTATGTGAAATCTTAACTCCTTCAATTGTCTTGAAGTGCATGAAACTTCTGTTATGCCCTTGAAATGAACCCTATAGCACTGTTTCCATCAATATGTTCTACCATTTTTTCAAATGTCTCCAAATTGCACCTAGAAATTATGTGCATGCAAAACCTGACATCTCTGTTTGTGAAAGAGCAGTTCTGTGAACAATAATACTCTTAGTACATGTAGATACTCATTTAAATATACAAATGATGTTTCTTGCATGCACAATTTGGTAGGCATCCAAAATTTTCAGGGTAAATTTTGAAAGGTTTGTGAAAATCTGATCTTTCGCATCTAAGCATTAAATAATGTAATATTATCTAAGAGAATAAAATGGTTAAAATGACATCTCAGGAAGAAGCAGTTATGCAAAAAAATCAAAAGGCAGCCAGTATTCATTACCAGCATGTGTAGAATGCCATATTCAAAAGGGAAACATATGATGTTCTTTGCCAGCACTAGCTTCCTGCTAATTCAATTGGAATGTCTTTTTTGTTAACCAGAATACAAAACCAGTGATGGAATACTTCATTTAAAAAAAAAAATCTAAAAAAAAGGCTAAATGACAACTCATCTAGCTCTCCAACAAGATGAAAATCTCAATATTAGCCAACTGCCTATTACACTTCAATTCTGTATTTTTGGTAGTGCTGTATGTTTTAAAAAGATATATTACTGATGCACCAGAACAAGGAGAATAAAGTGAAAATCATGGCTGAATCATGATTTATTTCTCATCATATTTCAAAGTCTCTGTTGCATTCAAAAAGAGGGAAAAAAGGAAGCAAAGTCTTACAAGAAACCTCTTCATAAATATGTTGCAAGGAAGGTGCAATGTGGCCTAGTGGATAGGCGCCCTGGGCTGGGATCCAGAAGACCTGGGTTCTTTTACTGGTTCTGCCACTAGCCTGCTGGGAACCCTGGGCAAGTCACTTTATCCCTCTGTGCCTCAGCTTTCTCATCTGTAAAATGTGGATAATGATGCTTTGAGATTTACTTCTGAAAAGTGCCATATAAGAATATTAGTAGCATAGGCACTGACTCTGTGGATGCTAGGGGGCTGCACAGTGCCCCCCCATCAGCTTTCCTGATCCTCCCATCACCGCCCGCCTGCCAGCTGGCCCTGCAGATCAGCACCTCGCCCTCCCTCCCCATGCCTCCTGGGCACCGTGATCAGCTGTTTCATGGCATCCAGGAGGCTCTGAGAGGAGAAGGGAGGAGTGAGGATGTGGCACGCTCGGGGGAGGGGCAGAACTGTGCGGGAAGAGGTGGGATGGGGTGGGGCCTTGGGGGAAGGGATGGAGTGGGGGCGGGGCTTGGGGCAGAGTCAGGGCAGAGTCAGGGGTCGAGCACCCGCCCCCCCCTAGCACTTTGGAAAGTCAGTGCGTGTGATGAGTAGTAGTACTCTAGGTCAGTGGTTCTCAAAACTGGTCCGCAGCTTGTACAGGGAAAGCCCCTGGCGGGCCAGGCCAGTTTGTTTAACTTCTGCATATGCAGGTTCGGCCAATCGCGGGTCCCACTAGCAGCGGTTCGCCGCTCCAGGCCAATGGGGGCTACGGGAAGCAGTGTGGGCCAAGGGATGTGCTGGCCACCCTTCCCGCAGCCCATTGGCCTGGAGCGGCAAACCGTGGCCAGTATGAGCCGCGATCGCCTGAACCTGCGGACATGGCAGGTAAACAAACCGGCCTGGACTGCAAGGGGCTTTCCATGAACAAGTGGTGGACCGGCTTTGAGAACCACTGCTCTCGGTACTGACTAGGGCTGTGCAAGACTGAGGATTTTTTAGGTATCTCTTGCAATGTTCATAGTTTTGGTTTGGATATTTTTTGCTCTCTTCATCCCATACTTCCCCTCTATATACTAACCCAAATTTGCAATCTTTCAATACTTAACAAAACAGTAATTTCACTGAGAAAGAACATGGAAAATGATGAACTTCCACCATGTTTTCAGTTAAAATAATTCTAGACTAATTTTTGCATAAGAGTTTCACAAAAGAGATTTGAAATCAGAATGAGTTTTGAAACTGCAACAGAATGCACAAAGTATGAATCTTTTTGAAATTTGTTTTGTATGTTTCACGTACACCTGTATCTCTCCTAATTTATTTGATTCACAGGAAAATTACACAAACTGTGGATACTTATTTGAACCTCTGCCAAGGTATTAAAGAGTCCGGGAAATAAGTGGTCTATTTCCCCTCTCCCGGATCTTCAGTAGAGTCCTCCAAATCTTATGGATATCCGCTTTATATCCACAGATATCCATATCTGTGAATCATTTTTGTGGCTCGTGGATGGATGTGGATCCAAATTTTATATCTAAAGCCCTGCAAATCTGTGGACATCCACTTTGTATCTGCAGATCATTTTTGCAGATTGCGGATCAGATTTGTATCTGATCCGCAATCCATAAAAATGATCCACAGATACAAAGATCTAGTCTTCAGTTCCAGCTCCTTGCCCTTTAAATTCAGGCCTTTGTTTAGGATGTCAAATAAGGTCTGTCCCCTTTTTGGGATTTATGCCATTTTACCTGCGGCCAGTAGAGGTAACTGTACCTGCCCACTACTCTAGGTTATAACCGAGGGACCCTATACACAACAGCCACCTACTGTTTACTCCAATCCGTCGCTGCTATTGCCCTGGCCCTTTTCCTACTGTGCCCCTTTTATTATCTCCAGCCCTATCTCAGGGCCACCATCTTCAGATTCTTCTCTATCTCCAGGCTAGAGAAGAGTACCCTTTCACTCTTCTGGTCCCAGCCAAGAACTGACCTGCTAAGGCCCTGTGGCTCCTTTTATGTGAGCCTACTGGACTTTGATTGGCTACTTCTGTGAGGCTTTCTAGGCAGGACTGGAGGATGCAACTTCACTGCTTCTTTCCTGTCACTTTGTTGCTTCCTGGGGTGGGGATTAGTAGGCCCATAGGGCCTCCCTGTAAGGGACTGCAAGGCCAGGTACACCCCGGCACTCACCCCTATAAGGATGTTAAATTTAGTTACATCATGGTAATCATTGCTGAGCAGTTCAGCTATAGTTACCTCTTGGACCAGAGCCTGTGCTCCACTTAGGACTAAATCAAGAATTTCCTCTCTCCTTGTGGGTTACAGGACTAGCTGCTCCAAGAAACAGTCATTTATGGTATCTAGACATTTTATCTCTGAGGTGACATTTACCCCAGCAATATGAGGGTAATTGAAATCACCCATTATTATTGTATTTTCTGGTTTTGTAGCTTCTCTAACCTCCCTTACATTTCACAATCACCATCACCATCCTTGTCAGGTGCTCAGTAGTATCTTCCTACTGCTATACTTTTATTCTTCAAGCATAGAGATTCTATGTACAGTTTGAGTCATTTAAGATTTTCAACTTATTTGACTCTCTGCTTTTTTTTTTAAATATAGTGCAAGTTCCCCACCAGACTTACTCTGTCATTCCTATATTTTTTGTAGCCTGGTATTACCTTATATACTCATCACTGTAAGTGGCATAAGTTAAAAAATAAAAATACTTTGCACTTCTGTCATGCCATTTAATGCACATGTTTCAAAGATCATTATGAAGGTGAGTAAATATCTTTATGTCCATCTTATAGATGGGGTAAGTGAGGCACACAGAGGTAATGTGACTTGTCCAGAGATAGCCACTGTCTAGCTATGTATCTGGTAGTAGAGTGTAGGTCTCCGATCCTGATTACCAAACTTGTGCTCAGTTCACTGGATTACAGCACACAATTGCACCTGTAATCTCCCTGTCATTTACCCTTAATGGCTGGTCTGTTGTCTGAGGATACACCTTCTCTGCTTCTCCCAAGGCTGCTCAGTACAACATTGTCTGCTACTGTTAAGTCCCATGAATAATTCTCTTCTGGTGTCTGAGAAGAATTTATGAAAGTGCTGAGGCTGGGCCAGAACACTGGCAAGCCGTCCCATTATAGTGGTACTGGACCTGCAGGATAGCCTCATCTTCCAGGGGCATACAGACTGATGGCTCCATTGGTACAAGGTTACTTGTGCCATTCGGAGCTGTTATTTGATGAGCATGTAACTGCTCCAAGGTGCTCCTGAATCGGTATGGGTTATAAAAAAATGGCATTAAAATGTAGCACCTATGGGTGTCCTATACTATTATAACCAGCCCCACTACAAAATATTACTCTGATTCATGACACATCTAATCATTTCATATACTTAGTAGTGTTATCAAAAACTTGGAGAATAGTGTTGTAGGTGATCTAAATATGGCTTATAGGCTCTCGCCCTTGGTGGTTCTCTAATAAAACTCACACACATCTAGTAATAGTCTAGTCTACACTGGAGCTGATTTAAAGGAAAAGGTGTAAGCACTCTGTGTAGTGTCCTAATTCTACAAAGTACACAAGCATTTCTAATTAAGCCCCTAGAACACTGTCCTTGTCCCCTAGGGCTCCTTCAAGTCCCCCTTTGATCATATAGGATCCTCTTTGATCCTGGAATATTTTGTCATATTGTTTTATACCATATAGAAGTAGTCATGTGTGATTTTGTTGGGAGACCGAAGCACTGGAGAAATCAAAAGGTCTATGGTTACTGGCCACCTTTGCCCTAAGAAAAAATTAAAATAAGATTCTGAGCATTACTTGATGGTTACAGTGGGGGCCTTGTCCTGTCACCTTCTTTTTGGCATGTCATATTTGTAACCTACATGTTCTGCTTGACTAATTTCTCAAGGTTGATCTGCCTTTCCAGTTCCTGCTCTTCTATCAGTGCCATTGACTATTTGCCCTGTAAAGAGGCAGGAGGACTATTTCTGTCTGAGTCTTTAGCTGATCTCGTTTGTCTGCAGCATGTTCCTGTATCCCTTGATAACTGCCTTCCCAGTGGGGTCTGCTCTTTCAAGCCTTGCATTAGAGCAGATCATAGTCCCTTTGCTCTCAGCCCTTCATGGGCTACTTCTCTTGTCTGTGACTCTCTCAGGCTCTAATTTCAGCTCTCTACATTTTGGTTTCCCTTTTGTAGCTAGGCATAAGGATGCTGCCTCCTTTTTGCTGTTTTCACACTAACTGTCTCCTTGGCACTTCCTATTTTACACATGTGATCCAGTAAGGGTAATCCTACACTGTCTAAATAGCAATTAGAATTTAACTAGGGATGCCATGTTCTTGATAATTGATTGCTGAGATAATGGGAAGGGTAGGGTGTTTCCATTAAAGCTGCTACTATTTCTGACTGGCATCACTTAACAAATGGTTACCAGCAGATACACTGGTTTATACTCCCTAGATTAACGGGTTCTAGCTGATGGCAGGCTAAGCTTCATTGTTAATAATGGCGAGGTGGGGCATAGACTTGTAATCTCGGCACTGGTATGTCTGTCCATCTCTGCCAATCATTGCACTCCCTGTGCAGCTCCTTCCATCTGCAGACTGATAACTATAGGTTTTTGCAGGAGGCAGGTGTCAAATTCCATGAGCAGGCGTTCCTGCAGCTGGGTGCTGTTTGTCATTATAATGAGTTGGCTCTTTACCATCTCATTTCAGAATGCCCTGAATGTGCTCGTAACCACAAGTTCCCATATTGCAGCCACAAACTGATTTATGGGTTCTTGTCTCACTGACCACACTGCTGAAACTTAGTCTGTTCCACTAATGCATTTGAAATGGATCTGGTAGGTTTTTTATAGTGCTTGCATGTTCGCTGCATAGAAGGTTGCAAAATATGCCGTCCTTATGCCCCCATGAATAAAAGAGTGATGCTGACTTCCATCTGTTCCTTCATCTGGTCACCTTCCCTCCTCCAGGCCCCACTCCCTCAAAAAAATTCCTACTAGCTAGTTAATGGCAGAATCAGAATTCCTAGTCACATGTGTAAGTTTGCCTTCCTCTCTGCCAAATGATTCTTTGTAAATAATCAAAGAAGTAGGCTCTCAAACAACAAGATGATTATTCAACTTAGTAGTATAAATAACTGATACATAGATCACCTAATTACCTCAGTCCTTCTGAACTTCATTTTTAGGATCTTGTTCTTTAGCAGGATTTCACATCCATTCTTTATGAACCTAGATAAATTGGGTCTTTTAACGTTGTTGACCATGTGACACGCTCTTGATGTGCTTTGCTTTTGTACTGCTTTTCAGCCAGTAGCTAGCCCTGGATCTGAGACTAGGTTTGTGTTTTGTATTAATTTAAATTCAATTGTTTGGGTCTCAAAGAAGATAATAGGCATTGAATGGAAAACTTGACAGGAAAAACTGAAAATGTGTGGGGTGTTTTTTTCATTTTCAAATTAGAAAATAAGCATTTTGTGTTCTGCCAGAAAAGCTAAGTGTGAGAGGTGTGAAATCAGCTCAGATCACATAATTAAAATTTGTGTGACACTTAGTTCATCATAAAATTTTCACCAGTTTTTCACTGTCAGTTCCCCAGTTATTTCCTTATCTGAATTTACTAGTGACATTCCCAACGGGGATTCTGTTATACAAAGAGCATTAATGCTTGTGATAAGGCTCTATAACCTGAGAGATGATTACAAAATATCATAAGTAATCTAATATGGTAGTATATCTAATATGTAATGAGCACAATAACAAAGCACTATGAAGGGGACATATTTTTGTATAAACCTGCAAAAAGTTTGCACAGACTAGGCCATTTTAGTGTTTCAGATTAAAATGCTTCCAACTACCGCACATTATAACCTTCCCATACAACATTCCTGACCCTTCTGCTTTGCAACATTTTACGTTTGCAGCTGCAGCATTTTCTGGCTTATTATGTAGAGGTATATTATATGGGATATTCAGTTGGATACTGTTATACATGAAGATCAGCTCTGGTCTCACCCGGCCCGCCCTTTGATACTGCGAGATCATGGTGTAGCCCAGCTTCGATGTCAGTCCTTCCCAATAATTTGGAATTGATTTGAAATAAAATCTCATTTTATGATTCTGAAATATTTAGTTGCCTTTTCTTGACTTCTAGGTAGGAGCAGAACTAGGAGTGCCAAAATACTGGCTCTTCTACCAAAACTTGCAGTCCAGTTTTGTGAACCAAAGAAATGTATGTATATTATTTGCTTTAGTTGCTTGGCACATTTGGATACTTAACTTAAAAGAATCTGTATGTGAAATTCTCCTGTCTCTGATACAGAATTCAGCACTAATAATCAAACTAGAAAAAAATAATCAGGGACTACAAAGATGGAGGAATTAAAAATAAGAGAGTGCAGAAATGGGGGACACATTTGTGGTGTTCCAGTAATCCCACCCGCTGATTGGTCAGATGATTCCTTCTCCTTCGGATCTTCCCACACAAATATTTTAAGCATACAGATCAGGAAAGTGGAGCTAGTTGAAAAATTTCCATTGAAACTATTTTTTAAACAGAAAATGGAGGGTTGACTAAATCAACTTTTGTGCAAAAATATCTTCTTCCAGGTTTTCCCCCGCTGCCATGTGGGCCTGGCTCCCAAGCTGAATGACTTCTCCAATGATATACCATGGCCTCTCATGTTGCACCGCCTCCTCTCAGCATGTTGAGACACTGGTGCATCATGCAAGATGTAGTTTGACCAAAATATTTCAGGGTTGGTTGTTGCTTTTTAGTTTTTCCCCTGAGAAGTCAATTTTCTATGAGGGGGAAAAATGCTATTTGTCTACTATCTGTACTGGAGAAATCCATCCTTTTCACAGGACACAATCATGCCTCCTTTTTGTAGAAGAACAATGCATTCCCCCAACCTGGAATAAGAAAGAGTGAATCCTTTTTTTTTTCCCAGCCACCCAAGGTTCTTGCTTTTCATGTAAATATATAATGAATTTAGACTGGGCTTTTAACTAGACCCATCAAAGACAACAATATACTGAATTCCTTTCTCAAGTGGAGCTTGGGACAGTTAAAAACACAATGCCGTAACAGTTCTATGAATGTAAGCAGTGTCAGGATGAGCTCCACCCTGACATCTGGTGGTGAGGTGTGGCAAGTTGTGGAAAAGAACTTCAGGGGCCGATCTCATTTGCATAGGCACACCCACCACGCCTAGAATGAGACCATAGCTGCCCAAATGGTCACTTTGGCTGCTGTGGGATCCCCAGTGTCTCTGTTATTGGGGCAGGAAGAATAAATTGTTATTACCCTGATTATGGGAACTGTGCTTGGAACTGCACATGGCCTTTTGTTATGATGGAGGGATTCACCATCAACTAAGTAGCACTCGCTAGGCAAGGGTCATGGGTTCCAAAACTGTGTGAATGGAGAGAGGCTGGGGACAAGTATTAATACTTGGTGGCATGGGCCCCTTGGTGAGGGCCTTACATGCTAATTGCACTTCCTCCTCTCTCCACTGTGGAATATCAGAGCTAATTTTGATTTCATTAGAAGTCTAGTTATAGGCTGCTGAGCTCACTTTGGGCTGACAGTGCACCGGCACTGGGGCTCCCCTATTATAAGCTGAATTCACCTAAGAGCTGAAATCACTGAATGTTGTGTTAAGTAGTGGGGGAGCCTGAAGATATATTGTGGAGCAGTTCGATGCAGCGCAGTGTGTGGATGGCGGAGCGGAGCGGAGCGCAGCTGAGCGAAGGAGTTCGTGGGGCGGCTGGCGGAGCGGAGCGCAGCTGAGCAAAGGAGTTTGTGGGGCGGCTGGCGGAGCGGAGCGCAGCTGAGCGAAGGAGTTTGTGGTGCGGCTGGCGGAGTGGAGCGCCACTATGGAGCTATGGGGCGGTCAGCTTCAGATCACGTAAGGTGCCTCTTACCCCTGTCCCATTTCCACCCAGGTTGGGAGGTAAAGCTCCGCAGATAAACTTTCGAACTCTGGGGCTGCCCTGACCAGGGACAGAGACTTTTGGGGCATTGGACTTTTGGGACTTTGGGTGATTTGGAGTTGCTGGACTCAAGAACCAAAGGGAAAAGGGCATGCCCCAATTTGCCTGGGGTGGGTTTTTTTTGCTCATGGGTTGTGTTATGAATCCTGTTGGTGGTGTTTCCCCAACATAATGCCACATTGTTTCTCTCTGTTATTAAAAGACTTTTGCTACACTCAGACTATGTGCTTGCGAGAGGGGAAGTATTGCCTCTTGGAGGCGCCCAGCGGGGGTGGTATATATTTGTCCCAGGTCACTGGGTGGGGGCTCGAGCCGGTTTGCATTGTGTTATTGGAATGGAACCCCTAGATATTGAACCTGGCCCTTGTTGCTGCCAACTCTGACGGGCAGAAGGGTTACATGAAAATAGGTTTAGATTTGAAGATGAGAGGTTTAAGCAATTTGAATTGACTTCCTTCTTACAGAGAACAGTTAACAGCAGCTTAGGGATAATGTTGTTTACTAAGAAAATATGTGCTGCTGTGTCATACTGATATTTCATTGCCTCTCCCATGAATTGACTGGCTTTGTATGTGTGTGTATTTTTGTTGAGTTATTTCTGCAGGATATCCCAGTTAAGCTTGACAGCTTGTTAGCACGGAGTTCCTGCCCGAGGGCTGCTTGTAGACATATCTCATTGTACTAAACATCAACAAAATATTTGCACAGGTACAAAGCAATGGGCCAAATTCATCCCTGGGGTAAACAGGCTAACACCAAGGCTGAATTTCACTCTTCACATTGAATAAATTCTTTTTATCGCTTTGAGTACACGTTTGTGTGACACATGAGCAAAGCACTCTGCTCTTACTCTCTATTGAGAAATCTCAATGGCAGGTGACAATCATACTACAGCAAACAAAATAAGCAAAATCATACTTCTAGATGTGAACTTGCTGAGACTGGAATGAGCTCTGAAGACTTGGAGTCTGATTCAAGGACAATTGTAATCAATGGACTCCTACTGACCTCAGCAGACGTTTGATCATACCCATGATTTTTCGGTCACTTTCCATCAAAGGTGCTATTTGAAACCAGTGGGGTAAAGGGACAATGTAGCCAGCTTCTTGAAAAACAATATTTTGGTTTTGCATTGATTGTTTCACAAAATGTACTTGGGGTAAAAGTAACTATTTTTCATTAAAATTGTGAGTTTTTCACTTGAGTAAAAGTACAAATAGAAGCTCAAAAATGGAGGTTTAAAAAAAAAAATCTTGTGGCCTGACCTTCAAAATTGCCATTCCTACAGTACATGCCCTCGAACAGGAAGATATCCAGTTTTCATGCACAAATGTACAACTTTGCATTTGCCACGTGTTTTGGAAATCAGGCTCTTTGGTTTCAAAAAATGTTTGTATATGGTGACAAGTGCTGCTTTCTGCGTGAAGGTTTTCAGAATGCTTTGCTGAGGGGAAAAGGAGTGTGATCTCTATTTTCAAGAGTTTTGTCACTCAACCATAAACATCACTGACACCTGGCAACTGGTTTGCGATGGAGTCTCTCACCACGGCAGCAGTAGAGGCTAACACAGACAGTTATTCACGTCTGGCCCATGGTTGGTGGGCAATAGTGAGTCCAGGGCTCAGGTCCTCAGGCAGGAAATGAGCAAACAGTTATAATTAGCAGGCCCAGGCCCTGGGTCAGGGTGGGGCAGCAGAGAGTCAATGGCTCAGGCACAAATGCAGGTAAACAACCAGCCCAGGTTCTTGGCTCAGAGGGGCCTGGGAGATGGGGAGACTGCCACCCACAAGTTAGATGGCAGGGAATACACAGTCCCACCCACTCCACTGTATCCCAGCCCAGGGGCCTAGCAGCAGCAGAAGGCCTGCCTCTGAGTCAGTGGGGATCCTGGCTGCAACACACTGACATAGGCTCTGGCACTGCTACAGCCAGACTAGGGTCGGTTGCCCCCGGGCTACTTCCTAACTCCCCCTGTAGAGGTTTCTGGGTCTGGATGGTGTCCTCCATGGGGTCAAGTACCATGGGCTCCTCTGGGAAACTGGCGAGGGGCAGGCTTGGCAGCTCCTCCAGGCTCTGGTCAACATCAGGTGTTGGTTGGGCAGGCCAGTCTTTGGGTCCGCCGCCGGTTGCTGGGGTCTCCCAACCGGGAGCTGGGCTGCAGGCGTCTGGCCTCTCTGGCGGCTGCTCCTCTAGTGAGCTCTGGGGTTGGGCTTTTATACTTCCTGTCCTGCGCCTTGACCTCTGGGGGGAGGGCGCAGGACACGCTGGCTCCACCCACTTTGTTGTCCAGAGGGGCTCTTCCCTCTCCGGAGCAACTGGGGGCCACACTGCCTCACTACAGTACCCACTTTACAAAACCCACCATGACATTTAGCATTTTGATTTGTTAGATTGGATGGTCTTCAGAACAGGAACTGTGTGTATACATGTTTACATGGCACCTGGGAGCCCTAATCCTGATTGTGTGCTACTGGATTATACATATTAATTAATAATTGACAATGTTATAAGCAGGTATAGACCAGATGCGAAAGACTTGGGGCTTGATCCTGTGAGAAGGTAGGGCTCTCAGTATCTTGTAAGATCAGGTCCCTTAAAAAGGCAAAAAGACGAGGTTACTCTTATCCCTAGAAATCTACTGTCTATCTGGGACTTTGCATTTTCGTCATTGGTGATAACGAATGTTTCAAGAACCAGAAAGAGTTCAAGTACATTGTTCTTTGAGAAAGCATGGTTGTAGTCTAATTGGTTGGGCATATATGACTCTAGTTCCTGTCTTCTGCATCCTTTTAATAAGTCCTTCCTGTGGAGCCCCCAGGCTTCTACCTCACAATAGGTGTCCCTCCAGATTTCTCAATCATGTTTCTGTATCCTTCAAGCATTATTTGGTTTTTGTGCCTCAAATAAATAATAGGGTCACCAACCCTCCCGGATTGGCTGGGAGTCTACCAGAATCAGCCTCAATTTCCTGGTGACTATTAAAAGCAATCCAGGAGATTTTAATAGGCCAAAAGTCCGGCTGGTGGCGCAGCGGGGCTAAGGTAGGCTCCTTACCTGCCCTGGCTCTACATGGCTCCCACAAGCAGCCGGCATGTCCAGGGAGTCTCCGTGTGCTGCCGGATATGCCACAAACAGCGTAAGCTGCTGTGTTTTTTCATTACATCTGTGTGGTTTGTGCTTTGTCAGAAACACCTATACATTAAATATCAATCAAAATCAAGAAGGTAAGTATCCATATTTCCAGTGGTGAGCTGAAGCCAGTTCGCTAGAACCGGTTGTTAAATTTAGAAGCCCTTTTAGAACCAGTTGTTCCATGAGGGACAACCGGTTCTAACAGGCTTCTAAATGTAACCAGCCAAAAGTGGCGCCTTAGGCGCTGACTCCATGGGAGCACCCAAGGGGAAAATTTGGTGGGCGCAGAGCACCCACCAGCAGCTCCCCGCCCCATCCCACCCCTGGCCCAGCTCACCTCTGCTCCACCTCCACCTCCTCCCCTGAATGCACCACCCCGCCCTGCTTCTCCGCCCCCCCAGGCTTCCCACGAATCAGCTGTTTGCGTGGGAAGCTGGGGCAGACTGAGAAACAGGTGGCGGCTTCCCGCTCAGGCCCAGGTAGGCGGAGGTGAGCTGGGGCGGGGGGGCCCGAGGAGGGCGCCCACGCAGCAGCAGGTAACCCGGGGGGGGGGAGCCGTGCAGGGGACCGCTCCCTGCCCCAGCTCGCCTCCGCCACCCTCGGCCTGAGCAGGAAGCCGCCACCGAACAGCTGATTCGCGGGAAGCCGGGGGGCCGGGGCAGAGAAGCAGGGCGGTGCAGCGCGTTCAGTGGAGGAGGCGGAGCGGAGGTGAGGTGAGCTGGGGCCGGGCGTGGGGCAGGGAGCTGCCAGTGGGTGCTCTTCACCCACCACATTTTCCCTGTGGGTGCTCCAGCACCGGAGCACCCAGGGAGTCGGCGCTTAAGGCACCACTTTTGATGTGATCAGTGAGGGAGCGGCCGCTCCCCCTGCCTCCCCTCTGGGAGCCAGAGGGACCTGCCGGATGCTTCCTGGGAGCTGCCCCAGGTAAGCAACGGCAGGACTCCTCACCTTGCCCCCCAGTAGGTCCCTCTGGCTCTTAGGGGCAGGGTGGGCACCCACTACGGTGGCCCTCGAGACCCTCCTGCCCAGTTCCAGGGGCAGTCAGGGGATGGGGAGGGGGGTGGATGGGGCAGAGGTCCTGGGGGGGGGGGTCAAGGAACACAGGGAGGTGGAGCTGGATGGGGCAGGAGTCCCGGGGGGCAGGGGTGGGCAACAACCCCCTCGTGGGGTGAGGAGGGAACCCATTGTTAAGATTTTGGCAGCTCATCACTGCATATTACTATCTAAATGACTCCCTGCATTTTTTTTCAGACCCCCAAACCAGCATTATGGGAAGTTAGTTAGATGAATCATAAACCCACTTTTAAAAACATGGCAATAACACAGACTATAATAAAACAGACTATAATAAAACATTGATAAAGCTGAGTAAATCATATCCATTTCAGCACATTCTAACTAATCCAAAGGAGTAACTAGGGTGTGTTAAGCAGGCTTTTTTTTTTATTTCCATGGAATAACAATCTCTCATCTTCAAAAATTAAATATTTTTATGGGTGTCATTTCTCCCCTCTCCTGCTGTTCTCCCACATTTTTCATGGACCTCCTTCCACCCAACCTAGTTTCAGCATTTTACCTGCTGAGGTTTTGTGGTTTTACCTTAGCTGATTATTCATACATGAAGAGAGCAGTTAATCCAATGAAAGACCTTCAGAAATTAGGAAGGATTAGTTGTGTGGCCTCTCTTAGGTGGGAAGCTGCTCATGGCATTGAAAGACTCACTCTCTCTCATCCCAGGACAGGCTTACTTCTCTGGGTTGGAGCTGACCTTGACAACAAATCCCTAATTGACTAGTTTAGACACTAGTGAATCAGTCTCCCCAATACAGGTAATTGGCTACTAAAATCATATGATGAATTTAAGTCCTCATAAATGTCACTTATATTTAATCCATAAAAGTTCACTTAGTATATTTCAATTTATTTCCTAACAACTAAAATATTTTTGTCCGCCCCTCCCCCAATCCTAGATTTCTAGAGTAAAAGCAAAAAGGCTTTCTTAGCTTTTTTTAAAGGTTTCCACCTAGTGGCCAAGTATTATCAACAAGACAGGGACATCTCCTTCAACAGCGTTCCAATGGAGAGGAAATAGATAAATGCTGCAAACTTAAATTTAGTAATGATCCCTGCACTAAATGTTCACCTGGGTTGAAATAAAATCTGTGATATAACTTTGATTATCAGGATAGAAATCACTAAATGCAATGTTAATTTCCCATCTATACACTTTTCACAAGTCCTAGAAGACATTTTTGCATTAATGCCAATTTCATAGACAGTACAAAATGTGTCCTGATCCATGAAAGGCCGTAAGAAAACACCCTGTTAGTGCAAGATCCTTTGGATATAAAGTTTGGCATGGACAAATGATTTGATATCAGTTTATTAGGAATCAATTTATTGCTGTTGGACAACACATATTAGCAGTTAACCCCTAAGTTGTGCAGAGTGTGACTGTAAAAAATATTAATCAGTCTTGGATGTACAGTGGGACTAGATGAAAAATGCTGGACTGAAGGACATTCTGTAGAGTCATGTGGTATTAGTACACAGGGAGATTTTTCAGGACATTGTCCCTGGCACTTGTGTGTAATATGTCTGAACAAACATCTTCTCAATGTATTACTTCAATCTATTGTGATTAAGTTTTCTCAGCTAAACATGTTTCAGTATCTATACATGGCTATTGCCCATATAAGTTTTCACATTGTTTACATGGGCAAGCACGAGTAATGTGTACCTACAGGGCCATAGGAGGGCCACTTTACTGAATTATGTTATACACTTGTCAAAAGAATTTATTGCATAATTATCATTGTGAAATAACACATTTAGAGGGAACAGTGTAGCAACTACATAGTAATCTCACAGAAAGCAATGGTGATTCTATGAAACCTGAATTACTGTTATTTCCTGATAACTGTGCAACTACCGCATGTCGCCACTGTGTGTGCTATAGCATTGCAAGGATAAGCAGTACTGTATAACCAGCCCTGGCCCAATTCTTAAGCTGTTCTCACATAGTCACAGTAACAGTACTTTGTGGGTTTCAGCAATACACCCTTTGTAATTGCTCTTATCATGTTGACTAATTGAGATCTCTACAGGGATGCTTGTGTGACGCTTTGATGCTGATAGAAGGGGAAAAATCCCTCTGTATTGTTGGTTGTTTAATTCCAAAGTACTTTCGGGTTTTCTTTTTTTTTCTAATACTGTGATTCACTTAAGGGTCATAAAAGAAACTGGGCAAAAGCAGACAGCAAAAGGATCAGAAGATTTGACAAACTGCACTGGATGGCTTTGACACCATGCCACGCTCCTGAGTCTCCTGTACTGGGTATCAGCATTAGATTTGCCTTAAGATCATCAGCAGGTGGAGTTGAAGCAGAAGTGTTACACCTTTCCATAAAGGTGATATCCCAAACTCTCCACTTCTCTGTAAAATGGATACTCTGCTGGCTGTTGCTTCAAAACACAATGGATTGCACACTATCTTACAGGTTTAAGCAGAGTGATCTGCTCTCTGAGTGATGAATTCATTTCAGGTGCAAAGGAGGACACTTATTTGATAAACCTGGGAACTGTGTCATACTGATTAGAAAGGTTTGGAGTATATGTGAAAAAGATAAAGCGTGTGCATGCCTGATAAGATAAACATGATGTATATGAACCTGTGTATATACTGCAAATAACTATATAAATATGACTTAGTTCATTTGTTTCATGAGGATCAGTGTATTTGCGTAGGGGAGGAGAGGACAAATCTTGTCTGCAATCCTGACGGTTCAGTTAACAATTGACAAGGTCATTCTTTGTATCCTGGCAATTTTAAAGCAGTGTCTTTAAGAGCAAAAATATTCATTGATAAACTAAGCAAACAATATGCATTTATTTTGTTTGATACAATAGCTGCATACTCTTGGGGAGTAAAAGTTGGGAAACTGAGTCACACATCCACCCAGTTTACGCTTAATCAGATTTTTGCCTATATACAATTTCAGACAGAATTATTGTCATTTACAGGGTCTGGGCACACACTTATGCCAGGCAAATAATAACAGACAGGGCAAAATTGGTACATGGGCCCAAATTACCACATTCTGGGGCACAGAGAAGTTCTTCCACCTTCCATGATAATTGTCACCTTCTCTGATCCCTCGGACTGGTTCTTCAGTTTCTGTTCTGGCGTTTCTCCAGTTTAGGCCCATGTTCACTTAGCTGTTTTGTACATTTCTACATTACAGATTATTTAATCTTTATCAAATCAGTTTTTTAGCACATTAACCCTTTTGATTTTAGGTAACCCATATATTAAGCATGTGTAAGTTTCCATTACCCAATTTCTGTGTTTTTCCTGCTGGTTTTGCAGTTTCTGGGTCATGTCATTTTATGTCACCCTGCCCTAGGACAGGGAAAGGGGAGGAGGGTTACTTATCTTTACTTATCATTTGTGTTTCTCCCATTTGCATCTTTCAACACAATGTTACCTTTGTTCTGTCAGCAGCATCATTTTAAGAAGATTACCAGTTCTATCTAAAAGAAGAATTGGGAAAACCACACTTCTGCCAGCAAGGGCTTGGCCTAAGAGTTACCTCTTCTGTACTCATTCACGATCCATAATTAAAACCATTAGAATATAGCTATCAAAGCTCTTAATCTCGCTGTTAATGATTCTTCATTTTATATTTCAATCTTATAAGTCAGTATTTGTTATTCTGTATTACCCTTAGTATATTAGAAAGGTGTGAGGGAGCTATGGAAAACACACTGATTCTTTAATGTCAACATTTCTTATCTTCTTTAAACATAGGTTTTTCATTCAAAGTCCAGTTTTGTTTGTGAATCATTATAAATATACTTCATTAGAAATTTTCCTGTGAGTGCATTTTGAGGGGTGTTTCAATTTTAGGGTCTTGATATTTAGTTGTTTTTAATGGTACCCGAACAATCCCTACCATTTACAACTTTACAAATATGGTGAACACCTTGAGAAAAATTGTCTTCAGTGAGACCCTAAGTATTTATGTGGGAAGCAGGCTTTCCTATGAGCAGTTGTAAAACTGCCACAGGGCATAAACCATGTTTGGAATGCATTCAGATAGAGCTGGTCGTGAATTATAAACGTATTTTGTGACTGTTCCTGAGCAAGTTGGCCACTGGGGTTAATTGTCATATATGGTTATGACTGAATAGAAATGTGAATCCTGGCTAACTTTGTGGTCCTAAAGCCCCAAAGGAGTTACCAAAAGCAGCAGATAGCAATTACAGGCTGAAAGTTTGGAAGGGGGAAAAAAAATGTGAGAGATCTGCTTTCAAAGTTTATTTTGATTGCATTAATCCAAAATAAATTGTTTGTTTTTAAATCTCACCTGTGGAAAAGGCAATAACACCTGCTTTTCCTATTCCTGTTACAGCACTGGCTTCACATAGTGCTAATTTCTGTTTAATGCTCAGTAAATTGCAGCAAAGAGAGAATTGTGAAGCTCCCTCCCTCCCCCCTCTCAAAAAAAAAAAAAAGAATAAATGTACTTCCAGTGCTGATAACCTTACTTCTGTGAGGCAGCAAAACTACTGCTTAATTTTATGCACAGTAGGAAAGCCGCTAGCGATCTGGAGGTTGATTATAGAAACCATGATGCGGAGAACAGGAAAGAGCTTCATTTGTAATATATAATGGCATAAAGGATGTATAGATGGCCACCTCTGAAACTGCTACATGGTCATTGGGGCTACATGGGATAACTTATAGTTAATGTGAGCTAACACAGTACTGCATCTGGCAACTAAATCCTGCTGCAGATTTAATCAGTTACCATGGTCTGTCTATACACACTCTGCACATGGATTAAAATAAGGGGGAGTGGAGGACATCACAGCTCCCTTTCCTCCTGCTAAAAGCAGAGTAGAGATCCACCTTCTCTCCCTGGCTTGAGGAGGCATTCCTCCTCAATGGCTCTCCTTACTTCCTGGCAGTTGTGGTGGGAGCTCTCCTTCCTGTTTTAATCTATTTTAACTACAGATCCTGCATACTGCTTCAGCTGGTATTCAAAAGGGAGACTTGTGCTCTGTAGGGAGACATTCCACCAGCGGACGGAAAAAGGAATGTTGTCTTGGTCATGCCAGCAAGAACTCTGTGAAGCCTGTCTCAGCTGCAAGTTGCTGTCTGCTTACAGTACCTTACAATAAAGTCATTTTATTTTACTTAAACATATCCTGTCGTGCCCCATAAAGTTCCCATTATGAGCATAACCCTGTAAATAGCATTGATCATAATTGTACTATGTCAATTGCTACACTCCTTTACACGTTACCTTTGAGCCCTTATAGTGAGAGAGAAAGTTCATAACGGTCAGCATTCTGTAAAATTGTCATTAGGAACGTTAAATGTGTGCACAAGGGGACAAATCCTTTGCCTAGCACCAAGCCCAACAGGCTGGGAGGTTAGGTCCAAGAGCTATGGCAGAACCACTTTATAGAGACCGTTCCAGCCCAATAGCTGCATTAGTTTCTGTGGCCCTTTGTACAACCCCGCTACATGGAGGAAGATGGCAGGTTTCACATAGTGCTCAGGACCCTGGTCTCTCCTATAGTTCACCCATGTCCTGTGTGTGTGTGCGCGCGAGGAGGGAGGGAGGGGGGAGATGCTGCAAAGGGGCTTCCTGGAACTCAGCTCTGCATGCTGCAGGGATGTCCCAGAGTAGTTGGTCCCTGTGAGTAGATGAGCCCACTTTCCTGGTGTCAGAGCAGATGGACCCAATTGAGCCAATTCAAGGGGGCAGAGCTACCCCTTGGGCTATAAAGGCCTGTCAGAGGGCTGGAAGAGGAGGAGTGATTGAGGCAGGCTGAGCCCAAGGAAAGGAGTGAAGCTGACTCTGGTGGTGAGACTCCGGACCAAGGGGCCAGGTACTCAGGGAGATAGCCCTGGAACTGGTGTTCCAGAAGGGAAACAGAGTAGGCTGAAAGAGAAGTGGCTCTGACAAGGGAAGCTATCTGGAACTGGGAAGCTGCAAGAAGCAGGATTACCAGATACTCCTGGGAGGGAAGGCCATCAGGGTGAACTGAGGAACTGTTTTTGTTTTATATGCTTATGTTTGGACAAATAAGCCTACTTCAAGGAGATTGGGCATGGCCTACTTCAATTGGCCTGCTTCTCCATTGAAGCCCACTTCAGTGGAGACTTGTTAGGCTGGGGAGAAACCATGCTGTGTCCCACATGCTGGGAAATGTGGGTATTTTGATTGGCCCCTGATACAAGGGGAGAATGAGTTAGATCTTTGGTGCTTGGTGAAGAGGGAGAAAACTAAGATAAAGTGCTGCTGCAGAGCAAGCGTTGGCTATGAGGGAATGCTTGGGAGGGGGGCACTGTAATACACTTGCCCTTAACCTTAGGCTGCAGAAATACACCACTCCCAGCAAAAGGATTATCCCCTACACAAGCTATGGGGTTTATTCACTTTTTAGTTTTACTGTGACTGTGTGTGGTCATCTTTCAGTTACTTGTCTGCTTAACAAACAACATTTGTGGGGGTGAAATGGTTTTCTAAAGAGCTGCAGTTGCATCTTATTTGTACTGATATAGCACCTAGGAACTGCAGTCACTGACAAGGTCCCCATTGTGGTAGGTGCTATACAAACACAAAACAAAAAATAGTCACTGCCAAAAAAGCGTATAGTCTAAACAATAGCTTAATCAAAAATACAAATGAATAAAATACCGCTGAGAAATGCACACAGCTGAAAAGGTGGAACTTCAAATAAATAACACCACAGGTATTGTGAATCTCACTTCTCAGCAGCAATAAGTGCTATTGTACAAAAAAACTCGAAACAGTGAGTCAAAAACCATGCACTTGCATAAGAGTGAGCTCTAAATGTTCAGTGATATGTGATTCTTAGTTATTCTTGTTGTTTGCATTATCTTAGTGCCTAAAATCTGCTATTGAGATCAAGGTCCCATTGTGAGCCCTCTACAAACAATTAGTGAGAAACGGTTCCTGCCCCAAAAAGTCACAGTATAAATAGACAGATAATGAATAGGAATTTAGGATTACATGATTGACATTCCAGGGTCAAATGACATTACAAATACCTGCAGAAGATAGGAAAGTGCAGGACAAGTCTTAAGTTTTGTGATGTCTCTGACAGGAGAACAGATTCCTAAATTGTCATAAATATAAAGGGAAGGGTAAACACCTTTAAATCCCTCCTGGCCAGAGGAAAAACCCTTTCACCTGTAAAGGGTTAAGAAGCTAAGACAACCTTGCTGCCATCATGTCAAGGGTCCTTCCCCACTCTGAACTTTAGGGGACAGATGTGGGGACCTGCATGAAAAAACCCCTAAGCTTATTTTTACCAGCTTAGGTTAAAAATTCCCCAAGGTACAAACTATTTTACCTTTTGTCCCTGGACTTTTTTCCTGCCACCACCAGGCGTATACCAAATATAACAGAGAAAGAGCCCGCTTGGAAACATCTTTCCCCCCAAAAATCTCCCCAAGCCCTACACCCCCTTTCCTGGGGAAGGCTTGATAAAAATCCTCACCAATTTGCATAGGTGAACACAGACCCAAACTGTTGGATCTTAAGAACAATGAAAAAGCAATCAGGTTCTTAAAAAAAGAATTGTAATTAAAGAAAAAGTAAAACAATCACCTCTGTAAATACCTTACAGGGTAATCAGATTCAAAACATAGAGAATCTCTCTAGGCAAAACCTTAAGTTACAAAAAGACACAAAACAGGAATATCCATTCCATTCAGCACAACTTATTTTATCAGCCATTTAAACAAAACAGAATCTAACGCATATCTAACTAGATTGCTTATTAGCCCTTTCTAGGAGTTCTGACATGCATTCCTGCTCTGGTCCCGGCAAAAGCAACACACAGACCAAGAGAACCCCCCCTCCAGCTTTGAAAGTATCTTGTCTCCTCATTGGTCATTTTGGTCAGGTGCCAGAGTGGTTGTCTTAGCTTCTTAACCCTTTACAGGTGAAAGGGCTTTTCCTCTGGCCAGGCGGGATTTAAAGGTGTTTACCCTTCCCTTTATATTTATGACAATTCGTAATTTTGATTAGTATCTTTTTTATTTTTAACCATTTTTTTTCTATTTGTAACTATTTTAATTTCCCAGTTTCAGGAGATTAAGGAGGTTAGTATTGGGGTAGGGCAGCACTGACAGAGAGTCTGCCTGTGCAGCTGAGGGGCCTGAGATACCTGGGTGCAAGTTGTGAGGGAGGCTGTGGTTCTGGCCCAGTGGAGCAGAGACCTTCAGCCAGGGCTGGTAGAAGGAGAAGGACCACTCTTGGTGTTGAACAACTCTTGCCCTGGGACAGCCCCCACGCTCCCTGCTGGAGAGTTAGTGAGCAGGACTGTGACAATGGAGCTGCAGAGGGCTCGCTGTGGGCAGGTGACACCACAGCCTGCAGGTGCGAGGTACTGGGAAGGCTGCAGGACAGAGCAGAGACTGTTGGCCAGGGCCATGTGAATGAGGAGGCTTCCCTGGCTGCAGGGGAGACTCCTCTGTTGCTGAATGTCTCCTTTCCAGGACTGCCTCCTCATAGTGACACCAATCTATGTGGGAGCTAGGTATGGGGGAGGCTGCACTTGACAACTTTTACCAATGGATATTTTTTTCCCATTAATTTCTGTTTACCTGAAATCGATGTTTACCAACACTAATGTTTAAATTGAATCCTACCAAGCCTATGTATGCAGATGGAATACAGCTACCTGATTGATACTTGCAGGATGATGATCAGCAGCCAGTTTATTTGGGCATCATGCCACAGAATTTCCTGTCACCTCTAATCTTTCTCACTATGCATCCCAGTTTGCCCTCCAGTGAGGGATGTATAGTTTCATCTGGGGAATTTACCAGATCAATTTTTTAAAGTAAAGAGCTCAGCACTGGATGCACTAAGCAGTGTCCTCCTCTTTGTAACAATGTCCCCAGCAGGGCTGAATGAAGAGGCATGTTTAGTATGTAACTAATGGCAGTAGACAACAACCATTGTTGTCAGATGATTCTTCAATTAATGGTTGTGCAGTGCTTTGAAGAGGCAAAGTGTCATATCAGTGCTAAGTATCATTATTATTATTATTCAGTTCCCAGTAGATTATAGAGTAGGTGCATTGTGATGGTATTTCCTCCTTGGAATTTAGTTCTAACATGGTTGCAAATGGGAATGTGCACAGGGCTTTCTAGCTGTGACAATTTAAAAGAGTGAGATTTCAAAAGATCAGAAGTGAGATTTTAAATGTTTCATTGAAGCTCATTGCAAAACACTTCCTCATAAGAGTGAGATACTTTAACTACTGCCTGAAAATTAATCCCAGACAATTCTTCTCTCACTCCAAATGAGTGACAGCTAGCTGGTGTATGGAAGCTAGTAACGGTGTGTGTTGGGGTCCAAAATGTAGATACAAATGCAAGTAACATGAACATTACACTCCCATCAGAGTAACTCCTTGTCAAGCCTAAAACAAAAAACCCCCACCCACCCAAACAAACAGTCAGCTAATTTAGTTCTAATAGAAAAAGAAAACCTGCATACAAAAATAAAAGAATGTAAAACTTCAGAGCCTAGAAAGTCCACTGACTCCTACTTCTTGTACAGCCAATCACTCAGAAAAACAAGTTTGTTTATATCTGCCGGAGAAAATGCTGACCACATCGGACTTTCAGATGACACTGTAAACAAGAATGACACCATTATAATCAGTGTCACAAGATATTTACATGCCAGATGCGGTAAAGATTCAGATGTCCCTTCATGCTTTAACCACCATTCCAGGGGACATGTGGCTGTGCTGATGACGGGTTCTGCTAGAAAACGATCCAAAACAGTGCAGACCAATGCAAGTCCATTTTCATCATCTGTGTCAGATGCCAACAGCAGAAGGTTGATTTTCCTTTATGGTGGTTCTGGTTCTGTAGTTTCTGCATCAGAGTGTTGTGCTTTTAAGACTTCTGAAAGCATGCTCCACACTTCGTCCCTCTCACATTTTGGAAGGCACTTCAGATTCTTAAACCTTGGGTTGAGTGCTGTAACTATCTTTAGAAATCTTACATTAGTACTGTGACAAAGTTCTTCCTCTATCTTGGTGGGTCTTGCGCTTATTGGCGGATTTGCTCGCCTCAGAGATTCATAGCAGCTCTCAGTTTGGCCGTTTTCATGAACCCACAGTCCAGGTCAACTCCTCCTGTGTCTGATCAGGAGTTGGGAGGTTTGGGGAGAACCCGGGCCCGCCCTCTACTCCAGGTTCCAGCCCAAGGCCCTGTGGAATGCAGATGTCTAGAGTGCCTCCTGGAACAGCTGTGCGACAGCTACAACTCCCTAGGCTACTTCCCCATGGCCTCCTCCCAACATCCTCTTTATCCTCACCATAGGACCTCCCTCCTGGTGTCTGATAATGCTTGTAATCCTCAGTTCTCCAGCAGTCCACATTCTCATGCTCAGCTCCTCACACGCACCACAAACTGAAGTGAGCTCTTTTTTTAAACCCAGGTGCCCTGATTAGCCTGCCTTAATTGATTCTAGCAGCATCTTGATTGGCTGCAGGTGTCCTAATCAGCCTGTCTGCCTTAATTGTTTCCAGAAAGTTCCCGATTGTTCTGGAACCTTTCCTGCTCCGTTACCCAGGGAAAAGGGACCTCCTTCGCTTGCTGCTACTCTATTTGCTTTCTATGCTCTCCTAAAGCGCGCTGGCCAGGGCTTTTCTTACTTTTTGACCCTGCTTCAGTTCCCCCCGCCGACCGGGCCAGACGCTTTTTCTTCGTTTTGTTTTTTTTTGCTGGTTTTTTGCTGCTGTTCGAGTGCTGGTCAACTGCCAGCTTGCTGCCAAGCCCTCCCACGCCTGCTTTCGGACGCTGCTATTGCTCCAGCTGAAACCCCCAGGGGGGGGGACTGCTGACCCACTCCCCGGTGGAGGGGAGTGGAAGCCCCCAGACCCAGCCGTTTGCTGTTCGTTTGTGGACCTGTAATTAATCGACAAGTTATTTTTTTTCTTCTTATCTATTTGGCATTTTTGGAATGCTCCACAAAGCCCGGGAGAGAAGACAGCCGACAAAGACATCGCCCAGGGAAGCTATAAATCATCGTGGAGGGGGCCATAAGACTGAGTAACTTTTGAAATGTACTCTCGTGTAGGGGGAGTTTGACTGTGTCTTAATTGCGTTTGTAGGGGCACAGGGGGTGTGGCACAGAGCTGCCCCCCGATCCATTGGTGCCCCCCCCAACACTACTACAACCATCACGGGCCCCCCGCCGTCCGTCCCTGCTGGCAACTTGCCATCTGCCTTTGGATTCAGCTGCTTGCTCTGAATTTCGCCGTCCAGACCAGACACAACAGCCGACCAAATGAGACTCTTTGGACAAACGCGCGTGGGTCCACGTTCTTCCCCCCCCCGAGACTGCCCACCCCACAGTTTGCCCCTACTACCTTACCCCAACTCCTGTTTCCTCGACCCATTTGGCCCCCCTCCCCCTGCCTGCAGCCCAACAGGGAGAAGCAGTTAATCTGCTTCCCCCTCCCCCCTCCTCCTTCTGGTGTCTCCCCGCCTCTTCCTGCTCACGATGGCGGGGAATGAGAGGGGTGAAGCCCCTCTAACAACCTCAGCTGCCCCTCCCCCACCTACCCCCCTGACCAACCCCCAAGCCTCCCCCCCCGACCACTGCTGCCAAAACACCTGCCACCGCCCCCGCTGGGGCATTGGCAGCAGGAGGCAGCGGGGCGACCACTGCTGCTGCTACACCCACTGCCCCCCCAGATTCTAGGAGAGCCCCCCCAGTTGCCCGGAAAGGCCAGGGTGTGAAGAAGGGAAAGGGCCCCGCTACAACCACCAGGCCCTCCATGGCAGGGGCTGCCCCCACCGCTGTGGCCTCGTCATTGACCATGGCGTCCCTCCCCGCTGTTGCCTCCACCAGCTCTGCGAGCGTCCCTCCCCCGGCCCCCAGGGCTTATGCCCGGGCGGTAGCAGCACCCCCACTGTCTGCCGCCTCATCATCTCGCCCACCCATCACCTCCGCTACCATCAATAGCGGCCGGGGCCCCTTCCCCATCATGACCAGGAAGCACGGCTTCCATTGCCTCCTGGTGCCCGCTTCGCCCCACGTGCAGACATACCGTGCAGGCATTGGCGAGGGTGGTAGGACCCACAGCTATTGTGGTGGCCTCCAAAATGTATGGAAAGGTCGTCTTTTTCTTAGCATCGGAGGCTGCCGCCCAGGAGGCAGTGGAGAAGGGCCTGGCGATGGGGGGGGGGTGTTCATTCCCCGGGAACCGCTAGAGGACCTGGGCGTCCGCCTAGTCCTGACCTCCATCCCTCCTTTTCTACCCAATGCCACCCTGTTACCCGCTCTCTCCAACCTGGGGAAACCCATTTCTGTCATCAGCCCTCTCCCGCTGGGCTGCAAGGACCCCACCCTCCGTCACGTCCTTTCGTTCTGCCGGCAAGTGCAGCTTCTACCGCCGCCGGCGGCGCGTGACGGAGAGGCGCTCGAGGGGTCCTTCCTAGTCCCCTACCAGGGAGCCCGCTATCGGGTCTTTTACTCCACAGGAGAGGCCTGGTGCTACCTCTGCCAATCAGTGGGGCATGTCCGAAGAGACTGCCCCTTCGCCCGGCGGGGAGGGACATCCGAGACCCCCGAGACCCGGCAGGACATCGTGTTGCCGACGCCCCTGGCCACCCAGTACCTGAAACCACCTCTCCTCCTGCTCGGGCCTAAGAGACACCTCCTCTACAATGCCCAGACAAGCGAGGGAGCCCCGCCCTTGCTGTTAACAATCCAGCAGAGCCTATGGAGGAGGATGCAGCAAAGATATTCCCGGGCATAGAAGAGGGCCCACCCCATGGAGAACCGCCCCCCCGCATGCTGCCTCACCGTTACCCCCCCGAGCCCCTGAACCATCGCCTCTGCCCCCCCCGACACGACCCCTGCTAACCAGCCCCCAGACAATGCTATGGAGGGCTGGACCCTAGTCCAGGGAAAGCGAGGCAAGTGGAAGGCTCGAGCTCCGCTCCACCCACCCGATGCGGAGGCCCCCCGGAAGACCAGGAAGGGGGGCACTGACACTAAGCCTTTCTCTATGCCCACGAGTGAGATCCATCTGCCGGTGTCAGGGGGGAAGACAAAATAGCACTGGAAGGTAGAATCTCCCCTCCACGGGAGACCCTCTCCTCCGAGACCCCTGAGGAAGCCCCTTCTGCCCGAATATCACCCGAACCCCCCGCGAACCCTGAAGCGACCGCCGTAGCGGGCGCCAGATGGGAGACCCCCGGGGTGGCAGAAGACGACCTCTCCTCCATGTATGAGGAGATCGAGGCCCTAGGTTTGATCCCGGTCACCCAGGGAGAGAATGACCTACTGCCGGCTGGCCTCGATCTGGGCAACCTTACTCCAGTCCCCCTTTCCCCATGCTCCCTCCCCCTAACTGCCTTCCCGGGAGGGCACCCTACAGAAGGTGGTCCACCACCTGATGCCATGGCTGCCAAATCCACCACAAAGCCTGCGCCTAGCATCACTGGGAACTCCCTCCCTCTCCCCACCTTAACCCTCGAATCTGCTCGGGAGATTGCCTTGCCTCTCAGCTGCTTGCCTCCCGAAGCCCAGAGCCTCGCCTCTGCCCCCGCCCCCACCCCTGTCCCTGCCCAATCCACCTCCTCCTGCAATGCTATTGCCACCTCTGCGGTTATTTCTTTCCCTTTTTTTGCGGATCCCCCGCAAGGAGCAGCCTTTGCATTTTCCTGCTGCGACCCATTAGGAGCTGCAATTTTCTCTCCGCCATCCCCTTCTACCCCAAGGCTTGAGATGGACCAAATAACTTTAGCCCATCAGACGCCCCGTCGGTGGTCCGCACCCTGCCTGCCCACCTGAGTGGACCACGAGGCTGCACCAAGAGCCCCACCAGGGAATAACTGGGAAATCGCAACCCCCCCACCCCCCCATGAGCTGCGAAAAGCGTTGCGGGAGTTTTTAGAAGATGTCCGTGGCTCCCGCAACTGGGTACAGCTAGCTGTCCAGCTATAGGGGGACTTTGATCAAATCCTCCAGGCCACAAGGGCCCTTATAAAGGAGGGTAGAGGGAAAGGAAGGCACGGTCCCACGGCCTACGGGCGGGCCCATAGCTTCCATGATGATTTACTCACTTACGGGATGGGTCACGGATTGTTGCGTGACCTGCCGGGGGCCGCAAACACCCCCACCAACAAGGAACCCCCCACAACCCTAGCCCTCCGAATGAGGCCTCTCATTATCGCAACTTTGAACACCAGGGGCTGTAGGATGGCTCTCCGCAGGTCCCAGGTGCTCTCTTACCTTTGGGAAGGGGGGTACTCTGTGGTTTTCCTGCAGGAGACCCATATGGATCCGACCGCTCAGGACAGCTGGCGGCTGGAGTGGGGGGACGGGGTCTACTTTAGCCATTTCACGCTTCGACAAGCTGGAGTGGTGACCCTGTTCTCCCCCAACCTACGGCCCGAGGTGCTAGGGGTCACTGAGGCCGTGCCACCTGCTGCATCTCCGAGTCCATATTGAGGGGTTCGTGGACAACCTCGTTAATATCTGTGCCCCGACAATGAGCCCGAAGCGGCCGCAATTCTATCAGCGGGTGTCCGACTTCCTCGGCACCCTAGATTCTCACAAGTGCCTAGTCCTGGGAGGGGACTTTAACACCACCCTCGAGGAGCAGGACCGCTCAGGGGCCGAGCTGAGCCCAGCCACCGCAAACATTCTCCAAGGGATAGTTGACCATCACTCCCTAGTGGACGTCTGGCGTGACCATCACCCAGATGACACCTCCACGTTTACCTTTGTCCGGGTGGAGGCCCATCGGTCACACCACTCTCGGTTGGACCGTATTTACTTATCCCGTTTCCATCTTTCACAGGCCCACTCCTCCGCCATTCGGCCGGCCCCATTCTCCGATCATCATTTAGTCACCGTAACGGTCTCCCTCCATGCAGAGAGACCGGGGCCGGCCTATTGGCACTTTAATAACAGCCTGTTGGAGGACGAGAGCTTTGTGATGTCCTTCCGGGAGTTTTGGCTGGCCTGGCGAGAGCAGTGGCGTGCCTTTCCCTTGGTGCGGCGATGGTGGGATCTCGGTAAGGTGCGCGCCAAGCTCTTCTGCTGTGACTACACTCGGGGCACCAGCCGATGGCGAAATGCGGCGATAGAGCAGTTGGAACGGGAGGTCTTAGAGATGGAGAGGCGCCTGGCCGCCAATCCCGAGGACCCTCTGCGGAGCATGCCGGGAGAAGCGGGAGGAGCTCCGGGCCCTTGAGGACCACCGGGCCCGAGGTGCCTTCGTTCGATCCCGCATCCGCCTCCTTTGGGAGATGGACCGCGGCTCCCGCTTCTTCTATGCCCTGGAGAAAACGAGGGGGGCCAAGAAACACGTCACCTGCCTTCTTGCGGAAGACGGCACCCCCCTCACGGATCCGGAGGAGATGTGTGGGAGGGCCCGTGACTTCTACACAAGCCTTTTCTCCCCGGACCCGACCGATCCTGACGCTTGCGAGGTGCTCTGGGAGGAACTCCCCACGGTCAGCGTGGGCGACCGAGACCGACTAGAGCTGCCTCTCACCCTGGCCGAGTTCTCGGAAGCCCTCCGTCGCATGCCCACCAATAAATCTCCGGGCATGGACAGGCTGACCGTGGAGTTTTACCGCGCGTTCTGGGACATTCTCGGCCCAGACCTAGTCACCGTCTGGGCTGAGTCCTTACAGAGCGGGGTCCTCCCTCTGTCATGCAGGCGAGCGGTGCTCACCTTGTTGCCGAAGAAGGGGGACCTCCACGACTTATGAAATTGGCGTCCCGTCTCGCTCTTTAGCACAGACTACAAAATCGTAGCGAAAGCAATCTCGCTGCGGCTAGGGTCCGTGATGGCGGACGTGATCCACTCACACCAGACCTACACTGTCCCAGGCCGCAGCATTTTTGACAACCTATTTCTAGTCCGAAACCTTTTGGAACTCGGGCGTAGAGACGGTCTGTCATTCGCCCTCCTGTCTCTTGATCAGGAGAAGGCGTTCGATAGAGTGGACCATGGGTACCTCCTGGGCACTCTGCAGGCGTTTGGATTCGGACGTCAGTTTGTGAGTTTTCTCCAGGTGCTGTACGCTTCTGCAGAGTGTCTGGTTAGGCTCAACTGGACCCTGACCAAACTGGTCAGCTTTGGGCGAGGAGTACGGCAGGGGTGCCCCCTCTCAGGCCAGCTGTACGCTCTGGAGATCGAGCCCTTCCTCTGTCTCCTCTGAAGGAGGATGACAGGGTTGGTGCTGTGGGAGCCAGAGCTGCAGCTGGTCCTGTCGGCGTACGCCAATGATGTACTCCTCGCGGTCCAGGACCCGGGCGACTTGGCGCGGGTGGAGGCTTGCCAGGCCATCTATTCGGCAGCCTCCTCCGCCCGAGTCAACTGGGTCAAGAGCTCTGGCTTGGCGGTGGGGGACTGGCGGCAGGTGAGCTCCCTACCACCTGTGCTTCAGACCATCCGGTGGAGCACGGATCCTCTGCTCTACCTAGGCGTTTACCTTTCTGCCATGCACCCTTCTCCGCCAGAGAACTGGCAAAATTTAGAAGGAGGGGTGATAGAGTGGCTCTGGAAATGGACGAGGCTACTCTGATGTCTCTTTCTCCAAGGGAGAGCGCTGGTGCTTAATCAACTAGTCCTGTCCACGCTCTGGTCAACACCCTGGGCCTGGCCCCGGGTTTCCTGACCAACCTCCGGACATCGATTCTAGAGTTCTTTTGGTCAGGAATGCCCTGGGCCCCTGTTGGGGTTCTTCATAGAATCATAGAATCATAGAATATCAGGGTTGGAAGGGACCCCAGAAGGTCATCTAGTCCAACCCCCTGCTCAAAGCAGGACCAATTCCCAGTTAAATCATCCCAGCCAGGGCTTTGTCAAGCCTGACCTTAAAAACCTCTAAGGAAGGAGATTCTACCACCTCCCTAGGTAACGCATTCCAGTGTTTCACCACCCTCTTAGTGAAAAAGTTTTTCCTAATATCCAATCTAAACCTCCCCCACTGCAACTTCATCTACCCCTGAAGGAAGGAGGGCAGAGCCTGAAGTGTCTGCACACTCAGGTCCGTGTCTTCCGCCTCCAGGCCCTGCAGAGGCTCCTTTATAGTGCAGGTAGTTCGACATGGAGCATACTGGTACAAGCCTTCCTGCGCCGCTTCCAAGGGTTCCGATACGACCGGCAGCTCTTTTGTCTCTGTCCGAGACGTTTTCTGCAAGACCTCTCCAGGCTGCCGGTCTTCTACCAGGACCTCCTCCGGACCTGGAAACTGTTTTCAATGACCAGGTCCCTGGCGGCCGCAGTGGGAGCGGATCTCCTCATGGAGCCCCGGCTACACAACCCCCAGCTTCGTCTGCAGGTGGCAGAGTCCCGCTCGGTGCGCCAGAGTTTGGTCCTGGCAGAAGTCACGAGAGTCGGAGACCTCCTGGACTACGACCGGGGAGACTGGCTGGATCCCCTGACGCTCACTCAGTGCATGGGGCTCTCCAGACCTCGTACCCCCCGGCGCTTACTTCAGGAGGTGAAAGTCGCCTTGACGCTCGCTGCTCGGGCTTATCTCAACCGAGCCCTGCATGAGGATGCACTCTGCCCACCCCCTACCCCAGGCCCGCCAGACCTTTCAGTTGGGCCCCTACCCCGTAGATCCCAACAAACCCCTCACCCTTTCACTGCGAGCCGGCTGCACGAACTGCAGTTGGTCAGCTTCCAAATCACACCACGAAAACATCTATATACACTCACGCTTCACACCCTTCACACCCACACCCTGGTGTCCCACCCCAATACAAAGTGGCGAGACCTCTTGCCACCTTTGGAGGGTGAGCAGCCCCGGTGGGCCAGCCTGTATTCCACCTTGGTCCCGAGGCCCGTCGGGGACATTAGTTGGCAGCTCCTTCACAGAGCTGTGAGCACGGGCATGTTTTTGACGAGGTTCACCCCCATCTCGGATACTTGCCCTTTTTGCGATGCGAGGGAAACCCTGGCACACATATATTTAGAGTGTGCCAGGCTGCAGCCCCTTTTCCGGCTCCTCACGAATATTTTATTACGCTTTTGGCTACACTTTTCCCCTCACCTTTTTATCTACACACTCCCCATCCATGGCCCCACAAAGTCGCGGGATCTCCTGGTTAACCTTCTCCTAGCCCTAGCTAAAACAGCCATCTATAAAACCAGAGAGAGGAGGGCTGGCCAATGAAACGTTCTGCGACTGTATGGCCGTTTTCCGATCCTCAGTACATTCACGTATCCGGGCAGAGTTCCTCTGGGCGGTGTCCACCGATTTCCTTGACGCCTTCGAGGAGCGGTGGGCGCTGTCCGAGGTTCTCTGCTCAGTGACCCCGTCCGGTTCCCTCCGTCTGACCCTTTGATTGAGGGGAAGAGCGAGAGACCCCAGCCCCAGCCGTTGCCGCTGTGGATACCATCATCACTGTCACCTAGGAGGGGTCCTATCACACGTGGGTGTACATCCCTCCACCCCCAAACCGCTCACCCCGCAGCCTTCCCATCTTGTCGGGCACTCTCAGGAGAGGAATAATCGGTGACACTGGGCATGGCACTAGGTAACTCGAGGGGGTGGAAGACCATGAGTGTCGAGGAAGCCCCCTGCTCTAGGCCACCAGGTAACTCAGGAGGGTGGAAGACCATGAGTGTCAAGGAAGCCCCCCCGCTCTAGGCCCAGGCGAGCCTGAACACTAATCCCTCCTGAAGGCTGATGTGTTATACCTTGTGTTCACTTTTGTTTTGTTGCATAGTTTTGTTTTTTCCTTTTTGGTGATTTTTTGTAAGTGTTATGCAAATAAAATTCTTTTCTGCTTTAAAAAAAAAAATCACTCTCCTGTAGTCATCTGGCCCGACCCTGTCACAGTACCTTCTTTGCATTTTGTCAAATATACAGTGAAAGTATTCTTAAAATGAACAACATGTGCTGGGTCATCATCTGAGACTGCTATAACATGACATATATGGCAGAATGCGGGTA
Source organism: Lepidochelys kempii (assembly GCF_965140285.1). Lineage (NCBI taxonomy): Eukaryota > Metazoa > Chordata > Testudines > Cheloniidae > Lepidochelys > Lepidochelys kempii. The sequence goes on from NC_136387.1 coordinate 26,666,532, forward strand.
AAACAGAGCAGGAGACATACAATTCTCCCACAAGGAGTTCAGTCACAAATTTAATTAATACATTATTTTTTAACGAGTGTCATCAGCATGGAAACATGTCCTCTGGAATGGTGGCTGAAGCATGAAGGGGCATACAAATGTTTTGCATATCTGACATGTAAATACCGTGCAATGTCGACTACAAAAGTGCCATGCAAACACCTGTTCTCAGCTTCAGGTGACATTGTAAGTAAGAAGTGGGCAGCATTGTATCCAATAAATGTAAACAAACTTGTTTTTCTTAGTGATTGGCTGAACAAGAAGTAGGTCTGAGTCGACTTGTAGGCGCTGGCGTTTTACATTGTTTTGTTTTTGTATGTATGTAACCAAAAAAAATCTATATTTGTAAGTTGCCCTTTTGAGATAAAGATATCACACTACAGTACTTGTATGAGGTGAATTGAAAAATACTATTTCTTTTATCACTTTTACAGTGCAAATATTTGTAATAAAAATAATAATATAAAGTGAGCACTGTAAACTTTGTATTCTGTGTTGTAACTGAAATCAATATATTTGAAAATGTAGAAAAACATCCAAAAATATTTAATACATTTCAAACTGGTATTCTATTGTTTAACAGTGCGTTTAAAACTCTAATTAATCACAATTAATATTTTCAATCATGATTAATTTTTTGAGTTAATCACGTGAGTTAACTGCAATGAATCTGAATGAATAACTGCCTTAGTTTTCATGTATATATGTCTTTAAAAATTTGAACTCAAGAGGCTTAGTTTTGTCCCAAGTGGTTGTCCTGTGTCCTGACTGATTTGAACAAGCATAACTGAGAGACATGTCTGCTTTGATTTTGAGGGAGCTCCCCCATGATTTCGAGTTATCTCATGCAAAAAGCCAGAGAACTACTCCCATGTGACAGGATTGGCCAAAGTAAATTCAGGAGCTTTTAATGCATGGTGGCAGAGTCCACATGGACAGCTAGTGTTCAGCAAACATCCCGCTTGCCACAAACTAAGTGTTCAAAAAGACAAGCCCTAAGGTTAGATCTGATGAAGTGATGCTATTGTCCTCCATTAAAAAATAAAATAAACTTAGATTTTCAAAGCTCACTAACTTTTGTGTCGTTCCAACTAAAGCGTGGGCAGAACTCCTGATTTCCATCCACACATTGGCATGTATGTAATACAGCACAAGTCCACCGAGTCTGTATGTATGCTTGTGTAAGTGAAGCCCATGATCTGTCTCCTGCTGTAAGTACTTGAAGGATGTGGCTGGAGGCAGTATAATCTAAGGGCTACAAAAAAGGCTCAGAAGTCAGGACTGTTGGAGCCTTGCTCCTGACTTGCTGTGTGACTTTGAATCACAAACTCCCTGTCTTATTTTTATCCATCTGTTAAATGAGTCTAATATGAAATTATGCTGTGTGAGGATTAACTGAAGTTTGTAAAGTATCTTGGGATCCATGAATACAGGAGCTGGGTGAACTAGGAGAAAAATAATGCAAACCATTTTTTGATTTGGCCATATTTGTAATCCTGTTTTGTTTGCAGGGTGGTGTTCACACTCCCTTTTCCACAAATATTCATGTAGAAATGTGGAGGAATGGCAATACCTTGTGGGTGAAATTCAACCCTGTGCAAACATTTTGTGCCACTTAAATTCCACTTAGCCCCTATTGAGGTGAATTCACTTAGGAGAGAGGCAGGATTATACAATGATTAGGACACTTCTTGGGACCTGGGAGCCCTAGCGTCTTTCCCAACTCCATGCTTTTTTGTGAGACTTTGGACAAGTTGTTTAGTCTCTGTGCCTCAGTTTCCCAACTGTAAAATGGGGAAGATAATAGTTATACCTCACAGGGTGTTGTGATGACAAATACATTAAAGACTGAGGGGCTCAGATAATACAGTAATGGAGGCCAGATTAAGTACCAATAAAAGACAAATACAAACCGTGTTTGTGTGTGTGTGTGGAGTATTGTGTGGGGTTTTTTTGAGAATACAAAAATTTGCTGTGTGTGTGTGTGTAGGGAAACTTCACCCTCCATTGATATTTTCAGTTATCCAATCAGGCAGTACAAACAATAACATGTGCCTTGGATAACTAATAAAATGACACAAGTAAATAGTGGCAGATATAGTGAAAGCAACTAGGTCACAAACAACCCACATGCTGAAATACATTGGCAGAAATGTTTGATTGCAAAAAACAAATATGTTAGTAAAAAGCACAAGTATCTGTGAACAGCCTAAAACAGAGGAAGTAGTTAAATGAATTAGGCAAATTGTGTTACAGATAGCTCACGCACCTTTACACTGAACTCTGCTTTGGCAGCAACATTAAATATTTGTCTTAGCTTTCTGCTGCCACATTGAGAGGAATACAATTCTACCATTAGGGTTTGAAGAGAACCCTTGCTCTTCTAAACATAAATATACAAAAGAAAAAGTAGTTAAATTGCATTGGATATTGTACAATGCATCCTTTCCCAATTAATTTGTCTATTCTAATGCTGTCTGTCTGATCTGGTATCTGACTTATTTAACACTGCAGGCCTGAGTTAATAATGTCCTTAGGGAATTGGCTGCTGCATTGATGTTAAACCATCTTATTTGGAGGAGCAAATGGGGACGAGATATCTCTTTATACTTTGGGACCTTAGTTACAAGTTGCAGTAGCCCACATTCCCACTGTTAACCTTAATAGGATTAGTTTTGGTATTATCAAAAGAGCAATTAACACCTGCAGATATGATCACAGATGGTATCGGAGAGGAACTCGGTTTTACACTGAAGCTCAGCTTAGACTTTCATATCTGAAACATCAGTACAAAATTGGCTACAAAGAAGAGTCATGACCTGCTATTTATATTTCGAACTGCAACTTGTTAAGTCATGGTAAAACAATGCAATTACTATGAATAATAGTTACATTACATCTCATCTTGTGAGTGTGCATGTGCTGGCAGTGTGCTGAATGTAAAGAGAGAAGGCTCCTCCTTCTTGCTTTGTCTGCACAAACAACAATGCCCAGCTTTTGCTCTTGTCTATTTCAGAGACTGGTGAAAAGTAGGCTGCAGGGCAGCATGCTGAAAGCCTGTGCTGCAAATTTTGGAGAGCAAAACACTGGCTGAGGTTGATATGAAAACTCATTAAAAAACTTAGTATGAGGTCAGCACACACATTTAGGGCCAGATCCTGGGCCCATTAAATCTGCAGCCAGCTGAGGATTGCTCTTGCGTAATGGAATCTTCAAGTGGTATAGAGCTGGCATGACCCATGTTTCCATCCGCACAGGATGTATCTACACTGAAGTCAGGAGGTGTGATTGCAACACCTGTAGACATACCCGAGCTAGCTTTGATGGAGCTAGACCAAAGATGGCTTGAGTAACAATAGCAGCAATGCTGCTGCAGTGCAGACAGAGATATGGGTTACCCGCACCTGTATAAAATCCTGGGTATATATTTTAGCAATTGATTCCTGTGCTGTGGTGGTTTTCCAAGCTTCCTTTGATCTAGTTAGATCAATGCTAAATTGGATATGTCTACAAGCAGCAATCATGCCTTTGGATAACAGTGTAGACAGACCCACAATCCCTGGCCTATGTCAGGGAGATGTCAGATGGCTCTGAACAAGTGATGGCTAGGGTCCTAGGTTAGGGCCCATTGTGCTAGGTGCTGTGCACAGGCATATTAAATGACAGTTTCTGTTCCCAAAGAGCTCAGAGTGAAAGGAGTTGGGGATTTTTGAAAATCCAAATGTGAAGTTTAGGCAGAATGTCCGAGTAGTGGCAGTGGACATTGAGAAGTTCTCTATGCATCCACACAACAGGTAGCAGCAGTGCAAGATTCTTCACAATGCTTTTGTGCATTGGTCCAGATTTAGGCCCAATTCTATGTGAGAAGTTCCACTACTCAATGTGAGTAAAGGGTACAGAATTGAGTCCTTAGAGCAGTGGTTCTCAACTGTGATCCACTGCTTATTCAGGGAAAGCCCCTGGCGCGCCGGGCCGCTTTGTTTATCTACCGCGTTCGCAGGTTAGGCCGATCGCAGCTCTAACTGCCCAAGGTTCGCCGAGCCAGGCCAATGGGGAAAAGTGGCAGAAAGTGGAGCAGGCTGAGGGATGTGCTGGCCGCCCTTTCCGCAGCCCCCATTGGCCTGGAGCAGCGAACCGCGGCCAGTGGGAGACGTGATCGGCCGAACCTGCAGACGTGGTAGGTAAACAAACCGGCCCGGCACGCCAGGGGCTTTCCCTGAACAAGCAGTGGACCACAGTTGAGACCCACTGCCTTAGAGAAGTCACCTGTAGGCCTTGTCTACACTAGAAAGGATTTGCTGAAGATGTAGCTTATACCGGCAAAAGAGTTCTTTTGCCAATATATAGCTTACACCAGTTCACTGAACAAAATAGGCTGTATCAGCAAAGTATCTTTTTCATGGGTACACTACAGCTTTTTACTAGTGTAGTTTTGTGGGTTACAAGTGTGATTTCCCCCCCGTACACACACATACTTCTAACAACTATGCTGGCTAAACTTTTAAGAGTAAACTAGACCTCAGGGGGAGCAGGTAGTTCTCTCTTATGAACATGCAGACTTTGTTGTTTCAACAAAGGCATCAATCAGAAACTATTTTTCCCCTGATGTTGACATTTTTCTGCTGGGAATTGGATTAAGCCCATCAAGCTGATTCACAAAAAAACATAAAAGGAGGTCGCTGCTGACACTCAAGCCTGATCCGAAAGAATGATATGAAAGGGAAAAGCCCTGTATGCTTTTAGCAGTGCCCTGAGACAGTCTTCCCCCTGGATTGGGAATGATGTGTTATTCCCTGTTTTCTCTTTGGGATGGGATTGAAAGAACATTGTATAATTGCAATTTATAGTGATCCATAGAGTCAAGTAATCAAAACTAAAATGCTTTAAACTTAACTTTAATGGTGCTAGGGCATCACCCATTTAAAATGAGTGCTAAGGGAATTTTTTATGATAGTTATAAATAAATAGTTATTGGATGACCTAGAATAAAACCAAGCTTATTTTTAAGGTCATTTTTGACTGTTGAACCTGCATCTAGAGTGCTAAAATTATGCTGCCCAGGGAGTTAGGGATGCAGATATATAAAGTAATTATCTGTTCTAAGTGAACTAAGCAGTTCAAAAGAAATAGATGCTTGCCAAGCTTTCTAATCCACTGTGTCGCCTGTAGGTAAAGAAAAGAACAAGCTTAGAATAGTGGATTTAACATTAAATGTTTTGCATGGTAATCACCTCTGCGGAGAATTTCTCAGCTACTATTTGTAAATCAGATCTGTGCTGCTCAGGGAGCCAAAGGGTAGTTTTGCCATAGTTCCATGAGAACCATGTTTTATTTCCCCCAGTGCTGCACTTCGCGTGTTCTGGCATGGGGTATCAATCCTTTCATTCCACAATAGACACTGTGACAAAGATTTATCTTCCTTTCGTCTCCTGCCAAGATTAAAGAAGTCCTTTCCATGGAATATTCCTGACTCTGATGACTAGGAGGGGCTCATTCACTGAAGCTTTGAATCTAGGTCTATCCAATCATCTTCATGCATACAACACAACTTGCAAAATTGTCAATAAATCTTACTAACTCTCCCTGCTATAACGTTCCACCCATTCATTTGCTCTCCACGTACAACCTTACACATTCCTTCCTTCCAGCAGCCAGAGTCCCTTCTGAATCACTCTCCACAAACAAACTCTCAGCCTTGGACGAGGGAAGTGGGAATGAACTTCCTGTCCTGGGGAAAAATAGTGTAGATAACAGCAGATTCTTCTCCTCTTGGCGCTACTGGACTTGTCTCATTTATCTCCAGGTCAAGAGAAGGGAACTGGGAGTGGAGAGGAACTCAACAGTGGGGCATGAAAGCAGCTACACCAACCTGTGATGAATTTGCTCAACTCCCTCTGATTAAGAGGTGAGCCAAAGCCATAGACCTGGCTGTTTAACAACAACAATTTCAGGGACAACTAGGAGCCTTTTCAATCCCTCTCTGGTCCAGGCTGATAATCCCTGGTAAGTCCCTCATACTGGCTGCAAAGGGTTCTGAAGGTGGTGAATGTGGAGCAATCTATTTACAATTCACAGGAAGCAGCAAACTGGACAGGTCTTAACTTTACATTGCCAGTCATCCTGTCTCTATGTTAATAGATCAATTGTAATGAAATGCAATGGGAAAACTGATTGCAGCTATGGATTGGTCATGCACTGATAGTCGCTCAAGTGCATTCCCTGCTGTTGTTATTGCTAATTGTCTTTTAGACAATAGAGAAATTGGTAAGGTATGTGCTATTATCGCTCCTTTTCCCAATGGAAGACATATGCCCTTTCTTAACAAGTGATTGCTCATCAACTGCGATAAAAGCTGTCGGATGGTCTGTTGCTCTATGAACATCAAATGTTTCCTAGCCAGAGCCCTGACTGCTGAATATATAGCATGGCACTGATCAATCTGTTGCATCATGTAAATGAACGAATAAAATGTAAATAGCCCTACCTGAAAACAAAATGGACCAGTACAGTTATGCTACCCCTGTGTGTGGTCACGTAAGGACAGTCTCACGCATCAGCAGCACCCTCTCCCACATCACTAAGTGACATGACCAGAGGAAGCAGTACTTAGTGGCAGGTCCCCCTAACAACATCTATTCAGAGAAGTCTGGAGGAGAGTTTAAAGTAAAGCTGCCAGAGGTAGCTTAAAACCTCACATGTAAGAGTGAGAATCAGCTCATAGCAAGAGGCCTGCTGGAATGTCTGGAGCAAGATTTGAAACAGTCAATACTTACCTTTGTGATTTCTTGTGCTCTCTTTGTGTGAGGAGTTTTGTGTTACACCAGGGAGCCCTTACATGCTGTTCCTTACCTGTTTCCTTTATACTGTGATTTGTGAGCTGTGGCAGGGTGTGCAGGCCCTCTGTGCCGCAGCCAGTCAGCTACAGTGCGTGCACCTCATGGTACTGTCTGTCCAGCAATTTGCTTCTTTGTCCTTGGATTTGCCATGATACCCTAATGTTAAAATGTCTCCTGCTGCTGCTCGGTGGCTGTACTTTTCTCTCCATATCCCCTTCCAGGTGCAAGAGTGTTTATCCTATTTTATGCCCTTTGCTCTCTGTAGATATGAATAGCATTTGGGGGCAGGGGCTGTGTTTACTTGTGTGCTGCTGTGCTACATGACAGCGAAAATCTCCTTTACGGCCTCCTATGGGCCTGGCTGTGTAACTTCATATTTGCACCTTTCCCATATGTGTTCATAATGCTGCCTGGGACTGGTCTCTGTGACAATTCCTCCTTCTGAGTGTTTCCTGATGATCTGTGGTAATATTAAACCACGACATGGTACCTATTTTAGTGGCCTAGCTCTCCCTGCTGGACATTGAAATGCAGTTTCTTTTACTCTTTGGCCTGGAAAATAGGGAGGTTTGGCAGAATTTTTTTGTGTGTGGGTATGTGTGTAAATTAGGTTAATATCAATATTTTTATCTTAATTTTTTTAAAATTTATTTTTAATAAATGTTCAGTTTCACAGAGATATTGCAGGGGATTTCCTACATGGCCATGCGGCCAGTAACACCACACCCCTGCAGGTGCAAGGTGCAGGAAAGGCTGCGATCCTGGTGGGACAGAACAGAGACCCGTGGCTGGGCCTGTGAGGAGGAGGAGGAACACCTGGCTTTGGAGGATATCACCCCACTGCTGAAAAGCTCCTTTCTGGTGATGGCCCCCTCACTCCTAGTCAGTGGGTGAGTGAGTGAGCGAGCAGGGCCATGACAGCCAGATTACAGAGCCTTCCCTGCATGGCCTCAGGGCCAGTGACACGGGACCCCAGAAGGTTCAAAGGTGGGGAGGCTGTGCTTGCCGACTCTTACTGATGCATATTTTTTCATCAATTTATTGTCAGGTGAAATAGAGATTCACCAACAACTAATGATTTTAATCTAATCCTTCTAAGCATAAAAATAATGTTTACTCACAATTATCATTAGTGGGTCTGCAGGTTTTAAGATTTGGATGAATGCTTAAATAATCCACCGTGGCAGCTCACAATCTTCTATTCTAATCTTTTTCAGGCCCTTACACCCATCCCACTGATATCTCAACACCTTCCAAGAGTGGCTAGATTCTGTCATGTGTGGCTCTTTCCTTCTTTCTTTCTTAGTCTCTCTGGGAGTGGAAGTTGTGTGTATTTTTTTTAATGCATTATGCATGTATATTAGCACAGGCAAGGACAGAGATGTTCTCCTTGCACTTAGAATGGAAGGTGATGAGCTTGGTGATGGCTCTTAGATTTTGAGGGAATTGATTCCACAGGATGTGCCTGGTCCCCCGGAAAGCTCTGTCTCCTTCACAAACAAGCTTTACCCTGGAACCATTGTGGCAGAAGAGTGGAGCTTTCAATCATAGTGTTTGTTCCAGAAATAGATGCTCTTTTAGGTATCTGAGGCCTTGAATGTACAGACTAAGGTCTCATATTTAATGCAATATTCTTTTGGGAAGCCAGTGTAAAGAGCAGAGGACAGATTTTCATCAGACAAACATTTATTGTGCCATGTAGGGTAACGGGACCCTTGATTTAATAAAGTGTTTTTGCCTTTTGTTTTAAAATAAGAGACTTGTTTAGGGTTGCTAGGCATCCAGTTTTCGACAAGGGACCCTGGCGGCTCCGGTCAGAACCACTGGGCCAGGCTGTTTCAAGCCCAGTTGTGTCGCTCTAGCTTCTAGGCATAGGGGTGGCCATGGGGGCTCTGCACACTGCCCCCACCCCAAGCACTTCCTCTGCAGCTCCCATTGGAACTCGGCCGCACCTCCGCCAACAAGCTAGAGGGACATTCTGCTGCTTCCGGGGAGCTGCCCAAGGTGACCTTTGCCCGGAGCCTGCACCCCAAACACCCTCCCGCACCCTGGCCCTGAGCCTCCTTCCCCAACCAAACTGCCTCCCAGAGCCTGCACTCCACGCCTCCTCCCATGCCCCAACCCTCCTGCACTCTGAACCCATCCTGCACCCAAACTTCCTCCCAGAGCCTGCACCCCAAACCCCTGCCCCAGCCCTGAGACCCCTCCTGGAGCCTGCACCCCTCCCATGCCCCAACGCACTGCCCAGCCCTGATCCCTGTCCTGCACCCAAACTCCCTCCCAGAGCCCACGCCCCCTTCATACCCCTACCCCAGCACCAGAGCCCCATCCTGCAACCCAAGCCCCTGCCCCAGCCTAGTGAAAATGAGCGAATAAACAAGGGTGGTGGAGAGCAAGCAATGGAGGGAGGGGGGATGGAGTGAGCAGGGTGTGGCCTTGGAGAAGGGGCTGGGTGCAGGGGCATGACCTCATGGAAGGGGCGTGGCCGCATGGAAGGGGCGGGGCAAGTATGTTTGGTTTTCTGCAAATAGAAAGTTGGCAACCCTGGATTTGCTAAGGCCAATAAAGGCCTTCCTTATTCAATGGAAAGTTAATTCCATGGGTTCTGATGGCTTGTCCATGTTTTTGACTCATGCATAGCAAAATGTGGAAGTAAAAATGAAATGGCTCCATGTCTAGTTGGCAGCCGGTATCAAGTGGAGTGCCCCAAGGGTTGGTCCTCGGGCCAGTTTTGTTCAATATCTTCATAAATGATCTGGAGGATGGTGTGGATTGCACCCTCAGCAAGTTTGCAGATGACACTAAACTGGGAGGAGAGGTAGATATGCTGGAGGGTAGGGATAGAATACAGAGGGCCCTAGACAAATTAGAGGATTGGGCCAAAAGAAATCTGATGAGGCTCAACAAGGACAAGTGTAGAGTTCTGCACTTAGGACGGAAGAATCCCATGCATCGCTACAGACTAGGGACCGAATGGCTTGGCAGCAGTTCTGCAGAAAAGGACCTAGGGGTTACAGTGGACAAGAAGCTGGATATGAGTCAACAGTGTGCCCTTGCTGCCAAGAAGGCCAATGGCATTTTGGGATGTATAGGTAGGGACATTGCCAGCAGATCGAGGGGCGTGATCGTTCCCCTCTATTCGGCATTGGTGAGGCTTCATCTGGAGTACTGTGTCCAGTTTTGGGCCCCACGCTACAAGAAGGATGTGGAAAAATTGGAAAGAGTCCAGCGGAGGGAAACAAAAATGATTAGGGGACTGGAACACATGACATATGAGGAGAGGCTGAGGGAACGGGGATTGTTTAGTCTGTGGAAGAGAAGAATGAGGAGGGATCTGATAGCTGCTTTCAACTACCTGAAAGGGGGTTCCAAAGAGGATGGATCTAGACCGTTCTCAGTGGTAGCTGATGACAGAACAAGGAGTAATGGTCTCAAGGTACAGTGGGGGAGGTTTAGGTTGGATATTAGGAAAAACTTTTTCACTAGGAGGCTGGTGAAACACTGGAATGCGTTACCTAGGGAGGTGGTGGAATCTCTTTCCTTAGATATTTTTAAGGTCAGGCTTGACAAAGCCCTGGTGGGGATGATTTAGTTGGGGATTGGTCCTGCTTTGAGCAGGGGGTTGGACTAGATGACCTCCTGAGGTCCCTTCCAACCCTGATATTCTATGATTACTTCTATTTCAGGAACAGAGCATCCTGAAGGATGCTCATGTACTCGATGGACTGGTCTGAGACCAATTTTTACTAGTTAGAGGATTTGACTTTTAGTAGAGCTTACATACCCTTTGCTAATTAACAGCAAACATCCACATACACCGTGCAATTATAGAATGTTGAACATCAGAACACTCAATACAGTTATGGAGTTCAGGTTGAGACATTCTCTAACCCTTTTATGTGGGTCTATGCCAGGCCTTGTGTCAATATGATAAACTATCCAGTTTAGAAAGTAGTAATAACAGATCCTTCCGGTGATACATGCAGTTCAAACTCCAGCTTTTAAGTTGGTAAGTAAAGATCATATTTAATACCTTAGAGGAAAATGAGCTCTCAGCACAGCACGTTCTAATGGCAATTCCCAAATTCTTATGCGTTTCCTCAGTTCCCTTCCATCCCTTTTCTCTTTTGAGTCTCTCCAGTACCCTTATACTTAAGACAAAAATGCTTTTTAATCTCATAAAATGAATGGATATTGAGTAGGGGATTCCAATTAAATCTTCCTTCACATTCTCTGTTTAGGCCTCTCTTGAATCTTCCACTTTCTCATTGTACAGAAAATGTTCTGTAATTCAAATTTCATGTATACAAAATTTTAAGCAGAGAGAAAATTTGAACTATTTTAGGTTAAAGTAATTCCTATACACCCAGGCATGCACATTCTTCATAAAAAAAACCCCAAAAACTTGAAGTGTTCCCAAGGATTATATTATGCTTCCATCCTCGTTACACTGAGAGGTGCACCTTTAGAACCATGTGGTCTCATTAATGTGCAGAATAACACAGTTGTCACATAAGCAGGGATCATTCACCTACTGCTAAAATGCACATGTTGTTCAGCACTAATATTACCAAATGCGTTAGGGCTGGAGGCTAATAACTGTAGTTGACCTACAGATAGTACTGGGGTTAAAATCCCTAGGCAGTAATATTTGTTGGGATCAGGAAACAAAGTATGAGAGATTTATTTACATAGCTCTCTAGTATCCCTATATCCTCTCTGGGGATGCTCATTGCCCTCCTGGCATTGACTGTAAATGTTTCAGTTAAAAGACAGTCTTCTGCTGATTGATTTATCTGGTGGGAAGGTCAATAATAATGTTTTATGAAATATTTTAAAAAATCCTGGATCTTTTCTGCAGAATAACGTATATAATTACTAAAGGACACTGACTGTCCAGATAAAATCATGGGCCTTATTTTCCACTCTATTACACGTAACTTCACTGATCTCAACAGAGTTATAATGGCATAAAATCAGTGTATCAGGGTGGGAAGTAAGATCTTTGGGACAGAAATGGTATTTTGTTGTGTGTTTGTACAGTCTCTAGCACAATGGGGTCTGGGTCCATGACCGGAGCTCCTTCGTGCTATCACAGTATAAATAATAAGAATAACTTGGAATAACTACTTGAAAATCTTTGTGTTAACCACAGTAAAGTGAAATATTTTTAAAACATTAACTTGCTTTGTAGCATTTATGCTATTTCTTTTCTGTATTTTGCTCAGCTTGTTGGACATTAAAACTTTTCTTTCTTTCTTGCACTCAGAGTTTTACTTCTGTTTCCAGTTAGAGTATCTGTTCAGTTTTACTTTCCAGGTCTCATGATCATGTGCAATGTTGTTTCAACTCACAACACTTGAGGCAATGTTTAGCAAGGTCCAGATTTTCCACTGTTGTACATCTGCATGCAAATGACTAGTTATGTCGCGACTGAAAAGCAGAGCCAAATGTGTGTAGCAACACTTAGCAAAGTGCTCTGAAGATTATTGCTATTTATAATTAAATCCCAAACACCCCTTTTTATTGTGATTTTTAAAGAAATATATTGAAATACTTATTTGTTAGTCTTCAGGTGAAGCAAAGATTACAGTGCTCCTTTAAACCCATTGTGGTTCTACTTATAAAAAAAATCTGAATAAACTTTAAGGCAAAGATTTTGATTTACTGCAGAAAAAAATCATTTAGTGAAGTCAAGAGTTTGGTTGAACTCTTTCTGTTTACAAAGATGTTTTTAAAGCTGCTAGAGATGAGCTAAAATTGTATATAATAAAATATTGGCACAATGGGGTTTCCTAATATATTCTTTTGCTGGTTATGTAATATCACTTTGGAGGTTTAGCACTGAGAGATTTCAGTTTGGTGATGGGAGTGGGAGGGGAATCCTTGACACCATAAAAGAAGCTTGAAATAAATAAGAGAAAATATTGCTTCTGTTTGACCACAGGGTGATACTATCGCTCAATTTACTCATTTTATCAAGGTCACTTATATAAAGATGAAAATGTTACACAGTGAGGCTCTTAAAGAATAGGGTTCAGTGAAAATTAAAGATCTCTTCTGAACATCAAACCAAGCTGAACTGTAACTGCATTTTTGTTTATAAATATTAATGTGTTATTCATAACCTTTTCATCACTATATTGGATTTACTTTACTATGCTTGGTCCCTAGCTAATATACAGTAGCGTGCAGTAAACTTACTTACACTTACATCATTAGGCAAATACAAAGAGACCCAGGGTAATTACAGATGGGAAAGTTTGCTGTTGGTTTGGATCTTGACATTAGAATTAGTAGAATCAAGACTATAATCTCTCCGATGAAACAGAAGTTAAATGCAGCTTCAGTGTTAATTAGCTGTGTCATTCTCATAAATAAATGTCTTTTATAAAGGTGAACTGTTATTAATAAATAATTAATTGGTCCCTCTTCCGTGTTCCATTTTGATGTAGGGAGAATGATTCAGTTTTATTAAAAACATTTATTTTAATTTTATGAGTATTTAAAAAGTAATCCTGCTTATTTTAACATTTGAGACATTAGGTCTCCACTTCAGCCTCTTTGCTGGAGGCCTGTGGAGAATATCTGACCAATGATGTCACACCTGGCCGTAACTCACACCTCTAACGGGCAAGGACCACTGAGAAAGACTCGAGTTTTAACTCTGAGACGGCCTTTCTATAAATCAGATGGGAACAATAATACCTAGGTGGTTTTTAGCAGTTTTAATTCTTATTAAGGCTAATCTAGTGACCTTGGGAGGGTTTTGTTAATTTAGCAATGAATAGTATACATTATCGGTTTTCTAATATGACATCACAAATATAATTTGCGTGCTATGTGATTTGCATTTTGAGGATGGGCGTTGGGGTGAAGATGTGTTACTACTATAAACTATTCAGTGTAGCTTTGCTCCAACTATGTAACATGCTTTGATTTGCTGCCAGTGTGACACTGCCAGTTTAGGTGATGCTCTACATGTCTGCCCTTTTTTTTATTCTAGAAATATTGTGTGGAAAGAGAGCCTGGGAATAGACTAATTTTATGGAAATATTATTATGCAAACCAATGTTGCACCAGGAATGGAAGAAAGACTCTAGAGAACAGTGTATAAACCCTATCCTATGAAAATATGTTCCTATGAAAATACATATTGTTTGGGCTTCACACATTTTGTATATTATCGGCAGAATGCTAATGCTGATATCTTCTAAGTTTTTTGCCAGAGCTCAGTTCTACTGATTTTTGTAAAATCACAGCTTCAAGTTCTTAAATTTTCTCTTTCAATCCCTCGATATAATATGCTTAACACATAGCCTGAATTTTGCAAAGGAGTTGTCGTCATCTGGATCCAATGACACACTAATGACGTGCATTCTCATTCCGGTGCTAGTGTCAATTATGCATCTTTACTCTTCTAGTCTGCAGAGTGTGAAGGTACATTCTAAAAGGCACCCAAATCAGCTTTATTAAAGATATTTTGATTATTGACTTATTATTGACTCAAAACATTCAGTCTCTGTATATCAACTGACGTCTTTCAAATCAGAGAAAATCTTCTTCCCCAGTGCTGACCAACACTATTAAAACCAAGAACGTGCTCCTGCAAACTCTTAATGCTGAATGTAATGACTTCAGTAAGACTGCTCAAGTAAGCTCTGTCCTCAGCAATGAGCTTTATCTGTGACTGGAAGTACGGTTTTGCAGGCCCAAGCTTGCTTGAATGAAATTGGGTGAAAATAATCCCCCTAACAAGGAAAACCTCCACTCTTTTAACTAAATAGCCACACATTTTATGGCTCGTATCAATTGCACTTTCTTTATAAGGCTGCATATGTAACCCACACACCTCCTGGGTGTGGTGTTCTGTCCCATCTAGTGGCACCAACACCACTTAGAGAGAGAGTTAAATGAATCTGCTCTATAGCCATAGCCATAGCTGGCTGTTAGCTCATGGGTAAAGGCTCATGCCCTAAACTCCAGAGGTCCCTGGTTCAATCCTTCCTATCGACATTACGCGCCTGTCGGCATTACAAATATATTTTATTTCAAACTTGAAGAAACAAAAAATTTCTTTTGCAGTTGTCTCTGCAATGAAGTTTTTGGTTCTGCTGTAACTCAAGCTCACTGATTGCTAATTAACTTGAGTTAACTAATAGGATTGTTAATTCTAGCTGAAGGGCCATTTTCTAGAGACAAATAGATGTAGAGAAGAGGGACCAGGAACAAATGTTTGTAAAGTTAGCCTTGACCAATAATTTGTGGTTGTGTGTGGGTACATTTGAATTTACAAATATGTAATCACAATCAAAAACTGTTGACACCTTTTTACTTTAACTTTAAAAAAATGCATAATCAAATAGTGACTGGTTCAGAACTTGTCATTTAGAATTTTCTTTCGCCTGCCCTGGCATTCTACACACTGTGGACAGCAACTGTAGCTCTTGCAGGAATTTGTCTACATTAGTCTCTTTTTGCCTCAAGTTGAATGATTGCCAGTTAACACAAGGTAGTTTACACATTAGCAAAGTTTGATGTGGACACTCCCCAAAGTTTGTTCCAAGATACAGACCTTTGTGTTGAGCCCAAGGGTAAAGACAGAGAGAAACACAATGTACTAATTAACTGAAGCTGGTGAAAAATGAAAGCTACTTTTGGAAAACTATACATATATGTTGTGACAAAGTTCCTGCTCTACCTTGGTGGGTCTTGCACTTATTGGCGGATTTGCTCACCTTGGAGCTTCACGGCAGCCCTCAACTTGGCCGTTTTTCTGAATCCACAGTCCAGGTTGACTTCTCCTGTGTCTGACCAGGAGTTGGAGGATTTGGGGGGAACCTGGGCCCACCTTCTACTCCGGGTTCCAGCCCAGGGCCCTTTGGAATGCAGCTGTGTAGAGTGCCTCCTGGAACAGCTGTGCGACAGCTACAACTCCCTGGGCTACTTCCCCATGGCCTCCTCCCAACACCTTCTTTATCCTCACCATAGGGCCTTCCTCCTGGTGTCTGATAATGCTTGTACACCTCAGTCCTCCAACAGTCCGCGTTCCTGCTCCCAGCTCCTTACATGCACACCACAAACTGAAGTGAGCTCCTTTTTAAAACCCAGGTGCCCTGATTAGCCTGCCTTAATTGATTCTAGCAGCTTCTTGATTGGCTGCAGGTGTCCTAATCAGCTTGCCTTAATTGTCTCCAGAAGGTTCCTGATTGTTCTGGAACCTTCCCTGCTACGTTACCCAGGGAAAAGGGACCTACTTAGCCTGGGGCTAACATATCTGCCTTCTATTACTCTCCTATAGCCATCTAGCCCAACCCTGTCACAATGTTTATATATATATATAATATCACCAAGACCTTAGAGTTGTTGTTTAGAAGGGTTTTAAATTGGGTCAATTTTCATGAAATTTATTAACTTTAAAAAAATTAAATGTTATCAGAATGGTTATCATAATGTTTTTTTTACTGAAACCTAGTTTATGGTAAATGAAAAATGTTGATAACTGTTTTGATAAAGTTTTAGATAACGTCTTCAATAAGAACTTTGAAACTTTTGTATAATTTCAGAAATTTCCTTTTTTCACTAAAAATTGTTGACAAGGGCCTCTTTTACTGAAAAACACCTTAATTTAAAAATATTGACCAGCTGCTGTCCTAAATTAACTTTTTTGGTGGTACTGTTATAACTGTTTTATCAAGGCAGTTGGGACCCACTTTCTTTTAAGTTCTTGAGAATTGTTTGTGGTAGTGTTTCATTGGTTTAGGGCCAGATTTTCATTTAGAGAACTAAATAAGGGCAATGGGTGAAATCGTAAATTCATTGGAATCAATGCGAAAACTCCCATTTACTTCAGTGGGGCCAAGATTTTATTCCAGATTTTCAACAGTACTCCGCAGCTCCAATTGTGACACTTACAGCCAAATTTTCAAAAGAACTCATCATCCAACAGGCTCTGTTCCTTTAAAATCTGGCCATGTAATTTTGGGGCCTAAAAAGGACCTGAGCATTTCCGAAAAACCTAGCTCCAATTGTGGGTGTCCAGTTCTTTTGAAAATCTAGCCCTTTGTCCTCCAACAGCAGATAAAAAAGAGAAGTTTACTTGAGTTAGTTGGGAATTTTCTGTGAGAATGATCTCCCGATAGAAATTATATCTTCTGCTAAATTGAAATTTTCTGCAAGAAAAATTTATTTTTGCCCCAAAGATAGATATAGATATATATTATTTTCTTTGGAGCAAATCAAAATGAAATATTTAATTTTGGGTCAGTTCAATCCAAATGGGAATATTTTTGATTTTTAACTGACCTAAAATGAAACATTTTGATTTTGATTATGTCAAAATGTTTGGATAAAGAGTGCCAAAATGAAATATTTTGACATTTCTGAATCAAAATGTTTTGGAATCTCCATTCTACAAAAAAAATTGAAATTTAAACTTTTTATCCCAATTTGGGATGAAAACAAATGCTGAAATGTCTGAGTTTCCCATGGGATGTAAATTCATAAGTCCTGTACACTCAGACCATTGAGAAAAACAGTGGGAGGAGGAAAAGAAAACACACAGATTTATAAGAAAAGGGGAAACAAGACCTCACAAATAGCATTGTTGTCTTTGGGAAAACTATGGCCACGGTGCCTCAAACTTCTGTTTTCTTTTTTTTCCATTCTTTATCTGTTGATTACCAGTGGTCTGATCTGCAGACTCAACCTGAGAGAGCTGCTGCACAATCATGTCTGCTGCACTCTTGTTCCTATACGGAGAAAGTATCTCAGACTCACATCAATGTTTCTAAGGCACTTCTCTGAGTGAGCAAAGATAGTAAGAATAGGTATAAAGTTTAGATTTCACATTTGTCATAGATTTTTGTTTGCCTGGAAAATGATAAATTTCACATGGCTTCATGGTATATGTGTTTTATTATTATAAATGCAAATCATCCTGATCCACTGGACTCTTGAGAAGTAACCAATATGACTTCTGGTACTGTTAAATTTGAATAATACTACCATGGACCAATGTTCCCTCTAATTTTTCCATCCATGTGCGGAATAAATTTTGTTATGTGTCCTGACGTAATATGTGGATGTGTGCCACCAGTAGAAACAAAAAACATAGATTTAATATCGATATCTATATCTATATATTTTTAAGTTACCATTGGGATAATTACTCCAGCCAGGACAGGTTAGGCATTTTAGAACTCACTACTCAAGGAATTAAATTTAAGTGTAAGAGAGAAATAAAAAGTATGATATGAGTAGACCAGTCAAAAAACTAAAAAACAGCACTTGGAAAGAATAAAATTACAGAGAATATATGTGCATTGACGGAAGTACCAAGAAGTAAAAACAACAATAATACAAGTATGTGTTGGGAGGTGAGTGTGAAATACAGTGTGTGTGTGTGAGCGAGAGAGAGAGAGAAAGCTGGCTGTTGGGGAAGTTTCTGAGAGACACTGCACTCTCTCTCTTTAAGGCACTCACTGAACGCTCTGCTGCTCCTGAGCCATGTCCCCCCTCCCTGCTCTGCGGAGATGGGGTACATGGGCAGGGGGAGAGACAGATTGTGTGCGTGTGTGTGAGAGAGAGAGACTGTGTATGCTGGCTGCAGGGGTGAAAGTAAATTAAAGGGCTTACCAGTACGCCGGAGTCCTGAACGGGGGCGTGGCCTCAACCGGAAGAGGCAGGGCCTTAAATCCCCGGCCCTTTAAATCTTGATTTAAAGGGCCCGGGGCTCCAGCTGCGGTAGTGGGGGCCGAGAGCCCCAGGCCCTTTAAATCACCCCTGAGCTACCAGCTGCAGAGGCGGCTGGGAGCCCCCAGGTTTGGAGGCAATTTAAAGGGCCCAGGGCTCCAGCTGCCACTACCACAGCGGAGCCCTGGGCCCTTTAAATCACTGAGGAGCCCTGGGGGCTCCCAGCTGCCACCACTACCCCAGGGCTCTGGGCTCTGGCAGAGCTTTAAAGGGCCTGGGGCTCCGCTGTGGTAGCAGCTGCCGGAGCCCCGAGCCCTTTAAATCCCCGCCTGAGCCCTGCTGCCTGAGCCCTGGGGTAGCGGCGGCCGGGCTCAGGTGGGATTTAAAGGGCTCCAGGGCTCCAGCCACCGCTACTGCCCCGGACCTTTAAATCCCCACCAGAGCCCTGCTGCCTCTACCCCAGGGCTTTGGCAGCAGGGCTCCGGCAGGGATTTAAAGGGCCGGGGCAGTAGCGGCGGCTGGAGCTCCAGGGCCCTTTAAAACCCCGCCGGAGCCCTGCCACCGCTACCCTAAGGCTTTAAATTGCCGTCTGGGAAAGCCAGTCCTGGTACGGTGCACCGGCTCTTGCCAGTACGCCGTAGCGGGGCGTACCAGCTTACTTTCACCTCTGGCTGGCTGTTGGAGAAGTCTCTGAGAGACCATGTGCTGGCTCTTTAAGGCACTCGCTCACCGCACAGAAAGCTCATTCAGACCTACAACTCTCCTACTCGAGTCCTGACCCTTGTTCCCTCTCCCCTGCTCTGGGGAGATGGGGCATGGGAGGTCACCCTAACATCAGCAACCCCTCCCCCCACTCTGCACAGCCGGCAGGTGGGTCTCAGAAGCAGCTGGGTGGGTCTCAGAAGCAGCTGCAGGAGCAACGTGCCTGCAAAGCAGCGGGGAGGGGCACCTGAACACATGCTGTTGGCCAGATGTGCGTGGCTTTGCTAATCAAGGCCACCTGACCATGCAGCTTGGAGGGAACACAGCCGTGGACCCTAAAAAACATTTTGATTGTAATTGTTCATTATTTGTTGCGTGACTTGCTGTAGTCTCTTAAATATGGATAATTTTAGTTCAGAGACTAATTACTATGGATACTCAGCTACTGTAAATCTGAAACTACCAAGTGTTTCACAGTTACCTAATTTTTTAATATATACCATGCCACTGGGACAGCACAATGGCAGGTTTTTTTACCACTCTCACTTTGTTAAATACACAGTAATAATTTCTCTGTTTGAACAGATTTCAGAGAATAATTACACTGTACTTGAATATAACAATTTATTAACAAAGGATTTCTAACAAACCAGTGTGACTTGTCAAAGGAAATTGCTGAACTCTTGGGGTTTTTTTTTCTTTTTTTTTCTTTTTTCTTTTTCATACACACAGTTTAGTGGGAGCTGTTCCAGGGAGGTAGAGAGAATGAGGATGCACTTTGAGGGGGGCAACTTTTTTTCGTTTTAAAAAAAGGTTCTCCAGTTAGTCTGTGTGCATATGGCTGGAATGCAAACCATGGTTGCAGCATCTCTGTAAATAGTTCTCTTAATAAAGAACCACCTGAGTGTTAGAAACATAGAGTCCTTTTATGTTATTACTCAGTATGTGAAACATGAACAGTTTCTAGACTATACACGTGCTGAAAAGGAAGCTGGTTCCTAAAAGTTGGCTGTGAGGGGAGATAGTGCTATGGAAAATGCTGGCAATAAAATCTAAAGCCATAAAACACTCCAGATATCTAGAAAGACTTTTTAAGAATCATGAATTCTGAACACGTTTGAATAAATTTTGGATGACTTTCTAGCAATTGTGGTCAGTTTGTAGCTCTGGCATTGGAAACTACTTGAAAATTGTAGCTTCTAATAATTTTGTCATGAAACCTTGTGATGCTTAGAGGTTTTAGTTGAGTTTTACTTTGAATTTAGGTCTGAACTCTAAACTCAAAATGTGTGTCTCTACATGTGAACTTAAATGGATTAACACTGGGGAAAAGAAGTTCATACAAGCCCTTTTCCACATGGCTTGGGAAATAAGTTTATGCAAGTTCAGGAGTATTCCTTTCAGTTTCACTGGATGATTGGTATTGAGAGTTTCTACTCTCAAATGTCATTGTCTCCACCATGAAACGAAAAGCAAGTAACTGTTAAAACTAAAATAAAGAGGATATGCAGTGTTCTAGCGTATTGGTCCCAGGATACTAAACAGACAAGGTGTGTGAAGTAATATCTTTTATTGGACAAATTTCTGGTGATGAGAGACAAGCTTTCAAGCTTACACAGAGCTTGCTTGTCTCCAAAAGAAGTTGGTCCAATAAAAGTTATTACCTCACCCACCTTGTCTCTCTAACTTAAAGGACAATCATTTTTCTTCAAAACACAGGCTTTACCCAGTGTACTATGGCACCATCAATGCATAATGCTGCCTGTTGCTTAACACAGACATATTTTCTCTGTCACGTTTGAAAATCAAGTGACCTTAAGTTGGTGTATCTGTCATTTGTTTTAGTTTCAATACCAAATTTTACAGCACTATAGTAAGGGAGGAATCTACAAGAGTGCTATTGTCAGCAATTACAATAAATCTTGTTTATCTTGATCTTACATCTGTTTTATGGTCATTTTTATTTAGATATGTGAACGAAAATGACAAGAAAGTCATGTTCAATTTCTTTCTTCCCCTTTCTTTCTATAACCTTGACCCAGAGTCATAAAACAAAGTTAGTTAACGTACAGCATGCACATCCTTGTAACAGCTGCTTTAGGTGAGGATCAGTCATCCCTGCAGAAAGCTCTGATGACTCATAAGGAGGTGGGAAAAGTGTTATGCCCGGGGTAGGGCTGGCCAGAAAACAAGATTTCCATCTTGCAAAAAATTTTGAGGTTTTGACATTTGCTTTCAATGTGCATCAGGTTGTTGGTATTCTGGGGTCGGTCTCTCTCTCTCTCTCTCTCTCTCTCTCTCTCTCTCTGGTTTTCACTTGAAATCCCAGACCTGAGAAACTTTTTTGGTGCATTTTTTTTTTTGGTCAAAACATGTATGTATTAATACCTGGGGTGGAGGGGACAAATAGCTGTGCATACCTCTCTATCAGTGTTATAGAGGGCAAACAATTTATGAGTTTACCCTGTATAAGCTTTATACAGTTAAAAGAGATTTATTTGGGGTTTGGACCCCATTGGGAGTTGGGCATCGGAGTGTTAAAGACAGGAACACTTCTTAAGCTGCTTTCAGTTTAAGCCTACAGCTGTTAGGGGATGTGGTTCAGACCTGGGTCTGCGTTTGCAGCAGGCTAGGGGGTCTGGCTCAAACCAGGCAGGACACTGAAGTCCCAAGCTGGGAGGGCAGGGAAAACAGGGGCAGAAGTAGTCTTGGCACAACAAGTGGCAGCCCCAGCGGGTTTCTGTGGTCCAAACTGACACAATATCCTAATTTAAAAAGTATTTCATCGAACATGAGGAAATTCAATATTAGACCTCAACTTGACAGATAATGAGGAACTGATCACAGAACTAAAAATTAATGCTAACTTAGGTACAAGTGAACAGGATTTGATCACCTTTATAATGTGCAATCAGAATAAAGTCCAGACTAATTATATATATGCTTGATGCTTTAAAAGGGCCAGTTTCACAAAAGTGAAAATGATTATGGGCCAAATCAGGTGGGAGGAAGAAATTAAACAGAAAAATATGAATATTTGGGAATTGTTTAAGAACACTTTACCAGATGCCTGAAAAGCCAAATTCCACAATCAAAGACCAAAGGATGTATTGGTTAAAAAAGCGAACCGATATAGAGGAAGAGAAAGCATCTATACAAAATAAAAAGAAAATATATAACAAATGTAAGAAAGAGAAAGTTGATAGTAATGAATATAAATCAGAAGCTAGGAAGTGTAGAAAATTGATATGGGAAGCAAAGGGACACAAAGACAGTTAAAGAAATGAAGAGTGTTTTAAAAGTTGATATTAGGAGTAAAAATAATCCTTAAAATGGTTTTGGTCCATTACTAAATGGAAATTGTAGAATTATCAATAATAATGCAGAAAAGGCAAAAGTGTTCAATTAGTATTTCTTTTCTGTATTTGGGGGAAAATAGATGAGGTAGTCATATCATATGATAAGACACTTTCCATTCCACTAATATCTCAGGAGTATATTAAACAATGGCTACTGAAGTTAGACTACAGTTTTAAAATCAGCAGGTCTGGATAACTTGCAACCAAGAGTTTTAAAAAAGCTGACTGAATTGCTCACTGGACCATTAAAGTTGATTTTTCAGTAAGTCTTGGGTCACTGGGGAAGACGGAGAAAGCTACTATTGTGCCACTATTTTAGATGGGTAAACAGGATGACCTATGTAATTACATGCCTCCCAGTCTGACATTGATCCTGGGAAAGATAATGAAGTGGCTGATGTGGCACTCAATTAATAAAGAATTTAAGAAAGGTGTGAAGGAACTGCTGAGGCTGGTGACCTCACCAGAAAAGGAGGAGCCTTTGGTGGGTTGGTCAATTTGACAGTTGGAGAGTGGATCTCAAGAGTGGGAGATCTGAGACTGATGACAGAGCAGTCACCAGGAACAGGGAGTTGGATGGTCAGACAGAAGGTCTGGCTAGACTTGCCTGGAAAGGGGAGCTAACTGAAGAAGGGTTAGTAGAACTCTGAGGAAAAACCTTGAAGAGGCTGAAGACAGCTCAGTTTGATGTGCCTGGCCCAGACTGTTCCTACAGAGGTAAAGCATGGTGGGTTTTGGAGGAGAGAGATTCCTCAGAAAAAGTGAGGGTATCCCAAAACTATCCCAGTAACCGGGCAGCAAGGGTTGGTGCTGAGAAGTGACATTGGACACGCAGGTCACAGCACAATATATATTCATATTTTAAATAACTAAGAAGCTCAAGACAGACTTATGCGGATAGGGTAAGATGAGCAGTTTCTGTGTATAAACTACTTTTCTGTTGCTTCCAGTTCCATGTTAGGTTATATTTAGGGCTGTCGATTAATTGCAGTTAACTCATGCGATTAACTCAAAAAAATTAATCGCTATTAAAAAAATTAATCACAATTAATCACAGTTTGAATTGCACTGTTAAACAATAGAATACCAACTGAAATTTATTAAATATTTTTGGATGTTTTTCTACATTTTAAAATATATTGATTTCAGTTACCACACAGAATACAAAGTGTCCAGTGCTCACTTTATATTATTATTTTTTATTACAAATATTTGCACTGTAAAATTTATAAACAAAAGACACAGTATTTCTCAATTCACCTCATACAAGGAATGTAGTGTAATCTCTTTATAGTGAAAGTGCAACTTACAAATGTAGATTTTTTTTGGTTACATAAGTGAACTCAAAAACAAAACAATGTAAAACCTTAGAGCCTACAAGTCCACTCAGTCCTACTTCTTGTTCAGCCATGCTAAGAGAAACAAGTTTGTTTACATTTACGGGAGATAATGCTGCCCTCTTCTTATTTACAATGTTACCTGAAAGTACGAGCAGACGTTCGCATGGCACTTTTGTAGCTAGCATTTCAAGGTATTTATGTGCCAGATATGCTAAACATTCATATGCCCCTTCATGCTTCGGCCACCAATCCAGAGGACATGCTTCTATGCTGATGGCACTTGTTAAAAATACAATGTGTTAATTAAATTAGTGCCTGAACTCCTTGGGAGAGAATTGTATATCTCCTGCTCTGTTTTACCCACATTCTGACATATATTTCATGTTATAACAGTCTCAGATGATGACCCAGCACATGTTGTTCGTTTTAAGAACACTTGCACTACAGATTTGATAAAACGCAAAGAAGGTACCAATGTGAGATTTTTAAAGATAGCTACAGTACTCAAACCAAGGTTTAAGAATCTGAAGTGACTTCCAAAATCTGAGAGGGACAAGGTGTGGAGCATGATTTCAAAAGTCTTAAAAGAGCAACACTCTGATGTGGTAGCAACAGAACCCAAACCACCAAAAAAGAAAATCCACCTTCTGCTGATGGTATCTAACTCAGATGATGAAAATGAATACACATCAGTCCGCACTGGTTTGGATTGTTATCAAGCAGAGCCTGCCATCAGCATGAATGCATATCCTCTAGAATGGTGGTTGAAACATGAGGGACATATGAATCTTTAGCACATCTGGCATGTAAATATCTTGCAACACCAACTACAACAAAGCCATGCAAATGCCTGTTCTCACTTTCAGGTGACATTGTAAAAAAGAAGCGGGCAGCAATATCTCCTGCAAATGAACACAAACTTGTTTGTCTGAGCAATTGGTTGAACAAGAAGTAGGGCTGAGTGGACTAGTAGGCTCTAAAGTTTTACATCGTTTCGTTTTTGAATGCAGTTATTTTTGTACGTAATTCTACGTTTGTAAGTTCAACTTTTATAGTGAAGAGATTGCACTGCAGTACTTGTTTTAGGTGAATTGAAAAATGCTATTTGTTTTGTTTTTTTACAGTGCAAATATTTGTAATAAAAATAACTATAAAGTGAGCACTGTACACTTCGTATTCTGTGTTGTAAATGAAATCAATATAATTGAAAATGTAGAAAACATCAAAAATATTTAAAGAAATGGTATTCTATTATTGTTTAATCGTGTGATTAATCATGATTAATTTTTTTAATCGCTTGACAGCCCTTGTTATATTTGTTCATAATATTTTCACTAACTCTAAGACTAAGCCTGATATGTGCTACTAAGTGATTTAGACACCTGACTGCTGCTTCTCTAAGGGACACTACATAATAATTACCATATATTAGTGTGTGCCTCTGGGTTTCCAGTTCCTGGAGAGAAAAGACAAAAGCCCTTTAACGCTATATGTAAACCAAACAAGGAGTGAATAGTGGATGCTGGCAATAAAGGTACAGGTATAGTCACCGAGTATCTTTGTGTATATATGGCAGTTGCTCCCCAGAGAGGGTAATATAATTAATGCTAATCAACAGGGGTTTATAGAAAATAGATCCTCTCAAACTAACTTGATTTTTTTATGAGAATAGAAGTTTGGTTGATAAAGGTAATAGGATTAATATACTTAGACTTCTGTAAAGCATTTGACTTGGTACCACATGACATTTTGAAAGTTATAAAAAATAACATGGAACACATTAAATGGTTAGGTCTCAATTTAATTGTAATGGGTAATCATTGTCAAATGAGTGTATTTCTAGAGGGGTCCTGGAATCTGTTATTGGCCCTAAGCTTTTTAACATCTTTATTAATGGAAATATAAAATCATCACCGATAAAGTTTCCAGAAGACACACAAATTGGGGGAGTGGAAAATAATGAAAAAGACAGGTCACCGATTCAGAATGATCTGGAACACTTGGTAAGCTGGATGCAAGCAAACAATGTGTTTTTTAATATGGCTAAATGCATACATCTAGGAACAAAGAATATAGGCTATATTTACAGGATGGGGGATTCTATCTTGGGAAGCAATGACTCAAAAAGATTTGGAGGTTGTGGTGGATAATCAGCTGAATGTGATGTCCCAGTGCGATGCTGTGGCCAAAAGGGCTAATGCAATCCTTGGATACATAAAAGGGAATCTTGAGTAGGTATACAAAAGTTGTTTTACTTCTATATTTGGCATTGCTGTGACCACTGCTGGAATACTGTGTCCACTTCTGGTGCCCACAGTTCAAGAAGAATGTTGATTAAAGAATTAGAAAATAAGTTTTATGACCTGTTTTTTATAGGTGGTCAGACTAGATGATCACAATAATCTCTTCTGGCCTTGGAATCTCATTCATGCAATAGCAATAATTTATATTTTGACAGATTATGGAGCGCTTTTATGGTTGAAAATTTTAATGACAGTTTCCATCACTAGCTACAGTCGGTAACACAACTTTTTGTTTATGTTGTTTCTTACAGGAGAATTCTTGGTTGGTCTTCATCAAAATCCACTGTACACAGCACTTCCACAGGTCAGAAATCTCATCATTTTATTTTTTTATTGTAAAAGGTCATTTTTCAACGGTGGGAATTTGCAGTCACTCCAGTAGAATCTTTGTCCTCTGTTTCAGCTGTTTTTATTTTTAGTAACTACATTTAACAGCTCTATTCTTTTTCTCAGCAACACTCATTCCCTACATTTCAGAGTTCCATTCTTTCTGTTTCTACATTTATTTTTATTACACGAGACACTGAAATTATTTCTCTGTCAAATATTTAAATTGTATTGCATTTATATCACATACCTAATACTATAATGAGTCCACAGAGGAGATGAAAAGCACTTATGTGATCCTATATCAACAGAGCCACACTTTGAGCCCCGTCAAGGAGTAACCAGTGTATTATTTTTAAGCAAGTCTCCATTTTTCTAGCAGAGGGCTGCATTTAAAGATCACTCCCATGGACATTTTTTCAATGCCAGTTTTGTTTGGGGCATATCCTAAAGCAGCATCTCACTAATGATCCCCCATTTCTTAGGCTAATAGTTGTGGACAGAAACTGACTGCATCTGAGCCAGAGGAAGTAACACATTGCTTTGCACTCCATTCAAAAAGTAAAGTCCAGCACTGCTTGTTAAAATACCTAGCTCTCTCCAAGTCTGGTCACTAGTGCTACAACAGTGGCAACTTGTATTATGTGGGGGAAATCTCTTACCAAACCCTGTGGGGAAGAAAAGAGAATTTTTTCCCAAGGAATGTCACCAAATTGCTGTCAAAGGTGGAACATTTGTTAAAATTCTAGCAATGTATCATTCTAGCAATGTATCATTGAATTAATCCATTTCAGACTTTACACTGCTACAAACTAAACTTACTTGACTAGGCATGGGAGATACTTATTTGTATTTGGTGCATGTGTAACTCATCAGGAGGTAGACTGCATCCCTTACCACTTTGAATTAGCCCTCCCACACACATAATCCGGTTAGTAGTTTCAATGAATCACATGAATTTGTGAAGTGCATGAAATAATTTAAGTTCTTTGCAAAGTAACTTCAGAGTGAATGTTTATGAACCTACATCAGAAGTACATGTGAAAAATATATACTTCTGACCTAGCAATAAATGGATTCTGTGAGTCAGAGAAGAATAGAAAAGGACAATGGTTTTCACATAATGGAAATCTTTGACAGAAACAGCATGGTACCCACAAGAGTGAAAGTGAGGAACAGTTGATAAATTACTGCACTAGAATATAAACATATACAGCTGGAAGAGACAGTCATGAGGTCTGATCCCACCATTCATTTCTAAATTTTCTGGATCTACAAGAAGGAATTTTCATTGTGTACAGAAAGAGAAACCTGAAAGCAGACTTGTTTGCCTTTATGTATGCACACACCTTGCCTTTCCTGATACTTTTTCACATTGTCACTACTGTGGGCTACTAATCACTTAGACTTATATTTTGTTACAAGACTGGCAGCAAGCTGATTTAGAACTTGTCAGATGAGGGTCAGCAGATGGATCCAATTCCTCAAACATGATCTCTTTTTCTGCTACACTAGAGTTATAAAATATCTCACTCTACCTCACATGGATGGAGTAACAAGTCAAAATGCAACACAGGCAGGTGTTGGACAAATGGCCCTTATTTAAAGCCAGAGTTAGGACCCTGCCCCAGATCTACTGAAGACATACAAATCCAGCAAGAGCAACAACAAATCATATCATTTAGGGCTGGTTAAAATTGCCGTACTGTTAAGCGGTTAAACAGGTACATTATGGGAAAGAGAGGTGCAAGCTTCCTCCATACTGACCCACCAAAAACCTCCTTAACCCTAACAGCTGCCTCTAGAGAAGCAGGTGAACTCCATCTTCATTCCCATTTAGGATGTGTATTTCAAAAGAGCCTAATGGAGTTTCAATAGGACTTTCCATAGCAGTAGGGCACATTATCTCCCTTAGGCCCCTATGAAAATCCCATTCTGTCAGCTGAGACTGTAAACAAGTTTGCCAGTTTGCCAGGGGGTTCCTCCAGGAAGTGGGGTTACAACACCAAACTCATTACACTTCAGTAGTCACAACTGATGTGAACTGGATTTTATATGCTGACCTGTGAAATGAAAGATTTTGTATCCTATTACCAATCATTTGAGCCCGCCAGTTTCCCAGAAAGGCAGTTATTTTTCTTAAATATTGTATAGAAGGAAAGGGGAAGTATTTTTATATGCTGTTTGATCATATAAAAAATTCTTCCACACCAGTTAGCATGGCAATAATTACAAATATTCTAGTTTTCATTCTGCTTGCACTAGTGAATATAGTCATGGATGCAAACACTTTATTTTTCATGGTCAACTACTGGGGCCCTCACAACACAAAAATTAGTAGAAAAAAGACCATAAACCCCATCAAATTTAATCCTCTAGTTTTGTTTTTGTGTTTTTCTTAAAGAGCTGAATTTTTGATTGCGTCTGCCTAGAAGATCACATATTCCATGACTCGTGCTGGTGTTGGCAAACATACAGCTTTGCTCACTCCACTTCATTTATTTGTCTTTTAATTTGACATTCTAAGAACTAGCATTTTATTGATACTGTTGGATGTTTTTTGGCTTGGACTCCTACTTCTCATTGTTATAGCCACTTTCAAATGCATTCAAGCTTCTTGTTAACTAAGGCCTTGTCTACACTGGCAAGTTTCTGCGCAGTAAAGCAGCTTTCTGTGCTGTAACTCCCGAGGTGTACACACTGCCAAGCTACTTAGTGCACAGAAACTGCACAGCTGCAGCACTGTAAAAAAACCACCCTGACGAGAGGCGTAGAGCTTTCTGTGCCGGGGCTACGGCACTGCGGTGTCAGTCTAGACACCCTGGTCGATTACAGCGCTGTGATTGGTCTCCGGGAGATGTCCCACACTGCCTGTCCTCACCTCTCTGGCCATCAGTATGAACTCTACTGCTCTGCCCTCATGCGACCAACCACCGTGAGTCCCACCCCATAAATTCCTTTGGAATTTTGAAAGTCACCTTCCTGTTTTCTCGGTGATGCGTGCAGTGGTCTCAGTGCATCTTTCCACGTGGCCATGCCTGCTCCATGCAGCGGGCGATTCCCCGCTTGCAGCAATGGCGAGCTGCTGGACCTTATCAGCATCTGGGGGAGAGGAGGCTGTCCAGTCCCACCTGCGCTCCAGCTGTAGAAATTATGATACCTATGGACAGATTTCACGATGCATGACAGAAAGGGGCCATGATCGGGACACACTGCAGTGCAGGGTCAAAGTGAAGGAGCTGCAGAACACCTACCACAAGGCACGGGAGGCAAACCACTGTTCTGGTGCTGTGCCCAAAAGCTGCCGGTTCTGCAAAGAGCTGTACGCGATACTCGGTGGTGACCCCACCTCCACTGCGAAGGCCACTGTGGATACTTTGGTGGCTCGCGTACCAATCAAGAGGGGACCAAGCCAGGAGGAGGAAATCTTGGATGTGGAGGGGGACCCAGAGGCAGAGGACAACTCGGAGGTCAGAGATGCATGCAGCCAGGAGCTCTTCTCTACCCCGGAAGAGGATAGCCAGTCACAGCTGCCAGAGCTTGGCGAAGTGCAAACAGGAGAGGAGGCCCCTGGTAAGTGGCTTTCATTTTGGGAATTGCTGAAGCGAGTTGTAGGGGGCAGGTGGGTTGCAGAAAGCAGGCTTGTGTCTGTATGATGCACATACCACCACATGCCTAGACTGAGTGGCAGAACAGGGTATTGATTTGACTCCCTCACTTCATGGGAATCTGCCTTAGAGATCTTCACAAAACTCTCATGGAGATACTGGGCAATCCACTGTAGCAGGTTCTTTGGCAGAGCTGCTTTGTTTCTTGCCCCATTAAGGGTCACTTTCCTGCACCACTCTGTCATCACTGGGAGGGTTACTCACCATTTTCGGGGCCTTGTGGCTCATGTGTGCTTGCCTGGGGTCAGCCAGTTAGTGACAGGTATGTAAATTGTGGCTGTGTTTTAAATAACTGAATCAGTGCTCTGGGCTGCAAACAATACTGCTTCTGTAAAATGCTGCATTTTGGCTTCACAGATATGACTTTGGGAGCCCAGCCTTCCTCTTCGTTATCGCCAGCTGCATGGCTGTGCTGAATTAGAAAGCGGCCACAAAGAACTAAAGAAGACTTTCTGCGTGATGTCATGATGCACTCCACAACCGAGAAACAGGAATTAAAGGAGTGGTGAGACAGCGAGAAGAGGGACCGAAAGGAGAACGTGATGTGATAGAATGAAGCTCTGGAGCGGCTCTTAAACATTATGGAGCGCCAAGCAGACACGCTCCAGGCACTACTAGCGCTGCAAACTGAGCAGCTCCGTGCCCGCCTTCCCCTGCAGCCGCTGTTGCAAAACTTTCCCATTCCTCCCCCAGACACTGCCAACACACTCTTATCGACCTCCTGGCTCCAGTCTGTACCCGCTGCATTCCACTCCTCCCCCGCCACAGTCTAGCCCTGCGGACTCCCAGTACCCACCGCACTCAACACCCATCCCTCTGCAGTTTAGCCCTGCTGAAGTACAGTACCCGCTGCACTGTACTCCAAAGGCCCAGGTTGCATATGATATCTGGACATACACAAATCTTTAACCATCCTGGAACCCCACCTCCTCCTGGGACCCTCCCTTCCCCCATCCCCCACAGTACTGATGAGGTTTTTTTGTTTGTCTTTCTCCTCTGGTTGTTGTTTTTTAATAAAAGAATTGTTTTGGTTTGAAAGCAATCTTTATTTGAATCCATTAATTGAAAGCAAACAGAGCCCTGCAAGGCAACAGACAATTTTCTTAAACCTTCATAGTGCATCATCTGCACCAATCACAATCACCTCCTAGCATTATAAGCACTGCACTCCCGAGCATAGCAACAAATATTAGTGGATTTCAGCTTCACTCTGACCTGGTTAGCGACTGATCGGTAGCAGTCTGGAGTAGCCAGCTTCCATAGTGCAATTGCCAGTGCTTCTCCAACGACAGGGCAGCTCTCATTCTCATGTCCTTGCGCCACAGGTCTGGGCTGAGCTCATCACACAGTCCCATTAATGTGGCTTTCCTCATCTGAAAGTTCTGCAGCCACTGCTCGTCATCCCAGACGTGCATGACGATGTGATCCCACCACTCACTGCTGGTTTCTCAAGCCCCAAAGTGGCGTTCCACTGTGGTCAGCACCTCCGTGAATGCCACAAGCAATCTTGTGTCATAGCTACTACATGTGGCAAGATCAATGTCAAACTCCTTTTGTCCTTTGTAGTTTAAGGAATAAACTGCCACTTGTGACGTGTCAGTGAGAATGAGCAGCATATTGGTCAACAGTGCGGGATCCACTCCTGCAGTCCAAAGAGGCAGAATGTACAGTACACAAACCATTGAAAGATGGCGCCAAATGCTGATGGAAGCACAGGGAATGCTGGGATGTGCAGCAATGCATCACGGGGCATTGGGACAGGACCCAGGATGTCCCGCGACCCCCTCCACCTTCCCACAAGTCTGAGCAGAAGAAGAGGAAGAGATGTTCTGTGGGATAGCTGCCCAGAGAGCACCGCTCTGAATACCAATGCAAGGGCCACAAGTGTGAACACACTATTGCACAGGCAGCTGGCAGTGTGAACACACAACAGTGGTTTCCCTTCAGTGCTCTCTGAGCAGCGCTGTAACTGCCGGCGATGTACCTCTGCCAGTGTAGACATACCCTGAAAAACAACTGTTTGTGACATTAATGGCATTACCAAGTTATTTAGAGTTTATTGTGCAAGCTGTGCTCTATGAAATCCATAAATACAATACTAAGGGGCAATTTGTCTGCCACCGTACCACCTTGAGCTGTAGGCTTCTCTTCAGATCTTACCTGAAGGCTTCAGCCTAATCAGTAATTGGATGGGAAATACCCAGGAAAATCCAGAGTGAATAATTCTATCTGCACTATGTCCAAAATACCACAACCTTTGCTTCTGTTCAGGAAAATGCAGAGATTTTTTTTTCTTTTAAACTACCTTCAAAGGTTATTTGAATTCTTTGTTGCACTAGAAGTGTTGTCTGAGTGCTGAGTAGGGGGGCCAGGTGCCTGGTTTTCAACTGGAAAAACCAGTCATAAAGGGGACCTGACATTTTCCAGTCAGATCTACCGAACAGACACCCAAAGTCCAGTTACTGTGAGTGGGGGAGGTGGGGAGGCACTGGGTCATCACCCGCTCCAGCCCCCACTCAGCCAGGGCCGCTTCCTACCTTTGTTGGGCAGCTGCAGCTCCCAGTCCCGGCTCCGCAGGCAAGTCTCTCCTGACCCAAGTGATGGGATGGGATGGAAAAGCAGTGAGCAATAAGAGGGAGGGAGAAGAGGAGTGGATGGGGATCAAGGCCTCAGTGGAATAGGCAGGGTGAGGGTCAGGGCCTTGAGGGGAAGAGGCAGGGCAGGGGAGATACCAGCACTCCTGCTGGAGTGTCCACTTTTTAAATATTACCAAGTTGGCAACCCTAGTGATGAGTGAAGGTTCAAAGTGAACCAGTTCTGCTGTCTTAGTGAAACTTCCCCTGTTGTTCAGTTCGGCAATTTGCTCTTCAGTCCTCCACCGCACGAGCCCTTTCTATGTAGCTCTGGCATGTGTCCTCCTCACTCACACCCCAAGCTGAATAACTTTCAGTCATGGATGGCGTGTTTTTCTTCAGTGTAGGTATATATAATACATGTATAATTATTATTATGTGCACTGATATAATGTCATTCATCCATGGAGCTCAAACATGTTATGAACAGTTAACTCACTCACTAAGCTTTACAACATTCTGTAAGACACCAACAAGTATACAAGTGTAAGCGGGGGAATAGTCCCGCTATTGTGGGGAACTTTCCTGGCTTCTGCACTACCCCGGTGAAGTGGGCTAGTGAAAGGATCGGAGTCCTCGCTCCCACTTCCTTTACCCAGTGGCCTCCCTGCCCTTGAGGACTTCCCTTCCACTCTCCTGTCTGGCAGAGTCCTCGTAACCCCAACAAGGCTGGGCCCAGGATTTCTGGGGGCCTCGATCCCCAACCCTGCCGTGGTCACCTAGGACAGGGGCTAGGGTGTCCCCACTCCGGGGTACTCTCTCTGCACTGGGCACTTCTCTGACCCACTGATCATTACATACAATTTGAAGCAAATGCAAATTATTTAATCAACGATTAATTTTAAAACAAATAAGCGAAAATGGGAAAGGTTAAAAGAAACACATCAACCTGCTCTGTGGCAGGGAACATCACAAACAGTGTCTCTGGAATTTCCGGCAGTTCACAGTCTGTTCCTTGTAAGTCCCAGGCCTTCCTCTCAGGCCCTGGCTTTGCTGCAGGGATGCTGTGGGTTGGACACTCGCTCTGGTGGTGGCCACACACTCTCAGGCTCTAGGTGGCAGGGTCCTTCTTCCCAGCATTGCCCCCGCCCTGTCAGGGTTACCAATCCCCCTCTGAGTCTGGCCTGCAGAGCCTCCTGGCTGAGGCGTCTCCCCTGTGCTGGGCCCACTGCCCAGGGTCCCCCCTCGCTCTCCCCATGACACCCGGCTCTGGACTGCTCCAGCTCCAGCTCCACTCTGTCTCAGCTCCAGCTCCACTCTGCCTTAGCACGGCTGCTGCTCTGCCTCCAGCTCCAAGGGCTGCTCCTCTGGCCCCTCTGGCTCTGGTTGCTGCAGCTCTGCTCCCAGGACAGGGTCTGCTCTCTCTGGGCTGCTTTTCTGGTCCCTCTGGATCTGGCACAGCTCTGCTCCCCAGCTCAGCTTGGGCCCCTGCTTTTTCCTTAGCTTGGCCCCACTCTGTCTGACCTTGGCAATTCCAGCTCACACAGAGGACGGGACCTCCCTGGCCTCCTGACTCCCTGATTAGCCTGCCCGCCCTGTCATTCTGGCTGACCTGGAATATTGGCCTCTCCCCATTGTTCCTGGGGACTGTCAGTCTCAGGGTCCTGATTTCCCATCAACCCCTCCTTTTAGTACTGGGAGCTAGCCAACCAAAACACCCCCACTGAATGTTAGTAAGGGGAGAACAGTCCCCTTACATAAGGGTTGCTTCACACCCTTGTGCAGCCCTTTGGAATAGAACACAATTGTTCCTAATTACACCCACTGAGTTGAATGTCAATTCCAGTTGCCACTTCACTAAGAATTTAGGTACCCAATATACCCTAATGGCAAACGATTGCTATGGCCAACAGTCTGGCTAAACGTTGAAGAAGAACAATATATAAGTCCAAGAGTTGGCATTTGGCCACTCTGTCTAGATTACCAATGCTTCTACTCTCACAAAATATACTATGAGAATTTTAGTGATCCTTAGTTGTCAGAACATCATTTGTGCCTCAACTGAAACATACCACCTAGCCCTATAATGGGGCATTGTTCCTGCGTTGATAGAGTTAGAATTCCTCTTGCTAAATCACTGTCACTTCTGTTTGCCTTGTTTATGTTTTGTTTGGAGGTCTGTCCAAACATAGCCTGCTTAGCTTAAAAAATATGACAGAACTGCAGCTCAAGATGAAATGGCTGGGGGCACCTGATGATCTAGAATGTTATAAAAATGTAAGGTTATATCACTCAAAAGAATTACCAGGTGACATCTTAATCCATTGTAATTTAAAGCTTTCAAGAGGTGCTCAACATGATGCACCAAAAAAAAAAAAAAAAAAAAAAAAAGATAGTGGATAGAAAGATGAAATGTCCAGATGCTTGTTGAAACAAATGCATTTACATTTCTTCTGTGTAAAGAAATTAGGTGTAGCATGTTTACAGTCTTATTCCTGAATAGTCATTTGGTCTTGGAATAAATCAGCTTTAATTTGCGAAGACACCTGAGATAGGATTTTCAAAAGACCTCGGTGGTGGCCAAACTCCGCTTCTGTTTTGAAAAGTGCTCAGCATTGTCCTAACTGTGCACCAATTGAAGTCAATGGATGAAATCCTGGTTCCACTGAAGTCAATGGGAATTTTGCTATTGATTTCAATGGAGCCAGGATTTCACCTGACTTTTACAATGGATTTCAAAGTGGGAGCAGAGTTAGAACAAAATTGAGAGCTTTCGTAAAATCGTACCCTGGAATGATGAGAAAAGGCATTGTACCAATTTTTACAGGAAGAGTCTAGGCTAGTGCAGCGGTAATTTCAAGGATCAAATGCATCAGGAAGGTGTGATACTCTCAACATAGAGTTTGTGTGCAGGTAGGTGGCTGGTTCCTCATCTTGTTTTGGAAGATGCTGCTTATATATCATGGGCCTGATGAAGATAAGTATTTTCCTACTGGAGAGGTGGCACTATGCATTCTTTGGCAGAATCCTCAATAGGAGAAGGCTGTGGTGTCAAATTCCTGAGTTCTAAACCCAGATCTTGAAATGGCTCCCTCTGTAGATTTGGGCTTCATTTTATTTCTTTGAATCAGCACTGTAATCCTATCTGCAAAGTGGGGATATAATACCCCCTCCAGCAGGACTAATCACACCTGGTAAAGGGCTTTGAAAGTGGTCAGCCCTGCATCGTTACTGGGAATTATTCAAACCTGGCATTAAA
Source organism: Lepidochelys kempii (assembly GCF_965140285.1). Lineage (NCBI taxonomy): Eukaryota > Metazoa > Chordata > Testudines > Cheloniidae > Lepidochelys > Lepidochelys kempii. The sequence goes on from NC_136387.1 coordinate 26,702,632, forward strand.
TGAGTCGGTTATGAAGGTGGGAGTTTAAAGTTTGGGTCTTTCTCTAACCTATATCCTGGATCCTGTTTTGTGGGTAGTAACATCATATGTAAGGACCAGAACACATTTGTGTGGTTTTTAAATACTTATTGATAAATAAGGGTTGATGTCTCAACATTAATGTTCTCCTCCCGACACTCACCCCCCGAAAAATGCCAAAAGAAACCCGCAATACATCAGCAGTGATAAAATCTTTAGCCTGAGCACTGGCCATTGACCCTATGAATTACCCTGCTCTGTCTACAAGTCCAAATCTGATAAGGTTGCTACTTAAGGCCTCCACCAGCAGTTAATAAGGGCCTTTGACAATTACAAGATTTTAGCAGCAGGGAGCAAATGTGTGTCTTTGAGGCACTTTTAACTTTAGTAATAAGTTATTTGTTGCTGTTCATTACGGTGCACTTAAATGGTCTAAGGCACCCAGGTGCCAAGATGATGGGTGACTTTATAAATCATTAAAGGGCTGACTTTCAATGGACTTGTGTTCCTAGAGTCACATAGGCTCTCTTGAAAATTTCCCCATTTCTCTTTTAATGGATCAATGTAATTCATCTTACTTCAGAATTCTTTGTTACAGATGAAATAGATGATATTTATTAAACCACTGTTTACAGAAATTCTTCCTCTTGGGAAGTGTATTAGTTATTTTTAAGGGACAAGTAAAGGTGGGAGGGTGAGGGGATTTTTTTTCTTTTCCTTTAAATTGGAATGTAATTGAAGAGCCATGTGCTTTGCAGATGAGTGCACTGGCTGCATAGTCTTGTGAGAGCTGATGAAAAGGGGACTGTGAAAGTTGTGATAATGGTTCATAACAGACAGATGCACTCCTGGTGCATTTGCATGGTGATCATTTATGGGAGGGTATTTGTTACCATTAGTTGCAGCATCACTGTAGTTTAAGAGCTGCGGCATGTACATTTTCTGAGTTCATAACAAAGGTGAGGAAAGAGAGTGCAGAGCTGTGAAAACAGGTGAGGCAAGCTGTGAGGCAGGAGTGTTTTTGTGAGTGCTCTTTGTGAGTGAATGCGATAGACCACGTTGTAGGTATAAAAATGGAATTAGGACCCTATCTGTGTTGTCCCTCTTCCCCCCATTTAATTCCTCCACTGACTTAATTAAGATAAACAGCTTTTCATTAAGAAAAGGAGGACTTGTGGCACCTTAGAGACTAACCAATTTATTAGAGCATAAGCTTTCGTGAGCTACAGCTCACTTCTTCAGATGCATATCGTGGAAACTGCAGCAGGCTTTATATATACACAGAGAATATGAAACAATACCTATTCCCACCCCACTGTCCTGCTGGTAATAGCTTATCTAAAGTGATTTCCAGCACAAATCCAGGTTTTCTCACCCTCCACCCCCCCACACAAATTCACTCTCCTGCTAGTGATAGCCCATCCAAAGTGATAACTCTTTACACAATGTGCATGACAATTAAGCTGGGCTATTTCCTGCATAAATCCAGGTTCTCACATCCCCCCCTTGCTCGCCAGGAGGGTTTTTTCCACAGCTCTCTTCATAATCCATTTTCTCCCCTTGTTTTTCCATGTGATAAAATCATAATCCTGCTTTTGCAACATCACAGAATGATAACACCATGCACACCCAGAGAGAAGTCTCCCTCATTGAGCTTTCAGTTTCTCTATTGATACTAATAATGCTTGAGAAGCTTTCTCGGGAGGATAAAAAACAAAAACCCAGCTTGCTAGTAAAGCAGATCTTTCTGAACTGTCATATCTCTGCTAATACTTCAGCATGAATGACTTGGCTTGTGTATTTGTTTGTTCTTTTAGATAATTGCAAACCCTTGACAAAGCTCATACTACAGCAACCTAACCTCACCAAGATTCAGAAGTTATAGTTCTTAGAAATATGACCACATAGCTTTGCACTTTGTGGTTTCTGAGCCCCTAAGTGGAAGTTTCTCCATGAAAAAAAGTTGTTCTTCCAGATTTTGGATGCTTTAAGAAACCAGGGAATGGTAGAATTGCTACACCTTTCAATGTAACAATATCTGAGTCATCTTCTAGCCAGACCTCTGACCATTCAAATATCGCCCATCACTTCACTACTAGTGATCTCTCCATTGTTTGTTTACTTATGGGATTGAAATCCCACAGCTGCCTTGCAACTGGTTCTATATCAACTACATTAAGCATCCATTCACACAGAGGACTATGTGTTTACTGCATAAGCAATTACATTAGAAAGGAAAAATGTTCTTATAAAAATGAAGTAGACACAATAGGGGAGCTATATAGAAAATTCCATTATAGAACCAGTTTCTGTATTAAGGCCTGATTTATTTGCAATTTGCTCTGCAGCACAAGAGAAAAAGCATCAAACATCACTTTGTTTCTTGTTAGAAGTACTAAGTGAATATATCAATTTGGCAGCAAAAAAGAATTCAATTATATTTCCTCAAAATGTGTAATCAGTGCTTAGCATTTTCCTTCAGCAGGAAACTCCAATATTTGCACAGTGCATTATATATAATGTGTGTGTATGTGAATTGTAGTTCTCACGAAAGCTAGTTCATTGACATTTTGGGGGACTAAAGTCCTCTAACGAATAGAGCACAGTCTGCAATGGTGCAAGTTTCCCCTGTATTGTCCTGCTAACATGTCAGTTATGTTCTGATATCAGTCAGAACCATGGCCAGTGCAATCGGCCGAACCTGCGGATAAGGCAGGTAAACAAACTGGCCCAGCCCACCAGGGGGCTTACCCTGGTGGGCCACGTGCCAAAGGTTGCCGATCCTTGACTTAGACCAATGCTGAGTATTTTTGAAAATCCCAACCTGTATCCACATCTTAAAAAGAGATCTCAGAATCATGCAATTGTGAAACACAACATTATTTGAAAGGCATGTGTATAGGGTATTGGCGAAGTGCTTATGGAAACATGAATGCCTTGATGGTTGAAGCAGTGGATTGGGAGTCAAATCTTACCCTTACTCTTCTATTGTCTGGCTCTTCTAATAACTTCATGAAAAGGATTACATTTCCCTGTTTGGGATTCTCAGCTGTTATAAATCAGTGTGTCTCCAATGAAGTCAGTGTATCTATGTCCATTTACATAAGTTGAGGACCTTGCGTCATAGTGTTTTTCTTCACTCACATGTATAGTAATTATAGTAATTACCTGCCTTGTAGAGATGCTGTGTGATGACTGCTTATAAATGGCTTTGAGATTCTTAAAGGCAAAGAGCTATTTTAGAGCAAATTGTTTATGTAAAACTGGATTGTGGTTTCTGTCTAAGGACAAAAATACAAAATGTTTGGATTTCAGAAGGGATTTTAAAAGGATTTTAAAAGAAATGAATTTGAGTAGTTTACCGTGGTGATGAAATAGAAAATCACAGAGTCTTAACAAAAGTGACTATTTCAAAATGAGCCATGTACTGATAGCAACCGTAGAAAGAGGATGAATGTCCCTTTGTCAGTTTACCACATCGCTGACTGACACCTCTAGCACTGCTCACCTAGGTCATTAGCTCCCTAAAACTGTAAATGTGTTTTTACTTTTCCACCAGGCCTGATATCCCCTGTATCTCATTGTTTAATAATTACCTGCTACCATGTATACTAACATCTGCAACCTGCACATGGCACTGAAGATTTCCATTTACACATAAAAAAGTGGGATTCAAGGGAATTTTTCACAAAAAAAACCTATTAATTTTTGCATGTAGTGAATAAATCTACAAAAGAACAGGAGCTGTTATATGCCCTATTCCCCAATTTGTTCTTACAGAGAGAGGGTGAATATGTTAGCTAAGTACATAAGTATTTGGATCAATGTCCTGCTTTGGCATGGCTGTCTTCTCTAAAAGCTTTCAAACACTATTTAGAGTCCATTGACAGTGGATAAATACCAGCAGTATGTGTATTAGGCCAATACATTTAAAATCAGAAAGTAAAATTGGAGTAGATAAAGGAATCTTGGATGATACACTGCACTGGTACAATGACCTTTGCCGGGTATACACATACTGAGCCCTGCAGATGGCAATAGTTTGATGGCTTTGCTGCCAGTATATAAAGGTGTAAAATGCGAGAGAATGGAAGAACATACCCAGCACACTTTCTCGTTTCTCTCTCTCTCTTTCTAAGATAGCGAATCTGGACAGCCTGAATTAGTCAGTGGAGAAATCTGGGAAAAGAAAACAAAAAAAGCAGTTGTAATAGAATTATTTCTGAGTTTAAAAAAGTAAAATAAAACTCTCCCAAACTGTCTGTCTTGCTCTGATAAAGTAAGAGTTGCAGCACTCACTTAGGCCACTGGCTTGCTCGGGTGAATAAATCATTCAGGGTTGGCAAATTTTCTGCCATCTGAGGGGTTCTTTTTAAGATACATTCATCCTCTAGAGAGGGTTCACCAGGATGACCCACAAGATTCACTATGACAGTATGAGCCTTTAGCTTAGTGAGGAATGTAAAGATTTTTACAGCAGGCACAGAATTATTAGAATTATTCTGGACATCATGTTTTTCTGAACTGGTGTGGGCCCTGATTTAAAAAAAAAAATCTATAATCTGTTCTCTAATTCACACTATTGTGTACAATAGGGCCAATGAAGTGATATGGATTATTACTGTAGAATACTCTAATTTACTTTGTAATGGGCATAGGTGTGATGCAAGTCCAAGATTCCATAACTAAGAGTAGTTGACCATCTGTAAACCATGCCATTTATTAGTTAATTTTTGTTTTTTTTTTTTTTTAGAAAAGAGAAAGAGGATCAAGTAGTGGACAAATCCAGAGCCCAACTAAAAAATAGTCTCTTGTCAGTGCTTTTTCTCTCCTCTTCTTTATCCTGAACATATAGTAGCTGATGCTGTCAGCATCTCATGCCTCACACAGCATAATGAGGGATTTCAGGTAAGGTCTCTGGCAATGTTCCCTCTAATTTTTGACAGGTCGTGTGCGCAAAAAATTTCTTCTGTGCAAATTTTTGTGCTTCAGTGCAAATTTGTGAGCGCACGGTGTTTCTCCATGTGCGCGGGGTTTAGGATCTGTGTGCGTGCGCACTTGCTTACAGCTTAAAGGGAACAGTGGTCTCTGTACAGGATTACTCTATTGTTCTGAAAGGGAGCAATGACTTTTAGTCAGAAGATTGACAATACACTAATGGAGTTGTACCACAGAATGATACAAATGATATGCCAGCCATGCATCAGTTGATTGCCAAACTTGTAAAATAAACAACATGTTCTCTCTTACAAGAAGTGGAAGGTTGGACATATGACCAGGGAAGAGTATAAAAATATTGCTCGGGCTTGTAGGAATGAAATCAGGAGGGCCAAATCGCACCTGGAGCTGCAGCTAGCGAGAGATGTCAAGAGTAACAAAAAGGGTTTCTTCAGGTATGTTGGCAACAAGAAGAAAGCCAAGGAAAGTGTGGGCCCCTTAATGAATGAGGGAGGCAACCTAGTGACGGAGGATGTGGAAAAAGCTAATGTACTCAATGCTTTTTTTGCCTCTGTCTTCACTAACAAGGTCAGCCCCCGACTGCTGCGCTGGGCATCACAACATGGGGAATAGATGGCCAGCCCTCTGTGGAGAAAGAGGTGGTTAGGGACTATTTAGAAAAGCTGGACGTGCACAAGTCCATGGGGCCGGATGAGTTGCATCCGAGAGTGCTAAAGGAATTGGCGGGTGTGATTGCAGAGCCATTGGCCATTATCTTTGAAAACATGGCGAACGGGGGAAGTCCCGGATGACTGGAAAAAAGCTAATGTCCTCAGTCCCCGAAAAAATCATGGAGCAGGTCCTCAAAGAATCAATCCTGAAGCACTTACATGAGAGGAAAGTGATCAGGAACAGTCAGCATGGATTCACCAAGGGAAGGTCATGCCTGACTAATCTAATCGCCTTCTATGATGAGATTACTGGTTCTGTGGATGAAGGGAAAGCAGTGGATGTATTGTTTCTTGACTTTAGCAAAGCTTTTGACACTGTCTCCCACAGTATTCTTGTCAGCAAGTTAAAGAAGTATGGGCTGGATGAATGCACTATAAGGTGAGTAGAAAGTTGGCTAGATTGTCGGGCTCAACGGGTAGTGATCAATGGCTCCATGTCTAGTTGGCAGCCGGTGTCAAGTGGAGTGCCCCAGGGGTCAGTCCTGGGGCCGGTTTTGTTCAATATCTTCATAAATGATCTGGAGGATGGTGTGGATTGCACTCTCAGCAAATTTGCGGATGATACTAAACTGGGAGGAGTGGTAGATACGCTGGAGGGCAGGGATAGGATACAGAGGGAACTAGACAAATTGGAGGATTGGGCCAAAAGAAATCTGATGAGGTTCAATAAGGATAAGTGCAGGGTCCTGCACTTAGGACAGAAGAACCCAGTGCACAGCTACCGACTAGGGACCGAATGGCTAGGCAGCAGTTCTGCGGAAAAGGACCTAGGGGTGACAGTGGACGAGAAGCTGGATATGAGTCAGCAGTGTGCCCTTGTTGCCAAGAAGGCCAATGGCATTTTGGGATGTATAAGTAGGGGCATAGCGAGCAGATCGAGGGACGTGATCGTCCTCCTCTATTCGACATTGGTGAGGCCTCATCTGGAGTACTGTGTCCAGTTTTGGGCCCCACACTACAAGAAGGATATGGATAAACTGGAGAGAGTCCAGCGAAGGACAACAAAAATGATTAGGGGTCTGGAACACATGACTTATGAGGAGAGGCTGAGGGAACTGGGATTGTTTACTCTGCAGAAGAGAAGAATGAGGGGGGATTTGATAGCTGCTTTCAACTACCTGAGAGGTGGTTCCAGAGAGGATGGTTCTAGACTATTCTCAGTGGTAGAAGAGGACAGGACAAGGAGTAATGGTCTCAAGTTGCAGTGGGGGAAGTTTAGGTTGGATATTAGGAAAAACTTTTTCACTAGGAGGGTGGTGAAACACTGGAATGCGTTACCTAGGGAGGTGGTAGAATCTCCTTCCTTAGAAGTTTTTAAGGTCAGGCTTGACAAAGCCCTGGCTGGGATAATTTAATTGGGGATTGGTCCTACTTTGAGCAGGGGGTTGGACTAGATGATCTCCTGAGGTCCCTTCCAACCCTGATATTCTATGATTCTATGATTCTTTCCCCACACTGTTCACATGTTATAAGACATGGGATAATTTTCATTAAGCCTTTACTAGACATTGGACAGGGACAGTATGATCTGAAAAGTAAATACCGTGCTGGGTGGTGGAAATAGTTTTAGCAACAAATCACAACACCATCATGTATTCCATATGCATCTGTACTGTGTGCCCAAAGTATATAGGTAACAAATATGTAAATATTGGTTCCTTTCATATTTACTTTCCATCTTTCTAACAAAGACCTTAGCAGCAGAGTTTGAATTGCCAATGAACAGCTTGCTTCTCCTCTGGTTTAAACTGCCTGGAGTACTAACTGGATATTGAAGAAATGATGAAATATTTCCATACCTCAGACCCTTGAATAGATAAGAATCTTTGAGTAGTTCTACATAACTGGTAAGCACCTTCAGCTGAAAGTGTATTCAGCTTGTCAGCCTCTGGGCAAAACTGCCTTCTTCTTTTCCAGCCCCGTAGATAGTAACACTAAAGTGTGTTCGTCAAAATACAAAAGTGAAAAAAAAAATTGAATTGATTTCCCAACCTCCCCCTCCCTTCCATTCTTGTCTTACTACAACATTCACTTCATAGCTCTGCTAGAACAGGCCAGGGGGCTGAGAAATTGCACCCTCTGAATGTTATGAGAAGTAATATATGTATTATGACAGATTTCAGAGTAGAAGCTGTGTTAGTCTGTATCCACAAAAAGAACAGGAGTACTTGTGGCACCTTAGAGACAAACAAATTTATTGGAGCATAAACTTTCTGTATTATGCTTTCTGGAGATACCTCTTGCCTACCCAAATCCATTTATGAACAAACACAGAAAATTAAGTAAGAAATAGTTTTCTGCCCCCCCCCCGCCCCAAATCCCAACAAAACAAAAAGCTCCCACCTAAAAGAAATCTTCATAACACTAGATGTGGATAGCACCTAATATCCACAAATGTATCTAACAGATTATGAATAAGGCAGCAAAATATTTTAATGTTGATGTCTGTCTTGTATTTTAACAGATACTTCCAGCACCATGTAATCTTAGTGTTGTACCACACAACAATACCACTTTGAATTATTGAGTCCTAAAAGGACTGCGCTAGAGAACATTTTCAATATGCTGCTTAGAGAATGAAAGTGAAGTTCTGGTCAGATATGTAACTGGTTAGATGGGGGTGGGAGAGAGAGAGATTCACCATGAGAATGGCAATGTATTGTGTTGTATCTCTGTTTCTTTTGTGTATTAACTGTGTATTTTGCTGGCCTAGAAAAGTTTTTAACAGTTGGATCTAGCGATGGGTCCTACTGTGCCCCAGGCAACATAAACTGTATTGTCTGCTGAGTTCTGATTTGCAAAGTATTGCTTAATAGTGAAGACAAAAGAAGCAGGAAGACCATGGCTTTCTTTGAGTATGTAGGGCTGGCAATTATAAAAATAATCACTTGACTTTTTAAAAGAGCAAGTTTGAAAACATAAGTCATGGAAAAACAGTATAATGGATCAAAATTCCTCTTATATAGCCCATGAAATCCAGACCTTAACTAATTGAGGCACATAGAATCATAAAATAGTAGGATTGGAAGGGACACTGAGAGGTCATCTAGTCCAGTCCCCTGCACTCAAAGCAGAACTAAGTATTATCTAGACCATCCACGACAGGTTTGTCTAACCTGCAGTCCAATTCGACATGTTTAACATGTCAAAATGGACTGCTGCTTTCCACAGAAGTTCAAGAGCATGCTGCCAAATGGCTGGAGGGGGCTGTGCTGCTGTGCACATTTTACTGCTAATGTGGAAATGAACTCTATGGGTGAACTACCGAATACAGTACCTACTTTAGCTGACTGAGGCCAGCCACATCTCCCATGGAGCACTGACGGGTGCAGAAGCTAGATCCTCTTCTTTGTAAAGCTGAGTGAATAATTGGTATTTATTTGGTGGCCGAACCACACAATCAGAAAACAAAATTGTTTGTGGTTGATCAAAAACAACAAATTTTCTTTTTTTCCCCTCACCAAAACAAAAACAAATCATTTTGAGTTGAATGAAACAGATTATTTAACTCCAAACTAAATGTTTTGTTCTGGTGTGTTCCCTCCCTTTTAAAAAGAATAAATTTAGCGAAATTTCAAAATGAAAAATAAAAACATTTTATTTCCAAAATGTCAAAATGAAACATTTTCACTCTTTTGACATTTTCCCCCCATTATTTTCAGCCAAAACTATTTACTAAAATCACAAATAGTTTTGGTCAACCCCAAAATGCATTTCTGGCAAATAAACTTTGTCCACAATGCTTTGCCCAGTGTAGAGAGCTCTCCTGAACCCAGTGCAGAGATCATGTTTTGCTATTTGCACAGAAGAAATAGGATCTCAACTTAAACTTCTCTCCTCAGTGCACCCATGCAACACAAGGCAAGAACTGGCTGTAAGCATGCACCAGTTCCCATTGTTCTTGGGAGTTGTGCATCTAACTATGTGCCCTGGAACTTTGATAAGGTTTTCTAAGTCATACACATTGCATTCTCCTTGGAGTATGCACTTTTTTTTTTAATGAAGTGCCCTTAGTCCTCTTTAGTATTGTGGCATTTCTGCTCCTAGACCTGGAATCAAGGAGAAGTGCAGAAGCACATGCAACTAGAGCGTGGGGGAAACAAACATTAAGGTTTAAACTATTTTGTATTTGGAACTAGTAGGGAAATTTCTAATGGTGCAAATTATTGTCAAAGCAGGTGCCTGAAATTATCAGGGAGTTTTCGGTAATCAGAGATTAAATAGAAATATACTATGTTGGTTTAAATTTTCAAACTAATTCATTTTGATTCACCCTTTTTAAATTCTTTTCCCCACAGATATTTCTGTGAATGAAGTTGCTGGCAAGAAAGTTTACTGAAATAGTGAATTGAAAGCAAATATTGCAGAATATTTGTGGAAAGCAAAGTTAAAGTTCACATTCAAGGGTATTCACATCAAATCAGATTCTCAGAATTATGCTCATTCAGTGAGGGAACACAAACATATTTTATTAAATGGTGGTGAATCTATCTTGGGTTTCAGATTTGCAATGAAACCCAGATCTGTCTGATTTAGGTTTTGTTGTGAAAGTTTCTCATACATCTACCTAGAAAGTGCCTTTCTATCCTCTTCACTTCTCTATGACTCCCTTAAAGTAACCACAGTTCCTGTGCCAGGAGAATTCATCCCTGGACCCTTGAGGGACTTTTACATCCCTTATAAGCTGCTAGAGCACCATATAGGAGCCACAATGGGGGACAGAATTCCTCTCTTTGTGTCTCTGAAGTTTCATTGTTTCCAGTTCTTCCATGAGGTTCAATATCTTATCAATTCAATGCAGTTAATAATGGCAAGTGAATGTTTTGTCTTGCACTCCATTTGCATAATGGACACATTCAGGCACACAGTGCAAAAACAACCCAGGGGATAAATTGTAAGAATCTCACAAGCTTCAGTGGAGCTGCTAGTGTCCTAGTAATTAGACAATGAAAAGGCCTTTTCATCTTTTTTATCCCTCTGCCAGTGCAAGATTGTTCTCCACGATATACTTCCATGCATTTTAATACTGGTCAGTTCATGCATATTTTTTTCCATTAAAACAACAAAACACAGCTGTTTGCTACTTTGAGTCTTGACAAATAGCATTGATTTATTGTGAGCAGAAACTTCCTGCCACATTCATGGAATCTGCAAAGCCTTTACAAGTGAAACAGTTTTTGCATGCCTTTAAAAGTAAAATGAGACATAACATTTATTAGAGCATTGTGTTTCAGAAGCAAGGCAGAAGCTTTGCACTCAGCCCCTGTCAAGGTTCCTTCCCCACTCTGAACTCTGGGGTACAGATGTGGGGACCTGCATAAAAAAAACCCTAAGCTTATTTTTACCAGCTTAGGTTAAAAATTCCCCAAGGTACAAACTATTTTACCTTTTGCCCCCGGACTTTATTGCTGCCACCACCAAGCATCTAACAAATATATAACAGGGAAAGAGCCCGCTTGGAAACGTCTTTTCCCCCAAAATCCTCCCAAACCCTACACCCCCTTTCCTGGGGAAGGCTTGATAAAAATCCTCACCAATTTGCATAGGTGAACACAGACCCAAACCCTTGGATCTTAAAGAACAATGAAAAAGCAATCAGGTTCTTAAAAGAAGAATTTTAATTGAAGAAAAAGTAAAAGAATCACCTCTGTAAAATCAGGATGGTAAATACCTTACAGGGTAATCAGATTCAAAACATAGAGAATCCCTCTAGGCAAAACCTTAAGTTACAAAAAGACACAAAAACAGAAATACATTCCATTCAGCACAACTTATTTTATCAACCATTTAAACAAAACAGAATCTAACGCATATCTAGCTAGATTACTTACTAAGTTCTAAGACTCCATTCCTTTTCTGTTCCCGGCAAAAGCATCACACAGACAGAGAGAACCTTTGTTTCTCCCCCTGCTCCAGCTTTGAAAGTATCTTGTCTCCTCATTGGTCATTTTGGTCAGGTGCCAATGAGGTTATCCTAGTTTCTTAACCCTTTACAGGTGAAAGGGTTTTTCCTCTGGCCAGGACGGATTTAAAGGTGTTTACCCTTGCCTTTATATTTATGACATCCCCAACTGAGATTCAAAGAAATGCTTTCCTCTTCCTACTTCATATAACTTCTCAGTCCCCATACTATCCAATCAAGAAACCTTCTTTCTTAATGAGATGAAGGTCCCCAATAACAAGCTGGTCTTCCCTGCTGCTGTACCTTCAATAACTCCTCATTACTCCTGGAGTTTTTAAGTCTTTTGCAGTTAAAATTTGTTGACTTCAATGGGAATTTTCACTCAGGTGGGGAGTGAAAAATCAGACCATGCCACAGGAATGAGCATGGATTACATAGTGAACTCATTAATACGTAGCACTGCTGAGACTGAAAATTGTGCAAACTAACTGGAGCTGACAGAAAACCTTAGTGATATTTTTGGTCAAACTTCCCCCTATATCTTGTTGAATTGCACCTCCTTCCTATTCTGTACACAAAATTAATAAAAAACTCTAAAAACTCAAATACAGATGTGACTCTGGAACAATGCTTTGTATTCAGTAAGAGGTTATCATAAAACTCAGTTATGGGTTACAAAATGTTAGTGTACCCAGGTTTTAATGTCTTATTGGGGGTCCTGTAAGGTTTTATCTGGAAGGAAGCCTTGTTTATTCGTACCAGATTAAGTCTGCCTGAAATACACTCAGCCAACTGATTCAGTTCTCAGTCTTTCTGTGGTTCAAATGTCATGTTTAAAAGCTGGGTCTTTCAAAGGTAAAACTTCTGAAAGTGACACAACAACCAAGATTGTAAAGCCACATAAAGTGCCCATCCTACATGCACACTGGCTACTATCAGCATAGCATGGAGGAGTATATTAATCTCCAGAACACATGGAACATCAGTGACACCTCTAGTCACCTTTCCAGAATTCTGTTTGACTCTGACAAAGGGCAGTATGCTACAGCTTTGTTGATGTAAATATTTAAAGAGAGATGCCATTTCTCCCATTTAGCTATACTGATAACAACCAGATGTTTTCTGTTTAACATTTGCTTGTGAGGATTATCAGCCAAAATTCAGTTAATAAATTTCACATTGAGAAAAATCCCTTCTAATGGATATGATTAGGAGATACCAACACTACTATCTCTCCTTCCTGGTCACATTTTTTTTCTTTTAATGAATTGGTGCCAAAACTTTGACATCTTGACCTTGAAAATACAAGACTATGATCCTCTCTGCTGTTTTCATTTATCTGTAGCTTTATTGGCTGAGGGACTCTGCCACAGAAGCATTAACTAGACATAATTTAATCTGCATGCTGATTACATCAAAAAAATCTCCATCTAAGTAATGTACAGTGATCAGCTACAGTAGTTCACCTTTGTAAAAATAATAACACTTGTACTTCCCCTACAGTGACAGGTGAAAAATAAGCTTAGGGTGTGATTATGGACAAGCAAGCTTGCGTGGAAAGTTTGCAAGAGCTTTACCAACCCGTATCGAGAAATCAGGTGATCAGATATCATGTGGCAGAGTAGAGAAGCCTCTACTACATTTAGTATTGATATTGTGCTTCAAATGGCAGGGCACAGCACCTATTAAAAGTATGGCAGTGTGTGTGCTCCACAGGAAGAATTACAGCCGAACTAGAACCCTTAGTATTTATATACCTGCCTGAGCTATACTATCTATGATTTGAAATAGCTTTTCTAAGCAAAGTGCATATTTCAGCAAATTTAACGAGTGCAAAAATTTTCCTCTGATGGTCCCTCCATTCCATCTTCCTACTGCTAATTTTGTACTCATTCCATGTGCAGAATATGTAATAGGGATCCACACTGGAAATAGGAGAGGAGAGTTTCACCATCAATTTCAAGCTGGCTAGAAGATAAGGTACAGTAGTCTTCTAGACAAAAAGATATTCAGGGAGTAATCTTCAAGCAATACAGATTTTTAAAATATGGGCTAAGTGGAGGTCTGCATTAATGTCACTGTGACTAATCTGTGAAGCTATCAGTTCTGTCTGGGGGGAAATCCTATGTATCTTATTAATATGGTCAGAAGTTGGAATCAGCCAAACCTGCAAGAAATCTAACTGCTAGAACGAATTCTAAATCACATCACAATAGTCATATCTGTCACCTCTTAAAAGGCCAAACCATTGCAGATAACAGAAGTTCCCCTGAAATATGTCTGAAAGAATCTAAGTCTCTACTCAGTGATAAAAGCCCCAGGGGCATTCCTTTGAAAAGTTCTGCAGTTAAAGCACACAGGAGGTGAGAGGGCTATTCTCAAAGACTTCACTTCCCCTTTGTAGTTTTATTTAGTACTTTAAAATGCTGAAACAGGTGAACAAATCAAGGAAGAGGATGCAGTCCTCGAAATGAGTGAATACCATCTTTGATGGCTTTATAGACACTATTAGGTTTAAAAATGCCTTTAGGAATAAAAAAATACTTGACACAAATAATAGATACCACACATCCTTCACTAAAAACACTCAGTTGTAAATTTGCATAAACCTAAAGAAATCAAGAATTCTGCCTTATGGCAATTAACAGAATCATAATGGAAAATATTCCACCTTCAACTCTATAGGACACATTCTCAGCTGATGTAAATTGGTTTAGGTTTATTGAAATCAATTGAGTTATACCTCTTTACACCAGCTGAATATCTGGTGCGTACATGTGTCCTGAAAGACAGAGTGGTATAATCAGAAATCTATTATTCAAAGGCCCAATGAGTTTGAGTGGTTATTAAAGACAAAATCCTTAGACAACAAACATGGCCTGAAGACAAATTCCATCTTATGAAAAAGGTAGTATGTTCTGGAAAATAAAATGGTAGCTTTCAATTAAACAACAGGAACCATTCAATGTTCTGTCAAGAGAAAAGAGTAAAATAGAAGAAAAATATACCAGCAGACCTTTGAGATAGATTCATAGATGGCAGCCAATCCCAAAACAAATAAAAGGAGGATTTTTTTGTTTAGTTAAGGTTAATAAAAAGAGAACCTAATTGTTTTATGTTAAACCTTTCAGTTGAGATTTTTTTTTTAAGAGAAGCCAGATTTTGCTGAATGTGCTATCCTCATTGTACACTCAAGTGTACACTCAAGGCATCTAGCTCAAACATTTTTTACAGGCTTTTATTTCTTACTTGCATTCAGATTTATTGATCTTTTTTAATATAAAGTCCCAGAAAAAAATCTAAGAAAAGGTTATGCAACTATATGTTTTAATGTGAGTGGAAAAAGTATTTGAAGCAGTACTGACTCACCTGTTCCATTTCTATCCACATTTAAGCCTTTGGTTCTTGGATATTAAAGATCAAAACCAATTCCTCTTTAAACTAGACATGGGATCAGATAGACACATTTTCATTTTGACAAAGCCTCATTTGTTGGGTCTCATTTTTCAATGACAGGATGAAAACCACTCTTGATTTTAGATTCATTATCTTTGGGACTATATCACAATTTCTACTGTTTCTGCTAGGTTTCTGCTGCTCATTCATGACCTTAGCAAACAAAAGAATCCCTTAAATAAATCTCACTCTGCTTCTGGAACATGAGGCGAATACAATAACAAATGCAAACCCTGTGCTTCACCGTGGTCATCTAGGTATTGTGTAGGAACATGTTGAAGACAACCATTGCAGAATATATGTATGTATATAGGAATATACAGGAAAGCTACACATAGCAAAACACTAATATGAGGATTGAAGGGAACCAGCCTCTAAAATGGTGCAACTAAACCATATTAACAGCACGCAACCTGCCAGCACAGAGAATAGCCCAAATACAAAGAAGAGCACACAAACCACCCAGTGCTTTTCCAGCACGTCTCTGAGCATGAGATAAACTACAGTTACTTTTTTTTGTTCATTGGGGGCAGTTTCCTGCATGCTTTTATGATAGAATGACATAAGAGCATTCAGGAAATCAATCTCAGCAGTGTATACACAAACTGATTTCAGTGAGTAGGGAATAAGTTCTCACGCATAAAGAAATATAGTTCAAAACAGCATCTAGAAATTCAGATGCCATTATGGTAGATTTCATTTTGAAAGCCACTGTTGGAAATGGTTCAACAAATTCGTCTGTAACAATCCTCCCTTATCCAGAATTAGAGCTGAGTGAATAATGGATTTTTCATTTGGGGGATAAAATGAACACCCCTCCCCATAAAATAAATTATTAAACTCCAAATGAATTTTCATGGGGAAGGATTCACTTTGTACTTCCAGGGAGTTTTGGGATATTTTTCATCATTTTTATTAGCTACATGTCTAAATGAAATGTATTTTCAAATAGAAATGCGGAAACAAAACGGTTCAACATTTCCAAAATATTTTTTTCAATTTTTGTTTTGGTGCCCTGAATTTTTTTCCCCAGTGAATTTACTATTTGTCCAAAAAAAAAAAAAAAATCACCCAGCTCTACCCAGAATAAAATGGAATAAAGAACTTAATCCTGCCATCTGAAGAAAATTGATCATATATGCTCTTATCCTGCTCTCTTGAGGGAATAGCAAAAATCGCATGAACATGCAAAATCTGACCCATATTTGGTATAACATGTTGTTTACAAGTCCCATAGCTTCAATGTGAAATTCCAATTACATTATGGCTGGTGAGTTTCAATTCCTTTACTTATTCCATTATGTTCTCTCTTCTCCTTTTTCCTTCTTTTTTTATCTGCCTTTTCTTCTTCACTTGTCTTTAAATCAGTATCTATAGTCTCACCATTTGAGAATCTTTGCTGCAGTTAATTGTTATTGTGAAAGAAAATATAGGACCAGTTCATGATTACATTATTTTACCTTTATTTTATATTTACATCAGTTATTTTTACGTAAATACTATTGATATAGGAACTGCATTTTTTCTTTGAAGCCCTACTGAAATCTCCTTTTCTAAGAATGAATTCAGTTGTGGGAGGAAAACTGTCTCTCTCTTTCTCTCTCTCTCTCTTATTGATCTCTTGCTTTTTGTCTGTCTTTCTGCCATGTGGCTGTGTTAAGTCCTTTCCCAGATGCATCAGTTATCAGCATGCACTCAAGTGCCTTAGGTCTGCTGGTATATGCTTGGAACATAGGATGATTGTCTGTCACCATTTGGGGAAAGAGATAAACCAAAGAGGTAATTTATCATTGCAGTTAACTAGCCTTTGAAGCTCTTTCACTAATTCTAAGCAGAACAGATAGAAGTCTTCACCTTAAATATTTCTATCGTCCTGCGTGATAAGCAGTTTCAAGTTATGGCATAGCTCACTTTTTACACATTACAATAGCAAGGAAAATGTTTACTGATTTTCAGCAGTCACACAAAAAAAGGAAGCATAACATAGGCTGATATAATAAAGCAGTCAGTTTATAGATGGCAATATAAACATTTAGCTGTTTCTCATCCTGTTTCTCTGTCTGAATTTGCTCTCTTCATTTTCCATTCATTTGTAAATATGGCTTATATTAAAGGGGAAAAGCTCCATATCTACCAACTTTGATTCCTCATTGTTATTCATTGGTCCAAGAAAGCTGAGATGGGCATCTCAGTTTATTTAATCAGTAGCTCTCTGCAAGGAAGGTTAGGAATCATCTCTGCGTATTAGAACTGATATGTAGCAGTGCCCCTCAGAAGAGATTAGTAGGCCCATGTCAAGGTGGAGGCAGCAGGCTAGAATGAAACCTGAAGCTGGGTTAAGTAATTGGGTACTTGTTCAATAAAAGTGCTTGTTTGTGTGTTGTAATGAAAGATCTTTGGTGCAATAGATGTCTGCGTCCAAATACCCCCTGGATTTTCTGATGGAGAAAGAGATAAGGGTGAAAGGGATTTAATTTAGAACTATTGAAAAACTTTAAAGAGATTAGAGGAATTCGTAAATGTACTCGCTCTTTTATCAGGGTGCCTTTTGTGACATATCGAAACAGGTATTAAAAAATGACACAGGAAGGTGAGTTTGTGTGTGTGTGTCTGTGTGTGTGTGCTTACTGCCATTATTAACTACCTATCTGAGGTGCAGGTACAGAGGAAGATAATGAAGAAAATTTGGGTTTCCTGCTTGTCTTCTTTATCCTGAATTTAGGAAGGTAGCTTTGCAATTGCTTTTCATCTGAGTTTCTCATCAAAGCCAAGGACAGCAGCGCTGCCAAACTGAATATTTTCTCTCTCTCTCTCTCTCTTGTTCAATTTCAGAGTTCTCCTTCCAAGGACAGGTCACACCAGTGTAGATCTAAGCTTTTGTTTAAATAGCTCTCCTAAATGCAGTCCTTAAAGCTGAGAGACAATGTTTTTTGTTTTGTTTTGTTTGTTACAACAGGGAAGGCTTCTCTGATTGCAAAGTGTTGCTGTTGCTATTAGTTGAAACATTCCATGGAATCTGCAGTAAACTGTTTTCACACAAAAAATGATTAGAGTGTAAGACAAGCATATAAGGAGTGGGGAGAGAAAAATCAGGCTTGCTTTTCAAGATATCGCCAAACATTATCAATATAGAACCCTCACACCCACACATTCTCCTAAAGCAAGGACACATTTATATAATCCCAATTAGTGACTTGATGTTGCCACATTATTTATCTTGGGACAGAGAGTTTCACTTCAAATGAATTTGTCTTTTAATGAATAACGTAACTCTCTCCTATTTCATTAATTCCACTCAAGAGATACAACTACTTGTAATGAACTGAATATTTTTCCCTATTAGTCTTGTACACTTAAAAAATTCTCAGAATTGCTGAATTTAAAGGTGGGATAAGACCTAAACTAGCAGAAAGCAGAGTATGTTACTTCCCTGTTGCAGGATTATCAATCTGCTATGGGAATTGCTTTGATTTTACACAAAAAATTACACTCCTGCCTGAGGATGGTAATGTAACAATTCTGTGGCCAGATACTTTAAGAAATCTCAAAAGCACAAGCCACTACCACTTGAGTTAACTATGCTGACAGCTCGTGTCTTGTAGTATTGCCAAACACAAGCATTCAAAAATCATGAGTCGGGCGCCGCAAAATCAGGAGATTGTCTTAAATCTTCAGAACTTTTTTTAAAAAAAAATTAAATGACTACTGCATTCTTTTTATTTGATTTTGGCTAGCGGAATCTTTAGGGGGCACTTGGGTCACAATTGGAAGATTTACTCTGAAACTTAGGGATAGATTTTTTTTTTTAAAGATAAAAGCTGAGATTGACATGTGTTCTCCTGATTCCAGCAGCTCAAGCCTTGAGAAAACGGGAAAAAAGCATGAGACTTGTGATAAAATTGTGAGAGCAAGGGAAACACTGGGAAACACATATGGCTATGATTTAATTACAAAATGGCTCCTCAAATGGCTTACATGACCCTTACATGACTCCAAAGTTCAGAAAAAAAGCATTATTTTTAATAGAGTGAGCATGTGACACTCTTGCCAAAAGCATGTCATCATGCCTCCTTCTACAGGCTGCTCTCAGTAAGATCTTATTCTCACTTACAGTAAACATAGCTTTTTCTTTGTTTCAAGAGCTAGGAGGTTTTGCTGCTGAAGATCTCAGATTCTGACCTTGCTAATGACTATGTTATTTCCATGCATGTGGCCAGAAGTTCATTACAAAAATATGTTCAGAAAACTGCAACTGTGTTAGTTTTTCTTGTTCATTCTCCAGCCAGTTTGAGTATATTTCCTATAACATATAAAATCAGTAGACTTGATTAAAAAATATTTTGATGGAGCAGTTTTCTGGAAAATGCAGTTTCACTGAAATTATCGCATTTTATAGGAATGTGCCAATTTCAATGGACTTTAAAGTGGAAAAGTGTTGAAATTAATCATTTCAACTTTACAATACTGTGTTGGGTTCGGTCACATAAACCCGCTTGGGACTGTCACCTGATGAGTTGAGACTACCACTGAGCCCATTTTCTCTGCCAGTTTGGGCCTCCAGAACCCTGTCTTGTTGAGCCACATACGCTAATCTGCTGCAACACCGACCCAGGCCCCCAAAGCTGGAGACTTAACTGAAAATGACTTAGCAAGTGCTCCTGTCTCTAGCACCCAGACACCCAGCTCCCAATGGGATCCAAACCCCAAATAAATCTGTTTTACTTTGTATAAAGCTTATACAGGGTAAACTCATAATTTGTCCACCCTCTATAACACTGATATAGAGATATGCACAGCTGTTTGTTTCCCCCAGGTATTAATTACTTACTCTGGGATAATTAATAAGCAAAAGTGATTTTATTAAACATGAAAAGTAGGATTAAAATGGTTCCAAGTAATAACAGACAGAACAAAGTAAGTTACCAAGCAAAATAAAACAAAACTTGCCAGTCTAAGCCTAATACAGTAGGAAACTGAATACAGGTAAATCTCACCCTCAGAGCTATCCCAATAAGCTTCTTTCACAGACTATACTCCTTCCTAGTCTGGGCCCAATCCTTTTCAGATCAATGTTGTGGCTTATGGCCTCAGTTCAGCAATCACTCACACCCCCGTAGTTACTGACCTTTGTTCCAGTTTCTTTCAGGCATCTCTTTGGGGTGGACAGGCCTTCTCTTGAGCCAGATGATGACAAAATGGAGGGGTTTCCAGGGCCTTTTATATTCTTTCTCTTATGGGTGGA
Source organism: Lepidochelys kempii (assembly GCF_965140285.1). Taxonomy (NCBI): domain Eukaryota; kingdom Metazoa; phylum Chordata; order Testudines; family Cheloniidae; genus Lepidochelys; species Lepidochelys kempii. The sequence continues at coordinate 26,722,919 of NC_136387.1, forward strand.
AACCCCTTTGTTCTCCTGTGCAAAATCATCACAACAAGATGGAGTTTGTAGCCACCTGGGCAAATCACATGTCCATGAATTATTCAGTTTTTTGCAGGCCGACACTCATTGTTTACATGTTAGTTTGAACGTTCCCAGGAAAGCTCAGATGTGTATGGTGTCTCCCAAAGTCCATTGTCAGCTAAGTGTTTCTTGATTGGGCACTTACTGAGAATAGTCCTTTCTCAAGAAGCTGACCAAATGCTTCACTGAGGCTACCTAGAATCAAACACACTGAGATACTAGTACATACCCAATATTCATAACTTCCAATACAAAAATGAGACACACATACAAACAGCATAATCATAACCAGCAAATTACAATCTTTCCATAGACACCTTACTTGACCTCCTTTGTACAAGGTTTGGTGCAACTATAGGACCTTTGTTGCAACAATGATCTATACAGTCACAGTTCAGGTCAATAACATCACCATTACGTTTTGATATAAAAATATTTTGTTAAGATAAAATGAAACTTTTTGACATTATCAAAGTGAAACAATACAACACATTATTTAAATTAAACATTTTGATGTCTATGAATCAGAATTTTTTGGAATTTTTACTATATGATTTTTTAATTTTTTTTACTTTTTTTGTTCTAGTTCAGAACAAAAACACATTTTAAAAAGTTGGAATTTCCCACAGGATAAAAAAATTACATTTTTCAATCAGTTTTAAATATCAGGGTATAAAGATCTAGGGTTTGTCACTGGCAATACTTCATCTTTTATGATAGAATAATACACCAGGTAAAGGAAGTAGCCTCAGAGTCAGAATCCTCCCAGCACCTTTTCTACAGGTTCATGGCGTCAGAGATAGTAATACTTATTTAACTTGGAGACTAATCCCTCCAGCTCAGCAAGTGCAGGAAAAGATATTCCCCTTTCTCTCCGAGTATGAAAAGAGACTTTCTATATTTATTTTGCCATAACTAAAAGACTGAACTGTTTAAATCAGATGATGAACACATTGCTTTTGTCTGTCTCAATCTTATGGCTTCAGGACACAATATACTTAAAGTCACTGTTGGAAATGGCAGAAAGGGGTAAACCGTCTTTTTCTCTCAGTACAGGAGTCATGAGCATCAGTGGCCTTTAACGGATGATGCATTGCTTCCACTAGTCCACAGGAAGGTGCACAGAATTAGAATGATGTACAGCGAGGGATTCTGTCCAACTATTCCCCATTGCCTTTTTCATTTTTAGTCCATAATGCCCCATTAGCTTCATATATGATCTGACATGTAACCTGGGATCAAAGTTGTTAGATGCTATAGAATGTGGTATGGAAAACAATCATTGGGTTTCTGGGGAAAAATCATCTTCAACATGTTTTATAAAATCAGCTGATTTTCTTCAGTCTGTTATAAGTCTTTTTGACATTTTCCTGTATTTCAGTGAGTAAATCTACTATTTTTGGGGATAGAGAAGACAACGGTCACCAGCAACAATCACATTAATATACCAGCCTCATCAAGAAAATTATGCCCACAAAAGAGAAGTGATCTCCAGATCTTTCCTTCAGTTTTTGTGGCATATTTTTATTGAGATTTTGTGCCCACACAGTATAGACCCATTCTGACTTTTTGTTTGGACCATCAAAAATACATTGAGTATTTTATCTGTACCCTTAATGCTAAAAAGAAATGTGAGGTGCTAATTTTGGTAGATTATTAGACATGCAACTGAGTTTCTCGTATGTGGCCATCACCTTGTATTGGGCAACAGCACATGGCATACTGTTGTGATGAAACTGATGTTATCCTTTAGCAAAGAGGTAGATATTATGATTACAGCCTAATTATAATTATTTGCAATTTAGTTTATAAAGATGTCTCCAGTGAATTTGACTAACCTTGGCTCACAAGAAGTGCACACAGACATCTGTGTCTCTTTCTCTTTCTGTCAAATTCACTGGAGAGGTGCCTCTATAACTGAACTATTAGGTATTGAATTAAACTATCCTTTCCCCCCCCAAAAAAATTAACAAAAATGTTTCTTGGGTTTCTGATTAGTCTCAATCCCTGCTACAAATGAATTGTGGATTATACATTTATTTTTTGTGCATTCAATATTTATTGTGAATGGATAATCAAACTAATCAGAAACTGTTGCTGAGCAGGGTGAAAACTGGTGCTGAGCAGAGTAGGACTAGACACCTTCACCTGAGTCACAATCACAGCAAGACCTGGAGACCTGTGCTCCTCTGGCCAGGAGTCCATTCTGCACATGTGCAGATCCCCCAAGGTCACCCTGTGGACACAATGATTGATAGCCCCTGAACTCACTGTACTGGCCCTATACTGTTAGAACAGCCTATACCATCCTCGACCTTTGTGGCCTCAACAAATACATTAGATATATGAGGTTCTGAAACTGTTAACCTAGTGACTATCCTCCCCATGTTGTCTCAGAATGACTGGTTTGCTGTTCTGGCCTATCAGGATGCTTATTTTTGTGTGCCGATTTTATCAAGCCATAGAAAATTCCTTCTTCATGGGAGATTGCTTTGTCATGGGAGAACACTGCTTTCATTCGTCAGTCCTCCCATTCAACCTCTTCTGCCTCACGAGTTTTCACCAAATGCATGGTTGTGGTTATGGCATATCTCAGAAAAAAAGCAATCCACATCTTCTTGTACTTCGATGATTGGTTGCTCAGGGGTAGATCCAGAGAGGAAATCTCGCTCCTGTCATCACCACATTGCACTTGCTTGACCATCTAGGTCTCACTCTAAGCACCAGAAAGTCAACCTTTTCCACTCAAATACTCGAGTTTATTGGGGTCCTGTTAGATTCCATGATGCTGACAGTGTTCCTACCATCCTACTGTTTTCAGACAAGGTGACATCTTTGTCTCAATGTACAATCTCAGCCTTCCACGTCAGTTTGAGTGTTTCTGAGACTGTTAAGCCACATGTCCACTTGCAGGTTGTCCAGTTTGCAAGGCTGCATCTTTGCCACCTTCAGATGTGGCTCAGGATGGTCTGCTCTTTTACCCTTCGTGCTCTGGACAGACTGGAACGTCTCCCTCCACTGGTACTTCGTGCTCTGGACAGACTGGATCGTCTCCCTCCACTGGTACTAGATTCCTTGCAATAGTGAATGTGTCTGCAGAATGTTGGCCAGGGAATTCCCTTTGCCCCACCAACCAAATCAGTTGTTACCAGTGCCCTGGCATGCTCTTTGCCCCCCCCAGCCAAGTCAGTTTTTACCAACACCTCCCTCTTGGGTTGGGGATCCACTGGGAGTCGCTGAAGGTACAGGGACTGTGGTTGCAGCAATAGGGTTGTCACTCCATAACAACATACTGGAGCTTCAGGCCACCCACAATGCATGTTGCACCTTCCAGGACTGTATCAGACTCAGTGGTTCACATATTTACCAACAATGCCACCTCAGTGTTCTGTGTCAACAAACAAGGGGATGACCATACCAAGGTGGTCTACCTGGAGACAATCGTTTTGTGGTGGTTTTGCATCGAAGAGAACGTTACTGTGATAGCCGTTCACTTGCCCGAGGTATAGAATCATCTCATGGGCCATCTCAGCAGGTATTTTCCCCGAGTCACGAGTGGTCCCTGAAGACTGGTGTTCCCTGTATCATCTTTGCAGCATGGGTATTTCCCACAATCAACCTGTTTGCTGCAAGGGAGAACAGGAAATGTCTCCTGTTCTGTATTCTGTGGGGTCTCAGTCCGGGGTCCCTTTCTGATGCCTTTCACTGCAGGTGGCATTTGACTCTCCTATATGCCTTTCCCCCATCCCAATCATTCCTCAGGTTATCCTCAAGTTCAAGGCAGATTGGGCCAACCACATTCTCATTACCCCAGCATGGTTCTCTGACCGTTCATGCTGTTGATTCAGCCTTCCATTCGTTCCTTCCTAAGTTGCTCATTCAGAATCATGTCTGCACCTTGTATCCTGTGCTCAATTTTCCTGCATCTCATAGCATGGCTGCTTCATGGTTGAATGAAGAGGAAGAGCAGTGCTCTGAGGCTGTCTTACAAGGCCTATTCAACAATATGAAGTCCTCTACAGGATGGCCTACTTTGTTGAAGAGGTTTTCAGTGTGGTCTTTGGCCCACAAGAGCCAACAAATCTGGACTTCTATCCAGGACATATTAGAGTACCTGCTATGCTTTCAGAAATCGGGACTTGCACTTAGTTCATTGAGAGTGCATCTTGCAGCAGCATTTCATCCCCCTGTTCAGGAAAAGTCAGTCTTCTCCAGTGGTGATTTGATTCCTGAAAAATTTTCTCTATCTGCATCCTCCGGTCCAAGAGCTTGTCCCATAGTGAGATTAAATACGGTTCTGGTTGCTCGAATGGGTCCTTGATTTGAACCCTAGCATCTTGTCCACTGATCCTCTTATGTCAGAAAACCATGTTCCTGGTAGTGATTACGTCTGCAAGGGGTGTGTATGAGATGCAGGCTCGCATGGCAGGATTTTTAATAGTGTCTTTGCCACTGTACTAAGCAGGCTGAGGTCTCTGTGCACCAAACCCTGAACATTGTTTATCACTGTTTAATGTAGGACAGTGACGGAGTTATGTTAACACCTTGGGTTATGTTATGTTAACATCAGGGGTGAAAGTAACTTTAGAGAATTACTGGTATGCAGGGTGGCCAGGTTCCTGAGTAAGTGACAGGGGGGCCCTCAAATGGGAGGGGAGGGGCCTTGGGAGGAAGGGGCAGGCCTGGGGCCAGACTCCCCCAGCCAGCCCTTCAGTGCTGCCCGGCCTGCACCGCTGGGCCTCCAGCAGTGATTTAAAGGGCCTGGGGCTCCTGGCCACCACTACCGCTATCCCAGGGCGGTATCCCAGCACGGTAGTGGTAGCAGCATCCGGGAGCCCCGCGCCCTTTAAATTGCCACCAGAACCCTGGGGTAGCAGCAGCAGCCAGGAGCCCCAGCTCTCTGGCAGTGATTTAGGCTGGCAGGGGCTCCAGCTGCTGGAGTGGTAGCAGTGGCTGGGAGTCCTGGGTCCTTTAAATCACCTCCGGAGCCCTATGGTAGTGGTAGCGGCGGCAGCAGTCGGGAACCCTGGGGTTCTGGCCGTGATTTAAAGGGCCAGGGGCTCCAGCCAGTGTCGGGAGCCCCGGGCCCTTTTAAATTGCCAGCCCCTGGGGAAGCTGCCCCTTTTGGGCCCCCTCATCAGTGGCCCTGCCAGTATGGTCGTCTGTGTACCAACTCTTACCGGTACACCGTACCGGACCAGATCAGTTACTTTCACCTCTGATTAACAACTAAATTATACAACAGACCCCAAGGCTTTCTGTTTCAAAGATAATTTCACAATTTTTTTGTTTTTGTGTTCCAAATCAGACTTTCCAAATACAAAAATGCCCTTTTCTTGAAAACTAGCCCGTTTTTCGCTCTAAAAATGCTATGTTCATTAAATTTTTCAAGAGAATTGGCCTATTTTTGAATTAGTAGCTAAAGATGACAAACCTTAAATTTAAAGTAGTTTTGTATTTTTCTGTAAAGATTTTGTATGCCCCTAGGAAATGTGTGAAACTCCAGGCTATGCCAAAGACAACAGATCAATGCATGATAAGTAGCACTGCTTTCCAACCCTCCTTTGATAACAGAGGCTTAAGGGCCTCATGTTACTGAAAGACAGAATCTGTGCTTGTCACTGTAGATGTTTGCTTAGCTTGTTGACAGAATGAAATTTTAATCTGAAGTACAAACCAAATAATTCCATCCCTGCATTCTGTTTTGAATACAATGAGCTTTCTTCTAAAGTTTCATTATGATGTTTTTGTCTTTTCAGAATGTGTGGCCTGTATGCAAAACAGTTAGCCATCTACTAGGCAGCTGCAAGTCTATGTATTATTATCATTATGTTTTATAATATGGTAGTGCCTAACGGCCAGCATTCCATCAGGCAAATATATGTACCTAAAAAGAGGGAATCCTGGTCCCCACAGTTCAGCATCTTAAATGTCTCCCTTGGTTTCTCTGAAGCTATTTTGATTTTCGCCAGCTGAGCATTTGGCCCCCAATCTGTGGTCTATGATGGTTTATCACAAGAGATTATGGATATTCACAATAATGGACCTTCTTTATTGTGAAAATGATGTTGAAGATTCAACAGTTTTACTGATGGTCAAGCAAAGAAGTTGGTGTTAAAAGTAATAGCATTGAATTCTAATTACATTTCTCTTACTCAGTATCAGACCAATTGCAATAATTAGGAAAGTAACTATGAAAATAGTGCCTTTCTAATGCATGTATGCACAGTTGTATATTATTATTTGTATTAGTATATATTATTTTTGTTATGAGAATGCCAAGAGTCCTAGTCATGAACCAGGACACATTGTGCTAGGCACTGTACTAACACACAACGAAAGGACTCATGTATTCTAAGTTCAAACTGGTTGCAGTATTTGACTGACAAAACCAACTCTTTATTGGTAGTGTAAGCACTGGATAGCCTTGTATAGCTGTATTCTGTTTTGCCTCATTCATCATTAATACTGTCAACTAAGCATTGTCTCTAGAATCTGTCCTTACTGGTAAAAAACACAGACACTGATAAAATAACAGGCCTTCCAAGGTGGGATCACTCCCCTTGATGTGACTGGGGAAATGAAAAATTGCACTCCACTCCTTCCTCGAGCTCCATAAAAAACAATTATATTTTTACAATTAAGAACTATACAAGGGAGGAGGGAATCCCACATGCAGTAGGTTTCCAGCTAGCAGAATACATTTAGCAGGCATGGAGGTTAGAGACAAGTTGTCATTAGTAATTACAGATGATTTGATTATGGAAATAGGGTGGGGGCATGAAACTGTAGTAAGTAATTAAAATAAAAATTAGGGAAGAGAGTTACAATTGTCTTTCTTCATGAATTACATCAAATTAGCATTAAAAAACCCTCCCACAATGTATTTTTGTTATCACCATTATTGTTTGGGAAAAATATTTGGCACTTTTTGAAAGTAAATGGACAATTCCATTTTTCAGGCAACTTTGTCAGATGGCCATTAGATTCTTATCTTATCAACTTTGTCAGATGGCCATTAGTCTTGCCATATGTTTTGTTAAAGTATCATAAGAAGCTGTGTTTGGGAATGAGCAAACTTGGTAAGTGCTTGCCACTCAGTAAGTTTGCTCTCAAAAAAACTCCCATCTGGAATAACATTATTTTATATATGTGGTAACTTTTGTCCCAATGTGTTTCATAATCTACACACACACACAAACAAATATTAAACTTAACAGAGTCTGGGCGGCAGCTAGTTTATAGATTGATGCACAAGATTATGCAAAACTTTCATTTTAGCCAAGGACATTGGGGCAATTTCTTCTCTCATGAAAAATGTCACACATTGTGTGTGTGTTTGTGCACAGCTGTAGCTGTCTGATATTATACATCTGCAGAAGTGGATATATAAATGAGCAGAAATGACATTAGTAAATCAGAGTATCAAATGTGCTTCATGAACAGTTGTTACTCCAGAAATACTTTGAAATACTTATAGCCAGAGCTTTTGTGGGATGTATATTAATGACAGAGGGAGAGAATAAAAGACACAGGGCCTTATCATGGTGTCTGTTGCACATCACATTGCTGTTGTGGAAGTTATGGCAGAGCCTGTTCAAAGCAGTCTGAAGTACAATGAGCTTTTACTTTGAGTACTAGGCTGAAAATTTGAACAGGATACAGGTTGTAAAATGGAGAGGCAATCAGGGCACATGAGCTGTGTCACATTGTCCTTTCCAGCATTGCATAAGAAAGGTGAATAAGATGAGTCCTATGTAAGCATGGTCAGAGGATGTTTTAAAATGTGCCTCTTTGGTAGTTTGCAGCAACGGTGAGCATAGGCGACCACTGCTCAGTCAGGAAGTGTTCAGTGATATTATTCTGTAAGGTTGCTGGTTCTTATTTGACAAGAATGCTTATTTGTCCAGGCAAGCTATGTAAAAAGTGTTATCCCATGCTGTACCAGCTAATGAGGTAATGGGGACATCTTGGGTGTTGTTGGCATTGACTTCATACTGCTCCAAGGGATAAATGCTGCTTGAGTATTAGGATCCATCCTGTTCCCCAGTAGGCCCTGGCTTCTGCTGTCGTGTGGTGCAGAGCTACATGGCCCCAGGGAGAGTTCGAGGAGGGGTATGCCTCTCAGAGTTCACTGGCACATAGTGTGGGGGGCAGGCACCGGGACTGCACCATCCCTTAGAATGGTGTCGCTTGCTCCTTTTGGCATGCCCAGTAGACTCTGCAAGCAGGCAAAGAACATTTGGAAGGAAGAGGCATAGGCCATTTGGAATTATTTGTGTTCCATGAGGGCAACAGAAGGGAACAATCCCTTAGCTCATTAAGCACAGGAATTGCTAGTGAATTGTGCCTCTCATGTGAGGAAAGATGTCATGTACTGCTTGTACACGGTAGATACAGGACTGCTACTAGTTAGTCAAGGTTCTGTACCAGATTGGGACTGGATATAGAGCATCCATCATAGAGAGAGGGGCGGGGGGAGACATGTTATCTTTAAGATACTTTAATGCATTATCAGGTATGGCTATTAGCTGCTCAGGTAAGGTATCTTACTCATGGCACCACCTAATGGCTGAACATTATAATACAGTATGAGCATTCCATCAGAAACAGTTCCATATATATCTGCACTGGTGCCAGGAAACAGTCCCGAACCCTAACATCTTAGACAGTCCTGAACCATATGCACATTGATCTCTTCACCTGGACTGAGTAGGTACACTGCTACTTAGTAAGGAGTGATCCTTCTCCAGCACGCTATCCTGGCTGATGATGCCATTTTTGCTTCTTATAACCTCCACAGTATCAGCAAATAAGCTGACTTTACTGCAGCCTGTTTGGTCTTGGAGTGTTATTGCTATTCCTGTCCTGTACAGTCTGTTCATGTGTGCTAAGAAGCATGGTTAGGAACTAGTAAGATGTAACTAGCACTATTCTGCTTCCGTGCTTTTCTACGTGCATTTCTTTCTCCTGACTACTCTCAGAATTAGGACAGTATGACACAAAGTACATGGACAAGGCTGAGATTTTCAAAGTTGCCACAGGGAATGCAAATTCACTAGACTGTTTTGAAAAATCTCAGCCTTAAAGGGGTTATTTTTAAAGCTGGCTATGCTGCATCGATCTCATTTTGGCCCAGAGAGAAATATCACCTAACCTTGAATCCAATGAATCCAAACCTTGCCTTAAATTTATTATATCTTTGAATTTCTTGTGCAAATGCAAAGACTGGGTATGGGATAGATGATTGAATTGTATAATGGGGTGAAAGTAAGATGAAGAGAAAAGCAAAAGTACAATCAGGTCAAAAGAGAGAGGAAAAGAGAAATGCAGTTTTAGGAAAAGAGAACTAAGAATAACACAAATGTTTACTCAAGCAAAAGAAACAGCGAGCTGAGAGCTAAATACCTAGTGATTGACTGCATGATATAAAGGATTTTGGCTATACATAATTCTAGGGAAATCTCAATTTTTATAATGTAGTAGCTGAGAGCCAGCAGGTGTGAACTATCAATGAATAATTGGGATGCCACAGATTGCAAATTGTGCATCAAGGCTGGTTGGCAGTTGGGGTGCAAACAAAAGATGATAGATGAATGCTCTGGTAGACAAAGACAACTGGGTTTTATTTATATTCAGAATATGAATTATTTTTGGCTTTTCACTACAAAGACTTAATGTTCTATTTTTTTTCCAGACTGACTTTAATTAACCCAAATTTGTTGCTACTTGCAATAAGATTTCTAAACTTTTTGTTTTGACTGGATTGACTTCTGAAAAGAAGGATCAGAAGACGGGGAAATATTTGTTCTCTGACTTGAATTTCCCTGCCAACTAAGAGTCTCATGTCAGAAGTCTTCCTTAAAATGATCCTGGGATATAGCTGCTCAGTGTGGTGTCACTGAACTGGAAGGAGCCCCTTTATAACTTCTTTATTTCATTTGTTCAGAAACATAATCTTCTTTATTTTTACTTTATTTATATAATCATTTTACACATGAAAGCTCTAGTAAGGTAACAAACCACCTTCCTCTCATGAAGGTTTTGCTGCAGGGAACTATTACACACTATCACATGGTCCATTATAAACTATACAATACCTATAACACAGGGAGAAAAAAACACAATAAAATGGCCCTGTTCCAGCTGGAGTCTCACTAGTGCACTCATTAAATTTGTAGCATCAATCTCACTGCATCCAGCTTCACAACTTGTAAATCCATGTTTGCTCTCTGCATTGAGCTCTCATTGATGACAGTGGATGTCCACACATACAATGAGTTGCTTATGCCTGTATACTTAAAGGAATGCTTGGCTAAGCCCCTCCACTTTCTTTCCCCCACCACTGAGGTAAGCCCTATTACAAGTGCCTACAAAGAATCTGGATAGCCTCACCTGTTAAGAGGATGCAGTTCCAGTCTGAGCTGTGGTTGTCACTATTAGATTTTATTCTGAATTATTGAATTTGTTTATTTTGAAAGGGGTAAACATATTTTCCAAAACCATGTTTTTGCTCCCTTTTCTCCAGTGCTGTAAATTTCCTGTACCTGATTGCCAGGTACACTAGGGTCCCTTTACACCGCTATGGCATTTCTGCTGCAATAAGCAGCAAGCTTCAAAACCATCTGAGCCTTACACTTTTGTAGTCCTGTTCATCCCATGATTTCACAGCATTCCTCAAACATTTGGTGATTTACTCTCCCTAAGCCCCTGTAAAATAGGTAGAAATGGGGAAACGAAGGAAGAGAGAAGTTAAATGACTTCTGCAAGCCTGCACTTTGTTATTTAGAGATCTGTAAATAGACCTCAGTTGTCCCCACTAACCGCAGACCACACTCCATCCTCAGGACACATCTAAATTTCACCCTAAACATGCTACAACACAAAGACCATGACACTTTTTCATGCAACACAACTTTCACATATACAATTCTCAGGTCAAAGCAACTTCTCTACTCCACTACTAAGCGCACTGATAGTGCTCAAGGAAAAAAATAATGGCAATGCAAAATGTATTTGTTCTGCAGTCCTGACTGTATGAAAAATGGGTTTAAGTATCGAAACAATGTTAGTTATATTGTAAGAATGCTATGTGAAGGTTAGTATGGGAACTTTTAACATAGAATAAGAAAACTGAGTAATACTTTGTTATGGCTTGTTAGGTTTCTTAATTTTGAGAGGGAAAAGGAGAGGAGGAGATGAGAGAACAAGAGTGAGAGAGAATAGATATGATATAAGTTCCAAGAAACCTTAGTGATTTAAAAAGTCTGAGTGGCATTGACCCAAATATAATCTTGCAAGTAGTTTGTTGGAGGGAGAAAAAAATTGATTTTTTTTAAGCTGCTCTTGTATGATTTCTTAACTCTTGTGGTTTTGCTCTGCTGTATTGATCACTACTGATGCTTATCTCTCAGAGTCTGCACAGTGTCTATCCCAAGCAGTTATCTGTTCAACCCTCAAGTCCACCACATGCTTCCTCGAGTTGACCTCTGTTAACTCCTTTACTTTGTCAAGCATCAAATGTTAGCTATAGAAGCCCACACCTTCCCCCGTAGGATTATGATTATATGACTTTTATGTCCAAGACTTTGTTATTTACAGAAACCTTTAGTGACACACTGTTGCAGTCTAGACAGTTGCAGCACTCTAGATACATGGCAGTATTTCTTTTTGCTTTGCAGCTATGAAGGATTAACTATAGATGTAATCAAGCCAGGTCCTTTTTTGGCTGCCTTTCACATCTGCAGAAGATTTAGGGCTAGATTCTGATCTTACCTATGCTAGTATAAATTTGGAGTAACTTCACTGAGACTAATACTAACACCAGTGTAAAACCAACATAAGATCAGAATCCATCTCTGAGTACAGTACTAAATTTAAAAGGGAAAATCCATATCCTTTGACTGTGTCAGCATGAACATTTAAAAATTGATTTATGTAGCTGTTCTTTAGGGTCAAAAGAATACTTAATATTCTTACCCTGAATGAGGATTGTAGGACCCAATTAATAATAAACTTAAAACAGTAGCTTGGATTTTTTCTGTATATTTTTGACCCAAGATGGGAAGAGTTTTCCTAAGTATTTCAGCTTCCAAGATCTTCAGTTAAAGCACAGTTAACTCTCATATTTGTCTAACTCAGAAATCATGTTCAATTCGTAAATAATACATGTAAAAGCAAGAAACTACATTGGGATTTCTGTTAACACAGTATATTTGAAACAATGAGTACTGTGCATTCAGGATGTATTATTCCAATTAATTTCTACTGTGGCTCCTAAGGACCCAAACCAATGATCAGAGCTCCATTGTACTAGACACTATATAAACAAACAAAGACAGTTCCTGATCCAGAGAGCTCATAATACAGTATTTAGACAATATACAGGTGAATACTTTGACAAAAGGGCATCAGGAAAGACAAGCTAACAGCTGAGATGTGCATTTGCATAAATTAGTAGTCACGGGTGCTTTACCAGTCTAACCTTTACCCAATGTATAATCAAGTATCTAATGGAAAGAGGGCAAAGGGTTACAGTCTCTGTGACTGAGCCTTTCCCCCATCAACACTAGCAAAAAGAATGAGGACCAGATACCTTTACTTTATGCATAAAGTAGATGGTTTTTTTTTTATAATTGTCCATGCAACTAGAAAGTACTTAGAGAACAAGCACAGGATCTGGCCTTAATATTCAGTAGCAACACTAAAGATCATTTACTATTGTTGTATCCTTTTTCAGTGTGAAAACTCTGTAGATGCTCTTTATCTGTTTAGGTCCTGCATGGATCTCCACAGATGAAAACGAAAATAAATTTACTTAACTGCATGGACAAACTGGCTTTCAGAGTATATTTCAAGTTTCTGGTCTTTTATGGCATAAGAAGAGGAACATATTAATCAGTGCGTCAATGACTGGTAAATGCACATGGGACAATATATTATTCATAACCATGGCTTGAAGAAAAAACTGATCCCAGTTTCCATAGAGGCAAACCTTCATATTGTCCTCTGATCATATACAACTGACATTTGATTAGCACTCACTGATAGAATAATTTTTATGTAAAGTTTATGCTGCAGTAGAAAACTGCTAAGGTGTTGTGTTTTGGGGGTTTTTTTAATAAGAGAAAACTAAAAATATGTTTCCTTTAAAGAGCTGGATTTTAATGTGACTAAAAGACTGGTTTTAGATTTTTGCAGTTAAGTGTTAATGCAGCTTGAAGCTTTTGGGCAATTTCTGCTTGCATAGTGCCATTACCACCAAAGGTAATAACTTTTACTGAATTTGCTTGCTTATGGCATTAAAAAGTTAGGGGTAAATTATTTTCTTTAGTGGCAGTGTGTTGACTTCAGTAGAGCTGTACCAGAATAACTAAAAGGTGAATTTGCCTCCTATCTCATCTCCCCAGTTCAATCCTCCCCTACCTAGGCAATCTCCTCAAACAGCAGCAATCAATTAGCAAAAGCGCTATATTAAAACACAAATCATATTGCATACTCAATTTAGTTTTACATTTCTTTACCTAATTGTAAGCAACCCTTAAAATGCAAGCATGAGCTGGGAAGGAAGCAGGTGAAAAGATATTCCCTGAAAATAAAGCACTACAACAAATGTTCACAGGTTTGTAGAGAAATCACTGTTTTAGGCAATCATAATCCCTGGGTACAAAAGAGGTTAATATCTATCCTTGAATTAGTGCCACAGGAATAAATTGCATGAGATCTGGATAACAACACTATTACAATGCATGACAAATCATCATTGCTTCTTTTAGTGGACACAGAATTAACATTAATCATGCTGACTTATTCTAACAGTCAATTTTTTCACACTTTGTATCCATAGGAATTCCATTGTGCTTTAGGATGAACTTATTTGAAAGTTTTAATAATTACTGTTATATTGAACCAGAGAAAGAAAGAGAACTTAACAAAACCTTGTCATTTCATCCTAAAGATGTGAAAATGTATTTTCAGAATAGTATCAAGCTGCATCAAGAACAGTATTTTTATATTTTTGCTTTCAAAAGAAATTGACAGGTTAAGAAATACAGAAATGACCTTTCAGCAAATAAATATTTGCCACTGAAAAATGATGTCACAAAAACATACTCTATTTTACCAATGTTTCTGAGCACTCTCCCAACTCTCTATATAGAGAGCAAAGTGTAAAATCAATAAAGGAAGTTGATTATTATGTAATATCCTTCCATTTCCTCAGAAAGTCATAATAACTTGTTCTAACTTCTGCAGTATAAAGTGTATTTCTGCTGTTACAAGTAAGAAAAAGATGTTTGTACAATACTTTTAAGTGTATAATTGGGGAGGGGAAAGGGCCACTCAAAGGCCATTAGTTTTTACCAGATATATACTGTAAAGATGGGGGTGGGAGGGAATCACAGACATTAACCCAGTAACATTCCAGAAGTTTTAAAAAAATACTCCTTTGAGGTGGAAGTGTAAAAAACCAGCATATTTTACATTTTATATCAAGACATTAATGAAGTCGGGTTATCATGTATGGGAATTTAAAATAATAAGCAGCCGCCACTCTAGCCACACCACCCACCATGACTAAATAACTAAGGCCCTGATCATGCAAACACTTTTACATGTGTGTAATGTACATATTATACTCCCATTGAACTCAATGGGCTCCCACTGGCCACGATTTGCTGGTCCAGGCCAATGGGGGCTGCGGGAAGCAGCGTCCAATACATTCCTTGGCCTGTGCTGCTTCCCGTGGCCCCCATTGTCCTGGAATGGCGAACCACAGTCAGTGGGAGCTGCGATCAGCCAAATCTGCAGACGTTGCAGGTAAACAAACCATCCCAGCCCTCCAGCAGATTTCCCTGATGGGCTGCATGCCAAAGGTTGCTGATCCCTGTTATAGACAGTGATCAAGTCACCCATTAATCTTTTCTTTCTTGATCTGAATAGATTGAGCCCCTTGAGTCTATCACTATAAGGCATGTTTTCTAATCCTTTAATCAATCTTGTGCTTCTTCTCTGAACCCTCTCCAATTTATCAACATCTTTATCAGAACTGGACACACTATTCCAGCAGTGGTCAAACCAGTGCCAAATACAGAGATAAAATAAGCCCTCCAGTCCTACTCAAAATCCCCCTGTTTATGCATCCCAGAATTACATTATCTCTTTTGGCCATAGCATCACAGTGCGAGTTCATGTTCCACTGATTATTCACCACCATAGTTGTATACATTTAGCTATATTAAAAAGGATATTATTTGCTTGAGCCTACTTTATCAAGTGATCCAGATCACACTGAATCAGTGACCTCTTCATTATTTACTATTCCCCCATTTTTATGTCATCTGCAAACTTTATCAGAGATAATTTTATGTTTTCTTCCAGCTTATTAATAAAAAAACTTCAATAGCATAGGGCCAAGAACCGATCCCTGTGGGATCCATTAGAAACAGACCCGCTTGATGACTATTCCCTGTTTACAGTTTCATTCAGAGCTATCATTTTAGCTAGTTTTCAGTCCATTTAATGTGTGTCATGTTAATCTTATGTGGTTCTCATTATTTAATCAAAATGTCATGAGATACCAAATATAAACACCGTACAGAAGTCTAAGTATATTACATCAGCACTATTACCGTTATCAACCAAACTTGTAATCTCATTAAAAAAAATGAGTTAGGTTGACAGGATATATTTTCCATAAATGAATGTTGATTTGCATTAATTATATTACACTCCTTTAGTTCTTTATTAATCGAGTCCTGTATCAGCTGCTCCATTGTCTTGCTTGAGATCAATGTCAGGGTGACTGGCCTATGACTATGTAGGTCATTCCATTTACCCTCTTTAAAAATTGGCACAGCATTAGTTTTCATCCAGTCTTCTACAACTTCCCCAATGCTCCAAGACTTTTCTTAAAATCAACATGAATGGTCCAGCAAGCTCCTTAGCCAGATATTTAAAAATTCTTAGATGCAAGTTATCTGAATCTTCTGATTTAAAAATGTCTAATTTTAGTAACTGATGTCCAGCAACCTCCAGAGAAACTAGTGGAATTGAAAGAGTGGTATCACCATATGATAAGACTATATGATTTGTTTTTTCCCCCAAATAACAGTACATAAATATTTATTGAACACTCCTGCATTTTCTGCATTATTGATAATTCTCCCTTTTCCATCTAATGATGGATCAATACCATTGTTGGGATTCTTTTTGTTTACAAGTATCCACACCTGAAGTTCTTTCATACTCCTCTGATCAGGGAACAGACACAATGCTGTGCGATATATCTGACCTATCATACCTTAGCCCAGGGATTGGCAACCTTTGGCACGCGGCCAGCCACGTAAGCCCCCTGGGGTGCCGGGCCGGTTTCTTTACCTGCCACATCCGCAGGTTAGGCCGATCACAACTCCCACTGGCTCCTGTTTGCTGCTCCAGGCCAATGGGGGCTGCAGGAAGTGACAGCAAGCACATCCCTTGGCCCGTGCCACTTCCTGCAGCCCCCATTGGCCTGGAGTGGTGAACCGCAGCCAGTGAGTGCTGTGATCGGTCGAACCTGCAGATGTGTCAGGTAAACAAACCAGCCAGGCCCTCCAGGGGGCTTACCCTGGTGGGCTGCATTGCAAAGGTTGCTGATCCCTGCCTTAGCACCTAAATTCAAGCTTACATTATTTGTGATTGATCAATACAGTAAAAGCCAAACTTATACTCACCAGATACATTGAATAATATATAAATATGAGGAAGTTTCAGCTTTCTTGACCATATTCAATTAACAGACTTTTATAAAGTCAGCTAGTACATAGGAGATGCATTGTTGAGCATTGTACACTCCCCATACCCTCTAGATGGCAGTGTGTGAGGAGAAGCATGCTAGGACATCCGAGGCTACTCTATTATTGGTACTTAAACGGCCCTCACCATCATGATATCTGAGCACCTTACAATCATTCGTGTATTTACCCTCTTAACATGGCTGTAAGCTAGGGAAGTGATATTATGCCCAATTTATGGTTGGAAAACTGAGACTCAGAAAAACGAAGTGACTTGCCCAAGGTCACCCAGGCATGTTGAGAGACCTGGATTAAACCTCCTGCTCCACAAGTCCTAGGCTGGTACCCAGACCATCCTTCCTTTCTGCACATTAAGGTGCAGTGGAGGCCATGGAGTGACTTCTGCATTTCAGAGGAGGAATTCCTTCCTCTTCTCTAATGGTCTGTGCAGGATTAAAGTAGAGCAGTGGAGCCCCAAAACACTCTAGGGAAGAACAATTATCCCAACAAAGATACTTAAAGAATAGTGGACCTTCAGTATTTACCTACCAAAATACACTGCCAAGGAGGTATTGTAATACCTTGTAAGCCCTCCTGAGTTAGTTCTGTCAGAAGAAGGGACAACATTTTTGCTCACTGCCAAACCACTCAGCTCAATCTGAGTCTCAGGCTTTGTCCAAATTTATGAAAAAAGCCAGATTATAACAGGCTTGCTCAAAGATTTAACAAAGATATTGGCATTGATTTTCCCTTTCTAGTTACTTGATACCTACAGGTGTGGAGGGGAACTGTGTGAGGACAGAGAGCTGTTTGGAGCTTGGAGAATCCTGACATTTGGTTAGTTCAGTTAAGCATTCAAGCTTTTGGGGTCCCCCCATCACTAGATTTATATATAGGGCCAGAAAAGGGGACTCCAACTAGATTGATATCTAGTCTACATTGAGGCTGCTTTACCTGATGCTTTCTTCTCATCCTAGGGTTATGTTAGTGCTGGGGATTATATTTTATCTCCCTTACAGTACAGGTCAATGGGAATAAGTGTTATTATGAATGCAGGATCCTGGTGGATGGGGCAGGTTGGTTTGAACTGACACAAATCAACAGGCTCCTGTCCTGGGAATCTACTATAGCCCCATTCACTGCAAGGAAGAGAGAGAAAGTGATCAAAGGAGGAGCACCCAAATTTATAGTGCCCACGTCAAAAGTGTACACTGCAATCACAGCAACACCAGCTTCATAGGGACAAGGTTGGACTGTATCTAAACAGTTGGAGCTTTTTATTATCTGGAAGCTGGCCATGATCTTTCAGAGCTTTCACAGCAAGCAAGAGCAACCCTAAAAAGTGTATATGGTTGGAAAACACTTTCTTGCTTTATCCCTCCTTATCTTTTCTTCAAATGAAAAAAAAATGCCAAAGATTATGTTTTCTTGATAAACAGTGAACATGCAACAATGTGAAATTTCATGGCAGAAATGGATTTCAGAATCCAATGTGCAAAAACAAAACAAAATTGTGCCCTAGATATTTGTGAAAAACAATGTTTTTTTGTGGGTTCTAAAACCATGTGAAGTGAATTGGCTAAACTTTTAATGCAAAATCTTTTCCAGCAATTTTGCCAGCTGTGCTAGAAATGCAGAAACCTCCACATAATAAGCAGAGTGTAGTGAGATAAATTAGGCATTTTGGAAACATGAAGTGAAAGACAGAGACAGACTTTTCAGAGTGAACACTGTATCCTGGCAGGATACATCATTCTTGTAGGCCAAGGAAACAGAATCCAAGCTGCTAGATACAATGGCAGTATCCTAGTTGGGCAAAGAAATGCAGTTATATTGGAGAACTCTGAAAAGCCTTCTAAACCCATCTGGTATTATATTTCACTTCATGGTTGTTAGCACAGTCACACTCTGACAAGTTTACGGCTACAGTTAGCAAAGTCCAGAACGCTATTCTCTTGAAGGAGGTGAAATCAATCCTCAAAATCTCAAGCCACGTGCGCACATAGAGCCGAACATATCAATAGAGACTGTCCGGAAAGTGTTACAATCTGGAAAATCAGATGTGAATGTTGTTATTCATATAGCTTTTGGATTTCTTTCTGAGAAAAACCATTGTAAAGGAGTTGCTAAATTACCTTTAAAAAAGCCCTCCAATCTAACGGGCAAGTTCATGTGCCATATATTTTTGTTTACTAACTATTTGCCGATTTGTGCCTGCCTTTTGTGCACAGGAAGTAGGGGAGGGCACAAAAAGCCTGGGATGATTACAGTCCCTTTGTTCAGGAGCAGCACAGGGATTGCTCCTACCAGAGACCCACGGGGCATATCTGTGGGGTACATTGCTCCCTACTATCGCCCTCCACGCTCTACAAAGCAGGTTACACCCCTACAGTCTTTATGTACATCTGGGAGATCAGGGAGGGACTGGGATTTGGAGGAAGTATCTGTGGAGGAGCAACAGAGGAATGTGCCTAAATAGCATAATTAAGCCATGAGCAGTATGGATCAAATCATTCTTCTATTAGTTTCTTTTTAAGGAATGAAACATCTTAAAATATGTGACTAGTGTACATTTGAACAGGGAAATCAAAGAAAGTGTTTGTATGATTTTCAATAATTTATTTACATCTATAAAGCATTACAATATGTATCTTGTTGTTTGAGCTAGGAAACAATGCAGCAACACAACACAAAATCAGAACAATATCTAATTTTGTAAGATCCTCTGTACAGTAAAAAGGGAATGCAGAACCACTAGGACAGTTGTACAAATGTCTCAGTTCTATGTAAGTCTGGATGAGGGACATGCACCTCCTAAATATAATCCCTTCATATTGTTATCATGTTCCTGACACGTGTAGTAGGCTGAATCATGAATAAAGTTACTTCTCATTATGTTTGCAAAAAGAAAAGGAGTACTTGTGGCACCTTAGAGACTAACCAATTTATTTGAACATAAACTTTCGTGAGCTACAGCTCACTTCATCGGATGCATACCGTGGAAAGTTTAGAAGATCTTATTATATACACACAAAGCATGAAAAAAATACCTCCTCCCACCCCACTCTCCTGCTGGTAATAGCTTATCTAAAGTGATCACTCTCCTTACAATGTGTATGATAATCAAGGTGGGCCATTTCCAACACAAATCCAGGTTTTCTCCCTCCCCTAAACCACACACACATACCCGGAGGTGGGTAGCAAATCTCCAAAATAATATGGATAGGATATGAGTGTGTGCCAATGAACTCTGACATTGGATAATGAATGATACATTTTGGAAGCCTAAATTAAAATGATAACCAGTTGGAGGGAAAAAAGAAAATGAAAGCTAGAGTTTTAGGTTTAAAAATTGTGATCAGTCAAAGAAGAGAAATCACTGAAAAAAATTTACTAACATACTTTGAAAGTGTTTGTGGGATGGAAAGTGTATTTATTTTAGTGGAAAGAGAAGAGTTTGAAATCAAACCTAGACCAGGTAGTGCAATAGTATATAATAATATATGTAGTATACAGTTGCAGAGAGGAGAATAAGCTGACAGTCATATTTCTAATGATGGTTGGTACACAAATCCACAATGTTGTCTATAGACCACAGGAAGCTTAAGTGTAAATAATGTGTTAAACTTTTCATTTACACTCATGTGGAGTTATTGCACCAAAGATTCATTTTTAAAGCAGATTCATATGACTCCAGTGCTCCTTATCAATTATATAGACAACGTAATAACTGCTTAAATCACAAATACATTTAGCAAGTACTGAACCTGAAAATGCAGGCACTTTCCAGATGATATACAGTAACTGCAAAATGATAACATGTTGTGTCCAAAGTGGGGCTGTTGATTAATCGCAGTTAACTCACATGATTAACTCAAAAAATTAATTGTGATTAAAAAATTAATCGTGATTAATCGTAGTTTTAATTGCACTGTTAAACAATAGCATACCAATTGAAATTTATTAAATATTTTGCATGTTTTTCTACTATTTCTATGTATTGTATTCTGTGTTGTAATTGAAATCAATGTATATAATTTTTTTTACAAATATTTGCACTGTAAAATGATAAACAAAAGAAATCATATTTTTCAATTCACCTCATACAAGTACTGTAGTGCAATCTCTTTGTTGTGAAAGTGCAGTTTACAAATGCAGATTTTTTTGGTTACATAACTGCACTCAAAAACAAAACAATGTAAAACTTCAGAGCCTTCAAGTCCACTCAGTCCTACGTCTTGTTCAGCCAATCGCTAAGACAAACCAGCTTGTTTACATTTACAGGAGATAATGCTGCCCTCTGTCACCAGAAAGTGAAAACAGGCATTTCCATGGCACGTTTGTAGCTGGCATTGCAAGGTATTTACATGCCAGATATGTTAAACATTCATATGCCCCTTCATGCTTCAGCCACCGTTCCAGAGGACATGCTTCCATGCTGATGACACTTGTGAAAAAAATAATACATTAATTAAATTTGTGACTGAACTGCTCGAGGGAGAATTGTATGTTCCCTGCTCTGTTTTACCTGCATTCTGCCATATATTTCATGTTATGGTAGTCTCAGATGATGACCCAGCAATGTTGTTCATTTTAAAAACATTTTCACTGCAGATTTCACAAAACGCAAAGAAGGTACCAATGAGAGATTTCTAAAGATAGCTACAGCACTCAACCCCAGGTTTAAGAATCTGAAGTGCCTTCCAAAATCTGAGAGGGACGAGGTGTGGAGCATGTTTTCAGAAGTCTTAAAAGAGCAACACTCTGATGCGGAAACTACAGGACCCGAAACACCATAAAAGAAAATCAACCTTCTGCTGGTGGCATCTGATTCAGATAATGAAAATGAACATGTGTTGGTCTGCACTGCTTTGAATTGTTATCGAGCAGAACCTGTCATCAGCACGAATGCGTGTCCCCTGGAATGGTGGTTGATGCATGAAGGGACATACGAATCTTTAGCGCGTGTGGCACATAAAGATCTTGCAACACTGGCTACAACAGTGTCATGTGAATGCCCGTTATCACTTTCAGATGACATTGTAAACAAGAAGCGGGAAGCATTATCTCCTGCAAATATGAACAAACTTGTTTGTCTTAGCGATTGGCTGAACAAGAAGTAGGACTGAGTGGACTTGCAGGATCTAAAATTTTACATTGTTTTATTTTTGAATGCAGTTTATTTTTTACATAATACTACATTTGTAAATTCACCTGTCATGATAAAGATATTGCACAAAAGTACTTTTATTAGGTGAATTGAAAAATATTATTTCTTTTGTTTTTCTACAGTGCAAATACTTGTAATCAAAAATAAATATAAAGTGAGCACTGTACACTTTGTATTCTGTGTTGTAATTGAAATCAATATATTTGAAAATGTAGAAAACATCCAAAATATTTTAATAAATAGTATTCTATTATTGTTCAACAGTGCAGTTAATTGTGATTAAATTTTTAATCGCTCAGCAGCTCTTGTTCAAAGCCAAAACCTTAGAAAGAAAAGTATTATATACAGCACACATTTAAGCAACTTAACTTTGTCCTTCACCATGGATATTGACTCATTCTTTATATGAAAACAGAATGTTCAGAGACGACATCTGACTTATAGAGTCAAAGAGTAACCCCTAAGCTCAAACCAGCACTAATGCTGTCAAGACTATACCCCGAGGTATTCAGAGGTCAAAGGGAATGAGGCTGTCAAATGTAACTCAAGCCAAGTTGGAAGTCTAGGATGAGATTCCCCTCCACCTCCATCATTGTTACAGTTACTGGTTGAAACTTATGACACCTAACAGAATTTGACACGAACATGACAAAACTGTGTAATAATGCAGATTAACAGTAGGGCAGCAGAGGCTACAGTCATAGAAGAGTTATAACTTGAGGTAGTTAGAATGAATCAGATTAATGATTCATAAACTTTAGAAATGTTGGGGGAAACTGAAATCTAGTGGCATAAATTGTAGGATTGGGGAGAAGTTACTGACATAAATAACAAAGCTTCTCCTCAAAACAGAAAAGTCAAACCCAGATGATCCCTTAAATAAAATGTGTATAGCAATTTCCACATAATAATCTTATTACTGCCTTTATGAACACTCTTGGATTAAGTTCACAGTTCCCCTGCAAGGTAGGCAAGTACTATTATCCCTGTAGTGTATCTGGAAGAAAGTGAAGCACAGGAAAATTAAGTGATTTCCCTGAAGATCACACAGGATATCTATGTCTCAGCCTGGAATAGATCCCAGATCTGACTTTCAATCCCCTGCTATAAGCATCTAGACTATGTATCTTTGTTAAATTTTGGCTAATTCCAGTTGCTGAAAGCATGAAACCTCAGAAAATACCCTGCTTGCATAAGAGTTCTCAAGCCAAGAAGTTTGGATAGTTCAAATCAGCACCTAAACTTTTGGGACTTCGTCAAAACTGAATCTCAAATGATTTGGAATCTGCATTTCTTAGGTCCAGAATCTGATATCCTTACTTGTGCTGAATAGTGGCCTGCCACAGAAGAGGCCCCACCAAAATGAACAGGAGTGCTTGTGGAGTAAGGAACTACTCAAAGTGACTAAAGTTGTTAGAATCTGACCCTTAAAGGGTAAGGTTCTGGGCCTAAATTGTTTGATTTTTAACATATCTTTATGGCAAGACAGAAATTATTTAAGAAAAAATGATCTTGGGTCACTGCTGCTTTCATATGGCACTTGACGCCCCATAAACTTTGCATTTAAACTATTATTAAAGATTCACCCTTAAAGAAACTGGTTTGATATACATGAAAAGACGTATTTCTATATATACAGTACCTGAGCACCTTAATATAGTGGAAATATGTGATGACTGTAAAGTGAAGATGAAGATGGTTTCAAAAGTACTTTCTTTGATTTATCACAGCTTTATCAACAGATTATGAGAGATGATAGCTTGAAGCCATATTTGATCATTAATATTCATAAAAGGCTGTATCACTGAAACCAGCTGTCTTATGGTATGTGCATAGGTTTTTGGAATGTTTCAGAAAGTATCTGCTCAAATCTAGCTAGCATTAGACTCTGTTGTTTGCTATTTGCATGAAATTGCAGTCACTGAAAATTTACTCCAATCACCTCTAATAGTTGAAGGCAGCACTGGAACTTCTGGTGTAACATGTACTGAAGTTACAAAGTCTAAATGAAAGATAAACTGTGTCTTCGTACAAGCCAGATGTACTATATTAGAGTAAAAGATGCTGGGTATTGGATACATTCAGTGCAACAATATGAGCTGAAAACCATTTTGCACTTTTAAATTGTGATACATTTCAATTAAATCTGTTATTATGAGAGTTGGATCATTACCAAGTTCCATGAGAGGTCTGTTAAAGAAAAATTAACAGTGACATTGAACTGCCTAACTGGCTAAGCAAACCTCTGGTTCTATGTGTTTTGTGGTTCTACTGCCACTCCTTGGCTCTACAGATCATGGAGGTCCTTGGAGACTGCATTGTTCACCTCCATCTCTTTCAATCAAGGGAAAATTTCTCCCATTGAACTCTTACTCACTGTTATCCTTCCATCTTCTCCCTGGTCAGCCATAATGTCAAACGTCAGAAGGATGTTCTTCTAAGAGATGCTGAGCTGGTCTGTCTTGTGTCATCCTAACCACTTGTCTCACCCAACCCTTTCAATATGTTTGACTGCTGATGTTTCACAATATGGAATGAGGGCTGTCATTTCTCACAAGACACCCAGTGGTATTGAGAAATTTATGGCTGTTTCATCTTGCCTTTATTTTATTGAAGAAAGGAAGATTTATCTTTTTAATGCCCAAAAGTATTACCCTGGTATTGGGGGTAACTTCACCAAGATATTGCAACAGAAAGTCTGTGTTTATTACAGGCTATACTTCCTTGTTAAAAACTGTTGTATCCCAAATCCAAAATTGTCTTCCTATATCAATCACAAGAAAACAGACACAATTGTTGATATGCTTCTTCATATGACCTTAGGTACATACCTTACATGAAACATAAAAATACTGATGCTTTGTCTGGCTTGCCAATAGAAGTGCAGCAGAAAAGAGATTGTCTTTACTACTGACCATCATCTGCTGTGGCAAAAGCATATAGGTGGTGCTGATCTGGGTCCTGTAGTGAGCTAGGAACACAGAAGCCATGAGCTCTATTCTTGATTCTGCCTTCATCTCTCAGTTACTTCATCTCTCAGTACCTGTCTTTCACCGAATGTTAAATAAGGATCATGACACTTACCTTTTATCTCTGAAAACTTTAGAAAGATGGGAAAGTGCAAAATGTTAATTGCTATTATTTAGTATTAAATGATGTTAATTTAAAGGCCTATTTAAAGAATATCTTCTAAAATAGACTTTATAGCTGTAAATATTCCTTTGTTTTCAACTCATAGTAGTGCCTTATAGAGTTGTGTGACTAATTCATGACAAAAAATGTATTCAATGAATTTTCCTTTTTTCTCTGTCCATAGAATGTCTTTAAGCAAAAAGCACCTTTCCTCATATGCATTTGTTATTTAGAAGTATTTAGTGTTGTGTGTGAGAGGGAGAATTTTTTAACTTTATAGATTAACTGGAAACATTTTACAAGTACTTGATTTTTATTTCAAGGTCATCACAATAGCTTCATTGTTAGCTGTGACTGGTCAGATGAGGCACATTTCCTATCCCCCGACTGAGTGAGTGAGCACCCAGACAGTTCTGTTGTTGAACTCACATCATTATGAATGTAAAATTGACCATGCAGAAGTGTTTGCTTATAACAACAAGTTTTCCATAGTCATTTATGCCAATTTAAATCTAACTCTTAAGGAAAGCAAACAGAAAGGCTCAAACATGACCGAAAAACATTCATTAAAAAATTCATCCACATATTCCTAGAATAGCATTTAACTTTGTCTACTATATAGTTACATGGGGATATACCCACAGGCATTGTAAAATTATCTTGTCAGCTAGAGCACGCTTTTAATAGGCTGAAGATGCAGATATTAAGGAACCAATGAAAAGCACACATTTACCAGTTCATTACTTTGTCTCCATAACAGAGAGAAGGCAAATGAACCCTTGGAGAGAGTTCTTTGTTACTGTACAAACTAACAGAGACAAGCATATCTTTTGATGGGCAAAGGCGTTAACGGCTTTGTCAAGGTTGCTTCCCCACTCTGAACTCTAGGGTACAGATGTGGGGACCTGCATGAAAGACCCCCTAAGCTTATTCTTACCAGCTTAGGTTAAAAACTTCCCCAAGGTACAAACTTTGCCTTGTCCTTGAACAGTATGCTGCCACCACCAAGTGTGTTAACAAAGAACAGGGAAAGAGCCCACTTGGAGACGTCTTTCCCCAAAATATCCCCCCAAGCCCTACTCCCCCTTTCCTGGGGAAGGCTTGATAAAAATCCTCACCAATTTGTACAGGTGAACACAGATCCAAACCCTTGGATATTAAGAACAATGAAAAATCAATCAGGTTCTTAAAGGAAGAATTTTAATTAAAGAAAAGGTAAAAGAATCACCTCTGTAAAATCAGGATGATAAATACCTTATAGGGTAATCAGATTCAAAACATAGAGAATCCCCCTAGGCCAAACCTTAAGTTACAAAAAAACACAAAAACAGGAATATACATTCCATTCAGCACAGCTTATTTTTTCAGCCATTAAACAAAAGGAAATCTAATGCATTTCTAGCTAGATTACTTACTAACTAACAGAAGTTCTGAGACTGCATTCCTGATCTGTTCCCGGCAAAAGCATCACACAGACAGACAGACCCTTTGTTTCCCCCCCACACACTCCAGATTTGAAAGTATCTTTTCTCCTCATTGGTCATTTTGGTCAGGTGCCTGCAAGGTTATTTTAGCTTCTTAACCCTTTACAGGTGAAAGGGTTTTGCCTCTCACCAGGGGGGATTTTATAGCACTGTATATAGAAAGGTGGTTACCCTTCCCTTTATTTTTATGACAGGCTTAATGAATAGTAACTCAATAAATGGTTTCAACTTGGAAATTTTTACAGCAATGGTGATGTGCACGTGCACACATGAACACATTTCCTTGTTTTAGTGACATAACTAAAATACTTACTAGGGTAATTATGTGATGGCCACCTCTTGACCAACACTCTGGGATTGAATTGGGGATTTCCAGAGCGGAAAGCATGAGACTATAGAGTCAGGCTCTAGCTGGGGGCTGTAACAGTCTGTTATCTTCAGTGGATCAGGCACACACGGGAACACACAGCACACACTGACTAGTGGGTCACATGTATGTAATCCATGGATTTAAACTAATTTTGCTTCAAGTGACAGGAGCATACAAACAAAATATAGCCAAATAGCCAAATTTATATTTGTGCTCTGGGAATTATGGAGCATAATGATAAACAAAGTGGATATTTTGGCTAAAGCTAACCTGTCATTTTTTTCCAGGATGGTCTACCCTTCTTCCTATATTCCCTAGTCAAAACACAAAGGTGTTGACAGCAAGGAACAAGGCTAAGATTAAGGCACTGAAAATAAAAGTTCTGCAATCATTTGCTGTCTCCCAGGTTTGACCTTGTTCACAGTGCTGATAGCAGAGTTGAACTACTGACTCTTCTAACAGAGGCTCCCAACTGAGGTGGCTTAAACAGTTGACAGGGCAAATGATTGAGGCCAAAATGTCAGGAAAATGAGCTAGGATAGGACTTGCACACTGCGTGAGAAGTAATGTTGTATTTCCCTGAATGAGGCAGTGAATGGAACCCAGGGCTGTCAACAGTGTCACTCAGCTGACCTTGCTAGACCTGCAGCCTCCTTAAGAGTGTCGTGCTGAATATGATTAAATTTTGCTCAACTTGTTTTTCTGAAGTGTGTCCCCTTTCCATATAATTGATATAAAGAACACACAATCTTTAGTCCACATTGTAGGACCACTTTAGTCATCTGAACCTCAATTAGCCAATATTCCTTGTTATGCAAAATGGGTCTTGTCCCTTGTGGTGTTAATTAAGGTGAAAATTCTTTTGATTATCAAATGTATTAAATGCTCCATCCCCCAATGGTACTGGACATAGTAATGTCATCCTGACTAAATATAAATACAAACATATGCATATTCTACATTCATAGATTTGAGCATATTTCACGATCTATTTCCCCTGAGTGTTTGCTTGAAAATAAAAGTTGAAGTTATTCATGTTCCTTTTATATATTCTTTCTGTGACCATTAGGATGATCAGGTTTTACTCAATTGAATGCTTGAAAGAAGCAAATTTTAAGCTTTCACAGACGAGTATTCATATTGGAAGAGCGATATTTTATATGAGATGGAATGTTACTTGAAACAGCTGAAAGAGAGGCTTCTGAAAACCCCTCCCCAGAGTCCTGGTACAGAGGCAATGGAATGACAGACAGAAATCTGACCCACTACACTTTTTTCAAAGACTTCATGTGCAATTTTTAGTGAATGTCAGAATCACTCAGAAAGAGAAGAGAAAATGGCACGTGAATTTTGTGACCAGTTGATGTAAGCCAAATGGAGTGAATTTCGTATATCAGGTGTGCAACACTTTAGTGACCTGGCCCACTCCCATGTGCCCCCTTGTGCCCTAGAGTCACACTACAGGCTGCCTGCCTTAGTTTCCTTGCTTGGACTGTTCAAGAAACTCAAAAACATTAAACAGTGAGGTGGCAAAGTTTGCAAACATTACAAAAATACTCAAAATAGTTAAGTCCAATGCTGACTGAAGAATTACAAAAGGATCTCACAAAACTCAGACTGGGCAGCAAAATGGCAGATGAAAATTGATGTTGATAAATGCAAAGTAAGGCACATTGGAAAACATAATCCTAACTATACGCACAAAATGATGGGGTAGAAATTAGCTGTTTCCATCCAAGAAAGAGATCTTGGAGTCACTGTGGATAGTTCTATGAAAACATCTGCTCAATATGCAGTGGCAGTCAAAAATCTAACCATGTTAGGAACCATTAGGAAAGGGATAAATCAGAAAATACTATAATGCTACTATATAAATTCATTGCACACCTACATCTTGAATACTACATGCAGTTCTGGTCACCCCATTTCAAAAAAAGATATATTAGAATTGGAAAAAGTATAGAGAAGGGCAACAAAAATGAATAGGGGTATGGAACAGCTTCCATATGAAGAGAGACTAAAAAGGCAAGGACTGTTCAGCCTGGGAAAGACGCAACTGATGACAGATATGGTAGTGATCTATACAATTATGAAAGGTATGGAGAAAATGAATAAGGGAGTGTTATTTACCCCTTCACATAACACAAGAACCAGGGGTCACCCAATGAAATAAATAGGCAGCAGGTTTAAAACAAGCTTAAGGAAATACTTCACACAACATGCAATCAACGGCTGTATTCTGAAGTCAGGGGGTATTCTGAAGACCAAAAGTATAACTGGGTTAAAAATATAATTAGATAAGTTCCTAGAGGATAGGTCCATGAATGGCTCTTAGCCCAGATGGTCAGGATGCAACCTCTTGCTCTGCTCCCTAAGTCTCGGACATCTAGAAACTAGGACTGGATGATAGGGGATGCATCTCTTGATAATTGCCCTGTTCTGTTCATTCTCTCTAAATCATCTGTCAATGGCCATTGTCAGAAGACAGGATACTGGACAGGGTTGTACTTTATTACATTAACAAACATTCAAAATAAAGCTTCAGGTTCATCCAGAAGGCCACACAAACAGAAGTTTCTCTTCCTCCTCTCAGGCCTTCCTGCCTGGGACCTTTCGTTCTTTGGTAGGCCACTCCAAGGCCTGGCGGGAGTATCAATCTTAACTCCAAGGAGACTCCAATAGAGCCTGTTCACTCATCTCAGTCTATAATCCCTAAACCCAGTCCCACTTGTGGCCTCCTGCTGCTCTGTATAGGGTAATCACTATGATGTCTCCCAGATGTGGCTCATGCTGTAATGAGGGTTGGTTAGCTAGAGCCCTTCAGGGTGAGCAGCCTTCCTGTTACAAATATTCCAAGTGCTTGCAATCAATCCATAAAATCAGAGAACCACTCATTCAGAATTGTGTGTAAATATCAGCTAAGGAATGTGAAGAAATTGTAGTCAGTTTGGGGAATGTCTGAGAACAAAAGGAAGGCAAATTATTCACTGTGAATTATTTACTCAGGTCTATGCAACCATGTTTATCCCTTCAGTTCTGTGTTTCTTCTTTGGTTCCAGAAATCTAATCACCATCAACTTGCCTTTCTCTCATTATAGCATCATGCCCTACAACATGTCCTACTTATTCTACCAGTGCAAATGTTTCCATCAGCATTATCTAATTACTCCCTTTGCTCTTCTGATCCATTATCTCTTTTTATAGAACTTTGATAACATCCTATTTCTTCATCCACTTTCCATTTCAGAAAGTGTATATCACATTAATCATAGAAATTAGAGACAGAAAAGATCTGTGAGGTCATTGAGTCCAACCTCCTCACCAGTGAAATATTATTTCCTATATATTCTCCAATGTTTTAGCCAGCCTAGTTCTAAATGAGTCAAGTTGCTTGGTTTCCACAACTAGGTTCAAACCTTTATGTAGTAATTTTTCCTTCCTTCATTCCCTCCCCTTTTTGATACTTCAGTCAGATGCTAACAAGCAAAAAGCACTTCTTGACAGATGTAAAATTGCATAGGCTTGTAAAACCTCAGGCACTGTGTCGGGAACATCACACTCTTTAACATTGTTATTAATATGTTAACTGGTGGAAACTTATTATTGTCTGACTGCTTCAAGTGTGAAATGTCTTATGCTCTTTTCATTTTCAGTAGTTTACAGTTACACTTGATTAAAGCTGGGACTGTTAGAATTTTAAGTTGTTGTAATTCACAAAGAGAAAATGCCTAGTGCACTAGTCAGAAATCTGTTAGTTATTGATTCAGGTATATCATCAATGCTGGTTTTTAATCTGTGTGAAATCTAAAATGCTCACAAGGAGATTTTGGTTTGTTTTTTAAGTGTTGAATAACAGTATATTGCTGATCGCACTAATACAACTGGCACAGAACAAAGAAAAAATAAAGGGAAGGATTAGGCTGCAGCTTGCAAATAACCCATTGCCTTAATAATACAACCCCCTTCAGGCTATGCCACTTCAAAGTGGTTCATAGGCTTCCCTGTGTAACTGTTCAACACACAACCCCTGCTCCCTCTGTGTACACACATGCAGAAGTCTGTGCAGGAATGACTGTTGTTATTAGAACTTTGTGAGCCATGCTAATGTACATTTCATTTGATCCTAAATTAATTCTGTTCTTTTATAACTGACTTCTGGCATCTTTCTGCCATTTGTTTCTTTGTCTTTCCATCAATTTACAACTCATATTTCCCATGTTACAAGTGCAGTGTGATATATCCCTCTGAGGCTTACATTTGATCATCTCTGTGACAGGGTTTAGGATGCAATCTAGATCAGTAAGGGATTGTGTCACCACAGCCCTGCAGCCCCAAGTAATCTAGACCAGGCAATCTAGACCAGTAAGGGATTGTGTTACCACAGCGCTGCAGCCCCGGGTGCTCACAATACTTTGCTGCTGTAGTTTTCAACAACCAGCCTACAAGCGTGCAGATTATACCCTGAATTTCCATGTGTTAGACAGCCCTGGTTCAACAGCTCTGACCCAACCAGTCTGTCTGCAGCCCAACAAGCCCCATTCTAGCTTCCACCAGCCTAGGTCACAATCAACAAGGTAACCGCAACACATGCCCAGTCCTGAATTTCCCCAAAGCAGTTTGTTCCGCAATGTCCAGCCCTCACCTGGACAGTTCAGGGTAACAATATGGTTCATTTGTTCCTCTAAAGACCCAAAAGTGCATCACAGTCTATTAAATCTATGGGGATAAACACATCATTTCATTTTAACACATCACTGGGTTAGTTTATAGTAAAAAATAAAACAATTTTGTTAAGAATAGGACATAAGTTGCATGATGCCATGTGAAAGGAACAATGTTAGAAAGGGTTCAAGCAAATAAAAGTGAAAACACGCATCTCAACTTTTAAAGCTTAATCTAGCAAGGTACAGGCTTTGTCCAATATATGTTTTCTCACTTATATTCAATTCCCAGAGACTTGATTTTCCCCTTCCCAACCTTACTCCACCCCGGTTGAAGGGCCTATTTTGCTTAGCTTACACAAGCTCTGTTCCTTTGTGTCTGTCTAGTGATGGATGGCAAAGATGGTTTCTGTCTTTTCCAGTATCTTCCAAAGTTCAATGAGTTTGTTTTAAGAGAAAGGATGACCTTATGCTATTCGTCCCCTCCACTGGGCTGCCCACCCCCCTGTTGATTTCTGTGTGAATGGGGCTTCCATTGTTTCTGTTCATACCATGCTTAATTTCGTTGGAGATAGGTAAATAGCTGCCTTCTCTCCTGTGTTGGAGGGAAACTGTTTCTCCCTGTTTGACCACAGACTTTAAAACATAATATCATTAAGTATCCATATTTCCTCAGATAGTATTAATACATCCATTTCACAATGACATTAATCATTAGTGTGTCATTAGCTTTCAGAAAAGGCCTCATTCTATACACTCTTATAATACAGTCGAGTCAATTGCTTATCACTTGAGGTTCAGACCCCCTATCTTTATAGAACAGTAAAGCTTTGAAATGGATTCTTCTGATGCTTACCCCTCAAAGTAAACCTTATTCAAGCTGTGAAGAAGGTGACATGGAGTCTGATAGACCTGTTTAACCTGACATTCCTGGTTTACACACACTTTATTCATATTTCCAGCATATATTCATCACTCTTAATACCCACCGTATACGTACATCACACAAGGATATTAATGATTGCTGAATTTTTACTTTCCAAATGATACCTCACAAGGCATATTTTGTACAAAGTTTATTACCATAGTGTGTAGGGTGTCAATACAAGGGTGCTTAGTGTCACAATCTCCACACTTGCTTTTCCTAAATTCTAGCAGGATAGTGAGATTTTCATGTCAAGAGTAGTCATATCTATTTTTAAAAGTATTCCAATTGCTACTGATCTAGTTTAAATAAATCCACTGTCATATGCTTGGGGATAGTGGCAGAGAGGTGTTTGGAGTAAGTTTCTTTTACAAATGCAAATGACTTCAATAGCCAACGCAGGCAGGCTTTGCTAAGGGGAACCTCAGAGCAGCGTCCAGTTTTGGCAATCTGAAAGAGTTGCTATGGGTACTGGTACTAAAGAAGCCAGGTGTTGAGAGCAGAGAAGAAAAACATAGCTATTTAATTCCAAATTAGGAGACTTCTTATTATTTTTTTATTGAAAAAAATGTTAACAGTCATCTTCCACCCAACTCTAAAGTGACTGATTCTGGTGATGTTCCATGTTGAATTTGGACAGAAGTTTATCATGTGTGAATTCCTAGTTTGTTGTCTTTGGGTTTGTGTAAGTTTTGTTTCCAAGCTCTTTTTGTATCTCTGACAGTATTTTTCAGACTTATGAATGGAGTGAGTACACTTCTGTTTAATCCCAATTAGTGTGACAGGGTTTTCTTAAGTGAAGATATCTGAGGTGCTAAATTAAATATCAGATATAATCTGATGCCAGAAACATTAAATGCATAACTGTCTCTACTGGAATACCTGACAGCCTGCTCTGCATGAATGCTCACCTAATAGTGAGCTAGACAGGGTGATGGATCAGTTGGACAACTACAAGATTTACATAATATAGTACATTCAATATGTTGTTCAGTGCAAACATCCTAACTGTCCTAAATTATGAAATATGTAATTTCTTGTAGATACAATTAATTGCAAAAAATGGCAAAGCATTAATGTTGTCTGGAAGTAAAACAGCTTTTAAAAATATCACTGTTACAAAATATAGACAGTTGTGGTTGGTTATAATTGACATTTGATATTCTATTATTGCCTTAAATTTGAAAGCATGGTAGTAACATGACTCAGTGACCTTGGTTGTAATGGGAATACCTGTATCATTCCTTACTACAAATGCAGACTGCTTTCTTCAGTCTTGCTCATGCTGGGATGGGAGGGGAAATCCAGGGAAGTTTTCTACCAGCGGATAAGTGAAACGGGGGAAGGAAAACTTGACCTGCACATGGGCTTAGGGTCTTTTATACCACTGGGAAAGGTCATATTTAGGGCTGGTCAACATTTTTCCATCAAAACTGTATTTTGATGGAAAACTGGGTTTTTACTTTTTTTTCTGGACAAATTTCTGCTTACCATGGAAATCTTGACTTTTCATAATAATAAAAATTGGGCTGAAAATAGAAGTATTTTTATTTGGATATGCTACCACAGTGCTTACTAGGACCTGTAGTTCACCTGTTTCATATCCCCTATCTCCTCTACACTTCTCAAACTGGGCATGTCAGCCCATGGTCAGGGACTCCAATGATGCACTGCCTTTCCTAATTATGGGAGATATATTATATTAACATAAAAGCTGAAGTGCTAGTCAAAACAGAACAGTTTGACTATATTGAAACAAAACATTTTGGAAATCTCTTGCTGACAATATTGACAAAATTGGTAAGTTCCCATGGAACATTTTAATTTTGTTTAATCACCAGTTTTTGATGGATAACAATTCCATTGAAAGATTTTCAACCCACTTCACTTTATATTCCTTGTTGGAGGTCTGCACATGCAATATTTGAGTGGGTTTGAAAAGTTATTAACATGAATTTGCTTGCCCATATTTTGTCTAATTTTACAGCCTCTGGCTATCCTTCAAGGTAAATCAGGTGCAAGAACTTTCGAAAGGTCCACTCTTATTCTTTTGGAGCCAAATCCTGTAGTTCCTATTGAGTCCTTATTCAGGGAAAAGTCCCATTGTATTTAAGTGAATTCAAGGGGAGGGACTTTGGACTGTATGAAGAAAGCAAGAGTTGGTAACCAAAGAAGTAAATATACCCAAATATCATCAAATGAATATTCAACCCACATATTAGAGTTGCTTTTAGCATAAAATCATAATGGTGGAGCTCAAATGATTTACAATGTTCTTTAACTCTTATCACTCTTTCAAGTGTAAGGATTGCTCCTTATGGAAAAGTCCCATGCAACTGATCAGAAAGTTGTATCTTGTCTATAGGATTTTTTAAAAAAAAAAAATTAAAAAAAAGCTAGCGAGAGGATACCATTATCAATTGAATTCTATTGGTTTTTAGAGTGACTTCTACAGAATCCTATTGTTTAAAATCTATTCAGTTCCATAGGACTTTTCAATAAGGGTTGATTTTATAATGAGACCCTTTTAGCACACACTGAATGCTTTGAAAGTCAGTTTTCTCACACAGAGTGTTTCTTACACACAGAGCTAAAACATTACCAGCAGTGCCACCTTGGAGGATGACTGCTTTATCTTCAAGCAATATTTTGTATTCCTAATGCTTCTTTTCTATTCTTTTCTCTCTTAATGGCCATGACCTTCCTAGCTTCAGTATGAAGAACACTATTGAGATACTGTTCAAGTCCAGAACAGTGATTTACCTGCAGCAGTAGAGGGGCTACTATATGTCAGTTTCTGCGTAAGCAGAATGTTTACACTGTCTCATAAATAAGCACAAAAGGAAATCGTATAGTTCTAAAGCTAGGGGAAAACTGGAAAAGTAAATTAATGTTCCTTATTGTATTTTTCTTTCTGTGGATTTTTGGGTTGGAATTGTAAAGAGCCTAATGGAGTAAAGTGCCCATATCCCATTGAAATTCAGTAGAAATTGGGTGCCTAAATCCTTTGGAAAGCCCATCCTGGGAAGCAATTTTTTTTATTTGAATAATTTATTTGAATAATTTATTTGAATAATAATTGCTTTAAATTATTTAAGGGATGTTAATATATATTACCACTGTCTTCAGGAATATTTTGCTGGCCTTTGATAGGCAATATCACTATTCCTATATTCAATTGTTTTCCCTTTTTATGGAAAAGTTCTGTAGCAGCTAATAGTTTTTAAACCACCTAGGGCTGCATAGAAATTACTCAAAATTTTATAGC
Source organism: Lepidochelys kempii (assembly GCF_965140285.1). Taxonomy (NCBI): domain Eukaryota; kingdom Metazoa; phylum Chordata; order Testudines; family Cheloniidae; genus Lepidochelys; species Lepidochelys kempii. The sequence continues at coordinate 26,758,764 of NC_136387.1, forward strand.
ATTTGACAACATTCTATCCCCACTACAGACTTTTTAAGCCAACATATATAATTTTAGAGATTTTTCTTCCCTCTAAGTGGTGTTTTGCCGACTACAGAACATTCCATTCCCTGTTAAAATCTATAGGATTTTCCAATAAGGTTTCTATTCAGTTTATATCAAGAGATTCATTTTGCTGCAACGAGGAAAGTGAACATGATATACAGCAGATAAGTGATTAGTGTGACACACTAAGGATTGAACCCTTGGATGCTTCATTTTGCTTGTGACCTTCCCATCCACTCCAAAAGGATACCTACAGTTGGGCATTCATTGAGCAATGACAATAATAGTTATCGTTTACTGAGCAAAGACAGTGTGTTTAGTGCTGTGCAAGATACAATGGAAGATGCATTCTAAACTCTGAATTAACAATCCTAGATTTGGAGCATACCATTTAGGCACAGATCATTGGAAGGTATAGTGCAAAGCCTGAATCTCCCCCTACTCTCCACTCCCATTTGTGGGAGTGCAATTTTTCCCCTCAGTCCTTTGCTGCAGGCTGGTTCTGTTGGCTGGTAGTTTGGGGCTGGGAACACCTTCTGCCCATTTCTACCTCCTTCTACCTCCTTTTGGGGCTCTATGCTATCCCAGAAGATAGAGATGGAGGCTGTGATTCTAGCTGACACTTTTGCAGAGTGTTCAAAGAGGGGGGTATATGAAACATTTGCATAGCTAGTTTCCAGAGTAATAAAATATTTAAAACATGTATTCATTGATTTTTCACCCTTTTCCCAATTCCCTCAATCTCTAGGTTTTTTCCTGGCTTTCTGGTAAATTAGGTGAAGATCATGATATAAACTAAACCTAGTATGTCCAGATTGCCCTTCGCCTACTTTCTTGGCCAATACCTCTTTCCCTTGTCCATTTTTCTCATCTTAAATGTATCCATTCCATTTACAGGAATCACCGTTATTAAATACGCTTCTCATCTTCTCAGTCCCTTGAGGAAAGATAATTACATCAAAGGAATGTGTTCACTTCAAAGGACTCTGTGTAAACAGAGTGAAATACTGTTGATGCTGAATTATAGGCCTTGTCAAAGTGGCATCATATTGCTTATGCCAGTGACTTGATTGCACTGACTTCTCTCCCACTTTAAACATCCTTGAAAAGTCATTTACTTTTTCCACAGTATTACTTCTGAAATGCTTTGAACGTAAGTAACCCAGTGAGCACTGTCTCAACCACTGCATTGTTTAGAAATTATTCATCAAATGCTTATGGATTAAATGCAAAGCACAAGTGCATCCAAAGTACTTACACTAGGAAGCAGGTTACGCTGATTTACGCAACCATATGTTTGATCTAGTTTACTCAACACGAGTAAAAGGCAGTTTTGTACTGGATATATCTGGGCACATTTAAATGAATGCATTTCTGTTTCTGGATGTTTAGCATATGTGATGGTTCTGCTTTAACTAAAGGTTAAATTATGCCAATAAAGGTAACACCCCCCACCCCCATGAAAATTTCAGAACACCCAACATTTGTAGATGTCCCCAAATCTAGAATCTTTGTAGAAATTAATTTAATTTATCAGAAACTATGATTACCCAAATGTTTCAGATGTCCCTTGGGACATTTGAACAATCATAGTTTACTTGCACACCCATAAAGGTAACATTATTATTGTTTATTAATAGTTATAAAACCCATTTATGAGGACCATAAAGCTGAACTGTGTTTTACAAATATGGCACTTCTTTTGCTCTGAACATATAGTATGTCTGGAGATATTTTAGCATTTCTGTAACCTTCAGCTGCACTGTGCTTGCAACATTTCTTTGTCTTTAATCTTTTCCACATAGCCTTATCAAGGGTACCCAGTGTCTTGACAATATTTCCTGGAGTGAGGATTCCCATGAGTGCACCAGAAGGGAATGTCAATCCCTACTGCAACTTGTCTGAACCCCAAGCTTGTTTTCCCTTCTGAGAATAGGTTACAACACAGATCCTAAAATAAGACAGTTAAATCCACCTTTATTTAAACTTACATACAAAAACTATATTAAAAGAAAATTAGGGGCTTGATAGCAAAATCAGGCACTCAGAAGTTATGAAATGTTGGAATAAATGTTTCCTGTACAACCTTAATTCAGTCCCCTTCTGCTTATGTATTATGATAGCCTTGCCTAACATCACAAAGGAAGTCTCTGGCAGAGGCAGGATTAGTCTAGAATCTTAACTACAAGAAAAACACCGCTATGGTTTTTTTGATGGTTGTTTCTTTTTTGTTTTCTTTTTTACAGTTCTCTGCCTCCTTCTCTGTCTAGCTTGTGCACTGAAGAAAGAACAAATAACGTGTGATTATATAATTAAGACTGAAATTAAGGCAGTCAGGAATCATGGGTTCTATTCCTGGTTCAACAGTTTTTGCTTATACTTTCCTAAATATTCAGACTGAGGCAGAGAGCAAGTATAGAAAACTTCATATCAAACAGTAAAAAATAAGCAAAGTTGTAAGAACTAGAAATGGGGGCTTATGATAGTGTTATGCAACTTTCAGTACTGGCATCACTACCAGCTTCATCTGTAACAGAGCAATGTTGTTGTTGTTATTTTTAGGAAAATGGAGTCAAAATTAGAGGAGTACAATATGGGTGACTTCAGATACTATGCATAACTCTAGTTTACCTGGATATAAGCATAGAAGTTAAAGTACTAAATAGTATCTTCCACATAATTGTGAAAGTCTTTTCTTTGACCTTCTGAGCTTGATGTAACTGCTTTTATATCTGTGACTCATCCTGCTCACCTGTCTGTGTCTTTTTAGCCAAGCTGTCATTTCCAAATTGCATGTCACATGTCTTCTGTAGCAGCAGGCTGACAGTCTATGTGCTTGTAGTATTCTTCCTATGTTTCTTCTCTCTCAAAGATCTTTCTCTCTTGTTTATATTTATTATGATTCATTCCTGTGCAATGTGCACTTAGATTGGATTGCCTCCAGTGTTTAATAGTCCATTGTATTTCCCAGTGTATCTAATACTAATGGACTTTCAGTCCTCTAAATTCAGATTCTTCACTCCTCCTAATTTGCTTTTGTGGGACATTGAATGTATCTGCTGTTTAACCTCCTCCTGAGATATTGGAATGGAAAGAGTGTTATCATCATCGAATGATTGCATCATTTGTTTTTCTCCTCAAATACAGAACAGAAAAAATTATTGAACACTTTTGCCTTTTCTGCTTTATTCTACCATTTCCATCTAATAATGAACCAATACAATTGTTAAGATTATTTTTGATCCTAATATACTGTAAAAAAACTTACTTATTATTGTGTTTAACTCTGCTGGCCATAGATCTTGCCTTGTGTTCCTTTGCTTCCCTTATCAATTTTCTACAGTTTCTAGCACCTGATTTATATTACTTCCCCTTTCTTCCATTTGTTATATTTTATTTTTATCACTGCCTTCACCATTTAAAAATACAGTCTTCTTCCTTGATTGTGGCTTTTAGGGTATCTAGTAAAGTGTTCTAAGCAATTCCCAATTATCATTCACATTTTTCTGATTAAATTCTTCCTCCCAGATGATTTGGCTCATAATCAGAATGTTAACCTCCTATGGATCTGGCAGCAAACATAGCACTTTGATTTGCCAGATCTCTGAAACAAAATTTGCACTGTGAATCTGTGCAAAGACTATTTTGCTTGTCAGCATAGCTAAGGCTTTGTCTACACTAAAACTTTTGTTGGCAAAACTTTTGTCAGTCAGAGGTATGAAAAAATACCCATGGACTGGCATAAGTTTCACTGACAAAAGTGCCGGTATGGACAGAAACCATGTTGGCGGGAGAGCGTCTCCTGCCAACATAGCTACTTCCGTTCATTGGGAGTGGTGTAATCATGCTGGCGGGAGAAGTCTCTCCCACCGGCATAGAGCTGCTACACAGGAGACCTTACAGTGGTGTAGCTGCAGGAGTACAGCTGTGGTGCTGTAAGATCTGTAATGTAGACATGGCCTAACTTAAGTGACTTTCTCTCAGTCATTTGCAATACACCGTTACAATGGGATTTTGATATGAGGTACTTAACATTTATTATTAGAATTTTCAATATTATGGCTTTGCTTAGTTCTGTTGAAAAATATACAGCCCCCAGCTGACTTGGGGCCTGATTTAAAGCCCATTGAAAGACCCTTTGGCATCAAATGGCTTTGAAAGAGGTGTTTAGAATATTTTTATACTGTTTGAGAAGATCTGTTGTTCTTTAAGAAGTATTCTTCTTGGGCAGTTTCAATGAAGAAAATAAAACTCATTAATCTCAGTTCAGTTCTTAGGTGACCCACCACAATTTAAATTGTGCTACTGGCAGTCTCACAGGAGAGGACAAATATTAAACAGGGTATGAAAACTCAACTGCCATGTCATCCCAAGGGATGAATTGTCCAGATCATGGATAAGGCTCATTGGTGAAGCAGGATAGAGAAATGTATGCTGCTTTACCTGTGCTTTACCTGTTCAGTAGATCAAATAAGACCACTCTCCATGCAGCACCTTTACAAACACAAAGCTCTCTCTCTTTCTCAAACACAACAGAATCCACAATTCAAACCAAAATGAACTTAAATCACTTGAAAGAGTTCCGGTAATTTTTTTAAAAGGTGAGTCACAAAAACTTTCTCAGCCATGAATACTGATGCTGATAGACATGTGCAGCATGCAGCCATGTTATAGTCAGGTGGACTCCTTCACATATGATTGAATGGCTTGGCAATGTTCTATGCTGTACTGGTTGAAGATAGCAAAAATGAGCATATCTTTTATCTTTAGTTTACTCTGTCCACCAAATCGAGAATGATAATGACAACATCTTTGATGAATGTGTAGTTAAACATGTCTGTATCCTATACCATGAAGGTGGAATAGTATACAAGTCAGTAAAAAATACCAAGGAGGGAAAAACACTTTGAGGTATGTTTGTATGTGCTGAAGCAGGATTTGGATTAGACACACTAACCAAGGAGAAGCCCCACTTATGCATAAACCCAGATCTTCTAGTTCCCAGATTTATGAGCCATTGCATTACATACCTGTGCACACTATTTTCTAATGGACAACTTGTTAGCTGATCTTTTTGTCAAGATGTTACATTAACAGTGATTATTATGCATAGTAAGTATCATTGAATTATTTATCAAATATGCTTTCATCATTTCTCAGGAAAAAACATAGCTTATGTTTTTTTCTAACGTTCCGTTCTAATAAGTCATTTACACACAGATCGGGTCTTTGGTTAGACAAATATTTATGGATAGGCATTCATAAAAAAATTGAAAGAGCTATTACAAATACAAACACTATGCCATATTTTGAAAATACAAAGAGAATAATTAGTGAATCATTATGCCATTGATAAACAATGCTTTCTACTGCACGCTTGACTTTCTTTTAGTTTTTTTTAACATTTGGCATTCCTAAGGGTGCATAAAGTATCTGTATCTTGCACAGATAATATTTGTATTTTAGATTTCAGAGTCTTTCCATGTGGAGACAATGGTAATATGCCATAGATGGTGGAATTATGACCTCAAAAGTAGCAAAGTTAGGGTGCTGAAGAATAAATGTGCTCATATTGACCTTAATACGTGAGAGATTTGACTGGAATATATATTTAAAATGGAGTTGGATAGCTCACTGGAAAATATAGCATAGGGAATAATAACATAAGAACAGCCCTAATGGGTTCACCTTGCCCAGAATCCTGTCTTCCAATGGTGACCAATGCCAGGTGCCCCAGAGGGAATGAACAGAACAGGTAATCATCAATCATCATCATCAGTTAGGCAATCATCATGCCCAGCTTCTGACAGAGGCTAGGGACACCATCCCTGCCCGTCCTGGCTAACACACATCAGTGGACCTATCTTCCATGAATTTATCTAGTTCTTTTTTGAACCCTGTTATAGTCTTGGCCTTCACAACATCCTCTGGAAAGAGTTCCACAGACTGACTGTGCATTGTGTGAAAAAATAGTTCCTTTTGTTTGTTTTAAACCTGCTGCCTATTAATTTCATTTGGTGACACCTAGTTCTTTTGTTATGAGAAGGAGTAAATAACACTTCCTCATGTACTTTCTCCACACCAGTCATGATTTTATAGACCTCAATCATATCCCCCCTTAGTCTTTGGCTTGGAGAAGAGACAAGTCCCAGTCTTATTAATCTTTCCTCGTCTGGAAGCCGTTCTATATCCCTAATAATTTTTGTTGCCCTTTTCTGAACCATTTCCAATTCCAATATATCTTTTCTGAGTTGGGGTGACCACATCTGCATGCAGTATTCAAGATGAGGGCATACCATGGATTTATATAGAGGCGATATGATATTTCTAAAGGCTCTTTTCTAAAGCATATTTTCCCTTCTGCTTAACACAACCATGACCTCTTACTCCCATGTTCTTTCCACCCTGATCATCTATTCCTTGCTCATTATTTTATCTATCCCTATATCCTCTGTGCACTGAATTCCCTCCCACACCCCAGATACCAGGGCAACAACCCTTTCCACAAATCCCTCTGAGAGATCTACTTTTGTTAGAAATCAGCCCCCAAAACAAATGAACAGAATTGAAAGTGTGAGGGAAGTTCTTCCTCAGGGCCTCACACTATCTATGGTCTATGCCCCTCCTAGACTAAGCTTTTCCTAGCACGGGTTGTCAATTGTCTTGTAAGGTCACAGGCACACTTTCAGTATTTGACAGTCAAGAGTAATCCAGTCATGATACAACTCAAGCAGCATAGTCGAGAACAGGGGTGAGCAAAATACGGCCCATGGGCCGGATTTGGCCCGTCTAACATTTCTGTCCAGCCCGCCAGGCTCTTTGGCTACCCCCTCATGATCTCTGGGCTGCTAAAAGTGCTGCAGCGCAGCAGGTTGCTCAAGCAGGCTTCCTGCCTGCCGTGGCCCCACGCCACTCCTGGAAGAGGCCGGCTGCTGCAGGCATGTCTCTGTGCACCCCTGGTGGGGTGGTGGTGGTGGGGAGGTGGGTCTGTGTGCTGCCCTCACCCTCAGCACCATCCTCACAGCTCCCATTGGCCGGAAACCCGCTTCCTGCCCTCCCCCCACCCCCCGTAAGGGACTCACAGACATGTGCCAACAGCAGCAGGCCGCAGCTGCGTCCGGAAGCAGCATGTGGCCACGGCATACAGGCAGCCTGCCTGAGGCCTGCTACGTTACCTCCCGGCCAGAGCCTACACCTGTAGTTTTTTACAGATTGTGATAGTCACCCCTTAACCTTCTCTTTAAGCTAAACACCTTTCACCATTATGCATTTTAAGCTCCTTTTACCTTAAGGAATGTTTTCCAATCCTTTAATCATTCTTTTCACTTTCTCTGAAACTGATTTATCTACGTCCTTGTTAATTGTGGACACCAGAACTGGACAGAGTATTCCAGAAGTAGTCACAGCACTGCCAAATAGAAAGGTAATATAACTCCCTAATTCTACTCCAGCTTTCTGTGTTTGTATGTCCAAGGATCACACTTGGCTACACTGGGAACTCATGTTCAGCTGATTATCCATCATAACCTCATAGGTCCTTTTCAGAGTCACAGATTCCTCACTGTATCATTCTATGTCATGTAGTTCCAAGTCAAATACCTTACAGAAGTCTAAGTATATTAGATCAATGCTATTACCTTTATCAACCAAATTTGTAATCTCATCAAAAGAAGATATTATCTTAATTGACAAGATCTGTCTTCTATAAACCCATGCTGACTGGGCATTAATTAAAATACCATAATTTAACTCTTTACTATTCAAGTCCTGTATTAGCCATTCCATTATGTTTCCCAAGATCAATGCCAGACTGACAGGCCTATAATTGCCTGGGTCATCCTATTTATCTTTTTTAAATAGTGGCACAAGATCAGATTTCCTTCAGTCCTCGAGAACTTCCCCAGTATCCCAAGACTCTGATGGTCCAGTTCCGTTAAAACTCCGGGGTGTAAATTATCTGACCTGCTGATTTAAAAATATCTTGTTTTAGTAGCTGCTGTTTAAAATCTTTTTTAATTGCTATTGTAATGGAAAGTTCGTAGTTATCATCATCATATGATCTGACTACGTTATTTCCATGTTATTTTGACAATTATATGATTTCCATCTATTAATGAACCAGTATTATTTTTAGAATTCCTTTTGTTCCTAATATACTTAAAAACAAAACAAAAAAATCCCTCCCTTCTTGTTGTCCTTAGCTCTGCTGGGGAAAGATGTCTCCTTATCGGTTTTCTACAATTCCCAGCATCTGATCATAGACTCATAAACTTTAAGATCAGAAGAGACCATCATGATCATCTAATTGGACCTCCTGAACATTGCAAGCCACAGAACTTCACTCATCCACTTCACTCATCCACTCTATTGATCCATCATCTCTGGCTGAGTTACTGAAGTCCTCATGGTTTAAAGACTTCAAGTTACAGATAACCCACCACTAACACTAGTTTAAACCAGCAAGTGACCCATGCCCCCTGCTGCAGTGGAAGGAGAAACCCGCATAGGGTCTCTGCCAATCTGATTCGGGGGGAAATTCCTTACTGGCCCCAAATATGGCAATCAGTTAAACCTTGAGCATTTGGGCAAGACCCACCAGCCAGACACTTGGGAAAGAATTCTTTTAGTAACTCAGAGCCCTCCCCATCTGGTGTCATACTCTGCTGCAGAAGAAATGGAACCAGTCCTAGTTTCGGCAGTCAGTGGGATATTGGGAGATGCTTTATGGGCTTTTTAAACGGTTCTCACATAGGAGGACAAAACTTAAATGGTTATTGTCGACTACTCTTTCTTCCATATGTTATATATGTTTATTATTATTTTTATAGCTAATTTCACTTCCAATCTAAGCCAGGTTCGTGTTTTAACTAGCGCAATCATCTTTGTTAACTGTGGATTTTTGAGCATCTACTGAAGTGTTCTTAAATAATTCCCAAATATATATATATAATTTTACTAGTTTGGATAAAGTCTAATATAAAATTCCCCTGTGTTGGATTCAACACTTTCTGGGTTAGGAAATTGTCATCTACGATTTTTAGAAATGCCAAGGACATGAGATCTCTAGCCAGTGTCACTTAGATTGATTAGGCATTTCCCCCTCCTACATAATATAGAAAGGTGCTTAAGGAGCCAGTCATTCTCTAGTGTGATTTAGCTAGTGTTATTTGTTGGTCGCTAGCCGACACCAATAGGTACACCATCTTCTAGAACATTAATCCATAAGCATTCAAGATCATTGTCATTGACTCAGGAACAGGTAATGTTGTTTTTGATAGAATGTCAGTCCCCCTGCCCTTCCCTTCTGTCCATTTTATTCTTCCTAAATAGGTTATAAACACTGAACATAAGAACATTGCTTTAACATTCCAATCATGCAGATCTTCCCACAAGATTTCAATAATAGCAACTAAGTTGAATTTATGCTCATGAATGAGTAATTCCAATTCCTCTTGTTTATTACCCATGTTCCTAGCATCCGTGAATAGATAATTAAAGAATTTCTTTTCTTCACATTCTTTATGTCTTGCTTATTTTGGTACTCGACATCTTGAATTTGTGCTAAATGAGTGATTGTTTGTTCCCTCTTTTTCACCCTACTCTTCTCATATTAGTGTAATGCCTTCTGATTAGTCTAGCTAGCCTGGCCCCTATACAATTAGTTCCTTTTTGACTGAGATGATGAAAATCACTTCTGACTTTGAGCAGGAAAGAAAATATGGCACAGCCATTGCAGGTCTCAGCCACTGATACATCACTGGTCATTATGGTATTTAGGTTAAAACTGCACCTAGAAAGAGAGCTGCTCTGAAGCTCCCTTGTTTACTCACTCAGAAGTTCACTGGACAAATGGTTTATATATTAAACCTCACTGCTCAACTCCACCCATGCTAATAGTGAGGGATTAGCTACTCAGAGATTTGCTAAACTTCCATTTCTCTTTATTCATGAATTTGTCCCATTTCTATTGTTTTCCCTTTTTTGATCTCTGTATATCTATTTCTGCATTTCTATTTCAGTTTTTCCTTCTTCTCACAGCCAAAATTTCCTCTTTCACTTTTATCATTTCCCCCCCTCTGTTATCTACGTCTACCTGTCTGTTTCCTCTGTAATGCCAGGTTACTGCACTTTACACTGCCATTAGTATTTTTTCCTGCTAACCTATAAGTGCACATTACCTCTGAAATGGAAATAAGAATAAATATAGAAAATACTTCAAAAGCAGTATCTTCCAGCTATTACTGTTGTGAGCCAGAGAGAAACTCCTGCAAAGCCTAAGAAATTTGGGAGATTGAACAAAAGAACGAAACACAATCTTTTTCTTGCAAGAAAATTAGTAGTCCTACAGTAGTCGAGAATGGCTTACATTGCAATTCAAGACATTAGACAATGCTTTAACGTCTAAAACCTAGCTGACAACCATAAAACCATTTACAGTTACACTAATTGACCCCTGCTGTGATTTGTAATTCTAATAAACTGTAAGGTTAAATAAATAAATAAATCTACAGAAAACTGTCAGCTACTAAACACATGAAAATATTATTTACCATGATATTTTTTTTCTCCTGCCATCACACAGTAATAAAGGATTTGGAAAAGACAGATAACCCTCCCCAACAAAAGTTGATTTTGCCTATGAACTTTAATAGAACAATTTGCCTCCTGGGCATTTTCAGATTCTATGAAAAATGCTTCTCTGCTAAAGCACTTACTAGAGATACATAGACACATGTAGTGTGATGTCTGAGACTGAAGGGTTGACTGGGAACAGCATGTTTTAAACTACAGTTTGCAGCCTCTATTATCTACCAAGGAACTTATCTGGGGCAGGCTATAAAACCAAACATTTTGGGAAGAGAATTTTTTTTGCTGTGAGTAGTGAAAAAATGCATAATGAATGAAGGATCTCAGTGTGAGGCAAAACAAAACATTTCTTTCAGGGCAAGTATGCACAATGTGTTATTCAACCCATCTTCAAGGAGGTTTGAGATACAAGGGAGCTAACCTCTTACCTCTGAACTAGGCAAAGCAAGAGACAGGGCTGTAGAATCTAACTTGCATTAATGACATAAAATGAATATGTGGAAGAGTTTGCAAAGTAAATTGGAAATGATACTAGTGCAGATGTCAGGGTGTTAGTACATGTATGTGGCATGTCAGCTGTAGAAAAAGGAAGGGCATTCATTGCTTTAATAGGAAAGGTTTCCAAGAACAACTGTCATCTGATTTCTGACAACAGGAGAAGACAACTAAACTACATTGGGGACATTCTTGAGAGCTCTGTAAAACGGACATTATGTACTGTAAAAACCATCCAAATACAACTTGATACCAAATCAGCAACTTCACTGAGGGAGATAAAAAAAAATTACAGACATAGGTACACGCTCAAAAAATAACAAAGCATGTGATATCTCCTGAGATTAACAAAAGTCTGAGAGGGGTCTACAGGTCAGCTACTAAACTGCACTATTTTATCTGACAAAAGATTTTTTTTCCATCAGCTTTTCTCTCCCCACACACAAAGAAAGGGGGAGTTTGAAAAGCAAATATTTTATAATGTCCTGCGGGAGGAAAAGAGCAATGAATAACTGATCTGTATTTAAAAAAATGGAGGCATCATTGAGAAATAACAAATATCCACTTTCAGCTTGTAGAGAATGCATAATTATTATGCATAACACATGCCTGAATACCATATAATTATTCAGTAGCCCAGTTCCAGACTGAGATTGCCTAGACTGAACTTGCTTGTGAGGCTTTTGAAGCGTTCTAGATGCTGGCTAACAAAGAACAGAAAAGTGCATTATGTTAGGAGCTCCTCTTGTGAAGAAATAGGAAATTGTCAATGGCAGCAGCTGAGATGGTGAATGTAATACAGAATTTAATAGTAGGCATGGGACAGAATTTTATGTCCCTGTTGTTCTATCACAGGATTTATCACTGTCTTTGTTAAAATGAGATTTTCTTGCTTTGTGTATTCTGCAGTAGGTCTATCAATATGAAAGCACCAAAGGAGAAAGTTATAGTATATTCCTAATCTAGGGGAGACTAAAATATGATGCATTATTTCTGCCAAGCAGGAACACTTAATGACCCTGAAGACACAGTTTTGCTCAAGGGTCAAAAATACTAATAGACTTTCTGCCTCTCTCTGAAAGCCTTTACAAAGATGCAAATGCCTGGAATTTTTCCAGCAAATTCTCAAAGGGCTCAAACAAAATTATCTGTGCAAATAAAGAGCACAAAGGAATATCTACTTCCTACTGCTAAATTCAGAATTGATGGGATGAATTAGCTGATGGCATTAGAAAGTGTCCATGCTAAGTTGCTAATGGAAGCAAAAGCTAATTCAAGAGCAAGATACAAGATTTAAGTATATAAGAAATGATGTAAAATGTAGTGTCTCCTGCAAATTGATTGAATACAAGCTAAATGACAATGTACAATAATATGAGACAGGAATTTTCATACTTTTTCACAGGGTGGTCTACATCTTATTAGAGAGATCCTCTATGATTGTATAACCCACTAGTAAATGCAGAGTAGTCCTGAAGGATTTAGTCAGAATTTACAGAGCAGAATCTGGCGCAAGAAGAGGAACCAGTTGTTCCAAGGGCCTCTGATCTAAGAGTTTAAAGCATGATGTAATAAGATAATAGAACAGAGAAGTTAGAAATTGATAAAATCCATTAGATTATCCAGTCCATCTCCTGTCCATCTCTTTATCTATTCAGGATTGTTCCCTGCAGTACATTTTCTAGTTTTTTGTCCACTCTAGGTTAAAAGTCCTTAGTGATTGGGTTTCTACCCTTTTCCTTGCAAGACTATTGTCATTGTCAGGAAGTTTTTCCCTGATACTTTGAAATAATTTTCCCTTTCTTAATTTCACCCTTTGACTTCTGCAGCAGTTATGCCCTGAAATATCAAATTAAATTTTTGTAGTCATACTTGGTGTCTACACCCTTCAATATGTTTGTAGATGTTATCGTGTCCCGTCCTTAATCATTATGTAGCCATGTCAGTATACATTAGAGCTAGTTGAATGCTGCAAAATGTTCTGTTCCTGTTCTGAATGGCTGTTCAGTTTGACCTTCATTATATGAGAACACTTGTGCGAATGCCCACAAATGTTTAGGGAATGGCATCTGTTCATACAAATATCCATCTTTCCTTGCAAACAATGGTTTACATGCACATACAGAATTATTTGCTAATCGTTCTCATTCTGCTGTTTAAAATGTTTGTCATCCAGTTAGTGAACAGAAAGCAATATCACCTGGAGCAGCTGAGCAATTGTACAATGCAAATAATGAAAAACAAATAAGAAATTGGCCCCTTGACAGCCAAAGTCTGGTCCTATCAGCCCGGTCTTATTATACCCCTATGTTTCAACTACACTGCTTGGCGTGCATTATAATTAGCTAAATATAAGTACTTATAGTAATTTTTTATTAAATGAAAATTTGCAAAGGCTCAGATACAAATTTCTTTACCTAACTATAGTACAAGTCCGTTCTCAAACTGCTTGGTGAATGCTTGTAATTAATACATTTGTAGTAATCAGTATCAGTCTGCAAAGGATTCCTGCACAGAAGAAAACCCTAAATTCATTTTATAATTTATTCCATAATAATAATTTGACCAGCCCTTTTGCACATGTTTAGCTCTTTTAATATTTTCTCTCAAGTCTGTCCCTCCAGTCTCTTGAAAAAAATGTTACTCTTTTCAAGTCCTCCAGGTTCTGAATAGCTTTATGGTAATGCAGTGCCCAGAACTCAATACATTATTCCAGGTTCAGAGGCAACAGAGCCATGTAGACAGGAATTGTGCCTTCACGTTCCCATGATGATGCCTTTCTATATGCAGCCCATTATAGCAGTAGCATATTACAGACTCATATCTAATTTGCTGCTTCTCTGCTTTTACTCTCCCACTCAGTATTTCAGATTTGCCTCATATGCATTAATATTACAGGATATCATTGTTTAAAAGTTTTTTTGTGGAGATACAAAACTGATTTTTTTTAACTCAAGAGAGAGTGTCAGCTCAGGAAGAGGAAAGTCTTAGCATCCCTCTGAGATAAAAGAGCTGCAGGGAAGGGCAAGAAGTCCTAAAGTGGAAGCCTTGGAAATTAGCAGCCTGAGTGGAAGCTTGGGTTAAAGTACATATTTGCATGCATGCAGGAAGCCTGATTTAGACAAATATACATGTATATGGATGCACTAATTGTACTTCACCCTTAGATATTGGAGTTTTCCCATGCACAAGAAAGCATGCTAAGTTTTGAAAATTTGACCTTAAGTTTAAATAAAAGCAATTGCCAAATTGGCTATATTTTTGATTTGTGAGAACTGCTATTATGTTTGCTTTCTCCATTCTTTCAGTTCCTCTTCAGTCACCACTGCTGGTAGGCTCCGATGGGACTTGGTCCTTCTACTACCGGGGGGATATGTTTTTTGTAGATGATTACATGATTAGGGCTTCTTCTTTTAACCTCTGTACGTTGCACACAACACAACTCCTTTTGCACCTGCATAGGACTAACCCTAATTCTTCAAGCATCTTATCTGTCTTTTTTCTTGTTGATGGCTGTCTGGCTTATGTGGTGACCATTTGGTCTCAATGTAAACCTTCAGTTTTAAAACGTAGATGGATAAGAAGGAAACACAAGTAAATGAATTGCTAACCAGGTATTTGGAAATGCCTTTGAAATTGAGTCCTTTCTAGAAAAGCATAAATTCTAGAATTATATGTTCTGTAGTTAATAAGAACTCTGAACCCACATGTAATGCTAATGCATGCATCACATCTCCCTTTTAGTGGGAATAAATAGAGTGAATCTTGCACCTTTGCCTTTCTGGGTGGTCTCTTGCTGGAGTTGTCTGTCAGAAACACAGCACAACTACGATGAGTGGATTACTACTAGATGTTGTATGCAAAAGAAGAAGCTAAAACTGACTTTTCAGGAAAGCTTAGATTCAATTAAATAAAATCCCGTCCTTTAGAAAAGCTGAAATAATGACATCTGCAGTTTTGCTGGTGGGCTCTGCTCTGCTGCCTTCAGTTAACCCTATTCTCAAATCTCATTTTGCTATTACTCGTACTCCTTTTTCACCTGACTCCCCTTTTCTAACAGATATGGACACTTACTACTTCTTCCTTTAACTTAAATTTCCATTGAGTCAACACCAACAATGATCTGATAGAGCACATTGCTGCCTGTTATACTAGATCAAGAACTTGCCTGTACTGAATTACTATTGATTTTACAATGGGATGCTGTTTATATAGAAACCCTTTAGTTTAATGGACACCAAGCAACATTCAGTGGCAGGAGCCTTCTGATAAACATATTGCTTTCTAAATCCCAGAAGCTCAAGTAATTAGGTTGAACTGTTTATATTTTATTTGTAAATGTTGCATTATTTTAATGTTTCCTATCATATTATATAATGTAGGTATATACAATAAACATATAATATACACATGATCTTATGCATAACGTAATATGCTTCCTTTCCAAGACCTTTCTTTCTTTGGATCTTGATTGGAGTGTTAGTAACAATGAGAAATGGGACAGGTTTTAAGTGTATTTTCTCAGGGCTAACTTGTCATTCATGACATAACAATCTGAAATGGATGACAGTGTTCATACCAGCTGCTTGACATCTAAGCAGGTGCTGGAGCCCTAAAAAATGTCACCCCATCAGATGCAGCCTCCAAATGTGTGACTAGCATAAAAGCATCCGACCGCAGCTCTTACCTCAGGCCACGGCTAACACCCCAGGCCACATCATCTCCTCCCTTGAAACTACTGCTGAGATGTCAGTTTAATAAATGAGTAGCCACTTTGTTTTGATCAACATTGTCAGGGTTTATTTCAAAAAGTGATTCTGATTCCTTCTCACAGCCTCGCCCAGCCAAAGTCAATTGGTACAATTTCAAGGTGAATTTATTCATTCTTTGTAAAAGTTCTATGCACGAATATATCAAGACAGTCGAATAAATTGAAATAAATAGACTTGGAGTTACATATTCTCCCAGTAATTGAAATAGTTTCCCCCCAATGTATTTGTAGTAATAATGCTACCTTTATGAATACTGGACTATCTACAGAGAGGAAAGCATGGAATTACCATTTTGATAACATATTTGGAAAATGCAATTGAGGCTAATGTGTTGAAAAGGGCAGCTGAAAGTTGTCCTTGCCTTTAACTTGCTCAGTGCTAAAGATAAAGCGAGAAAGCATTTAACTACTAAATAATGATACACAATTAGCTGGCTATTAGAATGTGCATAGCCCTACATAATTTGCTTTCTAAATACCATTCCAACCTTGACTCTGCTTTGAGGTAACAATGAATCAGAGTTAATTATTGGGGTACAGTATGTCACTGGTACTATGGATAATGTTGGGTGTCATGAGAGTGCACGTTATGAATGTGCTGTTTCATACGATTTCAACAAGTGGAGACTGTCAAACCCTTCAAGTGATGGAATAGGAAGCCCAGTATTTGCTTTTGCTTGAAATGCATAATAGTACCAATGGCATAGGTGCTGAAGCCTGCACCTTTATTTTGTCAGATCACTAAGGGGAGATGTGAAAACATTTTCTATTGCTCATTCAGAAAGGAATCTAAAGCTGAAAAACTGCAAAAATGAATGTCCTTGCTTTTCAGGAGGAAGGAGAGTGAGTGAGCATGTGTGGTTCAGTGTGGGAAATGGCTACAGTTTGCTATTCTGGGTGGCTTTTCAAAATTGGCAAGTACTTTACCTGTCATAAGTCAACTCTGAGTTGAATCTCAGTCTTTCATGTCCTCCTGGAGAATGAAGGACACATGAGCCTAGCTGGTTTTGGATTGTTAGAGAATTGAGATTTCAGAGTAACAATAAGGGAGTTGAGCAAACAGTTTGCATCTACCAGTCTAGGCTCTTGCTTGAGGCCTGGTATGGTAGAACGTTAACCTTTTAAAAGGTTTCAGAGAGCAGCCGTGTTAGTCTGTATTCGCAAAAGAAAAGGAGGACTTGTGGAAACTTAGAGACTAACCAATTTATTTGAGCATAAGCTTTCATGAGCTACAGCTCACTTCATCCTTTTAGAAGTTTTTCAACAGAGGGTTTTAGGTGTGTTGTGTTGTTGTTTTATACATGAGCAAACAAGAAGAACAGATGAGACTGGCCATTACGGGAGAAACAGGTAACAACATTTATTTCCTCCTCTTATTCTGCTTTAACACTATCAATCAGCCACTTGTCATTTCAATTGACATGCATTTGTGAACAGTACTCCTCGTACTACCATCCTGGATACCCATTTTCCTGAGGACTTTTCCCACTTCTTCCCTTCCAGTGGAGGATGGTGGAGAAAGGACCTGGGGTTAGCTAGGAAGGGCAAGAAGGGGGACTTCCCTCATTGCTGCCCTGTTACTTACGTTTCTTGGTGATTCCTGCCACTCTTTCTTTTCTGGAGTGTGGAGAGGTTGACACAGGGCAAAGCGGTGGATTGTTGTCAGGAGCCTCTTCCATGGTTGCCTTAACCCTTAGATTTGTTTGTGGTTCCTGTTGCTTTTCCCTCTTGCTGGAGAATGCATGCGTGTGGGAGTCTCCCGGCTGACAAAGGGGACAAAGGATGGTGTACAGCTAGCCTGTCCCACGATGCCCTGCCTGTCTGTGTCTCTGGGTACCCCCTAGTGGGCGTAAATCTCCTAAATTGCCATGCTGCCTTCCAAGTTTCATGCTGACTCCTGCTTCTCTCCCTCTTTCTCAGGGAGAGTGGTCTTCATATCTAGGTTGTATCTTGTATTCTGCAGGCTGAAGGAGCTGCATGGTTGAAGTGCCACTCATGCACCAGTTAAGATAGTCAAGTCTTGTGTGGAATCACCTCGGGCCTTGAGTGGGGGAGGGGAGCTACTCTTTGGAGTAGCAATAAGCTTTGAATGGGGCATGGATTAGGGAGGGCAGAATAGAGTAGGACACTGTAAGAGAAAGAAAAGATTGGCATCCCAACTCAGCAAAGCTCTTAAACACACACCTACAAGTAAATATGTGCTTAGCTGAACCAGGAAGGAGGAGATGGCTTGGGTTTTGCTTCATTTTATGTTCTATTTTATGTTTTTATTTCTCCTTTTCCTGTCCACTAGATAAACAGAATAAAAATTAAATGCCAAAGAAAAATTAAGTGCAATATTAAGGCTGGGAATTTAAATACAACAGTCAAGGTTCTCCGGAGTATTCATGGAGTATATTTGCTTTCTGGCATAGTATAGTTTTCTGACTTGTCTATTTAAATTCTCAACTTTAACTTTTCATGACTATAACGAAATAGGAAGGTGTATATTATTTAACTAACAGACTACAATTTGTTTTTCTCTGGGATCCATTACATTTTATTTTTGGTATTTTTGGTAAATATTTTGATAAATTATACTTTTTTTTACACTGGAAAGCCATATTTTATATTTTTTTGTTTAAAAATAGGTCTTATCAGGGAATACATATCTCCATTTGCTTTTTAATGGAGAAATTTCTCATTTGGTACAATATAAAAGTTCCTAAAGAAATGATGTGGGCTATTGTTCACATCTTTCTGAATTCAGGAATTATTACCCAGAGCCACGTTATGAACTTATGCTCTGTAAACATTGTAGTTTGATTTACCTTTTTGATTTATGAGAAGACAGAAATACTAAAACCACAAAGTCTGGTATTTTTAAGCAATCCTTGTAAATGGTAAATAGACAGATAGTTCTTGGCCTGGTAACCCTGCATAAGTTTCACCCCAGAGCAAAATTTTGCAGACAACTTACATATCCCCTCGAAACCAAAAGTTTATAGTGGCAGCACCAATGTTACTTTAACGACTTTGGAGAAAACGGTGCTGCTGTGATAAGAGAAAAAAATATATGTTTGACTTTGGGAGATTCATCTTTTTCCAAAATCATGATTAGTAGGTGGCAGAACAGTATAGCATTGAATTGTATGCAAAGATAACCAGGATTTGAAATATGAATCTTTTGCCAGTATAAATGATGAAGATGACATTTGTAATCTCTTCAGATTCATAATTTACTGAGTTTTAGGCAGACTGAGGTGATTGATTGTCTCTACGCTGGGTTTAGTGATTTGAAAAGCATTTTATTGCATTACGCAAATGTGAAATCTAAAAGTTTTAGGCTGTGCTTATCTGTAACTTGTACAACTCAGGGGAACTGATCTATTTCTGGAAAGTAAAGGGAGGGAAGAACAGTTGCTATAGTAAATTTACTGTAACTTATCACTTTGCACATCATCTCCTGTACAGTGAATTATATCCATGGGTGGCAGGTGAACCAGCCATTGGGAGAGACTAGCCCCCGGCTCCTCCCCTTCTGCCCAAGGCCCCACCCCACCCCATCTGCCCTGCTTCCCCACTGGAGCCCAGAGCACTCCCACTGTGGTCGCCAGCCCCCCGAAGTCCCCCGCCAACTCCAGGCCGCCCCAGCACCCTCGACTCCAGCCCCAGAGCATGGGGTGCCTAATCCCAGCTCTGGAGTGCAGAGCAGCAGCGCCGCTGACCCCAGTCCTGGAGCCTGGGGGGGTGCCCCCAAACCCAACCCTGGAGCATGGTAAATGGAGTAACAGGCGGGCCCCAGCACCAGCCTCCCCAAGTCCAGGCTGCAAGCCATCTGGCCCCAGCCTCAGCCCCAACCTGGGCCAGGAAAGAAGTGCGGAAACTCAGGCACTCCTGGGAGCAGAGCGTGGGTGGGGCAACGTCAGGCTGTTTGGGGAGGATCATGGCCCATGATACCTGCTGTCCATGGTTATAGTAAATTCCATTAATTAGTCTTCTTGTAAAGAAGAATGGCCATAACAAGCTTGTGTTAAACATATTCATTAGTACATGTAATCATGTGATAATGGTGCAATTAACTCGAGGCCCCAAAATATTTGCATATTTGCATTCACTGGTTTCAGAGTAACTTTAGAATTATAAATGAAGTAGTTCAATGTTAATTATGTCTAAATACTTGTATGAAAACAAGGACATAGACTAAGCCTTCTTTCCAAAGTAAATTATATTATATTTCTATCAGATCCCCATGTCTGAATTCTGCCCTCTCTTAAACTGTTATAAATCTGAAGTAAGTAAACCATTTGACTTCATTGGAGTTACTTCAGATTTACACTGGCATAACTGAGGGCCAGATTTGGTCCTTAATATCTATCTAGTTTTGAATGCGAAACGTAAGATATTGGTAATTTAAATTTCTCCAATTAAAGGCATATATACTAGTATTAGAATGAAATATCCTTAGCATAATATTGTCTGTGGGTAATGAGCAGGGGTGGTTGAATTTGTTCAGATAAAATTGGAGAGAACAGCTGCAAGCAGCCATCTATGTGAGATTAGGTGTCCTTCCATTGGCTTACACAAGTGACTATAACAATCTCCAATTTAGAGCTAAGGGAGTTACTCTTAATGATTAGGGGCTTCTGCTTTATGTAGTGAAGGTCCAAGCTTCAATTCCCTCTGACAGCCTTTTGTGATCTTGCTACAGAACGGGCTGGATTCTGATCTCATGTTCACCTGTTTAATACTGATGCTTAAGTGGAACTACTCTGGATTTAATCTGGTATATTTAGATCAAAATCAGACACTTTAATTTCTGGGGACTTCAGACAGCTGGAGTGAGCTTCTCTTCACAAGTGAAGTGTTGGTAACCCACTGGTTAAATATGTATGATCCTGTTCCCCGGTAAAGGTTGTTCCACAGAGGATTACTCTGGTACAGCTAATGGAGTTATTTCCATAACTCAAGTGGCAGGGGCTTCTGTCTTTGGTACTAAAGAATCCAGGTCTGAGGTGGGTTCATTGCTTTTGAAACTAAACTATCCTAGAGTTCCTGGGAGTTCAGATCTAGAACAGGTAGTAATTTTTCATTCAAAGCTTCTCCCCCCTCCAATGAAAAAATGTTTTTTGGTTAAAATGGAAATTTTGTCAGGAATGGTGATTTTTTATTTTATTTTTTTGTTTTGATTCACTCAGTCAAAAAATATTGGTCCTGATAAGCTGTGTTTGTTTTCTGTTGCTGAAAACAGGGGAAACATGGATTTGATTTTTTTAACAAAAACTTTAAAAAATTGTAAAAAAAAGTCACAAACACATTTCTTTTTTGTTTTAGTTGATATATTTCTTGGGGGGGAAAATGAAAATCTTTTTCAGAGCTCTGCTTTTGGCCTGGCCTTATCTCCACTATATAGTGACAGTTCAAATTGCCTGAATTTTCAGGTTTTTGATTAAATGTTAATTTTGGATTTTGTCTCCCCCCAAATAAATAAATATATAAATGGAATTGAGGAAGAGCTTCACTGGAAATGTTTGGGGTTCTGTTTGCTTTTTTTGTTTTGTTTTTTAAACTTAAATCAACAATTGAAAGCTTTCAGCATTTTTTCAAATTTAAAAAAAAAAGGTAAACAATTTTGAAAAGTTCTGGTGAAGTGTTTTCAGGACCAGGCCTACTAATAAAAATTAGAAGACAGTTTCTAATCATCAGACGAGTGAAATTCTGGAGCAGCCTCCCAGTAGGGGCCAAATAACCTAACTAATTTTAAAATGAAGTTTGATAAATTTATGAGAAGGATTATGTGACAGAATTGCCTGCAGTAGCAAAGGACTGCACTCCATGACCCAGGCTGACCCTTCCAGTCCTGTGTTCTATGTAGGGTTGCCAGCCGTCTGGTGACTCTGATTGGCACTGCCAACTGGGCCGTTAAAAGTCCAGTCAGCAAAGCAGCGGGGGCCTGGGGCTAAGTCAAGCTCCCTGCCTGCCCTAGCTCTGTGCGGATCCCAGAAGTGGTCGCTAGGTCCCTGCGGCTTCTAGGCGCATGGATGGCAAGGGAGGATCCACGCACTCTCCCCTGCCCCTAGTGCTGGCTCCGCAGCTCCAATTGGCTGGCAACCACAACCATTGGGAACTGCGGGGTTGGTGCCTGTGAGCGCGAGGGCAGTGCACACCGTGAAGAGCCACCCAGCTGCGCTTCTGCCTAGGGGCTGCAGAGACCTGACAGCTGCTTCCTGGGAACTGCAGTAAGCGCTGCTGGGATCCCCCAACCCATCCCGCACCCCAACCCCCTACCCCAGCCCAGAGTCCCCTCCCACACCCAAACTCGCTCCTGGAGCCCACACTCCTCCTGCAACCCACACCTCTCATTCCCGGCCCCATCCCAGAGCCTGCACCCACGGCCAGAGCCCGCATCCCAACCTCCTGCCCCTGCCTGGTGAAAGTGACTGAGGCTGTGGGAGAGCGAGCAATGGAGGGAGGGAGGATGGAGGTAGCAGGGGCAGGGCCTTGGAGAATGGATGGGGCAGGGGTGGGGACTCGGGGCAGTGACAGGCAGAGGAGTTTGGTTTTGTGCGATTAGAAAGTTTGCAGCCCTAGTTCT
Organism: Lepidochelys kempii; assembly: GCF_965140285.1. Classification (NCBI taxonomy): domain Eukaryota; kingdom Metazoa; phylum Chordata; order Testudines; family Cheloniidae; genus Lepidochelys; species Lepidochelys kempii. The sequence goes on from NC_136387.1 coordinate 26,781,236, forward strand.
AGGAATTGATGTGACTCTGTGCAAAGTGTGAATGGAAGCCAGCTAAGCCCCTTATTTTAGATATAAAAGTGTTCAGTTGTCTTTTTTGTTTGTTTTATTTCTTCACCAATGCTTGGATCCTGTGATCATTGAAGTCAATGGAAAAATCTTCCTTTGACTTCAGTGCTGCAAGATTAAGCCCCTTTATTGATTGCTTACTAAACCAGCATTATTCAAATATCATCTGAGAGGCAGTTTCCCTGGTAATTCTGAGCACAACTAGACAAGAAGAATAATCTGGTGATTTAGGGCAGTAACCTGGGATCAGGGAACTTGGGTTCAATGCTCTGCTCAGCTGCAGACTTTCTTGTGACATTGTGCAAATCAGTTATGGCCAGTTTCTTAAAGGTGTTGAGGCTTAGGCACCTACCTCCCATTGAAATCAATAAGAGTGTGTGTGTGGTTAATTCCCACTAGGCATCTATCTGCATCTTTAGGTGACTAAATACCTTTAAAAATCAGACCCTTAGCCTCTCTGTGATTCAGAAACAACACATATTAAACGTTGTGGTGCACAGATACTAGAGTAATAGGGGCCTTGTAGGACCCTAAGGTGGATAGTAACCAGGAGGTAATGGAATTCTTGCAAAAAACCTTGATCTCATGACACTTGCATTCCTATTTCCACACAAACTAGCTTCTGACAAGCATTCAGTCTTTGAGATTTATCCATCGTTTGAAACTTTGTGAAGCAAGCTGTTCAACAGCAATTGAAACTTAGACAAAAAGTCCCACTTCAAGCTCTCTGTGAAATGCTGACAAACACACTGTTGTTTGCTTGTTAGGCTCAAGACAGAAAGTAAACATAAAAGCTCCTAATATTTGTATTTGATGATTGGGTTGTGTTATCTAGTATGACTCCAATCAAAGGGACAAAGATTTTGTCAGCTTAAATCAAGCAGAAATGGGCCTATGCCACAAAGTTCAGGTCTGATTTCCCCAAAGTTCAGGATGTGTTCAGCTCTAAGATATGGCTCCAGGCACATCTCTACAGAACAAAAGGGCAAAATTCTACATGCATGGATCTGCTGTTGATGTCAGTGGGAGTTCTCCGCAGGCTTGATCAACCAAATGGGCCACACTATCCCTGGTGTAACTCAATTAAGTCAGTACAGCAGTTGAGACATAAAATGCAAATCTGAGAGAATTTTACCCTAACATATGTCATGCACAGAGGTTGAGATTTTCAATAGCATTCAGTCTTAGACTAAGTCTCCTCTTATTGAAGCCTACAGTAAAATTCCCATTGATTTCAATGGGAGCAGAGGTAGGCCAATAATGTGCACTTTTGAGAAGTCCACCCTTACAGTATTTTCCCCCCTCCTTGGAAATGTACTAATTGTCTATGAGTGCCAGATTTTTAACTGTTAGATTCAGATTGTGTTCTGACAGTAGTTTCCATGCAAAGTATAATAGCCACCCTATCACCTTTGCTTTCATATTAACACATTAACACATTATACTGAGCTGTATTCTAAAGGTTCATTATCCCAAATGCCTTTTAAAAATAAGTGAATAATTTTAATATTTGGAAGATTTTTCCTTTCAATATATTAGCATTTCAAAGGGTTTTATTTATCAAATTGTAAACTTGAAATTGTTTTATTTTCTATGTGCACAGGTACTATTGTCTACAAAATATTTTAATGCATACCCCAATTCAGAGGAAATACTTCTGTACGGACCTGGAAATAGCTATTCTGCTTTAGAAATTAAAATATTTAAAAAGGAAGATATTACCTAAAATGAAATGGAACATACATTTTTCATTCATTCACATGCATATAAAAACAATTGAAGTGTAAGAATGATCAAATGAGAAGACAAGCAAATTCTGAGAGAGACAATGCAACTGGTTTACTTTGCAATAAAATTACATACATCTTTAAAATAACCATCACTAACAAAAAAACTTGAGCAGATGGAATATGTTTAGTACTAGTGGAAATAATTTAACATATCTACCCACGTGCTTGTAGTATAGTGACTGATAAATCTCTTACTAATGGAAGCTGGGTGCTGTCAACAGAAATTCTCAAATAAGCTCCCAGTAGAACACAGAGGCACAAGTTTCAGAGTAGCAGCCATGTTAGTCTATATCCACAAAAAGAAAAGGAGGACTTGTGGCACCTTAGAGACTAACACATTTATTTGAGCATAAAATTTCGTGAGCAACAGCTCACTTCATCGGATGCATTCAGTGGAAAATACAGTGGGGAGATTTATATACATAGAGAACATGAAACAATGGGTGTTACCATACACACTGTAATGAGAGTGATCAGGTAAGGTGAGCTATTAACAGCAGGAGAGCGGGGGAGGGAGGACCTTTTGTAGTGATAATCAAGGTGGACCATTTCCAGCAGTTGACAAGAACGTCTGAGGAACAGTGTGTGTGTGGTGGGGGAATAAACATGGGGAAATAGTTTTACTTTGTGTAATGACCCATCCACTCCCAGTCTCTATTCAAGCCTAAGTTAATTGTATCCAGTCTGCAAATTAATTCCAATTCAGCAGTCTCTTGTTGGAGTCTGTTTTTGAAGTTTTTTTGTTGAAGAATTGCCACTTTTAGGTCTGTAATTGAGTGACCAAAGAGATTGAAGTGTTCTCCGACTGGTTTTTGAATGTTATAATTCTTGACGTCTGATTTGTGTCCATTTATTCTTTTATGTAGACACTGTCCAGTTTGGCCAATGTACATGGCAGAGGGGCATTGCTGGCATATGATGGCATATATCATCAGGTAAGGTGAGCTATTACCAGCAGTAAACTTCAGACCTTAGCGATTTCCAACTTTACCCTCCAATACATCAAACATTGGAATGCTAAATCCCTGCATGGATTGCAAGGTGGGGAAAGAAAACATACACACACAGAGGACCGGATTGTGGCTTCCTGTTGAACAGGTGCACAAAATGAGGAGCCTTCCTCTACTTAGGCACCCTACTCATGGGTTAGGCAATATCACCCTACTCATGGGTTAGGCAATATCAAGGCCTCTGCATCCTTATCTAGTGCTCCCAGGCACACAAGCCACTCCAGAAAATTCCACTGAATGCATCAGACTAACACGACTGCTACTCTGAATCCAGAAAAAGTGGCCATGGCTTTGTCCTCTCCCACTAGTGTATTCATTAGAGGAGTGTATGCTGCAACCACAGAAGGAGCAAAGCGGAGGCCATCCTCCCCTTCCCCTCCACCCCCTGCCATGGCTCACAACTCCAAGTGTCAGAGTAACAGCCGTGTTAGTCTGTATTCGCAAAAAGAAAAGGAGTACTTGTGGCACCTTAGAGACTAACCAATTTATTTGAGCATAAGCTTTCGTGAGCTACAGCTCACTTCATCGGATGCATACTGTGGAAAATACATAAGATGTTTTTATACAAACAGGCCATGGAAAAATGGGTGTTTATCACTACAAAAGGTTTTCTCTCCCCCCACCCCACTCTCCTGCTGGTAATAGTTTATCTAAAGTGATCACTCTCCTTACAATGTGTATGATAATCAAGGTGGGCCATTTCCAGCACAAATATATATATAAATCTCCTCACTGTATTTTCCACTGAATACATCCGATGAAGTGAGCTGTAGCTCACGAAAGCTTATGTTCAAATAAATTGGTTAGCTTCTAAGGTGCCACAAGTACTTCTTTTCTTTTAACTCCAAGTGTATAAGTTATCTATAGTCAAGCTATTCTTTTTGAGTTAGCTAAGCTTAACTGAGAGCGGCCACACTGTCAAATATCACTTGAGCTGCTGTGTCCATACTGGCCCTGTATTCACTCTTGAATGGTGCTAAAACTTCTGGAGGCACATCTCATGCTTCACAGTGCTGTGTAAGCTGAGCCGCAATATGAATTTGTTCCATGAACTGTGGGAAAACTTGCCTGTCTTGTCTTGGTATGGAGGTCGAGTAACGCTAGTCTGCATTCACACTAGAGAGTGGTCATATTAGCAACTGATGAGTTGTGCTTGCTCCAGTTTTAACCTATGTCCCTCTTGAGCTGCCAACTCAAGTTAAAAGCACTACTGCACTCGAGTTAAGAGATTTGTGTGTGGATGGGACTTGAGTTAAGGGGTCACCCTTCGGCAAAACTGTAGCTGAAAGCCACACAACAGTCCCCACTGTGTTATGAGTTCACCCAGTGCCAGATGCAAGCCTCCTGAGAGCTATGCAGGATTTACTTTAGACACTCTGTTTCATTATTTCTTTTAATAAATTATCAGTGAGAGTAGAGAAACCTTATCTAGCCAAGAGTGAGGAGAAAGCCAAGGAGGGTGCCTATTAGTAATAAAAGAAATTCAACAAATTTTATATAATAGTCTGGGCAATCAGATAAATTAATTTTTAAAGCTATTTGAAAGGAAAAAAAATGAATAGATGCATCCATTCAACCATGACCATTATGAGTTTCATGTCCACAGGGGTGTCAGGCTTGACACATTATTAAAAAGATCAGATTAGAATTCAGAGAAATTTAGCTATTAAAAGTGAGAAAAAATAAATTCCCTAATGTAATTGCTTGTTACACTTTTGGTCTCCTGCCATGCTCTAGTAAACTGTATTTTAGGAAAGGCCATCATATAATAACTTCTGATATTGTAACAAGATTGTTTTCTTGCATTTATAATTAACTGTGTGAATTTATCTAAGTTGTACCTTGTTCTGAGTGATACGGCTCTTTTCAGAGTGTGTAGTATACCTTTGTCCTTTTTAACTTCTTCTGTAGTTGCATCATGAATAGATGCATAAGACTTGGAGGTGAGCAGAGAACAAGGTAATCGAAAGACTAAGAATGCATGAGAGAGGTTTTATGCTAACTTTGGTTTCATAACTGAGAAGCTATTATTAATTAATATCCTCTGTATTGGTGACCAAGTGCAACTTAATTAGGAGAATCAAAATTGTACCACATTGCTGTTCCACGCACTGTCATGCAAGAGACTGGCTTTTGTTGTTCATATCCTTATTTACTATTTTATTACTGTACCAGTCTGATAAGCAAGGGGACGCTGTACAGATAACTCAGTCAGGCTGAGTAATGAAGTGATACTTCATATCACATGTCCCTCTACCAGCTGCCCGTTATGGAGCAGCACTGATGATTTTGCAAGTATACCAGGCTTTGTGGCCAAGAAGATGGCAGCTGTTTAAAAAAAAATAGTGCCTCAATTATAGGAACGTAAAACAGTCGAACAAAGTAAAGTGAAAAAAGACGTATTAGGAGTGCTGACTATCTCACTGGTCTAGAGTGTGGGCCAGTCATAAGCCACAGTGTGACTGATTTTTAAATCACATATTTGAAGGGAGAGGACCTTTTGCTTGTTTTGATGCTTTACATTATGCAGTAGCTGTACATTCAAAGGAAATAATTATGCTGTAACAACATTTTAAAAAGTTAATAAAAATACCTCTTCTCCAAAGCTTGTCTGTGACTACAAAACACTACTTTTATCCCCAACTGAAAGCCAAATTTGATTATCTAATCTATGTTCAAGGATACCATGGGTGCGATTCACAAGGAGGATTTAGGTGCCTAACTGCCATTTTGGGCATCCAAGTCCAACATTTTGTTTGCCGTCTAACCCTTTAGGCACTTAAGTTCAGTAGGTGCCTAAGTTTCCACTGTTAAAGTGCCCAAGGGCCCTAAATTTCAGCAGCTGGGCCTGTGGACAGCCACCTAATTCTTGACATTGCCCAGAAGCTTGGTGCCTAACTCATGCCTAAGCCACAGCAGGATTCACAAACCAGGTATTCCCTTGCTTATCTCGCCGTCAGGGCTGGATCCAGTAGACATGCTGTGAGTACATCTAAATGCACATAAAATGGTAGGAGGAGGTGCCATCCTCATAACCTTGAGTCCTGTGGTTAGAGAACTCATCCAGCATGTGAAAGACCCTGGATCAAATCCTCCCTTTGCTTGATGTGGAGCAAGGATTTGAACTTGGTTTTCCCACTCCCTAGGAGGCTGCACTAGGCTAGAGTGTTCTTGGGCAGGTCTGTCTTAGTGTCTCTTGGTGCAGCGGTTCCATTTGGAAGAAATAATTAAATAGTCATTGGGCCAGATAGAGCATCAGAATTACTCTCTAGCCCAATGGTTGGGGCACTTATTTGGGATGTAAGAGACCCAGGGTCTTTTTTCTTGAAAAAAGACTGATCTGGCATCAGTGCTTACCTACAGGAAAGGGTTCATGGCTGTGAATCCTGAGTAGAGATACATCCCTAACTCTATTTGAGGGGTGGGGCTTAAAAATGTCTGTTCTGAACTCTGTTTGCCAAGAACTGTCTATATGATTCCTAACACTTCTAATTAGAGCTAGAAGAAACTTTTTTGTCAAAACAGTTTTCTTTCAGAAAATGCTGTTTCAACTAAACCATTGTTTCTTTTGCAAATCGTATAAATTTTCATGGAATTTTATTTAGAAAAAATGGAAAAAAACATTCTGAAAATGTCAAATGTTTCATTTTGACATTTTTGGAATTAAAATATTTTACTTTCATTTTGACGTGACTTTTGGTTTGAAAATATACTATATTTTATGTAAACATTTTAAAGGGTCAAAATCAGAATTTCAAATTTATCAAAAGAAAATGTTTTAGTTGACCCACAATTAATTTATTTCCAGAATGTTGTTTAATGAAAAATGTTGAAATAAAGTTTTCATCTTGATTTGGGATTTATTTTATGTTATTTTAATCTCAAAATTCTTTGTGGGTTGGAACACCATCCGTTTTCTGACCAGCTGTACTTCCAACTCATCCAACTCTCTCTCTGACCATTTCCTTCTCTTCTGTGGCCAACCTCTGATACCCTCTGCTAATAACCAAAAGGAAAAGGAACATGCAGGCCTGTCCATTCTGTTCTCCTAAGAGGCTTGAAGGAGGGTAAATGGCACCCAGCCCCTAAATTCTACACCAAGCCCTTTTGATTTCTATTGCATGTCAAAACTACATCCTGGAGAAAATATATAAATTAGGGAGCGACCTGAAATTCATGTCAAACAGCGAGAGACTCTTATGAAATATTAAAGTGAACAGTCAATGCTGTGATATATAATTCATTTAAAAATAAACCTTTCATTTTCTGAATGTTTTTCCATTGTATCCCACGCTGCTGAAGAATTTTAAGTTTGCTGCACAGTTCAGAATTATTGTGCCCCAGAATTTAGCTTTAGAGTCCCATCAGGTATTTGGGGGGCATGCTCTAGGCTCAGGGCCGGCTCTAGGATATTTGCAGTCCCAAGCAAAAGAAATTTTGGCTGCCCCCGCTTTTTTTGTGTGCCCCCCCTGGCTCCACCCCAACTCCGTGGGGGGCATTGAGGGAGCTCCTGGCTGGCTGCGGGAACCAAGCCTGGGGAGGACAGCAGGAAGATAGTTTCTCCAGGGCAGAAGCACACACTTGTGAGAGGTGGGTGCTGACCCTGTTACAGGGCCAAAGTCAATGGGACTACTAATGTGGGTTCAATTGCTCAGGTGAAAGTGTTGGCAGGATTGGGACATATGCCAAATAAAAAGTCACATTTCTTTTTTTCTGAAGGAAACAAATGACTACCAGTTTTATCACTGACTTCTGCATATAGTTTGTCCTCTTTGTTTATGGCATAATTACTGTACATGGATTAATAATTACAATTCCTGAACCCAATAATTTATGCATTAATATTTTGCCCCTTGTCATGTCTTTAATTTTTGCAATTAATTGTTTTAATAACAGAAAGGTTAATTCCACTATTCATCAGAATTGCTTTATTGTGGAACAGTAGACAAATAAGAACCTTTAAATCTAAAGGGCATGCTGACTACTCAGGGTTGTCATTCCAACTAAAAGGGAAACTTGCTGAGATGGCCTCATATATTCATTCAGTTCCCCAAGTCTTGGGGTTCACAACAGATCCTGTTCAGACAAACAGAGTTGTAAGAAGCCATCAGTTACTAAAAATAATCCTTGATATTACAGAGTCTCTTGTTTTCTTCTGAGTGCACTGTATGGAAAGAGATGTGTTCCTATTTGTCTTACTTTACATACATGCTTAAAATGTACTCTCAGAATCTCCTAGGCCTGCAGTGCAGAAGGTATGTGTTATGGACATTCTAGTGATTTCCTTTTACTGCAGAGTTAAATTGTGAGGATGAAGAAGGCTCTTCAGCTACCTGCTACTCATCCAGTAGGGACTGTGATAAAATGAAAACCACAACTAACATAAACACAGGGCTTTATATATCAAAAGTGCCAGGACCAGCTCTAGGCACCAGCAAAGCAAGCACGTGCTTGGGGCAGCACAAGTCCAGGGGCGGCATTCCGGCCACCCTTTTTTGGGGAGGAAGGGGGCAGTTGTGCTCTCTTGGGGGTGGCAAGAAACCTAGAGCTGGCCCTGCAAAGTGCTTTACAACCTTTAACATTAATCACCAATTAAACATTAAGACAGAGATTGTTAAAGGATTTGTTAAAGCAAGGATTTGGATGCAGTAAATTTAATGGAAATTGGGCATCCAAATCTTAATTGGCTTTGAAAATCGTTGTTTAAAACATCAATCAGAGAGGGTTTATGATCCAGTGCAACTCAGCACAGGAGAGGAATAGCATGGCTTGCAGGCCATTGTTCCATCATTTCCTAGAGGAAGATTTTACCAGAAAGGGAAAAGCAAAGTCTCTTGTCTGCCTTCCACAGCAATATCATCAAAGGAGGACACAATTTGGCCCTAGTTAATTTTTAGTAGATAAAGGCTAGAATTGGATGTTTGCCAGCTTTCCACAACCCCTGGGATAAGAATCAAGAATCTTTCCTGTGGTATCAGGTCTCCTCATGTGGTTGCACCATTTCCTTCCATTGTAGCTCACACAGGAGACTGGTCATAATGTTAATATTATAGAGAAAAGGAGTAAACTGGCTCATAAAATCTTGTTGTTCTTGTAAAGGTCTCATCCTCTGAGCCAGTTGCAGAAAATGTTAGCAGCTGTTAAATTAGCTATCACGATGAGAGTGGTGCAATTTTTTTTTGTCTGAAAGTGAGGAAATCTTGATCGGCTGATGAAATTTAAGCCAGCACATTGGTACCCCTTTATACCCAAATTGTGCTATCATTTCTCTGCTAATTCTTATAAGTGACCTGGTGTAAAATAAATTATTAGAATAGGAAATACCACTTATGAACAACTGCATAACACTGTTCTAGGCATCACTGAATAGTATTTTCAGACAGAGAGGGTTTTATTCCTAGGTTATCATGGCTTAAAAAGTCACAGGAAGAAGTTAAAGGAACTTTATTGTGCTTTATTTAGCCCAACCTACATGTTGCTATTTCTAGCATCATTATTATTTGATTAAGCCCTATGCTGCAGTTGGGTTGAGGTTGATGTCAGCAAAGCTATGTATAGTCACATGAGTCTGTCCACATGGATGCAATTGCAAGATCAGGACCTTGCATTGTACACTTTTTGGGTAAAGGATGGCTTCTTCCCTTGTATTAGAACTTAGCACACTGAGGCCCTGATTCTGATTTGGACCTTTGGTCACTACTGCAAACAAGTACTAAATAATAAAATAATCCCAGCCAATGTATATATTAAAAATATATTTGTCGCTATTAGAATAATATGGTAATTTCCCTGGCACTGGGGGATAAGCTATTTTGTATGGGTAAATTCCTTCCAAAATGTATATGCATATAAATACAAATACCACTCAAAATAATTTTTGCACTAAGTATTCATAGCTGAAATGTTATATTTTAATAGTAAAAAGAAAAGGAGTGAGTACTTGTGGCACCTTAGAGACTAAATAAATCTGTTAATCTCTAAGGTGCCACAAGTACTCCTTTTCTTTTTGTGAATACAGACTAACACGGCTGCTACTCTGAAACCCATATTTTAATAGTATAATTATTATATTTTCCCTTCTTACAACGTTGCACTGTACTTATAGATCATTCATAAGAAATGGAACTTTCTGACATTTATTCATACTTTTAAGTGATAAGCAGAACTTACCCCTTAAAAACTGTAACAGCTAGTTATGTAAAGCTGCTACTCATCTCCACTATGAATATGAGGTTTAAGCACCAAACATGAGGTTTTATACTTTGGCTGTGCTGATGCTGAAGGCATCAGTTAAATTAGAATGCTTTGATATGTTAATTATTTATCATTGTAAATTATGCATCCTCTAAAATCAAAGAGACACATAACCTATAATTTATTATTCATTTAGCATGAAAACTTGTCTTTATATAACTGTTTCTCTGTTAGGTACAGAATTCTGTTTTGATGTAAAACCTATTAACATGGACTACCAATGTAACATAAGAGAGCTGAATTTTTTTTGAAAACTGATAATCTGCTCTAAGTATCAATTTAACCCATCCAGTTATTTTAATAAACCTCCAAGTTCACTAAGCATTCCATAAGTTGGGATTCATTAAAGATGGGCTAAACAGATACAGGTCATTTCAGATAGCTCTGCAAAAGGTCATGAAGTTCATAATTAAGTGTGGATTCTTCTTCTTGAGAACTGTGAAGAATGGTGCCATGTCTATCATGCCACCTCAAGAAGCAATATAGTTTCCCTAAGAACTGTGCAAATGTGGACTTTCTTATGGTCTTGGGAGGAAGCCATGGAAACTGTGGCTTTTATAGCTGAGATTTTCTCTGAGTTTTTGGTGTCATTGCAGCCCAACATTTAGAACAAAATTAAGGGTTACGAAACCACACAAATTGAAAGACGACATAGATTTGTATGATCGTAATAAGGTTGTAAGCATTCTCTAACCAAAGCCTTGGGTGACGATCCTGCTTTTTGTGTGCATCATGTTTGGTAGCTGTGGTCTGTGTCATGTTTTATAGCTTCAACGTGAATTAGACTGTTCTTTTTTTCATTGTAATGATTATTAGTATTTGTGTAATCTCTTAGAGGTGCTTCAAAATTTGGCATTGTCCCTAGCTGTTATGCAGAAATGCTAGCCCGGCAAGGAAGGGATGTGTTGGAAATGCAGTCCCCAAATACTGTGCAATTTTGGAGGTGAGCATTAAGCTCCTAAAGGTTTTTACATGGGAGGTAAAAGTGTTTATGAAGTGTTCTCCGACTGGTTTATGAATGTTATAATTCTTGACATCTGATTTGTGTCCATTTATTCTTTTACGTAGAGATTGTCCAGTTTGACCAATGTACATGGCAGAGGAGCATTGCTGGCACATGATGGCATATATCACATTGGTAGATGTGCAGGTGAACGAGCCTCTGATAGTGTGGCTGATGTGATTAGGCCCTATGATGGTGTCCCCTGAATAGATATGTGGACACAGTTGGCAACGGGCTTTGCTGCAAGGATAGGTTCCTGGGTTAGTGATTCTGTTGTGTGGTATGTGGTTGCTGGTGAGTATTTGCTTCAGGTTGGGGGGCTGTCTGTAGGCAAGGACTGGCCTGTCTCCCAAGATTTGTGAGAGCGATGAGTCATCCTTCAGGATAGGTTGTAGATAAATTAATTTGCAAATTGGATACAATTAACTTAGGCTTGAATAGAGACTGGGAGTGGTTGAGTCATTACACAAAGTAAAACTATTTCCCCTTGTTTATTCCCCTCCCTTCTCCTCCCCCCCCCCATTGTTCCTCAGACATTCTCGTTAACTGCTGGAAATGGCCCACCTTGATTATCACTACAAAAGGTTTTGTCCCCCGCCCCCACTCTCCTGCTGGTAATAGCTCATCTTAAGTGATCACTCTCCTTACAGTGTGCATGATAAACACCCATTTTTTCATGTTCTGTGTTGTATATAAATCTCCTCACTGTATTTTCCACTGAATGCATCCGATGAAGTGAGCTGTAGCTCACGAAAGCTTGTGCTCAAATAAATTGGTTAGTCTCTAAGGTGCCACAAGTACTCCTTTTCTTTTTATAGAGAATAGTTAAGGGCGGGTGAAAACACTTTTCTTTATCAGGGCCTTAGGCCTTACTGAACTTCCTTTGCATTGTAGCAAAACACATTTTTTTTTTCAAATTATTTGTTCTGAGTGCCTTGGACTAAAGGTTTCTTTGGTGTAAAGTGAACAGGATGAGGGGATGAAAAGGGCCACAGAGTGTGTTTAACCAGCTGGATATATCAGTGTCCTGGAGAAGGAGAATGGCCCTACACTCCTTAACAGGGCAACAGTATCTTTCCTGAGGTTTCTCCTGGGTGAAATTTGTTGTCATCTCTGTTCAAGGAAATGGGACTTGTGTACATTTGGTAAATAATCACACTAAGTAAATACCTGACTGTATCACCAATTTCTGTTCCAAGTCAGACAATACCTGCTAGGCCCAAAAATCTGCTTCCAATCAAGGACTCAAAAAGTCTGATAGGTATTTGAAATCTTGCTGCTGAGGTAACATAGGACATGCTTTTGTATTTTGAACATAAAGAGTTTAAAGCTAGTTGTGCATACGCTTGTTTCACACACACACTGATTTTCACTGCGTAGAATGAACCAAAATAATAATAATTCTGAACAATCAAAAAGGAGTTTTTAAGCTGTTTCTGCAAATTCAATGAAATTCAGAATTTCCAAATTTTGCTCTGTGTGAAACCATTCAGATTTTGCATAGCTCTAGTGCACAACTAATACCTCTAAGACTTTCCTAAGTCTTTCCTATAATCAATGCACTCCAGAGGGAATCGTGGACAGTGAATCAGTGCAGTGGAGAGAACTTTATTCCACCTAATTGGTTACATTAAGAAACTCAAAAATTGAAAGACTTTGATGGTCAATCTCCAAATGTAAATGTAGTTGAAAATCTTGTAAAGACAATGCAGACTTATGTAGTGTTCATATGTGTGGTTACTTCCTTTAGTAAATTCTTTAGTTTTATTGGTCTGATAATCCTGTTTTACTCTCTGCTACATGAACATTTCCTATTTCCTAATCTATCATTTCCTTATCTATTGAGATAATGTTATTTCTTTATCAAGTACAACATTCTCCCTTTGTCACTTCTCTGTAAATGATGAATGTGGTGGTCAGGGTAAGAGATCAGTGTCCAGTAAAAAGTTCCATTTAATAGGTAATTATTGTATTAAGCATCTGTTTCAGTTACTTTTACAGTACATATACTCAAGTTGTCTTCTAATATTGAACTTAGCTTTGCTGAGTATAAAGCTTCAGAAAGTTACCTCTGCCATCAAATTATTTTTCCTATCATTTCTTATCACAAAGGATAATAATCATATCTCATAATCTAGAGGTATAGTCTCTGCACCATAAATCATTATAACATGAAACTTTAATATTTATTGCATGTTTCATCTTGCTTCTGACATTCCTATTAATGCTTCGCTTAGCAAGTAAAAAATGATATTCTACACTTTATAGTACTAGAAAAGATTGAGAAAACTCTTTGTACACAAATCACAAGGAAGCATAACTTATCTGTTACAGTGCAAGAAGATTAAATACATGGCAATGAAATCCTTGAAATCATGGTAACTGGAGTAGAGCTTTCTTCTGATTGCTTTAATAAATCCTTTAAGTATGCTTTCAATCTCCCAACAATTCCTGGCAAAGCTTGTGTGTTGTTGTTGTGAATCTGCCTACATCTAAAGTTCCAGTGATGAATATTTTATATGGCTTATCGCTACACTTGTGTCACTGACTCAGTAGGTGCTGGTGCACTGTTTGTTTATGCTTTTTAATACTATATTAGGCAGAAAGAAAAGATGGATATATAGTTTCACCCTTTCATTTCCTGTTGGAGAAGATAAAAATATTATTTGTTGTGAATGATGAATGAGGTGATTATATTTCACAAATTTTGAGACCTTGGACCATTAACTGAATCACTTTTAGTACTTGTCATAGTTTCCTATGTACAGTACATAAGGAAATAGGTTGATATTATTAATATTATTACAATAACTCAGTTATGAAATGGTATACCAGAAAATATATCATAACTATACAAACTTTTGTCTTCCAATGTAGGAAACTAAATTCTATTATACAAGTCACCTTGTAAGGGTTACTCATTCAGCCATGGCTACAATTCAGCTTTTCCTCTCTATTTGTAGATTAAAGTTAATTCCGACCTTTCTTAATCATTTAGATATATGCATGTGTTGAAATTGTTAAACATCTGGGTATCTGTGGGTTCACAAGAATGTTCTGATTATCCAAAATGTCTAGTACCTGGGAAAGTGCTTGTATGTTTTTGATTTTTGCAAAAATCAGTTTCCATATATCTGAATCAATGTTCAACATCACTACTAGAGATGGAGGAAACCTGTACCTCAGGCACTTTTAAGCATATGCCCACATGGTGTGTGTGTGTAGGAAGAGAATTATAATTATAAATTTTGGCAATTTCTTTGAAGCCCTTCTTCTGTTCACCTATGAAAGGATGGCATTTTAAATATTAAGGTTCTATCACACAATCGTTGATCATATTTAGGCAATGTACAAAACTTACTATTCATGTGCTGTCTGGAGACACCAATGAACACTTGAAAAATTCTTTGAATACAACCTCACCCCCTGAAAAAAGTTGTGGTAGCTGGTTTTGCATCCATTTTGTGTTCACTTTCCACTAATATTTTAGCTGAATGAGTTTACTGTGAGGAATGTTTGCAGAGGAGCACATTTTAAGTCAATATTAGAGAATATGACCAGAAAGCAAACTTTGAACTCACAGACAAAAACATTTTCAAGATATATGTCATTGACGAGAGTAGTTTCCTGTGCTTTCCTGTGATTAAAGTGCATTTCACTATAGAACCTTTAAAACATGCTGTATGAAAAATTCCAGTTGCAATACCAGAACAATTGATTTAAGTAAAGAGATTTTGAGGATGGAAAATTTAGGAATAATATTTGTCAAACAGATGGTCCTAGGAATGGGTAAATTCCATGGAAACAGAGGAGAAACCACACATGGGAGGGCTGCAAATGTACATAGATACATGAGCTGTAAATAGTTGAGTGACCTTCTGTATTTATTGATGTAGTTAAATTTGCTGATGTCTTATTTCAGTGTATTTAGATACGAGACCTGAGTACTTACTGATAATACCAGACAAAGACAATTCATAGCCAATCACTTTAATACCCCAGAAAGAGAGAGAAATTTTTCATCTTAAGTATTGGTATTCATTCTGGGAGGGTGGGGAACAAAAGTGTCTCTAAAGATGAAAGAAATATTTACTGGGACTTTGTCAAGGTTCCTCCCCCACTCTGAACTCTAGGGTACAGATGTGGGGACCTGCATGAAAAACCTCCTAAGCTTATCTTTACCAGCTTAGGTCAAAACTTCCCCAAGGTACAAAATATTCCACCCGTTGTCCTTGGACTGGCCGCTACCACCACCAAACTAATACTGGTTACTGGGGAAGAGCTGTTTGGACGCGTCTTTCCCCCCAAAATACTTCCCAAAACGTTGCACCCCACTTCCTGGACAAGGTTTGGTAAAAAGCCTCACCAATTTGCCTAGGTGACTACAGACCCAGACCCTTGGATCTTAAGAACAATGAACAATCCTCCCAACACTTGCACACCCCCCTTTCCTGGGAAATGTTGGATAAAAAGCCTCACCAATTTGCATAGGTGACCACAGACCCAAACCCTTGGATCTGAGAACAATGAAAAAGCATTCAGTGTTTTACAAGAAGACTTTTAATAAAAATAGAAGTAAATAGAAATGAAGAAATCCCCCCTGTAAAATCAGGATGGTAGATATCTTACAGGGTAATTAGATTCAAAAACATAGAGAACCCCTCTAGGCAAAACCTTAAGTTACAAAAAAGATACACAGACAGAAATAGTTATTCTATTCAGCACAATTCTTTTCTCAGCCATTTAAAGAAATCATAATCTAACACACACCTAGCTAGATTACTTATTAAAAGTTCTAAGACTCCATTCCTGGTCTATCCCCGACAAAGACCAGAATATATACAGACTATAGACAGACACACAGACCCCTTTGTTTCTCTCCCTCCTCCCAGCTTTTGAAAGTATCTTGTCTCCTCATTGGTCATTTTGGTCAGGTGCCAGCGAGGTTACCTTTAGCTTCTTAACCCTTTACAGGTGAGAGGAGCTTTCCCCTGGCCAGGAGGGATTTCAAAGGGGTTTACCCTTCCCTTTATATTTATGACAGACTTCATGAGTTTGTACCATTAAGGATGATACATTAGTGGCTAGTGCTACCAGGGGAGATACCATGCCAGTCTTTACCAGCTCATAATAATTCTGTGGTGGAGTTCTCAGTGATTGTTGTTACCTTCTCAAGGTTGGGCTTGATACCCTCATTTGAGCAAATGTGAATTAGCTTCTTTACTTCAGTTGATCTGGTGATGGGAATACCAGTTTACCATAGTAAAGGCTCAAGGCTGTGTAGATGCAAGAAGGGACCTCAGTTTAAATATTCTCTTTTTTTTTCATATCCTCAGAAACTAGATCAAAAATAGATGGAAGAAACTGTGTTTGGCTAAGTTTTCCATCAGTCTATGGTAGAAAAGTTACAAATGAGTCAGTCTTTGGAAAAGACCTCTGCAGATACAATATAGTGGTTAAACAAAGACCAGGAAAGGATATACCAGACACTGACACAGTGAGCATATTGTTCTTGGTAGGGCACAACAATATGGAGAAACATTTGTGGCTCAGTTTTATTTACTCATGTCCAGTTCACCTGTGTCAGACAAGAAATTAAACAGAGCTAAGGGTTTACTGGTATCGGTAAATAGAAGAGGCAGTTCAAATTTTATCATGCCTGCTAATAAAAGCCAGAGTGAAGGTGATCTCAATCTAGCTATTCTGGAATATAGGAATACACCTGTATGGTATGGGATTACCTGATCAATTACAGCAGGAATTAGCCATTAATTACTTTCAAATTTGTCTTTTACAAATGAGCACTGGAAAATACAAATCTTAATTCCATCTACAGTTCAATGAAATCTCGCATGTGAACAAGTTTACTCATGCAAATATTACACCAGGGGCGTTAAAACTTTACTTCCCTTTGAGAAAGGAGAGTGAGTATGCATACATAATCCTGGCTATGGGGCACTTCTGTGCTTCTCTGTTGTGTTATTTTGACCCACAGTCCTGGCAGCATGCTCATAGCACAATGGCCTCACCCTGGCTTCCACCAGCCTGGTTATTCCTTGTAGAGTGATGCCAATAGCCCTTCCAATCTCAGGTCTCCCCAAAACCATCTCCCCCGCAGTGTCCAATCTGACTCACTGGATCCTCCCAAAAGATAGTTTGTTGCCTCCAAAGAGACAGAATATACACACCAGGCTGCTAGTTTGGCTGAAGACTCTCACTTCAGTTTAATATACAACACTGAGATGGTTTTGTAACAAAACAAGCTTATTAACAAAGAACACAGGATTAAGTGATTTCAAGTCACAGTGAAAGAGATAGGAAATAAACAAATCACATTTCTTGTGACTAAAATTTAATTCTAGCAAGTTACCATCTTTGTTTAAGCAGTTTCCTGACTTACATCAAGTTATCAGTATTCCTAGTCTTCCAGACTAGGGAACCCAACTTTCAAAGGCTCTAAGAGCGCCAAACACATTTTAGGAACATATTTTCAGCACACATCTATAATTTATAATTCTTTAAATATAATTCTTATAATACACCACCCATACATATATCACACAATAAATATTAATGACCAACATGTTACCAATTTGCATATGACACGTTTTAGATGCATATTATGACAACAGTGAGTTGGGGATATGAGTGTGTCAGGCCTGATGAGAGTTATGATATGGTGTGCCCTCTGCCAGCTGGCATTGAGGAGCTCCCTGAGACATCCTCAGCCATTAGCAGGAAGAAGGAAATATGTCCACTGGCTCATGTGCTATACTAAGAACTATAGTATTATTAGGTTTCAGAGTAACAGCCATGTTAGTCTGTATTCGCAAAAAGAAAAGGAGTACTTGTGGCAGATTTGAGACTAACCAATTTATTTGAGCATAAGTTTTCGTGAGCTACAGCTCACTTCATCGGATGCATACTGTGGACAGTACAGAAGATCTTTTTATACACACAAAGCATGAAAAAATGGTAACCTATTTCCCCTTGTTTTTTCCTACCCCCTCCCCCCCAGACGTTCTTGTTAAACCCTGGATTTGTGCTGGAAATGGCCCACCTTGATTATCATACACATTGTAAGGAGAGTGATCACGTTAGATAAGCTATTACCAACAGGAGAGTGGTTTGCGGCGGGGGGGGGGAGGGAGAAAACCTGGATTTGTGCTGGGAATGGCCCACCTTGATTATCATACACATTGTAAGGAGAGTGATCACTTTAGATAAGCTATTACCAGCAGGAGAGCGGGGTGGGGGGAGAGAAAACCTTTTGTAGTGGTAAACACGCATTTTTTCATGCTTTGTGTGTATAAAAAAGATCTTCTGTACTTTCCACAGTATGCATCCGATGAAGTGAGCTGTAGCTCACAAAAGCTTATGCTCAAATAAATTGGTTAGTCTCTAAGGTGCCACAAGTCCTCCTTTTCTTTATAGTATTATTGGCTCTGCCACTGAATTTTTGTGTGTTTATGGTCAAGTCATTTTGACAGATCTGTGATTCAGATTACACCTCTGTTAAAAGGATATAATATTTACATACCTTATAACGGTGCTGTGAGACTTAATGTTCACAAAGTGATTTGAGATTCACAAAAGAAAGGTGGTATGCTAGTAGTTTTTAATTTTTTTTAAAAAAAGAGATATATTAACAGAACAAGTGGCAAGTGAACATTCACCAAAAAACATCGCAATGACATTTGTAATGTGGAACTACAAAGATGTGTGTGTGTGTGTGTATACATGTACACCAAAGGCATAATAATACATGGATTCTATCCATAACTATCAGTCATTCTGCCATAAAATAGTTTCTGAAGAGTCTACAATGATAAAGTTTATATTGAAACAATATTATGTTCTTAGCTGAATTATACATCCATAAGGCTTTTGAGCCTACAATATTTTTTTTTCTGCAAATTACTTTTTAATCTTTTCTAAATATATTAATTTATATACTTTCTAAATTAATTTAGGCGGCTTTGACCTGGGGAATCTGATTTTGTTCTCTTCTAGAAGCCTGACATGCTAAATGTGAGCCCAAATGGTATCTATTTAGATTCTCAGAGACAGTTATTCTTGATATTAACAAACTCAGTATTAGAAATGAATGAATTAAAGAGTTGATTAATTGAATGAATTCTTCATTAACAAAATAAATCATTTGCATCTACTAGGGTTCTTCATTACCTGCAGATTTAATATCATAACCTAAGCTGTTTTAAATTGGGCAGCACATTTTAGTGTGCTTGACCTGTCCTCTCCAAATGCAGCTCACCTTGCACGTGAAAGGGAAGTCAATAAATATATTTCCATTTAAATAATTGGGATTACTCAAATGAGGAAGAAGAGCAGAATTTGGCATAATGTTGTTGGATGAACCACACTGCTCTGTTCCGTCTTCCAAGACTCCATCGTTTTGGAGTGCTCAGATTTGTTTTTACTGGTGTAGTAGTACATATTTGTACTATGGAGGCACCCAAAGACTCCAATCAGGATTGGAGCCGTATAGTGCTGGACATTGTACAGACATAGAGAAGAGACAATCACTGCCCTGGAGGAATTATACTTTCCTCCTGTCACTGAGACAATCATTCCCTAAAAGATTCCCTGATTCTTCCCTGTTCCCACAGTTGTATTGGGGCCCTTGACTCTCCTATTTAATTCCCCCACTATTCCTTACCGCTCACTCTCGTCTTACCATAGTCTTCCAACCAGGCCATTGCATACATTAAGACTCTCCTTTCCTTCCTCAAACTTCACTGCTCCCACTGGGGCCCGTAAGTATTTCCCTGATTCACATGTGATGATCCCTAGAGCTGACAAACTTCCAGGCCAGGGACTGACTTTTCTGCTGCAACGGCGTAACACTTTTGCCAGGGCATTGAGAGTTTTGAAGGTATTTTATAAAGATTTTTTTTTCATTTTTTTTCTGTTACTGGCAACTGGGCTTTGATTTGCTCAGGAAAAAGTTGCTACTTTTTACCTTTAAGATGAGCTATTTTTAGAGGAAGTGGGAACAATGCCAGCTGAGAAAACAGTCATACATTTGCCACAACATGTTAGTGCCTCTGAGAATGTAGCATAGACAGCAGAGTCTGTTATGTTTCAAGTGATGCGTATTTGTCGAAACATATACACACACACTCACTCACTCAGAGATAGCTTTGTATGAATTTTTTTGCAATATTTTCTTGAAATTGGCTATACCAGTTTAAAAAATTGCCCCAAGCCCTGCAGAATGATTTTGAAAAGTAAAAAATGACAGGAACAGTCTGAAATAATTTCTTCAATGTTTTTAAACACATTTTTCTGCCCTCTTTTGTAATATCTGCCAACTGTATTGATTGTATTGTCATATGATGCTTATTCAACTAATTTAAATAAGATTAAAAAATGCAGTAAATCTCTCTCTCTCTTTCTCTCTCTCTGTATATATGTGTGTGTGTGTATATATATATATATATACACACACACAGTACACTACATTTTATAGTCTTTTAATTGAGAGAGATGAATTCATAATGAAGTGTAGTCTTCTTGTACATGTCAAATGTTTTAACAATTCTGGACTTCAATTTTGTATATACCATGTGTGTAATGATAATGAATGATCCAACAGAGTTCAACAGATAGTACTGGGTATGGTAAGAAAAGAGTGTTTCAGTTGTGGAATGATCAAGTATAAGTGGCTGAAAGTACAATAATGACTTCTAAACTGAAGAAAAAACCCAAGCGTAAGGAAATATAGTGGCTGTTACTTCCGACAGTAACTGCAAACGTTTGCCCTTTGGAGAAAAAAGTTAACTTGCTTCTTAAATACCATCATTATTGTTACAATTTTTCTTTCCCCCATCGTATTAGTATCAAAACCTGTTAATAAACCCTCACTATCTCTATGTATGTACACCGCTCCCCCCCACCCTCCAGGAGATCCATGTACCATGACTGACCCCAAACAAAGCCAGGAAGCTAACTGTCATTAACATGTGCAAGCATATATACTCTTGTATAATTTGGTCCTATTCAGGGGACACCATCACAGGGCCAAATAACATCAGCCACACTATCAGAGGCTCGTTCACCTGCACATCTACCAGTGTGATATATGCCATCATGTGCCAGCAATGCCCCTCTGCCATGTACTTTGGTCAAACTGGACAGTCTCTATGTAAAAGAATAAATGGACACAAATCAGATGTCAAGAATTATAACATTCATAAACCAGTTGGAGAACACTTCAATCTCTCTGGTCACGCGATTACAGACATGAAAGTTGCGATATTACAACAGAAAAACTTCAAAACCAGACTCCAGCGAGAGACTGTTGAATTGGAATTCATTTGCAAATTGGATACAATTAACTTAGGCTTGAATAGAGACTGGGAGTGGCTAAGTCATTATGCAAGATAACCTATTTCCCCTTGTTTTTTCCTACCTACACCCCCCCCTTCCTCAGACGTTCTTGTTAAACCCTGGATTTGTGCTGGGAATGGCCCACCTTGATTATCATACATATTGTAAGGAGAGTGATCACTTTAGATAAGCTATTACCAACAGGAGAGTGGGCTTTGTGCGTGGGGAGACCTGGATTTGTGCTGGATATGGCCCAACTTGATTATCATACACATTGTAAGGAGAGTGATCACTTTAGATAAGCTATTACCAGCAGGAGAGTGGGGTGGGGGGAGAGAAAACCTTTTGTAGTGGTAAACACCCTTTTTTTCATGGTTTGTATGTATAAGAACATCTTCTGTATTTTCCACAGTATGCATCCGATGAAGTGAGCTGTAGCTCACGAAAGCTTATGCTCAAATAAATTGGTTAGTCTCTAAGGTGCCACAAGTCCTCCTTTTCTTTTTGGTCCTCAGTGTGTTTAAGAAGTTGTGATATTATGTGGGCAGAAAGGAGAGGCTGTATATGCCTTTCAAAACAATCTAATTTGTAAAAACACTGAAATGTTCTAATCATATAGTGATTGCATGATGTTACTACAGGACAGACTTAAGGTTGTTTAAGTGTCCTGAATTGTGCATTTCCATAGCTTAATACATTTGTATTTCTTTTAAGTTTGATTCTGAGTTTCTTGGCTTTATAATGCTTATTTCTGGGATAATTACATCAGTGCATGTAGTTTACCATAGATAAGTGATACATCCTTTCAACCTTACCTTCATTATATTTTTGACTGGGAATATCAGGTGACACTATAAAGACTAATGGGACAAATAAGGCACAAATCCCACTCAGTTCATACCAGGCTAGAAATCTTACGAGCCAAGTGGATTCCTCTTAATTTGTTACATAAGTATTGGTTTGGGGGAGGCAAGTAGCCCGAACATACACATAAACTTTAGATTGTAATAAGTGAACCAATAGGTGTTGTGCAAGATTAAAAGACATTAGCTAAAAGATCCCCAGAAAGACTTCTCACAGGCTAGGAGTCATTTACAACTTCATTAAATAACAAAAAATGTAAACGAAAAGGGGGATGAATGCAGTAAATAACAATGCTATTTTGCAAAGGGTGGCTGTAGCCACTCAGCTAGGCTATGAACCATCTTTTGTCCTGACTTTTCCATGAGCACAACAACTACCCAGTCAGATAAACCATCCAGTCCACCCAGGCTTCGTCACAAGTCTCACTCTCCAGGCTGTAAAGAAGATCAGCATCAGCACTGAGCCAGATACCAAGCAGTCTCTGCTAATGGGTCTCACAGTTCTGGGAAATGTACACTCCTGTGTCATCACCCCAGTATCCCAGCCCAAACAGCCAAATATATTTCTCTTTCTCAAAAGACCACATAAGCCACAAGGTATCACAAGTAGCTTATTGATGAGTATCCTGCCAAACAGCCTACAGCCATTCTTTAAGCTAAAGTCATAGGTTCATGTCAAAGATGTGCTAATAACTAGAGTTGTAGAAGTGTATGCTATCTGGGCATCTGTATTAATACCCAGATGCTCCCAGAACATCCTGTAAATCCACAGCTGAGAGTAATCTTGTTACCCCCTGCCACCAGCAAGAGGAAGTTTTTCTTGTGATAGTTGGGTGACTTCTCCCTAACACCACCAGCGTCTTTGAATCATTCTCCTGTGATATCCAGCCCTTGATACTGGCTAGTCACAGAAATTTGAGATGCTATGTGTCCCCATTTACTAGTTATACCATAAATCACTACTCCTGTAAAGAACACAGCGCTTGTGAGCATTTATAATAAAACAAAAGTAGGGTTTATTTAAGAAGGCATAGAGATTTAACTAGGGGTGAGAGAAAGTGATGGAAATAACTTGTTACAACTCAAAATAATAAAAGGAGGACCTGGGTCTACAGTTATCAATAGTTGCCTTTCATCACTAGTAAAGTAGGTTTTCCACTCAAAGTTCAGTCCATTGCAGAGCTGGCTGATTTCACAAGAACTAAGATCCAAACCTTCATGAAAGCCTCCCTGCTCCTCAAGGGATTTCCTCAGTGAATGGATACACTGAGTGACTTTCCCCCACATTTTTCCCTAAACTCTGTTATATTGAAACAGTCTTTTGTCTTTATTCAGAATCAGGATGATCTCCTACCTGCTATAATGTTCCTTTCCAATTCCAAGTGGTTCCCATCATTTGCAATTGTCTTTGATGGCTTTTCATTGACTGTTCTGGGTTGTGGCAAGGGTAGATAACAGAACCTTGCATTACTTTGCCTACTGACTAGAGAGGGATAACAACTCACTTTTGCTTGAATGGGTCATCAAGAAACATTATCTGCAGGTAACTAGCCTTTTTCCAAGTCCATAAAGCATACTTTATGTATAAATACATTATTCTCTAAATATTACCAGTGCATACCCTTCATAATGATTTTCCACTGAATGCATCCGATGAAGTGAGCTGTAGCTCACGAAAGCTTATGCTCAAATAAATTGGTTAGTCTCTAAGGTGCCACAAGTACTCCTTTTCTTTTTGCGAATACAGACTAACATTGCTGCTACTCTGAAACCTTCGTAATGATTATGAATCTTGATATGTTACAAGCTTTCTGTAGATATCTTACATGTTACTCTTTATGGGTAAATATCCTGTAATGTATGTGTTGTATGTTTCTTGGGTCTGAGGTGAGAGTTTGCAAAGAACTGGGGACCCTTTACCAAGGGATCTGTGTCATACATCCCTTCCCCAAATGCCTGAAAAATCCTTGCTTCATCAAGAAGAGACCATTTTCTGTTCCCACAAATGAGCCTAGAGGAGAGGGAAAGTGCTGCTCCATCTTTGCTAGACAACTCCCAAGAGCCAGAAGAGCAACCAGTAATATAGCCTGACACACAGCTGTTCAGAGATTGGTTGGGAAGGGCAAGGAACCCCTTTATACATAGCTAATATAAAGAGCGCCATCTACTGGAATATAACGATCTGTATCATTGCTCATACATTTGTTAGTAAAACAGAGTTGGTGATGTGTACTTCAAATAGAAATGAGTGTATCTCTGAGCAGGGCAATAGTCAGCTAAGTCTACCCAGCTGGCCATGGCTGTGGGAGTGAGGTTGGAGGGTGGTCGGGCTAAAGAATGGCAAGCTGAGTTGGACAAGTTTCCTCTGTTCAAATAACATTCAAAGATTCTCTTTGACAGGCTACAATATAATATTGTGCTCATGATAACATAATATACAACACAAGCCACCAGTTACCTGGTTTAAAGAGAGAGCCCCCCCCCACCACCACCACCCACACGCACACAATGACTAACAGCCCTTTTTTTATCAATACAAATTCTTACATCCATTAATCATGCTGACTAATACTGTGCCCCCACTCATTGCAAAGTAGTGCTTTTCCTCATTCCATCTTCTCATTTCAGATAAGAGAAAATATTTGTCAGGCCTGTCTAGTCACAGGTAAAACTTATTCATGCCTTTATAATTCGTGGCTCAGAATATCTTCCTTTAACTGTGGGTAATTATACAGTATCTCATACATAGATTATGAGTTGATATAAAACTGTCTGTTATTTACTTGTTCGTAAGTATTTGTTGGTTAAGAAGTGTTACCCAAATGTTTTTGAATCTGTTTCCATTATTCATTCAGATTTACTCTAGTGGCTGCTGGTTGTTTCCGTACAGTTAGTTTTTGTTTTGTTTTGTTTTTTTGCAATCACAGGTTTATTATTTTCCTATCAGTCTTTTTTTTTTCTCATCATTTCACTGGCATTCTAGATGATGAAACATTCAAGGAAAGATACTTCTAAGAGAAAACCTACTGTTATAAATTACCTCAGAAATTAGAGATGCTCGCCTTCTGATGCCATTTGTGCAAGATGTTACAGGTGTGCTATAAACCATGTAGCAGAGAGTAGCATTCTAGTACTAATGTGCATTACCTGGAAATAATAGAGCCTCAGGTGGGGTATTTCCCCTTTTAATTTTGCTGATCAGCTCTCACTACTGTTCTACAGCTTGAGCCCAGTTCATACCTTCATAACTCCAATGAAATACGTGTTATTACACCAAAGATGAGTTGGGCCTTCTAGATCTACAGTGCTGTAAAATAAACCTGGAACATGGTAACTTGAGTCTGATCCTGTTGTCCTTGCGTAGACAAAATTCCCATTGTCTCCCCAAAGAGCTGCTTGCGTAAGAATTTCAGAACTGAGCCTTTTGGTGCAAATTCTACTGTTAAGCTAGATGTTCTGGTTCGGATTTTCATCTCACTTCTACAAGTGTAAATCAGGAGTACCTCAGCTGAAGTTACATAAGGGAACTGTGAGATCAGAACAGAGTACATGATCCTGCCACATGCTGAGCACTGTAATCCAATCAAACAAAGCTACTAAGAAAATGAATAACCTCAAACATAAGCTTAAGTGCCTTGATAGATTGGGCTGGAGGGCTGAACACATTGGCTGGATCAAGCCAAGAATTAGACCCTTTTGTCCTTAATAGCATTTAGAACTGAAATGGATTGTGAATAATAAGACCCTTCTCTAGTACTGTAGATCTGTGCTGAAAAGGTTTAGTCTAATATAAAAAGATGCCAGGCTAGGGGTAATTTTTTTTTCAAAATTAAGCAATTTACATTTATTTTTAATCCTGGGAATTACTTATCCTATAATATAACCATGGAAAAGCAATGATTTAATTCAATTTCACAGTATTAATGAGAACAAATTGTAGTTCATTAAAACTATCCTAATTAATTGTTACCTGCATTGCAGTAGACAAATGTGTTTACTTGTGCTCTTTACAAAAGTTAGTATTTATTAAAAATAAGTCTCCAATAACCTTATCATTTGTTCACATATCAGTTGCGTAAATACATTTAGCGGAGTCATTCCATTGTCTACGTTTCCACTTATCCAAGCTTATTCCCATTAGTCACTATTCTATAATGGCTTGTGGAAAGATTGCACAGAAAACTGAATTTAATGCAAGCCATTTCTCAATCATTTTTCAGTCTCATAAAATGATTAAAGCTGATGTAAGAGGGCTCATTAAAACTGAAAACATTAGGCTCATTAAAAAGCCATTAAGCCACCACACTTCTCTGATTTATTTTATTAGACCCTTATTTGGCCACTGTGTAAAAGTCAAAGAATCCTATCTTTTGTCTCTTATTATTGGGCAGAGGTGGCGGGGGAACCATCAACAACACCACCCCAACATGAATTCATGCCCAATCTTTGCTTTATCAGCTTTTTAAAATGTTTGTAATTTCTCTATTCCGGAAGGGCCTGATCCTGCAATCGCTTGCACAAACGCTTAACTTTAAACACAGAGTCCTACTGAAATAAGTGTGATTCTTCACATGCTTAAGTTCAACATTAATGAAAATGTTTACAGGATTGGGCCTATTTGAATAATTAAAAGTGAAATCTGATACCACCTAATTGGATCAAATTTCATTTCAAATATTTGGTTTAGAAATTACATCAAAAGCAATACTTTCTTCCTAGTGTGCTTGAACAAGTTGACATTGGGCTGCTTTGAAATACCAGTGGAGTTAATGACTCCTTCAAAAAACAGGTTTTCTTTCTTCCTTATAATACAGAAATGGAAATTCCACTTCTGGAAAAAAACAGATTTTTATCTGCAGCCTCAACAGAGGTTGGGCCCTGGTCCTCAAAGACTTCTATAAGCATGGCCATACTGGGTCAGAGGGAATGAACAGAACAGGTAATCATCAAGTGATCCAACCTCTGTTGCCTACTCCCAGCTTCTGGCAAACAAAGGCTAGGGACACCATCTCTGCTCCTCCTGGCTAATAGCCAGTGATGGACTTATCCTCCATGAGTCTGTCTGGTTCTACACATGCTTAACTTTAAGCACAGGGGTGGTCCACTGTTGCAGTGGAACTATTCACATGCTTAAAAGTAAGCACATGAATAACTCTTTGCACAAGCAGGCCCCTAGGTGGTCCAGCAGAGGTTCTCCCATTAAGAAATTTAATCTCAGCAAATAGGAATTTGAAAAGCATTTTCATTCTGTTGTCTTTGAAAGAGATCATTTTTTTCCATTCTCTGAAATTTTCTTTTGAAATTTGCAGCTTTTGGTTTATGAAAAAAAAACCATTTTGAAAAGATGCCAATCAGGTGACTAACATATGAAGGCAATTGACAGTAGAGTAAAGAAAAGAAAAGAACACCAGCATAGATTTTTTTTCTTAGCCAAAGTTTTTTAATTCGGTAAAACTAAATTATAGAAAAACCAGAATGGCTTTGCAAAAAGTTTTATTTTTTAAAAAGGCTATTAAAAAGAAGTTTTGTGCAAAAAACTTAAAGCACTATTCAAAATACAAAAAAACACTATTTATTCATGACTTATGTATGTTTGTTTTCTAAACTACTTCACTAACTAAGATGAACTAATTGTATGTCTTCACTACATACTTAAGACAAGTTCTTAACTGGTTATAGTCCAAATCTCCCTACCATCAACCCAGAAAAATATGACGTGGATTTGCAGGTGATTTATCCAGCTTGTGTCTGTGTGTTTGTGTCTGTGTTTCACGTCAACGTAATGGAGAACAGGATTTAGCCCAGGACAGCTGCTTGAAAGACAGGCTTAGTATCTGCACTCTCCTTGAAAGGTAGCATTTCTTGTACATGCTTTGTAACCAAAATCATAACACATCACTTTCATCTCCTCGCTCATTGGTCCAGGTCCAGGAGATTATAATGACTCTAGAAGATTTCAAGAATTTGGTTTAATATTCTTTTCAGGCCTCTGTTGCATATTTTAGGCCTCAATTCTGCAATGAGCCCACCCTGAAGAGCTCGCCACCTACGTATCAATACATAAAAAATGTGTAACTGAACCTATCCTTGCGGCAACACAGAAAATTTTAATAGTTAATTAATTTTATAATCCAGCAACAGACTTCAGGGTATAGAAGTAAAGTTACCTCTTGTTTGTGACACAGATGCCAAAAATGCTTAACTTCAATCTGCAGAGCTCTAACTGCCACCAGGCATAAGATGGCATTTTTTATACCATATGTGTTACACCTAATTAGTATGGATTTATTTATATTAGACCTGTATGTTCAGATCTGTATGTGCCTTGCTGTTTTGAAGCTGCTTCCAAAGGTTATTGCTCTGCGGCTGTGTTAAACCATCAAGGTGGGATCAGGTTTATTAAAACTGACTGTTTTAAGGAGCTTCAGCGTTCTAAATAACATAATTATTTTAAGGACTAATATGTTAATTTTTTTCTATGTTCTCATAAAGCTAGACTCATAGACTTTAAGGTTAGAAGGGACCATTATGGTCATCTAGTCTGACCTCTTGCACAATGCAGGCCACAGAATCTCACCCACCCACTCCTGTAACAAACCCCTAACCTATGTCTGAGCTATTGAAGTTCTCAAATCATGGTTTAAAGACTTCAAGATGCAGAGAATCCTCCAGCAAGTGACCTGTGCCCCATGCTGCAGAGGAAGTCGAAAACCCCCCAGGGCCTCTGCCAATCTGCCTTGGAGGAAAATTTCTTCCCGACCCCAGATATGGCAATCAGCTAAACCCTGAGCATGTGGTTTATTTGATTTAATATATGATTTAATCGGGGATCGGTCCTGCTTTGAGCAGGGGGTTGGACTAGATGACCTCCTGAGGTCCCTTCCAACCCTGATATTCTATGATTCTATGAAGACTCACCAGCCAGACACCCAGGAAAGAATTCTCTGTAGTAACTCAGATCTCACCCCATCTAACATACCATCACAGGCCATTGGGCATATCTACTGCTAATAGTTGAAGATCAATTAATTGCCAAAATTAGGCTATCCCATCATATCATCGCTTCCATAAACTTATCAAACTTAGTCTTGAAGCCAGATATGTCTTTTGCCCCCACTGCATCCCTTGGAAGGCTGTTCCAGAACTTCATTCCTCTGATGGTTAGAAACCTTTGTCTAATTTCAAGTCTAAACTTCCTGATGGCCAGTTTATATCCATTTGTTCTTGTCTCCACATTGGTACTGTGTCCCAGTTTATAACAAAAATTCTTGTTATTAATCCCTAAATGCATGACCTCGCACTTTTCACTATTAAATTTCACCCTATTACTATAACTCCAGTTTACAAGGTCATCCAGATCTTCCTGTATGATATCCCGGTCCTTCTCTGTATCGGTAATACCTCCCAGCTTTGTGTCATCTGCAAACTTTAGTAGCACATTCCCACTTTTTGTGCCAAGGTCAGTAATAAAAGGATTAAATAAGATTGGTCCCAAAACCAATCCCTGAGGAACTCCACTTGTAACCTCCTTCCAGCCTGATAGTTCACCTTTCAGTGTGACCTGTTATAGTCTCCCCTTTAACCAGTTCCTTATCCACCTTTCAATTTTCATATTTATCCCCATCTTTTCCAATTTAGCTAATAATTCCTCATGTGGAACTGTTTCAAATGCCTTACTGTAATTGAGGTAAATTAGATCCACTGTGTTTCCTTTGTCTAAAAAAATCTCTGTTACCTTCTCAAAGAAGGAGATCAGGTTGCTTTGACATGATCTACCTTTTGTAAAACCATGTTGTATTAATTACCATTGACCTCAATGTCCTTAACTACTTTCTCCTTCAAAATTTTTTCCAAGATCTTGCATACTACAGATGTCAAACTAACACGCCTGTAGTTACCCGGATCACTTTTTTTTTTCCTTTCTTAAAAATAGGAACTATGCTAGCAATTCTCCAGTCATAGGTAAAACCCCTGAATTTCCAGATTCATTAAGTTTTTTGCTAATGGGCTTGCAATTTTATGTGCCAGTTCCTTTAATATTCTTGGATGAAGATTATCTGGGCCCCCCAATTTAGTCCCATTAAGCTGTTCAAGTTTGGCTTCTACCTCGGATGTGGTAATATCTACCTCCATAACCTCATTCCCATTTGTTGTCCTACCATTATCCCTAAGCTCCTCATTAGCCTCATTAAAGACTGAGGCAAAGTATTTGTTTAGATATTGGGCCATGCCTAGATTATCCTTAACCTCCACTCCATCCTCAGTGTTTAGCAGTCCCACTTCTTCTTTCTTTGTTTTCTTCTTATTTATATGGCTATAGAACCTTTTACTATTGGTTTTAATTCCCTTTGCAAGTTCCAACTCTACATGGCTTTTGGCTTTTCTCACTTTATCCCTACATGTTCTGACCTCAATAAGGTATCTTTCCTTGCTAATCCCTCCCATCTTCCACTCCTTGTAGGATTTCTGCTTTTTCTTAATCACCTCTCCGAGATGCTTGCTCATCCAGCTTGGTCTACAACGCCTGCCTATGATTTTTTCCCCTTTTCTTGGGATGCAGGCTTCTGATAGTTTCTGCAACTTTGACTTGAAGCAATTCCAGGCCTCCTCCACCTTTAGATCCACAAGTTCTTCAGTCCAATCCACTTCCCTAACTAATTTCCTTAATTTTTTTAAGTTAGCCCTTTTGAAATCAAAAACCCTAGTCACAGATCTATTTTTCATGAGCTACAGCTAAGTTCATCCCATGAAGTAAGCTGTAGCTCATGAAAGCTTATGCTCAAATAAATTTATTAATCTCTAAGGTGCCACAAGTATTCCTTTTCTTTTTGCAGATACAGACTAACACTGCTGCTACTCTGAGATCTATTTTTGTTTATCCTTCCATTTAGTTTGAACTGAATTAACTCCTGATTGCTAGAACCAAGGTTGTCCCCTACAACCATTTCTTCTATGGGGTCCTCACTACTCACCAAAACCAAATCTAAAATGGCATCCCTTCTTGTTGGTTCAGCAACTACTTGGTGAAGGAATCCATCAGCTAACACATCCAGGAAAATCTGAGCCCTATTATTATTACTAGCACTTGTCCTCCAATCTATATCTGGGAAGTTAAAGTCTCCCATGATCACACAATTCCCATTAAAAAGGGCTCTATCCATATCCAAATCGGATCCCAGCGGTCTATAGCACACCCCAAACACTATCCCAAGGGAGGCTCTAGTAGCTTTCTTCCCCAATATGATTTTTGCCCAGACAGACTCTGTCTTATCCATTCCATCACTTCTTATTTCTTTACAGTCTACTTCCTCATTGATATACAATGCTGCTCCACCACCTTTGCCTTTATTTCTGTCTTTCCTAAACAGCACAGACCCTTCAATACCTGTAGTCCAGTCATGACGACTATTCCACCATGTTTATGTTATCCCTATAATATCTGGTTTCACTTCCTGCACCAGTAGCTCTAGTTCCTCCATTTTGTTACCTAGGCTCCTCACATTAGTGTACAAACATCTTAATCTTTGCTATTTGGCTTCACTCGCATTATTTACCCGATTAGGCACACACATTCTACTGCCAGTATCACCTGTTAGACTGGTTTGTACACCAGTGGTTCTCAATCTAGGGCCGCTGCTTGTTCAGGAAAAGCCCCTGACAGTCCGGGCCAGTTTGTTTAGCTGCCGCGTCCACAGGTTTGGCCGATCACGGCTCCCACTGGCCATGGTTCGCCGCTTCAGGCCAATGGGGGCTGCAGGAAGCAGTGTGGGCCAAAGGATGTGTTGGCCGCCCTTCCTGCAGCCCCCATTGGCCTGAAGCGGCGAACCGCGACCAGTGGGAGCCGTGATCGGCCGAACCTGCAGACATGGCAGGTAAACAAACTGGCCCGGCCCTCCAGGGGCTTTCCCTGAATGAGCGGTGGCCCTAGTTTGAGAACCACTGATGTACATTACCCTTCCTCCTTATGTCCATTCTCCTACCCATGGCTGTATCCTTTCTTACTTCGTTTTTTCCCTCTCAATGTTAAAATCCAGTGTGGGGATTACCTGGACATCTTCCAACCATATCCCCCACATTCCTAATTTAAAGCTGTCTTGAGCAGTTGTGCCATCCTCCATCCTAGAAGCTTATTTCCCTCCTTACTCAGGTGAAGTCCATCCCAAGAGAACAGTCTTCTATCTATGAATGCTTCCCAGTGGCCGTGCATCCCAAAGCCCTCCTTATAGCACCACTGCCTGAGACATCTGTTGAGCATCATAATCTTGTCACATCTTTGTTGCCCTTCTCTAGGAACAGTCAGAATCCCACTGAAGATCACCTGAGCCTCGATTTCCTTAAGCGTCTTCCCCGGCCTGGCACAGTCTCCCTTGATACGTTTCAGTGAGAATCTAGCCGTATCATTTGTTCCCACATGAAGGACAATCAGTGGATTCTTTCCCGCTCCCGTTAGGATCCTCTTCAGCCCCGGGCCCACATCCTGTATCTTAGCACCCAGCAGACAGCACACCCTTCTGTTCTCTGGATCAGTTTTTGTTACAGGCCTGTCTATTCTTCTCAGTAAGGAGTCCCCAATCACGTAGACCTGCTTTTTCCTGGCGATGGTGTGATTCTCCAGTCTGTCCCCTGTTCCCTCTGGCTGCAAGTCCTCTTGATTCCTATTGTCCCTTGTAATCCTCTGCAACCCATCCTCCTGGGGCTCATATTTGGTGTTATCTCCATTGACTCTTGCCCCCTTCCTATAGGACTAGCTGTTCTTCTCTTCTTCCTTGCACTCTTACCTTCAGTGACCACCTGCTGTGCCCCTCCTTCATTTTCCAACTCCGCAAACCTGTTCCTGAGATCTGTTTCTCCTTCACTAGCCCGTCTTTTCCTCTGCCTGGTTCTCTTTGTCACATGCTTCCACTGTCCACGTTTCTCACCTAGCAGTATCCCCTCAGAGTTCTTAGGTCCTGCTTCCATCTGCAAGTCTGAGCTTTTCCCTTCAGCCTCCTCATGTCTTTGCTCCATCATCCACTCAAACCCCCTTCTAAACTCAACCAGAGTTTCCACCTGCAACTCCAATCCTCGGATCTTCTCTTCCATCCACTCTATCTGGCGGCACTTCATGCAGACAAAACTCTTTTCAGGTACCCCCTACAGAAATGTACATACCGCAGCTTCTACATCCAGTCGTCTTCATTGTGTCTTCCACTACTTGGGCCACTACCACTGCTGCCTCTGTGTCTGTCATAGCCTTCTAACCCAGGGTTGTGAGTTCAATCCTTGAGGGGGCCATTTAGGGATCTGGGGCAAAAATTGGGGATTGGTCCTGCTTTGAGCAGGGGGTTGGACTAGATGACCTCTTGAGGTCCCTTCCAACCCTGACATTCTATGAAAAAAAGTTCTGTTAGTATGGGAAACACAAACCAAACCAAAACACCACCACCCACAGCAAAACGAACCTCCAATGAGCACCAAAACACTGCCAGACCACCACACACTCACTTCATTAGCCTGTCTGTTCCTTTGCCTGGCTCTCTTAGTCTTCCCCTTACAAACTCCCCTGTTTACAGCACTGTTTGCTGGCTCCTGTGCCGCTGCAGCTGTCTGTCAGCCAGTTATCAGAAAAAGCAACAGCTTCTCAAGGCATCATTGGAACAAAGAAGGGATATTTTAAAGTAAAGTTAAAGTAAGCCCAGTACCTACCTAACAGTTTTATGAAGGAGAATTCTGCACTTTTAAGGCAAACCTACAGAGGCTTGAATGTCTGCAAACAGCTCTTTTTTTTTTTTTTTTTGGCAGTTCTGCTTCAGAATGTCTCCAGTTGCCTACCCCCAAAAGTACATACGGAAATCCCAAGATCACTTATGAGTTTCTATGTTAGGTGTTGTACTGTCTGGAGTGGCTCACTGATGGTGTCCAGTTTGCAAATACACTTCAGCAACAGACTTAAAAGTGGCAATTCTTCTACAAAACAACTTCAAAAACAGACTTCAACAAGAAACGGCAGAACTGGAATTAATTTGCAAACTGGACACCATCAAATGAGGCCTGAATAAAGACTGGGAGTGGATGAGTCACTACAAAAAGTAATTTTCCTTCTGCTGATACTCACAGCTTTTTCTCAGCTGTTGAGAATAGGCCACTTCCACCTTAACCGAATTGGCCTTGTTAGCACTGACCCCCCTGCTTGGTAAGGCAACTCCCATTTTTCATGTGCTGTAATATTTATACTGCTTACTGTATTTTTAACTCCATGCATCTTTCACTTTCACTCCATGCATCTTTCTTGGGCTAAAACCCAATAAATTTAATAACTAACTAACTAAATAAATAAATAAATAAGAAATAAATTTGTTAGTCTCTAAGATGCCACTAGGACTCCTCATTGTTTTTACCTCAGGACAGACTTTCCAAACAAGGCAGACACCTCAAACTGCTGGTATGTTCTATAATTAGATTTCATCAAGCCAATAACAAATGTGAACTCCTGGATCACTATACCAGTCTTACCAGAGAGTCAGACAGTCCCTGTAGACTCTTCAGTTTACCTTGCCACCCAGGTAAGCTGGATGTTATGATAAAAGGTCACTTAAACCAAAAATCACTCCAAAACTCACTCTGCCAGTGCCACAGTAGCTGCAAGTAGTTATGGTCATACAGTTGTCCAGCTCTTTGAATATTCCATCTGTAAATGTTTGATTCAATTAATCCCTGGAACAGTGATTGACTACACACAGTGTGAAGTATTTGTTATAAATACTCTGGTCATTACATTATATTTACTGACTCTTTCCCCCTCATATATGGTCCAGGATAAAAGAAAGATGAGACATTTTTTCCTCATGCTCTTTTCATTAGGAGTTTTATGGGATAGTCAGGGACTTACAATATCCCCTGCCCCTCCTAATATCTTCAAGGCAGTTGGTTGGCTGACTCTTTTCCCCCATCCTGAGCTCCTCAGGTAGTTGACAGTCATTTCCTCCTGTCAGTTTTCCCCTTTGGGGCCTTGCTGGTAGGACAGCCTCTCCCAGACCTTCTGGAAATATCGTCAGATACATTGTTAACCTTCCCTTAATAGAATTCCTAATTGCACTGCAGTACATTCCAGCAGCAGGAAAAAAAATATTGTCCGGTCTTCTTGAGGCTGAATGGCCTGACAGCCCATTTTTTATATTTCCAGGGGATTTAGGTGAAGAGAACCTTCCAGTCAGGCCCCTGAAGAGGCAGAATGTAGGGGAAAGAGCCAGATACCTACCCTGTGAAAAGCTTAGAATGGAGGGATGTGGCCAGCTGACTGCTCCCATAGATGTCTGGAAGGGAGGGGATTTGTAGGCCCTTAGTGCATCCTCCATAAAAAGCCCTTCATGGTAAGGGCAGGGGAACTTCAACCTGGTAGATGAAGGTATGGTGCCACAGTGCTGGTTAGGTGGCAAGTCCTACAAGAATTCAATCCATTGTCATTTGGAGTAGTCATGTTGGGTCAACCCCCAAACTCAGGTATCATACCCAAGGCCAACCAAATCTGCCAGTTAATTCAAACAAAATCCAGTTGGATTGTTTTCTACAGTGTTTGCTTTGCCCATTGTAATGCACCCAAGCATCCTACTAATTTTTCTGAATAGCATGGTAGATATTCTTGGTACTGTGTGATACACATGTCTCTGTTCTCTTTCTCTTCCTGCAGTTCATTTGTCTTGCAGTCCCCTATAAATCTAAAGCAAGCAATAAGCTGGAAAGATAACTCATATAGATAGTAATTCTCAAGGTAAAAGCCATGTGTCACTCACTAATGCCATTGAGTCGAGCAGCAGTAAAAGAAAAGGAACCTCTGTGTCCAGTGTGAGTATTCATGTCACTTTAACACTGAATGGGTCATTCCACTTTGAAACAGTTCTGGCTGAAGGTGTGGCCAAAAGCTATTTAGTTGGAATATTGTATTTTTAGTACCACTTAGTCAACATTCTGAGTCTGGTCGAGTGTGCTTTGGGAGAGAGTCATGCCACCACTTCTACATACTTTGAAAAAGTTGTAGAGACAACCTACTACTCTCCGTATTATAGTGTTTTTGACCAGTGGTTTCATGTAATCATGCACAAACTGCTAATGCTCCTTCCCAGACTGCAGATGACAGCTCACTAGTAATAGTGTTAGTAATAGTAATAGTAATAGTAATAGTAATAGTAATAGTAATAGACAGCTCATTAGTAATAGTGTTACTTCAATTTAGGCCTTGTTTCCCAAACAGCCTATATCTTTAAGTGCTTGAGTTAATACAAAAATATGCATCTTCTGCTCCTTTAAAAGTGATCCTGGGAGGCTGGACTTTTCTGTGCATTTCACAGTCTAGTGTATGCTCATCTAGTTCAGAAGAATTATTTATAGGGGTCAACTATGCCATATAATGATAGAACTTTGGGAAACAACTATGGGACTTACAGACTCAAACTTAACTCTCCACCTCTGTTCTATAAAATGGAGCACTCCATGGCTCTCACCAATACTGGTGTTCATTAAATAAATAATAATAATAAAAAAAAAGATCAGAAGTCTGTCTTTGTGCTGTGCATATTAGGTGCATTTTTGACTGAAACGGCTAATAGATCTTTGAGAGAAGCGTCACATATATAAATGTTGCATTTTTGTACCAACTGATATCAAGCACCTTATTCTGCTTTTTCTGAACATTAAAATAAGTGCTTTTCTGTACCTAGCAAAGTGTGAGTTGGCCACATTAAAAGATTTAATTTTTACGCTAACCTGTGTCAAAGTATTGAAGGAAAAGATGCAGGCTCATAAAAGGAATAGTCATAAAGGTGATGTCCTAATTTACTTCCTGATTTTATTTCAGCTTAGTTCTTGATTGCCACGAGGCATAAAAGTTATTGAGTTTTACTACAGTCACCTCATGCTGGTTTCCTATCAAACAGAATATCAGTGGGACACTTCTGCTGAGCTCTCTACATGAAATTGTCCTTTGTACGTTTCATAATCGGCTGCGATGTGGCCAAGCATCTGGTGGTGACAAGCAGACGTCTTTGATTTATTGGCTAATATCACTGCTTGTTAGTGGATGGTTGAGCAGGAGACTAAAAGAGCATAAAATCAGAGAGAATAAATTATGAAGGTGCCAAACTGTGGCATTATAAACCCCTCCTTGTCACAGCTGTGACATCTCTCAGGAAATGGAGGATGAGAGAGACATTCCCTCTTCAAAGGATCATGGCCACTGCCTTCTGATCCTGAATGAAATAAAAAATATATAAACTGCACAAACATTTTGCCTGAACAGACAATGCTTTCTCCTGCTACAGAACTCTGCATCCACACGGCTGCTTTTGCTTGAAAAACAAGGCAATTACCAGGCAGTTCAGAAATGTCTGGAATGGGAGTATTTTCTCCCTCCTGCAAGCTAAGGCAGGTAGCATTTTTTAAATTGTGAAAAAATGATTTAACCACACACACCAGCCAAGCAATACTAAACTCTTGACATCAGTAGGAGTCTTGCCCAGAAGATCAAGAACAGTATGCACAGACTTTATCATGCAACCTCTTCCCAACAGATTCCTGGCAGGTGAGGAAGTTAGTTTCTCTCCTTGAGGAATATCCCACTGAAATTTTTACACCAGGGCACTCTCCTTAATAAAATCCTCTACGCCCAAATAATTATCTGATAAAATAATAATTGGAACATTTCATGGTCCTTGTTTGCCAGTGGGATTGGTTCCTCTGGTGTACCAACACTGTACCATAAACTGTGTGAGCATGCATGTCAGAAATGCTCACCTAACTTTTAACTCTTTAGTCCTCTCACCATTATTATTATTCATTTGAATAGTGGTAATGCCTAAAAGCCCCAGTCAAAAGACCCAAATAGGTTAGGCTCTGTACAAACACAGAACAAAGAGACAGTCCATTCCCCAAAAAGCTGTCAATCTAAGTAACCTTAATGCTCACACTACCCCTTCAAATAGTAAGTACCCAACAAGTTATACTGTGTATACACCTGAGAATTGCTCACAACTCCTGATAGTCCAACAGGACAAAGGTGCAATGTAGGAACAGATGAGTTAATTTGCTTTTGTTGTGCTCATGAATTGTTCACTAACTGATAGTGAAATTTTGGCATTTATTCATTGTTCCAAGTTGTTTTTTATCTGCAGACTCCTGACAATTGCGAATATTCACAATTTGAAGTTAGTGCTGTGTTGGTTATAAAAACAGGGGCTGCAGTTGCTTCAGTCAGCTGCATGGAGGATAAAAAAGAGGAAAGCCTTTTCACCTTCTCTTCCTTCACTCATGGTGACAAGCTATGCAATGTTTCTGAAGAAACGAGTTAAGTCTTCTACTGTTTAGTTGAAAACATAATACCTCCAAGGCAAACATCATGGTGAACAACATGTGCTTCATAATCCCATTTTAACGTACGCATGTGAATATTATTTGCCTTTAAGTTATAGACTTTACGAGCCAATACAATCAAAGATAGTAAGGGGTATGTGTGGTTGCAGGGAACTAGTAAATTTAACAATTTAAATTAAAATGTATTGGAAACCCTTAAAATGTTTCCTTTTAACATGTTTAGAAATAGGTAAAGTATTACTGTTACAAGCAGATGTTCCTTTTAACAGCCACTACCACTGGTACTGTTTAGAACTTACCTAAGAGTAAAAGGAAACTTTTTAGAGGTGCTGACTAGAACTACTTTTGTTTTTATAGCTATCAGGGGACATTAGTCTTAAGCCGCTTCTGGAACTGTGGAGTGAGAACATATAGTTAAAAGAAGAGGACTGAGTCACAAGCTCTTTGGGGAAGAGATAAGGACAGTAGGCTAATGCCATGCAGTCTCAGGCAGAGGTACACCAATATGGCACCACATAAACTGTTTTCCTAGATTTCTGGTAACCCCTTGTTCAAAGATTCCAATTTACAAGGGAAGAAATCAGGATACTACAACTGAAAATGATTTTCAGAAAACTCTGCTTACATATTTGGCAAGAAAATCATTGTAATTGGCAATATTAAAAGGCTAGTCCTTAGATACTTGGTACACACTACTGTTCACTGGTAATACAATCTACCTCACACCAGAAAAAATGTAGATTGAATGTTGGGTAACCTCCTACTGAAAAGTGTAAGGCGACCTTGAAATGAGTCGTCCTTTTTTTTTGGTCAAGTGAGAGCTGTGTGGATAATGGATTTGAAAAGTACTCTGAAAAGCTTTCCTATTATGGATATTAAAATGCTAACAGATTCTGCTCATGTTCACTTAAATGTTTCTCAAGTGGTTCAGGCCATCTCAGGTTTTTTTAAAAAGTCAGTACAACTTCCAGCGATGAGTTTCCCCAGTACCAGCTCCCTCGTGGACAAGACCAGCTGAGAAAACCCTTGTGTGGCTTTTAGTCAGCTAGAAACATAACTGCATCCTGAGACAGAATTCTTCATTGTTAGACAGTGGCCACCTGTTGGTCAAAATGATACTGACAATGAAAGTTTGTGATACTCCACAAATACACACACACACACACTATGAAAGACAAATCAGATGGAGGGTAGTCTATTAACTGGGAAACACAGGAATAACCATCAACCAAAACAAAAATGCTTTATGCACAGTACTTAAAAACTCAGCTTGTCAAAATACCACAGACATCAGGGTCTTTGTGAATACATTTTACTTTTTAAAGTAAAGTATCGGGGGGGGGGAAGGGGAAGGGAACAAGAATTCTGAACTAAAAATAACGAAAGAACTAGAAAGAAAAGCCATCCAAAAGAGGAGATGTAGTTTCACAAGGAATGCTCTCCCACTCCAGATGGGATAATAATAATAATAAAAAAAAACAGAAAGGATAGTGGAACTCAGGAGACTTGCTCTTTTTGCCTTAGTTCCCCATCTAAACAATCGGAATTGTGATTCAACCATCTTTTGACTCATGTCCCTTCCCCCGCACAGTCTTGTGAGTGTCCCTCCAAGTGTTTGCCCACTAGACCTGATGGCAACACTCATCCTGGGGAGAGGACAACTCTGCCCAAGGCCTTTGACTGGGAGTGGGTGGGTGCCTTAGGCTCGATTAACTCTTTGCCATTTAATATGTCTTCTTTGAGGTTACAGGGTTCTTTACTCCTTAGGGCCAAACTGATTGAAACCTCAATAGTAGACTTCCTTAAAAGAAGATTAAAAACAGAAAAGTGGATTTAAACAAAAATAAATGGTTTGCTTAGCATATCTAGATTTATATCTCTCATAAGCAAGACTAGATAAGGCTGTCAGCTTCCTCTTAGCAATGGCCAAAGTGGCCATCTATAACACCAGAGAGGTGGTTCTCTGCGACTGTGGGGCCTATTTCTGATCATCCCTCCATTCACACATCTGGGCAGAGTTCCTTTGGGCGGTGTCTGCTGGCTCCCTTGAAACCTTTGAGGAGCAGTGGGCGCTGTCCAGAGATATCTTATCAAGCCCCCAGCACCTGGGTTTGCTTGTACACCCAAACAGGCCTCCTTGTGATTTAGGGTAGCTATACACATGCCCACTCTCCTGTTAGTGACACAAAGACATTTTAATATTACCATTTCAAAGACTTGGCAACCCATCTCAGAGACTGCTATTCACAGACCACACTCTTCTCAATATCAACCCCCAACTCATTTTCCGTTATTAATTTGACATACAATACTTTGTCATGGGGCTAAAAATCCTTTTTTCCCCTTTCATCCATTGTCTTGTCTTTTTTAATTGTAAGCTCTTTAAGGGCAAGGACTGGTTCTTACTGTTGTTGGCTCAAGCCTCTCAGTACAAATAATAAATATCTGCTGATTTGCAATATAGTCATACAGTCATGTCATGGTTTATATAGTTTCCTGGCTACATCACTACGTTAAAACAAGTTATTATTACAGTATGCGGATATGTTGTTACTGCACTGTTAATGCAGTATTTGCCTGAATAGATTGAATCAATACAGTTAATTTATCACTTCACATAGATTTGACCTTTGAAAGATGAGTCCTCTTTCCT
Organism: Lepidochelys kempii; assembly: GCF_965140285.1. Taxonomy (NCBI): domain Eukaryota; kingdom Metazoa; phylum Chordata; order Testudines; family Cheloniidae; genus Lepidochelys; species Lepidochelys kempii. The sequence goes on from NC_136387.1 coordinate 26,822,560, forward strand.
TATGCTTATAGTAACTATTTAAAAAATAGTCCTTATATGCATCATATAAACCCATTCTGTAGTATGTTTTGGAGGCTATGTTGTTCTGCATTTTGTGTTCCATCTCTTTCTTCTGTTGCTCACACAATCAAAATATGTTTTAAACTCTTCACTATAAATGCAGAGCACAGAAGGGATTCACTAATGTTGTCTGGAGATTATCATAGTAGTAGGAGTTTGTTCAACCTATAAGGTTCACATTGCGGTCCATCATAATGGGCAGTTGCATTTTGTGCAGAGATACTTCAAAATTGTCAGATATACAGTTAAAGTTAATTAGAAATTAGAAACAGAAACATGCTTATTGCAATCCTACTATCATTCCATTTGTGGTATTCCTGGTTACAGTTAATGTACAAGTTAATAGCACTATATGACCCTTATTTAAATGAAGTTTAATAAAAAAAACCATCAGCTGTGCAGCACCACTGGGCCTCAAAGAAGACATAAACACTGTATGTTAGAAATATGTTTAGCAATGCTATTATCACTTGAGTACCTTCAGAAGTGGATCTGTAAGGAGGAATCATATGCGTTCAGATATGGTTCCCAAGGAGATCTGCAACATCATTTCTGTTCTTATTTTCAGTGCCTCTGTAATAACTAATTTAGTCCTTTACCAGCTCATTGGCTGCTAACTTTATCTTTTATGAAACTTGGATAAGTGTATCCCTAAATAGAGAGCAGTTGGCTCCTGGTCACAACTTGAAATCTACTGCTCACTAAGCTTAGCACTAAACATGGAGATGAGGTGGGTGAAATATGAAACACAATGTATGCTATGAAATCTTTCAGCCTCATTCCAAGGACAGAGATTTTTCAGCAACTGGAAAGCACAGGGTTCCCATGCATAGCTTCAAACAAAAGAGTAACACAATGTGGCTTACCAGAAGTGGAGTCCAATTTTAAAGTTCCATAAAACTGAAGTTGAGGGAATTTCTGACCCTGTGTCTCCCCACACCTCCGTACTGCTAAATTACCCCTAGCAGAGATTATTTATCTCTGTGTCTAAAAATAATTTCCTGGGAAAGGGTCCTCAAATCCTCCCCTGCCTTCCCACATGCATACTTAACATTGTGTGTAATTTGAAGTGTATCGATGAACAGTGTGCTATATTGTCAATATATTTTGTGTCCATTCCCCTGCCTTGCTCCTTATGTTATCATTCACACCTGTCTGAATTGAGCAAAACACACTAGCAGATCAGAATGGTAGCAGCTTGCGCTAGCACTGGACAATGGTGAAACAGGCCCTGTATTTGGCTTGGCAGTACCCCTTTTGGCTCAAACAGCCAGCCAGCATAACTGCAATTGCATCTACATGATGTAAGAGGAATATCTCCTCAGAAGTGCTGATTGGTGGTGTTCACCCATTATCCTGTCTATACATACTTCAGTGCAGTGAAGAATCAAACCTCAGGAGTGAAAGAACCAGTTTTATTCTTGACTTCTATGCATGGCTGTAAGGACACTGCTACCACCCCCTCACTTCATATTATGCACCCACGCAGGGCTAGGCAAAGGGGGGTCTGAACACACAATAGAACGGTAGCATGTTTAGCAAGTAACAGAGAAGGATCCATACCATGTGAAAACCTTTATAATCAAACCTTTAGTCACTCTTCAGTATCCTGGCAATTAAACCATTACTATAGGAAACTCAGTGGCTCAACGATAGACATTTCTTGTATACTCGAGTGAATGCAAGTGTAACTATGTGCAACCATGTGTGGCGAATCTGTCAGAGCTAACAGCAGGAACTTTGATAAGAGTTCTCCATCAGTAAACCTGTTTGATAGCTCAAGATCTTTGAATTGTTATTATTATAAGTGGCACCCAGGAGTGCTGCTACAGTTAAGGGTCTGTCAGAATTTCGTCCTCTCTTCTCCCCAGCTTTATTATACCTCAGTCATTTCTAGTTGTGTCAGGGCTGAAGCCATCTCATGTAAGTTGACAGCAATAAGCCATTCTGTTTTTCTCCTCTGAATGATCAAATGGATTTTTAGGGCAGGAATTGATGCTCACCAGACAGGCTGAGGAGCATGTCACCACATGCCTTAAGGTTCTGGAGCAAGTTGGAGTGATTAACAATGATTAACAAGAACACACATTGTTTGTGAATTGGGTCTCTCTTCCTATCAGGAGAATGGGAAAATTTGTTCATGAAAGTTTCAGCCAGAATAGAAAAGGGAGTTGTTTTGAGGTATAGATTTCTAAGAGTACTGATATTGTAAGGAAGTCCTTTGGCCTAAGGTGGGGAAGTAGAGTGGATTTGGGAAAGTTTGAGAAGCTTGTTTTGAGCATTTCTCTCTTCAGAAAACATTCAGTAGGAGACAGAGGCCTGAAGAGCCAACAGCCAAAATTGAAATAATAGATGGGGTTTTGTGATGGTGTCTGACCTGACAAAGGAGATATGGATGTAATGCATTTGTGGTAGCTACAGTAGGTAGATCACACATTGTTAGCTTTTAAATCCTTGTTAAGATCAGAAACTCTGTAGCCAATTCCTTCTTTTCTGAACCCAAGACTCAAATGGTCCCCTCTGCATCTATGAGTGGAGGAGAGAACAAGGTAGATCACAGCTCAGGGAGCATGGGACTCTGCTTTAAGAGATGCACCCATCTTTCTGCACTGAAGCCCCTACCCCTCTGGGGATGGTTAGGATTGGAGGGATAGCTATCTGTTCTTCATGGGATTGGTTCCACACCAATCCCTGGGGGGTGACATAATGGAAATTAAAGCTCACTCCACTGAGGTGGAGTTTGAGAGCTCCAGCAGGTATGAAAGACATGGCAATAGAACATAGAGGCATAGAGTGCCATAGCCTTCAGCAGATTCCTCAGGATCTCTAGGGGTGGGAGTGGGGTCCAAACTAATGTGGCAGGGAAAGGAGGAAACCAGCCAACATATATATTAGAATATAGGACATTGGAGATCGTATTGCCCAGAGAGGAGATGCATTTTAGGGCACAGAGGAAGTGCAGAGTGACTAAGATAATGTACTTAAAGGTAAAGTGTATAGGGGAAAAGGAGGATAGTCAGAGGGGAGTGAACAGAGCAGCTTTGAATAGTTGAAAGAGAAATGGAGTAGTAAGGAGAAGGTGAGTCACAGCAGCTGCAGTTTCTGTGCTAGTTATTCACATTACGTGGAGAGGCTAATCCAGGGTTTGAAATAACTAATGGAGCTTTCAGGCAAGGTATCTGCTTGCAGTACCAAATTTGCAGCAGACATTGAAGCTGAAGAATTTGAAGAGTGTAACAAAAACGTTGACTACTTTACAAAGTGCCAGTGGGTTTGCAGAGTGCCTCATGGCATCACCAGCATCTGCACCAGAGTGTCACAAAATCCCTTCGCAAAGGTTCCATGGGGATTTGGTGGATTCACCAGGTAGTGCACAGATTCAATTCCATATATATAGACTTAAGATATACCATAGAATTGTTCACATACTCCTTGCATAAGGCAAAGGCACAATAGGTTCCAAAAGTCCCACTTATGGAGATTGCTTCACTAGAACTACAGAATGACCTAATGGGAGCCCTCCTGAGGCTGTAGAACCAATGATTCACAAAGCTATTTCACAGATTTCCTATAACTGCTGTACTTCTTGGAGTCTTCCAAAAACTCCCTGGTATTGTAGACAGCTGAAATATGTCACTTTAGGGATTAAAGATTTCTTCAATAAGAGTGCCTGAAGCTGTGGGCCATAGCAGGACAGAGTGCCCTGATCTTCAAGATTGCATTTTGTTGTCCCTATGAGGTTATATCTAACTCAGTCCCCTTGGAGTTAGAAACTGGTTTACAGGCTCCCCAGGGTTTTAAGCCACATTACAGAAATCCTTTGGGAATATAGACTACAGAAGTTGCTTCACTCTCTTGACATTTCAACTTGCCTACTGAAAAAAAAAAGAAGTATAATAATACAAGTATCTCCTGACAATTTGTATTGTGCTGGGATGCGTGCAAAAAATAAAACACTGTTAAAAAGTGTTGTGTCCAGTGTAGTTGTAGCCATGCTGGCCCCAGGATATTAGAAAGACAAGGTGGATGAGGTAATATCTTTTATTGGACTAACTCCTGTTGGGCTTTGTCTACACTGGAACTTGGTTGGCAAAACTTTTGTCATTCTGGGGTGTTAAGAAACACATGGTGTGAACAGCGCTTTGTCAGCAGGAGTGCTCTCCTGCCAACAAAGCTGCTGTTGCTCATTGGGGGTGGAATTTTTTTGTCGGCAGGAGAGTTTTTTGCGGCTGACAAACAGCAGCTGCTCTTTGCGCCTTTTAGCAGCACGGCTGTAACGGCACAGCTGTGTCGCTAAAAGTTGCATAGTGTAGACATAGCCTTGGTGAGAGAGACAAGCTTTGGAGCCTCACAGAGCTCTTCTTCAGGTCTGGGAAATGAACTCCCAGCCTCAGAGCAAAATACAATGTGGAATACATTGTTGAGCGTAATTAGTTAGCACATATTGTAAGAGACCATTCAAGATAGAGGGGCCCATTAACACCTCTGCAGTCATAGGGCAAAAAGAGGGGGTTAGTGGGTGACAGATTGTTGTACTAAGCCATAAATCCAGTGTCTCTGTTCATTCCATAATTTTTTGTGTCTATCAGAGGAATTATTTTAAGCTCCCAGCATAAATACACAGTAGTTATGGTATGTGAAAGTTCAGTCCTAAGTGCTCCAGTAAATTACATGTACTTTTCAGATCACTGTATCCTCCATCTTTTGTCTTAGTGTTGCGCTTAAGTTTTACTGAGAAAGAACTGGATGTAGCTGAAGAATAGCTGCTCTTGTCTATTGTTGAGAGGTGCATTATCTGTGCAGAACACAGTGATTTAAGAAGCAGTCAGATGACTTGTTCCATGGGTGAAAAGCACCATCCATGCCTATGGTTATTCATATTAACAAGATCCTCAATATCTTTCTCCCAAGATTTTGAAATCTTGACAATGTTCACAACATGGAAAACCAGTTCTCATCCAGTTCTTCTACCCACCACTGAACAGCAGTGCTGAAACTGATCAGACTATTGTTAACTTTCCAACAGGTGAGTTTTAACCCCTGCTATAAAGTGGTGGGCAGTAATGAAACTGACAAGAATCATGTCTATTTAAGGCAGAGGCTTTCAGGGTTTCTAGGTTTTCCCAGCTCCAGGAACACCCGCCAGATGGACGGCCAGGGATCCCAGAGACCTTATTTTGTTTCAAGTTTCAGTGTTTCTGATACAAAATATTACTGGAATTCCAATGTATGAAAATTCTTTTTTTTTTTTTTGGTCTTTTTATCCCAGTTCAGGAAGAAAAATATTTCCAGAACCCCAATATGTTTCCATGCAACTAACATTTTGTTTCCCAGCTAGCTCTAATTATGATATTTCCAAAGCAATTATGCAAACTAAAGGGGCCAGTGTCTTTTTTATTTGCACTCATGAAAATATTAAAATATTTGGGGTTAAACTTTGAGATTGTATGGGCATTATGAAAGCAGGATTTGAACGAATCCCTTCAGGCAAAAATCTGAACTTTGGACTGTTTTTTTTTCCAAACTGACCAGCCCTTTCAGTACTTTGGCTCATCAGTACATATTTCTTAACACATATCTAGAAATGCTGTGAGTGAATGAGAATGCAAACATGAATCTTTAACCAGAGGATAGAAATACCATAAAAATTTACAGTAGCAACACCAAAAAAAATTCAGCCGAGGGTAACTTCATAGTAGAAAAATTTGCACTTACTTAAAAGTGTAGGATAGGCAATGTGCAATGGATAGAGAATCTTCAGCTTTATTTAATCACTTCACTTTTCATTTGAAAAGTAATTCATCATGGAAAGTCAGTGGGGTAGAGAGAGCACTAATTGCAGCAAAATATCAAGGACAGTTTTCCTCTGTCTTAATTAAACATTAATGAGTAAAGTTATTTGCAAATGCATGCAGTGGGGATGGACTTGTCAATCCAAGTTTGGTAAATAGTGACACTGGGTGTCAAAATAAAACACCTTAATTGATTTATACAGAAATAGTTTAAAAAGAGTACACCTGGACTGACATTTCTTCAGGTTTTTATAGAGTAGTTTCCTTATGAATTATTTATAGAGAAACTTGGCCTGACCTATCTTAATTACACAAGTGATTGTTTCCAAACTAATCAATTTTGTAAGGGAAGTGAATCTCTTCACTGTTAGTCCTTGCTACCTCAGTAAGGATACAGAATGAAAAATATGACTTATTTTGATTAAAACCTTTTTCTCTTCTCAATCTGTCAATGCCAACTGTATCTATAGTATTCTACCAATAGTATTCTTCCATTTACTTGTGTGCTCTTCAGAAGGCTAGTTCTAATTTTAAATATGACTAAGTTATGCATATATTGGTGAGGTTTGTTTAGTGAGCAAGACACCTGTGAGAAATCTAAGAGCAGTACCTACTTTTGTATGTCTAGCCATAGGGCACATACAGTAAATGAATAAATACAGAGGTTAAAAAATGAAGAGTCCAGATTATTTAGCATTAGGCGGAGATTGGAATTTAAGTGATGAGTGGTAAATATTCAGCATTTCTGAAGCAAGCTAATACACTGGATATCAAGAAAAGTGGCTCAAATGAGAGAACTTCCTCTTCTCTTACTAAGAATATATATTTTTTTATTTATAGAACATTTCACAACAATAGAAATGCATACACAAATAAAAAGTAAAAAGACAAGAGCCAGAAGTGATCAGTGCTAAGTATTACAAAACCCCAACTCACACCTACATTTCACATTTTAGAAAAATAAAACTGTAATAAATGACAACAGCAATCTATTTGGATATGGAGAGGACCTTTCTCTTAGGATGAGAATGTAAATTTGGTCTCCTGTTAACAAATGCAGTTGGGAATGATGCTGATCAGGACAGGGTTAACATTTTTGCTGCAAAGTTCTACTCAACTAACTACTTCAAGCAGAAAACATAAAATGAAGACATTATAGGAGAAAGACTAATGCATATAAGAGAAAAGGTAAAGAGAAATTGAAGCTCTATTTAGGAAAGCGTCCAGATTCAGAAAAGCACTGAAGCAAATGGTGAAATCCTACTGACTTCTGTAAGACTTAAATGTTTTCCTGAATCAGAGTCATAATGTCATCCCATAACTCTAAAGAAAAATATTGCCAGGCTGATTTCATATACAGTGTACTGGCATTCATTTATTGAAGTCAGTAGGACTATTAGCCATATGTAGAAGTTATATGTGTACCTAACTCTTTGCAGGACTGGGACCCAATAATTGCTTGAAATCATCCCCAAAGTCTTTGTGTTTACAGAGAGCATCATCCAGGGCCCAGACATGAAGCACTTAAACATGACTAATACTTATGGAATAGTCCCACTGAAACCAGAAAGCATACTCTTGTGAGTGTTTGCAGAATAGTAGATAATAAATAAATTCAAAAACAGTTTTATTCATGAACAAAAATTAGTTCTGTAAATTGTTTCAGTCTTCAGAGAACACCACTGTAAGCACATTTTGTGTGACTACAAAGCCACTTCTTTTGAGCCTTAGAAATATTTATTTTTAAGCTTGGAAGGATTGGATTTTTATTGATAGATGTTGGTTTCACACACAAACCATTTCTATTGAAGATCATCAACATTACTGATAGGCAAAGTAAGGCAAAGTGCTGCTTGAGAGCGTATTAGAATTTGATGTAAGGATATTTCCTTTGTATATTTTGACATGTGATGTTGACATTTTGTCGTTTAATGGTTATAAAGCTTTAAGTTTTAGAAATCGTCTGTCATGAAATACCATAATTGTTGTCTGATCCAGCATAATTTCCCAGAACTGTAGACATTTAAATAAATATGCGTAACCATAACTTTGGGCAACCATGAACATGTACATCTATAAAAAAAGAAAAAAATGCTTAAAAATAAACATTGATATTATTTAAAAATGAATTCTGACAAGGCTATGTATATTTCATTAAAACTATGCAATAAAATAAGTTTGGAGAGTTAGGTACCACCACAAATGATGAGTATTTATTATACCAAGATTTTCTCTCCACAAATCCCTAAAAGGTTTTTTTTTTTAAAGAACAAACTATCTCCTCCATGAAAACATTGACAGCATTGAAGGCACAGTTATTCATCAGCAACATAGTATGCCACAGGTCCAACTGGAGAGTCACCAAACTTGATATGCCAAAGTATCACAATTTAAACATTAACTGACTCTTTTCACAAAGAATATAAATCATTCCCTGAGCAGTCTTTATCTGGATGAGAAAAAAATAGCAGTTTGTGATAAATCTGCACATCTTTAGACAGTTGTTTTGCTGCACAAATAACAAAGCTATTCATATGCAATAGATTATATAAACTAGTATACTCTCCAGTAAGAAAAGGAGTAATTGTGGCACCTTAGAGACTAACCAATTTATTTGAGCATAAGCTTTTGTGAGCTACAGCTCACTTCATCGGATGCATAAAGTGGAAAAAAAATGCATTTATGCATCCAATGAAGTGAGCTATAGCTCACAAAAGCTTATGCTCAAATAAATTGGTTAGTCTCTAAGGTGCCACAAGTACTCCTTTTCTTTTTGCGAATACAGACTAACACGGCTGCTACTCTGAATACTCTCCAGTGTTCCTACTTGGAGTAATTGAGAATATAAAAAATATCTCAACACAACTCAGCAGGTCTGACTCTAAAAATTCAAACGTGGAAGTTAGTTAATGTGGAAAGTAAGAATTAGTCAATTATAAAATCAAGAGGCCACAGATATTTTTATTGCTTTAGGTTTGTTTGTTTAATTACCCAAGAATTTGCAGGAATACATGCTGTTTTTCAGATAAAACCAGAACTATTGGGGTTTTCCTTTCAGTGTCCTTTAGTTAGTTAGTTAGTTAATTTCTTTATTTATTATGAAGAAAGGGCCAGAATGTCAACCCCTTATGCATATTGGTGGGCAGCTACTCACATGAATACTCTCATTTCATTAAAAAGAAAAGGAGTACTTGTGGCACCTTAGAGACTAACACATTTATTTGAGCATAAACTTTTGTGAGCTACAGCTCACTTCATTGGATGCATTCAGTGGAAAATACAGTGGGGAGATCTATATACATAGAGAACATGAAACAATGGATGTTACCATACACACTGTAACCAGAGTGATAACTTAAGATGAGCTATTACCAGCAGGAGAGTGGGGTGTGTGGGGGGCACCTTTTGCAGTGATAATCAAGATGGGCCATTTCCAGCAGTTGACAAGAACGTCTGAGGAACAGTGTGTGTGTGTGGTGGGGGAATAAACATGGGGAAATAGTTTTACTTTGTGTAATGACCCATCCAGTCCCAGTCTTTATTCAAGCCTAATTAATTGTATCCAGTTTGCAAATTAATTCCAATTCAGCAGTCTCTCATTGGAGTCTGATTTTGAAGTTTTGTTGTTGAAGAATTGCAACTTTTAGGTCGTAATCGAGTGACCAAAGAGATTAAAGTGTTCTCCAACTGGTTTTTGAATGTTATAATTCTTGACATCTGATTTGTGTCCATTTATTCTTTTACGTAGAGACTGTCCAGTTTGACCAATGTACATGGCAGAGGGGCATTGCTGGCACATGATGGCATATATCACATTGGTGGATGTGCAGGTGAACGAGCCTCTGATAGTGTGGCTTGATGTGATTAGGCCCTATGATGGTGTCCCCTGAAGAGATATGTGGACACAGTTGGCAACGGGCTTTGTTGCAAGGATAGGTTCCTGGGTTAGTGGTTCTGTTGTGTGGTGTGTGGTTGCTGGTCAGTATTTGCTTCAGGTTGGGGGGCTGTCTGTAAGCAAGGACTGGCCTGTCTCCCAAGATCTGTGAGAGTGATGGGTCGTCCTTCAGGATAGGTTGTAGATCCTTGATGATGCGTTGGAGAGGTTTTAGTTGGGGACTGAAGGTGATGACTAGTGGCGTTCTGTTATTTTCTTTGTTGGGCCTGTCCTGTAGTAGGTGACTTCTGGGTACTCTTCTGGCTCTGTCAGTTTGTTTCTTCACTTCAGCAGGTGGGTATTGAAGTTGTAAGAATGCTTGATAGAGATCTTGTCGGTGTTTGTCTCTGTCTGAGGGGTTGGAGCAAATGCGGTTGTATCGTAGAGCTTGGCTATAGACAATGGATTGTGTGGTGTGGTCTGGGTGAAACCTGGAGGCATGTAAGTAGGAATAACGGTCAGTAGGTTTCTGGTATAGGGTGGTGTTTATGTGACCATCGCTTATTAGCCCCATAGTGTCCAGGAAGTGGATCTCTTGTGTGGACTGGTCCAGGCTGAGGTTGATGGTGGGATGCAAATTGTTGAAATCATGGTGGAATTCCTCAAGGGCTTCTTTTCCATGGGTCCAGATGATGAAGATGTCATCAATGAAGCACAAGTAGAGTAGAGGCATTAGGGGACGAGAGCTGAGGAAGCGTTGTTCTAAGTCAGCCATAAAAATGTTGGCATACTGTGCGGCCATGCGGGTACCCATAGCAGTGCCGCTGATTTGAAGGTATACATTGTCCCCAAACGTGAAATAGTTATGGGTGAGGACAAAGTCACAAAATTCAGCCACTAGGTTTGCCATGACATTATCGGGGATACTGTTCCTGACGGCTTGTAGTCCCTCTTTGTGTTGAATGTTGGTGTAGAGGGCTTCTACATCCATAGTGGCCAGGATGGTGTTTTTAGGAAGATCACCGATGGATTGTAGTTTCCTCAGGAAGTCAGTGGTATCTCAAAGATAGCTGGGAGTGCTGGTAGCATAGGGCCTGAGGAGGGAGTCTACATAGCCAGACAATCCTGCTGTCGGGGTGCCAATGCCTGAGATGATGGGGCGTCCAGGATTTCCAGGTTTATGGATCTTGGGTAGCAGATAGAATACCCCAGGGGTGTGTCTGTGCGGATTTGTTCTTGTGCTTTTTCAGGGAGTTTCTTGAGCAAATGGTGTAGTTTCTTTTGGTAACCCTCAGTGGGATCAGACGGTAATGGCTTGTAGAAAGTGGTTTTGTAGAGCTGCCTAGCAGCTTCTCGTTCATATTCCGACCTATTCATGATGACAACAGCACCTCCTTTGTCAGCCTTTTTGATTATGATGTCAGAGTTGTTTCTGAGGCTGTGGATGGCATTGTGTTCTGCACGGCTGAGGTTATGGGGCAAGTGATGCTGCTTTTCCACGATTTCAACCCGTGTACATTGGCAGAAGCACTCTATGTAGAAGTCCAGTCTGTTGTTTTGACCTTCAGGAGGAGTCCACCCAGAATCCTTCTTTTTGTCATCTTGGTAGGAAGGTCTCTGTGGGTTAGTATGATGTTCAGAGGTGTTCCATAAATCTGGAAATCCTGGATGCATTTTTCTTAAGCCAGACTTCAGAGGAGTTGCACTTACTCATATCAGCTTTGAATTTAACCCTGGATGTGTTTCAAATTATGGAATGACAAAGTCTTATTCAAATGTTATTTACTTACTGTGAACTCAAGCAAACCAAGCCAACCCTTATAAACTAGTTAACAGCATTTATTTTGTTGTGTTGCTCACAGCACTTTTTGCTACCTTGCTTTCTGTCTGTCTCTCTTAGGTATTTTTATAGCACCTAGCATTTGAAGTGAAGGGTGAGAAAGAGACAGAAGCCAAATTGACATATAACCCACCACCAACAACAAAAAACTGTTTTGAATTGTAAAAGCACCACCCTGCCTATACAGCATGGTACACCCACTAGTGTATAGGATGAAAGCAAGCCATTTGAGGAAAGAGTCCAAATGAACCACTCTGATGGAATGTGCTGATTTCCGGTCTGTACCAAAAGATCCAAGTACAATTTTTCTGCTGGCTCTGGTTCACCCACTCCCTCCCTTTCCCCTTGTGATGTTTACAAGACTATTGCTGTTTAAAGATAGAGTAAGGCATGGATTGACATTCACCCCAAACAATGCCCTTAGAGGTGGCCAAGTTGTATTCCCCACAAATTAACTAAACAGTAAATGTTGCTGCTACCAGATAACTTATTCAAGAAGAATTTTTCTTGAAGCATTCCACACGGGAGCTGCTAGTCGAGCTTCTTATTGTCCCTCCCTTCAACTCCCGTTCTCCTCATCTCTGCATTACTTTTGGCTTCCTCCCTTTTTTTTTTTTGTCTTGTACATCTGCTGGGTATGCAACTGTTAGTGTCACTACACACAGCTGTTGCATTACTGATCAGAGTTTCACAATCTGTCCCATTTATTCTATTACTGCTATTTCATACACACTTTTTCTCCTTTCACATTCACCTCTACATTGCAGTGAACTTTAACTAACATTCAGTTGTTTAAACAGATGAATACACTGATAATATGATCTTATGGCTGGGAAAGTCTCCGCACTAGCTAAAATGGCAAACAATGCAATATATCTATTCTAAACTGGAAACAATGTATACTTCAACAGCATGTGTCAGCTCTATGCATTTCCTATGGAACTGTCATTAAACATGCCATTATTGCAGACAATGAAATCATTCAGCACAATGGAGGTTATTATGGCAAATGATGATAGAGTTATTTGCATATGCAAACACAATAGCTACAATAGCTACACGAAGGGATTGCAGAAGCCAGGGCTAAAATGCCTTGGTTGTGTCTTGAGGTACCTACAAAATTCCACAGGATCTGCTGGAACTGTTAGGAAACTTAAGAACTTATTTAAATACATGTGATTAGCTTATCCACTTCTATAAAGAAGCCTACAGAAAGCGAGAGGGGGGAATATGTTATGGAGTGCCCAGATAACTGTCCCATCAGGTAGAAGAATTTTTTATGCTGTGGAGAAGTCATTGTGAACCTGTAGTTACACAAGGAAGGGGAAGGCTCCATAGAATGTGATTGTATGGACTGATTCACCCACTCCAATGACTGGACAGTAGTGATCATTACAGTGTCATTTACATTTAAAGATGCTTGGACTTGGAAATACCCTGAGTCATCAGTCAATGCTGCCATAGGGAGTAGTTGGCCCCATGCTCTAATCCCACCTACTCACAGTCACTTCCAGCTGAAGAACTTTCTTGTTGTCATAGAAGGGAGGATTGTTCCACAAATTAATTTCATTCTATAAAGTTTCTTCTATTGTCCTTGTCACTGTAGTATTTGAACATGCTCCATTGCATATTATGTGACACCATAGCATCTGTCTTGTGGTTCATTCTCTCTCTCTCCCTCTCTCCCAGGGTGGTGGTGTGTCTGATTTTGGGAGGGATTTGGGTTTTTTTTAATGCGCACGTAGCTATGTGTTTATGTTAAATAAGATCAAAGGAGTGTGTCCTGCATTTGGAGTAGAAGATGGTGAGGTTTGTGATGGTCCTTATTTCCAGTGGGAGTTTATTACACAGTCTCGGACTGGCCTCTCACACGTTTTCATCACTGCACCTAGCTGCTCCTCCAAAATCTTTGTCTTCTGCATGGATGAACTTTACCTCATGGTAGACAGCTCCATTATACCTAAGGAGTGGAGCTGTTAAGCATGATCTTCATCCAAGAGCTTTAGGCTGTTTTAGATATGCTGGGCCTAGGCCATTGAGTTACTTGAAGGACCTAGACCTTGAAATTTGATATGCTCCATGAGGCCGAGAGAGAGCAAAGGACAGGTTTCATGTTCTGAGGATAGCCAGTGTTGCTGATGAGATGAACTGCTGCAGTATTGTCTACTAGTGGGATTTTCCTAAAGGCTGATGGTTTTGTACAGTGGTAAATTATTTGGCTGTAGTCCAGATGGGATTACTAGTTTCTTTCCTCCTACCGGTTCGGATCCGCTATATCTGGGTCACTTTCATGCACAGAGCAGAGGAGATGTTCTAGCTCTTTGTTTTTCCTATCCTTTATAATAGATCACATTGATGTACTTTTAACACTTTCATCCACCATCCCAGTTCACTCAGGTTCTAATTTAGACATTATTTAGTGTTTCACTGGGATCTCCATGAGTAGCCAGATTCTTGTGTATATTCTGCATGAAGAAAGTTTACACATGATCCTGGTCCCGAATAAAGTGTCTTATTTGTGTGATCACACTAAAGTGTCGATAGGAATCATTAAGACTGCACTTGTGAAACACATCATTTAAGACACAAACTGGTCAGAATAAGAGTTGGATGAATGTACAGAAAATGTGATTTTAATGGAATTGTAGGTCTAGGCTGGATGGTTCTGAAACTGTGCTGAACTGGAAATAAATTCTTTGGTGGCTGTGTAGCTTAGTGTGTTTACAACACTGAAGAGACAGGATTTTTTTTTTCTGTTTTGGGGGATATTATCCAATCCTCTACTGCTTTCCTAATGGAATTTGAAATCTGTCATTTCTTTTCATTTCTGTAAGGAGCAGCTTCTCTGTCAGCACAAGTAAGGGAATAGGACGGTTAATATCTGCTCCTTCAATTGATTCTATAGACGGAAATATTGTAGGTCCTGCAGTACATAACTAATGGCTGTTATTTTAACTGTATTTATGGCAGTAATGTGTTTCTTATCCCCACACAAAGAAATATCATTTTCTACAAGTTAAGACTAGTAACACAGGTCATTTACGGGGCTGTATGCTAGGTATTTCAGTGTTACTTGAAACTTTTCCACAGTAGATTCTCAGATTTTATTTAATCTAGTAGTTTCTTTAGGATGCTCACATCTTGAGATGGTATTTTATATTTCTAGATGTATTTTTGCATCTCATATGGTGCTGTGATTTCTCTCTGCCTGGGTCATTTTTTAGAAATATTTAAAATGATGGTCCACTTCACCCGTTCCACCTTTTCAATTCTTATACTTTAAATCATCTGCCAATATGGAGTGAATATTGTGTTGAATATAAATGACAATGGTATTGGCTAGTACCACATCACATTTAATTACCTTTAATAGATCTGGTTGAAGATAAGGAAAATGTATTCACTGATTTAATTATTCAATGAAAGTTGCCTTAATCAAATTATTCATTGAATAGCATCTGATCAGCTATGTAGCTAGTCTAAAAATGCACAAAGATTTGAATAACAAAATTTTCCAAATAATATTTGCAACAAAAATTCAACCAGTTCTGATATTTAATTTCCCCACAAACGACAACAAGTTATTACAAGAATGGCCATACTGTATCAGACCGATAATCCATCTAGTCCATTATCTGGCCTTACAGCAGTGGCCCGTGCCAGATACTTCAGAGGGAATGAACAGAACAAGGCAATTTATTGAGTGATCCATCCCCTGATGTCTAGTCCCAGCTTCTGTCAGTCAGAGGTTTAGGGACATCCAGAACATGGTGTTGCATCCCTGCTCACCTTGGCTAATAGCCAATGGTGGACCTATCCTCCATGAACGTATCTAATTCTTTTTTGAACCCAGCTATACTTTTGGCATTTACAGCATCCCCTGGCAACAAGTTCAATGGGTTGACTGTGCGTTGTGTGAAGAAGTACTTCCTTATGTTTCTTTTAAACCTGCTTCCTATTAACTTCATTGGGTGACCCTAGTCAGACTTTCTTCACACAATTCATGATTGTATAGACCTCTCTCATATCCCCAGTTAGTCGTGTCTTTTCCAAGATGAACAGTCCCACTCTGTTTCATCTCTCCTCATATGAAAGCTGTTCCATATCCCTAATCATTTTTGTTGCCATTTTCTGTACCTTTTCCAATTCTAATAAATCTTTTTTGAAATGGAGTGACCAGAACTGCATGCAGTATTCAAGGGGTGAGTGTACCATGGAGTTACATAGTGGCATTAAATATTTTCTATTTTATTATCTATCCTTTTTCTAATGGTTCGTAATATTGCTAGCTTTTTTGACTGCTGTTATACTTTGAGCTTTCAGAGAACTTTCCACAATGACTCCAAGGTCTCTTTCTTGAGTGGTAACTGAGGCTTTGTCTACACTACTGGGGTAAGTTGACCTAAGTTACTCTACTCCAGCTACGTGAATAATGTAACTGGAGTTGATGTAGCTTAGGTCGACATACCATGGTGTCTTCTCTGTGCTGCATAAACAGGAAATGATCTCCTGTCGATTTACCTTATTCTTCTCGGGAGCTGGAGTACCAGAGTTGACCAGAGAGAGCTCTGCCATTGATTTAGTGGATATTCACTAGACCAGCTAAATTGACAATCGCTGCATCGATTGCAGCAGCGTTGATCTCCCTGATAGTGAAGACAAGCCCTTATGCCCCATCATGTATTATGTATAGTTGGGATTATGTTTTCCAATGTGCATTACTTTGCATTTATCAACACTGAATTTTGTCTGCCTTTTTGTTGCCCAATCACCCACTCTTGTGAGATTCCTTTGTAACTCTTTGCAGTCTGCTTCAGACTTAACTATCTTGAGTAATTGTGTGTTGTCTGCAAACTTTGCAGCCTCACCATTTACCACTTTCCCCAGATCATTTAAGAATATATTGAACTACATATACTTGGGGGACCCTCTCCACTATGAAAACTGACCATTTATTCCTCCCCTTTGTTTCCTAATTTTTAACAAGTTACTGCTCCATGAGAGGACCTTCCCTCTTATCCCATGCCTGCTTAAAAGCTTTGGTGAGGGACCTTGTCAAAGGCTTTCTGAAGGTCTAAGTACACCCTATCCACTGGATCACCTTTGTTCACATGTTTGCTGACCCCCGCAATAAATTCCAGGAAATGGGTGATTAGACTCACCTTCATACCATCTTCTCTCAATAGAAGTGTCTAGTTGCTATTGCTAAGGAGACCGTGAAATGAAAAAAGCCTTACCCATAAATATGACAGGAGAAATAATTAGGTGAAAACATAATCACTCTGTATTAAAAATGGTCAAATTATCTGGGAGGCAGAAATGAGAATGTCAGCCTAACCACAGAACAACAGTGAGAAAAGAGGTAAATTAAAAAAACAGCAGATAGGGAAGAAACTGCTGAGGAGGCAAAGTGATGAAACATGCACACAAGATTAAAGAATTCAGATCCAGGTGTTCAACTAGAAATCACCTGAAATGATATCCTGAACTTACGGATTTCTAGTGAAATATTCTCAAAGAAGAAATTTCATATTATTAAGCATGAATTACATCCATTAGTGTGCAGCACGCTTTTGCCCTAATGATCTAATTCATAAAATGTGATACTGAAACTAGACAGCTCAATGAATTATACTGGACTGGCTGGCTCAGACAATGAGATATAGAGCCTCTTGTCTGTAGGCCAAGAGCTTGAAACTAGCACAGATCAGCTATTACCAAGTGATGGCTGTCAGTGATCTCCATTTAACTACCCATGGACCAGTACTACTACACCTCCATCAACTGGCACTAGTTGGTAGCTTTATTGATATTCTGAGGAGATAATCCAATGACCCAGAGTGCAAGGAGCTGGTTTGGATCCTGGCACTGCTGCTGTACCTTGTACCTCTTCTGCAATGGCTCTCTTAGCCACCACAGTAGCACAGAATTGCTGAGTTGCGAGAATACCTCAGCTATTCACTCTTCTCTTCCTGATTTGCCTTCAAACATCCTGTGCCACAAGCAATGTGGCTCAGCAAAGAGCAGGAGTTATACCAGCCTTCTGGCCCCCTTTTGCCAGTGTAGCAGATCAGGAAGAACTGATCCCTGGCCTATGTGCTCAAGTGGTAAAAGACAAAGATTGTTTCTGCTGCCTTGTGCAACAAGCAACAGGAAGTCACTGCTGGGGTTTTTGTACATGCTGTAGTTACATAATTCTGAATTTGGGTCATATAGCCAGCAAATTCCTTGTTATAAAGGGCTTGGCTTGAATATAAAGAATTGTATTGCAGTGGAAACAAACTGGACCCAGCAAGGATATTAAGTTTATAATATTCCTTCTTTACTTAGTTAAATCCATCTCTAGAAGATACAGTTTTAAACTTTGTGTTTCTAAAATTTTTCTAAAACCTTTTGCTCTTCTCAGTAAATTACAGCACATAATCCATTAGATAGTGTCTTAGCCTGTGATAGGGCTATGTGAAAAGTGGGGATTAAAAAAACACATCCTGTTTCTTATATTATAAATTATAAGAAATTTAACATTAAAAATCTTGTCTACAGTTTGCCTAAAGTCCCAGTTCAGCCTTAGGTTTCTTTTTCTTACAATCAATTTAAACACTTTCTATTATCTCCCAGGATCAAATGAATCAATCAGCATCTTATACATCCTTGTGGATCCTCAATCATGCTTGCCGGAGGCAATGGAAATCAAATCAAAAACTGCCTCTATGGGTAGGGGGTTTATAATTCAATACAACAGAATGTACAGTAGTAGCAAAAAATCTACCATGCATAAATTGGAATACAATGTAACTATTTGTTGCAAATTGTTTCTTCTTAAGTTTGTATAGGGATTTACTCTATCTGGTCTTTTAATATCTAGTTTTAAAGCATTATTTCATTCTGATCTGAAAAGTTCTTTGTCCCTCTTGGTTTTGTAACCCAAATTTTATATTCCTAATTACAATTTCATAGATTCCTGCTGGTTGTTATAACTCTGTATTACAGCTTCTGTATCCTGGTTTAGATCTTTTCTCTGAGGCACTGGAAGGTAAAGGGGGGGGGGGGAAGTGTTCCCCTTCCCTATTTCCATGTTTAGACCAGTTAAAGTAAATCTTGGAAATTTAATATATTATTTGAAACATTTTGTTTTAATAGTAGAGGTTTTTTTCTTACCTGCATTCAAAATAGCCAGCACTAATGAAGCCTAACCCAACCAACTCACCATTGATTTTTTGCCAGGTACCAAGTAGGCCTTGATTATCACAAGGACTATTAAAAAGTGTAAAGTTCTTATGTAATGTTTCAGTTAAACAAAGTAAGTGAAATGGAGTCTTCAGAGGAATTACAATGGAGTGAATTTGGCCAAGTTTACTGAAGCTGTATGCAGAAATAGTGAGGGTAGTTTTAGTGAATTCCACTCCATAGCCAATGGAAACTGCAGAATCCACCTGATCCGGATAGTTTGAAATCAGAGGGGAACCAATAAGTCATACACCAAAGGAGCAATCTTGCTTATCTAATACAATAAGGTGTCACAGTCCAGTACCCGTGAAGAGTTATTTCTGCTGACTCTTCAGCATTAGTTCAGTTGAATCCTATTAGCTGCAATTCAGTATGATCAGAGGGTTGAAGGCCTTCTGAGAGGCAGAGAAAAACTACGGGCAGGAACAGAAAGGTCCATCTGGGAAAACTTTAGTAACGGCCAAACTTAGGAGACATTTCAGGCTGAGATATGCCACTTGTTGATATTTATGTTTAATTGCAGGAAAGTAGTAAGTTTTGGGTCATATTCTGTGGCTACAGTGATTTGAAGTACAGTGTGTATGCACCACAACGATAAGGACATGTCTACACTAGCCTTATCTGCTTAGGTTGTCCCACTGGTGCAGCATCAAAGGTAGAAACACCAGTGTAAACAGGCCACCAGTGTTTTAACCACTGATTCATCTACTCTGATGAGAGCCAGGTTATGTCACGTGGTAGTTGAAATGGCAGCACTTTAGCTACACGAGCACTCCCAATACTGCTAGAATCAGTGGTGGAAAATTTTTGAATTAAGTGTAAATAATTATTGAATTAAGTGTAAGTATCCTTGGGTTTCACTGTATTAAATGCAAAGTTTATGTATCATTGAGGACCAGGATGGTATGTAACCTCTCTAGGGGAGAAGGAAGTAATGTGAGGCCTCGGAGTTCAAAGGACTATATCGGGGTGGCCAAGCAGTGCCTTGTGAGCCGCATGCAGCTCTTTTACAGTTAAAGTGTGGCTTGCCAGACTGTTTGGGGGAGTTTGGGGCTTCTGCCCTGAGGCGGGGTAGTGGGGCGTCTCAGGGCTTCAATCCCGTGAGAGGCACATGCTGGGGCTCGGGGCTTCAGTGGGAGCGGGGCTGAAGCCCTGAGCCCTGGCAAGCTGAAGCCCCAAGCCTCCCTGAACCCACAGGTCAGAAGCCTCTAGCCCCAGCAACCTGCCACAGGGCTAAAGCTCCAAGCCCCAGCAGGCGTGCCCCGGCTCTCAAACTTGTTGCTCGGAGGGTCAGTAACTTTGCCCATCCCTGGACTATACTGAAAATGTGCCAGACAAGAATGGACTTTTGGGACTATAAGTGTGAAGTGTATTTCCTGAGAAACACCTCTGGAGGACTTAATGCAAATTCCCCACCTCTGGTTATGCAAAACCCCAGTTTTGGAAACTATAACCTGAGGAGGGGGTCATTGTCTGCTGATCATTTATTCCTGGAGACCGGAGAGCAAAGGTCCAAATGCATAAAGAAACAAGCTGATCTGCTCTGTCTCTGTTCTGGTATACACACTCTGGTAAGTTTTTTAGTATGCTAGTAGGTTCTTTTATTGTTTTTAGTATGTTTTTTCTGTAATACTTTCACCTTAAGAATACCTTTGCTTTCCTAGAAAGAGCTGTGTGGTAATTTATAACTGCGGGCAATACGCTTCTATAGAGAAAGCGAAGTTCAGAAGCTGGACTTTTAGGCAGTCTGTCTTGCTGGGAATATCATAGTGTAGTCAAGTAACTATGCAGCCTTAAAGATCCTCTGCTCAGGAAGGAGTGAGATGTGGGTCTTTGCTCAAGAGAGGTGATGGCTGGGAGCCAGAATCAAAGAGTAGTGGGTATTCTTGAGGGACCATGAGGGGCAATACAGGTGCATTTGTCATGAAACTGTGACACGCACAATTTAGTATTTTCTGATCACTTTAAACAGTAGATTATATAGAACATTTAATGTTAATTTATTGTAAGGACAGAGATGCCATGTTACTAAATGCGATATAATGAAAATACAATACTGTAGTTGTAATAGGCTGTCCTCTTTCAGTGGCTAGTCCAAAGAAGATAAACCTACTACTGCTACATGAGCTAACTTCACTTCACTTCACATCTTGATCCCCTCTCTTTTTACTTGGGGTTGGAGGTGCCCATGATTCTTCACCACTTCTTCCAGTTTCTGGCACTGGAAGAAGTTCACACGTCTTGGGTTCCAGTCCTTTTCTCTGCTTGAGTTAACTATTTTTCTTAACTTCAAATATTTAGTTCAGCAGATTAAGGTTTTAAAACCAAAGACATTCATGTTCATTTCACTTCTTAGTAGCACGAGGTGTATGATATCTTCTTAATATGAACAAACTGGATAGATTTCTGGCTTTAATTTGTATTCCTTACTCAGAAATACATCAAAGCCCGTCGGAGAGGAGCAAGGATATGTGTAATCTGGATTCATTACCAGTTTATTTAGGAAGAAGCACATGGTGTATGTTGGAGAATCAGACATTACTTTGTTATTTTTACTGAACGTTTGAAAATTGTGAAGAAAAAAAACACCCACTACCTGTGGCAAAACACTGCAATATAGATGGTCATATTATTACACCTTAGAGACTAACACATTTATTTGGGCATAAGCTTTCACTTCATCAGATGCATGGAGTGAAAAAAGTAGGCAGGTATAAAGCCAATTAAATTACGGTGGATGAGGCCCATTCCCAACAGTTGACAAGAAGGTGTGAGTATCAAAAAATAATTTCCTCTTTGTTGATACTCACAACTTCTTGTCAATTGTTGGGAATGGGCCACATCCACCCTTATTAAATTGGCTTCATTAGCACTGACCCCCCTTTTGGTAAGGCAACTCCCATCTTTTCATGTGCTGTATATTTATACCTGTCTACTTTTTTTCACTCCATGCATCTGATGAAGTGGGTTTTAGCCCACGGAAGCTAATATCCAAATACATTTGTTAGTCTCTAAGGTGCCACAAGGATTCCTTGTTGTTTTTGCTGATACAGACTAACACGGCTACCCTTCTGAAACATGTTATTACAGTTTTTTCATGGTGTTTGTATTGCTGTTCTGGAGCCTATGCTTCAATAGGACAAGAGCATGAGCCTAAACTGGAAGTTTCAATACTTCCTCACAGAAGCATTTCTGAATGATATCTGGTGTTGATGTGACAAGAGACATATACAATCATTTCATTTCTTTTGTACCTGTAATATAAGTTACTGAGCAGTACTTGTTCTGTATAACCACTGATCCAACACAAGGTTCAATTACATGGTCCAAAACTTGCTCATTAGGGATGGACTGAGCTGGTTTGAACAGTTTAGAAAGCTCTGAATAAGGTAAAATGAGTGTTTGGCTACCCACCAGTGATGTTGCTATGGGTTACATTATCCTTTGTTGATCTGAATTAGTGTGTAACTTTAATGTTGATGAAGAAAGCTGGACAGGCAGATCTAGAGACTAGAGTAATTTATTTACACATGGAGCAGGTATAGTGCAAACAACATTGCAGAATTCCCCAGGCTGCCCTCCCAGTTTGCCCCACCCCTGATGTGGAATGGTCCCTTGGAAATGGGAGTGCCAGTTGTGGTGATTTGGGATGTGAACATTTGGAACTGGACTGAGACTCATCAACCTCATTTCATAGACAATATTGAACAGCCTTTGGATGTTGATGTATTTCACTCTACTAATCTAGGCAGATTTAGACCAGCAATTCAGAATTAAAAGGCTCTATAGCCTATGACCAATCCAGTCCTTCTGTGATTAAACATAGTGCTCTGGCATTGTATTTTATTTTAGTTTATTTGTTAACTTACTTACTTTGTAAAGAATATGTGTGTTTCAAAGAGCTAATTACAGGTAGCAACTCAGTGAAGTATTTAGTTGGTTACACAACATATATGAAGTTGTACTGGTATGCTGTCTAGAAGAAGTAACTCCAGGATATTAACTATCAAAATTACACAAATAAAATAGCCAAGGCAACATTTGGTAAAATAAATCAACTGTTAGAGAAATGACAGGCAGTCAAACTTACAAGTCAATATATGCTGAGATCTCTGCCTTTATACATTGGTAAATATGTAACGCATCTGGTATAGCTAACAGTTATGTTCCTGTTTGAATGGCTCTTTCACAGAGATCGTGTGTCATTTCTTTAAAAAGTATGTGTTTTTTGAGTACTAGCCATTTCCTGTCTGTTCTTCTTGAGCACCCAGTTCCCTGGATGTTTGTACAGGCTTACAGACTTAATCATCACGCTACCAAATGATAAGATATGCATTTATTAATGAAAATTAAGTATGTGAAGGGTGTTAACACTGAAAATGTAGAGAAATAACATAAGGAGGTCCCAGGAGTCAAAGGTTAACATTTAAAAAGGATAACTTGAGTCTGTTAGAGCTGATTAAAATTTATTGAATTTTCAAGTCTCAGTGACATCTTGTCAAAGCTTGATAAAAGAAAAAGTGACAAGTCCCCACCTGCCACCACGTTTTTTGGGCAGCTATAGAGGAAGTTGACATTTTCCAAATTTTGGAAGTGCCAAAATTCAAAAATAGAGGGGGAGGGGAATCACAACCTTTATTTATTTATTTTTTTTACCATCTCTAGAAAGAACATCAGGAAAATTCTCTCTTGTGAAATCTCTTATATGTAAAATAGTCTGATAGGGAAAGTGGAGAAGATCCAGATATGTTGGTCACTTAATATTAAACTGGATTAATCACTAGAAAATATATTTTAGGAAACATTCCTGCACTGCTTAGGAAAGGACGGGCTACATAACTCACACACTGTTTGAGCTGTATACATAATAATAATTAAAATAAAATAAAATCAGCCTGAGCCAGACATTGTAATGGAAAATTTTAACTCAAATGGTTGAATACTAAATGGTTCAAGAAAATTTATAAATAACTGAAAACAAGGTCTTACACTGGAACCTGTTGGTTAACCTTAATAAACGCAGCACCAGCTGCTCTGCCTATAATAATGGCAGAACCATGGAGAACATGGTGGTTTCAGATTCAGGCAAAAACTTAAAGTAAATATCAGCTTCAGAGTATTGAGTTATTCCTAGTTTTCCTGCTTTTAGTAGCTTTAGCTCTCACATATTCCTTCCTCATCTTTTTAAAATCTAGTTTTAAATATTTCCAGTTTGATAAAGGTAATGACACTCATATGAGCTCTTCCTAAGGCTTTTCCTGTGGGATAGATTCAGGATTGTCCCAATGTCAGCATTTTCCATGTCTGAGGTAGATAATACTTGTCACTTAGAGGTTGAGAATTAACTAAGCCTTCCCTGATGCTGCAGTGTCTTGTCTCATATGCACTCTGTCAGTTAACCCCAGGATGCTGTGGGATCTACTTTTGCTTGAAGATGCAGTTGATCAGCAGTTTAGAAAACTACATAGTAAAATGTCTTTCTCGCATGTCTTTGCTCATACCAGAGCACCTATTTAGCCAATATAGAGCTCTTTTCTTCCAAAAAGAAGATGAATCTCCCACAAGGTTTTCCAGCAAATACAACACTAGTACAAACAATATGCCCTAAGAACATATGTTTGCTAGTTTTATACATCAATAAGAAAATGCTACTGGAGGATATGGTTGTGTTGTGTGAAGGGTGAACCAAGCTATACTTCCTGCTTCCTTACAAAACAAATAAATATTTATATTAGAGCTCAGTAATGAGTCTGATAGCTTTGAAGAGAGTGAAAGAAGTCCCCGGTAGTTATGTATTTAAAAAGCAGCTACTGAGGGACACCTCGTTAACATAGTAGACCATAACAGATCAAGCATGGACGTTGCATTTCATCTTAAATGATTACCCAACTATTGTTAGAAATTTTAGAAACAGACTTGAAAGTTTCTTTATTAATATTAAACACAGCTTATAATAACTTGTTGTGCAGTTTTATCACCTGCTGATTGTAGTGAAAATGTGTCTCTATGTTTCTATGTTTCCAAAACTCAGCTTTTATTAGTGCTGATACATTTGCCTTTCCTTTGAAGTATTAATGGAACTTCAGGTTATAAGCAGAACCCTGTTTATAGTAAAGATTCATAGCTATAACTGACATAACAGTAACAACACAGAGAAAAAACCCTCCACCAACAGTATCTTTTGCTGACTTAATCCTTAGTAACTCTAATGTGTGTTTTTATAGGAACCATTTTACCAGCATACCTTTCTGGAGCTGCCCATTTAAATTTACCCAAGTGAAAAAACTGTAGCCATAAGCCATTTTGGAGCTAATTGCTGCTTATCTCTCTTTTACAGTTTGTAAGTGCTTTTAATTTCTGTTATGTTTTCACCTTCTTGTCTTTGAAGAGAATTCCACATATTCACATCACACAGATAACCGTATCAATATGTCTGGTTATTACAAATGCAAAACAATGGATATTCTCCTGTTTTCTCCCAGCCTTTCAGCTTTTCCATACATTTCTTTGCTTTCCTTCTTCATATTGGTGATCTTCTGTGTTTTCCTCATAAGAAGGAATTCAGTGGGCTTTAGAGCACTCTGCTGTGAGAAGCATCAGAAAAGAAAATATTGTGATGGTAATAAGGCTCATATCAGACCCAGAAGCAAAAAGGGGTGAATCCCTGTCTTGGGTGGAGCAGCTGGAGACCAGGAGAATGGATGTCCTCCAGGTTTCACTCAGCCTTTCATTCCTGTCTGTGTTAGGAGCTGCACAAGGGAAGGGACCTGCTATGAGGAGCTGTTAGGAATTCCAGAGGGCATTTATCTTGCTCCTTTCCCTCCCCAATAGTATCTTTCAGGGGTTATGCAGATGTATGTTTCTCTACCCTTCTAGTAGAACTCCAGAGACTTGCTAAGCTGGTATTTCTCTGACGTTCTGCAAAGAAATAATCTTTGCAATGTGTAGTTTGTCAAATGACTTCCTAATCATTGCCATTTGGTTCCCAGATTGATGCATAATTTAATGCAGCTCTGCTGCCACATCGTTTAGATCCGATGTGCCACAATCCTTGGAGCCTTGATTGTGAGGGTGATACTGCTGGTTTCCAAAGGCAGGGAATATGTTTGTGCATTTTTGATTGATCATTGGCTATAGGTAGTGCCATCTCTTATGGAAATCCTAATCAGAACTAATAATAAAGTGCCTGATCTGCCTCAGCACTGGAATGGCTGGCAGAGCTTTCTCTGACCACCCTGAGGCCAATACTGTGGTGACTATATGTTTATAGCATTCTTTTAAAAACTCTGCCCCCATAAAGGTAGCCAAGATTTAAATGCTGACTGACTGCATTGCGGTATCATATCTACTAGTTACCATGTCCCAGGGAGAGTCCTTATAAGAATGACGTGGCTGGGCAGAGGAGCATGGAAGGAGGTGAAGGGGAGGTGTCAAGAGTGACTGGATATATGGGCATTTAAGGTATCTATAGCCACTAGTAGGCAGTGGGTATTTCTTTCGTGATCCAAATCTATTTTTAAGATGTAATCAGAGCTACTAGAGAATATATAGTGAGATTTTCCTTTACCAAAATGCTTGATGTTCATGAATAGCAAGGATATTAACTTAACTAATGATCCTTTAAATGGGTATGTAAAATATAATTTAAACTACTTGCAACATGCAAAAGAGAGGCATCATTCATTACTGCCAAACTCACTGGCATGTGGAAATCAGAAAATCATTAGCCTTGATAGAAATAGTTTAATACAACAGGGAAGAGAACACATTATTTAGAGCAGTTAAATGACAATTGATGCAACCACTGGTGAAATGCAGAAAAATGAGTGTGATTTAGCAAATGATAAATGCAGCACTTACTACTTACGCATGAAAAAAATGGGAATTTTTCCTCATTATACTGTATATTTAGCCTGAGAGAAAAACTTTGTTGAAATGTTTCATGCACTAATCCTAATTTTCAAAAATATTTTAGACTATGTTTGATCTAAAATAAAATGCTTTATTGGATGAGGAGTATCAGACATACTGCATCTCTTTTTCTATAATGAGAGGAAAGTTACATAAGTAAAAGATGTTTTCACACTGTTAAAATCTTTAGTTGTAACAGTCTAAAGGCTTGTCTTGATTTGGGGAGTGTAATGTAACTGATCATTACACTGATACAGTTACATCATTGCTAATGTAGACACACTGGCCCTGATTTTCATTTACACAAAGGCCATTTTACATCTTTCTGCAAGTATAAAGGGACTTTAAAGTGAACATAAATATAGTTTATACTCACTTTAGAGTCCATTTACATGGCCAGAGTAGTTTAACATGGTCTTAGTGTAAACGTGAATGAGGACTGCTTAATTGGAGCAAAACATGGCCTGTTGGAAAGTGCAATCCCTCTTTTGCACTGGGGTACTGTGTTTGTATAGGGGTTTGCACTGATACAGCTACATCAATGTAGCTACACTGGTGCAAATTTCCCCAAATCCCTTATCCTTAAAATATTATGCATTGGTTAGTAGAACTTGCAAAGTGTGATTGATATGAAGGGGAGAACATTCTTCTGTTGCACTGATTTTCTTAAGATCATCTTTATGTTAAAAAGGCCTGGGGCTAGAATCTTTCTATTACCTTTTACATGATATAATAATTGAGTAATATGTTAATTATTATGAATTTGTTTTTCAGTACTTATGCAAAAATGAATTCAGTGAATGGCACAAGCCAACATAAAGGTGCCTTATGTCAATATAGCTATAGCATTTTCCATATGGGAATAGCTATACCAGTATAAAGCAACTTTATACTGATAGAATTGTGTCCACCCTTGGGGTTTGCACTACTTTAACTATAGTAGTATAGCAAAACGCTTACACCTTTTTAGTGTGGACAAGACCAAAGTTTGTGGCTTTGTCACAAAAAAAAACCCAACAATGCAAAAGTCACACATTTTTAGGGAAAACTGTAAAAATCATGGGGGGGGTCACATTATTTAGGGCAAAATGTCTTTTAATAACTAAAAATCATTTTTAAACTATTTCAATTTCCCAAGGTGTACAGAGCACCAAATTTGTGTAAATTCATGGTGACTAAGACCTTGAGGAGTTGTGAAAATTCCTAAATGTCATAGTTTTGGTCACAGAAATCATGGCTGATATAATCATGCTTGGAGAGCAGAAACAAAGCATATATCTTGTGAAGGAGGAGGAGGAGTGGGTGGTTGGGAGAAATGCTGCTCTTGTGTGCATCGACCAGACACAATTCAAAATTCTGGTGCTGCACCCATCTCCTATGGAATACGATAATGGGCACAACTAACCAAATGGTGTGAGCGGTCTCTAACAGACACACTGGGCCTGAACCTGATCTCACAACAATTTTATGCTGTGCAATTCTATTAACTTCCATGGAGCAACTCCTGATTTACCAGCATGAGCATCAGAATCAGACCCTTTCCTTCTCATGTGTGTCTTTAAATTATACTGGGATAGGATTGCAACATCTGGAAATTAGTCAGTTTTGTTTTGTAATGATATTAAAACAGCTTCAGCGTGGCAAAATGGAGATCATTTACAACAATGCCAACCAAATATTGTATATGACGAGACTAGGAATACTGTTACATAACAAAATAACAAAAAACATTTTGGGTTGATTGTAACAAAAAAAATTTGGAGGAAAAAATACAGTTTTTTCAAGTGTTAAGGGTGCCAATTCATGGCACTCACATTTTCTTGTTTGTCCCTTATACTATAATGAGCCCCAACACCTTATCTAAAAGGTAGACTGGATGGTTTCTCCTTTTAAAGTAGACCTTTGCAATTGACAAAAAGGCATGGGTCTGACATGATTTTGTACTACTTGGTAATGTCCACGGTGAAGGATCATGGTCAATATACTAGAGGAAGGTAATTTTGGAGATAAAGCTATTTGCTACACTATCTTATACAGATGGAGATATGAACATTACATGGTCAAAGGGGGGATAAGAAGAAGAAATGCTTGTGATACAGATGTCTACATTGTAACTAACTATGCCAATTTGCAAAAAAAAATAAAATTTAAATCTAGAAATGAGCTTCTGCTATGTGGATCTACCTTAACAATATCAAAAGTGCAGCTATGGGAAAAGTTTATAAATAATTTTGTTTTTGAGAAGTGAAATGATTGCTCTTTGCAATCTAATTACAGGGACATAAAACTTTAATAGCAATTCATATCCATAACTTTTTTTCCATTGCCTCTTTCAGGTCTCAGTGGAGCTCAGAGAATATAGGACAATTTGAATTCTCTTCATAGATTCTTTTTGAATGGAGTGGTAAGTTCTAGTTTTATTTTTTTTGTCACTTAATAGAACCTGTATCCACATGCAACAATCATCAGACCAGAAATATGTACAATATCTTGCAAGCTGGTAAATTATGATTGCCTCAATCAGTTGTGCTCTACTTAATGTACAAGAATTACTTTTCAGTGATTTATTGTAGTTCTGCATTATGGCTTTTAAATAAACAGCTATGTTGTGAATTATGGCTCTTATAAGAGCAAGACATGAAGAAAAGTCTGATTTTCAAACTTTTGGTGGCAATCAAACAGCAAGTAAATCAATAAAAGTAATAGCTAAAAATGCACCTGCTGTTTCTTCTATATCTTGAAGTATTTAAGTTAGAAATGTAATTCCAAACTAAGAATTTCTTGGAACATCCAATACTCCAAATACCTATAGAGAAAGAACCTGACTCATTTAAGCAATCCAAGATATTAATTCTCTGGAATTAAGGTAAATTGGAAAAAAAAAGGCTCTTGATCTATATTTGACTGATCTGTACATAATTTCCATCATCCAATGGGCCACATTTTCAAAGACACCTCAGCAAGTTTTCTAATATTGTGCCCATAGTTTGGTAAAGGTAATTGAGATGCATATAGTTATATTTAGACATCTGACCACTTTGTAAGTTTAAAGTATGAGCCCATAAATCAGATAATTGAGGGTGAGAGTTTCCAAAAGCACTCCTGTAGCTTTTCCCATATGATGATGAGCAAGTTATAAAATACTACATATAACAGAGAAGACTTCTGCTCATAAGTCACTGGAGTGCCTTTCAAAATCCCACCCTGAAGGGCTAATTCTATTCTGAACCTATAACTGTTGCATCCAAAAGTTTTAATTGCAGCTGATTATGAGTGCTGTTATTTTTGAAAATTGGCACCACATACATCAAAATGCCATTTCATACAGTATAAATTACAATGTGAATTTCAGGAAATCCTATGCTGGGAAACATAATTTTTTGTCATTGGTTTAAAAGGTAGATATTCAATGTTTAATTCAGGCAAGCACAATAACCTGGAAATATCATCCACTCATGATTAGACATGAGATAGTGAATATTAAAGTGTGAAGGGAAGAAGAATTAGCAAGACTCATGATCTCTAACAACCAAATCTAGAATTGTGTTATCCATTTATAAATGTTCTTAACTCCATACATCAGTTCTCTGTGCCATCTTGTAGCTCCTCTTGGGTTTTATAAGTGTATAGATAAATCAATGGGACTTTAGCCAGTGACTTCAATAGGGGATGGATTAGGCTTGTCAAAGTCTATCCTGAGTCACAGAGTGTTCATCAGGCTGATGCACTCTAAAGCATGTCAGTTTCCAGAGCCAAATGTACACAGGGACTGATGTGGCTGGCATCATGTCTGAGACACCTTAGACTCCTTAATTCTATGATTCAGGTACCATTTTGCAGCTTGGTGAACTGGAGGCAGGCTTTCAGTACGGGATTAAGTGAGACTTGAACCCACAACATCTGGGATTGTAGTCAAGTGCCTTAGCCACTCACCAATCACGACTCATAGTGAACTAAAGATAAATAACTGATATCATGAGCCTTGGGATAAAATCAAAATAGGGATACAGCACTGCTATTATGTCATTCACAATCACATTTTCATCCGCTAATTCACTGTACAACTAAGGCGTGTTTACAATGTTGGCTTAGTGTCTTTATTTTTTCATGTGGCTGTTTTACCACCCTGTATGAAATATTCATATATTGTGCCTTTTGCAAATTAGATTTTTCTTCAAGTGGCAAAACAAAGAATAAGCAAACATTTTGGAATAACAGAGACTTGATGGGATAACTCACATGACTGGAGTACTGTCATGGATGGATATAAACTGTTCAGGAAGGACAGGCAGGGCAGAAAAGGTTTGGGAGTTGCATTGTATGTAAGAGAGCAGTGTGACTGCTCAGAGCTCCGGTATGAAACTGCAGAAAAACCTGAGAGCCTCTGGATTAAGTTTAGAAGTGTGAGCAACAAGGGTGATGTCATGGTGGGAGTCTGCTATAGACCACCAGACCACCGGGGATTAGGTGAACGAGGCTTTCTTCCGGCAACTAACAGAAGTTACTAGATCGCACGCCCTGGTTCCCATGGGAGACTTCAGTCACCCTGATATCTGCTGGGAGAGCAATACAACGGTGCACAGACAATCCAAGACGTTTTTGGAAAGTGTAGGGGACAATTTCCTGGTGCAAGTGCTGGAGGAACCAACTAGGGGCAGAGCTCTTCTTGATCTGCTGCTCACAAACTGAGAAGAATTAGAAGGGGAAGCAAAAGTGAATGGGAACCTGGGAGGCAGTGACCATGAGGTGGTCAAGTTCAGGATCCTGATACAAGGAAGAAAGGAGAACAACACAATACAGACTCTGGACTTCAGAAAAGCAGACTTTGACTCCCTCAGGGAACTGATGGGCAGGATCCTCTGGGAGAATAACATGAAGGGGGAAAGGAGTCCAGGAGAGCTGGCTGTATTTTAAAGAATCCTTATTGAGGTTACAGGAACAAACCATCCTGATGTGTAGAAAGAATAGTAAATATGGCAGGTGACCAGCTTGGCTTAACAGTGAAATCCTTAAACACAAAAAAGAAGCTTACAAGAAGTGGAAGATTGGACAAATGACCAGGGAGGAGTATAAAAATATTGCTCAGGCATGCAGGAGAGAAATCAGGTTGGCCAAATCACACTTGGAGTTGCAGCTAGCAAGAGACATTAAGAGTAACAAGAAGGGTTTCTTCACGTATGTTAGCAACAAGAAGAAAGTCAAGAAAAGTGTGGGCCCCTTACTGAATGAGGGAGGCAACCTAGTGACAGAGGATGTGGAAAAAGCTAATGTACTCAATGCTTTTTTTGCCTCTGTCTCCACGAACAAGGTCAGCTCCCAGACTGCTGCACTGGGCAGCACAGCATGAGGAGGAGGTGGCTAGCCCTCTGTGGAGAAAGAAGTGGTTCGGGACTATTTAGAAAAGCTGGACGAGCACAAGTCCATGGGGCCGGACGCGCTGCATCCAAGAGTGCTAAAGGAGTTGGTGGATGTGATTACAGAGCCATTGACCATTATCTTTGAAAACTCATGGCAATTGGGGGACGTCCCGGACGACTGGAAAAAGGCTAATGTAGTGCCCATCTTTAAAAAAGCGGAGAAGGAGGATCCGGGGAACTATACGCCAGTCAGCCTCACCTCAGTCCCTGGAAAAATCATGGAGCAGGTCCTCAAGGAATTGATTCTGAAGCACTTAGAGGAGAGGAAAGTGATCAGGAAGAGTCAGCATGGATTCACCAAGGGCAAGTCATGCCTGACTAATCTAATTTCCTTCCATGCTGAGATAACTGGCTCTGTGGATGAGGAGAAAGCAGTGGACATTCTGTTTCAGTGTAGAATTTGGTGTCAATTTTATTTACTAACAGCTCATAGGTCTTAGTTCATTTTTTCACTGCCAACTGTCTAAAAATAATTTCTAACTCTCTCAGAGTACTTAGAAAACCTCAGCTTTTCTTGGTATGAAAAATGAAGCAGAGAGAGCTTAAGTGACTTGCTAAAGGTCCCTCAGTGACAGACTCACAAAGTAGAAACCTGTTTTTGTGATACCTGTCCAACCTTATAGATACATTTCCTCCATGGCCCTAAAGTATGGATGGTATGGAAGTATTAACTGAGAAAGTCTTGTCACTGAAGATTAAGTCCCAACTATAATACTATTCCAGAAGTTTCAGTTTACTCGTAATTTTTAACATTTGTTTTAACCTGGGTTCATGCCTCTTGAATTTTACTTGAACTCCCACCTAAAGAGAAACTCAGTTGAAGCTCCACCTTTTGCCTGGATTATGCTTCAAATCAAACATGCTTAACTCCCTAGGTTTTCTTTGAATTCAGGACAGGTTAATCAAAATGTTTTCAAACAAATCTTGAACCTCAGATGAGAATCGGAACTGGAAATTAGGGAAGCTTTGTCATAGGTTGAGTTTCTCTGTGAAAGGAGAATTACAGAGCCCTGATTATAAGGGGATCTATTATTTTAGGCTTATCGCAAGGATAAATTATTTTTTGGTATTGTAACAAGTTGTCATCCAATGGATGTCTGAACATGAGTTTGGGAAAACTGGTATGTAATGGTGTCTATAGAGTAAACATAATACTGAGTCTCTGTCTTCTCTGTAAAATAATATCTTAAGGGGCCTGCACTGGTTTCCTTACTTTCCATAACGTTGTAATGATATCATAATAAAGCCTCCATTGGTTATCATTAAAAAATTTGCCCCCATAACAGCATATTTCCAAGTGCTTAGTACTTGTTGGATTTCACCCAATTATTTGCAGGGGAAAGGGAATTATCAGGAAAACTTGGTTTCTGTTGAAAAATGTCATTTTGATAAAACCAAAATATTTTACACAAATATAGCCTGGTGTAACACAAATGCAATAAGAGAGGACACTCTACAGAACAGCCAGCCAGCCAGATGGACCAATATTTTTTTTTCAACTTAGTGTAAACAAGAAACAGTACTAATTAAAACTGATAATTGCTCAATTGCTCTGCCCACAGATTGATTCCTAAAGTGTGTTCAATCTGCCTTAAAGAACACAATAAGCCTGTAGCCTGCTGAAATTTGAAGTGTAAAAGGGTTCCATTTAAAAAAAAAAGGGTGATAATTTCTAGCCTTTCAGGTGAAAAGGTTTCAGAGAATGAATTCTTGTTACAATTTCCATACCTTATGTTCTGAATCATGTATTTGTTTAAAGAAGCGATTCTGCTAAATAGGATTATTTCTGTATGTACACATTTGCATACAAACACTTTTAACTTTGAAAATGCCATTTTAAAAAGCCAAAATGTTTTGTGGAAACATAGCCTGGTGATTAGGGCACTCATCTGGCACATGGAAGGCCCAGTTTCAAGGCAAGCAATGTTACTTAACAGTGCATTTATTAGAAAGATACCTTGGGTTGAAACCTTGAATGGGCTGAAAAAAGGGATATGTTCTAAAAGGTGATTGCTAACATGTATTCACTGTGGTTTCCAGAGGCATGTTCATAAAAATTATGTTTTCTAACTATCCCAGTTACAAAGGGTTTGGTTTATTTCCCCTCAAACTTTTAGATGATCATACATTGTGAAACCATTCTAAGAACAGTAATGCAGTATATGAACAAAGGTAACAAATTTCAGTCACATTATTACTTATGTTGGGACCATGGACTATATACGAGTTTCAAAGTGCTGTTTTGAAATGTATGATCTGTTTTACACTTCCCTTCATTCTATCAAAACCAGGAAACCCATGACTGATAACATAAATAGTTCAAAAGTCAGTTTATATCTTACTGGGATTCTACCATAAAACTTAACTCATTTGGAAACAAAAAGCAGGATATTCTTTCAAAGGCAAGCACAAAATTAAAAAGGCAGATATAGTTCTCATTGTCAATCTATTTTACTACAGCAGATCAAAAAAGTGAAATTATTTTTGTGGGCAAAAAGGTTTTTGAAATAAATTTTGCAAACAATTGTATTTGCCACCTTAATCAACGTTCTCTACCTCTTTCAGCTTGAGTAGGTTGGAAAGTCAATTTGATCAAGCAAGTCTGAATTCGAGGGGAAAAAACTGCCAACAAATTCAAAACCATAATAGACAATGGTAGTTTTTGTAATAATTCCTGCTTCTAAAGTAACTTCAGACTCTGAAACCAATGGCATGTTTCAGAAGTGAGAATTAGAAATTCCAACATTGTTTGTTATGTGCCATAGGGATGAATTGACACCTGGCTTCTAAACCATGTAGGCATGGTTTGCTGAAAGGACTGGCAACAGAAATAAACTGACCATGTTTATGACATTGCTTTACACCTTTTCCCAAGTAGAGCTGGCTTGAAAACATTTCTATTTTTTGAAAATTATTACATTTGTCTTTCATTAATTTCTGGGAAAGCAGTCATTTAGCCTCTTTGTGGGTTGGTACAAGAAGTTGGCGGTTGTGGATGAAACACCTCATTCTGTTATGTGGTGTTGATCCTGCAAAAGGCTGAGGGTTCTGCTGACTCCCTGAGTCAGACGGCTCCAAACCCTTCCCAGGTAAAAAGGAAGTAGGATTGAGGAGAGGATGTAGGGTGTAGGCTGAGCAGTCCTGAGATACGGACCCTGGAAGCAGCCAGTTCTAAGGAGGAAAGCTTGAACTGAATTTAGTTAATCCTAATGCCTTTGATAGCAAAGCTAGACCTCAGGGATAGAGTGAGTTTATTACAGTTGGTTGCACGCACCTGGAATTTGATTCCAAAGTTGGTCCCACTAATACTGCTTCCTTATAAGTTTAGTCAAAGCATATTTGTGTTTCCCTGAGTTATGTAAAGCATTGGACGTTTTCAACACTCAAGTATCTGTGTATGCATCAACGAAAGAAAATGTATATGCAAATTAGAGGCAGCCCACGGACCACATTGCAACTTTCTTATGTGGCCTTCAGCAATGTAAGGGCTTTACCCTATTCATCTACAGTGGAAATAACTTAGAGTGAACTTTTGTTCAAAGACTTTTTTTCCCACCATATCCAATGTCTCATCTAAACTACAGAGAGGGAAGCAGTTGATGGGAACCAGGGAGGAATCACAAAAGTCAAGACCTGGATTCTGCCAGAGAGCAAAGTGATTGCTGTAGATGAGGATACATTAGGAGAGTACCACTTTACCAAGAATCAATCTTCTTTCTTTCTTTCTTTCTTTCTTTCTTTCTTTCTTTCTTTCTTTCTTTCTTTCTTTCTTTCTTTCTTTCTTTCTTTCTTTCTTTCTTTCTTCTGATATATAATGGAAAGTCTTAGACAATCTAAATACGTCCGTCACCACCCCTATAATTAGATTGCACACCCTAAGGGCTGAGAACTAAGCTCTCCTCTGTGGTTCCTGGTGCCCTAAGCAGAGCGTGGGAGATAAATAAATTGTACTAGCCTTTTATAAGGCATTTTCCACACCAGCATCTAACATGGTTTATTAATGTTTGTCAGGCAAGTTTTATTTATACCTGTCTCCTAATAACCTGAGATTCATGCACATTCACACACACACACACACACACACACACACTGAGGGATTCATTATAGTTTAAGAAAGCTGAGCTGTGCTAGCAAGAGGGGGAATAGAATGTGCTACATCTCCACTCCCAGTAGATACTGGGAGCAGGCATAGTGCCCGTTCTAGTCATCTGCGGCTTCAATCTACTTGTATAGTCCATTGACTGGTTCACAGTCATGGATTGGGTCATGGTCATACTCCTTTCCCACTGAAATAGAAACTTTTTGTGGTGGTATCCATTGGCAGCAGCACTATCTCTGAACCCTCCTCTACGGTCCTGCAACTATGTAAGTACTCCTCCCCACACCCCAGTGCTCCCACTGTGCTGCATCCATGAAGAGATTCAGTGGAACAGCCTGGGAGAGAACCTAAGTGTCTTGACTCCCCATTCAGTTATTTAGCCATTGCGCAATACTCCCTCAAAAATATATTGTAAGCAACACAGTCATGGGATCATAGACACCAGAGCTTACAGAGTTTTTCTTTGTCATCTTACAGTAATTACTTTTACACTATTCTCCTTCCCCAAATACCAGTTCTGTCATAGCTTGATCAGGGTTTTCATAACACTAATGAAACTACCTTTAACTGTGCAAGGTTTGTAGAAGAGATGTGCAGTGTCTCTGTATTCCACTGCGAAAACAATCCCCATTCCAACACAAACAACATTTACAACACAACATTTAATCAAAGGTCATAAGTCTGTTGTAATTCTGTTGCTTTTTGCTGACCAAAAAAAAAAGATTGCTTGTATCATTACATTTTCTATTTTTATGGAGCAAAACAGCCCTTCATTTATAGTAATACTGTCTATGAGATACTGCACTGGCAGAAAAATAACAGATTATTTTTCTTTTTCTGCAAGTGGTAGAAACAATGAGTCATAATTCACTGGTGCAGCAATGGATATAGAAATAGAATAATGTTCTTTAAATTGATTTTGGGCAGGTGATCAGAACACAATCTTTATTTTTTTTAATTTTCACCAAGTTGTACTAAACTATTTAACTTCCTATTCCTCCGAGAATCAATATAAGAGTGGGAAGCAACATAATGAAATCTGATGGCTGTAAAGATAAAACAGAACACTCTTATTTACATATTATTTGCCATTATAAAAACCATGTAATTGGAAAATTGGGGAAATATTTAGTAAAATATGTAAGAATACCTTGTAAACTTTGGGCTGGATTTACAAGGGAGATTTATGTATTCAGTGTTGAGTGTTGTTGCACTGAACTTTTAGACACCCTGCCAGCTAGTGGAATTAATGACCCTGAGTTAGCAACCCTATACAGTGCCTGGGGAGTTAAAAAAGAGAATCACAGAAACCAGCATGCCGAGCAGGTAGCCCCTAAACTAGCCAGTAAGAAACACCAAGAAGGGTGAGGACTAAGTCCCCCACTCTCTCCAAGGGATGTAGGTACCTGACACCAAGCTGGAGGGAGACATCTCCCACTTCTCAGAGTTGACAGCCATGAACCTTGTCCCGGTGTTAGGTGCTTAGACCAGGTCAGCCCTTCCTTAAGAAAAAAAAGATGGGCAAAGGTGGAGCCCGTGGTGACACCTCCTTTACAGCCAATGACTTAATGGTTAGAGCACCCTCCCAGACTATGGAATAATAGTTCTCAAACTTATTTGATCATGCCCCCTTCTTTCTATCTATATAGTTTATGCCCCCCCCACCACACAAGTACATATCCCAATAAAAAAAATCAACATGAAACTCACTAAATGTTAAAAACAACTAGGCATTGATTCAAACAGAGCCAACGATGGACTGTAATAACAGCAAAATTGCAATTGGGGTTCATGCTTAAAATTTAATGTGCGCACTGTGTTGTAGCAAACCGACTAATGTACAGATGGCAATGACTTTGTAAAATGCTATGCAAGCTTAAAAGAAATCTGTCAAAATGCATAACACCATCTAGAGGCAAATGCACCGCGCTATTTGAGGACCCGATATGTCCGGAGGAATCAGCTTTGCTAGTTATTCATTGCTAAGGGTAAAATGTGTGCAGTATGTTTTTTTTTTCTCCCAAAGTGTCTCTGCCCCCCAAATACATTCCAAGCCCGCTTCCACACTTTCAAATCCTCTGCTGTGGAAAACCCAGGTTTAAATCCCTACTCTGACTGGTTCAGAATGCAGATCACGCCCCCAGCCTAAAAATGGCTATAGATAGTCTTAGGTGTGTCTGCCTGTCTCTCCTTTTGGAGTTGTTTCAATTTGCCTGAAATACTTAAATATTCATTGGGCCAGGGAGAGAGGAAGAATGACTCCATAACCTAGTGATTAGTGCATTTCATATGAGACCCAAGTTCCAGTCTGCGTTACAGTTACTTAGTCTGTTTCTAGCAGCAGAAAATTAGGTGCTTCGGGGATTTCACTGGTGGAAATATAGGCACTGAGGCACTTTAGCAGCTGAGCAGTGGGTTTGTAAATTCCAGTGGTGGCTAAATACTGGAATTAGGCACCTATGCCCCCCTCGTTCAGTGGTGGCCAACCTGTGGGCCGCATGCGGCCTGTCACGGCAAGCTGCTGATGGGCCATCAGACTGTTTGTTTACATTTGAACGACCTCCCACAGCTCCCAGTGGCCGCAGTTCACCATTCCCAGCCAATGGGAGCTGCGGAAAGCGGTGCCCAGGCCCACACCAGTTCCATTCCTGGGTCCATCCTGGGGTTTTTGTGGTTGGGGTACTATATTGTTACCTGCATCCAGAGTGACTAGGAAAGAGCATGCATACTTTTACCCACCTTTGTAAAATGCTTTGACATCTGTGGGCACAAAATCTTATCTAAATTCAAACTCTTATGCTGCTGTATGAGAGTAGGAAGGGAAACTCACTGTGTGCAAAGCTCTTATCAAATACAAATATCAAACCAATGGGAAGAGATAAAGGATATTTTCTCATTATAATCTTTCAGTTTTAGCCACATGAGGTGTTATCTCTAAAAATAATAAAATAAAAAAAATGGGAAGAAAGAAAAGTAAGTTTTGAGTTGGTTGAGAGTTCCTTTAAGTTGTATTATACAATCTCTGTAAGTATCCGCATTGGTGAGAGTATAAAAAGATGTTTATAGTATTAGCTGCAGGCCCCTCTGAGCAGCATTCATTATAAACAAGAATCAACTTGAGCCTGAGAGGTTGGCTCTAGCACAGTGAGACACTTGTTAAAAAAAAAACACAACTGTTTTCTTACAAAAGACATGGACAAACTGAACTATGGATTCTCCTCCTCTGTCTTTCTCTGCTTCTGCTGCCCTGAGCTATTTATTTTTTGTACCTCTCCACAGAAGTGCAAGTCACTTTCTATGAAACCTGCTAAGTAGGTGTGAATAGAATATTTCGGCAGCAGGGCAGTAGTGATCTTAATAAGTGATGGTGTTATTTAATAATCTCACTGAAAAAATGTGCCTGCTCTATTGATGATGCTTAGAGAGGCTCTTACTTTGATGCTGCATTGAAGCAGCAGCAAAAGTGTGGGG
This sequence comes from Lepidochelys kempii, assembly GCF_965140285.1. Lineage (NCBI taxonomy): Eukaryota > Metazoa > Chordata > Testudines > Cheloniidae > Lepidochelys > Lepidochelys kempii. The sequence goes on from NC_136387.1 coordinate 26,862,251, forward strand.
AATATCTTTTAAATGACATGTTTAAAAAAAACTCAGGTCAATGAGTAATCCTGAAAAAAAGTAGCAAAGAGTGTACAGTATCGTTGAGAATTTGAGAGAGTGAGAAGAAAATTGTTGTGAAAAATTGAAGAAGAGTTGCTATCACCTATTCTGATGAGCATTTTAGCTCTCTTTGTCTCTGAGCTTTCTGTTAGGATTCTCCAGACATTTTATTTGAGGTTGTAAGGTGAGGGAACAATGATACAAGAATATAAAAAAAAACCAGTGGGTTTCTGTGAGCAGTTTTCTAAGATATATGATCAATTTCAAAATGGATTTGTGTGTGTGTGTGTATATATATATATATATAATAAAGTTTGAATCATATTGTTCAGTGTGTAATGAAAAGGTAGATTATTCTGACCTCTCTCACACAGAGAGTGGAGTTAGAGCTTTCAGCCCTGGAGAGGAGAAATACAAAGCTTCTGTTTATGCAGGAAAATTAACATGAAACACAGAAGTTCCCCATCATCCCAAACAAATATTTATTATTGTGTTAAAGGATTAAAAAGTGGACACACTACCATCTGTCTCTTGGGTCTGGCTTTGGAAATGTGTAGTTACGAGTTACTCCACTGCCATCTTCATTCTCATCAAAATTGTCTGCTTTAGGGAAGATCAAGTTAAGAGTCACCTTTTCTCCAAGAATCTCAAGGCAGTTTTTGTAGATTAATCAAGCCTTGCAACACCTGTGTGCAGCTGGCAGTGTTACAAATCCCTTTTACAAATGAGGAGACCGAAGCACTTCAAAATGAAACAACTTGTTCAAGGTCACACCATTAAACCAGTAGCAGAGCTAGGAATAGAACGCCAAATTTCAAATTTGTAGTCCCTGTTTGGACCATTGGACCACATCGTCTCCAGCAATTTGCTAAGCTTCTAGTGAAAATCAAATTCCTTTCTTCTCTCACGTTAGAGTCTCTTCTTTCTATATGTTCACTCTAGTTCCCTTAATGCCAATAGAGGTATAAGTGCATGTCAAAAGGAGAATAGGCTCTAATTTGTATCTATTATTGCTTCACTTATCATGTTTTGCTTTCCAAAGTTTCGCCATTAGACGTCACTCACATGGTCTCTCCCTGTCATGCATCGGGTGATTTGCTTCTATTCTCAGCATCATTAAATTAACTTCTAACTCAGCCAACTAGGCCACATGGTGTATTTCCCACTGAACCAATAGTGGATTCTGAATTTGAGAAGTGATCTTTAGATTCTGAATCTAATCTTTAAAAGTCTGAAACTATGACAAAATTTCTATAAGAAAGCATTGGCGATTGGATTGTAAAATTTAATGGAGCGAACTGTAGACCAAGCCTATTTTCAGTTGCTGATTGTTAGTTGCTCTAGTCTTGGCAATCTATTTTTCCCATTACTTCTCCTTGCTTATGTCATTCTATTATTTCTCTGCTTGGCTTGCTTTGTATATTGTGACACCCCGTCTCCCGCTGACAGGGCCGGTGAGTTGTACTCCTTGAGGAATTTTCTACCCTGTCTTGGCAGAAGAGCATGGATAGTAATCCTCCTCTAGAGAGATTGAACATATCACTTCTTTGACACACTTAGCCTTTGCTGACCAGAGGCCTATGAGCCTAAGTTTTATATATGGGTGACAGTATATTACCTTCTTATTGTTCTGTGAGCTGAGTTCCAAATAGGCTGTGGCTTTGTGCAATTTTATATGAGAATGCAGCAAGGATTAGAAATTCACATATTGTAGGTGGGGATCTCTTGGCTAGAGGCACTAATCCTTAGTTGTTGAAAAGATCTAAGACCAATTAAAACAAAGTATTGCTTTAAAAATATTATAATGCACTGTGATAACATATCATAACTCTGAAATTATAGGAGTTCAATCCTTGATTTATAAAAATTGAGCTCAGTCCTTGTCTGAGTTTATCCTATGCTTTGCAAATTGATTGGCCATATTGTTATTTAGCATCTCAGAGAGCACGGAAGAATATTAGGCATGAAACATTAATCAGGAAATTATGCATTGCTTTCACAATTAATGTGCAACTGGACTTTACTTTGTAATATTGTATTAGCTCTTAACATGCAAATTATTATAGGTAATTGCCTCATTTTTCAGTGGCCATTTGATGGATTGAAGTTTCATGCAGAATGTTCTGTGTAATTTAAAATCTTGCACTGATTTGTTTCTTTACTTGTTCATAAAAATCTCTGTTTTCTTTGTTATACATCAGGCATATAGGGTGGATAGCACTGTAAAATTCAATGTGCAAAGTTAATTTTTCCAGTTCTTTTAACCCTAACTAGCGTTGGCAATTTGGCCAAGTGTTATAACAAAGATGTGTCTTGACACAGTAAAAATAAAAACAAATGCAGAGGAACTGCACTTGTAGCATGAGTCTAGTTGTCTTTTTACTGTTCCAGCTGTTTAAAACAAAACTGAAACACAAGTTTAACCTTATGTACCTCCATTTCAGGACTATTGGTGTTGTATCTGTATACTGTATAGTAAGCATGCAAGTCTAAAATATCAATGGGTGCTTTTCCATATTCAGTAACATCCTCTGATCAATAAAAATATATAATTTCAAAATGATGCAGTTCCATTATTTAAATACCAAAACACTTCAGTAGTTTTAAAACTAAAGATAACTGGAATGGGTATGTTTTATCCTCTTTTGTATTTACGATGCTACATGTCATAACGACATTTCCAAAACAAGTACTGGATATTAGTCGGTTTCTGACCCATAAAAGTATTTTGATATATATGTGAATAGCTGAGAATATTTAGCTCATTCTTTCCCCATATTTTTCAATCTTGAATGTCACATAATCACAAGTATTTGTTGTGATCTTGTCTATTCAGAATCCTGCTGCTGTAAAATAGCTTCCCCATAAATGTCAAGCAAAGTAAAACTGAATGCCTATATTTAAATAGATTTTAACAGATAATAAAACTCGAGATTAAAATGGTTTCATTCAATGAGACAGACAGTTCCTTCAGTTCTGTGCAATTTGTGTCACATTATGTAAAATACAAATCCAAAACCACCAGAAAAACAGAAGCACAAATGTAAAAGTATCTTTTAAAATGAAGCTAGAAATGTTGTATTTTAATCCTAGGTCAAGTAGAGAATGAAAAAGATAATAGTAGGGTACCAAATCCTGTTTTTAAACATTGCAGTGCAAGGGTTTGATTTGTTTTCCTCTCTGTTCATGGGCTGTGACACCCAAATTTCAAGCTCAATAGTTAGAATTTTTCCCTCCCCTACATCTTCTAACCTCCCTTTGTTTAAGGGAAAGCAAAAGAATTAGAGTATTTTGACACTCGATTATGTCAAGCACAAGAGAAAATTGCTTTTCCATTTGCAGGTACCCATTTGGCATCTTATCGCAGAATACCGAGATACAACACAGCTTACAATTGGTTCACCAACACAAAGGGATGTATCATGTCTCTTGTGATTACAGCTACTGACAGTCTTTCACTCACTAAATATTAAAATGGACATGTGAAATTATGTGACTGAAAATTATTATTTTCACCCGTCTAGTGCCCAAGAATAAGTCTTATCAGGCACACTATTGAAATCTGTTATATTGAGGTTAGTTTGAATTTACCATCAGGGAAACCATTTTTACAATCAGTCAACACAGCTTGCAGATGAATTGAAACAGCACATTGCTCATCACTGAGCACATGATAGGTGAGGGGAAAAAATGGACAAGATGGGTGAACCCTAAATGACACTCTGGTTTACAGTGCATAGATAATTCGAGTTAATCACGTTCTCGAGCGAGGTTGGTTGATTTTTTGTGATGGACTCACATTTTAAAGTTGGTTAGTTCACATGGCTTCCTACAGGCCAGACTTTCAAAGGAACAATAGTATGTGCCTGCCAGCAAGTGCTTTCTTGCATACTCAAAATGATGTCTGTTTCCATAAAGCCATAAAATGTATGCGTGTTTATAGCAGGGTTGAAAACTAGACCTGATCACTATGGGCAGGGTTTAAGCACCTTTAACAGCTTGTTATCTCTGGATTCATGGCTCTCTTGCTCCTCCCCTAGGCCTAATGGCAGCCAATGCACTGCTATCAGTGCTACTGGTACATGCCCTTAACATAACATCGGACATAATGCAGTCCACCTACACAAAACTTTATTCATTTTTAAATAACAATTAACTCTCCCCACCCCACCAAATCTTAGGCTTACTCTTTCTCTTTCTGAGTAATGATGATGGCTAAGATAAGTGGTAGACAATTAAAAATACCCCAGTCCACTCTGCCTAACGAACCACAGGCTGTGGTCCTCAGCATACTTTGAAAGTCAGCTTTCTCAGGCTATTTCTGATCAAGGTGGGATGTGAATTCACAAGTCCTGCTGTTGTTCTTTTCTCTTAAACCTATTCCGCTCCAGCTCAAATGCTATGCTCATTGTAGCTGCGGTATAGTCAGGCAGGGAGAGAGACTGTCTTTCAAAAAGGCAAGTCACAAGACAGGGCTCTATAGATTTACTTAAAATTACACCTTAAAATGAATAGACAGTAACTATAGGACTGTGACAGTACTGTCACCATATGCTTCATATGCACACCCCATCACACACTAAATTCAGAGCAAGCCTCCTTACAGTCAAACTAACTTGTAGTAATGAATTTCATTCCTGAAACGCTTTTGACTAATATAGATGTTGAATACCAAATAAAAAAGACAATGAATTGCTTGTTGGCACCAAATATACATTGTTGACTGGGAGAGATTACAGAGAGATGTCATAAAGCATTGACCTTGATGGGGCTGTCTTGGTTGGTTGTGCTTTATATGGGATCTTCTGAGGCATTGGTAGCCTTAGATCTGTAGTGGTGACACATTTTCTTCTGAGCTATGGGAGATAATGTCATTATCGAGTTGCAGAGGGTCAACATGAGTTGTCTGTCACCTCCCATTTGCCACTGATTCTCACAGACTAGCTTCTTTTCACTTTGGGCTTACATGAATGGCATACAAAGCCATACACAATGTCACCATGTTGCTGATGCTGGGGAAATAGCATTTGTCACCACAGCAGATTATTCAGTAGAAAGCACCAAAGAAATAAGTAGTATTAAGGAGCAAAGCAGTGTAGTGTATTTTGTGGAATGTGAGGATCAGTTCCATACTGGCACATGAATAATAAAAGCATATTTACCTTTCTTCAGAAAGAAAGAATTCCTTCCACCTTGGCAATTTTTCAGCTACCTTGATCCCAGATAACAATTCACAAAATATTCTTTTTAATCAGAGTTTGTAACTTGTTTGCTTTTAGCTAAATAATACATTATAGATTTTAAATCACGCACATTTTATTTTTTGTGCCATTGACAAACCATTTCACGATTTTTTACAATGAATTAACATAAAACTACATTAGCAAAATGATACATCAAAAAGAAAAAATACAGAAAATAGAGCTCTGATCTTGATGTAAAAGAAAGTCAGAGATTTCTAATTCCAGATTTCAAGAGATGGCGAGTTTCATAAATGCGGAGTACAGAAAACAAAATTTCTTGTCCCCAAAAGGATTTGAATTGGGATAGAAAGCAGTTCCATTTGGTTGATATTTCTTTCTGAAAACAAAATATTTTGTAACCACAAGTTTACTTTCAGAATTGCATAATGTTCTATCACTAAAGTCACTTTGAAGAAAGAGAAGTAGATCGGAGTGTCAGACACATAACAGTAATGCATGCAAGTTCACTTATTCTGTGTTCAAATATTGAGCAACAAGGAACTCCAGATGGAAGCTTGGAACAACTAAATCTGTCAGCATAATATTTTGTACACTAAATTAAAATATAAAAATGGACATGGTACAAACATACATACATAAACCAATCAAACTCAGTGCTCAAATGATCTCCCTCCTAGTGATCCAGCAGGATACTACCAGCAGTTCTACAATATCAGTGGAAGGTAGATATATAAGAAATAAATTGAAAGATAAGTATTGTAGATTCCACTCTAGGTAGTTAATGTCTAAAACAAACATTGTTGAATTTTAATTTACTTTTTCTAATACAATCAAAGTAAACACATCCTGAAACTATTGACTGTCTTTTGTTGTCTGCACTACAAAAGTAAAATTTAGAGCACTTTCAAATATGTTGTAAATCATATATAAAAAAGAAGTGAGTGATCTATCTGTAGATAGTTATACACACACTACGTATGGTGATAGCCATATAGCAGATTACTGACTGTTGTGATAAATTGCATTTTATCATGTGACTTTGATCACCTTATCTACATTGCCCACTAATTTCTGCCATGATTACTTACTAATTTCTGCCAGGACTACTGCCATTTCTGTATCTCCGAACAACTTCAAACAGGTGCAATTGCCAAACTCAAGTGAATAAAACAAAGGAAAAACCCTATGAGAGAAATGTTCAGTCAATGCACCTTCACTCCAGCTCAGCAGGAATTCTTTTGTGCTATAAGGATGTATATTTTTCAATAACAATTTGGATGGCATAGTGCCTTTGCCATATTCTCCAGTGTACCTTATTTTGATTCTATTTATTTCTCAGGACGGAAGACAGAAAACACCAGTAGTTGCCTTCATTCAAACTATTCATCACACTACAACTAAGCAAAAGAAAATGAAACAAAAAAGAAAAGAAAAGAAAAACAAATTAGTTCAGTCTCTGTTTCTCAGTGTTCTTCATTATCTACTCCTCCTCCTCTTGGCCATTTATCTAAGCACCAGCTAAGTGTTGACAGAACTATCAACACCAGTTAGCAGCTCGTGTTCACTTGCATCCATTCCATCTTTAACCACAATACTATGGAGTTATCAGATAAAATTGATTGTAGTTCATAAGATGTCCAGGAGCACTGAGCTTAAGTATAGTCTCTTGGTGTGAATCCACCAAAGGCACACAGTCAAGTAATACAAGTCTGTGACTGTAAGAGAAAAGTGTAAAGTCTTTAGGCTACAAGTTTAGGTTTCATATCAAGAGGAAAATGAACAAAGACAGTCCAAAGGATGAGAAGGAGGTCAAATAGACAAAAGGAAAAAGCAAACATGGAAGTAAGTTCAAAATAACGTTTTCCCATTTTGACCCAAGTGGCTACTCAAAGTTCAGGGCCCTGGGAATGTTCCAGTTGGGAATAGAAATTGATGATGGAGTCTGTTTGTTTTTGTTTGTTTGTTTTTTGATACAATCTTGTTTATTTATGAGGAATCTACAAAGTCCTGCTTCTGTGAACACAGGATGAAAAAACAAAACAAACACCAGCACAACAGGGTATAGATTCTTGGGCTTACATCCCCAAGCCTCTTTAGCCAGCACCACATCCAGAACCTGGCTTCCCCAGGGTCACCGGGCATACAGGCTGCTGTATGGATTTCTTCCTGCCTCTGAGTCTCTCTGTTTCTTGTCTTTCCCCATCTTGCTAGTTTTCCATATCCACCTACCTCATTAGAACAATAGCCCCATGTTACTAGTTTCTGGGCAGACTCTATTATGCCTTGTTTTAGGTGTGGCTACTTAACTGTCTCTTACAAATATCTTAAATGAAGTTTACATAAGTTTCCACATACAAGGTTTTAACTCAACCCATAACAAAGTTTAACCCAGTTCATAACAATAGCATATACCTCAAAGAGGGTCCAGTTAAATTCTCAGTCTAAGGTTCATCACAAACATTTTTGGGGTCTATGGAGGTGATAATAGTACCATTCATTTCTTTATGTTTTAAAATTTTAGACTTAACAGTTGATAAAATGAGTCTTTCCACTACCCCAAATCTATCCTCCCTCAGCAGTACTTCTCCATGCTGGCATGACTCTCTTCATCACAACTCCTCCCATAGTGCACTATTGTTGACCCTAGTAAGGACATCATGTCCCTACTGAAATAACTAGGCTGTGTCCAGTGCTCCAAAGTCAATCTTTCTAGTTTGGAGTAAGTGAAATTTGGGATCATGAGCTGCTTGTCATCATTACAGCACCCAGCAACACAAAGATTCCCCCTCCCACACCACATATCTTCTTATATCCCCTGACACTGTTCTGGTTTCTTTTTGAAAACAAGGGAGTGGGAACACAAGTGGCTTCTTCCATTGTTACGTTGTTCCCTTTAAACCTCACTTGCACCTTTACGGCTTTGTGGTACTTCCTATGACTCTTTTTTTTTCTTGCTCATGACTTTCTCTTGGTGCATCTATATTCTGCTATTTCCTATTAAAGCATATTTTATTAGGTCAGCTGTATGGTGAAGAGCAAGGCATCCAAATATAGCAAAGAGGTTTAATGTCTCAGGAATAGGTATATTTTTATGTAAGCAAACCAGTTTTTGCCTAACTAGTAAATAAAATATGAATTAGATACTTATGTGATGTTATAACTTTTTTACATTATTTAAACCTTACTGACATTCTCTTATAACAGCTAAAATAATGATATTGTGCATGCTTGGCACACTGTTGTCATGTTATTTTCAGACTGTAAACTTGGTGACTCTGATATCTTTCCTAGAAAGTGCAAACTATCTAGTTTGCAAGTCAATGAATTATTTGGAAGTAGAGTCAAGTGAAGAAAAGGAAAACCAAGTGTATAATTATAGGGCCCAACTCTTCAACAAAGTTTTCAGGTGAGTCATCCTTACCTAATGAAGTAGTTCCACGGAAAACAGTGCAACAATATAAATAAAAATACTTCACATGAGGAACAGAAACAGAATTGAGCCTGTATGTTCCCAAGCCATTCCAAATGTTCCTTTGAGGAACATTTCACAGCAGACTGGGGCTAACCTTCCCACAACCAGGCCATCCTGCTTTTCCTGGATTAATGACTTGAAATAAAGAATGGTGATGAATATTACTTCCAACCACTCAACCATAAAGCCATTTGCAATGATTTCCTGTAACGCAATATTCTTTATTATATGAAGCATTGTGTTTAACAATTTCCATTATTTGTTCTGTTGAAAAAGGCAGAAAACATGAAAACCTGAGCATTGACCCTGACCTCTACAGAGGGAAGGTCATATGCACACACCTGTACAAGCAAGACAATTGTAACCAGGCAGAGATACAGTCCTCACTAGGGAAACTTGGAGAAAAGTTCCCTGGCCTCATTACCCTTGAGTCAGAACTACCCATTTCTGGGTCTATGTTGGTCAGCTTTGGAACCCCTGGGTAATCCATGGCAATGCTGCAACCCCCAGTCCTCCTGCAATCCTTAAACAGACTATATGCCAGTGGGAGGCCCACAGCCTGGGTTCTGCCAATGAAAGGAACTGACCTCTGTAGCTGAACAGTCAGCCGCTAATGTGATATTGTTGCAGTATGAGTAGTCATGAATGAGCACCACTGCAGGACTTGAAGTGTTCCTTTGGTTGATAGAACTGTCTATTATTTCTAGTAATAGAGTTGTGTGGAATATTCATAGAAAATGGCATGCCTAAAATTTGTTTCTTCACATTTTATTCAGAAAGGAAAAAAATGTCTATGTTTGAGGAATAAAATGCCAAACTTCATATATATATATATATTGCTGAACATTGGACCATTATGTACGGTAGAAAATTGGTCTATTTTCAAAGGATAAATTTACTTGTTTTCAAGTGAAAGGTGACATTTGAGCAAAACCATGTGAAAATTCACATTATTGCATACTTTGAGGTGAAAAAATACCTATTTCACAGAATTATAGTACATTGAAGAGCTAGAGGTATAGAGGAGCTCCAGACTCCCAGAAGTTTATTATGGCCTATACAAGTCTATTAACCTGGGGGGTGCTGATATACTACAGTGACTAGAGGTAGAACAAAACTGTGAGAGAGATACATTGTCCATGCATCCAATCTGAACTTCTTCAAGCATTGCGGCCCTGTTTGTCATCTCTCATAAGTTTTACACCAGTGTGGCCCTATTGACGTCAGAAGTTACTTCTGTCTTACACCAGTATAAGTGAGAAAAGGATCAAGCCCGGTCATTCAGAACTAGAGCTTTCCTTTTGAGGACTGGGAGAGAAAGCAAGCATTGTGACAACTGTTCCTTTGGCCTATTAATTGCCATTACTTATCTTACTGGCCACGGTCTGAGCAGTACAGGCTCTTCTGAGGCGGTATCTGATGGGCTGGATGCAGATGCAACCTTCATATTTAATGGAAGGATCAAACCTTTAAAGAAGTGCTCCTAGAATGATGTAATGCGAGCCGATATAATGGAACAAGTGATAATGTTAATGCAGATGCCCATTTCTCCACAGTGTAAGGTGGAAGAGAAATAGTATGTAAGAGTCTGATTGTTAGCCCTGAATCACGAAACTCTAATATTTTTCCAGATTTGGGGACCAATCCAGCATGATACTGAGTAGATACCAAGAGGTGCTGAAATCCCTCATCTCCCACTGAGATGAATTTAACTACTTTCCTTTCCCCACTCCAATTTGTTTTAACCTTTTAATTCATTCTTTAATCCTCTGCAGCACAATATTCTCATTGTAGGGAAATAATTGCAAATGTGCTTTGTCTATTTGTTTGCTTTGTGGTGTTATGTGCATGTGTGCTTATTTCAAAAGAAGTTCTGCTCCTGCTGGGGAAAACAGTGCAGGAGCTTAGTTCATTCTCATTTTGAGCTCTGTATTGTAAGAAGCATTTTAATAATTGCACAATTTGCTTATGCTTACAGTGTGATTAAAAGGCTTGTGGTGGGAGTGTGAGGTAACTTTGGTAAGGTAGGAGCTTTATTTTTGTTTCTTCACTCCCTGCAGAGTTGCTCCTTCAATGCTGCAGTGTCATTTCTCAATGAAGCTGCTTCATCGGAACAGGAAGTTGCTGAGAATAACATTTAGATGACAACGGGATTATTATGCTGTTGTTGTTTCACCAGCTGGGCAATGAGTCATGCAGCCATTTTTCAAACAGTGTTTGTATAAGAGAGCTTTGCTACTTCTCAAAGAAGTAGAGTAATGAGAAGCTTTCACTTCTAGTCAAACAATTTTGAAAAAAGACTTAGGGTTCATATGCTTAATATGTCACAACATGTATCCGATTATCTTCAATAATTCTAAAATCATATGATCCTCTGGAAGAGAAACATCTGTTTTGCAATACTTTATTTTTCTTGCATAACACAACCTTTTCTTGTTCCCCAGAAGGATCTTAGGACTAACTGCTAACAGTTTTGAGACACTTGGTAGTGTCATTAAGTGTCATCTCTACACATATACGGACAGTTTATGTTGTTACCAAGTTGTGTTACATTTTGTGTGCCAGACACAGGTAATTGTCAGCATGGGCTGGAGAGGTGGCAACTTAAGGTGTCACAGTTGAGAACATTTCAGTGAAATCTACTACATGGAAATAAACACTAGAGAAATCACAAAGTCTAAAAAGTAAAGCAGAAAGAGGACACAAAGAAATACAGAATGGAACTACTATAAAAGTGTTCAGAAAATATTAAAATTCTCCCAAGTATGTTTGATCCTTTCCCTTCATTTATTGGTTTCTAGTCTTTGTCCTTATTTATGGTGTATTGCTATCTTTTGTTTCATCCATCTAAATTAATTTAATCCACCGTATGAGATCCTGAGACTTCAGTTCCTACTAAAATAGATATTGGCTCTTTAGATGGCGACTCCATGGGGCAGAAAACTTGTCTCCACTCCTCTGTAAAAGTGTCTGGCAATTCTGTTATATTGCTATTGTTGTATGAATGTACGTTTGCAAGGTTTAAAACATGCAATGAATTTCATGATAATAAAAAGGGTGTTTGGGTGTTGAGGGAAGTTCACTGCCAACTGCAGGTTTTGGATCTTAGTGGTGGGAGAAAAGACAAAGGAGGAGGAAGGTGACAAAAGGCCTAGTCTGAAAGGAGAGAGAGAGGCTATGGAGGGAAAAATATTTTTGGAATATGCCAAGGTTCGTGGCAAAGAAAGAGATGTTGGTTAACTGGGCATGCACAAAATACTTTTATCTAGTTTCTACACATGACACTAGCACTGGTACCAAGTAGTAGACTGTATTTATTTTCTCTAGTGTTCATGATCACTTTCTTGTGGAAAATAGACAATTATTTTCCCTGCTACTAGCAGATAGGTAGGTTTACCAGTTCTAGTATTATAAGAAAACAGATTTTTCCTAGTAAAGATGAAAGTTGTGATAGTTATACACTCTAGTGCTACTACAGTACAAATAATAATGACAGACTAGTTAGTCTCTTCTAAGTGCCATTATATTTAACAGATACACAATAATTACCATGTGACCTTCACTGTGATTTAGAAAATAGCAAAAATCTCTTATTTATTAGAATTAGGAAAATAATTGGCTAAATGAGTCATTGCAAATGAGTCTTCAAGCCTGTGAAATATCCATGAGTAGATTATGATTTTCTTAATTTTTGGTTTGAAACTATACATTTAAAAACAAAACAAAACAAAACATGGTTTTAGCTTCATGGATTAATAATGGACAGCTTGCAACAAATATTCAGAAACCAAGCTGTGTTGCTTAGTTGGGATTGTTTAGATAAGTCACATGGTAGTGGTAGTGTTCCCTGATCAGATGAGCATGTGCTAAATTTTGGTGCAGTTAGAAATTATTCTTTAAAATTCATTTTCTGCAAACCTTTGTGCTGGTCAGTTTAAGTCAAACAATGGTAATTGTGGCCCAAACACAAAAGAGGGTCGAGCATTGCCAAAATGCATTAATTAATTTAAAAATCTGAGCAAAGATTACAGATTTGAGTCCTGCTCTGGCACAGAATTCTGCATCAAAGACCTCAGCCCTTGGCTTCAGCGGTACACAGGAGTCAACCCACGCAGAGCTTAGTGCAGGAATTGGTGCCTGGTTTTGCAGCATTTGCACAGCTATGAAATTTCATCTATGATGGCATGATACTTACTATCACCTGTAATTTGTGTGCCCTGGAGTGAAGAAAACCATCACAACTCCTAACAAATCGAGTGTTCCATGCCCTGGCCAAAACCTGGTACTTGGTCTGATGCCAAACTAAATTGTCACAATATTGGTACCTCATGCCAACAGCAGCGTCAGTGTGGTAAATGTGGGAGGAGTAAAATAAATGTTTGTTATGTTAAAATAATTATATCTGAGATTCTGGGGGAGGGGGAAGGGGGGAAAGGCGGAATCATTTTGCTAGAGAAAAAAGGCATCACAAATGACTGCAGCCTTAGACCTAAATTGCCCCATCACCAAAGTAGGTATAACCAGGTGTGGTTCAAGGAGCTGTTCCTGGTAACTAGAGGAAAGAATCTGTTTGGGAGGCAGCAAATCTCCTCTACTGCCAGATTTTGGCCCCAGCATGCCTGCTCTACAGGGAGCAATAGTAGCAGATTGTAGGTATTCCCTTGGTTGATTTAGTCTCCAATGAAGATACAAAAGTACTTAAACAGTTCTGTTGATGGGAATGTGCTTAAAGTTAGGCACATGGTTAAGAAACTTTCTGATTTGAGGCCTTGTCAAATTCCTATTCTGTTACATGCTTTTATTGCTTTATCTTGTTGAAAATAATGTCCCTCACTGTTGGCTCATGATTTTGGGGAATACTTTTCCATAGGTGGATAATTTCCAGGAATTAAATGCCAAGATCAAAGAGAATGGTTCACTCACTTGAGCTTGTGTGTAAAGTCAGGGTGGAAGGGGTGACCTAAAAGGAACAAGAAACTGCCTTGCTCTTTGGATAGATAGTTGTATGATTATTGAAATACGTTATGAAATGAAAATTTCAGCCTCAATTATAATTTTTCTGCATCTGTTCCAACTATTTACATGGTTTATGCCTGTAAATTAGGTGTTAATGAAATAAGAATGCTGGAACATCACAATCACAACTGACTGGAGAAGAAAACACTCTAAATTCTCCATGGAAATCACTTCACTTCAGTGATAACTCTTGGGTATTACATGCCATGCATAGAAATATACCATTATACTATAAGACTTAGCTCAAATGTAAAGAGAACAGAAAATTCACACCACACAGGGGCATTATACTTTTCTGCAGAATTACATTCCTTTTTTTCCTCTAGCCTTTTTTCTAGCATTAGTATTAGCTCTGTCTTTTCCAGTGCTGATAAGCAGCCCATTCATTGCATAGAGCAAGTACAGTACATAGTATATATGTTCCCTTCAGATATACTCTGTATTTCTAACAGCCTCGAAGCACCAAATAGGAGGAGATAATTCCTCTCAAATTCTCTTTATTTTAATTCTGAAGCTACCTACAGTTAACACAAATTTATCGTGTTACTTAATTATTACTATTGAAAGTTACTTACATAAGAGAGAAAAAAATCATGAAACTGAGGTTATAAAAAGAATAATTGGAAGAGGGGAAGGAATCTTTACAGTATTTCAAATTTCCTGCATGGACAACCTTTTTGTTTCCTTCCTTTAGAGTCTTTGTCACACATTGTCTCACATTTGGATTTTAGGAGGGTTAGACATGCTATTAGTGGGTGTGACCTCATTGGCATAGGGTGGAATCCAATGTATAGGAGGAGTCACCTTACCTCAAAGCAGCATGCTTGTGGTTTTCAAGAAGCATACTGGATTTTTTTATGTTATATCAAAGCAATGATATTTAAACATCCTGATGGCAAGATTCATAATTTTACAATTTAAATTTAATTTAACAATTGAAAACAATTTAATTCAGACAAGATTAGTATGTGGATGGTCTCTCTTGTACTGGCACCTTCCCTTTTCCATGCTGTCTCTGTGGTACTGTCCCTGGACCTCACTGTTGGCCCTTTGCTGTGTCAGAATATGCTATATGCAGACGGGCAGGTCAGTGTGAGCAGGTATGTTGCACCCCTGGTTACCCTACCAACCCTAGGGAAGATCTAACTTAAAAGTTAATGCATACTGACTCTGCATTAACATTTATTCAGTTTTGTGTTCCTAACTTCAGGGTTTAACAAAGGCTTACAAGAACACTGTAGCTATCAAAAATCCAACATTAGGAACTCAAGCATTTCAGAGTTAAGGGCAACTTAAAAGAAACTCAACCATTTTACAGTATGGAAATGCAAAGGTGTCACGAACAAGGATATTGGCAGTCAAGTCTAGAAGTCAGAGCAGAGTGAGAGTCAGAAACCAAGCAATGTTGGAACAGACTGGGCAGGACAGCAGCAAGGCTGACAAAGAAGAGATTGCAGCTACAGGCATGTGCATTGAGCAGCTAGCTTTCAGTTGTTGCTGATGGGCTTCAGAGAGCACTTGCTGACTTCCTTGGCCAGTCTGGCAGAATGGTTAATCAGAAAGTCCTGCTGTGGCTCAACTGTGCTCATAGGCTGCATGGAGACTGGGCAGGCACAGCTGTAAATTCTCATTCCTGACAATGGGTAATGCACTAAAATTGCTTTTATTTTAGCCCCAAAATGATGGCCTGTGGAAAAATCAAGCTTTGAGTTTGCTTTTTCAGTCCATAATTAGCTTCCCATCCTCTCATCTCTCATCCTCTCCTCTCATCACTGACCACAAAAACAAGTGTTTTATTATGAATCATGCAGCATTTTTTGGTCTTGACCTTCTTTATGACTCCCTAGAAAGATCCATTATAAAACAAATAACATATTGAAGGCAATCATTCCATACACTTTAAGATTCTGTGTGCCACCAGTTATGCAAGTGTCATTAGGCACTGAGATAGTATATCTATAAATAGAAACCTCTTAAGATCAGATCTTGAAATTGTGCACTTTCATGAAAAAAGTCAAAGGTTAGTTTGGTGATGAAGAATCAAACATAGAGCATTGGAGATGCATGTATGACAATAATTATACAAGCAGAGCTATTTGTTGCATATTCTAATATTCTATTTAAAATCTGTATGAGTACCAAGTCATCAATAAATCTAATACATCTAGAGCCATACACTGAAGATTTATTGAAATATTTGTGGAAATGGGGGAGACAAAATTATGAGAGAGATAGCAATTTCCTGCAATATCCTGGACAAACCTTATTAATTTGAGTTTATGTATCATTGTGGGCCAGTGATTGTATATAATTCCATGGGGGAGGAGGACCCACAGCCCTCCAGGAACTAAGAACATGGCGGGGTGGCTGGGCAAATTCACTCGGGTTGTAACACCTGTACAAAGCTACCAACACCTGGAGAGAGGCTCAAATATATTGGTTCAAACTGGATTCCCCAAGGACCAATAGACAAAGGATTTTTGGATAAGTAGCTTAAGTTTAAATTGAGTTATGGCCAATGTTCTCTCTAATTTTTGACAGGCCGTGTGTGCAAAAAATTTCTTCTGTGCAAATTGTGCTTCTGTGCAAATTTCTGTGCGCGCGGTGTTTCGCCATGTGCACAGGGTTTAGGATCTGTGTGCGCACGCACACGCGCTCAGCTTAGAGGGAACAGTGGTTGTGGCATTCTTTCTGGTCCTGCAAATAGACAAGGCCTTTGGTCTGAAGAGGGCCCCAACTCTTAGGGAAGTACTTTGACACAGTGAGGCCCTAAAAACCTGAATTCTCTGGATCTCAGCTGAAGCTTTGATGAACTTGTGACCATAGGGAAATTGTTGTGTGGTGTTTCAAAGACTAATCACCAGCTAGCTTCCTTGTCAGAGACAGTGTGTGCTCTTTGGAAAGTGTATTAGCATGTGTGTATATTGTTTTTAATAAGTTTTCTCTATAGTGCACATATAAGTTTATAAGTTTTCTCTATAGTGCTTTTACTTTAAGAATAAATGGGTTTGCTTTGAAAGAGCTGTGTGGTAGATTCCGTGTGGCAATTATACTGTTTACCATCTCTAAGGAGAAAAGTGAAAGCTGGCCAGTGTTTAGGCAGCCTAATTTTCTGGGGTTCTCAGAAAATTTCTGTGCAGTCTGGAAATATAATGGGCAGGAGGGAGAGAGATGGAGATCTGCACTGCAGAGAGGCGATAGCTGAGGAGCCTGGAGCCTAGAGTGAGTGCCCTTGCTTGAGTAGAGAGAGGGAATATATATGCAACTGCACTGAACTGTGTGAAAGACATCTTACAAAGTAGGTATGGAACAAATGAAGAAGGATATGTAGAAGGCTGCAATCACTGTGGGATAGAGTTAAGCTATTTTGATGCCTAAACTGTGCATTTCAATACTTCCAAAGATTTGTCTTATAAATATTTTTATTTGGGTATATAATTGATGAACACTTATTATCATCATTGTCATCATCTTAGGACTTGGGAACCTCAATCATGGGCCAGGATCCCATTGTGCTAGGCAATTTACAAATGGGGAACACAAAGATGGTCCCTATGCCAAAGAGCTTACAATCTGAGCTAGGCCAAATGAATGCTAGCGACTTCAGTTCTTCTGAAAGTACTTTGGTAACTTAAGGAGTGACCAAAGATGAAGCTGTAGAGAGCAACTTATGTATTTCAGATAAAACAGGAACATTTCTACAAAGTTAATTTGCTCACATGGCTATTAGGAAAGTATTTAATTTTTATTACAGTAAATGTCAAAAGATAGCCAGTCTTATATCACACATACAGGACCATCAAATATTTAAACAAGTAGTTTGCCCAAAATGTCTCCTTTTAACCACCAGCTGGAGCAGTATTAGATAAGCTTAAAGAATCATTTTGTTGACTGAAATAAAGAATAAAAGCTTTGCCTGAAAAGCCTTGATTCATACCAATTCTCTGTGCATCTTAAATGAGATGTAGAAATGTACTGATCTTTGAAAGCAGATGAGATTGCAGATTATTTATACACTAGCCCAATAATCTACATAGCAAAATTTACTACTACTCTATTTCAGTGGTATATCTCGATTAAACAAAGTAATAACAGATGAATACATGGAGCAGAGATTTAGTCATGCACAGCAATACCCATTAGGGTTTTACTCTGGCCCATGCAAAGTCACTTTGGAATCGTAGTTCAAAGATTTTAGATTTAAAAGCTTGTAGTAAACCAGTTTACTTGGAGTTACCCATGCACCTCTGGATATTTCTATTTGCTACTACCTCTAAAGCCTCAAGTAGATGGTTAACCAGTTGGGATGCTGCAATCTAGGCTTCCTCTGAGGGGAGGATGGAGTACTCTATGCAACCACTCATCATCCGACATCAGGTGAAAACATTGTTTATTTCTCTAAGGGAACTACTGACTAAAAGGAGGAGATTTGAACTTGTGGTGCAATGTCTCTTTTGGTCTTCAGCTGACTGTGATATTAACTTAATGTGATAAGTGACAACCTACATCTAGAAAAGCAATATGGAGTTATTATCTGATGCATAAATCCTCTGTTTACTTTCAGGTTTACATTACTTAAAGGGCATATATGTTCAGTGATTGCATCCTGATAACACCTGTTTCAAAATCTTACAGTTGAGAGGTACCATACAGAATCACACACTGTAATTTAAGACAATAGATAGAAGTTCAGATTGAGGCCCACACTATGTGCAGTAAGAGAAAATATATACAAGACCAGAAGGATATAAGTGATTTTGCTGCAATAAGAATTGCAGCATGGAATTTGAGGAGAAAGTTACCCCATGTAAGAAGTACTGCTGTGGATTTGAAAAGAAGTAGATTAGCAAGATTTTTTTTCTCCCTACTCTTACCACAGCTTTTCATGTTTTTTCTCTCTCACCCATATCGTCCTCCACCTTTACATGAAACAAGAAGGTATTATCAGCCAAGGTTTTACAAAAGTGACAGGTGATTTTAGATATCTCAGTTTTTTGCATATCCAACTTGGAACATCACAAAGGGGCCTGATTTTTAGAACATACCAACCACTTGCCCTCCACAAATGAGGGTTCTAAATGAAGCAAATAAAATCACCAGTCACATTTGAAAATCTTGGCCATATAATAAGAATAAGATTTTGGACAATATGATATTGTCATCCGGGGATTTGTCCATAGAAGAAGCAAGATCCACAATAGAATGGAAACTGAACTACCGTGAATCTAATATTTAAAAATCAATATGCACCCCACTTAAAATTGCTCTAATTACAGATGAAATAATATCATACTTTAATTAAGTACTAATTAAGTGTCTCTGAACCCCAATGAACTTTTTTGGAAACTTACAATTGATTCATTATTTCAATTGTGTGTTTAATATGTTTTCTTTTGTATTCTTTAAAGATTTTTTTTCAAAGCTTTATACATCAAATTGTTTTTGAAACTTTAATGAAAACAATATATCACTTATGAAGAATTCTCACCCAAGATCTGGGAAATCTCACATCTCAATGATTGTTTAATTTGTCAAACTGTTCATGGAAAATTCAGCCCCTAAACATTTATCTCATACATCTTCCCTTTGAACATATCCAAGCAAAGGATGATAATAAGGGCTACATTGTAATCAAGGTGGTTTTTTTAAGCATATGCTGTAGCTGGTACATAGGTCAAGCAATCTCATTTTGGTTTCTTTCTGATCAGTGTTCTCAGACCTGGAATACAAATCAGGTTTTGTTAGTTGACATATTACTTTCTCCCCCTCCTTGTTTTCCTTCCAGATACTCTGCTCTGACTATCAAATACATTTTTGAGACATTTTGCATATAAGTAAAGCTTAGCTCACCATTCAAAATAACTTTTTAAATATTTAAATATTCCCTTGCAAAGTTATTTTCGTTTAAAGAATCATTAAATCGTTATTATGATTTGAAAGTAATTATGTGGTTTGGAAGTTGGTTCTTGAGATAATTTGACTTGTTACTTTAAACATGAAGAGTTGATGGTTTTAAAAAGAGTTTTGGCCAATCAATAGTTTGTAGTCTCTAGGATGACACTATTCAGATCAAAGTCTAATAACCTATAAATGGTGAGTAACTGTTCTTTAATGGGGAGATTCATTACCCATACATAAGCCATGTATCGGGTATCAATTAAATTAGTAGAGTAGTTTGCTGAGGTTAGATCAGGCTTGAATTTGGAGGTAAGACATGAAAGACCGGAAAACTATCACCATGCATGCATTTTCTCTGCTGCCTCTACCCTGTTTTCATTACCTTGAGATTGTGAGCTTCATATGAAGAGGCCCTAAATCTAGTACAATACTAATTAATGAGATTTTAGTAAAAAACAGTTATCCCAGTTGTTGCTAGATTGCAGGACTGAGCTGTGAGGGCAAATCATATCCTCAGGGTGGTGGTATGGCTGCTGTTGGCCAATGGTATCCCTTCCTTGTTAGAAGAGCTACTCTTGGTTAAACAGAAGAGGGTTCTGAGTGAGGTCTGTACCCCTCTTGGTGAGTAGAGCTTACAGACACAGCAACTCGGTGGGTTTGAAATAGTGAAAGGCTTTTCCCCTCCTCTGTGTCATGCATGTAGATAAAAGGCAGGCACTAGAAAAATTACCATTTTTTTTGTTATTGCTAAGCAAATCTTTGCAACATTCACACATCAGTCTGGTAGATTTTATTATCTGAGTTGTTATTGCTTTCACATCCAGAGAAAAATTGTTCAATGTAGTTTAGATCCTTTGGAGCTATTAGCACATGAATGAAAGGAGTTCAATTCAATCAAATAATAGATGGAAAATGGATACCAGTGTCCATAATTAATTTAAACAACAAACTGTTGTTTGACCAAAGGTACATTTTTAATGATCAACATAAAAGAGAGAATTTATAATCCAAAGATTTTCAAGGAATGGTAATTGCTCTCATATTGTTCATAGCATCAAATAAAACTGTTATTTCATTTCTTTGCACAGAGAGTAGAGTGCAAATTCCCTGGGGGAAAAAAACCAAACTAACCAACCAACCAAAGAACCTGATAAGTGCCTGAAAAGATAAGAGCACACAACTGTTGTGGTTTATTCAAGTCATGTTAAACAAGATTTCACTTAGATAAGATAATGTCTGTAATAGAGTTGATTGACATTTTTTCTGCAAATGTTGAACAAAATGGAAATTTGAACTTCAATCAACTTTTTTTGCAGAATTATTTTGTGATGAAACCAAAATCTAAACATATTAATCTCCTATTCTTCCCCCACAACCCTTCTGCCTTTAAGCCACTTAATATTAAAAAAGACACTTATTCATTGGAGGGGAAAAAACAACTGATTACAAATGTTGCTCATATATAGTCTCTCCTATCCTTCCTCCACTTCAGGTGCATTTTGAGCCTGACCTGGAAGTCACTTAAATCAATGGAAAGACCTTCCAGTGATGTCAGTGGATTTTGAAGCAGACCCTAAATCATAAATGACTTTGAAGTGATTACTCATTGTCTTCTAGAGTAATTTTTCAGGCATGGCACTTATTAAGATAAAGGAGAACTCCAGAGTACTGATGTATTCACTTTTTCTTATTGTTCAGCAAGCTGTTCAAAGTCACAGAAATTTCCTTCATCCAGGGGGACATAGTTTTAGATACTTCTTCTAATCTGGAGCTATAGAATATTAAACAATATAGTTGCTAATTATAGTGATGATTTAAAAGAGTGTGAGAGATTATTTTAATTCTAATCCATTAGCATTATTTTTAATGTCTAGCTAAGCCTCAGGCCAAAAAATATCCAAATGGCCTACAGTTGAAACTGATGAGATATTGTTTCAGTATTTAGCCTATGTCATTAAACAGAAATGAAGGCTGATGGAAGGCTACACAGGGAAACGTTCATTATCTTTTCTGTCAGTTTTCATTTTTACACCAGTGATAAATGGGTTTGATGTGCTAGTAAATCAGAATAGTAGTGTTTCACACTCTACACAGTGTAAATGACTACAAAAGGCCTAGGGCAATGGAGAATTAGGGACCTCCTTTCCCCATGTATTTCAAATATAAAAGATAAACTGTATCTAAGACCGTTACAGATTCATAGTTCTTTAAATAAATAATAAAAATACACTCCAGCTTTGTTATATAGCTGTTGTGAAACCCTAACAATTCTGACTTTAATAGCTGGGATTGTTTTTTTTTTTCCCTCGTGCATTCTGCCATTCAGGAGGAACCTTCTTTCATCAGTATTTCTGCAGTCTTAGACTGAGATTCTCTCTCTCCTACGTAGTTATAATGTGGCCATCAGTCTGGTATCTGAGCATGGTAAATAAAACAATTCCTGTCTTTCTGATTCACATTGGCAGTGCCCCTTGCCTTGCTCAGTCCTGGTAGATTATTATATATAAATTATGTACAAAAACTACATTAGAAGAACATTAAGGTTACAATTGTTACAATTAAGGGAACAATTAACTGAAAAGTTATGAAATGCCAGATTTGTGCATTGTTAATTTTCGTATTCATTATGAAAGATTTTAATTTCATAAGCACATACTATTTTTTCCACCAGAACCCATATTTCCAGTGAATCTGGCCCTGTATCTGATGTTCTAAAAACACTTGTTAGAAGAACCAAATACAGAAGTGAGCACTAGCTAGGCACATCTCATTTGTAACAATGACACTTCAGTTTTGTTAATTTTCCAGCTGGCTCTCCTTAAAACATTTGAGCCTGAATCTTCCCTTGCTTATACTGGTGACAATCAGGAGTAATCCCAGTGTCGTCAATGGGGTTACTCGAGTGAAAACCCGTGTGAGAGGAGAACCAGGACCATTACCTACTGATTTCGTTAACATTAAAGATAATTCTTCCATCTCAGTGGCATATATATTACAACTAAAGGAATTCTTTGGATGTTCCCAGAGAACACACTGTGCTGCTAGGCATGCTTCCATCAGTCTGACAGGAATGAGACATTTTACCACCTGAAGCAGGTAGAAGATGGGATCCATTGTAGATTTATGCTTTGGAGGCTCTGTTTGACTTTTCTGTTTGGATGTTCATGTATTTTTGAGGTGTATCTCTGCCTATATCAAAGAGCTGCCTATACATTAAAATATTAAAAATTAAAACAAACACAAACTATATTTACCTTTTCTTTATTGAGCTCTTTACTCAGACTATTGCAACATCAAGTACTTACTGTACCTGGAGTTAGAAGTAGCAGTAAGAATAGCAATATAAATAAATACAGGATAAGGGCAAAATCAGAGAAGACCTAGAAAGCAATAGTTGAATAGTTCAAGTCCAGTGAATTGTACTCCACAGTAGTAAGTATATGAACGAAAAGAGTCCATGTAGTCCAAAATACAATCCTAGAATATGCCAAGGGCAACATTTTACACTTTATACAGGTCCGGAAAGATAGTAGGTGCTTTCCCTCCTCTTCAATGAGGAAAATTTCCTTTTCTGCTAGGAAAGGGACCCCCAATATTTGATTCTGTTTAGATCTGGAGTTGTTCAGATACTATGGTAATTGATGAGAGGCCACAAGCATATCTAGATATATAACCAGATGTATATAGCTTTCTAGTAAAAACAGGTTTCCAAATCCAGAAATTAATAGTCTTCCATCAACTTTGTTATGCTGGATTTATTTTCTTCATTAATAATTTTAGATATGATGCATTTTATTTTTTAAAAATATGGTACATGCTTTTCTAGTCAGATTGAATTAAAATCTACAATCCTCAATACATAATGAGTCATCCTGATCCCAGCACCAGAGTTATGTTAAAGTAAATCCTATCAGTTTTGTACTCCAATAGCCACTAGCAATAGAATAAGATATTCACAGATCCTTTTCATTGCTCATAGCCTATTTTAAGGATCCTCCATAAATGATGCACACAAGTCAAAGCTGAGATTAAAAACTCTTCACAAGTAAATTCTTTCTAGAAATCCATTTCAGTGACCTTTCACTTCTGGAACAATCTTAAGGAATGGAATCTGGTTTGAAAATATGTCTAAAACTATAAATGAATACTATGAAAAGGCTTTTATAGATTCAAGATTTCATCTGGAAGTAAATCTGAGGTCTTAGTATGTTCAGTAGGGATTTGACTAAATATTATTCAAATATTTATTTCAAATAGTGTGTGGGAATCTTACAAATTTATTCCCACAGTTGTATTCAGGCTACTGTGGTTATTTTACAGCATGATCAAGTGAAAACAGATAAGCATTTCAGTGCAAAGGTACAGGCTTATTTTGCTATGTAGAAAATGTATACAGAATAATCCTTGAAAGCAGTTGGATGTAAAATTCAAAAGCACTGCCTACGGTAGGGAAACCATGAATTTTGTGAAGTTCATGAATTATTCCCACACCAGCCTAGCCTGCTCTGAAATGTGAATGTGAGCAGCACTACCACTACAATAATCAAGACAACTGCAGCTCAACAAAATGCTTTTAGACTCAGACAAGACAATTATGTCCGCTGTGCCACTTATAATTACATCTTTCATTGCATTGTGTCCACCCTCAAATTATTTTTGCAACTAAATTGATCATTTTTATACACAGTTGCATTTGAATAGTAGCCACCTCTCAGACTATAATCTGAGCAAAGCAATTCCCTCATCAGTCATAAAACAAGCCCTAAAATAGAAGAGGCCACAAGAGAGACAATTCAAACCAATATACTGAGGAACCACGTACATAAAACACAAAACCATACTGTATATATCCCCTTGTGAAATACATACATTGTAGAGATAAACACACTAAATGATACAGCTGAGAAGACATCAATCACTTGAATTGTGGACACATCTGTGGAAAAGTGTGGAATTATAGGATGGCTCCTTTATAGAATCAGGTGCTAGACCTTTTTATAAAGATTCAGAATAATTACTGCTGGCTTATAATAGCTGTTGGATATTGTTACTTTCAACCTAGATATTAGAGGGACTGAAGTGTCTTGGGTCCAAGGGAATTAGGACTGGAGACAAATGTGTCCTACAAGGAAATCCCTAGCAACAGCCAAGTGTTGGGAGAAAGCTTAGTCAGAAGTTTAAGATCTGTATTTGTTGTCTAAGTTGTCACTATCACCAAAGAGGAGGGAATACAGTGTGTTTGTACCCTAAAAAGGGACTGTTTAAGAATGGTATTTTCCTACTTAGAATATCTGCTTACTGTGTATATCTAATCATACCTACTGACTTCAATGACAAAGCAATATTTCAATAATTAATGACAGACTCAACACAGCTATGGAAAGGTGAACTGGAATATATGCCATTTTTATATAATCATAAGAATTGTAAATTATGTTTAATCATTTTCCTGCTATTGTAGGGGGCCTTGGACACCAGTGCACCTCTGTCCCTTCCTTCTCTGCATGTGTCACATAGAATCATAGAATCATGAATCATAGAATCATAGAATATCAGGGTTGGAAGGGACCTCAGTAGGTCATCTAGTCCAACCCCCTGCTCAAAAGCAGGACCCATCCCCAATTAAATCATCCCAGCCAGGGCTTTGTCAAGCCTGACCTTAAAAACTTCTAAGGAAGGAGATTCCACCACCTCCCTAGGCAACGCATTCCAGTGTTTCACCACCCTCCTAGTGAAAAAGTTTTTCCTAATATCCAACCTAAACCTCCCCCACTGCAACTTGAGACCATTACTCCTTGTTCTGTCCTCTTCTACCACTGAGAATAGTCTAGAACCATCCTCTCTGGAACCACCTCTCAGGTAGTTGAAAGCAGCTATCAAATCCCCCCTCATTCTTTTCTTCCACAGATTAAACAATCTCAGTTCCCTCAGCCTCTCCTCATAAGTCATGTGTTCCAGACCCATAATCATTTTTGTTGCCCTTCACTGGACTCTTTCCAATTTATCCACATCCTTCTTGTAGTGTGGGGCCCAAAACTGGACACAGTACTCCAGATGAGGCCTCACCAATGTCGAATAGAGGGGGACGATCACGTCCCTCTATCTGCTCGCTATGCCCCTACTTATACATCCCAAAATGCCATTGGCCTTCTTGGCAACAAGGGCACACTGCTGACTCATATCCAGCTTCTCGTCCACTATCACCCCTAGGTCCTTTTCCGCAGAACTGCTGCCTAGCCATTCGGTCCCTAGTCTGTAGCTGTGCATTGGGTTCTTCCGTCCTAAGTGCAGGACCCTGCACTTATCCTTATTGAACCTCATCAGATTTCTTTTGGCCCAATCCTCCAATTTGTCTAGGTTCCTCTGTATCCTATCCCTGCCCTCCAGCGTATCTACCACTCCTCCCAGTTTAGTATCATCTGCAAATTTGCTGAGAGTGCAATCCACACCATCCTCCAGATCATTTATGAAGATATTGAACAAAACCGGCCCCAGGACCGACCCCTGGGGCACTCCACTTGACACCGGCTGCCAACTAGACATGGAGCCATTGATCACTACCCGTTGAGCCCGACAATCTAGCCAACTTTCTACCCACCTTATAGTGCATTCATCCAGCCCATACTTCTTTAACTTGCTGACAAGAATACTGTGGGAGATCGTGTCAAAAGCTTTACTAAAGTCAAGATACAATACATCCTCTGCTTTCCCTTCATCCACAGAACCTGTAATCTCATCATAGAAGGCGATTAGATTAGACAGGCATGACCTTCCCTTGGTGAATCCATGCTGACTGTTACTGATCACTTTCCTCTCCTGTAAGTGCTTCAGGATTGATTCTTTGAGGACCTGCTCCATGATTTTTCCAGGGACTGAAGTGAGGCTGACTGGCCTGTAGTTCCCAGGATCCTCCTTCTTCCCTTTTGTAAAGATTGGCACTACATTAGCCTTTTTCCAGTCATCCGGGACTTCCCCCGTTCGCCACGAGTTTTCAAAGATAATGGCCAATGACTCTGCAATCACAGCTGCCAGTTCCTTTAGCACTCTCGGATGCAACTCGTCCGGCCCCATGGACTTGTGCACGTCCAGCTTTTCTAAATAGTCCCTAACCACCTCTTTCTCCACAGAGGGCTGGCCATCTATTCCCCATGTTGTGATGCCCAGTGCAGCAGTCTGGGAGCTGATCTTGTTCGTGAAGACAGAGGCAAAAAAAGCATTGAGTACATTAGCTTTTTCCACATCCTCTGTCACTAGGTTGCCTCCCTCATTCATTAAGGGGCCCACACTTTCCTTGGCTTTCTTCTTGTTGCCAACATACCTGAAGAAACCCTTCTTGTTACTTTTAACATCTCTCGCTAGCTGCAGCCCCAGGTGCGATTTGGCCCTCCTAATTTCATTCCTACATGCCCGAGCAATATTTTTATACTCTTCCCTGGTCATATGTCCAACCTTCCACTTCTTGTAAGCTTCTTTTTTATGCTTAAGATCCGCTAGGATTTCACCATTAAGCCAAGCTGGTCGCCTGCCATATTTACTATTCTTTCGACACATCGGGATGGTTTGTCCCTGTAACCTCAACAGGGATTCCTTGTAATACAGCCAGCTCTCCTGGACTCCTTTCCTCTTCATGTTAGTCCCCCAGGGGATCCTACCCATCCATTCCCTGAAGGAGTCGAAGTCTGCTTTCCTGAAGTCCAGGGTCCGTATCCTGCTGCTTACCTTTCTTCCCTACATAATAGTCTAATAGCCTGTGGACTGTAATACTTCAATGCAATATAGGTTATTAGGTTTAGTGTGAGGGTGCTGAGTGGTGTTGGTGACCTGTAATATACAGGAAGTTGGACTAGTTGATCTGGCAGTCCCTTCTGGCCTTAATTTCTATGACTCTTATGTTCTAATTGTATGAGGAAACTTATTTGCATCTGTGCAACCCTACTTGAAGATAATAGGGTTCTGCAGATATAATTCAGATTAGAATTTGGCCTGTGGAATCGCTTACTGGTAATGATGCACAAGCCATGGAAAACCATTCAGTTCCTTGACTCTGATGTCGGGTCACCTTTGCTCCTGTGCACAGTTACAAGACTCTGTGCAGGTATCTGATTTACATAATTATGGTCACTGCTTTTGTATGAATCACACACCAGTTGCACACAGATTGCATGAGCTGTTGCTTACCTAAATTATTTGGACGTCTGACCATGATACATAAATAATGGACCCTTCTTATCTTTTAGAAGAATTACAGGAATAAAAGGTGGTGTCTACAATTTTCTATTTGGCTACCTTAGATTAATCAACCGCTTCATATTTTTAAATTGGTGTACAATTAATAATACAGTAAATATATCAGTAATAAAAACAACCAGAATAAGCAGAATTTGAGAATGTTAGATTAACTGTAAACACTCAAGTTTCCCATCTATATTTCAAAAGAGAAAATAAAATCTTTTTCTTTTCTTTTATATCTCTATTTATCCCCCTTATGTATCGTCCTCATCTTAAATTACAGAATTGCTCTATTATAAAAAAATAACATGATCTCATTCATGAAGAAAGTCTGTCTTGAAATTATTGAATTGCTGTTAATATTGACAGGTTCACCTATGGTTCTGTTTCCTTATTTAATTAAAATAGCATCCCAGCAATATTGAACAGGAAAAGATTGCTATTTTATTTATACAAGACAATCATATGTCAGTCATCCAATGCTAAATATGAAAATTACACGAGGTCATAATAAAATAATAGAGTGGAGGCTCAGAAGCGGTAAAACCTATGAGCCTTTTGACTTAATCTAGTTCTTAGAGCTATGCAGATTGTTAGTGGTGGAACTGTCTGGTGGCTGTTTTGTGGCCTATGTGAAATGAGTTAGGGGCCTTCAGGCCAGTCTTTAGTATTCAGGGGTGATACCAAATCATCACCATAGGAAGATGGCCTTCTTGGCAGTATCAGAAGAAAGGCCAAAGATTGAACAGAAAGTCTAATACAGTTGCAATTCAAGATAGACAGTGTGCCAGGTTTGCACTTCCATTTTCCTATGCTGTACTTGTTCTGTTGATATATCAGAGATTTCAGGCTCCCGGGCTGTCAGTATTTCACTTTTCACAAAAGCTAAATTCACTTTAAATAAGTAACATACCTTGTCCTCAGCAAGTCAGAGTTCTTTATCCTGCAATATCTTCAACGAAACAGAGAACTTCATCCGGAGTGAAGAATGTAGTTATCTTGCTTAATTGATGAAAATGCAGGTGGCTTCTCCGTGAGCAGCACCCTAGCCCAGTGACAAAGATAAAAATAAAAAAAACACAGCTACTCAACTCTGCCAAACCAAACCAAGTCTTTGCATTCTGGGTGCTTAAAGAAAAGTAAAAAGATAAGAACAGACAACAGACCAGAGCCCAGGCTTCTGAGCTGCATGAATCTAATAAAACTATCCTACTGGAAGAGAGCAACATTTTTTAATCTGAACTAGACTGACGACCATACCTTCTTAGTATTGATATCCTTGTCAATAGACTATTAAAGAACCATGCACTTGGTCATTATTTCCAAGGTTACAGCCACCTATTGTCTTAAAAACAGTGATCTGGTTCCTAGTGCTGGAGAACAAAAGCTGTGTTTTTGACTTTTTTTCAAATCTTGACACATTTGATCAAAGGTGAAATTTTCCTCATTTCGGTAATTATTTTTCCCCAGTAAAATAGGATGAAATTGTACTGCGGAACAGACTACATATAGTCGTGAAATTCAGATCTGGATATAAACATGTCCAAGGTTCATCCGTTCAATAGTGTATTTGTTATTCACAAGTATTCCCTGAATAGATTATGCCTAATTGGCTGAAACTGGGTTGTGTTTTGAATGGTTTCTTTAGGCTAGCCACTATTTGTTGCTGTAGTGGGATTGCTCACCTACTCAGTCACTTACTATTTTTGTTCCTCAAAATAGCTGTCTAAAACTTTCAAAGTAGAAAATGGTCTGTAAATTGTTTGGTACAAGGATTGTTGACTGCTCTGTGTTTGTACACTGCCTACCACAATGGGACTTCATTGATGTTTGGCCATTAGGCACTACCATAATAAGCATAATTAGTAATAGATAATGTAACTATGGCATGCATTTTCCTATTAATCCTTCTTGCTAAAATTTGTTTCACTTTCAGGATTCATAACACTTTCATGTATACTCATCCATGTACTTGCAAACAACAAATAAAATCACAAAAGGAATAATAGTGAGTCCCACAATTTTATTTTAGTTTTTTTCCTGAAATTATTTGCAAATCTTTTTTTTTGTTTGTTTTTTGTTTTTTCATTTACTGGTCTACCTGCTCTAGTAACATAAGCTGTATTTAAACCAGGTCCCTTGAGGTTAAGGGCTGCATAATCCATTACCAATTCCCTGAGCCAGTCATTCATCCTAATCTCTAGTTTTTTGTTGAATGTAGCAAAGAAAAATAAATGAGTCAAATGAAGCTTTTAAAATGTCATCCTCTTCTCAAAACCATTGAAAATGTTATCTCTCCCCTACTCTTAGATCGAAACACTTTGTCTCTTACCCCTTCCTAATGATGTGTTCCATGTATAAAATGGTGTTCTCTAAACTGAACAATAGCATAATTTAGTGGATTCTATCAAATTCTTAGTGCTCAAGAGAAATATTTAGGGGCTCTCTTTTCTAACAACGTATCAAAACATTCCAACAACATGTGGAAAGTGTTTTCAGGTCTTTTTAGAACTGAGCTTTCACCTTCAGTCAAGCCACTGTATATTTTTCAAGATAAATACTACATGAATGGGTTCTTGTTGCTAAGAGCAATGGGTAGAAAGTGCCTCCATTTGCTAATACAGAGTGTGATCATTAAGATGCCAAAAACTGCAGAGGCTACAAAATTTATTATAAACTGACCACAGGGGAGAACATAATAGCATGACAGTATGCTTTTTTTCCCATTCTTTTGAAAAAGCTACAGGGCTATTACTAATGTGACTTGTTAATATATTTGAATTTTCTTCTGGCTAAACAGTTTACCAAAAACAAAAATCTATATTAGTGTGTTGGAAGAGAAAAAAAATATATAGTAGCTAATTTTAGTTGTTTTACCTGGCAGCTAGGATACATATTGTGACAAAGTTCCTGCTCTAACTTGGTGGGTCTTGCGCTCATTGGCAGATTTTCTCGCCTTGGAGCTTCACAGCAGCCCTCAGCTCGGCCGTTTTTCTGAATTCACAGTCCAGGTCGACTCCTCCTGTGTCTGACCAGGAGTTGGGAGGATTTGGGGGGAACCCAGGCCCGCCCTCTACTCCGGGTTCCAGCCCAGGGCCCTGTGGAATGCAGCTGTCTAGAGTGCCTCCTGGAACAGCTGTGTGACAGCTACAACTCCCTGGGCTACTTCCCCATGACCTCCTCCCAACACCTTCTTTATCCTCAGCATAGGACCTTCCTCCTGGTGTCTGATAATGCTTGTACACGTCAGTCCTCCAGCAGTCCACATTCTCACTCTTAGCTCCTAGTGCCTCTTGCTCCCAGCTCCTCACACGCACACCACAAACTGAAGTGAGCTCCTTTTTAAAACCCAGGTGCCCTGATTAGCCTGCCTTAATTGATTCTAGCAGCTTCTTGATTGGCTGCAGGTGTTCTAATCAGCCTATCTTAATTGTCTCCAGAAGGTTCCTGATTGTTCTGGAACCATCCCTGTTAGGAAACGGAACGTCTTTTGCTAAAAGGACGGGGTATACTTTAAAAGGATTTTGCTTAAAGGACGGGGTATACTTTAGCCACTTTGCGACCTGGCAGGCTGGAGTGGCAACCCTATTCTCCCCCAATCTACGGCCTGAGGTGCTAGGGGTCAATGAGGCCATGCCGGGCCACGTGCTGCACCTTCGAGTCCGTATGGAGGGGCTCGTGGTTAATCTTGTTAACATCTATGCCCCGCAAATGAGCTCCAGGCGGCCACAATTTTATCAGCAGGTGTCCGACTTTCTTGGCACCCTGGATTCGCACGAGTGCCTGGTCCTGGGAGGGGACTTTAACACCACCCTCGAGGAACGGGACCGCTCAGGGGCCGAACCGAGTCCGGCCGCTGCGAATATTCTCCAAGGGATAGTCGACCATCACTCCCTAGTGGACGTCTGGCGTGACCATCACCCAGATGACACCTCCACGTTCACCTTTGTCCGGGTGGAGGCTCATCGGTCACACCACTCTCGGTTGGACCATATTTACTTATCCCGTTTCCATCTTTCACAGGCCCACTCCTCCGCCATTCGGCCGGCCCCATTCTCCGATCATCATTTAGTCACTGTAATGGTCTCCCTCCGTGCAGAGAGACCGGGGCCGGCCTATTGGCACTTTAATAACAGCCTGTTGGAGGACGAGGGCTTTGTGATGTCCTTCCGGGAGTTTTGGCTGGCCTGGCGAGAGCAGTGGCGTGCCTTTCCCTCGGTGCGGCGATGGTGGGATCTCGGGAAGGTGCGCGCCAAGCTCTTCTGCCGTGACTACACTCGGGGCACCAGCCGACGGAGAAATGCGGCGATAGAGCAGTTGGAACGGGAGGTCTTAGAGATGGAGAGGCGCCTGGCCGCCGATCCCGAGGACCCGTCCCTCTGCGGAGCGTGCCGGGAGAAGTGGGAGGAGCTCCGGGCCCTTGAGGACCACCGGGCCCGAGGTGCCTTCGTTCGATCCCGCATCCGCCTCCTTCAGGAGATGGACCGCGGCTCCCGCTTCTTCTATGCCCTGGAGAAAACGAGGGGGGCCAAGAAACACGTCACCTGCCTTCTTGCGGAAGACGGCACCCCCCTCACGGGTCCGGAGGAGATGTGTGGGAGGGCCCGTGACTTCTACACAAGCCTTTTCTCCCCGGACCCGACCGATCCTGACGCTTGCGAGGTGCTCTGGGAGGAACTCCCCACGGTCAGCGTGGGCGACCGAGACCGGCTAGAGCTGCCTCTCACCCTGGCCGAGTTCTCGGAAGCCCTCCGTCGCATGCCCACCAATAAATCTCCGGGCATGGACGGGCTGACTGTGGAGTTTTACCGCGCGTTCTGGGACATTCTCGGCCCAGACCTAGTCACCGTCTGGGCTGAGTCCTTGCAGAGCAGGGTCCTCCCTCTGTCATGCAGGCGAGCGGTGCTCGCTTTGCTGCCGAAGAAGGGGGACCTCCGCGATTTACGAAACTGGCGTCCCGTCTCACTCCTTAGCACGGATTACAAAATCGTAGCGAAAGCAATCTCGCTGCGGCTAAGGTCCGTGATGGCGGACGTGGTCCACCCAGACCAGACCTATACTGTCCCGGGTCGCAGCATTTTCGACAACCTCTTTCTAGTCCGAGACCTTTTGGAACTCGGGCGGAGAGATGGTCTATCATTCGCCCTCCTGTCTCTTGATCAGGAGAAGGCGTTCGATAGAGTAGACCATGGGTACCTCCTGAGCACTCTGCAGGCATTTGGATTTGGACCTCAGTTTGTGAGTTTTCTCTGGGTGCTGTATGCCTCCGCGGAGTGTTTGGTTAGGCTCAACTGGACCCTGACTGAACCGGTCAGCTTCGGGCGAGGAGTGCGGCAGGGGTGCCCCCTCTCGGGCCAGTTGTATGCTCTGGCGATTGAGCCTTTCCTCTGTCTCCTCCGCAGGAGGATGACAGGATTGGTGCGGCGGGAGCCGGAGCTGCGACTGGTCCTGTCGGCGTACGCCGATGACGTACTCCTCGTGGTCCAGGACCCGGGCGACTTGGCGCGAGTGGAGGCATGCCAAGCCATCTATTCTGCAGCCTCCTCCGCCTGAGTCAACTGGGTCAAGAGCTCTGGCTTGGTGGTGGGGGACTGGCGGCAGGTGAGCTCCCTCCCACCCGCACTTCAGACCATCTGGTGGAGTGCAGGTCCACTGCTCTATCTCGGCGTTTACCTTTCCGCCACGCATCCTTCCCCGCCGGAGAACTGGCAAAATTTAGAGGGCGGGGTGATAGAGCAGATCCGGAGATGGACGAGGCTACTCCGATGTCTCTCCCTCCGAGGGAGAGCACTGGTGCTTAACCAACTAGTCCTGTCCACGCTCTGGTACAGGCTCAACACCCTGGCCCCGGCCCCGGGTTTCCTGACCCACCTCCGGAGATTGATTCTAGAGTTCTTCTGGTCAGGAATGCATTGGGCCCCTGTTGGAGTTCTTCATCTACCCCTGAAGGAAGGAGGGCAGGGCCTGAAGTGTCTGTATACTCAGGTCCGCGTTTTCCGCCTCCAGGCCCTGCAGAGGCTCCTTTATAGTGCAAGTAGTTCGGCATGGAGCATACTGGCGCATGCCTTCCTGCGCCGTTTCCAAGGGCTTCGTTATGACCGGCAGCTCTTTTATCTTTCTCCAAGGGGTTTTCCGCGAGACCTCTCCGGGCTGCCGGTCTTCTACCAGGACCTCCTCCGGACCTGGAAATTGTTTCTAACAACCAGGTCCGTGGCGGCCACCGTGGGGGCAGATCTCCTCACGGAGCCCCTGCTACACAATCCCCAGCTCCGTGTGCAGATGGCGGAGTCCCGCTCGGTGCGCCAGAGGTTGGTCCTGGCGGAAGTTACGAGGGTCGGAGACCTCCTGGACTACGACCGGAGAGACTGGCTGGATCCCCTGATGCTCGCTCGGCGCATGGGGCTCTCCAGCCTCCGTACCCCCCGGCGCGTACTTCAGGAGGTGAAGACCGCCTTGACCCCCGCTGCTCGGGCGTATGTTAGCCGAGCCTTGTGCGAGGGCGCACCCCGCCCATCCCTTACCCCAGGCCCGCCGGACCTTTCCATCGGGCCCCCACCCCGTAGATCCCAACAAACCCCTCACCCTTTCACTGCAAGCTGGCTGCACGAACTGCAGCCGGTTAGCTTTCAAATTGCTTCACGGAAATACTTATATACACTTACACTTCACACCCTTCACGCCCACACCCTGGTGTCCCGCCCCGATACAAAGTGGCGGGATCTCCTGCCACCTTTGTAGGGTGAGCAACCTCGGTGGGCCAGCCTGTATTCCACCCTGGTCCCAAGGCCCGTCGGGGATATCAGTTGGCGGCTCCTTCACGGAGCTGTGAGCACGGGCGTGTTTTTGACACGGTTTACCCCCATTCCGGACACTTGTCCTCTCTGTAACGTGAGGGAAACCCTGGCGCACGTGTATTTAGAGTGTGCCAGATTGCAGCCCCTTTTCCGGCTCCTCACAAATATTCTATTACGCTTCTGGCTTCATTTTTCCCCCCACCTTTTTATCTATACACTTCCCATCCGTGGCCCCACAAAGTCGTGGGATCTTCTGGTCAACCTCCTCCTAGCTTTGGCTAAAACAGCCATTTATAAAACCAGAGAGAGGAGGTTGGCCCATGAAATGTCCTGCGATTGTGGGGCCGTTTTCCAATCTTCAGTACACTCACGTATCCAGGCGGAGTTCCTCTGGGCGGCGTCCACCGACTCCCTTGAAGCCTTCGAGGAGCGGTGGGCGCTGTCTGGGGTTCTCTGCTCGGTGACCCCGTCCGGTTCCCTCCGTCTGACCCTTTGATTGAGGGGAAGAGCGAGAGACGCCAGCCCCAGCCGTTGCCACTGTGGATACCATCATCCCTGTCATCTAGGAGGGGTCCTATAATACATGGGTGTCTACCCCCCCCTCCCTAAACTGCTCACCCCGCAGCCGTGCCCATCTTACCGGGCACTCTCAGGAGAGGGAGGATCGGTGGCACTGGGCGCGGCACTGGGTAACTCGAGGGGGTGGAAGACCACGAGTGTCGAGGAAGCCCCCCCGCTCTAGGCCACCAGGTAACTCAGGAGGGTGGAAGACCACGAGTGTCGAGGAAGCCCCCCCGCTCTGGGCCCAGGCTAGCCTGAACACTTCTACCTCCTGAAAGCTGCTGTGTTATACCTTCTGATTGCGTTGTTTTGTTGCATAGTTGTTTTGTTTCCTTTGGTAATTCTGTAAGCGTTACCAATAAACTTTCTTTCTGTTTCAAAAAAAAACCCCATCCCTGTTACCTTACCCAGGGTAAAGGGACCTACTTAACCTGCTCTCCTGCTGCTGCCGCCCTCTGGTCTGGGCTTTCCTTGCTTTTTGCCCCTGCTTTTGGCTTCCCCCCCGACCGGGCCAGATGCTCCCCCCCTTTCTTTTCCTTTTGTTGTTTTTTTTCTTTCTCTGCTGTTGCTAGAATGCTGGCCAGCTGCCGGCTGGCTATTAGCCCCGCCCGCCCGCCCTTGGAAGCTGCTGCCACTCCAGTTGAAACCCCTCCCAAGAAAGGGGGGGCTTGCTGACCCACTCCCCGGACTGGGGGAGTGGAGGGACAAGCAGCCCCCAGATCCAGCCGCTTGCTGTTTGTTTGTGGACCCATATTTGGCCGAGAAGAAGTTTTATCATCTGCTCCAGCATCCCTGGAATTTTGCAGCTGCAGAGAAAGCCCGGAACAGAGAGAAAGAGAAACAGCCATCTACTGGAGGAACACCGCCCGGGGAACTTACAAATCGCCATGGAAGGGGCCCAAGACTGAATAACTTTTGAACTGTGCTCTCATGTGGGGGGAGGCCTTGACTGTGTCTTGACTGGGTTTGTAGGGACACAGGGGGTGTGGCACAGAGCTGCCCCCCGATCCATCTGTGTCCTCCCAACCCCCACACTACGATCTTCCTCACTGCCCCCTCCATCGTCATTGCTGGCTGTTTAACATCTGCCTCTGGACTTAGCTGCTCGCCCTGATTCCACCAGAAGCACCAGCTAACCAAACAGGAGTCTCTGGACAAGCATACGGTGGTTCATGTGCCCCCCCACAAAACTGCCCATCCCACAGCCTGTCCCTTTTTACCTGACCCCAACTCCTGTTAACCACCTGCCACCGCCCCCACTGGGGCATCGGCAATGGAGGGCACCAGGGTGACCTCTGCCGCTGCCATGCCCACCGCCTCCCCAGACTCTAGGGAAGCCCCCGCAGCTGGCAGGAAAGGCCAGGGCAAGAAGAAGGGGAAGGGCCCCTCTAACACCACCAGGCCCTCCGTGGCAAGGGCCACCTCCACTGCTGCAGCCCTGCCACCGACCACGGCGTCCTTCCCCACTACCCCCTCCACCAGCTCTGCGGGTGTCCCTCCCTCACCCCTAGGACATATGCCTGGGCAGCAGCAGCCCCCCCCGCCTGCCGCCTCGTCATCTCTCCCGCTCACCGCCTCCGCCACCATCAATAGCTGCCGGGGCCCCTTTCACACCATGACAAGGAAGACAAGGATGCCTCCTGGTGCCCACCTCGCCCCACGTGGAGACCTACGTGTGGGCGTTGGCGAGGTGGGCACCTCAGCCATTGTGGCAGCCTCCAAAATGTATGGGAAGGTCGTCTTCTTCTTAGCATCGGAGGCTGCCGCCCAGGAGGTGGTGGAGAGGGGCCTGGCGGTGGGGGGGGTGTTTGTCCCCCTAGAGCCACTAAAGGACCTGGGCGTCCGCCTGGTCCTGGCCTCTGTCCCTCCTTTTCTTCCCAATGCTGCCCTGTTACCCACCCTTTCCACCCTGGGGAAACCCGTTTCTGTCATCAGCCCTCTCCCATTGGGCTGCAAGGACCCCACCCTCCATCACATCTTTTCCTTCCGCCGGCAAGTGCAGCTTCTACTGCCATCGGTGGCGCGTGATGGAGAGGCGCTCGAGGGGTCCTTCCTAGTCCCCCACCAGGGGGCCCGTTACCGGGTGTATTTATCCACGGGGGAAGCCCGGTGCTACCTCTGCCAGGCGTCAGGGCATGTCCGGAGGGACTGCCCCTTAGCCCGGCAAGGAGGGGCACCTGGGATCCCTGAGACCTGGCAGGACATCAGCCCCGTCATTGCCAACGCCCCTGGCCACCTGATACCCGAACTGCCCCCCCCCCCTTCGGACCACCACTTCTCCCGCTCAGACCCAAGGGGCACCTTCCCTCCAATGCCCAGACAAGCGGGAGAGCCCCACCCTCACTGCTGACAATCTGGCGAGGCCTATGGAGGAGGCTGTGGTAGAGATACCACCAGGCATAGGAGAGAGCCTGCCCCATGGAGAATCCTCCCTCCCTTATGCCGCCCCACCGTCCCCCCAAGTCCCTGAGCCATCACCTGTACCCCCTGACATGACCCCTGCTAACCAGCCCCCAGATGATGCCATGGAGGGCTGGGCCCTAGTGCAGGGGAAGCGAGGCAAGTGGAAGGCTCAAGCTCCGCCTCTACCACCCAAGGCGGAGGTCCCCTGGAAGACCAGGAAGGGGGACACCGATGCCAAACCTTCCGCTTTGCCCACGAGTGCGTCCCATCCACCGGTGTCAGCTGGGAAAGAAGTAGTAGCACCAGAGAGTAGTATCTACCCTCCATGGGAGACTCTCCCCTCCGAGACCCTCGAGACAGCCCCTCTTGTTCTGACACTACCCGAAGCCCCCGTGAACCCCGAGGCAACCGTAGTGGCGGGTGCCAGCGAGGAGAACCCCGGGGCGACAGAAAGTGTCCTCTCCTCCATGTTCGAGGAGATCGAGGTCCTAGATCTGACCTCAGTCGCCCAGGGGGAGGATGACTTTTTGCCAGCAAACCTCGATTTGGGCGACATCACTCCACCCCTCTTTTCCCCATGCTCCCTCCCCCTAACTGCTGCTTCTGCTCCCACCTCCGAGGAGCCCCTGGACTCCTTCATCAACCCGGCCACTGATGGCACCCCGCTGACGACCACTGAGCCTGCTGAGGTGACAGCCAGCGCCATGCGGCCGGGACACGAGTCGCCAGGGGCACCCCCCGTTGGTGCGGAGCAATCGACTTCAACAGAAGGGGCCCAACAGAAGATAATCCACCTCCTGATGCTGTGGCCACTAAATATACCATAGAGCCCGTGCCTGGTGTCACTGAGAGCTCCCTCCCCACCCCCTTGACCCTCGAGCCTGATCGGGAGGTGCCACCATCCAGCTGCTTGCCTCCTGAAACCCAGAACCTCGCCCCTGCCCCTGCCCCTACCCCTATCCAGTCTACCTACTGCAATGTTATCGCCGCCCCCAGAGCTGTCTTCTTCCCTTTTCCAACTGATGACCCCCAGGGAGAGGCCTTTGCATTCTCCTGCCCCGACCCATTAGGTGCTGCTATTTTCCCTCCATCGCCCTCTATCGCCCCAGGGCTTGAGGCAGGCCTAGAAGCTCCAGCCCATCAGGCACCCTGTCGGGGGTCTGCACCCTGCTTGCCCGTTTTAGTGGGCCACGGAGCTGCACCAAGGGCCCCGCCAGGGAACAACCGGGAAATCGTAACCTCACCCCCCCATGAGCTGCGAGGAGAGCTGCGGAAGTTTTTAGAGGATGTCCGTGGCTCCCGCAACAAGGTACAGCTTGCTCTCCAGCGATGGGGGGACTTTTTTCAATTCCGCCGGGCCACGAGGGCCCTCATGGGGGAAGGTAAAGACACGGGGAAGCAGGATGCCGCGGCCTACTGGCGGGTCCGCGTCTTCCGTGACCAATTACTCACTTACGGGACGGATCAAGGACTGTTGCGCAGCCCACTGGGGGATCCGAGCGTCCCTGTCAATGAGGATCCCCCCGGCCCTCCCCATGACACCTCTCACCATCACAACGTAGAACACCCGGGGTTGTAGGATGGCTCTCCGCAGGTCCCAGGTGCTCTCCTTCCTTCAGGAGGGAGGGTACTCTGTGATTTTCCTGCAGGAGGAAAACCATACAGATCCGACCGCCGAAGACAGTTGGCAACTGGAGTGGAGGGACAGGGTCTACTTTAGCCATTCCACTGTTCGGCAGGCTGGAGTGGCGACCCTGTTCTCCCCCAACCTATGGCCCAAGGTGCTAGGGGTCGCTGAGGCCATGCCGGGTCACCTGCTGCATCTCCGGGTCCGTATAGAGGGGCTCGTGGTTAACCTCGTTAATGTCTATGCCCTGACATCAGGCCCGGAGCGGCTGCAATTCTATCAACAGGCGTCTGCCTTCCTTGGCATCTTAGATTTTCACGAGTGCCTGGTCCTGGGAGGGGATTTTAATACCACCCTCAAGGAGCGAGACCGCTCGGGGACCGAGCAGAGCCCGGCGGCCGCGGACTCCCTCCGGGAGATAGTTGAACATCACTCCCTAGTGGACATCTGGCATGACCACCACCCGGATGACACTTCCACGTTCACCTTTGTCCAGGTGGAAGCCCATTGGTCGAGCCACTCCTGGTTGGACCGCATTTATGTATCACACTTCCATCTCTCATGAGCCCACTCCTCCAGCATTCGGCTGGCCCCATTTTCTGACCATCACCTAGCCACTGTGACAGCCTCCCTCTGTGTGAAGAGGCCGGGGCCGGCCTATTGGCATTTTAACAACAGCCTGTTGTAGGATGAGGGCTTCGTGATGTCCTTCCAGGAATTCTGGCTAGCCTGGCGAGGGCAGCGACGTGCTTTTCCCTCGGCGCAGCGATGGTGGGACCTGGGGAAGGTGCGTGCCCGGCTTTTCTGCCGTGACTACACCCGGGGCACCAGTCGATGGAGAAATGCAGCGATAGTGCAGTTGGAACGGGAGGTCTTAGAGCTGGAGAGGCGTCTGGCCGCCAGCCCCAAGGACCCACTCCTCTGCGGAGCATGCCGGGAGAAGCAGGAGGAGCTCCGGGCCCTCAAGGACCATTGGGCCCGGGGCGCCTTTGTTCGATCCCGCATCCGCCTCCTTCGGGAGATGGATCGCGGCTCCCGCTTCTTCTATGCCCTGGAGAAAATGAGGGGGGCCAAGAAACACGTCATCTGCCTCCTGGCAGAAGACGACACCCCAGTCACGGAACCGGCAAAGATGTGCAGCAGGGCCCAAGCCTTCTATGCAAGTCTTTTCTCCCCGGATCCAACCGACTCTAGCGCTTGCAGAGTGCTATTTCTGGTTCGGGACTTTTGGAACTCGGGTGTAGAGACAGTCTGTCATTCGCCCTCCTGTCCCTAGATCAGGAGAAGGCGTTCGATAGGGTGGACCACGGGTACCTCCTGAGCACTCTGCGGGTGTTTGGCTTCGGACTCCAGTTTGTGGGTTTTCTCCGGGTGATGTATGCTGCCGCAGAGTATCTGGTTAAGCTCAACTGGACCCTGACCGAACCGGTCAGCTTCGGGCGAGGAGTACGGCAGGGGTTCCTGCTCTCGGGCCAGCTGTACACTCTGGCGATCGAGCCCTTCCTCTGCCTCCTCCGCAGGAGGTTGACAGGGTTGGTGCTGCGGGAGCCGGAGCTGCAGCTGGTCCTGTCGGCGTACGCAACTCGGGCAACTTGGCGGCTGGAGGGTGGAGGCTTGCCAGGCCATCTATTCGGCAGCCTCCTCAGCCTGGGTCAACCAGGTCAAGAGCTCTGGCTTGGCGGTAGGAGACTGGCGGCAGGCGAGCTCCCTCCCACCCGCGCTTCAGACCATCCGGTGGAGCATGGGTCCGCTGCTCTACCTCGGTGTTTACCTTTCTGCCATGCATCCCTCTCCACCAGAGAACTGGGAAAATTTAGAGGGCGGGGTGATAGAGCGGCTCTGGAAATGGACGGGACTACTCCGATGTCTCTCCCTTCATGGGAGAGCGCTGGTGCTTAACCAACTAGTCCTGTCCAAGCTCTGGTACCGGCTCAACACCCTGGTCCCGGCCCCGGGTTTCCTGACCAACCTCCGGACATCGATTCTGGGGTTCTTTTGATCAGGAACGTACTGGGCCCCTGTTGGGGTTCTTCATCTACCCCTGAAGGAAGGAGGACAGGGCCTGAAGTGTCTGCACACTCAGCTCTGCATCTTCCGCCTCCAGGCCCTACAGAGG
The DNA here is from genome assembly GCF_965140285.1 of Lepidochelys kempii. Lineage (NCBI taxonomy): Eukaryota > Metazoa > Chordata > Testudines > Cheloniidae > Lepidochelys > Lepidochelys kempii. The sequence continues at coordinate 26,903,613 of NC_136387.1, forward strand.
CTCCTTTATGGTGCAGGCAGTTCGACGTGGAGCATACTGGTGCACGCCATCCTGCGCTGCATCCGAGGGCTCCAATATAACCAGCAGCTCTTTTATCTCTGTCTGGGAGGTCTTCTAGAGGACCTCCTCCGGACTTGGAAACTGTTTTTAATGACCAGGTCCGTGGAGGCCACCGAGGGGGCAGATCTCCTCACGGAGCCACTGCTACACAACCCTCAGCTCCGTGTGCAGGTGGCGGAGTCCTGCTCGGTGCACCAGAGCTTGATCCTGGCAGAGGTCACGAGAGTCGGAGACCGCCTGGACTACGACTGGGGAGACTGGCTGGATCCCCTAATGCTCGCTCAGCGCATGGGGCTCTCCAGAACTCGTACCCCCGGCGCATACTTCAGGAGGTGAAGACCGCTTTGCTGCCCGCTGCTAGAGCTTACCTCGATCGGGTCCTGCTCGAGGGCACACCCCGCCCACCCTCTACCCCAGGCCCGCCAGACCTTTTAATTGGATCCCTGCCCCGTAGACCCAACTGACCCCCTCACCCCTTTACGGCGAGCCGGCTGCATGAACTGCAGCCGGTACGCTTCCAAACCGTGCCAAGGAAACATCTATACATGCTCATGCTCCACACCCTTCACACCCTCACCCTAGTGTCTCGCCCCGACACAAAGTGGCGAGACCTTCTGCCACCTTTGGAGGGTGAGCAGCCCCGGTGGGCCAGCCTATATTCCACCTTGGTTCTGAGGCCCGTTGGGGACATCAGTTGGTGGCTCCTTCACGGAGCTGTGAGCACGGGCACGTACTTGGCGCGGTTCAACCCCATCCCAGATACTTGTCCCTTTTGCAGTGTGAGGAAAACCCTGGCGCACATATATTTGGAGTGCACCAGGCTGCAGCCCCTCTTCCGGCTCCTCACAAATCTTTTATTACGTTTTTGGTTGCATTTTTCCCCTCATCTTTTTATTTATGCACTCCCCATCCGTGGCCTCACAAAGTCACGGGATCTCTTAGTTAACCTCCTCCTGGCCCTGGCTAAAATGGCCATCTATAAAACCAGAGAGAGGAGGTTGGCCGATGGAGTTTCCTGTGACTGTGGGGCCGTTTTCTGATCCTCGGTCTGTTCACGTATCCGGACAGAGTTCCTCTGGGCGGCGTCCACCGACTCCCTTGATGCTTTTGAGGAGCAGTGGGCTCTGTCCGAGGCTCTCTGCTCGGTGTCCCCGTCCAGCTCCCTTTGGTTTGACCCTTTGATTGGGGGAGAGAGTAAGGGACCCCAGCCCCAGCCATTGCTGCTGCGGACACCACCACCTTAGAGGGGTCCTTTCACACGTGGGTGCAAGTGCCCCCCCAGGCTTGTCCACCCCACAGCCTGCCCCTTTTGTTGGGCGCTTGCAGAGGAGGGAATTGTTGGTGACACTTGGGCGTGGTGCCAGATAACTCGAGGGGGTGGCAGACCTTGAGATTCGATGAAGCCCCCTTGCTTTGGACCAACAGGTAACTCGGAAGGGTGGAAGACCACAAGAGTCAAGGAAGCCCCCTGCTCTGGGCCCAGGCAAGCTTGAACACTTCCCTCCCCTGAAGCTAATGAGAAAACAATTGTGATTGGTTTCTGTGTTACACATTGCATATGTTGTTGTTTTGTTTTGTAAGTGTGTTATGCAAATAAAAAAAAAATTACTCTCCTATAACCATCTGGTCCGACCCTGTCACAATATATACTCATTTTTTTCAGTGTTGGAGAAGATTAAAATTTGACTTGCTAAATTTGAACATTTACAGTAGGCTACAGGCTTCATTGTACTCTCGGGTACACATGTCATGCATTCCCATTTATCGGGATTGGGGGGAAGAAGTGCCACTGAATTTGACACGTGTGCAGTAGATATTTTTGCTTAGGATATTGAATTGAACCTTTCTGTACAAACAGCTGAAGTTTCAGCGGCTAAGTTCAGAATATGGGAACAACAGAGAATTTCAGATCTGCATTTGATGGAAAGATGAAATTGTTTCCTTTTAGCCTGACTCAACCAGTGTATGGTTTTCTTTAAACTTTCTATATTATAATTTTCAGTGACAATATAATCAGATCAAACAGTTGTATTGATGCTAATTTATAAAACTACTTACTACATGCTATTTCATGTAGTGTATACTTTTGTGGCAAATCTTGAGCAGGTTGCAGACTAACATCTGTTTTAAGCAGAAATTCAAAAACACTAGTTTTCAATCAATTAGTAAAAAAAATGTAGTACATATACACTTCTCCAGAGAATTGCTGGGCCACATAATTCAACATGCACTTTTCCTTTCTGAGTCACAATGGAGCACAGACCATTAGGAGGTCTTTAAAACTACTAAATAAAAGGAGTTCAGCATTGCAAAGAAAAAAAGGAAAACAAAATACCAAACATTTAAAAGCTGTAAATGTTTTCAGAATTATTATTTTTCCATCCAGTAAACACTCAGACTTTAGCCTTGGACCTTTCTGCTAAGCAGATGTCATTATTGGCATGGTTTGCTACTTCTCTCTAAAAGCCTCAGTGTATTTAAGACAAGATTCTGCCCTTTTAACTACAATAAGTGCATTAGTGGAAAAATGTGACACATATCTTCATGTTCAAAGGAAAACATTACCAGCACTGTGAATGGGTATATACTTCATGGACAGTGTTCAAACATATTTCTGTCCATATGTTTCCCTGCTGGTGTATTTCTCTCTATGCTCAGAGCTGGCCTTACCGTGAGGCGAACTGAGGCGACCACCTCAGGTGCCAGACTGTGGGAGGGTGCCACTAGGACCCAGAGTTTCAAACTTTTGGCCCAAGCGAGGGGGCATGGGGGCATCATTTGAGCTCCCCACCTCAGGTGCCAAAGTGTTGTGGGCCGGCCCTGTCTATGCTGTACTTTGTTTTACTTTTTACACACACAACTGGATTCACATTTTTACATTACCCATAACAGCCTTGATAGCAGGAACCAGCATAATTCAATGCTCAATTATGTTTGAGCAGACACTTCTCCAGGGTCCCCATCAGCTAGTCCCAATAGTCTGAGCAATAGGACACACTACTATTTCTAAAACTGACACTGGATGAACATTCACAAGGACAGTTTGATCATCAGATTATGTTTATCCCACTTAATAGGATTGATCTTGTTGAATCACGTAAAAAGAAAAGGAGGACTTGTGGCACCTGAGAGACTAACCAATTTATTTGAGCATAAGCTTTCATGAGCTACAGCTCACTTCATCGGATGCATACTGTGGAAAGTGTAGAAGATCTTTTTATACACACAAAGCATGAAAAAAATACCTTCCCCCACCCTACTCTCCTGCTGGTAATAGCTTGTTAAACCCTGGATTTGTGCTGGAAATGGCCCACCTTGATTATCATACACATTGTAAGGAGAGTGGTCACTTTAGATAAGCTATTACCAGCAGGAGAGTGGGTTTGTGTGTGTGGGGGGGGAAGGGGGAGAAAACCTGGATTTGTGCTGGAAATGGCCCAACTTGATTATCGTACACATTGTAAGGAGAGTGATCACTTTAGATAAGCTATTACCAGCAGGAGAGTGGGGTGGGGGGGAGGTATTTTTTCATTCTTTGTGTATATAAAAAGATCTTCTACACTTTCCACAGTATGCATCCGATGAAGTGAGCTGTAGCTCACGAAAGCTTATGCTCAAATAAATTGGTTAGTCTCTAAAGTGCCACAAGTACTCCTTTTCTTTTTGCGAAGACAGACTAACACGGCTGTTACTCTGAAACCTTGAATCACGTAAGTATTTGTCCCCTCAGATATCAGTCAGCAAACAAACACAGGAGTCTGGTAAAGGAGGTGAATATCCCTAACCTGACCTGTTGAGTAACTGAGAAACACATAGATTAATCCGATCCCTTCTCTATTCTGTGCCTTCCAAGCAATATGAAATATCTTCAGATTGAACATCTTGATCATGTTAGACATCACAGTCTTTTTAGCCAGAATCCATCAACAGAGAGTCAAGAAAATTAAGTTGAAGCTTTATTAGCCCAGTCTTCCTAAGCTTGTTGTACATTGGTGTGATGTAAATTTGAATTGTGGAAATAAAATAGCAATCATATGTCATATTAATAATTGAATGGAACGCACTAATTCAAGGAGTGTCACACGCCCAGTAGGAATAGGTGAATATTCAGCCCAATAGGACAATGTTGAGGGATGTTGTGGGCAGACTGGGAGAAGCATCAAGCAAACCAAAGCTCTGCATAAGGATTACAGTGAGGCGTGAGCTGCCTACGTGTTGTAGTAAAGGCTCTGTGGCAATCCTGTGCCTTGCCTGCAGATTGGGGTAGGGAAAATTCTGGGTCCCACATCTCCACAGATTTTCCTGAAGATTACTGGGGCTAGATGGGGTGATAGTCAGCATGTGTATACACTCCAAGAATATATGGGAAAATCCTGTCTCTGCGGATCATGACCTCTTCTGGAGGTGAGGAGAGCCATGCACACTACTCAAGGGAGGTGGAGGAGCTAAGGTCATGGAAGGATGGGAGTATGGCAGTAGATTTGACTCTGTGCAAATCCACAGAATTAACCATGACTCAGAGAGGAGCCGTACAGAGGTAATGTGGTAGCCGCTATATCTTCAGGGCAGAAGTAGTGGTTATGGTAGTGTAGTTGCTGGGGGGGGGGGGAGGGTTGGAGGGGGTTGGGGGGGGGAGGAAGACAAATCCTTCCCCTCAGCACTATAGGGAACCCAAGCCTGTAACTCAGGTGTTATCTATTGCACTTCAAAAACTGGTTAAGCAAAACTATTAATAAATCAGACTCTTCATTTAAGTAATTTGTCAATTTTAAAATACATTTTTTGTTTCCTAAAATACCCCATGAAACAAATACAGGCATTTCATACAGTAAAAAAATAACCTCTTACGATATAGACAGGAAAGAAACACATCCCTCAACACCACTAATTTATATTAAACAGAAAACCGTAAAGCCCTTCAAGCCTGCATTTTCAGAAGTGACCTGCAAAATTATGAATGCAAATGGAGAAAATGACCCAACGGTTGTTTTGTGCCTGCAAGTGTCTATTTATATGTAAAATGCAGTTTGAAGTGAATGCAACATTCTAGTGACTATTTCAAAAATCAGGGCCCTAAGAGGTTGCAGAACATTTTTATGTGGAAGAAATACCAGTTTGATTAACAAGAAGTGGATATTTATTATGATAAAACCTTTTTGGCACAGGGTCAGATTCTGGGGAGGAACTGGAGATGAAGCCAACAGTTGTTGACAGACTCTAAGTATATGACCCAGACATGTTTTAGAATATATTATAAATAACCATTAACTGTTCATTTTTAAGAATGAAAAGGATCATTTTGAAGCGGCTCAGGCCATTCTGTTTTCCATTGATGGAGAGAAAAAGAGGAGGGTATTGTCTTGCTTCAATAGAAAAGCAGTGTGGCAAGCTTCTAACCAATTACTCCCTTGAGCGTTAGGCAGGCAGCCTGGTTAATAAGATCAGTGTTGTTATGTAGCCCCTATGAGATGTGGTCTGCATTTTGCGGTCTCCAGATTTATGGGTATGCTGCTGTGGTCAACTGTAGGAGTTAGGGGTCACGCATTGGAGCAGCAGTAAGAAGCACTGTTGAGTAGATTGCTCCCAATCTCTTCTCAGCTCCACAAGATGGCCTCAGTACTCTTGGCTTGACTATTATCATTCTGCAGTACTGTCTAACAAGGCCAAAGCTTTGTCCTGAGGCATTGAGTTTCTTGCAGAGCTTGAGTGATCTTGGAATCACAAAGTTTGCTGTTGTGAAATGGATGAAGGTTGTTTTATTTTATTATCATGTTTGTTTTTTTTTAACTGTCAGTAACCTTTGTGCTGTGAAAGTTGGACTGGATATAAAATTACATCCACCTCCTGCTCATAATTTTTTTAAATAATTGTAACAATCATTAATAATGATGCCAGGAAGAGTTCAACATTTGATTAATATGGATATAGCTAACTGAGCAAAGATCAATGTTATCTTTTATTATGGGGTTTTTATGTTTATGTATTTAGTTATTCCATGTTTTTTTAATAGAGTAATTGTTGTATCATCTTAATGTGATTGTTGGTTAGTATGGGTCACTCAAAGATATCCACCCCATTTTATCTACCTCTAGTGCTTGAATGAAATTCAGTAAACTCCTGCCCCCTAGAGGTGAAGCAACCTGACCATATTTAGCTCTGGACAGCATTATTAATATATTTTAAATATATTTATATCTATAGCACTGTAGCTTTTTTGAAAGTACCACAGTAATTATATCACAAGCTTTTTATGAGTCAGTGGGCCAGATCCTCAGCTGATAAGTCACAAGGAGTTACATGGATACATCAGCTGAAGATCTGGTCCAACGTACATACTCGTTCTTTTGTAATACCATGTTAGATTTCACGTAGTGTTTTCTAATGCTGCTTGTGCATGTGGCGTAAATCAAAGAAAGTACCACTAGGGGTCTTGTAAATCCTGTAAGTCGTATTTTTCTTGCAAAGAAAAAGCAACGTCTGTTTATACAAAGGTTTTATAAAACGATGGTATTTATTAAAGGACACATAGCAAAACAAAGAGGCAACATAGTGTAACGTGTTTCCCTAAAATGCATAGTTACACATATAGGTGTATTAGAAACGTTGTTATATCTATTAATGCAATTCAATGTCTTATACTATATAATAACTTTTTCTGTTCTTTTTTGTTGGGGTGAGGAAGGGTTAAATGTTCTGAATAATTTAGAGAGTTACATCTTCAGAAGAGATAATTGTGTGAAGGGAGCACAAAATACCCCAAAGAATCTGTTTTTCCCCTTGTAATAAATGGAAGAAAACTTTGAGGAATTTATAACCAAGAAGTTAGAAAGGTATCTTTAAAAAAATCCTTGGCCCTGTTTTAACATTTCTTGAATTAATTTTCTCAAGTTTCAGTGAAGTTTTGTTTTACATAATTATTATATACACCAAAGTACCCAATGGAATGTGAACGCTGTTACAAGGCCAGATTATGAAACCTTTACTGATGAGTACACAGTGTTGCCAATTCTCAGAATTTATAAAATCATAGAAATGAAGGGCTGGAAGGGATCTTGACAGGTCATCTAGTCCAGCACCCTGCACTGAGGCAGCACCAAATAGACCTAGACCATTCCTGACAGGTGTTTGTGAAACATGTACTTAAAAAACCTCCAATGATGGGGATTCCACAACCCCCCTTGGAAGCCTATTCCAGAGCTTAACAACCCTTATAGTTAGAAAGCTTTTCCTAATATATAACATAAATCTCCCTTTCTGAAGATTAAACCCATTACTTCTTGTCCTACCTTCTGTGTACATGGAGAACAATTGATCGCAGTCGTCTCTATAATGGCCCTTAACATATTTGAAGATTATCAGGTCCCCGCTCAGCCTTCTTTTCTTGTGACTAAACTAGCCCAGGGTTTTTTTTTTTAACTTTTCCTCGCAGGTCAGGTGTTCAAACTTTACCATTTTTGTTGCTGTCCTCTGACTCTCTCCATTTTGTCAATATGTTTCCTCAAGTGTGGTGCCTAGAACTGGAACACAACTCCAGCTGAGGCCTCACCAGTGCCACATAGAGCTGGACAATTACCTCCTGTGTCTCATATGACATTCCTGTTATTACACCCAAGAATTATATTAGCTTGTTTGACAGCTACATCACATTGTTGACTTTTAATCAATTTGAGATCCACTGTACCCCCCACCCCGATCCTTTTCGGCAGTACTACTGCCCAGCCAGTTATTCTCCATTTTGTAGCTGTGCAACTGATTTTTTTTCAAGTGTAATAGCATGCATTTGTCATTATTTAATTTCATCTTGTTGATTTCAGACCAGTTCTCCAAGTTGTCAAGGTAAGTTTGAATTCTAATCCTGTCCTCCAGAATGTTGAAGACCCTCCCAGCTTGGTGTCATCGACACATTCGATAAGCGTACTCTGTTACCCAAGTCATTAATGAAAATATTGAAAAGTACTGTTTCCAAGATGCACCCATGTGATAATCCACTAGATACATCCTTCCAATGTAATCACAAGTCTCATGATATTGATTTTTTTTTTTAAAACCTAGCTCCTGGAATTATATGCTTGTGAGACTCAGAGTCCTTGTTTTGAACAAAGTCAATTTCTAGCCCTCAGGATTCTGGAAAACATGAACCCTAAAGGCTCAAAAAAACAGAACAAGATTTTTATTATTTTTAAAATTTCATGATTTCATGAATTGTAAGATAACCTTCTGTTTATTTTGGGCCTGACTCTTCATTTTGAAATTCTTAGGGTTGGTAATATTGCTGTTGAGTTATTAAGTAATCCCACTAAAGTCCTTACTCATGTGAGTAAGTGCTCATCAATTGGAGTAAGGCATATGCAATCTGTCACAGAGTGATATATTCTCTTTCACTCAAAAGTTCACTATGAGATTAGAGGATCTGCCTGCAAAAATAATCCTGCCTTCCTCCTCCCCTTGCCATCCTGAGTAATTGCATGACCTCCCTTCATTTTCTGTAGGAGGCATTGAAAGCAGAGGGTAGCTATGGAAGGCAATATCCTCACTTCCAGTGGGGATCAGCTGTAAAGCAAGACCAGCCTGGCTTCTTTTGAATCATTTGGGAGCATCTGTCACCAGTTTTGATGCTGGAGATTGCTCCCTAACAGCCATGTCTACTCTCCTCTCTTCCTCTTCTGATTGGTTAAAGCAGAAGACGAAAATACCCTGAGAATACATCCCTTTAGCATCTGTCTGCTGGGTGAAAATGCTGCATTTTAGGGCAGTAAAATGGGACTTGGATATGTATTTATCTTTCATGCCAAGCTTCCCCTTTAGGGATGTATCCACTTGTTAAATTAGAGTAGCCCTGAGACACTCTGACTTTATGTAAGTGATCAGTTTGATCATTGGTAAGCACCAGTATTAGCGGCTTGAGAAAACCCCTATATGCCCTCACTCCCTATCATGTAGCCATGCATACATTTGCGATTGCACTCTGTGGTATCCTTTCACTTCCTTTTGAGTGTTCATCATGGAGCAACTTGCAGAGTACAATTTGAAGCTTATTTTATCATTCATCCAGTAGCTTTAGTTGTGAAATATTGTTTAAGATGAATAAAGGAAGCAGGGTATGTGTCCTTATATTACAGACAGCACAGCGAGAGGTTTGCCAAAAGAATCAATTATAATTTGGACAGTAGCAGGAGCTGGGTCCCTGCCAATCTGCAAATAGACTAGGCAGTTTGCTACTCCTGACAACATGTGTGCAATTTAAAAAGGCTAAAAATACAGTTCTCCATTGGCTCCTTTGACAACAGCAGATGACATGTTGATATCAGAAATATCAGACCGTGTGAGGCCTTGTGGTAGAGCTCTACAATACCATCCACATTTTGGAACTAGAGCCAGGGATTTCTACTAAGAAGAAAAACTCCATCATGTAAGGTTTGTAAAGCATGGGGTGTGTTTGCACCTAAATTTTCATATTTCACGCTTTCAAAAGACTACTTTGGATTAGTGAAATTTGACAGTTTTCTCTATAAATATCACACGTCCGTATGTTTTCCTATTCTCAGCTGAGCTGCTGATCTTTAAACCATTTGTGAGATGCATATCAATGACATGAAAATATTGGAAATTGGCACAATAAATTGCACAAAGCAAAATTTTGCAGCACATACCTCCTGGGGGTAAAAATCAAAGCTGTATAGCGTTCTGTAAAATATTGAGACTAAATGCAAGTGTTGGACACTGAGGGCCATCCTTGTGTTTGAAAATTGGTTTTTACATTTGTTTTAGTGTAAAGGTAGCATGAATGTACAGGTATCTGTTCTCCCTAACATTGCCTCTCAGATTGTCTTCCCATTCTCAGTACAATGCCCTGGTCTCAGTTCTCTACCTACAGCACTCAATCAATCTAACAGGACTTACATTTTGTGCTTTTTCCTCCCCAAAGTATTCTTAATCATTAAAGCAATGGACAGGGAACAGCTGAGAGAGCAACAGAGGGCTCATTGGAAACTGCCCTTTATTTTCCATACAGACATTTTCCTGAAATAGCTTTGCAGCTCCTGCTCATATCACCCCTACCCCACTGCCACCAACTTCTGTCAGCCAGCACATGGTGCTACATTGTGCTTGTTGTCATGCAGATGCACCTCCTCCCCCAGGCTCACCACAGTGCTGCAGTGCTTCCTATTCTGTTTCCCATCCTTCTCCTTCAGCAGCTACTGCCCAGTAAATTACCATTCCCCCTACCTCACTCCAGCTGCAACATCTTTCCCAGCAGGTGTTCTCGTGTTCTAGCTATACGGGGTCTTGGGAAGGTAAATGTATGGATTGGAGAGGACTGTGTTCAGTATTGTCAATGTCAATGCCAATCCCAAGTGTTCAATAATCATGGATGAGATTCTGTGCTGCACCTCTAAATGGTGCTGCTTTGTCACCTCCAGTGTTATTTAGACAGCCAAGTGGGCTATCTAAGGGCACGTCTACACTTAAAATGCTGCATTGGCTCAACTGCGCTCCTGTAGCTCTTTAATGAAGACTCTCTATGCTGAGGGGAGAGAGCTGTCACATCAGCATAGTTAATCCGCCTCCCCAAGAGGTTTGTATAACTACATTGCTTAGGGATGTAGAATTTTTCATATCACTAAGCAATGCAGTTAAACTGACATAAGTCTGTAGTGTAGACCAGATCTAAGTTAAAGGAGCTTCTCTGGACCTCCCTGTGGGACACAGCACTGCCCAGAATATCTGCAGCACTGCATTCTGCAGCCCCATCCTGCCACCCCTCCACCCCAGCACACCTAGTATGCCAGGACCTTTAAAGGGAAACTTGGAGAAAAGTCCACAATGTCTCCATCATTTCCTGCATTGGACAGGGAGGATTAAACCTCTGGCTAGATCTGGGACTTTTGGATACCTTTTCCACTTCTTCAGCTTTTTTTACCTGGTATAAAGGGGCTGGATCAGAGAAGAGGATCTCTCACCCCATGAGTCAGCCCTGCCCCCACAAAAAAGAGATTTAGCTTCAAAATAATAAAATTTATATTAATTTTATTTTACTTCTAGTTTGTGAGCTCTTAAGGTTCACATTTTCAATCATTTTACAATCATGAGGTCTGAAAACTTTTTTTTAAAAAATGAAAGCTGAGATTCGGATGTGTTCACATGATTCCAGGAGCTGAGACTTTATGAGAAACACTAGATATTTTAAGATTCATGATTTTTTTTTAAAGTGAGAATTAGCAACATTTTGTGTGTGTGTGTTTAGGGGGTAGAGAAGACAGTAACAGTGATAGGACTTTGGGGGGGTTGAGTAAAAAAAAAAGGAGGGTAGGATTGATGGGGAAAAAGAGATTGAAGGGGAGGAGTGACTGAAATAACCCAGGAGATCAGAGAAAGGGGAAGCAATACAATGGGGGAGGAAGAATGGCTGAAAAAAATATTACTGGAAAATAAGTTTGAGCAGGAAGCAAACCCACAAAAAAGAAGAAAGGCAAAAGAAACCTGATAAATGTAAATTACAATATGTAGTGGAAAGCCTTGTGTTACATATTAAGTGTTGTATCATTTCTTATACAATAAAAACTGTATGAATAAATCACAGAGGTACACCTGAGTCCCCAATAATCAGTGTAGTAAATATACACAAACATGCCATGCCTAACTACTTACATTCAAGTGCTCTGGTGGGTTTCGGTGGCTTCCACAGCACAGAACACTGTGCAGGTCTCTGGAGGGCTCACAAACTATTTAAAGAGATACTGTGTTACTCCTAAACATGTTACTAAGTGAACAGTGATAAAAGCAAAACTGAGCTGAGGTAATGGATGCAGAGGGATGAAGAAGTGCTCTAATGTGCTGCTGTTGGAGTTGGGCTGGGAAAAAGCAAGGCCGCAGAACTAATACTTCCAGTTTCAAATGAACCCTGGAAGTAAAGATCTGACCAGAACTGATGAGGATAAAAAGAAGAGACAAGATGAACTCATGATCCTCAAAAAGATTGTGTTTAGTTTTTTTATTGTTTGAGGCAAGTAAACCATACCTATAAGTATTAGGTCTTACTCTGGCTGCTTTGCAATGGGAGAAGCATCAGATTTTAGGCAGTTTTTACTAAAGCCTGCTAGAAGTGCTACGTACAGGACGTTTGTTTAGAGAGAAGACTGGCCCCATATGTTTCATCCTTGTGAACAGTTTGTAAATACAATAAGGGGAAAACATCTTATTAGGGAATGCTCATCTTGCTTGAGGCTGATAAGGAAAATAAGTGGGCTGAATAGTCACTATTTGAATAGTTAACAAATATGCTTTTTTCTTAAGCCCAACAAATCATTTTTTCTATTTAATTTTGAATAGAGTACATTAAGCAATGATATCAACAGAACTTGACAAGTTATAAACTTAATTAAAGCATTTTAAAAACTCAGCAAATACCCCCCAGTATTTGGCACAGATCTGGTCTTATTGCAATTATATAAGTGAAAGCAATTTTGTTGGAGAAATTTTAGTTATTGTTTGTTCTATGAACAATGATCTCCAAGTTTAAGGACTATTAAACATTGCTGATCACTTACCACTTGTATTTTAGGGGAAATAACTTTTTAAACACAATACGTTTTGAGGCTGCCAAAACAATGCATAAGACTGCCAACTTAATGTCTGTGGCTTGAGATACATACAATATATTTACGGCATGATGCACGCTCTCTTCTTCCAGGAATCTAAAATTTTATTAATTACAGGGATGCAAAATCTTGACCATTAGAACACTGAAGAAATTAAAATGTTAAGTGAATTCTTGGCCACATCTTTTGCTCTGATGTCCTGAACTCTTGTAGCTATAAGCAATTTCCCCTTGCTTAGTTTAAAAAAAAAAAAGGGGGGGGGGACTTTAGTAGTATAAGGAACAATTTTACAATGGATCTTGTATGTAAATTCACTTTTCTGCAGCACAAGACCTTTGCACCACTTAAATCCCATTTGAATCCTATTTTGAGGATGTAAGTGATGCATAGGTCTTGTGGTGGATCTCTGCACAGGGAAGAATTTCACTGTGTACCTAAGAAGTCCTAAGTCTCCAAGATGCATTAATTCAGTCTCCCTTTTGTACCATAGATATTCATCTAACACTTAGCATCATTGCAGGTTTTTCTTCTATATCACATTCTTCTTTGAGTGCAGACATATACTGTACTCAGGTGTGTGCATGCAAAGAGCACCAAAGCCAGAGTATTTTACCTAGCAGTACCTATATTGGTGGTGTGTGTGCCCTCTGGTCCCTTTGCTTCTCTCCAGGCTAGTTAAAGGCAGCATCTCTCCAACCCCCTCATTCTTTCTCACTGCCCTCATCTAGAGTTAGAGCAATCAATGTGGTAGTTTACTTCATGTTTCTTATCTCAGTGTTTCTGGGACTTCATTGTATATTGTAAATAGTATAGTTTAACAGTACCCTTGGGTTGAGTTTGTAGTTGTTAGTTAAAATAGATAGATAGTTGCCCTCAATGGTTTAAATGTTGTCCATCATGTGGCATGGCTATCGCCAATAATGATGCCCCCGCATGCGATGTTTGTTGCACCTGGAAGAAGGACACATTAAAGAAAGGTGCTCCATCTGCAAGTCATTTAAAAAGAGAACACAGGTTGTGAGGGACTTGGATCTGAAGCAGCGTCTTCTAGGGTGGGCCATAAGATCCACTTACGTACTTGGGCATAGTGCGTCTGGCCCCACACTCTCCTTCCCAGACAACACTAGACATTGCTCCCGGCACAAGGTCTGGTGCTTCCCCTGTGAGGAAGAGGGATGGTCATCCTTCCTCTGGTCCTCTGAGGAAGGATTCACAAAATGAACTGAGGTCATTCCAGAATACGGTGAGATTCCTCTTCATCTTCAAAGAAGAGTGCCGACTGGCACCATGACTCTTCTGGTACATTGGTTAGAGCTGGGCCATCTGACCCCTTTCCGCTATTGTGCCATCATCATTTGGTCACTGTACGCTCAATTCCAATTCCAGCCATGGGGAATCTGTTGAGTCCATTACTGACAACAATGGCAACAGCAGCAGCTGTCTCTACGCCATTAGTGTATTAGGTGGTGTCAGAACCATCTGTCTCTCCGTTTCTGATTCCCAAATAATTCAGGAACATTCAGAGGCCAGGGCTGCTGCCACTTCTTCTGCTATACCTCGGAGTTGCCTAGTTGCCTCATTCAGCAGCACCGTATGTCAAAATTCAGCATTGTGGTCAGCATCCTTTTCAATATTGAGAGGCCCATCAGTGCAGATGCTGTCTTTGCACCAATAATGTTTTCACTGCAGACTGTGTATTTGGGGTTGGTATTGGCCTTAGCTCTGGGACTGTACCAAGTGGATCTGCAATGCCTGTTTTGGTACTGAAAGCACCAACTGCTTGTTCATCCTTGGTATATATGCCATCTCAAGGTTGGTGTTTGGATGAGGCTGTTTGTTAATTTGCTCCATTGGGGGTGGCTCCTCCACTACCACTGGAAGACTCCCAGGGCTCTATTTCACAAGATATAAGTCCACCCCCGAGGACAAAGAATCTAAGAAGCTGGATTTGATGGGGAGAAAAATGTATACAACTTCATCTATGCAGATTTGCATTGCAAATCAACAGGCACTGTTATCAATGGGGCACTATGTCCAAATTTACAGATAAGTTGCCAGAAGTCTCCAAGGAAGAGTTTAAGGCATTCATTGCAGAGGACCATTTGCTGGCCAAAACTTTGTTCCAATAGGCCATGGATGTGGAGGATGCGTCTTCCAGAATAATGGCATCAACTGTGGATATGAGAAAGGCCTCATGGTTGCAGAATTACTGCATAGCTCCTTATGTTCAGCAGAGTATAGTTTCATCTGAATTGAGGATCAGTGCATGGAAAGTAAGTTTTTATTAACTCCATCATAGTCAAATTTCTGAAAGGTGTTTACCAGCCTCTTTCCACCGGCAAAGGAAGTGATCCTTCAGTGGGACCTTGTTCTCTGTCTCTGCTATGTCAAAAGGCATTGTTTCTTGTAGCCATTATTTCACCAAGAAGAGGCCTTAATGACGACCCTCCACATACTCAGTTTTTCAAAGACAAGTTTGCCTTAAAACCTCATCCTAAGATTCTGCCTAAGGTGGTGTCATAATTTCATCTTAACCAAGTAATTTACTTACCTATATTTTTTTCCCAAACCTCATGTCATAAATATAAAGGGAAGGGTAAACCCCTTTGAAATCCCTCCTGGCCAGGGGAAAGCTCCTCTCACCTGTAAAGGGTTAAGAAGCTAAAGGTAACCTCGCTGGCACCTGATCAAAATGACCAATGAGGAGACAAGATACTTTCAAAAGCTGGGAGGAGGGAGAGAAACAAAGGGTCTGTGTGTCTGTCTATAGTCTGTCTTTGTCGGGGATAGACCAGGAATGGAGTCTTAGAACTTTTAGTAAGTAATCTAGCTAGGTATGTGTTAGATTATGATTTCTTTAAATGGCTGAGAAAATAATTGTGCTGAATAGAATAACTATTTCTGTCTGTGTATCTTTTTTGTAACTTAAGGTTTTGCCTAGAGGGGTTCTCTATGTTTTTGAATCTAATTACTCTGTAAGATATCTACCATCCTGATTTTACAGGGGGGATTTCTTTATTTCTATTTACTTCTATTTTTATTAAAAGTCTTCTTGTAAGAAAACTGAATGCTTTTTCATTGTTCTCAGATCCAAGGGTTTGGGTCTGTGGTCACCTATGCAAATTGGTGAGGCTTTTTATCCAACATTTCCCAGGAAAGGGGGGGGGTGCAAGTGTTGGGAGGATTGTTCATTGTTCTTAAGATCCAAGGGTCTGGGTCTGTAGTCACCTAGGCAAATTGGTGAGGCTTTTTACCAAACCTTGTCCAGGAAGTGGGGTGCAAGGTTTTGGGAAGTATTTTGGGGGGAAGGACGCGTCCAAACAGCTCTTCCCCAGTAACCAGTATTAGTTTGGTGGTGGTAGCGGCCAGTCCAAGGACAACGGGTGGAATATTTTGTACCTTGGGGAAGTTTTGACCTAAGCTGGTAAAGATAAGCTTAGGAGGTTTTTCATGCAGGTCCCCACATCTGTACCCTAGAGTTCAGAGTGGGGGAGGAACCTTGACACCTCATTAAACTGCTGACGAACAGCATCTTCACTCCTTGGATATAAGACGATGCTTGACATTTTACTTAGAAAGAGCTAAGCCATTTCTTCATCATTTCATCTTTTTGTTTCCTTTTGAGGATGGCACGAAGGGTCAAGCGGTCTCTGCACAGACACCCTGTATCACAATGTCTTAAGGGGATAGCTCAGACTTCACTTCTGCAGAGATTAAGAGCCCATTTGACAACATACAAACCACCTTTGATTGCATTTTTCACTGACATTTCAATATTGGACATTTGCAGGAGTGCCGCTTGGTCTTCCATACATACTTTTACCAAATATTGTGTTGTTATATCTGCATCCAGGTCAGATGCAAATTTTGAGCAGGTGGTCTTGCAGTTGCTTTTTAAATAGATTCTGAGCTCCACTTCCTTCTGATACTGCTCGTTAGTCACCTGAGTATAATACATGTCTACAACCACTTGAAGAAAAGATGGCTAATTACTTGTACTGTAACTCCTGTTTTTTGAGATGTGGATGCTGATGTGTGTTCCACGACCCACCCTCCATCTCCTGTGCATCAGAGTCACTACTCTTGACCTTGAGTGCAAAGGAACTGAAGGGGGCTGGAGTATTTCTGCCTTTAAATAGCCTACTGAGGGGCTAAGAGACTAGAGGGCATGAGCGCCACCCCTGCAGGTACTGTTAGGCACAGTTCTCCAGTTTTGGTGAGCTCCAGTCTCATAACAGCAACAACAGATTGTTACCAAGATTTCTATTAAAATCCATGATGCACTTGATGATGTCCATAGCTCCTTCCTTCCTATGATTAGATTATCCTTTTTTCATTCATCCATCCACCACTTAGGATTTGATCCAAAAGCCCGTTTAAGTTAATGGGAGTTTTTGGATCTGGCTCTCATTCCTTTTTCTTTCTGAATATATTTGTACATATTCTTCCTATTCCCCTTGCTATCTTTGTGTACCATTAGCTCATTCTTGTCTTTGTAACTTCCTTTTTCTTTTGAGCTTCAAGCCTTAATACATTCAGTATATTTCTCTTTGGGCTCCTGCACTCTTCTTATGCAATAAAAGCAATGTGGGTGGTCCCCCAGTTGTTTCCTTAAATAAATCACAAATCTCAATAGAAAAGAGATCTGTCATAGAGGTTTGGATGTACTTTGGGGCTAGCACTGAAGAAGCAGATACCAAGAACAATTGACATGTTGATGTGTGTGAATATGACAGTAAAAAAGATTTTGCTAGTGGCAAGTAAAGGGAAATTTCCCAAGACTCTAGCAAATTCTTTCTAGCAATGTTCTAAAAAGTCTGCAAGGTAAAATTTGCAGAAAAATTCTCTACCATCCTTAACTAAGTGACAATTTTTATCATTCAGTGTTGTTTGGATTTTATTTGCAAGGAGCTATCTTACCCCCACATTATTGGGTCATATAAGCTCAATATGTTTGGCCTTTTCAGGGGAAAATCTCACTTTTGCTTCTACAACATATAAAATTATTCTGAATTAACTGCATTAATGGCTAAAACATGTGTTGTCACTAGCCTTCAGGCTTAACATAGGCAAGGGTTTTGTAAACTCTCCAAATGCCTTCAAATACTGAGAATGTGCAAACCCTGGAACTGTTGATGCTTTAAACATTGTCATAAGAGATGATACTGTCGATATTTTGAGAGCAAGGCTCACGTTCACTATCTTAAGTGAAGACTGACATCATTGTGAATAAGTCTCTTGCTCGCTTTCCATCTCTCTATCTTCCCTCCTCCCCCTGCGACACCTGTCTCCCCTTTATTTCCATCAAATGGAAGAAAATGAACTGGGTTAGGAAGTGAGTGGAGGCTGACCGATAGTGGATGCATTGCAGACTAGTATCTCATGTGTGTTTATAGCTTAGCTTCAAAGTCTGCTCAGATCTTGCTATGCTTCTGAAAGTGAAACATTAGCTAGTTTAAGCAAGCTTAGAATTAATATAACGGTTTGAGGGGTTTTCGTTGCCAGTCAGATTTTTCTCCCCTGATGTTAATAGGGATAAATTTGTCCCAAAAATTTGATAGGTGGTTTGCTTCAGATGAGCACTGAAAAGTAGTAAAGGCCTCATCCATATGTCTTTGTGAAAAACTGTGCTGGGAATCTCATGGGAGCAGTTTATCTTGTTTGGTTTCTGCTGTTTCTTCTTTCCATATAGGCGAGAAATATCTCAAATGTACTATTTCAATGCATCCATTTCAAGTCAAAAAGAAATAATTTTGTCTTCTAATGCTGTTCCTATCGCTGCTTCTATTTGTTCAAAGATTAAGGATTTTTTAATACCCTTTCCAACTCTCACACATTTTCCAAACACTATCAAACACCAGCTGACACCTTGCATGGTACTAGTATTTATTGCTCACCTTTGATCTGATTAGTTACACTGAGTGAAAGTGCTAGAAACACACGGTACATCACTAGATCTAGTACATTATCATCTTCAAGACATAATTATCAATTAAGAAACATAAAACCTCAGACTCTGAACAGGCTGTAAAAAGAGAATTACAGTTAAGAGCTCACAGTCAATTTGAGCACCACTAAACAGTGGTTCTGGAGCTGAGGATTGTATGCTACTAATGTTCACTGACTGAGCTCACATTACTTCAGAAGTACACAAGCAGTTTTGCTTGTGCTTGTCAAAGACCGAGTCATTATCATCTCCAAATATCTACAGCATTCTGTATTAGCCTACGCTAGGTGCTATTTACTGATTCAGTCTGGAACAAGTTACAATGAGTTTTTTGGATAGAGAAGCAAATGCAATATGGAGACACCTATTAATACTGGACATCAAAGATGAGACAATATTGGAATAGGACAAATATGGGAAAACAGATTATTATTATTAAAGATAGTATAAGTAATAATTGAAACAAAGCCAATTGAAATAAACACTGTCACTAAGTCAACCAGCTGCTAGATAATCTGACATCTAACTTGACAGCAATAGTGATTGGGATGTGCTGAAAGCTAAAGATAAGTGATTAAAGCATAAGGAGAAATCTTCTAGACTTCAATCTTTCTACACTGATGTTAAAATTATTTTGGTGACACCTGCTCTGAGGAACACGTCCACTGGCAGAGCACTGTGTCTTAAGCAACCATTTAAAGCACATACATCTGGTTTCCAGTAAATCTGTTTGGATAAAAAAAAATATGAAATATCTCACAAAATGAAATTCTGGAAAAAATAGTTTTGTCTCTATCTAAACGTTTGTTCCAATTTTGAATTTTTTTATTTTGTATAGTGTATTTTAAAAATTAAACAAATATTGTTTCAAAATGGAAAATCAAATTGTTAAATTTCAGTTGTTGTTAAATGATTTTTTTTTTGTCAAAATCAATATGTTCCACAAAATGTTTCACTTTTGAAGAATCAACATTTTCTGATGGAAAAATTTTCCCTTGGAAAATCTTTCACTAGTTTTACCTATAGTCGTAACACTGATATGCCTGTTCAGTTCTGTAAAGTTATGTTCTAGCTTGTTAAATTCATAAAACGGTTAAGAAACCTAATGCCATAAAGTTTTACTAGATGTTGCACAGATGGGTGATTCCTAAATTAAAATTTGTTCTTTCATGTAGCTGGGACTTGATCCATAAATTGCTTTGAAAATAGGATGAAGACTTTAAACGGGTACTGAAAACTCACTTGGAGAAGTGGAAGGACTGGAGCATGGTTCTGAGGTGCTCAGGGAAAATCTAAGCCATGAAGAAGACAGGCAGTCGCATTCTGTACCAGCTGGAGTCTGTGTATTGTCTTCCCATTCAGCAAAAAATTTAAACATATGCTTCAATCTCTGTTTTGCAAAGAACTTAAGAATATGTTTAATGCTGAGCGCTTGCTTAAGTGCTTTGCTAATTTGTGGGGCTTAGTATAAATAAAATTACTCCATTTGTAATGCCCATTTTATACATTTGTGTATTATATCTAAACTTGCTCATGTTTGTCTGTGTAAAATGATTTAGTAGCAGCATGGAGAGCAGGAGGTGCAGGAAGAGTACTGGGAACAAACCGTGATCTCCGAAAGAGATTAATGAGAGAAAGGAGTCTGCCTTCGATGGTAAATTAATTACTGTGGGATGTGAGTGGATACCACACACTGGCAGTGGCAGTATTAAGGGGAGCCAGAGAGCTCAGTTAGGCCATTCAGTGGCACCTGGAGGGGAGACAATTACTTAAGGATTAGAGCAGCTGGGGACAAGCAGCATAGTGGTTCCTATAAAGGAAGGACTATAGGGCAAGGTGGGGAGGAAACCCTAGGGAGAGGTAGTTGAGAGTTTTCTCTCTGTGGGAAAGGAATCACTGAGGGTCCTGCAGGAAGGAGCTTGTCCCTTGGGACTGTTCCTGAAGGGAGCAGGCAGCGGGGGAGAAGGAGCCTCCTAAAGCAGGCATGGGAGAGTACAGGGGGGAAAAGCTCTGAAGGTCAGTGGCTTAGGAGGAGTTGGGCCTCTAGGGGAAAAAGTCCTAGAAGGCAGCACTCTGTGACAGTGTGAAACAAACAACATTCTACAGAGCCCAGGAGAGGGGCAAAGAGTGTGCTGCAGACTGAGCCCAGGAAGGGTGGAAGAGTTTTTATTCCTTTGGGTTTTGAGTTTGGACATTGTCATCTTGGAAGGGGTGGGACTGAGTGTGACCCGGCTGGAGGACCAAATCACTATAAGGGAAAGGAGGAGAGTGAAGCAGAGAGGCTGCAATGCTGGGTCTTGCCACAAGGAGGCACTCTAACTTGGTGAATTTATGGAAGGATGCATTTACAGAGTATACAAAAAATATGAACTGATACTTAATCGAAAGCTGTGACGAATCCAGTCATAAATTTGGGACTGAGAGTGCAAAGAGGTATACTTGAATTCCAAAATGATCTTGATAGACTTCCATAGAGGTGTGTTATAAATGCTGTAAGGATAGCAAATACCACAGAAAAGGCATCATCTTAGAAGAGATAAGCAGAGGCACTGGTTTTCCCCTTTAGCTGCTTCTGCGCCACCTAATATACCAGATACGGTTTGTCCCTACTGAACTTCTGTGGAATGTTGACAACTAAGAGTTTCTGCTGTTTGAATCACCATAAAGATACCCAAATTAAAGCTGTTATCCCGGACTTTGATGGAGCCTTTGAAAGAATTGGTTGGAAATGTCTATTCCATGTTACACAGATTTGGCTTTTAAATTTCTCTATAGAAACACTGAACTAGCAATTGTTAGGAAGGTTAGGCTTTCAATTGTCAGTGGTTTGAATTGCTCTAGACTGAGCAGTTGTTAGTAATGCTAGGTTGTTTTTTTTTCAAGGTCCTTCACGATTTTCAAGGATACCAGGCAATGCTGCCCTGTGTCCCCACTATTGTCTGGTGTTGCCTTGGAGCTGTTAATTACAGCAAATGAGAGCCAAGTGAGGAGGACTAGGGAACGGTAGCTATATGTTGCTATTCCCCTGTTTGTTACAAATCCACGTTACACTGTTTAAATTCTTACTGTCTTTGGGGGGCATATCTAACTATAAAGCTAATTGCAATAAACCTCAGACCACTGTGGGTGCTATAAGTCTCACTACATCAACTGGAATTTTAGGGAGGTAAGTAATAGGATTAGGTGTCTGGGTTTGAGACAAAGTTTAAAGATTTGGTCATTCATGTTCGATATAGGTCCAAATCTAGCCATCTCAAAATGGAACCAGAACACTGACCATGCAAAAAGTAAACTTCTGAGTGATTATCCTCTGAAAACTGCTGTAATTATTAGGATCAAATCCTCAAAAGCTATTTTCTTAAGCTTTTTAAAAGATTTAAAATATTTTGTTTTTGGCACTTGTCCCATAGAAAACAAAGAGAGGGAAGAATCATACTTTAAAATCAGTAACATAAATTGTTCTCTTATCACCAAGTATTTATACACTGTTGAACTTATTCCTATATTCTTACATTTCAAAAGATGCCAAATTATTTTAAAATCTATTATTATTATGAGAGAGTTCTTATTTTTGAAGTTTCAGAGCTGGTTTTAAGGTAAATGAATATAGCTAAATAACAAGAAACATGTAGGAGTAGGCTGTTATATGGCACAGTTTTATTTTAAATTATTACTGAATCAAACTCTTCCAGGGGACATCCTAAAACATGTGAGAATCTAGACTGCAGGAGTTTGCTTAATGAAATTTTCATTAATCAGTACTTCCATAGGTTGATGGTTTAGAAGCTCTAATCATAATTGTTGTGTCTGTTGGCACTCCATTGGCTAGGTAAATAAGGGAAAGCTGTTGAGGTGAAAGTTCACAGAGGAATAAAGTGATGAGTAGAATAAGTGAGAGACAGGAATTGCTTTCTAATTTATGTATTCGTGATCTGGAGGAATTAGACCTGGGGAACTACACTAGGGTACTTGGAGACATGGGGCCAAATTATCCCATCAGCTATGGACATGCAGCGCCCATGGGTCTGCCACAGACTTACGACATTAACCTGGGCAAGTCCCTTCACGTCTCTGTGCCTCAGTTTCCTTGTCTATTATACCATTTACCCACTCTGATAAGCTGCTTTGAAGTCTTCCAAAGGAAGGCGTGTAGGTGCAAAATACTACTAAACTGGGTCGGCCAACAAACAGAAAACAATATCCACTATCTAGAGAATCCTAATATAGTTAGAGCATAGTAGACAAATGTCTTCTCAATTACAGTTTATACAAGAATAAGAAAAAAGTGGAGGCTGGGGTTAGAAACACTCAGAAGAACATATGCTTCCCAGACTACAGTTAGCCCTTCTTCTGGTTTGTGTTCTGCTAAAAAGTAAAACTACAGAGAACCCTGAAACCGTCAGCAGATTGTATGGCTGAGATCCAAAATGCAAACAGATGATTGTTCAGACAAATCATTCATATGTATAATTTAGTATTGCAGAATGTTTCAGTTGTGAGAGATTGTTCTAATATTGTCCAAGTGACTTGTTACTTATTAAACATGCACCCGTTCCAGCTTCTGCTGAAGATAATAGCAAAACTCCCATTGATTGAAGTGATAACAAGATATGCTAATGATCTGCGGGTTATGGTTGCCTTTAAGTCACCAAAAGAGTTGGGTGAAAAGAGCAAAAAAGAACCTGAAACTTTTCTTTAATTAAACTTGGCTATTCATTTGGCTGGTATTTGTTGCCCTTTTATTCACAAACTTTCAGGTGGGTGAGATTGTAGCAATGATTTATAGACATGAAATCATGTGCTGTGTTGGTTTTCCGTGGGGCAGTTCTTCATACCCCCTGGACTCACAGCCCTTGTAATCAAGTAGGTCAGTGAATCCCAGGGGGATCTAGATGCAACAGGGACTGTGCATAACCATGTATGCAATTAGCTAGTGTGAATGTGCTGAGAAAAAGGAATATGACATCTGTTATGTAACCAATAAAAACCTAGAGCTTATATCTTTATCTTTTTTCTTGCGTCAGGAAGGAACCCTCTTTTTTTTGTTTTTGTTTTAAAGATGAATTCCACATGTGTAGTGAAATACAGAGCCAGCTTTGGACAGATATAGGAATTGCTGCATTGTGGAAGAGGCGGCATGGAAGGGCGCTACTCCCTTTGAGTGGCCAATACAATGGCTTGTTGCAGATTATGCTTTTGTGGTGCCCTGTTGAGGGTGCCTTGAGTGTAAGGATTGGGAAGGTTGGACCCAAATAGAGAGCGGCATGGAGCAGCAGGCTACAACATCTATACAGTTCCCCTGTACTCTCAGGCTGTAGGATCGAATGGTTCTACACTGGCCCCTGCTTGAATCGGACATGAAGTATATGTCTACACTGCAAAAACAAAACACAACAACCCTGTGGCACCGAGTTTCAGAGCTACAGGTCTCAGGCTGCATTTGGGCTTGGGCTTGAGCCTGGCTCGAGCCCAGCTCGGGGACCCTGGCGGGGGCGGGGGTCAGAGCATGGGCTCCAGCTCAAGACTGAATGTCTGCACTTCAATTTTATAGCCCTGCAGCCTGAGTACTGCAAGCCTGAGTCAGCTGACCCAGGCCTAGAAAGAGAAAGAGGGGAGAGAAATGAAAAGAAATGCCTGCTGCTTGAAAATACTCAGAGATCTGGAACCCTAGAAGTACTGTTGGAGATTGATTGATTAAAAGTACAATAGAGGTAATCTAACATGCCATTTATCAGATGTCTGTGGCTCATCACTACCAAATAGAGAAATGTGGTCTAGATGAAATTACTGGAAGGTGGGTGCACAACTGCTTGAAAGATTGTGCGTGGATAGCAATCAATGGTCCCCTGTGAAACTACAAGGGAGTGTCTGCTGGGATCCTGCAGAGGTCAGTCGTGGGCCTGAAAGTCAATATTTTCATTAATGACTTGGATAATGGAATGGAGAGTATGTTTATAAAATTTGCAAATGACTCTAAGCTGGGAGAGGTTGCAAGCACTTTGGAGTACAGATTACAATTCAAAATGATCTTGACAAATTGGAGAATTGGTCTAAATGGAAAAAGATAATTCATTACAGACAACTGTGAAGTGCTTCACCTAAGAAGGGAAAATCAAATGTGCAACTACAAAATGGGGACTAACTGGCTGGTAGTACTGCTGAAAAGGATCTGGAGGTTGTAGTGGACCACAAACTGCATCTGAGTCAACAGTGTTATACAGCTGCAAAAAAGGCAAATATCTTTGTGAGGTATATTAACTGGAATGCCGTATGATATAAGGGATGCAATTGTCCTGCTGTACTCAGCACTGGGAAGGCATCAACTGGAGTACTGTATCCAGTTCTGGGCACCACACTTTAGGAAAGGTGTAAACAAACTATAGAGAGTTCAGAGGAGAGCAACAAAAAAGATGAGATTTCGAAAACCTGACCTATGAGGAAATTATGTTTTTTAAAGTGAGCATGATAAAAGTAGATTGGTGTGTGGGTAGTAGTAGTGGGGTATGGGCAGTGGGGGAGGGAGAGGACCTGATAAGTCTTCAGATGTTTTAAGGGCTGTTATAAACAGGACTGTAATCCATTGTTTTCCATGTCCATGGAAGGTGGGACAAGAAATATTGGGCTTTTATCTGCAGCAAGGAAGAATTAAGTTAATTATGAAAAAGCTTTCTAACTGTAAGGGTACTTAAGGTCTGGAATAAGCTTCCAAGGGAGGCTGTGGAATCTCCATCACTGGAGGTTTTTAAGTACATGTTGGACAAACTCCTGTCAGGGATGGTCTGAGTTTATCTAGTCCTGCCTCAGCTCAGCAGGATTTTGATGACGTCTCAATGGCCCTTCAGCCCTACATATCTGTGATTCTATGCATAAATCAGTGCTTCTTGACTGTTTACTCACAGATGAAATAATCTGATGGTTGCCATTTTTATTGTATTCAATTAATATTAAATTTTTACAAGCTCTAGTCTGTGTTCCTGTGTGTGACACACACACTGATTGTGTGACATTATATTCTCAAGCACCAAAAATTGTTGTGTGCTGTGAAATAACAATTTTACATTTTTTTTCCTGAAGCAAATGCTATTTGAAATCATTTTATGTCTTGAGTAGACCTTTTTTTTTAAAAGAGAAAAGTTGTTTTAAATATTATAGTTTTTTCTCAAACGTTAGTTTCCAGAAACCATCATCATTCTTGTAAATGATTACACTGGGAATGGTTACATGCTATAAGGCTTCCCCAGGCATATCAAATGATTGATGGAAGTCAAAGGGATTCATCCCATCAGAGATACTGGAATGTCACCTAAAGATATATAAATGTAGGGTTTTTTCCTCAAATCAGTTAGTGCATATAGTTAAGGATTAAAATAACATTTCAGATATTTCAAATGAACGAGAACCTTCATAAATGTAATAAGTACTGGACACCTTTATGCAAATCAGTACAGTAATGCCACACAGTATTACATCACAGTTCCTGTAAAAGCAAATCAAAATATTCTAGATACGGATAAAATGGTTGGTGCTTTTTGCCGAGCCCCTCGGTGTGCAAGGCTTTTATCTGTAAAACTAAAACAACAGTGGTTCCAATCCAAATCCCACTTATCTGACTGACTCAGTGTTCATGAGTGGGAGGAGAAATTTCCAGCCTCAGTGTGGTTCTTTTTCAGATAGGATGGGAAAATGTGATATAGGTTTGGTTTTTGAAAGATTTCATCTGCTAGATTTTTCTTTTGTTAAATCCAAACCATTGCTGGTTTTGGATTCTGTTTATCCAAAGCCAGTGTGATTCAGATGCATGGCTCCATTTCTGACCCCTCACTAGAAAGCTAAATACTTGCCTTTGCCATGGTTATTAACCACGGGTTTAGATAATTTTATTTGTGCCTTTGAGCAAAATCATTAATCTGCAATTAATAGGCATTACTACTTCCAGAGCCATAGGCAGAACTGTCGGAGGATCTCTTCCTGAAAGGAACAGCAAAGTACAATATATGGGGACATATTGTTTAGATGTACTTAAAGGTTATCACATCCTATTCACTATATGAATAGCCCCAACTGACATTTTCCTGCTCTTCTCAAGCGATGCATGTCTTGTTCATTGTGCTATGCAGAGTCAGCTGTCAGTCAGTGCATCAGGGGACTAAAACCTATTTTCTTTTGCTGTTTTGTTTGCACTTCCACTAAAAAGCTTTGAATCTTTGAATTTCTTTGAAGTAGAAAAACTAATACATGACCAAGGATAACAACTTTTATCAGACTAACAAAGTTTGGAGCCACCTGATTTCACATTTCAGCACTACCCTGTGTGATAGCAAGTATAAAATAAGAGGAGATCTTGGATGGGAGGAATCTCACCCATTCAAAAAGCCTTCTTTTTTTATTAACAAACACAAACAAACTCCGAGAATAATAGTTATCCAAGTTCACCATACTCACAGTGTGAGTTTAATTAAAGTCAATGAAGAGTTCAAGAGTGGGGGAAAGCATGTTGTTTCTTAATTATGTTGTTGACTTAATATATAATAGATCTCACCAACTCATTCTATATAAAGCAATTAGCATGTCTTGCTGTCTGCAGATAGCTTAGCAATGGCATACAGATAATTGACTAATCTAGCACACAGGTGCTTGACTTTACAGAATGGGCAGAATTTGAAGGGGTAAGGGTTATGTGTACATAGTCCTATATATAAAACATTTGGGAATAGGAATAATCCCTTACGCTGTCTAGAGACTCCTTTACTAAATAAAATTCCTCAATTTCCCACCTAGAAATACTGATCTGTGGGAAAACTGAATGAGCATGGCTTACCCAGACAAAAGATGGGCACTAAGTAAGCTGTGGTAATAGAAGTTGAGGTTAACATCTCTCTAAATAATTCCAATATAGAATAAGAACAGCAGTAACCAGTAAATCACTGATGGTACATACATAAATTACAATGGAGACACATGAAATAATGCATTTAATGGGAACAGCACTGTCTCAGCCCAGATGGATGTTGTTTCTCAGGGAGAACTTTTGGTTTTGGCTCTTAGTGGAGTACAGGAGAATTGGCTAGTTTGAGTTGCTTTATGCTGGCTCAAAAATTGTGTAAGGGACTGTCAGCGTTCCCTCCCCACTCTGAACTCTAGGGTACAGATGTGGGGCGCCGCATGAAAGACCCCCTAAGCTTATTTCTACCAGCTTACGTTAAAAACTCCCCAAGGCACAAATTCTCCCTTGCACCTTGGATTAGGTAACGCTGCCACCACCAAGTGATTTAGACAAACTCAGGGAAAGGACCACTTGGAGTTCCTACTTCCCCCTAATATCCCCCCAAGCCCCGCACCCCCTTTCCTGGGGAGGTTTGAGAGTAAACAAGATGAGCACAGACCAACCTTGGTTTTTTTTAGGACACTAAAAAAAAAACCCAATCAGATTCTAAAAGAAACAGAACTTTATTATAAAGAAAAATGGTAAAAAAGGCACCTCTTTAAAATTAGAAGGGAAGATAATCTTACAGGGCAATCAGATTTAAAAATGCAGAGGATTTCCCTCTGGGCCAAACTTTAAAGTTACAAAAAGAAAACCAGGAATACACCTTCTCCTCAGCACAGAGAAAATCACATGCCAAAACAAAAATAAGCTAACACATTCCCTTGCTAGTACTTACTGATTCTAATGGAGTTGGATTGCTTGCTTCCTTGATCTGTGTCCAGCAAGCACACAGACCAAAGCCTTTTCCCACCTCCACCTCCCCACCCCCTGAAAGTATCTTGAAAGTATCTTGTCCCCTTATTGGTTCTTTTGGTCAGGCGCCAGCCAGGTTACCTGAGCTTCTTAATCCTTTACATGTAAAAGGATTTTGTGCCTCTGGCCAGGAGGGATTTTATAGTACTATATACAGGAAGGTTGTTACCCTTCCCTTTATATTTATGGGAGGGACACTTAAGCCTGGCCTAACCTTAAAATTTAGGTTGACATAGCTACGGTGCTCAGGGTTGTGAAAAAAATCACATTCCCAAGTGCCATAGTTAAGCTGAACTAACCCTCAGTGTATGCGCTGCTAGGTCAACAGAAGTATTCTTCTCTTGGTCTAGCTACTGCCACTCAGGGAGGTCGATTACCCTCATTGATGGAAAAATCCTTTCATTACAATAGGAAGCATCTAAACTACAGTAGCATAGCTGCACAGTAGCATAGCTGCGCTGCTGTAATGCCTTTCATGTAGACATGGTTTTAGCGAAACAAATCTGTGGCTGCTAAAGATTCCAGTTTTCCCTAGCCTTCAGACCTTACCGACTCCGAACTTCACATAGCTAACTGTACCCTTTGCTGCTTGGTTGCAAGTGGGATGAAAGCACAGGAAAACAGCACTTTTTTCTTGATAGTATGTCCACCCTTCCAAAGAAAGGAAGAACAAAAATGTACAAAAAAAAATTTAAAATTTTAAAAAAGAGCTTCAGGATTGGACCATGTTCACATTTTTTACTGAAGCTTTGGGGTTTAAAGATGGGTCTGAAATCAAAATCCCGGCTCTGAACTTTAAGAGAGTTTGGATCTTCTCCAAACTTTACAGTTGCCCTCTTGCGATAAATCACAAAACCAAAACCTACATCCAAATTAAAACTCCTGACTTTTGGGAGAACCTTGATCCATATCTGAAGTTTTCCAATTGAATCCAACTAATCCTTCTGTCCCTCTCGCAGCAAGAACAATAACAGCATTAGCAGAGAGTTTGGTTATGAAATTAGAGTCCCAGGTAAATCACATACAAAAGATGATATACTAAAGACCTTCTGATTTAATATTTGTTTCTCATTTTCCTTATATTTATCTCAAGCTTGTCTGTGAGTCTTACTCCATATTCAAAACTAGTATGTCTCTCTTTCTGTCCTTTCTGACTTGTCCTACACAAAAGCCTAGATAGAACACGGAGATACTAACATTAAAATAGAGAAATCATTTTGAAAGTTGTATTACCTTTGTTGTCTATCACACAGTCCTATAATCTCATCATGATGGACCTCATTCAAATCACATACAACAAGAGCATATATCTCCAAGAAACAGTGCAGTTGTGAGTGCTCCTTTGTCTCATTTTCCCTCAGTTGCTAAGGCCAGGTCTACCCTAGAGACTTTTGCCAGTATATCAATGTCAGTTAGGTATGTTTGTTAATGACAATTTTACACCAGCAAAAACCCTAGTCTCTCTGTTTATACCAGCAAAATTGCTTTTGCCAGTATAGCTTATTACCTCCAAGAAACGGGTGTAAGTTATACCAGCTAAGAGTGTAAACTGGTGTAAACTGGTGTCTACACTAGGATTTGCCATATAGCTAAACTAATATAGATCAGATGTGGAGTTGAGTGGCTTCTTTTGGTTTTTCTTAAACCAAAATGTGTGTTTTGAGGGCTTCACCTTCATTATTTAGCCAGGGATGGTCCTTAAATGTAACAAAAATACAAAGATTATTCTCTTTCAGACTTGATTTGGTGTAATGATTGAATTCTTAATACCTTTATTCATTTCAATATCTTTGACTTCAAATTTTGCAAGATTTGAAGTATCTACCAGCTCGGCAGTTTTTACTTGTTTGCCTAATAGGGACATTGAGACTGCGATACGTATCAGTTGAAGCAGCTAAGAAATAGTTGTCCTGTTCAAAAGGAGAAATTTATCTACCCATTTGTATTGTTTTATATTCTTTAAAAAAATAAAATAAAAGGGAGAGAGAGAGAGTGCCAAATCCAGTAACACAATTCTGATGAATAGGAGAATATTTAAAGTGACTGGAAAAATAAGTACAAATGAACTTTGGCGAAAATCCCAAGAACCTTTTATAGTAATAAGGAACTATAGCTTCAGCTCTGTTAAGTGGGCAACATTCACTTTCATGCTGTCCTTTTTGACCAGTTAGGGGACACCTACAGAAAGCAAAAAATTTACAATAAGTAAAAAATAAAAGTTAATGCTGCATGTTGGTAAATCCAAAACTACAGAACTTCTCATTTGTACATAAATTATCTTAATATATTATTTGTTAGGGGAAAAAATAGCTAAGCAAATCTAATTTCTTTTAAGGTTCCCTTTAAATATTTAATTAAATGAATGCTGAGAAATTATAAGCAGACCTACAATTAATTGTATGAGAAAGCAGTGTCCTCCTGATCCTGCAATCCTTACTCGGGAAAAGCTGTCAGTGCAATCAATCAGAGTTATGTCTGAGTAAAAGATGCAGGATCAGCCTGAAACGTTGTCTAAAACAACATTGCAAGAGGATATAGAAGTGCAAATTATTATTATTATTATTACAATCAATTTTCAGAGTACAAAAGACTCCCATAAAATAATTTAGTTTATATTCTGAAACAGTATTTATTCTTCTGATCCGCTGATGGTGTTAGGCAACCTAAATTCCTTTAGACTAATGCATGCAAGCACACACACAAAATTATTGCCTCTGAAAAACATAAAACCTTATACAGTACTTATTTTCCAAAATATGCAGCCAAAGTGCAGCGTGAGGACTGTTTTTCTGGAATACGAAAGGGAGATGTAACTGATGATTGTGATTTAAGCAGCTTTTTGAATTCCCTTTTGCTAATGGAGATGATGAAAGCACATTTTGTGTAGAGTTTTGTTTCGACTCAGTCTGCCACGAAGCTGTTTGAATCAAGGCGTATGCCCACATTATTCAGATCGCCAAAAATATCAAAACAGCAACAAAGAAAAAGCTAACCTTGAATTTTGAGTATGTATTTCAGCCCTTGTAAACAAGTTACCATGGAGATGGTACCCAAGTGAGCTACATACTTGACTTATAACTGCTGTAGACTTTGGACCAGCAGCAAAATGTGACATGGTGTTGGTGCCATTTCTGACAAAACATTGCATTTCAGATACTGCACTTAAATGTTCTTCTGCAAAAATACCATGTGAAAGCTTGGAAATTGCTTAAAAAGCCTTGAATTGTTTAACAAGAAGGCAAGATGGTAGGTGAGAAGTGAAGTTTTTTACCTGTTCAAATTATACAAATTAAGTAACATTTTGTTGGGGATGATGTGAGGTCACTCTCTCTGTCTTGTTAGCAAGATGAAGGTCTGGGAAGAGTTTAGCTGCAACTTTAAATGATTTTCACCAGCAAATTATTTCCAAGAATCTAAGAAAGGAAGGTTGTTGGGTTTTTTGTTTGGTTGGTTTGGGGGTTTTTACACAAAATGAGGCTTATAGGCTTGTATTATTGACCACAATTTATTTTGCCGTGTTTTGAATGCGGCTGGAATAGGATCTGAGAATCATGTCAGAAATAGAAATCAGTTGTCATATTTATTTGCAAACGTATCTCTTGTAGAGAAAAATAAAAGGATAATATAGAAAAATGCAGGTAGATTTTCTTGTCTTAAGGATTCTGAGAACCCTGCTTTCCTGATCAGGAAAAGTTTTCAGTGCTAACTCCATCATCCTTTTCCTGCAAAAATGTGAATTCTAATCATCATCATCATCATCTTCAAAAATTAATAATACTTAACACTTCTACCTTTATAAATACAAATTGTTTAGATCACTTTTCTCCACAATAGCCTGTAAGTAAATGAGGGAAATCTTTTTTTCCCCAGAGTGATAAAGTGTGTCACAAAAGGGATTAAGAGTAACAGCCGTGTTAGTCTGTATTCGCAAAAAGAAAAGGAGTACTTGTGGCACCTTAGAGACTAACCAATTTATTAGAGCATAAGCTTTCGTGAGCTACAGCTCACTTCCTCAGATGCATATCGTGGATTAAGTGACTTGCTCAAGGCCATCGAACAAATCTGGCAGAAATCAGAATAAAGTCCAATGGGACAGATTCTGATCTAATTTGTGCTGGTGTAAATGCATCATAGCTGCATTGAAGTCCTAGTCCAGAATCCTGGCTCTTAGTTCCCTGCAATAACCTGTAGAGACAAAAAATGAGGGAAAAAAGTCTAATGCTCCCACTACTTTGGGAGACAAGCTATTGCCCTGTATGCTTGATTTTAAAACATCTGTTCACTCTTGAACTTAAGGCTCAGCTAGAGGAATAGGGAATGTTTGTGTACCTTATTTATGACATTATAATTAATGAAGCTGTAATATTATGTATATCTAGTGGGGTATCAAGTGAGATTGCTTCTTTGAGAATGGATATGTTGGCCGAAATTTTAAAGTCACTAGTGATTTGGGTGTCCAGCCTGAGCTGCTGTTAAATGTGCCTGATTTTCAAAAAGTGTTGAACTCACTCTCTTCAAATCAAGCCCTTTTAAGGTGTCTCAAATTGAGCCACCCGAAATCTCATGCCCTTTTAAAGGTTTAGGCCATTACCGCAAAGGGTATGTTGGCAAAGCAGCTGACGGTGGAATTTCTAGCTGTGGTTCCTGTGCACTCACGAGCTTTGATTGAGCTAACACACTAAAAATAGCCATGTAGTTGCAGTGGCACTGACTAGCTACACAAATATTTACCTAGAGTCTCTGATGGTATTATACTCATGTGGCTAGTCCAGGCCATTGAGCTACTCCACTATTTTTATCTGCAGTGTAGGCATACTCTACGGGATCCAGGATATGGGGTGCTGCATCTTTTTCTTGCTATCAAGTGTGGCAATACTCAGGAGGGTTTCTGGGTCACAGGCTTCCCAGGATCTTTTTGTAGTTAGCGTATTAAAAGTTAAAATACCCTATTTCCTCAAAAATGTCTAGGGAAAATATTTTTGTGTTTTGTTTTTTGTTTATTCAGTTAGATGCATGAGGGGAAAGAAAAGGGAAACTCCATGCTAGTTTCTAGTTTTTGTTTAATCTGTGAAACATCACCTGGGAAATGATGATCTCTGACAAGAGAAAGGAGGAGGAGGAGGAAGAACAGACTTTCAATCTATTTTTTGCCTTTCCCTCTGAAAATATCCTGGCATTTTCCATCCTTTTCCTCTTATCCAGCTTTCCTTATCTCTCATTTCCTCTGCTCTCCCTTTTAAAAAGTGTTTTTCCTATTTTCTTGCTTCCTTTTCCTATTGACCTTTTTCCCCCCAGAAAGAACGTGTTTTTAAGTAGATTGTTCTGATGCTTGCCTATGACATAAGTCCAAATCCTAGAGACATCAAAGTGGTTGGCAAAATTCCCTTGATTTCACTAGGACTTGGCACTTTTCTTTTCTTTTCAGATGGCATTTCCAAAAACAGTTAGTTCTCACTGAGCAGTTCAGGCAATTTAACCCAACCAGTACTATAGGATAAACTAGTACAGAATTACCCCGTCACACATAGAAACTTTATATCTGGAAGGTTTCAAACAAATAAGTGTAAGAACAATAGATCTAATCAAATATATTGTCTCTCAAAATAAAATGACACTAAAATGAAAAATGGAACATCTATTCATGGAGGTACCTGAAATGTTGCTGAAAAAATTTTCTGTATTGCTAAAGTCCTTCATTTTTGGTTTATAGCATGTTTAAAATTTCTAGGGAATTTATCAGTGTTCATATGAAAAAAAGGGATGAAAATCAGTAGAAACTGAATATACAGGGCTGGTGGGCATGTGATGGGTGGGTGCCCAGTACTTCTGGGAGGCAGCAAGTGTGGAGTGAGCAAGGTACTCACAGGGGGCACCGGGCTGGTGTTCTTGGTTTCTGGGACCCTGCTATCTCACTCCCTGATTTTTTTGTGGAAATTCAATACTGAAAATGAAGGACTTTATACTTTTCCTACAACAAAAAAAGTAAAAATCAGATTTTTATCTGAAACACTGTTAATAAAATTAGATAATTTATAGACAACAACCTAAGATTAAAGGAATCTTTCTGCTAAAGAAATTGTCTGTCCATGTATGCTGACAGCTCCCCAGTGTTATAAAATAATGCAAACAATGTTTTTTTCCTAACCAAAACAAAATGGTTAAAATTATATTCTCTCTAGCTGTATGGAAATGCACTAATTTGTAACTTTCCAAAGCCAACACATTTACGCTTTGGAGATACATAATTTAGTAACAAACAGCAGACTGAATTTTGATCAGGTTTTTAAAAAATGGGTACAATAGCCTTCAGACTTCAAATGAGCTGAGAATGTTCCTTTGGTATTTTCTTCCATCTGAAATTTAAGGGGTACCATTTTCTTTGATGTTGCCTCCAAGAGGCAATGAACAAACCGGAAAGGTCCTGCTTATTTGTGTAATGCCCTAAAAATCCAGTTAATACAGAATTCTATATCAGCAGATAGACAACAGTTCAAACCTTGGTTTCTTCACAGTCTCAGAGATGATACAATTGAACTTTTCTCATACTACTCGTGGTTAGAGCTGGATAAACTGGTCAGGATAAAATAAAAACATGCCTGAATCAAATGTTATATTGAACTTTGTGAAATGTGACTGTTCCTCCTCAAATTTTCATTTCTCTACTAAGTACCTCTTCCAAGTTTTGGATGAAAGAAACAGAAATACCAAAATTCACAAGAGATTAGGGTTTCCTTAGTTTCAGACACAGATGAAACCAGAAGGTACTAGAACACACTAAGAAGTATTAAGATAACTTTCCAGACCAGGGAGGGTTAGGTAAACTTTAGATATCATAGGCATCTGATTATGGTGCACTTAATCCATGATAGCCTCAGAAAATTCTCAAAAAGAAAAGAAGTACTTGTGGCACCTTAGAGACTACCAAATTTATCTGAGCATAAATGTTCGTGAGCTACAGCTCACTTCATCAAATGCAGCTGTAGCTCACAAAAGCTTATGCTCAAATAAATTTTAGTCTCTAAGGTGCCACAAGTACTCCTTTTTTTTTGCGAATACAGACTAACACGGCTGCTACTCTGAAACCTGTCAGAAAATTCTGAGACTAACTTTTTAGTAGTCATAATGTAACCACATAAAACAGGTAAGAAAAGGAAACACCTGCATTCTAAGAGTACGTGGCTAATTCTATTTTTTGTTTGTTTTGTTTTTGTCATTTGTAAGTGTGATACAAATGGTGTAGTAGTGGAATTGGACTTCAGAGAAGAATTGAAATCTGAAAGATTCACATGAAGCTGGAGGTCTGTTTGGATTAGTCCTTCATTTAAGTGACATTACTTTGAAAGCCAATGGAAAGTTAAGATTAGACTGTCTTAATTTTAAACTTCCATTTTGTGGCTAACTGTACTGAATGTTGTGATTGTCAGAGGTGCCTTCCTACAGTAATACAATGGAGCTGTGATTCCCAGCACCTCATCCCCTACAAAGGCAAAATTTTTGCGTAGCCTTCAGTCTTTCTACTTCTCTCATCCAAAGCATTTACTTAAGAATCCTATTGACAACAGTAGTAAGAGTGATTACTTTATTATAGTGGTCAGGCCTTGGCAAGGCTGCCAACCACAGTAAGATCAGGTATTGGTTTGTAATTGTGGTAGAGCATTGCTGTCACTCAAAGCATTGAAGGAACCAGAAGGAAGCACAGAATGCCAGCATGTCACACTAATTTATATTACTGAATATGAGACATTTCCTTAATTTGTGGACACTATTATGTGTATTCAGAAGTCCCTCAAGGAAGAGGAGCACAGTGGTTCTCTCTTTCCACCACAGATAACACCTGTAGATTTAAGAGGAAGTAGACAGTATGTTTACTAAAACAGATGGGCAGGACTGTTTTTCAATTCAGTTCTTTATTTGCTAAAAGAGATGAATTTTTGTATCATGTGGTAAACCTGGCAAGACTTGGGCTTTTATCTTAGGGAAAGTCTACACGACAAGTGCAGTATTGCAGCTATGCCTCTAGAGTGTAGATCCTTACTATACCAACAGAAGTGGTTTATCCATCACAGTAGTAAATCTACCATCTTGAGAGGCAGTAGGTAGGTCAATCGAAGAATTCCACTTTGTCTATAGTGAGGGTTAGGTTAATCTAATTACATCACATAGAATGTGAATTTTTTTCAAAGCCATGATCAGCGTAGCTAGGTTGACCTAAATTTTGGGGGGACCAAGTGTTAGGATATCCATTACTGCTTTCTGTAGGACATATCTCCCTGTTTTGATGAGAGTCCTTCTTAAGATATTGGCAGCATGTCACTGGTCAAGAAAGTTTTGTTCATTTTCTTTTCAAATGTAGACCTCTCCCTCATAATTATTGATGCCTTTCTCACCTTAAGGTTAGGTTACTGTAATGTGCTGTACATGGCGTTACACCTTCAAACTATTCAGAAACTGATGGTAGTTCTAGAGTATAGTATTTCAGTGATAAAGGTGCAGTATTTTTTAAACAGGAACGTGTAATACCAGATATTAGTGGACTATCTGTGTTTGATTTTTTTTCTTAACCTATAGAATCCTAAATGGTTGAGAGTTCCATGTGCTTAAGACACTACCTTTCTCCCTGCATGAGTCGAGATCATCTGAGGTGCTTGTGTTTGCAATATCCTCTTGCTATAAATTGGGGGAGGGAAGAATTGGTGACAGAGCATCTGAGTTCCTGGGCTCTCTCCCTGCCTTAGCTCACTATAACCCTGGTTTGGAGTTGCATTCAGAACACTATGTAAGATCCTCTTGTTCTGCCTTGCTTTTCTTATTGGGGACAGTAGAAACAGATGGGTTAGCAGTTATGAGTGATACCTTGTTCATAGCCATAAAGTGAATTTTAGGCATTCTACCATCTTAAATCTCAAGTCCTCTTGGTGCTTTATTGATATATTTTGAATTTGTAAAAGACTTGAGGTTTAGTCTACACAGTGCATTAGACTTAGGTGCATTTGAAAACTAAATATATGTGCAATGCTGTTTTTCATCCCTTCGACTATTATTTCAGAAATAAATCTGATCTTATTTATGTACATTTTAATATCCATATTAATGGATAACAAGTGGAAATAAAATGGAATCCATTTATTTCCAGTCCCATATGGATTTAGAAGGGTAGCCATTCTATCTATATGCCCAAACCCAACATACATATTCATTAAGTAGATTTCCTTCTGACTTCTTTTGCTGTGAGGCCATGAATTTCAATGTAGGAGGGGAAGAAATTCCAGAGTCTTCAGTGCATTATCTTGTGAGGAGGGGAGCTGATAATGGAGCAAGAGATTTGCCAGAAGGAAGACTCCCAAGTCATGTCAACAAAAAAGCTTAGCAGTGGTGCTGGAACTAGGGATTTTGGGGGTGCTGCTGCACCTCTGGCTTGAAGTAGTAATAACAAACACCAAATATATGGTTTCAATCATCAGCACCCCCACTACAAAAATTGTTTCAGCACCCCTGAAGCTAAGTGTCTCCAGCATCCTTCCTAGCTCAAGTATAGATTGGAGGGATTTTGTGTCTTTCTTTCATATTCTTAAGGTTATATAAAGAGCAGCCAAATGGCTTTAAAATAACTGTGTTTATTAACTATATATAAATTTACAAGGCCTATCTATGTATGTACACACAGCTGCTCTATTAAGTTCTAGTGGCTTTAATCTCTGAGCTTTTGCTATGGAAAACAGGGAGGCCACTAGAGAGTTCTCAGTAAAGCTGGTCAGAAATTCTGTGACAAATGAGAATTCTCCATTGAAAATTTCTGTCAAAATCAAAACATTCCATGGAATAGAAAGCAGACAAAGTTTCCATCAGAAACCTGTCTGTTTTCACACCATCTTACCCACCTGCTCCATGGCAGTCCACCTGGTAGGCTGTTGGGGATCTGGTGTTTCCAGGCTCCCAGCTATCTGCTAGGCAGATAGGAAGCCTGGGAGCCTGAAAGCCCTGGGAGTACTGGCTTTCAAGCTTCCAGGATCATAGTTTTTTAGCAGTCTGGGGACCCCAGGTTTCCTGTGCCTTTTTGACAGCCAGGTAGAGTTTCCTGGAGTCAAACCCTGGGGCTGTCCTTGTGCAGAGCAAAGCCAAATATTAAAATCCTCCATTAAATGGAATTGCCTTTCTATAACTCTCAAATTTTTCATAGGGATAATTCCTATACACTACAGAGGGCAAAGTTATCTGCCCCAAAATGTGAAATGATGAACCTTATAATATTTTCTGCCTTCATCTGTCTTCAGTGAGAGTTGAAAAGAACTAAATTTGACTTCCTTTTGTAGATTATCCCCTAATCATTTGAAACCTAATTTTAAAATCGCTCCAGAGGTGATCTCCACAATTACAGGCCAGTAAACCTAACTTCAGTAACAGGCAAATTGGTTGAAACTATAATAAAGAACAGAATTATCAGACACATAGATGAACATGATTTGCTGGGGAAGAGTCAACATGGTTTTTTGTAAAGGGAAATCATGCCTCACCAATCTATTAGAATTCTTTGAGGGGATCAACAAGCATGTGGACAAGGGTGATCTGGTGGATATAGTGTACTTAGATTTTTCAGAAAGCCTTTGATGAGGTCCCTCACCTCTTAAGCAAAGTAAGCTGTTATGGGATAAGGGGAATCAGTAACTGGTTTAAAATATAGGAAACAAAGGGTAGGGATAAATGGTCAGTTTTCAGGATAGAGAGATATTAATAGTGTTGTCCCCCAGGGGTCTGTACTGGGACGAGCATTATTCAGTGTATTCCTAAAGGATTTGGAAAAAGGGGTAAACAGTGAGGTGACAACATTTGCAGATGATACAAAACTACTCCAGATTGTTAAGTCCAAAGCAGTCTGTGAGGAGTTACGAAGGATTCTCACAAAACTGGGCAACAAAATGGCAGAGGAAATTCAAGAGTTGATAAGTGCAAAGTAATGCACATTGAAAAATAATCCCCACTATACATATAAAATGATGGAGTCTAAATTAGCTGTTACCACTCAAGAAAGAGATCTTGAAGTCATTGTGGATAGTTTCTTGAAAACATCCACTCAATGTACAGTGGCAGTCAAAAAAGCTAACAGAATGTTGGGAATCATTAGGAAAGGGATAGATAATAAGACAGAAAATATCATATTGCTTCTATATAAATCCGTGGTATGCTCACATCTTGAATACTACATGCAGATTTGGTCTTTCGATCTCAAAAAAAGATATATTGGAAAAGATACAGAAAAGGGCAACAAAAATTATTGGGATATGGAACAGCTTCCGTATGAAGAAAGATTAATAAGACTGGGACTTTTCAGCTTGGAAAAGAGATGATTAAGGGGGGATATGATAGAGATCTATAAAATCATGATTTGCGTGAAGAAAGTAAATAGGGACATGTTATTTCCTTCCCCATAACAGAAGAACTAGAGGTCAACAAATTAAATTAATAGGCAGCAGGTTTAAAACACAAAAAAGGAAGTGTTTTTTTCACACAACGCACAGTCAGTCTGTGGAACTCTTTGCCAGGGGATGCTGTGAAGGCCAAGACTATAACAGGATTCAAAAAAGAACAAGATAAGTTCATGGAGGATAGGTCCACCATTGGCTATTAGCCAGGGTGGGCCGGGATACAAACCATGCTCTGAAGTGTCCCTGCGCTCTGTTTGCCAGAAGCTGGGAATGGGTGACAGGGGATGGATTACTTGGTGATTGTTCTGTTCATTCCCTCTGAAGCACCTGGTATTGGCCACTGTCAGAAGACCAGATACTGGATTAGATGAACCATTGGTCTGACCCAGTATGGCCATTCATATGTTCTTAAACCCTAACGCCACAAAAGACCTCACAGAATCTTTTCCCATTAAGAAATATTTAGTATAGCTGTGTTTGCAAAAGCTTTAGAAATAATATTAAATGCAGCTGGACTTAACAATCTTTTTATTAAACAAACCTTGTTCTACCTGTATACAACAGGTGGGTTATTTTTTTAATTCCACAGCTCTGGCATGAAACCAGGGAAAATGTTTGTCTCCCAATAGTAAATGCTAAATTACAGTGTGTTTTATGGTCAGGTATGTACATACATGTGTGTACACATACCTGACCATAAATTAATGCCTCAAGCTCACCTTAAGGAAAGTTGAAAGAGAGTGCATTTCACAGGAGAGTAAAATGCATTTAGAATTACTGCAGCTATAAAACAAACAGACATAAATCAAAGCAACACATATGAAAAAATATCATCTTGGGCCACTTCTGCAAAGTTTTTGATTTTTGTTTTTTTATTTCCTATCTGTGATCCAGTGTGGTTTCCAAATTGCATAAAATCCATTCATTATGCCCCCCCGACCCCCCCGATATTCAAACCACTCAGTCCTTTCTTCTTTGAATCACTTCCTTGCAGACACAAAGCTAGTTATAGAGCTTGGTTAAAATGACACTTGATTTCTTCTCTCAATGATTTTATCTGTTGCAGCCAAAATGTCTCTTCCATTTGCAGGAGGGGCAGCAAACTTTTGGGGTTTGGTTTACATGAGTTCATGACTCCTCATTTCAAGTAAAAAAAAATCCTTGAGTGTCACCTGGTTTCCACCTAAAAACTGCCTCCCCTTTTCCTCCTGGGTTGGGGATTTATAGTGAAATGTTTTCACAGCTCTCATTACATCATGACAATAAAACAGTATAATCCCTCTGTTGTAGTTAAATCTGAATGAATGTACCACCTTGTGATTTCATTTCTTTTAGTGATTTACAGTGGCATTCAGGGATGGGGAAGGACCAGTCAGATTCAAAGGCTAAACATGAGCTGCCGACCCATTTAACATCTGTTTTCTTTTACTGGGTGGAAGGGAGTATGTGCAAATTTGAAAGGCTGTCTAATACAAAATCAAAGGGCAAACATTCATAAGTGGCACGCGTAAGCTCATTTGTCATTGAAAGTAACAATTAAGTCATTTTTGTGAACTTTCTAAAAATACTCCTCATTACATCTTGGTGGCACTGAGTAGTTCCAATGGATTCTTTGTTGACCATTGGCTTTTGTACCCTGACAGTTATCTGCATCTTTAAGGCATTTATTCATGGTGGACTTTTGTGCAGCGCCACTTGCACCCTAGCAGGAGCTCTGCTTTTATGCACAAGGCATAACTAACTTGTGGAACTCATTGCCACAGGATATCTTTAAGCTAAGGGTTTAGCATGATTCAAAAAGGAACATACCAGTGTGTTGAATCAGACTACAGTTGGTGCAAGCAGCAGCTATGTGTCTCCATTTCTGAGACAGGATAGTTCATATACAATTAAAGTTAGTCTTTATTTGTTAAAATTCTGTCAAAAAACAATGATCACTCTTTGATTTTTCCATTCCGCCATTACTGTTGCTGCTCACTTTCCATCCTACTCCCCATCCCCCACTTAATTGTCAATGTAAAAAGAAGTGGTCATGACTTTAAACAGCAGTAAGTAAATCCCCATGAAATGTTGTTAGTACTGTAGTTAATGACAAGGTTAAGACTGCTATAGCTTTTGACTCTTACTGAGTATTCAGCGATAGATGAGTATAAAATATACAGTAACCAACAAACATTCTCTGCGGTTGTGAAATCTGGCTTTAGAATAGTACGTCCTTTTTTTCCCCCCATTTCCAAAATGAATGAGTGAATTTAATGCTCATGAAAGTGAAAGATCAATAGCACTGGCCTGAGTCAGGCTTAATGTAAGCAGGTGCTGCAGAAACTTTCCCACTCATTTGATAAAAATCCATTGAAGCTGTAAAGGCTTCTGAATGTTGTATTACAATTCAAGACCACCTACTGACTGATAAAACACCATGGGACCCCCATCACTTGCTGGGCAGAGATTTGAAGGCCTTTAGAAAGGGTAAGTAGAATTTTTTTTTCCGCTGATTGTGACTTAATCTGAAATCAATTTACCAGAGCTGAAAGTCCCGTTGGACCACTGTGACAGATAGCATTATATGTAGGCATAGTAGAAATCTATTTTAATAGGTAATTGTTGATAGCGATCAATTGCTGTTGCACCACCTCCACAAAGGAATTAATCTTCTAATAGAAATTTGTAGCAAGGAAAAGTTTATTTTTAAAGTAAAATATTATTTGAAAGCTAAAAAGTGCCTTGTGTTTAAATCCATAGTGTCTGATACTTAATGACATTAATATAATAGAATTTTAATTGTAAGTGCAAATTCATCCCATTGCTCTGGGGCAGAGGGGCAGATTTACAAAGATATTTAGAGGCCTAAAATGCAGATACATGTGATTTACATAAGTTCCTAATCAAGTTACATTCCCAACCTACTTAGATGCTTTTGTAAATTCCACTAGCTGCATAACTGCATCTTAGCCCCTGAGTACCTTTGTAAATCTGTCCTTAGATGGGTTTCAGAGTAGCAGCCGTGTTAGTCTGTATTCACAAAAAGAAAAGGAGGACTTGTGGCACCTTAGCGACTAAAACATTTATTTGAGCATAAGCTTTCGTGAGCTATAGCTCACTTCATCAGATGCATTCCTTAGATGGTTTGCTCTACTCTGACGTTTGTAAAGCAGCTGTAAACTCTGCCTAATGGTTAGATTAATTATATGACTATCTTTGCTTTGGTGGAGCAGCACAAAATGGGTAAAGGAGTGTTTCTCAACCTTTTGGGGCTCAGACCTATTTGTAAAGGTTGATGGCCTGTCATGACCCAGTAAATAAGTCCTGGTGGGGGAGAGTTGAAGAGCCCACCTTTTACTTGTCCCACAGCAGCAGCTCCTGTAGCTCCAGTCCCATATGCTCGGCTCACTGCTTTGGGTACCGTGATGGAAGAGTGACTCAGCCAAACTGGAGCAGTGCTGCCACCGCATAGGTCATAACACCAAGAGCAGAGAGCTGGTCCCAGCCTGGAGCCCCCTCCCACACCATGAACCCCTCATCTCTACCCCTATCCCAAAGCCCGCACCCCCAACCATAGCCCTCGCCCCCTCCTGCCTGCTCCAGCCTGGTGAAAATTAGTTAGTGATCAAGGGTGGGGGAAAGCAAGCAAGGCATGGAGGGGAAATGGAGTGAGAGGGGGCAGAGCCTTGGAAAAGGGGCAGGGCAATGGTGTTTGATTTTCTCTATTAGAAAGTTGGCAACCCTAGCCTGCACTGAGATAAATGACTGATTGAATAGTGTCCCAAATGGAAGTAGAGACACAGAGTGGTAACAAAACCAACTATCTTAAATGAGGATTTTCCATTAAA
Source organism: Lepidochelys kempii (assembly GCF_965140285.1). Lineage (NCBI taxonomy): Eukaryota > Metazoa > Chordata > Testudines > Cheloniidae > Lepidochelys > Lepidochelys kempii. The sequence goes on from NC_136387.1 coordinate 26,947,208, forward strand.
GAGGGCTATTGTACTTTGAAATATTCTATCAAAATCTGTATCTTGAAATATTTTTAGTTTGTTTTTTCTCGAAGATGAGTTAATGCTGCATCAGAACAAATAAAGAAATATAAATACAATTGTTCACTATACCAAGCATTCCAGTGGGTTTTTAACATGAGTTAGAACCTGCTCCAAGCACCATCTCTTTGGATGAGTTCTTTTATACGATACACTATCACTGAAGTATAGAATTATATCGAGTAATAGAATAAATAACAAGTAACTCTGAATTATAGGTCTATAATTCCTTCCAGAGATTCTGGTGACATTATAAGGTGACAAGAGCAAAGCCCAAGAGGTTTGTGTAGTTACCAGAACTCTGAAATGGAATTGGATCACTGTAATTTAATGTTTGCTTGTTTCTTTATTTTATATGAATTCAGTAAGACATCTCAGTATGTTCCTGTCAGAAGATTTTTGTTTGGTTGGTTTTTTACAGGACTTTTTCCTGACTTCTGATGTAGAGTCATGACAGCATCAAAGTTCTTCCCAACACATAGCAATAAAGGCTAATAGGCTGGTTCAGTAGTGCATCCACATCATACTCACGTGTGAGGTTACTACTGGAGATTCAAAGAGTAATGGAACATCATATGTGAATTATATTTTGTGACGGGGCAAGGCCAGATGGCTATAGAAAAGTAGTGGGAGATAGATATATTAGCTCCAGGCTAAACAAATCCCTGGTACCAGGTTAAGTGAAATGGAAGCTGCTCCAGGTCAATTAAGACACCTGGGGCCAATTAAGAACTTTCCAGAAGGCAGGGAGAATGCTAGGTTGATTGGGACACCTGAAGCCAATCAGGGGCTGGCTGAAACTAGTTAAAAGCCTCCCAGCCAGTCAGGTGGGTGTGCATGTCAGGAGCTGTGGGAGGAAGTTGTGCTGTTGGAGAGACTGAGTAGTACACACCATATCAGGCACAAGAAAGGAGGCCCTGAAGTAAGGGTGAAGTGGAGCTTGAGGAAGTGAGGGCTGCTGTGGGGGAAGTAGCCCAGAGAATTGTACATGTCATGTTTCTAAAAGGTCAGCTACCATAGCTGATACTATTAGGGTCACTGGGCTGGAGCCTGGAGTAGAGGGTGGGCCCGGGCTCCCCCGCCCACACCTTTGCCCCCTGATTAATACTTAGACTGAGAGACAACAGAGAATGTGCAAGGAAGGATAATTTCTCCTCACCTCCCTTGCTGGCTTATGATGAAAATGGCTCACTAGACTGTGACCCTTGTCTCTAGAGAAAGAAGGATTACATGAAGGGTCACAGTGAGCCTCTGAGGCTAGTGAAATCCGCCAGGAAATGCGGGACCCATGGAGGCAAGGACAGAGCTTTGTCACAATTTCTTTGCAAAACTTCCACTAATGCTAGGGATGGACCCAAACCATGCATGGTTCCAAAGAGTTCACGGCTCAGGTGCCCCCCTTATGTAATAGTCTTGAAAGTTAGTGACAATGAATACCTGTAAATCTCAGAAGCCCAGATCTAAACTCTGTTAATCCTTACAACAATTTGACTACAATTGTCACTTTCATTTGTACTGTAAATATCTTACGGCTCTGTATGGTTTTTTGTTTGTGTTTTGTTGCATAATTTGGAGACAATATTTTAATTCAGACTGGGGAGAGGCTGTTCTAGATTTGCTTTTGACAAACAGGGAGGAACTGGATAAGAATTTGAAAGTGGATGAGTGAAAGTGATCATGAAATGATAGCATTCATAATTCGAAGGAATGACAGGAGGGAAAACAGCACAATAAAGATAATGGATTTCAAGAAGGCAGCCTTTAGCTACTCTGGGAGTCTGTAGGTAAAATCTCATGGGAAGCAAGTCTAAGGGGAAAACCAGTTCAAGAGTGTTGGCAGTTTTTCAAAGAGACATTATTAAGGGCACAAAAGTAAACCATCCCACTGCATAGGAAAGATAGGAAGGAGGGCTGTTAAGTGATTAAAAAAATTAATTGCTATTGATTGCTGTTAAACAATAATATAATACCATTTCTTTAAATATTTTTGGATGTTTTCTACATTTTCAAATATATTCAATTACAACACACAATACAAAGTGTAGAGTGCTCACTTTATATTTATTTTTATTCCAAATATTTGCACTGTAAAAAACAAAAGAAATAGTATTTTTGTATTAACCTAATACAGGTTCTGTAGTGCAATCTCTTTATCATGAAAGTTGAACTTACAAATGTAGAATTATGTACAAAAAATAACTGCATCCAAAAATAAAACAATCTAAAATTTTAGAGCCTACAAGGCCACTCAGTCCTACTTCTTGTTCAACCAATTGCTAAGACAGACAAGTGTGTTTATATTTACAGGAGATAATGCTGCCCGCTTCTTATTTACAATGTCAAAGGAAAGTGAGAACAGGTGTTTGCATAGCACTTTTATGGCCAGTGTTGCAAGGTATTTATGTGCCAGATATGCTAAACATTCATATGCCCCTTCATGCTTCGGCCCCCATTCCAGAGGACATGCTTCCATGCTGAGGATGCTTGTTAAAAATATAATGCATTAAGTAAATTTGTGATTAAACTCCCTGAGGGAGAATTGTATGGATCCTGCTCTGTGTTTTACTCAGATTCTTCCATATCCAGCACATGTTGTTTGTTTTAAGAACACTTTCACAGCAGATTTGACAAAATGCAAAGATGGTACCAATGTGAGATTTCTAAAAAAAGCTACAGCACTTGACCCAAGGTTTAAGAATCTGAAGTGCATTCCAAAATCTGAGAAGGGCAAGGTGTGGAGCATGCTTTCAGAAGTCATAAAAGAACAACACTGATGTGGAAACTAAAGAACCTGAACCATCAAAAAAAGAAAAATCAACTTTCTGCTGGTAGCAGATGATGAAAATGAACATGCATTGGTCAGCACTGCTTTGTATCATTATCAAGCAGAACCCTTCATAAGCATGGATGCATGTAATCTGGAATGGTGTTTAAAATATGAAGGGACATATGAATCTTTGGCATATCTGGTGTGTAAATATCTTGTGACGCCAGCTACAACAGTGCTATGTGAAAGCCAGTTCTCACTTTCTGTTGACATTGTAAATAAGAAGCGGGCAGCATTATCTCCTGTAAATATAAACACACTTGTCTGTCTTAGCAATTGGCTGAACAAGAAGTAGGACTGAGTGGACTTGAAGGCTCTAAAGTTTTACATTGTTTTGTTTGTGAGTGCAGTTATGTAACAAAAAATCTACATTTGTAAATTGCACTTTTGCTGTAAAGAGATTGCACTACAGTACTTGTATGAGGTGAATTGAAAAATACTTTTTCTTTTGTTTCTCATTCTTATAGTGCAAATATTTGCAATAAAAATAATATAAAGTGAGCACTGTACACTTTGTATTCTGTGTTGTAACTGAAATCAATATATTTGAAAATGTAGAGAAATGTCCATCAATATTTAATAAATGTCAATTGGTATTCTGTTTAACAGTGCGATTTAAAACTGAATAATCATGATTAATTTTTTTAATTGCAATTAATTTTTTTGAGTTAATTACATGAGTTAGTTGTAATTAATCAACAGCCCTAATAGGAAGTATGGCAGGAGACCACCCTGGCTTAACCAGGAGATCTTCAATGATCTGAAACTCAGAGTCCTATGAAAAGTGGAAACTAAGTCAAATTACAAAGGATGAATATCAACAAACAGTTCAAGCATATAGGGACAAAATTAGAAAGGCTAAGGCACAAAACAAGATTAATCTAGCTAGAGATGTAAGAGTAACAAGAAAACCGTCTACAAATACATTAGAAGCAAAAGGAAGACCAAGGACATGGTAGGTCCATTTCTCAATGAGGGGGGAAACAATAACAGAACATGTGGAAATGGCAGAAATGCTAAATGACTTTTTTTGTTACTATTTTCACCAAAAGTTTAGTAGCAATTTGATATCTAACTTAATGAATGCCTGTGAAAATGAGGTAGTTAGAGGCTAAAATAGGAAAAGAACAAGTTAAAAATTACTTAGACAAATTAGATGTCTTCAAGTCCCCAGGGCCTGATGAAATACATCCTAGAATAGTCAAGAAGCTGACTAAGGAGGTAACTGATCAATTAGCAATTATCTTTGAAAAGTCATGTAAGACAGGTAAGATTCCAGAGAAATGGAAAAGGGGCAAATACAGTGCCCATCTATGAGAAGGGGAATAAGGATAACCTGGGAAATTACAGACCAGGCAGCTTAACTTCAGCCAGAAAGATAACGGAACAAAAAATTAAGCAATCAATTTGTAGACACCTAGAAGATAATAAGGTGATAAGTAACAGTCAGCATGGATTTGTCAAGAACAAATTGTGTCAAACCAACCTACTAGCTTTCTTGGATGTGGTAACAAGCCTTGCAGTTGTGCGGGAAGCGGTAGATATGGTAAATCTTGACTTTAGTAAAGCTTTCAATACTGTCTCATGTGACTGTCTGATAAGCTAGGGAAACACAACCTAAATGTAAATACAACCTACTTAACTGTATAACTGGTTGGAAAATTGTTCCCAGAGAGAAGTTATCGGTGGTTCACAGTTAAGCTGGAAGGGTCCCACAGGGATTGGTTCTGGGTCTTGTTCTAATGAAGTTAGATGGGAGACACAAACATACAGTAACCCAGTGGATAGAGAAGCAGCTCACACAGGCATTTCCCTGTTCTGTCTGTCATCTGCAGTCTCTAAAGCTATGTCTAAAATGCAAAAAAGAACCTGCTACAGCAAGTCTCAACTGATGGAGGCTTGTGGGGCTCACACCCTGGGGCCAAAAATAGCATCCTGCCCAGGCTTTGAGACACTTACCGTCACTAAGTTTCAGAGCCTGGGCTCTAGCCCAAGCAGGAATGTCTACACTACTCTTTTTAGCCCTATATCATGAATCCAAGTCAGTTGTCTTGGGCCCTGAGACTTGCTGCCCGTATTTTTTGTTTGGTATTTTTGCAGTGTAGATACACTCTCACTGTCTTGTTCCATCTTATGGGGATAGGAAATGTTATGAAGAGAAAAGCACAGGGTTCTCTCTTTGAGGATGCCTAGTTCCAGTGGCTGCTCTGTGGGAGAGGGAGGAAGGCTCTGGCTGCACTGGAACCATTGTAACGTGGTTGCACAAGTGAGTAGTCTCTGGGGAGCTGCCACAAGGAATGTGTCTGCTTTGTGAAGCCCAACTTGGTGAGCGCCTCCTATACTCCAGTTTGCAGCATGTGTTTATGGACATAGTGAATGGAAGATCCACAAGCCATTCCTCCACATGGGGGGGATGGACATTGCTTTATACCCTGGGTCAGGTTTTCTTCCTCCCCAAGACACATTCTAAACTTGACTGCTCCATCTTTGTGCTAAAGAAAGTAGTTGGGCTCATAGCTTGCCCCAAATGGCACTAGTCATTCTCTCCTCACTGAGGCTGACATTTTCTCCTCGGCATTTGCTACTCCTGCCAGTCCATGGAGCTTGGAACCAGTCCTGTTCCATGAGTACAACAGAAAAGCTAGAGAAATAACCAGGCCCTCTCAGAGGCTCAGAGAGGCCCAGGCCACTTCCGGCTTTTGAGGCCCCTAGACATAATAAAAAAAAAAAAGACAACACGTGGTCTAACCTTGTGCCATCAGAACTGATATATTTTTATTAATATTTATGAACATTTTTAACTCTCTTTAATATGACAACCTATATAAGTTAACAAAAAATGTCTTTTACCAACTCACATCTCTTATTTGTTTAAATTTGCAGCTGTAAGCTAAGAGTGTGTGTCACATTTTGGTCCAATAGGGATGCGCATAAAAACAATTTTTTGGCATTTGATAAGTTTCACAACTTAACAAGTGTCGAAATTTGAGGCCCCCTTTGAGCTTGAGGCCCAGGCCAAATGGCCCTCCTGCCACCCCCTCCCCCCATACTCTCTGATTGGCCCTGGAAATAACATGCACGGTGCCCAAAAGGGGCAGTCCCCCATAGAATTTACTCTTAGGCCTGTCAGGTACCAACCCCATTATGGTGTACTGAGGACTGTTGGAAGTGCAAGCTATCACCTGAAGAGTATGTGTGCATGGTGTGGGGAGGAAGCTGTTTGACTATCAAGGCAGGGAGAGAGGTTTAACCGTTGGCCTCCACCCATTCTAACACTAGACCAGAATCTGTGGAAGCCAGGGAATCAGAAACAGTTCCAGAAAACTGAGGCAGGTCTGCTTGGCACCCTAACTGAAGACCCAAACTGCCATGTTATAAGACACCATGGTGCATCTTACTAGTGACTGTTTTAACACAACGCCTTACTGTTGATGCTAGATGTAACTCTACGATAAACAAGAGGCAGTTAGGAACTCTTAAAATATGTAAAGCTGAAATCATTAGATACAGCTCTGTTATCGGATACATGTCTCCTGAAACCAGCCAAATAAACAGTCCCCTATAATATAATGATAGACTTGAGCTATCTGATGATCTCTCTCTCTCTCTCTCTCTCTCTCTCTCTCTCTCTCTCTCTCTCTCTCTCTCTCCCTGTGGTATGTAGGAGTTAAGTCATTTCCACACTCTATTTTCAGTCTTTAAATGTTATTCTCCAGTGTACTCATGCCTTTAGAAAGATGTGGAAAATCTTCTTTGAATCCCTCCTTAATTATTATTCACTTGTCATCACTTTCAGATCCCTTAGGAATAGGATTCTTTCTGGTGTTGCTTTCAAAGGGGGGAGCTTTAAAAGAACATTCTTAAATGTATTCTGTGTTTTAATTTAAGCCTGTGATCTACTTGTAATTTTTGCAATTCAGTTTCCTTTTGTGTGTACATATTTTGGATTGCAAGCTACTTGTTTTTATAACTGTCTTTTTGGATGACTCCGTGCAGCCTTTTAATATTGAAGTCTATATTGTGATTAAAGCTGGGTGAATAATTGATAATGCTCAACTTATTGCACAAAATTCAGAACATTATTTGCAAATTTATTCAGGGAATATTTCTAGGTCTGTAAATTATTTGCAAATGACTGAAATTAACAATTCTGTGCATTTTTAGTTGGATAAACAAGAAGGTATTGTTTGTGTTGCCTGGATGATTTATGTAACTAACCAACATTTGTTGCCAACTGCAAAATACAAGATTTTCAGTTCTGGCTGGTTGTAAAAATCAAATTCACCTTTGGCAGCAGATGAAAAAGTATTTCAACTTCCTTAGTGGGATGGATTGTTTGGGATGCTAATTTGCAATCTTCCTTTTCACCAAAACCATATTAATGTCTTTCATATTAATTTATAATGCAGTTCTAATTGAAAAAGTCACCGTTGAACATGTATCGAACCAGTGGAGTCATTACCCAAGTGAGCGCTCTTCCAATTCCCTCTTCAAGGACCCCACTATTTTAATTTTTATTTTTTTTTACCTGCATTATTCCCGATTCTCAAGAGTAGAATGTAACACAACTGACTTACTTGTCTGGTTTAGAAATATCCCCCCAAAGTTCACCAGGAAGAGTTACATGTGTCACTGAAGGGCGTTATGTTTCACACTCCCTTTCCCTGCCTCTCCTTCCCCCTCCCATCCTTCTACAGCTTGGAGTGAAGCTCATTGCCACTGCATGGCTCCCATCCTTTGCCAGCTCAGGAAGCAATAATTACTGCGGAGCAAGAATAATATCTGCAGTTACGTTATCTAGTATAAAATTACAATGGCTATCAATTCTCATGCTGAAGGCTTTAAGCTAATCACCAGCTGGAGTTAGGGTAAAATTTCCCCCTGTAGTATAGTAATGCACAATTAGGAGGCATTATGCCTTTCTCTGAAGTGTCTGCATTTGTCTACCTTCAGAGACAGGATATTGCAAAACTCACTGAATTTTTGACAGCTCGGTATTGCTTTGTATTTTTGACTTGAGTGAGTAAAACCCATTTTAGAATGGAGACAGTAAACAAATACTGGAGTAAGTCTGTATGACGGAAGTCCTCCCTGAGACTCTGAGGGAAAGAAATGAAAATACATCAAAAAATTGAGCTTAGTTTGATAATTATTCTATTTTGATAGATACAGATGTGTGGCAGCACATGCTCCCATATTATACCATATAGCTGGCCAGCATGAAACAATCTATGCATTATAGCATATTAACTTGCTAGAGAAATGAGATCAAAATTACAATAGTCTTCCTGTGATTATAAATAGTTGAGACAAAAATAGAAAAGACTGTTAATCAGCACTAAAAAAAGTCCCACACACACCTCCTTAAAATCGAAGATTGAGCTTTTTAAAGATGATAACAGATCGCATCTATCATTAAGTGGCAATGGGATTTTGGTGCTTAACTTCCTTAGCCCCTTTGAAAATCCAATCCTAAAATTTTAGGGAAGGTTATGCAATTAAAATGATCCAAATCATTGGCAGGTGGGGGGAAAGGGGACAGGGTGGTAAAGTTTAAGGGGAAGTGGGATGGTAAAGGAGGAAATAAAAGCGCTAAAGAATTTCTAAGTTAAATAGTTAAGTGCTAATATAAGCCAAATAAACACCAGAAGCATAATTTAAACTTCATATCTGGACAAAATGGCTTCAACACTGGAAGTTTGTTGTCGCCACAAATGAAGAGCAAGACAATGACTGGCAAATACAGTTGCATTTTTTTAAAATGATTTTATCCCAATGAAACTGTAGTCATTGAATTTGAGATATCCCTTATTTGTGTGAGAGGGAAATTAGGCTCAAAGACTTACTAGCTAGTAGGGGGATTTTTTTTTTTTTTTTTAGTAAAAGGGGGAAATAGATAGCAATCAATGTAAATTAGAAGTGATGAAGTGTAGAAAATTGATTAGGGATGCTAAGGACTTCAGGAAAAAAAACATAGCTGGCACAGATAAGGACAAGGAGAAGTTTAAGTACATTAGGAACAAAATAAATTCTTGCAATGGTGTAGGCCCTTTACTAGATGGAGATGGTAAAACTGATAATGATGCAAAAAAGGCAAACCTATTAAATAAATATTTTGCGTTTGTATTTAGAAAAAAACAAAAGTAGAATTGTATTTTATATCCTGAGGAAGATGAAATAATTTCTAGTCTATTAGCATCCAAGCAGGATATTAGGATAACATTTACTAGGGATAAACTTATTGAAATCAGCAGACTTAGATAAATATCACCCTCTGGCTCACGGACGTTAATTTTCAATACAGTTTTTGTATTTTCAATACATTTCAATCCAGTTGTTCAATACAATTTTCAATACATTTCAATACAGACAAATTCCAGAATACTAGAAGAGTGCTAATGTTATACCAACATTCAAAAAGGGCAAGAAGAATAGCCTGGTTAACATATCCCAAATAGCATGACATCAGTCCTGGACCAAATAATGGAAAAGTTGATACAGCATTTAATTAATAAAGATTTAAAGGATATGAATATAATTAATACCAGTCAACATCATTTTATAGAAAATAGGTCATGTACAAATATGTATCCTGGAAAGCAGTGCAAAAGATTTAGGGTTTATAATAAATAAGCAACTGAATGAGCTTCCTGTGTGATGCTCTGAGGGGGGGCGGGAAAAAAGGGCTAGTGCAATTCCTGGATGTATAGACAGGGGAATAATGAGAAGGACTGGGAAGTAATTTTACCTTTTCATACAGCATTGGTGAGACCAATAGTATAATGCTGTGTACAGTTCTGGTGTACAATTTTTTAAGAGAATGTTGAAAAAGTGGAGAAGATGCAGAAGAAATGTTTTACAATGAGTCTCAAAGAGCTCAGTTCTTTTAGCTTATTAAAAAGATGGAGAGATGACTTTACAGGGAGAAAATACTGAGTACTAAGGTGGGTCGTTAATCTAGTGGAGAAAAGCATAACAAGAACTAGTGGCTGGAAGCTGAAACGAGATAAATTTAAATTAGAAATTAGGCACACATATTTAACAGTAAGAGTGATTAACCACTGGAACAAACAACCAAGGGAAGTGGTGGATTCTCCATCTCCAAGTCTTCAAATCAAGACTGGATGCTTTTCTGAAAAATATGCTATAGCCAAAACACAAAGTACATTTTAGTCAAACACAAGCTATTGGATTCAAAACAGGGTGAAGTTTAATGGGCTGTGATATAGAGGAGGTCAGATGAGATAATCTAATGGTCCCTTCTGGCTTTAAATTTATGTCAATAATGGTAATTGAAAGTACTTTACAAAATTAGAGAGATTGTTTTCAGCAAACAAACCCTTATGGATATATTCCATTTTATGGTATAACATTGGTGGCATAAATCCTCTCAAACATGAGTAGTTGGAGTCTTCTCTTAGTTTCAGAAATCTAGTGATCAATTACTTCTGTTAAAAAGCCTAGATGACCCTTGTTGGCCTTTTAACCCTAGGGTTTTATAATTCTATGAAAATAATTAAAATGTTACTGACTATTTTATATTTATATATATGGATTCTATGACACTTTCAGCTTTGCTCTTTTATGTAAGAGATGCATGTATCAAATCTAATTTTTTTTCTTATTATAAGGCACTCTTTGTCTGTTTTATCTTTTTCTCTCTCCCTGCTTTTAGTTTACAAATCTCTAAAAAATTAAATTATATTTTAAAAATACCCTCAAGAAATTCTCAATATTTCTCTTGTTCTAATGATTAGGACACAGGCCTGGGTTTTGTTCCTGACTTTCCCATACATGTTCTGTATGATCTTGGACACTCGCTTAGGTCTACATTTTGCAAGCGTGTGGTGGTCAGATGAGTACATGCACCCAGTTATGATGACCAAATATATGTTCAGGATTGGCACTCCCCATTCACATGTCTTTCTGTGTGCAATTTTGCATGTGGGTCTTGAAAAAGCATATACACACTTTTGCATACATATTTTTCAAAATGTGGTCCTTATTATCTCTCTGCATCCTCTTTGCACTTGAAGATAAGGATTGTTTGAAACTGTTTCACAGGATATTTGTAAGCTTAATGAATTAATTTTCTCACAAGTATCTGTGATCCTTTCTTTTTCTGCAAAGACTAGCCTTATCAACAAAAAATTGCTCTTATGAATGATCTCAGAAAATGAATAAAATAGATGGGGGCATGAATTAACTTTAAAGTATACTTATGCTTTTTATTTGAATGGTTTTTCTCACATAAGCTTTTACAATATTTGCCCAGCTCTCCTGTGAGTGCATTTGCTTATGTGGGTTTGTATATGTGTGCGTATGCCATAAAACTTATAGAAACATGATTTTGAATTTGTAAATGGTCAGCTGAATAGAATACATACACATCCACAACACATAAAACATGCTGTATGCATATTATTTATCTACACCTTTACATAAAAGGCACAGTTCTCTTTCCTCATTTACGTAATTCCTAAGGTATATTGTTCTGAATACAGAATCTTCCAACTCTTACATGCTGTGTTACAGTGTTAGCTGTAAATGCCAGAGAGTATCCTATTTATGAATTCCAGTCTCAGAAGCTAATTTAATTGGTGTATTCCAACTACTATTGCTTATTTCACACTTCAGTAGGTAAAGATGCATTAATAATCGAAGTTTCAAACTGTAATTAACATTAGCTTTAGGCTCCTGACAATGGAATGATTACATTTTTATGTATGACTTGATAAACAAAGTTAATCTAACCTGTGAATGAATAACAAAAGCAACTCACACTTACTCTGCAATGCAAATAACAACATATAATTGTGTGTTCCATGGAACCAGAAAAGGGGGGGGGAGGGGCAGAGGAAGGGGGGGAGGACTGGACAGGGACTTACTATGGTAAGTAAACTACTAGTGTAAGTAAAATCTGCACTAATGTCCCTCACATCTGCAGTGATGTCCTTGCACTGATGTCCCTCACATTCAACATTGTATTCGATTACAATGAGCAGCAGATGATGTGATTCATCTGGTTTAGCTTAGTGACCAGACTGTTACTTTGCACACTATTTAGTTATAGACATTCCTTTTTTTTTTGGTCTTCATTCAAGTGAATTTAGGACTGGTGAAAGGTATTGGGGACAGCCCTAGAGAACACAAGTTGAATTTACCTATCATACTGTGCAAGCTTCTCTCACAAAGCCCAGCAGTGCCTCTCAGTAAAGTTCGGACTCCATGACCACTCAGTTTTTGGCCTTTCTAATGAGACTGCCAAAAGAACAATATCAACACCACCACCATACCCCAAAAACTCCCAGTGATTTTTATGAATACAGACGTTAGGCATTAGGAATTAGTTGATCTCTCTGTCCTTTCACATAGGCCACTGAATCCCTACTGACCGGAACCATATTTGAATATATGACACAGAAGTAAAGGGTCTACATTTCATTCTATGAACAATCCTTTCTTTATCCCCTTCCTGTTTGCTTGGTGATGCATACAGTGGTCTCAGTGCAGGCGACCATGACTGCTTCACGCACCAGGCAATCCCCCGCTTGGAGCAATGCCGAGTTGCTGGACGTCATCAGCATTTGGGGAGAGGAGGCTGTCCAGTCCTAGCTGCACTCCAACTGTAGGAATTATGATACCTACTGATAGATTTCACAATGCATGCCAGAAAGGGGCCATGACTGGGACACACTGCAGTGCAGGGTCAGTGAAGGAGCTGCGGAACATCTACGTCAAGGCATGGGAGGAAAACCGCAGCTCTGGTGCTGTGCATATGAGCTGCCAGTTCTACAAAGCGCTGGATGCAGTACTCGGTGGTAAAGTACTCGGTGGAATTGCTGAAGCAATTTGTTGTGGGTAGGAGGGTTGCAGAAAGCAGGCTTGTATGTTGCACATACCATCACATGCCTAGTCTGAGCGATGGAACAGGGTGTTGTTTGACTCCCTTACTTCACAGGGAATCTGCCTCAGAAATCTCCACGAAACTCTCATGGAGATTCTGGGCAATCCACTGCTGCAGGTTCTTTGCTAGAGCTGCTTTGTTTCTTGCCCCATTAAGGGTAACTTTCCCGCACCACTCTGCCGTCACTGGCGGGGTGAGGGGAGCATTGCTGCACACAGGTGAGCCACATAAGGGCAGAAGCCGCAGTCTTGGAGAAGACCCTCCTTTGATTCCCTTAACCCTCAGCAGCAAGATATCTTCCATAATGAACACAGCCTGTGGAAAATGTGGGGACAGTAATAATTATAAGCCCCCCCCACAGTGCTGGCTCTCCCCAAGAGCCACATGCCCAGTGTACAGTACACTATGATAGGCATTGAAGAACACAATTGACATTCATCCTTAAATTGTACTGCCTTTAGGATTTAATACAACACAAATGCAGTTTGATAATATGTTGTGCTATTTGCCATTTACTTCAATATAAAAAAGTAGTTCTGCTCAGTCAATCAGTCTGAAATTTTAGAAAGATATGATACAGTTTTCCATGTGGAAATAGTGAGGTTACTTAGAATTTTAAGGCCTATATCCTGTGCTTGAATTCAGTTGGCAAATACTTGGCCCTATGTGGATCAAATCACAAGAGTGTGACCTCATTTTTTCAGGACAGCCATGAATTCTCAGCTGCTTGCTGTTGGTTGGCAACTTAAATGGCATCATCTGTGACCCAAGTAACGTGGGAACTGACATAAGAGACTATTAAAAAAAAATAAGCTGAACAACTCCATCCTACCTTAGCATTGTTTGATAATCAGGAGAAATATGTTCATCTATACTACTATCATTGTAATATTAAAATTCTTTGATTTCATGTAAATGTTTTTTTCATTGATTCCAGTACTGTCAATATGACCTGAGATAGGGTTGATTAGAAATAGATACTTCAAAGAACTCTCAGGAGTGTTCATCCCCCTCCTTCGTCTCCCATATTTCAGGGTCAATGTGGCTAGCTGCATTTATGGACAACTAGTCCACTCCTAACATTCATACTCCATCGATAGCATCCCATAGTACATACTTTTTGAGGATTGCATCATAACAGGATACAACATCAAGGTTTAAAGTCTGAGCCTGCTGGAAGCTGTGAAATTTGGCTTTAGTGCATTACACTTGCTTGGTTTCAGAGTAGCAGCCGTATTAGTCTGTATCTGCAAAAAGAAAAGGAGTACTTGTGGCACCTTAGAGACTAACAAATTTATTTGAGCATAAGCTTTCGTGAGCTACAGCTCACTTCATCGGATGCATGTAGTGGAAAATACAGTGGGGAGATTTTATATACACAGAGAACATGAAACATCCTCTCAGGCATTGGTACCCTGACAGCAGGATTGTCTGGCTATGTAGACTCCCTCCTCAGGCCCTATGCTACCAGCACTCCCAGCTATCTTCGAGACACCACTGACTTACTGAGGAAACTACAATCCATCAGTGATCTTCCTGAAAACACCATCTTAGCCACTATGTAGAAGCCCTCTACACCAACATTCCACACAAAGAGGGACTACAAGCAGTCAGGAACAGTATCCCCGATAATGTCATGGCAAACCTGGTGGCTGAACTTTGTGACTTTGTCCTCACCCATAACTGTTTCACATTTGGGGACAATCTATACCTTCAAATCAGTGGTACTGCTATGGGTACCCGCATGGCCCCACAGTATGCCAACATTTTTATGGCTGACTTAGAACAACGCTTCCTCAGCTCTCGTCCTCTAATGCCCCTACTCTACTTGCTCTACATTGATGACATCTTCATCATCTGGACCCATGGCAAAGAAGCCCTTGAGGAATTCCACCATGATTTCAACAATTTCCATCCCACCATCAGCCTCAGCCTGGACCAGTCCACACAAGAGATCCACTTCCTGGACACTATGGGGCTAATAAGCGATGGTCACATAAACGCCATATAAAGTCCAGTTGTTATAGTGATGACATAATCTAAAATATTCTTTCTAAAGTTGCTTTCCATTTATTATGTTTTAATTCAGAATGATCTCTTTTGTTAACTTTTAAATTAATCTGACCAGATGGCATAAGGAATACATTAATTAAATTAGGTGGCACAATAAAGATATACAATTCCTTTTCATCTCCAGAAAGGCTTAACAGGTCTCTCTCTTTCTTCTATTTATGTTCAATAATTCCAAATGTCATGAATAATTACATGTTGTTAATACTAATGGGGAAAAAACATTTCTGTTGAGCTGAAGTGTTTTAAATCAGATACTATTACAATTGTTTTGTCTTGTAAAGATAGTTTGGAACCAGACATTAAGAGATTAAGCTATTTTGTATAGTTCTGTGAAATGATAATACATGCATTTCTAGTCAAATAAGTAGGGACTAATTTTCAAACCTGGCCACAATAGGTATGATTGCTAGAATGTGATTGCTAACACCGACAAAAGACCACATGTTTTGTGTGCAAACCAGATAGCTGTGCATTTAAATATCAATTTGTTGAACAATTAATCTGATTTGTGCATGCAAAGGCATCTCTGCCATATTAGATACGGGGCTTCAGGGATCCACCCAAGTTTGAAAATTTAGTTGCTTTTTATTCTCTCCTATGCTATTTAAGTATTATTTCACACTAAATTGTTCAGCTGTATTTCAGATATGACACGTTTCCTCTTTACTGTGTATGAAATAGAATTGAATCTGGAAATGTGGGGAGGAGGAAGGACATTTTTTTTTTAATTTGGTACATTATTGAGGCACATTATAAAGTTGCTGCTTCCACATCTCTAAAATCACCACAGTAATTAACACTAATTAGCACTGTCCATTTAGTGCAGGCAGAGCTAGTAGTCACAATGCATACACAGAGAGGGCAGAATTAACGCTGGCCATCCAACCTAATTCTGATATTTCCTAACTTTTGCATGCTTGACTTTGCAATCTTAAAAATGTTCTTTGAATATAGGTTTGTGTGTAATATACATATGTAAATTGTGTCTATCACTATAGTATCTATTATACTGGTAGTCTCCATTAGAGAGGGCAAGATACAAATAGCATTAAAGGCTGAACTACTTTGATACCCAATATTAGAAACATTTAAACACTTACCTTTATTCACGAGTGGGCCTCATTGAAGTCAATAGGATGGTCCACATATATAAGATAGCTTGATAGATTGATTGGCAATCCCTCAATTCGAGGATGATCTCTACCAAGGATTTACATATGGGTCGTGAGATGACTCAGGAGTCTGATCCTGGAACCGCAAATTCGCCTGCAGTAGGCACAGACATTTTGTGGCAGGTCAGTGGCTTGCTGGGAGAAAGTTATTTCTTTTTCCTTCCTCCTGTCTCTCTTTTCAGCTTTGAGGGCAATGCACTTTTCCTCAAAGCAGGCCACTGCCTGCTTGAGGATATGGCACCATTGGGGTTGGTTGGTGACTTGCTCTTCCCAGCTTGTGATGTCCACCTCAGTTTTCTTAAGATACTCTTTCAGTGTGACTTTTTAGCATTTCCTCTGATGTGTGTTGTTTTGGGGATCAAGTCCTAGAGGTGACCATTCTGATAAGCAATGAGGTAGTTAGAGTTGAAAGAGTAGGGGAAGGTTGCATTGTTGCTGCCCGTGCTATACATGCCCCTCTTATGTACATGAGTGATTTCTGTCTCTGCTGCTCTAATGTCCTAGGACCAAAACAGCTGAAATAACACTATTTAGCCCCTGGAAATGGCATTTGTCCCATGACCACTACTCATGTGACCTAATTCTATCCTCACCCTTCAAAAATATTATTTATTGAGTTGATACCGTACTTGATACCATTGCCTAGGTATCAAGGGCAGAAAATTCAGACTAACACATTCTTTGAGTGACATATACTGTAAGAAGACCATAAATCTGTCCTCATGAAAAATCAATGAGAATGGAAAATGGCACAAAGTAACCCAATTTCATTATGGTCTTTAGACTATAATCATCTCCACCTATTCTAATGCCATAGCATGGATGATGAGCAGTTGAAATCCAATTTGAATTCATAATACCACATTTAATTTACACTACCACCTGTCAATAAGAAATAGACTGAGACATAGCTCCTGAGATCCATAGGGAATGTTCAATTATAATTAACCTTCCTTTTTTTTTTGTTAAATCTTTGTCATCATAATGGATTGTTTGTGCCATTTCCCATTCTTGTAACAATCTGTCATGAGAAAGTATTTGAATTTTAATATATTTTCTGTGAAATAGAACAGAAGATGTTTCCTCTAACGTTCACAGTATGGTGATCAGATTGTCTATCCCTCTATTGTCTATTATTCTTGCCCTCTCTTTTCCCCCTGCCCACAGACACATTAATAACTAAGGCCAAGAAAGAGCAGAATAGGTTTGTTCAGTTCCTGAAAGGTGTAACATCACACACCATTATAAATGAACCGAATATATGGAATAAGAAATGTGGCAACAGCATCTTATTCCTCTCACAAAGATTATCACAAACATATGAGATGATGATAAAAATGGGTATTGGCACAGTGTTAACACAGTCATTATTATTATTAGATTGCAGTCTTAGTTTCCTCTTTAAATATCATCATATGGTGCTAGTTGACATCAAATTTGAATTCACATGACTACATTTAACTTCCACAGGTACTGCTTTCCAATAGCCCAAACTCTGAGTGTATACATCTATGCAAATAACATTTTTTTATGAATGGGTGATGCAAATAGCCTCTCATAAAAATGAGTGCAGATTAAATAAGAATTGGTCTAAATCTGAACCTTTTTTGAGGTTTGGAGAAATTTGTCCAATCTTTTTGATTTTTAGTTTTTATTTTTGTTGTTTTCACTTGCATTTATATTTCCTCTTTCCAGTCAGAGAGTCTGTTCCCATATAGTAGATCCAAGAGATTCAGAGTAGTTTCACTAAGCTCCGTATAGGCTTCTGAATTTCTGGATGCCTTTCTTCAAATCTTCAATTTTTTTAGGTGGGAGCCCATCCCTATTAAAAGCTGTATTCCACAGATCTATTGTCAGAATGAAAAAATATGGCTTAGAAATACTGCAGCTGCAATTAAGGGTTTTTTTCCTTAAAAATGTGAGGGAAGAAAAAGAATGTTGAAGAAAGATTTCCCCTGGCAAAATGATTTTGTGTTTTGTCATACAAGGCAATAAAACAAGAGAAGCCCTTTAAAATTTAGAAGCTATGCAAAACTTGTTTGTTTCCCATTTGCAAGGGTTTTGTTTGAACCTGTATTCTGGTTTTGATCCAACTCCCTATTGCCTTTTATTTTAAATGTTGAAATGAATATGAAACAGAAGCACAGCCAAAAAGCCAGAGGTTTTCCTGGTTTCTACCAAAACCCATAAATCCATCCCTAGCACTCGGCCCAAATTCATTGACCGAGGATCACGAGTCAGGTAAACCTGGCCTGAGTTTTGGGTTTGAAGCAGAAATTCCATACAAACCGGAGTCAGGTGACCTGAGTTCTCCTTCTCACTCTACCACTGAGTTGCTATATGATCTTGAGCAAGTCTTTTCACAACTTTGTGCTTCACCTTTCCCATCTGTAAACAGGGGATTTTTCCTTTTCTTTGTAAATCACTTTTGAAAGCTATGTATGGAGAGTGCTATATAAAACCATGGCATTAGTTACAGTATAAATATTTAAAAGATTCTGAAATCCATACAGTTTAAAATGGAAAGCAATATAAGGACTTTTCCATCTTGGGGTTCCACTGGCATTCTAAAAGCTTGATTTAATTCTAAGTTAACACCTGGAATTAGGAATAGAATGTAGCCATCCAGGAAGTACTCTCAAAAAGGTCCCCCAGTTTGAAATATTCTACCAATTACAGAGAGATCTTAAAAGTTGGGAATTCTGGTAGAATCTTTCAAACTAGTTGGCCTTTTCATGGCACAATTCTAAACTTAGGTAGTACTAATCTCCTTTACTTACTTGCAACACTTGATAGCATTACTATGGGTATGTCTACACTACGGAATAAGGTCGAATTTATAGAAGTCGGTTTTTTAGAAATCGGTTTTATATATTCGAGTGTGTGTGTCCCCACAGAAAATGCTCTAAGTGCATTAAGTGCATTAACTCGGCGGAGCGCTTCCACAGTACCGAGGCTAGAGTCGACTTCCGGAGCGTTGCACTGTGGGTAGCTATCCCACAGTTCCCGCAGTCTCCGCTGCCCATTGGAATTCTGGGTTGAGATCCCAATGCCTGATGGGGCTAAAACATTGTCGCGGGTGGTTCTGGGTACATATCGTCAAGCCCCCGTTCCCTCCCTCCCTCCGTGAAAGCAAGGGCAGACAATCATTTTGCGCCTTTTTTCCTGAGTTACCTGTGCAGACGCCATATCACTGCAAGCATGGAGCCCGCTCAGGTAACCGTCACCCTATGTCTCCTGGGTGCTGGCAGACGCGGTACGGCTTTGCTGCACAGTAGCAGCAACCCATTGCCTTCTGGCAGCAGACGGTGCAATACGACTGGTAGTCGTCCTCGTCATGTCCGAGGTGCTCCTGGCCACGTCGGCTGGGAGCGCCTGGGCAGACATGGGCGCAGGGACTAAATTTGGAGTGACTTGACCAGGTCATTCTCTTTAGTCCTGCAGTCAGTCCTATTGAACCGTCTTATGGTGAGCGGGCAGGCGATACGGACTGCTAGCAGTCGTATTGTACCATCTTCTGCCAGGCAGGCAAGAGATGAGGATGGCTAGCAGTCGTACTGTACCATCTTCTGCCGAGCAGCCATGAGATGTGGATGGCATGCAGTCCTTCTGCACCATCTGCTGCCAGCCAAAGATGTAAAAGATAGATGGAGTGGATCAAAACAAGAAATAGACCAGATTTGTTTTGTACTCATTTGCCTCCTCCCCTGTCTAGGGGACTCATTCCTCTAGATCACACTGCAGTCACTCACAGAGAAGGTGCAGCGAGGTAAATCTAGCCATGTATCAATCAGAGGCCAGGCTAACCTTCTTGTTCCAATAAGAACGATAACTTAGGTGCACCATTTCTTATTGGAACCCTCCGTGAAGTCCTGCCTAAAATACTCCTTGATGTACAGGCACCCCCTTTGTTGAATTAGGAGCACATTAAACACCACACGCATTATCCAGCAGTATATGCAGCACCAGAACCTGGCAAAGCGATACCGGGCGAGGAGGCGACGTCAGCGCGGTCACGTGAGTGATCAGGACATGGACACAGATTTCTCTGAAAGCATGGGCTCTGCCAATGCATGCATCATGGTGCTAATGGGGCAGGTTCATGCTGTGGAACGCCGATTCTGGGCTCGGGAAACAAGCACAGACTGGTGGGACCGCATAGTGTTGCAGGTCTGGGACGATTCCCAGTGGCTGCGAAACTTTCGCATGCGTAAGGGCACTTTCATGGAACTTTGTGATTTGCTTTCCCCTGCCCTGAGGCGCATGAATACCAAGATGAGAGCAGCCCTCACAGTTGAGAAGCGAGTGGCGATAGCCCTGTGGAAGCTTGCAACGCCAGACAGCTACCGGTCAGTTGGGAATCAATTTGGAATGGGCAAATCTACTGTGGGGGCTGCTGTGATGCAAGTAGCCCACGCAATCAAAGATCTGCTGATATCAAGGGTAGTGACCCTGGGAAATGTGCAGGTCATAGTGGATGGCTTTGCTGCAATGGGATTCCCTAACTGTGGTGGGGCTATAGACGGAACCCATATCCCTATCTTGGCACCGGAGCACCAAGCCGCCGAGTACATAAACCGCAAGGGGTACTTTTCGATAGTGCTGCAAGCTCTGGTGGATCACAAGGGACGTTTCACCAACATCAACGTGGGATGGCCGGGAAAGGTGCATGATGCTCGCATCTTCAGGAACTCTGGTCTGTTTCAAAAGCTGCAGGAAGGGACTTTATTCCCAGACCAGAAAATAACTGTTGGGGATGTTGAAATGCCTATATGTATCCTTGAGGACCCAGCCTACCCCTTAATGCCATGGCTCATGAAGCCGTACACAGGCAGCCTGGACAGTAGTCAGGAGCTGTTCAACTACAGGCTGAGCAAGTGCAGAATGGTGGTAGAATGTGCATTTGGACGTTTAAAGGCGCGCTGGCGCAGTTTACTGACTCGCGTAGACCTCACCGAAACCAATATTCCCACTGTTATTACTGCTTGCTGTGTGCTCCACAATATCTGTGAGAGTAAGGGGGAGACGTTTATGGCGGGGTGGGAGGTTGAGGCAAACCGCCTGGCTGCTGGTTACGCGCAGCCAGACACCAGGGCGGTTAGAAGAGCACAGGAGGGCGCGGTACTCATCAGAGAAGCTTTGAAAACCAGCTTTCATGACTGGCCAGGCTACGGTGTGAAAGTTCTGTTTGTTTCTCCTTGATGAAACCCCCCGCCCCTTGGTTCACTCTACTTCCCTGTAAGCTAACCACCCGCCCCTCCTCCCTTCAATCACCGCTTGCAGAGGCAATAAAGTCATTGTTGCTTCACATTCATGCATTTTTTATTCATTCATCACACAAATAGGGGGATGACTACCAAGGTAGCCCAGGAGGGGTGGTGGAGGAGGGAAGGAAAATGCCACACAGCACTTTAAGCACAGCACTTTAAAAGTTTACAACTTTAACATTTATTGAATGACAGCCTTCTTTTTTTTGGGCAATCCTCTGTGGTGGAGTGGCTGGTTGGCCGGAGGCCCCCCCACCGCGTTCTTGGGCGTCTGGGTGTGGAGGCTATGGAACTTGGGGAGGAGGGCGGTTGGTTACAGAGGGGCAGCAGTGGCAGTCTGTGCTCCAGCTGCCTTTGCTGCAGCTCAACCATACACTGGAGCATACTGGTTTGGTCCTGCAGCAGCCTCAGCATTGAATCCTGCCTCCTCTCATCACGCTGCCGCCACATTTGAGCTTCAGCCCTGTCTTCAGCCCGCCACTTACTCTCTTCAGCCCACCACTTACTCTCTTCAGCCCGCCACCTCTCCTCCCAGTCATTTTGTGCTTTCCTGCACTCTGACATTATTTGCCTCCACGCATTCGTCTGTGCTCTGTCAGTGTGGGAGGACAGCATGAGCTCGGAGAACATTTCATCGTGAGTGCGTTTTTTTTTTCTTTCTAAGTTTCACTAACCTCTGGGAAGGAGAAGATCCTGTGATCATTGAAACACATGCAGCTGGTGGAGAAAAAAAAAGCGGTATTTAAAAAGACACATTTTATAAAACAGTGGCTACACTCTTTCAGAGTAAACCTTGCTGTTAACATTACATACATAGCACATGTGCTTTCGTTACAAGGTCGCATTTTGCCTCCTCCCACCGCGTGACTACCCCCTCAACCTTCCCCCCTCCTTGTGGCTAACAGCAGGGAACATTTCTGTTTAGCCACAGGCAAACAGCCCAGCAGGAATGGGCTCCTCTGAGTGTCCCCTGAAGAAAAGCACTCTATTTCAACCAGGTGACCATGAATTATATCTCACTCTCCTGAGGATAACACAGAGAGATAAAGAACGGATGTTGTTTGAATGCCAGCAAACATACACTGCAATGCTTTGTTCTACAATGATTCCCGAGTACGTGTTACTGGCCTGGAGTGGTAAAGTGTCCTACCATGAAGGACGCAATAAGGCTGCCCTCCCCAGAAACCTTTTGCAAAGGCTTTAGGACTACATCTAGGAGAACCGCAAATGCCAGGGCAAAGTAATCCTTTCACATGCTTGCTTTTAAACCATGTATAGTATTTTAAAAGGTACACTCACCAGAGGTCCCTTCTCCGCCTGCTGGGTCCAGGAGGCAGCCTTGGGTGGGTTCGGGGGATACTGGCTCCAGGTCTAGGGTGAGAAACAGTTCCTGGCTGTCAGGAAAACCGGTTTCTCCGCTTGCTTGCTGTGAGCTATCTACAACCTCCTCCTCCTCATCATCTTCTTCGTCCCCAAAACCTGCTTCCGTATTGCCTCCATCTCCATTGAAGGAGTCAAACAACACAGCTGGGGTAGTGGTGGCTGAACCCCCTAAAATGGCATGCAGCTCATCATAGAAGCGGCATGTTTGGGGCTCTGACCCAGAGCGGCTGTTCGCCTCTCTGGTTTTCTGGTAGGCTTGCCTCAGCTCCTTCAGTTTCACGCTGCACTGCTTCGGGTCCCTGTTATGGCCTCTGTCCTTCATGCCCTGGGAGATTTTCACAAAGGTTTTGGCATTTCGAAAACTGGAACGGAGTTCTGATAGCACGGATTCCTCTCCCCAAACAGCGATCAGATCCCGTACCTCCCGTTCGGTCCATGCTGGAGCTCTTTTGCGATTCTGGGACTCCATCATGGTCACCTGTGCTGATGAGCTCTGCATGGTCACCTGCAGCTTGCCACGCTGGCCAAACAGGAAATGAGATTCAAAAGTTCGCGGTTCATTTCCTGTCTACCTGGCCAGTGCATCTGAGTTGAGAGTGCTGTCCAGAGCGGTCATAATGGAGCACTCTGGGAGAGCTCCCGGAGGCCAATACCATCGAATTGTGTCCACAGTACCCCAAATTCGAGCCGGCAACGTCGATTTAAGCGCTAATCCACTTGTCAGGGGTGGAGTAAGGAAATCGATTTTAAGAGCCCTTTAAGTCGAAATAAAGGGCTTCATTGTGTGGATGGGTGCAGGTTTACATCGATTTAACGGTGCTAAATTCGACCTAAAGTCCTAGTGTAGACCAGGGCTATGAGTGATGGCCAAATAACAAAAGTTGTGGAGGTTTGATTTGGATGACCACGCAAAACATCAGATTAGATGCTTGTCCGAAGTCAACTGATCTTTCTTTTGAGACTCACCCATGGTCACCAAACCACACAATCTTTTTCTTCCAAATGTACCACTGCTCCCTACCACCTATAGGGTTGTTCTGGGGAGAGCAAAGATCCAGCAGCTGGTCCACTACCTACTACAAACATGCTCTCATCTTCCAGGTTGACCAGTTGGCATAATGCAAGCAAAAATCCTCTTCTGGGAACAACTGGACAGCCCACTCTGGCACAGAGGGAACAATAGTATGTATCCTACTGTGATGTTTTAGGATTCAGCCAGGCCAGTATCGGGTTCCATCAACATCTGCCTTGCAAACCTGGATGTTTTGCAGTTTTGGTTCAGAGCTCTGACCCCAAGACTCTGCCAGTAGTCCACAAGCCTCACCCTAGTTGTGCCCAACTTGGATACTCCTTGCAAGCTGACCTGAGTACCCTTCCAGCCCAGAATTTGTCCCAAAATTATCCTCCTGCAAAGTCCAGTCCTACTCACTGGACCCTCAGAGAAAAAGTGTTAGGTTCACTGCCTCTACAGAGACAATATAATATTTCGACTGCCAGCTTTCTAGAAGCACACATTTTACTGAACTTATCCAGCACTGATCATTTATTGTGGGAGCAAAACAAACTTATTAACAAAAGAGCATGAATTAAGTGATACCAAATTTTAAAAAAAATAAAGGTAGAGGTGGATACAAGCAAATAAAAGTGAAAACATGCATTTAGAAGTCTAAAAATTAATCTAGCAAGGTACAGTCTTTGTTCAAGATGGGCTCTCTCACCCACAGTCACCTTTCCTAGCCAGGATCCCTCACAGAGATGAAACTCTTTTGTTTCTTTGTCTCCTTAAAGTGAAGGAAACTTAGGAGTTAGCTCCCCCCGCCCCCTTTATAGTTCAGTGAACATTTAAAATGTATTCTTCTTAAGGGTATCCCAGATGAAGTTCATTAGTTTTGTGCTGAATAAAAGAGCCAGGAGTCCTGGATGATAAGGCTCCATTCTGGTTGCTACTATTCAAATGATTTCTTCCTGCTGAACCCTTCAGTACAAATGATTAGCCCATTCAATTTGGGTCACACCTGGTTTGAGGTGTTGACATCTTTTGTTTGTCTGAAGAAAACCTGTTTATCAGCTCTCCCTAACATGCCTGGTTTAAACACCTTTTAGTAACAGACTTTAAAGCATAATATTAGTGAGAAACTATAATTTCACATGCAACATTGGTACATATATTGGACTATGATATTATTGATCAGTGTGTTATTAGTTTTCAAATGATACCTCACAAGGCATACTTTGTACAAAAATCTCTGCAGTAGTGTGAATACAGGGGTGCCTGGGGCCAGACCCACAGATCTGCCTTTTCAGAGATTTAAAGGCACCAGAGTACACAGTATTAGGAAGATTGATGAGAAGTGAGGGTTCTTATTTGTCCATCTTTAATCAGAAGTTCTGCCTACACTGTTTTAAGTGGTTGTGATGTTAACTGTTGTAGCAGAAATATGGAACAGTGAACTAAGATTTTGATAGAAAAGGAAGGAATAACTGACTTTCAGCTAGTTTGTTAAAAATAAAACAAATATTTCAAACTTCAGTACTTGCTGATTAAATAGTTAGATATGACATTTCACATGCAGAATATGCATGCAATTTTGCATCTAATTTACATACATAGTTATTACAAGAGCATGTGCAAGTGTGCTAATTTTGCATTCAAATGACTTACTGTCATTTTTACAGGCAGTTACTCAATTTGTGAATGTAACTGAGGTGGCTGTATGAACATTTGGATGTTCAATTCTTTGCCTGTTAGAATGTATATGCACATTTGTTTTAATATTCTGTCAGTGTTTTGTAATCTTACATATTTGAGAAATAAGTAACAAAACCATATAGCTCACCTTTTAATATGTGATGGGTGTTTTAAAAGTGTGGATGAACCTTTCATAATCAAGGAGTATTGCTATGTAGGCCTGATATGGAAGAATGTTTAGCATGCATGTTAACTTGATGCACTATTTCATAACTAATGTATACAAATGACTTTCTACTTGCAGGGGAAAGCACAAGCTTTCCTTGATGATCAGTGAGTGCATTTTCATGCTGACATTTGCTATTATGGAAGGGGAAAATATGCCAGTCTTGTTTTAGATGAGATCAGCAAGTCTGTTATCAACAGGAAGTTGATTTTACTTGGGAGCAGCTTTTACCCTGAACTATCAGATTTATTATAATTAAATAAGAGGTGAATTTCTATCCCTGATCTCAGCACTATTGAAGAGAGAGCTCACAGAAGTGGGGACAGAGATCTCTGTGAGGAGGTAATAGACTTAATGCATCAAACGTAATGTTGTGAGTGATCTCATATAATTATTTCCAATGGATTTGAGTTCACACACTATCTGCATTAGTGTGCAGGTGCCACAAGAAACCTGAAACTACAATTTCCACAGCCTATTCACATAATGGATATGGAAATATAAGTAATTTCAGATAGTAGGTAGGTATCCTAAGCCAATAAAAAAACACATATAGCTCAATTTCCTCTTCAGCACTATAATAGGAAGTAAACAGCTGTTCAGATGCGGTATAGTACTTTCTTGGATTGCTTTGGACATATGCAGCATGGTACCTTTGGAAGATTAGTGTAGAGTTCCTGCAACATTAGAGAGCTGTTTCTAAACTTAAAAAAAAAAATAGTAGCACAGGATTTATTGTATATTTGTGACCTTTCTTCTCCATGGATACCTGCACTTTTTGTGGCATGTGATCTCCATTTTCACCAACTAATTTATTCATCTGTGATATCCAGATATGACTGACAGAGACAGGAGTGCAAATGGAAAAAAAGCAGAACACTTCTGGTCCCAAAGTGATCTTTGTTCATTGAAGCTAATCAACTTCCATCTGTGCTTTCTTTTCATGAACCTGCCACTGAATAATGTAAAGTCTTCTGTCTAGGTTGCTAGTGACTGGTGAGTTCAATTAAATATCGCTCCAGCCTAAGGGATTTTTTTTTTTTGTCAGCCCCAAGTAGAAAGTGTAAAACCCTGGCTGTTTTATTTTTGTGCAGATGATAGGGCAATATAAAGTTTCACAACAATGTACAAATATTTCATAAGTCAATACAGTGAGAAGGATAGTTTTAGTTTGCAAGCACATTTTAATCTTGAAGAATTTGAGGATCTCTGTATGTATGTTATAGCTCTTTCTCCTACCCTTTGTCTGTCTTTCCATTTCTATTGTACACTTTTTGTGGCAGGTGTTTCTACTGTATTTGTACAATGCCTAGCACAATGGGATCCTAATCTTAGTTTGTTCCTAGGCAATACCATAATAAACATGATTAATAGTGCAATACTTAAAGAATTATGAATTTTGGTCTACAGTGCAGCATAAAAAGTAAATATGATCCATTTGCGTAAGAAGTATTTCCAGGATCCTCTCCCAAATCTTTACTAAGATAATAAGTATCAGTTTGTGTTAGTGATAATTTGTAAATAAATATTCTTGGGGGGGGGGGCAAATCTTCCTGTGGAACAAACTGAAATTAAGTGTTTATGGAAAAATGGAACCATCTGATTTAGTGATTTTCACCGTCAACTTTTTTTTTTTTTTGTGGAAATGAAAAGTAGTTTTCTGCAATGGAAGGGTGTAATTCTTGCATATGAATACTTGTAAAGAGCAAATCAAACTCTAAAAGCTCTAGAGATACTATAGCTTGTTGTTCAATTTGTTGATCTTTATCTGAAATGGCCAATTAGATTTTCAGTCCTTCAGAAGAACATACAAATTATTTCTAGGGATATGTGAACCATAACAAGTCTGGTTTGGTGTAAGCAAAATTTAGTATGCTTTTCTGAACAAGTAAATTCACTTCAGTCTGCAAAGTGTGTCTGAAAAATCTCCTTGCAGCAGGATTATTCAAAGGTCAAACCTCAAAAGGCTTGGAATTCAGGTTTGCTTGAGCCAAAAATTTGAATACTTGAGATTGCAGAACTTCCTGAAGGGTACTGAGTATCTGCGACTCACATTGACTTTGATAGAAAATTATGCTGTCCAACATCTCTTAGGATAGGGCTACAAAGCAAAAGTTTTCTCACCAGCTTTTCTGTATTTCTAGTTCACTTTTAGGAAGACATTGATTTGGAGATAGGATTTGTCTCCTCCTTTTTCCTTGATGAGGAAAGACCTACTTGCTACCACGGTAAAACCTCAAAGTTTTCTATCTCGAACACAGGACTAGACTATGTATGAGCCCACAGTGTCTAACATCTGTAGTAACACCTTCAGTACATGTAAAGACCTTACACGGTGAAAGTGATAAAGCACAATAATCTGCTACTGAGGATTTTTACATAATTTTACATAACTTTCCTCATTTTCAAGTTTTCAAGAGTTAATTCTCTGTCTAACATTTTGAATATATACCTGGAAGTTTTATAAATAGGGATTTACTCAATTAGCATTACTATCTGAATGTTGTCTCTCATTCATTCTCTGTGACCTAAGGGCCGCTTGATGCCAAATGACAGAGGGTACAGGGGTGCAGAAGGGTTATAAGATTCCTCTGAGTCTGGTATTTATGTTCCAGTTCACCAGAGAATGTCTATGCAAGGTTTCTACTAAAAGTCGGTGTCACAGTGGTGGTCATAATCTTTACAAAATGTATGTGCAGATAATGTGCAAGGAGATAAATATATATTTTGAAAATTATGTTCTTAAGGCCTTGTAGTTAAAGGCAGATCACCCAACGGTAGTGTGCCTTAAGTCAAATTGCACCAGATATTAGGTGGGAGACACTTATCTCCTTGGTTGACCATTGTGTATTGGGTGGCTTACAATGGGTGCCTATTTGTATACTGAATCAAATACTAATGAAGGGATTGTGGGGCTTCAGAAAGAAAAGTAAAAGGAAGAGATAAACAGTGGAGAGGGAGCACTGTATTAGTGATGAAGAACAAAGGACTAGTCTGGTATATCTAGGGGTGCCGGAAGATGCCCTGGCATCCTCCATCTGGGGAGACAAGCTGCCAGCAGGTTTGATATCATGAAAGGAAGGTCTCAGCCATCCTGGTTTGAAAATGGTGTAAGATGAGGGCATCTTGTTAGTGGCATTTAGGCTCTAGAATGCATTATGATTTTATTTGATATCCACCCTTTGATTTCCATTAACCGTTTCTGCTATCATTCAAATCTCTTGTTTTCACTATAAATATATCCAGTGCTGCATTGTTACATGGGGCTGTGCTCTAAGGTGTAACCGGTAAGCTGTGGGCTATAGTTTGTTTGAGAACAGAAGATCTGGTAATTCTTGGAGTTTCCAGTGGCTAAGGGGCTGCACACTCAGAGGACTCAGGACTTGGAGCATGCCTATCACTAGCCTTCCTGAGGTGAGAGAGGTATGCTTGCGTTGCTGGTGGCAGGGAGAGTCAAGGAGCTGAACTCTGGCAGGCACCGACCAGGCTTCCCAATGCTAAAAGTGTGTGTTAGCGAAGTGCCTCATAACCCTGGGTATTCCTGGTCATTGTTACAGTCTTAAATGTAAAGACTCACCTATCCCTAAGACAGGTGAAGGCAGAAACAGCACCACATTTTCCCATCTCTAAGAAAACCTGAATGTACTTGTACTTGTTTCGTTCCCACGTAAGCTGTTGTAGAAGGCCACTGTTGTATAGACCCATCGGTATTATAAATCTGTCTCCATATCTGTAATGACTGGTAATATAACTTGCTCAAAGAACTGCATAGTGTGTAACTTTATGATATTCAGTATAGATTAAGGACTAAACTAGTTCTGTTAATTAACATAACACAAACAATAGATTGTAACTCCAGACTAGATCTTCAGATTGTTCAAATCAGCATTGCTCCACTAGCTTAAACAGAACTCTATTGAAATACACCAGCTAAGAATCTCCCCCTCTTAATTTTTTGTCTTTGTGTTCTGACGAAAAACAAACAAATGTGGTATTTTTAGTGTAGTGTAATAAAGCCCTCCTCACTACATAAGTAAAGTACAGTACTAGGTTTAATGGGTGTTCAGAATGTTTTGACTTAGGTTTTTCACTACTTATAAATGATTGATTCTTCACACTTTAGCAATTAAAACAGTGATAATTGGCTTATTATCTCCATAATCATCCACTGAAGAACAATTGAACTCAGAGAATCTGTTTAACATAATAAAATAAAAAACATCTTAGATCATTTTATGCTAAGCCAGCACTAGTTTGACAGTAAGTTTTATAGTAGTTGAGTATCTTACATTCTAATAAAAGCAAATAGATTTTCCATTATTGCAAACCACTTGCATAATGCCAGCTGGGTATATGGTGATTCTAAATAGAAAGTAAATAATCACTAACACTGTCCCCATTTAAGTATAAGAAGTAAAACAATTATGGTTCTTTCTCTCATCTCTTACTGGGGGCAGGGAATGATTTATTAGATGTACTTGGAATTAGGTTACGGTAAGAAAAACCTTTTGAGAGTGAGTCTGTAGTATCCAATATCTTTTCTGCAGAGATTTCCCCTCTCCCCCAACACAAACTGTATTCAGAAATTGCAGGTCATGAAAATAAGAAGTTGGTTCTGTAATGATCTCTTTCTGGTTACAAAAAGCCATCAGGCCATAACATCTCTCTTTGGTTTGAGTAGGGCAAAAGCCTGCCCAGCAAGGCTGGTGCTGTGGCTCCATCTACACTGGCAAGTTTGTGATTAGTTAAGCAGCTTTCAGCGCTGTAACTCCCGAGGTGTACACACTGCCAAGCTACTTAGTGCACAGAAACTGTGCCAATGCAGTGCTCTTAAAAGATACACCTTGACCAGAGGCATAGAGCTTTCTGCGCCGTGGCTGCAGCACTGCAGTGCCAGTGTGGACACCGTGGTGATTACAGCGCTGCGAATGGCCTCCGGGAGGTGTCCCACAATGCCTGTTCTCAACTCTTTGGCCATTGGTTTGAACTCTACTGCCCTGCCCTCAGGTGACCAACTGTCAGCCCAACCCCATACATTCCTTTGCAAATTTGAAAGTCCCGTTCCTGTTTACTCAGTAATGTGTGCAGTGGTCTCAGCGCATCTTTCCAGGTGGCCAGGCCTGCTCCATGCACCAGGTGATCCCCTGCTTGGAGCAATGCTGAGCTGCTGGACCTCATCGTCATTTGGGGAGAGGAGACTGTCCAATCCCAGCTGCGCTCCAGCTGTCAGAATTATGATACCTATGGACAGATTTCTAGATGCATGATAGAAAAGGGCCATGACCGGGACACATTGCTGTGAAGGTTCAAAGTGAAGGAGCTGCAGAATGCCTGCTGCAAGGCATTGGCTCTACAAAGCCCTGGACGCAATACACAGTGGTGACCCCACCTCCATTGCAAAGTCCCCTGTGGATGCTTCATTGCCAGTCAAGAGTGGACCAAGCCAGGAGAAGACAATCTTGGATGAAGAGGGGAAGGGGAACCAGAGGCAGAGGATGACTCGGAGGCCAGCGATGCATGCAGTCAGGAGCTCTTTTCTACCCCAGAGGAGCCTAGCCAATAACAGCAGTCAGATCTTGGTGAAGCATAAACAGGAGAAGAGGCCCCTGGTAAGTGGATTTGATTTTGGGAATTGCTGAAGCGAGTTGTTGGGGGCAGGAGGGTTGCAGAAAGCAGGCTTGTCTCCTACCTCATGCCTAGCCTGAGCGGTGGAACAGGCTGATACACTCCCTCACTTCATGGGAATCACCCTCAGAGATCTCCAGGAAACTGTCGTGGGTAATCTGCTGCTGCAGGTTCCTCGGCAGAGCTGCTTTGTTTCTTGCCCCATTAACAGTAACTTTCCCATGCCACTGTGCCATCATGGGTTGAGGGTGGGTAGGTGGGGAGACACCATAGCTGTACACAGGCTAGCCACATAGGGGCTAGGGCGGAAGCCGCCGGCTTGGAGAAGACCCTCTCTTGATTCCCTGCTCACCCACAGCAGTGAGATATCTTCCATAATGATCACCTCCTGTGGAAAGTGTGGGGACAGGAGTGATTATCAGCCGCCCCTACAGTGCTGGCTCTCTCCAAGAGCCACGTGCCCAGTGTACAGTAGGGTCCAGGAACAGTGATTTACCCTGCCCCTGCGGCTTCTCACCATTTTGGGGGTCTTGTGGCTTGTGTACGCTTGCCTGGGGTCAGCCAGTTAGTGACAGGTGTGTGAGTACTGGCTGTGTTTTAAAGCACTGAAACAGTATTGTTTCAAATAATCCTGCTTCTGTAAAGGGTTGCATTTTAAAATTCACAGAGATGAACTTGGGAGCCCAGCCTCCCTCTTTGTTATCGGCGGCAAAATGGTTGCGAAGAGTTAGAAAGCGTCCAAAAAGAACTAAGGAGCAGCACTTAATGGTTATGGAGCGCCAATCAGACACGCTGCAGGCGATACTAGCTCTTCATCCCGAGCAGCTCCGCGCCTCCCCTGCAGCCGCTGTCACAAAACTCTTTCCCATGCACCACCAACACACTCTTATCAACCTCCTGGCTCCACTCTCTACCACAGCATTCCACCCCTCCCTCCTCACAGTCCAGCAGTGTGGACTCCCACTACCCACTGCACTCGCCACCCATCCATCTGCAGTTTGACCCTGCTGAAGTACACCACCCTCTGCATCGTACTTCAAAGGAGAAGGTTGGTTATGATCTCTGAATGTACACAAATCTGTAGCCATCCCAGGACACTTCCTCCTCTTGAGACCTTCCATTCACCCATTCCTTCCATTCTCCCAGCCCCCTCCCTGCTGATGACTTTTTTTGTTTGACTCTCTCCTCTGGTTGTTGTCTTTCAATAAATGGATTGTTTGTTTGAAAGCAATCTTTATTCTATTAAGTGAAAGCAAAAAGAGCACTGCAAAGCAACATACAAAAAATTGCATCATGTGCATCAATCTCCTCCTAGCATTACAAGCACTGCAAACCCGAGCATAGCAACAAATATTAGTGGCTTGCAGCTTCAAATTGCTGCTTCAAAGCATCTCTGGTCCTTATGGCCCCTCTAATAGCCCTGGTCTCTGGCTGTTCAAACTCAGCCTCCTGGAGCTGAGCCTCTGTGTTCCAGCCCTGAGTGAAGCTTTCACCCTTCCCTTCACAAATATTATGGACCATACAGCACCCGGCTATAAGCATAGGAATATTGTCATCAGCCATGTCCAGCTTCCCATTCAGGCATTGCCAGCAGTCATTTAAACGGCCAGATGCATACTCCACTATCATTCTGCACTTGCTCAGCCTGTTGTTGAACCACTCCTTGCTGCTGTCAAGTTGCCCCGTGTATGGCTTCATGAGCCATGGCATTAAGGGGTAGGCGGGGTCTCCCAGGATCATAATGGGCATTTTGACTTCCCTTATGGTGATTTTCTGGTCCCGGAAGAAAGTCCTTGCTTGCAGTTTCTTGATCAGGCCAGTGTTCCAAAAGATGCGTGTATCATGCACCTTTCCGGACCAGTCTGTGTTAATGTCTGTGAAACACCCACGGTGATCCACAAGCACCTGGAGAACCATTGAGAAATACCCCTTACAATTAATATACTCGGTGGTTAGGTGGTCTAGTGTCAGAATTGGAATGTATGTGCCATCTATTGCCCCTCCGCAGTTAGGGAAGGCCATTTGTGGAAAGCCATCCACAATCTCATGCACATTTCCCAGAGTCAGTCTTTCAGAGCAGGATGCGATTAATGGCCTTGCATCAACATGACTCCAATGGTCAACTTTCCCACTCCGAACTGCTTAGCGACTGATTGGTAGCAGTCTGAAGTAGCCAGCTTCCACAGTGGAATCGCCACGCTCCTCTCCAGTGACAAGACAGCTCTCGTTCTCATGTTGTTGCACCACAAGGCTGGTGCGAACTCATCACACAGTCCCATGAATGTGACTTTCCTCATGCAAACGTTCTTCAGCCACTGCTCATCATGCCACATGTGCATCACAATGTGATCCCACCACTCAGTGCTTGTTTCCCAAGCCCAAAAGCAGCGTTCCACTATGGTCAGCACCTCCGTGAATGCCACAAGTATTTTCGTGTTATAGCTACTACTCGTGGCAAGATCAATGTCGCACTCCTCTTGCCTTTGTAGTGTAAGGGATAACTCCACTGCCACTTGTAATGTGTTGGTCAGTGCAAACAGCCAAGTGTGGATGGAAGCACAGGAATTGCTGGGATGTGAAGCAATGCATCACAGGGCATTCGAACAGGACCGAGGATGCTCCGCAACCCCTTCTGCCTTCCCACAAGTCTTAGTGGCAAATGAGAAAGGGGTGCTCTGTGGGATAGATGCCCAGAGTGCACCACTCCGAATAGCAGCGCAAACGTGAACATGCTATTGTCCAGGCAGCTGTCAGTGTGAACACACAACAGCGGTTTTCCTTCAGCGCTCTCTCTTACAGCGGTGCTGTAACGGCCACACTGTCACTTTGCCAGCGTACACGTGCCCTGTGATACCAAAAGATACAGCTGAAACCTTGCTTCCTTGGTCAGTTGAAATTGATATATGGCCTGATTCAAAACCCGGTTAAGTTAATGGGAGTCTTTTCCTTGAGTTAATGGGCTGTGAATTAGGCCCCTAAGTGAATACCATACTTGGCCATCATAGTGGCAGTGTGAAACAATTAGTCAAGTATAGTTGGTCAAATACTATCAACTTTATACCAGTGAAATCTTCTAGTGGCTGCTAATACCAGTGGGATCTATCAGATTCTTTGCCATAATTGTTATTGCCAATGATTGTGTGAGAGCCTACAGCTTCCTTGGATTTTGCTTCAGTAGAATTGTAATCTCATTTTGGACATTTTATGTCAATAAATTGTTAGTTTCATTTCTCTACCGACTTTTGGTTCAATAGTAAGTAATTTAAACACCAATGACATGGTATATTTTTATTCCAGGGCTAATGCATGAAATTTGCTCTTTTATTTATTTATTTATTTTTAATTTGGGGGTCCAATATTTTGGCAGTGTCTGTTTTAAAATTCAGGGGTTTTGTATTTTTGTATTTTTTCCCTCTCTCATCCATCTTTAAAACTTGGAAATAGAATGAATAGGGTCAGTATATTTGTCTTAGGTTATTTTCTGAATGTTTGTGCATTTTGGAATTGATTGCATTCATATATTGTAGATATCATACCATGCCTGTATGTTATGGAATCCTTGATCAGCATTAAGTGCCAGGTCTTTCTATATTCTCACAGAGGAGAGAAAAAGGCATAAGGAAAACAAGAGAGCTCCTTTTCTTCCTACCCAGACCACAAGCAGCAGTCTGTGGGGAGCCCAGCTGCTATAGGGCTACTATTCCCCTTCCAACTGTAGTAGGCAGAAGTGGACAGGGGATCTAGCTGTACCAGGGCAGAGAGGAAAATAAACTGCCCCAGGAAAAAGTCTAGTGCAATTTACTACTTCCACTGGGAATCAAAGGGGAAGGCAAAAACCCAATTGTGACTGTTCTTTTCTTGGAGCAGCACAACAATGTGCTGTTCCTTAATCAGGGCAGAATGTAAGATTACAGTGTAGTAAAACTGGTTGGAAATTTTTTTTTTCCTCTGCAGAAAATTCCAATTTTTAATAGGGAAAAAAAAAGGATTTTTTTCAACCAAACCCCCAAAATAACTCATTCCCCCTCCCCTACAAAATGTTTCTCAAAAACCCAGTTTTCCACTGATTTTTTTTTAATGGAAAAATTATAGGCCTAGAACTTTGCCCTATATGTGGAATTTTATGCTGATGATGCAGAGGTGTAAATGACAAGAATAAGGAAGTTCAGATTGGAATATGCTGGATGTTTTATCTTGGAGCTTGTGTTGATATTGGTATATTGGAAAGCTGAACTTGAGCCTTCTGAATTTTGAAGAAAATTACAACAAACTACTGTGCAATGATCCATACAGTTAAATGAATTTAGCTGTTATTACTGACGTTAGAACAAAATAATGAAAATGCAGAAATCTAATATTTTACTCTTATTAGAACCATTGGCTCTGCTGTTTAGGCAAAATAATTAAATAGTTATTAGGCTGGTCAGCATACCAAGAGGTCTTATGACAAATTAAAGAGCAGTACCCCTGCCTTGTGTTAATAGTGATGCTAATGGTAAAAAACACAGAAGTCTTAAGTCACTCAAGGAAGGCTTTCCCAAAGCCTTTTTTAAAAAAAATTGGGTAGTTAGGGCCATTTAATGCTGCCAAATGCATTTTCTGCATCCATTGATAGAAAAAGGTCGTGTGATCCTTCACCCGAGCTTGATGTAGGAGACAAACAGTTCGTTTTGCCCCATTTTTGATTGAAGAGTATCTTTCCTAAGAATTCCCATTCTATTTTCAGATAAGATATAATGTGAAAGTTTCTGCCTTCTTAAGTATTACAATGATTTAGGCACTTTTAATATCTTGGAGAATACTACTTTCCTGGAATAGTTCAGGGACAAATCTTTTGAGGGTAAATGATACCAGCCATGTTTTTGAAATACCATATAAAAATCAGATGGGTACCTGGAGATTCACTCGGTGTCAGACCTTGAAATGTGTTTTTCTCTTTTCTGAACTGATGCTCAGTTATTCATAGTGCTGATTGTCAGAACTAATGGATGAACTTCACCTCTGAGTCCTCCTGGTGTTTACTCAGGCCTCGGCCTGTCATCTGGCTCTGAGAGCAATCAAGCAATTCTTCCACTTGCAAAGCAGTGAGTTTTTTCCCACTTGCAGAGCAGACCTTGTCTGCACTCCCCTGGTACTAACCATGATCACCTCAATAGGATATGGCTATACATAAGCAACTATTGCAGCACAGTGCATTGTACCACTCCAGTGTAGACACTACAACAATGGGAGGAATTCTCCCACGAGCATAGATATAGATTTATAATCCATCTCCACGAGAACTAGTAGCTAGGTCGATGGGGTTAGGTCAGCAGAGCTATGTCTCTCAGGTTGTGGATTTTTCACTACCTGGAGAGACGTAGCTACGCTGATTTAAGTTTCTAGTGTAGACCAGCTCTTAGGCTCAGATCCTGCAGTTCAGTTATTTTCTCGACAATGGTACTGGTAACTAGTGACCAAACAGCCTCCTTAAAGTGAAGTTATTTAAGAATAAAAACATTTCTTAAAGACAATAAAATTGACTGTATGCATATCTAGCTTTTCCATAAGTCCTACTATTCCCTGGATCTGGAAAGGCTCAGGTCTTCCCTCCCAGCCTTGACAGCTGCTGATAAATGACCCTCCTGCCTTCTCCCTTCAGAAAGACATTTTAACTCTTCAGTCTTCTTTTGATCTCTCCTGTCACAGCTTGGCAAACCAGTCTTGACACTTCAGCCTAAGAGCATGTCATGTTTTGTAATTGCCCCATAAACTGGGAGATTGCTTATCTGGGGACCCATCCTGTGGTCTTCCTGCACAGTGATCATTGAATTCCAGCATTATAGGCATATAATAATTACTCCACCCTACCCCACTCCAACATAAGTTAGGTGAATGCATTCATACAGTGAAGTCTTGTAACCCCAATATATAATAGCATCCTCTCACTGACCAGACCCCATACAGCATTCACAAACTGATTTTATATCTCAGCATGCATACCATTATTCTTTATCACCTCCATGTCTATCACCTGGTTGAAATTTAGTAAAGATGACATCATTCATGAGTCAATTCAACTTCATCAAAGTGTCCTTATGAAATAAAAAGAGATCTGATAAAATGTACTGACCTGACATTTAATGATTTCAGAGGCTATTGAAACTTTTATTTCCTAGAGTGACAAAGGAGATGGAGCTGGCAGCTTGCTCTGCTTTAATGGTGTTTGCTAATATTTTGCATGCTTTATTCTTCCATTTTTAGTATGGTTGCTTAACTCTGTGGAGCATACATTTAATCTGGCCTGATAGGCATTGACCATGTTTTATATTTTATGTAGATGAGTTGCTGTAAAACTTCCTCATTACTCAGGTCATTTTATGTGTTGTTTCTAAGTTTTCCATTTCATCAACTAATTGGCAAATGGCTTTTGCTTTTTTTTTCCCCCCTTGTAAAATCATTCAAACATTCTACCCACATCCATGACTTTCATAGCTTAGAGTCTGAATAAGCACAAACATAATTTTCTTTCACAGAGCAGGATACAATTGTTGAGTTTTTTCAGTGTTGAGTATAAAAGGCTAAATCTTTCTGCAAGGAGGTGTTAAATCTCCATATTGCTGTTTTAAAATTCTTACATGACATCAAAATTAAGACATGACTCAATATTAGTATATTTTCTACATATGTAGAAAGAACTAATGAAGCAGAAACAAAAATACCAGTCTGTTTCTTCTTATGATGAGCTCATGTTTGAAAAGAATAAATGTAATCGCTTGGCCACCTGGTTTGTCAAATGTCCTTTGGATTTATTTTCTCCATGAAGAATTTGTGCTGGTTAAAATCTCCACTGATGTTGGATCTTGTAACCTTGCATCTGTCTAGATGCTTGTTAACAACAGAGTTCCAAACTCCTGACAGCACAACTAGTATGTTTTTGTTTTGTTTTCTTCAAAGGGGTAGCCATGATATATTTGCCCTCCAGGTCACACCAAGACTTAATAAACTGATATGGTACTTTTCGTTAAGTACTGCTATTCTTGGAGTAAAAGGATGTATGTTTTGCCAGCTATCCAATCTTCTTAATTCTACTGACATCATTTCCCATCAAGTGAGTCTTTTGCAATGTTGCTATTTGATACTCCATTGATTTGAAATATCTTAAGACTTTTACCCTTGTTGGTTCATTAAGGCCATGAACATTCCAGGAATATATTTTTAGTTGGTTTGTTTTATAGTTTTGTGGGTAATGCAGATGAGTGAATGGCATAAAGTCACTGAATTGGCCATTTATTTTGAATGTGAATATATAACTGCAGAAATCAAACCCACTGATCTGCACTGAACCCTTCCCATATGCCTGTGACTTTACAGATTTTAGTAAGAAAATCTTCATGTTACAAATCATTTGTCTTGCACTCATATACACAGAGTTAAAACATTCCAGAACAGGCACATTTCCATCCCCCGTGATGATTATTCCATCTATCCTCTCGCCCTCCACTCAGTATAAGACAATGCATAAATAAATGCACAAACTTCAGAGTATAGGATATTCAGAAGAAAAAGAAAATTAAACCCTTTTAATGAGAATTAACTATCCCATTACAAAACTTATACATAGCCATATCTGGTACAGTCATTTTAATGAAATTTAATCATTCTATCAAATATAAACAATTAAGTAATCCTATATCAGTTCTGTGTTATCTCAAGTTTCTCTACTTAATAGTTTGTCACCAATCTTTGATATAAACTTTGCAATTAGAGGCAAGAATGCAATTTATGTAGCATTAAAAAAATCTAAACAATTTATTGCACTGGAGACAGTTAATAATTTTGGCTCTAACCTTGCAAACTGTTGCAGGTAGAGCTCCCGCATTCCTGTGGCACCTGATTAAAGTCAGCTGGGCTTAGTGCAAGAGACAGTCTGCCCACACAGATTGCAGGTCTGGTGTCTTGTAAAGACATTGACACTAAACTGGGGAAAAAGACTGCTGAATGTTTCAGTGAATTATAAATGTTAGGCTTTTTATAATGTAAATATATTAAACGAGCCATTTACATTATTTCAACAATAAATCTATACAAAATATTCTCTGTATGGCTTTCCCAGTAAAATTGTTTCTTCCTCTTCAAAGTTGTTATGATTAAATTGCAAGCTTTTCCCCTGTTTTGATAATGGACTATATTGTGCTTACTCTTTTGCTTGTGTAATTCTTGGTTTGCATTCCTATTTTTTTTTTTTTTTTTACTTTACCAAATGAAATGTATCTCTAAAGTGAATTCACCTAATGCCTGTTTTGAACTGGGTCTGCAAGATGGTTAAACCACCTTAGAATAGTCCCACTAATCTATCACTAGAACGACTCACATGAGTAAATTTACACATTTATTTTCTGGATCAGGGCCACAATCAGAACAAGAAAGTTAGGACTAGGTGCTGGTGAGGAAAACAGCAGGGAGCCAGTTGGCTGTGGAAGAAGACTGGGATTGCTGGGGTAAAGTGAATGACTGGAACTGGCTAGACAAGGAGACTGGGACTAGGAACCAGAAAAGGGGTAACTGGGTTGGGGATAGGGACAAAGATTGGCAAGGAACTGGGATGTCAGGAGAGAATTTAGACTGCCTGGACAAAGAGATGGGGTCAAGAAACTGTTAAGGCGGAGACTGGGGTATGGGCCAGGGAGGAGGGATATTGGGAGTCAATGGGGATAAGGGAGAGATCAAATGAGGAGCCAGGTGGGGGATGCCTGGGACTGGTTGGACAAGTGGGGAAGGGGAAAGAATGAGGAGGGAAGATAGGACTGAGACAGCAAGCCTGGAGGAGAAGACTAGAAATGATTAGGTAAGGAGACTGGGACTGGGACAAAAAAACAAGAAGTGGAGATTGGTACTGAGCAGTCAAAGAATGTGAGTCGGAGAAGAAGTGAGGGGTGGGGAAGAGGCGGGACTGGGATGGGGACAGATAGTAGGCATGGGAGGAAGAAAAGATAAAGCGTGGGGGAGAATGGGCAATAAAGTCATAAGAATGGCCATACTGGGTCAGACCAAAGGTCCATCTAGCCCAGTATCCTGTCTTCCAACAGTGACCAATGCCAGGTGCCCCAGAGGGAATGAACAGAACAGGTAATCATCAAGTGATCCATCCCCGGTCTCCCATTGCTTCTGGCAAACAGAGGCTAGGGACACCATCCCTGCCTATCCTGGCTAATACCATTGATGGACCTATCCTACATGAATTTATCTAGTTCTTTCTTGAACCCTGTTATAATCTTGACCTTCACAACATCCTCTGGCAAGGAATTCCACAGGTTGACTGTGCATTGTGTGAAAAAAATACTTCCTTTTATTTGTTTTATACCTGTTGCCTATTAATTTCATTTGGTGGCCCCGAGTTCTTGTGTTATGAGAGAGTAAATAACACTTTCTTATTTACTTTCTCAACACCAATCATGATTTTGTAGACCTCTATCATGCCCTGCCTTAGTCACCTCTTTTCCAAGCTGAAAAGTCCCAGTCTTATTAATTTCTCCTCATATGGCAGCTGTTCCATACTTCTAATAATTTTTGTTTTCTGAAACTTTTCCAAGTCCAGTATATCTTTCTGAGATGGGGCGACCACATCTGCATGCAGTATTCAAGATGTGGGCATACCATGGATTTATATAGAGGCAATATGATATTTTCTGTCTTATTATCTATCCCTTTCTTAATGATTCCCAACTTTTTGTTTGCTTTTTTGTCTGCTGCAGCACATTAAGTGGATGTTTTCAGAAATGTTTCCACACTGACTCCAAGATCTCTTTCTGTGCTCACCACAGCATACTTCCTTCCAGGGCCTGGAATGAAACCTAAGATTCCTGAGTCTCATGACTTCTCTGCAGTCAAACAAGTATATGTGAAACCCAGTGTCAAAATGTCTCATTCCCCTCTAGGATTGGATCTCATACAAGATGACAGACTAGTATTATTGCTATCCCTTTCTTTGTTAGCACAAGTGGCAAAGGTCTGTGGTGTAGATCTGAAGGATCCAACCCTGCTAATGACCCAATGGTGTGTTAAAACCTTGGAAATCACAGACACAAACTATGAGAACAACATTATTAAGGTTGCAAAAGTTGAATACAGAAGGAGTGCAAAAGCACTCCAGAGTTATGAAATATATTTCTACAAAAGCCTGTGAGAAAATTCATACTTCTGTCTTCAGAGCAGGATTTGAGTTGTGTGCAGAAGAAAATAACTATTTTCTTGCCCCATTTTGACCCAAGCAGTTAGTCAAAGTTCATGGCTATGTGGGCATTCTAACTGGGAGCAGAAATTGGTGGTAGCTAGATGTTTCTTTGATGCAACCTTGTTTGTTTAAAAGGAATGTACAAAGTCAGCTGTGTCTGAATGCAGAAGGACCATGAACAAAAAGGAGCAGTTTCTTATGGCTGGTCTACACTAGAAAGTTAGGACGAACTAGCTACATTACTCAGGGGTGTTAAAAATTCACAAAGCCCCAGTGAAGACAGTGCTAGGTTGACAGAAGAATTACATTGCTGTGCCACTGTAGCATTTCTAGTGTAGACATACCCAAACATAAGAACAGCTGTACTGGGTCAGACCAATGGTCCATCTAGCCCAGTATCCTGTCTTCTGACAGTGGCCAATGCCAGATGCTTCAGAGGGGATGAACAAAACAAGCAATCATCAGGTGATTCATTCCCTGTTATCCACTCCCAGTTTCTGGCAATCAGAGGTTAGGGACACCCAGAACATGGAGTTGCATCCTTGATCATCTTTACTAATAGCCGTTGATGGACCTATCCTCCATGAATTTAT
This sequence comes from Lepidochelys kempii, assembly GCF_965140285.1. Taxonomy (NCBI): domain Eukaryota; kingdom Metazoa; phylum Chordata; order Testudines; family Cheloniidae; genus Lepidochelys; species Lepidochelys kempii. The sequence goes on from NC_136387.1 coordinate 26,989,243, forward strand.
CTAATTCTGTTTTGAATCCTTTTATACTTTTGGCCTTCACAGCATCCCAGGGCAATGAGTTCCACAGGCTGAGGGTACACTCTGAATAAATATTTTTCCTTTTGTTTGTTTTGAACCTGATGCCTGTTAATTTCACAGAGTGATCCCTGGTTCTTGTGTAATATGAAGGAGTAAATAACACTTCCTATTCACTCTCTCCACCCGAGCCACAATTTTATAGACCTCTATCTTATCCCTTTTTAGTGATCTCTTTTCCATATTGATAAATCCCACTCTTTTTAATCTCTCCTCATAATCTCTCTTTACCAGCCCCCCAATCTCTTTTAGCCAACACAAGACTCAAAAACTGTCTGTCAAGCGTATTTTCCAGAGTCACACTATGCTTACTGGCTCCTGCTTCACTTGTTTTTTGCCTCTTTTCCTCTGTCTCTTTCTCTATATTCTTGTCTGTGACCCCAGTATCTGTATTTTCTCTCTTACTCTCATACACATCTTTCCAAAATAATACAATGACATTCTGGGGTGCAATCCAGACTAGTGAGGGGTTCTCTCATCCCTGCTCTTGGGTGCCTTTTATTGTCTTCGGTGAAAAGAGAGAGATGGACAGGGAAAGAGAATGTGGGGTGGTTTTGCTCCTCCCTTTTATAGTTTTTCTTTAAAAAGCAATAAATGAGTTAGTCTCTAAAGTGCCACAAGGACTTCTTATTATTTTCCTGAGTGTGCCCCTAGTTAAAGTTCTTTCCAGCTGAGAGCAAGGAGACATGGAGTCTTGTGGAGGAAGAAGTGTCATGTTGTTGCTTTTCTCCTGTTTATGCTGAAATGCAGATTTTCTTTGTCATCTTTCTTCCCCACCATCTGAGGGCTCTGTTTACAGCTTATATAGAAATTGAGGTAAACACACATCACTTTGTTTAAGGGATGCCTCTTTGACCAGTTCTACTTCACCAGGGGTATGTGAGTTTGAATATGTGCCTTTAACATCATGCAGGGGGGATTTCATAACTTTACACATAATGTTGATGCATACATTTCACCATAGTATCGGCTAGTGAGTTATTAGTTTTCAAATGATACCACACAAGGCATATTTTTCACAAAGATTATTACCATAGCGTATAGGATGTGAATTCAGGGGTGCATTGGGTCACAAATACTCTGTCCAAAAGCTCCTGGGCAGCCTCACACATCTTTTATGTTAGGTGGTGTTTATGTTTACAGTTATGTTAATTGAAGGATAAGTTCACACCTATCAACTTCAATGGGGTTTTAACCCAATCCATAACAAGGTTTCATCCAGCTCATAACTATATATTGAATAACTGCTCATTAATTAAGCAAGGTCCATTCTGTGTATTGCATGAGGCAGATGTCCAGTGGGGGAAAAAAACCCTATGAGATCATGTAATTAAACACTGAAACATAATGTACACATCTAAATCTGGCATTTCCTAATTTTGAGTGCTTGACTTTAAAATCATAATAATAATCTTCACCACAAATTTGTTTCTGTATACACATATATTACTTCACTTCACTTCTCAACTCTCTTTCCCATTTACATGGGGTCATAGTGCCACATTTTTTTGCCACTCTTTCTATTTCATGGCATGGATTCATAGGTTTTGGAGTTGCAGTCGTTTTAACTTAAAACTTCTTTTGACTGAGACTTTCCATTGTGTCCTTGGTCTCCCACATCCAGGGCTGGCTCTAGGATTTTCGCTGCCCCAAGCAAAAAATTTTCTGGCTGCCCCCGCTTTTTTTTGTGCCCCCCGCCCCCAGCTCCGTCCCAACTCTGCCCCCAGGCGTGCTGCATTCCTCCCGCCCCCACAACCTCCCATCTTAGCTCACCTCCACTCCACCTGCTCCCCTGAACACGCCGCCGCTCCGCTTCTCCCCCCTCCCTCTCAGGCGAGGGAGAGGCAGCGCGTTCAGGGGAGCAGGCGGAGCAGAGTGAGCGAGGGGGGGGGAGCACAGGGGTAGAGGAACCACTTCCCGCCGCAGCTCACCTCCGCTCCGCCACCGCCACCTCCCCCGAGCGCACCGCCGCTCGGCTTCTCCTCCTTCCCTCCCAGGCTTGCCATGCCAAACAGCTGTTTCACGCGCAGCAAGCCTGGGAGGGAGGGGGGAGAAGTGGAGTGGTGGTGGCGCATTCAGGGGAGCAGGCAGAGGTGGAGTGGAGGCGAGCTGGGGTGGCGGGGGCACATTTCTAGGTGCAGCATGGCCGGCGTCTTAATGCCACCCCTAGAAATGTGCAGCCCCTAGCACCAGCTTGTTTTGCTGGTGCCTAGAGCCGGCCCTGCCCACATCCTTTCTTGCTGTCATTTTCCTCCCATGATTTCTTTGCTGGTCATTCTTCTCCTATTCTTATCATATGTCCATCCCACCTCAAACGTGTGCTCTCCAGCCTTTCACTAAGGGTTCCAAGTTGTTCTCCCCCGTAATTTCTTCAATGCAGACCGTACCTGTTCTCCACTTACCTGCCATTATCCTCAATAATATTATTATCTACTTACCTGCATTTTCTTTTCTTCCTTCTCCATCATTTCCAAACCATGGAGCAGGCAGGAACAAATACATGAAACATACATATTTCCTTACAGTAGCTCCTTAATTATCAGTCCAACAAGTACTCCAGCCACCTTTTTCACTGCTGCCCACACATATGGGTTCTTCATTTAATTCTCCAGATCTCTCTTTGATGGCACTAAACATACTTTCCAAGTACACATATTCTTTCTTTTGCTTCAGGTTGTCTCCTGAAACTTCAGTCAGCAACTCTTCTTCCACCTTTGTACTTGTATAACTTTGGTTTTCTTTGTGTTTACTTTCAAACCCTGGTCTTCAAACGCAGATGCCCACCCTGATACCATATTTACCAGTTCTTTCATATATGTATAATATAAATATACAGAAAATAGTATTTTAAATACAAAATGCTCCAGCTTGTGTAGTCTAATTAGGCTGTAATAATAACTTGTAAAGAATTAATCTAATAAAACATTGGAGCAAAATGACCTCCATGTGCACAATTATGAACTTGTGTCCTACAGAGTTTTAATGTTCTTGTAGCAGAGTGGGTTATAAGTGGACAGTTAGCTCGACCAATAGCTACTCTCAAGCTTTCCCATCACACTGAACTGTAATTTGTACATAGCTAATTATCGGAAAGTAAAGGTAAGAGAACTGTTTGACCAAAATACAAGAGGAATAAAGAAAGAAAAATACAATGAATATGAGAAGTGATATGATAATGGCAGTTATAGATCTTTCCTAAACAAGATTTATTACTTTATATTTTTATCATTATCTGTGGATTTCTTTGGGTAAGGACTCTGGAAGTTTTGCCCTCCTGATATTTAACATGTGAGGCCATATACCTGATCCAAAGAGGACTTATTTTTTGTTTAGACTTCTCATTTTAAAACAAATTACAAATATAGTCATTGGGGAAAAAGCATCTCCTTTTATGTCTTCTTTAGCAACAAAGCTCTCTTATACATTCTGCATAGGTGTTTATGCAGCAAATCAACCAAATCCACAGCTCCTAAATGTCAAGAACAAAACTGAGAGTCATGACAAAAATTAACAAACAAATAAAAACAAAAAATCCATCATACTGTATGTAGAAAAGTTTGAAAGACTGACCAAGGACATACTTACATTGCCATATTTCTAACTCTTTCACACCTTGCTTTTGGAATCAGCTTGTGAAGCTCTAGTTAAAGTTGGATCCTCCCTCCTCCCCCCAACGTCCTTCATATTTTACTCTTTACTATCACATATTGACATTTTAGGAGTACTGGATTTGGCTGATGTGCTACAGTAAGACCCATACAGAATTCATAAGTGCAGTACTCTGATAAAGGCATAACACGCATTTTTCCATCAGGATCATATTTTTAATTTCTCATTTTGATATATTATATGTATATTTTTGAAAGTGTCTATGATTTCAGCTACACTTAATGACAGCCTGTAGAGTACAGACTCTGCATAACTACCTATCATGGGTATAAAAGCAGTGTAGAAGGTGAGGCACAGCTTAGGTGAGTACACACCTAGACCTCAAATGCATATCTCGTACATGGCTCTCTACATGCCCAAGCAGTGTCTCCAGTGTCTATGGTGCTATTTTTAGCAGTGTAGAGTCCTGATGCCAGAGCCTTTCACTGCCATGTGTAGCTACACACCACAGTGATAAGTGTAGATGCAGTCTGCCTGTCACTGCAGCATGTAGCTACATGTGTAGTGCCTATGCTGTATACACCGCCATAAGTGTAGATATAGCCTTAGACATCATTTTTTAATCTATTTCTCTCCATTTCATTATTATGGTTTGTCTCACATATTCTCTGACATCTGGAGCTTGTGTCCTATTTCACAGAAAAAGATGGATGCAGAATTTAAGATGTTCCATTTGCTTTTGAGGATACTGAAAAAGCAGAAAGAGGCAAACATGTCCACCTTCCCATACTGTCTTTTGGCCCCATTGCATGTTAAGAAAATGATAACTAGAATCTGTGTGTGACAGGATGTACCAGACTCTCTGCCCTCTGCTGGAGGCATTGGTGCCCTGACATACCCAGCTAAAGAAAAGTGTCACCTGGGAATAAGGGGCAGTGAGTTGAGATCCAACCAGCAGGCCAAATTCAGTGATGAATCCTGGTCACGTGCCACCTGAGGCATGTTGCACATACTCTAAGAAGACTGCCTAAAGAGACCGCTTTGGCGCTGCTATACACAGCATCAGCAAGATTCGCTCCTACACCTAGCAGCTAGAAAGGCCAGGAGGGAGGCAGTATCCAGTCAAGTGAGATGAGAAGTCCTGCCTGCTTCGTCTATGAAGCAGTGCTGGGTGAAGCTGAGATAGAAGAGAAGCTCCCTGGTCCTAACTCAAAACACCCAGACACAGGTCAGGACCTGATAAACTGACTACACCCTCAGTTAAAGCATGTGACAAATTGCTTATTTGTTGTGGAGTTTAAAAGCCTAGGCAGGCATTTTGAGTTGATTTTCAACTATTACAAGTTTAGTAAAGGGTTCACTGCAGGAGATGCCTTACTCGTGGTGAGCTCTGATGGCATCCCATCACCTGTGAAAATGACCTGTAGACTCAATGATGGGCGACATCATTAGTAAGCATCCTGGACCCACTACTGATTGAGTTCATCAATTTACTTGGGAAGCACTTAGGTTGTAGAGTGATGGATGGTATAGAGTACCTCTAAGGTATATGGTTGTTTTTCAGAGCAAAACGAGCAAACTTTCCCTAAGAGTAGCCTAATGTCTTGTCAACATTTATCCTGCAAATAACTACCTAAGGTTGCTATGTGCTAAGGTCAATTTCCTTATGTTTCTCATGTAACCTTTGATTTTGTACATGGTTGCCAAGATAGTGTGCTGGTGGGTCACTGGAAATGCATATAAATAGACTATATACACTCTTGCAAAAAGAGCATTGAAGAAAGAGTTTGGTTAAGTAACTGGATTCCAGACCTTACTGCACTTTCAATATTGTAAGTAATATTGGATTCTGCCAGGGACATGCTGCCAAAACAAAGGGCTACTATGAAAATGCCCCATGCACCCTGCCCTGCCAGTCCTGTAAGCATCTGCTGAATCATGTGACCAGGAACACTTGTGGCAGAGACAAGGATTTGGGCGAGGGAGACTGTGGAAAATCTATATAATTACTCTTTAATTAAGCATTAAACTCTTTCCCACAACCACAACCAGGTTCAGGACAAAACTGTTTGGCTAACAAACTTGTATTTAAGTGCAAGTTGCTGGAAATTTAAGCTTTGCTTAAACATGGATACTGATGACGTAGCCTGGTTCAACTGGTGTGAGTTGGTGGGAGGGGAAGAAGGTGCAGACCTCATAAGTGGGCTCAGTATCTCCCCCGGCAAATGGCTGTAAAATGCTCAATGTGCATTCCAGTACATTCATTAAAAATGAAAAAGGAGAAGTGGGGGAAGGCTTACAGATAAGGGAGGAATTTGCTGTATCCAGAAATGGGGTGATGTCACTGCCTTTAAGGAAGTTATCACCTATGTGCTTCCCTCAGTTTAACAGAAGTTTACATAAGGGGAGGGGGCCTTCAGGAGCCCCTGCCATCCCCTCAACACTTCATTGAGTTGACTCAGAGCTTAGCAGGTGATCAGTAGGCCCACAGGAGCTAGGCATGCAGAACAACCAGGCAGATTAAGAAGAGGGGTTACTATGGTCTACACTATCAGACATTTCTAAAGGCTCGTTGGAGGCTGTTCCACATACAGTCCATTATAGTCATGCTTACAGATGACACTGGCATAGAGTTTGAGGACAGAAGGCACTATTGTGATCAATTAGTGTGACTCCTGCATAATACAGTCCATAAACCATGGGGTTGGTGCTACATAAGAAAGAAAAAGAGTCTTCTGTCCAGTCACATTTGGGAAAAGAAATTTGGTTTGATGAGTACCAATAGCATACTAGTGAGATGGCAGCTCACAATGCCATACAGTCTCTTAGAGCAGCCTTACATATCTATTGAACTGGGAGTCAGGGGTGGTTAACAATATTGAATCCTACTTCTCCCTGTGGTTTCAAGTTTCCCAATATCACCCTCTGAAATCTGTCTGGCCAGTGTTATTAACTATCATAAAATGCTGACAGAGCTAATCAAAATCGGCTTGGGAAACTTTTTGTTTTGTTTTGTTTTGTTTTGTTTTGTTTGCTTTTTCGTGATCATCATCCAATGAAATCAGTGGTGTCTCTGTACCATATTTAGGTGTGATAGGTAGTCAGGTTCTAGGGGAGATGGAGGGCAAGTTTGTTGACTCATGCTGACAGCCAGACTAGGTGGGTTGTGTTTGCCGCAATCCAGGAGCAAAAAAGGCTCAGAGTATAAGAGTGCGAGGTGAGACAGGATGTCTTGCAGGCTAAAACCCTAGAAACAGCCAGCTCAGGAGAACCTCAGGTTTAGGTTTCAGAGTAGCAGCCATGTTAGTCTGTATTCGCAAAAAGAAAAGGAGTACTTGTGGCACCTTAGAGACTAACAAATTTATTTGAGCGTAACCTTTCGTGAGCTACAGTTCACTTCATCGGATGCAGTCAGTGGAAAATACAAAAAAACTTCAAAAACAGACTCCAACAAGAGACTGCTGAATTGGCATTAATTTGCAAACTTGATACAATTAACTTAGGCTTGAATAGAGACTGGGAGTGGATGGGTCATTACACAAAGTAAAACTATTTCCCCATGTTTATTCCCCGCCCCCTCCCAGGCCCCCCTGTGTTCCTCAGACGTTCTTGTCAACTGCTGGAAATGGCCCACCTTGATTATTACTACAAAAGGTTTTCTCCCCACCCCCTCAGCTCTCCTGCTGGTATTAGCTCATCTTAAGTGATCACTCTCCTTACAGTGTGTATGGTAACACCCATTGTTTCATTTTCTCTGTGTATATAAATCTCCCCACTGTATTTTCTACTGAATGCATCCGATGAAGTGAGCTGTAGCTCACAAAAGCTTATGCTCAAATAAATTTGTTAGTCTCTAAGGTGCCACAAGTACTCCTTTTCTTTTTGAGGTTTAGGTTTGTATTTGGTTGTTACGAATAAAGGATAACCTTGGGAAGGAGTGAGTTTTGTACATTAATCCATTGTTTATTGAGTAGGGTAGGAATCTGGTGCACTCTTAAAGAATTCAGCTGTCTCTTATTGGACTCATTAATTAGTTATCACAAGTCTGTTACTGTATTTCTCTGGATAAGCTGGGAATAGCAATAGCCCTATAGACCCTCTTAAGTATAGTCAAATCATAGTACGCTCCTTTTTCTCTTTTATCTACTATCTGTGCTCTTAGTAAGAGAAGGATCACAGTAGTAGACTTAGCAGACACCAGCCTGCTGGGTTTCTGTGTGCATATGGGGAAGGATTCTTTAAGCAGCAACAACGGGGAGGTAATATTGCCAAATGGCTAGACTGGATGGCAGAGACCTGGCTTTTATTGTCAGCTCTTTCACTGACTTGCTGTTTGACCTGGGACTTACCCTGTGCCTCAGTTTCACCATCTGAGAAAAGGGGAGGAGGTGATAATTGCCAAGTGTCATCATTTATTCCAGGCTTTGGTGAAACATGAGGCATGTGGTGTGATGTATTCAGGAAAATAGCAGGCTGGTATGAATAGCAGGCTGTGAGGAGAGGGAGAAGATGAGATTGGCATTTACGTTCGCCCACGCTCCCTGCTCAAATAATTGAACCCACCCCAGGTAAATCTCATTCCTACCCACCCAATCCTAATTAAAAAGGGGAGGGGGGAGACTCCCGAGGGCACTGGCACCACATTAACCGTTAAAGAGTAAGGAATAAAACACAATGAACATTTACAAGATTTGAACCATAAGGATGAAAATCAGCAAAAGTGTGTTGTTTAGTGACTGGCTGATTCACTGCAAGTCTAAGAATCCCATCAGCCAACAATGGAGCTGTTGCAGAACTGTCTTGCTATAAAATGTACAGTCATTGTAAAAAGCACATCTCAGCAGTTTAATTTGATAATTCATATGTATGGCTTTGTTTTTGTTTTTATAAACACACTGTTTTGATAGTTTTCTAGATACAACTGTGTAATAATTGCATATCTAGGGCGGTTGAAAGCACAAGGCAAATACAATCTTAGCAAGTAGTTTTTCCAGAATAATTGTACGTTGTGTCATGTGCGATTGCATAAATGATATACAAAGGGAGAACACAACACTAAATAAACTGCATAAGCCACAAGCAAGCAGACATTGTTTACTTAAATAAAAGTATTATTAAATTCCATTACATTGACTTCCCTGTGTTTCTCAAAAACTGCAAAAGTGTAGGTACTTCATAACACTCAATTCACTGTGAATGTTTCCTGCTGGGTCTGTATGTGTGTGCTCCATGATGATTCAGTTGACCAGATGGTGCCACATCCTTGGAAGAGGGCGAGAGCAACAGCCACAATACCAGTCCAGGAGAACACAGGAACTGCTCTTTCACTACTCCTTGGGCTCCATCCCCTCTCTCTATGTATCAGACAACAGAGTGGTCCAGATATGCACCTGAAGAAGGCACTACCCTGGAGTCATTCCACAGGCCAAAGTTAGGGTTTGTCTGCACACATAAGCTGCACCAGTTTAACTTAAATTGGTTTAAAAATGATTTAGATAAACTCATGCAAACTTCACCTATGATTAATATTACTACCGTGAGTAGTCTGGTTGCTCACTCCAGTAAAGTTAAGGATTTGAATAAGTGTTTCCAGAACTGGGGCCTTTATATTGTTTTTGCAACTGACTTTATTGGTTTAACTTGCATCTCTACATTTACCAGCCTAAGTTAAAACTATATAAGCCAGGTTTAAACTAATAGGAGTGTTCAAGTAAATGGATGTAAAATCCCAACTTTAGGTAAACTAGTCCAACTTTGGATGTAGACTGGGCCTTAGATGCATCGTGATCAGGGCACTTTTTGGTGTGGTATCAGGGGCATGCACAGGAATTTAAATTCCACCACTTTTGGAGGGGCTTGCTCTCCCCACTGCGGCTCCAAGGCAGCAGGAGTTCTGTGCCACTGCTGATTACTGCGGATGCCTGTGCCCCTGCATCTCCCCGCCTCCTTGTGCACACCTCTGTATATTATTAATTCAGGTCACCATGTTGTCATGCTGCATCAGATGAGTCTTTTTAAAAACTTTTCATATCAATAACGGCTGCCCTAGCGATCATTATAGGAAAATTGCCCCTTATTGAATAAATACGTTATCCCAGGGATTCTCTTTAGATTCCTCCACTCCACAGGACAAGCCTGCCTAAGCACTCATCTGGTGATTAGGAGAAAGCTAATAACAGTCTCACCGAGGGGGAACTGGAAGAACAGAGCAGGAAATGATGAACAGATTTGGCTATACCTCACACTGAGTAATCACTTACTCAGCATATTGACTTGCATGGCATGCTTCACAAAGTATGCTTCATAGAATACTTGATGTGAGTAAGGGTGAGGAACTTGGCCCTTTAGGAAGGAAATGTCTTCTGAACCATGATTTGGTTCAATAGATGCTGAAAAAAAGGTCATAGAGTTTTGGCAGTTCAACCCATACACCACATTTCTACCGAATAAAAGTCCCATATGCCCAAGATGAGAATGGAACAGAGGATATTTCTTTATAGTATATATTCCAGTATATACTGCTGCCTTTCTTCCAGTAAATATTTATATGAGAGTAAACTGTTTAAAACACTCTTATTTTCGATGCTTCAGACTCAGATGATGATAATGCTTGCTAATCCCCCAAAAATCTAAAGTATTTCCACAAAGAGCTCATCTAAAACATATTTTAAAATAATGTAGTCTATACATATTTCAATGTATTCACTGAGGAAATATAGAAGATTCTAGGAAAATGTACATAGTTTGAAAATTTTGATTGTGATGGTATTTCAGGGGCTTTAATTTTTTTTTAATCCTTCAGCAATTATCTAACTTCTGAAGATAATTGTATGACACCACCCATTTGGACTGATAAATGGGAAATGACACAACTCAGAACCCTGCTTTGAACCTGTACCAGAGGTTAAAACTATTAACAGTGATGTAGCTTACTGAAATTAGATTCTCCCTGAAATAACTGATGTCACTGATTTGTCTGACAAGTTGTAGTTCTCTAGCTGTAAGAAGTGTGATGGTTAAAGCAGAGGGTATGTACCTTTTTTTTTTTTTTTAAGACTGTCCCAGGCCATTCCCACTGTTAAATTTCAATTAAAATTTGATGGAAAGATGTTATAAATGTAAGTATATTTCTTTTTATCTACCCTGAGCTGTTGCAAAAACAAACTGGCTTTTCCATTCATGGCATTTATTAATAATATTTTGAGTACTACTGAGCTTTTTAAGCTGAGTGTGGTGGAATTCTCATGTGGGATTATTAAATGAGTCGATTTGCATTCTAATGAGAACAAATGTTTGGGATTGCATTGTTAAAATGCTAAAACGGTGTGTGTATAATTATTTTGCAGCTTAGATTCACAGAACTCATTTCCCCAAACTCTGTTTTTAAATAACTAAAGAGGCAGAGCATACTGACGGCTGGAGGGGAGGTGATTAGGGTAATTTAAACTGTTCACAAATGACTTTGCTACTGAATGAAAGCATTTCTTTGGCTTTGCTGTGCTCCTTTCATTATCTTTAAGCTGCTGCAGTGTTGTGTCCCATATGAAGTCCCAGCAAGCTCTCTTTCCTTATACAATTTCTCATTTGTATTGATTAATCAGTTTGTAATTCCATTCTAGGTTGACTTGCTCATCTTTAAGGCATGTGCTGCTTTTTCTTTGCTTGTCTGTCCTGCAACGGTTATGTTGTCTCTTCTAATACCTTAGCTTTATCGCTGCAAGTCAAGCTTTAAAACATTAATCCTTTCATGCTTTAATTTCATATTCTATTACCAGAATGAATACAAATATTGTTTCTTTTTTGCTCCTTTTTAATCATCTTCACTACAGCTTTTTGCAAATGGTCCAACAGTAAAGTAAGCTTTTTATTACATTCTAAGTCAAAGATTTGTTTAGCTACTCTTTTCATATACTTTTCCACAACTGTTGCCAAAACAAGAATTGTTTACTGCAAGCTTCTGAGATGGTCTGTAGCCCTTATATTCTCTTCTCGGTCTGCTGCACAGAAGCATTGTCTATATGCTGCTTTTCTAAGAAAAATTGTGTGTTGCTCAGGGCAAATTACTAAGAAGTACTGCAGAGGGGTTTAAATCCAGCATTGTCTTTTTCCTGCAGTGTTCTGCCCTGTCATAAGCAATTTAAATTGTGAAGTGTTTGGGGCAGGTACTGTTGCTTAACTCACTGAGCAAAACCCTATGTTCAGCTATAGAGCTATATACAAATCTGAAAATTATATGGCAGTCCTTTAGTAGCCCCATAGTTATGATTGAGTTCTACCCTTAAAGGAGGTTTCAGATCCCTGACATTAACTGTTCCAAGACCATCACCAACCTTGCATGATTTCAGTGAAGAGGATAGACTTGAAATTTCCTAGGTAATTTTCACACCACATTTAGCTGCAGTTTCTGGATTCTAAGTAATTTCAAATCTCTCTTTTTGAATTTTTTGCTGAGATTGTTTTTTACAGGCCCCTGAAATTGTGACAAACTTCTGATTGCAAGCAGAGACTTATTCCTGTGTCATATATCATTAAAGGGGGAGTCTTGAAATACAAAGTCTAAAGGAAGATATTCCTCTTATTTGTTACAACGGATATGTCAGACACATAGATTAACATAATTTGTTGGGGAAGAGCCAGCATGGTTTTTGTAAAGGGAAATCATGCTTCACTAATCTACTAGAATTCTTTGAGGGGGTCAACAAGCGTGTGGACAAGGGGGATCCAGTGGATATAATGTACTTACATTTTCAGAAAGCCTTTGACAAGGTACCTCAACAAAGGCTCTTAAGCAAAGTAATCTGCCACAGGGCAAGAGGGAAGGTCCTCTCATGAATTGGTAACTGATTAAAAGATAGGAAACAAAGGGTAGGAATAAATGGTCAGTTTTCAGAATGGAGAGAGGTAAATAGTGGTGTCCCCTAGGGGTCTGTACTGGGATCAGTCCTATTCAACATATTCATAAATGGTCTGGAAAAAGGGGTAAACAGTGAGGTGGCAAAATTTGCAGATACAAAACTACTCAAGATAGTTAAGTCCCAATCAGATTGTAAAGAGCTACAAAAGGATCTCTCAAAACTGGATGACTGGGCAAGAAAAAGGCAGATGAAATTCAATGTTGATAAATGCAAAGTAATGTACATTGGAAAACATAATCCCAACTAGGTATATAAAATGATGGGGTCTAAATTAGCTGTTACCACTCAAGAAAGAGATTTTGGAGTCATTGTGGATAGTTCTCTGAAAACATCCACTCAATGTGCAGCGGCAGTCAAAAAAGTGAACAGAACATTGGGAATCATTAAGAAAAGACTAGATAATACGACAGAAAATATCATATTGTCTCTATATAAATCCATGGTATGCCCACATTTTGAATACTGTGTGCAGATGTGATCACCCCATATTAAAAAAGATACATTGGAATTGGAAAAGGTTCAGAAAAGGGCAAAAAGGTGATTTAGGAATATGCAATGGCTTCCCTATGAGCAGAGATTAAATAAGACTGGGACTTTTCAGCTTGCAAAAGAACAACTAAGGGAGGATATGATTGAAGTCTATAAAATCATGACTGGTGTGGAGAAAATAAATAAGGAAGTGCTATTTACTCCTTCTCATAACGCAAGAACTGGGGTCACCAAATGAAATTAAAAGGCAACATGTTTAAAACAAAGAAAAGGAAGTATTTCTTCACACAACACACACTCATCCTGTGGAACGCCTTGCCAGAGGATGATGTGAAGACCAAGACTATAACAGGGTTCAAAAAAGAATTAGATAAGTTCCCGGAGGATAGACACATCAAAGGCTATTAGCCAGGATGGGCAGGGATGGTGTCCCTAGCCTCCGTTTGCCAGAAGCTGGGAATGAGCTACAGAGGATGGATCACTTGATGATTACCTATTCTGTTCATTCACTCTGGGGCACCTGGCATTGCCCACTGTCAGAAGACAGGACACTGGGCTAGATGGACCTTTGGTCTGACCCAGCATGGCTATTCTTGTGTTGTGCAGGAGAGAATGGGTATATGGGCTTCTTAGAATCTTTCTTAGAATCACCTCCATGTTCACAAGCTTTGTTTTTCTACAAGACCAGACCATTTATATCACTATAAAGTAATCGAGAAAAATCATAAATGTCCACATAACTGATTCACATAAGAACTAATAGTCTGTGTGTGTGTTTAAGAATGTGTTTTCTCAAACTAAAGGGAAAATTATGGAGACTTGCACTGCAATAATCAACATGTGTTTATAGCAAAATTAAGAACTTTGTTCTCTAAAAGTGACAATTATTTAACCTTCACAAGCGCAAACATCTCCTCACCCACCACCCTAAAAAGACATTGTGGTTATTATGACCTTTCATATCTTCAGAAACAGATTTGTAAATGTCACTTCTTTTTAGAGGCTTTTGAGTTCCAACTATATTACCACTAGGTAATCAAAGCCTAGTTGGTTGTGATTCATGATAATTATTGACAATTACAGTACCTTTAGGCCCCTAATGTCATAGGTTAGATCACTATATTGCCTAACGTGGAGAAAAAGTCAGGCTGCAGAACAAGTTATTTCACACTCTTTTAGTCCTTTTTGGATTAATTATGGCTATTCAGAAATGTTAGTTCTCTTATCTTTTCCTCCATTTTATATTCAGCAAAGCAAGAAATGTCAGAGAGCATAGTAATTTTTGAATTACATTTTGTATCCCAGCAAAATTTTAAAGTACCCTATTATCTCAAATCAACTCCGTGGGAGAAAGTGAATGTGTGTGTGTGTGTGCGTGCCTTTATGTGAGAAAGAGAATGTTTGATGTGGGGTGTGTATTATGTAGATATACTGACAGTCTCTTAGGAGGACTATATCATTGTGAAGAGGGAAAATAATGAGGACATCCAAAAAAAGTCATTAAAACATTTGTGAGGCTATGATGCTTTTGTATGCCACATACCTCACAGTAAAGCCATTTCAGAAATGCTTTTGAGAGTTCTGAAGACTCTTATGGGGGTCTCTGATACTACTCTGCCTGTAAAGTACCATGAGTCCACCTGTGAATGTCTTGGAGAGCGAGAGAGCATCACACGGTTCATAGTTCATCACATGGTTCTTACTAACATGTGGTATGTATATATACAGTAGAAACTCACTGAAATGTGCTAATGAAGGCTCCAGTCCATAGTCTAGCACCCAGCAGAAAGAGTGGAGCAGGCAACTGGGGCAATTTATGCAGATAAGGGGGAACTAATTCTCAAGCACTCATACTCCAAAGACTGCAGAGAAGCAGCAGAGCTTCTCCATGGAAGCTATTCCAGTTTTAGGATTACAGTAGCCCAGGCCCCTTCCACTTGTGTCTGTCCTGAACAGCTACTTCAAAATTGGATTCTGCATTGTATAGGTGATGTGCCTCCCACCGCTGCCTTCCTAAACCCTGCACCCTGTCCCCGAGTGCAGCAGAATGGCAGCAGTTCCACTTCCAGGGGCTTTCTGTGCCAAGGAGTTGAGGACAAAATGTGTCCCTGAGTGACTGTCTTATTTGCCAGAGGATTATGGAAACTGTGTGCAGAGTGCCACTTCTATTTTGTGAGCATACATTTTAAAAAACTCCATCTATTAAAAAAACTAACTCATTCAGCCACCATGTTAGTAGCATGATGAACTATGGGCCACACTACTGGAAGCTGATGCTAGCAAATACAAACTCATACCTGGTAACTGCTGTGAATAGACTTGCAGACCACAGCAAGCATGCCATTTAAATGGATTAGTTGTACATTTATGCACCATTAAGAATCATAGATACTAATTGCACTGAAGCTATTCCCTGATAATCTTTCCAATTAAATAGGTGTATCATTAATTAGAGTGTTGATTTAAGGGAATGCTACTTTATGGGTCAAAATCTGTTCTCACTCCAGATTTACACTGCAGTTACTGCAGTGAAGTTACCAGTGTTGCCAACTTTCATGGCATTTGGTATTTTTTCTGAAAGACCCAGCTCCTGGAGGCAAGAGATTACAAGAGGATCCCAGCTTTCATTAAAAAAAAATAGTCCTCATGGATGCAGAGAAAACCTTGAAAATGTGACATGAATGTAGTCTGAAGAGTCAAAAAACAGATGACCAAAAAAAAAAATCCTATATTTATTGTTTTTGAAATCTCAAGATTATTAAGACAATCATGATTTTTGGGGGGGAACTTATGATATTTGAAAACTTGGGGTTGGCAATACTGAATTACTCCATGCTTACACCTATGTTAATAACTGCAGAGTCCAGTCTCATGCTTTTATACATATTTATAAAATCAGCCCAAATATATCTGCCATGGGACTTTGAGAAATTTCTATTTACCAGAGACTGGTGCTTAAATGAGAAATTCATGAATAGCAGTCTCATGGGTGAACCCACTGTAGAAATTCTACACAGCATATGTTTCACCAAAAACCTACCATTTGTCAGACATCTCTTTAAAGACTGAAAATGAAGACCTTCAATGTGAACGTCATTCATGCTGGGATGGGAAAATCTAACCATAAACAGTTTCATTTTATCTTTAAACCATTGTGCTAAACATACAGACATGTAGAAATATTGAAAGTCTTTAAATATTTCTTCTTACACAAGATTACAGTGCAAAGATCGATTATAACCTGTCCTATCTGATGAAAAATTGGGACAGTGTACTTTTAACTGATTGTAACCAATGTGCTGTAAATATGTTGGTGGTAAAATATTGAAGGTGACAAATGGGTCTTAAAAATTATCAGGCTTCTGATAAACACGTGCTGTATTTATGGTGTAATTTGTGGAATCATATTTGCTTGTTATGTGCAGGTCTCTTTAAAAGTTATTTTTAAACAAGAAAATGTTTCCCTTTTTGCTACCTTTATGGCTTTGTCTATAATAGTAACAGAAAAATATGACGGGCAAAATACTATTCACAGTTTTGTTCAGCTTATGAGGTCACTGGTCTCTATATTCTTTCAGTTGTTTGTTTTATTAGAATACATTGGGCATACCCATATCTGACTTTTTTTTTTATTTACACTAGCACAGCTAGATCTACTTGAAAAGGAAGCATTAATGCCTGAAAATTGTGACATAGTCTATTTTCTTATTTCTGAGTTCCCCGTTAGCTAAGAGAGAGTAGATGTCTTATGTGTGGTTGTTTTTAGACACTTAGATTCAGAATTGCATTATCTGTCTCATAAGGTCAAATGCAACTATCTTAGACTTTATTCTGTTAAAACCCCCTGGTACACCCACATCTTGCACACTGCGAGGAGATGTGGTTGCCCAAATCTCAAAAAAGATATACTGGAATTGGAAAAGGTTCAGAAAAGGGCAACAAAAATGATTTAGGTGTATGGAATGGCTTCCGTATGAGGAGAGATTAATAAAACTGGGACTTTTCAGTTTGAAAAAGAGATGACTAAGGGGGGATACGATGGAGGTCTATAAAATCATAACTAGTTTGGAGAAAATAAATAAGGAAGTGTAACTTATTCCTTCTCATAACACAAGAACTAGGGGTCACCAAATGAAATTAATAGGCAGCAGGTTTAAAATAAACAAAAGGAAGTATTTTTTCACACAATGCACAGACAACCTGTGGAACTCTTTGCCAGAGGATGTTGTGAAAGCTAAGACTATAACAGGGTTCAAAAAAGAATTAGATAAGTTCCTGGAGGATAGACCCATCAAAGGCCATTAGCCAGGATGGGCAGGGATGGTGTCCCTAGCCTCTGTTTGCCAGAAGCTGGGAATGGGCAAAAGGGGATGGATCACTTGATTATTACCTGTTCTGTTCATTCCCTGTGGGGAACCTGGCACTGGCCACTGTCGGAAGACAGGATACTGGACTAGATGGACCTTTGGTCTGACCCAGTATGGCCGTTCTTATGGTCTAACTTCCATTGAAATTAATTGGAATTTTGCTTGTAATAGTTCTGCAGGATTTGTCCTGAAATTAATATTTCAGATGATAGTTGGAGCACAACAATATTTTCAGGGATAGATCCTGCAACTATTTTAGGCCCTAAGCCTCTAACTTTGCTTACATCAGTAGACTCAATGTAGCCAATAGGACTACTCAGGTGTGTTACAGCTACTCCATGCCTATTGCGGAGCAGTTGATTATTTAGATGTTTACTGTGTTCACTTTAACTCCTAGGTTGAGTTTCGGTGCCACTGTACTTCAAACATAGATGGCAAATTCTGCCTTTAAGGATGAAATATATTCCACATTAGCAATATAATTAAAAATAAGCCTTTGTTTCCTCTTTATTCTGATATTTCACTCTAAGAAGTTATTTCCTGGGACAGAATGTGCTCCCCTGAAATTGCTACATGCTTATGCAAATTTATGGATCCTTGGCTTATTAGAATTTGCTAATCCTTGCATTATTAACTTCCCTCATTAGCACATTATTCTAATAGTGTTTTTATTGTTAACAAAAGATGTTGGTCTTCTGCTGGAGTTCCTATACAATCTATCAGTTGCCCAACACTCCCCCTAGAAAGCTTGATAATTTGGCAAGTTTAATCTAACAATACAGTTAATTTATTCTTTGTGCCTTTCCCATCAGGGCCTCTTTAATGTTTTGCTGCATACCAAGATGTCCATTTCATTCTGTGGGGATAGCTGAATTCCAGTTTTAGTTATGGTGTGAGGGCCAGGGAATAATAAATATTGAACTCCACATTGTCCCTGAATCCACATCCCAAGCTCTACTGTTGGTGGGAGATTTGAAAAAAAAAAAAAGATAGAATATGTCCTTTATGTAGAATCTAAATGTTTTGTTATTATTTGTTCAAAACCTAATTCTTACGTTCAACATCTCTCACTGAGAAAATGTGCTCCCCTTTAAGAATCACTGCTTTTTTCTGCCCTTTGTTTCTCTTCCTTTTTCATCTACTTCTCTTTTTCCCTCTCTCTTTCTTATCCTTGGTCTTATCAGTCCTTCCTTCTGCATAGCTTCTTCCACTGCTATCTACTTCAAGATCAGCAATGACATAATTAGTAACATTTTAAATGTCTTCACTAGGCTTTAGAATTAATACCCCAATGAGATGAATGGAGGACATGGTGAAGGACTTCTTGCCTTTAAGAGCTATTGTTTCAGGCTGTCGGCAGACTCAGGAAGACATAGGTTTATAGTTGGAAGTTTTTCTTTGCAACCATGAGGTCTAGACTCTTTAAAACAGAAAAACAGAATGTGATGATGCCATGTGGGCCACATAGATCCATGGATCATGTTGGATTGTTGTTTGAAGTTTAGCGATATGGAGATGACTGTATGCACACAGTATGGCCTTTCTATCTTATCTGTACCTTCTTTAATGTGTTGTGCACATGCATCAAGAGAACAAGCTTCTATATTGTCTGTCCCAACCCACTGTGAGTCACCTAAGAATATGACGCATTGTGACATACTGGGACATATTGTGACATACTGGGCTGTCACCCCTGCCCTTCAACCTTGCATGCCTTCCAGTGCCTTGCAGTAGTAGCTACAACCTGAGCCACACACACACAGCCTTCCAGCATGCAAACCATACCCTTAGTATCTGTGTGCATCTGCAGTCGGCCACCTACACCCTGGCCTTCACCAGCCTTAGTTATACTGCAGGGCGACACCAAACACACCCCCAATACTGGATCTTCCCCCAGAAATGTATGTCCTGTACTGCCCAGACCTCTCCTGGACAGTACAAATATATTAAGTCCTTTAAGGAAATAATGTGCCATCTTATTACCTTAAATAGTTATTCAAACACTTAAATTTAAACACAGCAGATTAGCTAAAACACAGTAAAGCATTTATTAACTTCAAAGAAAGAGATTTTAAATGAGTACAAGTAATGAGGCATAAAACTCAGAAATGTTTACAAGAAAAATAAAGATAAAATGACAGGTTTCAGAGTAACAGCCGTGTTAGTCTGTATTCGCAAAAAGAAAAGGAGTACTTGTGGCACCTTAGAGACTAACCAATTTATTAGAGCGTGAGCTTTCGTGAGCTACAGCTCACTTCCTCTAGTACAGTATTTACTTAAACTATCTATCTTAGTTTCAAAACAAACTTTCACACCGCATGCTCCAGCAGATTACTGATTAGATTCTCAGGTCAGGACCCCTCCCCCCCAGAGTCCAATGGCTGTTTCCTTTTGTCCTTTCAGGTGCAGAGAAAGAGGTTGGCAGTGGGAAAGAAGGGGGGATCATGGGATGTTTGTCCCTCCTTTTTATATTTTCCGTCCCCCTGTTAAGAAGCAGTTCCAGCTGAGACCTAGGAGACAGAATCTATGTTGAAGGATATTCCCTGCTGTTTTTTGTCACCTGTTTGAACTTCCTTTGTTTTTCCTCCCTTCTTGATGACTCTGTTTATTCCTTAAATGCAAATTAAAGCAAGCACGCATTAGACTGCTAACAGATCTTTTTCTTCGCTTCCATTGATAGAAGCAAGCTTGCTAAAGGGACTGGAACAAGTAGTAGTAGAAAAAAGTATGGTCTGTATTTTAAAAATTGCTTAAATCCAATGCTGCTAAATAATCTTTCAATTGGGTTAAAGAGAAATGAGTATTGCCCAGTTCTGTCAAAACAATATTTGGTTGTAAATCAATACTGATAATAATATGTAGCTCAATCTATATATACAGAAAATTCAGATGGACAATGACATTTAAAAATAACTTTATATTGTAGAACTATGTCACTAGAAGAAAGGAAGAGACAGTATAAGAAAATCATTTTTAACCTTAAAAAATAAAAAAAAAATTCTCAGTGACATACTAAAACCAATCTGTCTCAAAAAGTTTTAAAGTAAGACTTTGGATCAGTACTTTAGGGACCTGATCCAACTGCCATTGAAGTTGTTGGAAAGGAACTACTATTATTACTGTTGACAGATAGATATTGGAGTTTTCATCTTTCAGGAAAACTGTTCAAGAATTATATGTTCTCCTTATCATGACTTTAAATCATCTGTTGCCTGGTCTGATTATTGAAATTAATGTAGAAAAATCTTCTTTGACACCATCCAGATCACTAAAATTATGATATTTCATGTCCAATTTGAAGTCAATGATTTAAGTTTATTTAATAAAAATATTTAGGCAATGATCAAGTTTTCTATTTTCAAAATAGTTTGCAAATGTGCATGAATCCTCTGGCATGTATAGTAAGTTATATTAAGTAAGAAGGGATATCTCAATTTTATAGATGCCAAGATAGCTACTCAAGAGTTCCTGACTCCTTGTTATGTGCATAAAGTGATAGACAGCACCCCCCTCACTAGGGATTTAATCATAACATAAAACAATGCTGATTTTGGAGGCTCAATGTTGAATCTGTTTGAGGGGTGAAAGACCAGGCTCTTACTGGACTATACTCACAGGTGACTCTACAATATCAATATGAAATGTCACATCTAGCTATGTGCTGTACATTTTAATTGTCCTCCATTCCAAGGGACATGGCTCATTACATTTAGACCCAGAATTAAGAACAAGTTTGTTTGTGATGGCAAGTGGTCACTTTGTCATTCTAAGTTAAGTACATTAGAGATGCAGACTCTAAGCTTATGGGGAACGTTCTGTGTATTAAATTAAATATGAATAAATCCTAATATCATTTCCTAGCTTCCCAAATGTGATATTTTTTGGAGCACCTAGACCAGTAAGGAGTCCTGTCTGGCCCTGTAACTTTTGGGGTGCCTTAGTGCTGTGAGGCTATAGTTTAGATCCCTGACATCTGTCCACAAGCACGAAGTCTCACTCTGGCTTCCATCAGCCTACTTTACTCCTTGCAGGGTGACACCAATAGCACTTCATTTCCAAGTCTCCCCAAAGTCATCCTCTCCAGTTCTTAGGTACCAGACAATCAGACTGTTTCTTTGTGATTTGTCATCCCTGAAGGCATGAAACCAGCCTCACAGTTATCAGCTCACTTTGACATACACACACCACACACTATGCACAACAGAGACTTGTTTGGGGTAGAAAGTTGATCAAATAGAAAAACCACATTCAAATAGAAAAGGAGTACTTGTGGCACCTTAGAGACTAACCAATTTATTTGAGCATGAGCTTTCGTGAGCTACAGCTCACTTCATCGGATGCATACCGTGGAAACTGCAGCAGACTTTATATATACACAGAGAATATGAAACAATACCTCCTCCCACCCCACTGTCCTGCTGGTAATAGCTTATCTAAAGTGATCATCAGGTGGGCCATTTCCAGCACAAATCCAGGTTTTCTCACCCTCCACCCCCCCACACAAATTCACTCTCCTGCTGGTGATAGCCCATCCAAAGTGACAACTCTTTACACAATGTGCGTGGTAATCAAGTTGGGCTATTTCCTGCACAAATCCAGGTTTTCTCACATCCCCCCCACCCCCATACACACACAAACTCACTCTCCTGCTGGTAATAGCTCATCCAAACTGACCACTCTTCAAGTTTAAATCCAAGTTAAACCAGAACAACCGGGGGGGGGGGTAGGAAAAAACAAGAGGAAACAGGCTACCTTGCATAATGACTTAGCCACTCCCAGTCTCTATTTAAGCCTAAATTAATAGTATCCAATTTGCAAATGAATTCCAATTCAGCAGTTTCTCGCTGGAGTCTGGATTTGAAGTTTTTTTGTTTTAAGATAGCGACCTTCATGTCTGTGATTGCGTGACCAGAGAGATTGAAGTGTTCTCCGACTGGTTTATGAATGTTATAATTCTTGACATCTGATTTGTGTCCATTTATTCTTTTACGTAGAGACTGTCCAGTTTGACCAATGTACATGGCAGAGGGGCATTGCTGGCACATGATGGCATATATCACATTGGTGGATGTGCAGGTGAACGAGCCTCTGATAGTGTGGCTGATGTTATTAGGCCCTGTGATGGTGTCCCCTGAATAGATATGTGGGCACAATTGGCAACAGGCTTTGTTGCAAGGATAAGTTCCTGGGTTAGTGGTTCTGTTGTGTGGTATGTGGTTGTTGGTGAGTATTTGCTTCAGGTTGCGGGGCTGTCTGTAGGCAAGGACTGGCCTGTCTCCCAAGATTTGTGAGAAATCTTTTTTTTTTGTGGGGGGGGATATGAGAAAACCTGGATTTGTGCAGGAAATAGTCCAACTTGATTATCATGCACATTGTGTAAAGAGTTGTCACTTTGGATGGGCTATCACCAGCAGGAGAGTGAATTTGTGTGGGGGGGTGGAGGGTGAGAAAACCTGGATTTGTGCTGGAAATGGCCCACCTGATGATCACTTTAGATAAGCTATTACCAGCAGGACAGTGGGGTGGGAGGAGGTATTGTTTCATATTCTCTGTGTATATATAAAGTCTGCTGCAGTTTCCACGGTATGCATCCGATGAAGTGAGCTGTAGCTCACGAAAGCTCATGCTCAAATAAATTGGTTAGTCTCTAAGGTGCCACAAGTACTCCTTTTCTTTTTGCGAATACAGACTAACACGGCTGTTACTCTGAAACACATTCAAATACAAACTAGTAAGGGAAAACAAACATACAAGTTACACAGAAAATAAACATAATGATGCAATCTCAGGCTTTACACTTCTATATCAGGTAAAATCTCTTTTCTAATACAAGTTACCTATTGCCTTTTAACCGTTTCCCAGTGTACCCCCTATCTATAGAGGGCATCCGGCCTTCCTGGACAGCTTCCTGCTTAAACGCTGTCCCTCAGTTTCTGGATGGATTTCCCTTCATTTTTTTATTCAGTCATTACAGATATTCAAAGTGGGGAAATTCTCAGTTATCTCAAAGTCTTTCCATTAACTCTAGTGGCCCATCATTGTTTTTTCCCTGGGTTGTACAGTATATCATTACTTGAGTCTAGTTTTGTGTAGATACCTAGCTTGGGAGATGCTTCTCCCTGTCTGATCACTCCACTACACAGCTGTGAGGTGGAGCCAAAGTTTAGGAGCACAGTTCTCTATGTACACAAATACATAAATTCATAATCATAGCCTAATCATACATATGTCATCATGATTATTAATTTTAGAACATTACAAGCTTTCATAGATGACTTTACTCAATATACTTTCACAGTACAACAATATAGCATGCAATCAGTTGGTTCAACTGCTCGTTCTTGGGGCAAAACTTTCTGTTCTCCCTTTTGGAGGTCTAGACCCTGCTTGTCACACCACCGTGCAGTTATTCTGAATCTGTATCCCATATTAGAATCTTTGCAGAGAGGTATGTTTCACAGAATTAAAACTAAAGACTGCCAGAGTAGCTGGAATACCCCAAATTTCCCACACAAAGATAACAAGATGAGATGGTCTAAAATTCAGCTCTTCCAGTTAATAAATGTAAAAGGATTATTTGTATTCAAAATGCTAAAGGCCGGATAAGTAGCATCTTAATTCAAATAAAAATGGAAGATATGAGATGAAAGTTTAATAAAAATATTAGTAACTCCCTGTGTTACTTTGATACAGTGCCCAGTTAAAAGTAGAGAAAACTGTTAAAGAGCAGCTCTGATGAGAACACATTTTCAAAGGTAGATTGTTCACATTTTTAGGAGAAAATTAAACTACTACTAATAAAAAGGTAATAACATTGCTCTACATTAATTATACTGCACATACTGAAAAAAATCCCTTAACACCTTCTAGTGTGGGTGAAAAGTAACAGCAGTGCCACGGTCTCCAGTCAGAGCAGAATGATTCCTTCCACTCTGCTTCCTGCCTTCCCAATTTCCTCCTGTAAAAGAAGCAGAAGCAACATTTGGGTTGCATTGTTCCTTTCTCCCTCCACCTCTTCTAGGGAAAGAGCTCGTGATTCCCCAGTCCAACACAACCCATTTGATTGTTTAAAAAAAATTGCTACTGTCTCTGCATGAGTGGATTTGTCATATCCCAGGAGTAGCTTGAAATAGAATGAACTTGGCAATATTAGCTCCTGAAATGCATTTTCACATGTGCTAATGTTAACTGAAAATGCAGATCTTAGATTCATGGTGATGAAATAGACCATAAGTCATATGAGACTAGCCTGGGTTAGGAGGCACACTTATAACAACAACCCACTAGGCTGCTATTTAAGAGTGCATGCAACCCAGCATGAATCCTAGCACGGCAAATGGGATTCAGAAGTGTACTACACATAATTAAAGGTGTTTAGATTAAAGAAAACAGAAGGGGAAAGCTTTAAAAGATTTCCATAGTGAATAGAACAGTGTTGTAGATATTGGACTCAAGAGTATTTATGGTGAGGAGTATAAATTCATGAACGAAAATTTATTAAGAAGTTGAATGTTGCGAATATATAGAATTCAGTACGTCCAATCCCAAGGATTCAACTATGGAGTCAGAGACTCTTGTCCCCAAAATATGAGTGGCTTAAAATAATAACTATATATAGATATATTTCTCAGTTATTTATTTTTTCTTAAGGAGAATCCAGCTGCATCTAGTTTTCGGGAACAGGTGCAGGGTGTAGCCAGAGAGTGGGGAGAATTCTTGGAGGGAAACAGGAGCAGAAGGAACAAAAGAATTCATTATAAATTGGTTGCCTGGGAATGCTTAGGTTTGTGTTCACCAAGGAATTCTCTTTGTCATTAAGTCATTGTGTCTGTCCATGCCTAATATCTTCACAGTCAGAGAAAATTTTAGAGGGAGAATTAGACTAACTATGCAGTTGACACAGGGACATCAAATATCGTTTTCATCCATCCTTTGTTACTACTTCTAAAACCTGGGACTCTAGATTTCTTTCTCTGCAGCCAGGGAGACATCTCTGTTTAGTTTTATTGATAAAGATTAGATTTGAAATAGAGTCTTGGCCTCTTGGACATCTACCCTGGGACAGACAGTGGAGGAAATTTAGCCTTTCCTGGATCAGAACACGAATATTTAGCCTTCCTGTGCTTGGCAGTAATTGATTTCTCTGGGGAAGGCTCAGAACTACTGTTAGTGGCTGCAGACTAAGGGTTTTTGTAGAGAGGCCTGTGAGGGTGTAAGGCTTTTAGCCTGTGAATTAGTAATGAAAAACTGGCTACTTTTGTCAGTGTTTTGTAGAGGTGGGATTGTATCCTGCTTTGTGATGTTGCAGAAGTGTAGGACTGGGCTGCAGAGACTGTAAGGAGATGAGAAGTACGTCCTCTGTGTTTATTTCCTACTTGGCTTGTGATGACCCTCTGTGCTGGAACTGGGTGAATACAATAAAAAGGTAGAAATACCCTTGCAGATGTAACCCTTCTGCCAGGTGGAGCCAGCAGCAACAAGGGCCAGGTTCAGTATCTAGGGGTTCCTTTTCAACAATTCAACATAAAACTAGCTCGAGCTCCCACCCAGTGACCTGGGACAATTACACACCACCCCCTGGGTGCCTCTAAGAGGCAATACTTGCCCTCTCGCAAGCAGAGTCTGAGTGTAGCAAAAACTTTTAACAAAAGGAGGGAAGTAACTCCGCATTAATTTGGGAAAACACCACAACTAGGGTTCATAAACAAAACTATGAGCAAAAGATCCACCCCCAAGTAAGTTGGGTCCTTTTCCCCTCGGGTTCTTAAGTCCAGCAAACCCAAAGTCCCTTTAACGCAGGGGTCTCAAACTCAAACCACTACGAGGGCTACATGAGGACTAGTACATTGGCCCGAAGGCTGCATCCCTGACACCTTTTCATACAAAGATACAAAAGCCCTGCCTCTGCTCTCTGCCCCACCCCCACTCCACCCCTTCCATGAGGCCATGAGACCTCTTCCCACCCCTTCCCCAAAGTCCCCACCCGCACTCCACCCCCTCCCTGCCCCTATTCCAACCCCTTCCCCAAATCCCCACCCCAGCCCCGCCTCCTTCCCTAGCGCACCACATCCCCGCTCCTCCCCCTCCCTTCTGGAAAGCCCTAAGCGCCGCCAAACAGCTGTTTGGGGGTGGAAAGCGCTGGGAGGTAGGCAGAGGAGTGGGGACATGGCATGTTTGCGGGGGTATAGGCAGGGAGGCGGGGGAGCTTTTGAGGGCCACAGGAAATAACTGCGGGCTGCATGTTTGAGACCCCTGCTTTAATGTGCCCATCCTTTTTCTGTACCCCACTCACAGTTGTTGTCCTTGGCCAGTGCAGCCCCAGAGTTCAGAGGTTCATCTGCAGAGTTCACCTCCCACCTGTGTGGACAGCGGGGTTGGGGTAAGGAGGTACCCTACACACACCACTGCTCGGACACTCGCTCTTTGCCCCAAAGGTAGATTGCTGCGCCTCTACGGGGCTCTGCTATGGCCCTCTCCACCCAGCCTCCCTGCTGGCCACTTCTCTCCGCCAGCATATCAGCTAGCTGGTTGCCACGCCTCTCCACCAGCCTCCCTGTTGCCCACTCACCAAGATGTCTTCAGCCCCTGCCTCCCACCACTTAACACAGCTCTCAGTGATTTCAGCTGTTAGTGCGGGAGCCCCACTGATGGTGCACACTGGGCAGTCTCTTGCAATAGAGACACTGTCCCAAAGGAAGTCTAATACTTAAACCTAGGTATCAGTGATTTCAGCTCTGTAGCATTTAACAAGACTCTCAACTGAATCTAAATTTGCTCTTTATTATACCATGGAGAGAGGAAGGGTCAAATTAAACAGGGCCCATACCACCAGGTACAAGTACCAGTCCCCATTCTCTCTCAACTCATTGGATTTTGAAACCCATGTCCCCTGCCTAGCGAGTGCCATTCAGTTGAGGCTGAGTCCCTCCATCGGGGTGTGCCAGGTAAAGTTCTGCTGTCCTTGGTTCACACAGCAAGGATAACAACTCTTTATTACTCCTGCCCCAATAACAAGGAGACTGGGGATCCAACACCAGCCACAACTGATCATTTGGGCAAGCAATTCCATCATGCTAAACACCTAGGCAGGGTGGGTGTGTCCATGCAAACAAGATCAGCTTCTGAAGTCTTTTTCCACAGCTCACCACCAGATGTTAGGGGAGAGCTCATTCAGACTCTGCTTACATAACTAAAATCCACCAATTCATGTCTCTTGTACTCTTACTCGGGACTGTCAAGGTTCCTCCCCCACTCTGAACTCTAGGGTACAGATGTGGGGACCTGCATGAAAAACCTCCTAAGCTTATCTTTACCAGCTTATGTCAAAACTTCCCCAAGGTACAAAATATTACATCCGTTATCCTTGGACTGGCCGCTACCACCACCAAACTAATACTGGTTACTGGGGAAGAGCTGTTTGGACGCGTCCTTCCCCCCAAAATACTTCCCAAAACCTTGCACCCCACTTCCTGGACAAGGTTTGGTAAAAAGCCTCACCAATTTGCCTAGGTGACTACAGACCCAGACCCTTGGATCTTAAGAACAATGAACAATCCTCCCAACACTTGCACCCCCCTTTCCTGGGAAATGTTGGATAAAAAGTCTCACCAATTTGCATAGGTGACCACAGACCCAAACCCTTGGATCTGAGAACAATGAAAAAGCATTCAGTGTTTTACAAGAAGACTTTTAATAAAAAATAGAAGTAAATAGAAATAAAGAAATCCCCCCTGTAAAATCAGGATGGTAGATATCTTACAGGGTAATTAGATTCAAAAACATAGAGAACCCCTCTAGGCAAAACCTTAAGTTACAAAAAAGATACACAGACAGAAATAGTTATTCTATTCAGCACAATTCTTTTCTCAGCCATTTAAAGAAATCATAATCTAACACATACCTAGCTAGATTACTTACTAAAAGTTCTAAGACTCCATTCCTGTTCTGTCCCCGGCCAAGACGACTACAGACAGACCCAGACCCTTTGTTTCTCTCCCTCCTCCCAGCTTTTGAAAGTATCTTGTCTCCTCATTGGTCATTTTGGTCAGGTGCCAGCGAGGTTACCTTTAGCTTCTTAACCCTTTACAGGTGAGAGGAGCTTTCCCCTGGCCAGGAGGGATTTCAAAGGGGTTTACCCTTCCCTTTATATTTATGACACGCCCCCCAAATCTCAGCTAGGGTGAAACACTGGCTGGGATTTCTTCCTGGAGCTCTAGGAAAACAGAGTTAATAAGACACATGCATCTCTAAATATACTACCAAGTACATAAAGACTAACAATATTTTCCACATCTCAAGGACGATTTTAACCAGTTGATTCTGGGAAACTTTCACGGGAGAGTGCATCAGCCACTTTGTTAGAAGCTCCTGAGATGCGTTGGATGTCGAAATCAAAATCTTGGAGAGCTAAACTCCACCGAAGAAGTTTTTTGTTAGTTTCTTTGACGGTGTGAAGCCACTTTAGTGCAGCATGGTCGGTTTGCAGGTGGAAACGCCGTCCCCAAACATATGGGCGTAGCTTTTCCAGAGCGTAGACAATGGCATAACATTCTTTTTCAGTGACTGACCAGTTGCTTTCCCTCTCAGACAGTTTTTTGCTGAGAAACACTACAGGGTGGAATTCTTGATCAGGTCCTTTCTGCATTAAAACTGCTCCCACACCACGCTCGGATGCATCTGTGGTTACTAGGAACGGTTTGTCAAAGTCTGGGGCCCTTAGTACAGGGTCAGACATGAGTGTCGCTTTAAGCTTGTTAAAGGCCTTCTGACACTTTCCGGTCCACTGAACAGCATTTGGCTGTTTCTTTTTGGTTAGGTCTGTCAGTGGGGCAGCGATTTGGCTGTAGTGCGGTACAAATTGTCTGTAATAACCGGCCAAGCCTAAGAAGGATTGAACCTGTTTCTTTGACTTTGGGACAGGCCACTTTTGGATAGCATCCACTTTGGCCTGTAGGGGGCTGATAGTTCCTTGACCCACCTGGTGTCCAAGGTAAGTCACTCTGTTTAGGCCTATTTGACACTTCTTAGCCTTAACAGTTAGTCCTGCCTCCCTTATGCGCTCAAGGACTTTTTGTAGGTGTTCCAGGTGGTCTGCCCAGGAATCCGAAAATATGGCCACATCGTCAAGGTAGGCGACTGCATATTCTCCTAATCCCGCTAGGAGACCATCTACAAGTCTTTGGAAAGTGGCGGGTGCATTTGCAGCCCGAAAGGGAGTACATTAAATTCATACAGGCCGAGATGTGTGATGAAGGCTGACCTTTCCTTGGCAGATTCATCTAGCGGTACCTGCCAGTACCCCTTGGTTAAGTCCAAGGTAGAGATGAACTGGGCCCGTCCCAGTTTCTCTAATAGTTCATCAGTGCGTGGCATTGGATAGTTGTCTGGGCGAGTTACAGCATTTAGCTTACGGTAGTCCACGCAAAAACGTATTTCCCCATCTGGTTTGGGAACTAGAACCACTGGAGATGCCCATGCACTTTCAGAGGGGCGGATTACACCCATCTGTAACATATCCTGGATCTCCCGTTCTATAGCAGTTTTAGCTTGAGGAGACACCCGGTAAGGGTGGACCCTAATTGGGTGAGCATTACCTGTGTCAATGGAGTGGTATGCCCGTTCAGTCAGTCCTGGGGTGGCTGAGAACGTTGGCGCATAGCTAGTGCACAGCTCCTGGATCTGCTGTCGCTGCATACGCCCAAGGGTCATGGAGAGGTTCACCTCTTCCACACCACCAGCACATTTCCCTTCGTAATAGACACCTTCAGGCCACTCAGCGTCGTCTCCTCCCTGGGCTGTAAACTGACAAACCTTTAATTCTCTGGAATAAAAAGGGCTTTAGAGAATTAATATGGTACACCTTAGGCTTTCGGTTGGAGGTGGGGAATGCTATGAGATAATTAACAGCTCCCAGGCGCTCCTGGACCACGAATGGCCCTTCCCACGATGCTTCCATTTTATGGGCCTGGAGCGCCTTTAAGACCATGACCTGGTCTCCTACTTTGAAGGAACGCTCTCTGGCATGTTTATCATACCAGGCTTTTTGCTCTTTTTGAGCATCCTGTAAGTTTTCTCTAGCAAGGGCTAAAGAGGTTCGGAGGGTGTTTTGTAGGTTGGTTACAAAGTCCAGAATGTTAGTTCCTGGAGAAAGTGTAAATCCCTCCCATTGCTGCTTCACCAACTGCAATGGCCCCTTAACCTCACGGCCATATACAAGTTCAAATGGGGAAAACCCTAAACTGGGATGTGGTACAGCTCTGTAGGCAAAGAGCAACTGCTGCAATACTAGGTCCCAATCATTGGAGTGCTCATTTACGAATTTACGTATCATGGCCCCCAAAGTTCCATTAAACTTCTCCACCATGCCATTTGTTTGATGATGGTAAGGAGTGGCAACCAAGTGATTTACCCCATGAGCTTCCCAAAGGTTTTTCATAGTTCCTGCCAGGAAATTAGTCCCTGCATCTGTGAGGATGTCGGAGGGCCAACCTACCCTGGCAAAAATGTCTGCTAGTGCCTGGCACACACTTTTAGCCCTGGTGTTGCTTAGAGCTACTGCTTCCGGCCATCGGGTGGCAAAATCCATGAAAGTCAGTATGTACTGCTTTCCTCTGGGTGTCTTTTTTGGAAAAGGACCCAGAATATCCACAGCTACTCGCTGAAATGGAACTTCAATGATGGGGAGTGGCTGGAGAGGGGCTTTGACCTGGTCTTGGGGTTTTCCCACTCTTTGGCACACCTCACAAGACTGGACATAGGTAGAAACATCCTTGCCCATTCCCTCCCAGTGGAATGATCCCCCCAAACGGTCTTTGGTCCTGTTCACCCCAGCATGGCCACTAGGGTGATCATGGGCTAAGCTCAAGAGCTTGGCCCGGTATTTAGTTGGAACTACCAACTCTCTCTGAGGATGCCAGTCTTCCTGGTGTCCACCAGAAAGAGTTTCCTTGTATAAAAGTCCTCTTTCTACAACAAACCTGGATCGATTAGAAGAGCTGAGAGGCGGTGGGTTGCTCCGTGCCGCCGTCCAAGCTCTCTGGAGGCTTTCATCTGCTTCCTGTTCGGTCTGGAACTGTTCCCTTGATGCTGGAGACATCAGTTCCTCATTGGATTGTGGACCTAAGCTTGGTCCCTCTGGAAGCGATATAGAGGATGGAGCTGTTTCTGTTGACTGTAAACCACTCTCCGCTGGTGCACTATGTTGGGATTCAGGCTCCGGCTGAGCCTCTTGTGTAGGGTTATCGGCTGCTGCCAGTTCAGGTTCGGTGGGGCCCTCTGGTGTTGAGGTTGCAAGTACTGGATTCAGTGCTGACACGGGGTCTGGTGTTGGTTGTTCGGCTGGTTCCGGTTCTGGGACTGGTTCCGTCTGGGTCTCTGGGACTGGATCCACTACTGCTGTTGCAGACATTGGCCTGGGGTCCAGGTCCATCACCTCTGACTGGGTCCTGATAGAAGTTTCCGGAACAGAGCTAGGCCTCACGGCTTGTTTAGCCTGGCTGCGGGTGACCGTTCCCACCCTCTTGGCCTGCTTCACATGATTGGCCAAGTCTTCCCCCAACAGCATGGGGATGGGATAATCATCATAGACTGCAAAAGTCCACATTCCTGACCAGCCCTTGTACTGGACAGGCAACTTGGCTGTAGGCAAATTGAAAGAGTTGGACTTGAAGGGTTGAATCGTCACTTGGATCTGTGGGTTGATTAAATTGGGGTCCACTAAGGAAGCATGGATAGCTGACACTTGGGCTCTGGTGTCCCTCCACGCGGTGACCTTCTTCCCACCCACACTCACAGTTTCCCTCCGCTCCAAGGGTATCTGGGAGGTATCTGGGCCTGTGGACCTCTGGTGTGATTCCGGTGCAATGAACTGTAATCTGTTGGGGTTCTTGGGGCAGTTGGCCTTTACATGCCCCAGCTCGTTACATTTAAAACATCGTCCAGCTGACGGGTCACCGGGGCGAGGTGGGTTGCTGGAGAACGGGGTGGTGGGACGATAAAGGGTCTGGAGGGTTCTTTGGGAGGTAGGTGGGGCTTTGGGTGGCCTCCGGTAATAGGGTGTGGTCTGGGGTGGTCCCTTCTGGTCTCCGCTCCAACTGCGACCAGTTTTCTTCTTCTCTGCCACCTCCACCCATCTGGCTCCAATCTCTCCTGCCTCGATTACAGTTTTGGGTTTCCCATCTAGGATGTATCTTTCTATTTCCTCAGGAACACCCTCTAAGAATTGTTCCATTTGCATTAGGAAGGGCAAATTTACTGGAGATTCAACACTTGCTCCTGATATCCAGGCATCCCAATGTTTCACAATGTGGTAGGCATGTCGGGTAAATGACATGTCTGGTTTCCACCTTAGGGCTCGGAACCTCCGACGAGACTGCTCGGGTGTTATCCCCATTCTGACTCTCGCCTTGGATTTAAACAGTTCATACTTGTTCATATGTTCTTTAGGCATTTCAGCTGCCACCTCAGCTAAGGGTCCACTGAGCTGCGGCCTCAGCTCTACCATGTATTGGTCAGTAGAGATGTTGTACCCAAGGCAGGCCCTTTCGAAGTTTTCTAAGAAGGCCTCAGTATCATCACCTGCCTTGTAGGTGGGGAACTTTCTGGGATGGGAAGTGGTACCTGGAGAAGGATTGCTAGGGTTTGTTGGTATATTCTGCTGGGCCTTTATCCTCTCCATCTCCTCCACATGCTTCCTTGCCTCCATTTCCCTCTTGTGGGCAGCCTCCTGTACCTCCTTCTCCAGCCGCATGAGTTCTATCTGTCTTTCATGTTCCCTTTGTTTTTCCTCAGCCTGAAATTTGGCTAATTCCAGCTGTAGTCGAGCCGAGGATTTGGCCATTCTAACCTCTCTCTTTTTAACTAACTTTACACCCGAGGTTTAGAAATAAACAAACAAAACTTGGCTGTAAAATTTTGCTGTGCTGGAATAGAATACCTATTCTCTGATAGTGATTGTCAGCCTACAGAAAAAGACAATTCCCTTGTCTCTGCTCTGGGCCCAAATTAAAGCAAAAAACCTCCAACTACTTGGAAACCTGCTTACCCAGCCCAAAGAAAAAAAAATTTCTTTTCAAACCTGTGCTCCTTGTAAAACAAAAAAAAATCAAAATCCTAAAAAAAACCCTGCCACTTTTGTCTCCAGGCAAATGGGTAGAGCACACACCCCCTATTTACTTTTAGGAAGAAAAGAAAAAAAAAACCTCTGGGTTGGAAGACTGTGAATTTCCCTGCAGGAGTTAAGTACCCTGCCTCCAGGCAAAGAAAACCTGCAATTCACAAGATAATCCCCTTTTGTCTCTGCTTGGCCACAAAGCAGAGAGAAACCAAGCTGCTTTCAGTTTCAAAGCTGCTTTCTGGACTTCCTAAAAATTCCTTTTTAAAATCTGTATTTCTAGTTCAAAAAATCTCAACTGGATCTCAAAATGATTTCAGGTTAATCCCACCACTGTGCCACCATGTCACGGTTCCTCCCCCACTCTGAACTCTAGGGTACAGATGTGGGGACCTGCATGAAAAACCTCCTAAGCTTATCTTTACCAGCTTAGGTCAAAACTTCCCCAAGGTACAAAATATTACATCCGTTATCCTTGGACTGGCCGCTACCACCACCAAACTAATACTGGTTACTGGGGAAGAGCTGTTTGGACGCGTCCTTCCCCCCAAAATACTTCCCAAAACCTTGCACCCCACTTCCTGGACAAGGTTTGGTAAAAAGCCTCACCAATTTGCCTAGGTGACTACAGACCCAGACCCTTGGATCTTAAGAACAATGAACAATCCTCCCAACACTTGCACCCCCCCTTTCCTGGGAAATGTTGAATAAAAAGCCTCACCAATTTGCATAGGTGACCACAGACCCAAACCCTTGGATCTGAGAACAATGAAAAAGCATTCAGTGTTTTACAAGAAGACTTTTAATAAAAAATAGAAGTAAATAGAAATAAAGAAATCCCCCCTGTAAAATCAGGATGGTAGATATCTTACAGGGTAATTAGATTCAAAAACATAGAGAACCCCTCTAGGCAAAATCTTAAGTTACAAAAAAGATACACAGACAGAAATAGTTATTCTGTTCAGCACAATTCTTTTCTCAGCCATTTAAAGAAATCATAATCTAACACATACCTAGCTAGATTACTTACTAAAAGTTCTAAGACTCCATTCCTGTTCTGTCCCTGGCCAAGACGACTACAGACAGACACAGACCCTTTGTTTCTCTCCCTCCTCCCAGCTTTTGAAAGTATCTTGTCTCCTCATTGGTCATTTTGGTCAGGTGCCAGCGAGGTTACCTTTAGCTTCTTAACCCTTTACAGGTGAGAGGAGCTTTCCCCTGGCCAGGAGGGATTTACCCTTCCCTTTATATTTATGACAGGGACCATAGGCACTCTTCCCCTCCAGAGGTTGCATTTTCTGTTCCAGTCAGTCCTGCATCAAGTGTCTTTTGAATTGGAGTAAGATTAAACATAAATAATAGATAATAATAATTAATAATATTTAATTAATAATTAAACAATTAATTGAATAAATTAATAATAAATTTAATGATTTATGTAATAATAATAATAATTTATAATTAACTAATCAATAATAATAATAATATAATAATGAATTTTTTTGGCCTCACATCAGAACTTTTAGCTGATGTATATCCAGGAAGACGCATAAAGATGCTGGATATTAAGAGGAATTTATACAAACAGGTAAAATACTAATCTTTTCAAATGTGATGGTTCTTTTAGTAGTGGAAGAAAACATATGAAAAAAGGTGAAATGAATTACAGGCGCTGTCTTTGTACTAAGGCCTAGATTTCTTTTTGTTAGTTATGAACGCCATATTTTTCTGAATATGCATCACTCATTTTGGATTCTTTAATTTAGCTTCCTTTCCAGATGAACTAGCTTTTATTAAATGTTTGCCATGGATGGGCACACAAAGTTTGTGCAGACTATAAATATCTATGATTAGTCTGGTACAGTATTTTGCAATCTAAGGTGTAGCAATTATGCTTAATATTTTAATAATTATGCTTAATATCATCCAAGCTTCGGAAGCCTTTTGAGAATACACACCCACAGTCATTACTGCAGACCCTTTCAACAGAACTGGAACACAATCTACTTCTCTAAATTTATTCTCAGAGGTACAGATCATGTCTGATTAAAGGGCGTGGACTTACTCAGACACAGTGAGGCTCACATGTTAACAGAGAGCTCCAACAAGTCACAATTCAAATCAGAATCCACCAACAGTAGTTATGGCTTGCCACAAAGGTCCTATTCCATTACACTGACTTATAAATCTATTTTAGGGTACAGCTATTTTTAGTGCACCGCAGCAGCCAAAGTCTGTAGACCCAAGCTCTGAGACATGCTGCTGCAGGGTTTGGTTTTGCTTTTTGCAGTGTAGATGTGACCTGTATCCCCCTTTTAGACAGAAATGAAATTTGGTATTGCTTTAGTAAGTGAAGAGCAAGTTGGCTGTACATTGTTGCTTAGACTGGAGCACTGAGTGTGTAACAGTTTTCTCTGAAGTCATAGCTCAGAATCTTGTGTTCTAAGAATAAGTGCATGATGACAGAGGGGCATTTGGAGTTCGCTGTGTAACCATTACCTACCCAAGTTACTATTTTGCTGTTAATGAGAGATGAGCAAGATATCAACTGATTTAGGATGTGATGTGAATCAGCAGAAATAATCTATGAGGCAGTAGTGCAGATCTCGCAATGTCATTCAGGGTTGCATAATTTGTTTCCTGATGTGATTCCAACCTGGAGACCTGAGTGTACCAGGAACCTGGGTATGTTGTGGAATTGAGACTGCTTTAAGGTGCCCTCAGAAATTTTTCAAGTGGTGTGCACAGCTGAACCACTCTCACTTAGCTTGGCACCACTCAGGTTGGCTAGGCTGCCTCTCTCGGGATGGAGGAGCAGCCAGGATAAGTTTCAATGAGTGGTGGTGTGACTGGTCACAACTCCACTCCAGCTTGGCTGTGATGGAGGGGCCACCAACACAAATTTCAGTGAGTGGCGTTGTGACCTAGTCTGCTGGG
Organism: Lepidochelys kempii; assembly: GCF_965140285.1. NCBI lineage: Eukaryota > Metazoa > Chordata > Testudines > Cheloniidae > Lepidochelys > Lepidochelys kempii. Next base: position 27,025,746 of record NC_136387.1, read on the forward strand.
TCACAGCACACTCAAGTTCAGTCATGACAGAGGCTCACTGACTCAAATTTTGCACTACTTGATTTGGAGGCCTGCTTAAAAGGGGGAATCCAGGGAAAACTGCCCCTTTTGACCCCTCCCCTCTGGGTGGTTCTGTACCAGCCAGTGGTAAGCAACATGTGTATATCTGCAGGTGCCATTGGCCTGCTTCATTAAATTTTAGAATAGCATTGTAGAGATTTCAATTTTAAAAGGTCTTAAATCCAGCAAAATAATCATTAAGTCTCATTAGTAGTTTAATCTAGAGGTAAAACCAGTGGACTGAGATTCAGCACCATTTCTGGTTTTACTGCTGACTTGCTGAGTAATGTTGGTAACTTCTCTGAGTCTCAATCTACCTATTTGGAAAATGGGTACAATGAGTGCACTATTTGCATCACAGGTCTGTTGAGAGTTTTACTTAATCATTGTTTGCGATACATCTTGGAAGCTACAGTCAGATAAAAGGTGTTCTATAAATGCAACTCAATATTGTCACATGGGTCTACAATAAATTTTGTAGACTTGTAAAGAAATGCATTTACAAAGTAGTTCTAACCTGTGTTGATGAAAAGATGTCCTTAGTTACTTTTTATACAACTTCCAATTATTTAGAAAAGAAAACCATTATGGTTTTCAAGGGCACAGCAGCAGTGCAATAGAAATATAGCTGTCAATAATTAAGGGTTGGTTCTCCCTTTCTAAATTACATTTTAGTAAACTGCCTGAGCACCATAAACTGCCCCGAAGCTCAACAAGGCACTCATAATCATAATTAGCCAAAGTCATCCCCTGTATAACTCCAGTCCAATATTTTGTTGATTTATCCATGATTTAATGACTCATCTTGTTCCTACTGAAGTAAATTGCAAAACTTCCATCGACATCAATGGGAATTGGATTTGGCTTTAAGTGAATCAGGCCACATGAAAGTGCTGTGTATATTTAACTAGATCATTAGTAAAGAGAATGCTGTCAAGAAAAAGAAAGCTTTGCTCATGTTCTGTTTAATTTTTGCAAGTATTTTTCTGTACTGTACCCATATGCTATTCTGATTGAATTGTATGTTCTATGTCAACCTATTCCCAGTGTGCTGGCCTAGCATGGATCGCATGCAGATCCCTTAAATTTTCAGAGATCTAAACATCACATCTGTATCTTACACAGCTGTTAGACACAATTTGTTACAAGAGCTTTCCATGTGGATATTTAATGTGAAGACAATTAAGCCCTAAATTAATACTCACCTGGCCATTAACTTTTAGTTAAACAGTCATTTACCCATAATGTGCGGATAGTGGCCCAGTTACTTTGTAACATTTTACTTTAATTTGAGTGATGTGTTATTTCCTGAAAGTGAGGAAATTGACAGCAACAAATGCTGACTACAACCCATTCAAGGCCTGCTTGGGAAGATATTGGATGTTTCCGCTGGTTACAGCCAGTGACTGGAATTTGAGAATCCTGGCTTCTATTCCTGGCTCAGAAATGGTTAGGCCTTCTGCCAGGTGTCATTAGCAATATTAAGGACCAGGTTAAATGCTGTGTAGGGTCACTTTTAAAATCAATAAAATGATTGTTTTGAAGTCTCTACCTAAAACCTTATCTAATCTCAGACTTCAGGAATTTAACATTTTACTGCCCCGCCCCCTCACTATCACCTTTCCCAGTATTTCTTCCTTTGTCACAAAGACTTCAGGGTACATGGAAATATAAAAGGACCTCCACAATATAAAAGGACCTCCACCTTTTATCTGGGAAAAAAACACAATAGTCATATATTTACAAACAAATAACAATTAGCAAAACCCAAACAGTATTTCAAGGGCACAACTGACCTCACAGTCCCAGTAATTAATTATCTGACTTGTTGAGGCAGAGATCTCTTATTCACAGGTAAAACTGAATCGGCAACTACATTTCACTTCTGTGAAAAAAACTGAGGCTTTGGGGGAAAAAACTTTGTCACAAATTGGGATGAAAATTGTAGGCCTCAGAGGCACTTAGAGGAGAGGAAAGTGATCAGGAACAGTCAGCATGGATTCATCAAGGGCAAGTCATGCCTGACTAATCTAATTGCCTTCTATGACGAGATAAGTGTCTCTGTGGATGAGGGGAAAGCGGTGGACGTGTTGTTCCTTGACTTTAGCAAAGCTTTTGACACGGTCTCCCGCAGTATTCTTGCCAGCAAGTTAAAGAAGTATGGGCTGGATGAATGCACTATAAGGTGGGTAGAAAGTTGGCTAGATTGTCGGGCTCAACGGATAGTGATCAATGGCTCCATGTGTAATTGGCAGCCAGTATCAAGTGGAGTGCCCCAAGGGTCGGTCCTCGGGCCAGTTTTGTTCAATATCTTCATAAATGATCTGGAGGATGGTGTGGATTGCACCCTCAGCTACAAGAAGATGTGGAAAAATTGGAAAATGTCCAGCGGAGGGCAACAAAAATGATTAGGGGCCTGGAACACATGACTTTTGAGGAAAGGCTGAGGGAACTGGGATTGTTTAGTCTGCGGAAGAGAAGAATGAGGGGGGATTTGATAGCTGCTTTCAACTACCTGAAAGGAGGTTCCAAAGAGGATGGATCTAGACTGTTCTCAGTGGTAGCTGATGACAGAACTAGGAGTAATGGTCTCAAGTTGCAGTGGGGGAGGTTTAGGTTGGATATTAGGAAAATCTTTTTCACTAGGAGGTTGGTGAAACACTGGAATGTGTTACCTAGGGAGGTGGTGGAATCTCCTTCCTTAGATATTTTAAAGGTCAGGCTTGACAAAGCCCTGGCTGGGATGATTTGGTTGGGGATTGGCCCTGCTTTGAGCAGGGGGTTGGACTAGATGACCTCCTGAGGTCCCTTCCAACCCTGATATTCTATGATTCTATGAGGCCAAGGCCACTCCAGAAGTATGGTTAGTACTGGCTGGGGAATGTTGATGCAAGGGCCTCTGGAATGCCTCAACAGCAAGGCTCCTAGGGATCCCCAAATAATGCATTAGAACAGAGGCCACTCCTGATGTTGCGGCATGCAACTGGCCAGCAAGTTAAATTTAGCCTGTAGGACATGTAGGACCAAAAGAGCCACTCTACTTTGCAAGTATATTAGAAAGCTAGTGAGGATACTTTGAATAATCTTATATACCGCATATAAAATTGTGCAATCATTAATGGTAATGTGTCATGATTAGCAATTAAATTATCCCCCAAAGATGTAATTCCAGTTTTCTCTCTTTTTTTTTCTGGCTTTTTTCCTACTTACTGTTTTAGAGTGATTTTCATTAGATGTAAGTATCCTAAGTTAGTCTATATTAATGCTTAACTGTAGATTCCTCCATTGCTTGATTAACAGAATTTACATTAGTGCTAATAGAAATTATATGGTGCATAATAGTGAAGAATTTGCAGTCATATATAACATGCATGTATAATATAAAAACCATTTCTCTGTGTGCTGTATAGAAATACATATTTATGGTTAAATCTCTGGAGTAAAGAAGACTTATTTGCCTGCTAAATATATTGAAATCACTCAGTAAATTGAGACCTGTTGGTTTAGTCTCAGAAAAAAGATTGATTGTTGGAAGATATTTAAGCAGGCCCTGTAACATGCCTCGTTTTTCAGGTGTTACCTTTGTGTCTTTCACTTTACCTAGGATCTCTGTGGTATCTAAGAATGGGCAGCCTCTTGCCCAGCCCCATTTCACTAAGTGCTCCATGCCAGGAACCTTTTACTTCCACCACATCTGTCATCATACCAGAATTCATTTCCTTCTTGGAATGGCCTGCAGAGGCCAATAAATCAGTCCAGTAAACAGACTATCCTAAAGAAAACAAAGTTTACTAGAAAACTGAGAACTTTTCAAGAGAACAATAGTTAAATGGAATCAACTTGGCTGAGTGAAGCAACTACAGAAAGCCTTAGCTCAGCAGGATAGAATGTCATTGTTACAACATTGCCCAGTACCTTAGGCTGAATGGAAAAACTTCTTTCCCTATCTGTTCTTCTCAGTGTCCCATCCTAAGCTCTAGGCTTCTGAGGGCCATCATGCTGAATATTCTGTTGGCATCTCCAGGTCTATTTGGCACCCTGTGCCAATAAAGATCCTGTATTTCAGGGTCAGCTTGATATGCATCTTTGAAATTGAGGCCCAGCTTCATTAAACCCTTTGGCTGATTTTTGCTTTGTTTTGTTATACTGCTGTGATCCCTTTGAGGTTCTTTCATATCTAGTGAAGCCCAGAGAAAGGACTTAATGCGCATAATTTCAATTTTGCCAAACCAAAATTCCAGTCTCCGACTGCAGGCTATAGTTTACCCATATTTGAGTTTCATTTTCCCAAATCTATCCATATTCTCTTCCTCAAATGTACCTTGATGGGATAGTTTGGGTGAATAAATAATTAAGCAGTTCTTAGCTGTGGTCAACTACTTTTTCAAACCATTTTCCCCCCATTATAGCCATTAGCACATATGTAGTTGTTAATCCCAGACTGAAGAGTCAGATTTTCATTCCCCCTAAGGTACCTTTGTTTTAACTTGCTGAATTGATAGTTTAATCAGGTTGTGGTAAACCCATATACTATACTGAGGTGATTTTGCTATTTATACCTAATATGATTTCTCACAGATGGTATTCAGACCATTAGAATTTATAAATGTGGTGTATTGAAATGTGTGTTAAAATTGTAGCTATCTCTTTACATTCTCAGGGGTTTTCCTGGTCCTGCTTGCAGGGTAAGGTGCTCAGTAGGGAAACATGCATTCTCGGCCTAGAAGCAGTCTGCAAAGAGCCAGCCTAGAACAAAGTGGGGTGAGTTGTGCAGAGTGAGTAGGGAACAGCCTGCTTTTTCTCTCTCTGTTGTTAGGTTTTTGTGTGTTAAGATCCTGGATTTTAATAAGTACAGTGGTGTTATGTTAGCACCTTCCAGAAATATAATTTTATATTTTTATCTAGTATCTCTGCTTGTATGCCATGAACATAACAATAAACAGTGTAGAGTAAGGAACAGATTACTTTTGGGTCTAATGAGATGGGAATGAAGAGTTTGAATTTACTTAGGGAAGTTGCCACATGAACATCCCTGGAGAGTGATAGCCTTTGTTTACTCACAAAAGAGGTACATTATAGGCAATGGTAGTGCAAGCTTCCCAACATCTCCACCCACCCTTTTCTGGAAGAACTTACCTCTGGAGGGAGGGATGATAGCATAATTCAGTCTCCAGGGCCATTTTGACACGTTTGTGCCTTGTCTGTTAGCTGTGACCATGAGTTATATGATTTGAATAATTATCTAGTGAGACTGAGGAGACTCATTTTATAAATGGCACTTATCCTCCTTCTTAAGATAAGAACTTTGGGACAAATTCTGATTTTGGTTACACTGGTGTAAATCTGGATCAAACCCATTGAAATCAACATTTACACCATTATGCCAGAGCAGACTCAGGCCCTTTCTGTTTGACATGGGCTCAGTTTGAGTAGGTGAGCTAAAGGTGAGATGCCCTATATCCTATTTTTAGTCTGCTGAACCATCAAGTTGCCCTAGGAGAATTACTGTTTCTTTAACTAAAGGCAAACAAGAGAGTATTTTCATTTCTAAGATACTGACAAAACAGATCTCACTTATGCATGTTAACACACTATGAACAACCATGTAACTTAACTGAGGGCTGGACAATCCCAAATGGGCACAGTCTTGCCATTTTCTTCCTGGCAGAGAGTGTAGAAATCTCCCTAGAGCAAATTCTTCTTCTAATAGTACCTAAAGGGGAAATGTGGTGAGCTGAAGACAGTTATATAAAGTTTAGACAATTTGACCTGGCTAGTACATGTACTAAACATTGTTCCTTTGTAAAAGAGCTGAACTTTTAACATTCCTCCCTTAAAATTCCTCCTCCACTTCTAACAGATGAAATATGCTAGAAGAAATGATCTTCTGCACCCTGCATTGTAGGAGGCTTTTCTTTGTTGAATAGCACTTTATTAACCTGTTTAATTGGCATGCTTTAATTGAGTGTAAATTACAAAAGTTATTTTAACTTTAGACTCAGAAATTGGGTTGGTATTTACTTGATTAAACAAAGCAACTCAAGTTCCCATCTGATTGTGTAAGACTCAGGCCTGTGATTGATTAAATCTGAAAGCTTATCAATTTGATTTAAATGATTGATGTTGATTATTTCCTTTTCAAATTATTCTGTCTAGGATTTTTGATCAAGACACTGAATTGAATGCCAAATACATTACAGCAGCTGTATTGATTGGATGGTTTTGATTTATGTGTTGATTTTTGATCTGAGTAATTTTAACATGGTTTTGTAGCAGTAATTAACATTTCAGTTTCAACAAACTGGAACTGGATTTTCCATTTAAAAAATGTAGCTTTCTGGGGGGAAGGGATTCATAAGATGAGTATTGTGTAAAGTGTAATTAATTTAACCCTTTATTCTCAGTCTAATTTTAGATTCTCTTTTGTTGATTTTGCAGACTTAATGCCTATACTTATTCACCATTGGTGCAAAACATTTATTATTATTGTACCACGTTACATTATATATACTAACATTATATTAAAATGTTTGCATTTGCAACCATAATGCCAAAGTTGAAATTATGATATGCACACACATTTAAAAGTGTATTTGTGTAAAATATGTTTGTGTCATAGTGTTTTAACTCAAGTATTTTCCTCTCTTGTTTTAAATACATAAATTAATCCAATAAAATCCCTTTGAATATGATACCAGGGAACATCATATAAATTTCAGTGATGTGGGTTATAGCACAACACTGGACAAAATAAGTGTCATGTTTAATAAATATAGACTTTAATATAGACTTTTTCAAGAATGGAACTAATGCACTCCTGACATTCTTTTTTTGGGGGGGGGAAGCGGGGGGAAGATAGAGTCTTCTTCTGGTCATTCTGAAACGTTTGGCTTAGATTTTCCAGAATGGGTTTCCAAAAATTCTGCTCCTAAACCCATACTTAGACACCCAAATAAGTGACCAAAAATCCTATTAAAGCCCATAAGAGTTGCTGGCTGATTGGCATTTTTCAAAACATTAATTTGGGCATCTAAATTTAGGCACTCATTTTTGAAAACATAATCCTATCTCAAATGAGACAGTCGATGTACCTGTGTGTTCTTGAAAAGAGCTAAGCACAATATCAGTACTTATTAACGGTACTAAAATAAGTAAACTTGAAGTCCAGTAACTGAAGTGAAACAAAAAGATTCAACCGAATTTCTAGGGAAAATAGATTTTCCTTAAAATGCAACTATTTATTCAGAGTTTTTCCAGTTTTCTATTTTCAGTTTTTCTCCTTATTAGTTCAGATAAGGCCATCTAGGAAGGACTTTCCCACTTACAATGGTGTGGTGCAGTTTTATATGTGTTGTTGATTCCCTAGATTGTGAGCATTGCTCCTATTGTGAGTTTCTCTTTAAAGTTTCTTGGGGCATAGGCTGGGGGAATGCAGCCTCTCTCCATATTTGAGAGCTGAAGTGAGTGGTATTTCTTTCGGTTTGATTCTGGTTACAAAACCCCAACTGTTGCTGAAAAAGCTCCCAAATTTCATGCATTTTCCACCAAGCTCTCTGTGCTATTCAGACCCAAACTGTTTTCTGAAAAAGCAAAAGCAAACCCACAGTTTTAGTTTATTATAATGCTTAGTGCTGGCACCTGCCCTCTCTAGATACAGTGACTGCATGGAGTTAACGTGAGGGCAGAATTCACATTCTTGTGGAATGCACATAAGCCCCTTGCTCAGTGCTCTTAGAGGACCCAGTGAAATCAAACTAGCTCTGCTAGTGGTTTTTATAGTATATTGCATTTTCCTGGGGACACCCAGTTTCTTCTCTACCTTTGTAGGTCTTCCTTGTACCTTGTGTACTGGTGCCATGTGAGTGTGCAATGTATGTAAAACATTGCCAGACGAGAGTAGCAGCATTTTACACTTGCTGTGCACAAGAAAATAACTACCCAAGGGCAAGATTATGGAGAATCAGGCTCTATATTTGCTAATTTCATTCATACATCTTGGAAGAAGCCAGATGAGTAGAGCTGGCAGAATAACAGTAAAAGATCACAAATAATTTATTCATTGATTTATTGGGGGAGAGGGAGATTATAAATAACATTATTTGATTAACATGATTCAACCAGTTGTAGAGCTAGATCAATAATGTAAACAATTTGCAAATAATTTTTCAGCAATTAGTAGGAATTTTTTGTCAAATAAAGTATGTGTGAATAATATCCAAACCATCACTGTAGATCAGCACCTGTGTTATTCACCACCTCATCTATAATTGTTTACATCAGACAAAATGTGCATCTGTAAATATTTTCTAATTGATTTCATTAAGGTCCCAATCCTTTGACTTCACTGAAAGTTTTTGGTGAACAGACTATGAGTAATAGGAAATTCATCAAAAGAATTCCTCCATTATGAAAATCTGTTTAACATATAACTATTTTCCATAGGTCAGTGAGTATTCCAAGGCTCCAAATATCCAGAGTATATTAAAAAACACCCAAAAAACAAAATACCCTACCACACAGAAATGCATAGGGAGGAAATCAGTGTAATATTTGCTCTGTAGCAATACAGATTACAACATTACAGCACTAAAGTGGGAGGTGGAAATTCCACATTGATCTCAATGGAGAGCTAATGTCAAAGGCTAGCTTGGACTTTTTATCTTTTATATTTGTAAGTGGATTCAATGTTGATGTAAAAGAAATCTGAATAGGGTCTGACCCAAGCAATGTCCACAGCGGCCAGGTGTTAGGTAATGTACAAGCTTGAATTCCCACACAAAACATTTCCAGTACCCCTTATTTCTGACCTTCAACACAGCTCACATACCAAACTGAGGTCACTCCTGTTGGCTGCTGCACAGGACTGTGTTTTGAATTTGTGATGTTCATAAAATAAATAGAGGTATTGAGCATCTGGGAGTGCATCAATCTCTGTACAGTGCAGTGATGCTAATTAGGGAAGGCTGGGGTCAGCAAATACCTGCCACATGGTTTGTGCACTTGATCAAAGTTCCATAGGCTGCAGAACTGGGGAAGGGGGATATGGCTCAACCACTTTTAAGAGATGGTCATGTGCTAAATCAATGTGGCAGCTGCCAGACCATTGTGCTGGCTATATGGTCGCAAGGCCACTGAAATTTGATCCAGACACTCCTCCATCCAGGCTGAGACCAGAATCTGCTGGAGATGAGAGCAGTTCACCTAGCCTGCAATGAATTCCTCCCCCTTGGATTGTCCCACCACATCCTGATATTGATGAACATCATAACAACCATCTTTGATATTAAAAAAGAAGGTGGAGAGAAAACTCTATGCAGAGAGGATCACATTACATTCTTGGAGACATACCCATCCAGTGTGCAGAATACTCTGGCAGAAAATCTCACCATGTACTTATCCATAGACCACGAATGGCAAATACACAATTCAGTTTTGACTGACATCTTCCCCGAGTGGGGAACATCATTCTGGGACCTGTTCACCTCCCAAACAAACAAAAGATTCAATCTCTACTGCTCTAAAGTAGTATTAGGCCGAGACTCCAGGAGCATCTGGACAGACCATCTGAGGTACTTCTTTCCTCCCATCCCTGCTACATCAGACTCTCCACAAAATTCATCACAAGAGGAATAGGGGTATCCTTGTTGCACCCAATTGGCCCAGACAATTTTGGTTTCTGGACCTTCTACGAATGTCCTCCTGTCCTCTCATCTATATTCAACACTTTCTGGATATGTTAGCTCAGGAGAAGGATAGGATCAGACATCCCAACCCAAACCACCTTCATCTCACAGCCTGGCATTTGGATGAGCATCAGACTGGAACATTTATGTTCAGAGGTCATTAAATGACAACAGAATGAAAACAGAAAAGTATCCACTAGAAAATACTATTTAGTTAAGCAGTTATTTCTCTACCTGGTCACAAAAAATCATTTATAACCACAAATCAGCAGCTGTCCCTCAAAATGTCAGGGCCTTCTATTAGCTCATTAAAAGTCCACCTGGCAGTAACCAGTGCCTTTCATCCTCCAGTGGAAGGCCACTCGATTTTTATTCACTCTACCACAATTCAATTCTAGATAGGTCTCTTTAGGACCTGGTGACAAAATCCACAGCACAATGGGACCTCAGCATGGTACTCTCAGCTCTTACCAGACCACCTTTTGAACCAATGGCCATATATTCCATGCTACACCTCTCCATGAAGTTTGCCCTCTTAATTGCCATCTGTGATGGGGGTCACACACCTCTTGTGAGTGCCTCCTGTTGCGTGGGTATGATGCTGCAATCTTTTCTGCTCCTGGCACCCCAATATGTTTTTGACTTTGCTTGGTAGGTCTTAAGTGGCTCGGCCTTCCAGCTAAGTCACACAGTTAATAGATGGATGGCTGGCGGAACCCCTTCTGGAGTAACAAAGTTCAACAAACAGTTGGTCCTCTCCAAGGTCTGCAGTCCTGTCTCTGAGCCTGGTTAAATTCCAACCCCTGTCTCTGGCTTTTAGGAAAGAGTCTTGTCCCCTTTTCAGGATTCAGGCCACTTCCCCATTGGCTGGTGCGGGGACCCAAGTCTGCTCACTACTCAGGGTCCCAACCCAGGGACCCTGTAAACAACAGCCACGTACTGCCTCTCTTAATAGTTGCTGCTGCATTCCCTGGGCTGCTTCCCAGTTTGTCCAATCATCTTCACCCATTACCTTAGGGTTACAGTCCTTCTGTCTTATCCCTGCTTGAGCAGGGTTTCTTGCACACCTCTTTGCCTAGAGAGTTTCAAGTATTCCAGCCCTTCCTCACCCTTCTGGTCCCAGCCAGGAACTGACCTGCACAGGCCCTGTAGCTTCTTTTTAGTGACCCTGCTAGGTTCTGATTGGCTGCTTCCCTGAAGCCTTTCTAAGCAGGCCTGGAGGACCCACCTTCACTGCTCCTTTCCTGGGGCAGGGGGCATTAGGATGGTGAGGCTCCAGTAAGGGGCCTCGAAGGGCCTGGTACACCCTGTCACACCATCACATTGGCCAGATGGGTGAGCGAACTGGGAGCATTCATGGTGGACATTCATAAAGAAAATGCCTCCCTTCATCTCCACCTGAAGTTAATTCCCAAGGTAATTTCAGAATTTCGACATGAACCAACTTTTTTATTTACAGGTATTCTTCCCAAAGCCTCATGGTTCCAGCAAAGAAGAGAGGCTGCACTCCCTTGATGACAGAGAGCACTGGTCTTCTATCTGCAAAGAACAAAGCCAGTTAGGAAAACACCAAGACTGCTTGTCTCCTGGTTAGTGTCATTGGCCCAGAGGCTCTCTAAATGGATCTCTGGACGCGTTATTCTGTGTTATCAGTTGGCATAAATACCTCGCAAGCACAAGGCGAGGGGCCACTTTGTGCAAGCACAGCAAGTCATCAGCGTCTCCTCAATAAGTACTGGTTTCAGCTGTAGCTCACAAAAGCTTACGCTCAAATAAATTTGTTAGTCTCTAAGGTGCCACAAGTCCTCCTTTTCTTTTCTCAGTAAGTACTGTGACTCTAAGAGCTCCTCAATATCCACTAGCAGAGGGTTAACTATGATGTAATAGTGACCCCTAGCTTGTCTGATCAACCCACTGCATCTTAACACATTGCTGTCATGGTAATTATCTACAAAGAATGTTGTGTAAGGTACCAAACAAAAACTTATATCATTTTTGTGGTCATTGTGATCACTGTGTGATGTATCTATGGACAACAATTAAGTAGTAATATATGTATACTGAAAATATGTTTAAACCAATTAAACCAGGCTGGGTTGATAAACCAAGGCTTTCCAGACAAAGGAATGTTGGCTTGTCTGTCTGCCCAGGTCTCAAATGTAAATGGAGGAGCTTTAGCCCGAGGCAAGGGGACTTATGCTTGCATATGGAGTCAACAGGAAAAGCAAATTAACAGAAGGGCGAAACTATTAGAATAGTATAGACAGCATGGCCTCTGTTCCCTGAAAAACAGTGAGATAGAGGAACTTCAAAGAATACATTTCAAAGATTTACTGGACTATAAGAGAAGGAAAAAATTCATAGTGGTTATCCATCACTGAGGGATCAAAAGAAGCAGTGCTTTTTGCATCTATGAAAACTAGATCCTGGCCCAGAGGGTCTTGTGATGCTGAAAGGAGGGTTTCGTTAAGACACTCCCTTATAAAAGGATTGTAACTTGTTAAGTTTTAGTCAGTAGAGAGCATGTTGTACCTTTGTTTCATTTATTTTATTTTCTGTTTCTGTTATCCTTGCTTAGTATCACTTGAATCTCCATACTTTATAAATAACTTACTTATGATTTTACTATAAGTTCATCTCAGTGTAATATACTAAAGTGTGACTCCTCAGCTGAGCTAACAATCTAATGTACATTTTTTCTCTTTGGGGACAGCACAGTTGGTAGTTTCTATGACTGTCCAGTGACATGGGCTGGATACAGAAGGGCAACATTCTTCAAGGGGGTTCAGAAGCTGAAGTGCACCAAGTGTTATCTGCAAGGCGAAGTAAGGACTAGTGGCGTCCTGAGGAGTTTGTTGATCTGATTAACAGACTGGAGTGTCAGGGAGTTTAGCATCAACAAGTCTCTCTTGCTGAGATGGGTAACAAGGTGGCTTAAAGTTCTGGATGCCTCGAGAAAATGTCACAAGTATCAATATTGGACATTTGTAAGGTGGCTACCTGGAGCTCCATCCATACTTTTACATTATGCCCTGGTCCAGGCTTCCTCAGCTTTGGGGAAAGCAGGTGTGACAGGACTGAGTCCTAGAACAGATGTGCAGGACAGATTCATTTATTTTGGTAAGGAATACAATTGCTGAGTTTCTGTGCCTCTCCCTACCCACTACCACAAACAATGAAACAGAGTTACAAAACTATGATTTCAGTAATGGAAATGCTGATTGGATGGAGGACCCATGGCAGCCATCTAGAAGGTGCTAGATTAAATTCCAATACAATACCACTAGGCCAGCATACAGTGGCAATTCTGTGGGGCTTTGTCCCCAGGCACCAGTACCTAGCAGGTATTCTAATGGATATGTACATGCTTGAGATTAGAAGTTGTTTTTCACCCTTCCGTAAATATAGCCTTCATTTGCATTTTCATCTAGTTTGCCAAATGTCACTTTTTAAATATGAATTTATTAAATGTCAGCCAAGCAGCATAATTTGAATACTTATTTTCTCCTCCCATTATTCTGTTGCCACCATCCTATTATTAATGGCATTTTAACTGTTGATTGCTTATATTGCTGATTAGAACTTTTGTCTCCATTTAAAAAAAAAATAAAAGCAAATTCCTTCAGGTTTAGAACTTGTTTTTAATGTGGCCTGATTTTCCTTTCCTGGGGTAAGAAGTGGATACAGACAATGGAATATAATTGGAAATGATCATGCAAACACCCATTGAGATGCAATTTATCTTACACTGAAGATGATTCCTGCCTTCCATCCACCTAAAGCTGGGTCTCCGCATCCTTGTGCTTTTCCTTTACTTCATCTCATCAGAAAGCCTTCCAAAAGAGACCCAATTAATTGCAGCTACAATTGTCACTATCACATTATCAATCTTGTGCAAAATCTGATTCTCTAATTAATGTTGTAGCATATGTGCATTAATCTGTCTGCTACTTCTGCTCTCTAATGAGACAGATACTTATAATGCTTTCTTAAGAAATAATAATAAACTGGCAATGCATGACATTGGTGGGTAATTAATAAAATAATGACAGCTTTTAGAATCCCCATGCTGCAAATCTTACATCTTTAACATTGTTACTATTTGTAGCTTTAGATGCGGATAGTAAGGCTACAGTCAGTAGTAGAAATTTGCAATTAGTAGCCTTTGAGTAAACAGACAATCTAGGTGCTAGATTCAATCAGTATTGCTTTGAACACCTCCCTAAAACAAGATCGGGATACTCTCTGAAAATGCAATATAAGTGCAACGGAAAATGTTCTGTTTATAGTGACATCTAGTGGTACATGGTCCTTTTGTCTAAAATGAAGAGCCTATAGAAAGGATGTCAAATTATATTTAATACTTTCTAGGTTGCCTTGAGTTCCAAATCCTAACCTATTGTAAATTGATATAACTCCATTTACTTCAGTGGAGTTGTGCTGATTTATACCAGGTTGTGGTTTTTCCTAAAAGCTATGTCAGTGACAGTGTACTTTCTCTCTCTCAAGTAATATGACATAATAGAAACACCCTTTTTGCCAACCCAAGGTCTGACTGTACATGAAATCATGTGCTTTGAAGTAGGGCAGTATTAACAATCCCTTTCAGTACATTCCTGCAATCAGTGCATTCCTACAGTGGTCTATATTATTTCCTTTGTGTATGTTGTCATATATCATACGCAAGCACCCATGCTGTCAATCCCTAATTTCTGCTCTAACCATTGTCATAAGAGTGAAGTTTCTGCATTGTAATGCCTCGTTTTTTGATTTTTCAATATTCTACCCTTTGATCATGTGCCCATTTCACCTCTCTCCCAGATTAATGAAGCTGCAAACAAGGGAGAGTAGGAATGGCAAGCAAATCAAATTCCTTTCCAAGAACATTACAAAAGGTCAGAATATTACAAAACAGCATTTTCTTTCTTGTGCTCCTCTTCAGATGCCATGTGGATCAGGAGAACTGTTACAGGTTTAAATGCAGAACATTAGGAATGAGTTAATACTTAAGGCATATTTTGATGCAAACATCTTAGAGTTAGGAAGATTATAGGTACCTAGAATGAAATTCAGATGTGACCTCATGTACAGTTGTCAAAATGTCTGAAATTAGTCTGCATATACAGGGTGTTGTGTTCGTTTAAGAATCCCTCATTGCAAAATCCCTCTTTTGCCTTTGGGATATTGAAAATTGATGGCATGCTGCGGAAATCTGCAAATATCAGAAAAGCACACTACTCGCAACATGTCAAAAAATCCTTCCCAGAAAACCAAATAATTGCTAGGTTCCCTTGCTGCAAATCCAGATTCTTCTACTAACTAAGGCAATGTTGGCTTTTTCCTCTGTTTGTCTTTTATCTAGTAAGGGCAGAAAAGCACTCAGAGTAGCCTAGCCACAGAAACAATATTTGTCAGCATTGCAGCACAAGAAGACAGTTGTTTTCCTTCTACAATTGCATTTTTTTACAAGGCAGTACTGTTTGTATCTTCTTTTAGTGAATGGGGTCTAGGATATTCCTAGATTGTTTATTAGATCATAGGTAGTTTTAAAATAACTCTCTTCTATGGCTGTAGTCACTGAAACATAATTCTGATTTGGTGCAATGTGGCAGCAGACCATTAGGGAAAACATGGCACTGGAATCTACAATGGCCCAGGAAAGCTACATGAAGGTTTTTTAAAAGCAAACATATAATACAGTTTGAGGTTGCAGAAAGTTACAGGCGAGGTATGGTGGATGTGCAGGGAGGAAATAAGTGACTCAATCCCAGACATGTTTCTTTTCCCAGAGACAAGTGGAGTAATTTTCTTCCTGGAGATTCACATTACTCTTGTGTTAGTTTCTCTTCCCTGTGCTCAGACGCTTGATTTGATATAATTTTGTGTTTCTCTGACCCCCAAAAAGGAGGTAGTTGGGTTTTGCGATGTTCTTTCCTCTAGGGATAAGGGAGCTTGAGATTTGTGATCTCAAACTCTTTTTTTAGGGATTCAGGCCAAGATTGACAAAGGTATTAAGGATCCTAACTTCCATTGAAATCTGTGGAAGTTAGGAACTGAGAGTAGTTTTCATGCAGCCCTTTTTCTTCTGTAATTTAAACCCAAGCTTTTTTTCTCCACAAAGATTTCGATGATCCTCTTCTGAACCTGCGATGTCTTTCATCCCATTTTTCCTGATGCCTTCCTCATCTTGGGTCTTTACTCTGGTAACAGACTGTCCCTTGGCTCTGGTTCCTTACCTAGAGCATGGATTCCAACTTGTGAAGTCAGTTAATGCTAAATAAAATTGGGTTTAATATTGAAGTCTGTAGTAGTCTTCAGTAAATCTTTATTCCAGGCAAATCTCCCCTTGTGTTTAAGGACTTCAGAATTTGGTCCTCTGGGAGTATGTCTACACTGGAATAAAATATCTATGGCTGGCCCATGTCAACCCAGAGCCCAGATTCCAGCCTGAGTCTGAATGTCTATGCTGCAGTTTTGTAGCCTGACAGCCTGAACCCTGCAAGCTCCAGTCAGTTGGCACAGGCCCGCCATCTTCTAAGATGAAGATGTTTTATTTCAGTGTAAACATACCTTATAAAAACAGAGCCCTGGGGCAAGTCTACCGTTGAAGCGCTATAGCGGCACTGGTGCAGCTGCCTTGGTAAAGCTGCGCCACTATAGCACGTCTGGTAAAGATGCTCTATACCGACGGGAGAGAGATCTTCTGTCCACATAATAAAACCACCTCCACAAGAGGCAGTAGCTCTGTCGGCAGGAGAAGCTCTCCTGACAACATAGCACTGGTGCTTATGTCGGTGAAATTTACATTATTCAGGGTGTGGCTTATTCACACCCCTGAGCGACACAAATTACACTGATATAAGTGTTAGTGTGTATGAGGCCACAGTCTCCCCACAGAGCTGATTGGAAAATTTCCACCAAAACAAAATGTGATTTAATGACTGAGCCCCTTGTGACATTCTGCTTACATGATGGGTAAGAAAAATCAAATTCAGGTGTGGAATATGCACACAAATACTTTTGTTTTGATATAAATGTCCCTAGTAATAAGGGAAATAAGGTATTGTTCAAAACATGAGAGCAAAGCAGAATAGCTTCTAAGATGAAGAATGTTTTTAAACTTGGCCATGAGGCATGTGAGTAATTTTTTACCACTTAAACTACAGGCATGTGCTTAGGATAAGGTGCATATAATTAGCCAGCAGTCTCCCAAGAGTTAAGTGGTGATCCAGATTAATGATTCATTTACAGTTATTGGTAAACTTGTTCATCCATACCTGTGCATTGACAAACAATCTAATCTCATGTTTTTCACAAGGCCTGTAAAACCAATACAAATCCTATAACTCACAGCCAGTTCGTTTTTGACTTATCCTTCAGTCTACATTCACAGCTGGACTCTAGTATATTTCAAAGCATCTGAGCTGCTTGCTGGGGCACCAAACACCACCTCTCCATATAAGTCTTATTTGAAAAGTATGAAAAACAAACAAACAAAAAATCCTAACTTTCCATGCTAGAAATAGAAAGGCAAAGCAGTGGAAGAAAACGATGTACTTTCACATCGTGAAGGTGACTGTGAAGTCAATGGGAACCACACATTTGATGCTGAAGACACAGCTTGTCCTTTATGATTTAAGTTATTATCAGCAACTCATGAAAATAATATACAAATATTGACTGGATTTGGGGGCAACAGCTGCAAAATCTTGCTTGTACATTAAAATAGTTAAAATGTTCACTAAGGCTTTAGGCAATAAGGATAATTGAAAAAGGCATTTTAATCCAAGGGTAAGTTTTTACTGCTCTTGCCATCCAACCCAGTTGGTATTTGTCTTACTAATCTCATTGATCTTTTAAAATAGCAGTGATAACAATATTACATTGAAAGTGACTAAGGCACTGAACTGGGACTTTAGTTATGGTTTCAATTCCCAGCTCTGACGTTTATGTGTGTTACTTAGTCTTTCATTGCTTCAGTCCCCCCATCTATAATAGGAGTGGAAAGTACTTCCATTGTCCTACCACTTGGCACATATTGTCTGTATAGCATGTAAGCCCTATTGTACAGGAGCTCTCTCTCATTGTGTGTTTGCACACTGCTTAACCTAATAGGACCCTGATCTTGTCTTGGGCAGCTCTTGACACTACTGTAATACAAATAATAATTCTGAAGATGGATTAGTGCTCTCAGTAATTGTACTATTGGTCAGTTTGCAAACAGTAGCCCATACTATTTTCACACGTTTCTAAACTTATTTTGAAAACGTAAAAACAAATTATAGTTAATAAAAATATATCATTCTTCCAACTTCCTCTGCATTAATTCAAAGGAAGATTTTCTGTGTGCATATGTCTGTAATATCTCCTTAAAATTTGTTTTTTTTAATGTGCTGTTCTTTCGGCCACCAGAAAAGTCAAGGAAGAAAGGAGTATTAAAAACAAACAAGGCATGAGAGAGCAGTCTAATAAATACTGTTTTCAGAACTGCACGTTACACATAGGGCCTGATCCAAAGCACACTGAACTCACTGGGATGACTCACAATGATTTGAGTGGGATTTGGATCAAGTCTATCATGCATATGGTCATGCTTTTATTGCTGTTGTCAGAATGTTACCAATTATTGGCTATTTTTCTTTGGTATTGATTGTATAAATTTCACCTGACCCAGAAGGAGGATTGATTCAGAGCCACACTGCCTCTAGGGACAGGATTACACTCCGAGCTCCCTAGCATTCAGAGAAAGCAAGCACATTCAGTAACCTGTTCCAGAGTGCTGCTTTCTCCCCTTTGGATACCAGTTCCATTTTGATGTCCAGCATGCAAGGGGACTTTTTCCACCCCAATGTCTCCACTTCTTTTGGGCTCAATTGTAGCTCCAGAGGCCCTAGGATTAAACAATTGAGTGTAGGGGCTGAACGTGTGCCTGCCCTTTCTGCAAATCGGGCAAGTGGAAAAGGAAACCTCCTTGTCCCGCCTTCCCATCTCAAACACCCATGTAAGGTCTGGACACAATTTGGCCCTTCACAATAATTATAGACAAATTCCAGAGGTTAACCACTTTAGACTTGAATAGGGAACATTTAGTAATGCTAAAATCAGATTTCTTACTTTTTGTAAGACAATTTCTAACATTTACACAGAATGGGGCAAATCTGCAGCTGGTGTAAATCTGCATAGCTCCAGTTGATTTCAGCTAAGAATTTGACCCAGTACTTTTGCTGACAATAAAACCAGTGATCGTGGTGATTCTTTACATTTCTTTGCTACTGTTCTTCCAAGGTCTTATTCTGTACTTTCAGTGTATGAGTGTTTACTTACTTTAGTAAATCATAAAATACTTGTTTCTTTCTGTTGTACCCCATCAGAACATCAGCAGGAAAATCAATAGGGAGTCATATTGTGTGAAACGTTAAGAAGAGATATTGAACAATTTAACTTCTTCCTTTGTCCAGTGATATAGAAGCAAGTGTTCTCAAACACTAGGAAAAGATATATTTACACGTTCAGAAACGTACTGGAATTAACTTCATGATAAATATATGATTGAAAGGGACACATTCTGATTTCAGTTACACTGGGGCAAATCTCTTGAAGTTAACTGTCCAATTAACTTATTTTGATCAGATATATGTTTCTGCATTTTGAGAGAGCACCTGATCCTAGCTTACCAGTGTGAAGTGTTTTGTCTTATTGAGATTACAGCAAGACTTTAAAACTTGCATATTGGCACATTTGAAAAGTGGCAGAGCTCAAAGATTAACATGCAATAAATGTTGTTTAAAAATAATTGACTTGGCATGCAAAGTATATAGCAGTTGCTTTAATTTCTCTGACTCTCTTCAGAATGAGTTTTATTTTTTATTTTTACATGGAGTGGGACCTTATTCCTTGAGTTGAATTTAGTGGTAGAATTTGAGATGTAAGATTCCGTGTGAGTTAGGTGGGATGTTGAAGTAGGGTATGTTAAAGTGAAGCACAAACAGGACTGATATGAAAGGCAAACATAACTCTTTTGGTATCAGATTTTTTTTTAAGATAAAAACATCCATTATTTAATTACCTAAACTGTTTCATGGTTAAAAAAATCTTAATTGACAGGAACATTATGAGCATCCCAGACTAGTAATCTGCTTTCTGTTCTGTCTTGTGTAAAGTGTCTGAACAAAAATGGATGCACTAATATTTGACATTGTATTTCTGAGACTTGTACATTAATGATTTATAAACTATGTTAAATCTTTCTCAATAAGCATTTTAAAAAAGTGGAGGTGGTTTGCTTTATTTTTAAATTTTAAAAACTGCTCTGGGCTGAGGTCCTGAGCACCAAGCTTAGCCTAGAGCACATTTCCCATAAGATTTTTTTTATAAAATCCTATAAATAAGGGATCACACTGAAAATGATGACTGAATGTGAACTTACAACATTTCTAATGGAGGCTGCCAGGTTAAGGGCCTGATATTTAAAAAGAGGCCTATTTTTGCATGTGCCTTTACTTCAGGTGCATGTTAAATTCAGGGATGACGATCTACAGGATCTAGGTATATATGCACAGAATAGCTCCAGTTTTGCAGTAAATGTATGTACAAAAGTAGCTGCATTATAGATAGTAGTCCTTATTTTATGAAAATTAGACCTTAAAATATCTAGCTTTAAGATGGCACTGTTAATTTTTAAAGCTGGATTTTGTCCCTGGTTATAGTCTCAGTCCTTGATCATTATCTATGTACAGCTTGTGTAAATGGTTTCAGCTACATTCATGAATAATGGTAACGGTATGTGTAAAATAAGCACATAATTGCACAGGTATTGTACATGCCTGGCACTTATTTTCAGCATAATTCTCCCAGCTTACAAACCTGGTCTCATCGCTTTCCTTGGAAATGTTTTTCCTTGCTAATGTACTTACACATTGCACAAATATGTGCTTAAGTATTTTTCTTAATGGGTAGGGGACATTGGCTGGCACACAAGCGCATTGAGAACTTGGTTGTCATGCAGTAAAGGTTCTTTGAGTTTGCTTGCCAGCTCTTCACAAAAGTGTTTAAAATGTTTGCTTAACTTTATCCAGGAGCTGCCACTTTATGCTTCACGGAGATGCTACGTAGGAATATAAAATGTGAAGGTCAAGTGTGATATGGAACACCATGTAAATAACATCAGCCTTTCAAAATACAGAAGAAGAATAAAATGATATTTAGACTAGATCTCTCAGTATTTTTGAGATGCAAGGACAAGAAAAGACAGTTCCATGACATACCTATCTGTAGGATTCTCTTGCACATTTCCCGTATGTCTCTTCCCTGACTTGGGCTTTTCGTTTTCTTATCTAGACAGAAATGACGAATCTGGGAAAAGGATAGAGGACAGCTGAGCTATTTAACTACTTATTTGCCTTGACTAATTGTCAATATTTGTCCAAGCAAACAATTTGCAATGTTTTCCTGGAATGTGTTGCTTTTAGGAATAATAACATGTTAACAGGGACAAGAACTCAGTCCAGGGGGTCTCTTGGTTGATGGTACTGTGGAATTCAAAGCAATAAATCCTCTCCAAATATATAGCAGTAGAAAAGCTGCAGCCTTTTACTTGCCAAATCCCCAGTGTTTAGTTAGAAGATCAAATATTTTTTAAGGCACTCCAGTACGAATTAGATCATCTACAGATGTTTTGGTACTGTGAATGACAAGACTCAAATTCACTTTTAATGAACCATATTTTAATGTCAGTGTCTCCTATCTATTTAAATGACAAAGAGCTCATTTAGCTTTGTAATGAATCTCACAACTGTATCATTTCTTGAGCCTCTGTCTCTGCATTGTACTGGTCTGTGACAGCAGTGAGTTGACAGTCTTGAGTAAACTGTGTTTGTTAGCAAAGCTACAGTATCTAAAGAAGTGACATCTGGAACAGCGGGAGGTGCTGAAAAGTCAAGTATGGAATGCAGGAGCTGTTGATGGGAAATGGGTTAGCGGGGAGGGGGGAGGGAGAGGGGATAGGGGGACGGTGGATTAGGAGGGGGTTTGATGAGATAAAGGGGGCCATGGCAATCCATGAGACAATATTAAATAGAGAAACAACACAAAAGAGGAAGAACTGTTGGATGATTGATTAGTGTATATTCAAGGGTATGCATGTGTTTACTGGGAGTGTGAAAAGGACCAGTGTGGATGATCAAGCAGGTATGTAAGGCAATGAAGGCTAAGAAAGGTATTAGAAAATTATAAATTAAAAAAAAAGCTGAAACTACAAAAGGACTAAGATGTCAATGGCAAACCTTGTAGGATGTACTAAAACACCGCATAAAAAAATAATTAACTGCTTACAGTACTTTGTCTATAAACCAACATATGTTTGCTAAGAGGAGGAGACATTTTGCTAGAAAATCAAGAAACGATAAAAAGATTTATAGAGTGACAGCTGAGAAAACAGCAAGGCCAGACAGGATCTAGCTCTGATTTCCTCAGGAAATGGTGAATGAAATTGTGATATATTACGATCTTCTTTGGAAACAAGAGGAAATGGGTAAAACTTAATAAATTGTCAATATTTAAGAAAAGATTGAAGGAAGAACTAGGAAACTGCCCATCTGAGAGCTTAAATTTAGCAATAAGGAAGATATTGGAATAAAATGCTAACTGAGAAGAGAAATTGTGAACACCTAGAAATAAGGTTTACCTGTCCCTCTTTTCCTTAAAAATCCATCTCAGTTTCTCTTTCCCCCACTTACAAAAGCTTCATAAGTCTCCCCCTCCCCATGGTGTTTTTAGCAAGATCCTTCTTAGACCCCTGCTTACCTTTCCCTACCTCTCTCCCCTTTATTCTTATAGTTGATCACTCAATTTTTCTAACTTGATTGCATTTGAACAGGCAGATATTATACTGGAGCTGGGCAGGAAATAGTTTTCCCATCCTGTGAAATTTTTTGAGATTTATTTTTTTTCTCCATGTCAAATTGGGATAAAAGGGTATTTGATATCTAAAGATGCAGATTAGGCATCTAGGAGAATTTACAAATGTGTTTAGATGCCTAACTCCCATTGAAATACATGGAAGTTAGGTGCCTATGTGCTTTCAAAATCCCACTAGGAACAAATAAGAATCTTTAGGCACCTAAATACCTTTAGTTAGATCTTAACTTAATAAGTGGTGGAACAGTGTAAGGTAATTGAACCTCTACTGCATGGGTCCCTTTGACTTCACAGAGCTGTGTTTGGGACACAATTGCAAGATGACCCTAATGTTTTTAAAAATTACATAAATATTGAGAGAAAAAATAAATCGTGATAAAGGATTATGACTGGTAATTACAGGGCATTAAATGTTTCTGCACTGTTCAAAGATCTGTCTTGCAGTTTGAAAGAGCCACAAGGAGATAGATCTTCCTTTGAAGTGGTTTCTGTTGTACCTGCTGTATTTATTACCTGCCGTGTATTACTTTTATTTAATTTTGTATCTAAGATTCAGTTGCCTATTCAACAAATTCTAACATTAGTCAGATTTCTTAGCTGACATAAATATTGATTTACTCTGACTGATGATAGAATAAATCTCTTTGAGGTATGTGAAAATACTCTGTTGAGTCTATTCAGTAAGCTTGTCTTTCAGCAGTTTGTGCTTGAGTGTGTATGTTTAGTATATGTGAGTGTTTATGCAGTTGAAATTTATACATAGAGTGAATCAAGAATGCCCAAGTAGTACAAGAGGTTAGTTTATTTCAGCCCATAGCATCTTCTTCTCTATCTTATGTACTGAGCTCAATAAATGTTTCATGCTGAATAAAAATTCCCCAACTGTACTCAATTGAATTTAAAAAAAGTTGAGTAAATAAGTCAATGAAAAATGATGACCTGTTTTGTTCTTGAAATGTCCTGTTGTGTTCCTTAAATGAATAAAGGAGCTAAAAATATGTCATTTTGATTGTCACGAGAAAAGCAATAAACGTACAAAAGGATCCTGCGCTCAGCGTATTGTATTCTACTCACATTTCAATTAACCTTGGAGTGATGAGCCTGCATTGTAGGGTTGTGTACGTTAGCTTGAATAGTCTCATTATTTGAAGGAAGGGTGGGAAGGAGTACTATAGAGTTCTCGCCTCTTTTTTATGATGTAGGGCAAGGTCCTGCCCTTACAATAATGGCAGTATTGAGGGTCCCTTTACTATCCAGCCAGTTGCAGACAGGATGACTCAGAGGCAGAGAACAGGTTGGGTATGTGTTGTGTACTGTGTTTTAGGACTAATCCAAAACCCATTGAAGTCATTAATTGGCTTAGGATCGGGCTCTGTATTACTGCTCAAAAAGAAGAGCGAGCCCTTTTTGGCACCAGCTGCTGTGTTGCAGTCATACAGGGATATCATGTTTTGCAGGCCAAGCTATGCTTGAAGTTCATACCCTCTTGAGGCTGTAGTGCATTAGTCTGTGTCCTCTGCCTAGTGCTGTCTTGAATCCTGTTTTACTGGTGCCTAGGGGGTGGGATTGGAAAGAGGTGTTCTCAAGGTTCCTTCCCCACTCTGAACTCTAGGGTACAGATGTGGGGACCTGCATGAAAACCCCCTAAGCTTATTTTTATCAGCTTAGGTTAACATTTCCCCAAGGTACAAACTATTTTACCTTTTGCCCCTGGACTTTATTGCTGCCACCACCAAGCATCTAACAAATACATAATAGGGAAAGAGCCCGCTTGGAAACGCCTTTCCCCCCAAAAATCCTCCCAAACCCTACATCCCCTTTCCTGGGGAGGGCTTGATAAAAATCCTCACCAATTTGCATAGGTGAACACAGACCCAAATCCTTGGATCCTAACAATGGAAAAGCAATCAGGTACTTAAAAGAAGAATTTTAATTGAAGAAAAATTAAGAGAATCACCTTTGTAAAAATCAGGATGGTAAATACCTTACAGGGTAATCGGATTCAAAACAGAGAATCCCTCTGGGCAAAACCTTAAGTTACAAAAAGGCACAAAACTAGGTATACACATTCCATTCAGCACAGCTTATTTTATCAGCCATTTAAACAAAACTGAATCTAACGCATATCTAGCTAGATTACTTACTAAGTTCTAAGACTCCATTCCTTTTCTGTTCCTGGCAAAAGCATCACAGACAGAATGAACCTGTGTTTCTCCCCCTGCTCCAGCTTTGAAAGTATCTTGTCTCCTCATTGGTCATTTTGGTCAGGTGCCAGCAAGGTTATCCAGCTTCTTAACCCTACACAGGTGAAAGGGTTTTTCCTCTGGACAGGAGGGATTTAAAGGGGTTTACCTTTATATTTTATAATTATGACACGCCCCCCCAAATCATAGAGGGTGAAACGCTGACTGATTTCTTCGTGGAGCTCTAGGGGAAAACAGAGTTAAGACACATGCACCTCTAAATATACTACCAAGTATATAAAGACTAACAATATTTTCCACATCTCAAGGACGATTTTAACCAATTAATTCTGGGAACCTTTCCTGGGAGAGTGCATCAGCCACTTTGTTAGAAGCTCCTGAGATGTGTTGGATGTCAAAATCAAAATCTTGGAGAGCTAAACTCCGCTGAATAAGTTTTGTTATTTCCCGTGGTGGTATGAAGCCAATGTAGAGCAGCATGGTCAGTTTGCAGGTGGAAATGCTGTCCCCAAACATATGGGCGTAGCTTTTCTAGAGCGTACACAATGGCATAACATTCTTTTTCACTGACTGACCAGTTGCTTTCCCTCTCAGACAGCTTCTTGCTGAGAAACACTACAGGGTGGAATTCTTGATCCGGTCCTTCCTGCATTAAAACTGCTCCCACACCACGCTCAGACGCATCTGTGGTTACTAGGAACGGTTTGTCAAAGTCTGGGGCCCTTAGCACAGGGTCAGACATGAGTGTCGCTTTAAGCTTGTTAAAGGCCTTCTGACACTCTTTGGTCCACTGAATGGCATTTGCCTGTTTCTTTTTGGTTAGGTCTGTCAGTGGGGTGGCAATTTGGCTGTATTGTGGTACAAATTGCCTGTAATATCTGGCCAAGCCTAAGGAGGATTGGACCTGTTTCTTTGACTTTGGGACAGGCCACTTTTGGCTAGCATCCACTTTGGCCTGTAGGGGGCTGATAGTTCCTTGACCCACCTGGTGTCCAAGGTAAGTCACTCTGTTTAGGCCTATTTGACACTTCTTAGCCTTAACAGTTAGTCCTGCCTCCCTTATGCACTTGAAGACTTTTTGTAGATGTTCCAGGTGTTCTGCCCAGGAATCCAAAAATATGGCCACATTGTCAAGGTAGGCAACTGCATAGTCTCCTAATCCTGCTAGGAGACCATTGACAAGTCTTTGGTGGGTGCATTCTGCAGCCTGAAAGGGAGTACATTAAATTCATACAGCCCAACATGTGTGGTGAAGGCTGACCTTTCCTTGGCGGATTCATTTAGTGGTACCTGCCAGTACCCCTTGGTTAAGTCCAAGTTAGAGATGAACTGGGCCCGTCCCAGTTGCTCTAATAGTTCATCTGTGCATGGCATTGGCTAGTTGTCTGGGCAAGTTACAGCATTTAGCTTACAGTAGTCCAAGCAGAAATGTATCTCCCCATCTGGTTTGGGAACTAGAACCATGGAGATGCCCATGCACTGCCACAGGGGCAGATTACCTCCCTCTGTAGCATATCCTGGATCTCCTGTTCTATAGCAGTTTTAGCTTGAGGAGACACCCAGTAAGGTTGGACTTTAATTGGGTGAGCATTACCTGTGTCACTAGAGCGGTATGTCCGTTCAGTCAGTCTGAGTCTGGGGTGGCTGAGAACATCAGCGTGTAGCTAGTGCACAGCTCCTTGATCTGCTGTCGCTGCATACGCCCAAGGGTCATGGAGAGGTTCACCTCTTCCATGCCACTAGCACTTTTCTCTTCATAGTAGACACCTTCAGGCCACTCAGCGTAATCTCCTCCCTGGGCTGTAAACTGACAAACCTTTAATTCTCTGGAATAAAAGGGCTTTTGAGAATTAATATGGTACACCTTAGGCTTTCAGTTGGAGGTGGGGAATGCTATGAGATATTAACAGCTCCCAGGCACTCCTGGAGCGTGAATGGCCCTTCCCACGATGCTTCCATTTTATGGGCCTGGAGCACCTTTAAGGCCATGACCTGGTCTCCTACTTTGAAGGAATGCTCTCTGGCATGTTTATCATACCAGGCTTTTTGCACTTTTTGAGCATCCTGTAGGTTTTCTTTATCAAGGGCTAAAGAGGTTCGGAGTGTGTTTTGTAGGTTGGTTACGAAGTCCAGAATCTTAGTTCCTGGAGAAGGTGTAAACCCCTCCCATTGCTGCTCACCAGATGTAATGGCCCCTTAACCTCACGGCCATATACAAGGTTAAATGGTGAAAACCCTAAACTGGGATGTGGTACAGCTCTGTAAGCAAAGAGCAACTGCTGCAACAATAGGTCCTAATCATTGGAGTGCTCATTTATGAATTTATGTATCATGGCCCCCAAAGTCCCATTAAATTTCTCCACCAGGCCATTTGTTTGATGATGGTAAGGAGTGGCAACCAAGTGATTCACCCCATGAGCTTCCCAAAGGCTTTCCATAGTTCCTGCCAGGAAATTAGTTCCTGAATCTGTGATTTGTTGGAGGGTCAACCTACCCTGGCAAAAAATGTCTGCTAGCACCTGGCACACAATTTTAGCCCTGGTGTTGCTTAGAGCTACTGCTTCCAGCCATCGGGTGGCACAAATCCATGAAAGTCAGTATGTACTGCTTTCCTCTGGGTGTCTTTTTCAGAAAAGGACCCAGAATATCCACAGCTACTAGCTGAAATGGAACCTCAATGATGGGGCGTGACCGGAGAGGGGCTTTGACCTGGTCTTGGGGTTTTCCCACTCTTTGGCATACATCAAAGGACCGGACATAGGAAGAAACATCCTTGCCCATTCCCTCCCAGTGGAATGACCTCCCCAGATGTCTTTGGTCCTGTTCACCCCAGCATGGCCACTAGGATGATCATGGGCCAAGCTCAAGAGCTTGACCCGGTACTTAGTTGGAACTACCAACTGTCTCTGAAGATGCCAGTCTTCCTGGTGTCCACCAGAAAGAGTTTCCTTGTATAAAAGTCCTCTTTCTACAACAAACCTGGATCGATTAGAAGAGCTGAGAGGCAGTGGGTTGCTCCGTGCTGCCGTCCAAGCTCTCTGGAGGCTTTCATCTGCTTCCTGTTCGGTCTGGGACTGTTCCCTTGATGCTGGAGACATCAGTTCCTCATTGGATTCTGGACCTAGGCTTGGTCCCTCTGGAAGCGATAGAGGGGATGGCGCTGTTTCTGTTGACTGTGAACCGCTCTCCGCTGGTGCACTATGTTGGGGTTCAGGCTCTGGCTGAGCCTCTTGTGTAGGGTTATCGGCTGCTACTGGTTCCGGGACTGGCTCTGTCTTGGTTTCTGGGACTGGATCCACTACTGCTGTTGCAGATGTTGGCCTGGGGTCATCTCAACCGGGTCCTGGTAGAAGTTTCTGGAACAGAGTAAGGCGTGACTGCTTGCTTAGACTGGCTGCAGATGACTATTCCCACCCTCTTGGCTAGCTTCACATAATTGGCCAAGTCTTCCCCCAACAGCATGGGGATGAGATAATCATCATAGACTGCAAAAGTCCATGTTCCTGACTAGACCTTGGACCCTAGTGACACCCCTTCCTTGGACCCATTTATCTAACAGATCCTTCATCTGGTTTAGATAGCCACATTACTTAGTCCAGGCCCTCTCTTAAGGGTTTGAAATTTTACTCTGTGTGTTTCAGATATAATTTGAAATTGCTTTAAAACCAAATACTTGAAATTATAGTCAGAAGCCCCATCAATAGGCATCTTACTGAATATGTCCCGAACTCTTCCAGTTAATTTTGTGACCAATGTGGTCATCTTGTGAGCTTCAGGAATTTTATGGAGAGTGCACAGTCTCTCAAACGAGAGAAAATATTCAGCAATATCACTGGATTCATCATACTGTGGACATAGTCACTCCCATTTGTGGATTATTGGGGAAGGATTGTTGGGGTTATCCAGTAGATTCTGCTCAGCCCTTACCTTCTCCAACTCCAGTTCATGCTTCCTCTTTTTCCCTTGCCTCCATAGCTCTCCTGTGAGCAGCCTCTTTGGCTGTTTCTGTCTTGACCTGTCAGTCATGTTTGCCTCTATTTTTAACTAACTTTACACCCGAGAGAGTTAGAAATAAAATAAAAAAGAAAAACTTGGCTTGTAAAATTTTGCTGTGCTGTAATAGGATACCTATATTCTCTGATAGTGATTGTCAGCCTACAGAAAAGTCCTTAAAACAAAAACTAACACCTTTGTCTCCAGGCAAATAGACAGAAAACCCCTCTAGTTGCTCTTAGGTAAAAAAGAACTTCAGGTCTGTGAAGACTTGTGAATTTCCCTGCAGGAGGTTAACAACTCTGCCTTTAGGTAGAAAAATCTCCAGCTCATGAAAGACAATTCCCTTTTGTCTCTGCTCTGGCCCCCAAGCAGAGACAAAAAACCTCTAACTGCTTTCAGCTGAAAACCTGCTTTCCAGCAGCCCAAAAGGAAAAAAAAAATTAAATCTGTGCTTCTGGTTCAAAAAAACCTCAAAATGATTTCAAGTTAATCCCACCACTCTGCCACCATGTCAAGGTTCCTTCCCCACTCTGAAATCTAGGGTATAGATGTGGGGACCTGCATGAAAAAACCCCTAACCTTAGCTGGTAAAAATAAGCTTAACACTTCCCCAAGGTACAAACTATTTTACCTTTTGCCCCTGGACTTTATTGCTGCTACCACCAAGCATCTAACAAATACATAACAGGGAAAGAGCCCACTTGGAAATGTCTTTTCCCCCAAAATCCTCCCAAACCCTACACCCCCTTTCTTGGGGAAGGCTTGATAAAAATCCTCACCAATTTGCATAGGTGAGCACAGATCCAAATCCTTGGATCTTAACAATGGAAAAGCAATCAGGTTCTTAAACAAAGAATTTTAGTTGAAGAAAAAGTAAAAGAATCACCTTTGTAAAATCAGGATGGTAAGTACCTTACAGGGCAATCAGATTCAAAACAGAGAATCCCTCTGGGCGAAACCTTAAGTAACAAAAAGGCACAAAACCAGGAATATACATTCCATTCAGCACAGCTTATTTTATCAGCCATTTAAACAACACTGAATCTAATGCATATCTAGCTAGCTTACTTACTAAGTTCTAAGACTCCATTCCTTTTCTGTTCCTGGCAAAAGCATCACACAGACAGAGAGAACCTTTGTTTCTCCCCCCGCTCCAGCTTTGAAAGTATCTTGTCTCCTCATTGGTCATTTTGGTCAGGTGCCAGCAAGCTTATCCTAGCTTCTTAACCCTTTACAGGTTTTTCCTTCTGGCCAGGAGGGATTTAAAGGTGTTTACCCTTCCCTTTATAATTATGACAGGTGTTCTGTACCACTATAGAGGAGAGGGCATCATTTTGTCCTTAGTGTCTCTCTCAGCAGCTTTAGCACCTATATGGGGCACAAGACATGTGTCACACAATGGGTACATAGCTGTCTCAAACTGTCAGTTTACAGACAATTTACTTTGTATTTATTTATTTTAGGGAGTAATGTATTAGTAGTTTAACTGCTTTATAACAACTGATCCTATTTTATATGTTTACCTGTCCATACCCAACTGATCCCTGCAGACAACAATGACCTTGCTTGGAAGCACTACCACAGATCAGTTTTTCTTACAGGTGAGTTGTGAGTAATGTCTACGTTGGTTTAGGTTTAAAAAAAGTCCAGCAGACTGGCTTCTCCTTATTCTCCTTGAAGGACCATATTCTACTCCGTCCATTGCAAAGGAAATGTCTGGGTCCCTCCATATTCCTCTCACAGCATTTCTGATGAGAAGATAGAACAAAGTGCAGTGCAGAACAAAATAGATCAGCAAGACTGACCATTAAATACTGGTTTAAGTCAGGTTTCTTCCCTTACTCCAGCTGAAACATTCCTGTTACTGTCAATTTCACCGTGGGAAGCAATGCAGGTGTCTTAGGAAAGGAGACATATATGGGCCTGGTCTTTTACAAGAGCTGAGGGAGATTCTCCTTTTGGGCACTAACATTTAGAACTAGATTGTTGTCCTTTCCTTCCCACCTTGCGACTCCTGCATGTCTGGACAGATACAGTCCCTTCCATCCTTCTCACTGCTCCTCACTCTTACCAGTCTCCTCAGATATTATTCCTCACATTCACTGCATGCACACTTATGCCCAAATAGTTCCTACGGGTAGCAGCATTAGCTGCATTTCCTGCTGCAGATTCACAGGGGCACTTTCCATCTGCAGCCCATACTGCATTCCAGAATGCAGTGCTGTTTGGTGTGACGTACAAAGTAGATGTGGCTGATGTGGTAGGAAATGCAAGAAAGCACTAGAGAGCAGCCCCCTCCAGTGAGTTTCCTGTGAGGGCTCAGCTACAGTTACGATCCGCTCACACTAGTGAAGGGTGATTGCAGCAGTTCTACCTGCTGCACCACATCTGATGTAGATTGTCCGTGCAGAGCTGAATGAAGACCCCCGGGGGCAACAGGAATGTGTATTCCATGTAGAAATCCAATTGATAAAGCCACAGAACCATTTTTATAAACATCATACTCCCATTTCCCTAAGGTGAGGATTTTTTTCTTTGTGAATGTCTCCACACCATTCAGTCCATTATAATCCCCTTTCATTCTCCCTTCCTCTAAAATGCCAGTTAGAAAATTGCTTTTAATGATTTCAGTGTGCTTTCCTCTATCATCCCTCTCAGGTCATTCTAGGCACAGATGATTCTCTTAAATAATAATAAATAATAAAAAGTTTCCTGCCTTCTGCTTCTAATTTTGTTTTTCTTTAGTTCCCACTTAAGTCTTTGCCCACTTATCTATGTTGTGTAGCACAGGTTCATGCTGTGTGCTCCATTCAAGGTTTTATATACTTTAAAACTCCTCTTCTCTCTTTGATGTGTTCAAACCAGTGCAAACTCCCTTTGTTTGTTAGCATTAAGTATTACTTACCCTTCCTTAACCTACATACACAGTAGATCCAAGTTTGCTTCCAGGATGTTTGTTCTAGTTGCCTCCTTGTTTGTTAGCCAACAAATTATACTTTCTCCTTCTATGCCACTTACTTTCCACCATTGACTTCTTCCCCTACGCTGTGACTTCCTCTTTGACTCAAGCTCAATCTCCACTTAAAACGTCAGATCTTGCTACTGTATGTTTCACATTATTCATTGTTTTAGGTATCCATAGAACTATGCAAATAATTGAATTTTCAGTTCACTGGCAGTTCTGAAAAAAGTTTTGCATTGAGTTTAACAAACAGTTTTTTTTAATTTTTGGCAAATCAGGACTGGCAGCCGTAAGTAGTACACCGTAAGTAGCTCATTCCTACGGGGAGAAATTTAATACATTACACAACAGTAGGGAAGGCTGTGTCTCCCTAAACAGCTGGCTCACTTCCTGCCCCCTGACTTGCCCCCCTCATGACCCCTGACCCATCAAACCCCTACCCCCGGCTCCTTGTCCTCTGACCACCCCCTCCTGAGACCCCCTGCCCCCTGACTGCTCCCCTCAGAACCCTCCACCCATCCAAGCTCTCCTGCTCCCTGTCCCCTTATTGCCCCGGCCCCTATCCACACCTCTGACAGGCCCCCCGGGACTCCCACGCCTATCCAACCACCCTGTCCCCTTACCACGCCGCTCAGAGCATCAGGACTGGCAGCTGTAAGTAGCACATTACTATGGGGAGCAATTTAATACACTACGCCTGTCCCCGCTCAGCCCGCTGACGGTCTGGAGTTCTCAAAATATGTTCTCACCCCTTATCAAAAATTATACAAAGTTTAAATTTTTAAGCTAATTGTAGTGTATTACAGTAATCATTAAAAATATATAATGTTAATACATGGGTTTGATGAAACAAAGTAGTTGTACTTATGTGCTTGTGCTTAATTTGTGTTTTCAGTTATTTACTTTCTAAAAAAATCTTGCATGTCTCAGTCCCCCAGAAAGGGCATCTCGCACCCCCAGGGGGTGCATGCACCCCAGGTTAAGAACCACTGCACTAAACTGATAAGATCTGCATTTTAATTTAATTTTAAATGAAGTTTCTTAAATATTTTAAAAACCTTGTTTACTTTATATAAAACAATAGTTTAGTTACATAATATAGACAGAGAGAGACCTTCTAAAAACGTTAACAATGTATTACTGGCACACAAAACCTTAAATCAGAGTGAATAAATGAAGACTTGGCACACCACTTCTGAAAGGTGCCGAACCCTGCTCTCGACCAAGTGCTATTCAAGTGGGGATTTGAACTTCTGTCTCCCACATTTCCAGTGAGTGCCCTACCCGCTGGGCAGTTGAGAACAACACGTTGGGGTAGGGAAGCCACCACTTCCACTATCAATGTTTTGTGAAGGACACCTAAACCCTTTATGAATGTAGCATGAAACTTGCATCTAAAAAAAAAGTCAAATTTTGGTTGACCAGAAACTGCATTTTTGGTGGATAAACTATTTGTTGAAACATTTCACACAGCTCTATTTCTCACCTCTTATATCTTCACCCCCTTCTTGTTTATGTTACCTTTATGTACTATGTTTGTCAGATCTTTGGAGTGGGGATCCTGTCTTAAAAAAAATTCTGTAAAGCGCCACACAGTTATAGCACGACAGGAAAGCCCCTCTTTTATGATCTAATTGAGGGCTGAGAAGCTGATAAAATCAAAAAGTTAATACAACTGAACATCTCAAAGTTACAGGAGGTATGGTGCATATGTTGCAGTATTGTGCCCTGCGTCATTTTCTTCTTGTCCTTCAGACCAGCATAAACTGATTTCCTGTTCATTGCAGGCATCAGCATGTGAAGGATTGTCGACTTGTTCTTCATCAACATCACTTTTGTTGTGGGGTTGGTATTTTTTTTTATTTTGAGAAATGGTTTGTATAATTGGTCATTCATAAGTTTAGTTTTCATAAAATCAATATTCTACTGTATTTACATGTTTGTAACCCAAATTATACTTACTGTTTATCTAACCTCTATCTTAA
This sequence comes from Lepidochelys kempii, assembly GCF_965140285.1. NCBI lineage: Eukaryota > Metazoa > Chordata > Testudines > Cheloniidae > Lepidochelys > Lepidochelys kempii. Next base: position 27,059,551 of record NC_136387.1, read on the forward strand.
CTTTTTGCTGAAGCAGAATTTGACATTGTGAAGACAGTGAAAATTAATCTTGCCCTTTCAGTGTTCTAAATGGGTGTATAAATATAGCACATAAATTAGCATATTACATTGTGCATATATAGGGATAATTGATGCATATATCAACATATTAATGTTTATAAATTATAATCTATATAAGATGATAAAATGACTTAGTGGAGGGGGAGGGAGAACTAGCTGTACCCAGCAAGGCATTTATCACAAGGGATAGTATTTATAAAAGGAAAATAAAATTAGTTATTATCGTAGAGAAGGAACTAGAAAATGTTCCATTCCTACCTTCTGAATGTCATTTGTGTCCTTTTTCTCAAGCAGCCATTCTTAGGGCTTGTCGACACTGGTAATTTATAGTACAGCAAGTTTCAGCACTGTAAAGCATTAGTGTAGACCAGGGATTGGCAACCTTCAGCACATGGCTCGTCAGGGAAATCCGCTAGCAGCCAGGATGATTTGTTTACCTGCAGTGTCTGCAGGTTCGGCCAATCACAGCTCCCACTGGCCACAGTTTGCCATTGCAGGCCAATGGGTGCTGCGGGAAGCGGTCACCAGCGCATCCCTCAGCCCACGCTGCTTCCCGCAGCCTCCATTGGCCTGGAACAGCGAACTGTGCCCAGTGGGAGCTGCAACCACCCAAACCTGCAGACACTGCAGGTAAACAAACTGGCCCGGCCCACCAGCGGATTTCCCTGACGGGCTGCGTGCCAAAGGTTGCAGATTCCTGGTGTAGACAGAATATCAGTGCTGGCAGCCATGCCCCTTGTGGAGGTGTGTTTTTTTTTTGTTTTTTTTTAAGAGCGTCGGGACCACACAAGCTACGTTAAAGCGCTGACAAGTCCTTCCCATGAGTACCCATGTAAGGGAATGTGAAAGGGAATCTAAAATGAAGTTATAGTTAACCCAATGTTAAGCAAGCACTGGTTAATTCTTGTGCTCCCTGTATAATCATGCATGTATTCAAGTGCATAGATCAGCATATTATGTGGTATCCAAACATAGGGTTTGTAGGTACTATTAAGACTACCATGTTTGAAACTGAGCTGAACAGCATATATTGTGCTATGAGGTTTAGGAATGTGTGATTGTATACTATGTGTATAGTTTTAGATTAGATTATGTTAAATGTTTTTGTTGGTGCATAGGATAAGAAATGAATCCCATACATGAATGTCCACCCCTGGAGGAAACTCACTAGATATTATCACTGGAATAGCTGTAAAGAATACACTTCACTTTGATTTGTCCATATCTAGATTTTTTTTTAAGTGATCTTGGGCCAAATTCTTCCCTCTTGTAATACCAATGAACTCAGTGAAGTCTCACCTGGGGATGCCTTGGGACCTTTAACTTTCTGATCTTGACTCCTGAGAAAAATGGGAGAAGATTTTGTTTTCTGGGTTTTTGTGTGCAAAACCTTAGAGATCATGAGTTGAAGTCAGTCTTGGAGTTTTGAGACAAATCATTCAAGTGCTCAGTTACAAGTTAGAACTGACTGCTAGGCTTTATAAGAATATCAATATTTTATATTTCTGAATTATTTTAAAGAGAAAAAATAATGTAATGAGAAAAATCACAATATCTAGGGGGGAAAGCTGTCACAGTCTATATGAAATAAAGGTTGTTATTTCAGAAGTTATTTACTTGAGTTTAACTATTTAATTTCTTTAAAACTTTGCAATTTAACCAATAAAAGTCCTTCTAGGCAAAACATATTTTCTATGCTTTCACCATCAACATTGAGAGGCAGGTAGTTCTCAGGAAGAGGATGGATGTCAGGATAGTCATAGTCTTCAGCACACCAAACCATTTTGTCAGTGGAGCAAGAATAGCTGTACTGGGCTAATCTCCCAGGCAATGGGATAAGATTTGTGTTGGTGGTCACAAAGAGAGAGAGACCATGTACCAAGATATTGACAAAGCAACACACAACAGAGGAACAAGAGTCATGGATATCATATGTTTTGCAGGGTAAAGAGTTGTTCTAGTATCCACTGTGTTCCAAATTAGGGTGAACCCCTCAGTGAGGGAGTCTTTTCTCTTTATTGATGATTAGAAAGCTGTCTATACATAGCACACCTCAATAGAATATCAGTGTAGCGAAGCAATGACTCACCATCATGGTGCCTCCTGCTGGTCATCTTGGGAATTAGCTCTCCAGCATATGGAGCGCTTCCTCCTGGCTGGTGTCTCGCCTGCTGCTGGCCCCCATGCCCATCCTGGGCCCTAGTGCCCCTTTACCTTGGGGTCCTGCCCCCTGTCAGTGCCCCCACACTCTGGGTCTCCCTTCCCAGGGGAACCCCCAACCCTATCCCCACCTTGCCTCAGTGGCTACTGCCAGTCATCATGTAGCCCCCTGCTCACTGGGGGAGACTTCAGTCTGTCATGGCCACTCATTATTGGCAAGGAGATTGAACCAGCTGCCTCTTCCTATTCCCAGGCTGCACCTCTGTAGCCCCAGTACCTTTGTAGGCCTTCACCAAGGCCTGCAGTGTGGAGGTTTACCAGGCTGGAGCTCGCTCTGCTCTGCTCTGCTCTCACACAGCTAGCTCTTCTCATTCCAGGACTAGAGTGAGACTCCTGCATCCTGGCCCTGCAGCTCTCTTATAAGGGCCAGCTGGACCCTGATTGAGCTGGCTACACCTGTGGTCAGCTACTCACTCAGCTGCTCTCACTCTCCAGGGCTGCTTTTAACTCTTCTTTCCGCCAGGAGTGGGACAGTTGCCCCACTACCATCAGTATACTTGGGATGAGCTTCATCATAGTGCAGGAGCTTAAATACCTCAGCCTGGGGAGCTGTTCTTTATGGGAATCTATATTCTAAGCATGTTGGGTTGAGTTGCTCCAGTGAGGAAAGAAGCAGTTTTCCAGGTGCTTTCTCTACTCAGTTTCTCCCCTGCTCATCCCAGTATGATTCTCCTATCCTCCTTAAGTCAGTTTGTGTGGAATGCAGATTGCTATTAACCTTCACAAAGCATCTTTGCTACAGCATTGACCAACGGTACTTTCACACCTCCATGATTTTGTATGTTGTTGCTAAAAGAAAAGGAGTACTTGTGGCACCTTAGAGACTAACCAATTTATTTGAGCATGAGCTTTCGTGAGCTACAGCTCACTTCATCGGATGAAGTGAGCTGTAGCTCATGAAAGCTTATGCTCAAATAAATTGGTTAGTCTCTAAGGTGCCACAAGTACTCCTTTTCTTTTTGCGAATACAGACTAACACGGCTGCTACTCTGAAACCTATATTGTTGCTATGATTGAACCTATCGTACTGTTTCAGCTAGCTGTTGGGAGGGGAGGTACTTGGATTTTAAAAACTCTACTTATTGTCCATGAACTCTTCATACAGCTTGACTCAAAGATTTGTACATTTTAATAAATAAACTTTCTGAGGGTATAATTTGGTTGAGTTGAGGTAGAGTTGCTACCTAAGAGCTAAAAGAAGTGAAACAGCAGTTGGGTTGCTTAGAAAAGTGATTTTGTTGGGCCCATTTGTGGTGGTGAAGCAGGAATACACAATCTACCTGTGGGCATTTAGGCCCCGCTTGTACTTGCAATAAAAAAACTTCATTTGGGAAAAACATTCTCTAGAGTTGTTTTTTTCCCTTCCCCCAGTACTGTTTTTTCTTCATAGCAAAGAATTTTTTTAGCAAAGTTTTGATCTTAAAGTTTAAACTAGAAGAGGTACTCCCCCTGCCCCCCTCCCCCTGCATGGGGCTAGCCAGGAAAGTATTATGGCATTTCAGCTAGGGACACAGGAAATGTTTTTAGTTTAACTCAATTCCCAGGTTTGTGAAGAGAACTGTAGTGACTGGGGATTTTCCCTTTGATTGAAGAATTTGGATTAAATGTACTGGAAGTAAAGGAATTTATTTATGACATAATATTTTTGAGAATTTTAATTATACCCCTATTTTGTATTAACAACTTTTTATTGTGTGCATGAATAAAGAGGTGTGTAATAGCATTTGTCTTGAGGCTGCTTTATCTATCTCTGGGCTACATGAGTCCAAACAGCTTTTATAAGGTTGTAGAAGTGTTACTGGGAAAATTCTAGAAGCTTAGATCTAATGACAACTCTCAGTGTCCCCTATCCCACTAAGCACTTAATCAGGTGCTTAACTTTGTGTGTGAATAATCCAATTAAAGTCAATGGGACTACTTACTCTTAAAGGTTAACATGAGTCTAAATGATTTGCTAGATTGCAGCTAATGTCACAAGATGGTGCGGTAGAGAAGTTGTGGTTTAGCTTAGTGAAACTTTAGTAATAGTTTAGTAGCTGCATTTATGATAAAATTGTTTTAAATGGTTATGGGTTTTCTCTCTTGGTTTAAAAGTTTGTGTAATATAAGTTACAAGGGAACTGGGGAATATTTTTTATCTAGTTTGAGGGTAGAAGAAACAGTTGAAAGTGAACTGAGAGGGACTGTTTAATGGGTCTATCAGATCATCAACTCTCTGACTATCCCTTCATTTTCACTGACATTTCATAAGGTGTTCAGGATTTAGATCTGAAAGAGAAATGCAGGATTTGAATATTGAGATGATTTTAGATACTAAAAGCAAACTGCAAGAAACCTTAAAGTTTTTGAATTTGGAACAAGGGTTGTGTTGTGTCCTGGTTTGGTTTCAGGAAGTTAAGAGCTAAAAGCAGTATATATGAGGAGAAAAAAAGCCTACCAGGGCATCTCCAGTTCAGTTGAAGGTATTTATTGAGCTGCACAACTTGTTGGGCTCAAAAAAGGTATTACAAATTATTTTAAATAATTAAAGTTTAAAGCACTGCAATCCTAGTACAAATAGGATATGCTATTGTTAGCAGTATAACTTTTTTGTCTTATTGTTGTCATAGGGGAGGGGTTTTTGTTTGTTTGTTTCTCATATGCGGTTTAATGCCTCTTCCATTCCATGGGCCTGATTCTCTTCCCAGTTACAGCCAGGGCGATCAGATGTCCTGATATTAGAGGCTTTTCCTTATATGCACAACTATACCCCCACCCCAGCAAAAAAACAGTGCCCTGATTTTTCACACTTGCTCTCTGGTCACCCTAGTTACAGCACTGTGTCTTTGAAGACAATGCAAACTTGTATAAAACCAGTGTAAGATCAAGACCAGGCCCATATATGTCCCCCTTGCTAAGACACCTGCATTACTTCCCACAGTGAGATTGACAGTAACAGGAATGTTTCAGCTGGAGTAAGGGAAGAAACCTGACTTAAACTAGTATTTAATGGTCAGTCCTGCTGATCTATTTTGAGTATTTTCTACCATTAAATACCAGGTAAAAACAAAAAATAGGAAGCCTTAATGAACTGTAGGCTTCATCTAATATTTCTTTCTGTCTCTTGATCATAATAAACATAGATCTACATGTTTCTTTTCCTGCTTCACTACATGTTATCGTTCATGTTATCTTCCTTTACCCTATCACATTCTTACCACCACAGGTGCAAATATCTTCTCCTCTAGCTCCTGTCATCTGTAATAACTTTATCTAACTCCACCTCCATAATCTTCTAGTCTGAGAACATTGTTCCACTTCTATTGTTATACTTTTTATCTGCCTCTATTATTATCTATATTAACATTACAACTATGAGTCCAGATTTTTAAAACTGTATGCAAAAGTGCAGGTGCACATAAGTATGCATGCAGTCAAGACTTAAATGAACACACGTGCTTTGAATGGACAGATATAGCCACACTTTTTGCAGACTCATTTAAAAAAATGGGGCTACAATATTTAGCTCTCTACGGTGTTTTGTGATTGTTTACATAAACAAAGCGATACAAAATATTGTGATATTGTCTATGGTGAGAACCACATGCATTAAATTTAATTATTCTGTGGTTGTGTTGCCAATGACCTATGGTCAAGGTGCACTTTGATCTTACAAAATGATTACAGCAAGTGAGTTTTGATTATATGTAGGTTCCATATACCCATTTAATTGTTCATCTCCAGTTCTTAGATATAAATACAAAACACAATTTAAAATCCTTTTTCTGGGAGGCGGGGAACTCAGACCTTATTTTATAGATACAAGTTTGGAGTTAGTGGAGTGGTGAACTCAGATGCAATTAGTTTTGGAAGGTCAATTCTTACCTCTAAAATATATATGCTCTAGATTTGACAGCTGCCTTGGTTAAAGCTCACTGTTTCAGAACTCGCTAATTTTCCTTCTCCTTCCTTGTGAGGCTGAATGGCTGACTGTTATGTCTGAGATCACAGCAACTTCAGCTACCACATATTCAGGGCAGATGTTTTATTTAATCCTGAGTGATTCAATCTCATAAAACAGCGATGGATGACAATCGCTGAGCTGTGAAATTCCATGTGTATCTGTGACTATTGTTTTATAAATAAAAATTCATCACATGGGGAGTTTCATTATAGTAGCAGTCACTACCTCCAACCAAAGAAACAGCTTGGTACATCCAAATTAGTCTTCCCTGATCATATTAATGTTGATTTTCTGTGACATTATTCCATATCATTCATAGGTCCATTATTTCACAAACTAATGTGTTGGGATTTGAGCATATTTTTTGATACACTGGCCCTGCTGCCATATGTGTATCAAATAGATATAATTTTCATCTCACCAACACAGAGTGCAACTCTGCTATTAAAGACTGCTTACCTCATAAAAAGAAAAGTAATGTGCTATCAGGGAAAAAGTAATTTTAATATAGGAGGTTGAGGGCTGGGAAAGAAATAACAGAGAAAATGGATGTGATTCAAAAAGTGGGGAGACTTCAGGAGCTTAATACAAATTTTCTTAATATTGTGTGGCCTGATATGCAGTGAGGAGATTAAATTGAATATTGATTTTGGAAAGGTGCACCTATGCTGTTAAGATGATAAAAAAATTGATCACCAAGGAGACTTGCACATGGAGACATCATCATAGCTGCCATCTTCTCCAAGAAGTCATAGCTTCAACTCCTGGTAGAAACGTTGGGCTGATCAGAGTAATCAAGGGAAAAAAATACTAAAATAATTCTTAACGAGCCTAAGAGTTTGAAGTCTATGATGAAGAATTTCTGCCTATAGCCTTGAGCAGCAATAGAGAATCATTCCCTCTGGGACACCTGGCATTGGCCACTGTCGGAAGACAGGATACTGAGCTAGATGGACCTTTGGTCTGACCCGTATGGCCATTCTTATGTTCTTAAAAGGTATGGCTATCCAGTGAGATCAAAGATGAAATAGGAGACAATAAAGATTGAGGAGATTAAGCTATTTTTGAGTTGACCAAAACCAAATTTAATTAGAAATAAATAAAATTAATTTATAATAGCTGAGGACTAGCATTTTGCTTCAAGAGAGTGGAGAGTTAACTGGGTGTTTGTGTTTACAGAAACTATGTTTCAAAAGCCTTTGAAATGTTTCTATTTCCAACCTAGAAATCCAATTTTAAAATGGATCAGTGATAGCCAACAAACAGGGTAAAAAAGCTTCCATCCCTTCATCCCCCCAGATTTCAGACTAGAAGCCTTTTAGAAAGGAATGATTCAGTACTTTTAGAGTGTGACCCTTTCACTTCTAGGAACCAAAGGTCAAGACTTTAGGTTAGTCATAAACACAAATGTGTGTTCTCATTCGAGACCCTAGTAAACATCAGATCACACTATTTGAGTAGCCTTAGTGTAGGGTAGAGGTTCATTAGTGCAAAAGACATTTCAGGTCTGAAGGTAAAATTCTGAGTTTGGAAGCTTCCACAGCATCTGCATGTACTACATTACTCTACTTTTTGCTTATAGAACTACACTTTTACTCACCGTGTGAATTCCAATAATAAAAAGCAAAGAGAAAACAATTTAGCAGTAAAAAGTAGAAACAATTGAGTACTATTATCACAATCCTTGGATACTGGCAGATAAATACTATTGTGATGGATGCCTTAGAAATACAAAAGATAATTTAGATAAAGTAGCATGATTTTGAAACCAGAGTGGGCCACACAGATAATTTGACATCTGTGTAAGTCGGATGAGTGTGATGAGCTAGAAAGCTTGTTACATTGTTTTGTCTTGTTTTACACCACATTCTGTTTCCTTGTAGTCTGTCCATATTATTCTTGGCAGAGTCACAGTTGCTTATCTCTGCCATTCCACCCTTTCCCTGCCTGACTATTGTAATGACCAGTTGTCACCCATTTGATGCCTACCCATGTTCACTGTCCTTGTTGACTTAGGCTTTGTCCTCTCTGGCAAAAAAGTGGTTACTTTTACAATGAGATAACAAATATTGATAGTTATGTCACTTTAAAATCCTAAGGGAAGAAGAAGAGCTCTGTGTAAGCTCAAAAGTCTGTCTCTTCCACCAACAGAAGTTGGTCCAATAAAGGATATTACCTCACACATTTTGTAAGTGGAGACAGGACATTTGTAGTGTTTACCACAAGGTGGGCTAGGCTAGGTAGATAGATCAGCACTATACCCAATGCCCTTGGTTGACATCATCTAGTTTACTTCATGTGCTTTGCCTCCACTATGTTTTTACAGCAATGTAATTAACACACATTAGTTATCCACTATAAAAACAAAGCTGTTTTGTCAGTGAAACCACAACTTAGTGCTACTCAGTTCAATGCTGGGCAGATAAAGTGTCACACTAAAACAGTCAGGATCTCTTAGCTGGAAATATTCAGGGTTTTTTTTTTTTTTTTTTTACATTGAGCAGAGACCATTATTCTGAATTTCACTTTACCTGATGGATAACAAATGAAGTGGATAATTCACAGTGTAATTTGAGTCACATAAATGATTTTTTAAGGAAGATTAAAAGGCATTGAAAAGAGTGGAGTTGATGAAGCATATTGTGCTACCTTGTGAGACAGATTGGGCCCTGGTTTATTTAGAGAGCACCTGTCTGCTTGTGTCATATAGCAGCAGCTGAACTCATCTGTGGCATTCAAGCTGACACCACCTCAGATTTAAACAGGACAGTGGTAACAAAAGAGTGTTACCAGTGTGGGGTCCTCAAGACAGGAATTTGCTCCCTGCTGACAGAGCCTGAATGTCTTGACCTTCAGGGTACATTTCAATCCTCTTCATTTTCCAAGAGTTGATCTGATGAGGTAGATTGAAGGATTGGTAGGTCAGGAGTGAAAGTCTGTTCTCGTGAGATGGGTGAGCATGGCCTACTGGGTAGTACACTGGACTAGGATGAAGGCGATCTGGGTTCTATTTCCAGCTCTGCCACTGACATGCTGGGTGACCTGGGCAAGTCAGTTCACTACTTTGTGACTCAATTCTCCTCTGTAAAATGGGGGTTAGGCTACTGACCTCTTTGTAAAGTACTTTGAGATCTACTGACAAAAAACTTTATATAACAATTAGGTCTTATTAACTGTGGACATTGGTGCAGTTTATAATTGTATGCATTCTTTACACATATTTGGACAAGCTCCTAGAGCTGTGGATCAGTAAATTTCAAATAAATATATCACATATTAATGCAGAAGTTAGTGTACTGTGACCATACTTAGAGTCAAGAATAGTAGATTTCCTATAGCACAAGGTCTTTATTACAGTAATAGCCAGGTTCACTTTACACAGTTGCTATTTATAGTTCAAATACTGGAAGACTGATAGAAATCAAGATTTCTATAGAAACAAGAGAAGTGATTGTATCTTTTATGGAGTACAATATTAGGAAAATTGTCTCATATGCCAACATTAGTATTGAATTTTGGGAAAAAAGGAGATTTAAGGAAGGAGAGACAGGTAGAAACTGAAAAAGCTGCCTGTCTGCACATGAGAACACCCTAAATAACCAACCCACTTACATATTTTCTTTATTCCTGGGGCACCTGGCTGATTGCAAAGAACTCTCCTTTCCAGGTCAGTCTTTTTTTCATCACTCTCTATTAGACGTCTTATTGTGTATGAGTCTACTTGGAGATCAAAGATGGACAATATCTATAACACTGTAAAGAGATAAAATATATCAACTTGTGTTTTGAATTCATAACTTCAGTCTTCTCCTAATTGGCTTATTAATAGTCAGTGGTTAACAAGAAAGTACCTTGATATTGCACAAATAAAATAAACTACATTCTGTCCTCAGTTATAACCATGGAAATCCCCTAGACTACAAATGACTGTTTAATAGACATAATTTGGGGATTTAGCCCAATATCTGATAAAATACTTGCAGATACTCTATGCAGTTGTATAGCATTCCTGAGATGGAATTATTGAAAAGATATAGAAATATCAGCTACTGTATGATCCCATTTCACCAGGCAGGAATACTGTACCATGCCTACTGTACATATGCAGCCTGGTACCAAGAAGAACCCCTTCTAGATTAAACTAACTCAACGTGTGTGTGTGTGTGTACGTGTACATGTGCTTGTGCATGAGGATTAATTTTATGATAGGCAAAAATAAATTATATTAAAGACATTATTAGATTAAGTGATTAAGTATGTTTACAAGTTCTTTGAAAACAGTGGGATATAACTCACTAAATACAGATTCATTTGTATTATACAGATTCTTGTATTCAAGAAGTTCTTGGTGGAAGTGTCATCCACTTGGTAACAAAGCAGGTAATGAACTTGCTTTTAAAGTGAAGATGCCCTAAAGTATGGAGGGCTATTACCAAAATATGACTCTTTTACTAATGACCTGTTACTAGTTAATCAAGTTTAAAGAACACTGCGAAGACTTGCACATGACAGGGAGAGAATTTCAAGGAAAGTGTAAAATTGAGACCAAATTCTGATTTCAGTTAAACATATGCAACTCTCAAGAATTAGGCCACGTGTATCTACAGAAGAAAAGATGTGTTCAGATAAAGCTAACTTCTAGGATACAAGAATGGGCAATAAAAGCAGCAAAATCTGGAAAATTATTAGGGTTGGGTTTGTTTTCATTGGCTTTTGCAAGATATTAAAAAGTATATCTATTTCTGACCTCCCTCCCCTATAAAATTTGATAAGATGGTGTATCTTGCTACCGGACTCAATTAAACAGATGTTACTTGCATATCAAAATGAAAAAGGATTATGCCTCTAGATTATAAATTCCACTCTAGTAGTCTCTTAGGATTTATATGGATCTATAAAAAGACGAATACAATATGATTTTTTAAAAGGATAAAATATTACATTGTCACCATAGAAAAAAAGAGGACATAGATTTCCTGACTTTGAAGTACTTTAACACTACATAGGACATCACAACCGTCTAGTTTTCTTACTGAAGATCAAAAGCCTAATTTTCTATTGATGAGCAACTGAATTCTTTCTGTTGTCAACTTCCTTCCCCAACTTATCCTTGAACTGTTTGTATTGTTGGATTATTGTAACTCACTATATATTGGACTAATGGTGAAGGATACTATATTTGTGCGAAATATGATTCTGTGGGCACCATTACAAACTTGACAATTACTGTGCTGCATGTTACCCTGGTATTCCACATTCCAAGTGCATTATAAATATAGTCATGCCATGAATAAAGCAGCAAAATTAATTTCACCAACAAATGTAAGATTTTCAATGGCAGTAGCCATTACATTTCATATTTTATCAGGAGATATAAAAGTTTCCTATGGGTAATGCAGTGCCTGTGGAGCTAATGCTTCCCTTTGCTAATATTGTCCATTAAGTAATGGCTTCTCATTGTCAAAACTCAATTCAATACAGCAGACCAGTTCTGAAGGTAGCACTTGTGAGAGTGTTTAGTGTACAGACGCTTCCTGACTTACGCAATCATTCCGTTCCGGAACGCCTTGCGTAACTCAAGTTTTGTGTAAGTCGGAAACATATACCCGAGCATTACTCAAAAAAACCCCAAACAAACAAAAAACCCCTCCTATTTCTAGCTTACGGCGCTTTTTCTGTAAATGCGGATTTGCGTAAGTTGGGTCTTGCATAACCCATGGAGCGTCTGTACAGTAGTTTGAGGAATCGCAGATTTTGAAACAGGAACTAAATCCTGTACTTCCCAGAGGCTTTATGGATTTGTGAATATCTGCTGCAAACATGTTCAGACAGAACTCAATAAAGAATAGATAACAAAATGTAAAACAAGAAAATTAAAAGCCTCCTTCCTCTCAGGAATATGTTTTTTCTTTTCCATTTGGAATTGCTAAATGATTAAAATAATATATGGCCACTGTCCTGTAAAATCTTTGCTTAGGGTTAGAGAGCCAGGCACAATCAAAGTAGTATATCCTTTCTGCCTCCTTGCGCTAGTTGCATTTGAGTAATCCAGCCTACTGACTGGAAGTGCAAATTTGTTTTGTCCTGCATGTGCTGTACTTATCCTTCACGAATATTGACAAAACTCAGCAGGGATTTAGCCGAGACAGTCAGATCATTCCTCGTAGAAAAACCAGTAATAAATCTGGGAGGGCTTACTGTTTGTACAAGATCTAAAAGCGGCTTTCAGAATTTGCCGGAGGAGGCTTGTATAGCCATGAGTAAGGAGATTATGTAAACTGCTGAGGAGAACTGAGAGAGTTTGCAAGGGATCTGCCTGGCAGGAAGTCTATGTTAAATAAATAAATTAAATAAAAAGCTCTCTGAGTTCTCTTATGCCAGTGGGTTTCTGAAACTCACTGCTATCCACATGATACATTCCAGATTCCTAGTTCAGACACTAGTCAAATCCAACAGTGCTAGTTTCACCCATATCAATCTCCTTGTCATCTCTTCATTAACAGTATTATTAAAGCACAGCATAGCTTCCTTGGGGAAAGTACTTTCTGAAGTCTAAACCTTGGGCTCTCGTCTGCCACCTCTGTTCTGGTAGTTATTTCCCTTTTCAGGCACTTCTCCCACACTCTTTATTATTACTTTAACCCCAGTTCATGAAAAAGTTTTAGTTATGGATTTAAACTAGCAGTGATGTAATTCTCCAATTTACATGAGCCCTTGCTGTTGTGAAGAGCTTGAAGTTCTGTGTAACTATACCTTTAGGGCTCTTTTGTGACTGTGATTCTATTCAGTCTAGCTTCTTATATCACCCTTATCACCATAAATAATGAACACCTTCTAGTAGTGCATTAAGTGGTGCAACTAACAGCTGTCATATGATTGTGAAAGGCTCCTGTCTCTGGAGGACCTGAATTGAAGAATTGTTCCCCAGGATGCAAGGCTGAAGTTCTTGTTCAGATTTTTTGTTAACCATATATATTACCCTAATGTCAACCAACTGGAGCATAACACTATGTAAAATATCAGTGTATGTGTAACTTCTCTTTTGATTACAATCACCAAGGCAACTCTCCTCCTCCACTCATCCAACACATTGCTTTGGGTTCCAAAACAATAGAAAACTCAGTGCAAAAAATCATAGAAACCCCTCTATGTTGAAACAATACTTTCCACATTGTTAAGATGTCCAATCACAAATCAAGCCAGGTTTACTTGAAGGGTTCGTGAACATTTCCAAACCTTTTGTGACAAACCTGGGCTATGTTCAGAGTTTGTAATGAAATCCGAAAGCCAGCCAAACATCATCTGGTTCTGGGTTTCCTTGCAAACCCTCTTAACTGCTCAGTTGGACACTTCTTGAAACACAACATTTGGATGTGTAAATATTTGGTAAGTTATAATTTGAAGGCACCCATCAGTGTCTATAACTGCTTGCTCATCTTGGAGCAATGGGAAAACTAATTTTAATGTTGGTCTTATATACAAATGAATAAGTCTAGTAGATTGAAATATTAAATTATGCTCCTAATGCAAATATATTTTAAATCCCAGTTTACACACATGCATGTAGTTTATACATTTGGACAAAAATTGGGTAAATCCCTAATGTATTGTACAAATGAATTGTTCATACACACTATACATTAATGCTGTTTCTGTATGCAATGCTCCAAACTCTCACGTTCACCCCTCTCAATTAGGAAATGAGTATAACTATGCTTGTCTTTCTGACCTAACTCCCTACATGGTCGCAACCACAAAGGGGTTTCAGATTACAGGGCTCTACAAGCACGACATGAAAAATATATAGGTTTTTAGAAGGATTTGTTTATTTTTGAACCTATGGAATTAGCTCACAAGAGGCCCAATTGTTGTAAACCAACATTATTCCACTGACTTAATGGAGCTAAACCAATTTACATCAGCTGGTGATGTGGCCCAATGGCTGTACTGTGAAGACAGATATTATATTAACTATTATTTGATATACTTCACTAACAAGGAAGTTACCACACATTCTTGTTTTGCAGTTGTTGTCTGCAGGTTTTTCAGTTTAAGACGGGCTGTATTTGGAATACTACAGTTATAAAAGTCAGACCTGATAATGGGCCCAATCCTACTGTTATTGAGGTCAGGGAATTTTGCTGTTCATTTAAATGGGAGTTAGAGAAGACTCAACTTTATTATTAAATGCAATATATTAGTTAAATAGAAGAAAGAGGGCAAAGACTGGCTTTTGATCATAATCTGTGAATAGAAGCTTGGTTTATTTGAATGGATGTTCTTTTTTGGCTTTCATGATATTCATTTCTTTGATGTTTGCTTCCATAAACTTTTATTCATGGAAAGTATATGGACTGCCTCATTAATACAAAACCACTGACTCAGTTGTCAAAGAGTGCAGCTGTGAATTTTGGTAATTGCCTAATTAATCTAATGATACATTTTTCCTATCATGATCAGACTAATAGATTTCAGTGCTAGAGTCACATTCTTCAACAAAGTTGTCTTGATTTTGTTTTGGGATAGTGATGTGGAATTGTGATAAGCTTAGTCAGGTTAGTAGAGCTGAGTGAATAATTATTCCCCCAACCCCTCCAAAAATAGTTCAATGAATTTCAGGAAAGGGTTTAAAATAAATGACTCAATGTTTTTCTTGTTATTATTCAAACAGCTGTAGTCCTGCACTCAGAATTCAGGGCCACAACTACTTATTAGGCAAAACTAACTGTAAGGACTCTTACAGAGTTGCCCCATCCCTGGGAAGCACCGGGGTGGGGAAGAGTTCTGTTCTGGAAAATGCAATTGGCTACATGTTAAGGATGCATTAGACTCCACAGGCCATGGATGGCCAGTTCTAGTAGCGGTATGGCCTATAGTTCTGCCTACTCACTCCTTTTTGGCAACTTGCTCCTAGGAGGAACAGCACAGTAGCACTCCCTATGTTCTTATCCTGAGCCATGAAAATGGAGGAAAGACTTACTCTACTTTCCCATCCCCAAGTGCAAAGCCATACAAGGGCTAGGAACAGTTTAATGCTCCAAGCATAGATTTGGGAATAAGCAGTTAGGCTAGTATTGCAATTTTTTTTTAAAGAAGAGATTTAATAAATATAATTTATCAATCACTAAGCTTGTGTGTTACTAAAGTGTAGGATAATGGTAAGTAGTATAGCTCTACTTATACCTAATGGTGGGACGCAGTCTCTATAGAGCTACCTTGACATCAGTCATCCGATTTTTGTGGTGTTTATATTACTGTTGCTCCTCTACTGAGTTGTAGCACATTTCAGGCTGGCCAGTTTCCTGTTGGATAAGAAATCAGTGACAAGGAATCTGGGTATTTTCTTACTGTAAATTGTTTTATTTATGTCATCAACACTAAGCTTTGACCAGAGGTGTTCAAATGGCATTCATACAAAATCCTTTTTCAGGAGTCTCAGCCACATCACCAGTATTCACTTCCCACTGTACCCCAAGAATTGACTCAAGCTAGAGAGATGAAGGCAGAGAAATGATTCTCCTGCTGCTTGCAACTGCACTGCACTAAAAAGCTTACCACAACACAGCATTGCTTCAAAGACTGAGTGGTGGTTGACCACCAAGAAAAAGGACTTGTAAATTTCTGTGTGCCATAACACAATTTACATACATGTGCCGTTGCTGTATGTACACCGTATACATTCACAAAAATACATTAATTAAATAAGAGTCACATACAGTGAGAGTTTGGCTTGTGAATCAAAGGCTGTATAGCATATGGGCATTAGAGTTGCCTGTTGCCACTTTATAGTGACCAGGTGAAATTTTGGTCAATGATCTCCATGCACAAGGCATTCAGGATGACGCTTCTTGTGGTACCTACTAGTTAAACGTGGAGCTGTGGGAAACAATCATATCACTTCTTACACATGTGCAACTGAATAAGGGAAAGAGACGCCTTCCACATGAAGGAGTACATCTTGCCTCCACCTCCCTAGACACAGAGGCTTCCATGGTAGTTGGAACTGCATGGGGTAAGGGTTGTCAGAATTCCATGTGATTTTGCATTGTGACTGGTGTACGGGGGGTTGGGAGCCAGATGACCTAGGTCTATGTTATTTCTCCCATAAATGAAGGGTACATAGTGACTACAGGGGGTATTTCAGTGAGTGACTGAGTGGATAGGCAAGGGGAGGGGAAGGCTTCTTCTCCATTCCACCCTCTGTGGAGAAGAGGAGTGCACATTACTTGGTTGACCCAGGATTTGGGACAAAATGCTTGATATTGGGAAATAGTCTCAATCCGTCCTGTTAATCTGTGGGATTAGGAATAGGGATAGGAACATTTATTGTTGCATCTGCTAAATTGGAGGTCATTCTTGAGATCAGATCATAGAGTATTAAAGATGTGTGCTAATAATTGCAGCGATATTGAATTGTGAAAGAATTAAGAGTTATATTAGTGACTCTAGGCAATTAAAAAAAAAGCAATGGGAAATAACCCACTGCCACCTTTACTATAAAAGGGGGCTGGGGAAATGGGGGATGCTACCATGACACCAAGAAATGCTAGCAGAAACTTTATATTTTACAGGAATACTCGGTCATTCATTTTATACAAATATAATTTAAATTGTTTTAGTGCTAAATTACTACTCAGAGTACCATGGTACCATCCCTTTTATGGCTAATATAGCTAAATTCCTGGAATGCTTTAAAAAAAAAAAGTACTAGTAAGAGTGAATATTGTATAGCTGTCTTCTTTCCTGATTTCTTCTTGTATCGTTTCTAGGGTTTGGAACAGTATCTGACCTAAATCCTCTTGGGACCCCTCTTTTCCCACCCCCCGATGTGACAGATATTTACCTCTTCCAGTAATACTTTCCCTCTCAATGTCCTAGATCCTCAAACTACTCAAGGGAGCTTTCACGTTGTTACATATAACGGAAAACCATGTTGTTAGTAGTACATTTTAACCATAGGTGTCTGAGTGAGTGAAGGAGAAAACCATAGATACAACATGGGGAAGCAAGCAGCCAAGAATAAAAAGATTAAAATTCTCCTTTACTATCAGAGATGTTAATGATGTTGTGTATTTTGTACTAATGATGTCCATTAAGAATATCTAATATCTGAAGCTTTCCAACAAGAAATACTATATACTTATATCCTACAGTGTTTTGAAAGCCCAAGTTTCTAGGGGAGGAAACTTTGGTGAAAAGAAAGTAAGGCATTGTGTTGGGGCGCAGGAGAGCTGGGTTAAATTTCTGGCTCTGTTATCATCTTACTATGTGATCTTTAGCAAGTTTTTGTGCCTCAGGTCTTCAACTGCAAAGTGAACATAATAATAATACTACTTCTCTCCTATACTTTGTCTGGCTTGTTATTTAGGTTGTAAACTTTCTGGGGCAGGGACTGTTTTCTTACCGTGTTTTTCTAGAGTGTTAGTACAATGGTGTCCTAATCTTGGTTGGGGCCTCTGTGTGTATACACAGGCTTTTTTTTTTTTTTTCTTTTTTAAATGGTCTAATTCACCTGCTTTTCAAGTAGTCACACTTTAGCTGCTATTGTAATACAAATAAATAATAAAGGCTCCAACTAAGATCAGGACACTATTATTCTCTCTCTTTCGCCTAGGACAAGATTTGCAGATCAGTCTGGAGATGTAGATGAATCTTCCACTATGGGTGGAGAAAGATTACGTAAATGAGGTCACTTAGATCTGAGATGACAGAAAGTTATACATTATTGGTCATTGTGCTATTCTGGAAGATCCCTCAATGAGAAGCATGTGCAGTGTATACATTTGGTTGTGTATTTGAAAATAAATTCAAATAGATAAATTAAATTTGGGACTCTTGCTGCACCCATTTTTTTTTAAAATATGTGTAGAATAAAGCAGGCACATACTCTCTTGCATGTGGGCTGGGATAGAAGTGGAAGATGGTGTAACGGTGTGAGGTGGAGTGTAACTATACTCTGCAAGATCTCAACTGGAAATGGTCCCTTAGGAATTAGAGCTACCTAGTGGCAGCGTGCAACATTACTAACCCAGGCACTGAAAATCAGGCCTCAGGCCCCTAAATATCATGAAAATTTTTAAAATTATAAATGTTGATTTCTTTTTATATGCCTTCCCATTTCTGAGCCTTCTGACTCATGTTTTCAGGCTATTTCTGCACAAGCATGAGTGCCAGGAGTTTAGTTTTTCATTTAATTGGAAGCAGAGATTTTCATGAAATCACTTGGCTCCTGGTGCGTGGTCTTTAAGAAAACCACCAAGTATTGTAAGAGTTAACAACCTTGAGCCTGAGCACCAGGAAGTCATAACTATACATCTGCGTCTTCCACCCCCTCTTCGTCAAGGGGTACATGGCATAGTTGAAAATTTAAAGTATGGTCTTTAATGTGATTTGAATGAGATGTTTCAGCATATTGTTGAAGCTGTGAGCAAACCTATAAGCAGAGCAATATCAACTGAACTGTGCAGAGAGTAATCTGTGCTGTGCACAAACAAGGACGCACAGAGAATTGTCTAAGAAGAAACTAGTGATTAAAGTTTTTGCTGATAATCGCTTTGTGCATGCTTGAATTGTGCTGCTAAAACCCTTTTCTGCTCAAAGCCATCTGTATGAATTGTACATTTGTAAACAAACACAGATTAGGATAATTTATTAATCCTTTGTCTGCTGTCCGCTCATTTTTCCTACTAAAAAAAATAGCCTACTTCCCAGCTCCCAAGAATGTTAACCTCTCAGGACCAAGATAGCATTTTAATTGGTTTACCTGTAAAAACGGGCTTTTATTCCTGCACCAAACATGCACATTTCTATATGTAATTCATGTTACAAAGTGTCGTGCCCACATGTTTTTAGGATTAAGTATAGTATGTTAACTTCTGTCAGCACAAATATGGCAGGGAGTCTTATAAATTAATGGACCCATTCGCTATTCCAGTGTGCACACATAAAAAATCCTACAGGGAGGTCAAGAAGCTAGTGAGAAATGTTATTCAGGTTATCTTCTCTTTGCCAACTCTTTGTGGCAGTTTGTACTTCATTCTCCTAAGTGAATGACCAAGTTTTAAAAAATCACAGAGAGGCTAAGTACTCTGGCCTGACAGTTAGCCACAGGAAGGTAAAGATGTATTGTATATACAAGGAGAGATGAAAGGTCAGTTAATTGAACATCTCATAAGTGTCAAGTGATGAGCAGCATAGAGAGGAGCCCTATCGTTACATGTTCTGTACGTTGAGAGGCAGAAAGCATAGAAGGTCCTTTCCACCAATTACAAAATTGTTATAATAAAGCAACATGCCTACCATAGTTGTCATAGAGCAGTGCAGCAAGATGGTTTTATCAGGTGGAAGGTTTGAGGTTGAAGAGATTAAGTCCATATAGATTGGAGAAAAGGCAGCGGCAAAGGGTTCTTATAACAGTGGTGAATATCTGTATTTTGAATTATTTCCCCCTCAGATGTATTACACTGCATTTTCCCCCAATCTCTTTAGGACCATTGGCTTTATTTATTGAACTTGGCTGGTGTTTGCAATCCCTCTCAATTTAGTAGCAGCAGCACATTTTACTAACAAGATATTTATCCATCTTGCCAGATCATTAATGGAGTTACCATATAAAATCAGATGTGATCCAGATACCCATGTACCCCACTAGACACCTTCCCAGAAGGGAGACGAAATCCTACCTGATCTATCCCAGCAGATCCTAGGAAGCACTGAATTTACAGCATGGTGGCATGGGAGATCATATATATTCATGCCTTCCTTCTCTGAGGGCCAGATTAAGGTAATCTGGCACTGTAGACAGAGTAAAAATGTGGGGTCCATCCTGTTGCCCTGTTCCCAGTAAGCCCCACCGATATTGGCACAGCCAACATCCATCTGTTCCTTAGGCAGGTGGACACCACAGATCGCAGTGCTAAGGGGGATAAGGAGAGCAGCTCCTCACAGAGTTCGCTTCTCATGGGGAAGGAGGTATATAACCCCTCTGAGCTTTATATTCTATGAATTCCTCTGCTCTATTAGACTGGTTGATGTGGCCTCATATAGACCACTCTGCTTGGGTGCTGGGGAACTGCGGCCCCCCCTCCAAGACCTCTGTTTGAATGGGATGCCCTGAAGAGCTGCAATGGTAGGCTGAGGGCCTCTCACTCTTCTGGCCTGCCCAAGGAGCCATAGTAATGGCAGTCTGGAACAAGAGAAGGCCAGAGCCCATCCAAAGGTGGCTGCAGTGGACTGGTAAGGAGAGAGGTGGCAGTCTACCTGAAGTCCATGACTGGCAATGATTGTGTTCCCTCCTACCTGGCCCACTTGCAATGGTAGTATATAAATTAGGCTCTCTATAGCTCCCAGTCTCTAATCTGCATGAAGTACAGGAGCAGGTGCTACAAGAAGACTGAGATCTAGTATTAGTAGTTCCTCTGATGAAAAGGGATGAGCAGGAAGTCAGGAATTCTTTCTGTCAACTGGATCACAGCAGCAGGGTTGGTTATTTATGCAGAAGTCCATGTCTAAGCCATATTTTTATAGTCATTGGAACATCATCACAAACATCAAGTACTCACATGAATCCTAAACCAGGGAGCCAAAAGCCAAGCAGAGTTGGACCCTGCAAAGGAAATTGAAACCAATAATAACAGGTTCTTTGGCCATATAACAAGGAAAGAAGAAACAGGACCACTAAGAACTGAAGATGGGATCAAGATTAAAGATAATCTATGTATGGCATAATGCCTAAATGAATACATTGCCTCCATTTTTAATAAGGGTAATAAGGAGCTTGAGGGAAGTGACAAGGTGGCTAATGGGAAGAAGGATATGGAAGTAGAAATTACCACATCCGAGGAAGAAGCTAAACTCAAACAACTTAATGGGAGCAAATGGTGCACCCTGGATAATCTCCATCCAAGAATATTGAACAAACTGGCACATGAAATTGCAAGTCCAATAGCAAGGATTTTTAATTAATCTAAAGTCTGAGTAGTACCCTAGGACTGGAGAAATGTAAATATAGTACCAATATTTAAGAAAGGAAAAAAATAAAGTGATCTGGGAACTAGAGGCCCTATTAGGGAGGGATAGCTCAGTGGTTTGAGCACTGGCCTGCTAAACCCAGGGTTGTGAGTTCAATCCTTGAGGGGGCCATTTAGGGATCGGGGCAAAAATTGGGGATTGGTCCTGCTTTGAGCAGGGGGTTGGACTAGATGACCTCCTGAGGTCCCTTCCAACCCTGATATTCTATGATTCTATTAATTTGACCTTATTTGTATGAAAGGTCTTAGAAAAGTTTTGAGAAAGAGAGAGAGAGAGAAAGAAAATAAGGACATAGAGGTAAATGGTAATTGGGAGAAAATACAACATAGTTTGACTATATCATCAACCTGATCTTTTTCTCTGAGAAAATAACACATTTTCTAGACCAAGGAAATGAAGTCCATCTAATCTACTTGGATTTCAGTAAGGCATTTGATACAGTTCCACATGGGAAACTATTAGATAAATTGGAGAAAATTGGGATTAATACAAGAATAAAAAGTTGGGTGTGGGGGGCAATGGCTCTCTCAACCTACTCCAGACCCCACTGTCTTTTCTACTGTTTTTCCTCCCAGTTCATATTACATGAGGGGATCTCTGTGTCAGACAAACAGACAAAAGAAAGGTCCTTGCCCCTCTCTTTCTCTTAAGAGAGAGGGGAATCTAAGTGAAACCAAAGGCAAAGGTGGCCTGTCTCTCAGGCAGTCTTTCTGGATTCAGCTCGATGAGCTTGGTCTATCAGAGTCTATGGCCGCTTAGTGGAGCTTACCTACAGTCCCTCCTCTTGGAGTTTACTGCTTTACAGATGGTTTGTGCAGCTTTGGAAGTGGCATAGCCCACAACTGTCTTATTCTTGGCTGTCCTGTCTCTGCAGTGAAACAGCCCTCTTCCTGTTTACCCCTTCCTGTGTCAGGTTTCTCCTTTTAAGCTCCTCCCCCTCCACACAGAACAAGTCTTGCAGGTGTGATTCATTAGTACTGAACAGGCTCAGAAGAGCTTGTTCGTACCCTCACCACCAAAGTGAGGATGTGTCCCTTCACAACATTCAAATAACTGGTTGCAGGAGAGACTACAAAGGGGCATGCTTTTTTTTAATTTTTTTTTTTTGAAGCAGAAAAAAAAATTATTTGCACAACACTTACAGAGAATCACCAAAAAGAAAAAAACAAAACTATGCAACAAAACAAAAGCAAACACAAGGTATAACACAGCAGCCTTCAGGAGGGAGAAGTGTTCATGCTAGCCTGGGCCCAGAGCGGGGTGGGGGGGGGCTTCCTCGACACTCATGGTCTTCCACCCTCCTGAATTACCTGGTGGCCTAGAGTGGGGGGGCTTCCTCGAGTTACCTAGTGCCTAGTGCCACCCCCTCGAGTTACCTAGTGCCACGCCCAGTGTCACCGATTATTCCTCTCCTGAGAGTGCCCGACAAGATGGGCACAACTGCGGGGTGGGCAGTTTGGGGGGGGAGGGACGTACACCCATGTGTGATAGGACTCCTCTTAGGTGACGGTAATGATGGTATCCACAGCGGCAATGGCTGGGGCTGGGGTCTCTCGCTCTTCCCCTCAATCAAAGGGTCAGATGGAGGGAACCGGACGGGGTCACCGAGCAGAGAACCTCAGACAGCGCCCACCGCTCCTCGAAGGCATCAAGGGAGTCGGTGGACACCGTACAAAGGGGCATGCTGCAAGGTGAACTGTCAGGCTGGAGGGATGTTACTAGTGAGGTTCCTCAAGGATCAGTCTTGGGGCCAATCTTATTTAACATTTCCATTAATGATCTTGGCACAAAAAATGGGAATGTGCTAAAAAAATTTGCAGATGATACAAAGTTGGGAGGTATTGCTAATATGCAGAGGACCAGAATATCATACATGAAGATTTGGATTACCTTGAAAACTGGAATAATAGAATGGGATGAAATGTAATGATGCAAAGTGCAAGGTCATGTACTTACCGACTAACAAGAATTTTTGCTATATGCTGAGGACTTGCCAGTTGGAAGTGACAGAGGAGGAGAAAGACCTGGGTGTATTGGCCGATCACAGGATGACTATGAGTTGCTAGTGTATTGCATCCATGACAAAGGCTAATGCAATCATAGGATGCATCAGGTAGGTATTTCCAGTAGAGCTAGGGAAGTGTTATTGCCATTATAGAAGAGACTGATGAGACCTCATCTTGAATACTGTGTGCAATTCTGGTCTCCTATGTTTAGGAAAGATTAATTCAAACTGGAACAAGTTCAGGGAAGGGTTATTAGGACAATCAGAAGAATGGAGAACCTACCTTATGAGAGGAGACTTAAGGAACTTGGCTTGTTTAGCCTAATAAAAATGAAGGATACGAGGAGGTATGATTGCTCTCTATAAATACCTCAGAGAGTTAAACACCACAGCATGAGAGGAGTTATTTAAGTTAAGGGCCAATTTTACCATGACTGGTTAGTCCCCACTTCTGGGATGCCACCTGATGTACTGGAGTATCACTGAGCCCCTCCCACTCCACCAGTCTGGATTCCCTCTCCCTGTTTTGATGAATTAGGCTCTCCAGCTTCTTGCAGCATGAACATGCAGGTAGGGCCACACCCAGCTGCAGACACAGACTGAATTCAGCTCTGTGTGAGAGGATTCACTCAGCACTCATGTGCACAACCCCTTTGGGGAATAAACCCAAAATAATATTGTCTTGCACTGTATAGAAAGATCTGCACAGTGCAAGCTCATAAAACTTTGCCCTCTCCCTCAATGTGAAGAGAGATATGCATAACTTCTTACAGACTGGACCCCGTCTCAGTTTGGATTCAACCCTGCCTTTCCCCTCAGGTTAGTTCCTTTGTCTCTTCAGGTATTCTTAGCAGTCTGTCTTCTTGGGTAGGCAATGGTGGAGAGCCTAAATTAATCTCCTCCCTAGCCTTAAATAGGATTTACTTAAGGCAGGAAACCTTTTTCTGATCCCCGTCCCCCTACAGAGGATAAGTATCAGCATTGTCCAAGGTGGTATTTTGTATCAGGTGATCTTATCACCTGAACTTGCAGTGTCAAAGCAACTATGAAATCAGGTTTATTTGCAATGTGCACACGAAGGAACTCCAGGCAGATGAGAGATCTGCATCTCCAAAGACTCATTGCCTTTTTTCTAATGGCCCATAAAGGCTGATTGCTTACTGTCTGGTGAGCGTTTCCCCAAGTACACACATAGTTGTAACTGTTACATGGTCAATATTCCTAACTTCAGATACAGAAATGATACATGCATACAAATTGGATAATCCCATTCAGTAGATCATAACTTTTCAAATGCTATTTTACATCCTGCATAAAGTATATCTTAGTTATGCCATATTCACATCATGATCATATTCCTATGAAGAATATGGGGTGTAACATCACAATTAGCACAAGAACAAATGGGTATAAACTAGCTACCAGTAAGTGAAGGCTTGAAATTAGAAGAAGGTTTCTACCCATCAGAGGAGTGAAATTCTGGAACAGCTTTCAAAAGGGCATAGTGGGGTCAAAAATTAAGTTATTTTAAGATTGAGATTGGTAAATTTATAGAGGGATGGTATGAAAAGAGTGCCTACAATGACATATGGCACATCTGCAACTGCTATTAGCAAATATCTCCAACGGATGGTCACTAGATGTGAAGGATTCTGAGTTACTACATAGAATTCTTTCCCTGGTGCCCAGCTTGTGGGTCTTACCTGCACGCTCAGAGTCTAACTATTAGGGGGGTGGGAATGAATTTCCCCACAGGTCAAATAGGCAGAGACACTGGGGGTTTTTTTGCTTTTCTTTACAGTGTGGGATGTGGGTCACTTGCTGGTTTGAACTAGAGTAAATGGTGGATTTTCTGTAACTTGAAGTCTTTAAACCAAGATTTAAGGACTTCAGTAATACAGCCAAGAGGTTATGGGCCTATTACAGGACTGGGTGGGTGATGTTCTGTGACCTGCAATGTGCAGGAGGTCAGACTAGATCATGAAGGTTCTGGATGTAAGTCTATGAGCCTAGACACAGGCACATTGACCCTAGTACTTAATTTGGACTGGGCTCCCTTGGTAGGGAAATGGCTCTTGACATGTTCCCATCAGATAAGTGGGCTCTACTCGTTGGGAAGCTGCTCCTCTTCGGTTCCCAAAATGGAGATGGAGCCCTGGTTATGGAATAGTTCTCCCCACTTGGACCCAGACTCATCAATATGGTCAAGGGATGGAGTCCCATCAGCTAAGCAATCCCAGAGCAAGTTCCCTACTATATGTGCAGCAGGCGATATATTCTGAAGCATGAATTGTAATTGTAGGACAGTGCATCAATAGTATTCTATTCTGGTTTACGGCAGGCGATTTACCTTTCTTAACCTGAAATGAAGTATAACCTAAAAGCTTTTATACAGAGTATGGAAACCCTTTTAGGTCTAAACCTTAAAAATTTACAAGTCAGAGCTTGTGTTTCCTTCCTTAATGATGACTTTGCTCATAATTGCAAACATAGACTTGATTCTACCACTAGAATACTTCAGTTTCTTGTCCATGTGACTCCATTAATTTAACTGATGTTGACTTAAAACTGGAGTAACACAAAGATGAGTCAGGTCGTATATATTTTCAGCCAATTTGTAAAGGGGTGGGGAGAACTTTAAACAATGCTTTTTGTGCTGAGCAGATTTCCAAGAGGGAAAAGATTATTTTAGTCACATAGCTACCTAACTCAGGAACATCTGGACTAATCTCACTGAGGCTTTCTCAAAATATTCACTTTGTGTTGATGCGAAGTTTAGAGACCCCATAGGATAATGCTTGAGCAAGTGAAAAGGGGTTTAGGAGGGATAGGCTTCTCAATCCTAATTGCAATGTCTGCGGGAAATATATACATAAACACACACACACACACACACACACACACAGAATAAGTGGTATCATAAGAATTATTATAGCATGATTAGTATTATTATGACTACCTGAATGACTTTGCTTTTATAGGTTTAAACATCTAGCACTCTTCTCATCATTCCAATAAAATATACATATACAACTTTAGCAGAGAAAATATTCCTATTAATGTAGTCCTTGTATCTGAATTCCTTAGTAATTTACTACCTTGACTTGTTTATCATAGTGATATTTGTGTATTTTCATTAGAGGGATTAAATAGATGTATAATATAATGCAGAGAGCGAGTCTCTTACGTTTCTAGCTAAGTGGCCACTTATTAAATATTGCTTCTCTGCTTTCCACTTTGATATGAGAAACATTACATCTTAAAAGCATTCCTCTGCAATCTGCTTATTTGTTTTGCAGTGGCTTCCTTTTTCAGTAAAATCAACAAATGTTCTTGTGGGGTTAGGGATTAATGGCAAAGAATCATGTGACTGTACAGCATGCACCTTGTGGGAATTGATCAAGAGAAGTGTCACTCAACCATCTACACTTAGTCAAGTCACTAATTAATTCGTGAACATTGACTTGAGTTGCAGATTTGCTGGTGAGCATGGGAATAATGTCCTATCCTATAAATACTGCCTTGATTTAATGAGGCTTTAATAAGATTAAATGGTTTTAATTTTATGACTTTGTTTTTGATTATTCTGGTTGTATGTTTGATATAAAATAATAGGGATTTCACCAGGGATCAAGAGAGAATGGTAAATATGTAATGTGAAAGACAATAATATTGTGGAAAAATGCATAAATGTAATACACTTGGTGAGTTCTTCCAATAGGTATTAGTTCAGTTGGCCATTCTTTTACTAAAAATAACAGGGAAAGAGAGCCCAAAAGATGAAAATCAGACTAATTTTTTAAAAATAAAAACTATGTTAAACAGGAGTTATACTCAAAAATGAAACTGTTTGGACATGCAGCCAGAGACCATCCAGTGCTACCTTCCTTTAAAAATGGATTTGTAGGGGCTCTCCTCCATGACAAGCTAGCTCTACAACCAGCAGGCCTTTATAGGGTGGGTGATAGCCACATTGCTTCTGCGCCCCTCATCACCATTTCAGGGACAACTTGAGCCCAGAGATTGCTAGCAGGGCATCAGTTACTATTCTCAGGAGAGTGCAGGAACTACAGCTGTTTCTGTTTCTGACAGGAGATTTATTGCTCACTTTCCCCATATACCCAATAAACCCTTATGCTGCTGTGCAGAGGCCACCCACAATCTGTCCCTAGGAAGTCCTGTTTGCCCTGACTGTGTACTTGTTATGTGTTTGTCAAAGTTGGTGCATGTGCTATAGAACTATTGCCACATGGTCTTAGAAAGTGATATAGAAAAATAACATTCTTTGTCTACTGAAGATAACTATTGTAACCTAATTTCATCGTGTGACATACCAGGGTGCAATCCAGATGTGTGTGGGGGGAGGGTTGTTACCCTTGTCATACAACCTGGAGTGCCTTGAAATGTCTTACTGTTGTCGCAGCCAAACTCAACTGCTCACAAACAGCTTTGGCAGTATGCAGGTCACTTGATGTGCTTGTGTAACTGCAGCTTGCCAGTCACACTCTGGCTCTCACCAGCCTTGGTTAAACTGCAGCGTGACCCCAACACATCCCAGTCCCAGATTTCCCACCCAGAAATGTATGTTCTGTGCTGCCCAGCCCTCTCCTGGACAGTCCAAATATATTAAGTCGCTTATTCCTTCAAGTGAATAATAAACATACAACTTGCCACCCTAAATGGAGCTACCCAGACACTTCAGTTTAAACAAACTCGATTAGATAAAACAATAGAACACATTTATTAATTACAAAGAGAGAGATTTTAAGTGAGTACAAGCAATGTGGCATAAAAGTCAGAAGTGGTTAAAAGAAAAATTGGCCAGAACCAGTGGTCCCTCTAATTTTTTACATCCATGTGTGGAATGAATTTTGTTATGTGACTCATCAACTTCATATTGTTGCACATAAAAAAAATCATTTGGTGGGGGTGGGGCTGAAAGTTTCGGGATGCGGGAAGGGGCTCAGGCTGGGGCAAAGGGTTGGGCGCAGGGGTGAGGGCTCCAGCTAAGGGTGAAGGCTCTGGGGTGGGGCCATGGATGTGGGGTTTGGGTGCAGGCTGCCCCGGGGCTGCAGTGGGGAGAGAGGATCCCCCTCAGCCCTCTCTCATTGCAGCAGCTCAGGGCTGGGTGAGAGTCACCTCTCCTGGGCCAGGGCAGCTCAGCACCATGCGGCTTACAGGGCACATAGGTCAGAACTCCCCGAGAGTCCAATGGCTGCTTCTTTTGTCATTTTAGGTGCAAAAAGTGAGATGGAGAGGGAGAGAGAGGAGGGGTGTCTTTGTGTGTTTGCCCCTTCTTTTTATAGTTTCAGTACCTCATTGAAAAGCATTTCCAGCTGAGAACCATAGATGGGGGATGGTGGTGGAAGGAGACCTCATTCCGTTTCTTTGCTAAGATGCAGATCTCTTTGTCCGTCCTTTCTTGCCAAAGAATGGCCACTTGATAGGTAATGGTTCATCAGCTTTGTTGACACCTGACGGGAGTGTCAGCTTGCCATTTGTCTTTGAGAAACTGGTTTAGCCACTCCCCAGACTTATCTGTAAAACATACTACAGTCCTGATTTCAGCTTATATTCATAACTTTACACATAATGTTGCTACGTACATTTTACCATGATTTTACTCATCGGCAAATTAGAAGTTTTCAAATGATACTTCACGAGGCATGCCTTGCACAAATATGATTAAAATAGTGTATACGGTGTTCATACAGGGATGCATTCCATCACATAATCTCAGTTTAAGATAACCTTTTATTTATTGTGTCTTGAGAGCTTGTTGAAAGTGTGACATTATATGTCCAGATTTAAATGGTAAATGCTTTACTTATGGACTTTGGACATGTTTTCGAGCAGAATTTCAATTCTTGAAGGGTTACTTGGTTCAAAGAAATACATGCTTAATCCAGTTGTTGCTGAACAATGTAGAATGTGTGTAATACATATAAAAACAGCTCACAGGCTGCACACAGCTGGCCACTGGCCTATATGCTTGGCGCCACAATGAGATCAAAGCTAGCACAGTGGGAGATCTTCAAGGATAGTGGAGAACAGTTTTGAAAGGATAACCTTGGCAAAGCTTTAGACAGAGTTACATGACTTGAAGGCTACAGTACAAAATAAAATAGCCCTGGCCTGACTGAATGACTGGGCTAAATGTTACAAAGATATTGTATGTGAGACACAGCACACTCACTCCTTGGGCTAGAAGAAAGATAGCAGACTGGCTGGGGGTCAAAGACCAAGTTATGCTACAGGACCTTATCACAACCATGCCTCCTCTTCCCCTCCTCCCCATCCTTCCTAACCCAGGAAAACCCCTCCTCAAGTGCTGGTCCTGAGATCTGCTAGATGGTTCTAGAGGCACATGGGTAATGGTGCTGGAGATGGTACAGCTGGTAATTAGGGATAGATTCCTCCACACACACACACACACACACACACTTTCTGATCGTTGGTCCAGGACCTAAGCTTGGAAAATGCACTGATCCTAAAAGTGTGTGAGCTAGTCTGACAAAATGCTGCTTTTGTCTGGCAAGTCATAAAACACTGGGAATTATAGAGTGCATGCCACCTAATGTATTTTCCCCCATTATTTTTGTTGTCACTGATTACATAATGATTTAAAATGTAAACACCATCACTAACATAAAGTTAATAATGCCCCTATCCTGAGAGGCTCTTTAAGTCTTATTCTGCTACTATGTCACAAGCAGTTCCACTCTTCAAATTCAAGATGTATCTATTTAGATTTAAAATACACCTATCCAAGTCTCTAGACACCTTAACAAACCATTAACAGTAGGATAAATACAGTGAGATTCCAGAAACATTAAGGTAATAATTTCATCAGAATCTCAGCCAGCCAAACACCTACAGAAAACTGCATGTACAGGTGCACAGATGCCCTATAAAAAAGGGCAGAATTAGCAATGGTCTAAAAAGTGCCCTGAGTGATGCAGAAGGGCCTTATCTTACTCTCTTCCTTTCAGCAAGTATCTGTTGTCATCAGTGGGAAATCTGTTATTCATTGAAGATAGCCCTAATTTTGTAGTCGTGGCCTATGGACCATGGTAATTAAAACAGCAATTCAGTGAGTTTCACAAACCTAATCTCATCTGAGCCAAACTATTGATTCAATATATGGCTTGGGAAAGGCCATTAATCTCCTTATGCTTATTACCAAATCAACACAGCAGGAAAACAGAGGCACAAAACGCAATCTACAGTAACTGAAAATCAGGTGGAGCATGTAAAACATGCTCTCCTGTGGAATTAAAATACCCTGGTCTGAGCATGTGAACATGTTTTCTCTGGCAGGCTCCCTAGCTGAGATGAGATGGGGCCAAAGAAAATCTATGATTGGAGGCTCATACAAAATACAGTAGAAAACAAAACAAGGAAGGCTGTACTATAGCTGATTTTGCTGCACAGTGCTGCTCCTGCTGAAGTTAATGGCAAAACTCCCACAAACTTCCCTGAGATCAGGGAGGGCATTTCACACTCCTACTGTGGACATTAAAGTCTGGCCTGTGATAAAATCTGAATCTGAATGTGATTTTATCCAGCCTATATACAAGCACCATCCTGGGGATAGCAAACTTCCTTAGCTAGGCACTGACTGTGACTGGAAGGTAATATCATTGCCTTGCAGATGCAGTTGTTACATTAAGGCAATTGGTCATAACAATAACAATAATGTGCTTCACAAAATATATAGCCCTTCAGTTAAATGTTACATGCTGAAACAGTAAATTAATTCATTTTTCTTGGTGGTTGCATGAGACAATACTCATTTCTTAAAATTGTTTTTATCATACTAATAAAGGAGTTCAGTGTTTTTAACATATTCTTACCAGGCAATGCTCCAAACTTTGCCCTCCAGTTGGTATTACGGTATCAGTAATTGCTGCCTCACATTAACATTTATTTAAAGCTGCTGATTTAACATTTAAAAATTCTGAGGTTAATGGATCTGTATTCACAGATCCATTAACCTCAATAAAAACAAATGGGACCTTTTGTGAACTAAAATAAGTGTGGATCAAGGATACACTTTCACCAATACTTACTGATAGAATTTAGATTGTACTGCTAAAATGTCAGGTCATAAAAAGGGCTAGTAATATAGTAATATTCACGTGAATTTCAGTATTTCAGGCACTCTTGTGATCCAAGATACAATAGTTTAAGATCAAGCAAGTTCAGTGTTCTAATTGCAACATATTCTGGGTGGATTGGCATGCAAATGGTATGTTACATGGGCTGTGTTGGGTTTATTTCAGAATGAAATTGTGTCTTGAATGCATATGGCATTTAATGAATAAATTCTGATATCATAGTTAAATGTCTTTATCATTTATCTTACTTATATGGAAACTGACTTCTACCTTACAGCACCCGGGAAAGCTATAATACTCCTGAAAAAAATAAGTGGAGGAACAACATCTTAGTGAGAGAGAGAGACAGAGAGAGACAGAGAGAGGGGAATAAAAAACCCAACAACCTAGAAAGACTGGCTAGAAAGGACCATAAGTTCATCTGGTTCAACCCCTGCCTCACAGCACATCTAATCAGCTTTAAAAGAGCACATCCTGAAATATTATAACTCATCAAACCTTTTCCATCCTGGAGTTACATTCATTGACATGGGTATGACTTTCCCTTTTAGCTATGGCAAATTAATTCCAATATAGCTTTATGACTCTCTCGCTATTTTCCTTAGATATTTGTTTACCAAAACAAAATTCCCTCTCAGACTCTTATGTGTGTATGTATTTACAGATATATGTGGTAAAGCCTTTCTAAATTGCTAATACAATAAACCTATTAAGGGCCATATCTTGCACCATTGACTTCACTGGGAGCTGAAGCAGGCCCTATGAGACACTAAAATTCATGCTTATGTTTTCAGCAGTTAGGAAATGGCTCCTTTGTGTATATGCATTACAATGTAGTATTTAATACAGGATCACATAGTAGTTCTCAAATAATACAAAATTATATCACACAATTATTTTCCTATAGATGAGTAAATCATTTTGGTAAGTAAATCAGTGGGAAGATGAGTGTTTCCTAAACTATTTAGAGTTTTGTCTATGCTTGTTTGGAGCCATATTGTAGTGTACTCTAGACTAGATGGCTCAATGTCAAGCTAAGTTAGTTTCATATGTATCCAAGTTATAAAGTCAGCTGTTGCTTATCAAATACCATAGTGTCTTCCCAGTAAAGCACACAACTGCTTTGAGTAAGATTTTCAAATGTTCCTAAGTAACTTAGAAAGTGAAAGTCAATGAGACTGTAGCTTCTAAGTCACTTAGGCACTAGTGAAATTTGCACCTTACATCCCTAATGTTCTATGCACGATCTTTTGCTGACCTCATTGCCATACTTCAAAATTTGGTCAAGTTTTAAATCTATTTCCTTGCTGAAAACTCTCTGACAAACTGGAACCTTTAGACTTGTGCCATTTGTAAAGTTGCCAAATGTAGCTGATGTATATAAGCATATTTTTTTTCTACTTCCCTCTTATTGAAAAGCATAGTTTTTGTTTATTTTTATATATCATCTTCAAGCAGACACAAAACATTGAAAATGTCAGCCTAAAAGTACAGTGTTCAGAGAGTTAGAGTGGTACACAACCCTTCTATTATTCTTATCCGTATTCGTTTCAATGGGGTTGCATAGATATAAGTGAAGTCAGAATTTGGCCCATGGCACGAGTGTACTGCAGTTCAAAACAATGTAAGGCAATTATTTCCTTCGAAATCAGTGTTGATCAACTGGTCTAAGACACAGCCAACAGGTAAGCATTAACATCTGATTTAAAAAAGAGTCAGTGACAGGTCCTTAGATGTCAAGAGAAATCACATTCCACAGGTGCATGTACATAACATGCTAAACTACTCTTATCAAACAAAATGAGAAAACTACAACTGAATATTGGCAGTTCTCATGACTAGTTTAGATCTACTGTCATAATATATATTTTGATAAATAAAGCCAAGCCAGTTTAGAAAACACTCAAAACCCATTTTTATAGTACTTCTCTATTTAGCAAAATAGACAATGTCAGTTTTTTGCTGCTGTGATTTTGTTTCAACTGTACTAAACATGAACTAGATTGTATTCTCATGTTAGAGACTAGAATGCTTCGCTGTGTGAATTGAAATGCATTATTCTGTGAATTGGAATGAATTAGGCATGCTCTATTGCACTGCTGTCCTGTCATATTTCTGCCTTTCTAAAAATGATATCTGTACGAATTTGCTATTAAATCTAGGACAACACTTTCTAAACAAAATTTATTGGAGGCTTTCATCTGTTAAATTTCATTACAAGTCAGATTGCCTCTTTTTAACACTGGAAATATGTTTGTTTTCTTAGTAAGTTGAACTTAGTGTTGTCCACGTTCTGTGTAACATGGTTATTCAAATAACAACGTACATTTTGGTGGTAAAAGTAAAATCAAATATACCATGATGGTGGATTGCAGGGCATCTAATTTTAGTTGATAGAAGTGAGCTTCAAGAAGCTGTTTTCTTTCAGTGGGAAAAAGGATGTACTAAATCTACAACCATACAGAAGTGTTTTACCTTTGGAAAAGGGACATCTGTTACCAGGTAACAGTTATGGCTGGGATGTTCAAATATGTCTAAGGAAGTTAGGTGCCCAGCTCTCACTGAATTTCAAAGATCATTTGAAAATACCAAAATAAATTGGAAATTCAGAAACAGTCCATACTGGTTTCTGAATCTTTGCTCTCC
The DNA here is from genome assembly GCF_965140285.1 of Lepidochelys kempii. Classification (NCBI taxonomy): domain Eukaryota; kingdom Metazoa; phylum Chordata; order Testudines; family Cheloniidae; genus Lepidochelys; species Lepidochelys kempii. Next base: position 27,093,575 of record NC_136387.1, read on the forward strand.
TATAAAGGAGAATTATACAGTCATGTTTTCTCCAAGTATTTTAGAGAGATCAATCAAATCCTTCTCCCCTACCCCCAAAAATCAGGCTAATGAAAATGAACTACATAAAAATCACTGTATACAACTCTACTTTCATAGAGAGATGGTTACTGATGCTGTGAAGTGATTGGGAGACCTATTACAGATTATTGCATATTGGCCCTCATTGAGCAAGATGCTTACTCATGTGAACAATGCCATTGACTTTAATTGGACTATTCACACGCTTGAAGTTAACTAGGGGCTATGCACCTTCCTGAACTAAGGCCTTTGTGGTCTGATGCGTGAGCAAACAGGCAGTATTTTTTTTAATGAAGGGTGCTACATCACAAATTTTGACAAGTGTAGTTTAAATGTAAGCTATTGCTTCATTTTAAGCTTGTAGATATACTACAGCATATCTTGCAAAAGTTATGAAGTCTTAATAGTAGGAGATATCTCAGGATTATTTTTTTTATTATCGGGTTTGTATGTTAGCTAAATGAGAATTAGGGAACTTGGGCTGTACTTACATATGGTGATATGTATGTACTTTTGTTTTCATCTTTGTGGTCTAACAGTTGCAACTCAGTGAGAGGAGAAGCCATCCAAGGAAATATATTTATTAGATTTGGCAGTGCATGATAGTACAGTCTTGATTGTGGCTTGAGTAAGTGCTTATTTTGTCTAGCCTTTGCAGATCATTCATCAATATACTTTATTCTAATGGCTTTTCTATTTCTCACTAATAAGCAGTCATTGATCTTTAATGTCAGCTGTTTGTCAGCATATCGTTTGATACTCAGTGCTAAATGCTGACAAGGAGTTGCTTCTGTATGTGTGGTTCATTAAAATAAGATGACAATGTTGTAATGGTCCAAAACACTACCGTGTACCAGGTCGTTACAGCTTGTGTTGGGTCAATCAATACTGAAGAACAGGGTAGAACTTTTATAATGGATATGGCAAGAAGATTGCAGTTTGTATTTTTCCTTCCATTAATTTGAGCAACTATTAACAAACTGACTAGGGTTAATGTTTATTTCAGGGCTAGTCTAAAGCAAAAAAACATACATTTTACCTTGAATGGGGTTGTGTATGTTATATGGTTATGTTTATTCATTTTCACGGAATCAAACTCCAGTAGTTACCACATAACATTCACATGAAGTTCTGGGATGCAGCATTTTTCACTAGGTTGTTTCCATTTGCAACTATAGAAGTATTTTATTAAAATATATGTTGGCACACAGCCAAGCACTGGGAGTCAAACTATGCCATGTGTGACTTAAATTCACTGTCTTCCCTGGATCTCACTGTAGCAGATATTTGGACAAACCATTCATATCAATTGGTCAGTGTTCTGAATGTAGCTTTTTATGATCAAAAGAATTCCTTTCACGAATCCATCCTTCCATACGCAGCTCCACTATGTGATATGACATGTGGTGCTACATTTAACCACACACAGGGCCTGACCCAGTGCTTAATGAGGTCAGTGGAAGGATTTCCATTGGCTACCTTAGTCACTGGATCAGGCCTATGAAGCACAATTCTGTATCGGTCGAAATCAGTAGGAACTGGATAGGTTAAGTCACTTATGGGTTAAGCACTCATGGATCTAACTAACTAACAAATTTTATTCAAAGTGAGCTTTATGTCATTATAATGTAATCCCCTGGAAACAGCTACTTTATAAACCAGAAAATTTTGGAGGTGCAATTTCCTGAATTTTGATACTCTGTTTTCTGCAGGGAAAACATAAACAGAAAATGTTGGGTTTGTCCAATTCTAGAGTCCCGGCAGACCCCATGATTGTGGGGAACAAATCTCTGCATTTGTTCAGTCACAAGTCTTAAAGGTCTGTAAGCCTATTAAAATTCATGTTTTCTCAAATGAAAAGAGGAAAAAAGAGCATGTGGTTTTAGATCTATCAGGTAATATGTAGCACATCTGAGGGCATGTGTTAGATGCCCTAAGACACTAAAAATTGATTGGACATTAATAACATGCTTTTCTTTCATTGGGCAATGTTTTGTATCAGATAGTTGCCATGAAAGTTGTTTATACAAATCCAAGTTTTTGTTGTTTGTTTATATTTACCACAATCAGTTTGAGGCAAAAAAGCAACATGGAAATGTTTCCAGTACATCAAATGCATTAAAATCTTAACAGATAAATATATTGAAATACTTAGTGTGAGGACTGTGTTCCATTATTCCTTTTACATGATTTATTGGAGCACAGCTTAGTTAGTGAATTGAGGATGAAGTACAAATTGCTATCATTATGCCAAGAGTATGCTCAAGTAAGAAAATATACTATCATGAGTTTTAGTACTTCTGAGCATCATTCTCAGATCCTGGTTCATTTCAGATTAAGAATAACTGTAAAATGGAAAGATAATTACTTGGTATTTGATTTTAAAAACATTTAGGACTGACTCCTCATACCACCATGAGTCTTGAAAATACTAAACTATGAAGCTAAAATTTAAACGTATGTTTTCTTCCAAATGTTTTTGTGTATATGGAAATGAGATGGTATCACTACTGGTGACTGAGGAATTAGGTCAGCTTGCCCATGCTGACTTTATAAAGCGACTTTTGACCCTTGTGAGATCTTGAGAAAGTAAGTCACTGAGTAAGCTCAGTGGAAAGTGTGGCCTTTTGGGGGAAGCTCTATTCATTTGTTTTCCCATTTAAGCAAAATGCTTTTTTCAAAGAGGAAGCCAGTGCCAATGGACAAATCAACTCATGTTAAGTAGATTTCAATGACAATATTTACCTCAAAAGGTAGAGAGTATATTATTTGCAAAGCATGGTGTTCAATTTCTGTAATATGAAATTGAGGTAAGACTAGGGCTGGGCTAATAACTAATTTTTCAGTACATTGGCAGCTCCAAAATATTGGGGGTGGGGGTTAGACTGAACCAAATAAAAAAACTGAAAAAAACATGCCTGTTATCATGTCCCCTCTCAATCTTCTTTTTTCCAGACTAAACAAGCCCATTTTTTTCACTCTTTCCTCATAGGTCATGTTTTCTAGATCTTTAATCATTTTTGTTACTTTTCGCTGGACTTTCTCCAATTTGTCTACATCTTTCCAGAAAATGTAACACCCAGAACTAGACACAATACTCCAATTGAGGCCTAATCAGTGCAGAGTAGAGCAGAAGAAATACTTCTCGTATCTTGCTTACAACACTCCTGGTAAAACATCCCAGAATGATGTTACCTTTTTTTGCAATGGTGTTACACTGTTGACTCATAGTTAGCTTATGGTCCACTATGATACCCAGATACCTTTCCGCAGTACTCCTTTCTAGGCAGTTATTTCCCAGTTTGTGTGCAACTGATTGTTCCTTCCTAAATGTAGTACTTTGCATTTGTCCTTATTGAATTTCATCCTATTTACTTCAGACCATTTCTCCAGTTTTTCCAGATCATTTTGAATTTTAATCCTCCAAAGCACTTGCAACCCCTCCCAACTTGGTATCATCCACAAACTTTATAAGTGTACTCTCTATACCATTTTCTATTATCTAACCATCACTGCAAGGTGGAATTTTAACCAAGTACTGCTGCAAACCCAGGGACCATCCTTCAGCACATCTTTGCTAAAGGTCTGTGCATGTGGTTGAAGCTTTTGGGGAAAATTTTGATATGTTTGGGGAACATTGCAGTCAATATACTGAAGATAATTGGCTCTAAGTCTTTATTTCATTAAACCCAAATTTTACAAATTCTTTACTTGGTTGCTGTGTGAGAGGTAGAGAGAGGATGGCTGAAACCAAACTGAAATAAGATGGAAGGAATGCTTGTTGGTCAGAAAAAGCATTCCGATAAGTGTCCAGAGGATGTATCTTCAAAATCTCTTATAGGCCAGTACCTGACTTTTATCAAAATTGTTCACTCCTACTGATTCCCCAAATAGTAATGGTGGTATGTAGTGCCTTTAACCATTTACTGTGGTTGGTCAGAAGACTCAGGTGCAGACCTCACAATGGTCATCCATGCCTTTGTTATTGACAGGTTTGACTATTGTAATACATTCTATTTTGGGTGACTCCTGAAGCCCAGATGAAAGCCACAAATACAGAGTTGCCCAACACTTCATTGATACAGGTCAACTTAAAAACATGAGTGTGCTCATTTCTCTACAGTGGATTACTTTTTGCTTCTTCATTTAGGAGTGTCTACAATGATAGCTACAGCTTAGGAATGGTCTGGGACCTGGTTTTATGATATATTGCCTCTTACTTTGTTTACCATCATGGCAGCTAAGATTCCTTGCTAGAGGTTTGCTCTCATTACCCATGTTTGAGAAGAACATGTCTGGTATTTGGGCCTTTTTGTTAGAGGATTCCTGCTTTTGGAATTCAGTCTCTTTGACGATACATCAGAGCTACAGTCTAGCAACCTTTAGAACAGGATTCAGGACTAATTAATTTTGTTTAGCCTTTGATTAACTGTTTTAGTTTTGTTTTGTGTTTTAATTACTGTAATTGAAGCACCTGGCTACTAGAGAGATTGTTAAGTAAGTAAGTTAGTCAAATTGCACATTTAATAGCAATATAATCAGATCATATTTCCTTTGTAAATTATTAGCATATTATAAATAGCGCATAATATCTGTTTACATATATTTATTAATATATTAACATTCTGGAAAAATATTACAAAGGAATTACAGACTAGTATATTTTCTGTTTTATTTTTAAAATGTGGGGGTGGGGTTGTTTGGTTTTTAAGATGGAGCGTCATTTAACCACAGTATTTTTCTTAATTTTATATTATTCTTCATCCCAGAACAAATGAATACACTATGAACAGTCATAATGAAATCTAATGATATATTCTCATTTGAAAAATTATTCTGACATGTTTGCTGTTGTTTATAATCTGCAACTCAATGAACATTCCAGGCTTCACTATTTTGTGTAAAGAGAATAATAGATCACAAGCTTAACTCTTGCCATTTCATTTTTTATGATCTAACAAACAAACAAACTCAACTGCTTGTTTTTTCCAGCAGGAGCTCCAGTGACTACACATAAGCAAACAGAATCTTAAATTTGCAAAACATTCCTTTGTATTTAATATAATCCAACCAAAATGCCTGTGTTACCTTTCTAACTACCACAGATCACACAACATAAGGAGCACAGGGGAGACTATCCATTCTCCCAAGTGGACAGGATTCAAATCCTCATAAAACATTGAATAAGGAAATGATACTTCTCTCCATGTAATAAATTCAGTGCATAATCCAATAAAATTGAACACTGAGATGCTGAGAATAATTAAGTGATGAAGACAATTGGTTGCGGTAGTCACAATGTAAGTAACATTTACAAACACAGCCAAATAAGCACGTTTTGGCATAGAGCGATAAGAATATTTCTGTTCTGCCTTGATTATGACAAAACACAATTGCAATGAATATTTTAATCATACTGAGGATACAGGGCCAGATCCTCAGCATGTTTAAATCAGTATTGCTGCACTGATGTCACCAGAACAGACTAGTTCTGTTGAACACTATGGAGCTATGCTTATTATTCCAGCTAACAATTTGGCCCATAGTGTCTTCTTTTCCTACAAACAGGTAGAGCAGAGTGAATAATTGATAAATTATTGATAAACCCCAGTGAATTTAGTTTCTGTGTATACTTGTGAAATGTAATCCGTGATCAATTTATAATTTTCTGGAATGTGTTTGTTATTAAAACACATTTGCTTAACAATTTATATGAATAATTCTTGTTTATATTATTATTATTTATTATTACTGTAGTGTCTAGGCCCCCTAGTGGTGACCAGATTCTCATTGTGCTAGGAGCTGTATAAACACAGTACAAAAAGATGGTTCATGACCCAAAGAGCTTAAAAATTAAGTATAACACAAGAAACAACAGACAGATACAGATAGACAAAGAAACAATAAGACAGTACTGATCAGCATGATGGGCAGTGGTCTCAAACAGTTTGATTTGTATAGTCAATATTGGAAATTCAGTTTGAACATTAGTTGTGAAGGGTCACGTCACAAGGCATCATTTCTGATTTTTGAGTAGATTTTTGCTATCGTATCTATTCTCTTGAGGTTTTATATCATCCCCATCACCATAATCTCAAAGGCAAATATTCACATTTGCAAGTTGGAAATTCTCTTTCCACAAATACTCTCTGATAATTACTTACTGTCTTGTTTCTGCAAATGTTCTTTCACTAGAGAAGTAGTTCTAAACACTTTTTTTCATGCAGAATCCAAAGTCCACCATTAGATTCTTGCCAAGATCCGCCCCATCCCACAATCTTGTATGACCTCAAAGGATTGGAATCACAGCAAAACCTCACAGGTAGATTGGGTGGAGGGCGTGAAAATGGATGCTTTGTGAGCACAGTGAGAGTACTGTGAGAGCATTGTCTGAGGCGGGGCCTGGGTTGATGGATTTAATGAACTAGGTTTCGGATTTGGTACACATGATGAGGCTGCTGCTGCATGATGGGACTAGGGGACTAGAGATGTGTTACTGGGCTTGGTGCTGCGTTGGGGGTCAGATCATATTGACAGTGTGTGGAAGCTGAGCAGGTGAGGGACCTGGTGCTTGGGAGGGGGGGGGAGAAGGCGGGGATGCTGATGTCAGTGCTTCAGCCTGTTTGTACACTGCTTAGTTCTGGGAACAGTACCTATTTAAGAGGCTGTGCAGTCGGCTACACAGCTTATTTGAGCAGACTTTCCTGTCCCTAGGAGCTGAGAACAGTGCTGCTCCTTCTCTCCACTGCTCTGGGTCCTTGTGACCACAGGATTTTGATGGATTTTTTTTTCTCGGTTAGTAGAGTGCTCCCTCGTAATTTACCAATGGATGGGAACCTACTGGTTGGGAAGGCCTGTGCCAAAAAGAATTTATAGAAATCAACCACAAAAAGAGCATAAGCTAATTCTCCTTTTAAATTGAACAAATATTGACAGTCCATTTTTGTGGACTGTGTAGACTGTGTCCCTGTGTTTAAGCATCAGTTCTTGTGTTTAGAACCATCTAGCCCTTTTGTTCAAGGAAGTATGACAAAGATTAAAGTAAGCTGGTTCCACTGAGCTCTCTCTCTCAGACTGGTCCTATTGGGCCTGGAATTGCTGATGTGTCCCTGGCCAAATGGACTTCCACAGAAATTAGTCACAGAACTAAATTAAATTACTACAAGGGGGGTGCAAAAATGATAAAAGTTTAGAAAATCTGACCTATGAGGAAAGATTAAAAGACTGGGTATGTTTAGTCTTGAGAAATGAAAACTGAGGCGGGATCTGATAAGTCTTCAGATATGTTCAGGGCTCTTATAAAGATGACAGTGAAGGTAGGACAGCAATAATCAGCTTAATTTGCGGCAAGGAAGATTTAAGTTAGATATTCGGAAAAACTTTCTTGCTATAAAAATAGTTAAATACTGGCACAGGCTTTTAAATGTGGTTGTGGAATCCTCATCGCTGGAGGACTGTAAGAACTGGTTAGATAAACACTTGTTGGGGATCAACTAGGTATACTTAGAGAGACAATGTGGATGAGGTGATATCTTTTATTGGGCCAACTTCTGTTAGTGAAAGAAACAAGCTTTGAGTTACACATAGCTCTTTTTTCGGGTACTCAGAGTGTCACAGCTAAATACAAGATGGAACAGATTGTTTAGCATAATGAATTAACACATGTTGTAAGTGACCATTCAAGATGAAGTGGGCAGTTAATACCTCTGCAGCAGTAGGACAAAGGTGTAGGGTGACCAGGCATCCAGTTTTCGACCTGAACACATGGTCAAAAAGGGTGTCCTGTCAGCACTGCTGACCGGGCTTTAAAAGTCTGGTTGGCGGTGCCGCAGACCCAAGGCAGGCTAGTCCCTACCTGTCTTGGGGCACCGCGCTGTGCCCTAGAAGTGGCCAGCAGGTCCGGCTTTTAGTGGGGGGAGCCATGGGGCTCCACACGCTGCCTCCCCCCGAGCACCAGCTCCGCACTCCCATTGGCTGGTTCCCAGCCAAGAGGTGCTGGGGGAGCGGTGCCTGCGGGTGAGAGCGGCGTGTGCTACGGAGCCTCCTGATGCCCCCCGTCTAGGAGTCAGACCTGCCGGCTGCTTCTGGGGCGCAATGCAGTGCCCCAGGACAGGCAGGCAGCCTGCCTTAGCCCCCACGCTGTGCCGCTGACAGGGAACTGTCTGAGGGACTAGGAGCTGGCCCCACCTCAGAACCAGCACCCCCAACCCAGAGCTCTCATTCCTCCCACACCCCAACTCTGTGCCTTAACCTGCAGCCCCCTCCCACATTCCAAATCTCTTGGCCCCAGCCCCCAGCCTGGAGCCCCCTCCTGCACCTCAAACCCCTCATCCCCAGCCCTACCCCAGAGCCTGCACCCCCAGCCAGAGCCCTCACCCCCTCCCATATCCCAAATCTGTGCCCCCGCCTGAAGCCCCCTCCCACACTCTGAACCCCTAATTTCTGGAGCCCACACCCTCATTTAGAGCCCTCACTCTCTCCCGCACCCCAACTCTCTGCCCCAGCTTAGTGAAAATGAGTGAGGATGGGGGAGAGTGAGCCACCGAGGGAGGGGGAATGTATTGAGTGTGAGGTGGGGCCTCAGGGGAAGGGGCGGGGCTAGGGTGTTCATTTTTGTGCCAATAGAAAGTTGTCAACCCTACAAAGGAGGGATAGTGGGTTATAGATTTGTTGTAATGAGCCATAACTCCTGTGTCTTTTTTGAGTCCATGATTTTTAGTGCCTAACACAGTTATGAATTTAAGATCCCAGGCTTGTTTTTTTGAAGGTGTTGCGCAGGTTTCTTTTGAAGACAAGGACTGAGAGGTCAGATAGTGTTCACCTATGTGTGATATGGTGATTTTGTCATTTATCATTTTTCTGTGAAAGTTCATTCTTAGTCCTGCCTCAGGGCAGGGTCCTGGAGTAAATGACCTCTTGAGGTCCCTTCCAGCCCTATATTTTTATGATTCTATGAAAAACACAAATTAGTTGTAGACTCAACTTTACCACCTGAAGCAGCCAATGCAGTGAAACACAATTTGAAACATGTCTGTGTTTCTCCTGGTGGCCTTGTCCTCTGAATATATCTGGTATGTGGGGCTACTTTTTTTTTTTGTAATCCATACATTGTATGTATTGTCATCTTGATGTAGTCTTTTTAAAGAAGCTGAAGCAGAGTGCACATCTAATCCACTTTGTTCATACCTTTCTGAAAGCTACAGTGCACCTTGAGAAGTGTGAGTCTGACCAACTGGATCTTCCATTTCTAACACCATAGCCAGCAGACTTTTTAAAGGATATTCAAGAAAGGCTTATTAGCAGACATTATCCATGGAACCACCCTTTCTGAAGTGAGAAACAACAAGACCATGTGTTCATTTCTTGCTTGATAATTTAGGCTTCTGTATTGTCTAGGAAATCCTGCTGATGAATCTATCTCCAGTGGTGGCATTGCATTGATCTGTTTGGAGTAGATTTCTGTGGAACAGAACAGATAAAGGAGCAAATAGAGGCACCTTTCATTTTGAAGAACAAGTGCCAAAGACTCCTGTATGCAAGAATGCTGCATGGATACAATTTTCAAAAATGCCTAAGTGGCTTAAGAGTCCATTGTCTTCCAGTGAAAGTTAATGGGACTAAGTCACTTTGGTGATTTTGAAAATATTACCCTATAACATTTTTGTGGGGTTTTGTATTAATTACTAATGTGCGTAAGTGCTACTGTTAAATATATATAAAGGCAAACAAAAAAGTTGTTAAGGATGAGAAAATGTCAGAGTGAAAATATACAGATACCTGTTGTAGAACATAATTCACCGGAATTTTTTAATTGTAGGTGCTAGACAGAATGGTCTGAGGATATGATTTCAGTATTTTTTGTAATTAAGTAGGTATGAAATCTTGTTAATCAATAATTGATTTACTTATAGGTATAGTATAAGAAGAAATTGTACACAATGTAACATTTTAATAGTGAACAGTTAACAGAGAGATTCTCAAAAGCCATAGAATTCAATAAATTCCAAGCTCTCTTGTTTGAAGTTCATTTTCCTAACACAGCCATGTAATATTTTTATTTGGGCATTACATCCAGCTTTCTCAGTTCAGATTCCCATGATAAATTGTGACTTGTTATAGAAAGGCTATTCAGAACACTTTAGCACCCAAACATGATGTCACAGCCTGGGTCAAGTTCCCACTCGTGAACACTTACCAGGCCGCTGTTTGATCCCATATGCTAGGCAGGTGTATGTTTAAGCTCTCCTTTGTCTCTGGGTAGGCTTCAGTCACCATATCTGGATCTGAACTCTGTCACGCTTCCTGGTACCTTTAACCTGGAAGTGGAAACCCACATCTAGCTCTTTAGGCCCCCAAGACCAGTGCTGACCCTCCACAAGACAGCTCAGTAACTTAAGGACCTGTTCCCAGTTTTCCCTCCCCAGGAGTACTCTGGTTTATAGTTACCTCTTCAGGGACATACAATACTTGTAGCAAATAGACACAGAATTTACAAAAAGATGTGTCAGACAATCATTCTTTACTTTAGAGAGACATGAGATATACAGATCTAGGTAAAATAATAGATAACTTTATACAGTTCTCTGCCTCAGTTTCCTCACCACTCTTGAGCCTTATTTGGTATTGGATCACAGTCCTCTATGGAGTCCAGATGTTTCCTCTCCATTTTTTCCTCCTATGCTTTCTTGTCTCTTCTCTCTCTCCAGATGGCCAGTGAGAGACCTTTCTTTTATAGATTTCCAGTTCCCTTTTTCAGATGACACTTTTTTTCAACCTCAGAGTCTCACATCTGTTGTTTGGTCAGTCCGGACTTGAAAAGCTGGTTTACCCTGGGCTCTAGTCAGCTCTTTGTCCAATGGGACACTCTCCTGACTCCTCAATCCGAGGGCTACAGAGCTATGGTGAAGGCACAGAACTGTCTTTCAATGAACACCGTGCTCTTTCAATGAACACCAAAATGGAGTCTGGTAGTTTGATATAGATAGACAGCTCATAATTTCATACAGAATTCATAAACTATACATAGACAGGACACCCACGCTGTCACACAGAAAAGTCCTCAGCCTGATTCTGAGGAGTAGATTCTCATCTGGTGTTAAATGTTGAGCTCCAGTTAAGTCAATGAAGCTACACTGATTTACACCAACTGAGAATCTGGCTCTGAGTGCACAACAGAAACCAAGATGAGTCAATGGTGCAACTGGATCCTAATGTTCTGGTTTAATAAGTCAGATTGACTTCTTTCACAAAACCTGCCTAGAAAAGAATGTATTCTTGTCCTGCTACTGAATAACTTTAGGTTTAAGTTTAGTATAGAAAATGCTGACTGAAAATGAATAATGTTTATACAGTATTATCATGAAATTGCTTGCAGGACCTTTATTGGGTTAATTATTAGTTTAGATTTCTTCATAGTGGTCAGGAAAAAGACATCTTTTCATCAGTGTTAATTGTAAAGGAATTTTATTTCTGACCTGGCCTTAATGCCACTACATCAAAAACTGTATATTTTTTAAGTATTCAGCTTAGTTAGATTACTAGCTGATAAACATGCTAAGATTGTAGTTGAGGCATGAATTGACTCCATGATTAGTGTCATTTAATCATTGCTATTATCCTTGCACTGAGAGCCATGAAAAATTCAGTCACCATGAAAATTATCATGCATCTATTGTCAGTTTGCCCATTTCAGTTTTGTCCCAAACAACACTGCATCTCCGAGTTAAACAACAAAATTTTGTCATTATCTATCAATGTGTGTATATTTTCTTTTTAAAACAATTTATGGTCTCAGTATTGACATGTAAAGCTCTTCATAATCTAAGACCAAAGTACCTGAGAAGTATTGTCTCTGCATGTGTCCTTGTGTGATATTCATGACTGAAATGGGTGGTTCTACTCTTGGTCCCTAGATGCAGTCAGAACCAGGGAAGGGAGAGAAGTGTCCCAGTTGAGGGTTTTCTGTGAAGGAATTTTATCTTGAAAGAATTCTGCTCAAGCTTTTGGCTGGTTGTATTTAGGGTACAGTACAAGACCGATGTATTTAGGTAGGTTTGTCTTTGTCTTTTGGGTCTTCTTCCTATTATATCCTTCCTACTTCTTTTCTCCTATCCTTTTAATTAATGGAGAATTTATCCTTTTTGTCTTGTAAGGTGGCCGCTTGAGAGTTATTGATTTGCTCTTGTGCCAGATCATCTGCTTCAGGTGGGCTATATGCATTAGTTGGGTCTTTATTTAGGGCTATTTCTGCCACTCTTACATTGAGTAGTACCTTACTGTGCAAAGATTTCCGTTGATTTCAGTGCTTTGTATTGACATTATACCACTGGCATGTAAATGATTACATCAGTGCCATATAAGCATAATAAATAGTGATATAAACTAATGTAATAAATAAGTGGTCTGATCAGAGCAGAGATATAATAGTCGCTGTATAACACACACTTATGGTTTAAATCTCAGTTTAGGGCTCAGTGAGTAACACAACAAACAATGCATCTGATGCATTTTGCCTCTGCAAATTATTCTGCATGGAGGTGAGTCACAAAAGTTGTTTATATTAAAATGTGTGCTGTGTTGCTGCTCTCATCAGAAACAACATGTTACTTCAGTTCCCTGATTTGGATATTTTATGCAACTATCCACAAGCAGTGTGAATGTGGAATCATCTATTAGTCTGTAAAAAGTGCAATATGCATTTTGTAAGTTGTGCTACTGTTGATTTATTATACAATATAAAATTGCTTTTGGTTTATAGTCAAGCATTCACAAGTATTCATGCCAGTAATACTCGTTCACTAGAATGTACATGGAGAGCTAGTATGAAGGCAGAGCAAATCTGTTTAAAAATGTGAACAAATAGCCACAGATTTTTTTTCCAGTCTTTGTCCACCTCTTTTCCAATTCTGACTCTCTAAGGAGACTAGAAAGCAAAATGCACAAATATATTTTAATAACTATCTACAAATCTACATTTCAATTTTAAATTATTATTCAGCAACTGAGGAATGTGCAAATGGTTTCAGTAAAAATGAGAAACTCACCATCCCGAGAGTGCCCCCAAATCTTTATTAAAATCCAAAGATCATTAGGATAACTACCTCTGCCCAATCTTGTGCTAGGGACAAGTTAATCAAGCAATTCATTTGTAGAATATAATGAATATTGATCATATTTGACCAACCGAATTTTGCCAATATCAACGGGCCAATGTACTGTTTCTGGGTATCGGGGAAATGATATGCCAAAAAGGGATTGGAGCAAGATGTCACAGTCTCATGAGAGTATTCCAGCTGATTGGTGGGCTGGATTTAGGCTTAATTATGTGTGACTTTTTGTGACTCATCTCTTTAGTGTCATTCATTGCCAGTTGTGATGATAGCTGCCAACCCAGTGTTGGACCCCATGTCATTACTATCTTGTGACTAATAACAACAACAACAAAGGAGACTACTGCAGTTCACTCCCCCTCTCCTATCCTGCTCTTGGGATGCTGATAGTTTATGATGCAGTCTGTCAGCTGCCAACTCACTTCTGTTACTGTCAACGCTCTGTACTCTTTTGTATGGCATTAAGATTTTACATTCCTATCCACACTTGGCAGTCCAGGGCAGAAACTGTGTGCTCTTTACTGAAAGTCCTTTCTGTTTATGCTCATGCTAGTGTGCTGTGCTCTTTCTATTTCTAATTCGATTACCAGTTTGAAACTATTTCTGATCCATCTACATAAGATGGACATATACATACTGCCCTCGCCAATGTTACAATGTGCCTTCCCTAATTCCAATCCACGTGAATTCTCTGCCACTTTTTGCTGCATGTGCCACCACCTTCCCCATTTCCTACAGTATGTGTCATAAGCCTCCATTTGATGAAAGAATGTTTAATGTTAGTAATCAGTGAGAACTGGATACTCTTAAACAGTAACACCAAGGGAGTCATTTTTCTCACCCATTTTCCAATTGGCACGAGCTGCTATGGTGGTTATGGAGGAAAGCTTGGACAGTGGTTCCCAATCTTTTTCTAGTAAAGCCTGTATTTGTGATAGAGTGGCAGATAGATGCATCTCACACAATGCCCAACATGTCTCTGTGTGTGTATGTGCATGCAGGTGTGTGTGTGTTAACTTTATCTCTTTTGTCCATTTCTGCCTCTGTTCCTTGATTCCCTTCTCATCTTTCTTCATTTCTCTGTGTGTGGTTGTTCCCCCACTTTCTTTTTTTATAATTATTATTATTTCCCCTCTCTTTTATTCTGCTTGGAGTGGAAACATCTTCTGATAGCTCAGTGGTGCTTGGCTTTGTGTGCAGTCTGCTTGACCTGGCAGCTAAAGTGTGAGTAATGTTTCAGAGAAGAAGGACCTCAGACAAATTTGGAAAGATATGATCTGACTTTTTAGAAAATCTTTAATTAATTATGAGTTCATGGAAACCAAGATATCGCTCTCTTCTTCCTTTCCTTTCCCATTATTTGGGGGAAGGGATTCATAATACAATAAAAAGAAAAAAGTCTTACAGAGAAGATGATCTTGAAGTAAGGAAGTGCTATCTGAGCCTGCAGCCTTCTATTTGTCAGCAACTTCTTTGGCCAGTTTCATTAGAGTTCAGAGTGGGAATAGGGTTGGCTGACAGTGGCTTTTGAGGATCAAGGATTCTTGTGTACCCACTAATCACTGCCTTTGCATACTGACCCATACCCCACCTGGACTAGTTTCATCCCATGCTTCGCAGGGCTACTTGAGGCCAGACTGGGAAACACTGATTTAAAATGCTGCATTATTGATACCTATGGAAATTAACCTATTTAAAATGAAACAAAACAAAAACAGATTGTCTAGGATTGGAGGACTAGACTGCTGTCTCTAAATAGAATAGGATGCAATAGAATGATTTTTAAATAATGAAAGGGAGAAGATTCAAGAGCTGACAAGATGGGGACATATTTTTAGTGACTTGGAATTACCAGTACAGTGCTCTGCCTAATGCACAATGGAATATTCCCCCATATTCTAGTTATCATAGATAAGCAAGTGTAACCCACACACCTCCTGGGTGTGGTGTTCTGTCCCCTCTAGTGGCACCGAGACCACTTAAAGAGACAGACTGAGTTTGCTCTAAAGCCTTAGCTAACAGCCAGCTGGCTTTTAGCTCATGCTGTAGAGAGGCTCATGCATTGAAGTCCCAGGTTTGCTCCCACCTGCGGACAACCGGGGTCTGTCAGCATTGCAAATGGGGGCTTATCCGAGATTTCAACTGGGAAGTCTCTGAAGCTCAGGGCGCGCTTCCTCAGCTATGGGAAATATGTAACCCACACACTTCCTGGGTGTGGTGTTCTGTCCCCTCTAGTGGCACAAGACCTGTTAGAGAGACAGATTAATGAGTCTGCTCTACAGCCTTAGCTAACAGCAAGTTGGCTTTTAACTCATGCAGTAGAGGCTTATGCACTAAGCTTCAGAGATCCCGGTTTCAATCACGCCCACCAACAACCGGGGTCTGTTGACATTAAACAAGCGTTTGTAGCATTTAGAACTTTGAAAAATCTGACTTTCAGAAATGCTGAGCACCAGCACCTCCCATAGATTTCAGTGTTACTTGTGTGTTTTCCACACTTCTGACAATGAGTGCCAATCCCACCTCCTACATCTTTTATTTTACATACCGTATGGATACTGTTGTCACCTGAAATGTTTGCTAACCAAACTGTGGGCTTTCTTTAGGGACCTCTCTGCACAGTAACTCAGAAAACTGTAGAATATCACACAAGATACTTATGAATATAATGGGGCACTGGTCAGAAAAACCAACAAGCCTGATTTATGCACTCAAGTAGCAACTCTGAAATGTTTATGTATATATAAGTTGTATCAGTTTAGCATTCATTACGCTTGTGATGTTTAATACAATGAAAACAGTACCCAACTTGCCAGGATGGGCTGTTGTCTGTGTTATGTGCTCCACATTAAAAATGGAGTTCATACTATGTTCAGTTCTGCATTGCTGTAATTGCTGCACCTCACACAGATAAATTGCATAGTGAAACACACAGCCAGAAAAAGTCCACTGAGCCAAAAGACAATGGAAAACATAAGCTGGCAATCAGTGCAATGCATCTTCAATTAATACTTTTTTAGTAATGTATTCAGTGGTATTTACTTTAAAAGAGTGTGCTTTTCAGTAACCAGAAGCTGCAAGGCAGCATAGGGCTGCTTAAGAACATTTCTTACAGCTTACTATCCTAGTCTAACTATTACACTGAAACACTGCACACAGTTAAACCTTCAGACTACTGTTGCAGAAAGCCTTATCAAAAATACAACTCCTAGAAGATTTGTCTACTTCAGCAAAGAGCTGCTGTAGCAGTTACTGCTTTCTTAATGGGGAGCATAACCCTTTCTATGAAAGGTACAGTCTGTGTGAAATGTGTCACACAACAAGTGAAACAGAGGAACTTGGGGGCTTTATGCCAATGTGGGTCAACAGTTTCTGGCATTTTGCCCTAGACACTCATACTTTTAACAAGAGAAAAGTCTTTTTCTGCTCATGAATGTTTCTTACCACAAGAAAAAAAGTTGTGAAGAGTTTTTAAAAATATCTTCTCTGGGAGAGTTGTCTTATTTGTCCATCTCACTCTTGCTCTTATGTTCTTCCATTACTTCACCCTTTTTGTAACCCTGCCTCTCCGATGGGATATTGCATCATTCCTCCCTGAAACTGGTATATTCCAATCAGGGTAACAGTGTCATTTAATACAACTCACAGCATCTAGCCTCCAGTGTTTAGTGTAATTAAATTGTGAACTACAATCCCAATGGCTGGAAGAGATCCTGTTGTCCTTTGGACAACTCTAGCTTACTCTTCCTCAGAAAGAAATGATGGTTTTACATTTTAGGACTGGTATTCAGGAGATTTGAGTTCAATTCCTGGCTCTGCCTTAGATTTTCTGTGTAGACTTGGGTAACTTGCTTACACCCACAGTGCCTCAGTGGCCCATTACAACTGAGTATTCTGTTTCACCAATCTTTTGCATGTGTTGTCTATTTAGATAGTAACCTCTTATGGGAAGAGATTGTCTTTTAATGTCTGTATGTACAGCACCTAGCACAATGGGCTCCCAATCTTAGTTGCTAGATGCTACTAGAAAGGACCTCCTGGGTCATCAAGTCTAGTCCCATGCTGTCACAAGCAATGCCACCATATTATCCTATTCATAAATTTATCAAGCTCCATTGTAAAAATAGTTAGGTGGCTTGTCCCCACTCCTCTGATTGGGAGGCTGTTCCAGAACCTCAGTCCTCTGATAGAAACTTCTAATTTCCAGCCTAAATTTGTTAATTCCAATTATTTTTGTTCTTGTGCCAACATTGTCCTTTAGTTTAAATAGCTCTTCTCCTTCCCTGGTACTTATCCCCCAATGTATTTATAGAGAGTAGGGCTGTCGACTAATGACAGTTAACTCACGTGATTAACTCAACAAAATTAACCGCGATTAAAAAAATTAATCATGATTAATCACAGTTTTAATCACACTGTTAAACAATAGAATGTTAGGGGGCTTATTCCTTCACCCACTTACTTCCCTGGTCCTTCTCGCATGAACAGAGAGTAACAATACACAAAGTCCAAAGGTGCAAACAATTCAATGTTTATTGGGGTGAACTTCCAGAAAGCAAGATTCCAATTTCCTTCCTTAGTGTCCCTCTTCCCAGCTCTGACACAACAGAGCCTTACACCTGTGTCCTTGTTCTCATTCCTGCCCTTAGCCAAACATGTTTCCAATATCCCCACCCCCATTCCCTGTTCCCATTTCCCCCCCTCCACACACACACACACCCACTCCCACCCACTCACTTCCTGATTGACTGCAGACTTGTCATAAGTGTAAAGGGAAGGGTAAACCCCTTTAAAATCCCTCCTGGCCAGAGGAAAAATCCTCTCATCTATAAAGGGTTAAGAAGCTAAAGGTAACCTCGCTGGCACCTGACCAAAATGACCAATGAGGAGACAAGATACTTTCAAAAGCTGGGAGGAGGGAGAGAAACAAAGGGTCTGTGTCTGTTGGTATGCTGCTTTGCCGGGGATAGAACAGGAATCGAGTCTTAGAACTTTTAGTAAGTAATCTAGCTAGGTATGCGTTAGATTATGATTTCTTTAAATGGCTGAGAAAAGAATTGTGCTGAATAGAATGACTATTTCTGTCTGTGTGTCTTTTTTGTAACTTAAGGTTTTGCCTAGAGGGATTCTCTAGGTTTTGAATCTAATTACCCTGTAAGGTACCTACCATCCTGATTTTACAGGGGTGATTCCTTTACTCCTGTTTACTCCTTTTATCTATTAAAAGTCTTCTTGTAAGAAAACTGAATGCTTTTTCATTGTTCTCAGATCCAAGGGTTTGGGTCTGTGGTCACCTATGCAAATTGGTGAGGATTTTTACCAAACCTTTCCCAGGAAGTGGGTGCAAGGGTTGGGAGGATTTTGGGGGGAAAGACGTGTCCAAACTACATTTCCCAGTAAACCCAGTTAGAGTTTGGTGGTGGCAGTGGTTATTCCAAGGACAAACGACAAAATTAATTTGTACCTTGGGGAAGTTTTAACCTAAGCTGGTAAAAGTAAGCTTAGGAGGTTTTCATGCAGGTCCCCACATCTGTACCCTAGAGTTCAGAGTGGGGGAGGAACCTTGACAAGACTATATAGTAAAACTTGAGTTCTGCTTAGCTATACCTTAACCAATCATTTTCCTGAAATTTAACTAACCAATCCTAACATATTGTAAGATGATTATGTAACCAATTATATCCCACCACCTTAATTAGTTTACACCCAGCAAAATTAATTATACAGCAGACAGGAACAATCACAGAACGAGACAGAGATTATACAGACAAACAATAGCAAAGTGAAAACTATAATGACAAAAGAATACAGAAGTGAGGATTTCACATTCCAGCTATTGATAAGTGAGTTCTTGCCAGACAGGATGCTATCAAACTAAGTTTCCTTTTACATCTTCTAGGCACTTCCCTTTCTCTGGAGGTGATAGGAACTATCAGGACAGGATTGTATTCCTAACAGCCCAATAGCACCTTCTTTCAATGTGACTAGTTTGGAATGTGAGGATGTGACCGGTCGCTTCCCAGCTTATGGCCGCCTCTGTTACTTAGCCAAAGGCCTTAGCCTAAGAACAGGGCCTCAGACTGTCACAGTAAGAGAAGGCTCTTACAACAGCAGACAGTGATTTTGATTCTTTCTTTTATACCTGTATAACTAGCCAAGTGATAAAAATACACCTAAATTCTTAGAGTACAGGCCTTTACAGACAGGCCTGAATATCTATATCCTAACATAGAATACCAGCTTGAAATTTATTAAATATGTTTGGATGTTTTTCTACATTTTCAAATATATTGATTTCAATGACAGCACTGAATACAAAGTGTACCGTACTCACTTTATATTATTATTTTTATTACAAATATTTGCACTGTAAAAATGATAAACAAAAGAAATAGTATTTTTCAATTACCTCGTACAAGTACAGTAGTGCAATCTCTTTATCGTGAAAGTGCAACTTACAAATGTGTAGTTTTTTTGGTTAGATAACTGCATTCAAAAACAAAACAACGTAAAACTTTGGATCCTACAAGTCTACTCAGTCCTACTTCTTCTTTAACCAATCACTAAGACAAACAATTGTGTTTACATTTACAGGAGATAATGCTGCCCACTTCTTATTTACAATATCACCTGAAAGTGAGAACAGGCATGTGCATGGCACTTTTATAGCCAGCACTGCAAGGTATTTACATGCCAGATATGCTTAATATTTGTATGCTCCTTCATGCTCTGGCCACTATTCCAGAGGATATGTTTCCATGCTGATGATGCTCGTTTAAAAAAATAGTGCATTAATTATATTTGTGACTGAATTCCTCGGGGGAGAATTGTATTTCTACTGCTCTGTTTTACCTGCATTCTGACATATATTTCATGTTATAGCAGTCTCTGATGATGACCTAGCACATGTTGTTCATCATAAAAACACTTTCACTGCAGATTTGACAAAACGCGAAGAAGGTACCAATGTGAGATGTCTAAAGATAGCTACAGCACTCGACCCAAGGTTTAAGAATTGGAGGTGCCTTCCAAAATCTGAGAGGGGCAAGGTGTGGAGCATGCTTTCAGAAGTCTTAAAAGAGCAACACTCTGATATAGACACTATAGAACCGGAACCACCAAAAAAGAAAATTAATCTGCTGGTGGCATCTGACTCAGATGATGAAAATGAACATGCGCTGGTCCACTCTGCTTTGGACCGTTATCGAGCAGAACCCATCATCAGCATAGTCACATGTCCTCTGGAATGGTGGTTGAAGCATGAAGGGACATATGAATCTTTAGTGCATCTGGCAAATAAAAAAGTTGCAATGCTAGCTATGACATTGCCATGCAAACGACTGTACTCACTTTCAGGTGACATTGTAAACAAGAAGTGGACAGCATTATCTCCTACAAATGTAAACACCCTTGTTTGTCTGAGTGATTGGCTGAACAAGAAGTAGGACTGAGTGGACTAATAGGATCTAAAGTTTTACATTGTTTTATTTTTGAATGTAGCTTTTTTGTACATAATTCTACATTTTAAAGTTCCACTTTCATGATAAAGAGATTGTGCTACAGTATTTGTATTAGGTGAATTGAAACATACTATTTCATTTTTTACAGTGCAAATATTTGTAATAAAAATAAATATAAAGCGAGTACTGTATACTTTGTATTCTGTGTTGTAATGGAAATCAGTATATTTGAAAATGTAGAAAACATCCAAAAATATTTAAATAAGTGGTATTCTATTATTGTTTAACAGCATGATTAATTGCGATTAAGTGAAATTAATATTTTTAAATCATTTGACAGCCTTAATAGAGAGCAATCATATCCCTTCTCATCCTTCATTTTGCTAGGCTAAATGAGCCCAGTTCTTTAGTCTCCTTTCTATTAATCTAGCTCTTTTTGTTTACTGTTCAAGGCATTAAGTTATAGCATATAATATTACAGATTGGTGATAGCAGTAGTCTATTGGTCAAATTGTGGTGCATATTTGCTCAAAACATTCTGAGGCAAAATCTATCCTTATATATAGTATATTTGCATGCGTTTCCATAGGATGTTCATGTATGTGTAAGGGAACTGTTGCCCCCTTACTAACATTCAGTGGGGGTGTTTTAGTTGCTAGCTCCCAGTACTAAAAGGGGGAAGGGTCGATGGGGAATCAGGACCCTGAGACTGCCAGGCCCCAGGAACAATGGGGAGAGGCCAATACTCCAGGTCAGCTTGAATCACAGGGTGGGCAGGCTAATCAGGGAGTCAGGAGGCCAGGGAGGTCCCGTCCTTCATGTGAGCTGGAATTGCCAGGGTCAGACAGAGTGGGGCAAAGCTAAGGAGAAAGCAGGGGCCCAAGCTGAGCTGGGGAGCAGAGCTGTGGCAGATCCAGAGGGACCAGAAAAGCAGCCCAGAGAGAGCAGACCCTGTCCTGGGAGCAGAGCTGCAGCAACCAGAGCCAGAGTGTCCAGAAAAGCAGCCCATGAAGCACGTCAGTGCTGGGAGTGAGTCACAGAAGCAGCCTGCAGAGCAGACCTGACCTGGGAGCAGAGCTGCAGCAACCAGAGCCAGAGGGGCCAGAGAAGCAGCCCAGGGAGCTGGAGGCAGAGCAGCAGCCATGCTGAGGCAGAGTGGAGCTCGGGCTGGAGCAGTCCGGACCTGGGTGTCGTGAGCAGCTGGAGAGAGCGGGGGGGGGGGGACCCTGGGCAGTGGGCCCAGCACAGGGAGACTCCTCAGCCAGGAGGCTCTGCAGGCCAGATTTGGAGGAGGATTGGTAACCCTGACAGGGAGGGGGCACCGCTGGGAAGAAGGGCCCTGCCACCTAGAGTCTGAGAGCGTGTGGCCACCACCAGAGTGCGTGTCTAACCCACAGCATCCCTGCAGCACAGCCAGGGCCTGAGAAGAAGGCCTGGGACTTACAAGGAACAGACTGTGAACTGCCCTGACATTCCAGAGACACTGTTTGTGATGTTCCCTGCCACAGAGCGGGGTGATGCGTTTCCTTTAACTTTTCCCATTTTTCCTTACTCTTTTTTAAATTAATTGTTGATTAAATAACTTGCATTTGCTTTAAATTGTATGTAATGATCAGTGGGTCAGAGAAGTGCCCAGTGCAGAGAGAGTACTCTGGAGTGGGGACACCCTAGCCCCTGTCCTAGGTAACCATAGCACGGTTTGGGGTCGAGCCCCCCAGGAATCCTGGGCTCAGCCTTGTTGAGGACTTTGCCAGACAGGAGAATGGAAGGGGAGTCCTCAACGGCAGGGAGGCCTCTGGGTAAAGGAAGTGGGAGCGATGACTCAGATCCTTTCGCTAGCCTACTTCACCGGTAGAGCAGAAGCTGGGAAAGTTCCCCACAATAGCCGGACTATTTCCTCACTTACATATGCATCCAAGGGCAGATTTTAGTTCTTTGAGATTTTGGTTACCCTTGGAAGCTAACACACTCTCTTCATTAGTGTTCACTTGCTTGACTCACAAAACTGTTTATAATGTCATAGTTACCATTCTGAGGTCCAACCACCTGACTTACAAACTCACAATGCTGGATTTGAAGTACGTAACAATGGAAATGATGGGTTCAGGAGCTGGGTCACCCCTAAAATACTAGATTTTATAGTTTGGAATTGGAAATGAATTAAAATGCATTTAGTCATCTCTTTCTCATTCCCATTTCTTCAAGTCACAAAATACACAACATACTTTGGCACATTTGGGAGTCTCCAAAGAGCCACAAGCCTAGAAAATCAAGGAGGCGGTGCATCAGGATTACAACTGTACAGTGGGGATACTTATTCATTGGAGATATTGATGAAGTGTGTGCCCAGATCAACCACAACTCTTGGCAATCCTATTTGTCCCTCACATTGATGAACACTAATTTACTCACAAATCTTTATAAAAGCTATAAATTGTGCTGCTAATTCACTGTGAGTACAATAAAAGCAGAGATTAAATATTTGTTTCTCATTACCAATGCATCTATCATCATTACCTTCTTTTTGTTATAACTTGCAAGCACTTTTAGTCTTGTGTTTGGATGTGGAATGGTGCCTGCAGAATGTAGCATTACAGCACACAGTAAAGGTGAAGAAGACTTCAGAGTCATTTTCTTGCTTTTCACATTTAATTTTCCATTTTGTGCTTTAAAAGGCATCTGAGACAGATGGAATTGTCAAGGGGTTTTTGGGTTCCTCTGCTGGTTTAATAGTGATCGTGACACTTGTAGGAGTGTGGCACTGAGAGAATTAGTGAACACATGAAACAGAAGGAAGGGATGATCAATTATTCACCACATGCCACCAACTAAGAGAAGCAAGACTGCTGCCTGTCTCTCCTTTTCTTTCTCCTACACACACACAAACCCAGCTTACCCTATTTGTGCAATTACATTATTTCCATTCAAACCATCTCAAGAGAAACCTGTTTGTATGAATATGCTGGAACATTCATCATTAGGGTATAGAGTAAGCTGTCTTTGATGTTCACTGTCCCATACCGCCACCTCATTCTTTTAATTATTTAGCCTAAAAAAAGTTGCATTTTCCAGATACCTGCTCAGCATGGCAAAGACAAACATCTCTTTGGCAAAACTAGATGCTATTTAAAAGCTGTCTTTTGAATATAAGAATAGAAGGTTTCCTGTCACTCTAAAATTTTAGACGGCTGGAAAACAAGCATAGTAACATAGCAACATTTGATGACAGGACTCCCAATCTTCAAATATCTCCATGAGATTGGCCTCAGTTACCAACTTACCCTGTGTGTTCATCATATCCCCCAGCAGATGCTGTTCTCTAAGGAGGTGAGTTGACTTCTGCCTTTCTTTTGTTATTTGGAAGAGCAGCAGTTGGGAGTCTTAACAGAGCAATAGCAGATGACATTCTTGTCTTTTCTCCCTGCATGGAGGAGAGAAAAAATTGTCCTGTGGTGAGGGAGCTAGTCTTGGACTTGGAAGATCTAGGTTCAATTCCCTGCTCTGCCACAGGTTACCTGTGTGACCTTGGGGAAGTCACTTAACTTCTTTGTGCCTCAGTTGACCATCTGTAAATGGCAATAGTAGTACTAAGATATCTTACAGTGGTGCCCTGAGGACAAATATATTGAAGATTGCAGAATCATAGGATTAGAAGGGACTGCAAGGGTCCTGCCAAAATGCAGGATTTGTGTCTAAACCATCCTGACAGATGGCTATCTAGCCTCCTTTTGAAAACCTCCAGTGTAGAAGTTTCCAGAACCTCCTGAGCGGTTTGTTCCATTGTCCTGCTGTTCTTACAGTTAGGAAGTTTTTCTTGAGATTTAATCTAAATCTGCTATGCTATAGTTTAAACCCATTGCCTCTTGTCCTGTCTGCTGTGCCAGAAAAGAACAATGTTCTGATTCTTTTTTTGGCAGCCTTTCAAGTATCTGAAGACTGCTATTATCAGGGCCGGCTCCAGGCACCAGCTTTGTAAGCAGCTGCTTGGGGCGGCACTTAGAATCGGGCGGCAGTCCATGTCCCGCGGCGGCAATTCGGCAGCAGCTCCGCCGTTATTGCGGCGGTGGCAATTCAGCGGTGGCTGCTTGGGGCGGCAAAATTGTTAGAGCCAACCCTGGCTATCATATCCCTCCTTAATCTCCTCTTTTCCAAACTAAACATACCCAGTTCTTTCAGCCTTTGCTCGCATTTCATCCATTTGATCATAGTTGTCACTTGCCTCTGGATCCTTTACAGTTTGTCTACATCCTTTCTATACATTGGTGACCAAAATTGGACACAGTACTCCAGCTGAAGCCTAACTAGTGCCGAGTAGAGCTGTACTATCACCTCCTGTGACTTGCATGCTATGCCTCTGTAAATGCAACCTAAAATTGCATTTTTTTTTTGCAACAGGATTGCCTTACTGACTCATGTTGAGATTGTGATCCACCACAACTTCCAGATCCTTCTTAGCATAGTATAGTATGTATCCTTACTCAGATAATACAGTAATTGGGGCTGTGGCAATTACTTTAGACTGAATTGGTCCTAATCTAATCATTTTAGGCTGTAACTGAAGATCTTGACCATTTCATTTGGAGTTATCACACCGATGTACAAACCAGGCTCACAACACCAGACTGGAATGTGAGTTTGGAAAACACTGGTGCCTAGACAAAAAGGGACCAGGAATTGAGAAGCCTAACTTTTCTTTCCTTTTATTCTTGTTTAAATCCTTTAAATGGAAAAAAGATTCTTGGGACAAACACAGGCAGATCTAGCAAGTTTTCCCAGAAGGAAAGGGAAACACTGGTTTCTCTCTTGGAAAGAGACTCAAGTTAGAATGTGACACATACCACTCTATTAAAATCTCAAACTTCAGCATCGTATATATAGATTTCTTGTGTAGTTTGATTGTTACGGACTAATGTGTATGCGTTTAACTTGTTTTATAAATAAATAATAGTTCAATGATTTTGTGATTAAAACAAAGAATTGGAGGCAGTATTCAAAAAGTCTGAGGCCAAAGTCAGAAAATCGGGTTATTTCCTCGTCTTTATCACTCTTGGTCACAGCTTAGAGGTTGCTGAACATTCCTTTAAACACTGATACTACAATAAACTCATCAGATGCATAGACATCAGTGGAGGGGGCTCCATATGAGTGCAGAGGTTTAACTAGTCACAAAATACTGATTTGTGCCTGAAAGGAAAACTAAACCAAGTGCTTGTGAAATCCTAAGCATTATAAGGCCACTGCATTGTAATTGAACTATCTCATCTGTTGGAGATAGAATTTTCTTGACAGTTGGCCCAGAAAAGATCAGAAAGACTACAAATCTCAGTGCCTTCAGAACAACATGTAAAATCCATTTCTCTGATTTAGCTATCCCTCAATAACCAAATCAAAGCCACATTTTTTAAATGAATAAATAAGAATCTCCCTTCAGGATATGTTAGGAAGGAGAGAGAGAGAGAGAGAGAGAGAGAGAGAAATGTAGGAATCCTTCCATAGTCACAGTAATATAGATAGCTTGGTGATGGACTTGCTTTAAGAACCCAGGGGGATATTTATATTCTGTAGTTTTAGCAGACATGGCCAATGGGTACTGCTGTAAATATGTACTATCACACGAAAACTTACATTGTCTGTGTATTTACATTGTCTAGGGCTTTTGGTGCATGAATGGCTAATTGTGCATCTAATTGGCCTTTTGTGCATAGAAATATCCATTTTGTGACAACAACTTCAGTAACTGCACATGCAAATCAGGCAAACAATGCAATGTACATTTTGCATGTAGTTTTTCTCCTTGTCTTTTTGAAAATCATGTCCTAAATATTTTATGGTTCTTCTTTTTGTCTTACTATCTTGCTTTTAAACTTTTTAATATCATCTGCTTTTAGACTAATATTTTAATCTGGCACATTTCTTCTGCTTTTGTGCCCATGACAAATATATAGAAAATACGGGCACAGAGCTGTGAATGATACTACTCTATGCTAAATCATGCTACATATTATTTTGGTGGGTGTGAGAGACGTGGGTGATAGGCGATCTCTATAGATTATGGTTACAAGTGTAAATGCAATGAAGCTATTGAACACAATCTTGACCTTTCACTCTAACTAGTTGGTCTATTTCCTTTTCTCTTGTGAAATCCTTCTCTTGGCTTCCCCACATCTTTGTGCCAAATAATCACTAAGAAATTAGGCTGAAACATAATATCTTGGGTGGTTGTTATGTTCTATGATTACAGTATACCGAATGTGGGATCCAAATGCAACAAAGACTAGTGACAGTCTCAAAATTAAAGAAAAAAATCCATTAGCTCTGAGATGTTGGGAAGGGAGAAGTGCCAGAAATACCTTTAAGTCCACTAGAAACTTCACTATTGCTAGTGATTTTACGTGAAAGGTGCTCAAATAGTACAGTCATGGCAGCAATATAAAATCCTAAAGTAGGTAGGTAGATAGATTAGGGCTGGTCCATCTCCCCCACATGATGGTGACCTCTGATCTCAACTCCTAAACTCTGTTATGTTAGAGGGGATGTGATTGGCTCCCACATGTTCAACTGTTTTACTGAGAAGTTATGCTCGTGTTTCCTTTTCACCCTGGTTGGCTTGGAAGGAAGACTGTACTTGCAGCTGTCTTGCAGCATCCATTCAAAAGGGATAGTTCTCTTTCTGTTTTGGTTTTCATCTCATGCCTTCAATCTGAGTGTCAAGGAATTGACAGTTTCCATCTTGAGTGCAAGCCATAAAGAAGTTTCCTGGTCAATTAGAAGAAGCCTAAAACAAGCGTGGACTATCTAAAACAGTAACAGCTGCATGGCAGGTCCTTCACTTCAGCTCTTTTGCTTTGATGAAGTTGCCTTTGATGTACCCGAGTTCCAGTCATATCACAATGGGACATCATGTCATAACAGAGATGGATGGCAACTATGGAAGAATGTTGCTTATAACTTCCACATTACAAAAAACAGGCAAACAAAAACACAACCCTACACCACTAACAACAATAAAAACAAAAAAATTGAAAAAAAGTAGAGATGATCCACACTCAGAAACATACTTCTCAATCCCTGTGAACTTTGAGAAAGTTCAGCTCCAAAGTCAAACTTTGTCATTTGAGCACCATAATATGATATTAATTCAATAATAATAATAATAATTAATGAGAACTGCATCTTTCATCTTAGGGTATCAAATGATGCCATGTTGTAGAAGTTTCAGGGTTAGTATTTATTAATGCCATTTTACGGATGGGGAAATTGAATCTTGGACTATTTCAATGTCTTGCAGTGAGTCAGTAACAATATTGGGGTATAAAATGTCAGCACAGAAAAAAATAAAAAGGAACATGTTGTTTCTGTCATAACATATAGAGGATGCTGTTGTGTACAAGACTGATATTTCCCTGACAGCAAACATTAACAAGTTTTATTCTGTAAATTACTGTATCCTTCAATAGACAATACTTTTGCACTCCTTTATTTCTCCACTGCAGTGCTGAAAGTGGGATTTATTAGGCAATGCTGACATTATAGGCCTGTTAAAACCACTCTAATTACTTTTCTTCTGAAAACATGTTTTAGAGGCAGTTGTAGAGGTTTACACTGCTCCTTAGAGATAAATGAAAAGAAATGGTAGAGTTTAAGAGAAAAGGCAGAACACCTGATTCATTTCTCCTGTTGAAAATGCAAGAGATTTCCAGTTTTACTCCCTCCCTCATCCCTGCCTTGTGGAGGTCTTTCTGAATTGGAATATTCAGGCCAATATTTTTTTGTCAATTTGTTGATTCCTGTTGGTACCGTTGGGCTGCTTTGTACGTTTGTTGTAAGTTGTGTTTTGAAAACTAATCTCAGGCTTTAGAATATTATGACCACTTCAGGATTCCTAACAAAAAACTGGTGATGAAATGTACATCACTTGCTGAAACAGGAAGAAAGCTGGCATGAGCTAGAAAGATTTATACCATAGCAAAACATCTTCAAGTACGATTGGGACTCAATGCTGCCAGACTGTCAGGAAGAACAACATGTGGACTTTCTAATACTAGAGATTAGGTTTAAACTAACTGCAGATGTCCAACTGGAGATGAAAGCCTCTGAAGATAAGTGGAAACGTTTTAGAAAGATTGAAGGATGAAGCCATTATGATATAAATCCTTTTGGTGCTACCATAGTAATTAGAAATATCTAAACTCCATAATATGTTTATTTTGTTTCTGTATTTAACCCCAATTATCCTTTGCGGGGGAATTCTTTTTACATTTAATTCCCCCATCTCACTCTTTTAGCTCCTGCAAACCTCTTTCCCCTCCCCGCCCCCATGTAAATTGCAGCAGGTGCATGGAATTGAAGACATCACAATTAAACGTAATCAAATATTTTAGGCACTAATGAACAGCTCCAGGAAAACAAGTCAAAAGGAAAAAAAAGCCTTTAAGTGAGTGGATTTTCAAACACCCAAGGCACCATAGGGCCAATTAAGGGAGTCAGACACCAGGACACATACTGGCATTAATTATCTTTGAGTTTAGGGAAATAAAAAATAAAAGCAACAATTATCATAATAAATCTCCACACACTGCTTGTAAATTGTGCTAATCTACAACACACCTGGGTTTCAGAGATTTAAGGCATGAAAGTGAATACTCAATCAGTTGGTAACGACCTCACATAGAGGCTCATGGGATATGTTTCTTTTCTGTGATCTGCCAATCAGACCGAGGGTCTAAAATGATGTCCAACAGCCACAGCAGCTTTATTCTGTGTTGCAAAGAAGCACTCTAAAGAAAAGAACAGCATAACACATTCAATCAAGAAAGTTACAAATCCTGTGGTATGTTAAGGACATGTTTACTCAAAAAAAAATAAAGAAAGAAATTCAAGATTGGAGTTTGAGTCGCAGTCTCCACAAAGAACCTGAGAGTCTCTTTAATTTTCCATCTTCCTAAAGCTGTACAAAAGAGAACAAATACTTTTTTGGTGCAATAAGAGTTTCTGTGAAAGGATGGAGGGAAGAAGCAGCAAGATGGATGCACTAAGCTAGAGGAAAAATAAAAAATACAGTTGTTATTAAAAAATGATCTATGTCTGATTGATGTCTTGAGTCAATTGCAAACAGCTTTCACCAGAAATATTGGAATTTGGGATAATACGTTGCCATTCTTTCTTCTTGTACAATCTGGTTCACCTCACAAGTGCAGTGCATTAAATAAAGTCAGTCTAATCCCCAGATCTCTTTGTTTGCATAATTTGCAGTGAGACGGGGGTGGGAGAAGCCTCTGCATCCTTATACATCACAGAAGGGAGGCTGTGGGCCCTGTAAATTCAGTGAGGATGGGGTCATTGGGGGCAGGTGAGAGGAGGGACCACTAGATCAGCAAAACTCCAGTGGAATATTTGCATAGAGACTATGGACTTTTGCCAGTATTACAGCACTAGGCTGAAATATTTGTGGGGGATAGGCAGGTGGGTAGTTGCATTAAAGCCCTACAGTTATTTGATGGTAGATATGGGAGGATAATTCTGTTTGTACCAGTCCCCACCGAATACCCATTAGAAAGCCCAGTTAGTGGGTCATCATGAGATTAGACAGGTTTCATTCGTATATCCTTCATATAAAGCATCACATAATGCCTTTCTAGGAAGTGACTCTGTGGATCATAGGAAGAGAGGGAGAGAACTTCCAATTTCCTTACTCATGTTCCCGTTTCTCTACTCTTCACCTCTCATAGACTCATAGACCCTAAGGTCAGAAGGGACCATCATGACCATCTAGTGTGACCTCCTGCACATTGCAGGCCACAATCTCACTTCACTCCTCTAATAGATCCCTAAGTTATGGAAGTCCTCAAATCATGGTTTAAAGACTTCAAGTTACAGAGAATCCACTATTTACACTAGTTTAAACCTGCAAGTGATCCATGCCCCATGCTGCAGAGGAAGGTAAAAAAACTCAACAAAACCTAGGGACTTTGCCAATCTGAAAGGGGTGGGGGTGAATTCCTTCCCAGCCCCAAATATGGTGATCAGTTAGAACCTGAGCAGGTGGCCAAAACCCACCAGCCATAGACTTGGGAAATAATTCTATGTAATAATACAGAGCTCTTTCCATTTAGTGTCCCGTCACTAGCTGCTGGAGATATTTGCTGCTAGCAGTCACAGATTGGCTACATGCCATTGTAGGCAGTTTCATCATACCATCCCCTCCATAAAGTTATCAAGTTCAGTCTTGAAGCCAGTTAGATATTTTGCTCCCACTGCTCTCCTTGGAAGGCTGTTCCAGAACTTCACTCCTCTGATAGTTAGAAACTTTTGTATAATTTCAAGACTAAGCTTATTGATGACCAGTTTATGTCCATTTTTCTTTTGTCCACATTGGTGCTTAACTTAAATAAACTCCTCTCCCTCCATGACATTTATCCCTCTGATGTATTTATAGAGAGGCAATCATATCTCCACTCAGCCTTCTTTTCTTTAGGCTTAAACAACCCAAACTCTTTGAGTCTCCTCTCATAAGGTAGGTTTTCCATTGCTCAAATTATCCTAGTAGCCCTTTTCTGTACCTGTTCCGTTTTAATTACCAGCAATCTTTTTTAAATATGGGAAACCAGAATTGCACACAGTATTCCAGATGGGTCTCACCAGGGCCATCTATAATGGTACTAACACTTCCCTCTCTACTGGAAATACCTCATCTGTTGCATCCGTGGACTGCATCAGCCTTTTGCACAGCCACATTACATTGATAGCTCATACTCATCCTGTGATCAACCAATTCACCCAGGTCTTTCTTTTCCTATATCACTTCCAACTGACATGTACCAAGCTTATAGGAAAACTCTGTCACTTGCTTTGTCTTACTTAAAGTGTAAGTGCTTTAGGGTGAAAAGAAAAGGAGTAATTGTGGCACCTTAGAGACTAACAAATTTATTTGAGCATAAGCTTTCGTGAGCTACAGCTCACTTCATCGGATGCATTCAGTGGAAAATACAGTGGGGAGATTTATATACATAGAGAACATGACACAATGGCTGTTACCATACACACTGTAACCAGAGTGATCACTTAAGGTGAGCTATTACCAGCAGGAAAGTGGGGGAAGGGGACCTTTTGTAGCGATAATCAAGGTGGGCCATTTCCAGCAGTTGACAAGAACGTCTGAGGAACAGAGGGGGGGTGGAGGGGAGGAATAAACATGGGGAAATAGTTTTACTTTGTGTAATGACCCATCCACTCCCAGTCTCTATTCAAGCCTAAGTTAATAGTATCCAGTTTGCAAATTAATTCCAATTCAGCAGTCTCTCATTGGAGTCTGTTTCTGAAGTTTTTTTGTTGAAGAATTGCCACTTTTAGGTCTGTAATCAAGTGACCAGAGAGATTGAAGTGTTCTCCAACTGGCTTTTGAATGTTATAATTCTTGACATCTGATTTGTGTCCATTTATTCTTTTACGTACAGACTGTCCAGTTTGGCCAATGTACATGGCAGAGGGGCATTGCTGGCACATGATGGCATATATCATATTGGTAGATGTGCAGGTGAACGAGCCTCTGATAGTGTGGCTGATGTGATTAGGCCCTATGATGGTGTCCCCAACAAAGAAAATAACAGAACGCCACTAGCCATCACCTTCAGCCACCAACTAAAACCTCTCCAACACATCATCAAAGATCTACAACCTATCCTGAAGGACGACCCATCACTCTTACAGATCTTAGGAGACAGGCCAGTCCTTGCTTACAGACAGCCCCCCAACCTGAAGCAAATACTCACCAGCAACCACACACCACACAACAGAACCACTAACCCAGGAACCTATCTTTGCAACAAAGCCCGTTGCTACCTGTGTCCACATATCTATTCAGACGTTCTTGTCAACTGCTGGAAATGGCCCACCTTGATTATCACAACAAAAGGTTCCCGCCAGCCCCTCTCCTGCTGGTAATAGCTCACCTTAAGTTACACCTGGTTATAGTGTGTATGGTAACACCCATTGTTTCATGTTCTCTGTGTATATCAATCTCCCCACTGTGTTTTCCACTGAATGCATCCAATGAAGTGATGAAGTGAGTTGTAGCTCATGAAAGCTTATGCTCAAATAAATTTGTTAGTCTCTAAGGTGCCACAAGTACTTCTTTTCTTTTTTCGAATACAGACTAACACGGCTGCTACTCTGAAACCTGTCATTACTTTAGGGTAGGGATAATACTTTTCTTTATGTTTGGAAAACTTGCACAGGAGTAAATAAAGAGGTATGATGGATCAGTAAAAATGAGTGACTGCTTCAGCTGTGGAAACGCTCAACATGTTCAAAGGTGTGGAGGCCAAATGTGTGGGTTGTAGATGAGAACAGATAGGAAACCATTAATTAATGTTCAGGAAGGTGAGCACTAAGGTGACTACATTTATCAGAGGAACCTAGGACATAATTGTAGGATACTTCTTAGAGTTTAAGATCTTCAGGGCAAGGTTCATTCCTTCATCTGTGTATTGTGAAGAACTGAGCTCCCTGTCAGCATTTATTAATTGGTATCATGTGTTATTAAGATAGTCAAGGAAAGATGAGATTTTGTACAGCTCCAAAAATTTGTCGCTGGATTTGGCAACTGGGCAATTAAATGGCAGATGGAACTTAAATTGGGTGAATACAAAATAATGAAACATCAGGAGAACTAATTTTAATTTTACATGCACACTCCTGTGTTCCAAATTAGCTGACACCTTTCCTGAAAAAAGATCTAGCGGTAATTGTAGACAGTTCAGTTAAGATATCTGCTGAATTTTCAGTGGCAGTCAAAGGCTAATAGGATTCTGTGTTGCATCTGACATCCTTTCTTTTCCTGCCTGTGTAAATAGAATAACTTGAACTGTCAACATCTCCATTTCTCTTTAATAAAATTACAGGCTTTATATCAATCAGTGGTGTGGGTATACCCCAAATACTGAAATTTGTCTCATCATCTCACCCCAAAATTGCATAGCTGTACTTAAAAAAAGAAAATTCAGAAAAGAGAAACTATAGAAACTTGGATTGTTGGTTTAGGGCCAGATTCTGATACTCTTGCAAAGAGTCTCAGTACCTTATTCCACCACTAGTTCTTTTAGAATCAATCGGTCTACTTGTAAAATAAGGTGTTACTAAACCAGAGGAGAGTGTTTCAGATATGGTCCTTAGAGAAGAGACATGATGGATGTATACTAATAACAGATGGCATGTTAAACACTGAATTACTGCTTCTCTCCATCCAGACTCATAATATGAGAACAAGGTGGCACTCAGTAAAACTGGCTGAAAGCAAATTTAAAACTGATAAAAAGATATTGCTTTTTGCAGCTTGTAGAAAATCCATGAAGTTGACAGCCACAGGAAATCACTGAGCCAAACAGCTTAAAGAGATTTAAAAGGGGCTCTCTACGTTTACAAGTACAGCCTATATAGCTATCCAGTAAGCTAGAAAGTTAGATAAAAAATGGATAATGAGAGAGAGAGAGAGAGAGAGAGAGAGAGAGAGAGAGAGAGAAAATCACGCTTCACTGCATGTGCAGACCATTTGCTTGCTTTGGGACGGCTCTGTCTATGGACCAACCCTGCCCTTCAATAAAGCTTTTCACTCTAATTGATTAAAGAGAAGGAATGTACCTCCTCCTGAAGCACCAGGTCTAGGCTCCTGCCAGAGGCAAAATATCACACAGATACAGACAGAGACAGACCAATTATCAGATCTTGCAACTACACTTCTCTTAAAAATCTGCTATATAGGGAGCATGGAGAGGGATAATGGAATTAAAGATGGGCTCTTTATATTACAGTAAGGTGAGTGAGAATCCCATCTAATATATGTTTCAGGTACGAAGTAGACATTTGGTAGTAACTGAACACTTGTTACCATCAAAATACTTCACAAAATATTAACTAATTCTCACAACACCCCTATACGGTTGGTAAATTTAGTTATTTACATTTTACACACATGGAAGACTGAGACTCTAAGAATTTAAGGGTCACACTGTTCTGTCACTCAGACCCAACCTCACAATTTTGGGACAGACCAGTGGAATTATTTTTCACTCTGTCTTGATCATATCATCTGAAGTGGTTTTGGGGTAGGATCTTTGAGAGGGTTCTTTGCATTTCTCCCTTCTTGAAAACTACCACCAGCCTGGCCTACTCCAGGAGAGCTGAAGAACAGCTGCTTGTGGTGGGGTCTGTATTTAATGTAGTCAATATCTGAAAATAAATTGAGACAATTCTCTACACACTTTGGGCATTTAGAAGTTGCTAGAACTTCATCATATTTCTCCAATTATTGAACTACAGAATCTAGAACTACAGAATATTTCTGGCTAATGGACTATCCCATCCCTACTGAGACGTAAGATATCTCCGGGGAAGTACAATAAATCCGGGAGGTGTAATTAAAACACATTAATCTGAAAAGTTGTGTGTGTGTGTCTTACCATTTTTATTCTTTTTCTCTTTTATTACTTCCTTTTCTAGCCTTCCCTTTGTGGGTCAATCTATCCACCTCATATAAGATTTTTTATTTTCTCTTATTTTTGTGTTTTATTTGTCTTCCTCTCATTTTCTCTCTTATGTTCCTTTCTTGAAAAGCAGCATCTGGGTCCTCTCAGACTTTTTCACATTCACCCCTGCCCTTGCTGACCCCATGCTCTGTCCCAGATTATGTTGTCTTTTTGTCCCATCTCCATTGCTCCAACTCTTATGTCTCTGTCATATTTTCTCCAAACAATCTAAGCTTTCCTTCACTCTTTTCCTTCTGTAAATATCTTTCTCCCACCATCTCAAACAGGGAATCACTGTTGGGTGAGTAAGCATTACCCCACCCCTTTTCAGATGGGGAAATTGAGGCAGAAAGAGTAAGTGAATTGACCAAGAGAATCATAGCTAGTAATAGAAAGCGGACGTTCCTTGCTCCCAGACCCATGCTTATTTCCATAAATCACCCGGCCTCTTATTCTTGTGAGCTTCCCTTTGGCTGCCTAGATGTTATATCAGCTGATCTGTAAGTTCAAGTACTGGCAAACAGAAGGGAGCTTTTGGTGACCCTAATCTTATATTGAGGAGCGCTGAGTTCCTCCTATTACTACCTTCAAACAATGGGAATGAAAGTAGCTCAGCCATATATATGTATGTATGCTGATGAAGATCTATAACTCAATTGCCTTCATCAGTAGATCTTTAAATGCTTAACTTTTATATTGCACATGATGGATCTGAATTGTGAAATCACAATCAATTATTCAAGTTTACCAGAATACTTAATTGAGTGAAAAGGCAATGGAAAAGAAGCTTGGTTATCTGAACTTAAGCACTGATCCAGCACAACAGTTAAGCAGCTTCTTAATGTTAAGCATATAAGTAGTCCCAATAAAGTCAATAGGAAGGCTCACACATTTTAAATTAAGTACCTGCTTAAGTATTTTTCTGGATTAGGGTTTTATATGTCAGGCATTTTTGATCACTATAGATAATGTTAGAAATGGGTTGGTATAAAAATGTTAAATATTAACAAAAAGT
The DNA here is from genome assembly GCF_965140285.1 of Lepidochelys kempii. NCBI lineage: Eukaryota > Metazoa > Chordata > Testudines > Cheloniidae > Lepidochelys > Lepidochelys kempii. Next base: position 27,129,738 of record NC_136387.1, read on the forward strand.
ACTTGGAAAGATTAAAATCCAACCAAAAATCCCATAGAATTCTCTTGGAATATCAGATGGGAGCAGAGATTTCAGAAATCACATAGCTTCATGGAAGCACCAGGAACGGCTCTGTAGAGGATGGCCTGCTCTTATCCCTCCCGCTTTGGGACAAGATTGCTATAATTATCCCTCCCCAGTCTTCCTTGACAGCTTCTTCCACTGTCTATTACATTTTATAGTTAATATAGAGATTATTTTCCTAATGTTTGATTTAAATGATTCTTGCAGAAGTTTAAGTCCATCCCTGTTTTTCTTTGTTGACTAAATATAAAGAGGGAATGTGTTTTTTTAATGCTTATTTTATATACTTGTGTGAATAGGTAGAAATGCATGTAAATAACCAGAACCAATAAAGTATCTTTGGCTTTATAATTTTCACTGTTTATTCTTTCCTTTACTTTCCTTTAGCTTTTTTTCTGTTGGGACAGTATGAGTTTGCATGTAGGCATTTCAAGCAGTAGTTGCACCCCATTCTCTAGTATGCTATAAATATCGTACAGCATCGAGGCTTACTGTGTTAACGACTAGAGTATTGAAAGACATGTTACATGAACAGGGGCATTCTGAGAAACAAAAATATTCTTTCTGGCCACAATATAATAGATAAAGATAGAGGAGACAGAACTGTGAACCTTCACAGTATAGTGAAGAGGTTGTCCTCCTGAATGTCGGATCTGAAAGAGGCAAGTGAAACACACTATTAGGCTACATAAATATTTATTTCCACATGTTTGAAATATTCATCAATTCACACACTCCAGATCACACTTACGGCATCCCTTTGCAAATCAATTCTTTAACATTGTGTGCCTCATTCACATAGCCTTAGAAAATGAATACATAATATAATTCAAGACATAAATAGAAGCTATCTTTAATAAGACAATCACGTCTAATCTTTCTGCAAGTGAGTATGGTTATGCCCCTCCCACTCAGGGATGCCATATTCCCAATACCCCAGCAAAAAAAATGGAATTCTTTTCCTACTACCTTTGTGTCATTAGCTATACCCAAACTTCATACAATTATGAATCATAAATCATACAATCCTAAATTATGCCCAAACGTCTTCATTCAGTTGCTCTGAGAAATCATTAATAGTCTTGCTGTGATACTACACGGGATTACCCATGGTTTCTATTGTGGACTGTAGAATGACCGGAAAACTAGTTCCTCGGTCTGGTTAAAAAAATGAAATTCAAAGATTTTTGATTGGGGAGAAAAAGGGAAAAAGATTTTGAAATTGTTCATAAAAAATTCCATAAGTGTTCCTAATTCCTTTCCCCAATTTAGTACTCATCTGTATACTGTCAGTATGTACTGAAGCAGTTGTGATTATTTGTTGCTGTATGAGCTAGTGATTCCTGGTTAAAAGGGGCTGGTGGTATTGGTTGGTTATTTTCTAGGAGGGTTCCTGTACTTCTGAATTTTGTTCCAGCACAAGTCAGATTTGCAGACCTTCAGATTCATCTGTTTTCTTAGGATTTTCCAGGAACAGTGGGTTGAGGGATCCGTGGGACATATTATTTCCAGGAGCATTCTTTGTTACTTGTTGGGCTATATTCATATCCTTGTTATAAAAACTGCCGTTGTTCAAAGTTGATACAGGCATAGAAGCAACATGTTCATTTTGCAAAGACAGAGCAACTTCTGTTAGACAGTTTAATACCAAGGCAGGTCATTCAGGTGATAGTGGACTCAAACTGCCACTTCTACAAGTTATAACATTCTTTACGTGCAATGAAGTGGTACTCAAAATGTGTGAAATTAAGACAAATCAAGTGAATTGCTTTCAGTCTGATCCTGGTATCCAAATGCACATGGATTAGCATAAGCTAGGGGCAAACATTTCAACACTGTTAGGAAATCACTTTTGGAAAGTATGTTTTGATCCATACAGTTGAATGGTTGCAACAAATCCTAATCACTTAGCCCAAATTTCAGTTTTCCTCTTCTTGTGGCTTTGCACTGACAGTGACTTCAAAATGTGGGTAGCATCCACAGTAATTGAATAACTTTTTTCCTACTTCTGCGTGATAACAGTGCAGTTACTAATGAAGAGTAACTGCTACATGATGATGCTCAGGGTGCTGATGAGAAGTAAAGCATAGGTAAAAAAATATATGCTGAGAAATCTTGGACCAGCTTTTGTACAGCACTGTATAGCAAATTGCAGAACCACTAAAGTACCACTTTGCCAGATTATTATTAAGAAATGCAGGAAATAATGAACATTATGAATTTTCACAGTGTATTACCGCTAAGTTAATTAGTACAGGAATGTCTCACATTGTACTTCTCTGGGAATATTCAAGTATCGGGGGTAGCCGTGTTAGTCTGTATCCACAAAAACAATAAGGAGTCTAGTTAAGATGCCACCGGACTCCTTGTTGTTTTTGTGGAAATATTCAGTATTCTGTGATCCAAGAACTGACCCTCACACTTGTGTGAGGTGTAGGTCTAAAATAAACACATAGATACAGTAATATCAAACAAGTACAAAAGTTACTAGTAAGTCATCATTAGCTAAATTTGAGTTATTTTTCCTTTTACTGTTTGTATGTTCTCTTGTTTTATTATATGCATATATAGAAGCCTATTTTAAAGAAAGAAAGAAGTATAATTTAGGTTTTTATTAAACAAGTTTTGAGCCTGGGAGTTCTGCAGATTGCATCTGGTTACAGCTGTTCACCATAAGCATATAGGTTTCAGAGTAGCAGCCGTGTTAGTCTGTATCCACAAAAAGAACAGGAGTACTTGTGGCACCTTAGAGACTAACAAATTTATTAGAGCATAAGCTTTCGTGGGCTACAGCTGACTTCATCAGATTCACAGAATGGAACATATATTAAGAAGATATATATATATATACATACAGATAAGTTGGAAGTTGCCATACAAACTGTGAGACACCATTAACTTCAGTTTGAATAGAGACTGGGAGTGGCTGGGTCATTACACATATTGAATCTATTTCCCTAAAGTTAAGTATCCTCACACCTTCTTGTCAACTGTCTAAATGGGCCATCTTGATTATCACTACAAAAGTATTTTTCTGCTGCTGATAATAGCTCATCTTAACTAATTAGCCTCTCACAGTTTGTATGGCAACTTCCAACTTATCTGCATGTATATGTATATATATATATATCTTCTTACTATATGTTCCATTCTATGCATCCGATGAAGTGGGCTGTAGCTTATGCTCTAATAAATTTGTTAGTCTCTAAGGTTGCACAAGTACTCCTGTTCATAAGTATATATTTAAACATTCAGGAACTGTTCATTCCACAGTGCCCTGATGCATGATGTTTAAATTTCTAAAAGTACACATAAATATATATAAAAATAAAAATTTCAGCATCATTGTTCTACAAAAACCATAAAATGGAAACTTTCCCCCTCAATAAATAAATTAAATAAATAAAATGAAAGAGCCACCGGGCTCTAAATTACCAAGACATTTTGTCCACACATAATAATACTAATTTGTAAATTCATGAGTTGGAGCTGCAGAGGCTGGATACAAAACTAATATTCCTTAAAATTAGTTTGGAGGTGTTAAAGTTGGGCTTTTGATAGATCAGAATAAAAGAGTTTACAAGCTACAGGTCAGCAATATAACTTCTATTATTGTTGGAGTTTTCCACAGAACACCGAGATTTAAAATGACTTCTGCATCTCAGATTTTTAATGTAGATTGTTCTTTCTATGGAAAGTCAACAGGAATACCAAAAAACAAGATCCTTCAGCCTTTTGTTTTTTGTTTAGCCTATTTTGGGGTTGCAATCTGGCCATGAAGTTTGGATTCAGTTACATAAATTCTCACAAAGATTCCCTGGTATTTGTTTAAGATTTTGGCTTGGGCCTATCTCTAGCTTGCACTCTAGCCCTCAGAATGCTTAACAATAATAAATTAAACCATACAAAATCTCTGGAATGCATGTAAATGATACTATTATTTTGAATATGTTTAAGTTAAAGTACACAGAGGTTAAAAACCAAACAGTCATATTTTGGAGAAAATATTTTTGAATTCTTAAGACTGAATAACTTTAGATATGAGTCAATGGAAGTGGTAGTTCTTTTGAAAATCAAGCCACTTATTTGATTTCTAAATATGAATGTAGATTCTAACATTAGGATCCCACCTTTGAAAATTTTGGCATAAGAGAATTGCTCAATTAGGTTACTCTGGAGCTGAAAATAGAACCCAGGTGTTCTGATCCCAAATTACCATCTGGAAGTTAAAACAGTGAATAGTGTTTTAAATGACCTAGGGTTGTTATTAAAATCAATGTCTCCTGTCTTAGCCCCTTTCTATCAGGAATCATGCCAATATTTAATTGGGATATACATTCATAGTCTAGCCTAGACTTCCTTCCCAGCCCCACACACTCTGATATACAAAAGCACAACATGAGAATTTATTATCATGAATATGTAAATTCTTACCCTGACTCCTGCAGAAATTTTTTTTGAGAGAGTCACAGACCATCTGTGTAGCTCATTATAGACTAAAAGCCCATAAGCTCTTTATGTGCAGTTGTAAGATTATGATCACTGTTTTATTGTTGATAGCATTAATGTTTGAGTGCTGGTATTGATAGATATGATGTTGCTGCAGATTTACTATGGAGAAATCTTTATTAATAGTGTATCCAACCATAATGAAAAATCATAAACTTTGCTTCTCATGCTGTTTGCTTTCATCTAAGTCTCTGCAAAGCTTGAGCTAAGTTTATGCTCGAGCAAACAAAGTTCCCTCAGATCAGTTTTTTTCCCCCAAAAGTGAAGCAGCAGCTCAAGAAAAGACCTTTTCATTTAATGATGAACTCTCCTTTTCATGCTCTCAGACATATGCTTTCTTCTAATAAAATGCTATCACATCTTGTCTGGTGACTTCACAATGGATTTTTGCTATAACAAGAACCTTTTTTTGGAATGAAAGTCCCTTAGTTCCTATGAAAATCATCAGTAGTGGAGCCAGAGGCTGACATTTGAGGGGTAGTCAAATAACAAAATGAATTAAGATAGTTTGCCCTTAGGATATTTCATCACATGCATGTGCAAATTACAGTATCCTATTTGTTTGGGTTAGAGGCAAGGTAAGATCTTTCTACCTGGAGTTGTTTAGCTTTTAAGTTTTACAAGTTTGGACTTTCTCTTCTCAAAACATCTGCATGGAAAAAGAAAGTTGTGACCAATAAAGCTCCCAACCCCCCGCCCCAATGATTTTTTTCTTGAAACCCAGTGCTGTTCTGCATTTGGAGAACTAACCTAGAACCCTGTTCCAGAGTTTAGAATAGTGTAATGAATTGAGGGTGAACTTCACCCATGTGCAGAGGGCCAGCACAAAACTTATGCAACAGTTGGGCAATGGGGCTTTTGATAAGGTGAGATAGTAACCAACACCTGCCCTGTACTGCCTTTTTAATATAGCACAATATCTTGTGTTATACATAGTAATCAGAGACATCCTGAAATGTCATATAAGAAACAGCCAAGTTTTAACACATCATGGCTCTTTTCCTTAATTGTTTAATAGTTATTAACTACTGAAAGTAATGGTTTACACTGGATACACATACTTCATCTGTATATTTCCTTTAATACTGATGCGGGGGGAAAGCATTTGTTCTTCCTCATGATACTGAAAGATTTTGATTTATTTTTAAATGTAAATGATACAGGTTTCGATGGGGTTTCGATTGAGGGCATAGTGTCCATAAAAAGGTATGTCTAGGACATTTAGTAAACACGTGTCCCCTTCATGCAAACATTGATGGTACTCTGTCACTTTCAGTGGAATTGCTCACAGCAGTAAAAGGTTTGCAGGATCATTCATAACCTCAGTGTCCACATTACAACCATCAGCACAATTGAAACTTTTGTTGGAAGACTCAGCATAGAGGGTAAGGGGTGAATGGACTATATAATGGAACTGTCCTCTCACTTCCAGTGGTATTCCTTCCATATCAGCACTGAGACACGCTGAGAAAAAACATGCCTGATATTGAAAACTAGTATCTTCACAGGATATTTATCTAGTATCTTCACACACATTAAAACTGCTTTACCAAAAAAAAAAAAAAATTAGAAAGGAGAGAGGGAGAATCACCAGGCTATATGCTCAATATATTTTTTTTCATTCCAATAAAATAAGTAATCAACAATTAGGAAAGGGCAGAAGAGAACTAAAGGCAAATAACAAAGAATATATATATATATATATATGAACACATATACTGTGGAGCATTATTCCTTTAAAGCAAGTATCTTAAAGTGTCCTAAAATAACAAATACTGCTGAAATCAAATTCTGTCATTTTATTTCTGAAACCATAGACTTGTTGATTTCGTAATTGGCTTGGCCTTGGATCTCACTTCAATACCTGTAGGGATTTTACCACTAGCCTTTCTTATCAATTTTTTAATAAATCCCACAGATTGAGTACAGTAAATAATAAATGACATAGTGCTTGGTAAGTCAATATTTAATTTAATATAGACTCAGGGAAACTAACATTTTACATGCACATATTACTATGGTTCTTGTTTAAATGAAGAAAAGCTAGGCTTTGTTTTCAGATGGTGAGGAAAGGAAAGGATATTGGTGCACAAAGGATTTGTGGGATGGTTCTGGGGGAGTTTAATTGTATTAATGCAACTAACCAGAAGTATGCAAATAACCAGTTTTTTGGTTCAGTGGCCAAACCAAACAAATTTAAAAAAAATAAAAGTTGGTTGTTTTTTTCAGTTTGACCAGAAACAAAAAATGTTTATGCATAGAGTGGTGTAAATATGCATAATACTTTACAAACTAACAGCCCAATCCTGCAAATACATACTACTGAGTACATTTTTTTTCAACAAACACCCCAAAGCAACCAAAACCCAAATCTTGTTCAGTTTATGTTGTAGCTGATGGGGGAATATTCACTTTAGAATATTCATTGTGGTATATTCAGGAGGTAATTTGTACAGGAACGGACCCTTAAGATTCTATTGCTGTAGTTCTTAAGGATATCTCGACAGCAAAAGTTGTGTACAGTCCATTCTACCCAAGCTAGCTTGAATCCAGTAAGCACAAATACAAATAACAGTGCAGGCCGTACAAGCCCGCCACAGACCCTGGGTATGTACTCAGCTCACAAGTCCACTCTGAAACACATATTGCTCTGTCTTCATTGCTATAGTTATCCATACTAGTTGGATTCATGCTACCTTGGGTAGGCTAGCCAATGCACAGCTTTTACTATGTAGACATACCCTTAGTCACACAAAAGTTTCTGAAATCCGTGTACAAAGTAACTGCAGGACTGGGGCCAGAAAGAAGGAAATAATTTCAGATGTGAACTCAAAAATGGTGACAAGCTCAAAGTAACATTCCTGATGAATGATTTGTTGCTATGATAACTTGTGTGTAGGTTTTATGAAAATTTAAACAACAATAATAATAATAATTAATAAATATAGATTTTTTTTAGTGATGGAAGTGTGATATTATGAGTATGCTTCTGATTAAATTGAGCTCCCTAGGAAGATTCAGCAACGTTACTGGTTCTCCGTGAGTCTGAAGCACTGTAGGCTGCAGCTTTGGTATACATACCAAATAATAAACACCACCACCAATTGTATTCAGTAGCTTTATATGGCATCTTCTTGCATTCCCTCCTTCCATCATATTAGACATTGGCAATATAAATATTTTCCACTCACACAAATCCTGTCTCTCTCTTCACTACCTCCGTCCATTAACAAAGCATTTGTGCCTCTAATGAAGTTTACTATTTTGTGGTGTGTCACTCACACTTTGGGGGAAACAATGTAAGATAAACTATATCAGTGCTATAGGCTGCAGAGTCGACATCTTGTATTAGAGAGATTTATGTGGTCTATCACAAACATTTAGCTTTTCTACCTAGTTATTAATCAGCCTGGTCTGATCCTAATGTTACTGAGTGACACAATTCTCTGTACACCAAACAAGCTGCTTCACATGAAAAAGGGAGGCTTAACCGTGGTCAACAATGAATTCTCACTAGAAAGAGAGGGGTATCTTGTACAGATTCAAGTTTGTCAAAAGCTATTAGGAGAGTCATTCAATATAGTATTTCAGTTATTTGCTGAGAGCCTCACTGAGCCTACCATCTTCCTCAAAGTAGGGTATTAGGATATGCTTGTATATATATGTGGCTTATTCACACTGGTAAGTAATATCAATCAGATTAGAGGGGTTTTTTTTAAAAAAAAATACTTTTAGGGCTCCGATCCTGCAATCGAATCCAAATGGTAGACCCTTCTGACCATACCAATCCCACTGAATTTAAAGGAGCTGCTCATGTGAACAGGGACCTCCCTGTATGGATCATATTACAGAATGTGAGCCTGCAGACCTTATCTAACACTTATTGAAGCCCAGGTAAATACTCTCATTTCCTACAATGGACATTGCTCAAGTCCTAGACAAGCAAAACAGGTCTGCAAGTATAATACATTATAAATGTAATCTTTCAAGTTGAGAGAGACAAGGGGGGTGAGGTAATATCTTTCATGGACCAACCTCAGTTGGTGAGAGAGACAAGCTTTTGAACTGTTCATCTTAGCTCTGTGTAGATTGAAAGCTTGTCTCTCTCACCAACAGAAGTTGATCCAATAAAAGATATTACCTCACCAACTTTGTCTCTGGGTCCAACATAGCTAGAACAACACTGCAACATCTGTCAAGATCGTCTCTCAAGGCGGCGGGGTGGGGGGGAGAGGAAACTCTTTAAGGAACTTTCAAAGTGCAATTGTCCAATTGAGCTTCCTCCTTTGTTCTGCATATCCTTTTTGCCTCAGGACTGTGTCTAGTTTTTAAAAAGTTATTTTGTTTATTTCAAGAGTGGTCTCAATGGTATTAATCTCTGACAATCTTTTCTCTTATTATTATGAAAAATACTAATCTTTAGTATGTATACAGTGTAATAACTTTTATCTTCAAAGCACTGTACAAACATTTACTCTCTTAATTCCCATTTGTGTTCATTTTTTTCTCTTCCTTCTTTGTAGTGCTATTCTATTTTCTTTCTCTGGCATCTGTGTTTGATGAAAAAGCTTCCATGCCACAATCATCATTTCAGTTTAAAATATGTTAGATATTTCTTCTCTTTCCAGATTTAAACATAGACTAAACAATGTCTATGCTATGAATAGAGTATATATATTAGGCTATGGATTAGCAAATTTTAAATCAACATGTGTTCTCCTGGATCAATTACATGAAGCGGGCTGTAGCTCGCGAAAGCTTATGCTCAAATACATTTGTTAGTCTCTAAGGTGCCACAAGGACTCCTGTTCTTTTTGCGGATACAGACCAACACGGCTGCTACTCTGAAACCAGTTCTACGAGTGACAACTACTGCCAGCAAGCTAGAATTTCACTCACAGAGGCCTGATCCAGTAAAGCATTTCAGCACATGCACAAGTTTCAGTGTCTGATCTCAAAAAAATTGAGCCAGAGGCACACACCCAGCATGGAAAATTTTACGAATGGTTCACGTTTGGTAAAGTAATAAGTAACTGAATGCAGGATCTTAGAAAGTGGTGGGAATGGGCAATGTTAACAAAATGCACAGTTAGCTGTGCTGCCTCTTACATACAAAAGGGTGAGAAGCACGTAGCTATGTAGACTGAAAAATCAGACCCTTCAGCTGGGTTGAAAAAAAAATTCTATTCAACAAGCAACAATTTGAGGCTAAAGCCTGGTGGAACTTCAAGGTCTCATTGGTTCACATCTAAAACAATAGATTTAATAAACAACCTCCTTCTCGGCCCTAACTGCTTGGAGATAAAGGTTGCACAGCACCATGATCCTCCCATTGGCTAAAGAGATCTGAATACCTCTGCCTACAGAAAGCTCATTAGCTCACAATGAATCAGCCAGAGATGCGTATGTGACATAAGCAGGATCTGGCAAATTATTTGTATCAGTATATTTAGTTAATGCAACCCCTTTATCTGCTCGTGAATTATCCATCAATAAATAAATAGTCATTGTTATTAATTAGTTAATTATTTGAAATTGTTGAATGAATGGTTTATGCTCTCAAATTATTCACTGCAAATGTTGTTTTGAGTATTAGGTATTCATCATTTCCTATTACTAGACATATAAAACACATTAGCATATCACATTTCCAAAGTATTCCTTAATTTCTTAAAAACAAACAAAACAAAGCCTACAACCCCTCCCCCACCCCAACAATATGTTAGGTAGGAACATGAGTGCATATCTGAATCCCAATGAATCTATCAATTCTCTTTGTCAGGACTAATGCATTTCCTTGCACCAAATCTATTTTCCTATCATTTTTGCAATTACAAGTTCCTCTAACAGCTGAAGCTTACAAGAAGAACTCAGGACATTGCCCATGCCACACTGATGGGGATTTTGTTCACAGAATTATAGATTTAAGGGACAGTAACTTCCGGAAATGTTAGGTTTTGAAAGCAGCACAAATCATTAATTTGTACTGAAGTTAATTGGCAAAACAGTCGGTTCATGAAAGGTATCCAGTGACTTGAAGGTAAACCAAGTCTGTCCAAGCATGAATGCAAATATGTATTATTTGACTACAATATGTTTTATGTTATACTTCCAAAATGTAATGAGTGTTGTAATTATTTAAGCAACTATAGTGTCAAATATTATTTATTAACATAGGCAAAATCTTGCTTGCCATACTTACAACATAACTTCATTGACTTCAGTAGAGCTACTGCCATGATTAAAGCCCTCTGTGTTAAAGACAATTAAAATTAATGGTTAAAAATGCCCCAGATTGCTAAGATTCAGAGTAAACAATTTCCAGAAGTACCTGTATAACAAGATTCAACAAAGTATTTATCCCAAGTCACCATGCTCTGTGCTGGGATGGGTAGCTTCTTCCACTTAATTTTGAACCCACTTGATTATGGGTTCAAAAAATTGACTCAAATGTTACTGAGTTTGTATTCCATGTAGGAAGACTGTAACAAAAGACATATAGAGGGAAAAACCCATGAAAAATAGGGTTGAGTAGTGGAGGATAGAATGGGCAAAGTGAAAATCCAATACAGAAAATACTAGACACAGAAAAGTAAGTAGAGAATGAGGGGGAGAAAGTAGATGCAATAGCCTAGCACTTCCTTCAGTCCAGATGGGAAGAGGAGGAAGAGGTATGTTCTATCCCTGCAGCACAGTACAAGCTCTCTTTAGTTAGAGGAACACTTTGGGACAGATCCTCAGGTGGTGTGAACTGTCATAGTTCCAATTACTTCAGAGGTCTACCAGTTTATAACATCTGAGGGTCTGGTCCTTTTGTTGTAGTTTTTAATTGCCTCACACTTCATGGGAGGAAAAAGATGGTTTGAAGGAAGGATTAGGGTATATAGACATCTTGGGAGAAGTGTGTTTTAAGGAGGGATTCAGAGGAGGAGTGGTGGAAGAGAAGCAGAAGGACAGAGATTAATACCATAGAGATGCTCATAGAAGAAGGGCTAGGGATGAGGGTATGTGAGGGACATCATAGGACAAGATTAGTTGTGTAGTTGGGGCACAACTATTTGCTAGCAGCTGGCAAATGTTGAATTTTAAGTATCAACTGCTGTTTGTTTTGCAAATCCAAAATATAGTTTGAGGTTAACTAAACCCCTGAAGTGTACAACCATCTCTAGTGCAAATCTGGGTGTCCAAATTCCTTAAAGGAGAATGGTTCTTTATTTCACTGTCACAAGCAGCCACCCTGGAACGTCAACAAATCCCACTTTTCCAGCTTGTTGGCTCCAATAACACAATTTGTCTCTTCTCTCCTTTAATATACAGTAAGCACAATCAGGAGCAAGGTGACATTGCTAAAACTAGCCTGCCTTTTATAAAATGACATTTTCCCCTTTTTCAGGTCCTTAAAACACTGCTATTAAGCATTGGGAGGTGAAGATACCAGACAAGAAAATAGCAGGAAACACTAAAGTGCTTCAGAAGGGTTTGATCTGCAGGAAATCTTGTGTGGCTACAATCTCCTACAGTAAAAGCCTTTATTCACAACAGGTAGGTCCATCAACTCAAATTTCTCTCAAGGTTTAATGAACACACCCTTCATAAAAGCATTGTCTTTTTATATTCTTCTCCTAAATACAGAGAAAAACCAAGCTGGTGTTAAAGATAGATCTTCATTTACTGTTAAGTTTTAGTAATAGGGTCATTATGTGAGTTGAAATGGGAAAAGCATGGAAATTCTGACTCTTTCATGAGCATATGTTAAATATTTAACCCCATGCACACCATATCTCCATGGACACCCACTGCTAAGCTGTGCCAAATGTTTTTGATATAAAGTCATGATATATATTGACTAATACAGGTGAAATGCATGCTACCGCCCTAAAGCCCACGTGACTTCCCTAGGTGGTGCACTTAGAGGCTGAAGCAGTGAAATAAACTCCCTGCACAGACATCCTGAGGCCTTCCACAGTTGCTTACGCTGGACTAGCACAGAGACCTAATCTTTGTTGTGTGGTAGTTGTGTACTCCGCATGTGCAGCCATAAGGCACTTCATATTTTCAGCCAAAAGACACAGCGTACATGATGAGGAAGACCTTGCACTGGCCATGTACATCCTGGTGAATTTAACGCTAGATGAACATCAGAGACCTTTCTGTGCTCCTTTAAAGAATATTTGTTATTTTTCCAAAGAGCTATAATGCCCGTGAGAAATGAACTAAGTAATAATGCCATGGCTGAGTGGCAATTGTTGATAAATGACTCTTCCTTTATAATAATATAAATACATGGTGTGTGGGGAGGGGTGGAGGGTTGAGTTGGAGCTACAGATTTAGAGTCTAGTCCTGATTTGGTCCTCTTGGAACTATTGTAATGTAAATGTGAAATGATAATGTTCATGGAGTTTACAAAGGGAAAATGATATATGATTGTAAAATGTGTTCTAAATGTTTATCATGTAATTAGAATGTTTTAAAAATAATATCTATCCTTCCCCTGCCTTTAGCTAGTATGACTCTGTCTAGGAGCAGAATGACTGGGCATCTACTAGTGACAGTAAGGGTTTGTCTACACTGCAATTAAAAACCTGCAGCTTTCCTGTACCAGCTGACCCAGAATCACAGGGCTTGGGCTAAGGGACTGTTTAATAGCTATGGAGATATTTGGGCTTGGGTTGCAGCGTGAGCTTTAGGACCCTGTGAGGTGAGAGGGTCCCAGAGATTGGGCTGACACCTGAGCCTGAATGTATACACCGAGGTTAAACACCCCTTAGCATGAGCCCCATGGGCATGGGCCAGTCACATGTGTCTAATTGCAGTGTCTTCTAAACAAATCCCCTTGTTCTAAAGGAGGGAGGAATGAGGAAGGCAAGAGGCAGGCTGGGTCAGACATAAAGGTAACCATAAAACCTACTGGCTCCCTAAGAAAGGCATAATCCAAATGGAGGCAGGATCATTCCACACATGCTGCTGCAAGAGATGACAAAACTTAACTGAATTTTCAACAGGCAACAAGGAGTAGCAAAATGGCGTGAACCTTATAAATAAAGTGTAATTACTTATTTAAAAATCCACATACACTGATCTTTGTCAGAAGTGCTAGGAGCTGGAGCATTTGTAAACCTGTCATCTTTCCAGGAACTTTTGAATGAGATGCAAGATTAGAAAGTTGTGCCATAGCAGGAACCTTTAGTATCCAGGAGAAATTACATGAATCTGTTCATCTGTTTTTCCCACCATTCAGTCGTGATGAAAATTAATAACAATATGATTGTTTTTAATTCAAAGGGTGAGATTTACATTACAGTTCTCCTTTCTAAAGGGAAAGAAGCTCCACACCCACACAGTTTTATCACAGGCCTGAGGGCACTGTAGTTTATTTCAGCCAATTAAAATAACAATTACTGTTAGAGACACTAATAGGAACACCCTTCTGCTAGTTAGTTCCGCGTCCCCAATGGCATGATTAAAACCCCTCAACTTCAAATTATTGTACTGTATGGCTGTCTTTACTTCAAAAGAATATTTACAGTAGTATCGTACAGCATTCATTCCATTTAAATAATCTTTTTCACACTTTGCCTGTCTAAATTGTTTTAGGAGTCCTTTTCTTTCCTGTAACTTGCCAGCGCATGCATTGCTGGACAGAGAACATCTATGCTTTTAATGCAGAACAAACTACAGTTGATTGAGCTCTTTTGGGCATGGATTGTCATTTACCAGGTGTTTTCACAGTGCCTAGCACAACGGTGCCTTGACCTGAGTGAGAATTTTAGCTACTACCGCAATATAAATATTAATACATAATAATAATTAATATACTATATTCACTGCATATGATGGCTTAGATTTTACATGACAAAACTCAGGAAATTCAATCGAACAGCTTCCACAATACTTCTTTATGCATATTTAATATTAAGTATTGCTGCATCGGGAGCTGTCTTGAATATCTTCTGGGGCCAGATATTGCAGCTTTTGTTTGTCTGTCTTCCATTGAGCTCAGCCTGGGCATTGCTTTTTTGAAATTAGATAAGACATACTCTTACACTGGAGTGTTGCCGAGAGAGAGAGAGGGGAAAAACAAATTTCTTAGGGATCAGTCCTCAGCTGTGTCTAATTAAAATTCAGAGGCATCTGGGGGGAAAGACAGAAAGATGTCTCTAAACTGTGTATCCACTCCCTTATTCTGAGCTTTCTGGGAGTCAAAATGGACCCTGGAGCAGCTTAGAACAGCCCTGAGGATACTTTATGTTGCCATGCCTACAGCCAGCCACTGCACCAGCTGAAGATCTGGAGGAGCACTGTGAGAAGGGAGAATCCTCTTACGCTGGCAAACCCATTTCTTTGCCACTCCCCACCCCTCACCTCACCTGTCCCCTACACAAAGCTATGGTGGGACAGGTGATACAGAGCTGGCTTTTGCCACTTCAAGATTTCTGTGTGTAGAAAGACTCCTCAGCTGCCTCATGCTGCTAAAACAGTGAAAAGCAGCTGGATCAGTGGCTGAGGATTGAGCCCTTCATGTCTGAAAAGTTGCCCGCAATGAATGTATATACTTTACATCATAAAATGCTCACCAGTCTTACACCTTGTGACGGTACAACTTTTTATGGTCTATTACACCAGCAGATGCTTGGTTTGTGAATGAATGAAGACTCTCCAGACTTTTATAAAGTTGTTAATAGACCCATGTGAAAACTTTTGTTACAAAATCCCAAACCAAGCAAAACTGAGGAGCCATTTCAGCTGTTTTGCTTTGAGATTTTGGGTTTCCAGGGGGTGTGAAGTCAGGAGAAATTAAACACTAAATGCATTGCCCAAACCCCCATAAAATTGAGTTTGCCCAGGATGTAGTCTGTAAGTAGTATTCTGTCCAGTCTTTAGGTGAGTAACCTGCAGCACAGTAAAATTAAGAATGGATTTTCAAAAGCACCCAAGTGATTTAGTAGCACAATCCCATTAAAAGTCAACAGTACTGGTGCTCCTATGTCTCTTATGTGTTTTTGAAAATCCCACCCTGTGTGACTTGACCACTATTGCACAGTAAAGTAGCATCAGTGTCTGGAAAAGAATCAGAGGGTTCTGACTCCCAGTTCTCTGTTAAAAGAAAAGGAGAACTAGTGGCACCTTAGAGACTAACACATTTATTTGAGCTCAGATAAATTTGTTAGTCTCTAAGGTGCCACTAGTACTCCTTTTCTTTTTGTGAATACAGACTAACACGGCTGCTACTCTGAAACCAATTCTCTGTTGAAACCGATGGATTGCACATGCTTCCTAAACACATAGGAAATGCAACCTTAGTTATATTCACTGGAGATGCAGAAGGGCCATCGCAATCCCATTCCACCTTTATAGTTAGCATATACATTTGTGTCATGTGAGCATAGTGCATGTTTTCTTTTGTTGTTGCTGCTGTTGTTTTAAATTGAGTTATTGCTTGTGAGACAGCCTAGACTGACAAGTTGATTCTGGATCTCTGTGGACATGGGTTCAGAGAGTCTTAGAAGCTTTTTCAGAAATAACATTTTTCCCTTAATATTAATGTTTTACATTTTTCATCTACTCCTCATATGACTTCTGTAGTCACCCAGTGTTGTATCAGAAGGATCGTTAAAGCCTGCTTAACTCTGTTTAAATAGAAGGTCAGAAATAAATATACATTGAAAAAAAGCAGGGAAAATTCCATACTCCATTACCGTGGCCTAAATCTGAAGTTGTTCCATTGACATCAGTGGAGTTACTCCATATTTACAGCATGGTAAATGAGAACATGCTTACACCTGCAGAATTTTATGATGCAGTTGATATGAAAATATGCATGTATGTATATATAAACTCACAAAACTTCCTTTCAGATTTATTCAACCAATGTTCTCTCATGCTTTGTGCTTCAACTTACCATATTAGGTATCCATTAGACCTCTCCCACCCCAGCCAACATAGGTAAGAAAATAGAACATTTTGGGGGCTACTGAAACATGCACATTCTCACGGTGGCTCAGAACAGACATGGCTGTCATTGATTCCACTGCACGATCTCACAGTGGTCAATGAACCTCATATTGCTTTTGCAGCTGTGTGGTCTGCTGATCTAGTGTTAGGTGCCCATTGTGCTTTAAAGTGTCACATATTTGGTGAGTATAAACCTGCATGACTTATAAAATAATAAGTCATTTATTTATTATATTATAAATTATAATATAATATATATATTATATATATAAATAAGTCATTTATAATTACTTATAAAATAATAAACTGTGGTAAACTTTATACTCGGCATTCTCTTACATTAGATCTGAAGTAATTTCTAGTGTGTCTAACATCCCATAATATATTAATGAAAAGGGGCCCCAATGAATCTTTAATAAATGCAGCTGTTAATCTCTTATTACTGGTAACTTTTATCAATGGACATAGAAAAAAGATAGTGCGGCTTGATTGTAATGTGTAATGCTGTTCCCATTGCAGGTTTAAGGTATATAAGGGATTTAGATGGTCATGGTCATTTGCTTTCTTGTGTGTATTTTAAGCATGGTTAGGTATTTTCTCTCCTCTCCTCTGATACCAGACTTGCAATTTTTAGTATATCAGACAGACAATAACCTTACCCATTCCTATGCAATGGGCTTAATCATGCACACTGCAGGGGCAAACTGCTGTGCTTATAAAGCCTAAGGTAAAACTTGATGGAGCAGCACAGGGGGTGCTGGGAAATCTGATTGTGGATTAATGAAAATGTTGCTGAAGTCCTACGTACTCTAACTCCTAGCTGATATCAGGAGTAAGACCTCAGAGAGGATGACATATCTAAGCACATCATTAGCATGATGCGGACAGAGTTTAAGCCCACTTCTCAACCCCTCAGTCCCATAAGTTCTGTACCCCTGAGAGCAAAGGAGCAGATATGCAAAGGCTCGATCCATGCTATTCCTCTGGGCAAAGAACTACTTTACTTGTTCCCATGTGTAGCTTCCACTTCTGCTTGAGCACAACAGCTTTGTGATGTTGCTTTGTGGGAGGTCAAGTCCGAAGTTAGTAGATCAGTGAAAAATATTCACTTTGTTTTGATCCTATATATTTACATGCTTTTAATTTTGGATAACTATCCCATACAAACCCAGTAGTCAATCTGCATAAATATTCATAGGGTATTTCCAGGTGATTTTTATATTTAAGCACAAAGAATATTGAAGCAAAAGAGCAGTTGCCTTGACAGCAACTGGAAAGAGTAGCACACCTACCAAGAAGGCAAAAGTTTCCCACAGGCTTCCCATTTAGTTAAAATCTCTTGCTTATTCTGCAGGAGTTCTGCACTGCATGTTGCTGCAAAAGAGGATTGCTGAGGTCTATATGATTTTCTAACCATGGTGAGGCTGGAAAAGTTATATGGAGGAAGATGGGGGAAAATGGTTAGGGAATTAATGCAAAGAAGAAAAGGGGCAGGCATGATGGGCTAATTAGCCTTGTCCTGCTTCTAGCAAGCTGTCCTTATGCCTGAACCATCTACTGGCTAATTTGAAACATCTCCTTGTTACTGGACTGGGTGTCTGAGAAAATAAGTGATTTCTTAGGAATGTTAATTCCAGTTGGTGTGCCTCATCTGCAGCTTGTCATGTCAGTGTAATTCATTTAGCACAGTAGTCATCAACATTTCAGTTGTATCTGTGGTTAGTATAGTTTTTCTATGTGTCTGTGCTAGGGGGTTAGCTCCACAATATTTAAAATAGTCCCCCAGAACAGCATAATATGGGTGGTATTTCCATAGCTACACAAATATTTTGATTTTTGTTTTCTGTGCACTGCACATTTCAGTTTTTTCAAGTCTATGGGAGGCAACCGCTATTTTGTGCTCAGTTCAGGTGTAGCCTGTTAGAAGAACATGCACACATAATGTTTTCTCAGGAAGATTTTACATTTGTTCTGTCTTGTTTTGTATTTTCCTTAATCTATTTTTTTGAAGGTCACTAATATTAAAAACACATGGTTGCTCCTTTTCTGTAGAAAACGTAAGAATTGAGATACGATTTAGGTTATGAATCTCAAAAGATTAAAGAAAAGTTTGGTTCAATTAGCATAAACATACAATGGTTTGAAAGTATATTTGTGATGTGGTGTGAATATCTCACTGGCAGAGAAAGAGTTAACTGGAGCCAGAAAGCAATTAATGTAACCATTTTCACTTGAAAGATGTTCTGGGTCCAATTTATGATTAGGCTCAGCTATGGTAGAACTGGATGGCTGAATTAAGGATAAGTCCCAGATGAAAGGAGCAGGGTGACTAAGAAAGGAAAGACTTCAAGGCAGTAGAAAGGAGGCCTGAAGAGAGAACATCTTTGGGAACCTTGGGAACATCTCCTGAGAGTCAGCACTAGCTGGGACAGTCCCTTTTTAAGCCCTGTCAGCTGTACTGACTTTTTTTTTCACCAAAAGGAGGCATTTGTTCCATTTGTTTCTGCCTACTTGATGAGTTGGCAAGAGCAAACAGGTCAAATGCCCACTTTTGTCAAAAAAGTTGGGTGCGGTGAGGAGGAACATGTGGGCGAGTGGAGATGCCGGCCCCCTGCAGGAGGAGAGGCAGGGATGCGGGGGAGACAGCGTTCCAGTATGTGCTTCTCCTGACCCCCCACAGGGTTCCAAAGATGGGCAACGGCCTCGGAGGGGAAGGTGGCAGGGTTCCAGCAACCGGCAACAGCCTTGTGGGGGTGGAGACGGGGTGTCTCAGGCAAGTGGCTGGGGGTGTCTAGTTTTCTCTTTGGGGAATATGGTCACCCTAGTGTTGCTGGCAAAGGCTAGGAGAGACCCAGGGAAAGGATTGGATAGGTATGAGCTCTTGTGGGGAGCCCTGACAAAAGGACCAGACACCAGGGAGGCATCCCTGCATCCAGAATCTGGGAGAGAGTTGGAAGTATGTCTTGGGAGAGGACAACAAGAAGCCAGACAACAAGAAGCTCTGGGAGGTGTCACTCTGCACAAGAGCAGGAAAGAACTTTGAACAGCCTGCAAAGGAGTGACATGAGGAGTGAGGGCTCTGCAGGGGGGGAAAGGCCTAGAAATAGGCTGAGGCAGGAAGTGGTCTATGGAAACAGCAAGGAGTCTGAAGGACCAGAACTTAGCTATTTGTTACAGGGTCCTTCATTCTGGAACACAGAGTAGAGAAAGGGCCTGAGTTCCCCTACTAGCCACCAAGGAAAGTGGCATGAAAACTCCACAATATAAAGAGTTTACGTATCATTGAGCCCAGAGCCAGGCTGAAGAACCTGGCATAAGGTCATTGAACTATTATTTTGTTAGACTCTCTGTTATCCTGGAAGGGTTGGGAGTGAATATGACCTGGAAGAGGGCTGAGTCATGAGAAGAAGCAGACCACCACAGGGCTAGAGTAGCTATCTCAAAGGGGCATCAGACTAGGAGAGTCTGCTATGCTGTGCCCAACCCTGAGGGGGTATGACACAGGGGAGTCACTCTCCAACAATATCCAAGTTTATCTGCCCCTCTACATTCTGTTATAATAAGAAACAGTGAACTGGCTGTTTAACAGATTTATTTCTGTTTCAAGTCTACAGGTTTTGATCTAATCTTAGTTTCTGCAAAGTGAATTAGGCCTACAATAATATGTTTTCTTTTTGAAATACATGTACATACACAAGACCATTTAGTTTTAAAGAACAAAATGAATTCCCTGTTCTGTCCTGTTCCCCACTTCAACCACTCCTCTCCCCTACCCCACATTTTTTTCATGTGGAAAGTATGAGAGAGTGTTATTGCCAGATTATCAGTTAGAACTGTTTCTCTCTTCCCCCCCTCCCCGCCCCACGCTATTTCTTGGGAACATCCAAAGCTTGTTATGCGACTGTGGCTGCACTTATATTCCAAATAAGTTATGCTGAGCTAACAGAATAACTGCCTCCAAATATTTGTCACTCAAATTAAATATAACTACAAAGAATTCTGATAGTGTGAGGATGGTTGTGAGATGGGTTTGGTGAGGTTTGGTCCTCATACATAATATTTGATCAGTTATTTTATGGCAACATTTTCCAACATGAGAGTGAAAATTGTGTGCCTTTGTAACCCACTTTCCCAACCAGTGGGCAAACATAGGCTTTTCAGGGCTCATCAACTATATATAAGTTTTTGTCGGTACACCAATTAAGCTCTATTTTGAAAATATAGTCATGTACAACATTCACTAAATAAAAACAACAACACATAGTAAGCAAGGGAAAGAAGCACAACAGAATGTAGAGGAAAGGATTTCATAGTCAATATTTTTTTCTTAAAAATGATCATATGTTCCTCTGAACCCTGCATAAATAACTGGCAATACTACAGATGGATCACTGTAAGTTAGCACATGGCACTTAAGTATTGCTGTTGCACTGTCTGGGTTATAACTAGAAGCAAGACTTTATAGTTATTGCCCTGTCAAAGCCAGTGTTTTAATCACCACCTTCATTACTGTCTCCATGTTTTACTTTATCTACAAGCCAGTAAGTCAAGCCAGTTTGTCATTTGAAGTAAGAGAGGTTCATTTTGATATATGCATATTTTAATATTCATTTTTTTATTGGTAAAAGAGAGATTCAGTGCAGAGTCACATCAAAGAAAGTAGAAATGTGTAGTAGAAGTGTTATATTTCCTTAGGAAAAAAATATGTTACAGTGAGAATTCCTGGGAAACACTGGAAGGCAGGAGTTACCACATGACTAACTACAGTTGGTAATTTTTTTAATGGTTTTCTGTTGAAAAATCAGTTTAATTGAAGTGAAGGTGTTTTGTGGGAATGTTGATTTTGACAACTTCCTATAAGAACAAGTCTAAGCCTTTGTTTTGACTTTCTTATTTTGTTTTGATCTTGTTGAAACATTTCATTTTAATTATAAGTTTGATTAATTTTGTTTCAAATTTATTTCATATTAAATTATTATTTTAATATTATAGTATATTGTTATATTTAACTTGTAACACATTATATTTAATATTTTAATACAATGTAAAAGTCAAAATGAAATCAATAGTATTGAAACAAAACATTTCAACTTTATTGAAATAAAACATTTCTATGGTGTCTAATCAGAATTTTAGTTCCACAGGAAATTTCAAAATTTCAGCTTTTTGTTTTGAAGTTGAATGGAAACCCTTTTCAAAATGTCTGCATTAACTGTACAGTGCAAAATTCTGATTTCCTGCTATCTCTAGTGCTTACTTTGGCTTTCCAGAATTAGTTTAGGAATACCAATGACCGTTCCTCCAAACAGAAACCAGATAACACTGGCCTGATTTTTACTCTCACTTATACAGGTGTAAATCTGGAATAAGTCCAGTGAGATCAGTGGAGTTGAGCTAGTGCAAGTGAGAGGATAAGCAGGAACTAAATGTGCTTGACCATTATTGTGGAACCAATGTTGCACTGAAATTGAAATCTACATACATTTCATCTATTTCCTGTGCAGTGACAAAGGATCACGAATAAGACAAAATGCATGTTGATCATTGCTACCTGAAGGTGGAGTATTGGCCTTTGGGAAATGAGTTTGTGACTGCAGTCCAGTACTTTATGGATAAGGGACCACATATAAAAGGCACCAGAATTATTGATGTTAGTTGACAGTCATGCGTAGAAGACAAGCCAAGACTTGACTAGGCATGGAGAGGATCTTTCATTTCACTGCTTTTGGTGGTCCTTCTAGGTCGGGCTTGAGACACATTTGCACTACCAGTGCCTGGACTTTACCTCTGCTTTGCATAAATAGAAGACCTCTGTCAAGTTGGTATCTTTCACAAGTGCTAAATTAACTTTTGGATTAATACTTTCAAATCAACTGCAGCCAAAGTACAAAAATATCTGATCCATCATGCTGAGGCCCATGAAGCAGAGGTGTGCTGAAAGGAACTTTAAAATGTAATCTTGTAGGTCTCATTACACCTGTGAAAGTAGGGCTGACTCTTGTGTGTCACTTCTAGGTCATTACTATTGTCGTCCTATATGGTATCCATGCTCCTTGTTTGTGCCTTCATCACAGCTCGGCTGGAAGGTTTCACAGGGAAGGTGGCTCTTCTTCCACTGTTGTTGAGTGGAATGCTGTGGGTAGACTAGGGGAATGGCACAAGGCAAGGCCAGTGAGTATGTGACCAGTGAATCTACTCCTCACAAAGTCCATGTGCAACTACCACTACAGTGCACCAGCATTAGGAATGTTACAAACTTAATGTTCAACTGTCATTCACCCAGCCTCCAGGTTGTGGGGAGACATTTTTGTGTTCACCTTCATTGATACCCTGCACACAACCATGGCTTTGTGAAGAAAACCAAGATTTCACTCAGTTTAAGGAAAATTAGGGACAAACAAAAGAAGTTATTTGTGAGATATTTAATATCTAACTATTGCAATGGAACATTTTTTTTTGGTTGAGAAACTGAGCATGTTGCCCAAAAATGTTTTAAAACCTTAATCATTTAGCTGGTAGTTGGGGAGACCCAATAAGCTAAAGAAAGAGGAGTGCACATATATTCTCAATATTCACATTTAAGAAAATCAGATACTCAGTACTTTCTGTAGTGAGAAGTTCTTCCTGTACTAAATATGTGCTTTAAAAAAAAAAGATTTTATTCTGTGCACTTGGCATATGAAGTGTATTTCTTTGTCATTTCTCAAGAAATAGAAAGCTTGCTCTTCCCTTATTAAGCATTATGAATGAAATGCAAGTCATTGCTGGCTTGATATGGTTTAGTTGCTTCCCTCTAGTACCTCAGTACCATAACTCCTTTCTTTCAATCCAAGAGTGGCATATTTGTTGTTTGTGAAATAGAGCAGGGTCAGCTTCTTCCATATGCTCAAAGAGACATTGTGGCTTGTGATACTGTCAGTGATTTATAATATTTCAAATCCTAATGCTGTCTTGTGTGCTCTTAACCTATGTTATATGTGTCATGCAAGGCATATTACATTATATGGACTTTCATTGTTCTCTGAATACTTGAACTTATGCTCACATCAAGTTTTCTCTGCCAATACAGTTATTGGGCTGTACTAGTTTTATTTAGGTGTATGTTACTTCTTTCAGCTCGGTACAGAGAAAGCTGTGCATTCCTTTAGTGGGTTGGTATGTGAGTATTCTCTCACTAAAATTAAGGAAATGCAGCCTGATTCTGCCTTGATATTCAGTTTCTTTACCGAGACAGTAGCCTTATAATATGTGGCATTCTGTTGCTCCCATAATGGAAAGATTATCATTTTTGCCTGATGCTCTCATTGCAGAATGGATACAATTCTCAAACAAGCTTATTGTATCTTTTCATAAGCTCCCATTCCTTGAGGTTGCATATATGAGATGTGGAGGAGGAGGTTGATGTGAGATATATTATTTGGTTTATAAGAACATTCTTCTAGCACCAAGAGTCCTTTGTGAAACAGCAGTAGAAGCTTTTAATAATATCCACTGAAGTGCAGAGTGCTATTGGAGGAGTATAAAGTTTGCCCATTCCAAAGTATAGAAAATCTGCAGACACATCACTTAGTCGTCATGACTGAAGACTTTGGAATTGGTAGTGACTGTTACTGTAAGATTCATAACTTTGATTTGAATATATACATCAAGTAGTATTGCTATATTTTTCTTTTTCCAGCATATTATACAGGGGGCTTCTCCCCCACATCCCACTGTGTGAAATATTATAGAGTTATTTAAGTACCTTACTATTTTCACCTTCCCCTCTAAAATCATCTGTTGGCCACTATTGGAGGCTGGGATACTGGCCTTGATATTCCAGCAATCTTATCTGCTATGGCAAAACCTATATTCCCCTGGTAAACCATAACTTGTTTGTTATATAACATTTACAAGCTATACTTTTGTCAAGATGTAATCAATGCTTAATTTGTAAGGAAAGAGTTGCTGGGGCTCCAGCAATTAGGTACTGGGGCTCAAGTAATTTTTTTACATTCCTACTGATTTAGCAAGTCCAGAGGTGCCAGGACTATGAACTGCCAAGCCTAGAAGTGCCGGGGCTCAGCCATGACAAACCATGGCACAAATTAAGCACCGTGTATAGTGACTATACATAATATATATATATAAGGAGAATTTTGAGAAGATGAATCCTTTTGTTTACAGGATTTTTTTACAGGAAAGTATTCATCATTCATATATATATAAAATCTAGAAAACTAACATGTAAAAAATCCTGTAAACGAAAGGATTCATCTTCTCAAAATTCTTCTTATTCTGTAAGTGTGGATGACTCACAGTTGATTCACTTCAGTCTGAGTCATTTGGAAGTAACACTCATCTATGGTGATGGCTGATGTAATGCCAAGGGTCCTGATTTTAGAATAAGAATTAGAAGTAGTGTTGAATTGATCATCAGAAGTCCCATCATTAATTTTTTTGGAAGAGTCAGAATTTTAACCCTAGTATCCTGCCCAGTTTTCAATATGAGTGTCAAGGTTCCTTCCCCACTCTGAGCTCTAGGGTACAGATGTGGGGACCTGCATGAAACCCCCCCCCCCAAGCTTATTTTTGCCAGCTTAGGTTAACACTTCCTCAAGGTACAAACTATTTTACCTTTTGTCCCTTGACCTTATTGCTGCCACCACTAAGCGTCTAACAAAAATAACAGGGAAAGAGCCCCCTTGGAAACATCTTTCCCCCCAAAATCCCCCCAAGCCCTACACCCCCTTTCCTGGGGAAGGCTTGATAAAAATCCTCACCAATTTGCGTAGGTGAACACAGACCCAAAGCCTTGGATCTTAAAGAACAATGAAAAAGCAATCAGGTTCTTAAAAGAAGAATTTTAATTAAAGAAAAAATAAAAGAATCACCTCTCTAAAATCAGGATGGTAAATACCTTACAGGGTAATCAGATTCAAAACATAGAGAATCCCTCTAGGCAAAACCTTAAGTTACAAAAAGACACAAAAACAGGAATATACATTCCATTCAGCACAACTTATTTTATCAGCCATTTAAACAAAACAGAATCTAACGCATATCTAACTAGATTGCTTATTAACCCTTTACAGGAGTTCTGACCTGCATTCCTGCTCTG
This sequence comes from Lepidochelys kempii, assembly GCF_965140285.1. Lineage (NCBI taxonomy): Eukaryota > Metazoa > Chordata > Testudines > Cheloniidae > Lepidochelys > Lepidochelys kempii. The sequence goes on from NC_136387.1 coordinate 27,155,362, forward strand.
GTTCCGGTAAAAGACACACAGATCGAGAGAACCCTTCGTTTCCGCCCCCCTCCAGCTTCGAAAGTATCTTGTCTCCTCATTGTTCATTTTGGTCAGGTGCCAGTGAGGTTGTCTTAACTTCTTAACCCTTTACAGGTGAAAGAGTTTTTCCTCTGGCCAGGAGGGATTTAAAGGTGTTTACCCTTCCCTTTATATTTATGACAATGAGTCATTATATTTTACTGGCTAGCACATATATTTCCCTGAACTCTGACTTAATTTAATCTGTTGGTGTGTAAGACGTGTTTGGATTCTTCAGGATGATGGGTTTTATGGGAATATATTGTAAGTTATTTTTCTTCTTTGAGGGCTTGTCCCTAAGGGCATTCAATGTGGTGTATATATGTGCCGTACACCCAGGATCAGAAACTCTTCAATAACAGCGTCAGTTAGTCTGTGCCAATGCCTTGTGCCACCTTGTACTTTTCAGCTGAGGGCTTGAAGGCCAGCATGGACCAACTGCCTCTCCAATTCCTTTTCTACTTCTTGTGGTCTGGGTTAGATTCTCCTGTGTCTGTTCCTATTCTGCATACAATTTGTAAATATTAAAAATAATAGTTTACCTAGGAGAGTAAGTTAGTTTAGTTTTTAGTTGTTCTTGATGGGTTCCCTCCGTTCCACCCCACCCCATGCCATCCCCCGCCAATACTTCCCCCTTTTTTTTTTGGTACCTATTATGCCTAAAGTATCAAACTTTACACTTTTCCTGGCCTTCCTCAGGGTCTTCCTGGTGAATAGCCTGCACAACAACTTCTGTATTGCATTAGGGAGGCTCACATCCCTTTGAGGTGGAGTATCTGCCATGCTTTTCCTCCTCCTATGAAGCAGTCTTGTAAACTGAGGCTCCAAAAACAACTTATGGAGCTGTCCATGAGACCTCGCGCAGATCCTGATCCCTCTCTTTCCCCTTCCACCCATCCCAGAGCCAATAGACAGCACCTCGTTGGCAACTGGTACCAGCATTTTGGAGTCCTCCACCAAGCACAGGGGCTTCATAAGGTGGAAGCACAAGGAAGACAAGGGAAAACACAAGAAGTGGGATAAGTCCCCATATAGATCCTTGAAAAAGAGGTCTGCCTTGTCCCATCCTCTGCCTGAGACACTCTGCCCCAGAATGGGTGGATCTGGAGCTTGTTGAGTAAAGGTGTCACTGACAGTACCAGAACCTTCCAGTGCCTTGAAACTGCACACTAAAGTGCCCTTAATAACATAAGATCAGAAGGGATCATTCTCCCCCTGCTCTGATGGTACCACCTATGCAAAGATCCATCACCTCCAGTATGGCACTGATGTTCCGGACAAAGCCCAATGAGGGTCCTTTCTATGCTGTCTTGGAGGAGTTAGCTGTATATGCAGACCTGGAGTCTCTGATATCTTGGAACTGATCCTGGTAAGGGAGATCCCCACCCCATTCACTCAGCCAGTAACCAGAGTACCAGCCTCATCCTCTTCACTTCCAACCTGTCCCCACTCCCAATCAACTGGAACTGGATCCCGCTGCATTACTGGTCCCACCACTGGAACATGAGGATGTATTCATCGGATGTAAACATGCCAGTATTCACCATAACTCCAGATTCCGGATAGAGAGTTATCAATCCAGACGGGGCTTCCAGATCAACCTCAGAGAATTTTAAACATTTCCAGGACTTCCTCAAAATTGCAAACACGCTCCAGATTTCACTAGGAGAGGTCCAAGATCTGACACACAAGTTCCTGGACTCCCTTCAGGCTACAGTTCTCTCTAAAGTGTCACTCCTGATTAATGAGGCCATCATGGATTCTGCCAGGGTGATATAGCAAACTCCTGCCACCTGTACCCTGACCCCTAAGAGAGCAAGAAATGCTACTTTGTTCCCTGCAAGAGGCAAGAATTCCTGTCTTCCCATCCTAATCCCCAATGCTTGGTATTACATATGGTTATAGAATGAAGTTGGCTACACCAGCCCAAATCCACTACATCACATAAGGATGCCAAATAACTTGACCTTTTCAGAAGGAATACATTCTCTTCGGCTAGCTTACCATTTCAAAGAGTAAATTATCAAGCTTTGAGGTTGAAATATGACTTCTTGAATTATCACAAGATGTTGGAGTTAGTGAACAAACACCCATATGAATGCAGACCTTAGTTCCTGACCATCCTGGATGAGGGAAAGCCAGTTGCTATATCTTCCCTCCCGGGGTTTGTTGATGCAACAGACACATCATCATAGTCCATGGCTACCTTGGTATTCATGAGATGGGCTTAATGGCTGCAGGCCTTAGGGTTCTCCAAAGAGGTCCAAGCTATCATCAAGGACTTTCCCTTAGAAGGTAGCAACCTCTTCAGCAACAAAACTGACTAGTCACCACATACCCTCAAATTCTCACAAGCTACCTTTCACTCTGGGTATTAATACTCCTGCACCTTGTAGACGTAGACAGTATTCCAAGCCTCCTCCTCCTCTACCTCATCATTTACCACTGCCTTTGTCCTTCTTCCAACAGAGTACATCTGAACCCCTCAAGAAATGGCAGAGGACACAGCGGGATAGGCACCCTGACCACCATTCTCCACTTTGCAGCCTCAGCCACCTCGTAGGAAGTTGTTCTTTAACTGGGGGCAATACAGCCCATTCTACCCCCTCAAGTAGGGAAGATGTTTCCTTACTCCACCATTCACATGACTGTACCTGCAATGCCTTCAGATCTCCCTTATGGTCAGTCTATGCCTTGAACAGTGACCCTTTCAACAAGAAAGTGTGTCTGTCTTTGGGACATGCTAACCAACACCACCTGTAAAGACACACATCATGGGTGCCACCTGGATGGAATGGGGAGCCGATCTTGGTTACCAGACAGCCAAGATTCTTGGTCCCCTCAAGTTACTTGGTCCCCTCAAGTTATCCCCTCAGGCTACTTATCAACTTATCCAGTCTTTGAGCATTTCTCAAAGTATATAACGCATTCCTACCCGTCACTGAGTCCATCCACATACAGGTCAGGTCAGGTCAGACAATATAAACACCATCTACTTCATAAACAAGTAGGAATGTTTGAGATTCACACACACACACACTTTGCAGAGAAGCAGTCCACCTCTGGAACTAGTCCATTGAAATGGAATCTCCTTCTCAGCAATACACATAGACCATGAGTTCGAAGTCCACCCATCAATAGCATAGCACATCTTCCGACAGTGGGATTCCCCATTGTGGATCTCTTTCCAATCCAGTATGGCAAAAAGTGCCCAGCATACTGCTCCCAGCAAGGCCTCCAGAGGGGCATTAGTCAGAACCACAGATCTATGCCTTCCCTCCCATACCTGTATTTCCTTGCATACCCAGGAAGAGCAAACTCAAAAGAGTGGCCCTGATCCGCAGCACCTTGTTGGCTAAGGGACATCTAGTTCACCATCATCCTACAATTAGCCTCTGGACCATGCATCCACTTTTGACCATTCTGGAGCCTGCTATCCCAGAATAAGGGCAGGACAAACCACCCCATCTCAGTATCCCTACATCTAACAATATGATTTTCGAATAGACTACAAGCATAGAAAGAGCATGCTCTCATGGAGTTCAGTTCATCATCAGTAATGGGGAGCATTATGGAAAATGCTCTGCAAAATGGAAGCAATTCTCCCTTGGGTGCTAGCAGCATTGCTTACCTGCTGAGGAGTCAGGCATCCCTCTCATTCTGGAGTATCTTCTCTCACTAAAGATGTCTGGCCTGTCTATAATCTCCCTGTGGGAATATCTGGCAGCCATCAGCATCTTCCATTCCCCCACCTTCCTCTGGTGGAGGGCTACTCAGTCTTTACTCACCTGATTACTATAAAGTTTCTGAAGGGTATCCTAGAAACATTCCCTCCAGTTGCAAAATGATACCTTTGCCTGGGATGTGAACTTTGTCCTCTCCGCTCTCATGAGACCACTATTTGAACTTTGGCCTCCAGCACTTTTCTTTGAAAGTCACCTTTCTGAAAGCAACTACTTGTGCTAGGAAAGTTGGAGCGCTCACAGCCCTTATGGCAGACTCACTTTATGATTTTTTCTCACAGGGACAAGGTTTTTTTGCAACTATATCCAAAGTTCATACCTAAAGTGCCTCCTGAGTTTCACCATAACCCGTTCACCTTCCGATGTCTTACCCTAAACCTCACCATGACATGGAAGAGCCAAGACTCCATTCCTTGGATGTGCATAGGGGTCTAGCTTTCTAATGTCACAGAACAGAACCCTTTAACAAGCCCCCAAGGTTTTTTTTCTCACAATTGCTGAAAAAATGAAGAGGAAAGCAAGATCTTTCCAAAGGTTCACTATGTAGATTTCCTCCTGCATCATTCTTTATTATGATCTTATGAAAGTCCCTCCTCCTGAAAGGGTCAGGGGCCATTCTATGAGAGCCCAAGTGCCACTGGTAGCATCCTTTCAGGGAATCTCCCTCTTAGAGGTATGTAGAGCAGCTACTTGGGGCTCTGAATGAACCCACCTTCACCAGGTATTATGATTGGGTCCAAGCTTCAGCTGTGGATGCTTCACTCGGTTCAGTGATCCTCCATTCTGTGGTATAGCATACTTCTTTGCACCTTCCTCTTCAATGAACACTGCTTAAGAGACAACCAGATTGAATATCAAAAGGGACCAGCACTCAAAGAAGAAGAAAAAGTTTACTTATCTTGTAGTAACCTTGGAGTTCTTCAAGATGCATGGTCCCTGTGGGTATTCACGAACTGCCCTCCTTCCCCTTTGTTTTGGTCATCATGTGATTCACAATAGAATTAGAACTGGGGAGGTAGTTGGTCCATGCTGCATTTTATGATCTCTGTTGGAAGCATGAGGCGGTGCAAGGCACAGATATTGACCAATGGACAATGCTATAGATGATTACCTGGACCTGGATATATGAAGCACATGCATGCCCACAGAGAGTACCCATAGGGATCACACATCTCAAAGAACTCCATTTACTATAAGGTAAGTAACCTTTCTTTGTTCTTTTCCATATTGGTTTGGTTTCTTAATTAGGCAGTAGGGCTTCTCTTGAACATTTCCATCAAGAGTTGTTTCAGTTTTCCTCCAGTTCATTGCATGTATCTGGAGTACAGCTGGCCTAATATTCTCTTAATTTTTATTTCTCTGATTATATTTAATTTCTCCCTGGGTTTCTAAGCTTTGAGACTATATTAAAATAGTCACCTGGTAGATCACCCAAGATCTCACAGCTTTATCCAAGACAACAAAAAATAAGTAGGCCAGACAAACCAGAAAATGGAAACTAAATGTAATTTACTTTTTTCTTACTGTATAATGGAAAAAGTGAGTGCTTGAGAGAAAGTAAATACACAACATTTTAGCTGTCTATATGTCTTCTTCTGAATGAGACCAAGGTATTTACTTTGTACTAGATGTTCATTTTATCCAATTAGGTGTTCTAAAGAAAGCACTGTATAATCCTTAGTGGACATTTTCTGGTGTGCCTGAATGTTTGTCTTGCTTGTTATTGCAAACCAGCATTTGCACAAGTATCGGTAATGGAAAGTTTTTAACACCAAATTAAAATCAGGCTGGTGGGGGGGGGGGGAGCAGAGGAAGCATTGCTGTTTTACAGACTTTTTTTTTTCTCCACTGCAGTTTGGGGTTCTTTTTAATATTTTGACTTCTATCTTTAAAATTGAAATTACATGAGCAGTTTGACCTTTTGGGCCAAATTTTAATCCTGTTTTCTGATTTTGTGTACCCAGTTTTGCATATGCCACTGATTGTATTATCAAAAGTACGTATGCACAATCCAGCAGCTACTTGAATGTGAAGAGTGGACAGCTGAGAGCCCAAATACCTGCATAGCATGTTCATATGGTTAATTGCTTACAGACAAAGAATGTACAAAAGTGTTTGTGCATGCAAACAGTTGGAACGAGAGAGGAACATTTAAGTTTGGTGTCAGAGGGTGGAAATATGGCCCTGAAGTATTGAGTCATTTTAATAATAATAATAAAGGGTGGCTTCTTATTCTCTGCTAACCTCTTAGACTCTAAAGAGCATTTTCTTTAGCAATATGGTAGGACTAAAATTGCAGTTGGGTGTATAGTACTTCTGAAAAAATTGCTCACTTCATTTAGGTTCCCAAAATGGGAGCTGAGCACTTATGAAAATATGGCTATGTATTGTGTTTAATTGGGAAAATGTATTACTGAACCCTTTAGAAAATCTAGCCCTGAATTTACTTGGGGAGTCACTTTGAGTGATTTTGCTGGCCTTCTCTGTAACAAAAAGAAAAATACATTGTAATGTTCACAGAAATCAATAAGGTGATTACGTTGACATGAAGCTTTAAAAATGCTTTTGATTGTGTCCTCCTGTACTAGGCAAACACTGATTATTTTCCACTCATGTGCTTTGAATGGAACTCAGATTTACACAACTATTTTGTTTAACACCTTCACCTTACATTGAATCAGAGTTATGTGAAATGTCTGGCACAAACTGCAGAAATACTTTAAATTGGCCCTGTGTTCAAATTTGATCTACAACTGTGGGCCACCAGTGATTTATTGGACTATTCATATAGTTTCTAACTGCAATTAACGAACTTCTCTTCTGCACCCCTCTTCTCCCACACTGTGTCTGGGTATTTGAGGAATTTATCAAACTGCTATCTAAGATGCATTTTGAGGTTGTCAAGTTCTTTGGGACGAGGTCACTTAGGACAGTTATATGGGGAAAGTCACATTATATTTCACAGGCCCTTGACCTGCTTATCCCTGACCCATGTGATTAAGTGGGCCAGCCCAGTTCAGCAGAAGTCACTTTCATTTGGTTTGACAAAGCAGGTATATTTAGTTATGCAACATGCTGTCTAAGTGTCTTTGTCCCCCCTGAGTGAATGGCATATATAGAGACTGCTACTGCCTTCAGCATAATGGGCACATTCTTTAGTGGAAGCAATAAAAGCTTGTGCTTTTTTTTACATTCAGCCTAGGCCCTGGGTTCAGTCCCAGCTGGCCATAGTTACAGTTTGGTTCTCTCATCCAGCCAGGAAAATCAGAAAAAGAGAACACAGATGGTTGGTCTGACACTTCACAATTTATACCTAGATTTAAAAAATAAAATAAAACAAAACCAAAATTTGGTGGAATGGTGAGCAATCAATCAAAAAGATTTACCCCTGAGCATCCACCCCAGATGAACATGCACCTTCTCAAGCATCATATTCTTGGATGAATATACATACACGGGTCCTATTTTGACCCTGTTTATGAAGGTCTTTTAAAATAAGCTTTCAAGCGTTTGCATGACTCAGCATGTCCCTTTTTTCATGTTATTGTTCATTTATTAACGTATTTAATACATCAATTACATTTATCAATTTATACCAAGTTTTAGGTAGGCCCATAAGTAATTCACAAAACACTGACAATGTCTCATTTATTTTAAATTATTTATTTTTGGTAAATTAGGAGAGATGAGGTTGTTTTAAAAGTACAGTCCTTATGTTTGGAAAATAGCTTCTACGAATTCACAATATGATTTCAATAATGTTGTTAATGTACTTGAAATTTCCAGTGAAGTGAGAAGCTTTCTAAACAACATACAGAGACAATTACCCCATTCACCTAATTTACTTCTGATGATCAGATTAACATAACAGAAATGTACCTTTTACCAGAGTTCTTGTTATATAAATCAATGACAAGAATGGTATAACCAGTTTATAACAAATCCCTCAACAATAGCAATCTATGTTACAATATCATACAAGAAATGATATAGGGGATTGGATGTCTTAGGGCATGGTAACTGAGATACAAAGACTTTCATCTGAGGGCCAGCAGTTAATATCCATGAGAAGTGACTGTAAAATGACTCCACCTGATAGCAGTTAGATGTACTATGTTGAACAAATTGATGGTCACAATACAGCAAGTAGAGCTTGCTGAATAATATTTATTACTGAATTTCACAATATTTTTAAAATAGATTATTTTACAATTGTTTTTATTATTCCACAGGTTATGGAGTTGGACAAGTAGTTGTCATTATTGTGAATATATTACTGTTATTGATAATTTACTCAGCCTTAAGGCAAAAGAGAACTAATAGGATATGGAACATATTTTGTTTTACTCACTCAAGCCCTGGTGCTGAAAAGATTTATGCATGAGCTTAACTTTATGTTTGAGTAGTCCCCTTGAAACCAGTGATCAACAGAAAGTGCATAAAGTTAAGGACATGTGTTAGTCTTTCCACTATTGGTACACTAATTAACAGTGCACTTCACATGAACCATGGAACTATTTTCAGCTCAGAGGGATTTCTTTTTATTGTATACCACTTTCTCAGCTAATCTGTCCTGCCTATGACACCATTCTTTCCAATAGCCCTTTTATGCTTTTACCAATGCTTATATTTCCAAAGGTTGGTGTACCAAAATTTCACTTCCTCCACCTTCAAAATGTTCCTCACCGACAGTTAACTTCAAACATGGAACATAAACATTTAACATTACTGTTGCTGTAAGAGAGACTAATCTATCCATTCTTTAGCTCCTAATAGATAAAATAGATTTTAGGTCTGTTCTAGACTAATATTGTCAATTAATTATGTATTTTCAATGTATCTTAATTTAAAATACATTGTTACACCTGGATACAAAATAAAAGTAGATTTTTGAGTGTTTTATGTTGTGTTGAATTGTATCATGTAATTTCCTATTAAATTACACCGTATCTGATGTAAAACAACTCAGTAAGGCATGACAAAGTTAGTGAATGGTGACTCACTAGCAATGTAACTGAATTAAAAAAATACTTCTTTACTTTGATCACCTGCTAGAAATTAGGAGGCATATTTCCTTCTGGAATTTCTATAAATAAAAATTCATATTGATAATGCCTCATAAAAGTATGAAATTAGTGGCCATAAATTATAATTGACATCCCTCCAGGTGGAATTCCTCGCTTCACATATATAGTAGAATAAAGGCAGTTTCCTCTACTAAGGTCCTCAGAATTGCCCTAAAAGGACTACCTCTATTGTGGAAGTGTAGTTTAATATTCATGGGTCTTGCAGACCTCTACCACTCTGCTAAGCTTGCTAACCCGGATTTCAATAGCGTAATATGGGTGTACAGCCAAATTTCCAGCCAGTCTCTAATTTTGTGCATACAACCAATTGCATACTAAGTACTACATCAGATGAATAAAGAAGGTGATGCCATGCTCGTCTACCATATTATGTCCCAATCCTTCAATGCACAACATGCATGTGGACGGCTGCCTCTGCGTGAAGCCCCATTGAAGTCAGTGGGACTCTACACATAGAAGCAGCAGTTGCCCATGTGTTCTGAAGAGCAGTTGGTGCTCCACTAGTAAATCTTCCATCAAAATGTGTTCTTTATGGGATTGCAAGCCACTGTATCCTAACATTAAAGTATGCGCCCTTCCACATAGAAGTTAATAGGGGCTTTACTATTGGCTTCAATGGATGTATGATCTAGTCCTGCGTCTTTTAGAAGTGTGACTAGGCTGAATGTTTGATAAGATATTCAGACATGTTATCAGAAAATGTTCAGTCAAACAAACTTCAGCCCCAAATGCTTTATACTTCACTGTTATTGCAATAGATCCATGTGTGATCTAACTCTCTGATTATTCATGCAAAAATCAAATTGAAAATTTAAAGAACAAATTTGATTTTATATCATTGGTATTTAGTTGTCTTTTCCCTTCATGAAGATACAATCACTGTAATGATAGACTGAGGGCAAAAGAGATTAAAACAGTTGTGTGAACTGTCTCAGCAAGTGATGGTTCACAGGAGAGCCTTTATCTGCACTTTCTGGAGACTATGTGTGGGTAATTGCAGGTAAGTGCACTGGTTACATTTTCTTCAATAGAACCATTATAATAGAAATTATAATTAAAGGTCTGATATTATACTCATGACTAGATATTTGGGTCAGAAATTGTGCATGCACTACCTTGAAGCCTGTTCTAAAAATGTATTTGATTAAAGTTATACTTTATTGCATCCCTTCAGGGGTATGATTATGCAGCCAAAATGACTCAGTTAATTTCAAAATGATGATTATAAAAACTGGCAATTTTATTAAATATTTCAATCTTTGAGTACATTTTTTTTTTTTGTAATTCACTGTTGTTGAAACTGAAAGTTGAAGGCGAAAATATATATATACATGCATACACACTTTATATATGTATGTGTGTGTATATTTTGCATATTAAATCATCTGTATATATCTAAAGTATATGTATACTAATATAGCCACACATTCACATACATTCAGTGGGGGAGATCTTCCAAGGGACAAATGAGAGCTGCCTAACACCCTTTGAGAGTTATTGGGAGTTAGGCACCTACTTATCATATGTGCTTTGACAATCTCCGCCAGTGTGGAGGACTATTACTAGGATATCTGTTACTGTTACATCCTCATGCGTAGAATAATCGCTATCATCACAAGATATGTAATGACACTACTGAAAGCAGAACGGAGCAGAGACTAAAACATACCACACTCTTCCGCCCCCACTATATATCTTAATTCTCACCACCTCAAGCCAGGTAAAGAGCACCACATTTGTAGAAGTGGTTCAGCATGGCCTACAAAGATGTATTTTCTGAGAGATTGATATAATTCCTGAATGTACAGCTTTTCAAGAAGACTCTGCTCATAAGAGTGAAATATACAAGTATTTTGTAGAGTGTATGGTCAACAGTCCTGTCCGAACCAAGGCGCTCTGCTTCCCTTACTTCTTGAAAGCGTGGAAGGAGGATGGAGCTTACTGTTTCAAGCCAAGAACCCTTTTGCTGAATCTTTATATTCTGAAACAGTGAACATGACATTGAATAATATTTTCTCATATAATAAGAATATAGTAGATCAAATTATTATTTGGATGTATCAACAGATACTTTGAATGCACACTTCATTCACTACTTTAGGTATTGGTCAGATTTCCAGTATTATTCATATTAACAATTTTATGGATGTATTACATTCAAACTATGTATTTATTTAGAAGAATATGTTCATTTTGCTTGAGGCAATCACTGAATACCTCTACATAGAAACATACTTCCTGTTTACAGAAGTCTCTAACACCATTTCAAATAGATGGTAATTAATTACAAAGCCTATAAAATCAAGTGATTATTAACTCATCATACTGATTATCTCAGTTTTCAGTGAGCTTGAAATCAATCAACAATATATTTTCTCCACTGTAAATTCATCAGAATAAAATTAAAGAATCAGTAGGTCCAGTAATCCTGTTCTTGACATGATAGTAGAAGGAGTGAAAGAGTGATACAAGTGTTTGTTTCTTTAAGATATATTACTTTGGTTCAACAGACTACTATATCCTCTTATCAGGGGTGAAAGTAAGTTAAAGGACTTACCGCTACGCGGGAGTCCTGAGCAGGGAGCGTGGCTTCAACCAGAAGAGACGTAGCCTCAACCGAAAGAGGCAAGGCCTTAAATCCCCAGGCCCTTTAAATGTTGATTTAAAGGGCCCTGGGATCCAGCTGCGGTAGTGGCGGCTGGGAGCCCCAGGCCCTTTAAATCACCCCCGAGCTACCAGCTGCAGAGGCGGCTGGGAGCCCCCAGGTTTGGGGGCAATTTAAAGGGCCCACGGCTCCAGCTGCCACTAACACAGTAGAGCCCTGGGCCCTTTAAATCACTGAGGAGCCCTGGGGGCTCCCGGCTGCCACCACTACCCCAGAGCTCTGGCAGAGCTTTAAAGGGCCTGGGGCTCCACTGTGGTAGTGGCTGCCGGAGCCCCGAGCCCTTTAAATCCCCGCCTGAGCCCTGCTGCCTGAGCCCTGGGGTAGCAGCGGCCGGGCTGCACTGGGAATTTAAAGGGCCCCGGGGCTCCAGCTGCCACTATTGCCCCAGGCCTTTAAATCGCCCCCGGAGCCCTGCTGCTGCTACCCTAGGGCTTTGGCACCAGGGCTCCAGCAGGGATTTAAAGTGCCAGGGTGGTAGCAGCGGCTAGAGCTCCAGTGCCCTTTAAATCCCCACCGGAGCCTCACCGCCACCACCCCAGGGCTCGGGCAGCAGGGCTCAGGCAGGAATTTAAAGGGCCCTGGGGCAGGGATTTAAAGGGCCAGGGTGGTAGCAGCGGCTGGAGCCCCGGCATCCATTAAATCCCCGCCGGAGCCCTGCCGCCACTACCCCAGGGCTTCGGCAGCAGGGCTCAGGTGGAGATTTAAAGGGATTGGGGCTCCAGCAGCCACTACCACACCCGCCCTTTAAAACCCCTCCCGAGCCCCACCACCGCTACCCTAGGGCTTCGGCAGCAGGGCTCCGGCAAGGATTTAAAAGGCTTGGGCAGTAGCAGTGGCTGGAGCTCCAGGGCCCTTTAAATCCCCGCTAGAAACCCGCCACCACTACCCCAGGGCTTTCAATTGCCGTCTGGGAAAGCCAGTCCCGGTACGGCACACCGGCTCTTGCCGGTACGCCGTACCAGGGCATACCGGCTTACTTTCACCTCTACCTCTTATTGCCAATTAAGGACACAGTGTAAGGCGTCCCAGTATGGAGCATGTTTTGTCTTCTTTTCTGAAATACTGTAAGCAGTAGACTTTCTGTGTTAGGAATGAAGCAAGTATATTAATAGTGCATGAGTCTCATGTGTGCCTGAAATTAGCTATCATCAGAAAATGCCCAAAATTTGTAAGAGGACTACTTAAAACCTTGGGGTGATGGCAGGTCTGGTGAAAAGTGCTAAGAATCTTTTATGGATGAATAGGATGAATCTTGGCAAAGTTTATTCATTCCTTCACCCATCAGATGTAGATGAATTGGTTTCCCTGAATTGTATTGTGACTCTGTATGTTGTCTTTAAGATGAGTGGAGATTCAATAGCATTAAAAAAAAAATAATGAACACATTCTCTTTCCTCTCAACCTGACTCCAAGGCTGCTGCCTTTCAGCAGTTGCAGCATTTCAATAATGAAGTAAATGTTGAATTTATAAAGCACTTTGGAATCCTTTGACATGGAAGGAATATATACTTACAATCAGCACCAGGTGGTATGCATTATTACTGTACGCATGCAGAAGCTTGACATTGTTTTGTCAGGGGATAGTATAGAAAAAAACAAAGGACTTCATGAAAATGAGACTGTCCCTGACTGTAAAGAGTTTGAGAAGATTTCTCTATTTTTCTATGAAATGTCCAGTTAAATTCTAAATATCCATTGGAGTGAAGTCCCTTGTGTAAAGCTTTTGGTGGATGCTGAGAATAAAAATGGAATTTTCCCTCAAAAGTAAGGGTTTCAGGTCTTATGGTTGCTACTACCCCTTAAATCAGCCTAGCACCTCCATTATGTAACTCTGGGAGACCGGGTTTATCCAGGAATTCTTACAAATACCACAGTCTTAAGTTCTGACACTTCAAACTTAAGCTATGTGCATAACTTCACATACATAAGTAGTGTCGTAGACTTCACAGAACTTTTTATCAGCATAAAGTTACACATGCACTTAAGTCTTTGCAGGATCAGGGCCTAATTCTAATTGCACCTCATTCCTGAAAGAGGAGTAACTCTTTTGAAGAGAAAAGGAGTACTTGTGGCACCTTAGAGACTAACCAATTTATTTGAGCATGAGCTTTCGTGAGCTACAGCTCACTTGTTGGACTAGTGGGGTGTTAAAATAAAATAATCCTCAATTATGTATACTATACAAATCATGCTATATTCTTCTGTCAGTTATACCAGTGTAAGGGCCAGTTTCTGCTGACATCAATGGAAAGAACCTAAGTGACTTCAACGGAAGTTGAATAGATAGGTTCCTAAATGTGGAGTAATTCCAGTGCAGTCAATGGAATTTGCATTGCTTTGGTGTAAGTGACAGAAGAATCTAGCCAATAATGTGTACTTGTTGGCTAATAAAGATGTATTTTTCAATAATTAAAAAGTGACATTTTCTACTACCTGAAATCTTACAGAGCAAATTTCATGAGAAATTGTATTGCTTAGCAATTTTAGGAAAAATAACAATCTCTGGAAAGCATCTTCATGACACGCTGAGCTTGTTTGCAGCTCTTTCAACCATTACTGGAAAGTCTGATTTAGAATGCCGAGGGGGCAACATGTCCATATATTAGTAAGACCTTTCATTAAATCTTTACTTTTAAAAATAATTGCTTCTTTTAATCTATAATGGAACATGGACTTACAGGCTGCCTGTGATTAAAATTAAACCTTATTTGTCTTTTAATATGGTGCTATGTTCTTCTGTAATTGACTAGGGATCGATGCCAGCTCTGTGATGGACAGTAAGCTTATCCAACATGACAGAGATAGATTTCATGGAGGACAGACTTCGCTGTTTCTGTGTACAAGGGGGATGAGTAGGGCATATCAGCAACATTTAATTATTTTGTAGGTAATTATTCATTTGAGGGACCCAAGTTTCAGCGCAATATCAGAATAGAAGAAAGACCAATACAATTACTGTTTGTCTAAATGCACTGTTTGCATCGCTTAGTGGGAAACCATTATTAGTTTTTTATTATATTTGCATAAAATAATGTTTTATATAATGAGGAAGTTGAGTTTATGCTTAAATCAATGTGAAAAATGTATTTTATTTTTCCACAATAATACTGCCTTGGGTGTGGGGGAAACAATAAAATAACCAGTCTGATTTGTTGTGGGGTGTTTGGTTGTTTGGTCAGTTTTTTGTTGATAGACATTTGTTTTTCCAGAAAAAAATTGATCATTTTAAAGGAGTCAGTGCTCGAAAACTAGATGGCATGTGGGTAAACATAAATATGTTTTGGCTTCAGTAGACTTACTTGAGAATGTGTTTGTATACAGGATTATTGATCAGGAAAACTGGATTTCTTTTGCTGCATTATCTATGTCCCTTGCACCATAAACAATTGACATCTCTATGCTGGTTGCTAAGCTATAAATATTAATATACCACCACCGCCAATATTAACAGAGGTAAAACTCAGCTTTATTGGCAGTGTTTGTGAACTGGAAGGACTATGTCCAAAGCAGTATGACTCAACTTTTAGGATTTCCATTTTACAGAGCAGAGAATGTTGAGGCCCTCCATTTATCTTTTCCATAGTAAAATGCAGATGGATGCATTGGAATAAACATGTTGTTGAATGATTTTCAATCTTGGCTATATCATATACTCACTAGGGTTTCAGTTTTTCTATTCAGATATTTCTAAGCATCTTTGGACCACAGACTACCAACTCTATCTCTGTGTCTGTCTAACTGCAATATCCACTGAGATAGCATACATCATTTTCTTCGTTAGTGCAATGTGGCATGTGATTTTGCACAATTTGTCATGCTGTCCTATGGATAATCTGAAGACCATTGTTCCCTTAGTTCAGAATTCTGTCACTCTTGATTCCTAAGTTTCTCTTATGTTATTTCTCTTCTATAATACTGATAATGGGCATCATTAGCAGTACATATGTGATAAATGAAGGGGGGAGCTCCCTTTTTTGGACAGCCAGCCAGCCAGTAGCTATAAAATCCCTCTTAGTAGCTCTTCTCTAACTGCTCTACCTGTAAAGGGTTAAAAAGTCTCACTGCTAGGCACAGAGAAAAGGAATTGAGTGGGCACCTGGCCAAAAGAGCCAGTGGGAAGGCTGAAACTTTTTTAAAATTGAAACAAGACTCCCCTTTAGTCTGTCGGTTGTTGTTCTCCTGGGGAGAGGCAGACAGTGTAGTAGTTATACTGTAAGAAGCCTGGGCCAGGTATGAAAAATCATCAGTATCATACCTACAAACTACTCATTTAAAACCCCAGATATGTAAGTAGATCAGGAAATGTCTAGGAAGATGCAATTAGGTTTATCCCTTTTATTTCGTTATGGCTTGTGGATTCCTCTATGCTTTTGGTGCTTTTGTTTTGCTTGTAACCTTTAAGCTGGACCTCAAGAAAGTTATTCTTGGTGCTTAATCCTTGTAGTTTCTCTTTTAAAATCTACCAATAGCCTGAGTTCCCAGATGTATTTTCTTTCCTTTTTTTAATTAATAAAATTTACCTTTTTAAAGAACAGAATTGGATTTAAGAGGTTTGTGCACATTGTTTAATTAGCTGGTGGCAACAGCTGATTTCCCTTTTTTTTCTTTCTCAACACTTCCTTCCTGTGGGGGTGAAAGGGCTTGAGGGTACCCCACAGGAAGGAATTCCCACGTGTGCCTTCCTGGGCTCTCACAGAGGTTCTGTACTTGGGTGGTGGCAGTATCTACTAATCCAAGGTCAGAGAGAAGCTGTAACCTTGAGAGTTTAATACACCCTGGAGTGGCCAGCATTAATTTTTAGAATCCTTGCAAGGCCCCATCTTCTGCATTCAAAGTGCCAGAGTGGGGAATTAGCCTTTACAACAGAATAGTATAGTTATTAATCTGATTGTCCGGAGTACAGTTAATAAACTAAGTAATTTATTTTATGATGGTCAGAAATATTCTAATATGTGTTAGCCTGTGGATATGGGGAATTTAAAATTCTTGAGACATAACAAAATGGAATAGAATTTGGTTTTCCATTACAGCACTATCCTAAGCAACTTTACAGAGCAATGAATTAGACAGCCTAGTGCAGTGGCTCTGTATGCAAAAGCAGCCTTCAAATAATCAGGACTAGTTCATCTGACACGTAGCTCAGCCCACTACAATATGTTGTTTAAGAAGAAGCAATTCTGGGCAGTACAGCATGGTTTTTTTCCCCTTCGTTCTTTTTAAACAATGCCACAGAAGTTTTCATATCCTCTAGATTTAGGCAGAAGGAGCCTCCATCTAATGTCTCATTCAAAGGATGGCACTATAAATATTACAGTAACTTTTTTGGATTCCACTCTGGCATTGTCACTGTGTCTCAGCCTAAGAACTGTTCAGAATCCTTGTGTGGGGGTTGAATGTACAACATTCTGGCTTAGAGGGAATAGTGCTACCACAATAAGAATGGTCTCAAGCCTTTAATAAGTAACAACAATCTTCACCAAATCAGAAAGAATTGAACGTATTGTTTTGGAGTTGCTGTATCTATCCAGAGACAGTACTTGAAAACATGTTACTAACAGAACTGGAGGAGTTGATTTTTGTATTGACTGAACAGAGTTCATTTTGAAGACTAGGTTTCTTCTGCTTTTTAGTACTATTTTGTACACTGTTTGAGATTCTCAAAACCATCTCTGGGATTTAGGAGCACAGCAGTTATCTATTACAATGGGAACTGGGCATCTAAATCTCCCGTGTGGCTTTGAAATATCAGCTTATGGACCTAATTTTCTAAAGTGTGCACACACACGATTGCACACAGAAAAAAATACACATGTGTCTGCACATCTTATTTGGACAGGGTCTGCCTGCATGGGATCCATTCGCATGAGCTGCATCTTAATCTGAATACATACAATGGTGCTGCCTTTGCTCTGGAGGTACTGCTGCTTTACTACCTCATTCAACTGTTACTGTTTTGAGTTGGAGTACCTTATCTGTATTCTGGATACAGAAATCTGTGGTGGCAGAAAGTAAACCTGGAACTGTCCTACTATCTTAGTGCATTCAGTATAGTTGTAGCTGTGTCAGGCCCAGGATATTAGAGAGACAAGGTGGTTGAGGTAATATCTTTTGTCTCTACTATCTTGCTGTTTTTCATAATGGTTCCAATTTTGTCCAGTTTTCTGTAAAGTCAGCATTTGGTCAAACAGTGGCCTGGGTAACTCTGAATGTTGCACTTCTTTGAAACATTGTTGTCCAGTGGTGAAAAAGTAAATCTTGAACCCACCTTGAAGACCCAGTCCCTTATTTTATTGTTAATGTCTAAGCAAAACAGCACCTTTTTCTAACAAAAGCTATAGTGCATCAGTAATTCCAGGGTATGCATTGGTACATTTTTGCATATTACCAGAGCTATAGTTTGTTAGCAAAAATGTTGTGGCAGTAACAGTAACCTTTCAGAAGTAGCTTTAGAACTTTTTACACAAATGGAACTTCCTGGTTGTCTGCCAGAGATGTCATTCCCCAACTCAATAATCCCTGTTGAATGCATAGCTATGATTTCACATCCTAAAATAAGTTCCATTTTATAATAACAATATGACACTCTGGGCAGTGCAATTCTGGGGGATTATTGCAGTTCTCGAATGGCTGAAGTCACACAGCCTTCACCCTCCTGTTTCCCAGAACACCTGAAGCTTGCAATAATAACTTAGAAGTGCACTGTCTGGAGTGTCTATGACTTAATATTCATTAATTCTGGTTATGCATATTAACTCATTCATGAAATTTCCATAACTTCCAAGGGATAAATTACCCATAATTTACACAGATAAATTGTAAGCTGATGTGGATGTTAAACACTTGCAGTGTTGGGCCAAGTTATTGCTGGAAAGATTCCATGGAAAAGTTCTAAAAAAATTTCTTGGTCATCTTTCATGTGTTATGTGGAACAAGGACAGTATAACATGAAATAATACATGACAAAGTGACAATTCATAGGAAGGATAAAAAGAAAAGAACCAGCTCTTTTGGAAATTATAGCTGTAATATTTTAAGCAAACTTTGTTCTTGAAAATTTTATTGGATCGGTAAGCGCTTTATTTCAAAGGCTTGCTAAAAGCAATCATTACATATTGCTTGTGCAGTTCTGAAACTCAACTACATTTCAGATTAATGTGAGGGGAGGTTCCTAAATACCACCTACATTGGAAAGATGTCATAGGGAAAGAGTGATTGTACACAGAGTTCAAATTCCTTTTACAACTATCAAGAATTATCCAACCAGAAGCAAATTACTTTTGTAAATTCCAGCCTTGAATTCACAAACTTTACCTTGTGAGTGACAATGATGTTTTTTTTTAAAAGAATCAGTTATTCAAAGAGTTCATGACAACAGTTTGAAGTAGCCTAGATGGAAGGATGAATGCTTACACTTTCCTGGGCCTGATTCTCCATTATGCTGTTATTTAAACCAGTCAACATGAGTGTGAAGCAGATGTAGAAAGCTACCCAATCAGAATGGTAAATCATGATTCTCATTCATATTCAGAACCCTTTCCACACTGGCAGTGTAAAGGGGAACTTAAAGTGAGTGTAAATGACTGCCTAGGTGGCCTGATTCTTAGTTATGCCAATGTCCTTTTTTGCTGTTCTGGCACTTTCCCCTTTAAAATGATGAGTGTTAAAGAGTTGTTAGTGTAAATGAGAATTAAGCCCCTGGCTCAGGCCGATGGAGAGTTGGACCTGTTAACTTTGTTTATAAAGGAGATCTGACACGGATCAGTTCAAATGAAGGAATTTTACAAATAGGAAGTTACTTATTATTTTCAATGGGCCTACATGTGCCTAAAATTGGCAAATCCAGTGGTGAAACATACCTAATGTAATGAAACTGAAGAAAACTGTTTTCCCCATGGATGTGATATATCTAATTTAGAGTCAGAAAAAATTTAAAGTTCTGGTAAGGCCCAAAATATTCATGTTTCTATCCATATGATTACAGCCTTCAGAGATGGCCCTTGGTCACCACACAGAGCAGACTGACTGTGCAACACTGTCACTTTTCACAGAAGAAAACTGAGATTTTAATAAGGATTCTCAGATCTGTTCTTACCTCTAAGTCCAGTTCTCTAATGAAAAGGACCAAATGCCACCCTCAGATAGACTGTCGGCTCAACAAACCAGTTGTAGAAATTTCCAGTAAAGTCAATGACTGACTATAAGATGTGGGGGTCTTTAAATTATTAATCAGAGCATTTTTTTTTCTTTAAAGCAAACCAGCTTTTCACTCTGTGGTGTTAGTTCTCCCCCCAAAAAACACTTCGTTTTTGTTTTCATGGAAAATGGAAAAAAAAAAACAACTTGAGGTGAAGCCATAAGTATTTAGCATGAAAATTTATTTTTAAGGGTTTTACCACTTTCTAAACATCTACAGTGCCTTTGGCAATGCTTAGGGCTATTTTTTTTTTTTTGACAAGCTTTCAGCACTAGATTACCAGGTCACCCAGGGAAATTCTGGTAAATTGCAAGGCAAAATAAAAGTAAAAAAGCCAACATGTAATAGATTTGGTAACTGAACTATCCTCTTGCCCTTTGAAGTACAACCTGTGGGCCAGAGCTGAGGAAGACTGTCAGGCTGGTGCAGGTGTGTCTGCTAATGTTCTTCTTTTGATAAATAGAGGATTTCAGTTACCAACTAATAAGGGTAGCACATTCTCTAAGAGATACATCCTTTAAAAAATTTAAAATATTGGAATATTACCTCCTCTATCTAAGCTGGCACATATCAGGCCTATACTTAAACATTCTTTTGTGTTTCACTAACAATGAAAATTCTATTGAATCAGCCTAGGGTAGAACATTGTTGGGGTCAGGTGCTAAGGTGGTCATTTAGCTTTATTTTTTTTAATCCAGTCATGATCGAGATACAAGGATTTTGTAAGGATTCATTGACATTTGATGGCTTTGTCCATTGGTTAACAACTCCCTTCAGGAAAAATTTTGAATACTGTTCTCATTGATATTTTAATTTGAAAATGAAACCAATAAGCAGCCATACAAATCTGTTTTTCTGGCTGATGTCATTTCGCTTAGTTGGTACAGAGAGAGCTGGTTGGAAATTTTTGAAAGTTTCATAATTTCTCTGGGAGACAGAGAACATCTTTAATGGATTTCTGCTTCTCCCACAAATTGTTCAATCAGCTCTCCCTTCAAGTCATATCTGGAAACTTAATTCCTGGAACATAGGCAAGTCAGATTTTTAAGCCATCTGTTAGTATTCCATTCACGTTATAATAATGAATTTGTGTTGGAAGGCCATGTGAATTGAAAGGTAGGGTACCTTCAGTTACATACCTTGGGGGATATCCTGCTGTACATCACCCATAACTAACAAGGTTTCTTCATTACACTTTACAAGGAGGGTCAAGCCTATCACCCATTTGATTTAAATCAGTAAGTCAGATGAAAGTTTGTGATTTTTCTAAAAACTTTGATGAAAGTTGGGAGGGGATTCTTGCACAGAACATGGCAAAAATACATACTAGAGACAAGACTCAGAGGATATTGACAACAGAAAGCATGGATGAAGTAATTTTTTGTTGCACAGAAAGACAGTTAATTAGACAGGAAGATACAATATGTTCCATCCAGTTTTCTGGATATAGCTACTTGTCCCCATAGCCATTATAGTTAGGGGTACATTCAGCAAAATATGTCTCTGGACAATAACATGCAGTTATAAGAGAAATATTTTAGGATAGGAGTATAGTAACAAATATTGGGAGAGCCTCAGAAAAAAATGGAAGGAAATGGACTCAAACAAGCAGTATAATATTAGACTACTTTCTTGACCACAATACATCCCCTGTGCCATTCAGGTTGCTGAGGCCATCCAGGATTCTTCCATCATAGAGACATCCCAAAGAATGGGGAGACGCTATGCTACCCTGTCACATGTGGCCAAAGCACTGTGACACTAAGGATTCCTGCTCCAGAACAGCCCCTTAGTGAAGTTAGCAGTCAGGAGCAAATTAGAGGAGCTTCAAAGGTACTTATCTATATTTGTATGCCAGGGTCTGAATGAGCTATTTCCTGCCATCTACTGATGAACTTAGGTAAAAGACCTCAGGAGCAGACCATATTTGCCTAGATATGTATCAGCAGACTGACCTGCTTTGCCAAGCTAATCAGTTTTGGATATTTGGGTTAAAATGCACTTTCAACTTGGATGCATGGGTAATGAAATGTTATCCTTACTGTATGACTAATGAGCAGCAGAACTGTACTTAATATGCCCTAATTGAGGGGAGGTCACCCTACCTTTAACCTCACTCATTAAATGGGGGGTAGTGATGCCAAATCAGAGTGAAAGGTGTACCTGGTGGTGTGGACTCATTTAAAGGATCCTAAAAACCATTTGACCCTCCCTCAAGATAGAACTGACCAGACTCAACTGAGAGTCTTGGTTTCTTCTCAGTGCTTACTAGGGCTGATATGACTGATAAGCGGGCCTATGGGCTGAGCCTTAGACTTGGTGGTGTGGATGGTGTTGCAGTGAAAGACAACACAGAGGAGACAGCAGCAGTGATGTTTCCCACTACCCAGTGAATCAACAGGAGCCGAAATCACTAAGGTCTGGGGTATGTGGCAGGACATGATGCAGAATGTGGCATCACAGCTGAAGGCAGTGGCAGCTACTCAGGCAGGAAGTGGCAGCATTGAGCAGTGGCAGAGACAGCAGCAACAAAGTTAAGCAGTGGAAGAGGTGACAGTGACAGCGACAGCAGAAGCAGAGGTGGAGGCATCACAGGACTACCCTTTCCCTCCGCAAAGGTGGGAGCTGAATCCACCTGAATGCACCACTGGACCCTAAGACTTTGCTGGCCGTGGATAACAAACTGTGAGTAGCCAGCAGTGGAGGGAAAAGGGAAGAGACATATGAAAAGGGACTTCGATCTGTTTGACTTTCATAACATAAGGTGGGAAACTGAGGCAAAGGATTACTGCCCAAGATATTGTGGGTTAGGTGTTTTACTTACAGTTTGCATAATTCTGAGACATTGTTGCAGTTGTGTTTTGTTCTTGTAGTAAGTTTTCTTTTGTCATACACAAATTCAGTGCTTATGAGTGGGGAAATATGGCCTCTAAAGGTACTCACTGGTGGTGAGTAGTTTTCCCAGATTTATGGGTGGGCTTAAGCCTTTTCTGTTTTGTATGCTAACAGGAACCTCTAGGTATTAAAGCTCACCCTTGTTGCTGCTGATATTACCTGGCAGAAAGGTTACATATTTGTTACATTTTCAAGTATATATGGTAATATCATCACTTGAACAGCACTGAAACGCAGTTACCTCCAAGGTAATACAGGAAGTGACTAATCTATTAAGGCATCAGTGTTTGCATGTGTGTGTGTATACACAATATATATATATTTTAAGTGAGAAAGTAAAGAAACATATTATGAAAGTGCCATACTTCAGGCAAGAATTTAGTAGCAAGGGGCTCTGTACTAAAAAGGTTAA
Organism: Lepidochelys kempii; assembly: GCF_965140285.1. Classification (NCBI taxonomy): domain Eukaryota; kingdom Metazoa; phylum Chordata; order Testudines; family Cheloniidae; genus Lepidochelys; species Lepidochelys kempii. The sequence goes on from NC_136387.1 coordinate 27,178,418, forward strand.
AACTATCTGACCTGCCTCCAAGCAGTAGTATTTACAGGATTCTAAAAGATAAATGTACTATGGTTGTGGGTTGAGCAAGATTTTTTTCACAAGCAATATTTACTGTGATGTTGTAACTTATAAAAAGAGAAGAATAAATAAAACAAAGCAACTCGGAAAAAGAAAAAGGGGGAGAAGTAGCATTTAGACACTCAGAGTATTATTTCCAAAGTTGGAATTTTGCCAGGACTTCAGAGCCAATGATTTACTCTTAAGAATAAGAAACCCTACTCATAACCTGTTTAATGATTACAACTGGAAAACCAGTACTACAGAATTATCCAGCTCTGTAGGGCAAATTAGCATGTCACTGTCATGTAGTTTCAGATATCTCATTTATCTACAGAAATTACATCGTCAGTTATTTCATCCTATGTCTATTACAAAGAACTGTTCTATGAGAGAAAAAGAGGAACAAGGACTGGATTCAGTCTTGACAAGTGCCTTTACCAAGGGGAAAACAGTTCACTAATGACCTAAACAAGAGAGGCTTGTAGAATGTGTAACAGTTGTGCATTCTACAGTTAAACTTTCAGTCTCCAATACCTAGCACCTACCTCACACACACACACACACAAACGCACACACACACTGTTATCCTTCATTTTCATAATTATATTCATTCTCTGCATCAATTAAATTTAAAAAAAGGAGGTGCCATATTCCTGGGAAGCATGAATCGTATAAATTAACCTTCATGCTCTATTGTGGGAGACTGATACTAACACATCTCTCTTGATTTACTTAAGGATTGTCTGTGTGTGACATTCTAGGACCTAGACCAAAAATGTTTTACTACAGTATAGTTTCATATAAACCAAAGAACTCAAATGTTTGCCTCTTTGTTTTGCGCAGTTAATGTAAGTTGGACATGCAAAGCTGTTTGGAAAAAAAATGTATTAAACAAAACCCCGTAAACTTGGCTAGTATTCAGAGTCCACTAAGGACTGGATAAGCATTTTATAACACTCATTGGTAAAGGCATCTGGCCTGGTTGCTTACCAGCCTGGTAACTTCGTAAGACTTCAGTGTTTTTGTAAAGGCATATTGATTTCATCCTAGAGAGCACTATCAACATCAGTCTGAAGAGGAGCTTCCAAGAGGATCAGAGATAATGGGTATTTCCATGATGAGGGACACAGTTCATGCTTGTGCATGGATATTATTAGAAATATTTCAAAAGCCAGCTTATCTCTCCAAAATCTCTGAACTTAGCACCTGAGTCATTTTAAATTGCAGCAGTTCTGAGATGGTCATTGTCCTGGCTAAGACTCTTGGATCTGCCAGTTTTAATGCCCCATTAGAACAGTGCTGGCTTTGCATATTATATAGAAATGTCTAAAATACTGGTTAAATATGGCTTCTGTTAAAGTTTAATTTTGCAACAATGAGGGGTAATGTGGTTTCAGATTTCTCTCTCAGTCAACTTTCTAAAGGGGGGTCTTCATGCTCTTTTTTTCTTAGCTACTTAAAGCATAATTGAGTTTCTAATAGACTTTTATTGTAGGTATATCAGGCTAGGGGAGAAGTTAGGGGAGAAGTGAGTTTAGTAAAAGAGGGGCATTGTTGCTGGCTCAATAGATTTTCGTAAAGACTTTATCCCTTAAGAATGAATGATAGCTTTCTCCACACACTGGTGAAATTGAAAGAGGATCCTTATTTTCAAAAGTCTTGAATAGTGCAACATGATGAGATATAGATATTTTTCACCCTGTGAAACATGGATTTTTTTGTTTGGTTGGTAGTGTGGAGGAGAGGAAAGGAGAGGAGGGTGGCAAGAAATGTCCCATACTTGAGTGTTATTGCTTTATTTAAAAAAAAAATCAGAGTAAAATGAAAATAATTGACCTCTTCAGGGTGAAAACTGAGCACAAAAGAGATCAGCAAGGAATCCTTCCAGGCACAGTTTTGCAAAATTGGCTCTGTTGCTTCTTTCCAGGAGTGACCCATATTGTCTTCAACCAGACTCAGTGCAATGGATTTCAGAGATCAGTTAGCTGGTGTGCTATGGCAAATTCAGTGCTCAGAAAAGAAACAAATCTCTCTCTCTTTTTTTTTTCAGTTATACAAACATTCAATATGTGTTACACATGTTTAGGGCTGACCTTGAAGTTTTTAGGTGCCCCACATATCTCAGGAGAATATATAATGGATCATATTGTGTCTTTAAGTCACAGAGCAATATTACTGAGTTAGGAAGTCACCACCACCACAACAGAAGCTCTTGGAAATTTAGTCCCCAGGCTGCTTCCCTATCAGCAGCCAGCTGGATTCATAGTATGGTATGAAGGCAGATGGCTTTTCCTTTTGAGGGTTGATTTGCTTCCCCTGTGGCACATGGAAGGAGTAGTCATCAAGTATGTAGTAAAACATTGTAGTTCCACTTATTAATGCAGACTGAACAATTTTCCTAGCCATTTTTGGAAAGTCCTTTTATGCGCTTGAGCATCAGCAAACATCATAATTTTCGGCCCTTAATGTTTGGGTCATATTCAGTGACAATGGCTGAAATTATAGGGGAAGTCAAATGGCCAAGGCAGGTAAATGGAAATGGCTGACGTCTTGATGATCACAGTTGGTCAAAAAACAACAAAACAAACAAACAAAACTTCCTCAAAATATTTGGATGAGAAAAAGGAAGATGTTTTGTTGAATTTTCATCCCATTCCTCCACCCGCCCTCCGCTCGCAGCTGTAGGGTGAGCTGGCCAAATGTTTTTGAGTTTTAATTTTTTTTTATGAAGAAAAAGGGAAATATTTCAAAAAAAATTGCAAAATATTTTCCCATTTTCTGACTAATTCTACTGATGACTGTTCTGTACTCAAATTCATGTCACTCAATGTACATAGCAGACATATTTGCATGTGTGTGTCTGGCAGACAGATGAAAATGGCAAAGAAAATAGACAACTGGTAGAATAGGCTAATTTAATAACTTTCTGCAAAAAAGCTATCCTGAAAATTTGCACTTTATTTTGCACATTTTTGTTTTGAATTTTTAGCCCAAGATGTGTCATATTTGCCTGGCAATAATTTTATCTGCGTAGAGGATTTAAATTATTAAATTATAATAGTTAAGAATCCCAATCAGCATGTGCTTAACTTTAGTCTCATGACATTGACAGGACTACTCATGTGCTTAAATTTAAGCATGCATTTAAGTGCTTTGGCAGATCAGAGCCAGATTGATCAGCACGCTGCAGGATCAAGGATTTGGAAATTGCAAAATAGGATTTAGTTCATTCCTAGTGAAAATGGAAAATAAAGGCAGTCAAACACTGTTGTATCTCTAAGGCAGTGGTGGGCAACCTGTGGGCTGCACATGGCCCATCAGGGTAATCCACTGGCGGGCTGCCAGACAGTTTGCTTACATTTGCACGGCCACCCACAGCTCCCAGTGGCTGTGGTTCACTGCTCCCTGCCAATGGGAGCTGCGGGAAGCAGAAGCCAGCACGTCCCTGTGGCCTGCACCGCTTCCCACAGCTCCCCTCGGCCAGGAGCAGCGAACCGCAGCCACTGGAAGCTGGGAGCGGCTGTGTAAATGTAAACAAACTCTCTGGAGGCCCACCAGTGGATTACCCTGATGGGTTATGTGCAGCCCACGGGCTGCAGGTTACCTACCATTGCTCTAGAGAAAGACTTAGTTCAAATTCTGGTTGAAGACTAAATGTCAACGAAGTATTAAAACCAACCAATCCAGACATGAGATGTTTGAATAATTTATATGTAATATACAAAAACACTTTCACATTGGCAAGTAACAGGCTATATTCCTGACATGTCGAATATAATGCATTGCACCTTGACAAAAGTTAGATTATTTTAAAATAATTTAAATGCAATAAGATTTTCAGTACATCAAAACCTCTTTATACTGTTTATTGCTAGCTACACCATTGAGGATGTTCCCATAAATACTGCACATTTTTGTGTTGAAATTGTATCATCTAAGTTCTGTATGATTTAAAGTTTAATCTTGGACCTGAAATATTCAATTCCATCTCACGTATTCTCTCTCAGCATCAACAAGGACAGTACTTGAGGTTTTATTTATTCAGCGCTGGTTAATATTGTAATTTCAATATCACTGTCATGTTACATTGCCACAAATATCACATATTTGATAAAGCAACAGCCAACAGCAACAGCCAAGATAGTTGTATTCTTTTGATTAATTAGAGAGAGTTGATAAATTGATTAGCTTGTTTGGTAAACAAGTACTTGACATGTAGGGAAATACAAATGAGTCATTAATGCACAATTCCTGATTTACAGTTCATATTATCTGGAATTTTGTTCTTTCTTACACCTATCTTCCAACAGACACACACACACACATCCTTCCCTTTATGGTTCTCATTTACATTGCATGTTGCTTTATGAAGAAATAGTCCCATACTATTTGTGCATAATACTATAACTTCTTCTTGAACAATACATCTTAATAATATATGTACTGAATGTGTTCTGTAAGATTATTCATTTGAATACTTCATTTGCCACGATACTAGACTATCAAGGTGATTCTAATTTCCATTTTTAATCACTCTTGTTTGCAATTTGCACTGGTTGAAAACTATTTGCTGAATAATTCATTTGAGGAGTCCTTCATTTTTTAAATTATATTTCTTTAATTCATTTTTTCATTCCTTTTCCATCTTATTTTCTTCACCCATTTGATATTTTATTCAGTTTTGTTTTTGTAGGGTTGCAGCTATGCATGAGAGAGATTGACTTGTAAGGAATATTTTTAAACATATGCGGAGATAAACACGTGCTATTCATAGATATGAGAGAGTAAGGGAGTTAAATTTGCTGCTAATCTTTCTTTGTGCTCACTAATTTTTGGAAGCAACTGATACTGGCCATTGTAAGAGCAGGATGCTGTACTGGAAAGACCCTGATCTGACCCAGTACCGTAATCTCTTTGCAATTATTTTCACTGGCATAATGTCCCCCAGAGTGCATGCTCTGAAAAAGAAGGTAAAAAACTCCCAGAGTTGCCTGTCCCCTTTGCACTGATTGGGGAGAGGGTGAGGGATAAGCAGCAGAGTATAAGCAATGGGAGAATGGAAGGCCACCAGGAGGCAGGAAAACTAGCATATGCCTGCTTCTGCTGCACAGGCTCATCCCTCCTACAACCAGGAAAGCCACAGGTGCAATCCTGCACGTTCCTTTTCCAAGGTAACAGATACAACCTGTAGACATCACTCTGGAGCAGCACAGATAACTCAACTCAGTTGGGGCATAGAACAAAGAGGGAGGACTAGGTGTGACAGACTATACAAAGATGAATGGGACTACAAAGAGGGAAGTAGGTTTTTCTGGGTGGGAAAGATAGGGAATTAGATGTGTTAGGACTAGTGCCAAGTGAAATTTTTTGACAAAATATTTTTCACTGAAAAGAGCAGGTTCAAATTTGTGTTGAATTTTTCAAATTATTTTGATTTAAAAACATTAAAATAAATCAAAACATTTCATCTGGTCATTTTAAAAACAACATCTTTTTATTTTTCATTTTGAAATCATTTTGTTTCAAATATATCTTCAATTTTATTTTGTAAAAAGCAAAAAGACCTCAAACAAAATATTTAGTTTCGGGCCAAATGAAATATTTGGTCAATCCAAAATGATTTTTGTTTACCTTTGGTTTGGCCATTAAACAAACAAATCAGTTATTCACACGACCCTAGTTAGGTGAGGAGCCATCAGGTGAAGAATGGGGTGTATGTAGATGTGAAGGAACATGGTTATATGAAGGAAAGGGGAATGAGGAAATAATGTGTGAATTAGGATGAAGGAGCAGCTAGCAGGAATAAGACCACATCAAATCTGGGGTGAGAGGGGGGGTACATTTTGTAAATATGTGTTTAGTGGTCAATTTTGAGTGATCACCCATCCATTATTTTAAGGCAATTCTTTATTTGATGCCTCGTGTCCACATATCAGGTAAATATAGGATTCTCTTTGTCCCATATTTCCCTCAATGAGCAATCAAAGGCTCCTACCCATTGGTTCAAATGCAGGAGTTTATGCTACAGATTGGGGGCTGCCGCTATCCCCGAAAAAGAAGTTTTGTGCTTTCCCCCTCCTTCCCCTAAACACTCACCTTTTCTTTTCTTCAACTATAAGTGGTCAGTTTAGTACCATTGAAACACTGTTTCATGACTGTGCCCTTGTAACAGAAGTTAGGCTGCTTTCAATATAAACTTTTAATTGTCTTGTTATTTTCTATTATAATCTGTCCGTTTTATAAGTGAGCTTCTCCATATGTGAAAAGAAATTATTCTGGTCCAAGCAGTGGTTTTAAAGATGTAAATGTATTGCAGGTTTTACAATAGCAACTTGTTCCATCACACACACACACACACACAAAGAAAGAAAGAAAGAAAGAAAGAAAGAAAGAAAGAAAGAAAGAAAGAAAGAAAGAAAGAAAGAAAGAAAGATATATAGTTTAATTCAGCAGCTTATCAAAGGAAATTTTATACTACTACAACCCTTCCTACCCCTTCACCCTCCCCCTCCCACACCACATATACAAAAGACGCCTTCCTAATCCCAGGCCAAAGGTTGGAGCTATAAAGGCTAAATAATTCACACTTTTCCATATGATGTACCCAAATCTAAAGATAACCTGACTTGACTGTGAAAAGGGGTCATGGTTCATGCTTCAATATTGACCTGTGGTTCAGGCTACTGAGAAATTTATATATCATGCTACAGGAAGGTCTGTCTGAAGTAAGAACCCTGACTCTTCTTCCTAAATAACTCTCAGCATAAAGTTTGATTCATTCTTGGCACAAGGGGGAATGTTTTAGTTTTAGGATTTCAAGCAGAATTTCCCAATGGTTAATAAAATTTTAATCATCCCATGTCTTTATAGCTGATAAAGTTTATGACCTTGATCAATAAATGATACTTAGTTTATCCCTAATTATTTATTGCCTCCTAATTATGCTTCCCTTGGATATTGTTATCTTGATCTATCGTTGATTGAGACATGGTGAAAATCAGCCCACCTTTTCTTCCAAGTGGCTCATTGTTCCTTTTTACAGAGATTTCTCTTGTAACAGGTGTAATATCCCAGTATTTTTTTATCTCCAATTTTTAATACACTGCTTTCTTCTTTCTAGAGTCATGCTAAACACCTGGTTAGATGGCTATCTTTAACATTAATATTTCTTACATATCTCTACCTGCAGTAGATTTTTAAAATCTAAATAATAATCCAGACTGGATTTGGCATCTGTATAACTCTAAGATACTACCCAACCTTGATTTAAAATGTGATGTATCTTTTTGAGAGCATACAATTTTATATTTCTTTATCAATTATCACTTTCATATTTCATGAAGTCATCCATTACCATTTTGCCACATTGTATAAGTTTCTGAGCTTGTGAAAAAACTATCTCTGCATTTAGTTAGCTCTGTTACTACCAATGAACCAAAACCTGTCTACCTGTCTAAGGTACATATATGGTCCCCATTATTCAAGTATCTGAGCTTCTCACAATCTTTAATGTTTTTATCCTCACAACACCCTTATGAGGTAGGTAAATGCTATGGTGGACTGAAGCACAGGGTGACAAAGGGATAGATTTTGAAGGTAGTTAGGCACTTTGTGGGGATTTCAAAAGCATTTAGGCCTTGAAATCAATGGGAGTTAGGTGGTTAGGTATCTGTCTGCATTCCTAAACACCTAAATGCCTTTATAAACCAGGCCCTAAGTAACTTGACTAAGGTCACACAAGAAGTCTGTGAGGGAGCAAAGAATTGAACCCAGATCTATGGCTAGTAACCTAACTATTGGTTTATTGTTCCTCTTGCTGTCTGCTTCTGTTATACACCTGGGTAGTAACACTGAAGCTGATGAACCTACGCAGCTAAATAAAGTATTTTCATCCTAAGACATTGCTAGCACTGATATATCTCTTTGATGATTAGAAATGTGTTCATTTTAAACATATATGGTTTTAAAGTATTTTCTAGAATTAAAAAAAATGCCCCCAATTTTAGTAGATGTTCAACTGACTACTTACCACAAATATGGTTGCTTCTTGGGACACTTCAGCACCTTACAAAAATGAGAAACTTCTGTCAATATTATCAGCATGAGAATAAGTGCATTAGCAATCAGTAATAAACACTGAAAACAACAGTGCTAGATGTTTTATGCATCATTTATGTATGTGTCACCGCAGAAGGTTGAATAGCTCTTTAGTTCTGAATGCCAAGGGCATGAGGGGCTATTTCCCCTTCTATAATCTGGTGAATTTTGATATCTTTTCACCTTGCAGTAGTTGCATTGCAGTGGATATACAACCAGCAAATATCTCATAATAGAAGACGAAGTAGTATTGGTACAAAACCTGCTTGAGAAAATTTGAGAAAACTATGACAGAAACTCTGATAGAAATGACCTTTCCTTTTCTTGTCCTCTTTAATTTTCAACTTGCTTTACAGAACTAGGAGATAATAAAGAGAGAAAATATCCTGATAATTACTGAGGGTTCCTATTTCTGTACTAAGTATTAGAAGCCATAGTAAATTAAACCACCAAAGTACAGTGCCAACTTATAAAAGGAAAGAAAAAAATGAAGGCTGAATCAGTCTTGTTTATTGTTTAAGGCTGTCCAGGGGCAGTGAATTGAATTGTGAATCCTCTTAAGCCATTAGTAAGGCCCAGAATTAGCTTTATGGGTTTGGAACATAACTGTAGGTTTCTTTTTTGAGCTTTACCTTAACAGATCTATATTATGGAGATGGACATGTGGCCATCCCATTGCCTAAGATGATGAAAAGGGACAGCCCATATGCAATTAATTATTCTTTTTTTTTTGCCATTTGGGGGCAAATCCTGTTCTTGTCTGAGCTACAGAAGAACCAATGTGCTTTCAATCGTGCAAGAGGAGATTTGCAAAACAACATATGGGGGTCTACACTGCTGTTCTCCATAGGGTTTTCCTATCCAGAAGCAGGGTTCAGGAGGAGGAGAGCAAGCCATAGGGATGTATAGTTGCAGACTTCCCTGGCTACTCCCTGATCACTATGGAGCAAGGGCTACTGTAGCCCTGAGGCTTCAGTAGTGGTGATGATGTTACTTTGTTGCCACTCTGTGCTTCAGGGGTTAGTGTAAGGAAGGATGAGTAGGCATGCTTATTTCTTTGGCTTGGTTAAAGAGCCCTCCCCCACAGTTCCTTCTCCTTTGTGACTGGTGTGGCGGAAGCTTCCCCTCCTATTGCTGTTCTTTGTCCTCAGCCTCTGGAATTTCTTCAGTATATAACTAGCTAATTATTTGGGAGATGTTGTGTTATTGGGCCTTAGTGAATAAATAGTCCACTCATATGATACTCTCTCAATACTAGTCCTTCACTGTAGGTGATTTTACTGATTTACAGGTTTCAGAGTAGCAGACGTGTTAGTGTGTATCCGCAAAAAGAAAAGGAGTACTTGTGGCACCTTAGAGACAAACAAATTTATTTGACCATAAGCTTTCATGAGCTACAGCTCACTTCATCGGATGCATTCAGTGGAAAATGGAGTGGGGAGATTTTATATACACAGAGAACATGAAACAATTGGTGTTACCATACACACTGTAACAAGAGTGATCAGGTAAGGTGAGCTATTACCAGCAGGAGAACTGGGGGTGCGGGGGAGAACCTTTTGTAGTGATAATCAAGGTGGGCCATTTCCAACAGTTGATAAGAATGTGTGAGGAACAGTGGTGGGGCGGGGATAAACATGGGGAAATAATTTTACTTTTTGCAATGACACATCCACTCCCAGTCTTTATTCAAGCCTAAGTTAGTTGTATCCAGTTTGCAAATTAATTCCAATTCAGCAGTCTCTCGTTGGAGTCTGTTTCTGAATTTTTTTTGTTGAAGAATTGCTGCTTTTAGGTCTGTAATCAAGTGACCAAAGAGATTGAAGTGTTCTCCGACTGGTTTTTGAAAGTTATAATTCTTGAAGTCTGATTTGTGTCCATTTATTCTTTTACACAGAGACAGTCCAGTTTGGCCAATGTACAAGGCAGAGGGGCATTGCTGGCACATGATGGCATATATCACATTGGTGGATGCGCAGGTGAACGAGCCTCTGATAGTGTGGCTGATGTGATTAGGCCCTATGATGGTGTCCCCTGAAGAGATATGTGGACACAGTTGGCAACGGGCTTTGTTGAAGGATAGGTTCCTGCGTTAGTGTTTTTGTTGCGTGGTGTGTGGTTGCTGGTGAGTATTTGCTTCAGGTTGGGGGGCTGTCTATAAGCAAGGACTGGCCTGTCTCCCAAGATCTGTGAGAGTGATGGATCATCCTTCAGGATAGGTTGTAGATCCTTGATGATGCGTTGGAGAAGTTTTAGTTGGGGGCCGAAGGTGATAGCTAGTGGTGTTCTGTTATTTTCTTTGTTGGGCCTGTCCTGTAGTAGGTAACTTCTGGGTACTCTTCTGGCTCTGTCAATCTGTTTCTTCACTTCAGCAGGTGGGTATTGTAGTTGTAAGAACGCTTGATAGAGATCTTGTAGGTGTTTGTCTCTGTCTGAGGGGTTAGAGCAAATGTGGTTGTATCATAGAGCTTGGCTGTAGACAATGGATCGTATGGTGTGGTCTGGATGAAAGCTGGAGGCATGTAGGTAGGAATAGCGGTCAGTAGGTTTCCGGTATCGGGTGGTGTTTATGTGACCATTGCTTATTAGCACCGTATTGTCCAGGAAGTGGATGTCTTGTGCAGACTGGTCTAGTCTGAGGTTGATGGTGGGATGGAAATTGTTGAAATCATGGTGGAATTCCTCAAGGACTTCTTTTCCATGGGTCCCGATGATGATGAAGGTGTCATCAATGTAGCGCAAGTAGAGTAGGGGCATTAGGGGACGAGAGCTGAGGAAGCGTTGTTCTAAGTCAAACATAGAAATGTTGGCATACTGTGGGGCCGTGCGGGTACCCATAGCAGTGCTACTGATTTGAAGGTATACATTGTCCCCAGATGTGAAATAGTTATGGGTGAGGACAAAGTTACAAAGTTCAGCCACCAGGTTTGCCATGACATTATCTGGGATACTGTTCCTGATGGCTTGTAGTCCATCTTTGTGTGATTTACAGCATCTTATAATGAAACATCTACAGTGAGTCACTTCCAACTAACTTTAGAAACACCTGTCAGCTCTCCAGAATCACACACAATCACCATCCGTGGTGACCACTTAATATTATGGCTCAGAATATCAGATATTATATTAGTCATTCACTGGTAACAAGTAGCCAATTTATTACAGAAGCCTAAAATATGGATTGTATTTCTTTGCCATTAGCCTACACCTTGCCATGCAACCTTGTGGAACAATCCTTTCTTGGAGTCTGGCTCCTTATCTGAAGGTATGGCTACTCATGTTTTCATCCCTGGAGAGTCCCCAGTTCAGTCCTTGGTGTTGGCCCAGATAATTGCCATCACATTGGCAAGCCCTGCGCACTAGCACTAGGGAATTACCGTACTACTAGTGGTGTCCATCAGCTCATAGGGTATGTCAGGATGGGTTGGGTTAGGGGCAATCAGAGCCTGGCAACCTTCCACACCGTCTGAAAGCATGGGGTTGGTCTGGGGTAAGCACATTTTGCCACTCCAAAAAGGAGTTGTAGGGGCGGCTCCCCAGCACTCCCCCAACACAGTCTTTTTGTTTCCTTATCCCATGAGTAGGTCGAATGTCTCTGAGGATTGCCATCGGTATGTTACTTCTCCATCTATCCTTTTTTCACAACACAGCTTCGGCTTCTAAATGTCACAGCATAGCTCTTAATGTCCTGATGCAGTCATGTCCAGTAGCAATAAGCCAAGGGAATGTGGAAGATGCATCAGACTGTATGATTTTCCTTCACAGTTAGTATCATCCATTTTTGAAGACTCTGACTACAGCACCTCATCGCAGAAAAGAACCCTCATAAAATATATCTCCAGTTGTTTTAATGCCAGGTAGTAGCGAGGCTTTTCCATATGCCCCAATGTATTTCATGAGCATGCTTTCAAACATTTTTGTTGTACACGAAGACATGCAGAATTAGTAAATAATGAAAACAAATTAACACAAGTACTATATTCGGGACACTCACTGACATGGGAAGGAGACAGGCTAATTCTCTAAAATCCTTCACCATAGTTCAGAAGCAAAGCAATAAGTTAGATAAAGATCTGACCACACCTTTCACAAATTGTATCATTCAGTATGTGCTATTACTTTGTGTGAGTGTATGAAGGAAAAATTAAATTTAAACTTCAGTCGCCAGATTTTACAGTAATTTTATTTTTAAAGAGTGATATCTTTAAGCCTTTGTTGGTCTAACTTATTTTTTCAGGTATTATCAGTAATAATACAGAAAATATAATTAAATCTTAATTCTAGCATCACTAATTTTCACTTTTACCCAAAGTAAGCTCTCCTGCCCCGCTCTCCCCTTGGGCCAGAGCTGCTCAGTAAGGAAATGTACCTTCTTGGACATCATAGGTTGCAGTCCATTTTTAAACAATTTTTTTAAATACTAAAGCTGTGTGAAATACACAATTTTTGTTTCATGGAATTTCACAGGAAAATTGTTGCTCATTTTTGTTTTTTCATACAAAATGACACACATTGGATTTCAAGTTTTTGTTTTTGCATTTAAAATGCCCAGAAATATGATTTTTATCCTATCTTTATTATGTGAAAAATTGACCCATTTGGGTACAAGTACACTGTACTGAAACAGCTAGTCTAATGGAAGTCATGCAGAAGTTTGTGAAATGCTTAAAATTCCACTGGCTAAACCTGTCTGTTGAATCAAAACTGATCAGGGTGAAATAATTTTGGCTTGCAAAACTTCATATTAATAATAGTTTTTAAAATTGTGTTTTGGGAGGCAGTAACATGCACACAGTTTTCTGAAACAGATAATTTCCTGGAGGATCACACAAGTTACATCCCTATATCCTATAATATGACTACTTTATAAAACTAAACTTACTCCTAAGGTGGAGAGTTGGCATGCCAAATTTCAGCCAAGAGTGAATTTTATAGCCAAGTTATAAACCTTTGAAAAATTGATTTTATAATAGAAGTGCTGACAGACTCTTAGTTAAAATGGCATTAGCAAATGCTGCCATAATAAAAGAAGATTTTCTAGTATTCAAAAATTATGCATTACTGTAAAGACTCTAGTAGTAAGCCAAGAACATATTTGCCATAATCAAAAATTCACACCTGCAGTATGAGTCAATTGGGTCTCCTGACTCCAATTTACTTAAAAGTCAATGATAGCTTTAGTAGAAGTGTTGTTATAATCTGAACAACCCATACAGTTTCAAACATAAACACTATCAGTGGAACATGAAATCTGGCATTTCTGTCTTTCCTATTACCCAAATCATCAAAGGTGAAGTATTAAAACCACCATCTTTTGTTACTGTTTTCAGGCATTTACTGGTGCCCATCAGGCACAGTGATCATTACAGACTGTAATGGTCTACACCACTTGCATTGCCTGACACACAAATGTCACTCAAGACAAGATAGATGGATGATTGCTGGTCAGAGTGTGTACCTCTGAGAAGGGAAACACCACCAGAGATAAAAGGGATTGACACAGCTAAACAGAAAGTGTTGAATGATTGAAAAGATGATCAGAAAGAGGTGAAACTAACCCCTATATACATTTACTTCAATAATGGACTCAGCACAGTATAGCTTACAGTACAGTGTTGGCGTACATTTCTGCATAATAATAATAATTAATAATAAAACCTACGTCTTTTATAGAATATGAATTTATTTTTTTTAAAAAAGAGGTGGTGTGGATAGAGTGGAGGAAGAGAGCTTTTGGCTTTAAACCAGCAACTCCTTCCTCAGTGCGGAGCAAAAAGTGCAGGGGTGTTGCACAATGCCACAAATAAGTTTTTGTGTTAAGCATATGCCTTAATATCCCTGTGTGCCCATTATTCTACTCTCAAAATTTCAGGGTAACAAAAATGGGAAAAAAGAACAGGAGTACTTGTGGCACCTTAGAGACTAACAAATTTATTTGAGCATAAGCTTTCGTGGGCTACAGCTCACTTCATCGGATGCATGCAGTGGAAAATACAGTAGGACGATTTTATATACACAGAGAACATGAAACAATAGGTGTTACCATATACACTATAATGAGAGTGATCAGTTAAGGTGAGCTGTTACCAGCAGGAGAGAAAAAAAAAACCTTTTGTAGTGATAGGGCAAGGTGTTGGAAAACATGGACGTGTCTGAGACATAGATTTAAGTGTAACCTTCTACATGTAAATAAGGTGTTTAGCTACACCCCGCCCCTTTGGCCTTAAGCCTCCTCCTAGAGAGGAGTACTGTATTAGTCATAAAGCAGCACTCTCGTTAATACAGGGCTGTGTTCCCTGTGCTGCTCATAAACTTGTGTATACGTGTGCAGCACTCCACACCAGCACATTGCAAGATCAAGCCCTTGGAGGGAATACCTTTAACACCTTTCATAAATCATCACAAGTTTCTTCTTATTCTTGCCCACATTAATATTAATATGGAAGTGTCTAAATAACCAGCTTCACACACGATGAAACTGAAAGAAAGCTGATATTTAAAATAAACATGAAATCTGCTTCAGCTAGATTATTGCCTGAGGAAAGTCAATTGGCACTTACTGAAACTGCCCAATAAAAATATTCCTTATTATTCAGATTGCCAGTCACTGGAGTTTTGAAGCATTTGTAGGTCAGTTAATGCTTGAATATTCTTCCTTTTTAAAAATACAAATCTTTCAAAAATATGTTATTAGTTGTTCGAGAAATCCACTTACCTGACTCGCTTTCCATTTATAAATGCGCTTTTCATACGCATTATAGAGCATCAGCAGTCACTCCATAATTAAGACTGGAACTAGAGTTGGTCAAATAATGGGTCTTTTAGTTTGTTGGCAATTTTAAAAAGTACAAAAAAAAGTGTTTCAGGTCATACCAAAATGATTTTTTTAGAAAAATTCAGTAACTCTAAAAGTAGTAAAATAATTTTGCATTGAAGAAAATATTTTGTTTCAACAAATTAAAAATAATTTGAGTTGACCATTTTTAAGCGTTGATGTTAAGTTGTTTCAGACAAAAAGATTGAAATGCTTCATTTTGAAACAAACCACTTCATTTAGATTTTTTGGAGGATGGGGGTTGGGCTTGGAAACAATTATGCAAAATCAACACAAATTCATGAAACATGTTGGTGTTGCCAAATCTGTATTTTTCATACAAATCAAGATTTGGATGAAAAAAATTTGGCCACCTGTAGTTGGGAGTAACTTTCCAGTATAATCCCAATTTTGTCACTCCTCTGAAATACACTTAGATGTGGATCGAGTCAAATTTTAGAACAAAATTTGAGGTGAATATAATGAGAGTTCTTTAGTTATGACACCCTAAAAATACAGTGGTGATTATAGATCAAAAATGTTGCCAGTTTCTAGCAAAAATGCTAAAAGAGGGAGAAAGATAAAACTTACTTCATTTTGTTTCTCCATCAGAGATCTAATGCCCAGGACTATAATTTTGTACAGTAAACTCACCTATCAACAGTTAATAAGGTATTTAGTAAGTTTGTCTGGAAACATCTGGGATGGGAGAAATTAAGAGGGATGTGTGGGCATGGCTTGTGCAGGTCCTCAGTATGTTGGTGCACCAAAGTAGCAGTGTTGGAGAAGCCAGGTGTCCTTGGGCTAAAGTATTAGCATATCAATGACTAGCCATGGTACTGTTAAGGCAGTGTACCAAGGAGCCAACACAGCCATGTTGTGAGAAGCTCTGGATGTGCCAATGCTTTAGCACAGTGGCAATGGGCTCCTGCTTCCCCCAGGCTCCTGAATAGGTCTAGTCTTTCCTGATCGTTCACTAGGTCTCCTGCACATCACAGCTCAATCCCCAGTCTTCCCAAACTCCATTCACTCTGCCTGCCCTTCTACATATCCACTCATCTCTAGCATGTCTACTCCCACCGCCACTCAAACAAAGCCCATCCTCCCCCTATAGGTTTCCCCACAACCAACATATAATTAAGAGTAAGGGCTTTTAGTCTCTATGATCAGTAGTAAAATAAGTCTTTGACAGGGATAGTATGAGTTTGATTATTCTGAGGACATTCCTGTGGAGGTAGGAATAATCTAGTTTGGGGACCTTGTTGAGAAGTGCAACCATAGCTCTTTGTTGCCTGGGTTTCTGATATTTGAGGTATGTGTAATGTCCCTAAAAGTGCTCACAACCTGATATATGCCCAAGAATTTAACTTCATCTGAGCAAAGTTTATAATATTGGAATATAGTATAGTAAAAATATCAGAGTGGTGCATAACAGGGCAAACCCAGTGCCCTCCCTGTGACCATGAAGAACCTCTCAACACGGTTTTGATGTGCTGTGATGGTGCTGTATGCGAGCACTCAGGTGATGCTCACTGTCTGCGTGGTGCCAAATCCTGCTCTGTGTGACAACCTTAAGGGATCAGGACAGAGCCAGGGATGAAGCAGTATCCACAGGGCATGTGTGAATCCATTCTATGATTCAGGAAGTAAATAGCACCCTCTTCTAACCTTCTGCTCATCTCCCAAGTAAATAAGTTAACTGCTTTGGTTGGGTGCCAGGGTGCAGCTTTTAGCCAATGTGAAAAGGGTTCTGAATTCAACTCACCAGCTTAGTAAAACACCACGGGGCAGGACAATGCTATGTTTAGAAAGTGCAACACATTCAAAGGAAAGCTTGCAGCATTTTCCATAAAAATATTGGAGAGGTGACCGTTGTAAAAAAAATATACTGTGGATGGAGAATTAAAATAATTGTTCTGTGTTCCCTGGTTGCCATTATTACTATTTGATTATAATGGAGCTGGTAGTGCCACCAGAGTGGAGGAGTTGGAAAAGACGGATTGGACAAAAAATCTGAAAAATAAGCCTTTGGGAATTTCACACATGCAGAGGTCTAGTGGAGAAAACTAAAGACTGTATCGCAATGCGTGCTCACAAGTGGGTAGTGAATTAAGGCAATCTTAATTCTGACATGTCCTAGCTTTCGAGTCCTTGACTTTGCAACCTTAACATTCTTTTAACATAAGAGTGTGTGTGTGTGAGAGAGAGAGAGAGAGAGAGAGATTGCATTTATTCATAGCAGGCTTTGTGCCAATAAAATAAAACTATAGAAGTTGCTGTGCTTGTAGGGTGATTTCAGCCCACTTTAGATTTGCTCTTCACCGACTTAGTGGCTAATAACTAAGCAATTAAAATTATTTTAGAGTTGACATATAAAATGTGTGTCTGCTACAGTCCTCCTTTCAATACTAGGAAAAATCCTACCGAAGCTGCAGCTGGAAAACAATTTGCTGAAAATCAGCTGAAGCGGGAGGTTCCAGCTCATTGGAACTCAATTTATTACATGCTTAAATACTCCTGGAACAACAGAATATGTGGCCAAGCACAGAGAAGACAAGGCAAATTTTGTGCTGATAACAGTGTGCCAAACTACAGTATCTACTGGAGAACTGATAGCAGCTAAGATCCTATACTCCTCAACTAGTGGGATATACGAGCTTGTGAAATCAATACCATTTTTCTCATTAAAAAGATTTCTGACACTGGACATTCTTGCCCTTTCTAGAAATGAAAAATCTGAAAGGTCCAAACTGGTAGAGAAGTTTTCAAGATTGGGACTCCATTGTGTTGCTGGGTGCTGTATAAACAGATAGCAGAAGATAGTTCCTGCTTTGAAGAGTTTACAATTTTAAATTGCACTATCTCCAGAATTGATTCAGCTGGCCAAAAGCATTCTGCAATAAACAGGATTTTCTGTTTGTCGTACATCTCTTTATTCTACTGGAGTTCACATTTCCTCTTCATGAAGCCACAAGCAATTTGGCTAGTGAAAACATTCTTTTGTTTATAGTGAAAATACAAGAAAGTACATTGATGAAAGGGTGTTTCTTCTTTTCTTTATGCAAATGAAATGTTCAAGGGTAACAAGTGGCTCAGGGGATTGATAGTAGGATAATAGAACCTTTAATCTTTGGCTCCCAATTAAAATCCAAAACTGTAGACTATAAAATACAATCACCTTGATGCTATTTTGTGGCCTATATTAAATTAATCTGATTATCTTTGTCCAGTTCCCAGTGGACTGGTATTCCTTACACCAACGCACTACAACACTGGCACCAATCCATTGTTAGTAATCTCAGCAGCATGGCCAAGGACTCTTATTCCCAGAAGAGATCCCACAGGGTTGAGCAACACTTTCAGAGATGTCTCTGGAATGCTTCACCACTTCTCCCTGCAGTGTAACTGTTCTGAGGATAATAAGAACATGTAGCTGACCAAGCTATTGAATTACACACTAAAATTCATTTATTTATTTTTAATGCAAAAGTTTTGCCTGTCTTTCTTTGCAAGTAATGCTTTTCATGCAGATGCACAAGCAATTATTGTCTCTCAGACATTCCTTAACTTTCAGTAGCAGCCCTTATGGTCCATCAAAATGGTTACCTTTTCACAATAAAAGCCGAAACATGGAACCCAGGAGGCCAATCCTCTGGCATTATTTGCAGTGGGAGAAGTTGCAGGCCCTGTCTGTGTAGATACCAAACGTCTTCTGAATTTACCTGAGTATATCTTTACAGTCTGCACACTTTTTTTCTACAGCTTTTCAGTTCTCAACACTAATATGAGATTCAGGGGGGCAAAAAGCAAAATGCCTGCTCCTAAACTCTACCTTTTACTAGTGAAAAGCAAACGTTTTCAAATAAAGGTAACTTGCTCCCCAAGTCATTGGCATCTCCTTGTGTCATCCATCTCAGCATCTCATTTTGTTACATTATAAACTAAATGGAATGTCCAGCAATGCTTCATTATATAACTTATCAATATGGTACTGAATAAGATAATATAAGGCCTAATCTAAAGCCCTATGAAGTCAGTGGAAGTCTTTTTGCTTATATCAAAGAGCTTTACATCAGGACCTTTTGTTTAAAAGGGTTACAAAACTGCAGGGGTATCAAAATATCACTCATGTTTAACAGAATGTGAATAATGAACACATAGTTTTGGGATCTTGTCAGTTAGTAAGCATTCAGGTCTACAGTTCAGGCTGTTTCTGAATGGAGGGATTGCTCTAGCAGTGTAAAATAGGTCGATGTCAACCTTCATCCCAGCCATATCTCAGATTTCATTTAAATGTGCTCTGTCATAAATGTGATTCTGACCTCTGTTTGCTAAATTTAAGAGGTCTGAAAGGAAGCAAGCATTTTAGAACTGACCTTTCCTAGATTAATTACCAACTTCTGAACATGATTATATTTCATATGTCATTCTCCACTATTAATTCCCTGTACAACATGGTTGAATGCATGTGTACTTGTCAGTCTTGTTTTGTAAGAATTAATTAATGGGAGATGCATGTATGAATTTTAACATTTTTGCAACTGATTATCATCTTTATTTAATTTTATATTTGGCAACCCTTACCTTGATGCTTTAAATGTTCCATATATATTTGTATTTTTCTCTGTCCAAATGAAATATATGCTGTCCATATAACTACATATGAAAATAAATGAAAAAATTCAAAATTAAAATGAAACACACTTGGCTTACTAGCAGCATTACACAAGAGGTTTTAAAATTATTTTTCAAGATAAGTTGGGTTCAAATTAAATGTCAAATATAATTTGGTGTAAGAAGTTTGAAACGTATGATTGTCCTTAGAGATAATCTAAGCACTCTGGTCTCCTTGCCAAATTGTTACTTGCATAATAGTGAGCTACAAGGTTATAGACCACAATGTGGCAGAATGCCAGACTATAAACTGCACGCGAAAGCTACTAAAACCTTCAATCTGAAACACGTTCATCTTAGTAAGGAGTTTGAAGCTTCCATATAATATGAAGCGTATTGACATTTTCTTAGCTCTTGAGCAAATAGAGAGAGAGACTTCTGAATCCTATTTATTTCAGCATTCCTCTAGTTTAGCTCTGGCAGACACAACACATTCATATACAAATGAATGCTGACGTATTTATTTAACATCCCTGAACAGATTAGACTGCTTTAGAAGTTCTTTAGTAATCAGCCTTGAAAAATGAAAACTAACGCTCACATCCCTAGATAGATTAAATGGTTTCAAAATTTCTTCATTAATCAGCCAAGAAAAATGGTATTAAAAAAGTAACAGCAAGATCTTTGAAAATATTTTTAATTCACCCCCTGACAAAATCAAACAACTTCACCATCTAGTATCTGTCTTCTTACACATACACAATTTAAAAAACGCCTTTGAACTTGGGAGACAAGGGGCTTTATAGTTCAATGACAGTGTCAGTCTGATCAGGAAACTACTTGTGAACCTGTTCAAAAATAACTGACTTGCATGCACATAGCTTTTACTGTCTTTCTTCCTTCCTTCCTTCCTTCCTTCCTTCCTTCCTTCCTTCCTTCCCTCCTTCCTTCCTGTGGATTTTCTACATTGTCAGATGGGTGCATTGGTTGCATGTTATGCATCACAAAACACTCTCAAAATACACAGTAGAGTATTGATTTCAAAGTCTTACCTACAATAAGTGGGGTTTTATCACCTGTAACCTTGAGAGCAGGTGTCAAGAATGGGCAGAGGGATTTTCCTCCTTTTGTTCATTTCCAATTTCATGTACTCCAAAGCTACTGTAAGACCATTAAAGGTTGAAACGAACCGGCAAAGGACAGGAGATTCATGGTCAAAAGTATAACATACCATGTCCTTCAAGGGTAAGACCTTATGAACCACAATAAGAAAACTGATTAGGTGATATCCTGTGGTTTAATCAAGCAATTAGAATGTGTGCATAGTGTGTGTATAATATGTAACATAATACACACACATTAAATGATGCACTGCAGGCAAGTCAGTTTCAAAACTTTTGTATAATATCAAAACAAAGATTTATTCATGTAATAGGCTAAGCAACTGGAATTTGTGTTGAACAGCTTTTGAGTGTAAAAAATCGTGATATTTTGAGTTACTCAAAAACATTTGAAAATTATAGATTTTACTATTAATATTATTTATTATTGCTATGACACTGTGCTTTGCGCTGTAGGCAATATGTCTATCCAAGGATATCAAAGCATTCAATGTAAACACCACAATACTTCTGTGAGATAGGGGAAGTCTTGTTATCACCATACTATAGAGGAGAAATTTGAATCACAGAGAGGTTAAATAACATGTTCAGGGTCACAAAGAAAGTTTGTAGCACAGCTAGGAATTAAAACCAGGGATTTTTTTAAAATTTCCTGTGTCATGATTTAGCCATGATTTTGTCATTCCTATCATAATAAAAAAAATCATCATCATCATCATCGTCATCTCAGGCTGAGACTTTCTATTCCTAGTTACTATATGAACAATGTTTTCAAACCTGAGTTATAAACCTTAGACAAACTTAAACAGGCTGTTCTAACAGAAATGTCTGCATTTGTTTAGCTTCATTTTATGGAAACTTTAAAAGCCTGCACATTTTAACATTTAAAGCTCTGCCATGCTTTGGAGTGAGGAATACATGCCATTCCCCTTCACAGTGTAGAGAACACAAACACTTCCAGTTGTCCAAAAACAGAATGCCCAAAATTCACTTTTTAGGCAATTTTCAGACTTCCAGTCATATGAATGTTCAGGTGTATGTGTGTCTTTATTCCCCTATATATATGTGTGTCTATGTTCATCAAAAGTCACATTCTGGTTCCAAAATAAAGGGGGAAAGGGGGCAAGGGAAGGAATCCTGGTTCTATTGAAGTCAAAAGCAAAACTCTCATTGAGTTCAGTAGGACCAGCATCCATTCCAATGTTCTGTATTGGAGTCTTATAGTACTAGAGAAAGTAAATAAACTTTACTAGCTTTTAAATATCAGTTGCTTTTAGTTGAAGAGTCCTAACACAATATAAGATTTCAGCTTGCTATCTTTTTCGCATTGGAAAAGTGCTAGTTTTATCTTTAGGGTAGATTAACTTGGGGAACTTGAACTACCATACAAGTAATTTGTTAAACAACATGATCCAAAACTAGAAATACTACCAAAAATATTTCTCTCATGAGACTACCAGCCAAACTTCTCAGAGGCCTGGATAATTTTGGATGAGCTTTGCATAGGTAGCCAAGCATCTAGGTGTTTAGCCCATCATCTGGGGTTGAGTAATCAGGCAAATATCCTCCATCTTCATTTGTCCAAGGCAGCACCAAGATCCACCTGCTACTGTATTCTTTGATGCAGTCAACCATCATTTCCTTTGTCTTTTGGCAGCATTTTTTCCCCTAATACCCTCTCCTGCTATGATATCTTCACTGGGTCCTCTTCATTCATTCTCTGTATGTATCCATACCAGTGAAGTTGTGCTTCCTGAATTTTGTCAGCCACGTCACTGACTTTGTAATTTAAAATGGTGTATAGGCCCAGTAAAATTTTTCCAAAATTCAATTTTCTGTCAAAAATTTTCACAATGATTTTCATGTTTTTCAAACGAAGCCACAGAGCTTGTGTGTCCCCTCTGCCCCACCTCCAACTTCAGTCAGTTTTAGATTTTGACCCCCAAAATTGGGGGAGGGAATTGACAAGAAAGGAGCAAACCCCTAACCCTACTTTAACTTACACCTTCTTATACATTCTTTTAGCTCTTCATCATGTAAATTGCATGACGTAGACCCCTCTTCCACATACTCATATGTTAGCGAGTTGAAATAGTGCTAAGTGGCTGTGACTGAGGGGAAGGGAGTCTGTTAGGGTGAAAAAGATCTAACTTCTAATACACCAACTTGTTCATCACCTTTGGAATTTGTGCAGGTGACTAAGCAGGGATGAACATTACCCCTTCAGCACATGAGCACAGGCCTTCCATGGATGTCATACCAGCTGACAGGCAGCATTAGTGACTACTACCCCTCTGTGTGGTAGTTTTGTCTGAGTAGATACTCAAAAAACATGGATTCAATGGGTGAAATCCAACTTCAACTTCAGTGGGTCCAAGTTTTCACTCAGTAGCACGTCTTCATGTACTACTCTGTACTTGATCTATTCAAGGTTGGGAAAGAATCCTTCTGCATTACTCATGCGGTTCAGCAGCATAGTTCCTACCACAAAGTGGAGGGGAATCATGAGGTTTAAAAGGCCTTCTAGGGTTCAGTGAATGTCACCACAAGTGTGTTCTGATATTACCAGTTTCTTGGGGGCAGCACATCAAAAGTTGTGTTGTGGGCAAAATGGGTCCAAATCCTGAAAATTGTTCTAATAAATATCTCTTTTCCAATTTCCCCAGTACGATATATCATGTTGGGCTGTTGACATCCAACCATACAATAGGTCATCAATTTTAATAGGACAAAAATGGCACTAACTAATTTATGGGTAAATTGTCCCTTGATGGACACCCCATTCATCCCCACTAAGCCAAATTCACTGATGATGTAATTCTATTGACTTCAGTGGATGTCTCCACACTAGGGAACAGCTGGGTCATTCAGCTTCAATGAGTCACATGAGCTCTAGCTGAAGATTTATGAGCCTATAGTTACTAACCACCAAGAGTTCTGCAAGACTATGCTGGTGAAAATGATAACAGATGTTTAGTAATGCTGCATAATCTGTAGTTATTCACACATTTTGATTCTCACCTCTAAAACACTGTTGTCACATATTCCTACTGCAGTCATTGCTCAAAAATAAATAAATAAAAATAATCCTCAACGCTTTCAATTGTACTAACCTTGGTTGTCCAGAAAATTAGGTTTCTCTTTCTTTATTCTGGCAATTGAATAAAATGTTAATGATATATGGCTCAAAACTATCTATTTCACAGTTAAACAAATCAACGATATTTTACATGGACAAAAAACTCCATTAAAAGTCCTTTAAAACATATCAAATTTATTTCAGGAATTGGGAGTTAATTTAGCTCAGAATGAAGACATAGCAGCAGGTGTCTCATATTGCACTGTTGCCAGGAGTTATTAGTATTTTTCCAAATAAGTTAGTTCACTTGTTACTTTAGCTACAGTAAGTTGATAACACTCCTAGGATATCCAAAGGCAATTTGAACTCTTTATTCAACAGCAGTACCACTGAGATGTGTAATTATATGGAACAACTTTATATCAATTCATTAGGCTTGCCAGGAAATTCTAATATTAAGTACATCATGGTTGAACCCTTTCAAGAGAGGTTGTTTAGGTGTTTTTTTTTAATTAATGATACTTTCTAGAAAAATTTATGCATATTTAAGCTTTTGTAATATTTTAAAAGAGAATTATGTTTTCTCCAAGGTAGTTAAGAGACTTTGCATTCAAAAATAATTATTAAAACTTTAAAGAACTTACCACAGCATCTCCTTCTCTGCAATTACATTCTGTAAAAGAGCTAAATTTTGATTCAAAAGGATTTTTTTTAAACAAGATTAATGCAATTAATTGTCTATTAGTACTGCCTTACCCATAAGTTTCAGGACTCTGCAATAATGTGTACCATTTCAGAGCACTATTTTTTTAACAATATATATATATTTTAAGAGTTATTTCAAAGTTTTTAAAAATAAAATTATTAAAGTCTGAATCTGATTCAAATGTAAAAGACTTAAAACAATCCTATTCATAGCGGAGATGAGCCAAACTGATTAGAAAGGGTCTGAATTCTTTCAAATATTATTAGAGTCAATGAAAGATAAGCTAAATATGTGCTTATGCGTGTTACTGAACTAAGACTTCAAACCTTTCAAACCAGGGCTCATGCACACTTTCCTAGAAAATGATCTTTTTTATTGGTCTTACTGGAAAAGACTTGCTGAGGTTAGTTTCTGAGCTGCCACAGTAATAACATCATCATCTTAATAACATCATCATCTTATATTAGTATAATAGTTTATCATTATATCTCATCATATTTTTGGTGACTTACATCTTGAATGGTCCCCAAGTGCTTTCCTGCCATTATATACACAGTTTGTTAACCATTCCATAAATGATACACTTCTTTGACAACAAAACAGATTAAAACAGGAAGTGAAAAATAACACTGTAACCAGATGAAATAGCAGGTGACTTCTTTGAGAGGTAGAATCTAATTAGCCTGATAGAAATTTGTCAAGGACATCCATCAGATAGAGTTCAGTATTTCTAGGGGCAAATCTTTTTGCCTTACTGGCATGTGCAGTCCAAGTGGCTTGAGCAAGCAGATAAAATAAGCAGGATTTGATCTAAAGTTGCAGGGTATCTTGAATGAAGGTCACTATTGCTACTTCCAGATATGGGCAAATCCAACTGCATGCATATATCAGTGGTGGTGGTGGCTATTGCTTCTATTAGCAGTGATAGTATCAGTTTGGATACAATAACTGATTTAAATTGAGTCAAATCATTTTTAAGGCTTGAAAAGTTCAGTTAATTTCTACACACACACCACTCTACACATCCTGATTTTGGCTAAAACAGAAGCAGGAAGCTGAAAGAATGGCTACTCCTGCATTATTTGAGATGCAAAGTACATCCTGTTCTGGTGAGCTTCCAAGTGCACATTCTCTACCCAAACAGGTCTGAATATATTTCTAGAAGCTTTGGATATATGACATGAAATGTCCAGTTGCTCACCATATGACATCCAGTTTTTGGCCCCAGTAAATCAAGTAGTTTAGACTACCCAATCCAAACAGGAAGTGTAGGAGTCTTGATTTTGACTCACGCTTCATCTTCTGACTCAGGTCAAACAGACTATTATCCCCCCCATGACATACATAAATGGTGTTTTAAAGTGGTTTGTGATATTTATGGGGAAGGATATTGTATACACAGCAGATCCCCCACTCATACCCCAATGTCCCCAGTTTAGCCAAACCGTTTAAATACATGCTTAAATCTATCTTAACAAAGCACCTAATCATGCTTAACTTTAAGCTCCACTCCTGTTGAAGTCAATCAGACATATTTATATGTAAAATCAAGCACATGCTTTACTGAATAAAGCTGGACTGCTGAGTCAGGGGCACAGTTTTGAGCTTGATTTCTGACTTCCATAGGTGATTGTCTGAGCAAAGGACAAAATACAACTTTAATAATTATTAAAGAATTATTAAAGTAGGCTTCCTTCTTGAGCTCAAAAATGAAGTTTGATGTCCAGTATATTGATGCCCATAACTATCCCCAGACAAGATAAACACACTCTCCCAGTACTCATAATTGCTTCATTCAAGAGTTTTGACACTCTCCTTTCCATCTCATGGTGACTAGGGACACTATAGCCTGTTTTGTACATCTTTGCACACCCTAGTTTATTCTTACTGATTGTACACTCTTATGAGTGAGATGGCTGCCACAAAGAACCAGCAGATCTGGCCTAACTTGATAATGTGCATGAACTGTGGTCATTGCCACTCAGAAAGCCTCAGATACAACAAACTGAAAGAACAAGCATTCTAATCCCTCACTGCAAATGCTCCACTGCTTGCACTTTCTCTCTCACACACACCTATGGCAGCAAAGCAATATTGCTCAGAGGTCACAATAGGTTTGTGATATCTCTCAAACATGTGCTGCATCAGGAAGTTTCTGTACAAACTGACTTTCATGACCAGGAAAAACATCTTAGTCATGTAAGGAATGAATGGGCAGTTGAATTCCAGCCGAACACATCCTTTTGGGATAGGCCCCTGAGCTGGCAGCCCTCTCTGAAGGCCACGTGCTTCCTAGTCCGTCAAAGTACTCATGCTACCAGAGAATTCTCTGTAATCCCATGACACATGTACAGCAGGGAGTATTAAACTCAGCTGGGTTTTTCTAGCATGGGGACAGCAGGATTAACCCCCTGACTTAGCTCCCTTTTCCCTCCGTGTATGTCATCTTAGCATTGCTCGGAGCGCTGTGTGGTACTTGTTAACATTTATTTTTAATACAATTTTTTGAACTCAAAAGAAGAAAAAATTCAATTAAATGTAACTTGCAGAGTTAAGTAGACAGTGATGTTAAATAAATACCAATTGATTATTAAAACATGTTTGAGCATTAATTATGTAATAGATGGATGTCAGTGTCCATTAAATTGCTGTTAAACCTTAATAAGTATGTTTTCAAAAGTCAATTATAATTCTGCTAACATAAAACACCTGTCTTATTAGATCTGAATTAAATGCATGTTTGTGAACTTTTATTCAAATCTTTTGTTCTTTTCTCCCTCTTGAAATGTGATAACTCTAGTAACTAGTAGTTCTGCACACAGCCTCTAATAAGCCATGCACGTCGTCTACCTCACCCAATCCTTCTAACTGAGATTTTTTTCAAATAAAAGCTTCCACCAAAGGAAACAGTAACCAAGTCCAAATCCCAACATCTCTAATACATACTTCTCCAGTAGAAGGGGAGTGTGTGTGTGTGTTTTGAATTACTAATTAAAAGCCTTTTAATGAAATGCAGCATGAGTCTGAATATGTCAGTTCTCCCCTTGTCCTTGATACATACAAAAAGAGAGAGAGAGAGATTTTACTTTTAAAGAAGCTCCAGTTTCTTGAGACATTTGTATTCAAATATTACTTTCTCCTTCCCTCTCTTTCTCATGGGAGCACAGCTCTACTCTCCAAATGAAAAAGAAATAATAAAAGACATCAGGAACAGTGGACCTCAGACCTAGTGTTTCTCTCCTTGTCTTAGAATGTTATTTCCATATAGAAAGCTACTCTAATGGGACACTTGTAAACGGTAGGGAATTTAGCCCTTGTGGAGCCTTCTCCAGAAATTGGATTTTTGCTTACGCAAACAGTAAGCCATGCAGCAGGGAAAAAGCTATTTATTTGGCTGCCTGTTGAAGAGCCTTACAAAAATACAATTCAGTCCGCTATGATCAGCCAAGTCAATCTAGCATGTACTGAAAAAAGGAATCTAGCTTCTTCAGCTAGATGTTGAGGAAGCAGTTTAAAGTGCAGTGAAAGTTAATATCAACAAGTCCTAAATTTAAAACTATTTCAGTGTGTGCATTTCAGAGAGATTGTGCAAACTATCTTTTGACATTAAGATGAAGATTACATGAACCTTAATCAACAACTTGTTTGCTGCAAGGACATTCTTAGTATCTGTCCAGTTTATGGAGCAAATTATAATTTAAAAATCCAAGCAAACAGGAAAATCTGATTCCTTTTCCGTCTTCATGCTTTTTGTTGAAATCTCCAGTAAGTTAAGTCTGAATGATACGAAATGGACATTTCTGTGCATCAGGGAATGCAGTTAGTATGAACTATCTACAATCCTTACATTATTTTTATACTCCAAAGCATAGTTTTGCTTAATTTAGAGAACAATGCTGACTAAGAGAGTTGGGGAAAAAGTTTATTTCTTTCCAAAAAATTCCGCTAATCCAACTAATTAAACACCTGCCAATGTACACAGGTAGTACCAAAGACTTCATAGCCTATGACACAATCTGGAGCCCTTCCTCAATGAGGACTGTGAATGCTCAGCATCTCTGAATATCAGACCATTTCCCCCAGGTTTGTAAATACAGATTTAATCCTCAATCTTGCCAGTTGTTCTACACTGAAGAAACCCTGTGTCATGAAGAACCTTATTGAAGTCAAAGGTTCCCCCAAGCTACATGGAATATTTTCCAAATTCGTCATGTAATATGCTCAATTTTTGACACCAAACACTTGCCCTCGGTCTTTTTAGATATGGAAATACAGATCTTAATTTGTATTGTTTTAATTGACTGGTATTTAGGGTGGAAATCTGGCCCCATTAAAGTTAATGGGAGTTTCGCCATTGATTTCAAAGGAGCCAGAATCTCACCCTTGGTCTTGGAAAGATCATACTTTGTTGGGAGTTCCAGAATTCGTACGTGATATTGATACATATTAGGTTTCATTAAATTGGTACAACAATTTATTCACTTTCACTCTGAAATAGAAGAATGTCCTACTGACTGTTAAACTCTATGACTATGAATATGATACATAATGTAGTTTGTCACAAGCACTACAATTTTCACTATTTTCTTGTGTATAGCTTGGGTGACTCCTACGCTGGAGGTTTTTACAAAGGAGAAGAGGTGTTTAATATAGTTAATCCATAGTGATTTTTTTTTAAAAAATATGTAGGATAATTATTGTTGGTTACAGTGAGATGTGCATAAGTATGGCACAACGAATATATTTTTTCATTGAAAGTATAGTTTGCTGGTACACAACCAGGTTGTAAATCAATTGCTATGAAAACTATAGTTCAATCAATTTGGTTTCAGGTTCTGCTATCTAACAGAGACTTGTGCATAAACTTCTGCACAAGTAGAGATAGACATACTGTATTCATTTTGCATTGTTTATTTATAAAGCAACCTTTTCTGGTGGATGTAAACAGAATGCATCATTAAATGTAATTTTTTACATAAAGATTGGTTGGGTTGGTTGGAAGGCAAAATATTCTAGCTATTCAGTTCTGTGCTCATGTGAGACCTGTGCATAGGGTCTTTTTATGAGTGAGGAAAGATAGGCATATGAATTATATCCTGGGTGTTTTTCTCTCTAGCTGCTTCCAAACATACTAAGTTGTGCAGCAGACCATATAGTTGTAAGCAATGTAAAGTTTTTCCTCTTCAAATATTAAAATATAAAAACTGATATTGTCATGACTGAATTTGATCCAGGACCAAATGCTGCCATTTCCAGCATTTTTCTGAATATGGAGAAAATGCTTCTCCTTTGCAAAACAGTGAATTTTCCCATGCCCATTTCTTGAGGAGAAATGTCAACATGTCATGGAGTCAAATCCTGATGTTCTTCATCAGATCTAACTGCTTTTCCTGTATTAATATGCTCAGGACTGTGTCTGATCTCCTTATAGGGACGTTCCCCCACATCATTGCAGGCAGAATTAGCCCTTGTGTGAAAGCTGGGAAGTCAGTAATCTACACAGAACACTATTACACAAGCTTGGGCACCTGACCTCCTGCTTCCATGTCTTTGCAATCTCTCTCTTGGCTATGGCTGCCCTTGAGCTGTATTACCATGTCTCTGTAATTTCCATAAGGCCACTGTATAGATGTGTTTCACTCTCTGGCCACAACTCTATGTGAACCCCCAGCAAACGGTTCTCAATCCCCTATGCAGATCTTGATTCCACCTTCAACCAGGGAGGAGTGAAATCTGAGTAGTCAAGTCAGTCCCTTATGTGCATGAATTATAGTCAACAGTCTGGGCCCCAGTTTTTTATTGATTTTGTTTTTCCTCAAGAGGAGTCTACAGGGTAAGGCCTGAATAAAACCTGAGTAAGGACTACTAGCACATACAGCTTTCTGGAGTACAGATGACAGTTTATCTCTTGTCTTTCATGAAGAATTGGAGGTGGAGAGGAAGAATCTTTCTCATTTACTGTACAGTGAGGTTTCCCTCCCACCTAGTTCCACTTTAGTACTGCCTTACATGCCACAAACAACCTACATTTTCAAAGATGTGAATGGTATGTTAATGGAACCCCAGCAATCACTGTGAAAGTTAACATCTACTTCTTGTTCTTTTGCTTTTGGGCTGTGAATACAATATTACAAACACAGGTACTAAATAAGGCAGGAGCACCCATCATGAAGTTACAAAAATCTATCAATCAATCAATCATCATTGCTAATACCTTGCAATTGTAAATGAGCTACCATGCTAAAGTATTTTTATATACAGTACCTCAAACACTTCATTTTATGTATTAAATGCAAAAAACCCTATGTTAAAAGAACATTAAGATGCTAAGTCAAGCACTCAAAAGTTGGGATATGAAAGAATTGAGGTAGCCTGCCAAGCCCAGCCTCACACTCACCAGCCAAATTGCTGCTAGGTAGTGCAGCAGCAGCAGCACTAAGCCCTCTCCCCTCTCCTCCCAGGGAAGCTGTTTAACAGCTGATGAGCAGGGAGAAGAGCTTCGCTCTCCATTTTCAAGTGGCAGCCAGCATGCGGAGTCAGAGGGGAGAATCAAGCTGCCCTTTTTGCTGGCTGCATTCACAGGGGTGGAAGGAAATGTTCCTGCAAGTCTGAGGCACATAGCGGATGGTTGAGAACACCCACCAGCCTTATTCCAATATGGGGAGGGAAGATAGTGCTGGGATGGGGGGAGAGAAATATCCTCTACCGGGGAGACAAGACCCAAAGGGCAAAGGACAGAGAGAGCTGGGGAAGGGGTATGAGTGTTCACAGACCACTGGTGTAATGGGAGCTGGGAGGGACACAGGGACAAAGAGGATTGGATGGACAGAGAGCTGTTAAGGAGCACAGGGGTTTTCAGAGAACAAGGGCATACCAAGTACTACGGGACTAGAGGGAACACAACATTGGGGGAAATACAGCAGGGGGACGTAATAGAGAAGTAGAGAATACTGGAGCACAGTGCTGTAGACTCACAGACAGGGCCATGCACACATTCACTTCAATGCCACATGCTCAAATTCACACTTATGATATAAACATGGTGCTATTTGGGGTGGCTTTTTGGACAAGTGGAACTGAACTCTTCTGTGCAATTGCTTGTGCAAGGGTCTTGAAAATCTGTCCCAAAATATAAAGCCCAAGTTTTGTCTCTCTCTCTCTTTCTCTCTCTATGAGTTGGAAAGTGCAGAAACACCTGTGGGCTTCTCTCCCTTTATCTGCATCAACAGTACAGGCCAAGTGCCCAGCCCCTAAACTATTAGCTTCTTAGATAGCTAGTAAATACATAATTAAAGAACAATGTGCTAGATCTGATCTGTGCAGAGTTGTATATATGCCATTGCTGGGACATCTGGAAAATGCACAACATGCCAGTTCTATTCTTTATTTTGTATTATGAGTGGAGAAAGCCAATAGTCTAATTAAGGACCTATCCAGGCCAAAAAAGCCTCTGTGGCTACTAGCTCTCAGAAGTTCTGTAAACTTCCAAGGATCAGAAACTGCAAACGTCTGCCTGTCCTCCTCAAAAACAGCTGCATAATGCCACCATGGCCATGTTGCCATGGTTGGAGGCATAGAGATGATATTACAATCATGCTCACTGAATTTAAATGGGAGAGACGCATGAAAATGTGTTCATTGAACATTCCTGCCTCCTAATAAAAGGGATGGTCCAGATTTTGCTCTGAATTAAAACAGTGTATTTCCTCAGTAATGATCCATTAACTTCAGTGGGCATTGATGGAGGTTACTTTGAATTTACACCAGGATGACTTTTAGCAACATTTGATTTGGAGGGCGCTTCTCTGTCTGACATTAGCCATGGAAAATTTCACAGTGACTGTGCTACAGTTGGTCCAGTATTGGCTCTCTTAGATGGCGTTCTGAAGCAAAGCTGTCATCAAGGAGCTGAAAAGGTAGAAGGAGCAAGCACATTCTTACCCTGTATAAGTCAGCCTGTTGCAAAACAGCCATCTGTGGCCTTTTGGATCTTGCCCACCTTAGAAGTGCATAGATATTTTCTGCTGGATTAGGCTCTTAAGAATCAACTTGCTTGTGCTTCTTCCTAATTCTGATCTATTGGGGGTTACACTTTAGAGGGTAGGTCGTTTCCTGTCTCCCACAGACCTACTAAGTATTTTTACATTAAAAAAAAGTCACACCTATTAAAAAAGGTACATTAACATGATATCCATCCGTGCTGATATTGTATATGTAGATATTTTGGTGGTATTAAGCATACATATACATGACATTTCTTGAGGAAAGCAAACAGCTGGCATTTTTTTTCTTCCTTACAACTACACAATCTGTATTGGTTTAGCTGGAACTAAATCATTTTTTTTAAATATCCTCTGTACTGTATGTTACTTGGTTTACAGTTTTAAAATAATGGGTACATTATTTGATTTTAAATTACTTTTTAAAAAATTTCTGAACCTAAATTTGTTCTATTTGATATTGTAATTTGCTAGTAGTCCTCTGATTTATTTTTTAAATTGTCAGCTGCTGTATTATGCCAGTTTCAAAAACATTATGAAACATTTATTTCATTTATTTTTCATGTTTTATATTAAGCTCCGCTTGTGGATATGCATTTTGTATTTCAAAACAGATTAGATGAATGATATTGCAATGACAAAAATCTCATTTCATTTCTAACTGTCCTTCCTGTATCACTTGCATTCCATCCATACACATTGTAACAGCAGTAAAAATGCATGACAAGTTTATGCTGTACATTGAATTTAAAGCAGAAAACATTTTAATGGGCAATGGAAGAGGTGAGAAGCTGGGTATGGGGGCGAACGCCAAATGAGAATTGTTCTATTGTGGTATTTAAGTGCTTATTCAATTAAGGCTAAATGAATATTCACAATGAACAAAACTGGCCTTTATAGTTTTAACTAGAAGCCAGGTGATGATTAATTCTTTGGCATCTTTCTCTGCAGCCAGATATAGAATTGACTCAAGTGCATTATAGAAGACTAAATGGCTCAGTGAATTATGCTTCATCTCCTTTATGGAGTGAAGAAATGACATTAAGTAAATGCTGGAGTGAAAGTCATGGTATTTGGGTGTTCTCTAAGCATTCAGTTCATGATCATTCAGGAATCATTCACTGGAGACAGTTGTACATACCCATTAATTTGTGGTCTGGGAGCCTCTAAGTAGTATGTGATTCCTACTTGATATTTTTCAATTACCCATACTGTGAAGGATGTGAAACCCTTTACTTGACACCTTTTTAGTGTTTGTGGAGGTTTGGCATGCTTTTCTGTCAATTAAAACTTTCACAGTGACTTACAATGATTATGCTGCTCTCCATCTCTTAATATGTTGTTGTGAACACGTGTGTTTTTCCTTTGTCCTGTATGTATCCATTGGAGGAGAGATGAATAATGATCCCAGAAAGATCCATTAGCAACCACACAGGAAAAGTTTACAGGACCTAGAGTATATAATGTGGTCATGTTTTGTCTATTCTATGTATGTTAAATGGAGCAATGGTGAAGCCTTAACACTTCAGCAATCATCATGTGTTTGATGATGATGGCGTGTGCTATAAAGTATGGAGTGTAGGTCAGAGAATCACAGAATCATAGGACTGGAAGGGACCTCAGGAGGTCATCTAGTCCAATCCCCTGCACTCACAGAAGGACTAAGTGTTATCTAAACTATCCCTGACAGGTGTTTGTCTAACCTGCTCTTAAAAATCTCCAATGATGGAGATTCCACAACCTCCCTAGGAAATTTATTTCAGTGCTTAACCATCCTGATTGTCCAACTTAAACTTCCCTTGCTGCAATTTAAGCCCATTGCTTCTTGTCCTATCCACAGAGGTTAAGAAAAACATTTTTTCTTCCTCCTCCTTGTAACAACCCTTTACGTACTTGAAAACTGTTATCATGTCCGCTCTCAGTCTTCTCTTTTCCATATTAAACAAACCCAATTTTTTCAATCTTCCCTCATTGGTCATGTTTTCTAGACCTTTAAACATGTTTGTTGCTCTTCTCAGGACTCTCTCCAATTTGTCTACATCCTTCCTAAAATGTGGTGCCCAGGACTTGACAGAGTACTCCAGCTGAGGCCTAATCAGTGCAGAGTAGAGTGGAAGAATTACTTCTTGTGTCTTACAACACTCCTGCTAATATATCCCAGAATTATACTTGCTTTTTTTTTTTGCAACAGCTTTACACTGTTGACTCATATTTAGCTTGTGGTCCACTAATACCCCCAGATCCCTTTCCACAGTACTCCTTCCTAAGCAGTCATTTCCCATTTTGTATGTGTGCAACTGATTGTTCTTTCCTAAATGGAGTACTTTGTATTTGTCCTTATTGAATTTCATCCTATTTTCTTCAGACCATTTCTCCAGTTTGTCCAGATCATTTTGAATTTTAATCCTATCCTCCAAAGCACTTGCAAACCCTCCCAGCTTGGTATCATCTGCAAAATTTATAAGTGTACTCTCTATGCCATTATCTAAATCATTGATAAAGATATTGAACAGAACTGGATCCAAAACTGATCCCTGCGGGATCCTACTTGTTATGTCCTTCCAGCATAACAGTGAACCACTGATAACTACTCTCTTGGCATGGTTCTCCAACCAGTTTTGCACTTACCTTATAGTAGCTCCATCTAGGTTGCATTACCCTAGTTTGTTTATGAGAATGTCATGCGAAACAGTATCAAAAGCTTTACTAAAATCAAGATAAAGTCAAGGTGTCTTTATACATGTTCAAGACATACATTAATCTTAATAATTGAAGGTTCAGAATGGTCCTTTAACTGTGGAAGCCTCGCAAGGGAAATGGCCACTCAAAGAACAGCCGATTCAGAGAGAGCACATCATAGAGGAGGGGACAGAGTAGCTTTGTCCGCACTAGTCAACTGAACCACTGCAATTTGAACAAGTGGGATTGTTTCAATGTAATTTTGCTTCATTGCTGTGGGTTTACACTATTCATCCTTTTTCAGGTACTGAACACGCTGCACCCACCACACACCTTAAGAGTGACATGCAAAAAATACAGGGAAATAAAATAAATATACAAGCAAACAAACAAACAGAAAGAGATAAGGGCATAAAAGCTGCAGATTTGGGGATGTATAAGATTTTGGGTGCTCAGCTTGAGTCACTTTAAAGGGACCCGAGCATCTCTGAAAATCAGTCCTGGGTTATCTAAATGTAGGCATCCCAAAATCAGTGGCCAAGTTTCTTGGCCCAAAGAAACTAAGTAAGTAATAGTATTTACAGTGTTGGCTAGGAAGGTAGCAAACATCCAGGAGATGCACTGATGCAGTGCATTTGGCAGGAACACCCATTAGAAATAAATGCCACCCTTCCAAACAGAACACCTGAGGAATGCTTGCAGTGGAAACACATGAATACCTATTTCAGTGTGAATCTTCCAGCATTCCCCAAAGAACAACGGGTTGCACTGTTTTACATCCCTGACCCAAATGGGATGAGGTGAACCCTCCATCTCTCCTCACTATAGTGAATCAGTAGAAAAATTGTGTCATTATCTGGACCTCACCTGCATGACACTACCCCTGGAAATCAGAATGAAATAGTATTTTGAATTTTTTTTTAAATTATGTTCTTGTAGGGTTTTTGGCTACAACCATAACTGCTCAATGTATATTATCATCTTTCTCTCTGACTTTTTGTATGATGTTACTGAAAAGGCCCAGTGGCAAAGTGTTATGTGGTTTCATTATTGCTGAATTGTAACATGCAGTTACTTCATGGCTAGTGGGGTTAGTTAAAATTTATTATTTTAAAAGAAGGAATGGGACTAAAAAATACTCACATCAACCAATTCAAAGGAGAACTCCAAATCATCCCAACCATAACACTAACCAGGATATTAAAAGGAAACACAAGCAATAATTCCTGGCCCATAAAAACATTAAGCAACAAAGAAAAGAAAAGTGACAAAACCAGATCCTGTGTGTGTTCAGTTAACCAGACACATTATGGTACCAGCCATAGTGTAATACCAAACAATATTACAGTTGTTTCAACTAACCAATGATGGGTCATTGATGACAATGTGAATTTTTACCACTGGCTTCAGTCAGAGCCTGTGCAGACCCTAGCAATTAGAATGTATCTTTTCTTTTCTTTTTTTTTTTAATTACAAACTTTGGACCTGCTCCTGCAAACACTTTCACACATTAATAACTTGAATAATCAGCTCTGTATTTTTTTGTCATGATTGGATTCTTCCCAGGACATACTGATACTGCGTGTGATTTAGTACATTCTGTGCTCAGAGTGCCATACTTGTTTTTCTTAATGGTTTATTTAATATATATGATGTTTTTTTAA
This sequence comes from Lepidochelys kempii, assembly GCF_965140285.1. Classification (NCBI taxonomy): domain Eukaryota; kingdom Metazoa; phylum Chordata; order Testudines; family Cheloniidae; genus Lepidochelys; species Lepidochelys kempii. The sequence goes on from NC_136387.1 coordinate 27,215,243, forward strand.
ACTGTTAGGAGGTAAATACATAACATTACTGATTGATAATAATGTTAATGTGACTGCTGGAAACCTTAACAATGGGTGACTGTTTTCATACCAAACACAGTATAGCCATAGGGACTTAAGTGTCCGTTTTTCCAAGATGATGGGCTTTCACAGATCCCATTGAAGTCAACTGATGTTCTGAGTGTGCCATAGCTTGAAAATTATGCCTTTAAAATTCTACCTGACCTCATACACTGAGACACCCAGATGCTAAAATGAAGAGTATGCCACAAGGACCCAGATAGAATAGAATCTTGTAAAAAAATAGACTCCCTTCCTGTGGGACAGAAGGAATTTTAAAGCTCCAGGGCTATGTGTCTGTCTGTGTGAAACCACGCACTAACTTGATGATATTGTCTTCACATATATTATCAGACAGATAATCCTATCTATCTATCTATCTATCTATCTATCTATCTATCTATCTATCTATCTATCTATCTATCTATCTAATCATATTATATATGAAAACAATATAAATATATGTGTGTAGTTTTAATTAACATTTCCTGATAGAACTAAAATATTTCCAACACTTGAGGACAGATTTTCCAAATGTGAATGTCAGAAGATTTTACTTCAATAACTTTAACTATAATTTAGAGCGAGAATAAATGTGAATTCTCAATTGCACTGAAAAAGCACCTCCAAAGACAGTAAATGTATGCATTCTATGGTTTAGGGGAACAGCAGTGCAATTACTGTATAACCCTGCACTTACCAACCATTTTAACCTCAATTTAATGTGCATAGTAACTCTCCCAGAATGACCTTGATGGTACTGAATGTTTTACATTTTTAAACAGGCTTGTTTAAATATGCAAATATAAAGAAGTGTAATTCCAATTAATGCAACATTCCACCCAATCCTTATTTAATGTTTTACAAGTGGTATTTACAGTACCATAAATGAGATTCCTTTGCTGAGAGTAGTGCCCCTTTCCTATTGCATTGTGTGTCTGATCAGTTATTAGTCTGAACATGGAGTGATGCTATTTAAAGACTTACAAAACCCCCTTGAAGTAAAAATTGTATCCTCTAGCTAAAACCTGACATGGTGCAAATAATACATATAATAATCTATATAGTCTTCAGTGGCAGATTTCTGTTTCTGAAATCCCTTGGAGGCATCTACATCCTCAGTGTTTGAAACATACTTTCTGTGCATTGGTACATTTGGAAACTTCAAATGCTATGCAGCACTATCACGGCAGTGGAAGAGCTGATCTCAAAGTCCACTATTTAAAACTTCCTCAAGGACATTTTCATTAGAACTTTGTACATGGGCAGTTCAAAAGATGCAGATATTGATTTTTTGCTCAGAAGACTTCTCTCTTCTTTCATATTGTTCAACTTTTTGACAGAATTTCAAAAACCACAAACTGTGGCTGCTGAAGACAGGAATTTATGCTGCTCATTTGATTTCTTCAGGCCACATCCTTCCTATGTCCTTATCAACACTACAAGGAGAGGAGCTGTCTTGGAAGATTTGCTAAAAGGCAGAAGCAATTTCACAGCAATCTAAAAAAAAATCTGACCTTTACACATACAGAAAATCTCTCTTAAGTAAATAACCTTTTTAGCTGTAAATTTTTGCCAAGACATTCATTTATCAAAAACATAGATAAAAATCACAGCATGTTTATCTCTTTTCAACATTTAAAAATTGCATTAAAAGGAAACAGCCACCAATGCATGTAGACTGTAGTAGAAAGCCTCTAGCAAATGAGATCATTTTATTTTTAAATAATATTGTCAATTTAAAGTTTGTGTTGCTGAAAGCCAAGCAATTAATTATTACCATCTGCATTTCATGTCCTTACCTCATTTATCACTTTCATGGATACTGTGTAATAAGGTTCATTTAGCCTCAGCTGCACTTCCAGGATATAGTGGTTCAAAACTAATAGAATGTATGAAGAAGATAATGAATGAGTAGTGTAATTACTTATGTTTAAGGAAAACCATGATCTACATGATCTTTATGAAAGACACATTGGTAGATATTTTAATTGCTAGGCTCTCAGATACCATAGTGACATACAAACCTAGACAAACATTTTCCATTGTTTTCCTCCTTTATTTGGTTGGGCCCATTATCAAATGACACATTTAAAGAGGAAGATCCTCATCAAGGCAGAAATGGCCATATTTGCTGATGAGGAGGGATTTTCTGGAGTCTCACTAGGCCCTTTTATTCTAGTCTAGTCTAGTCTACACAGGTTCTTGTACCATCCTCTTCACCATGGTATCTAAGTGATTAAGCTTAAGCTAAACTTTAAGTACATACTTAAGCCCATTCCTTTTTGACAAGAAACAAAGCACATGTTTAACTTTAAGCATGTGCTTAAGTCCCATTAACTTCAATGGCCCTAAGTACCTGTTTATGTGTTTTACTGTATAGAGATGGACATAAGCACTTGCTTAAATTGCTTTGTTGAATTGCAGCCTAAGAAAGAAACACTTCCACATGTGCATGAGTTGATTCAACTCACAACTACCAAAACACTTCTTGTCCTGCATCAGATTTTGTGGGAAAGGAAGGAGCTGGTCCCTGCTGAATGTAAGATCTGCTGCTTTTTTTCATGAAGAAGGAATGAGAGGTTGTCATGTATGAAAGGCTTCATTTATGTATGTAGCATATAGGGAAAATTCAGAGTGCTAAGCCCCATTGACGTACTGTTTTATTTTGTTTTTTTATTCTGCACTTGAGCCTTTTGCCCAGGTCTTGTAACGGAATGCAGTGACAAAGACGATCTTCAAATACAACTAAACTCTTTCAGTATTATTATTTTATAAGTCAGTAGTTGTCATTAGTCATTACGCTTATGGTACATAACTATCATCCTGGGAGTGGTACAAATGTGGATAAGTTGTACCATTTAAACTAGGCCTGAATTTCATAAGGTAAGGAGAGTGATCCATTCCTACTTTTGTGTTTGCATGCGTAATTTTCATGTACACTTAACCACCCTCCTCTTTTGTGTGCCCACACAATTAGTTAAGTGCTTTTCAACCTATGTTAACACATAATACCCACCATTTGCGAATGCAAAAGTAGTTGTTCAAATGTACCAGCAAGACCAGATGGGAACCTCTGATTTCACTCTGAAAATCAGACATTCATAGCATAATGCTTAGATAGAAGTGAACTATCAAAACCATTTAGATAGCAGTTGTTACTGTAAATTGTTCCATATGGTTCTTTGCTTCAGGATTATTTGTTGCTGATATAAATAATTTAAAGAGGGAAGACTCCTACTATAATAAAATGTTACATCACTTTCTCATCAACCAATCATAAATTTCTCTCTGTTCGAACAGCTTTTAAAATCAATAAATAAAATACCCACAAAACCAGGTCTTTTAGCAAACTAGAATGCAGAGGAATTTTGGACTTTATAATGGCTGGTTTCACAAATACTGGTTATCATTCAGTAGATTATTTGAAAATAAGTACCAGTCCAAACAGAGATGTTGTCATTATGAACAAGGAATAATTATGAAGGGGAGGGAAGGAGGTTATTAGTTGTTTGATAAAGTTCATATCATCATCACATGTGGCAAAATAGCTGCTTAAAATGACTGGGAGCTTGATTTTCTTAGCAGACCTGTTTGGGAGGAAAGAGGCAAAAAGATACAATTAACTCACATAAAAACCTCAACCCAGCAATATGAGGAAGCAACATCTATGCTGCCACACTTTGGGACACAGAGATATGTACCCATTTCAGATCATTTGGAAAACCTTTAAGACTTCCTGTTTCCACACAGTTCTGCTAGCAGGATTGTGAATTCTTACATGGGAGGAACCGTACATCTGAATGAAAGAGCATCAATGTATTGCAAAGGTTCAGTCACTGGCTTTCTGTTACATGTTCATTCTTTGAATATATTTTCACAAATATCCTGCAGAACTAAATAAGAGCCAAACAAATGAGGCTTGGCTGTTGTAACCTGTTGACCTTCTCCTGCTATTTTTCCCTTTCAAGAAAATAGGGCACCTATTTTTTATGCTTCATTGATTAACAGTCAACGTTCAGAATCAGACACCTCACCATTTTGGTATTGTCTCTGAATGCATAAAATACTTTCAGTTGATAAGGTTAAAAATCAATACTGTGTGAATTAGGTGCTTTCAATTATGGTAAAACCCAAGCAATAGATAATACCTTTGTATCTTTAAATTTAAGAACAAATGCCAGCAGAAAAGAACCTCTGACACAGTCGACGTAATTGTTCTAATGCCATACTTTATGTCATGGACAAAAACCATATTCCCCTTCTCTCCCGTGTTTTACATTTTGTTTGCTATTTCAGCATACTACAAAGCTGTTTAAAAACCAGACATGGTTAAAGTGTATAGTGCCAGTGATAGCAACTTTATATTCCTGCTTATGTCTGAGATATAAATCTAGATATAATTTGCACTGGTAGAGCTGTGCAAAATCTGCAAGCTTCAGTATGAGAGAGTTTGGGGAGAACCTTAGGAGTCTCAGCATGCCATAGAATCCAACTCCCCAATATATGCTCTGTGTTTAGGAGTCATTTGGACTGAAACACAAATCAAGGCTGTCTCAGGAATCTTTAGCCACTGTATATGGATTAAGAAAAGGAGTACTTGTGGCACCTTAGAGACTAACAAATTTATTTGAGCATAAGCTTTCGTGAGCTACAGCTCACTTCATCGGATGCATTCAGTGGAAAATACAGTGGGGGGATTTATATACATAGAGAACATGAAACAATGGGTGTTACCATACACACTGTAACCAGAGTGATCACTTAAGGTGAGCTATTACCAGCAGGAGAGCGGGGGGGGGGGGGATTTTTTGTAGTGATAATCAAGGTGGGCCATTTCCAGCAGTTGACAAGAACGTCTGAGGAACAGTGTGTGTGCGTGGCGGTGGTGGTGGTGGGGAAATAAACATGGGGAAACAGTTTTACTTTGTGTAATGACCCATCCACTCCCAGTCTCTATTCAAGCCTCAGTTAATTGTATCCAGTTTGCAAATTAATTCCAATTCAGCAATCTCTCATTGGAGTCTGTTTTTTAAGTTTTTTTGTTGAAGAATTGCCACTTTTACGTCTGTAATTGAGTGATCAGAGAAATTGAAGTGTTCTCAACTGGTTTTTGAATGTTATAATCCTTGAATAGATATGTGGACACAGTTGGCAATGGGCTTTGTTTGAGACAGAGGTTTAGACTCAGTACAGTGGGCACCCAGAACCCAATTCTCTGTACAGAGCATGGAAGGCAACATGAGAAGATTTGTGGCAATGTGATGTCCATGCCGCATCTGCTCCTCTGTTAGGGTCTGATCTAGTGCCCACTGAAGTCAATTGGATTCCTCTCATTGCCTCCAGTGGGTATGTGATAAGGCCCTTGTAAGCCGCTCTAGGGAACTTTGAAGAGGGATAATGGTAAAATACCAAACAAAAATGGTTTGACAGAGAGCAATTTTCATACCTTTTAGGACATCTATTCGCTAGCAACTTTCACACTTGTTTGTCTACTCTGCGACATCACGTTAATTCTGTTGTACCTCCACTAAAATGGGTGGAGTCACTCCCACAAGAAAGTGCCTTAGCAGAGTGCAAAATCAGGCCCTCCAAGTCTTGCTTTTTAGCTTCCTTGATGTCCATCATTTTCATCTTCTATTTTCACATGTTGACTGGCTCCCTTTTTCCTTTAAAACAATCTTGTTCCATTCTCCTAATGCTAGAAGGCGCCTGATAGCATTTTCTCAAATCTGATTTCCAATTGCAAGCGGAGTGTGTTTATTCACTTTCTTGGTTTGCAGCCCAAACCTTCTGCATCAATTTTGTTCCACTAAGGGCAGCAGGAAGAAGAATCATATGGTATTTTAACAGCCATTTGTTACTGCTCCAGTCACGAATTCTTTGCACAAATTGTCATCTGATTGGTGGCTTATTTTTCCCCCTTCCTCCATTATCAACAGCTTTAACTGAGGTAGAGATTTGTGTGTAGGTGAAGCGAGGAGGGAGTATGTGAAAGTCATGCAACTGGTTATACTACAGTACAATAGTCTGTCAACACATTTTATAATTACTTGATTAGAAACCTGGAGCAAGCTCCCCAGAACATTTGTGAGGATAAAGATACAGTACGAAAGTAAGCAGATTAATTGCACCAATGCTTCTCCATTCCAGCATCTTTGCCCACACACAGCTTCTGGTTTAATGAAATTTTGTATATGTGCGATGGTGGGGTGTGTAATAAGGATTATATGGCATGAATTTGCAACAGACACATTGTTCATGAGTATAAAAATGACAAGAGAGTCAGCAGTTCATGACCAGTGAGTACCAATAAATCTACCACTCACCTTCCTGTAGTTTATGTTATATATTTTACAGATAAGCTATTTTAAATTTTTTATTGGTGCTATTTCTCATATTCATAAACTCCTACCTGTAAAACCAAGTTTCCTGAATACCAAGAGTCTAAGTGTACAGCTGAAGGGGGGGGGAAGGCAGGGCAGGGATGGCATTTTAAAATAACTAGTTTTCCTGTAAATCAGGATGTCATAATTTTAAATTCAAACATTTTCCATGTGACTAAAGCTAGAAACTGATTCTCAATATCATTTAATATATCAGTGGGGAATTCCCAACTCTACAATGGGATAAGACAGGTGCTAGTCTACTCTTCTTAGTTTATGCGATATAGTTTATGAGACTATATTAATAATATAATCATGATGATTTTACATGGCCTACAAGTGTGCTAAGCAACATAAAACTGATCCTGGTTTAAAACTAAAAGGTATCAGTCTTGGACCATGAACTAGGGAGTAAATTCCACATTTTGTGGTAATGTTTTTTATGAAGGAAAAAACACTGAACTTCTTTGAAAGCTCATCAGAGGTTTAGAATGAGATTCCCAGTCAACATGGCTCAGTGGGAAGAGTGCAGGTAAGGAGATCAAAGCTACAACATAAGCATAGTTTGCAAAATGGCTTGGCTATATTCTGATTGCTTGATAAGGCCAGACCAAGTCTTAGAATTTTGGGGTGAGCCACCATGTCAAATCCTCACCCCACATCCCTCCCACATTGACCATCCCATTCTGCACAGGATTTTGAGGAACAACTTAGAGATGGATTCCTGGTGTCCTCATAGGCCTTCAGGTGACCATAGCTTCGTCCACTGGAGAAGTGGAACACAGCTGCTCATGCTGGAGTCTGTGCATAATTATTAAGGGACCGTTTTCCAAACACAAGCTGGCAGAATAGGGGGCTGATAGGTCTCTATACACGTTAGGATTGTATGTGCCTGCTGCTGAATTTTATTTTATTTTCTCTGACTTATCCCTCTAATTATTCAACTAGTGATTCACAGCGTTCAACAGTATTAATGTAATTTAAGTGCTCAGAAGCCTATCACTTTACCCCAGATATATATAAAAAGAAAAGAAATAGGCTCGTTCAGGGGCACAGAAGAGTATACATGAGGGATGTAAAGAAAGTGAAACCCACTAACATAGAAGTTGTGTGCACCTTTCTTTCTTTCTTTCTTTCTTTCTTTCTTTCTTTCTTTCTTTCTTTCTTTCTTTCTTTCTTTCTTTCTTTCTTTCTCTTTCTGTGCACTTTTTGTCTTTCTGTATTATTCTCAGCTTCTCTGTATATAGGGTATGGATCAGTTTTGCTGAGGAAGCAGCTACATTCCTCCTCTGATTACCAGACATTTTAATGTGGAACAAGTCAATGTTACTGTTTTTTCAACCCTATTTTGCATGGTGTTATTTGTTAGTGAATTTTGGGCCAGTATGTGTTTGGTGAGCTATGCATGAAGTACCTATGTTTCCTTTTTTTTAAAGTGCCTTTGCATAATCATCCTGAATGATCAGCAAAGGCCAGTTCAACAGGCAGGAGAGGGGTGAAGGAGGCTGGAAGTATGCAGGGAGAGGTACTGATGAAAGGTCAAACAACAACTCTCCAAATTGAGGATTAAGGTAAACTAGAAGTAGGGGATCCAATGGATAAATCGGAGGCAAGTGCTATCAGCCTTCTCCCAGATTATTATCCCAGGAATGCATGGAGAGAGAGGACTAACCATCTGGCCCCCTCCCTTGAAGTATGCATATTGGCCATCCAGTCACTTCTCTCTAATTCAAGTTAAGGTGAGAGCACACTGAGCTACCCCTACAAAGATAGTTGGAGGTAAGGAAAACATCCTGGAGACCCTCTTTGCTCGGGGATGGAGCATAAAGTACATTCCATATACACAGTTTTAGAGTAGCAGCCGTGTTAGTCTGTATTCGCAAAAAGAAAAGGAGTACTTGTGGAACACTAGAGACTAACAAATTTATTTGAGTATAAGCTTTCATGAGCTACAGCTCACTTCATCGGATGCATTCAGTGGAAAATACAGTGGGGAGATTTATATACATAGAGAACATGAAACAATGGGTGTTATCATACACACTGTAACCAGAGTGATCACTTAAGGTGAACTATTACCAGCAGGAGAGCGTGAGCCATTTTCAGCAGTTGACAAGAACGTCTGAGGAACAGTGGAGGGTAGGGGGGGGGGATAAACATGGGGAAACAGTTTTACTTTGTGTAATGACCCATCCACTCCCAGTCTCTATTCAAGCCTAAGTTAATTGTATCCAGTTTGCAAATTAATTCCAATTCAGCAGTCTCTCGTTGGAGTCTGTTTCTGAAGTTTTTTTGTTGAAGTATTGCCACTTTTAGGTCTGTAATCGAGTGACCAGAGAGATTGAAGTGTTCTCCGACTGGTTTTTGAATGTTATAATTCTTGACGTCTGATTTGTGTCCATTTATTCTTTTACGTAGAGACTGTCCAGTTTGACCAATGTACATGGCAGAGGGGCATTGCTGGCACATGATGGCATATATCACATTGGTGGATGTGTAGGTGAACGAGCCTCTGATAGTGTGGCTGATTGGATTAGGCCCTATGATGGTGTCCCCTGAATAGATATGTGGACATCAGTCAATCACATCAGCCACACTCTCAGAGGCTTGTTCACCTGCACAGGCTGATTACCCATTGTGGTTAGATCTGTTCAGACATAGAAAATGACAGTCCCTAACCCAAAACATTTTCACAGTAAAGAAGCACTATAAAATCTTTATGGCCTTTCATCCATACATCTCAGTGTGTTGCAAAGACTGGTAAGTATTCTTTGTCATTTTACAGAACGGGAAGTTGAGGCACAGTCATGCTGTGTGCCCATGGGAGAGACAGGAAAAGAATGGAGATCTGCCACTGGACTGTACAGCTTAAATGAAAAAAATATGATCTTCTAATATTATGATACACACAATTTAGACATAAGATGGGCCAGTTTAGAACAGAGTTGCAACCTTCACTGAATTTCCTGGCATTTATGCGTTTAGCCAGACCCTTAACCTCACAGTAATGCAGTTTTCTATCTCTGAATAGAATCACCTCCCCATTATAATTTTCTTGCCAATGCCTAAATTACCATCTTTTTGTTTAAGCACTCGACTTCAGACCCTTTGATCTCATACTCTCTGATCCGCTAATTGTCTCATCTATCTTCTGTTTCTGCTTTGCCTCCTTTGAATTCAGCTTGTCACTTTTCCCCATTCACCCCTTAATGCCCCTTCTCTGAACCGCTTTCAGTACACAGAGTATTGGCCCACTTCTGTTTCCTCTTCACCCTAATCCTCTGTATTTATTCCTTTCCATTTCATGCAGTGTGACAAACACTTCTCAGCAGTCACCTTTTATGTTAGTTTCTAATTCTAGCATGTGTTTGAGTAACCCCTTTTTCTTAACAAAAGCTTGATACATCTGGCTCAGAGCTGATTGATTCAGAACACATCACCTTCAAGGGAACATCTATTTATGCCTAACAATTTCACTGGGGAGTAATGCTCTGGATGCAATGGGGAGTTGATACCCAAAGTGTCCATCATTGAGTCAGAAAAATAAAGACTAGTGCACAATAAACAGCGTCCTTGGGATCCAAATAAATAAAGCTTCTGACAGATGGCAGTCTCAGGTAAAAGGGAAACACAATATAAGGTCTTAACCACGTGATTCTCATTAAGGTGAATTAGTCATTAGGCTAAGTCCTTGTTTGTTGTGCTAAAAATGGGCCTCCAAGTAACTGGATCTTCTGTTAACCATGTAATCATCTGCAGATGGTCTACCCAGTGCAACTTGGGCATCTTTTGTGTAAAATAAATCCTTCCCCTTTGGGGCATATTCATGGAATACACTCATGAAATACATCTGGATCACCGCTAGGTGTCAAAACATTTCCTACCGGTTCACATTAGGGAGCACCTCTGAGTCAGCGTAAACTGACTCTTTCAAGTATAAATAAGGATCAGAATTCCAAGGCGGTTGTGATTTTCCGTAAAGTTTTTGCAAAATGGTGGTTGATTATTTTGTTCTACTTTATATCTCAGGACAGAAAGCTCTCCTCCCATCCTCAGTGATTAGATGTGAAAACCTTTATTATTATTTATCAAGGGTTGGTAGTTCAGTGATGTATGAAAGAGGTGATTGCCCCAAGGAGTTACCAGTCTACCACTGTCTAATAGACACTGACACATAATTCTCTCTACGTTCTCTTAGGCTCAGGTTTCTCTTGTTCTGAACTAAACTAACGGAACCAATACAAAGAGACATTCTTCCACCATTATGTCCACTGAAGGCTGAATGAAACTGCTTGTTCATTGAGAGGTGATGTGATCCCAAACTAAGCCTGTTCCACCTCCCTGATTCGCAGGGCCCGCCTCATTACCCCTGTCTTTGGGATCACATCACCTCTCAATGAACAAGCAGTTTCATTCAGCCCTCAGTGGACATAATGATGGAAGAATGTTGGGGGTAGGAGGAGGGATTGTGTTTTTTTGCCAGTTCACCCTCTTCTCCTCCACAGATGCACTGTATTTTTTGGCACTCCTACTACTGTTAGCTGGAATTGTTCCATATCCATCTGCCTCTCACCCATGTCTTCTGGTTCTTTGTCTTTCCAACACCCCATCTACTGAGGCTTTCCAATGACAATCTGTGCAGCTGCAGATTGTCTCTTTGTATTGGTTCAGTTAGTTAGTTCAGAACAAGAGAAACCTGAGCCTAAGAGAATGTAGAGAGAATTATTCTTGGGTTTTTTTAAGCTTTGAAGGCCTTTCCCTGTACCTCTACTTTACAAGCAGTGCAGATCATCTTTATACACTGACCAGTTTTTATGTCAGGATATGCAGGAATCATGCACCTAAACAGCCTGATATTTTAGACGTGCTGCACACCCGCATCTCCCACTGACATCATTGGACTATTATTTCATTTCAGGAGGAATTATAGATGGGTGTTTTATTCAGGAGACTGTCTTGTTGGGTAAATTCCAATATTCATTATCCTAAACATTAAAAAATTAGACCTCAAAAATCATGAGATTGGCTCAAAGATCATGAGATTTTAAAAATAATATATTGTAGGTACTTTGTATTTGTTGGAGCACTTAGGGTCAAATTTTCAAGCTTTTTTCTGCCACTGTGAGGGTTAGAAACTTATATTTTAAATGAAAGGTGGGAGTTTCATCTAATCAAATGAATCCAGAGCATGGGCTTTGAGGAGAAAAAACTTGCAATACAATCACGATAATTGTCAACAATTACTTTTTTAATATGCAATATTGGAGTTACACAACATATTAAGTCATGTTCTCACCACTAGAGGGAGATATTGCCCTAATGTAACAGAGCACTAGGTAATTTAGTAATATGATTAAATAGAAAGCCATAATTCAAGCTCAAATCTTGACAGCAGCAAAAGAAGCACAGGAAAATACTGGCTAAGTAAATATACAATGCACTTCTGTTTATCCAAATGGCTTAGGGGATGTTGGAAAATTTCAGATAACCAGGAATTTGGCTAACCAGAAGTGCTATTGACAAATTTAGGGCTACATGGGGGACACACTGTGGATTTGTATAACTAGGGTTTTCAGATAAAAGGAATTTAGATAACTTGAATTATAGTGTATTTATTTAGAAAGGTTCATTTTATTCTCTCTTCCAAGTTAGAGAGCCTCACTTACAAATTGCTTATGTTTATTCCTTGTTCATTAGGGTTGGAGGAGTGCTTTGGGGTAACTTTTGAGGCAATTTAATAGTTAGGCATGGGACTTGGAGACCAGAGTCCTCTGTTGACTCCTGATCCTGACAATGACCTGCAATTAAACCTTGGTCAAGTCATTTATACTTTCTTTGCCTTAACTTTCCTCATCTGCAAAATGTGGGTAACTGGTTACAAAATGGAAATTTTGGGCACATTTCCTCCCCAAAATGTCAAACTTATTTGAAGTTTTCCATCCAGCTTTAATACTTACCCACCTTTCTGAAGTGCTTTGAGATTCCCTCCTTATTATCTAGGCAGTCAGCCTGCATCAGTAAAGCACAGAGGCACTAAGCTACAGAATTCCTATTAGTTTTGCTTACCTCTGAAAAGGCTCTGGTACATAAGGCTAAATTAAATATAGACCCTGTTATAATAGTGAATATCAGTATGACTACACAGCTCAGGAGGTCAGAGCTGGGGCGTGCTACAGAAGTTTGTTTCTAGCTGTTTCTCTCAGTCCCCCACAGTCTGTACATATGGTCTCATACTAACAAGACCGAAGATGCTTCATCAGGTCATAATGCTACAAAGCCTTTACAGCAGTGTTTCCCAAACTTGGGATGCCGCTTGTTCAGGGAAAGCCCCTGGCGGGCTGGGCCACTTTGTTTACCTGCCGCGTCCTCAGGTTTGGCTGATCGCGGCTCCCACTGGCGGTGGTTCGCCGCTGCAGTCCAATGGGGGCTGCGGAAAGCGGCGTGGGCCGAGGGACATATCAGCTGCCGCTTCCCGCAGCCCCCATTGGCCTGGAGCAGCGACCCGTGGCCAGCGGGAGCCGCAATCAGCCAAACCTGAGGACACGGCAGGTAAACAAACCAGCCCGGCATCCCAAACAAGCGGCATCCCAATTTTAGGAAACACTACTTTACAGTATTACCAACTACAAGTATTCAAAAATCACAAGTGATGTAATCAATCATGAGATTGGCTTCAACATTAAATCCAAAATGTGTGTGTATGTATATGTGCATGCACATATGTATTTGTGTGTACATGTTGGATTCTTTAGCTTTCTGAACCTTTAGGGTGCAGTTGGATCATGATTTAAAGCCTTTCTCCGCAACCATGAGGGTTGGAAACTTAATTTTTAAAAAAAATCTTGTATTCATGTGACTCAGAACTGGTGCTTCAATAAATACATCAAATACCTTGAGTGCTGACAACACTGCCTTACTCTCATGTCCACTGATTATGGACCACTCCCTGTCCAGTCATGTGTAGTTTAAATTAAACGTTTTAATTAATGAAGGTAAATTTCTGTTTTAATCCTCTATCTGTTCTTCCCTATGGGCTCCATCAGTTTTCAGTGGTGGATTGTTTTTTCATGTTGTATTTATTTTTTCACCAAATTGTTCTCTGGCCTTCCTTTACTCTTTTGCTTCCAGATCCTCTTATCTCTGTTACACTTTCACCTTGTGTTTTTGTTTGTTTTTTTTTAAATTGGGTTTATTCCATTTTCTAATTTTCACTGGACTTTTTTCTCTGCTCCTCCTTTCAACATCATTTTTCTGAGCCTTTTCACAGATGTACATTCAACCCAATGTCATTCAAGAATGGGTCTATTTTTAAAACTTTACATGTAAGAATGGGTTGAATATGAAGCCAAAAAGTTTTCTCTTCCCTAGTTGTTGTTACTACTATTGTTGAATTATAATTTTAGCCAGTTGAGTGAAACATAGATCCTCAACTACATTTTTCACTGTGGTTGGTGCGAACTGAAATCACATGTACATAGGAATTTATGTGGGTGGGTGGGTATGCACAAGGTATAATGAACACTGATAAACTCAGTGCTCAGTTGCAGCAAACAAATTCTTGTCTCCTGCTGGTTCCCTAATAGCTTTTATTAGTGGTCAGTGATCGCAATAGTTAGTTTTTGGTTGGTTGGTTGGTTTCATCAGAAGAAAGTGTTCTCATCTCCTTCCCAATACGGACCATAGATGCACAGTTCATTTGCCACAATCCTATTGAGCTGTACAACAGAGCAATTTTTTCTTATAATGATATCATTTGCATCCCCTTTAAATCTAAACCTCTAGTTTTTCATAGTAAGTTATCTATGGTTTTGGTTTTCAGTTAATTCACGGTGATTTTTTTTAGCTTCACAGTATCAGAACTCAGGCTGCTCACCCCCCATCCCCCAATGCAGTCTGAAAGAAAAAACAGTGGCTTCATTCTTAAAAAAAAAAAAACTTGTGAAGTTTCAGCACCAAACTCTAGGAGGGTAGAGGTCATAGTCTTATATCCTCATCAAGCTCCTGGCTTGTAATATCTCCCCATATTTAATTTTACCTGACAAAACATTTGCCATAATCAATAGCTCTCCCTATAGTTTGCTTTTCAATCCTTCCCCACCCACTTTCTCTATATTACTTTTATGGCCCCCTTTACCATAAAATATGAGCACCTTACAATCTTATAGATATTTATCCTCACAGCCTCCCAATAGGAAGTACTGTTATCCTCATTGTTGGGAAACTGAGGCACAGAGAGGCTAAGTGACTTGGCTAAGGCCACACAGGAAGCCTGTGGCAGAGCACGGTTTATTCTGTGTCTCCCAAGTCCTAGGCTAGTGCCCTACTCTTTATATTCCTCTGATTTCAGAATTACAAATACCTTGTTATAATGACCTGAAGGCATTTCCCAAAAAATGATTGCTATACAAAGGTTACAATATACAGAGTTTACACAAGTCAAACAAACTGTGTAAGCATGAGTTGATTCTAGGCAACGTTTAGTATCTACACATTGACTGAACTGCTGGTGTGTGGGCTCTGTTTAAGAAAGCTGAACAGACTATTTTTAAACATCCCTGATGTTTACACTGACTTTTGATAGAGGCTTGTCTCTCTACTATGTTGTAGTCTGACTTACAGGGCCACATGCTGCCATCTTAGAAGTACCTCGCTCCCAACATTGACACTGATGGGAGATTTGTGTGTAAAATGATGGGCAGATGAGACTTTTAGTCATTATTGCACCTATTACAAAGAGTCTCAAGTTTGAGCTGTTTTTCTTATAGCGTGTATGTCATTTGATGACATCTTGGTTTCTTATTTTCCTGGTTATCTCATTGTGTCCTTTTAAATGTCAGAGCTACCAGTAGGCTGCCTTGGCTGTTCATATCATCGATATCTTTTAGATGCCAGATAAACCTTAATAGATTTCTTAAAAGTACTAATGGTCTCTTTTCCTAGCCAATGAGTGAATAGAGCTATTGGCAATAACTCTTCCCCTTCCACCCGTCCAAACGTCAACCAGCTGTTGCCTTCACTCTGCTTTTGACATCTGACACAAAGCCACTCTCGTTTAATTTATTTGTTACCTTTAGTAACTTAAGTAGAGCAGTAAGTAGTTAGGACATGGCTGGAAAATTAATCCATATCAATTTGCCTAGATATTTGATGCCATAGAAGGAAATATGGCCGGAATTCATACTAATTGCAGCTTTATGGATTTTCTAATTTTATGCATTCTTCATTAGGCACATTGCTTATTTCCTTTTTGATGACCAAGAAGATTAACTCTAATCATGGGAAGTTCATATATTTATATTTGAAGCTGACATAAAAGCAAGCATGGTAACATCCCCAGATAAAGTGACTGACTAATAATAATTTCAGGCTATTATAATTGTTCTCTGAATTTCTGTTTGGTGACAATTTTTGTGATAATTACACACCATCAGTGTTCTAATGAACTATGAGACTCATAATGCTCGGACATGATGCACAGGAGCTTAGAAACATGTGTCACTAGCAGCTTCACTGCAACTAACATACCAAAATGTAGGCTTCATTAACAGTGTCCAGAAAGACAGATGAATCCCAATCCTGCTTAATCCAGTAGTTAATTTATTGATTGACTTTAACAGTGACGGCCCTTTGGTTGATTTTTAATAGTTTCTAAGTTGCTTGCTGGGGGTTTAATAGACATTTGCTTCACTGAACTCAATAAATACAGAGTGCAGTTTGAAATTTTGCAAACTGAAAAGGAAACAACTAACTGAATGAGGTTAGAAGGTTTATGGGTTTTTTTTCTAAATGTGCCTTTGAACTAAGGTCTAAGTCAAACTAATTTTCTGTTTCTAGATAGGAAATAATATTTAGCTGAAGACTGTGTTTGCTTGTGTTTTTTTTTTTTTTTTTTTTTTTTTGAGGGAGGGTTATCTACAACTTCCATTAAGACATTTATTTCATTGAAATTAAGTTTCAGAATGCAATAGCAGAAGAAAAAAATTGCTTTATTTAATCATACTTATTGACATGCTCTGGGTGAATTTTGTACAGTTTTATGCAGATACTGTATTTGTTTTAGACTATTACATTCACACTTAATCCAGGCTTTGGCTAACCTAAATATTTAACAATCTCTGGATAATCAATTTTTTCCCTTTTTAGTATCTCTCAATTTGAAAAAAAATTATAAGATGATGAAGTTTCATATCTTCTCTCATGGAATGGTCTGTCAAATCATAACTTTGAAACATAGAAAAGTATAAACTAGGGACAAATTCTTAGTTTAAGATACTTATAACTTCATAGTTGTATTTCTGGTTGAGTAGGAATTGCTACACAAAGTCCATAGTTATATAGAGGACTGTTTCTATGTCAATGAAGTAAGAAATATTTGTCCTTCCTCTGCCTCCCTCTTGTACCTTCCCAGCTAGGGCTTTTGTTTGCTCATCTCCATTCTCAATAGAGAAAGCTAACACCCAAATCTTGAAACAGAAGCCTTTTTAATTTCAATCTTTGAATTAGTTTCTAATCTAAATTTGTCACTACAATTTTTTCGTTTCAGTTTCCTTTCACTTCTGCTTCCTTCTGCTTGTTGTCCACTTAAATTTTGGGCAAGCACCTTACCACCTGCCTAACATACTTAGGTGATATAAAATAACAAACAGGTTGGATCCAAATCCACAAAGGGCCTACACTCTAATGTGAATATGGATAAAATCCTAAAATGACAGGTACAAGACATTAGTGCAGTCAAAGCCACTTCTAGATCCTAGCCTTGAGTTGTCTGGAAATAGAATCCCCTACTGTATCCTAACCCAAATCCATACTCATGGACTTCCCTTCCTTAACTCATGTCTAGTTTTCAATAGTATTTCTTCTTGATGAATAACAAGAGACACGTGTGTGTAATTAGAATGCACATGTTTTCGAATGGGATTTAGAACATGCTAACGTTTCCAGCCTAGCTTTCTGAATGGTTGTGCATGAACAAAGGATAGGTATCATCACTGGAGTCTGTTTAGATAGTATAAGTGAATCTGAGGGAGCTGTAGCTAGTTGTATTGCACGTGAAATAAACACAGAATACTAGAAAGTGTGTTCATTAAAAGGGCAAATATGTCATGCTGGTAGAAGGTAGGTACAGATGTGCATGTGAACTGAGCTCTCGGGATGTTCCCCTAGGTATAAATGGTTTAGAAAGCCTGAGATAGTCAGCTCACTGTAGGATTTCTTGATGCTCTTAAACTGTATATCACTTGTTCTTTTTCAGCTTGATAACCCAAGGAGAGTCTTTTCTTTGTTCATCATCAGTTGAGTATAGAGTTTATTTCACTAATACTGCAGAGAACTCAGGTCACTCACACACCTACCATGTGTTACTAATTTTGAGCCATGAACCAACTGCAAGTTGCAAAAGAGCATTCCGGGTTTGCATTTGTAAAATATTTGTAGACAGGTGTATGAAATTATTTAAAGAAAACAGCTGACTTGGTTCTCTGACTATCTGTCACTCTGGATGAGCATTTATTTTAAAGATTCAAAAATGTTTCATTAAGGAAAGAGTGAAGGTCTCATCAACCAATTGTATCATTCTCATCAGAGACTTATAGATTGATTGAGATTTCTGGTGCTCGTTGGTTTTAGTCACCGAATTGCATGAAAACAGATTTTGTCATGCTGTTTCAACCAAATTAGAAATAAAAGACAAATGCAAAATGTTTAACTTTCACAAGGATTTGTGGTGGACCTGAGGAATGGTTTTGAGTCAGTACTTATGTTATCTCATCCAGTTTGCTTATTCCCTATTACATACTGTTCCAGTTTAGAAGTTTCTTCTTTTAGCAGTACTCAATATTGGATATTTTGCAGTAATGTGAGATGCTTTGTGTAACAATTTGCATAGTAGTACCCAGAATTCTTTTCTAACTCAGAAATTTCATAGCATTATTGGTGTCACAGTTCAACCAGTAAACCAAAATGTTTGAGAGATATTTAAGATGTACCTAATTCTCCTTGGAATATATTATAAGTTTTTTTCCCACTTACTTACATAATCTAGCTCTTTGTTTTGTTTAACTGGAAACATTGTGATCCCTTTGTTCCCTTGTGTGATTGTGGAAATTTGGGGGGAAGCATGTAATAAGAGGAAAATTGTCTATCTTTCTTCTTCCCTCTTTCTACATATACACACAATAGATATAATATAAATAAATATAAGATACCTGATCATAGAATCATAGAAGATTAGGGTTGGAAGAGACCTCAGGAGATCATCTTGTCAAACCCCCTGCTCAAATTAGGACCAACAGCAACTAAATCATCCCAGCCAGGGCTTTGTCAAGCTGGGACTTAAAAACCTCTAAGGATGGAGATTCCACCACCTCCCTAGGTAACCCATTCCAGTGTTTCAGCACCCTCCTAGTGAAATAGTGTTTCCTAATATCCAACCTAGACCTCCTGCACTGCAACTTGAGACCATTGCTCCTTGTTCTGTCATCTGCCACCACTGAGAATAGACTAGCTCCATCCTCTTTGGAACCCCCCTTCAGGTAGTTGAAAACTGCTATCAAATCCCCCCTCACTCTTCTCTTCTGCAGACTAAACAAGCCCAGTTCCCTCAGCCTCTCCTCGTAAGTCATGTGACCCACCCCCCTGATCATTTTCGTTGCCCTCTGCTGGACTCTCTCCAATTTGTCCACATCCTTTCTGTAGTGGGGGAGCCAAAACTGGATGCAATACTCCAGATGTTGCCTCTTCAGTGCTGAATAGAGGGGAATAATCACTTCCCTCGATCTGCTCGCAGTGCTCCTACTAATGCAGCCCAATATGTCCTTAGCCTTCTTGGCAACAAGGGCACACTGCTGATTCATATCCAGGTTCTCATCCACTGTAATCCCCAGGTCCTTTTCTGCAGACTTGCTGCTTAGCCAGTCAGTTCCCAGCCTGTAGCTGTTCATGGGATTTTTCCATCCTAAGTGAAGGACTCTGCACTTGTCCTAGTTGAACCTCATCAGATTTCTTTTGGCCCAATCCTCCAATTTGTCTAGCTCATTTTGGACTCTATCCCTACCCTCCAGCATATCTACCTCTCCCCGCAGCTTAGTGTCATCTGCAAACTTGCTGATGGTGCAATCTATCCCATCGTCCAGATCATTAATAAAGATGTGGAACAAAACCGACCTCAGGACCAACCCCTGGGGCACTCCGGTTGATACCGGCTGCCAACTAGACATCAAGCCGTTGATCACAACCGATTGAGCCTGACAATCTAGCCAGCTTTCTATCCTCCTTATAGTCCATTCATCCAAGCCATACTTTTTAACTTGCTGGCTGATCTGCCCAGCCTTTAGAAATCTCCTAGATGAGATGGAAAAGTCTCCTTTAAGTCCCTGTATATATTTATATCTTAAAGATCCTACTAAAACCTTCGCCCAAACCTAGAAGGCAGCATGTATATATGTGTGTGGACAAGAGACGGAGGGTTTCACATTCTGGTGGGCAGAGAATGGAGGTAGTTCTTAAATGTTAGAATAAACTCCTGAAATTTTGGATGCGCATCTGCAGCAAACCACCCAAATTCCAAGTTTTTAGTGGGGCAGTCATAGATAATATAAAGTTTACGTGGATATTGAATTATACATGCTCCTGAGACCCAAATAATTGACACATAAAGAATGATGGGGAGGAGATGGGGAGGAAATGGGGTAAAAAGATGGGATGGAATTCAGATATAGAGACAGAATGACCCCTTTTCTTCTTTCCCTCCTTCTCTGAAAAATGGTAGGCCCAAACTGTCAGGATATATTTGTGAACTACATTTTTTGTACATGTTTAAGCTGGGCAAAATGGCACTATGCAGAGGCATGTAGCTAAGACTGCAAAGTGATTTCTCATAACCAGCTGAGGTTTGCTCATTACATCACGTTGACTGGCATCAGTATGCCAATTTACAGCCAAAGGCAATGGTTGTCTAACTGTGAATTTGATTGCCCACTCTTTGATCAGTGTTACATCCAACCACCATTTATCCAGAAAGACACTAAGCAATTTCATTGTGGTTGAGAGGTAAAACTGAAAAGATGAACTGTGCACCCGCTCAAGTGACACCTTGTGAAGTGCCACTTACTGTGGTGATGTGATTTGGGCAGGCAGTGCAGTGGCAGAAGGTTTTCATCTTTGCAGGAGATAGGATATTTTAGGAAAAAGGCAGAGTGCAGTAAACAATGAAAACAACAACATAAACTCCAGGCTAGAATTATTGTCCCATGGAAATATCTCTTCCAGACATTTGAAAGCAGCCAACCTGAAGATTTTAAAGATAATGCCGATCCAGTATAGAATTAACCAGCAGAGGCAAATTGACTATTTGTTTGAAAGTACAAGTTTATTATGTGGAACCCTTTTTGTTTCAATTAATATTAGTGTTACCAGATAGCATGAAACAGGATTTACATTTTAGGAGCATCACCCATTTGTCCTAGAATTTGTTTTGTTACATTTATAATCATCATCCTTAAGTTCTTATGGCTCGACAGTCTTTCTTGGATTGAAACTGTGTCACTGAATGCACAGAGATATTCATGGTTGCTTTTTTGTTGCTCAGTGGTACCAGAACAATGACCAGTACCTGTGTAATTCAGTTTAGCATTTACTGTGTCGGGAGTATGAACATGCTGCAGCGTTCACTGTAAGGGGAGTAGGAACACAACAACTAGTAATATGAATGAACAGGCACTGAAAGCTCAGCTCCCTAGGTACTGCAATGTAGATGTATCCCCCAAAATGTCAAGTTCACCATTAATGACATTTCCCCCTTGGAAAGATACACTTTTATTGTCATAGGAACACAAGTGAAGGGCCAGGGAAATCAAAAAGGGAACTTCCCTGGAGCACCATAGTAAAAATGATGTGATTAGGTCAGATAAAGAGCTTTCCCCAACAATTTTGCACTATGCATACTAGCATACAGTATCCTGAATGCAAGAAAAGTGTGTGTGCATTGCACAACACTGCATGAGGTGTGAGAGTAATTTAAAAGACGATAAGGTAATTGTGGTTGAAACAGCATGTGGATGTTTTTTTCTCTTTGCTCAAGCTGAAGTCATTACTTCCTCATCCCATTCAGGATAATTATCCTGATTAATATAACTGGAAAGTTATTTGTTACAACCAGTATTCATAAAAAAAAGTTTATATGAAGTAAGCTAAGCTCCAAGTCTTCTCATATATGATGGGAAATAATGCAACATGCCACTCTTGAATGATAGGAACATATATCATAGATGTATGAAACAGGAAGTGTAGCAGCAACAGTTTTAGAATTGTATTCAGATTTCTCCTTGCAGTGACAGTCACACAGCTCTCAGGAAAAACACCACTTTTCAATTGTCTCCACTGAACTTGTCACAAATATTACAGCACGGATGCCATCATACCCAGAGGTCAAAGGATACCCTGTTTTTGTCACTTCTTAATTAATCATTGGTAGGTTGGCACATCTCTTATCAGATAATACTATGGAAGTGATTTACTTTACCTCTCAAAGCACATTTTCATTTGAAACTAATACCTCAACTTTTAACTTTCACTATCATGTAAAGAAAGTTGGATGGAATTGAAATTTACCAATGGATTAAAGTACATCAAGATTAATATATGAGAATCAATTAAAGAGAAAATGTCCATCCCACACTGGTATGCCCAAAATACCTTTAGATGCTTACTATTGGAGGGAGCTGTGTTTTTCTCCCAAGCACCATATAGGAAATGAATACTTACAAGAACTATACCATGGTGACAGACAATAGATGATGTGATTTAAAACTGCACAACCCACTAGTCCTGAGGTAGACGGAACATTCAAAAATACCTACCTATTGGTATCTAAGAGGAAAAAACTTCTATTCAAAGTCACTTCAGAATACAGGTGGCCAAATACTTTAAAAAATAATTGAACATTCATTTGAATAAAACATACATATTCACATTACTTTTAGTTGTTTTCCACAAACATTTGTGTCAAGCTTTCTGAAGTGACTCTGGATTGCCGATCTCAAGTCAGACTGTCAAACCAGGGAACAAACCCCCAGTGGATTGTATGTTCTATAATGAGATTTCACCAACCCAGTATCATCTGTGAACTCTTCAGGCACTATAGCAGTCTTGACACAGAGTCACAGATAGTCCTCCTGGGTACTCCAGTATATCTTTCCACCTTGACAAGTCTGCCTTTCTGACAGATTGTTCCTTCCACCAAAAATCACAATGATAATCAGGTTACTCACAGACCTAAAGGACCAGTCACTTACCCCAGGTCAATTGTACTGTAGGTCTTTCACCAAAGACAATGTTTGTAGTCAATAAATTAACTGAAGATTATTAACTAGGAAAAATAAAAGACAGTTATTTACAAGGTTAAAGCAGGTCAACATATACACACACAAACGAGTTACAATCTTAGGTTTCAAAAGGAAATAGAAGTTGCTGAAATGTGCAAACTCTATATGCCCTTTAGGGCCAACCAAAGCTAAGCTGCTTGGGGATCCATTGCTTATGTTTAGAAATATTGCCCTCTCCAAATTCCAAAGAGCATAGTAATACAGTTCTTCATGGTCATGGATTTTTATAACCTCTCCCTTGAATTCAAACTGTGATGGAATGAAGATTTGTGCACATCTCCTCTTCATGGGCTTGGAGGAAGCCATTAACAAAATATTTTGCCCACTGATGTTCCACAATAGTTTATCTTGTGTCTGTAGGCCTCCTTTTGTTGGGCAGGAGATGATACCACTTGTGGTAAACAAGTAGTTCATGCTTGGTAATACTTCTCTCCTGACTATCCCTTATATACTACCTTATAACATGGGATATAGATATTATATATAACCCCGTTGGGGTTTAGAAAGCATAACCCCTTTAAATATTTTTCCTGAGGGGGGAAGTGCTGATTGTTCCAGAAGGAGGAAGTGTTATAGGTGGGAGGGGGAGCAGAGAAAGAGGGGTGAGAGCAACAGTGGGGGAGTGTCTGGAGCTCCCAACAGAAGGGCTGCAGCAAGCAGGCCCTCACAGAGTGAAGCAGTCAAGAACCTGCCTGAAGCCTGGGAGGGACAGAGAGGCTGATTGGGGGCACCCCAGGACAGGAGCCAGAAGGAGCACTGTTCCAGGGAAGAATCTCCCGAGGAGGACAGACCAGCGCTGGACCCAGTATCATTGCTTCCCAGAGCTGCATAGGGCTGTGTGTACTGGGCTTGTGACTTTTCATTGGGAATAAGGAGGGAGACTGTTAGCTAGTTAAGTGGGGAGGTTGTCATTCTGTGTCTGTTTGCAGAGAGCGGCAGAAGAGGGCACAGGAGGGGTTTGCTGCGGGGAAGTTTACTAGTGCCAAAGATGACCAGGAGCACCCAGGACTCACCAGAGGACTGGAACTTTGCCCGGGACTCCTGAACTCTGTGTGTAGACACATTGCTCAGTGTCTACCCTTCCAGACTGTGGTACCACTAGGCCTGTGGAGCCTTGTGTTGAATGTAATCCTGTTTTACCACTCCCCCTATATTTCCCCCTGTTGTTTTTCTCCTTTCATCCCTCTGTAAATAAACATTTCCCTTTCCTATATTCATTGTACTTTTCCAGTGTGTGTGTGTGTGTGTGTGTTCACTCTGCGGGGTTTGGAACAGGTACCCCTTGGGTGGAAGGGATTTTCCCTGCTGTGTTCCTGTGAGTGCCTTCTCTTGGCCGGAGCTGCCTGCAGAGCAGACTTCATCTTGGCCACGAGGGTGCTAAAATTACATATAAGTGCAGCAACTCTCAAGCATTTTATAAAGTTCAAACACTAAACACATTCATGTAAACTTAACAAAGCTAAAATACTGTTGAGCCAGACTGGTTGCCAGCTATGCATTTGTCATTTTTCAGTGAGGCCTCTGGGCCTATGCATGAACTATCACCTGGTCTGCCAGCATCACAATTTGTAGTGTTTTCAATACTGGTGTGAATATATATGCACAGTGAAAGAATTGTAAATACTTGTGCAGCTGTGTCTGAGCCACAAGCAATTTATGTTAGCCTACCTAGTCCTCTAATGAAGGAGAAGAAACATCATCATAGTACATATATAACTAATCCTGCAGTGCCAACAGTAAATACTCTGAGCTATGACCATCATCATCATGGCAAATCCCAATGAAACGTAGACTCCTTCTAGATTGAGCCTCCCCTGGATCGATCTCTACTTATGTCCTTAAAATGATCTGGTTGGATGTTCACTTTATATCCATCATGGGCACTCTTATTGTGCCACCAAACCTTTTGGTTACCCCATGATTACTAACCATGTAGTGACAGTCCTTGGAATTCATTTGTTTTCTATACTAATAATGTATCCATACCAAAAAACTCACTGAAACTGAACCAGTGCTGATGGAAGAGAATGCTGGTTTTGGCTATGAATATCCTCACTGCTGATCTTGTCCTGCCACTTAACGCGGAGCTCCTGATGAAGACAATGGGAATTAAAATCACCAACCCACTGCTCTTCAACCTCCACCCACATTTCACTGCCATGCACCCACTGCTATAAAAGTGGTTGTATAGATCCACAGCTTTCTGATAAGCTTGATGTCCCAATGTCTCCACAGAGACCACTGATGGGCATGAACATGGCTGCAGCTGCTCTTATGTGAGCATTCATATCTTTCAAACTTCCTTCAGCACTGTCAATGACAATCCCTAAGTAGTTGACAATAGCCATTTGCTTAATATGCTGTCTGAACAGGTTAATACTAAGCTGGTTGTAATTTGAATTGGAGGCTGCTTTTGATTTTAATAGCCGAGACATAGTTTTATCTGGATTAATAACCATACAGACGTGCAGTGCTTCTTGCCCAACCAGATTAGCCATCAGCTGCAGTGATGCATCATGCCAAGCTGACAGGGTAATGTAATCAGTGTTTTCAGGATCTCAACAACTGCCTCCTCAACTAATCCATCAATCAAGTATTGTCAGTATTTAACAATGATGGTGACAGGACACAGCCTTGCTAAACTCCCGGAGAAATAAGAAACCATGTTACATATCTACTGTTAACTCAAACCCAGCTTGTATCACCAACACTGTCTTCCCAGCCATGCTGAATCACCTCAACAGATCTCACAAGTTTGCTCAATACACTAATCAAAAGCCTGACAGAAGTCTATAAAAAGTGCTGTACGTAGCTTATTAAATTCAGCCATCTTCTCCAAAAGCTGTCTCAAGGTAAAGATCTGGTTGACAGTGGAATCAGGTATAAAGCCACACTAGGTATTCTTGTCTTTGCTATCAAGTGCCTCACTAATTTGAGACATTAACATGGAAACAAAGACTTTTCTTGGGACCAAACTAAGTGGTCTTGTTGCTACATTTAGTCTTTATTGCCCTTTTTGACCTGAGGAAGAATAACCTCCTTCTTGCAGTCATCGGGGATGATATTAATGCACCATATGGTCTGGAAGAGCCTATGCAGCCGTGTACAACAATTTAGCAACTCAGGGGTGCCTTCCCAGACTCAGTTTATGGACTTTAATCAGGATCTCTTCTTCATTCAAGGAAGGTGGCTCCACCAGAACTTCCTGCCCCACCACAAACAAAAGCAAAAAGTGGACAATCAAGGAGCATCTTGAAATGATCTTCACATAGATACAACTGACTATGCAGACTCTGATGCTGCCATCCCTATTCTTTTACTGGACAAGCTGGAGCCTATAGTGGGGCACATAAGCCACCATGCAAGTCAGAAGGGGTTTATGGGGTACTGAACGCCCAATCAGTGCAAATTGAAATACCTGGAGCAGAAGGCAGATTCCCAGGGAGGGAGTCGAAAAGATGAGCCCATGCTCATTTGGAGAGGAGCAGACAGAGCGAGCAGATGTGGGACTCTCACAGTGGAGAGAAAGTTGGCTAGAGCTAAGGATTGGGAAAGGCTGGTGCCTAGCAGAACTCCAGAGGAAAGGAAAGAGTTTAAGATTGTATTGCCATAGACTTGTTTTGCATTTTGAGTGCCTTGAAAGTGATGTAGCCGAAGAGTTAAGTCCCTGCAACCCAGAAGGCACTGAAGGCTCGGCAGAGCAGCATAAGACCAGCTGGAGAGCAAAAATCAGAGTCTGATTGGGTTTGACTTTGGGATGTCATGAAGTCATTGTGTATGCTGAATGAAAGTCAGAGCAAATAGTTTGTGGCCAATCCATAGGCTGCAGTTAGGTTGCATAAACCATTTGGCAGTCAATTTTTGAGTAATGAACATATTCCTGAATGTTAAAGTCTGTCTGTGGATACTTTGTGAATAGAAAAAGAATGTCTTTGCTATGGACTTAGAATTATTGGCTAGGCTTCACTTCAGAGGCCCTTATCTGAGCCAAAGCCTTCTCTAGTTGGAAATTGTTCACTAATTCTTTCTGAGGGGAGTTCATTCATCTGTGCTGCCAGGGACCTGGTAAATCAAATGAGCTGGGACACTGGACAGTTTGATGCTATTTCAATTCTCAGTAAAGTACTGTGCATCGTTTTTTGTTACACAAGCAGGAATCCAGGAAAGGCAGGACACGATCAGTGCTAGAATGTCTGCTAGATTACTTGTTTCTCTGAGCACAGCTTCACATGGCAGGTTCTGCAGTGGCAGGCTTAGTGATCTTTCACATGGCAGGTTCTGCAGTGGCAGGCTTAGTGATCTTTCTCTCTCTTTCTCTCTCTATTAGACCTTAATCTGGGTGGTGCTGAACAGCTCCATATCCCATTGACTGTGGATGTTCAGCACTGCTCAGCGTTAGGCCCATACTGTTATTTTCCCCCCTATAACTATACAAAGACTTTAACTCTCTAAAGAAAGACTGGATTTTTGTATGTGTGTGGTGTTTTTTCCCTCCACATAGAACTTTAGTTTTCAGGGTCAAGTATTTGGAGAGCTAGAAGGTACTGTGAGTGCTTGTGATTACATTTACCACCAGCATAACAATGCAAATTTCAGCATATCCAACAGAAAAGGTAATCAGGTAGCCAAAGGAGAACAATTATCTTCCCTACTAATTGGCAAGTTCCTATTAACCTTTAATTAACTGTGAATTTTCAATGGGTCTGAATGATGTTGCTAGGCTTCTTGCTGGTAGAAGGTCATAGAAATATCTTTTTTTCCTGATTTCACAGATACAGTATAAATAAAATATAGGTGCATATAGGATGTATAAGGTCATAATCTTCATTTGCACTTTGAAGTGCATAAAGTATGAAAATATTATGCTGCTGAAAGGACTGGGGCTGCCAGGAGATTTTTTTCTTGTAGCTTCAAAAGAAAATTCAAATGGATTTACATTCTGAGTTTGTTTCTCTTGGCACATTTTTGATACAACCAGCAGCCATTACTTAAAAAGGCTCAAGACTGATTAGCATAGAGCCTATTATGCCTTCTTTAGATGCCATCCTACAGAATATTCCCTGTGGGCCAAAGGTTAATATACACAGAAGAAACAAAACACTATTCTCCTGTGTGCCAAATTATTCAGCATTCTGGAGATGGCATCTTTTCAGATGTGCTGCTCCCTTTTGGTAATGGTTTACCATAGAAAATACAGTGAGGTATTTCATTAACCAGCACCCAAGCAAACAGATAACTGAGCATGCAGAGCATTCATTTGCATATACAGTTCCCTGTTTGCCATGTGTACATGCACATTCTGCATGTACAGCATAGGCAAGGATATTTGAAAAATTATCTGGCCCAAATCCCCTCAACCAGCACACGGATCAAGCATTGGTTGTTGTGAGGAAAGCAATCCTCCCCTGCAAGCTGCAGAACACCCTGTTGAGCCGCTGTTTAGCTGCCAGTATGGCTACAATGTTCACCTCTGTAGTGCAGATGAGGTGGGAGATGAAAAGTCCATGGATCCATGCCTTCTCTGCCGCTCTCCTCCCTGGCCTGTTCCCACCTTTGGGAGTGCATACCATGGCATGCCACCCTCTGTGTGGCTCTTCCTAGACTTGCCCACACCTTGTAAAACAGGATCTCACATATTCTGCTGCCAGGGAGATCTCTGCTCTGGAGAAGAAAGGGCAGTATTTAGAATAATTGAAGATTAGGGTTGGAAGAGACCTCAGGAGGTCATCTAGTCCAACACCCTGCTCAAAGCAGAACCAACCCTAACTAAATCATCCCATCTGATTTGGCCATTGCCCATGAATTTCTACAGGTGTACTGTTTTTCCTACCTTGGGGCATTTACAAGATTCAAATCATGTTTACTAACAGGACACTGTAAAAAAAGAGTGTCAGGCTTAGCTGGGATAACTTACAACACAGCTCATAAATCACTAGGTACAGCACGTAAAGAGCACCTGCTATAGCTAACAAGGGGATTCTCACACCTTCTCACAGCGTTAATCACTACAGTGTGAAGTGACACCTGCTCACTCATTCACAACTGTATGGTAACCCATTTCTTCTCCCAGTGATGATTGATGAAAATCCCTATAGCACTACAGTAATTATTTACCTGGAAAACAAAAGCAATATTAAGAAAATAGTTAATGCATTTTAACTAATTATAACACACTTTAGCAGCTGGAAATGATGAAGAGACATAATGCCATGACACCAGCTGACTGGGGACCATCCGCAAGTACTTTGTTGACCATTGCTGGTCCACAGATCACAGTGTGGGAACAAGTGAACTAGCTTATTTACCAGAGGTGACAGCTATGTGACATAACAAAACCTAAAACAAGATGAAAGCCATCTACCTTGTTTTGGGCCTTGATACAATAAGATGCTCATCCCAGCTGCACTGAAAGATTAAGGGAAATACCAATAAGAACCATCACCAAAATGACGGAGAATTGTAGGGCAAGAATTAGCCACTAGAAGGAGTCCTTTAACTTCCATGAATGAAAGAGAAAATGCACATCAATGGTAAAAATTGGATTTGCTTGTGTTCAAACAAAGCACTGACATGCTGGGATGTGTCAACAGACAGCATCCTATGCTTCTAATAACAAATTACCCTTCTGCAAAAAGCCAAAAAAAAAAAAAAACAACCCCAAACAAACATAAAACAAAAAGCAGATGCTATAGTTTCCTTCCTGCTCCCATTGAAGTCAGTGGCCATTTTATGACCAATTTCACTGGGAGCAGCATTGGACCATGTATGTTATGTTTCCATTCTCAGAAACAGTTAATATTTTCATTAAATGATGAAAATTGATATTTTTGGATGATAAAGGTCAATTGAATGTTGAACATGTAGTGATCTGTTTGACTCAGAGAGATCAAACGATATGAAGAATTTTAAATAAAATTATGACCCTGACAGCATTTGAACTCTACCTTTGAAATGTAAGAGACATACTTTAGCCACAACAAATGTTGGATTACTCTCTGCATGGCAATTTTCCCCCTGTATAACTTAGAAAGCAGAGAAGGACTTAGATGAACTATTAATGCTTACAGCTGGTCTTCTTCCCCTTGGAGTTGAATCTACACTTTGAAAACTGCTTTGCCTACCACCTAAGGAGTAAATTGTAGAGTAAGCAGGAGCATGTAGTTGCACTCCTCCAAGAGCAGACCAGGGACTATATTTCAACTCCAGGAGGTACAATATGTTTCTTGATCCCCTCCTTGCTCTAGAGGGTAAGTATGACTTTTTCCTCCACACTGATTTGGCTGTATAGGCTAGTTTATTGGGGGAGAGAGCCAAGGGTCTACCCACTCCCCTTCTCAGGCTTCTGAGTCGCTGCAGGGGCTGATGAGCTTTAAATTACAGCAGCCTTCTTAGAGCAGCTCAGAATTCCCACCATGTTGTGTGCTGTGGTCCTACCCACTTTGTGATCAGTGGAAGGCCTCCTGCACTGGGATTTGTGAGGGCAGAAGTGTGGAAGATCTCCACTGTGCCTGAATGAGGGGTATTTACCCCAGGACCTTTCCGTCACAGTTCCAGCCTCTATACACCACTGGATGATCTGTTCCCCCTCTATCCCCATCTTAGACGTAAACTAAGACACTGTTAATAGTTTGGGATCCAGCTATCTCACATCATCCCATCAAACTCAGCCCTCTGACACTGCTGAACTCCACAAGTACAATACAGTGGGAGAGGCCCACATAGGTGCAGGGGGCGGAGCATTTTCAAGATCGGGATGAATGTTATGGGACATTTGCTAGATGAGATTAGGCTGTTTCATCAGTAAAGACTCCCATCCAGAAGAAGAGAGAATTGTCATGCTCCATGGAACCTAGTGTCAAAGGAAAGAGGAAAACATTCTTGGGGGCTGGCTCAATTACTTTTCTTTCTTTTTATTTTCAACTTTTGTTTGATACCGAGGTACTAATATCCAGAGTGTGACCCCACCCCCGATTCATATTGAGTAGTGCCTCAAAGTAAAGGAGGATATTCATAGTCCTGAGATAATAAGCACCTTATAAATACCAAAGTGATAGACAGAAAGAGATCATCACCACTTAGCATCATCATTACCAGCCTTTCCTTTATAAAGGAAACAGTGCTATTTAGGATAACACAGTTGTGGACACAAGCTCCCAAACCATATCTGGTGAAATATGATTTAGCTGCACTTGCTCCTTTTTCAAGGAAGACCCAAAGATTATGCTTGATTGTTATGGCCTTGCTCCTGCACATGCAGATTGCTGCCCCCATACAGGCTCCAATTACTTAAGTGGGATTCCACATGAGTGAACTGGTGTGTATATAAGAAAGTTTGCTGCCAGGGAGACTCGTGCCTGAAGCGGAAGGGGCAGGATTTGCCCACCTGTCCATAAATTGCTATGGATGTGTTGTTTTTACTGCCATGGTTCAAATCTTAGCTTACCCATACCATTGACTGCCATTCTTCCCTGACCACTTGGGAATGTATAGCTATATATAAAAACACGACATAATTAGAAGAATAAGATGGTCAGTCTTGCTGAAGAAGAATGCCTCTCTCCCTTAATTAATCTCCCACAGGGGATTAAAAGTACCTAGAGATGGACAGAATCCCTTTCTAATGATGCACATAGTCTGCACAGCCCTCAGCACTGAGAATGCCATCACGAATCTCAAGCAGTGGCATCTCCATGGTTTATGTGGCAAGAATCAACTCATACCTTTTTTTGCCTCTCTTACGATAAGCTTAAAATGGGAACAAATAGTCTTTCTCCTCAAAGCTAATTAAATTTTTAAAGCCTCCTGCCCTTGCTGCTAATAAGCCTTTCACTGTCCGAAAGATTAGCAACATTGCTGCACTAACAGCTTCAAACTGAAGGCCCTTATTTGCTGGATCACACGGACACCAGCAGAGCCATTCACATCCGCAACACCACCTCATTTTTCCTGCCATTTGACACTAAACATTATTAGAAATGCACGGTTGGGCAGCAAAGGCTCTGAAAGTGGGTTTCTTGAGCCTTTTTGTCACAAACATTTGCACAATTCATCTCTTAAAAGATTGTGTGAATCAAAGTTCTTGCGGGCTTTTTCAGCAGCATGGGTAAATTTCTTTTTAAAGCTGTGTCAGAGCTTTTTGTGTCTGTGTATTATTACAGCAGAAAGTTCCTTAGAGTCTCCACTTACTCTGTACTTCTGAACATGCCATAGGTTTAATTGAAAACTTTGTTTTTCTGATTAAACCTGTGACTTTTACCGAGTTCTACACAGTCACGAGGTCAGATCCTCAGCTGGGATAAATCAGTGTAGCTCCATTGGCAATGGTAGTTTACACCTGCTGAGGATCTTGCTCACAGTTTAATATGAATTACCTCTATTATACAAACCAGAATGCCTTATGTGTTATGCTCCTAGCAAACCTTGGTCTTGCAGAGACTCATTCCAGTTTGGAGAATGAGAACAAAAATAAACACAGATTCATAAAAAAATGCTACTTAGTTGGGCATGTGATGGACTTCCTAAGGCATTGTTAGGTTTGTAGATATTTTTAGTGAATGCTTGTCACAGAATATAATATAGTTTATAGAACCCCCTCTTCCATGAAACTAACAGAGCTCAACTCCACTTGCTGGAGGCAGAGGAGTCTGGGGACTGATTAGTGAACAGCAGCAGTCTTCAGATGTCAAACAGTAGTCAAAATAGCATTTTTACTCTAACTCTCCTTTCCTATGTGGGAATCTATGTGACCATACCTTATACAACAATATAAAGTTAACTTGGAACATATTAAATATATTAGAAATTGGCTAACAGGTAGGTCTCAAAATGTAATTGTAAATTGGGAATCGTCACTGAGTGGGTGTGACTCCAATGGGGTCGTGCAGGTATCAGTCCTTGCCCCATGTTATTTAAAATTTTTATAAATGACCTGGAAGAAAATAAAACAATCACTGTTAAAGTTTTTAGATGACACAAAAATTGTGGGGAATGGCAATAATGAAGAAGTCTCTGATTTAGAGAGATCTGGATCCCTTGGTAAACTGTGTGCAAGCAAACAATGTGCATTTTAATAAGGCTAAATGTAAATGTATACATCTAGGAACAAAAAACAGGATGGGGGACTCTATCCTGGGAAGCAGTGACTCTGAAAAAGATTTGGGGTTTATGGTGGATAATCAGGTCAACGTGAGCTCCTAGTGTGACACTGTGGCCAAAAATGCTAGTGTGATCCTTGGATGCATAAAGAGGGAAATCTTAGGAAGAGTAGAGAGGTTCTTTTACCTCTGTATTTGGCACTGGTGTGGCGGTTGCTGTAATATTATGTCCAGTTCTGATGCTCACACTTCAAGAAGCATGTGGATACATTGGAGAGGGTAAGAGAAGAGCCATGAGAATGATTAAAAAAAAATTAAAAAACCCTGCCTTATAGTGATAGACTAAAGAGCTCAATCTATTTAGTATAACAAAGAGAAGGTTAAGGGGTGACTTGGGTACAGTCTACAAGTATCTACATGGGGAACAAATACGCAATAGTGGGCTCTTCAATCTATCAGTGAAAGGTATAACATAATCCAGTGGCTGGAAATTGAAGCTAGATGTGCAGTTTTATTTCTGTTTCAGAAAGCATCAAACAGCAGGTCAAAAAACAACAGCTAGCTAGTTTTGCTTTAGTCTATTCTGTTTTGGAGTTAGTGTTTTGAACAAATCAAGTGATCATAGAGCTGTTTTCTTTACATGTAACTCACACTCACTGAAAGTGCTGCATACTACGGGTGTTGGCTGAAAATTAATGAATGAATGGCAGTGATAGGTTGTGAAAATATCCTTTACTGGGTAGCTATGATAATCTACCTTGGTATGGTTACCTCTCAGGTAACCTTTCCTTTTACAGAAAGGATTAGTCTGAGGAAAAAATAGCACTTTCTTCATGTACTTTGAAGTGAACCTTCTTCTGTTATGTAGGGCTGGTGATTGTCCTGAAGGGAAATAATGGACAAAGATGATACATGTAATATTTTACTGTAGTCTTTTTGTTTCATTCTTAAACTGAAAGAACATCTTGCACATCATAAAAACAGGTGTTCCCATTACCTACTAATATATTTGGTCCCAGTGCTCCATCAGACTCAGTGCTCTTATTGATGTCTAATTTCATGTTCTTGGTCAACACTGGAATGCATATCAATCTCTCTTCAAACCCCGGCTGTACATTAACATCTACAGGATGGTTCATCAAAATTACCAGGGAAAAGTGTCAGGTCCTCAGGCCCACTGGCAATCAGCCAGTAACTGTTTGCTGTTATGGTGCAATGCTCCCAATGCTTGAATTGGTTTCTTTATTAGTTGAGTGAGGTAAATGGACATCCTTGTTCTGGAGACATGTGATTGCAGTTCTGTGAAAGACATTCTGAACTGGTCTCTTGCTTGTATGATGCTCCAGAATTCCTGCTCATGAAGATGATATAAGCTTCCTTCCAAAAAGCTACTTCATTTCTGAGCTCTTAGTAGCTGCTACTCCAAAAACATCAGAACGTACAAACCATGACTTCCATCTTTATTATTCTGTTTCACTTATTGCTTTAAACTCCATGGTATCCCCTTCTTCCTCTGATTTGCCAGTACTGGAGATGAAGGGAAATCTGGGAAAGGATTTGAAGGGAAGTTAAGGGAAATCTGGCCTGACAGGCAAGCCATTAGCTGATATTTCAGTCCTAAATCACCTTTATATGCCCCCATTTGCACAACAGTCTGGGGGGAAGAAACTTCAGATTTTTCTGTGTGTGTGTGTGTGTGTGTGCATGTATGTGGGAGAAAATGATATGTTGTTTATTTATAAGGAAAATTGCCTTTATTTGGAGGAGTTCAACAGTGGCATTATATTACAAAGATGATCAAGTTTTTCTGAATTTTCATACAGATTAAAATTTTCACAGCGAAGTCAGTAAAATAAAAAAAAGGCAAAATTTTATCCCTTGTACACAATATGTGAGTTTGCAGCAGTATAAGTAAATCCTTCAGTCCTTAGTCAGCTGTCACTGTGTCCCCTAACAACCCAACACTATCTCCTCCACCCCATTTCTCTGTGCAAGCTACTACCCGTTTGCCAGTAAAACTCAGCTTTCAGTTCAGACAGCACAACGTAAATTAAATAACATTTAAAATACACAATTGCATATTACTTATAATGGTTATAATTTATAAAAAAGAATTAACATATTAGTGCAAGGAGCTGAATAAAGGTTATTGTATGGGCAGATGTTTGCACTTATCTTACTTATTTGCCAGCACAAATACAGATTTAACTGTGTTTTTCTGTATTTTTTAATTTAAGTTGCCATTTATTTCCAGGGCAATTGACATTAGAGCATTGTACTATGCTGTTTTCAAGCCCAAGAACTTAGCCACATATGATTCGAGAGCTGAAGGTGAGTATCTTTGCTTTATACTCCCCAAGCCTTCCAGCACACTAGCCTGCATTCTACATATCCTGCAACTCCAAAGCTCTAAAATACTCATCATTATACTTTTCCTTCACAGAGATTGAGCTACCATATTTCACTGTGCATGTACGTCATCCCTGAGAGGAGCCCAGGAATAGACTAATTGTGCCCAGTTATTACC
Source organism: Lepidochelys kempii (assembly GCF_965140285.1). Lineage (NCBI taxonomy): Eukaryota > Metazoa > Chordata > Testudines > Cheloniidae > Lepidochelys > Lepidochelys kempii. Next base: position 27,250,689 of record NC_136387.1, read on the forward strand.
AGTCAAATACCATCTAATGTAATTAGCCAATTTCTTTATCCCTTAACTTGCTAATTCCTTTAAGATCTAATTTACATAGTAGTCCAGTGCAGGATAATTCCTGTAGTCAGCATACATCTGCTATCATGCACCTTGATTTAGGTTGCCTTCCTGAAGACATTATGCTGTTGCATCAGAACCAGGGTCTGGGGTCTCAGTGGGCAAAATTCCTATGTAGTTCAATATGGCCAGAATTTCACCCTAAAATCCTGTCTTTGGCTTCTCCTGAGTATGTGGTGGACCTTTGTAAGAGCAAACTTCATCTCTATGGGCCCTGTTCTTATCATAAGTGGTTATTTTTTTTCTCTTCCCAGATATTGGTGGTAGTTAGACTCACCAGCCTGGTGTTCACAGCAGTGTTGACCAGTCTCCCAATATCCTCCCTCTTACTATTTTGAAATCATGTGCTGATACCTTATCCTGCTACTCAGGTTTGATAAACTCGCTTCAGACAATCAGACTGTAGTGTGCAGTTTTGTCTATTATCCCTCCACTGAAGCTTTTCTTCTACTTGTAATTTTCCTGTTTTTGGCTTGCTTCTGAATTCCCTTGCTGGGTTTAATTCACTGTCAGTGATGCTCTCTGCACTAGCAGGAGCCATTGCACTGCACGCAGGACTCATCCCAGGGAAGCCAAGTGGTATGAGCATCATTTCTCTTGCTCATGGAGTCCACCAGCGAGGACCTTTTTTATTTGAAAAAAGACATTCAAGGAGCTCTGCTGGAGGAAGCTGCCCAGGAGAGGTACTGATTCAGCATATCCCTTGGATATGCCACCTCCAGGGCCAGTGCCATCTACGTTTGAAGATTAAGGCTACGTGGGGGGTCCCTCACAGAATTACGGGTGCAGTGTCTTGCATTGCTTCAGCTCCCACTTTTGGGTAGACTTTCCAAGCAGAAGCTGTGTAACACAGAGCTGAATCTTCCCACTGTCCCTGTGTTCCCTTCTTACCAACTTGTCTTCTGAGCTTCTTCTGCCTCCGCCTTTCAAATAGAACAGTTCTGTCATAATTTCTGCAATGCAGACTTCCCAGGAACTGATCAGACTTTTACCTCAGGCCCAGCGACATCAAAAAAGCAAGCCTCCCAGTGGTTGTTAGTATGGAAGGACATTCTAAAGGTTCAGAAGATCAGTTTGAATAAGGACCTAATAATAATTCAAACTATCTGAACTTTGGAGGCTGTAAAAATCTTGAGATTTCCCTTTTCATGAGATTTCTGTTACCACCTGCTTTTAAGAAATCTGGAAATACCACAAGTGAGGTGTAAGGATACCTGGTTATATTTCCATTTCAGCCACTATCCTGCTGTGTGACATTCTGCAACATATTCAATCACTCAGAAACTCTGTTTTGTCTCCTACCCTTTGTCTATTTACATTGTAAGCTCTTTGGAGCAGGGACTATCTTTCACTATGTGTATGTATAATGCCCCATTACTGGTATCTGTGCATTGTGATATGAATAATAACAACACAACTTTCCTTTGCTTGGGCAGAAATGTGGTATCTATGCACTACGACACACATAATAATAGAACTTTCCCTTGCTTGAGCCGAAAGTGCAGTGCTATGAGTATTATCTATTTAGAATCAGAAGGGTAGCCGTGTTAGTCTGGACCTGTAAAAGCGGCAAAGAGTCCTGTGGCACCTTGTAGACTAACAGACATATTGGAGCATAAGCTTTCATGGGTGAATACCCACTTCTTCAGAATGCATGCATCTGAAGAAGTGGGTATTCACCCACGAAAGCTTATGCTCCAATACATCTGTTAGTCTATCTATTTAGAAGTTATTTGGATGCAAAGTATCCTCAAACAACTGTTCAGCTCAGACTGAGTTTGGTCAATGTTTTTGGGGTTTCTTTTCTTTATCGTTCATTCATCATTGTGATTTACAAATGCTTTGTTAGAAAGAGTAAGTGCCCAAAACCTTATAAAAATCCTCAGTTGCCAAAAACAACACATTTTAAAATGACAGGTTTCAGAGTAACAGCTGTGTTAGTCTGTATTCGCAAAAAGAAAAGGAGTACTTGTGGCACCTTAGAGACTAACCAATTTATTTGAGCATAAGCTTTCGTGAGCTACAGCTAACTTCATCGGATGCATACTGTGAAAAGTGTAGAAGATCTTTTTATACACACAAAGCATGAAAAAATACCTCCCCCCACACTCTCCTGTTGGTAATATCTCCTGTTGGTAATATCTTATCTAAAGTGATCACTCTCCTTACAATGTGTATGATAAGTTGGGCCATTTCCAGCACAAATCCAGGTTTTCTCCCCCCCCCCCCCCCCCGTACACAAACCCTCTTCTGCTGGTAATAGCTTATCTAAAGTGACCACTCTCCTTACAATGTGTATGATAATCAAGGTGGGCCATTTCCAGCACAAATCCAGGGTTTAACAAGAACGTCTGAGGGGGGTGGGGGTAGAATAGAGACTGGGAGTGACTAAGTCATTATGCAAGGTAACCTATTTCCCCTTGTTTTTTCCTACCCCCCCCCCAGATGTTCTTGTTAAACCTTGGATTTGTGCTGGAAATGGCCCACCTTGATTATCATACACATTGTAAGGAGAGTGGTCACTTTAGATAAGCTATTACCAGCTGGAGAGTGGGGTGGGAGAAGGTATTTTTTCATGCTTTCTGTGTATAAAAAGATCTTCTACACTTTCCACAGTATGCATCTGATGAAATGAGCTGTAGCTCACAAAAGTTTATGCTCAAATAAATTGGTTAGTCTCTAAGGTGCCACAAGTCCTCCTTTACATTTTAAAATGTATAGAATGATATCAAAGGGAGGGAAGAAAAAACAGTAACAGGGAACCATACTGCTGCACAGTCTTTGAATGCACACTAATGCCAATACCAGACTTCCCGACCTCAAAGTGCCAAACTGGAACTTGACTGAAATCCTCACATCTTCCTAATGTTAAAATCAGCAGACAAAAAACTGGAATAAAGGGAAAGTGATGACTTATCACGAAGGAAATGAGATGGTTTGATCCTAGCATTATAAAGCATTTAATAAGACGACCAGGAGAATGCAAGGTAAGGGGAAGGAGAACAAAGAAAGAGAGGAAAAGGGGAAAACAGAGGAGGAAACAAGATACTAAGAGAAAGACAAAAGAACAAAGAGTGCATGGGCAGGTAAGGAAGAAATAACAGGAAAGAAGATTAATTATGGAAGCAACAGTTACACTCAATGATTACTTCAGTTACTCTAGTGTAAATGGCAGCCGGTCATGGGATACTCAGTGCTCTGCCCAGCATCACTCTCCCTACTCAGCATTCAGATGTTGGTAAGAAGGCAGAGCATTTTGTGGCAGAAATCCAACAGTTAACACCAAAAAGAGCCTGACTGTGACCAGTTTCCAAATACCAGAACCACTGCTTTGATAAGGCCTATCTCACTCCTGGCTTCTTCAAGGCGGAGGGGAGGGGGGACAAAAGAAAACAAAAAAGGCACCTTCTACCCAAACATGCACACCAGGAGCAAGGGAGGCTGGGAGACTGTCCCCATTGAGGGCATAATCTTTAATTGTGGGATAGCATTAGGATACCATGGTGATAGGCTCCTTGGATATGGTGGGACTGGACAGATTTTACAGTGCTGTGTGTTGTGAAAACCCAATACCCTTTCATAGACAGTGGCCAAAACCTGGTGCTTCTGAAGAAAATGAAGACCTTCCGCAGTGCACCTAGTTAATTCTGTAGTGCTGTTTATGGGGCAAACATCCTTCCTCACTCTCTCTTATGGCAAAATTTTATGCCTTGAAACATGAAAGATATTGCTGGCTCCATTTTGTATTTTCCCATAAGCAAAATTGTAAGAATTATGGAAAGTACAATACAGTTTAATTGTTTTCCATTGTCATACCAACAGATGTATTTTCCTTCCGGTAAAGGTATATTTGTGGTTCTCTCCAGAGTATGTAAGAGCAGCTCTGTGCACTATCCATAGAAAATCACTGAGAGACATGAAACACATGCTCCCACCACCTGTAGGAGACCAAGCTAGAGATTCACACATTTCTCTCTGTGGAAAAACATTGTGTTGTTTCTAACTATCTCTAATAGGGCTCATTGGAAAATGTTTTTTTTTCTTTTTTTCCACATAGAAAATTTTGCCTTTTTTTGAAAAAAAACAAACAAACATTTTTTTGGCCACAAACTGCCAGAAACAGATAATTTTTCAGTTTCCAGACAAATAGTTTTAGGCTGTCCGACACTTTCCATGAAAAAGGGGAAAAGCCCTTTTTCCTTTTCTAGAAAAGCCAATTTTCTGCTAAAATAAACAAACAAAACAAACAAAAAAGTGTTAATTTTTTTGACCAGTCCTAATCTCTACGGCACCTGTCCCTCAGGTATTTTGGTACCAACACACTTTTACAATACAGCAGTATTTTGTCCAAAGAACTGTACTCAGTCTCTCTCTCTCTTGTATTGTAACATACGTATATGTGAGGCTATTTCTCATTTTATAAGCTTTAGCTTATTTCTGAAGTTTAGCTTGAGGAAAATGTTACCAGACTGTTTTCCAGGGTTGTTGTAGCAGTATCTTGTGTTTTGCTCTGAGGGCGGTGAAATCCAATGTCAACCTGATTTCTGATGAGAATTTCTAGATCTCCAGTTGGCCCTTGTGAGCTTTACTCTAGGAACTGCTAGTTCTAGAGACCCTGTTGAAGTGTTAAAAGACAGGGAGAGGAAGACCTTGAGATGGCTATGGGACAGTCCTTTGATTTCTTTGAAGATTAAGACCAGTGTTAGACTGCTGGAGGACTAGCCCAAGCAATTTAAATTTCTTTCATAGAGTTAATTAGGGAGCTGATAAGCCTTTGCATAAGAACAATTCTAGTAGTAAAGAAATAATTCATATTTTGGAAGGAAAAAGGAGGGGAAACACATCTCAAAACATTCTTGTTGGCCTTGTGTTACACTATAAGGTAGAATCTAGAGATGATAAATACTGGTTAGCCTGTATCCAATTTGCTCTGAACAGTTAAAAACAGGTGAGTGTGTGGCTGTAGGAGACTGCTGAATGTTACAGTACTCAGAAGAAATTTTAATTCTCATAAGAAAAACTAGCCATGTTAGGTGGTTTAATTTTCCCACAAGATGAGACACATATACACACCTCTCCTTTTACTGGAAATTTTGATGACTAATTACTTTACTTCTACTATTGCTATTTCTTCCTCCTCCCCTTTTTGTAATTAAAAAAATCCAGTTAGTAGAATGAGAACAGATAAGGCAGATGCTAAATTGAGAGAAAACTGCTTTCCCAGTATTTGATAAATATGCTCTCTTAGTCTCTCCTGTGACAACTGCATTTCCCTCCTTCATTCCCTCTTCAGCAGCAAAATTGCATGCAGCTTATGGGAATGATCAAGGCTGTTTCATGATGAAAATTCTAATTTTGTGCATAGAATATAACACAAGGTCAGGAATAGGGATAAGTGCAGATGACAATATAAATTGTTTTTGAATACCATTTAGTTCCAGGGAAATCTGGGTCCTTAATTAAGACTGTGCTCTTTTTCATCTCAAGAAGATCTCACAGCCTCAAACACACTGCTACATGTTAGATTGTACATGGCATAGTGCTTACTGCCTCATTGCATTACCATTCCGTTTATGAAATTTATGTTCGGCAATCACTTCACTATGATATTTTATTCTCTTTTGAAATCAAAGTTTAATTCTGGGCAGGTGGCTGTTATCTGAGAGTAAAGGGGGACGGGACAGAAAAAATGTCTTCAGTTGTTAGAGTTTTTCTGCCACTGTTCTGTTTGACAAGGGAACTCTTTGCAGGTGATTGAAATAGTTCACTTTATGTAGGAAATTTATAATATTCCTGTCATTTCCTGCATGCAGATGACAAGCTGCTGCCAGCTGTATAGGATCATTTTCTGCAGCCTCGAGGACTGTAGTGATTCCCATCCATTCAAATTCTTCCAAGCCACTGGACTATTCCCATCTCCAGCATTTCTAGAGCCAGAGCAATTTGCCCTTATCACAACAGAGTTTCCAAAGACTTTGTGAATTACAAGCTGTTTCTCATGTTTACTGATGGACTGATATTTGGGAAAGGACTGAAATAAAAAAAAAAGTGCACAGTTCATTTCCATTGGAACCATTTCTTTCTTTCTTTCTTCTGTGTACACACACACACAGAGCTCAGTTTCTGAGTGTGAGACCTTTGGGAGAGGAAACTGAAGTAATTGAATTGGATTAGACAAGCCAGCAGAACAAAGTCACATTCCATGAGACTTTTCCAGCATTGAGTATATGAATAGTAATTATTTAAGGATTAGTGCAAGTCTAAGATGTGGTCCACTCTGAATACTCTTCACCATGTATAAACAAAAGCAAGACATAATATAGGCTGTTTAAGCTTCTTTTTATCTGTAATAGATTTGTTTTAGAGCTGTGAGAACTTGAAAAAATCCTGCTTGGTGAGTAAGTGCTCTCTTATTGTTTTTCAATAAAGAATTAAGCCCTTTAAGCTTACAATCCTAAAGAGAGCTTAATTAAGGATACTTATTCTTGCTTTAAATTATGTCCACTCCCATTTTGATGGCTGTTTCTTTGAAGTGCATCTAAGAAGGAGAGAGGAATATTTTAGAGTGACACGTCCAGCTGACATTCTGCTTTTCCTTATGTCTCCCAGCTTCACAGTTCTGTCCACTTCAGGCACCACTTGAAGGTGACCTGCAAAAGCTAAAATTTGAACAGATTTGGACCCAGATTTATTGGCTGACAGTTCCCCAGTGACCAGGCTGTTGAGAATATTCAGCACATACATAACATTTTAACTAGCCCATCATTAAAAATAATTCTCTTTCCTTTCCTACTGCTAACTCTAGATGTGCCAAAAAACCACCAGTATGTATCATTCTGTGACATCACACAAATCGGAAGGCTCATGGGTTGCAAGAGACTATGCTGTAACTTGTAGTTCATTTGGGGGGTGCTACGTGAAGTATCGGATTAGGAGATGGATTAGGATGACACCATGGCCTTGTCTCCCTGCCCCTATTCTGGCTACAGTCTCTTCGGAAATGCATTTTTCTTTCCTTAAGAATGGATTGTTTTTGTTCCCAAAGGGCCTCTGCCATTGCTGCTCATTGTCTTCATTTTGCTTAATAAAGCTTGTGGCTTTACCACTGGTGTGAAACAGATGCGATAAGGTATAGTACCCAGACAGATAATTGAAGCACAGTGTTGTGTGTGGATGCTATGATGAAATCAGTGGCATAATGCTGAGGCAGGGGCTGAACAAAACCACACAAACCCCATTCCCTCCACTCCTTAGCTGATCCTCAATAAGCAAAGTGTTTTTAAAAATGTTACAACTTGTACACGTCTAGAGGTTTTGGTGATTTTTGATGCTAGGTTCTAGAGTTGGTCAAACTGTTTGTTGCTAATAATTTATTTATTGGATTTGACTCTTTTTTTGGTTTGTGGAGTCCACAAATTGTTTCAATGGCTCAGTCCATGGTTTGTAATTGTTAGATAAGTAACTTTTAGAAAAGTATTTCAGCCTACTGGTTTTCACAGGCTGTCCTCAGCTAGTGTCCTTCTGAGAATTCACCATTTGGAGTTCAGTACTCAGTGTGTGGGTTTGGTTGCCTAAATCACATAGACAGGTTTCTCTCCCTGATTGGATGACCTTACCCTTATAAACAGATGCAATGCCTGAGGAAATCACTGGGGCATTGAATCTGTCAAGGGACAGATAGGCTCATTTTCCTATTCCTTCCACAAAATGTACCCCCTCTGTCAGAGAAAGAATTTTTTATTGGCTTATTTCATTACTGTAATGAGTATACGCAGTCAGTCAAAACCAGAACCAATGTCATATATCTCATAGGACCAGCCACAGCCAACCAACCCATTTCAAAAATTCTAAAAAAATAAAATGAATACTTGTCAGAAATCAGAATCTTTCACAGTCACCGTGGCAGAAAACAAATAAAAACAAAACCATCATATTTTTTTTACTTAAGTCATTTTTTAAGTCAAATCCAATCATTTATTTGAATAGTTCACCGAGCTCTTGACAAAGGAAACCCAGAGGTATTTAATTTATTTTATGTCTAATAACAGTTATGTTATTTTAAAGAGTAATCAAGTTTTCTTGACTTGATTTCCCTTTCATAAATACATATTCCCCAGTATTTTCCCTAAAGGTAAAACATTCCTGTTTTCAAAATGTATCTTACTTTTCTTCCTGAGAGTGCCTAATAGCATGTCTTTTAATTGTATGTAATTATCAGGTAGATTCTTTTCAGTCCCAGTGGTCATTTCCAACTGCTAGGTCGTAGTTAGGTCATGCACTAAGTAATGTAGCTGGAGCTTTTACACAGTTTATAGTATCATAACAGTTTGTCCTCAACTAGTCTGTCTGCATGCTTACTAAAGGTAGCACTTTAGGGAAGCAGTAGAGGTAGCAGCTAAGATCTCTTGCTTTTTTTGTTGTTTTTGGTCTTTGTTTTAAACAAGTGTCTTCAAGGCAGAGAGAAACTTTGCTGAATAGTCATAGAATCATAGACTTTAAGGTCAGAAGGGACTATTATGATTGTCTACTCTGACCTCCTGCACACGCAGGCCACAGAATCTCACCCACCCACTCCTGTAACAAATGTCTGAGCTATTGAAGTCCTCAAATCGTGGTTTAAAGACTTTGAGGTGCAGAGAATCCTCCAGCAAGTGACCCATGCCCCACGCTGCAGATGAAGGTGAAAAACCCCCAGGGCCTCTAACAATCTGCCCCAGAGGAAAATTCCTGCCCGACCCCAAATATGGCGATCAGCGAAACCCTGAGCATATGTGCAAGACCCCAAATATCTGCTCATTCAGATGCATGAGATGAGAACTGCCTGTAGGTGCCAGACAATGAACATAATTGACATGCCAGGACATCCAGTTGCTGGCCCTGGGTATTCTGCATGTGGTTGGGACTGCCCAGCTTGTCACCTGAGCACAGGGAAGATACAATGTTCAGGTTGGCTGGAGGGAGGGAGTGCCAAGAGTAGGAGATGCAGACCCTCCATTGCTCTTAATGGGAAGGTGAGAGAGTACACAGAGACCCCTGACCCATTGAGCCACTGAGAAGGAAGAGTAAAAGGTACACTGGACCAAGAGTGCTCCAGGAAGGGACTCCAGAAGGAATAGGTGATTACCAGAAGCAGATTACTTCCCCTCTCATGGCAGCTGTGCTGGCAGATAAAATTGGTGAGGCAGAGCAAAGGCTCCACCCATTCGCTGCCCACTTCTGCCAGCTTCCCAATCATCTGTGCAGGGGGAGGAATGCCCCATAGAACTTGCTTCTCCTCCTCGCGAAGGAAATGACCTGGAGGTAAATGAACAGGGAATTCAGAGAGAGCCCTATGTCAGAATCTTATGAGTAGGTGTCATTGAATGATGTTGCATTTAAGATCTACCCACTGTTTCAACAGGTATTCACCTGAGGGCCAAAGCCACATCACTTTACTCATCCAGTGGTAAGATGAGCAAGATTTGACCTTGTGATAGCAAAAAGCATCTTGACTATTATTTATACAGGGAGTCAGGCTTTTCTCAGTGCACATCTCAAAGTCAGCAGGCAACAGTGCAAGCACTAGCCCAGAGGAGCTGAGATTTGTTGTCGTGCTAACAAAGTTATGAAGCATGTTTATTTACACTGAAGCTAAGATAATTGCCTAGCTAGATGAAAGGACAGGACACTACCCAACACGTTGCACTAGGAACATGAAAATTATTAATAAAATGTTACAACCTTTCATTTGTGCTCCATATTGTAACTTGACTTGTTTGCTGGTGCCAGTTCTGATGAGTGAAGGTCTAAGGCACTAAAACTTTGCACCAACTCCACTTTGATCAAGAGATGTTTCTTCTGCCTGTATGTATCAGACTTTTGCTATAATTGGCCCTACCAATTTTCTTCACACTTCAACTGTGCAGAATATGTAGCACATCGGTAACAAGCTGTCTTGTGTTGATAACAAGCCTTTTTAATAAATCACTCATCCTTCCTATAATAATAAGATTTTCTGCTATATTTTCCTCCCAGAAGTTAAGGAGAAAAATAATTCTGCCAGCCGTATTGTCATTTTCTTGTCTATTATTTTGGTTTCATTCCTTTGTGGCATGACATGGCGTACATAACACATAGATAGAAAGGAAAACACGCAATTTTTTTAACACACCACTCTCACTTTCTGCCAGAATCAGCTCAAGAATGAAGTCATTGGACCAAAAAGAGAATCAGTAGGGGGAGAGAAGGAGTGGAAGGGGCAAGCAATGAGAGGTAAAGGAGTAAATGATACAGCATCAAACAAAAAGAGGAGGAAATAGACTATTAAAGGTCAAGTAGCATTTTCTTATTCTCAGAAGTATTACATTCCTTTAGCTTTCTTTTAGGGCTGTGGAAAATGTTCATGTGTATTGATTACCTATGTTTTAAATGTGAATATTAGGGAAAAAAAGTGATTCTGGTGGTCACAAATAATGGCAGATTGGCTGTACAGTTCAGCCATTGAATGAGCACAGCCGAAGTACAAGTTTCCCCATATGACCACAATGTCCCATCAGTGTCTCTAAATTCCTACACAGATTGAATCTCTTCTAGGAAACTAAAAGGCAGTTCATTGCCCGTGCTCAATCAGTGCCTCATCCAAAGCCCTTTGAAAGCAGTGGGAATCTGTCCATTGACTTCAATGAGCTTTGGATGTGGCTCTCTGTCTTCAGTCTCTCTGATGAGGTTGTCGATGAGACTGCCAATAAATACTAACTGGGATGATGGGTTTTGTGATGTGGTCTATTGACCACTAGATAGTAGATTGAGACACCTCCCTCCCATGTGATCAATTTCACATAAACCATCAAAGAGCTGTCAGACAATAATAACTTTTGGCAGCTGCTGAACTAAGATGGATTTGAAATGGTGACCTTTATTATTTTTAAATGTGATTTTAATTACAACATAGGGTTTATGTTTAATCATGTAAAACAACATGTTTTAACTTGCATTGCAAGGTAACAAGGATAGAGCTGGTAAACCGCGCTTTCATAAGAACACAAGAATGACCATACTGGATCAGACCAAAGGTCCATCTAGCCTAATACTCTGTCTCTGACAGTGGCCAGTGCCACATTCTTCTGGCAGTTGGAGGTTTAGGGACACCTGGAGCAAGGGGTTGTGTCCCTGACAATCTTGGCCAATAGCCATTGAACGGCCTATCTTCCACAAACGTATCTAATTCATTTTGACTCCATTTATACTTTTTGCTTTCGCAACATCCCCTGGCAACAAGTTCCACAGGTTGACTGTGCACTGTGTGAAGCAGTATTTCCTAATTTCATAAGGTGACTCTTAATCCTTGCATTATGTGAAGAGGTAAATAATACTACCTTATTCACTTTCTCTATACGAGTCATGATTGTATAGCCCTCTATTATATATCACTGTTAGTCATCTCTTTTCTGAACTGAATGGTCCGTCTTTTTAATCTGTCTTTGTATGGAAGCTGTTACATCCTTCTATCATTTTCATTGCCCTTCTATGCACATTTTCCAGTTCTAATATAACTTTTTTGAGATGGAGGGACCAGAACTGCACACAATATTTGAGGTGTGGGCACACCAAGGATTTCTATAGCATCATTATCATATTTTTTTCTTTATTTTTTATCTCTTTCCTAATGGTTCCTAGCATTCAATTAGCTTTTTTTCCCTTGCTTTTAACTGATGTCGCACATTGAGAACTATGTACAACAACTCCAAGATCTCTTCCTAGTGTGGCAACAGCCTGTAATTGCTAGGATTAACTCTGGACCTGTTTCTAAAAATAAGCGTTACTTTCCTACCCTCCAGTCATCTGATACAGAGGCTGATTTAAGCAATAGTTTATATGCTACATTTCATAGTTCTACAACTTCATATCTGAATTCCTTCAGAACTCTTGGGTGAATACTGTCTGGTCCTAGTGACTTATTACTCTTTAATTTATCAATATGTTCCAAAACCTCATCTTTTGGCCCCTCTATCTGGGACAGTTTCAGATTTGTCACCTGAAAAGAGTGGCTTGTGAATGGGGATCTAACCTGCATCCTCTGCAGTGAAGATTGATACAGATAATTCATTTAGGTTCTCTGCAACATCCTTGTCTTCCTTGAATGCTCCTTTAGCAACTCAATTGTCCATTGTCCCCTTTGACTGTTTGGCAGTCTTCCTTGCTTCTGATATACTTAAAATGAAATGCTGGGGGGGCTGGGGGTGGGGGGTCCTTAGCTAGCAATTCTTCAAATTCTGTCTTAGCCTGCCTTATTCTACATTTTACACTTGACTTCCCAGAGTTTATGCTCCTTTCTATTTTCTCCACCAGAATTTGACTTCAATTTTTTAAAGGATTCCTTTTTGTCTCTAACTGCCTTTTTATCACTGCTGTTTAGCTATGATGGCCTCTTTCTTTGGACCTCTTAATTTTTTGTGTGTTTTTTTTTAAATTTGAGACATATGTTTAGTTTGAGTCTCTATGACTCTATGATGTTGTTTTTAAACACTGTCCATGCAGTTTGCAGGTATTTCACCCTTGTAATTGTTCCTTTTAATGTCTATTAACTAGCTGCCTTATTTTTGTGTGGCTCCTCTTTTTGAAGTTAAATACTACAGTATTTTCCCTCTTCAAAGATGTTAAATTTAATTATATTATGGTCACTGTTACCAAGTGATTCAGCTATATTCACCTCCTGGACCAGATCCTGTACTCCACTTAGGATTAAATTGTTCTTTCTAATAAATAATTAAATGAGTATGAAAGAAAGGGGTAGTCAAACCAGTAGCTGACAATTTAGTGAAAATCCCCATGCCTTTTTTCCGCGAGTAAAATATACTGACTTTTAAATATGAAAAATTGACTCAAACATCAAAACACATAAGGTAAAGTTGTCAGATATAATAAAAAATACACTAAGAAAAAGGTAAATTTATGTAAGAAGTTATTGAAAAAGATATTTATTAGAACTGGTTGGATAAACTTTGATGGAACTGTATTTTGTCAGAATATGTGGTTCTGTCAGAATCAAAATGCATCATAAAACTGGGTCAAATTTTGTTTCAAAAGAAAACCTCGGGGAAAAAGAAGTTTTGACTTTCTTGGAACAAAACATTTCTATTTTTCATTTTCAAACAACTTTTCATTTTGAATATTTGGGAAAAAAAACTTATCATACACCAAATTTTTAAAAAGAAAGTCTAGCATTTGACTTTTTTAAAAATGAAATGCTTTGAACAATCAGGTTTTTTTTTCCCCTTCACAATTATCCTTCATGGAGAATTTTAAAAAATTCCAATTTTTCTTCCCATTCAGAAAAAAGCCAAATTGTGAAATCTAAAAATTGTGTGAAAAATGAAACTTTCATCCTCCATACAGCCCTAATATTTATAGATGAGGTGTTCCCTTATCTTTTTAATACCTCTATTGTGTGCCACAGGAGAAGATTCTATAAGTCATTAAGGTTAGGTTCCATTTATACCCTAATACTACAAGACCTGCCACATGCTTCATTTTGACTTTTTTTTTTTCACATAGTGTATGTTGGTTTAATTTGCTCAAAGCTACAGCTGAGTGAATGGCTAAGGAATGAGTTAGACACAGAATGAGTTAGAGCTAAAGCATGAGTTGGAGCTGAGTGAGACACAGCTATTTGTCTTATTGCTTCACCTTTGCAGGAAGTGTTGGGCTAAGTTCCCTCTAAGCTGCGTGACTGCACAGCTGCCTATTAAGCCCTGCACAGGGGCTCAGGGATGTGGCAGGGAGAGATGCCTCTCCCCCCGCACAGACCTGCCATGGCGGGGAGAGGCGCCCCTCCCCGCTGGCTGCAGCATGGACCTGTCCTGGACTTGCCATAGCCGGGGGAGAGGAGCCCCTCCCTCAGCCCAGCCCAGCCCTGCCAGAGCTGCCGCAGCTGGAAAGAGGCACCTCTCCCCTGGCCCCAAGCTGTTGTGGCAAGAGGGGGTTGGGGGGAGTCCTCTCTCCCTACTGAAGCCCCAGGGCAGCCTGCACCCCAAACCACTCATCCCTGGCTCCACCCAGAGCCTGCACCCCCAAACCCCAACTCTGAGCCCCCTCCTGCACCCAAAGCCCTCATCCCCAGCCCCACCCCAGAGCCCTCATCCCCTCATACCCCAACCCTCTTCCCCAGCCCTGAGCCCTTTCCCAAACCCCTTATCCCTGGCCCTCCCCACCCCAGCCAGAGCCCTGACCTCCTCCCGCACCCCAACAGTCTGCCCCAGCCCTGAGCCCCCTCACACACTCCAAGCCCCTTGGCCCCACCACATGAATTTTGTTATGTGCACCAATATGAAGGTGATGTGTCACATCACCTCCGGAGTGGTGCACATAACAAAATTAATTCTGCACAGAGACATAAAAAATTAGAGGGAACACTTGTGCTGGGTGATATTTCTTTCTGATGCTGATTAGTTTTTCTTCTACATTTGGAGCAGCCCCAATGCCTTTGTGGATTACAGTACACACAAGTGTACACAAGAGGCAGCCACTGCTAGCACTCTGAAGCCCGGCCCATAGTATTATCAGCAAGATAAGGAGAGTCTGAAGTATCAGTGCTGGTACATCTTTTAGCCAGATTTTCAATGATAATTAAGTGACTAAAAATGCAGATAGGCACCTCATGAGATTTTCAAAAGATGCTAGGCACCTAACTTCCTTTGAAATCAATGGGAGATTTAGGAACTTAAGCATTTTTTAAAAATCCCATGCCTAAATACCTATAGAAATATGACCCTAACTATCTGGGCATGGGCCTTAGGAATTCTCCTTATCTACCACCTTTCCTTTGTACCACTTCTCCCGTGTCTCACTAGCCCTGGTTAGCCAATGGGTTTGCACAGGAAGAAAAGCTAAACAGATTTTGTTGAATTTTGGAAACCATATTTGCTTCCCATGATTTTATATATATAAACAGTTGTAAAGAGTTATGTTAATCAAATAGGTTTGGGATTTACTTCTTTATCTGCTTAAGAAGCTGTACACTTTAGGCATAAGTGAACTAGATGATAGTCTTCTCAGTGAAATCCAAGGCTTTAAGAAGCTAATCTTGAACTGATAGCTTAAGAACTGTTCACCGGACAACACTGGAATTACTTGTTGAATAGGTATTTCTTTGCTATGAAGCCTCCAGAGTTTGAGGCTGAGTGGAGCTGTAGGCTTCATCAACTGTAAAATTTTAAATACAGACCAACACTGTAAAAGGAACAGAGGAAACTTAAAGTGCTGGGAGTCAGAACAACATGAACAGTTTTATACTGTATACATAATTTGTCTTCAGGGAATTAAGTGCTGATGGTTTCCAGAAATTGAGATTGTTGGTATTGTATGAATGTCAACCACGGGAAATTATGATATCTGTGCAAGATCTGGTGCATCCCAAGGGGAAGTCTCTTGTTCGGGAGTTCTGACATTTTAACTGATCTATTTTTACTTTCAGCTGTTTTCCAGTTATTAAACTCCAAGCTGATAGTACAGCATATATTATGAACACTTACTCTCACTAACAAAGGATCCATGTGCTCTTTTAGAAAACCTTAAACCCAGGATAAATTGGGGACAAATTTGTGGCAGAAAATTATATTAGAAATTCCTGAAAATAGAAGGTTATTTTAATTATATAATAGCCCAACTTGAAGTTAATAGGTTTCCTTTCCCTCAGTTAGTAGCTGTCTCTTTGAATAAGCATCCAAAAGTGTGTATGCTAATCTGTAGTTTACGATACACACATGGTCTGATGCACATTAAATACCAAAATGCACATGGCCTTAGAATAAACAATTACTGAAACTGGAGAAATGTAAACCCGACAGAGAAGCAGAGGGATCAACACTCTCTTCTTAAAAGTTAGGATGATGATAGGCATGAAGGAGATAAGAGTTTGAGATAGGGGATCCAGTGGCTGGTAATTAAATCTGATCTGTTTTAACTGTAGTTACTATAAATTGGAAGTACTAGCTTAAAATTGCAATATAATAGTAAAGCATGAAAAAGAGGAAATTGCACTTGAAAACATGGAAAACTGAAGTGAGGTGTCATCTCATTTCACCCCAGGTTTTCAAAAATGGACCAATTTCACTGAAAACCCATTAGAAATATTCTGATCCTCACTCAAAAGTAGATTTATTTTTAATTTAAAAAATCTAAATTTGAAATATCTTCTGGATAAAAATCATCTTGCATGGGAAATATGTAGAAATGTTCATTTGTGGAACAGTCATGTTAGGGGAGGGCAAGGAAGGGAGGGAAATTTCCCTGTCATATAATGGCCTGCAATAAAATGATGAATATGTTTCTATACAATTTTATAAAATTATCATCATAACTTTTGTACAGCTCTACTGCATAACATTAATATTATGGCACTATATTATGTGTCACTCAAAGACAACTTGCAACTCTCGTCCAGAAAATGAAACTGAGAAAGAATAAAGAGAAATACCACACAGATTATTCTTCCAATAAAAGAAGGCCTGCCCTTCCACCCCCAACCCCCCCAGAAAAAAGATTGCCAATGCTTGTACAGCATTTTGTCAACAGTATATCAGTAGATGAGTATAAAATGCTTCCTTTTACAGGCTGTGATCTTGCAATGGGCTTCAACAGGGACTGTTGCAGTGGCAGAGGTCTGAAGGTCATTGTAGGATTGGACTGTACAATTGATTCAGTGCCCACTGATGTCAGTGGGATTTCTTCTATTGCTTTCAATAGACCCTGGATCAGGCCCATGGTGAGGTGACACAGGTTAAACAAGACTGGGTCCTTTTCTGATTGTCTTTTCCAGACCTCTGTGGCAATCATATGGTGGTATTGCTCTCTGAAGCTGGTCCTGTCTCTCTCTATGACATATGTGCCGTTTCACTTGTTTTGTCACTTGCAAATAAGTCTGTATCTTTCTCTGTGAGAATCTGCAGCACTACCTCATTAATCTTATGATCAAATTTCTTTACTGATATTATAAAGGATGTAAAGCCAACTTTGCTGGCATTTTATCTCAAATGCCAATAGCCATTTCTTCTTGTCTGACTTAAGCGTTCATGCCCTGAATCCACATAAGAATACAGAGAACATAAGCAGTTTTATCAGAGTAATCTCTGTTTTGATGCTGCTGTGACTGTCTTTGAAGAGACTGTTTAGTTGCTGTAGTACTGCATCGATTAAATCTCACTCGTCAAACAGGTGTAATGAGCGATCAAACTCCGAAGTGTATGACCTGTGTGTTTTCAGATTTTCCATTACCTCCACCCCTTTCTCCATTTCTGTTTTCTTTGTATGTGGAATACAGTCACTGCTCTGCATTTCTTATTAAAACAGTTCAAAGCATCCTTGTTCTTTTTTTCTCACCAGACTTAAGAAACCCACTAACATTCCATAACCTTTAAAAGATATGATCTGTCTTTGTGAGTGAGGAAACTTAATAGTAGGAATACTTAAATATGCAACCTATAATTCAGTCTGACTGACACATTAAATCATAGCCTCCAACTGCACTGTTGCTCTTTAAGAAATATGCTACCCTCAGAAGAAACATAATTAATGGATGATAGAAATAAGACCGTAATATTTAGTTTGGTTGCAACAGTAAAGCACATTTGGGAAACATTTACTGGAGCTCAAAGAAGATGGATAAAAATCAATACTGCCTGTTGCCTACATAGCTGTTTCATTCTCCAGTTGCCAACAAGCCATAAATTGGTGCTAGAATTAGAATTCTGACATATCATTAATCAGAGAAATAAATATGAAACAGCTTGATGAACCTTGCTATAAGAAACACAATTTCAAATAAAAAGTCATCCCATATGTGTCATTTCTTACCGGAGCTTTATGTAATTCAGCATATTGAATCATAAAGTCTTGCAAAAGGGATACCAGCAATGTTGACTTTATTTTTCTAAGAGGAAAGCTCTAAAGATGACATTTGTTCCACATCAAACAAATCAGTTCTGCCTTAATGTGGTTTTAAATACTATTACTGACGGAGGTGGGTTCCTACAGGGGCAGTTGTGCACTTAGTATGCCACTTTAAATATTTTATTTTTTACGTCTCTATCTATCTTGATATAGCTGTCTGGTCCTTGTCCTCCTTTTTCTTGGCAAGGCATACTATCCTGATTCAATGCTGCTAAATGCACCTCTCTGATACCAGCTAAGTAACATCAAAACTGAACTTGGCTTATTGAAATGAATGGGAAATTTACCATTAACTTCCACCGGGGGCAGGGTTGATCTCACTTAATGCAGGCACTAATCCTTCTGCACAGATTTCTTGCCAGTTTGAACCACGACCTATTTTTTAAAGAGAAGTCAATATTTTTTTATTAAACTGCTAAAATTCTGTGTTTTTAAGAGTATCACATCCTATATTGTTTTTCAGAAACAGGATAGAATATGGATACATAATTTTATTTAAAGAAAGCAGCACTTTTCAGAAAACAAGCCAAATGACAGTAAAATGATGTGGGGAGGGGAAATGAATGAGTTTAAAGGCCATGTGAGCTTTGGTGTAAAGCTGTGGTCCAGGTTAAGAGAAACATTTGATGTTGACCTGAAAACAGAAAAATAAGTAACTTGGCTACTTAAGGCTAAATTCTGTCTACTCTTGCATGTTTGCAGACAAATGACAAAGGAGAACCTACTCTCTAGGCTTATCAAAGGGCAGCCAAATTCTTGATCTTAGGGATATCACTATGGGAGGAGGCATGCTGGCTTCAGACATCCTGAAGTGCATGGGATCAAGGACTTGGACCCATCCCCCTTCCATACTGACTGACATGCCAAGGTTGGTGCTGGAGGGAGTGGATGCTGCAACCTGCCACAGTGTATAGCAGTTGGTGTACCTGTTTGTAATTTCCGAGCCTCCCTGGAGAAGTTCTGCCCATGTGTGTCTTCCAGAAATCTTCCAAGCCCTGCCACTGTTACTCACGGAATACTTCCACTATAATAGAATTTCACTCTTTGCACCTTGCTGCCATAATAATCCAGTACAGTCTTTCTGTACTTCTAAATTCTTATGTTCAGTGCACTGTATGTATTTATAGGCTGATTTACAGAGGTGCTGAACACTTAGTACTCTCATTGCCTTAACTGAAAATCAAGACATTAAGTAATGAAAGAGGTGTACTAGTTAGAAGTTACTAATTGAAACTGTATTGAGACACCAAAAAAAAAAAAATCCCCATTTTTATCCCTACCAAGGAACTCATTCTTAAATAGCTTAAAAATTACAGGGGACAGGGTTGGGTGGGAGGCAACTGTAAAGTAGATATGTAAATACATTTTGGGGTGCTTGCATTCTGGATTCATAATGATCATGCTGTATCTCTCTGAGTAACTCTGAAGCACTGTTTCATCATACACATGTATGATGAGGAAGATTCTATCTGAAAGTTTTGAAGCAATTTTGCAGTATTTTCTCTCTCTTTTTTTAATTGGCAATAATCATCTCCACATAAAGAGACAGTTAAAGTTAACACTTTGGCTGCTAGATGGCTAGTTTTCTTACATAGCTGATGTCATTCACAGCCTGGCTGTGTACTAACAGACACCACAGAGGTAACAGGAGAAGTGTGAGAGCTATTGAATGCTGTGAATCTTCTCTGTGTATCAGTTTCAAAAACACCTGCACTAATCAGTGCTGAGCTGATCTACTCTGAAAATGGCCAGAAAGTGCTCAATAGTCTTTGACTTTCCTAATTTCTGTAATAGGAAAGAGCCATGGGTTGAGTGTTAAAATATAATCCATGACCATTCTGGCCCCAATCAAAATATGCAAAGTAATGTTTACAGATGGAAGAAATTCAAGATTTGACCAAATTTGTGAAAAGACAAATGTGCCATTTTTTTAACTAAAAAATTTACTAGGGCAAAAGCACTTTTTTCACTATCAAAAGCAGTTTTTCCATCTAGCAAAAAAATGCTGCAAGGTGCACTTTGTGGTCCTGCGCCTTCCAGAAGTTGGTTCAGTAAAATGTATTACCTCACTCACCTTGTCTCTCTTTTTAAAAAAGTTATTGTTTGTTTGTTTTATCAGTTTTTTTTTAAGCTGATAAAGTGGCATGTGGCACCAGTGGCTATTGGGACTCTTAGAGCACTCTAGAGAACAGCTCCAGAGCACTGGGGGCCTGCAGTCACTTGGCGAATCCATAGGTGGTCTCATTGAAGTCTCTAGCAAAACTCCCAGTGACTATAATGGGGTCAGGATTTCACCCCATAAATCTCCCTACAGAAGTTGTTTTTTACTGTGTTTGAACCTAGCCCACTGAGGTTGACAAGACCCACACCTTGATGATTATATGTACAAAAAATAGGCAGGAAGTGCTGCATAAATAAAAACCTCAACAATTTCCTTTTATATAGTGATACAGTCCTAGAGTTTAAGGCCAGAAAGGACCACCAGATAATTTAGTCTCACCTCCCTTATATCACAGGCCACCAACACAAACTAGCACCCACAAACTAAACCCAACAACTGAATTTGGACCAAAGTATTACTGCCCACAGGAAGCTAGACTATTATGTGGCACAGGCAGACAATAGGATGCACCAAGATGCAGCAATGCCTGAGGGAAATGGCAGGGGAATGGTTAAGTGTGATATTCCCAGATAGTCCTGGTAAGCCACCCACACTCAAACACTACATAAGAAAGTGGGAAAACACCCAAGGTCATTGCCAATCTGACCTGGAGGAAAATTCCTTCCTGACCACACATATGGTATAGACCCTGAGTATGTGAGCAAGAACCAAACAGTGAAGCACCCAAGAGAGAGAGAAAGCTCAGTGCTACCTCTGGCCCTTTGCAAGTTCCCATGTCAAGCTGGGGCCATCTCTTGATACTTCAGAGGAAGGAGACTAATAAAATAACAATACATTGGTGGAGGGAAAAAATCCCTTCCTAATCCCTGCAGTTTTCCAGCTGAAATCCTGAAGCATAAACTTTTAGGAACATAAAACAAGCTGGGAGTGAGCCTCAAGGTTGCTGAGCCCTGTCGCCTACCTTCACAAGCAATGCCACAATACAATGATTCATAAATTTGTCCAACTAACTTATTGTTTGCCCCCATAGCTCCTATTGGGAGGCTGTTCTAGAACCTCTTCCCTCTGATGGCTAGAAACCTTCTAATTTCCAGACTGAATTTCTTCGTGGTCAGTTTATATCCATTTGTTCTTATGCCATTTGTATCCTTTAGTTTAAATAGTTCTTCACTCTCCCTGGTATTTACCCCCTAATGTATTTATAGATAGCAATCATATTCCCTCTTGGTCTTCCTTTGGTAAACTAAATAAGCCAGACTCTTCCAATCTCCTCTAAAAATATAAACTCTCCATTCCCCTGATCATCCTAGTAGCTCTTCACTGCATCTGTTCCAGTTTAAATACATCTTTCTTGAACATGGGTGACCAGAACTTTACACAGTATTCCAAATGAGGTTTTACCAGTGCCTTGTACAAGGATTGTCATAAATATAAAGGGAAGGGTAAACACCTTTAAATCCCTCCTGTCCAGAGGAAAAACCCTTTCACCTGTAAAGGGTTAAGAAGCTAAGACAACCTCACTGGCACCTGACCAAAAGGACCAATGAGGAGACAAGATACTTTCAAAGCTGGAGGGGGGGGAAACAAAGGGTTCTCTCTGTCTGTGTGATGCTTTTGCCGGGAGCAGAGCAGGAATGCAGGTCAGAACTCCTGTAAAGGGTTAGTAAGCAATCTAGTTAGATATGCATTAGATTCTGTTTTGTTTAAATGGCTGATAAAATAAGTTGTGCTGAATGGAATGTATATTCCTGTTTTTGTGTCTTTTTGTAACTTAAGGTTTTGCCTAGACGGATTCTCTATGTTTTGAATCCCATTATCCTGTAAGGTATTTACCATCCTGATTTTACAGAGGTGATTCTTTTACTTTTTCTTTAATTAAAATTCTTCTTTTAAGAACCTGATTGCTTTTTCATTGTTCTTAAGATCCATGAGTTTGGGTCTGTGTTCACCTATGCAAATTGGTGAGGATTTTTATCAAGCCTTCCCCAGGAAAGGGGGTGTAGGGCTTGTGGGGATTTTGGGGGGAAAGATGTTTCCAAGTGGGCTCTTTCCCTGTTATTCTTGTTAGATGCTTGGTGGTGGCAGCAATAAGGTCCAGGGGAAAAGGTAAAATAGTTTGTACCTTGGGGAAGTTTTAACCTAAGCTGGTAAAAATAAGCTTAGGGGGTTTTTCATGCAGGTCCCAAAATCTGTACCCTAGAGCTCAGAGTGGGGAAGGAACCTTGACAAGGGCATTCATACTTCTCTATCTCTACTGGAAATGCTTCACATGATATATCCTCAGAGCACATTAACCTTTTTCACAGCCACAGTACATTGGTGGCTCATAATCATCCTGTGATTGACCCACACACTCACTGAATTTCATCCCAGTCTTCAAGGTCATCCAGATCTTCCTGTATAATATTCTGAATCTACTGTGTATTGACAATGTCTTTCAACTTTCTCGCATCAGCAAATTTCATTAGCCCACTCCTACTTTTTTTGCTAAGGTCATTAATAAAAAACATTGAATATGATTGGTCCCAAGACCAGCCCTTGAGGAACTCCACTAGTAACCTCCCTCCAATCAGATGAATCATTTTTCAGTTCTCCCCTGAAATACAGGTATGACATTAGCTGTTCTCCAGCCTATCCCTGCTGCTGGAGTCTGTCACTGCGACAGGGAAAGGCTTTGGCAGTGGGACAGTACACCACTAAAAATATCAGTGTAGACGTGGGAATCACTACTTAGGCACGTAGAGAGCCATGTAGGATATACACTCTGAGGATTCAGGCACGTAGCGCACTTGATGCTATCACAGTACCAGCAACTAATACCAGCAACACTTTTAAGTGACCATTCTACTGTTTATGTTACTCCATTAATGGTCCTGTTGACTTCAGTGGAGCTGCTCAAAGAGCAGTGTATTGTTCCATGTCGGGAAAGCTATCAGAACCTGGTCCCATACACTTAGGTAGGTCTCTATTAGCAGGTGAAAGATATTTACGGAGTTAACAGTGAAAATCAATTAAAAAAACCATAACTCATTCTAAACAGATTCTTTTTCATTTCAGAAAGACAGGAATGTTTGCATTACTTGGCGATAATTAGATGAAGAGGAAAAAGAATTAAGGACATTATTAGTTGAACAAAGCACTGGGAGAATCCTATAGTCAACTAGGTGTCACTGTGACAAAGGGGAGAGGGGATCTGAGGGTCTAATGTATACAGTTTTAAGCCAAAATGAGAAATTTGGAGAAAGGTAGAAAAAATAGTTTTTTTTACTGTAAGTCAGCAGCAATGATTTTTTGTATTTAACCCCTTAACTGTATTATCTTACATTATGTATCCCACATGCAATCATGGAGAATTGTTATAAAAAGTTTTCTATAATAAAAAGAAAAGAAAAAGAAAATGACAATGCAAGTGGCTTTCCCCAGATTAATCATTTGCTGTTCCCTCTTTTCTACTGGACTCTACAATGAGTTTTGCTTTTAACATGTTGGGGGATTAATCCAGCATATCTCTCTGGCTTTGCTCTCTGTGATCTCACAGGATAAACTCAGAATTAAATCCTCATACCCTTTCCGATGCAGGAGATAAGCCTTTAGATAAAATGTTATTTCAGTTGCTGTCTTATCCGGATGTTTGAGCTGCCAGTTAAATTGTAAATTAAAGGCTCAAAACTCTGGATTATGGACTCTAGCTTCATTATTAATGAAAAATATGCCCTTTTCACAGTTTGTCATTTTTCTTACAAACCCTCAAAAATATGGTAAATCTTTTTTCCGCTCCCTGTTTAACAAAACAGACACAGTAATACAATTTCCCCATGAAAGGACCAAGATTCTAGCATAAATAATTGCTTTCTATCTATTCAGTCCATTCCACTGACCAGCCTATGGCAATGAGAGGTTGTTTCAAAGTGCACTTCATTTTGGAATAGAAATAGAATAAATCAGAACTCCCTCATTTACAGTGTTTTGCATTGTTTGCTTCCCAAACTATAACCTGTGACCAGACACTTCACTAATGTGGTTAACTTTTGTGCACAGTCTATCATTTTGTCATTCTTTTTGGCTCCTTTTCCCAGTTATGCAGTGGGAGTTTGTAATCTCAGATATTTCTCCACACTCCCAAATTAAGTCAATTAAATAAAGACAGATCACACTACAACACAGCTATATCTCTTCTGATGCCTTCTTGTAAGTAAATGTATTCTTCATGGCAAGTTCTATGTAATTACCAGAGGAGATGAAACCCATCCTTCAGGCAAAATCTTGTTTTCTTATATTTTTGGTTTGATCACTGGATATCATGTTGATTTTCTATTTTATTTATGGTTAGAATGATAAATGAGAAGAGTCCTATTTATGCAGACAGAAATTAGTGCCCAAAGTTTAAATATTGGTCACTGGTTTCCTTTTTAAAAAAGCTGACATCTTTAGTAAGTTATGGGTGAAAATCAAGTTGTGGTTCATTCAGATGCAAAGCTACAAGGAACACCTTTGGTCTTAGGAGCTAGGATAGAAATCTCCCAAGAAAAGTCTTGCAAGACTTACAGTACTTCTGACTGGGTCAGCTGCAAGAATAGCCTTTCACATGGCATTTCCACTTCTGGTCCCAGCAGAAATAAGTGGAGAGGTATGTAGCAATGAAAAACAAATGTCAGAAGAGAAGGGAAGTTTTTGATCTCTCCTCATCTGAACTGATTTGTCCTTCTGTAATCTCAACGTGAGTATAGTTAATCAAAGTAGCCCTGCATATATTTCCACTGCTGCATTACATATACACACCTCCAGTAGAAAAATATCCCCATTTCCCTTAGGCTGACAGCAGAATTACATTGAAATACTCATGTGTATACCTTAGCGTTTAAAGGTACCTTGTATATCACATCAGAGGTAAATCAAGTGCATGATTTGGTTACTTGCAGTGTTGGATGAAGTATGGCTAGGTATACAACTAGGAGCCAATATGCATGAGGGTTTTAACCCACAATAGAACCACCATTCTGAGAAATTATTGATATAGATGGACTGAAACTACATATAACATTTGGCAATTAATTGTTGATGATGCTGGTTTAATCACAGAGCTTCTAATTATCTCCCCTCTGAGAAAGACTAAACAGGGCTGGTAGGCCAACTGACACATGACATTTATGGTTAGCTGGGCCAAAAATCTGGGAGAATTAACAAACCAGTTCTGTGTATATTGCTGTATATTTTATTAAGTCACAGAGGGTACTGCTTGAGGTTACTATTGATTAGCTCTTTCTTGCTAAATGAAAAGTTCTTCAGTGTCTGATCCTGCTCTCATTGAAGTCAATGCTAAACCTTGTATTGACTTCAATGAAAGTAGGATTGGTCCCCAAGGCAGAATGTCCACTGACCCTTACTTATGGGTCAGGTCTCTTTCCCTGCAGTTCAAGAGATAGTTAGAGTTGTCAGTTTGGTGCATCAGTTAGATGCATAACATTCTCATCCAAAATTAGTGTTGCTGTGTACTGTAAACCTATTGTTGCGATTCAACCCATAGGTGGCTGTTCCTCTGCTTACTTTATACACCCTGATCCTGCAAATGCCTCAACAGGCCCCTGCACCCATGCACATCACCATGGATGTCAAACGGGCTCCTGTGGGAGCAGGGGATGAATTTGCAGGATCATGGCCATACTTCTATGGTGCTTTGGGAGGAAAGGCACTATATATATATTTACATTATTAATAACAGCTGAGTCTTCTACATAGGTGCAGGTGTGTGTGCATATTGAGGAATGTAACATGTGAACTACATTGTCAGTGAAGAGGTATGACAGAGAAAATAAGATTGACAGAATAGAAACAACAAAATAAACCTCATCTGTCAAACAAAGCTTTTACAACCCATCCCTCTTCTGTGAGAAAGAGTGTGAGTTGTTATACAATCACATTGCCACCTTGCACCAAGGGACTCTAGTAAGAAAAGGTTGAATTTTCATCTCAGTGCTCATTTAATCCTAGGTGGTGCTCTGTTCATTCCTCAGGGCAAAAGAGAGTGAGATATTTTCTTTTTCTGTTTCCAGAAGATGGAAATGCAAAGAGTCAGAATATGTGAGGGAGTTTTCAGTAATGCATCTCAAAGATGGGATTTTTATTTGATAAAACAGGAATAACAAACATGTTAGATACATAGCCCTTGATCAAACAAAACAATAATGTTAAAAGGCAGCATTGGGCCTGATGGTTACAAAAGAAAACTGGAATTCAAGAGACCTGGCTTTTCTTCCTGACTCTGCCACAAACTCCCTATGTTGCCTCCAGCAAGTCTCTTAATCTCTCTCCTTTCCACTTTTTCCATCTTTAAAACTAACTTAATATACTGTCACAGATCCTAGCAATTGCCTCATCCTGGCCACCCACTGCTGTGAGGGGACTCCAAGCCTCTGTGCTCTGCATCCCAAGGGTGCTTCCAGCTCTTGGAGCCTAAAGAGAGTCCACTGCCCCCGTCTTGGAGTCCTCAGGCACACTTTCAGGGATCAGACCTATCTGGCACCACCTTCCAAGTGTTGGAACCTGCTGTCTTGTCACCTAGCCCCTCTGGGCACATAGCTCCCTAGTACTCGAACACACAGCCCTCTTCCAGAACTCCACCCAAAAGGTATGAAGCTTCTCATTTACAGTTTAACTCTTCCAAAGGCACCCAGCAGTTGTGAAGCAGTCCAAACACACATACGGTTTGTACAGCCTAACATCTTTATGCTCTTTTATCCTTAATCATTTAAATAAAGCACAGGCGAATAAGGATAATAAAAAACAATAATCATCTGAACCATATCCTTCACTTCTGATCTAACCCTTCTCTCAGGAGTCCTTGGGCAGCCACCTAGATACAGGAATGAAGGCAGGCAGGCAGAGTATCCCTGCCTCATGCAGGCTGATTTTCCCACACCACCTGACTTATTCACACCCTGTCTTTGGCCCCACAAAGTCTCAAGACCTTCTTGTCAACCACCTGGCTACCAGGAGGAGGAAGATGGAAGGGGGGCTACTCTGTGACTGTGGGGCCTATTTCTGATCCCTCCTCAGGTCACAATTCAGGGCAGAGTCCCTCTGGGCCATGTCCACTGCCTCCCTTGAGGCCTTCGAGGAGCAGTGGGCACTGTCCAGGGTTCTCTGCTCTGTGTCCCCCTCTGGATCTCTTGTTTTCTCCCTGTGACCCTCACTCCCATTCCTGTTTTCTTCATTTATTATCCCCTGAAATTATTTGATGCCTGAGTCTAGTGGCTCCTTCCCTTAAGTTAGAGTGGTGGGTTTAGTTATGGACCTGCCTATGTCCCAGCACTTCAATAGTGATGGTACACAGTGAGTGGTCTCTCCCTTATGGACTGGAGAAAATGGGCCCTAAGCATACCAGCCTCTGCCCTAAAAAGCAACAGTACCATAAGACAGGTGACACCCTTGCCAACTTCCCTACATGAGCACAAACCTCTGTCAGGCGACTTTGTTGCCAAGGTGACTTCACACCTGTGAAACCCGTTCTTCTGGGCAGGAACAAGTCTTTAGTCTAGAATGAATACATTTCCAATGGCTTAAGAGTTAACTACCCTCTATTGTTATTTTTTTGCCACTATCCTTTGGACTTCCAACCGAACATGGAGGCAAACAGACCATAGTGAAAAGCAAAAGGTGGCATATTGAAAATGGAGTTGCAGCCTGCCAGAGACACATAGGGTTCATAATCTTATATACAATTAATAATTTGTACAGACATATTCCCATTTCATCTCATATACTTGCCTACCTTTTGACAGCCCTGGAGATCTTTTTGGTGAAAGGTTTCATGGAGGGTGGTGCTTATTTATATTAGAATTTTTATTCCTCATAATATTCACTTGGTATTTAATATAAAATGTATCCTTTTAGACTGAATGTTGTCTAGAACAATTGATTCTTGAATAGATTTTTGGTGTGTGAATCAACCATCTAGTTGTTAGACATTAATAAATAAAAAGTCTAATCCATTGGGCCCAGATCCTGGGTAGCAGCCTGAGTAATGGCCCAGCCCAACCCCTGAAAATTTTCTGGAGCAGGGCCTGCTATCCTGATCCTCACCCATAAACTCTTTTTTTTCCCCTTTTCCCCAGGTCTATCTTGTAACAAAAGCACCACTAGAATACTATATACAGCAGTTTCTCCAGATAGCTTGTCAGTCCAGTTGCAGTGACAAGTGGTTGGCAAACTCTCCAAGGTCCCCTTGCTCTTCCCAAGGTTGGCAAGGTCCCCTTGCTCTTCCCAAGCAAAGGTGTGTCTCTGCTCACGCTTATCCATCTACCCTAGAAACTCTCCTCCCAGGCTATTGTCTCCCACAGTCTACGCAAGCCAGTTGGCCCTGCCTCCCACATGACCATGCACACCTCTGTCACTAATTTCCTCCTCCTTATTCCTGACTTTAAAACAAAACAAACAAACAAAAAATAACAATGAAGGGGTTCAGGAGGGGAAGATTAACTTTGGAAATAGCACCACAGTGATGACTAATCAAATCATACCCAAGAAGCAGCATCAGCATCAGAAATGATCCTGAGAAGGGGTTCTGAAAGTTGGTGGGTACCTTAACGTGTGAGTGGAGCACAGATTCTGTAGCAGAGGTAATCACATGATCTCTATTGTTTAGACTGTATGTTTATATTTTGTCATGAATTCTCAGGCTTACACACAGATGCTCTGAACTGAGGGTGAAGAGGTTGTGGGGAGTAGAAAGGAGGTGCAAACTTTTGAATAAGCTAGGTACAGTGTAATGAAAAATACTTGAGAGTACTGAGTTTCCCACCACATGCTAGCCTTTCTTCATGAAGAATCTTTTTAATCAGCTGCAAGAAACTTTACAAAACACAGCAAGCAGGTTTTATGTCATGTAGAGCAGACAACAGCTTTCAACGTGCTTTTGTCATCTCAGTTTTCTGTTTTTGTTCCAGTTGCTGTAAATTACACAATAAGGAGAATATCTTATTTATTTCACTCACCACCCAGGCAGAGGGAAACTTTGTGATTAGAATGCATCTAACAGTGAGATGCCTTTGGTTTGTTGCCAGAGTTCTTTGACAAAGATGCTCATTTTCCTTACAAGTAAAACTAGGTGGCATATATAAGAATAACCACAACGTATGTCCCTGGGGAAAACACGAGTTGCTGTAGAATGTACAAAAGCAATATACCCAAGATCGAGTCCTGCAAACTCTGATTTTTGCTTTCTTAAAATTGGTGCATTGTATTTGGAGACAAAATATTAATTTAGGTAAGGCTGAAAAAGCTGACATGTTAATTAATCCCATCTGCTGTTATTATTGTCAGGGCAGCTGCAATCTGTTCACTAGAGATTCAAACTCTGATCAACGAGCCCTTGTAGATTCACCTAAAAATAAAACTCTTTGGTTCATTACACCCTCTGCCCAACATTCTTGCATCTGAATTGTACCTTTAAAAATCAGTTTGTTCTCCTTAGTGTCATGTTCCAATTAATGAGATCTTATTCACCCAAGTAGTCCATTCAGTCCCATTGGACTGTCCAGATGAATAACTGCTCATCAGTGTGAGTAAAGACCACAGTCTGGACTTTAATCACTGTTTAGGTTTTTTTAAAGAAAATTTACACCACAGTTCTACATATTCAATCGCTAAACAGTAAAACAAACTCGCTAATGAACCACTAGTATGAGATTCAGTAAACCCACTAAAAATTTCACATTGAAAAAGGAAGGAGAGAGGCTATCCTGGAAAAGCAATAGAAGAAGTCCATAAAGAGAACTGGCCAAGTCCATCGCTGGTGTAAATCCACTAACATTTATCACCAGGGATCAGTTTGTCCTAATTTCTCTTTTTAAAGTGCTTTACTCCAACTGAGTTTTAGTTTGCTTAATTGTGTTGGCATTTAAAGTGCAGATGTACTCTGAGGAGAGAGTGAAGAAATGACATCATGGGGCTTCATATTGATCCAGGTCTAATGACTTCCAAATCAAATTTGCTCAGTTTACAAAACAAAAGATATTTTTCTTTTTATTACTTGCTAATGCTGCAAACTGTAGCTCGACCATTTCTGAAGATCAAACTATATCTTTCTATCCCTTACCTCCAGATCAATAAATAAGATTCTGGAATCAGAATTTACATGACAAATTTTGTACATTTTAGGGTTTGGATAGCATGGAAAAGTCACAATGGTATAAGGCAAGGTGTGAATTTGAACCATTGTAGTTATATGTAATAACATCCCATGTGGACACCCTTGTTATTCTGATTTTGAGTGTCTTTTTTGGTTTAGTTTAAAGCTTGTTCAAAGCAACATAAGCTAAACTGAAAACAAAAACAAAACCACTCTTATACTGGAATAAGAGTGTCCACACAGGGAGTTATATATAATGATATCAGTTTAACTATACCTATATAACTGGTCAAACTTTCCTGTGTAGTCAACCCTTATTCTTATATGGCTCTATTAGGGTATTGAGATTAGTATCTCAATTACACTAATGTAAGCCCCAAGCAGAAAGTAGTCCCTTGTCTGCAAGGTAAACAGATGTGAGATGTTCCAAACATTGCTGGAAGAAAAGCAAGACACCAGGAATGTGATTTCAGTAGGCCACAATCTTATTAAGTAACACATCTGGGAACTATATAGCAAAAGTTCATCAAAATGTTTTTGGTTTTCAGCAACTGAAAACTAAAAATTTTCAGTTTTAAAGTTTTCATTTTTGTATGGGTTTTGACAAAAACCTGAATATTTTTGGTGAAAATGATGGGGTTTTTTCATGAAAAACATTATTTTCAATGTACTCCCTTTTTTAAAAACCAAAAACATCTAGATGAAAATATTTCTACCAGATCTAGCTGTCATCTAAATAGTTTGACAATGTATTGGGAAAACTGGGAAGTTTTGCAAGGGAAAGAGTTCTTAACTTATGGCCTGACTACTTCAATGGGAGTTCCCAGTACTCAGAATCTTTGTAAATCAGTCTGCTGTTAAAACAAACAAAATCTAAAAGGTTAGGCTAACGTTTGCAGCCTGACATGTCTAAAGTTAAGCATCCAAATCGATGCACTGTAATAAGTGCCCAGTACCTTTGCAAACTGAGCTATTGATTTAGAGATACCCATGTGACGCTCGGTACCTCAGGAGAACACCCTGCACCCCCATGTTCATCCTTATAGTATGATTGTGTGGTATCCAATGCAGTTTGTCATGTTGGGTGTCTTCAGAAGACTCATGATGCACTGAGTATTGTTGTTATAGTAATGTTATAGGTTGTAGTTTCATGTATATAGTTATGAAGCTGAAAATGTGTCCTCATGACTTAAAACAAGCCCAGGCAAAACTCTCCAGGAGCAGAGGGGCAATTCATACCTCATCAGGGCATGTATGGAACAAACCCAGCCCAGCCTCACAAGAGCAAAGGATTAGGCAGCAACAAAGGATCTGTTGGACTCTTGAGTGAATCACCCCCTTTCCTTTCCCCCCCTTCCCTTGGTCAGTTTGGGACTACAATGAGGTAATGCTCACCTGACTCTGGGCTGGGGGATAAAACCAAGAGGAAAGAAAGCACATGATAAAAGGGAGAGATGTTTGCCATGCTCTTCCTCTCTCTTCCACCTCCATCTACAGACACCACACCAAGTGACTGAAGTGCTGATCAAAGAGGAGAGCCTGGCTGAAGGGCAACCATCCAGCTTGTGGTGAGAAGCATCTAAGTTTGTAAGGACTCTGAACGTGTTAAGATCAGCTTAGAATGCATTTTGCTTTTATTTCATTTGATCAAATCTGACTTCTTGTGCTTTAACCTATAATCACTTAAAATCTATCTTTTGTAGTTAATAAATTTGTTTGTTTATTCTACCTGAAGCAGTGTGTTTGGTTTGAAGCATGTCAGAGACTCCCCTGGGGATAACAAGCCTGGTACATATCAATTTCTTTGTTAAATTGACGAATTCATATAAGCTTGCAGTGTCCAGCAGGCATAACTGGACACTGCAAGACAGAGGTTCCCAGGGTTGTGTCTGGGATCGGAGATATTGGCTAGTGTCATTCGGTTGCACAGGACAAGCAGCAGCTGGCCAAAAGTGCTCACTCACATAGCTGGGGGCAGCTTACATGCTAGAGACTGTGCGTGAACAACCCAGGAGTGGGGATTCTCACAGCAGATCAGGGTAAGCCTGGCTCCCAGAGTCGAAGTTTGGAGTAACCTAGCAGATTACCACTCCAGATAACACAAGGGGAATGTCATAACTCAATTATGGTTTTTTTTTCATCTTTAGGCCAAAGATGTTTGGCTTTACATTTCTCACCAAAACATCAGCATTTTCCGCAGGGAAAACAAAATCAAATTTCCAACCAGCTCTAGTTGGAGAATTTAGCAGAGTTGGTTAGGGAAGTTTGCACTGCCCTTACCTGCCCTATGCTGTAGTCCTTTGGATAAACAAAGGCCTGCTACCTCTCGGGATTTTGATTCACTAGCATTAAATTGAGTACATATAAATACATTTTAAAAGCCTAAACAGTTATTTAGCCTTCTCTGAGGGCTCCTTCAGATTCTTGTTGGGAACTTATTACTTAAACAGCAGCCCTTCAGCCCTCGGGCATGCTGAGAGCACCCCATTGTGGTGTTTTACCTTTGGATCCTCATCTTCTTGTCCGTCTTCATTTCAAATGCAAAAGAAGAACAGGCTTACCCCTCCACAGGGTAACACAGCAACTGCTGCACAATCAATTATTTGAATCTCAACTTTGGATCAGATTCTATATGAAGTCAAAGGAAAGGCCCACAGTGACTGTAATGTGCTTTGGATCAGGCCCTGAGAGAGAAGACATGAGACTGCATTTTTCTTTTTACCCCCGGGAGCCCAGAGAATCTTACCAGCAGAGTTTACATCACAAATGAACAGCTTGCTGCCACTCTTATTATCTAACAAAGTGCATCATAGTTCTTGGGGGCATCTGTTATAATCATAATACAGTTATAAACAATTTTGACTCTATGATGAAACAGTGTGCAGCCATAATTACAGTCTGTGCATTGCATGCTTCGTCTCTGATTTATTCATTTGCCAATAAACCATTTTCAAGTGATAATGTTGTAGCTGTTACACTGTCACGTGAGCTGCTTAAATACCAAGTGTTTAGCAGATATTCCAAAATCATTGTGGACCATGCATTCTAAATAAATTCTTTGCAATTATAATGCTTTCAAAAAATCTGATATAAGCCCTAGGTAACAAGTTTGAGTTTTTCAAATGTCACCCATCTGCACTGATGAGAATTCGCTTATTCACTAGCACTGCCGTATTGTTTACATCCTCCTCCTGGGGTTAACTGGCTCATTTCAGAGAAACAGAAGGGGAAAGCAGGCCACTGCCTTAAATATATAGTATTTACAGTCCCCAGCTTTTTAAACAAGAGTGTTTTTTCCCCATTCTTCATTGAACTAATCTCATTGCAGAAGACGAGAATTCATTCCTCACACCGCCCTCCACCCCTTCTTTCTTTTGCAATGAGACACACTTGCAGACAGGATTTTAGCACTCAACAGGAAAGGTCTGAATCCAGTAACTCTGATCTTTGAAGATAGGAACCAGAATCTTATGGGAGCACATAATGGGTGGCTTTCAGTCGAATGATTAAGCAAGAGTTGTGAGATCTGATTTATTTATTTTTAAAGCATGAGGCGATTACAGGAAAGATGTTCGGAATGCTTTTATTCTGACTTTAATAACGTCAGGGAGAACTGAACTTCACTCTTAATTGAAGCTTCCCTTTCTTCAGGATTTCAAAGAGGGCTTACTAGACTGGTGTGAATAAATGACAGTCTAGCTGTCAAACACCACAGACCACCTTCATTTTGTTGCAGCCGGGTCATTCAAAAATGCCAACTTTTTATAAAAGAATCAATCCCCTGAAAGCACTAGATGGTTGTTAATAGATATTTTTCCCCTTAAAATCTGATTGGTTTGCTCTTGGTTAAGAACAGTTTCATCATGAATCACCGATAAAATGAAGGGCTGAGTAATTCACAGAAAGGGAAAAATATGTAACAGCATATGAAGATTTAGAATTGGAATTCAGATCCAATCACATTATGAACCCAAACACATTTTATTAAGTGATATCTAGAAAACTGGCAAGAGGATTTTGGCAGCATCCCATCACATTTTAGATGTATGTAAGAGAGAAAGGGAAGAGAGTTGTTTTTTTTCTTCACAAATCATAAGGGTCATTTGATCAGCTGCTCCTTACAGAACAGAGCGCACGCGTGTGTAATCAATATATATATTGCTTCTATAGTTGAGGTGTAAATTAAATTATATGGTGGCTGAACACTTGAAAGTTGCCTGGTATGAGCTTTTCTAAGGTTCACATTGACAGCATGGTTGTAGTGTAGTGTACAATGTATAGCACAGATTGTTCTAATGTTTACAAAACAGTTCATGAAAATATGAAGTTAGTGCATTTACATTTTTTTTAAAAGAAATTTTTGTCTTCCCATCAAGAAGCTCAGATCATGATCATGTGTAGAGAAGGAAGAACTGGAGTGGGTGAAATAGGAACTGTGTGTGTTATCTCTGTACCTCCCGTCTGAGAATCTTTATCCAAAAATTAAGCTAATTTAGAAAAACGTGGATAACTTTCGAAGTAGGATTTGGTTTGAGGGCTGGATCTGAACACCACCTATCTCTGAAGGTGTTCTATATCCAAACTTAGATTTGAATCTACTTTTTGCAAATGGCTCCTGGGTTTACAGTGAGCTGAATGAAAACTTAAGATCTGACCGCATTCTTATTTTGGAGTATTCAAACTATTGACCTGATCTAAGCCCTTTTCTTGTCAACTGTTTATATATATATATCTATAATTTCAGTTTTTTTGTGCACCTCTGCTTTTCTGGGTTTCAGTGCCAAAATACAGTGGGAGATGCTGCTTTCCCTGTATTTCTGGCCTAACGAGAGGCAGGAATTGCTGGAGTGAGAGAGCCTAAAAGCCCTATATGCTCTTAGTCATGCAATTTGTTCTGAAATGCACAATAATCCCATCGACATCAATGAAAGGTGAGGACACTCAACACTTCTCACAGAATCAGACCCCACGTTAACTAGGCTGTCCCTGTTGGCATACCCATTATGATCCAAGAACCCAGTCTTAGAAACCATTACTCATGACAATAACCCTATAGAACTTCTATAGGAGTAGCCACATAAACAAGGATTTATTATTAGGCTCCAAATTTTGCA
The DNA here is from genome assembly GCF_965140285.1 of Lepidochelys kempii. NCBI lineage: Eukaryota > Metazoa > Chordata > Testudines > Cheloniidae > Lepidochelys > Lepidochelys kempii. The sequence continues at coordinate 27,286,075 of NC_136387.1, forward strand.
GACCCCAGAGGTTTGATTACTATGAATAAATATCCAAATATCTGGATATAGCTGAATGAATCCCAAGCACTAAACCTTTGGAGGCTCCTTTGTCACTAATAATTAGGTGGAATGATACTTGAAGTCCCAATCTCAATGCTTCTACAATCAATGGATTTTAGCACAAGAATTATATTCAGAAAGTTCAGCTCTGAAAAGTATTATTCACTTTGACTTCACTTTTTATGTTGGATTCCCCAGTGCCTGTTTCAGACTACACAGTGGTGATAGCTGTTGCCAGTGTCTTGGGCACATGAAGTCATTTCTATGTGTTGCAGAGTACGTATTAAACAATACCAGTTCTCATCATGGAAGTGTTAGAAATTCAAATCCATAGAGAGCTAGATAGATCAAAATATTGACTCTTTCTTCACTTTCCCAGTCTGTCCAAACAGCAATAACAGTAGCGTGTGTGGGGTGGGGGAAGGTAAAGGTAATACATGGTGGAGGGAGGAGATGGTAGCAGTAGACTAATATAGCTTCCTTCTATCAGAATTCCAGAGTTTGCTTTAATTAAGATTGATTTTATCCAGCTGTTGTACATCCCTTAGCTAACAGAGAAGTCACAAGGGCACATCTTGCGCATTAACAATGTGTAAAGAAAAAAAATCAAATGCTGTTAACGTAAGAAGTCTTAGAAAATGTAGAACTATTAATATTTTGTTTTCAAAATCTAATCAGAGCCTTGGTGTAGTGAACACTAATATTTATGTTCCACTCCCATCCAATCTCCTTTCAACCTCACACCATGCTTGTCAATGCCCTACATTGAATACTGAATTTAGTTTAGCCAAAACTGGAGACAGATTAGTACTGACATTCCTGACCCATACAGTCAATGCCCTTGTAGATAATTCCAGAATAGCTTTGCGTAATCTGGTAACCTGACCTACCTGATACCTGTCCTGAAGAAATTTGAGCTTACTGTTTATAAGGCATATTAAATGGTTGCATTCCCGGTAGAGCCAGATGCACAGTGTTTAACCATACAACAGCCCTATTATTAATTTGCCAGGTCCCTAAGGACTGTATATACAGGATTAGAGCTGGCTGAAATGTTTTGGTTGAAACTTTTCACCAAAATATACAGAGTTGAAGCAACAGAAACATTTCATGAATTCATGTTGACATCTCTAAATGATTTATGATGGAATTTTTAAAAAAAAATCTTAAAAAGTCTTAATGTTTTGTTTCAACATTCTCAAAATGAAACTTTGATTTTTTTCTATTTGAAATTACTTTTTCAGTTCAAAATTTCCTTCATTTTTATTTTTTTAAAATGTTTAAACACAAAATGAAATGTTTGACTTTGGTTTGAATGAAATGTTTCATGTGACCTGAAATGGCATTTACTTTGTTACTTTACTTTGTTTGACAGCATTTGTTTTCGATTTTTCTATATGGCCAGCAAACCGAAAAAGCAATTGTTTGGACAGCTCTATACAGAGCAATATCAGTGGTGCTGCCTGAGGGCTCCTCTATGACATTGAATAAAGACAAATACAAAGTACTTCACTTAGGAAGGAAAAATCAAAATGCACAACTACCACATGGGGAATAACTGGCTAGATGGTAGCACTGCTGGAAAGGATCTGGAGGTTATGGTGGATCAAAAATTGAATATGCGTCGACAGTGTGATGCTGTGGTAGAAAAAAAGGGCAGATATCACTGTGGAATGTATTAACAAGAGTTTTGTAAGTAAGACATGGCAGGTAATTGTCCTGCTGTACTCAGTGATGTCTCAGTTGGAGTACTGTGTCTAATTCTATGCACCACCCTTTAAGAAAGACATGGAGAAATTGGAGAGCGTCCAGAGAAGAGCAACAAAAATGATAAAAGGTTTAGCAAACCTGACCTCTGAGGAAAGGTTAAAAAAACCTGGACATGTTTAGTCTTCGGAAAACAAAGATTGAAGGGTAACATAACATAACATAACAGTCTTCATATCTGCAAAGGGCTGCTATAAAGAGGACAGTGACAGATTGTTCTCCATGTCCACTGAAGATAGGACAAGAAGTAATGGGCTTAATCTGCAGCAAGGGAGATTTCAGCTAGATATTAGGAAAAGCTTTCTAAATATAGGGGTAGTGAAGCCCTGGAACAGGCTTCCAAGGAAGGTTGTGGAATCCCCATCACTGAAGTTTTTAAAAACAGGTTTGACGTATACATGTCAGGGATGGTCTAGGTTTGCTTGGTCCTGCCTCAGAGCAGGGGGCTGGACTTGATGTCCTGAAGTCTCTTCCAGTCCTACATTTCTATGATTCTATACTGCAAAATTATACCATGTTTGAATGTGATTAGGAAGACACAACCTAGCTGACATGTTAACTATGACTTCACAGTCAGGGTACACCAGGATATATGTTCAGTATCATGTCTGCTAATCATAGTTTAAACTTCAGAGTTTAACCATGACTTGTCCTGGTCTATCTTGGCAGTGAAATTGTGGTCAGTCTTGTATCAGTTGACTTGAGTCTTCACAACTACATTGAAACATGGTAACTTTTTGCAGTGAAGACAAATTCTGATGGGAGCAAACTTTTATCATGAGTCCTAAAATTCAGGAAATACTACTTGCCTCTTTGCTATGGAGGTATAGCACCCATGCATACACTGCTCCTTTTTAATTAGAATACCTTTCCCTTGTGGGTAACCTCCTTAGGCAAAAATTATGCCACTTCCAGCATCCAGTGAGGTAGGTTGCTCTCTAATCTAGCCAGATGCTTGATTATCTTTGTAGCCCGCACCTCTGTATTAAAAGTGGTGGTGCTGGAGAGCCACCCACATTTTAGGATTCCAAGGATTGCATATTATTTTGTTTTCATAAACTGTATAGTTTCAGCTGGGATTTAATCGTTTCTACTTCTGATTTTCATTTCCTCACCTCAGGGCATCAGCTGTCATCAGGAGCCCAGAGCAGAGGAGATCTTTCCAAGGTCGTTACAGACTGTGAGTGAAATAATTTGATTTAGTGTTATTAGAAGTTGATTTTGCCACTGCTGCTGCTCCTGTTGTATGTAGCTTTTCTCTGGATAGAGGCATATGTGCTGGAACTGGGGGTGCTGCTGCACCCACTGGCTTGAAGTTGTTTCCATCACCTACAGGGTTTACAGTTTGGTTCAATGGCTCTGAGCACTCCCACTATACACATTGTTCCAGCACTCATGGATTAAGGGCTTTGGTCCTCTGTCACTGCAGCTCAATCCAGAATACTCATTTTAACAAAAAGAAAAGAAAAAATAAAAATATTTTTAGTAAGCGATGTCTTAATTACAAAGTACCTACAACTGTTTTATTGCATTAGACATTAAGCTCCACGGGAGACTTTTTTATATGGCTAGTGATTGACGTGACAGATTAGAGCAACTCAGGATTTATTGTCTTTAGGATAAATAATGTGTTAAAAATAAACAAACAAAATTCCTTTCAGTACTTGTGGAGAATAGGGAGCCCTCTTTCTTTTCCTGCCTAGATCTGTAATCCTGCACTGAGGCTAGCTGAATTTAATAGCCTGAGAAATAAAATTAATGAGCAATGCTGAACCATTGCAAATAGATCCTGAAGGTCTGCTTTGACACTGCTACAGAGGGCCTGAATCTGACCTTTTTTCCTCTCCCTGTACCACAAGTGACTCCAAGTTCCTTGAAATGAGGCTTAAGACTAAAGAAAAAGAGGCTTATGCGCTAGCCCACTACCACTTTGTTAACTATTATATTGATGTTGGAAATTAAGCTGGTCTAGCATCCTTCCTAAAACAAGAGTGGCAGAGTGTAACAGAATGCTGACTCACTACTGCAGCGCCTCCTGCTGGTTGCTCCAGCAATTAGCTCTGTCCTAGCCATGGAGCGCCCTCTGCGGGTGGTGTCCCAAACGTTGCCTGCTTGGCTGTGTTGTCTGGGACCCATGTTGGTCCTTGGCTTGTGGTATCCTCTTCTGGACACAGCCCTCTGGCTGTTCCCCTGTTCTATCCCCACCCCCTTTCCGGGGGGTATAAGCAGTCCTCAGTCTGCACCTACCTTCATGGCAACCTGCTGCCCCAAAGTCTAGTCCCTTGCCTCAGGGACAAGGCACAGTCCATTGGCCACACTTCTCCATGGTAAGGTGCAGTGTAAGGGGGGAACCCAGGCCCGCCCACTACTCTGGGTCCCAGCCCAGGGACCCTCTGGCAGCAGCTATGTCCTGCCCTCCTTCTCTCCCTTCTACTGCCTACTGCTCATGTTCCCTGGGCCACCTCCCCTTGACCCTTCTCGGCCCTTTGCCTGGCAGGTATTAGGCTGGAGATTTCTCTCTGCTCCCCTGAGGCTGCCCAGCACTGCTCTATCTAACATGCTATCTCTAAAGGTAGCCAGTCCTTTTCCCTTGCTTGTCAGGAAGAGAATCCTGTCTTTGTTCCTTTGCAGCCTTTATATAGGGCCCAGCCTAGCCCTGACTGGCTGCTTCTGATTGGCTGGGTTCTGCGCAGCTGCTCCAAGGGCTGCTGTTAACCCTTTGTCTGCCCCACTACATACTGCCCCACTACATAGAATGAGGGATTTATTATATAGTTTTGGAGCTCCTTGCTGCTTTGCCTTGCAGAAGGCAGGCTAGCTGTGTTAGGGAACAGCAGCTTTCTGAGGTACATGGGGACATGTGGAATGGCTTTGGTTATGTTCTCAAAAGCACATGGAATGATCAGCTCTTTGTTCTCTGAAACTAGGGTTTGAGTAATATTTGTGTAGTCACATCTAGAATTTATAGTTCTGTGGTTCAATAGGATTAATTTACACATTGTTGGGTGTCCTGCTCAATCAGATTTGTTCATTAGGGCATATAGTAGAGTTTTTCTGGGGAGGAGGATGGATGAGGAAATGGCCATTTTGAAGTGTGTGTGTGTCGGGGTGGGCACTTGGTTCAAAGCTAGGAACCCCGCCTGACAATGGAAAAAGACTGCTCCTGCTTTAGAAAGGCTTTGGGTGGGAGCTCAGATTCCAGGGCCTTATCTAGTGGTTAAACCAGCAGAACAGAGACCTTCCCCCTAAGGAGGTCCCCAGGCAATGTATGTAAGTGGGGAAATATAGCCTTTTAAAAAAATGTCGCTGCAGCTTAAACTGGGAGAGTAAAGCCAGGGCTTGCTAGGCAGAGACTGAGCCATGTAAAGTACAGAATTTGGACTGCATGAGCAGTCCATGTTTAACTCAACTCACTGTACTACACACACTGTAATAATCAGTTTAAAGTGTAAAAAGCAAGGAAACAAGGGAGTGAAAATGCCACTGATCTGAAGCTCAGTCAGGGCCAGTGCCCAGCAGCTACTGCAGCTGCTCCCCAGGGCTTGGCTTTATGCTCCAAGTTCAATTTGCAACAACTTCTCGAACGTGGTAGTCAGACCACCATATTGAAAGCTAGGAGCAGCTGTTTCCTGGCAAGTAATCCTTTCATTCTAATTACCACCTTGCTCCTTTTTCATGTACATTCTGCATGAATTTTGTGACTAGCTTATCTAGAACTGCTAAAATCAGAAACCCAAGCTTAATACTTTTTGGATCTTGGGGCTAAGATTCACAAGGACAAATCTTTCCTGGGATCATATCCTGAGGTATCTATTAGTCCAGATTCTCCAGCAGAAACACACAAATCTGAAGCTGTAGCAATCTCTATATTTTGGTTGCCTAAAATTTTCCAATTTAAAAAAAAAAACGTGAGAAACTCTAACCCTCCATTGTCTGTGGCAGGCTTTTGAAATTCACCCCCCAGAGCTAGAGAAGTGCCTTTTCTTCGTCCCATAAAATTCCATGCAGGTTTAGCTGAGACATAAACATTTGAAAATTACTGTTTCTGATCAAGTGTTTGAAGTATAGAAAAATGATAGCTGAACATGAACATTGTAATCTAAGGCCAGCCTCATGCCACTCTCAAAGCAGGAATATCATTAAGAAACCTGCGAGCAGATATCCCTTCTGGGAGGAAAGAGGAGCAAGGTGGGCTGGGCTTCCCCTATAGTAATATTCTTTGGACCCAGAACTCGACCCCACATACAAATTTTTAGCTGATGCAGATTTTTAAAGGGCAAAGACAGCAACAGGAGCACTGAGACTCCAGACAAATAAACAATTTTATTAATTTTTCCATCTTCTAAGATCATCATGGATTTATTGACCCAAACTAACTAGTTTAAAATCCCATGTAATTACAGCGTTGTCTCTGCTGGGTTTGCTTTCAAATTAATTGCAGTCAATGTTGTGGCAAATTAATTGTGGGAAATCATTACAGATAAAGTGCAAGGTGCTCAATACTTTAAAACAATCCCTTCCTGCTATGCTAGCCAGAATCTGCTTGTCTGACAGACTTATCTGAAAATGCTGAAGGGTTAATAGCAGCCTCTGAAGGGCTAAGAGGACTTTCATTGAGTCACTCTTGACCAGGCAAATTATATCCCTATTCAGCATGTGTCATTTGCACAACTTTTCAGTGATTTCTTTCCCAAGGTAATAGGCCTAGCAGCTAGCTAGCTGGCTGCGCTGATGCTGTTGCTGTGCTTTGGCAGCTGTCATTTTGACATGTTTTATGCTTTCTTTAAAGAGAGAGGTTGATTGAATGTGAGAAAAGTGGAACTTTGACAGGTTGTCAGAATCTCTCGCAGTGCAAACCTACCTGCCAGCTAACTTGTTTCAGGTTTATTTCAAAGAAGGTTTCCAGCACATGAACTTCCATTACTAATCCTAGAAGTTCTTAAATCAGTAGTTTCCATTTTGTCAAAGTCTAAATTAAATAATTTTCCCCTCAAATTGGGTTAGGTTCCAAGAAATCCAGATACGTCTGAGAGAGCAAAAGCATGTTCCCCTCTTTTATTCCCCACTGCCCCCCAGCTCTCCCTGAACGGGCTGGATTGATGGAAGGATAGCTGGTCTTCTTTACTACCTCCCTATTTTATTTCAGTCAGTTTTCCCCATTCATAAACACCTTTCTGAAATTAAAAAAAAAAAAGTTCATGAATCGTCAGGAGCAGGCAAAAATGAATAGAAATGAGCTGATTTCAAAGATAGAGGCCTATGACCATCTTCTGACTTCATCCTCCAGACACTGTTAATCTAATTCTTTCAAAAATTATTTAAGCTCTTCCATTTTTCATCTGTTACTGTTGTGCCTGCGCTGTCCTGGTTAGTTTCTTTGCTTCACAAAGGACCATTGCATTATGTTTCCTTGTGTATTGTTTTCATTTTCAGAGGTGGCATGCATGAACTGTGCTTTTACAATAGTCTGCTATATTTATTGAGAAACATTTTCAAAACTGCCTCCAGAACTGTGTCCATAAAATTGGTGTGGACTCTTACTTGCATGCATACAATTTTGCATTTGTACTTTGTTGAATTTGCATAGTCCATAGTGTATATATCGATATAGAGTAAAAACTATCATAAGCAAGGTAGTTGGAGGTGTTGCAAAGCTCACTGTATAATGCCTCTTTTGGACAGGCATTGATCTGGGTCCATATTGCTGAATATTCTGTTGCTCAAACTTTGCCATCCAGGTCAACCTGAGCACATGTCATTAGTGTGGAGCTGTACAGAGTAGTGAGCCAAGCAGATTTATTGACCAGTTCCTAAATAAGTAACGGGCCATGTTCACCATTGGCCATAACATGGTAGAAGTGACAAAATAGGTATAACTTATACTGATGTACAAAATGAGTGACAGGCCCAGGAAGCAGAAAGGACTAAGCAGAAGCAAATAACAGAATGATATATATTAAAGCAAAAAAAAATCCTCTCTCTCCACTTAAATTGAGTTACAACTGAACCATCCACAAAGTTCCTGTGATCAAATTTACTTAAACAGGATTAAATCTCATTTACTCCAATGGAGGTTGCACCTACTTTTACAGAGTTTGAAACTGGTGGCCAGAGAACACCTCTAACAGGTGTAAATTACACTCACTTTGCACATGCAGTTGATGCAATCTGTATTATTTTGACCCAGTTATATCAAAGTCTGTTGAGTTACCCAGGTGTAAATGAAGAGGAACTCCTTTGAGAGCAGAATTTAACTCACAGTGTAACTCTCACATCACTGCTGGATTTGTTCTTAAGCCTTTCTTCAGGAAACATTACTATAATCTACAGTGGGACACAGGAGAGGCACAGACCAGCTTCGCTTGGTCCAATCCATCTGATCCAATCAATCTGGTCTGATAGAGTATGTCTACATGCTGCTGGAAGCATGCCTCCCAGCCCAGGTAGACCATCATGGGCTGGCTATGCTCAGGCTACATGCTAAAAATAGCAGTGTGGATGTTTTGACACAGGCGCTGACATGGGGTAGCCCTCTGAATACAAGCCTGTCCAACCCCTTGGGTCCATACTTGGATGGCTAGCCTGTGTGTCACCACACATGCTGCAAAGTCCATGCTGCTGTTTTTGGCATGCTAACTAGAGCAAAGAGAGAGTGTCTGTGTCTGCCTGGGCTGGGGGCACACTCACAACTGCAATGTAGATGTGCCCTAATTATCTTGTGTACTACTGTTTTATCTACCTGTTAGGAGCACAAGATACTAGGCTAAATATCTGAAGATAAAAAGACCCTTCACAGAACCCTATAGAAGCCAATACTTTCGTGAGGGAGGAGTGTTAATGCATATGTAAACATGCATAACAACTCACCACATAAAATATTCCAGCCAAAATGTTATTGGTAATTACTATGCTCAGCTGAAAGGGACATGAATACATAAGCAAAATGGTAGCTGGCTCAGTGACCTACTGATAGTACTCTGAACTGTCTCCAGGGAAACATGCTTTTCATTCCTTGTTCTTACCGATCTGGTCAGCAGTGCCTGTTTTTACTGAGTGCAGAAGCAAACTCATCTCTTAGGAACAGGGAGTGCCTTGGGAGGGAGTCCACTCTGTCTGATCAAAGTGAAGCTTTGCTGGGTTCAGAAGGAGGTGCCACCCAATCCGAGGTTAGAAGGGTGAAAAGTCTTAGGAACATCTGAGATAGGAAAGATACAAACCTACTAATCCATGTTATCTATGGCCATGGGAACCTTATGTGTAGGGTAATTTGATCCGACTGAAAGCCTCCTGCTCAGTGGTCCAGAGGATAGTGAGACACCCACCGGCCCCCTCCTGGGTGAAATTTTCTTCCCTGACTGAAATATGAAATATGAAATATCAGTTTTATGCTGTGTCCAGTAGCAAGGATCCCTACGATAAAGCACCTAGTTCCACTTAGACTCAAGGGCCTTCTCTACACTACACTTTTTTGCTTAGAATATCTTCCTGTTGTTACCATCAGTGTAGTTCCATGGGTAGCCACAACTGTCAGAGCACTAATGTAACCAAGGCAGCCACTGACATTTTAAATACTGTTACCCAGACCTACACAGAGCAGAGATTAATTGACACTCTGATTACCACGGATGGTCACCTGGACACCTGGCAGTACTGGTGCTTCCACCTTTACTATCACAGGTAGTAGCATCGGTGGGAAATTTTAAGTGGAACAAGGCTAATGTGGAACGTGACGTCTGGTTAGCGTATGAAGCTTTGACAACAGTGTGTGCATAGCAGTTGTAAAGGATCAGCAGTGTTCAGAAAGGAATATGAGCAAAATTGGGAGAAAAATGACCCCTAGGGGCTTGGTTTTAGGCAGTGTTGGGCACATTGACTTCATCAGCAGCTGTGGGAGCTCAGCTCTTCTGAAAAATCTAGCCATAGAGACCACAGTCTCAGAATCCAATGCATCTCCTCTAAGGGCAAAATTTGGCTCTGAGTGGACTTTGAGATTAAACCATAGATCTTAAAGAAAAGTCAAACCTCATTGCTCCAGCCTAAAAGTGATGGATATGTTAATATTACTCAGTCTAAGCACCTTTTGTTATGTGCGTGTACATTGGCTAGTACAACGGAGCCCTCATCTCTGGCTAGGGTTTTTAAGTGCTGCCACAACACAAATATTAAATTAGAATATTAATATTTCATTTAGTTGTATTGAAAAATCTCCCTTTTTGGAGATATTTGTATTCTGAAATTATATTGAACAAGCAGTTTCTAGCCATGAATTCATTTAGCTCTTGCTGTTTCCTTTCTTAATCCTACTTATATTTAACCACTATATTATCAGTTTTATTTAATAACATTAAGAGCTGACATGTAAAGAGTAGAGATACATTAAGAGAAACTATGCAGGCTCTACAAGCCTAGCACAAGAATCTATCTGTATGCAGACAGAATCCAATGCACATACGAACAGGAATTGGCATAGAATATTAAGGACCATACTGGGAATGTGAGAATCTGTACAGAGTTTGTTTGAATGCTAATAAATCATGGGATCACTGTGTTTTCTCACCACTGGGGCTTGCTGCATAAAAAATCCACAGTGCAACACAAAGAAGTGTCCCGTGTGCATCTCATGCTGGCTTAAACCAATGCAGTCCATGCAAAGAGGTGAAGGATTACCTTCCACTCTAATATTTTGTAGGTGAGGTGTGCTATTAATTGTTTCATGTATATATGTGTAATGGAGCCTTAGTTCCATTGCTGTGAACATAGTTCCTAAAACCTTTCTGCTTTTAGACTTAAACTGGTCTTTTTCTAAATAGCTCTCCCCACTACCTGACACGTGTGCTGTGTTTGTCTCCCCTATCATGCATTTTTCTAGGGCTGTCCACCCCTCTGAATCTAATATATTCAGACCAGGATTCATACTGAAAGGCAGGTTCTGCAGCCAGCTATGCAGAGTGGAACCACATGAGAGAGAGCTCATTTCCTTCACACCACTAGGCACAACTAAAGGCCACACCACTGTGTCCCCACCCAGTAGCACATAAAAAGTAAAAGAAGAGCAGTGGAGGCAGAAATATGTTTCCAGGTGGGAATAGAATAGCCCAACAATAAGAGAAGTTTTCCTACCCCTTCCCAATTTTTAAGATTCTGCTACCAGAATGAACCAAAAAATTCAACGAGCACATTCTCTTCTCCCTCAGCTCCGTGGCCCTGGTATTCCTCAGATAGGGTTTCATTAAGATGGAACAAAGAGTAGCCATCCGACCTGTGAAACAAAAAGTGCTACTGTTCCATGTCTGCTCACAGCACCACTGCAATAAAAACAAACAAAAAACCAAAACACACCTCTGTCTCAGAAAAGGTGGCGGTAATTTTCCAGGCACACCATTCCTCTTTCCATGCCCCGGGCCAGGCTTTTAAAGGTAGGACCACTATTTCTCAATGGAGCAGGAAAAGAGCTGCAGAACATATAAAATAAGTTGAAAAGGCCATGAAAGACCTTAGGAAGTTAACACATAGAGCCTGGAGCCAGCTTCCTATCAGTTATTGGTTCAATATCATTTGTAGTCTGTTGAGATCCATAGAGAATTACATTAGGATTTTTGAAAAGTGAAAGCACTATTGCCTGTGTTCTGACATCACAAGGAGCTGGAAGGTTCCTGTTAAGAACTCTGTGGAACTGGAGCTATAAACCTCAGTTCAATCTAGCCCAATTGAATCCCTCATGCGAATAGAAGTGTTCCATCAGAGTAATGAAAACCAAGAAAATTAGAGCAACAAAGTTCTTTCTATTTTTCAATTAAGGAGAAAAAAACTGAAAGAGGGAAGTGCATGAAAACTTGTGAGGTTGGCAACAAGGCAAAAAGGTATATGTGTGATTTATACAGACATCTGTGCATCTGCTTGACAGAATCTGCATGTTTGCAAAGAGAGATTCATTTAAAATTATAGGAGAAACACCTTTTTATACCCATTTCTGATGGAAAAAATGTTCTGATGATGATTCTATCACATAAATCCTCTTCCATGTATTTCATTTGCTCACCCAGACAGAGGAATGGGGTGAATTTTAAGGCCCCATCTATCTTTCTGATTTGCCAGTGTATTGTGGAGCAAAGGGGAAAAAAGGTAACCCAACAGAGAAGGAACAGTCACAGTTATACTATCAACTTAGTCTCTTGCTCGCAGTTAATTTTCACATTCTGTGCAGTGCTCTCATATTGTATTCCTTAGGGGTCTGAAAGATCAAGCGCCTGGTGTTTCTACTCTCTCCGTGCGTACTTTCCAATGCTGTAATTCTAATTAAGTGGGGTTTTTTTGTGATATATCAAATAATTGTCAATTATGTTAATTAACTATGCTATTATAGTTTTTACATCTTTCACTCTTTCCTGCCTGTGCGTATGTTTAAAAGACAGAGGGAGGAAAAGATACATATACCTTAAAAGTAAACATTGTTTTAAATTATTGTTTTATTCAAAGGTACTTTTCTGCATTTCATAATTGAGGTGATGTTTTCAATTAAAGCATTCAGACCCTGATTTTTTCCCCTTCCCCTTATTTCTTTCTTGATTATTTTAGTTGCATAGCTGTTACAGGAATCCTTAAAATGCCGATTAAAAATCAGGGTTCAGGTTAGTCTGCTGACGTCAAAAGTACCTTGATACCACTTATTTCCTTCAATCAGTACAGTGCTTCTGACTATTGTTTGCTATTGAAATCTGTGCAAATATTTTACAGTGAATCTTGTTTCCACATAGAGGAAACATTTACAGCTATGTCAGTGTCACCTATAACAACAAAAATTGGTATATTGGTCTCTTGAGTGTTATGCCCTCAGCCCATCCAGGTACAGATGATTTATTGCAGTCCCATTGTGTACAAAAAGGATATCATACACAGGATGCATCCTAAGGCTTGACAAGAGTTTCTCAGCTGTAGGTGTTAAGCTCCTCTTATCTGCATCTGGGTACAGTCTCTTTGAAGTAAACTCACAGATTTCACTTTATGCCTTAGGAAAGCAGAATACTTAAAAGAAGATGCTGTAGAGAAGTTCCCTTAAAAAGCCGCAGGATGATCAGGCTGAAATTAGTTGGCCTTCAAGTTTTTTTTTTTTCCTGCATTGACACACGACTATCTTTTCAGTCCATTGTAAGTGTGTTCTCTATTACCTATTGATACGCAAAATTAGAAACCCAGATAAGCAAATATTCTCTTCTGATTTTCCCATCTGTTTTCTTTCTAGCCTTCAGCACCTTGTAGCTTTCCCTTCAGCTCTGCAGAATAGCTTTTATCATAGCTGGTAAGGATGTAAAATTCACCTGACACGCATTGCCTTCCCCATGGTAGTTAATTGACAATTGAATAGTCTCTGTAGGTGTCATAAATAAGGAACATTTAAAGAAGAAAATATATTCACCGGTAGAAATGAGAAACGGTTGGGTCACAATATGAGGAGAGGAACAACTGACAGTAAGACAGACAGACAGCCCGTAGATCCTGTCATCCCATTCTGCTCCTTGGATTTTGCTCGTTGAGAGAAATGAATTATTCGCAAGCAGCTGTATTATTCCAGAGGTAGACCATAAGCCAGATGCTTAGCTAATGTAAATCAGTAGTGCTGCATTTATGCCCGTGGAGATACACAAGCTGAGGATCTGGCCCCATGAAATTTACCTATAGATCCTGTTATGCTCCAAGTTATTGGGGCTGCAGACAGTGCCAGGTCAAAAAACCGAGTCACTGCCTATCCCCTCTTCCACAGCCATGGAGGACTCTAGTTACTGTGGAAACCGTGTGAGCCCTTAATGGGACTTGGATGTGAATGGTTGGTGGGGAGTAATGGAAGGGCTTCACAATTTGGGGCGCCTCCGTGGCAAGGTTTGGAGGAATAGGCTGAGCAGGGAGTGTGAAGTTGTATCTGCTGCTGTGCTGTGTATGTACTATAGTGCAGATCTCCAACAGTCATTGTCTCCTCCTCACACTACACAGACATGGGTCCTGCAGGAGACAATACTGCAAATGTGGGTGAAGGCTTAGGAGACCTATTTACTTCCTCTGTGGCTGGAGGAACCACCCCTGTGTCACTGATTATATTGGGTAGTTGTCTGTCTTTCTTGTTAGAGGTTGCTGATGTTTGTTTCCAGCACATGGCATAGCAAATACAGCAAGTAATAGGATACTTTTTATTAATATAACAATTTTGATCTGTGCATATTTCTTGCATGGTGAGTTTTTGGTATTAAAAATATCTCATCTAATTGAAGGGCATAAATTGTTAAAAGGGCATGCATGTAATATATAACACCTGAAAAACGGAGAGCTGCCATACACAGGGACAAAGACTGAGAAATTCCGTTGCTTGATCTCAGTGGCTTTTTGATCATATTACGTGGTCTCTAATTTAGAAATTTACGTGGTCTCTAATTTAAAATAGCTGATGTTGTAATGGGCAAAATTCCAAGAAGTTTGGTTCAGATTACCTCAAGTGTCATTACAAGCCACAAGCAATTGGACATTTTTGTTATAGGTTATTAGGGGGTATTGATCTGGAGTAAATGGAAAAGAAAGACTAGAAAAATAAGGTGCTGCCATACCTCTTGAGTGCCCTGATCCAAGGGGATGTGTTTTATATTTAGTCACATGATTTGATTTAAGGTATCTGGACAAGAAAACCATCTTCAAATAGCTATGGCACTGTCCTAGGGGAGTGAAGGAATGATTTAAGGGCCTATTTGTTTAGTTTTCTCCTTCCAGTTCAAGTTTCCCCTACCGAGAACTCCGTGCTAAACTTCATGTCTTCTGCTGACATCTGGAGCAAATTAAAACCCCAGAGGACTCTGATTTCTTGATAGCAGTGAGTAAAAGATTGAGAGCCTTTGGAACTTTTATTTGCATTTTAGTTTTTGATGGAAAGATAGTTGTGGATTTTGTATTTCATTAAGAGGAAAATTTCCCAGCTTCATATCCAAGCAGGAGCATTTGCAGCTAATTTTAAATCTTAATCCAGGGATATAGGTGCTAGGGCTGGAATTGCTTATTCGGGGATGAGTCGGGGAAGGAGGGAGAGAGAGAGAGAGAGAGAGACCTCAAATGAAACCTTTGAGGTTTGGAAGAGTTCTATTAATGTTATTTAAAAGAGAAAGGAAGGTAGAGAAAGGAAGAAAGAACATGGCTTGTTTGCACTTCATGGCTTCATTCAAGACTAGAATTAACAACATACAATGAGTCTGCCCTTGCAAAATTCCCAGTCTGGATAAACTAGAAGTACTAAGGCTCTTTAAAGAGAAAGATCCAGACATTTGGGGATGGCAAGGCATGAGAATTTTTGAATGTTTACCATAAACCAATCCTGTTGAACATTTGCCTAAGACAACGGCACCTGGTTGAACCTTACAGTAATATCATCTGATAAACTAAAGAAGACGTAATATTCTCAGTGGTCAATTTCCAATTGCTTTCCTCAGTTCCAACCTTTCCCTAACTTTAGGATCCTCTTATAATCCCTTATGTGCTGCATAAGGCCTAAAATTTAACCTTTGAGGTTTGGAAGACCTCTTCTCTCATGGGTCTCTAGCCCAAGCCCAGATATCTACACTGCAATTTTATGGCCCCGCAGTCCAAGCCCACTGATGCGGCCCAGTTATGGGTTATTGCAGTGTAGACATACCCAAAAGGTTCTACTGGAATCATCAACACAGGAATCATCCACACAGGAAAGACTGAATAAACTGGTAAATATATTTATAACCCTAACAAATGGCAGGGAAAGAGGGGGAGAGAGAAAATGAAAAAGAGAGAGAGAATATGTGACATTCTGTTATAGCACTCACTGCTATAGCGCTCACTTAGGAATCTAAGAGGTTGAGATCCCACAGTGAACTCTATTCAGCCTCCTTGACTTCCCTCAATTCCAGTAGATCCCTAAGCAGTGGGTCCTGTTATAATGCTAGGTTTTCTTCATGGGTGCAGGAGATCATTGGTGGATAAGTACCTAAGAGACAACCCTATACGCAACCATATATATTATTTTTCCTGCTCACCACAGCATATTTACTTTCATATTACACAGTCTATGTATGCAGGAGCCTCATCAGCACAGACCCATCCGAAACTGAAAAAGATTCATGGATTTTGAGGCTGGAAGAAACCATTTGATCATCTAGTCTGATCTCCTGTGTAATGACAACAGAAACTCACACCGTTACACCCCTGTCACTGATGAACATGCCTCTAAAGGGAAGGGAAGGTTTGGGGAAAATATTTTTAATTTAAGCCAAAAATTTAATCAGTTAGCCAAGGAGTACTGCTGAGAGTCAGGGATAGATTAGTGTTTGTTCCTGAAACTGCCTCGTGCATAGCTAGTTATTCCCTTTCCTCAGAAATTTATAGTCTCGCACTCTCAGTCAGTGCTCAAATAACATATCGTCTGTAAGCTGTACAGGGCATAGGGTAGGTCTACCCATATGACTGTGCAATGCCTAGCACAATGGCACCTCTGGGTCCTACAACAATACAAAAATTAAATTTCCGTCATATACAGCTGCCATTTTTGGGAGCAGAGCAAGAAGCAGTATCATAGGCAGCTAAATCCTAGTTCATATATGGCTTTCAAAATAAACACCAGGATAAAATTCTAGCCCTATGAAATCAATGGGAGATTAGTAATTGACTTGAATTTGGCCACAATTTCACCCCAGGCCCTCAAAGAGGAATCTTCATTGGATCAGGAATTAGAGTAATGTGTGGACTATCTGTGTGAATCTGGATTGGGAGGCCATCCTGGGTTTACTATGTTAGCAAATTAAAAGGGCAAAACCCCAGTAGTTAAAATAAATGTTGTATAGAAGTTGTCACACTGGATGAATGTGTTAGCTTTTATCTTTGGAAGCCTTTGGTTCCTGAATAGGTCACAAATGAAAATGAGTCTTCTGTTCTCATCCTGGCCTCCCATTTGTTCACACCATAAAATCACTGCACAGCTTAGTACGGTTGGTAGTTTCTATTTAAAAAATGCCCAGACCAGGAAAAAAGGCCATGGCTGCAAGTTTGCTATGTGGGAAAGCTCCCATTGTGCCTGATATAATCATTGCTACATTCCTCTCAAACAATAAACCCAACCAAAATATTTTTAATTCAGTGTTACAACATGCATATCGTCACACATTAGGTATATTAATTAAAACAAAATGAACATTCCTAGTTATGGTATTTAGCGAGCCCTGGCAAAGAAATCTTGGACAGAGACAATAAAATATTTTTAAATCACTTGAAAAATAATGTACTTGTTAAAAATATAGGGTGTCTGGGAACATTTTCATTGCTTATATTAAACAGATGAAATAGAGCTGGTAAACCAATGATGACAGACATTGTCAACTATTATTTGAGTAAAAAAAATGCACCACTTGCAATATGTCATTTATTGAAGATTTTTACAGGAAGACAAGTGTCACTACCTGAGTGCAGACTATAAACGCAAACTGTCAAGTGCCTGACTTTTACAAAACTCTTCCTCTGCCCTACAAGCCTGTATTTTCATGTAGCTTTATATTATTTTTCAATCAATAAAACTTGAGTGTAGCACTTACTTGTTGAGAGATAAGGTTAAGTTCCACAGAGTTTTCTCCAAACAGTATTCTACAAAAAGTTCCCATATGATGACTATTGATTTAGGCTCTTATGGTCCATGCTGTTACATGACGTGGAGGTGTTGGAGGGCCACGTGTAGAGGAAAGGTAACTCCCTTAAGCTATGGGGCACAGAAAATGTTATTTTATTTGGGGGCTATGGTTAAAAATAATAAAATAACTGCTGAGTATTATTTTTACATTGCCTAATTATTGTAGCAGGGACAGTTCCCTTATAATTCACAGTTTGTTTTCTTCATCCCAGGAAGGGTACAGTCTGATGGTCTTGGCTGCTTGAAGTCCTTCTCGTTTTCACAGAGCATCAGCTGGCTTTTGGTAGCTAGGATCAGGTTGAAAGTCTCTGCTTCAGGGAGGTTCTGTCTCCATTCTACCCTGGCTGGGAAGTGGTTCAACAAGGAAGATTTCCTCTTCTTGTGAAGGGGAATTTTGTGTGTATGGGTGAAGAACACGTCTCACCTTCTCCCACTATTTCTGCCGCTAACCTGACTATTCCCCTCCTTCTTTCACAAAAGTTACTCACCCTCTTTCCCTGTGCATGAGGACTTCTGATCTCCTCTCTATAGGGAGACCTAGGATACGTCCAGTAAACTGCTATTCGTCAGACTCATGATTAGCTTGTCTCTCCCCCTTTCCCCAACAAAAGTTCCATGTGTTCTTTTCACACAGAAAGTGGGGAGACCAGACATTTTTCAGATATTTAAGATTTTTTTTTTGTTATGGTTAAGAAAAGGTATTTTAATGAGTAGTTTTGTACCATGACTAAATATGTCTACTTTTAGTAAAGGGAGATAAATGAGCTTCTGTTCCAAACTCACTGTTTCCTTTATTTCTTAAACCAACCAGTCCCCAGTTGTCTACATCCGTGTGAGCCCCTTGGGTTTACTCCAAGGGCAAAATGGAGTTATGGCCTGGCAAAGGTGAAGAGTTTGGAAACCACCATTGTATGGAACATGTGCCACTCTCCAGCTAACAAAAAGGGTGTGAGAAAAAAGCATAATTTATGCCACATGAATTTATGCCTATCAGCGTGGTCATAGAAGGGAGCTGAAAGCTTTCAGCCAATGAATGGATGACAGCTCAAACAGCTGTGCTACCAGAGGTGGAGAGACATCTAGAACCAGGTTTGTTGAGTGTACACACACAGACCTCAGGACTCAACTTGAACTGGAAGGTTTCCCTCTGATCTGTGCCATGCTGCTGCTGCCAGCCTCACCTTCATAAGGGGAAAATAGAGACAGTGGATTTTTGGGAGCTCAAAAATTGTGGTTCCTTGAAGCTATTTTCCTTCCACGCAGTTTTATGTGGAATTGTGCAACTGACCCATACCAAAAGCAGCTGACTCTCCCCTTTATGCTGGTTCAGCTCTGCTAGCTGGCACATTGCTGTGGGGAAGAGCCAAACTCTGCCAATTCACCACCCCTCTCCACCCAATGTCTGTTCACCTGCACGAAGTGAGCAGCCCTGCCAGATTCTTCCCTGTGCACAGACTGTTGATATGGACAAATCATAATCTAATCTTTAATCTCTTTGCATTTGTTACCCCATCTGTAAAATGCGGATATAGAGCATTTACTTACCTACTTTACAAGGGTGTTATGGGTCATAATTCATTATTTTTGTGATAAGCCTTCAGATCCCCTACTGTTCCACTATGAAGTATTTGAAACAATATGTATTATTAATATACCACTGGGATTAAGCAACAGGCCTGAATTAGAACCTAGTAAAATCACTCTGTTCCTCTTGATAAATGTGCTTCTTTTGTAGAAATGAGGAAACACACCAGGATAAAGAAGAATCACAGGCAGTGCAAGATAAAAACCTCTAGCAGATCTTGACCCAGTCATCTTTGATATTGCAGCTCAATGTGTTACCGTTAGACCACTACATCACATAGTGTGAAGGTGTGAGTTTAAAGACCATTGAACACTGCAAATTTGCCCAGTCCATCACACTTAAAGAAATAACTGTGCTCAATATATTTGTGCTGATGATATACCGTTGGATTTCACTGTTCTGTAGCCTTGGGACTTACCTAAGATACTGTAGACATAATTAGGGCTAAAATCCCTTAGCTATCTTTTATGTTGAGCATGTATTTATGCTAGAGGATGAGCAAACAGAGAAGGCTGAGGTTGGGTTTGCCACTTTTGGCAACCTGTTCCTAAACTATCCCCCATGCTCCAGGATGCAAAACTTTTCTTAGCGGGCACCATGTCATGAGAACATCTTATTGCAGAAGTTTGGGTTCATATGCTGCAGGCTGGGATGGATGGTTTGGACAGGTTTAAATTCCAGCACAAAGCATCTAATCATAATCTGTGATAGTATTTTGACCCTGTTTTTGTCTTACATGTCACCGCAGCATTCACCTAGTTTGGGCCACATGTTTATCTCCTTTCTTCTCCTTGGAGTGTACAAAGACTATCTGAGCAGCACTTCATAGTCCTCTTTTATATATTCCCCATGGAAATTTCATTAATTGTTCTTGGGACTATTGATTCCCATGTAGAAATCCACAGACACCATTTGAAAACTCTTGAGATCAGCTGAAGTTTCCAGTTGGGATGCCATATTGTTTTGTACATCATGCAGCTGAGTACATTTAGGGCTAGATTATACCATGTCAGCATAGCCCTCTATTTGGGGCAGTAAAGAGTGAGTACACACCAGAATGAGTAATGGAGACATTCTGACTTAAAGAGGCATGATCTCTATCAGAGTTCCTCAGTTCACTCACTGCTTCATCCCTTTAAGGGATTCAGAGTAGCAGCCGTGTTAGTCAGTATCCGCAAAAAGAAAAGGAGTACTTGTGGAACCTTAGAGACTAACAAATTTATTGAGCATAAGCTTTCATGAGCTACAGCTCACTTCATCGGATGCACGAACTCCAATGAGAGACTGCTGAATTGGAATTAATTTGCAAACTGGACACCATTACATTAGGTAGTGGGAGTGGATGTGTCATTACACAAAGTAAAACTATTTCCCCATGTTTATTCCCCCTCCCCCCACTGTTCCTCACACATTCTTGTCAACTGCTGGAAATGGCACACCTTGATTATCACTACAGAAGGTTCCCCCCCAGCCCTGCTCTCCTGCTAGTAATAGCTCACCTTACCTGATCACCCGTTACAGTGTGTATGGTAACACCCATTGTGTCATGTTCTCTATGTATATAAAATCTCCCCACTGTATTTTCCACTGCATACATATGATGAAGTGAGCTGTAGCTCCTGAAAGCTTATGCTCAAATAAATTTGTTAGTCTCTAAGGTGCCACAAGTACTCCTTTCCCTTTAAGGGATGCAGCATATTCTCCTCTACGTTGGCCATTGTGTAGCAATGGGGACAGAACTATGGCTCTGCTTACTGCCCACCACCTCTTGGGCAGTGTGCTGCTCATGGGGAGCACCTTGGTCACAGCCCTGTGCTTTCCTCAACACAGGTAAAGCAATTCTGGCCAGCTCTTATGCAAGGTCCTATGCTATCACTGACTTTATCATTCCTTGTCCTTAGCAGTGAAGTGAAACCTTATCTAGTGCAGGTTTCTTTAAGAGGTATCTAATATCTGTTAGTACCTGAGAGCCATAAGAAAAGCAAGTAAATACATTATGGAGTCTCAGAGAAATGCCCAGCAATGCACACTGCACTGTTATCTTAATTTTTCTACAGGCAAATCTACAGGTAAGTTTTCCCTCAAACATTTAGGCCTAGGTGTTTTTCTTATTGAAAAGATCTGCATGCTTTCTTTGCAATTCTTTTCATGTATATAAAACTACAGCAGTTCTCCTTTGAGTATAGCATATATAGATCCACACTTTTAGGATGCACATGAAGTAAGCAAATGCAGCCAGTGCTGAACAAAATATAATGAAATTGCCAGTTACCCTGAGTTTGCATAGTGTTTCTTCTGCTAACTATATCCCAAAACTCTTTACTGAACCCAGTTGTCAAATACTGATGTCCTAACCAGACTTCCAGATTTCATATTTGTATACTTCTATTGGTACTTAGGAGTTTAAAAACCTGTTTTAAACATTTCAGCTTCTGATCTGAACAGCAAACTGCAGGATTAGGATCTCCAAGGGCTCATGATTGAAAACTGTACTTCTGGAGCTGCATTACAGAGAAGAGACGGTGTTTAGAGTAAATAGGGCACGACATTTGCTCTAGTTAGTTTTGTCCACAATTAATTAAAGTCTAGTCATGATGTATTTCTGTGCTGTATATTGTACTTGGAAGGTTTTTAACTAGCTCTAAAGTATCATTCTGTACCTTTACCAGTGGGCCTGCATTCTTTGCACTGCACTTATGAGAGTGTGGAAGGAAATCAGAGTGCAGTCTCTGCAAAACAGAGGTGATAAAAAACTATGGGTGATAAAAGCCGTGGGCCAAGTTCACTGCTAATGTAAGCAGATACAACTCCCCTTTGTTCCATAAAAAGCTAAAAGTTAAGATTTTAGGCAGATTCTCATGGTGCTGATAAAAGCACTATCTGATAGCCAAATGCTAATACCATTTAACTTAGGTAAATGCCAGTGAACTTCATGAAGTTGTATTAACATAACTGAGATCAGAACTTAAATTCTTCATCAAAAAATTGTTAGTAGCAAAAAAAAAAAAAAAAAAAACTTCATAAAAACTAGAACCTGTCTGGAAATGTTGAGAGTGGAAAGAACTTAAATTAACTGTCATACAGTTATTGGGTGAATACAGGGATAATTAGATGAAATTCTACGGTGTGCATTTTTAGGACATACCTGATGATCTAATGGTCTCTCCTGATTTTAAAAAACTATGAATCTATGGATAATTATCCACAACAAATAATATGACCAGCTCCATTGGTGAATCTTAGAAAACTTTTTTGAATATTTGGGCTGAGTTTCACATTTCTAACATACCCTAACACAGATGAGCTTTGTATTTGGTATTGAAAATATCACAAGGCTGTGATAAATACTCAGATGAGGCCCCAATAGCAAACTGAGAATGAATTTGGAAGGTATCATGGAGAAAAAAGTGGTTTCCTGATGTGATTTAGAGAGTTGGTAGTCGATCTGCACAAATTCCACTTTCTCAAATAACTTCTCAAAAACTTCTACAAAAATTAGTATTTGCACTTTTTCATACTTGTGTCAGATTTTATGGTTATCGATGCTGGTCTTGCCCCACAGGATATTAAATAATACTAGTCCTCAAGCAGCAAACGGAAGAACTAATTGTCGTTCTTCTTCTATTTCATCACTGCTGCTGTAATTGGAAGTTATCTCCTTATAATTGCATCTTTAGTGAGTAGTAATTATAATTCTTATCATTAGCTTTTACTTTTAATTAGTTTTTTTTCTTCTGATAAATACTATTTTTGCACGAGTTTCTTGTCTGACTTCAGAGCACGCAGGAAAGAAAACACAGAGCAGAATATATTATTGTTGTTAAATGCAAAATAAGACTCTGTTTAACTAATGTGAAGATAATAACACAATCAGCAAAAACTGGGACGATAAAGAGGGTGTAGTTTGGGAGTAGATGAGACATGTACAGGAGGGTGGAGCTTTTATCTTAACTTTCATCCAGTCCACACAGGTTTCCAACTAAATTATCTGTGACTAAGCATAATTTAAAATTTGTTGCAGCCAAACTGAGTTTTAAAACACAGGACTTAAGCACATGCTTAACTCTAAGCATGTTATTAATATTAATAATAATGATCATGTTTGTTAGAGTAGTGCCTAAGGACCAACTAAGAATTGTGCTAGGTGCTGTCCAAACACATGGTGGCAGACAGTCCATGCCCCAAGGAGCTTACAATCTAAATAGACAAGACAGACACGGGGAGGCTGAATGGGGTAATCACACAAACAAGTGACCAATAGGATGGCACAAGTGTCATGGTTGTGTCACAACTTCTTTTCATGAGATCACTTACAGAGATTGAAAAGGTGATAGATAGATTAGATTAGATAAAAAATCAGATCAAGTTTTGGAGTTTCAGAGTTTTAGTAGTTTCAGAGTAGACAGACTATATGGGGCTCCATTGCACTTTTAAACAGATGGAGCACTGCACTGAAGAATGTATAGAGTTGTAATGTATTGTCAATTGATAATACTTTGATATACTCTATGTTTGAATTCCAGATCACCCACAGCTCCCATTTACTTCAGATGGAGTTGTGTGCGCAGAGCACTGCTTAAGAGCAGGACCAAGAAAATCACATTTTATCCTCCAGAATTTGTCATATAAACTGTCAAGACCTTTCCTAATAATCTGGTGCACTAAATAGATATATAAAATCATTTTTTAACATTTTCATTGAAAAACACAGTCCACCTGTGTGCAGAAATTTGCATTCTAAATCAACTGATATCTTTACTTCAAATCTGTTTTTCCCGTAGATAAATAAAAGCAATCTGTGGATGCAAAAGATTCACTTAATAAGAAAAAGCTGTTTTTGAGTGGTCTCTCTACAAAGGAGAAAAACACATAGAACGATCAAAAAATAACAAACTTTTGTTGTTCTCCTCTGGCTTTTGAAACTCTATAGTTTGCCACCCCAAATCATATCTATATAACAGTAGATATAGATAACTTTCCACTTCCAGACTGAAATATTATATACCAAGATTTAGCCCTAGGGCAGTCTTTAACTGTGAGTTATAAAACCCTGAAGAACAGGGATTTATAATGGAAATGCTGACACAATTTTAAGTAAAGCAGAAAAAAAAACCCAAGAATACAATGTAATTAAAGCAACAAAAGTCCAGAAAACAGTATCTAAGCAGGTCTTCTTGACAAGTTCTCGCAGTTTTTTTAGCTTTACAGCTTTAACAATAACTTTCTTTTTCTTTTTCTTTTTTTTTTTGGAATGGAAAAAGAGAAAGCGAGAGCAAAATAGCAATGAAATGTCTGAAGATCTGCATTTGAATCAGTTGGGTTTACAGTGATTGCTTAGGTTATATGAAAAATCCATGAAGGTCATAATGACATTTATCTCATTTTAGAACTGATATATGCTATTTTTATTTCCTTTATACATTGCACATTATTTTTAAAAAAAATCACTGTTGAATTAAAGCACTTGCATTTGGCTTTTTAGAGCATAACAAACTTCTAAGAAAACATAATATCAATAATTTAATTGATGCTGTCTCACATTAAATAACATAATTGACCCAACCTAATTTAACTAAAATTAAAAACAAAACAAAAAACTAGTCCAGCTAGTGTTTTATTTTTGGAAATAAAGAAATTTCAATTGCAGGGACTGAACTTGTACTCATTATGCACTGAGAACACCCATTGATGTAAAGCAAGAGTTTAGCAGGAGGGGTGGCAGAAGTAATTCGGGGTCCATTTTCTATACCAGCTACAATCTTTCTCCTTATCTGCACAGCTTTTTTTCAATACAGTTAATATATCCTCCCAAACACATCAATGATATACATTGTCATTATGTAAATAATTTACCTGTAAATGTTATACATATCATTAGGTGTCTAATTCACAGTATTGCCAACCCCACATGTTCAGAATTCACAATCAGGCCAAAAATAATTAATGATTTTTTAAAAACATTACATTTGAAACCCTTTCTGTTTGCTTTGTGGCTTTTGAACTCATAGGATGCACATTTTCAGGGTTTTTTTTCTGCAACCACAAGAGCTAGAAACAAAAAACAAAAACCCTGAGATTTTGACATAGTCATGTGATTCCAGTATCTTGGGATTTCAAGAAAACACCAAATATCACAAGAGGGTATATACTCAGGTCATTTCTTGTCATATAATGTTTTAAAATAACTTATGCCCACGTCAATGAAGCAGTTGGGTGTGTGCTTAAATTTAAGCATGTGAGTAGTGTAGTTCCACTAAAGACTTCAAGATAAGCATATGCTTAGGTGCTTTGTTGGTAAGTACCTGACTCTACAAATTACTCCATGTATGCAGATCTTCCTCCCACACAATGACCACTGAATTTATTTTCACATAGAATAACTTGCTGGATTGTTGACATAAAGGCTGAGGAGATTGTTTTGTTTCTATTTTTAAATTGTAGCAGTCATGAAAACTGATAAGGTATGCAGCACCTTATTATATTTCATCCATTGCATCTTGGCACATATTTTGTATGTTTAGGCCCTGATTATACAAAAACATACACATGTGAGGAGAGTAATTCCATTTCACATTTTCAAATATATACATGGTTTCAATTAGTCAAAGTTTATTGGCAAATGGCACTGAGGTCTGGAAACACCTTAGTAGCAATAAAAACTAAAACATCCTGTTTACCAAGTTGCAAAGACCATCTTCTCATTTCCAGATCATGCCTTATTAGTCCATTTTGTCTCATAATATCATGAAAACAACTTATAACACATTTCTACACACAATAGAAATACTTTGCAACATAGATTTTTCCAAGTTATACTATGCAGGAGAGGGTCAGTTGGAAAGAAAGAATTAAGATAAGGGAGGAATCTCAGAGTTTGTCCCTTGCAGCTTCATATGTTTTAGCAAGTACTCTCACCATCCAGTCATAGTATTTTCGAAGATGCAGCTTAAACGTTTGCTTTTGTTTCATAATGATACTTGTGAAGGCCACATGATTTTGTGAGAACTGGTTCACTATTAATCATTTGGTTTTGTCTACAATAATAAATAATAATAATATTGATTATTTCAAATATGACAAATACATTGGTGTCATCTGAGACGTCAACATAGAGATACAAGTGATTAAAGTGTGACATTCACTAGATTTAATGTATTTTATACCAGGGGCTGCAAGGAGGTGATATAAAGATTGGTTGTATGTTTGTTACGGGCTTTCCCTATAATGGAGGTCTTGTCAGCTAGAGGGATTCCAGCTAGTCACCACTCTTTGCATCAAGTGGCTCAAAGGAATTGGAGGAGAGCAGAGAATCTGGCCCATAATCTTCTGTTGTGATTCTGATTAATTACATGCTTTTCCATTGTGCTAGGAAAATCTATAGACAACCCATGTAAATAAATACATTTTTTATTTCCTTTATTCAATTTTCTTCATGGACATTTTCAAAACAAAATATATGTCAGATATACCCTATCCATAGCAAGTAAAATCATCAGAGGACATATTTTCTATTATTTGATTGATTATAAAAAACACAATATGTCTAGGTTTATATTCTCCATGCACCACTAGGGTATCTGAGCACTTTACAAAATATTTCTGGTCTACACAGAGACCTGATTCTTCCAACTCCTCTGGCCCACATCAGAGGTAGATAGTCTCTGTAAGAATTTAGTGTCTCTCTCCACGGCCTTACATTCTAGTTCTTCTCTCTCACTTTCTGAGAGGAAGCAAAGTAATGTTCCCTGGGTTTTTTTGTGAATGTGTGTCTTATGGGAAGGCCAAGTCAAAGAGTTGGATTCTGCATCTTGGCTTTGGAGTGGTCAGGTTTGTTGTCATCCTTAGCTCTTGTGGAATGGAGGAGTTTCACTCTCATCGTTGGTCACCAAAAAGTCTCATTCTCCCATTCCGCTAGCCTTACCCATTCTCAGAGCTCCATTGACTCTGATGACTGTAGCTGCCTAGGGAGGCTCATTGAGAGCTTTGAACACCAAGATGAAGACTTAACAATTGAGTTAATATTCAAACAGCAACCAGTGCAGGGATCTGAGTCCTCTTTGACATGTGTGTGTCATTGGGTTGGCAGTTGTGTTTTGCACTAGTTGGAGGGTCGGGGTTTTTTTTATGGCTGTGATTAAGTTGCAAAAACCAAAGTCTGAAATCAAGAGTGAATGGACCCCCATGGCCAGTTCTGTGTTTGACTTGATGAGATATTCTTTTCTGGCCAACCTAATGTGGAAGGAGGCTGTTTTGGTTGCTATTTGGTGTCCAATACCAAAGAGAAGTCCTGGAGGACTCCTGGACTGCATACCATTGTTATGATGGTGGAGCAGTCTCCCTCTGCTGAGGGTTTTGGGATAATATTGCCTAGTTCTCCCCACTAGCATTGCCTGAGCCTGACAATTTCCAACAAAGATCTTACAGACATTGAATTGAGGGGAAGGAGGTAAGAGAGACTAGGGGAAAAGCTCTAGAGATGATGGAGCCTTTAGTCAACAAGGTGGTCAGATGCCCGGGAGATGAATGTTGTATGAAAATAAAGAGACATATTGTAGGTGCTCCAGCATCAGACACATCTCTAAATAAAGAACACAATTATTATAAATACAGGGCATTGCCTCAACATTCTTTAACTTGGGCTGGTCATAAACCCCCCGCCCCTTTTTTTTTTTAGAGTGCATGGGCAGCAATTCTGTATAAGACAAACATAATAGGTTTATGACTAAGACATATTCCTGCCTATTAAACTGGTTGGGTAACTAAATGTTACCAACAATTGTGAAGGAAGGAGGGGAGAAGGAAAGGAGATTAGTGGATGCTTTTTATGCACTATTGTAAATCAAAATAACTTTGATTTGCAACCTGAAATTTAATAGCATAATGTATTTTGTAAGGAGAAGGCGAATGATGGAATAATTTTGTTTAAAAATCTGTTTGTTTGTTTTTCCACATGCCCATTGTTTTTATTTGTAGCACAGTTTTAGTTCATAATAGCTGGATTAACAGGATAAATTATAAGGCTTCAAAGAAGCCCATATTTTTTATCAGGTCACTAACCAAGGAGGGAAGAAAGATTCAATGGAAGAAAAAAAGCTGTAACAGCTTTATAAGAGCTATTAGGTTGTGTGGAGGGTCAAAAAGTGTCTAAATAGGCATTTACCCAATGGACCTGAGCCATTATAATATATTGAGTAAATAAAGTGTGCCAGAATACTCTGCATACATTGCTGGATAAATTATATGCCTTTAAAATCCTTTTACATTTACAAGAAATATTATGGTACTCATTCTTTAATTTAAAAGCCTCAATCCTGGACTGCATCTCAGCTCTGCTCAGCTCTGGAAACCCAATGACTCAACTGGGAAACATGATTAAATTCTGCTCTACCAGCAGGGAGCAGATTGGACACTCCCTGCTTGTTGAACAGATCTCGAGCATGTCCCCCGCTTGATTTCCTGGGTCTCCGGCGTACATTTTGTAAAGACTGGCACTAGTTTGTGCACACAGCTGGAATATAATGGTTCACTTCCTGACATCAGTCCAAAACTCTGCCCCAGACTTCCTGCATGATCTGGGGCAAGTCAAAAAGGCTGGTGGGTGCTGAGTGCCTTTGTAAATCTAGCCATTAATCTCACTGTGCCTTAGTTGCCATTTGTAAAATAGGGATGATAATGTTCTTTTTTTGCAACCTTGTCAACTCTTTGGCCAGGAACTGTTCCATTCTGTACATTTGTGTATTCCAATAACAAATTGGCCCTAAGCTCAGCTGGGGCAACTTCATGCTCTTGTTATAACTAATCAGTTAATCAGTGATAACACAAACTGCAGACACACCCCAGGTTTTTCTTAATTGTATACTTATTATGATGATTATTTATTTATTTATCTTAGGGTTCTGTTCATGTCCTTAGACTCCCTTAGACTTCTGGCAGTGAGTTAGCACCGGTCATGCCGAAACAGGGGATGCCGGACAAAGAGCTGATACGAGGGAAGCACAAACAACATGGCCAAATATTGGGACATTTTGGCACCCTAAGCACTGGGCCTGGAAGCAGAAAGAAGGGATAAGAGCAGTGGGAGCCACACAACACAAGGAGACTGCACACTGGCGCTTTCTTCACTACCCCTAGAAATGTTTAAGGCTGGCACTGCCTGGCGAAGAACAGAAGCTATCACTGGGGGTACAGAGGGAAAATCTGTGCATCAGCCCTTGCTATGCTGAGGATAAAGGTTTGTGCCCCTCCGTGTGTAGGAGAAAGGCCCATATCCTCCTAATCAGGGCAAGCAATGCCCTCTTTTGGGGTGAGCAACGCTGCGAGCAGTGCTAGCAGGCTGTCTTTGAGGCAACCAGAATACAGCTGCTCAGCAAGAACAAACAGTTCCACCATCACTGCCTCCTGCATGTGTGGGAGGGATGTGGAAGGAGTCTCTTTGACTCTTCTTTCCCACAGTAGCATCCTTCCATAGGGCCAGCTGTGACTTGGCCCCTAATGTGTAAATAGAAAGGCAGGGAATTAAGGAAGTCAAAGTTAGGGCTAACATCACATCCCTACTGTATCTCAGGCTTGTCTGTTTGTGACAGCACAGCATGAGTTCAGGCCAAAATGTCAGGCTCTGCTTTGAATTTCTTACCTTGTCAGTTTGTGTCACACCTTTAAATGTAAAAGTACCTAGTCTTGAATTTAATGATATACAGGCTGGATTCTTCCTGTCTGTGGCATAGAAGGGGAAAAGTTATTTTTTAAGAAGTGCTTGGGTGTCTGCATAGGAAACATGTTCCACTGTGGGGAGAGGGTTATGGCAATGCAAGGACCAGACAGTCCAGGGATCTGCTGTTCCACACAAAGGTCATAGGCATTTTGACCCTGGTAGCTGTTAGCACACCTGTTCCCCTCCATTTTTGAGCTGCACCCTACCCCCTCCTCTTTGGAGGGGGAGGTGGGCCCGGGGAATGAAGAGGGTACCAACCTGGAGTTATTACTGAAAGGAGCAGTAGTAAGTGCCAAAGCAAGCTGGCGTATGATTTGCTTGCAGCTGCATTGACAATTTGCTGGTTTAAGCAGCTTTTCTACTCCCTTTTCAGGGGGTAATTCCCCCGGCTACATATAATTGTATTTACAATAGACTGGGAAGTCTTTCTCGTGGTTTAGAAAGTGGAGGGGAGCAATGCTACTCTTTCTATACTTACCAGCCATATTTGGGTGATAACTGAGTTTGTTTACTTACCTCCATTACACAGAACAAAGGGGAGCAAGTAGCCCATGATTTCAGTAATCTGCGTGTATGAAAACTAAAAGGAAGTTACTGTCCACTTAAAAATTATAACCTACGCAGGTACCTTATTATTACACATATTATTACACTTGTTCTTGAGATAAGTACAGTCAAACATCTTAATAATGGCCGCCATCAGGACTCAAGAATTGTTTGATCATCATAACATTTGATCATGATTACAAGTTCAGGTGGCTGATAAATATAATCTAACTACCAAGCCACACATCTAATGTTCACTTACACACTACCAGTTCACTTAAATTTTTGCACTTGGATAAGTCTTGTCACACAACCCCCTCCCCCATGACACCTGATTTACTTCTTAAGTAATTTAAATTAATGTACAATATAATTGCATCTTACTGTTACACTGCCACCAAAAATCTGATGTATGTATCTACTGGTTGCCTTTTATCATATACTTAGATTGTAACCTCTTTGGGGCAGAGACTGTCTTTTTTTACAGTATCTAGCAGTGGGGCCCTGATCCCTCACTGGTACTTCTAAGAACTACCTCAGCTTAAATAATAATAATGGTAAATATTAAACTACTTTAACATTCCATTCTTCACATGAGAAAAAAAAATAAATTGCAATGGCTTCCCTTTCTCTCTGCCTAAAGAAGCTGATTGCAAATCTGAATGCAATTTGCATAGTAGGGCAGGTTTGCAAGTAGCACTAAATGTTTTAGGCAGCTTGCCTCCTGTGACAGAGTGAATTAATATGGAAGCAATAGGAAATCTCCCAGGGATTAAGTTTTTGCCAGGCATCATCAACTGTGGCTATGTGTATGTAAGTGTAGGTGTCACTAAAGTGAAACCACATTTTAAATTATTAAATTAGTTTAATTAGTTAATTAGTTTTCAAGATCATCAGTGTTTTAAGATGATCTATGTGATGTTTTAGCCAATTACAAAAAGGTTTTAAGACCTTTAAGACCTATAATGGTGCCCTTATGGAATGACATGTATGTACAACAGGGATCAAAATCAGCAGAATTCTATAAAAAATAAATGAGGTCATATGTACGGAAATTATTCTACTCAAAACAACTACAGAATTTCAGAGAGAATATTACTTTTCCTATAGAATTTTTTAACCATCCTATAGAATTTAGTAATTACATCCATGAAGGAAATAGAAATCTACAGATTGGTTTAAAAATTCTTTTAGAAGGCTATTTATTCTCTAACTCTAGAGAACTTCTTTATAATAGCATATTTTCCTTATTCAGGCCCGTGGACACAGAAAGGAGAAGGTTTAGTGGTTGCAGTTTTATTCATTGCATATGCTGCATTTGTACAATTTTCAAGTAGATGTAGTGTGGCCTCTCTAGAGGACCAAAGTATTAGAGTGCAAGATGCTGCCTAGATCATCTTGGGCCTCCTTTTCTCTCTCTACGCATTTCCTTTATATTGTTCCCCTCTCTGATAGTAGGGTTAACATGAAGAATGCAAAATAGAGAAGTTATAAGGAAAAAGGGTAAAAATATAAGATGGGAGGTTGTATGTATGTTGGGAAAGAGGGGGAGCGTAAGGCGGGAGGTATCCACAGATCTCTAAGGTATTCATAATGGTTTGGAAGATAAAGAAAAAGATAAAGAAAATGAGGAACAGAGGGGGGTCAACTGACTTGCCCAAAGTCAGTCAGCGAGCTAGCTGCAGAGTGAAAAAACAACCCAGGTTTTCTGATTCCCAGTTCTGTGCCCTATTCACTGATCGCCCTGTCTTCAGTGTGACACTATCAGCCAGGTCGTTGGCCCTGGGAAGGCTGCTTTGTACCACTCATACAAAACTGCCTTAAAATTGGCCCAAGTGGACAGCTGGAGGTTCTCTTGATATCAGTCAGTCCCCATGTGGCATAGAGCTAGACTAGCAAATTCTACATCAATCCTTGGAATAATACTTAGTATAGGAAGGTGCTTGGGTGGTGTCCGAGGAAGAGGGAGCGGCAAGAGCACCCACTACTTTGTTGATCATTGATGGCCACAATGGCCCTTCTGCCTTTACAATCATGAGTAAATTAGAGCATTCCCAAGACTGTTCTAATTTATCCCGGAAGCAACTAATTCCCAGCAGGCATGGGGACAGGTATTGTAAATGTATAATAGAGCCATGTTTGTCTCCCACCTCTCACGTCCTGCACTAAACATAATTTTAGTTAAATAAGAGGATCAGGTTCCAGGTTCATTTGCCTGACTTCTCTGCTACTGAACAGGAGTCCAAATGGGTTGCATTGTCCCATGAGTTTTCTTGCCTGAATATTCTAGTTTGATCATCTTCTGGCTCATCTATGTTCAGATACTCAATTGTAGAGAGTGGATTTTTTTTTCTGGAAATCAGTTCTTATTTAAAAAATGCTCATCAATGCCTCAAGTCAAATTTAAAATAACTTTCAATTGATTAGTTATGAATCAAAACTTCAACCCCGGCACATTGTTGTTTTTATCTTCAAGTTTAATAGCCATGTTCTACATTGTATAAATGATTTAAGAGCATTAGGATTTTTTAGTGACTATAAACTATATTGCTAGTAGTTGTTAAATATTTATAAGCCTACTGTTAAGAACAAATCATTTTCTCAATCTATTTCACTAATAGAAATTATTTATAAGTACATCATTAATTATTTAGGTTTTCCTGGTATTATATTTGCATTAATAATTTAAATGCATATAATTATCTATTAAATCACATAAATATGATTTAGCTTCATTTATTGTCTGAAATGCAAACAGCAAGTCTATTGGTGACTGTAAATATATGAAACAAGATACCCTTCAATAACAAGCTTGCATGCTTGCTACAACTCATGACAGTAACCTGCTGAGCTAACGTACCAGCTTAATATCTGTGGTATGTAATTACTGCACCTGTGAAACTTTTTGGATTCTCAAGTCTGGAATGTCTTTTGTCCACTGGTTATTGTGATAGTACAAGTAGCCAGCGGCCATAATACAAGTTTCTTTATACTGCTCACCAATTATCTCAATACCACCTGAGGGAGATTACCTTTTTACAGAGTAGGTAAGAAATTGATTCACACTATAGGGCACATTGGCCATCTCCTCATTAAAAACTTCAAAGAATACCACAACTGAACCAAATGTATACTAGTGTAGCTTCACCCCATCAGTTATAACCCATCCCAAGGGTAACTCTCCTTTTCTTTTTGATTTTGTGGAGCATACATTCGCACATTTCAGTTTGAAACTAGTCTCAAATTATTTGATATAGCATTTGGGAATGGTAGGAAGATAAGATTCATGAGTTTCTTGCTATATAACATGCCCTGCTATACAATACAGTATATTTGAGTAACCAAGCTGCTGATTTCTCATGAAGTTGTGTCTTGTACAAAACATAATTATATGACTAGCAGAATGAAACCAAGTTCAGGTCTTTATTATAGTTACACTAGGTTCAAAAGCCTATCATTATCCTTACAAAGTCTTCTGGCAATTACAGTTCCTCACCATAAAACCTCAGTTAATATAGTCTGTCTGTTATTATCAGTCTTTTCCTTAGCAAGGACTCCTTTTGTCCAGTCATTCAATAGCCCATTTGTGCTAATTTCCCAGCAGTCAGGTCTAAAATCTTTTGATCTTGCAGAAAACCTAGAGCTCATTCTCCAGGAGACTTCTACCTGGAATTGGAGACACTATTTTTTCCTCTTATTTTTCATCTGGCAACAGGAGGTTTTAGGGGTCTAGATTAACTACAGTACTTAGCGCTTTGGTTTGAAACAATTTCCCCCCTTTTTAATGTTTAACTTCAGCAGCACAGCTTTTGGAAATATTCCTTCTGGAAACATTATTAACAGAGACTTTCTTCAACCGTTTCCAGCTGCCTGAATGCACTTGGGCATATTCTATATCCAAAAGTAAAACCTTCTAGCAGATTTTAATAGATTAGACTTTCCAAATAGGATTTACTGGGAACAACGAGCCCGTTAGCAGGTATCTGCCATATGCAAATGACTTGTCATTTTGCAGAAGTCTGGACAGGCCCTTCAAACAAAACCAGAAGGAAACTGTATAGGCATTGGGTCCCAGCTTTTCCTAACTGGGTCCTAACTATGCGTCCCAGCTTTTTTCTAACTGGTCCCCTTCAATACGCCCACCATTAGACCAAACCATAAACTCTCACACACCCTCTCTGTTCTCCCTCCTTTATGGACCTGTTTTCTTTACTGATCCACAACTGTGGGTGCATGCCTCCACGACTTGCAGTTGCATGTGGGTGTGGTCAACCTGATTGCTGTACACAGGGAAGACTCTCCCCTCCCTTCTTCCTGTGTTCACTATGGGCTCTGGAAAACCCCTTACAAGGCATTAATAGGGTTGCCAATTTTGATTGGATGTATTCTGGGAGATTTCATCACATGACACAATCTTTAATTAAAGTTTAACCTTTAATTCCTGGAGACTCCAGGCCAATCCTGGAGGGTTGGCAACCCTAGGCATTAATAATATTTTAGCATGTTCTCAGTAGCCACTGGATATTTTTCCCGAGGGTCTTAATTTGACATTGTAATCATGCAAACTTTAATTAGACACTCTCTTAAGACCCTTTTTATTCTTTTAACCTATTTCCAACCATGCTGGTTTAGGTTACAAGTGAGAGTAATTTTAAAGGCTTACAAAGCAACAGGACCCAGGGGGGCACTTTTGGATAATGTGAACTACTGTGCATAAGGAACAAAGCTGATGTTAACATGTATGTGTTTTTAATTTGAGGATTATGTTAGAATTGAATCACAATCTCCAAGGTGAAGAACAAGTGCTTTAGCGGAGTACTTAACCTTAGCTGTGAAAGTAACGGTAATTACCTGACACACTTGTTACCAACATCCCAGCACTACATATGCTATAGAATTGTTATTTTCAAACAATGGTGTGTGGCCACTCAGAGCTTCTATCAGTGTTGACTAATGTGCAATTGAAATAAGAGGTCATCTTATCAGCTGAGAACATTTTAATTGTGTATGTCTCTATTCCCATCCAGAATTCCCTTATGCCAATGCCTGTCAATGTCTTCCTTTGACAAGCATTTCTTTGGTGAACACTGAACTGTGATCAAATTTGTTGATGACTCCAAAACCAGAAGAGGGATACACATGTAGCAGGACAGGGGTTAGAGCAGAGTGAGGTGCAAACAATGGGAGCAAAAATGTTGTGTTCATAAATGTTAAGACCCACATCTAGGGAAAATGTTTGATTGATCAGCACAAATTCAGAAGTAATGGGGGACACAAGCAAGTTTTCATCCATCACAATAGAGGAGTTTATTTTCTCTTGTTTCCTTAATGCCATCCTT
This sequence comes from Lepidochelys kempii, assembly GCF_965140285.1. Classification (NCBI taxonomy): domain Eukaryota; kingdom Metazoa; phylum Chordata; order Testudines; family Cheloniidae; genus Lepidochelys; species Lepidochelys kempii. The sequence goes on from NC_136387.1 coordinate 27,321,741, forward strand.
GTCTTAATTTATACTATTAATTTATTTATACTAGAATTGCTGCTGGGAAGCTGGGGGATTAAGGGATTGGGAAGGGCTCAAGATGTGGGCAAGACCGTAGTGTTACTACTTTGACCACTAGGACTGCTCACTTGTGAAAAGTTTTCCATTTTTATTATCATCTTGTCCCCCCACCTCAGCCCTCTCTTATTTGTCTGTTTATGCACCTGTTGCATCTTGTCATAATCCTAGATTATAACACTGGGCAGAAACTGTATTTGTTTTATTCACTTGTGCAGAAGTAACAAAATGGGACCTGGATCCTTGATTAGGGGCTCTAAGCACACCAATTAGAGGTGAATGATGGTATTTTTTTTCCAGTCAGATAGTTTATCCGCCTGAAAATGCAATTTTGGTTGAATGTGAAACTGTTCACCAATGTGATATGAATGTGCCTAATAATTTTGGCCCCAGTTTGTTTGTTTATTTTTCTGGATTGGATACACACACCATTCATAAAATGGCTAGAGGAGGGGATGCCTCCTTTAAAAGATTGATTCCAGTGGTTAACATACTTCCCTCTACCTAATACTGTATGTCACAGATATTTGATCTTGGGTTACCTACATTGCAAGTGAGTGCCCCAGCCACTGGGCTGTGGGATATTTTGAGACAAGCTTTTCACAGTCTCTCCTGTTGAAGGTACTCACAGTTGCTGTGTATAAATAATTAATCATTGGAGCACAGGCTTGAATTTGGGCTCACCCTCCCCCAGTGAATGCACTAACCACTGGACTATAGGGTAGCTGTGTCTCTCTCAAGCTGTCCTGTTAAAGTGGTTCCTCTTTGAATAAAAGGTATGACTATTCATTGGACCACGGTATGAGAGTGTAAATGATTCTATAGCCTGGGGGTTAGGGTACTCACTAGTAGAAGGATACCCAAGTCCCTGTGCCAATTACTGTTCATTTATTTATAGATTATTAAAATTCAGCTTTGTTCAGTTCACTGCTTTATTTTTATTTTTTGTAATTTTTGATTTTGGTGTGTCCCAAACTGATTGATCTTTTTTTAACTGCCAGTGAACCAAAACAATCAGTTATTCATACAGCTCTACTATCAATATAGATAAAATTGTGTGTGTGTGTATGTGTGTACATTTGCTTCTTCTGTAACTTTTAAATGTATACTGTAATTTCACACATAGTGTATAGTAATAACTTCCTTTTAATAACAATGTAAGTGAGAAGTCACTGTAGTATTAGTAAGAACCCTGCCCATCAAAATATGGGCCAGATTCAGATACCTTTACTAATTTTATGTCATACTTGACTATGTGGGTAGTCCCATTTCAGTCAATGGAAGTACTTCTGGAACATGGTCCTACTGAATGTAAGGATATAAGAATCTGGCCCTGTCTAAGAAGATCCTTTGGTTGAGGATGGTAGAGATATACTGCATCACATAGTATCCATGCCCACTAACTCTAGATTTTTGGCTTCATTTTCCTATGCATAGATCTGTGTGATGATGAGGCCACAAATTAAGTATATGCAACATTGTTAGATCTAGACACATGCAGAGAAGTGGCAGATTGGAAACAGCTCTCTTTTATCAATAGAAATTTTGCCCACAATGAACTTTCATCCAGTATGCAAGTAGTTAAAGATTTAATGCTCCTTAACATGATTAGGCAAAATTTTTAATCATCAGGGAGATAGTCCTAAATGCCTGATAGACTGAAAAAATACAGCCTTATTCAAATGTCTTATGATTACAATTCTCAGTATAACCTGTTATATGGGTAGGAGGCCTCAAAGGCTCTGGACACAAGCATACCAACAAGTGGGTTCCAAAGTCAACTGAAGTTCCTCAGCCCTCTTATGTCATCTTAATGATGTGTGCAGAATTTCAAAACTGTTCTTACAGTCAATTTTCAGAGTAGCAGCCGGGTTAGTCTGTATCTGCAAAAAGAAAAGGAGTACTTGTGGCACCTTAGAGACTAACATTTATTTGAGCATAAGTTTTCGTGAAGTGAGCTGTAGCTGACAAAAGTTTATGCTCAAATAAATTTGTTAGTCTCTAAGATACCACAAGTACTCCTTTTCTTCTTACAGTCAATGTATTTTGTTGAAGGTAAATCACTAGAGTAATTTCAGAATAGAAGTATTAAGAGAATATTTAAATCTGAGGTGGGCCTGAAGCAACCCCCCCGATACGAATAATCCTAACTGATTATGATGAGTATAGATCCAGGCCCAAACCAAAATCCTAGATCCAAACCCCTCTGAACATTTTATCCATATTCAGATCCACACAAACTCACCTCTAGTTTAGATAAGAATTGTCAAAAATGAGCTGTCATTAACATACCCAGTTTACCTGGCTATTTGGCTAATTAGGTTGCCTGGCTTTCCTGCTGTCCCTTCCCCTACCACAACCCACTGCCAGAAAAAATAAGGTTGTGGGAGGTTATAACTTCAGTATCCAAACACAGTAGGCCAAGTACTTTCCTGGTATAAGTGAGAGCCCACTGACAGTTCTACCATGACTGTCTGATCTGAATGGTGCATGCAGTGTCGGTCCCAGGATATTAGAGAGACAAGGTGGGAGAGGTAATATCTTTTATTGGACCAACTTCTGTTGGAGAGAGAGACAAGCATTTGAGACACACAGAGCTCTTCCTCAGGTCTGGAAAAGGTATGCTGAGTGTCACAGCTAAATGCAAGATGGAACAGATTGTTTAGCATAAGTAGCTAGCACATATTCTAAGGGACCATTCAAGGTAGAGTGGCCCATTAACACCTCTGCAACCATAGGGCAAAACCATAGGGGTTAGTGGGTTACAAGTTATTGCAATAAACTACAAATAAATAAACAATAAATGCTACTCTGAAACCTATAAATCCAGGGTCTCTGTTCAGTCCATGATCTGAATGGTGTGTAACATCTACAGCATCCAACAATGATCTCATGAGAAACCCTCTCATTTGGTTTCAGAGTAGCAGCCATGTTAGTCAGTATCCGCAAAAAGAAAAGGAGTACTTGTGGCACCTTAGAGACTAACAAATTTATCTGAGCGTAAGCTTTCGTGAGCTACAGCTCACTTCATCGAATGCATGTAGTGGAAAATACAGTGGGGAGATTTTATATACACAGAGAACATGAAACAATGGATGTTACCATACACACTGTAACGAGAGTGATCAGGTAAGGAAAGCTATTACCAGGTGAGAGAAAGATAAAGGGAATTACTTTTCTAAAGTAACCAGTGGAGGTTGGTCCATATAAAAGATATTACCGCACCCACCTTGTCTCTCTCATAACCCAGGACCAGCATGGCTACAAGAACACTGCAAACAATAGAATACACACATAACCTGCTTCTTTAAACAGAAGCTGGTGAACACTGTGCACAGACAACTTACTCCCTCTGTGGAAATCTCAGCCAAGGCACCACCGCCCAGGCACCAAGAAGCAGGTCTTTTGTGATCTCTGTTTCACTAGAACTCTCCTGTTTAATACGCTGTTCACTTTTCCTGCCTCAGCTCCCCCCTGAGTTTTACCTTGGAAACCCCTGATGGAAAACTCCACCTTCAGGACCACATGGTCTAGAAAGGTGGTCTGGCCATTAACTCTCCTGTGCAGCTGTTTTTGCAACCAAAGTAACCTAATAGAAAGGTTTGGTTACCCATCCAGAAAAAGGAGAGCGTTTTAACTCACACAGACTACTTAATAACTTTAACTCTTTCTATGGAAGGTTTAATACCAAGTGTTGCTCCATCAATGACTCATAACATGCATGACATTTGCATTTTTTGTCATAAAACTTTTTTTTATACTTGAAAGCTGAGCATATTTGATATGGAGTGACTGAGAGACAATAAACATGGAATCCCACACTGCTGTTTTAAGTCACTTTTCAGAGTAGATCTGTACTGCCAGTGAAGTGCTTTGAACATATACGTCATCTGATTGGATAGCACCATCCTGCAGAATAAATCACTGTGCTGTCATAGAATGACACTTAATATAGCATATAGATGGCTATCCTTTCAAACTAAGGGTAAAATGTACTAAATGTACTTATTTTGTGTTCTTGCTGATACTGATACACTTCGTTAAATAATTAGAGTTATTGGGGGAACATTTAATGTTTTTTCCTTGGATAACTTGGAAACTTTGTCCCATGTGGCTCAATCTTTCACTCTTAATGGAAGACAAATTCCCAGTGACCAGGAAAGCTGGTTTATAGATCTAATTCTATTCAAGATATATAGGTGTACAGTCTAGCATTCTCTTTTAAGTCTTTATCACAACCAGAGTAAGAAGCAGATATCAATTTCTCAGATATCAAACAGTAAATACTGATAAGTCTCTGAATAAAATTAGGAACTATGAGGAAATGCAAAAAAGGACATATATAATAATAATGTCTTACATTTGCATAGAACCTTTCATTCCAAAGCATATTATGAACAATGTAAAGTACATGCTGAACTTCACTGAAATTCAGCTACTGTTGGACCGGAGGGCAGCAGCTAGACAGATAATCAGTGCATAGTATGTTGTACAACAGTGTGGAATTGGACACTAGTGTACATTCCACCTCTTATGAGAAATGCCATCTGATCCTTAATGTCCAGGAGCAAACAGGACCTAGATTGTTAAGGTCTTTTCTGAAATACTCATATCAAGCAAATTGAATGGAACTTCATGTATCTTTCTTGAAAGTTGAAGTTCTGAACTTATTCCTGATATAATCAAAGTATGCACCATGACTCCTGCACAAATATGAATGAGTGCTATTTGGGTTTTCCAGTGGTAATAAGACAAGTATTTGGAAAGAGAAATCAACAAATCAAAGATTTACCTTATCCAGTGAACTGCCTTTTAAATGTAGTTTGTATATAGTTTGCTTGAGGTATTGCTCAAAAAGAAGGTTTTATGATGATTTGAGAGTTATGGATCATTGTTATTGTTTGCTTTCAATGGCAGAATTAACATTTTAATCTGAATACTACTCCCAATACAAAATACTGTAGCTTGATTTAATGAACACAGTTTATAGAATGAAAATAGCTTCCACCTGAAGTACTTAACGGAGCTTATTTGTCTCAGTCAGTATTTAAAAGCAAGTAGAATTGGCACATGAAATTATTCTGTTTGGAGATCCACATTCATAGCCAGTGTAAAGTCAAACACTCCGTGCAACAGACTAGCTGAATTTAACAAAAAACTGTGAATTACTGCCACTGATGCTTGATTGCATAAATATCAATATTTATACCTCTATAAACTATGTTTATGGCACTGTAATTGATGAAGCTATTAATACTACCTAGACTTAGGACTTGCAATTATATTGCTATAAACTTTAATTTATAGTTATCATAATGGTCTTTAGCACTCAACTTGAGGCCTGAAAACATATTATAAATCCATAAAGCAAAGGTTATTTTGCACCAAAGTGTGTTCCCATTTTTAAACAAGAATTTGTTTAATTTGCAGTTATGGTTACAATTTTTTCAAATGCGCTTTTTCATTTTTTTCTATTTGTTTAATTCTAGATACATGGAATGATCTTCTTTGTGCTTTCTATAGCACACTCAATAGAGGGGAATAAATGTGTGTCAGAAACCTCTTCACTCCTAAACAAACATTATGATACGTGTTTGATAGCAAGTTTTCCATATTCATAGCCATTTCTTCTGTGTTATAGAAATGTTACCTAGATTACACTGGTTAAAGAACTCACCATTCTGAGAAGTGTAGTAATACTTTACTCAGTAGGGTCCATGCCTGTGCCTGTCTCCTTATGGGGACTGGTCAGGAAGCAATTTGGATAAAATAAGTATTGACCCAACACTTCCTCAAAACACTGAGCCAAATCCAAATCTTTAGCAGTGGTGATCAACCTGTGGCCCATGGGCCACATGCGGCCCATCGGGGTAATCTGATTGCGGGCAGTGAGACATTTTGCTGACATTGACCATCCGCAGGCACAGCCCCTCGCAGCTCCAAGTGGCCGCAGTTTGCCATTCCCACAGGTTGCCCACCACTGCTTTAGAGTTTGTTTTGAAAAGGTTTTGGGAATTTTTACTGAATAGCTCTGCACTTTGTTTTTTCTACTGTTATCTAGAAAAACTGAAGCAAGAGAAGGGGCTATTCTCAACATATTTCTGAAAAGTCATGTCAATCTGATAAGAGTGCCTCTTCTAGCAAGATTTCTAAATCAAAAATGTTTGAGTAGGTTTGGTTAAGCTTGGTGCAAGTATATGAATTCTGAATGCTTATCTGAATTAAATATTTGATATCTGGCCCTTTCAGAGAGTCTCTCATCAGTAGTCAGTGAGAAGATGTCATATATGTCTCATTGGGTGATGGAGTTCCCTGTTTGCCCTGGGGGCCCCAGGCAGAGTAGATCCTTTCTTCATGGAAAAGTAGAGTGCCCCTTGAGCAATATTATCCCTAGAGAAGCCCCATAGTTGCAGATGGATCTGTGCAGAGGAAGGTGTTCTATACTGAGGCTGTATTAATTTTCAAAGTGATCCATTCTGTGCTATGGTCTCCCTTTTTCTGGATTCCAGGGGAAGTGAGAGACTCAGCTAAGGTGGGCTTCAATCCTATGCATGTTTTTGTTTACATTTGTTATGTTTTTTAAAAATATCTCTTGAAGCCATTTAAAGGGTCCAACACTACTACATCTGTTCTCCACAAGCTATTTCTGTTCTCAGAACATGGAAATATCACAAGAAGAACACAACTCAACAAATAGTTCCATAGGGACTAGGAAAGGAGACGAAAAACATAAATGCAAATATAAATACTGAGTTATTCATGTTTGCCAAAATACTAAGTTATTTGTGTACAGACATACAGCCCTCATCAAAAGTACTATATTGAGCACTCAGTGAGGATGTCCTTCCTTACTTTTATTATTTGCACTGTGGTTGTCATAAATATAAAGGGAAGGCTAACCACCTTTAAATCCCTCCTGGCCAGAGGGAAAAACCTTTCACCTGTAAAGGGTTAAGAAGCTAAAATAACCTTGCTGACACCTGACCAAAATGACCAATGAGGAAACAAGATACTTTCAAAGCTGGAGGGGGGCGGGAATAAAGGGTTCTCCCTGTCTGTGTGGTGCTTTTGCCGGGACCAGAACAGGAATGCAGGTCAGACCTCCTGTAAAGAGTTAGTAAGCAATTTAGTTAGATGTGCGTTAGATTCTGTTTTGTTTAAATGGCTGATAAAATAAGTTGTGCTGAATGGAATGTATATTCCTGTTTTTGTGTCTTTTTGTAACTTAGGTTTTGCCTAGAGGGATTCTCTATGTTTTGAATCTGATTACCCTGTAAGGTATTTACCATCCTGATTTCACAGAGGTGATTCTTTTACCTTTTCTTTAATTACAATTCTCTTTTAAGAACCTGATTGCTTTTTCATTGTTCTTAAGATCCAAGGGTTTGGGTCTGTGTTCATCTATGCAAATTGGTGAGGATTTTATCAAGCCTTCCCCAGGAAAGGGGGTGTAGTGCTTGGGGGGATATTTTGCGAGGAGACTTTCCAAGTGGGCACTTCCCCTGTTCTTTGTGTAACACTTTGGTGGTGGCAGCATTTAACCTAAGTTGGTAAGAATAAGCTTTGGGGGTCTTTCATGCAGGTCCCCACATCTGTACCCTAGAGTTCAGAGTGGGGAAGGAACCTTGACATGGTGGCAGAGCGGTGGGATTAATTTGAAATCATTTTGAGATTTTTTTTTTAACAAGAAGCACAGAAGGGTTTTTAAAGATTTTAAAGAGTTTTGTAAAAGGGGACAAAGCAACAAGCATAACAAAAGGGAGCTTGCTTTTGTGAGCTGGAGTTTCTCTACCTAAAGGCAGGGTAGTTAACCTCCTGCAGGGAAATTCACAAGTTTTTCACAGACCTGAATAGGTTTTTGGGTTTTTTAGCTAAGAGCAACTAGAGGCTTTTTCTGTCTATTTGCCTGGAGACAAAGGTGTTAGTTTGTTTTTTTTTAAGGATTTTTCTGTAGGCTGACAATCACTATCAAAGAACATCGGTATCCACTTACAGCACAACCTATTTTTTTTTTCACAAGCCAAAATTTTCTTTGTTTTATTTATAACTCTCGGGTGTAAAGTTAGTTAAAAACAGAGAGGCAAACATGACAGAGCCCAAGGCAGAAACAGCCAAAGAGGCTACCCACAGGAGAGAACTGGAGGCAGTGAAAGAGGCAGAAAAAAACCAAGAGGCTGCCCACAGGAGAGCTATGGAGGCAAAGGAAAAAGAAATGGAGGAGAAGGAAAAAGAGTAAAGGTAAGGGCTGAGCGGAATCTACTAGATAACCCTAACAATCCTTCCCCAATAATACACAAATGGGAGCGACTATGTCCACAGTATGATGAATCCAGTGATATTGCTGAATATTTTTTCACCTTTGAAAGACTGTGCACTCTCCATAAAATTTCTGAAGCTCACAAGATGACCACATTGGTTGCAAAATTGACTGGAAGAGCTCTGGACATGTTCAATAAGATGCCTATTGATGAGGCTTCTGATGATAATAAGTTCAAGGATTTGGTTTTAAAGCAAATTAAATTCAAATTACTTCTGAAAAGTACAGAGTAAAATTTTGAACCCTTAAGAGAGGGTCTGGACTAAGTAATGTGGCTTATCTAAACCAGATGAAGGATCTGTTTGATAAATGGGTCCAAGGAAGGGTGTCACTAGCTTTGAAGGAATGTGTAATTTGATAGCTCAGGAGCAATTCCTGAATATGTCCAAGGAGGAAATAAAACAGTGTTTATGGGATAAGGAAATAGACTCAGCAGAGTCTTATGCTGATCGATACGAGCAGTCCCAGACCACCAGAGAGGCGGGGCAAGCCGGAACAAAATGGGTGAAGGGAGAAGAGAGGAACAGCCCTGGTTGCAGTTGGAGTGCATACCAGAAGGGACACCCTCAGACCACACCCTACTACCGGGGGCAGCCCAAGGCCCCAACTACACACCAAGGAATATTCCAGACACCTTATTGTCCTGCCACACCGTTCTCCAACAATCCACCTCGCCCCAGTGACTCGTCAGCTGGACGATGTTTTAAATGTAATGAGCCGGGGCATGTGAAGGCCAACTGCCCCAAGAACCCCAACAAATTACTGTTCATTGCACCGGAATGACACCAGAGGTCCTCAGGCCCAGATACCTCCCAGATACCCTCAGACTGCAGGGAAACTGTGAGTGTGGGCGGGAAGAAGGTAACTGCGTGGAGGGACACCAGAGCACAAGTGTCAGCTATCCATGCTTCCTTAGTGGATCCCAATTTAATTGACCCAGAGATCCAAGTGACAATTCAACCCTTCAAGTCCACCTCTTTCAATTTGCCTACAGCCAAGTTGCCTGTCCAGTACAAGGACTGGTCAGGAACGTGGACTTTTGCAGTCTATGATGATTATCCTATCCCCATGCTGTTGGGGGAAGACTTGGCCAATTATGTGAAGCTAGCCAAGAGGGTGGGAATGGTCACCTGCAGCCAGGCTAAGCAAGCCGTCACGCCTAGCTCTGTTCTGGAAACTTCTACCAGGACCCAGTCAGAGGTGATGGAACCGGACCCCATGCCAACGTCTGCAACAACAGTAGTGGATCCAGTCACAGAGACCAAGACAGAGCCAGTCCCAGAACCAGAACCGGCGGAACAACCAGCACCAGACCCATTGCCAGCACTGAATCCAGTACTTGCAACCTCAACACCAGAGGGCCCCACCGAACCTGAACCGGCAGCAGCCGATAACCCTACACCAGAGGGTCAGCTGGAGCCTGAACCCCAACATAGTGCACCAGCGGAGAGCGGTTCACAGTCAACGGACACAGCCCCATCCCCTACATCGCTTCCAGAGGGACCAAGCCTAGGTCCACAATCCAATGAGGAACTGATGTCTCCAGCATCAAGGGAACAGTTCCAGACCGAACAGGAAGCAGATGAAAGCCTCCAGAGAGCTTGGACGGCAGCACGGAGCAACCCACTGCCTCTCAGCTCTTCTAATCGATCCAGGTTTCTTGTAAAAGAGGACTTTTATACAAGGAAACTCTTTCTGGTGGACACCAGGAAGACTGGCATCCTCAGAGACAGTTGGTAGTTCCAACTAAGTACCTGGTCAAGCTCTTGAACTTAGCCCACAATCATCCTAGTGGCCATGGTGGGGTGAACAGGACAAAAAACCGTTTGGGGAGGTCATTTCACTGGGAGGGAATGGGCAAGGATGTTTCTACCTATGTCTGATCTTGTAAGGTATGCCAAAGAGTGGGAAAACCCCAAGACCAGGTCAAAGCCCCTCTTCAGCCACTCCCCATCATTGAAGTTCCATTTCAGCGAGTAGCTGTGGATATTCCGGATCCTTTTCTGAAAAAGACACCCAGAGGAAAGCAGTACATACTGACTTTCATGGATTTTGCCACCTGATGGCTGGAAGCAATAGCTCTAAGCAACACTAGGGCTAAAAGTGTGTGCCAGGCACTAGCAGACACTTTTGCCACTGTAGGTTGGCCCTCCGACATCCTCACAGATGCAGGAACTAATTTTCTGGCAGGAGATATGGAAAGCCTTTGGGAAGCTCATGGGGTAAATCACTTGGTTGCCACCCCTTACCATCATCAAACAAATGGCCTGGTGAAGAAATTTAATGGAACTTTGGGGACCATGATATGTAAATGAGCACTCCAATGACTGGGAGTTGCAGCAGTTGCTTTTTGTGTTGTAGCAGTTGATCTTTGCCTACAGAGCTGTACCACATCCCAATTTAGGGTTTTCACCATTTGAACTTGTATATGGCCACGAGGGTAAGGGGCCAATACAGTTGGTGAAGCAGCAATGGGAGGGATTTATACCTTCTCCAGGAACATTCTGGACTTTGTAACCAACATACAAAACACCCTCCGAACCTCTTCAGCCCTTGCTAAAGAAAACCTACAGGATGCTCAAAAAGAGCAAAAAGCCTGGTATGATAAACATGCCAGAGAGCGTTCCTTCAAATTAGGGGACCAGGTCATGGTCTTAAAGGCGCTGCAGGCCCATAAAATGGAAGTGTCGTGGGAAGGGCCATTCATGGTCCAGGAGCACCTGGGAGCTGTTAATTATCTCATAGCGTTCCCCACCTCCAACCGAAAGCCTAAGGTGTACCATATTAATTCTCTAAAGCCCTTTTATTCCCAAGAATTAAAGGTTTCTCAGTTTACAACTCAGGGAGGAGATGATGCTAAGTGGCCTGAAGGTGTCTACTACGAAGGGAAAAGTGGTGGTGGCATGGAAGAGGTGAACCTCTCTAGGACCCTTGGGCATATGCAGCGACAGCAGATCAAGGAGCTGTGCACTAGCTACGCGCTGACGTTCTCAGCCACTCCAGGACTGACTGAACAGGCACACCACTCCATTGACACAGGTAATGCTCACCCAATTAAAGTCCAACCTTACCGGCTGTCTCCTCAAGCTAAAACTACTATAGAATGGGAGATCCAGGATATGCTACAAATGGGGGTAATCCGCCCCTCTCGCAGTGCATGGGCATCTCCAGTGGTTCTAGTTCCCAAACCAGATGGGGAGATACGTTTTTACGTGGACTACCGTAAGCTAAATGCTGTAGCTTGCCCAGACAACTATCCAATGCCACACACAGATAAACTATTAGAGAAACTGGGATGGGCCCAGTTCATCTCAACCTTGGACTTAACCAAGGGGTACTGGCAGGTACCGCTAGATGAATCCACCAAGGAAAGGTCAGCCTTTACCACACATGTCGGGCTGTATGAATTTAATGTACTTCCTTTCGGGCTGCAGAATGCACCCACCACCTTCCAAAGACTTGTAGATGGTCTCCTAGCGGGATTAGGAGAATATGCAGTCGCCTACCTTGACGATGTGGCCTTATTTTCGGATTCCTGGGCGGAACACCTGGAACATCTACAAAAAGTCTTCGAGCGCATAAGGGAGGCAGGACTAACTGTTAAGGCTAAGAAGTGTCAAATAGGCCTAAACAAAGTGACTTACCTTGGACACCAGGTGGGTCAAGGAACTATCAACCCCCTACAGGCCAAAGTGGATGCTATCCAAACGTGGCCTGTCCCAAAGTCAAAAAAACAGGTCCAATCCTTCTTAGGCTTGGCCCGATATTACAGGTGATTTGTACCGCAATACCGCCAAATTGCCACCCCACTGACAGACCTAACCAAATGCCGTTCAGTGGACCGAAGAGTGTCAGAAGGCCTTTAACAAGATTAAAGCGATACTCATGTCTGACCCTGTGCTAAGGGCCCCAGACTCTGACAAACCGTTCCTAGTAACCACAGATGCGTCCGACTGTGGTGTGGGAGCAGTTTTAATGCAGGAAGGACCCGATCAAGAATTCCACCCTGTAGTGTTTCTCAGCAAAAAACTGTCTGAGAGGGAAAGCAACTGGTCAGTCAGTGAAAAAGAATGTTACGCAATTGTCTACGCTCTGGAAAAGCTATGCCCATATGTTTGGGGACGGCGTTTCCACCTGCAAACCAACCCTGCTGCGCTACAGTGGCTTCATATCGCCACGGGAAATGACAAACGTATTCGGTGGAGTTTAGCTCTCCAAGATTTTGATTTCGACATCCAACACATCTCAGGAGCTTGTAAGAAAGTGGCTGATGCACTCTCCCGTGAAAGTTTCCCAGAATCAACTGGTTAAAATCGTCCTTGAGATGTGGAAAATATTGTTAGTCTTTATATACTCGGTAGTATATTTAGAGGTGCATGTGTCTTATTAACTCTGTTTTCTCCTAGAGCTCCAGAAAGAAATCCCAGCCAGTGTTTCACCCTATCTGTGATTTGGGGGGCATGTCATAAATATAAAGGGAAAGATAAGCACCTTTAAATCCCTCCTTGTCAGAGGAAAAACCCTTTCACCTGTAAAGGGTTAAGAAGCTAAAGATAACCTCGCTGGCACCTGACCAAAATGACCAATGAGGAGACAAGATAATTTCAAAGCTGGAAGAGGCAGGGAAACAAAGGGTTCTCTCTGTCTGTGTGATGCTTTTTCCGGGACCAGAACAGGAATGCAGGTCAGAACTCCTGTAAAGAGTTAGTAAGCAATCTAGTTAGATATGCATTAGATTCTGTTTTGTTTAAATGGCTGAAAAAATAAGTTGTGCTAAATGGAATGTATATTCCTGTTTTTGTAACTTAAGGTTTTGCCTAGAGGGATTCTCTATGTTCTGAATCTGATTACCCTGTAAGGTATTTACCATCCTGATTTTACAGAAGTGATTCTTTTACTTTTTCTTTAATTACAATTCTCTTTTAAGAACCTGATTGCTTTTTCATTGTTCTTAAGATCCAAGGGTTTGGGTCTGTGTTCATCTATGCAAATTGGTGAGGATTTTTATCAAGCCTTCCCCAAGATTCTCTCATATCTTGGGAGACAGGCCAGTCCTTGCCTACAGACAGCCCCGCAACCTGAAGGAAATACTCACCAGCAACCACATACCACACAACAGAACCACTAACCCAGGAACCTATCCTTGCAACAAAGCCCGTTACCAACTGTGTCCACATATCTATTCAGGGGACACCATCACAGGGCCTAATAACATCAGCCACACTATCAGAGCCTCGTTCACCTGCACATCTACTAATGTGATATATGCCATCATGTGCCAGCAATGCCCCTCTGCCATGTACATTGGTCATACTGGACAGTCTCTTCATAAAAGAATAAATGGACAAAAATCAGATGTCAAGAATTATAACATTCATAAACCAGTCGGAGAACACTTCAATCTCTCTGGTCACGTGATTACAGACATGAAAGTTGCGATATTACAACAAAAAAACTTCAAATCCAGACTCCAGCGAGAAACTGTTGAATTGGAATTCATTTGCAAATTGGATACAATTAACTTAGGCTTGAATAGAGACTGGGAATGGCTAAGTCATTATGCAAGGTAACCTATTTCCCCTTGTTTTTTCCTACCCCCCCCTCCCCCAGACGTTCTTGTTAAACCCTGGATTTGTGCTGGAAATGGCCCACCTTGATTATCATACACATTGTAAGGAGAATGGTCACTTTAGATAAGCTATTACCAGCAGGAGAGTGCTATTACCAGCAGGAGAGTGGGTTTGTGGGGTGGGGGGTGAGAAAACCTGGATTTGTGCTGGAAATGGCCCAACTTGATTATCATACACATTGTAAGGAGAGTGATCACTTTAGATAAGCTACTACCAGCAGGAGAGTGGGGTGGGAAGAGGTATTTTTTCATGCTTTCTGTGTATATAAAAAGATCTTCTACACTTTCCACAGTATGCATCTGATGAAGTGAGCTGTAGCTCACGAAAGCTTATGCTCAAATAAATCGGTTAGTCTCTAAGGTGCCACAAGTACTCCTTTTCTTTTTGCGAATACAGACTAACACGGCTGTTACTCTGAAGCCTTCCTCAGGAAAGGGGATGTAGTGCTTGGGGGGATTTTTTGGGGGGGAGACATTTCCAAGTGGGCACTTCCCCTGTTCTTTGTGTAACACTTTGGTGGTGGCAGCGTTTACCTGCCTCACCTAAGCTGGTAAGAATAAGCTTCAGGGGTCTTTCATGCAGGTCCCCACATCTGTACCCTAGAGTTCAGAGTGGGGAAAGAACCTTGACAGTGGTAGGACCTAGGAGCCCCAGTCATGGCCTTAGAACCTCATTGTGGTAGGCTCTGTACAAACACAAAACAAAAAGATGGTCCCTGCCCCAAAGACCTTACAAGAGAGGTGTAAGACAAGAGACCAAAGATGGAGGCAGACAAACAGGGGAGGAACAATGAAACAATATAGGTCAGCATGATAGGGAAAAAGTATCAAATGTACATCAGAAGGAAAATAAAAAACAAAAAATGCATTCAAGGCAGTTTAACTTTTTTACCTTTTAGAGTAGAATAATATTTCTTGGTGTCAACAAGGAAAAGATTTACACCACAGGATAAGATGCATGTAAATGAGACACTTGCTTCTCAGGAACTGTCTCTTTCCAGTTGGTTAGGCAGCTCTGGACATTCTACTTAATTCAAAGGCTGCTGGAAAATTAGAATATAAAGAAGATGAATGTAAGGACCATTTGCACAAAAGTTGGTTGTGTACTTTGAAAAACAATCCTACATTATGGAGGGTCAGAAATACTTTGTGTAGTGATGGTGCAGAAGTGTGTGTGTGTGTGTTTGTGGGGAGCCTGCAAGCAGCCCATACCATTAAAGAGACAACCATATTTTAGCTGGGTGCACTGAGGATATGCAAGGGAGGTGTATCAGCTAGCAACATTAGCTGTCCCAACTTGGACAGGCCCAATAGGAGGACAAAATATGGCATGTCTCCTCCTATCCACCAGACACCATCAACAGGAGACCAATGACTGCATCTTTTCAAAATGTACCAAGAATATCAGCATGGTTCTTGAGACAACATGCCTTGTCCACCATGCCTTTGCTACCTAAGTGGTGCGTTCCCTCCCCCCTTCTTGCACAGCTGTGGATAGAGGCATAATTCAGACGTTTAACTCTCTTTACTGCAGAAATTACAGGCCAAAGCCAACTTGCCTTACCCTGTCGCTCTTCACATGACTAAAATGAGCAGGGAAGTTCCAGCAAAAGGCTTATGCACATGTGGTATCAGTGAGCCATCCCTTTCCTGGGGTTTGACTTCATTACCAAACATAACTCAGTCTAAACATAGATTCAAAGATTCCAAGGCCAGGTGGGACCATTATGATTACCTAGTCTGACCTCCAGGGCATAGAACCTCCCCAAAATAATAATCCCTTATAAATTTGAGCATATCTTAAAAACAATTAATCCAATCTTGATTTAAAAATTACCAGTGCAAGAGAATCCACCATGATCCTTGATAAATTGTTCCAATGATTAATTACCATCTCTGTTAAAAATGTAGACCTTATTTCCAGTCTGAATTTGTCTAGCTTCATTTTCAAGCCATTGTATCTTGTGATAACTTTCTCTGCTAAATTGAAGAGTCCATTATCAAATATTTATTTTAGAGTGTGATCAAGTCACTTCTTAACTTTCTCTTTGTTAAGATAAATAGATTGAGCTCTTCATGTCTTCCAGCCATAAGATCGTGTGATACCTGCCAGATTGAAAAGCTCATTATTAAACATTTGTTCCCCAGGTAGGTACTTCTAGACTGTAGTGAAGTTACTCTTTAGTCTTCTCTTTGTTAAGCTAAATATATTGAGCTAAATATATGAGGCAGGTTTTCTAATCCTTTGATCATTCTTGTGGCTCTTCTCTGAACCCTTTCCAGTTCATCAACATCCTTCTTGACTTGTGAACACTAGAAATGGACACAGTATTCCAGCAGCAGTCAAACCAGATTCAAATACAGAGGTAAAATAACCTTTCTACACCTACACAAGATTCCCCTATTTATGTATCCAAGGATTGTATTAGCCCTTTAGGCCACAGTATCACACAGGAAACTCATATACAACTGATTATTCACCATGTCCTCAAATGTTTTCCAGAGTCACTGCTTCCCAGGATAGAGATCCCTTCTTGCAAGTATCATTTACATTTTTTTCTAGATGCATACATTTGCATTTGGCTTTATTAAAAGGAATATCACTTGCTTGTACCCAGTTTACAAAGCAATTTGGATTGCTCTGCATCAGTGATTTACCCTTTTCATTATTTACCACTCCCTGAACCTTTGTGTTATCTGCAATCTTTATCAGGGATGATTTTACATTTTCTTCCAGGTCATTTGTTAAAATGTTAAATAGTGTAGGGCCAGGAACAGATCCCTGTGGCCCCCTTAAGAAACACAGAAACACTCATTGATGACCTATCAGTAAACCAGCTTTTAATCCAGTTAATGTGTGCCAAGTTAACTTTAAATGATTCTAATTTGTTATTCAAAGTATTACAGAAGTCTAGGGATATTATTTCAAAGCTATTACCTTTATCAACAAAACTTTTTATTTTTTTTAAATGATATTATGTTAGTTTGTCAGAATCTATGTTTCTTCAGAGTTCTGACTCAGCAAACATCAGCAAAAGTGTTCCAGATGATTCAAACTACCTCAGTGTGTCTTGCTAGGGGAGGCAGCTTCCTATGTAATTCAGTATCCCTTTGCTCACCAATTTGGCAAATTTTCCCTTATCACCCCTCCCCTTAAAGCAAAACAAAACTGAAAAATTCACACTTGCTTGCCAGGCAGGTTTCTCCCAAATTCTCACTGCTATAATTAAAAGCTACATTTTGTTTAAGCAAATTAGGAGTTACAATAAAGTGGAAGGAACATGTGAAATGAATAATTAACATTGTATAGACTTCAGCATCATAATTAAGATTAAATACTGCATATATTCAAACGAGATTAGCACAGCAATTGAAAACTGAAATGTGCTCAGTGGGAGAGCCTATGGTGCATTTGCTAAATAATGTTTTATGAAGAGTATTCCAAAAACATTAAGCATAAGGTTGTCATATATAAAATGATTAAAATTTTATACAAAAGGAGCTGTAATTCTGGTAAATGAAGCAATTTCATTTCCCTGTTGCTTCCACCTTTAGGAATATACTGTAAATGGAAATTGGCTCAATGTGGAGTCTTGCTAAATAGAATATGAATGCCCATGTATGAAGTTAATGAGCCTTGGATGCCTCTCTCTCTTTCATCCCAGAGCATCTTTTCTGACACGGGGAACAGTACAGCATCACCATTCATTCCTCCATTAAGCTAAGCCTCATGAAGAATTCTATCATTCGAACTCGCAATATGTGTGGCCGTTATCCGAAATCCATTACCATTTCCATTTTATAGGCCTGATAGGCCTGGGTCAAAATCTGTAGAAATCAGCATGATTTGCTGGACTGTTTCTATAACAAATGAATTTTGGATGTAATGCCAAGTTAGGCCAATCCATGCTATTCAGCTCATGAGAATGCCATATCATAACCCGCTGGCCTGCTAGGAAAAGATATCAATGGTTCTACTGTATTCCACTTGCCTTCCAAGGCTAACAAGCTTTGACTGCTTGGATTTGAAATTTTCCTTCTGCTAGACAAACTTGCCTGAAGAAGCTAAGCAAGCCCTGTCTGCTCCGGTTTTGAAGTTTTGCTTCTTTGGATACCTGCATTACATTTTGTTTTTATTCTGTAGTTTTTAAATCACTGATTTCACTACGATTTCCACAGAAGACTCGTATTTTTTCTTGTATTAACACTTCCATTGTCTTAAAGTCACATTTAACAGGGTACAGAGTAGAGAACCAGACTCATTTTTCCATTGTTCAAGATCCAGGGGTTTGGGTCTTTGATGATTTTGTAACCAATTGGTTCAGATATTATTCTCAAGCCTCCCCAGGAAAGGGGGTGTGTAGGGCTTGGGGGGATATTTTGGGGGAAGACATCTCCAAGTGGTCTCTTTCCCTGTTCTTTGTTTAAAATGCTTGGTGGTGGCAGCATACTGTTCAAGGACAAGGCAAAGTTTGTACCTTGGGGAAGTTTTTAAAACTATTTCCCCATATTTATTTTCTCACACATTCTTGTCAACTGCTGGAAATGTCCCACCTTGATTATCACTACAAAAGGGTTTTTTTGTTTTGTTTTGTTTTTTTTCCCCCTTCTCTCCTGCTGGTAGTAGCTCACTTTACCTGATGGCTCTCATTACAGTGTGTATGGTAACACCCATTGTTTGCTGTTCTCTGTGTATATAAAATCTCCCCACTGTATTTTCCACTGCATGCATCTGATGAAGTGAGCTGTAGCTCACAAAAGCTTATGCTCAAATAAATTTGTTAGTCTCTAAGGTGCCACAAGTACTCCTTTTCTTTTAACAGGGTAGTAAGCAGTTGCCCCATCCTATCAGTATCACTTGCTTCTGAAGTGTTATCCATCCCCACTGTGACAGGTCCACAGTGGATAGTACTTTTTACTGCCTCCAGCTAATGACATAGGTCCTAATTCTGCAAAGTACTTAAGCACATGGTGAACTTTAAGTACATTAATAGTTGTATTGACGTCAATGGGACAACAAAATGCTTAAATACTTCACAGGAGGCATAATGGAGAACTTGGAACTATTATTTTTATGAATATCATACATTCCTTTGTGCATGTGTTTATGATGTGTTACTTACTATGGAGTTAGATCAGAAGAGGGCTGTTAGGAGAACTAAGCATGACAAGCAACATAATGGCATAGATAAGGAACATACCAACAAACATAATAGCCAGGTTAACTGTGAAGAGACAAATCCAAAACCCCATCTCTAAAGACACAGCTGTTTTCAAAGGCTGGAGCTCAAAAGACAAGACAAGACACTGATCAGTAACAAGATCCTCCCAGTAGAAAGAGAAGGAGTGGTGGGGGATTGTCAGCTGCTGCAGGCTAGCACGGACTGACAGAGCCAGGATCTGCAGCAAGTGGGATGTAATATGGTTTTCCAGAAAATGGAAGGCACCAAGGCTAAGTCATGTTCACCTAGGAGTTTGAGGGAAATTCCAAACATAGAGAAGACAATATGTATATAGGTTGTTTGGTTGTTTGAAATCCATTTCTCTAAGATTTATTTTTGGTAAATAAATCATATTTTGTTTTAAAGAAGCTGCTTCTGTGCGGTACATACTGTTACTGTCCCACAGACTTCTGAAGGGAAACACTTGGAGGTGCCAAGCCCATTGGGCTTGGTAGATATCATAGTTGGCAACTGTGCAAACCTGGAGACCCGGTCCAAGAGTGGTTGGATTATAGGTTGTTTCCCCCCCTCCCGAGAAATGGAGTCATGGGCTAGTCACTTGAAACGGGTGCATTCAGATGACTGGAAAAGGGTTTCAGAAAGGACAGCCTTAGGGACTGTGACAGTTCTTAGCTCTTTCATACATGAACTTGTAGTAGCAGAAGATTGTTGCTGAAGACCCTGGGTTCAAATGCTGCTGACAACCCATGGTGAAGGTTCCTTACATTAGTTGGATTTAGATATCTGCAGAAAGCTGCAGGATAATTCCTGCTGCTTCACTGAACTCAAGTTCCTCCCCTGAATACATTGTGGGAGTAGCCTTCTAAAGAGGAAGGTATTGTCTGGAATACTCAGATTTTAAGGTAGGATCCTTGCACAGTCAAGATGGGAAGAAGGCTGCTGAGTAGCTTTGATTTTGCTATATTTAATCAGGGCCGATATTACAGATGAGTGATGTGGGCGACCACCAGGGTGAGGGGACACAGTGGTCAAGAGGGTGATAAATCACCTCAGCAATCACAGCAGTGGTGGTGTTGGCTCATTTGGCTCCCCATGATGCAGCACAGCTGCTGGGGTCTAACACAGGGAATGAGGGAGGGGAGCTGCCATGCCCGACCTGACCCAGTTGTGGGGGTGCTCAGGAGCCACAGGACTGTGAAGCTGCTGCAAGGGTCCCCTCTTTGGCTTTTCTCCTGCTGTTGCCACTGTTGCCTTGCACTCAGGCTGACTGCCAGGAGCTGCATGTGGCTACATATCCTCGATCCCTCCCCAGGACATGCTGCCTCTGCAGCTTGACAGCAAGCGGGATTCAGGAAACCCAGAGCCTCAAGCTGCAGGCAGTCTCTTGCCTCGCCCTGCCCCACTCACCTTTCACCTGCTGCAATCCAGATGGCAGTGGGGAACCCACCTCTGTCTGAGCTCAGTGCTGAGCGAACACCTCCCTGCCCCTTCCGAAGAGATCTTTTCCCTCCAGCCTCCCATACAGAATCCGTCCCCAGATTTGTCCCTGTGCCTGTTTATCTGGGAATGGGTGATCAGGGGGCAGCTACAGGGGAGTGGAGGAGGAAGGAGAGAGCCTTTTAGAGAGCCAGAGCCTCCTAGCTCTATCCCAGTCCTGTGGGGAGGATTCTCCTGTGTGGAATGACACTGCAGACCGCTAAGGGACAGGAGGCGGTCTCAAGGGCACCTGGGCAGGTGCAGCCAGGGGAAGGGCACCAAAATACAAGTTTGCCCAGGGCGTCATTTTCCCTAAGTCTGGCCCTGTGTTTAATAAACAAAAAAATATTCTGAATAAAATACTAGAACAATACAAAATGTAACAGGGTACACATTAAATGGATTAAAAACTGGCTAACTGATTGGGCTCACAAAGCAATTATAAATGGGGAATCATTGAGTGGTTGTGTTTCTAGTGGGGTCCCACAGAGATCAGTTCTTGGCTCTACGCTATTTAACATTTTTATCAATGATCTGGATGAAAACATAAAATCATCACTGATCAAATTTGCAGAGGACGCAAAGATTGGGGGTAAATAATGGAGAGGACTGGTCACTGATGCAGAGTGACCTAGATCTCTTTGTAAACTAGAAGCAAGCAAACCATATATATTTTAATAGAGCCAAATGTAAATAGAAGAGAAGGGTAAGGGTTGACATGATTAAAGTCTCCATTGTAAACAAATATTTAATAATGGACTCCTCAATCTAGCAGAGAAAGGCATACCAAGGTACAATGACTTGAAGTTGAAGCTAGACAAATTCAGACAGGAAATAATGTGTAAATTATTAAGTGTCAGTAATTGACCATTGGAACAGTTTACCAAGGGTCATAGTGGATTCTCTATCACTGACAATTTTTAAATCAAGATTAGATTCCTTTTAAAAGATATAGTTCAAAGTTCAAAGTTCTAGCTCAAAGAGAATTATTTTGGGGAAGTTTTATGGTCTGTGTTACACAAGAGGTCAGAATAGGACAGTGGTCCCTTCTAGCCTTGGTATCTCTGAATAAGGACTGAGAGCTCAGGATGATGTACAATCCAGCAATCTCACCCCTTTTTCAACTGCTACAGAATTTGGCAGGCTTCTGCATGCAGTGCCAAGGCAGGTTTCTGTTAGCAAGCTTTACTGTTACCTGTTGCTCAACTTTTAAAAATAAAAATAATAATTAATAATGTATCTAATAGCATCAGCCTTGCCAGAGCAAATAGAGGGGCTGTTTAAAGACAATTAAAATAAATATATTAAAATACCTTTGTTGTTAACACAAATATATTAAAACCGATGAAGTAATCCATTGAAAAGAAGGGAAACAAATGATCAGTAGTGGTTATTTTAAATAGAGGTTTGAAAGGGGGAGTTAGCTTTTTTAAAAGTAGAGTCAGATGAACTGACCTAGTTTAATTTAATTAATCCATTTAGAATCATGCCTTTAGTTAATCCAGCACAACTTTGTGTGTAGAGTAAGCCTTAAGCAGCCAAATTAAACTATGGTCAGAATCACAACTGGAGGCCTCAAAGAATACAAAACATGATGTACAATGTCATCTTTTAATTGAGGCCATTAACTGAGCTTTTTCATATGACACTGATAAGCCTTTTGGTGTGGATTTAATTTTTACTGTTAAATTTATATTTTTTAAAAAATGTGTAAGGCACTTTGATATTACCGAGGGTACAATCTGGACTGCTGAACAGCTGTGTCTCCTTAAATCTCCACCTGGGATGTCTTTTGCACTGCTTTGCTGTGAGAACAAACCATTCCAGGTCGTGCTCACACATAGCATGCAAAATCACTCCCAGTGAAATATATGAATGCTCTGGCCAGCCATTCATGAATTACATACAGAGTGACATCAGCCAACTCCCAGTCCCAGACTTGTCCCCAGAAATGTGTGGCTTGTACTGCCCAGGTCTCTCCTTTTGGACAATACAAGCTCATAGAAAGTCCATCATTTCATCAATGGAAAATTATATGCAACAGACCTATTATCTCAAATAGAGGTTCCCAAACACTTCAATCCATACTCACACTGGTTTAGGTAAAACAATACAAGTTTATTAATCACAGAAAGAAAGATTTTTAAGTGACTACAAATAATGAGGCATAAAGTAAGAACTGGATACAAAGAAAATAAAAGATAATATGCAAACTAACCCTAACTTAGCAAGCTAAATGGAGTCAAAGCAAAGGTTTTATCTCACCATAAATGATGAGCAGCAGTCTGTGCTGGCTGAAAAGCCTTCCAGCCAGAACCCCTCCCCCCATTCAATGATGCTTCCTTTGTCTTTCAAGCGTTGTATCTGCCATGGGTAAAGATGGAGGAGAGAGGTGATTTGAAGGCCACTGTTTCTCCTTCTTGTACATTCCTCTCCTCTTTGAGGATTAACTCCAGCTGGGGTTCAGGCAATAGCCAGTCTGTTTACACAGAAGATCCCAGCTGGTCCATTGCCAAACTGTAAAGTTCTCACTCACACCCTTCTTATTGTCAAAGAATGGCTGTTTCCCTAAGTGATAGTCCATAATAGTTCATGTGATTACCTTGATATCTGGCTGGCATGCCAGTATGTCTTTGTCTCTGAAAAACTGGTCTGGGCCTGCTTTACTTCAATTTGGAGCATGTTATAGCAATGTTATACAATGGAATCGTATAACTTTACATACAATGTTGATATACATATGTTACCAGGACAATAATGTTCAATAGATTATGAGTTTTCAAATGATACCTCACAAGGCATACTTTGTACAAAATTTATCATAATCTTCTAAAAAGGGTGAACACGTGGTACAGACTGTCACAGACACCCAAAAGTGACAGAAATGGAGTTAAAGTTATGGATCAGAAAGAACAAGAAAAATATGTGGCCTCATAAAGGAAACTCAGGTGTCTTGGCATGTATGTACTTGCAACTCCTTGTCTCAAGTTTACAAGTTATTAATGGAAATCACTTATAAAATCAGTAAGGAAGAAATTCTGGTTTTTGGCATGGAAAATATACTGACAAAATTGCCACATAAACTTGTATAGGAGCTGCAGCTGTAGCTCCTTATCCCACTGTCCTGGTCCAGTTGTTACAGATTTGGTCAGATGACTCAACAACAACTCTACTCTCCCTCATTAGTTATGTAGTCCCAAAATGACCTTCAGAAGTGAAAATTCATTTAGCACGTGCATAGTCGCCTAGCCAAGCGATGGCATCTTCAGTGGTGTGAAGCAGTTCTTCTAGGCCACCGCTGAACCTAGTAAGCAGGCAATCAATGTGCGTCATCATCTGTGCTGTGCTGCAGCTGCACAAAGGGCTGTCATGAAGGCCCCAGCGATACTGGTTGGCTGCACAGAGACCTTGCCCGGTCCCAAACCTGTTCAACAAGGACCATTGGTGATGGGGCAGGTCAAAACCAGGTTGGCAAATTGTGGGGTCAGCAGTGGGGGATTGGTTGGGGATTATAACAGATATCCCATTCCTCTCACCAGAGTGTTTTTGTCCTAACATCCTGGCTTGGCAGATGAGACCATAATGGGCAACGTGACAGCAAACGTGCAGCTGGTGGTTTAAAAAGGCGCGTACTTTCTCCAGTAACTTGCCAGTGGCAACCTCTCATCTGATATGAGGAGGAGCAATATTGTTCAGAACTGGAAGCCATGGGAATGGAGTCAGATGCAGGGTGCCAGAGATTATACACATGGCGGCATGTAACTGCATATCCACCAGTTTGGTGTGTGATGATGGACTCCAAACTGGTGTGCAGTACTCCGACACCGAATATGAGGTGGCAAGAGCTGACGTCCGCAAAATTGGAGCACAAGCATCTCATAACGAACCTGCCAGTTTGCTAAGAAAATTGTTGCATGTCTTAACGTTAGCTACTCTCTTTTTCAGGTGGGTAAGGTAACTCAGTATACGATCTAAGGTCACACCTAGATAGATCAGTTCTACTTCATGCTTCACCTTCTGACCATTCAGATAAACATTCAGTTCTCGAGTTGCGCTGGCGTGATGAAGATGGAACAAACTGGAGACTGTTTTCATGACACTTGGCTGGAGGTGCCAAGTCTTAAACTAGTCAGCTAACTTTACCATGTCCCAGTTTAAGGTGGCATCAAGCTGGGTACCACAACAGATGTCATCTGTGTAAATGAACTTTCATGACTTCATTGTTGGCAGGTTGTGATGTAAAGATTGACCAGTGTTGGTGAAAGCACAGAGCCCTGGGGTAACCCATTGCTCTTTCATCTTCAAGCACTCGTCTTCTCCCCGATATGGACTCTGAACTGCCTATCGCAGAGGAACAGTTCGACACTGCCTGTGACCCAAGGTAGCAGGACCCATGATACCTTCACGAGCAGGCCAGCGTGCCATACCATATCATACACAGCTGTTAGATCAATGAAAACAGCGCCTGTTTTCAAGTGTCTGTGGAAGCCATTTTCAACAAATGTGGTCAGCATAAGTACTTGGTCGCATGTGCTACAGCCTCAGCCAAACCCAGCTTGGTCAGGGCTCAAAATTCTCTCCACATCAGGTAACATGCACTGTAGGACCAAGCGCTCCAGTGCCTTGAAGCACACTGACAATAGTGATATGGGATGATAGCTTGATGCTTGACTTGGGTCCTTTCCAGGCTTTGGGAAGCCAATCACTTTTGTGATGTGCCATATCTTCGGTAGCCTACCTTCATAATGACCCTGGTGAAGAATTTCACAAGCCAAAGCCGAGCACGGGGTACAAGGTTTTTCAGGAATTCTGGAGATATGTTGTCATAGCCCGCAGTTCTTCCATACTTGATGCTACCCAGTGTCTGTTCCAGCTCTGTTACAGTGAATACTTCTGGGCAGCTTCTGATCTGATGTACATGTTTAAATATACGCCATTCCTTCCTCACTTGTCTTCGCACCTGTTTCTCCATTGTGCTCTGGCCTCTTTAAGTAGGTATCCGGCTACCTGGCAGGGTGTCACTGAGGGTCGGCAGAATGCAAGTGGCTGCTGCGCAGCTCCAAAGCATCAGAGCAGACTCCAACTCTTGAGGCTGGAGCGGGTAAAGCTCATCCTCTCGGCCATCTCCTCCCATCTGTCATGGTGATCAGTGAAAATAAAAACATATCATGAAAATGTTAATACAAATGTCCACAAATATACCTTACAGTCATGTGCAAGAATCCTATATAACCAAAATAGCCTTGCTTTCCACAGCTCCCATTGACTGGGAACAGCAAACCGTGGCCACTGGGAGCTGCGGGTGGCTGTGCAAATGTAAACAAATGGTCTGGAAGCCCGCCAGCAGATTACCCTGATGGGCCACGTTCTGCCCGCGGGCCACAGGTTGCCCACCACTGAACTACAGCTATACTCCAGTGATCTCATTCTGATTTTCCCTCATGCATAGTTTCCACAGCACCTTGAGGTTTGTCCATGTAAAAGTCTGAAACTTTCTGGGACCCCAGATATTCATTCTGACCTAACTTTATATTGGTTACGCATCAGTGAGAATTTGCTGTCTAGAGTTCTCTGAACGGTACGTAGTGATATATCTGTCATGCCTCCCTTCTTTATACTTCACCTTTAGCCAATGTTAGAAGTCTCTGTTTTGTCAGCGGGGAAGGTGGGGCGCTGCTCTAAGGCTGCTCTCAAAGAGTGAGAGACACATACAACTGTGCTTTCTCACAGAGATCATACATTAGTTCTTTGTTCTTGGTATTGTCTTGTTTTTTTCCAAGCATCTCCCTTATGAAAAATAAAAGTAACCTAGACTGAAAGTACATATTCCTCTGTGTGTCTGGAATATATAATATGCCCGTCTTTCATATATATTGTTATTAGTGGTTTATACTCTGTGTGCTGGGAGCTTTGCAAAAATGTTGCATTGCTGCTGTTCTTCAGATTCCTTATAGGGCTGATGTGATGTGTGAATCATTAATTATTGTAAAGAACTCAGATCTTCCACTGGAAGGCACTGCAGAAATGCAAAGTGTTATTATAATTTTAGCTATAATAGGCAACCAAGGATTGTTGTTGTGCTTTTTCATTTGGTTGGTTTTCTTGGGAGCTTTTTTGTCTTATTTAGTGTTTTGGAGGTTTCCTGAACACAGGATCCTGTTAGAAGTCTGTATAAAGGTTGAGAGGGAGAGAGAGATTTGTTGGACAGTTTATGTTGTTTTTTAACCATACACAGTTTTTAACCCATACTTTCTCGTATTTTGCCAGCTCAAAGGATCCTTGTTGTTGTTTCTCCTTTCATAGTGTTTCTGATGGTTTAACTGCTCAAAATGGTGTAAGAAGCTTCTATGTGATTTTGATCAAGGGTTCATGCATATTACAGCCTATTTTGCTAATAGGGGGCCATGGAACTGGGTGTGTAGAAAAATCAGATTTTATGGCTTATGAATTTCATATTTTCCCATGGGAATTCCTTTGGCATTCAGAATATAAGGCTGAGATTTTCAAAGCTGCCCAAGAGAATTGAACATATTAGGAAGCCAGAGAGTTTTGGTGAACCAGATACCTAAATCTTCATTTTGTTTCTCTCCTTCTTCAATCATGTGTGCCATG
Organism: Lepidochelys kempii; assembly: GCF_965140285.1. Classification (NCBI taxonomy): domain Eukaryota; kingdom Metazoa; phylum Chordata; order Testudines; family Cheloniidae; genus Lepidochelys; species Lepidochelys kempii. Next base: position 27,349,018 of record NC_136387.1, read on the forward strand.
TTCTCTTAGGGCCTGATTCAAAGCCCATTGAAGTAAATGGAAAAAAATGGCTATTTACCTGAAAGAACTTTGGATCAGACCCTTAATTCCTGGCTCTCTTATGGTTTTTCAGCTCGCAAATGCTCTCTACATTCTCTTCTTTGTCCTCTTTCATCTTTTCTTTGCCATTTATTATTCTCTTTTGGGCATCTCCCATGTTTTCCTAGCTCTCTGGTGTTCCTCTGGATCTTCTTTTTGCTTCTTTGGCTGCCTTCCATGTTTTCTAGCATTCTGTGTTGTTCTGCAATGCACAAAAGGGGTATTGCTATGTACTCAATATAAGAAAAAGCAGTGATGATGAATTTATACATTGTCAAAACAAAGTAGGAGTCTATTTAACCTGTAAATCATTTCTTTCCTGCAAAGAAATAAATTTCTGGAATATTATTTAGGAATAGTTTGTTTTATATGATTTACATACTAAATCAGGCTAAATGCAGCATACTAAATGCATCTCAAAGCATTTACAAATAATGAGCTAGATATGCATACGGGTATGACTGTATAGGCAAATATAACAGTAAGTAAGGGTACAGTAATACAGTGGTCATACTTAAAAATGTTGATATTGCTCTAGAAAATAATTCTACCTCAGTGTTTTCAGTATTCTCTGTAGTAAGCATAAAGAAGTAGAGAGAATACTATAAATAGCACTGATTGAATAATCTATGGCAAATAATATTAATTGTGAATTTAGCTTATTTTTCTGCTCAGAAATCATTTATGAACAGACTTTTTTTTATTAAACTATTGGCTGAAGAGTTTATACAGATGGATCTCAGCCGGTGTGCTGTTTGCAAATAATCTCTTTGACTATTTACTTATCCTGATTTGTGGTGTGTGATTAACCATATAGTACTGTTTCTGGTTTCTGACTGTATAGCTGAAACTTTTGAAACAGTGAATTTCAGCTAGGGAATCTTGGTTTTGCATTCTGTTGGATGTGAACAGGGATATTCATACAAACATTTTCCCCAAACATTTGTGCAAAAAAATAGTTTTATCTTGCAAATGTTCACAAATAGTGAATAACAAAGGGTGCAAGCCTGGCTGAACTAAGCCACACCTTTGCATCTTGAACAATTGTTCAGAAACATCATTTTGTAGTACTGGACTAACTCTAACTAGAAAACCTGAGAATATGTTACCTAATTATCCACTGCAACATTGGAATGTTTTTAACAGCAATAAATGTGCCTTAGACACAGTCTGGATGTTAAGAGTTGTTCTGTTCGGTGAAGACAAAAAAGAACACCAGATTGTTTTTAAAGAATCACAAGGGGATAATTCTCGTCTGTTAGGCTGGTACAACTTCATCACGTTGGCTCAATGGTGACTCACTGGTGGGTGGCACTGTCATAAATGAAAGGTGAATTTTACCAAGATCTTTAACCAGCATGTGGAACGCCTTCAGGTATGAACAGAAGAGTCCCACAAACATGTGACAACTAAATGTTAGTCTCAAGAGGTCAGACTGTTACGAGCTGAAGTGCATGACACTGAAAGCCCAAAGAAATTAAATGAAATAAAAGCCTTGCCATTGTACGAGATGCACTGTTTGTCTGGCTATGTAGAATCCCTCCTCAGGCGCTATGCAACCAGCACTCCCAGCTATCTTCGAGACACCACTGACTTCCTGAGGAAACTACAATCCATCCGTGATCTTCCTGATAACACCAGCCTAGCCACTATGGATGTAGAAGCCCTCTACACCAACATTCCACACAAAGATGGACTACAAGCCATCAGGAACAGTATCCCCGATAATGTCATAGCAAACCTCAGCGGCACTGCTATGGGTATCGGCATGGCCCCAGAGTATGCCAACCTTTTTATGGCTGATTTAGAACAACGCTTCCTCAGCTCTCGTCCACTAATGCCCCTACTCTACTTGCACTACACTGATGACATCTTCATCATCTGGACCCATGGAAAAGAAGCCCTTGAGGAATTCCACCATGATTTCAACAATTTCCATCCCACCATCAACCTCAGCCTGGACCAGTCCACACAAGAGATCCACTTCCTGGACACCATGGTGCTAATAAGCGATGGTCACATAAACGCCACCCGATACCGGAAACCTACTGACCGCTATGCCTCCCTACATGCCTCCAGCTTTCATCCAGACCACTCCACACAATCCATTGTCTACAGCCAAGCTCTACGATACAACCGCATTTGCTCCAACTCCTCAGACAGAGACAAACACCTACAAGATCTCTATCAAGCATTCTTAAAACTACAATACCCACCTGCTGAAGTGAAGAAACAGATTGACAGAGCCAGAAGAGTACCCAGAAGTTACCTACTACAGGACAGGCCCAACAAAGAAAATAACAGAATGCCACTAGCCATCACCTTCAGCCCCCAACTAAAACCTCTCCAACACATCATCAGCCCCCCAACCTGAAGCAAATACTCCCCAGTAACCACACACCACACAACAGAACCACTAACCCAGGAACCTATCCTTGCAACAAAGCCCAAAGCCAACTGTGTCCACATATCTATTCAGGGGACACCATCATAGGGCCTAATCACATCAGCCATACTATCAGAAACTCATTCACCTGCACATCTATCAATGTGATATATGCCATCATGTGCCAGCAATGCCCCTCTGCCATGTACATTGGCCGAACTGGACAGTCTCTACATAAAAGAATAAATGGACACAAATCAGACTTCAAGTATTATAACATTCAAAAACCAGTCAGAGAACACTTCAATCTCTTTGGTCACTCGATTACAGACCTAAAAGTGGCAATTCTTCAACAAAAAAACTTCAAAAACAGGCTCCAATGAGAGACTGCTGAATTGGAATTAATTTGCAAACTGGATACAATTAACTTAGGCTTGAATAAAGCCTGGGAGTGTGTCATAAATATAAAGGGAAGGGTAAACCCCTTTAAAATCCCTCCTGGCCAGAGGAAAAATCCTCTCACCTGTAAAGGGTTAAGAAGCTAAAGGTAACCTCGCTGGCACCTGACCAAAATGACCAATGAGGAGACAAGATACTTTCAAAAGCTGGGAGGAGGGAGAGAAACAAAGGATCTGTGTCTGTCTATATGCTGCTTTTGTCGGGGATAGACCAGGAATGGAGTCTTAGAACTTTTAGTAAGTAATCTAGCTAGGTATGTGTTAGATTATGATTTCTTTAAATGTCTGAGAAAAGAATTGTGCTGAATAGAATGACTATCTCTGTCTGTGTGTCTTTTTTGTAACTTAAGGTTTTGCCTAGAGGGATTCTCTATGTTTTGAATCTAATTACCCTGTAAGGTATCTACCATCCTGATTTTACAGAGGTGATTCCTTTACTTCTATTTACTTCTATTTCTATTAAAAGTCTTCTTGTAAGAAAACTGAATGCTTTTTCATTGTTCTCAGATCCAAGGGTTTGGGTCTGTGGTCACCTATGCAAATTGGTGAGGATTTTTAACAAACCTTTCCCAGGAAGTGGGGTGCAAGGGTTGGGAGGATTTGGGGGGAAAATACGTGTCCAAACTATGTTTCCCAGTAAACCCAGTAAGAGTTTGGTGGTGGCAGTGGATATTCCAAGGACAAAGGATAAAATTAATTTGTACCTTGGGGAAGTTTTAACCTAAGCTGCTAAAAGTAAGCTTAGGAGGTTTTCATGCAGGTCCCCACATCTGTACCCTAGAGTTCAGAGTGGGGGAGGAACCTTGACAGAGTGGATGTGTCATTACACAAAGTAGAACTATTTCCCCATGTTTATTTCCCCCCTACTGTTCCTCACAGGTTCTTGTCAACTGCAGGAAATGGCCCACCTTGATTATCACTACAAAAGGTTCCCCCGCCCCCTCCCCCACTCTCCTGCTGGTAATAGCTCACCTTACCTGATCACTCTTGTTACAGTGTGTATGGTAACACCCATTGTTTCATGTTCTCTGTGTATATAAATCTCCCCACTGTATTTTCCACTGCATGCATCCGATGAAGTGAGCTGTAGCTCACGAGAGCTTATGCTCAAATAAATTTGTTAGTCTCTAAGGTGCCACAAGTACTTCTTTTCTTTTTGTGGATACAGACTAACACAGCTGCTACTCTGAAACTGTAAGTAGTTTTGTGATTCTAACAATTTATATGATTAGCATGGAAACAACCCCTTAATTAGGCTTTAAAAAACCCCCTCAAAGATGTTTCTTTCATGACAAATATATCCCTATACTCCAATTAAAATCAATAAGGAAGTTACATATGTAAAAAAGTACAGCAAAATTATGTTGAGACAAACTAATGAAAGGAAGGGTTATAAGCCTAAAATGCTACTGTGTCTCTACCATATTTTGTTTCAGTGTTGATATCTTCTATTTTTATACAGTATATCAATTGCTATTATAAAGATATATCAAAAGAAAAAGAAAGAGAGAGATGAGATTATGATGTGTTTCATCTGCTTTATTCTAACTTTCAGCTTTCTATTCATATTTAATCTTTAATACTGAGTGATTGGCATCTGTATTTTGCATTCAAATGTTCTATGCCTAGGGAGTCAATTTTAGCTCTGAGCTACACCAGGACATGCAGTTCAATATTATTAGCTATTGGTGCACTGAAATAGCCTAATCACTTCTACTTAGTGGCATGGTTGGTGGTAGTGCATCATGTTGCTATACAGAGACTTGAGGTTTTTTTTATATGGATTTGGAATCTCAGGCACCATACTGGTTGAGAAAAGATGCACTGCTGAAGTGGTATGCTCATTATCTTAGAAGGAGATTGGCAGCGCTGCAGAGGGGCATGGGCATTGGATTGGCAAATAAATAGTGTTTTAAGCGAGTGTGAAAGAAAAAGTGCTCTCTGCTTTTTCAAGCAAGTGATAAAATACTGAGAAGGAATACCCTATCAGTGGATAAGGATAAGGGTAAAAGGATATTGCAGATGGGACAAGGGAATGGCAATGACTGACATGACAAGCTACAGTACAAATACCAGTTTGAGTGTTCATCACCTTACATTCTTACCCAGCAAGAGCTCCAACTGAAATAAATAAGGCAGAGAGAATAGAAAACTTGTTACCTAATTTACAAGGAAAGATATTTAAAAAAATATTAAAGGCATCTTTATAAGCTGAATGGGACAGTGAGAGATGATTCATGCCATCTGACTGGTTAATGAACATCATGTCCAAATTCCCCATCCAAAAGAATTCAGATTGTACCATCCATAAAAAAAATCTACATCCATATACCAGTTTACTTTCTCCTGTCCGCCCCCAGTTTATAACAGTAATAAAGATAGCAGAACAGGTTATTTCATGCAGCTGCGATTTTCCAAGCTGTATAGGCCTGGAAATATGCACTAAATCAGGAACACACAAGATGATTGTTATGTGGACTTTTCAAAAAGATGACTTAGCTGCATGCAAGATGACTGTGCACTTTGAGGAAAGAGTGCACAGTTCTTGTACATTGTGGGCATTGTTTTATTAATTTAGATGGAATATATGGTCCCAAAGAATTAAAAGGGTTAACAAGACCCTGTCTCTGTCCAACATGAAACAGTAGCTAAAGAAAGTTTGGGGTTTGGTAGACAGAGCCCTCAACCTGCTTTGTGCCATGACAAACCACTAAAAAACCATTTAACCATTTATAAAAGATACTGAAAAAAGGAAAAACAGAATAAAGTGTTAAATAAGGTTTTCATTATAACAGCACTCCTTGTTCCTTTTCTCTCAAGCTGGACGGTCTTCAGAAGGAAACCCCCCATGTCCAACAATCTTTTAAATGGTAATTATCTTTTTTGGGGGGAAAAGAGAAGAAGTTAATGGAGATGTTGTTGCTGTTCTTGATGTTAAGTCCAGTCCTGTTTCCTAGAAGTCAAAACAAGACAAACACACACAAGACAAAAGGGGACAGAAATAAATAGCAAAGATGGAAAATAAAGCTTCTGTCTCTGATCTTGACTCTCACTTGCAAACTCAATGCTGGAGAAACACAGGCACAACACGTGGATTTGACAGCCACTTAGAGACTTGGCAAACTTGTACCACCATCTGGCTGGTTAAGGCATTGCATTTAGCTTCCTTTTTCTGGTACCAGGCTTACATCAGTGTTGCAAAAAATACAGCCTTGGTCAGCTAAACTATTTTTAATAGTTTAACTTTTATTTTTTATTTTCTATAACATAATATTAGCCACATTAATTTAGTTATATATTATATTATATTAACATTTATGTCAAATATAAGCTTGGTTTGTGCTTAGAGTTTTTATGTACCCCTGTTAAAGTGAGTGCTTGATTATTCAGAGCCACCATAAGGCTCAGGGTTTCTAAAAATTGCTTTTCTTGTGCCCCATTCTTGCTGTGGTTCTGAAGGTGCACTGTCATTTTATTATTTATTGTTATGAATTATTATCTATATATTTATTTATTTTTCAGCTTTTTTAGCTGTTGCCTTATTATTGAAAATAGAGATTCAGGGTCTCTTCCCACTATCCTGCTTCTGACACCACTTTGAGTCCCAATTTTATTTATTTATGTTTAACATTTATAACAATTTTTGTTTAAAAAGTCAAAGTTTGTGAAAGCATAGAGACACCCAAAGGGTTAACTAACAAAGTTAACAGCACCACCAGACAATGGCTGCCAGGCAAGGGAAAGAGTGTTTGTGTCAGCTTTAAGAAAAGGAGTACTTGTGGCACCTTAGAGACTAACACATTTATTTGAGTATAAGCTTTCGTGAGTTACAGCTCACTGAATCCAATGAAGTGAGCTGTAGCTCACGAAAGCTTATGCTCAAATAAATTGGTTAGTCTCTAAGGTGCCACAAGTCCTCCTTTTCTTTTTGCGAATACAGACTAACACGGCTGCTACTCTGAAATGTGTCAGCTTTGCAGCCTTGAATGAAAAATGTGGATGGATTTTTACAGGAATTTTTAAGCCAATTCATTTCACAAATACATTTTCTTTTTAAATAGGTGTTTTCTTAAATCCTGCTGTCCCTTGCTACATTGTAAAGAGTTTATTGTGAGAGACCAAATACATATTTTGAACTTTCTCAGCTTAGCCTTGCCAGCTAAGCCTTTCAACCTTTTTTCCTAAAATGATTTTACACTCCTGAAATCTTTTGTGTAAATTGCAAATTATGAGCAGATGACACATTTAAGTTGCTTACATTTCTAAATAGCAATTTTTATTTTATTTTTATACTTTTAATATGTGCTTTTACAAGAGAGATCTTTTTTTTTTTTGGCCTGAGCTTTGATAGCTGCTGAATTCTAACGTTTTGTTTTACTGCTGCTTTTCCTGTCTTACTTTTCTTCTGTGTCTGAGGTTCAGAAAACTGACTGTTACACTTTTTTTCCCTCTTTTTTTGACAGGCAGTATTTTTTTCCAACTTACTAGGTGTTTTTCACTTTTTTTTTAATACGGTCTGTTGTTTGAGCTGACTAATACCTCCTGCATTGCTCTTAATTATTTTTTACACAACTATACCCAGTTTACATTCCCAGCAGTATATTTGGAAGCAGTTAAGCCATATAGAAATTCCTATTTTCTTCTTAGTGATTTTGACTAAATCATTCATAGTCCAGTAATTCAAATCAGATTGTCACTCTGCCTGCAGTAGACCACACAATTGATCATTCACAGACACATTCATTGGGAAGGACCCATTTCCTTGAGAATGCCTGTAGAGGCTTCTGGAGAGAAAAAAGCATATAGCGGTGGTAGTTGTTACCACCTGACCTCTCCTTTGCAGGATTTTTTTATCAGTAATGGTTTTACCAAGTGTGACTGCACTGAACTGAGTTATACTGCCAAAACTGGGTTTCATTATCAAACCAAACATTCTTTTCTTTAAAACTTTTAGCTTTTTTTAACACATTCACTTTTTAACTATTTTTACAAACCCCAACTTTTTCTCTCCAAACTCTGCATTGTCATTTGCACAAAAGCGTTTTTTAACTTCTCACTCTCTTTTCTTAATTACTTACTTATTTTTCACATTTCTCAGCTGAATGCTTTCATTGGCTTTAAGTTTATCTTTTTTATGTTTTTGCACTTATTTTTTAGCTTAGTACACTTGCTTGGAAAGATTTACTCACTAAATATAGTCCTTGAAGGATAAATGCTTTTTACTTTGGATTTGGTAACAGACATTGGTAACAGACATTGTTTTCTCCACGACCTTTCAGGAATCTTTACCATTTAGTTTGTTTCCTTCTGTACCACTTTCATTTGCTTTTTATGCTTTTTACATTTATTTTTTTAAGGTGGCACATTTTGTTTGTAAAATTTTAGTCGTGAGAAATAATCCTTTTGAAATGGCTGCCTGATTTGGGCTTCCTTTACCTTAGGAATAACCCTCTCCCACAAAAAAAAAATAGTATTTTTCTATGGCTGCCAATGGATCCTATTTTATGGCATTTAACACACTTTTTCTGTGCTTTACCAATACTTTATTATTTATGCATTTAACAGATCTCTGCTGTGCTCTGCTAATCATTTTTTCTTGAAGACCCTCTTCACATGGTCCCAGTCTCGCATAATACCTCTCTGGAGAGGCCATAGGATCTGTCTTTAGTTTTAACCTACTTCTTCATCCCATTCCATTTCTCTTAATGCTTGGTTGCAACCCCCACACTAAGGGGTATATTGGTTACCTGATTCAGATGAGTGGATCTGAATCATGACACCACTATGTTGGGTTTGTCTCTGAGGTCTTAGCCACTCAGGAGCATGTTGGGGTGGCTTCTAAGACCGTATCCATTCAGTAGCCACTGAGACCTTGTCCATTCAGTTCCCAAGAACTCAGCTGACTCCAAACTCATGACTGAAGTTTCTTTATTGGCATACTGTCAAACTACACTTGAGTTGATCAGGCTCAAATATAAAGGGTGGGTACAGGGTATACCACACATCCAAAGTTACACAATTAACCTCTTCCTTTCTATACATTTACACATTACATTGCATTTATTATACATTGTATTACAGGTATTGGGATTGGCCTGGTTATTTTGTAGGAACCAATACCTGTACAGCATGCTCTGTCCATGCACTGTCCATGTATAACTTACTTTTTACTTCATCTTTATGTTTCTGACTTATATTATCCTTTTTATCTTGTCCATTGGATATGGTTCCTTGGTAGCTCCCCATTATCTTAGCTAGTAAAAACATTCTTTTTCCAGTTTGCTGATCCCTTTACCTCCCTAATCCTGTCTACCACGAAATGAAGTCTAATGACTCATGCCAAGCCAGGTTTACACTCCCAGTTAGCAAAAATTTATAGGCCCAATTAACTCAAAAGAACTGCCATTTTGAGTCAGACCAAAGGTCCATCAAGCCCACTATCCTGTCCTCTGACAGTGGCCAATGGCAGGTGCACCAAAGGGAATGAACAGACAGGTTATCATCAAGTGATCCATGCCCTGTCACCAATCCCAGCTTCTGGCAAACAGAGGCTAGGGACACCATTCCTGGCCATCCTAGCTAATAGCCATTGATGGAACTATCTTCCATGAATCGATCTGGCTCCCTTTTGAACCCCGTTGTAGTATTGGCCTTCACAACACCCTCTGGCAAGGAGTTCCAGAGGGTGACAGTGCATTGCGTGAAAAATACTTTCTTGTGTTTGTTTTAAACCTACTACCTATTAATTTCATTTGGTGGCCCCTTGTTCTTGTATTATGAGAAGTAGTAAATAATACTTCCTTATTTACTTTCTCTATACCACTCATGATTTCATAGACCTCTATCATATCCCCCCTTAGTCGCCTCTTTTCCAAGCTGAAAAGTCCCAGCTTTATTAATCTCTCCTCATACGGAAGCCGTTCTATACCCCTAATCATTTTTGTTGCCCTTTTCTGAACCGTTTCCAATTCCAATATATCTTTTTTGAGATGGGGTGACCACATCTGCACGCAGTATTCAAGGTGTGGGCGTACCATGGATTTATATAGAGGCAATATGATATTTTCTGTCTTATTATCTATCCCTTTCTTGATGATTCCCAACATTTTGTTCAACAGTGAGACCTTGAGTTTAGGCACCCTAGAAGGGTTTTCAGATCTTGAGAGGGGGGGAATATACGAGGATATAAACACTGGAAAGTTAAGACAGCACAAGGCATGCCTTGGTGTTGGGGAAAATGGCAAGCAGGAGTTTGCTCACTCTTCCTTCTCAAGGTGTAGGCAGATAGCACTTGCATTGAAGAGGTGCGATCCACTCAAAGAGGTTCATGCCCCAATTTAAGATATGCAAAGAGTGCTCTGTGGAAGCAATGAGTGGCTTTAGATTCCTGAGGGTACCTCAGACTTTCTCTGGCTCTGTTGGGATGTGAGTATTGCACTTGGGAAAGAAGACATCTCTGGAGTTTGGCATGGGGAACAGACTGCTGTCTACTTAGATCCTGCCATTTCTTTGAAATGCAGTCCGCCATGCTATATAAGGAATTCTTCCCTAGTGAGCCATCCATGGAAGCTGCAGAAATCTGAGGTCCCCTTTCTAGTTTAGATCTCCTGTTGTGCTCAGGGGTGTGGAGAATGAGCAGCTGGACAGATGTCAATGAGGCAGAGCCTTTCTCTGCTTTCCAGAGCACTGCCCTGTCACCCATCAGGAAGCCTTTTTCAGAATACTGGAAGTCTGAATCTGAATTGAAATAGAAGTAATTGTGCAAGAATGGTGTCTGCCCATCTCCTAAGTAATGACAGTGAGCTGGGCAGAGACAGCACCATCTCTACACAAGAGAACAGAGCAGAGGGGAAGCTTGGCTCCTCCATGAGGCCATTCTAGCTAATCCTCATGTGGAAAAAAGATGTTGTCTATAGGAAGTATCTTCGTGGTGGCATCAGGTTCTTACCATAACACTCGGACAGGAAATAAAGTGATGAGTGAGATCCATAAGGGAAAATACTGTGTGGCATAACAAACATAACATAACCTAATATATATTCCAAATAAAGGATGGATAATTTAACAGTTGATAAGGGGAATATCCTCTCTTTTATGGATTTTTCTGTACATTGGCTTCCACATACTGGAAGCCAGTTTCTGCTGTCAGTTACACCTGTGCGTCCTCATTGACATGAGAGAATATGTCCATGGGGCTATAGTACAATAGAATTTGAAAAACAAATAGTTTCTTTAAAAAGGGAGTTAATACATTTGAAAACAAATTACAAGGCAATTCTTCTTTCAATCCCCACCCCAATCCCCGCATTAATGGTATTCTTTATAAACAATTTGAAGGGATCTTACCTGAATCAGCTTATACTCAGTTGGAATTTGCTTTTAATAATAAGTTGAGCTTTAATAAGCTGGTACCTAGAGTTTGTGCCATGCTGCTTCAAAGAGATAGCAAGGCAATGGGTAAGATCAAAGAGACATGGTCATGGGATCTTAACTGCCAGACTGAAGAAGAAACAGAGGATTATACTAGGACAGTTTCTATTTTTTTCCTGTATATAGAAAAGAATGATTCACTTCAATTTTCTACAAAGAGTTTGCACCACTCCTGTAGTCAAGAACTTCCTTTTTCTTCTTTGGCAGAGATGTAAAATTCTGTAGACTTCTTTATTGAACTGAATATGGTTCTCATACTCACTGGGAGACTACAGAACGCTGGCAACATATACTGTAGCAAAACTGAGAAAACAGTAGTATGTGCTTATTATGTGTCTATCAAGTATTTTTTTTAAAACCCCCTTTGTTAACTTTAAAATGAAGAACTAGATTTACTGTCCTGTACAAATCAGCCATTGCTGCATAGTTTTGAAACATTGGGAAAACTGAAGGGCAGGATCAAATTAATACCTAAGGTAAGCAGGTTCAAATCTATATACTTCAGTGCAGTGTTATCCACTTATCCCAAGGTTCAAATAAGTACCAGCATGCTTGAATAAGCGAAATTTTTCAAACAAATAGTTTATTCACTGAAAATGCAGATTCAGTCAACCGAAAGCTATTAGCAAATTTTATATGAATTTGCTGAATAGTTTCTTCCAAAAAATCATTTTGAGGGCTGGATTCACAAGGGGACTAAGGAGCCGATCACAAAACAGCTGGGGAAGAAGGTGGTAGTACTACTACCCTCTTTACTATCTCTTGAGCCCAGTGGTTAGGGTACTCACCTGGGATGTAGGAGACCTGAGTTCAATTCCCCCTGATGCGGAAGAGAATTTTGAATGTAGGTTTTCAGTATTACAAGAGAATGCCTTAACCAATGGGGTATTCCATGGTGGGGCTCTCTCATTCTGTTGAAGCTGTTCCAATTCATAAAAATAATTAAATAGTCATTGGAACAGGGGCTGTAACTTGGATCTGTAACTTGTACACCAGCCACCAGGCTATAAAGTCATTCCCACTTTCTCTTTGGCCAAATAACATGGAGTGGGGGGTTGAAGACACAAGTTCAAATCTCTGCTCCATATCAGGCAGAGGGAGGGGTTTAACCAGAGCTTCTACATCCCAGGCAAGTGCCCAAACCACTGGGCTAGAGGATTCCTTTGTGAATCAAGCCCTTCATTTCCTTCGATTTTTATTTTAAATATTCCCAGAAATGAAATGTCCAGTGGGAGTCGCGATCGGCTGAACCTGCGGAGGCGACAGGTAAACAAACCAGTCCGGCGCTCCAAGGGCTTTCCCTGAACAAGCGGCGGACCGGTTTTGAGAACCACTGATCTGGACCATCCCTGACAGGTGTAGTAATAGATATGGGTCTGTCCATTTGGACACAGCTTAGCTCCTTTTCATACTCCTTCTAGTAAATTGAGAATGGGCCCTATCGTGTTATCAAGAGCACCGCTGAAACCTCAACACTTGGGAGTGACTGTGTATGAGGGTTTTCCTGTAACATTTGTGTTGAAGAACTGATTTAAATGCTCTGAGATTAGATACAGGTATATATTGTATCGGTATATTTATACTCTTCATGCATTCAAAGAGGTTTTAAAGTTGGTATAGGAAACATACTGCCATGGATACATGAAGAATATGGTGCATTGATAGACCAGTTGCTCTGATTACAGCTCAGGTAGATAAACCCAAGTTAGCTTTAGCTTGAGTGCACGAGTAGTGAAGTTGCAGGAGTGCAGGATGGAATCATGAGTAATTACCAACACTTCTGGATGGGCTAGTACAGCCCATATGAATGTGTGTGCTGCCTCAGCTTCATTGCTCCGGTACTTGAGCTAGCTAGATTAAAGCTATCTTGGGTATGGCTACTAAAGATGTATACACTCTCTGTGATTACAGTATAGAATATGCCCTTACATTTGTAAGTAGATTAGTGTTCACAAATTTAAGGCCAAGCAGATTTCAGAGTGACTATTATGTACATGACAAAAGTAAGAAGGTTCATTAAACTGAACAGTAAGAAATACTTAATATCTTAAAAATCATTGCAAAATAGTTTGCAAATCTTGAGAATTATGGTGTCTCATATGATGTCTCATACTGAAAATACACATTATATACAATAGAAGCTTATTTGGTTTTTACATGTTAGGAGAGTAAGAATAGCATTTAATTAATTTTGAATTTGCATTGCATAATTACTTGTTAATTAATTAATTGCATTTACTGAAATTAATTGAATTTCATTTCAATTTAAACCTAACAGCTGAACCATCACCATCACTTATCAAGGGCTCAAAGCTGCAACCTGTCACTTTAAGATTAATATTCCTGGTTTACACAGGTGAAAGGATAATAGGTCCTTAATCTTCAGATTATGAATAAATTCTGAAATTGAGGAAAGTGTTTTCTGACCTCTTGTTTTTATCCCTCCACCTCTTTTAATTAAAAAACAATTATAACTTTATAATTATAACTTTATAATAATAACTAACAACTATAACTAATAATTCCAATTCAAAGTACTGCTGTTCTGTGTATTCCATCTGTGTTTCACTTCTTACCTTGTCTCCAATTAATTTGTGGACTGGACTACATGGGTGACAATCATTGTGGGCCCTTCCTGAGATAGCCACGGTACTGTTAATTTATTCTGCTCCAAGGAGTAGAGAAAGCAATCGTCTCCCTCAGGTGCCTCATGTATACAGTCTTTAATTCTGTTATTCTACTGATATGTGATGCATGGTAATTAGACCCCCGAACACTCGCAAAAACCTGCCTCACAGTCAAGCTTTTAGAAAACAATCACTACCCTCCGTAGCACCTCTATATTTTTGGTTTGATAACAGATATCTCAGGGACTACAGGGGCCTCAAGGTGCTGTGAAGGAGTATCTCATTCTCCTACCCCCAAATTTGTCAGCAAAATTACTGTAGGGATCAGCACTGCAGAAGATGGTGGGTGTCATGGTTCTTTGGGGTGCATAGCACTGGTGGCAGTTCTTAGTACTACCCTCCCACTTAAGAAGCACAAATGAAATACATCGTGACTGTATACCTAGACAGACACCCTGCTCATAAATTGGGATTGAACCCCAGACCTGCAGCAGCAAAAGCTCCTGTCACTGAGCGAGAGAAGTAGCTCCCTTAACTTTGAAAGCATAAGGCTGAAATAAGGCTGGTGTCACCTACTAAAGGGAGACCTTTTACACACACTAACCGACTGTGTTACATAAAGAACCAAGATTCAGGCTGGTCTTTATACAGATATGCATGGGGATAGTAACCTGTGTCATCTCCTCTCCACTGTACATCCATGCGAGAGCAGACAGAATTTGTCACTTACATTTTCATGACAAGGATCTTCAAATTCATTTTCATTAGGAAACCCAAATGACAATTAGCTTCTACTTCCTGACATTTAATCCCCATGCTGAACATGCCAATGGAGGGCATTTATTTTACTGCATTGCGGCTTCCCACAAGAAAGGCAGACACTCTGTGTGATGGACATAAAGGTGTTCTGTAATACTTTATTAATATTGTATATTGGCATAGTTAGTGAGAAGTTTACTGCATTACTATGTTTGATTAAATCAACAGGGCTGTTGGGGGAAAAAAGCAGGAAGGGAAACATTTGTTCAACATGAACCACCCTATGGCAAACACTTAAGGGCTGTTACGGGGCAATGGGAGAACCCTGGGCTTTGGGAATATTGGCTCAATCTCCTGCAGAGCCTACCAGACTGGTTTGGACAAGCAGGACCAAAAGCCTGGGAACTGAAAAAGAGAAAGGAAGTCTGGCTGGATAAAAAGCAACTCTCTCTATTCAGGAGGGAGGCAGTTGTTGGGGAGCTATGCAGACTGACTTACTGCAGCGTCTGAAGCTGTGAGGCCTGCCTAGGCTACCATGAGGGGATAGTAAACCTACAGCCAAAATATATATGCATGTAGAATGCTGTTTAAAAATCTCTTTCTCTAAATACTTTGTTCCTACTATTGAAATTGACCAGTATCTTGGGTTTAAGAATGCTGTCTGGTTACTATACTCATTTCTGGTCACAGACTCCTGGACAGAAGAACCACAGGTGCCAAACCCAGTTGGACCTGCTGGGTAAGATCGGTTGTTACACAATGCTATGTAACCCAGGGCCCAGTCTAAGACTGAGTGAATTGGAGAATTCCACCCCCAGAAGGATGAAGGCTAGAGGCCTGACACCTAAGGGAGATGCACTCAGAGAGGGGAGAGAGGTGCACCTAGCCCTGCAACAGGGACAAACTGATTTTAACCTGTAAGTTAAAATGTGACCAGTGATATGTACTTACAGAGCTATGTAATGAGCAATACAGGTGCAGTTTTCCTATTGATAGCATGATGCTAACCTGATGTTACTCTATAATTCCTGTTGCATTCACTGCAGGATTGTATTCAGAACATATACAGAACAAACACCTAAGCCCAGATCTACTTTGACTTCGGTGGAGCCATTACATCAATGGAGGAGCTGGCGCATTATTGTTATTAAGTTTCCTTTGAATATTTTTTTCACATTTTATTATAAACTATGCCACACCTTCTTGTTTTGCAACAGTTACAATAGAACACACCTGGAAATATAGTGTGCTGATCCACTATCTATGTTATTACATGCAATCATGCCAAGGCGGCAAAAATAAAACATGCACATAACAATAAGATTCACTTAGCAGCTGCTTGTATTGAACATGTCTGATTATCTCTTGTATTAAAAGGTTTTCATGGGCTTTGATTTTAGCTTCAGTAGGGCATCTCTGTCTTTTATGAGATCCAAATTATTCCAGTTATTACCAGTTTTAGAAAAATGTAAGTTAAATTACAGAAATAATCATATGCTTCTGCTATTTATTTTTCTCATTACAAATCATATCACAAATACAGTAATCTATACCTCAGGAGCATAGGTATCGCCTGATGTTCTTATCCCCAGGTAGCATGGCTATTAGACTAATTGCCCGGCAATTTAAAATATGAAAGTACAGGGAAGGATTTTGGTCACAAAACCATAATTAAAAAGTCCTTTCTAAATCAAAAAGGTTGCAGTTAACAATTCCCACTTTGAGACTGGGACTTACATGACTTCTTCTACCATAGTATCCAAGTACCTCCCAAATATTTAAAAATAGATGAGTAACAATCTCCCACTCTTCCTTTTCCAGCTTGTAGGTGCAATAGCTTGATTGATATACTGGGTTTTCTTTGTTTATGTTTGTTTATGTATGTTTGTCAAGTGAGTGGGTGTGTTGTTTGTGTTTGAGATAAGAAATTATTTAGGAAAATATAATTTAAAACAATTAGCTTAGCTTTTATTTCTGACAGGTTTGCATTTTGACCTATGGTCATTCTTATCTCCTGATGTCTAGGCTTTTTGACCTTCTGCTGTTGCAATCACTCATTCTCATGAATAAATTGTTTTGATACTTCTGGTTCAAGGCTTGTGGAAACCATTCAAGGCCATTTCAAAAGAGAGAGACAAATCTTGTCAAAACCAATCTGCCTGGGTTCAAAGGCCCTCAAGTTTGAGTTCAAATGAAAATGCTTTTTCCGTGGCCAAAGTTTGGATTCCTGTGAAGCAGCCATATTAAAAAATGCTTTAGGATTCTCTCTTTATTTTCCTCTCTCTCATATACACACCCCTTCCCAGTTTGAACATGTTATAAATTTTAATTTCATCGATCACCAAGTTTTGTAGATATGCAGATAGAGCAAAAATTTAATCTGTCAGTTTGACAAAATGCTCATAGATGTGAACAAAATTTGGAGGCTGATGGCAAGCACATTCAAGCCTTGAGTTACTATTTCTCGTCCCTCTATTCTTTACTCCACAAGTGCCAGAGAGTTTGCACCTTGCAAGGTATGGAACTACTCATACTCAAAGGTAACCATGTCTTTTGCTTAAGTCTTTTGCTGGATTGAGAACAAGGTGCTCAGGACTTTGCCAGATTGAATCCTAAACATCTACATTTTGGTACAAACTGATTATATGGACTAATGGAGCAACAACCATTAGAATGGTGTCCATTAATTCCCAAGAAATATCCAGCACTGAAATAGCTATTCTTCGAATCAGCAGAGTATTTCATTTGACTATTTAAGTTAACCTTTTTGGTTTTATGTTTTGTCCTGTGACATCTTGTTGTGGTATAAAGAAGTATGGGGAATAAATTTGTCACCCAGTCCTGCTTCTCACAGATAACACTGTGACACTTGGAGAATACAAGTGCAGGTTGTCACTTCGTCTTGTAACCCAGTAACCCTATCCCATTAGTAATGGGAAATTATTTGGATTCTGGTAACAACTGACACCCTCCCCACTCCCCCAAAAATAATCAACAACCATCAATGGAGATGTAAAGGGAAACCACTTGCAATCTGACCCCGCCACAGACACCAAAAGAATATTGTAGAATGGCTGATAGCAATTCAGCCCCCAAACGTCAATGGGAAATTCTGGGAAGAACTCAGCATCACATACACAGTTGCCCTTGCACACAGAGCCTGCATTTCATTATTTTGGGGTATAGATTTTGCTATATAGAGATCATTAATGCCTTGAACTTCAGCCAGCTGAAACAGATGTCTGGTTCCATTCAGCCTGCAATATTCATCAAATACAATATGTCTGATTTTTGAATATTTCATAATGGACTTTTATAAGTTGCACTCATATAAAATACTCAGTGGATCATTATTAAGTTTTCCCCTATGTTCCTATTATTTTAGCAATATATGAGGATCAGTCTCCCTAGAGCCACACCTGCAACTGTGTGTCTCCATGATTATGGTATTTATTCTCCCACCTCACCCTACGTGCCCATGTAACTCTTGTTAATGTTAATGGGTGTTACACACACACACACTGACAGGAGAATAGATACTTAAAATTTCAGGATCCCACAGGATAAGACATACAGTACATGCCAAACCCTGACATGCATGCACTTAAATGGAAAAGATAAGGATGTGACCCTTAGTAGCTAGCTTAGAAATCCAAATCACTTCAGGGCATGCCTCTTTACTGTCATTCATCATGCAGCACGACCCTCATATTAGAGCTAATTCTACCTCCAGCCCACACAGACCTTAGCTCACAATGGCTATCCTATAAAAGTTAAATCATTGAACTGAGGGGATAGAAAATTATATTGATGAAAAAGAAAATAATGGCACATAATTTAGAAATCCCTGCACTGTTATTATTCTTGTGTTCTTCTCCAGCATCTTTATTCCATCTTTGGGTTTTGGCAATTGCAAACAGTGTTAGTAGATTAGATGTTGCTTGATTAAGAAAAGTTATCTAGTCAAATTAAACATGAAATATGTTTGGACCATCTCGCAACCAAGGAATGAGAGAGAGCACCTGTGCAGTGGAGATGCTTAATCTTAGAGCACTTTGACTAAAGTCTGACTGCTTGTGCTTTCAGTTAATTTAATTCTTCAAACCCAGTTTCCTTTAATGTGTCTCTGTCACAAGTGGCATTCAAAGTGCAACTTGCAAAATCCAAAAGAACATCACAAACACATGACAAGCCAAAAGTTTCACAGTTTGCACAAAAGAGAGACGCCAAAGAGGACAGTACATTGTGTTGCCAGTGTTGTAGTATGTAGTAAAATGAAAGAAGAAACATATCACGTGCTTTTTATGCTCATCCCACTGAAGTCAATGGCAAAGTCCTGTTGACGTCAATGAAAACAGGATCAAATCTTTAGTGTGACCAGTTTCTCCTGTTCAGTTTTTCACCTATCAGATCAGTTTATCTATCAAATTAATTATCTCCCATCTATCACCATATGCTATTGATGTTTTATCCACATTCTCTTCTAAAAATATAAGAGTACATCTTTTTAAAGTTCTGAAAGAAAAAGCACATGTGGGAACTAAAAATATTTCTTTGTCTAAAAATACAGTGAACATAAGAGGATAAGAATGGCCACATTGGGTTAGACCAAATGTCCATCTAACCCTGTATCCTGTCTTCCAACAGTGACCAATACCAGGTGCCCCAGAGGGAATGAACAGAACAGGTAATCATCAAGTGATCCATCCCCTGTTGCCCATTTCCCAGTTTCTGGCAAACAGAGGCTAGGGACACCATTCCTTCCCATCCTGACTAATAGCCATTGATGGACCTATCCTCCATGAACTTATCTAGTTCTCTTTTGAACCCTGTTATAGTCTTGGCCTTCACATCCTCTGGCAAAAAGTTCCACCGACTAACTGTGTGTTGTGTGAAAAAATACTTCCTTTTGTTTGTTTTCAACCTGCTGCCTATTAATTTCATTTGGTGACCTCTAGTTCTTGTGTTATGAGAAGGAGCAAATAACATTTCCCTGTTTACTTTCTCCACACCAGTCATGATTGTATAGACCTCTATCATATCCCCCTTTAGTTCATAGAATCATAGAATCATAGAATATCAGGGTTGGAAGGGACCCCAGAAGGTCATCTAGTCCAACCCCCTGCTCGAAGCAGGACCAATTCCCAGTTAAATCATCCCAGCCAGGGCTTTGTCAAGCCTGACCTTAAAAACCTCTAAGGAAGGAGATTCTACCACCTCCCTAGGTAACGCATTCCAGTGTTTCACCACCCTCTTAGTGAAAAAGTTTTTCCTAATATCCAATCTAAACCTCCCCCACTGCAACTTGAGACCATTACTCCTCGTTCTGTCATCTGCTACCATTGAGAACAGTCTAGAGCCATCCTCTTTGGAACCCCCTTTCAGGTAGTTGAAAGCAGCTATCAAATCCTCCCTCATTCTTCTCTTCTGCAGGCTAAACAATCCCAGCTCCCTCAGCCTCTCCTCATAACTCATGTGTTCCAGTCCCCTAATCATTTTTGTTGCCCTTCGCTGGACTCTCTCCAATTTATCCACATCCTTCTTGAAGTGTGGGGCCCAAAACTGGACACAGTACTCCAGATGAGGCCTCACCAATGTCGAATAGAGGGGAACGATCACGTCCCTCGATCTTCTCGCTATGCCCCTACTTATACATCCCAAAGTTGTCTTTTTCCAATCCCAAAAGTGCCTCTCTCCTCCCACCCCCTCAATTGCTTTTTTTCTTTTCAACGATTGACTTGAGGCCTTAAAAATAGCCCCTAGTTCAGGTTCCTAACTTAAAGATTAATGCAGAGTTTCAGTCGTGTTTAGTCCAAAAATGCTCAGCTGGCTGGCATATCCCCTGAAGAAAATTCTCCACTTTGGAAGGTGTTTGATATCAAGGGATTTGATCCTGATCAATGGGAGTTTTGTCACTGACTCTAATGGAAAAAGGACTGCGTGCACTGATTTAACAAAGCCATTCTCTGTGAGTGTAACCTGTCCACCACTCCCTTTCCATAAGCCTATATTAAGGATCTTGCATGTTGTGGCACATGTATGCTTCTAGAAGACAATAAAGGTGCAATTCTTAGTGTTACTAGAGAAGCCAAAGAGAGAGTCCTATCGACCAGTGGTTCTCAAAGGTGGCCTGCCTCTTGTTCAGGGAAAGCCCCTGGCACGCCGGGCCACTTTGTTTACCTGCCACGTCCCCAGGTTCAGCCAATCGCTGCTCCCACTGGCCACGGTTCACCGCTCCAGGCCAATGGGGGCTGCAAGAAGCGGCATGGGCCAAGGGACATGCTGGCCACCCTTCCCGGAGCCCCATTGGCCTGGAGCGGCGAACCGTGGGCAGTGGGAGCCACGATCGCCCGAACCTGTGAACTTGGCAGGTAAACAAACCAGCCCAGCGAGCCAGGGGCTTTCCCTGAACAAGCAGCGGACCGGCTTTGAGAACCACCGCTGTAGACATGCGGCACTGTTTGCTAGAACTGCTTTTGCAAACGAATGAATTGGATTGTTTAATAGCAAGCCTTAATTTGCAATCTTTGGGACATACCTTTCTCTCGATCCACTTTAAGTTGATAGGAGCTATGTGCACAAAATAAGCCCCTTAATGATTCACTTTTCAGTATTTACCACAGACGATCATGCTAGTTTCAGGGGTTTCACTATTTAACTGCAGCCCCAGCAGAAGATCTCCTATTGGTCAAGTTAATAGAAGTCATTACTTCACTTGTTATTTGACTACAAAGTAATGATTTGCAGCCATGGTAACTTCCAGCAAAGTCTTGAACTGATGCTAAGGATCAGGGATAAGAGTTCTCACTAGATCAATGCTTAAACAATAATTCTGATGCCACGATGCTTGTATTTGTATTGTACAAAATGTTTTCATGTATAATAAAAGAATACAGCAATGTTCATATAAACAACATTCTGAACAGGCTAGCTTGTGTATAAATATATCAATAGGTGGCTTTGGTTACTCCTCAGGAGCAAACTCAGAAGCTAAGTGGATGCTCGGCTTCTTTACAGGAAGATGCTCTTATCAGGCACATACTACCAGTAATGGATTGCAGCCATTGGTATATCCATAGTTTTTGGAAAATATCTCAGTACTCAAAGCTGGCACTTCTTAGGGAGCAGCCTATTAAATTTCTTATGTCTTCAAGGAATACCATAAATCCCTTCTAATTTTAAATATAAATTGTTTTCTTAAATCAAATATGGAATTCCCTTCACAGAATGCTTGCAAATGCAGGTATTCTGTTTTCACAGCTTGAGACAGAAGTTATGGTAAAGCAAACATATTTAAGATGTTAGAGAAACTAGTTACCAGTTTGGATGGAAGGGATAATGACAATAATATTAATAACATTATGTATTACTTATATAGAACTTTCTAATCAAAGCGCTTTAAAAATTGGGATAAAACACTTGTTCACTTTTTTTTAACAGATAAAAATGAAGTGGTAAAGCGACTTGCCAAATTTCATACAGCCAGCCATTGACAGAGTCAGGAACAGAATCCAGGGGTGAGATCCTGGACCTAAGTGGTTGCTTAAGAGGCACTCAGAACTTTGTTTAATTAACTACTATGGGATACACAAACACATAGTAAAGTTTAAGTTTCAGTAGAAATGTATCCATTTTTAAAATTATTGTTATTGTATTGTACAGCACACTCCAACACTGCGGAAATAACCATCATCCTGAGAAAAATGCCTCTGACAGTTTCTTCTATTTAATGATAGCTAATACTGTAGATATGCTTTCCTATATCAAAGGCAACACATCATTTGCTTTACTTTGTAGTGTCATGAATGGCATTTAGTTTAAAGTTTTCTGTCTTTTGTAGCATTCTCAAGTGATTTAATTTACTCATTTTGCAACAAGAGTCGCTATCATGACAGAAAAGTTTATGTTCATAAGTGACAGATTTCTATGAAAACTGAGGTCTCAACAGGATTTTTGAGATAGTTTCTGAAATATTCTGTTGCATGTAAATACATTCATTTGTAATCAACAAGTTAAGTTAAATAATGTAATCAGAAAGCAAAGTTCATTCACAGTATATTTTATGAGTTTTTAGAGCAGTAAACTTTAACATAGAAGTAACACATTGTAGGAGTTATGGCTGGGACTCCATGGTTAAAGTTCTAACTAGCTTTTCACTGTACATGATCTATGTTGAACCACTCTTTAACATCCCTAAACTGGGTTGACAATTTCTCCTGCATGTTGTTCTGAGGGGTGAAGATATAAACTTCAAGGTTAACTTAATTCTAATAACTTTCAAATAAGAAAGTTTGAAAAAAATTAGACTTTTTTTTTGTTTTTTGGAGGTCTTTTATTTTAATCTTATCTCAATAGGGTGTGGTTCTCTGAACTCTAAAACAGTGGTTCTCATATTTATTTGATCATGCGTCCCCTCTTCTTTGTATAGGTAGTTGTTTATGTTCCCTCCTGGCGCCTTGCCAGCAGCTGCTGCTCTCTGGCTGCCCAGTTCTGAAGGCAGTCTGCTGGTCTGCTCTAAAGGGCTAACCATTAAGCATTGCTTGTTTGGTTGTCCCTAAAAGAACTAGCATCTCTGGGCATTATTACAAAGGTTGCAGGATTAAGTTTAGCATTATTCAGTACAGAATTCTAAACCTTTTAAACTCTCAAGTCACAGTGAGATTTATAAATTTTGAATAATTAAATCTGCACATTTAAGCATTTGTTTTAAAAACACACAGAACAAACTAAGTGTTTAGTCTTTTTTTCATTGTGAAAACATTTCTGAAAATATAAGCTGATTATTAGAAGAAAAATTGGTCGTAAAACTTTTCCCTAGAAATCACAGGTTTTTCGGGGACTCCTTCAGTCACTCCCACTACATATATACAGAATTACAATAAGACAGATGTAAATTAGTTGATATATTAGCCAGAGAAAGAAGGACAGAATTCATATGTGGTTATTATAGAATTTGGGATGGTTTTATTACATGAAAGGGGCAACATCTATGAGTGAGCTGATCAAATGTGCACAAATAAAATCTTTTTACAACACCACATACCACTAAGATTCTTGTGTGAGTCTGTTTCCCCCTGCTCCCCATGCCAGAGAGTAGGAGGGCAAAGAGCCAGGCTCCAGGTGTCAGAGCTAGCTAGCAGCAACAAGGAATTTTTCCCCGACCAAAGTGTAGGGCAGCAGTACCAGGGAGGGTGAGGCCCAACTGGAGCTCCTTGCACCTGACACCCACCCAATACCATGGACATCAATGATGATGGAACATTTCTTTTCTCAGTCTGAAACCAGGATATTCTTTCCTGTCTGATGATTGGCTGTTTGGTCCCTTTCCTACCAGCCTCATTGTCTTTGCCCACAGGCTTCATTCCAGCATTCCCTCCCTCCTGTATCTCTTCTCTCCTACCCTCTGTCCCTGTGAAGCTACGTACCTTAGAACCATGAATTAAACTGTAGAAGCCCTAGAGAACATTAAAAATAAGTGATATATTTTAGAAACTTTTTCCAGTTATCTCAGATAGCTTCTCTATATACTATCAGGACATTATGCTATGGCCTGTTGTCTGAGTAGGCTAGATGTTTGAAACTGGTCCATAAACATCCTTGCTTCGTATGTGGATGAAGTTACATGGATGAAGATACATGGATATGGCTACATTCACCCAGAGGAAGGTGGAAACTGCACATCCTTATAACAGTGGGGGCAAATGCACCCAAAGAGCTATTTACTTCTGGAGCAGAGCATGTGGTGTTTCCTGGAGGGTCTCATTGAATTTCCACCAGCAGAGAATAGCGCCAGAATGCTCTCACTGACAAATCCTTGTTAATCAACCATTACGCCAAGGCTACCCAAAAAGTGGGCGGTACTGAATGGGGAGGAGGTGTGACAAAATCAACAGGGGTGTGCTAGTGAGACTTGGGCTGCCTTGCTACAAAGCAGCTACCCTCCTCCTACTGACTTTACAAAGCCAGAAGGCAGCATAAATCAGAACTGATATATACGGGCACACTGGCTTTCCACTGACTTCCCTGGAGCTACTCTTGATTTACACCAGTGTAGAGATCAGAATGGGGCCTGCAATGTATACAACATGCACTTTCAGTAAATATAAAATATCCTCTTATGCCATGAATGATGGAGAAAATCAGTGTCTTAGCGCTTGGATAATTTTCTACCTTGTTTGAGGAATTACTGCCATCGTTGGGAGCTTTAAGTACCTAAATGGCCTTAGGCTAGGCTTGTAAATGTAAACATGTCTGTGTCACAAACTCTATTTACCTGCTTATGCGCATCATTTTTGTCAATGAGCCATGAAAATGTGTGGACTCAGAAAAAGAGATACTAGGAACTGATAAAGTTAAATTCATGCAGTAATAAAAATGGAATGCTTTGGTCTCTTAAGAGATCATCATGGTCCTTTGCAAGGAAACCTAAAGTTATATAGTTCCCAATTACAATGGCTTTTCTGTGTATTTCAATACACAGTGGAAAGAAATTTACAATCCATGATGGCTTTTCTGTGTATTTCAATACACAGTGGAAAGAAATTTACAATCCTTGATCCAAAATAATCAATAATATTTATTTTATGTTCATAGAATCATAGAATATCAGGGTTGGAAGGGACCTCAGGAGGTCATCTAGTCCAACCCCCTGCTCAAAGCAGGACCAATCCCCAACTAAATCATCCCAGCCAGGATTTTGTCAAGCTTGACCTTAAAAATTTCTAAGGAAGGAGATTCCACCACCTCCCTAGGTAACGCATTCCAGTGTTTCACCACCCTCCTATTGAAAAAGTTTTTCCTAATATCCAACCTAAACCTCCCCCACTGCAATTTGAGACCATTACTCCTTGTTCTGTCATCAGCTACCACTGAGAACAGTCTAGATCCATCCTCTTTGGAACTCCCTTTCAGGTAGTTGAAAGCAGCTATCAAATCCGCCCCCATTCTTCTCTTTCGCAGACTAAACAATCCCAGTTCCCTCAGTCTCTCCTCATAAGTCATGTGTTCCAGTCCCCTAATCATTTTTGTTGCCCTTCGCTGGACATTTTCCAATTTTTCCACATCCTTCTTGTAGTGTGGGGCCCAAAACTACACAATACTCCAGATAAGGCCTCACCAATGTCGAATACAGGGGACCGATCACGTCCCTCAATCTGCTGGCAATGCCCCTACGTATACATCCCAAAATGCCATTGGCCTTCTTGGCAACAACGGCACACTGTTGACTCATATCCAGCTTCTTGTCCGCTATAACCCCTAGGTCCTTTTCTGCAGAACTGCTGCCTAGCCATTCGGTCCCTAGTCTGTAGCCGTGCATGGGATTCTTCCGTCCTAAGTGCAGGACTCTGCACTTGTCCTTATTGAACCTCATCAGATTTCTTTTGGCCCAATCCTCTAATTTATCTAGGGCCCTCTGTATCCTATCCCTACCCTCCAGCATATCTACCTCTCATCCCAGTTTAGTATCATCTGCAAACTTGCTGAGGGTGCAATCCACACCATCCTCCAGATCATTTATGAAGATATTGAACAAAACTGGCCCGAGGACCGACCCTTGGGGCACTCCATTTGATACCGGCTGCCAACTAGACATGGAGCCATTGATCACTACCCGTTGAGCCCGACAATCTAGCCAACTTTCTATCCACCTTATAGTCGATTCATCCAGCCCATACTTCTTTAACTTGCTGGCAAGAATACTGTGGGAGACCATGTCAAAAGCTTTCCTAAAGTCAAGGAACAACACGTCCACTGCTTTTCCCTCATCCACAGAGCCAGTTATCTCATCATAGAAGGCAATTAGATTAGTCAGGCATGGTGAATCCATGCTGAGTGTTCCTGATCACTTTCCTCTCCTCTAAGTGCTTCAGAATTGATTCCTTGAGGACCTGCTCCATGATTTTTCCAGGGACTGAGGTGAGGCTGACTGGCCTGTAGTTCCCCGGATCCTCCTTCTTCCCTTTTTTAAAGATGGGCACTACATTAGCCTTTTTCCAGTTGTCCGGGACTTCCCCCGATCGCCATGAGTTTTCAAAGATAATCGCCAATGGCTCTGCAATCACATCCGCCAACTCCTTTAGCATTCTTGGATGCAGTGCATCCGGCCCCATGGACTTGTGCTCGTCCAGCTTTTCTAAATAGTCCCGAACCACTTCTTTCTCCACAGAGGGCTGGTCACCTCCTCCCCATGCTGTGCTGCCCAGTGCAGTAGTCTGGGAGCTGACCTTGTTCGTGAAGACAGAGGCAAAAAAAGCATTGAGTACATTAGCTTTTTCCACATCCTCTGTCACTAGATTGCCTCCCTCATTCAGTAAGGGGCCCACACTTTCCTTGACTTTCTTCTTGTTGCTAACATACCTGAAGAAACCCTTCTTGTTACTCTTAACATCTCTTGCTAGCTTCAACTCCAGGTGTGATTTGGCCTTCCTGATTTCACTCCTGCATGCCCAAGCAATATTTTTATACTCTTCCCTGGTCATTTGTCCAATCTTCCACTTCTTGTAAGCTTCTTTTTTGTGTTTAAGATCAGCAAGGATTTCACTGGTAAGCCAAGCTGGTCGCCTGCCATATTTACTATTCTTTCTACACATTTGGATGGTTTGTCCCTGTAACCTCAATAAGGATTCTTTAAAATACAGCCAGAGCAATTTTAAAATATGCTAAATCTCTCTACTGATTGGAAACAAATAATAATATTCTTTGTGATTTTTTTGTGACTATGTGTTTTTAATATATCAAGGGATAAAGAAAGGAGGGTTGCAGGCATTTTTCTTTCCAGTGCTGAATATTTATATCCCTCTGAAAAAATATCACATTTCTTTTGAGATATGCTGAATGGAAACGAGCTCCTCTGTTTCCAAGCAACATCCATCTTTTGGTGTTTGCATTACTCCACTCTGTTTCTAAGAGACTATTGTGCACAAATTGATAGCACGTACATGGATGACAAATTGTTTTTCATAATGTAATCACAATACATCACATGTTTTGTTTTGATGCAAAGTGGCATTTAATTAACATGTGCTACATTTTAAGGGTGCCCTTTTCCCTGAACCTACTTGGCAAAAGTGATACACCTAGAAGGCAAACTGCTACAATATGTGCGTATAACACAACACTGTGTTAATTCTTCCTTCTGTTAGTGCTGGCTGTGTGGATATAATGTCCTTTTGTTCCTCTGTTTCTCCTCTGTCCAGTAATATAGGTCCCAATCCTGCAATTAGATCTGTACAGATAATACCACCTAGAGTCCCTGATGCAGGCTCAAGGGTCTACTCCTGCAGAGCCCCGCTGATATAGGATCTGCCCATACAAATCAGCTCATAGATCAATAACCCTTACTATACAGTAATATGTTGGATAGCTACATGAGACATATTGAAAGCATCTTGGTCAGTATCTGGATTAGGGGTAAGTAAATATACTGAATATTTTCCTTTTAAGGAAGTTCATGAAAAAATATTAGTAATATGCTTCTGGGACATTATTATTTATACTCCAGAAGCACCTGCATATGTGGTATGTGTGGGCACTATACCCTCGCATCTTGCAGAGCTAGTCCCTGCAACAAAGATCTTACAATCTGAAATCTCTATTGTGTAAACAGTTATGCACATGCTTGACTTAAGGCATGTGGGGAATCTCATTGTTTGCAGTGAAATGCCTATTAGTCTTAGAAAGTTAAGCACTGCAAACAGGTATTCATAGGGACGAGACCCTAGTTTGGAACTATTCTTTCCAGTGCTGATATTTTTGAGTTTATATTCAGGGTAACTGCTCTGCCAGGAATGTTCTTTCTGCTGTGTTGATGAATGCTGTGTCCATGCTGTTGTATTTCCAATCTATAAACCATACCCATATCTTTTGGTCACTTAAAATTGTAACCATGGGTCACTGCAATACAGTATATGTGGATTCAGAGGGCACCTTCTGTGCCAGGACAGACCCTTGTATCATTTTTGTGGCTCCTTAACCCCCATGCCTCTATTAGCTTTTTTCACATGCTTCCCTGTTTTGAGCATTGTGATATACTAGTTCCTTGAAACTAATCAGACAATTGGAAGTTGTGATCCATGAGTTGTACTTTTAGCTTATTTTAAGTTGAGGCACATGTCCCATAAATCCTCTTTCCTATTTGGTCTGTAAACTGAATGTGCTGCAGTCCCCAACATCTGATTCCTGGGTGTTAGGCAGTTTACCTTTCCCTTTGCCACCCTCCACCATCTCCTTTTCTCTTCTGCCCTAATGCCAGTCTTTGGTTCCCCCAGCCTGTATCCAATAACTTTTACTCCTCTTCTAGCTGTCTTCCTTTCCTTGCCTTTCCCCATCAAGTCATCTACTTTTGCTGGTATCCCCCACCTCCATTGCAGGGGCTCAGTAGTTCCAGGAGGTTGAACATAATATTTCCTTTGAGAGGAACTAGTGACTCATTGTAGGATTAGTGTAGTGTTTTGGGATGAGAGTAGAGGTTATTCTAAAGTTTAAAGCTGCATTCTGAGCTGTCAGGGATGTAGAGAGGCCGTGTTACATAGGAATCTCTGGGGAAAATTCTGGCTATACTGCATCTGGAGACTGCAGGAGAGTGCATGATGCAGTAGTAGCTCCACTTCCTTGGGAGAAGGTGCAGCATGCAATCCCCTC
The DNA here is from genome assembly GCF_965140285.1 of Lepidochelys kempii. Lineage (NCBI taxonomy): Eukaryota > Metazoa > Chordata > Testudines > Cheloniidae > Lepidochelys > Lepidochelys kempii. The sequence continues at coordinate 27,378,396 of NC_136387.1, forward strand.
CATGACTGGTAAGTGTGAGTGGGAGATTGATCATGGTCCCCCTCTCATACAACCATCTTCCCCTATTCTAGAAAAGCTGTATTCCTGGCACACTAGCTATGCACACTGCAGCAGGCCTTTGCTGTAGAGATTACAGAGCCCCACGTGATTGGGGTGAACACAAGAATGACTTTATTTCCTGATTACACAGTCTCTTACTGCCTTGCTCTATGCCCCTGTCACCTGGGCTTCTCCCCAGCTCCAAAGCACATGCTGCCATGCCCAGTCTTTTGCAAGGAGATTAATTTTCTTAACAGAGGTTCGCAAACAAACAAAAAACCAATCTTTTAGCTCATTCCTTAGGCTCAGGCTTCAGGGCCACCCCTCCCAAGGGTCTCTGGCACTTCTGCTGCTGGCAGCTTCCCAGCTTTGCTCCCTTCCTAGAGCAGCAGCCCGAGGCCTACTTCTCTGAGCCCCAAGTCCCTTGCTCCAGAGGCCAATCACCAGACCTAGTCCCACTCTGGTGTAGCTGTCCTTCTCCATGGCACAGCCTATCTCAGTCAATCTCCAACTGCCCATTAGCAGCCATTTATAGGCCCAGGAATAGCCCAGCCCTCTGTAACTGGCTGGATTGGACTCACCTGCTCTGGTCCGCATAGCTGTGACAGCCCCCTAGTGACAGTTCTAAACTTTCCCAACTAACACCACATCCCTCTTGCTGAAAAGGGAAGGATGAACAGCAACATATAACAGAAATAAAATAGCATTACAAAAAGGGGATAAACAGCCTTATGAAGGACAGAATAGACTGTATGAACCTTCAGCCTCGTGTCTGGCATTTATTCTGCCTTTTTAAAACATCCAACTACTAAGCCTCTGACTTTCTTGAATTCTCAAGATCTTATGTAATCCTCCAGGAATCCAGGACACCATCTTTCTGTGGCTCGCTATCTCTTCACAGGAAGAAGGTTTGGAGGGCATGCTGGCAGTTCACTGTGGGCAGATAGGATGTTGTTCACAGGTTCAGTCATAGGTAGCAATCAATGTGTACTAAAGATCCACCTGGTGACATACCAAGATGACAATGGTTCCAACAGATTATTCCTGTTGATACACTGACTAAATAGGATCGAGGTGTCCTGGCACATCCCTGCACTGTCCTCTTGTCTTGAGATTCTTTCACCCAAATGTGGTGTGCTGGATTCCAGTGCTCCCAAGGATTTGACTCTATGGCACGTGTCAAAGTCCCTCTTCTGATGGGTTTTATATTGATCTTCCTTCTTCTGTAGTCTCTGGAAGTTAGGCTATAACAAGGGTTTCATTGGGAAGGTATGGCTGGGATAGTTCACTTCAACTTCCTTCCCATTAGCAGTTCCACATGGCTGAGCACGGCTTTCACCCTGAGCAGTAAAGGGAGGGAGAGTCTCCTCTGTGTTAGGAGAGCAAATGGCTTTGCATTTGATCAGCTGAATGTGGTATTCTCCCTCTAATTTCCCCAGTCCTTGGAATAAATTGGGGAACCTCCTCCTGATCTCAGGATCTCACTCCAGACATAGGGCTCTGACTGCTGGTTGGCCAAGTAGAGCAGTGCATAGCCCTCCTACAATGTAGACTTCTTGGGATATAGTCACTCTGATTTTGCAATGAGCACACATTCTCTTTTCATTTTAATAGGGACTGTCCTGGGCTTTTCAGTATCTTTTTTTGTCTCTTAAAATGTTGGTGCTGTTATCCTCCTGTAATTCAACGGCCTTTGAGCCCAAGTCCTGCGAGCCCAAGTCATCTGGTATGGGCCAGCTGTGGGTTTTTAATCGCAGTGTAGACATACCCAGAGTGGCCACTCCTCCTGGTGTTGGAAATCAAATTCTGCTGGGGGTGGAAAAAGGCTGGGTAAGATGCAACCATCTTCTGATGTTTTACCCTTTTCTTTTGTTGTTTCTCTTTGGAGTAAGGTGGTGTAACCCTTTAAGGAAGCAAACTGGTGCTACAGAGGCCTAGCCTTAGCTTCAGTGTCCCTTATTTTCCTCCCTTCACTGTCCATTGTAGCCTAAACTCACCAGCCTCTCTGGGTTTTCAGGCCACTTCTCCGCCAGTTGTGTGGCTAGCTGTGTGCAGCTGTTCTGGCTCAGCTGGATGGTTTGCTTGTCTGTTGTCCTTTCCCCTTTTTGCAGGGGTGTTGTGCAATCTGTGGGATCTTTGTTCAGTCCTGTTCTGACAACATGTAGAGTTTACAGAAACCAGCATGCCATGGCTCGGGTAAATACAAGACTGACTTTATTTCCCGTTTACACAGACTTTTGTCTCCTGGCTCTATGATCCCTAAACTTTCACAATTTGCAGGATGAAAGGGAGGGGAAGGCTTCTGACCTCATCTTTCTGCCCCTGCATAGGGTAAGCCACATTCTGGGCTAAGCCTGTAAAATTACTATGGCAGTCTGAATCTAGCAGGTGCTGGATGTCAGCACAGTTAGTTGTTCATCTTCAGAGGTAACACCTGAACACAGGCTCAAGTTAACAGACAGAAAATATATCCTTCTACCTTTGACAGAGAGATCCCGTGTTTATGGTGTGATTTCCACTGTATTTCTTATGATAGTGATGGACTAACAGCACTCACATCTGTCTTCCCCTTTGCAGTACAGAACAAATCCTTTTTGGTTGTAATCATAAGGCTCCTTTAATCAGCAAATGCTAAGCTTGCAAGATAAGAAAATATAAGTGAGTCTGGTATCATACAGACATATGTCTTAAAGCAAAACTGCATGTTCAAAGGCATGGATGTCATTGTAAAGAGATCCCCAAAATAATGTGGATTCATTTGTTTCCCACTAATGAGCTAAACAGAGTCCCAAGAAAATGAAAGGTATATTCCACCTAAGCTCTTTCCCTTTAGGATTCAAAGTAAATGGCTTCTGTAAGGACCACATATATCTTTAAAATAATAGAAGTCTCTATGTTATGCTCTGGGCACCCATTACATAAATAAAAGTGCACAGTAAAAATAATAATGCAGTTGGAAAATAAAGGACTCTTCATCCCACCAAGAGACATAAAAAATATCCACCAGCAAATATAATGTTGATAATAGCACTAAACCAAAATCCCTGCTCTCCAGTAGCGTACTGATAAAGTTGGTCTTTGCAACTTATATATACAGTATGTGTATCTATGATAACTGGCTAAGGGTGTATGTGTTGGTGGAGGGAGCCTTTGAATATTAGGTGCAAATTCAAACACAAATTAACTAAACTAAAACCCACAGTAACCTATGAGTGTAAAGTCAAATTTAAATATTTTCAAGTAAAAAGATGACAAGGAGCAGGCTTTTTTTCCCTTTTTCCCAGATAGTTTGATTCCCAGCTGTGCCATTAGCACAGCTCTCTGACTGCTTTCAACTGTGTGGGGATGTTTTTTCCTCTCCTGAACACCCACACATTCACTGTTCTGCAGCTAAAGGTGAAGTTCCACTCTGCAGCACTGAATTCACATGAACATAGTTATACCTGTACCTGCTGTTCCACTTACAGCAGAGCATGTCATCACAAAGCCTTCGGGGGGGGGGGGGGGGGTTGAGTTCACTTCTCATGCCACTGCTATATAAGTTGTTCTGTATTCTAGCTGTCTCTGATAACAGGTTTGGAAGGACAATTAACAGGAATACATACGTTTTTTTGTTTTTTTCCCCAGCTAGTGACCTTTATTTGTAATGCATTTCTTTCCTACTGTTGATATTTAATTTCAAAAGTGAACCCCTTGCAGGCATCACAATAGAGAGCTAAGTTTTAGTTACACATGTTGACAATACTAAGAAGCAGCTAGATTAGATGTACAATCAAGAGCTGCATTTTCTCTCTCTCTCTCTCTCTTTTCTTTTATTCTAACTGTGACCTGATTGTATTTCTTAATTATTTCTATTATCTAGAAATGGTCCACATTTGATGCTGTTCTGATATAACCCAGAAAAATATTTCTAGGATTGAACAGCACAAATTGGGGAAAGAAATCCAAGCCATAATTTCACCATTTAGATACAAAATGCATACCTTGCTCCAGAAAATTTGAATCTTTTAGTCCATTCCTAAACAAACTATCGAGCAGGAAGGATTTTGATTAGATTTAGTTTCATGCAGAGATCCTGGCTTTTAACTTCACAAATCAAACCTTGGTTCACATGGTCAGCATTTCTCTTTTAACTCCTTGTAAAAATATAATTTACATTTGACAGTCAAGCTCACAGCAAAAAGGCTGCTAGATCCACCCCAACAATGAGAAACCAACTGTTGTCAATTTACTGCCTAGTTACATGGAGATTTTCCTCCCTTTTTTTTAAAAAAAAACCAAGCTCCAGAAGATTAGGCATTTGACTGTGTAGACGATTTTATAGATAACCTGGAGAGATTCTTTAAAGAAAAATATAAATTAGTAGTAGATCAAGTTGAATAAAATTGGTTAAAGCTTTATTGGGGAGAGGATGGGGAAAACAGTAATTGAAGAGTCTTGACTTTGTCGTCACCCATAACTATTTCACATTTGGGAACAATGTATACCTTCAAATCAGCGGCACTGCTATGGGTACCCTCATGGCCCCATAGTATGCCAACCTTTTTATGGCTGACTTAGAACAAAGCTTCCTCAGCTCTCGTCCCCTAATGCCCCTACTCTACTTGCACTACATTGATGACATCTTCATCATCTGGACCCATGGAAAAGAAGCCCTTGAGGAATTGCACCATGATTTCAACAATTTCCATCCCACCATGAACCTCAGACTGGACCAGTCCACACAAGAGATCCACTTCCTGGACACCATGGTGCTAATAAGCGATGGTCACATAAATGCCACCCGATACCGGAAACCTTCTGACCGCTATGCCTATCTACATACATGCCTCCAGCTTTCATCCAGACCATGCCACACAATCCATTGTCTACAGCCAAGCTCTACAATACAACCGCATTTGCTCCAATCCTTCAGACAGAGACAAACACCTACAAGATCTCTATCAAGCATTCTTAAAACTACAATACCCACCTGCTGAAGTGAAGAAACAGATTGACAGAGCCAGAAGAGTACCCAGAAGTTACCTACTACAGGACAGGCCCAACAAAGAAAATAACAGAATGCCACTAGCCATCACCTTCAGCCCCCAACTAAAACCTCTCCAATGCATCATCAAGGATCTACAACCTATCCTGAAGGACAAGCCATCACTCTCACAGATCTTGGGAGACAGGCCTGTCCTTGCTTACAGACAGCCCCCCAACCTGAAGCAAATACTCACCAGCAACCACACACCACACAACAGAATCACTAGCCCAGGAACCTATCCTTGCAACAAAGCCCGTTGCCAGCTGTGTCCGCATATCTATTCAGGGGACACCATCCTAGGGCCTAATCACATCAGCCACACTATCAGAGGCTCGTTCACCTGCGCATCTACCAATGTGATATATGCCATCATGTGCCAGCAATGCCCCTCTGCCATATACATTGGCCAAACCAGACAGTCTCTGTGTAAAAGAATAAATGGACACAAATCAGACATCAAGAATTATAACATTCAAAAACCAGTCAGAGAACACTTCAATCTCTCTGGTCACTCAATTACAGACCTAAAAGTCACAATATTACAACAAAAAAACTTCAAAAACAGACTCCAATGAGAGACTGCTGAATTGGAATTAATTTGAAAACGGGACACCATTAAATTAGGCTGGAATAAAGACTGGGAATGGATGTGTCATTACACAAAGTAAAACTATTTCCCCATGTTTATTCCCCGCCCCACCCCACTGTTCTGCAAACATTCTTGTCAACTGCTGGAAATGGCCCACCTTGATTATCACTACAAAAGGTTTTTTTTCTCTCCTGCTGGTAATAGCTCACCTTACCTGATCACTCTCATTACAGTGTGTATGGTAACACCTATTGTTTCATGTTCTCTGAGTATATAAAATCCCCCTACTGTATTTTCCACTTCATGCATCCCATGAAGTGAGCTGTGGCTCATGAAAGCTTATGCTCAAATAAATTTGTTAGTCTCTAAAGTGCCACAAGTACTCCTTTTCTTTTTGAAGAGTCATTGTCATTCTATGAGTGATCAGAGTCCCACTGTACCAGGTACTGTACATGCATAGAATAAGGCTCCAATCCTGCAACTTCTTGGAGTACTACTGAAGCCAGTGGGGCTCTGGGCAGTCAAAGCAGTCCACCTACATGTAAAAGTTGCAGAACTGGGACTTAATTTTAAGACAAGACACAAGTAAGTGTAACATACAAGTGGGGAGAATAGAGGAGCTAGGAAGAGAGTGGCAATGACATGAACATGGGGTTACATAGACTAGCTATGTGACCTTTTAAAAACATTACAGCAATAGCCTACTGTCCTAGCTCAATACCTACCTAAATATTTTCAGCTTGGCCAGGTAAGAAATGGGTCTTAAAAAGAATCTGAAGAAGGCAGTGTATAGGCTTTACAAATTAGCTTGGGAAGGGCATTTCACAGTGAAGAACATGCAGACTTTAGTGTACAATTTGTACCTGTGAAAAATCTGCTAGAGGAGGAGAAGCTGGTCACTCTCTAAAGTCACATGATCTAGATGAATGAACACAGATAAGCCAAAGTTTATCGTTAGTACACCCTTCCCCAAACAATAGTGGAATTAAGACATGAAGCTGCATGAAACTTGGCAGCTCTGAGGAGAGTGCGTGTGTGTCTGGCATTGATGGCTTGGTTCTGGGATACTTTACGCTGGTGGATATCTGGGACTACTGAGGTGTTTGGTTACTGCCTAGGTATTCTTCTGGGGTAACTAGGGTGGGTATATGTGTGTTCTGTTGTTAAAGTTATATCTGGGAAGGGATGTAGGGGAGTAGTGGCTGAAGTCTCCCTGGTGCAGAGGGGTATCTTGGAGAGACTGAGATCTGACTGATGGTTGCAGTTTCTCTGGGACTTTGGTGGGTGCAGGGGATTATCTCTGGTGGTTTAAGGACTGCCTGGTGGGCAAGAGCCCAACTGACTGAATTGTCTCTGGGTGTCTGGCTGGAGGAACCCTGGAACTAGTTGTGAGCCCTCTTCCTTTCCTGCCACAAGTGAGATCACCTGCTACTGTTGCCATCATTTCTTGCTGCTCCCTCCCCACTCTGATTTAGCAAGGGGAGCAGTGATAGGCTTCTGGATTGTTTGAAACCAGCACAAAACCTTTCACAGGCACAACAATCAATAGGTCCCAAATTTTCAACCTGGGTGCCTAGATAAGGCACCTAAATCCATTGTTTAGAAGATGAAAAAATGGTCTGTTCTTCAGAAGTGCTGAAGACTTGAAGTTCCTTTTCACTGTTAGTATTACTATTTATTATTTGATTTATTGTAGCACCTAGGATCCCCTGTCATGGACCAGGACCTCATCATTCTAGGCACTATGCTAGCAGAGAACCAAAATATTGTCTCTGCCCCAAAGAGGTTACAATCTAAATATGAGACAAGAGACAACAGATGTATACACATTGACTGACTGAGGAGTACAAGGAAACAATGAGACAATATTAGTCAGCATGATAGGCTGTGGTTTACCACACCAGCAGCCTAACTGTTCTCACATTTTTTACAGGCATCCCAGCATTTCTGGAGGGTTTTGAAGGAGGATAGTGAGAATGAGAATGAAGATGTTTGGGGAAGCTCCTCCCAAGTGCATGGGAGAGAATATGAAGATACCTATTTTTAACAAGTGGGAGATGGAGGTTGTCATTATGGGCCAGTCAGAGGTGGGAGCCTACCTTTCAATACTGAATGAGAGATAATAAGGTAGAGATAGGCCATGAAGGGCACGAAAGTGAAGATAAGAAGCTTATGTTTGAGACAATACAGAATAGATAGCCAGTGGAAAGGAGGCAACAATAAGTGCCTTAATAGTGATTCAGGGATGGAATTTTCAAAAGCACCTAAGAGACTTAGGTGTATGAAGTTCTATTGACTTTCAATGGGAAATATGGCCCTAAATCACATAGGTGCTTTTGAAAATTCCACTCTAGGTACTAATTTTAAGCAATAAAGTTAGACAAATTTGGCTATTTATGTATTTGAAAGGAAACAAAGAGATCAAATAAAATAGGGTACTAAAGTACTGTACTTTTTACACTATTTTATTCCCGTCACTTGTGACAGTTTCAGAGGGAAGTGGTTCTAGTGTAGACTAGCCCTGTGATCTGCAACAAATTCAAATGCTTTGTTTTACCAACCCAATTCTTTTTTAGCTGCATTCCATTAAGAGTTTATTTATGTCTATCTTTAGCATAACAATCAATACATTAGTTTAGAAATTATACAAATTCAAGGTAAACAATAGTCATCTATGGCTTGTTGTAAAGTTTGTGAACAAACAATGTACAAGTATGAGAACTAGATCCTCAAAAGGTGCTTAGTAAGACCATGGAATTTGCAGATACTCAGCACTTCTCATGATTGGACATCAAATAAATGGTCCATTATTATCAGAGACACGAGAAGTGCTACATTGGCTGATAAAGACTCTCTGTGCCGATAGGAGAGAGCTCACCCATTGGCATAATTAGGGTTGCCAGGTGTCCGCTGTTCAGCTGTTAAAAGTCCGGTCAGAGGTGCAACGGCATGCTTTCCTGCCTTTCGTAACTCTGCATGGTTCCCAGAAGCAGCAGCATGTCCTTAATCTGGCTCCTTGGCATAGAGGCAGCCAGGGGCCTCCACACGTTGATCCTGCCTCAAGCACTGGCTCTGCAGCTTCCATTGGCCAGGAACCGTGGCCAATAAGAGCTGCGGGGGCAGCGCCTGTGAATGGGGCAGCGCGCAGAGATGCCTGGCCACACCTCCACATAAGAGCCAGAGGGGGGACATGCCACAGCTTCCTGGAGCTGCTTGAGGTAAGCACCACCCAGAGCCTGCACCATCCCCCCTCCTGCTTTCCAACCCCCTGCCCCAGCCCTGATCCCCCTCCTGCCCTCTGAATCCCTTGATCCAAACCTGGAGCACCCTCCTGCATCCCAAAACCCTCATTCCCAACCCCACTCCAGACCCTGCACCCCCAGCGAGAGCCCTCACCCCCCGGTGCCCCAAACCCCTACCCCAGCCCTCTCCTGCACACCAAACCCCTCATCTGTGGCCTCACCCCAGATCCCACATCCCCAGCTGGAGCCCTCATCCAACCCCCCACCCCCTCCTACACCCTAAAGCTCTCATCCCTGGCCCCACCCCAGCCGGAGCCCTCACAGTGAGTGAGGGTGGGGGAGAGTGAGTGACGGAGGGAGGGGGAGTGGAGAGAGTGGGGACGGGGCATCAGAGAAGGGGTAGTACAGGGGAGGAGCCTCTGGAAAGGGACAGAGCAGGGGTTGGGGCAGCGGTGTTTAATTTTGTGCAGTTAGAAAGTTTACAACCCTAGTTACAATTTTTGTCAGTCATTACAACCATGATTCTCCTCTAGGGGTCACTCTCTGTGTGCAAATATCTCATGCCATGGATCTAGCACAGAGCATGGGGAAGGTCAGAGTCCCAAAGACCACATCACAGCAGCGGATTGGGGACTGGATCAGGTGTGGGATCCAGGAGAGCAGAAAGAGAGGATTGGGAATTGTGATGGATTTGAGGTTCTTGTGAGAACAGCAGCAGAGGACTAGAGACTGGATCAAACTCGATCCTTGTCTATAGTATGTTATTGAACCAAAAAATTCCCCAGCGAAGAGATGGCAGTGGTACAGGGTTTGAGATTTAATCAGATCTTGGAGAACAATGAGAAATGGTGCAAGTGTATGTGGTAATGAGATCGATGATTTTGCAGGACAGAAACAGAGGGCTGGCCATGTATAGGATTAGTTCTCTATGACCTAGGCACCAAATGGTTTCATGTACTACATGTTACATAGTAATATGAGGACTGCATAGTTGTAAAACTAAACTGGCTCTTTATTAAGTGAACTATTGCCAGAGGTGCTGCAACTGCAGCTAGCAATCCAGCCACGTGCACACCAACTGACTTCTTGGTCCCACCTCCAAAATCTTCCCTCCTGCAACTTATACTCCTCTCTAAGTTCTGTGCAAGCTTGGAGAACCCAACAATATCTGTCCTTGCTACAGGCTGGATTATATCCTTACATGTAAGGGGAATATGATATTGTGCTGCCTTAGGGGCAGGGCAAGACCTAGATTGTGACTCTCTCATTCACAATCTGCTTCCTGCTTTTTCCTCTACGATGGCTCACTTGTCCTTGCTGGTGCACTGAGGAGAAGGCAGAATCAAAGCCCCTCTCCCAGTGTCCCTGACCACCTACATAGCTGGGGAAAACCTGCACAGGTGAGTAAAAGGGCTTCTTAATCCTCTTACTCCCCTGCAAAGGCATTCACCAGAGCTCATGATTGAACTGTAAGAGCCAAATCAAACTCCCATTGAAGTCATGGGACTTTTCTACTAACATCAGTAGGAGTTGGATTGAGTCCTAGCTGAGGAAGTTGTTGCAAGGACATCAGCTACATGGAATGGTTGTTTGTCTTCCTTGTCCTTGTGATAGTTTAGTAGTGAATTCCCATAGCATTGTTGTTTTTGACAAGAACTGACTTGCACATCTGCATGCAGCAAATACCTAGCAGTCATGACTGTACAAAGGCATCTTAGCACTCCTGAAAAACAGTTTTGTTGGAAAATTTTCCACCAGCCCTTCTAAAAATCTTCCCCCAAATGTTGCAATTACTTTGTCCAAGCACTGTTTTTTTTAAAAAGCTTGGTGTTTTATGTAGACACTGTACATTGTCCTTTTCATCAGTTATAGACGGGGACTTTGAGAAGACCTTGCTGCTCCAGTGCAGAATACCATTCCCTAGTTACTTTGTAACAAGTGTGTACAGCATAATTTGGTTTTAATATTAAGGAACAAATCTTAAATCATATGGCTTTGCAAGATATCAGGCAACAACAGTGCAGCGTGCCTAATGGGGTAAAATCCATGACTCCCTTTCTCACATATGTGCAGTAAGTAGTAGGTGTGTGCGATGAGACATTGTTCCCTAGGACTGATCTTTGCAGTTCATAAAAATATGGAGATCTGGCAGGGGATTCACAGATAGCTATAAGCATAAGTGATATGAAAACTGCAAGAGAGCTTCCTCCATCACAACTTGCCAAACATGTTTGCGAGGTACAAATACCCATTCAGATTGTTTATGGATACTGAGAATTACTTCAGAAGGTTCCCTTTTTTTTAAATGATGATTAATAAGACCACCACAGGATAAAACAATGTTCCTCCTACACACATTTATAGCAAAGACTCATTAGTGTTGAAAATGAGAGAATCAGAAGAACACTGCACAGAGAGACACCCCTGACCCCATTCTGATGTGCTCTCACTCAGCTTCTGACTCTGACACCTTTGCTCTGTGGATAGCCCCACGAACATACTGAGAATACTTGCAGAGTAAGGTCGGAAGGATAGTCTTGTGATGAAGATGCTAGGTTGAGATTTGGAGGATCAGGGTCCGCTGGTGGGCTCTGCCAGACTCTGTGTATCCTGGGAAAATAATTTAATCTCTGAGTCTCTGTTCCCTAGCTGTGAATTGGTGCTTCATAAAGATAAATTAACTTGTAAAGTGCGCAAGTTGTGATGGGAGACAAAGGTATGCAGGTAGATAGTACTACTCTCTGTCATGTACAGCTTGCAGTAACAGTTCATTGGTTGCTACCAATAGATCAGGAAGGTGCTCCAAAAGACTGATGATGCCTGATCCAAGCTGTAATGGGGTCAGCCGCCTCCTGAGCAGCTGTATCATTTCCTGAGATCATAGTCCAGGTTGCCCGCCACAGATTCTCAGTAGACTCAGAAAGCCTTCTCTTTGTTCACTAAAACTCCTCCTTAGGGTCTGGTTTTATTGGCAAGAAGTTCAAAATAAACACAAACAAGTCTTTATCCCCAGCTTTAAGCTGGGCACAGCCCATCCTCCCTAAGGTACTGTCTCAAAATGCTTATGGTGCTTCACTGTCTTCCCTGCAGGATCCTTATTCCCCAGCCTTCCTGCCTAGGAACTTGTCTGGTATCTCAGGGTTTCACTACAGGAGCCTCTCTCACCTTCTGCTGCAGCTTCCGCTTTCTTTATTCTGTTCCTTTCTGGTGCTTTATAATGACCAGCTGCCCTCTATCATGCCCAACTGAGAGGCTGTTAATGTGGCACAGATGTGCTGGACCAGCTCCCTTTGTGACATAAGCTCAGGAGCGTCCTCCAAAACACAATTGTCCTAAGTGACAGAGGCTGTGGAGCAACACTCTGCTCTTCTTTCATATCATTGTTAAGTTATGCATTGAGGTGAGGTATGGCTTAATTTGTGACACTACTGATAACTATAATCATGTCCTTGAGTCACTATAAAAGGACAGACCAACTGCTGAAGGTTAAAAGCAGCACTTTCCGTTTGAACAAAAGATGGAGCATGTATTGTGTTGGTATTTTTTAAATAAATGGAAAAGTAAAACCCTTTTTCACTGACAAATAAAATGGGGTGGGGGCTTAATGAAACAGTATTTATTTAAATACATCAAAGCAATAAATTGCAAAAATTGCAATGCAATTTACAATTACTTAGTTAAATCCCTGAAAAAATGGGGTTTATCATCAAAATGACAACATAATCTTAACAGTTTCTGTAACAAGAGTGCCAGCAGATCATTAATACTTTGGAATGAAAATACCAAGCAAAATTTAAGCATTTAATTATATAATGCAGTTAAGCTAACATTTGAAAGACAAATGATTATTCAATTTTAAGTGATATTTATTGAGCATATTTAAACAAATAATATTTAAGCTGGAATTTGATATGAGAAGTGTTCATTCAAGGAAAAAAATCAAAGATTATACTGCATGTATGTCATGGTAAAAGGAACAATATTTATTACAATGGAGTATATTTCAAATGATGGTTTGAAAAAATACATAGTCATGTTATTTTGTGTTTGGATTATGAATCCAATTAATAAATTGCAATAAAAATATAGTGGGCCAAATTCTGCTCCCCCCTTATGCTGATGAAAACACCACAGCAGTCAATGGATTTACACAAGTGTATGGAGAACAGAATTTCATTCAGAGCCATGAACATACAAGCTGTTGTGCATTTAATATTGTGGTATTGATTTTTTTGGAACAGACACTTAATCATATTTGAGACATGAGTGTTCAAATAGTTTTAAATATGATATGACTACAGTGAGGTGTACATTTTAGTGAATTACACAGTATTGGAGATGTCAAACCTAAGAAGCAAGAAAACAAAACAATAATTTAAAAAATAACTCTTCAGAATGATGATGAAATTTAGCCTTCAGCTGATAAGTAGATTTCACGCTCTCTCTGGCTTTAGTTACCTAAAACCAAAGTCTGAATGACAAATCAGAGGAAACAATGTGTCCAGTGGTTAAAGTCAAAGAGGAAATCCTAGGTAAGCAGATAGGACACTGAGATAAGCAAACATTCTAATAAAACAAAGCACACATGATTGAAGAGGGCAGATAAAGGGGAATTAGAACAGAACAAAAACTGGGGGGGGGGCGGGGGAGGAGCTGAATATCGCTGCTTGGGACCTTGAGGAAAGAGATCACAGAGGACATTAAAAATATAGTGGCCCGCTTGTGAATGTGATATGGGGTAATCTTAAATAAGAGAGTTACAAGAAGAAGGGAAGCTTTTGATGTGGCGGTACTAGCAGATGTTCTTTGTGAACAACAGTGATTGCACAGAGTGCTAAGACAGATCGAAATGGAGCCCTACAGAGTGCTGAAGAATGTTACCAGTGACTTTATGCATATAACACTAGAGATAGCCAGTACAAGCATCACACGTTTCATTCCATTAGAAACATGGGTAAATGGAGAGGATTAGATTTCTTCCTCCTCTTCTCCCCACCCCTACATTATAAAAGGATAAGATGTAGAGTTAGACCATGCACCAAAAACAGGATGAATAATATTTCTAAAAACATCCCTTTCAAATTAACATGAAGAACAGTGAGAGCCCAATAGCAGAAACATTGGCAAAACTGCCCTCACTATGCATCAGAATATGCTAGAGAAATGAATTAGTTGTACTCTTTCTCACAAGATGACTTTTGATGATTGCCGAGCCTAACAAATTATTGAACACTGACTTTTCAAAAAAAATTTTCAGGGCACTATTTACAGTATGGTATACTACAGACATAGAATATATTATGAAAGATCCTTGTGTCTGTCTGTCTTATGTGATGGAGAGTGATAAATAACTAGCTTTTTGTGGCTCAATACACATCATTTTTGTGATTATATTCTAAAACATGATTAGAGTGCAAGTGAGTAGGACCAGAATTAAACAATCAGAAAACAAGATAGACACACTTATTTTTTACTATCCAAGGTATTTCTAAGACATCATGGGCCCAAGCATGCCCAAGGGAAGCATTCTCAGTATCTCCCCACACCTTCTTTGTAAGCAGTGGTGAGAGGGGAAGTATGAATTATCCCATTTAATACATACATTGAAAATAGTTTCAATAATCAAAAATAAGTGGTTTTTTTTTACTTATCCTAACTATCTCCAGCTTCTTTCAGTTTCATCTAACCTAGATGCCCTACCATGAAGGCCAGATCTTGCTTTCTAGGGCTGTTGTCCCTCTCTTTAGTTGAAACAACTCCTCCTGTGAAGGAGGGATTTAGTGTTTGTATAACAATGTCCTCCATTTTGAAATAGCTTTCGTGCACAAACTCAACTCCTGATTTAAATTTAAACCAGAGAAAGGATAACAATAGTAGATGTGAAAAATGGTAAGCACTGTCATTTTCCCTCTTTATCTAACCGATCCATCTTTCCGTTAGGACAGCAGATGAGAGAGGAAAAGAAAAGACACACCAACAAAACCAAACCTGTCATCCTAAGGGATCTCTGCAACAGCCATTACAGCCCCTCTCCAAGCTTTAGTCTTCAAATCTTCCTGATTCTCATTGTATTGGTGTAGCTTGAAGATTTTGGTATCTGTACTGGGCTGTAGGATAAGGTTTTTGGGAAGCCCCTTTCCTTCTCCAACTTTACAGATTTGTTTCTTGTACAAACATAGGAGTTAATGATTTTTTTACAAAGGAGTTAATGATTTTTACAAGATTGGTTTTGAACATGTGAGGTTCTGAAACTGTAGCACACTGGATCACAAATATGTAACTACATCACAAGTATGAAAATATTGGGAGGATTATGAATTCTGAGATGCCCTTCTAAGATGCCCAGAAACCAGCATGATGGGCACGGTATAAGAGCCTAGGGAGATAGGTTCATTCCCAGGTTTACTTACTTTACTTATATGAAATAATCCTTTTAGCACGTTGTCAAGGTTCCTCCCCCACTCTGAACTCTAGGGTACAGATGTGGGGACCTGCATGAAAAACCTCCTAAGCTTATCTTTACCAGCTTAGGTCAAAACTTCCCCAAGGTACAAAATATTACCCCCGTTATCCTTGGAATGGCCGCTACCACCACCAAACTAATACTGGTTACTGGGGAAGAGCTGTTTGGACGCGTCCTTCCCCCCAAAATACTTCCCAAAACCTTGCACCCCACTTCCTGGACAAGGTTTGGTAAAAAGCCTCACCAATTTGCCTAGGTGACTACAGACCCAGACCCTTGGATCTTAAGAACAATGAACAATCCTCCCAACACTTGCACCCCCCCCTTTCCTGGGAAATGTTGGATAAAAAGCCTCACCAATTTGCATAGGTGACCACAACCCAAACCCTTGGATCTGAGAACAATGAAAAAGCATTCAGTGTTTTACAAGAAGACTTTTAATAAAAAATAGAAGTAAATAGAAATAAAGAAATTCCCCCTGTAAAATCAGGATGGTATATATCTTACAGGGTAATTAGATTCAAAAACATAGAGAACCCCTCTAGGCAAAACCTTAAGTTACAAAAAAGATACACAGACAGAAATAGTTATTCTATTCAGCACAATTCTTTTCTCAGCCATTTAAAGAAATCATAATCTAACACATACCTAGCTAGATTACTTACTAAAAGTTCTAAGACTCCATTCCTGTTCTGTCCCTGGCAAGCGCAGCATACAGACAGCCACAGACCCTTTGTTTCTCTCCCTCCTCCCAGCTTTTGAAAGTATCTTGTCTCCTCATTGGTCATTTTGGTCAGGTGCCAGGGAGGTTACCTTTAGCTTCTTAACCCTTTACAGGTGAGAGGAGCTTTCCCCTGGCCAGGAGGGCTTTCAAAGGGGTTTACCCTTCCCTTTATATTTATGACACACGTAGATCTGTAAAGTTGAAGTAATACTTCCTAACTGATAGTAAGGATAAATTCATTTGTGTTGTGAGGCTCTTGGATACTCTGGGGGCGAGAGCCGTATAAGTAGTTACATAATATTGAAGCTATTTTCCTGCGTGTAGTTAACTTCCTTTTGGGGGGTATTTTCATGGCTGTGTGTCATGCAGGCCTAAGGTTAGTCAAGAACTACAGGACATGACAAAAACTAGGACATGATGAATAGAGCTGATTGAATATTAATTTTTCGGTTCTCTGGAAGTTCTGAAAAATAAATAATTTAAAAAAAAAAAGAAGTTCAGGTAAGGTTGAACCAAATCTAAATAATTCCCCAAAAACCATGACAAACCAAAAAAAGTTCATTTTGGTCTGAACAAGACCTACGGTGCTGCCCACCTTATTACTTTTAACATCTCCCCTTTGCCTGAAGTGGAGCAGTTTGAACTTAGATCTCCAACCTATTCACAGAGCTTGATTGATTTCTCTGTGTTTACTTGCCCTGATGGTAATCTTCTTTGCACTGGTCTTAGGTCAATAAAACACTGCATGTCTGCCATTAATTTCCATAAGCTGTCCATTGCCTTATATGACTTAATTCTGTAAGTAATTTTGAGTTCCTGTTTGAATGATAGCTACTATATGAAAATATGGCATTGTATTGTATAGCATAAGCATCCAAAATAGTGTGTGCTCACATAAAGTTTTCCTGAACTGCCTTAGTGTACATTGTCAGCTGGAAGGTTACTAAAGTAAATGTCCAGTATTACGAGGTTTTGGAATGAGAATAGATGATATTTTGTTCATTTTAATTCTATTCCTCACTAAAATCTGCAAAATGTTCAGATCGAAAAATAAAAAGAGAAATAAATTAATTTTATCCTTGGAAAAATCTTGATTTAGCTTAGTTCAAGATTGAAGGAGACTGACTAAGTTGTTTCCTATTTTATTTCAACCAGTTTCTCCATTTTTATTACCAAATCTCTGTCTTACAAAAACAGAACATAAAGGATTACATAAATCAGGAATTAAATTAAGACCATCTCCCCAAAGAACTTTATACTGTAGCTTGTTAAAATGATTTTACACAGATCACACATAGCAAGTGAGTGGCAGAGCCAGGAATGAAACCCAGGAGTCCTGACCCTTAATCCGCAGCTATCATCACTAGATAATACTCCCTTCTGTTATTGCATAAATAAAAAAAGAATTAGCCCATTCTCAGACCTTGTAGGTTACATTTAATTATTCTCATTAGGAATCTATTCTAAGATATGTATGTGCTTAGATATAAAACATAAAACCAGTTCTCTTCTATAACAGCAATAGAATTGAGAACCCTCCTGACGAGTCATCAATATTCCTTTCACAGTGGCCCAGATTATCCCTTTCAAGGCTTTCCTTGTTGAGGAGACCAGAAACTTTGAAGTTACCATTACAAAGTTTCCTCCAAATTGCTCTCTTGGGGGCAGGAGACCTGGTCAGGATTTCTTCCTCATGCAACAAATAGGCGGTTCAGGTAATTCAGTAAGCCAATGGTGGTCTCTAGCTCTATCTGTGCAGAGATTTTGTGTCTCACACTCCCCCACAGCTCTTCTAGACACTTTCCCTGGAAGCACAGCTTCATTCAAGCCATGCTGCCAGATCCTCCCCTGCTGGCCACCATCTCAAGAACCTGCCTCCCAAACTGAAAACATGGGGTCCAACAGGAGGTGGGCTTCTATGGAGCCTGGGGAATAGGAGTGGCAACACCAGGGAAGTGTCACTCTTTTCCTGAGTCCCCCAAAGAGTTCCAATCAGATTGATTCCCCAAATGTGGGGGCAGAGGGATCAGTCCATGTCCATGTTCACTCTTCTTAGCATGGTTAATAAATGTTGCAAGCATTAGATTAATATGACTTTAACAGTCATGCATTATCTTGACACAAATGATAATTCACACAGAATCTCAAACATTAAATATAATTTTAAATATAATAGATCACCAGTAACAGTCCACTTTCCTAGGTGTAAATATAAAGAGAAAGCACTATTAAAACAGAACAATATTATAGGTTTCCACTGAGGTTTTGTAATGGAACCTAGTTCAACACAGAGTGCTTAATAATTTGGATGCATTTCGGAGCAGTTTTCAAACAGGGAAAACTTAGTTTAGCTTGCACTGTGGAAGATTCCCCTCATCTCTCCTGTAAAAGCTGATGCCTGTAGATCATGTTTTGGTCCTATCTCCCACTGGCAATAAAGAAAGCTGTTTGGATTTTACCTAGTGAAGAAAAATGTTTTTAAATACAGCTTGTCGAGCTGTCATGCCCAGCACACCAACCACGCCAGCGCACTAACCAACCGGTGTCATGAATCGGCTGAATGGTAATATATCAGGAGAGGGCAGTTCTATTATATATAGATCCTTTACATTGTCCTCATCACCATAGTATCTGAGCATCTGCCAGTAGTCTATTAAGTGATGTGACTGACATCTGTCATGTGTGGTTTCTTCCCTTTTTCATCCTCTCCTAAGAGGGAGACTAGTTTGTCCACTCTAGTGTCTTGTTTCGGTATGAATTTGGGTTTTCTTTAAATGTAAATACCACTAGGTCTAATAATAGGGCAGGCAGAAAAACAAGAATTCTGCTTCACACACACACAAAAAGGTTTCAATGTTTGCTTTTGTTTCATATGAGAACAAACCCAAAGACCTTTCTAACTTTTTCACAAAAAAGAACAGAGAGAGAGCGAGCTCACAAAATAGACAGTTGCCCACCCAGTGGTAATGGAATTGCATGGGATGTAAGGGATCCAGGTTCAAGTCCCTGCTTTACCTGACTCAGAGCAGGACTTTGGCTATTCTGGGCATAGTCTCTTTCTTGCTTTGACCAGAAATTCCATCCTACACCTATAGAAATTTCAGCTAACCTGATACATTTCCACAAACAGTTTCAGGTTTGAGGAACTCACATTATCTGATGGGAAAAAAAATCCAACCAGTCATATCAAAGAAGGGCTCCTGGTATGCAGCTGGAGTGGAAAATGGTGAGATTTGTGATGGTTTATTGGGAGGTTATTCCATAGTCTCAAATTACTTCCTGAGAAAGCTCTGTTTTCTGCACAGACGAGCTTTACACTTGTAGTGAAAAGTTCCTTCTCACCTAAGGTTCTCAACCATGGTCTTCTACCCAGAGCTCTAGGAATTTTTAGGTATCATGTATTTCCTCTTCCTGCTTGTTTTCTCAAGAGCCCTATTGATTTAACCCAACATAGTCATACAGTAAACATCCAAATATATTCATACAGTATTTATAAATTATTAAAGTCCACCACAGGAAGCCTTTTGCTGATATTTAATAATGGGATTAGGAGGGGAAGAAATCTCACTTTAGAGGAAGCATGTAGGAGGTGGAGTTTCAGTTCTGGGAAAGAGGCACTCACTCTTTTCTGTGATGTCTTTACTTGAGGTGGGTGGATTGGGAGGCTGGTGTTAGGGTTGTCTTTTCACACAGCTTTAGGTGAGAAGAAAACATTTTTAAACTAGGAAAGTGTGATTTTGAAAATCACACAAGTAGCAGGCAGAATCAGAAGCTGGTGTAGAACTTAAAGCTATTTTAAACTCTGTTTTTGTTCAAATTGACAAGATTTCAAGTTGAAGATGTCCCTTTAAGACCATTGCTTTTTCTAATGTCAAGTTTTAATTTTAGAAGTCAGCTATCCACCCCCCACAATAAAGAGCAGCCGATGCCATTGAGGGTTTGCGATCTTCACCGTGTGACACCTCCATTTGACATCAGATGTCTTTAGATGAACCTGTTCTATTATCTGGCATTGAAAAAAGCCCTACTGAAGTATTTAATGGAAGGAACGAGTAATGCAGAATCAAACAACATACTCAAAACTTAATCATATTGAACGAATCAGATTATAAAAGCATCAGCTCAGAGGGAACTCAGAACAAGTAGCCATTCCCTGACACGCAATATTTAGCATTTACATAGCACTTCTAGAAGAGCCATTAACCAATTTATCATCACAACACCCTAAGAAGAAGATAGGGCCGTATCATTTTCAGTTTACTGACAGGAAACTGAGGCAGGGAGATATGACATTCCATAGATAAAACACTAATTCAGTGGTAGAGTCAGGAATAGAATTCAAGAGTGAGAATCCCAGTCCCTTGCTCAGACTGTCAGATTACACTGTCTCCCATAGACATCCAAGTGTGCCACAACCAATTACTATTTTGGAGGAAGGGCAGACACATAAGATACATTGATTGATATGCTTAGCAGTAAATTTGAATGAAAGAGTCATGATTTCTCTTACATAATGAGCCCTAAATATTCACCAGAGAGAGAAAAGAGAATTTCAAAGGAGTTTTTTAAACTGTCTTCTTATTTATTTTTGAGTGCCCCAAAAATGTACGAGACATGCTTCATAAACAAACAGACTTGTTCGCTGCTGAGGTCATTTCCTTGTGGGAATTAATAACAGTATGCAATAATATTTAAAACATCTGTCATCCAACTATCTCAAAATATTTCACAAAGATAAGTGTTATTATCCTCACTTTACACAGGAAGAAAGAGGGGTCATGTGACTTGTCTAGTGCCACAGCAATGCAATGGCAGTCATGAATAGAGCTGTGTGAATAACTGATTTGCTGGTTTTCTGGCCATTCTGAAAAATTGGGGTAAATCATTTAGGTTGAACAAAACATGTCATTTGAGCTTTTTTAAGCATTTTTTAAATTTAAACAATAAATTTGAATTGAATTTCAAAACAAAAATCATTTTGAATAGAAAAATCAAAACGTTTCATTTGAAAGTGTTGAAACTTTTCTTTTGATTTTTTGGGCAGGGAACAGGGGTTACCAAAACAATTTTGGAAAATCAACACAAAGTCACAAAATGTTTTGGTTGATCCCAATCTAATTTTTTTGCGAAAGAAAAAGTGTTGGCAAAATGTTTTGTCAGGAACAGAATTTTGTCGGAAACAGAAGCTACTTTTGCTGAATCCCATTCTGCTGCTCTAATGATTGAACCATGCCATTTCCCTACAGATTTGCGAATTTGGCTGCATCTACATAGGCATTTTTTTTACCATGGTCTCATCTGACCCAATTAGGGGCGTGTCTAAATGACATGTAGTAGAAAATACAAGTAGCTGGTGTAGACTAGTGCTTCCTGTTGCTAGAAATGGTGCCGTTGCACTTGTGATAATGAAATGGTGGGAAGAGTATTCACAATTCTCAGGGCAGACAAGGCCATTGGGTGTAAGAGGACCATGTCTGGTTATTCACATACTGTCTGAACCATCTAATGTGAGATTTTCTTTAAATTGATCTGCAAATCTAAATGAAAACTGAATTAAGCACTATTTTCTATGATGGATATCCCTGCTAACAAGACTGTGAATGGAGGTGATTGGGAACTTTTAGACAAAGTATCTTGTTGTACACCCACTGTCAGGCATCCTGAAGTGTCAAGTAAACCAAGATGTTCATGGCAATCTCACAAAGGCATTAAATTCCAGCCTTCTAGGAGTTCACATGGAGTTTATAAATACCTTGGAGAAATCCTTGTTTTAAATTTGCAGATTATTAGTGACAGTAAATTTCTCTCATTCGAGAGACACTGAAGTCATTAACATAGTTTGTAAAGCTGTGCTTTTGCTGCTGTGAAGTTGATTTCTGTTTTAGGTAACAAGGTTAATATTGACAAAGGAATTCTGAACATAAAACATTCCTCTCCGGACACCATAACTAACTTAGTGGAACCACAATTTAAGAATAACATTTAATCTTCCCTTACTAATTTTGCCAAACTGGAAGCACTGAAGAAATGCTTCTTAGCTGTTAGTCTGAGAACCTAGCACACAAAACTTGTGGCTCGGAGCTAATAAGTATGGAATTCCTGATGACACGAAAAAGAAAACTCAGCAGAAACTATCTCAATACTGCCAACTTCATGTGTACAAGAAATTTAAATGGTAAGGAATCCTTACTCACATGGGAAGTCACCATTTCAAACTTATTTCTGAACCCTGCCCTCCCATAGTTGCCCTCCCAAAATTAAGCAGCTTTATGTCTAGGGTTCATTCAGATTCTTTCATTAGATTGATTTCTATCTTTGTAAGCAAAATTGATTCACATATAAATTAGGGCTATATCAATGGTGATATTCATGTGGAGTGACAGGGGGAGATTGGAGAAATACATCTTATTATTGCTATTTATTTCTATTATTTGTTTTGTTAGAGGTTTGGTTGATGGATTCCACTGCCCACAGCCCATGTTGTCACAACATAACCTTGATTATCCTGATAACTCCAATGACAGACTGCTGAATTGGAATTAATTTGCAAACTGGATACAATTAACTTAGGCTTGAATAAAGACTGGGAGTGGATGGGTCATTACACAAAGTAAAACTATTTCCCCATGTTTATTCCCCACCCCCCACTGTTCCTCAGACGTTCTTGTCAACTGCTGGAAATGGCCCACCTTGATTATGACTACAAAAAGTCCCCCCGCCCCCGCTCTCCTGCTGATAATAGCTCACCTTAAGTGATCACTCTCCTTACAGTGTGTATGGTAATACCCATATGTCTCTATGTATATAAATCTCTCCACTGTATTTTCCACTGAATGCATCTGATGAAGTGAGTGTAGCTCACGAAAGCCTATGCTCAAATAAACTTGTTAGTCTCTACAGTGCCACAAGTACTCCTTTTCTTTTTCCTGATAACTCTTTGTCACTTACCAACTAATTTCCCCATTTCTGGTTCCTGAAAGAGGTCATATGTTCAGTTAATACTCCAACAGGTATTTTCTCATTTTTAAATTCTCCACTGTCTTTGCACTAACATAGGCCTATATGCTTGATGGACTTTAAAGAAAGGGGAAATTAACTTTTTTGGTCTGCTAGACAAATCTTCTGCTAATCTTCAGGGATTAGAATGACCTATTTTATACAGTGTGTAAAATTCCTATCTTAGTTCTACATTAGGGATCTGCAACCTTTGGCACGCAGCCCACCAGAGTAAGCCCCCTGGTGGGCCGGGCTGGTTTGTTTACCTGCTGCGTCTGCAGGTTAGGCCGATCGCGGCTCCTTCTGGCCACAGTTCACTGTCCCAGGCCAATGGGGGCTGCGGGAAGCGGTGGCCAGCACATCCCTCGGGCCCCGACACTTCCCGCGGTCCCCACTGGCCTGGAGCGGCGAACCGCAGCCAGTGGGAGCCGTGATCGGCTGAACCTGTGGATGTGGCAGGTAAACAAACCGGCCTGGGCCCGCCAGGGGGCTTACCCTGGCAGGCCACGTGCCAAAGATTGCCAATCCCTGGTCTACATAGACCCATATTCATACTGATTCATATTTCTATCATTTTGTTACATATCAAAAGCAATCTCTTAATGGTAGCACATAACATAGCTATCACGTGAGAGAAGGATTTCTTTGGCCACAGTTTAATGTGTCTTTTTCTAAATGGCCAGGAGAATTGATTAGCCATTTTAGTAGAAATGTGAGTATTCACAATCCAGAAATTTGGCAAGGCTTATTAAAATATTTTCCCCACTTGTGGCACTTAGTAATGGGATGAAATAACTCAGTAGTTCAACCTGGATAAAGGCCTAGAAGGTTGGATAAATAGACGAACCTTCTCTGAACCTCTTGCATCTATGACATTGAGCTAAATTTCTTACATGAACAGGCCCCCTTGTGAGATTTTCATTGTTTCTTGCTTTCAGTCATATTGGAAATACTATACTGCAAAAATAAACTTTCTTGTGGTACTATTTTGGCACTTCTAGTTTCAATTCCACCTGGAATAGGCATGGCAAAAGTGAAAAATAATTCTAAAGAAAAAATCAACTGAAGCATCTGAGCCTCAAAACCAATTTTCCTTGGCGTTGTTTCAAGTTCAGGGTGAAAGTTTAGGTCAGTTTTGAGTGAATCTGAGCTTGTTCACCCGTTCCTATTGCTATTACATGCTTGGAGAATGATAGCTTCTTCTTCTCTTTCTTTCCCTTAATGCCACAGACAGTTCAGCTAACTTGTTTATACCCATTTAAATTTTATGTGTCAGGTCGCATGTCATAAAATATAATGAAATTTAACATAAATGACAGAACACCACATGTTGCCTAAAATTAAAGCATAATACATTCATTTTTAGTATCTGATACTTGCTATCAATTCTGATAGTGAGATAATTTGGGAATGCATATGCTGAGGGGAGAAAAGATAATTATGAAGTATTGGTGGGTGCTGTATGGGTCTGCTTTATTCTCTGCCCACAGATATAATCTCTTCTAATTACTACACATTCCCTTTTTCTTATCATATTTAAAGTGATGGTTATGTTATAGTTATATATTTATTGAAGTTGTGGATTAGTTATTGTAACTAAAACAACTATATAAATGACATTTATAATATATACATGAAAAGAGCTTTGCCTGTCTTGTTTATTTGGCACTTACCAGACCTAATTTCTGGGTTCGTAAGAAAAAAGAACATATGAATGGTCATACTGGGTCAGACCAATGGTCTATTTAGCCCAGTATCCTATCTTTCAACAGTGGCCAATGCCAGATATTTCAGTGGGAATTAACAGAATGGGGCAATTATAGAATCATCCATTTCCTGTTGTCCAGTCTTAGCTTCTGGTAGTTGGAGGTTTAGGGGTGCTCAGAGCATGGGGTTGCATCCCCGATCATCTTGGCTAATAGCCACTGTGAGAGAAGGTTAATGGGGAAGAAAATTCCCCTGATAGCGTCCACCAAACCATATAATCAGTGGGTTATGTTTGCCCCTCTCTAGAATAAACTGTGGGTTTAGCAGCCTGTCAAGGAGCTGAAGTCCGAACCCGACAATACCACCTGGGGCAGTGGTCTGGCTGTAACAGCCATGTTGAGAGCCAGTTATCGTTTTGCCTAGTGGTGAGAGTCAGTGGCCATGTTGCCTAGTGGCAAGAGTCAATGGCTGGGGATAGGGGAACCCATGCCCTCCCTACTCCAACCCAAGGCCCTGCGAATAATAACTCAACTATGTGCGAGGAACATACTGGCCGCCGCTTCCCGCAGCCCCCATTGGCTGGGCACAGCAAACCGCGGCCAGTGGGAGCCGCGATCGGCCGAACCTGTGGACGCGGCAGGTAAACAAACCACCAGGGGCTTTCCCTGCACCAGCGGCGTCCCAAGTTTGGGAAACACTGATCTATGACATAGGCCTTACTACATCTTAGCAGGAGTAAAGGTAACAACTTAGCAAATATGACTAAAAAACATTTGTAGTAATGCATCCTACCATCAAGTCCCCAGGCTTACCCCATGTGCCTAATTTATTTTACTGAGCCTTTTAGTAACATGTACCAGTGACCCAGCTCAGATCTCTTTTCTCCCCTTTCACTGGACCAAACCCGCTCCATGAAGATGGAGTGAAGAGAAATATCTCATAGACATTCTAAAATGCAACTATCATAAATAAAAGTATTTTAAAAAGCCAAGAGAAAAATCAATTGAAGTTAATGATAACAGTACAAAAATGATAAAAACTACTGGTCTAAGTTTCCTTCTTTGACCAAAGAGACACAAATACTTTCAGTTAAAGTAAAAAAAAGTCAGAACAGCAAAGGGTGATAATCAAATTTCTAGATTCTGTCTCTTTCAGTTTAATTTTTCTCTTCTTAACACAGTCCTGATGCTTCTCCCATCCTGGCTCTGGAGTTACGACTTTTAAGTTCTTATCAGGTGGTCATGTGTTGAGTTGGTCATTATCATTTTATCCAGGAATGGACGGTTGGTATTAGTGTCTTGGCAATGAGATGTGTCTTACCTCTGAGCTAAAATACTTGGTATGTTCACATTTTATTTAGTATTGTAGATAATTCTACTTTTGCATTTTTGAGTCACGGACCTCTTTAAACATAACACAGCAAGCTGTATACGACATTCATTGTCTTCTCCTCCTATAATGGATTATTTCTTATTTAGGCTAACATATAAAAATGCCGATAGTCATTACTCCAGACAGAATTTACCCTTCATTTCAGGTAGACAGTCCCTTTCTACCCATTTTCTAGGACTTCCATCTTCAAGTGGTTTTGAATGATAATTAAATGATCACTCTCCTGGCCTGGAGTGTAAATCTGAAGCAACTTGCCAATAGCTCTCCCTAAATCATCATTTTAAAGAGCCCATACTCTCAGTAAGTCTATGTTTCTTAATGATGCTCAGTTCTTTAGAGAAAATATGATTTTTGACACAGATTAGCCACAAGGGATAGTCAAATTTCATGAGTCAGGGTGAAAATAAATCACTTTAGAAACTAGAGAGGATGTTTATCCCCATGTACAACACAGTATAACTAGGTAGGTGCATTATGTGGAATGTTGGGAGAGCATGTTTGCCTTCCTGTGAAGAACTAGGTACCACTAGGTGCTGAAGAAAATACAGTAGACTTAATGGACCAGTGGTATGATCTGGCATGGCAAGTCTGGCATACCAGATCAACATTGCCTCATTCCAAACAATGTTGTTTTAGGGTTTAAGAGACTGCAGCAAAAGACTACAGAGCACATGCTGAGGGCGTCAAGTATGGAAGCTGAATACCAGTATTAAGGGCAGAATAGCCCCTCTATGTGTAATGTATAAAATGAGATTCTATTTTCTTAAATTCATAGAAAATTCTACAATATTCTTACAGCCAGATCAAACACAATCAGATTTTTTTAGTTGTGTGCTAATGTAGCTCAAATTATTTAGTTGTCTCAAGTTTTCAAAGATGCTTCAAAAGCTTGTCCTATTATTATTTTTAATTTAGCAGGCACTCTTTTCCCCTACTTTTGTTTAATCAGTGTTAAAACATTGTCCATTTCAGTTCAGACTATCATGAACCAATTGGCCAACTTATGTCAGGGAAAAGTTACCTGCTAGTTCAAAAGGGAAACTTGCTTAATATCAATAAGAATAATGTGCTTATTGCAGAATAATGATCATGTAATTTGTGCTTGATGCAGTTATAAATAAGTCTTTGAAAGCATTTTTTATTATTGTTATTTTAAATAGAGGCTATGAAAAGCCACAAGAAAGGTCTAGTCCTGTTAATATCACAAGCTGTTTTCCTACCTGCACTCAGAACAGCTTTACTATAGCAGCTGTCTTGGTTAGTGTTGGCACACAACTGTCGGTGTAGGATACCCATGGTTTGCATAGGAAATGAACAGAACACGGCTCCAATGGGAGCCTTTAATAATCTGCAGTCTCAAAAGCTACCATGTGTGGGCACTGGACTTTGAAGTTCTGAGAGGTGAGACATTTCAGGAAGATTATTTAAAGTCAATCAACTTTTGATTTTTTAAAGAGGTTTAAGAAAGCTGTGATGATCTTTGCATTTTGTCTTTAATGTTAATTAAATACAGTTTAGGTTTGCATTAGTGTGTTTTGTACAACAGCTCTGATGAACTAGAGAGAGGGCTTGAAAGAATGATGTAACTCAGTCCAAACCAGGTTAACTTCAGCAAACAGAACTTGGAATTTGTTTCATTTACAGTACAGTATTTAACAAATACTAGCTGTGAAAACTTGAGCCAGGTTGCAGCAAACCACTATCACTGAGTACCTTGGGAGCAGAGCCAGGTACATATTGCAATAACGTGTTAATATGAATTTATAAACCAAATCTCTTCTTCTCTGTTCATACCCCTTGTTTGTGCTTTTGGGTGAAATTCAACTCATTCAGAGTAACAATACAAGATCTGTGCTCTGTTTAAGTCTTCAAAATGCTCTCTCTCTCTCTCTCGCTCTCTCTCACACACACACAGCTAATTACAGCTTGGGACACATCCTCCCATAGCTGAAAGCTGAGCCAGAGCATCCTTTAACTCAGGTGACAGAGACCATGATGTCTGGAGCTGTAGGAGCAACACTCTAGACAAAAGAGTATGATTTATTGTGGCACAGTGGTAGTGTCTAATACTTGTGCTTTTACAGCCAGTGGCCTATTCTGAGGCTGAATTATGATCCCCGGTGTTACTATAGAAAAATCCTCATTCTTTCAAGTGTCTAGAATGAAGTCTCAAGCAATAAACCATTTTCTGAAAACTTGGAGTACTTTAAGTGCCATAATTTAATGTGGCTCTTTTGAAATCTTTTTGTCAGGGTACTAATGTTTCTTTCTGTCTCTCTAATTGCCAACGGCACCACGTACCACAAAGCTTGAAATACAGGCAGCTTTTGGCATTGGTTTGTGCAAGAAACAGTTTATGATTAGGAGTAGTAAAAGTGTCAAATAAGTTGTTGTTATTTGAAAAGTAGATGCAATTTCCTATCAATAAATCTGAAGTAGAGAACACATGGTGACAAAACATTTTCATTGACAACCTAAGCCAGCTCAGGGCATTTTCCAAAAGAGAGAGGGAATGCCAGAATCTAATAAAAAAATGTCTACATTTCCCAACAAAATGTGCAGTTTCCCTGGAGGGAATGTGCATAGATCCATTTTCCAGATAGAGTACCAGAAAAGCAAAAACCTAACTTGAAAAATGTTATATAGGAAGTCTGAAGCAGAGCTGGGAAGAGGACCTCAATCTCTGAGGTGATAGGCCCATGTATTAATCCACTTCATCATAGTCCGTCGTGAAAATTGCTTGAAATCTCTTTACTTAGTCAGGCCAACTGTAAAATCCAGCTAATAAAGTTTAACCACCCGTGTAAAGTGCTTTGAGGTCTACATATGAAAAAGCACTATATAAATAAAAATCATTATAGACAGATTTTTTTTCCAGAGCAGATAACTAAAAGAGAGGGTTTTAGTGATTTGTCCTGGAAATGATGCGGCCTTGGGTTTAGGTACTGGCTGTTGAATTAGAACAGGGATTGGCAACCTTTGGCACATGGCCCGCCAGGGTAAGCCCCCTGGTGGGCCAGGCTAGTTTGTTTACCTGCCGCCTCCGTAGGTTTGGCTGATCACAGCTCCCACTGGCCGCGCTTCGCCGTGCCACGCCACAGGGAGCTGTGGGAAGTGGCGGCTAGCACATCCCTCGGCCCGCACCTCTTCCTGCAGCCCCCATTGGCCTAGAGCGGCGAACCGCGGCCAGTGGGAGCTGCGATCGGCCAAACCTGCAGACGTGGCAGATAAACAAACCAGCCCAGCCTGCCAGGGGGCTTACCCTGGCGGGCCTCATGCCAAAGGTTGTCTATCCCTGATATAGTATTTTGTACAGTATATGAAGATGTGGGGGAGGGAGTGTAACCCAGAGATGTAGTGGGAAAATGGTTGGGTTGTGGGGCCCCATCCTAAATAGAATCAGAGTCATGGACCTGCTAATTGAAAGGAGTGCACTCATTGGACTGGACAATGGGTCTCAGCAAGAGCAATGTACCCAGGAAGCATGGCACATTACCATATCACCACCCACTTATTTCTATAAATAAAAAAGTTGTAGTGGAAGTTGGAAGTTTGATGATGTGATGAATAAAATGTGTGTATTGTGGGTGGTGGAAGTCAGAACTGGCTCTAGGCATAAGCAGATTAAGCAATTGCTTAAGGCCCTGAGCAGCTTAAGGTGGCCCCCTATTATTAGCATGTGTTGTCTGGGGGTTAGCCCAAAACTATTTCTGCTGAGGGCCCCTAATTGGCTAGCACCAGCACTTGTGGAAATATTTAAATAGATGTGACCAGAGTAAGTGATATGTGTTTTGTGGATGGTGTAGAAAGAACTTAGTTGTTGATTTCCTAGATTCTTTGTATTTGCTGGTGGGAATTGTATTTGAACAGCTTTAAATCTACCTTTAAAATATACTTATTTTAGAATGCATACTTCACCATACAACAACAATCTTGACTCAAATAGAGTAGTATTCTTTCAGAGTTAAGTTTACTGTGTATGATGAAATATGCACTCCCTTCCCACACTCCCCAGTTGCCATATTACTTAGCAGGCCCAATGGACATGACATCTGCAAGAGTTTCCCTCCTGGAGCCTGTGGACTGTAATCGTATGAAGTGATATAAAAGCAGCTTCTCCAAAACAAAGTAGGATTTATTTTGCCAAAAGATGAACAAATGTTTAGAAGTGGATATAAAATAACAGAGAATTACATGCATATTCTCCTCAAGACCCTGGGTAGCCCTGACTTAGACCTGGTGCCCCTCCATTTTCACTGAGCATCAACCTACAGCTTGCTTACTGCAACCCCCCAACTGTCAGCCTCTACCAGCCTGGAGCATGCTTTCCCAGTGTACCTCAATATCAGCCTACAGACCACTGAAACTTCCTCCCATCCTCTCTGTGGGGCCATATTTCAACTGGTCTTTTGAGCATCAGTTTCTCAGCCTTGGCAAATAGCCCTGCCACCAGGATTGGGGTTAGGGAATCCCACTTCATGGCTATAAACCTGGCTACAGTTTGAGGAAGTGCTTCTTATATAGGCCATTGTTTTACTTTTCTTGCCTCTTTAATTTTATCTTTCCTTCCTGGTTTCTTTAAACACCCCTGTTTTAGATTCAACTGTGCATTCAGACAGAGTAATATCATTCAGCTGCGCCAAGGTGCATATGTGGTTTATAAAAAAATATTTCTCAGTCCTCCATAGTATATATGGGGGGGGGGCAAAAGGACGCAGAAGTATGTTCTGTCTTGTAGTTTCTTTACATTTGTGTATATGAAAGATGTGAAACGAGAATGAGAGGAAGCAGTGATGGTGAGCAGTGAATGGTTTGTTACAATGCAACAATAGCAGTATGAAGGCAATTTATAAAGCAAGGTTAGAGCTATGTGTTGCAGAATCAATTATTGCTTGTCATTGATTTGTGCTACCTTAATTCTGACCTTAGTACATTGTCACAGACAGAGTACAGGTGTAACAAATAGAATGACTGGGTCAGGCTGACACTGTATGTGAACATAAGGAGCTAGCAGGGATTGATAGTTGTTACCGAGTCTTTACGGAAGAAAAAATAGGTTATAATGAAAAGGCAAATAACTCTTTTGGTGTTACAACTTTAAGATCATGGTTTGCTTTTCACTTATACCCTGATAAATCAGGAACTACTTCAGTGAATTCAAAGGAATGATTGCAGTGTGAGAGGAGACTAAGGCCACAAAATTTTAAAACTGTCCTATTTTTGAGGTGCTAAGAAAACTTGTGAAGTTTAGAGTTTGCAGGGCTTGTAGTTCTTTAACTAGAAGAAAATGTTTTAGGAAACATTTCAAGAAGAACTGATGGAAATGTTTCCTCTGCCAAAGTTAAATATTGACCAAGAAAATATTATGAAAAATGCACTTGACCTACAAAGAGCTTGTGGTTAAAACTAAAGATTGAATTCAAACACTGAAGTATGAAATAGATTTTAATTCTGCTTTGTGCAAATTTCAGAGCATTTTTAGCTTTGGAGCCACAAGGGTGCCTCCATAATTGTATATGGACACATGCATATGCAAACTCTAGAAAAGGGCCAAATTAGGGTTAATCATGAAACATCACAATTAACATCAAACTGTTGAAGTAATAGATGAATTTAATTATCTGGGATCATATATATCCAATCAAAGAGACTGCTCAAAAGAAATCAGAAAACAGGGGATGGCTTGCTCAGCCATGACCTCCCTTACAAAAGTGTGGAAAACTGTCATCTCAAAATATTTGAAGGTTTGACTGGTGAAAAGCTTAATTTTTCCATCATGATTTATGGATGTGAATCCTGGGCAATTAGACCTGCTGACATGAAGAAAATTCAAGCCTTTGAGATGTGGTTCAGGCAAAAAGACTCTGGCATGTCTGTAGATGGAAAAGATGAACATTTATGTTGAAAATATTTTTTGAGAGATGCGAACTCTGCTCTCAGAAAGCAACAGGCAGAAAATTATGTAGTTTGGTCACAGAAGGGAAAGAGATGGAAATAACCTTGGAAAGTTATTATGGAAGGAATGGTGGCAGGTCATCATAGTAGGGGATCACCAAGGAGATAGATAGATAATGTGCAGCAGGTCAGTGGGAAGTCAGCTGCTAAGTGTGCAAACTTAGTGGTGGATCAAGAAGGTTTTAAAAAATTCTGCTATGATGTCACCAGTATTTAGACATGAATAAGGAAATCCTAGTATATATTAGTCAGCTGTTTGAGGAGCCATAAGCAATGTTTCCAGTCACATGGCTTTAGTCTGTATGGGAAATCAGCTATGATATCTCCGTAGTGTCTCAATATCATTTTCTAACTGTGGTATTTAAAAGCAGCTAATAGCCTTTGAGGGGCTATACTAGTATGTATAATAAAACAGCAAAATAAATCTGATTCCTTTACCTTAGTGCGGAATGGTTCACAGTTGTAATTCTACATTTTATAGACTGTATTTTTAATCTCAAATGACAGAACATATTATATTCTGTGCAACATAAATACTCATTATGACCAGTTCAGTTACTGTGTCTGTATAGATGGGATACCACAAAGGTAACTGAGACAGAAAGTTCATGGAGTTTTGATAGTCCACAAAAAATAGTAAAGCTTGAATGAGTCAGGATGTCACATATGCCCCAGGATGTCTATAGAACTGATCAAATACTAGATGAAATCATATCTTAAATATTAACATATTTGGTAATTAAACTAGTCATTGAAGATATTGTTCAGTGCATGTTATTAGCTAGCTGAATAATGAAAAATAATGAAGAACATTATTCCATGGATGGCAGCATTATTCACTCACTTTTATATTACTCAACAATAGTGTTTCTAGACTTTTAATTAGACTTAATTAAAGGAAAACAGTTTGGTTAAATAGGCCAGAAAGACAAACATTCCCAACTAAGGTTTCAGAGTAACAGCCGTGTTAGTCTGTATTCGCAAAAAGAAAAGGAGTACTTGTGGCACCTTAGAGACTAACCAATTTATTTGAGCATGAGCTTTCCCGATGGCCTTCTACAACTGCCTACCCTCCTCCTGCCTGCCCTGACAAGGATCAAATAACTCATAACCATGCAGCCAGTCATCTCCATCTTTGAAAATTTTGGTAGCATTATTCAAATTGGCCACTCTAAGGCAGCAATCAAAGGGATGCATCTACAACTGGTTGATCACAAAGGGCCTGATCCAAAGCCTGTTGTAGTCATTGGAAACAAACTCATTGACTTTTGTGCTCTGTGTCATGCTGAATAGGATACATTCTAGGTCATAAGAACCACCTACTCTCAGTCTTCTTTTAATTCCTCCCCTTGCATTATGATGTACAATCCTTCTTCAATCCTCCTGTCCAGCTTCATGAGAATCTTTCACCTCCATAAACTTGGGGGCGTACAAAAACAACCTACATCTCATTAAGTAGCCTTTCACCACTGCTAAGCATGATTTGATCTTTTTGGCTTAAAAACAAATAAAACTAGATGTAAAATTGTAAACACCATTGGAAGCCATCATTCTAGTTCTCTTCCTGTGAATTTGTCTAACTTTTGCCTTCTTTTAAGAGTAAAACCACATGGCCATAATTGTTCTGCTTTGTAGAGCACTGATGTGAAAGGCAGATTGTGCTGGAGAGATACATTGTACTATCCATTGCTTTATGTCACAGTTTTAAGTCACTGAATAAGATTATTGTACCTAATATGGCCCCCTTTAAAGAGAAACCCTTTCACAATAATTTTCCCCTAATACAGTATTGTCAGAGAGCGCAATATGCTTACCTTTATGAGAAAACCTTTCTAATTGGAATTACTGGACCTTGACTTACTTGTCACAGCTACATTCAGGGTGAAGGTGAAATGTTTGGGAAGTCTATTCTTGAAAATTAGACCACAGCTTGTCTGAATAAAAGCATTATAAGAGAACACATCCATATGCAATATATTTTTTCGCCAATTCTTTTTTCTCTGTTCTCTGCTTATCTACAAAATAAACAGAAAAAAACCCCTTGAACTTTGTAACATTTGAACTTCAATAATACTGTATAAATTGTTATCAGTTAATGAATGTTATTGCTTGTACTGGAAGAGTTAAACAAAATCACAATTTTAAACTTTGTAACAGGTGGGAGAATTGCAGCTAAAGCCATTGAGCTTAATGGGAATTAGTCATGCATCCTTGATTGTTCAGATGTTGGAAGAGGGACCTGAATAACTCACTGAGGTAAGTGCTTTTCCTAAGCTCCTAAAGTCTGGATAATAAATAGAAACAAATCATCTCCTAGTGATTAGTAGACATGTCTTTGTAGAATTCATAACAACAAAGCAGGACAGTCCTTGTGTTTTAGCATTTTGTTTCCACAATTACAAAGTGAGTATCAAAGCAATAATCAGGATACCCTGTTCTTTATTTGTTTTATTTTTCCTGGAGAGATTGTGGGACAATTAAAAAATGTAGTTTAATAATATTGTCCTAATAATAGAAATGGATAAAAAGAAAGTATGCTCAATTTCAAGTCTTGATCATTTTCTGTATTTTCAGAGATTACAAATATGGATATATGAGTTTTGTATATATTTCCAGAGATAATTATTCATTAACCAGAATCTGTAGTTGATGCAATATCCTTGAGAAGATAGTGAAAAAAATCCCAGAAAGCACTTGGCCTTATGCAACACAGCACCATTTGGGAAAAGGTCTTTCTAACCTCAGCTGATGATCAGTTTATGTCCCTATAAATGTTACTGTTCTAAATAAATTACCTCTGAGCATTTCAAAGCACTAACATAGCTGATCAAGTAACTGTTCATGTTATGTTAATTAATGAAGCCTTTTTAATTTATCACAGACTTATTCTTATATCTTTGTTTCATTTAATAGCTTGTTGAATGCATAAAATGTGGAAGACTTTACAATCTTTAATTACAATAACATAAAGCAGAAAAAT
Organism: Lepidochelys kempii; assembly: GCF_965140285.1. Taxonomy (NCBI): domain Eukaryota; kingdom Metazoa; phylum Chordata; order Testudines; family Cheloniidae; genus Lepidochelys; species Lepidochelys kempii. Next base: position 27,413,512 of record NC_136387.1, read on the forward strand.
TAATTTTAAAAATAGTTGCTGTCTGTAAGCTTAACTGACCCATCACTTAAAGCTTAATAAAAACTAATTTCCTAATGATATAATGGTTTCATAGTGCTCACCAAATGGAATTATTTTAGGACAGGTAAAGTGCTGCTTTCAGTGATCCTATTTCTACAGTGATTTGATTAAAATGTGGCTGGTTTTACACCTAAAGTGCACAAGATCAGGCAAACGATACTGATGGTGAACCAGTGTGCTTGTCCAAGTGGTCCTTGTTTAGTTTTCATCCTGTTATCAAAGTTACATAGTCCAATGAATTGAGGATTTTGTTATGAATGTGGCATATTAGAGCAGTTAGCCTGGAAATTTGAACCAGAGTTCTCCTTGTCTCCAAAGAACAGCTCTCAATGAAGAGATCTTTTTTGTTAGCTCATTAGGAAGTAAAGTCTATAGTATGCTACCACCCCTGATTGTCATCCTTGTTTGCGTATCATGGAGATCACAAGAAAGTGGGCTACTAACAAATGACTGCCTCTGCAAAATCTGTTTGGTTATTAAATTATTATTCAGAGTTCAGGAGTGTTGGTAGGTATAATATATAAGGCAATCATAAAAAAAAACCAGAGAGCCTAATGCTGTGTGGGAAATGTGCCTAGCACCTCTGCTAATACCCTAAACAGACATTCTGTGTTGTACATTAGTTAAAGGTCTTTATGAAAGAGCAGAAGGAGAAGGGAAAACAAAATAGAGAATGAATTACTTAAGATTAAATAGTTCTTGTTCCTGAAACCGGCAACCCGTAGAGCTAACGGCAGATATTTTCTACAGACAGATGGAATGCTCAGCTATCCCAGCAGCATTAGTATGAAGTATCTGGTAAGATTCATTTTTTAGACATTTGCATATAAATATAAACATCATTAGTAGGGGCTAATTGCCCTGTAGGAACTAAAATGTGAGAATTAGCATCTTCAGTTTGAGGGGGGGAGGTTATTTTTATTTTTTATTTTTATTATTTTCAAAGTAACTCTAACACCCATCATGTCTGGTACTGCATGGCTGCAACAGATAATTGCTACCATTAAGAATCTCAAATGCAAAATCAAAACCATTTGGCATGGCTTCCAGGGCCACCCAGCACAGTAAGTAACCATAGAAAATGACTATACTAGTTTTATGTTCATGCATATTCATAAGGGCACTTAATTTGACTTTCATAGTAGGGGGCTTTTGAAAGTTTGTCGTCAGATCAGCCCCCAAACAAGACGTAACATCAAAGGTAATGTGATATTGTACATCACACACAAAAATGCTTCTAGGAGGCAGCACGTAACACTGAAAGAATTATTTATTTTAGCTGTTCTGAAGAGAAATGGTACTTCTAGAAAAATGTAGACTACAAGCCCTTGGCTTCCTTGTTTGTTTTATTGATCACAAAGGTCAGTGGTATATGTTATTCAAGACTTGGTTTATGGGGCAAGTTTCTGCACAGAGATATATAGGCATCTGTGTTTAATATCTTTGACTCATGAAGAACATAAGGAAGATTCAGTGAACACATGACAAAGCCAATGGGGGGGAAAATGTTCATATTAACTCAACAGTATCAGTTAAAAAAACCTCCCAACTGCATATGAAATATTGAAAAATTATTTTGTGTTTCTGAACTCAGGTGCTTCCTTGTTCCAGTGTTATGTTCAGAAGAGAACTTTCTGACACCATACTTAAAAAAGAAAAAGAAAAAAAAACATTTCCATGACATTCAGCAAATGTTTGTTCTAGTGGAACAAATGTGTTAAATTATAGATTAGAAACAGCACAAAGAAACCTTTACAAATGTTTCAGTTTCAGTTTTGCACATAGCAAACAACATTATACTTAAATGAAGCCCTCCTTGTTACAGTAAAACATCTGCATAACAAGGTATTGCACTAGATTTTCTAACATTCTTTTTCAGCATGGATGCACAACAAAGAACTGGAAGTCACTGATTACTGGCTGTGGTGTTTTCCCAGATAGTTCCAACTGCTTTTCTTTCCATTTCCCAATTGTTTCATCTGACCTTTCTCCAACTCATCTGTCTTGCTCTGATTCTCTATCTAGTTTGTTATTTTTCTCTTCATTACTCTGGACAGTTTCTTGCTCATCAAATGAGGAATACTTTCTGATATGGTCTCTCAGAAAATAACACTGGGATTGTGGAATTGTGTGCTTGCCAGAAATGTCCTGTGTAACTGACTTTTGCCTGCATTGTTATTTACATACAGGTCCCACTAAACACTTACAGTTGAATGGTATCAAATACAAATCTTCATCTTTGCCTTCAAGACGCTGCACAGCTCTGCTCCTGTGAATGTGTGCATCTCATCCCTCTTCCATAGGCATTGTGTTCCATCAAGTCTACTTCTTTTCATTCCCTTTTTTTTAAAAAAAACCTTCTGAAATGTCCTCCCCCATCCTGGTCAACATGTAAACTCACTCTCCACCTTCCAGTATTTCCTTAACACCTCTCTATTGCAGACAATAATCTCCTATACCAGGTTCCAACTAGCTCTCCAGATGTAATCTACATTTACACAGTGTGGCTTTCTATCTCCCTCTAGCAACTGTAGCACAGGGAAGATTCTTAGTGTGCTACAGCCTGTGAGCTAAGAGAATTGGGACTCTTCGATCAGGCATTTGATAACCTTTGGTTCCAGGTTCAGTTCTTGCTACTGATAGCCCTCCCAGGGTCATTAAGTACCTAGCATGGTGCATACCTTGCAAAACAAACAATCTCTCCACCATACTTTGTGTTTACTTCACTCCCTGTCCTTGCCTCATGCCATCTCTCCTTATGTCACATCATGCCATATCCAGTCTAGATTGTGTGATCCCTGGGTCAGGAAGTCTTCATTCTCTATGTAAAGTGCCATGCATATCTGTATCACTGAATACAAACATTAATAACAAGCATAAAAATGTCTGTTATTGCACACCAATAGGGAAATACTGTTTCAATGCCTGTGGAAGACTCTGTAGCAATGACTTAATGAAATACATAGGTAACCAATATAAGACAGTTTAGACTGCCTTTGTATAGGACATTAATTAATTACCTGCTCCATAAGGGTTCATTGTAGTGTATTATGAAACACATGCAGGTTTCTGTAGCATGGTTTTTGCACTAAAGCATAAAGACTAAAGCTGCCTTACCCTTTTTTGGGTCCAAATGCCTTTTACACTGTGGCATCAGATGTTGCAGCTGTATATCCATAGGCTGTGGGCTGCATTTACCCATGGTTTTCCACCAGCTTCTACCAATGCAAGCCCTTGTAGTGGAGTGTGTGCATGGGGGGAAATTGCACAAAGCACCTGCAAACCCACTCCACTAGAAGGGTGGACAGCCACAGTGTTGCCTCAAGAGTGGGAGGTGCTGGACAGGGTAGCACAGCCAGGGGATCTGATGATTCAGTGCATTCTCCAGCAACTTCATAGAAGAATAAAGCTGCCTTCTTCCCTTGCAAAACTGCTTGGAGAGGAGGGTGACTGACTCTCACCCTGTTGCAGTAACCATCACTACTGCTGGCACAGGAAGGTGTAGTTTGCACTTCTCTGGAATAATGAGTGTGTGTCCTGGCTATGGTAAGGTATTGGACTTTACTTTCTGGATCAAGGTGACAAATGTCAATACCCTTGTCACATAGCAGGGATTAGTATCCATAGACTCCAGTGACTATTGATACAGATTCATGTCTTGCCCCCTGATTTACATCCATAGGCCATATGATAATCACAGGTGTGGAATTCTCATAGAGATCAAAGTGCTGTTTTTGTTTTGTTTTCCACCCACTTTAATATCTTTAGATCTACTTACAGAACAGATGAGTGACCCTCAGAAGATTCAGTTTCTGTATTGATAGGCTTTCAGAAGTTTGGTTGCTTACCCAATCTGGTCATGTATGTAGAAGTTGACCAGAACACTTATGAAACGTATGAAAATGGTCTTCCACCAGTATACTGCTTCTTATCCAGTAGAGATGGTCAGAAACCACTTTTCCTTTTGTAACTGAAATTTCATTTTGATGGAAATTTTATGGCCAGTTCTGTGATCCTCAAGGATATGTGAACTGTTTGTTTAAATTGGTAGCAGGAAGCCAGTTAGGAAAGGCCCTAAGAAGATTTGAAGCAGAAACAGTATGCTGAAGAAGAGAGAGACAGAATATACTTAGAGATAGCACTGGGTTTTTTTATTCACTTTTAGAAGGTAATTGACTCTTTCTGTTATTCTTTACCATAGTCATATGACAGTCCTGCTTAAAAATTATACCAAAACGTCCTGTTTTCATAGGTTTTTAAGCACTTCCAATTCTGGTCTCAGCCAGGAAGCAAGAAAAGACTAATCTGAACACTTGAAAAGTTCAGAAAAGGGGTGGTGGTGGGGGATGTTCAAGTTTTGCTCTCAAAATAAGTGACAGAAGTTCAAGACATGTTCATATTTAATTGGATCTCATTCACCCATTCATGATCTTTAGTGCACTTGCAATTAAATATTTCACACATAATCCCATGCACAGTGAGTTACAGACCCTGTTCCTCTAAAACCAACCTGCAGAAAATGGGTGCCTTGACTTTAAATGGGGTTGTCCAGAGTATTCATAAAGATGAGGCGTGCAAGTATTACAAAATAAGCTGCAGCCATAGGATGAATAGGATTTAACTCCCTGAACCTTTCAGTTAATCTGTATCTGAGATCAGTTTTTTTTTTTTTTTAAAGGTTGTGCTGTAGCTAGTGGTTTCCTTGCACACTAAACTTGACAGATTTTTTCCTCTATTTTTTTTTTTTTAGTGCAGGGAAACAATTGTTCTTCATTCAATGATATTTGAAACAGGAGAGGCTGCCTACAGCTGTTACTAGCTATTACTTTTAGTGCATGTAGCAAAATACAGCAGAAAAAGAAAAGCAATTAAATCATCATTCGTCCATCATCCTCTTTATCTCCACCATTCTTATCATAAGGAAACAACATTCATGCACAGATGGCAACTGGGGGGGGGGGAGGGATAGAGCAAAAATAAATGACAGCGTAGTTAGAACACAATCAATAGTCATAGGTAAAAAACAATATACCTTAAATATGTGAATTATATATAAAAACATTACAGAGCAACTGGTTAGTTTGTTTTTTGTTTTGTTTTTTCTTCTTTCTCTTAGTGATAGAACATCTTCAGAGAGTAGGGAGACAATCAGTACATAGATGCCACTATTATGTAAAAGTTTGCAAGACTCCAGTCAGGTGCAGTGACTTACGAGTTAGCAATAGAACACATGAATATTCTGCTCTGCAGTGTTTAAGATCAAATGAAAAAGAAATAAATTGAAGGGGAAAATATGAATGTCAGTTTGGATTATATATGTGCAACAGTTAGAAACTGGTAACAATTCAGTTATTCACTGAAAAATGTGATGTGTTGTTTTCTCCAGCTTTCCCAGCAGTGTTTATTTGGTGTGTAGGTGATAGGCAATAAAATAACTTGTTGAGTCCTTCTTTTAACTGAATATCCTAACGCCATTTTTTCATGGGCCTATTTAACAAATTTTCACTCATATTTTTGCCATTGGAGCTTAGGGGTTTTTGGAGGAGACAAAAAGTTGCTGCATTAAGGACTGAAATGCATTTGCTCAAGGAAAACAATGTAAGAAAAATAATCCACCAACTCTGTAAAATAACCTGCATTATTCTACAAAACATTGCAGTTTAAAATTACAATAGGAACTAATCTGTGATTCTGGTGCATCCTCTGTGTAAATCCTGCTGGAGGTTTCCTGCCAGCCCTCCCCCAGCCCCCTATTATGGGAAGCCACCTAATACTGGAGGCCACCAACCCGGGGGCTCCTGCTAGACCCAACAGCCTAACCCTGGAGGCCTCCGGCACTGACTCAGGGGCTCCTGGCTGGGTCTCCAAACCCTGCACTACAATGGGGTTGGACTAAATGACCTCCTGAGGTCTCTTCCAACCCTAATCTTCTATGAGTCTATGAATGCTGTGGTGGCCCTTGGCTGGGCCCAAAGTCCAATCTCAGAGGTCCCAGTGACACCCTATTGGTGGCTGGGGTGGGCCCCCAACTCCACCCCAAGCCCCTCAATACCATCCCAGGGCCCCAGCACCACCCAGAATCTTGCCAACCCCACCCTGTATAGGAACATAGCCTGAGATTTCATACCAATTCACCAGCTAGGACAATTTTTTCATGCAATATTGTTGAGACAAAAACAGGCAAAAAGCATGTTTTAACCTGAGCCTCAAGGTGGCTAATAAGGGCATAAAGTATTGGCTTTGCCTGTAATGTTCAAGCAGCTAAACTGTAAGCAAGAAAGACCAAAAGACAGTAGATGTAATGTGCTATCTTGTGCTTTTATTGATTCCTCATTCTCTTCTATGCATTCAACTGATTTTGTCATAACACACAGGATCAAACTTCAAGAACACATCAAGAACTACCACTTAAAGGCTTTTAATATAATCTAAAAGACTGCCAAATGAGTCGTTTTCTCTTTAAAAGATTCTACACAGCTACATGAAAAAAGAGTAAGGGAAATTGTTAAAATGAAGTTTTACTTAACTTCTTAGCAATTAAAATGTATATATATTCCTTTTTTTTAATGTGTTTGATGAAATGTTAAAATGGTGGGTGTTTCTAGTGTAAGTAGGCCCATGTCACTTGGCACAAAACCAAGTCATGATTAACTGTTTAATAATGGGGTAAGAAAGGGCCAGTGTATGTGCACGGGGTGGACAGTGGGGAGATTGGCCTGGCTTTTTCTGGGCCAGAAGGGGGAAGAGCCCTCTGGACCCCTTTTACAGCTGGTCAGGAAACAGGATTTTCATTCCATGGGAAATCCCAACATTTAGGGTGGGGTGGGGTGCGGGGGGAATCATTCAAAATTCGACTGAAAGCCAAAATTTCAAAAATTTCCTGTGAAATTGAAATGTAAAAAAAATAAATAATAATTTTAGGACCACCAAAACATTTCACTGACTAGTGTCAACACTTTTGTATTATATTACATGTGTTATATATACATATTAAATATATTAAATTGCTATTTTAATATACTATAATCATAGAAAAGAAGTTATCAACATACTTCAACATTGTTGAAATGAAACATTGTGACATTTTCCTGTCCAAGTTTTTGTTGAAATCAGTACATTCCCTCAAACATTTAGATGTTGATGCTGCTGCTTTTTTCAACAACAAACTGTTCCATCATTTTTTTTCCAGCTAACTCTACTTGTAAAGTTTTGTCACCCTCAGCAGTGCCCTCCTCTCCCACCTCCAACCCCTTGGCAAAGGCTCTCAGTATCCTCATGAGCTTGGCAGGAGGAACTATCTAATGGGAGCTGTGCAATCCCTATCATCTCAGCCAATTGGCCCAATTAAAGGATCTGGCAGAAGACTATTTTCTCCATGTACCTGAAACAAGAGTTTTTATTGGCCTTTTCACTACCTACGGTATCTTTCTTTGTTCCTGATCACTGGTTCCTACTCTTAGGAGTAGAGGAGGGCAGGGTTTCTAGGCCTTCCTGTGGGTGAGAGCTCAATTGCTTCGGGGATGGGAAGGAATGTTTCCCATACTGCCAGACTGATTCTGGTTCCTTTGCCTTCCTCTCAGCATTCCAGAGATACTGTGGGTAGGTTAGGTTTTCAAAGTGTTTAAGTTATGGCAACTTGATAGGTGTCCAGTGCAGGTACCAATTGAATACGGAGTCCAGTTCCCTGATAAAACAGTTTTGAAATGAGGATTAATGGAGGACATCCCTCAGTGAAAGTTTGAGGGGAGTGACAGGGCTCTTAATGTGCAGTACAATGAGGTGACACTCCATTTTCATGAACCCTTGTATGGGGTCCAAAAAACCAATACTGGGCCCAAGTCAAGGAATTGGAAAATAGGATTGCGGTGGACTGTTGCTCTGCAAGTGGGAAAGGTTTACTGAAGGAAGGTTGACTTGCACTGGATGAGATATTGCTGGTTAGTTTTCCAGATGTGTTAAATTAATGAAGTGGTTGCCTGGCTTTCATTGTCTTGTCTGCCTGCCTGGGTTGATGAGATTTCTAGAAATGCTTCTAAACTATAAACTGCTAGGTGGAGGACTATAAAGATAAGCAGAGTTATTGTCTGGAAGAGTGGACTATAAAGTTTTAAAAAATATCATATTTAAAGTGAGTAAGGCTTCACCAGAGTTTCATCTTGCATTGTTTTTTGTTTATAAGATTTTTTTTTTGTGAATGTGAATAGGGAAGTTCATGGTTGACGCTGATTCTTGGATCTGAAAACTAGTCCCTAATAGAACCATACATGAATATTAATTACTGTACAGAGACCTTTACAATTGTGAAGTGATTTTGAAAATCATTATCTAGAAAAAAGAATGTCAGAGTTAAGAAAGTCCGGTAATACTTATCCCCAGCTGCAGGTCTGCCAGAGCTGAGGAAGAAAATTCTGTACTATGCAGTATTACAATTCATATTATGCCTCAAATATAAAATAAACATCCAAATTGGTCTAGAAGGACTTGGCCGTGATCTGTTTTAAAGATAGAAAGAAAGTGTTATTACTTTGGTTATAGTGGAATATGTCCAGCTGTGGCTTAAGCCGAAATTTACTGACTACCATGCAGTTTCCCATAAGTTAAGATAACACACCGCCAAGGAATAAGGGTTTATGTTCATGTCCAAATGGCAAATATTAGAGTTTAAACAGGAATGGAACTAACTGAGCTCGAACTGTGAGAAATTTTTTACACAAATTGAACACAAAATCAGCCTGTTTTTCAGTTTGAGCTTCTTTTCAAGAACTTGTGGTGTGGGGGGCATTATTTCAATAACAATTTCATTCAAGATGGAGATACAGATTTTTGCACACTCTGTTGTCCTTGAAAATCCTGCAACAGCTAGGTGCTTAGATACTATGATGATGAGAATGGAAGAAAAGGCTGATTAGAATAGAAACTTTTCATTCTCTTTCAAGTTTCATTTGTATTGCTCACTGAAATGAAGTCACATGGAATTGGTTCTCAGTCCCTGATTGTCTGAAACCTCCGTGTGCTCAGCAAAGCAACTTTTTGCTTGTTTTTTTTCACAGAAAGTGTTCTGTTACTGGGACCTTTAAAAAAAAGACAAATATCAATACATTCCTTCGTTTTCAATTCACTGAGGTCCTTTTGGATTAACATCCATATCTTGGCAATCAGGAGGAGAAAGAAAATACCCCTTCCCTAGAGTTCTCTCCTGCTGCCATGGTCTAGTTATTTTGTTTGTTTATAGTTAGAGACCTTGGCAAGGTTTTTAAAGGTATTTAGGCATTTTAGTGATTAGCATTGGGTTTAGGTTCCTAAGTGCCTAAATCTGTTTTGAAAATGAGACAGGCTCCTAAATCAGTTATGCATTGCAATGCTGAGCACTTCTACACCTAAATATTTTTAAAATCTGGGTCCTTGTCCTTTGTTTTCATTTGTCTGACTTAGATCTGCAAACAGGCTTAGAGAAGTTGGATGCTCATGTGTGAAAGCTCTGCCTCTCTTGCCCAAAGCAAGTGTGCCCCTAACTCCCAGAGAGGAAGTGTGGATCCCTTCTGCAGTACCAGGGTGTCTTGATGGAAACACTGTTGAAATGGTGCTTTGTTTTTTAGCTAGAAAGCAGGTGCCATTGTTTAGCTCTTAGTTAAATTAGTTCAAGGAAATGAACTGTATTAATAATTTTACAGTAGTTGAGATTTCTGATTCTCAAAAAAAAAAAGCCCAAACCTCAAACATCTTGAATGAAGGTATATGTGCATCAAAACCATGCAAAAACTGGCACTTGTGTATGTTCTCTGTGGGAAAAGCCACACGGGAAATGTCAGGGACATGAAATCACCCAGTATGAAATTGCAAGAGATTTAATGCAAAGAACATGCCTACTTTCACACAGTGTTGGTATTGACCAAAAAAAATAGCTAACGCTCTCCCCCCGCCCAGGATCTTCAGTCTTATAATTCATTCAGATTGTACAAGAAAATATTAGCTCTTCATATCATTGTTCATGTAAATCCAGGACATGGCCTTGAAGCAGAAAAGATAGAGGGATATGTGAAAACAAGTCTGAACTTCTGAATTATGCTAGTGAGGTTTAAGTTCTTCTTTAAAGGATGAAGAAAAACACAGATTCAGGTCTGTAAGATTAGCCTAGGAAATCAGCTAAGTAATTTGAGAATGAGTGAATGGAATAGCAGAATTTTAAAGACAAGCATTAGCAGTTAGCATAACGTTAGACTTGCTTTAGAAATAGTAATCCAGGTAATGCCATGTTATAACCCTTTCACAAAGGTAATCCAAATCTACAGAGTATAATGGGAACACAGCCCAACACAAAGACATGGGCTGAATGCTGTTGACTTTGGGGTACATAATGTCTCAGCTTTATGTATTTATTTACAACTTTGGCCCAGGTCACCCAGTCCCTTGGGAAAACTCACAGGAGGAAGGCTGGAGAGCAAAGTCTTGAAGTTTCCCTTGTGTTGTTTCTTCTGATTTCCACCACTGGAGAGCCAGAGTGGCCAACCTACCACAGCAGAAGTAAAGGAGCTCAATCCTGTCCAAATGCCCAGAGATTCCCTGCAAGTCCCCATCCATAAAGAGAGCCTCTGCTTCCGCACTAGTTCTGAGGGTCCTTCCAAGCTTTCTGTCATCACAGCTCCAGTGCCAGCAGGGACTGACTTGTCAGGAACAGTGTATGGACCACACCTCTAGGGAGTCCCCTGCACAGAGGGGTTTCAGCTAAGGAAATAATGTATCTTTATGGTGTATTAACTCCTGAGCGTATCTCAGATAGGTTTGGTCATGATACCCCTATTGGGTGGCTGGGAAATATATGTGCAGGAGAGGTTCTTGGCAGTATTAGCTGGCCTTCTATTCCTCCTTAATTCACATTGTACAGAAAAATCACCATCAGGAGAGGGAAATAGCTAAACACATATAAGAGCTGCAGAAAGGAAAGAACCCAACTCAAGTCCTCAAGATAGGACATACTTGATGCTTAGGGCCTGTTCTCATCACAGATTTAGCATTTTCTTCTGTTCATGAATTATCCACAAACAGATTTCAATGTATACTAACATGTCTGTTCGTCAGTAAAGGCCAGATTCTCTTATACAATGTGGCCACTTTTGCCTGTCTCGAAAGGTGCCACATCTCCCCGGGGGCATTCCCCAGCCTTGTGGAGTCCCTGAGCTGTCATGGAGAGTGGGAGGGAGTGCAGCTGGAGCACTATGATAAGTTTTTCTTGGTGGGAGAAGTGACCTGGGAGGGGGCATCAGATGGTTAGTGCAGCCCTAAGGCCTAGACCCCCACCACCACTCTCAGCTGCACCTAGGAGACAATGGGCACATATAAGAATCTGAACCAAAGTGCTTTATGCAACGTATTTCAATCAATTAATTGCTCATGATGTTCACAGTAATTACTGCTTTGAGTATTCTGTATTTGAAGCTTGATATTTGCCTGTGTGACTAATTCATTTAAATCTCGTATTTTCTTTGCATTCTGAGTAAATTACTTGAAATTTTGTAAACAGGAATAGGGCTTGAATAAGTCAGTAGGGCTAGTTGTCTGTTTCAAGATGACTGGGTAAATACTTCCACACAAAGCTTTGCACAAAAACATATTTACAAAAGAATTCACAAGATGTTCCCCTTTCTATTCAATTTCTTCTGCATTTAAAAAAATTCAGTGATGTAAATATTGAGGGGAAATAAATAAAAGGGTCACAGTTACCATCAAAGCAAATTTGCACTGTTTATTTGAATGAATGTTTGCTAACTTTTTTTTAAATCTCATTCAGATCTAGTGCTTATATATAGTAAATTAAAAAAAAAAAACAGAAAGATGTCTACCTCTGTAGTTTAAGGGCCTGAAAATAAATTTGTATTACTTTAATAAATCCTTTGCTAAATAGATCCTTAATACAGCCTTATTGCTTTATTTAATGGTTATATATACACACTTGGCCCAACCGATATACGGTCCTAAATTCCTAGTTGTTGAAAATCTAAACATATAAACACACATTAATCCAGGAAAAAACCTGAGCGCCACTTTTGTCCCAGCTCAATCCTATTTTGAGGGTTTCACAGTGTAAAGATATTGTGTTTCACCTTTGTGCAGGAGTAACTGTCATTCTCCAGTGGAGAGAACTAGTTCAAGAACCCTGTGTATCATTTAAGTGGAATTTAAGTGCTTCATAAGATTTGTGTAGGCCTCATGCACAGGGGAGACATTCACCCATTAAGAGGTTGTAGAAATAAATATCTTGGTGTTTTGCTTATATTCTTTTCAGATAGTGTACAGTATATAGATTTTCTGTAATTAAATGTCCAAAATATGTATTACATTCTTTCAGATGAAAAAAGAACTCATTTTCTATGCATAGTAATCTCCAAAGACTCTAAATTGGAATCTAAAAAGACAGCACTGTTAAAAGTTCTAAATAGAGGAGTTTCTCATCTAGTTAACTTTATTTATATATGTTTTCCCAGGACTGCTTTTATTTTTTCAGCACTACATGTGCGCGCGTGTGTGTGTGTGAGAGAGAGAGAGAGAGAGAGAGAGAGAGAGAGAGAGAATTGGAAAAATAAAAGTAGTGCTGGGGAGACCACAGACACACACACACCACTTTTATTTTACTTTTTATTCTCTCTAAACACTGAAAGCCAGAGACTACCAGTTATTTCACACCAGTGGAAACTGTTGATGCTTGATATTACATCTTTCATAATATAGCTACTTCCATTTCTGTATTTATATTAAAGTTTAGTACTGTGTGTGTGTGTGTGTGTGAGAGAGAGAGAGAGAGAGAGAGAGAAATGAAAGTTCAAACTAGTGACTCATTGTCATGGAATAGGTTACTGTATTATTAATATTTTAACATTTTCCTTTGGCAAACATTAAAGCAATTGCAGTAAAGTATAGAAATAGATATAGATTTAGAAATAAACTTCTTTTGGATACAAGTAGGATAATTGTTGTCTGATCCAATAGCATTATTTTGAAAGTTATATATTTAAAAAGGCAATAATATTTCTCATATTCTAATAGAACCTTTTTTCTCTCTGAGTCATAGCTGATAAACCTCTCTTTGGAACAGAGATAAAGTTCATTTTAAATAATCATGTTTTGCATATTCCCATTATGGCAGACACATTATTCTAAAAAGTATGCTGTGCTATTTCTATGGGCTATGAAAAACAAAAAAAAGTGAGTTTTCAGACTATTAAAAAAAGAACAAATGTTCTCACCACATAATTAGGCCTTGCATATCATGAACATTGTTCTTGTGACTGTTTTTATAATTTAACATAGTTATATCACAGAGGTTAAAAATTATGCATGCAGTCTTTATTTTATTACACGTATAAGTTTGAAAAAAGTCTTTCCCTGAACTAAAAATAATAAATTAACTAAATAGATTCATTGTGTCGAGAAAAATATTTCTTGAGCCTCAAATAATTTAATTCCTTTTTATTCTAGGCATAAAAGTAATTTTTTCCTAGGGGGAAATTATTGCTTAACTACTGTTATGTATTCACTGGCAGTCTCAGCCACTCAGCCAAAGATAGTTCTGAAAAGAAAGTAAAGAGAGCTGATTGAAGAGAATTTCTCAAACTAAAAATGAAAAATAGAAGACTTTAGACTTCATGTGTTTCTTTTATAAAGAATTTGCAATGGTCCTAGTGCCAGAAAATCACAAGAGATTTTTATCCATGTTTCTTCATGCTCCATTGTGGGGATAATCCTGCAAATGCTTGCTCGTGTGAGTAACGTTCCTCATGTGCATAACCATTTGCAACATGGGGCCCTTAAGATATGGGTACACTTCATAGGAAACCTAGGTTCAGATTCACATTTGAGCCCAACTCTCCACTACTGTCTCCACAAAAAGCCTTCTGATATGCACCAGAAGCCTCTCAAGATGCTGACCTGTGGTCTCATCCAGGGGTCTGGGTCTGAGCCCGCATCCACCTATGGCATCCAAGCCCACTCATTTTTTCAATGTAGCCTCAGCAGAAGCTTGGGCTTGTGTTCTGAGAGTCCACAAGTGGTATCCGCAAGGGTTGGAAAGAGTCCTACTAGAGCCCAGAAGACTGCAGTCTGAACCTCTGACCAGACTGTTGTTAGCATTAATTTTGCACACTTTTCTTTCTTTGTGAAGACAACAAACAGAGCCCTATACATTCATCCATAGCATGCAGGAGCTCAGTTGTGGCTCCTGCATGCTAAATGCACCATATGGGCCAAGAAGAACAGAAACATAGGGGACTCAGTTCCAGAAACCTGTGGCAGAGCTCCAACCTTGTCCCCAGGGGTCCCACACTTCCAGGCAGTTTATGCTAGCTTCAGAGGCTCACTGCAACCCTCCACATAGCCCTTCTCTCTCTAGGGCCAGGGATATAGTCTACTGAGCCCTTTTCATCATAAGCCAGCAATGGAGGATGGTGAGAGAATTCCCACAGCCTCTGTTGCTCCTACAGCCTAATGCCAAAATAGTTTAGCCTCCTGTCCTGACAGTGGCCCATTATCCTCTCCCAGGAGGTGTTTCTGTAGTGGTGGGTTGGGGGGGAACCCGGGCTTGCCCTCTACTCTGGGTTCCAGCCCAGGGACCATAATGGTAGCAGCTGTTGGCAGCCAACCTTTTACTGCCAGAGTTGCTACATTTCCCTGGGCCACTTCCCCACAGCTCTCCTGCTTCTTCTTTCTTCACCCTTATTTATGACTTGAGGGTATCTTCATTAAACAGCACTTCAGCCACACTTCCGCTCCTCTCTACCTGGCTGGAGTGAGCCATTTTATATTATCAGAGGGGCCTTAATTAGAGTCAGGTGGTCACATTAGCTTAATGGCCTCACCTGACTCCTTGCAGATTAATTGGAGTCAGGTGTTTTCATTAGCCTGGAGCAGCTCCTGCTCTGTTCAGTCAGGGAACAGAAACCTGTTCATCCAGTAGCCAGAAGCTTTACCTTCTGCTCCTCCGCTGAATCCAACTGGCCTGGAGGGAGGACGGAGACTGCTACTCCTGCTGCTCCTACTCCAGCTGCTCCCCTGGCTGGGCCAGACACCACCCTCCCTTTCTCTGCTACCTGGCTGTTGCGCCCCCCAATCTTGGTTGCTGCTACTACAGCCCCCTGGAGGCAGGGGGGGACTGCTGGCCAGCTCCCCAGAGAAGGGGAGTGAGGAACCCCAGCCCCGGCCATTGCTGCTGTGGATGCCACCACCATCTGTTGGGGGTCCTTTCTGCCTGCCTGGCTACTGGACTGCCACCTGGAGCTGCTGCTGCCTTTGCTGCCTGGGAGCTGCTGGACCCTGAAGGAGGAGAAGAAGAGGACTCTGCTGCTCGGAGAGTGCACAGGGACTCTGCAGACCACTGTGGAGGGGGCCCTAAGACTGAGTAACTTTTGAACTGTGCTCTTGTGGTGGGGGTTCTGACTGTGTTTGTGGGGACATAGGGGGTGTGGTGTGGAGCCTGCCCACTAGTACATCTGTGTGTGTCCCCCCCCCAACCCCTACCACCACCGTCATCACTGCCCCCTCCACCACCCCCAGTGGACATTTACCATCTGCCTTCAGCTCCTGCCTGTGGGACCCCACGGCTTGCTTGGCTTGCCGCGCCCTTTCACCACCTTTTGGGCCTGAAGCAGCAGCCAGCCCAAACTGACTCTTTGCAAGCGCACGTGGGTATACGTGCCTCCCCCTTGGACTGACCCCCCCCACCTTAGCTTTGCCCCTTGGACTGCCCCATTTGCCCCTTCCCTGTGCCCCAGCCCTCCTCTTACTAGCTTTGGTTTCTTTGCGTGCCCCACCCTTTTCCCTCGGCAGCCTTTGTTTGTTTGCCCCGCCCCAGCCTCTGAAGCTAGCCCCTTGGTTCCCTGTCCTACCTCCAGCCTGATTGTTTTCCCTCCCAACGCAGTTCCCCTGCCTTGATTGGCCCCTTACTCAGTGCTCCCATGCCCCCTCCCTTGCACTTGTGCCCTTCCCATGTTTGAGTTTACCCTGTCTCACTGCACCCCCCCAAAATGTCGTTATGACCCCCGTCTCCTAGTGCAGCTAGAGGAGCTGGATTCCCATCCTGAGTCGGTGACTGCCCCCCACAAGCCCTTGATAGCCCCCCTGTCCAGCCCACCCCTTTTAGCGCCCTCCTCCCCTGCCTGCAGCCTAGCGGGGAGGAGTGGTCAACCTGCCTCCCCTTTCCCCTCCTCTCTCTGGTGTTCTTCCCTTCCTTCCCACTCATTATGGCGGAGAACATGGCAGTGAGGCCCCTCCAACAGACCCAGCTACCCCTGCCCCGCCTGCCCCTCTGTCACCCCCCAAGCCTCTACCTCAGCCGCCGCTGTCAAACCACGTGCCACTGCCCCTGCTGGGATGCCAGCAGCAGCAGGCACTGGAGTGACCTCTGCTGGTGCCACGTCCTTCGCCCCCCTCAGATTCTGGGGGAGTCCCCCAGCCGGCGGGAAGGGCCAGGGTAGGAAGAAGGGGAAGGGCCCCGCTAAAAAGACCAGGCCGTCCATGGCAGGGACTGCCCCCACTGCCACAGCCCAGCCACTGGCTGCAGCATCCCTACCCGCTGCTCCCTCCACCAGCTCTGCGGGTGCCCTGGCCCCCAGGGTGTATGCCTAGGTGGCGGCAGCCCACCCACCTGCCGCTATGTCATCTCTCCTGCCCACCTCCTCTGCTACCAACTATAGCAGCTGGGGCCCCTTTCCCACCATGACCTGGAAGCACAGCGTCCGTTGCCTCCTCATGCCCACCTCGCCCCACTTAGAGACCCATGTGCAGGTGTTGGCGAGGGTGGTGCGGCCCACGGCCATTGTGGCGGCCTCCAAAATGTATGGGAAGGTGGTCTTCTTCCTGGCATCAGAGGCCACCACCCAGGAAGCGGTGGAGAAGGGCCTGGTGGTGGAGGGGCTTGTGGTCAACCTTGTTAACGTCTATGCCCCAACATCGGGACCGGAGCGGCTGCGATTCTATCAGCAGGCGTCCGCCTTCCTCAGCACCTTGGATCCTTGCATGTGCCTGGTCCTAGATGGGGACTTTAATACTACCCTTGAGGAATGGGACCGCTCGGAGATCGAGCAGTGCCCGGCCGCAACGGACATCTTCCGGGAGATAGTCGAACATCACTCCCTGGAGGGCGTCTGGTGCGACCACTTCCCGGATGACATCTCAACGTTCACTTTTGTCTGGGTGGAAGCCCATGAGTCGCGCCACTCCTGGTTGGACCGCATCTATTTATCATGCTTCCACCTTTCACGGGCCCATCCTCCAGCATCCGGCCGGCCCCGTTCTCTGATCATCATTTAGCCACCATGATGGCCTCTCTCTGCGTGGAGAGGCTGGGGCCGGCCTATTGGCATTTCAACAACAGCTTGTTGGAGGATGTGGGCTTCATGGCGTCCTTCCGGGAGTTCTGGCTGGCCTGGCAAGGACAGCGGTGTGCCTTTCCCTAGGCATGGTGGTGGTGGGACCTGGGGTAGGTGCATGCCCGGCTTTTCTACCGTGACTACACCCAGGGTGCCAGCCGATGGAGGGATGCAGCGATAGAGCAGTTGGGACTGGAGGTCTTAGAGCTGGAGAGGCGTCTGGCCACCAGCCCCGAGGATCTGCCCCTCTGTAGAGCATGCTGGGAGAAGTGGGAGGAGTCCAGGAGATGGATCGTGGCTCCAGCTTCTTCTACTCCCTAGAGAAAAAGAGGGGGCCAAGAAGCACGTCACCTGCCTCCTAGCAGAGGACAGCACCTCCCTCACGGATCCAGCGGAGATGTGCGGGAGGTCCAGGGCCTTCTACGCAGGCATTTTCTCCCCAGATCTGACTGATCCTAATGCTTGCAGAGTGCTCTGGGACGAACTCCCGACGGTCAGCCCGGGCGACCGAGACTGGCTAGAGCTGCCTCTCACTCTGGCTGAGTTCTCAGAAGCCCTCCGCTGCATGCCCACCAATAAATCTCCAGGCATAGATGGGCTGACCATGGAGTTCTACCGCATGTTCTGGGACGTCCTCGGCCCAGACCTAGTCACTGTCTGGGCCGAGTCTTTGCAGAGCGGCATCCTCCCTCTTTCGTAAACCTCCACGATTTACAAAATTGGCGTCCAGTTTCACTCCTCAGCACAGACTACAAGGTCGTAGTGAAAGCCATCTCACTGCGGCTAGGGTCCGTGCTGGCGGATGTGGTCCACCCACACCAGACCTACACTGTCCTAGGCCGCACCATCCTTGACAACCTGTATCTGGTCCAGGACCTCTTGGAACTCGGGTGTAGGGATGGTTTGTTGTTCGCCCTCCTGTCCTTGGATCAGGAGAAGGCGTTTGACAGGGTGGACCATGGGTATCTCCTGAGCACTCTGCAAATGTTTGACTTTAGACCCCAGTTTGTGGGTTTTCTCTGGGTATTGTATGCCTCCACAGAGCGTTTGGTCAGGCTCAACTGGATCCTGACCGAACCGGTCTGCTTCAGGCGAGGAGTACAGCGGGGGTGCCCCCTCTCGGGCCAGCTGTACACTCTGGCAATGGAGCCCTTCCTCTGTCTCCTCCATAGGAGGTTGACGGGGTTGGTGCTGCAGGAGCCGGAGCTGCGGCTGGTCTTGTCGGCATACGCCGATGACATGCTCCTCATGGTCCAGGACCTGGGCGACTTGGCGAGGGTGGAGGTTTGCCAGGCCATCTATTCGGCAGCCTCCTCCACCCGGGTCAACGGGGTCAAGAGCTGTGGCCTCGTGGTTGGGGACAGCTGGCAAGCGTTCTCCCTCCCACCCGTGCTTCAGGCCATCCGGTGGAGCGCAGGTCCACTGCTCTATCTCGGTGTTTACCTTTCTGCCACGCATCCGTCTCCACTGGAGAACTGGCATGGTTTAGAGGGCAGGGTGATTGGGCAGCTCTGGAAATGGACAGGACTACTCTGGTGCCTCTCCCTTCGAGGGAGAGCGGTGGTGCTTAATCAATTAGTCCTGTCCATGATCTGGTACTGGCTCAACGCTCTGGTCCCGGCCCTGGGTTTCCAGGCCAACCTCCGGACATCAATTCGGGAGTTCTTCTGGTCAGGACTGCACTGGGTCTCTGCAGGAGTTCTCCATCTACCCCGGAGGAGGGAGGGCAGGGCCTGAAGTGTCTCCACATTCAGGTCCATGTCTTCCTGCCTATCCAGGCCCTGCACAGGCTCCTTTCTGGTGCAGGTAGTCCGGCGTGGAGCATACTGGCACACGCCTTCCTGCGCTGCTTCTGAGGGCTCCGATACAACTGGCAGCTCCTTTATCTCCATCCGAGAGGTCTTCCACGAGACCTCTCTGGGCTGCCGGTCTTCTACCAGGACCTCCTCCAGACCTGGAAACTGTTCTCAGCGACCAGGTCTGTGGCGGCCACCGTGGGGGCAGATCTCCTCATGGAGCCCCTGCTACACAACCCCCAGCACCGTGTGCAGGTGGCAGATTCCCCCTTTGGCGTGCCAGAGGTTGGTCCTGGCAGAAGTCACCAGAATCAGAGACCTCCAGGACTACGACTGGGGAGACTGGCTGGATCCCCTAACACCTGGAGAGCCCCATGCGCTGAGCGAGCCTCGTACTCCCCAGTGCGTAGTTCAGGAGGTGAGGGCCGCTTTGCTGCCTGCCGCTCAGGTTTACCTCGACCGGGTCCTAAGAGAGGGCACGCCCCACCCACACTCCACCCCCAGACCCTCTGGACCTTTTCATCAGGCCCCTGGATCCCACTGACCGCCACCCCCTAACCCCCTGTCCCTTCACCGTGAGCCGGCTGCACAATTTGCAGCCAGTCCATTTCCAGACCATGCCAAGGAAACATTTATACATGCTTGTGCTGCACACCCTTCACATCCTCACCCTCCCGCCCCGACACAAAGTGGCTGGACCTCCTGCCACCTCTAGAGGGTGAGGAGCCCCAGTGGGCCAGCCTATATTCCACCCTGGTCCCGAGGCCCACTGGGGATATCAGTTGGCAGCTCCTTCACAGGGCTGTGAGCACGGGCATGTACTTGGCGCGGCTCACCCCATCCCAGACACCTGCCCCTTTTGTGGCATGAGGGAAACCGTGGTGCACATATACCTGGAGTGCACCAGGCTGCAGCCCCTATTCCGGCTCCTCACAAACCTTTTGTTAAGATTTTGGTTGCACTTTTCCCCTTACCTCCTTATCTATGCACTCCCTATCTGTGGCCCCACTAAGTCACGGGACCTCCTGGTCAGCCTCCTCCTGGCTCTAGCTAAAGTGGCCATCTATAAAACCAGGGTGAGGAGGTTGGCTGATGGAGTCTCCTGTGACTGTGGGGCCTATTTCCGATCCTCTGTCCGTTCACGCCTCCGGGCAGAGTTCCTCTGGGTGGCGTCCACTGACTCCCTTGATGCCTTTGAGGAGCAGTGGGTGCTGTCCGGGGTTCTCTGCCCAGTGTCCCCGTCTGGTTCCCTTCGTTTGACCTTTTGACCACACTCCGATGAAGTGAGCTGTATCTCACGAAAGATTATGCTCAAATAAATGTTAGTCTCTAAGGTGCCACAAGTCCTCCTTTTCTTTTTAATCCTGTCCCTGTTATTTCATTAGTTGTTCCCCGTAATTATTTGGTTTTCCAGGTCCTGTGGACCCCCCTTTTTGGCTGAGGGGGGGATCCTTTAGCAGTGGATGGGCTTTGCCCGCCCACTTCCTGGATTCCAATAAGGCTACTCTGCTGTACACAACTGGCCTGGGTCTGTCACAGTACTTAGTTTGGCCATTTTTCACTTTTGTTTGGTTAGTTTCTTAATGGTTTTCATTTCCTTGATATGCATTGGTTTTGCATTACTGTCTTCTATAGCTTGATGGCAGCTGGTCTGCCTATAAAGCATTGATTACATTAGCCTCCAAATGGTTCCAAAGGCGGTGTTATCTAGACTTCAATCTGCCAAACGCACATCCCACTACCAACCTGCAGCTGCTGAGCATGTACTTGAACCTTCTTTTGCCAGGCATTCTGAGATCAGGGTGTGGTTTCATAAGCCGGGGCAGAAGTATGGGTATGTGGGGTCGCCTCGTATAACAGTGGAGGCAGTGACTCCATTTATACAACATCATTTGGAGGGTTCAATGTCCCAGCTTGCCCATGAAGGTAAAGCACCCATTTCCAGAAAAACCTGGCATCCTACACCTTGCCAGTACATCCCATGTTAGTGTCTATGAACCTGCCTCTGTGGTTGACCAGGGACTGTATAACAATAAAATAGTAACTTTGCCGTTTATGTACTAATGTGCTCCTTTTGGAGGATGAATCATGGGAACATGAGTCCCATCGATAGCTCTTGTGTAGTTTGGATAGCCCATTTTCTCAAAGCCAGCAATTATTTCAAGAACACTGTTTATGCCCACCACTTTTGGGTAAACCACAGTCCTGATTGCCTCACAAACCTACTTTACCAAACACCTCACATTTGACTTGCCAACACCAAACTGGTCATCCATGGATTTGTAGCCATCAGAGGTATCCAGCTTCTAGGTGGCTAGAGCAACCTGCTTCTGCACTGGCATGGCATCTTCCATGCATATACTCTGTCACTGGAGAGTCAGCGCAAGCTGCTCACACAGCTCCAGGCATGTATGCTTCTTCATACAAAAGTTCTGGAGCCACTGATGGTCATCCCATATCCACATGATAATGTGATCCCACCACTCTGCTTGTGGCCCTGCTCAAGAAGTACCAGTCTACATATGGAGAATCTGCAGTTATAGCAACAGGCATAAGCAGCATTGGCCAGGTTCTAGATGGCTCATCTGGGTGGTGCCTTTGATAGAACAAATATCACTACTGCAATGTTCACCATCATCTCACAGATGCCCTGCCTAATTCCCAAAATAGGAGTGACAGTACAAGCATGAGAAGGTCTTCCACTATATCTATAGTGCTGGCTCTGGTTTCAGGACACATGCACACTCAAAAATATGGTCAGCTGGACCTTTTGGGAGGTGAAGAGCGCTTACAGTCAAGTGCTGCAGGATGGACAGACAAGTTCTCACACCATACCCCATGAACCAAATCCTAGAGTAGCTACAGCTAACAAGGATGCTAAGAACCCTGGGATACACCCCCCAGAAGACACTGAATTTGACTTGATTTGAGGCTTGTATGCCAATGCAGTGTGAACATTCAAGCACAAGCTTGGAAAGAATGAGTCTGCAGGCATAGGTCACATGGACTCCAGTTTACTGTGCACCATAGACATGCCTTTAGGATGCAGGTTCTTCAGGGGAGAAACCATGAGTGAAATCCTAGTCACATTGATTTCAAAGGGGCCAGCATTTCATCCTATTACTCACTGTGTAAAGCACATCTTTGATAGTATAGAAATATGTTAAATAATAATAATCTGGAAGAAATGGGATAAACTGATTCTAAATAGAAAGAAGTTGCATTGCTCTGATCATGAGCATATTTGGATACTACAAGATAGGTTGGCAGGTGTCAAGGTTCCTCCCCCACTCTGAATGCTAGGGTACAGATGTGGGGACCTGCATGAAAACCTCCTAAGCTTATCTTTACCAGCTTAGGTCAAAACTTCCCCAAGGTACAAAATATTCCACCCTTTGTCCTTGGATTGGCCTCTACCACCACCAAACAAATACTGGTTACTGGGGAAGAGCTGTTTGGAAACATCTTTCCCCCCAAATACTTCCCAAAACCTTGCACCCCACTTCCTGGACAAGGTTTGGTAAAAAGCCTCACCAATTTGCATAGGTGACCACAGACCCAAACCCTTGGATCTGAGAACAATGAAAAAGCATTCAGTTTTCTTACAAGAAGACTTTTAATAGAAATAGGAGTAAATAGAAGTAAAGAAATCCCCTCTGTAAAATCAGGATGGTAGATACCTTACAGGGTAATTAGATTCAAAACATAGAGAACCCCTCTAGGCAAAACCTTAAGTTACAAAAGAGATACACAGACAGAAATAGTTATTCTATTCAGCACAATTCTTTTCTCAGCCATTTAAAGAAATCATAATCTAACACATACCTAGCTAGATTACTTACTAAAAGTTCTAAGACTCCATTTCTGGTCTATCCCCGACAAAAGCAGCATATAGACAGACAGAGACCCTTTGTTTCTCTCCCTCCTCCCAGCTTTTGAAAGTATCTTGTCTCCTCATTGGTCATTTTGGTCAGGTGCCAGTGAGGTTACCTTTAGCTTCTTAACCCTTTACAGGTGAGAGGAGTTGTCCTCTGGCCAGGAAGGATTTTAAAGGGGTTTACCCTTCCCTTTATATTTATGACAGCAGGATATTTATAAACTGCCAGGCGTGGTGGACTGCATAGCTCAGACTGCTAGTACAAATAGGCCATGAAATGTTGTATCCATCAGTTAGATTAATGCATAGCTGAGAATAGAGGATGGGATTTCAAAGGCGTTCAGCATTGATCTAACACTGTTCCTATTTGAAGTCCATGGTAAACTGCCTACTGACTTCAGTGGAAAGAGAGAGCGGCTAATGTTGAGAGCTTTTGAAAAAACTCAATCTGTCTCACTATTTGTCACACATCCACAGGATCGGCACTACATCCCAGCTTTTAAGCAGTCTCTTGGAGGAACCTTTTCAGTGTTCCAGACTCAAGGAGTCTCAGTCTTCCTTTGGTAGACCTCCAGCCTCACTCCTTCTGAGACTGAGCCTCTGCCAGCTATTAGTCAACAGGAACACAGCCTTGAAGTCCTTAGCTTAGCATAGACTACATTTTGACCTCTATTTCTCTATCTGGCCAAGCAGATAAAATCTATTTGGCTGTAGAATAGCGTTACAAGAAAAGTAATGGAAACTCCATTGTTTGAACTGTTTTTGACTATTCTGGACAAGACACTAGTACAGCACTTGTACTCTAGGGATCAAGCTTGCTTGAAATGGGCATAATCTGGACAAGCTATTAGGTCATTTCCATCTCTATCTTTAACAATAATTTTTTTCTTAAAATAACTAGTAGAATTCACCTTTCCAGGATCGAATTCCCCCTTTTTTATCCTTTCTATGGCTGACGGTATTTATATTGAAGATCTTTTGCCTGCACAGACTACCATTATTTTATCCTGCAATGAAATCCTATCATGTGCTAATGATATCATGGTCTTTTGCCATGGGAATGGTTGCAGTACTATTCTAGATTCTAATCTGAGTCTCAGCAGAACCTGAAATATCATCAAAATCTCAAGTTAAAGGACCTATTGCTGCTGTTACCTTTGTTTTCATTATACAGTCTGCCAATAAAGACAAAGCCACTGATCATTGAGCTGCATGTCTGAGAAAACCAACAATAGTACGAAACTTCAGTGGCTTTCCCACATCATCACAGGGCTCAAGTGACTAAGAAGAAAAGTTAAGGAAGCAGCTGGGTTTTGCATGTGAGGATATCTAATATTTTCTGGTCATCAAGCTTGAACAGAAATATCTTATACATCCAGCTACAGAAAGGGGTAGAGAATTGCATGGTAACTAAGTGTCTGTGGGAGAATGGAGATGCTTTGATTGACTTTCATATGCTTAATTGTGGGTATTTAGAAACTGATGTTTGCCTTTAACTTGTGCTTGTGCCTAGAAATCGGAGCAATAGGTGCGCTTTTGGTTACTGAAAAGAATATGGGTTCCACCGTATCTCTCCTTCTCTGTCTCTCTATCATCTCTTGTAGAAAGATCTGGCTGCTACTCTCAGCCTTTTCTTCCTGATAATCCACCTGAAGTACATGGTGTGTGTATTTGTTGTTCTAACATGGCTGGGATAGAAGGGAAAATCTATTCGGGAAAAAAATCATTTGAAAGCATTCGCTCCCCTCCAAATAATTTCTCCCCATCATGCTGTGACTGTGATTCTGTATGCTGATGAGACCATACATTGTAAAGCAGAGAAAATTATCTTCAGCTCCCTGCTCCACAGCTGCTATTGCACTACGTGGGGTGGAATAGCACCTGCACACACTCTTTGCCACATGCATGGGGTATTTGAGCGACTGAATGCATGTAAATGTAAACGTGTGGGCTGCTCCTCTAGCCTGCTCCTGGCCCACTCCCTCACTACTTTTTGTACTGGCCTCTGCAGTGCTGACACAAAGAGCTTTCCCATGGTTGGTTGGTGGGGTTGGGAAAGGGCACCCCCTGTGGCTGCAATTCATCAGACCTTTGTGTCCATCTTCCATAACAGCATGCAGATAGATGTTATTCTTTCATAACCAGAAATAGTTGAGCTTTCTTCTTCATTTAGTCTCGTTATTTGTTAAATGCAGAAAGCGATGACTACATCACCACCTGTTAAGATTGATAATGCACAAGAGTCAGCAAATTCATTAGAATATTGGGACCCAGTCCTGCCGCTATTGAAGGCTTCTGGATGCACAACACTTTTTTGAAAATCCACACCACTTGTTTAGGTGCCGGAATATGAACATATGCTACTAAATTAAGTCAGCAGCCATTTTTGAAAATCATGCTTGGGGTGCAATTTTATGCTTTACTAGGTCCCATGTGACCAAATTAGGGTTGATACTTGAATCATGCATTTATATTTCCTGAATCTGGTGAATTTAAAAGCTAACTTTACCGCTGCCGTAACTCAGGTGTGTTTTGTTGCTGATTTCTTTTAATTTCCATTCTCTGATATAGAGAGGAAAAAAAGAAAAATGTTGATTTCACATTCAGATGAATGAACTACCTTCTCTTATTTAAGACCCCAATTCAACAAAGCTCTTAAGCATCTGTAGCTATGGCTACACTGCAGACCTTACAGCGGCATTGCTGTACCACTGTAAGGTTTCCCATGTAACTGCTCTATGCCAGCAGAAGAGAGCTTGCCTGCTGGCATAATTAAACCACACCGAATAAGTAGCGGTGGCTAAGTCAGCAGGAGAGCATCTACTGCTGACATAGCGCTGTCCACACCAGCAATTTTGTCGGTCAGGGGTGTGTTGTTGTTGTTTTTTTCACACCCAGGCTGACAAAGTTTTACCAACAATAGTGCTAGTGTTGACATAATGCAGTGTAAGTCCCATTAAAGACAATGGGGCTTATGCATGTGTTTAAAAGCTACTTCAAAATCAGAGAAATGCACTGCTAGGTGAAATTCAGCCTAATGCAAAGTCCCAGGCTATGTACACACTACAGCTTGGCTCGGTATAGGTTATGTCACTCAGGTATGCGAATAAGCCTCTGCCCTGAGCGAAGTAAGTTTCACCGACCTAAGCACCGGGGTGGACAGCGCTATGTAGGTGGGAAAGCTACTCCCGCCAGCGTCAGCCCCCACAAGAAGCAGTAGCTGGAATAATTAAGTCAACAGGAGAGCTCTCGCCCATCGGCTTAGAGCATCTGCCCTCGCAGTGCTACAGCTGTAAGTTCTGTAGTGTAACCATAGCCCCAGTCTCTGCACCACTGGAGATCCACTGTAGTCTTCAACATAGGAATTAAGTGGTGCTTAGTCCTTATTCTGGTCATCTGCAAAGGGATGATTATTACCCACCTATGCAGAGGCCTTGCACAAAGGCCTGTCATCATTTATGACCACATCAATGGTTAAATGGTGTCCATACAGGGCCTGGCACAGGATTTCTGCACTGGGTGTGCATTTCATCCCTCTGAGAACACGCCTAAAAACTTCAGCCCACAAAGAAGCGTTCTGCTAAGCTGTAAGCATGTGAAAACAGGGGTTGCAATAGAAGCTGCTGCCTTTGCAACCATCACTAGCATAGTTAACCCAGCTCTGTGGCAATGATCTTTAGGGACCGATTTTGAAAAGTGGCCGCTTTTTTAAAAAATTTTGCACTTAGAGATAATTTTCTGGTACAAAAGTTAGTATCTAAGTACCTGAATGCACAAAATAAGTACTTAGATGGCAAAACAGCAGCATTTTCACTCAGAATTAATTGTGGGTGCAAGGCTGCAACCACAAAGGAGATGGCTGTGTTGAGACTCAAATTAATAAATAAATAAATCAGCCTCCTAGTATTTTTTCTGTTTAGAGCTTTTCAAAGATACTCAGACATGTTCATATTATTCATTAAATGATTAATTTTAACCAAATAAATTGAGGTTACAGGAAGTGTCACTGTATAAAAGACATTGAATGTTAGGTTCATTTTGTATGTAATATATTCAAGGACAAGTCACCCTGGTACCTCAAGCAGTTCACTCATTCACATACTTTACTGTCCAAGCTAAAGTGGATTACCCTGCTAATGTGTTCTGTGTCTCTTTTTATCTATGCAAACAAAACAGAACTAGATTCCCCTGGAATATCGCAGTGACCAGCGAGTCACTGTTGGGTTGCCATGTACTGAGCTCAGATGGCAGTATTATGCATTTAATTACCTTGCACAGACATTAGAGTTGAAATGGGGTATAGTCTGTTAGCTGTGATTTTTGTTGTCATATTGTCCTGTCCATGTCACTTGAAGCTCACACTTCAGTCACATAATACTTTAAGTGCTGAAGAGAAATTACATGGGTAAAATGTTCATGAAGTCACTTTAGTGACAAAAGTGGAGCCAAAAACGAAAGTTTCATATTATCAGCATTATTATCATGAATTGATAACACAGCTCATTAAAATGAAGGCATGCAATTTTTAAGGACAGATTCATTTTTCATAGTATTTCAGGCCTGTACAGTATAACCTTATTTACTGCACAGAGGTCTCCATGGGTTGTGCATTAGTCATTTAATAGCCATATCAGGAAGGATGGGAGATCCTAAAGAAATATGGAGCTCCAATATGCCACATTAGAACTTTTCACTTAGAGGTATTATTTTAAATGGAAAATTATAACTTTGCATAAAATAGAACATGAATTATTTGAATCTGCATTAAGGGCTGTAGCAGTGGCTGGGACATTCTGCCTGCAAAGAACAGAAGCAAATAGATTGCATCCATAGGGGCTGATGGAGCAGAAGCTGGGGCAGCAATCATCCTTCCCTTTCAAAAGGTTCTGTGTATGCTTCAAACAGTCCCGGTGACCTGGTTGGTATGGTAGGTGGATCCATCCCTTTTGGAGTAATTAACATTCCTTGTGATGCTAGACTCCCTTCACCCATGCACTCAGAGATCATGAGGTCTGGGATTGTGCTTTCCCTCTACCTAGGAGCACAAGTGGTGGGGTGAAGTAGAAGAGTGAACTTATAGAAGATGTTTGAGAACCAAGGACACATGAACCACAGCTGTATGGTGTAACATCTGAAATCTGATTTAAACGTCAAATCACAGGTAGTGAGACCAGAAGGATTCTCATGCAAACCCCTGCAATCGACGTGGGTCTGAAACTATCCTCCTGCAGCATCCTCTTGCATAGATGCATAGCAAATAAAAATAAATCTATTCTTCCCTCTGCAGTGTTGGAGTCTTATGGGAAAACTCAGCCATACGGAGATAGTGACTTACTTGAGGTCACGGTGATCTGGCAGAGTGGGCAAGGCCTGCCTATCAGAATAGCCGGATTCTAGTGCTGTCTGAGGCACTGAGTCACTGGGCGATTTTTGGCAAGTAGTTTAGGGTGGGATTATGAAAAACTCTTGATGTTGTCCTAATTCTTTTATTTTGAAATCAGTGTAAGATTCCATTAACTTCATTGTAAGCAAAGTTAGACCAATGTCAAGAACTCTTCAAAATCCCACCCTTAGCCTCTGTGTAGCTCAGTAACTACATTATTAATTATAATTATTATTTACAATGTGGTTTTTCCCAGGTGCTGTACACACCTATGTAGGGATACTTCCAGCCACAGACAATGTGCAGTTTAAATTATTTGTAAAAGGAATGTGTCCAAACTTCCCAAATGAGAACACCTTTCAGAAATCTTTCTTTAGAGCTAAATGATGGAGGTACTGCTGGCTATGATGTAACATCATGTTTTATTGTGTAATTATGATATATCGTACCAATTATATCAAGGCAGGGTAAATTGTAGCCTGCCTCTGTGCTGCCACATCAAGTTGCTGAAAATCTGGAATGAGGGAAAAATGAGAGTTTTCATTGTAACAGCAGAACTAAGCAGTCTCTCTCTATTGCTAAAGGGCTCTCCTCTCTTGATCTCTGGTCTGGTATTTTCCAAGGCTTCACAGGCAGTATTCACAACCTGTTATATTAATATATTAAGTCTTTTCTGTCAGCCCAAGACGTTCCTTGCAGAATCTTCAGAAGATAATCTAAGAGCTCTAATGGAGCCTTCTGTTCCTCTCACAGCTTCACCTCAATCTCAAATGTCATGGTTGCCTGTCTTTAGCCTTTTAGCTTCTTCCCTTCCAGAAAAGTTCCTGGCTTTTGTTTCATTCTAAAGGTCACTGGTAACCATTCCTAGCTTCCACTGGCTATTGTCTCAAAAAATGTGCCATTGCAACTATGGAAAAGGGAGCCAAAACCAGGTTTCCAGTCAGCAGGTTTAGGGGATGATGGTTGCTTTGGAGTTTCTGTTGCATTTGGGACTATACTTGCATGAGCCCCTCAGAGGTCTGGAGGAAAAAAAATCCTTGCCAGGCTCACACACAAATAGGAGGGACTCGCCAGTGTTTGAATTAATATTTAGTTTATTTTTTGAAAGCATATTCAATGTTATTTAGTGGAACATTTGCTCTGTTATAGAAACAATGGATTCATTTGCCTGATGGATTACTGTCCTTATCAATATATTCAGCCCTTCAAGCATACATATTCAGCCATTCTACTCCACATATTCACTCTTTCTAACATATTCTCCCTCTGTCTGTCAAGGAAACGCATACATGTTTTTTTTTTTCATTTCTCTGTGTCAAGGAAACTCATTCATATTTTTAATTCATCTCATTTGTTAGTGAAGTATAATTATCTATAACTGAAATAGCACTGAATGCAAGTAGTAGCTCTTATAGAAATAATTTGATTCCAGTGGTATTCATTTCATGGCCTCTGGACCCTTTTTTATCACACAAAGAGTTTGTTGCTAACAACTGGCAACCATTTTAATTGCTAGGATAGTTCAACTTATATCAGCAACAAATATGCATAAACACTGAGAGTCTTGATGAAATTTGATTTTGATTATTTTTGTTCAAATGGCATTGATGCTCTTCATAATGTATACAGCTTCTCAGACCTGGCTAGAAAGTTAGGCCCTTGTTAGCACCAGCAGTATCCTGTGGTAGTGGACCAGACTCTACATCCAATAGAGTAGGGCTCAGAAGAAGTTTGGTGAATAAATATAAGGCCAGAAAACAACAGAACGGAAGCTAAAGTGTGAGAGCTTATTTTTATTTAAAGGAACACCACCAACTTGAATCTAGCAATTTTAAAAAGCCTAATTGAAAGTAGTTTCAGGCAGTGCCCCAATTTACCCAGGTTTTTTGTTGTTTTACAATCACATTTCGCATTTTTTTTTTAAATTCCTCTTGACGGCTTTGTGAAGACCCACTCAAACAACTTTAGAAGTGACTGATTAACTAGTGGACCTGGTCCTGCGTTAAACACTTAAATACATGTGTAGCTTTACTTAAATGATGTCTTTGTGATGATATATGTGACTGAAATTATCTACATGCTTAAGTGCTTGCAGAATTGGAGCCTAGCTGACTATGCAGGTAAAACAGACCAATTAACTATACGAGTGAAATGCAACAAAATGAACACAGTGGAAAAAGAGATAAATATAAGTTGCTCTAATTTCAGTCATAGCAAATTAGACTTAATTGTAACAAGAGTAAACAATGTGATATAAATGTGATTTTTTTCCAGGTGATCAGGTCCCTAAAAACAGAGCTAGAAATGGGATTTTGTATGTTTAGGTGAAAGGAGCGGAATGGCTTTTGCTACTGTCAAAAACTAGAGAGAGGCAGTTTAAGCAGTGGTCAGAAGGTGGTCTAGTCAGTTGGCACAGTGCATGGAGAAGTGATGAGTAGCGGAGCTAGTCAGCATAATTTAAATGAAATCTTTATGGTTGAAAAATGTCCCTTTCAAAAAAAAATTGTGAAAAAAAGACATTTTCAATTTTTTTTATTCAAAGTGTTGTGCTTCTTTTTTTTCCTTGAAATTTTTATTGAAAATAGTAATGAAATCTCTCAGTAATATGCTCAATTTCTGATAATCTTTAAAAAAAACTGAAAAAATGTTTAAAAACATGCAAATTTTAGAAAAAATGAAAAATGGGCTGATGTCAACCAGTCTGAAATGAAATAAATATGAATTTTTTTTTTCAAAAATTGTTTGGTTTTTCCCCAGCTCTCGTCAATAGCTTACAAGTAGAAAAGGGGAACAGATGGAGAAGAGATGAATAGTGTAATTTAAAAGTGTTAAAGCGAAAATGACTACCAAT
The DNA here is from genome assembly GCF_965140285.1 of Lepidochelys kempii. Taxonomy (NCBI): domain Eukaryota; kingdom Metazoa; phylum Chordata; order Testudines; family Cheloniidae; genus Lepidochelys; species Lepidochelys kempii. The sequence continues at coordinate 27,444,833 of NC_136387.1, forward strand.
AAATGACTCTAACTCCTCAAGATTTGTTCAGCTAATCTGTGTACATCTGAGATCTGTATTCTATCATAAATGCCAATTATCTTTATTTGGACAATTTACAAAAAAAATAGGCATGTTATGGGGGATTTTTTTCTCTGTGGTTCAGATTTTCAGAAATGCAGGTAAGTAATATGTATAGCAAATGCCAAATGCAAAGTGTTTAGCGCCAGAGAGTTTTGAGTTATGTAATGCAAATTTTAATCTAAAAAAACCTACAGAGTGATGTCTTTGGGTCCCCCACCCCCCGCATTCTTCTGCCATATTTGCTTAACTCAGCAATAGCAGGAAGTGCTGGCTGAAGATGTAGAAAAAAATACCTTTGGACAAAATCCAAATTTCAGCCTAAAAACAATGTGTTGGTTGAATTATAAATATGGAAAAACAGGTTATTCGAATGGAATCCTGAATGTTATCTTGCTGCAATAAATTGTTTTTATTCCCAAATGCTTGCTAGACTATATGTCTACATTTGAAAATAATCTAAGTACTAACATTTCAAGATTACTGAAAATACAATCTTTTTTGCCCCTCAGCTAAGTTATGAATTCTCTCTTTCTGTGTAAGAGTTAATGACTTAAGAATTGCATTTGAAACTGATTAGGGAAAAGGTTAAAGCTAAAATACCTGTATATGTTACATGCAAACTATCTGAATTTAAGTAGTGAGAGTGAAAGTAATTTATTTATCTTAGAACTGAATTTATTTAACTGCCCATTTTGCAGTTCAGAAACAGAGGATGTTGGACTCTCATCGGGAGATGGCAAAACCATCTTTTAATCTGTTTAAAATGTACACAAAGGGAGGAAACGTATGATGATGATGTTGAAGAAACTTACTGAGTAGCTGGAGGTAGGTATGTCTGATGGGCATGTGGGTTAAGATCTAAGAGATGAATTGCCCACACAAATATCTTGTAACATGATTTGCAAAATTGTTAACTTCAATGATGTGAAAAACCCATAGACTGAAAAGGTTCCAAATTTGGTTTCAGTCCAAGAAGAACCCGGCATTTCAGACTTCAAGCCCAGTGTTTTTATTTTGCAAATTTAGTAAGAAATAACATGGAAAAAAACCTTTCTGGTTTGTCCTAGTTTGGTCAGAAATCCTTAGAACAGCCTTCCAACTGTTCTTTTGATACTTCTGGACCCAGAGACCAAAAACACAGAAGTAAGTGTAAATAATACTTTTGAACTTCAAAAGAAGTTTGGTTTTAGTTCTTATTCTCTCTAGAGATGGGTGACCTAGTAGAGTCAAAAGCAAAATTAAATTTAGCAAATTGTTGGTCTGAATGTAATCAGTTTTGTGCATTGCAGTATGGAGGCACAATCAGAGAGCCCATGGGATGTTTGGATTCAGGCTTTTGGTCAGGAATAAATACCGGTTACAAAGCTTGACTCTGATCTACCTCAAGATTCAGAGATGTTTGACAGGGCCGGCCTTAGGGAAAATGGCACCATGGGCGAACTTGGATTTTGGTGCTCCTGCCCCCCATGGGTATGGTGCCGCCCCATTGCCCGTGGTCCCCGAAGGCCTCCCCAGGCTCCCTTCCCCCCAACCCCTGCACTATGCCTTCACCTCTAATCCCTGCACTCCTCTCACGTGCCCCTAACCCCTGCACTGTGCCCCCTTCACCCCAACCCCTGCACCCCCTCCTGTGCCCCTAATCCCTGCACCCTTTCACTCCTGCCCTCTGCACCTCCCTCCTGTGCCCCTAACACCTTTACTGTGCTCCCTTCACCCCAACCCCTATTCTCCACTCCTGTGCCCCTAACCTCTGCAGTGTTCTCCCTGCATCTCTCTCCTGTGCCCCTAACGCTTTCACTGTGCCCCCTTCGCTCCTACCCCCTGCACCTCCATCCTGAGTCCCTAACATCTGCATCCCCTTCCTGCACCCCCGCGTGAGGAAACTGACCCACCTGGATGCACAGAGCAGTGGCATTGCTGCTCGCTCCCCCACTGGACTGCTGCTCCTCCACCCTTGCACCCTCTGGGCTGCGTAAGGAGAGGGCAGGAGAGCAGCAGCTGCTGATGCCTCAGCACAGCCCAGGTGGGGAAGTGACCTGAATGCAGGGAGCCCTGGTGTTGTGTGTATTAGCGGTAGGGGGGAGAAAGAGAGTGTGTGTGAGAGACAGTGTGTGTGGTGTTGAGGGGAATGTGTGTGTGCCTGAGTGTATGAGTGTGCTGTCTCTTAAGAAGGCTTGTGTTCAGACACAAGCAGCCACCAGCAGCTCTGGACCCTGAGAGGCAGCAGCATACACACTGTCCCGTCATCCCAGCTCAGTGGAAATCGGGTGCCTGGGTGAGGGGGACACCCCGACATAAGCCCTCCCACAGCAGATAGGAGGACGCTCCCAGTCCGGAGTGGCCAGGCGCAGCTCCAGGGAGGAAGAGTGGGGGACAAGAACAGCAGCGGCTGCACACATGGAGCAGGGGGGAGGAGGGGAACCCCTGCTCCAGAGGAGTCACCTGGCTCAGACCCCTGGTCATCCAACTGCCCCCTGCAGCTTGGGTCTTCCCCCCACCCGCTCTCCAGCACTGCTGCTCGCCTGCCTGCCTGCTGCCACCCTCAGCCCAGCTGGCTCTCGGCAGGCCAGGTAGAAATCCAAACCCTGAGCATGGCTCCCTCTTTGGCTAGGCGCCCTGGGCAGGAGCCCGGGCACCCCACCCCAAAGGCCAGCCCTGATGTTTGATTTGGGTTTGGGTTCATCTCCAGTAAGAATAAATCTCAAAGGACGCCTATGCCACTTGACAAAAGAATACAATAGTTCTTGGGATAAAGAATGCAGCCAGGACAAACCAGAATGTCTGTTTTCATGTTATTTCCTGCCTAATGCCATACAATTAAGACATTTGGGATTAAAGTCTGAATTGTTGGGTCCTCCTTGTTGTGCAGTGCTCAGGCCTCAAAGGAGCCAGAACACAAATGAGAATCTGGCCTTTCTCCTTTCCATTTTGAAGAATGAGAGGCTATGTGCAGTGGCATATCTTGCTTCGTGAATGTGTTAGATGGTGCCAGAGCACATTTCTTTGTTAACCCTACACATGACTGGGAAATGCTCATCTGGATTTTTTTTTAACATAAAACAAGAAACATTATTAATGTCAATTTTCACAAGATAATAGCCCAGTTTGTTTGGGTTTTTGGTTTGTTTATTTTAACACAGAATCAGTTATTCTCTAATATCACTCTTTGGAGGGAAATCCTTATAGTTAGTTAGAAACTCCCAATGCACAGGAACTAATAGTATGTAACACTATGTTCCAGAAATGCCATTTATTCTCTCTTGATGCTGCGGAGAAAGCTACCAACAGGCTGGCATACGTTATTTGCTTAACACTTCCATTTACAACAGTACTGCTTTGAACAAACATGGCTAAAATGCAAGATACTTATATGGCCCCCAGTTCTGAGAATATCAGCGATCTTCACCATCTTTAATATATTTATCCTCACAATAATCCTGTGAGATAGGGCAGCACTATTATCCTCACTGCACAGATGGGGAACTGAGGCACATAGAGCCCAAGTGACTTGCCCAAGGTCACACAGGACGTCTGTGGCAGAGCAGGGACTTAAATCCCAATCTCTCAAATCCTAGACTAGTGCCTGAACCACTGGACCATCCATCCTTTCTAACCTTTTGGGCACTAAAGAGTTACCACAGAACTTACTAAGATTTTACATTGGCATTAGGAATGGGCAAAATGAGTATGTTAAAACAGGAATGAACTTTCATACCAAACTACAACCAAACCGTCTGCTTCATGTGGCTAGGGGGGATAGTCTGGGAAACTTCAGTCAAGGACGCCTCCTTCTACTGCTTCTTGTGCTGAGTTCTCTACTTCTGGATTTAATGACCTTCCAGTTTTGTTGGAAAACACTGGTGGAAATCAATTATGGACTACATCTGCCTCTGTGTGTGTGTATGGAGAGAGAGAGAGATGAAGGGCTGTATCAGCACTGATGTGATCACAGCAACATGGCCTTTATTGAAAACAACAACAGCAACAAAATGTGTCCAGGAGCTTTTGTATAACGGAGGCTCCCAATGAATAAACTTACATGGTGAGGGAAGCCAAACATACCAGTAGATTTGTGTTGAATCAGGCTCTTGGCTATCAAAACCTTTTCCTAAGTGAAGGTTGTAATTGGTAACCATTGTAGCTTTGGTACTGGATAGAATAAATACTGGCAAATCTTTATGAAAAAAGCCCATCAACGAGGTTGCAGTGAATCTTGATCTTTTCCTTAAAATTATCACAGTTTGGCTGATGTTAAATGTATTCATCTTTGAAATACTGTCACACCCTTTTCTTATAATAAGGCAGACTATAATAAATAAGGGGTATCAGCTCTATGATTTAAAAAGGTTACAAACAAAAATAAAAATACAACCAAACAAAAAAGAGACCAAAGAGAAGACAAAGTAATATTTAAATTTTGGGGACAAAAGTTAGCTTTTGCTTTTTCAGTTGACATTTTATTGAATGTCACTGAGAATGAATAAACAAGCTAATGAGGTTTTTGCTAAATCTCTGCAAACACGTTTTGAATCCAAAAAGCCCACTCATCCCATAATCTTGAACTTTCTATTTGGGGGCCTATTTGAGTGTCCCCTGGTTTTGCAATGATGCATTCATTCAACAAAAATGTGATCAGCATCAAAGGCTTAAAATTCAGATTAACCACTTTTTGGCACCTCACCTCTTTCCAGCTTGAACTTGGAATCTCCTCCGTGCATAGACCACTAATGAGCAAATCCTTACTTATGAATTCAGTTCAGAATGGATTTTTTTTCTTTTGCATAATGTCTGCTTTGAAGTCAGGCAGTCCAAGAAAGTGATTGATCTCACCCAAGTTCATAACTTTTTCAAAGTACAGCCGATATCATTAAATTTTAATTAACCCTTTGAGCTCCTTCTATGATGTAAAGATGAGGGAACATCAAAGGCTCATGTGTTAGAGCAGCAGTGGAATCTTTTGAGCTGGCTTAGCCTCATTGAAGCTATCTCAGCTGCAAAATATTTCAGCTCTGTAGTCAGCTCAATTCTAGTTACTGGTTCTATTCTGCGTTCGAAGAGGCAAAGCTATTGTTATAGTCTCAGCTAAAGCTATTTATAAACTGTAATACTGAGCATTCCCTTCTCTATTAGTGTTCCTCCCCCTATTCAAAAAAGTACATTAAAAATGTATAAAATAAATGAATAAATAACATTCAATGTTTTAATTTTTCTTTCTTTGTCTATGGTCACATTAAATATATTTCTGTTAGTTGCCTTTATGAAAAATCTCTAGCATTTCATGGGAATTAAAGAAATAGGGTTTGATAGAAATTCCTATAAAAATTATTCACCTTTCCTTTTATCCATTCTGTAGAATTCCTGATCCATGCAGAGGGGTTCAATTTACAATGAGCCTCACAGGCATCTAGTATAAAATCGGTTTCGTACAGCAGAGGAAACAGCTGAGCTTGAGAGATGCTACCGCCTCACGGGCCAATTCGGTTTTGTCCTGCACTTTGTGCAGTCATTTACATCACTGCAAAGTGATTTGAACCTAATTGCTTTGTACTAACTGTGTGTAGTTGTAAATTGCTGCATAAGGCATAAAGCAACAATTAATTGAGCCTTCGGTCTCTCCTTTAGCAGGAGAAGAGATGGCTGAGAAAGGCTGACTATAGGTCTCTGTGCGTTGGTGACCCAACCCTGGATAAAACCCATATCTGGGAGTAGGAGAAACAGGGTAGGGGGAGGAGAGAGAGTGAGTGAGAAGGGAAAACCACTAGACCGCTCCTTTGCTCTGTAGCATGAGTAGGATAGCAGAGGCAGAGTCTACCTTTCTTCCTTTTCTCATGATGGGTGTAAAAGAGGTTTCTGACAGAAGAAGTGGTGGGGAGGAGAGAATCATTATGGAAGCATCTGTCCTTCCTCAGTCATCACCTCTTCAGTTAGTGGCTTTTGGTTTTGGTTGGTTGGGATTTGTGGGGGTAGGAGTGGGGTGGAAGTAGAAATACAGGTGGCTGCCTTTATCCAGTATTTCTTTCCTTTAGTGAGGGGGGCTGATGGAAGAGCTTATACCTCATGGATGTGACTCAAGCATCTTGTAAGAGGGAGTGAATGTTTGTATGTGGGGTTGGCAAGTAAGATGCATATTAGGTGTAAAAGAAATCAGCCTGAATTAGGGTATGATTGCCTGATGGTCTCATTGTATTATAAGCATAGTCACATTTCATCTCATAGGTATTTATGGGGAAAAAGTAGCCAACAAGGGTGCAACTTTCCCCTACTATTCCTGGCTGCTCTGGAACCTGCAGCATTCAGAGGGTGAGTTCCAAACTGGGGAAGAGCCTGGTCTGCTTCACGAGTAGATTCCCTCACACACTCCCAGCAATGAGTAAGGTGTATGGATGGCTTGTACAAGGACTGGATGGATCCTTCTATGACAGCCAAAGATTAAGGGTGATAAAGGTGGGGAGACAGTTTTTGTAGTGTTATTATTGTGCCCATTTCAAGGGCAAAGGAGCCTGAATGTAGCCTGATGAAATAGAACTGGCTAAACCTGCATATTAATAAAGGGGATGAATTCAAGTTTTTGAAGTGATGGTTGCAAAAAATCTTCCAGAAAATGGCAGCTTCTTCCCCCACACCCAAGTTCTAAACTGATGAAAATATAGATAATGCATAGATTACTCATTTTTCCATCTGTCAGACTGGTTTAGGATTACAGACAAGGACAGCATAAAATCTGGTGTGTAATGCATGAATGGAAATGGAGTTGTGACATCTGTATATATGGTCTGAAAACAGACATATGGAATGGAGCTTTCATGAGGAACTCTTTCTTACAAGCCTCAATTTTCCCCCATTGGCAACATAATAGTGTGTGTGTGTGTGTGTGTATGTGAGAGAGAGAGAGATGCAGCTGTGGCATTCACTACTTAGCGCAATTCTAAATTGCATAGAGCAATACAATTTCAGTACAATTTCTTGCTCTCAGTTAGTTATTCACATAATGGTATATGTTAGACATAGGGATCTAAACACAAATGTGTAAACAATGTTATAGCTATTTTTATTCTTCAAGACAATAAAGAAAAGATGGGGTGTATTCTCCTAAATCACTTAGGGTCTTTTTAAAAATCTTCCTACTATGATGCATGTAAGATCTGTGCAGTGGCAGATTTTTTCACATCTGAGGAATCCCCCTTAATTTTTTTTACCAGGTAGTGGGGGGATTGGGGTCACCCTAGTGTCAGGGATGTGCCTGTGACATATCCTCCCACCCCACTCTCCTGCTGGTAATAGCTTATCTAAAGTGATCACTCTCCTTACAATGTGTAAGGAGGGGGGTGGGAGGGGGTATTGTTTCACCGTCTCTGTGTATATAATGTCTGCTGCAGTTTCCACAGGATGCATCCGATGCAGTGAGCTGTCGCTCACGAAAGCTCATGCTCAAATAAATTGGTTCGTCGCTAAGGTGCCACAACTACTCCTTTGCTTTTTGCGGATACAGACGAACGCGGCTGCTCCTCTGAAACCTGCTAAAATACTCTGAGGCTTCTAAGGATGGTACAAAATGAGTGTCCACTTAGGTGACCGAAGCTAGCTGTGGAACACCTACACTTTCATAACAGTGTTTCACCCAGCCACACAAAGTGCTTTGTGTGCTCTTGCCTGCATCAGGGCTTCTGGCTTCCAGCTTGCAATGGCAAATCTCAACATTGTCTGGCAGCTTCTATCCTCAAAGTAAAACTGTGGGAGTTATGAAAATCAAAGGCCACTGGGCAGAGGAGAATTGGCAAGGTCCATGATACAGATCATGAAGGAAGGGATGCAGAAATTGGCCTTGCCTAAGGTGGTCTGACCTTAGGCCAGCCTGGAATCATTCTGATTTTTAGAACAGTCTCTTCTCTTCATAACTTGCTTGTTACGTACTATCTACCATACTGGAGAGACCAATAGGTAAATCTGAAAGTAGGGGGAAAAGGAAAAAATGTTAATCATATTTCAAATTATATCTATCTTGGGTGCATGATACTTGTTAATGTAAAATGGGACCTGGAGCTCTAACTTCCTATACACTCTTTTTAAAACATATCTCTGAATTTCAATGGCTGTGCACCAAAAGAGCTGAAATAGCATTTCTTTGACAGTCAAAAGAAAAAAAAAAAGACTATAATGCAGGACATATTGGATAAGAAAACTACAGTAACAGAGGACATTTCTAGTGACATCAAACATGGATTTTTTTGTTTTGTTCTGTTAAATGAATTTAGCACTCATTAGAACTGATGATTTGACATTTTAGCATCTTACATCCTTTCCCTTTTCATAGGCAGCAGAAATGCAAGCTTCCCTACTACGATATCCTGCCACTGTGCATCAACTCTCACTTGAAGGGCCTAACTGAGCGGGAGGTTTGTTTTCATGTCCATTCAGTCCAGGCATCTGGACTGGAACTGTTGAAAAGGGTACCAATATCGTCAGGTTTTTTGCTATGTCAGTTGTTCTGCACCAGTAGAGATGAAATAGCATTTTCTTGGCAATTCCTACTCCATCTAGTCATTTCCTATTATGGCTGCCACCTTCCCCTTGCTACACCTGTCAGTGGACTGAGTCCACCTACATAATTTACATGCCTTGTCAGGTTACTGCTGGTTTCAGTCACTTTCAGCTAAAGGTGGATTCAAACTAGAAACCTAAAGCAATGGTTCTCTGTTTTTTCAACTTGATCCCAAAATTCGCATGGCCAGAACACACACAAATGCCACAATCCGTTGTTGTCTCAAAGCCCTCAACTCTAGACAAAGCGTGGCTTCAAGGTTTTCTGTGGAGCCAGCTCCTCAGGCTTTGATAGGTGTCTGGAGGAAGTAGCACGAAGTGTGGTGAAGTTGGAAGACAGCTTGAGTAACCTAGAAGAGGGTAATAGTGAAGAGCTGGAGTTTGGGTGGGGGTTAAACTGTGCTTTGCTGTGGCAGCAGGAGCAAGGGAGAAAGAGAGCTGACTGTCTACTTCCTTTCTTTCACTCACTCCCATTTTGTCTTAGTGCTTGTGTGATTTAGCTGCAGGGTGTGTGTGATTGAACAGACATTTCTTTATTACCTGGATGAGAATCGGTGTGCCAAAGGAGACAGGCTCCCTAAGAATCCCAACTCTTCCAGGCCTACATGATTTATACTTTGTACAATTTGAAATTTTTCGGCCTTATTTCTTTTCTGTTTCAGTGGAACAAATATCAATTATCCAGGTCATATAAGAAAAATGTGATGAATTGTACACAGCATTTACAGCTAATTATTGAGTTAGCAACATTTTGAGTTTTGCCTGTGACCGAAAGCAGTGTTGAAAAAATCAGTTTATTATCCCTGCTAAATCATAATGAAGACCAACAAAAGAAATCCTAGGTAAGCTATATTGGGCCCTTGTGTAACCATATTAAAGCGTGTTTTAATATCAAGGATTTAGTGGGCCCCAGAGTCATATTTTAAAAATGTTTGCACTTAAACTTGTTTGTTATGATGAAGCGTCTTATCTTTCTTCTTGCTTTTTTACAAACTAAGACTAGGTAGAATAAATTGTAAATGTATTTTATTTTTTCTTGACTTCCTGACCCTTAAGAAATTAGTTTGTGACTTTGTAAGACATTTTTGGATTTAGAAGCCTTCAATCTTTTGTATAACATCAAAGATACAGGGAGAGGGTCTCATCTTGTAAATAAGATTCATTTTAATTCTTTTTTATGAAGTACTTCAGTGGAAGAGACTAGAGTGCAGGGAGATGCTATTTAGAAAACAATTTTGCCCTTCAGAAAGCGCAAAGACTTTGAAAAGGACAGGAAGTGAGAAGACTTTATTACAGTAATATGAATTACACCAAAATCAGATTGGCTGGAAAACAAATGGCTGCATTTACATTCTGTTGCTGTTGTGCATTACAATGATAGTTGGCTACATTAATATTGCAACTGCTGCTGCTACAGGGCAATTTGTGTACATCACCAAATAATCAGTAATTCTAAATCTAGATAATGGTATTATTAGTCACATCATTCTGAACTTCAGTTCAATTATTAAGAAGCATTATTAGGTGCATGGGGATATTTGTACTATTAAAATGGTCAAATATCATTACAGACACTGGAGGATCAACCATCAAACTATTGCAAATCTTAAGCATTGAAATTACTTCAAGACATATGTTGAGCCTTTGTAACCCATGTTCTTCTTCAAGGGATTTACAATGTTAAGCCAATTAATTACATGGGTAAAATATTGCATAGTAGTCTAACTCTGCTGCCATGCCGCTGTGAAAGTATTATGTCCCCTAAATTAAGCAGAATCCTAATCATGATGATATTACCTGGATGGGAAACTAACTGAGAAAATTCAAGATGTTGCAGGAAGTAGCGTGGTTGTCTGTGCCACTATCAAAAGAGGATTTATCCAGAGACAGGGATGTTTGCTTAGGAGCCTATCCAAAAGTCCAACTTAGTAATTACTTTCTACCCACATAAATTCTTCTTAGAATTTCAGCTGAAATTTCATTCTTCCTTCCTATGTGCTGCTGCTGAGTATCACCCCAGAGAGGGCTGGATTTTGGTAGTAGGTGAAATGATTCTTGAATTATAGTGGGAAAGACAGCAACTTCTAAGGTTAAGTTTGGAAAACATTTTCTGTTACAACCTCATCTTCACTTACAGTATGTACAGTTTGTAACGCACTTTGGAATGAACAATGAAGTGGCAAAGTAAGTAAGATCATTATTAAATGCAATCATAACTTTATATGAATTATTGACCAACTTGAACTTCCAGTAAATTGTCCTGATTTTAAAAGTCTAAAACAAACTTTGAAAAGAAAAACAGCACCTGAGTATACAGCGCCACATTTCTAGAACTTCTCTGTCTAGGAAAGAGAAATTATGGAATCAAAATATGAGAAAATTAAAAATCAGAACAAAGTGACATGATGAGAAATGTTTCTAAAATCTCTTGGGCCAGGATGAGATTAAACTATTAACATAAAGGAAGGCACTTTTTACATGCCTCATTTTATTCTTTAAAAAAGGTATCTTTGTTTCAAGCAGGTAGAGGGGAGATAGTAATGTGGACAGATTTTTTTATTTAGGGATTAGAAGGGCCAAATTCATCCACAGTGTAACTCTATTACAGTCAGTGGAGTTATACCAGGGATGAATTTGACCTTTGCTACTATGCTTCTTCACTGGGTTAAGAGAGAAAGAAAAGAATAAACCCACTAGAATCATACCATCAGTAGTTCAGAGTTGTTCTAGTATGATTATAAGCCGGGTTTCTCTTCTCTACAGGGAGTAAAATATTGCTTATTGTTGTTACATAGGCAATATAGTGTGGATTGACTTGACATAAAAAAACATTAAAATGATCATTGTACTTATACCATAAAAATGCCATACTGTAAAACACAGCTAACACTGAAACACACAGCTACCTATCCTCCCTGGACTAATTATTTTAAAAACACAAAAACACTGTACCAAAAGCAGTCTTAGCCTTAGCTGTTGCTGTCCACATATGCAAGAAATCAAACGAGTTATCTTGGTTTGTGGATAACATAATGGGAAGCCTAAGAATGTTGATATTCCTTAGGGACTACTCTGTCCCAATAGTGTAGCATGATACTACAAGCATATGGGGTATTCAGAAATCCCTAACCAACAATCGTGGTCCATTGACTTCAATGGAAGTAGTAGGTAAGCAAAGAATGCAGGATAAGACCAAGTGTGCATTGGTGCTATGGATGGACAGAAATACTCAAATAAATCAAATCAGAAATACTAAATTCAAACTAAATTTCCTATCCATTGAGGTAATGAATCAATAAAGTATGATATTTGCTTAGAAACCTTCCATTCTATAACCACAAAGGAAATTTTCAATATTAATGTATGCAGTATACCTGCTATAACTCTCTTTCTTGTTTACTACACCTTTTATTTCAGATAAGTCTGCCAATTTTCATTCTGTGAGGCCCTCCACAATTCAGAATAGTGTTTAGTTCAAGATGGCTGTTGTTCACGAGTACAGGCACAGAGTGATCACTTATGGACACTTTACTTTTGTTCCCTTTTGTTTTGTTCCCCACCGCTCCCCTAATCTAAAATAAAACTCAGCCAGACTGAGAAATCATGTTGCTATGAAACTATGGTGATGCTGGATAGTGTTTTATAAGGGAAGAAAAAAGAGCATGCTTTTTTATTGGATTTTAAGGATTCCAAGAGATGTAGGGTCTGATTCTGAAATCACAAAGACGTAAATTGTGAGTAACTTTGTTGTCAGGAGTAAACATACATTGATATAAAATACAGAGTGAGATCAGAATCAAGCCCATGCTGTGACTGAATTTTTAAAATGGATTGGATAGTTGTATGGCCAGCTGAAGCTGATGACAGCTGAAGCTATGCAAGATAAAAGATTTTTTTTTTAAAAAAGTAAAGATGGGGGTAATCAAATCTTATATTTCATGTCCTAAGTTAATATCTATGTGTGGGCCAGAAACAAATTCCTGCCTCCAAGTGCATATTTCAGCATTCCTCTGAACCTTAACTACTAGCTAATTCTGAAGGCAGGGTACTGTGCAAGGACCAGCAGTGTAATCTGGTTTGCTTAATCCTGTGTTCCTTTGTTTTGCGCAGTCTTTGCTGCTTCAGGAGACACAGGTTGTGCAAAATACCAGACTTTAACAAAAATACACAAAAAATATACCTGATGGCTTTTCCCTTCCTAGATCAGAGTGAAGTTTTAAAGATTTTACAACTTTGTGGTTGTCAGATGGGCAAAAAACAGTTAGCTAGAATGCAAGCATTTCTAACAAGAGTGGTCTCTTCTGGCAGAACCAGCTTCAAATAATCTGCACACTGAGAAAAGGAGTACTTGTGGCACCTTAGAGACTAACCAATTTATTTGAGCATGAGCTTTCGTGAGCTACAGCTCACTTCATCGGATGCATGAATGCATTAGGCATGCATCCGATGAAGTGAGCTGTAGCTCACGAAAGCTCATGCTCAAATAAATTGGTTAGTCTCTAAGGTGCCACAAGTACTCCTTTTCTTTTTGCGAATACAGACTAACATGGCTGTTACTCTGAAACCTGCACACTGAGAGGAGCTCTGTTTGATGTAGCCAGTTTTGTAAAAGCTGATTCAGGATTTAGACTCCTACAGGGTCCTCATAAACTGAATATAAAATAAAAAATAAGGAACAATCTTAAAGATTTAATATATAAAGAATTTTTCTGATATGATGTTACTTTTTCCCCAAATGAAATGTGCCCCTACTAAAATAAAATAAAACAATAAAAACCAATTCTGTTTATGTTCTTTAAGTCAGGAATGAGTGCTGGCAGGTTTTGTGATCACAAAGAGCTATACCTGTTCACCCTTTGGCCTTGTAGTTGTTAGTATTTTTGAGATGTGGATTTATTTAATTAGCATGGCCCAAACTGGCCCTAATCCTCCATTCTTGCCAAACTACCTTCCACACAGGACGCAGTGGGCTTGAGGGGAAAAAGAGCTTTGTGTTTAATCTGCATTTGTGCTCCCCTGGTTCCTGGCATTTGGATACTCTAACTTATTCCTACCTGCAGCATCCCCAAGGGTGCTATAGTTTGGGTCTGATGCAGTGCAGTGTGCTTTGGCCATGCTGCTGATGATGGGGCTATGAGTGAGAATGGCATAGCACTGGGCTGGTTAACTACCTTAAGACTATACCAGCTTTATGCCACCCGGTATCCACCTAACCCATGGGAATTTCCAGCCGTCCTCTTAAGCGAGGTTTAAGGTTGGCGAGGGATGTGTGTGTGGAAGGGAGGAGAAACAATTTACAATTTATGATAACAGACTGCTGTTTCTTTCCTCCATGAGAGTTCTCTTAAGCATCAGGGCAGGTATCATGTAGAAATCATGCTTTGCTTCTGTGCTACTGGGGGAAAGATATTCCTTAAAGCCTCTTTCCCAAGCTATGTGCACCCATGAAACAAAGGCTAGGATTTGGCATACAGTATCTGTGTTGGTTTTTTAATTAATAGGAAAGTGAGATGATTGCCTAAACAACATTTTATCAAGGTGCATTCCCTGCAGCTGAGCCATTAGATAACTTTGATATCTGATATTAGGGGCCACACACAATAAGGCAGTTTTTACTTCTTTAATTTCCATCTACCTACTAGCAAGCATTTGAAAGTTGTGTATGGCAAAGCATGGGATATGCAAAGCATTCTCCAGAATTTCATAATTAGAGTACCTGCTTATCCAAAGGGCAAACTGTCCACAAATGACTGCACCACAACTAAAGGGGGGCAGAATTTGTCTGGGCTGACTCAAAGAAGGTCAGCTCTGCTTTGTGGGGGGTGGGGGTAAGGAAAAAGGTCAGAAACTGCTGTACAAAGGTGCTTGGTGGTCAGCTTTGCAGCAGTGATTCACCCCCACGCCCCCCAGGAATGTGCATAAAAGTACAAAACCTGGGTGGGGCAAATCTCTTTGCTCCACATGGCGAGGAAGCCAGCACCCACCCTTCCTCCCCTTGTGAATGCGAATGGCAGGCTGGATTAGGACCTGCTGTGGGCTTTACACTAGTCGCCCCTTTTAAAGGGAGGCTGCGAAGGAATTTTTTCTGCACCACCACAGTTGGCTTTGGTGGAGTGTTTTTTTTTTTTGCCTTCCCCACAGTGGCTGTGAGGATGGACCTTTTCTGGTGGAAAGAAAAGGTGGTAGGTCATATGTCACAACTTATTTTGTGCAGTTGGGCAGATGTTCAGTGCAGGTACTCCATAGCGAGGGCAGCCAGTGACCAGATAAATGGCCTTTTAAACGACTTAAAAGGAGGTACTGGATAAAGGAACAGAATAGAGGAGCGGGTTTGGGGACTCCTATGATTGGTACGGCAGGGAGCCAAATCCCCCTCCTGCCCCCATTCCATAGCCCTACTTAACCCTCTTACGAGGCTGGTGGATGGTAAGGACCAAGCCGTAGGTCGACTGGGGGACCTGGATGGAAACAAAAAGGGGCTGGGGGAAGCCCCAGAGAATTGATTTGAATAAGCATGGATTGGCCTGCACTGTCCACTTTATCTGCTGGGCAGTCCCAGACATCTATATAATGAAGTTGTGGCCTGATTAAAACCCATAACAAGTCTCCAGTCCCTCTTGTGTTGTACCCAGACAGTGATTCAGATCAAATACTGTTCATTCCAGTTGATATTTACCTTTACAGTTTAGCAAATGTGCTATTTTCATATAACACATTCATATGAATGCACAATATAGTACAATGTGTACATTTAAAAGTAAAAATTATTTTGTGAGCCATAGATCTGTTGATTAAGAAGCATGATTTGTTTTAATAGAGACAGGATAGGCCCCAAACCTGTAAACTTAGAGAAAGTTAAGCTGTGTATGGCTTGGTTCCAGCTCAAATTTTTCAGGTATATATTTTTTTGCAAAAGAAAAAATTGTGTTTGAATGTGTGTACTTACATGTGTGCTGGGTTCTGATTGCTTGTAAATATGAAACATGGATTCCATTTTCCAGAAATACTTTTAACAATTGGCACATCTAATGTAAGCAAAATAAATCAATCAATCAACATACATAAATAGTTTTAGTAGATCTTTGGCAGGCCTCAATGGGTAAAGCTTTCTCCAGCTTTGCCAACCTCTGTGTAAAAAAAAAAAAAAAAAAGCTTAAGGGGAGACTTCAGTGATATTTATATCTTGTGTGAAGTTTAAGTTTTGATATACAGCATACAACAACATTGAACAGGTCTTGCTTTCAAATTAAATTAAGCTCTACAAGCATCACTAGGGAGGGTTGAAAATTTTTAGTCAAAAACTTTTTTCAATGAAAAATTCCACTTTTGTTTTAATTGACTTTATTTTAAAATGTCAATTTAAACAAAATTTAATTTAAAAATGAAATGAAGTGTTTTGATAATGTGCTGCTACAACATTTTCTGCAGGAAATTTTTCAATTTTTCATAATGAAATGACTTTTCAGTGACTTTTCAAAACCAGATTAATAGGTTTTTACATTAAAAATATTTTTAAAATGTCAAAATTGGAATAAAATGTTTTGATGCACCTGAAATAAAAATTAATTGGAATTTTGTTTCATGGGAAATTGATATTTTTTGTTCCATTTTGGATTTTTTTTTTAAATTGTGGAATTTCCCACAAAATGGAAAATCTGATTCCTGCACAGTTCTAACCACCATCTCATGTAAATAAAGTTTCACATCTTCTGGATAGTATTTTGTCTGATGACAAGTACAGCCTGGGAGCCAAATTCTTATGCTTTTTTTTTTTTTTGCACATTTTGGGGGGGTGGTTGGCTTGCAAAATGTTAGATTTGTATCTTTATGTATTTATATTAAAATTCAGGAGCCATGATCAGAGGTAATGCATAAATTGGATTTACAAGGTGGGGCAAATTGCCAGCACTACTAGGATGGGTCTCACACATTCTCTTCTTGTGGGGGGCACCATTTCTTGCCCCTGAACTGGAGTACTAACTGTCCCACTAGTGTCCTAGAAGAGGGGAGTGGATCCCCTCCAGATCCCAGCCCAAGGGGCCCTAGGGATAGCAGTAAACCACTAGAACTAGCAGTTCCTTCCCCTGGGCTACTTCCCTCTCCTGCCCTTCAACTTGTGGGGCTTTCTGCCCTCCCTCTGCACAAACCAGGTGTCCTTTTACCTAGGATCATGGTCTTCTTAGCCCACTGCAATAATTCTCCAAACTCTCCTCTGCTTCCCTCCAAACTGCTCTCTGCTTCAACTCCCCCTCTTGTCTGATTGAAGCAGGGGGTTTTTATCATGTGACTGGCTTCAGGTGCTTTAATTGGCTTCAGGTGCTTTAATTAATTTATAGCAAACTTTCTTCCCTCTCCAGGGAAGAAGTCTCCCTTCTTACACTCTCCTGCTGCTGCTCTCTGGCCTGGGCTTTCCTTGCTTTTTGCCCCTGCTTTAGTTCCTCCACCCTCCTCCGCGACCAGGCCAGACACTTTTTCTTCGTTTTGGTTTTTTTTTTGCTGTTTTTTTTTTTTTTGCTGCCGTTCGAGTGCTGGTCGGCTGCCAGCTTGCCTGCCAGCCCCCCTACGCCTACCCTCGGACGCTGCTACTGCTTCAGCTGCAACCCCCGGAGGAGGGGAGGAGGACTGCCGACCCGCTCCCCAGAGGAGGGGAGTGGAAGCCCCCAGACCCAGCTGTTTGCTGTTTTTGTGGACCCGCAATTAATCGTCTTCTTATCTTTGCTTGGCATTTTTGGAATGCTCCACAAAGACCGGGAGAGAAGACAGCTGATGGAGACATTGCCTAGGGAAGCTACAAATCATCGTGGAGGGGGCCGTAAGACTGAGTAACTTTTGAACTGTACTCTCGTGTGGGGGGAGTTTGACTGTGTCTTGACTGCGTTTGTAGGGGCACAGGGGGTGTGGCACGGAGCTGCCCCCCGATCCATCGGTGCCCCCCCCAACACTACTACAACCGTCACGGCCCCCCGCTGTCCGTCCCTGCTGGCAACCTGCCATCTGCCTCTCACCTCAACTGCTTGCTTTGAATTCCATCATCCGGACCAGACACAACAGCCGACCAAACGAGACTCTTTGGATAAACGCGCGAGGGTCCGCGTTTCCCCCACCCCACCCCCGGACTGCCCACCCCACAGTTTGCCCCTACTACCTGACCCCAACTCCTGTTTCCTTCCCCTGTCAGTCCGAACCATTTGGCCCCCCGCCCTGCCTGCAGCCTAACAGGGAGAAGTGGTTAATCTGCTTCCCCTTCCCCCCTCCTCCTTCTGGTGTCTCCCCGTCTCTCCCTGATCACGATGATGGGGAACGAGAGGGGTGAGGCCCCTCTAACAACCTCAGTTGCCCCTCCCCCACCTACGCCCCTGCCCAACCCCCAAGCCTCCCCCCCGACCACTGCTGCCAAAACACCTGCCACCGCCCCCGCTGGGGCATCGGCAGCCGGAGGCACCGAGGCAAATATTACCGCTGCTATGCCCACCGCCCCCCCCAAATTCTAGGAAAGCCCCCCCGAGTTAGCCGGAAAGGCCAGGGTGCGAAGAAGGGGAAGGGCCCCGCCACAACCACCAAGTCCTCCATGGCAGAGGCTGCCTCCACCGCTGTGGCCTCATCATCGACCATGGCATCCCTCCCCGCTGTTCCCTCCACCAGCTCTGCGAGCATCCCTCCCCCGGCCCCCAGGGCGTATGCCCATTCAGTGGCAGCCCCCCCCCCCCAGCCTGCCGCCTCGTCATCTCGCCCACCCACCGTCTCCGCTACCATCAGTAGCGTCCGAGGCCCCTTTCCCACCATGACCAGGAAGCATGGCGTCCGTTGCCTCTTGGTGCCCGCCTCGCCCCACGTGGAGACATACGTGCAGGTGTTGGCGAGGGTGGTAGGACCCACGGCCATTGTGGCGGCCTCCAAAATGTACGGGAAGGTTGTCTTTTTCTTAGCATCGGAGGCTGCCGCCCAGGAGGCAGTGGAGAAGTTCCTGGCAGTGTGGGGGGGTATTTGTCCCCCTGGAGCCGCTAGAAGACCTGGGCGTCCGCCTAATCCTGACCTCCATCCCTCCTTTTCTACCCAATGCAGCCCTGTTACCCGCTTTCTCCACCCTGGGGAAACTCGTTTCCATCATCAGCCCTCTCCCGTTGGGCTGCAAAGACCCCACCCTCCGTCACGTCCTTTCGTTCCGCCGGCAAGTGCAGCTTTTACTGCCACCGGCGGCGCGTGATGGAGAGGCACTCGAGGGGTCCTTCCTAGTCCCCTACCAGGGAGCCCGCTATCGGGTCTACTATTCCACAGGAGAGGCCCGGTGCTCCCTCTGCCGATCAACGGGGCATGTCCAAAGAGACTGCCCCTTGGCCCGGCGGGGAGGGGCACCCGAGACCCCCGAGACCCGGCAGGACATTGGCTCCGTCGTTGCCAATGCCCCTGGCCGCCTGAGATCTGAATCCACCTCTCCTCCTGCTCGATCCACCGCTGCTCCTGCCTGGGCCCAAGAGACACCACCCCTACAACGCCCAGACGAGCGAGGGAGCCCCGCCCTTGCTGTTAACAATCCAGCAGAGCCTACGGAGGAGGGTGCGGCAAAGATATTACCGGGCATAGGAGAGGGCCTGCCCCAAGGAGAACCGCCCCACCTCATGTTGCCTCACCGTTACCCCCCCGAGCCCGTGAACCATCGCCTCTGCCCCCCAACATAACCCCTGCTAACCAGCCCCCAGACGATGCTATGGAGGGCTGGACCCTAGTCCAGGGAAAGCGAGGCAAGTGGAAGGCTCGAGCTCCGCTGCACCTATCCGATGTGGAGGCCCCCCAGAAGACCAGGAAGGGAGGCACTGACACTGAGCCTTCCTCTATGCCCACGAGTGAGATCCATCCGTCGGTGTCAGGAGGGAAAGACAAAATAGTACTGGAAGGTAGAATCTCCCCTCCATGGGAGACCCTCCCCTCCGAGACCCCTGAGGAAGCCCCTTCTGCCCGAATATCACCGGAACCCCCCGCGAAACCCGAAGCGACTGTCGTAGCGGACGCCAGAGGGGAGTCCCCCAAGATGGCAGAAGACGACCTTTCCTCCATGTATGAGGAGATCGAGGCCCTAGGTTTGACCCCGGTCACCCAGGGAGAGAATGACCTACTGCCGGCTGGCCTCGATCTGGGCAACCTTACCCCAGTCCCCCTTTCCCCATGCTCCCTCCCCCTAACCACCTTCCCGGGCAAGCAGCCTGCAGAAGGTGGTCCACCACCTGAAGCCTTGGCTGCCAAATTCACCACAGAGCCTGTGCCTAGCATCACTGGGAGCCCCCTCCACACCCCCTTAATCTGTTCGGGAGGAACCACCTCTTAGCTGCTTGCTTCCCAAAGCCCAGAGCCTTGCCTCTGCCCCCGCCCCCACCCCCACTCCTGTCCCTGCCCAATCCACCTCCTCCTTCAATGCTATTGCCGCCCCTGGGGTTATTTCTTTCCCGTTTTTTGCAGATCCCCCCCAAGGAGCAGCCTTTGCATTTTCCTGCCGCGACCCATTAGGAGCTGCAATTTTCCCTCCGCCATCCTCTTCAACCCCAAGGCTTGAGATGGACCTAATAACTTTAGCCTGTCAGACGCCCCGTCGGTGGTCTGCACCCTGCCTGCCCGCCTCAGCGGACCACGAGACTGCACCAAGAGCCCCAGCAGGGAATAACCCAGAAATCGCAACCCCACCGCCCCATGAGCTGCGGAAAGCATTGCGACGGTTTTTAGAAGACATCCGTGGCTCCCGCAACAGGGTACAGCTAGCTCTCCAGCTATGGGGGGACTTTGATCACATCCTCCAGGCCACAAGGGCCCTTATAAAGGAGGGTAAAGGGAAAGGAAGGCACGGCGCCACGGCCTACGGGCGGGCCCGCATCTTCCGTGATGATTTACTCACTTACGGGATGGGTCCCGGATTGTTGCGTGACCCGCCAGGGGCTGCAAACACTCCCGCCAACAAGGAACCCCCACCCCCCTAGCCCTCCGCATGACGCCCCTCATTATTGCAACTTTGAACACTAGGGGCTGTAGGATGGCTCTCCGCAGGTCCCAGGTGCTCTCTTACCTTCAGGAAGGGGGGTACTCTGTGATTTTCCTGCAGGAGACCCATATGGATCCGACCGCTGAAGACAGCTGGCGGCTGGAGTGGGGGGACAGGGTCTACTTCAACCACTTCACGATTCGGCAAGCTAGAGTGGCGACCCTGTTCTCCCCCAACCTACGGCCCGAGGTGATAGGGGTCACTGAGGCCATGCCAGGCCACCTGCTGCATCTCCGAGTCCATATGGAGGGGCTCGTGGTCAACCTCGTTAACATCTATGCCCTGACAACGAGCCCGAAGCGGCCGCAATTCTATCAGTGGGTGTCCGACTTCCTCAGCACCCTAGATTCTCACGAGTGCTTAGTCCTGGAAGGGGACTTTAACACCACCCTCGAGGAACAGGACTGCTCAGGGGCCGAGCTGAGCCCGGCCGCTGCGAACATTCTCCGAGAAATAGTCGAACATCACTCCCTAGTAGACGTCTGGCGTGACCACCACCCAGATGACACTTCCACGTTCACTTTTGTCCGGGTGGAGGCCCATCGGTCACACCACTCTCGGTTGGACCGTATTTATTTATCCTGTTTCCATCTTTCACAGGCCCACTCCTCCAACATTCAGCTGGCCCCATTTTCCGACCATCATCTAGCCACCATAACAGCCTCCCTCAGTGCAGAGAAGCTGGGGCTGGCCTACTGGCACTTTAACAACAGCCTGTTGGAGGATGAGGGCTTCGTGACATCCTTCCAGGAGTTTTGGCTGGCCTGGCAAGAGCAGCAGCATGCCTTTCCCTCGGCGCGGCGATGGTGGGATCTAGGGAAGGTGCGCACCAAGCTCTTCTGCCGTGACTACACCCGGGGCACCAGCCGATGGAGAAATGCAGCGATAGAGCAGTTGGAACGGGAGGTCTTAGAGATGGAGAGGCATCTGGCTGCCAGCCCCGAGGACCTGTTCCTCTGCCGAGCGTGCCGGGAGAAGCAGGAAGAGCTCCGGGCCCTCGAGGACCATCGGGCCCGAGGTGCCTTTGTTCGATCCCGCATCCGCCTCCTTCGGGAGATGGATCGCGGCTCCTGTTTCCTCTACGCCCTGGAGAAAATGAGGGGGGCCAAGAAACACGTCACCTGCCTTCTAGCAGAAGACGGCACCCCCCTCACGGATCCGGTGGAGGTGTGTGGGAGGACCCGTGACTTCTACACAAGCCTTTTCTCCCCGGATCCGACCGATCCTGGCTCTTGCAGAGTGCTCTGGGGGGAACTCCCCATGGTCATCGTGGGCGACCGAGACTGACTAGAGCTGCCTCTCACCCTGGCCGAGCCCTCCGTCGCATGCCCACCAATAAATGTCTGGGCATGGACAGGCTGACCGTGGAGTTATACCTTGCGTTCTGGGACATCCTTGGCCCAGACCTAGCCACTGTCTGGGCCGAGTCTTTGCAGGGCGGGGTCCTCCCTCTTTTGTGCAATCGAGCGGTGCTCGCCTTGTTGCCGAAGAAGGGGGACCTCCGCGATTTACAAAACTGGCGTCCCGTCTCGCTCCTTAGCACGGACTACAAAATCGTAGCGAAAGCAATCTCGCTGTGGCTAGGGCCCATGATGGCAGATGTGCTCCACCCAGACCAGACCTATATAGTCCCGGGCCGCAGCATTTTTGACAACCTATTTCTAGTCCAAGACCTTTTGGAACTCGGGCGTAGAGACGGTCTGTCGTTCGCCCTCCTGTCTCTTGATCAGGAGAAGGCGTTCAATAGAGTGGACCATGGGTACCTCCTGGGCACTCTGCACGCGTTTGGTTTCGGACCTCAGTTTGTGAGTTTTTTCTCTGGGTGCTGTACGCTTCTGCAGAGTGTCTGGTTAGGCTCAACTGGACCCTGACCGAACCAGTCAGCTTCGGGCGAGGAGTACGGCAAGGGTGCCCCCTCTCGGGCCAGCTGTACGCTCTGGCGATCGAGCCCTTCCTCTGTCTCCTCCAAAGGAGGTTGACGGGGTTGGTGCTACGGGAGCCAGAGCTGTGGCTGGTTCTGTTGGCGTACGCCGATGACGTGCTCCTCGTGGTCCAGGACCCGGGTGACTTGGCGCAGGTGGAGGCTTGCCATGCCATCTATTCGGCAGCCTCCTCCACCCGAGTCAACTGGGTCAAGAGCTCTGGCTTGGCGGTGGGGGACTGGCGGTGGGTGAGCTCCCTCCCACCCGTGCTTCAGACCATTCGGTGGAGCGCGGGTCCACTGCTCTACCTAGGCGTTCACCTTTCTGCCACCATCCTTCTCCGCCAGAGAACTGGCAAAATTTAGAAGGCGGGGTGATAGAGCGGCTCCGGAAATGGACGAGGCTACTCCGATGTCTCTCCCTCCGAGGGAGAGCACTGGTGCTTAACCAACTAGTCCTGTCCACGCTCTGGTACCAGCTCAACACCCTGGTCCCGGCCCCGGGTTTCCTGACCAACCTCCGGACATCGATTCTAGAGTTCTTTTGGTCAGGAATGCACTGGGCCCCGTTGGGGTTCTTCATCTACCCTGTATAGATGTATGTATAAATGTATACAGGGTAAAGTAGTGTACCATCCACCTGATGTGTATTCAGCGGGTTGTGTAAAATGAGTGTAAATGACATGCTCAGGGGGCAGAAATGTTGGTGCTATATAAAAAGTTAATAGGAAAGTATAAGATAGAGTTTGAGGGCAGCTTTCCTGTCCGGTTAGTAGCTTTCCTTGCTATACTTCACCAATGGCATGTAAATTTCAGTCATTTCACACACATAGCTTATGATAAATGAGTGCAACTTTACAACTTTTATCGGTTTTCTGATCAAATTATGTTTGACGTGTGATGTCACCACTGGAACGTTGGCCCCAGGAGTATGGTTGGTGTTATTTTTAGAATAGGGAATTTTTTCTTGGCAAATAGTTTATTCATTGAGAAATGCATGTTTCAGTGAAACATAACCATAAGTGAATTTGGGTAAAATTTGATTAATAGGTTCAGCTGAATAAAACTGCAGAAATTCCAAAATTCCAAAAAAATGTAAATGAGCCATTTTGACTTTTCATTCAAAGTGATATTTCATTTCAAAATTTAGCAATATTTACAAAAATAAGGAGGGGTTAAAAAAACCTGCAAACTAACAAAAATTAATTTTGAATCAAATGAAACATTTATCATAACCTAAACTTTAAAAAATGGTTTTTCATTTCTTAGAGAAAAACTGAATAATTGTTTCAGGTTGATACAAAGTTTTATTTTTGGATTTTTAATTTTGGCCATCAAACTGAAAATCACCTACTCATTCAGCTCTAGTGATTTTACTTTCTTCTGTCTCATGTCAGCCTAAATAGATAATTCAATTAAATCAGCACTCAGTAAGGACATCTTTCTTTCTTTCTTTTTCTCTCCATACTTTTATACTGAAGGTAGAATGCAAGCAACTAGAGTTTAGAGTAGGACTGATCTGCCAGTCTTTCATATCAACCTCTTTCTCAAGTGATGCTAGAAATGTCTGTTTCAATTAAGGAAATAGGCTTTAGCTGTCAACCCACCCTAGACCTTTTTGCTGTTCTTATATGGTGCTTTTTGTTTTGCTAGAGTTGATTGAAAAAAAAAAAGTCTGTGTTTTGGCTTTTTTATATTCCAGGGTTCTCTCACTCTTTACAAATGCCAGCAGTCACACAACTGTGGAAGAATCTTTTGATATTCACATTTATTGTAATATAGAATACAAATTTATTTTCATCCTATCTTTCATGCTTTTCAAGTTTTAAATCCTGTAGAGTTAAAAAGACATAAATTTGAGCATGGTAGGGGAAGAAATCATTAGTTTGAACCCAAGACTATAAGTAATTTATTGACGGAAACATGAGGTATGAATCTCTTTTCATTTTGGCTTTGTGTGTGTGTGTATACACACATATATTCAGATATGTATATATGTGAATATGTAAGTATGTATATACATTTGTGTATGTGCTTATAAATATGCATATAACCTTAGCCCATATAAGATTACAAATGTATATCACATAAATACATAGTGTGAAAGAGATAATGGGCCAAATGATGCCTCAGTTAACTATAGTTTTCAGTCTGCTTTTAGCTGCAGTGCATTTGGCCTAATATTTTATAGGAATCAGTGAGTTTAGCCTTTTGTATTTCTTTTATTTTCATTCAGATTCTTTATATTTGATCACTTACTAATTTCCTGTAAAACAAAATGATTTCTAAGTCTTGGGTTCTTGAAGACTTATCTCTCATGGTTACCAGGTCTGAATGCTCAGTACATATGTGATGGGGCTGCCAGTTTTCTTCATTTTTCTGTATGCACAGACATATAGACCGGCACAGAGTTAAGACTGGTTTCCAGTTGTTGGAGTGGCATGATGCATTGTAAGTAATAGAATTTACACTGATTTACTGTGAGGTAACAGGAAAAGTTTTCCAAAATTGCCATTTTAAGCATAACATAACCTGAATTCATCAACATAGAACTTGCCTATCGTATAACACAAGAAAGCTACTGGCTATGCTACCCATCAGACTGTCTTTCTGGGCTATTCAAACCTTTAAACTTACTGAATTCTGTAATTTAAGGGGAAGAAAACATTTGTGTTTTATATCACTACATTTCAGGATTTTATTAGTGTAGGAGGGTTCCCAAATTAGTATTTCAAGTGACAGATCATTTTTGTGCCCCTTTGAAACCACTGTTCTGTAGAGAAGTATCTAGAGTAAGCACCCTGTAGTCATAGGTTATCAATTGTAAATGCATGACAATTATGGTTCTTGAGGTAAAAAACATACTTTTTATATTTTTAAACAACAATTTGTGAAGCCTTCTTTTCTTTGGAATAAGCTTAAAACGGCAAGATTAATCAGCAATTTGAAACCAGCATTGGTCACATCCTGTGTGTGTCTTTGCATTAAGGTGGTTTTTTTTAGTTGGAGACCCCAACTTAAATAATTTGTTTTAAATCACACATAATAGTTGTGGGAGGGAGAGATGGAACCTGGGAAGGTTTTCAAGGAAACTAAAAACAAACAAAAAAATGCCAAGAACAAGCTTCTAAAAAGAATAATATTAATGAGCAATAAAATGTTTCTGTAGCAATTCCAAGGGATGCCCAGCGTGGTCTAAGGAAAGAGCAGTGCCTCCTGAAAATGTTACAACTAGGAGTAGCCAGTTATTTTCGGCTTCTGAAATAGCCTTCTCTAATTAGCTATGCTATTTTTGTCTGTCTAGAGAGACAGTCTTAAAAACAAACTGATACTGATAATTTTTTATATAGCAAAGAAGCTTCCAGGGACTAAATACTACTCAATGTTTGAAAGTAAAAATAAATAAATACATACATAAAAATTGTACATGGGTTCAGCTCTGAAAGCATTTTCCAAGAAAGTGATTCAGTGTGCAATGTAGTGCCACAATTCTTTAAAAGCACTTTAAGAAGTAATATTAAATTAATGCCTCAGAAACACGGAGGGGGAAAAAGCACACTGATTTCCTAAGGGAACTCCTTCAATGTTTTCAGCATCAATAACGTAAGTTGCCAGTTACTGTGAATAAAAAATAAAGTGTGTCTTACACATACGCACAGCTTATTTGATCTTTTCCATGCCCCAGAACCAATGCTAGTCCTGATTTCTGTATTGTTATTAAAAGAGAAAAAAACAGAAGAACATCACATCTGTCAGACTAAATCTGAGACCAAACTCCTCCTTTATATTGATTGATATTTTCTGAAAATTCCCAGTAGGTCATGTAAAAAAGTAATATTAGTTCTGATGCAACATCATATTCAACATGATATATTATTGTACTGTTATCAAATCAAGCTTTTTTAACCTATGCATTATGTTTGAAACACACATCTTTGTACTTTTATGGCTCAGATTGTCAGGTGTGTGCATGTGCAAATCTGTTCAGGTGCTTAGTGCATGAATGTCTGCAATTAGCATATGTAGACGTGGCAACTTCAGGATTAACTGACCCATGAGAAATCCAGCTGATCATTTTTGTGTGAGTTTATCACAGTTGTGCACACGTCTTTCTGAAATGGGACAAATATAAAAAAAAAAAGGGAAAAAAATCAAATACGCGGGATTGTAAAACCAGGAAATGTCATCTTGGATTTGTGATGGGAAACTTTGAGTTATTTCTGATGTCACAAGATAGATCTACTGTAGGTATATCATTGTTACTTACTACTAGAGCTGATCAAAAATGGGTGAAAATGTTTGCCAAAATGTTGACCTGTTTCCTTTCATTGAAATTCAAAATGGTGTGACCAACTCAATACACCTATAATTATTATTCTTATACAGGAAGAAGTGTTCAGGACCAAACCATGAAGTCTTTACTCAGGCAAAATTCTCTTTGAAGTCACATTCCTCCTTCTTATTAAGCCACTGGAGTTGCCTATTTTTACTTCTGATTCTGTACACTTCTGTTCTGCGAACCTGTATGGATGGTTGTTCATTGAGACTATTCACAGTGCAAAACATTAAGCATATGCATAATTTTGACAAGATTGTGGCCTTAAAAGGTCTGTTGTTCTCTACAAAATATTATGCTAAGATTTTATGAGCTCCAGCCAGAGACGTGTGTATGAAGGAGTGGCAGGGGACGAATAGAAACAAAATTAGAAATGTCAGAAATTAAAAGTTTAACATTTCATTTTGAATTTTGAAAATGGATCAGGATTTTTAATTGCTACATTCTCCATAGAATCATAGGATCACAGAAACATAGGACAGAAAGGACCTTGAGAGATAATCAAGTCCAGCCCCCTGCGCTGATGGAGGCCCAAGTAAACCTACATCATCCCTGACAAGTATTTGTCTAACATGTTCTTAAAAACCTCCAATGATGGGGATTCCACAACCTCCCTTGGAGACTTGTTCCAGAATTTAACTACTCTTGTAATCAGAAAATATTTCCTAATATCTAACCTAAAGTCCCCCTTGCTGGAGATTAAGCCCAGTATGTCTTGTCCTACAGTCAGTGGATGTGGAGAACAATTAATTGATCCCCACCTTCTTTATAACAGCCATTAACATCTTTGAAGACTATTATCAAGACCCCCCCCCCAAGTCGTCTTTCCTCAAGACTCAACATGTCCAGTTTTTTTAACCTTTCCTCATAGGTCAGGTTTTCTAAATGTTTTATCATTTGCTCTTCTCTGGACTCTCTCCTGTTTGTCCACATCTTTCCTAAAGTGTGGTGCCCAGAATTGGCGTACAGCTGCAGCCTCACCAGTGCCAAGTAAGGCTGGACAATTACCTACCATGTCTTACATACACCACCCCTCTTAATACACTGCAGAATGATATTAGCCTTTTTTTAGCAACTGCATCAGTTTCAAGGTTTTCATTTTTAAAAATGGTCATTTAGGAGTGAAAATGTTGTGGTTTTGAATGAATGAGAACCTCTTCAGAATTTGAATTTCCAGATTTCTGTCTGAGAAAAATCTCTTGGCATGAGAAACATGCATAGTTCCAAGAGCCAGGTCCATAGCTAGTGCAAGTTAGCATCCCTCTATCAGGGTCAATAGAGCTACAAACTGAGTATCTGGCCCCAAACGCTGTATGTTTCTGATGTGTCTGTTCTGGGACCAGTCCTATTCAACATATTCATAAATGATTTGGAAAAAGGGGTAAACAGTGAGGTGACAAAATTTGCAGATGATACAAAATTACTAAAGATAGTTAAGACCCAGGCAGACTGCGAAGAGCTACAAAAGGATCTCTCAAAACTGGGTGACTGGGCAACAAAATGGCAGATGAAATATAATGTTGATAAATGCAAAGTAATGCATATTGGAAAGCATAATCTCAACTAGACATATAAAATGATGGGCTCTAAATTAGCTGTTACCACTCAAGAAAGAGATCTTGGAGTCATTGTGGATAATTCTCTGAAAACAGCCTCTCAATGTGCAGCATCAGTCAAAAAAGTGAACAGAATGCTGGGAATAATTAAGAAAAGGATAGATAATAGGACAGAAAATATCATGTTGCCTCTATATAAATCTATGGTATGCCCACATCTTGACTACTGTGTGCAGATGTGGTCATCCCATCTCAAAAAATGGAATTGGAAAAGGTTCAGAAAAATGCAACAAAAATTATTAGGGGTATGGAATGGCTTCCATATGAGGAGAGATTAATAAAACTGGGACTTTTCAGCTTGGAAAAGAGATAGCTAAGGGGAGATATGATTGAAGTCTATAAAATCATGACTGGAGTAGAGAAAGTAGATAAGGAAGTGTTGTTTACTAGTTCTCATAACACAAGAACTAGGGGTCACCAAATGAAATTAATAGGCAGCAGATTTAAAACAAAAGGAAATATTTCTTCACACAACACACAGACAACCTGTGGAACTCCTTGCCAGAGGATGTTGTGAAGGCCAAGACCATAACAGGGTTCAAAAAAGAACTAGATAACTTCATGGAGGATAGGTCCATCAATGGCTATTAGCCAGGATGGGCAGGAATGATGTCCCTAGCCTGTTTACCAGAAGCTGGGAATGAGCGACAGGGGATGGATCACTTGATGATTACCTGTTCTGTTCATTCCCTCTGAGGCACCTGGCCACTGGCGGAAGACAGGATACTGGGCTAGATGGACCTTTGGGCTGACCCAGTAGGGCTATTCTTCTCTTCTTATGTTCTTATCTGAAAATATCCATGGAAGGAAGAAGGAAGGAAGGAAATTTCTACATGGTAAAAAGACTTAGACCTCAAAGAAAACTCTAGTACTCAAGAAGTAGTGCATATTTTTAATTAATTTTAGAAGCTTGTATATGTTGACCATAAACTAATTTACTGACCATCTCACAAAGACAAGTGGATTTATCCCAATGACATTCCTACCAGGCAGGAAATATTATCATTCCTGTTTTATACACAAGTGAGATACAGAGACTTGACCAAAGTCACACGAGAATTCTGTAACAGTGCCAAGAAGAGAATCCAGATCTCCAAAGTCCCAGTCCAGTGCCTTAAACACTGGTCTAGATGACACACTTCCATACAAATCCATACTTAAGCAATGGTCCAATGTGATATGGGAGGTCAGCCCGGGCCGCTTCCCGCTGCCCCCATTGGCCTGGAAAGGCGAACTGCGGCCAGTGGGAGCTGTGATCGGCCGAACCTGTGTACATGGCAGGTAAACAAACTGGCCTAGCCTTCCAGCGGGCTTACCCTGGTGGGCTGTGTGCCAAAGGTTGCCAATCCCTGATCCAGGCCTACATCACTACCTGTCTTAATTATTGTAACTTCCTCCTCCCTGACATTTGTATCACTCCAATTCATACAAAACACAATGCTATGGTTAGCTTCATTGTTGGTCAGTTAGTTCTTTTCCAATGAAACACACTTTCTTTGAATCTTTGCAATAGCTCCCTGTCCTTCACCACATGTAGCTCAAGTTTCCTCCCCATATCTTCAAGGTCCTACATAGTTCTGACACGCACCCTCACACACACACTTATCTGGCCTTGTGTCTTGTCAAATAACCCTCTAATCCCTGTACCCTCCATTAATGAAGCCAGAATCATCTCCTTGTTTGTACACTACTCCAACATCATTTTCATCATGATCAATTCATCATTATCAATGTCATTTTCTCATGTCTCTCATGGATGAACTGCTCTCACATGTGTAGGGAGGAAGGAGTGTAAGGACAAACTGGAACTGAAGCTAGGGATTGGCATGAGAGAAAGAGAAAGATTGGCATGAGAACATGAACTGCAGCAGCAGGGTGGGGAAGGTGAGTGTAGTGAATTTAACAAGACAAGAGCCTATCACCATCCCGATTGGTTTGTTTACATATCATAACCCTGTTCCCCACCCAGCTTCTGTCTATATGTATTTAGATTCCACCTTCTCAATGCAGGGACCACATCTTCATCTATGTTTGGAAAGTTCCTAGCACATGGTTGGAAGCTATTGTCATTTTAAATTAGAATTATAATTCAGACACTTCTATGAGCCCACTCCCATCAGGTGCACTTTTCAATTACTTCCTTTTTATCCTGGCTGCTTTTTCTTTAGTCTGCAGCAATATTTTAAGTGAGATGTTTTCATTCATTTTATTATGTATGATTTCTCTTTCCGTCATTCCTCACTGTTGTGCCACAACTTCAGAGCAAATATGACCTGGTTCGTGTTGCATGGTCTGCTAGTGCCCTGATCAGCCTAGCAGAGAATAACATTCAGCAGAAACAGAAAGGACCACAAAGTCTCAAGGTCTGCTCTTAAGGAACTCACTATGCAGCCATGTGTAACAGTCATACACTGAGGCTTTTTTAGGATGTACAGTTTCTGGGGCATGGACTGTGTTTGGAAAGTCCCTATTATTCTGTTTGCTCTATTGCAGCCCCATAAATAATAGTGACAGTTCTCCCATTGGTCCTGATCCTGTGAGTGCATCCTCATGGGTGCTGAGCTTCCTTCACTTAGATTAGGGGCCTACATGTGTGTTATATCACTTCCCCCATCCTGTGTCTGTCTGGTCTATTCAGATTGTAAGCTTTTTGGAGAAGGGGCCATCTGCTGCTCTGTGTTAGTGCAATGCCTACCACAATGGGGCCCCACTCTTGATTGGCCCTTAGGCAATACCATAATAAACATGATTATTATTAACAACAGTCACCATCATCCCAAACCCATGGGAGCCACTGCAAAGGTGCCTATTTTCTTCTTTCCAGTAATACCTCAGAGGGTTGTTGTGAGGTATCACAGACTGCGAAGCTGCAGAAGTAGCACACAAAATTTGTGAGGAAGGGATCCAAAGTCTTTGGATTAAGACTTAGGTGGCTTGCCCAAGGTCAAACAGGAGTCTGGGGCAGAACCAGCAACTGAACCCTGTTCTCCTTAATCCAAGTCCCATATCTTCATTATCCTTTCCCTTCGACTTTTTCTTTCTAAAATTCTAAAGAATTCCAGAATAGTAATTATTTTAAAAAACAGTTAAATTACAATCAAACATTTTTATCAACATCCTGTCCCATTGTTTTAAATATTTTAATATATTAATGTCAGACAAAATTAGCCAACTCTCATCTGTTTCCCTTTTGTTGTTGTTACATACTGAATAAGAACCATTAATCTTTAATAAAATTCTAACCAGTCACATATCAAATAATTGCACCCCAAGGCATGTGCCAAGAGTATGTGGATTTAAAAAGAAAACATTCTGTATAACACAGGTTAAGGCACAACCCTATACCAAGAAGTTCTGTTTTACTTTGTGTAACCTAGCACATTCCAAGAGGCAGTCTTCCCTGTCCCTGTTCATATAGATGACACAGCAGCTGGAGATGAAGATTGATGAAGGAGGCACTCTATCTGGCTCCTCTGGTTTCCTTTGCTATAAAATGCTTCCAGAGGTACCATTCCATTCTGAAAGGCTCCTGCTATGTCTTTTCCTCTCCTTCCTTTTAGAAGCTAAGCAGCTTTTGTATGTGAAGGAGATAACTTTTATAAAATAATGTGAAATAATGGTTTTATTTTTGTTCGCAGCTGATAGAAATGTGGATAATAAATCACTGGAAGCTGAGTGATATAGGTGGTGTTATACATTTAAACTACTTCACAACTAGCTAAACAAAATAATTCATCCATTGTGTAAGCACAACTTTATAACTCATTTATACTTTTCATTAATAATAGTCCATCTATCTGATATAAGGAAAAGATAGCTTTGGTTCTCCTAAACTCATTTTATCCTTTTCCCCCCGTTCCTCATCCACATAAGTTAGAGCTAATTAGATAATATTTCTTTAATACTGTAACATGCTAGATGAGTTTAACAATATTTTTTCCAATAAATTCTATTGATATTGTTTCATTATTCACTCAGTTTGAATAGTTCTGTCTGAAGCCAATGTTTATCTTTTAATTATTATGCTATTAAGACTGGGACCCAGCTCTGCTAACATTCTTTCTATGTGACATTGAGCAAATCACATAATTGTTCTCATCCTCTCCATCTTTCTCTGACCAAATATCCTTTGTCTGTCTTGTCAAGGAGTAATTTGTGGGTTAGCCACAAGGCCTGAGTAAGAGGCAGTGCATAGTCGTAAAGTCACAATCTGATTCCCACTTCTTGCCACTTTCTCCCAGGTCAGTAGAGGAAGTGTAATCGGTGCCAGCCCTATATGGTGTGGATTATTTTCCCTGGTGCACTGGCTCAGCTTCACT
Source organism: Lepidochelys kempii (assembly GCF_965140285.1). Classification (NCBI taxonomy): domain Eukaryota; kingdom Metazoa; phylum Chordata; order Testudines; family Cheloniidae; genus Lepidochelys; species Lepidochelys kempii. The sequence goes on from NC_136387.1 coordinate 27,477,651, forward strand.
GGCCCACACATTTAAGGCATGAAGCCAAGTCTCTGGTTACTCCCTGAGCACCTGCATGGGGAAGGTAGTAGCTCTCCTTGCATTGCTACCTACCATATGCACTGCTACTCTGTGAGTGCTTTAGCTGGGTCACAATCTAGCCCTTGGACTGTAAGATCTGTGGGACAGTACATGCTGTAAACATGTGTAGTAAGAGCTATTCTCCCTATTCCCTTCAAATAAAATTTAACATTCCCTGTGTAACTCATATTTTCCTCCTCAAAATACTGAATTAAAAACTCACATCTGTGACTCCTTTTAACATCCTTATTCCATATGGAAACTCAATTTGTATAAAGGAATTTAGCTCAGAATGCCATTATTCCATGTCTCTTGTTCTTGCATTTGATATTACAGTAGTTCAAAGAGAGTTATAGAACTTTCCTTTATTCCCTTGTGAATTGTGTACACCGAAATGGAAATCACTGTTTAGCAGTAAAGTTTCCAAAGGGGCTCAAGCCAGCCCTCCCTTTCTGGTAGGTGCATTTGTTACTTTCACACTGCTCTGTCACACTGCCTGGTATGGGACACAGCTAAGAGCGCCATCTCAACAGGGACGGAAAACAGGGCATACCAAACTGGTAGGTTATTATATCATAAGATTTCACAAAGCCAGAAACAAATCTGTGCTTCCAAAATACTATGCCAGTTAGTATGAAGCCACAGACAGTCCCCTTCTGGCCCTCTTGTCCCTCATGCGCCATCCAGACAAACCAGACTTATACGATAAATTATTATTAAAACCAGAAATCACATATATTTGGTTCTTCCAGTTCCAAAGAACAAGACACACACACACTGGTCAAAATATATTTCAGATCTACCCAAAAAACACGCTGGTAGCTTGGCTAAAAACTAAAGATTTATTAATATAAAAAAGAGAAGAGAGTTATCAAATGGTTAAAGTGAATCATATACATTGCAGCTGATTTCAGAGTTTGTAGATCAGGACAATAGCAGTGATCTTAAATCTACTAGTTTGCAATGAGTCTCTCTGTTACCTCCAAAAGAGTGGGGATACTCAATCCTTTGTTTAAAGCTTCCCTTTGTTAGAAATCATCGTCCAGAGATGTGGATCAGGAAAGAAGCAAAGAGGTGATGTCAGTCTCCAGTTTATAACCTCAGCCCATGTGCATGGAAAGTTACTGTGATCGCATGTTCTCTGGCTGACTCACTGGGCCTCCATTGTCCATATGCTCTCTGAGGTGTCCTCCGGAGGCATCCATTGGAAGAGTTGATTCTCCCTAATGGCCCATCAACTTGGCTGGCTGGTCTTGATGTAAATCTGTCTTGGGGTTATTACCCAGGAACACAAAATGTTTGAGATACAAACTCATAGCAAAGATTCATAACTTCATATACAATGATGATACACACATATTAACAGGATAACATTGTTCAACAGATTACAATTGTTCCAATGGTACCTTACGAGGCATATTTTGTATAAGGTTTATCACAACTGTGCAACAGTGAGATACATCAGTGGTTGTAACAGTGTTGATACATCAGTGGTGATACACTAGTGTAAACATAGTCATTTTTCTTTTTATACAGCGTCACAAGCTTTAATTATTCTGATGAAAACATGCCACTCTAGATAGCCCTCTTTATAGGCCTGATGTGAAAATCCACAAATGTCAGTGGCAAGACTGCCATTGACTTCAGGGGGTCCTTGGATCTGGTTCTAAATTCCACCTCTAATTTATTAAACAAATTCAGTCTGATCTGATTGCTCCCTGCACATGTTGCATTGAAGGCTTCCAGGCTTCAGGGTGTACCAGGCTCTTACACATTAGACCTGTGTATACTGCAGCTCTCAATGTTTTCTGCAGATGCCCTCGGTGATACCACTTTGCTGCTGTGGATGATTGGCAATATGTGTTATTGCAGTACTGAACATTGTTTTCTGTAAAACTCCTTTTCAATATCACTTTTGAGTTTTCCCTTGTTTTGGAGTGGGGAAAAAAAGAAGGGGGCATAGAAGCTTCTGCATGATTAATGGCATGACACCTGCAGCCTGATTCTGTACTCTCTGACACCTGGGCAAAGTGAGTGTAAGATGCTCCTTCACCGGTAATATGCATGCACTGTCAACAGTGATAGACAAATACACAAAGTCCAAGACAGTGGAGATTCAGGCCCTTTTGTATTTAACATCTAGATATTACAGAATAACATTCTATTATTTAAAGATGAATGAAGCTGAGCTTGTGTCTAGAAGGGGGAAAAAGGGGGTTCAGAGGATACTTTGCTGAATACTATCTCACTGAGGCAGCCTTTAATGCTCAGAGGCTTAATCTGCTGATTCAAGGACCAGTCTTGAGAAATGTTGAGCATTTTCTGCGTGGTGCTGAACTCCCTCAATTTTTATTCACCCTGTGGGAGTTGAAGGCATTTAGCATCCTGCAGGATCAGCAGCATAACTGGAAGTTTTCAGATGTTAATCGTGTTGACTGCATCATTTTGTCTTAGTTGGTGGGGGGAAGGAGGGGGAAGTGGAGCATGGGGAAAGCTCTCTTGATGTTTGGATCATTACACCTGGGAACAAAAAGCAGTTCTGGAGCTGTACAGGCACCATTTCCCCCTGCTCTTGTCTTTTGCAAAAGACTGTCAAGGCAGCAGTCTTATAGGAGCTGGTAGCTATTCCAAGCATGTTCCTGCCTGCAGGGTGCCCTATTCATAGGAAGGTGCCTCAGGAGATTTAGGATTGGGTTGGGGATTATTCAGGAGGAAAAAGAGAAGAAGGGGAAAAGAAGATGTGAATGAATAAATGATCTGTGCTGGCTTTCTCTGGGGATACAAAGTGAATACTCATTGTATAATTTGATTTTGATACTCAGATCTAATTAGGAATAATCACATTTACATGAATTTCCCCCCTGCTTTTTAGTTTCTCATAAATGTGCTTTGGTAGGTTGTGTCACCTTATATTTTGATATACTACTCTCTTTATCATTGACTTGATAGTTCACCACTTAACTCAATGTATCTGTTATGTTTTTAAATGAAACAGTTTCCTAGTTTATTTCCAAATTGTTGGCAGAATTTTAAACAGATGGGGCTGATGGTTTTTTTTTCTTTCCAACATAATTCAATGTCTACAACTGTGTTATGTATTGTAATAAACCACATCTCCCAGAAAATCAGCTCAAGATCCTGTTAGCACTGGAAATTCATTTAAATACGGATTTTCTATTTTCTTTTTTCACTACACATACTGCAGACCTGTCCAAAGCAAATAATAATAATAAAAAAACCCTACTGGAATGACAACATAAAAAATTATATTCCTAGTAGTACAAACTTCTGTCCTCAGGGGCTCCAGGCACGTGTATTACAACTATTGTCTAGAACAACATGAGCATAGCCATCAAAAGCATTTTGTCCAGGTAGTGTTCTTACCTGTGACACACAGAATTACTTTATTGTGGAAAGCTCAATCAACATCACTGGACTCAGAATTTATTAGATATTATTCCATTGGAGAAACGCCTCAATCCTGCAAAAGACTGTGTTCCATGCCAGCAGAGCCATCTCTGGGACTAGGACCAAAGTGATCAAGCCACAAACCAAGATTAAATGTGGATCCTTTAAACACTAAAGAATCTGAATGAAAACTACCTGTACAAATTTCATTGATGGGACTGGTTTATTAAAATCCAAAAGTGAACTGTACAGAATGTACAGAATATCATTTAATATTATTCAAATCCAAATTCCAACTTGTCCTCTCCTCCCTAGTCGGGATTGAGGTCCTATTGTGCTCAATGTTAGATAGACACAAAGAAAAGATTAAAAGAAATTCACTGCCCCAAACAGCTTAAGAAAATAACAAAGTTTATAAAGTGACACCCCTAGAGTGCTGCACTCTATGACAGAGTATGTGTATTCTGTCATATGTATGTGTAAAAAGTAAAACCCACTTATTTACCACAGCTGCTTGCCCTTATTGCAGGCATCTCTGAGTGAGTAGGACTGGGTCACTTGTGGGGAACTGGTGATTCTGTCTATTCATTTCACTGAGGGTATGTCTACACTACGAAATAAGGTCGAATTTATAGAAGTCGTTTTTTTAGAAATCGGTTTTATATATTATTCGAGTGTGTGTGTCCCCACAGAAAATGCTCTAAGTCCATTAAGTGCATTAACTCGGCGGAGTGCTTCCACAGTACCGAGGCAAGCGTCGACTTCCGGAGTGCTGCACTGTGGGTAGCTATCCCACAGTTCCCGCAGTCTCCGCTGCCCATTGGAATTCTGGGTTGAGATCCCAGTGCCTGATGGGGCTAAAACATTGTTGCGGGTGGTTCTGGGTACATACCGTCAGGCCCCCGTTCCCTCCCTCCCTCCGTGAAAGCAAGGGCAGACAATCGTTTCGCGCCTTTTTTCCCTGAGTTACCTGTGCAGACGCCATACCACGGCAAGCATGGAGCCCACTCAGGTAACCATCACTGTATGTCTCCTGGGTGCTGGCAGACGCGGTACTGCATTGCTACACAGCAGCAGCAACCCATTGCCTTCTGGCAGCAGACGGTGCAATATGACTGGTAGCCGTCATCATCATGTCCGAGATGCTCCTGGCCACGTCGGCCAGGAGCGCCTGAGCAGACATGGGCGCAGGGACTAAATTTGGAGTGACTTGACCAGGTCATTCTCTTTAGTCCTGCAGTCAGTCCTATTGAACCGTCTTATGATGAGCAGGCAGGCGATACGGATTGCTGGCAGTCATACTGTACCATCTTCTGCCGGGCAGGCAAGAGATGAGGATGGCTAGCAGTCATATTGCACCATCTTCTGCCGAGCAGCCATGAGATGTGGATGGCTTGCAGTCCTGCTGCACCGTCTGCTGCCAGCCAAAGATGTAAAAGATAGATGGAGTGTATCAAAACAAGAAATAGACCAGATTTGTTTTGTACTCATTTGCTTCCCCCCCGACCCCCCCCCCCGTCTAGGGGACTCATTCCTCTAGGTAACACTGAAGTCACTCACAGAGAAGGTGCAGTGAGGTAAATCTAGCCATGTATCAACCAGAGGCCAGACTAACCTCCTTGTTCCAATAAGAACAATAACTTAGGTGAACCATTTCTTATTGGAACCCTCCGTGAAGTCCTGCCTGAAATACTCCTTGATGTAAAGCCACCCCCTTTGTTGATTTTAGCTCCCTGAAGCCAACCCTGTAAGCCATGTCATCAGTAGCCCCTCCCTCCATCAGAGCAACTGAAGACAATCATTCCGCGCCTTTTTTCTGTACAGACGCCATACCAAGGCAAGCATGGAGGCTGCTCAGCTCACTTTGGCAATTAGGAGCACATTAAACACCACACACATTATCCAGCAGTATATGCAGCACCAGAACCTGGCAGAGCGATACCGGGCGAGGAGGCGACGTCAGCGCGGTCACGTGAGCGATCAGGACATGGACACAGATTTCTCTGAAAGCATGGGACCTGCCAATGCATGCATCATGGTGCTAATGGGGCAGGTTCATGCTGTGGACCGCCGATTCTGGGCTCGGGAAACAAGCACAGACTGGTGGGACCACATAGTGTTGCAGGTCTGGGACGATTCCCAGTGGTTGCAAAACTTTCGCATGCGTAAGGGCACTTTCATGGAACTTTGTGACTTGCTTTCCCCTGCCCTGAAGTGCATGAATACCAAGATGAGAGCAGCCCACACAGTTGAGAAGCGAGTGGCGATAGCCCTGTGGAAGTTTGCAACGCCAGACAGCTACCGGTCAGTTGGGAATCAATTTGGAGTGGGCAAGTCTACTGTTGGGGCTGCTGTGATGCAAGTAGCCCACGCAATTACAGATCTGCTGATATCAAGGGTAGTGACTCTGGGAAATGTGCAGGTCATAGTGGATGGCTTTGCTGCAATGGGATTCCCTAACTGTGGTGAGGCCATAGATGGAACCCATATCCCTATCTTGGCACCGGAGCACCAAGCCGCCGAGTACATCAACCGCAAGGGGTACTTTTCAATAGTGCTGCAAGCCCTGGTGGATCACAAGGGACATTTCACCAACATCAGCTTGGGATGGCTGGGAAAGGTACATGATGCTCGCATCTTCAGGAACTCTGGTCTGTTTCAAAAGCTGCAGGAAGGGACTTTATTCCCAGACCAGAAAATAACTGTTGGGGATGTTGAAATGCCTATAGTTATCCTTGGGGACCCAGCCTACCCCTTAATGCCATGGCTCATGAAGCCTTACACAGGCAGCCTGGACAGTAGTCAGGAGCTGTTCAACTACAGGCTGAGCAAGTGCAGAATGGTGGTAGAATGTGCATTTGGACATTTAAAGGCGCGCTGGCGCAGTTTACTGACTCGCTTAGACCTCAGCGAAACCAATATTCCCACTGTTATTACTGCTTGCTGTGTGCTCCACAATATCTGTGAGAGTAAGGGGGAGACATTTATGGTGGGGTGGGAGGTTGAGGCAAATCGCCTGGCTGCTGGTTACGCACAGCCAGACACCAGGGCGGTTAGAAGAGCACAGGAGGGCGCGGTACGCATCAGAGAAGCTTTGAGAACCAGTTTCATGACTGGCCAGGCTATGGTGTGAAAGTTCTGTTTGTTTCTCTTCGATGAAACCCCCCGCCCCTTGGTTCACTCTACTTCCCTGCAAGCTAACCATCCTCCCCTCCTCCCTTTAATCGTTGCTTGCAGAGGCAATAAAGTCATTGTTGCTTCACATTCATGCATTCCTTATTCATTCATCACACAAATAAGGGGATGACTTCCAAGGTAGCCCAGGAGGGGTGGTGGAGGAGGGAAGGAAAATGCCACACATCACTTTAAAAGTTTACAACTTTAAAATTTATTGAATGCCAGCCTTCTTTTTTTGGGGCAATCCCCTGTGGTGGAGTGGCTGGTTGGCCGGAGGCCCCCCCACCGCGTTCTTGGGCGTCTGGGTGTGGAGGCTATGGAACTTGGGGAGGAGGGCGGTTGGTTACACAGGGGCTGTAGTGGCAGTCTGTGCTCCAGCTGCCTTTGCTGCAGCTCAACCGTACACTGGAGCATAATGATTTGGTCCTCCAGCAACCTCAGCATTGAATCCTGCCTCCTCTCATCATGCTGCCGCCACATTTGAGCTTCAGCCCTGTCTTCAGCCTGCCACTTACTCTCTTTAGCCCGCCACCTCTCCTCCCGGTCATTTTGTGCTTTCCTGCACTCTGACATTATTTGCCGCCACGCATTCGTCTGTGCTCTGTCAGTGTGGGAGGACAGCATGAGTTCAGAGAACATTTAATCGCAAGTGCAGTTTTTTTTTTCTTTCTAATCTTCACTAGCCTCTGGGAAGGAGAAGATCCTGTGATCATTGAAACACATGCAGCTGGTGGAGAAAAAAAAAGGGACAGCGGTATTTAAAAAGACACATTTTATAAAACAGTGGCTACACTCTTTCAGGGTAAACCTTGCTGTTAACATTACATACATAGCACATGTGCTTTCATTACAAGGTCGCATTTTGCCTCCCCCCACTGCGTGGCTACCCCCTCAACCATCCCCCCTACCCGTGGCTAACAGCGGGGAACATTTCTGTTCAGCCACAGGCAAACAGCCCAGCAGGAACGGGCTCCTCTGAGTGTCCCCTGAAGAAAAGCACCCTATTTCAACCAGGAGACCATGAATGATATCTCACTCTCCTGAGGATAACACAGAGAGATAAAGAACGGATGTTGTTTGAATGCCAGCAAACATACACTGCAATGCTTTGTTGTACAATGATTCCCGAGTAAGTGCTACTGGCCTGGAATGGTAAAGTGTCCTACCATGAAGGACGCAATAAGGCTGCCCTCCCCAGAAACCTTTTGCAAAGGCTTTGGGAGTACATTCAGGAGAGCCGCGAATGCCACGGCAAATTAATCCTTTCACATGCTTGCTTTTAAACCATGTATAGTATTTTAAAAGGTACACTCACCGGAGGTCCCTTCTCCACCTGACGGGTCCAGGAGGCAGCCTTGGGTGGGTTTGGGGGGTACTGGCTCCAGGTCCAGGGTGAGAAACAGTTCCTGGCTGTTGGAAAAACCGGTTTCTCTGCTTGCTTGCTGTGAGCTATCTACAACCTCATCATCATCATCTTCTTCGTCCCCAAAACCTGCTTCCATGTTGCCTCCATCTCCATTGAAGGAGTCAAACAACACGGCTGGCGTAGTGGTGGCTGAACCCCCTCAAATGTCATGCAGCTCATCATAGAAGCGGCATGTTTGGGGCTCTGACCCGGAGCAGCCGTTCGCCCCTCTGGTTTTCTGGTAGGCTTGCCTCAGCTCCTTAAGTTTCAAGCGGCACTGCTTCGGATCCTTGTTATGGCCTCTGTCCTTCATGCTCTGGGAGATTTTGACAAAGGTTTTGGCATTTCAAAAACTGGAACTGAGTTCTGATAGCATGGATTCCTCTCCCAATACAGCGATCAGATCCCATACCTCCCATTCAGTCCATGCTGGAGCTCTTTGGCGATTCTGGGACTCCATCATGGTCACCTCTGCTTATGAGCTCTGCATGGTCACCTGCAGCTTGCCACGCTGGCCAAACAGGAAATGAGATTCAAAAGTTTGCAGTTCTTTTCCTGTCTACCTGGCCAGTGCATCTGAGTTGAGAGTGCTGTCCAGAGCGGTCACAACGGAGCACTCCGGGATAGCTCCCGGAGGCCAATACCGTCAAATTGTGTCCACAGTACCCCAAATTCGACCCGGCAAGGCCTATTTAAGTGCTAATCCACTTGTCAGGGGTGGAGTACGGAAATCAATTTTAAGAGCCCTTTAAGTCGAACTAAAGGGCTTCATCGTGTGGACGGGTGCAGGTTTACATCGATTTAACGCTGCTAAATTCGACCTAAAGTCCTAGTGTAGACCAGGGCCTAGTTTGGGTGCTTTGAACTGGAGCAATGCCTGGTGCTGTCATGCAGGTAGAAGTAAACCTAGCTCCTTTCCTTTGTGTGGAGGTAATTGCTTGTTTAGCTTAGCCTAGTTGTTATCAAACTCTTTCATACTGTGACCCTCTTTTCCTTATCAGGACACTCCCATGGACCTGGGAACTAGCCATGATCCCCCCTTCGAAATACAAGACACTCTTGGTTTGGTTAGTCAGTTGTAATTAATATCTACTTTTGACTGAGCCTTGTATTTTATTTCTCTTTCCTTTGTTTCTGGATCCTCATAGTAGTATTTATATCTATAAAATGACACATATCGTATAATTTCATTCTGGTTTGACACACTTCCCCTTCTTATTACGGCAATGCCATTGCTTGGTGTGTTTGTTTTCTAAATTAATTTAATTAAAATACATAAATAAATAAAATTTCTTATACATTATTATTTACAGTTGTTATACTAAAGACAAAAATCCTCAGTATGAGATCTAGTTTTAAACTAATATTAATTTAGGTCCTGGTTCTGCAAGCTAGCCAGAGTAGCAAATTCCTGCACCTGTGCAAATATGCACCCACCTGGATCTAGTCACATAACAGAGGACTTAGACTGTGGCAGTATTGCCAATTCTCATGATTTTTGTACCTTAACGCTCACAAGACTTGAGGGGGGGTGTTAATCATGTGAATGTGGGAATCTCAGCTTTTCTTTAAAAATAATCTAAGCTTCTGAAAGAAACTGGAAAATATGAACCCTAAAGACTCAAACGTCAGAAGGTAAATAAAAAGATACAGATTTATGATTTTTAAATATCTCATGAGTTTTAAGCCAGTATCATGATTTGGGGGAAGTTGAAATGCGATTTTTGAACCTATGGGGTTGGTGATACTGAGATTGAATTTGGGGTGTGGGGAAACCTTTATCTGATAGCTCACACTTCAGGGCTTGGTGAATTGTAGCTATTTTATGCTGTGACAATTAGAGCTGAGTAAATTCTACACAAACACAAAAAACCCCCAACCCTGTGAATATTCATTCGATTTCTTAGTGAATTTCTCTAAATGGTGTTCACACCCCTTCTGTATTTGCTTTCTATCAATATTCTAGCAAATGACTTTACTGGCAGGAATATTCGGTGAAACAGCCAATTCTAAGCACACATTGCAAGAATATTCACAGAAGCAAGTATTCACACCAGAAACCTGATCCTAAGAGTTAGTCACCCAGTCAGGGAACACAAACATAGCATGCAATCTATGTTTCCAGTCAAAACAACTCAAATTTGAATATCAAATTATTTCCATGAACTGTCAGTGAATATGCCACAGATCAAGACTTACTGACAGAAATCATGATGTCTGTTTTCAGACAATTCAAGAAAAGAGGTGTAATTTATTGAATCAATTTGTTAAAAATTATTTTCTTTTATTAATGTTATTTGTAACACAACAGTGGAACTATGTAAAGCACTTGCTGTACAAAATGCATTTGTCCTTATTTTCTTTTCAGTGGATGAAACAAAATATTCAACTAATATATGAGGGTAATGCAAGTGGGATAATTTATATTGCAAGATTCTGTCTCTGCCTTTCTTTGCTATAGTTCCAACTACACTCGCATGTGATATTAAAAGAGCAAGGTGTAAAGTTGCACATACACTTTAAAATATGTTTTAAATTTGATTTCCAGAGATACTAAACACTGCTATTTCAAATTAAACAGTGTTGTAATAACCACCTTCCTTAATACTGTGTTATCCTGTCTTGAAATTCTTAGTGAAGATGGAAATACTGTAACTTGAACCACGTAACTAATAATAAAGAAGGATTTTCTTTTAAATCTGTGAAGGTCAGAACCCTCCTATATCATTCATTTTAGATTTTTTGGGGAGAAACAGTAGCTGGACATATGCATCTGTTTTTTCTTTTGAACACTTTCTGGTTCCTGTCCAACTTTTCTCTTTATCTCCCATATACCAGCTTCCAGGTATCTGTCTCCTGATAGTAGAGATGTTTAGAGGATTAGTGCCTTGATTGGCAGGTTGGCTAACATTACAGGTCTGTTCATGTTGAGCTTTCCTTCGTGTTCTAAAAAAACTACCACAGACAAGGTTAAAAAAAATCTTGCTTCTCTTGTTGTCAAACTGTACATAACTTCAAAATATAATCAGGACTGGGATATCTTTTATTGTAGACCCCAAAGAAGGTAGAAACTGGATAATTATTTCCAGTCTATTTGTCTAACAATTTAGAGAGGTGGCAGGCTATGTAATTCACAGAGAGAAATGGCAAAAAATTAGCATCATATACTATAGCTACTACTAAATTAATATATTCCAAATCCATATTATTTCATAAATAAAGTAAAAGCTGAACATTGTCATCTGCATCCCTCTGTGTGTGTGTGTGTGTGTGGTAGGCTAAGTCTAAGTCTCAATATCACAAAAGTTTAAATGGAAACCTATGTTAAATGTAATCTGTATATGCTGTACAAGGGAGAATGAAATACAGAAAAAATATATAAAATGCTGATGAGGAAACATGTATTTTGCACTTCACATTTAGCACAGTAAAAAAATTTTCTTCCATTGGCAAACTATAAATTTCTTCATAGAAACTGAGAGTCGAAATTCAGAGTTTCTAGTTTCTTTCATGTTCTGTTTCCTACACATTGAATGTTACAATGCAGACAGGATCCCTGATTGGGGCCCCTAAGCATAATAAAAATTATTTTCTGTTTACTCTGTATGAACAAGATGTGTCTTGTACTACATGGATGCTTCCCACCTTCTCCCGTAGACATTAACTGGAAGAAGTGAATTTGGTGAAATTGTGGTGGTAGAGTTCTAATGGTTATCACTATAAATTCAAATGGGAGTGGATTGCAAAATGTCTTATAATGTTAATTCTGATATCAAAGATGATAAAAAAAGAATCTCAATCTCTGTGGCCCTGATGGCTGGAGGTGCTGATGCACACACAGATCCCATTGACTTTGGGTAGAGTTGTGGGGGCTCAGCACTCCTGTCAATCTTTTTCCAAGTTCAAGAAAAAAACCCAAGATCTACAACTTCATATCAGTAGTGATTTACAGAAGAACCCGTTTCATGAGGCCTCAATGGACATCTGAGAATATTTTGAAATCAACTGTTTGTGACCCACTCTCAGACTGAGGGACTCAAAGGCCTACTTGATTACATGAAGCATCTTCTTTAAAAACACAGGTCTACGTTAATCCCCAGTATAACACCATTGACTTTCCTATTACCTGACTTCAGCATGTAGCTAACTTCTATGTAGTTACACTATGGATGAATTTGACCCACAAAGAACATTTTGTTTTGTTTTTCTTCTGGCATTAGTTTTCATAATCAAAATGTGTATACAATGCCTAGCGCAATGGGGCCCTGATTCTTGATTGCTGGCCTCTGGGCAACTTTGGGAAAACCGAGAACTTGGAATGTTTGAAAACAGAAAGTGTGCGCTAACGCATAAAAATAGTGTGTGTGTTAGTGTATGAATGTACATTGAACATGAAAGAAGTTGTGGTTAGCTATATGGGGTAAACACATAAAGAAACATACATTAAAGGCAGCATGGGCTAAGCAAAGAGGCTGTGGGAAGAGCGCAACAGGAGACAAGTTTTGGAGGTAGCCAAAGGCTGGAACAGAGAATTTGGATTTATTTGGGAAGCAATAGGGAACCTGTGTAGAGTTGGAATAAAGGCTGAACATGGTGTCAGGTGTGAGGGAGAGTTCTCTACAGTAGCATTGGAGGTGGCCATGGGACTACTTCACAGGACCAATCACTGTGTTTTGAAAATTGAACAGTTCCCAATTTATCTTTAATGGCCTAAATTGAGATATAGCTGGAAAGTCACAAACTAATTCTGAGACGGCAGGGTTGGACTCTGGATGGAAGGAAAATTAAATACTTTGAATGTGTCCATCCCTTGCTCTCCCCAATACATACCTCATCACGACTTGCCTCTCTTCACCACATTCCCTGGTCACAGAAGGTCTTTATTACCTTTAACCCCCTTTACTTCTTCCTCTATTAACATGATAAGCACAGATAGCTCAATGGTGAGGTACCAGTTATAATTTATTGGGTTTCGGTAACATCAGCAAAAAGGTCTAACTGGCCAATAACAATGAGGCTTTAAAGAATTGGTGACCCCAACCAGGTCTGTAATTGAACATAGACAATATGCTTTTCCCAAACCATATTTTATACTTTATATACAGTTAGGTGAGGGTGGATTCTCAAATAGAGGGTCTTGTGAGTTGACCATATCACTGAAGTCACAGAACTGTAAATAAACATGAGACACAGAGCATTAACAAATAACTTGCCGGGGTTGGTTAAGTAAAAGCATAAGGCAATTATTATTAAAATTGATTTTAACTAACGGTTTTGCTCCCTTTGTAGCTTATGTAGGCCAAGCACACACCAGGGCTACTTGCATCCCTCCAGTCCTCACTCAAACTCCTTGTCTGTCACCTCTATTTAAGGGACTCCCTTGCAAGGGTCTCCCATGTGCCCCTTGCCAGGGTTCTATGTGCCATCCAGTTGCCTCCTCTCAGACTATAGTTTTCTGTTCTCTCCAAATGCCAGGGGCTCTGTCTGCCTCCCATTCCCACCTTCCCCATCCTACTAGGGACTCTGTGTGCACCCTTTTCTCATATTTAACTCATATAAGTGTCCCCCAATCTTCCATCCCTGCCAGGGGGTCTGTCTGCACCCCATTCCCCACCATTCCAGGGACTCTGCCCCCATTTTGTTCCTTCCCACCTTCCCCACCCCTATCTTATAGTTCTGTGTACCAGGGTCTCCCATTTCCCTCCTCTGGCCCTGTGCTGTGGCTTGTAGGCATGCCTCTAATTCCTCCCCCCCCACACACACACACTCCATTTGTCAGGGTGATAAATTAATCAGGACATCAATGTATTATTGGGAGGATGAGCAGGGGTATTATGATGCTAGAAGATATTAATTGCTGCCATCCAACAGTTTGATCTAAAAACAATTGTAGAAGTGCTTGAAGCTGTGGCTGTGCTAATCAGAAGTTCATCTAGTAGTTCCATAACAGGCTTTTAAAATAATCTAGATTGTTCTGTACATTACAAAGATATCCCCCAAAGCAGTCCCTTTAATGTGTCCTTCATTTTCTTCCTTTTGGTTTTCTGATTTCTTCCCAGATCAATAAGGTTCTGGCCATGAATGCCCAGAATATTCTCTGCAATTTTGGAGTACATCAGGTGTGGAGTTCAAAAGTTATTGCATTACATATTCAGGTATCAAAATAGAAATGTTGTAAAGTGTAAGGCCTCCACAAGCTCAGGGAAATAACAATGATTTATAAGAGCTACTGTTGAAGGGACTCTTTTTGTGTTCTGCTATAAAGACAGCACCATCCAGATTATTTTAAAAGCCTGTGTTCTGGTACTACTAGGTGTACATATCAAGGAAAACATATTCAGAAAAAATATGAGATGACAATATACAGTCAGTAAGTGGGACTGTAAATATTCTATCTGTAAGATATGTCTGAACCAGCATTCCATATCTCAACACAACCAAGATTCAGATTCTTAGCCCAACTCTGTTCTGAAAACAGTGCAATAACGATGGAGCAGGGTGAAACAGGAAACATATTGTAAATATAACAAAATTTTTACACCTTAAAATTAGAGCTGAGTAGGGAAAAGATTCCCTCAGGAAATCCTTGGAAAAGAAAAAAATAACATAATTTCCATTGAACTTTTCCATAGTAAATTTGGTTTTCATTTTAAAACGTCTCTCTTTTGACAGACTAGACATTTTCTGCAGAAAGTAGACTCTTCATGAAAAATTTCATTTAATCAAATAAACAATTTTCTATAGACTAACACTTTCAACGGAAAGCTTTCAGCCACCCTTTCTGAAATGCAGAAAAGAAACCAAAGTAAGTTTTTATTTTTTGTTTTGTGAATGACCAGTGTGCATTTGCCTCAAGAATTTGGTCTTCGGTTTCATGTTGACCCTTTTCCCTTAATTTAATTTGAAATAAGACCAACTTTCCAGTTTCACTCTACTCCTGCATTTTATTCTCAATAGCATGCATTACTTCTTCATAAGATGCCATTGACATTAGATCTATGATCTCTTCCTCCTCATTGGCCCTATCCTTATAGGATGGGATTTTGAAGGCTAGCCCTTATCCTGTGGACATCAACGGGACTTCTAACAACTACTTCAATATAAGCAGAGTATTCTAAAGAGAGATCTCACTCATAACAGCAAAGATTTTTGTTATGTTTTTTTCTCCCACTTTTAAAT
Organism: Lepidochelys kempii; assembly: GCF_965140285.1. NCBI lineage: Eukaryota > Metazoa > Chordata > Testudines > Cheloniidae > Lepidochelys > Lepidochelys kempii. Next base: position 27,492,880 of record NC_136387.1, read on the forward strand.
GGCCCAGATAGGTTGCAATAATAGAACACTGCTTATTATTTACGTATTTATTTTATATCACCCAGAAGTGTGCTGTATACCTCGCAGAAGGCGTAAGACGTTTTTTCTGGATCAAAGTGCTTAAAATCTAAATAGGATACTTCTTGGGAAATTTCCCCCTCTGGCTGGAAAACCTTTATGAGTGCCTGTAAAGTGGAAAATTCCGTGAGCTTCCCTCTCATGTAGTCCTCATCAAATTGCTTCATTGTAAGTGGGGTTTGCTAACAAACCCCACTGAATCCCTAGAATCCATGTAGATCTGGAGTGTTCTGATACAGGTGTTCACATGTAGACCTTATACCTCTGCCCCAGCTTTCCTGGATTTCCTTGCCTGCTGCTGCTTCTCATTCATACCCCTTTTGAAGTCTTCCTCAGCACAATAGAGGAAATACACAGAAATTAATGAAGCCATGGTCTGCAATAAATTTTAATGCTCTTATGGCTATTTGTACAGGTGATGTGTGTCTCTCTCTGCCTCTGCCCCAGTGACTTCATACCAAGTGATAGCAGAATTTGGACCAAAATGTTTTGTGACTTTTTGATTGGATTCAGAAATGACCAGGTAATAATAAAAGGCAACCCAAGTATTGCTCAAAGCTGCAGAATCTCTTGGCACAATAACATTTATAGAAAATTAATGTTGTTTCAAGTCTCTTTCAATCAGATATTAAGATATGAATAATCTGAATGACCTGTGTGTACAAAAAGTGCTTCTTGCACTTTGCAAACTTTAAAATTACTACAACTTTACCCTGCTCCCTATGGAGATAATCCATTGTATTTCTCAATAGTTTAAGATTTAGTTTTGAGGGCTCTAAGTGGGGGGAGGAGGCTTTGCTGGTAGGAAACTGAAAAGTAGCTGAAATATTATAATATTACAAAATATTCCCTTGATAACTTTGCTAATTAAATTGTTATGGAAACATTGCAAGAGAGACCTGAGCTCTAAGGGAAAGCTTATGGCTTTTTTTGAAGTATTCCTACCAGAAACCAAACCTTACAGCACTTATAAAACATTATGTTTCATGAGGTCCAAACTTAGATATGTTGAGTTGTTTTGCAGTGGCATCAAATAATTGATCAGCAACTATAACTGTGATTATACAATAAAATCAGAGCTGAGTTGTAGCAAATAATTGCAAAAATAATTAAAGTGACAAATCTTCCTGGTAACAATATGAAACAATTCATTTTAGTGCCCCACAGGGATGGGACTGCTGGCTTTCACTGGGATTAACACCTGTGAGGAGGTTGGAAGTAGAGGAGGGGGAAGAGAAGAGGGAGGTGTACATTGGAGTAAAATAAACACATTAGCCTGCTTTTAAACAAAAATGAAAAAAACCCACAAACCTATATACTTATATGTAAGTGTAAATCTTAAATTTTTAAATACTATTTCTTTTCAAAGAATGTGATTTATTGTAAATCCTTGACTGATCTTTTAAAATAGTTGATTTTAAAACCCTAAGCATCAAATTCAGTTCTGTTGATATGTTTCAGAGTCATCTAAGCACATTCATGTCTGCCTCTTCATGCAGTAAAATGGTGAGAGTATTGTACATTTCTCAGCTAAAATTAGCTATAATGGGCTGAATTCAAGGTGTGGTGATGGGGGGGAAATACTTCTGTTATGAATATTTATTTATTTACTTTGGAGTTAAGCAATAAGAAAAACATTTGTCCCAAGTTCTAGGCCCTTTCGACCAATGCTAAAAGGAGCTCCATGCAAAAAATAAGTAATACATATTGTATATCGTTTCTTATTGAATCTTATAATGCTTTAGATTTGCTCAAAATGGGTCCAATCCTACTCCTGTTGAAGTTAATAGAAATGTTGTCATTAATATGAATGTGAGTAAGGTTGGGCTCAATGTTTGTGTTATACATGTATATAGAAGGGGCAACATTTACTTATTTAATACTAGATCTAGAGCTAGGTGAAAATTTTTTGATGAATAGTTTATTTGCTGAAAAATGAAATTTTGGGTTGACCAAACTATTTTTTAATTCAGGCCAGGGGTTCTGGAACAATTTGTATAGTGGGGGTGCTAAGAGCCATTGAACCAAACTGTAAACCCTGTAAAGAATGGAAACCACTTCAAGCCACGGAGTGCGGCAGCACCCCCAATCCACCAGCACCCTTAGTTCCAGCACCGATGAGACTTAGGTGCCATTCACAAAACCACCAGCGGAGGAGCACTCACCTCCCTTGAACAAGTCACAGGATTTCCATAGTCTGAAGTCTGATCCTGCCACCCTCATTGGTCATTTGCAAACCATTTAATTAAAAGACATATTTACATTCATCTGAGCCAACTATTGCTCTCAACATGTGCTCAAGAAATTGGTTCATAAGCAACTCTCCCCCTATGGAGAACCCAGATAAAGTTGATTCCTTAAAGGAGGTTTTGTCCATCTGTCTGTAGATTGCAGACTCAGTGTTCCCATATCCTGGATTATCAAAGAACCATTTGGGAAATTTCTCTTAACACTCCCATGTAATGAAAAGCATTCTTTGGGACAGTTAATTAAAATCTATACTTTTGCCTCTCACCTTTCAGAAGCAGTGGGATTTCAATCTGTTTAGTTCCAAGTTCAATCTGTTTTGTCTTTAAGACAAAAGGCAGTTTAAACTAAAGAAAATATTGCTGGGGAAAGTCACATTTTACAATAGTACTAAAAGAATGAACTTTTGACTTGCATTTTTGGAGTAAGTGCAAAGTTAGTGATGGGGCAATACAGTCAATTGTAACAGGAAAAAGCATAGGGAACATTACCTAAAATAAAAGATCCCATGGAAACCTGAAGCAAAGTTTCTTTTTTGTGAGCCCCTTAACATCAGGTGTGGAATAAGTTTAGCAGCAGGTACAAATAGATGACACAGATAAAAGTTGTGAAGTGTGGATCACAGGGAAGAATTTTGTCCAAGATCAGGTTTCATTGGTCATCAGGAAGGCATCATTTCAACATGGCATATTTTTAAATTATTATTAGCATAATCTGGTCAGACACAAGGCATTTTATTGCAAGGCTTAAGTCTAGAAATAGCAAAAGTCCCCAATAAAACATCTCTTGAAGTCAATAGGAATATCCTGCCATATTTTCCATTGTTCTGTTTCTTATCCTGATCAGCTGTTTAACCCAACAGCTATATACATTTTAGGGAGAAATGCATTTCCTTAAACTGTCTTAGAAATTAAGTGGTTAAATTGTTCCTTTTTGGATCTCATAGAACAATATCCGTCATCTTGTGTCAAAGAAAATAATGTTTAATCTTTGACAGAAATGAATTACTTCATATAGGACAGCTACATTTTGTCTGATACTTGTTGTCAGCTTTCACTGGGAGATGAGGAACTAAGAAATAGATTTCATCAAATTCTGAGATGGGAGGAAATGAAATCTTAGCAAAGAAAACAAGTTATGCCTCTGAAATTAACAGTACAAGCAAGAAGATCTATCAGGTGAAAAGTGAATGTTAAAATCATTTGCCAAAAGATGGCCTAAGAAATGCTGGGGAGATAATAGAGAGTAGAGAGCCCTCCTCATATTATTAGTTTGTGAAATGTTTCCTCGTTTAAGACATCTAGGAATGTTTTGATTTTTCATGTCTTTGTATGAATCTCAAGTGAGCTGTCTTTTCTTTTTTTCATCAGATCTATAATGTAAAGTTAATCACCACATTGTAATATATCTAGTTCTGTATGCAATTTCCCTTCTGATAATTTCATTTTCAAAAGAAGAGACTGCTATCTCTGTCCTATATCAATAAGAAATAGAATCTTTAAGTTGTCAAAGGATGGGTACTAGTGGCTTGTTGGATGATAATTGGATATGGGAGCTTTCAGTCTAACTCTCTGGTTGAAAATGGGCTTCTGGAAGGTTGATTGGAAAAATGAGTAAACGTGGACAAAGCCTCTATAGGTCTGGGGTTCCAGTTTTGTTCAGATAGATGCATCACTCTGCAAAGGTTTCCTAGGTTTACTCCTATCATTGCACTGGTCCTAGCTACAAGAACTGCTTCTTATCATGGTACTTCTGGGTCCTGTCTCAGCCCCGGAAGCAAAATCCATTATCCTTTTAAAAACTTGGTTGTAAAAACAGCTGAAGATGCAGAATGCAAGATCAATTTTATTTCTCTGAATTCATCCATTCATCCCTTGTTGTGTCAGAAAGTCACTAACATCTAATGGCCTCTGGCAGCTCAAACAAGTTGCAAACTCAGTCTAATTCTCAAGGAACTGAATCATATCAAAGAAATAAACCATCAGCATTAACACTGAACTAACTTCTCTCCTTTCAGTATGAGGATTTGTAGATTCCAAAGCCAGAAGAGACCATTAAGATTATCTACTCTGACCTCCTATATAATACAGGCCATAGAATTTCCCCAAGATAATTCTTAGAGAAGATTCTTTTAGAACAGGGGTTCCCAAACTTGGTTTGCGGCTTGTTCAGGGTAAGTCCTTGGTGGGCCGTGAGACGCTTTGTTTACCTAAGCGTCCACAGGTAGAGCTGCTTGCAGCTCCCAGTAGCTGCAGTTTGCCATTCCCGGCCAATGGGAGCTGCGGGAGTTGCACAGCTTTGCTCATGTCCAGAGATAGTCAGGAATGGAGCCTGTTAGCAGGATTGGTAGGGCAGTTGAAATACTGTGGTGGTTAGAATGCATATGAGGCATTGCACTGCCACTAACTATGTTCTAGCTCTTTTAGGTAGAGGAATCCAGTCCTCAGGACTGACAGATCAGTCCAGCAGGTTTAACTAGCATTAGATTCACAAATATCCCCATGTTCTGAAGCTGAGTTCTTAATAAATCACAGAACATGAGATCAGAGATATAAGATATGTACAGCCTATTTAATGTGTAATAAATATGAGCCCTGAGACAGTTTCATGCTACCTCAGTAAAGAGGAAGGAGGATTTGTTTGAAAAGAGAGACTACAAAGAGAAGGAAGATTCTTCATTAAGCTGATGTCAGTTGGAGGCTTGTTATTACTTCTCCTACTCCTGCAGCAAAAAGCTTAATGGCAGAAGCTTCTGATCATGGACATGAAGGGGCTGGTTAATGGAGAGATTCAGGAACACACTTATTCAGGGAATACTCTTTTACTGAAAATGGTAGCGGGCTCTGTCAATGGTAGTGGTGTTTCCAGTCAGCTAATTCCAGTAGAAAATAAACAAGGAGCACATTAGCTGTTGTCCTGTTTGCTGCCTGTTTTCCTCCCAGAAGAGAGCTGGCACTTCAGGCTGAAATGTCAGAGGAGAGCTGGGTTGTTAAGTAGCTATTTTTAGCTTTTACTTTTCAACTTTTTTTTCCTTTGTTAGTGCTCATCAAGATAGAAGTAGCTTCACCTGATTTATTTATGGGCTAAGTAAAAATAAATAGATACATTCACCCTAACCATTCCCATGTACTAAGAAAATGTTAGTGTATATTCAATTTCTTATTTTAAAAAAGGGTAAATACAGTTATTGTTCCAGTCTGACACAAACCAACAGCAGCTGGAGAATTCACTGTAAAACGTGGCACTCCATCCTACACTATCCTTGTGTGTGCACAGTGCAGGGGAGATAGGGCAGGAGGGGATAATTGTTTCACTGTACAATGGCAGAAGCTGGGAGTATAGTATAGACCACATGCTCAAGTCTGCATAGCTGGCAGCTCTCCAGGGCAGTGCAGAGGTGAGGCCCTCCCTGGCCCTTTGCAGCAGTTGGTTTTTGGTAGCCACCAGTGAGGTGGGAGATAAGGCTCCGCACCTAACCCCTTTCCCTCACCATTGTGCAACTTCATGATAGGGCTAGGCAGTATCTGGCCATATGTTTCTTCTTGACACACCTATGCTGTTTCTAGGAGTCCCAATTGTATAGGACCAAATGAAGAGCATGGATTTTCATCCGCATGCACCAGGTCACAGTGGCCAAATATAAATGTTGTAATTGTCTCCCTTCTCAATAATTGCTGCATCAATAATACATTGAACACAGCTTACATAAAACGCTCTTTTCTTGCACAAGACTTGAGGATTATATCACTGTCAGAGTACTGTCTAATGAGATGCTCCATGTACCTTTCCCAGAACTGAAGAAGAGCTCTGTGTAAGCTCTAAAGCTTGTCTCACAACCAAAGTTGGTCCAATAAAAGATATTATCTCATTGAACTTGTCTCTCTCTCTCTCTAATAAGATTCTACCATGGAGTCTACCCTTCTGACAGAATTCAAGAGACCTTAACAGAGCTGTAGTCTCAAAGACTACCATCTAGCTGACCAATAAGTGTATGGTGGTTAATAATATCATGCCTGAAACATTGGAAAACCATCATTAGCACAAGAATGTTTCCTATTACCACTTTGTTTTTAAATAGTGTAGAATTAAGTTAATGTTCAAACATCTCCTCGCCTAGATCTGTTAATACGCTCCAGAAATGTTACAGCAAGAGGGAGTGAGTTTCAAATCCCATTCATATAACTGAGATTTGAAATGAACTCCATGGCTGATGAGCACCCTGGAGCCTATTCAGTTTGTCAAAACATATGAAGTTTCTCCCGTATCAACACATTAGCTTTTCTCTATGATTCATAGCACAGCCCCAAATATATAAGTATATTTCCTTCTTTGGTTTAAGTAAAATATTATGGGTGATCCTGTTATTCAGGAATATAATATCAGCTTGAATTAGATAACATGTAATTAAATAAATTTAATAATAGCTGAACATAAATTACTTAATATTGTACAGCAACAAAAATGCCCAGGACCTCAAGAAAGCTAAAGCAAAACTATATTTTCCCCACACAGTGAAAATCTGTGCTGGGAATTTCTTTATTTGGTTGTGTGTTCTGCCCAGTTCCAAGATCTTGCCTTACAATTTAGAGATTTTAATACTCAGATGAGGTAATTCCAGACATCTCTCACTAGCTTGCCACATTTTTCTATTAGATCTGTAGCTCCATTTTTCAATGGTCAAATACTTAGTCTTCACATGAAAGTACTGTGACACTGAATTGTATTTTAACCTCAATAATAATGTTTGAAATATCTTAACTAATAAATATGCCTCTGCGACTCTGATCCTGAACACATGTGCTTGTGCTTAACTTTACATGCCTGAATAATCTTGCTGAATGTGTATAAGTGCTTGTGGTATTAGGCCCATGTCTGTATGTACATACCATATTAACGACACCTGGTAGCTACTCCATAGTTAGGTTTGCCTTCTAAATTGAGCATGTCAGTTACTTCTCTAAAATTATGTGGACAAGCAGTGTGAAATTTCACACAGGGTTAGTTTTATGCCTTTTTAATTTTATATATAGGGTTTTTTCAGTTTTTCTTCATAATTTTTTTTATTTTTGACCAATATCTCTGAAAACGTGTGTAGCTACACAGAACATGATAGACAGGTGGCTCTAGAATGGGTTTCACACAATGTGTACTTTTAAAAAAAATGTTGGATAGCATGTAGCCATTATTTGTGACTATAACTGAAAGCGTATGCTTTGCACACAAACCTGATTGATTTGAGGGGCAGGGGCAGGCATGCTGAAGCCTGATTGATAGGGTGTGCTGGATGTTCAGAAGTCATTGGCTGTTGGGAGGGGGAACGGGCACATAAAAATTTCTCCATTTAGGCTCTGACTTTTTCTGGCATATTTTATCCTAAAATGGAGCAATGTAGTATGCTAACATTTTATAGTAACATTGCCTTACTAAAAAGTTTAAAGGGGGAAAAAAAGGATGGGTTTCATATGCATGAGTGCTTATGTCAAGTGACTGAAAGATAAAATATTCTCCATTTAGCAACTGCACTCATACTTCCTCATAGATCTGCAGGAAACCCACAAAAACAAGAAAACAAAAAGTCAAATCACCTAACAGTAAATACCTCTGTTCCTCTTTATCATTGTCACAACTACAGCGCATGAGTGATTGTGCATTGTAACCTTAATTGTGTGGCCCCACACTGCATGTCAGCTTTCTATCGCCCCTTTCGTTACCTTTCTGCATACACCCCTTTACCATACTACCCTCTCCCGGAACAGATGACTACTACCACATCCACCGCAATTGCTAGGGTTTTGTTTTTGTTTGAGAGAATAGCATGGAATAATCTGGTAAAAGTGTATGTATAGAAGAGTGAAAAGGACTGTCACAGGCTGACAGGTCTCTTTTAGAAGGAATGGGTCCAGTTAAACTGTGACTATTAGACCACCTCCCAGTAGGGCCTGATAGAAGATGTCTGGTATCTACTAAAAATCCAGGTGCACAAGCAGAAATTAGGACAGACAGGAAGCAACAACTGAGGAGACCCTGTAGTGAGCTGAATGAGGCCTCCACCCACCACTGAGAGATTGGGAGTTGCTGGGGAAGAGCTAGTACAGAGAAAGACCGGGAGAGATTTGGTGGGTCAGGTCAGGCGGGAATGGGGGAACCCTACCTGAGCAGAAGGCTTATGGGGTGCCTCCTAGATAAGGACAAAGGTCCAACTCAGCCAGGCAGGCCAGGCCCAAGAGCAGAGGGTGATTCTGGAGGATCTTAGTAGGGGGTAGGACTCGCAAGCAAAAGAGGCCTGGGGAGTGGAATAATGCAGGGAGTCCATTCACAAGAGCCTGAGATGAGGGTGTGAAGAAGTTTTGTTAGAAGCTTGGAGAAAGGCTGAGATAGTGGGAAGGGCTCCTGGAATAGGGGTCCAGGAGTCATGGATCAGGGAACATTACTTCTCAGGTAGATGACCTTGGGAGGGAGGGCTTTGGGATGGGGCCAACAGAACTGGGGAACTGCTTCCTCATTAACTCTTTTTAGTTTGGGGGGTGTGAACTATTTCATCTTGAGAGACCTATCAGTGGATATACAAATATTAATAAATGATTCCTGGAAACAGGGCTTTATTACATCCTTTACTGGGCAGATGAGATGACTGCTGATCTGATCTGCTGCGGTGAAGGTAGTGGGGAGAAAAGAATGGGCAATTTGGTCAGCTCTAGGAATAGAAAAATGGGAATTGAGGTAGGACATGGCTGTCGTGCCACAGATGACCACCAGCAGGCACCCTGATGGGGCAAAGCCCTGTAACTGAAGGCAGAATTGTGGTGCATGATCTGTGGTATATGGTAGCTATAGTAATGGTAAGGTGTGTGCTTGTGAGTGTAGAAGTAGAGGGTAAGGACTACTAATTTTCTTTATGGGTTTTGTGTCAGGTGTGGTGTACGTGTGTAAGAATCTCAACTGCTACACAAAAAGACTTTGTAAATTTTATCTATGTGGTTTGATGGGTTATATACTATATATATCTTTAATATTCTGTACAGTGAAATGCATTATCATTGTGCTAATTGTATTAATTTTGCACCTTTGAGCAGCATGCCTGAATTTTCCTTAGTCATACAACTCTGCTGAATTTTATTTTATTATTATTTGTGTTACCTTAATTCCTAGGAGCCCTAGGCCTGGGCAAGGACCCCATTGTACAAGGTATTGTACAAATAGACAAACAGATAGAACAAAAAGCCAATCCTTGAAGAGCTTACAGTCTAACTAGAAGACAGACACAGACTGGGAGAAGGGGAATAATACAGAGTGAATATGGTGGCAGCAAACATCATATTAGTTCCATGCTTTCTTTGTGGGTTTAACTAGGAGGGGATCAGTTAAACAGAGGGAGAGGGGGTATTGAAAGGAAGCGAGTGAGGGGCAGAGCAGGGGAGACAAGGGTAAAAGGAGCAGGTGTGGAGGTGAAGAAACTATGAGGGAGGGGAAGGAGTGGTTGGAGCAAACTGCCCCCAATCCATGCAAGTCAAAGAAAGTCTAGTTAAAATGTAGAACGTTCTCCAAAGGACAAGTGGCCACTGCTTTGGCTGCTTCTTCCCCCAGCTGCTGGCATCTTTGGCAGGCTGCTCTTTGCATCTTTCTCTCCAGACCACATGGTGGGGGGGGGGGAAGGGAGACACCACTTGGGTTCCAGTGTCCCCAGAGTGTGTGTGGGAGTCTCTCCTGCACAGCTCTGGGGAGAGGGGTGGCCCCAGCTGGGACCCATTTCTCCCTTCCCACCCCCAATGCAGCAGTCCCTGCTTTAACTGCTTCTAATATACCTGTCCTCATGGCAGCTCCGAAGAGAGTTGCTTTTAAGAGTTTACTTATTTTTTGGCTGGCACCAAAAAATTGCCTCCTTTTCTCCACATGTGGATTGTCTCACGACAGGGAATATTAAGTCCTGACCTAATGACTAGTTTATGTTTGATCTCTTGTGAGTATTGACAAGGGGAGTTTCACAGGTTCCCAGTGTCCCATATAAACCGCTCGCTTGAGGTTTGGAACAGAGGCATAGCCACAGGTGGGCCTAGCTGGGCCACAGCCCAACCAGTTAGCATCCAGGCCTGTCCAAATCTGAGCACCAGGCATTTTTAAAGATTGAGCTGGGCCTTAGTGGTACAGCCTTTTAGTAAAACTTCTGCTGCCTCATACCACTCCACTTCCCCACCAACCCAGGCTCCAACTCTGCCACTTGCCACCCAGCTCCAGTTATTGCCTCCCCATTGGCTGATTGGCTGTTATCTCCCAAACAGTTGGATTCTGGTTAGGCTCCCCAGTGGGGGTGCTGGGAGGGCACATCTCAACCTATGGGGAAGAAGTCACCAGAGCAGTTGGCCTGGGACTGAGCCAGAGCCTGTTGATGCGGAATAGAGTGGAGCCCAGGACTGGGAGCCACTCATCGGCCCAACCACCTTTCCATCACTCAAACAGGTGAGGTGCTCCAACCTACCTAGCTCTGGTTACTGCCTTACCATTGGTTCCCAGATCCCACAGCCAAATCTGATTGTGTCCACCTAGAAAGGCAGGAATAGGGTCAGAAACTCTCTGCACCGAACCACAGGGTTTCACATGCAAACCTTGGAGATCTTCTGTCTAAATTTGTATGTTAAATGTATCAGACCTAACTGGGATCAAGCAGCACTCGGCGAGAGTCTGCTGCAGTGGTCCACACTGAGGGTCCTTTCAGGAATGGTCACTGTTGCACCCTGATAATGTATGAAGGTGATAAAACAGTGGCCATGAGTGACTGTGACTGACTGACTGGGGAGGAGGAGGAGGAAGAAATACAGCTTTACAGAGCTGAGACAACATTATCATATAGGACAATGGAGGATCTCCTTACTTCAAGTTAGACATGGACAAAACATTTCTTCCTTTAAAAATCTTGTAAAGTCCCTTTATGCTGGTAAAGGGATACTTCAGTTCAGCTCTCTCTGGATCAGTGGGGCATCTGGCTTTTAGGGGGAAATTAAAGGAAGGTAGGCTATGTTAGCGCAGCTGTATTCCTGCAGAGTTCCACTAGTGTGGAGGCTAATCAGCATATCTTATGGGCACCCTGCCAAGGCCTCATTCCTGGCCAGCACTACCCACAGTGCTGGTCATCAGCAGGTCCCCTTGTATAAATTGGGACTGAACACTGGGTTCTATTTCTCTCTGCAGTGTGAATGAAGTGAGTGATGCTGTACAAAATGTTGTAACTTGCAGAAGTGACACTAGGTGTCATTTCTAATCCCGGTCCTCATTCATGCAGATAATTAACATCATCATTGTCCCATGCTGTACTGTGAGTCAGATAATGACCACTTCCCCATCAGCAACACAAGCACTGACTTATTCATCTATTTTTGACCAAAAGAGGCATGTCGGTTGCTAGAGAAACCATGACACTGAGGCTTTGCAGAGTAATTACAGCAAAGCTGGACTTCCTTTGGCTTCAAAGACCATCAAGAAAATGTAGTTTCTGGGGCCCCCATGCTCCCATCAGTGCAGCTGTAGCTTTCCACCTCTTCCAGCACCTAAAAAAAAAACCTTTGAAATTTGGGAGGCAGCAGGTGATCCTTTCAAAGCCTGGTGGAAAAGCAAGCATTTAGTATTCTTGAATATTTGGGAAATTGAGAGTCCTTGGACCCAAAGACAATAAAGTGGATTGGGAAGGGTGATTATAGACTGCCAGGCAGCCTTCAAGAAAGTAAGCTTGGCAAGAGAGAAGGGTGTGGGGAGGGACCTGGCGGTAGTAATGCCAAACTAAATATTCATAGCAGAATGTTTTTCTGAGCATTTAAGCTAAAACATTTAGCTCTTTTGAGTAGCCCACATGTTTGGGATATTCAGGAAACATTTTATTTGGGAAGTACATTCTCATAATTAATGGGACCTCATAATTAATGTAATATTCTGTGCAGCCCTTGTTGCAACTTAAAAACAAACACATGTACTCATTGTCTCTGTGCAGGCTCTGTGCTGTGCTACAGATCCATTATTTATAGATATTACACAATACTATCACAAGTCAGAGAATTTTTGAGTGCTCTCCATGACTATATAATGAGGGCCTTGCATATTTATTTCAAAATGAGAATTATAATTATTATTTTAAACCAATCTCTGAAAGATGGAAATTCCATAAAAACCATTAGACTGATTATAGTCCTGTAGTATTGTCAAAGCTAATTTTAATTGGTAAGCGTAAGCAAGCCTGCTCTAACAGCTTTGCTCTTTAATTGCATTCTCACCAAATCACTGTCAGGCTGAATAACAAATATTTGTTAGTTTGTAATGTACATTTCCTCTTAGGCTGTGTGTTGGCTTTAACTTGATGCTGGGAGATCTTTGCTTTGTTCATTGTTATGAGATGACTGAAACTTTTCAAACTGATTAACTTGGTAACTTCTAGCAGCTGATAGGCTGATATAGAGCGAGTTTCTCCTAAACGTATTTATTACTGCTTTCTGTAAATGTCTCAGTTTTGTATTGTTTTCTCAGTCCTGATTACCCCCCTGTTCCTGACACTCTAAATCAGCAAACCTAGATTCTCAACTGTGTTAGAGATGTAAATTGTTTACTCCTCATGGACACACACACACACATAATTAATTACATGGAATTGTGAATGTTTTTCATTTAACTTAAAACCAAGGAATACAATTTTGACACACTATACAATTCTGAGTGGGAGAGGAATGAATCTTCTTACATAATTATATTCAGCATATTAATTAGTATTTCAGGATGGCTCTGGATTATTGCAAACCACAGTAAGAAGCAATAGCTCTGCATGAATAACTACATTCATAGTGTCCTATCCTTCCCTGTTTTATACTCTCTTGGGAATAATCATGTTGCTTTGAATAAAAATCAAAGCAGAGTTTCAGGGTAACCATTTGATCTTCAGGACTTCAGGACCATGGACAGCACTAGCATATTAGGTTCACTACAATTGGATGACAACAATGCAGCTGTTTTCAGGAGTGTATCTAATTGCCTTTGTAAATAACAAAAATATAATACTATATATACTGATTTCCATATTTAATACATACTGTGAACTTTTAAATTAACCGCGCCATCTTATTGTATGTGTGAGGAGGGGAAATTCACTGTAGTCTGAAACGCTAACAAGCTTTAAAGTTTATGGATTATATTTTCCTTTCAATGTATGGATAATTGCTGTTAATGCTGAATGACAGTTATATCCCTGCAAACCCCTAATCATGTATGTCTTCTATTTTATTACTGTAAATCCCACCCTAACATATTATGTGCATTTAGTGTTATCTGGTTTTGTATTGTCGGGTCTTGCAGCTTTGACAAACTGTAAAAGCCTGTAATTACAAAATTCTATTGGAGAGCCCATGAAGCACACAGTACTTGGAAAAATGCAATCTGAAAATCTATCTTTTTGTACTTTTCATTATCTATTTCTTTATAAAAATCAATACAAAATTAAGCACCAAAAACATGTTTATAAGTCATGTTTGGAAGAAAGTTTAAAAAAAAAACCCAGAGAAATAGAAAGAAGGCAGACAAACAGTGATGAAAAGTGATTAGTAGAGCCATCACAGAAGAGTGCAGATGAGGAGCTGCTGTGAGAGTTCAGAGGATGTCTGACCTCCAGCCTGAGAATGAAAGCAATGCAAGAATCAACACTAAGATGAGAAAAAAAAATCTGCTCTCTAACTACTAAGGCTTATTTGCATCTTTGCTTGAAATTTTAAGAGTAATTCATTGTGGAGATCTATGTAGTCCACTCAAGCAACAATGCCTAAAAGGTTTGCTTCATTGCAGATTTAATTATAATTATGATTGTATTTCAGTTTGGGTTTTGTTTTGTTTTTTGGGTCTAACTTGGAAATAGAAGTAGACAAAAAGAGGAAAACACTTTTCCATAATCACAAAAATCCTGTAACATTATTCTCTCTGGCCCAACACAAACATCAGATTATGAAAATGGAAAACATCACTGAATGAGATATGCCAGCCTTTGAAGGAGAATATGAGGGAAAAAAACAAAAACCTTGCTGCTGCTTCTGAATGAAGACCAGGCAAATTGACAGAAGACAGCATAGATTTGGGCTGATTGGTCCTGAAAGGGCTGATAAGCTTTTTTCACAGGCCAGCATATCATGTAGTGATGTTTACTGTATGCTAAAGATGTAACCAAAGACTAAAATACACATTTAAATACAACTTATGATAGATGTTTGTGCTGTTGCTGAAGGACTCGAGAGAGAGAGCACTATAAGGAATTGCTATATTTAATTCTTGGACAGCAGCCAGGAAATGTGCAGATTCTCATTTTTTTTTTTTTGGTAAAAGAACCACTAACAGGACACCATTGTTAGTTACAGCACATGTTGCCTTACCACATGCCACGCATGCACCCTTTGTCCAATGGTGAGTTTTTTCAATGATGTCGTATTTCTGAGACAAAAAGCATTTACTGTGTGTTTAAGCCCTTAAGTGCTTTGCTGAATAGCAATGGATTTAAGCATATGCTTTGAACTGCGGTCTAACAGAGGTATCATGTTAGCATTCGAAATGAAAAATAATAACGTTGACAACATGGTAATGTTTTCGGGATTACTGGTGGCAAATAAGGTATATTATAACAGGTCTCACTATTGGGTTGTTTACTCTTAACTAAAAATTAATTTACGAGTAAACAATGGGTATGTTAATGAAAATAACACTACATTATTAGTAAGTTATGATCACTACACTGTAGTTTAGTATAATCTTTTTGAGAAATTTCTATGCAATAGTGTAATTTAAAAGATAGGATGGGGAGGAAGACTAGAAAGGAACCACATCAACCTTAATCCTGCTAACAAAACAATGTGAATGTCATGATTCTGTTGTATTACAATGAGAGAATACATTCTGCTTCTGTCACAGGTTTTTTGTTTTCATTTTTTAGAATAATAACTATCACTGGATGATAGACTAGTGTTCATTAAACTAATATGAAGTGTTACAAACCCAATAGTATTAAGCATTAAAATACATCCTTGCAACATTCATCTGTCTTTGTCTTGGAGATAAGTGAATGTAGCTGATGTCAGATTTTCATTAATTCTGCTACCTTAAGTGAAAAAGCCTGTTAATGTGACCTTACAGTGGGTGCCTCTGCACAAAACACAATCCTGTGATGTGCCTTATCAGGCATAAACTTTCCTTCAGAGGGCTTTGGCATGCTCAGCACTTCACAGGATCAGGTATTATGACAGTTAAAAATATATTTATCAAGAAGTTTACATTTAAAAAAGAGGTTTCAGTCAGCAATGTGGGCCCACTCCACCCTTTTATTATTGTGATCTAGTGATCTGTATGCACATATATAAGGTTTGCTCTTATACTATAATGTACTGTGCTTGTGATTTTTCATGTTTCTGAACAGGGGACACTATTTGATTTTTAAATCAGTTTGCTTCAGTATTGAAATCTGCATGTTAAAGCAAATGAGAAGTGACTCCAGCAGGCAGGGATAGCCAGGCAATGGATGTCTTATAAAGAGATCACATTGTATTTCTAAAAAGAAAAGTAGTACTTGTGGCACCTTAGAGACTAACCAATTTATTTGAGCATAAGCTTTTGTGAGCTACAGCTCACTTCTCATGAAAGCTTATGCTCAAATAAATTGGTTAGTCTCTAAGGTGCCACAAGTACTCCTTTTCTTTTTGCGAATACAGACTAACACGGCTGCTACTCTGTCATTGTATTTCTACTGAGTTTTAAGAGTCTCACTTCAGACAATTTGTAGAGGAAACTATGACTTGCCACTGGTTGTGTGTTATATATAATGAGACTTATGACACATTTTTATATGGCTCGTACGAATGAATTAGGGGTTTTGCTGTCGTTTACTCATCAAACATAGTCAGAACTGCAAAAGTTAGGATCAGGCTAGAAGATAAGCAAAGTGTGGATGATTATTCAAATCTCAGGCCCTAACTCTAAAAATATTGATATATTAAATAAAGTTGTTCCAGACAGAAGAATAGTTGACATAGCCTTCAAGATCTCCTTCTCAGCTCCCAAATTGTTAAAGTCCTTCTCTGGGAGCTACATGCATCATGAATAGGGAGAAGAAATTGACTTGAATTTTCAAGGATTGATGTAATTCTAATATCTAGCTTGTACCATCCTATGTGTTGGGGAAAGTTGGGGCATTTCTGCGGTGAATGCTCCCCTTTCTCCTTTGTAACTGACTTCATGAAATTATGTGTGATTTACCTCACTGTTAGGTAGAGAAATACCAGGGTCTGACAAACGTAGAAACTCCACACTGGAGAGGAAAGAGTTACGGAGCTGCTCTGAGCCCATGTGGCCCCGCCCCACTGCACCTGCAAAGCCTGCACAGAATGGAGGAGCAAGGGAAGCTGAGTAGCTCACAGGCAGGCAGTGGAGGTGAGTTGACCTGCACTATGAGTTCCTGAGAAGGAGTACCAAAAGATCTCTTGCTTCCTGAGGATTAGCTATAGTGACCTGACTGAGCCTACAAAGGAGAAAGCTGTGACTCTCTGAAGATAGAGACTGAATCTTTGTATTTTAGTTATTTATTTTACCATGTGAGAACCAAGGGGAGTGGTAGGAAGTGATCTAGGGAAGCAGCCATATATCACCCTAGGGTACGGGACTCCACTGCCTACCATTGGTCCCTAAAGGGGGGCAATGCCTAAAGACTATCCCTGTTGGGGAACTTAGTTGAGGGAAGACCCTGCAGGTACAAGGTCTGAACCACAAGATCTTGACCCTTGAGGAAGAACTAAATGTCTTGCCAAATTCTGAAGACTTCCTCATTATCAGATTCTACATGTACCCCGAAAGGGGTGGACTTGTAAGTGTGACCCAGCCAAAGTCAATCAAAGGACAGACCACATCAGGGCAGACTGTAATTTAAAAAAAAGGAATGCCCTGCCTGATCACTAGACACCACTGGTGCTTTGTGTCCCTCATCAGATAGGCCCACATTTGTGCAAGCATAGTAGCTAATTTCTCCAGAATATGCAGCACCATGCATCATAAATATTCTGAGAAAAAGATCAGGGTTTTATGTAAAAGGCAAGAAACATCAACTCTATTTTAGATAGGCAGCATTGTTCACTAAATATTTTACTGAAGGAAAAGCAGCTTCAGAAATGTAAGCTGAACATATCAACCATATAAAACACATTTAAATGAAATATAGGCCCACAAATTATGCGAATGGAAACTTTCTTTAGCAAAAATGATGAAAATGAAGAATATTTTAACATAAAATCCTGTGCAGTGTCCTCTCAAAGAAATAATCAAGTTAATAAACTGGATAATTGGGAATTTCACACTTCATAATTTGTAAAATATCCAAGGTCCAGCTAAGGCAGATGAGGATGGTATAAATCGTTTAGGCCTTCATAAAGAAATGAAAATAATAAAAAGATGAAGCCACTTGTATGGTTTAGCAATGTAATGAAGAGTGCATTCTATGTTAATACAGGGTTACAAGATTCCACCAAAAGTAATCCACTCCATTCACTCTATGAATGTATTTTTTGTAATTGTCAAACCCATCTCCCTCCTTTCAGTCCACCAGCAAATTATTCTACTCATCACTGCCTCCTCTTCCCTTTTCTTAGTGGCTGAGAGATTTTCCCTCCTCACTCACTGCATGAAATGGTTACTATTAAGAAGTCAATATTTAACCTGTAGTTAAGTCACTGTGATATCACGATACTGCATTTTACCCCTTTATTTTTTAGAATAAGAGTGTGATGATTTTGGAATCTGTCTGTACAATTCATGAATTCTTTGGGAGATTATGAACTCTCTGTATGTGTATTTTTTAAGCTGCAAACTCCATTTTGAATATTCCTCTCTTTGCCTTTTCTGTTGTATTTTTATCTCCATGTTGGACTTAAATGGCAAAGGATAGAGATACTCAGATAACAATACAGCATCATTACAGCTGGATGGTCCTCTATTTGATTACAAACATCCTAGACAACAGGCTGTCCCCGCCCCCAGGAGAACTCATTTATCAGGGGACAGGTCACCTGACAACAAAGTCATTGGGTAGAGGTCTGTGAACATCTGAGGAGGGAGTTAACGTAGTCACTTAAACGATGGGCTGGATGGTTTTAAAATGGCAAGAGCTACTCTACTTGGGTCTACACCATTTTCACCAGCTCAAGCTGAGGTAAACTGCTGCAGGGGCCTGATATGTCAGGAAACCTGCCTGTTTGAACACAGGTGGATCCCAAGGAAGGGTGAACTAGTGAGGGTCACTGTGTTCAGACTCTGTTGTTTTCAAAATGATCTCTATTCTCTTGTGCTTTATATCTTAGGTAAAGAGCAATGGTGTTTTAGAATCCTGTGCAAGTCTGCATGTTATCTGCTACAGCTACCCTGTGCCCCATAAAATTTAACTCAGAGTACCCACAAGGGTAGAGTACTGGGGAGGAATATCCATATGCTCCAGAGGAGTTTTGTGGGATCAGCATTGATTTCAGGGGCTAGGCAGTTGAGCAGTGAGTTCTCAGCTCTCAGGAGGAGATGCTACACAGAGGATCTGCACCCTGAGAGTGTGTGTAGAAATGCCAAGCCAGAGGAAATGCCTGGACTGTCTTCAGACTCAGAAGATTTAAAGCACATGCAGATTCAGAGTTTGGATCCTCTCACAGAAGTCTGAGTGTCAAGAAGGGGGAGCTCAAATAGATCTGTAACAAAGATATAGCTGAGGTATATCAACTGCATGGTAACAGTGGATGTTGGCTTCTTAGTCCAGGTAACCTCAATGACCACTAGACCTCAATGTTGCAACAGAATCTTTTTGTTGTAGTATAGTGCCAGGGCATTCCAGCAACTTAGAAGTTTGCAAATGCCCCAAATTCCTTTTCTGTTACTGCTGAAAGGACCTCCTGCATTGAGAATAGCCCAGAGACCTCTTTTGTTGTGCCTATATATGCCACACTTCAACTTTGAAGTGTGGTTTGACTGGGTTTTGTGTGTGTGCGTGCACATGTGTAATGTGAAAACTTTTCTTATTGGAAAGATCAGAATGAGTATCACACCCATCATAGACTTTCCTTAAACCCTGCCTAAAACCCCTCTATCCCTTTTAATGCTCCTTCATTTCTTGGTTTCAAACAGCTTCTTCTTGGTCCAACTGCAAAGGGAATTGGAAATGCTGCCTCCTGTTTCTGCAGCTGAGCAATGTAAGGAAGTGGGCTGCAGTTTGTGGTATGCCAGGGTTAGAGGAGGCATGGGGGATGCTCCCATTGTTCTGTGGCTGCAGCAATGCCCCCTGGGCCAAGGAAGCTGGGGATCAAGGTAAGACCACCTTCAGTCCTAACAGAGTCATAAGCTGAAATGGCCTCTGGCAGCCGCAAGGTTGGGGAGTCTTAAATTGTCTTTCTTGAATCTTTGAACCACACTCTGTGTTCTCACTATGATGAATTCCCCTTTCCCTTTCTACAGCACAAGAGATCCAGATGGAAAGCCCCAATACAAAGTGCTGGACATTTTTCATTGTTTCCTCTTGGTTCCAGTTGGTGGCTGGGGTTTGCAGCAGAGCAATGTGTATATAGGAGCTACTAGATCCTGGAGCTACTGGTCCTCCAGCAAATTCTAATACAGATCCATTAAAGGATTCAAATGGAGTCTGCTGGAATTTTCTCTGGTGGGAATGAGATAAGTTCCACATATACCCTCCCTCCCTTGTCAAGGGAGGCTGGCTGTGCATAGCCTTGGTGCTGTATACATAGACAGATGACTCTCCACTTGGGAGAGACAGAGATGAAGCTGAAAGATAACATTATTGCTGGCTTTCTAGTAAGTGGCAACAGCAGCTGCTCCATAACTTTCAGGACGTGGTGTTTGTAAGCAGATAGGACAGGAAAAGGATCCTCTTCTTCTCTCACAGTGAAAGGGTTTGCATCCTGGTGGAATGCTGCCTGTATAGGGGAGTCTTGAAGTAGCTCCTTTGCCTAACTGAAAGTGAGAGGTCTGATGTGGTGGCAGCTTGGGTTGAAAGAAATGGATAGAGCTACCATGTAAGTAGGGTGACCCGATTTTATAGGGACATTCCCAGTATTTGGGTCTTTTTCTTATATAGGATCCTATTACCCCCCACCCTCTGTCCTGATTTTTCACATTTGCTGTCTGGTCACCCTAAGTGCAAGCCATGTACATCTAGGTATTTAGCACAGGAACTGACATGAAGCTGCCTGTCATGATGATGAGTTTATAAACTTTTTAAGTACTGTTCTTAAATTAAGCACATTTATATTTTATATTTGGCTAAGAGATGTGACGTATTGTCCATGATTTCCATTATTTTGAGATAGGATATAGAATCTAAAGACATTATAATGGAAGTGAGGATCTTTTGCACCATTCTGAGTTGTTTATAATAAATGAACAACATACATAAATCCATGCAACAGCTCCCTATTCTGCTGCATATTCTAGGAGTTCAAAAATCCCTCAGCCTTTTCCAGCATAAAAGGCTTGCAAGTCCACTGACCAATTTTTATAGATATTTTTAACACAGCTGGTAGAAAGGCTTTGACTGTTTGGCGAAGTGAGCATCTTTGTGAGTCTCCCCATGACCCTTTTATTAAGCAGCTAGCTGTGCTCAATAGCAAAATTGATTCTAATTGCTTCACAGCAGTTGAAATGATTTAACCTGAAGCAAAGCAATTGTTTTTATTCAAAAGAGTGCACACCTTTCCCAGTGACTCTTTTTTTAAGTGTAATTCTGACCCTGAAAAAGCAAATGGAATACTTTTTTTCTGCAAAACTACATTGCCTATAATATTTTAGCTAATACACAAAGAGATTCTCTCAAGAGCATTAAAAACAACCCAAACTCCAATATTAATAATATTGAACTTAAATTCTCCATTTACCTCATGCTATGCATACAATATGTTCTCTGGAAAAAAAGCCACACTGAACATGAATAATGGTATATTTTTCTAGGAAATTTCATATTGTCAAACATCTGGTGAATGGCTACAGCAGAAATAACTTACTTAGAATTTCCTTTGTATAATAATTCTACAATCTTACTTTAACTACTAAACTGCCACCCAATGCAGCATGAGGCTCTGATCAGAATCCTTAACATGCAGTTGGACATTTTTCTTCTTGCACACCAAAACAAAATAAGAAATAGCACTGAAATATTTCTATAAATGCTAACAGATATGTCACCATCCAAGTTGTGCTTGACAAAACTTTTAAGTTCAGCCTGATGGGAGGCTATCCAAGCTGGGTAATACCCAGGCTGGCAAGGGTTTCAACAAATCTCTGTACAAGTATTGTAAACAAGCGTTTCTGGACTTAGTTTGTGCTTATGAATGAGTTGTAGCTAAAAGCCCTTCTCCCTCCTGAAATGATGGCTTCTCTGCATTTGAATTCTTGTATCAGTATGAGTGTAAGGTATTGTAACTTACAAGCCAACAAGTGGAAGGGCAGGGTTGTAAGAGGAAAAGGAGTGGACAAGAAGAAATACGATGTCTGCTTAATCTTATCTTATGTCTTCCAGTCCATTAGTCTTCCTGCTACTACGCATCAACCAGTACACTTCACCAACTTAATACTCTTCCTTACTCATATGACAGAGACAAACTGGATTTGACCCTGTATGGAGAATTATTAGATTCATTTCTTAAAACAATCTTTAATAATATCAATACACTTTAAGGTCAAGTATGCATTAGAAATAGAACAGAAAACATAAAGATATAAAAGTACTGTTGTCCAAACAAAATAGAATGGTGATCTGATAGCCCTAATCAAATGGGGCAACAAAGATTCCTAAAGGATTTATAAAGTTCTAAAACTTTAATTGATCAGAAGTGTATATAGTAAGATATTGTAATAAAAATAAAGAATTTCAGTGACCTATGATTGTTCTATTCCAATAGAAAAATCTAATATGGAGTTATTTTAAGTTGGAAATACAAAAATAAATTGTCTGTACCTTTTGGGGAGTTGAATAGTCAGTTTAATTGTGTAAGTAAGGTGTTCGATAGCTAACGGAGTGCTTCCAGATTTTTTTTTCTTTTTTTGGATGGCATACTAAATAAAAACAGAATTGAAAATACAGACACATTAAACTCAGAATATGCAAACTAAATACCTACAATACAAGTAGATAATACTTTGTCCTACCTCAATGCAGGGGACAGCACCTGGGAATGCAACACAGGACTATTATACCAAGCTCTACAACTCCTACCTGGATTTGAGATGAACAAATTCAGAAAACATAGAAGCCTAATTATAATGGTATATGTAGTCTGATGGATAGAAAACATATTCTCCTAGCCCCACTTTTGCAAAGCCATGGCCAGAATAGCTGTGTTCTTCATGGTACTCCCCATTCATGAACACAGAATTCCATCTAGGAAAAATACCTAATTTTGCAGAATTGTCCATTAAAGGGTGTCACAACTTTAGACACATTCTGGTGGTTTTGCATTGTTCTGGCAGCTTGAAAGTTGGTGAACCTGGATTCACTCCACATAGGAAGAACTCTCTGTAAGATTTAGAGTAATTGTTTCTTCACATTTACCTTGATCTTATGTCAAATGCATCTTCACTAGTTGAGTGGATTTGGCCCCTGTGATGTGACTTCTTCAAAGGTGCAGATCAATAAAATTGTAATTTTATTTAGAGATATTGGGTGTTCAGAACCTTGGAAAATCGGGTTGTCAGTGGTTGAAGTTGGATATTGAAAAATTAAGGCACCCAGAATTAGATGGAATTTTGAAAATTTGGGCCTAAATGACATGCCCAAGTTGTGACAGCTTGTCAGAAGCAGAGCTGAAAAAATGAGTTCAAGACTCTTTAACACCCAGGCTTGTCTTCTCTCCACTAGATTAAACCCTCTGATATTTGTATGCCAGAAAATGGAGACAATTAGTCATCTTTCCTAGAAATACCTCTCTGTGGAACATGTGCTTCACTTCCAGGAATGATCTATCATAAAAGGTACTAGGTACTACTTAGCAGAAAAGAAGAGCTAATAATGGATGACACCAGGAAAGCTGAAGTGCTTAATGCCTATTTTGCTTCAGTCTTCACTAAAAAGATTAATTGTGAAAGATACTTAACACAATTTAATTAACTGTAAGGGGGAAGGAACAGAAGCCAGAATAGGGAAAGAACAGGTTAAAAATATTCAGGTAAATTGGAAGTGTTCAAGTCAGCAGGGCCTGATTAAATTCATCATAGGGTATTTGAAGAACTAGGTGACGCAATCGTGGAAACACATCTTTGAGAATTCATGGAGGACAGGTGAGGCCCCAGAAGACTGGAAAAAGGCAAACATAGTACCTGTCTTTTTAAAAAGGGGAGCAAAGAAGATTCAGGGAATTAGACCAGTCAGTCTGACGTAAATACCTGGAAAGGTACTGGAACAAATTATTAAACAATCAATTTGAAAACATCTAGAGGATAATAGGGCGATAAGTAATAGTCAACATAGATTAGTCAAGAATAAATCATGCCAAACCAACCTAACTTCCTTCTTTGACAGGGTTACTGAGCTAGTGAATAGTGGGGAAGCAGTAGATGTGATATATCTTGATTTGAGTAAGACACACAGCTCACATATATTCTCATAAGCAATTTAAGGAAATGTTGTCTAGATGAAATTTCTATGAAGTGGGTATATAACTGGTTGAAAAATCATACTCCAAGAGTAATTAGCAATAGTTTGCTGTCAGACTTGGAGGTCGTAGCTTGTGAGGTCCCACAAGGGTCTGTCCTGGGTACTAGTCCAATATATCCACTTGGATAATGAGTGGAGAATATGCTTGTAAAATTTGTGGATGACATCAAGCTGGGGGTCAGGGTAAGAGGACAGGATTAGAATTCAAAATGACTAATAAATTGGAGAGTTGCTCTGAATTCAATAAGATAAAACTCAATAAAGACAAGTGCAAATTACTACACTTTTGAAGGAAAACTCAAATGCATGACTACAAAATCTTGAATAACTGGATAGGCAGCAGTACTGCTGAAAAGGGTCTGAGGGGATATTGGATCACAAATTTAGTAAGTTAACAGTGACGCAACTGCAGAGAAGGCTAATACCATTCTGGGGTGTATTAACAAGAGCATAATCTGTAAAACATGGGTGGTAATTGCCCCAATCTTCTTGTACTGGTGAGGTCTCAGCTGGAGTACTGTGTCCAATTCTGAGTGCCACACTTTAGGAAAATGTGGACAAATAGGAGAGAACCAGAGAAGAGCAACAAAAATGATAAGTTATAAAACAGGGGTGAGTAAACTTCTGGGTGGGGAAATTGCATGCATGGCCATGAATGTAGGGCTGGGGCAGGGGATTGGGGTGCAAGAGGGAATGCAGGATGTGGGAGTGGGTGCGGTGTGCAGGGAGGGGCTCAGGGCAAGGTGTTGGGGCAGAGGAGGGGTGCGGGGTTTATGAGGGGGCTCAGGGCAGGGGTGCAGGGAGGAATGCAGGAGGGGACTCAGGGCAGGGAGTTGGGGTGTAGGAGGGGTGTGGGGTACAGCAGGGGGTTGGGGTGCAGGAGGGGTGTGAGGTGCAGCAGGAGTCTCAGGACAGGGGGTTGGGATGCAGGAGGGGTGTGAGGTGCAGGAGCCTGCACCCCGAACCCCTCCGGCCTGACGTCGCTTACCTGGAGTGGCTCTGGGGCGGCAGCGGTGTGTACCGGGGCCAGGGCAGGCAGGGAGTTCCCTGTTCCCATCCAATGAGAGCTTCAGGAGAGGTACCCACAGGAGAGGGCAGTGCACAGAGCCCTCTGTCCTCCCTTTCCCAGGGACCACAGGGACGTGGTGCCGGCCGCTTCCGGGAGCGGCACAGGCCCGGCAATCCCGCAGGCTGGATCCAAAGCCCTGACAGGCCGGATCCGGCCTGCGGGCCATACTTTGCCCACCCCTGTTTTAAAACCATGATCTTTGAGGAAAGGCTAAAAAACTGGGTATGTTTAGTAGTGAGAAAAGACTATTGGGGTGCAACCTGATAAATCTTCAAGTATGTTAAAGGCTGCTATAAAGAGGATAGTGATCAATTGTTTTCCATATTCACTGCAGGTAGGACAAGAAGTAATGGGCTTAATCTGCAGCAATGGATAATTAGGTTAGCTATTAGGGAAAACTTGCTAACTATATAAGGATAGCTAAGTACTAGAATACCTAAGTAACTAAGGTTACCAATGGAGGTCATGGAATCCCAACCACTGGAAGTTTCTAAGAACAAGTGAGACGGCATCTGTCAGGGATAATCTATGGATACTTCAGCCGGCCTCAGTGTGAGGGAATGGATTAGATGACTTCTTGAGGTCCTTTCCAGCCCTACATTTTTATGATTCTGTGATGCAGAAGGTATAGAGGTTAAGAACTTGCTGGCACTGGCAATTATTTCTACAATACACACCACAATTTATTTTAAAAGTAGTGTGGGATCTTGCTTTTGAAAGTAAACGGGGTGGCAGGAAGCCCCACAGAGAGGATGCATTCACTCCTTTTATTTTGAATTGTTAATTCCATATCAGATTTTGAAGGAAGCGGACTGGTTTGAGCCACCTTCTTTGTCAGTCTGACCCATGAGTTTTAGAGTATATATACAGGTATTTTCCTTTTTCCAAGGTAAAAACTAGATTGAGGTGAGTCTGCTGCTACCACCTCATTCACAACATCACCATCTGGGAGTTGCATCAAGATGTGAACAAGGCCCATGGAGATAGAGATCACCTTCCCCCTCTTCATGTTTGTATTTAATCTGTAAACAGCAGCAGTGACATCATCCATTGACAGACTGTCTAGTTCAGGGGTTCTCAAACTGGGGGTCAGGAACACTCAGGGGGCCACGAGGTTTTACATCAGGGGTTGCGAGCTGTCAGTCTCCACCCCAAATCCTACTTTGCCTCCAGCATTTATGTTGTTAAATATATTTAAAAGTCTTTTTAATGTATGGGGCGGGGGTCACACTCAGAGGCTTGCTGTGTGTAAGGGGACACCAATACAAAAGTCTGAGAACCACTGGTCTAGTTCATATTGAATTGGTGATCCACCTGTTTTGTTCCACCTTGAAAAGCCAATATATACCAATTTGACAGTGGTTTTCCATCTACAAGCCACTGTGCCTGTACTCTTTAGCAGAGATGTGACATTACACCATGAAAGAATGTAAGGTTTTCATTGGATTATTCAGTCTAACAGCCTGACCTGCTGTAAATGACAGAAACACAGTCAGCAGCATTGGAATTTCATGTTGCAAAGAATGTTGCAGTATCACTGGTCACATAATTATAATGTTCATATCCCACTTCACTGTTTGTTAAGAATGGATACTGAATTACCGTCAAAGTAAGGTTACCAAATGTACTAAAAGCCGCATGGGAAAATATGGCAAAAATGTGAAAGAATGCTGGGAACCACACATAAAGTGTCTAACTTGCCTTCCAAAATTTTTCATATAGATAAACAGCTTGATGATCTATGTCAATTGAAATACACAACAACAAAAACAGCAGAAGGGAGAATAATGCACTCTACATTTGATGTTTAGTGTAGGTTTTTGTTTTATAGTTTCTTTTGTTTGTTTTGAGAAAGCCTAATTGTTCATAAATTGCTCTGAAAAGCTACAGCCCATGCAACTCTGAAATAACACCAATACTCCTCATTACTGAACTGGAAGATTGGGTGAGTGAATTTAGCTGGATTCTCACCCATACTAAAGAGTGTGATCCTGTGAGGTGCTAAGTAGCCACAAATCTCTTATGGTCAAGACAGTTGAGGTGCTCAGTTGCTCAGAAGATAAGGCCTGGTCTTCAGTGGAATTTAAGCCTGTCCTTAAGTGCTCTGCTGATCAGAGATGTTTTCCTGAATTGTAGTTTGTCTGTGAGGCTGACTCCATCTCCTTCTCTTTACTGTTTACTGTTTCTAGAACCCTTCTGAACCATTTAACCCAGTGGGTCAGCAGATCCTAGGGGTGAGATGCCCTGTGGTATTTGTATAACTTTCACTGCTCTGCTAAATATCTTTATTTTTCAACATGCAATGTTGTCGAATTCTTAAGTTTGACTATCCTTATTTGACATCATAAAGTTTGCTCACTCTACAACACTGACATAAGCATTCAGCTCTTTTGGCTTTACTTCCTACTGAATTTCAACATGTTTAAAATTAACCTGTCTATAGAAGAACCCACCAAGTTGGCTTCTATGGGGCAGCCTTCATTCTAACTGATCCTCAAAGTGATTATTTCCCAGCAATAAAGCTGAAGGGTTACAAGAAAATAACTTGCACACTGACTAATTTTAATAAGGATAGTATCTCATTCCCGATACAATCCAAAACATTGGCCAACTCCTGAATAATAAATACTCTTTTTTTGGTCTTATTTTGAAGTAAGAAAAATAAGATGACTTTAGAGAATCTTTGAAAAGATTGCACCTCTTTAGACTTCAAATATTTCTAACTAGCTGGATCTGTCAGTCTCTCTTATCTACATACCTTGAGCCTTATGAATGTGTTTGTGATAATTGCTTTGTTGTTAGTTCTTTGACACTGAGTGACGGTACTTTTCAGTGCTTGACAGCCAAATCTATTGGCTTACAACAGTCCTCAGACATTGTGAGTTGTTCTCTTTCTGTCTAGTGACAGTAAGAGCTTCCAAGTTGACAGAGCGGAGCTTATGCTTCTGTAGAAGTAAGAAGAAAGCCAAAGTGGAATAGGAGGAAGGTCTTTCTATCAAAATAAAACCATTAATTTAGTCCATCCGTATTGCATAATACAACGGAGAGTGGACCTGAAGGTTACATGTTAAAACAAGTTATTTTACATTGCTTATGGGAAATTTTACCACTTAGTAAACTATCAAGGTATTCAATTCATGTCTGAAAAAAATGTTTGGCAATGAAAACCCTTCATAATAAATTCATTTATCCTCAGTGAAATCTATTAAGGAGAGTATTGGTAGTATGTATAGAAAACATGTTGCATCACAA
This sequence comes from Lepidochelys kempii, assembly GCF_965140285.1. Taxonomy (NCBI): domain Eukaryota; kingdom Metazoa; phylum Chordata; order Testudines; family Cheloniidae; genus Lepidochelys; species Lepidochelys kempii. Next base: position 27,521,211 of record NC_136387.1, read on the forward strand.
GTAGTTAGACACCATTTTAAAAAAAAGATGAATTTTTGGCAAAAACTGATTATCAAAATAGGTGGGTGAAGATAGTTTTTGTTTTAAATAAAAATATCTTGGCAAAGTAAAGATTAATGTTTTAAGTGGTTCCTTCAGTGGTGACATTATAAGGTAGAGATGTGGTGCTTGCAAATTGAGTTTGTAGTGGGCAACAAAATGCCCGTGCTGACTGAGTTCTCACCGCAGTCCAAATGGATGGAGGTACCATCTCCCCCCAAAAGAAAAAAACTCTCAAACAAAAACCCGTAAATCTTCTTAGCTTATCAGTTCCATACTTAATTACCTGTCAGGAATATGTTTTCAAAGGCTCTGAAGATGAGTGGCTTATATGATCAAAGGAAAGAATATTGTTGGTTTCTGGATACCCCTTCTGTTCATCAACACCACATTCCCATAGTCAGAAGCTATTGACATCTGTAATACCCTACAGGTGTGAATTCCAAGGAGCAATTGTAAAGGAAGTTAACTAAGTTGACTTTTGGGGAATTTGTTTTGTTTTTAAGCCTGGTTTACCTATTGCTCTGTGAACAGCCACTTTTTTCCAAACTAGTTTGACTCATTTTTAAGCATATTCGTATTTAAGAGTACTTTGTTTTCTCACTGTACCCTTTCAAAGAAGTAATAATTTGAAAGCATAGATCTGGGAGAAAACATTGCATATCTATGCAGCTGTTCACCTGATCTCTATACTCCCGTACAACACCGGTCACACACTTGCATTAAAAATATGAGATTGTTCAGCCATTCACCCGTTAGAGACACACTGGCTTATATTCACTTTGGCATTACCTCAAGGTATAGCCACTTCGATATATTCTTCAATTCAGGCTTCTACTGTAACAATATTTTACTTTCATCTGAGTCAGGACTGCAGGATCTGGTCCACTATTCAATATCCATTGTCTTCAACAATGTAGTCTTTGAAGTCCATGGAACTTTTGACTGAGTAAGGACTGCAGGGTGTGGCCCACTATTTGGGACCTAGGAAGATCAGATTGTAGAATCCTAAAAGGTAGGGATGACATTTAGAATGTGGTGATCTTCACGTCTATCCCTTTGATTAAAATATACAAGATTCTACTTAGATGCAGCTCAGAAAAGGACTTTTATTTAAAGCAGTCTTGAAGTCAGAATGGGCATATTTTAAAAGGGACAGGCCTAAATTCTATGCTGAACTGTTGCTTCTGAATGAAATAGGAGGATTTAAGACCATGCTGGAGCATTTCCAGTTTCTAGTCATTCTCCATAAATTCTCCTCAGTCCCCAAGCTAGTCTCAATTGAATGTAGAATTTGTAGGAGTGATTTGTTTTCAAATATATTCAATCTTGTGGGAGCATTCCTTTTTTTTTCCTTTTCTTTTTTTTTTAAGTCTAAAGCAAGGAAGTTTGCTCACCAGGTGAGTTTTTCAAGTTCTCAAAGGTCATGTAAATAGACCATCATGTTGCATAGACTGACCATCATTTAGCAATTTCATTCTAATTCTTTTTAGACGTAGTATTTACATAAGTAGTATGTGTGATTTCATCAATGCCATTTTAAAATAAGTCAGCTTATCCTTCCATCATGTCTTCTGTTTTTCATTTTGGCATTGATTTGAAGATTCTGAGCTTAGAAATGGCCAACCTATTCTGTCTTCATGAGAGTATGTTTTTTTATTTTAATTGCATTTTAGAAAGAAGTGGCCCTAAAGCATCCTGCATTATGCGTTATATCAATTATCTTGGTGGAAAAAACACATAAAATACATTTTAATTATACATCATGACCCAGCAAATCATGAAAATCCTATTCTGAAGTAAATTGTTGCCACTAATTAGCATTCTTGTTTGCCAGTACTAGACTAAATTCAATTGATGTCGTGCTAATATTGGTTATTTTGTGTGTTATTACTGACTTTTAAAACATTTTGATTCTGGAAGGCATAAAATACCCAGGTGTATATTCACTGAATAGTTTTATAACATTAAAAAGATCTCCAAAATAATGCTCAATGGCTTTATATGCATTATGCTGTAGATAAATGTATTTTTTAAAAATGTTTTAAATTAGTGTTTATGTCTTATCACCCAACCAGCAAGGAATAAGCAATGTGAACTCTTGCTGCTACAATGTATTTCCCAAGGACTTCATATGCAGTGATTGAAACTGTTATCTTTTTTTATTCCTATAAGACAAAATTCAAAGGCAGAATAGGGTGACTTTAGGTACTGGTAATGGGATACCAGACCTTTCACATCTTATCTTTCTGCGATTCAAATTCAGACCAGGGCATTGATGATCAAAAGTTGTCGGTATCTGATGGCTCTTCGATGGCTTACAGTATGTGGATCTCAATCTGTTTTCTGGTGGGAAGGGGCCCAAATCACAAAAAAAAAAACAAAAAAACACCACAGCAAGTTCCACTTTTGTTTGTATTCTCAGCAGCAATACCAAGGATGGATTAGAAGTGGCCCCTGTAAGTCAGGCACAATACATTGGTGAAATAATCTGGAAAAATTCTAGGTACCACACTATGTGTAGTACCCATTCTTTGTATAAAGTGGATTTTTTCCCCTTCATGCTCCCAATATAGCACCTTGCAGGAGCACTAAATTCACTTAGAAATGTATGGCTTGATTCTCCTGTCATTTACCCTAGTGTAAATCAAGAGTAACTGCCTAGAAACCAGTGCATACCAGAAGAACCAAGCCCATAAAATACTTTCTACTTTGTATTTATTTAATTGTGTATAAAATGTCATTATAACAAAAAAATTGAAAATGGAAGCATGCGTGGTTTTGATTTATATGGTTTAAACTGTGTTATTACAATACATTTTAGAAGCTTATATTACTGAGTTTAAAACCTTAAAATGAAGTATATTGGAAAAGAATGCAATAAAAAAGACATTGAAAAGAGGGGAAAATTCTGCTCTCAATTACATTGGGATAAATCCAAAGTAATTATTTACTTCTATGGAGTTGCTTTGGAATTACATCAACATAACTGAGCAAAAAGACCATTTTTTATTATCCAAACATCATAAGATGTTTTATGAAGATTAGTTTATGAACACCCAAAGCAGCAACAGCCCTGCAAAGTAATAACCATTTGGATTAGATTCTCTGCCACAGTAGAATATAGTGTAAGGACATGTAGAAGATCAATAGATAACGAAAGTGAAGATTCTGTAGGGTGTCTTCATAGCAGCGTGAACAGGGAAATTGTGGACATACAACATGACTCAGACACAGACTACACCTGAGTTTATATAATCTGTCAGGATTATCACAGAGATCCTCTAAACAGAATATGTGATATAGCATTCTTAAACAGGCAGTTTTTGTTAGATTTCTGTTGGTCTACATAAGGCTGAAATTCATTTTCCTATGTTCTGGCAACTTATTCAGTAGTAATATTTTACAATTTATGCAACACATTTGAAAGAATCCCAATGTATTTTACAAACATATGTCATGTCATGTCATATCAGACCTTCACTGACTGCTGAAATACAGCCACTTCTGTAGTGGAGTGCAACACCTGTTTTAACAAGACCTATGCCAAACAATTGTTGAGAAAAGGAATTAAATGTATTTAAAACTACAGGTGGGGGGGCGGGCGGGGGATGGTATAAATGAGGGAGTAGGGTTACAGTTACCCAGATCTGAATTTATCAGGGCAGCAGGGTTAACAGCCTTGCTCTCACAGAAATTGCTGCAAGCAATGAAGATCTTGGATTTACAGCTCTAAAACTCCATCAGCTTAGGGTTCTCTATTGTGATTTGGGGCCATAGATTCAGTATTAACTCAAAGGGAAGAGTGACACTTCATGAATCATGACTCCTACTTCTCCAGCACCCTATATTTCCAGGTATTACCATGTTTATCTCATTATATTTGATGTAATCACAGTTTAGGAAATTACTGCTAATTAATATAGGTGGGTGGATGTAGGCATCTTGATATCACTATTAATTATTATGTAATTCTGATAATCATAAAACACCAGATCATTTATTTTCTTGTCTAAAGGAGCATAATGGAAACCAGAGTATGGGAGAAAGCATAACTATTTGAGATCTTATTTAAGAAATATGTTGATTGACTGGAGGGAGTTCAGTGACCAACAAAGATGATGAAAGAAAAGGAGTACTTGTGGCACCTTAGAGACTAACCAATTTATTTGAGCATGAGCTTTCGTGAGCTACAGCTCACTTCATCGGATGTATACCGTGGAAACTGCAGAAGACATTATATACACACAGAGACCATGAAACAATACCTCCTCCCACCCTACTGTCCTGCTGGTAATAGCTTATCTAAAGTGATCATCAAGTTGGGCCATTTCCAGCACAAATCCAGGTTTTCTCACCCTCCGCCCCCCCCCCCCACACACACACACACAAACTCACTCTCCTGCTGGTAATAGCCCATCCAAAGTGACCACTCTCCCTACAATGTTCATGATAATCAAGGTGGGCCATTTCCAGCACAAATCCAGGTTTTCTCACCCCCCCCACCCCCATACACACACAAACTCACTCTCCTGCTGGTAACAGCTCATCCAAAGTGACCACTCTCCCTACAATGTGCATGGTAATCAAGGTGGGCCATTTCCAGCACAAATCCAGGCTTTCTCACCCCCCCTCCCCCCGGAAACACACACACACACACACAAACTCACTCTCCTGCTGGCAATAGCTCATCCAAACTGACCACTCTCCAAGTTTAAATCCAAGTTGAACCAGAACGTCTGGGGGGAGAGGGGGGTTAGGAAAAAACAAGGGGAAATAGGCTACCTTGCATAATGACTTAGCCACTCCCAGTCTCTATTTAAGCCTAAATTAATAGTATCCAATTTGCAAATGAATTCCAATTCAGCAGTTTCTCGCTGGAGTCTGGATTTGAAGTTTTTTTGTTTTAAGATAGCGACCTTCATGTCTGTGATTGCGTGACCAGAGAGATTGAAGTGTTCTCCGACTGGTTTATGAATGTTATAATTCTTGACATCTGATTTGTGTCCATTTATTCTTTTACGTAGAGACTGTCCAGTTCGACCAATGTACATGGCAGAGGGGCATTGCTGGCACATGATGGCATATATCACATTGGTGGATGTGCAGGTGAACGAGCCTCTGATAGTGTGGCTGATGTTATTAGGCCCTGTGATGGTGTCCCCTGAATAGATATGTGGGCACAGTTGGCAACGGGCTTTGTTGCAAGGATAGGTTCCTGGGTTAGTGGTTCTGTTGTGTGGTATGTGGTTGTTGGTGAGTATTTGCTTCAGGTTGCGGGGCTGTCTGTAGGCAAGGACTCGCCTGTCTCCCAAGATTTGTCAGAGTGTTGGGTCATCCTTCAGGATAGGTTGTAGATCCTTAACAATGCGTTGGAGGGGTTTTAGTTGGGGGCTGAAGGTGACGAGTAGTGGCGTTCTGTTATTTTCTTTGTTAGGCCTGTCCTGTAGTAGGTGACTTCTGGGAACTCTTTTGGCTCTGTCAATCTGTTTCTTCACTTCTGCAGGTGGGTATTGTAGTTGTAAGAAAGCTTGACAGAGATCTTGTAGGTGTTTGTCTCTGTCTGAGGGGTTGGAGCAAATGCGGTTGTATCGCAGAGCTTGGCTGTAGACGATGGATCGTGTGGTGTGGTCAGGGTAAAAGCTGGAGGCATGTAGGTAGGAGTAGCGGTCAGTAGGTTTCCGGTATAGGGTGGTGTTTATGTGATCGTTGTTTATTAGCACTGTAGTGTCCAGGAAGTGGATCTCTTGTGTGGACTGGACCAGGCTGAGGTTGATGGTGGGATGGAAATTGTTGAAATCATGGTGGAATTCCTCAAGGGCTTCTTTTCCATGGGTCCAGATGATGAAGATGTCATCAATATAGCGCAAGTAGAGTAGGGGCTTTAGGGGACGAGAGCTGAGGAAGCGTTGTTCTAAATCAGCCATAAAAATGTTGGCATACTGTGGGGCCATGCGGGTACCCATAGCAGTGCCACTGATCTGAAGGTATACATTATACAAATGTAAAATAGTTATGGGTAAGGACAAAGTCACAAAGTCTTGTAGAAAGTGGTGTTGGAGAGCTGCTGAGCAGCCTCTTGTTCATATTCCGACCTATTCATGATGACAACAGCACCTCCTTTGTCAGCCTTTTTGATTATGATGTCAGAGTTGTTTCTGAGGCTGTGGATGGCATTGTGTTCCGCACGGCTGAGGTTATGGGGCAAGTGATGCTGCTTTTCCACTATTTCAGCCCGTGCACGTCGGCGGAAGCACTGTATGTAGAAGTCCAGTCTGCTGTTTCGACCTTCAGGAGGAGTCCACCTAGAATCCTTCTTTTTGTAGTGTTGGTAGGGAGGCCTCTGTGGATTAGTATGTTGTTCAGAGGTATTTTGGAAATATTCCTTGAGTCGGAGACGTCAAAAATAGGATTCTAGGTCACCACAGAACTGTATCATGTTCGTGGGGGTGGAGGGGCAGAAGAAGAGGCCCCGAGATAGGACAGCTGCTTCTGCTGGGCTGAGAGTATAGTTGGATAGGTTAACAATATTGCTGGGTGGGTTGAGGGAACCATTGCTGTGGTCTGGCCCCATTCCTCTTTCTTGGGTACCCCTTGTAGCATGTAGTAGTTTAGAAAGTTTAGTGTCCTTTTTCTTTTGTAGAGAAACAAAGTGTGCGTTGTAAATGGCTTGTCTAGTTTTAGTAAAATCCAGCCACAAGGAAGTTTGTGTGGAAGGTTGTTTTTTTTATGAGAGTATCCATTTTTGAGAGCTCATTCTTAATCTTTCCCTGTTTGCTGTAGAGGATGTTGATCAGGTGATTCCGCAGTTTCTTTGAGAGCATGTGGCACAAGCTGTCAGCATAGTCTGTGTGGTATGTAGATTGTAATGGATTTTTTACCTTCAGTCCTTTTGGTACGATGTCCATCTGTTTGCATTTGGAAAGGAAGATGATGTCTGTCTGTATGATGAAGTGTCTGGAGGGGAATTTCTTTACAGAGTTAACAGAAGGCCAAATTATGATCTCATTTACATTGGTGTAAATCCACTGAACTCAGTAGAGTTGCTCCAGATTTACACCAACAAAGCTGGGACCACCTAAAATATAAATGTACATACAGTAGCTTGGCTAAGGGGAACATGACCATCTGCAAATAGCTGCAGGATATAAACACCAAGGAGAGTATAAACACTAGGGAAGGTGAGACATTAATTAGGGTGGAAATGACTAGGAGTAAGGCCTGAATTAATTGTTATATTAAATCCTGGGGAAAAACTTTGTAAGTGAGCACTATTAGACCATGGAATAGGCCTTTTCAAATTAAGATATGTCCTCTAAAGTACACTATCATCAAACCTGTCTATATATTGTGGTATGTGCTTAGTCTCCTTTATTTTCCAGGTGCAATCTGTGAGCTGTGAGAGTTATGAATCAACTGGCCTACTTGTATAACTGGAGTAAAATAACCAGCTAATTCCATACAAAACAAAGTCAAATTCAGTTCAGCCTGAGGCTCAATAATATTACAGTATCCAGTGCAATACACGGAGAAAAGAAAAATGCCTCTAGCCTACTAAATCATGTAGTAATAACTAAGGCCATGTCTACCCTGGAGGTCTTACAGAGGCATACTGTACTGAGGCATACTGTACTGAGGCATACTGTACTGCGCCGCTGTAAGATCTCCCATGTAGCTGCTTTGTGTTGGAGGGAGAGAGCTCTCCCATTGACACAATTAGATCACCCCCAACGAGCGGTGGTAGCTATGTCAGCGGTGAGCATCTGCCACCATCATAGCGCTGTCCACACCCCTGAGCGACATGAGTTATACCGACAAAAGTGCCAGTGCAGACATAGCCTAATTCCCGTCCAGGATCTGAATCTCTCAACAGCTTCAGTTCAGCTTCACATGGTGCAGAAAACACTTTATTTACTCCGACCTCTGTGGTAGGGAGAAGATACTGGAGTTGGAAAGAGGCCTGCCATCCACTAAAATATGCTCCCCAGCGGTCAATAGGGGAACTGTGCAGTGCTTGTAAGCGGAGATGGAGGCAAGAGAGTATGTGTGGCTGGACAGGGGGACTGGTCCCATTCCTCTTTCTTCGGTACCCACCACCTTGCCATTGGCTGGAGATGGAGGAATGGGCTAGCCGGTGGGTTCTTGACATGCTTTCCCTCTGCCCTCCCCCCAACCTATTAAAACATACCTGGGCTTTTTCAAAGCCTCTTGCTCTGGCCAGGCCTCCCGGCCCTTAATATACCATTCGTGTTGTGTTATTTCGTATGTTGTGGGTCTGACTGAAGGCCTGAGGAAGATGGAGAAGATTCATAGGTATGTATCTAGGCATGTTTGCCTCAAGTTATTGTATGGTGGAAGTCCTGAATACTGCACTGGACCCAGTTAAATGCCTCGTATGTGAGAGCCAGGGGTGGAGGAGCACACAACACTCCTCATCAGTGTTTAATAAAGGGGTGGCCTGCCATTTAAAATCCGTACCGTCGCCTTATTGTTCATTTGTCTGCATGGCTTGATCAAATGCTGGGTGACAATATCATAGACTCATAGATAGACTCCTAGATATTAAGGTCAGAAGGGACCATTATGATCATCTAGTCTGACCTGCACAATGCAGGCCACAGACTCTCACCCACCCACTCCTGCAATAAACCTCTCATGTATCAGGCTATTTATTGATTCTCTACCCAACCCAGAAGACATCATCAGCTAGAGGTAAAGGGGGATGGTCAAGGGAGAGTGTATCATCTGTTTTGTAAAGGGAGTGTGGAGAAAGTCTAACTGCCCTGGCTATATAACGTTTTTTCCCATCTTTGATTTGTTCTTCTTCACTTGTAGCAATGTCTTTGTGAAGTGCATATGCCACAGTTAGCAATGGTTTGAGTATATAGGGTAGAACTTTCAGAAGCTCTCCACATTGGTCTAAGTCCAATAACATTTAAGTCAATGAGAGTTTTACAAATCTACTTAAAGGTTTGGCAGGGAGGGCAAAGTAACTGAGCACTTTTGAAAATCTGACCCATAGTTAACAGTGAGAAGAGATCTTGTTTGTGGTCTTGGCTTGGAGGTCCCCGGGGCCAAATTTTTGAAGTGTTCAGCTGCATTCACATTTGGGGCCAGGTTTTCAAAAAAGCTCAGCAGCCTATGTTCACCCAACATGCCATGCTCTCGTGAAAATCCGGTCAAAAATGCCACTTTTAAAGATACTGAAAGTTGAGCTCTTTGTAAAATCTGGCCCTTACACAGATGTTTGGATGGATTCTGAACTCTTGAAAATCTTGTTCCAAATGTGGGTTCTTAGCTCTTTTAAAAAACTGGATTCAAGTGTCTGTGTGATTATATAGTACTGCAACTTCTGGCAACCCAATGGAGCCCATGGGGGCTTGATCAGACATGGGTCCCATTCTAGACAATATAGTCTAATCTCTAACTAATGTCTCTTTCAAGGTACCTGGTTAGCTTGGTCTGGTCTATTTAAGGCCCATCCTGTGCAAATCACATTGCTTGGACCAACCAGGCCTACCTTTATTATTATTTATTATTTATTTGCATTACCATTGCACCTAGGAGCCCTAAATCAAGGACTCAAGATCCTGTTGTGCTAGCTGGTGTAAAAACACAGAACAAAATGATGGTTCTCCCTTAAATATCTTACAATTTAAGTATAAAATGGGAGACAACAGATGAATACAGACAAGGGATTACACATAAACAATGAGCCCATCTCTGCTTGGTAGTTCCTAGCACAGGACAGAAAATTGTCTTTTAAAATAGTATTAAGGTATAATACAGTAGGTTTTTTAATTGACATTGTATCTTGGTGAAATTACTATTGTAATATGCATAACTTGTAGTAAATCTACCCTTCACATGTGGGATTTAAAATGGGACACTTCTATTGCCACTTGGAGTACAGACATTAGGTGTGATTGGAGCCCTATGAATATCTATGTTAGATAGATAGATAGCGACAGCTGAGAAAAATTTGGAAGAGCATCTCAACTCACATGTTCTGTTCCTTAGAAACAGAGCAGTTCAATATGTTTCTTACTGTGAAGGAAAAAGTAGTAAGTAGGGTAAGTTCAAGATGAGAAATTACTGGGGCAGTGAACACCATATGATAAATCTGCCGTAACAGGATTATAGCTACTTCCTTGGGAAAGAAATCAATGTTCACCCACATGTTGAATCACATTCAGAGAGATCAGACGTAGGTCAGAGGTACAGTATTTCACTATCTTGAACATGGATTTTGAGTATTGTGGTAATTATTAGTGTTTTTTTAAAGCATCAACTGGTAGTAGATGTGCAGAGATCTGGTGCCACCTTTAGGTGGTTTTTCCCAAGCACCAAAGCCATAGCTAGGAGAGGAAGAGATGGACAGGCACTATTTCTACCACCCCAACCTCAGGAATATTATAATAACATAAATAGGAAATTACACTGGACCATGTAGAGATCATTTTAAGAAAAATGGTTTGGAAGGGGTCATAAAATATTGTGTGTAATATTTTTACTGGTAATTGATTAGGTCTTATGCTATAATAATTATTATTATTATTTTATTAACAATAAAAATAATATTGTGGCAGTGCCCAACAGAACCATTGAGGCTTTGGGTCCCATTATGCTGTACAAACACAAAGGAAGACAGTCTATTACAACTATACCAAAGTGTTGGGGAAATGGAATATGTCATAGAAGAATCATGAGCAGTTTGATGATAGGCACAGGTTTCAGTAACTATTTTTATCTCTCTTAAAATGTATACTCAATGGAGTGAAGGGAAATGGGAGGAAAGGATGAAAAACTAGGAGGAAGGAAGTGTAGAAAAGTAAAAAAGGAGAAAGGGGGGTATTGAGGGAGAGAAAGGGAGGAGAGGAAGGGAAGCAGGCCCATGGAAGGCAAAGGGAGGGATGTTAGCAGTGGAGGAGTGAGGAAACAAACAGACCAGGGATCGGCAACCTTTGGCATGCAGCCCGCCAGGGTATGCCCCCTGGCGAGCCGGGCCGGTTTGTTTACCTGACGCGTCTGCAGGTTCGGCCGATTGCAGCTCCCACTGGCTGCGGTTCGCTGCTCCAGGCCAATGAGGGCTGCGGGAAGCGGCGCGGGCTGAGGGATCCCTGAGTTAGACTGAGTAATAACCAGAACTCAACTTTCAAAAAGTTTGAGGAGTTCTGGGATCCCAGTGAGGCCCTTTCCTACAGCTGCTCCTGGTTGTTGTGGGGAGGTGAGGAAAGCCTCTGATGCTTCCAGAGGTTAGCTCTTCCCTAAGTGGTACTGCGCTCTTTCCTCCAGCCCCTATGGCTGCTTGGTGGTGTGGAAGTTGGGTGTCTGTAGAGGGGAGTGCTAGAGGCTGAGTCAGGAGGCCAGGGTATGAGAACATGTTTTCGGTATGATATCTGTTGTCAGATTCAAAGGGGTCCAGCAGACCTGTGCAAACCTTTCAGAATCAAACCTGAAAGGAAGAAAACCTCAGAAGGAGCCAAATCCCAACAGACAAACAAAAACCTACTGAGTTTTGGGTAAATATCTTGATGCCCTAGTATGTCATTTTCCCCATTTGTGGATGAGGAGACTGACACTCAGATTTGGAGACTTGCCCAAAATAACACAGCAAATATTATTACAGTAGAAACAGAACCAAGATCTCCTCCCTGATTCACAGTATCTCCCAGGCATGTCACTTATTCGAGAGCTGAATCTCACTTTCCCCATCTGTAAAACCAAGTAAAGGTAGTTACCCCAGTCAGAAGCTGAAAATATGTAATATTTAAGATGTCCACATCAACATGAACAAGTTTAGTTTTCCCATTTTGCATAGACAGATATAGAATATCTTCAGGGAGGAAGGGATAAGGGGTCAGCAGTTTGTGCAAAGTCTGTGAAATGGCTCTTCGATCTTGCCCACACAGGAAAATTTACCAGTATAATTATACCACTATTGTTATATGTGGACACTGTTAGTCCTGTTCAATTATACCCTAAAATAAATAAGTATATGGGTGGATAAATAAAAATCAGGGACCTGGGATGAAATTCTAATTCTGACTTGTGTGATTTTGAACAAATCACTTGTTTGTTTTTGTATTACGGTAGCAACTAGGAGTCCCAGTGAAAGAGTAAAAAGAAAAGGAGTACTTGTGGCACCTTAGAGACTAACAAATTTATTTGAGCATAAGCTTTCGTGAGCTACAGCTCACTTCATCGGATGAATACAGTAGAAAATACAGTGGGGAGATTTATATACAAAGAGAACAAGAAACAATGGGTGTTACCACACACTCTGTAACGAGAGTGATCAGGTAAGGTGAGCTATTTGTAGTGATAATCAAGGTGGGCCATTTCCAGCAGTTGATAAGAACATCTGAGGAACAGTGTGGGGTGGCGGGGGAATAAACATGGGGAAATAGTTTTACTTTGTGTAGTGACCCATCCATTCCCAGTCTCTATTCAAGCCTAAGTTAATTGTATCCAGTTTGCAAATTAATTCCAATTCAGCAGTCTCTCGTTGGAGTCTGTTTTTGAAGTCTTTTTGTTGTAATATTGCGACCTTTAGGTCTGTAATTGAGTGACCAGAGAGATTGAAGTGTTCTCTGACTGGTTTTTGAATGTTATAATTCTTGACATCTGATTTGTGTCCATTTATTCTTTTATGTAGAGACTGTCCAGTTTGACCAATGTACATGGCAGAGGGGCATTGCTGGCACATGATGGCATATATTACATTGGTAGATGTGCAGGTGAATGAGCCTCTGAAAGTGTGGCTGATGTGATTAGGCCCTATGATGGTGTCCCCTGAATAGATATGTGGACACAGTTGGCAACGGGCTTTGTTGCAAGGATAGGTTCCTGGGTTAGTGGTTCTGTTGTGTGGTGTGTGGTTGCTGGTGAGTATTTGCTTCAGGTTGGGGGGCTGTCTGTAAGCAAGGACTGGCCTGTCAGTTAAAGAGTGGGAACCCATTGTGCTAGGAGCTGTACAAAACACATAACAACCACTATGAGATTATTTCCTTGCTTGTAAAATGAGGACACTTTTGTATACTTACTTCATGGAAATGTCTTGAGGCCTAACCAAAAGATCTTCTAAAGTGCTACACAAATGCAAAATCTTATTAAGAGCAGTTAGCATCAAAGCTGGAGCTAGAGCTCTGGAGATCTGGGCTACTTTTGTCATGCCTGAAGCGGTCAGACCCCCTTAATCCTAATGCAGTTTGTAATGTAATGTTTTGTGGTTTTTCCCCAAATTTTCACATCCTTCAGTGTGGGGAAAAACTGTCAATCTCCTGAAACCCACTACCTAAATTTCAGGGATGCAGAACCTGATGCAAAATTTCACACCAAATTTGTCTCAAAGTTTTTCACTCAAAGTCAAATATTCCTGATGGCCAAATTGCCCTCTTTGCCCATCTGCTATTCACTTACTGAGCAAGTGAGCTGAAATTGTTGAATCAAAACACATCACTTTTTCTCACCAACAAGAAAAAAAATGGTCAAACATTAATTAGTGATTAAGATAGCAATTTCTGGAAGTATAGCTTTGCAAAGGCATCTCGTGCACAGATGTTGGACTTTTAAAAATATAAATATACAATTTTCTGTTTTAAAGGTTCAGAACTTGACTAATCTAATAGCACAGGAGGATACTTATAGGATCCTGAGTTTCAAGCCTGAGGGAGGGTAAGCGGTTGTTAAGCAGAGACAGCAATTTAAAAAAAAATGGTACAAAACTAGGATTTATTTTAACAATCAGCCCAATACACTAACAATACATATTAGTGGGAGGAGGCAAATTGCCAGCCTTAGAATAACAAGGGATCGTGTAGTTTATCAAAAAATGAAAAATAATAAAAAGGATTTAGGAAAAGTTTTAAATGATATCAACTTAAATGCTGATAATCTAGTCAATTTCCTCCTCATAATCCAGGTTCTATTATGTCTTAAAGACTGTACGTGTTCTCAGAACTCATTATTTATTATTATCACTATTTATCCTATGGACTCACATCCTGTGTGGGCTGCATAGAATCAATCAATTAGTATCTGGCGGGTAGGTGTCTGAGGATTAAGGCACTCATATCTATTTGTAAATCATGCAAATAAATAAGGAAAGGCAGATATCAGGATCTGCTGTTACCTAGATACGAGGGACTGTGATTCAGAAGCTTTTCATCTTATCACCATGCTGAAGTTTCTGCTCAGAGCCTGAAAATAGCTGTACTTTTGATTGTGTGTTTTTTTTATATAAGGATTAAAGGGAGGGGGGATAGCACATACTCTGTTTCTATATATGTCTAGTGTTCACACTTGAAAAAAGAGCTCATTTCTAATTTGAAAGTTTCTCCCAGTTTGACTGATATTCCATATACTTAAAATGGAGGATATTCCACTTAAAAGTGGATATTCCACTTTAACTGGAAATCTGTTTATGTAGAATGAATTGAACTGAACTGAGGGGTGTGTTGGTGGGGGTGGGTGTCACTAAAATATATGATGGTGTGATTCCACATAAGTTTCAGTCATCCCAAACAAGCACCACTAAAACTTTTCTGTCATGAAGTCATAATCACTGTATGTGCCATATGTTACTGTTGAACAATATTTTGGAGTATGTTAACAGTTTTTTTTTTTAGATTTTCTGTATCCATATACGATGAGTGCAGCTGTACAAGAGAAATTAAAACTACTGCCCAAATTATTCATATACCTTATATATATACCCTACCCTGGGGTAACAGTTTTCAAGTATGAAAAAGGTTGTTACAGGGAGGAGGAAGAAAAAATGTTTTTCTTGACCTCTGAGGATAGGACAAGAAGCCATGGGCTTAAATTGCAGCAAGGGAGGGTTATGCTGGCCATTAGGAAAATCTTCCTGTCAGAGTGGTTAAGCACTGGAATAAATTGCCAAGGAAGGTTGTGGAATCTCCATCATTGGAGATTTTTAAGAGCTAGACAAGCACCTGTCAGGAATGGTCTAGATAATTAGTCCTGCCACGAGTGCAGAGGATTGGACTAGATGACCTCTCAAGGACTCTTCCAGTTCTATGATTCTATGGGTATGATTACGCACACAGACAAAACCTCCACTATTTGAAAGGAACATTTAATGTTGCAAAGTTAAGTACTCAAAAGTTAGGGAATGATAGAATTAAAGTTGCCTGTGCACCTTTAATCAGCTCCCCCATGTCTGCTTTATGACACTGTTTTTAGTTACATGAACAAACACCCACTGTTTTTTTCCACTGGACCTCTCCCACATTCAGAGCACAGAATGGACCTCATCTCATTCTCAGAAATGGCTGAACCATTTTGCTGAAGCTTTTCCCCTCAAAAAAATCAGCCTGAGGTAGATGCCCTGCATGGGAAATTTCAGCGAAATGCTTACATTTTGCCAATGCAATAAGTAAAACAGGATGCTAAAATGGGAAGTGTCAGGTAGCCTTAATAATAGGCAGCACTACCAGCCCTCCTATGAAAATGTCAGTTCTTTAAGATTTGCGGGAAGCGGTGTGGGCCGAGGGACGTACCGGCTGCCACTTCTTGCAGCCCCCATTGGCCTGGAGCAGTGAACCATGGCCAGTGAGAGCCGCGATAGGCTGAACCTGCAGACGCGGCAAGTAAACAAACCGTCCGGGCCTGTTAGGGGCTTTCCCTGAACAAGCAGCGTCCCAAGTTTGGGAAACACAGTATTAAGCCATAATGCCTCTTGCTACGAGCCCAATTATAAAGACATAAGGAGTAGACGAATAAAAATGAATGTAATTAAAACACCTACAAAAATTACGTATACATTTCTGCATATTAAAGTCTCAGGCATTTAGAGCTCAATGTCTTGAGAGCTTCCAGAACTAGAAGCAAGTACTGTGTCATTTGGCAAAAGGGGCATTTCTCCCTTTCCATTTATACAAATCTCCCATTTCTAACCCTGCGGAGTTGTGAGAGAGTTGTGGCCTTAAACCTGCCACTGAAATCAAACCTGTGCTGGACGTGAGGCCAGAATAATTTGTTAGGGAAAAAGTCCACATTTGGGGGAAAGAAGAAAATATTTTAAATGAAGTTGAAGCTGTTCCATGGATTTGGAACTTTAGAAGTAGTTGTGGTGGTAATGGAATAGTGGATATAGTGCAGGAGAGGAGAACAAAGTTGCAATTGCAATATACAGGTTTACAGTTCATCATATCTATATTCCCTCCATATTTTATGTACATGATACAGCAGAATAAAGGTTGTTTCAGAGATCTACTCTGTGCTTTTCCATAGTTTCCAATATTTATTTTGTTTTTAAAGTGGAATTGCAGGTCTGATTCATCTCTCTCTTTACTCCCAATGTAAGTCCAATGGGACAGATCCTCAACTTGTGTTAATTCTCATAGCTCAGTTGAAGTCAATGGGAGGCTCTGGCTCACTGATTTAAAGGGAGTAATACCATCATAAATCAAGAGTAAGTGAGAGCAGACTCAGGGCTTTTAACTTTGAATGTCCATGCTTCCTAGAGTTTGGGTTATTTTATAAAACTACAACTTTTTGGGGTGTTTGGGGCAGGAAGCTGGAGGATGAGGTAGAAGGCTGGCAGGACATCCACTCCTTCTTAACTCGTACCTTTCTGCTTTGGAAATGTGCCACAGTAATTAAAGCTACATGCCCTCTTATATTTGTAAATGGGAATAATCTGTCATAACTTATAAAGTTATTGTAAACATGTATTTCTCAAGTGCAACGTATTATGCTTTTATTACACAATATACTTAAGGTGTATTTAGAAAAGTACAAATGTTATCAATTATTTGTAATAAAGGATATATTAATGTGTATGTATTATACCTGTAAACACTTAAAATAATAAGTCAGAAATTCTGGTTTTAGATTATTTGAGCCTATTTAATATATGCTAAAGCCTGATGTGGTTCATTGATCATCTTTACTATGCCATATAACAAATGGGAATTAGAATCAGCATATGCAATGAAAAGAGACAAGTAGTTTAGCCATACAAAGCTGTACAAATCCAGGTTAAAAATTTAAGCAGTGATAAGAAAAGAGGAACAAAATGGAAGGTTAGTCCTCTATTAATGTCTATATAGTTTAGGCCAAATCATGCTCATGTTACTTTTCCAGGTAGTTCCATTCACTTGATCTACCAGATTGACATCTCAATCGCTGAATGTCCTTTCGGCAAACATGACACATTGTGTTGATCAGTTTTTCCCAAACTTGGGACGCCGCTTGTTCAGGCCATTTTTTTTTACCGGACGCATCCACAGGTTCGGCCAATCGTGGCTCCCACTGGCTGCGGTTCACCGCTCCAGGCCAATGGGGGCTTCAGGAAGTGGCGGCCAGTACGTCCCTCGGCCCACGCCGCTTCCACAGCCCCCATTGGCCTGCAGCGGTGAACCGCGGCCAGTGGGAGCCACGATCGGCCGAACCTGAGGACGCGGCAGGTAAACAAACCCACCCGGCCCCCCAGGGGCTTTCCCTGAACAAGCAGCGTCCCAAGTTTGGGAAACACTGGTGTACATACAATCACAGATTTTCAGTATCTGACCCATTAGCACCAATTACCTATTTTTTAACTATATCACCTCTAAGTAAATCTATACTCATATCATGTAAAATGATTCATTTAATAGCTAAAGTCCTATTAATGACTGCACCAGAAGCACCATGTGACCTTGAACAAATCAGTTTACCTTTTGGGTCCCTCAGTTTACCTACCAGTAAAAGGGGTAATGAAATACTTTCTCTCGGGGTGCTGTGGGTATATTTGTTTTGTAATGGATGGACTCTGATAAAAAGTGCACATACATTTGTTATTCTAAATGTAATAGTTTTGAATATCTTTGGCACATCTGACATGGAAAGTTGCAAGTTGCATGAGGATTGGGTTTTGTTTTTGTAATTTGCAAATGGGGTTCAGTCCCCCAGGTCTTAATGGTCTGATGACCTTAAAACATCTTCCAAGTCATGTATGTCATGACTATGGTTTTCTACAGTTAACCCACTTTTTTGGAGCAATCAGCTGCACTAGTAAAGAGTCCCAAGAAGTACAGTGCTTAGTACAGTATATTAAAAAAATACAATGAATTGTAGAGAAGTGCTCCATTATGAGGAGAGAAGGACATGCACAAGGATATTGGAAAAGGCCTGTGCCACATTCTATTTGCAGTTCAAGAATCATCCCACTTCTTACAGGATGAAGAAAGGTCATGGATCTTTTGATCTCCTCCAGGCTACCAGTCAATTGAGATGCCAGTTTGGAACAAACTGAATGTGACACTTTGCCATCACCATCTTTGAAAATTAGTGAGATTCTTGAACTTGGTGTTCTTGCTGCCTTTCTCCAACCACACAATTACACCAAGGCCTTTTTAGTATGTCTGCACTTAATGAGAAAGCATGATTGATTTGTACTTTTTGTTTTATTAACTTATCTGATGTTCTCTTAATTAAATCCAAGTCTAAAAATGCTTTTATAATTGAGCCACTTGATGACTTGTTTTGACAACCTGTATAATGGAAATGCCTGCACCTACTGTGTAACCTGTTTAGTGTTTTAAATGTAGCCATGGAGTGATATATAATTGTATGTCTTAATGGTGCCTCTCGAATTTTACACACTCATAGGCCTGGTCTACACCGGTGGAGGGGAGGATCAATCAAGCTACGAGAATACTGTAGCTGAAGTCGACATATCTTAGATCAACTTAGAATCACTTACTTTGCATCCTCACGGCGCGGGATCGACAGCCGCCGCTCCCCCGTCGACTCCACTTCCACCTCTCGCCGTGGTGGAGTTCCAGAGTTGACAGCAGGGTGATCGGGGATTGATTTATCGGATCTACACTAGACGTGATAAATCGATACCTTTCCGATCCGGCAGGTAGTGTAGACGTTGCCATAGAATCATAGGACCGGAAGGGACCTTGAAAGGTCATCTAGTCCAGTCCCCTGCACTAGACCATCCCTGACAGGTGTTTGTCTAACCTGCTCTTAAAAATTTCCAGTGACAGAGATTTCACAACCTCCCTGGGCAATTTATTCCAGTGCTTAACCACCTCCAAAATTAGGAACTTTTTCCTAATCTCCAACCTGAACCTCCCTTGCTGCAATTTAAACCCATTGTTTCTTGTCCTATCCTCAGAGGTTAAGGAGAACAATTTTTCTCCCTCCTCCTTGTAACAAACTTTTATGTACTTGAAAACTGTTATCATGTCCCCTTCTCAGTCTTCTCTTCTCCAGATTAAAAAAACTCAATTATTTCAATCTTCCCTCATAGATCATGTTTTCAGACCTTTAATCATTTGAGTTACTCTTCTCTGGACTTTATCCAATTTGTTCACATCTTTCCTGAAATGTGGCACACAGAACTGGAGACAATACTCCATTTGAGGCCTAATCAGCGTGGAGTAGAGCAGAAGAATTACTTCTCGGGTCTTGCTTACACTCCTGGCAATATACTGCAGAATAATGTTTCCTTTTTTTGCAACGGTGTTATGTTGTTGATTCATATTTAGCCTGTGATCCAATATGAGCATAATTGTGCTGTTGTGCTCTTTACTCTAATAGTCACTTGTGTGACCCTGCGGGATAGCTGTGAATAATGGTTAAACTACTGGCAACAAGAACTTTCTCCATCAATATGAAAACTATTTCTGGGTATGTTATAGATGCAGCTTTGCAAAGTTCCTACTCATAGTCATTTCTTCTTCCATTATTTGTGACATTTTGACGCATTGTCTTCTCCATTTAAAAAAAAAGTTACAATGAAAAGACAGTAATTACAGCATAATAAAGCTGATTTATGAGGTAGGAAAAAACTTAACTTGGCTTCAAATTGAAGAACTTCTTCAAAAATAACTAAATTAACAGGAGAATATCCCTCCAAATGTTTTATTATTCTCAGAAAGCTGCATAAAGCATTTCCCAGCTCATACCTAGCCCCTGTATGAGTTCAACCTCTCCATTTTAAGCAAATGTGGATCTGATTCTCTAACTTGTGCTTCAAAAAATGTCTGCCAATTTACTGGCAGCGTGAAGCAAGATCAGAATATAATCTCTCGTTCCATCCATACTCCCAAAATTCAAATAAACTATACAGAAATCTACGTACTATAGCAATTACTCAAGGCTCAGAACTGCAGCTCAGAAAAAGTTAATAATTCAAGCAACCCACTGCTATCAATTTACATGCTTTTTTTTTTGAAGTTTGAAAGACAATAGATTTTTAGTCTGCTAATGCATGAAATTTCTTTGTTAGATCAGGATATTGTTTGCAGAATGTCATCCACTTAGCTATCACTTAACTTAACCCCTTTAATACTGGAGATGTGATTCAAGGGCATGTCTACTTAAAGGGGTTAGTCTAATTTCAAAATGCCTAGGCAAGACACAATTCATTAGCGAGCACTAACTTTTCATTGACTGTGAACTCTGGAGTCCTCTTTAAAAGTGTCCTAAATTTGATGCAAATTGAGTTGCTGCAGTCTCCTGTTCATGTGCATGCAATGTTGCTGCACACTACTTTGGCATTCCTCCGACTGCTATCTCACACCGCTTTGTGGTACTCAGTTACTGAACTGTCTGTTTACAGGTGTGCCCTTCCCTGCTCTGGGATCCAGTGCAGCAGGTGTCCCCTCCCCTATTTAAAATCTGGCGCTGTGCTACGATCGGCTCATTTGCTCCAGTATATTGGCATTACAGTAATATTATTACTATAGCAGTCTTTACAACATGCTTTGAGCAGCTGCTTAGAGCCATGCTGAGATCCTAGATCTCCTTGCCATCTGGAGAGAAGCATCAGTGCAGCAAGCTTTTGGGGACAGCCACCAGAATAAAGATGTGTTTGTGAACATTGCTAGTCAGAGATCTGCAAGGGGTCACAACTGGAATGTCGACCACAGCCACATATACAGCAAACTGCTCAGGAAGACATATTACCAACAGGGATGCCATGAAACTGTCTGTTCATGGAAATGTAATCTGTCTATTTTTTTAAAAGCTGGACAGGAGTTTGAGCAGTTGCACCATTACTGAACCCAAGGAAGTTGTCGACCCTGCATCCTCCTCCCCTCCCCACACAGTGTTCTGTGGGGACAAGCAGCAAGAGTCATTAGAGGAGGAACACAAGGAGGGCAGTTGAAGAGCTCTCATCAGAAAGCCAAGATCTCTTCAGGACTCAGGACCTTCAGCGCAGCCTTGTAGGAAGCAATACCAGTTCTCAGCTAGAAAGTCAATCCGGGACTGAGGAGGCAGATCCTGTGGAGGGAACCTCGTCATAGAATCATAGAATACCAGGGTTGGAAGGGACTTCAGGAGGTCATCTAGTCCAACCCCTTGCCCAAAGCAGGACCAATCCCCAATTTTTGCCCCAGATCCCTAAATGGTCCCCTCAAGGATTGAACTCACAACCCTGGGTTTAGCAGGCCAATGCTCAAACCCCCTGAGCTATCCCTCCCCCTTGTCATGTATGTATCTGTCTTTACAAATTATTATTTTATTATACTGAGGTGTTTACTTACGTTTCGGGTACCCTGCAGCTGCAACCATTTTTGGTGGATGTGACCTGGGAGTTTTTCTGAGTCTCCAGCCCCTGCCTCTCACCCTGAGACCATAGTGTCCCCCTTTGTTCTTTTGCCTCCCCATACACCTTTTCAAAATGACAGCTGCTCCAGCTTTCTACTTGGCCTCTGTCTCATGCTACAGCCCTGGCCATTGATAGGTATGTGCCCTCTGTGGCATGGGCTTGTAAACTATCTATTTCTTTTCCTTTCACCTCTCCACCTCTATCCTGACCAGCAAATGTGCTGTCCTGTAAAAAAGTATGCATGCACACACAAAGACACACTCCTACACACCTTTTGCTTCCCGAAAATGGCAGCCGGCAGCATGTTACAGCTCTAACCTCTATCCCTCCTTTCCCTCCCAATTTGTATAATGAAAATATTCATTTGTGCCAAATTCATTTTTTGACAGTGTTAACAGGAAAAAAGATTGGTGAGTATTACATGAGATAGACATGGGCACTGAAGACAATAAAGGTTCTAAGATTACAGCTCTCTGATGATGTACATCTTCCCTGTAACATGAGATTGTACAGGAATGTAATGTACAGGACTGTAATGGCATGGAGATGGATCCCGTCATCATCAAAACTGGGGTTAAGCAAAGATGCATTATTGCCCCAACCCTGTTCTCTATCTATTTAGCAGTCATTCTGGTCCTTGCTAAAGACCAGCACCCAAATGTTCACTACAGAATGAATTGGCAGCTTTTTAATCTTTGACATCTCTTCAGAAAGTCTAAAGTCCTTAGTGCGTCCATTACTGATCTTCAGTATGCTGATGACTGTGCCATTCTCATGCACACTGAGAATGACCTTCAGTCCCCACTGGATTTTTTTGCACAAGCTTACTGAAGCCTAGGACTCTCTCTCAAGGCCTCATCAGCCTGCTTCAGGCCTTGCGTACAACCCACCACAAATCACTATCGAGGGGCAAACTTTAGAGACAGTTGAGTACTTCTGTTACCTCGGTAGCCAAGTTTCTCAAAAAGTAAAAATCAACAATGAGATCCAGTACAGGATCCAGTGCGCAAGTGCTTCCTTTGGGAAATTGCTCCAACAGACCGTGACCTACAGCAGGACACCAAGATCCAGGTCTATAAGACCATTGTTATTCCTACAGTCCTTTATGGATGTAAAACCTGGATGACCTATTGACAGCACCTCAAGAGTCTGGAGAGATATCACTAACAATACCTCCGGAAGACCCTTTGCATCAAGTGGGAATATCGGTGCACTAAGCCCAGCAGCCTCACTGAAGCTAGTGTCACCAGCATTGAAACAATGATCCTCATGCACAAACTCTGCTGGACATTGTGTGTGGGTGCTAGACTCCTGCCTCCCAAAACAAGTTCTCTACTCTCTGATCACTCATGGTCAGAGATGCACTAAAATCGTATCTCAAGAAAACTGATGTGGACATCACAAGCTGGGAGGAGCAAGTCATCAACCAACCTCAGTGGTGCCACATCGTCCATCAGGCAGTGGCACACTTTGAGGAAAAGTGCCTTGCCTTCGAAGCTGAAAAGAGAGGAAGAAGGAAGGAAAAAGAAGGAACTTTCTTCCAGCAGGCAGCTGACCCACCAAGAAATGTCTGTACCTACTGCAGGCTGATCTGTGGTTCCAGGATCAGACTTCTGAGTCACCTCAGGAACCATATGTAAATCTGTGGTAGAGATCATCCTTGAATTGAGGGATTGCCAATGATGATGAGTCCAGTCCCTTCATTCGTAGTGGTATTCTGGCACCATCCAATCCTTCCCACCCTTAAATCATCTTTTAAGAGGGCCAAAGTAGGGATCCTCTCCTACATCCTGCAAGTCTCTACTATATGGTTGAGAGGGAGGAGTCCAACACACTTTCAGTTGTGGGTTACTATTACTTCAGCTTCCCCTTTGGGTCTTCCTCCTCTATATAAGCCCCAGAGTCCACAAAGTATGTGTCTGAAAGTTCCCAATTATGAGTGTAAAATATCTCAGACAAATTGTTGCACTAACCAGTAGGGAGCTGAGCCCATAGGCATTTGTACTGCTAAGAAAAAGCTGAGCACATCCAGTCTAAATGTATCATCCTCTGGGGTAAACAGATCTCTGCTCCCCCACCCTGGACATCCATAAACTCCTCCACAGTATCCCTCTCATCTTTTCCTTTAAAGTTTTAACTGTATTTGTGTGTTTAAGAACCACTAATTATGATGATGAGATGGCAGGGAACAGGCAAGGGGCTGGCTCACACCTTTCCTGGATTTCTGCAAGATTAGCAGTTGCTATTATAAGACATGTTAGCAATATGATGTAATGCATTAGGTAAATTTGTTAAACCCATTTAGCACCTAACCGACTCAAGTCAAAACAGGTATTCAAGTTACCATTCCACATCATGGCTTTGTGCATATAGTAATTCAATACCACTCCTCTTCACATATTGCTGGTGAAAATCCCCAAAGAGCGAGCTAAGGCAGATGTAAAAAGATATCTCTCCAACGCCTAGTTTTCAATATTTTTATTTCACACTTAACACCTCTTTGCAGGCAATTAGCTCCTTCCCCTTTTTTCTTTCTCATACTATTTTAAATTAACCCATTCCAGATTTATGAATGAGCAAAGTTACTGCCCACAAAGGCAGCACTGATTTGAATGCTAAAATGATGCTTGTTGTTGGAGTGCTTTGCAACTTTTTTTTATTTTCTGAGGCAACCACAGGAATGTTCATTTTTACATATTCTCAAGCCAGTTTACTTGAGTAAATTTGAGACTTGCTGTATCGTTTCTGATGAAATATCCAGAGGCAGATTGAATGACTGGAGAACAAGCGTACCTGCTTATAGCTGGGCTAGCTCTGCTGACTTCATTGGCCACATGTGACGGGCAATGTTCAGACGTGAGCCAGTAACGGATTTAGGGCTTGCTATCTCGTGGTGCTGGGAGCTCTACAATATTTCTTCTCCTCTTTCAGCAGTGACTTGGAAGGTCATAGATTAGGGGGTGGAGAGAAGGAGAGGGAGGGAGCGTGCAAGGCCAAATCCAGCAGTAGCATCCAGTGCGGCAGGGAAGGCAGCTTAAGTGTTTGGGTGAGGGGGCTGAAGAGCAAGTAGTCTGTTGTGTAACTGACAGTCACTGTTCTGACACTGAACATGGAATTTGATTAGAATGGGGACAAAACCCTCACTGGGGGGTTGTAAGAACAGGTTAGATAAATACCTGTCAAGGATGGTTTAGTATACTTAATCCTGCCTCAGAGCAGGGGGATGAACTGCATGACCACTTGACATCCCTTCCAACCCTATATTGATATCAACGGTACTATCCCTAAAGCTACCTTGCTCACTGTCCTCCTCCCTCGCATCCACTACCATATAGTTGCTGGCTGAAACCTTCCCTGACCTCTGCTGCCTTGGTTTTGCTACAGTTTTAAAGAAAAAATCCAAATAGCCTTACATCTTCCCCTCCCTTTTTCCTACATAAAGAAACAAGAATTCATATCTAACAAGTTACAGATCTTGAGAAGTTATTGGCTTTACCGTTTCTCCACATCGGGTAGTCTTGTATGAGGGCTTTGTCTCATTGATTCATTTGGCTTAACAAATAGGTTTAGGGTTTTTTTTTCCCCAACAGGTCCATCTCTGTTCTCTGAAGCGGTGAGAGTACTATTGTCACTAGGATCATAATTCCACTATGTGTAGAAACAGCAGAATATGCTGCTAGTATCTTCTGCACTGACTAGCTTAATTAGTCTCAATCATGTGGGATGCTGAGTTGCAGCTACATTCACTGACCACAGCTGGAGCTGGGCAATGTTTTTCCTCATCTACTTATATCTGGCTGGGTCACCCATGTAAGAGTGGCTAATAGTCTGGAAGTTTCCCATAGCTTCCCATAGTTTCCAAACAGGTTGATGCTTCTTACATTTGGCATGTCTCAGTATAGGATTGATTACTGGGAACTCTCCTTGGGCAACTCAGTTAACCTTTCTGTCTCTCTACCCTGATCTGTAAAATAGGGATAATATTTTTTATGCCTAGCATTGGTGCTGTGAAGGCTAGTAAATCTTTGTGAAGTGCTTTGAAAATCCTAAAAATTCAGTACATGTGCAAGGAATTTGTGTTTCTGCTGCTAGTGGACCTGTCTCCCAGGTTTCAAAGAAGAAGCATCATCAACCCTCATTGATTTCAGTAGAAGATGAAGATGCCCAGCAGCTGTCAGGCTGAACTCAGAATAGAAATTGGAACCTATGTTCCTGCTGCCTGTAGTAATAAATGAAACAGGGGACAATACTTTCAAAGTCAGGTTTTTAAGTCCATGGGGTTTATTTTGAAAGGATGTTTTATTGATGGAAAAATAAAACAGCTAAGCATTATAAATTACATCTTCTAGAGTACTGATTTGTGCCATTCAGTCAGACATTTCACGTCTTCATTATTATATCGCTGTTCCTTTGTGCAAACTCAGATTCTCTTGCCAAACCCATCTCTAATACAGTATATGCAAGAAATTTGAGCTGTGCATTCCACAGAAAAGTGGTTGCACCAGAATGCTTTTGTTTGTTTTTTGTTTTCCTGTGTACTTTTACCATTACATTTCTAGGAATTTCTTCCCCTGTGCAGAGTTCAGCAGCCATTTTGCTACTGTCCTGTAAAAAGACAAACTGAAATCTCTCATGAAGACTTTGGTTTTCAAAGCCACTAAGGGATTTAGCGACACAACTCCCATTAATTTCAGTGGGAGTTTTGTTGCTAAATCCCCTAGGCCTTGAAGACCTTCCTTTGTGCGAAACACAAACTGAATGGCTTGGTTCAGACATACAATCATAAGTAAGTTAGAAAAAAACTGTTTTTTCTTCTTAGAGTTTGAAGTGGGGGGGTCTATGGTAACTTATTTCAGAATAAGTCCAGCCATACGTCTCATGTGGCCACGTTCCCCATCAATCCTGGTATTGAGAGTTTCTAGTTTAATGTTTTCTTGGCTCATGATGGAGTGTTAACATTTTCCCTGCCAACTGCTGGATGGGGTCTACCACTAGACATTTTTCCATATCTTTGTCCTTATCAAGAACAGAACTGGGTGTCTTGAATAGGAAGTGCTAGAAATTTCCCAAGGAAATCTTTTTTCATGGGATTTCTAGCCCAATTTTAGAGACTCAAGAGGGTTTGGGTCTCCTATAAATGAAAGAATGCTTATCTGAATTGAACTGAGAACAAACTCCAGTATATTCAGATTTGCTTAACATTGCTAACAAGGAGCAAATATTTTCATGGTATTGCTCCTACAATTGACTCTCAAACATCAGCATCATAGTGCTGACTCTCTCTCTTATTATACATAACAGTTAATAATTAATCAATTTTAAGATATTGACAATCAGCTTATTTTATTTTATATCATTGATTGTTTTAACTACTTTTATTTTCCCTAAAGTAAAGAACACTGAAGAAATATCTCTCATTGGTTTCCCCTAAATATCCCCTGCTATAAATATTTGTGAAATATGTGCTCATTACTTTCCTGGATTTTTGTGTGACAACAGCCAAGGACCAGTGTAACGTTTTGAAATCCAAAGAAAAGAAGAATTTAAATCATAAGTAATGTGCTCAGGAAAAGCATGGAAAAGTCAAGGACAATGTCAAAAAAATAATATAGAACTCCAGATATAGCCCTGCTAAATTATATAATTTAATATAAAAAGCCAGGTTAACATAATATTAAGGATCTGGCAAAGAAAAAAATAAAGACATTTGGATTTACAGCTGCCACATGGCTCTTAGCTTGTTGTGCAAAAGTAGGTGCCAAATATTTTTGACAGTGCTAATGTACATTAATTGTTATGTTACCTTGTAATCTTTGTATTCTTTTCAAAATTTAGGGCCTACAAAATCTTTCATTTCTTTCTTATGTTACTGTGCACCATGCTGTTTTATACAGAACAATGTAATACAGTGGGCTGCCATTTTATGTTATCAAAGAAGAAATAAAGAAATATATGGTATTCAGAAAAACATTTTAAAATGCATTTGGTCTGAGAACTTTTAATGTCAGGTTTCAACCTCATGCAAATGAAAAGGACTGAATTTATAAACTCAAAAATCATGATTTTAATAAATATGTCAAAAGATTTCTGAATGTCAATATAATAATCCCTTTTATGTAACACCTGCAAAGATCATATGATCCTAAAGGAAGTAACCTGTTGTGCCAGTCCACAAGGCTTTTTCTATTATTATGTTTGGCTGCCTTACCTAAAAGATTCAGAAACACCTTCAATTCCAGGGCTAAATTTATGTCATGACATCATTATCATCATATTTCTACATCATCAAATTAGAAAATTCTGACCTATTTAGTTCTACACAGGTTTATCCTGAGTTAACTGCTTATCTCCCATCTGTGCCAGGAGACCTTTGCGTACAATCATTTCTGCTAACTGTACAAGATTTTACTATTCAACTGCTCTTCACTAATTTCCTCACAATGTTCATTCCGCAAAGACCTATCCTATAAGTCACACCGAAAAACTGCAATGAAATAATTTTATCTTGGGGAGAAACAAAAACAGAAGTTGCTCTTGTGAGCCCCTTCTCAGAAATGTCAGGAGAAATTCACCCATGCATGGGGCCAACACAAGGCCTTAACAGCCACTTAAACAGGGCTTAAATGGGATTTTAACAGATGCATAGACCTTGTGTTGGTCCCATACACAGGCATGAATTTCACCCATGGTGGTGCTTACTCCTGTGTAGTGTTTCACTGGGACTACACATTTCAAAATAAGGGTTTGTATGATTGCACTGAGAACCTGGACAACTAGCTGTTCTGTTGTAAAAAAGGACTGTCTCAAAAGGGAAATATGTCTATTTTAGAATAAGCTACTGCACTTACAGTGAAATCACCCCTTTAGAGAATCACAATACCCTACATAAACTATGTAAAACCCTGCCTGAGCCTTAGTAAACCACTGAAGCTTGTTTAAGGGTTTATGTGGGATTAGAGCAGTGCACAGGGCTTCATATGGGCCTTCTGCACTGGCGTGAATTTCATCTTACCTGCATTCCTTAATGGTTCACTTTTGAAAATCTTATCCATGATGATATACAAAAATTGCCTAAAGGAGTCTGGCACTCAGCTCCCACTGAAAGTCAGAGACTTAGGCACCTAACAACCTTCTGAAAATTCCAACCTATGCTGTTTCGATATGGTACTGTTTATTAAATACATGCAAAAAATAAAAAGTTGCATAAATGTTACATTAAAGTTGCACCATTAAAGCCAAGAAATAAAAAATAAAGGTTTCACTAATAAGGTTATCTAATATAGCATCATATTGATATCTAGATCATATTGAATATCCTGTTTCATGACAAACAATAATATTAATCCATGTACAATCAAAGAGCAAGAGTATAAAGTGCTGTGTTCATGATACACAGTTGAGTTAACACTGCCATTGGAATCTTAACTTTTGTATATATCCTGGAAACTTTGTGCAACCCAAACATATAATGAACACAGTTTTGCATTTAAAGTTGTAATTTTTGTTTTGTGTTCTTAAGAGAAGGGAAGAAGAGTGGGGAAGAAAAGAGAGAAAAATCTTTAAAGCAGAGTAAGCACTTCAGACACATTACACCCTGAAATGGAAATAATCTTTTTACACCTTCTTAAATATTTATAGCAGTTCAATCTACCTATGGTGGTGTAAACACTTAAGCCACCTAAAATCCTTCATTATATGCAGACTGATCAAACCATGTTCCATATAGTTAAAGCTGAGTGAGCTCTCCAATATGATCCTGATCTAAAGTCTATGAAAAAAATGGAAAGTCTCCCAGTGAGTTCAGTGGGCTTTGGATCAGGCCATTTTAGGATGGACTTTGACCCACTCTGATCTCCCCAGTGTTAAAATATCAGGACATAGTATATCTTGCACAAAGATGTTTTTGTTTTGTTTTGAGAGAAATGGGGATTCAAAAGGTAAATAGGCTTTCAGTCTTCCATCTTTCTTTTTAAATTCATATCTCGAAAAGAGGTTGTCTTACAAACATCAGTTTTGCTTTGTTTGTTGGCCTCATTTGAAATAAGTGCACTTAAGTGACGGGGTTTTTTTTTGTTTTGGGGTTTTTTGAGTGGGGGAGGGAGGAAGGCAGGGGGAAGAAGGAATAAGAGAAATCCCCACATTTCAAGTGTGTTCGTCTGTGGGAATGTCAGGAGGTTTGTGATAACATAGGAACTATGTGCAAAACTATGTGGATCTAGGTCTAGATTTGAAATTTAAGCACCTGCAACACTCATTGGCTAAAATTACTGTGTATCAGCCTGCTATAGTTCTTTTCACTTTTATTCCCATAAATGTATGCCATAAACTTGCACTGTTGAACACCTGATTTTTGTGGTCTATAGGCCCATATTTACACTGATCAGACATCAAAACTCCCCAACAATATTGCAGACATTTAGAATTATCAACATGATCCAAGTTGAATTTTTTAAAAGTGTCAAAAATAAACCCTCTAGTGTTCTATAGCTTTGGAACACTTTTTACAAACCTAAAAAAGGAGGAAAAATCATACTTGATGGAGTGTAGTTGGTATGTTTAAAACATAGGGTGCATCCTGGATTCCTTATTTAGATAAGACTCCCTTTGTGTGGAGTGGGAGTTCTGCCTGAGTAAGGAGTGCAGGAGCAGGCCTAAATGAACTGCATTTGAAAGTAATTAAAGGCATTAGCAATTTCAAGTTTATTTAGCATGAGTCTAGGAAAATTCCATAATTACTGACAGGTGGACTAGAATCCGGCACTAAAATTCCCTATGTAATCGTAAATTGCTATTTTATGCACATCCATTTTGATTTTAACATCAATTCACGCAAAATGTGTCTCTCTTGTCACATAATTACGTGTGAAGAAATTTTACAAAATTCCTATTTCCTGAGGATCCATTACATTCTATCAGGCAAAATATGTATTTAGTTTTTCAAACTGCATATTATAATATAAAAACTTTATAAAAATAAGATTTATTTACCCATTAGACTGTAGAGACTTCTTTGGAATCACATATTCAACTTCTATTATGGTAATATGAGAAATTGCTTAAATAAGGCACTAACCTGACTAACAAAAATGTCATTGTAGCTGCAAAGGATTAAATCAGTGCAGGATTTATTTTATCAATAACCCATAGTACAGAGTTGTTGCAATATTTTAGGGCCCAGTCCTGCAAAGACTTACGCACATGAGAAGTCCCACTGAGTTCTGTGGAACCACTCAGATTAAAATTAAGCACATGAATAAGCTTTTGCGTGATTGTACGCGCGTGCTCACGTGTGTGTGTCGATATGTAGGTTGATAGCTCTATATAGGTTCACAAACTTTCTATTTTCAAAAGCTACCACTTTTTAATGAAAAAATATTTCAATTTGAAAAATGTTGACCAAGTCTTACAAATAATTGCTCATTGTAGACTAGTGATTTGCAGAATTCCCTTTAAAAGAAAAAAATGATTTTTTTGAGCCTGAATCTGCAACAGTAATATTTAATTACTTTAGGTTTGGTGGGTTTTTTTCTTGCAGAAATTAAGGTTAGGATTTTCACAGCAGCCTAAGTGAGTTAGAACTCTAACTTTCAGTGAGAGTTGCTTGCAGTGTTGTGAACCCCAGCAATTTTATCATGATTCTTGTGATAACTGATGGTTTTGTTAAAGCCCGAGCTCCTGGAATCCTGTGATTACATGAGCATCTCAGATTTCAGTTTTCTCTTTAAAATGTGAGTTTCTAGCCCTCATGAATATGGAGTAAAACTTGAAAATGTGACCCAACTGCACTCAGAAGGCTCTCAAGCCAAAAATAACCTTGTGTGTGTGTGTGTGTGTGTATTCATGTATGTTTAACACCTGAGTTTTGGGGACCTGACATGGTTTTAGAATGCCTGGGGTTGGCAATACAGTAAGGTGGCTAATATCATAGGCCCCTTTGGAAATCTCATCCTAAATGGATTTTAGAAAAATATTTACATCCAAAAACCTCCCTCCTGATCTTGACTTCAGGGCTTGATACTATTGCATGCCATACCCAGTAGCCCCAATCAGCACTGGGGTCCCATGTTATAGAGGGCTAGGTTGTGGTATTTATGCCATAAGCCTAAGTAGTGGACCATTCAGAGCCACTCCATACCAGGAAGATCACCAGGGAGATTGTGCATTAGGCATGCAGTGTCTCTCAGCACTGTGCCATATGCTCCAGTCATTCAGCTGGAACAGACTGCTCTCCTCTGTCTCCTGGCCAAAGAAGGAACAGGAGAGACCCGTGCACAGCTGTGAGGCAGAGGAGGCTTCTTGCACACATCTCCACCTCTGCAGAGCCATGCAAGAGCCTCTCAGAATCTGGACCGCTGCAAGTGTCCCTATCATGAGGTGAACATCCCCTTTCTGAAGTGTTTACAGTGTGAGAGCAGAATTTGACCCACTGTCTTCAGTAGTGTATGGAGTGATGATAGTAGAAATTAAGGGCAATGGGGAAAAATATTGTAAGTTTTATGGCAGATCTAAGAACAACTGACAAAAGGAGAGTGTTAAAGGCTCATGGAACGTGCAACTATCTGACATAAAATCCTCATTTATATGTGGTAATACTGTTCATACAGAATGATCAGGGAAAAGGCTGTGCTGTAACTTATTCAGATGAGGCAGTAGTAGGCTGATATCACTGTTGCCAGTATGTTCATGTGTTCCAGTTGTTTTTTAAACTGCATTTTACACGAGGGAAAATTGCAAATAGTAAATGTCAAGCATTCACTATGGGCATTACAATTTCTGAGGCATGAAGCTAATACATATTTGTCTCATTACTGTCAGCAGATCAAAGTTATTCCATGGATGGCAAGGGCTCATAACTCATAGGAGACATAGTTACAAATGACCTGTGGGAGGTCACAGACACCACAACTTCCTAAATTCATAGTACAAGCTTGCCATTAACAAGAAACAAGGGGAAAGATGTTTAGTCTTTTGAAAAGCTGATTTTTATAGAGAAACAGGTGAAAGATTTTATATTTTCAGGTCCAGATTGGTCAAACCCTGTGCTGACCATAATGTGTGGGGCAGGAAAGGCAATCCAATCCTTTTCTATACTTTCCAAAATGTGCAGTGTCTTGCCTGTATGAATACACCTAACCCGTTTTTGTCATATCACTTGACAATTGATATTCTCTTGATGAAATATCTCTAAAGCATTTAAAAGGTAACTCGGCTTATGTGTTATATACACAGAGCTCTCTGTTATCTCTTGTAGTGACATCTCAAATATGGACCTTATCATAGTAACCCACACATTGGGTATGTTTCAATGGGCAACAAGCAAGTGCTTTTTTAAATTGTGTTAGCTCACTGTGATTGAAAAGCCCCATTAAGATGAAGGCTAATGTGTTTGAAGCAGTACCGGGTTTACAATGATGCCATAGAGCCGGGCCCATGCTCAGAATAGTACCCTCACCTGCCAGCCCACTGGCTTCCCTCAACCCATCACTTGTTCCTTTGGGACTGCTCAACCAAGGCTCCTCTCTGCCCCCTGGCCGGACCCTAGTGCACCTCCGGCTCCAGGCAGTCTCTGCTTCGCACCACCTGTGGGTATCCACCTGGTGCAAAAGCCTGGTCAGTCTCGGGCAGTCGGGGGGTGGAGAAAGGGGCATTGGGCAGGGGGTGGGCTGGGTCCTGAGGAGTGGCTCCTGCGGGAGCCCAGCCAGGGCAGGCCCAGGCCTGGCTGATCGCTCCACTTCTGAGGGGCTGGAGCAATTCCCTGCCCCAGGACCAGCCCTGACTCTGCTGTCAGCTCAGCCTGGCAGACACAGTTGCCTCCCAGCAGGGCTGGTGAGTGCAACCAGGAGGCAGGGCTTGGGAGAGTGGGTCTCTGGGGTGCTGGAGAGTGGCAGTTCTGGGTGGGGTGCTGGGCAGTTGTGGTGGGGCTGTGGGCAGGGGTGGTGTTTTGCAGGGCATTGGGCATTTGTGGGAGGCTCTTGGGTGTGGGTGGGGCTCTGGGCATGAGTCCAGGGGAGGGCTCTGGCAATAGGGAGCGGGGGGTGGGGGCTAGGGAAGGGTGTTAGGTGGGGCAACTGTGTGGCACGGCATGGAGCCACCCCTGACAGGAAGAGGGGCATGTTGGCAGCACAGGGTCATGCAGGACACTGTGTGTCTGGCAACTGCCGGTTTGTAAATAGTGCCCTCACACTGGGCTGGGCAGAGCAGGGCTGCTCCTGCCTTGCCATACCCCATTGCCCCTGGCCAGCCCCTCACTCCAGGGACTGATCTCTCTGCACCATGCTCCATTGCCCCATGGGGGGGGACCACAAATATGTTTGGCTCCAGGCCCACAAAAGGTTAATCCAGCCCTGGTTTGAAGCTGTTAGCTGGGTGCATTGTAGCCAAAACTTGCCCCAGACTACAACATGGCCAGTCAACAGTGCCTGAGATGTGTTACCTCCTTAGAATTCATCTTAACAGGATTTTCCAATCATGTTAATTCTCAGACGTGCTAACACAGCTGACATAAACATCATTTTTGCCCACCAAGACAGGGCCATTGATGGCTTCTAGATTAGGCTGCAACAACATGATCTACATAGTACTATCCTAGAAGGTCACTCAGAAGCTACTGCTGCTTGCCTGTTGAATTGCATGGGCTGCAGGGAATATATTCCATCATTTGTTTGACAACTGTACTGTCTTGCTATGTGTTTTTGGGTTCAATTTAAGGTGTCAGCTTTGATTCATAAAACCATATATGACTGCCTGATAAACTGCTTCTTTCCCTTCTTGCAGTAAAGATGTAATACTGATCATGATCCACAGCCCCAGTCACCTGACATGAGCCAGGATAACAAAGGGTAATTCTCCTGTCCTGTGGCAGGGGTGAGTCACCACCGACTATTTAAAGTACTTTCATGGCTCCCCTCACCATAGTATCTCAGCACTTCACAACATGCCTGTGAAGTTGGGAAGATCTATTATCCCCATTGTACAGATGGGGACCTGAGGCACAGTAAGGCTGGGCAGGACTACTACTACGAAATATACGGTAGATAAGACAATATCAACTACATTATAGGGGTCCATATTCTGCACTGGCAGGGAGATAGTTGAGATGACCACACATAACTTTTCTATCTCTACATCCAGACTCTCCACGCTGCAGATAACAGAAAAAAAATTGCCCAAAGAATGCAAAGGCACATAATTCAAGCTTTCTGGTCTTTTGTTTAGTTGTGCAATATTCAGTCCAGGTACTTCTATAAATAATAAACTGAAAATGCTGTCATGTTCAATTCACATATAACCATCCTTCTATCACTGTGTTGTGTAGTGACTGATGAATACAAAAAAAGTAATTCACACTTATGTATTGTCCCACATGTTAGGATATCAGAAGGCCTCATGAAGTGTTGTTAACCTTATTTTATATATAGGAAGACTGAGGGACCGAGAGTATGTCTACACTGCAATTAAACACCCACTGCTGCTTCATGCCAGCTGACTTGGGCTCGCGGACCTTGGGTTAAGGAGCTATTTAATTTCAGTGTAGATGTTCGGTCTTGAGCTGGAGCCCAGGCTCTAGGACTCCCTGAGGTGGAAAGGTCCCAGAGCACGGGCTCCACCCCGAGCCCAAACATCTACAGCACAATTAGCCCCTTAGCCTAGTCCAAGTCAACTGGCATGTGGGTGTCTAATCACAGTGTAGACATACCCAGAGAGGTGAATTACCTTACCTCAGGTCACACTACCTCATTGGTAGGTGTCCTGGCCTCCAATACTCAAGTCTGATTTGGCAGTTTGGCTCAAATAAGTAGAGCTGGTTGACAATTTTTGGATGTTGCTCTTCCCTCCCTTCCCCTCATCAAAAAAATGCCTATTAGACTAAGCCAAAGCATTTCGTGGAAAAGTATAGTTTTCAATGACACTTACTCAGGGGGAAGAGAGAGAGAGCTGTCCCACAGCCAGAATAGCAAATAGCACTGTGGTTAAGGCATTTGCCTGGGATGTTGAAAACTTAGGTTAAAGTGTTCTGCCTTGTTTTCTTAGTGGTGTGGATCTCACTTTCATTTTTTGTGAAAAATTTTGAAAGGTCTCATTTTCAAATCCTCAATTTTTTTTTCTGGAAATGTTTTCCGGCCACCCCTACAAATAAGTATCTGAAAGATCAAGTGCTTTTCAATGCTCATGAGTCTGCAAAGTCATACTGGAAATCTGATAAGGACACCATCTGTCATAAGATTTCTTTTCTTTCTGCTTCTGAAATAGCAGAAGAACAGCTGGCTCTAATGGAATTTCATCACTGCTTCTGGTCTGAAACAGAACCTAGAATTCCAGACACTGCAGTGAAAAAGAAAAGAAAAATCCACAAACCACATAGAGGAAAAAAAATAATTTTAAAAAGTTAATCTAAGTATGTTGTGGTAGAAGGTTTGGAGTGCATCAACGGGCTGTTTGATTTTACTTGTCTATCCAAATCCCTTCTCCTGTTTAGGGCTGGATTTATCTACTGCTAGTCAGCTGTGCTGTATTATGAAACTAAACTGGAATAGTGACTGACTCTACTTCTACTAGAGTTTTTGCTGCTGTTCTGTTTTACAATTGATTGTGTCTAAGTGCTTGGGGTGTTGCGCTCACCATGACTTTAAGTGTTGAATGTCCTCACAGGTTTATAAATGGATTAGGATCTTTTCTAAGGTAGAGTGACTTTCCAATCTCTTCACTTTAATTAATCTCAACTCTAGGCTGGAAACAGACAACTTTCTCACCAGGCGGGTTTTTCAAAGCTCTTACATTTCTAATTTTATTTTATTTTTACATAGAATTTTATATTTTTGCAAAGTGCTGAATTAACAGCCTTGCAGAATAAATTGTTTTATTTATCCACAAGACAGATATAGCATGGGCAGTGCTAGCAAAATCATGCTAGCTACCCATGTTGCCCTGCCAACATACATCAACTCATGGTACTTCAGTCTCAGTACCCAGCTCACACTGAGGCTGGCAATAAGCAAGCCCATCATGAAGATAAGTTTTCTTGATGTGGATCCTGTTCAAAGCTGGTCAGAAATTTTTTTGACAAAACTTTTTTTTTGTCAGAAAATGCCAATTTGTCAAAACAGAAACTTTTTCTACAAACCTATTAGTTTTGACAAAAAAATCATAAAGAGTTTCTCAGTTCCAGGATGGAATTTTTGGTCAAAGTGAGAGAGAGAGAGCGAAGCCTTTCCCTCCTCCCCCAAATATACATATAGAGTCAGTCTCTCTCGCCAATGAATATTTATTTATACAACATGGAACAGTTCCAACAGGAGAGCTTGAGAGAGACTGGTTCTATAGCCCAATGATTAAGTCTCTTACATGGGATGTGGGAGACCTAGGTGTGAGTCCCTGCTCCAAATCAGGCAGACTTGACCCTGGGGCCTCCATTCCATTTCAATTCCAGTGAAATTTCCTATCTGCTGGTGTGGTGTCTAATTTTTTTTTCCAAGAAAAAACGTTGAAAAGTCTCTGTTTCATTTGGAAGGTTTCATGCAATGCAATTCTTATTTTCCAGCCAGCCCTACCCTGACCTCTAGGAAATGAGCTGAGAAAATGACCATGAGATCTACCATTTCTGGTCTTGGAAGCACAGAGACAAAGACTTAAATATTTTTCTGCTCCAGGTAGAGGCATTGCTTTTTAACATGGAATGAGTATTATTTTTTAGGTCTGTTGCATGTGTAGCATTGCAGTTAATAAAATTCATCTGGTCTCTGTTAGAAGACTATCCACTGTGGTCCATCTTCTGTAGTCATTACTCAGGCAAAACTCCCACTGAGCTTGCAGCCAGTCCTTTCACATCTCTTCCCTTCTGCAAATCCTTCCCACCTATACCAACGATTAGTTAACTGGGTTTGATACAAGGGATATTCTGAAGGGGGGTGAGGAGAAATGAATCTTCCCCAATTAAGCTAAGGAGCAGCACCAGGAAAGATTTTCCCCTTCAAAGGATTCTGGAAGCACTATTTTCTTCTGTCCAAACCCCTCACCCCCTAACCTAGACACCACAACCCCTCCCCGAGCAGACACATACTAGTATAACAAAAGGCTGTGTTACATATTCAGCACACTGTACATATGCTGTTGGAGCATGCATTTCAAATGCAGAGCTAAAGCTGGTGTTCTGATCTGATTATTTCTCTGACTTAAACCCTTTGTTAGCCCTAAATATAGGTAATATATGTCCCTTCTTCATTTGCATGTATAGTTTACGTACGTGTCACCAGATGTCACCTTTGGTGAAATCACACGTTTTTCTACTTACAAAACAACACCAATCTATAAATAGTTTGTCATGTTAGTGTGAAGCTGGCAAAACCATTACAGTGTAATTTGGATCCATTCAGTAGATGAATTCTTGTATTTTCTTATTGATGACATGTAATTATTGGTTGATCCCAGGCTTTTACTGAATCTTCTTGTCGTGAGGACTAGCCTCAGACTGATGAGTCACCATTCATTTTCTGTTGAAGTTTTTCATGTGTATATTTTTCCTTTTGTCGTGTTGTCTATCCCCCAAAAATAACAGCCACTGCAAAAGTGACAGAACAAGTTTTACAAAGAAAATAATATAATCCACTGCTGTGAACATGTCACTTCAGGCAAAAATAGTTGTATGAGCTGGCTGGAAAACTTCTCTGATGTCTTTTCTTAAATAACCTCATTTTTCAATGAGAGAGTTTAATTATTTAAATAACAAAAAATATGAGCTCTCAGGATTTACATCAAGTTTCTCTTTACTCTTTTAAAGTATTTCCTTATTTATTTTAGAGCTACAAGCCCTGGCAAAATCCCATCTGACAGGCAAACTATTTTGTTTACACGCACTGGCACATATGCACACACAAAAGCTCTTTGCGCGCTGCAAACTCCTGAATGTTCCCTGTTGGGGTCCCATGATAACATTTATGCTGGCAGGCCCCATGTTCAGCTCACATGGACTTACCATCACCAAAAGATCTTTCCCCTCACATGCTTTTCTCCTGTTTCTCAGCAGCTGAGTTGACTGTCGATCCTTAGGTAAACCCCACTTTCTTTTTCTTTCTGCTGCAATCTGGTATGTATGTGTACATTTTCTGCTAAGACTCAAATCCTTACCCCCTGTTACTTTCAATTTCTCTCCTCCTTTCCAATGGACACCTACTCATCACTCTCCAGTGAAATATCCACAGTTTGAAACTGTCTCATTGAAACTACCTTAATGAGACAATGAGTGCAGAGGAAGTTTTTCTTTTCTATCTCTGCCCATGACACCATCACAAGACTCTCTTAAATGGCCAGATGGCGGTCCAAGCTCAGTTTATTTATAAATGCCAAGGGCAGGGGGAAGAGAGTGTGGAGGATGGATGGCTTGTTTGCAGGAATGCTGATCTTTGCATGTTTAGCCAATTGAGCCACTACATAATGATGCTTATACTTCCCCGTTGAGCAAAAAGTTGACTTGAGCTGAGATGGTAGGGGGTAGAAAGTGACATGGCAAATTGACCAGGAACAAAACAAATATACTGGTTTTTCGTGGGTGTTTGATTATCCTAAAATATGCTAGAAAATTACGTTGCTTATCTGCTACCCAAATTATTTTACTCCCTGCTATTGAGATTCTTGTCAAAGTTTGGATTGGGCTTTTAAAAAAATATTATTAATAAGGAAAAATAGGAAATGAGTTTTAAACGATTAATCAAATTTTAAAATGACAGTCTATGCCTCCTCTAGCATGAGGAGGAGATGAAAATGTCATGTATTTGCTACAATCTTTGTCTTATATGATGTAGTTTAATGCATGAGGCAGACGGTTAATAACAGTGCTTCTGAAGGGAAGTGATAGAAGCACCATTACCTGGGTCATTTAAAAGTGGACTGAATAATGCACTAGAAAATATTTACCATTGACTTCCGTGGGAAATCATTAAACTCTGAAAAATCCCACCCTTTTCTGTCTCTAATACCTATGGCTCTTTGACCTTTCACTTTGTCACACACAGTAAATTTCCTAGCAGCATGATGTGAATGCTGTTCCAGTAGTTACTCCAACATAGTCACAAAACACTGGCTTTTTGGAGGTGTTCCTCACTGTTTCTGAGTCTTGATTTGCCTTTGTTACTGTGCTTAGAAACTTGTAAATAGTGGAATGAGTTTTGGTAGGAACTGAGACTCTCTTTAGGACCGTAAGGTACATAACTCTAGAATGGGCCAGTTAATGTAGAATCACTTACAAATACTTACAGGTTTCAGAGTAGCGGCCCTGTTAGTCTGTATTCGCAAAAAGAAAAGGAGTACTTGTGGCACCTTAGAGACTAACCAACTTATTTGAGCATAAGCTTTCGTGAGCTACAGCTCACTTCATCGGATGCATCACCCAAACAAAGGAGCTTTGCCTGAATAAGGACTGAATAAAATACAAGCCTCAGAACATCTCACGAAAGCTTATGCTCAAATAAATTGGTTAGTCTCTAAGGTGCCACAAGTACTCCTTTTCTTTTTACAAATACTTAGGAGATCAAACTTCTGATCTCAAATAACATTCTCCTGGAGGAGAAGGGATGTATGGGGGGATAGTTTGCTATCATTTTGCAGAATGATCTGCACTTTTGTTTTGCTTGTGTGGGAGTACCTGCTTCCTGGCTTTGTTGCTCCTCTGGCATTTGACGTGAGGAAAAGCAATTTTTTGTTCATTGCTCAGCTTATTTTTCATTTTCCCAAGAGTGGAAGGAGGGTTTTTTTTTTCCTTTCACCTTTAGTTATCTTACAATGCAAGTATTCTGTAAACTATAACAGAGACACTTTAACTCTGAGGATCATGTCGTGCAACGCTGAACATGGAGGTGAATAGTCCTCTACAGATGATAATAATTAAAAAAAAAGTTTTCCTCTTAGAAAGAGAGAGGGTGTTCAATATATTTGTTTTTGAATGTGTTACTCCAAAGTGTAACTATGTTACTTTAATTTGGCCTCACCTCAAAACACTTACCCAAGCCTCTTAGTCACAAATAATGACAAAGATAATGAACATACCTAGTTTTATTTTTCTAGAAAGATCCCAACACACTCTGTAAACTAAATATAAAAATCACTTCATCCTCCACTGAAATTCAGATGAATGTAGGGTGAAAATGGAAGCTGTTTAGCAGAGCCCAGCAACACTTTACAACAGTATTTAAGGTAAGACAGGACATTAAGAGGAACTGTCAAAGTCCCCTTCAGGGCATAAAATTATTTGCCAAACTGATAGTTCAAGTAGTTGTATAGGATAATTACTAGCCATCCTCCAGTTATTAAAGTGTATTACCAAGAGATATGTAAGGTTGGAATTATGACTAGCCATCTCAACACCCACTGCTCTCCCCATCTCCACTGATCCTACTTCCCCAGGTCACAGAATAATTGTGTAACTGACTTAACAGGGAATTAGAAATTGCCTCAACATGTAAGAGCCAAGCTAGAAACAAAACTAAGGCATATACGTTGGTGGATTCAGACTGAAAACCTTGGAAAAAATGACTGCAATCCAAACTACCACCTGTGAAGCAGGCCTGTGCATCTTTTGGCTGGTGAAGAACATGCTTGGGTTCCTTGTTAACTGACCTCATCAATAAATCATTCATAGATAGTCTCTCTATCAGCTTCCCTGCAAAATGCTATAGTCCAGGCAATCCTGGAAATCCTACACTTGATATAGAGGACCTCATAAACTAATACTCTGTTTCCAGTCTATTCTTGCTGAACAAAGTCATGGAGAATTTGATTGCAATCATACTACAATAATACCTAAACTTGTTCAATATCCTAAAACCCTCACAGCCTCCATGCCAGGATATGGCATAGCAGATCATCTATCAGAACTAGGTGAGTCATCTCTAATGGCCTTGGACAGAGGCAACGTCTCTATGCTGCCATTACTTTATTTCTCAGGAACCTTCAATGCCATCAGTCATGAAAGGCAGCAGGCTCAAATAACCTGGCAGAAGCAGATGGAATGGTAATATTTTGACAACTTTTGTATATCCCCTTCACCACCACTGCAGGCTCTGCAATTGCTAAGGTGACCCAATGCCTGGAAGAAATAAGTAAATGATTGAAGACCCACTATCTTGGATTTTAATCAGAAGTGATATTTAAGAAAAGCTTGCCATCACACTGAGCTTACCTTCAAATTTTAAGTTAAAATGAAGCATTGGAGACTCTTCTGTCATATGATGATTTTTCCACTATGCTCCAGCTGTTAATCACCTACAGATAAGACTACTTGAAAACTATAGCTTATCCAGCATGCAGAATTACACTTAGGACCTTAATGCCCAACCGGACAGGTATGAACACATCAGACCCAGTACTCTATAGATCTACTGTCTGCTTATCTGTTTACAGACAGAACACAAAGTCCTATCTGTCTAGGCAACTATAACCTACATTACTTTTTTTATTTAGACTTATACACACATCCGCGTACAAAAAACACCTCATATACTACCCAAGTGCCTAGTAATCTCTAATGAATGTATACTCTGTGTACCCCTGTGAGACAGGGAAGCATACAACTCAGCTTTTCTGTGGCATTTCAACCTGAGAAGCTAATTTTAGCTTCTCGCAATTCTCTAGCATTTTTGAAACAGCTGCCGCAAGTGGAATTCAAGAACCATTCCTTGACTTTCTGATCATATGTGGTCATCCCTGTAAGATTAAAAGGGCATTACATGATAAAAAGTAACTGCAATCAATCCCTTTCTCATTTTTTCCCTGCACTTTCTTTCTACTTCATATAGGTTGGTACTTCAAAGGATACCTGGTTTGCCTCATGTTAGAGCTCCCTGTTTCAAAGCTCACCATCCTTCACAAAGAGACAAATACTGAAGAATCTCCCATGCTTCCAGATAACTTAGGCTTTAGAATTAACAAAACAAGAACTCCTAATTGATTATCCAAATCTTGCACCTTCTTTAGGAGAAGTGTGATGTATGTGGTATGGTGGCAATTTGAGTATAATAGAAGAAAGAGGTATGCATCTTTGTTTCATCTTCTTGTCCAACAGATTAGTTCTTTTGATTAGTTTCACTGGGCAGATTCTTTGCCTAAAAACTGAACATATTCAAAGGAAGGGTGTTTCTTTGTTTTCCGACAGAAGGGTTTTCAATGTAGTCATTTAATTTAAATATTGCTATAATTGACGTAACAATTATATAAGTACCATTAACTCCATAAATCTCCTAATGTTACATCTTTCTCTGAGTCAGCTTACATGCACTGCAGACTGTTCAACCCCCTATGGCAGTATAAAGAAGAGAAGATAGGAGGATCCTGGTGGTACTGACAATCCCATGACCACAACCTTAGTCTTAGGATTTCTTAAAGCCTATACTAAAAAGTCTTATCTGCATATAAGAGATCCTACAACACATGTAACTTCTCTTGTGCAACTTTAATCAAATGAATAAAGGTTTACAGGATCAGACACTCACTGTGAAAGGAACGAAGTCTCATATCACTGCAGCCTTAGAGTCAAGGTTCATTTGTTGTTGCATGGACAATAGCATAATGGTTAGGATGCTCATCTGGGATGCGGAGCAGGGACTTAATCCTTGGTCTTCCACATCCCAGGCAGTTGCTCTAACCACAGTCTATAGAGTCAGTCTCTCACTCCTTCTCTTTGGCCCAATTCATATTTAATTATTCATACAAAGATAAACACCTCCAACATGTGTGTGTGAGAGATTTTTTTCACAAAACTGAACTGTGGTTTTCCAGCCAACACCAGTGATGAGTGCCTTATAAATGCATGCAACAAATAATGTATAAATAGCGAGAAAAACAATTCTACATGTATCTATTTTAATTTAATTCCGCTATCATACAGTCTTGCACCATTTAGCTTATAATGCAAGACACATCCATTTGAT
This sequence comes from Lepidochelys kempii, assembly GCF_965140285.1. Taxonomy (NCBI): domain Eukaryota; kingdom Metazoa; phylum Chordata; order Testudines; family Cheloniidae; genus Lepidochelys; species Lepidochelys kempii. The sequence continues at coordinate 27,564,741 of NC_136387.1, forward strand.
CAGCTTTCTGGTGATCATCATAACAATTGCTCTGATGTTAATCCCCCCAGGTTCTGGTTTTTAAGGGATCATGTTGATGACCTATATAAATAAGTCACCCCTAGTTTGGAGGGAAAAATGTATCTTTCCATCAGGTAAATGGTATTCAGCTGCTATGGTGATTGTCCCATTAGAAAATGTTTCCAACTTGCAGGATAAGACTATATGTCATTGAATTCGTGACCATTATATGTAATTGGGACTTCGGATATGATACAGTATTTGCTCTGGGGTGCCTTCATTTGGAAAATACCTTTGGTAAAGGGAAAAAACTCCCCACCACTATCACCACAGTAGCTGTGTGCTGTTAGAACAATAATTGCATTGTGCATCTTTTCATTTAATCACTGAACTCTGCCTCTCAAATACTATTCATGGAAGGAAGATAACAACTTGCAGTCTCTCCACAAGGAATTAAACTGGTTCCTTTGTGGTCTTATCAGACTCCTACCAGTCTGAAAATGCTTGTCCCCAGAGATTTCATTGGTATCTTCCCCCAAAAATGGGAGAAAAGGCGTGAACAACAGCCTTGGACTGAATTTAGGGGAGGAGTGAATGAGAAATATGAATAGAGAAGGAGCCCAAAACTTATGTGCAGTGAGCCAGTCATTCAGGAAGCAAATCTTTGAGGGAACACTATTCATCACCTCCTCATGGGGTAGGCTATTTTGGTTCTGTAACGTCATTCTTGTAAGCACAGTAATCAGGAGACATTAACTACATAAGTGCATTCACCATGCTAGAAATGATGATTCACTGGCACTGAAAGGTTGTTTCTGAAAATACCACTTACGGGAATGACTTTTCTCGGAACAGTCTATAGCCAGTGCAGAGTGCTGGGGAAGAATGCCAGCAGGTTGGTGTGGAAGGTATGGAGTATCTACCCATGCATTTTTTGCATCCACATAAAGTGATTACTCAATATAGTTTCTAAATATTTTGATTAGTGAGCACATCTCTATAGTGAGAGCACACTTTATGCAACTGTAACCTCCCCACATCAAGTTTCCTACTACTGAGGGCCCCTGCAGATGCCAATCCTGGCTTCAGCCTAGCTCATAGCACCAAATGCATCCCGAGCACCACTTCAGTGGAGTTACAGTAGATATGAAATTGGTCCATCATAGTTCATCATATCTATTTTACATTTCATTGATTACTTACATTGCATAGGACTTATTGTTTGTGGAAAAATAAGACTACTTGAAAATAAGAGAGCCAAAATCTACTTTCATATGGTAAACGTTAATAAACCATTTCACACGATGTTCCCAAAATTCATGATCAATTACACCCTCTAGCTGGGGGAGGAGGGTGTTTCATGATAAATATGTCTTTAGAAACTACAGTGCGTGAGAGAAGGGTCAACACTTATGGACAAATTGTGAAGAATGTACTCTATTCTTGGAAGTTCAATGGGAGCTTTGCCTGAATAAGGACTGAATAAAATACAAGCCTCAGAACATCTCCTCTGTGAACGTAACTGCCTGCTCTACTGTAAGATAGCATTTTCCATCTCATTTACACCTTTGCTCTCTACCAAGGACCTGCCACCTCGACATTGCTTTGGGATGGGCCTGAGGCATGACAAAGTGGAGCAGGGGACTCTGCAGCATCATCACTTACTCAGATCTTAGATTTCTGTATGGAAATACAGAAGAAAGTTAATACTGCTCCGAACTGTTCACTTCCTAATGGTTTTTCCAGGCAGTTACCAGGGGACTAAACCAATTGCAGCAGCTCCCATAGATGTAGGGAGGCAGAAATGCCTCCAGGGCCTGGATGTCCTTGCTTAGAGATCCACAGAGTTGGGAACCTACTCCCTGAAAACACCATACACCTTACCTCAACTTTGCCTCCTGAAGATTTCATATATAAATACAGAAGTCAAAATAACTAAGTTCCAGGAGATCCTCTGGTTTATTCAACAGATTGCCTCAAATGGTCTCCATGCCTTCTCTATTGTTGGATTTCACAAGCTGATTTTATGTTTAGTTTATATTTTTGTAATGTTTCCCATTTACTCCACACCCAAACAAATGAAAAAAATAAATTGTACTAAAACACATTGCCCAGCAAGCTCAACAAAACAAATATGGTTGGAAACAATTTCATAAGAGAACGTCAGATAAAAGTTCAAAATTTAACAGGTTAAGTCCTGGCTGCAATGAGGTCAATGTGGGGTTTGTCATTGATTTCCATAGGGCCAGGGTTCCACCCCATAATTTTTTTTAAAACTCCTTTTCTGATTTTTCCAAACTTCCCAGAAAAAATACTGCCCTCCGCGATAAGCTGTGGTATGCAAAATTTCAGGAAGATTGGCTCTTTTGGGGTGATTGGTGGGGTGGGTTGCGAGTCGTGTTTATGATGATGGCATCAGCCTTAACTAGGGAAAAGTTATTGCTGCTCCATAATTATTATTTTGTACAGTTCCCATAGTGTGCTAGGCACTGCATAGTAAACTTCCCATGGGGATCTGTAGCCCATTGCTGTCTTTGTAATATGTAATACTTTTCTTAGCTGTTGGCAGTGGTAATTATTAAATTCCTTCTCTTACATATGTTATATTTACATAAAGCTTTAGACAAGCTATAGAGTAGATAACCCCAAGCTCTCAGGTGCAGTTCTCGTACGCTTCAACTGAAATTGTGTTTACAGCTGAAATAGGGAAACCTTCACCAGTGAGAATAGAATTCATGGGGAAGAATGGCTATAAAGAGTTTAAATGTGACAAAAAGCTGAAAAAGAAATATCTTATCTCTTGTTTGAAAAAGTTGTAATTACCCAGTAAGATAAAAGCTGCTGAATTTGTAGCAATGGAAATATTAAGACAAATTAAATACCAAGCTTATCTCTTCACTGTGGTATCAATATTTTATATTAAACATCTGTTCCTTATATCTCATCTCAGAAACCCTTCCACACTTTATCAGTGCAAGCAAAGCTTTTCAAAGCAAATTAAGCTAAACAGTTTGCACCTAATCACCAACTGATCACAACGTGCAGAATGGCATATATTGATCAGTGAGAGCCCCATTTTTCCCTGTTCAAGGAAAAAAAAACTATGGGAGGAAACATTTGATTTACAGCCTGAACAAACTTGTTAGGCACAAGAAGCCCAGATGTTTCTGAAGTGGGATATTTGTCAGGATAAAAGAGGAGAGATAATTTAGAAAAAGGGAGAAAGTGTACTATACTAGTTCAGTAAGGAAAGAGATTAATTAACCGAAAGCAACCACAGTCACAATCTAAATTTTGTCACCCATAGTTTCAGTGCAGCTTTTTCTAGAGTACTCAGCAGGAGTAGAGGTGGTGGAATCTCACTCGTAGAAAATAATACACAAAGATGTTAGCTATAGCTTGTTTCATAGAAATATTGACCTAAATACTACTCTCAGTGAAAATGATGTAAATCTGAAGTAATTCCACTAAAGTCAATGGAATTTCTTCCGATTTAGATCAGTCATTGAGAGCATAATTTGACCCATTATGCCTTGATTGGAATATCAGCCTTGCAGATCAGAAAATTTCACAAACATTACTTTGTAAGTAATGGGGTTGACACATTTATCAGTCACTGAAGTATACCCTCATATAATTAACACTGGGCCACTGTTTGTGCTTGGGACATTTACCAGCACATATATTGCACACCAGATCATACCAAGGTTCACATACTTCTAGTAGATAAAACAAAAGGTACTTTCACAAGCTATGAGCAAATACATCTTTTAAAAATACTTAGTATTTTTAATCTGCCTTTGGTAAAAAGATAGTAAAGGGAAATTAGAAATAAATAAGGACATAGAAAGATCACATTGGAAAATAAGAATTTAATTCAAAAGGCTGACTCCTCCCCTCTGCTTCTGCTAGATCTGCATATCTTCCATTGAGGACAGAGAGAACTGTCTTCCCATGGTATTATTTTCCCATAACCAAATAAATTCTAATTGCAGTGCTCTGCATGCTTCAGGGATCCATTTTTAGAGGGTTAGTCCATGTATATGCATTTATATTACATGAATAACATAGGTAATATATATCTGCAGACTTTTGCAAGCTCTAAACTTTTATTGACTTCAGTGGATGTTCTGGGTGTGCAAAGACCATAGGATCCTCACCATGTGCTCTCCTAAATAATTAAAAATCATTGGAATTCTATCTTTGACTCATGCTTGTGGAGCTCAGGTTGCATTGCTAAAAGCAGCAGTGTAGGTTTTCAGGCTTGGGCTGAAGCCTGGGCTCTGAGACCCTTATGGGGTCTCAGAAGCTAAGCTCCAGCCCAACCATGAACTTTTAGACTGCAATTTTATAGCCCTGCAAGCCCAAGCCAGCTGACCTGGGCCAGCCACAGACAGGCCAGAAGTCTTTTATTACAATGTAGAGATGCATTTGGTGCCTATGAGCACATTTAAGTGGTTTAGGGTAAGTAGGGTACTTGAGCTGTCTTTCAAAATTAGACGATAATAGTATTTTCTTTGAATGACTAAAAAGTACCAAGAGGGCAGAAATGTTTGGGAAGCATTTGCATATCTGATATCTCCCTTTACAGTAATAATTACTGGACCACATTCTGATCTCCGTTATTACCATATAACCAACTGAAGCCAGTGGAATTGCATAGGTATGAAAAAAGTAAAGGTTATATTTTATATCTCTGTGATGGCTTTGACTTTGTAATGTTGAATGATGAGGTCATTAGCCACATGCGAGTATTGAATTTTAGCAAATAGGTGCAAACTAACTTTTTACCTACTATATTGTAGTGGTTTGAGTCCAAGGCCTGTACAAAACTCCAGGCCTTTGTGACTGTATACTAAATACTCAACTAGCTAGTGCCAGTGTTGCTTGTAAAAATTCACAAGTGCAAGGAAGTTGAAACAAGGTTTCCCTCAAAAGCTTTTCTTGTTTGGTTCTTTGCAAGGAGTTATACTAATAGCACAGCCATTCGACTTTGTTAAATTATGTTGATTATTCTGTGTTTTGTTTTATGGAAGGTATATGTATATTCTGAGCATAGAAGCTCACATACCAAATGTAACCTTTTCAACTCCCACAGATTAAAAAACACACTGCCTTGGTTTATTGCATTCCACCTCAGCTAGGGACACGTTTTCAGTAAGAAAAGGGCAAACCAGAAAATTTGCTCATGGAAGCCAATTTATACAAGCACATGAATAGTCTAGCTCTTCATATATTAAATCTGGTGTTCATCTTATGAACTTTTGGAGTTACCTTTGTTATTTACAGTAAAATGTCTGGCTATCCTACAGTAACAATACAAATAGAAAAGCTATAATAAGCACAGTTCCTTTCTGGTATCAGGTAGACTGGGTGTGATGCCCTGTGAACTCTTTCAAAATGCTCCCTGCAAAATCAGACTGTGACAAGGTGTCAGCATTGTCAGATCAGTGGTGAAGATGAATAGACTTGAATTAATAAAGGTCAAAATAGTCAAAAGGAAGACCTGCCCAGGGCAGGTCAGCAAACACTCATGTATAATATCTGAAATGGACACTTCTGGTACAGAGTTTAAAACAGAGCTCAGGGAAGATCTGGGTATGGCAAAACCTTTGGATCTCTTCAGAACATTTCTAGGTGTTTCCAAAGTGCTTTTAAAACACTTTTTATTAATATGGCACACAAAGTGATGGTTTATCATCTATCCCTAAACGGATGGTTTACCATAAGTGGTTAGAATGTACTGTAAGGGACCATTCAAGGTAGAGTGGCCCATTAACACCTCTGCAGTCATACTACAAAACAAGGGGGTTAGCGGTTACAGATTGTAGTAATAAGTCATAAATCCAGGGTCTCTGTTCAGTCAATGATTTTTATGTCTGTTCAGTCTAGCAGAGTAATGAATTTAAGCTCATAGGCCCATCTTTTCAAAGTGTTGTGCAGTTTCCTTTGAGAATGGGGACTGACAGGTCAGACATAGAGTACATAGCATAGGTAGTTATGTGCTAACGATTTAACAATTTGTTCCACTGTGCATTACCTTTCCCAGCCCTGAGGAAGAGCTCTGTTTGACTCAAAAGCTTGTCTTTCTCACCAAGAGAAGTTGGTCCAATAAAACATATTTTCTCACCCACCTTGTGTCCTTACATTCATTGTCTCACACCTTCCCTGGAGGTGGATAGGTATTGTTCTTATTTTGCAGGTGGATTAAATGAGGTTCAGAGATTAAGTACCTTGCCTGAAGTTAGTAATAGACCAGTTCTCCCAAAGTCAGAGTTTGCCTTTAATTAGATTGATGACTACCAACTTCCATGAAGACTCATAAAACAGGCAACCATTATTTGGGACTGTTCTGATATCAATGTGCTAAAAAAAGATTTAGGAGAGGGAGAGAGAAAGAAACCAAGAATCTTTTAGGATTACATTTTTCCACTACTCTGCTCAAACTTTCCGTTCAATGTTTTTAAAAGATTGATGTTTATCGAACTTTAAGGTGATTAAGTTACTTACCTCCCCCATCAAAGTTCTATATATTTAATAATAATCACCATGCATTTTAATATGTCAGTAAGTAAAGACTAGATCTTCTAGGTGTAGTTTTTTTTAAACGCATGGTGGAACTCCATTTGTTAAGCACCACAAAAGGGTAACACTTGACATTTTAAACCCTAACATAATATCAGACTCATTATCCTATACTGTATAAAAATTGCTCTGGGCTATTATTAGATAACGGTCCAGTATTTGCCAATACAGAAAGCTAATTGAGATTTATCAGTGCAGTGGGACATTTTGCTCAAATAATTAATCTCTATTTTATATTAATTCTATTTCCTTTTTTCTCAGACACAACTCCCTAAATATCTGTACCCAATGTAGCTGCCAGATACCAAGAACATACAACTGATTACAGGGAAAATATTTTAATACAGTATTCAGTATTTTGCGACTTTGGTGAAAAGTCAGAAATTTCAGTGGTTTTTTCACAGAAATTTTGTCTCACTTTCCTTGCGTTATGTGTATATTAGTAGGGACTTAATTACATGATGATACAACTGATATACATTAATACAAAATGCTACATATTAAAAGCATGCAATTTAGTAGATATGTTTCAACAGATTTATACAGTTCTATTTTCAAAGCACTGTAAAAAAAGTGCCATTTTTTCATTTTAAGATATGATGTGATGTACAATATATTTGGAAAAAGAAAAGGAGTACTTGTGGCACCTTAGAGACTAACAAATTTATTTGAGCATAAGCTTTCATGAGCTACAGCTCACTTTGTCGGATGCATTCCAAGCCCATGTTTCATATGAAATAATCAGTAACAAAAGAAAAAAAAAAGTGTTTGTAGAACATCCAATATGCTGAAACTTATCACACAACATTTTTGGTGAAACATTATAAAAAATTTTGGAAATTGCAACCATTTTTATCAACAGAAAGAGGCCATTTTTAAAATAAGCCAAACAACCACAAAAGAAAAATAAAAGTTCACCCAGTTCTGCTATCAAGTTGAAGGAGAATGGATATTTTTTTTCTGGTGATTATAATCATGTTTCAGGCCTGTACGCTTTAGCAGCAGGTTGGTGCAAAAAAAGATATTTGTGTTAGACTCTTCACCTTCTCCCCATATAAGGATGTAAGCATATAAGAACTATAGGCAAATGAGTTGCTGTATTGATTTCAGTGAGACGACTACTGTGCTTTACTGGATTGGGGCCTGAATCCTCAGAAGTAGAGCTTTTTGGAAACTGGCATTTCCATTTCATAGGAAACTCCAACATTTGGAAAAAATTACCTTCTGAATTTGAAAGAAAAGCCAAAATTTCCCTGAAATGAAAATGAAAATTGATTTGAGCTTACTGAAATGAATTGGTTCACTTTGACTTTCTTATATTGATTCATGTCAAATTTTAGGATAAAGTATTAATTTTAATATGACACTTTATATGTGATTTTAATATATATGTCTTAAAATTAATATTGTAATATAAATGATTAAATGAATGAAAATGAGACAATCAAAATGAACCGTTTAGATCTTAATGAAACAAGATGGTAAAAATTATTAATTTAGATTTTTCCTGTCAAAATTTCATGAACATTTTAATTCTGATGAAACTGCATTTTTCAATGGAAAACTATTCTGTCAATACATTTTCAATCAACTCTTCTCAGCACCTTGCAGGTATAATCAGCTATATTATTATTTGCATTTGTTATATAAAGTTCCTTATAGTAAATTTATAATCCAGGACCATGCTATCAGATGGAGAATGGTTTCTGTGCAGAAAAGTATGTTGAGGAGTGCACAACCTGAATAAATTTAGTCCACCCTCTTTACAGTAGGTATAATCCTGCCCTGTGATAGCAGGGTGGTAGATTCTGTAGGTCTGAATGTTTACAACACTAGTTTGTCTTTCAGTTGTTCAGGGAAACTAGCACACTGCACGTGTGCAGTATATTATTTCTTATATTATAAATTATTTTCCTAATTTTTTTTTTCAAAAATATGCCTCATCTTTGTGCTTGTTCAGGAGCATGAATATGCCAAGTTTCAAGTTTTACAATAGTCATTTTTGAATCCTCCACATGCAATAAAGCATATACATATATTTTATGGGTAAAATGTGTTTTCTTTTCCTGCTCCAATAACTAAAAAACAGATTAGGGGACTGATCTTGCACTACTCAATTAAATGAGAGCAGAATCAGGTCCTAGCAGATTTTTATGAGGCATTTCACTTGATGAAAATTGCTGTTGATTGAAACAAAGAGAAATTTCAATCTAAAAGTAACTTAAAAAAAAAAGATGCTTGAAAATGGGGATTTAAAAATTGAAAGGCCACCTCAGCCTTAAATATAATATGATATTGCTGGTAAAATGGGATAATTCATTCTAAAAATCAGCAACAAAAATATCAAATAAATGACATTCCTCACAAGTACACAACCCCGTAGTAATGTAGGTTAGGACCAAATAAACGTTGTTCCATTTAACTAGGAGCATAACTAGTAATACAAATTGTACCACATGTTGGTCTACCCTACACATACATCCATATAGCAAACCTATAAGTTCCTCATGTAACATGCACTTTCACTCAATATGATCACTAACATAGCAGGTGCAATGATAGAGAAATCTACTAATGTGTTAATATTAAGAGGTGAGGATAGAAAAAGCCTGACAGTACTTCGTAAGCATTTTTGTCTCAAAGTTAGTCAAACTGTACAGTCTGCTGTACATGTCATATGTCTGCTTCCATCTATTTGTCCAGCTAGTTATTCACAGACATCACTGCACTAATGTTCTCTCAGTATTTTAACACAGGAATCCCACAAATATTTATCCTGTGAAAGCCCTTGAGTTCCAGAGTTGCAGGTCCTTATGGAGAGGAAGAGTGGACTGGAAATCATTTACAGTTTAAACAACATTAGGAAGCATGAAATAGCACGGGGTGAAACTGTAGAGAGGGGAAAGAGGGAGATGAACTTGCACTTGGCTGGAAATGTTTATACTTTCCCCTATGTTGGAGAGTTCAGTTGTGTAATTTGAAGGGGATATTAAAAATGAAAAGATAATAGAAGGTCCTGGTATCTTTCCCTTTGATTTTTTTCTTTTCTTTTTTTTTTAAACTTGGTGCAACCTGGTTCATTCCAAAGGAATAATGTTCTTCAGAGGTATTTTTAAGAATTCCAAAGATGTATCTCTGCCAGAGGTGATTAGCCATGTTCATGGTGACTTCACTAGAAGTATCCCTGTAATGGGTTAGTCTGTCCCCTTAAGTAGTGCCCACAGATCAGCCTATCATGTGGCATGACCCTTTAGGATTTTCAGAGGTCTGAGGTGTGCAGGGACCTAGAAAACAGATGATACTGGGGAAAAAAGGACACAGTCCTTGGGAATAAGTAGTGTTACTGTCTTTCTCGTTAAGGGACCAGGACCAGGAGCTGTGCACAGTGTGAGGCAAGGTTCCCCTTTTTCCCTGCCCATTAGGAAGTGGCAAGAGTTAGTAAGGTGCAACCCTTAACTGCCTAACATGGGGTCTCGGGGCTGGAACCCAGAGGAGAGGGTTGGTCTGCGTTCTCCTACCTCTCCCCCACCAAAAGGGGAAGTACAAGACGCAGGACATAAAAAGACAAAGATAAATGGATGTGTCCCAGGTGGGGGCTGAACCCCTGACCTAAAGACCACAGACTTTTGGTTTTCTGTTTGTACTTCTCCTGTTACCCCTTAAGGGGACTGAACTGAAAGATGATCTGGCCAGAGGGCCAGGCTGTGGAATCTGCAGACCACAGCAATACCAGAATGAGAGATGACGGGGGTGCTAGAGCAGAACCATATCCTGGCACGAGGGGGTTCTCTGGAAGTGAGTACACCCTGGTACAGTCCTTTTGAACCACTGGCAACATTCTATCAAAGACTTTCTTGTAGTCGCCTCTTACACATCATTGCATCATAGAGGGAAACTTTAAAATAATAAAGAAATACTAAGAAGACAAGATTATTTACAATACTTATTTAGCTACTGCTCATTTGAACACTATTCTTGTTTATAAGCAGTCAACATTAGGCCAGCCAAAATGGAGTCTGCAAATTACTGATTTTTGCTCAGTAGTATAATTTTAGTTGATTCTATGATGAGACTAAGGGCTGGTCTACGCTAGAAAATTAGCTATGTTGCTCAGGGGTGGAAAAAAATCCACACCCCTGAGTGACAAAATTAAGCTGACCTAAGTCCCTGTGTAGACAGTACTAGATTAACAGGAGAATTCTTCCATTGACCTAGCCGCCACCCTCTGGGGAGGTGGATTGCTTACACTGTTGGGAGAACTGCTCCCATCAGTGTAAGTAGTGTCTATCTGTGCGACCTTGTAGCATTTTAAGGGTAGACAAACCCTTAAAGTTTGTCTACACTTAAAAAGTGATGATGCTGTAAAGCCACATAGCCATAATTTGATCTACTGAAATGGGGGCAGCATTGTACACTGAAATACAATAATTTTGCTAAGGGAATGATAGTCAAGACTTTAATTCTCTCAGCTGGTGAAGACTGAGCTCAGAGCACCTCTTGAGACCATGGGAGTAGATTGATATCTGACTCAGAGGAGATCCTCAGCTAACTTTCACTTAGGTGTCACACATTTCTTAGATAAAAATGAGGTCAAAATGGATAAGAAGGAATAGATTTGCTGAAAACCTAAAAGCGTTCTTTAGGCATATCCCAATATTCTGAGTCATTTTATGAAGTAGAAGTAGCAGATGGGTCCCTCACCATATTATATGTGCTATGGTGCTGATTGGTGCTGGGGACAAGTCACCTGGGAAATCTGATGCTACAAAAACATCACAATATAAAAATGCATTTACTTCTGTTAGAGTACACACTGAAGAATTGTGATTTTTCAGTCCTATATTACTCATCTCAAGATTATATTAGCTCATTTGACAGTTACGTCACTTAGTATTTTCCAGTTTATCTCTATCAAATATATTCTGCAATTTAAAAAAATTGTGTAGTGCATTTCACTCTTGTAGAATCTAAAACAGCTTTAGACTTATAGAAACTAAGTGATATTCTAGCTATATACAGGAAACATTTAATCCACATACTGCATCTGTTTTACAGATAGAAACACTGCAAAATAGTTTATAAGTGAAGAAAATATGTATCCAATTGAAACTGCGGAGTAATTTAAGATAGGCAGAATGTAATTACTACAGCTGGGTGGGAAACATTTCTCCCATTCTTCAAAAATTTCCCTATTCCACGTTGGGATGAAACTGAGATCTTTTAACACTGTAGGTTTTGATTGGGGGTGGAGGGTTGCTAGAGAGAGCCCACAGTAGCCAGTCCCCTCACCTGACTTGTGGGAGGCCCGGGTTCAAGAGTCTGTGTCTTCCAGTTGGATGTCCCTGAGCAATAGAGTTACTCTCTCTTGCCCAATGAATATTTAATTATTTATACCTTGTGGAAGAGCTCTAATCGGAGAGACTGGGAGCAACCCACCCAAGAATACCAAGGTCAATAGCCAGCTGGTTAGGGCATACTCTTAGAATGGAGGAGACCCAGGTTTCAGAGCAAGGATTTGAACCTGGGTCTCCCACTCCCAGCTGAATGTCCTGACCACCTGGCGATTGACTATTCTTGGGTGGATTAATTTTGTCAAAACATATGTTTCCATGAAAAATGTTGATCTCAATGAATTGGCATTTTTCAATGAAAAAATGTTTAATTGAAAAATTCCAGATAAGCTCTAGTAATTGCTCAAGTTGAAGTTTGGCCAGGATGAAGATACTTGGCAACACCTCTGCTCTTTAAAGAAGTGTTATAGGATGTTTAATGACCACAAGTGGTCAGAAGGTGGACCTTGGTTTCACATTTCATCCACAATATGTCACCTCCATCAACACACTGTAATGCTGTACTGGAGTGTTACATGACCCAGGGACAAGACTGCCACCTACAAAATAGACTTGGCTTTTTATGTGAACTAATATATTACAAGAAGGTCAATTAATATTAGTTTTTGCAGCTCCCCTGAATGTCTTTTTCCTGAGGCAAAGATGAAGATGCATACTGTAAGAATAGGTCAATTACAGCATGTGCTAGAGCAGGGATCGGAAACCCTTGGCAAGTGGCCCATCAGGGAAAGCCGCTGGCGGGTTGTGATGGTTTGTTTACCCGCAGCGTCCACAGGTTCGGCTGATCGCAGTTCCCACTGGCTGCGGTTCGCTGTTCCAGGCCAATGGGGGCTGCGGGAAGCGGAGTGGATTGGGCCACCTCTTCCCGCTGCCCCCATTGGCCTGGAATGGTGAACCGCGGCCAGGAAGCTGCAATCAGCTGAACCTGAGGACGCGGCAGATAAACAAACCAGCCCAGCCCGCCAGGGGGCTTACCCTGATGGACCTCGTGCCAAAGGTTGCCAATCCCTGTACTAGAGTACAAAAATAAACAGGTATATAATGTTAAATAGGTTTAGTGCAGGTTTAGTCTCAAACTTCATTGTGCCACGACTGCTTTCCGACAACAAGAATTACTACATGATCCCTGGGGGGGGGGAAGAGGGGAAGCCTGAGCCTACGCAAGCTCCACCACCCTGGTGGGGGTGACGACAAAAGCTGAATCCCAAGGGCTTTAGCCCTGGGGTTGGGGGTGGGGGGAGGCTGTAACCTTGGGCTTCGACCCTGGGCAGTGAGTCTCAGTTTTCGGCCCCAGACCCCAGCAACTCTAGCACCAGCCCTGGTGACCCCATTAAAATGGGGTCCCAATCCAGTTTGGTGTCCCGACCCACAGTTTGAGAATTTATGGTTTCGTGCTATGTTGTCCACTCTAGTGTTGGTAAAAAGAAGCTCAAGCAAGTGCAAAAACAGGCAACTAGGAGAAGAGCAAGAGGACCATAAATTGACATTGTTTCTGTCTCCACCTCTGAGCGGACAGAAGCCTCTCCGTGCAAATACTGCAGGGACAGTGTGTAATTAAGAAGCTTGATGGCTGGGGTAGGGAGTCAGGGAGTTACATGTAAGGTTTAGCTCTGTATGCAAATTCCCCACTGTCTATGGAAATGCATGGATAGCACATGTCCTACTCCTTAAATGTGGCTGCAAACTCCTCCAAAATGTCAAACTACAGACTTCCCTCAGTATCCCAACCTCCCCCGATGTTTTTTCTATGGCTGTCGGTAATGTTTTTCAATGGCCTATCATTTTGTAGTCATGATTTCCAATGGAAGCAACAATATTACACATTTATTTTTATGTAAAAGTAATCTGAGGATATTGGGTTCTAAGAATAAACATTTCTGAGGGGACAAAAAAAGTCCGGTAAAAGACATGGACTGTAAAACAACTTTATTTGGATGCCCTGGAATAAAATTTGATTGATTGGGTCTGTCCTTCAGTTTTATTACGCTGAATACAGTATTCCTATGTGAGGCAGTGACTGTGTATGTACTTGATTTATTTAGTGCTGTTCGTTCTTCCTCCTATTCTTCCTGCACTGACAACCGCAATTATCGTAGTATCTCCGCTTCCCCTGTGGTAGAGAGACGCTCTTTAAATCCCCTCCAGTATCATTCAACAGGTAAATACTTCTGTCTTTATCACAGATTGCATAATTCACAATAATTCCATGACACACAGCGGAAATTTTCTTACTGTTTTATCCCTTTGGTTCCGCAGGCTACTGTAGCGAGATCATAGGAAACCATTCCTCTGCTCCCACTAGTGCAGGGCTTGTAGTTGTCTGTGATTCTTTTGTGGGAGGCGTAAGGAGGTGAAAGCTATGTGTACCCATGCTAGGAACAGGAACAAACACAACTTTCTATGTATTTTCCTTTTGTCTCATTTTGAGGTGTAATTTACCCATAGTCACCATAGTGTTTGAGCACCTTAACAACGTTCACAGCTCTCCTGTGAGGTATGTAGGGACTTCTGTATGTAAGTATCTCCATTTATTCAAGTGAGGAAACAGAGGTACAGAGAGGGCAAGTGACAAAATTCACATAGGAAGCCTGTGGCAGAGCCTGGAATGGAACCCATAAGACATGAGTCCTTGTCCTGAGCCTTAATAATATGATTGTTATTCCCCTCTCTAGGATAACTAATTGGTTCTGATATACCTACTGGTTGTGGCAACTGTCTCAATTTTTTCTCTTCTTCTCTGAATGGCTAAAGTGGCCACAGATATATTTCATACTTTCTATTCTCTGGTTAGCATGCAGTAAGTTAATGACCAATTTTAAGCACTGTCAAACCATAGCTTGAAGCATTTACCTTACAATTCCTTATATTTGCTTATGTTCTACAATGCCAGCATTGTACTACATGAGAAAAGAAACCCACCAAATTGCTATTGCTATGACTCACGTTCATTGCAATGTGAGGTCTTTTAAACACCTTTTTAATACAAAGTAATGAGGGTATCATGTTAGAATGTGTTTTAGATGTAGCAAAGACAAGATTTCTACTTTCAGTGTGTAAGATTTCCTCAGGGTTCCCAATGACTGCCAGCTGTTCAAGCCAGGTCCACTCTCAGTAGGGAAGAGAATAAAATTACCTTGGCTTTTTAAAATTATAGTGAATCTTGGAACCACATCTTTATAATGCTTGTTGTGGAGAAGAATGTCCACATGGCTGCCTAAATCATACATCTGTTTAAAGGTTTGTTCAAAACACAGCCTTAAAGCATCAGTCTATTTAAGAGCTGTGAAATGCCATGAATAGGTTAATTTTGAGAGTGTCTCTTTTCAAGCTATTGTCAGTCGCCTTTTCACAAAGGAAGAAAGAATCCAGTCCATTTTACTACAGTTTGTGTGTTTCTCTGATGATGTTACTTCTAAAAGAATAGATAAACTTAATAGGCAACGATGGGCAAATTCCCAAAGGATTGGCTTTCGAGTTCAGTTTGGATGAGTTTATGAAGTTTATCCAAAAAATCTGAACTTTGAGAGTTGGCATAACCGGGCTGGAAGTTTTCACAAGATGAGTGTTCATGCAGAATTTTTGAAACTTCCTGTTTCTGGTTGTGGCATGGAATGCCACAAAGCTCAGTATATTTTTCTATATTTTGGCACTTCCAGTTTAGAACTGAACAGAAAACAGCACAGTGCAAAATTAAAATGTGTTCCCAAAATCTCCCATAAATTTGGGGGTCAGGGAGAGGGGGTGCGTGCTGACTTTAGGTTCAGTTCCAGCCCCACTGTAAGTGCGGTTGCTCCTCATGGCTGTTGGGGACTGCTGTGATGCTGGGCACCAGAACTGAGAGCAGGGAGAATGTCTGACCTGTATTCTCAATGCCCCAATGCAGGTGCCCTGGATAGGCATGGAGGACAAAGAGGAAACAATCTGACTCAAATGTAGATGAGTGAGGAGCAGAGTGGGAGCAGGGAAGGCAGAATGGGATGGAGAAATAAAAGCAGAGGAGTTATAGGGACAGGTTGTGGGAGAAATGAACGAGGAGAATAAAGACAGAAAAGTACATGCTGGGGTTCTGAAGGAGGAAGTTATGCAGAGGGTAGACTGGAGAAGATGGGGGCCAGTGAGTCTCTGAATACTAGAAAACATTCTCCTCTGCAAACTGGAAATGAAATTCAGGAATCCTGGGTTCAGCAGTCCCCTATTGTCATCAAATAATTGCAAAGCCCTCTAGCAAATGTGTGATTCATTCCTCAGTAGTGGCTGATCCACAGGAGATAACACCTACTGCACCTACTAAAAACAACAACGAGGAGTCCTTGTGGCACCTTAGAGACTAACAAATTTATTTGAGCATAAGCTTACATGGGCTGGAACCCACTTCATCAGATGCATGGAGTGGAAAATACAGGAGCAGGTATAAATACATGAAAGGATGGGAGTTGCCTTACCAAGCGTGAGGTCAGTCTAAGGACATAAAATCAATAAACAGCAGGATACCAAGGGAGGAAAAATAACTTTTGAAGTGGTAATGGGAGTGGCCCATTACAGACAGTTGACAAGAAGGTGTGAGTAACAGTAGGGAGAAATTAGTACTGGGGAAATTAGGTTTAGGTTTTGTAATGACCCAACCACTCCCAGTCTTTATTCAGACCTCATCTGAATCCATTTTGTATCCAGTTTGCAAATTAATTCCAGTTCTGCAGCTTCACGTTGGAGTCTGTTTTTGAAGTTTTTTTGTTGAAGAATTGCCACTTTTAGGTCTGTTATTGAGTGACCAGAGAGATTGAAGTGTTCTTCTACTGGTTTTTGAATGTTATGATTCCTGATGTCAGATTTGTGTCCATTTATTCTTTTGCATAGAGACTGTCCGGTTTGGCCAATGTACATGGCAGAGGGGCATTGGTGGCACATGATGGCATATATCACATTGTCACCTACTAATTCCTCTATTATAAATCAGGTGGTAGAGAGCTTCTAATTACACTGAACCATGTGGTTTTCAACATAGTCTCACATGACGGAATTTCTGTTTGTTTTTAGTTTATAGTAAACCTAGTAAATTACATTTTGAAAAAAAGCTAATTATAAAGAATGTTTTTGCTGAAAAGTCAAGCACTTAAATTATAAAATCCCTATCCATTCTCATGTGTTTTATGATTGTCTTTAGTTACATAATCACATACTGTGAACATCTATTCTGTGCACTGATTGAGGCGGTGTCCTCTGGAAAAAATAGTATGTGATCATGTAATTAAGGACTATATCAATGGACATGTAGAAGAGGGCTAAACTGAGGTTGCCTGGGCAACCTTAAATCAGCATTTCTTAACTTTTGAATGAATGGTTTTTACACTTGGTAACCTTAAATATTCTTTTAAGGTATGTGTGGGGTTTTTTTAATGTAATCTCTCTTTCACTATGGGCTAAATTGTCAGTCTTCACATGGCTACACAGGAATAAGGGGTAGTAAAGTCCTGCTCAGATTGTGAGCAGGAGAGTAGGGCCCTCTTAGCCATTACTCTCTACTATGAGCAAATGGGTGTGGAAGAGGCAAATTGTGTTAATAAGTAGGAGGAGCCTCCTTACTCACCGGCTGGAGTAGCCGGCTGGGTAAACAGTAGGGAATATCTGCTAGACAAAAAGTGGATCAAGCAATGTGTGCTTTCCTCAGAGCAAGTGGTAAGCAAGGGAAGAATCATGACTGAATCACAATTCATTCTCTGGCTTGCTCCTGTAGTGGTACAGCCATGTGCTGCCTGTTATTCAGGGAATATTGTAACATTATAGTATAGTCTTCAGTCTTGTTATGACCTTGAACTACAGTACTAGTGACTAGTAGTGTATTTCAGTGATTGATTCCAGGAATCAGGATGGTGAACTGGCTTTGTGCTGTGTAGAATAATGTGGAACAATATGCACTCAATAATATAAGCTCTTTCTTTCTTTTTCCTTTAATTAAAATCGTAAGTGCTGAAACATGTAGCTATAGCCTTACAAACTAAACAGTACAGACTAACAAACTATGACAATTTTAATCCAGCAATGGAAAAGACTTGTCCCATTTCTGCATCTGCCACCAGTATATAACTTTAAGATCTCATTCTGGCAGAATTATTTCAGCCTCTACACAATATGTTTAAAAACATGTGTTTTATCCCTTTTATTATTTTATACTGATAATTCTGAAATAAAGGTAAACCTGTCCTAGTTATCCTACTTAATTCTTTCACTAAATCATCCTCAACCTGAATATAGTATCTTTAAAGAGACAAATATATAGTAAACCTGAAAAGATGTTTTATTTAGATTAAATTAAATTACTTTTTTTTAACTTCTCCTCTAATTTGCCTTACAACTCTCATTAAATGCTCATTTTCTGCTTTAATACTTCTAAATGGTAATACTAGGTCACAATCCTCTATAGAAGTCAGAAACCAGTCATGTTGCATGTTAGGAAGCAAAATAGTTCCCAAATCTTGTATTTTTCTTAAGCATAACTTTGTTCTTACTGTGAAAATAAACTGCTTTGATTTACAGAAGACTGTTTCATCACTCTATACCACTGGTCAGAGACTCCCAAAGAGAAGACTGCATGTGCACAAACTCAGTTGGACCTGCAGGGAATATATGGTAGATACATGGGGTCCTGCAGCCCAGGGCCATGTCTAAGAATGGAAGACATGCAGAACTCCAACCTGGGATAGGCATGTGGCCTGACACGTGACGGGGTGCACTCAGAGAGACTATAAAGGCAACCAGTGCAGCTAGCCTCGTGACCATGACCAGCATAAACAATTGGGCTAGTCAAAACATTTGTCAACATTTTTTTTAGATTTGTGAAAATTTTCATGCATAATGGTTGTATGAAATTTTCCAGTTCTTGACTAACAGTTCAGAAAAAAAAAACACGTTTGTTTGAATCAAAACAAAAAAATTCCTGTTTGGGGTTTATTTTTTCCTCTTTGAAAAGCCAAAAGAAAAGAAAAGAAAAGAAAAGAAAAGAAAAGAAAAGAAAAGAAAAGAAAAGAAAAGAAAAGAAAAGAAGAAGCAACAGCAGCGAAGGGGAGGGGCAAAATGTAAATTCACTTCCATTCAATTCAAAATAACTTTTGTTAGGAATATATTCATTTCATTCAAAATATTTTGTGGAAATTGCATTTTTGACCAACTCATTAATTAAGCTGATTTTTGTATAGCAGTAATCACACAAACTCATATTGCAACTCTAACTGAAAATACTTTTCCAACTTTTATTATCTGTCCTTATCCTTTATTACAAAAAGAGGAAGTAAAGTGGAGGAATAGAGCCCTTTTTGCAACCATTTTCCAGCTTCAAAAAAACCCCAGTATCCTTTCTATTATTCCAGAATTATTGGAGGTCTCTGAGTGTCACCTGAAATAACAGAGCGCTAGCTCTTGCTATGACAGAAGCTTGTATTTGTTTGCACCTATATACAGGTAGCAGCAATCACCAAATTTCAAAGTTTTATAAACCTTTGATTTCCATATGATTAGTGTGAGGTATAACTAGTAGTTGTTTCTGATGCGGTTTACAGACCCCACAATGAGGACAACAGAGTGGTGGAGCAGTACTGGGTCAAGAATATCCTGCTTCTCAGTTGCTGCAGGGCATGCTTCCTATAGATGACCTGCTTAAAGGGAGCTCTTGCAGCTGGGGGGAGAGGAGAGAGAGCTAGGAGAGTAAGTCTGCCTGCAGCTGCTGAGAAAGGACCAGGACTGTGAGCAAGACCTGACTAAGGGGAACAACTGGACTCTGAGAGTGAGCTGGGAAGCCCCCTGCTGAGGCTCTGAAGTATTGTGTGTGCAAGTAGAAGACTGTGGCCATCCCCTATACTGAAGGGCAAATAGAGAAGATAAGAAATGCCCAGAGCAGGCTGATCCGGAGTAGCAGACAAAAGGGACTGAGTCACACCTTGCCTCTCTCCCCTTGGGCCCTGGACTGGGACCCAGTGGAGAAAGAGGGTTTGGGTCCCCCTATCCTTCCTTCATCCTCCAGCTGCCTGCAAGATTCTGGAGGACTCTTGGTGAGGTGACAAACGGTGACTTGGACATTGGCCCTCTGGACTGCCTGGAAGAGCTGTTTCAATGGGATTTTTGTGCCTAAATACTTCTGAAGATCTGGGCCAGATAGCTTCAGGGACCACGCTAGGGTTATTCAGCGAGTCAGTGATAAAGCTGGATACAGGAACGTGGGGAACAATCATTCTTCTGTTGAAGTCCAGTGGCAAAACTACTACTTCAATGGTGCTACTTCCAGAATGGTGGAATGGCAGGCCCCAGCCGTAACCATTATCCCAATGCCAGCCCACACATTGAACGGACTAGTTAGAGAAGACATCATTAGGCCACCATAGGAAACAAGCAGATGCAAGATTAGTAGCTAACTATTTCCTACTTCCTTATTTAAGAAACATATGTCAGCTTGTGGAAGAAAAAGAGAGAAGCCAAACCCCCAGGTTTGTTCCATCCTGGCTAGTGTTTCCTTAAGAAGTCTTTTAAGAGACTTTTTAAAAAAAGTATTGGATTGCCAGCTGCACTCTGCTAAGTATCTGTTACTTTCTTTGAATTCACTAACTTATTCAGAATTTGCAGGTTTCCTCTAAGTTAATATGTGATGGGCTTTAGCTGATCAATTAGTACTCCCTGCTGTAATGTATCATCATTATAATCCCTAGCTCATTTTCATCCATAGAGTTCAGATCTCTTTACAATGGAGGGCAGTTTCATTATCCCCATTTTACAGATGGGGAAGCCGAGGCACCAAGTGGTGACGTGATTTGCCCAAATTTGCCTTGTAGACCTATGTTAGAGCTGAGAATAGATTTCAGTTCGGAGTTCTAATCCTGTGCTTTAGTCACTAAGCCATGCTGCCTCGGTTATTTCGTATGTATACCAGTGCTCTGTACTGGAATATGTTTACTCGGGTATTGATCAGCTGCAATATCCTCTAGTGGACCAAAAACTAAACCAGGGATCGGCAACCTTTGGCACGCAGCCTGCCAGGGTAAGCCCCCTGGCGGGCTGGGCCGGTTTGTTTACCTGCCACGTCCATAGGTTCGTCCGATTGCAGCTCCCACTGGCTGCAGTTCGCTGTTCCAGGCCAATGTGGGCTGCAGGAAGTACCACGGGCCGACGGATGTGCTGGCTGCTGCTTCCCGCAGCTCCCATTGCCCTGGAGTGGCGAACCGCAGCCAGTGGGAGCTGCGATCGGCCGAACATGCAGAAGTGGCAGGTAAACAAACCGGCCCAGCCCGCCAGGGGGATTACCCTGGCGGACTGCGGGCCAAAGGTTGCTGATCTCTGAACTATGGTATATGTATGTGGCCACTAATAATTACACAACTGTTTCCCAGTATGTTCTCCTTGTCACAGTACAAAGCAAATTCATACAGAGAATAAAAATAAAAAGGGTGTGTATGGCTTTATACTATGTGGTGTATAAGTGGAATATGACCTCACTTAAAATCAACTACTTATTGCCTTCGGCTTCATTTGACACTAATGTATCAATGCCTGTGCTACTGCTGATTTATTTGCTCCTTAGGCTCCCCCACTCTGAATACCCTTTCATTCATGCAACTTCTCTGTTTTATTCTCATAAGCAAAATAATACTCTTAGAGCTACATAGATCTAGTTTTCTTTTGCCCTGATGGGTTTGAAGTAATGAATGGGGAATCATATATTCTTAAACTCTCGAAGTACAACTCCTTCGTTCCTAATCTCCAAAATAATGGATGCTCTACGTGGCATTCAGAGTGATGTGCTCAGCAATACCCTGACTATGCTCATTACTCTAATTAAGGCTGTGTCTACGCTATGGACCTTACAGTGGCACAGCTCTCTTTGCCGGCAGGAGAGAGCTCTCCTGTTGGTATAATTAAAGCACCCCCAGCAAGCGGCATTAGCTATTTTGTCAGGAGAGCCTCTGTCCACACCAGTACTTGTGTCAGTGTTTTTTTTCAAACCCCTGAACAACAAAAGTTTTACCGAAAATGTCTTTAGTGTAGACAAAGCCTGAGAAATAAGAGGTGTATTGAGTAAATGTACTACAAGTATATAAATATATTTTTTGTTGAATATTGGCATTTAGCATGCCATTAGCTAAAATAGGTCTTCTGATTTACAAATTATCTCTGACTCTTGTGTTTCAGCCTGTATGCAGCTCTTTAAATAAAAAGTTTATCTATCAGAATTAAGTATATTTCACACAACACTATAGCTGTTGTAGGCATATCCATTCACTTTTTTCCAGACAATTTTGACACAGCATGTTATTGGATTTGTGAAGGTCATCCACATTGTAATGAAGTTGAATGAAATCTGAGGGATGGCTAAGAAGGATTCTACCATAACTGTCCACCATGTATTGAAATATATCAGTAACCACAAATTGTATCATCATGAAATTTTCACACATGGTAGAACTTCATTTGTTAACTGTAGCAAAGGTTGATGTTTGACATTTAAACCCTACCATAGTATTGAACTCATTATCTTGTGGTCTGATATAGATTTGCACTGGATAAAAAACTATTCCAGGGTATTAGTAAACAAATGTAAGTTTTTTATTAAAAACAATTTAATTTGGATATTTGCTTTTTTTAAATGATTCTTTTGTCAGACTCTCACATATAAAAAAGCTATGATTTTTTTAAGATGGATGCCTAAGTCCATATTTAGGCCTGTAGTGGCCTGACTTTCAAAAGTGCTGAGCTATCCACAGCTTCCATAGAAATTAATGGGTACTTAGTATTTTTTATGTTTTTAGGAATCTATTTTTTAGCATCCATTTTTAAAAATCTCAGTCCTGGTATTTCTGTCCTTATGTATGTACCTATATTTCTATTTAAATTTTTATATGGCCCCCGTTACCATAGTATCTGAGCTTCTATAACATGTGCACACACAAAAAATAGATCAAGCATACCATCTATATCAGGGATCAGCAACCTTTGGCCCGCGGCCCGCCAGGGTAAGCCTGTCAGGGTAAGCCGGGCTGGTTTGTTTACCTGCTGCGTCTGCAGGTTCAGCTGATCGCAGCTCCCACTGGCCGTGGTTTGCCACTCCAGGCCAATGGGGGCTGCGAGAAGCGGTGCGGGCCGACGGATGTGCTGGCCACCACTTCGCGCAGCTCCCATTGGACTGGAACACCAAACCATGGCCAGTGGGAGCTGCAATCGGCCGAACCTGCGGATGCGGCAGATAAACAAACTGGCCCAGCCTACCAGGGGGCTTGTTAGGATAAAGATATTCAGGCCTGTCTGCAAAGGCCTGTACTTTAAGAATTTAGGTGTATTCTTATCACTTGGCTAGTTCTAGAGGTATAAAAGAAGAATCAAGATCACTGTCTGCTGGTGTAAGGGCCTTCTCTTACTGTGACAGTCTGAGGCCCTGTTCTTAGGCTAAAGCCTTTGGCTAAGCAGCAGAGGCAGCCATAAACTAGGAAGCGAACAGTCACATCCTCACATTCCAAACTAGTCATATTGAAATAAGGTGCTATTGGGCTGTTAGGCACTATCAGGACAGGATTGTATTCCTATCACCTCCAGAGAAAGGGATGTGCCTAGAAAATGTAAAAGGAAACTTAGTTTGATAGCATCCTGTCTGGCAAGAACTCACTTATCAATAGCTGGGATGTGAAATCCTCACTTCTGTATTGTCTTGTCATTATAGTTCCCACTTTGCTATTGTTTGTCTGTATAATCTCTGTCTGGTTCTGTAATTGTTCCTGTCTGCTGTATAATTAATTTTGCTGGGTGTAAACTAATTAAGGTGGTGGGATATAATTGGGTACATAATCATGTTACAATATGTTAGGATTGGTTAGTTAAATTTCAGGAAAATGATTGGTTAAGGTATAGCAAAGCAGAACTCAAGTTTTACTATATAGTCTGCAGTCAATCAGGAAGTAGGGTGCTGGGGGTGGGGGTGGGCATGCGGGTGAGGGAGATGGGAACAGGGAATGGGGGTAAGAAAATTGGAATCATGTTTTGCTAAAGGGGGAAATGGGAACAGGGAATGGGAGTAAGGAAGTTGGAATCATGTTTGGCTAAGGGTAGGAATGGGAACAGGGACACAGGTGTAAGGCTTTGTGGTGTCAGAGCTGGGAAGGAGGATACTAAGGAAGGAAACTGGAATCATGCTTGCTGGAAGTTCACCCCAATAAACATCAAATTGTTTGCACCTTTAGACTTCGGGTATTGTTGCTCTCTGTTCATGTGAGAAGGACCAGGGAAGTAAGTGGGTGAAGGAATAAGCCCCCTAACAGGGCTTACCCTGGCAGGCCAAGGGCCAAAAGTTGCCAATCCCTGATCTATATTCTCATTGGATGGTCACATTAATTAAAATGCATCATTTACTTTGTGTTGATTTGATAAATCATCATTTAAAATATTCCTTCTTTGCCTTCAGACCATGTCCTTAATTCCTACTTCTGTAGGAATTCTTAATTCAGTATTAAAATATATGTGACCACTGTGAAAAACCTACTCCAAAACTGATGTATCTTACTATTCTTAAGACACTCTCATACAACAGTCACTTCAGAATGGCAAAATGTTTTACTAATGGTGCCCATTATCCTACTATTGTACCTAACAGTAATTTGAAGTTTCCCAGTTCTCCCTTTTATGATATACTATTTTTAAACTGGTATTATAATGTAACTGCATCTAGCATCTAGGTTTAGTGAATTAAGATACCGTGAAAATACAAGAAAGAAAAAAGGTTAATAATCAATAACCAACTGAACAAATTGTATTCCCTATGCAAATCTTTCAGCTTTGTTTCACTTCAAGCTGTGAAACTCCCATGTAATTCAGCTTTATAAAATGGCTTCTGTGCACCTTTAATTATAAAGGCATGTAAAAATCACAAAAAAGCCTTTAACTTCGTTTATTAGAATGCCTTCAAACCGTTTCTCAGGATTTTTCTTGATCAATTAGAAAGCTAATTGGAAGACCACCTTTTTTTCCAACCTCCATTGATCACCTTAAGCTATCCCTCCAGTTAACTGATAACACCACTCCTCAGCTAACCCCCTAATAAGTTATTTAAACTTAAGAACCTCCTAATGTCATAAGGCTGCAGCATGAATACACAGTTTTGTCTGTTGGTTATGTAGCTGATCTCGAGGCTGGTGGTTCCCTGATAGTTCACAGTCTCACAAGTTTTTTGTTTGTTACCTTCCATCATCTGGGATGATTAAAACTCCTTTATACCCCCTTAATATTGGGTAACAGTTTTCCCTGGAACTGAGAAGACTGGAAACTAAAGCTTTAGGACTGACTAGTCTAACTTTCCTGGTAGACTTCACTTGATTGGAGAGAGGATTCTGCCTGAACACTCCATCAGGCAATTGCACTGCCACTTTTCAGAAAAAACTAGCATTTTCATTGGGATATACGTGTTCCAAACAGCTGAGAAGTTTATCCTCTTTGTGCCGTCTCATGCAGATGCTGGTGGGCCATCTTTCTCTGGAAGTATGGCCTTGTCCAGAAATGGATTTTAATTAAAGCAATGTATAGTAAGAATTAATGTTGTAAAGTAAAATATATAGTCATGGGGAATCCAAGGTGAAGACAAGCCAGAGTTGAAGGATGAAATAGAAAAGTGTCTACAATAGCAAAGTTTTTAATACCATGTTACGTACTACGAGAGAGAAACACAAACAAAATATCCTTAAACCAGTATGAAGCTCTTCTAATAGCAGTTCATGGCCATTTAGCCCTGTTTCCCACAGCAAAACAATTCTGTCCCAGAAGTCTCTGCTGGGACAGAATGGTGTGAGCAAGAGTTTAGCAAAAGTTCATTTTACAAGTGCTGTTACATGTGTAAGAGGTTCTTAACCAAATTTTTGACAGAATAGATGGAATTGTTCCAGTAGATACGATGAAGAACAAATATTGAGTGGCATATAGTCAATACAGCATGATTCTTCAGTACAGAGAAACGCTGAGAGGCAAATGATGAATGCAGTAGAATGCAATACAGAATAAATGCTGAAAGGGATATGATCAAAATAACTGAAATGCTTCTCTCTCTCTCTCACACACACACACACACACAAATGTGAGTTGGAAGGTATTGGAAGGAAACATAAGGCCCACTCCATTACACATTTAATTCAATGCTAATCTTTCCATGGATTTCAATAAAAATTGAATCACTTCCTAACTGGATGGAAGGGAAGCTGGGACAGCCTGAAAAAAAGTAAGGCATTTGGAGAGGGCAGATGAGACAAGAAATTGGTAAAAGGGGAAACTGGGATGGAATGAAGTGAGCCTGGTGGCAGAATTATTAAAGGCTTGAAGCAGCTTGAACTTTTTCTAAAAAAGAGGAAACCAGTGCAGAGGTTCAAGAATGTGGTGTTCAGAACAGAAAAGTGGAAAGGAAGGTTATCTTCACAACCGCATGTTACTTCAAGTGGACAAGGGAGAGGGGACAGGGCAAAGAGGATGAGGGTGCGGTAATCAAGTCAGGGATATACAGGAGAATATGTTAAGAACTTGGCAGAAGGAATGGAAAAAAAGGGATGAATGGCTCTTAAACAGTTGTGTTAAATACTATAAATCTCTTACTGAGCATTATGCAGGATGTTTCCCTAAGGACAGAGTCAGCCCCAGAGATTGTATTTTGTTGTTCAGTAACTAATTGTTAAAAGAGAGTGAGGGAACCCTTCCTCCTTGGATGGCAATTGTGCCTGCTAATTATATTTTGTTTCCTTTAGAATTCCAAGTGTCAATCACTTGCTCCCAAAGTGTCCACAATATAAAAATGGGTCTATTATGCAGAGCTGTTTATTTTATAGTTATGCCAGGTGAAGATAAATGTTTGAGAAGACTTTTCTAACACGGCCACCCTTTGGTTGAGATGTTAAAATTAGTCCCTCCATTTCATCTCCAGTGGCTGTCCAAGTGGAAGTTGGAGGTCTCTTGGCACATTTTGAAAAGTAGAGGATACCCAGCATCTTAGTAAACCTGCCGTCCCTTAAGTAAAAAATGATCCGATGCCTCAGGTGATATTTTCCATTGATATTTAGTGGAATGGAAAATTCAATGGAAGTAGATATTTTGGGGCAGGTTTTTAATGGAAGTCTAAAGGAGGAAGAATATCTAAATTGCACCATCTGTATAATAAATTGCCAATATGATTGTACATTGTTTCTTTCTTTAGCATTTTAGCTTGTCATTGCAAGCAACAGGGGAGCAAAACATACCATAATCTCCTTGTTCCCTCTCCAGTACAAAAGCTTGAATAAATTACAATGAAAATCCCTCAGAGTTTGACTGTGGAATAAGAAATAATCAGGCAACAAGATTGAGCTATCACTGTATTTGTTTTAATAGTACTAAGAGTTTAAAGTTTAAAGAGTGTGGCTCCATATACCTTCTTCTTTGTCAAAGTGGAGTTTTATAATGAGCTATCTAAACATACTCATAAAATATAACCTCAGGACTTTATTGTATGTCTTGGATTACATGGGGGAATAGGGAAGAAGCAAAATAGCTCTTCACCTCCAGCCACTGTATTAATGCCTGCCACTGGATTAGTACTGAGAAAACTAATTCAAGCAATAAGAAACCAGCTGTCAGGCAGTGTTATTCTCTTTGGAGGTGGCAAATATACATCCTATTGCCAAGGAAAACAACCTCTAACATTAGCTCTGCCCTGCACAGGGATGAATTCTTGCCTCATCCAAATAATAATTACAGATTTCAGAGGTCAGAGTTCACAAATTTAAATTCATGGCCAGCAGAGTTAGAGGATCAATGCAGCAACACAATCCTGTATACAATATTCTAATAAACAATACCAAGGATTTATCCATTGTCTAAGTTCATGCATGATTAGAAAGCAGCTACCATTTGTTTAAAGGATATGCATGGATTGTTATTGGATTTAAAATCTGTAGAACTCTACTTGTTTTGAAACTCATTTTTTAAAAATGTATGTTCTTGTCACATAAGCAATGATGTATCGTTTTCACTTAAATAAGCCTTTGTCATGTTTGGAAGCCTGCTATCTCAAAGAATCTTTGAAAATGTAAATGCAAATGAATACAATAGCTAAGACCTCATGTGAGTTTAAGTACTGAGAAAGATCTGGACATGTTTATAAATAAAATAATTACTCAGGGTTTTATCACTTTATGCATTCCTACTCCAGTTCTGATTCAGTGGAGTGGCTGACAATGTGTTGAGAAGAAAGTACTCTTTCCCCCCATACCCCTTTTAAATGGAAACTATTTGGGGTTGATACCTAACATGAACTCTTTAAATCATGATTTGAGGACTTCAGTAACTCAGCCACGGGTTAGGGGTCTATTATAGGAGTGGCTGGGTGAGATCCTTCAATGTGCAGGAGGTCAGACTAGTTGATCATGATGGTCCCTTAAAATCTATGAGTCTTAAGAAGACGACTTGTGATGGGTGAGAAATAGAATTACAGAATAAAGCACTGAGGCCCATATCTGCAAAGGGATGTAGACACCTAGAAAATCACAGGACCCACAATGGGGTCCACAAAGCCTGCATTAGGTACTAGACTCCCTACTCAATGAAAGGGGAGAGTTAAGAACCTAAAAATACAATCCACAAAGCCAGCAGGCTAGGTGGGGAAATCACCTAAGCAAGCAAAGGTGAGAGATGTGGCTTTAGGCCCACCTCTCCCCCAGATATAGGCACCTAAGTCTGGGCTACAGGGAGGCACCTGGATCAGCTAGCAACCACAGCTGGGAAGCCTCTGCTGGAATAAGGTGGCCTCAGTGCCTAGGTCATTTTGCATAAGAATGAGTTAGTGACCTTCCTTGCTCCATGCAAAATCTCCAGCAGAGGAGGAGGAGATGCCAATCTTATAACTTAAAGCCCTCAACTGGGATGTGGAAGACCAAGGTTCAACTCCCTTCCCCAGCTGCTTCATGAAAGAGAGAAAAGATTTGAACAGGGGTCTCCCATCTCTCAGGAAAAGGGCCTATCTATTGAGCTAAGGGATAGTCTTGTGTAGGGCTCCCTCAATCTCTCTGCTTGAAGCTTTTCTGGTCGAGTGATTAACTAGCCATATGGAGCAGTAGTGCTGGACCCTGCTACTCCCAGCTCCTAGATGGGTGACCTAACCACCAAGCTAGAGTGCCATTCTTTCACTTTATGGACTAATAACTCTTTGAATATTTATCCAAGATGGAATAGTTTCAATAAGAGAGATTGAGGGAGCCCCACATCAGACTATCCCATAGCTCAGAACTTAGAGCACTCTCCTGAGAGGTGTGGGAGACCTTTATTCAACTCCCTTCTTCTGATCAGGCAGAGGGGGAATTGAACCCAGGTCTTCCATAGTCCAAGCAAGTGCTCAAACCACTGACTTAAAAGGGGACATTAGTAACCACCTGCTTTCCCTTCCTCTCCTCGATTTTGAACGGGATCTGATTTGGGAGAAGGCCTCTGAGACTGCCTGCTGAATCAGGCCCCACCCACAAGTTAGGTGCTCTTCCACCTATCTTCTCCTGCTGCATGGATTGCTGTTTCTTGGGGATCTGGTTGCCTAGAGTGGGCCAGCAGTGTGCATGTTCAAATACAGAAACTTAGGCACTGAATGAGTTTAGGCACTTACAGGGTTAGGCAGCCTCTGAGTGGGAGTTTTGTGCACCATAGTGGAGCACAAAACTAGGCACTTAAGTACCATTATGAGTTTGCATCTGAATGTCCTCAGCTCTTATTTTAATTCTATGAGGATAGCTGACCCCAGAAATACAAATACATTGACATGAGTGGGAGTAGATGATTATCAGCAAGACTGGGGCCCTCCATTCCTGACTCAGTAAACTTTACACTACTTCAGTTCAGTGGAAATGTTGGCATTTGCTTCACTGTAATCTTGCACATCACCCTACAATAGAACCTCAGAGTTAAGAACACCAGAGTTACGAACTGACCAGTCAACCATACCCCTCATTTGGAACCGGAACAATCAGGCAGCAGAGATAAAAACAAAGTATTGTACAGTGTTAGATTTGACAAGGTAAGGAAACTGTTTCTGTGCTTGTTTCATTTCATTTAAGATGGTTAAAAGCAGCATTTTTTTTCTGTATAGTAAAGTTGCAAAGCTATATTAAGTCAATGTTCAGTTGTAAACTTTTGAAAGAACAACCATAACATTCTGTTCAGAGTTAAGAACAACCTCCATTCCCAATGTTTTCATAACTCTGAGGTTCAACTGTATAAAGTATTTTGTTCACCATTCCTCTGTTCCCCTTCTCAATAAGCTATTTAGAAGTGCTGCACTAATACATCTCTCAGAGCCACAGAAATAGGGTACTACTCCTCAGAACATTTGAATGCATCTGTTTAGTGCTAATCACAATATAATGTATGTAAAATAGGTAAGGTGAAATACAAGGGGAAACTGTTTAACATCAAATAAATCAGAAGCTATTGGGAGTTCTAGTACTACTTGTAATAATTGTCTGAGATGCTTAATATTGCAGTTGCTATTTACTTTCAGAATTAGTATCCATTATCTTGCAAAATCTTTTTTAAACATTTATTTGAATCTCCAAGGGTTGGCAGGGCATGTTAAGGGTAGTTATTTAAAGATTCAGTAGTCTTGCGAGAGCTAATTTAATCTCTATATCAAAAACTGTTGCTTGTTACAAATTCCCCCCCATCTCCTCCGGAAAGCATCTTTCTGCATCTGTGTTAACGTGTTTATGTGCAGCTGGGAAATCATCCCTGAGTTATATGTTTCACCAGAAACTAACTGTGCTTTCATGTAAGCAGGCTTAATTCGTCTCTCACTACAGCTGAGCTGAGCTGAGCTGGGGGAAAAAAGACATTAAAAAAAATAACCTACCTTCAAATTTTTCTGATCAAAGAATGCAGCTTAAAAACAAACACAGAAGCTGAAGGAAAATATTCTGAAAATTCCTTCTGCATTAGCATTTAAGAAGACACATATTTGTGGGGTTGGTGGGTAGGGTCTAGGAAGTTCTGTATTCTAATTCTGACAATCACTAAATTACTATGTGCCCTTGAACATGTCATTTTGCCTTTCTGACTGTTTCCCTATCAATATATTTATCTGTCACACAGGGATGTTGTGGGAAAATAACTGGGTAATGATTGTACAGTGTTTTCAATATATCAGGACCAATCCAGTTTCTAGTGCAGTCACTGGATTTTTTTCCTTATGGGATCAGGAGCAGGCCTATAAAGTGCTATACAAATACACAGCAGTATTTATTATTAGTGTACTGTACATATGTATGTGTACAAACTGTGTACATATTTGAGTGTAGAATTACAAAAAATTACAGTCTTGGGTTAAATGTAGTTGAAATCTGATGAGCAGATGCTCACTTTTTGCAGATATTGTGTATATGGTAATTCAAACAAATAAATCAGTAATTAAAACAAACTCACGGCCTGTAACAAAATGTAGCTATCTCAGAAAATGTACTTAAAACAACTTTTCCATGAAACATCTGCATGTTTGAAAATCGATAGGATAACTTTGCAAGAATTTAGTTCATTTTATTCAGCTTCTTGAAAGTTTGTCATGTAACTATATTATGATAGCGAAGCACAGTCTGTGGTGGCAACGCTTCCATTTTATTTTCTTTCAGGATGGTTATGGGTATTCTGGGTTTTACTGCCCATGTTTCTCATCCTCATAATTAAAATTAAGCACAATGCATATCTTATTAAAACAAATGAGACAGAAACATACATAGTGCAAGCAGAAAAAGATGCAGTGATTAAAGTGACACAACAACAAACATAGGACCAACATCAATTAAAAATACACTCTGGCATATGACAAGGATATAGGCCTTCATTAAACCCAGTCTGAGGATCAGACTGTTTGCTGGGTATTTTTCTGGGGAAAGGCAGCAGTGGATGGGGAGAGAGGGGGGAGGGGAGTGAGTGACAGAATGATAACCATCCCTTCATGCTATGTAGTTGCTCTGCTGCCACTCCACAGGTACTAATTCAGCACAGTGACTGAAGCACCCTTCCATGCTTTCAACATATCCATGCTGTGGCATAGGGGGTGCAGCAGTAAAGTTTCTGTCTCTAACATTTCCTATGCTTATTACTACACCCCAACACACTGACGCTCAGGAAGTCCCCACAACTCTGAGCTTTGTGCCAGACAGGAGGCATGTGTGCAGTGTTGCTCAATAAATCTAGCTTCCACCAGTGGATCTGCAGGGACACTTAGGGGCCATGTGGGTTAGTCCTAGAGTACATTCAGGGCATGCAATGCTCGAGAATAGCATGGAACTATAAAGACAAGATAATACAACATTCTCTATTTATATTATTAGAAAAAAATAACAAAATGAGAAAGGCCCATACCAAAAAGAAATCAGAGAGAGACAATTTGAGAGAGAGAGAGAGAGAGACAGTCAATTTAACAGATATTTAGTAGTAATGAGTTCAGCTGCTTACATTTTAGATACAGTGAACACTAATTCCTCCAATATGAAAGTGAAGTTTGCCTGATAACATGTAGGAAAGACCATAACAGGGCCCTCCAATGCATAAACCGTTTTATACCCTACCCGATAAGGTGAATGAAAGGGTCTAGTAATTTGTTATATGCACAACTACAGGAGACAGGTTGCCTGATTTGTGATTACAAGGGCCTCTGAGTCATGAGGGAGCAGGACAGGCAGAGAGTTTGATTTTATTTTGATAGTCACTATTTTAAGACATTATAGGTGGCCCCAATCTAATGGTTTTGCAGATGTCCCAAGATTTGCTTATTTTGAGCTTTGACAAATGAGATATATCTTAAATAGCTTGCCAGAGTGAACAAGACTAAATAACATACCCCAGAGGTCACAGGTCACAGCTGTCAAGCTGTCCTGCAGTGGTTCAAGAGGAGGAGGGAAGGAATTTGGTTAATCAAAGCATTTATAGCCCAAACTAATCTTTTTGTAGCATTTCACTTCCTGGTGACTAAGGAAAAAAATCACCCTCTGCAAACCAAGCACAAAGGGGTACTTTTCTGATATACAAATACTATTTTTTGAAAAACAACCCTCTCACATTCATTTGCTGGATCGGGGGCTTAAATTGTCATTTCCTTCCATAGCACTGAGCTGCTGCTTATGGTCATTTCTGCTACTTTGAACTCCTTGTCTAATGTAAAAGGTAAACAGCAATAGATATTTAATTTTCATAAGACAAAGTGAGTTAAAATTGGTTGTTGGGTGTCAAATTGCTCCTGAAAGAGAGGCTGGGATCTGCAGTGTGGGAAAAAGAGAGTCACATAGCCCAAAAAGCAAAAGAGGGTTAGGGTAAATTTAAAAAAAAAAAAGTATTCATAATAACACAGAAAATGTATTTGTATCTTTGTCCCTATTTTCTCATTGTTATTAGGAACTACTTTTCATAATGAAAGTATACTTTGCATAAAATACCATACAACCATTTTTAAACTTGTTTTTAAAGTGCAATATACAATTAATGCACTATAATCTAATGGTAATAATTTGAGGCGTACATTGTGCCCTGATACATGCATGTGTGTAACTTTAAGCATGCGTGCTCTGCCAGTGATTTCAGTGTGACTACACACATACCTAAATGCTTTCAAAGGGCTGTGGTGCATTTCTTGCAAGGTTGAAGCCAGCTGGCTGGCACTCAAGCGATGCCGCAATAGTCTATTTTGCACATCCTATCATAGCTTATTGGTATAGTGGGTGACACTCAAATGGTTAGGAGTTTTAATTCTGTTTCCATAAACACTTAAAAGTTTAGCTGAATCACCAAAGTTTGCATAAAATATAATTTTCTGAAGATGAAATTCTCTGTGGTAAATAAATTCTTTCCAAGGACTCAAATAGCACAGTAACGCAAACAGTATAATTCAGAGAAAATGTTCAAAACATTTATTATAACTATTATTCCCTGCTGTTGATGAAACAAATTCAGGGATCAGTCATACATACTGACAAGAACTGAAGCAAGGCAAAGAATTAGCAGGTTCACACCATAACTGTCCCATATACCCTCTTCACACCTGCCCTTTCCCTCTCCCCTCTTTTCCCGCCTCTTTTCTTTCCGCTTAGTTTGTCCCCTCCTAAGTAAACTCACCCAAAATAAAACAAAAACTAGGATGTGTGCTGCTCTAACATTGATTACTCTGTCTTTGTTCAATGCTTAACAGAATGGGGCCCCATTTGTGGTTAGCCTTTAGGCATGACCATAATAAAGATAATTATTAATAAATAATAAATATAATAATAATAATAACTATGAACATGCAAGTGCAGCATCAATACAGTGAGGCTTCTGGATAGGGCAGAGAAATGTGCACAGAACTTAGTAGCTGATACATGCTGCTAGGCCTGCACTGACCTGAGCACTGGTTAGGAAGGTAAGAGAGAAGCAAGAAGTAGGCATGATGGGGGAACAGACAAGCGGTGGTCAGTGGTGTAAGTATAATTCAGTATGTGCAAGTGATATTCTTAGTTATGGTGACCATATTTCCCAAAGAGAAAATGGGACACCATGTGGGGCTAACCCAAACCCACTCCACTCCCCTGCAGGGCTGGTTCAAACTGCTCGCCCAAGCCCCCGCCCCACGCAGGGCTGGCCCAAACTGCTCACCAAACCCTGCCCCACCTCCAGGTGGGGCTGGCGTCGCTGCTCACCCGAACCCTGCCTGCCCCCCACCTGAGCCCTGTCTCCCCCACTGCACAGGACTGGCACCACTGCTCGCTCTCGCCCCACATTTGTCAGTTGATCAGTTGGCAAGAGTTCCCATTTTTTCCAAAAAAGTCTGGATGGCTGGGACAGGGCTTAAAAAAGAGATTGTCCCCAGCCAAAACAGGATGTATGGTGTACCCTATTCACAGTGGCCATCTTAATTATTTCAGCACTCTCCTGCTGCCAGCTGACAGCATTGCTTTACTCAAATATACAGAAGAGTTGACCTTAAGAGAAAAATTAGAGCAGAGGCTGTCATGAGGTTTAGCGAGCAACAGACTTAGCAATGCTTCTGAGAGTTCCCATGATACAATATTTCTTGCACCCAATGGCTCATTGATATACACAAGGGTACAGACTTGTTGCTGGCCCACCTACCTGCGGTACCCACACCTCTCTGGACCATCAGGAGCACAGTGCCATGTTCAGCAGTCCTACCATGATCTCAGCACTGCTGTCACTTACCCTTTGTTGGCAGTCCTGCAAGGAACAAATCCTTGGTCTGTGTATAAATGGGTACAGATTTATTGATTTCAGATGATTTGCAGCTGCTTACGGGTCTGAGACTAATCCAATTCTGCCAAATTATGTTGAAAATATTTGACTACGTAAGACTTGATTTTAGGCTGATGAATTTATTATAAAAAAATATGCATTGGGCTAGGTTCTCTGCTTCTGCTGAGTGCAGCAAAGGAAGCGGGGCTGGGCCTCTCAAAGTTTATTGTGGTCTCAGGAGAAAGGGGGCTCCCTGCCTGCTATCTGCCTCCTGCCCTGGGGGCTGTATGAAGGGAGGTACAGGAGCTAGCTACACCAATACCACACCTGCTGGGGATTCCCCTAATTCAGTTGTGTCCCATAGTAGGAAAGTTATTGACAGTTGCTGCTCCGTTTGCACAAAAGGAGGGGAGCTGGGTAGAGAATACGGTGTGTGTTCTTTTCTGTCACACTTCATCCTCAACACTGAAATACACCAACCGATTGATTGGATTCAGTATGTGCTATCAAGGATAAGAAGTCATTAAAATAATAATAGTAAATCTCATTTCTACTCAAACACCTATAAATATTTGTATCAAAATTTCCTTCGGGTGTTTTTTTTTAATACCCCTTCTGGATAAGCATGATCTGTGTTAGATGTGTTCTGTTTTTGCAGATCTTAGCTCTATATGTAGAAACAAAAAGTAATTCTGAATGTTAAAAGCCTGCACATGTGTGAAAGTTCTACTCAGTGGGAAAAGGATTACATAACTGGACTGATGATTAGAATATTGTTGAACTCAATATATAGAGCTAAACCCTCCTTTCAGTGGGTTTAGCTCTATATATTGCATGTTTGCAGGGTTTGCATGCCTGCTCAGAGCTTGCCTGAATTTAGCCTTCATTATGGGTGCGATTTCTAAAACGGTTTTCCTCAATAGATTGATGAAAGAAATGAGGATAAAGGAAAAGTCAACAAAGGATTGTGTGTGTGTTTCTGTATTGCATTGCAAAGCAACAATTTAGCTACCGGCAATGCACTGTGCTTTCATTTTACATGGTCATAGGTATCAGAGCATAGTAGTTGTTAAGCAGCCTGTCTTCTGCTTAATTACAGAGCTGTCCCATCTTCCTCTAGAATTGGACAAAAGATTTTAAAATGGCAGAATAGTATTTTTTTTCAGTATAAAAATTAGATTTCAGTCATTTCCTTCTTTTTGATAATCTAGGAGCAACAGGAAGTGAATTGATTGAAATTATTTTCTCTGTCTTCTGCAAAGAGTGCTTTGCTGTGGTTTTTTTCCCCCTTAGTAATAGTGGTAAATGATCTATTATGCAACTGGCAATGCCTTTCCCATTTCAGCTTCACTGAAGCTGATGAATGTTGTGAAATGGTAGACAGGGATTGATTAATCCACAATTGGATATTCCGATATCCTAAAAAAAAAAAAAAAAAAGTCCACATGGCCATAATTTTTGCATATTAAAGAGATACTGAATTAATCATGTTTTGCCATCTTGTCATCCCTTTGAACTCCTGTGGCTGAGATAACATCATTTGGCCCACTTAAACAGAATGTCACACTGCAAAACTTCCATTTTGACAAGATCATTGCCACTGAAGACTCAGTAATGTTCACTGTCCATTTCATTAGCTGCTGCAGTCACAGAACCCTATGTTTAAAAAAACTTCACACACCCCCACACCCGAAATGGTATAGTTATTAAAGCAGTGCCATATGTCATTATTATTTGAAATAAAAAGTCATTCACTGCATAATGTTTAAACATAAGGCTATAAAACCATGTTGGGATAGTGAGCAAGGCTGCTGGCAAGGCTATCTGACCCATCTGGAGTCTGCAGGCTCACACAGGACAGATTCCAAGTTTTCCATATAAAATATAAGGGAAGGAAAACAAGTGATTTATGTGTGATTTTCATCTCCAAAAACCCAGGCAGCAAATGCATCACACAAATATTTACAAAGCGTAACATAGCTGTGTAACAAGAGCAAGAATAGCTTTTCTAACTAATAAGTCATGTATATTATTTTTTAAATGAAGAACACATTGACTTGAAAGTTCTCTTCTGATATCACAGGGTTTAAATATCTTTTGCCCACTGTTAAACTGATTCTCATTTACATTCTTGTGTTTTTAACCTACCTTCAGCTGCTTTCTAGAAATCTGCCATATTTAAAGGGGGAAAAAACATTTGGAGCTCTGGTTCATTTTATAAGGCAAAAAATCTGGCTCCCAAGTGTGTTAACTCAGAGCCTGAAGAAGTTTATCACACTTCAGAGTAAAATAGATGGGTTAGGATCAAGCAGACTACTCAGATGATTACTCCCTCCCAAAAAAACAGGTGCATAGGGTGTGGGTGGGAATGGGCACCATCTTGTTCTCCACCTCCTCCTATTCATTGCTCAGCACAGCTGAGCTGGCACGAAGGAAGTACTAATTTTCTGCTGTTATACAGAGCTCTCAACTTTACTGCATTATGTGGTATATACCAAATAGGAATTCACTCTGCTTCCCTGTCCAGCTGCACAATGTTCTGAAACATGTTCTAGGGCAGGGCAGCTTTGGGGGAAGGAGGAAGAAATCTCCTTGGGCAGAAAGGCTTCCCTTAATTGAGTCGGAGGGTAGAAGGGCCTCTGTTAATTGTAACACAGAGCAAGGAAGAGCATTAATTGAATTTGCTGTGCTGGGGCTTGCATTATTTGAATCAGGACAACATGGGCAGGAACCACCCTTCCCTCCCAAAATCTGCCTCCCCATAGTGCCCTTCAAGTGCCCAGGCCAGCTTCCCTCTCTCCAAACCCTGACTCCCAAGGAGGCTGAGCAAAAATCCTACAAACTGATCACAAAAGAAGTATAATTATTCAGAAAGTGAGAAACATTTTAAAGAAACATGTTTTGTGCTTTAAATATTAAAGTATGTTCTTTATAGTGTGACATGCAACAAAACCTGGATATTCCATATTTTGACAATTTGTCAAACGTTGGCAGTGTTGCAGATTGAGAGGTGTGTTGGTACAGGCCAGCAGTTAAGTACTATTCACGGGACCAAGGAGCAAGCAGGAGAGGAAACCGTGACTCGAAAAAAGAAAAGGAGTACTTGTGGCAGCTTAGAGACTAACAAATTTATTTGAGCATAAGCTTTCGTGAGCTACAACTCACTTCATCGGATGCATTCAGACACTGAAGTTTTCTCTGACTGGTTTTTTAGTGTTATAATTCTTGACATCTGATTTGTGTCCATTTATTCTTTTACGTAGAGACTGTCCAGTTTGGCCAATGTACATGGCAGAGAGGCATTGCTGGCACATGATGGCATATATCACATTGGTAGATGCGCA
The DNA here is from genome assembly GCF_965140285.1 of Lepidochelys kempii. Taxonomy (NCBI): domain Eukaryota; kingdom Metazoa; phylum Chordata; order Testudines; family Cheloniidae; genus Lepidochelys; species Lepidochelys kempii. The sequence goes on from NC_136387.1 coordinate 27,603,247, forward strand.
GGTGAACGAGCCTCTGATAGTGTGGCTGATGTGATTAGGCCCTATGATGGTGTCCCCTGAATAGATATGTGGACACAGTTGGCAATGGGCTTTGTTGCAAGGATAGGTTCCTGGGTTAGTGGTTCTGTTGTGTGGTTGTTGGTGAGTATTTGCTTCAGGTTGGGGAGCTGTCTGTAAGCAAGGACTGGCCTGTCTCCCAAGATCTGTGAGAGTGATGGGTCGTCCTTCAGGATAGGTTGTAGATCCTTGATGATGCGTTGGAGAGGTTTTAGTTGGGGGCTGAAGGTGATGGCTAGTGGCGTTCTGTTATTTTCTTTGTTGGGCCTGTCCTGTAATAGGTAACTTCTGGGTACTCTTCTGGCTCTGTCAATCTGTTTCTTCACTTCAGCAGGTGGGTATTGTAGTTGTAAGAATGCTTGATAGAGATCTTGTTGGTGTTTGTCTCTGCCCGAGGGGTTGGAGCAAATGCGGTTATATCGTAGAGCTTGGCTGTAGACAATGGGTCGTGTGGTGTGGTCTGGATGAAAGCTGGAGGCATGTAGGGAGGCATAGCGGTCAGTAGGTTTCCAGTATAGAGTGGTGTTTATGTGACCATCACTTATTAGCACCGTAGTGTCCAGGAAGTGGATCTCTTGTGTGGACTGGTCCAGGCTGAGGTTGATGGTGGGATGGAAATTGTTGAAATCATGGTGGCATTCCTCAAGGGCTTCTTTTCCATGGATCCAGATGATGAAGATGTCATCAATGTAGCACAAGTAGAGTAGGGGCATTAGGGGACGAGAGCTAAGGAAGCATTGTTCTAAGTCAGCCATAAAAATGTTGGCATACTGTGGGGCCATGTGGGTACCCATAGCAGTGCCACTGATTTGAAGGTATACATTGTCCCCAAATGTGAAATAGTTATGGGTGAGGACAAAGTCACAGAGTTCAGCCACCAGGTTTGCGTGACATTATAGGGGATACTGTTCCTGATGGCTTGTAGTCCATCTTTGTGTGAAATGTTGGTGTAGAGGCCTTCTACATCCATAGTGGCTACAATGATGTTTTCAGGAAGATCACCGATGGATTGTAGTTTCCTCAGGAAGTCAGTGGTATCTCGAAGATAGCTGGGAGTGCTGGTAGCGTAGGGCCTGAGGAGGGAGTCTACATAGCCAGACAATCCTGCTGTCTGGGTGCCAATGCCTGAGATGATGGGGCGTCCAGGATTTCCAGGTTTATGGATCTTGGATAGCAGATAGAATACCCCTGGTCGGGGTTCCAGGGGTGTGTCTGTATGGATTTGTTCTTGTGCTTTTTCAGGGAGTTTCTTGAGCAAATGTTGTAGTTTCTTTTGGTAACCCTCAGTGGGATCAGAGGGTAATGGCTTGTAACTTGTGACTCGAAAGTGTGTCTCAAGGTAGGTCTATGTTGCACACTCACTCATGGCAGCTGGTAGAGTACATACACTGCCGGACTCCTGGTACTGGTATAAATAGCTGTGTAGACAGTGAGGCACTGCTTAGGAGAACAGAATAAAGTCACACCAGAACTCTAAGGACATACCCTTAATGGCTGAGTTGTGCCTTCCCCATCTATATTGCCATTTTTACCAGTGTAGTGTGCCACTGCCTTCTCACTCCTGTAACCTTTCCTGGCCACAGGGAAAGACTCTGGCAGCGGGGGAAGTTTGCAGGGAAAAGAGGGAGCTGCAGGATCTGTTGTGCTTCCCCAGTGGTGCAAGTAAAATCCATTTCTCACCAGTACGGGGGAGGACGGTGAGGGGCACATGACCTCCTCCCGTGACCCTCCACATGCCTCCTCCCTGCCCTGCCCCCATGCTCTCCCCATAATCTCCACCTCCCCTTACCTGGGGAAGGCGGGGGCTCTGTCCTCCTACCGCTGCACCGCAGTGGTGAAAGGAGCGGAACATGGGGCTGCTGGGCGGCCCCACGGCCGCAGCTCCGCTGGCACGGCTGTACTGCCTCAGTCCATTCACGCTGGGTCTCCTCCATCTGTACAGCAGCCCCACCGGAGGACAGGGATGGGGGCAGAGCTGGGGATGGTACAGGAGCGGTGCCGGAGGAGTTGCCAGCGTGGGGCCGCCCGGTGGCCCCACTTTCTGCTCCTTTCTCCGCTGCGGTTCCCGGGAGAGCCCGCCGCCACCCCCACTCCCTCCGCCCTGTCCTCCGATGGGGCTGCTGCTGGGAGCCGGAGAGGACGCAGCTCTGTGGACGGGCTCTCCCGGGAACCGCAGTGGGGAACGGAGCAAAATGCCAGCAGCTCCTCTGGCGCGGCTGTACCACCCCCAAGCGTGTGCTCCAGCGGGGCTGTTGTACAGATGGAAGAGACCCTACGTGGAAGGGCTGGGGGAAGTACAGCTGCGCCAGAGTAGCTGCCGGCATCCCCACGTTCTGCTGCTCCTCTTTCCGTACACCGTACCAGCTATAAATATCTTGCAGGTAGGGAGTCCTGGACTGTCCCACCCTACTTGCACTGCTGCCACGGCCAGAGCCTTTCCTTGCTGCAGTAAAAGGCTCCAAGCAGCAGGGAGCTGCCACAGCCTTTGCCCGCTGCCTCCTTGCTGCCAGAGCTTTTCACTGCCACAAGTAGCTACATACCTCAAGGAGGCGGCAGCCTGTTTTTCACTGTGACGTCTAGCTACATGTACCCTACAAGCCACCTCCAGTGTAGACAAGGCCTCAGAGTTACAGTGCCTCTTAGGGCAGAGCAGCTTATTAAAGTCTGTAAGAAAAGTCACCATCTATCACAAAAATTCACAAGTTTCAAAAATAAGGTTTACTTTACTAGTAAATATATTATTACTATTTACTTAATTCCCACTCTTCCCACCTAAGATCAGTCTCATCAATCCATGATTTAAAAATCCCCCTCTGGTACTTTTTGGATTCACTATACCTCCTTCCCACAAAGCAGCACTGTCTCTGTTTTCATGGCCAAATGTAAAAGGAGTAACTCCCTTCCCTCAGTACAACTGTGAATGCAGAATTCATCAGTCTGCTTAAGTGACTCTGTGTGGGGGTTAGCTAAGCCACTCAGAATTCATGTTTCAGCTGAAACCAACAGAAGGTACCGGGAAGAGAAATGACAGGAGAAAAGAATGAGACAAGGTAGGTGAGGTAATATTGTTGTATTGGACCAACTTCTGTTGGTGGAAAGTACGAGCTCTTGAGATACAGAGACCTCTTCTTCAAGTCTGGAGAAGGAAGTGTCTGAGTTAAATGTCAGCTTCCTTCACCACAGCTGAAGAAGAGTTCTTGTACTTTCTACCCACAGAAATTGGTCCAGTAAAAGACTTTACCTCACTTACCTTGTCTCTTCCATGAGCGGGGACCAGCACAGCTTCAACAACACAGGAGAATGGAATGTGAAATTCTCTCTTCTTATAAATATGTCTAAACTAGCCATGGAAATAAGGGATGATGTTATCTAGGGTGAAAGAGGAGAAATATTTAATAATTGAGAAAGATAATGTTTAATGTGGTCCTTTGATTAATTCAATTTCAAGTGATATTAGAGAGTTAACATAGTTTTTATTTTTTTTGTTTAAATGGGAAGAAATTGTGAAGCTGTTATTACTGATGGGGGATCATTCTGTGATGGGGTGTCCACCTCACACTTGCCCTGAAGGGGTTAATGGAGGCCAGATGGACCAGTTAAGTTATAGGCTGTGAGAATGAAGGCTGAGAGGAAAGCCCTAATTAGGGGAAGCTCACCTGTGTGGGAACAGGTGGTACTTCTATAAAGGTAGGGAGCTGATAGTAGAAAGGAGCATGCAGGGGAGTAGACTGTAGTCACTCCCAGGCTGAAGGGAGGTGTGTTTGGGGCTACAGGGGCAAGTAACCTGTCATTATTCCCTGGGAGGAGGGAATTGTGAGGCTGGCCAAACCCAGAGAAGGGGGATCAGAGCCAGAAGATAAGGAAAGGGCTCAGAGAAAGGCAGTAAGTCCTTGAAGGGAACTGACTTTAGCTTCTTGGTAGAGGATTCCCAGTTGGAACCTGGAGCAGGGGGCGGGCTCAGGTTCTCCTCCTAGCCACTGAGGAAGTGTCACCAGCTACTCAGTGAACAGGAAGACAGCCTGAGCCCATTTGTTGGGAGAGATTATGGTATTCTGGAAGAGGGAAACATGGATAGTGATCTGGCAGGAGGGTTGAGTCATGAAGAGGCGGTTGCAATTCCTACAATGAGAGAGGGACCACTGAGAAAGAAAGAGGCAGAGTGATGAAGTGCAACTGCTGGAAGGGGTGGCAGAGCAGACTTCATGACACCTCCACAGAGGAGAAGTCAGGTCCATTCTTAAACGTCTGCTATTGCTTGACCAAATGCACTATAGCAGAACTACTGTCATCTAGTAGCCGAGCTGGATACCTTACAGGCTTGCTTTTGAAATCTATGGTATGTTCTGGTTACAGTCAGGCATTCTCAATGTTGTTGATTCTACTTCAGGATGAATCAGAATATTATGCAATATACAAAAATCCAAGATGTGTGTCTCCCAAAAGTTTTCACTTGAGCTTTAAGTAAAGGCTTGGGCTGAGTCCTAGCTTATCTAAATGTCTCCATCATTCATCTGTCTTTATTCTGCAGAATGTCCATTTTTCTGAGAAGTAATCTCACAATAGTTCTATGTTTGTATTGGCTGTGAGCCTCCATTTCAAAAGCAATTATATGTATTGGGTCTATGGAAAAAATTAAATACATTCCAACAGAAGACAACTGCATTACAGAAACATAAAACTGGGTCACTTACATTCTCTGCAACCTTTGTAGCTACCTGAGTGTCTTGTCATGTGTCAGGATGTGCAATCCAGGCCAGACAATACAAGAAGCCTCTTGAAACTTGACCCCAAAATTTGAATCAAATCTCTTTTGAGGTTCAGCAAAGTTTGGATGACTGTTCTCCACCCTCCTTTGTTGCTTTTCATTTTCATGCATATCTTCATCTCCTGGTTCTCAATATGACCAGAAGTTGAAATGATAAAAAAAAATACCATAACACTGGAAATTCTTGCTATTAAGGTGATAGAAACATTACATAGTTTCTGCTCTATCAACTCTATCTATGAGAAATCTCATAGAACCGTGTGTTCTCATGAGATTGCCAGATTTTTTTTTAAGCTTGAATGTTGTGGTTTGGCTGCTTGAGAGAAGCATCCAGATACTTGGATGCTGCTTACCCCAAATGACTTGTCAGAACTTTTGATAATCCTCCATTGCTACTACATCCTCCTGGTATTGTTCTTCAAAAAAGATGATGTAGCAAATACCTTTTCTTAACTGCCCAATTGAATCCCAACACTTGGGAAGGGTTAAGAAAGGGTCAACCTTGTCCACAAGTTTCTTGTCTTTTTTCAAATAACTAATTTCCCCCTCAGCATTTCAAGACACATTAGAGCCTTCATTACACTGTAGTCCAAAGGACTATGTGTTATAAAACATCTCTTGTAACTCAACATCTGTTGGTTGTAACTTATTTCCACAACAAATATGTGCTATACTACTGTAACCCTTTTTAGAAGGTAGAGCTGGCACGTCTGTGGTTCCAGCACTGGGGTTAATTCAAAAATTAAGTGTAGGATTTCAGTTTCTGAGATAACAAGCATATTTGTTCCTGTCAGATGCTTGGACTTTAAGTCCTGTTTTGCTTTTTATTTAAAAAAAATCATTTTTTAACCTTTGACCTGCTACATAAAAGGATTGATGTAGGTAATAAACATGACCTAGTTCTAGTCTTAAAACTGCAAGTGTCAGTAACTTGTTAGGGAGTTTGATCTCCACTGAGCTAATCAAGGCTTAAGAGGCATCCCCAATAGGAAGTATATGGGATCATAAAAATTCCTCAGTATGTAACTTTATGAATTGGAATGAAAAGACACAAGAAGAATGTCAGCAAAAATGCTTTCTGAGGTTGTAGAGATGAGGAAATTGATACATTTCTGGCCTTCTGTGTCATAAAATAACACACACTGGCAATATATCAGAGGCACAGGTATCTTTCTGCCTGATAGTGGAAAACAAAAATAATTAGCAGCTTCAAATTATCAAATATCTAGATGAGACTCCATATGAATTTGTCTTCCTGGCAGGAAGAAGATGCCTCTTAAAGCATACGCAGTGGCCAAAAGCTCACATCAAGAAAGAAAATGATTTAATTGGCAAGTTTCAATGCATGACATGCATCACTTCTAAAAACAGGAAGGACTGCCGCAGTGCAAGTGCTGCTTTCATTTATTTCTATAATGGGTTCACCTGCTAGAATACACTGATCAGCAACCTAAGAGGCTAGCTGTGTTGACTGTTGTATTATGATTAAAAGTAATAGTGAAGAATAGATCTCCAGTTATAAGAAGCAACACATATTATTTATACCAGTGTTTGAGAAACTCATCAGTAGTTTAATACTATATATACCATCCATGACTCCCTAACAGTTCCACTTCAAGTAATGACTTTATGGGTGAATGACATAAATAAATGTATGTCTGGTCCAAGAAGGAAAATAAAAACAGCTGTTAACTAAAGAGCTCTGAAGACAGTTGAAATCCATGCCTATCTGTCTAGTATTTGTATTAAACAATGAAACATTATTTTACAATTATGTCCAGAGCTCCAGTCAGAATTCAGGCTAAGCCCTTCACAAACATAGGCCATGATGCTGCAAATACATATACACATACATAACTTTAAGCTCCGGAGCAGTTCCACTGAACACAATGGGACTACTAACATAAAGTCAAGCAGGTATGTAAGCATTTGCAGGATCAAGCCCATAGAGGTTGACCTTATCACTGTCCTGAAGCACAAATGAAATGTTTTTTGATTAGATTAGTTAGTTTGGATCTTAATTGTAAAGGGGTAGATTGTAGTTCAGTCTGATACAGACACACAAAAAGAGCAGGGGAGAGCAAGTCCCCATCCGTATGCATGGCTCCATAAGACCAAATGCAGGGAAGAATGCAGAAGCCGTGCTCTGATGCTTCTCGCACACATGTCATGTGAGTGGTCAAAGTGGGAAAGGAGGAGAGGAGCTATGATGCTGTTCCTCTCCCCCGTGCCCACGCACACGTACAATACATTGGCCAGTGAGACTGGCTAGAAGTGAGAAGAGGGGAATATTCTGTGCATGGTAACGGTCTGGAGCAGATTACTTCCCTGGCACAAAAGGGAAACACCAGAGGAACTGAGCCTCAGAGGGGTATCTCTGAAGTGTAGGCAGCCCAGACTGCCACTGACATGGAACAGTTTACACACCAGCCTTTGCTCATGGCTGTGACTAAAACCACAATCTTTCCCAAAATGTTGGTTAAGAAATTAAAAATATTTTTAAAATTTCCATATTGGAAGAGTATTTGTCTCCGTAGCTGTTTCTTTCCCAGTCTTTCTTAATACAGCATACAGCACTAAGACTTAGTTTAATATAAGAGCCACAAACCAGTAAAAAATAAATGCAAAATAACACAAGTCTTGGAATGAAGACTTTCATTAGCATCTGAATATTTCCATTATCAAGACTTGTGTGACTTAGCCTCCATGCAACATGTACTGCATAAGAGCTATACAGAGTCTGTTCATAATCTATAGCATTTATTTATACAATATAGCACACAAAGCAATCTTTAATTATCACTCTATAGGATATCAAGTTATCTTTAATTATCACTACAGAATAGTTATGCAATCAAATACTGTTGGCAATCAACATTCATTATACAATAGCGTAACTGCATCTGTTCATATTAACAGATAAGCAGGAAAAATCAAAACAGCATCTGATTTATGCACTAAACTGTCTGAGCAAAATATTGTATCTAACTCTCTTAATATCTCGGCAACTTTGATCTGATTAAAGTCCAAAGAAACATAACCACAGATGCAAACATTCTAGTGCCTCAGAAATTAAATTCAGCTATATTTCAACAGACTGAATAGCTGGAGCCATACTCCAGCTGAAGTGATTATAGGCACAGCATAAACTTTTGATAGAGGGCTGCCTAAATCTCTGAGGCCGCAGGTGCAGGATTATAGTCCTGTATGAAACATACCATATTATGTCTAAATACACCAGTACAAAATTAATTAGGCAGTTGATCACATAATAAATGTATGATGGATAATCTAATGGAAACTAGCAGCTCAGAGTCAATAACAAACTTGATTCTTTTATTAAATGCAGCTGATTTTTAATTCTGCTATTTACAGGATTTTCTGCCTAATAGAAGATCTTAAAAAAAAATCTATTTTGAAAATGAGAACTCAGTTACAGTATTTATCTCTGTTGGAAACTATACTGTGTAAGCAATGTAGAATGTGTAGATAGACCTATCTGAAAGTAATTCTCTAAGATACTTGGCTGAAAAGCACATCAAAGCACACTGAAATAATGAGACAGGCTCCAGCTGTTGGATTCCAACAGCTTTTTGATTTGTGCTCTCATAGAAGCTCCAAGTTGTGATCCTGTGTTGATTATTTCCATGGTATTGAAGTTGATTTGTGCATTATTTAAAAACAGGCAGTAGACAGCAAACAAGGGTGAGTTTGCAAACTGCCTCTTAAAGAATAGTTTGTTTCTGTCGTGTAGATTATTGCTTCCTATTCCTGTGCTCTCTCAATGCAGAATTGCCCTGGTAAAAAAGGGCCTGTTCAGAAAAAAGAATGTGTTTTAAAGAATTGAATTAAGGTAAAAGGAAAGGCCATTGGAAAATGGCATGAATGATAAAATTTGTGGATCCCACAATTTTCATGTTGTTGTGCTATTTTCTAGATCGGGAGGCAATTGTGGAAATGTGCTTTTAGAGCTGTAGCCAGGATGTCTTTCCTCCCTAGAGGCTGAATCATTGCCTAGGAAACCCTGCCATTACAGAGAAGAAGCACCTTTAAAGCCTTATGTAAAATGTTAATTTGTAAACAATTATATTTGTATTATTTTAATTATTACTTATATGGTACCCTAAATCTGTATGGCACTTTACAGACAGATAAAGCTGTGTTCCAGTGTGGGGCTTGTGCACTATAGTTCACTCTGTATCACTACAGGGGGCTGATGGTGAGGAAATTCTCCCTCCAGCCATGAAGGAGCTGCTGAGCCGCTCCCCAGATGCTTCTACATCCTTTAGGGTGAATGCACCCCTCACCTTCTAAAACGGGAATGATGATGAAGGATGTAGTAGTAGATCTTTCAACCAATGCCAGTCCAAACACTACCTAGCCTCCATATGCTGACATATGGGGAACCCCTGCAGAGGTCTGTTCCACACAGTGGATGTTCAGCATCTGCAAATTCATGAACCCACAAGTTCATTTTTTACTTGTCTGCAAAGGCTGTAGATGGAGGCATCAGCTTTGCTGTAAGAGCCTTTTTCCTACTGGTGCCTCAGGGGAGCTGAGAGTGTTTCAAATCCCCATTTGCCGAGGTACTCCTACTCCTCTGCTTTGCTCATTTTCTCTCTATGGGGCTTGGGGCGAATCATTGTCCTAACACTCTGTGTGTAACATCGGGAGGGCAATAGCATGCACTGTTTGCTAGGAGTGTGGGTGGCTGCTTGGTGTAATGTCAGGCAGATGTTTCATTTTATGCCAATCATGAGAAAGAGATTCAGAAAGCAACATCAAAAAGCAAACAGGAATTGGTTAAATTATTGAAGATCATTGTCCATGTGATTGTGTGTTATGTAAGTGCTCAGCAGGAGATGGAGTGAATGTGACGGATGAGATAGAGCAGCAGAGTGAAGAGAGAGTCAGATGGCTAGAGTGAGCAGAAAAAATGGATGAAAATGAGAATTTTCAGGATCCAGGTGTAAAATGTGATTGCCTTAATATGCTACCCCAAAATTCTGTTTCAGTATTTGGATACACATGTAGACAATTGCATGCATAAAGCAGCCATATTACAGGTGGGGCTATGAACACCGCCTTTTATTAACGTTGCCTGAACTTCCTATTATAAAACCCTATTTTCAGTTGCTTATAACTTTGCCATACTTTAACCATTTGGGATGAAATTTACCATATTGGTTGTCTGCCTCAGGCTAAATTATTTTGCAAAATTTTAGCCAAAAGAGGTCAGTCATTTATGAGCAAAATGCTGAGCTGGGGGTGGGAGTAGAGCCCTAGGTGCAGGTCTTGCAGCCAGTACCCCGAGTGCAGTTCCTGCCGCAGCTGGGTCCCCGCATGCAGGTCCAGGACTGAACTGCTACTTCAGCTTTGGAGAGGAAAAGTCCTCTTTCCAAAATCACCAGACAACTTGCATGTTAGGGGGAGCAGGTTTATAGCTGTAAGATTTATAGCAGGTTTATAGCTGTAAGCTGTATAACATATAGGTTGAAAAGAAAGCTCCTAAAGCACAACAAATAGTGAAAGTTGAGGCCCCTCATCTAGATCCTATATAAGTTATCTTGTACGTTCCGCTAGCTCCGAATTTAACAGGACACCTCCATGCACCTCTTTCTCACTCTCCTCCCACCCCCCGCCACCTCCCTAGTTCCCCACCACCACATTGCACAGGGCAGTTCTTGGCACATTCTTTGTGCCACCCACTCAGCCTGAATGACCCAGCCTGCATTGCAGGGTGGTAGGAGAAAGTTTGGCAGTGGGGAGATTACTGGTCAGGTTTGTTCAGATTTGCCTTACCTAGTATTTCTTACCTGACCAGACTAGCAGAGCTTACCACAAGCATTTCCAATACCCCATGAAATTGAGGGAGAGTAGGCTGAGGGAACTGGGATTATTTAGTCTGCAGAGGAGAAAAATGAGGGGGGATTTGATACCTGAAGGGGGTTCCAAAGAGGATGGATCTAGACTGTTCTCAGTGGTACCAGATGACAGAACAAGGAATAATGGTCTCAAGTTGCAGTGGAGGAGGTTTAGGTTGGATATTAGGAAAAACTTTTCCACCTGGCTGGATGTTAACCTGGCAGTGGAAAGGCTGCATGTGGTGGAGTCTTGGGTTCTTGCCCCATAAGTGGAGAGGGACTATTTGGGAGATCAAGCTCCCCAGGGCAGGGAGAGGGGGCAGGAGAGCCATATTAGGGAGGAAGGGCAGCACAGAGATAAGCACCACCCTATTTCACTGGCCTTCCAGCAATTCAAGGGGGATGAAGATGCTCCTCACCAAAATGCCTCTCTCAACCAGCTCCTGAGCAGCAGCCTCCCGTGGCAAAAAAGAAGACTATCTTGCTGTATATTTTGGAGGCCACCACCATGGATGATGCCCCCACTATGCTTGCCGATGCCCACACATGGGTCAAGGCAGCTTCCAGAGGGCCCGAACCTAGTGCTTCCTAGTCAAGCCAGAGAAGGAGCCCCCAGCTGCCATTGGTGGAAACAGCAGAAGTGGTTGACACTGTGGTTGTGGCACTTGGTGATATCACGGATGCTAAATCACCACAGTCACTTGAGTATACATTCAGGTGCCCTGCGGATTGGGGCCCCCAGCTCTGATGGAAGGCCTAGCAGGAGAAAGAGGAATGGAAACACTCCCAACAACCTTCTTCTTGCCCTTGCCTTTTCCCTGAGAGGAAGAGGAAAAGGAGGAGGAGCCCAAGCCTTTGCCTTTAAAGTGTGTAACTAGAAATGGTGCCCTATTGAGGGGAGTACCCAGAGGCAAGGCAACAACAGTGCCCCCTTCTCTCCCTCCCCTGAGGCCTCTGAGGGAGAAACCTTGCCAAAGGGGGATTGAGGACCTGCCATGGCAGTGACTCAAATAAAATGGGAGGGAGAGGTTGGTGGTGATAGTGGAACACCATGCTCCCCCTCCCCTTCTGATTAGGAAGGGGAACTAATTCAAAAAGGAATACAAAGGAACAAAAACAGAAGCAAGGGGAAATCATTAGGAGTCTGCCCCTCTGGCCGCACTTCAGTGAAGGGAGGAGCGGGAGGATCAAACTAAACAAACACTGCAGGGGACAGGGAAGGAAGAATTTTGGGGGATACAATTATGGAAGGCAGAAAGGAAGGAGGGAACCTAAACCAGTGAAGGGGGAAAGGGAGTGGGGAGCAGGGGGAAAAACATCTGCCAAAGAGGGAAGGGGACTCCCTGAGCAGGACTGACAACGCTTATGGCAGCAAGCTGGAAACCCCACCCAGGAAAGAAGTGATCAGGATAGTATTGCTCTGGGGATTAATGCAGAGTTATACACTAAATGAGACTTGTCTGTAGGACTCAATGGCAGAGTGCTGCAAGTTAGGAGGTGAACCAGCACTGTGAATCACTTAGGCACCAATCCGTTTCCCTAGAGATGGCTGATGGGAAGATGCAAGCTAATTAGCTGATGGGGCTGTGGGGGCTGATGTAGCAATAAGCCCATCAGTGGAGGGATATAAGAAAGACACGGGAAAGACACAGGAAAGTCATGGAGTGGGAAAGGACCAGACTTGGTTTAGCTGAGCTCAGGGTGTGCAGAGATCCCAAGGGTGTGCTATTCTTCCTTTCCCTGTGGGAAAGGGCTAAAAGTAGAGAAGTAATCTAAACAATTTTTGGCATGAGACTGCATTGGTGATGGGAATATAAATATAGTAGACCCTCAATTGCCAACACCAGAGTTATGAACTGACCCATCAACCACACACTTAATTTGGAACTGGAAGTATGCAATCAGGCAGCAGCAGAGACCAAACAACAACAACAACAAAAACAGTAATACAGTACAGTACTGTGTTCAATATAAACTAATAGTAAAATAAAGGGAACCTTTTACCAAAAAAATTTGACAAGGCAGGGAAGTGGTTCCTGTGCTTGTTTTGTTTAAATTAAAATGGTTAAAAGCAGCATTTTTCTTCTGCATAGTAAAGTTTCAAAGCTGTATTAAGTCAATGTTCAACTGTAAACTTTTGAAAGAACAACCGTAAAGTTTTGTTCAGAGTTACAAATAATCTCCATTCCCAAGGTATTTGTAACTCTGAAGTTCTACTATACATCACAGGAATTTGCCGTTTACTGGATCGAGTCTGAGGCATGTCTGGGGCATCAGAGGATGGGGACAGAGCATGTCCCTATACAGACTCCTGCTTCATTTGTTGCAGAGATTGGAAGACCAGTAGTGAATGAAGCAGGGGACTGCTGAAAGACACCATGGTCTTGCAGTTAAGTCAGTTGAATGCTGCCCTCAACAATTTGATTATATCTCTGCCACAGAGTAAGTTTGTAATGCAAGGCAAGTCACTTAAAAAACATACTTTTTATTGGGGGTTACTCATTGTGTGTTCCTCAGTTTCTGGGTGCTTGCTTTGAGATGCTGGGGTGTGATTTGCAGATGTGGTGAGCAGTCACAGATGCAACTGAAGTTTATGGGAGCTGTGCTTTGAACATAAATGCTATATAAGCTAAGGGAACTGAAAAATCAGGTCCTAGTCATCTCAAATTGGGCTCTCAAAAGTAATGGGTACTTTCTACCTTAATTTCTCTGTGCTTCAGTTCCCCACTTGTAAATTGGGGATAATACCTCTTTGTCTCATATTAATGTTTTTGAAGCATTCGGATACTATAATGATGAAAGCTATAGAAAGCCAATGAGGAAACTAATATTGCTGTCTTCAGAGCACAGTATGAATAATATGCAGGAGATAAGGCACTGGCCCAAATATTGGACTACCACAATAAAGCCAAATATGGAATAACTGTTCATTAATTGAACACAGTCCATCATGTGCACTGAATGAAGATGGGGCCCTGTGCATGTACTCATGTAGTTAGACTGTATCATAATGCATATGCACAAAGGGATTGAATTAAAGTTGCACAGGCAACCTTAATTCTGGCATTTCCAAACTTCTGAGTCCTCGACTTTGCAACCTCACTAATGTTTTTTTAATGTATGTTATAAATTCCTACCTCTACCAGCACATTTCATGTTAAGTATCTCAGTACAGGATTTGAATATCCTGTAAGGGGACCCATGTTTGAAAATGGGGCTTCTGTGTTTCCACATTTTTCTTTTCCACTCTTTTGGCTAGGCAGCATTTCCCTCTTCTTTTGAAAACTCAGATGCAGTGAGGATGAGGGACAGGGAGGGCATTTCACTTCAATGGTGGGCTATTTTCCAGTGGAACATACATTTTTGGTTCCTAATAACTGAAATTGTGTTTGTTCATACAGAAGATCCAGGTTACTTTTCATGTATGCTGTTGTGTTGCTCTGGTCCCCTTATCCTGACTTCCAAGCTCTTCTGTCTCTGACATCAATCGCAGAAAGTCTGCATAAGGATCAAAGAGCAAAGCTGAAAGCAGAATTTATACTTGCTAACTGTGTAAATGGAACAATTGCACAGTGGCTAGGTTTACCATGTGTCACATTTAAAGATAACAATATTAAATAAAATATTGGATGAAATGGAAGCATGTCTGCAATTGTCAAACATTTTTCTGCAGGTTTTCTATCTTTTCTAGCAATTTTCTTCATTTTTCTCCCGCACAAAATATGACAATGTTCTGCAATTTGCCAACCATTTGGGGCCAAATTTGCTGTCATTTTCTGGCTGTTGAGAGATTTAGTGTTTTGTATTTCTAGACCTTTCAACCCCACATAAACCTATTCACTTCCATCTTGGTTGTGTTTCTTCTTTAAAAGTATGCAAAATGAACACTAAAGAGGATCTCAAAGTGGAGGTTAATAACTACTCTTACAAATACAATGATATGGGTGCGGGGGAAATCTCTTGTTTCACTATATTGTTCTCTGAGATGTTTTCCCTATATTTCATGGTGCATTTGAGATCTACAGTTATTACCTGTACAATGTTTATGGATAAGATTTCATGTGAATTTGCATTTCACAATGTTATACTGTGTGCATATTATAATAATACAGTAATAATCCTAATTCATATTTGGCTTAACTCCTAATTAACAGGATTTGTCCTGATGTCTGTGACAGCTACCCACAAGGCATCATACCTCTTTCAGGCTCTATTTCTAAAAGTACTTTATATTTTCTATATGGATGTGTCTTTTTTGGGTATATCTACACTTACTGGCAAATAGGGTACAGCCACTGCATGACCAGCTCTTATGGGTATAAATAGCAAAGTAGACAGTGAGCACAGATGAGGTGAGTAGAATAGAGTGCCCTACAAGCCTTGGCCTACATACCTTACATGGCTTTCTACGTGCCTAAGCAGTGCCTCCCACATCTGCGCAGTCATTTTTATCAGTGTAGTGTCCCACGGCTGGAGACTTTCACTGCAATGTGTAGTTGCAATGTGCCTTTCACTGCTGTATGCAGTGCCTGTGCTCTGCATGCCGCCGTAGGTGTAGACATGACTGTCAACACAATGGCCATTGGCTCAGCCATACCAGAAGAAAAACAAGAAGCAATGGATGTGGTTTAACTAGACCACAACTTTATTTGCTTAACAGATCTAGGAGCATCCAGCAATACACTGTATAGTGCAGGCCATTATTTCCTCAGTTGTTTCCCCTGCTGTCAGCCACCCACCTTTCCATTCTGGTCCTAGTGAGGTAAGTGCTGGGACTCTACTATCCTCCCCACTTATGACAGTTAAGGGGGCTGGAAAAAGGAGCCAGCCTCTATGGCCAGTATTTGATACTGTAACTGAAAATCCATACTATTTCTCACTTGAACAGTTGTGATGATCCAGAAATTGGATACACTGTAATATTAGCTATTCAGATGGCCAGACTCTGATTCCACACCTGAGGGGTCCTATAAACTTTCAAATACTTTCATCCAGTTGCTTCTATCACCCTGACCCCCCAGCACTAATTGGACTGCAGATGTCGCTGCCCTGATCCTGAAGTAGAAGGAACCCAATTCATGTGCAGGGGCAAAAAGCCCCTTTTCTCCTAGCCAGCCCAAGGACATACCCCATTCAGTTGCAGTGAGCACATTTTAACATGTGTTAACACTGGTGCAAAATCTCAGGCATGTGACAGGTATAGTGGTTCAAACTCTAGCACCTTTGCCGAGTGTTCCTCTAGTGAATCATCAGTTCAGTCTTCAATAAAAGCCCATACAGCTTTGTAATCAAAAGTGAAAAATAATACACTTTTCATTGTGTATGTGGGAAAAGTGGTTTCCTGACATTTAAAAAATGTGACAAGGTGGTTAAAAGGACATTCTTGTGACAGCGTGCTCCAGAAGAACAGGGTCCAGACTAGGAATTAGGAGATCTGGGTAGTGTTCCCAGCTCTACTACTGACTTGCTGTGAGACCTTGCATAAGTCACGGAAGGGAGATCATATAAACTCAGGAGGTACTCTTCAGGAGATGAGAACCCTCATCATAGATATAAGAATCGTGCCACCAGAGTGATTCCAACCACTCCTGCTAGTCTATCTGTTACTCAATTAAAACTCGTGCCAGAACCTGCTGAGAGGACTAATAGAATCCGCACAGACACTTAAGTTGTACCTATTATTATGACATCTTCAAGGTTATTGGAGCAGAGTTTTGCCCATACCCATGCCTATACTATAACTGTCAGAGGTCCAGGAATCTGAAAACTCAAGAAATTGCTATAGTGACCCCTCCACAAGCTTCTAAATGATCTTCTCCTAAATTGATTGGGTATGCTTGTTGGCTATGCTAATAGCTTATATAGGAAGCACTGGCATGGTATGCCCTGTAAGGAAACACTGAGTTCAGCCATCATACATTGATTTCAGTGGGAGCTGCTGGGTGTTCAGAACTTTAAATCAGACCACTTATTTAGAAGCTTAAATGTGGATTTAGGAGCGTAATTTAGGTATCCATTTCTTAAAATCTTGGCCATATGTTTGGTTTTCCAACTTATTCAGTTTATCACTTCTACACATAGTACACAGCTCTGTGCTGTGTGAAAAATACACAGCACATTAAAATAATGACTAAAGCATTCAAATAGACTACATCTCATAATGTAGTAAACACAAGGTGAAGATAATGAATGTATTGCATAGCTTCAGTGTTGTTACCAAATATATTTTTGTAGGTCAAGACAAGGTTTAACTTTTTTAAGATAAAACAAAAAAATCTCTGTGCTCAGTCAACTGAAAAAAATTAACCCTTTGGTGTTAGAAAGTGAAATGAATCCGATTTTTTTTGTTTTATCTTTAATAATTCAAAATGGTAAATCTGTGAAGATTTGTGTTTTCAAAGAAGTTAGCCAGTCAATAATATTGGCTACAAAATTCTGATTTAAAATATGACCTTTTGAAGATGCTATATAAAATTAAATTTTAATGAGTGGTAATAAATGGTGAAACTTCCATAGCAGGGAATACAGTACTATCCTTGAGCCCTTGCTATACGCCATCCACTTCAGCACCATATTATGTAGCTTCTCTTTCATTATTTTCAAGCATAGGGAAGATGATGATAAAGCAACACTTTGAAGAACTGAAAACAGTTTTAATACTGCACTTAAATGCTGTCTTCTTAGCTGAATTATTATGTGGACTATGTTCAGTTGTTTTCATGATGCTGCTTCTGAGAAGTGCTGTTCTGTTAAATACAAAAGGACAGGGTGCCATTTTAAGTGTGTTTGTTCCATTTTCCTTTGGTTATATTGACTATTTGAATAAGAATTTCTTGTAAACAGCATAAGAGTGTAAGGTTATTGCTCTATAAGAAAGAATTTTGCTGCAGTTTTGCAGTGCAGAGAGCAAAAGCCTAATGTTGGTGACCCCTCAAGGATAAAAAGAGATTTCACAAGAGTCATACAGAGAACAAGAGGGGAAGTAAGGAGGGGGGAGGGGAAAGGAATATCACCTTGCATTATTAAACTGATACATGGTATTAGAATATCAGCCTCCCCACTATCCGCAATGATTGGAATGAATCCAGGAATTCTGAATGGGTCTGTAAATGTATCCCCAGCCATAGCCTTTGGCATAGACTTGTATTCTCAGTCCCTAGAGTGCTGAGTTTCTTTTCCCCACTTGCTAAATGAGAACAATTTATCTTAAATCAACGATAATCAGAATAAACACTATTATTAATTTATTTGTTTCCAGTATAGAAAACAGTAGGATGAAGCGTTCTTCTTTTTATCAGTGTTTTTTCTACCCTCTTTTGCCCTGAGGATCCTATTAGTAGAGAGCTGAGCAACTCTATTTCATCAGAAATAAATTATTCCTCACTTTTTTAATGTAAGTACTGAAGGGCTATAAAGATTAGAAATATGTTTGAACCCACTATCACTTGATGTTATTTTCCTTGATGTACCAAGCATCTTTGGAGGAAGTGAAACAACACGTCCTTTTGATAGCAAAGAGCAAAGTTACTTCAAAATAACTCCAGCAAGGATTTTGGTTGATGTACAAAATAATTCAAAATCTATGCAGAAATATTTAACATACTGTCTATGTGATGGAGATCCATCAAAATTTCTGGTGTATGTAAGAGACAGAATGTCTGCAGGCAAGGAGGTGGCAGAACTAGTCACCCTCATTTTAAAAATGATTAGAAAGCTGCAATTCCCAAGAAACAGTAGGCTAATTCTCACTTTCTTCACAAAGGGGCTAAGGATGAAAAAACACCTTTAATTAATAAGCAGTGTTGGCACTACTTTGGTTACAAGCTGCTGTAAATGAAACTCTAATTGCTACAGAACAGAGTATTGTATACAAATGCATTTTACTCTTAAGTGCTATTCTTTGTTGTAGCTATTCCACCTTCTCATATATAATGGAAGTAGAAGTAGCCTTGCTAATTTTTTTTTTACAATATTTCCTGTCTATCTAAGGTGGTTAAAAAGCCCTCACGATAAGTTAAATAGATAAAATGTGCTGGTATTGTAAGAGCGTCTCAATGCAAATTAGGTTAAGCTGTGTAAGGAGCTTTTACAAAACAACTTATGCATGTAATTATTGTGATAGACTCAGGCCAGTTGGGTACAGCAGAGTAGTAGAAGGCAGATATACTGGCCACTGGATAAGCAGTTTTCTGTTCCCTGGCTGACTTACTCTGGTCAGGCCAAGGGGAGCCAGAGGAGAGGAAGTGCGGCTGAAGGGCTGGGTAATGAAGACAACCTCAAGCCACTGGACAGGGAGCCCTAAGGTAAGGGTGAAGAAGGTGTTAAGAAAGAGAAGTGGGAGAGCTGTGGGGAAGTGGCCCAGGGAAATGTAGCAACTCTGGCCGTGAAAGGTTGGCTGCCAACAGCTGCTGCCATTAGGGTCCCTGGGCCAAAACCCAGAGTAGAGGGTGGGCCCGGGTTCCCCCCAACCCGCCACTACAGAAACACCTCCTGGGGAGGGGAAGACAGGCCCCTGTCAGGACAGGAGGCTAAACTGTTCAGGAATAATCCCATAGGGACAGCAGAGACTGTGGTTCTCTCACCAACCTCCTTGCTGGCTTATGATGAAAAGGGATCAGTAGACTGTAACCCTGGCCCTAGAGAGAGAAGGGCTACGTGGAGGATCGCAGTGAGCCTCTGAGACTAGCATAAACCACCTGGAAGTGCGGGACCCACGGGGACAAGGTCGGAGCTCTGCCACATTATATAATTAAAACAATAACAAAGAGAAAAGGGGAAGTATTAAACAGCTTCTTATGAAGGAAATATATGGAGATGGAATTATATTATGAGATTGGATTTGACATTTGTATGTATTCTGCTTTATTGCAATTTTTTTCTTCTAAATAAAATAATTTTATTTTATATTACTCTGTAAGGTGACTTTAACAACATTTACCTAGCTCATACATGTGCTCTGAAGTTTTATTAGTTGAATCTTGTAGTTGAATCACTTTGAATCAGACTACAATAATTGGTTTAAAATTCTTTTTGGGGGCCAGAAACTGTATCTTCCAATATGTGTGAGCAAAGCACCTTACACATTATGGGTGCTAAAGGAATATTAATAATTTGTGTATGTAAAATAATAACAGTCCTGATCCCATTCTCTTTAAAACTCCAAAACTGTCATTTCGGTTGTCAGGAACTGGGAGATACCAGAATTGTAGGGTGGTGTAACTGTATTAAAATCAGAGGCTAAAGTCATACAGATAAGTGTTTTATTAGTAAAAGTCTGAGGAAAATGGAATACTGGATGTTCTCCTATAGAGAGCTGTCCAAATCTATCACAATATATTTAATTTTGGGAAAGTATGTGATAAATGTTAGATCACTTTATAGCTTTCTTCAACAACTTGTTGCTGCATCTTCATAAGAATGCAGCTCAGAATTCTTAACTTTAGACTGTTTGCAACTATACAGTGCCTAACAAAATCACTCACACCAAGCATAAGCATTTCTCGCTTTCCCTTTTCTTTAGGCTTGCCGAGTGAATGAATAATCACAGATCTCAAAAGGACAGAAAGAAAGGCAGGTAAGTACTAGGATATTTATTTTGACATGTGGAATGTGTAATATATGTTGTGCAGGAGAACTCTTACACTATTTGGTAAATCTCAGTAGCTAATTCATATGGTATGATAAATGGAGTCTTTCAGCCAAGAAAAAAAAATGCTTTATTTTTGCAGCATAGTATTGTACCTGACATCTTGAGTATCATGTTCCCAGCATACCCAAGTTATTTAGTGCACACATAAGCATAAGTTTGTTTCTGTTTTTGTTTGTTTGATGGTTTGTTTTATGCGCAGGGTGATAGCACATCTTGAATTTAATATTAGAATGCAGCCCTTATAAAACCTTACAGAAAAGAGGCACTTAGACATGGCTAGTGAGAACAAATCCTTGCCACTGCAATTTACAGTAGAAATATGTGTTACGACTTTTAAAAACCTCTAGCTGCATCTTTATTAAAACACTAAGTTCAAGGGACCCAACATCTTTAGTTCCTTCCCTGGAGATGTGTGCCTCCATTAAGGACTTCCTCATGAAAGAAGCCAAGAGGTGCAGCAGCCCCTGCATGCAAACTTACACCAGTGAAATCTCCTCCTCCAGGCAGGGCTCACCAGTGGGGTCCCAGATGCTAAACTGAATCCCACACCCATTTTTCCTCCCCTTGTGTGTTTAGTCCCAATTGCTCTCACATCATTGCACACATTTTGTAGAAAAGAAGTATGACACATCTTCTATTGCAAAGGATTCATGCCTAGCGGGTTGTAACAATATCCTGATATTAACAACTCATGGTTTACCAGATATCTGATGCCCTTTCTTTGGGCCCAAGAGGTGCAGGTCCATATGAGAAAGAAGGGTGATAATTTGCCCTGTTGACTTTGATTACCATTACTAGAATTTCACATGGACAGCACGGTCTGTCAGACGCTACCCTCTCCATGCAAAGAGAAGACCAATTTAAAAAAGAAAAACACAATAATTAAAGGTATACAGCCCTGAATGTCCTGGGCCTTTCTAAGACTGATCCAAAACTTGGTGATGTCAATGGGAATCTTTCAACTGACATAAGCTGTGGATCAGGCCCAAATGTTGCTTCACATGATAGTTTCTAGGCACATGGGTCTTCAGTGGTTCAGCTCTCCTATAGGACTGACAGTAGGTGTGGGTTTTGTTCAGTAAAGTGTTCATCTGTAACTATATCCCTTTAGTACATGAAGCCTGTTTAAAAGGTGAATTTCCTGTGAAGGAACACTGTTGAACTAATGTTGCATATTTGTCTCCTTGGAGTTTCAGAAATGAGAAAAATGTGGTGTTATTCAGGTGGTTTGAGGTATGCATGAATCCCCATATTCAGGTTTTCAGCTGGAGAAATCAGAGTTCAGGTTTTAGATTAAAATTTTTAAATGGCCTACACTTTTGGAATCCAAGTGTCTGATATTTATGTTTACATCCCTCTTGAATATCAAGAAAGACAGGACATTCAGTGCTATTATTATTGATATTTGATAAATCTACAGTACATAAATTATGCTGCATTTGTACCTCAGAAGTGCTCTTTGTTAAAGAAACACTAGAGCAGCAAGGAGAGGAGCATATTTTTTTTTAAAAATGATGATGATTATAAACCAAAAAGACAGTGTTTATATCATGGTGCCTAGGAGGCAAAAGTTTACAATCCTGAAAATACACTTAACCTTCTATATTATCCAAGGTCGTCACAGCAAAGATCAGCAAACAAATTTCAGAGATGCCTTTAAGATTATTAGAGCTGTTGGAAAACTAAGCACTGACATTATCTATGTAAATTTGGAATACATGGTTAAACATAAGCATAGACAGGTTCATGACAGGCAGTTATTTTTTAAGGCAGAGAAGAAGAAGAAGAAGAAGGATTCCATTGATTCATGAATTGAAGGGGAAACCCTGAGGTATAAAATAAACTGGATCATTACAAAATATTTACAAGTTCATCTCCTAACTGTCTCTTAAAAAAGGGTCAGGTTCTAAAAGACAAACAGTTTTTGAAGCAGTTTTGTGTACAAATGATTGATGTCAAAAGGGCTAAAGTTTCATCTTACTGAAAATTAAAGAAACAAACAAACAAACAAACAAAACCCACCTCCCATTTTCAGAGAAAAAGGAAATCTATGTGCCAAGCGTGCAGTTCACCAGAGGCCCATCTTGCTTTCTTTGCAATCAATGCCCAAATTCCCATTAGCTTGAAGGGGAAGCAGGCTAGGATATGGTGTAATAATCATTAACTGATAGGATTTATAAAGACTGTTATGAAAACAATCACCAGATTTATAAAGACTGTTATGAAAACCATCAAGGTCTTTTAAAATGAAGACAGAAGAGAAATTCAAATATAAATACTATCTCCATGGTTATTCCCAGCCAGCAATCATTTGGCATTGCAATGCAAAACAATCAAGCACCAATAAAACACTAGTGATGTTGTTTTTTAAAAAGAGAGGGGGGAAATGAAAAGGGAAAAAAATCTCTCTGAAGTTCAAGAACATCCTCTGCCTACACTAAACAAAATGATACAGATAATTCCAGCATCACAAGTACTATTTGTGGTTAAGTTAAATGGTAGCTGTTTCATCATGCTATATTATGCATCACATTTTTATTACTGTATCTAAAACATCCCTTTTAAAGAGTTACAGCTGATTTTGCAAATAACAAAGAACATATCCTGAAAAGAGATTAATAATAATAACAACAGCAATAATACAAATCTTCACTGCAATTATAAATCAAAATAATAGTTACCATTAAAAAATTAAGAGAACGTTGTCTGGAAATGACATATTGTACAGGAATGTCTTCCCCACTCAATTTCTGAGAAGATGATTTCCATTAGTTACAGCAGAGTTACAGAACATTACATATCCAGCAAATAAGATACTCCCTTCTGATGCTGAAGGAGTTACATAACAAGAAAGTTAGAGCTTTGGAATGAGGAACTGATTTACAATTTTATGGGGGAGATCCAAGTGCAGCTCACAGGTCTGCATGAGGTGCAGTAATTTGGATCTCTGTGAACTTATGTCAGATATGTCACTCTTGCTTAGCTCAAATCGGGCAGCTGTTGGAAGGGGAATGAAAATGCAGATGGAAGAAAAATCAATATGTACCAAATACAATGGGGGGGGGGAAGCGGATTACATTGGTAAAGAGAGAATGAATATATATGAAAATTTTTAAGTCTGGCCCTGCAACTCTTACCCAAGTAATTACTCCCATGAAAATCAATAGAACTGCCTGTGTGTTTAAGGACTGCTCATGTGAGTAAGGAGGGTATCAGAACACCAGTATGAAATGTGCTACTTGCATCCAGTAAATGCCACTAGAGTTGCATAACCAGAAGCGTATTTTTGGATGCTAGCCCTCTGACAGCGTCTCAGGTTTTTATGTGCCCGTACCACAAGTAAAGTGAAAAGCCTTTTAAAAAGCAAAGGTGTAATTGACCATGTATTGGAAGTCACAGTTAGGTGCTATAATATATAGCTTATAAATTATAGCTTTAGCTTCATAGGAACCATATAATAATCAAACAATGATAGGCAGCCATAGCTGTTTATTGTGAAAGTGCTACATTTTGACATTATAATTTTAGAACTTTTAGATAATGTTTCTAATGCACTGAAATTTATGTGTTTTGGTGCTGACCTCAAACACTGAATGCTGAATGGACAGTAGGATGAAAAGCTTCAATAAGTAAAGATCAATAAGAGATTTTCTTGGTACTTCTAAAAACATAAAAAGTTTTCAGGATGCTAAAATTCTAACTATAAATAAATAGCGACTTTCTTTCTTAATACGATGACTATAAAATCTGCCATAAGGGGAAAATATTTAGTGTAAAATGACAAAAAGTCATTTGTTGTATTCTTATTTGCAGTGTGAAGACGATTAATAGTTATTGTTTATATTGTGGTAGCCCCTAGCGTGCTATAGATTAAGTGCACCAGGAAGTGTAGAGATGACACCCTTCCTGTACATTTTTTATACAGTCATTTGGGTTTCCTGGTATGCTGGTAAGAGAAACAACAAAGGAACATAGGGTAGGGCAGGTACAGGCTACAGCTAGAGAATATTAGGAAGTGTTGTTACTTACATAGTTTCTGTTCTTAATAAAGGGTTTATCTTGAAACTTGTCTGCTCATTAATAAGATACTACACTTAAAAATTCCAATCATAGACCAGGACCCCATTGTACTAGGCACTGTACAAACAGTACAAAAAGATGGTCCCTGCTATCACAGAGCTAATAATCTGAATAGGTAGTAGAGATAACAGCCAACTTGTTTTAAATCAAGTTTATTAACATTGGCTGTAAAAGTGAATAAAAAGCTAGATTTTTTTAAAAAAAAGTGTATAGGATGATTTTGCTTTTTCTTTCTTTCCCAGATTTTAAACACTGATCTCGACAATCATTTTACATTCCTAATAAAGTTAGAGAAGAGTATAATATTCTATCATATCATATATGTCAATCAAAAATTATATAGTATCAGTAATCATCTGCAAAGAGTGATGTTCACACAAGCTCCTCTCTGCTAGGAATCAAATTGCTGTGTAAAAAATATTAAGAATGGAAAATTTGGTCAAAAATGCAAGCAAGGGACCCGAGCCAATGACAAAGGACTGTTCTCAAACCAGAGTATTTCAGTATAGTGTTAATAAGGTTACATCTTGGGAAACAGGATGTCAAGGCAGTAGATGGTTTCTATTCTTTGATCTGCCAGTGATTTGTCTTGTGACCTTCAGCACCTCACTGTGTGTCTGTTCTCAATCTGTAAAATGGGGATAATAATAGTTCTTCTCTCCCATCCGCTGTCTTTCTTGTATATTTAGACTCCAAGGTCATTCAGCCAGCAACTATTGCTTGTAATTTGTATGTACAGAGACCTATCACAATCTAGCCATATATTTTCGTTACTAAAATGGCCCCCTCTGCTGTGGTCTCTTGGCATTACTGTGAAACAAATAATGGATGATAATAATAATTAGAGGAGAATATATTTACTGTATCAATCTGCTACAAGGCTTTCTGGATATGTATGTATTTCAAGACGTATTCTACATCTCTCTTTTCTATGATGATTTGAATATGGCTACTCTTCATTGACAAATCAATTGTTATCACAATTACTTTGATTTTAAGTCCACCATTATAAATACTTAAACAATGATTCCCATTGTTTCAGATGAAATGCCAATTATTGTAAAAGTCAGATATATAGCTTATAGATCTTGTTACATCTTTGCATGGAAGTACAATGTTAAGAAATTCATTCCCTGTCCTCAGCCTGTCACAGGAAAACATACTTTATTATAGGTCTGATAGTGACAAACTGAGTGTCTGTATATTCATTTAGATTTGTAAATTAGGTGCTAGAAAATCGCACATGGGCTAATAAGCAGGGATGGTAAATCTTTGAACATTTGAAGTTCATTCCAGAGATACATGCGTATGAAGAAGTTCAGCTCCAGATGTCTAGGAAGTTCAACCTGGAAGTTCAGCCTCCCTGGTCTAGGAAGTAGCCTGGAAATCTTGGGGTGGGTGTTGCAGGAGAGAGGGAAGCTTCAGAACAGTTCCAATTCTTCTTTCTTCTGGCTGGGCAAGAAAATGATGAATAACCAGTATTTATTAGCATTTTACATTTATAGCTCTGAATAAAATAAGAAAGTATAAAGGCACATGATGACTGAATTTATGAAATACTTCAACCTTTAAAAATATCCAGACCAGTTTGGTTTGGAGAACAGATCTGTAACATGAGGTCACTGAAAATTTTCAAAAGAAAATTAACAGGTTAGGTTTACATTTTTTTTTATTATTTCCCCCCCCCATTTTAAAATTTAAAATGAAAGCAAGTTTTATAAAGTGTTTATTTCAAACTCTTTTTCTCCCTTTCTATTCTTTCCCCCCGCATCCCCACTCCCTGGGCAATCTTTTCTCTACTGGAAGAGTAGAGGGAATGTGGTTTCGGAGGTGGGATTTGTGTTTGTTTTTTTTTACTGTTTTCCAGTGGCAAAAGTAAATGAGTGAGAGAGTAGTTTTTGCTTGTGTTATCTAACTTTCCTGCCCTCTTCTAGTTGAAGAATCGGAAGGGGAGGAGTAAAACCTGAGGAAAAAGTCATAATTTTTCCACTATTGCAAAATGAAAAATTTCATCGAACAAAATTTTGTTAATTTTAAATTAACCCCATTAAGTCTACAAGGGGATCATTATGATTGTCTACTGACCTCCTGTATAACACAGAACATAATATTCCACCCAGTAATTAATGTTGGAGGGGATTACTCTTTTTTACTATGTAAAAAAGTCCAGGATTGTCACTCTGAAACCTAGAATGTCTCTTGAGTCATTGTGAAGCAAAAGAAACAGTTACATGCGGGGATGCGAACTCTTTTTGCTTAGAATATCACCAGGTTCCGTCATCACTAAAATTCACAGTCTGTTACCATCCAGGTTTTAAATTCTCAGCCATTTATTGCAGTTTTACACCTTATGAATTACATCTGTATGACAGCATGAGTTTTCACTGGTAATACTGATGCGAATACTACTACTTATCTCTTACAACACTTTTCATCAGTAGATCTCAAAGGAGGTAAAAATAATTATCCCCATTTTAGACATGGGGAAGCTGAGGCACAGAGCAATGAAGTGACTTGTCCAAGGTCACCCAGAAGGCCAATGGAAGAACAGAATTCATGTTTCCTGAGCTCCAGTCCAATGCTCTATCTACTAGGACACACTGCCTCCATAAGTGAATAGTGTTTCAACCATGGGAACAGTGTTTATCCGGTACTGCTTTTCTATAGATTGGTTCATCTGTTTTTATGCACTGCCTGAATGAAATGATAAGGTACATGTTAAAATTAATTCTTGGTTGTACAGTCATATTAGGTAACTGCATAGGTTTATCAGAATTTCATTCAGAAATCAGTTGCACAGAATTCTTATAAAGAATTTAGTGAGAAATATAGTTTTTGTGGGAAGAGGGAAAAAAAGCAAGTGAATAAAATAACTCATGTGACCTGCAGCTTTTGCATAAAGTGGTCCATTGTTTAATCCAAAATGGTCCTATCAACTTGTCAAGGAAGTGTGAGAAATGCCTCATGAGCATCACCTCATTGGCAAAGATGGTGGAGACAGTGAATGGAACAATTGCTCTTCAATATATACTGTACTCCACACACTCCCCTTTCCAGGATTCTCACCAAACTTGTATTTTGCAACTGCAGCTGTTTTTAGTACCAGGAATACACTTACAAGGAACTGGGAACTACAGGCCAGTCAGCCTCACCTCAGTCCCTGGAAAAATCATGGAGCAGGTCCTCAAAGAATCAATCCTGAAGCACTTGCATGAGAGGAAAGTGATCAGGAACAGCCAGCATGGATTCACCAAGGGAAGGTCATGCCTGACTAATCTAATCTAATCGCCTTTTATGATGAGATTACTGGTTCTGTGGATGAAGGGAAAGCAGTGGATGTATTGTTTCTTGACTTTAGCAAAGCTTTTGACACGGTCTCCCACAGTATTCTTGTCAGCAAGTTAAGGAAGTATGGGCTAGATGAATGCACTATAAGGTGGGTAGAAAGCTGGCTAGATTGTCGGGCTCAACGGGTAGTGATCAATGGCTCCATGTCTAGTTGGCAGCCGGTATCAAGTGGAGTGCCCCAAGGATCGGTCCTGGGGCCGGTTTTGCTCAATATCTTCATAAATGATCTGGAGGATGGTGTGGATTGCACTCTCAGCAAATTTGCGGATGATACTAAACTGGGAGGAGTGGTAGATACGCTGGAGGGGAGGGATAGGATACAGAAGGACCTAGACAAATTGGAGGATTGGGCCAAAAGAAATCTGATGAGGTTCAATAAGGATAAGTGCAGGGTCCTGCACTTAGGACGGAAGAACCCAATGCACAGCTACAGACTAGGGACCGAATGGCTAGGCAGCAGTTCTGCGGAAAAGGACCTAGGGGTGACAGTGGACGAGAAGCTGGATATGAGTCAGCAGTGTGCCCTTGTTGCCAAGAAGGCCAATGGCATTTTGGGATGTATAAGTAGGGGCATAGCGAGCAGATCGAGGGACGTGATCATTCCCCTCTATTCGACATTGGTGAGGCCTCATCTGGAGTACTGTGTCCAGTTTTGGGCCCCACACTTCAAGAAGGATGTGGATAAATTGGAGAGAGTCCAGCGAAGGGCAACAAAAATGATTAGGGGACTGGAACACATGAGTTATGAGGAGAGGCTGAGGGAGCTGGGATTGTTTAGCCTGCAGAAGAGAAGAATGAGGGGGGATTTGATAGCTGCTTTCAACTACCTGAAAGGGGGTTCCAAAGAGGATGGCTCTAGACTGTTCTCAATGGTAGCAGATGACAGAACGAGGAGTAATGGTCTCAAGTTGCAGTGGGGGAGGTTTAGGTTGGATATTAGGAAAAACTTTTTCACTAAGAGGGTGGTGAAACACTGGAATGTGTTACCTAGGGAGGTGGTAGAATCTCCTTCCTTAGAGGTTTTTAAGGTCAGGCTTGACAAAGCCCTGGCTGGGATGATTTAACTGGGAATTGGTCCTGCTTTGAGCAGGGGGTTGGACTAGATGACCTTCTGGGGTCCCTTCCAACCCTGATATTCTATGATTCTAAGGCATCTTGGGATGAAGCAGGAGGATCATGATTCTCAGGCTCTGGTGGAAGAGCTGGCACAGTTTCCTCTTTCTTTTGCGCAGCCTTATGACAGGCTCTGAGATCCCATGCACAGATGTAGCCCCCTGCTCCTTTTGCTGAGCCTGATCCCCTCCATCCCAAATACACAACTCTAGCTTCAATGACCTGTTCCACAGCCAGCTCCCTAATCCTGCTGTGCTATGTAATAACAGTAAACAAAAATTGCTTTCTTTTAACATTGTTTGAGGAAATTGATAAGAATATGTATTATCTTTAAAGCTACGCTGTCTTTCTTTCACTCTGCTTCTCTGTAGAGTTTCTGCCAATAAACCTCTCTAAGTCTCTGGACTTTGACTTCCTGGTACAGACTGAAAGAAACCTGGCCCCACTTCCCCTACGGTTTCTGCCCCACCTCCCCACACCTATTCCCGCTCCTGCTCCTGCTCCACAGCTTTTAACTACCCTCACACTATCTTTGCCTATTCCTGTGCCCTTGGGAGCTGGTGGCACTCTACAGGGTAGCCCATACCATGTCTTACTCCCATACAAGGAAAGAGGAAGCTAATAGAGGGAAGCTATAATTGTAAGGGTCTCCGCAGGCTATCGAGGAGACTGAAGCACGAGTAGCAGCATTTCTCAGCCAGTTCCTACTGCCTCTGGCAGCCTCTCCAGTTCCGTTACTGGTGCTGTGGTGATGTATAGCCATACATCTCTTTGCCTGGGCCCTGGACTGGCTCTGAACATAACCCTTGTTGTTTGTTCATTGAAATGTTTCTTTAACACTGTATGTTGAAATGAAGTGTGTTGGAATACTTCAGACTCCTCACCCTCATATCTTCTATAATTATATAGACTAAAATCAAAGAAAGCATGGCGTTTCTTATCTTAAGAACTCCCTGCATTTTGTTGCCAGTGTTTTAAATGAAGTAAATAGCCATTAGACCATATGCAGTTTTAGTGGGTTTCTAGGCAACTGTTGGATCATAATCATAGAAATGTAGGCCTGGACAGGACCTTGAGAAGTCATCAAATCCAGCCCCCTGCACTGTGACAGGTCGAAGTATACCTAGACCATCCCTGACGTGTTTGTCCAACTTGTTTTTAAAAACTTCCAATGATGGGGACTCCACAGCCTCTCTTGGAAGTCTATTCTAGAGCTAAACTACCGATATTGTTAAAAAGTTTTCCCTCGTATCTCGCCTAAATCTTCCTTGCTGAAAATTATACCCATTACGTCTTGTCCTTCCTTCAGTTGACATGGAAAACAACTGATCATTGTCCTCTTTATAACAGCCCTTAACATATTGGAAGACTGTTATCAGGTCCCCTCTCAGTCTTCTTTTCTCAAGACTAAACATGATCAGTTTTTTTCTAACATTTCCTCATAGGTCAGGTTTTCTAAACCTTTTATCAATTTGTCCACATCTTTCCTTAATTGTGATACCCACAATTGGACACAGTACCCCAGCTGGGGCCTCACCAGTGCCAAGTAGAGTGGGACAATTGCCTCCTGTGGCTTCAATACAACACTCCTGTTAATACACCCCAGAATCATATTAGCCTTTTTTTGCAGCTGCATCACATTGATGTCTCATATTCAGTTTACAGTCCGCTATAAGCCCCCAAATCCTTTTCAGCAGTACTATCACCTAGACAGATAGTCCCCATTTCATAGTTGTACATTTGATTTTTTCCTTCTTGAGAGAAGTACTTTGCACTTGTCTTTATAATGTTTTGTAATATCAGTTTGTGAACTGGACTTTGAAGTACTATCCAGTACAGCTTATTCAAGAGATTTATTAATGAAGTGGATATTTACTGGCAAGATATACAGTCAAGTTAAGTCTCAGGCTACCCTACAGCCTATGTCGGCAAAACTTATGTTGATCAGGGGTGTGAGTATTCCGCCCACTCCCCCCCCCCGCCCCGAGTGACATAAGTTACACCAACATAAGCATTTGTGTGCACAGTGCCATGTCAGTGGGACAGTTTCACAGGGGTGTGCATTTTTTAATGCCAACGGGAGAGGTTCACCAGATGCGGTGCAGCTGTCATATAGAGATACCCTCAGAGTTTGTTGGGCATAAAGGAGATTTGCCTGAAGATAAAATCCTACACACTGTTTTCGTCCAAGGCAATATACCGTAAGTGGAGGAACCCAGAAACCCAGAGCTGCTTCTTACTATATTTTAATAAATGAAAGTTTTGCATCCTGGTTGCTCATATTTTGTGATCCTTTCATAATCTTAACAGTACCACTGGTTTCCTTTAGTCAGACCAGCTGCTATAGTAATTTCACAGAACCCCAGTCCTATTTCATATTTATCCTGCAAACATAGGTAGAAGGCGACGTTTGTACTATTTGCCTCTCATTCCTCCCTTCTAAATTTAATTAACCCAAATGTGGATTCATCTCAGTAGCCACTGTGCAGTACCACCCTCAGACTGTCTGATTTAAACACTCTCTTGGTTGTGTGAATGTTTTTTTCTAACATGGCAGCAGTTCTTTCCTCTCTGCACAGCGTGTTACTGTTCCTTGGTATCTATAAAGACATTGTAACCATAGATACCATGCACAATTCAAACATGAATCTTCCAGGCAATACAATTTCACCTGTAAATATTTTGATGAGGAGAATGATAATGCTTCAGATCAAGGTCTCAACAGAGAAAATGCATATATATATTAAATGAAAACACTGATTAGGGGAATTAAAGCAGTATTCTCAGCAATGCTGCTTCTTAGGAATAGAGGATAGAGATGAATGTAAGCCTCAGAACTTTCACATGGCAGTGCAACGTGCTACTGCTGGGTCAGTATGGGTATTTTTATTTTTGTGTTTGTAATGACTAAGAGCCTGATGCAAAGCCCATCACAAACAGTGGGTGTCATTCCATTGACTTCCATGGGTTTTGGACCAGTCCCGCTTAGCTTTACTGCTAGCTTTAAAGTGGTGCTGTAAGTAATTTGTAAAGTGCTCTGTTCCAAATGTAGGCAGAGTTGGCTCATCCCTTCATCCCAAAGGTTAATATATTGCAGTAAATTGTAGAGCTAGTTAAAAAACCTGAAATATATGGGGCAAAAATGAATGTACAGAGTTTATCAATGGAAGAAATATTTTTGGTGAAAATTTTCTCAGTGAGTCTTGTAAATTGAATTTTCATAAAGCTTAGTGCATGGATTTTCCAATGAAGACTTTAAAACTGAAGTTCCCTCTGCTCTGTGTGCACATTAAAAAGACCATCATGCATTTTTAAGAGTAGACTAAACGAGGAGATGAGAAATATATAATACAGCACCTTGTCCTTAAGGACCTATACCACACACCAGATGGAAAACAAACTGTGTCCAGCATTACCAATATCACCACTGATGTTACCAGAGCTACAATATGTCATTGTAGCAGCTCCATTCACCCTGCTGCTCCTGTTGGGGCTACCTCATTGTTTGCCCAGTTTCTGGCTGTTGTTAGTGAATGGACTAGATTAGAGGATTTTAAATGTCCTGTTTATTGATGTCTCACTTTGTCCTTGGATCGTGTAAGATGATGATGTGGATATTACTATGTAAATTGTTGCAAATAGGTATATCTAGGTCTGTGACTGCTGCCATTTCCGTAAATTATGTTGTTGCATTTAGAACTCTTTTATACGTCAAACTTTAGGAGCATAGCTGGTGGTAAAGATGGTCACCTTCCCCCCACTTTTTACCTGGTTGATTATTCCCCCTGTTCTTTCTTTGTTCTGTGTAATGATTTTGACATATAAACCTCTTCCCATGTCCTTACCACGTATTGCAGCTTACAGTCTCTTCTTCCCTTCCCCCCTCCCCCCTCTGGTGACACCAGAAAAACACACTCTGCAAAAATAAAAAGGTTAATTAAAAAAAGTACTAAATGTGATTAACACATTAAAAAAAGAGAGAAAAATATATCACTCTTTTTTCTTGGTGGCAGCACTAGGGCAGGGGAAGGAAAGAAATGTGATGACTGTAAGAGCAGCCTGCCCATTTAAAGATCAGGAGGCCTGGGCTGGCCAACCCTCTAATAAGCCTTGTCCTACCGCACTTGTGGTGGGTTTAGGACTTAAAAAAGGGAGGAGGCCCAGCAGTTTGAGGTGGGAACTGGAGGAGAAAAGTTGAGCTGGATTGTGGTTAGATTGCTGAGTTTTCTGTTGTGGTGGGCCCTAGGAACAAGAGATCAGGCTCTGTGAAACTCCTGGGGCCAGTGTTCCACAAAGAACTGGGAGCTGAAAAGAAGCTGAAGGGAGATTAGAAGTTTCAACCTAGAGAGGGGCAAAAGATGCTTCATTAAGGTTTTGGCTGGTCGTTCTGAGTTCTGTTGAGGTGTCTTGGGGAGAAGCCCTGTGACCTATTTCTCTGGAAAGAAGAGTGAAATGCTGATGAGTTCTGTTGTGATTTAGAAGGACTTTGCAGCTAGCCTAGGGGGAGCTGGGTGAAGGGACTTTGAAGAGGCCAGCTGGGAAAATCCCTCTTGGGCCCTGACCAGTTACAGCTAGACTTAGATAACCCAGAAGAGGATTGAACTTTTGAGTGATCAGGCTGGAGGGCTAGGTTACAGAAGATCCAGACAGAGGTGACCAACAGGACGATGCTACCAAGAGGAAGGCCCAGCAACCCCTTACTCAGGCACAAGGGGGGTCCAAGCCAGTCTTTTCTGTGCATGTGATGCTCACTCTGAAGCAGGACCCTCAATAACAGGGACTGTCTGAGTTATATATGCAGTTGCACAGAGTTTGGGCTTAACATACACATCTGTCTTTTGACATCCAGAGGCAGATGAGAACCCCATGTTTCTTACATCTCCTAAGGCATTGCAAAACCTTGGGTCAGACCCAGCAACCATTTTAAATTTGATTTATTGGAAATGCGGAGGTCTCTGATACCCCTAGGATGTTTGAAGATGCAACTTGAGTCATTTCTTGGATTTTTTTTTTAATTTGACAGTTCAGTATATTTTAACACTATAAAGGAAGCAGAGCTGTAGGGCTCCCTCAAAGTAAGAAGCATATTTCAAAGGCAGGAATAGAAACAACCTAACACTGGCTTTGAGCCTATACAACCGCCTTTCCACTCCAGGCTCTTCCTGTTGTGAGTGAGAGTGCTGCTGATCACGCAAGTACAATTCACATCAGCAATACTTGCCACAGCAAACTGAATAACCTCCTTACCTTCAATACTATTGTGATGCAGAGGTTTCATTTTTTCCAAGCAAAAAGCAGCTTTCACCATGGAGAAAATAAACCTTGTTTTTCATTTTGGAGAAAGTGCAAGACAGTGCATCAGGAAACAGTTTGGGTGGAGGAGCAGTTCTGTTCTTCTTCCTAAAATTTGTCAAAGGTAAATGTTATCCATTTGTTTGATTTGTGTGGGCATGCACACACCCACAATTTTAATTGCACAATTATGATAAAAATGTATGTCTAGCTGAGTTTCCTGTCAGAAATGATTGAGTTAAATTTCAGAAATGAATGAGTTGTTAATAGAATTCATTCTTGTAAACCAATAACATTTTACTATCTTACCTAGAACATATACTTATATATAGTATGAACTGCATGGGGTTAAGACACATCAGGCAACACCAAGTCATAGCTTAAATGTGAGACCTTATTGCAAATCTAGAAAACATTAGTTTTCAAAATTCAAATAACACTCACCAGAGTCTTCAGCAATGAATGCTAGAATCCTAGGAATAATGAGAGTAAGATGGTATATTTCCTCCAGCCCATGATCAGAGTCATGCTACCATCCTAACAGATAGCTTGTACCTTGAAGGTAGCCAGTCTAGTGCTCTGTCTTACATGCAGCAGTATGAATTGCATAGTGGAGTGCCCACTGGTGAATACATCCTAAGAGTTTGAACCTAGTGTTGCCGGCACCCAGTGCCGAGAGGCTGAACAACAGCTTGAGTTGGTTCGTTACCCGGTGTGCTGCACCCAATAATCACAACGGGGTGGAGAAGCAGAAAAGTTTATTTGAAGCTTCAAAAAGGTAAAGGGAGATTTGAATCTCAAATCCTGTACAACAGAGCAGGAAGTTACACAGGCTTTTATACATCCTTTTTCCCAGCATACTTATCCAATAGCAAGCTGCTCCAAGTATCCATATAGCCAGCCAATCCAGTTCCCAGCTAGTTCCCTGATTCTCTGTATCATTTGTTAAACTATACATAAAGCTGCTTTATTCAGCATTGTTCTTCCATATCTCCCCTGTTTGGCCTTGCTTAGTTTCAGGCAGTCTGACTCTGCAACATACTGTTGCAGATTCTCAGCATAACTGCTGTGTGTGCCTCCAGGCGGGGGGGCCAAGGACACTTGGGCCTAGCACGCAGAGCTGCTGCGAGTGCCTCCAGGCAGGAGGGGGGGGCAAGGACACCGGGGCCTAGTACGAGGGGGCTTCATCGCCACTCGTGGTCTTCCATCCCCTCGAGTTACCTAGTGGCCATGCCCCAGTGTCCCCAACAACTCCCCCCTTTGAGAACACTCAACAACCTTGGCTCTGAGTTTTCTCACTTGGGCTACTTATTTCTTTACAATAGGACTTTGCATAAGCACTTTGTGATAGCCCTGAAGAGACTGACTTATTAACTTTTGCAAAAGGGCCCTGACACATGATACCGCACAGCATAATACCAGTAATACAAGCAATACAGGAAAGAGAAATTTCAATAGCAGGCTAAATAAACCACCAAGCCAAGATGACAAACCCCAGCCTGAAAACAAGGTTTGCAACCAATCGTTCTCTGGGGCAGTATAGGCAACCTGTGCTCCGGCTCGGGCATGGGCCTCAGCCTGTACCACCTTTTCATAGATCTCATAACTGCTATCATTTACATATACACAACATCGGGGCCCGATGAGGGCACAAACCCCTCCTTGGGATGCCAAGAGATAGTCCAAAGCCAGCCTGTTTTGGAGGGAAAACGTCCTGAGCTGCTGTACCTCTTTATTTAATGTTTTTACTGCTGACCCTAAATCACTAACCGAGTCCTCTAACTCTAAGGCCACTTTCTCAAGTACCATCTGCAGCCTTATAGTATAGCAGCCTATGCATGCCATGGCTGGCCTGGAAACCAGTGGCGCTATTCCCAGTACAGAGCACCCTACAAGCTTCTCGGTTGTGAGGGGATTCTTCATATTGCCCTCCAATGCCGTAGTCAGTCGCCGCAGGGTCTTTTCTCGTGACTCAACAGAGGTGTCTCGGGCATTTCTCATCTTTCCTTTGGGCAGTGTGGCAGTTATGGAAAGATGAGGAACTCCATGAGCTATATAACAGCTACCTGTCCAGTTGGCTGGCAGCACCTTGTAAGCCTTTCGGCCACATACAAAATAGTGACCCTGTAGGGCCCAGTAAGGATTGTTTCTTAAGGGGATTCCTGAGATATTTAAGGCTGCTTTTCCAAACAGTTCATATGCCCCTAGGGGGGCATCCCATCCTCCTGATTGGGTACAAGTGGGGGCATTTCTAATTGTGCTGTTCAAATTACACTCACCATAGGGACCACTACAAACCCACCATTGTCTTGCTACATTGGAGATATTAACTGGACGGCAAGTTACATTTCCAAACCCCTTTTTTGTGGTAAGATTATTTGTAAGTGTTTCCCTAAAAGGGGAGGAACCATTACACCCACACCGTTGGCCTCCCCTTTTGGTCTTTATCCAATACCCATCAGCCCACTGTGTAATAACACAGGAGCTCTTTCCCACAGGACGCCCATAGGGATCAGACTGGTTTCAGGTAAAACATAACACTCCCTCAGTGAGTACTGCAACTGAATACTCCTGGTCCTGATAGGTGGCTTGCTGTAAAGAGGTCTTATTCCAGAATGGCGAGTCCGTTCTTTCCTGCTCTTTGGTGGTGGCTAATTCTGCTAGGGTCAAGGGCAGCATGTCAAGGGGCATTCCCGTTTTGGGGGATAGTGGAGTTGGAGCACATACCCAGCAATCAGTCTGGTTTGTTAAATTAGCAACACGGTGCGCAAGCAAAACAAAGGAGTTATGCTCCCGATATGCACAGTTTGGAAATACCAATACAGAGAATAACAATGTTACCCAATTAATTATTACCAGAGTCTTCCCAACCCAGGGTCTCCAATACCTGGGTGGGCCCATTTTAGCATTAAGGTGCCCACTATTTGTGTCTTTTAAACAGTAGATTTAGCCCGAGATCGTCACTAGATGAGGAGTCAGCAGGTTGGACGGTCCACTGTTCTGCTGACGAGGGGGCAGGTACTGCCTTCAGACGAGAGTGATGGATCCAGTTCTTGTGGCCCTCGATCTTTGCCGCTGTATGGGAGGTCAGCAGGACGGTATAGGGTCCTTTCCACTTTTCCTGGAGAGGCTCGTCTTTCCAGGTGCGAACAAGCACAGAGTCACTGGGCTGTAAGGAGTGGACGGGAGAGTCCAAGGGGAAAGGCTGGGAATCCTTGGTATACCTGTGAAGAGACAAGAGAACAGCAGACAGAGAACACATATACTGTGACAAAAAAACATTACCCAACTCCCATTCCCCTGACAGAACCAGGGTGCCATTCATAGGCCATGCCCTTCCAAACATAATTTCAAAGGGACTGAGCCCTAATCTACCCTTTGGGAGAACGCGGATATGGAGTAGGACGAGGGGCAAAGCATCAGGCCATCGCAGTGAGGCTTCTTGGCACACTTTTGAGAGATGCCGTTTAAGGGTCTGATTGGTACGCTCCACTACCCCACTGGCTTGCGGTCTCCAGGGCGTATGGAGTTTCCAGGGGATCTGTAAGGCATGTGAGATGCTTTGAATGATTTTTGACGTGAAATGTGTCCCGTTGTCAGATTCCATCCACAGGGGGAGTCCAAAGCGAGGAATGATCTCCTTAACAAACTTGAGGGCCACTGTTCTGGCAGTGCAGTTATGGCATGGGAAGGCTTCTGGCCATCTGCTGAACCGATCCACTATAACAAGGAGATATTTGAACCCTTGGGTCCAGGGAAACTCAGTAAAGTCTATTTGCCACACTTGTCCAGGGCCCGGAGTGGGTTCTAGGGCAGCTGGTGGCACAGGATGTCCCGGTCGGGGGTTATTCTTTTGGCAGACTAAGCAGTCCGCTTGTACCTGGGCAGCCAGGGGTCGGAGTCCGGAAGTGATAAAGTATTTTCCCATTAGCTGGATAAGTGTTTCCCTGCCAGCATGAGTGGTTTGATGTAGTTTCTGCAGCACTGGCCGGATTAGGCCCTTTGGTAAGAGGACCTTCCCTTCTGGGGAATGGAGCCATCCCTCCTTTTCCCGGAGACCGAGTTTGTCAGTTAGCTGTCTCTCCTCCCCAGAGTACTGAGGGGTTGGAAGCTCCCCTACTGATGGGATAAGGGCATGCATATGGGCGTTCTCAGCCTGAGGGGATGGCAGGTGGGCAGCATGCTTAGCCTCTCTATCTGCCCGGGCGTTACCTCTGGCCACATCTTGATCCTCCCTTTGATGGGCTTTACAGTGTACCACCGCCACTTCCGAGGGGAGTTGTACGGCTTCTAGGAGCCGGAGGATTTGGGGCCCGTACTTGACTGGGGAGCCTTGGGCTGTCAGCATTCCCCTTTGCTTCCATAGGCCAGCATGAGCATGCAGCACACCAAAAGCATACTTTGAATCAGTAAAAATGTTGACCCGCTTTCCTTTTGACAGTTCAAGTGCACGGGTCAGGGCTATTAGTTCGGCAAGCTGGGCAGAGGTCCCAGCAGGCAAACCTTCAGCTTCCACAGTGTCATGGAGGGTCACAACAGCATAACCCGCCCTCCTTTGCCCATCTATTACAGTACTGCTACCATCAGTGTACCACTCATAATCTGCATTTGGGAGGGGTACATCCTTTAAATCCAGACGGCTGGAGTACTGGACATCTATGATCTCTAAACAGTCATGTTTCTGTTCCTCTGTTTCTGGCAAGAGAGTGGCTGGGTTAAGGGAGGGGCAAGGCTGTAGGGTGACTTCAGAGTTCTCTAACAGCTTAGCCTGGTACCGAGCAATCCGAGCCTGGGTGAGCCAAAGCCCTCCCTTTGCATCCAATAAGGCTCGGACCATATGGGGAGTATAGATTTGCATAACCCCTCCCAATGTTAGCTTCTCGGCTTCCTCAAGCAATAGGGCAGTAGCTGCGACCGCCCGTAAACATGCCGGCCAACCCTTTGCAACCTGATCCAATTGCTTAGAAAAATAAGCTTTTTGAAGCTTCAAAAAGGTAAAGGGAGATTTGAATCTCAAATCCTGTACAACAGAGCAGGAAGTTACGCAGGCTTTTATACATCCTTTTTCCCAGCATACTTATCCAATAGCAAGCTGCTCCAAGTATCCATATAGCCAGCCAATCCAGTTCCCAGCTAGTTCCCTGATTCTCTGTATCATTTGTTAAACTATACATAAAGCTGCTTTATTCAGCATTGTTCTTCCATATCTCCCCTGTTTGGCCTTGCTTAGTTTCAGGCAGTCTGACTCTGCAACATACTGTTGCAGATTCTCAGCATAACTGCTGTGTGTGCCTCCAGGCGGGGGGGCCAAGGACACTTGGGCCTAGCACGCAGAGCTGCTGCGAGTGCCTCCAGGCAGGAGGGGGGGGCAAGGACACCGGGGCCTAGTACGAGGGGGCTTCATCGCCACCTGTGGTCTTCCATCCCCTCGAGTTACCTAGTGGCCATGCCCCAGTGTCCCCAACACTAGGTTTGTTGGCCTTCGTGTCCCCATGCAATGAAGTTGCTGTGGGGTGTATGGTGAGATACAGTCTGTCATAAATATAAAGGGAAGGGTAAACCCCTTTGAAATCCCTCCTGGCCAGGGGAAAGCTCCTCTCACCTGTAAAGGGTTAAGAAGCTAAAGGTAACCTCGCTGGCACCTGACCAAAATGACCAATGAGGAGACAAGATACTTTCAAAAGCTGGGAGGAGGGAGAGAAACAAGGGGTCTGTGTCTGTCTGTATGCTGCTTTTGCCAGGGACAGAACAGGAATGGAGTCTTAGAACTTTTAGTAAGTAATCTAGCTAGGTTTGTGTTAGATTATGATTTCTTTAAATGGCTGAGAAAAGAATTGTGCTGAATAGAATAACTATTTCTGTCTGTGTATCTTTTTTGTAACTTAAGGTTTTGCCTAGAGGGGTTCTCTATGTTTTTGAATCTAATTACCCTGTAAGATATCTACCATCCTGATTTTACAGGGGGGATTTCTTTATTTCTATTTACTTCTATTTTTATTAAAAGTCTTCTTGTAAAAAACTGAATGCTTTTTCATTGTTCTCAGATCCAAGGGTTTGGGTCTGTGGTCACCTATGCAAATTAGTGAGGCTTTTTATCCA
Source organism: Lepidochelys kempii (assembly GCF_965140285.1). NCBI lineage: Eukaryota > Metazoa > Chordata > Testudines > Cheloniidae > Lepidochelys > Lepidochelys kempii. The sequence goes on from NC_136387.1 coordinate 27,643,514, forward strand.
ACATTTCCCAGGAAAGGGGGGGTGCAAGTGTTGGGAGGATTGTTCATTGTTCTTAAGATCCAAGGGCCTGGGTCTATAGTCACCTAGGCAAATTGGTGAGGCTTTTTACCAAACCTTGTCCAGAAAGTGGGGTGCAAGGTTTTGGGAAGTATTTTGGGGGGAAGGACGCATCCAAACAGCTCTTCCCCAGTAACCAGTATTAGTTTGGTGGTGGTAGCGGCCAGTCCAAGGACAACGGGTGTAATATTTTGTACCTTGGGGAAGTTTTGACCTAAGCTGGTAAAGATAAGCTTAGGAGGTTTTTCATGCAGGTCCCCACATCTGTACCCTAGAGTTCAGAGTGGGGGAGGAACCTTGACACAGTCTTTCATGGTGCCTGGCTGTTTTTTCTCTCACCAAAGCATAGGGTAAAGATCATTATTCTAGACTTGATAGTGTGGTAGGAAATCCAGCAGTATGTTCCTGAGAGAAAAGTTCCTTCATTTACAAACCCTAGAAATGTGGCAACAATGGATCTAGAATTAGTTGGTATCTAATTTGGCTTAATGCCTTCTCTGTTTCAGTGCCTAGTATCAGGTGAAGAGCAGGTTTGTTTCTGTCCTATAGGTTTAGGGTGTGCAAACTACAGACTCCTGTATTCATGGGGGCAGCTGTCCTGGAAAAGAGACTCCCCTCAGGGGGATGGGGAGTGCAGGACAGGTACCACCATCTGCCAGGGAGGAACAGCTTTACATTTCAGCTCAGCCAAAAGAGGCTTCCTACGTGATACACTGAATCAGTGCATACCAGGTGTCCTGGTCCTTCCCACTTTGTGGCCTATGCCAGCCACCTTCAGGTCCCTTGGTGGAGGGAGACTTTCATGTGGTTTCAATAGCAGCTTCTCTTACTGATGCAAAACTCCACATAGATGTTCTGCCATCAGAGGCTAGCAGCCTAGCTTCCTCAATAAAGGAATTACTAGATGCCATGCAGCACAAGAGCGAAGCCTTAAGCAATGTGGTTGTACTGATATTCACAGTCCAGATAAATTTCTCTCTCATTTTGTCATTAGTTAAGGGATTGGTCAGTAACTCAAAATGTAAATTGCCTTACTGTCCCTAATGTAGAGGAAGTATTCATTCAGCTCTTCCTGTCTAAGGAGATGGGCCCCACACTGGGGAAGCAGGACATTTCTAAACTCAAACCTAAGGAAGGTGGCCAGAGGAGAGCACTTCCCTTTGAGGGAGTCAAAAGACTGAACACAAGAAACCGTCCACACTAGCAGCAGAACAAACACCTCACTATATTACTAGTGAGCTGATCCTATTATGTAAAAAGTTTTGTTTAGAAAACAATTTTTTTTTAAAATAACCTTTAAAATAACTTGGAGACAGAGATTTCTAATAGAACTTGAATTCTAGTCATAATCTGCCTTGTGAGACTTGGCCTTCTGCTGGGAAGTACAAAGCTATATGAATAATATAGTAGCTACCACTGAGAGCATCATTCACTGAATGGAGCAGTTGAAACAGTGTCAGGGGAGACTAAGTTCTGCTTCTCAGTTGCATCATTCTAAATCAAAAGTGATAGCTGATTGAATGAAAATGATACGGAAGGATTTTCAAGAGTATTTACAAATACATCACTCAAATTTTGCTCTCATACTCTGTATTTACATGGGTATTACTGAGAACAGAACTTGATCCATGTATTTCCATATACAGCTGGGCAGGTAACGGTTTTCCTGACCTGTGAACATTTTGAGATTTTGAACATTTTTCACATCTCAAATCAGGATGAAAAATCAAAATATCGAAAAAAATTGTGAACCAAAAAAGCTGGAAAAAAGTTGGTTCTGTTCAAAATATTTTGTTTCAATAATTTCATAGCATTTGTTTTTACTTTGAACAATTTATTTTTACTATATTTAACTTTAATTTCTAAACAAACAGTTATTTTTGTACTGGACACCAGAATTTTTCATTTTGAAAATGATAATATGAAATATTTAGACAATTTTTAAAAAATCTAAATTTATTTTCATTAAGAAATTTGTGAAAACAGACTTCTTCCCAAAGAAGGTTTTGGTTTCAACTTTTTTGCTGATGAAAAAAGTTTTATTTAGCTCATGGACATGTCATGCCATGGAATTTCAAGCAAAATTCTCCATCCCATGGTATTTTCTATATTAGTCATCAGCATCTGTCAAGGTTCCTTCCCCACTCTGAACTCTAGGGTACAGATGTGGGGACCTGCATGAAAAAACCCCTAAGGTTATTTTTACCAGCTTAGATTAAAACTTCCCCAAGGTACAAACTATTTTACTTTTTGCCCTTGGACTTTATTGCTGCCACCACCAAGCGTCTAACAAATATATAACAGGGAAAGAGCCCGCTTGGAAACGACTTTCCCCCCAAAATCCTCCCAAACCCTACACCCCCTTTCCTGGGGAAGGCTTGATAAAAATCCTCACCAACTTGCACAGGTGAACACAGACCCAAACCCTTGGATCTTAAGAACAATGAAAAAGCAATCAGGTTCTTAAACGAAGAATTTTAATTGAAGAAAAAGTAAAAGAATCACCTCTGTAAAATCAGGATGGTAAATACCTTACAGGGTAATCAGATTCAAAACATAGAGAATCCCTCTAGGCAAAACCTTAAGTTACAAAAAGACACAAAAACAGGAATATCCATTCCATTCAGCACCACTTATTTTATCAGCCATTTAAACAAAACAGAATCTAACGCATATCTAACTAGATTGCTTATTAGCCCTTTACAGGAGTTCTGACCTGCATTCCTGCTCTGATCCTGGCAAAAGCCAACACACAGACAGAGAGAACCCTTTGTTTCCCCCCCCCCCGCCCCCCCGCAGCTTTGAAAGTATCTTGTCTCCTCACTGGTCATTTTGGTCAGGTGCCAGCGAGGTTATCTTTAGCTTCTTAACCCTTTACAGGTGAAAGGGTTTTTTCCTCTGGCCAGGAGGGATTTAAAGGTGGTTAGCCTTCCCTTTATTTATGACAGCATCATTGTGAGATAACTGTTAATATGGATCCCACATTTTACAGTCCCTTTTTTGTGAACTTCATGCTTAATTTTATGGAAATAATGGTGCACTGTGTCCTTTTGGTTATAAGATAGATATAGCATAGCTATTCATTTAACATGTAATTACAAAACATTTACTATCGAGTATCCTTGCTACTGCCTGGTACACTGAGGCCCATTCAGGCTCCCAAACAGAGGAGTGAGAGGACCCCTCTGCATGGATTACCCATGTCCCATGCAAAGGGTCAACCACCACTGAAGTACTGCTCTTCCTGGTCCAAATCCTGTGGAGCCCCCTGCATGGGATCAGGAATCTGTTGATGGCCAGGGAGCACATCAGATTTGTTCCATGGGGGATACATGGAACCATGCCACAGGGAAAAACTGATGTAATCTTAGGCTGTCAGAGACCCAAAGGAATGGGCAGGTGCTACAGAGCTTCTTCATGGTTTCCAGAGACAGAATCTTGTTCTGCATAGGTTTAGGGAAAAGCAAATGTGAGATCATAGTGTAGGGCAGAAAGAGGAGTTTTAAAATGTTGAGCACCAAGTAATTTTATCACAAAAACTACTACAAATTTATAGTATGGAAAAGCAAGATATGGTAGGCCAAATCTTAATTGTTCTCTTAGTGCTGATTCAAGGATATGACCCCCACTGTTTAGTCACTTGGAGTTCTTGCCATGCCTTAAGGGGCATTGTATTTAAAGACAAGGTAAATAATCGCAGTTATTCACTATGACTGTTTAATTATTAAAGGAAAAGATGGGGGGAGGGAGAAAACAAAATAGAAAAGGAGTACTTTTGGCACCTTAGAGACTAACCAATTTATTTGAGCATGAGCTTTCGTGAGCTACAGCTCACTTCATCAGACGCATGCCGTGGAAACTGCAGCAGACTTTATATATACACAGAGAATATGAAAAAATACCTCCTCCCACCCCATTGTCCAGCTGGTAATAGCTTATCTAAAGTGATCATCAGGTGGGCCATTTCCAGCACAAATCCAGGTTTTCTCACCCTCCACCCCCCCACACAAATTCACTCTCCTGCTGGTGATAGCCCATCCAAAGTGACAACTCTTTACACAATGTGCATGATAATCAAGTTGGGCCATTTCCTGCACAAATCCAGGTTCTCTCACCCCCTCACCCCCCTCCCAAAAACCACACACACAAACTCACTATCCTGCTGGTAATAGCTCATCCAAAGTGACCATTCTCCCTACAATGTGCATAATTAAGGTGGGCCATTTCCAGCACAAATCCAGGTTTTCTCACATTCCCCCCACCCCCATACACACACAAACTCACTCTCCTGCTGGTAATAGCTCATCCAAACTGACCACTCTCCAAGTTTAAATCCAAGTTAAACCAGAACATCTGAGGGGGGGGTAGGAAAAAACAAGAGGAAATAGGCTACCTTGCATAATGACTTAGCCACTCCCAGTCTCTATTTAAGCCTAAATTAATAGTATCCAATTTGCAAATGAATTCCAATTCAGCAGTTTCTCGCTGGAGTCTGGATTTGAAGTTTTTTTGTTTTAAGATAGCGACCTTCATGTCTGTGATTGCGTGACCAGAGAGATTGAAGTGTTCTCCGACTGGTTTATGAATGTTATAATTCTTGACATCTGATTTGTGTCCATTTATTCTTTTACGTAGAGACTGTCCAGTTTGACCAATGTACATGGCAGAGGGGCATTGCTGGCACATGATGGCATATATCACATTGGTGGATGTGCAGGTATACAGGCCTAACAAAGAAAATAACAGAACACCACTAGCCGTCACCTTCAGCCCCCAACTAAAACCCCTCCAACGACAGGCCTAACAAAGAAAAAAACAGAACGCCACTAGCCGTCACCTTCAGCCCCCAACTAAAACCCCTCCAACGACAGGCCTAACAAAGAAAAAAACAGAACGCCACTAGCCGTCACCTTCAGCCCCCAACTAATACCCCTCCAACGACAGGCCTAACAAAGAAAAAAACAGAACGCCACTAGCCGTCACCTTCAGCCCCCAACTAAAACCCCTCCAACGACAGGCCTAACAAAGAAAAAAACAGAACGCCACTAGCCGTCACCTTCAGCCCCCAACTAAAACCCCTCCAACGACAGGCCTAACAAAGAAAATAACAGAACGCCACTAGCCGTCACCTTCAGCCCCCAACTAAAACCCCTCCAACGACAGGCCTAACAAAGAAAATAACAGAACGCCACTAGCTGTCACCTTCAGCCCCCAACTAAAACCCCTCCAACGACAGGCCTAACAAAGAAAATAACAGAACGCCACTAGCCGTCACCTTCAGCCCCTCCAACTAAAACCCCTCCAACGCATTATTAAGGATCTACAACCTATCCTAAAGGATGACCCAACACTCTCACAAATCTTGGGAGACAGGCCAGTCCTTGCCTACAGACAGCCCCGCAACCTGAAGCAAATACTCACCAACAACCACATACCACACAACAGAACCACTAACCCAGGAACTTATCCTTGCAATAAAGCCTGTTGCCAATTGTGCCCACATATCTATTCAGGGGACACCATCACAGGGCCTAATAACATCAGCCACACTATCAGAGGCTCGTATACCTGCACATCCACCAATGTGATATATGCCATCATGTGCCAGCAATGCCCCTCTGCCATGTACATTGGTCAAACTGGACAGTCTCTACGTAAAAGAATAAATGGACACAAATCAGATGTCAAGAATTATAACATTCATAAACCAGTCGGAGAACACTTCAATCTCTCTGGTCACGCAATCACAGACATGAAGGTCGCTATCTTAAAACAAAAAAACTTCAAATCCAGACTCCAGCGAGAAACTGCTGAATTGGAATTCATTTGCAAATTGGATACTATTAATTTAGGCTTAAATAGAGACTGGGAGTGGCTAAGTCATTATGCAAGGTAGCCTATTTCCTCTTGTTTTTTCCTACACCGCCCCCCCCCCCCCCGATGTTCTGGTTTAACTTGGATTTAAACTTGGAGAGTGGTCAGTTTGGATGAGCTATTACCAGCAGGAGAGTGAGTTTGTGTGTGTATGGGGGTGGGGGGGGATGTGAGAACCTGGATTTGTGCTGGAAATGGCCCACCTTAATTATGCACATTGTAGGGAGAATGGTCACTTTGGATGAGCTATTACCAGCAGGATAGTGAGTTTGTGTGTGTGGTTTTTGGGAGGGGGGTGAGGGGGTGAGAGAACCTGGATTTGTGCAGGAACTTGATTATCATGCACATTGTGTAAAGAGTTGTCACTTTGGATGGGCTATCACCAGCAGGAGAGTGAATTTGTGTGGGGGAGTGGAGGGTGAGAAAACCTGGATTTGTGCTGGAAATGGCCCACCTGATGATCACTTTAGATAAGCTATTACCAGCTGGACAATGGGGTGGGAGGAGGTATTTTTTCATATTCTCTGTGTATATATAAAGTCTGCTGCAGTTTCCACGGCATGCATCTGATGAAGTGAGCTGTGGCTCACGAAAGCTCATGCTCAAATAAATTGGTTAGTCTCTAAGGTGCCACAAGTACTCCTTTTCTTTTTGCGAATACAGACTAACACGGCTGTTACTCTGAAACCTAACAAAATAGAAGACATTCAGTAACCAACAGTTAGTTTAAATACAATCTCTTCCATATGCCTCTCAGTGGAGAGCTTTCAGAAGAGATTATACCTTAGCAAAGGGTCCACCTCTGCTTCTCTAGGTAAACTAAAAGCAAAGTATATTATGCCCCAGATTGGTAGTCTTTTGTATCATATATAGCTAAAACTGTTTATAGATGGGCATAGTAATTTAATTTAAGGGTGACTGAATCCTATTTGGTTTGTCATGGATAATATAAATAGTTTATAAATGAGCAGAGGTAAGTAATTTTGACTAAGTCCTATGAAACTGAAGATAGCATTTAAATCAGTTACTTAAAAGGAGTATTACCATTCAAGGAGTGGTATTAAAATAGGCAGATTAAAAATTAAGAATCTTAAACTCAAATCCCAATATGACTCTATATTTACCAAGGTAAATTTAAGTCTCCTTTCTAAGAATATAGTCTAAACAATCTTGTGTTTAAAATAAGAAGCTGTTAGTATCTTAAATTTCAATAGCTTCTCAATTTTCCATTACGTTTATTACAACAAAATCTTAAATCTAACCCTTTGGCAGTATTTTTGCAAACTCCATCTCACCAATGATGCTGAAGTCTCAGTGATGTCATCATGTTCCAGAAGCAGTGCTAGGCTAGAAGGTTGGTTTGTCTTGATGCTGTGTGGTGGCTTCTGTATTCTTACTGTCTTGTAACTGCTACTGTTTGCTTGCTTGTAGAGGTATTAGCTTGAAGGTATGATGAAATGAGATGAACAGGCTGAACTAAGAGTGTAAGAGCAAGACATTATAAGAATGTAAACAAGAGAGCAAAAAATGTAATAGTGTTGCAAGAGCAAGGATAAGAGTGCATGCCTCCGTCCAGAGGAATTTCCATAAACTGAAGATGGAAGTCATACCTTTTCCAGGGACTTGGCTGTATTCAAATGTCAGCCACTGTCACCTTTCATTGGCTCAACACCTTAATGAGATGATCTTGGTAACATTTTAGACCATGAATATGTAATCAGCTAATGCATATGCAGTAGGGTTGTAGTTCTTCAACTTTATGATTAGATTGCTTTAGTCTTTGTGGCAGAAAATTATCAGAATATCTTTAAAGGCAGAGTTTTAACTCTTTCTTTTATTCAGTTCATTTATTAAGATAGCCCTTTAATTCCATCAGAGTTTAATAGGACTTAAAAATATCTTTCAAATGAGTCCAAACACTTCTGTTTCCTATGTAAAAGTCTTGCAGCTCTTAGAAAAAAAAATTAAATAATTGTTAAAGGAAATCTTTAAAATTAAATGACGATCAAAGGAAGGTATTGTCTTTTCTTAAAGATCCTTTGAGATAATGTTCTTGTCTTTTTAAGTTTGGTAAGGAGTTGCTTAAGTATTAGCAGATATTCCCCAATTAAGGACAATATTTTATATTCAAATGTTTTCTAATATCAAAAACCAGTTATAGTATCAAATGACCTTGCTTTGTTTGTACACCAAACAACTTCTTATTCACATAATAATGGTATCAGGCAATTGTTATATGAAGGGCTTTCATTTAGACACAGTTTCAAAAAAACATCTCAAAGGAAATTTATACCATCTAAATCAATTGAGGGACAGCAAACATTTTCATCATTGAAAGGAAACGTGAGTTACAAGCAACTGATATCTTCTGTAAATATTTACCAGGCATAAACATTTTCAGAATGTAAAGACTTTTAGCATATAATAATTTTATATTATTTATATTTATATATATTTATTATATTTATTTATTTATATATATTATTATTTATATATTATTATATATATAATCAGTTTCAAGAATGATTTTTCAAGTATTCTTTGAGTTTAAAACTAAAGGATTTCTCCTTGCAAAGGGTTGGGGTGAGGAAGCCCATTTTATGACTTAGGGCTTGTCTACACTTAAAAGACTACAGTAGTTCTCCCGTCAGTATGGGTAATCCACCTCCTTAAAAGGTGGTAGCTAGGTCAATGGAAGAATTCTTCCATTGACCTAGTGCTGTCTATACAGGGACCTAGGTCAGCTTAACAATGCCACTCACGGGTATGGATTTTTCACACCCCTGACTGATGCAATTAAACCTACCTAATTTTCTAATGTAGACCACGCCTTAGTTTATAGCTCTGATAATACAGCCTAAGCATCACTTCTCTTTGGTCTATCCTGAATAAAGAAAAGGAGGACTTGTGGCACCTTAGAGACTAACAAATTTATTTGAGCATAAGTTTTCATGAGCTACAGCTCACTTCATCAGATGCATTTAGTGGAAAATACAGTGGGGAGATTTATATACACAGAGATCATGAAACAATGGATGTTACCATACACACTGTAAGGAGAGTGATCAGGTAAGGTGAGCTATTACCAGCTGGAGAGCGGGGAGGGGGAGAAACCTTTTGTTGTGATAAACAAGGTGGGCCATTTCCACCTGAATAAAGAATTATCCTCACATTCTTTTAAACACCAAATCTTTTTCTAAAACATAAATATCTTATACGTTTGTTTTCTTAAGATAAAGACAATGTCTGTATCAAACTGGTGTTCTGTATGTAGAGGAAGTGTCCTGTTCTTTGAGAAGACATTCTTGTTAGCTAGTAGCCTTTTAACCAAATAGGTTTCAGAGTAACAGCCGTGTTAGTCTGTATTCACAAAAAGAAAAGGAGTACTTGTGGCACCTTAGAGACTAACCAATTTATTTGAGCATAAGCTTTCGTGAGCTACAGCTCACTTCATCGGATGCATACTGTGGAAAGTGTAGATCTTTTTATGAAAAGATGAAGTGATGCATCCGATGAAGTGAGCTGTAGCTCACGAAAGCTTATGCTCAAATAAATTGGTTAGTCTCTAAGGTACCACAAGTACTCCTTTTCTTTTTTTAACCAAATAGATTCTAGATTTACAGCCTACCATTTGTAATACATTTACAATTTGCAGTTGAAGACTCCTATTTTATATTCTATATGAGGCATAAATGACAAAATCTAACAGTGATCTACATTTTCAAAACCTAGTGCAAAATAAAATAATATCGAAAATTAAAGCAAAATCGAAGTTATAAAGTTGCATCCCAGAATTTGTGTAAACATTGTTGGAGGTAATAAATATGACTAAATAGAGTACTCCTTTTTGACACTTTTGGTGCCTGTCACTATTTTAATTGAAAGCAGAGATTTCCTGGGCATTTCCTTAATTGGAACATTTCATTTAAACAAACAGGTAACCAAAATCATTAGCCCATGAGATCATATCCAAGCATCATGTGAATGAAAATGATTGTATATCCTAAAATTCAGAAAGGGTGAAGGTATGCTTGTAATAACATAAAATATTATAATAATAAATACTTTTGGTAACCATTTTTGCATCTATGTTGAGGTCTACCCCATTTATACTGGGAATATTCTGCAAGAGTATTTCAGAGCTCTCTTCCCCAAGAGCCCACGGACATAAACCTTGTGCTAAAAACTCTTCGTACTTTTTTGTGCCTTCCAGGGGTTTGTAGGCCTCACTGAATTTCAGAGATTGTACTATACTGGGAGAAGAACTTTCCCCCAATTATTGAGTTATCCATTGCATTTCATGTTCCCATCAAGAGAAAAAGAATTCTTTGCACAGCAAATATGATTATCCAAGACTTATCAATATCAAGTAACATCAGAGGAGAGCCTTTAGATTTCCCTTTCTTAAACTGCCCCTTGTGAGCAATGCTCACCAGCAGCTACTTTCCCCTCTATACTAGAAATTCCATACAGAAGGTAATTTTGGGAAATATCTTCTCAAAACAGGAGGTTAAAACATATAAAACCTCGGTATCATGTGTTTCTGCCCTTTCTATTTGCACTTACATGCCATAAAAAGCACTTGTATCCTCTATCAAAAACAGCTTCTAATTAGGCTATAATAGTTACTTCAGAAATACTGTGCAAATTATTTTGTTTCTACTCTTTCTGACAGCATTCCGCTTACAATGTATACTGTATTCTTGTCCATGAAATTTCTATTGCAGTTACTGCTGGAATCCACTTTTGTGCAGAATTCTGAAAACAAATGGTCCCAGACAATTGCCAGTAGCTTGAGCCTGAGTCATAGAAATCTTTTTATATTTAAAGGACCCCAGATTTCAATCTTACATTTATTGTAATCTCCCATCACAGAGAGATGAAATAGTCCTTTCCTGGGTATCTAGTAATAGATATTCCAAGTGGGAACGGAGGAAGGAAAAGGTCATTATTCAGAACAATTTACCCTCATATGAATGGATCAAAGGAAGCACCACTGAACCATCATTCATTCAAGGCAGTGAGAGGCAGTATTTTGAGCGCAAGACAATGGGGAAACCTGAACTGATACTAGAGCCCCGTCAGTGCTACAGTTACACATTTTTATGTACATACTTTACGTATAATGATCCTGGAAGATGAGATAGGACTACTGAATGAGGGTAGGTGTGTTTAGGAAGAACATTTATCACCACTTTGTCTCTAATGGGAAAGGACATAACTAAAATTATATAACATATTCCTTATTCTTCTCTACTTGAGACTCACTACAATAAAATGTATAGGTTTCAGAGTAACAGCCGTGTTAGTCTGTATTCGCAAAAAGAAAAGGAGTACTTGTGGCACCTTAGAGACTAACCAATTTATTTGAGCATGAGCTTTCGTGAGCTACAGCTCACTTCATCGGATGCATACCGTGGAAACTGCAGCAGACTTTATATATACACAGAGAATATGAAACAATACCTCCTCCCACCCCACTGTCCTGCTGGTAATAGCTTATCCAAAGTGATCATCAGGTTGGGCCATTTCCAGCACAAATCCAGGTTTTCTCACCCTCCACCCCCCCCTGATGGTGATGGTGATGGTGTCCCCTGAATAGATATGTGGGCACAATTGGCAACGGGCTTTGTTGCAAGAATAAGTTCCTGGGTTAGTGGTTCTGTTGTGTGGTATGTGGTTGTTGGTGAATATTTGCTTCAGGTTGCGGGGCTGTCTGTAGGCAAGGACTGGCCTGTCTCCCAAGATTTGGGAGAGTGTTGGGTCATCCTTTAGGATAGGTTGTAGATCCTTAATAATGCGTTGGAGGGGTTTTAGTTGGGGACTGAAGGTGACGGCTAGTGGCGTTCTGTTATTTTCTTTGTTAGGCCTGTCCTGTAGTAGGTAACTTCTGGGAACTCTTCTGGCTCTATCAATCTGTTTCTTTATCAATCTGTTTCTGGACAGTCTCTACGTAAAAGAATAAATGGACACAAATCAGATGTCAAGAATTATAACATTCATAAACCAGTCGGAGAACACTTCAATCTCTCTGGTCACGCAATCACAGACATGAAGGTCGCTATCTTAAAACAAAAAAACTTCAAATCCAGACTCCAGCGAGAAACTGCTGAATTGGAATTCATTTGCAAATTGGATACTATTAATTTAGGCTTAAATAGAGACTGGGAGTGGCTAAGTCATTATGCAAGGTAGCCTATTTCCTCTTGTTTTTTCCTACCCCCTCCCCGATGTTCTGGTTTAACTTGGATTTAAACTTGGAGAGTGGTCAGTTTGGATGAGCTATTACCAGCAGGAGAGTGAGTTTCTGTGTGTATGGGGGTGGGGGGGATGTGAGAAAACCTGGATTTGTGCAGGAAATGGCCCAACTTGATTATCATGCACATTGTGTAAAGAGTTGTCACTTTGGATGGGCTATCACCAGCAGGAGAGTGAATTTGTTTGGGGGGGTGGAGGGTGAGAAAACCTGGATTTGTGCTGGAAATGGCCCAACCTGATGATCACTTTAGATAAGCTGTTACCAGCAGGACAGTGGGGTGGGAGGAGGTATTGTTTCATATTCTCTGTGTATATATAAAGTCTGCTGCAGTTTCCACGGTATGCATCCGATGAAGTGAGCTGTAGCTCACGAAAGCTCATGCTCAAATAAATTGGTTAGTCTCTAAGGTGCCACAAGTACTCCTTTTCTTTTTGCTAATAAAATGTATGTGCCCATATATTCATTTCATCTATAGATTTATTTTATTCACTCTCAGGACATATTGATTATATATAGCCTTTTAGTTATATAACACACCTGTGCAATATACCCTCCCTATGCTGTATATTTGGACAAAGGGTTAATAAGGTAAAATGGCTAGAAGTTAGACAAATTCAGACTGGAAATAAGGTACAATTTTTTAATAGGAGGGTAACTAACCTTTGAAACAACTTTCTCAGGGTGGTAATGAAATCTCTATCATTGGATTTTTTTAAAATCAAGACTGGATCTTTCTCTAATAGATATATTTCAGTCGACACAGGCATTAATTCAGAGAAGTTCTGTGGCCTGTGTTATACAGGACATTAGACTACATGGTCACAATGGCCCCTTCTGACCTAAAATCTATTAATTTTATTTATTAATTTTATTTCAAAAGAGCCTTGTAGATAAGGAAATAAAATTCTGCTCCAAAGAGGAATTAATCAAATAAGCTATTTTAATGATCAGATGTTCACTGAAATTAAGTGGGTATCTGAAGTGACTCAGAAAATCAGGTGAAATAAAGATCACATAATATAACAACAATATAATAACCTCCAAAGAAAAGTACAATAATAGCCACAGAACATTCTGTATGAGGCATAAGTGAAATTTGGTAAGTGATAGTGGTGTATGAACTAAGAATCTTCTGTACAAAGCTATGAACTCAGGCAACATCACATTGGACAATGATTATAAAAAGGCACCTATAAGATCATTATAAACATGAGTAAAGCCAAAGACAAACTTGACACCACATAATATGGATACTTGTGGCTACTCCATTTCCTGCCACTTCACTCATGATATGGAACCCAGATTAAAAACAGAACAAGAGGAAAGAACAGATAGTCTCATAGGTGGTGGCAAACAAGGTCCTAGACTCAAGAGAGAAAGAATTGTCCTGTAGCTAGGGCACTAGTTTAGGCCTTGAATGGCCTAGATTTAATTCCCTGTCTACCACAGACATCCTCTGTGTTCAAATCATTTAGACTCTATGTGCCTCAGTTTTCCATCTGTCAAATGGTGATCATAATACTTCTCTAATCTTACAGGGGTGTGGTGAGGATAAAAACATTAAAGATTGTGAGGCACTCAGATACTATGTGATGGGTGCTATATAAGTATTCAAAGAGAATTTTGTCCTTGACTTAAAGAGGATCAGGATTAGATCCTATTAAACAAATATACCATATTTGTAGCTATTAACCTAATTTTATAAGACCACAGAAACAAACCATATATTATAGATTCTGCATTATACCATTATTTTAATCGTATGTTCGAGGGACAAATTTATAGAAGACTCAGTGTTTATTTTTTAGTCAGACAGTACTGCATTGTGACTGCAGGTTCAGACCCAGAATCATGCAGAAAAAAATCTGACTATAGGGCCCAGGCCATTCTCCTCCACCACAATTGAAAGCCTTCAACTGAGGAAATCATAATCTTAAACTTAAAAATCAGACCAGAAAAATATACTCACCAGGCAACGGCACCTACTTCTTTGAGGTTGGCTCAATTATCTATACTTTGTGATCTTATGATTTTGTTATTGCAAATACTATCCATGTGGAACTACTCTTGAAGCATTAGCAGTAGAGACCAAATGATAACCTGATCTTCAAAAAATCCACTGGCTCCCTCTGTACTTCAATTTAAAGCTCTAGATGGCATGGATCTTAACTATCAGGCAGACTGCCTGTCTCCCCTAGGAACTGCAATAAAATAGCTATTTGATATCTTTATCAATGATCTGGAAGAAAATATCAAATCATTGCTTGTAAAATTTGCAAATGACACAAAAATTGGTGGAGTGGCAAATAATGATGAAGACCTGTAAAACAGATTGATCTGGACTGCATGGTAAAGTGGCCTCATTTGAAAAATATGAATTTAATATAGCCAAATGCAAGGCTGGGTTTCCAGGGAAATGATAGGGATCTTCAGTTACAAGATAGGGAACTATATCCTGGAATTCCCTGACACTGAAAAAGACTTTGTGGTAAAGGTAGATAACCAACTGAACGTGAGCTCTCAATTAAGAGGACAAATGTGATCTTTGGATACATGGAGAGGTGAATATCAAATTGGAATGAAGAGGCTGTATTACTTCTGTACATGGCATAAGCAAAACCATTACTGGAATGTTCTGGTGTCTACACTTAAAAAAGGATGGTGAGAAATTGGAAAGGGTTCAGAAAACAGCTACACAATAAAAAATTCAGTCTTCAGTTAAACATTTTATTTTTTTTATTCTGTTTTCTGATGAAAAATCAGCACTTTCTGTGGGGGAGGGGAGCAATTATTTATTTAATTGAAAACCTAATTTTCTGTTGACTAATAGTTGTGATGGAATTTTTTCAACCAGCCCAAAGTGAATGTCTTTCTAAAAGATATGCTATAACTTAACTAGAAGTTATGGGCTTGAAGCAGAAATTACTGAGTGAGGACCTATGGCTGATGTTATGCAGTAGGTCAGACTAGATTAACATAATGAGCCCTTCTGGCCTTAAAAATCTATGAATCTATTAAAAGTAATCTTCTGTGGACAGCCACAACAATTTAGCTGTTGATATTTATTTATTTATTTATTTATTTATGTATTTATTTACTAGCACTCCCTGACCTGTACAACTGGGAACAGAAGGCAGGGCTTTATCATGGAAGAATCTTCTGCTTTGAATTTTTTCTTCCCTTTAGTTCTTTCAGACATACACTGTTTGCCTTCAGAAATCATCTGTTCAAAGTTTTAAGCCTCCTGGCAAGGAGAGGGTGATTGTAGATGTGCAGGGAATCAATCTTACTTTGTTGATATTGTCATTTATTTGTAGTAGCTCCTAGAAGCCCTTAAAGAAGATTGGGGCCCCATTATACAAGGCATAGTGAGAGACAGGCCCTACCTGGAGAATTTGCAGTTTAAATAAAGCAAGACAGACAAAGGGTGGGAGAAGCAACACAGGCACAGAGAGGAGAAGTGAATTACCCAAGGTCACACAGCAGGGATTAGAACCCAGGTTCACTGGCTCTCAATCTAATTCCCTGTCTAGTGGATCACACTGGCTCTCTGAAATAGACTATCAGAACAGAATTCATTTTTGCTTGATATTGTCAATAAGAGTTATGTATTTTTATTTTTGCACAGGACCTGAGATATTGCTGGATGGGACTGTTCTAAGGGCCAAATCCTCACCCTCCATTATATGGGAGTAGGCATTGGTCGGGTGGGGGGCTGGGAAAGGAGTTGCAACAGCCTGGGTGCTCTTAATGAATAGTCAGACCAGCACTGAAGGACTCTGCAGGAGTGCTCTCTGGATTAAAGGGATCACGGCTCAATTGAATAAGCTGCCCACCCCTAGTTGGCCCTCTATGGATCCCACTTTTCTTCCTGTTCTGCATAGGAACTGCAGAGTTTGCTCCAAAACTGTGACTGAAGCAAGCCCTACAGCGGTGTACAGCCCTGTGAGAGAGAGGTCTGGAGAGCTGAATTAGAGCCCTTCAAAAACAAGTGGCTTTCTGGGTGTGGGACCCATATTGTGTGGGCCTGTGCTCTATTTCAGACCTACCGTGTGAGCTAGATCTGTAGGATTGCGGTGCCAACTGATCCCTTGATTTAACCCCAGGTGTGACTGAACTGAGAAGAGACTGACACCCCCCCCACCTCCCCCAACAAAGACAACAGACAGTCACATTCCTCCCCTCTGTCTCCCTCTACATGGAAGCAGGCAGCCCTGAGTTGACATAGAGCCTTTCTCCAGTGTCACTTTCTTGGAGTTTCCCCACTGAGGTTTTGATGACTGGTCCACAGGTCTGGAGCAGGCCAGGCTGTAGAAATCTGACCAGCTGGGCTCAGGATTTTGCTCAGAATTTGGCCCTGTACATTGAAAATTAATAGGTTTCAGAGTAACAGCCATGTTAGTCTGTATTCGCAAAAAGAAAAGGAGTACTTGTGGCACCTTAGAGACTAACCAATTTGTTTGAGCATAAGCTTTCATGAGCATAAGCTTTCGAAAGCTTATGCTCAAATAAATTGATTAGTCTCTAAGGTGTCACAAGTACTCCTTTTTTTTGAAAATTAAGTATTTCTTCATGGAAAGGTCATTCAGCTTTTCAATGGGGAGTGTGACCTTTCGATGGAATTTGTAAGCCAATCTATAGATTTCTACAGCAAGGATATAATTCTCTAGTTAATTTTTTAGTGTGGTAAACATTCTAAAGAAAGGATAGTATTCTCTTTTACATTCTCTATACCCTTACTGTCAGATGTACTGAACACCCATATCTCCCATCAAGGCCATTGGGAACTGAGTGCTGAGCAACTCAGAAAATCAAGCCATATACATTTTAAGAGTAATTTCTATAGATCCCTACTGAATTTCTATAGAATTATACTGTATTGTGTATTCAGTTTATATGTATTTTCCATAAAGTATCTACCAGCTGGGATAGATTTCTAAGTAGTTTAGTGCAAGAATTGTCACTTCGTTCTGTGTTTGTGAAATACCTACCACCTGAGTCTTTAGTCTGTTATGGGGGCTCCTAGGTATTCCACTAATAATAATTCAAATAACGAATTAAAAATTCTGGGCAACACACCATTATGTGTATCTCTGTACAGTTTGGTAGGGGGAGGGAGGAGGATTGATGTACAAGTCCACAACAGTTCACCTTAAAACAGTATGCAGAAGCAAGTGTATATTCTTTCCCAAATGCAGTTGGAGGTACAGCTATACTTACAGGACACAGCTAATGATGGCTATGGTTTTTCATGACACTACTTTGGCATGCTTCAGCATGACCTTGTCAAAGTTAAAAGCTCATAAAATTCCTATTTACTTTTTATGGCATTACGATTCTGCATAACAGTGCTTAAAACAAAAACACAGTATAATTATTCTGTCGATCAAGCAGCTAAGAGAGGCATTTTCCACCAGCGTTGCATCTAGCAAGCTGTAAATAATTTATAAAACTGGAAGTCATGACTAAGTGGAGGTGTTTTGGGGCTAGTTAAGCACTTGTCATAGCTCTGTGGTTTAAGCAACCCCACTCACAAAGCGCTGGTTGTTTACTTTTATCCTGGGAGTGTAAAAATGGTCGTTTGTTCTTGTCGTATTGCTGTGCATGCACCTAATAAAAATATCAAGCTGTCAATAGAACTATGAACAGGTGTATAGTGTATGTGGTAATGATGTTTAATTCATTTGAATTTCCAGCCCATTTAGCTCCATCCAACAAACAACAAAAATATTTTCTTCATTACCTCCAATTAATGTAAATGTCAACTGTGTTGAATATATTATCATACAGATAATACAGCATATTGATTAATTTGTGGAATATTTTGCATTAAAGTGACTTTTTGTTTTAAAGTATAATCAAGATCAGTCAAAGCTCTATTATGGAGATCAGACGTTTTTCTGATTACATCCATTTCTAACTCTGGTAAACAAGTTTCCTTAAAGTTTCTGAGTTTACCCCTTTTTATGTCTAGGATATTAACAATTTTAATAATAGATATTTTAGTAATTTTTAAACACCAAGATTATCAGCTCTGTACAATCTGTTCATGATATATACATCAAGTAACAATTCAGCACCTGGATGTTTTCTTAACCTCTTTTAAAAGAGTTGCTCATATGTCAGAGGATTGTAACATCCTGTGACTCTCCCGAAGGGTGACAGGGTTATGAAAAACCTCACCACTACCTTTCCTTAGCGTGAAGTAGCCTTGTCTGTGCCTGCTGTGGACCAGCTCTCTGAAACCACCAGCGTCTGCCAGGAAAAGCACTGACTTCCAGGCCTCCACAGACCTTGGTCTGTGATAAGACTTGGAGGTTGGTATGTCTCTTGGAGCATTCCATACAGGCCTGTTGTAATACAGTAGCTTGTATGATTCATCTCAGGACCATCACTTTGCTTAACATCACAGCCATACATGTATTTGAAGTGAAAACAAGAATATGTTTATTATCAAATCAAGATTCAAATAGTAGTGAGTATGTAAATGAGGCTCAGCACACTACAGTAACATGCGTTACTGTAACTCAGTGTTAATATTCTCCTTCAAGGCATACCCTAGCCGAATAGTCCCCTTTGGGCTCCTCTTATAGCCTTGTGTTCATAATGCACAGCACAATACTGAACAGCAGTGCAGGATCTATGCTTTCTGAGAGAGATGGTTGGGTTGCAGGTTACCAAGGCAGAAAAGTGGCTGGCAATCTGGTAGGGTGTCCATGGAACGGTGGGATTTGAGAAACCTTCATCATGTGACACTGTACCTCCCCCATGAGGTATTTCAACCCTTCCCAAAGCACCCTGTGGCCAGCTGCACAATGGGATAGCTACCCACAGTGCACTGCTCTCTGTATCAATGCAAGAGCTGCTATTGTGGATGCGCTCCGCTGACACTAGGCGCATAGTGTGGACACACAACAGCGATTTAATTACAGCAGTGGCTGTATGTCGCCATAACTTTTGTCGACAAAACTCTGTAGACAAGGCCTAAGTGTCCGTTATCTGCCTGCACTCCAGGTAAAGCAAGGGTGGTCAGTGTCCAGTGTAGCTGTCCTGAGTGATAGAGGGGGTAGTTACCTCTGCTTGGTAGAGGTGTGTTTATGAGATCTGCTGTTACTTTGAGGTGTGTGTGACAGAGCTGTGATTGTGATATGAGGAGATCTGTTTTCCACCCCTCTCATATGTGAGGAAAGGGAAGAGCTGCATGTGTACCTAGGCTTCAGGATGAAGTACGCAACATTTCTGTAGAGTGTTATGTAGGGTATGCCAGTAGCAGGGCATGGCCTTGTATTACCAAGGATCTTGTCAGCAGTGAGGTAGAATATGAGTGGATTCTAATGCTTTAAGCGAATGTGTAGGTTGGGATGAGTTAGTACAAGGGAGTTGAAAAGGCCGTGAAGTGGTTTTTAAATTGTACATGTGGTATTCTGTATGAAGAGTTGGCTAAGTGTCTGAGTGTATTGCACGATCTTGAACCTCCCAAATCTTATAGCACCAAGGGCCAATGTGAGTATGTGCATACTGAGACATTGCTCAAAGAGAAACATTTATTAAAGGACCACCCCCCCCCAAAAAAAAACACGTTAGGTGAGTGAGAGTGAATGGGTTTGTAAGAAGAAGTAAAGGGTTTGTATGCTTCAGCAATTGTGGAATTAACAGAGTAAAGATGTGTGTGTCAGAGAGGCACACTGGGGCATTGAAGGAGGAGGACAGAGTTGAGGTTGGAACCTGAACTGTGCACTTTCTAGTTTTTTAGAAGTTTGAGTTTTGCACAACTCAACATTTTGCTATGGGATGACATACCGCCAGGCAATTTTAACTCTGCTTTAACATAGTTTTTGCCAATGAATAGACATACTTGCTTAATTATTTTGTACATTTTCAGTGTGAGTATCAGGTAGTAATTAGGTGAGAAGACAGATTAAAAAGATTCCAGGTCTCTGTTTCTAACTCTTCCCTTAGCTCATTTGTGACCTACAGGAAGTCTATTAACCCCCTCTGCCTGAATCTGCCCAAATATACTATGGGCGTAAATAATTCTTACCTATGTCACAAGGCAGTCATGTGGCTCACTTCACTGGGGTTAGTAAAAACATTTTGAGATTCACCAAATTAAAACACTTAAGGGCTCAATTCCACACCCATAGAAATCAATGGAAGTTTTCTTATTGATTTGAACTGGGAGCAGGATCAAGTTCAGATTCTGCCCAATGTTTTCATACCTGGATACTTAAAGTTAGGCTTTTTATTCCCATATTCAAGCACCTAAACAGAAATGGGTTGATTTTTTTACATATGTCACTAATTCTCACTCCCAACAAAATCAGTGAATGAAACTGCATGCACCTGGTTTGCCATTTGGTACCCCACAGTGCTATTGCAGTACCTCTTCTCAATGTGTAACAACTTGAGGCGCTGAACTCCAGATTCTGCCTTTCCACCTAGTATATATTATTCATTGCAATAGTGATTGTGCCTCTTAGATTCAGGATTAACATTGGACAAGAAAATGAGCAAACTCTCCCAGAACTGAGCTAGCAACAAACTTCATTGACTCCAACCAAACTATAAGAGCCAAAAATATAGTAACTGGAAGTGCAAGATTACTCCATCACTGTGATTTCAGATCAAATGTAATTAAAGTTGGCTTGTGCTAGGCCAGGCTGCTATATGTCACTGAGAAGACACCAGGACAGCATGGTTTGAACAACAAAGCACTAATACGAACACTATCAAGAAGATGATTCAGTGGTACATGCTGAGTACTCCATACTTTCAAAAAATCTGGTGCCAAATGTAGGTGCCTATACATGTATTTAGGAGCCATTTTAAATATCTTGGGCACAGATTTTTCCTTGCCAGATTTAGACACACAGTTTGAGAGGTTAGGAATTATAGTACTGAATATGCACAGACAGCAGCTTCAGTCGTGCAAATCTTTCTCATCATAAACAGCACACATTGGGGGGTGGGGGAACACATGGACAATATCATCATCATCATTGCATGTCTCTATATTGTTACAGCAGGCATCACTGGCCAGCAGTGTCACACATAGTCTTCCAAGGTTGCTTTGTTTGATTTTTGTTTTGTTTTTTAAGTGTGTGAACAAATTTTCAGTCTTGTGAAGACTTACTGTGTTGCTGCTATTGTTGTTATGCAAGGTTCTGCATACAGGCACTGGGCCTTGCTATGTGAATAGCAGGAGAGTTTGCTCTCTGCCTTGGTCCATGAACAGAGTTCATTCTTGAGACAGAATTGCTCTTTGGGAACTGGGCATTGTTGTTAGGTAGAAGTTCCTGGCAGAAGAGATAATTTCTATTCTAAGACTGGTTAATACATGTAAATAAAACAAATTACAGTTAGAATACACCCAGGCTCCATGTCACATATTTCTCCTTCGCTAAGAAGCTGATCTGCAAGGCCATGCACACCTGCTACTGCTCTGCAGAGGGGAGACACTGCTGTCAGAACAGGGCACTGATTTTGGAAGAAAGGTCATCTGTATTTTATGTGTCATGTCTTATATGCCCATGCAAATACTGAGGATCTGTACCTCTGAGAACTGGGAAACCTGCAGAGCTGTGAGTAGGGAGGGCATCTCAGTACTTGTTCCCTGGCTAGTGTACCAGTAGTTCTGAGCCACTAGTATTTTTTAAGTATTTGCCCATGGTACTTGGCTGATGATGTTCTGTCTGATCCTGGTGATCCTCACCACAGCCCTCCTTCCCAGCATTCTTGGGTTGCGGGCTCTGTGCTGAGATTCGGTATCCCACCACTACCCACTGTTACAGACCAGAATTTTGCATGTGTGGGTTTTTTTTCACACTACATATTTTGGAATGCTCCCAACTCTATGAGAGACGATTAAAAAGAGAAGCGAGAATGGAATTCTGGAAGCATTCCAAATTCTGGAGTGCAACAGGTAGGGCAAGAGACTCTGGGCTGCAAGTGGCCCCACTCCATAGCTGATTAGAGAGCATATGGTTGGTGCAGAGAGTAGAAGCTCTGAAATTGGCTGGAAGGTCACAGTAGAAACCCTGAATCCCAATTCAGGAAGCGGCATTTAGTGAGGTAAGGAGGAGGGTTTTAATTAGGATGGCCAGCCTTGTACCACTGATTTAAAAATTATGTACCAATAGGTGGGAGCTTCTGATGTAGAAATAGAAGAAAGGTACTTGCCCTACTTGTAGCTATCCCCATGCTTGACATGATCATAGTAGCTGAAAGGGTATCTGTAGCATGACTGCTTAGAATGTCACAGGCAACATGGGACGATAATGCTGCCCATTTTCTGGAGAAGTAGCCCATCTGTAGGCTTCTGACCTTTTAAATCTGTTCTTGTCACACCAACACAAGCTCAAAACAAATTTGAAATAAATAAAATGGTTGGGCTGAGTTGATTCATCCAATTATCTTTGCTGCATCACAGACACTCAAGGAACCGAATAATGATCCAGCAAGGCATTGACTAGCAGGCAAGACTAACAGCAAGAGCAACAAGGGAGGGATTTGGAAAAGGAATTACAAATGGAAAAATCTGTTAATAAAAAGAGCATGCTTAAAGTTATTCTGTTTCTCCCAGCTGAGGTCAGAGAGAGCTGTTTCATATAGCAAAGCTTTAATGCTTCATGAACACACAGAAAAGTTAATCCGAGGCTGGCTAAAAATGCTAGCTTCATACCATTGAAGAGGGAAATGTTATACGGTTTATGGATTTGCAAAATAAAATACAAGAAGAAAATATAAATATGCTCTTGTCATGCAGACTAACATATCTTTGGCAGAAGTTTGTAGAAAAATGCTGATAATGGCTGAAACTTACTGTGCTGGAATTTGCAAATACAGGAAAGAAAAGAGCAGGTTGAAGGTGTGGAAAGATTAAGCAGGGTATCTATCGTGTATAATTTCTGAATCCTTAGCAAATTATAGAGTATAATACATTAGGACATTATACATTATATAGAGTATAATACATTAGTATAATACATTATCTGTGAGATACACAGGCAAGATAATTGTTCTCTAGTTGTAATTAAGGTACAGAAATTTAAAAATAAAGGGCCAAATCAAATTCAGAGATAGTATTAATTGAAGTCAATAGATCTGCATGAGTTTACATATACAGAGAATCTAGGCCAGTGTATTTTGAGCTTCAATAAGGTGTTTCCTGAAACATCATATGATGGCAAATAAAATATTAATTTGTACTGTACAAAAAAGTAAAGTACTTATACTTTTTGTCAATATAAAGCCAAGAAGGAAGGAGGAGAAAATCTTTGTCCTTGACTTCTCAGTGTTGCATGTTTCACTGGTGTTTCACTTGAGTAGTTTCATTTTGTTCCAGCTCAGGTCTAGACTTCTAACATGTATAACTCATAAAACCTTTACTATATCGGGCACAGCCATTCCAGTCATAGTGAATGCCATCGCTGCTCAGGAGGCGAGGGTGTGAATGGATGTAATCCTGCTGCCCTGCAACCCTTTCCTGTCACCAGATCTTGAGGTGCTTCACTAGAATGCAAGTTATTTTATGACAGGAAAGCAAAAATGCTTCCATTTCATGCTTGTTTTGAGTCAGTCTTTTAATGTTCTATCGCTTTTATCCACACTGTTCTGTGTCATTCTCTTGGCAGTTGTTCTGCTCTGGGTCATGCAAGCAACACAAGAGAGTAGTGCCTGTAAGAGAGAGAAATTGAACTTTTTAATATTAAATAAAACCCTTATTTTCTCTGCATATTTTGTACTATTGTTTAAGTATGTATAAATTTTTTTATACACATTACCATAGCCAACAATACTTAGGTTTTCCTGGTTTTAGTGCTTTTGTGACGCCTATAAATGAAGAGTTAATAGAACAACAAAATACTTATCAAGACAGTCCCCAGAAACCCCTTCTTTAGTAATTGTTTCTTCTCTTAAAAGGACATTATCTCTCTCACAGATGGTCAGAGTGATGTATTGTGGGAAATCAACCACACTTGGCTTTTTTCCTGGTCTCTGTTTAGTAACTGCAGCATTTAATCCCAGAAGTATTATTTAACTCTGCTCCAGATACCCTTTTAATCAACAGCAATAGACTTCCCTGCTGAAAAGCTCCCTTTCAGGTCCCCAAGCACAATTTTATTTTATTTTTATTTATTTATTTATTTTGCTTAATATTTTGGACATTTATAAACAATGTCTGCCAGAAGTTGTTTCCTCGCTTTCAAATGAGAAATGAATTCTGAAAAACAACCCACAGCAGGCTGGAAATGGCCCACCTTGATTATCACTACAAAAGGGCCCCCTCTCTCCCGCCCCCCGCTCTCCTGCTTGTAATAGCTCACCTTAAGTGATCACTCTCCTTACAGTGTGTATCGTAACACCCATTGTTTCATGTTCTCTGTGTATATAAATCTCCCCACTGTATTTTCCACTGAATGCATCCGATGAAGTGAGCTGTAGCTCACGAAAGCTTATGCTCAAATAAATTTGTTAGTCTCTGCGGTACCACAAGTACTCCTTTTCTTTTGGCAGGATATAAATAATTCCATAGTACAAGTGAAACACCAGGAGGGGATAAAATATCTGCAGATTTCCTCCAATGAGGCAAATGGTGGGGAAGGGAATAATATGAGATATATTCCCATATCTAGAGAGGAAGGTATAGTCCTATTGCTAAGTTACTAGCCTATGGTTTGGCTGTCTCAGACTTTTGTGATCAACAAGTTGCATAGTCTCTCTGGGTGCCTCAGTTCCCCATCTGTATGACAGTATTTCCCTAACTCACAATGAGGTTTCAGAGTAACAGCCGTGTTAGTCTGTATTCGCAAAAAGAAAAGGAGTACTTGTGGCACCTTAGAGACTAACCAATTTATTTGAGCATGAGCTTTTGTGAGTGATCATCAAGTTGGGCCATTTCCAGCACAAATCCAGGTTTTCTCACCCTCCACCCCCCCACACACAAACTCACTCTCCTGCTGGTAATAGCCCATCCAATTACATACACACAGAGATCATGAAACAATACCTCCTCCCACCCCACTGTGTGTGGGGGAGGGTGGAGGGTGAGAAAACCTGGATTTGTGCTGGAAATGACCCAACTTGATGATCACTTTAGATAAGCTATTACCAGCAGGACAGTGGGGTGGGAGGAGGTATTGGTTCATGATCTCTGTGTGTATGTAATGTCTGATGCAGTTTCCACGGTATGCATCCGATGAAGTGAGCTGTAGCTCACGAAAGCTCATGCTCAAATAAATTGGTTAGTCTCTAAGGTGCCACAAGTACTCCTTTTCTTTTTGTTATAAAGATAAACACTTTACAGATTGTGAGGTGCTCACATAAAATGGTAATGGAAGCTCAGAGAGACCTTATATATCAAGAAAATATCTAACATATCTGCATTGGGTGGGTGAACTTTGTGTATGTCTTTGTCTTTTGGTGACTTTTTCATCCACTTTCAGGTGGAGTCCTTCTGTTTAATCAGAAACATCACAATGGCTGTTGGAAAGGGGAAAAAAGATACCCGTGTCACCTTCACAGTAAATTGTGAGCCAGGCAGGATAAATGTGGCCTTGAATTCTAGCCCATATTTTTCATTCACACTTTAACATTTGTAAATGCTTCACTACTACAGAAGACTCAGAGCAAATGTGTAGGTTGTACAACCAGCATTGTTACCTCACTTTTAAAATTTGTACCTCATTTCAGGAACCTAAATATGCAATATTTTCCATTTACTGTACACTGTTCTCTTGATTATCTTCCCTAAGGAATTAAAATGTCATAACTATGGAGTACCTTTGTGGTAAAGTTTATGTAGAAAGACTTAGTGTGGAATAGGGAGTGTAACAAAGGCGATCTTTTTTTCCCCCTTTAGATCCGTCATAGTCTTGGTTTCTCCTGCTGTCTCCACACCTGCAGAAGCCATTATTAGCATGATACAGTTCTTAATTTGATTTGTTTTTACAGTTTATTAATTTAGCTATCAATATTTATACAACACTGTTATTTCACACACAACATTGTTGCATTCATGATTTATCTCTTGATCTTCATTTTTTTCCCCTCACCACCTTTGTTCCATTTAACCAACTGCTGTTCTGAATCATGGTTTGCTTTCTATCAAATCTACTTCTTGCTGTAGCAAATTAAATAGTGGACTCTGATATGCTGACCTATTAACCTAGGAGATCTACAGATACCGTAGAGATGTGTGCTGGTGCAAACACTTAGGATAGATAGTTGCTTTGGTGTACAATCCAAAACAGACATTCATCTCTTGAGTAGCAGAGCTGGAGTTGGGCAAATAGTGTAAAAAAGCAAACTTCCATACATGGTCACTTGAATTACAGAATAAATTCCTTTTGGCTGCACTTGCTGTCCTGTGGAGTGTACCTTTTTTGAACATTCTAGTGACTGAGTTTTGCTCACTTTAGTACCAGCGGAAAGGGAATTTCTGGTTCAGAGCCTTGTGTATTCACACTGGATGTCATAACATATCATTTATATGAGATAGGATGCAACTTGGCATAGCAGGGGGTTAGGGTTTTTAAAACCCTCTTTGCAGCCCTGGCAGTTAAGCCAGCAGGGCTGGCTCTAGGTGTTTTGCCACCCCAAGCAAAACATTTGCCACCCCAAGCTCAGGCGGGGGTGGGATTCGCAGGCAGCACTGGAAGCAGAGAGAGTGATGTCACCTTCTCCCAGCGCCTGTAGGGGCTTTACCCCCTCCCTTGCCTGGCCGTGCAGAGAAGCCCCAATATAAGGGGTGGCACAAGGCAGCACAGCAGCCAGTGCGCAGGTGAGGCGGCTCAGCCCCGGCTCCCCGGCAGGACTCACCCTCTCCTCCCCAGGTAGCGGCTGGGCCCTGGCAGCTCAGCATCCCGGGGCTGGGGCTTCTCCTTCCCGCTGCGGCCGGGAGCGCGGTGCCCTTGCCCCGTCTAAGCAGCGCAGCTCTGAGAACGCAACTGCCCCGGAAAAAAAGGATGGCTGGAATGCCGCCCCTGGAAATGTGCCGTCCCAAGCAGCGCTTGTTTTGCTGGTGCCTAGAGCCGGTCCTGAAAGCCAGACAAGGATGTAGCTACAGCCTATATATCTAAAACTGCACACCTGCATAGAGCTGCGAGAAAATGTATCAGCAAATAGTTTATTCATCATGAAATGCACTTTTGGGTCAGGTGAAACTGCTCAGGAAATTAGGTAGAATTTGGCGAATAATTTTGTCTGAAAAACAATGGGGGACAATTCTGGAAAAAGTTGAAATGATTTGTTTTGACATTTTAGAAACAAAACATTTTGACTTTTCAGTTTGATCCGACATATAGTTTCAAAATTTAGCTAGATTTAACCTCCCCCCATCTGCAAAAAAAGTGGGGGAATAAACACCCCCCCAAAAAAAACCAAAATCTTTCCTTCAACCCCAAACAATTTTAAAAATTATTTTCACAAGAAAAACTGAAAAATTTTCAGGTCAACTAAAAATGTGTTTTCTTCTGTTTGCCAAATAAAAAATCAATTAATTGCCTAGCTCTACATCTGCACATCATTGCTTATGTGAAAGTGATGAGACAAAACAGAATTTTAACTTCGCATGTTGACAAAAGCCATATTGATATTTTTTTTCTTGGAATATGCCTAGGTCAATGCCTGTATTGCCCAAAATGTGTTAAAAATGTTCCCAAATTCTCAAATCCATCATGTGTTCTCTCCCAAAAAATATCAAAGCCTATTGGCATGTCACAGATCTCCTCCTGATTAAAAAAGCCATGCTCATCCAACCAGGGAACCAGAACAATATCATGTGATTTGTGTGACCAACTGCATTTAATTCATACAGTCAAGATGCATTTTTTCAAATATACTGACCTATTCTAACACATCTTCTACACCTAGTTTTTCCAGATGTTCTGATTTGTGTCTTATCAGTGTCTTATCTGCCTCAGTTTCCATGATGTATATGAGAGGAAATGTATTTGCTATTATTAACAAGTACCTTTGCAATATGGAACTGTGCAAAATGGACAATTCATTTTGACCATGCTGATTTATCAGTGAAGTTAAAGTTTTGTGGAAGAATAATAGGAAAATTGCCTCTGTTGCTCTTTAGAAAGATCTTCTGTGCATTTACAATCTCCTTGTTTTATTCTCTTCCCCTGCCTCTGCTCTGTGCCTTAAAGGCAGTTTGTTTTTTCTCTCACTGTTCCTGTGAGATGGTTCTCTTCCTTTCTGTTCCTAGGCCATCTGGGCCTCCAGGCTGCAGGGTGCTTTATTTTTGGCCTCTAGCCCAGTGTTTCAGCAAAGACTCCTCTTAATGGAGTTGGCTTGTCCCTGCACTACCTGCTTTTCTCTTCTCCTTCTTTCTCTTTTAGCCCAGGCATCTGGTTTTGTTTTTCCTTTGTGGGAGGAGGGTCAGAAGACAAACCCTTTCCTCTCATTGCAGAGGAATTTCACTTCCATCTTAGTCATTTGGGCTAGAGAGGATGAAAGCGCAAACATGAGAGAGAGTGTGGTGGTTAGAGCACTTGCTTGAGAGGTGGATGACGAGGATCCAGTCCCCCAGATCCAATAACTCTATAATTTATTTATTCCCAGTGCAATAGCTTTAACAGGAGAGTCTGAGGGAGCATCACATCAGAGTATTCCATAGCCCAGTGATTAGAGCACTCACCTGAAAATGGCAGATCCCTGTTCAGATCCCTTCCCCTCCTTGGGCAGAGGGCAGACTTAAGTGGTCTCCCACATTGCAGGTGAGTACCCTAACCACTGAGCTAAAAGTTAAGAGGAAAGTCATTGTTGTCGTCTCCTCCTTCTTTTCCCCACACCTCCGTTGCTTGTTCTAAAAACAGCATAGCTGCCTAACTCTGAGAGATTTCTCAGCGGACAATCACAAGCAGACTTAGGCACCAAAGTTCAGGCTGCAGAAAGGCGCTTATCTCCGTGAGAAGGGTGGGGCTTAGCACACACCCCTCTTGTTGGCATCTACCATTGCCTAGCTTAGGCAACTCCCTGCCTCGCATGCTGGCTTTTGTGAATCTCAGTTTAGAGCATCTATCTCTCCCTGGGTATCATATTAGGTGCCTTACTCAGGCTTTGTGAATCACACGGATTTTCTAGGTGCCCAAAAGTTAGGTGCTGTGACATTCAGCATCACAACACCTAACTACTTTTGTTCATCTAGCCCTTTGGGACCGGGCCCCTCGAGTTGAGTAAGGGAGTCAAACAGGAGAAAGGCAGCTCTCTACATATTTCTCCCCCACCCTCTAGAGTAAAGGTACTATATGAAATGGTTTCACCACAGCAATCTGGACCATTGCCTTTGGATGATTTCAGATCCAGTTTGTCTATATCCTCTTATGGCTTTATTGTGCAGGATACAGTCATAGTTTCCAAACAAGTGATTTAATACGTATAACATTACATCTATATACATTTGCTTGTCAGTTTGATACATTGCTTACTTTCAAACCAATGACAGCAGCTCTCTTTTATACAGAAATCATTATTTTTACTGAACCACTTCACTAGAAGTGGGGGTTCCACCATGGCGGTGGTTGGTTTGCGCACTGCAAAGCATAAAAAATTATTGCAGGTTGCTCCACTAGTTTGTCTATCTTTGAACGTTGCTACCTGCTACAAAGGACCCCAAGAGCAGAACTGCTGTAGTTCCACATAAAGGTGGAAGTTTCTGAAGTAACACATGTGGGAGATATCGTATTGTAATCCATATTGTTCGGTACAGGACTGCTGTGAGCCCCTCACTCCACTAATCTGGTTCTAGCTCTGTTGCTGAGACCCCATCACCTTTCCCTCATCTGAGGGTTGAGGGGGTTGTGTCCTTGTTGTACCAGTCATTTGGAGTCCCAGCACCATTCCCACTTTCTTTAGGAGATGCAGTCTCCTATATCTGTTTCCAATTCTTGTTTATCAGAGAGATGGACCCTCTACTGAATCATCACCAGCACTGGACACCTGCCAAGTTGTGACAGAATCACTTTTACCACCTAGCTTCCCCTCCGAGTCCCTGGGCTGCTGAGAGGAAGGTGCAAGAACGCAGCCCCACCCCACCAGGTCCCAAAACCTGATCCAACAGTGATCCAAAGGGAGAAATGAGGGAGCTTTTCTTCCTGGCACAGAATGGAAACCCAGCCCACAGGAAGGATGTATAAACCCTCTCTTTGGGTGTGTGGGAGTCAATAGGATTGTGCTGCACTCTTCTGTCCAACCAATCAGCCTCAGCCACTGCCACCCTTCCAAGCCCTAGTGGAGGCTCAGTACCCACAAGGACGGGAGGGAAGGGTACAATCTTGAAAGGGGCAATGGTTTTTCTTTCCCCTACTGGACCAGGCAAAGCTTCCTCCCACCTCTTGTGCTTTCTTTCTTTTTTGTATCATTTTCCAGAGTTTTACAAAGCTTCCCTATCTCTGATTTTCACTTTTTTCCTTACTAGCTGACACTGGGAATATGCAGCAGATACTGGCCCTTTATTCCCTCTTTGTGAGTTGCCCAGTTTGTTCATTGCTTAGAACAAATCAACAAATGTTTCATGCAAACAAATGTCTATGGATTGCTTGCAGTTTTGTCTAGATGTATGCTTTATACTTATTGTTACTACTGTGTGAATGGCCACTTCAGTTACAGGGTACTGTTTTTCTATTCCCTGACCAGGTTAATATAATTTTAATTACAGAGGGGACGTGTCATCAGGTCACTGAACATTCAGTTGCTCAAGGAGAGAATGTGAGCATTTGGTGAAGTTAATATGAACTAAGTGGAGAGGATTAAAGAGCTTTTAGAACTTTTTTTAACCTTCATTTTCAAGGCCTCTTCAGTCAGAAAAACTACGCTAATGTAATATGATTTTCCAGGTCAGATTTTAAATACATTTTCTTTCGTCACACTCACACAAAAGAAAAGTTTGTGTGTAGCCACATTGTTCCCTTGCCTGTTTATTTGGATTTATATCAAACCACTGACCAGGGCTTTCATACTGACTATCCTCAATGGTGTGCTACTTCATTACTGCCCTCAGTGCTATGTTCTGGAGGTTTGGTAAAATAGTCCTTCCTTGTGGTCGTTAAGTTGCCATGCCATACATAGTAATTGTTTGTATATCTACCAAGAGCATTGATTGAATTTACTGGTGGGGTGCTGTGTGGTCATTAAAGCACCCCAAATAGTAAAGCATATAGCACTGAATAAAGTAATTTTCTGTCATTCATCTTCATTCACCATCGTTAATAGCACATTGTCATGATAGCACATGTGTACCTGCATGTGCCTAGTTTGGAAGAGTTCAGTCAAAGCTGGGGTGGCCAGCTCCAAACTGTGCCCTCTCAGAAGAGGTTGTAAGCCTTTCACAAGTGTAGCCAATAGTCACTGTGATACAAAGATGATACTGTTGGTCTAAGGTGAGTGAAGAATACAGGTTACTGGAGAGAAAAAGGGTGCCACATGGTGTAGGGATGAAGCAGGTAGTTTACAAACTCGCGCAGTAAAGATGTCTTATTTCCTATCAGCCTCTTTGGACAATGGCAACCTGTGGCATACAATGTGTTCATGTTCAGTTAGGTTACAGAGAAGCTTACACTCAGATTCCTGTAGTCTGAAAGGTGAAAAAGTTAGACTGTCTATTATGAATTTCTTTAAAAGATGCAATCTTCTTTTAAGGTGTTGGAGTTGACTAATAGCACAGTGTCTCATACTGAGGGGTCAAATAATTGGTTTGTGGTAACAGATGTAACCAGTTTTAATTAAAGAGATCAGAGGGAAAGAGTAATTCTTCAGAATAGGTACCAGAGGTAGAGGAGAATCCAGGGGGAACCATTCAAAATGATTAAACTGCTTTGGCTACTGAATGTTTCATGAGATATGACAGGAACTAGATATAAAAAGTGTCTATATCTGTATCTCCATGTGCTGATATAGAGATAGATACAGATACTGCAAATCCATATTCATATTTGCCAAAACACCATTATAAGGGAAGTTTTGTTTGTCTTCTGAAAGGGATGTATTAAATAATATATTAAGCTTTGGTTCTTGGGGAACAGCAATTCCATATCTATCTACCTATTTATCTTACCTATCTGCGTACACAACTGCCCATTAAAAACCTGCTGCTTTTAGGAATAAAATAAAACAAGAAGAAACAACAGCATGAAAATCATAGAATCATAGAATATCAGGGTTGGAAGGGATCTCAGGAGGTCATCTAGTCCAACCCCTGCTCAAAGCAGGACCGATCCCCAACTAAATCATCCCTGCCAGGGCTTTGTCATGCCTGATCTTAAAAACTTCAAAGGAAGGAGATTCCACCACCTCCTTAGGTAACACATTCCAGTGCTTCACCACCCTCCTAGTGAAAAAGTTTTTCCTTACATCCAACCTAAACCTCCCCCACTGCAACTTGAGGCCATTACTCCTCGTTCTGTCATCTGCTATCACTGAGAACAGTCTAGAGCCATGCTCTTTGGAACCCCCTTTCAGGTAGTTGAAAGCAGCTATCAAATCCCCCCTCATTCTTTTCTTCTGCAGACTAAACAATCCCAGTTCCCTCAGCCTCTCCTCATAAGTCATGTGTTCCAGTCCCTAATCATTTTTGTTGCCCGCCGCTGGATGCTTACCAATTTTTTCACATCATTCTTGTAGTGTGGGGCCCAAAACTGGACACAGTACTCCAGATGAGGCCTCACCAATGTCGACTAAAGGGGAACGATCACGTCCCTCGATCTGCTGGCAATGCCCCTACTTATACAGCCCAAAATGCCATTGGCCTTCTTGGCAACAAGGGCACACTGTTGACTCATATCCCGCTTCTCATCCTAGGTCCTTTTCTGCAGAACTGCTGCCTAGCCATTCGGTCCCTAGTCTGTAGCAGTGCATGGGATTCTTCCGTGCTAAGTGCAGGGCTCTGCACTTGTCGTTGTTGAACCTCCTCAGATTTCTTTTGGCCCAATACTCTAATTTGTCTAGGTCCCTCTGTATCCTATCCCTATCCTCCAGCGTATCTACCACTCCTCCCACTTTGTGTCATATGCAAACTTGTTGAGGGTGTAGTCCACGCCATCCTCCAGATCATTAATGAAGAAGATATGGAACAGAACTGGCCCCAGGACCAACCCTTGGGGCACTCGGCTTTATACCAGCTGCCAACTAGACATGGAGCCATTGATCACTACCCATTGAGCCCGACGATCTAGCCAGCTTTCTATCCACCTTATAGTCCATTCATCCAGCCGATACTTCTTTAACTTGCTGGCAAGAATTCTGTGGGAAACTGAGTAGCAGCCGTGTTAGTCTGTATCCGCAAAAAGAAAAGGAGGACTTGTGGCACCTTAGAGACTAACAAATTTATTTGAGCATAAGCTTTTGTGATTTGTTAGTCTCTAAGGTGCCACAAGTCCTCCTTTTCTTTTTGTGGGAGACTGTCAAAAGCTTTGCTAAAGTCAAGGAATAGGCAAACTGCACTAGTAATATATAAATGTTGCCCTGTTCAGCAGGATTCCCATCCCAGTTTAGATGGAAGCCTTGCTGTGCTGCAAAATCTATAAGCATTGAAGGCTAAGGGCCAGCTCTTCAACTGATATAAATTGGCCTAGTTCTATTTAAGTCAATGGAGCTACTCCAGTTTACTCCAACTGAGGATCTGGCCCTCAATGCGTAAAGAATGAAACTATTAAATTTAGCATAGTAGTCTCAGTGTGATGATCCATGGATGAACTGTGGTGCATGAGTCATTTGCTGGTGGTCTGGGGCGAGCTGATTGGTCACGTGGTGCTGACTCTCCTCCCTTGTTTTCTGTTGCTCTATCACATTAAAAGAAACTGGAAATACATTGAAGACCAGATATTCAGTGTACACTCAGCACAGCTCAGAAGAGTGGGGGTGGGGTGAAAGGTGTCTCCAAGCTGTCTTTATGCTCACCCAGTCCTGGGTTGGGCAAGGATTTAATTGATCCTTTGCATAACTTAGGGTAGTTCTTAGACTTCTCTAAATTAGACTTACTGCAGCAGACCCATAGGGACCTGAGGATCAGGTAGAATACATGATGCTCTATCCTATCCCACTGGCATGCCCCCTTCTTCACCCCAATACACTCCCTTTGTGGTCAGCACTAGGACTGAAGATCTGGCCCTAAATAGTTTCCAGTAATAATACTTTTCCATGTAAGCAATTGCTGTAGATGCCACTGGGATCTTATTCAGCCACCAAAAGTGGGGAAGTTGACCGTGCAATCCTGAATAGGGGAGAAGTGATTCTGAGTGTGAGGCAAAGTGTTGTTTGAGACAGTCTCTCCATAGTGGTGATGTCCACTCTAGGAGTCAAATCCAGGCCCAGCTGACATCAGTGACAAAACTCCCTTTCATTTCAGTGGGGCCGGAACTTTATCCTAAATTTTGAGAAGTACTACCATAGCAGATCAAAACCTGTCCAACTATGACCTTAATGCTACTTCCCAATTATGTCAGCAGCATGTACAAGTCATCCACCACTAGTATCAGTACATGGTAATATTATGAGAATGTAACTAGACAATGCTACAGGGCTTTTAATAATGAAATCCTCTCTTTGCCAGATGCTGCCACAGCTGTTTCAAAGATCAGATTCTTTCCTTTCTTTGTTTCCATCCTGTCCTCCCACTGGTCTTTAAGTAATATGTGCTCCTCTGTCACAACTTCAAATTAAAGCCAGTAAAACAAAGCACACTAGCTCCTGCTGCACTCACTGAATGTGCTGCATTCTGAGGTGTAGAGCAAAAGTGACAATGCTAACTGGCTTGGCAGGTTTATGTCAGGCAGGTGTGGTAACATGTGGATTTAAATTTTCTTCCTTTGAATCAGGGTCTATCTGGCCTGGAGGTAGGAGAAGCCAAGTCACAGAAATTTCCAGCCACTTGGTCTATGTGATATATTTATAGAGACAATTAAAATAAAATACATTTTGAAAGAAACAATTATTAGATTGTTGTGAGCTTCAGCTGCCTTTCTGGATGTATGGAAAAGCATGACTCTCCAGTGGGCAAGGCCACACATCCTCCCTGTTTGTTAATCCAAACAGGGTTAGCTTGTTTGGCAATCACGCTTCTTCATTGCATTGTTTCCAAAATATAAGATATTGAGTTAATGTTTTTAAAGAAACTAACAAGATGGATGCATAATAATAAGCATATCTTAATAAGATTGGTCACTGTTACTCTGAGTGGCATTGTATTGCACAAGTGGTGTCTTTGTAGTTTCCTGCTTAAGAGATAGAGATTTATTTTTTCCTTCTTTCTGATTTGTATAGCACAGAAAGATTAAGAACCCAGCACAAATAAAGGGGATAAGACATGGCTTAGAACTCAATGAATGTACTGAAGAGTTCCTAAATCAAACTTTTTTTTAAATAGTGATATAAATTTTAGATATTTAAGAGGATAAGTACCTACTGAGAATCTAGTATAAGGTTGATTGAGGAAGTAAATCTACTTTTTGAATGCCTACAAAGAAAACTCAAATGAGAAATTCAGTATCAAAAACATCAAAGACAATAATGCAGTTGCTTTCATCTCCCATGCATGCCAGCACTTCAAAGAAAAGCAAAATGCTTGCCCTTCTTCCACTACCCCTGAAGGAGGATGATCCTATAGCTGAAGATAAGTCTCCATTTCTTCAAGAGAGCAGGCAAAATATAAATAAATACAAAATTGTATAGAAAAAAGTAAAGATATAATATTTTTCTTTTGCTAACATAATATCAATATCATTGGACATTACCTCCACTAAAGAATCCTATTTACATAATAAGATGTGGCAAGTTAGTACGCATCCCTTGAAATCTTCTACCCATCCAGAAATTTCAATTTCACCTGTTAAAATAGTTTAGAACTTCTGAAAAAAGAAGTGAGACTTTTCCAACTAAAGTAACATTTTCCACATGGGCTGCCACTTTCAGGAGAAGAGGGCTGGTTATATCCACGCCTTATCAAGAAATGGATATGCACACACCTTAGACTTTCTCTACCATTAAGACTATTTATTTTGTGAAAGATGTCATTAGGTTTCATGATGTGCTGAAGTGTTACCTTATTTCACAAGTATTGCAAGTGACCTGTGGGTTTGAGGGACCTGCTCAGCAACTCTGACCAGACTAGTCTCCCACTCCGGCAATGTGAATGAAGGAGGAGGCAATTCAATGCCCTTCATAAGCAATTTGTGACCCTGCTTTTGCTGGGAGCCCAGCACATTTTAAGGCTGGACATGCTAGAGAGAATCATAAGTGTGCTGGTTCCAAGAGTTTAAGCAACTCTGTGTAGTCATTAGGAATCTGGCCTTGAAACAACCTCCAAAAGTAAACAGAAACAAAGATCAGGGCATTTCCATCAGACACTCACATTAGCAAACTTGCATTTTCAGGTAAAAGCTTTTGCTAAAGACCTGCAATAGCCGCATGTTGTATCAACCAGGCAAGCTTCAACAGGACTATATTTTCAAAGTGGAAACCTCTTTACCAAGCTGCTGCTGCACCCTCTGTAGCTTTCTCCCCAACCTCTCAACTCCTCCCCCCTCCTTCCTGTTTCCTGTCCTTTCAGACTCCCAACAGCCAGTGCTCCCAATTCTAATCATTACAAGCAACATCTAAACACCACACCACACACATGAAAATATCATAATTTTTATTTTTCGGAGAACAGTTTTCAAACGGTGGTCGAGATGAGAATAAATCCAGTTTTGGCTTTCCCTCCATGCTGCTTTAGCTCAGTTTCAAAGCTATCATTGATCAGGAAGCTAGACAGCTACAGTGTTGGCAAATCCTCACCAATGAGCAGTAACAAGATTTAAAAGTGAAGCCTCTCAACAGAGAGCCAGTGCATTCAGTCTACTGCTTTATCTAGTTGGGTTATTTAGCCATCTATAAACTAGTTCCTTTTCATTTTCAGAGTTCAGTGCCGTCACACACATGGGAAAAGGGACAGGGAGTAGTCTGTTAGTTGAAGTCACTATAATTTAAAATAATTGACTGTCATAAATATAAAGGGAAGGGTATACTTTCTGTATACAGTGCTATAAAATCCCTCCTGGCCAGAGGCAAAGTTCTTTTACCTGTAAAGGGTTAAGAAGCTCAGGTAACCTGGCTGGCACCTGACCCAAAATGACCAATGAGGGGACAAGACACTTTAAAATCTGGAGTGGGGGAGGAAAGGCTTTTGTCTGTCTATGTTATACCTTTGCCGGGAACA
The DNA here is from genome assembly GCF_965140285.1 of Lepidochelys kempii. Taxonomy (NCBI): domain Eukaryota; kingdom Metazoa; phylum Chordata; order Testudines; family Cheloniidae; genus Lepidochelys; species Lepidochelys kempii. The sequence continues at coordinate 27,680,902 of NC_136387.1, forward strand.
GATCAAGGATGCAAGCCCTCCAACTGCTGTAAAGTTAGTAAGTAATCTAGCTAGAAAATGTGTTAGGTTTTCTTTGTTTTGGCTTGTGAAATTCGCTGTGCTGGAGGAAATGTGTACTCCTGTTTTGTGTCTTTTTGTAATTTAAGATTTAGCCTAGAGGGATTCTCTATGTTTTGAATCTGACTGCCTGTAAGATTATCTTCCATTCTGATCTAACAGAGTTCTTCTCTTATTTTTTTTTGTTGTTCTTCTAATAAATTTCTGTTTTTTTAAGAACCTGATTGGGTTTTTTTGGGTCTTAAAAATCCAAGCCTGGTCTGTGCTCATCTTGTTTATTCTCAAGCCTCCGCAGGAAAGGGGGTATAAGGGTTCGGGAGAGGGGATATTTTGGGGAAATAGGAACTCCAAGTGGTCCTTTCCCAGATTGTTTGTTAAATCACTTGGTGGTGGCAGCATTTAACTAATCCAAGGGCAAAAACTTTGTGCCTTGGGGAAGTTTCAACCTAAGCTGGTAGAAATAAGTGTAGGGGGTCTTTCACGTGGGTCCCCACCTCTGTACCCTAGAGTTCAGAGTGGGGAAGGAACCCTGACATGGTGGCAGAGCGGTGGGATCCTTTTGAACCAGAGATCATTTTGAACCAAAAGCACAAACCTGAAGAGATTTTTTTTTAACTGAAAGCAGCTAGAGCTTTTTCTGTCTCTTTGCCTGGAAGCAGAGGTGTTAGTTTTTTAACAAAAGGATTTTTCTGCAGGCTGGGAACAGCTATCAGAGGCAAAGGTATTAGGTTACAGCACAGCAAATTGGGAATTCAAAAGCGGATTTTTTTTTCTTTCTCTCAGGTATAGCTAGGTTAAACACAGAGAGGCTAGGATGACAGAAACTGGAATTAACCAGATTTGAAGCTGAGGAAAGACAGAAGGAACATGAAAGACAGGTAGAGCTCAGACAGATGGAGATTGATGCACAAGCAGCCAAAGAAAAAGCTGCTAAGGAGGCAGAAACAGCCAGAGAAAAAGCCAGGGCAAAGACAGAGGAGGCTGCCGAAGAAGCTTCCCACAGTAGAACTATGGAGGCAAAAGAAAAAGAAATGGAGGAGAGGGAAAAAGAGAGGAAGCATGCACTGGAGATAGAGAAGGCAAGGGCTCAGCAGAATATACCAAATAGCCCTAACAATCCTCCCCAACAATCCATAAATGGGAGCGACTATGTTCACAATATGATGAATCCAGTGATTTTGCTGAATATTTTCTCACCTTTGAGACACTGTGCACACTCCATCAAATTCCTGATGCTCACAAGATGACTACATTGATCACAAAATTGACTGGAAGAGCTCTGAACATATTCATGACTATTGATGCCTATTGATGAGGCTTCTGACTATGATAAATTCAAGCATTTGGTTTTAAAACAATTTCAAGTTATACCTGAAACTTACAGAGTAAAATTTCGAATCCTTAAGAGAGGGCCTGGACTAAGTAATGTGGCTTATGTAAACCAGATAAAGGATCTGTTAGCTGAATGGGTCAAAGGAAGGGGTCACTGGCTTTGAAGGAGTGTGTGATTTGATGGCTCAGGAACAATTCTGAATATGTCCGATGATGATATATAACAGTGTTTATGGGATAAGAAAATGGACTCAGCAGAAAATCATGATTTTTATGCTGCTCAATATGAGCAGTCCCAGATCGCCAGAGAGGCGGGGCAAACTGCAACAAAACGGGTGGAGGGAGGAGAGAAGAACAACCCTGGTCACAGTTTGAGCGGATACCAGAAGGGAGACCCTCAGACAACACCCTACTACCGGAGGCAGCCCAAGGCCCCAACTACAGCTCAAGGAAAACCTCAGACACCTTATTGTCCCACCACACCGTTCTCCAGCAACCCACCTCGCCCCAGTGACCCGTCAGCTGGGTAATGTTTTAAATGTAATGAGCTGGGGCATGTAAAGGCCAACTGCCCCAAGAACCACAACAGATTACAGTTCATTGCACCAGGATCACACCAAAGGTCCTCAGGCCCAGATGCCTCCCAGATACCCTCAGAGTGGAGGGAAACTGTGAGTGTGGGCGGGAAGAAGGTTACATACAGCGTGGAGGGACACCAGAGCACAAGTTTCGGCTATCGAACAATCCTTAGTGGACCCCAAATTCATCGACCCAGAGGTCCAAGTGATGATTCAACCCTTCAAGTCAAACTCTTTTGACTTGCCAACAGCCAAGTTACCTGTCCAGTACAAGGGCTGGTCAGGAACATGGACTTTTGCAATCTATGATGATTATCCCATCCCCATGCTGCTGGGGGAAGACTTGGCCAGTCATGGGAAAGAGGGTGGGAATGGTCACCCGCAGCCAGGCTAAGCAAACTGTCACACCTAGCTCTGTTCTGAAGACTTCTACCAGGGCCCTGTCAGAGGTGGTGGAACCGGACCCCATGCCAGTGTCTGCAGCAGCAGTAGCGGATCCAGTCACAGAGACCCAGACCAAGCCAGTCCCAGAACCGGAATCGGCAGAACAACCAGCACCAGAACCAGTGCCAACACTTAATCCAGTGCTTGCAACCCCAACACCAGAGGGTCCCACCGAACCTGCACGGGCAGCAGCAGATAACCCTACACAAGAAGCTCAGCCAGAGCCTGAACCCCAACATAGTGCACCAGCGGAGAGCGGTTCACAGTCAACGGAAACAGTCCCATCACCTGCACTTCCAAAGGGACCAAGCCCACGTCCACAATCCAATGAGGAACTATCATCTCCAGTTTTGCATTGTACTGAACATAGGGGAAACATAATTGCTAGAGAAACTTTTATTACAATGAACTCAGGATAAAAACTGAACCCGATATAGGGTTTTTAGTTTGATTGATCAAACAGTGCACCAAAAAGTGGGGAATTTTCAAGACTGAATAGTAGTACTAATCATGAATTTAAAAATAATAGATTTTTTCTGTGTTATATTTGTTACTGATATATTTTGTTTTTCTGACAATGAAAAGTGTATATTAAGTACTGGTTTCAGAGTAACAGCCATGTTAGTCTGTATTCGCAAAAAGAAAAGGAGTACTTGTGGCACCTTAGAGACTAACCAATTTATTTGAGCATAAGCTTTCGTGAGCTACAGCTCACTTCATCGGATGTGTGAAGTGAGCTGTAGCTCACGAAATATTAAGTACTGTCATGGAGAGAGACTTTCTGAATTTAGGATCTAGGAAACTCCTGACACTTGCAAACATGGAAATACACACCTGCTTGTGGTATCATCTCACAAAAATACAGAGCAGTTTACAGAGCAATATTTTACCAGACCATTATATTATGCTGACAATGATTTTGTTAGGCACTCAGGAGCTATAGGGATAACTGTTGTATAAATGCATAGGCAAATAAATATATCTGATATTTGAATAAGTGAACCATGATGACTGGCTGTCACCACAACATTGTTTCAGTAAGTACTGATACCCTCCTGCAGTGGTGGAGGAGCAGGCAGTATGTACTATGTACTATGATTGGTTTTGGTTTTTAGAATAGTGAGGAAAATCTACTAAAAGTATCCTGATTCAAATACACCACTGTCTGCTTCCCACTAGCATGCTGCCAGTGGGATTTCAAGCACTGTCCAGAAAGGACAATCAGCAGCACTGGATTTATCTGGATTCAGTTACAATCCATGGAGCTAATTCTAATCTCAAATACAAAATTGAAAATCTACAATAACTCCATTAGACTCAGTTCAGATGCTCCTGACTTGCACCAGTATGTTCAAGGTCATAATCTATCTTTTGATATGGAAACTGTTTGTTTGCATAGTAGTCAAATATGCTTAGCGGGGTAGTTCCATGAGTTTGGACCCTTTTGGACACTGAGAATGACAAAGAAATGAATAAATATGTAAGCAAATGGGAGCTAAAATGAAGCCTGTTTGTGATGGCTAAATCCATAATATAGCTATGTTTGTAATATCTATATAGATAATACAGATATAGGTATTACTTTTTAGGTAGTTTGACTCAGATGGCTTGGCATAGGCAGAACACTTTCATAGATTTCTGAAATAAATCTGAAACATGTTCTTTATATTCTTAGTTACAGTTTAATACATGCAACACTGGACTTTTGCTTCCTGCCTCTTCTATATTGACTAGGGCCAACTTTCTCAGTTCAGAAATGAGCTTTATAACAGAGACTTTCATCTCAATGTAGGAAACATATGGCCACCAATGCTTGTTTGTCCAGTGCCTTTTATTATAAATAATTAGACAAAATTGGAGTGGATTCTCCCCACAGTCCTCCCAGCTCCTAGTTGCTGAATTCTATTATTGCTTGGTATACTGATTTTCCTATGCATTATATATCTGGATGTGTTTCTGACACATAATAATGTCATTACAGTGTGGGCCCTATGTGTCTGGAGCCATTTAATGACTATCTGCCATCTCTAACTTCTCTATTTTGATGTCCTCCCACCACCCAAACAAAAAAAATTGAATTTTATCAACGTCTGTAGCAAAGAAGTGCAAAATCTGCTGTCACCCATCAAGCATCTTCCTTCAAAATTTAAACAATCCAAATTTGGTCATCCTCTCTTCAAATGCAAGCATAAGACACAAAACTATGATAATTACTTTGACCCAGATTGTCCCCTGTGAATATACATGTGTGTTTGAATACACTTCCATCCCCATCTCTGAAAGAAAGGAGGATTCTACCACTTTTGTGTGCTCCTCATAGAATCTACCAGTGGTCAATGATTGAAACTGGGCAGGTAGACAAAGAAAGATTTGGTAGGATGGAATGGGAGTCCCTTAACCCTCTAGAGATTCTTCTCTACGCACCTCCCTCCAAAAAAGATTATACAACCTAAGGCAATATTATCTTTTCCAAGGGACTTCTCTTCCATAGCCCCTGAGCTTAACTCCTGGAGGCATCTTGGAAAGGTGGACCAAGGGAGCAGGGACAACAGTTGTGCTGTGCGGGTGGCCCGGCATTCCAAGTACACCCAGGAATCTTCAAGGTTTGTGGGAAAACAAATGTTTGGCACTTGGTGTTCAATCAGCTCCCGTACAGAGAAGTATCTGCACAAGACAGGTAAATGTGCAATGTTACTAAATCTCTCCTCCCTTACTGAACTGAACTGGTGTGATGAATGGAAAGGGAAGAGCTAAGGCATGGACAGGACGTAGATGCTTGAATGCTGTTTTGTGAAAGCAAATCCTGTGCAGAGAAACTATTTTTGGATATAGATGAATGTTACCCCTAATGCCAAACATGAGCAGTGGTTCTTTTGAGTGTTTTCAGAAGCTGCACTTGCACAAAATTGACAGCAGAAGCAGTCATGAGGATGTGAGATATTTCTTTTCCCTTTGTTTTTGAAATACTATTTGCAAATATAATCTGACATCATTTTGTATCTTAACATATAGTATATGAAATAAAACTACTGAACTCTCTGTATAAGGCTCAGATTCTTTGATTTTTAACTCATTTATGCTCTGACCTTTATGGATAGACAAACAGGTAATGTCATAGGCATTACTTATAGCATGCCTGCTATTGAGCTGTCTGCTGCTCTGTTTATTGCAATGCACATAGGGACATACAATATATGCCTCTAAGCTATCAGCACAACTCCCATTGATACGAATGGAAGTTGTATGCATGAAATGAGTAGATAAGTTCACATAATGCTCAAGATACATTTGTGTGGTGCAGAGTTTTTCAGCCTTAACTTTGAATTTCATTTTTCTGAATTTGTCACAAATACTACATTATTTAAACATCATTTTATGTCTGTGAATATTGAGTTGAGTTGCTTTGGCCATTTAGTAATGCAAAATAGATTAAACCCTTTAAGGATTTGCTAGCTGACACAAAAGCTCTTATTGTAAAAAGTTAATCTCTTGAAAATGTTATACTATTGACAATGTTGCTTGCAATAATTAAGAAATTTTAATGAGTCATTCATAAAACTGTATCAACTGGGTATTATGGTTTCATATGAAATAACAATTTCAAATATTAAATGTTCATATTGTAGGATGAAAAAGTGTTTTGTGTCTTAAAGGAAGCTTATCTTTCTAGTGGAATTAGCTTGGAACAACAGGCACTGAATCCTATGTCTGGTTCCTTGTTATATGCTGAGGACTGGGATTTCCTCCCCCTCATTGAAGGGCACAGGGCATATACTAAACCCTTCTGTTTCTCTAGAACTCTTCTGCATAGTCAGCTCATAGTCAGCAATCTCTTTAACTATGGAGCGAGTGCAATCACACCATTAACGACTCCAACAGCATTAGTGAGTTTTGTTTTCAGTGCTGTGCACTGCAGGCCAAACCTGGATCCAAATGAAGTAAATAGCAAAACCCCATTGATTTAAATTTACATCAGTGGGAGTTTTGCCATTGACTTCAATGAGACCAGCATTTGGCCCTTAATGATTTTTATCCTTTGCTTTTGCTAAAAATTCGACATTTATATTATTTTATTTAGTTTTACAGATCCATAGGTGCTTCTGATTAGTTTAGGCTGGGAGGACAAGGGCAGTTGAGAGAGGTTACAACTGTTTACAAATGTGGGGATTACCATTTTACCATGAAAATCCTCCTTTGCTTTTTTGTAATCAATGTAATATTAAAATCCAATTTTAAAAACAAAAATCTGAGCAAGAGGATATATAAAGTAAAAAGCTAATCCGCTGACTACACTTTGTTGTAACCTATGTCTTCCCCTTATCCCAGCTGTTTCCTCCATCTAATTTCTTCCATCCCATGCTCAGTGCAAATGTAGGTCCCAATCCTGCAAACACTTAATACCAGCCATAGTACTTGTTACCATAAATTGTCCCGTTGAATATAATGGTATTACTTAGCTAGATAAAGGTACTCATGTGTATGTGCTTTGCAGGATCAAGATCTTAAATCATGACTGAATTCCTCTGGACAGGGACCATAGGCCAAAATCCTCACTGGTTTTAGCAAATACCATTCCAATGGCTCCATCCCTTACCACCTGCAGACACCAAAGATGAAGTTGACCCCTGCCTTTTATTTGTCTATAAATTGCCATGATGAGTTATGGAGCACTGTAACCAATTGCACTGTAAAATTTTCAGCTGGAGATCATCCAGGTCAGGGAGGGGCTTTATTTATTTTATTTATTTATTTCAGACCTTTATTTAAATGAGCATGTACATTAACTCAATGTTTCTCACAGGAAACCTATGAATATACTGTATTTTTGTTCTGTGTGCTTTTAGCACAATCCGGCCCTTGTCTGTGACTGGGGCTCATAGGTGCTATGTTAATACAAACAATAAAAACAATGGGATTCACATTTCGTGAAGATGAACATGGCCACACTTCAGGTGTAGAGAAACTCTGTAGAAACATTTTTAATGGAGACTCAATAGAACAAATCAAACCTGAGTCACAGATGTGACAGTTATCACTCCCTTTTGGTGGTATCTGTAGGGAGCACATGTCTCTCCTACAGTTCACTCTAAGACCTGATCTTATAGGTTTATAAACAGTGTCTCAGGCTGTCTGTGTAACACACACACCTCCTGGGTGTGTTGTTCTGTCCCATCGGGCAGGGGGAAGAGAGAGATATTCATGAGTTTGCTCTACAGCCTTAGCTAGCAGCCAGTTGGCTTTTAGCTCATGCAGTAGAGGCTCATGCACAAAGCTCCAAAGGTCCCCCTGTTCAATCCTGTCCTCTGATGAGCAGGGTCTGTCAGCGTTACATCTGCACTGTAATGAAAAACCTGGCTTGTGCCAGTTGCAGGGTTTTAATTGCAGTGTATTATAGACGTACCCTGAGTGATAAATAGGCTGATGAACTGAGATGCTTTGAGGACAGGTTCTGTTGAAGCATCTGCTGTTCGATCAAAACAGTTTTATCCAGGTCTAGTTTAGGTCCAGTCTCAGCCAGCAGAAAACTCCTGATTTGACAATATTTGAATATATCCAAATTAGGGCTTTTGCAATTCTTTTGTAGTTCTTGGGGTATGTGCAGTCTATTAATTAGGTAGAAATCTGCAAGTACTTACAATGTCCAGGTTGCACATATGTTTGTTAAATCATATTTGGATGACTTTTCCTTAGTTAACATAATTAATGTCAAGTCAGAGTTTTCCTTAATCAGAATTTAATTGCTCTGTTTTATTTTATTCTGTCTTAATTATGCTATAACTTTAAAAAAACACAAACCTTTTGAAGTTCACACTTCTTTAATCTTTATTATTACTTGGAATACCATAAAACAATATATTGTCATATATTAAATAACCAAACTTGGCACAGCATCATATTAGAAAATGGCTGGAGTGTCACATGGAAAGGTTAGCAATAATAACTACAAAAATCTGGAAACTGTTTCTTTAATGTTGGCATAACAGGATCAGGTGTTAAGACCGTAGCTTTTATAGTATTCCCACATAACTAAGAAGGTTAGGCACTTGGTCAATTCTCCACAGAAAGATTACAAATTACACAGATGTAAACATAAAATATTTTTAAACTCATCATAAGCTATAGACAGAGGCCTAACTAAACAAATTTAATTGAGAATAAATTGAAGTGGGTATATTTTTATTAAGGAAATCTTTGCAAATCAGAGCTTGAAATAATGCATTTTGACTATATAGTAAATTTTTTCACTCCAATTTTAGAGCCCAATCTTACAAACTCTTATGTGTGTAGTCTTTACTCAGTCAAGCTGTCTCTTACAGGACTCAGCCCATAATTTTTCAATAAAATCTATAGTGTAGTTTCCCTAGCAATATATAGCACAATTTCTTCTCAATAAGTTGATCAGGTCAGTCAAACCAAATATTATCCGCAACGTTTTATGGTTTTTTCCATAGCTGGATATTAAAGCTAATCTTTGTTTGTTTGTTTTTAAAAGTGGCATGCTTCCCATTTAGAATAATGGGCTACATCCTCTGCCCCTGAATGAATGGCTCTGAGAGAATATTTAAATATGTATTTTGTTATTACATCGAAAAAATTACATTATTGCCAAGCATTAAGCAATTATGTCTGGGGAATTGAGGTCTGCAAACACATTTCTCCATTCATTTGTGATTTTGCTTGATATTATATGCATTGAAGCATGAATTAAAATAGGTGACAAATATTCTCAACATTAGTATAGTTTGTTAATGGACAGAAGCAAATGGACTGATCACTTGATATTTTTAATTATCTGTTTAATGTTAATGAATGAATGTGGTGCTCATGAAAGTGAAAGACTAATAGCACTAGCTTGAGTCAGATGTAGGACTATATTCTGCTCTTGTATCAGCACTGCGGCTCTTTGCATATACTGCACTCAACGCCATCAGCCATATGTGCAAGATAATAGGTATTCTGTAGGTAGACTAGGCAATAGAGATATGCACTATGGATGAGAGAAGCACAGCATGGATCCGAGAGGAGACTTTTGCCCCGTAGAATGGGCAGGGACAGTGCAAGATTTCCCATACTGCTTTGACAATATGTATGCTTCCTGACCTGCAGCATTCTTGTTCTTTTGGTCTTGGCCTTCTATAGAATAAAGGCCTCTTACTAAGCCAAATAATTTGTGATGTGGCTAAATAAGGATTTAGGGATCAAATTCATTTACATTTGCAACTTCAATTTTTATCTGGAACTTACTGATTTCTTATTAGAAGATAGCACAGGACTGGTTACAGCACATGTACTGCAAGCAGGAATCTGGGTTCCATTCCCAGTTGGGCCATAGATTTCCTTTATGGCCTGAGTCTTCAGTTGTTGGTCAAAACTTAGAAAATAGCCCTGGGGTCTCATTTTCAAAAGTACTCAACCACCATTTAGGCAGCCTAGTAGGGGACAGATTTTTCACAAATGCTCAGTAACCAACAGCTCCCATTGTGAGATTTATGACAGGATTTTCCTGAACTGTTCAATGCCCCATGTGCCCACTCATTTTGGTGTCTGAATGGGTTCTGAGTTCTCTTGAAAATCTGAGCCTTAACTTGTTTGTGCATCAATTTCCCTATATGTAAAACGGGGATAGTATTTATCTCATCAGCTTATTATTTTTATTATATAATTTGTATTGTAGTAGCACCATATTATGCTAATCACTATACAAACATAGAGTAATAATGCTTAGCACTCCCACAGTGCTTTTCATTCATAGATCTCAAAGTGTTTTACAAAGGGGATTGATATCATTATTCCCATCATACAGATGGGGAAACTAAGGCACAGGGAAGGATCCAAAGAGCTTAATTAGTGCTTTATAAAATGCTTATAAGTGATTTATGAAGGTTTTTATAGAGGAGCAAATAATTGTTATTTCAAGATTAAAACTGTACAGCACATATTTATAAAAATGCAATATTTGACTTATAGTCATTGCCTGTGGTTATCTTATTTTGAAATATTACATGATTCTTCAGCTAGTAAAACTCACACCATCTAAAGCAGTCGTTCATGTTTGATGCATAGTCATTCTTCAGAGAGACATTTGAAGGCAACTCATACAAGAAAACTGCTAAGCACAAAAGGCCTCTATTTCTGGTATCCGTAGATACTTTTGAGTTTTCTTTGGATGAGGTTTTAATTTAGCATTAATAAAGGAATTTGTGATGTTTTATATGCTCTAATCTAATATTCCGCCTGTGACTTCATTCAGGGTTACTGTATATTTTAAAATCTCAGTTTGGAAGCCAGATACCACAGGAGGATAGCACTAGAAAAGTCTAAATTATCAGTTATGAGCTGATCTAAAACTGCTAGTATTAAAATATCCCTTGAAATATGCATTAGAGAATCTTAAAAGGGATCATATAAAATTAATCAAAACCCACATTTCAGAAGCAGCCACTTGTTCATCAGGGTTTTTGATGTCACTTTTTAGTTCTGTATTTTGCAGGCATTTACACACAAACAGATTGTCACATATACACACAGAGAGAGGCTGTATGAGCTCATTTCTTATCAAGCAGCAAATTTTAAAAGATAATGTAATTATGACACTCCTGAACAGTGGGAAATTGGCACACTGTGGACCTGATCCAGAAGAAATTAGCCGCTGAGGCTCATGGACTATGCAGGAAATAATCTCTTCCTTATTCACTGAACGCTTTAAGATACTGGGCAAATACTGCAAACATTGTCAACAAATATCCACCCACATTTTTAAAATATATATAAATTGACTGTCTATACTAATTTTGTAAGTCTATAACCAATCCATTGCTTCACCACTTTAGATACTCTGCCTGCCTGCCTCTTTAAATCAAGGCCCTGATATTGCAGCACAGGAGTAAATTTGCATGTGTGAGCAGTCCCCTTTAGCTTAATGGGACAACTCACATGTGGAGTTACTCACAGAAGTGAGTGTGACAAGACGTACGTTTTAGTTTGTTTTTTGCAAGGTCTGGAAGGTAAGTGCATATTCCCTTCAAGGCGCCAGACATAATTAGATATACCTGCATTCCAAGGGCATGTGTAGAGAGGATCACATGCTTCTAGTTTTCTTTAATCATGTCAGAAGGAGGTGCTTAAATCACTGTCTAGCCTTGACATGTCCTGTTTGCTAAGGTGGAGAGGTCAGTACATGTAACAGTAACAGCATGACACCTATAGTTTGGTTTTTTTCCCCCCTTTTATGATTTCTGGATAGGCATTTGTCAGATGATGATGATACTCAGAGCTTTGAACTTATGGCCCCTTTATTTCTTGTCAGTTCAAACAAAAATAGAAAGGGGTACGCAGGATTGTCAAGTGCCATGCATCTTGTGTGGTGCTGCTGCATTTTCAGCCTGCTCCTGCAAACACTGTTGCAGCCCAGGCTGAATGTCAGGCATTCAGCAGGGCTTTGGGAAAGTAGTTGGGTTTGAGTGGTGCGTTGTGTTGGCTGCTGGCAGGGACAATTGTGGTGCTTGCTGAGCTGGCAGCTTCTCTGCCTCCCCTTCTTCATGGTCATATCCCACGCATGCTGGTTTCCAGCCCATGTGGTACATCCAAGAGGAAATAAGGCGTTGGCAGCAGTCCTAGGAGCTGCCGGGATAATGGGAGACACAGAGGTTAAATGGGGCAGCAGGAGTTACTCTGAAAGATACAGAGACTACTGAGGGGAGCTAAGGAGGAAACTAGGGGGAGGATCAGGAACTGCTAAGGGAGCTAAGGTGGATCAGGAACTGTTGAGGGATAGAAGCTAAGGAAGAAGCACAAGCTATTGGGAAGGGAATTGGCTACTGAGGCAATTTAATGAAGAAGAGCAACTCATGGGGGACAGCATGGGAAGAGGGAATGGGAATAACACCAACTTGAAGTACTCCCTCAGTCTACATCCTTCCTACCAATCATAACCTTTTCAGATTCCCACAGCTGCTCCTTACTCCCTGCCCTGACTCCCAGTCTTCTGATATGTGCAAAGAATAAATTCCTGCCATCCTACATCTCCTCCCACTGCTTACAGGAAACTCTGTGAGGGAAACATGGTATCAAATGAACAACTTTCACAATGATTTATAAATCCAGGTTTCAGGCAATATGTAAATGATGTGCAATATGTAAATTGGCTAATTTGCATTAATTGTCACACGTGGAGCTGTTCACTTCTTGACAGTTATGCACTTATCCAAGCCTCGAGTGTCCTGATATGTGTTACAAAACCACATAAAATGAAGCAGCCATCAGAACACACAACTCCACTCTTCTTCCCCATACAAATCTGATTACCTTCAAATACCCACCTCTGCAGGAGCCTGAGCAAACATATTGACCTTGCATCATGACTTGAAGGTGAACTGAACCAGGATATTTTGGACCATAAATATTTTACACATTTTACATATTTTATGTAGCAAACTAGTTTTACATAGGTGTAAAAGTTGTCAGAAGAATCTAGATCCCTCTTCTTCTGTGAGGATTTTCAATAATAACCACTTAATGGTGAATGGTTTCAGAGTGATAGTCGTGTTAGTCTATATCAGCAAAAAAAAACGCGAGAAGTACTTGTGGCACCTTAGAGACAAACAAATTTATTTGGGAATAAGCTTTCGTGGGCTAAAACCCACTTCATCGGATGCATGCAGTGGAAAATAGACTAGGAAGATATATATACACAGAGAACATGAAAAAATGGGTGTTGCCATACCAACTGTAACAAGACCAATTAATTAAGATGGGCTATTATCAGCAGGAGGGAAAAAAAAACAACCCACCTTTTGCAATGATAATCAGGATGGCCCATTTCAAACCATTGACAAGATGGTGTGAGTAACTGTAGGGGGAAACCCTACTGGTAACCCACATGGCCCCACAGCATGCTAATATTTTTATGGTTGACTTAGAACAACGCTTCCTCAACTCTCATCCCCTAATGCCCCTACTCTACTTACACTACATGGACAACATCTTCATCATCTGGATCCATGGAAAAGAAGCCCTTGAGGAATTCCACCATGATTTCAACAATTTCCATCCCACCATCAACCTCAGCCTGAACTAGTCCACACAAGAGATCCACTTCCTGGACACTACAGTACTAATAAGCGATGGCCACAAACACCACCCTATACCGGAAACCTACTGACCGCTATACTTACCTACATGCCTCCAGCTTTCATCCAGACCACATCACACGATCCATTGTGTACAGCCAAATTCTGATACAACTGCATTTGCTCCAATCCCTCAGACAGAGAAAAACACCTACAAGATCTCTATCAAGCATTCTTAAAATTACAATGCCCACCTGCTGAAGTGAAGAAACAGATTGACCGAGCCAGAATAATACCCAGAAGTCACCTACTTCAGGACAGGCCCAACAAAGAAAGTAGCAGACCATCACTAGCCATCACCTTCAACCCCCAACTAAAAACTCTCCAGCACATCATCAAGGATCTACAACCTATCCTGAAGGACAATCCCTCACTCTCACAGATCTTGGGAGACAGGCCAGTCCTCACTTACAGACAGCCCCCCCAACCTGAAGCAAATACTCACCAGCAACCACACAACAAAAACACGGAAGTCTGCGGAAGACAAGAATGAGGTTAGTCTGTGGAAGAGAAGAATGAGGGGGGATTTGATAGCTGCTTTCAACTACCTGAGAGGTGGTTCCAGAGAGGATGGTTCTCGACTATTCTCAGTGGTGGAAGAGGACAGGACAAGGAGTAATGGTCTCAAGTTGCAGTGGGGGAGGTTTAGGTTGGATATTAGCAAAAACTTTTTCACTAGGAGGGTGGTGAAATACTGGAATGCGTTGCCTAGGGAGGTGGTGGAATCTCCTTCCTTGGAAGTTTTTAAGGTCAGGCTTGACAAAGCCCTGGCTGGGATGATTTAATTGGGGATGGGTCCTGCTTTTGAGCAGGGGGTTGGACTAGATGACCTCCTGAGGTCCCTTCCAACCCTGATATTCTATGATTCTATGAACACTAACCCAGGAACCTATCCTTGCAACAAAGCCCGTTACCAACTCTGTCCACATATCTGTTCAAGGGACACCATCAAAGGACCTAATCACATCAGTCACACCATAAGAGCCTCATTCACCTGCACATCTACCAATGTGATATATGCCAACAATGCCCCTCTGCCATGTACATTGGCCAAACCAGACAATCTCTACACAAAAGAATAAATGGACACTAATCAGACATCAAGAATTATAACATTCAAAAACCAGTTGGAGAACACTTCAATCTCCCTGATCACTCAATTTCAGACCTAAAAGTCACAATTCTCCAATAAAAAAACTTCAAAAACAGACTCCAACAAGAAACTGCAGAATTGGAATTAATTTGCAAACTGGACACCATTAAATTAGGCTTAAATAAGGACTGGGAGTGGATGGGTCATTACACAAAGTAAAAACTATTTCCCCATTCTAATTTTACCCCTACTGTTACTCACACCTTCTTGTCAACTGAAATGGGCCATCCTGATTATCACTACAAAAGGTGGGTTGTTTTTTTGTTTTTTTTTCCTCCTAATAATATACCACTTTAATTAATTGGTCTCATTACAGTTGGTATGGGAACACCCATTTTTTCATGTTCCCTGTGTATATCTATCTTCCTAGTGTATTTTCCACTGAATGCATCCGATGAAGTGGGTTTTAGCCCACAAAAGCTTATGCCCAAATAAATTTGTTGGTATTTAAAGTCCCACCAGTACTCCTCATTTTTGGGTGTTTTTTTTTTTTGTTAATAGTGAATATATCTAGTATAGCAAATCACTTCCTACATAAAGATTCGAAATGCCTTTGTGTCTGTCATAAATATAAAGGGAAGGGTAAACCCCTTTGAAATCTTTCCTGGCCAGGGGAAAGCTCCTCTCACCTGTAAAGGGTTAAGAAGCTAAAGGTAACCTCGCTGGCACCTGACCAAAATGACCAATGAGGAGACAAGATACTTTCAAAAGCTGGGAGGAGGGAGAGAAACAAAGGGTCTGTGTGTCTGTCTATATGCTGGTCTTTACCGGGCATAGACCAGGAATGGAGTCTTAGAACTTTTAGTAAGTAATCTAGCTAGGTATGTGTTAGATTATGATTTCTTTAAATGGCTGAGAAAAGAATTGTGCTGAATAGAATAACTATTTCTGTCTGTGTATCTTTTTTGTAACTTAAGGTTTTGCCTAGAGGGGTTCTCTATGTTTTTGAATCTAATTACCCTGCAAGATATCTACCATCCTGATTTTACAGGGGGGATTTCTTTATTTCTATTTACTTCTATTTTTATTAAAAGTCTTCTTGTAAGAAAACTGAATGCTTTTTCATTGTTCTCAGATCCAAGGATTTGGGTCTGTGGTCACCTATGCAAATTGGTGAGGTTTTTTATCCAACATTTCCCAGGAAAGGGGGGGTGCAAGTGTTGGGAGGATTGTTCATTGTTCTTAAGATCCAAGGGTCTGGGTCTGTAGTCACCTAGGCAAATTGGTGAGGCTTTTTACCAAACCTTGTCCAGGAAGTAGGGTGCAAGGTTTTGGGAAGTATTTTGGGGGGAAGGACGTGTCCAAACAGCTCTTCCCCAGTAACCAGTATTAGTTTGGTGGTGGTAGCGGCCAGTCCAAGGACAACGGGTGGAATATTTTGTACCTTGGGGAAGTTTTGACCTAAGCTGGTAAAGATAAGCTTAGGAGGTTTTTCATGCAGGTCCCCACATCTGTACCCTAGAGTTCAGAGTGGGGGAGGAACCTTGACAGTGTCATGTTTGCTTTATATGCAGATGATATATTTGGAGCACATTGTCTTTGTTTAATTTAGACTGTAAGCTTGATGGGGCAGGAATCATGTCTTCTTTCAATCATAGAAGTGTAGGTTAGAAGGAACCTTGAGATATCATCCAGCCCTCTGTGCTGATAGAACCAAGTAAATTCCCCATTTTATCGTTGTGCATTTTATTTTTCCTTCCTACGTGAAGTACTTTGCACTTGTATTTACTGAATTTCATCTCATTAAATTCAGACCAATTCTCCAATTTGTCAAGGTTGTTTTGATTTCTAATCCTATCCTCTGAAGTGCTAGCAATCCTTCTCATCTTGGTGTCATCTGCAAATTTGATAAGCATACTCTCCACTCCATTATTCAAGTCATTAATGAAAATATTGACTAGTAGCAGACCCAGGACTAACACATGTGGGACTGCACTAGATACATCCTCCTAGTTTGACAGCAAACCATTGATAACTGCTCTTTGAGTATGGTTTTCAGCCAGTTATGCACATGCCTTATTAATTTAATCTAGACAACATTGCCTGTGGTTGCTCATGAGAATGACAAAAACCTTACTAAAATCAAGATATATTCCATCTACCACTTCCTCCCTATCCGCTAGGCCAGTAAACTGTCAAAGAAGAAAAATAGATTAGTTTGACGTAATTTGTTCGTGACAGATCCATGCTGACTATTCCTTTAATGCTGTTATCCTGCAGGTGCTTACAAACTGATTATTTAACAGTTTGTTCCAGTATCTTTCTAGGTAGTGAAGTTAGGTTGACTGATCTATAATTCCCCCGGTCCTCTTTGTTCCCCTTTTTAAAGACAGGTATTATGTTTGCCCTTTTCCATCCCTCTGGGGTCTTGCCCATCCTCCATGAACTCTCAAAGATAATTGTTAACTGTTCTGAGATTGTTTCAGTTAGTTCCTTAAGTACCCTAGAATGAATTTCACCAGGATCTCCCTATGTGATTGCATCTAAAGTATTTAAATATTCTTTAACTTGTTTTTTCCCTATCTTGTCTTCTGTTCCTTCTCCCTTGTAAATATTAATTATGTTGAGTATCTGGTCACAATTATCTTTTTTTCATAGAATCATAGAATCATAGAATATCAGGGTTGGAAGGGACCCCAGAAGGTCATCTAGTCCAACCCCCTGCTCGAAGCAGGACCAATTCCCAGTTAAATCATCCCAGCCAGGGCTTTGTCAAGCCTGACCTTAAAAACCTCTAAGGAAGGAGATTCTACCACCTCCCTAGGTAACGCATTCCAGTGTTTCACCACCCTCTTACTGAAAAAGTTTTTCCTAATATCCAATCTAAACCTCCCCCACTGCAACTTGAGACCATTACTCCTCGTTCTGTCATCTGCTACCATTGAGAACAGTCTAGAGCCATCCTCTTTGGAACCCCCTTTCAGGTAGTTGAAAGCAGCTATCAAATCCCCCCTCATTCTTCTCTTCTGCAGGCTAAACAATCCCAGCTCCCTCAGCCTCTCCTCATAACTCATGTGTTCCAGTCCCCTAATCGTTTTTGTTGCCCTTTGCTGGACTCTCTCCAATTTATCCACATCCTTCTTGAAGTGTGGGGCCCAAAACTGGACACAGTACTCCAGATGAGGCCTCACCAATGTCGAATAGATGGGAACGATCACGTCCCTCGATCTGCTCGCTATGCCCCTACTTATACATCCCAAAATGCCATTGGCCTTCTTGGCAACAAGGGCACACTGCTGACTCATATCCAGCTTCTCATCCACTGTCACCCCTAGGTCCTTTTCCGCAGAACTGCTGCCTAGCCATTCGGTCCCTAGTCTGTAGCTGTGCATTGGGTTCTTCCGTCCTAAGTGCAGGACCCTGCACTTATCCTTATTGAACCTCATCAGATTTCTTTTGGCCCAATCCTCCAATTTGTCTAGGTCCTTCTGTATCCTATCCCTCCCCTCCAGCATATCTACCACTCCTCCCAGTTTAGTATCATCCACAAATTTGCTGAGAGTGCAATCCACACCATCCTCCAGATCATTTATGTGAAGACTGATGCAAAATAAGCATTAAATACCTCAGCCACCTTCATGTCATCACTTATTAACTTTCCTTCCCTGAAAAGTAGAAGACCTGTGCTTTCCTTTGTCTTTCTCTTTCTCCTGATGTATTTAAACTGCCTCTTCTTTTTTGCCTGTTATGTCTTAGTAGGAGGAACTTGTTTTGTGCCTTAGCCTTTCTGATTTTGTTCCTACATACTTGTTTTATTCCTTTTTTTATTTATTTATTGTGATGCTGATGCCTGCTCTTTCCAAGTGTGTAATGTCAGTTGAACGCTGAAAAATTCATAGCTGGAAACCAGACCAGATCACATGTATGTTAGTATTGTTCGAGATAGGTGTTAGCCTTGCAAGGATACATTTAGTGTTCAGGCTCTTATTTGTTTTTTCCTGGATAATAAATCCTTAGTTTACTATAGAATTAGCTATCAATATTGTCCTTAGTGTGAGATCTCGGGTACATATTGTTCTGGGGTAAGTGACTGGTCTCCAGGGTCTGGGAGCAATTTTGTGATATTTGGTTCAAGTGACCATTTATCACTAAGTCCATCGCCCATTACTACATTCTGGGGGGTGGGGGAGAAGGAATGTCTGTTCTAGAAATGCCTCATCCACCACCTCTTCTTGGTCTATATGGTGATCTATAGTATATGGTGGTCTATAGTAGACCCTTACCATCACATCACCCCTATTATTTTTTTTTTACCCATTATCTTTACCCAGAGATGTTCAGCTGGTTTGCTTCTCACTCCTCCCGGACCTTGGAACAAGTGCATATATTCTTGATATATAATGCAACACCTCCTCCCTCTTTATTCTGGCTGTCTTTCCTGAACAAGCTATATCCAGCTATACCAATATTATGGTCATCAGACTTATCCCACCAAGGGCTACGATGCCAGTTATGTATGAATAATTCCAATTCTTCCTATTCATTCCCTTTACTCCTTTCATTTTTCCATAGCCATCTAAGATGTTGATCAGATTCCCCAACCGATTTCCCTCTTGTTGCATCTATGATCCTATTCTAATTTTTCATATTTGTCCCCACCACTCCCAGTAACTAACCCTCTGTTAAGGTCACCTTTTATTATGCTTACCTGCAGGCTTTTGTCACCTGCATCCTTTGAACCTGGTTTTGTGTGTCTTTTATGTATCAAGCATGCTGCTGGTACTCAGGAGGTATCAGATTATAATTTTTTAGGAAGATGCCTACGTAGCCATCAACCTTCATTTGAAGTAATCTGTGCATCTAATTCTCCTCCACTTACTCCTCATGTGTAGCCAGACCAAGAGAGTGGGGCTTTGCACTTTGTTTTGGTGTGATTATAGTATATTTCAGTACAACTGGTTTTTTGTCCTTAGATTCTGTAATAGCAAAGCCCAGTGAAGGGTAGATTGCCACCTTACTGAACCTGCCTTAGGAAGAGAAAGTGATTTTTTTCAGTATTAGTAGCACTCTGAAGGACCATAGTATATTTCATTTTTAACCCCTCTTTTTCCATAGCAGTCTTTGGTCAGAGTCAAGAGATTAAGCTAATGATTTTTACTTCTGGGATTTGCTAACCATTACATGCCTGGAGTGCCAGATTCCTTCTGAGCTGTCACTAGAGAAATACATTCTAACTGCATCCACCTGTTTATCCTCCGACTGCCAGTAGAGTTATTGGTTGTCAGTGTGGCATCTTTTGCCAGTATTAAATCCATTTTTTGGGGTGTGGGGTGCGGAGAAGATGGCAGAAAAGAATTAAACATTTGTAGCCTCAGAATCATGAGTTATGAATTTTCATGAACAGCAGAACTGGAGCATACTCTACAATGGCTCTGTTGCATATATTTCCTGCTCAGTGGTTTAGTGGACCTGTTTATACCTGCACATACATATTTTACATGGTGCTTTTTAACTGTAAAGCAGAATATCACGGCTGAACATATTTAGTGTAACATTAAACTGGCTAAAACTGTTTATTTTGCTAACATAATGGTTTTCTGTGTCTCTAGTTCATCCTAATATATTTCAGTGTGTAGTTCGCTGCAAAAACCCTCTTTCACATGTAGAGGGATTTTTGTTTTCATTTTGTTTTCCCAGAGAACAGCTTTAACAGGAAGAAGAATAAAACAAAATTAACAGTTGATCAAGGGTACTTAGGGCTGCCACCCTTTGCATTAATTAATTGATTTGATGTGAGCACAATGCTTTTCTTGATACATTGTAATGGAATAACCCTGGCTAAAAATAAAACTTGATCTAAGGTATATCAGACTGCCACCATTTTCATTATTGAAAGAGAAGGTGGGTGAGGTAATATTTTTTTTTCTGGATCACCTTATGTTGGGGTGAGAAACAGGCTTTCAAGCTTATACAGGACTCTTCTTCAGTTTTTCCCAGATTTAAAGAAGAGCTCTGTGTAAGCTCAAACACTTGTCTCTCACCAACAGAAGGAAGGATGTCCAACACCTCACCCACCTTGTCTCTCTAATATCTTAGGACCAATGTGGCTACAGCACTGTGCTACATATGCCATTTACCTTAGCATTTTAATTTGATGTGAACTATGTGATGTCTTAGCCTTTGTTTGGGGTTTTTTTCTTACAAAAATCCTGCTATGCCCCTCAAAATTTTTCTTGGTTAGTTGTTCATTGCCTCTGGTACCACATTTCAGGTGAAAACAGTTTATCAGAAGCATGCTTTGCAATAGGGAGTAAAAACTGTGTGTGACAAATAGTAGGTCTTCATACTCAGTAATTTATGTGGTTATAAAGAAAATTCATTTCTAGGACAGTACATTTCTATGAGCATGTTCAACACAAGATAAAGTTATGTGGCAAAGAGTGGAATGGTCTCTTTCTGGCGTTAAATTATCAATGGGATAATAAAAAAATCTCAAAGGGAGTTCCTCATTCATCATTACACAGTAATTCTGGCAATAGTTGGAAGTCATCTCATCAGTTCTGCAATACTGGATCCAAAATCCAGCATAAGATCTTGGAATGGACATCTGCTTAACTCGCGTGGGAATGAAACTGAAAAATCTTTCAAACCTCACTGAGCAACCGCCATAACTTTTCCTTCCCAGGGGGCATCCTCTGACACAATTGTGCAGTATGTGTCATATGTAAAGGTTATATTAACAGAACTATGGGTTTTGAGACCCAATGGACCAGATTTTGCAATAGGATAACGTGCTGGGGTGTTCTGAGATTTGCAAATTAAATTAGTAATATCTTAATCATCTTATCCTTGACTTATTACTTTAGAATTCTGAGTGGTTCTAGTGAAAGTAAGATTTGCAAACTTATAAAAACAGGCCTTTTGTGAATAATATTTTACTATTGTCAGCCTATTTGCTAGCTTTCTATAACTACAATAGGTAGTATCTATAGATATTATTCAAAAAAAGCAGACTTTTTAACAAACTCTAAGAACTAGTAGGTAAGGTCCTCTGGGGAGAAAAGGGGAAAAGGAGTTCAGGAGGGCAGGCAATTTTTTAGAGATAATATTTAAGGCACAACATCAAACTATCCCAACGCGAAGGAAAGATTGGAAAAAATAGTAAGAGTCCAATATCGCTGCATCAGAAGTTTTTTTAGTTACCTGAAAGTCAAAAAGGAACCCTATAACAAGTGGAAACACGGACAAATTACTAAGGACAAGTACCAACAAATAACAGATGCTTGTAGGCACAAAATCAAAAAGACTAAGGCACAAAATGAGTTACTTCTAGCAAGGGACATAAAAGGCAATGAGAGCTAATAATGGCTGACCTCAAGGATGCTAAAATGTGTAATGCCTATTTCTGCTATCTCACATGTGATGTTAAAGTTGCACAAGACATTTGAAAATTGTTTGCAGTGTTGTTGTAGCCATTTTAGTCCCATATGGGTACCTCACCCATCTTGTGCAACTTTGTAATTTGTGGAATTTCTCTCAGTTGTAAAATATCATATGAAAGCCATTTGGTAATTTTTAACCTATTACCAATTAAACAGTATGTAATATTCAGTTTATATTTTTGTTAAAATTATTTTCTTATTATTTGTATTGCAGTAGTGCCTCAAAGGTCTCAGTCAAGATTGGGGCCCTATTATGTTAGGCACTATATGTACCCGTAGCAAGAAACAAACCCTGCCTTGAAGAGTTTGCAATCCAAATAGACAAGATAAAGTGGGAGGGAGCAGAGACACAGAGTGATGAAGTGACTTGTCCAAGTCAGTGGACGGTACCCTGGAGGTCAGTGGCAGAGCCAAGAATAGAAGCCAAGTCCCCTGAAGAATAGAAGCCAAGTCTACTAAACTGCGTTGCCTCCCCATAGCCCAGTTTACTATAGGAAGACTATATAGATTCAGAAATGCTATAACAAAGAAAGGCATGGGTTACAAAAATTTGGGCAAGTCCATTTCCATGGAATAATAATGCTGTACCCACACATTTACATTCTGTGGCTCTATTTGTAGCGAAGAAGCTTCTTCCTCTGATTCTTCTTTTCTTTCACTCTCTAAGCTCTGTATTCACTGTTTGTTTTCTCAGAACAAAGCTTACATGCTTTAGGAGGCAACGTGTGCCTCCTGCTATGGCTCTGGCACCTTACTAGTGCTGTTCTTTACACTTTCTTTTTTTTACATGACGGCATGACCATATTTAAGGCTGAAGATATCTTAGCATTATAAACACAATTTTCAAAATGCACACACACACACACACACACAGAGCAACTTCCCCAAAAACAAAGGGAAAAAATTCCCCTGTATTAACTTTTGAAACTTTTTCTTAACTTTGCAAATGTATTTGCATATGTTACTGCGGAAAGGATCCTCACAGTGTTTTGGGGAGTTGCGGGAGGAATGACAATGTGATACAGGAAAGAGCTTGCGGTGAGGTGTGTATGCCCCACAGTAAGAGAAGTAAGGAGAAAGTTGACTAGTCATTCCTTGGTGCAAAACCACACCAAGGACAAAAACACACTGGGAATTATCAAGATCATATAAACCCACCAAAAGAGGATGCAGTAGAAAGGCCAATGAGGGGGAGAGGAAATTCTCTTTATTTTTCTTCTTCTTCCCCCCACACTGCTCTACTACTTCTCTAGATTATTCTTCCATCCAGAAAAAAAACAAGAGACCAGGAAAGAGCAGTGAGGCCACGCTGAGGGAATCGATAGAGGGAAATAATTCATGGCACATGTCTGCAACATGGATGCTAGAAAAACCATGTTGTTTGCTCCCTGTGACGGGGCGTACCTACCCCACACTAGCCCCAAGAGGCTTAACTCTGCTTTGCAGCCTGAGGAAGCCTCACCCTTCCAACCGCGATGTGCATGGTCAGCCTGGAGGCAGCACATAAAAGGTAGCATAGGCGCCAACTTCCCCTTTTTTCTCTGGGTGCTCGACCCATGCCTCTGCCTCCGGTCCCACCCCCACTTCACCCCTTCCATGAGGCCCCATCCCTGCCTGGCCTCTTCCCCATAGTCTCCACCCGAATTCTGCCCCCTCCCTGCCCCTATTCCAACTCCTTTCCCAAATCTCCACCCTGGCTCCATTTCCTCCCCTGAGCACGCCATGTTCCTGCTCCTTCTCCTCCCTCCCAGAGCATGCTAATGCCACCAAACAGCTGTTTGGTGGCAGCTGAGCGGGAAGCACTGGGAGGTAGGCAGAGGAGCAGTGACGCGGTGTACTCGGGGCGGGAGGAAGGAGGGGAGTGGTGGGGCGGGGAGCTTGGCTGCTGGTAGGTGCAGAGCACCCACTAATTTTTCCCCATGGGTGCTCCAGAGTTGGCGCCTATGAAAGGTAGCAGCCCAGCTCAGACTGGGCAGGCTGCTGGTGGGGAAGGATACAGGCTGTGAGCTCTCTCCAGGGAGTTGCTACAGGCCCTGACGGCGGGACTACAGATCACACTGTGCCAGACAAGTCCCAAAAAGAGGCTGTGTCGATGGGAGTCTGGCCATTTGAGAACCCCAGAGGAACTGGGGGGCTTAGACGAGGGGCAAAGGGAAAGAAGCAGCCCAGGGGACTTAAACTTTTTGATGAGTGAGTGAACCGGGGAACCAGTCAGCGTGTTGCAGGAGGATCCCTGCTGACTCGGTGGTGAGCACCCCTACCACTAACAGGGTCCTAAGCTGGGACTCAGAGGAACAGGGAGGGCCCAAGTCCCCTTACCTGGGGTACCACATCCCCCTGAGTGGCACCCCACTTCCCCAAAGGGCCACCAGGCCATGCAATCCCACAGAGGTGGGCTACTATGCTGACTGGCTGTTGGGCCACTCTGCCCTGCATAGAAGGGCCATTTACTGACTCGGCCCATGCTGCCTCATGTAGAAGGACTGCCTTATTGATGACAGCCAGTAGGCCAAACTATGATGGCCACAGTAAAGGTCATTAGTATAAGAACTAACTGGCTGTGGTGCAGCCAGTCCCCTTCTTTTGGACCACATGTGACCCAACACCCCATGGTGAGGTGTACCTACCCTGCAACTCTCCCCAATATATTTGAAAACACAAACTTATTAAAAGCTATTTCAAGTAAGTTTGTGTGTGCGTGTGAAAATTTTGTAAAGAAAGTGATTTTTTTTTTATTTTTATATTTTTTTTCAGGAGGGGATTTTAGCTGGACAAATCTGAAATATACTTTTGACTTGATTTTTTTTTCATACTTTGGGAATTTTAAATGAATGCTAGTTTGCAGGTTCCTAGTGCACATTTAGATGTACTTCTGCTGTCTTTTCTTTCTTAGCTGGTGGCCTTGTATATTTGTCATTTAGGGCCTTTTAAGTTCTAGGCTTACTGCATAGTCTCTGGGTTTAGTAATACATTCTACCTGGTCCTCTTGCATAGCTCTACTGGCCGACTAGTCATGGTTTAAAGCAGTGATCCCCAAACTGTGGGTGCTGCCCGCTCTAGGGGGGCATAGAGAAATGTTTGGTGGGTGCAGCAGGGCCTGGGCAAGCCTCTACAGGGGGCAGGAAGGGAGTACCACCCAGCCCCACTCTGTTTCCAGCCTCTGTGCCCAGTTGTCTCCCCACTTCCAGCCCCAGACCCGCCCCCATCTGTAGCCCCAGCCCCCTTACCCCAAGCTTCACCCTCCCCTCTCCCCCCCACCTGGAGCCACAGCCCCACTACTGGCCCCTGAAGGAGGGTATGGACTGGGGTAACGGGACGGGCAACATGAAAAGTTGTCTGGTGCCATTCCCATATTTTTGTTTTTATTCTTTATATTCCTGGAGCCCTTAGTCATGGACCAGGGCCCCATTGTGCTAGGCACAGAATGAAAAGGTGGCACCTGCACCAAAGTGCTTTCAGTTTGAGTATAAGATGAGATCACAGATGGATACAGACACTCATGGGGGACTACAAGGAAACAGTGAGACAATATTGGTTGTCATGATGGGTAGTGGTGTCAGCACACCAGCAGCCTAACCATTGTCATTTGTGACTGAGCTTTGATTCATGCCTCAAGAACTGCACTATCCATAGGCTCAGTAATGTCTCAAGAGCTGAATAAAGTAACAGTGGAAAACCCCAAATACAAATGACTCTCAACGAGAATCCAGGATGCAATAAATAACACAGCAATATCTTGCAGCATAAGTATGGTCTCTGCTGTATGCGGTCTATTCATGTAGTTGAAATGCACTGTGACAGCACATTGATATCACTAAGGTTAATGACAGACTAATTAACAACAGAGAACACATTTGCCAGCAAATCAACTGTAGTAACTGTTACAGGAAAGCCTTTGAAAAGCATGGTTTAGTTGGGCACAAAACTATTACCTGAGATGGTGTCTTCCCAATAGCTTGACAAGCAGCCCTAGAAAAGCATTTTACCTTATGTGCACTTTGAAAACACATCTAGATGAAGCTGTAGTATTTATTAGTGTGGGGAGGAACGGAGGGTATCAAGTATATGTTGTTAATGTGATTCAAGGACGATTTGGCCATCATCATTGCACGTGGGATGATCCCTACTACCAGATAGCCAATTCAGACAACCATGAGAAATAACAAATATATTATCTGAGCATACCTGACATTGTAGGCATTTGATATCAATCCCAGATTTAGATGTGAATTTTGCAAATGGCCCCTGTGTTTGTAAATAGCTGAACCAAGACCTTGGATTCTAACACCCCACAAGCTTAGGGAACTTCAAAGTCCACATCTAAATTTTGCAACTTGAACCTATCTCTGATCATTATATGAGTTAACTGTTTCTGTTTCTATCTCACTTTTGTACAGTGTTGCAATATTGTACCAAACTGTTCAATAGACAAAACCAGCCAGGAGAGCATGTCATTCTTCCACTTTGGAATCATACACCACATACTTTAACACTTCCATTGTTTCTCTTTGTAACAGTCAATTTAGTTCTGATGCTTGCTACAAAATAATAATTGGTATCCAATCACAAACTTCAGAGGCTATTTCAAAGTCATCTTCACTACCTTGCATACCTATCTTAATAATACATGAAAGCACAGACAGAACTGCACCGCTGTGAAGTCACATTTTATTATGATGGCTGTTTGTGCAATTCCATGCTGATGAAGTTGGAACTGTTGAATATTGTATCATGTTGAAAAGCACCAAGGGTAGCATTTGCGTCCCTGGATTTCAAGTAAAGAAATGAAATATTTTCCTGGGCCATCTCCTGGGTTTTGATGTTTGATTAGTGTCTGTTTGAAAAACGCAAACTTGAATGGCAATTTAGCCTGGTGTCTATTTAAAATTTTGTATGATACAAAAAATTTTGCCTATGCAATAAATGTGTAAATCAGTGTACAGTTGATGACAAATAAAAATATATATCTGTAGTGCTTAGCTACTATGACATTTAAAATTTTAAAGGGTTAGCTGTTTCCTGTACATGAACAGATTAAACAAGATGTGACTAATGCTTAACTTTTCCTGGCCCTAAGCTGATAGAGATCCTACAAATGAAAATGCATGCTCTGAATTAAGGGCAATGGACACTAACTTATTAGACCTGGGTGGGAAACAGTTTGACTATCATGCAAAATTTTCTGAGATAATGAACAATTTTCCTGTCCTAAAATGGGACAAAAGTTGAAGTTTTGAAAACTGAAAATCCAATAAATAAATAGATTGGGACATTCTAAACATCTTGTTTTGATAATTTTGAAATGTTTTGTTCCAGTTTTGACAATAATTTTACTTTAATTCACTCAGATTTTTAACAAAATTATTTTGAAAAAGAAAGCCAGATTATTTCATTTTGAAAATGTCTAAATGAAACATTTAAACCATTTTGAAATGTCTCTACATATTTTCAAGTAAAAAAAATTGTTGAAACTGTCCCTTTTCCAGTGACAAATTTCAGTTTTGACAAACTGACATTTTTTTAAGGAAAAATGTTGGGTCAAAAAAATCCTGTTATAATTTATAACATTTTTAAACTTATTTAATAATTTTCAGTTCCTGCAACCAAACTTAAAAAAAAAAATCACTACTTTTTTAAACATTGGCTATCGTGGAGTAAATAGATATAGCACAGAGGCTTAAACCCGGAAAACTATACTCAATATAAGTATTGGTGTTTCCTCATGTGGGTCAACAAACATGTGGACAACGGGGATCCAGTGGACATAGTGTACTTAGATTTCTAGAAAGCCTTTGACAAGGTCCCTCACCAAAGGCTCTTATGTAAATTAAATTGTCATGGGATAAAAGGGAAGATCCTTTCATGGATTGAAAGCTGGTTAAAAGACAGGGAACAAAGGGTAGGAATAAAATGGTAAATTTTCAGAATGGAGAGGGGTAACTAGTGGTGCTCCCCAAGGGTGAGTCCTAGGACCAATCCTATTCAACTTATTCATAAATGACCTCAAGAAAGGGGTAAACAGTGAGGTGGCAAAGTTTGCAGATGATACTAAACTGCTCAAGATAGTTAAGACCAAAGCAGACTGTGAAGAACTTCAAAAAGATCTCACAAAACTCAGTGATTGGGCAACAAAATGGCAGATGAAATTTAATGTGGATGAATGTAAAGTAATGCACATTGGAAAAAATAACCCTAACTTTACATACAATATGATGGGGCTAATTTAGCTACAACTAATCAGGAGAAAGATCTTGAGTCATCATGGATAGTTCTCTGAAGACATCCACGCAGTGTGCAGTGGCAGTCAAAAAAGCAAACACAATGTTAGGAATCATTAAAAAAGGGATAGAGAATAAGAGAGAGACTATCTTATTGCCCTTATATAAATCCATGGTACGCCCATTGAATACTGCGTACAGATGTGGTACCCTCATCTCAAAAGAGATATACTGGCTACCCAACTAAAATGATTAGGGGTTTGGAACGGGTCCCATATGAGGAGACATTACAGAGGCTAGGACTTTTTAGCTTGGAAAAGAGGAGACTAAGGGGGGGATATGATAGAGGTATATAAAATCATGAATGGCGTGGAGAAAGTGAATAAGGAAAAGTTATTTACTTGTTTCCATAATATAAGAACTAGGGACCACCAAATGAAATTAATGGGTAGCACATTTAAAACAAATAAAAGGAAGTTCTTCTTCACTCAGCACACAGTCAACCTGTGGAACTCCTTGCCTGAGGAGGTTGTGAAGGTTAGGACTATAACAGGGTTTAAAAGAAAACTGGATAAATTCATGGAGGTTAAGGAATGGTGTCCTTACCCTCTGTTTGTCAGAGGGTGGAGATGGATGGCAGGAGAGAGACCTCTAGATCATTACCTATTAGGTTCACTCCCTCTGGGGCACCTGGCATTGGCCACTGTTGGTAGACAGGATACAGGGCTGGATGGACCTTTGGTCTGACCCAGTATGGCCTTTCTTATGTTCTTATAGTGATTGGACAGCTAACATAGTGAAAGCCAGTTAAAATGAGATAGGGTCTGAGACTAAAATAGGAAAAAAAACACATTAAAAATTACTTAGAAAATTTAGATGTCTTCAAGTCACCAGAGTCTGATGAAATGCATCCTAGTATACTCAAGGGGCTGACTGAGATGATATCTGAGCCATTAGTGATTATCTTCTAAAAGTTATGGAAGACGGGAGAGATTTCAGATGACTGGAAAATGACATGTATAGTGCCCATCTATAAAAAGGGAAACAACCTGGGGAATTACAGACCAGTCAGCTTAACTTCAGTACCCGGAAAGATAATAGAGCAAATAATTAAGCAATAAATTTGCAAACACCTAGAAGATAATAAGGAGATAAGTAACAGTCAGCAGGGATTTGTCAAGAACAAATCATGTCAAACCAATCTCATAGCTTTCTTTGACTGGGTAAGAAGGCTTGTGGATAGTGGGAAGTGGTAGATGTGGTATATCTTGACTTTAGTAAGGCTTTTGATACGGTCTTGCATGACCTTCTCATAAACAAACTAGGGAAATACAACCCAGATGGACCTGCTATAAGGTGGGTGCATAAGTGGTTGAAAAATCATTCCCAGAGAGTAGTTATCAGTGGGTCAGTCAATCGGGATCAGTTCTGGATCTGGTTCTGTTCAATATTTTCATCAGTGATTTAGATAATGGCATAGAGCATACACTTATAAAGTTTGTGGATGATACCAAGTTGGGAGAGGTTGCAAGTGCTTTGGGGGAAAGGATCAAAGTTCAAAATTATCTGGAGAAATGGTTTGAAGTAAATAGGATGAAATTCAATCAGGACAAATGCAAAGTACTCCACTTAGGAAGGAACAATCAGTTGGACACATACAAAATGGGAAATGATTGCCTCAGAAGGAGTAATGCAGAAATGGATCTGGGGGTCATAGTGGATCACAAGTTAAATATGAGTCAACAGCATAACACTTTTGCAAAAAAAAAACCCATCATTCTGTGATGTAGTACCAGGAGTATTGTAAGCAAGACACGAGAAGTAATTCTTCTGCTCTACTGCACACTGATTAGGCCTCAACTGGAGTATTGTGTCCACTTCTGCGTGCCACATTTTGGGAAAGATGTGGGCAAACTGGAGGAAGTCCAGAGAAGAGCCACAAAAATTATTAAGGTCTCAAAAACATGACCTATGAGGGAAGATTGAAAAAAAAAGAGTTTGTTTAGTCTGTAGAATAAAAGACTAAAGGGAGTGTAGTGGGGTGATCACCTGCTCCTGCCTGGAAGGGCTTAAAACAGACCCTAGGAGAGGGCTGGGGCAGGGGAAAGCTGGGCTGATTGGGAGGCAGCCTCAGCTGTGGCCACGCCCCAAACAGACCCAGCTGGCCCTATAAAAGCCAGTGATGCCAGAAGCAGAGGAGATCTCTCTAGCCTATTGAGAGAGAAGCACCTGGCTGCTGGGAGCATACCAAGGTACCTTAGGGGGAGCAAAGCTAGGAGAAGGCCAGAGGAGCTGGGGAGCTCCTGCCTGGAACCACCCACCCCCCGTGACTGCAGACCTAGTGGATGGCTAAATAGGTCCTGGGGTTGCAGAGGGCAGCCCAAGGGGGAGGCAGAGGCAGCAGGTCCAACCCCCCTCTGCCTATGATGAGTGGTGCTTATGCTGCAGTTGGCCCCAGGGAATGGGGGTTAGGTGATGACTGGCAGTGGCCATAGACTGAGGCAAGGTGGGGGTAGAGGGTTGGGGGTTCCCTGGGGAGGGGAGACCCAGAACTGTTTGGGGTACTGCAGGTGGTAGCACCCTGGCGTGAAAGGGGGCAGTGGGGTCCAGGAGGGACTCTGGGCCCAGCAGCAAGCGGGACACTAGCCTACAGAGGGTGCTCTGGAGGCTGGAACGCTAATTCCCTGGACGACCAGTAGGAGGTGCTTCAGGGGTGAGTCTCATCCCGTTACAGGGAGACATAACACTTTTCAAGTAAGTAAGAGGTTGGGGGGGAGAAAAATTGTTGTCTTTAACCTCTGAGGATAGGATAAGAAGCAATGGGTTTAAATTGCAGCAAGGGAGGTTTAGGATTAACATTAGGAAAAACCTCTTAATGGTCAAGGTGGTTAAGCACTGGAATAAATTGCCTACAGAGGCTATGGAATCTCTATCATTGAAGATTTTTCAAGCACAGGTTAAACACCTGTCACGGATAGTCTAGTTAATACTTAATCCTTCTTTGAGTGCAGGGGACTGGACTAGATGCCCTCTTGATATCCATTCCAGTCCTATGGTTCTGTGATAGAGAGGCAATAATCCCAGCATATATGTTGCCTCCTCCATCATAGCAGAGCAGAATCCAACTGGTGAAGGATTTCTGCTGAATTTTCTAAGCATGAGAAAAGGGGCCAGCTGAAAGAAAGCTGGCTAAGGTAATAGAGTTGGCCTAAATTACAACCTCAGCTCCAAGCAGGAGACCTGGAGAGGGGAACTCCTGTCTTAAGGAGGTAAACCAGAACTGCTTGAAGTATAACAGATGGTGTTACCTGCACAAACTCCAGAAGGAGGGCTGCGGGGAGGCAGTCAACTGGGATGGGGAGAGACAGAGACTGGCTTACTGAAATTCAATCCAACTGCACCCAGAGAGGCTGAGAGTAGCACTGAAGAAGCTCTACAGTAGCCTGCTGGGAAGAAGCCTGACAAGGAAACAGAACTCCAGAGGGGGAGTAGTGGATTCTGTGGCCCGCCGAGATGTTGACAAACGGAGGAAAAAATAGGAACAGTCTGGTGAAGTTGCAAGAGATTGTAAGAAGCTGTCCTTAGCCACCTAAAACAAGGTCCATGGGCTGAAACTAGAGGAGAGGGTGGGCTTGTGTTCCCCTACCACCCCCAGGAACAAGGGAAGTACAAGCCTGAGGACATAGAAGCAAAGACAGATTAATCCCAAATAGGGGCTGCAGGCCTAGTTCAAGAACACTAGACTTTGAATTTTCTGTTAGTACTTTTCCTGTGTATCCCAGAAGGGGGCTGAACTGAAAGGGGACTTGGCCAGAGGGCGTGGCCCTGGAAGCTTCTTACAGCTCCAATACCTGAGTAACAGACAGCAGGTGGTGCTAGAGCAGAAAAATCCCTGCAGTGCTGCATCCTGCATGAGGGGGTGCTCTTGGGGTAAGTCTACATGGTGACAAGAGAACGCAAAACTTGGGGGGGGCGGTATTTTTGAAGTAGGGAAGCATAAAAGGCTATGACCCTCAACTAGGGTGTGAAGGGATTTTTTTTGTATTACTGTAGCACCTAGTAGTCGTAGTGTAACAATCCAGGTCCAGACACTCCAAGGAGAGACAGACGGTGGGGGTTGGGGCCAAACCCACCATATTAAGCAAATTAATCAACTGGCTTTACAGTGTTACTGTGTATAAAAATGTCAAGTCACGTCTCTCTCAAAAGCTTGTAATGGCCTGAGCCTAATGGCCATTAGGTATATAGATTAGGGTTACGAATGCATGCATGTGCAGAAAACTGTAATTGTAACTATAGTGCAACTATAGCATTGCTTCACAGCAATGTGGTGATGCAACCAGGCAGGAAGGGTGCATCCCAAGCCAGTTGTTTATAGGAAACTAGCTCCAAGCGGCTAGCAGCGTCCAGCTAAGATGAGACAGTGATTAACTTTAATGGTTCATGAGAAAACATTGAAACAACTTGAAACTGAAAAGAAAATTCCAATGTGGGGAAACCCCCCTGCTCTGTGTATCCATGAATTACCACAGTCTGAAGAAAAAGGTATGGGGAGGGTGCAACCAGTATTTAAAAGGGAAGAGATATGAAGTGAAGGCTATCCAAAAACTGCCATCGGCATCCAAGTTGGGTACTGCCCGTGAAGGATTGCATCCCCTGTAAGACACAGGGCATGCTGGGAAACTGTTCAAAGGCAATAAGTAACTTGTATTAGAACAGGGAATTTAGCTAATATAGAAGTGTAAAGCCTGAGACTGGGTTTCATGTTTGTTTACTGTGTAATTTGTATATTTGCTTTTCTTACCATTTCATCTTTGAATCTGATTTTTCTATTCAATAAACTGTATTAATTTTTATCTCAAGCAGCTCTGTGTTGTGCAAACTGTGTGAAGTGTGTACACCAAAGTGAACTGATAATCAAGGGCAGATTTCATGTCTTTGGAGGTGGTAAGCCAGAGGAGAACAGTCTGAGTGTCTGATAGTTAAGAACTCCAGGAGATGGATTTGGGGGACTTGGGACCAGAAGGGATTGCTGACATCACCCTGCAAGAAGCACTTAGGTTGGTGGAAGCCAATGTGGGACCTTATGCTTGTAGCCTGGGTGCTGGTGTCAGAACCAGAACACTGAACCATAGCAGCATAACATTAAGACCACCAAAGTTACAAGGTAGGTGGTGACAGAGCCCCTTATTGGTTTGGGTGATCCCCAAAAGTTAGTTGTGTAGTCTTGACAAGCAGTGTACCCCAATATCTGCAAATGGAGACTCACACTCCAAACACTTCCATTAACAGATCCTAATGGATTCAAAAGTAAGGGAGCAAAGTACAAAGGCACAATCTATTTTCTTTTGTTTATTTTGGGTTAAGGGAAATAGAACAAAGGAAGGGGGAAATGAGTCAGGTCAAGTCCTTAGACACAATGGAGAGAAAGCAGCTTGGGAGATTGTTTGACCCCATTCTGCTAGGTGCTATACAAACATGGAAAAAATAATGGTCCCTGCTCCAAAGAGAAGAGCAAAATTTGGTTCCTTTTCCTAGTCAGACCACACCACATGCTCGAGCTACTAGCAGGAGGCTAGAGAATGAATGGTGGAAATCCTCCTCTGCAAAAAGTCAGTCAACAAATGGATCTTGGCCAAAACCACGCAGCATAGTTGCATCAATTCCATAAAGTTACTCAGTTCAAAATTTCCAGAAAAGAAGCTTTATAAGAAGTGATGCCAGTTTCAACCCCAAAATATTTGAGTATTTATCAGATTTTAATCACTCTAGAAAAATGGCTAACTCATTTCTCCCACCAGGACATATGATCATTGAAAGGAAATGGAAAAGCATGGAAGCACCAGCTGTTTTTGAATTAATCAGAGTTGGCTTAGTAACATCCAAGATGAATCAAATATGGTTCTGGGTGGATGATAAAGGTTGATGAATTGGAGCTGGTTTTGGAGTCCTCTAAGGATCTTTCATGACTTTTGTGTCTAGTTACAAATGTGTCTGCTACTCATTTGATATGGATCAGTTATTTGGCTATTTGTCCAGCTAGAAGTTAAAAGTTAGAGTTGTGTGAATAATCAGTTTTTCAGTTTGGTGGGGAGGGAAATTGTTCTGCAGTGACTCGAGACAAAATAAATATTTATATATAGACTTTTGGCAAAACCCAAATGCTTTGGTAGACCCACATCTGCATCTTTCAGTCAGATGTCGCCTGATCTATTGATTGTGTATTAATTAGACTGACTTAACAATTCCCAGTTAACACTGAAGTTTGTTAGGTTATTTTAACAAGATCTGGTCCAGTATAATTACTGTTTGGTTGGGAACCCCAATGTGCACAGTTACATACAGTTTTTCCTAAATATGAGTGTTGCATTTGTAATAGTTATTAACCCAATCAGCAAAGTTACAAACACTCCAGCCCAGCAAGGTATATAGTGATAACACAGAATGAGCATCCATCTCCTCACACTGTCCCTTGCAGAAAAACCTGAAGTGTTATTTGCCACCATCACAACCAGTGGTGGTCATCCTGGCATCTCCCAAAGCGCACAAGCCAGGATACAGCTCTTTATAATGTGCTATACTGACTCAGTTATGCCTAATGCATATTCAGTAGGGGGTTTAGCCACTTTCCCTTATTTTAACTTCCACACCCCACTAATGTTGGGCACCCTTCTCCCACAGATTACTAAACCCTCAAGATTATTAGCATAAACATCCATTAGTTACCATAGCATTCTTGTGGTTGGGGATCTGCTGATCTTCCTAAATTAAAATATTCCAGGCAGGTATAAACTAGCATCTTCTGGTTACCTGTCAGCAGTTTAGTTATTATAGCATTCTATCCTGTAATACCTTAAGATCTAGGGTTACTCCTGCTTAGCTGCTTATACTAAGGCTTTTGGGGGCCTTATGCCTTGTTTAACTACAGTTATTTGTTTACAAGCCTGTGGCTTGTAGGCTCATTGTTTTACTGCTTTAACTTATACTTGTGCCTTACCAAGCAAACACCTGTATCTGCAGGCTACGGAGGGGTGGGGAGGGGAAGAAGGTGTCTGAAACATTTTGTCCCAGCTCTATTAAAGATCCCTTTTGCACCCCCATCCTGTGAAGTGCTGACTTACCTTCACTGGGCTCACTGACATTTGTAGCAGTTAAGTCCCTCCTTGCAAGGTAAGGCTATAAGAGAGCAGGGGCATAATCATGTGTCCTGGTAAAGATCCCTTCTCTCCGTACATACAAAGCTATATGCAAACTTAATTGAGGACTTGTTTATACTGTGAAGTAATGTGCTCTATGAAATTATGGTTTCTAAAGCACACTAATGCCTTCTTCATTAACCAGTCTGTGTAGACCCTTCTTGGGCTCTTTAACACAGTGCTATTTGAAACAATACTATGTTAAAGCACACTAAGGAACTTTCGTGTACACCAGCAGAGTCAAGGGTTTATTTGTTATGAGAGTAAAGCATGCTTGTATTGAGAGGAAAGAGCCAGAGAAGAGTAATGGAAGGAATGAAGGGGGCATGAGGAAGATCAGGTGATGGCATGGCATGGGGCAAGTGGAGGGGTTGGAGCAGGAAAGCTGATGAGGAGAAACTTCTGTTACTGTAACAGGAAAGAAGCAGAGAGTTGTAGAAGGAAGAAGGGAAGGCAAGTAGAGGGGTGGAGGAGGAAGGTCTAAAATTCTTTCTCTTGGAAGAAATCTGTAACATCCTTTTCAGAGAAAATAGAGGCAGGAGAAGGGGAGGGTTTCAGGAGTGAGTCAAAGCTGATGAAAAGGCAGCTGAGATTGCAGACATGGGCTTTGATGTTGAGAAGTGGACTTCTTTAGCTAAGAAGAACTGAAGGAGGAAAGAATGAATTTATAATGGAGGAAGTCAGCCTGGACACAAGGTATCTGCTGAAGAAGTGGATGTTGGGGTGAGCCAAGAATATGCCTGCAAGAAAATGGCTATCCAGATATTTAACTGCATTTCACTGAACAGCGCAAACCTACAGTCAGTTAATACCACTTTGCCAGATATTAAACAAACCCACCAGTTTCTGCAAGGATAATACTAGAACTCTTAACTTCCAGAAAGACACCAATGACATGCTTTGCAGATAGCCACATTACCCATAAATGGCAAAGACACTAGTGAGCTATATTGGTCAGCCCAATGAATGCCCCAAAACCCTTATACAAGCACTTATCATGGTAGGTAGGTATAGGACTTGATCTAAAGAACACTGCTGATAATGGAAAGACTCCCATTGGCCTCAGAAAGGTGTGAATAAAGCCCTTATCATTCCGGCTGGATGCAAAGCACTCCTTCAAAAACCTCACTGAAGTTTGGGTTTTAAGCATGTGCTTACAACTGAGCACACGATCTGCTAAACAGGGATAGTCTGAAGCACATTTTTCAATGTTTTGTTGATGCAGGGCCTTTGAGCTCATCCTGCAAGCCTTCCACATGCAGAACTTCCACCGAAGCCAGGCAGCTGAATGTCCTAGTATACCATAGAGCAGGGATCGGCAACCTTTGGCACGTGGCCTGTCAGGGAAAGCCGCTGGCGGGCCGGGACAGTTTGTTTACCTGCAGCATCCGCAGGTTCTGCCGATTGCAGTTCATACTGGTGGCGGTTTTCCATCCCAGGCCAATGGGGGCCGCAGGAAGCAGCACAGGCTGGGGGATGTGCTGGCTGCCGCTTCCCACAGCCCCCATTGGCCTGGGATGGAAAACCACAGCCAGTGGGAGCTGCGATCAGCCAAACCTGCAGACGCGACAGGTAAACAAACTGGCCTGGCCTGCCAGGGGGCTTGGCCTGGCAGGCCACGTGCCAAAGGTTGCCAATCCCTGCAGGGGCCTGGGCTAGATTAATTATTAAGCTCCATCCTGATGTAAATCAGGAGTAAGACTGAAGAGCAAAGTACATTGTTTGCATACCAAGAATCACTTAAGCCTATATCTTTACAGCCATGCCCATTATTTGCTCACATTCTGTAGCACAGCTACCTTGCACACCTGACGTGTTTTGGGTTGCGGATTGAAGGCCAGACTAAAAAAATTGTAGGGATGGGTACAGTCTGTAACCTGAATACAAAACCTATGCAACAGAAGCACAGCACTGTTTTAAATGCGTTAATTAAAATGGCTAGGCAAAATAAAAGCTTAAACACTTGCCTATGGCCCTGAGCCCACAAACATATGTGTGCTGACCTTTATTCATGCAATGGAAGTCAATGGGATTTCTTTTTTATTGAGTGGAGTTAAGCATGTGCATAAATGTGAGATAAGGGCCTATGTGCTCACCCCCAAGGGGCACAAGCATCTTAAAATCAGCATGTCTGCAGCAACTTGTGTGTGCACACAGCAGGGGGGAGTCTGCCATGGATGAGATCTGTTGTAGATTTCAGCAATTCATTGCAGTAGGAGGAAATGTGGATAGGCCTGAGTCTTATCCACTGCTTTCATACATAGTGTGGATCCACTGCCCTATTGAGCATTAGAATTGTGTCTTCACTTCGCTCAGCATTAATCAATCAGGTTGTTGAACTCCAGAGTTTACTTTTTGCATGTGGAAGATGAGGGCATTGTTATTCCAGTGTACCAGTTATCCCCACAAGCAAAAGTCCTTTTGCTTGAATTTGGCGTGCAAGCTGAGGAATGGGCCCTATTAAAAGCATTAGTAAGTAAATTATTTTCCTATC
Organism: Lepidochelys kempii; assembly: GCF_965140285.1. NCBI lineage: Eukaryota > Metazoa > Chordata > Testudines > Cheloniidae > Lepidochelys > Lepidochelys kempii. Next base: position 27,718,885 of record NC_136387.1, read on the forward strand.
AAACCAGATTAAACAGGCTGTTGGTTTCTACTGCACTGATTTTAAAAAATCATTCTGATATCCCAGTTATTCCCCATAACCCTTTCGTATGCTAATTAAAAGTGGCTAGGAGCTTTCTGATTTTCTTATGAAAAAATCAATGTCTGTTCTCCTCCTGTTCCTGCTATTCAGATAGATAAATTATTCGTCTAAGTCATTACTGCAGTAATACAAAGCATTCTAGAAGTGAATCACCTTATTTTGAATAAGGTAAAATATAAAAAGAAACTCCAACAGCATAAAAGTATGCAATTGATCCAAGGTCTTTTGTTTGTTTTTAAATGTTGAAAGCAATTTTTTTTAACACTAATAGTTGCGCTGTTTTTTGTTTTTGTTTTTTACACGTTATCATAATTGGGAAAATAAGGTTACTGGTTAAGTTCTGATTTTTGACATACTACCTGACAAAGTTTTATTAATGCGAAGATGAATAGCTCTGTATCACAATAGAGAACTCTCATTTATTGTAGTGAAAGCCCTAGAGAAATCTCAGTTTTACTTTGACTTAAAATGGCTGAAATATTTTGTTAAATGGTCTTGGCTGATTTAGATACTCTCAACCAATAATAAATGGCATTGGTAGCATAAAACCATAGTAAGATAGCTTACTGCACAGCTCTGCTGGATACTCTTCGAGTTTTTTGTCACCTTCACAACACTAATAGCAGTAAGTAAATAAATAAAACAACTTCTCAAGCATCTATCTAATCATGTTAGATTTGTGTGTCCAGGAAAACTAAGATATAATAGTCTTTCAGCAGAACTGAAACTGATACCAGAAAGACACCAGTTTTGTTTCCAAACTTCTTTACAGTGGATTATTCTGGAGGGATAGAAAGTGAGTGAGTAAATCTGGACTAGATCTGCTTCATGCTTTGTATGTATTTGAATGGTAAGCCACTCCTTACATAATTATTGTTGTTCACTTCAAATGACATCATTGCCGTTGAAGCTCAAGTGTTTCAATATTTTCTCCAAGCACACTGTGGGCTGAATCCTCTGCTGGTGTAAATGGTGAGGTCAATCGAGTTGTGCTCATTTATACCAGCAGAGTATTTGGCTAGGTATCTTAAGAAATTTCCAGGTAAATTTAATTCTCTAGGAGAATAAAGTTTTAATTCTACTTGAAATAGTTTACATACTCCTGTTTTCGCTAAAAGGCAGTGGGAATTAGGCACCTCAGTGTCATTCATAACTTTGAAATTCTCTCTCTAGAAGTAGAAAATCATTAGCATAAAATGCCCAGGAAGAAAATCTGGGACCCCAACCCTTGCACATTGCATCAAAAACAGTGTTGACTGAAAATTTAGAGAACTTTTCAGTTAGTACTTCTGAAAAATGGGGTTTATAATGTCATTAATGATTTTTGCATGACAACCACAACCCTGTGTTAAATTGTAGAGCTTGCCAAGCACACCTACCAATCAACACCTGGATCCAGCAGGTATTCTGCAAAAGGTGAACTCTACTGGCAAGCATGCTTTTAAGCCACACAGTACTTTCCTTTTCAAGCATATGATTAATCAGCAACTCGTAACAGCAGAACTAGTTAGTTTTGTCATTTTTTCGAAAAATTCCTCACATTACTGTTTCCTCACAGTATATCTGTAAAATAAACATTCCACACACTGATTTGTTGTTTTTAAATAAATGTTAGGAATATTTTCTTATAACCAGAGTCATCTTGTGTTGCATATTTCCCTTCAACCTGACAATCAACATAAATAATTATAATCATATTCTTTCTCTGTTTATCTTCAGAGTGTTCTTTAACAATATTTTTGGTGCAGAATCAATCAGAAAATTTGACCCTAACCTATGCACCATTCAACTGACTTTATTGTTTTAAACATTACCACCCCAAAACAAGGAATTTTAAAGCACTGAATCCCAGCTCCTTAGGGTTGCAGATATGCCTACCACACTGTTTTTAAGTGCTTTTGGCTCCTTTCATGAGAGTCAACAGGGGGTTGAACATGACAATATTTCTGTTCTCTGAGCACAATGCAGAGCAGGCAGATTGTTAGTTTTAACTTCCTGCTGATGCATAAGAATGGACCCAGTTGTCTGTCATAATATATTTAGACTGTAAGGCAGGGATCGGCAACCTTTGGCATGAAGCCTGTCAGGGAAAGCCGCTGGCAGGCCAGGACGGTTTGTTTACCTGTAGCGTCCTCAGGTTCGACCAATTGCAGCTCCCACTGGCCGCAGTTCACAGGACCTCCAAATCACTTGTAACACCTCTCAGTTATCTGCCATCTGCAAATTTCATAAGTATGCTCTCCACTCCATTATCAGGCAAAGTATTTCTAGTAGAGATAAGGAGATTATACAAGGCACTGGTGAGACCTCATCTGGAATACTGTGTGCAGTTCTGGTCTCCCATGTTTAAGAAGAATGAATTCAAACTGGAACAGGTACAGAGAAGGGATACTAGGATGATCCGAGGAATGCAAAATTTGTCTTATGAAAGGAGACTCAAAGAGCCTGGCTTGTTTAGGCTAACCAAAAGAAGGCTGAAGGGAGATATGATTGCTCTCTATAAATATATCAGAGTGATAAATTCCAGGGAGGGAGAGGAATTATTTAAGCTCAGTAACAATGTGGACACAAGAACAAAGGGATATAAACTAGCCATCAGGAAGTTTAGACTTGAAATTAGACAAAGGTTTCTAACCATTAGATGACTGAAGTTCTGGAACAGCCTTCTAAGGGGAGCGGTGGGGGGCAAAAGACATATCTAGCTTCAAGACTAAGCTTGATAAGTTTATAGAGTGGATGGTATGATGGGATAGCCTAATTTTAGCAATTAACTGATCTTTGACTATTAGCGGTAAATATGGGATGTAAAATGGGGTGGGATCTGAGTTACTACAGATAATTCTTTCTTGGATGTCTGGCTGGTGAGTCTTGCCCACATGCTCAGGGTTCAGCTGATGGCCATATTTGGCATCTGGAAGGAATTTTCCTCCAGGGCAGATTGCCAGAGGCCCTGGGCGGTTTTCACCTTCCTCTGCCGCATGGGGCACGGATCACCTTCCTCTGCCACATGGGGCCAGAGGATTCTCTGCACCTTGAAGTCTTTAAACCATGATCTGAGGACTTCAGTAGCTCAGACATAGGTTAGGGGTTTATTACAGGAGTGGGTGGGTGAGATTCTGTGGCCTGCATTGTGCAGGAGGTCAGAGTAGACTGTCATAATGGTCCCTTCTGACCTTAAAGTCTATGACTCTATTATTACAGTAGTTAACTATAATATTGACTAGTACCAGATCCTGAACTAAACCCTGCAGGACCCCATTCGATACATCCACCCAGTTTGACAGTGAATCATTGATTACTACTATGAGTAGTCTTTCAACCAGTAGAGCACCCACTGTCACATTCTGGGGCTCAGTCCAGATCAGTGAGGGGTGGTGACATCTCTTGCCTTGTAACCCTGAGTGCCGTAAAACGCAACCTGAAGCAAATACTCACCAACAACCACATACCACACAACAGAACCACTAACCCAGGAACTTATCCTTGCAACAAAGCCCGTTGCCAATTCTGCCCACATATCTATTCAGGGGACACCATCACAGGGCCTAATAACATCAGCCACACTATCAGAGGCTCGTATACCTGCACATCCACCAATGTGATATATGCCATCATGTGCCAGCAATGCCCCTCTGCCATGTACATTGGTCAAACTGGACAGTCTCTACGTAAAAGAATAAATGGACACAAATCAGATGTCAAGAATTATAACATTCATAAACCAGTCGGAGAACACTTCAATCTCTCTGGTCACGCAATCACAGACATGAAGGTCGCTATCTTAAAACAAAAAAACTTCAAATCCAGACTCCAGCGAGAAACTGCTGAATTGGAATTCATTTGCAAATTGGATACTATTAATTCTAGGCTTAAATAGAGACTGGGAGTGGCTAAGTCATTATGCAAGGTAACCTATTTCCTCTTGTTTTTTCCTTCCTCCCCCCCGCAGATGTTCTGGTTTAACTTGGATTTAATCTTGGAGAGTGGTCAGTTTGGATGAGCTATTACCAGCAGGAGAGTGAGTTTGTGTGTGTATGGGGGTGGGGGGGATGTGAGAAAACCTGGATTTGTGCTGGAAATGGCCCACCTTAATTATGCACATTGTAGGGAGAATGGTCACTTCGGATGAGCTATTACCAGCAGGATAGTGAGTTTGTGTGTGTGGTTTTTGGGAGGGGGGTGAGGGGGTGTGAGAACCTGGATTTGTGCAGGAAATGGCCCAACTTGATTATCATGCACATTGTGTAAAGAGTTGTCACTTTGGATGGGCTATCACCAGCAGGAGAGTGAATTTGTGTGGGGAGGTGGAGGGTGAGAAAACCTGGATTTGTGCTGGAAATGGCCCACCTGATGATCACTTTAGATAAGCTATTACCAGCAGGACAGTAGGGTGGGAGGAGGTATTTTTTCATATTCTCTGTGTATAAATAAAGTCTGCTGCAGTTTCCACGGCATGCATCTGATGAAGTGAGCTGTAGCTCACGAAAGCTCATGCTCAAATAAATTGGTTAGTCTCTAAGGTGCCACAAGTACTCCTTTTCTTTTTTTAAAATGCTCTGCTTCTATAGTTCCCTTGTCTGGACCCACTCAGCCAACATATAAGAATGCACTGAGTATCTGTGTGATAAGTTGCCCTGCACCAGCAGCTCTGACTCCAGTAAGCTGCTAATTACACCACAGCTACAGTCTGACCTCTGCCAGCCTTGGTTACACCTGGCAAGATGATTTTAGCACCCTTGGGTCCCACATTTTCCTAAAACCCCATGCTCTGTGATGTCCATCCGTTTTCTGGACCATACAGAGGAACAATAAGGTTTTGTTGCTCCTCTAACGAGAAAAAAATACATATACAAATTTGTATACAAGTACAAAGAGAATTTGACTCAGTCTTACAGCTGAGATGAGAACATAAATTCCATTTCACAAAGAATTCTGAGATTTTAAAATTTGTTTCTGTTCCAATTTGGAACAAACAGTGAAATTTTCAAAATTCTCATAAAATTCTCCCCCACATTTGTTTGATCTCAGTCAAAATATTTCAGAAGTGAAATCTCTTTTTGATTTCAATGTTTTTGTGTTTATAATATGAAATTTTAAAAATCAAAATCCAATGTCATTTTGAAGGGAAAATTCAAAACTTTTCATTGCAAAAATGTCAAAAGGAACCATCAGGAAAGGGATAGATAAGACAAAAGATATCATAATGTTGCTTTGTAAATCCATAGTGCACCCACACCTTGAATATTGCCTGCAGTTCTGGTTGCCCCATCTTAGAAAAGATATTAGAATTGGAAAAGGTACAGAAAAGGGCAACAGAAATGATTAAGGGTAGCTTCCAAATGAGGAGGTTTTAAAAAGACTGGGACTTTTCAGCTTGGACAAGAGAGGATGGTGTAGGGGTAGAATAGAGATCTTTAAAATCATGAATGACATGGAGAAATTGAATAAGGAATTGTTATTTACTCCTTTACATAACATAAAACCAGGGGTCACCCAAAGAAATTAATAGGCAGCAGATATAAAACAAAAAAAAAAAAGGAAGTACTTCTTCGCACACCACACAGTCAATCTGTGGAACTTATTGCCAGGGAATGTTGCGAAGGCCAAAACTAAACCGGGTTCAAAAAGAATTAGATAAGTTCATGGAGGATAGCCAGATGGTCAAGGATGAAACCCCAGGGTTTGGGAGTTCCTACCCTCTGACTGCCAGAAGCAGGGAGTGGACAACAGGGGATGGACCACTTGACGACTGCCTGTTCCGTTCATTCCCTCTGAAGCACCTGGTATTGGCCACTCTTGGAAGACAGGATACTAGGCTAGGTGGACCATTGGTCTGACCCTGTGTGACTCTTCTTATGTAAAATGGAACATTTTGCCACTGAGATTTTTTCCCCTTCTACCTCCGCCCCACAAATAAAATTTCTGCAGAATTGATATGAATTCACAAAGTGTTTTGATTAAGATGAAACTGTGTTTTCTGACAGTAAATACTTTTGTTAAGCTTTTCTAACAATGTGATGGGGAATACAAATACTTCACCAAAAAAAGGAGGGTTTAAAGAGCAGCTTGGGGCTCAATCAGCCTTACTCGCCACACCTGCAAGGCATGCCAATCTTGGAGGAGGAGCCTTGAAAGGGAGAAGCCCAGGTCAGAATGGCCCAGCCCTGGGAGGTGGAAAGAGCTCTTTCCACTAGTTGTCAGGATGGAGACACCAGTAAGAAAGGGCTAGTTTGCTAAGCCCTTTGAACCTGGGACTAGTTGGGGAAAAGGAGCCAGTTGAAGGCACAGTGAACTGAGGCTCTACAATTGGCTCAAGTTACAAGTCCACCTCAACAGAGGAGAGCTGGGGGACCCCTGCATTGAAAGGAGAGACTGAGGGACTGCCTGAACCACAACTGCAGCTTCACCAGGAGTACCGGAGGGGACCAGAAGGACTGTTTGAAATACAGCCCAACTAGTGCTAGAAAGACTGAGAGTGACTTTGCAGAAGCTCTTTGGTATCCTGCAAGGAAGAAGATGTGAGCCGCCACAAATCCACATTGGGAATAGCAGAGTTCACAGATCTGGGGAACACACTTACAAGCAGGGAAAGGTAGGAGTAGCCCAGGGAAAAGGCATAGGTTTGAAGTAACAATCCTTAGTAGCCCAAAACTGGGTCCCTCGAGTGGAACCCAGAGTAGCGAGTGGGTCTGGGTTTCCCTACCTCTTTCCTAGACCAAGGAGAGAAGAGTAGGTTTCTGGGTTGAGAGAAGTCAAGAACAATGAGCCCTGGGTGGGGGCTGAGAGCTTGGTATAGAGACTGCTAGATGCTGGATTCTTCCTGTCTTTATAGACTGGACCCTGAATTACCCCAAAAGGGACAAAACTCAAGAGTGACCTGACCAGAGCACTATGTCACAAGGCAATTTTGTTTTAATTTTCAAAAATTTAAATCTTTAAAATTTAAAGACCACTAGTGGATCTAGAAGCCTAGTAGGAAGAACAGTGATGGAGAAAAACTTCGCAACACGTCACCTTGCTATGAGGGGAAACCATGACTTGTGAGTCACTTTGCCATAGGCCAGTTCTATTCAGTAGCCTAATTTAAAAATATATTGTACATACAGAGATAATGATAATCCAATATTATACTTCAGGATGCCTGTAAATTAATTAATACAGAGGTCAGGAAGGAGTGTTTTCTCCATGTACAGGATTGCTCCAGAAGATGGCAATTCATGATGTAGGCTAACTCTAAAAAAGGATAGAGCTTGATGGACAAATAGTCTAATATGCTATCTTGTGCAAAAAGCTTCTGCTTCTAATAGCATGATTCATGAGAGACAGAGACGGAATGGGAAATATAATATGAGGGATGAATTACAAAGGACTTGTCTTTTCTCAGATTCTCAATCCCATTCCAATTTAATTTGTGAAATCCTGTGTGAACAAGGAAAGTGGACTGTTGAGGAGAAAAAAAAACAAAACAAAACCTGGAATGGGAGCTGCTTACACCTGTTCTTGGGAACAGATTTTTTTGACATGTGTCAAATATAAAGGGAAGGGTAACCACCTTTCTGTATACAGTGCTATAAAATCCCTTCTGGCCAGAGGCAAAACTCTTTCACCTGTAAAGGGTTAAGAAGCTAAGATAACCTCGCTGGCACCTGACCCAAAATGACCAATGAGGAGACAAGATACTTTAAAATCTGGAGCAGTGGGGGGAACAAAGGGGTCTGTCTGTTCGTGTGATGCTTTTGCCGGGAACAGATCAGGAATGCAGCCTTAAAACTCCTGTAAGGTTACTAAGTAATCTAGCTAGAACATGCATTAGACTTTCTTTTGTTTAATGGCTGGTAAAAAAGCTGGGTCTTTTTGTAACTTAAGGTTTTGTGTAGAGGGATTCTCTGTGTTTTGAATCTGATTACCCTGTAAGGTATTTACCATCCTGATTTTACAGAGGTGATTCTTTTACCTTTTCTTTAATTAAAATTCTTCTTTTAAAAACCTGAATGATTTTTCATTCTTAAGATCCAAGAGTTTGGGTCTGTGTTCACCTGTACCAACTGGTGAGGATTATTATCAAGCCTTCCCCAGGAAAGGGGGTGTAGGGCTTGGAGGGATATTTTGGGGGAAAGTAGTCTCCAAGTGGGCTCTTTCCCTGTTTTGTTTAAAATGCTTGGTGGTGGCAGCATACGGTTCAAGGCCAAGGCAAAGTTTGTACCTTGAGAAAGTTTTTAACCTAAGCTGGTAAGAATACGCTTAGGGGGTCTTTCATGCAGGTCCCCACATCTGTACCCTAGAGTTCAGAGTGGGGAGGGAACCTTGACAATATGTCACTGGTAAATACCCAAGTTTCATAGCCACAGTAAATAAAATATCACTTTCCCAATAAATTAGGCATTTTATGCTATCCTCAGAATTGCTAATGACATCCTGTGTAATATGATGATTATTCCTCTCCAGAGGCAGCATTTTCTAATCTGCTTGCACCTGTGGCTTTCTGCAGTTGCAAAGAAGGCCTTCCAAAGACTGCCTTTCCCAGTGGAACATAGCTGATATTCAACGTGGCTTAAATAATATTACTTTCTAAATACACCTCCAGGTCTTGCAGTTTTGAATTTGCATGGACTTTGACATGCAGTTGTCAAATTCCAATGACAGCAGCCTTTGTCTTGTAGTTCACCCTGGTCACCTTGCATACCAAATTAAACAACTACAACAGGGTTAATTCTGTGTGTTTTGGTTTGTTTAACCAACACCTATATTTCTCAGAGCAGGCTGACAGCATGTTTATCTGTTGCCTCTGGCATTAGAATGACACGAGTCCAATATCCCACTGTAATCAACAGAAGCAGAAACTTTCTAATGCATTCTTTGGTAATACTAATGGGCAAGCTTTAAAATGATTGAATATCCATTTTGAATCTGATAAGATTTGGGGAGAAATGACTTGTGTGTTTTTTTTTCCAAAGCTCATGCAAAACTGTCCAGATGGCTGACATTTTCTTCCTTCCTCCCTTAAAAAAAAAAAAAGTTCTCCACATAAAAGCCAAGAAATTAGTAATAAATGTGTAATGCAAAATTATGAACCACGAGTGCTTTTCACATCAGTGAGACACACACACAACCTTTCCCAGGCTGCATAATGCAACAGGAGACCAAAGGCCACACCTCATCTCCACAATCCTCCTGACACATTTCAAGAGTGAGCAAGAACTGAGTACTCCTTGCCCGTGGGGCTGCTATTGTGATTATCTATTGCATGAGGTAGGCAGGGAGCTATAGGTTCTTTAACTGTGTATCACCTAGTCCTTCAATACAAGCTGTGTTTACCAACACAAGACACTTTATGGACCTATAGTTTTAGACAAAATCAACTATTTTTTTTAAACTCGCAACCCTTGAAGATTATAAAAATTCATTTTTCATTGTTCATCAATTCTTTGCCTTTGCCTTCTGAGTGTGTGAATGCATTTATTTCCAGACAGCAGCTGATTATAAGCTAACATTTGGCTTTATAAATAAAGATTTTTTATGAGACTGAAAACTGTGCAAAGCTTAACCATGCTTCCATGCGTGCACACACACAAAATAAACAAACATTTTTAAAAAGCCTGTGGGATGGAATCACTTGCTTTTTATTGCTGCCTTCTTATAAGCATGGTGTGAGATATTCATATGGGAATCCGCTAAAAGTTCACTCAGCAAAACATGACTTCTTATTTTGATTAATATAAAAGCAGGATTTTCAAGATTATACAGTATTTTTCCCCACCTACTGCAACACTTACCTCCCTGACAAAATTGCTAGAGAATTTCTGTTAGAGGCTTTCATTGGAGAAGACACAACCAGAGGGGCTGGATTGCAGGGAGGGTGAGGGCAGGGGTCAGCTGGCAACCTGCCGGGGGAATCAAGTGTGAGAGAAGCATTCAGCTGCAAGGAGGTACTCAAGAGGTGTGTCTCTTTACACATACATTGAAAGTCAATAGGAGTTAGGTGCCTAACTCTCCATTTGTGTCTTAGAGTGTATATATATAGACTGCCAGATCTGAAATACTCAGTCTGATGGTAATGTAAAAACATTTGCTTTACACAAGTGACTATACTCAGTAATTAGCCTTCAAGGTTCAGAGTCAATCTTAACTTTCCCTTCACTAACATTTACTCCTATTTGAAAAACTGGGGGGAGGGGAGGAGAGGAAGTGAAAAACCCACTTTTTTTACAAGGTGTGTTTAAAGAATTTAATTGTTTCCTTTGAAGAATCACATTTCTGCTCTCACTAGGTTACAGAATGTGCTAAACCCTAACTATGTAATCAAGCTAGGCATCACAATATCACATTTCATGGAAAGAATTTAAAATACAAGGTTTTCTGAAGAAAAACAGTTAAAGCATCACTCTCAATAATTGTTTTGGCCTTTTAAAAATATAGCAGCTGGAAGCCATATCATTTTTCTTGTCCTGAAGGAAGAAGATATGGTACAAATTTTTTCCAACAGGAATTCAGCCTCTTACGCAGGTGTGACATACCCAGAGTACAATCTAGACTAGGGAGTAGCTGTGCCATCCCTTCCCACTAATGTGGGGTGACCTTTACACTGCTTTGCTGCTGTAGCCTCTAGTCAAGACTGCTCACAAACAGCCTCCAGCCATGTAAGTCACTCCCAGATTTTACTGCAGGCCAGTCTCAGCTAGGCTCTTGCCAGCCTGAATTATATTGCAGGATGACTCCAGCACACTCCCAGATTTTTCCCCAGAAATGTACATCTCAAATGTTCTCCAGGTTGATACAAGCTTATATAAAGTCTGTCATTGTATTAATAGAAATGATATGCACATATCTTGTTACCCCAAATGGAGTTCCCTAAACAACTGAGTTCCTACACACTGGTTTAGATAAAACAAGTTTATGAACTACCCACACACACAGAGATTTTTTAAGTGAATTCAAGCAATGAAGTATAAAAGTCAGAAATAGTTACAAGAAAAATAAAGATAAAATGCAACTAGTGCCTAACTTACTAAACTATGTTAAATTGAAAACAAAGGTCTCAGTACTCTAACTGGCCAAACTCCTGAGGCCAGTATACTTTCTTCTGTCAAATGTCTGCTTCCTTTCTTCCTTCTGGTGCAGTGAATGAATGGACAAAGAGAGCAAGGAGGAGAGGGGTCCAGTGGGATGTCTGCCCTTTCTTTTTATAGTCCTGTCCTCCCTTTGAGAAGCATTTCCAATGGGGAGCATAGTGACAGGAAATCTATGTGGACAGAAACCACATGCTGTTTTTTTGCTAACATGAGAAAAAAACAAACAGCTAATGTTTGCTTTGAGTGAGTGAGAGAGAAGCAGGGGACGGAGCAAGGTTTGAACTTACAAGACAGCATGCTGACATACTCTCAGCACCCCCAAAAACCCACTCTCTCTCCTCCCCATTTGAAAAGCATGTTGCAGCCACTTGAATGCTGGGATAGCTGCCCATAATGCACCGCTCCCAATGCAGCTGCAAGTGCTGCAAATGCGGCCATGCCAGTGTGTTTTCAGCTCTTAGTGTGGACAGACTGAAGCGCTTACCCTAGTGCGTTCTCCGAAGGCTGGTTTAACCCAAAGCGCTCTACAGCTAAAAGTGTAGACAAGCCCTTAGTAGGTAAAGACCCATTGACCTTGTTTACACCTGCCTGAGATGTCAGCTTTCCCTTTGTCTCTGAGGCCCTGGTTTGGCAGCTCCTCAGACTAGGAACATATTTTAGTAACGCCATGCAGTCTAATCTTATTACTTTACATCCAATGTTGCCACACATATTTTACCAGGACAATAATGACCAGCAAATTGTGAGTTTTCAAATGATACCTCACAAGGCATACTTTGTACAAAGATTATTATAATAGTGTGCAAAGTGTGAATACGGGAGTATAGTCTGTCACAGTAGGCAACCGCCTTTAGGTCAGGTGGGATTTTTAAGGTTAAAGGAATGAAGCCACATAACCTTAACATAAATCCCATCTGTCCCCCCCAATGGCTGGCTAGATTAGACAGATGGATCCTTCATTATATTGCTGTGTCAGATTTAACATAATTGTACAAATGACAGAGTAAAACAAAATAAAGCAAGTGGAAATACGATTCTGGAAAGAATATGTTGACTAAAATTAAATTCAGTCATGTCATATCTGGTCATAATGTCGTGGTGAGTTCAGAGTTGTAACTTACTTTAATATACAGTGCACTCAGTATAAATCTGGCTGCTGTTGTAGCTGCTACACCCATTGTCTTTCCTTTTCTTGTTTTACTGCATAGTTTTATAAAACACTAATTGTAGCCTGAAGAGAGTGCAGAAATACCAAAGCAATTGCCACTGCTTTAGAAATAGGCAGCTGTAACTTTCAATCTTGTTCCCCAAGTTCTCTTGTTCTCAGTGTTATTTAAAATAGATCTCATGTGAGAAATCTTGACCCTGCTGAAGTTAATTTTGCCATTGACTTCAGTGTGGCCAGGATTTTACTCTATAACTGGTAATGTGGCACAGACTTCAGTAGTTCTCTGTGGTCATATACAAAGCCTCTTTTGGGGAAGGTACTAGTCAATGAATAAAATTGTAATCCTGAATCATCAAAAGTGAGTAGCATTAGGTAGAGGTGGCCAACTGTATCTAGTACTGCTCTGTGACTTGTGAGACCTTGGTTCAATTCCCAGCTCTGCAAGTGGTTTGCTGTGTGATCTGGGTCAAGTCATTTTCCTGATTTGTAAAATGACTTGATAATGGTACTGACCATCTTTGTAAAGTGTTTGGAGTTCTGAAAAGTGCTATGTAAAAGCTAGATATTATTGTTCAAATGTCAATGAATTAATCATATTTGTATGAATAATTAGTTTCATATTGAAGGAAATAGGTCTAATGAATTTTCTGTATTTGCAAGAAGCCAATCTGGCAGCCAAGGATTTTGATAAAGTGCAGCAATTATCTGGCCAGACCTCATTTGTCCCAGCCCCCACCCTCAAAATACCTTATGCTAGGGCTAAAAAGGGTGGCAAAGAACTAATCTAAAATATCCCATATTGGAGTTTCATTTTAAATAAACCTCAAAGGTTCCAGAAGGGGCTTTAGAACATCAGTTTAATTTTTTTTTAATGTAATTTTCTGAATTATCACCTCCTTCTTAAAAAAGAATTTGAATTAGTTGTGCACTGAAAGCTCAAATGGCTAGAAAGGCATTTGGTTAGCTGTTAAACCTGTTGAAAAGTCATTTTTCATTACTAGTGACCAGCTCATAAACTCACAAGGTATTAATTCTGTCCATCTGAGTGTAGATCACTTAACAATTCAGCTCAGAATTAGCCCATATTATCCCCCTCACTGTTTTTCCATTTATTTTTGCTCTAATCTGAAGAGTCTGTTTTCCCCTACTTTCTAAACTTCAGTTTCTACAAAGATTAACAATAGAGTGAAGTCTGATAAGAATAACAAGAGTTACTTCCCAGCTACACTTCTGCTTTCTTAGCTTTTTCTTCTAATTCTCAAATGATCTATTTACCTTATGCTGTTTTCTATCTCAGAAAATCCAAATGACCCTTTGAGAGTTTTGACTGAGAATGCTGTGCCATGTGCTCTTATTTTTCTTGTGTTGGGCTTTTATTCTAATATATCAAACACAGTCAAATATTCCCTTTTCCCCTCCCAATTCTGCTTTCTGCCTCTAAGTCGTATAGTGGAGACCTAGTTATATTTCTGATGGACCTGTTTACAATCTATCTCAAGAGGACATATCACAGAGATTCCCATTTTTCCTTTTTCCTGTGATTTTCTTAGCAGAGGCTTTCTAGGAATTTTAAAGCATGCAAGCATCATGTAAAAGGACTATTCTATTAGATTGGATCATTAGGTTGGTCTTGCAATAACAGGGTAGAACTTTCTTGTGACTAATAATCAATACCTTGGTTTCTACATAACAAGATTTGTGGCTGAAATTTGAGAGATATCAAAGCTACTTAGCAATATATAAAAAACTACTTAGAAATATATTTTAAAAGTTTATATTTCAACATGAGAAAAATAGAGCAGAAAAATTTACAGCTCTAAGGAGTGTGGGGATTTGTGGTGGAGTTTGTTTATTTGGGTTTAATTCTGCACAATATCCTATTTAGTTCAAATTTTCACCTTAAAATCAAATGAAACTATTTATTTCATATTTTAGGTCCCAATTCAGTAAAGCACTTAAACATGTGCTTAACTTTAATCATGTGAGTAGGTCCTACTGAAGTCATAGCTTGCTGAATCAGGGCCTTAACATGCATTTGGAAATAAATATTCTCAGGACATGAATGATTAGTAAATTAGGGCTATCCTGTTGCACTCTCTACAACAATACCTTCCTAGCTACATGATACTTTGGAAATTCCACAACCTTAAAGTCACTGGATGAAATCCTGGCCCCACTGAAGTCAATGGGGTATTGACGTCAGTGGGGCCAAGATTTCACCCCCTGAGTTTTCCTAGTTGTCCTCCCACAGCTTATTCTGGGGGAGCCTGGCACAAAACTATATTTTTATTACTGTTTGAATTGCAGAGTAAAGCTATGGGCTAGTGAGGTAGATTTGTTCTGCCTCATCAAGAAATTTGTCAGTTAAGTTCTGATTGTAGAATCATCATCATTTTTGCCAATGTTAGAGGCAAAATAGAATTCATATTTCTGGTGTTTGTAGTTCCTGTAGGTGGTTACAAAAATAATCACTTTTGACTTTAAGCTCAGCACCTTTGCCCTGGGAAACCCTGAGAGAATAAATATGAAAACCCACAATGTTTTTTCTACTCTCACTTTTCTAACTAATCATACTGTAGGGGAAAACATTATTATACTTAACATTAAAAATAGTCTGTGTGGCAGAAATAAACCCTGTTCTGTCTTCCACTAAATATGGTTTTCTGGAGGCTGTTACATAAGGAAAAAAATCAATACAAATTAATTGTTAGAATAACATATTGTTTGTACAATTAGAATGTAATTCATTTTGCAACCTCCAAGTTCTCGAAGAGTTACTAAATAATCTTTCACTCGTCCCTAATTAATCAGTAATGTCCAGCCTGCACATTTTGTTTTTGTTTGCAGTTCTTTCATTTCAAGCAGTAAAACCCTGAGGATTTTTGATTTTAAGATGTTCTGACTGCAACTTATGAGCCTAATAGCCATCACACAGCATTTATGATCCTATATTGCACTTTAGGGAAAGCTGCTGTCGCTTGCTTGCTGGCTTTGTTTGCAGTAGTCCAAGCCCTGGAGACATCAGCATTTAACTGTGGTTTGAAATTGCTGAAGTGTGTCATTCCACCAGATTGGGTGGCCTACACAGTATCTCTAATAAGAAATGGCTTTTGGGGGTTGTTTGTTTGCTTGCTTTTTGGAGGGGGGACAGACGAGGTTGGGGAACCACACACATACTGTGTTCAGGACAGGTTGTCATGTTGTTCAGTAATTCCTGAAGAAAGTGACTTGCTGTTCTCTCTGTGTTGAGCTGGAACATGAATGTAACTTGGAGTGAACCTATGTCTTACGTTTGTATTCATTGTTAGTTGACCCATTAGTCAGCCCTATGTCGCTATGATTAATCATTCAGACTCCAGTGGTCCAAAAAGACATTTCTAAAGCCTCTTCTGAACAAAACAAAACAAAAAGGGAGGGGGAACAAAGCAAAGTATTAGCAAAACAAAATGGGTTAAGCCTTGACATGATAATTTATCCCAACACTAGCAGATGAACAGAAGTACTGTTGTATGTGAATGATTAATGGCTGCTACGATTACAGGTGTGACAAGTGAGTAATAAAGTTTATGATTAAGAAAAATACTTTCCTTTCTTTTCCTAAGTGTGCAAATCTTGCAGCTCCACCTTAGCCTGCACCGTTGTTCAATTACAATGCAGATCTATTTGTAATTCAGATGTCACTAAACATTACTGATTCAAACATCTTCAACATAAAGTTGCACTTGATCTGTTAAATATGAAGGAGATGAGGAAACCCAGCATGTCCCTTGAAAAGGCTCTTTAACCTGGTGAAGGATTGTTTTTACATGCAGTTGTCTCTGCTCAATAGCATCTAAATTACCATCTTGGAAAATGTGGTATATTAACATAGAGCTGTTTGTACATTTGGGGATTGTACAAGCTAGTGATCAGAGGAGAACTCAAGCTGCAGAGTCCAAATCATTTTTCATAACTAGAGCTGTGAGAAATATTTGCTCTGAGAATTGAATCCATCCAGAAATAGCTTTGGGTTTGGTGTGTTTCAGAACCTCAGACCATACTATTGAGAAGTTGTCAAAGTTGGGTGGAATTTGTTTGTAGAGCTACACTCAAATTTCCAGCCAGCCTCCTGCCCTACTTCTTCCACCCCCACCAAGCACATTCTCTGTCTGATGCGATCTTTCCTATACTTGGAGGTTCAAGTCCATGCAAAGCTGTAGAGGTAGATTTATTTCAGCCCCTGCAAACTGAACATTCTAGGCTCAGTTGGCAAATCCATTACAAACCAACCGTTAAAATAACTCAATAAGTATCATGAACCAGGACCATTTAACTTGAATGACAGTATAATGTGATAATATAAGCAATCTGATAGTACACAAACAATGGTTCAGTGCTTGTAGGAGAGCAGGGCCTCCCGTACTGTGCCAAAACCTGGGTCACATAATAGACACCTAAAGCTTCATGAATGATACCATCAATGGTTCCTCCGCAAGATCTTCTGAATCAAGTGGGATGATTGATGCACCAACATCAGCATTCTGTCCCAAGCCAAAACCTTCAGCACTGAAGCTATGATTATCTGCCACCAACTCCGTTAGGTTGACCATGTTCTTCAAATGCCAGACAATTGACTCCTGAAGCAGGTAATGTTCTCACAACTGAGTCAAGGCCAACAGACAAGGGAGGGCAAAAAAAAGTGCTTCAAAGACACCCTCAAAGCCAACATGACAAAGTGAATATCAACATAAATTCATGGAAAACCCAAGCCTTCAACTGATTGAAGTGGAGAAGGACTTTGTGGCAAGGATTCCAGCATTTCAAGACCCAAAAAAAGACAACAGGAAGCAGAGAAACAGGAAAGGAGGAAAGAACATTCTGCAGCTCAACTCAACAAACCAAACATGCTCCTTCCACTGGAAAATGTCTACCCCAATTGTGACAAGATCTATAGATTCCAGATCTGTCTCATTAGCCACCTGTGAATCTACCACCAATAACCAGCTATCATTTCATGGAAAACAATCATTCTCTAACTCCAACAGATTGCCAGTAGTTAGATAGAATACAGGAGGCTCCTCTTTCTCTCTTTCCTCTCTCTGATATGACATACTCTGCCCCCTTGGAAGGGAAGGAGGGAGAAGGAGCCTCAGACTCCTCCCATTATCTCCTGTGTAAATAAATAGGCCATGTAGTGTTCCAGACAGTCAATAAATTTGGGATCTGCTGCACCAGAATAGGTAGTGAGTCAAGGTCCCTTGCTGAAAATGCCTTAAGTTTATGTCTGAGTGTTGGAAGCTCTATCACCCCAGCTGATCTCAAGTGTACAGTCCAAGATCAAGTGAAAGTTTGTCTTTTAAGTAACTTTTAGGAGCCAAACCATATAGAGTGTTAATAAAATCAACACCACCTTGAATATTATGTAGAAGTTAATTTATTGTTTGCTTGCTTTATCTACATTAGTCATCTGTTTCCAAAATAAGAAATAATCAACATTCATTTTCCTTCTCATGTCTGATAACATAGTTTCCTAGCATTATATTACATCAGTGCTGACCTTTCCACCATAATACATAATCACTGCTGTGGTCTGGTAAGATTTTTTTTCATAAGGTGCAAAATCCTACTTGCCCGTTAAGTTTTAATCACAGATGCAACTTCTTCACTAAATAAGTCTACTGTAGTGTTATTGACTGATAGAAAAGTCACTTGCCATTGGTAACAGTCACAAGTTAAACCTAAATGATCTGAAATTGTATGTGCCCAATCAGCTGAAATAATTGCTGGCATGCTAAAAAGATTAGCTGATGTACTCTTTATTTTCCCACTCCAGGTTTTTTCCTGGAGCAAACATGCTCTCATAAGCGAAACCTCATGTATTCTGCAAAATAGAATAGAATGCTGTAACTGTCTTGACCTTTTAAAATATTGTTTGATTGATCTTTCTTGTTATAATCCCACTAAGCTTTGGAGAAAAGATGGAATAGCTTGGCAATCAAAATTCAGAATCAAGAGGGGTTTTGGCTTACATGTGCAAAACTATATAAACACTAAAACCATCACTTCTGAGGGTCCCCTCTACCCCGCCCTGTGCTGTAAACAGTCTCTAAGTTTCAATGTTCTTTCACTAAGGCATCTTTTTTAAACAAACTACAAACTGTTTCTAAACCAATATGTTCTGTAAATCTCAAGATTCTAAGTGGGTAACCAAAGACAGGGCAGGCTCCCTTAGTTTCCTGTTTGTTGTAGTATTAATTCTGTATACTACATTAATTCAATTTTTCAAACAATCTTAACCTTTGGGGGCAAGCATTGCAAAATGGTTGTTCAACCCTGTAAAACCATTTCTCCCCCTCTAGCAAACAACTGCTAGACATCAGTACTTCCTTCTAAATGAATGGTTTCAGAGTAACAGCCGTGTTAGTCTGTATTCGCAAAAAGAAAAGGAGGACTTGTGGCACCTTAGAGACTAACCAATTTATTAGAGCATAAGCTTTCGTGAGCTACAGCTCACTTCTTCAGATGCATATCGTGGAAACTGCGCTGCAGTTTCCACGATATGCATCTGAAGAAGTGAGCTGTAGCTCACGAAAGCTTATGCTCTAATAAATTGGTTAGTCTCTAAGGTGCCACAAGTCCTCCTTTTCTTTTTTCTAAATGAATGTCATTCCTCTTGTAGAGACCACGCTATTTACATTTAGTTGTTGATATTTTAATTAACAATGTAAGTGCATTGTTTGCCCTGTGAGTTCAATGGGAAAAAACTCCACAAATAAACAGCAGTTCCCTCTTGGACAATCACTTTGTAAATTAGCTTGCTTTGTCAATAAAGCGCATGCCTATCAGTGCTTCAAAGCAGCGGGAGCAAGGATGTTCATTTACTTAAGCAGTAGGTTATACCATTAGTATGCATGATTGGTGTTAATTAGAAATGCGTGTGGATGTCTCCATGTCACACAAACCACTTTATAAAAAATCTCTTAACAATCAGATTATTAATTCATGAAGCATGAATGCTTGCTTTTGTTTGGGATTTTATTTTTTAATTATTTCTTCTTCTTCTTCTCATCTGTTACTTATATTAGAGTAGCAGTGAAAATGTACTAGGTGCTCTACAGACATACAGAAAGACACAGTCCCTGCCTTGAAGAGTGTACGATCAAAGGGGTTGAAACTGCAGATGCTGGCACATATGAGTCTCAGTTCAGCCTAAGTCTGAGGTCTGCTTAACTTTAACTGCGTGGGTGATGCAAACCTAATTCCATAAACCATTTAAGCATGTGTTAAGGTCCTATCGCTTTCAACGGAATTTAAGCATGTGCTTAAGCTGCTGAATTAGTCAGAAATAGGCACACTTAAGTCACAGGACACTCCTTGTGCACAAGGTTATGCAAGTGTTTGCAGGATCAGACCCTGCATATATGTTGATTTGCTAATGTATATTTTTAAAGCATATTTCTGATATGTCTTGAATGGAGTTTTTAGGGTTATATTGTGCACTGTCTTCATGAAGAACGCTCCTCTGGTTTCAATAGTGGGGTTTGTTGAGACACTGATACAGTGAGAATGTCATTTAGCAAACCACGTTAGCTACCTTGAGCTAAAATAGCAGTGAATGGACACTGCAGCTTGGCTTTTACCTTTGGCTAAGAGCTCAAGTTCAATTCCAGGCTCCCATATAGGCTTTATTTAAGCTGCAAAACAGAGTTAAACCCTGAGTTGCCATGTTTTCATTGCTATTTTAACTAAAGGTAGCTCATCCAATTTAAGAACATGCTTTCTTTTCTAGGGTAGATATGCCCTGAGACATGTTATTCAATGCATTTTGTTCAAATAAAAAAAAAACAGTTAAAAGAAAATGCTGAATTATAAAGGTAAACACAGTTTGCTTAAAGGAAAATTTTTCAGTACTAAAGTTATTAATGTTAAAAAAAGAGAGAGAGAGAGAGAGAGAAAAGACCCTATTCCCACTTCCTTTATTGCTGGGACTATACCTTTAAGGGTAGATAGTGTTGAGTATCTGGGTAAGCCAGTTCTCCAGGCAAGGGGAAAAGTAAGAGAGACAATGCAGTTGGTATTCGGACTAAGTGGGGAGAAAGGATGGCTGAGACATTTTCTCCTGTTACACGTAAGGCCCTTTTACGAGCTGACTGTAGAGCCAATCCAGAAATGAGCCTTCACACATGAAGGCGTCCAACCCACTGTGGATTGAGCGGTGCTAGGAAGGCTGGGTAGGCCAATTAACTCCAGAGGCTGGAGCAGGAGCCAGGGAGCAGGACATTAATTAGGAACACGTGGGGCCTATAAAGCTAGGTAGCAACTACAGTGTGGAGAGCTGAGAAGAAAGGGCAGTTACTTTCTAGGAAATGAGAGAGAGAGAGAGAGAGAGAGAGAGAGAGAATTGTTTGGGGGCTGCAGGGAGCTAGTCTGTAGTTACTCCCTGGGAGGATGATTCTTGGAGGGGGGAAAAACCCAACAAAACCCATGAATGGGAACCAGAGTGCAGGAAGCAGTCTAGGGAAGGGGAAGTGAGGGAAGAGAGAAGAAATACAAAGCTGCTGAGTTTAGGGTCCCTGGACTAGAACCTTGAGAAGAGGGCAGACCTGGACTTCCCTAGGAGACGCTGCAGGAGTGGCACTAGGGCAGTGAATGGGAAGACTACCTAGGACTGTTGATGGATTGTACCCTGGAAGGGGGAACACTGGGTGACCTAGCTAGAGGGCTAAGTTGTGAAACAGATGCTGGGGGTCCTGAAGTGAGAGCAGAGCTCCTGACCTGAAGGAGAGAAAGAGTAATGGTGTGCAAATTGCAGAAGGGGGTATCTACCTCAAGAGCTAATCCCCAGAGTGACCAGGAAGAGGCACCAGACCAGTGGTGAGTGGAGCACACCATCATATAGTGCTCTACCCAAACCAGTGGTACCCAAACTTTTCCCATTGCACCTCATTTACCTGTAATGGAACTTATGTAAGGGGACTGTTGCCCCCTTACTCACATTCAGTGGGGGTGTTTTAGTTGCTAGCTCCCAGTACTAAAAAGGGGGAAGGATCGATGGGGAATCAGGACCCTGAAACTGACAGCCCCCAGGAAAAAAGGGGAGAGGCCAATGCTCCAGGTTAGCCTGAATGACAGGGCGGGCAGGCTAATCAGGGAGTCAGGAGGCCAGGGAGGTCCCGTCCTCTGCGTGAGCTGGATTTGCCTGGATCAGACAGGGTGGGGCTGAGCTAAGGAGAAAGCAGGGGCCCAAGCTGAGCTGGGGAACAGACCTGTGCCAGATCCAGAGGGACCAGAAAAGCAGCCCAGAGAGAGCAGACCCTGTCCTGGGAGCAGAGCTGCAGCCCCAAAGCTAGAGGCACAGCCCAGAGAGAGCAGACTTGCCCTGGGAGCAGAGCTGCAGCAACTGGAGCCAGTGGAGCCAGAAAAGCAGCCCAGGAAGCAGGTCAGTGCTGGGAGCAGAAGCAGCCTGCAGAGCAGACCTGACCTGGGAGCAGAGCTGTAGCAACCAGAGGCAGAAGGGCCAAAGAAGCAGCCAAAAGAGCTGGAGGCAGAGCAACAGCAGTGCTGAGACAGAGTGGTGGAGCTGGGGCTGGAGCAGCCTGGAGCTGGGTGCGTGAGCAGCTGGGGAGAGCGAGGGGGACCTTGGGCAGCGGGCCCAGCACAGGGAGACACCTCAGCCAAGAGGCTCTGCAGGCCAGGCTTGCATCATAACCAGGGCGGGGGCGACACTGGGAGGAAGGATCCTACCACTTAGAGCCTGAGAACGTGTGGCCACCACCAGAGCGAGTGTCCAACCCACAGCATCCCTGCAGCACATCCAGAGCCTGAGAAGAAGGCCTGGGACTTACAAGGAACAGACTGTGAACTGCCTGGACATTCCAGAGACACTGTTTGTGATGTTCCCTGCCACAGAACGGGTTGATGTTTCCTTTAACCTTTCTCATTTTCCCATATTCTTTTTAAAATTAATTGTTGATTAAATAACTTGCATTTGCTTTAAATTGTATGTAATAGTCAGTGGGTCAGAGAAGTGCCCAGTGCAGAGAGAGTACCCCGGAGTGGGGACACCCTAACCCTTGACCTAGTTGACCACAGCAGGGTTGGGGATTGAGCCCCCAGGAATCCTGGGCCCAGCCTTGTTGGGGTTACGAGGACTCTGCCAGACAGGAGAGTGGTTGGGGAGCCCTCAAGGGTGGGGAGGCCACTGGGTAAAGGAAGTGGGAGTGAGGACTCGGATCCTTTTGCTAGCCCACTTCACCAGGATAGTGCAGAAGCCAGGAAAGTTCCCCACAAGAGTTTACACTGCTCACACTTATTTGTGTGTGCCCTGCCCCACCCCTGGGTGCTGAGGCCAGGGGCTGTGGCTGGGATCAAGGGTGATTGTGGGGCTGGAGCAGGGCTGAGGGAAGAGTGGGGTTGAGTGGCTCCTTCCCTGCCCTCAGTGGGGGTTGGCCTAGGCCCCACCACATCTCCCCAGATGTTCCTCTGTTCCCCTCTACGGGCTGCACCCCAGGGGACCACTGACCTGAATGGATCTCCTTGAACAATCAAGTTCTTACTGTTAACAGAAAACAAACAGTTTTCTTCAGTTGCATTACTCCAAAACTGATCTCTTGATGTCTGAGATGGAGTTCTGTTTAGTCAGATTCCATCTCAATGATGCATCACATATTCAGGCTTCTTTGAACTTTAGAAACTAGCAAAAATATGCTGATAATTTAAAAAGCTAATGATGGCTTATAGAAAGCTGAAGGGAAAGTATGTCCATCAAATGTGCAATACAACCATAATTTCTAAATGCATTTGTGTGTGAGGATGTGTATATGCAATACAGATTCTAGTTCTCCAAGAATATTAGGATCTTGGTCTCACTGATCTTCCTCCCTATTCTCCACCAGAAATCACTAGCCTTTGTTTATTACATCATACTTATTTCCACAATAACCCTTTGTTGCATCACAGAGATTGTGATGTTTGGCAGAGGAAGAAACAGCTGGGCTTCCATAGTAATAAAATATGTGAGAAAATAAATGCAGAAGACACGTAGGCACAAGATTGTTTCTAGTGTTTTCCATCAGGTGCCAAAGTTATTCTTCATTAAGGGGAGGGTCTTAGAAATATTTTACTATTAAAAATCAGTTTATTTTGCCTTGATATATTCTCATGTCTGTGGGCTACATACAGCCTGCCCTCCTTTTGCAGGCTACTGAACTCGGTATAAGTTTTACCTATTAAAGACTAAGAATAAAATCTTAGCCCCATTGAAATTGATAGCAAAATTCCAGTAACTTCAGGGGGGGCTAGAATTCCACCCTAAAGGCCTAATCCTGCTCCCACTACAGTCAATGGTCAGTAATGCCAGTGACTTCCCTGGGGGCAGTATAAGGTCTTCAGGGCTGATCCAAAGCTCACTGATGTCAGTGGGAGTATTTCCACTGATTTCAGTAAGCTCAGGATCAGGCATTGAGGACTTCAGGATTTGGCTCTATGTTTGTAGAGACATTAAAATATAGAACCAAATTGTGTGCTTGATTATAGTTGTAACTACAAGCTAACCCCACTAAAGGTCTAGCAGAGTAAAATTTGGCTCAGCATCTTGCTAAGTCACTTTAAATGATAGTAGAATTTCACCTTATATACAGTCGTTTGTTTATACGAATATCATGACCACCTTCAATACTTAAGCAACTTCTGACATGAACTTGCTCATTTGCATCCCAAATTCACTGATGTATATATTTGCTTTTCTTTTGTGCGCCATAGTGATCTAACAGACACTAAGCCTATGTGTGAAATGATTGGGAACATTGATTTGGTATGGCAAATCCTAACCATTAGTCTATCAAATTTTGTGTCTTCTGCAACAGGCCAGCCCCTGATGCTTCAAAGGAACATGAAACATCCATGATGCTCACATGGGCCCCAATTCAGCAAAGTACTTAAGCAAGTGCCTAATTTTAAGCATGTGATTAGGTCCTCTGAAATCCATGGGATATGGGAATACCTTGCTAAATCAGGGCCATACCCATTTGTGTGTTGCGGTATATTGGTAATTCCTTTTTTGAAACCTGAAGTGATCAATTTATGTCTTGAAACATGAATTTTGACTAACAGAATTTTAGCTTCTACACCTACATATATTATTGGCTATAAAATTATCCTGGCCTTTAAAAAGTAAGTAAATAAATAATCCAGCTATAGCTTCCCAGTATACCACAAAAGAGAATTTATGTATGTTACTACTCTAGTCTTCAAGTTTGCTGGAGAGAGATTTTGAAATTAGTCCAAAATAGAAAAAAATTGAGCTTGTAGCTAATATAAGAAGCATCCATTGCCATATGAAGCAATTGTACATCATAACTTAAACTGATGGCTCTCAGTTTTAATGTGTTCCCCAGCCATGTATAGGGTTGGTGTTTGAGCTTAAATAGAATTTACTGGCAGAAGGTCAACCTGTGATAGGGAATAACAAGTATTAATGCTGTACTAATTTGGACTCCTGTCAAGGAAGACTGGGTATGGGCTGTTAAACTTGTGACCTCCAGATCTCACACAGACCAACGCTTGTAGAGGAAAATCTTCATAATTTTGCTGTTATATTCATTTGACAATGAATAAACAGTGATGATCAGTGTAGGTGAACGTCAGAAAATTCTACCATCCATGTTGGATATATTATTGGGCCAGATCTTCAGTTTGTGAAAATTAGCATATTTCCACTTATGCCAGTGGAGCTATTCCAATATACACTAAATGATTATCTGAATCATCATTTTCAATAGGTTACTGTAAAGTAAATGTATTTGTTGCTTTACAGAATGCCCCTATGCCAAAGCCAAGAGTCCGAATTTTAATAATCAGGAGTCCTGATTTTAGTAAAGGCAGAATGGCCTAGTGGGCAGAGCACTGGGCTGAGATTCAAGAGACCTGGGTTCTCTTTTCTTGGCCCGCTGGGTATCTTTGGGTGAGCTACTTCACTGCCTTGTACCTCCATTCCCCATGTGTAAAATAGAATAATGACACTGACTTCCTTTGTAAAGTGCCTGGAGATCTAGGCATGAAAAACGATATATAAGAGTTTGGTATTAGTAGTAGTAGTTTACCATGATGGACCAATTTTTTTTTTTTAAGAAACTAGCTGGACTAATCCCATGATATGACTAAGGTGTATTTCTGTAAAAGTGCTCTGCAGATTGCTGTTGGCCTGAGGCTGGAAAAGATACCACATTGATTTGGTTTTAAAGGATTTTGTAAGCAATAGTATACAAAGTACTTAAAGTCCCTGGGAGCATAGTATTCAACAAAAATCCACAAAAGATCCTGCTGACGTGGCAAGGCGCAATCAGCGTAATCTATACACTGTAAATGAAATATTACAATATAATACTGCGATTAATACTAACAAAAACATGAGGTCTTGCCTCCCTTAACCACATTGGTCATCAAAACATAAACACCGATAAGTTACCTCAGTGCTTATTATGCTGGGAAGAGGCTCAAGTAAGGATGAGTCAAGCCATTTCAAACTTCAGGCACTGATAGCCTGTGAAGTCTTTGGGCATTTCACTCCTCTCTCTCTCTCTCTCTCTCTCTGAACTGACTCTGTGTGCTAGATTGTGGTTTTGCCTGATCCTGTGACGTTCAGAGCACCCTCACTTCTCATTGACTTAAATAAGAGCACTCAGTTCATTCACAGTGAGTGTTCAGCAAAATGTTCTCATTTCTGAGATACAGGGTCCTACCTTGCACCTATTGAATGGTATTTTTTTACCAGTAACTTCAGGGGTGTTGTATCGAGCTCCTAATATTTTAAAGAACTAAAAATAAACTGGGTCTGAGCAGCAGTGATTTGAGGATGCCATGTAATTTTAGGTATGCATACCCCTTTTAAAGACAGTAATCTATGAGCCATGTAAAACAAAACAAACAGGAAAAAGCTGCCCACATCCTAATGCCCTTTATTTCTCCATATTTCTCTCTCTATCATAGGTTTTCGTGTAGAACCTGTTACTTTAGGATCTGATCTTCTACTCCAATCTTCTTGTCTTCTGTGTTTCATATAAAGCGGTAAGTGAGGTTTTTGCCCACCAACTGGTTTTGTTTTTTAAGTTTTGTTTTGTTTTTGTATGTTGGATTTATACTTTAAGAAGATATCTCTGGAAACATAAGGTGAAATCAGCCATAACAAAGTAAATGGCAATACTCATATTTGTTCAGTGGGTCCAGGATTTCAGTCATGATGTCTTGGAATTTATAGACTAGGCACAATTTAGCAAATGGAGTATATGACTCAACTAAGATTTTCAAAAATGACTAGTGACTTTTGGTTGCCCAACTGGAGGTGTGTTTAAAAAAACCCTGATTTTCAGAATGTGGTGAGTACCCTTTCCCTGAAAATCAAACCTCCTTCAAGGTGTCTGAAGTTGGGCACCTAAATACTGAGGAATCACAAATCGCTTTTGAAAACCTTGGCTTGTGCATCTAACTAGAATCAAACATTGTGAGCATCCATTTCTGAAATGCACAGAAACCCAGATATGGAATCATCTGTGACGGTCACTGGTGACAAGTTAAGAAATGGATTAATCACTGAGTAAAACTTATTTCTATTTGACACTATCTCCCTACTTTGTTACCTAATACCACTTGTGACAATCACAGGCAAATCCTGGCTTGGGTTATTTTTGGTTTGTTTGGGGTTTGTATGTTTTTTGTGACTTGTAATAAACTCTCACTTTGCTCAAGTGTGATAAAATGAGTCATGCTAATAATTACAGTGGAATAACATCACACTTTTGTCTATTTCTAATGCACCCACTGGACCTAAAAACTTGAATTTCAGTCCCTTTAAAAGCGTTGACCTTGGCATCACCAAATCAGGAAAAAAGGACTAAAAGCGGTAGAACATGTAGTTTTGATTTGTTTTCCAAGAGATTTGTACTTAGAGGAGGAAGCAAGTACTTCAGAATTGTCAAGACCATCAGGATAGGGAGAAATTAATTCTTGGAAAAGGTTTTTTTAAAAGCATGAAGCTGCTCATATAGAGAGTGATTTGTAGAACAAGAGTTTGCAGGCCTGCTTTACTTCAGCTCAATTGAACCATCTGTGTATGACATTGTATTGTTTTTGACAGAGAAATGAGTGCTGATGGAAATGTAAATATCAAAGAGGAGTTGTAACAATTCATTTGACATACTGTGCCTTATTTGGTGGAGTGTGTTTAGTGGGCAGACGGGTAGCCAGGATGCAGAGGGAAAATTGCTAGAGGTTTGTTTGTGTCCAAGAGCCTCTTTTATTTTCAGCAAGTATTGTATATGGAAAAGAGTCTTTCAGATTTCATGTCAACCTGTGACATACACACATACATATATATATATATATATATATATAATCTCCTTCCATTGATACTGAGCTACTTGTCCAAGACTCAATTGTCACAGGTTGACATGAAGTCTGAAAGATTCTTTTTCATATATATGCAGTTTATGTATGCATATATATAATAAAACTGCCTAAATATGGTTTTGAGTTCTAATATAATTATTTATGCTATGTTGTATTGCACTCATGTTCTTGGTTTTTCTTTTTGTAATCTCATCCAATTGAAAACACAAGTTAAAAACTGGGAATTACTTACATGAACATGGCTTGCTAGTCCATCCTCTGCTAAGAAATCCTGTTTAGCTTATAAGTGTACTTCCAAATGTACGGAGCAACAAAGTGTCATCTCACTTTAACCCCAAGTGCTGTCCTTGTGTTGGCCTGCCAGTAGAGAAGAGACTAATTTTTTTATGCATGAATATGATTCTGCCATTGAAGACAGTGCCACAGTATACTGTTTATGGATCTCTGAGCCAGACTCAGAATTACTCTTCAGGCAATGTGGAAGATCATGATGCACAGGGAAGAAATTCATGAGAGAGCAGGAGGCAGTGATGGTAGGGGTGACTATTACAGTAGGCATGAGCTCCTTCTCACTTGAGATTGATTTTATTTTTCTTATCGTATAGTCTCTTTTACCTAGCCTGTAACATCAGTACAGAAAGTTTGCTCTTCTTCCACATTGATAATCTCTGACATGCAGTTGGGCACCTTATCTGTACAAATCTGTCTGAAGTGTTCTACATTGGTCTTACCCCATTGTTAAAAAGTTGGCATGGTGCCTTTGAATTGGGATCTAAAAATCTGTCAAGAATATACTCCCCTCTGATTCTTTAATGTACTTTGTGTGGATCCTGTTTCATGGTGGCTAATGAGCTGTTCCACAAATGCACTGCAACCTTATCATCAGTCACTTCATAGTGCTTCTACATTCACGTTTTTTTCCTCCAAGAGACTGATGAGAGAGAATTTCTGTATGAGTCCAGTGTGAAAACTGTTCCCTACTTGAGCAGTAGTCTTCAAAGCCCTGAAGAGGGTGCATAAGATTTCTATAAGACTACATTGAGTAGGTTTAAGTTACACAAAGTGTGTCTCCCATGCTTGTTTTTCAATTATTAAAAATTCATAAATGGCTTTGTAATGATCAGAAAGTCATTTGAACATGGAGAGGGTAGAAAGCCATCTGTTTACTACATGTTCTAACTGTTTTACATCTACCTAGCATTTATGAGATGTGAAAAGCAGTAAAATAATTTCTCATGTAGTCTCTGGCTGTGGCCCACAAATCCTTTGCAATGTTGTGAACAGTCAAATATTAGCAACTGGAAAAACAAAATAGTGAATCCTACAAGTTTTCCCCCTTGCAAAAGATTTCAGCCTATTCTAGTGGAATGGACATGGGACCAAGTGCCAGAAACTCCTGAATTCCTATTTGGGTTCTGCCACTGATTCCTTACATTGCTTTGGACAGGAGATTTAACCTCCTCATCCCAGTTTCCCTTTGTCTAAAATGGGGATACCTCTTTCTTCACAATGAGGTTGTGTGCATTAATAAAATAGTTATTTTAATGTCTTTTTAAAGATGTAAAGAGATGTAGTAGTAATAGAAGAAACTGTATTGAGAGAGTCTCTCTCTGGATGAGGATTGACAAAAGATGTTAGCTCAAGGACCAGGTTGGGCCAATATTTCAAAAATTACTTATTACACATACTTGCACCTGCACACATGCAGAAACTTCCACACAGGCCCTCTGAGAGGTCCAGAGAGGCCCGGGGCACTTCCGGCTTTTGAGGCCCCTAGCCATAGTAAAAATAAAAAATGACAACACATGGTCTAACCTTGTGCCATCAGAACAGATATATTTTATTAATATTTATGAACATTTTTAACTCTTTAACATGATCTATATCAGTTAACAAAAAAATTGTCTTTTACCAAATCACGTCTCTTATTTGCTTAAATTTGCTGCTCTAAGCTGAGAGTGTGTCACATTTTGGTCCGATAGGGATGCACATAAAAACAAGTTGTGAAACTTATCAAATGCCAAAAATTTAACAAGTGTCTAAATTTGAAGCCCCCTTTGAGCTTGAGGCCCAGGCCAAATGGGCCTCCTGGTCCCCCACTCTGATTGGCCCTGCTTCCACATGCAAACTGGTAGGTGCATAATTTCATAACTAGCAAATAGTGGCATGCAAGTCTGGCAGGTGCAGAAAGGGAGGCCAAGTGAAGCCACTTCGAAAATGTGGACTTCTGTGTAAGCAAATTTACTAGGCTAGCTGCTGGTCCTCATAAAAACTGTCTTTGGAGGTGTCTGTCTTTCCTAAAGCAAAGTCCTGGACACTTACGTTTGTAAAATTTTGTGCAGTATAACGGCCCCTTGATGGGAATGTGGGAGCTGATGAATACTTGCAACTTTGGGTCTGCATGTTTCATGAACTCTTCAAAACTTTACAAGGGAAAGTGCTGCAACTGCCCTTCAAGTTTGATCTATAGTGGACTGGATGGCTTTGGAGGTATGTTATAAATGTTTTGGATATTTCAGTGGCATGTTGGATGGCACTGTCTGTACGTTGCATTCTGCCTATAACCTCTGCCCTATTAAACTGATTTATCTCCTACTATTACCCTTGGGTTGCGAAACGAATGTAACTAAAGTAGTAACGGGGGGCTGTGCTACTCACTGTGATGGCTGATCTTAAACTTAAATGAGCCTAGCATGTATCCTTTCTCTTTTCTTCCAGCTGTTTTCCTAAAGCCCAACAAATATTCTACCACTCAGATATTTTTCCTGTTCCATGACCGTTTGTTTTTCAAGTTGCTTCTCAGAACAGATGTTCCCATGTGTTTATCATATCCTTTACTGATGCTTTTCCTCCCCAAAAACCCAGCAGACTGCATTAATCAAGAGGGCGAAAACGCCTGTATTGTCAGATTTATTCTCAAGCTGCTCCACAATCACACATGTCATGTTCAGCCTCATGCAAGAGCAGACCCCTGCTGGGAGAACGCTTCCTGAGCCTCAGCTTTAAATAGTGAGGTACTGAGCATCCTGTAGAAGCTCTGGATGGGTCACCAAAAAGAGGGATTCCCAGCCTTTTACCCTGTCATGCTGTCTGGAGTGGCTCACAACCAAGTGCCAAATTCAGGGCACATAGGCTCTGACTCCGTGGGTGCTCTGGGGCTGGAGCACACACGGGGAAAAAATAGTGGGTGCTGAGCACCCACCAGTGGCCCTGCTAATCAGCTCCACCCTTTTCCCCCTCTTGCCCTCCAGTGATCAGCTGTTCAGTGATGTGCAGGAGGTACTGGGGGTGGGGTGGAGGAGTGGGAGCAGAAAGGGGCGGGGGGGGGGCTTGTGGGAAGGGGTGGGGTTGTGGTGGAGCATCCCTGGGGAAACCAGAAAGTCACCACGTCTGTCAGGGCAGACTGTCAAAAGCAGGGCAGACACCTCAAATTGGTGGTATATTCTGTAATTAGATTTCACCAACCCAGTAACAAATGTGAATTCCTAGATCACTAAAACAGTCTTACCACAGATTCATAGAAAATCTTCTTGGATATTCCAGTCTATCTTGACACTCAGGCATGCTGGACTTAGTGATAAATGGTCACTTACACCAAAAACCACAACATATTCAGGTTGCTCCCAGCCCCAAGAGACCAGTCACCTTACTTAAGATCAATGTGTACCTTAGATTTCACACCAAAGACAACATGGGTAGACAATCCTATATTAAAGTAATTAAGAGCTTATTAACTAGGAAAAAGAAATTAGTTTTATTTTACAGGTTAAAGCAGGCAACCTATAAGTACAGATGAGTTCAGCCTATGGTTCCAAAAGGTGACAGTGATGGAGTAATCTGTCCGCACCGAATGTTTAATCCCAGGTTGACCCTGGGGATCTCTGCTTTTGTTTCTTTGTTTCAGCCCTTATAAGAGTCCAAAGGCAAAGAGATGAAAAATCTTCATGTCCGCTATCTTTATTTCTCTCCTCCAGAATTTGAGCTAATGGGATGTGCTTTCTCTCATGTAGCACCTTCATGGGTGAGAGGGCCATAAGCCAGTCTTTGCATTATGATATTCTACTAGGGCCTACTTCTAAATGGGTGAGGGAACCACTTTTCCTTCCTAGGCTCACAAGTTCAGCAGGCATTTTTACAATTTATAAAGGAAAATTTATATAGTCTAGAGCAGACTACAGACCTTACGAGTAGGATTAATGCATGCAACAACTCATCAGCATTTCATAGAGTCTAAACGCTATATGCATTGTTACAAGTCCACTGCCTATCTTAAACAATATCAACATATAGGTGAGCTGGTCTGGTTTCCAGCTATGGATTTGTCAGTGCTTAGCTGAATCCTACAGATTTGGCAAGAGCTGGCAACTGGTTTCACATCAGCATCACATACCCTTTGACATTTTTCTTCCGAGTATCTTATCAGTGATTACTACTGAACAGATTTCATCATAGGACATTAAAGTGGATTTTTAGACGTATTTAGGTGACTAAAGATAGAGCTAGTCACCTAGTGAGAATTTCTTAGACACCTAGCTCCCAATTAAATTTATGGGAGTTAGGTGCCTAGGGACTTTGGAAAATACCACCAGGTGCCTAATTGCAATTTTACATTCCTAAGTGCCTTTAAAAATCTGGCCCATTGGCTATATGGTAGTTACATGGCACTAGTAGCTAGAGAGCAGGGGTGGCCAACCTGTGGCTCCAGAGCCACATGCGGCTCTTCAGTAGTTAATATGCGGCTCCTTGTATAGGCACCGACTCCGGGGCTGGACCTACAAGTGCCAACTTTCCAGTGTGCTGGGGGGTGCTCACTGCTCAACCCCTGGCTCTGCCACTGGCCCTGCCCCCACTCCACCCCTTCCTGTCCCCTCCCCTGAGCCTGCTGTGTCCTTGCTCTTCCCCCTCCCCATCCCCTGAAAGCCTCCTGTATGCCACAAAACAGCTGATTGATGGGGCTGCCGGTGGGTGGGAGGCGCTGGGAGCGGGGATGGGGGAGCTAATGGGGGGCTGCTGACGTATTACTGTGGCTATTTGGCAATGTACATTGGTAAATTCTGGCTCCTTCTCAGGCTCACTTGGCCACCCCTGCTGTAGAGAGATAAAGCCATGCATTATTCCATTCAAGTTGAGGACTTTTTTAAATGGTCAACCCCAGAAGGCTGATGAACCTACTTAATTGCAGATTACATCATTAAAGAATGCAGTCTGCCTGATAGGCCACTCTGCAGATAGCTTGTTAGGGAATTATCATCTTTTTATTTTGACTGTAGAGAGAGTAGCTCTTTTAAATGTCTTCTTCTCAGCTTTGTTTTCACAAGTTACCATTGTATACCAATGGCCTGCTATTGATCGCCAGCTGCTTGATGAATTGATAGGAGTGGCCAAGACTTTTCCCCAACCCCCATTTGAGGTTGGCTAAAAGGTTTGATGCTCTTTTTGGACCTTTGCAGATCTCTCTTCAGTTAATCATGTCTGTCTTGTATCAAAATTGGGTAGCTGAAATGCACAGTGTTTAAAGATGTCTTCAGAAATTTCACGTAGTGTATAATATGGCTGGTGGCTGTTGTCTCATGGGGAGCACATTACAACTGTGCTTTGTGATATGTGATGGCTTCCAGTTTTGTTTCTGGGTGTAATTCAGGGTGCTATCTTTGACCCATAAAGGCCTACATAGCTTGGGATTGGCCTTTTTGAGACAGTGTGTCTCTTGTGCTTCCATGGAGATGGGTTAACCTGTACAGGAAGGAATGCCCCAGCTAATGGATGCCACTCCAGAGTCATCAAGCTGCTCTATGGGCTGTTATGTCCCTCACCCTGCCTCGTATCAGTGCAGCAGGGGAAAAGGGAATGTGCTGGGACATCCCAAACTGGCTCTCGCCTTAAATTTGGCTCCTTGTTTCTGTTGCTTCCTGATATGTTAGAGCTGTCTAGAGGTTGCTCTAACATAGCACAAGGCAATTAATTGCCACACAGACCGAGATCAAGGGACTGCAAAGGTGATCTTTATGCTATGTCTGCACCTCTTCCTGACCTGTATTCTGTGCACATGCCAGAATCAAGCTTTTAGTTTGCTTTGGTTTGGCTTTTTTTGTGTTTCACTTAGAAATTAGCTATTAAGTCAGTGTCAAATAACACGTTCTGTCCCATTCTCCTCCTCACTGTTTTATAGTTAAAACACTGAAGTTGCCAACATGTTTGAATTTGTGTTGTTGCATTCTACTTGCAGACCTAGTTTGTAAATGTTGCATTCTGGTTGATCAGGGGTACAGGATTGCCCTTAACTTGCTAAAATTAAATGTTCCCTACCTTGAACTGCAGAAAGTGGATATTTGATTTTAACTTAAAAACAGTAGCACTTGAACTGAAGATAGTGAGACTAAATTTATAAAAGTGCTGTATACATGCTGTTGCTGATTTTAAAAAAAAAATAAATAGATCAACCATTAGGGATGCGTTGAATACCTCTTCAAAGCCACACTTAATCTGGAATCCCAACTTAAATTTTAATATTCAACTTGATGGAAAAAAAAATTTCAGATGGTTAGCCAAAGCTGCCGTTGATCACATTTGATTTCAGTGAACTTTGGATCAAGTCCATTGTCCCCTAGGACCGTTTTTGTTCTCATTCCTTACTCTTGCAGACTGTATTTTTAAAACTATCATATCTTTTTGTCTCTATGAACAAAGTTAGCTTGAAAAAGTGAGCACTGAATATCATCATGGAGACTGACTTTTATCTTAACCCTCTAGGTCAACAGAATTTAAAAGAGGGGGGGGGGGGAAGAGCATAAGGTCTCTTCAGTCTTTCCAACATGTATGAATCTACTTAAAAAAAAGACACACACAAACTTTACAGAGGAAAAAGTAATTATTTTCAGAATAGATTTAATTACCAAGATATTATGGCAAATTGTAATATCAGACTTTAATTACAATTATTAAAAGATGTTCTGACTGCAGTGTAGGTTTTGTTTTGGTTCTCCCACTCCTTTCCTCCGCCCCTCCATAATGTCATTATGACAAAATATTATGGGAAAAGTAATATCCTACTATGGTGTGTTTTGTGGGGCTACTATGTTGACAATTAGTATTGGTTCATATTACTAAAACGCAGCTGTAGTAAATGATCAAATATAATACACATGACTGCATCTTTTATTGCTCCCTTCACTATTCAGCTTCAAATTCTGCTGTGGCTGAATGTCGTTTCCAGCTAATTGGTATTCAGCCAGATAATACAGTTCGCGATTTGGTGCACCCCTGTGAGCCAGGTATATTATTTCCAGTTGGATTCCACCACGCTGCAGAAAACTTGCAAAAAAATGCAGAATGAGAGGTTTATCCTCTGAAATAAACTACATCCCTGTAACAGTTTATCTCCAGTTCAGCTTGATACGGCCTTGAAGCTTGTGAAGAGAACTCTATCCCAGCTGGTGTAATCTAATTCTGGTTTATGTTTAGTAATCAGTAGAATAAGATTAACGTACCAAGGTGAAATACATGTACTGCTGACGTTTGATACTATGTCTCTAAATAATAGTGTGTTACAGCAATAATGGTCTGAATATGTAAATGTGCATTGTTAAGCTATAATTGCATGTTTGTTTAGCCCAGGGATCGGCAACCTTTGGCACACGGCCCGCCAGGGTAAGCCCCCTGGCGGGCCGGGCCAGTCTGTTTACCTGCCGCGTCCGCAGGTTCGGCCGATCACGGATCCCACTGGCCACGGTTCGCCGCTCCAGGCCAATGGGGGCTGTGGGAAGGGAGGCCAGCACATCCCTCGGCCCGCACCGCTTCCCGCAGCCCCCATTGGCCTGCAGCAGCGAACCACAACCAGTGGGAGCTGTGATCGGCCGAACCTGCGGATGCGGCAGGTAAACAGACTGGCCTGGCCCGCCAGGGGGCTTACCCTGGTGGGCTGTGTGCCAAAGGTTGCCGATCCCTGGTTTAGCCCTTTGCAGGGGGGGAGGAAATAAGTGATCAGCTAGACAGAGCAATCTATGCATTCATACTACGCTCATCATCACTGAAGCAGTCAAATACGAAGTGTTCAGCTGCCCCAGTACTCAAGCTCCCATGTAAAACTCTGGAAGAGGGATCTCTCTGTTTTTACCAAGGAGCCTCAGAACACACATATCAAAAACAATTATAATAATTTTTGCTTTTTCTACTGACAAGTGGCGTATCGGTTCTATTCACTGTTCCTTATGTGACAGTGTCATTTGATTACAGTTCATTGTATTGAGGTTATCAGGATTAATTAGATGTCTGTGAAGCACTTTGTAGAAGTAAAGCACTATGCAAATGATTATTATTAGCAGTACTAGTAAGGACTGAAGGATTAGTGTCAGGATAGCTGGGGGACTGGCAGAGACACTGGAAGGAATGGGTGCAGGCTAGCACAGTCTATCAGAGCTACCAGGCAGTTGGCAACTCTCCTGGCAAGGTAGCAACATTGAGCAGACATGAGGGGCTGCTTCCATTAGAAGCCTTTATACCTGCCTTGGAGTTTCCAAGTTAGGCCCTTGCTTGTAGTTTGGCAGGGTCCTGATTGATAGGCACATGCTAATCATGGAACTCGCAGGGAATTACTTCACCAATCCGGGCTCAGGGATGACTCATCACAATTTGTTCCCGACTGGCCCAAATTTCTCCAGAGCTGGTCCTGTGGCACTCAGCTTCTGAGAACACATTATTTAGCATACAGCTTTTAGGTGAGAGGGAAACTACTAGGGGGTGGGTAGCAAAAGGAATGCATAATGTATGAAAAATACAGGAAGGGAGAAGAGTGATAAAACAGAATGCAAGCCAAAGAGAAGAGGAAAAGAGAGAAGGCAATATTAGTACAGTAATGTGACACGAGATGTTATGGTACTGTTGACTGACCGTCGTAGTCTGGCATGGGACCATGCCCACATACAATACACGTGAAGATTGGGATTCATTAGTCTACTACTTAGAGCAGAGAATTAGGAGCCAGGATTGCTGGGTTTTGTTTTCATCTCCGATGCATCTTGCTGTGTGACCTTGAACTTTGCATCAAAATCTCTATCTGGAAAATGTATACAAATACTAGTTATGTTATATGTATCTGGGAGGTGTATTGTGCAGCTGAATTAAGTAAAAGTTGCTTGATAAGCATACATATACATACACTTGTTTATCCTCTAATAACTCCAACCCTTGAAAAATAGGCGTTAAAAAACAAATGAAAGTTTCACTACAGTTCCTGGGTGAGAAACAAGGATGAATGGCTCAGGGTGTGTCAAGGTCTTAGGAGAAGTTCTCCGTTCCCTTGAAAAAGTTGCCAGTGAAGTTTTGTCCAAGTAAGGATTGGCGGTTTTGGCTCAGTCTGTGGTGGGTTTCTAGAAATATAGAACTTGGTCATTAGTGTATCATGAGGAATATTCATTATACATATACTTTAAAATAGCAATAAATACAAATAGCTTTGGAAAAAAATGAACCACTAAAAAGATCTGCCTATTTGACATTCTGATTAATTGGATTGAGTGACTTGAGCATTCTTGCCAACTTCATTTATACTTTACTTCAATATGTAGGCATGAATGATCCCACTAACCCTATTTAATAACGAATTTCCTCAGTCCACTCATAGGAGAAAACTGCAAAGTAAAGGCAAGTTCAGAGAAATGTTATATATTAGTAAATGTCTTTATAAGTCAGTGTTGAGTTAGAGATAAAATGACAACTTAGCTTCCTAAGAATGTGTCCTTTGGTTTTGTTTTCAATTGCAAGCCTTTGAATAAAAACTTGAAAAAAGAGTTTATGGTTGAAGGTGAACAAGTGATACTTCTGTCACATTACATTCTCCTGCCTTTAAGGAAGGTGAGCCTTTTTAAATTGTTTGGTTATAGAAAGAAACTTTTCTTTTATGTAACTCCTGGAACTTACATATGAGGTTATATTTATAATTATTGTGGACATGATTCAATTAAAAATTGACTTTTGGCTTCTGCACTGAAATTAAAAAAAAAAGTGATAGTTATGTGGCCACATGGTGGTGCTTCATAAAACCTGGCACAGAAGACCGTTAATGAGACATGGGATCTTTCATTTGCAGGTTGCCAGTTCAAATTTAGCTCAGGTCAGTAGTGTCATAAAGTTATTATAATCTGATGGCGTCCATGAAATGGATTTGCAGTCTCAATTCACTTCCTCATGGGCTTTTGCACATATAAAACAAAGATCATATTAATTATCACCCTTGTTAGTTGCAGAAGGAAAAGGAATTATATTCTCAGCTCTCAAGGTATCCCAGAAGGTCAGGGCTGAGGCACACCTGTGGGG
The DNA here is from genome assembly GCF_965140285.1 of Lepidochelys kempii. Lineage (NCBI taxonomy): Eukaryota > Metazoa > Chordata > Testudines > Cheloniidae > Lepidochelys > Lepidochelys kempii. Next base: position 27,756,895 of record NC_136387.1, read on the forward strand.
TCAAGTTGAGATACCTGTATTGTTGTTGCTTGTTCTTTTACTGCCTCTGTGAAGCTGTTAAACCTTCTACTTTGATGAGCACTCATATTGCACTTGGACACATGCACACGATATTTTAAAAAATAACATTTTCTAAGTTAGTGTATATTTCCCCAGAGAAGCCTCTGGGAAACCCTGTGAAACTATATTAAATGAAGTGATGTTACATCTTTTTAAATTGCTTGCAGTCATTATGCTTGCTTCTCTCATCCTTAATTCCTTCTCTTTAGCTACGCGATCTATTTTCACCTTCTCACAAAACAGGAGAAAAGCCAAAAATTCTACCAGTGGAACCTTAGAGGGTTTCTTTGTTATGTAAAATGCTTGTAGAGTTCCAGATGCTCTGTTTCCCTCACTAGATGCCCAGGAAAACCTAAAGGACATATTATACAGGGAAAGGATTTTTTATAAGCAGGGGAGAAGAACAAAGGAATTGTAGGATTTAACAAGATTAGGGGGTAAGGAAGGATCACATTTTAATATCTCACGTGAGACAAAATGTGATGCTGCATTTATGCATGTAGGCTCTGGACTTTTTTCAAGTTACGCAGTGATGAGCGTCTGAGGTCAGAACCTGGCTGAAGGAGCCCCAATCACTCAAAGGGAACAGGCTTCTCTGGAGCAAGTTTCACATGCAGACCTGGGCCAGAAAAGCAGGCATACGCACAAATGAGGACTTTCCTCTGCCTATTCCTTCTCTTCATGGATGTTGTGCCCCAGAGAAAGCTGAGAGTGGAATGTAAAGAGGAAGGCTCTGCCAAAATGTAATGGAAAAGTAGGAGACCAGAGAGCAGATGCTAGTGCCACTGTTGGGGAAACTTCTGAGGATACGGCCTGCAGAGGAGAGGGATGTTGAGTGGGTGTTGCATTGAGGGGTGTTGGGGGGTAGGAGATCAGGATACAGAGCAGGAGGAAGTTCTAAGGCTATAGGTGAGGAGGAAGAGAGGTTGTGACTGATGTTCGAGGTGAGAGATTGGAGATTGCAGCAAAAGAGTGATGAATGGGGATTGGGAACCAGTGTGAGAGAGTCTGAGCTGGGGAGGGGAAGACCAGAAGTCTCTATGTGGAAAAGAGATTACAGGAGGGACTTAAGACCCTTAAACCATTGCTGGCACAAAAAGAGAGGGGAGAAGTCTGCCACGTACAGCTGAGTGTGTTCAACGAGACTAGGCGTAAAGCAACAAACACTCTGATTCTGGAAGGGATTGTTACAGAGACCACATACCACCCACATACCAGCTGGGAGCATGTACCATCTGTTTTTATACTTTCACTGTAGCCACTACTCAATGCTCTATAGTTGGCCGTGCATGGCAGGTAAGGAGAGCAGTAACCAGGTCAGTGGAGTAGTATGGTGGCTGTCATAAATATAAAGGAAAGGGTAAACCCCTTTGAAATCCTTCCTGGCCAGAGGAAAAATCCTCTCACCTGTAAAGGGTTAAAAAGCTAAAGGTAACCTCGCTGGCACCTGACCAAAATGACCAATGAGGAGATGAGATACTTTCAAAAGCTGGGAGGAGGGAGAGAAACAAAGGGTCTGGGTCTCTCTGTCAGTATGCTGCTTTGCTAGGGATAGAACAGGAATGGAGTCTTTTGAACTTTTAGTAAGTAATCTAGCTAGGTATGCGTTAGATTATGATTTCTTTAAATGGCTGAGAAAAGAATTGTGCTGAATAGAATGACTATTTCTGTCTGTGTGTCTTTTTTGTAACTTAAGGTTTTGCCTAGAGGGATTCTCTCTGTTTTGAATCTAATTACCCTGTAAGGTACCTACCATCCTGATTTTACAGGGGTGATTCCTTTACTCCTATTTACTTCTATTTCTATTAAAAGTCTTCTTGTAAAAAAACTGAATGCTTTTTCATTGTTCTCAGATCCAAGGGTTTGGGTCTGTGGTCATCTATGCAAATTGGTGAGGATTTTTACCAAACCTTTCCCAGGAAGTGGGGTACAAGGGTTGGGAGGATTTTGGGGGGAAAGACGTGTTCAAACTACGTTTCCCAGTAAACCCAGTTAGAGTTTGGTGGTGGCAGTGGTTATTCCAAGGACAAAATTAATTTGTACCTTGGGGAAGTTTTAACCTAAGCTGGTAAAAATAAGCTTAGAAGGTTTTCATGCAGGTCCCCACATCTGTACCCTAGAGTTCAGAGTGGGGGAGGAACCTTGACAGTGGCAGCTTAGGTAAACCATTCATAAATTCACTGTAAGTAGGTGGCATTGAGATACAGGGCTCATCTGTTGATTTGTTCTCTTGTTATATGCTTGAACCCTCCATAAAAATGCTAGTTAATTACTGCTGTCACAGTGACAGGGACATCTTATCTCATTCCTGTCAGGAACTCATCTGCCTCTAGGCTCAGTCAGCTAGCAACCCAATGAGCTTGGCTGGACCCAACGACCCTCCCTAAGTAATTGTGTTCCCTGATGGGTCAGAAGAGCCAACAAATCATGATTTAAGCCCTGTAGCAACGGCACAATAGTGGATGTTTGATGTATTACACATTTGCGGCTTTGGCATACCTGCTTCCTGTCCAGCCCTTGCTCTAACCCTTGTCTGCTCCACTCCAGCCCTAGTCCTTGCCTACCTCTGAACTCCTGGCTGTGACCACTAGTTTGTCTCCTGACCACAACTCTGGCTCAGCTGTTGGGTTCTGTTCTGGTTTCTGATTCCTGGCATTGACCATAAGCTTGCCTCATGACCACACTGACAGTTCTGCTCCAACCAGTAGGCCAGACAACCTCAGTGTGTGACAATACCAAGATGTGAGAGGGGTTGGAGTGGTAGGGAAACCCTAGGAACAGTCAAGCTGGCAGGGAAGCTTAGGAAGAGGTTTATATTCTGTTGTTGCTATGTGAGCTGCAAGGAAAGCCAAACTCTAGGAAAGGAGAAAATCTGACCTTTGTAGTGTGCATGTATTCTGCTTGCAGCAGGATGGATTCCCCACTTGCATATATTCCCCTCAGTGGTTTCACTGTCATTTGTCATCCTGATGTTGCACAGTGGTTTCCAGCAACTTGGTTTTTATATTGAATTGAAGGACATATTACAAGCCTGCTATTGTTGCGGGGAAATTCTAGAAAAACTTAATTCTGTAGAAAAGTCAGAAAAGGACAAATCTTCTGCAAGATATTTTGGAATATGGTACACTTTTTAATTTCCCAAATTTGAATCTGAAAAGACTTTCTATCAGACTCTGCTTTACTGCAAAAGTATCAGAACACTGTTTCCAAGAAAAACACTTCTCCATGAGTTTTTAAACTTCTTTATAATTCCTGACATTCTGCTCATGCTTGATCCAGCTGCTGTTTTGTCATTTTGAATCACATCATTCTGGATTTTAATTGCCTCACTTTCAAATTTCTCTTGTTAAATATACAATACAGGGTAGTTCTAAATGTATTCAGATCACAAATTATTCTTGAAGCAAATAGCTATTTATTTCCATTCCCTAAAGAAGCTATAAACACAAGAGGCAAAATGTCAGAAAAGAGAGAAAATGTTGGTTATAACACCCTAAAAAGAGATCTTTTGTCAGAAGAAAACTTTAACACACTAAAGCTGGCTGAAGTCATATCACATTAATTCCTACAAGCTGTTTTCATGTACTAACAATCAAATGTGGCTGCTGCACTTTCCTCACAGGCTAGAAGTTCAAAGGGTAAATGCTAGAGATGTGGGGTTTAGGTATTGGAGTCTCAAATTCTTGTCACCTGGGGGTTTTCCTTTTGCAAAATCAAAACCAGGGTTTGTTCAGAAGAGAATTGCATCTTACCTGATCTCTCAGCAATTGTGGCAGGATAAGGTGGGGAGGGGGAGGTTCCTTGGATTAAAGGTTTCTGCTAAGGCTATTTCCTCATATACTCTGAGAAATTTATTATGGATTGACATTTAATGGACTCAGGAACTCTGCAGAACAATTTGGGAGAAGAGAGCAAGTAACCTTCAACATGGTAAGACAACAAAATGCTGTGATATGGTTTAAATAGGCTGAAGCTCTACTGAGTCAATTCTAATAAAACTATCCAGCAAGAACTGAGACAGTATTTGTCCAGTATCACCCTTTAATAAGTAGGACAGCCTGGGGAGATTAACTGGCGTTCCAACACCCCATCGTATCTACAAACCTCTTCTTAACTTAACCCAAGGAAAGAGGTAGGAGCAGCAATTGTGGGACACCAAGTCACAGCATTGGTAAGGTAAGGGAATTATCTGCACTCCTCTGGATGTAGCAGAAATAGCCAATTCACTGTGAAACTGACAGGAAGTCCATCTCATCATTCCATGTCCTATGTCCCTTCCCCCGTTGTCCCCTCCAGTAGCTCCACAGAGGTTCAGGGCATGCTGGTAAGGGAAAGTGAACAAAGGGTGAGAGTGAGGACAAGGAAGCTGAAACCACTGCTGGGGCCCCAGGTATCTTTTCCCCTGCTGGGCTAGGTAAAATTTTCTCACTGTTCAGGCTATGAGAGGACTTGTTTTAGGATGCAACATGAACAAACACAAAAAGTATTCAATCAGTGAGTGAAATCACCTGAATTTGATTTATTTTCCTTTTGTTCACATTCTGGATTGAGTTTGACGAAAATAAACACAGAGGGGAAAAGAATGATATATAAGAAATGCTCTTATAACACAGTTGTGGAATACTGACAAAGAAAAAGTCAAAAAGGGCTTAATAAATTAAAACATAGATGCAGAATACAGGGAAAATGTAACCATCTAAAGTAGATCCAATCACCACATTGTTGGCTAGTTTTGTTTTTCCCCTGTAACACAAGCATCTGCTTGGGTAGGGGCTAAATCAGAGGCAGTGTAAGAAAAGCTTCTGCAGGAGCAGTGTTTGGTTCAGCCACCATAACTTCTGTGACTTTCCTGGAGTGTCTGCATCAGCAGTACCCACTTTCATGTTTGGGATCTGACTCCAAGGCTCCCAATTAAATGAATCTGTACTAGGAATAGAGGAAGAGTTGGAGCCTAGTAAGCCAAAAATCAGTATTGTAAAAGAAATGGTGTTGGGAGACTCAGCTGTTGTATTCCACTAGGGTATATTGATATTGCAGTGGCTGTACATCCATTTGTATTCTTATTAGTTAATGGTATGTTATAATAGGCACTGGATTTGAGAGTTGGAGGCTCACTAAGAAACTCTGATTTCCTAGTTACAGCTACCCCACTTGAACTGTACTTTGATTACCATCTTGTGAAAAAGGAGATTAATTATTCATAGTCTCTTGTTATAATTCCACAAAACTGCTGTCCATTATCCCAGCATAAATCAGGAGTTCCTCCACTAAAGCAGTGAATCTAGATTTACTGTGATATAACCAAAGTCTGATCTCAGTTCAGTTTGTCTGGACTCCTTCCGGGGTCAAATTCATTATTTACACCAGAGGTGGGCAAACTTTTTGGCCTGAGGGACACATCTGGGTATGGAAATTGTACGGTGGGCCATGAATGCTCATGAAATTGGGGGTTGGGTTGCAGGCTCTGGAGTGGGGCCAGAAATTAGGAGTTCAGGGTGTGGGTGAGGGCTCCAGCTGGTGGTGCAGGCCCTGGGGTGCAGGAGGATGGGACCAAGGAGTTCAGAGGGTGGAAGGGGTATCAGGCCTGGGGCAGGGGGTTGGAGTCACTGGAAGGGGCACTGGAAGGAGTCAGGGGTACAGGCTCCAGGTGGCGCTTACCTCAAGCAGCTCCCGGAAGCAGCAGCATGTTCCCTCTCCGGCTCCTATGCAGAGGTGTGGTCAGGCAGCTCTGTGCACTGCCCCGTCCACAGGTGCCACCCCTGTAGCGCCCACTGGCCATGGTTGCCAGCCAATGGGAGCTGCGGGGGTGGCGCTTGGGGCGGGGCCCCATTACGCATAGGAGAAATGTTGCTGCTTCCAGGAGCCGTGCAGAGCCACAGCATGCGCAAAGCAGGACATGCCCTGGACCCTGCTTCCCGGCAGAAGCTCGAGGGCCGGATTAAAACATCTGAAGGGCTGGATGTGGCCCCCAGGCCATAGTTTGCCCACCCCTGATTTACATCCATAAAAGCCTGTTTATTTCAATGTGGGTGTAGGGCAGGATTTTAACCTATAAATTCTAAGGGTATATCTACAGTGCAATTAGAAACCCACAGCTGGTCCATGCCAGCTGACTTGGGATTCTGCGGCTAGGGGTAAGAGGCCATTTAACTGTGGCATAAACATTTAGGTTCAGGCTGCACCCCAAGCTCTGGGACCTTCTGACCTCACAGGCTCCTAGAGTCAAGGCTCCAGCCCAAACCCAAATGTCTACACTGCACTTAAATAGTCCCTTATCCCAAGTCCCATGAACCTGGGTCAGCGGGCACATGGCTGTCCAATTACAGTGTAGACATACCCAAAGTAATAGCAAATTGTGCTCTAGATAGGTGCATACACAACTCCATTGCATGCAAGTATGTAACAGGGGGCCTTCAACTGTGGAGTGACCCTTAGATGTTGAATTCCCTGCAGAAAGGAGTATGTTTTCCCTTTGTTTAGTACACCTCTGAACACAGTGACACGATCAAAAAAGCAGTAACAATTATATCAAAAGCCTTACATTTTTCATCCCTGATAGCCTTTTCCTTCCTGAAAGCAGCCACTAGGGTCAAAATGCAAAAGGACGGCATGTATAAGTTGTAGAGAAAATAAAATGACCTTAAATATTGTGAGTGGCTAGATAGATTGAATGGTTGAAGCACTTGTCATGTGATATGAAGCTTTTTCAGTTCAAAGTCACAAGTATAAATTCTTCCCAAGTTGGTAGTGACCAAAAGCCCTTACCACCTGAAAGTGACATCACCCAATAATAGCAGAGATTGGAAATGGGAATGGAGAAAAACATGAAAAGCTTTTGAAAGTGCCCTTGCCGGCTAATATTGTTACTCCAATGAATAAGTCTCTTAAAGGCTGTGAGCTTACGGCCATTTATCTGGTAGACTTGCTATTCATCTCCTCCTGAGTGTAGGGTAAATGCACTGTATTAGGGTCATGATGAAGAGCAAACCTAAAAAGTAAAGATATTAGAAATCAGCCAGCCAGACGAAAAGTGTAGACTATTGCAAAGGGAACTGTGGAAACAAAAGGTAACAGTTGGAGGGAAATATCAGAAGGGTAGCCCTGTTAGTCTGAATCTGTAAAAGTGGCAAAGAGTCCTGTGGCACCTTAGACTAACAAACGTATTGGAGCATAAACTGTCGTGAGTGAAGACAGCTGAAATGGGATAACATCTTAAATGCAAATTGGGGTGGGGGAAGGGGGTGGCAGTTTGAAGGTGTGTATAGCAATGCCATGTCAAGAAGTAAGGAGATAGGGCTGAGTGTGTTTTTTTTAAAACTTTCATGTCCTTTTGTTCCAAAAATATTTCCAAAATATTGGAAGCAGCAAGGATATACTAAAGCTAAATCTTGCCTGATTTGCTCAAAACCCCCAAACTCATGCATGCATTTCTAGATAAAAGGTAGCAAAGATACAAAAGAAGGATGTATTGGAGCCCAAACCCACTCTTATATCTGAAGGGAGAATAGTGGAGTCGAGAAATGTTTTGTCCACTTCAGAAAGTTTAAACCTATTCATGCATACCAGGGAATCGACATACATTGATCAATCCCCCGGAGGGTCGATTTAGTGGGTCTAGGGAAAACCCGCTATATCGACCGCCGATCGCTCTCCCATCAACTCCGGTACTCCATTGGAACAAGAAGCATAAGGTAAGTCCAATAAGTCAACCTAAGGTACATAGACTCTAGCTATGTTATTCACGTAGCTGGAGTTTCATACCTTAGGTCGACTTAATCCCGTAGTGTGGACCTACCCTAAAGGGTGGAAAGCAGGGTGGATGAACAAACTTTGGATATCTTTCAGTGTGGGGCAAGATGAACTGATCCAATTGCTCTTGCCTCAATTGTCCGTTTGGAAAAAGCAGAACAGGAGGTGAAGAACTTTCAAATAATGCTGATAATAAGCATAGATTGGCTCACATCACACCCACAAAACTGAACACTTCTGAACTTTTGGCTGGAGGGTTTACCCTGTGGACCCAAATCCAGATCCCAATTCTACTTTTGGGACTTATTTCAAGTTGATGAAATTTACATAAATGGGCAGCAACTGGAAATCATTAAAATATTCAGCTCTAGAAAGCCAGCATGGACCCCACTGAACCCTTGAGCCAGCACCGGCCGCTGCAGAAGTCACAGAGGTCATGCAAAGTCACAGAATCCGTGACCTCCCTGACAGACTCGCAGCCTTAGCAATAGGGTGTTTTTGTCTTTTATCATTTTTCTCTGACAGTTTCATTTGAGAGTAGGGCCCGTGGGGAAAAAATTGCTAGGGTCCATCTATGACCGAAGCAATTTGCCCAGAGTCACACATGGAGTGTATGGCAGAGCCAGGAACAGATCCTAGATCTCCTGAATCCCAGTCCAGTGCCTTACCATAATAAGACTATTTTGTGTGACAGTCAGTGGAAGGCGCTCAACACTTTCCTAGCCTTCAACACTTTCCTAGCCTTCTATGATAAGGACCAGATGATATTCACCCAAGAGTTCTGAAGGAACTCTGATATGACATTGCAGGACTCTTGTTTGTGGTATGTAATCTATCCCTTTTAGCAGACTGGCGGATGGCTAATGTGACATCGATTTTTTTTAAAGGCCCCAGAGGCAATCCTGGCAATTACAGGCTTTTAAGCCTAAATTCAGTACCAGGCAAATTGGTTGAAACTATATTAAAGAATAGAATTATTGAACAGACAAATGAACACAATATGTTGGGGAAGAGTCAACACATCTTTTGTAAAGGGAAATCACTCCTTACCAATCTATTAGAGTTCTTTGAGGGTGTTAACAAACATGTAGACACAAGTGTTCTACTGGATATAGTGTACTTGGACTTTCAGAAAGCCTTTGACACGGTTCCTTTCCAAAGGCTCTTAAGCAAAGTAGGTAGTCATAGGATAAGGGGGAACACAGGCGCTGACTTTCCAATGTGCCAAGGCATGCTGGAACCCTGGCTTTGCCCAAGACCCTGCTCCACCCCCACCCCGCCCCGTTCCACTCCCTCCCCTGAGCGCACCACGACCTCGCTCCTCCTCCCTCCCCCCAAGAGCCGTGAAACAGCTGATCGTGGGGAGGGAGGGAGAGGTGCTGAGAGGGACACCTACCACTTTTTCCCTGTGGGAGCTCCAGCCCCGGAACACCCACAGAGTCAATACCTATGAGAGGTAAGGCCCTTTCATGGATCAGTAACTGGTTAAAAGATAGGAAACAAAGGGTAGGGGGAAATGGTCAATTTTCACAGTGGAGAGAGGTAAATAATGGGGTCCCCCAAGGATATGTATTGGAACTAGTACTTTTCAACATATTCATAAGTGATCTGGAAAAAAGGGAAAACAGATCATTGGCAAAATTTGTAGATGATACAAAATTATTCAGGATACTGAAGTCCAAAGCTGACTATGAAGAGTTACAAGGGGAGCTCACAAGACTGGGTGTCTGGGCAACAAAAGGCAGATGAAATTCAATGCAGATAAATGCAAAGTTATGCACATTTGAAAACATAATCCAAACTGTATATACAAAATTATGGAGTCTAAATTAGCTGTTATCACTCAAGAAGGAGATCTTGAAGTCATTCTGGATAGTTCTCAGAAAACATCTGCTCAATATGCAGCGGCAGTCAAAAAAGCTAACAATGTTAGGAACCATTAGGAAAGGGATAGATAAGAAGACAGAAAATATCATAATGCCACTATATAAATCAATTGTGTGCCACCAGTTGAATACTGCATGCTGTTATGGTTGTCCCATCTTAACAAAAGATATATTAGAATTGGAAAAGATTCAGAGAAGGACAACAAAAATGATTAAGGGTATGGAACTGCTTCCATATGAGGAGAGATTAAAAATACTGGGACTGTTCAGAGTAGAGGAGAGATGTTTGAGGGATATGATTGAAATCTATAAACTCATAAATGGTGTGGAAAAAGTGAATAGAGGAGTGTAATTTACCCCTTCACATATCACAAGAATCGGGTCACTCACTGAAACTAATAAAGCAAAGCTAAGGAAGTACTTAACACAATGCTCAGTCAACCTGTGGAACTCATTGCCAGGGGATGTTGTGAAGGCCAAAAATATAACTGGATTCAAAAATAATTAAACCAGTTCATGGAAAAAGTCCATCAATGGCTGTTAGCCAAGATGGTCAGGGACATAGGCATTTGCTCTAGTTATCCTTAAACCTTTTGTTGCCAGAAGCCTGGACTGGGACTGTACAAGAGTGGTATTTAGGGCGCTGGATGAGGTACACCACGCATTGTGATTAGGTATGTGTAGGGCTCATGGATCTTGAAAGGAGCGGGGAGAGAGGTGTAGATCATCATAGCTGTGGAGATAGTCTATAGATTGCATCTGTTGTTCTGGAAGAGTCTGGTGCTACTTTGAGTTGTTGTATCCTGGTCTGTGGGGAACTTGTTTCTGATGATGAGCTTGGAGAGGTTGGGGGGTAATTTGAAAGTCAGATGTGGGGTTTTCCCTCCCTCCCTTCCTTCCCCTGCTTTGACTGGAGAGGCATTGACAAGCCACTTCATCTTGAATGGTCCGTTGAAATATGTGTTAACTACTTACTCTAAACAATCTGTTCCACCTTGTATTCAGCTGTGATGCTATGAGTACCTTTCTCAGACCTGAAGTAGAGCTCTCTGTAAGCTCAAAAGCTTGTTTCTCTCGCCATAAGAAGTTGGTCTAATAAAAGATACTACCTCACCCTCCTTGTCTCTCAACTATACATATAGTGAGGCATTTTAAAAGAATGCAGAATGCTGGTATTTAGAAAAATGGATACATTCAATTGTGTAGCATTAGAGATATCCAAATAAGTTAATCTTAAATTCAGCATTTTCCTAGTCTTGCTCTCTCTCATGCTAAATGGTGTTTTTCTTAAAGTTCCAGCTCATGGAGTCAGATGATTACATGAGAATGTCAGCTTTGATTTTTTTTTTTAAAGGAAGTTTTTAAGTTTTGTAGTTGCAGGAAAAAAACTAGAAAATGTGAATTATAAAGGTTCAAAGGGAAATAGACTTCCATATTGTGACAAAGTTCCTGCTGTACCTTGGTGGGTCTTGCGCTTATTGGCGGATTTGCTCACCTTGGAGCTTCACAACAGCCCTCAGCTTGGCTGTTTTTCTGAACCCACAGTCCAGGTCGACGACTCCTGTGTCTGACCAGGAGTTGGGAGGATTTGGGGGGAACCCAGGACCGCCCTCTACTCCGGGTTCCAGCCCAGGGCACTGTGGAATGCAGCTGTTTAGAGTGCCTCCTGGAACAGCTGTGTGACAGCTACAACTCCCTGGGCTACTTCCCCATGGTCTCCTCCCAACACCTTCTTTATCCTCACCATAGGACCTTCCTCCTGGTGTCTGATAATGCTTGTACACCTCAGTCCTCCAACAGTCCGCATTCTCACTCTCAGCTCCAAGCGCCTCTTGCTCCCAACTCCTCACATGCACACCACAAACTGAAGTGAGCTCCTTTTTAAAACCCAGGTGCCCTGATTAGCCTGCCTTAATTGATTCTAGCAGCTTCTTGATTGGCTGCAGGTGTTCTAATCAGCCTGTCTTAATTGTCTCCAGAAGACAATTGTCTTCCTGATTGTTCTGGAACCTTCCCTGTTAGGAAACGGAACGTCTTTTGCTTGCTCCTCAGCTATCTGCTTTCTATTCTTTCCTAAAGCCCCCTGGCCCGGATTTTTCTTACTTTTTGCACCTGCCTTAGTCCCCCCCCGACCGGGCCAGACGCTTTTTTGTTTTTTCTTTTCATTTTTTGTGTTTTTTTTCCGTCTACGTCCTTCGCCGGCCATCCCCCCCCCACGCCTGCTTTCGGGCGCAGCTATTTGCCTCAGCTGAGCCCCCGGAGGAGGGGGGGGAAGATTGCCGATTTTGCTGTCCGGAGGGGGGAGTGGAAACCCCCAGACCCAGCCGTTGTGTCAGCAGCTCGGATCTTACAACATTCTTAACATACCGGAGGACTTGGAACACAGCCAACACAGCCGGAGACGGAGATTTACAGAAGAAATAATATAAATCATCGTGACGGAGGCCGTGAGATTGAGTAACTTTTTGAATTATACTCTCGTGGGGGGGAGTTTGACTGTGATTACTTGCGTTTGTGGCGGCACAGGGGGTGTGGCGTGGAGACCCCCACCCCCGATCCATCGGTGCCCCTACCCCCCCATCGTTATTACAACTGTCACGGCCCCCCCGCAGTCTGTCCCTGCTGGCAATCTGCCATCTCCCTTCGGATCCAGCTGTTTGCTTTGAACTTTGCCTTCCGGACCGGACCTAACAACCGACCAACCGAGACTCTTTGGACAAACGTGTGTGGGTCTGCACCCCCCCCCCGGACTGCTTATCCTACAACTTGCCCCTTTTACTGGACCCCGATTTTGTTCCCCCCTTCCTCCCAGCCCCCCTCCCTCGGCATTTTTTCCCTTCCCGTCCGCAGCCAGCGGAGGGAGGGGCTATTCTGCCTTCTCCCCTCCCCCCTCCTCCTTCCGGTGTCTCCCTGTCTCTCCCTGCTCACAATGGCGGGGAACGAGAGGGGCGAGACTGCTTTAATAAAATTAGTTGTCCCTTCCCCACCACCACCCCTGCCCAACCCCCAAGGTCCCCCCCCTACTACTATTGTTAAGGTACTTGCCACCCCCCCTGCTGGGGCACCGGTAGCAGGAGGTACCAGGGTGATTGCTGCTGCTGCTGCACCCACCACCCCCCCAGATACTAGGAAACCCCCCCCGGTTCGCAAGAAGGGCCAGGGCGGGTGGAAGGGAAAGGGCCCCGCTAAAACCACTGAGCCCTCCATGGCGGGAGCTGCCCCCACCGCTGCGGCCTCGTCATCAACCGTGGCGCCCCTCCCAGCGTTTCCCTCCACCAGCTCTGCGATTGTCCCTCCCCCGGCCCCCAGGACGTATGCCCGGGCGGCAGCGGGCTCCCTGCTGCCTGCCACCTCGTCATCTCGCCGCCCCCCTGCCTCCGCCACCATCACCAGCGGCCGAGGCCCTTTCCCCGCCTTGACCAGGAAGCACGGCGTCCGTTGCCTCCTGGTGCCCACCTCGCCCCACGTGGAGACATACGTGCAGGCGTTGGCGCAGGTGGTAGGACCCACGGCTATTGTGGCGGCCTCCAAGATGTATGGGAAGGTCGTTTTCTTCTTAGCCTCGGAGGATGCCGCCCAGGAGGCGGTGGAGAGGGGCCTGACGGTAGGGGGGGTGTTTGTCCCCCTAGAACCGTTAGAAGACCTGGGCGTTCGCCTTGTCCTTACCTCCGTTCCTCCCTTCTTACCCAATGCTGCCCTGTTACCCGCTCTTTCCACCCTGGGGAAACTTGTTTCTGTCATCAGCCCTCTCCCGTTGGGCTGCAAGGACCCCACCCTCCGTCACATTTTTTCGTTCCGCCGGCAAGTGCAGCTTCTACCACCGGCAGGGGCGCGTGACGGAGAGGCGCTCGAGGGGTCCTTTCTAGTCCCCTACGAGGGAGCCCGCTATCGGGTCTTTTATTCTACCGGAGAGGCCCGGTGCTACCTCTGCCGCTCAGCGGGGCATGTCCGCAGAGACTGCCCTTTGGCTCGGGGGGGAGGGGCACCCGAAACCCCCGAGACCCGGCAGGACATTGGCCCCGTCGCTGCCAATGCCCCTGGCTGCCCAGTACCTGAAACCAACCCTCCTCCTACTCGACCCATCGCTGCTCCCGTCCGGGCCCAAGAGATACCTTCCCTACAATGCCCGGGCGAGCAAGGGGTTTCCACCCTTGCTAGTACCAACCCAATAGAGCCCATGGAGGAGGGTGTGGCAAGGATATTATCGGGTATAAGAGAGGGCCCTCCCCAAGGAGAAGCCCCCGCCCCTTATGTTGCCCCACCGCTACCTCCCCGAACGCCTAAACCATCGCCTCCGCCCCCCGACACGACCCCTGCTAACCAGCCCCCAGATGATGCTATGGAGGGCTGGACCCTAGTCCAGGGGAAGCGAGGCAAGCGGAAGGCTCGAGCTCCGCTGCATCCACCCGACGCGGAAGCCCCCCGGAAGACCAGGAAAGGAGGCACTGCTATTGAGCCTCCCGCCACGGCCGCGAGCGAGATCCATCCGCCGGTGTCGGGAGGGGAAGACGGACTGGCATTGGAGGGCAGAATCCCCCCTCCACGGGAAACCCTCCCCTCCGAGACTTCTGAGGACACCCCTTCTGCCTGGACGCTACCCGAACCCCCCGCAGACCCCGAGGCGGCCGTTGAGGCGGGCCCTAGAGGAGAGGCCCCCGGGGTGGCAGGAGTTGGCCTCTCCTCCGTGTATGCGGAGATTGAGGCCCTAGATTTGACCCCGGTCACCCAGGGAGGGGATGATTTGCTGCCGGCTGGCCTCGAGCTGGGCAGCCTTACCCCAGCCTCCCTTTCCCCATGCTCCCTCCCCCTTTTTGCCTTCCCGGGTGAGCACCCTGCAAAAGGCGGTCCACCACCTGATGCCGTGACCGCTAAAACCACCATGGAGCCAGCACCTAGCATTCTTGGGAGCCCCTCCCCTTCCCCCTTAACCCTTGATTTTGCTCGGGAGGCACTTTCCTTTAGCTGCTCGCCTCCTGCACCCCAGAGCCTTACCCCTGCCCCTGCCCCCACCCCTGCCCCTGCCCAAGGTCCCTCCTCCTGCAATGTTAATGCCGCCCCTGGGGTTATTTCCTTTCCGCCTTTTGCAGACTCCCCCCAGGGAGCAGTCTTTGCACTTTCTAGTCGCGACCCGTTAGGAGTGGCAATTTTTCCCCTGCCATCCCCCTCCACCCCAAGGCGTGAAGTGAATTTAATAACCCCAGCCTGTCAGACGCCCCGTCGGTGGTCCGCACCCTGTTTACCTGCCTTAGCGGACCACGAGGCTGTATTAAGAGGCCCATCAGGGAATACTTTGGGAATTGTAACCCCACCCCCCCATGAGCTGCGGCATGCGCTACGGAAGTTCCTAGAGCACTCCCGTGGCGCCCGCGATAGGGCACAGCTGGCTCTTCGGCTATGGGGGGACTTTGATCAACTCCTCCAGGCCACAAAGGCCCTTATAAAGGAGGGCAGGGGGCAAGGAAAGCGCGGTGCTGCGGCCTACGAGCGAGCCCGCAGCTTCCACAGCGATCTACTCACCTACGGGATGGGTCATGGGTTGCTGTGCAACCCGCCGGGGGCCCTGAACCCCCCCGCCAATACGAGACCCCCACCCCCCCAGCCCTCCGTATGACGCCTCTTATTATTGCGACCCTGAATACCAGGGGCTGTAGGATGGCTCTCCGCAGGTCCCAGGTGCTCTCTTACCTTCGGGAGGGGAGGTACTCTGTAGTTTTCCTGCAGGAGACCCATACAGACCCGGCCGCCGAGGATAGGTGGCGGCTGGAGTGGGGGGACGGGGTATACTTTAGCCACTTTGCGACCTGGCAGGCTGGAGTGGCAACCCTATTCTCCCCCAACCTACGGCCTGAGGTGCTAGGGGTCAATGAGGCCGTGCCGGGCCACGTGCTGCACCTTCGAGTCCGTATGGAGGGGCTCGTGGTTAATCTTGTTAACATCTATGCCCCGCAATTGAGCTCCAGGCGGCCACAATTTTATCAGCAGGTGTCTGACTTTCTCGGCACCCTGGATTCGCATGAGTGCCTGGTCCTGGGAGGGGACTTTAACACCACCCTCGAGGAACGGGACCGCTCAGGGGCCGAACCAAGTCCGGCCGCTGCGAATATTCTTCAAGGGATAGTCGACCATCACTCCCTAGTGGACGTCTGGCGCGACCATCACCCAGATGACACCTCCACGTTCACCTTTGTCCGGGTGGAGGCCCATCGGTCACACCACTCTCGGTTGGACCGTATTTACTTATCCCGTTTCCATCTTTCACAGGCCCACTCCTCCGCCATTCAGCCGGCCCCATTCTCCGATCATCATTTAGTCACTGTAACGGTTTCCCTCCGTGCAGAGGGACCGGGGCCGGCCTATTGGCACTTTAATAACAGCCTGTTGGAGGACGAGAGCTTTGTGATGTCCTTCCGGGAGTTTTGGCTGGCCTGGCGAGAGCAGTGGCGTGCCTTTCCCTCGGTGCGGCGATGGTGGGATCTCGGGAAGGTGCGCGCCAAGCTCTTCTGCCGTGACTACACCCGGGGCACCAGCCGACGGCGAAATGCGGCGATAGAGCAGCTGGAACGGGAGGTCTTAGAGATGGAGAGGCGCCTGGCCGCCGATCCTGAGGACCCGTCCCTCTGCGGAGCGTGCCGGGAGAAGCGGGAGGAGCTCCGGGCCCTTGAGGACCACCGGGCCCGAGGTGCCTTCGTTCGATCCCGCATCCGCCTCCTTCGGGAGATGGACCGCGGCTCCCGCTTCTTCTATGCCCTGGAGAAAACGAGGGGGGCCAAGAAACACGTCACCTGCCTCCTTGCGGAAGACGGCACCCCCCTCACGGGTCCGGAGGAGATGTGTGGGAGGGCCCGTGACTTCTACACAAGCCTTTTCTCCCCGGACCCGACCGATCCTGACGCTTGCGAGGTGCTCTGGGAGGAACTCCCCACGGTCAGCGTGGGCGACCGAGACCGACTAGAGCTGCCTCTCACCCTGGCCGAGTTCTCGGAAGCCCTCCGTCGCATGCCCACCAATAAATCTCCGGGCATGGACGGGCTGACCGTGGAGTTTTACCGCGCGTTCTGGGACATTCTCGGCCCAGACCTAGTCACCGTCTGGGCTGAGTCCTTGCAGAGCGGGGTCCTCCCTCTGTCATGCAGGCGTGCGGTGCTCGCTTTGCTGCCGAAGAAGGGGGACCTCCGCGATCTACGAAACTGGCGTCCCGTCTCACTCCTTAGCACGGATTACAAAATCGTAGCGAAAGCAATCTCGCTGCGGCTAGGGTCCGTGATGGCGGACGTGGTCCACCCAGACCAGACCTATACTGTCCCGGGTCGCAGCATTTTCGACAACCTCTTTCTAGTCCGAGACCTTTTGGAACTCGGGCGGAGAGATGGTCTATCGTTCGCCCTCCTGTCTCTTGATCAGGAGAAGGCGTTCGATAGAGTAGATCATGGGTACCTCCTGAGCACTTTGCAGGCGTTTGGATTTGGACCTCAGTTTGTGAGTTTTCTCCGGGTGCTGTATGCCTCCACGGAGTGTTTGGTTAGGCTCAACTGGACCCTGACTGAACCGGTCAGCTTCGGGCGAGGAGTGCGGCAGGGGTGCCCCCTCTCGGGCCAGTTGTATGCTGTCATAAATATAAAGGGAAGGGTAAACCCCTTTGAAATCCCTCCTGGCCAGGGGAAAGCTCCTCTCACCTGTAAAGGGTTAAGAAGCTAAAGGTAACCTCGCTGGCACCTGACCAAAATGACCAATGAGGAGACAAGATACTTTCAAAAGCTGGGAGGAGGGAGAGTAACAAAGGGTCTGTCTGTAGTCGTCTTGGCCGGGGACAGAACAGGAATGGAGTCTTAGAACTTTTAGTAAGTAATCTAGCTAGGTATGTGTTAGATTATGATTTCTTTAAATGGCTGAGAAAAGAATTGTGCTGAATAGAATAACTATTTCTGTCTGTGTATCTTTTTTGTAACTTAAGGTTTTGCCTAGAGGGGTTCTCTATGTTTTTGAATCTAATTACCCTGTAAGATATATACCATCCTGATTTTACAGGGGGGATTTCTTTATTTCTATTTACTTCTATTTTTTATTAAAAGTCTTCTTGTAAAACACTGAATGCTTTTTCATTGTTCTCAGATCCAAGGGTTTGGGTTTGTGGTCACCTATGCAAATTGGTGAGGCTTTTTATCCAACATTTCCCAGGAAAGGGGGGGTGCAAGTGTTGGGAGGATTGTTCATTGTTCTTAAGATCCAAGGGTCTGGGTCTGTAGTCACCTAGACAAATTGGTGAGGCTTTTTACCAAACCTTGTCCAGGAAGTGGGGTGCAAGGTTTTGGGAAGTATTTTGGGGGGAAGGACGCGTCCAAACAGCTCTTCCCCAGTAACCAGTATTAGTTTGGTGGTGGTAGCGGCCTGTCCAAGGTGTAATATTTTGTACCTTGGGGAAGTTTTGACCTAAGCTGGTAAAGATAAGCTTAGGAGGTTTTTCATGCAGGTCCCCACATCTGTACCCTAGAGTTCAGAGTGGGGGAGGAACCGTGACATATGCTCTGGCGATCGAGCCTTTCCTCTGTCTCCTCCGCAGGAGGATGACAGGGTTGGTGCTGCGGGAGCCGGAGCTGCGGCTGGTCCTGTCAGCGTACGCCGATGACGTACTCCTCGTGGTCCAGGACCCGGGCGATTTGGCGCGAGTGGAGGCATGCCAAGCCATCTATTCGGCAGCCTCCTCCGCCCGAGTCAACTGGGTCAAGAGCTCTGGCTTGGCGGTGGGGGACTGGCGGCAGGTGAGCTCCCTCCCACCCGCACTTCAGACCATCCGGTGGAGTGCGGGTCCACTGCTCTATCTCGGCGTTTACCTTTCCGCCACGCATCCTTCCCCGCCGGAGAACTGGCAAAATTTAGAGGGCGGGGTGATAGAGCGGATCCGGAGATGGACGAGGCTTCTCCGATGTCTCTCCCTCCGAGGGAGAGCACTGGTGCTTAACCAACTAGTCCTGTCCACGCTCTGGTACCGGCTCAACACCCTGGCCCCTGCCCCGGGTTTCCTGACCCACCTCCGGAGATTGATTCTAGAGTTCTTCTGGTCGGGAATGCACTGGGCCCCTGTTGGAGTTCTTCATCTACCCCTGAGGGAAGGAGGGCAGGGCCTGAAGTGTCTGTACACTCAGGTCCGCGTTTTCCGCCTCCAGGCCCTGCAGAGGCTCTTTTATAGTGCAAGTAGTTCGGCGTGGAGCATACTGGCGCACGCCTTCCTGCGCCGTTTCCAAGGGCTTCGATATGACCGGCAGCTCTTTTATCTTTCTCCGAGGGGTTTTCCGCGAGACCTCTCCGGGCTGCCGGTCTTCTACCAGGACCTCCTCCGGACCTGGAAATTGTTTCTAACAACCAGGTCCGTGGCGGCCACCGTGGGGGCAGATCTCCTCACGGAGCCCCTGCTACACAACCCCCAGCTCCGTGTGCAGGTGGCAGAGTCCCGCTCGGTGCGCCAGAGGTTGGTCCTGGCGGAAGTCACGAGGGTCGGAGACCTCCTGGACTACGACCGGAGAGACTGGCTGGATCCCCTGACGCTCGCTCGGCGCATGGGGCTCTCCAGCCTTCGTACCCCCCGGCGCGTGCTTCAGGAGGTGAAGGCCGCTTTGACCCCCGCTGCTCGGGCTTATGTTAGCCGAGCCTTGTGCGAGGGCGCACCCCGCCCATTCCTTACCCCAGGCCCGCCGGACCTTTCCATCGGGCCCCCACCCCATAGATCCCAACAAACCCCTCACCCTTTCACTGCAAGCCGGCTGCACGAACTGCAGCCGGTTAGCTTTCAAATTGCTCCACGGAAATACTTATATACACTTACGCTTCACACCCTTCACGCCCACACCCTGGTGTCCCGCCCCGATACAAAGTGGCGGGATCTCCTGCCACCTTTGGAGGGTGAGCAACCTCGGTGGGCCAGCCTGTATTCCACCCTGGTCCCAAGGCCCGTCGGGGACATCAGTTGGCGGCTCCTTCACGGAGCTGTGAGCACGGGCGTGTTTTTGACACGGTTTACCCCCATTCCGGACACTTGTCCTTTTTGTAATGTGAGGGAAACCCTGGCGCACGTGTATTTAGAGTGTGCCAGATTGCAGCCCCTTTTCCGGCTCCTCACAAATATTTTATTACGCTTCTGGCTTCATTTTTCCCCCCACCTTTTTATCTATACACTTCCCATTCGTGGCCCCACAAAGTCGCGGGATCTTCTGGTCAACCTCCTCCTAGCTTTGGCTAAAACAGCCATTTATAAAACCAGAGAGAGGAGGTTGGCCCATGAAGCGTCCTGCGATTGTGGGGCCGTTTTTCGATCCTCAGTACACTCACGTATCCGGGCGGAGTTCCTCTGGGCGGCGTCCACCGACTCCCTTGAAGCCTTCGAGGAGCGGTGGGCGCTGTCTGGGGTTCTCTGCTCGGTGACCCCGTCCGGTTCCCTCCGTCTGACCCTTTGATTGAGGGGAAGAGCGAGAGACGCCAGCCCCAGCCGTTGCCGCTGTGGATACCATCATTCCTGTCATCTAGGAGGGGTCCTATAATACATGGGTGTCTACCCCCCCCTCCCTAAACTGCCCACCCCGTAGCCGTGCCCATCTTACCGGGCACTCTCAGGAGGGGGAGGATCGGTGACACTGGGCGCGGCACTGGGTAACTCGAGGGGGTGGAAGACCACGAGTGTCGAGGAAGCCCCCCCGCTCTAAGCCACCAGGTAACTCAGGAGTGTGGAAGACCACGAGTGTCGAGGAAGCCCCCCCGCTCTGGGCCCAGGCTAGCCTGAACACTTCTCCCTCCTGAAAGCTGCTGTGTTATACCTTCTGATTGCGTTGTTTTGTTGCATAGTTGTTTTGTTTTTTTTGGTAATTCTGTAAGCGTTACCAATAAACTTTCTTTCTGTTT
The DNA here is from genome assembly GCF_965140285.1 of Lepidochelys kempii. NCBI lineage: Eukaryota > Metazoa > Chordata > Testudines > Cheloniidae > Lepidochelys > Lepidochelys kempii. The sequence continues at coordinate 27,777,477 of NC_136387.1, forward strand.
TAAAAAAACAAACAAAAAAAAAAACCTTCCCTGTTACCTTAACCAGGGAAAAGGGACCTACTTAGTCTGGGGCTTATATATCTGCCATCTATTACTCTCCTATAGCCATCTGGCCCGACCCTGTCACAATATGTATTTATTTTTAAAATCTCCTGGTGTTTAAGCCAATATCATGACTTTCGGGTGGCTGACTCCTGACTTTTGGACATGAGCCCTCACATAACAGGGCTTGTCACCCCTATACCTGGCAACCAGCAGCACCACTCCTCAGAAGAACTCTGCTTTGTTTCACTTTACATTCACCTTGGTTTTATTAAACCAAACTCCCCTAACAGTGCCTAGATGGGGCAGGAGATCTCATTATAATAATATCTTACTGGTGAATGATCATCACCAATGTCCTTTCTCCCTCCTCCTGTGCTACTTATAAATACTGTAAACATTTGTCTCTGTCTCAAGTTCCACTAGTATTTTTTACACTTCTGAGGATCAGGCCAAATACACTCAGTGCTCGGGAAGCATGAATGGTGCAGGTGAGGGATCAGTGGAAAGGTAACTAAAGTGGAGAGAAAATGAGAACCATATTGAGGAAACAGCATGGGATTATTTTTTCTCTTTTTCCACCTTCAAAAATTCTCTTTTGAGTTTAGTTAATTTCTGACTTGACTTTCAACCCTATAAACTCTCAAGTACATTCCTTACAGTGAGGTCTTCTTGCTTGGGGCAACTTATTTACCAAAGTGGACTGACTGGAATTGACATGGATTTACTAGATGCAACACTACAGTGGACAGTTTAATTCAAACCCACCTATAGGAGCAAGACATGTTCCTACCAACTGGAAACATGTGTGTATAGTTCCCTTCCTACTATAGATTTCAATCTCTCCCAAAAACTTTAAGAACAAGTTTTGGAATTTGTTATGATGAGTCCTTGGGGCATTTCTGCTTTGGAGATACATTCAACCATATTTGCTATTCTGTTTTCCGCATATCAGCTTGGCTAGGCTTTGAAAAGAGGATGTTAGCATTTTTAAAGCCCTTTCCCCCCCCTTTTTTTAATTTATATGAATCAATGTTCTTGAGGGAGTCAAAGTTCAATCCTCCTGGTGCATTACAATGCCTTGCATTCTAATATTAGAGAACCAAGTCCCATTTTACTTTGTAATGTGAAGCTTTACTTTGGCATTAATTTCATTCAGAAAGCAGCTGCACGTATAAACAGATTCCTTTTAAGCAAAATGGGAAAATATACATTTATCAAATAACTTTCTTTCAGTAATGCTGCAACAGTCTTTATTGCATCAAAGTTGTCAGCAATCAGCCCATCTTTCTGAATAAAGATGTGCCAAATCATAGTAGCTGAGTTAATACTGAATAAGCAATGAATGAGTTCTAGGATAGTGTCTAGCTACCAATCTGAGCTTTTATAATACCTATTTATTTCTGCCCATATCACATAGCTATGGCAAATAATTATTTATTTCCTAAACAAACATAGAAAGTGACACTACCAAGATGAAAATCACATTACTTTTAAAGTTCATTGCCTGGAATTCTAATAACACCTTATTAAAACTGAAAGATTTTTTAAAAATCAAATTTACTTTCACTGAGTTTCTTTTACCTTTTCTGATATGTTTTTCAGTATAGCGAAATGAAAATAATCACTTCTACTTTCAGTGGATTGTAAGTTTCATGCTGGTTCAGCGCAGGGCTATTCTGTTTTCATTTCCAACATAAGAAATTGTTTAAACTGCTCAAAACAATTTTCCATTTTTTATTGCTTTTGTTTTAGGTTCGTTTTTTTATTCATTTCAAGAAAGTATTTGTTTATGTTGGACTAGATCCAGCAGTGTTGATTGAGGAATTCTGTCTGAGTGAATTCTGTATATAAAATGAGGATCAGGATATCCATGCTGCCAAAACTTATGGACAGGAACTTTTAACCATTTGGCTGCATGGAGGGAGAGAGTACTGCCGTTATAATAACTTTCCATCTCCCTTGATCCTTTGCTGGGCCTCCAAGGTTTTAGCATGGAACAGAGGACCAGGCACTATGCAGCCTCTGGATTTCAGTGAATAAATCAGGGAAAAAGGTTAAATGCTTCTCAGTCCTCCGTTGCTGCTGCTATTGAACATCTTCAGAGAGACTGTGTAACCCAATCTATGGATTGTGTATTGATTATATTGAGAATTCTCAGTTATCACTCTGAGGGTTGACAGGTTCTTGGCCAAGATCAGGTGCAGTATTATTAAAATTACTGTTCAGCTGGGAATTCCACTGTGCACAGTTGCAACACTCATACATCAGGAACCCTTTCTGTATTTATAATAGTTTATTAATACATTAACAAAGTTACAAACTCTCTAACCCTTCAAGATAGATAGAGATAATACAGATTGTTCATCAGAACATCCATATACTCACACCACTCCTTGCCGAACAACCTGAAATGCTAGCCATTATCTTCATCATCACCATCAGTTTCCTCATCATCACCAGTGGCCAGCATCTTGGCACCTCCCAAGGGCTACATTTCTCTAGCCTTCGCATGCAGCCTGGGAGACAACTTTTATAATATGTTACTTATTTCTATTTCTTCACACTACTAATGTTGGGGTGCTCTTCTAAATGTTAGTGTATTAATTATCTCAACTTATTATCATATATGTGAGTTTGTTGCCATGGCACTCTTGTGTTCAGACATCTGTAGATATTCTATTCTTAAATATCCAAAAGCTGGTGTTAGCTCATGTTCCTGCGGTTGACTGGTGTCGTTATGGACAAAGTTTCCCCTTCCATTCTCTATTTCCAGTTCCCCAAAACATTAGGCCATTTATCTGTACCAGCATTCATAGGCCTCAAGCCTAATACTGACTACTGAAGCCAATGTCTTATACGTTACAGTCCTGTAGGTTCCTTACATTACTGCTGAATACAATAAATGCTAAAGCTAGTTCTGTGTGCTCCAGCTGTGCCCATGTAGCATAATTCTTGCTTGAGACACGCTGCAGATGGGCATGGGTGGGGGGGCACAAGAGAGACAAAGAGCCTCCATGAAGAGATTTTCATGCCTTCTTTGTTTTGGGTTGGAAGGCTTTTAATACTGCCCACTCTAGAGCTCCAAAGCCCCGCCCAGTAAAGGACCTAAACTTACTGAACACAGGTATTTAAACCTGAAATGCTATCTTGTTCTCCCCAAGATAATGTTGTACATCATGCTCCAAATATACATCACAATCTCTTTATATGACTATATAATTTTGCTAGCTGACGTAAAAGTGTACCCTAGAATTAATGGTTATTAGGCACGTCTAACACAACACAATACATCTGTAAGGAGTTTGGGGGATTTTTCAAATCTTTTCTTTCCTTTCTATGTGACAACCAACTTACTGTCAATCAGGAATAAGTGGATGGAAGTGGCAAGTAGTTCAGTGCCGCCATATAACTGTCATGGCTGGCACATGGGTAGTGGGGCCAGAGCCAAAGTACAGGGCCAAACTCAGAAGCCAGAAACCAAAGCTCGGGTTAGAAACCAGAATCAAAGCAAGGCAAAGAAGCAAGGTCTGTCATAGTAGCCAGCTGAGGATCTATCACCTTCAACAGAAAACTTCCTGCTATCCCTTAAGTAGTTCGACTGGACCAGTCATGGACCCAAGGAGTGCTGTCAGTCGTGCCCTTTGTGGCCAGCACCTTGCATGGTGCGTGGTCCCACAAGTCTTACAACCCATCAATTGCTGCTCCTTCAGAGCTGTTGGATGATATTGTGGATATGACAACTGCTGTGGGACTAGCAGACACAGGTTCTAGCTCAACAGAGCCTCATAGCAGGTTGCCAAGCACTTTGGTATGGGTATTTCTATCCTATTTCTATCTATTTCTATCACCATGATATTGTCAGCATAAGTGGATCAAGAGATAAATGGCACAGGACTGACTCACCACTGTGTTACTCCAGTTTCAAGCTGATGTAACACATATAAAAATCAATGGAGTTATACCAGTTAAAAACTGTAGAAATAATGGTGAATCAGGTGCACCATTATCTGCAGCTGGAGAAACGAGAACGCACATCTTTAAATCTGAGATTTTCATGTTGAGCGTTGGAACAAAACCTTTTGGAAGCGACTTTTAGCAACTTGGTTTATGTTGAGATGCCCTCACATTTTTCATTAACGTTCCAGTACCATCTGTCTTCTAGAGTGTTGTGCATTGCGAGATGCAGGCATAAAACACTGTTGTGTGTTGAATTTGTTGTTGTTTAATAACCTGACTTGAGTAGAATTCTGAATTCCCTGCAATGGAAGGAGTGTGCATTTCCAAAGCATCTGACAAGTTGTAGCTGTAACCACCTCCACAATCAGTGCCTTAGTAAGCTTCCACTGTTAAACAATCTGTGGCTGTAGTTGTAAGAGACTGGCTGATCTAATTGATCCCAGCCCTTCAGGGAAGCTGCTCTTCATTTAATTAAGAGCACAGCCACCTGCTTGGTGTACTAGTGTCTTAGCAATTCATGTGAACAGGTCCATCAGCAGATTAGGGCAGTCTTTAACTGATGTGCAGTGCTGAAACATTAGAACATTGAGCTGTAAAGATGATTTTTAATCTGTCATAATACTAGTTGAATTACAGTTGATTGGAATATTGAATTCTGGAATTCTGATTGGTTGGAAGCAAATCAAATCCAAGGGAAACCACGCTGCACTAATAGAATAATAAGACAAAGTGCTTAAGAGAAATTATTTACACATTGCTTCACAAACATCTAGATAATTCACTTAGTTTGTAGTATCCAGCAACAATCACCTCTAAGATGTTTAATCAAAACAGAATTTTAGCTATTTCACATACATTGCAAAAACCACTGGGGGAAAAAGCCAGGATCCACTAATAAATTTACTGTTTACTAAAAAAATATTATTTTACCTTCATATTGTATCAGCTGCATATTAACACAAGTGAGCATGGTTTACACATCACGAGACGATCAGTTAACATTCTGGACTTTAAAGCGACAGGAAAAGGCTAAAGCCAAAGTAAAAGTAGCAGCAATTTTCAATGTAGATAAAGATGACTAATTCTGTAAAACAAACGAATTAGTTGAAAAATTTGGTTTGAAACCACAAGAAATATTCTCGTTAGTCCATGTTAGAGCAGAATAGAGAATTTACTTAATTGCTTCTTATAACTTTTTATCTCCCTAGCTAAAAGAACATTAGTAAATAGGCTTAAGTCAAACATGCATTTTGATATTTAACTCTTGGATTATTTTGTTACTGCTGCTGCTTTTTCTTACTATAAAAAGAAAAGGAGTACTTGTGGCACCTTAGAGACTAACCAATTTATTTGAGCATGAGCTTTCGTGAGCTACAGCTCACTTCATCTGATGAAGTGAGCTGTAGCTCACGAAAGCTCATGCTCAAATAAATTGGTTAGTCTCTAAGGTGCCACAAGTACTCCTTTTCTTTTTGCGAATACAGACTAACACGGCTGTTCCTCTGAAACCTTTCTTACTATAGTTATCTTTATAGGGATGTCTTCATATATGTATGTATTCTCTGAAGACCAGTAATTTCCCTGTATAAATAATGGTTATAAATATACAGCACAAAAGGTTTAAAGGAGTCTTTAACATATGAACGTTTGCATAAAATGTGAGAACAACACTGTCAGTAACACTCGTGATCTCACAAACCTGTTCAGTCATTGTGCATTTGTTTTGTCTACCATCAGATGATCCTTTTTTAGCCATAGGATGTCTTAGTCAATAATGTAAATTATGGTTGCTTCCCCCTGGATGGATGAATAACAGCTAACCCACACTTGATCCAGATAAGATGCAGACGATGCTGATGGGTAAGGGGAAACATTCTGGAGAACTTGCATATCCATAACTGGTACTCCTTTTACTAAATTGGCTGTCCATTCAGTATTGGATCATATTAATAGATTCCAAGGCCAGAAGGGACCATTGTGATCATCTAGTGTGGCCTCTTATATAACACAGGCCATAAAACTACCGAGAGCAGATCTTTTAGAAAAATATCCAATCTTGATTTATAGATTGCCAATGATGGAGAATCCACCGCAACCTTTGGTAAATTGTTCCAGTGGTTAATTACTTCCATTGTTAAAAAAAATTACACCTTATTTTCAGTCTGAATTTGTCTAGTTTCAACTTCCAGCCACTGGATCGTGTTATATCTTTCTTTGCTAGACTGAAGAACCCATTATTCAATATTCCCCACTTATAAACTGTAATGAAGTCATCCCTTAACCTTCTCTTCATTTTCCTAAATTGATTGAACTCCCTGAGTCCGTCACAGTGCGGCCTGTTTTCTAATCCTTTAATTATTCTTTTGGCTCTTCTCTGAACCCTCTCCAATTTATCAACAACCTCCTTGAATTGTTTACAGCACACACAGGAATCTGGAGCATCCACGGGGAAAAATCGGTGGGTGCTCTGTTCCCACCGGCGGCTCCCCGCCCCGCCCGCCCCCAACTCATCTCCGCTCCGCCTCCTCCCCGAGCGCGCCGCATTCCAATTTCTCCCCCTAGCTCCCAGCGCTTGCCGCCTCAAAACAGCTGTTTCACGGTGGCAACCACTGGGAGGGAGGGGGGCAGAGGGGGAACGTGGCACGCTCCGGGAAGAGGCGGGGCCAGGGTGGGGACTTGGGAAAGGAGTCCAATAGGGGCAGGGAGGGGGCGGAATTGGGACGAGGACTTTGGGTAAGGAGTTGGAAGGGGGGGAATCAGGGCATGGCCAGGGGTGGGGTGGGGGGCGACCACCCACCGGCGCCAGGAAAAGTTGACACCTATGGTTTACAGACTACAACTGGCCACTGTATTCCAGCAGTACTCACACCAGTGCCTAATACAGAGGTACAATAATCACTCTACTCCTACTCAAGTTTCCTGTGTTTATGCATCCACGGATCACACTAGCCCTTTTGACCGCAGTATTGCACTGGGATTTCATGTTCAGCTGATAATCCACCATGACCCCTAAATATTTTTCGGAGTCACTACTTCTCATAATAGAGTCCCCTATCCTGTAAGTATGGCCTACGTTCTTTGTTCCTAGATGTATACATTTACAGTTAGCCATATTAAAATGAATATTGTTTGATTGCACTCATCTCACCAAGCCATCTAGATCACTCTTCATTATTTCCCACTCCCCCAATTTTTGTGTCGTCTGCAAACTTCCAGTGGGGTGGTTTCTTTATTTTTTCCAGGTCATTAATAAAAGTGTTAAATAGTGTAGGGCCAAGAACCAATCTCTGTGGGATCCCAAGGTTCTAGATTGTATCTTCAAAGACCTTCAAAGACAGTGCTTGATTATATGATGGTTTGTCTCACCCTTTGTCCTACTCCTAGTAACAAGTGATGTAATATAAAGGTTCCACCCTTATCGCTAAAATTTTGTCTGCCCTATTTAACCAAAGAAATGTAAGAACAAAAGTGTTTTGTTTTTTTCCCAAGCAACTTATAATGGCTTTGAGGCCTTGTATTCTCAGGGTTAAGGCACCACTGGAGTCAGGAATGTGTTCTTTTCCTGGTTTTGCAGCTGATGTATTATATAACAGTAGACAAATCACTGAGGCCAACATTTTCAAAAGCAGCTGTTGATCCTGGGTGCTTCTATGTTTGGCTGTACAGTTTGCAGTACCCTGCCATCTTATCTTCAAAGGCACTGAGCACCAGCAGCTCCTATCAACTTTAGCTGGAATTTTGAGTACTTGGCACTTCTGAAAATCAAACCCAAAGAAAATCAGCATCAAGTAAGGTATCCAAAATTAGGGTCCCCTTTTGAAAATACGGACCTACCATGTCTTTACCTCAGTTTCCCCACCTGTAAAATAGGGATGGTGATACAGATCTACATTGGTAAAGCATTTAGAAGTCTATGGAAGAAAAGTGCATTTTGTGTTACTGTGTTTTAAAAATTAATTTTGACATGCTGTTATTCCAGTAGGATTGTGCAAACATTTTTAAAGCATAACAAGGAAAAAATTAAGCCAGAGAAATGAAATTATAGATGAAAAATAAATTATTGTGAATTTGCAATACATTTCTCCATTCTTTTCAAGTGGGTTTTACTATGTACCACACAAACTGTATATTTATTTAAATGATAGTAAATAATAAACCTCTTCCGGAAATTCTTTTAATGTCCATTTGGTGACTAGACCAAAATGATTTCTTGCCTTTTGGCCATATAAAGTGGTTTTTTTATTCCCCTCACTCAGTTGTCTAAGATTTATCCATCAGATTTAACTAGCAGACTTTTTTTCCCCCAAAGAAAAAAAAATAATTATGTTTACCTGATGGATCAGAACAGTTTATTCAGCATGTAATACCCATCTCAGACTACATATTTCAACTTCTGCTCAGAAAAACAGAATGACTTTGGGAACGTTCCCGATTCTCAGGAAATTAATATGCATTGTAAAAAATATTTTATTTTGACATGAAAGGAGAAGTGAGGGGAAGAAATTCTTTATAATTTTCCCTTATATATTTTTAAACAAAGGAAAGAAGCTACATTTAAATTTTCCCCAGTGTTCCCCAAACCAATCAAAATAATGTGAATCAGCCTTCTGCCGGACACAAGTCTCATTCTAGTCCCAATCCTGAAAATGTTATGTATATGAATTAAACAGGACTTTCTACATCACAGCTTTAAGGGCCCTCACATGTTTCTGTGCAATATAGGTACTGTTTTGGTCAAGATGTTCAGACATGTCCAGCCAGAGTTAGGCTCCTAAATCCAGTGATGGACATATTAAGGAGGTGGAGGGAGAGAAGTGGTCTGATTTTCAAAATTGCTGAGAGCTGCAGCTCCTGTCAAAATAATAGGACTAGTGGGAGCTCAGTATCAAAAATCAGATCCCAAAGGACCTGTGCCTGCACAAGGATATGTGTGTGTGTAGATTCTTCCTTCTGCATGGAGTCTCAAAGATTATTGTGGGGTTAAGTGCAGGCAAACTCTGTGTGGAACTCCATTCAAGTGACTTCTGCATAGTAATTTTTTCCTTGTTCATGGCTCTTTTCTAGAACTGGAACCTAAATATGCATTTAAGTGTCTAATGTTATGGCCAACATTTGCATACTTTTGGAGTGCTTGGGCTGTACAAGCTTTTGTGGGTATTAGCTATTTTCTCATGCAGCTAGAAATGCCACAACAATTTACTTAATACTGTATCTTAAATAAGAAGTAAATATTTACAAAAAGCAAACAATTTTGCTGTCAACTAGTGGAGGAGGAAGGACACTGCCGGAGTCATACATATTGAACTAACAAGTGTGCCATGCTACAAAGAATTATGCTGTAGAGCAGGGGTAGGCAACCTATGGCACGAAAGGCAGCACGCGAGCTGATTTTCAGTGGCACTCACACTGCCCGGGTCCTGGCCGCCGGTCGGGGCGGCTCTGCATTTTAATTTAGTTTTAAATGAAGCTTCTTAAACATTTTAAAAATCTTATTTATTCACGTACTACAATAGTTTAGTTAAATATTATAGACTTATAGAAGGAGACCTTCTAAAAACGTTAAAATGTATTACTGGCATGCGGAACCCCAAATTAGAGTGAATAAATGAAAACTCGGCATACCACTTCTGAAAGGTTGCTGACACCTGCTGTAGAGTAAAAGTGGTCTGTATATTTAAGAACACATTTTGCCTTGTGTCTGTGTTTGGGGATTTTTGTTGTTTGTTTGTTTTTAAATATCTTCTTAGCATTTGAAAGTTGTATATTGTCTCTGAGTTATTTATATATACAAATAAATCTTGTAATATATTCTTCTGAGGAAGGGTTCACTTCCTTATTTCCTGGTTCTCTGATACTGATTTATATAGATTTGCAAAATGTATGAATGGGATTTGGTAGTGCTAGTTACATGAAAGAAATATCATTTAGATTGAATAGTTTAGTATATTAAACTCTTGGTCATTCACTTCCATGAGCAGATTGGTTCATGGGTTTTGTAGGGTCTTGGGAACAAGAGTGGTGTCTCAGTTCAGTCCACAAAGGATAAGTGTTTGTTTTACAAAACCAACACTTACATTTAACAGAGTACAGCAGAGTACTCTTTAAGCATGTATAACCAGTGTGGAACTCGGAGATCAAATGATCTGGGGCTTAGAGAAAGTGGTTGCTATTGATCAAGGCTGAAGTCAATAAACTAGTAAAATAGTGTAGGAGTCTGTCTCTGCACAAAATATTTAAATAGAATAATTCAGTCTCTTGTGGTTGGCTGGATGGATTGATAAATCATGCATACAGATATACATACCCTCCCACCCAATGAGATCATTAAAATACATGGATGTGATCTGACTTTCCTGGTACATGAACAAGTGTAGGCCCTCCTGTAATAATCCCCCCCGCCATTATGCTCAAGACATGAATACATTAATTTCAGTTAGAGAAATCTGATTCTTACAAAGATCAAGTCTCTAATATGCCTCCTATATTTCACTACTTTTTTACAGGGCTGGAGGTAGTCTGTGTGCCTATCACATCAGCTCCTAGTGGTTTTTTTCTTTCTTGTATTCTTTTAGGTCCAGCTTGCTTGCTAGGGAACAAGAGTGGTGTCTCAGTTCCCATTGTCAAAGGATTTTTGGACTAAAATTTAACCTGTCTGAGTGTTTGTTAATGTAATCCATACAATTCTTCATATAAGATCAGGTCTGAATGCCTCAGGACTGTGCTTTTTTATTTTATTTTTAAATTATTTACTTTAAACTTAAATCATAAATGAACAATGTCAATATTCCAACATTGAGGAGGAGCCCTACCATAACACATCCATAATCAACTGACTGAAAGAAAAAACTATGAGGAAACAGACTGTCTTGAGGTTACATGTACAATATATTTTAAAATATATACTTTATAAATTCTACCTCTGAAGATACCAATTCAAATCTTCACTTATGTTATATGTTCAGATGTGTTAACTGGTTTCAGTACATTTATGTGTATTGTAATCCAGGTGAACACACAAAGGAACCAGCCCACTGCTATTTTTTCAGCAGAGCTCCAGCAACTCGTGCTTCACACTCTGAAACAGCTGGTGCGCTATTAACCAATCCTGCAGCTGTGTTCCCATTCTCAGGACACTGCTGTATGGTGGCTTCAAAGGAACACATCATTACACACATTATAAAGCTGCCACTCAGTCTGGCACAGTTGGCAGTCTCTACTCAACAGAGGCATAGAACTGAAAAAGAGAGGATGTTGCAGATGAGGACTGAGGTGCATTAGCACAGCTGTGTCAAAAGTTGGTACAACTCCTGCCTTTGCTGCTCTTAGTTTATTAGAGCCTCCCTTTAATGAGCACAATATACGCTCACAATTTAAAAAATAAAATAAAATCAAAAATGACTTTTTTAATACCTCTGCAGCTAATAATAAAATGAAACATCCCAGAGATTCCAGTGATGGGTACCTTTATAAATGCATAGAATAATAATACTATATACGTGTACTCCTTGGATTCAATACAGTGTGGATTCAGAAATAGCATCATTGCACTGATCACTTGCTTTTGTGCTATACATTGTGACATGTTGGCAGTGCTGTTAGTTGTGAGACCTGAAGGCTCAGAGCTAGTCATGTGTCTATTTTCTCTCGCAAAACTGCATAATTCCATTGACTATTAGGACTATTCATGAGACTAAGATTATGGGATTGAATTTTTAGAAATCTTTCTCTTTTACTCTGTTCAATCTAAGAACTACCTTCATTCATTTCAATGGGATTTTTGGCTGCATTAGGATCAGTAGCATAACTGAAAAATCTCACCCAAACTTTCAAGTGCTAGTTCATAATTTATGAATTTACACCATTTTCCAGTGCAGTCAATAAGTGGATTCTTCTAACAACAACATTTTTTAGATCTAGTAAATCTGTAAATACCTGCAAACTATTGCCTTTGCATTTTTGTGCCTGTTTTAAATTGAGCTTGGAACTGGTGGAACTTAAACCTCTAATTGCCTGATTAGCAGGTTGCTGGATGTATCTTAGTGCTATTATTTGCTTTTGCAATCAGTCACAGGAACAAAATTGTCCTTGTCAAATAGAGACCAACACAGCAAATCAAGCTCTCCTAGTGCAAGCAAATTATTGTTTTTCAGAAGTCCAATCTGTTTATTAAGCAATTATTCCATAAGCGGCAAGATGATCTGTGGAAGAAAATTTGGCTTCTCAGATTTAACTATTATTTAACTCTCCCTCTACAAATTCTTAATATGTTTTTGAGACCGTAATTTTATGAAAAGGGGTCCAAATGGTATTAAAGAGCCAGAACAAAGGGTTGAAAGTTTAAGGAAGGTTTATCTACAACCACTGTGTATTACATATTAGCCACCTTATCTACAGCGTAAGTGCATATTACACACCTTAACGAAGCTTCATCTGGTAAAGTATTAGTCAGGGCCTCCAGTCATGCTGACGGTAAAAGAACGTGTAAATATATAGTATCTGTTAAGTAAGGGCCAAAATCTGCATCCTGAAAGAGTTGAAGGGGTTGTGGATCAGGGCAGAATTTGCCCCAGACAGCAATTAACATAGAATAAAAATAGAGCCCATTCAGAGTCATACTGTGAATGCACAATCACTATGGTATAGACATTCATCTCCATAATCACAGTGCTATGTAGCATTATGATCGAGGCTGGAACTGTACATCCAAAAATGAAGAACACTCATTCTGGTTTTGGGACTTTCTAGAGGAAAAATTATTTGCCTGGACATAGTGCACTTTTTTCTGTAGGCCTTGGGGAAGTACTGCAGGAATGCCTTTGATGTACTTGATTAGGCAACAAGATCTCAACCTTCTAGGTTCAGTCAGATACTCAGATGCTCACATATAGTTAATTTGTCTCAGTACTTTTTTTAAAAAAGCATACATACCCACATCAGGTTTTTTTTGTTTTTCCTTTCCTTTTCTGTAGCTTTTCAGTGATACAGAGATTGGTTAGTATGTTGGTTGTATGATACTCTGCTCGGAATTCATCCAGAATAAATGACCAAGCACACATTTCTATCTTGAAAGCTAAACTGATAATGTATTTGAAGGCAGATTTTAATTCTGTGACAAGAATTTCTTTCAAATGGCCTCTTGTGCAAGTGTTAGGACCCAATGGAGCCAACAGCTTCCCTGGCTCTAATTTCACTCACTGGCATTGCACACAGGATAAATTTGACTTGCTGTACACATTATACTGCATTCTGCTCCAGGCAATACAAAGGATTTTGGAGGGTTCAAAGGAGTTTGGTAGGAGAAGTAAGCTTGGAATACAGCCAACTTTGGCAGTTGTAGGTACTCAGAGCTTCTGAAAATTAGACCATTCATCTCTGGATTTAGGTGCCTAACTTTAGCACCAAACTCTGAAAATTTGGCCAGAAAACTTCCTGTGACACTACACCCCAATATTCTTCATAGAGATATTGTTATGATATGATTCTGGTATAACTAAGATGTATTTTATGCAAGATGGGTCATGTGAGATCAGTGGAAAGGTTATGATTTACTGAGTATGATGATTGTATTTATATGCATGTAACATTTTTGTATCTGAAGTCAGGAATATTGTCTATGCATCTATTACAAATGTGTTTACACTTGGGAAATGCCCACTAGACATAATGCAATCAATCTAGATGGCTGAGGGAGGAAGGACTATTAGGGAAAACAATAGGACTTTGAAGATGCTAATCTCCCTCCAGGGAACCTTTCAGGGGACGCTGCAAACAGCCTCTGAGTTATGGCTGCCAACAACATGTGACCAAGTCACCTGGTCTTGGATTCCATGATAATATGAGTGTTTTTCCACTGATTGGGTATGGGAAACAAACTGGGAGACAAAGGATTCCTGCCATATGCAAGAACTATTTAAGGCAGGGGAGTGACATCATTGGGGTTTTCTTCTTCATGGATTCTCTGCCCAAGAAGACTTAATTGGCGGAGGATTGAGCCCAGGCTAGAGGGTTATATAGCCTTTGAAAGGAATATCTGTTTTAAGCTGCAAGCAAGTGGGGCTTGTCTTCAAGACTCTCTGAAAACTGCCTAGAACAACATTCAGGATAAGACTTTGCTGCTTATATCTAATTTCTTTAATATATTAAGCTTAGATTGCGTTTTGTTTTATTTGCCAGGTAATCTGCTTTCATCTGTCTACTATCTATTATAATCATTTAAAATCTATCTTTTGTAGTTAATAAATTTGTTTTGTCTAAAACCCAGTTTGTGCATATCCCTCTCCACATGGGGGGGGGTGAATTTCATAAGCTTACGCTGTACAGTTCTCGATGCAGTGCAAGATGGTATAATTTTGGGTTTACCCTCCAAAGGGGGTGTGTGCCTGTGAAGCTGGTTAGTGTCCTAGCTGAATAGCCTTCCCATGCAGGGGGTGATCAGAAAGCTTCTCTGCATATAATTATAGCTGGGTGTGTCCCTACCTGTGTGTTAGTGAAAGTGGGAGACCAGGAACATGGCTGTAGCTTCTCACAGCATTACTGGGTGAGTGGGAGCCCAGGATGGTGGGTTGCTGGGGGAGGGAGGGGGTCAGTGATACCCCAGTTCAAGGCCACACCCCAGGGGTGGAACCCATCACACTTCCATCTTCCCAAGATTCAGGGTCTCTGGTGTTTTGGGAGTATGGAGTGTTCTAGGAAACATTCATCAGGGGCCAAGGGCTCAGATGGGCATGATATATGCATCTCTGCTATGATTCCTGTGTGATCTTGGACAAGACAACTCAGGCCTAATTTTCACAAGTGCTGAGCACCTGAAATTTCCATAGAAGTCAATGGGAGCTGTGGGTGTACCTCTCCTCTGAAAATCAGACACTTAATTTGTATCTTTGTAACCCTTCTGCCAGTCAGAGTTGGCAGCAACATGGGTGGGTTCAGTATCTAGGGGTTTCTTTTCAACTATACAACAAAAACCGGCTTGAGCTCCCACCCAATGACCAGGGACAATTACACACCACCCCCTGGGCATTTCTAAGAGGTGATACTTCCCTGCTCGCAAACACAGAGTCTGAATGTAGTGCAAAACTTTTAATAAAAGGATGGAAATAATGTGGCATTAATTTGGGGAAACACCACAAACAGGGTTTATAAATACAAACCATGAGCAAAAGATCTGCCATCAAGTAAGTTGGGCAGTGTCCTTTTATCCTCAGGTTCTTAAGACCAGCAACCCAAAAGTCCCTTTAACGTGCCCATCCCTTCCCTGCACCTCACTCACAATTGCTGTCCTTGGACAGTGCAGACCCAGAGTTCAGAAGTGCATCTGCAGAGTCCACCTCCCACCCTGGGTGGAGAGGGGAAACAAGGCACCTTACTCGCTCTGCTGCTTGGGTACTCATTCACCACCACCCATCCTGCTGTCCACTTGCCATGCCTTTCCGCCAGCCACACCAAGATGTCTTCAGGGTCCCCCAACTTAAAATAGCTCTTACTGATTTCAGCTCTCAGTGATTTCAGCTGTTAGTGGGGGAGCCTCACTGCTGGTGTACACTGGGAAGTTTCTTGTATCAGAGACGCTGTCCTAAAGCAGGTACTCAAATACTCAAACCTAGGTATTCGTGATTTCAGCTCTGTAGCATGTAAGAAGACTCTCACTTGTATCTAAATTAGCTCTGTTATTACACAGTGGAGAAAGGAACAGTCAAACAATGTCTGGGGCCCTTAGGCAAGGCACACACCACCAGCTATAAGTACCTGTCCCCACTTTTTCTCAACTCACTAGGCTTTGGAACCCATGTCACCTGCCTAGCAAGTGCTGTTTAGTTGAGGGTAAGTCCCTCAATCAGGAAATGCCAAGTACCATTTTGCTGCCCTTAATTCACACAACAAGGAAAACAACGCTTTATTACTCCTGCCCCAATAACAAGGAGACTGGCGAATCCCACACCAGCCAAAAGTGACCATTTGGGCGAGCAATCCCATCATGCTGAGCACCTAGGGAGGGTGGGTGTGCTCATGCAAACAAGATCAGCTTCTGAAGTCCTTTTCACAGCTCACCACTAGATGTCAGGGGCCTGATTCTGCTTACATCTCAATTTCTTCATCTGTAAAAAGGGGTTGGTTCAATTTCTGCATTGAGCAAAGGTTTGGGTGTTCATCTAGATTAGAAAAATGGTCCAGTGATGAAAGCACAGCCTGGAAACCAGGAGATCTAGTTTCTACTACAAGCCCTTCTACAGACCAGCTCAAATGTAACTTTAAACAAGTGACTTAACATCTCTTTGCCCCAGTTTCCCCAACTGTAAAATGGGGAGAATACTTTACCCCTACATCTCAGCTGTGTAGAGCACTCTTTCTCAAATGCAGCCACCAGGGTGTTTCCCTGTGGCCACAGCAGTTTCCTGGGCAGTTGGGGGCGGGAAGCATCAGCCCCCCCCCCCCCTTTCTCCCGCTTGCTCCTGCTGTGCCACCTCTCTGGAGACACAGGTGAGACACACAATGCTTAAGGAGCAAGGTGAGGGGGTTAGGAGGGGGTGAAAAGGCAAGTGGTGAGGCGAGCAGCAGGCCTGGGGGGCATGAGGAGGAAAGTGATGAGGTGAGCAGGGGGCAGGGAAGCCTGGCAGGGGGACTAAGGATGTGAGCAGCAAGCCAGCAGCAGGGTGAGGAGGAGTAGATGGGTGGAGCTGGCTGCGAGCAGGGGAGTGAGGAGGTGAGCAGCGGTATGTGTGAGGAAGCCAGCAGTGGGTGGGGGGGGGGGTGAGGAGGTGAGCCAGCAGCAGGGGAAGAAGGCAAGGGGCGAGGTGAACCGCGGGCATGGTGGGGGTGAGGAGGAAAGCAGCGAGGCAAGCAATGGGCAGGGAAGCCTGGCAGAGGAGGAAGGAGGTGAGCGGTGAGCCAGCAGCAGGGTGAGGAGGGGTAGATGGTGGGGGAGCTGGCTGCAAGCGGGGCAGCGAGGAGCCGAGCAGCGGTATGTGTGAGGAAGCCAGCAGCGGGTGAGGAGGCAAGAGGCGAGTGGCAAGGGAGCTATGGTGAAGGAGTAAGGAGGCGAGTGGCAAGCCAGCAGCAGGGTGAGGAGGGCAGGTGAGGGTCTGGCTGTGAGCAGGGGAGTGAGGAAGTGAGCGGTGAGCCGCCAGCAAGAGGGAGTTCTCGTAGCGGGCAGGGGAGTGAGGAGGGACACAGGAGGTGAGCAGCGGGTGAAGTCCCCCTTTGGGGAGGCTTGCCCCCGATTCCACCCCTTCTGCCTGCGTTTCCCCCCCACCCTCGGTAGTTGGAGCCCCGAGACCCTCTGCGCCTGGAGCCACAAGCCCCCAGCCCAGAGAAGCCCCAAGCACCCGCCGCCTGAGCCAGAGGAGCCCCTAACCGGCCAAAGCCCAGACACCTGACCCCCTCACACCGGCCCAGAGGAGCCTCAGGCCAGCCACAGCTGTCCCTCCCCAGCCCCCCCTTCCACTCCCCAGACCCAAGCCACCAAAATATATTTTTCATTATTATTCAGACTTCTATTATGTCAAAAAAATTTAAATTTACTTCAGAATTGTTGTACAGACAACCACTTTTATCAAAAAAGCAAAAGAAACACTAATAAAGAAGACAAGAACGTGCAAAGCACTTTATTTGTGTTTCTATTCTGTTAAGTCCAGTGAAGAACAGAGATAACTGTGCATGATTTTTATTATTGAGCCGTCAAAAAAAACCCAAAACCTTACATAAATAAATTACAATGATTTTGATGTATATATGTGCATATTACTTAATTAACTGTCAGAAAAATAAATAATTTTAGGAAAAAGTGTCAGTGCGGCCACGAGCAAGAGTTGGTGTCCGCACTCTGAGGGCACAGAAAAAATTGTTGTGAGAGACAAAATCCTGGTACGGAGACTATACCGAATAATATTTGTGAAGTGTTTTGAGATCTTTGCATGGGAGAAACTATGTAATTGCAAAATATACCATGTTATTTACTAGCTGAGTCATATCTTTCAGCATGTGCATATGCAAATGAGAGAGAATTTTAGAGAGTTTAAAAAAAACTTGACTCTACTGTCTGAGAGATTTTTTTATAATGTAATTTTAAAGATGTTTATAGCCAATGCACTATATAGTAATTCTTTGTCAAAGAGAGAGAAAGCATAATAAGGAGAATGTAAAGTGAGGCTTTGTGTGTATGTTTGTTCATGTGTTAGTACGTGTTATAATGCTGAGGGTCAGAATTACAGCCCATAGTATTACCTCTAATCATCCTTACCCCTCTTCCTTAGACACTGACTCTAGCATAGGTTAAAAAAAAATACTGCTAGTTACGTTCTGGTCTGCTGCGCCAGGTCAAAATGGCTTTCTGTCTCACTCCAGTGGTTTCATGGAGGTGGGATTGATCTGTGAATCTCTTGCATGTTATGTTTGAAATATTTATCTGAGGTTGAACTGTCAGGTGGTGTCCAACTCACTCATTACTAGGCAGCAGAGGGAGGCAAGTCTGTCAGGAAGTTATCATTTTCATAAGATATGGCTCTGTTTTGATTTTTATGGACAGCAGGTTCTTTGCTACACTTTGCAGCAGAAAGAACTAGTTGCGAGGCACTTGATTTAAGCAATGGAAATGGTATACTAAAGTTAACGGTGAATTACATCCTAACACTGTTGAAAGCTTTGTGGTTACTCTGAGTATTCTTAACCTTTTTATTTCTCTCTTTCACTCGTATTCTTCAGAATATTTTCTTCACTTTCCTTTTCCTCCTTCCCTTTACCAGTAGCTTCTCCTCATGAAACATATTAGGGAATGATTTACAGCCCAGTTTAACTAGTAGCTGATAAATTACCTATATTTTGTTTCTTGAACTGAATATGCTACTGAGCTCCTTTTGGTTTAGAAAAGTATGCCGGGAGGGGTGGGGTGGTACAAGGTTTACCATGATCAAAGCATTGAGGGAAATTCTCATGGTTCAACCATACACTCATAGGCACAGCCCTTACCTCCATTATATCATAAATTCAGTTTTGCCACAGATTATTTAGTAGGAAATAAAGCATCAGGTGAAATAAGACGTCAATTTAACTATTGTATACTCTCTGTCTACACCAACATTATGCTGAAATATGATGTTATAGTTTAAGGCTTCCGCTGCAATTTTCACAGCGGGAGACCCGACGTGTGCGGGGCTGACGTTGGGAGCCCTGACTACCCTGGGGCTGAAAGTGGTACCCCCCACTGTCAGCCCTGGGCAGCCACTGTCAGCCGTAGACCCCCACTCTCAGCCATGGGTGTTCAACAACAGAAAATCACCGAAGAGTAATAATAGACTTTCTTACTGCAAATAATAAATCGTTATTGTTACTTTTAGTCCATTATTACTTTTCCACAATTTTCCATGGCTAGTCCTCAATTCACCTGCAATTTATTGACAATCATCCTGCAATTCAAGTAGGACCTTAGACTATAGCTATTTGATGAGAACCTTGTATTATACACAACCCAGACCAACCAGTTTCATTATATTGTGTCTCTCTGGAACCTGGACATTTTTACATTATACAAACTACCTAACACTGTAGTTCTTAAATGTTTTCATTGTCTGAAAGGCACATTTTATAACTATGGGAATAGGAATGTTATCTGTAGGTCAAATTACTGTGTTCTGAAGCATGACCCAATTTTCAGTTTAATGCATGTCCTATTTGGGGAGTGTGAGGGAGAAAGAAAGAGAGAAAGAAAGAGAGAAAGAAAGAAAGAAATTGTCTTTGAGATTTCAGTTTTATTAAAGAACTGCTGATTGCAAGTTATGGGATTCTATAAAATTGAAACAGCCTTATTTAAAAGCATTTTTACTCATCTAATGACACAGAAAAGGTAGTTTTGTAGCTGCGGGGGCCTTATGTGAGATGATTTAGATTGTGTTTTTCATTTAAAGATATTTTCTATGCTTGTTATAAAAAAAAAAAGTCTTGACACTTTTTACATTTTGGTAATTAATCTTTAATTCTGTAGCATTAACTACGAACTATTAGAGAAACAATAAACTGTGAATCATCAGCTATAAGTAGAGAGCTAGTTTAACAGTCAAGAGATGTAGCACTTTTTAATTTTATATATCCTGCAAATCAAAATGAGTAAATCCAAGGTTAAAAAGACAGGCTATCACATTCCCCACAGATTTTGAAAACAACTAATGAACTCTTTTTTATTATTTATCTGAGAATATATATAACAAAACCAGGACCTGATTCTGCAAACCCTTACTCACAGGAGTAGTGCTTATTCACCCCAGAGGTAAACATAAAGATGTCACTGTTAATAGGAAGTATGTATACAGTACATCTGAAAATGTGAAATTAGGACCTGCTTTAGCCAACTCTTACCCGTGTGAGAAATCCTCATGGACATAAGTAGCACCCTTTTCAATAGGGCCGTTAGCTTCAGTAGGAATAGCATTTATTCCAATCCATTGAAACTGATGGATGAGTACTTATGTAAAAAGGAAAAGATAACAACCAGATGAATCTGGCTGCTATTGTAGGTGCAGTATTAGAATAATAGGCACCATATGCTCCACCTATGCTGGTCAAGTTTCATCCATTCTCACAAAGTCTGGTTCTATAGTTTGCACTGCATTTGATTTTCCCCTTAAATAGCATCCAGCTGATTCAGAATGCAGCTGCCCGTCCCTGGGCACGGTCGGGTTCTATGAACACACAACATCTACTATTCATGTACTATATTGGCTGCCTGTTCAGTTCCATATGCAATTCGAAGGTGTTACTTCTACTCTTCATAAACCTACAAACCTAGGACGGGCACATAGATGTTCATGAGCTGTTTATCTCCTTATATACCCTCAAAAGTTGAGAGTTGATTGAACTTTCTTGTGAGTCAGTGTGATGCTTCCAGAGAGTACCTGGGGTTATGACGTACCCTGCTACCACCTGCTCTTAGCATGAAGAAGACTTGTCTCTGCCAGCTATGGGTCAGTTCCCCAGTTGCCATAGGCTTTGGCAGCAAAAGGAATGCCTTCCAGGCCTTCACAGCCCCACTCTCTCTTTACAGGTTAACGATAGGCACTTTCCAACCCCCAAGCACTCCAAATGTTCCAGCCCCTGTTCCCCAGGACACTCTCAGAATTCACAGAGAAACCCGCTACTCCCAGAGGAATACACACACCAGTTTACGAATTGCACTTCAGGATCATCACTCCACTCAACACATTGCACATAGATATGTTTATTGTAAAAAAGCAAGAAGGAATTCATTTAATAACTAAGGGAGATTTAAATAATGTCAAGTAGGTGGAAGTATTGGAAACAAAGGGTTACGTATAAAATAAAATCATAATATTCATTCTAGGACCTAGTATTGCTCACCAGCATTTTTCTGCTAGGTAGGCTGTAGATCCCTTTTTCCTTAAGCTAGCCATGCTTTCAGCTTGTCCCTCAGTAAAGGATGCAAAGTGTATCTCTGTACTTAACACAAGAGTCCAAAATTCCATTGTCTTCGCATATAAACAGGACGCCTTCTGCTGTAAATTTCCCCTCTGGAAGATTTCACAATCCCAGCATTTGCATTTGGTTCAGACTGTATATGGACATCCCTGGTGAACCATTTACATGTAGCCAGACAGATAAATTCTCAATTTACATGTAGCCAGACAGATAAATCAACAATTCTTATCTGAGAGAAACCTGTTTCTCATCTTTTCGTGACCAGCCCCAACTCTCTGACCTTAAGAACAGGATTTTCAGTATAGATACATAATTTCTTACATATTATCTGAACATACATATAGGGACTGACATCTCAAAGAACGGTTGTTACTGTACAAGGTGAATAACTTCCTTTTTGCAATGATTAGGAGAACCAGTCTGACACAGGCTTTCAGTAGAGAACTTACATGACACTCTTTGGGCATCAAGAGGTCCCTGGGTCACACTCAGTACCTGGAAATTAACTTTCCCAAGATGTTTTTGGTTACAGGACTTTGATTCTCTTCTCTTGATGTAAGATTTTAGTTTTTGTTTAATCAGGCATTGGTTTAATGTTTTTACACATTACATTATCTATGCTAGGGAGTTCTGGTGTTAAATGGAACATTGGTCAAGTAACGTGCTTATTTATAACTTATTGTACAGTTCCAGGTTACCAGTGTTATATGTGTGAAATAGAACTATAAATAAATAAATATACATTTCAGCAAGTGCACCATTGATGCAGAATGTGTCACATGCCAAGTTGCACTGCTTACAATGGGTTTAGAGCAGGGGTTCTCACAACAAAAATTTTGGTGACCTCAGAGTGCGGACACCAACTCTTGCTGGTGGCCGCACTGACACTTTTTCCTAAAATTATTTATTTTTCCTACAGTTAATTATAGCTCTTCTATACTTAGGAAACAGAAAGAGAATCCTCCTGAGACAGTGCAATAGTTAGCATATATTGAATATCAACTGTCTTTTGAAGAAACAACACAGTTGAATTGGTAGCACGCTTGATTTCTCTGATTTAGTGAAGTTTCCTAAATAAACAGAATAATCTGTGCTCAGGATAGACTAGGGGTTCTGAATAAATACATTTGTGTATCATGAGTGGCTCTCACAAGTGAGGAATTTTACGTTACTGCTAAGAACAGCTAAGACAGAACTAATGGTGTGTTTTAAAACATTTATTGCTGCTCTTATTTTTTCCCTGAATCTTAGCTTTTACCTTTGAATTTAATTAGACTTTCCTCAAGTCTTAAATCAGAAGGGTAGTTGTGGGGAGGGGATGAGGGGTTGTATGTGTTTAATCCGTCCAACTACACAATTATGAACACCTTGAGGTTAAATAGCTGAGGTGGTGTGTATTTAATTATCCTGTTTAGAGTTATGGGATTTGGAGTTAACAGGGAAAATGACTTGTGGATCTGACAGGATTTATGTGGTGGTGTTTAATGATGCAATTTTCTGGATTTTTTCTTTTTCTTTTTTTTCCTTTCCCTGGACTTAGCGGAGTGACAGTTTGACAGCCCTCTTTTAATGGATTTTATAGATTTTTAACAAGATTTGTAATCTTCTCCCACTCCTCATATCACCATGACACACCTTCCACTCTTTCTTATTGACAGCAGAGTTCCATTTTTTAACGGACATGTTAGTGGCAGTAAATTCCACAGCCAAAAAGGATCTGGCAAATCTGGCTTTTCTTCTGGGCTGGATTACTCAATCAACCACCTCTGGAATGCATACATGGAAACTGAAGATCTTCAAATGGTTCAAAACATAGCAGCCCAACTCCTGAGCAATAACTGCTACTGAGAGTACTGCATCCCAGAGATCTGCTCACTTGGGTTCAAACATGAAAGATGCTGCGCACTCTGGCTCTGATCCAGCAAAGCCCTTAAACTTGTGCTTAGCTTTAAGTGAACAAGTAGTCCTATGGAAGTCAGACCACTCATGTGTAGAGGTGTTTAAAAAAAAACTGACAAAACACTGTTCGATTGAAAAAAGCTGTTTTGTTGAAACCAGATTTTTATTTTTTTTAGGAACTGTATATATTTCAATGAAAACTTCCTCCAAAAGAAATTTGCGGTCAAGAATGCAAGAGAACGAGTGAGATTAACTTGATAGCCCTGTGGCTACCATTCTCATCTGGGATGAGGGAGACCCAGGTTCATGTCTTTGCTTTGAATCAGGCAGCGTGCTCTAGCATGATGTTATTGGGTGTCTGGGGTCAGTCTCTCTCTCCAATTTTCATGACATATTTTGAAAGGTCTTGTTTTTGTTCCATAAGGGAATTAAGTTACATTTCAAAACCTAAACAACTTTTGTGAAACAGAATTTTTCTTTTCTGGCCAGCCCTACTCATGTGCTCAAAGTTAATCATGTACATGTTTGCAGTGGTCCATAATGACTCCCCGTAGGACATCGGGTTAATTCCATGACACAGTGCTCCTTATTTTGAAAGCTTTTCATGGTACAGGATGATGTTATATAGAAGAACACCTTTTTTCTAAAAGACCACAGGGGTCAGCCAACTGAAAGTGGACTGAAATGGTATGTGAAAATGTAGGAAAATGTTTGCAGAAAAACTCCCAATTTTGTCCTGGGCCATTCATGGTAAGAAATGTTTGCCAGATTTTCCTGAAATGACCAGTACTACATTGAAACATGCTAAAATTTGAGTTTGTGCATCTTTTGTTGCAAAAGTTAGTTGTTGAATAGAGCTGGTTGAGAATTTTCCAATAAAATGTTTTTTCATCAGAAAATGCCAAGTCGTTGAATCCAAATCTGTTTCCAGGAGAGGATCCGTTTTGATTAATCTCCCAGTTCAAACTTTTGTTAAAATAGTTTTGAAATGGTTAAAATTTCCAAATTTCCCCCAAATTTCCAGTTATTTTTCTTTCAGTAGCAAATATTTTACACACTCTAGTACTTATGCACCTAGCACTATCCCTACTTTTCATCATGAATGTTAGCTGTTGAGCCCAGAGTCTTTTCATAGAATCATAGACGATTAGTGTTGGAAGAGACCTCAGGAGCTCATCTAGTCCAACCCCCTGCTCAAAGCAGGACTAACCCCAACTAAATCATCCCAGCCAGGGCTTTATCAGGCTGGTCCTTAAAAGCCTCTAAGGATGGAGATTCCACCACTTCCCTAGGTAACACATTCCAGTGTATCACCACCATTGTAGTGAAATAGTTTTCCCTAATATCCAACCTAGACCTCCCACACTGAAACTTGAGACCATTGCTCTTCATTCTGTCATCTTCCACCACTGAGAACAGCCTAGATCCATCCTCTTTGGAACCCCCCTTCAGATAGTTGAAGATTGCTATCAAATCCCCCCTCAGTCTTCTCTTCTGGAGACTAAATAAGCCCAGTTCCCTCAGCCTCTCCTCATAAGTCATGTGCCCAAATCATGAGCCCTAATCATTTTTGTTGCCCTCCGCTCTCCAATTTGTCCACATCCTTTCTGTAGTGGGGGGCCCAAAACTGGATGCAATACTCCAGATGTGGCCTCGCTAGTGCTGAATAGAGAGGAATAATCACTTCCGTCGATCTGCTGGCAATGCTCCTACTAATGCAGCACAATATGCCATTAGCATTCTTGGCAACAAGGACATACTGTTGACTCATATCCAGCTTCTCATCCACTGTAATCCCAAAGTCTTTTTCTGCAGAACTGCTGCTTAGCCAGTCAGTCCCCAGTCTGTAGCAGTGCATGGGATTCTTCTGTCCTAAGTGCAGGACTCTGCACTTGTCCTTGTTGAACCTCATCAGATTTCTTTTAGCCTAATCCTCCAATTTGTCTAGGTCACTGTGGGCCCTATTGCTACCCTCCAGCGTATCTACCTTTCCTCCCCAGCTTAGTGTCATCCACGAACTTGCTGAGGGGGCAATCCATCCCATCATCCAGATCATTAATGAAGATGTTGAACAAAACCAGCCCCAGAACAGACTCCTGGGGCGCTCCACTTGATACTGGCTCCCAGCTAGACAGCGAGCCATTGATCACTACCTGTTGAGCCCGACAATCTAGCCAGCTTTCTATCTTTTAATGAGTCTGCTTTGTGAACATCATGAGCACAAGCCTTGAGGGGGTTCTCTGGTAATGATTAAGAGCTGTAGTGAATTCTGTTTCTTTGTGCTTCTTTGCACCAGTATTTAATATTTGATTCCTAAACCAGAGTCATCAATTACATATATTCTATCTCATTATTTTTCCAAAATAGTTTACAAACAGATTTTTTTGCAATATCTCTAAAGATTCTAATGCATTCAAAGAAATTAACAAGGCGGATTAATAAATTCTGCTCTGTTTTGAGAATAATGGATAACTAAAAAATTGTACTCTGTTGGAAATGTAGACTTGCTTAATGTGAAATCCAGTATCAATAATGCTGATGGGGAGAAACAAGTAAAATGTGTTTAGAGGCCTATTAAAGAAACATTATATGGGCTAATTCCACGGCAATAAAAGCAACTTTTGAGATAGGGTTTTATCCGCATAAAGTTACTTTTCTGTGCATCAGCACCGGACATGCTGTTCAGTGGTTATGAACCAGAAACAGTGTTTTGAAAGTGTTATCCTCATCTTTAAAAGATATTACCAAAAATAAAAAGTTAGAAAAATTCATAGGGACTATATGGGTATTGATCCCATTGCTTTGCATGCACCTCAAATAATATAGGAAAAAATAATTACCAAACAGGACAAAAAAAATACCTAAAAATTTATACTTAAAGATGAAGCAGATTTTCTGTTTTGTGGGAAATTCCAAGATTTTATATTTTTTTTGGTTATGAAACAGAACAAAACCAAAAAATTTGAACTTTCCCACAAAACAAAAATTTTGTGTAGAAATATATACTTAAGATAGATTTGGGTCAGGATAGTCAGAATAGAAAACTCTAGATGATTTCTTTCAGTTGTGGGTCTCCTTATTTAGCATCAGATTCTGATAAATTTGCTCACGTAGTAGTATTTTATTACATGAATTGCCCCTTCAAAATCAATAGAAATATTCATGGAGTAAGGTACTATTTAGAGTGGAGTCAAGGAATTAGTCTCTGGCCCTTTATGTTGGCAGAGAGTAACAGAACACAGTTGCTATAGTTGTTAACTGTGTATGATAAGGGACAAGGGTTGAGAGGAAGAAACAAGAGAAGATAAAACAATAGGGAATATGATCAAGATAGATGTTTTTATCTTCCAAATGGATGTTGTCCAAGAGGTAATAGGTGAGAGTGGATGGAAAGGAATTCACAGAATCAAAGAAATGTGGGGCGGGAAGGAACCTTGAGAGGTCCATCCCTCTCAGCCCCACCTTGGGGCTGGATTAAGAATTGCTAGACCACCTCTGTCCAACCTGCTCTTAAAAACTTCCAGTGGCAAGGATTTCACAACTTCTCTTCATAAACTATTCCATACTTAACTATCCTTATAATGTTTTTTTTCTGATATCCAATCTAAATCTTCCTTGCTGCAATGGAAGTAAGGGGGAAATGGAATGATGAGTCCATGAGAGATTAGGGACATATAACTAAGAAGACCTGCTCTTGTGATAGCTGCTGTTTTAGCTGGGACCTCCAGAGTTACAAGGAAGAGCTATGACATCTTGAGTTAAACACCCAGGCTCTCCAATTGGGGTTGTAACTTTGTGGACTGGGCACAGTGAATGGCGTGGAGCATACATTGACTGGTGGGTTACACTATGAATGGTAGCCACCTTTTCATAGGAAAAGTAAACAAAGAGCTCTCATTTAGAGGTAGAAAATGGGATTACAAATGTGAGAATTACATATTAAAGACTGAATAGTAGATACTAGAAATTTGAACAGATCTGAATGCCTAGTATTGGTCTTTGTCATTTTTGAGGGATGTGGTGTGGTTTCTATTGAGCTGTCAGCCTGCACCCCTTTTGTAGGCTTCAAGTTAATATTTTGTATTTCTGTGCTATAAATTGCATAGGGGAAAAGTCCTAGAACAAACACAAGTGAGCTCATTTTTCCTCTGTTTAAATTCATAATTATCACATTTTTCTATTTTATTTCTCTTGAAAATTTTCAAAGGTTGAATATCAATGACACCCATGTAACAGAATTTACATTTGATAGAATATTCAGATTTACATTTGAAATTAATACACGTTTGTCACAAACTTTTCTCTCAAAGAACATTGAAGTATAAAGTCTGTTTTAAACAGGATCTGTTCCTTTATCAGTTATCATTTTCCTTGTTTTAATTTTTAAGCATATTTCATTTTTATATATGAATAATGGAAATGCAAACTAAATTTTTTTTAAAAAAAACACCTTGGTTTGATTTGTACAAGATTAAAAAAAGTATCATACTAAATTTTCTACTGCTCATAGCTGTTTGAGCTGTATTCTCAGGCTTCTTAACCTACGGACAGATGCTGTGGCTCATTGATGGAGGATCATTTCTCATTTCATTTTCTGATTTTCCCTTCTTCTCCTTTGAAAGCAAAACTGTATGAAACAGCTCTGTAAAATTCCATGGATTTTTTATTTTTTATTTTTTTGCATGGCAAGCTCCAGCCATTCACAGTAAATACAAAGTTTAAATTCCATAATTCATCTAGTAGGATGGACCTTGAACTAATATTCTTTAAGCATGGCAAGGATCTTCAGCCTAGCCTCCAGCCAATGCCATAATCACACAGAAAACTTTAAAAGAGATATGGATGGGAAAAGGCATTCTTTTCAAGAGACCTGTCTAGCTTGGTGCTATTAAAAGTTTTGAGGTTTTTTTTATATTTGTTCTGCATATTGTTTGCATCTTAGAGATTCTGTTTTGTTCCTGAAATAAGAGATTTATTTTCTTGGAGTGATATAGAACACAAACATATGCACACGTACACACACAAACACATATAAGCCCAGGTACAAAGTAAACTATGCAATTGTATCCTGTCTTTATATCATTGCTCATGTTACAGGTTTTGTCAGTTTCTGAAGAATGGTGGTAGATCATTGGCCTGAGATGTAAAGCTACACTCTGCTGTTCAAGGAACAAAGAGAGACAGCTTTAGCCCACAAGGCCATATTTTGTGAAATACTTTTACTTTTTAATAATGAGCTGATGCAGACTGCTGTTGCCTCAATGGGAAGACTCTCAGATTACTTCAGTGTGCTTTGGATGAGAGCTACAATATTCTCACAACATATATGACTTCACATGTGGATAGTATCAATAACTACAAAAATAGTGATACCAAATGTCATGGACTCAGCAGCTGGGCTAACTGCTGTCACACTCAGTAAAAGTAATGGTTTTACTACTTCATGTGTGGAAGTGGACAAATATTTGACAGCTAATCGAGCCACACACATCCTGCAGAAGTCTGGAATGATAAAAAGGACAAATGTTTCCTCATGTTTTTTTTAATATATCGCTTACATTCAAGGTAACACACAACACTAGAATGCAATATCTGACTAGTTAAAATTTTCAAAAGCACCAGAATGACTTAGAAGACTTAAGACTTTGAAAGTGAATAAGGTTTATGCTTCGAAGACATATAAGCATTATTGAAAATATTACCTTTTGTGATTTCTAAAATGTCCTATGGGAGCGACTTCTGGAAATGAGTCT
The DNA here is from genome assembly GCF_965140285.1 of Lepidochelys kempii. Taxonomy (NCBI): domain Eukaryota; kingdom Metazoa; phylum Chordata; order Testudines; family Cheloniidae; genus Lepidochelys; species Lepidochelys kempii. The sequence goes on from NC_136387.1 coordinate 27,806,552, forward strand.
ACAGGGTTCAGATTCCCCTAGATGAAAGAATATAATTCCAGCTAACATTACAATGAGTTCCATTCTGGCACTGTGGGAAGAACAGACACCTGTTTCTAAGAGATTAGAGTAACACAGTATGACTAGGGATGCTTCATCTTAAAGATTTTGAGGGGCATTAGCCATATAGTTTGGCAAACAGCAAATCTGACACAATGCTGTTGAAATCACCATGCCATCTCACTATGTGACCATCATGTTGTAAAAGGACATCATGGATGCCATGACATTGCAATGTAAATGTCATCACTTTGCCATACCACTCCAAACCAGCCCATGCTCTGGGGTTATGATATATTGGCAGAAGAGGCACTGCTGCATGGAGAAGAGACTAGTCTTCCCTGTCCCTGTGCTCTTAGCGTATGATCCAACTCACACTGATGTTGGTAGGAATCCTTCTGTTGATTGATTGGACATTGGATCAGTGTTGTAAGGATGGACTTCCAGAATACAGGGTAGTTCGTCACCAGCTTCTTCCCCTTGCAGGCAGGCTTTTACTTGTCACAATCTAGGGAAGCATGTAAACTAGATTGTAAAATACTTGGGGCAGGGACTTTCACCTTCAGATCTACCTAGTGTCTTGAATCTGTGAAACCTACTGGTAAAGTGTATGTCATGTCCCCCTCTAGAGGCTGGTTCACAAGGAAGGTAACAACCTATTATTGTTACCAGTTTCTTCTTAGGCTCAAGCAGAAGAGATTTCACTGTAGATATGGAGGTTGAAGGTTCAAACATGGCGTGGCCATCCATGCAGAGAAAAACTAGTATGTGATCATGTAATTAAGTCATTATCATAATGCATGCAGATAAACAGAGGATTTCATTCATCAAGTCTGCCTTTTACCAGACTAAATTTATACTTTAAAAAATACTGAAGTGTATGGTTATATGCAAATTATTTGTCAATATGAAAATTATCTCATTAAGTAACTTGTCAAATGTCCTAGAAACTTCACAGAACTTGGCAGCTATGAACCTTGATCCAGAATCTCAGTTGATGTGAGTTAGTGTATCCCCACTGACTTCAGTCTGGCCTCTCATCTTCCTACTTGTCCAGAAAATAACTATACACAGTTGGTGCTATATAAATAAAAACGGGATCCCTTCATGCAGCAGCAATGAAGTCCACAGAACAGAATCTATCGCGTGTCAGATTTAATTCCTCTAACACTGTGCTAGGTTTCATCATCACAATACAAATCAATTCATTGGTTTCTCAAATAGCCAGTGCTTCATTTCCACCTGCTCTTATACAATGAACTATTAAGTCATTTCCGTCCTTGGATCTTGATGTTTAAGTATTAGCCACGACATTTCAACCTGCAAACAATGGGATATGTTCTTCTCTCAAAGCATATGTAACTCTGTTAACATTACTGGAAGTTGTAAACATACACCAGAAAGGGCATATATCCTTATATAATCATTGTTTATCAAGTCAAAGTTAGCTCTCTACATTTTTAGGTACTAAAAATAAGCACTGTGTAATTGTTTTATAAATTTAATCTAGTTTGTGCTGTGACTAGTAACCATTGTCCTGATCACACAAACTCAAGGCCACATCCTGCTATTTTTTGTTTGTTTGTTCTTAAAGGAAGCAAATTGTGACCCTTCCAAATGGATTTAAATGTGCTGATTGTTGAAACAGATCTTTAATGGCCCACAGCTCAGCAGATGTTACTGATACCAGTGAGAATTTGGAAACCAGTATGCTTAATGCACAGTCATTTAGTTGAGAAAGAGTCACACAGGCAGTTAAGGTTACATAGTACACATCTTTTCCTACAAGCCTTAGTTCCTCATGCATAAAGCCTCAGTAACTATGTTGGCCTTACACAGTATCCTGATTGGCAAACAAAGCAAATATATCTACCAATTCTAGATGGAGACTTCTTTTCTTCTCTTCTTTCCCCTCTTAGGTACTTGGTTTGTCAAATGTCCCCCAAAGCAGGGTCTAGGTCACCCCGAGGACTTCTGTCTCACAATCTCGGGCCTCTTCAGATGTTAATAGGGGAACTCTATCTTAACTAATTTACTTTGCTTAACATTTATACCTTTTGTTATCAAAGGAGTCACATGTCCCAGAAATACGCCTTGTGGGCGTTCATCACTGGTTTTCTCTAATTAATATTTTGGAATAAGGGGCTGCAGAACAGAACCAGACCAAAGCTCAATCAATGTTTACCTTCTTACCAATCATTCACTTAGTCTCTTAGTATGATGTTATCCAAAAAGGGTCATTTTGACCTATGTCAGCTTGCACCAAGCCCACTGATCGCATGTTTTTAGATCTTCTTTACTTTGTGAGCTGGTTTTCTGCTGATATATTCCAAAGTTCGATGTTGAAACATATAGACCCATTGAGCCGTTATTAACCATTCAAGTACAGTTTCAGCACCTCCAGTAGTTTTCCACATCATTTATCTAATACTAAGAGAATCCTGCTCCCAGAATCCTCTAGCAAGTTCAGGTATACCAAGCCATACCCAAACTCATGCTTACCACATTCATTCATATCAGTCACAGCAATTCATAATAATTTGCACCAGCCAAACACTGATTATCCCTTCTGTTATGTACAGGTTAAGTCTCTGCATGAAAAGATAAAATATTTGTGCTTAATCCAGAAATTTAGCTCAGTTGATTGGAAAAAAAATCTGGGATTCTGGTTTCTGGTTTACATTTTATGCATTGTGTTAAATGTCATATGTACAAATTACAACAAAGATTAAAAGGAAGCAAATACCATTCAGAACTTTTTTCATATCTTTATTTGAACCCATGTGATCACTTCACAATCATATTGCTTTGTCTTTGAATCTACAATTCCAGGACTAGAAGCAGAATACTGAAGTAGCAATTGTAGGAAGTTTAGCTAAGTATTAAATCACTGACCCTGCCATCTTCCTTTAAAGCAAACTGCTAACTCTTTCCCTATTAAACTACTTGATTTTTTTCTGACAGGGGAGGGGCGTGTTTGGTTTTTTTTGATGCAGCAGCATTCCCAAAGGCTTAGATCTTGACCACATACAAAATTACACTTTGAGCTGATAAGAAAAGTTTCATCAAAATCGTCTTCTATTGGAAAATGCTGTTTTGACTAAACCAATTTTTAATGAAATTGTATCAATTTCAATGAAATCTCACTTTAAAAATTGGAAGGGGGTAGTTTGTCCCATTTTGACATTTTTGGAATGAACCATTTATTTTTTTTTTGTTTCAAAATGACTTTTCATTTTGAGATTTACTTAATTTTATATAAAAAAGAACATACATTAAAATTAAGAAATAAGGCTCAAAATTGAAATGAAACATTTTGAATGCATCAAAACAAAATGGTTTGATTGACCCAAAATTATTATTATTACTTTAGAATTTTGTTAAATCGACAAATTCAAAAGTCTGACCTTTTTGTCCTCATTTAGGATAAAGAAAATGCAAAATATTGAATTTTTTTGGAGGATGGAAAATCCTTTTTCAGACCAACTCTACTCACATGATTTTGCTGAAGGTGTGATTTACTTACACCGTGGTTCAAATTTGTAGACTTTCTTATTTCAGTTCAAGAAGTTTTCAGGTTAAGCTATGTCAAAGTAAAGGTATGTCTACACCACAAAATTAGGTCGAATTTATAGAATTCGGCTTTTTAGAAATCGTTTTTACACGGTCGATTGTGTGTGTCCACACACAAATGCTCTAAGTGCATTTAGTCGGTGGAGTGCATCCACAGTACCGAGGCAACCATCGAATTCCGGAGCGTTGCACTGTGTGTAGCTATCCCACAGTTCCCACGGTCTCTGCCGCCCATGTGAATTCTGGGTAGAAATCCCAATGCCTGATGGGGCTAAAACATTGTCGCGGTTCTGGGTACATATCATCAGGTCCCCTCTTCCCTCCCTCCCTCCATGAAAGCAATGGCCGATAATCGTTTCGCGCCTTTTTTCAGCGCAGACGCCATAGGACTGGGAACATGGAGCCTGCTCAGATCACCGTGGTAATTAGGAGCACTATAAACACCACGCGCATTATCCAGCAGGATATGCAGAACCATAAGCTTCAAGAAAAGTGAAACCTGGCGAGGAGGAGGCGACTGCAGCGTGGTGACGAGGGTGATGAGGACATGGACATAGACTTCTCACAAAGTATGGGCACCTGAAATGTGCACATCATGGTGCTAATGGGGCAGGATCATGCAGTGGAACGCAGATTCTGGGCTCGGGAAAGAAGCACAGACTGGTGGGACCGCATAGTATTGCAGGTCTGGGACGATTCCCAGTGGCTGCGAAACTTCAACATGCATAAGGGCACTTACATGGAACTTTGTGACTTGCTTTCCCCTGCCCTGAAGCACAAGAATACCAAGATGAGAGCAGCCCTCACAGTTGAAAAGTGAGTGGCAATAGCCCTGTGGAAGCTTGCAATGCCAGACAGCTACTGGTCAGTCGGGAATCAATTTGGAGTGGGCAAATCTACTGTGGGGGCTGCTGTGATGCAAGTAGCCAACGCAATCACTGAGCTGCTGATATCAAGGGTAGTGACTCTGGGAAATGTACAGGTCATAGTGGAAGGCTTTGCTGCAATGGGATTCCCTAACTGTGGTGGGGTGACAGACCCATATCACTATCTTGGCACCTGAGCACCAAGGCAGCGAGTACATAAACCGCAAGGGGTACTTTTCAATGGTGCTGCAAGCACTGGTGGATCACAAGGGACATTTCACCAACATCAATGTGGAATGGCTGGGAAAGATAAGTGATGCTCGCATGTGCAGGAACTCTGGTCTGTTTCAACAGCTGCAGCAAGGGACTTACTTTCCAGACCAGAATATAACCATTGGGGATGTTGAAATGCCTACAGTTATCCTTGGGGACCTAGCCTAGCCCTTAGTGCCATGGCTCATGAAGCCATACACAGGTAGCCTGGACAGTAGTCAGGAGCTGTTCAACTATAGGCTGAGCAAGTGCAGAATGGTGGTAGAATGGGCATTTGGACATTTAAAAGCGTGCTGGCTCAGTTTACTGAGTCATTTCGACCTCAGCGAAACCAATATTCCCATGGTTATTACTACTTGCTGTGCTCTCCACAATATCTGTGAGAGTAAGGGGGAGACGTTTATGGCGGGGTGGGAGGTTGAGGCAAATCACCTGGCCTCTGATTATGCGCAGCCAGACACCAGGGCGGTTAGAAGAGCACAGGAGGGCGCGGTACGCCTCAGAGAAGCTTTGAAAACCAGTTTCAGGAATGGCCAGGCTACGGTGTGAAAGTTCTGTTTGCTTCTCCTTGATGAAACCCCCCGCCCCTGGGTTCGCTCTGCTTTTCTGTAAGCTAAGCACCCTGCCCTCCCCCCTTCGATCACCGCTTGCAGAGGCAATAGAGTCATTGTTGCTTCACATTCATGCATTCTTTATTAATTCATCACACAAATAGGGGGATAACTGCCAAGGTAGCCCGGGAGGGGTGGAGGAGGAGGGAAGCACCGGGTGGGGTGGTGGAGGAGGGAAGGACAAGGCCACACAGCACTTTAAAACTTTAAAACGTATTGAATGCCAGCCTTCTGTTGCTTGGGCAATCCTCTGGGGTGGAGTGGCTGGGTGGCCAGAGGCCCCACCACTGTGTTCTTGGGCGTCTGGGTGAGGAGGCTATGGAACTTGGGGAGGAGGGCAGTTGGCTGTAGCGGCAGTCTGTGCTCCTTCTGCCTTTCCTGCAGCTCAACCATACACTGGAGCATATGAGTCTGATCCTCCAGCAGCCTGAGCATTGACTCCTGCCTTCTTTCAGCAAGCTGACACCACCTACCATCTTCAGCCCCCCACCTCTCCCCGCAGTCATATTGTGTTTTCCTGCACTCTGAGATTGTCTGCCTCCATGTATTTTGCTGTGATCCGTCAGTGTGGGAGGACAGCATGAGGTCAGAGAACATTTAATCGCAAGTGCGTTTTTTTCGCTTTCTAATCTTCACTAGCCTCTGGGAAGGAGAAACATATGCAGCTGGTGGAGGGGAAAAAAAGGGAGAGTGGTAGTTAAAAAGACACATTTTATAGAACAATGGGTACACTCTTTCATGGTAAACCTTGCTGTTAACATTACATAGCACATGTGCTTTCATTACAAGGTTGCCTTTTGCCTCTTATTGAGGGTATGCCAGTTTGGTGTGAGAAATCACTCACGCAGGGCCGGGCAACAGAATTCAGCTTGCAGGCAGCCATGGTAAACCTAAACTTTTGGCTTCTTTAACCTTCATAACATGTGAGAATGGTTTTAAACAACAGCGCCCTCATTTCCCATATGAAGTAGCCGTTGGGTTGGCCATTTAAAATGGATTGGCAATTTAAAAGGAGGACCTGCAGTTTCGGGGTTAACGTGCAGCAGAAACCCAACTAACCCCCCCCACCACCACACACACACACCGAATTCTCTGGGATGATGGCTTCACCCCTCCCCCGACTGCATGGCTAACAGCGGGGAAGATTTCTGTTCAGTCAGAGGCAAACAGCCCAGCAGGAACGGACACCTCTCAATGTCCGCTTACTAAAACCACCCTATTTCAACCAGGTGACCATGAATGATATTACTCTCCTGAGGGTAATACAGAGAGATAAAGAACGGATGTTGTTTGAATGCCAGCAAACACTGGTACCATACACTGAAATGCTTTGTTCTACAATGATTCCCGACTACATGCTACTGGCCTGGCATGGTAAAGTGTCCTGCCATGGGGGACGGGATAAGGCTGCCCTCCCCAGAAACCTTTTGCAAAGGCTTTGGGAGTACATCCAAGAAAGCTGTATGGAGATGTCCCTGGAGGATTTCCACTCCATCTCCAGACGCGTTTACAGATTTTTCCAGTAGCTGAACTGGCTGCTAATGCCAGGGCAACTTAATCATTAAACATGCTTTCTTTTAAACCATGTATAATATTTACAAAGGTACACTCACCAGAGGTCCCTTCTCCGCCTTCAGGGTCCAAGAGCCCGCCTTGGTTGGGTTCGGGTTTACTGGCTCCAGGTCCAGGGCGATAAACAGATCCTGGATGTTGGGGAAACCAGTTTCTCCGCTTCCTTGCTGTGAGCTATCAACAACCTCCTCCTCATCATCATCTTCCTTGCCCCCAAAACCTGCTTCCATGTTGCCTCCCACTGCTTGGATGGAGTCAAAACCCAGGGTTGGGGTAGTGGTGGCTGCATCCCCTAGGATGGCATGCAGCTCGTCATAGAAGCAGGATGTCTGGGGCTCTGAACCGGAGTGGCCATTTGCCTCTCTGTTTTTTTGATAGGCTTGCCTGAGCTCCTTAATTTCCACGCGGCACTGCTGCGGGTCACTGTTATAGCCTCTGTCCTTCATGCCATTGGAGATTTTTTCAAATATTTTGGCATTTTGTCTTTTCAAACGGAGTTCTGCCAGCAGAGATTCATCTCCCCATACAGCAATCAGATCCCGTACCTCCCCTTCGGTCCATGCTTGAGCTCTTCGGCAATTCTGGGACTGCATGGTTTCCTGTGCTGATGGGCTCTGAATGGTGACCTGTGCAGGTGAGCTCGCCACGCTGGCCAAACAGGAAATGAGATTCAAAAGTTTATGAGCCTTTTCCTGTCTAGCTGGCTGGTGCATCTGAGTTGAGAGCGCTGTCCAGAGCGGTCACAACTGAGCACTCTGAGATAGCTCCTGGAAGCCAATACCGTCGAATTGTGTCCACAGTACCCCAAATTTGTCCCGGCAAGGCCGATTTCAGCGCTAATCCCCTCATTGGAGGTAGAGTAAAGAAATCGATTTTAAGAGCCCTTTAAGTCGAAAAAAAGGGCTTCATCATGTGGACGGGTGCAGGGTTAAATTGAGGTAATGCTGCTAAATGCGACCTAAACTCGTAGTGTAGACCAGGCCTAAGACTCTTAAACCCAAATAAGTGTCCACACACAAGTTTATGCTGGTTTAATTAAATCAGTGTCACAACACATCATTAGTTAAACTGGTGCATATTTATGTGTAGACCAGGTCTCAAAGACCTAGGGAACTTTTAAAACCTGCCGTAGCCACCATGTTTGATGACCTGGTTACAATAGTGTTGCCTTTTCCTTCCTCTTCTGGTTATGACCAAAATCCATCCTGTAGTCTTGCAGCGTGAACTGGACTTTAAATATATCTACAGGCTTTTGTGTGTTTCAAAGAATAGAACCATGTTGTGACAAGGAGAAGGTGGGTGGGTATGACAAATCAAGTTGCAACCTTATTTGTAGTGCCTGTTTACATGGTGTCAGACATGAGATCAAGCCCAAACCCACTGGATGGCAATATAAATGAGGAGCATGTTGATTTAGAGTAAATCTTGGAATCCTTGGGACAGTGGAAAAGCTAAAGTGCCAATATTTTTAAAAGGTAAGTGGGAGGACCCAGATAATTATTGGCTTATCCTGACATCAATCCCAGGAAAAATAATGGGACAGCTGATAAGGGACTGAAAGGGTGGTAATATGCTGACTGCCATTATTGGTATGTTTATGGAACATAGATCTTGTCAGACTAACTTGATATCTTTTTTTGGATGAGATTACAAATTTGGTTTATAAAGGTAATAGTGTTGATATAATAGATTTCTGTGAGGCATTTGACTTGGTACTGCACAACATTTATTAAGCAACTAGAACAAAAAAAATCAATATGGCATACATTCAATGAATTAAAAACTGGCAAACTGATAGATCTCAAAATATGATTGTAAACAAGGAATCGTCAGTGTTTCTAGTAAGGATCTGCGGGTGTCAGTTCTTGGCCCCATCCTATTTAACATTTTTGTTAATGACCTCGAAGGAAACATCATTGATAAGGTTGGCAGGTGGCACACAGATTGAGAGAGTGGTAAATAATGAAAAAGACTGTTCACTGATACAAAGCAATCTGGATCACTGGTAAGCTGGGCGTAAGCAAACAATATGCATTTTAATATAGCTAAATGTAAAGTCAGACCTCGAGGAACAACAAACATAAACTACATTTACAGAATGGAAAGCAGTGACCCTGAAAAGGATTTGGAGTCATGATGGATAATCAGCTGAACATGAACTCCTAGTGCAACGCTGTGGCCAAAAGGGCTAGTGCGATCTTTGGAAGTTATAAACAGGGGAATTTCAAGTAGGAGCAGAGAGGTTATAGTATTTGGCACTGGTGTGATGGCTACTGAAATATTGTGTCTGGTTCTGGTGTCTATAATTCAAGGATGATTTTGATAAATTGGAGAAGGGTCAGAGTAGAGCCAAAAGAATGATGAAAGGATTGGAAAATATGTCTTACAGAGAAAGACTTTTAAGGAGTTTTGTCTGTTTAATTTAACAAAGTTAGATAGTGACTTGATTACAGTCTATAAGTATCTACGTAGAGAACAGAAATTTGATACTGAAGTCCCTTTGGTCTAGTGGGCAAAGGCATAACAAGACCCAGTGGATGGAAGTGGAAGGTAGACAAATTCAGATAGGAAATAAAGTGCATTTTTTTTAACATTGAAGGTACTTAACCACTGGAAAAAATGACCAACACTTGGAAAATGTTTAAATCAAGATGGGATGTTACTCTAAAAGATATTCTATAATTCAAACAGGTATTATGTCAAAGGAGTCCTAAAGCCTGTGTATACAGGTGGTCAAATTAGATGATCACAGTGGTCCCTTCTAGTCTTATAAACCATCAATCTGTGACTCATTTAGCCGCAGAAGGTCAGGGTCAGTCAGCCAGAACAATAGGGGATGAATTTCTCTATTCCAGGGTACAATGATTCCCTTGAAAATTATTGTTAATCCTAGCATCTTTACCCTGTCTCAGGATTTAGGTAGTTTTTCACAATATTAGACAAAAATAAAGTTTTGTAGAAATAGAAGTTTTGTGAGGAAGGGTTTGTTGTATTCCTCTTTCCTTTTTGCCAGATTGACTTATTTTGGGATTTTTAAACTAGGTTTTTTCAAAAACTCATTATTTTTCAAAAGCTGTAATTACATGTGAAAACAAGTGTGAAGTCCCAAGAGAATCCTTAATTCACAAAGCCACCACAAACTGTGGTATGATTGACAGTCCTTAAGGCCAGACTCTCAAATGGAATTAAGAGGTGTACTGTGTTCTCAACTGGGCGTATATCTGAAGCAGGATTGGGAAGCAAGGCAATGGTTAGAGCTCGGTTCAGACCTCCATTTTCATAAACACTAGGATTCATATGCACTCAATGAAAGGAAGAAATAACTCCTCAAAAATATCTTTCCATTTTTGACATCTTCAAGACAGGCACAGTTTAATCACACAGTAGGAAATAAATCCAGCCATGGTTTATCATGAGGCTCACCACTTTTTAAACATACATGATTATTTTTAAATCACACATTCCCATTGCATATTTGCTTTTTCTACCCATATTAATTGAGCAGATTCAACCTTTAAAATTTAAATAAATATTTGGGGGGTTACAATCAGAAAGCATAAAAGCAAAGTTAATACTCTGAATATAGAAATGCAAAATTATGTGCTATCGACTGTCTAAACTAAATCCTGTGCAAACATGCAAGCACACTCTCACTCTTCTAGCAATTCAAACAAGAAACTGGAGTTCAGGACTGCTCAATTGTATTCCTGGTGCTGTCACTTATGGCCTGATGGAAAGCCCACTGATGCAAATAGAAAAGCTCCCACTGACTTCAGTGGACTTTGGATCTGACGCGTAGTGACTCTGGGCAAGTCAGGTAATTTCTCCATGTCTCAGTGCATATATATAATAATACCTTAAACTCATCATTTGTACTTCTATGGTGCCTTCCATTTAGGTATATGTATACAAGACTCATTATTATAATATTTGAGCACCTTACAGGCTTCCATAAATGGAGAAGTGTGGTCTTTATTTAGATCTATAATTCTTTCATCTCTCCCCTCTTCTATGGATGAGAAGAGCAGGTGGCTTTGGTTTTCATATTTGGAATGAGAGTGCAGTAGCTTACAAGGTTGGTGTCATCAAGCATTGATTGGACAATTGTAAGTTTTCAGTTGGAAGGTAGACGGCTCTTCCTGAAGAATGAGTTCTTGGATGGAGGATAGGAAGATATCTGAATAGTTGATATGAAGTTGGGTTAAAATCAGTTACATGCTGAAAGATTAAGGGAATCTTAGCAATTTATTTTCAGTACTTAGATTACTTGCAAGAGCTGATACATTGGCCTCTCTGTTATTGGAATGAAGGTTTTCATGAAATAAAACTCCTACACTCAGAGAACTGATACCGAATGATCTCTTTGGTTTGTCAAGGCAAAAGGCAAACATCAGTAAAGCATATAGTTATAATAATATGTTGCTCTGACAGGGCATGGACCAAAGGCAATTGAAGTCAGCAGCTTCCATTTGAGGATCTTAAAAAGTTTTGCAAATACCGTATTAATGAATTCAGCCTCGTAGTCCTATCTGTAAGGCATATACATATTAGCATCCGCATTCTACAAATGCTAAAGCTGAGGCATAGAGAAAAATCTGTCATAGAGCAAGGAATAATATTCAAGTTTCCTGAATCCAGCTCCTGTGCTTTAAAGATAATTCTACAGACTAGCAGTACAAGTAAGGATAAATAGAAAGAGTGTGGGGAAAATTATTTTTGTTTTTTTTAATTCAGATTTCCTCTTTCCTAGAAGGTTTTCTGACAACAGGAGAGTTAGTGAAAGTATGACATTACAAAAGTTGACATATTGAAACCTGAATTTGTAATGAACATTTTAGGGGAGGGATGTCTCTGTTAAAACACACCTGCCACTTCCATTAAGGTGTGGAAGTTGATAATAGAAATGATTTTCTTGAAGACACCTTGTGGGTCTCAGAGCAAATTTGGCCTTGCAAGTAAAAGTAAAGCAGAAAAATATCCCTGATTTTGGGGGAGCAGGAAACAAACACTTTCAAATCTTCTGTATGCATTATAAAGAAGCAAAACAAAATGACCAGTTTTTTTAAATAACCTTTATAGATCAACTTTAATGCCTAGACAACTACCTTAGACAGGCATTCTGAGGTTTAATTAATGTTTGTAAAACACAGAGATCCTCAAAGGAAAGGAGTTGTCAAAATAGAAATGATTATTAGTGTTTGTTTCTGCATGCGTCAGTCTATTCCAGGAAACTAAGTGACTTGGACTTGCCCATCAAATAAAATTCTCCTTGTGGCGCAAACAGAAAGGTAGTGGCTGGAACTGTTTCTTGGCACCCACATTCATTCCTGGACGAAAATCAATAAAGTGACCTGTTAACTGTGGTTTCTGTCAGTTTTAGATACATAATGCCTAGGACTCCCTCGTTCAGCTCATTAACTTTTCCACCAAACTGATGTGTTTCATCTCTGCTTCATTAGTTTAGGATAGAAGGCATTTTTGTTCTATAATCTAACAGTGGGGCAGATTTATTAACAAAATATATTTTTTATGATATGTGATAGAGAACTTTGGTATAACAAGCCAAAATGAAAATCAAAAATAAAGATTCAGATAAAGCAGATGATGAGCCCTGACAATTTTTGTATTACTCTGTCCATTGAATTAGGTTCATACTGCAGTCTCAAAACAGAACTTACCAAACAAAAAGTAAATGTTCATTGAAAAGAAGTCTTTGTTTCTCAAAGAAAAAATATCTTGACAATTAATCTGATATGTGAATTCATGCAGAAGTAGACAGACGCATTAGGTGTTTTTTCATCTTTGTCTGAAGCATCAAATATTAACACTGCCAGGGGATTTGATGAATTTACAATCTGATACAATAGATCAATTTCTGTTTTTCTGTGCCTCAATTTCTAAGATAACTGGTGGATAGACCAAGGATTGGTATCATCGTGTCATCATAATACATTGCACTTCTGCAGCATTTATTCTGAGGAGTTCTCAAAAGTATTTTTAATGCATGTTAATTGACCTGCCCAATACTGGTGAGAGGTCCTAGAGGTAAATGTCATTCCCATTTGAAGGATGGGAAAAGTGAAGTACAGAAAGGTTTAGTGTCATAACTTGACTGAGGTAATTACAACAGAGCTGGAAATAGAAACCAGGAGTCTTCCTTCCTGTTTTAAAAGTCTGGTCCTCTTCACCACTGTTGGTGATTCCTGCTTAAGCTGTATTTATTTAAATATATGAAAAAGTACCTGCCCATTTAAAACTTCCAGGTGCTTCTGCATTATTTGTAAAAACACATACAAAAATCCTTTAAAGAACAGAGATGTAGTCACAATGGTTGGAATGTGACTTGTTTTTGTTGCTTTGAAGGTTAATAAAAATCTTGATTAATTTAGAGCAGCTGAGAGGTACAGCAGATGAGTAGTTGCAAAGCCAAAATTACTATTCTCAGCCTTAGTTATCTACTTTTTAACCTAGTATCCATTTATTATGGAAGATATATGCAGAAATAGAAAAGTAAAAGATAATAGGTAAGATTTTCTGAAGCAGGTAAGTCCCATTTACCAAAGGGACTTAGGCACATAGCCATTGACTTTCAATGGGACCTAGGCTCTTAAGTCACTTAGGCACTTTTGAAAATGTTAAGCAACATGTGTACCTTGTTTCCATAACTGCTTCATGTACATTGCTTAAATGAATCAGAAAAATTAGGATTTTATAGCTCTGGTCCAGATTTTCCATGAACCTTCTTTCTACAAATAGAACTATTTCATTTCTAGTACATTTACTGATAATTATAAAAATATAAGACTACATAAAAACATCTAAAATGTAACTAATCAAAGTATGGTGCTATAAGTAATATGTCATAGATATGGAAAAAGTATATTAAAATGTCATATGTAGTGTAAGTGATATATAACCAGTAACAAACGAAACATTCCAGATAGCTAGAAATTGGTAAAAAGCAGATATTAGAAAAGGGCCTAATTAGCTGGTGACTGCTTCCTATGTGTAATAAAGCCCTTCTGATAAAGCATGGTTTTCTGCACCGATCCAGTACCATTATTTATACTCTGTGGTTTAATTTATTTAACTAGAGATGCTGAAATTCCAAAACATAATAGTTGGTGTTTGCTTTGGATGTGCACTAGGGCTGGGTATACCCGGCACAGTTTGCTTGAACCTGCACAATCAGTTTACAGGGTTTGGCAGCAGAACAATCTATGCAGGTCTGCTTGGAAACCATTATTAATAAATAACTTATTATTATTAATAATAGTAATAATAATAATAATTTATTATTATATGTATTATTATGTCTCTTTAAAAACATCCAAAAAGTGAACTTTGCAGACATGAAAGGAAAAAATCCCTGCTGTGAATGGTTTACACTACAGTCTGATTAAACCATGCACAGGCAGAAACGGGTGGGAGGAGAATGGAATACAACAATTACAAAATAATAATTATGTAGACACTTACCTATTTGTATTGTTTTAGTTTTTAATATTTACCCATTATCTCTTTCTTGTTATTTAATAACCCTTTTGCCTGATCCTAAACCACCAAGAACTCCCATCCCACCAGAAACCCCTTTTGCCAATTGCTCCCAACAGGTCTTGGAAATTCCAAATTCCCCTTGCTTTTTGTTTTATTTACAAGGTGCCAATAGTATTTCCTTCCCCTTCTATCTTCCCCCCATGTTCCTCTGTTTTGGGGGGACACTGGGTCATCACTGTTCCTTATGTAGTTTTCTGTGAGTGTCGCTGCCTTCCATAAGTCATAATTGCTGTGGTGCAATTGCAATGTAGGAAGAAGGCCCACTGCCAGTAACTTGCTGAATGAGGGTAGGACCAGGAGATGCTCCAAAATCCCTATCTTGTTACCTGAGGATTATCTAGCAACTTTATGTGAGGGCTTATGAGGAGTCTTTTCTGTACTGTCTAGTTGCTAGGGTATCAAGGTATTCCCTAGCAACCATAGTGAATTTATAGAATGTTTCTGCCCTTGAGCTTATTCTGTGGGCCACTGGCAAGGATGAGCAGAAGTGCTTTCCTATTTGACCTGCCCTAGAGTTTCTCCTCCCACAGAAGATCCTTTTTGGATTGGGGGACGGAATGACTCTTGCAGAAGGACTTTCTGAAGACTCTGCTCAGGGGAGGCCACCTCCTCTGAGAATTGGAAATTATAAACAAAAAAAGATAAGGGTAATGGGTCCTGGAAAAGAGGCACCAACTAGAGAAGTGGTAAACACAGACTGATGTTTGTGAACAGGATGGTAATTAAACCCAAGATGGTTTTGGTGCGGTCTGGGTTTTATGTGTCCTGTTTGCAGAGCCTTAATTGTCTACTTGCTCCTGGGAACTCTAGATCAAATATCCTAAAACTGTATAAAGGATGGACTAAACTTTTCATGAGTGTGCTAGTTCTGAGCTGAGGCGGTCATGAACTTGTGACCATAGAAGAGACCTCTTTGTGGAGTTTTGAATGACTTCTCCTGCCAAAGACCATGTTGAAGTTAGGGTGCTCTCTGGTAAGCTTATTAGTATGTGTATAGGTTATTTAATAGTTTTTTAATATGCTTCTCCTGTGTTTTTTTTACTTAAAGAATAAAATAAGCTTTCATAGGGAGTGCTGTGTGGTAACTTATGACTGTTGGCAATTATACTGTGTATCATCTCTGATGGAAGAAGCAAGCAGACCTGTTTTGGCAGGTTGTCTTTTACTGGGAATATCACAGTGAAAGCAAGGGACTGTTCAGTTTAGGAATACCCCAGTCAGAAGCGGGAGAGAGACAGATTTCTGCCTAAGAGGTGGTGGCCAGGGGAGATGGAAGCCAGAGGGTGAGCACCCTTACTGAACCACTGAGGGAAAATACAGGTGCAGTTGCCCTGAACTGTGACACTAACATATTCCTCTTGGGTCCATTAAATGGTTGTGGGCACCACAGTGTTGTCTCAAGGTATAACTTCAGTACTGCTCATAACCCGATTCCTATCCACATACAAAAATTGCTAGCCTGTGCTGTCATACTATAGGCTTTGTTTACACTAGCACTTTTGTCAGCAAAACTTTTGTCAGTGGGGGGTGTGAGAAAAACTTTCCCCTGACCAATGTAAGTGTGATGGGGTGGACTAGGCCCAAGGAAAGGAGCAGTGGGGAGGTCCTCCAAGCAGGCTAGAGAGGCTGCAGAGGAAGCAGCCGATCAGGGCCAAGAAGGGCCATATAAAAGGAGCTGCAGAATAGAGCAAAAGTTTGTAGCTGCTTGGAGCTGGAAAAGCAGTAGTATCATAGACAGTGAAGTAGTGGGCAGGGAATAATAGGCTCCTGGCTGGCTTCTAGTACTGAGCCTAAGATAGTTTGCTAGCAGGGACTGGGGAGCATTGAGAGAGCTCCTAGCTTGTTGTGGGGACTGAGTAGGACCTGAGCCTGGAGAGGGCCACAGGAAAATAGTGTTTCCAGGGAGGAAGCCCTGCGGATATGGCCCCATACCAGGCCTAGACTGTCTTAAAGACCATGAACACACCCAATTAGAGGGGGTGCTCATGAGAGGTGGGTGCTGACCCTGTTACATTTGGTACCAGAAGTGGGGATTTCAGACCAACCCCTGATTAACGAGGGGCACAATTATGGAGGAAGAGATCCACCTGTTGGTGGCAGGCTAACAGCAGCAGGTAACCATGGTACAGCAGCAGCAAGAGCAGCAGCGCACCCAGACCCTGCTGATGCAATTAATGGAAAACCTGCAGAGGCAACAGGAGGCCCACTTTGAGGCATAGCAATAGTGGCAGGAGATCCACTTCAAGCAGTAGGAGTGGATACAGAAGCAGTTGGATCATACCACACCCAAGAGCCTGGTCGGTTGGCTCTGGGCCTGGTGAAACTCTGATGGATGATGATGCTGAGGCCTTTCTCCAGACCTCTGAGCAGGTAGCTAAGGCAGCAGACTGGAAAGAATCAACTTGGGCAGCCTGCCTAGTACCATTCCTGATGAGTGAGGCACAGGCAGCATACTGGGTGGTAAGCAACGTGCAGGTGAGTTCCTACCCTGAGGTGAAGGCAGCCAGAGATGTACAAGCACAGTTTCCGGATGGAGTCATTCCAAAGAGGGGCACAACCATTGGTAGTGGCTCAGAAGTTACAAGACCTGGTGATGCGCTGGCTTTGCCCAGAGACCAGCTTAGTGGAGAAACTCCTGGATCAGGTGGTCCTAGAGCAATTCCTGAAGGTCCACCAGGCAGGCCACAGATCTGGGTAAGGCTTTTCCAGCCAGCCTCAGCGGGAGAAGCAGTCAAGCGAGCTGAGGCCTACTTTGAGGCTGAAGGATGGGAACAGCCCAAGTTTTATGGTAAACCAAGAGGGGTTCACCAGAGTGTGACAAAAGGGGAGTTGCAAGGGGGAAACCCCAATGATTCTATACTCAGGGGGCCAGGGAGCCCTTTAGCCTATAAGAGGTACTAGTGGAAAGGAGCTAGGAGACCTGGTAGTCTGCTACAGGTATGGCCAGCCCGTGCATATTAAAAAGCACTGCCCAGTAATGGGATGTGACTACTTGAACTGTTGTTACAGTGGAATTAATCGGTGAGGGTCTACTTCGAAGGTCAGGCTGATCCCACCATAGGTAGTGACAATCAAGCTGGGAGGAACTGTGGTTAAGGGTCTGGTAGACTCAGGGTGTGGGTATATTTTTGTTAAAGAAGACCAGGTGAGGGCAACTGGCTTTGACCGACACTTCCCGGTACATGTCTCTGGTATATATGGGGAAAACTGAGTCTACCCCACAGCAGAAGTTGGGCTGGAGGTACAGGGCCGGAGTTCGACTCCATGTCAGCATGGTCAAGGACCTTCCATGGCCCATAATCTTGGGGAGAGACTGGGTGGGCTACTCAACCCTCATGTGGGAAGGACCAGAACAGTGACCCAGGACCGAGAGGGTCTGGGCCCAGCTGGGAAATAAAGCAGAGGGGCTGGGAGCCATGGTAAGGAGACCTCAGAAAAGAGCCCAGAGGTCTGACCAGAATACCCCAGATGTGAGGGACCTGCTGAGAAAGTGCCAACAAGAGTCTGATGGGGCTAACGTCTCCAGAAAGAAAATTATTAGCCAACTGGTCTGGATAGAGCAAGAATTGGCCCGGATACAGGCCTTGCAGGAAGCATTGGCCCAGGCCCAAAGGGAGATGGATCAGAGAGCACAGCAGGAAACAACAGAGACCCAGACAGAGAGCTGGGCCCAGAAGAGTATGAAGGGGACCTAAACAGAGTACTGTGGGAATTCCGGCTAAAATACAAAGTGTGCTGACTAGCACAGAGGTCCAGACAGAGTTGCCCCAGCTGCAAGAGGTGAAAGAGAGAGGCTGGGATAGAGAACAGGACCCAAGATTAGGGGTGGGGGACTAGTGTGTGCAGGCTTTATGAGCTCCCTCCTAAGAGAGAAGGACCTGGTGAAACAACTGGAGGCAGTAGAAAAGGAACTTGAGGATCTCAAGTTCAAGAATGACCAGCTGACCAAAGAGCTCCAGTTCACCATGGAGGGAAAAAAAGCATTTGTTCCAGACAGTGTATGATTATGAGACCCTCGGTGTACAGAAACCCCAAAGCCCAAGACGTGACAGTGAGTCAAGGGATCATGAACACACTCTCCAGGTAAGAAAAACCTGGGAGAGTAGACTCTGGACACCAGGATAAAGCCTGACTAGAAGCTCTCCAGACAGTGAAGTCTGGGGAGAGGCAGCCCTGATTGAAATGGGCAAGGACTAATACAGACTATCAAGGTAAAGAGGCACAAGAGAAAAGGACACTGGTAGATCGGGGCACAAAGAGACTATAACTAATAGTCCTCCAGAAAGAGAAGTCTGGGAGAGGGAAGACCTTGCTAATCTGGAGCTAAATAGGGTAAAACGAGAGAGTACCCTCTCCAGAACTACCACCCCAATCCTGTCAAGGTGGGAAGAGGTGTGATGGGGTGGACTGGGCCCAAAGACTCCCTGCTGGAGGCCTCAGGGTTCTGTCACACCCATCCCAGGAAAGGAGCAGTGGAGAGATCCTCCAAGCAGGCTAGAGTGGCTTCTGGGGAAGCATCTGATCAGGACCAAGGAGGGCCCTATAAAAGGAGCTGCAGAGCAGAAGTTAGTAGCTGCCTGGAGCTGGAGAAGGAAGGACTGGATGCTGGGCTGGAAAAGCAGCAGGATCACAGACAACTAAGAGGGGACAGGGACCTGGGGTGTGAAAGGCACTTGGCTGGCTGCTAGTACTGAGCCTAAGACAGTTTGCCAGCAGGGACCAGGGGAGCATTGAGGGATCTGTGGGGACTGTGTAGGGATGGAGCCTGGGGAGGGCATCAGGAAAACAGTGTCTCCAGGGAGGAAGCCCTGGGGATACAGCCCCATATCAGGGCTGGACTGGTTTAAAGACCATGGACACACCCAACCGGGAGAACTCACGAGAGATGGGTGCTGACCCCATTACAATAAGTTTCACCAATGAAAGTGTCAGTGTAGACAGTGCTATGTTGGCAGGAGAACAACTCCCGCCAACATAGCTACTGCTACTCTTTGTGGGTGGCTTAATTATGCTAGCAGGAGAGTTCTCTCCTTCTTGCATAGAGTGTCTATGCAGGAGACCTTACAGTGGCGCAGCTGCAGCAGTACAGCTGTGCGGCTGTAAGGTCCATACTGTAGACATAGTCTTGAATTTGAGCTAGCTGGCCCATCAAAGGATGTAGGCTGAAGTTGGAATGCTACTGATGCTTTAGCTAGTAACGTAGGCAGAATGCGGCTACAGCAGCAGTTAGCACAGTTCATCAACTGATAATCAAATTACCCTGTGAGAGTGGTTTTTCATGGTGTGCCTACTCTCTCATGTTAAAACAATGAGGAGTCCTTGTGGCACCTTAGACTAACAAATTTATTTGGGCATGTCACAGTTCCTCCCCCACTCTGAACTCTAGGGTACAGATGTGGGGACCTGCATGAAAAACCTCCTAAGCTTATCTTTACCAGCTTAGGTCAAAACTTCCCCAAGGTACAAAATATTACACCCGTTATCCTTGGACTGGCCGCTACCACCACCAAACTAATACTGGTTACTGGGGAAGAGCTGTTTGGACGCGTCCTTCCCCCCAAAATACTTCCCAAAACCTTGCACCCCACTTCCTGGTCAAGGTTTGGTAAAAAGCCTCACCAATTTGCCTAGGTGACTACAGACCCAGACCCTTGGATCTTAAGAACAATGAACAATCCTCTCAACACTTGCACCCCCCCTTTCCTGGGAAATGTTGGATAAAAAGCCTCACCAATTTGCATAGGTGACCACAGACCCAAACCCTTGGATCTGAGAACAATGAAAAAGCATTCAGTGTTTTACAAGAAGACTTTTAATAAAAAATAGAAGTAAATAGAAATAAAGAAATCCCCCCTGTAAAATCAGGATGGTAGATATCTTACAGGGTAATTAGATTCAAAAACATAGAGAACCCCTCTAGGCAAAACCTTAAGTTACAAAAAAGATACACAGACAGAAATAGTTATTCTATTCAGCACAATTCTTTTCTCAGCCATTTAAAGAAATCATAATCTAACACATACCTAGCTAGATTACTTACTAAAAGTTCTAAGACTCCATTCCTGTTCTGTCCCTGGCCAAGACGACTACAGACAGACACAGACCCTTTGTTTCTCTCCCTCCTCCCAGCTTTTGAAAGTATCTTGTCTCCTCATTGGTCATTTTGGTCAGGTGCCAGCGAGGTTACCTTTAGCTTCTTAACCCTTTACAGGTGAGAGGATCTTTCCCCTGGCCAGGAGGGATTTCAAAGGGGTTTACCCTTCCCTTTATATTTATGACAGGGCATAAGCTTTCATGGACTATAACCCACTTCATCAGATGCATGGAGTGAAAAATAGAGACAACAGGTATAAATATACAGCATATGAAAAGACGGGAGTTGCCTTACTAAGTGAGGAGTCAGTGCTAACAAGGCCAATTCAGTTAGGGTGGATGCGGCCCATTCCCAACAGTTGACAAGAAGGGGTGAATATCAACAGAGGGAAAATTACTTTTTATAGTGCTAACGAGGCTGATGTGGCCCATTCCCAACAGTTCATAAGAAGATGTGAGTATCAACAGAGGGGGGGAAAAGTTTGTAGTGACTTAGCCACTCCCAGTCTGTATTCAGGCCTAATTTGATGGTTTTGGGTTTGCAAATTAATTTCAGTTCTGCAGTTTCTCATTGAAGTCTGTTTTTGAAGTTTTTTTGGTTGAAGAATGGCCACTTTTAATTCTGTTGAGTGTCCAGGGAGATTGAAGTGCTCTCCTACTGGTTTTTGAATGTTACAATTCTTGATGTCTGATTTGTGTCCATTTATTCTTTTGTGCAAAGCCTGTCCTGTTTGGCCAATGTACATGACAGAGGAGCTACATTCTTCAACAAAAAAACTTCAAAAACACTTCAATGAGAAATTGCAGAACTGGAATTAATTTAAAAACCTGAAACCATCAAATTAGGCCTGAATAAAGACTGGGAGTGGTTGGGTCACTACAAAAAATAAGTTTAATCAGGGTCCAGCTGGCCCTTATAAGAGGGCTGTAGGTCAGAAGTGAAGACATACTCTCTCTAGCTTCCTAGAGAGAGGCTTGGGTAGCTAAGAAGGGTACCTAGGGTGGAGCAGTGCTGGGGAAGGGCATAGGGAGCTGGGAAGCTCTAGCCTAGCAAAGCCCCAGGCTGCAGGACTATTGAAAGGCCTATGAAAGAGTACTGCGGCAGCCCAGAGATAGGCATCCCATCCCCCCCCTTTGCTGATGATGAGTGGTTCATAGACTGCAGTCTGCCCCAGGGAGTAGGGGCTAGATGGTGACTGGCAGTGGCCACTGAGGCAAGGTGGGGGTAGAGGGTTGGGGGGTCCCCTGGGTGGGGAGACTCAGATTGTGGGTTACTGCTGGAGCAGAACGCTGATGAGGAGGGCACCGGGGCCTGGGAGACACATGGGGGCCAGCAGCTGGCAAGATACTAGCCTGGCAAGGGCGCTCCTGGCTGGAAGAACTAATTCCCAAGGCAACCTACAGGAGCCATTGCATCGGTAAGTCGTCGCCCAGCGACAGCCTCGTTAGCACTGATCCCCCTCTTGGTAAGGCAACTCGCATCTTTTCATAAGCTGTGTATTTATACCTGTTTACTGTATTTTTCACTCCATGCATCTGATGAAGTGGGTTATAGCCCATGAAAGCTTATGCCCAAATAAATTCCTTAGTCTCTAAGGTGCCACAAGGACTCCTAGTTGTTTTTGCTGATACAGACTAACACTGCTACCCCTTTGAAACTTGTCTCTCATGTTAGGTTAGCTCCAGTGGATTAACTCACGCTAAAGGTTGCAGTGAAGGTAAGCCCTAAGTTAGATCAGACAAAAGCACATTATGACAACCTGGATGGGTTAGTTATGATAATTACCTCTGAGGTCATATGGAAGCAATAGACCTCCATCCTACTTCTTTTTTTGTCCTAATACAACAAGTATAATTAGCAACGAAATCCTGCTAGGAAGTGGAGTTGTAATTGGGTAAAGAAGCAAAGATGGATTAATTATCTGGAGCTATAATTAATTGGGGTTATTCTTCTCAAGTTTAGCACATTTTAAATGTATTTTACTAGTAAATTAATTAAGCATCACCAAGCTGAAGTCTTATGGCTCCAGTGACAGCAGGTAAAACCCATTTTATACTCAATTCCTGGTTGGATATCATTCTATCAACTCATTTCCATCATAAATTCTAAAAACAGTCAGCAAAAGAAGAGATAGCGGGGGTGGAGAAAAGGGTGGACTAGCCTTATTCTTTGACATTTTGCGATGGCGTATGTATTTGAATCTGACATAGATCAGATGTATCAATTTCATCCTAGTTCTTAATGAACCTCAGCTCACTT
This sequence comes from Lepidochelys kempii, assembly GCF_965140285.1. NCBI lineage: Eukaryota > Metazoa > Chordata > Testudines > Cheloniidae > Lepidochelys > Lepidochelys kempii. Next base: position 27,829,396 of record NC_136387.1, read on the forward strand.
TACAAAACTATTACACAATTGGCATGATTAGCACTCTCTAGTCCTTAGTGGCCCAAAGCTGGAACAGTAATGGTGTTACAAGTCCTGTGCCTAATTCACTCCTGCCTTGTATTGTCATTTACAGCTCTGCAAAGGGGGTATAAAATACCTGATCAGAACTGTAATATTTTAGATTTACTTTGCACAGGTGTAAAATACTGAACAAGGTGAAAGGCAGTGGACAAGCAGACCCCTGGATTGCAGAAATAAAGTGACAGAGTTGTGGGGAGAATCCTGTATGTCTTCCTCACTACTGCTGCAGTCCTAGGTGTTGATTCCAATTGGAATAATTGGAGCAGATCTTCCTGTAAACTCTAGTTGCATTGCATCACAAAGTACTTATAAAACAGACTTGTAGCAGTCACAACAAAAGCTTCAGTTTAGTTTGCTGTATATGACTCATCCTCTCCTTGTGAGGTGATAGTTATGAAAAATTTGAAATGAAGTTTTAAATCCTTAAACAAAACCATTGTTTCACATATGAGAGCCAGTTTAAATGCTACATTAATATTACATCTATAGACACATTATTTATCAGTTCCAGAACATAGTTAGAGATGCAATTGTGGATTTGAAGGTGGTTGCCTTTTTCTTTTTTTTTTAGTTTTTTTAAGAACCAATCATCAGAATTTTCATATTCACAACCCACTTAGTATCCCTTAGACAGGCTATTGGAAAACTATAAAATACACTTAGTGATCTTGCTGTAAGATAAGAGCCTATCTCCACTCCACTTTCACTGTAAGAGTGAAATTCTGTTAACAGTAATATAGACACAGACTGGAGTATCTTTAATTTTTTTTTCTATTTGTTGCTGCAGAGATGTGTAAAAGTGTAGGTATTCTGTCATCAGCTAAATTATGTGTGCTATGTGCTTCTTCGGTGATGTGTAGATTGTCATGCAGAGGAATGAAAAGGTGACTAGGTGCTAATAGGATGGAGATTTCCCTACATGTATTCTGCCACTTAAAAAATTCAAGGGGAGGAAATGATCACAAATTACTGCCTGTCCCAAATTGGTGTAACTTGTATTGAGTGGAGGTTCACACAGATTCTTCCACCACAGTTCCTCAGGAGGTGACACTTCCAAGATGGAGGACAAATATGACAGCCTAGCCAGGGATGCAATATCCTGAACAGGTTAGTAAAGAACCACCCCACATCTAGGGATCTCATTCTACAGGTATGGAGCAAGGAAACACCCCTTGCCCAAGACTGGAAGTCTCTCTCTTGTCCTGTCTAGGGAATGGCCCTATTAGGAAGCCATGTGCTGTTTCTGTCTCCCTCCTGACTCACAGGAGGCCCAACCACCTGGTTTTCAGACCACAGGATTTCTTTCCACCCTCTTCCAAACAGGCCCACATACTTTTCCATCCCCTTCTTATTTTTGTCTGCAAAGGAAAAGAATTTAAGCCCAAATACTTAGCTAAAATTGGTGAATAAGAGCTCTGCTTTAGAGCAATATCCTTGGCCAAATGTTAATCTCTCTAATTATTGGAGTTAGCCTTGCCTACTAGTCAAATTCTGCTCTCCTCTCCAATGGTGCAACTCTGAATCACTGGATCTGGTTTTGACCTCACTCTGATATCAATCAGCACCCATTCTAGGCCAATGGGGGCTGCGGGAAGTGGCACGGGCTGAGGGATGTGCTGGCTGCCACTTCCCACAGCCCCCATTGGCCTAGAATGGCGAACCGTGGCCAGTGGGAGCTGTGATCAGGCAAACCTGTGGATGCTGCAGGTAAACAAACCGCCCCGACCCGCCAGCAGATTTTCCTGATGGGCCGCATGCCAAAGGTTGCTGATCCCTGCCTTATAGCATGTGTTAAAAAAATTATAAATGAGATTAATACATGCAGCAACTTACAGGCTTTTTCTACAGTCCAAACACTAAACTCATTGATATACCCATCTTAACCATACTAACCTACAAGTGAAACAGACTGGTTTCCAGCAATGAATTTGTCAGTGATCAGCTGAGACCTAAAGCCTTGGCAAGAGCTCGCACCTGGTCTGCCAGAAACACAGAGGGCAGAAAATTAATTTGTTTGACCATTTACTACATTGATTTAACTTCAAAGTGATACAAATGTGTACAAAGTGTCATGTAAAAATGCAGGGGATTGTTTGTTTATGACAGCGTTTAATACTGTGTGTTAATACTTTAGTGAATGAAGTGCAGGGGTTAAATTCTGCCCTTAATAACATCCAGACACCTTGTCTGCATTTAGGTTGGCATTGATGAACCATAACAGGTAAGAAGCAATCACAAATAGCAGCAGCAGTAGCAAAAGAATGTCTACCAGTCTAAGAGACAAAAGTGAATTGCATTATTGAGAGGGAGGTTTTCAAAGGCACAAAGGGCAGTTAAGCACCCAAATCCTATTGAAAGTTAATAGGATTTGGGCACCAAACTACATTTGTGCCTTTGAAAATCTGCCAAATTGTGCCTTTGAAAATCTGGTATTCTTGCCAAACATTCAATAGTGAATATTGTCACTCACAATAATTTTGGAGCCCCGTTCCCCCAGCACAGAAGAAATGTAGGACTGGTGTATGCAGCCCTCTGTTGTCACTGACCCCACCTCCTCAGCAGCTCCTAGTGTAGGGGTATGCTAACACTCGAAAGAGAATAAGATGGGGAAAGTGTACTTATCTTTCAAAGATATTTTGGGCTGCTGAGAAACCCACAGGTAGTCATGCGAGGCTCCATGTTTCCCAAGGGCTACTCTAACTTATTCCAGGCTCCACCAGCCTCTGAAGGAGCCTGGAATCTGAGAGTTGCAAAAGGAACTTAGCGTACTACCTTTGCCTTCCCTCTGCCCCTTATTTCTTTTTGGTTTGCAGCAATGAGCCAAATTCAGACCTGGTGTAAGCAAGTGTAGCTCCACTGAAGTAAAAAGTTTGGGGATAGCTGGCACAATGGTTTACTGTACTATTTTCCATTTAGAGAGACATGAACTCAAATACTGATAGGTGTAATAGAGGTTGATTGGTAGTCCATTCATCCTAGTGGTTACTTCTCACACTCGGGTTGCTAACTTTCTAATTTCTGAGGACCAGACCCCACCTCTTTCCTCAAGGCCCCATCTCCCGCTGCTCCTGTTCCCTCCTCCCTCCGTTGCTCACTGCTGTCCACGCAGGCCCATCAAGAGCAATTCCGGGCCCCAGGGCGGAACAGTCAGTGGTCCACTGGATATTTGGGCGGTGTTGCACATGCATTGGCTGGTGCCCAGCGAGCTGTTGGCTGTGCTGCGCTGCTGGGCATGCTTTTCTGGGCTTCCACATGCCCTCCCAGCTGCCTTCGCCACCGCCAGTACCACCCCACACATGCTTAGGAGCCCTGTGGCCCACCCAGGCAATTGAAGGGGCCCCTGGGCAATTGCCCCTTTGACCCTGCTCGTTGGAGGACCTGTGTCCACCTCCCTTCCTTCCTTCTCCAGGGCAGGGAGAGGAACTGCAACCTGACATGGAACCTGTTGCCTGCCTTGCCCATGAGATGCAGGCAGGAGGTAGCCCCGGCTAAGCAGGGTCTGGCAACAGTTGATGACCCAGCACCTCTTGTCCACAGTAACCAGACTTTTGGTGTCCAGTCAGTACATCTGACTGGATACTGCCAGCTCCTTTGACTGAACTTTCCAGTCAAAAAACAGAAACCTGGCAACCCTAACACACACACAAACAAGACTGAACAAAACTGTCTTTTTTTTTTTTTCCCTCTTCTCCAAGAGAAGCTCAGAACTGGAATAGCCAGAGCACTGAAAATCAGGATCTAGGAATGAGGAAGTTTGCAATTTACCTGACTCTGCTATGACTGGTCTTGTGCAAACCTTCATCAGCACTAAACTTAGCCACAAATTATTTTGAAAAGAGCAGAGGAGGCGAAGAGAAGAGAGATCCCCATTCAATCCTCTGAATTTTGGCCTAGCTGTCTAATAGACAATGTAAAATAGTAGCAAGCAAGGTCAAAACAATCCATTATAGCTACAGAACCATACCTGCCACAGTGTGCAAACACTGTCATATCTGTTCTGTATGAACATAAGCATTAGCATGCAGTTGATACTAAATATTGTGAAAATTTTACATGAATTAAAACAACTTTTGCACAATGAGATTAGGAGTTTTGTACATCCTGAAAAGCTCACCCAGTAATTATGTAAGTGACAGTCTCACTTCAAACCACAGTATCCTGTGCTACTGAATATAATATGCATAACTGAATTTTGTATGAAATAAAAACAATGTACAGGCTGAGATTTTGAAGTAAATGCTGAAATGTTCCCTAGTAATTATAGAAATGACTGCCTCCTTGTATAATATTCCTGACATTATGTATTGCCTGCCTTATTTATTCATTTCCTGGATCTGTGTGCCTCTTACATAAGTATTCAGTGAGGTTTGAGCAGAGGGAGCGGTTTGAGCACATGGAGACTCAGCCTAGCAGAATTGTAGCTCCTCGTGTATAGGTTTTGGGTTCTCTTCCTGGCACTGGCCTGCTGTGAACTTGGCATTTCTGTGCCTCGTTCTCCTCCTACGCAATTTCTTGTCTGTTTAGGTTGTAAACTCTTGAGGGTACAAAGTTATGTGTTTAGCAGCTAGCACAGTGGGCCCCTGATCTTGGTTGGGGTCTCTAGGTGCTTCTGTCATGCAAATGACAATCACAAAAAGGTTTTGTAAAAATGGCAACAAGCTTAGTTACAAAAGGATATGATCCATTTACTTAATACTCCTGTACCATTCTCTGAGATCTTGTCCAGCCGTCAGAGCATCCACAAATTGGGGGAAGGAGGAGGCAGTGGGCAAGTATATTGCTTTTCTCTTTTAAACATTCAGAACCCCTCATCCTCCTGTTACTTTTGGAATGTCCAGCCATGTCAGACCTTCCCTATTGGTTTAATTTAAAATCTACCTCCCTTTAGGATTCCTCTCTACTCCTTGTCAGTTCTAGGTGCATTTTATTTAGATTTAAAAATGCAGTTTGCAGATTCCCTGCTGGGAGTCAAACAGCCTCCTTTGTTAGAGAACTGCAGCAGTCATGAAAATGGTAAGGACTTTCCTCTTCTCACCCACTTGAGTTGAAGTGGCTTTGTATGCCACATGCTGAGACCTTATACATGGGTCAGTACAAGGTTAAATCTTTCCAATACTGATTTTGTAAGTCAACAAATTTTAAAAATGAATTTCACGATATAGTGGGGAAAAAAGTCTCCTGAAAAATCATAATCTGTCCCACTACAATATGCAGTTAGATAGGAGCGAAATATATTTCATTAATAAAGTGGAGTTGATTTAACTTACATTGATAGAAATTGAGAATATTTTTATTATGCTATAATTCTTCTCTGCTCGCTTTCTTCAAGGCGAGTACTGTGCTTAGAACTAATTTTCATCTATTACACATTTCATAATACTATTAGTCTGATTAATTAATGTATAATACATCCTGGAGACTAATTTGTTTACTCCTAGTGGGCTCATTAGGACTTGCCTTATGAATGTGAAATTAGATTTTAAAGTGAGCCACCTTCTAAAGATTGAATCATATGTCTGTTTTGCAGAAACCTGACAAATGAAAATCAGGTAATCTATATCCCTTTGTTTATGTGCACAAGTGCATTAAAGCATCGCTAAAGCTAGAGACAATGCAGCCCAGCTTCCTGCAATTAGATAAATGATCTCCTTAATATTACCCATAGTTTATATGCTGCACACCAAAATAAGGTATATTAGGATAGTATTTTGTTTTTTCAAATCTGAATGGGGCAGTATCTGCATTTATCTTTTTTTCTTCACAGGAGATCTCCTTTGTTTCTATTTATTAAAGATCTCATCCAACTGCCATAATGAGTGAACTCTATACCCAAGTTGTATGTTGACCAAACACTATAAAATTTGGGAGCCTTTCATCAAATGTTGTAAGGAAGTCTGGAGTTTATAGAGTGCTGTAATATCATACTATAATTTCATAATATTTAAAGTTTTTGCTAAATTGACCAATGCTAAACTTTCATTTCCACATGCTTTTTTCATAATGGTTCTGGTTTGCATAATCTAGTAGAAGTGCATGGACATTTTCATTCATGAAAATAAGGTAGATAATATGAGAAACTGAGTGGTCATATAATAAGCAGGAACTCCAACTCCTGCAGGAAAGTTCTTGCTTAGATTTTGCACATCGTTTAAGATTTTTCTTTTTTTCTTTTTATCTCTAAAATATTCATTTATGTCGGTTCTAATTCTTTCTACATTTCTATTCTATAATTGCTGTTTATTCAAATAGGAGAGGCAATGGAATGCTTTGCATTTTAAGAAAGGTTCTTAAAAGGATAGATTTCAGTTTGGTAACCTTGAAAGCTTCATGGGTTAGTTAAGGCAAGTACCTACAAGTTCAGAAATTCATCCTTATCTGAACTCTTTGGTCTGCAAAATTGGATTGGAAAGCTCACCAAAACAGGCTCTCTGATAAGATTTCCTGTTAAGCTATTTCTATGTGAAAATTCTGACTTTCTCACAGGAAAATCAAAGGTGCATGATATGAAAATTAATTAAGCATTTTTTATCTCCTCCAAACTGCCACCAAGAAACCTTTACATTAAAAGGAGAGAAGATTTGGTGGCTTTTTATTAGTTTACCTGAATTGGTTTAATGATCCATATATATGCTGTCCTTGATGTGTACACATAAATTTTCATAAGGCTACTGAAAAATCACCTGTGTGTTTAAAAGAAAACACACACCTATATATTGCAGTTTTATTTTTAATACTTGTCTTTGCAGCATATTAAATTTCATTATGATAATGAAACCTGTAAAGATTACCCCCATCAGGAACCCTCTTCTCTCACTAAAGAGACACCCCAAAGATCAATCCATGGGGTGAAATCTTGGTCTTACTGAAGTTGATGAGAATTTTGTCATTGATTTCAGTTGGGCTGAGTTTTCACCCTGGGTTTTTTAAAGGAGCTATGATGCAGTTATCACTCTGTTTACTTCATGTTTTAAAAAAAAAAAGACCCAAAAGTATAACTTATGACTAGCAATGTCAGTTCTATGAATGAGCTTCCCGATATTGTAATTATATCAGTTAACACAAATGTAAGTTGTGTATATTAATAAATCTGCCAAACTTAATCTGAGACCTTCACCCTACTGTTGGATGCATGTCTGATACCTAATCTATTACATGCCTGAGTACACTGCTTGTCAGTTGCTTAGCATAACATTCATTGTATATATGTCAGTTTTTGACACCAGCGCTTTACCATTGCATTGCCAGTTCTGTGGTGCAACACAATGCTTCATGCAAAAAGTAGAAGAGCTGCTACTTTATCTCCTGAATTATGGGATGATGGTCTTGCCCACTAATGGCTATTAGTGCTACCATAAATAAAGACTACTACTGAGTCTCCTTACATCCAGAGGATGGTGGTGCTAATGCTTTTTGTTTTGCCATATGCTATTTTCAAATTTTGGAGCAAAGTGGGTTGCCACGCTGCCCAGTATCTCCACCCTCAGATCATTTTGTGAGATGAAGTCTCTGCCTAAAAGGCTTGCTTGCAAAGCTGGTTCTATAAACAACCAGTATTTTGTGGGTGGACCAGAATTAAATATGCACAGTAATATGAACTTTACAGAACAGAAACTTTAAAATTCAGAGGCCATTCCTCCTATTACAAATGATTACTTAAATCGATTACACAAATCTTAAGACAAAATAATTTCTTATTCCCATAAAAACATTTTTTACTTATATAGATTCTTGAAAAAGTGTATTTAACTTTTAGAACCACTGAATTACATCCCTTTATAAAAAAATTATTACTGTTGAGTACTGAAAAATAGCTGGAGAATTATTCAGTATTACTGGAACATCGTGGCATTCTCACTGACAGATTTTTATTTTTTTTTAGAAGAGTTATATTGCATTTGTTCCTGTAGGATATTAACCTCATTAGTGTATCTAGATGCTCTCCCAGAGACACTGTTGCACTGGAAATAGTACTGGTAAATGTAAGGGATAAGTAGATGGCCCCACTGCTCAGTGTTTTTTAAATTCTGTGTTTATAATATTCATCATTTCTCACCATCTCCAGTGCTCTGCATCACTGTTAGAGCTGTATAAATCCCAGGTCCCACGTAATAGCTGAAGAGTAAAGAAAATGCCTGTCCACATTACCAGTTTTTGGTGATACTAAGGATCTTGATATCATTAGGGAATAGACTCACATATTTGTGTCAGCATGACACAGATTTAAAGCTATACTACAAATGTGCTCCAGAGCCTGTTGAAGCTCTGTCAGATGGTAGAAGAGCAAGGCCGCAGACTAAAACACAGTTGTCAAACACTCCCCCAGAAACCTTTCCCTGATATACTTAGGGATAAATCTTGATCCCCATTAATTCAGTAGTTTTGCCTTTGCCTCCAATGGGAACAGGATTAGTCCCTTAGAGTAGTTGCTGGAGTAGCCTGGACAAGCTAATTTGTTTTGCTAACACAGCTCAGCCATGTTGGGGAAAACAGATCCATTTTGAAAACTAACTTTCCACTAGTGTGGACAGGGCTAATGAAATTTCCTTCCGAGCCTATCAGCACCTTTCCTTAATAATCAGCCAGAGGGATTGCTGTCTAGTAATAGGAGTCACCCTCCAATTCCAGTGGAGGCTAGTAACATGTACCATGTGAGTGGATAAGCAATACTGACAAGTAAAGATGTCCCCAGAGCGATTCTGCTGCTGCAGGTATTCTGTCTGATTCAGAATTGGATAAGCAAACCCTTCTTAATGAGTCTTCACTGTCTGTCTTTGACCCACCTCCACAGCAGTCCACTTTCTACCAATCTATGTAGTAAGATTCTGGGAACAGAACCCAAGCCTCTTTCATAAGTTATAAGAAGTGAAGTGTTTAATATTAAGCACCAAAATCCCTGAGTCTGTATACAGCTCAAGCAATGTGTATTGCTGCCCTTCATCACTGCTGCTTAAAGCTTTAGATTTTCTTAAACAGGTAAAACAATTTGAGTGTTGTGATTAATGTTTCAGTGAGAGGTCAGAGCTGTCATGCAGAAAGCAATTCTTGTGTGGAGTGGAAAGTTATAGAGTAGCAAACACTAGCACTCTACGCTATGCATCTGTGTAACCAAATGCAAAGTGGTACAACAACCTGAAGTTCCATATTTTTGCCTTCATTTTCCGCTTTCTGAATCTTTTAGTAAATAAATCACCCTATATAATTTTTTGAGGTAGATATTTTCTTGCTAAGCTGCCTTAGGAAGCTGATATTTGTGTGTCACCAACAGGCATGTTTCAGCAAGCAGCAGGTTACTAGAGAAATATCTGCCTCTATTGCTGGCCTAAGAGTAGAATGCTTAGTATAAACTGAAGTGGGTAGTGCAAATAGGTTGTAGGTGTGCAGTCACACAGAAATGTACAATAGTTGGAATAACTTCCATTTACAATCTCCTGTGAATCCCTAACTCCTTGAATTGAAGGATCAAAGAGCCAAGCATATTGGTGTGTAAGCACAGAGGGCAGTTTCTGACCCAGAAACATAAAGCCCCTAGCTTTTATGAAAAAGTGGTTTCGTTTGGCTTTGTTGGGGCGTGCAGTATTTATTTAGTGCCTTTCTCCTTAAATGTCCAGCATTGTTATTGACTAAGGCCATGTCTATACTACCAGCTAAATCAGCACTGCTGCAATTGACACTATGGTGTCGATTTAGCGGGTTGGGTGAAGACACACTAAGTTGATGGGAGAGTACAGTAGACACTGCTGTAAGTCAACCTAAGTTATGTAGACTTCAGTTACCTAATTTACTTAACTGAAATAGTGCAACTGAGATCGATTTACAACGTTGGTATAGACCAGCCCCAAGGTACTTTCACTCATACGTTCTTCAGGTTTCCCCACTACTGCAGTTGATAGATGAAATCCTATAACCTACAGAATCCTTATACTGATGAACTTTTCATGCTTACAGTAACATTATTGAAATTTATGTTGATCAAAAGTGAATTTTGGTTACTCCAGCTAATTACTTATAGGTCTGTTCAGAACCAATTTCTGACTTCCTGGACCAGCAAATGCATGGAGTATACATTTGACCTAAGGGGAGGGAGAACGCAGTGAATATATTGGGCAGAGGGTTCCAGAAGCTTCTTTAAAGGCAGAGTTTACAGATCTTGGATGCTAGGATTGTTTTGTCATAACACGTATATAATGCACCCTAGGAAGTGAAGAACTATCTGTGTATTATTTGAAGGCGTCAACAAGTTCTTGAAGTTCACTGGAGAGAAAAGGGAAAGTCTTGCATCACTCACTGGCTAATTAATCAGTGACACTGACACATTTCAAAGGAAGTCCAATCTGGAACTCCTTTTCAGAAGGGTGGATGCTATGATCCAGCATGTGTATGATGGTGGAAATGGATACAGATGTGAATTAGCTTCATGGATGAGTTTTGAATACAGGTTAAAGGACAGATCAGGGCTAGGCTTTTTATTCAGATCTGATGGCATAAAAGGAATATGACAAACTGTTCTGTGATTTGAGCCCAAAATTCTTCTGAGATTGCCACCATCTTGTTCTGAAATATTTTGATTGACTCATGAGAATTCCACCAGAAAATGGACTCTTCGTTTGAATCCAACCCAGTACTAAAATTAGCTGCAGGTTCACAGCTGGTATTCCAATCAGAACAACCAGAAATATCAAGAGAATCAGATATGAGATTTCATATGACTTTCCTCTAATTGTCAGAGCTTGAATTTGAGATGTGAAAAACAGTTCAGAAGAAATAAAATTGTCTCTGAACATGGAATTATTCTGTCCTGTTTCTAGCTCTTTGGGCCTGGACCATCTCTCTCTGTCTGTCTCTCCTGTAAAGTGACTAACACATTTGAGTGTTGTAAAAATAATTAATAACTGGACTCTCTAATATTCATTGCAGGAAGTGCTAGCTAACTCAGACTTCTGGGAAATCAAATACCTGATCTATATCTTTTGGTCCTCAACCAATCTCATATCTTTAACAACTAAATCCTTCTGCCTTTAAAATGCTTATAGAACATCTTGCCCTATTATGACAAGTATGGGGAGTCTGATTCAACAAATCTTTACTCTCATAGGAAACTCCTACTCTGGTGAGTAGACTTGTTGAAAGATCCCATTGTCTGTACTAAACCAATTTCAAAAACAATCTAAAAGTAAGGTCTGAAACATTTCCCATAAAGATTTTTTTATAAAATTCAGGCAATATTTTCCTCTGCACACTCATTCCTATTAATGTCACAACTAGTATGAATCAGGTTTAGCAGCCTAATCCTGCAACCCTTACTCATGTGTGTAGTCCCAGTGAAGCCACTGTGTTTTATTCATGGTAGTGAGCACTATGGCTCATATGAATGGCCTCATTTTCAGAAATGCTGAGCACCACCAACCCCAGCTGAAGTAAATGGGAAAACCGGGCCTATGGAAAAAAGTGAATCTGAGGTGAAGCCTGACTCCATTAAAGTCAATTGGAGCTTTGCCATTAACTTCAATGGGATTTCACCCCTGGTCTTTAAGTTAATATAATGGATTAAGATGGATCCTAAATCCTATTGAGAGCACTAAATGTGGCTAATGTATATTTCTTTTGTTTTTAATACTTAATTTTTTTCTTCAATATAGTTTATTTTTAAAAAGCATTAAAATTCTGTTACTTTCACCTCCTTTTGCCCAATCCTATCACCCAACGTTCTGCTATTGTGTATGTTCCACAAGGACAGCTTCAGAAAAGGAGCAGTGTTCCAATCTTAAAAGAAGATTCTGTATTGAAATTCTGTTTGATGAAAAAGATATACTCAGAACATTATCCTTAGTAATCACATTGTTAAAAGATCAAGGTTGTTACTGCTGTTGCAAATTAGGAAAACATTGGTTTGGGTTTTTTTAGTTCTTCCACACATTTTTATTTAAGGGATACAACCATAAATCTTTAGGTAGTAAAAGATAAATATTAGAAATGCTGTCAGAATAATTGAATTACATTCCACAACAAATATGCATTTTGACAGTAATATAATGGTATCTCTATGAAGAAACCCTAGGACTAGAGGAAAAAGTAACAAATGTTGTTCTGAGGATGGTGGATTTTTTTTTTTCCAGGAAAGATCTTCTGTATTTAGAAAGTGAGGGATGGATCATTAGTGAATGCTGTAATTCTATATATGAATTAGATCAGTAATCGTTTCCTGAAATGTTTCATTGTGTATCTTTATTGTATACTTTCCATGGAAGAGGAAAATAACTCCTTTATCTCCTATATCAGGGGTGGGCAAACTTTTTGGCCTGAGGGCCACATCGGGTTGGGGAAATTGCATACAGGGCTGCGAATGTAGGGCTGGGACAGAGGGTTAGAATGTGGGAGGGAGTGTGGGGTGTGGGGGTGGTGCAGAAAGGGGCTCAGGGCAAGGGGTTGGGGTTCAGGGTGCAGCAGGAGGCTCAGGGCAGGTGGTTGGGGTGCAGGAGGGGTTCAGGCTTACCTGGAGCAGCTCCGGGGTGGCAGCAGCGTGCACCGGGGGGCAGGGAAGTGGTGCCGGCCACTTCTGCAAGTGGCGCAGGACCTGCGGCGCCACAGGGGTGGCAATCCCGCAGGTCGGATCCAAAGCCCTAACGGGCCAGATCCAGCCCATGGGCCATAGTTTGTCCACCCCTGTCCTGTATGATGACAGGCTATCCATCACTGAACTTTCAAAAAAATATTGAATGAAATGACAGAATATTTACATTTATTTATGTTTTTAGGGTAAACAGCCAATATTAAGCCATACTTGGCACGTTCCTCTAAAAGTGAAGGAATCGCATTGATTTCAATGGGAGAAGGATTGGGTCCACACTATTGTATTTTTAATCATCTCAAGATATTTACCAAGAATGAATACATTCTAGCTTTGATTTAAGGCTTTCTGTGGCTAATGGGAAGGTCTAAGAAGGCTATTAGAGTTTGGCCAAAGTTTTCAGAAGTCTGGTAATTTTGGGTGCCTTAATTTTCAGGTGCTGAAAATCAGGGCTCTTCAAGGCGTTTCAAGTTGGGGGCACCCCCCTGCCCCCGCAAATCAAGTCACTTTAAAAAATCTTGGCCCTTGTCTCCCAAAAACACACAACCTCCATATTATGGTGCCTGGCAGTGTTAATATTTAGGCCTTGTCTACACTACCAAGTTATGTCGCCAAAAACTGCCTATTGTTAACCAAACAGTCAGTGCGGACACACTGCGATGTGACTTTTGTCGGGGAAAAATGCCTGGTTTTGGCGACTAAATACATCCACAACAATCAGAGTTGTCTTTTTCCTCTACATTTTTCTTGACAAAGTGCCAGCATAGACACGATGCTTGATTTCATCACTTTTATTGGCCCCTAGAAGGTATCCCACAATGCCCATCTTGACAACTCTAGTCAGTACTTTGAACTCCCCTGCCCTGCAGCCAGGTAACCAACCATCTGCCCCTCCCCTTTAGAAACCCCAGGAATTTTTGAAATTCCATTTCCTGCTGGCTTGGCGTGGAGTGGTCTTATCACATCTTTCCAGGTGACCATGGTGGGTTATCGCACCAAATGCTCTCCCTCTTGGACCACTGCAGAGCTGTTGGATCTGATCAGTGTATGGGGAGATAAGACTGTGCAGTCCCAGCTGTGCTTGAGCTATAGGAATTGGGATACCTACGGGCACATTTCTCGAGGCTTGTGCAAAAAGGGCTATGATCAGGACACGCTGCAGAGCAAAGATAAAGGAGCTGAGGCAGGCATACCCTAGGGCTAGGGAAGCAAACTATCTCTCCATTGATTCACCTAAGACCTGCTAGTCCTATAAGGAGCTGACGCTATCCTCTGTGGCGACCCCACCTCCACTGCCAAGAGCTCTGTGGATACTTTGGAGGGAACAGAGGTGGAGGAAAGAGGACCTAACCCAGAGGACTAAGCTCTTGATGAAGAGGTGGAGTTAGATGAAGATGTGCAGCTCCTGACAGGGTTGCCTGGTGGGGCAGACAGCCAGGAACTGTTCTCCACTCCAGAGATGTCTAGCTGGTCTGAGAAGTTGCTCTCCAGAGAGCAAGAAGCAGGAGATGAGATGCCTGGTAAGTGACTGCGGTTTGTGTAATGTGGAGGTGGGTACAGGGTATAGAAATGTGGGAGGCTGGCTGTGTGTCCATGAGCTGGACATTTCCCTGTGTAGCTAATCAGTACAGTGGAACAGGGTGTTTATCTATGCTGCGATCTCACAGGAATCCTCCAGAGAGATCTCCAGGAAACTTTCCTGGAGGTATTCAGTACTCCTGCAGAAGGTTCTGTGGCAGAGCAGCTTTGTTGCTTTCCCCCATTGTAGGAAACTTTCCCGCACCATTCAGCAATCACTTGTGCAGAGAGCAAAGCGGCACATAGGTGAGCAGCATAGAGATCAGGGTGGAAGGCAAAAGCATGGAGTAGATGTACCCTCATTTCCCTGCTTACCCTTAGCAGTGAGATGTCTGCTAGAATTACCCCTGCCTGTGGAAAAGTGTGGGAGCATTTTAGAATTTTTTCCCTGGAATGCTGCACCACAACCTTTGCAAAGAGTGTGTGCTCTTCTTCCCATGTGGAGTACCCTTCCCTCTCCCCACTCCTGCCAACACTCACCATGATCTGGGTGTTAGCAGAGATTGTTCCTGGCTAGAGTCAGTGAAAAGGTGATCGGAATGTTGCAAAAGGTGTATTTAACTGAAATGTTTCAATGCTGTGTGGGAATTTTACAATCCCACTTCTGTGTGTTGTCCTCTGTGCGTCACCAGATTTGGTCTTAAGGAAAACCCTATGCACCCCAGCCGAGCATCTCTGCCAGATAAGCGCCCAAGACACAGCAAAAACGACAGGTTCTGGGAGATACTGCAGTGCTCCAATGCAATAAAAAGGGAACACAAGGTGTGCTGGGAAAGCGAATGGCAGGACCGAAAAGAGCATCACGTTTAAGGATGCAGATGATTAAAGTAATGGAGAAGCAAACAGATGCTAAAGTCCTTAATAATGCTGCAGACTGAGCAGATCTGTGCTCAACCTCCACTGCAGGACATTCAAAACTCTTTTCCATGCCCCCTCCCCCAGCTCTGCCTGCACTTTACTTTCCACTTTCCCGGACTTCTCGGTTTCCCCTTCACTCCACCCCCCTCAGACAACTTTCACAAGTACAGCTGGATCTACACACAGCAGTGAAAGTTTGCCCTTCCCTGGTTCCTCCGTTCTCAGCAAACATCTGTGTTTGTATGTGCTGTTTCTTGTTCAATAAAAGCAAAGTTTTATAATGGTAAATCATCTTTATATTTTTTTCTACAAATTGAGATTGCAGGCACTACCCATACACACACTTGCATTTTAATTATTTTCTGACTGGAATATGTGGCCCCAAATGTCACCATTGCCTCCCAGGAAAACTAAATGTAATGTAAAATTGAAGTACTTCTGACTTGTGCTCATTGTCAAAGTGCTCCATCAAAGCCTCCCTGATTCATATTGCCCCCTCTGGGCTCAGGGGTGAAAGTGAGCCAGTACGGTGTACCGATAAGAACCTGCACCGGCCCATACCCAGCCACCCTTTTTGTCTCCCCTGTCGGCGGCCCTGACGGTAAGGTCTGTACTGGCAGGGCTGCCAAAAGGGGCAGGGATGTTAAAGTGTTGCCGCAGCAGCACTTTAAGGATGGTCCACTGCCGCTGCAGTGCTTTAATGTTGTTGTGCCCCTGCCCCCACCCCCGGGCGCAGCAACATTAAAGTGCTGCCCTGGCAAAGGACCCTGTAGCACTTTAATGTCCATGCCCCTTTTGTGTCGTCCCCCCCCCAGCTGCTGACAGGCCTGGGGTGGGGGCAAAGGGAGCAGCTGTCCTGGGACCAGCCCTTTAACAGGGCCCAGGGCTCCAGATGCTGCTGCCATTACCGCAGCAGAGGTGTTGGGGACCCCCAGGCCCTTTAAATCAATGGGATACCCGGGCAGGACGGGCCACATAGCATGGAAGGGCTGGCTGGGGGATACTGTCCCCTCCAGCCCTGCCCCTTCTGGGGGCTAGGCCCCCCACCCCGTACCAATAAGTGTCCTCAGTTACTTGCTCCTCTGACAGCCCTGGTATCTGGCTGCTCAAAATCAGCAGCCAACCAGTCTGCCTCAGTACTCCACCCCAAGGAAACCTTTCACCCTTAGCTTCACAGAGATTATGCAACGTACAGCACACAGCTATGGCCATGGGACTATAATCCTCATTAAGGTCTAACCCACCATAAAGGCATCATCAGCGCACCTTTAATCTGCCAAAGGTACATTCAACTGTCATCTGGCACCTACTCTGTAGGTGTAAGGGGTATGCCATGTCTCCCAGGATCACTATGGGCATTTCAACATCCCCCCCCCCCCCACAGTAATCTTCTGGTTTGGAAAGAAAGTCCCCACTTGCAGCTTTCTGTACAGGCCAGTGTTCCAGAAGATGCATGCGTCATGGACCTTCCTGGACCACCCCGCATTGATGTAAGTGAAATGCCCATGGTGATCCACAAGCACCTTGCAACACCATGGAGAAGTATCTCTTTCTATTGATGTACTCCATTGCAAGGTGGTCTGGTGCCAAAATGGCAACATGTGTGCCATCTATCACCTCTCCACAGTTAGGAACACTCAAACAAAGCTGTCCGCTATTTCATGCACATTTCCCAGAGTCACGGCCCTTCGTAGCAGGATGCAATTTATTGCCCTTCTTGCTTGAATTAACGCAGCCCCAATGGTCGACTTCCCCACTCCAAACTGATTTGCGACTGACCAGTAGCAGTCTGGAGTCGCCAGCTTCCACACAGTGGTTGCCACACGCTTCTCTACCAAGATGGTGGCTCTCATTCTGGTGTCTTTGTGCTGCAGGTCTAGGGTGAGTGCCACACACAGTTCCATCCAAAAGTTCTGCAGCCACTGCTCTTCATCCCACACCTGCATGACAATATGATCCCACCATTCATTGCTTGTTTCCCCAGCCCAAAAGTGACTGTCTACCCTATGCAGCTGCTCTGTGAATGCCAAAAGCAATCTAAAGTTGCTCCTATCCATACCATGCAGAATGTCAGGTGCCTGCAAGTCTTCCTCAGATAGGAGCTTCACCATTAACTGCACTGCCATTTGCAGTATCTTCATGATGGTTAACAGAGCATAGGAGGGTAGTGCAGGATCCATCCCTTCTCACAAAGATGCTGGGGTGCACAGCAAATAAGGGCCATTGCAAAAATGCAGTGAAAGAAAGCCGGAAGCCTATGTGCTGGGACAGAAAGCAATGCATTATGGGACATTGAGCCCAGTCCCAAGATGCGTTGCTATCTGCTCCACCTTCCCAAAATACCTAGCGACAGAAGGTGTCGAGCTAGACTGTGAGATAGGTACCCACAGTGTATTGCTCACATTGTCCATGATGGTGCTCCCAATGTGGACATGATCTGCCAACAGAAGGAGCAAGTGTGAACATGAAATTCCAATTTTTATTATGTCGACTTTTGGGTGTAGACATCACTTTTGGCAACAAAAATTGGTAGTGTAGACATGGTCTTATTGTGAGGGGTCTACTAATGTGAGGGGTTTAAAATTCAGTCAGTAAATCTGCTTGGCGTTGTTATTCTCCAGCTGTACAACATAACTTTATTATTTGTCAAAATTGGCAAGACTCCGTTTGTAGTCTGACCAAGGTAATTTCAATCTTTTAAAAGTAAAAGGTTCAAGGTAAGGTGTGAAAATGGAATACAGCAAAAATACAGAACCTTTTCTCTTACCTTCATACATTCTGAGACACACATTCATCCCTTGAAGAGCTCTTCATTTGAAAAGATGGTAGCCATGACTAAGCCATTTAAGGGGCTAAAGCAGAAAAAAATTGCAGAGAGAATCAACACTGCCCATTCAGGAAAATA
This sequence comes from Lepidochelys kempii, assembly GCF_965140285.1. Lineage (NCBI taxonomy): Eukaryota > Metazoa > Chordata > Testudines > Cheloniidae > Lepidochelys > Lepidochelys kempii. The sequence continues at coordinate 27,847,374 of NC_136387.1, forward strand.
GAAGCCCCTCCATTTAAATAAAATCAAGGGTGGGTTTTTTTATCAGTGTTTCTAACCTGTCACCTGCAATCAGAAAAGCAACAATCAAACCATTCAAATATAATTCATAATGGAAACATAGTCTGACATTTATCAGTCATCTTGGACCTCAAAGTGAAAGCTTCTTGTGATCAACTTCAATAGAGAGATCCCAATAACACAATAATATCACATATTTCTTGGAAAGTCTGAGATTTTGGGGGGGTTAAAAAAATCGAGCAGCTGTCAGTCCTGTCATCTATTAAAAATAAATGCTTGTTTTTGAAATAAAGAAGCCACAAACACACATGCACACAGCATTCAATTTAATAAATTCTAACCTTTCAGAATGGGAGCTTTGCTAAGAATGAAGAACACAAGGTGAAGGACAGAATGAAGCATGCAGCCTGCTGCTCCAATGCTTCACTGAGAACAGATGGTCTTCTGAAACAGTCCATTTGTGATCATTCCATAATAAAGATTAAAGTCGCATATCCCCTACCAGAGGTGCTTTCAGCAGGCTGCCAATTTACAGAGTAAATTCTTGTCCCTCCCCCTTCAGCATTTGATTCCACTCCACCCTGACTCTCAAATCTTTCCATAAAAAGTCAAAATTCAGATTTTTATGTTACAATTATTTTTCAGCTATAAGGAACTGTTTTATTGTTCCAGACCTTAATCTTACAATAATGTTTTAGTTATACACCTGTCTGAGCCATATTCTGTTTACAAGGTGTGTTAGGTTGATAATGAGACAATGAATGCAGGGCATTTTCTCATTGAATCTGTCCTTGTGAGCTAAGTGTGGGGGTGTAACTGCAAGGTGGCAGCTTTCAGAGGAGCAGCCGTGTTAGTCTGTATTTGCAAAAAGAAAAAGGAGTAGTTGTGGCATCTTAGAGACTAACCAATTTATTTGAGCATAAGCTTTCGTGAGCTACAGCTCACTTCATCGGATGCATACTGTGGAAACTGCAGAAGACATTATATACACAGAGACCGTGAAACAATACCTCCTCCCACCCCACTCTCCTGCTGGTAATAGCTTATCTAAAGTGATCACTCTCCTTACAATGTGTATGATGATCAAGTTGGGCCGTTTCCAGCAGCTGTAACTCAAATTGTAAACACAGTTGAGAGTCTGTTATAAGTTAATTTGAGGTTCTTCCCAAAAGTTGGCTGCAAACTGTTATTTCTACTGGTTACAATGGATCTCACTTGTGCCACGGCAAGTTGGGTAACAGCGGACAATTACATAATAACTTGGGATAGTTACACAGAATAAACAATAGCATCTTGTAAATGACATGCTTACAGTTTAATGTGGTCTGACTGCAATTTCAGAGATCTACTCACCTCTTTTGTTTTTTTAAATTCTTTGTATAGAAGTTTGTCCACCTGACACCTTGTTGCTACTAATTGTATTTTTTATATACATACACAAGCACAGTATAAGGAGAATATTAAACATATGACTGAACTGTAAATCTGAATATCAATAAGCTTTGATAATAAACAAACAAATATTTATTTAGGGCCAGACGCTGCTACCATTGGAATCAATGGGAGTTTTCCCCACTAACTTCAAAGGGAGCAGGACTGGGTCCTTATTGTATATTGGCCTAAGGTAACTCTCTTCTTTTCTGTTAAGGCTAAAAGTGGAACACATGCTTTCTTTCTCCCTTCTTCAGTCACTCACTGTCACTATTCACTAATTATTCAGAGAATTTTTTGTGGAATTGTATAATTCTTATAATACCTGATGAAATTATGTCAATTTTACAATCTAATAAAATGAGGGATAAATAATAATTACATAACTCAAAGGGTGCTGTGAGGGATAATTAGTTCATATATATATATATGTTTATGTATGTGTGTCTGTGTGTGTGTGTGTATATATATATATAAAATTTTAAATACTACTATTTCTCCACAGTATTGGTTTTGCCTATTTATTTTAGACAATGAATAGATCTGAGTTGCCTTTATCCATGTCTCAAATTACTGGACAAGTTACTGGATAGATTTTCTCCTCCCCTTTCATTACTGCTGTTTGAATTCCAGTGGAGGAGTCTTCACTAATGTTTCGATTGCTGTCATGGCATTGTCTAATTTTGTGATATCACACCTGAGAAATGTGATTGATAGGGTTTTGGAAATAAGCCTGGATGTTTCTAGAGAGCTTGGCCCAGTGTAAAAGAAGAGGAATTCTAATGTGGTTGAGGCCTAATAAAAGCTTTTGTCATACTAATCCTCATAATGGTTGTGAGATCTTTGTACTGATGATATGGAAGGAGTTGTGAATATGTACTGAAAATATATTTTACAGTCTGTGTCCAAGGCAAAGCTGACAAACAACAACACTGATTCACCTGCCTCTCTGTTGGCATATTAGATTGAGCATTGTAAGCCAACACAATGGAAGTGCCACTTACATATGAAGTCAACAGAGCAGCAAGACACTGGAGACTGAACCACAGGGGGTTGTCCTGTCTCTGGAGGCAGACAATGACTTTGGGGAATATAAGAGGAAGGCAAAAGGATACCCATTTATCCTTCACCGGGAAAGCAAAAAGAACCTGGCTTTTTGCATTCATGATAGGGGGATCCCAGCGTGTTGGTTGGAGATGCTGGGAAATTGCTTTAGGTGAGATAAACTACTTTAAACAATGGTTTTAGCCTGTTAAGTTTAGATTCTAGGAAGCATGTTACACTTTTTGGTTTATATGTAGCAGTTTTTGTTTCCAGCATTATCCTTATTCACTATCTCGTAGATATTAACCTTAGATAATACATGTATGATTGTTTTCACTATAAATATACCAGTGTTGTGGTGTTCTATTGAAGCTGATCCTCAGCTGAACCAGACAATCTGGTGTGTGGACTGTGTGATGTTCTGTGCCTCCGGGGAACACCCAGCACCCCCATGTTCATCCTTATAATATGATTGTGTGGTATCTCATGCAAAGTTTGTCATGTCAGGTGTATTTGGAAGGCTCATAATGTATTGAGCATTGTTGTTATGGTAATGTTATAGTAATCATGGTTATAGTAATGTTTATAGGTTGTAATTTCATGTATAGTTATGAGGCTGAAAATGTGTCCTTATGGCTTAAAGCAAGCCCAGGCAAAAACTCTCCAGAAGCAGAGGGGCAGTTCACACCTCAGCAGAGCATGTATGGGACAAACCTAGCCCAGCCTCACAGGAACAAACGACACTGGCTTAGGCAACTAAAAAGGGTCTGTTGGGGTCAGTCACCCCCCTTCCTTTGGTCAGTTTGGGACTGAAATGAGGTAATACTCACCTGACTCTGAAGTGTGTGTGTGGGGGGGGGGGGCAAAACCAAGAGGGAAGAAAGGACATGATAAAAGGGAGAGACGTTTGCCATGCTCTTCCTCTCTCTTCCACCTCCATCTATAGACATCACCACCAAGCGACTGAAGCGCTGATCAAAGGAGAGAGCCTGGCTGAAGGGCAACCAATCAGCCTGTGGTGAGAAGCATCTAAGTTTGTAAGGGCACTGGAATTGTTAAGATCCGCTTAGAATGTGTTTTGCTTTTGTTTCCTTTGACCAAATCCGACTTGTTATGCGTTGACTTATAATCACTTAAAATCTATCTTTGTGGTTAATAAATCTGTTTGTTTACTCTACCTGAAGCAGTGAGTTTGGTTTGAAGAGTGTCAGAGACTCCCCTTGGGATGACAATCCTGGTACATATCAATTTCTTTGTTAAATTCACAAACTCATATAAGCTTGCAGTGTCCAGCGGGCACAACTGGACACCGCAAGATGGAGGTTCCTAGGGTTGTGTCTGGGACCAGAGATATTGGCTAGTGTCATTCGGTTGCACAGTCCAAGGAGAAGCTTACATGCCAGAGGCTGTGCGTGAACAACCCATGAGTGGGGGGTTCTCACGGCAAAGCAGGGTAAGGCTGGCTCCCAGAGTCAAGGATCGGAATGACCTAGCAGATCACTGGCCCAGATAACACCAGAGGGGAATGTCACAGACTTTTACGTGGGAGACAGCTCACCTGATCATTTCTGTGAGTGTCCACTGGTGAAGGCATCAAGAGGGCTCAGGGTGCACCTAATGTTAACCTACAAGGCAAAGTAAGATCTGCCAGAGCCCTGAAGAGATTTCTCTGAAGCTCCTGCTGCAGCACAGTCCCCCTGAACCCTATCATTTCAATCTAACCCAAATATTCAATCCTTGGAACACTTCTCTAGCATCATATAGGAAACAAATATTTCATTGGAAGAATGAATTCCAAAATCAAGGATCTGCCCCTCAAAATGCTATGTCCCTGCCTTTCTTGCAGCTTATAGTTGGGGGGGCAAGGTGGGTGAGGTAGCACCCTTTATAGGACCGACTTCTGTGGGTGAGAGAGCCAAGTTTTTCAGCCACACAGAGCCACACTGCTGGACACGAAAATAATGGACTGAACAGAGACTGGATTTATGGTTTATCACAACAATCTGTAATCCACTAACACCCTCTTTTTGTCATGACTGTAAAGGTATTAATGGGCCACTCTACCTTGAATGGTCCCTTAGAATATGTGCTAACTACTTATGCTAAACAATCTGTTCCACCTTGCATTTAGCTGTGACACTGGAAGTACCTTTCCCAGACCTGAAGAAGAGCTCTGTGTGGATCAAAAGCTTGCCTCTCTCATTAGCAGAAGTTCATCCAATAAAAGATATTACCTCACCCATTTTCTCTAATATCCTGGAACTGACACAGCTACAACTCCTATGGATATAGCTTATAACTGGGACAATTAGTGAAAGTGTATCAGGTAAAGGCAGGTTGTGTGCTGGATCAGAAAAAAAAATATTGCATGAATACACACATACACAAGGAGGTGTTTATTTTTATGTATAATTCTCTTTAAAACTAGATAAAGTATTGAGATATCTTTCTATACTCATGTTATATACATCGTTTATAGCTTCATGTTTTCATCCCGCTTTTGATTTAAATATTTGTAGACTTTTTTTTTAAAGTGATGGGGAATCCAGGCAACTTAAGTACTATGTTGACAAACATCAGCATTTTTAGGTTTTTTGTTTTTTCTTGTGGTTGTATCTGAAAATGTTTGCTTTTAAAGACAAATTTAGTCACATCAGTATACATGAATTTTTAAGTACTGCAATATTATTAGCGGAATTCCCACAGGTATATACTGTGTCTAAAGCCTGTGCTGATCTAAACAACTTGAAACGGGATAAGGACATGTCTTTGAAAAAAATATGTAGAAGAAAATAGTTTGACAGGCTCCAGGATGAATTTAAAATCAGTTAAAGAGTAGCAGTTACCTTGTGGACATTTTTGAAAAACGTTCTGTTTAGAAACAGGTCTGCCTAAATGTCCTTTCTTTTCTGAGATGATTCTTCCTATTTTTCTAGTTGGATCATCCGCTGTAGATTTATGCATGATATAAGCCCTGCATATATGCATTTCTGCCTACAAAGGGAGAGTGGTGGTTCTACCCCATCCTTAGCCCTTGGGGCTCTGAAAAATAGAGGCTATTTGGATATTTAGAGGTGGAACCAGAAACAGTGATGCTCTCTGTGGCTGCATCCCTTGCTATATACACAATGCCAACTTAAATGTGTTCTTTGAAAAATGGTTTGGACTAAGTACTGGAGCAGGTGTAAATCCTTTAATGGCAATGGGCAAAGTTCAGAGGTGACGTACATGACCGTATAAATTCACACATCAGTGTAAACTGATCCAAAAATTAAAGGAAGTTGTGGAATAGTGTAACAAGTCCCAGCTGAGTTGAAGGGAGTTTATACAAAGTGGACCTCTATTCTTACACTTTTTGCGGTTTGCCTATGACTACCTATAAAGCAAGAACCAGAGTGTCTCTCTCTGGCCCTTGAAAAAGGCACTATCTTTGCCCGCTACCCAAACAAACTTTCTGCCAGAAGCCTCATCAGAGAAGGATCTCTCCATTGTGTTTTAGAAATTCTTGATATGACAGTTCTGTAACTGAACTGTAACCTGAACGATTGGAGTGGGAGGGCAGGCGCAGAGCTGCCAGAGGGAGATCAGAGTTGGTTACAATGCAGAAAGCTGCTTGACTGCATGGAAACTTGCCAGTGTAGACAAGGCGTGAAGCTATGGCTACACTAGAGAGCCGCTATAAGCTCTCTAATGTAGCCGCTCTAAGCCAACAGGAAAGAGCTCTCCCATTGGCTTAACTACTCCAGTCTCCATGAGCAGCGGTAGCTCTCCTGCCAACATAGCACTGTCCACACTGGCGCTTAGGTCGATGTAACTTATGTCGCTCAGAGGGGTGGTTTATTCACACCTTGTGCAACTTAAATTATGCTGACATAAGCTGTAGTGGACATAGCCTAAAATAGGAATGGACTAAATGTCTGTGATAGACTTTATACCATTTTAATTTTAGATGTTGCAGAACAAATGGCAGAAAACATTTTCTGCTGCATCTTTCCTTGTAGAAGCTTTAAGATGTTATTTGAATGCACATGCACTTTTGTTGTTACTTTGCTCTGTGCTCTGTTTTAGTATCTGGTCTGACATTATCTGTGTCTGATGTGGGATTACTACTGCAGACTTGGTTAGATACCTGGGGCCAGATCCTTAGCTAGTGTAAATCAACATACTGCCATTGAAATCTATGGAGCTACACTGATTACAGCATGTGAGGGTCTGGCCAAGTATTTGTTTGACTCTAGGGTTAAGTTTTATCAACCGAATTATTAATATTAAGAATGTTCACACTGTTTAAGTGACTTATCTTCTGAAATGCATAGCCTTCTTTCTCCTTAGTATGTTGGAAAGGTTTCATAAATATTCCCAGCCAAGGGGCTGTTGTGTTGTTTATCACTGCCAGGATGATTATAACATGTGCAAGTCATGCAGGACTCAACCCATCACAGTATCTTTAAATAAATATGGTTAACAAAAGGGTCATGTGCTTTTGTTTCATTATGCTGTCCATCACAGCTGATTACCAGGCTATGTGCACAAGTAGGAGCTCTCTTTTCTAATGAGCTTCCTCCCTTTGCTGTGACTCATTCAGTGATGCCACAATCCACTGTTTGCAACATCACAATTTATTACCATGGAAGTGAGTTTGTTGTCACAGAACATTTGATTGTTTATTTCACTGTGAATGTAGTTGAGAAGAGGAATTGACTGATTAGGAAGGAAAAAGCTTCTATTACACACATGCACCTTTGGTAATCAGCAGTGATAGGGAAGGAAATACAGCAAAATACATGGCAGTTAAATTGAGTCAGTAATGAAATATGGTTTGAGGATACTGGTTGGAGAACAGATTACTGTGTACAAGATTTTTAGGCACTTTATGCATTAATATTAGGATTACTTTGTCCCAAAGAGGTGAAGCAGAATTAGAATTCTGTGTATCCACATTTAATTTTAATGTGGTCAGTTATTGACTGGAGACTTGGCTACAGAATATTTTGAGCTGGTTGTATAATATACCTTCAAACATAGTGAATTCCAATATTGAAGGAAGACCATTCCAAATACCAGAATGAAAAATTAGCGTAGTAGGAGTCTGAAGATGAAGAGGCAACTTAAGTAACGGCTAGTTACAAATTGTGAACATGCTCACTAAAGCCCCTTGTAGGTTAGAAAGAGGTGTTTTAAGTTAATGATTGCCAAATAATTTTATCCTCAAAATTACTAAAAATGTACAGACTAGAGAAACAAGAACTGGTAGGCTAAATCTTAATAATTGTCTCTTAATGTCAATGTCAATCTGAGAACACCGCCCTGTATCACTGTGCGGGCTTCACAGTGAGGGGAAACCTCCCATTGCGGTCAGCAGAGAAACTCCCAGCTGGCTTGACGCCAACAGTCTAGGGGCTGGGGGTTCTCACAAGCGAATCAGTCTGTTCGGTTTGAAATGGGTCGGATTTACCCTGCTGCTTTAAGCAACTCGAGTTTGTGGGGGGAGGGATAGCTCAGTGGTTTGAGCGTTGGTCTGCTAAACCCAGGGTTGTGAGTTCAATCCTTGAGGGGGCCATTTGGGGCAAAAATTGGGGATTGGTCCTGCTTTGAGCAGGGGGTTGGACTAGATGACCTCCTGAGGTCCCTTCCAACCCTGATATTCTATGATTCTATGAATTCAGGGATGTGACTCCCGCTAGTTTAGTCACATGGGGTTCTTAGCATGCTTTGGGGATATCACAATTAAAAACAAGCAAAATAACCACAACTATAAATACTTTATTGTTAAAGTAAAGGAAAGAAAGAAAAAAAATGAAACAAAACAGGGCACAAACAATAAGCAATGGTTTCTTCAGTTCCATTCAATTCTGTGAATGACAGATTTTTTGGTTTGCTGGAAGCTCAAAATAAATTAGAGGGAGGAGGGAATTGTTTCCCCTCAAAACCAAAATATTTTAAAAATTTCCAGAAAATTGAATAGTCAGACAAAATTAATTTCACATCAAGCTAAACCTTCTGTTTGGCATTAAATATTTTGTTTCTAGACATTTTAAACTTTTTATTAAAAGCAATGGAAATTTGGAAACAACGGACTAGATTCACAAGGGGATTTAAGTGCAAAATCAAGTGGAGGAGGAGAAAGAACAGGTGATGGTAGTATCCTCCTTATCCCCACTAGCCGCAGAGCAGGCACTTGAATCCCCTTCCCAGGTGAATGCCTTAATTACTAGTCTCTGGGGTATGAGGAGGGCACCACTGCCACCATCATCATCTGCTCCGCCTTGATTTTGTGCTTAAGTGCCTTTATGGCTCTAGCCCCCAAATCCAAACTCTTTGTTTTCAAAATGTCAATATAAACCACTTTTACATTTCCAAAGGTATTTATTTTCCTTTCCAATCAAAGCAATTTGCTGAAATTGACACCAACTGGAGGAAAAAAATTGTTGATCAATCCAAATTCACATCTTTGATGGAAAACAAAGTTTTGTCCAAACTTTTTTCCTCGCCTACTTACAGTCCCTCTGCATGTGTTTGTGGGTAGCTTCAAACACAGAGATTATACCTTTAAAAGTGGTTCTACTCAGGTGGAGACACTCTTCACTAAGTAAATTAAAACTCAAATATATTAGTCCCAATATCACTAGTGTGTCCTGTTTTAGGTCATGTTTACACTACAGAGACTATAGCAGCATGGCTTCAGTGCCGCAGTGATGCTGACATAACCTGTATTGTACACGCACCTAAAGAAATAGAAGGGTTTTTCCCATCTCTGTAGGAACATATCCCTTCCAAGCAATGGTAGCTAGGTTGAACGATGCATTCTTTGGTCAACCTAGCTGTGTCAGGTCAGCATGGCTACAGCATGAGGGAGGGGGGAGGGAAATGGATTTTTCACCACCCTGAACACCATAGCTATGTTGACCTAATTTTTAAGTGTAGACCAGGTCTTTAAGGTATCATCGCTGATTAAAACAGTTGGTGAATCCTGTTTGGTTTATCATGGGTAACATAAACAGTTGATAATTGTGCAGAGGTAAATAATCTTAACTAAATCCTATGAAACTACATTTTAAACTTAGTTATTTAAAAAAAAGCCATTCAAGGAGCAGTCTTGAGGCATGCAAATAATTAATATTAAGAATGTTAAACTCAAATTAAATTTCAATATTTCTTTTTGTTTACCAAGCTTAGCTTCTGTCTCCTTTCTAGAAGTATATAGTCTAAACAATCTGGTGTTTAGCAGGAAAAGCTGTTAGTACCTTAAATTACAATAGCATCTCAATATTTCATTAAATATATTATAAGAAAAATGTAATCTAATTACTTGGCAGAGCTTTTGCAAATTCCATATCACCAGTAATGCTAAAGTCTCTGTGATTTTGTCATGTTGCAGGAGCAGTGTGGGACTGGAAGGTTACTTTTTCTTGATGCTCTGAGGAGGCTTCTTTCTTCTTAGCTGTTTTGTTGCTGCTGTTTGTTGCTTGTCTAGATAAGATGAACAGGCTGAGCTGAGCATTGAGAGTGTAAGAGAATAAGCATCTGTAAGAATGCATAAAAGTAAGAGTAAGACAACATAAGCATCCGAGTGCACTTAGTTCACAGAGATGTATACTCTTCTGTTTGCATAGCGTCACTGAAGTTGGAAGGCACACCTCTTTGAGGAGCTTGGCTGGATTCAGATATCAGCCACTGTCAATTTTCATTGGCTCATGGCTTCAAGGGATTGTATTGCTGGTATCTTTAGCTCATGGATGTGAAATCTGCAACTTTATGGTTATATTGCTCTAGGCTTTTGTGGAAAAACATTCTCAGAACATCTTTAAAGATAGAAAAGGAGTACTTGTGGCACCTTAGAGACTATCCAATTTATTTGAGCATAAGCTTTCATCAGATGTTCCCCACACAGACTGTGCACTCACATCTGTGCACTCACGGTCTGTGTGTGTGGATATGAATGTGTGCATAGATGTGAGTGCACGATCTGTGTGGGGAACATCCGATGCAGTGAGCTGTAGCTCACGAAAGCTTATGCTCAAATAAATTGGTTAGTCTCTAAGGTGCCACAAGTACTCCTTTTCTTTTTGCGAATACAGACTAACGCGGCTGTTACTCTGAAACCTTTAAAGATAGAGTTAAAACTCTTCCTTGTATTAAATTCATTTTCTGAGATATCCCTTCAGCTCTATTCAGGGTTTAACAGGTGTTGAATTCTGTTTCAGATGAGTCCAAACACCTCTATTTCCTATACAAAAGTTGTTCAGTTCTTACAATAGCCTTATTTAAATTAAGTGATTCTTTAAAAGTATCTTTTAACTTAAATGGTCATCAAAGAAAATATTGCCTTTTCTTAGCAATTCTTGGAAATGTTCTTGTCTTTTGGGATTTGATAATGAGTTGCTTAAGCATTGCCAGATAACTGACTAATTCCCCAATAGATATCAGATTTTCTATACTCAAATGGCTTCTTATCTTAGTATAGCAAGTATGACCTTGCTATATTTGTAAATAAAATATATTAGTATCACATAGTGATGGTATCAGGACATTATTATTAGAAAGCTTTCATTTAGATGCAAAATATTTGCAAATATGCATCTCAAAAGAAGCTTATGATGCTTAAGCATTTGATGGATAACAAAGGTTTTCACATTTTCCAACCACAGATGTTTAAAGAAGGAAGACTTAGTTTTAAATACATATAAAGATTTCTAGAAATATTCATATTGCAAGCGATTTATTTTATAAATACTCTAAGTTTTTCTCTTTTCAAAGAGGATGGGTGAAGAAGCCCACTTTATCACTTAGGAGTGTTAGGAGAGCTATAAACTAAGCATCAGTTCTTGTTGGAATATACTGAAATGATTATCCTCACATTCTGTTACACAACCAGATCTCTTTCTAAAACATAAATATCTTACAAGTTTGTTTTGTTCAAATGCAGATAATGTCTATGTCAAACTGGTATCTTGTATGGTGTGTGTGTCTGTCCGTGTCCGGTTCTTTGAGAGCATATTCTTGTTAGCTGTTTGCTTTTTAGTTAAATGCTTCTTAGATTTATAACCTACCCTTTGTAGTACCTCTACAAATTGGAAATAAAGACTACTATCACATATTCTATACAAAGCACATCACAATAACTAATAGTTTATATATACATCTTTCAAACTATAGCACAAAATAAAATAGTATACAATGTTAAAGCAAAATAGAAATTATGAAATTGCACCCCAGATATTGTGTAAATACACTTAGAGGTAATAAATATGGTTTTAAAGGGAAGGGAGATTTCATCCTCTTTGACACTTGGTGTCTGTCACTGGTTGACTATAAGCAGAGATTTCCTAGGAATTTCCTTAATTAACTCTAACATTTCATACAATAAGCAACCAAAAACGTAAGCATGTGAACTGTCATATTCTGCGAGCTTCATTGTATGAGAATAATTGTAAGTACCTCCTAAAATTCAGTAAAGGTGAGGGTCAGTATTATAATAATTTAAAATTATAAGAATAAATTATAATACTTTTATAAATAACCATTTCAAAGTCATTCCCCTACACCCCACTTTTCCAAACATTTATGTGCACAGCTGATTTTAAACAAATCTCTTGGTGTACTTGCATGCTTAAAGTTAAGCACATGAATAAATGTTTACCAGATTGGGGTCTAAGAATCAAGTTCTACTCAGGAAAAATTCCCCTTTATCAATCAACAGGAGGTTTGCCAGAGTAAGAAATGATTTACACTGATGTGAGATCAGAATCAGATCTATAGCTTGATAGTTCCATAGTCTGGTTTACTGTTGCTGTTTCACTGGTGAATTGCATAGTTGTATGTACTACTGAGAGTGCAAATATACCAGTACCTGTGAAATCAGGATAAAGAGATTATTGTTTTCCCCTTTTGTCTTTTTCGCATAACAAATTAAATAGCAAATCTTACATTCGTGTAACATCGAGGTTACAACTTGAAATACTCCAAAGTCAGGGAATGCAAATAATTATTTCTTAAAGCAATCTTATTTCACCCACATCACACACACTGTCAATACATGGTATACTCTACACTGAACTGCAGCATAATTAATTATACATGGCTGAAAATTTTTAAAGTCACCTAAGGGATCTGGATTCCCAGTATCCATTCATTTTAATAATAGTTGGGTGTGCAAATCCTGAAGGCAGTTTTGAAAATCTCAGATCATATGTATGTGATTTATGGTTCCCACAGAATCATTAACTTTTTCTGTCTGACCTTTGAGTGTTCAAAATTGCAGTTTAACAGTGTGCCAGTGGAATTTGGTATTGCATGGTCGCCATTTTTTCCTTAACAGTTGGCAAGTGACAGTGTTCTTTGGGATTTAGGGAACTTTCTTAAATGTGCAATATTGGTTTTCCTTCCAAATAAATTGTTTTCCTTGACTAAGGATATAAATAAATATGAACAAGTACTAGTCCAGTCCTTGTGGTTTGTAGAATCAGCAATACTACTGACAATGGTTTGCAGAGATTTTAAGGGTCTTCTAAATGTTACTGATGGTTAATGTGCCTGTTTCTTTTGGGTTGTATAACACTATGGGACATGTACAGTGTACTTTACAGTGATTGTATTGTGTTATATATGACGTCTAGACCCTCATCAGCACTCTGTGTAGCATCTCACGTAGTAGATATTTGCTTGGTCTCTAAATAGACTCCATATCTGCAACAAGATGATCAAATGATTCCAGCATAGTGGAATGGGACCCAGACCCTTTGATTCATGAGTAGAAGGATCTGGATCCAATATGTCTCTGTATTTTTCATTACCACAGTGAGAGGCTGTGGTACTTCATGTCTGAGTTTTAATTTAAAGGTGCGGTTCCTTGTAATAGAAGGAATAATAAGCATAAGTACCACCAGTGTTTGCTTGTTTTGTTTAGGGTGACATCTGTTTGACTCCAGATTTTGCTGATGCCATAGAAGTAATGAATGGGAAAATCTTAGCTGTCCATTTATGGGTATGTCACTAAATGTTTTGTTTCAATGAGATACAAAGTAACAAAAAATCTTAATTATAATTATAATCCATTTCCCCAGCTGTGAAGGCGATTTGGTGGCAATAGGCAATGTTACTTGATAAAGCATAAGAAGGCAGAAAGACATTATACAACAGTCAATCAAAATATCTTGCTTATCAGTGTCCTTCAGCTTCTGACTATTACCACTGGAATGACTCTAAGGACTTATCTGGCTGTCTTGGATGACACAGTGGACTTCTGCTCTTCTATTCCTAATACAGTAGAGTTATATAGTGTTACATTGGTAGTTTGTTAATGTTCATAAAGGAGAAAGTGAGTGATTCATTTCATGTGTATCAGATTCCTGAGGGCCTGCAGTGAATCAGTAAAATCTTAGCTGCAAATTGAGCCACTAAGCACTCCCACTCCCTCCTCGTATTTAAAAAGTGTGGGGGGGATGATAGGGGAGAGGAGAAGGAGAATTGAACTGAATGGGTCTGATCCAAAGCCCATGGCAGATAATGGGGGTCTTTCCATTGACCTCAGTGGGCTTTGGATCAGGCCAGCAGGGAGCAAATAGCAGGAATAAGATGTGAGACTGGGATATATAAATGGGCGGTGGGTTTAAATGAATTGCATAATAGCCAGGGTCAGGTAACTGGTTCAGATGAAATAATTATAATAAAAAAGTGAACCATGAACTAAAACTAAACCCAAACCCAAACCCAGATCAGATATAAAAGGTAAGAGGAATGAACCCAAGAAGATTATGAAAATCACTATAAAAGCCTATAGTATTTAATGGAGGATTTAAACCAAATTTAAATACAGAAGACATAAAGTGAGAGCTCTCACATAGGTACATTTTTAATGTGTGGTTTAAGGTCAAATTAGAAGGCTTCTAAGACTTCTCAGCAAACCACAAAATTGTTTATTAAAAACCTATTTAAAACATTGCATTGCTCCCTATAAATATTCATGTTTATTTTAATAAGTGTTTTACAGATTTATTTTAATTCCACCTAAACCCCCTTAGTGGCTAGACAACTTCATATTCAAGTCCACGTGTGCAGGCGAATGTGGAATGCATTTTCAAAGTGCTGTAGCACAATTATTAAGAGTATTATTAATGACAGCTATTTTTTGTTGTTTTTGATTGCCGCGAGAGAAGCCTGCAGCAGGGATTCTTTGAAGCAACATTTTATTCTTTTGAGAGCTGTTATTTCAATAAAAACAATGAAATCAGTTAGCATAGGTAATAAAATAATTATAGTAATTTATTTTGGCTATTAAATGTTGTATCCCCTTAGCTAATCATCCACTTCAATCTATTACTCAAAGTTCCCTGGTCATTTTTGTCTTAAAGTTAAACTTCATGAATTTCTATGCACTGATAAATTGAAAGCTAATAAATCCCTGGTATGCTTTCCTTGTAACCTTAATATGAACAACTCTTTCTATCATGGTAACACAATGTTACATAACACTAGTGAAAGATGTTTTCCATTGTCCTGTCAATGTGAACATTCATTCTTTGCCTACTTTGTACCAGGTTACAATAGTAGCAGAGATCAGTCACTTGCGGTTAGAAAGTGCTCATTGTTCATGAACAAAAGAAGCATTAGGGAAGAGTATGTTCATGGGGTGTTCAGCAAGCTGTATATGTGAGCTTGCTGGAAATATTTTGTTACAGCATTTATGTCAACATAAGTGGCCATCATTCAATACACAGCCCAATAATTTGTGCACTGACACCATGATTAATTGCTTTCTTTGATTAATTTAAACCTTGCATCATTTTACTTTGATGGGGCCTACAATAAACCGCTCGGATTGTAAAAGGGAGGGAGGTAGAGGCCTAACTACAGAAAATTGTGTTTGCTACACTTGAACAAGAGAAAAAGAAACATTTGTTCGTGGTTTTTTTATATAGGACTGGTTTTGGGCAAAGGAACCAGTGAAAAGTCTTTGGACTGAATCTTGATCTTTCTTACTACTGTAAGTGTGGACTAATTCCATGGATTTACAGTGATGGGATGGAAATCAGAATTTGACCATTCATAATTTCGAAATTCGTTCCTGTATAATTTTGTTGTTGCTGCTGGTGGTTAACTAGACAAAGTAGACTTGTGCTGACAAAGGTTCAAACTATCATCCTTAAAAGAAACAGTGTTTCATTGTTTAATACTCATTCAAATTCCAATAGACTGCTGACCTAAAAATCATTTCCTGAGAGTTATTGCTAAGCACAGGGGAATGGTGTTCATTTAAAAGGCTACAGGTACAAGTGTCTCTTCATAATAAAGTACAGGAATCAGAAATTGTAATTGCTCTGTATAGGTCTGATCCAAAGTCCATTGAAATGGATAGAAGCATTCCCAATGACTTCAAAAGGTGTGGGCTCAAGCTCTATAGCTCTTATTCAGCGAAGTACTTAAGGACAGCCATAACCTTAAGCATGTGGGTGGCTCCACTGAATTCATTCATTTGCTTAAACTTATATCCATACTTTATTATGACTATGTGACCTACCTACCTACTTCTAAAGAAAAATAATCTTCTCAGTGAAAAATATGGGAGTGGCAGCAATAATCCATAATTAAATTTGTTCTATAACTAAGGCTAATTCGGGAACTACCCCTCCTCCCCTCCTCTAAAATCTTTTTTTTTTTTAAGCTTCAAAATGGCTAGATTTATTCCAGGGATGAGGTCAATTTTTTTCTGCCAAATTGGACAAGAGGTTCCAGAATTAGAACACCCTGCAAATAGAGCCTCCAAAGGCACATGGAAATGGGTGGGGGGAATGAACTTCTTAAGGATCATGAAGGTCTGAGGAGGCTGATAAATCTAAGAATTCCATAGGGTGGGAATTTGGATGGACTCCTACCTTGGCACATAAGGCTTAATATGGGATTGATGTTCAAGTAGTCTTACAACTGTGCACCTCCTAAGAGCTGTAGGAGAATGGTCTCTGGTTCTATAGATCATAGGAGGAGTGCAGAGTATGGCTTTCCCCCTTAAAGATGTTAGGAAAGAGGAATTGTTTCCCTCTGACCTTTTCACCCCAACTTAATATTAGAACTGTTTAACAAAATCAAGGAAATTCCTAGAGAAAAAACTTTAAGGTCAAGATAAAGTTGACAATGACTACATCTCACAATGTATATATTTTTAAATGTTTGACTGACTTATGAGGGTAAATGTATGTGTAGAGGTCGTGTTAATGGTGGGTTTTACTATTTACAATATTGCTGTAATTATTTTGACCCTTAAGTTTCCAGTATGTACTCTCATTCTTAACTTCCTATTACTTCAATTTTTATCTGAGAACAAAGCAGAATCTGAACTATGCCTCTGCCAGGTTTTATTCTTGCAGGGATCACATTTTACTGACCATAGACATGTCAACATCTGAAAGTACACGGTGTAGTTGTAGCCATGTTGGTCTAGCTCTTCTTCAGCTCGAAAGCTTTTCTCTCTCACCAACAGAAGTTGCTGCAATAAAAGATATTATCTCACCCACCTTGTCTCTCTAACATCTGAATAGTTGTTCTAGAGTTAGAGAAAGACATAAATTAATGAAATTACATTCTTTAGTATTCTTTGACAATTCTTGCAGAACACAAAGACTGACTGAACCTTTTATTTGAAAGCTGTACAGTAAAAGATAAAATCTTTTTTTCCAGATAGCCATTAAAATGAACTGATTCCCTTTCCTGACTTGTCTTTAAGGCTTTGCTGGCTTCTACATGTCTATAACAAAGTTGGATATTTTTTTCTTTACAACACTTTGAAATACATGGGAAAAGAACATAAGAAAACTCAAGAAAATGAAGTGCTTTTGAATGGGTTCTGATAAATGTAGATTTAAAAACAAAAAGCTTTCCTCTGTCATTTGAAATGAAAACAGACCACATGACTAAAGACATTCACTATGGGCTTCAATAATACACCAATTGGAAATCAGAGGGAAAAATCAGATACCTATGCTATTTGGACAGCATATTTTGATACTACTTATAAAAAACCTGAACAAAATAATTACAATGTCAGATGAATCTTCCAGTCAAAATAAATGTGAAAGTATATTAATAGTAAATCTGCAGTTGCCTTAATTTAAATCATGTGAAGATACAGTTTTTCCCTCTCATTTGTTTGTAACAGTAAGCGGGGGGAGGGAGGAGTGTGTGTGTGTGTGATCTCAAAATTAACCTGTCAGAGATGGTGTTTAGACCCCAATCCTGCAAACTCTTAAGGATGTGCTTAATTGATCTACTCACATTTAATAGAGCATTTCTGTGCTAAAAATAAGGCAAATGAATAAGTGTTTGCTAGATCAGCATCTTAGAGAGCCAAAAAATTCCCAGTCTCACCATCATCTGCAGAAATAAATTCCTTATCTACCTATGTAACTTCATTATAGTATAGAAACTACTGTATAGAAAACTGTAAATTGTGCTTCAGGTTGCCGTATTACAAACCCTCACCATTCCATTGCAAGTTTCACAATATGTAGTGTTTTTCTTAAAGCCCCAGCTCCTGGAGTCATGTGATAGCAGGAGAATCTCAGCTTTTATTAAAAATGTAAATTTCTATAAGTTGTGATTGTGGAGAAAATCTTTAACATATGAACCTTAAGGACTCAAACCAGAAGGCAAATAAGAACCCAAAATGTACTATTTTAAAAATTTAATTATTTTTAAGCTACTGTTATGATTTATGGTGGAGGGGGAGGTGTCTGACACTTACGGGCTTTTTTAACTCTTATGTTGGGCATTATTAAATTTAGTTAAAGTCTTCCTTTAGAGATTTGGACTTTATTCTTTTCTGATCCTAGCTGGCATTAGAGATGGGCTTGGTAGTCGTGTTCAGGTATGAATCTGAATTAGTCTGAATTTTGGTTTCTGATTCGAGGTCATATGAGGGTTCAAGTCTGAACTGCAGGATACCCAAATTTTATAAGCTGTTCTTGCAAGGTTTCTGCCATCTTGAGTCAAATTTTGTGAATGTAGCTGTTCTCATGAGATTTTTGCCTGTCTCTAAATATAAGACAGGCAGTAGACTCTTTTCTGACCTGGAACCAAAATTTATCATATCTGGATCTGGATAATAAAATTGCATACACAGTTTGAAAGGGTTTGGATCTGAGGTTCTGCGTTTGACCAGTCTCTAATTAATATAAGTAACAACTTTTTATTGCTTAACCTTTGAAGCAATAGGTTTTTGTTTATGGACTATATGTTGAGTAGATGAGAACTATTAATTTATCAATAAAAGAAGATGCATCTGTAATGGCCAATTCAGGGATAATACTACATTGTACCAAAATCATCATATGTAAATCTGCTTTAGAAAAATAGACATTCTAAACTGATAGTCAAACAATATTTACCATGAACTTTTTCAGTCAATATAAAGCTGCTTCTCTTTCAAAATACAGCAAAATTTGTTCACTTAGAAGCAAGAAAAAAATTCTGTAAGTGATGGATTTAACACAATGGATAACCTTTTCATTAGGCAATTATGTGTTTCAGTCCATGGGATATGCAGTGTATATTTTTTGTTGTACGTTTTCAGATGTCAGTGACCCTATTTCATGGAATATAAGTCACACTGTGAATTTAAACATCTGAGGAAAATCAATAGATGAGACACTGAAGACTCTTATATATCTGCTGAAAATATTTTTTTCAATTTCTCTTTTTTAAAATCTTCTTGCTCAAAGCTCAACCCAAACAACCAAAAAATATTTTTTTTAAAAAAATTGAAATACTTGGATGATAATTACCAGAGTCTTGGATTTTACTGTAAAGAGCTTTTGTATCTTTGCAGTATTGAAGTTCTAGTCACCAGGTATAATATCCCTGGTTAAGACACCAGTCAATGTAGAAGAGAGTTAATCCACTGAGGAATACCTAAAGGTATGACTTTACGTCACTTTGAATAGCTTTTATTACCTACACAATCAATAAAAAACAAAATTTTCATACACAATTCACATACACACTAATGTGAGTAAAAATACTGTGTAATTAGTATGTAATTAATTGCAGCTGCTAATTCTGAGTGTTAGACTAAAATTTTTCTTTCAGCTTGCGAGGAAAGTGACTTCTTTTGAGGAACTAGAGAAGTGTGAAAAGGTTTTGAGTCACAAAACGAGATTTTCCCTCACCCTTCTTTCCACTGCACCTTATTCAAAATATAAAATCTCATCTTTAGAATGTCATTCTAATGGTATCCTTAGGCTCCCTCCCTGCTAATACCAACTTCTTTAATATGTCCAGAATACCTTTTCTGTGATCTTTCTCCTGTCATTTCTATTTACCACCTGTCTATCACACTTCGAAGGTTCTACTACAAAACTCTGAAGACTGTTTTAGTTTATAGGCCAAATTCTGTCCTCAGAAATCTACATTTGGGAAGTTGTATATACAGTTCTGAAGGCAAAATTTGGTCCAGCATATGTAGATTCTGAATGACAGCTGGTTGAATAACAAAAATGTTACATTTTATCAATAATTTAAAGAAACTAAGGTTCCTCTAGTATTTGAATCTCATTCAAGGCTGCTTAGAGTTTGCAAAGATGAAGAACTCAGGAAGTTTTCTGCTTAATTTTGTTGAATGCATGCATTCAATCCATTATTGCACTTTACAAAACTTTCATTTTCCAGTCTTGGAAAAGAAAAACAAATATGATTTATGGGACTAGTTCTGAAGCTCAAATAACAGGATCACATATTTTGAAGAAACCATCATTCTTGTGCTACCAATTAATCTGTACGGGTCATTTAATATTTTCAAATGTCAAACATATTTGCAAAGCCAGGACTGGTTTGTGAATGCTTCACAATCCAAAAATCCATCCAATATTGACAAAATTAACATTTTGCCAAATACTACTCAACAAGTTATATGATTGACTGACTGGGCTGACTGGGGCCCAGCTATGAAGTACATTTGTTTCAGGTTAAGTATTCAGATTTTTGTATGGTTAACCAAAGTCCAACTCAGTTATTTTCCCTATATTACTAATAGGGTATTTATATTTATTTATGCTTATCTAGTGTCCATTCTGAGTTGCTAACACTGTTCCATGCAGAAAGTGGCTAGTTAACTTTCATCACTGTGGAAGTAGATATGATATTTTGTGTCTTCACACTATTTGCAATGTCCTTGTTTCTAAATGCGATGTTGAACATGAACAAAGAAATGAAGTCTTTAGGAGAATGAGAAAATACGTATCTTCAGTTTACAAAAAATATGCTTTTCTGAAGATTTTTGTGTTCTGAGAGAATAGCAGTATTTTTATTGTATTTAAAGGATGTTACATTTCTTGAGTACAGTGAAACCCATAGATTTCACAACGCTTCATCTCAGTGCCATGCTCATTTTAATAATATGTATATGAGAATTACTTTGTAACTGAAAGGTGCTGCTTTTTAATTCCAAAAATGTCAAGTGTTGGTATTCAGACTGAATCAGCCAAGATGTTAGTTCTAAAAAGCTGTCATTGCCTCTCCTTTTGAAGTTAACATGATTAGTATCAAGGAACTGTAACGCCAACAGACCCTGATTCTCAGCAGGGAGGATCAAACCTGGGACCTCCAGAGCTTAGTGCATGAGCCAAAAGCTACGTGGCTCTTAGCTAAGCCTGTAGTGGATTCATTAATCTCTAAGTGGTCTTGGTGCTAGTATAGGGGACAGAGCACCAGACCCAGGAGGTGTGTGGGTTACAGAACCATTCAT
Organism: Lepidochelys kempii; assembly: GCF_965140285.1. Taxonomy (NCBI): domain Eukaryota; kingdom Metazoa; phylum Chordata; order Testudines; family Cheloniidae; genus Lepidochelys; species Lepidochelys kempii. The sequence goes on from NC_136387.1 coordinate 27,868,597, forward strand.
ATTATGCTCCCATCTTTAGTATATTATTGTATCAGTTTGTGTTATTTTGTAATATACTGTGCTGTGTTACCTCAACAGTAATGCAGGACCAAATTTTCAGAAAGAGAGGCCTAAAGTCAATTTAGGCACCTAAATTTGCAGACTGTTACTATGATGACATATGCATGCTAGATATTTGTATTTGCTAATGAAAAGTGAGACCTACAAATTGTCATTAAAGATACAAATAGTTGCATTCCATTTGTGATCATGGGTGTGAACAAATATGGTCCTGAAACAGTGGATGCTTCAAATAGTAAAGAAAGGGCTTTTGTATATATTTCATTATTTGAGCTTGAGAGTCTCATTGTGATGTACCACATATGACTGCACCAGTTAAAACACATAATGCAACATGACAGACCCGTGATCCAACAACAGGTTAAATTGAGCTTTGGTGGTTGCTGCCACCTGTCATTTTCTCCATACTGCAATCAGGGAAATTTAGATTTTGAAGGAAGTACATACTCAGGGAATCCTTAGCTACCTTTTCACAACGGCTTTATAGCCTCTCAACTAGAACAGCACAAAGGGATCTTACTGTGATCCAATCTCTGGCCCACGCGATCTATTAAAAAAAATACAGTATATGTATTTAGGTTTGTAAGGCACTTCGAGATTTTGTGGCAAAAGTTGCTATAGAAGTGCAAGATATTGATAGTGTTACCATAAAAAGCAGGTGTTTTTGGATGCAATGTTAGTGAATGAGCAAGATTCTGCTTTCTGGTATACCTGTCTAACCTCCTTATAATCATAGGGTTGCTAATGAAGAGCAGACTTTGGGCCAGTGCATTTCATTACCGTAAATGTATTACTGAATTTTGAAATTCAGAAGAAAAAAAGCTCATATAATAAAATTATAAAGGCACACAAGTTTGAATGATACTTTAAAAACATATAGGAAGTTCATTCCCTGGGGAATTTAAGGTTCAGCTCTCGTAAACACTTAATTTTAAACATCTGAGTAATCTGATTGTTACCTGTGGCACTAACCATATGAGTAAAATAACACACAAGCTTACATTACTAAAGCATCAGGGCCTAAGTAACAGTGATTAGGAATAGTAAAATTTAATCCAGAAATATTGCAGAAAACAACTACACAAAGTGATTAATTGTCTCATATGTATAAATACCATGGTAATATACACAGTATAAAAGCATAGACAAACCTCTGAATTTTGGGGAAAGGTGATGGAGCAAAAGTAAAAATGAAAGGAACAACACTAACCAAAAGTGGTCTGAAACTTCTGTATTTTTAATTCTCTTCTGTTCTCAGAATAGAGGGAGGGCAGATGGCAAAAATTTATTAATCTTTTGGAAACTTGTACTCAACTAACCTATCCTGTAAAATAAATTAATCACAGATCTTGTACAGGAGTATTTTTTCACTAGCTCTGTGATCATGATCATGACAGGCTTATGCTGAGTTTTTTGTCTGTAGGTCTCAAAGCACTTTACAAAAGAGGAAGTATCATCATCACCATTTTAAAGTTGGGGAAACAATCACAGAGCAGTGATGTGACATGCCCAGGTTACAGAGCAAGCCAATGACAAAGCCAGGGGAAAAAAGCATATCCCCTAAGTCCCAGTCCAGAGTGCTATTCACTAGGCCACACTGTCTCTCTGTAAAAAGTTTCCTAAGCCTTACACACCCAAATTATCTACTTCTGCTTATTCAGTGGTGTGACGGGTTGGATCACAGAAACCCACTTGGAGGCTGCCAACTGATGTACCAAGACTACTTCTGCTCCTGCTTTCCTGCCCTGTCAGCTTAGGACTTCAGTGCCCTGCCTGGTTTGAGCCAGGCCCACTAGCCTGCTGCAAACCCTGACTCAGGTCTGAACCACGTCCACTAACAGCTGTAGGCTTGACTGAAAGCAGCTCACAGAAGTGTTCCTGTCTTCAACACTCAGATGTCTGTATTTCAACACTGTACTTCAACACTCAGAGCTGGCTGTATTTTAAAGAATCCTTACTGAGGTTACGGAGACAAACCATCCCAATGTGTAGAAAGAATAGTAAATATGGCAGGCGACGAGCTTGGCTTAAAAGTGAAATCCTTGCTGATCTTAAACACAAAAAAGAAGCTTACAAGAAGTGGAAGATTGGACAAATGACCAGGGAGGAGTAAAAAAATATTGCTCGGGCATGCAGGTGTGAAATCAGGAAGGCCAAATCACACCTGGAGTTGCAGCTAGCAAGAGATGTTAAGAGTAACAAGAAGGGTTTCTTCAGGTATGTTAGCAACAAGAAGAAAGTCAAAGAAAGTGTGGGCCCCTTACTGAATGAGGGAGGCAACCTAGTGACAGAGGATGTGGAAAAAGCTAATGTATTCAATGCTTTTTTTTGCCTCTGTCTTCACAAACAAGGTCAGCTCCCAGACTGCTGCACTGGGCAGTACAGCATGGGGAGGAGGTGACCAGCCCTCTGTGGAGAAAGAAGTGGTTTGGGACTATTTAGAAAAGCTGGACGAGCACAAGTCCATGTGGCCGGATGCACTGCATCCGAGAGTGCTAAAGGAGTTGGTGGATGTGATTGCAGAGCCATTGGCCATTATCTTTGAAAACTCATGGTGATCGGGGGAGGTCCTGGATGACTGGAAAAAGGCTAATGTAGTGCCCATCTTTTAAAAAGGGAACGAGGAAGATCCGGGGAACTAAGGGCCAGTCAGCCTCACCTCAGTCCCTGGAAAAATCATGGAGCAGGTCCTCAAGGAATCAATTCTGAAGCACTCAGAGGAAAGTGGAGGAGAACAGTCAGCATGGATTCACCAAGGGCAAGTCATGCCTGACTAATCTAATTGCCTTCTATGATGAGATAACTGGCTCTGTGGATGAGGGGAAAGCAGTGGACGTGTTGTTCCTTGACTTTAGAAAGCCTTTTGACACGGTCTCCCACAGTATTCTTGCCAGCAAGTTAAAGGAGTATGGGCTGGATGAATGGATTATAAGGTGGATAGAAAGCTGGCTAGATTGTCGGGCTCATTGGGTAGTGATCAATGGCTCCATGTCTAGTTGGCAGCTGGTATTAAGTGGAGTGGCCCCAAGGGTCAGTCCTTGGGGCTGTTTTGTTCAATATCTTCATTAATGATCTGGAGGATGGCGTGGATTGCACCATCAGCAAGTTTGCAGATGACACTAAACTGGGAGGAGAGGTAGATACACTGGAGGGTAGGGATAGGATACAGAGGGATCTAGAAAAATTGGAGGATTGGGCCAAAAGAAATCTGATGAGGTTCAACAAGGACAAGTGCAGAGTCCTGTACTTAGGAAGGAAGAATCCCATGCACCGCTACAGACTAGGGACTGAATGGCTAGGCAGCAGTTCTGGAGAAAAGGACCTATGGGTTACAGTGGACAAGAAGCTGGATATGAGTCAACAGTGTGCCCTTGTTGCCAAGAAGACCAATGGCATTTTGGGCTGTATAAGTATGGGCATTGCCAGCAGATCGAGGGACGTGATCGTTCCCCTCTATTCGACATTGGTGAGGCCTCATCTGGAGTACTGTGTCCAGTTTTGGGCCCCACATTACAAGAAGGATGTGGAAAAATTGGAAAACATCCAACGGAGGGCCACAAAAATGATTAGGGACTGGAACACATGACTTATGAGGGGAGGCTGAGGGAACTGGGATTGTTTAGTCTGCGGAAGAGAAGAATGAGGGGCGATTTGATAGCTGCTTTCAACTACCTGAAAGGGGGTTCCAAAGAGGATGGATCTAGACTGTTCTCAGTAGTAGCAGATGACAGAACGAGGAGTAATGGTCTCAAGTTGCAGTGGGGGAGTTTTAGGTTGTGAAGCACTGGAATGCGTTACCTAGGGAGGTGGTGGAATCTCCTTCCTTTGAAGGTTTTAAGGTCAGGCTTGACGAAGCCCTGGCTGGGATGATTTAGTTGGGGATCGGTCCTGCTTTGAGCAGGGGGTTGGACTAGATGACCTCCTGAGGTCCCTTCCAACCCTGATATTCTATGATTCTATGCCCAACTCCCAATGGGGTCCAAACCCTAAATAAATTTGTTTTACCCTGTATAAAACTTATACAGGGTAAACTCATAAATTGTTTGCCCTCTTTTACACTGACAGAGAGATATGCACAGCTGTTTGCCCCCCCCCCCCGGCCAGGCATTAATACATACTCTGGGTTAATTAATAAGTAAAAAGGGATTTTATTAAATACAGAAAGTAGGATTTAAGTGGTTCCAAGTAGTAACAGACAGAACAAAGTGAATTACCAAGCAAAATAAAATAAAACACGCAAGTCTATGTCTAGTATGGTAATAAAACTGAATACAGATAAAAACCTCACCAGTTCCAGTAAGCTTTCTTTTACAGACTAGTCTCCTTCTAGTCTGGGTCCAACAATCACTCACCCCCCCTGTAGTTACTGTCCTTTGTTCCAGTTTCTTTCAGGTATCCTTGGGGGTGGAGAGGCTCTCTCTTTAGCCAGCTGAAGACCAAATGGAGGGGTCTCCCAGGGCTTTAAATAGACTTTCTCCTGTGGGTGGAAACCCCCTCCTCTCTCCTATGCAAAGTCCAGCGACAAAATGGAGTTTTGGAGTTAGCTGGGCAAGTCACATGTCCATGCATGACTGAGTTCCTTACCAGCCAAGCCACATTCCTGGGAGAACCCAGATGTGGATTGGCATCTCCAAATTCATTGTTGGCTTAAGGGCTTCTTGATTGGGCACTTACTGAGAAGAGTCTTTTCTCAGGAAGCTGACCAACTGCTTCATTAAAACCTATTTAGAATCAAACAAGTATGCAGCCAATATTCATAACTTCGAATACAAAAAATGATACATGCACACACATCGCATTAATCGATTCAGTAGATCATAACCTTTACATAGATATATTACATGGCATATGTAGCATAAAACGTGTTCTAGTTGTGTCATATATATACATTCATAAGCATATTTCCATAAAGCCTTATGGGGGGCACTGTCACAGTGGATCTAAAAAAATCTGGACACTTTGAGGCATTGACTGGTGTAAATGTGGCTTAATGGCAGAATCATTACTTTTTTAATCTTGGAACTGCCAGCCTTTACTATTTTCAACTGAGGTCCAGGTTCTTCGATTAAGGGATGCCATTACTAATTGCTTTTAAATGTTGCTGGGACATTTCTAGTTCAAAAAGTTTAGTTCTTCAGCAATATCTTAAAGTTTGCATCCTTAGACAGTTCATTAAAACTTTATATGATGTGGAGTGGGCAAGTACAGAAGTGTCAGGCAAAGCAGCTGGTAGAAAATCCTTGAACAATGGCTAGAACCTGGCTGACATTCTAGAAAACAGTGATTTTCTACAACACTGTGTCCTTATGCCCATTTGTTTTGTTGCAGTAGAATGATGCATCGGTGCTGGTTTCCATGGCTGAGTTTGCATATCTCTCTTACAGTTACACACTGGATTTCTGGAGAAAAGGTCAGATAGGGATAATATGTCAAAAGGGTATAATTAAAGTTCAGAAAGATTAATACCAGTGCTATTTAGTGAAATTGCCTTTTAAAGGAATGTTCATCTATTACTTTGATATTTAACATTTTTTGCTGTTAAAATGTTAGTGCTCTTTAAAAGCACAAAATCAGTGGGAGACTTTTGGTTTATATATTTTCTTGTGAATGGACCAGCGGTAGGAAGCAATCCGTTGTTTTGGGGGTTTTTTGTCAGGTGCTTGAAATTTTAACTTCAGGTCAAAAGAAACATTTCATTCAACTCAAAACTAGATTTGTTTAACTTTGTCATTTCACAAAAAAAAAAAAAACATTTTGCATCAACCTGAAATGATTTTTAATTTTTTTTAATTTTGGCCACCAAACCAAACCTTAGTTATTTGCATAACTCTAGTAAGAGCTAGGAAGACAGCTAGGCAGTTATAAACAGTGAGAAGCAGCAGTTGCCCCTTTTTTTCTTACTCATATGAACGTGGTACATGTTGTGTCAACAGCGCAACCAAATCTGAATGAGAATATTCATAATGGGCCAAATCCTGATGTTCTTGTTCAGTACTTAGTCATTTATTACTTCAAGTCAATGGGAATTATATTTGAATTAGAATTAAGAAACTGATCCTGCAACCCTTATTCCTTACACAAATGAATATTATGATTGAGGAATTGGGCCCTACGTATAGGACTTCAAGATTTGGCCAAATAAGAGTATTACAAAACATTATTGCAGTTACAGTACGTAGAAAGGTATCTTGTCATGGAAAAAATACAATCACTCTTCTTTCTCATAAGAGATATGTTACAAATTATGTGACTGTTAAATGCAATCACTATATTATAATGACATTTTGTATAGCTTTAATATCCTCCCAAAGCAAAGAAATTTAGAGTTAATCCTGCCTCCTATTTTATATCAATAAGTTGTTGACAGAAATGTGGGCGCAGTTTTGAATGCAAAATTATGTAAAGTCTACTTGATGTAATTAACGGTAGATGACTGACTACATTTAAAACTCTGCACACAAAATTTGGGTTTGCTTGATTTAGTGTCAGATTACCACTGTTTTAAAATAGCTTTTTTGTTTCATTAGTGGTCTGCACAATATGTGACATCTGCTTTGTGGTCAAATTTCATCTGGAAGAACATTTTCTCTATTACTGTTATGAAACGTGTTTCTCAACTGGTCTTGTTTCCCTTTTGTACTGACACATGATGTTTAGCCATCAGTTTCTAAAACCAAAACACTTATGCTTCTTTTAAACTCTGTCATGCTTCTTAAAAGGGTATTAAAATTTGTAAATGTGTGACAATTACCTTATGTTGTCAGATCCATAAATAATAATATTCATTATTTGATAAGCCCCAACAATATGCTTGGCTTACAGTCTAAGTAAGATAGACACAGAGTAGAGAGGATGTTTTGAGAAGCCTAGAAGAGGGGATCACTAGGAATTTTTAAACACTACAATACTTGGCTCATTTTCTGTAGGTTATGTTCTAAAATTTGATGATTGCACACTACAAAATAATAGTTAAGTAAGACCTCTCCTCATCATCCCAGCCAGGAGATGTGAGATCCAAGAACCAAAGAAACCCATTTTTGCTGCTTCTCTGTCATGCTGAATGGCAGCCGAATACTCTTTTTAAGAAAAGAAAAAGCAAATGAGGTATAAGAGTGCTGATCTATCATATGTGCTCTCTCTCCCTCCTCTTGCTGGCTCTAGTACCTCCTGAGGCCCAGAGGAAATTATTTAGCTTTATGTTTGTGCAAAAGAGAGGGTGATCTCTCAAGGCTAGTCTGAGAAGAAAGTGATGTGCAAGTGCACTATAAAGATATAGGACCCTGTAGTGCAGATCCTCTCTCATTTTTGACAGGTTTCAGGGTAGCGGCCGTGTTAGTCTGTATTCGCAAAAAGAAAAGGAGTACTTGTGGATGCATCCGATGAAGTGAGCTGTAGCTCATGAAAGCTTATGCTCAAATAAATTGGTTAGTCTCTAAGGTGCCACAAGTACTCCTTTTCTCTCATTTTTATGTCAGTAGTCCTATGGACTCCAATGGGACTCTTCAGGTAATAGTTTGCAGAGTCAGATCCACAGATTAATGTTGTGCTGAAGAGAATATATTTATCAAATGTGTCACATCCTAGGCCAAATTGTGCCTGAGTTGTTACCTACAGGTAGCTCTCACAGAAGTCAATGAGAGTCTCATGCATGCATTAGAAAGCAGAGTTTAGCCCAAATGGTGCAACTATCAATATTAAGAATGTATGTGGTTGTATAAATATAACCGAAACATATAAAGACCCAATCACTGAGGCCATCAATAAAGTTCAAAGTCTATCTGATGTGAGAGGTTCTGGTAACATCAGGAAGCTATAGGGGGCATGAAGCTCTGCTTGCTGTCAGTGAGAAGGATGGCAGAATAAGAGGGAGCTCTAAGGGGCTGACTACCAGGTTGCCCAGAAGCTGACCTGGGCTCTACACTGCTCCCAGAAGTGAGATAGGGACATTGGCCAGAAAGGCCTTTTTCCTTCTGCAGCAAGCCAAGTGACTGTTAGATGTGAACCAACCTCTTTTAGACTGAAATATCAAACTCCTCTTCTCCCAGCAGTGTGCACATACATGCTTAAAGTTGGGCAAGTGCTTACATACCTTGCTGAATTGGGGCCTTAATCTCTCTGTGTGTCAGTTCTTCATTGGAAAAAATGAGCATAGCAGCCTTTCTTTTGTGGTGCCTAAAGAGCTAATTTTGGTCCCTGAATACACAATTCTGATGTTCTTTTACTTAAAGTTATAAGATATACAATGAAATAATCCATACTTGCATCATGTATTCTTTCATTAAAACCTTACAAAGGCCTGATTTTTAGGCCAAGTTACTTTCAGTTGATTCCTTAGATGCTTTAAATTATTTGATTATCCTTTTGCCTGCATCCTTCACTAACAGACCTTTCTAACTATATGAATACTGTCTTGTTGCCTTCAAGAGGAAATTTATGGTTGCAAGGGAAGAAATAAACAAAGGCCTGTTAATATCCCCCACATATTTCAGACTCTAAAAGAGCAACTTCTTCATTTTTGCCTCTTTTTCATTTAGATTTCTATTTAATACTTTGAATAAGCCTTTATTAAACTAAAACATGAATAAAGTTGGAAACAAAATGTAGCATGCCAAAAGGTCTCAAAATATACTTGCTATCAAACAGATGTTTCAATTCATCTCCTGATAAGTAAAACAGAAACCAACTCAAATGATGCTATAATTTGATTTCTCCATGTCAGTTCAGGCAATACCTCTTTGCTAACTGATCAAGATCCCACATAACAAAGCTATAAATTAAAGCTTCTCCAGTAAAGCTTCTCCATAAACCTGAGTGTCTCTAAAATAAATATCTCCAAAGCTGTTATGGGAAAATTTCTTATCTTCGGACAAACTGGACATTATGGTTCCAACACAACCACTAATGCACCTCTTAAAAATATGCAAAGGAGTAAATTAACTACAGAAGTAATTGCACAACAATCCCTAATTCATAAAATTAAGAAAAGTAAATGACCAATGTTTTAGCAGGCTGAACAAAAGAAGGAATTATTGAGACCCAGGGTATTTATAGTCTTTTAGTTAATTTTTAAGGCGACAACTTTGAGTTCCTTTCTTATAACAAAACATACACTTTGCCTGAATACATATAGCTAAATTTATTATAATCTTTTCTGTTTATAATTAAGTATGTTTACTAGTTTTAGGAATAATGCTTAAGTATTAATATGAGTCACTATGGAAATGCACATTTACACACTACTGTATGTAGGAATGTTATATAAAGGAATTGCTACTTTTAATTGTGAATGTGATAATAGACAATATTAGGAGTTTATATAGAGAAATTTTGCTTATTTTACTAAGTTTTAAAGTTATTTAGGATAATGCTTGGAATAGGCAAAATATTTTAGTTATTGGGAAGTAGGATATTGATATTGGGGATAATTTCTTCCAACTGTTGGAAGCACGGTTGAATAAAACTCTTCTTAAATTATAGTAATATGAAGTAAGAGGAATAAACTTCAAAATAACCATGTTAGAGGGGCTGGCCCCTTCAGGGAGCTAGGGACCTGCCAACGTGTGGCAGGCTTTGCTAAGGAGAATGAGCCAACCCAAAGTCATTTGTGAGTAGTTAGCAATTACCTAGATGGCTAGATGGCAGTTAATTAGCTCAGTAGACACCTGGGTCTTAAGAGTGTTCAGAAAGAGCAGTCTGTTCATTGGAACCACAGTGAGGGAGGGAGGGAGTAGGTAGGTAGGTAGGTGCCCATGAAAGGCCCTGAGCTAGGGTCTGCAGGGGAAAGGGAACCAACCTAGCTCAGCACGCTGTCCCAGATTGGAGAAAGAGACTCTCCAAGGTAACCCAACAAAGGGCTCATAATAAGGCCCAAAGGGGGTTTGAGAGAAGACCCAAAAGACAGAAGAAATTTTTGTGTTTTTCAGGACAGTGTTCTGTTTTTTGACTTGGCTGGAGGGTTAAGTCATTTCTCCAGAACTGAACAACGTGTGTAAAGTCAAGAAGACCCACCTCAGGGAGGGAAACTGAGGCAGGGAGTGCTGGAAGTACAACACTTGGCCAGCAAGGGGTGCTATTGGGCAGCCACACCCCAAAATAACACACATAAGAGAGACTGCTGTTCTCTTTGAGTGATTGCACGTGGATTCCACTTTGAGTGTGTGTGTGTTCCACAGAGAGTCATTGAAAATTTTTCCCTCAGTGGTACCCGCAGGGGTGGCTTGAGCACCCTCTGTTGCTGCAGGCCTGTATAAAAGGCCAAGTCACCCTCAAGCCCCCTCAGTTCTTTCTTACTGCCCCGTGGTTGTTGGAATTGCTTGGCTTGCCTTAGCAAATCCTTTCAATGTGTTCATTGTAAATTAATGGTAGATTTCTAGATTTATGGTGTTAGTACTTAGTTAACACTGTAGATAGTGTAAGTTTTCTTCTTTAATACCCAGTTTGGGGCTTTTTCCATTACTTGGTACTGAGGGATGCCTTGGTCACTGGGCTTCAAGCCCTGCATCTCTTGTGCCAGGCTAATGCCTGTGAGCAAGCCACACTCAAGTTGCTTGAAGTGTTTAAGGGAAGCTCATATTCAGGATCATTGCCTGATCTATAGACCTTAAGTGTTGGACAAGGAAAGAGAGTGAAGCTAGGCTAAAAGTTTTGCTCACAGAGGCAGCCCTGAAACCTCCGTCGGAACCTGGACAGTCAGACTCAGCACCAGGTGCCTTGGCATTGGTTAGGTGTTTGCCTCCTGTGTTGCTTGAGTCCCAGCACCACTCACTGTCCCCAGTGCCCAAGAAGAGAGCCATAAGACCTCTAAGCAGATTGACGAGAGAGGAAGGTTTGAGGCACTGAAGTCTTCTTGGCATGGGAATAAGAGTAGAGTGCAGCTGAAACCTAAGCACTCCTCTTCATTGGCACCACAGAAGTCATCACTGTTGACTACAGCACTGAGGTAGGTACCATCAAGACTGGGTCCTGAGGGAGTGCCTTCCACATCTGTGGCACTGTGCCATCCTGATACCATCTTGGTACCAACCACGCCAGAGACGTTTGCAGCAGTGAGAGATCTGCTGAGCCTTTTGGTGCCGGTATTCCCAGTGGTGCTTTCGTAACCAGCAGATAGAGAGGCGCCAGCAACACTGGTGTACCACTTGGTGCCGTGTTAGCCTCTGTGGCCTCAAACTGAACATCTGTTAGTACCATTGAAGGGGAAGCCTGTAACGTTGGCTGCACTGCATCTTTCTCCAACTCAGCTTTAGTCTCCAACACCTTCATAAGCAGCTCCTCCTTGATCAGATGAGGAGGAGTCACAGTCCTCTGAATCAGAGATTGGCTCCTATGTTTCCCAGCCTCAGAGCTGCTCCACCAAGGCATGACTACCCTGCTATGGAACCTTTAGCAGGAGCACCATAGAGTGGGTGGCCAGGGGGACTCTAGGGCCCACCGCCTGTCCAGTGGCCTTTTTGGAACTCTGAGGTTTCTCCCCAGTTTCTAACCTATACATGATTTGTTCCTATTCTGTGTCCTCAGAAAGACGTGGGGCACCTACTCACCAGGCACCACCTGCTTCTGAGCCCAGGACTGGGCAGCAAGAGGTAGTTCAGGAGGATCCTGTTGGACAACTAGTGGAAGAGGAGCCACCGCAGCCTGTGCTGGCCTCTTCTTCCTCCTCTCCTAATGAGACTGTCTCTCAGGGGGGATTTTACCTCCCCCAGATGACTATAAGGCCCACCAAGAGTTGCTAAAAACAGTGGCCTTAAGCCTGGGGACCCAGGTGGAGGATGTTAAAGCATCCTCACACCATCTTGTTGATATTTTGGCCACAGAAAATCCACCAAGAGTGATCTTACCTGTTAACAAGGCAGTTATAGACCCCATTGAGCCTCTCTGGCAGATCCCTTTGTCTTTAATCCCTCCCTCAAAAAGTGTCAAATGTAAATATTATACTTCATCCCAGTGTCAGAGGCCAATGAATGGGAATGACAACGAGAACACAGGGTGACCCCCAAATAAAAAAAAAACTAGCTCTGTTTGGTAGAAAAAATTATTCTACTGGAGGCTAACAGTAGAATAAACAGGATTGCTAACCAGCAAGCTCTTTTGGGCCAGTATGATTTTAATGTGTATGGCTCCATTTTAATGTTTAGAGGCTGTTGCTGGAGGATGCTATGCAAGAGTTCTTCTTGTTAGTTGATGAAGGGAAAATCTGTGGCAAGATCTTTGCTTCAGGCTGTGCTCAATGTAGCAGATTTAGTGGCTAAATCTGTGGCTTCTGTAGTGGCCATACATACAATCTCTTGTCTGCAATCCTTGTGGCTTCCACAAGAGCTTCAACCAACTTTACAGGAACTGCTCTTTGAAGGGTCTTTGCTGTTTGTAGAGCAAACTAACTCTGAGCTCCATGGCTTGAAGAACTCATGGGCAATTTAAAAATCTTTGGGGTTGTATACTCCAGCCCCACCCAGAAAGCATTTCCGTGCACAGCAGATCCATCATTACTCTGCCCCTGCAGAGAAAGAAGAGTAGGGTTATAGACATACACTACCTCCTCCTTCTGCCTCTGCATCAATGCCTACTCCATCTAGACTCCCAGTGTTAGGATACTAACCAGGGACGCTCAAGGGCGTCATGCCAGTTTCCAGGATGCCAGATTTCATTTTACCCATATTTGTAATCTGTCTTTCCCACTTCTTCAGTGCATGTGTTAGCAATATCTTCTATCAAGGTCTACCTGGAAGCAATATCAGCTTTCCATCCTTGTGTTGATAACTGTTCTGTATTGTCTAATGATCTGACAATTAGAGCTGTGAAGGACCTGGAAAGGTTGTACCCTCAAATAAAGGAACCCATCCTCTCTCCCACCCCACCCACCCCAAGACTTGAACCTCATTGATTGAAGTTCTGAAAGTGGCTTTCCTGGTAGCTATCACTTTGGCCATGAGGATGACTGAACTGCATGCTCTGACATCTGAACCGTATGTTTTATAGGGTAAAATGTACTTGCACCCTCATCTGAGATTTCTTTCTAAAGTGGTATCTAATTTTCATATTAACCAGTCAATTTACTCATGTACGGTCCATCCCAAATCCACACACCAATAGATAGGAACAATGTCTGCATACCTATGTTGTTAGAAGGGCAATGATGTTCCATATAGACAGGACTAAACAGCTTTGTTTGTCAACTCAACTGTTTGTGCCCATAGCAGTCAGAATGAAGCATCTCCCAGTCTCTTCACAAAGAATTTCATCTCGGATAACTTTCTGCATTCGTGTTTGTTATGATCTAGCAGGCATTTGACTGCCCAGTGAAGTGATGGCATGTTCCAAAAGATTGCAAGACTTCTGTAGCATTCCTTGTGTGCTTCCCAATCCAGATTTGTATATCGACAGCCTGATCTTCAACTCACACCTTCTCATTTCGTTATGCCTCTATTACTTAGTACTCCAGACTCCTTGTTAAATTTGGACAGTTGTACTCCAATCTTTAGGTACATGAACTCGGATCCTTCCTCCTACTTTACTCCTTGTGAGTCACCAAGAGTGGAATGCACATGTGGAATCTCTCGAAGAAACAAAACCGGTTACTAACCTTTCATAACTGTTGTCCTTCAAGATGTGTTGTACATATCCATTCCACAACCCACCCTCCTATCGTTCTGCAGTGGAGTTGTCCAGCAAGAAGGAACTGAGGGGACTTTGGGGTGGCTGGGCCCTTTATACCAGCACACAGTGGAGCGAGGCAGCAGAGTGTGCTAGAACCGCCCTGACAGGGATTACTGTGGGAAAAATTTCTGGGCTTTGAAGGAAGCCAGAATTTGGCCTTGAAGAGAAAATACTCCCTTTCTAGAATCCTGAATTCCCTTGTAATTCAGATACTTGTTCAATAAATCTAGGCCATTATTCTGGATCTTTGAATTGCCATTCCAAATTAATAATCTTAACAGATTCCAGAAATACTATTAAGATATTCTAATTCCAAGTAAATACCAAGAAAGATTATAGTAGTAATAGGAAAGAAATAGAAACGTAAAGTAGCCTTAAGCTTTGAAATCTTCTCCTAAGAAATTATAATTGGACAGTTACTTACAGGATTTAAACATCACGCCTTGTACATAAATTCAAATGTCTGTTTTTCACCTACAGAGCACTGTAATTGTGAGGAAATAATATCTGCACTTTTGTATATTAAGACTGATCTAACAGTTACCAGCTTACCAAAGTTATTTAGCTCTTGCTTAAAGAACCAGCCTTGAGCATATAACTGACTTACCGTGTATGTTCAAAAATCTTGAACTATATATTGTTAAATCTCTGGGGAAATTGATTGTTTGATTAATTTTTTGTTTTGCTGTTTTTGTTTAAACTTAATTTCTAATTTTAAGTGTTACTGAGAACTAGCAACTTTGTCATTGTTCTGCTCTACTCTGCCCTGTATCTTTCTCTCACACTCCCTTGTAGGTGTGCTATCTTTGCATGTGCACATCAGAATTACCTGCTGGTAAGAGAAGCATACTCAGATCAGTCTCCCTTGTAAGATTCCGTGGTTTCTGAATGAGCAAAGCTAACTTTAAAATCTCACTTGAATCTTTATTTGTGTGTTATACATTTTAGAAGGTGAGTGAGGTAATATCTTTTATTGGACCATCTTCTATTGGTGAGAGACAAGTTTTCAAGTTTACAGGTTAGAGTTTAGGAGCTCAAAAGCTTGTCTCTCTCACCAACAGAATTTGTCCAATAAAAGATATTACCAACTTTGCGTCTCTAATATCCTGGGACTGATATGGTAACAACACTGCATATATAAATTTTAGAATACTAGTTGTGTTGTGTGTTTCTCACTAAAAAGTTACATTATGTGTTAACGCCTTACACTCCAAACTAGCCTCACTTTGATTGTTGTGTGTGGTAATTTATACTGTTACAGGTTTACATTTGTTTATTCCAATTAATAAAAGCATTGTGCGCCTTAAATTACTTGTCTTGCTAGTGTTTATACTTTGTGTGTGTTTTCTCTGTGACCATCTGTATTTAGAAGTATTTCTCTTATGCAAATTAATTGAAAGATGATAAAAGCTACCTCTTCACATCAAATTCCTTCTTTTCTAACTGCTCACCTTGTTTCAATTAAACGTCACCTTATACACCACTTGCTGTCTGTCTTTCAGCATTTCCAAACTTTAGGCTATCAGTTCCACCAAATCAGAGCTAACCCAACCTGCTCTGCATTCATACATCCCCAGCTTTTTTTATGTGATGGTGGTGTAACATTTCCAGCTAGGCATGTGTATGGGAACACTGATTAATCTTGAGCTCTAATTGTCATATGACCTTCAACTTGTTTCTTTAAATGCTATGCTTAGTCCTAGAATTCTGGTTTATCCATACAGAATTGAGAAGAATAACTAGTTGTTTTTTTAGTCTTGTTTATGTTGGTGTTATTTTAAGTATACTGTTATGCGTAGCTTACCAGTTTTAATTATATTTGTTTTTCTTCTAGTTTAAAAGACTTTTATATTGCCTTTATAATGGTTAACATAATTTATTTTCATTGAATTTATTCTGTTTATTTGATATTATTATACTTAATGTGTTCATTGAATTGTTAATGGTACTTAACCATGAGTTTCTCTCAATACGAGATAAATACCCTTTGATAAGTTTAGTGCCTTGAGTAATTGATTGAATAACACGATTGCTGATTCTCATAGCTTCCTGAATTTTACCCTTCTATGATACTAGTTCTATTATAGTTAATCAAATTTTGCTGCGATTTTTGTCTTATATGAGAATTTCATAATTTATTAGAAGCAAAATTTAAGTATTTAATACCTTGAATTACTTATCTATTTGGTTTTAGTTAGCACATATTCTATGGGACCATTCAACTACTTATGCTAAACTCTGTTCGATCTTGCATTTAGCCTTGACACTCTTAGTATGTTTCCCAGATCTGAAGAAGAGCTCTGTGTAGCTCAAAAGCTTTTATCTCTCTCACCACCAGAAGTTGGTCCAATACATGATATTATCTCACCCACCTTCTCTCTCTAACATCGTGTGACTGGCACTGCTACAACATACTGCATACAAACTTTTGATTTGTTTTTTTACTGAACTAATCATATGAGAAACCATTCATTAATAAATTAGTTAATTTTTCTCCCAATTATTTTGCTAATTGTTTGTTCTTTTTTTGGCAATTTTACTTTGAAAATTACCCTCGCCCCCAACGCTTTTCTACTCAGCACGTTCTTCCACCCTTTTCTGTATTGTCTATCTAAATTGTGATTGAAATACCCTAGCACAATGGGATCTTGGTCAGGTTGAGGTCTCTAGGCATTAACATAAAATGAATCTTAGGTCACCACATAGTTTGGCCCTTTGTGCCTAAATAACTTTAACATTGGACTAGGTATCAAGCAGCACAAAGGAATCCTAGTAAGCACATAGTGGAAACAAAGAGATAGTTATAAATTGTATATGAATAATCTATTCTTTTCTTTCTGTCTCTCTTCTATCTAAAACATTTGTGAAGCATCCATCACTGTGGAATCTGAGTACTTGATACATGTACACTAGAGCATTGATATGTTAATAAATAAGCTGATTGGAGTTAGTAGTTGATAAACTAAATTTAGAGCCTGAGGCCTATCCAATGCCCATTAAAGTCAATGGGAGGTTTTCTTTGACTATAACAGCATTTGGATCTGCCCCCTGGAAACCACTGCTGCTGAGGCTTTGAAATGGCAATGAATAATTTTAGCTCTTTGGTATAAGAACTCAGGAGAGCTGTTGCAATGATATCAAATTATCTTCATGTATTTCATCAGATCATGGTGCTTTACTTGACACAGAAACAATTTTAAATCTCATCCATAGGGCGAATGAGAGATGAATAAAGTTGCTGCGAGTCCTACTGTGATATCAGTTCTCTGATACAGGAGAATACCTTCAGTAAGCTTTATTGTGGGATATTTATTTTACCTTTGGTTTAAGACATGGAATGCTTATATTTCTTTTGTTAAAGCCCACCATACTTTTATTGCAGCTGTAATAAAACAGCAGAGGCTGGCACCATCCTCTGTTTTGTTATAGTTTACTAAAATGATGTCTGAGAATATATTTATAGGTATTGCATACTGGTATGCCAAATATTGACTTCCCTTGCTAACTCTCCATCACAGTAAAACGTATGGTGACACTATAAGTAAAGTTCAGTCAAAATTAAAATATTGCCAAATAAATACTGTAAATGAAAAGCACATTTTAAAATGCTAATTTAGGAAGTTAAATAAGCAGTACAGTTCACTGATGCTGCACAGTGACTCAATCATTGTCACCAAACCATCAGATTGAAAACCTAGTAATTGGCATAACAGATCAGCCCTTGGCCCTGCAAGGCTAGTATTCTGTTTCCAGCAATGACCAATTCCATATGCTCCAGAAGAAGGGAATATAAATTGTATCGTAATGCACCTGGCTTGTGTTGCACGTCTATGTATTGGTGGGTGAAATCCTTCTTGACTCCTATAGCAAGCAGCATCCTGCAGTATGAGACTTGATTGCCCTTAGCAATATTAACTATAAATATTACTGGTGGCAAGATTTTACTACCCATCCTCTCCTTAAAAAAAATAAATTTAGAATTATTTGACCTCACGTTTTAACTGTCACATAAGTAATTTTAAATCTCACCTAAGGTAGGTTTGCATGGATATTTTGAATATTATTTCATCTAAATAAGAAGCTTAAATATAAAGTTCCCTCAGATAATGAGAAATCTGTAGCCATGATATTACTAATGAAATAAAATGGAAGTTTGGGGATGGTTTGCTGATGTGTAGTAAAAAGTGAAGATATTTCTTTTTCAATTCTGAATATATAATGTGAAGTAATTGAATTTAAACAATGATTACTGAAGAATGGGGAAGTCAGATAAGGTAGTTTAATCCTCTAGATTGTTCACAGTTTCAGGTTAATGTACATAGAAGTACATTATTGCAATTCAGCGATGCAAGACCTCTTAAGGTCTAAGAATTTCTAGTTGCTTTCTATGCCCTTGTAAGAAACAGATCTTAAAAGTCACATTTCCTAGTTCTTAATATAATTGTCATGATGTTTGCTATGACATCACTGTATTCTCTCTCTGTTCCCAAGCATAGTGTTATCACCTCTCCGTCAATCAGAAGTCAGCATGGTAGCAAAGGGTGAATGAATAAAAGCTGATCTTGCCTTGGCTTCATCTAGTTTGCTTAACATTTATATTGTGCTTAAATAATAAACTGCTTTAAGGATCTATTTCTCAGCCAAGTATTTACTCTGTGGCATATGATTATTAGACTGTACAGAAAAGTAAACCAGATGTTTTCTAAATGCTTATTTCTGTTGAATAAGGTTACAAGTATGTCCGTTTCAAACACATTTTATGCTACTTTTTGTGATGATGTGGGATTTCATTAGCAAGAGGGATAGTCAAGGGGTCACAAAGAATATTCTATCCCCACACCAATAATGCAGGCATAGGAAAAACTCCTTATTTCTCTTATTTGAAATATGTTTTACTCCCTAACAAAGAGTATGTTTACATAGCAAAGGAAACCTGTGGCTGACCCATGCCAGCTGACTACTCGAGCTCAGGCTGCCGGGCTGTTTCATTGCTGCGTAGACTTCAGGGCTGAGGCTGGAGCCCAGACTTTCGGACCCTGTGGGGTAGGCTGTTTCTGTGCTGTGTAGACATACCCAAAGTTACCTGAAGGCCTCAATCATAGGCCGATTAAAGTCAATTGAAAAATTTCCATTGGCCTCAATGCAGGACTAGGCTTCAGATTTAGATGTTCACCCAGTGCAGAGACTTAGGGTGAGAGAGGAGCACAAAAGTCATGGTAATGGTCTCATGCAGTCAGTAGAACAGGGGCATCATTGGAAAGCAATCCTGGCACTTTTGAGATTGCATAGACTGTGCCTTGTCTCTGCTCAAGTGAAACAAGGTGTGAAAGTTTCTTGCACCCTCTTTCATCCAGGGAGAACCCAGCCAGAATTTCACCCTAAACCAGACAGATGTAGAACATGTAGATAAACAAGGAAGAGAGGATTAAGAATGGGGAAGAGTTAAGTCAAATATAATGTGTGTCACATTATAGATAGAACAGGTGATGTAAGTACAGAAGAAAATATCAGAAGAGATTGAAAACCTAATCCACACTCTGTTAGATGCAATGGAAATATTCCCATTGACCTCAGTGGGTGCTGCATTGGGATATAAAATATTCAAGACAGCAGGATCAGACAGTGGAGGGGTGGATGCCACAGTAGTGACAATCAAGGTGAAGGAAGTAGATTTTGAAGGACGGGAGTGTGAGTGTATTTGGCACAAAGGAGAGGGATGTCATTCCATGCATCAAAGGAAAGGGTAATGGGGGTGAAAGTGTCAGGGAAAGACAAAGGAAGTAGTAAAGAGAGACGAGATTAGGGGCAGATGCCAAGGATGAAGGAGGGAGACACAGGAGAAGAGATGTAAGCAGGGGCAGGGCTGGACAGAGCTTTAAAAATGAGGTTGAGACATTTGAATGGATAGTGGGAGAGGCAGTAAAGGGATGTACGGAGCAGAGGCACAGCTGATATGGACAAAGATTATTTTAGCTGCTACAAACTGATGAGATGGAAGAAAGAAAGCCAGGCAAACTTATGAAGAGGTGGAGAAAAATGTTTGGGCAGTGGGGCCAAGAAGAAGGGACAGAGTTTGCAAGTGTCATATAGGAAGAGTGAGAATGAGATTTGTTGAGACGCGGAATGTGAGGAGAGAAAGATGAGTCAGAAATATTTTTATTTATTATTTGGTATTACCATAGCACCTAGTCATGGACCAGGATCCCATTATTGAAACTAGGAGTGCTGGGGATGCTGCCACACTCCCTGGCTTGAAGTGGTTTCCATCATATACAGCAGTGGTTCTCAAAGTCGGTCCACCGCTTGTTCAGGGAAAGCCCCTGCCGGGTCGGACCAGTTTGTTTACCTGCCGCATCTGCAGGTTCGACCGATTGCGGTTCCCACTGGCCGCGGTTCGCCGCTCCAGGCCAATGGGGGCTGCGGGAAGGGCGGCCAGCACGTCCTTTGGCCCGCGCCACTTCCCGCAGCCTTCATTGGCCTGGAACGGCGAACCTCGGCCAGTGGGAGCCGTGATTGGCCGAACCTGCAGACGTGGCAGGTAAACCAACCGGTCCAGCCAAGCAGGGGCTTTCCCTGAACAAGTGGTGGACCGGCTTTGAGAACCACTGATATACAGGGTTTACAGTTTGGTTCAGTGACTCTCAGCATCCCTACTATACAAATTGTTCCAGCACCCTTGCCCCACTGTGCTAGATCCTGTACAAACAAGAAACAAAACAATGGTCACTGCCCCAAAAAATTTGCAGTCTCAGTATAGGACAAGAAACAACAGATGGACATAGACAAAGAGAGAGGGGAGTACAAGGAAACAATGAGACAGTACTGGTCAGTATGACAGACTGTGGCACAGGCGTTGATTTTCCATAGTGCCGGGGGTGCTCAGCCTCCTGCTCTGCCCCAAGCCCCACCCCCACTCCTCCCCTTCTCCCAAGGCCCCACCCATGCCCCATCTCTTCCCACCCCCACTCCACCCCACCCACCTCTTCCTGAGCGCACTACATCCTCGCTCCTCCCTCCTAGCCTGCCTGCATGCTGTGAAACAGCTGATTGTGGCAGGTGGGTGACGCAGGGAGGCGCTGATTGGTGGGGCCTGCCGGTGGGTGGGAGACACAGCGGGCATAGCTGAGGGGGGGCTGCCAGTGGGTGCTCAGCACCCACCATTTTTCCCCATGGGTGCTGGAGCCCTGGAGCCCCCATGGAGTCGACGCCTATGGATTGTGGTATGAGCCCACAGACTAGCCATCGTTGAGGTTTTTTGTACACATCACAGCAAAGAAATATTGGAAGGAAGATGAGATAGCTTTGTGGATTTTTATGAGGAGCTCCTCCCCAGCATAATGGATAGCATGAGAGAAAGCACAAAATGCTTGTTTAAAAATTTAACAAGTGGGCGATGGAGGCAGACATGCTGGGCTGATCGGAGGAGGAAGTTGATATTTTGACAGTGAAGGAGAGATGACAGGTCATGAAAGGCCTTGAAAGTAAAGACAAGAAGCCAGTGGAGGAATGTAAGGAGAGGGGTGACATGGTCAACATGATGTCTAGAATGATTTTCTCAGCAGTATTCTGAATGGATATGAGCCTAGCAAGATTGCATTTGTGAAGGCTAGAGAGGGATATTCCAATAATCAAGATATATGATGATGAGAGCCTGGACAACCATTTTGGCTATGTGGCTGGAAAGGAAGGGCCATATCTTAGAGACTGTTGTACAGAAAGATTTAGATATGGCAGGAGAGGAGAAGTCCAACATTCCTACCATGATCTGATCCTGGATAGAGAACATGAGAGAAGTAGAGGCCTACAAGAAGAGAGGGCAGCTGCAGAGTCATTGTCAGATGAAGGTCTCTGTGAGAGACATGAACTAGAGGGAGTGAGATATGAAAAGATTGTGGATGGCTATAATCTTTTTAGAGGTGGGGTAGGCACTCCAGAGACTGAAGGGGAAGGGGCTGAGTTTGGGAATGGTGACACAAAAGGGGCAGAGATGGTGGTGGGGCAGGTGAGGGAAGTTAAGAGGATGGAGGAGTGGGGGCCAGGGTTGAGCCAAATGTGTATCCAGAGCTGAGAAGGATGTGACTGTGGAACCCTACATGTGTGCTAGTGGGAAGAGAGGGTGCATGGTGATGGGTGGAGCTGGTGAGAACTGTTGAGGATAACAAGGATGGAGAATTGGGGCCAGTGAAGGAAAGAAAAAAGAGGACACATGCTGTAGTGCAGAAGAGATGTGTAGTGAGAGCCATGGGTGAGTGGCAGATGGGCAAGATTACAAAAAGAAAAGGAACAAAAAGGCAGAGTTTGGAAAATGCTCTGAAGGGAATGCTTACACCAGGTTCCTGTGCCAGGCAGTTTGTGTGTTCCCCCATTCTGCTAGGGAACGGGAAGAAGGTGACTGGGCTTGCGCACTGGGAGGATCAAGGCAGAGAGAAACTGGCACAGGAGTGTCTCCACATGCTTTCAGATACAATCAATCGTGAAAACCACTGTGAGCTTCAGTTACTGGGAGAGGAACCAAGTTTTAAGTGGTAGTGGGGAAGTGGTGCAGGAAGTTTATGAGAAACACCTCAGAAGTTCAGGTTTTGTCACATTTTTATTTAAGATATTGTAGAGGCAGGAGAAAGAGCTGGATAGTGGGGAAAAAGCAGAGGTGGAGATTCAAGGATTATATGGATAAAAGTAAGAAGAGAAGATGAGGTTGTGACTCTGGCAGGCCACATGCCAACTCTAGCCCAGGCTGCAGGCAGTAGCTAAGCACTGAAAACCTCTTAGCTGGAAACTAGATCAGGGTCACTTGTGTGTTAGTTTTGCTCAAAATAGGTGTTAGTCTTATAAGAATGGATTCTGTGTTTAGACTCTGTGAAATACTTGTATGTTGCTGCATGGATTAATCTCACTTATAATATCTATATCCCATGTTGCTCTGTTGTTACCCACACAAAATTCTCTGTTACTCACACACTCAGGGTACTCACCTTTACCCAGTTCCTAGGGCTCAAGGTGTAACCCTCTTAATTTAGGCACTGCCACCCTTTCCCAGTTCCTAGGTGAAAAGCACCTAACTTTACCCCTCCATGGCCTCCGGGCTCTATTCCTCTGTGGGCTGCAGGCAAACACCCTTTCCCTGTGCACTCAGAGTAAACACCCTTTCCTTGTGGATTCAGGGCCTAATCTTTTGTGGGTTTATGGGGTCTTTTACCAGTGAAAGAGACTTACACAGTAATATACTACATAACCTCTATTTATTAAGAATCACCAAAAATAGACTGCGCATGCTACACATACAGTGCTCACCATTCCCAGTGCTCACCATTCCCAATAAGACAGATCAATTGTTCTTGATGTTCTGTCAGGATCAGGTCATCTGGGGGACTCCAGTTTCTGCATGGCGTCATTGGCAGAGTGTTGAGGTCTGGCAGCTCTGATCTTGGGGCTGTGTCCTGGAGTTGGTACCCAAATAACTTCCTTTTGGACCCCAGTTTATATAGTGAAATCTGAGTCCCTTTTAGTTGTATCTTAACCAATCATTGTACTAAAATTTTACTAACCAATCCTAACATAGTGTAACAAAATTATCTAACCAAACCTATTCCACACCTTAATTAATTTACACCTAGCAAAATTTATTATGTAACAATTAAAGAACCAGACAGAGACCATACAGATAAACAATAGGGAAGTGGGGACCATAATGACAAAAAATAAAGAAATGAGGATTTCACAACCACAGCTATTGATAAGTGATTTCTTGACAGACAGAATGCTATCAAACTAAGTATTCGTTAAGCATCTTAAGATCTGTTTCTTTATCTGGTGATAGTGGGTACCATTAAGACAGAGTCTCCTTCTTAACAGCCTGATATTACATTGTTTTAATGTAATTGAGATGGAATGTGAGTATGTGACTTCCTGTTTCTCAGCTAATGGCTGCTCTTTTAATCTGGCTGCAGACAAAGGCTTTAGGCCTTACAATATTGCTGCAGACAAAGGCCTTAGGCTTTAGGCCTTACAATATAGCTGCAGACAAAGGCCTTATCCTTACACTGTAACTGTAAAAGTGTTTGCTCTGAAACTGTACACCCCACAGTCAGGAGAGAAACATTACCAAGTCCAAAATACTACTTTGCCACAGGAGGTGCTATCTCCTGCCTGACAAAAGAAGACCCATAGACACCAGCCAAAACATTGTGGAACATTAGACAACCAAAGAGTGGTAGATACGCTGGATGGTAGGGATAGGATACAGACCTACGCAAATTAGAGGATTGGGCCAAAAGATATCTGATGAGGTTCAACAAGGACAAGTGCAGAAGGGGGGATTTGATAGCTGCTTTCAACTACCTGAAAGAGGGTTCCAAAAGGGATGGATCTAGACTGTTATCAGTGGTACTAGATGACAGAACGAGGAATAATGGTCTCAAGTTGCAGTGGGGGAGGTTTAGTTTGGATATTAGGAAAAACTTTTTCACTCGGAGGGTGGTGAAACACTGGAATGGGTTACCTAGGGAGGTGGTGGAATCTCCTTCCTTAGAGGTTTTTAAGGTCAGGCTTGACAATGCCCTGGCAGGGGTGATTTAGTTGGGGATTGGTCCTGCTTTGAGCAGGGGGTTGGATAGATGACCTCCTGAGGTCCCTTCCAACCCTGATGTTCTATGATTCTCTGATTGTCCCCCACCCACGAAGAGTAGACATGCATGTGAAGTTGTCTCATCATGGGGGGAAGAGAATAAAAAATCTCTGACAAGAAGAAGCATCTTTTTGGCTGTTAGAACTCTGAAGGGACAGAGACTCTAAACTGAAGCCAGAGATCCCTAGGGGTTGCCTCCTGGGTTTGCCCTGAATTGAGAACTCTTTCAGTCTTAGGATTTAAGTGGTAACTCATTGGTGTGTATGTTTGCTTGCTTTAACCTGTAAATGACTCTCTTATTCCTTTTTCCTAGTTTTTAAACCTTTAAATAGTTTATTACAGGATTGATATAGACATTGTCTTTGGTATAAGATCTAGCATACCAACTGATCTGAGGGCAAGTGACTGGACTTGAAGCAACCTGAATGGGATGTGATTTTTGGTGTAAGTGACCATTTGTCACTAAGTCCAGTTTGTCAGAGTGGCAAGATAGACTGGAGAATGTAAAGGGACTGTCCCTGACTCCATAGTAAGACAATTATAGTGATCCAGGAGCTCACAGTTATTACTGGCTTGGTGAAATCTAATTATAGAACTCATCACCAGTTTGGGATGTCTGCCTGTTTTTGACAGTTTGCCCTGAGGTAGCCACTCATGTTCATGAGTCACTCCACACAGTGTAACAGAGGTCACCCATGGGGATTAGTGCAGAAAAAAAAATAAAAAGAGACTATGATCGGACCACACAATGCCCATAGATTAAGGAAGTGATGAAAAATAAACTAACTACTTCTCACACATGGTTGGCTCTGCCCACACTATGGGCTTATCTACACTATGGGCTTGTCCACATGGAGACTTAATATGCAGTAGGCCAGGGTGTCAATGTCCAGCACACTAGCCTCGTGCACACTAGGTCACTATGTGGGTCCTGCTAATGTGCACTAAAAGTTCCACAGTGCACTTTGACTGCTGTTGTCTCTATGGATACACCAAGGGTGTGGGGGGGGAGGGTGTTTTAAGGTTGCATGGGCAACCTTAACGCTGGCATTTTCTAATTTTCAAGTGCTTGACTTTAACAACCTACATAACATTCTTGTAACATTGGGGCTGCAGGATTTTTTATATGTAATAGTAGTATACACCCACTCAACTGTTTTTCTTCATCAGTAGCAAACACACAGGAGAACAGAATCAAACTACAAAATCACTTGGAAAGATTAGAGCACAGGGAGCTGCGATCAAGAAGATCATTCTGTGGTTTGGATCTACCCTCTATTCTGTTTAAGCCTGTCACTTTGGTGCCTGATCAGAATCAAGTTTGTAATCAGTGTTTCCCAATTTTTTTCTTACTATGAACAACTTCTTAAGATAGAGGCCTTGTTGCCTTCACTTCCTCTCCGAGTATCCATATCCCCCTTGTACACCTTCCCTGCATCAACTAGAGTGTTTGTTTACATGACAGGAATATTGGGACATTACTATGGAGACAAGATGCAAATAAACTCACTTTAACGAGATGAGAAAAGATGCTCAGTTACCTTTCATGCTTTTGCATTTGTTCTGTTGCTTTCTTCTCTTAGGGTGTGTCACGGTTCCTCCCCCACTCTGAACTCTAGGGTACAGATGTGGGGACCTGCATGAAAAACCTCCTAAGCTTATCTTTACCAGCTTAGGTCAAAACTTCCCCAAGGTACAAAATATTACATCCGTTATCCTTGGACTGGCCGCTACCACCACCAAACTAATACTGGTTACTGGGGAAGAGCTGTTTGGACGCGTCCTTCCCCCCAAAATACTTCCCAAAACCTTGCACCCCACTTCCTGGACAAGGTTTGGTAAAAAGCCTCACCAATTTGCCTAGGTGACTACAGACCCAGACCCTTGGATCTTAAGAACAATGAACAATCCTCCCAACACTTGCACCCCCCTTTCCCGGGAAATGTTGGATAAAAAGCCTCACCAATTTGCATAGGTGACCACAGACCCAAACCCTTGGATCTGAGAACAATGAAAAAGCATTCAGTGTTTTACAAGAAGACTTTTAATAAAAAATAGAAGTAAATAGAAATAAAGAAATCCCCCCTGTAAAATCAGGATGGTAGATATCTTACAGGGTAATTAGATTCAAAAACATAGAGAACCCCTCTAGGCAAAACCTTAAGTTACAAAAAAGATACACAGACAGAAATAGTTATTCTATT
Source organism: Lepidochelys kempii (assembly GCF_965140285.1). NCBI lineage: Eukaryota > Metazoa > Chordata > Testudines > Cheloniidae > Lepidochelys > Lepidochelys kempii. The sequence continues at coordinate 27,895,138 of NC_136387.1, forward strand.
CAGCACAATTCTTTTCTCAGCCATTTAAAGAAATCATAATCTAACACATACCTAGCTAGATTACTTACTAAAAGTTCTAAGACTCCATTCCTGTTCTGTCCCCGGCCAAGACGACTACAGACAGACACAGACCCTTTGTTTCTCTCCCTCCTCCCAGCTTTTGAAAGTATCTTGTCTCCTCATTGGTCAGGTGCCAGCGAGGTTACCTTTAGCTTCTTAACCCTTTACAGGTGAGAGGAGCTTTCCCCTGGCCAGGAGGGATTTCAAAGGGGTTTACCCTTCCCTTTATATTTATGACAGGGTGTGTAGATTTATTAATACTGACTCTCTCCTTGTTGCAGACAGCCACTTTGCTCTAATTTCTCCAGGTTGCTGTGTACCCTGATTCTGTTCTCCTGCATTTTATTGTCCCTCTTGATCTTGTGTTATGCATTACTGTGATCACAATTGAATTTATACCAAAAGAACAGACGTGAAGCAGCCATGCTGGATGCAGACAGGTGTTTGTATTTTCATATGTTGCTGGTTTGAAAAAAGCATCTGGAAAATTTAAGAGCCCTGGACTGGGCTACAACTAATAGGAAATACAACAGTCTAAAGGGGATCTATGTTTCACGACTGAGGCAGAAGCAGCTCTTCAAGTCTGAGAGCCACTGATGTACAGTCATCATTGCACTTAGAGATTGAAAACGTACTGCATCATTGTACAGATTATTTTCAAGAAAGTGGTCAATGCTAGGGAGGAACAGTAAGTTTACTGGTTTTTACTCTAGAATAGCATATCACTCCAAGTTGTCTTTTACTTATATAGGATATATTCTGCATTTTTTATTTAATTTGTTTAATTTAATTTAATTTGGGGGGGAGGGGAACTGAATAACCAGAAATGGGCCAAGCATTCAGTACTCAGATTCAGATAGGGATCTGGTTTATGCAGTGATATGAGATAGAAGCCAAATTCTAATGGCTTGTTAACATTAACACAAGCATGTCACAAAGTCACTGTAAATAATTTCTCCGTCTCTCTTTCACTTTTGCTTTACAACGTTTTTTTTCATTGTGTTTTTAATTACTCCTTTAATATGTTTGCACTTCAGGCTTCTTAAGAAAATTAATGAAAAATGAAGCCACAGTTAAATAAAATGGTAGGAATGGCAGTGATCTATATAATAAAAAATTGACAATGGATTTAATACTTTCTTTAAAACACCTATCTATATAAACTGTTTATGCTCCCTCATATTCCATGTTCAGCAAATAGATTATTGGACAGCAGATGATAAACAGTTTATATAGATAGGCAATTAGAGAACAGAAGGAATTGTCCTTGTCTGCTAGGAGTTTTTCCTCCATGAGTTTGCAGCTTTTTGGTAGTTGGTTATCTTTTCAAGACCCAGTAACTGAGAAAGCCCAGGGAAGGGCGCCATCCCAACTCCCTCTATTACAATGTTCCATTTTCCAGCTGAAGTGGAAAGAAAATCCCTCCACTGGAAAGATTCTGAAGTTGTTCAATTTCATTTTTAAAGACACAAGGACAGATTCTGATTTCAATTACTTACAAATCCACACTCTTTACTAGAATTACTTTGGATCTATAACTGAGATCAGAATCTAGCCTAGACATGGGTACTGAGAAAGAGCCTTATGGAAATCTTTATTTAAATATCTATTACCCCCTTCCCTCAAAATAGATAGATATGGAGATCTTAGGACATTCCAAAATTCTGCAAATTCCTTAGAAGCGTTTCAGTCTCTGAAAGCTATTTTTTAAATAAGCTTTGAATATTTGGATATTGTGCCATGGATATACAGTTTAATGAATATTAAATACATTTTAGCTTGCCAATCCATGTTCTCTGTGCAATTTGCATGCAAGCTAGACCTGATCTATAGAAGGCTTCACTTGCTGTATGTATCATCCTTTTCACAAGTTGACCTTGGCTACAGCCACAGGCTTGGTCTACACTGATTTATGTCCGTATAACTACATCACTCAGGAGTATGGAAAATATGCATCCCTGAGCAACACAGTCATGCCAACCTAACTCCCGCTATAGACAGTGCTATGCTGATGGGAAGGCTTCTCCCATCAACAAAGCTACTGCCTCTCAGGGATGGGAAAGCTTTCCTAATGGAATAGGTAGTGTTCTCACTAAGTGCTACAACAGCAGAGTTGAATCAGTACAGCTGTGCCATTGCAGTGCTGTATGTGTAGACAAGTCCACAGAGTTTAAAGGAGTTGATAAATGCAAAGTAATGCACATTGGAAAACATAATCCCAACTATACATATAAAATGATGGGGTCTAAATTAGCTGTTACTACCCAAGAAAGAGATATTGGAGTCATTATGGATAGTTCTCTGAAAACATCCATTCAATGTGCAGCAGCAGTCAAAAAAGTTAACAGAATGTTGGGAATCATTAAGGAAAGATAAGACAGAAAATATCATATTGCCTCTATATAAATCCATGGTATGCCCATATCTTGAATAATGTGTGCAGATCTGGTTGCCCCATCTCAAAAAGATATATTGGAATTGGAAAAGGTTCAAAAAAGGGCAACGAAAATTATTAGGGGTATGGAACAGCTTCCATCTGAGGAGAGGTTAATAAGACTGTGACTTTTCAGTTTGGAAAAGAGATAACTAAGGGCGGATATGATATAGGTCTATTAAATCATGACTGGTGTGGAGAAAGTAAATAAGGAAGTACTATTTACTCCTTCTCATAACACAAGAACTAGGGTTCACAAATAAAATTAATAGGCAGCAGGATTAAAACAAACAAAAGGAAGTATTTCTTTACACAGCACATAGTCAACATGTGGAACTCTTCGCCAGATATTGTTGTGAAGGCCAAGATTCTAACAGCATTCAAAAAAAGAACTAATAAATCCATGGAGGATAGGCCCATCAATGGCTATTAGCCAGGATGGGCAGGGATGGTGTCCCTAGCCTCTGTTTGCAAGAAGCGGAGAATGGACGACAGGGCAAGGATCACTTGATGATTTACCTGTTCTGTTCATTCCCTCTGAAGCACCTGGTATTGGCCACTGTAAGAAGACAGGCTACTGGGCTAGATGAACTTTTGGTCTAACCTGGTATGGCCGTTCTTATGTTCAGTCTAATTCATTTTACTCTGCATTCAGCAAGAATGTATGTACAGCACATATAATCATACACCCCTATTTTGAGTCAAGTTCAACAGGCAATAAGCAAAGGAAATATTTCTTTCTATCTTTATATTTCATTTATATGGAGTCTCTTCATATTCATTTGCTGATTTAATAAAATACTCAGGTACCCGAATGTAGCTTGGGAACACTTGATGGGTTGCAGGTACTATAGACCTTTGTTTCTTGATTAAAATAAAAGAAAAAGATCATGCATAGTAAGATACTAATCAATATTAATCTAACGGGGTCTCTTTTATAGTGAGTACCATGTGGATTTCATAACATCTTTTATACCATTTCATTTGAAATGCTTGTTTTCTAAATGTAACACACGATTAATTGTGAGTCTGTTCTATATAGATAGCTGTGTTCTCCTTTTGGATACATGTACAGCTCCTATTAGTGTCCACGAGAGCTGTAACAATGTATGCAAGGACAAAATGTGGATTGTTTTGTTTGTGTGTGTGTACACTCACATACATCTATTCAAACAGAGAGTGTAGTTACTAGTTACTTAGTGCCACAGATCTGTAGTACCTCATGTGAAATATAAAGATAACTGGATTTCTCTGCAGCTGTTACTCATACAAATACTGCTCTTCTTTCTGTGCATAGTCCCATTTAAATCGATCAGATTCTCCCTGTGAATGGGTTTTCAGGTTCGAACCCAGAGTACCTGCCCTAGTCATTTGCAATCCAAGTCTCCAAACCTGTAAGCACTTCAACATGTGCCTAGTTTTACAAACACAAGTAGTCTATTTAAAGTCGGTGGTACTATTCACCTACACAAAGTTAGGAATATAAGGGTCTGCAGGATTGGCAGTTTAAGGGTCTAATCCTCCAAACACTTGCTACTGGGTTTGCTGCTTGTTTCCTATGTTGTTGTACTTGTCAAGGCACAGTCAGCTTGGCCAACATCCACAAAATTTCTTTAGGCACCAAAGTCCCAGTTTCAGGCTCCGCTACACTGCACAAAACTCCCATTCTGCTGCCCCCTAACCTTGCAGCTGCCTAAATTAACTTACCTACATTTTCAGGGTAAAAGTTCCTGATGTGTTTTCTGCCTCTGGGCATACACTGCACTGCCTCACTCTAGGAATCTGGACAACTATCTCCCACCTAAGTGAAATCCACAACTGAGGAAATATAGGCGCTGGGATGCATCCAATGAAGTGGGTTTTAGCCCACGAAAGCTTATGCTCAAATAAATTTGTTAGTCTCTAAGGTACCACAAGTACTCCTTTTCTTTTTCCAGATATGAATAAAGTTCTTAGGTCAATTTCATAGTAGAGATGGTGAGCTTTAGAGTTGCAAAAAGTTCTTTCAGAATTAGTTCCATAGGTTACAGGGTGACCAATGTCAGGGTGACCCAGTCTGGAACTGGGGACCTCAGTCTTGCAACTCAAAGCTTTCCCCTGACAAAGCTTAAGCAGATCTGAAATACAGAATCAGAGTCCAAGAGTTCTTTATATAGTTCTCAGGCAGCCTCTTGACAGCATGCAGTCCTTGGGTGAAGCATTGTGGCTTTAAAATAGAATCACCTGTTTCCTATGTATATATAGGTAACTACTTGTATTCATCAGCATAAGGGTAATTATCCATTAAGCAGTTCATAGACAGTTTACTACAAACTTCAAATAGAAATATAGAAAATGATATAACATTCTGGTTTCAATGTTAATATTCCCTCCTTGATCCCTGAATCAATAGAATATAGTAACAGACAGGAACCGTCTGTTTACATGGTTAACATCTAACAAGATATAAGTAAACACATACAGTTAGTATTACCTCATTCTCTAACAATACAGGTTTGCATTTCAAAGCTCTAGTCTATCTAATGTGGAATGGCCCTAACTACCATACACATACTCTTCTAATATGTCTTTAAAGGTTGAATTTAGGTCCTTTAACCTGCTAGTTGCTTAACCCTTTCTGGCTCAATGTCACAGCCCCATCTGGTAGGTGTGCTCAGAGGCCAGATTTTGAATAGGACACAGAGGGGGATGTGCCCACGTTATAGCTTTCTCACCAGTGATTAGAGCACTCACCCGGGATGTGGGAAACCCATGTTCAATTCCACCCTTTGCTTGATGGGGAGAAAGAATTTGAACAAGAATTCTACCATCCCTGCTCTAACTACTAAGCAATTGGACAGTGTGATGTGGGGCTCCCTCATCTCTCCTGTTGAACTTGTCTCACTCTGGATAAATAGTCATTCAAGCAGGGGCACTGGACCAAAGTCTCCCACCTCCCAGATGAATTCCCTAACCACCAAGATACAGAGCAGTGATACTCAGAACTCAGTGGTTCAGGATCAACATTACCTAGAAGAGCCACAGTAGTAGGAATTCATTGTTTTATTTACTATAGTACTATATTTTCATATTTAAACAATAGGACTAGAAATATTTAGTTTTTTATATATATACGTGTGTGTGTATATATATAATACATAGGAATGGTGTCCCTAGCCTCTGTTTGCCAGAGGCTGGGAATGGGCGCAACAGGGATGGATCACTTGATGATGACCTGTTCTGTTCATTAACTCTGAAGCACTTGGCATTGGCCACTGTCGGAAGACAGGATACTGGGCTAGATGGACCTTTGGAGGGGTGGGGGCTGCACTCGCGTGTGTGTTTATACACACACACACATGCGTGCACGCACACAAAATGCTCACAGCAAAATGACTGACTATTATTATTTTATCAACTATGGTTGGTTAATAACATAGTAAAAGCATCCTGATTGGTTGATAACTCAGATTAGTTAATAATTAAATCACACAATGTTTTAATATGTTTTGCAAAGAGCTGCAGAAGACACATTAAACAGCCACTTGCAACTCATGAGCCTCAGTCTGAGTATGACAGCTATAGAGTCATTTTCAATCTTTCTGTGGTCTAATGACTAACTCCCACTACTGGAGATTAGTGTTGGCTGAGGCTTTCTGCAGTTCAGAGACCTGCATTTCAAGCAAGACTATGACCTTTGGTTTCTGCTGCCACAGCCACAACAACAGCTGTTCCTAGTACTACCCTGTGTAGTTCTATTGTGCATAGAAAGCGCCAAACTCAGTAGATAGAATCAGTTGGATAGGTCATGTTATAGAGTTCCATAATTCTGCCTAGTGATTTATAAAAGGTGACGTATGCTAAACAAAAACATATATAATACAGTAAACACACATACTGGGCTAAATCCTGTAGACTTTACTTTTATTCATTTCTTACTCAGGGAAAATTCCCATTGAAGTTAAGGGGAGCTTTTCTTCAATAAGATTGGAGTGACAACTAAGAAAGGTCCGTAGAATCTGATTCTTTCAGAATACATCTAAATATCACAAATTCAAACTGAGTTTTCAATTCCCAAATCTGTGCAGATTGTTAACAAGTACTGCAAGACTATCTACCAGCAGTAGGGATTTTTCTTCACCCTGAAACAGAAGCAAATAACAGGATTTCCATCCTAGTGCATCTAATCCACTTGGAATCACTAAGGCTTTACCTACAGCCTCTATAGATGGATGGGCTTCATAAGACTCCTGCCACTGCTCTTTGAATGACCAAAGAACTTGATGGTTTTGCATTAGCTACTCAATTAACTAGTTATTTCTCTTAACTCCTTCTTAACATCGCTTTTCTTTATGAGGACACAGGCAAATGCAGATAAACTTTAACAAGTGTGCAGAGGATTTGTCACCTATGAAGTCACTTTTTCCTTTGTAAACTCCAGATATCAGAGCAGTTTTTCTGTTGTTTGGACATGCAGTGTAGTAACTGGGGGATGAGAGGCAGCTGTGCTTTAGACCACATGAGGTAATTTGCAGACACATTTTAATTGCCTTTTAGGGAGCATGAAGGAATTCCAAATGGTCTAATGAGTTCCAGCAAACACCTGTGAAATGCTTTTAGATGGCCATGTAAAACTGAAATTAAGAATGAAATATAGCAGAAAGTCAGCATGCATATTCAACAAGGAGGGAAAAGTCCATTTTTTTCTACGTACACTCTTTTAAATAGTGAGAATATATACTCCTGTTACTATAGAATTTTATAATGGACTTTTCTGAATGGAATAATTAGGAAAACCAAAAACCATTCTCTGCTATACTTTAAAACTGCTGACAGTGAAGCTAAAAAATTTCAACTGCAAAGTCTAAAATGGTCTTTATACGACTGTCATTATATATCCTTTTTATGTGACTCCTGAGAAGGTTCATGAAGATCTTGCTGAGGTTTTATAATTCATATCTTTAAAATTGTAAATGTATCATTTAAACATTTAGGCCCCAAACCAGCAAAACACTCACACACATGCTTAATTTTAAGCACTAAGTCATGAAATCAATGGGATGATGCCTGCTTAAAATCAGACTCACAGACACACGAATAAGTGCTTTTGCTCCTTTGGGGCCTTAAAATTATCAGCAGAATCTCAACCTTACATATAGTCCAGACATACCACAAACGACAATTCAAATTTGACACCAATTATATTTATAAAACCTCAGTCACATCTTTTCTAATTAAACTTTCTAGTGATTAGTACATAGGGTTGAGCATTGGAAAACTTTGATGGCAGTGACTTGTGATTTATTATTGTTTAACATTTATATTCTGAAAGTGCATAAAAGCCACTTGTGTGACTTTATGTAGGGTAAGTCATTTAACCTCTTTGTGCTTCAGTTACTCTATATGTAAAATGGGAAGAATAATATATGCTATCCTTATCATGGGTGCTGTGATGTTTTGGTTTGAACCTGTGAGGAGATAAGATCTGCTGGGGAGTTGATCACTCTCAGGAAGCATTCAGAACCTTACAGGATCAAATATAATATGATATGCTTTGAATGGTTTGTATGGAAGGTGCTGTGTATGTGCTAAGTATCATTATGTTTTACTGGCTTAGGTACAAAATCAATGGGGAGGATTTGTACCATCAAAGATTTCTAAAACTTTCTGTACTTTGTCCATTTAAAAACAACAACAAAAACAGTGCTAAATGCCTTTGTACCTTCAAGAAATCTTAGATGTTGGTGAGCTGGTAAATACATAAGATGTACATGAAAGATACCCCAGAAGAATATCATTTTGACAGGAAAAAGTATGTTTGACATTTTGCATTTCATCATTCAAACTCACAAGATTGATTTGTGGCATGCAATAATGTTGTCTAAGACCTTTTGGGGCATGTTATACTTCTTAAAGGATGAAAAAGCCAAATATTTTTCTTTACAGGAAAAAAAAGTTTATTTGAATGACATGACAGAAATGACATTTCATCTCTAGAATAAGATGCTGTGCTGTGAAGCTGCTGTATCATTACTTCCTTAGCAATGAAAAAAATCCATTAAAAATAATCTCTATCATGCATTTTGTCATAATGTATATTCTGCTTGGCTAGCAAGGACTATGTCATTTAGAACATGGATGATGAAGAAAAGATTGTGTACTACATACTGCATGCTGTTGCTTAAAAGAGATATTTAGTGTAGGAAAAAGCAATGTAAAACATCCAGTTCCCACGTTCTGATTAATGTTCCAGAAATGTCCTTTTATTTTTTTTAATTTTATTTTCATAGTTCAGACATTCTTGCACAATAAATTATCCACTTCATATGTCAAACGTGAGCGAGGTGGGCTCTCTAGGTAAAATAATGTATTATCTCACTTATGTAAAGTTGTGATCCAGTGATTTCTCTTTTGGGTATCTGAGGTTTTTTTTTAGTGCAGGAAGCCCAAGGGGACCAGTAGTAGACATGAAGACAGCAGAAAGGTAGGATCAGATGGCATTATAACAGTCAGCATGATACAGACTTGGCAGCACAGTGTCAATAACTGCCAAATAAAGCAGCACAGTAGTCAAAAAGGCTCAGGATGGCAAGGCAGCATGAGGTGGCATTAGGGCTGGATTAAGTGCTCAAACCAATTAAAATAACCATTCAACAAAGACAAATACAGTGATAACATGAATAATTCCTCAAGAGGAAAAGGAGACTGAAGGTGGAACACAGTACCTGCACTTTGGATATCAATCCGTCCAACACTATTGAAATGTGGAAGCAATGCACATTTCATTGGCTGCTGTTAAGAGTCAGTGTTGTCCAAGGTTACATACTCTGAGTTTATCAGATTCAGATACTTTTTTCTCGTTATCTTTGATTCTTTAACATGCAGTTCTGTTTACTTGAGTGGAGTAAGGATACATGTTCACTTTAAAAGGTTAGTGTCAAGGGAAGGACCCAAGGACACAATGCAAAAAAGCCTCTGGCGTAGAGCTCTTTGAAACATTTCCAATGCAACAATTTTCCAAAATGTTTCATGGGAAAATGTCAGTTTCAATGAAATTTTCAATTGTTAAAAGTCAAAATGAATCATTTCAGCTTTATTGTTTTGATTCATTTTGTTTTAACTTTTTCTAATATAGTAAAATATGTATTTATAATATAAGACAAATAATGTATATAATATATTTTCCAACATTATTGAACAAAATTTCATTTGGCAGGACATTTCAAAATTCAAGCTTTTTATTACAATTCAGAACAAAAAAAATCAAAATGTTAGCATTTCCTGCAGAACGGAAATGTTGGTTTTCAGACTAGTTCCACACCTTTTTAGCAGAAGTAGGGGTTATATCCCATGTTTAACTGTTTTCAACGCAGACATGATGACTAAGATGCCTGTAAAACATACATAGAACTTTATTATCTCCATCTGGGTAAAATGATAATACAGATCTGTAGGACAAACCTTAAAAGAGGCTTAAACTTTTATATCTTATTGAAGTAGGAAGAGCTGGTAAATATAAAAACACTTCCCAAAAACTTGGGAGTACCAGGAACACACAGGCTTAAAAGAAGTGTTTAGAGATAGCTCACACAGGAGAATTATGGGGGTCATTTATCCTGTTTTACCTTCTAGCCCAGGACCTGGGTTCTCTTCTGGTAGGGAAGCAAAAGAAAAAATAGAATCTTACCTTCACTGTAACCACACTTTGTCTTCACATACAGGTTTTATGTCTGTCTTGCATATTCTTTCTGCATAACATCTCCAAGAAATAGTCTTTCCCATCTACCCACAGAGTTAAAACCCTCATTCAGGCTCTCCTCATCTTGTGTCTTGATTACTGCAACATGTTTTTCTCTGGCCTTGACAAATGCAATCTTGTCCCACTCGTATACATTCAGAATGGTGCTGCAAAGATCACTTTCTGTTCCCATCACTTTGACCATGTCACCCTACTCTTTGCATCCCTCTGCTGGCTCCTCCTTTTTCTAATGTATTAAACATAAGCTGCTTGTCTTCACATACAAGTCCCTTCATAGTCAACCCCACTCCCACTTACCTCTTATTCACTATTGAGATATCAGCGCCCATCTCTAATTGGCCCATGATGCCAGCCTCCATTGTCCACTTGTTAAATTTTCTAACAAGCACCTTTGGGGTTTCGCCTATGCTGCCCCTCACACTTGAGAGGAGTTTTGCATAAATAGCCACAAAGTTATCTCATTATCCTCCTTAATCCATACTTGAAACTCACCTTTGTTGTGATGCCTACAAAAATGTGTTAGGCTGCTTGTATGCTGATACACTGCCTATTATGCTGACCAGTATTGTCTCATTGTTTCCTTGTACTCCCCTCTCTCTCTACGTCAATCTGTATTCTGTTGTGTTATACTTAAATTGAAAGTTCTCTGGGGCAGAGGACATATTTTTATTCTGCACTTGTACAGTACCCAGCACAATGTGGTCCAAGTTCATGACTAGGGCTCCTAGACACTATGGTAAGATAAAAAGAACAGCCAAGCAAAAGGATTAGGTTTGTCTGATTCAGGCCTCCATCACCCTATAGGTTTTGTTCAGGCAATCTGGTAAATTCTGATTCCCTTCTTTCTTTTTCTCCCATTATTTAACTATAAAATCCAAAATAGCAGCAAAATCGATGTGACATACATTAATATAAGGGCCAATCTAAAACAAAGTAAGTCCCAGCCTGTAAGCTCATGAGGCAGGGACCATTATTTTAATGATTTTTGGAGCACCCACAAGCACATTTAGATGCTAGAAAATAATAATAGTAAGTGCTCAAAATCCAATTTTCTCCAATTTTACAAGGCAGTTGCCATAAAAACCCAATAAAATAAAGATAATTAAGTTAAAATTTACTTACCTGAAAGTTATGTGCATCCTATTTCTCCCATTTATTTCCCCTCTTCTCTTTATGTTTTCTAATCTATTCTATCTACCTCCACCTCAGTATCTTTTTCCCTCATTTCTTTTCTCTCTACTTTCTCTTCTCTTCTGTCTTTAAAAAGCAGACTCTCCTTTGTCCTTCTCTCACATTCACACCCTTTTTTGTTGTCCATCCCTTTTTCTTGCGCATGTTACAATGTCTCTTCCACCTTGTTTCCCCTCGTCTGATTCTCCCTATCTTCTTTGCTCCCTACAATCTCATCTCTGTCACTTGCTCTCACCTAATTCCATTGTGTCATCTCATTCACTGTTACAGGTACTTAGAGTTCTGTGAACTTTAAAAAATTAATAGTTATAACCCCACTGTGACATATGGATCATTATTTTAATGAGGTTAAAACCCAAATTTTCAGAGCCAGCTTTTAACTTTGGGTGACCAACTATATAAGCCTAAAAAGAACAGGAGTACTTGTGGCACCTTAGAGACTAACAAATTTGCGGATACAGATGAACACGGCTGCTACTCTGAAACCTGTCATTATATAAGCCTAAGATCTGACTATCAAATGTGTTGCGTACTCATGGAATTGTGAGTGATTAACACCCCTGAAAATCAGGCCTTGAGTGTCCCAAGCTGGGCACTCACAATTAGAGGCCACTTTTGGGCCTAAGTGACTTGACTCTTTGGTCAAGGGCCGCAGAGTGAAGTTCCTGTTACACCATAGGCACAAACTTGCTTCCAATAAACACCTCTGGGTGATTCTTCAACAAAGAGTGGCCACAGAGAAATCAGAAAGTAGAGCTGCCATTGTAGTAATAAATAACATGGTGTTGTGAAAGGAGTAGACCACTCCCTGACACGTTTTTGTTCCATTTTGAACAAGAATCAGAGCAGTATTCAGAACCTGGTCTGCTGTGGACCAGGGAATCTGGAGGCTTACAGAAAACCAAACATGGGAAAAGGGGGTTAAGTAAGTTTATGTGAAGGCACTTAACACTTAAATACTGGGTGAGATATGCAAACTTGTAAACTCTTCTGACTCTGCTGCATTCAAGGTATTATTTAAATAAATAAGCATTTTAATTCTTAGGGTCCTTTAGAAGTGAATGATTGGTCTCATGACCATGGTAAATATTCTTGGGGCATTAGAGTACAAATAACATTACTTTCCCTTAATAATAGTACCTCTTTGTGGGATAACCTTAGGAATTCCCAGCAGTCTGGAAGCACTGAAATATTAAGGAGGGTTTTGCTTTGATCTATTTTTGCCAGCAAATCCTCTTTGTGTACCATGACTTAATTTTGGGGGTCTTCCCATGCTCAGTGCTTGAACAATCAGCGATTTAAGGGCTTTAGATTTAAAACTGGATGGTATCTCCCTGTAGATGTGGTGAATGCAAATGTGGAGCTTATCTTGAGACTAAGCCTTCATTTATTTTTTCCTCTGAAGCTAAGAAGATATCTCTGTCTAGATATCTTTGCAAAGGGATACTCCCTTGCTCAGGATTGGAATGGAACAATAGCTTTAGCCCCTCTAATACCCAGCATAGGGGTGACCGTGAAACATTTAACGTCTCTGAAATATGAGCACAAACAATTAGTCTTCCTGACCTCCCTTGAGATGGTTTTGTCTATGCAAGGGCTGGAGGAAGGAATGTGACTTCAGAAGGGCTTCCTTGAAAAGGCTGAGGAGGATTTGAATCTCTTAGCTACTCAGTCAGTAAATAAATATTGCTCACCTCTGCCAGCACCTGTGACAGAGGGGTAGCCCTCCTTTGAGATGCAGTCGGCAGGCTGGGGCTGGCACCTGGGCTTCTGCATGTGAAGGAAGTATAAGTGTGCAGATGTTGGGTGGATCTGAGGTAGTCTGCAGTATCCAAAGCTTTTCACAGTTAGCTACCGAGGTGGCTTCCTCTCTGACTGTAAGTCTGCTTTGACAGAAGAGTGGCTTTGCCTGCTCCATTTCTTATGTGAAGTCCAAAAGGTAGGTGCAGGTAAATTGAAAGGGACGCTGCTGCATAAAAGACTGCAATGGAAGAGAGAAGTAACTCCTCCAAGCAGAAATTCTAGTTCAGGCATCATGTGAAAATAATCAGCCACAGAAAAAAGCCAGAAGATACAGCACTGATATTATTAGACTAAATATTGGGCAGCAAAGGGTTTTGACAGGAGGGTCCTAGAACCTCTCTTGATACGAGGATTTAAAAAGACAGGTGACATATATAGTAAAAATGTTCTGTTGTACATCTAGGTATCAGATGTGCTATTCCCAGTGAGCAGTGCACCACTTTCGAGGATTTTAAAACCATGCACATTTTGGCAAAGCTTAGGTTGCACTAAAGGCAGCAGGATTTATACATACCACCTCGGACACAAATAAAAATTCTTAGTATCAAACAACCCACATTTCCCAATCTAGATGATACATTCCAAAGGTTTATATAGCTCCAGATTGAGCACTAAGGGCCATGAAAGCATCTGCAAGAGTCAGAGCTACATCCCTCTTTACAAACGATTTGTTACAGTGGCTGCCATTATGCAGTTGGTCTGAATCTGCCGAAAGAGACAGACCAAGTTTGGATATGTAGCAGTTTATCATCATTTTTAAAAGAGCTCAGCCTTCTGGTTTTATTTGTCTGAAGCAGGCGGTAGACTCTTAGTAGACATCATTTCTATGGCAGACAAGCATATTGGCTTAAAAATGCAAAGCCTCTCACCTATGCTTCTATTTAATAAAAGCATATTGTATGTCACGCAGTGGAACAGAATGGGTACCATTGTGAAATTCACAGTGAAACTTGGGATCTGGCATAGTTTCATCGCAAGAATTCTGTGTCACCACAGCAAGTGTGAAATGCTAAAAGCTGTGGCACAACTGACTGTTATAAAGCAATTTGAGTGTCATTTTATTTATGCAGGAAGTGAGGTTCTTTGAATTTTCCAAGCAGATTAATATTGTTCTTATAAACTGTGAAAATAGAATACTATGCTGCTAGCACTGGAGGCTTATTTGGGTTTCTGTGCCTTTCTGGCCAGGAATTTTTGGGATGTAATATTCAAGAATTTACACAGGATTACACTAAACCAAAGCAGTCTTCCTAAATTATGTTGTCCAAAACATGACCCATCCACTCATGTAGTCTTTATATGTAGAGAATGAGCTGCAGACAAACAGTACTGTACCCATCATTAATTACTTAATTACAGAATCACTCCATCAGTAAGTCAGCACAACATCTGTGACCCTGTATGTCACTGTAGCAGCCCCCTGCTTCTATCCCCTAGGAGTCTCGCTGAGGCGGTTCTACTGACATAATATATTCATTATCCATTAGATCTGGCACACGGTCTGCAGTGCTCAATTACAACACAATCGAGCAAAGGGCCCAGTGTCAGCCAATGTAATGACTTTCTGATTATCTGTCTTTAAATGATGAATGAAATGAAAATGTACTACTCAAACCAAATATAAGATTGTTAAAGATGCCAAATGAAAATTGTGCATAGACCCTTTATAAAAGGAGAAGTGGAGTGAGGGGGTCAGGGTATGCTCCCCCCTCAAAAATAACTCAGTAAGAATGTTTCTCTAAGCTACTGCAACCCATCTGATTGAGATAATGTATCCTTCAAAGTAAAGAGAACCATGTCTACACACTGTATCTCAACATATCATTGATATTTTAAGGATATTTGATACTTCAGAGCAAGGATTTAATTTTGAATGATTTTCAGTTCTTTTAATCATTTACTTTTTTGTTATCACTAGTTGTTTGAACTGACTTCAAGCTTAATATCATTGCTTTTATTAGTTCTTCACCTGGCCTGGATTATTTTTCAAAAACCTTTTTCATTTTGTTTTAACTGAGATGTAAAATAATTAATGGTTTACTTCCAGCTTGAAGTTTTTTAATTTATTTTTTTTAAATTGCATCTCAATAGTACCAAAGTCCTTATGCCCACCCTTTTATCTTGCTTCTCTCTTTTCTCTTCTTTCACACATCTTGTTGCTGCTTGCTCCCTCTTCACTCTGTTTCAGTTTCACCTCTGCTGCAGTTGTCAAATGTACAAAGTAAATAAACTGGAAAAAGAGAGAGAAACAGGCAAACTATTTTTCAATTATATTAATCTTAGCAGTTACAGATTAAAAACTGGCCAGATTGTCCTCTCTGTCATAAATAATCACAAGAGGGGACTTTTAAAGATAAAATCTCCATGAGGAATCCCTCAGAGAAATTCACCACTGTTCCCCCATTCCTTGGAGGAGGAGGGGTTGGGTTTGCTTCTAGCAGAAAAGCCACCCACAAGCCTAGAAGATCCCATTGGATCTGAAGTAGGCCAGTACCATCCACAGGGAAGCCTTGAACCTATGCACAGCTGCTACACCCAGTGTCTTCTCTCCTCTCCCCACTTCTTGGCAATGTGACTCCATGAAGCCATGTAACGAGGGACACCCCAACCATAAAATCTTCCATAGACCACTGTGGATCCCTAAAGAAAAGTTAATACAGCCTAGGACATCCCTCTTGCACTCCAGGTGGGATAACTGGCTGTATTAACATTTCTCTGTGAGTTCCTGAGGGCTAGAGGATGACCTTGAATCTCCTCCTCCTCTGCCCTGATGCAGCTCATTTCTCAGTGGACCCCAGGGCATAGGGGTGAGGGATGGGCAGTGCCACAGATTCATACAAGCCTGCCTTCCACGCGGAGGTCTCCTTCATGTGCCTCTCGGAGGGTATATGTATACTACAGCAGGAAGCAAACCTCCCAGCCCCAATAGGCAGATTCACTCTAGTTTCACTCCAGCTAACTCACAAAAAATAACAGTGTAAACGTTGTAACTCAGACGCTCAGGCCCACCCAGCACTGTGGATCTGAGCTCAGGTGGCTAGCCCAAACCTGAGCTGCAATGTCTACACAAAAAGAAAAGGAGTACTTGTGGCACCTTAGAGACTAACCAATTTATTAGAGCATAAGCTTTCGTGAGCTACAGCTCACTTCCTCAGATGCATATCGTTGAAACTGCAGCAGGCTTTATATATACACAGAGAATATGAAACAATACCTCCTCCCACCCCACTGTCCTGCTGGTAATAGCTTATCTAAAGTGATCATCAGGTGGGCCATTTCCAGCACAAATCCAGGTTTTCTCACCCTCCACCCCCCCACACAAATTCACTCTCCTGCTGGTGATAGCCCATCCAAAGTGACAACTCTTTACACAATGTGCATGACAATCAAGTTGGGCTATTTCCTGCACAAATCCAGGTTTTCTCACATCCCCCCCACCCCCATACACACACAAACTCACTCTCCTGCTGGTAATAGCTCATCCAAACTGACCACTCTTCAAGTTTAAATCCAAGTTAAACCAGAACATCTGGGGGGGGGGGGGGGGGTTAGGGAAAAACAAGAGGAAACAGGCTACCTTGCATAATGACTTAGCCACTCCCAGTCTCTATTTAAGCCTAAATTAATAGTATCCAATTTGCAAATGAATTCCAATTCAGCAGTTTCTCGTTGGAGTCTGGATTTGAAGTTTTTTTGTTTTAAGATAGCGACCTTCATGTCTGTGATTGCGTGACCAGAGAGATTGAAGTGTTCTCCGACTGGTTTATGAATGTTATAATTCTTGACATCTGATTTGTGTCCATTTATTCTTTTACGTAGAGACTGTCCAGTTTGACCAATGTACATGGCAGAGGGGCATTGCTGGCACATGATGGCATATATCACATTGGTGGATGTGCAGGTGAACGAGCCTCTGATAGTGTGGCTGATGTTATTAGGCCCTGTGATGGTGTCCCCTGAATAGATATGTGGGCACAATTGGCAACGGGCTTTGTTGCAAGGATAAGTTCCTGGGTTAGTGGTTCTGTTGTGTGGTATGTGGTTGTTGGTGAGTATTTGCTTCAGGTTGCGGGGCTGTCTGTAGGCAAGGACTGGCCTGTCTCCCAAGATTTGTGAGAGTGTCGGGTCATCCTTTAGGATAGGTTGTAGATCCTTAATAATGCGTTGGAGGGGTTTTAGTTGGGGGCTGAAGGTGACGGGTAGTGGCGTTCTGTTATTTTCTTTGTTAGGCCTGTCCTGTAGTAGGTAACTTCTGGGAACTCTTCTGGCTCTATCAATCTGTTTCTTTACTTCTGCAGGTGGGTATTGTAGTTGTAAGAAAGCTTGAGAGAGATCTTGTAGGTGTTTGTCTCTGTCTGAGGGGTTGGAGCAAATGCGGTTGTATCGCAGAGCTTGGCTGTAGACGATGGATCGTGTGGTGTGGTCAGGGTGAAAGCTGGAGGCATGCAGGTAGGAATAGCGGTCAGTAGGTTTCCGGTATAGGGTGGTGTTTATGTGACCATTGTTTATTAGCACTGTAGTGTCCAGGAAGTGGATCTCTTGTGTGGACTGGACCAGGCTGAGGTTGGTGGTGGGATGGAAATTGTTGAAATCATGGTGGAATTCCTCAAGGGCTTCTTTTCCATGGGTCCAGATGATGAAGATGTCATCAATATAGCGCAAGTAGAGTAGGGGCTTTAGGGGACGAGAGCTGAGGAAGCGTTGTTCTAAATCAGCCATAAAAATGTTGGCATACTGTGGGGCCATGCGGGTACCCATAGCAGTGCCGCTGATCTGAAGGTATACATTGTCCCCAAATGTGAAGTAGTTATGGGTAAGGACAAAGTCACAAAGTTCAGCTACGAGGTTAGCCGTGACATTATCGGGGATAGTGTTCTTGACGTCTTGTAGTCCATCTTTGTGTGGAATGTTGGTGTAGAGGGCTTCTACATCCATAGTGGCCAGGATGGTGTTATCAGGAAGATCACCGATGGATTGAAGTTTCCTCAGGAAGTCAGTGGTGTCTCGAAGGTAGCTGGGAGTGCTGGTAGCGTAGGGCCTGAGGAGGGAGTCTACATAGCCAGACAATCCTGCAGGAGAGTGAATTTGTGTGGGGGGGTGGAGGGTGAGAAAACCTGGATTTGTGCTGGAAATGGCCCACCTGATGATCACTTTAGATAAGCTATTACCAGCAGGACAGTGGGGTGGGAGGAGGTATTGTTTCATATTCTCTGTGTATATATAAAGCCTGCTGCAGTTTCCACGATATGCATCTGAGGAAGTGAGCTGTAGCTCACGAAAGCTTATGCTCTAATAAATTGGTTAGTCTCTAAGGTGCCACAAGTACTCCTTTTCTTTTTGCGAATACAGACTAACACGGCTGTTACTCTGAAAAATGTCTACACTGCTATTTTTAGCATGCTAGCTCAAGTGAACTTAGCGCAAGTCCATCTACCCAGGCTGGCCCACTAGTAAACACACCATTTTCCCATTGAGATGTGAGCTTTTAAGATGATTGTGTCCCTTTAAACAAACTGCTATGAAAACAGAAATTTCAAAACATGCCAGGATTATAAATAAGTGGGAGACTAAAAAACATTTTGTTATTCAAATAATCATGAAGCAGGTGTCTGATAGTACAGTCATTTCTGTCTGTGTTTACATCTTTAGTTATTATTCTGTTAATTATAATTAAAAATCACTTAACGCTGCATATTGGAGCACTCACTGAATCTAACTTAAATTACAACTTCCCACTTTACACCTTTAAATAGAGTACTTTGGGCTTTTGATTGTTGGACAATTTGTCGGAGAGGTCTAATTCACTCTGTCTTTCAAACACGGTACCCAGCACGTTTCTGGGGGACGGGACCTGTCTATTTTATTGCCTGTAAAGCACTATGCATATCTATTGTATGGTGCTTTATGAATAATAAATACTAATATAATTCTGGAGTCCTTCCTGTATGAGAAACAAGAAAAGCAAAGACCCCTATGTCCTTTATAAAGAACTCCAGTGCAGACATAAAACTTGATGCTATGTAACTGCTGAAACAAACATGATTTTAATACATATTTATTTTTGGTGTTTGAATAGTCAGGGGTGTGAAAGAAGGAATCAAGTAAGATTTTATCTTTGCTTAAGCTTATCATATTTGGACAAAATCGGTACATTTATGGCAAGTTTAATTTTAGAGGGAAATAGGATTGATCTGCAAATCTCAGTTTCTGGTGAAAACTTCTCCAAAGTGCAGCAGTGCTCACATCTATAGGTTTGATTCAGCCACAGAAAGAAGAGTTGCTGGAAAGTTTGGTATCTGGAGCTCCCCAAGGAGTGTTGGGATCCTGTGGTTTACTCCAGACCCATCTCTAATGTTAAGATAAAAAATTTTAAATGTCTCAACAGAAACCAAGGAGATGGAAATATGGGACATGACAGGACATGAGGTATCGGGATGCTACATGCATGGGAGGAGGACCAGTTCAACCCTTAGAAACATATCACAATTCCTATTAATTTCACCAGAAGCTATGCTGTGTTTTTGAGGATATATCTGGGCTTATCAAGTCTAGAGGTTGTAGAGGGCTATTGCTCCCTTCCCACATAACATTACTTCCATATGTCAGAATCTCATTATTTGTTCCAGTGGAAATGGCATTGCATTTCAATTTGGATACAAAATGATTATAGCTATGTTACAGAAATCAGTGGAGATTAGAATATGTAGCTACCTCTGTACTTTCCCCTTTGTAAAAGACATATCTCATCAACATTCATGTTGGGTGAGCCTCAAGATGATCAGTAAGCAAGCACTTTGGATGCTTATCCAGAACTCAAGGGCACGAGAGATGGGCTTGCACACAATGGCAGATATGAATAGTCCTAAACTTTAAGGAAGTTCAGAAGTGGATTCAGTGCAATGCAGGTCCCCATCTGCTGTGGTTTGGAAACTCAGCTGGGAATTTGCCAAGAAAAGGTTTTTCTCAAGACTTGTTTTGTTTCCTTGCACTGAATATTTCAGTATTTAGGATTAAACCATAACCTTTTTATCTGAGATCTTTATTCAGCCACTTCAAATATGCCGTGAGAAAAGTTTGTTCTTACAGTATTTTGGTTCCTGTCCCAGATGAAACCAGAAAATGCAAGAAGCAAGAGAAATATTCAAAGAAAATAAAGTTATAGCTCTCTCCCCCAAACTCCAAGGAAGGTTTCAGTGTGGTTTAATTCTGGGATAAAAATGTGGCTCATTTCTTATTATATCCGAAGTGATTTAACTCTCTCTCCTCAACATTCAAATGAAGCAGATCATGTATTCTCTCTGTTTAGAAAACAGAAGCAAACTCAGTTAAACACAATCCCTTCTCATACTACAGCTTAGGATCATTTATGGCTAGCATGAATTATAGTATATGTGTGCAGATAGGGAAAATAGAGAAATGCAATTATTCTAGCTTTCAGCATGAAATTTCCCCCTAACTGGTTTGTATAATAGGGATCTCATACCTCAGGCACAGCTGGTTCTAAGGTGTTTTATGGGAAGAGGTTTTGTGTAATTGCATAGAATAGACTCTTTTTTTTTTAAATGAAAGAAATATTACTGGTATGCAAGTGAAATTGCATAAAGGGGCTGTAGTTATTATTATTTATTAAACAACCATCCCTTGTGCCTTCCACTAGAGTTTTTCAACGATTGAGTTTTCTCTAAGATTTCTCAGAAGGTTTCTTTATCAGATAACACTGAGCTCATGTACACGTTGACTCCTGTCAAATATAACAAGTGATTCAGTTTAACAGTGCAGTGCACAGTAGATGAGCACATATGGCCACACAGGCATAACACAATTATGCAGAATTGTCCAGCAAACCTATGAGAGAGAAAAAATCAATTCTTAATGACAGATTTTTTTTATGGAATGCAAACAACTGCAAAGGAAACATGCGAAATAAATCCCCTTTACTTTCTTTGGATGACTAATATGATCAGATGTTCCTGTAGCATTTGCTTGTAGAACTTTTCCCCCTCCCCACATCATGCTAAAAAATTGAAAGACTCATTCATGTAAAATGTTCCTTTGAATATAGTCCAGCAGATGTGGAAGGTGGAAGTTTTTGACATGCTATTTGAATTTTCCTGATATACTTTTCTCATTTGGATATAATCCCCAGCAGACCTGGCAGCTCTGCAGATTTATAGTATCAGGTAACAAAGCTGGGATAATGCAGTACAGTACAAAGCCTATGCTGTTCCTTAGCGAGAAGGAATGACCTCTGAGGGAATAATGCAGCTCTGTGTCATCATGCTGCAGTGTTTGTTTGTTAGAACGAGAAGGTAAAAAGTCAGAGTTCAAAAACTAAACCAAAGAATACAAAATAAAAGCAACAATCTGAAAAGGAGACAGCAATTTGAATGACTTAATAATGACTAAAATATATGTAGACTTGCAAATTAATTGGCTTAAGTTGCAGCGCAAATCTGAAAACTGATATTCTAGTTTAGTTACACAGTAACTTTAGGGGAAATAAAGACTGATAGTGATACATAGGGCCTTGATATTTCAGGATACAGGGCCCTACTAAAACTAAATAAAAATAAAAATACTTCACAGCTACTAGCCCATAGATACTCCGTGAGCTAACTGTAGTCTGAGGACATAAAAATAAAAGCCAGGCCTTATGCAATAACTCCCTGACTGGGAAGATCCTCTCTGTGTTATGCTCCCGTTGCAACACCTCCTGGTTTCTCTGTAACTGTGGAAGACCAGGAAATCTATAAGCACTCAATACATCCTGTTCTTTATAATAAAATATTAAAACTTAAATTATAATCCTGTGTGTACATTGTACATACACTCACTCAACAATTGAAAATAAATTCCAAATTCCTTAAAACGATGTATTCTACCACGTCCCCTTATCAATTCCATTTAAATAGCTTGAAGATTATTATTCTAAAGATCAAGTCTGTGGGGCTGGGAGCTTCCAGATCATTTTCTCACTTCTGCTGAGTTTGTATGTGGAGTTCCAGGTGGAGGGGGCTCACTTTCTGACAGAGTACCTGCAGGTCCCAGAATCTCTCTTTATTGTGTTGGGAAATACTGAAGATGAACCCAGTTCCTTTGGAGATGTCCTTCTGGAGTCTCCACCAGGTGGAATCTGGAGGTTCTGCCACATTTAGAACAGTTTCAAATATCTGGAAGTTTTTGAACTAAACTTTGTTCTCTGGTCTCAGTTTAGGTAGCACTTTTGTTCAGCTCTGAACATTGCAGTTTTGTTGCTGCCGAATTTTTTTTTAAACATTCTGTTTTCAGGTTTAAGCTGTACCAGTGCCACAGGTAGAGGAATCCTTCATCCTCTTCCCATCAGAAGTTCTGCTGTGGAGAGTCGAGACACAAGCAATGTTGACCAACATGCCAGGAGTACCATATAGAGGTCCCTTGATTTTTGCAGAAGGCTTTTTAAAGTCTGCTCTGCTCTCTCCACCTACCCGTTGCTCTGGGGGTGTAAGGTAGACTACTAGTACAGTGTTTAAAATCAAAGTCCTGTGGCTCATTGTCTGATACGAGGTCTTCAACAACTCCATGTCTAGACAATATTCTCTTTAGTTTTGGGATGACTGGCCTGATGAGGTCTATGTAAGTATAGCCAGATCTGTATATCAGGAGACGTAATCAATGACAAAAATATATATGTCTCTGCTTCAGAAAAACAAATCTGTTCCTAGCTGCCAAGGACTGTTAGGTAGCTTTGTAGGGAATAATGATGCTGGCAATTTGTTGCATTTGGGGTGGGGGTCCTTTCTCCTTACTACTTATTTGATAGACCTATACTGAGGTTTGAATTTTCCTACTCAGACTGGGGTGACATACACATTGTTGTGCTCATGCCCTGCACTATTTTATACCTTAATGTCCTTCATAGAGTTTGGTGAGCATCCGTTTCTGAAGTATTGTAGGGATAAGAACATGTCCTTTCAGAAGCAGGCCACTGGCCATGTGAAGGTCATTTCAGTGTTGCCAATATGGTAATAGGTCTGACAGAAGTTAACTCCTTTGACCACACTCTCTTTGGTGCAGTCAAATAAGTTTCTGGCAAGTCTCATCCTTTTGTTGTTCATCTCTAATTTGCTGAAGTCGACTGGCAGATTCTGGAATTGCTGCCAGGACAAGGTCAGTGTAGACTTTGTCAACTTTCTCTTAAAGACTTTGCTTCTTCTGTTGGTGGCTGCTTAATTGGGGCTGTGTACACAGTATCTGCTGCTTTGAGTGTTTTCCCTGATATGTAAAAAGAAAAGAAGTACTTGTGGGACCTTAGAGACTAACCAATTTATTTGAGCATAAGCTTTCGTGAGCTACAGCTCACTTCATCGGATGCATACTGTGGAAAGTACAGAAGATCTTTTAAAACACACAAACCATGAAAAAATGGGTGTTTACCACTACAAAAGGTTTTCTCTCCCCACACCCCAATCTCCTGCTGGTAATAGCTTATCTGTTCCCTGATATGTGTTCATTGTGAAAATTGTATCAACCAGAGTCAAAACCTTTGACTTCTAGGTGGAAGTTCACTGAGCAGTTTTGAACCTATAATGGCACTAAAGGCCTGTGATCTGTTTCTATGTGAAAATCCAAGACAATTGATTTCACTGGACCATTTGGCAGATCAAGTTATTGCTAAAGCTTCGTTTTTCCATGCTGCTGCTCGCGTCTGTGAGACTTTTTGTTATGAATTCAACAGGTCTCTGGTCTCCTGGGTGCTTTTGTATGAGCACAGCTCCTAAACCAGGGATCGGCAACCTTTGGCCTGTGGCCCGCCAGGGTATGCTGCCTCCCATTGGCCGTGGTTCACTGCTCCAGGCCAATGGGGGCTGCAAGAAGTAGCGTGGGTCGAGGGATATGCTGGCCGCCACTTCCCGCAGCCCCCATTGGCCTGGAGGGGCGAACCGCAGCCAGTGGGAGCTGAGATCGGCCAAACCTGCAGATGCAGCAGATAAACAAACTGGCCAGGCCCGCCAGGGGGCTTATCCTGGCAGGCGGCGTGCGAAAGGTTGCCGATCCCTGTCCTAAACCATAAGAAGATTCATTTCCTGCTACTGTTGTTGGATAGTTTACTGAGTACTGTGCCAAAACAGGTGAAGATGTAGCTTTTTATTTTATTAAACAAATTTTGTTGTGTGCTCTCCAGATCCACATGTTATGGCTATTAATGAGATTTCTTAAGGGGTTTGTTAGATGAATAAATTTGGTAAGAATTTTCCAAAATGATTTGTCAAGCCCAGGAATCTTCTGACAGCAGAAACATCTTGGTGTTTGGGTAAGGTGAGCAATGCTTTCAGTTTGTCTGAATCCAGCTGACTTTCCGTATTTTTGCTAATTATTTATCTTTGATGGGGTATGTCAATCTCACACTGAGCCAGCAAGCGTTAACAAGCTGCTGTCCCTTCAGCCCCACCCTGCTACACCTGCACTCACTGTCAGGTAGTGAAAGGGCAGTTAAAAAGTGAAGAGGACAGCTTAGTAACTGGCCGACCAGGAAGGAGAACAGGCCTCCTATCCTTTGCTATCTGACGAAAGGACCAGCCCAGAACCCCTGCAGAAACTGTTGACTCCCAGCACCCTCCAGAGGATGATAGGCCTGGTATACAACCATTGTGTTTGATTTGAGGTCTATTTCTTTGCTTTACTATAAAAGATGTATTGATCTGTGCTGTCTGGGGATAGGGCTGAAGGTTCTAAGAAGACTGTTGCAAAAAAAAAAAAAGAAAGAAAGAAAGAAAGGAAAAAAAGACTGTTGCCTTGGAGACATGCGGGGAACGCCCTTAATAAACTTTGTGGCAATTTACCACCTACTTGAGTCTACCCTGTAGTTTGTCTTGCACCCTAAAGAGCATGTGTTCATAGTCTCTTACAAATTTTATCTGTTCCTTTCCAAATTCACATTTCTCATTCAGAGTGAGGCCAACTTGTTGGAAGCACCTCAAAATTGCATCTAGTCATTCATCATGTTGATTTTTATCTCTGCCATATCTCAGCAAATCATCTTCATGGCAGAGGATGCCAGGCAGACCTGACATGACGGAAAAGATACTTTTTTGGAAGTGTTCTGATGCTGAAGATGTGCTCAATTGAAGACAATTGAAACAGTACCTTCCAAATTGGGTGATAAATGTAGTTAAAGGTATAGTTTCTTTAGCAAGAGGGATTTGCCAGAAACCTGCTGTAGCATCTAACTTTGGGGCCACTTTGGTCTCTGATAACTGAGCTAATGTCTGGTCATCTATGGGAAGCATGTGTCTTTCTCCACACATGCTTTTTTATTACTTTGTATAAAGTCCACAATAATTAGGATTTTGCTGTTGGGGTTCAGTACTACAACCATTCCTGCACACTTGTGTACATCCCTGTACTTCTATCTGGAAAATAACCCTCATATCTTCCATTATCTTTAATTCTTTAACTTTCCCTACCAAGGGTATGAGAATGTGGTGTGAGACTGTCAGAGAAAAGGGAGTAGCTAATGGCATCAGTTTTAGTTTGTATCCCCTGACAGATTTCCTAGCCCTGTGAAAATGTGTGGATACATCTCCTGTATGTTTTGCTTTTTTTGCTATTAATATATTCCAATTTCTATACTAGGTATAGTTTTTTATTGCTGGCATCCCTAGTTGGGGATTTTAGTTCTTGTTTTATGTATATTGTTTTTTTCATTCAATTCAACTTTTCATTCTTTCTCCATTTTCCCAAGGAACTGACCGCAAATGTTCAATGCTTTGTTCCTACCTCCATGTAGAATCTTATTTGGTCTTTGCAGATCTTCATCGCAGGATCAATTATAATATTTTTTTTTAAATTTCAGTGACTGCTACCCAAGTATCAGTTTTAAATTTGAGGTTTTGACAGATTAGATTTCATACTCTGTGCACCTTGGTGTTGTCTGTTCTATTGAGGATAAAATCCTGAATGTTGTGGAGAAAGTGAATAAGGAAGTGTTATTTACCCCTTAACATAAAACAAGAACTAGGGGTCACCCAATGAAATTTTAAAGCAAATTAAAACAAACATAAGGAAATACTTCTTCAGACAATGCACAGTCAGCCTATAGAACTTGTTGCCAGGGGATGTTGTGAAGGCCAAAAGTATAATTGGGTTAAAAAAGAATTAGACAAGTTCCCAGAGGATAGATGCATCAATGGCTATGCGCTAAGATGGTCAGGGACACAACCCCATGCTCTGGGTATTCATAAGCTTCTGATTGCCAGGAGCTGGGACTGGATGATGGAATGGATCATCTGATAATTGCCCTGTTGTGCTCATTCGCTCTGAGGCACCTGGCCTCTGTCAGAAAACAGGGTACTGGGCTAGATGGATCATTTGTCCGACACAATATGGCTGTTTTGCTGATATAGTCCTTAGAAGTATGGACTCACTGTCATCTAATGATAACACTCCCTCTTGAATTGTTTCCACTGCTCTTGGTGACCTGGCTGCTGTTGCACAATATCTCATTTTGTGGCAACTCCTATACTCTGCCACTTTTGCTGGACACTGTTATCAGCTATGGCTTGGTGCCTTGCCACATCTTCCACAACTTTTCCAACTTTCCTTCCTTTAGTTCCAAAAACTCTCCCACTCCACTTGTTCACTCTTCTTATGTTGTAAATTTTGTCTGACTGCTCCTTTCACATTTGTGACTTTTCTCTTGACTATGGCAATATTGTCTGATGCACTCTCCCCTGTGCTACTAGCATGGAAGTCACATTACTGTTTCTTTATGGTTT
This sequence comes from Lepidochelys kempii, assembly GCF_965140285.1. Classification (NCBI taxonomy): domain Eukaryota; kingdom Metazoa; phylum Chordata; order Testudines; family Cheloniidae; genus Lepidochelys; species Lepidochelys kempii. The sequence goes on from NC_136387.1 coordinate 27,922,118, forward strand.
CTTGCATTCTTTGTGTGTGTGTGTGTGTGTGTGTGTGTGACTTTTGCTATAGGTCTAACTGAATGTGTGCTCATAAACTGGTGTTTCCTATGCCTAGAACTATCCTGTCTTGTGTGAGTTCTTCTTTTTATGTTCCATATTTGGAGTGTTCAGGAAGTATGAAACATAGTGATAAAAGCCTCAGCTGTATCCCCTTGTTCCTGGGGCCGCCTATTAAATTTTGCCCTTTCATATATGATATACTGTCTGCCTATGAAATGGATATCAAATGCCTCCTTCACTTTAGTGTATTTTTTCTTTTCCACATCAGTGAAGGATAGGGCACATAGGATATCATAAGCAGCATCACCCATGGGAAATACCAGGAAATTTACCTGGTATTCTTGTGATTTCTCTATTAAACCAAAAGCCATCCATAACCACTCAAACCTTCAGATCCAGCAAAGCCAGCTGCTTGACAAACTTGTCTAACAGAGTCATTTGTGCTATGCTCTTTATTGGTGTGCCAAGAGGGACTGTGCCTCTCTCCTGCTGCAGCTTTTGCAGGTCTCCTCCCTGATTCACTCACTTCTGACACCATGTAGTTTGAGGACATAAACACAAACAGCAACTAGTGAGCTCCCTAACCAAAAAGTCCCTTTCTGTATTAAGCTCCCCCTGCAACACATCCTGGTGCTCTCTGCTGAATGCGGAGGACTAGGAACTCTATAACCAATCCACATTACAGGCCACAGAAAGCCAGACCAGAAATTCTTCTGAGACCTTCCATTTCACTTGGACAGATTCCTAGATTTTGCCCCTTCTGTTTGCCATGTGTGACCATTAATCTAATAAATTACATCAGGGGACTCACTTAGTATGCTCTTTGCTTCCTCTGGCATTCTGAAGCAAAAATGATTTTTCCCCCAGCTGACTGAACATCAGTATCTCATTGAAAGGTATCTTTTATGGCTCACTCCCTAGTTGATCACTAGTAAGCCAAAGAGTGGAAGAAAGAGTAGTTCACTGGGACAAAGAGTCACCTATAACCAACCTGTTTTCCTGAAGACACAAAAATTAGAGAGTAGGAGGTCACCTGAGATCCCTTTGGTGAAAAGCAAGAAATCCCCCTCACACACACCAACCCCAATGAAATGGGCTGGAGTGAGTCCTCCAGCTTGTACATCACACCCAAGACCACTCTGTGTCTCCTCTAGGCTACACATAGGAATTAAATTAAGCAACCAGTGAGATGTTCAGAGGACCACATGACATAGGATCCTGTAGAGTTGGTATAAGGAGAAGAAAGGGAAGAAAGGGGAATTGTAAAGTGTGGGTAACCAAAGTTCTCATGAGATCTTCATCCTAGAAAGCTCCTCGATTTCCTAGTGCAAGGCTTTTGCTTTTGCTTTCCACTCGTCTTTGCCTGAATAGGTCAGTTCCCCATGGGACCTGCCTGTGCGGGCACTCAGGCCTCACACAGATCAGAAGGCTACTGATATTTTTTGATGGATTATGCACTTTATGGGTCATACATATGATACATACAGTACATCTCTGAAATTTAGCATATTGGAACTCCTTCAGAAGTTGCCAAGCATTAATATGTATTTGAATTACAATGCAATTAATGCCACTTAGAGTAACCAAGGACCAATTTGGGATTGAATAAGCTAATAACACTAAATCATTGGTACCTTATATATGGGATGTTTAATTTCCACAAAATTGTTTGTAAAGGACATTGTCAATTTAAAAATCATAGGGCCCAATTATGTGAGATGCTAAGCATCTTCAGGTCAGTTGGAATTGAGGATGCTCAGTACCCAGAAGAATCAGAATTATACTCAATTATTATTTAGTTTTTTACATTTTTATCAGTTTGAAGAACAAAAATCAAAAGTTTCAATTCTGTTTACAGTTAGTTTCCCTTTCAGGTGCTTAGGGCTACAGTGTTTGGGTTTCAAATACTATAGGATAATGCTTGCAGTTTTGTTTGTTTGTTTGTTTGTTCGTTTGAATTAAACAACTGTTTCATTTGAATTTTTTTTACAAAAAAGTCAAGGAAACAGTTCTTTTGGCCATAGTTTTTGTAAAAGCTTGTTTTATGTAAGTTAAGGGTTAGTATAAATCAGAGTGGGCAGTGGCCCTTTTATTAAAAAAATAGCTGTTTATTAAACCTGTCTTTGTTATTGTCACATAATTTGCAAGTAGCTTTCCATAATGTTATACTAGAAAACTGAACTTAGATTCCCTTTAGCCGCATGCTATCTATCATTGTCTTCGCTGCTTCCACAATGGACCTCACCTACTTCTGGAACATTTGGGACCCTCATGTTCTCTTCTTTTAGCCTGGGCTCTGATAATCAGCCATCCCCTACTGCAGAGTTTAAACTATTAATCCCCAGGAACTCATTTGAGGTAGAACTGAGAGACACTACTAATGCAAACAGCATTTTAAAAAATGGTTTTATAGCAAATGGTATGGTCTCATGGGTGGCTGAAAATTAGATTTATTTAAATTTCCTTTTTAAATTATTTTAAGAGTAAGAAATAATAGAACAGGTCCACTGTGAACAGAAATCTAACCTCTCCCCAAACTATCCTCAACAGTGTGACAGTGTGTCTCAACCCTGTTTTTAAGAGGTGTATAGTGAGAGAGAAGGTCCCTTCCATGCCCATGAAGTCCTGGTCTCCTGCTGATTTTGTTGACCAGGTGTTGATGGTGATTTTTGCTATTTGGACTTCTGAGCTGACCTGAACTGGGACCATGAGATAAATTGCCTCACTGTTTAGTGCAGTAGCCAAGGCTTTTCCCCCTCCCTCCGCATATGTGTTTGGCCATTTCTTTTCAGATGTGACTTTGGTCAAAGGCTGCTAATTAGTTTCTGAGTGGACTCTTAGGTGTTGATTTTGATTTTTTTTAAACACCTATGTGATTTGGGAGTTGGCAGAGTAGTACCTGGGTCATCACTTCTCTGCCCTTACGTGCAAATCAGCACATAAGCTATCACCCTAGTTTCAAAGGGATGAGGCTTTTTCCATGATGATCCTAGACTCTGGAACTAACTTCTTTTCTTGCTCTGAATTTGCCTAGATCTGGTAATTTTCAGGGTACATTGCAAGATTCATCTATACTCATAGGCTTTTCCAAATGAGATAAATTGAGTGATTTGAGATTGCTGCAGGAGATTATAATTTTATGTTGAGTGGGCTACATTGGTGATTTACTGGGAAATTTAGGAATAGTCTGGGAAGTCTGGCAAATCTGTTTTCTGTGATATTGAATATGTATGTTGCAAGAAACTGAAGACTAAAGAGTATTCTTATTCTCCCATTGAAATAGGTGCGGGATTTACTTACACAGCTCTCACTGATATTGATGAGAGCAACCTGACTTTTGCAGACCGTATTCCTGGGAGATCTCTCGCTAATATGAACAAGACTGTTTATGTTAATAAAGGCTACAGCATCAAGCCCTTGGTTGCCTGCACCTTGATGAGAGAATCTCTCTCACCCCCCATGATTATATAAAGTGTATAAATTTATTTATTTTTCTATCCAAATCTCTAAGTGCTTGTACAAACTTTAGGACAGATATGCCAAAAGGATGGGGTATGGGTGCATGTATATAACATGCATGAATAGGGTCTGTAGAATCAAGCCTTAAATCAGGTTACTCATTAATATTAGTGAGAATTATGTAGGTAAATCCCAAGCACAGAAACAACATATTGTGCTGTAATTTCTTGCAATTTTAATCAACAATTTAAAAACTCAATAGCTTGGAGGAATGGCACTTCCCTTATTTTGTTAAGATATTTTGTTTTCTTTTTTCTTGCATGTTATTAATACCTGCTCCAAACAATGAGTCAAATTCAGACCTGGGTGTAAAAAGGTTTGTATTCTGAAGCTAGTTGTTTGTCCCGTTTTTGGAGTAGAGTAAAACTTCATGAACTGTGTGGGTTGCCTCAAATGGATAGCGATGCAAAGACAAGTGGTCAGAAAGCAGCATTCTGCTTCAAATTATAATTTTAGAATAATAATTTATAAACTGATGAGAGGCCGAAGGAAAAATAAAACAAAACCAAAAAAAACCCAAAAGCCTCCCAACAGTTTTAAAAGTAAAATTGGCTTTTTACTCTGAAACTACTGGAGACTCCAGTCCTCTCACTTACTTGGCAGGTTTTGACTGACAAACATGATTTTCCTATACTTTTCCCCCCGTCAAAATATCATGGGAAGGATATTATGCATTCCCAACCTGTCAGCTTTGGCTGCATTACAGAGTGCTCAATTATGCTATAATCGAATAGCTGCCCAATGTAGGCCACATAATGACTTCCTGATTATCTGCCTTTAAATGATGAATGAAATGAATATGTAACATTCTGCTCAAATATAGCATAGTTAGCATGCCAAACCAAAACTGATTTTGTGCTCTTCAGCCTGAAAAAACATACATTTTATTGTAATTCAGTTTAACAGTTCTGTTGCTTGTTTTCCCTTCATTAAGATAAACATTGAATGAGTTGTCTAGGAGAACATTAGTCTTCATTTTTGCTTTCAAACAGATGGTAAAGGTGTTAAACGTTGGTTGCATTGTTCTGGTTCCTCTCTTTATGTTGTCTTCTTGATAAAAAGCAAGGTCAGATTTATATGAACAGTTCCTATTGGGAATATTCCAATACAGATTGGCACAGGAGCAAGTCTGTTCTGAGTAATGTATTGCAAAGACAAAAACATTAAGATCTGAATAAATTATTTATTGGCAATAGTGCTAGATTTTTTCGTCTCCAGTGTATGATATTGCTACCATGCAACCAATATGCCATTAGAAAATCAGACTTACCTATAACTTCCACCTCTGTGTAGTGTACATAATACCCGCCCAAGTCAGGTAACTTCCTCAGCTTCAGGTAATCAGCTTTCTAAAGCAAATTGGGGAGATTTTTCCAAAGTCTCTGCCCAAGTGACTTTCTGTGGTGGACTCTTTTGAAAGAGGTCTGAATTAATTTTAAAGTTGATTACATGTGCCAAGCTGATGTGTCAGAACTTGCCATATGATCAACATACTTAAAATAAGTCACCACCAACGGGTGTGATTAACATATGACACATAATTACCTGAGTCTTTTGGCTTGTAATATATTAAGAATGTGGTAACTTCATATCTACATGCCCCTGAAGCAGCCTTTATTCCCCTACATCATCAACTAGGGCATCGAATCGTAGCACTGAAAGGGACCTCAAGAGGTCTTCTAGTCCAGTCCCTTGCACTGAAGGCAGGACTAAGTATTATGTAGACCATCCCTGACAGGTGTTTGTCTAACCTGCTCTTAAAAATCTCCAATGACGGAGATTCTACAACCTCCCTCGGCAGTTTATTCCAATGCTTAACCACTCTGACAGTTGGGAAGTTTTTCCTAATGTCCAGCCTAAACTGCTCTTCTTCAATTCAAGCCCACTGCTTCTTGTCCTATCCTCAGACGTTAAAGAAAACAGTTTTTGTCCCTCCTCTTTGTAACAACCTTTTATGTATTTGAAAACTGTTATCATGTCCCCTCGCAGTCTTCTCTTCTCCGGACTAAGCAAACCCAATTTTTTTTCAATCTTCCCTCATAGGTCATGTGTTCTAGACCTTTAATAATTTTGTTGCACTTCTCTGGACTTTCTCCTGTTTGTTCACATCTTTCCCGAAATGGGGTGCCCAGAACTGGACACGATATTCCAGTTGAGGCCTAATCACCAGGGAGCAGAGCAGAAGAATTACGCCGTGTGTCTTGCTTACAAGGCTCCTAGTAATACATTGCAGACAGTTTGTTTTTTTTTTTTCAACAGAGTTACACCGTTGACTTATATTTAGCTTGTGATCCACTTTGAAGATCCCTTTCTGCAGTACTCTTTCCTAGTCATTTCCCATTTTGTGTGTGTGCAACTGATTGTTCCTTGCTAAGTGGAGTACTTTCCATTTATCCTAATTGAATTTCATTCTGTTTACTTCAGACCATTTCTCCAGTTTGTCCAGATCATTTTGAATTTTTATCCTATCCTCCAAAGCACTTGCAACCCCTCCCAGCTTGGTATCATCCACAAATTTTATAAGTATACTCTCTATGCCATTGTCTTAAGTTATTGATGAAGATTTTGAACAGAACTAGACCCAGAACTGATCCCTGCAGAACCGCACTTGATAGCCCTTCCAGCTTGATTGTGAATCACTGATAACTACTCTCTAGGAATGGTTTTGCAACCTGTTATGCACCCACCTTATAGTAATTCCATCGAGATCGTATTTCTAGGTTGCATATGCGAATTAGACAGCCTGTTTAGTCATGTCAGAATTAAAAAAGGTAACAGCTATGGTAAGGTTGCAACTCATCAATTTTGCTGATGCTTTGTATATCAACTGAACAGCTAATGCACCAGCAATCTTGTATGGAGTTGAAAGTTCTCCTCTCCTTCAATTATGGGCCTGTCTGCTGAATTTACCAATTCATGCAAATTATGACAATGGTTTTGATGTTGTGACACATATATTAATACAAATGGTAAGGGGATACAGCAGAGTTGAAAAAGAATGATCAGATTTTGTTTGTGGGCATAGTGGAGTAGGGATTAGATTTATTGAGGGTTTTTTTAAAGTAAGAAATAATGGAAGTATTTTGGTACTAAAAGTAAAAACTCATCTGAGTCTCCTATGTCCAGCTCACCAACTCCCAAACCCACATGTCCATTTATTTAAGAATATTAACCCATATCTCCAAAGGAAGAGCAAATAAGATTACTCTGTTAACAATTCAGTAAGATCACACAAGCTTAGGTCCAGCCTTGCTACCAGTGAAGTCAATGACAAAGTAAGATCAGTCCCAAAATATTCACAACTATATGATGATTAATGAACTATAAACATTTCCAGGAGCTCCATCTGCTTTACATATATAGATCTCAGTGGTACCAGATGACAGAATGAGGAATAATGGTCTCAAGTTGCAGTGGGGGAGGTTTAGGTTGGATATTAGGAAAAACTTTTTCACTAGGAGGGTGGTGAAGCACTGGAATGGGTTACCTAGGGAGGTGGTGGAATCTCCTTCCTTAAAGATTTTTAAGGTCAGGCTTGACAAAGTCCTGGCTGGGATGATTTAGTTGGGGATTGGTCCTGCTTTGAGCAGGGGGTTGGACTAGATGACCTCCTGAGGTCCCTTCCAACCCTGATATTCTATGATTCTATGATCCCTTTCTCCTATAGCTAACAGTATTCTGGAACAGTGTGCAGTGAAGTTATACTAGTGGAATGTGATCTGAGAAGAGACTTCTAACAAGAGGTCTATAAAAGACTTCACAGACTCCTCAAATACATTTCCTCCATTCCTTAGCCTAATTGTGACCATCTCTTAGGGAGCCACCTAGAATAGTCTTGCATACCGCTCCAGCTCAGCTGTAGCAGCATTGTCTTTTAAATATACCAGTACAGGTTTCTTCACTACAGTTAATGCAATTATTGACAAAGTGTTTCCTCTTTGCAGCCAGAAGGTCTCCATTGTCAGAAGTATTATTTAATATTTTTAAATGCTCGTGTGAATCAAGAATATTAGTTATTCTCTCCATAGGCAGCATCCCCAAAACACATGGACCAAATTCCCTTCCCTTAACAGTCCTCACCCAAATGCTGCATCTCTAATTTGTCCAGAAATATTATAATGCTTACATTCTTACTTCCCTATAATTAGAGAATAACAGCAGTTTCTCTGAATGTTTCCCCACAAAGATGTTTCCCTACAACTCCTTCCCAAGATGGTCTTAAAGATGTTTGTATATTACACCATTTGGTAATGGCATTATGCAGTAGGTAATTCATGTTTAACCATACTCCATTCTTATTCAGCTAACAGTATTGTCTAGTGTTCAGAATGGGAGATGGCAAGTCCAGAGACCTAAATTCTTGTTATAATTTTGCCCCTATGCCATAAGCTAAGTGACTGGGGCAAGGCTTGAAAGGAGATCAGATTGATTTGTACGCATAAAATAAACGTTTACGAAGGAGAAAAACTTCCCAAAATTCTAAACAATCACAGAATCACTGAGTACAGCTCCTGAGTATATTGTAGCTTTCTTGTTCACTGTTGTCCTCTGGAGCTCACAGCAGAAATGAACCTGAAGTTACTGCTTTGGGTCTTATACTACAGAATTACCCCACTGAGTTCCTATTGAGTGCTTACTGCTGCGCCTGTGACTCTTTAAATTAGCCACAGTTTAACTGGCTGGTGTTTAGTGGTAGCTATTGTCAGGGAGTGACTGTTTGCTTACCAGATCTAAATCAAGCTAAGAAATGGAGGGCATCATTGTTCCCTTATCAGGGAAGGAAGCATTTATAGTCAGACGCAAACAAATCAGATTAAAGCTCCCCCCTCTTTTTTTGTGGGAGGGGGAGTCAGTAATTTCCCCCTGCCAACTATAGTTTCTATAGCTAAAGCTATATTGCTCTACTTAGAGCTTGTCTACAATGTGGGGTAATGTGCTCACAGGGGTGTGGTTTCTAAAGCACACTAATATTGCTCATTAATTGGTCTGTGTAGACACTACTGGTGTGCACTAAAGGTTCCCCTAGTGTGGTGTAACGTAGCACTGTTTCAAACAGCACTACATCCAAGCACATCAGCAGGGTCTACGTAGACAAGTTAATCCGCAACATATTACTGCACTTTAGAAATCCCCCCTGCCCCTTTCCATACAGCACATTACATTGCTGTGTAGACAAGTCCTTATTAGTCATCCACTGAACCTCTTACAACAGGGAAAAAAAGAATGATCTCCCTATGACATGGAGGATGATCTGAACAACAGAATATGGCAAATTTAGAGAAGAGGAAAGAGAAAGCTAGGGTCTGTTCCGTTGCTCTCTCTTTCATATATGCTCCCCTTTTTGCCATAAGGATTCTCAAAGCAAGAGACACTATAAAATTAACTTTCATAACTATGTGGACTATGCAGGTTGGCGGGGAAGAGGCATAACTAGAGCTCCCGCCCCTCTTCTTTCAGGAGTTGTGGTAAAAGGGATCCCTAAATAAAAAAGCAAACAAGCAGGGGGCAGGAAAATCTTTGCTGTGAAAGTTCTGTAAGAGCCCCTTTCTCCAGGACCTTCCAGGGAGAAAATATCCAGTTAAGCCACCAGGTGTGTGCCTTACTCATTTCATCTCTTGTAAAAAATCATATATTGCCTGACTTTATGAGGTGCTGAACACGGACAGCTCCCACCATAGTCTATGCTACATAGCTAGCCACTCTATGCTTCCAGTTCCCTATCAATAAAATGGGGACAATAATATTTATCCACTTGGATAAGGGGCTTTGAGTAGGCCTGCTATGATAGCAAATACTGTTTTGAATACAATCCTCCTGTCATGGTACTTGGCTAGGCTGCCCTTTCAGAGACCCCTCTCCAGTCCCCCAGCCTTTCAAGTGACAGTCCCATGCCTCCACTTCTTTTTGAGGTGGGACCCCATGATCCAACCACTTTCTGACTGGGCTCTGAGTTACAGCTCCCTGGGTGCCAACTTGAGAATCCCCAAACAGGCTTCGTACCAAGAGTTTCCTTTCAGGATGCTGTGGACAGTAACAATATGCAGAAGCAGCTTCTTCAAAATAAAGTGTGATTTATTTGCTAAATGCTACACAGCACTCAGGGACATTAATTTAAAACAACAAATATCTCTGCCCATACTGTCTTACCTATGCTTGGCATTTCCCTGAAGACCCCAGGTATACATGCTTTAGACTTGGTCCTTCCCCCTTCCGCCTCCATCTTCCTCCCATGCCAATTTTCTTGGTGGCCAAGTTACAGCCTGCTTCCTGCAGACCTTAACTCTCAGTCAATCTGCAGCAGACAACTTCCCCTATCCCTTTCTGCAGGGCGGATCTTTTAGCCAATCAGTGTCATTTGATGTCCACATTCTCAGCCTTGGGAAAACAACTATGTAACCATGTTTGGGGCTGAGTTGCCACCGCTTTACAGCTATTAATGTGGCTATTGTGTTTGAGTGTATGGTGGGATGTTCCTTCTGTGTTGCTCTTTCTGCTTGGTTTCCCTTTTTCTCTAACGCCATCATAAACAAACACACAGAAGCATGCACAATATTCATAAAAATAATACATATTTCCTAATTCTTCATGCATCCCATAACATAACATCTCCTTCTACCCTATTATAAGAGATGTTCCAAACATATGCTTTTGACATATTCCCTCTCTGATAACCTTATTGTATGGTCTCCAAGTTCACCAAATCATTATATTCTTGCTTTTGAGGTTTGGTAAGAAAAGAACAAATAAACTTCCTCACCCACTACACCAGATAAACCTCTCCACCTCCACTCATACACATTATTTAGCTGGCTGGGTCCCTAAAGAATTAGTCTGTGCTATGTTAAAAGCATTTGGATATTTCCTTAGATGTAGAGCTTAGGATCACCATGTTCTAAACTAACATATAGGCCCAAATTTTGAAGGTGTGTATGCAACAGGCAGTGTGCTCACCCAAAATTAGGATTGTGTGAACACAATTGTGTGTGCACCAAATCCACTCAAAACATTCTCTGGGCATTGTGCAGTTTAAATGCACAATGTAAAAGTACACACACACACATATACACACGCTTGAAAATCTGTTCTGTAATGCTTTTATTGGGTTGTAGGCATTTAGCAGGCACCATGTCTTTGGAAGTGTCTGGTACACAGCCCCTCAGCCAAGCTCTGCTCGTGAATGAGATCTTTGGGTGCAAAATAAGTGTCTTAGAAGCAAAATGTCCATTGAATTTTAATGAGACTTGTGCCCATAACTCACTTAGGCACTTTTGAAAATGTCACCCTACATCAATTATAATCTTGTAAGTAGTTCTTAAATAGAATTAAAATATTTATCCCATCTCCAAAACTAAAAAATGAAATTGACAGGCAGAAATCTTTTTAACAGCTTTCTTCCCCATAGTCTTAATTTTAAAGAAATCCAACTACTCTCTTGTTTTGAATGATAGGATCCCAATGGTCTCTAACTGTTCTAAATAAACATTCTTAATCTTACTCAATGAGTAAAATTTTGAAAATTTCCCAGTCTGGTGCAAGAGGCATTTTAAAAGAATTTCAAACTGTTCAAGTATTTAATGGCTTCTATAAACTTGAGTTCATTTCCAACTTTACCACTAATTTTAGATTTTACACTGGGCAGTAACTGGTGTCATTGCTATTTATGTATAAACGCCACATTCTGTACTCTGCTCTGTAGCATTGCATGAGTTTTGTAAATGGAGCATTTATGGAAATCAGCGGACTCTTTTCCTTTTATGCTGAATGCTTTGTTATTCCATTTTTAGTTATTAATTCAATTACAGTACTGGGATTCCAAAGGCTGTTTTTATTATGAGCACATCAGAAGCAGGGTTGTTGTTTTTTCTTTCCTTTAACTTCCTCATCCCTCCCCATCTTTTTCTGAAGAAACAAGGTCATCACATTGAAATTATTTTTTGGTTTGTTTTATTACACAAAAACTACATGTTGAACTGACTAGCCAGTTTCACTGTGTAGCTGGCTCGTGCAGGACTTTTCTGAGGTAACATGGCTCAGACTGTCAGGAAAAGTTCCTGAGGTAGCCTTGAGGCGCAGTATATTCTGAGTGACACGCTCTTCCCAGAACCTATAGGAGTTACCAGATTTCTAGTCAGCTTTCCTCTGCAGCCATTCCCCATGCAAAGAGTTACTAGTCTGTAGAAGAAGCCTATAGAGACTAAAAGGGCAGGGGGGGAGATGAGGAGGAATGAGGGAATATAAGGCATATTGTCCCCTCAATCTTAGTACAAGCTTAGTATATGTGTAAGTTCTGTAGTACCTTTGCCTAATTTGGTATTCAAACGTGTTAAAATGTCTGAGGGTGGTCTGAAAGTTAGAAACTAAAGACCCCGTCCCACAAACACTTATGCATGAGACTAAATTTATTTACAGAAGAAAAGCACATGTATAAGCGTTTGTAGAATCAAGGATTAAGGGCTATATTTTCAGAGCACATTAGGTTCACTTATCTCATTAAATCAAATTTTTCTTTTGTTCGTGTTAATTATAAACCATTTAACAATTTAAGTTTTTCTTTCATTTTTCTGGGCGTTTTATATATATTATATAAAATATATAGCCTCCCTTCTCCCCCCACCACCCTGCAAGGGTCGTGTGCTCCCCCCCAGATTTGTGTGCTCCCCCATTTTTCTGTGGGGGAGCCAAGAAATCTATAGAAGGTATGAATTCTGTGCCCCCACAAGGGCGCAGAATTCCCCCAGCAGTAAATTTATATATATGATATATATTTATATATATATATATATGATCATTCCAGCTTCATTGAAATTTACCTGTGAATCTACCTCCTTGTGCTAAGTAAAAGCCCAAGCCTGAAAAGTTGAAGTCAAAGGCAGATTAGCCTTTGGCTTCAATGGGAGCAGAGATGGGTCCTAAATGATTATCATCTGCCTGTGCAAATATTCACACTGTTTTTCTATTGAAATGCAAAGCTGTTTTTGCATTCCCATATAGTTATTTCTTTACTTTGTTATAAGTGAATGGCAGGCTGTGAGATTGGCTTCTTTTTTCCCAACCCCACATACCATTGGCATTTCATGTTGGAGATGAGGGGCAGTGTAGGCAAAATGTAATCATTTTCAGTCTCAGAAAAATAAGAGTGAACGTTGGATAATCCCAAATGCAGATTGGCTGATACTGTATAACTGATATGGTAACTATTGGTAATCACTAATACTTTGGGCTTTGCTTTAAGTGAGGCTTAATGCAGTGATCTCTGCAGAAGTCATACAAGTTCTCCTACTATGTGTGCAGTATAACTAAGACAAGTCAGCATTGCACTGTATGTAATAAAGCACAGCCATGCAGCTTGGAGTCTTGGAGTTGTAATATGTCTGTTATTTGTGTTGAAGGCTGTCACATACATTATGTGGGATATCCTTTAGAGTGAATATGGTACCATTCCTTCTGATGGTTATTTGAGAAATATGTATCCAAAACACTACAAAGAGAAAGTGAAAACAAAAGAAAAAGTTTAGTTTTAAATTTTATTTTACATAACACTAATTAGGAACAAGCTGACTAAAATAACACAACTAGGATTTGGTTGGAAATAGACCTGTGGGAACAGAATTATTTTCTTTTAATACTGTGGTCCAAACTGTTCAAAAAAAAATGGTTCTATTTTAGGCTAAAGGAAAAGATGCTATCGGGGGGGGGGGGGGCGGAGGGAGGGATGGCTCAGTGGTTTGAGCTTTGGCCTGCTAAACCCAGGGTTGTGAGTTCAATCCTTGAGGGGGCCATTTAGGGATCGGGGCAAAAATTGGGGATTGGTCCTGCTTTGAGCAGGGGGTTGGACTAGATGACCTCCTGAGGTCCTTTCCAACCCTGATATTCTATGATTCTATTACATACATGTGACAAATTTCTGAACAGGATGCAGTCCATGCAGAAATGCAGCCTGTTTGGAATAGTTCATAGTTGTTTCCATACAAAGTACTTCCATTAATTTTCAAACCTAAGTCACCTATCATTGGCCAATCCATGTTTAAAACAAGCCAATCTCTGCTCATTTCTTGTGAGACTTTCATTTTGACTCTGAGGAGACAAAATAAGTGAGAGAAGCAATGGAGCTTGGTTATGTGTATTGAAGATTTTTCTGGATAAGTCAAAGTAAACCCGCTAAAGCTAAATGTAAATTCTGTCTTGCAGACGTTTCTTGAGGGAATGGGATGTTATGTCTGGCTACTCTATAGTACATCTGCTTAGAGAAAGCAAGTTAACACTAAGCATCTGGAAGCATATAATAGAATCATGGAAAGCAGTAACAGAGAGCACTGTGAAGTCAGAATTTCGTTCCAGCCACAAACAGCAAGAAGCAATGTTTCTTGAAGAAGCCATTTAGGATGGATTCCCTGAAGAGAATGATGGATAAGTAGTCAGTTTCTGCCATGGAAGATTTGGACTTCAGACAACTAATATAACTGTTAGAACCTCAGTACCAACTTTCCCCACCCAGATTTTTATCCATATATTGTGATTGTAGACATACATCACTGAGTTTGCCTGTAGATAATGTTAACATTCAAAACAGCAGCTATTCAGTCTCAGCAGACATGAGGGCCCAGAACACAGTGATCATTACCTAGTCTTTTCTCATTCTCACAACCCGCTGGATCACTGAATATTACAAAAGAAAATGTATGATTTTTGGTTTGCAAGGCTTTTGACAATAGGCACAAAGGAATAAGTTGCTTCTCCAAGCATGCTTAATAAATGACAGGCTGTGTTAGATAGTATGTGTGTGGTACTCTGATAATTCTGCAAACATGATAAAAGCTTTATTGACTGTAAAGTGAAATACTAATTATCACTTATATCACACGTTTAATCTTCAAAGCACTTACCAACATTAACTAATTAGTCTTCACAATATCCCTCTGAGGTAAATACCAGGACTTAACAGTGATGGGGGACTTCAGCTATGCAGACTTTTGTTGGGAAGACAATACAGCAAGGCACAGATTATCCAACAAGATCTTGGAATGCATTGGAGACAACTTTTTATTAAAGAAGGCAGAGAAAGCAAGTAGGGGAGAGGTTATTCTAGATTTGATTCTGACAAACAGGGAGGAAGTAGTTGGAAATTTGAAGGAGGAAGGCAGTTTGGGTGCAAGTGATTATGAAATGACAGAGTTCATGATTCTAAGGAATGGTAGGAGGGAAAACAGCAAAAGAAACACAATAGACTTCAAGAAGGCAGACATTAGCAAACTCAAAGAATCAATAGGTAAGATCCCATGGGCAGCAAGTCTAAGGGAAAAAAGACTTCAGGAGAGTTGGCAGTTTTTTAAAGAAACATTATTAGGGGCACAAGAGCAAATTATCCCAATGCATAGGAAATATAGGCTTAACCAGGAGATCTTCAATAACCTGAAACTCAAGAAAGAGTCATGCAAAAATTGGAAACTTGCTCAAATAACAAAGGATGAATATAAAAAAACCCCACAAGAATGTAGTGACCATATGGGAAAGATCAAGGCTAAAAAATTAGATTTAACTAGTTAGGGACGTAAAGGGAACAAGAAAACATTTACAAGTACATGAGAAGCAAGAGGAAGACCAAAGACAGGGTAGGGCCATTACTCAATGAGGAGGGAAAGACAATAACACAAAATGCAGAAATGGCCAAAGTGGTGAATGCCTTTTTTGTTTGTTTTCACCAAAAAATTAACAGTGATGAACATTAGTTCAAATGGGATAGGATCTGAGATTAAAGTAGAAGAAGAACAAGTTAAGAATTATTTAGACAAGTGATATGATTTCAGGTCAGCAGGGCCTGATTAAATATATCCCAGAATACTTAAGGAACTGGCTGAAAAGATCTCTTTGATTAGCGATTATCTTCGAGAACTCATGAAGGACATGATACTCGAGTACTGGATAAGGGCAAATAAAAATGCATATCAATAAAAAGGAGAATTAGGATGACCCAGGGAATTATAGGCAAATCAGCTTAACTTCAGTACCTGGAAACATAATGGAGCAAATAATCAATCGATTTGTAAGCACCTAGAAGAATATAAGGTAATAAGTAATAGTCAACTAGACTTGTCAAGAATAAATCATGTCAAACCAACCTAATATCCTCCTTTGGCAGGGTAGCAAGCCTTATGAGTAGGGGGGGAAGCAGTAGATGTGACATATTTGGACTTCAGTACGATATTATATTGTAAGATTTGATATTGTCTCACGTGATCATCTCATAAACAACTAGAGAAATATAGATGAACCTAATATAAGGTGGTTCACAGCTGGTTGGAAAAATGTACTCGGAGAGTAGTTATCAATGGTTCATAATCAAGCTGGAAGGGCATATCACTGAGGTCCTGCAGAGATCTGTCTTGGGTCCAGTTCTGTTCAATATCTTTATAAATGATTTGCATAATGGCATAGAGAGTACACTTATAAAGATTGTGGATGATATCAAGTTGGGAAATGACTGGCTAAGGTGTACTTCAGAGAAGGATCTGAGGATTATAGTGGATCACAAACTAAATATGAGTGAACAATGTAATAGTGTAACAAAAAAAGAAAACATTGTGGGATGTGTTAGGAGGATGTAAGAAGTAATTCTTCAAATCTGCTCAGGACTGAGAAGGCCTTAACTGGAGTATTGTGTCCAATTCTGGGCACTACACTTTGGGAAAGATGTGGGCAAATTGGAGAAAGTCCGGAGTAGAGTACCAAAAATGGTTAAAGGTCTAAAAAACATGACCTACGAGGAAAGATTTAATAAATTGGGTTTGTTTAGTCTGGAGAAGAGAAGATTGAGAGGGGACATAAGTCCTAAAATACATAAAAGGTTGTTATAAAGAGGAGAGAGATAAATTGTTCTCTTTAACCACTGTGGACAAGACAAGAAGTAATGTTCTTAAATTGCAGTAAGGTAGATTAGACTTTCAGAAAACCTTCCTAACTGTAATAGAGTTCAATTCTGGAACAAATTACCTAGGGAGTTTGTAGAATCTCAGTCATTGGATGTTTTTAAGAACAGGTTAGACAACTCCTCTCAGGGCATGTCTAGATAATACGTAGTCCTGCCACAGTACAGGGGACTGGACTAGATGACCTGTAAAGGTCGTTTCCAGTCCTACAGGCTGTGCTGAAGAATTCTATTATGTATAGGGGTTTATACTGTTCGCATCTCTGTAGAGCAGTGGTTCCCAAACTAGGGGTGCCGCTTGTTCAGGGAAAGCCCTTGGCAGTCTGGGCCAGTTTGTTTACCTGCTGCGTCCGCAGGTTCGGGTGATCGCGGCTCCCACTGGCCCCGGTTCGCGATTCTTGGCCAGTGGGGGCTGCGGGAAGTGGTACGGGCCAAGGAACATGCTGGCCGCCCTTCCCGCAGCCCCCATTGGCCTGGAGCAGTGAACCACGGCCAGTGGGAGCTGCGATCGGCCGAACCTTTCCCTGAACAAGCTGTGCCCCTAGTTTGGGAACCACTGCCATAGAGCCTGATTATCAGGAAGTGAAGTCTGACAACAGACACTGGCTCCTTTTTGAAGAATGGTGTCCTCCTACTTAACATGAAGTACTAAAGGCTATTCTGATTCTTCAGTTTTCTATCTCCTCTGTTGCACTGTATACTGTATTTAGGATAATATTATTCCCTTTTATGGAGAAACCCATGGGAGAGGTGGTTTTACACTAGAAGCCTAACGTTTCAACTTGAAGAGTTCCCAACTCCTCGTCCAGTCTGTGTGCAGAGTTTGTATGTCTATAGAAGATGTTGAGATATTGCCATCCAAACACACATATGACCCCAGGCACATAGCAAAACCTGTGGCTCTCAAAGGATACACAGAGAACCAAAGCATCTCCACAGGGTGACTAGACCTACCCTTGTCCGCTTTCCCTAATACTGGCAATATGTATCTCTGATAGCTGTCATGGTCTTCCTGCCCTCACCAGATTCAGGCTAACCTCAGGAACAATGGAAATTTCTGACCTAAAGACAAAGCTTATTTGTGCAGGAGAGAACACTTTCTTGGTGTCTGGGCTGATACTGTGGAATGAACTACCACAGGTACTGAGATCCTGACAAACATCACTGTCTTCTGCTGCAAGTGCCTTGGCTTCTGTAATATAAACACGTAGCAGCATATACAAAAAATAGCCAGCCCTTACCGAAACACCAAAACAAAACACTGCACTGCATGCACAATTCTCCCCATGGGGAGAAGTTAAGAGAGAGAGAACAAACCGCATGAAACAGATATTAGTCACGTCGCTTAATGCACTGTTGGAAGGCATTCAGATACTACGGTTATGAAGGCTGTATAGCAACCTGAACAGAATAGCAACCTCCTCTCCCCTGAGGAGGGTATGGATTGGAAGTCAGCACAAATCCATAGGTTTACTGGAGAATAAATCCAGGCAGAGCATTGGTGTCCTGGATGCATTCCTCAAAATCCACAGAGTAACCAACCCCACTATGTTCAAAAAGAGGGAAGGTTTTTGTGCCATGGGTCTTAAAATTCAGATTTGAATGTGTTATCCAACAACAGTATATCATAATATTTAGTATCCGACAATAAAAAGTGATTCATCCCATCCCTATTTATACATCCACACATAAAATACATCAGAAACCTCTCTTTGCCTTTGAAAAAAGCCAAAGAGCAGACATTTGGTGCACTGTTGTTTGAGATTGTCAACACTTCTCCTTGGCCATATTTTGATGATCTCACTCAGGTTGATTAGCATTTTACTTTGCATACAGTCCTCCTGATGTCAGTGGGACTACTAGTGGTTTAAGGTACTACTCAATTTGAATAAAAATTTCCTTCTGGGGGGGTAGGTGCCTGCACTGCTCAAGGAGATATTAATGGTGGAATTAGTGCAACCATCACTTTCTGGTGACTAGGTTCCAGCTTTGACCAGAGGAACGGTGCACATGCTTGCACTTCCTCATGGGTGGACTGTATCACTTTGGAGTAGCTCAGTTACCCTTTGCCTAAGAGAATAATTGTGCATGGTTGCTCAGGCTCATGGGCAGTCTGACACTCAATGAGTATATGAGGCCACTGGGAGCATTAGTAATGGAACATGGGTTGTGATGTTGTCAGTAAACTGAAGGTGTTCAAAGTTCAGCAGACAGGCTCTTAAAGAAAATAGAAAATTAATATTTAACCAGATTACTACATTCTGTCTGCTTCATTAATTTTTTATTAATCTTGTGAAAATGATGTTGATGGAAATAATATTGACAGGGCTTTTTTTAATATCTTCTGGTAAATGGAAACTTGTCATTCTAATGAACATGAAGCATCTTGCAACCCTACTGGGTAAATGCTGTGCTTGAACCAGGATAGTGGGAGCATGATGCCCTATTATTTTGCATCATTCATAACTAATTCCGAGGAGATTCATCCTGATGGAGATGTGTCACAAGTGTTTGTAAATATGCTTCTGTGGATATTAAGAGATACTGCAAGAAACTAATTTTCAGTTGATTTCCTGACACTTTATCACTTTAATTGGGATTCTGAGCAATATACTTTGAGCAATCCCACAAAAAATAAACCAGTACACCTGCAACTGTAGTTGTTGTGAGTCCCCAGCATCTTTTCTTCACGCTATCGAGCTGCTTTGTTCTTATTAGCAGATTAAAATCTGAAATAGGCCTGAATCTCAACTCTTTGGCCCGCAAATTTTGGTAGGAGTTCAGAATCTCAACTCAGTCAGGAGATTTCACTATCACTCCCTTTCTGTCTAATTGGTTGAACTCATATCGGAATACATTTGTTCTTTGAGGTGATTAACATTTAGTTCCAGATCTGAATTTTGCGGTTTAGGCACATCTGTCAATAAGAAGATTTCTCTTAAGGAGTCTGAGTAGAATGCTGATAAAATTTCAAAATAAAACTTAATTATAAGAAGGAAGTGGGACAGGCACAATAGGAAACAAGAAGCAATATGTTTCTGTAATAGGAATGAGTGAAACTTAATGGTGTTTGAGGTTTTGTGAATCTCTCAAACTATTTGTGGGTTTCAAAAAACTATATTGAGTTCAAAAAAATTTTTCCTTGTAATTTAAGGTCATGTTATTAATTGCACCCCTTCATTCTCACCCTCAATGGTCATTAAAATAAAACAAAAGCACATTTTCTAGCTATGGGGCAGCCTTTGTTGTGTACCAAGAGTACAAACATTTCTCAAAAGCATGGCTAGATCCTTTGAGGCTCAATAGAGAATATAGATATGGTATATTTATCTTTTCATCAGGATATTTCTTTGGTCCACTCCATTTCCTTTATCACAGTGCACATTACCTCTGCATCTATTTGGTTTTCACTCTGCTCTGTTTTTCTTCCTGTTTCTTCATTGATTTTTTTTTTGCTTCCTTCTGCTTTTTCTCTTTACATTTTATCAGTTTTTCCTAATCAAAACATGAAGTCAATAATATCTGAGGATGAATTGAAATTTTAAGCCCATGAGTTGAAATTAAGCAAACTAAATTCACCTATTTTGCACTAGCACTCCTGCTACTCAGATATCAACAAGCTGATCAAACTCACTAAGGGTATGTCTACACTATGAAATTAGGTCAAATGTATAGAAGTCTTTTTTTAGAAATCGGTTTTATATATTCGAGTGTGTGTGTCCCCACAGAAAATGCTCTAAGTGCATTAACTCGGCAGAGTGCTTCCACAGTACCGAGGCTAGAGTTGACTTCCGGAGTGTTGCACTGTGGGTAGCTATCCCACAGTTTCCGCAGTCTCCGCTGCCCATTGGAATTCTGGGTTGAGATCCCAATGCCTGATGGGGCTAAAACATTGTCGCGGGTGGTTCTGGGTACATATTGTCAGGCCCCCTTTCCCTCCCTCCCTCCGTGAAAGCAAGGGCAGACAATCGTTTTGCGCCTTTTTTCCTCAGTTACCTGTGTAGACGCCATACCACAGCAAGCATGGAGCCCGCTCAGCTCGCTGTCACCGTATGTCTCCTGGGTGCTGGCAAACATGGTACTGCATTGCTACACAGCAGCAGCAACCCATTGCCTTGTGTCAGCAGACAGTGCAATAGGACTGGTAGCCGTCATCGTCATGTCCGAGGTGCTCCTGGTCGCCTCTGTGAGGTCGATCAGGAGCGCCTGGGCAGACATGGGCACAGGGACTAAATTTGGAGTGACTTGATCAGGTCATTCTCTTTAGTCCTACAGTCAGTTTTATTGAACCGTCTTATGGTGAGCAGGCAGGTGATATGGATTGCTAGCAGTCCTATTGCATCATCTTCTGCCGGGCAGGCAAGAGATGAGGATGGCTAGCAGTCCTATTGTACCATCTTCTGCCGAGCAGCCATGAGATGTGGATGGCATGCAGTCCTTCTGCACCATCTGCTGCCAGCCAAAGATGTAAAAGATAGATGGAGTGTATCAAAACAAGAAATAGACCAGATTTGTTTTGTAGTCATTTGCAAAACCCCGCCCCCCGTCTAGGGGACTGATTCCTCTAGGTCACACTGCAGTCACTCACAGAGAAGGTGCAGCGAGGTAAATCTAGCCATGTGTCAATCAGAGGCCAGACTAACCTCCTTGTTCCAATAAGAACAATAACTTACGTGAACCGTTTCTTATTGGAACCCTCTGTGAAGTCCTGCCTGAAATACTCCTTGATGTAAAGCCACTCCCTTTGTTGATTTTAACTCTCTGTAAGCCAACCCTGTAAGCCATGTTGTCAGTCGCCCCTCCCTGCCTCAGAGCAATGACAAACAATCGTGCATCTGAGTTGAGAGTTTTGTCCAGAGCAGTCACAATGGAGCACTCTGGGATAGCTCCCGGAGGCCAATACCGTCGAATTGTGTCCACAGTACCCCAAATTCGACCCAGCAAGGCCGATTTAAGCGCTAATCCACTTGTCAGGGTTGGAGTAAGGAAATCGATTTGAAGAGCCCTTTAAGTCGAAATAGAGGGCTTCATCGTGTGGACAGGTGCAGGTTTACATTGATTTAACGCTGCTAAATTCGACCTAAAGTTCTTGTGTAGACCAGGGCTAATAGTCCTGATTGTGCTTTTGTTTTTAACCACATGCACACACTCATGCTCATGCAAAGATTCAAGTTGGCCAGACCCTTTCTCACAGCCAAGGGTGTCAGGATGCAAATATCTTCAAACAGTGGTGCCCTATCATTATCCCATACCAACAGTACTGCAAGAAGCCCCTGTGCAAGAGTTCAGATTATTCAATCTTTAAAAACTGAGCCTTGCGTGCTGTCTATGTCATCAATATGTGGTCCTGGTACTGTAGCTTTTATTGTATTTATCAGATTCAGGGTATTACAAGAGCTGATTATGCTGCCTCCAAAGAAGCCATAGCATTTGCTGACCAGTGAATCAGAAGATAAGCTTTGAGCTAGAACCCACTTCTCCCTTTTACTGCTACTTCTACTTGGTGCAGGCTGAGGGATGTGCTGGCTGCTCCTTCCCGCAGCCCCCATTGGCCTGGAGTGGCGAACCGCAGCCAGTGAGAGCTGCAATTGGCCAAACCTGTGGACGCGGCAGGAAGACAAACCAGCCTGGCCCACCAGGGGGCTTACCCTGGTGGGCTGTGTGCCAAAGGTTGCCGATCCCTGACCTAGATCATTCCTGACAGATCTAGGTCAGGGATCCTATCTCACCTGTTCATATAACTCACCCAACATGGGTATTATGCAACCTCCCTTGTAAGTTATCCCAGTGTTTAAATATTCTTATAGTGAGAAGGATTTTCATAATATCTAGTCTAAACCGCCCTTGCTGCAGATTAGGATGATTACTTCTTGTGCTATCTTTAGAGGCTATGGAGAACAACTGATCACCAACCTCTTTATAACAGCCCTTAACATATTTGAAGTCTTCTTTTCTCAAGACAAATCATACCCAGTCTTTTTAACCTTTCCTCATAGGACAAGTTTTCTAAGCTTTTATTATTTTTATTGCTCTGCTCTGGACTTTCTCCAATTTGTCCACATCTTTCTTAAAGTGTGGCTCCTAAAACAGGACACAGTTCACCACCCTGGCAAACAGAGCAGAACAGCTACCTCCCATGAGTTACATATGACAGTCCTCTTTGTTCCCCTTTTTAAAGATAGGCACTATGTTTGCTCTTCTCCAGTTCTCTGAGACCTCACCCATCCTCCATGAGTTCTCAAAGATAATTGCTAGTGGATCTGAGATTGCTTCAACCTAGTTCCTTCAGTACCCTAGAATTTTGTCAGGCCACACCAAAGTAACATACATCTAACTTATCTAAACATTCATTAGCCTAGTCTTTCCCTATTTAGGCTTGTGTTCCTTCCCCCTTGTTGTTAATATTAATTGTATTAAGCATCTGGTCACAATTAACATTTTTATTGAAAACTGACACAAAATCGGCATTAAACATTTCAGTCTTCTTGATGTCATCAATTAATAGTTCTCCCTCCCCACTAAGTAGTGGGCCTATACTATCCTTTGTCTTTCTCTTGCTCCGTATATATTTACAGAACTTCTTCTTATAACCTTTTATGTTCCTTGCTAGATGTGCCTCATTTTGTGCCGTAGCCTTTCTGATTTTGTCCCTACATGCTTGCACTATTCTTTTGTATTCCTCCTTACAATCAGTCCTTGTTTCCATTTTTTATAGGATTCCTTTTTTATTTTCAGGTCATTAAAGAGCTCCTGATGCAGCCATCGTGGCCTCTTTTTATTCTTCCTATCTTTACTTCATATTGGAATAATTTGCTGTTGTTCCTTAAATATAGTCTCTTTGAGAAACTACGAGATCCCTGAACTTCTTTTTCTGAGAAGTATAAACCTCTCCAAAAGTTTGGGATACAGTATTTGGCTCTCTAATTTTGGTTACAGGACAACTCAAGTTTCACTAACCACTGGAACTTACTATAAAAAAGGACAACTCAAAACTTAACATTAGTTTTCAAAGCCAGTTCTAAGCTGCCAACATCTATTTTATACAGGGACCGGGAAACATGTTTCTTTCCTTTAGTTTTGCTGACAGGATTAAACCTGGCACCGTAATGCACACAAAGGACAAGTCCAATACTGCAAACCATTTTCTGTTTTATTATCTGTGATATTGCATATTGCTGCGCTTAATTATATCACATTTGTACAGAGGCCCAGTCTTTGCAGTGTAATGACTTCCTGATGATCTGTCTTTAAATGATGAATGAAAAGAATATGCAGCCTTCAAGCTGCATATAAGACCAAGTCACTTGCCAGCAGAATCTGCTTCTATTTTTTAATTTGTATAAGAGAGATTAGAAATGTAAGTATTCCATCTGTCATTTCATCACTTTCCTAACCTGTCTACAGATTGTTAAATTATTTTGATATCTTTCCAATGCTGCTTCCAACTTCCCAGAAAAAGTACCTGAGATTTATGAAAAAAAATGCTTTATTGGGTTAATCTTACGATTTCAGAACTGAGTTTAACTCAAAATCAAAACCCATGGCTACTGGTGAACCACAGGTTCTTCTTGTTCATGTGAGCCCCTCCATCACCCTCTTCAGCATGGCACTTCTGAAATGTAGAAATCTGTCACTTCTGAGATAAACCCACTAATCTACCTCTCTCTTTGTCACATTCTCTGTGCAGTGAGCAGATTTCTTCTGTGGATATTTTCAATCACTTTTTTCCAGTGCTACTATTGTGTCATAAGCTGATAGCTTTAACTAGTGATTTTCTGTTTTTCAGATTCGACGAAGACATCCAAACACCTCTCTGTGAAATGTTTTCAGAGTGCATCCCCTGCTGAAAATCTCCTCTAAGGTAATCTTTATGAATGACAGAAAGTGTGTCATAAATAAAATTGCTGAAACTGTTTCTTGCTCAGCAAGAATTCTGTATACTGCCATATTCATCACCAGTAGCAGTATTCTCTCTCAGTCTTGGTGGTAAATACCTCTGCAAATCTTGTTGTTGGAGGGGGAGGGGTTAATATCATTCACAGCTTCCACTTTGCATCCTAGTCTTTACATTTCACTGTTTAATTTCTCCACTTGTATGATCTTTGCCTCTTTTGCCCTGTCTGGTCCAGCCTGATCTTTATCTCTGTGTTATGTATCCTTTTAGTGATGTGTCTGGCCTCTGAAATTTGAGCTAATATTATTAGTAATGCTGGCTACTTCTTGTCTCATCTACTGTACTCTTTGGCTTCCTTTTCTAGTAACAAAATTCTCAGGATTAATTGTGATTGCTGTTCATGGTGGCAGGTTTATGCTCTTTATTCATGAAGTGACCATAGCAGTACTAAGATAGTGGGTGTGTAGGATAAGCCTCCTTCATCACTCTTATGTTTCCAAAAGCTTTTTCAGCTTAATTTGATGCCTCTGAAGTCAGGCAACGGGTGTTTATCTGATTTAAACTCATCAAGTACATTATACTTTTAAAAAAAATTAGTAACAGGAGTTTTGAGTTTGATGCAAAAATTACTTGGTGTCATTCTTTGGCTTGTGTTTAACAGGAAGTGAGACAAGGTGATCGTAATGATCCCTTCTGGCCTTAAAACATATCAGTCTGTGTTCCAATTTATGCTGATATCTTTTGTGATTTGAGGTGGGAAGGGTCAGGTACAAATTGTGTTATTGCCAGCTTCATGTTCTCAGAGCCAATCAGAATGCAATATAAAAATCTAGCAGGATTTCAGTTGCATTTGTGTAAATTAAAACAACACATGAATTCTGACATTTTTGTTTGAAATTCTTTGAAATGTCACCTGCTATAGTCCTTGCAGTCTCTTTTAATAAAGAATCTCTGCTCTCATCCTGCACAAAGGATGTAGCATTATTCAAATTAACCAGGTAAAAATGGGTATGCCTGCTGGTTAAAAATAGGGAATTCAAAATAGGGAGCATAATTATAACTGTTTTAAGTTCATGCATTGGCTATTATTTTTATAATGAATATATTGTTTGGGGCAATGCAACAAGATGATTATGCATTTCACAGCTGCTTAGGGTTTCATGGATGAAATACTGACTTTTTTTTCTACTGTTTAAGTGAATTTCCCTCGCATAATTAATTCTTCTCCATCTGATCTTTAGTGCTGTGGTTTGCTAGCAAAGGGAAACATTGTTGCCAGAGAGAGCCTAGCCGCAGAAGCCAGTGATGCTTAGGATAAATAGGGAAAGGTGACTGGTTGTCACAAGTTTCCCACTGAAGCTCACTATACTCCTTTCTTGGAAGGCAAGTACTTTAGAGGTACCAATGTCTGCTTGAGAATGTTGTTTTCCATGATTTCATCTGAGTCTGGGAAAGAAAGCCTGAAGGTAGCACCCGGCCATGGGATTCCTTACAACTGAAGGCTGTGAAGAACTGCTGAGTGAAAACCTGCAGACAGTCTATGCACTACAGATGGGTGGAAATTCTCTGATGCAATATTTTTTCATCAGAAAACATCAGTTTGTCTAAGTAAAAAGTTTCACAGAAATATGTTGATTGCAACAAATCTTTGTCGAAAAAAATTGATCCATGTAGTTAAATACTGTATCATACTGTTTATGCATAAGGAAGCCAAATTAAGGTTCACAGGTGACCTTAAATATTGCAATTTCAACCTTTTGAGTGCTTGACTTTGCAACTTTAATAGTCTTTGACTGTAGGTTGTGGGGGTGTTGTTTTTGTTTGTTTTTTGTGGGGGGTTCTATGTAGTATGTCTGGCAGTATTTGAAATTGATCTTTAAAGTGGTGATTGTTCTTGGAAAATGGATAGCAGAAGGTGTTGGATTGTAGCAGCCCTGGAGATTCTTTGTCAATTGAACAGATAAAGAAGAGGAAGTGGAAGTGTCTCCTGCTAGAGAAACCATCTCTATGATGTCACAGATCTCTGATCCTGTACTGAGTTCTCTATAAGTACAGGGATCTACCAGTGGAGTGCTTATTGCAGATTGAAGTCTTAGTGGCTTGTTCATATGGGTAGGTGTATGAGGGTATGTTTAAACCAAATTAAGTCTAGTTAAACTAGACTGAAAACACATGATGAAATTCGTAATAGAGTACTAACTCCATATTTATCAGGAACTACATCCTATAGGGCTTGTCTATATGACCACTTAGTGCGCAGTAAGGTAGATTGTGGATTTACAGTAAGTGAGCATGTGGACCCTGCTGCTTCTCACTAAAAGTTCCACAGTGCACTTAGACCTAATACAATATGTCAGAGCACACTACAGAACTTTTAATGAATGGCAGCAGGGTCCACATGGCCACTTAGTGCACAACCTGCTACGGTGCTGTAGATTTAAACTCCAGCTTCCCATGCATAAAGCACCATATATATAAGCCCTAAATTATATAGTGGTATAGGCCCAGAAGTAGGCCATGGGCCCGTGATGTGTGGAATGGTTTGATGTACTGTTTTTTACTACCTCATTTAACATTTTTTAAAGAATCTCAATAATGATATAAAGTACCTCCTTCCCTCCCCTACTGAAGCATTTGGAGACACTGTAAAACAGAATAAAACTATTGAAAATGGAAATAAAAATAGTTAGAAGTCAACAGTTGTAGTTCCAAGAACATCAGTATCCATTTTTCCATATACTTGGGGCAAAGTTGCTATGATGGAGAGAATAAGAAATAATTTTGGTAAAATCGTGGTACATGTTGGCAAATGGTGACTTTTTAATGGCATCCACTGTTTGCTCTGTGGTGTTCTGGTCTTTCAAGCTACCTTAAATAGATCATTAAACTTAATTTTATAATATCCCTCAGATAACTACACTTAAACTCTTCTGTAAAGCGCCTTGTTAATTGCCTTTCTCTCAAAACTAACTAATTACAATTTTGTTAAATCTTTCCTCATACATAACCCCTTCTAAAGCTGAAAAAAAATCTGATTTCTCTTTGGCTTCTGCCCTCCTACCACCTTGTGAGTAGGGCAGAATCTTTCAGATGATTTTGATGGGAATACTTCACAGCCAGCTACTTACGGACCTTGAGGTTATCTTTGATAGTAAATCAGCTTTTAATTACCATTTTAGTTACACTGGAAAAAAATATTCTGTTATTTCCAGAACACAGTAAGGATTCAACCAACACTGTCACAAGAGGATACATTTATTTTAAGGCCTTTATTATTAATTATAGCTGGCTTATTACTCTTCATTGTTCACTGGTCTTCCAGAATGTTTGTTTACTTAGATTTCTTCAGCTAAAGTGCTAATCCCTTGAAAATCAACATGAAACATTGCACATGTGTTGAGATCTTCTCACTGTCAAGTTCCAGTACATTTTTTGATTCATTTGAAAATTCAGCTTGCTTCTTACAGGAGACAGATAGCAATGGTACAATGGATTGCAATGTCACCATGGACTCCTTTGCCTGTTATGGTCCTGGATAGTTAGATGAACTCCTGGATTTATGTTTGTGTGTTAGCATTGTGAATTGCCTTGGAATTTTTGTATGTGATGAAAGTGTTTCAATGGGAGTTTTTTGTATGGAATTTATAGAATCAGTGTAATGTTTTATGACCTTTGCAACCTTGCTTGCATTACTAAATTGAATACATAAAACAAATCGGGTATTATGTTGCACTAAGCAGGAAAATGAACTGTACAAAAGGAAATGGGAGTAAAAGTGTCATACATAAAAGCTTCGTCCACGCCTTAAAACACAGTTCCTTTTTAAAAATAAAAAATGAAATACAAAATATTTCAGACACAAAAAGCATGTTAGATCTGTCACACAGAAAAGAATAATTATCTCACATAAGTATTCAAATATTCAATATGATTCAAAAAGACAATTCAGTATGCATCAGACAAGTGTTTCTGCTGAAATATCAAGTTTACATAGACTTTTTATTTAAAGATAATGTAAAGTGAAATTTATGGTTTAAGTTAAATGCATTTTAAAAAATGATCAACATCTTCCATTTTCCATGTACTTATTTTTCCCTCAAGTCTCTTCATCACTCCAATCTCATGATATCTTCTGCAAAAATTGTAATAGAGAATGATAATTTCCATTATTACTAGATTCACAGACAAATTTAATTAACACAGAGATAAAGTTGCCCGGTGGTATCTCATGACTTTCCATAACATCGAGTTCAGCAAAATTCAAACCTCTGAAAACCAGGGACATGCCCACTGAACCTTAACTCTGCCCCCTGAAGTTGGCAATAGCTACTGGGAATTTTCTGCATGCACTCCAGCTGCATGTACTGTATTAGATGTAGCTCTTTTGAAAGATGGAGGGATTAATTTGAGGAGCATGGAGAGCTGTGATCATAGAATCATAGAATCATAGAATATCAGGGTTGGAAGGGACCCCAGAAGGTCATCTAGTCCAACCCCCTGCTCGAAGCAGGACCAATTCCCAGTTAAATCATCCCAGCCAGGGCTTTGTCAAGCCTGACCTTAAAAACCTCTAAGGAAGGAGATTCTACCACCTCCCTAGGTAACGCATTCCAGTGTTTCACCACCCTCATAGTGAAAAAGTTTTTCCTAATATCCAGTCTAAACCTCCCCCACTGCAACTTGAGACCATTACTCCTCGTTCTGTCATCTGCTACCATTGAGAACAGTCTAGAGCCATCCTCTTTGGAACCCCCTTTCAGGTAGTTGAAAGCAGCTATCAAATCCCCCCTCATTATTCTCTTCTGCAGACTAAACAATCCCAGCTCCCTCAGCCTCTCCTCATAAGTCATGTGTTCTAGACCCCTAATCATTTTTGTTGCCCTTCGTTGGACTCTCTCCAATTTATCCACATCCTTCTTGTAGTGTGGGGCCCAAAACTGGACACAGTACTCCAGATGAGGCCTCACCAATGTCGAATAGAGGGGAACGATCACGTCCCTCAATCTGCTCGCTATGCCCCTACTTATACATCCCAAAATGCCATTGGCCTTCTTGGCAACAAGGGCACACTGCTGACTCATATCCAGCTTCTCATCCACTGTCACCCCTAGGTCCTTTTCCGCAGAACTGCTGCCTAGCCATTCGGCCCCTGGTCTGTAGCGGTGCATTGGATTCTTCCGTCCTAAGTGCAGGACCCTGCACTTATCCTTATTGAACCTCATCAGATTTCTTTTGGCCCAATCCTCCAATTTGTCTAGGTCCTTCTATATCCTATCCCTCCCCTCCAGCATATCTACCACTCCTCCCAGTTTAGTATCATCCGCAAATTTGCTGAGAGTGCAATCTACACCATCCTCCAGATCATTTATGAAGATATTGAACAAAACCGGCCCCAGGACCGACCCCTGGGGCACTCCACTTGACACCGGCTGCCAACTAGACATGGAGCCATTGATCACTACCCGTTGAGCCCGACAATCTAGCCAGCTTTCTACCCATCTTATAGTGCATTCATCCAGCCCATACTTCCTTAACTTGCTGACAAGAATACTGTGGGAGACCGTGTCAAAAGCTTTGCTAAAGTCAAGAAACAATACATCCACTGCTTTCCCTTCATCCACAGAACCAGTAATCTCATCATAAAAGGCCATTAGATTAGTCAGGCATGACCTTCCCTTGGTGAATCCATGCTGGCTGTTCCTGATCACTTTCCTCTCATGCAAGTGCTTCAGGATTGATTCTTTGAGGACCTGCTCCATGATTTTTCCAGGGACTGAGGTGAGGCTGACTGGCCTGTAGTTCCCAGGATCCTTCTTCTTCCCTTTTTTAAAGATTGGCACTACATTAGCCTTTTTCCAGTCATCCGGGACTTCCCCCGTTCGCCACGAGTTTTCAAAGATAATGGCCAATGGCTCTGCAATCACAGCCGCCAATTCCTTCAGCACTCGCGGATGCAACTCGTCCGGCCCCATGGACTTGTGCACATCCAGCTTTTCTAAATAGTCCCTAACCACCTCTATCTCCACAGAGGGCTGGCCATCTCTTCCCCATTTTGTGATGCCCAGCGCAGCAGTCTGGGAGCTGACCTTGTTAGTGAAGACAGAGGCAAAAAAAGCATTGAGTACATTAGCTTTTTCCACATCCTCTGTCACTAGGTTGCCTCCCTCATTCAGTAAGGGGCCCACACTTTCCTTGGCTTTCTTCTTGTTGCCAACATACCTGAAGAAACCCTTCTTGTTTCTCTTGACATCTCTTGCTAGCTGCAGCTCCAGGTGCGATTTGGCCCTCCTGATATCATTCCTACATGCCCGAGCAATATTTTTATACTCTTCCCTGGTCATATGTCCAACCTTCCACTTCTTGTAAGCTTCTTTTTTATGTTTAAGATCCGCTAGGATTTCACCATTAAGCCAAGCTGGTCGCCTGCCATATTTACTATTCTTTCGACTCATCGGGATGGTTTGTCCCTGTAACCTCAACAGGGATTCCTTGAAATACAGCCAGCTCTCCTGGACTCCTTTCCCCTTCATGTTAGTCCCCCAGGGGATCCTGGCCATCCGTTCCCTGAGGGAGTCGAAGTCTGCTTTCCTGAAGTCCAGGGTCCGTATCCTGCTGCTTACCTTTCTTCCCTGCGTCAGGATCCTGAACTCAACCAACTCATGGTCACTGCCTCCCAGATTCCCATCCACTTTTGCTTCCCCCACTAATTCTACCCGGTTTGTGAGAGCAGGTCAAGAAAAGCGCCCCCCCCCTCCCAGTTGGCTCCTCTAGCACTTGCACCAGGAAATTGTCCCCTACGCTTTCCAAAAACTTCCTGGATTGACTATGCACTGCTGTATTGCTCTCCCAGCAGATATCAGGAAAATTAAAGTCACCCATGAGAATCAGGGCATATGATCTAGTAGCTTCTGTGAGCTGCCGGAAGAAAGCCTCATCTACCTCATGATCATGTTGTGAGGTGATCCTGATCCTTTGGGTGGGTGTGCACAAAGGAAAGCAGTGAATGTGCACCTTGAGGGATTCAATATGCCTCATTTCTGCCCTGGCTTTTGTAAAATGTCAGTACCGTGCACAGAGTTATTTTTTCCATGGAGACTGTGAGCCAGAGGTCCTGGAACAATTTGTGTAGTGGGGGTGCTGAAAGCCATTAGACAAAACTGTAAACCCTGTAAATGATGGAAACCACTTCAAACCAGGGGGTGCTGCTGCACCCCCAGCATCCCTAGTTCCAGCACCTATGCTGTCAGCAGTCAGGTGGGATTTTAGAGTGGTCTGTGCGTTCAGTGAGAGGTCAGTGACAGTATAGAGTTGGAAGGAATCTTGTGGGTAAGACTAAAGGGGTGATTAAAGGGGTAGCAAAATTTCGCAAATGTGGGGTTGTTTCTGCGGTGTAGGGTCAGTGTTTGAGAGTAGAATAGGTGCAGGTAGCTTCTTTTCAGTACAGCTCACCTAAATAATAAGGTTTGCCTTAGCAAAGAGAAGGCATTACATTCTGCTCCCTTTGTCGTGTGTCCTATTCCCTGAGTAATGTGCACTATTTGCAAAGGCAGAATGTGAGAATGTATGTTATGGGCATATTGGGTCAGTGCTCAAAGAGGAGGCCGAGTTCAGGTTGTGTTGGTGTGTACCTTAACTCTGCATTTCCTGTTTTTCCAAGGTTTGAATTTTGTTGAAGTTGGTGTTCTCAAATGGCACATGATACTACCAGGCATCCTTAACTCTGCATTAACAAAGGTTTTTGTCAGTGAGTATAAAACTGAACAATGGGCCCTGCCTCTCTCCTGTACACCAGTGCAACCCATTCACTTCTGGTAAAACTGAGAATCATATCTGATTCAGTTGGTGTTGGTTTTGAAAACCACAGATGTTTTTGTGGTTTTCATTTTGTGTTCATGGCCTATAGGAACATGTTTTTCACTTTCCAAGAGCCAGATTCTGCCAGGCCATTAGGTAGGGGTGGAGTAGAAGTGAGAATAAACATAGGAGACTTTTTGACTCTCAACCTCATGAGTCCTGTGTAAGCACCAGTCTGAATTGCAGTCCACTGGGGAATGCAGGGGGTGATGTGTCCCTGCTCCTGCAAAAGGATCAGTGAGGAGTTGGGCCATGGCACTGCACGACCCATGCACAAGCCAGCAATATTATCTGGTGTGCAAAAAGAGTAGATGTTAGCTGAAACCCATAAGGTCCTAGGCACACCCAGGAATGCAGGAAGGTATTCCACCTTCCTGAGAAAGCTCCATCTAGGATGATGAAACTCTATACCTGGAACTCTGACCTCAATGCTTATTAATCCCCAAATCCTTTTTCATTTATGTTTGTAGAGCTGAAATAATTTCTCTTCCCCTTCAGGAACTGGCTTTCTGTACTGCTAAGATTATTATGTAAAACACTACAGAAAAGAATCAATTGTGTAAACACAAAACTAGGATCGTCACTGGGGGTAAAAACACATAAAAGAGAACAAAAATGTCTATCAGTGCTAGCAGAGTGAGAAGAGTACAAAACTCCACCTTCCTATTTATGCTCACAGAAAGGAACCAAACCTATCATATGTTGGGAAAATGAAAGCATATAAACCTGATGTTGGGTCTCTGACACATCACAATGCCAGTGCATTAGTGAGCTTGCCAATTAGCAAATTCTGCATTACTAAGTAATCCTGTTAGTGTGATACTTGGTTTAATTGTGTTACTGCTGGGCATTTAGATTAACTGCTAAAATGGGAAAATTCAGGGTTGTCAACTTTTTCTATTTGTGTATGTATGCTGGGGAGCAAAGACAAATTACTTTGCTGACTTTGAGTGTAAGCCTTGCCCTTTAAGATGATGTCAGATCAGATATCTAAGTAGCATTTAACTTCCCCCATACAAATGACCTTTACATCAGTTGCCTGTTATGAAATGTTGAGTGGAACCATCATCCTTCTTGCCCAGCATGGCCTTTGTGTTGCAACCTCATCTCTACCAGTCCTGTCAACTCCCTCAGGCACAGATATAAGGGAAGCCTTCTTTGGAAGACAGCTTTTGTATTCAACCCTGACCCTACTTCCAGCCACTTTCCCATGGACAACTTCACTGAGGCTATGGAGGATGAGACTGTTTCTGCCTCCCCATTTGTCTCCTAGACTTGAGGCTCTATTGATTCCAGTCACAGAAACAGAACAGGGACTGGGGCCCTCACATTAGCGTGGTGCCCCAAAGTTCCTCCTTTCCTCACAAGAACATTTTGTAACCTATTAATAAGGCCTCTTACTCCAACCAAATGAACAGTCTAGGGATTGCTGGAATACTATCCTAGTAATAACTTGAGTATTAGGGTTGACTTGGAGTAACGTTTAGTATGCCAGCAAAGCCTGAATGTATGAGACTTCTGTCACCAGGTGGTGCAAAGAGGCTGCCTGCAGAAGTCCTAATGGGGTAAAGTGTTGCGGCAGGATTATTTTAGCCCATGCAGCAGGCAGGGACCAGGTGTGTGGGGCTTCCTGCAAGCCATCATGGATGGGACATAGGGAGAAGGGATCCACAGAGGTAGAGTGCAGAGGAAAATGTTGGCAGAGAGCTTTCTTCAGCCACAATGTTGGAGTAATAGCTGCAGATTTGCTAAACTCTGGTTCCATGGTATTGAGAGGTTTTGAATCAAAATGCATCCCAGTAGCATTAGAGAGACAAGGTGGGTGAGGTAATTGTGATGTTATGCTTAGGACACCCAGAACTGTGAGCCACTATGATACCACTTTGTCTTAGCAAAAGTGGGAGTTTTGCGGCTGCCAAGCTGTGTGTCAGTTCCCTGACATATCAGCCTGTCTGCCTTGCCAGCGAACTCTTCAAGACTCTGCCAGTCTAAACCTTGCCTTGCAAGTAACAATCAGTTAACCCCAGTTCCGCAGAGATATCTCATTGCAGTGTCCAGACCCTCTCACTGGACTCCTACAGAAATTGTTTGCTGCCTCCAAAGAGACAGAGCTCACATCAGCCTGTTAAGTTAGCTGAAGACGCACACTTAATTTTAAAACACATGGGATGGTTTTGTAGTAAGACAAGAATACATTTAACAACAAAGAACAGAGATTTAAGAAATTCTAAGCAAGAACAAAAGACAGCTATGGTTACAAATAAAACAACAAAACACTCTTTCTAATGACTAAAACTTAATTTTAGCAAGTTACAATCTTTGTCTAAACAGTTTCCTTAGTTACATCAAGTTATCAGCACCCGTTGCCATCCAGACTAGGGGATACAATTTTCACAGGCCCAAAGGGTACTGTAGCTTATGTCGCCTCAGTGATGGATAACTAAATGGTCTTTTTGCTCCCCTTATATTATCCAAAATGTTCATTACTTTTGCCTTAAGAGCTTTCTGGGGTGTAGAGTCTGTCCCCAAGCATGACTGTTAAACTGTCTTCTCTCCTGTTTGTTTAATGGCTTTGTGTACCTTGTATGTAAGTGTACTGTCATTGTCCTCTGCCTGCCAGTCAGACAGGTAAATAAGCTCCTTTGTCTAGGACAGGCCGAGGTTATGCACTGCCTCCCAAATACCTTATAAGAACATATTTTCAGAACATATCTATAACTCCTTGTACACAACTCATACACACATCACACAATGATTTTCAGGACCAGCATGTTGTCACCAGTTTCCATATGATACTTTGCATGATGTCTTTGAGATGTATATTAGGGCAATGATGTGAGTTACAGTATGGGGGTTCCTCTATCAGTGAGATTGAGAGTCTCCCAGGGTCATGAATATCTTTTATTGGACCAACTCCTATTTGTGAAAAGACAAGCACTCGGCTTACACAGTGCTCTTCTTCAGGTCACCCACCTTGTCTCTCTAATATCCTGGGACCAAAATGGCTGCAACTGCACTGCAAACAACAATCCCAGTAGCATGGCTGCTTCAGTGGTAGGGTAGATGTTTACACACAGGTTTTTATGTCCAGTCATTACCTTTCTGATACTTGAAAAGTTAAAAGTAACACTCTGGATATTTTTCATTTTATTTTTTTCTGTTGTGAAAGAATTAACTCACAGCTAGCACCTCCTTGTGGCTAGGATTGGCAAAGCATCTCTTCCCCAGTCACTTTAAAGTCTTTCTCCTTGCAGGGTAGTCTATGAACAAAAAGGAAGTGGAATTAATGCAAATAAACACATGTAATAGGAAAGAAAGGGGAATGATCCCCTCTCAGGGTGCTTCAGAATCTGGGAGGGAGGGGCCTCGGGCAGCAGTCATCTGGGAGAAGTTCTTGCCTTTAGTCAGCCCTTTCTTCAGAGGCTGAAGGTTTGTTCTCTTTCTGGATCTGCTACAAGCAAGCTGCAGTTCTCCCCTTTTAAGCTCCTCCTCTAGCCTATGCATGCATGCCTAGGCAAGGTGGAGCTGCCTGAGCCAGAGCAGGCTGCCTAACTCCTTGTTATCCAGTGTCAGGCTTGTATACCACATCACACCGTTTACAGAGTTGTTTTAAAAGTTTATCTTTTTCTATAATACCATTTAAATATTCAGTAGGAATTTCCAGACTATGTCAAACTCCATCATTTCTCACCAAATGAATAAACACAAGTAGAAATTCTGCTCCACAGCTTTATGTAGCAAATTGCACAGAATGGCGGCAACCTTTATGTCATGTCCATGCATTCTGTAACAATTGCTTACAAAATAGTTTGCTCATTTTTCTATTATAGATATTTTATTTCCTCATTTGCAGAAATTTTATTTGTTGTTTTTGCAGTTCTGCCACTTAAATTTGTATTAATGCAAAAAGAATTCAAGGGTAAATGTCCCTCAGATAATTTAAAACACATCTTATACCGGCAAAAGTTCAGTTTCAGATGAATATCCTACAGTTAGAGCAGAATGACATTTAATTTAGATGCTGAAAAGTATAGATTATTGGATCTAGAGGGTTATACCTTGGCCAGTAATGAGTGCAAAAGTGACATATGACTGATGTTATTGTTTGCAAATTATCATACTGCCAGTGAAAGTAACTATTAGAGACAATCAAATACATCCCAGAGGTGTAGTGAAATCATTACTTTCTGTGGGTATCTTGTGATTTATCCAGAAGACATTGCATTAT
This sequence comes from Lepidochelys kempii, assembly GCF_965140285.1. Lineage (NCBI taxonomy): Eukaryota > Metazoa > Chordata > Testudines > Cheloniidae > Lepidochelys > Lepidochelys kempii. The sequence goes on from NC_136387.1 coordinate 27,958,577, forward strand.
AGAGCACCAGGGAATTTGAGAGAGAGCCCACCATAATCTGTGGGGTCATGACCTCATAGATTACACAGAATGATTAGTTTGTGTTGTCAGAGTAATATCATCCTGAAGACACAGTATTGGCATTGTGGGTTAGGCTGATGGGATTATAGCTATGAATTGATTTACATCGCACAGAGAAATTTTAGTGTAAGACCCTCTTTATCAAACAAACAACTGGATTATTAAAGATTTATTTTACAGTGAGCGAGTTCATTGAAGTGGAGAATGAAGTGTCAAAAACACAAGCCTTATTAATAATCTCAATTCCCACAATATTTTTTTCTAAAAAGTAAACTCTGTTTCCCTGTGTGTTGTGTTTATCTCATCCTGTAGACTCTTTTGGAGAGCCGGAGGCGTGTAGTCCTTTCACTTTATACATATTCACTAATAAATAAACCTGAGAATGAAGAATTCAAATAGTCCTTAAGGTGAAGGGAGGGGACAATTGTTTTGTTTTTTGATAATGTTTTTTAGAAACAGCACAACTAAATAGTATCTCTTATCAGTGGAATCTCAAATAATAAGAGCTGCAGAATAAACTGAGAAATATGCTATAAAAATGTACCCCTTTTCACAAACCCAGTCCTCGATGCCAAGGAAATTACTGAAGTGTTTAAATATGCAATTTAAAGAGTGAACACTTGCACTGTCTTTTCCCTTCCCTACAAAGCTGAGCCAGTATTTAAATATTTTGTTTTGTGCCACTGCAAAGTGAAGAAAAACCAATAAGTGTGTTAGGTTTAGATAATCCAAAATTCCTTTTACTCAGCTTCTTATTCTATATTTATCTGTCTGGTTTAGAAATCTATGCCAATGTGTTCATCTTCCACCCAAACCTATTCATCAAGCATCAAAACTCATCAGTGAGATGGAATAATGGCATTTAATTAGTCTTTGATATACGGCTTAATTAGGTCTTAATAAGAGGTAGTGTGTCCTAAAATCAATTATTTTACTCTCCTGAATAAGAGCAACTAATTAGTAGGTAAATCTCCACAGTTCCCCTTTCATCCTACAGTTTTCAACAGTCTTGTGAAGGAGATTATGCTGATGAAATTATCCCTCTAATAGCTAGGAGATATGTCTAGCTGTACCTTAGAAGGTGCTTTGCTAAACAAGTTGAAGTAGGTAAGGGGTGCAGGGGCTTCAGGGAAATGGAAAAAAAAGTCTGAGGCACAAAATGCCCTACTGAGAATTCTAGCCCGATTGACTGTGTCAGGTCACACACTGGTGTATTGCCCTGCCTGCAGTATACCCCTTGTATGCAATAAATATGTCCTTCAATTCATTTTGGTGTACTATTCAATGTCCTGTAAACCAACATATCTGTTCACTTTGTCCAGATTTGTGTTGCTGAAAGCAAAGGATATTCTGCTGGCTTTATCCTTTTTCCTTACAAAATAAAGCCTTATATTTGGACGCTACCTTTACATCTGAGAGGGAGTAGGGAAGGGGGTCCCTGAAAGAATAATCAGAGGCTCCTCAAGAAAGATGGGTACAGTGATCACCATTAAAAGTAAATATTTACCCACAGTTATCAAAGTTCCTTCCTATTTTAAGTGCAGGAAAGAACCGTAGTATGTAAGATTGCACTGTTTGGTAGATGATGCCATTGTAATGGTGATCACAGCAGTCAGACGTTATACATGGCAGTGTTTGCAGAGCAGCATTTGTCTCTGTTATTCTGACCAGAGTCCTAATTACAGCAAGATCATGGTTAGGAGGAAAAATAGAAAAGGCTGCTGCTTTGGTGTGTACAATTTACATCTGTGTTCATCCCCAATGGGCCAAAGATTGAGGATCTTGCTCAGTTCTTACTTGGTGAAAGTTCCTATGTGTTCGGCATTAGTTATTACATCACTGCTTCCCTTTCGTGCTTGTAATTTCTTTAAAGGGCTTATCCTTTTCAAAATGCCACCTACAGACATCAGGCTGCTCTCAAACAGTGTCCATAATTTCATCTAGTTATGGGGGCTAATGTACTTCATGTCATCACAGCTTTCTCAGACTTGATGCCAACTCCCTTTGAGTTTTCACTTTAAGCAAGAGGGACCTATTCCCCTTCAGTCGGTGGTCATTTTTGGTTGTTCCCCAGTGGCTCAAGGGCACTCCAATTACATGATAACTCAATCAGTGCAGCATTTTGTTTGCTGCTTCTGCAGCCTTCATGTATCCGCCCTTTTCAGCTGAGCCTCCTTGTCAAAGATACCAGAGAGAGATTTCCTAACTGTGAATGGGATTTGCTATTGCTTCAGTTTCCCTTATGCTTATTGCTGCAGCTTTTCTAGACACTTTCTAGTGTTAGTCATTAACCACAACACAATGCCCCTGTTTTAAAAGTCTGGGGTTGCCTTCTGTTCTTTGTTTTTCCTCTCTGATGCATTAGTCATGCTTTTTTGTGGAAGAAAATGTTCTAACAGACAACCCCTTCCCCCATGAGGTTTGGTAAATTGATGCATTCCTTTTATATCTAATCTTGATTCAAATGCTGATCCCAATAGTTCAGTTCATGGTTTAACATGCTACTGAGCAGAATATGGTAGCTGTGAAAGGCAATGTTATTTAGTTTTTATTTTAATGGGTTGGGACAGAAGTTTCTTCAGATTGTGACAGTGAATTTCTTAATCCACAAACAACAATGATTAAATTTGCATCCGTCTTCTGTCAGATTTTAACTAACTGGGCTCTGTATTGGGGACGGAAGCTAACATAGCCGTGGGGAATACAGAATCCTCTCTCTCCAAACCAGAATCAGAGAACAGTGCACCCACACAGCTAGTCCATAGCTTGTGAATTTGAGTAGCAACCTGGCTCCAGAATACTCTCCCTTATGTGGGCTTTGCAGCTGAGGGTTCTCTGCAGTTCACAGACTCACTGGCCTTTCCCTTGAACAGCTCACAGCCCCTTCCTGCTTTAATGGATGGGCCACCGTGGAGTCCAGATCCACAATCTGCACAAATTTCTGAGTCCCCTTAGGAAGCCTCTAAGTAGCCTGCTCCCCATGCATCTTGCAAGCACAACTGTAGCGGTATTGCTGTATATTGGGCTCTCCTTGGCCCTCTGCATCTGTGAATATTTCTTCCCAAGTGTGAAACTCAGCCCTTCATATCACTCTGTCCAACTTGCCCCCAGAACAAATAATGTAAGTGGAGTATAGAGTTTTGCACTGGGGAAAGAGGGGTTTGTTATTTTTTTTGAAGACTGTGTCCTGTTGGGGAAAGTAGGCAAAATATCTATTGTCTACTGCTGAAAACAGGTAGACTACCACCCCCCAATGCAAAAAAAAAGCATGCTCAGATCCTGTTTAGAGCAACAGACAAACACCACAATGTATTTGTCTTAAAAGAAGACAGGCAAATCTCCATTTTCAGCTGAAAAATCTCTATTCCATTTCATGGCAAAACTTGGATTTTAGGTGAATTTTCATATTTTTAAATAGTTTTCAATTTTATGGTGGATTATACAAGCCTTCCTGATCATTTTCATGGCTTTTCATTGTAACAACATCCTCCTTGGGTGGTCTTCCAGTGGCTCCTCCTCATCTACTACAATGAACACAAACTAGTCATCTTCATTTTTAAGGTCCTTCACGGCCTATCCCCACCCTACCTATCATCTCCTATACATTATTTAGGTTTAAATTCCTGCTTCTTCTATGGCAGCTGTGCCTGCCTTCATTGCCCATTAAATTTAAATTTAAATGTTAAATTTTAAAACACCTTTTCACTTTCTCCCATGCAACCCCCCATGCAGGGGAGGAGCTCCCTGTAAATACCTTCTACACCACCTTATTGTCCTCCTCTGAATCCCTCCTGAAAACTCCTCTGCTGTGATGCCTACAAAAACTTGACAGTGGTTAGGCAACTAGTGTGCTACAGCTGCTTGTTTTTAATGCTAGCCAGTTCTGTCTCATTGTTACCTGGTGCTCCCACTTTCTGTCTATTGTATCTATCTCTCCCTTGTCTTATACTTCGATTGTAAGCTCCTCAGGGATCTGTTTTTGTACAGCATGTAGCACAGTTGGATCCTATCTTATGATTGGGGCTCTAAGGCACTACTAGAGTGCAAACAATAAATAACCACCACAACAAAAGCCAAGTCCCACCAGGAACCCTTACAGGTGCGTGGTTCTTTGAGCTGAATTCTTTTTAAGCTCTTCTAGCCTCTTACAGTTGATTTGGTTTTATATATTTGAAATCCAGTTTTAAAAAAAGTGAATGGCTTTTAAAACTAGTTATCAGTTGTTAGAGAATAAGAAATATCAGGAGTCTTTTCATGGATTTCCGTGGCTTTGGATCTGGGGATTAAAAACTTGGTTTTCCTCATTGTCCCATCCACACGTTGTAAGTGAAAGCCAAATAGGAACACAGAATAGCTAGCTAGCAGCGTAGGTGTGTTTCAATAGTGTACAAAACACATTTTTATTAGAATGTTTAGTGTCTTACAACAAGACACCTGAGTCAAACTGCTGCCATATAATTATTTACAGGTTAAGGGTAACAACAGATCCGTTATATTAACCACAAATATACCTGATGTCTGATGAATGCTCATTGCTATTCTCCAAGCTTACCATGAGATCCAGATCATGCTGTGGAACTGACCTGTCATTGTTTACCTCCACCCATTTTTTTGCCATCTGCTGTCATGCAGTAGATATGGCTGATGTAAGGATCCACTTCTATGAGCCCTTTGCAGGGTTGATGCATTAATCAGTGATGTTTATGAAATCCTAAGCAGTCTCCAGTGCATTTATGTCCTGTTTAGCATCTTACTTAGATGAATAGAAGATTAAGACTAGGGAATCCTGCAGCGCTAGGTCTGTTCTAAGCCCCCAGTGACACATTTGGATGAGTAGCGAGGAAGAGATGTCTGCATTAATGCCATTTAGACATGTGCTTCTCCCTCAACAACCACAATTTTGGAGATTAGTTCCTTCCTCATCTCCTGATTCTTCACCTAGCCAATATTGTGCTCTCTTCATTTTCAGTCCTTTCCTTTGGCAACTGTTTTTATTTTCCCCTCTTTTTCCCTTTTTACAACTGCACTTTGTAAACCTTTCCCATTACTCTCTATCTTTGTACACACTTCAATGTTAGCAAACAATTTCCCTGCAGCAACTTTGCTGTACAGAAGTGAAACTATAACTACAGGCACAGCTGTGATGCTAAACTTAATGGGGAACAATATCTTCAGTCTCTTAGGCAAATTTGCAGTATCTACCTATTTTTATTTTGTCTTGAATTATTTATTTATTTGTTTGCATGGATTTCTGTGATACAGTAAACATAAGTCAGGTTTATGAATACATAGACTGCTACTCTCTGGGGCACCCTTTCAAAGAGTAACATGGGTATAAGAGATGTGACTCTATTGGTCACTAAAGATGAGTGCTTTGAGGTTATGGGTTAAGCAGTAGTAAGTTGTTTGCAGTCCATTCTAGCTCTCATTTAGATCAGTGGGAATACTCCCAGTGACCTAATTGGGAGTTGGATTGGGCCCTCAACCTGTTGGCAGAGACTAAGTGCAATCAGGCTTCCCTTCATTTTAGATGGTATATGATCATCAAGATGTCTTCTGGCTTACCAGACAAAATGTGTTGTCTGATCATTTTATATATTTTTTAAAAATAGGTTCCCATGTCTCCTACAAGTGCTGAAATTGATTCTGCCTTTTAAGTCTGGCTATTGAGGACAAGAGCTGAAAGTATTAAATGCAGCACCAAGGGGTGGGTCACTGTTTTTCTGAACTATTTGTATCAGAATGAAAGCACTCACAAACTCTATCCATAAGGACAAAGTAGGGAGCCACCCAGATGGAGTTGGAGCCAGATCACCCATAAACATTGAAAGGTCTCAGACCTGGGTAGGTGGATGTGAGAGAATGACCACAAAGAAAAAACTAATTCAAACAATCTCAGCCCATTTGGGGTGAACAGTATGTGACCATGTGCTGAGAATTTCACAAATGCGATAATTTTCAAGCCCCATTTTAAGTTTAAAGTATCTGAGCTTTGAAGTGAATGTTTTGCATAGGTCTAATAACTGCTTGTTCTTTCCAGTTAATTCTGCATCCTCAGGTACTGCTAAATCATGTACAGTGTGAAGATGTTGAAATACTGGATTAACTGAATAACCATGCAGCAACCATTAACAACATTTTGGACTCTTAACAGCATAATTATTGTATTTTCTTTAAATTACCAGAACACATGCAAAACAAACCTAAATAACCACATGATTTTATCTCTGTAAACTTTGCCCTTCTCTTGGACCCCTCATCTATGCTTAGATTGTAAACTCTTTAAGACGGGGACCGTCTCTTTCTTCATTATTTGACTGGATAGCTCCTATCACGCATTTGGGTTTTTAGTGAAGAAATAACAAGAAAAGCCTATAAAAGAAGAATGACAACAGCAATAAGATCTACAGTAGTTGGAAGGCAAAGAAGGTCTGAGGATGACAAAGCCTCCTGCTTCGTTCCTTCTGTAGACAGAGAGACCGGTGGCCTGGATATCTATTGCCTTGTACAGCCATTTTCCCCAGTGCAGAATGTAAAATGCTCCCAAATCAGAATGTTCAAGTGTTTTGCACTGATTTTCCTGTGGTACAATGATTACAAAAGGTGAGGCTCTACTGGTTAGTACTAGTAGAATAGTAATTGGTTTGTCTAGAAATCTGACTCCGTTGTAGAAAGGTGACAGTTTCCTTTTGATTTTTTTACCTCCACAGATGCCTGTGTGACCTTTCTCCCCTTTCAAAATCTTCCCTTTATTGACAGTGAGCTCTGCTGATTAAAGGGCTAAGATTAAGGTCAAAACCAAGAGATGTAGCAAGCTGAATATTTTTACTTTTACATTAGTTTACCAGAGAGTTTCAAACTGCCTCCCTCCCTCCTTCCTCCCAATGAAGATACAATCTTCTACATGGGTCTTGGGAAAAGCAAAAATGTCAGCAGCTGTACCACAAATTAGGAATTTCACCTGCATTTAAAATTTAATTTAAAATAATCTAACCCTCTCTTCTTTTAAATGCCAGCAGGTTTGATATTTCTTTTTACATGTAGTGGGACTTGCTTTCCTTGCTGGATCTGCTCTGAGAAAAACCATTCTACAGTCCCTTGGTTCTAAATTGCGAAGAAAGAGGTTTTAAGTAACTAGAAATCTCAGTGCAGTCAGTACATATAATCCTAAAAGGCAGCAATTCAAAGGCAACTTCTGTCTATCATTCTTCCCTACCACTTCAAGCTTTCAGCTCCCCAAATTTTCTCTCCATTCCTGTTCTGCTTCTCTCTCCCCTTTTCCCCCCATTCCTCTCTTTTCTCCTTCCCTCTTCCCTCCATTTCTTTCATTTACCCATTCCTCTTTCTTATTCTGAACAGTCCTTCCCTGTCCCCCACTTCAACTGCAAATGGCCCCACTCCCTCCCCACAAAATCCCTCCTCTAAAATTGGTTTCTGTAATATAAGTAATACAATAAGTAATAGTAATACAATAAGTCATTTTATATACAGATCTCAAAGTGCTTGTTACAAAGATGAATCGGGATTATTATCCTTATTTTACAGATGTAGCATAGACAGGTTAAGGGACTGGCCCAAAGTTATAGAAGTGTGGCTAGCACTCAGCTTACCTGACTACCAGCCTTGTGTTCAAACTAAAGCTTCCATCATAAGTATTTGAAAATGGCCTCTTATGAGCCAGAGCTAGTTTAAAATTTTTGAAATTTCCATCTTTGGTGAAATTTTAAAGAAAAAATTCAAATTTTGAGAAAGACCTTTACAGTTTCAATTAAAATGATTGCAAAATCACAATTTTCAACTAGTTCTCATCATAACCTATTATTGCTGTGCATTGATACTTTATCTATTCGCCTTATTTCCTATAAATATGTTTAAATAGATGGTTGACTCATGCAACCCGTTGTTCAGAGCTTTGAAGCAATGTCAAACTATAGCATAAAATACAACTAATTATATGAGATGTATTATTTCTGGGCACGTTACCTTTAAAGAGTTTAATGACAGATGCAAATAAAGCATTGTGTTCATCTCTCCATACATCATGGGCAAGATTAAAGTTGGTTAAGTGCTATGTAGCCACAGGAGGCCAGTGCTTACATCAGATTATCTGAATGGAATTTCTCATTTGGAACCAGTATTTAAGGTTTGTTCATCCCTCTCTGGTCCTGCTGTGGAGCCTACATAAGGTCCGTAGAAGTGTCTCATACATTTGCTATTTCCAGTTCAGGCTGAATGCTGTTTCTCCATGGAGATTATTGCAGTTCTGTATGATGTTCATGTATACCCCAGCAGTTGTCAGTGGAAGTGGGTCATTAGGAATATGTCATTCCACCATTAGAATACTGAAAGACAAATTACATTTGTGATCTGAAGCCACATAATTCACACTTACATCTGCCATTCCACCGCTGCACCTGGGGGTGGCAGATCACACAGGTCCTCCATTAATTACTGGATTCATCCTCCATTACACAGTGCAGGGGGAGGCATTTACACGTAAGGAATGGGGGAAAAAAGAGCTGTAGAAGGCCACACAAATCAATATGTTGCTATTATCCAGTTGGGCAGCCATCTTCAGAACCCCTATATCAAAATGTTCAAGTCTGTGAGGACCACAGTATGCTGCCTTGGCTATCCTGGAAAGTAAGGAGTTCAGGAACAGCCAGTGTGCTCTGCTGCTTCTCCTGAAAATACAAAATAAATTACAGCCAGTTTTTCTGTGCAAATTAGTGCTGACTCAGTCAGCATTGATATGCATTTTGGACCTTGTGTGCACTGTAAGAAGGCTCAAAAAAGTGCAGCTTGTGGTCCAGAGCAAACTGCAGCACAGAAAGGGTGACAGCTGCGCTGCTGGCAATGGGAGTTGGGGAGCTCAGGGCCATGTGGAGACGATGTAAGGGCAGGGTTTTGGCACTCTTAAGGAAAGTAGGATTTATCGTACCAGATCATAACCTATATTTTCAGACTGGAGGTAATGCTGTTACGAGAGAACTGGACTTGACATAACCATTTTGTGTACTCAGACACCATTAAATGGACATGAGAATACCACATAGGAAAAGTTTGGCCTTTGCCTAAGTAGACAAAACAGCTGCACTGCTGCAGTGTTGCTAACAAAAATAAAGTGACATATTCATGAAAATGTAAGAAAGTGTGGATAGCTGACCTTGAATCCAGTGTCTGTGACCATGGGTTTTTGCTGGGAGTTGCTTTGCTACTAAGTAGAATTATGAGCTCTGTGATATTGTTAGGGAAATTTTTAGTCCACTAGGGTTTACTATGAGTTTATGTGCTCTGTTTTGAAAGATCTATAAAAGAGATTAGTTAGAATGTACAGTTTGGAGAGGTTTTCGAGGAACTAGGAGACTGATATCCAACTCCCCAGCACTGAGAGGGAAGGCTGGACATCAGAAACCTGCTGCTGATCACTCGACACCATCTCAGACTTTGAGTAACTGTACTTGGGGTGCTCTAAACTATTGTTATTTTAGATGTGTGCTTTAGAATGAATAAAAACAAGCATTTGGGGGTGAAAGCACTCTTGTGTGTAACAATCATTTCTCAGATGAAGCAGCTGTGTTCCCATTAATTTATGCCCTGAAACTGCCTTGGAAAACAAAAACTAATTACCATAGTTTCGGATTCAGAAAACACTGCTAGAAAGTATCAGTACTAATGGACTCTTTGGCTGAGACCAGTCACATTCACACTGTTACCATTCACAGCTAAGGGAATGGGGAAATGGTGTCTTTTAATTATAATTATTATTTTAAATTCCTTTTTAACTACATATTCATATTCACTAAACATTTTTGTCCTTGTGCCTAGTCACACCAATTTTCTTTCAAGGTTGGTGCAGCTAATCCCACATTTCTTTTTAAAATGATAGTTAAAAGTAACAGACCAGATCCTCATTTGGTGACAGTGCCATATTGCTGCAATTTTGGCTTTGCAAATGGATCAGGGAAGTAATTATTTTAAAACAACTGTATGGAAATTAAATTTGAAAAAAAATCTGGAAATATTTTTATTGCTCTTATTTTTATAACACCTAAATTTCTGTTTGTGCTTGATATGATTCTGTGCCTTTAAACCAGAAACTTGATGATGATCTTAATATTATATATTATATGTTGAAATAAGCTAGGTTTCTGTCTGCTTGCATATCAGCCTGTTCAAATTTGAGATGATTTAGCATGGAAACAAACCACGCTAAATCAAAAACAGACAGTTAACCAAGATATCTAACCTTTACAAATTAATTTATAGTCAGGCAGTTATTACAATTACTGGTTTTTAATATACTTGATAACTACTCAACATATCCACACAAGGGATTTGTCCATTTTTAAGTTGATCAATTTAATGACTATCCAATAAAAAAATAACCACACACTGTACATCTTCTGTGTACTTGCTGGTGAAATATGATAATAATTTGGAGTGAAGTTATAAAAATATATTTTAAAACATTTTATATACTTAAAAAATAAAAACAGCCCCAGAGAAGCTGCTTTTGTGTAATCGTTGTAGATGAGCAAATTCCACATGACTGTGCTGTGTGCTAGCTGAATTTTCTTCTTCAAGAGATTGTATACGTGCATTCTACTCTTGTTATGTACATGCCCCATGCATGGTCATCAGACATTTTTCCCTCAGTGTACCCATTGGGGCTGCTTGACATCCTCTGCTATTGCTTGTTACTGTGGGCTGGTATAAAGGGCCCAGCTGTCCCAAAGCTCCCTCAGTTACTTCTTGCCGCCCATGACAGTCCCTGAAATTGCTTGGGTTGCCTTGGCAAGTGCTGTCAGTGTGCTTGTAAATTTCTTGGAAATAGTCACCTCATTCACCAGGCATCAAGCCCTGAGTCTCTTGCTCTATGTTGATGCCTGTGAGTGATCCACATTCAAGCTGCTTGAAGTTTTGGGAGGAAGATCATATTTGGGTTCACTGCCAAATTTGCAAAGACTTTAAGCCAAGCACAAAAAATGACAGAGAAGCCAGGCTGAAGTTTTTGCTCATGGAGGCAGCCCTGAGACCTCCATCAGAGCTTAGCTGTCGTGTCTCAGCACCAAATGTTTCAGCCTCAGTTAGGAGTGCATCTCCTGTGTTGCCTGAGACACAGCACTGCTCGCCCTCTCCAGTGCCTCGGAAGACCAGACCTCTAGGCATAAGACCAGACCTCTAGACAGACCACCGAGAGAGGAAGGTCGTTGGCACCAAAATCCTCTAGGGATGGATATAAGAGTAAAATGCAGCCAAAATCCAAGCACTCCTCTTCCCAGCTAGCACCAAAACCACCGTTGACACCGAGGCAGGCACCGTCAAGTCTATGGTACCTTTTACATCTGTGGTATCAAAGCCAGCTGAGACCACACCATTTTCAGAGGAACAAATCAAGGAGCAGGTCAAACAAAATTATGGCACACTGGACTAAATATTGTCAGGATGCTCCTTGAACCTCCAGAAAAATAGTATTTACATCTTTACTCAGATTTGTCCCATTAGTACATGGCTGGCTGGGATATTTTTTAAAGATTTGTAGAAAGTATCAATTGTTAACAGATATTTTGGAGGTGGGGGTTCTGACCCAGATATCACATGTTAGCAACAGATGGAGAGTACGCGTTTGAGTCTATATCCATGGACTTCCTAGACATGCCAAGATGGGCATGTTTTCCCTGTGATCTCCATCTTCACACTGTTTCACAGAGGGGACCATGTGTGTTCTATGCCAAAAGATAAGAACTCGCTGGTTGGCATGGTTATTGCAGCATGTATGAATGGATGATATTCTAAGAATTATGTAATATATAGAATATAGTGTTCCAAAGCTGCTGGAAGTGAAACTGGTCACCGGGAGTGGGGTGATTCTCCGTGCTAACTCAATCAAGAATGAGATCAATTGACATTTTTCAACCCAGCCCTGCCAAGTGTTTACAGTCTGGACAGGGTGCAGGCTTTGGCCTTTACAAAACACAAAAGAGACCAAGAAAAAGATCTTGAAAAGGGGGACCATTGGGGTGGAGTGAAGTTAACAAAATGCCCTGGTTCTGAAAGAGACAAAAGGTCTGGAATTGTAAAAAAGGAGAAGGAAGCGCATAAGGCCATTATGGATGCAACATTGCCAGCGTGAGTCTCATGAAAAGTGGATCCCAGCTCTCTCAACAGGACAAGCGCTGTGCAGATTGACTATTGGGTGAGAAAAAATGTATTAAATAGGAAAGGAATAATAAGTAGAGGCTCTAGATTGCATTTTATATTTTTCTATTATCTCTAGCCATACGTTCGCACTCCTTATGTTTGCTTCTATCTGAATCTTTATCTTAAGGTTTGTCTAACAACTTCTATTTGGTTTTACTGTAGACATGACTAAGAGCTGTGTGCTAAGGAGAGTGTTGAGCTGAGATGAGGCTTGTGAATGGGGGGCACTGCTTCCATGGAGGCTGCAACTCTGTGTCATTGCAGGTGTCCAGAAGTTGAGGAACTAGGTACTGAAGTGTAACAAATTGGGATGTACAGACAGGTTGGAGGGACCTGTGCCTTGGGACTAGAGCAGAATTATGCGGGCTTACTATCTCCAGAGATTTAACCACAGGTTCACTTTGCTCTGCCCCAGGGACTCACTTAGGGAGCCTTAGGTCTGCTGTGTACAAATGGCTAGCCTGCAGGTTGAAAGAGCGGGGATTACGGACTCTGAAGCAGGGTGCTTGTGTCACAAGCCACCAGTAGTTTTGGGTGAGTTTCCCCCTGTGAGCAGAGACAGCACTCCCTAGCACTATAAGCAGGTGGTAGCGATTCACCCTGTACCTCTTGGGCAACCCCAAAAGGGTCACAGGAGTAATAACACTTTCTGCAGCAACTATCAGAGCTTGATGTTGGTAACAAAACCTATGGTGCTACACTATGTATATGAAGAAGACACTTGTCTTGAAAAAAGTAATAATCTGTGTCAGAACAAAGGAACTGAACCTCTAAATTAATGGAGACTGCTTTAGCTAGTCATAGTTTATTAAGGCCTGACCCTGCAAAGATTTACCCATTTGAGTAACTTTTCTTATGCAGATAGTGCTTTTGACGTTGAGTGTTTGTGCTGTTAGAATGTAAAGTCTCCAGGGCAGGGATACCTCATCATCTGTATTCTAAAGCACCACACAGATGTATGATGCTATATAGGTCAATAATATTGATGACTGACTCTTCAGCTGAGTTATATCAGGAATGAATTTGGCCCATTATGTTTCCTTTTGGGGTGGAGGTTGCATCTAGTGTGTGAAGTTAAATGTGGATCCAGAATTATGCTGACCAACCAATACATTATCTTTTTTAGCATGTTCATGCTTGACTGAGTATAAAAAGAAATTCTCCTATACACCCTCAGGCCGTTTATGGGCTTCAAATCACTCAGGCTATTCAGCTTTTATGTAGTCTATCAAAATAAATGAAGAAAACAATTTTACCCTGGTGATATTTATGTAACTACTTCTAAAATTAATCTATTGATTTATAAATATATAGCTCCCTTTAACTGAAACCGAGGGGGTTTGATTATTTCAGAGGACTTTAGGTGATGGTGTGTGGGCTCTCCCAGCTCAGATCTTAGCTTAATTAGTTCTTGTAATGTAAAATAAGACAAACTTACTGTCTTGTTTCTGGCATCAGTTGCTTTCTTTTTTTAAAATAGAATTACAAAGTTAGTGTTTGAAGGGAATGAAGCAGATGTAATAGATTTTTCATTTTATTAATAGATTTCATACTGTGTCTCAGGAAATCTTAATTGAAAAATTAATTAAGATGGAGTAAAAATGCTGTCATGAGGACTGAAAATTGTCTACAAGACAGTAAACAATGGGTAATGAAATATGGCACTGTATCACATTAGGGGAGATATGTAGTGAAGTATCACAGGGATCACTGTTAGGACTCATTTAATGTTTTCATTATTGACCTGTGAAGAAAACACAAGCAAAATTCACAGAGGAATTCACATGCTTTGGGTGGAGTTGCAAACACTACTGAGGAAACTGGGTATGTTACCAAAAAAAAAAAGATTAGAAAATATTCATCATGGGAAAATGCAGGATAATTTAACAACTGAGAGACATTATTGTGAAGTGATGATGCTGGGAATGACCTTGGGATGCTAATAGAAAGTAAATTAAATATGAGTCTGGAAAGGGAAATGGCTGCAAAAATGGCCAGTGTTATTCTGCATTGCATACCCAAAAGCATCCCATTTCAGAACAGGAAAATATTAGTCCCATTCTATAAGGCACATGAAATATTGCATTCATTTCAGGACACCACATTACCAGTAAAATACTGATAAATTAGAGAGCACTTGAAGAAAAGCAAGAAACATGATCAGGGAGCTGGAGGGAATGATTTAGATTACAGCTAGGACTAGGCAAATACTGAGGGAAAGTTTCATAGATCTTCACTGAAAATTTTAAGGGCTTGTTTCTTCATCATGTGAACTCAATTGCAAAGCTCCTGTGGACTTGAGTGGTTCCAGCTCAAGACCCTAGGGGTCAGCTTTTTCAAAAATATTTAGGTACCTAAAGTGCCTCAGATAAGTGCCTGTGTGATTTTCAAAAATCACTAAGCAGGTTAGGTACCTGACTCCCTTGATTTCAATAGGACTTCGGCACCTAACCTGCTTAGGTCCTTTGAATCCCACTAGGCATCTATCTTCATCTTTAGATACCTAAATACCTTTGAAAATCTGGGCCTCAATGAATTGACTTCAGCCATACTAACACCTATTTTTCATTTACTTTCTGCAAACTTTCAAGTTATCAAGTTTCACAGATATGGATGTCATGCTTAAAAAAACCATCAGTTAGATGCATGAATATTCATGCAAATGAATTTGGGAAAACCAGACACTCTTCTGTGCCAGAAAATGCTTTTACATCGCTATATTCAGGGAACACAAACTATCTATCCATGTTAAGTACTTATATCATTCCATAGTATCTAACCACCTCACATTCTTTAATGCATTTATCCTCAAAACATCCCTATGAGGTTAAGGCAATGGTATCATTTTCCGTTTACAGAAGAGGAACTGAGACACCTGGGGTCAGATTTTTAAAGGTATTTTGATGCCTAAACATGCAAACAGACACCCCATGGGATTTTCAAAAATGCTTAGACACTCATTGCTTCCAAGGACACTTAGGTGCTTAGGTTCTTTCAGAAATCCCATTAAGCACCTCAATACCTTTTCAAATTTGGCCCTAAGTGCATTGTCTCGGGTCATAAAGGGAATCTGTGGCAGATAAGGAACTGAACCCAGGTCTCCTGAATACCAGGCTAGCCCCTTCCTTGTGACTTTTCTGACTAACCCCACCTAGCAACTCTAATCATGACAGATTACTGTTTGTGAGCAGTTCATAGGTCAGTTCATAAAAACATCTGAATAATTTTAAATTACAAATAAAATTAAGGATATGACAATCTGCTCAGTTATTCTGCGACAAGAAAAAAGCAGCTAAATTTGTTAAATTATTTGTTGTGAATTATACATTTCTTCTAAGGAAATATTAAAAGAGTTAGATATATATAGCATGGCTAAGCATCAAGTAAGGGGGAACAACATAACACCCTAAAAATAAATAGCGAAGGGTGGAATCAATTATTTAGGGAACTACATGGTGGCATATTGGAAATTATAATGAAAGTAAGAAAGGAAAAAGATAAACCATGTATCAGGAAAAGCCCTCTGTCACTGAGATGGATTAGGCTGTGAACCAGACTCAGAGATAGTTTCAGAAATCCAGTCATTTGCAATTTCTAAAACTAGGCTGGGCAAGACACGAGAAAATGTCTTGGAGCCCAGTTCATACAGCAGCGGGGAGTTGACTGAATGGATAGTGTGTTCATTTTTTCTACCTCTAACGTCCACAGTTCATATCTGGGGAAATGAAAAAGATGCTTGAAAGTCACAAGGAGCTGCATGTCAAAATTACTTGTGGAAAGTTCTGTTTTTCATTAAAATGTGTGTGTGCGTGTGGTGGTTGTGAGACATTGCTTTTTTCTTCACAGTGTGTCTCTGAGTGCCAAATCACCCATCCTATCAAAATAGCCATAGGAGTGGGGCTGGCATCAGGCAAAAATCCAAAAGATTATCATCCAAAAATCAAATTATTCTGGTGGTAGGAGGATGCTTTCTCTCCCCACTGCCTTCTTTCCCTATAGAATGATCTGAGGTCCCACTACAAACCCTGCACAACCTGTGGGATACAGAAGAGGCTAATACCTCTTCCTTAACAGCTGTCCAAGCTGGCCCCCATTAACTG
Source organism: Lepidochelys kempii (assembly GCF_965140285.1). Classification (NCBI taxonomy): domain Eukaryota; kingdom Metazoa; phylum Chordata; order Testudines; family Cheloniidae; genus Lepidochelys; species Lepidochelys kempii. The sequence continues at coordinate 27,974,941 of NC_136387.1, forward strand.
GCAGAAGGTCATACTATATCCTCATTACAGAAAAATGTCATGACCACAAGGGAATAGAGCCCTGTAAATCAGCTCATGGCTACACTCTCTACCACAAGTCATTGTTGCTGCCTGGGATGCTGATACACTCACTGTATGCTACTGCTTCTGTAGATATAGTAGAACATTGTTTTATGGTCACATAGGTCTAGATTTTCAAACTGTGGTTCAGTTTATGTTTAGGTAAATACTGGGAATTGTATACACGTGTGTATGCTTGGACTGCCTGGCACAGAATGTAACGCAGACAACCTCTTCCAGTCAAGCACAAATACACATGCACAGGAGTCTTCATCTTTTTCTGTACTGTGAAGTTAAAGACTAAAACCCTATTTGAGTATATTAATAACTAATATAATCAAATCTCATCTTTCCAGTTGCTTTTGCCACAATATGATATGAACAAAGAATTAAGCTGCCTCTTCCATTTAATCAAAATGCACAATGTCCTGTAACTGGAAACATTAGATGATGGCAAATCTAGATGTGTTGCATGTGTTATGGAGTGCATTAAAACTTGTTTTTATCCTATTTCCATGTCTATTCGGTTGAATCTATAATCTGTGGATTCTCACTCGGAGCAAACTGCACCATTCTCTTTCTGCATTCAGAAGGCCTATAAGCAGGGAGTACTCCTAATGTTTTCTTTGTAGCTTATTCTCCACGGAGCCTATTAATGGAAAAAATAAAATATGGGGTAACAGGTAAAGTTCAGGCTTAGATGCAAAACTGGTTAATGGAGGATAAATAAAACGTATGGTGAATAGCTGCTCCTCAGAGTGCAGAGACAATAATGCTGAGGGTACTCAAGGGCTAGTAGTTTGGGACCAATGGTGTTTAATATATTAACGATTTAGAGTGAGGTGATTTTTTTTCCACTGACACTAAATTATATTGGTTTTAGAAAATCTATGAAGGATTAGAGAAACTCCAAGTGGATTTAAGCATAGTGGAGGACTGTGTTAGTGCAATGAAATATAATTAGATATTTAGAGAATAGTTCACATAGGCAAAAATAAACAACAGTTCTCACATATTCTGAGTTTAGGAGGACCTTTTGAAGGAAAAAGTTTAGGAGTCATTATGTCAACCTACTACACAAAGCTCACTGCACGGTAACAGTTTTTTTAAAAGGTGAATAGGGAGCTGGGATGCATCAGGAAAAGAATAGAAAATAGTAGTTGAAATAATATAAACTAGCTACACAATATCAAACAAAGCCCCACCCTCATTTGGTGCCCAAGGCCAGCCCAGGAGCACTTAGTGCAAGGCAGAAGGTTGGAGGGGCAAAGGTGGCTTAAAGACCCTCTTTGTGATCCTACAGTCACAGGGCTGCTCAGCACTGGTCCACTCCCCAGACCTCTTTAGGCACCCAATCCCAGTGTCCCCACAGGGCTGTTATGGCAGTAAATGTCACAAGAAAGACCTGACAATGTTTCCCTTCCCTCCTGGCCATAAGCATACCCCCAGTACTGACTGCAGGAATGCATGTGGCATGAAAAGTGCTACAGTAGCTCTGCCTCACCCTGAAGATCAACCAATAATACAATGGCTGGCTAGGTTGGCTTTAGGGAATGTTCGCCCAGAGCAAGTGGTACAAAACTGCCTTATTGCACTGGATGACTGGCCCTTGTACCAGTGAATCCATTTTTGGTTGCCTCACCCTTATACACATTACTAAGAAAGCTCCAGAAAGGGAAACGAAGGTTTGAGTTACAATAGGATTTATGTACGATGAGAGATTGCAATGGCTAGAATTATTTAGCCTGATAGGGAGAAAAGTTAGGGACTTTACTGAAGTATTCAGGTATAACAATTGCTCACATTCTCTATTTTTTAATCCTATCCCGTAACAAAAAAAGAAAAAGAGACAGAACAAGATGAAATTAAAGGGGAGAGTAGATTTAAAATTAATGGAAGGATACCTTTTATGACTGGGCTGATTGTAGTTGGAATCTAAGCATTTCACCACATAGTCAAAGGTTCAGATCCAGTACTGGTTATTCCATGGCATGTGTAAAAGGAGCTGATAGTCTGGTTTATGTTCCCAATGGGCAGAAGTCCACATCATAAACACCACCATCACTCTTGCCAAAAGAGGAGTGCAAATGACAGAATTGTCATGGAGATTCAGCTATCTTTTGAACTCTGGAGTTCTTCTTTGAGTAATTGCACATGTGCATTCAACTCTTGGTGTGTGTGCATGCACACAGTTACCAGATTTTTTTCCCTCACAGTGGTACCCATTGGGGTGCTCAAGCACCCTTTGCTGCCATGTGCTGCTGGCATCTGTATAAAGGGCTCAGCTGACCCTAAGCCCCCTTAGTTCCTTCTTGCCGCCACAATGGTTGCTGGAACTGCTCTTCTTGCATGCGCAATTCTCTGTGGATTGCGTTGCCTTGTCTTGTAAATAGTTACTGTTATTAGTTTTTAGTTAGTTTGGGTTTTTTTACCATTTCAATGTTTTGGTCAACTGCTGGTGCCAAGAGATGCCTCAGTCACTGGGTTTCAAGCCCTGCATTTCCTGCAATAAGGCTATGCTCCTGAGCAATCCACACTCAAGTGGCTTGAAGTGCCTCTCATATTGGAGAGCATTGCTAAATTTGAAGGAAAATTAAGCCTCACACAAAGAAAGATCGTGAAGCCAAGCTAAAGTTTCTACTCATGGAGTCAGCCTTGAGATCTGCATCTGAGCCAGGTCAGTCAAACTCAGCACTGAATTCCTTGACATTGTGCGCTTGAGTCCCAACACTGCTCACCATCCCCAGTGCCTAAGAAGAGGCATAAGAAGCAGACAGTGGAAAGGGGGAGATCCCTGGCACTAAAGTCTTCTATGCATGGGGATAAGAGTAGAATGCTCAAACACTCCTCTTATTTGGTACCGCAAAAGATGGTACAGTTGATTCCAGCACGGAGGCAGGTTCTGTCAAGTCTGGAGCCAGAAAGAGCTCCTTCCACATCTGCGGCACTGCACCGTACCAAAACTGTCTCAGTGCCAACCATCGTGGAGGCGTTTGCAGCCGCCAGGGACCTCCTGACCCTGTTGTTTGCAAATCACCTTTCCCATTTCCTCAGTGTTTGGTCCTGTATCACCATGGACTGTTGGGTGTTGAGCACTGTAGAAATGGGATAGACCCTCCAATTTATTTCTACCCCTCCTTTCTCCCTTCCCTTCAGGGACCCTTCTCACAAAGAACTTCTGGTATAAAGGTTCAATCTCTCCTTCAGGTGGGAGCTGTAGAGGAGGTTCTGCAGAATTTAAGAGGGAAGGGTTTCTGTTCCTGTTATTTCCTAATCCCAAAAGCTAAGGGAGATCTCAGGCCTATTTTAGACCTGTGCAAGCTCAACAACTATCTCAAAAAGATAAAGTTTCACATAGTCACCCTGTCATCCATTATTCCCTCACTGGATCCCAGAGATTTATATGCCAGCCTCAGTTTAAGAGATAAGGAGTACTTGTGGCACCTTAGAGACTAACCAATTTATTTGAGCATAAGCTTTCGTGAGCTACAGCTCACTTCATCGGATGCATTCAGTGGAAAATACAGTGGGGAGATTTATATACACAGAGAATATGAAACAATGGGTGTTACCCTCCACACTGTAACCAGAGTGATCAGGTAAGGTGAGCCATTACCAGCAGGAGAGCCGGGGGGGCGGGGGACCTTTTCTAGTGATAATCAAGGTGGGCCATTTCCAGCAGTTGACAAGAACGTGTGAGGAATGGGGGTGGGGGGAATAAGCATGGGGAAGTCGTTTTACTTTGTGTAATGACCCATCCATTCTAAGTCTTTATTCAAGCCTAAATTAAATGTATCCAGTTTGCAAATTAATTCCAATTCAGCAGTCTCTCGGAGTCTGTTTTTGAAGTTTTTTTGTTGAAGAATTGCCACTTTTAGGTCTGTAATCGTGTGACCAGAGAGATTGAAGTGTTCTCCAACTGGTTTTTGAATGTTGTAATTCTTGACGTCTGACTTGTGTCCATTTATTCTTTTACATAGAGACTGTCCGGTTTGGCCAATGTACATGGCAGAGGGGCATTGCTGGCACATGATGCCATATATCGCATTGGTAGATGTGCAGGTGAACGAGCCTCTGATGATGAGTAAGAGATGCATACTTTCATGTTTCGATACACCGAGGGCATAGAAAGTTCCTTAGATTTGTAGTGAAGCACTCACTTTACCAGTTCATGGTATTTCCATTTGGCTATCTGCAGCTCCTCAGGTGTTCACAAAATGCACGTCAATGGTATTAGCATTCCTCAGGACACTAGGAGTGCAGGTCTACCCTTACCTGGACAACTGGCTAGTCAAGGGTCAGTCGAAAGCTCAGGTTATATCCAACGTTCATCTTATTCAGTCAATTCTCAAGGCCTTAGTGTCAATGCAGACAAGTTGAACCTTGCCCAGTGCAGAGGACAGAGATTATACAAGCTGTGTTGGACTCTACCAGGACCTGAGCCTGTCCTCCCAGAGTCGATTGCAACAGACCTTAAGATTCATCCAATCACAACAGCCCCAAACTGTCTGAGGCTCCAAGGGCACATGGTCTCATGAACGTATGTAGTACAATATGCAAGTTTGCACCTCAGACCCCTTCAGATATGTCTGGCCGCAGTGTACTCACCAAGATGTCTCCACCTGGACACTGTGCTCACAGTACCTTCACAGGTTCTAATTTAGCTGAATTGATGGCTGGTTCCTTTCAACATTTGTTCAGGTGTTCCATTCTTCTGTCCTCAACTGCTGATGACTCTGGTCTCAGATGCATCAACTCCGGGGGGGGCGGGCTCACTTAGGGCCTCTCTGAAGTCAGGGTGTTTGGTCCTTGACTGAGCTCACTGTTCATATCAATGTCAGAGAGCTAAGGGTAATTTGTTTTGCCTATCAGGCCTTCCTACCTCATATTGGGGAGAAACCCATTTGTACTTATGGTCAACATTGCAGTGATGTTTTGCCTCAAAGGCAGGGAGGAACTTGGCCATCCTTTCTGTGTCAGGAAGCAACACACCTATGGGAATTGTACATAACCTCTTCAAACAACCTCGAAGCCTTTTACCTTTGAGGGGTGTGGAACAAGCTGGCAGGTCACCTGAGGCGGTCTTTCTCCAGTCACCATGACTGGTCTCTTCATCAGATGCAGTAAAATGCATTTTCCAGCAGTGAGGGACTCCACAAATAGATCTATTTGTGATCATGCATAACAGAAAATGTCACCAATTCTGCTCCCTACAGAGCCACCATCCAGGCTTCATCACAGATGCCTTCCTGCTACCCTGGATGGGAAAGCTTTATGATGCTTTTCCCCACCAATCCCACTCTTACACTGCGTGCTACTAAAGATCAAGTGGGACCACGCCTGGGTTATATTAATAGTCCCAGTTTGGCCCTGCCAACAATGGTTCTCCACTCTATTGGACCACTCAGTGGTGACTCCAATCTCACTCCCATTGCCCCCGAATTTGATCTCTCAGGACAATGTTGGGCTGCTTCATCCAACCTGTAATCCCTTCATTTATTGGCGTGGAAGCTCCATTGTTAAACCCCAAAGAACAGACTTGCTCAGAGCAAGTTGGCTAGGTCTTACTATGTATCAGAAAGTCCTCCACCAGGGTCACCTACCTGTCAAAATGGAAGTGGTTCTCTCTCTGGGTTTATCAAACAGGAGTCTCACTGATGCATTTGTCCATCCAACAAATACTCAGCTATCTGCTGCACCTGAAACAGCAAAGCTAAGTGATTTCCTCTATAAAGGTTTGCTCACCAGCAGTATCAGCTTTCCAGCCTAATGTGGATAACTGTTCTTTTTTTCTCCCCAATGACATGACATTTATATTCCTTAAAGGCCTGGAAAGATTGCACCCTCAACTAAGGGAGCCTGTTTCCCCTTGGGACTTCAACTTATTTTTATCTAAACTTATGGGACTATCATTTCAGTCTCTAGCAACTTGCTCCTTACTATACCTTTCCTGGAAGGTGATTTTCCTAATTGCTATTAGTCCTGCCAGAAGGGTCTCTGAACTGTGCACCCCCACATCCGAACCATTATACACAATCTTCTTTAAAGATAAGCTGTACTTACAACCTCATCTGAGGTTTCTCGCTACAGTAGTTTCAAATTTTCATATAAATCAATCCATTTACTTGCCTGTATTTTACCCCAATCCAGACGCAAATAGGGATGATCAACGGCTACACACATTAGACATTAGATAAACACTGGCATTCTACATAGACCAAACCATTTTGGCAGTCCTCCCAACTGTTCATGACTATAGTAGACAATATGAAAGGTCTTCCAATCTCCGTACAGAGAATTTCATCTTGGATTACTTGTTTGTGCGTGTTATGATCTGGCAGGCATCTCTTCTCCAGAAAAGCTGACTGCTCACTCCACAAGATCACAAGCCATCCTCAACTGCATTCTTAGCACAGAACCCTGTCCTGGACATTTGCAAAGCAGCAACCTACTCATTGGTGCACACTTTCTCCTCTTATTAAACCATCACTCAGTATTCAAGAGATGATCCCAGATTTGATTGAGCTGTACTGCAGTCTGTATGTACATGAATTCCGATCTCTCCACTTATTTAACTGCTTGGGAGTCACCAAGAATGGAATTCACATGTGCAATCTCTCGAAGAATTAAAAACAGTTACTAACCTTTCATAACTGTTGTTCAAGAGATGTTGCACATGTCCATTCCACAACCCGCCCTACTACCTCTCTGTATCAGAATTTCTGGAAAGAAGGAACTGAGGGGGCTCACTGAGGTAAGCCCCCTGGCAGGCCAGTCTGGTTTGTTTACCTGCTGCGTCTGCAGGTTCGGCCGATCACAGCTCCCACTGGCTGCGGTTCGCCGCTCCAGGCCAATGGGGGCTGGGGGAAGCGACGCGGGCTGAGGGATGTGCTGGCCACTGCTTCCCGCAGCCCCCATTGGCCTGGAGCAGTGAACCGCGTCCAGCGGGAGCTGTGATCGGCCGAACCTGCGGATGCAGCAGGTAAATAAACCAGCCCGGCCCTCCAGGGGGCTTACCCTGGCAGGCCGCAGGCCAAAGGTTGCCGATCCCTGCTTTATACTGATGCCAGGGTTACATGGCAGCGAGGATCCTTGAGCCACCCTGACAGGTACCACTGAGGGGAAAAATTTCTGGTGATTGTGTGCGGGGTACATGCACACCAAGAGTGGAATGCACATGTGCAACACATCTCGAAGAACATCTATTACAAAAGGTCAGTAACCATTTTTTCCCCTCCAGGTAAGGGGTGAGGACCATTGATAGAGCAGCATGGGGAAGCCTGCACTGGTACTGCATTTGTTATACCCGTTTTGTGCATAAACGAAGGACTTCACCACAGCTCTTAATCTGATCATCTTCATGGGCGTTATGTTTACTGACAATTACGTAGTGGGGCTGGTATTCACATCACAGGGGAGATGGGACTTGTGTTAGTTTGTCCCATGGAGTTGGAGGAAGAGAATGCAGTATTGTGTGACCACCCCCACCCACCTCCTGGTCTATCCTCCCTCACAAATTCCACTGATCAGCCTGACAGGTGCAGCAGGTCAGAGGGATAAGGGAATAGAATGCCATGTAAGCAGCACTTCTCATTCCATTCCCCTGTGCCAGGGTGCCTTCTTGTCAAAAAAAGGCAGAGGGAAGCATTTGGCCCTAAAATGTGTTTAAAACTGTTGCACATTTTTTCTCATTTAATTAGAATATTCTGATAAATACTTATATATTTTGGTTAAATTTTGGAGGAAGGAAGCAAGGCAGGCACAGTAGCCCATGGGTGGTATTGGTAGCTATTGAGAAAAGAAGGGTTGATTTCAATGTGTTATTAGCCCACCCATGTAAAACCTCTGCTTTGTCCTATTTCTTTTGTTTCACATACGTATATTTTCTCTTGTCCGCTTCAGCATCAAGCTTAAAGGCTCTCAAACAATATTTTAAAGATAACTTACAAGGCATTTCATACCTTTAAAGAAACTAATTATATTTGAAATTAATAATTAAAAGAATAAATAGATTGAAGAAGAAAACATGAATATTATAAACCACTGGTAGATTTTCAGCATGGTGTGCGGGGAATTAGGTGCACAAATCCCATTTATGTTAATTGGCCTTGCGTGTCTAATTCCTCATGAGCCACACTGCAGATTTACCCCCTAGTGTCTTTGATGATACAGAGGACCAGAACTGAGGGGGAGAAAAGTCAGTGATTTATTTGATGATCTGTCAGTCATAATGGCAACCAGAGAAAATTGCAAAGCCAATTTTAACCTCTGTAGAAACAGCTAGTTATACCATATGCTTTTTTCTTCTTCCAGATGTCATCATCCATCAATTTCTCATTAAGAAAACAGCAGTCTAAAATACAGACAAACCAAAACAAAACCCCCACAATCTAATAAAGATTCTGTTTCTTATATAAAGAGTCCAGAAAATCAGATTATAAAGACTTTATGGAGTAAATTTTCATATGGGCAGCTATCCTCTGCTCCTACAGTTCTTCAGTTGCAGGCTCCAATCTGAGTGATTGCTGTTCTCACTGTCAGATTCTGTGCACAATTTTCATAGGTGCAAGTTGTGCCCACAAACAGAAAGGACAGGGTCTCAGCTCATCTGAAAATGCAACCCCATTAAGTTTCTGCTGCAAAATTTCTTTTTCAGTGCACGGTATGTTTCACATTAATTTTTAGTGACTTTTCATTATGCATCATATTGTAAATATTCATTGTATCATCCCAATTTATTATTTCATATTACTTTTAGTCTCTTCTTAAGCCTAGAGGTCAGATATATCCACTTAAACTCAATCAACGTGAAAGAATTATATGGACTTTCTGGCTGCTTTTGGGTGTTTGTTTGGTTGGTTGGTTTAAAAAAAACAATACCACACAATCCATTGACAGGTAACAAAAATGTTAATGTTAGAATAAACAGCATTAGGTAGTATTTGTTTTGCTGAAGACTGTCAAAGGTAGAGTCAGTGTACACAGAGAGCTTTTTATCTAAGTGGGATGTCACTTTCCTTACTACAGTGGTGAAATTTAAATGTGGTTAAGTACCATATGTTTTACATCTGATCTGTACTTTAAAAACATCCTGGAAACCATAGGTGATCATTTTTCCAAATATAATGAACCCTCTTTTCTATTATAAATAGCATCAACATGTTGTAAATGTTTGGTAGGCTGCTGTTAAACAGCTGTTTTGTTATTAATATTTTAGTGCCCTATGTTTTCCTGGATATATTGACACTTGCTGTTATTTCAAATGCAGCTTTTCTTAGAGTTTTTAATGGTTTGTGTATATCTGTAGACAGTTTCAAGATCTTGAGGCTGTCACAACATGGTAAGTAGGCAAATAAGCTAACATAGTGGTTTCAAGAAAGCTGATTTTCTTTGCATAACTTCAATCTGCATCATTTTGCATGACTTATTAGCAGGAACTCACTCATTGACAAGGCAAATAGCTTGCAGAACAGAGGATGTTCTGATTCTCAGAGTGTATTTCTTCAAATAGTTAAGCACTGATCAAAATTCCGAATTTTCTTTGACTGACAGCCAGTTTGAAACTCACAGAGACTGCTTATTGTTTAAGATTTTGGTGGAGAGGCTTAAAAAAATCTATAACTTTGCAGCTGTCAGACCTAGTTATATGCAACCTGGCCCAATATTTTCAAGTCTAATTTTTTAAAGGTCATGGATGAAAGTATAATAGAGTTGTTAACATTTTAATTCTCTTTTCTTCCCCCCCCCCCTTTTTTACTGCTTCTCCTCCCATCCCCAAATGATTGTGCTTATTGAAAGTCAGGAGAATGGTAGTACTGGGAAAGTACTTTTTATTCATACACCAGATATAGTGCATCTAGCCATAAATGTATGCTTTCAACACACAGCCTTGCTGTTGACCTCAAGCCTGTGCTGAAGATTGCACCCTTTCTAGGGATAACAAATGATTCAGTCCCTTTGCAAACTTAATCCGGAGCCTCATTTTGCCAAAGACTGCCAATTGTACTGAAATACGTGTGGCGATATTGGTTTTCTGATATGAACTACTATCTGTGAACAGAACACCAGATTCTGTTTATTTAGGAACTTACGTTAGACAAAAACAGCTGTCCTACAGGTGAAAGGATTAGCACTTTATCTACTAAAGCAGGCACCCAGTCCACCTCTTCCTAAAACAAATTATAAATCTAGTGAAGATGGAATGGATTTCACCTTTGCCATTTAATACCAAAACAAAAGTTGGAAATCACAGTTCTCTGTGTGAGTTTTCTATCATCTGTTACAATAGTAACTTCAGAAGAAAATCTAGCTCTCCATTTCACTTCTTATCAGATGGTGGCAATTTTGAAAAGTCACATGAATGCTTTAGCGGGAACTATTTTAATTCTATATTTGAGAGTTTTTGTGAAAAGCAAAGAGAAAGCTGCCTGCATACTTTACAAGCAATTAACAAATTAAAAGCAAAGGCTAAATCCTCAGTCATTTTTTCAAGTACAACTTGTATTGATTTCAAAGGAGAGGAGTTGCCAACATAAAGTCTTCACAGTTGGCCTCTTAGCAAATAAAGATGAGCTATTCTACCAATCACTCCCTTTTGGTGTCCTTAACAAAAGAGACTTGGAGGAGAAAAATTAGCTACTGGAGCAAGCTACCACATCATGGCTGCCATCCCCACCATCTCCTGTGACCCTGAATCGTCTTCATCCTACCTGTGAGAGATGTCCTGACCAGACTGGACCGGAGAGAGGGATCCAGAGGATGCTGCCACGTCACAGATTCATAGATACTAAGGTCAGAAGGGACCATTATGATCACCTAATCTGACCTCCTGCACAATGCAGGCCACAGAATTTCACCCACCAACTCCTGCGAAAAATCTCTCACCTATGTCTGAGCTATTGAAGTCCTCAAATTGTGGTTTAAAGACTTCAAGGAGCAGAGAATCCTCCAGCAAGTGACACGTGCTCCATGCTACAGAGGAAGGCGAAAAACTCCAGGGCCTCTTCCAATCTGCCCTGGAGGAAAATTCCTTCCCAACCCCAAATATGGTGATCAGCCAAACCCTGAGCATATGGGCAAGATTCACCAGCCAGATACGACAGAAAATTCTTTCCTCGGTAACTCAGATCCCACCCCATCTAATATCCCATCACAGGCCATTGGGCCTATTTACCATGAATATTTAATTACCAAAACCATGTTAACCCATCACACCATATCCTCCATAAACTTATCGAGTTTAATCTTAAAGCAAGATAGATCTTTTGGCTTTAAGATTAATCGGCTCTCTCTCCTTTTTTCCTTCTATCTAATAAGAATCTGGCTTAGCCAGCCAAGATTGCATATTTTGCAAAATTGCTGTAAGCCTGTGACTAGAAAGAGGCAGCTAAAAGCAATGCCCGATACTGGTATAGGTTTGCCAGGTGTCAGAGTGGCTGATAACACTGTTGTGCCTGTGGTTTTCCAGCAGTGAAGTTTCTCATGAAAGTCAACATCAGAGACAAAAGCTGCATTTTTTCACCTTTACTATTCTTTTTTCCCCTCCCCTTGCATGTGTGTTTATCTTGTTTTGTCTTCTAGGAAACAGAATTGAACTTTAACAGCAACAGCCCCAGCCATAGCCCATCTCAACTAACTCTTTCCCCTCAAAAGGACAGTTATTCCCATCTTTAATGCAACCTGATCCAGCAATAAACAGCTGGTAACCAGCTGGTAACCAGCAGGAGAGTGGGGTGGGAGGAGGTATTGTTTCATGGTCTCTGTGTATATAATGTCTTCTGCAGTTTCCACAGTATGCATCCAATGAAGTGAGCTGTAGCTCACGAAAGCCTATGCTCAAATAAATTGGTTAGTCTCTAAGGTGCCACAAGTACTCCTTTTCTTTTTGCGAATACAGACTAACACGGCTGTTACTCTGAAACCTGTCAATTTTAATTGCATTTGGTATGTGCAACTTGGTCCCTTAAAACCATCAGTCAGTCCAGCCCTTCCTAGTCCCCTATCCCAATTTTGGTTAGCAGTTTGCTGGTATACATTACGGGGAAGAAGTATATCTATTGCATTTTTTAGTCCTGGAGTATTTTCTGAATTCAATTAATTTTTTAATTGTGATAGGCAAAAAGAGGGGGGGGGAAAGGAGATGGGGCTTATTTAAAGTAATGTGACACACTCAATTTGAACATTTATTAGGCTTTTAATAATCAATTTATGGAAACAGCCCGTTGCCTTGGTGGAATAATGCTGTAGTGTATTAGCCCCTCTGTTCCTAAGGAGTCCAGCATAGCACTGATGTTCAGGTCACTGCTTTGTTCTGGTGTTGAGAGGTGAGCTTCTGAATTTTTATTTAAGTTCTTTTTTGTATTCAGGAGTTTGAGGGAAAACAGACTATAAGGTCCATTGGTTATTCAGAAAGCTCAGAGAAAAACCTGCTGAAGTTAAGGAGCTTCCTGGCTGAATTCAATAACAGTGAAAACTTCAGTTAATTTGGTTTGTCCTCTCTTCTAGATGTTTATGCGACAGAAGATTTATCTGGATTTGGTTTCATAAAATATATGGATGAATTGGCTGATTAAAAGAATTTGAACAAGATGCAAAAAAATATTGTTAACAACTGTAGCAGTTTTTCTTTTGTAGGAGTTACATACCCGTGGCAGATAAGGAGTGTCTTCTTGCTATGCACAGTAGTCTGCATAGTAAAAGACAGCTAGGCTTTAAGCATTGTTATATCATTTTGACAACCCATTCATTACACTTACTACCCCGTTCCCCCCAGAAATGTCTCAGGTTTACATAGGGTTTAAATCAAAATCTGTACAAAGCACATAGAATAGCACTTTTTATCTTTTATCCAAACTTTTTTTATTCAACACTATTTTCAGAGAACCATTTCTCAAATTATTTTTGTTAAAGTAACAGAGATTTCTCTCCTCATTCTTTTCTGAAGCTCATTGTTCTTGGGAAGTGAAAGATTCAGGATGTTATAAAGCAAAATGTCACAGTGCATGTTATAAGCAAGGGTAATAAACTTGCCTTTTCTTTTTTAATGCATTTCAGTTAGAGACATCTGGACCTAGGGCATAAAGATTACCCAATTTTCCATTGCCAGTGAGTCTTGAACACCTTTGAACAACACATATATGCTTTTGCCATGCTCCAGGACAGTTCTGTGGTATGAATTACTGTTGACTAGAGGTTGTGTTGAACAAATTCATTCAATTTGAGATGAGTAACTCTGCTTATGAGATGAGTAACTCAGGCCCTACGCTACCAGCACTCCCAGCTACCTTCGAGACACCACTGACTTCCTGAGGAAACTACAATCCATCGGTGATCTTCCTGATAACACCATCCTGGCCACTATGGATGTAGAAGCCCTCTACACCAACATTCCACACAAAGATGGACCACAAGCCGTCAAGAACACTATCCCCGATAATGTCACGGCTAACCTGGTGGCTGAACTTTGTGACTTTGTCCTTACCCATAACTACTTCACATTTGGGGACAATGTATACCTTCAGATCAGCGGCACTGCTATGGGTACCCGCATGGCCCCACAGTATGCCAACATTTTTATGGCTGATTTAGAACAACGCTTCCTCAGCTCTCGTCCCCTAAAGCCCCTACTCTACTTGCGCTATATTGATGACATCTTCATCATCTGGACCCATGGAAAAGAAGCCCTTGAGGAATTCCACCATGATTTCAACAATTTCCATCCCACCACCAACCTCAGCCTGGTCCAGTCCACACAAGAGATCCACTTCCTGGACACTACAGTGCTAATAAACAATGGTCACATAAACACCACCCTATACCGGAAACCTACTGACCGCTATTCCTACCTGCATGCCTCCAGCTTTCACCCTGACCACACCACACGATCCATCGTCTACAGCCAAGCTCTGCGATACAACCGCATTTGCTCCAACCCCTCAGACAGAGACAAACACCTACAAGATCTCTGTCAAGCTTTCTTACAACTACAATACCCACCTGCAGAAGTAAAGAAACAGATTGATAGAGCCAGAAGAGTTCCCAGAAGTTACCTACTACAGGACAGGCCTAACAAAGAAAATAACAGAACGCCACTAGCCGTCACCTTCAGCCCCCAACTAAAACCCCTCCAACGCATTATTAAGGATCTACAACCTATCCTAAAGGATGACCCAACACTCTCACAAATCTTGGGAGACAGGCCAGTCCTTGCCTACAGACAGCCCCGCAACCTGAAGCAAATACTCACCAACAACCACATACCACACAACAGAACCACTAACCCAGGAACTTATCCTTGCAACAAAGCCCGTTGCCAACTGTGCCCACATATCTATTCAGGGGACACCATCACAGGGCCTAATAACATCAGCCACACTATCAGAGGCTCGTTCACCTGCACATCCACCAATGTGATATATGCCATCATGTGCCAGCAATGCCCCTCTGCCATGTACATTGGTCAAACTGGACAGTCTCTACGTAAAAGAATAAATGGACACAAATCAGATGTCAAGAATTATAACATTCATAAACCAGTCGGAGAACACTTCAATCTCTCTGGTCACGCGATCACAGACATGAAGGTCGCTATCTTAAAACAAAAAAACTTCAAATCCAGACTCCAGCGAGAAACTGCTGAATTGGAATTCATTTGCAAATTGGATACTATTAATTTAGGCTTAAATAGAGACTTGGAGTGGCTAAGTCATTATGCAAGGTAGCCTGTTTCCTCTTGTTTTTTCCTACCCCCCCCCCCAGATGTTCTGGTTTAACTTGGATTTTAACTTGAAGAGTGGTCAGTTTGGATGAGCTATTACCAGCAGGAGAGTGAGTTTGTGTGTGTATGGGGGTGGGGGGGATGTGAGAACCTGGATTTATGCAGGAAATAGCCCAGCTTAATTGTCATGCACATTGTGTAAAGAGTTATCACTTTGGATGGGCTATCACCAGCAGGAGAGTGAATTTGTGTGGGGGGGTGGAGGGTGAGAAAACCTGGATTTGTGCTGGAAATCACTTTAGATAAGCTATTACCAGCAGGACAGTGGGGTGGGAATAGGTATTGTTTCATATTCTCTGTGTATATATAAAGCCTGCTGCAGTTTCCACGATATGCATCTGAAGAAGTGAGCTGTAGCTCACGAAAGCTTATGCTCTAATAAATTGGTTAGTCTCTAAGGTGCCACAAGTCCTCCTTTTCTTTTTGCGAATACAGACTAACACGGCTGTTACTCTGAAATCTTCTTATAGGAACAAGCAAGAATTCTTTTCTAGTAAACAATAAAGATTCTGTTTGGTTTTTAATTTAGCAGATGCTTATTCATTTAGGGGCACACACTAGTGCCAGTGCACAGCCCAGAAAACTGGCTGTACACTGGGATGCTCTGTGGAAGCAAACAAATCATCTCAGCCTCTGCTTCATCCTCATGGCTATAGTAGCTGCCTTACCTCCTGTTCCCCTTTGGGTATGTCTACACTACGGAATAAGGTCGAATTTATAGAAGTCGTTTTTTTAGAAATCGGTTCTATATATTCCAGTGTGTGTGTCCCCACAGAAAATGCTCTAAGTGCATTAAGTGCATTAACTCGGCGGAGCGCTTCCACAGTACCGAGGCAAGCGTCGACTTCCGGAGCGTTGCGCTGTGGGTAGCTATCCCGCAGTCTCCGCTGCCCATTGGAATTCTGGGTTGAGATCCCAATGCCTGATGGGGCTAAAACATTGTCGCGGGTGGTTCTTTGTACATATCGTCAGGCCCCCGTTCTCTCCCTCCCTCCGTGAAAGCAAGGGCAGACAATCGTTTTGCGCCTTTTTTCCTGAGTTACCTGTGCAGACGCCATACCACGGCAAGCATGGAGCCCGCTCAGGTAACTGTCAACCTACGTCTCCTGGGTGCTGGCAGAAGCAGTACGGCTTTGCTACACAGTAGCAGCAACCCCTTGCCTTGTGTCAGCAGACGGTACAGTACGACTGGTAGCCGTCATCGTCGTGTCCGAGGTTGGGGTACAGAAGAGGATGTGCGGTGCAGGTTCTGGGAGGGAATTTGGGTGCAGGAGGGGCTCAGGGCTGGGGTTGGGGTGCAGGACGAGCTGCAGGCTTCAGGAGGGAGTTTGGCAGGGACTCAGGCTGGGGCAGGAGGTTGGGGTGCGGAAGGGGGTATGGGTTGCAGGCTTTGGGAAGGATTTGGGAAGCAGGAGGGGGTTCCAACCTGGGGCAGGGGGTTGGGGTGTGGGCTTATCTCAGGCAGCTCCTGTTTGGCAGTGAAGCGGGTCTAAGGAAGGCTCCCTGCCCTCTCTGGCTCCACATGGCTCCCTTAAGTGGCTGAAATGGGGCAGTCGGCTCTGTGCAGTGTGTGCTGCCCGCGGCAGCAGGTGCCGCCCCCACAGCTCCCATTGGCCTTGGTTCCCAAGCCGGCACTTGGGCCAGGAGCATGCTGGCCACTTTCAGGAGCCATGGAAGGGAGGGAGCCTGCCTTATCCCTGCTGCACTGTCAACCGAACTTTTAATGGCCGAGTAAGCAGTGCCTCCAAGGTCCCTTTTCGACCGGGCATTCCAGTCGAAAACTGGACTCCTGGCAACCCTAGTGGGAGAGAGTGTTAGGATTTGCTTCTTCGTTACATATAGCGACTTCACACAATAGTAGGGCTGATTATGATTGAAGAAAGACCCTTTCAATAAGGAACGTGAACAAAATAGAAATAAACCACCAGTGTCGCCAGTCCGTACCTAATAGAATCATTACTTTAAGAAGCAAAATAGAGTTATGGACCAAGAATATGAATCCTTTGATTAAATAAATTGTATAGAGACTAAACCATAAACCACATAAATAAATCAGCAAAGCTTCTTTAGATGATTTTTTTTAAAAAAACCTTTGTTTTCTGATTTGCATGAGGGATTAATAATAATAAAAAAAAGATTTTGAAAAGATGAGGCATCTGATGTAATTTTATATCTCGGGATTATAAAATAAAACACACAATGGAAATTCATCTAAAAACTTGCTTACATAAGGTGATTCAGTATTGTGTAATCCTTTCCAACCCACATAATTGCAACATTGGAAATATAATGCTCATAAAACTCAGATGTTAAAGTCACACAGTATTCAGGGATCTTATGTATGTTCCTATAATGTATTTGACTGAGAATCCAGCCAGAGCCATTTTTTAACATATCGAGAAAGTGGTTCATATTTACAGGACTTTGAGAAACTGCATTATGCATGACAAGCAATGATTTAAAATAGGCCTACAATGTATGGACATCTTTTTCTTGTTCAAGTCTCCATTTGGACTCATTTTTTGAAGGATGATATAAAATAATCTTTTTGAAATGTTTGATTTTTATCCTTAATTAATTTCTTTAAGAAAAACTTTTCTTGAATATTGTATGACCCCAAAGGTAAAATGCAGAATCTGTTTTAACATTAGTTTGCATAATGAATTTGCACAAAGTAAGTAACAGTACTCAGAAGGGAGAAAGAAATGTTTGATAATGTGGTATGTTACCTTTCTGTATTCTGATTCTTTTCCTCTGTGTCATATGTGACTGGTAAGCCCATGTTTTGAAATTGAAATGGTATACTATATACAATATAGCTTTGTGATGAATAATTATTTAAGAAAATGTAGTTGGTTTTTTAAAAATTTAACTGTTACTTTTAATTTTTACCCCAAAAAGACAACTGTCAAATTGAATAATTAAAAATACATGTATTTACTTTTTATAGGATTTCAATGGCACTTACACCTTAGTATCCAGATAGTTCTGATTGATTTTTAAACAAAGATTTTTTATGAGCCCCAAAGAGTCTGAAACTATACAGATACTTGTAACTGAATGTTTGGCAAATATAAAAAAGCCCAGATTAAACCCATTTTGGAGGGTCTGATTACATGAGGTACAGAATGTCCTCAACTCAGACTATAGTGGGAGTTAAGAGTGACCAGCACCTCACAGGATCCTGCCTTTGGTGAAAATTAGCTACAAGTCTGAGACTAAAGTTTTGGTGTTACACCATTGAAATCTGCAGACATTTTTCCATTGATTTCAATGGGAACAGGTTTGGTCCTTGTGGACTTAATTCAGGAATGTGCCTAACTTCATTAGGACTACTCTTGCTTAAAGTTATGCTTATGCATAGATACCTTGCAGAACTGAGACCAAAGTGGGTTAAATTCTTCCTCTGTTATATTGGGCAAATCAGGTGCTCAGATACTTTTCTAAGAGCATAGTATGAACATCTGGATATATAGGGCCTAACTCAGCAAAGCACTTAAGTACATGCTTATTGTTATGGACATGAATAAATCCATATAATTTTAATCTTAAGCATGTGCTCAAGTGTTTTGTTAGATTGGGGCCATAGAGTTTATGGTGTTGCATGTGTGTAACTGAAGGCAGAATTTAGCCCCGTATGTCATTATTCGAGCTTGGAAGGACCTAAAGAATTATTGTGTTTTGTTGATTTTCTGTATTAGCCCTCTGAAAACAGAGGTTTATAATGTAAGTGCCCTCTGAACTATTTCTATAGCATTGCTAGCATGACACTATAATTCAAAGGACAGAATATTGATGAAGTCAGGATGTACAGGAATGTAAACAAGCTTTTAAAGAAAAAAAAAGTCAAAGTGTTTGCTAAATAGACCACAACAGACCTGGTCCATTATCATTGCAAAAAAAGCTTTATACTTAGTATGTCCAATTATCTAAATAGCTCAAAAACATAATCAATCCATCAGTAGTATTCAGCATTCTAACTCAATACCTGATTGTTAATTCCCTGTGTTGGTTCATATGTCTGCCAAACGTTGATCCAGAAATGTATTAGCATCTGCCAGTGATGAATAAACATAAGATTGCCCTCCTTGTGGAATTCTTAGTCTGGCGGGTCTTAACAGAGTGTAGTCCAAGTCTCAACTCCTTAGATATTTCTTAACATCAGAGAAAGAGTTTACTGTCTTTAACAGGGTCAGTGAAGTTAGGTTAATCTTTAATCTTGACTCCATTATGGGAAACCTTTGTGGCAAATATTTTGCTGTCTGTTCAATAATATTTTTGTGTGTGTATGTGAGCTTTCATCCAAAGGTCTTGAAGTAATTTATTTTATTTAATTAAATGTTAAACACCCGATGTAAACCAAGATCTTGGAAGAGCGAGTGACTTGCCCAAGATAACACACTGAAATATAGGCAGAGCTAGAAGTGGTAGTCCTGGCTCTTGTACCCATTTCTAACCATTAGACCACAACTATGTGTCTCTGTCCACTTCTTGGCAGCTCAGTGTTGACATCACACAAATCCTCACTGCTGCATTTGGAACATATAATCAAGTAAAGGTCAGACCCTACTCTGAACAGACTCTATGAATATTCTTTTTATTCAAAATATGCCCTCTCCTGAGTTCTAGCTTTACTGGTAATTGAAATAACAAAACTGTAAACTTCAGTCTAAAATTTCTAGCTTTACTGGTAATTGAAATAACAAAACTGTAAACTTCAGTCTAAAATTTCACTCTGTGCTTGGCTGTTCGTAGGATTTGCCAGCAGAGACTTCTCTGCAAAAAAAGAGCTATTTCCACCTTATATATAGGATGCAGTTAATGAGCTAGACCTGGCAGCTGCCTCAATGAGTCAGCATTGGCCTGCTAAGTTCTAACAGCTGCTGCTATGGTGTGTCTTCACCCTGTGAGAGCATCCTTGTTGGATGTCTAAACAGGAGTGCATGACCATGGAGTCTGAACTATCCTCTCATCCCAAGCTATTTTCCCTCCAGGTCATGGTGAAGGCACATTGGCCTAGGACAAGGTACGGAAACATATATTATTGCGGCTGCTACTACCGTACCTCTTTTGCCATTACACAGTCTCCAGAGCTGTCAATCAGGCACTTTTCACTAACACTAAATTCACCTCTTAACTCCTTCCCTGCTTCTGACAAACTGAGTCACTTTCCTTCTATGCTCAGAGCGATACATTCTCTGTCACTTGCTCATACTTGTCTACTGTCTTCAGTTTTAATGGAGTCCAACACACTGGTTTTTAAAACCCCTGTGAGCTCAGTGAATCCAACAGTACTTTTTTTTGAGGGGAGGGGGAAGAATAATTACTAATGGCTCTCAGTCGCCAAATTAGCCAAAATGCCCTACAAAGTGATCCTCTTCATTCCAAATGTGTTAATTGTTTTTTCTCCTTTTCTGGTCCTACATGCTGTGTAGTCTGCAGAATGTCTGTTAATTAGCCTTTCAGAGTGGTAGTGTGTTAGTTTGTATCAGCAAAAACCGAGGAATACTTATGGTACCTTAGAGACTAACAAATTTATTTGGGCATAAGCTTTTGTGGGCTAAAACCTACTGTAAATATGTTACTGGAAACCATTGTTTTAACACCAGTACAACAAGAGATGAAAAGCATTAATGATAATCAGTGTGTGACAGGCGGATTATTGTGGATGCACGTCGCTAATTTTGCTGTGTCCTGTTTCACTTTCAGTATTGATTGACTTCTGTTTGACCTGCAGCATATATAAACTCCCAAAGCTGTTGCCAGCTACAGAAATTGGGTCTGTGCTGTCCTCCATGAGATCTGTAAACTTCCTGTATAGTACTCAGTACTGTACAAGAAATGTAGGAGGGGTGTTCAGGAAAGCCAGAACTCATTAATCAGCCTCTCCAAACTCATCTGACGGTGGAACCCTCCATGAATCTGACACATCTTAGTGAGGAAGTGGTTTCATGTAAGTTTACTGCCATGGTGTCAACAGGAGCATGGTATAATTGGCCTGTGTGACTGTCTCCCTAGGTATCAATTTCTTTGAATAGATTCACCCCAGATATCTCCTCGAATGACTATCCCCTCTATTCTTTTACACCAAGGGACTATGGCACACTTTCTTCCCTTTGTTTTGAACACAATTATTTGTCTTCATATCAACTTGGTAGCTATTGAACATGTGGTATCTCTTACTTGCAAAGCCTCTGGAAGATCTGTAAATTCTCCTAGGGCACCCAACATTAAAACAAGGGTTAGTCAGTGGATGATTTTGTTGTTGTCTTTCCAGCAGGGAGATCTTTCTCTTGTATCTGTCTCTTCTCTATTGGCTTCATGAATGTGATAAGACAGATCATGGTATAGAGTGTAATACTGTTGAAAAAAAAACGAACATCATTCTGGGATATATTAGCAGGACTGTTGTAAGCAAGACACAAGAAGTAATTCTTCCGCTCTACTCCGCGCTGATTAGGCTTCAACTAGAGTATTGTGTCAAGTTCAGGGCGCCACATTTCAGGAAAGATGTGGACAAATTGGAGAAGAGCAACACAAAATGACTAAAGGTCCAGAAAACATGACCTATGAGGGAAGATTGAAAAAACTGGGTTTCTTTAGTCTGGAAAAGAGAAAGCTGAGAGGGGACATGATAATAGTTTTCAAGTACATAAAAAGTTGTTACAAGGAGGAGGGAGAAAAATTGTTCTCTTTAACCTCTGAGGATAGGACAAGAAACAATGGGCTTAAACTGCAGCCAGGGAGGTTTAGGTTGGACATTTGGAACTTCTTAACTGTCAGGGTGGTTAAGCACTGGAATAAATTGCCTGGGGAGGTTGTGGAATCTCCATCATTGGAGATTTTTAAAAGCAGGTTAGACAAACACCTTCCAGGGATTGTCTAAATAATACTTAGTCCTGCCACGAGTGAAGGGGACTGGACTAGTTGATCTCTTGAGGTCCCTTCCAGTCCTATGAGTCTATAGAAATAGCATTAACTAATTGGAAATCAAAAGCAATCCACTTATAGTAAAGAGGCTTTCCACTTTTTTTAGTTGTGATGCTCCACTGACAGCTGACTTCAATTTCTCTCTCGTTTTGGGGTGGAATTCTGTATACAGCATGCCGTTTATTTCTGAAGGTTTTGAACTGGTTTGCCATTGTTGATGTCCTTACTGCATTACCTACTGTTAGTTCCAGGCTTTGAGTGAAATCTTGCCCTATTGAAGTCAATGGAAAACTTCCAATTAACTTCTATGAGGCCATATTTCTTGTGACTGAAACAGTGCAATCCAGCATTTTTCTTTCAGTTTTGCAAAAATACCTGTTTTCCCTTACTGGCTGCCTCCATCAAACTAGTTCAGGATTCAAAAAATTCTTCCTCTATTTCTTTCTTCACATGTCAGTAATTCAGAAGAGATCTGATATTTCAGTTCTGCCATCAGTTTCTCACAGGTCTAAGAACAATATAGATGGTTCGAAGTTTCTTGTATGACCTATGTAAAACTAATTTGGGGTTCATAAATTTTAGCAGGTTTCAGAGTAACAGCCGTGTTAGTCTGTATTCGCAAAAAGAAAAGGAGTACTTGTGGCACCCCCCCCTTTTTTTAAACTGGTTAAACTTGGATTTATGCTGGAAATGGCCCACCTTGATTATCATACACATTGTAGGGAGAGTGGTCACTTTGGATAAGCTATTACCAGCAGGAGAGTGAGTTAGTGTGTGTGTTTTTTGTGGGGGGGAGAGAGGTGAGAAAACCTGGATTTGTGCTGGAAATGGCCCAACTTGATTATCATACACATTGTAAGGAGAGTGATCACTTTAGATAAGCTATTACCAGCAGGAGAGTGGGGTGGGAGGAGGTATTGTTTCATGGTCTCTGTGTATATAATGTCTTCTGCAGTTTCCACAGTATGCATCCGATGAAGTGAGCTGTAGCTCACGAAAGCTTATGCTCAGATAAATTGGTTAGTCTCTAAGGTGCCACAAGTACTCCTTTTCTTTTTATAAATTTTAGCGTTTTCACCATAAACTCAATTCTAAACATTGTACTTCACCAGTCACGAGCAGAGACATCCCAGTCAAAAGAGGTGGGATTTCATATATCATAAACACAGTGACTTGCTTGCAAACAAATCTGCAAACTAAGAATCACGCCTACTCAGAAGCAAGGGGAAAGTTGTTATATCTTGACACTGAGTCACAGCACTTCAGAAGCATCATGTACCAATCTAATGTCATGGTAAACATTACAATTCAATTGTAAGTATCACACTGTCTTCATTATCTGAGTTCCATTCCATGAAGTGGCCTTTTTTCCCCCTACACTGAACAAGTCAAGTTTGTCACCTAGGTATATTAATGTTTATTTTTTTATTTTCCAGATCTTAGGGCTAGGTATTATTATTGGCTTATCTCTGAACCCTCTCCAACTTGTGAATCTTTCTCTTGTATGAAAGGATGATGCACAGAATAGGCAAGAAAGTCCTTAACTGGGCATGATAATCACATTCATTTAATTAAACCTTGAATAGTTGCTCTTTTCATGTTGTGGATCATCCTGGATGATCCTTACAGCTTTCTTAGTATGGTTTTTAAACTAAATTAGAATCAATACAATGCAGTTACCATCCTTTGTAACCCCTGATAAATCTTTGTGGTAATGCCACTTTGTATCTGATGAAAGCCCACTGATAATGTGATATCAATCCCCACCTTTTTGTTCAGTGTTTCCACAGTGCCTAACACAATGGGGTTCGGGTCTAGCACTGAGGTTCCTAGCAATACTACTAATAAAATAATATCTGTGAGTGTAAATATTCGGTATTTGTGTAGATTCTTCTTGGCCCCTACATGATCATGCCATGAGGTTGAAGTGAGGAAAGAGTCTCCTCTCTTTTATATGTAGGGTGACCAGATAAAACGGACAAAATATTGGGACACATAGCGGAAGCAAAAAAAAAAACACAAAAAAAAAACCATGCAGGAGCGGCCAAAGCCGCATTATCAGGAGAAATGGTGTCCTGACCGTGCATTGGTCGGGATGCGGGACAAAGAACTAAAAATCGGGACAGTCCCAATTTTATCGGGATGTCTGGTCACCCTACTTATATGGTCTATATCAATGCTGAACACAGTTGCAACCCCTGAATTTGGAGGAGTATATGATTTCTACCAAGATTCCAACCCACTCCCACCTCAAAAGCACAGCATCTCAAATTGGTAGGGAGGAGCAAAGCTCCCATATAAGCCAGATGTGCAGTGGAAAGTAAGCTGCACCCTTAAAGAACTGTAGCAGTTTGTGTGCTCTTCTGCTGACCAGGAAGAGATCTGGGAGGGATTCTACCCAATGCACAGTTGTGCCAAATTGATACAATATAGCATTGTATCTGATCCATCTTTGTCTGTTGAAAATGTGTTTTGACTCCTGGTCTCTTAAGTTTTAGGTACTGTAATATTAATGGAGGACTTGGAAAATAACTGTTATAGATTTTTAGAGTGTTCCAATCTCATGTCATGGTTTAAGCAGCGATGCATACACCGGATGTCCTGCATCTCTCACATCAGCGTCACTCAGGAGTTGACCTACATCATCAAATGACAGGTGTTTCTTCACCTCCTGCAGAGTATATTGCATTTTGGAATGTGCCACAGTCACGGATCACCACAAGACATGCATCACCACCGAGTGATTGCCTATATGGTGCTGACATTTTAATGAGAAAGTAAGCCCTCTACGATGAAGAAGTTTGACATCGATGAACTTCTCCACATGTTGGGTTTAGTCAACAGGTTTAGTATCAACGTCAGTGTGACAGGGTTGGACTCACCACTGCTGCACCTCCCGCTGGCACGTCTGGGAATTAGCTCTGTCCGTTGTGGAGCACCCTCTGCCAGTGGTGTCCCATCTGTCTCTCGCCATCTGTTGGTATCCAGACCTGTGTTGCTCCCTGCTCAGCGACATCCGCTTCAGGACACTGCCCTCTGGCAGTGCCCACTGCTCTGGTCTCACCCCCTTCCAGGGGTTTGGTGTTATCAGCCATCCACGATCTGCACCTGCTATAGTGGCTGGCTGCAGCCTCTGAGTCTAGCCCCTCATTGCAGGGACCAGCCACAGCCTGGATCAGGCCACACTCCTCTTCAGCCAGGAGTAGCACAAGGGGAAGGGGGGACCCAGGCCCATCCACTACTCTGGGTCCTGACCCAGGGACCCTCTAGCGGCAGCCTCTCTGCCCTCCTTCTCTCCCCTTGCCCTGCTATTGCCCCTGGGCTGCTTCCCCTTTGGCCCTATGCACCTGTCCAGCCCTTGGTAGCTAGGCCGGCAGCCTGGGGTTTTCCTTGGCCGGAGCTCCCCAGCTCCTTCTGCCCTTCCCCAGCACTGCTCTGTCCAAGGTGCTACCTTTCGGCTCAGGAGCCAGTCCTCCTCCCTTGACCACCCTGCTCTTTGCTAGGCAGCCTTTATATAGGGCCTAGGCTGGCCCTGATTGGCACTCCCCAGGCCTTCTCTGATTGGCTGCTGCAGGTCTGCACAGCCTCTTTGGCCTGGTTCAGCCCTTCTTCTCAGGGGGTGGGGCACCGCCCCACCACAGTCAGCAATAGACTCTCGGCCTAGCCAATCTGCCAGGCAACATCAGGGTAGCCTGGTCTCTGTTCACCTCCATCCTCTGCCAAACCGCTGAGCAGACAATTGACTATGGGTGCCCAGCACTTCGACTATGGCTATTAGAGGCGGCCTTCCAGACAATTAAATTGAAGGCCACAAGCTCACCAGCTCAGTCATAAGCTCACTTGTAATCAGCTGAAGTGAAAGTTCAATGCCCTGGTAATTTGCGATCATGAGGCATATTATAACCAGGTAAATCAGATAACGACATCCTCTCACGCTGGGTGGAATATTATCACAGTGCTCTGAACCAGCCTACAGCTGCTGCTTGCTCAGAGCTGGATGATTTGCCAGCCACTGTTGTTTTGGACTCAGACACTTGTACTGATGCACCAATGTTGATTAAGTGAAGCACACCATCTCCAAACTGAAAAATGGACGTGCAGCTGGTGCTGATGGCATTCCCCCAGGACTGCTAAAATGCACTTTTGATCCTGTAGTGGAATCACTTCTGGCCATCTTTTGCCTGGTGTGGAGAACAGGAACCTTGCCAGCTGGCTGGAAGGACAGTACTGTGATCTCACTTTACAAGGGCAAGAGACTGCGGAGTGAATGTAAGAGCTACAGGCCGATCACCTTGTTGTCTGTGTCAGAAAAGGTGTTTGCACGTGTTCTGCTGCTGCATTAGAAGCATCACCCCCAACAGTCAGGCTTTATGAGGAATAGATCCACATTAGAGGCCATTTTTGCCCTCTGCTTGTTGTCAGAAATTCAATGTGAATTCAAGAAGCCCCTGCAAGTGGCACATGTCTATCTTAGGGCTGCATTTGTTTCAATTGACCAAGTCATGCTATGGAAGGTTTTAAAGGGCTTAGGTGTCCCAACCACTCTGCTGGACTTAATTAGCAAGCTGCATAATGGAACCACTGCCTTTTGTACGTCTTGGGAATTGGATGTCATCACCTTTTAAACCAATATCTGCTGTCAGGCAGGGCTGTGTCTTGGCCCCTGCACTGTTTTGTGGGGCAATGGATTTCATAATGCAGCATTCCGTCAGATCCATAGGCATCAAGATCAGTGATCTCTTGCTCTCACACCTTGATTATGTAGATGACATTGTTCTTCTAGTATAGAGCCCTAAGTTTCACAAGGCGCTCCAGCAAATGGATAATCTCTTTGAATAATGAAACTGTTAAAGCAGTCTCCAGTTTTTGCTCTTTGGGTTTTATACTCCAACTCCCACATGGAGGTTCTTCACCAGATTGGCACTGCAGCATCTGCCAGGGGTTGTCTACAATGAATATGAAATCAACATAAACTCGGCACAACCACCAAGTTCAGGATCTGTTCAAGCTGTATCCTCTCCGTACTGCTGTACGGTTGTGAAACATAGACGCTATGCCACTCAGACTGGGCAAAGCTGGAGGCTTTCTACGCAGAATGCTAATGTTGTATATCAGGCACAAAGTGGAACAACTTCATTTGTAATGCAGAGATTTACGGTTGCTCCGGTCTACGGATTGCTGGGGCCACTGTCTGCTGACATATCCCAAGAATGCCACAAGATGTTTTGGTGAACGCCGTTCTGCAGGTGGCTTGTGACATGAGGGATAAAATTCCACCAGTGAAGGGGTGGAGGCAGTCCAGAAATAGACCCCAGTTACATGGGTGCATCATGTGTCTTCCGATGTTGGACTCTCGGCCCGTTGAGCCCTTGCGTCTGCACAGGAATGGACCAAATGGTGAACGATCACTATGGCCATCCCTTCAGCTATGCGTTGAAGAAGACTGTGGGTGACAGGGACAAAATCTTATATTGAAATGAAGAAAAATGGTATATTATAGAAAACGTGTTTGAATGTTCCTGGACATTTCAGAGGGAATTTGTGAGACATTTTATTAAGGATGGTGCTGAAATTATAATGTTTTCGTGACAAAATTGAGAATAATATTCTAGACCATTGAATAATATATATATATAGTTCATTGGTGTTTAATAATATTAAGGTCTAAATTAATTGTTGTACATAGTCATGGTTATATGATGAAAATTTCCAGAAATTGGACAACTGTTCAGTCAGGGCTTAATCCAAAGTCCATTTAAGTCAAACTCACCTTGACTATAATAGCTTTTGATCAAGCCCTTGGATGTTTTTAATTATTTTATTCTTTTGAGCTTTTCCCCCTGAAAAATTAAGAGTCTTTACAGATATGGTAAATGGAGTATATGCAACTTTAAAAAAATTCTTTATTAACTTTTCAAAAATAAACCAACAAAAGCAATGAGATGAGAAGCTATTTAAATAATTCAACCGTCATTATTACATTCAAGACAAAGGAATGCAAACAATTTTTTTCTGTTTCTTTGTGCTTATAATTTGGGTTTTATTTTTTAATTTTGAAAAAGGAAAGGGGCGGCACATCATCAATGTATAATATGTTAATATGCTAATTAATTATAATGTTAATGTATATTAATATGCTAATTTATGTTAGTAACAAATATAATCTAAAATGTTTTAGTAATGACACTATATGTCACAACTGCAATCACATATATGTATGCAAATTTTAATCTTTTCCACAGTTGTATTGCTTGTGTAAAGCTCCGTGAAAGCTTTTAGACAATTCTTTCAATGATTTCAAATAAAATGGAGTGTTTTTAGATTTCCTGAAAAAAAAACTTGTGGTGCTGCTCCTATGATTAACGCATTATGGCACCCTAACTGTGGATTAATAGGTCAGGGTATTTTATATAAAGATGCAGTTAATTGTGTAAAGGTATTTTGGTACTGCAAAGAGATGTGCAGCTGGCATCTTACGTCTCTGGGGAGTGCCATTTGCAAAATCAGAAATTCAGTCTTTGTTTCCTCTCAACTTAAATAAAAATAATTATAAAGTGAGAAAGTGGAAAAACAAAATGAAAAACCGACTTTAAAAAAATCCTTTAAAATATTATCAGTACTCTGGGGACATCATGCATAAACAAATACATGAGAGATGCACACTGAAACAACAAAGGAATAGAATGTATTATGTGCAGTCTCTTACTATGTTTGGTAACCAAATGCTTATAAATCAGCTGTCCGAGAATAATAAAAGAGTGGTTCATTTTCTTGCCCTATTTTGAGTTTAAAAAAAAAGGAGGACTTGTGGCACCTTAGAGACTCACGAAAGCTTATGCTTAAATAAATTTGTTAGTCTCTAAGGTGCCACAAGTACTCCTTTTCTTTTTGCGGATACAGACTAACATGGCTGCTACTCTGAAACTTGGAGTTTAAAAGTACAGTTGTAGTCAAACATTTTAGGATTATAAAATCTCGGCGAGAATTTGTAGTATTGACAGTTAGCAAATTAATTTGCTTAATAGTTTAGGAAAGTTGACCTGGAGATATTTGGTGGAACATTGTTACACAAGGAAATGTCACACCGGCATGGTAGTTTTATTCACAGATGGGTATATAAGTGCTGGATGTAGAATTGCTAGACTCAGGACATTAGGTAGACACCATTCATTGAGAATTTTTCTGATTTTCAGAAGTGCAGCTGAAGTCCATGCGAACTATAGATACTCAAAACCTTTGAATATCTAGTCATACATAAACAGCAGAATGATAACCCCCTAGATCAGGGGTTCTCAAACTTTTTGTTTCTGAGCCGACCCAACCTCCCCCACAACACACTATAAAAATTCCACAGCCCACCTGTGCCATAACAACTGTTTTTCTGTGTTTCCAGTAAATTAAAAGCCATGGCCAGCAATAGGGGGGAGCAAATAGGGCAATTGCCTGGTGTCCCACACCACAGGGAGCTCCATGAAGCTAAGTTTGCTTGGGCTTCAGCTTTCAGCCCCAGGTAATGGGGCTTGGGCTTCAACTTTCTACCCTTGCTTGCCCTGCTCTCTGGTTGGTCAGACCCCCTGAAACCTACTCACAGCCTCCCAGGGAGCCCTAAACCCCTGGTTGAGAATGGCTGTTCTAGATGAAATATTTCAGGTTTCAGAGTAACAGCCATGTTAGTCTGTATTCGCAAAAAGAAAAGGAGTACTTGTGGCACCTTAGAGACTAACCAGTTTATTTGAGCATAAGCTTTCGTGAGCTACAGCTCACTTCATCGGAGGCATACTGTGGAAAGTGTAGAAGATCTTTTTATACACACAAAGCATGAAAAAATACCTCCCCCCACCCCACTTTCCTGCTGGTAATAGCTTATCTAAAGTGATCACTCTCCTTACAATGTGTATGATAATCAAGTTGGGCCATTTCCAGCACAAATCCAGGGTTTAACAAGAACGTCTGAGGAGGGGGGGGTAGGAAAAAACAAGGGGAAATAGGTTACCTTGCATAATGACTTAGCCACTCCCAGTCTCTATTCAAGCCTAAGTTAATTGTATCCAATTTGCAAATGAATTCCAATTCAACAGTTTCTCACTGGAGTCTGGATTTGAAGTTTTTTTGTTGTAATATCACAACTTTCATGTCTGTAATCGCGTGACCAGAGAGATTGAAGTGTTCTCCGACTGATTTATGAATGTTATAATTCTTGACATCTGATTTGTGTTCATTTATTCTTTTACGTAGAGACTGTCCAGTTTGACCAATGTACATGGCAGAGGGGCATTGCTGGCACATGATGCCATATTTCACATTGGTGTATGTGCAGGTGAACGAGCCTCTGATAGTGTGGCTGATGTTATTAGGCCCGGTGATGGTGTCCCCTGAATAGATATGTGGGCACAGTTGGCAACGGGCTTTGTTGCAAGGATAGGTTCCTGGGTTAGTGGTTCTGTTGTGTGGGATGTGGTTGCTGGTGAGTATTTCCTTCAGGTTGGGGGGCTGTCTGTAGGCAAAGACTGGCCTGTCTCCCAAGATTTGTGAGAGTGTTGGGTCATCCTTCAGGATAGGCTATAGATCCTTAATAATGCGTTGGAGGGGTTTTAGTTGGGGGCTGAAGGTGACGGCTAGTGGCGTTCTGTTATTTTCTTTGTTAGGCCTGTCCTGTAGTAGGTGACTTCTGGGAACTCTTCTGGCTCTATCAATCTGTTTCTTCACTTCCGCAGGTGGGTATTGTAGTTGTAAGAATGCTTGATAAGATCCTGTAGGTGTTTGTCTCTGTCTGAGGGGTTGGAGCAAATGCGGTTGTATCGCAGAGCTTGGCTGTAGACGATGGATCATGTGGTGTGGTCAGGGTGAAAGCTGGAGGCATGTAGGTAGGAATAGCAGTCAGTAGGTTTCCGGTATAGGGTGGTGTTTATGTGACTATCGTTTATTAGCACTGTAGTGTCCAGGAAGTGGATCTCTTGTGTGGACTGGACCAGGCTGAGGTTGATGGTGGGATGGAAATTGTTGAAATCATGGTGGCATTCCTCAAGGGCTTCTTTTCCATGGGTCCAGATGATGAAGATGTCATCAATATAGCACAAGTAGAGTAGGGGCGTTAGAGGACGAGAGCTGAGGAAGCGTTGTTCTAAGTCAGCCATAAAAATGTTGGCATACTGTGGGGCCATGCGGGTACCCATAGCAGTGCCGCTGATCTGAAGGTATACATTGTCCCCAAATGTAAAATAGTTATGGGTAAGGATAAAGTCACAAAGTTCAGCCACCAGGTTAGCTGTGACATTATCGGGGATAGTGTTCTTGATGGCTGTAGTCCATCTTTGTGTGGAATGTTGGTGTAGAGGGCTTCTACATCCATAGTGGCCAGGATGGTGTTATCAGGAAGATCGCCGATGGATTGTAGTTTCCTCAGGAAGTCAGTGGTGTCTCGAAGGTAGCTGGGAGTGCTGGTAGCGTAGGGCCTGAGACATGAAAGTTGCGATATTACAACAAAAAATCTTCAAATCCAGACTCCAGCGAGAAGCTGTTGAATTGGAATTCATTTGCAAATTGGATACAATTAACTTAGGCTTGAATAGAGACTGGGAGTGGCTAAGTCATTATGCAAGGTAACCTATTTCCCCTTGTTTTTTCCTACCCCCCCACCCCAGACTTCTTGTTAAACCCTGGATTTGTGCTGGAAATGGCCCACCTTGATTATCATATGCATTGTGAGGAGAGTGGTCACTTTAGATAAGCTATTACCAGCAGGAGAGTGGGGTGAGGGGAGGTATTTTTTCATGCTTTGTGTGTATAAAAAGATCTTCTACACTTTCCACAGTATGCATCTGATGAAGTGAGCTGTAGCTCACGAAAGCTTATGCTCAAATAAATTGGTTAGTCTCTAAGGTGCCACAAGTACTCCATTTCTTTTTGCTAGATGAAATACAGTATGGGTTTTAGCTCAAACTCTTTTTTGTTTGTTTCCAGCACTTCAGAAGTAGCTCCCATTGGCTACTGCTAAATGGTCCTCAAATCAGATTTGAGCTCTGATGTGTTTCATAATGATCATTCTTTAATCAAACCAACTGTATCAGGATAGAAAGAATTCCCATTCCCTCTAAATGTTCTGCAGGTCATGTGACTTAAAAGTCTGCATTGTCATACATCTCAGATCAGATTATTTTAAAGTGTAAATGCCCAGAGAAAACAGCAGCAAAACAAAGACAATGTCCACATCATCACCAATCACATGCTATGCACTTAAAATAAATAAATAACCCCTGAATGACATGCACCAGAAAAACAAAGGAGCTGTCTACATTATCTCTAATAGCATACTATGTTCTTTAAAGACCATCCACAAAAATATCACACTAGAATTAGAAAGGAACAATCCTCATTATCCCCATTATCTCATTCTTATAGAATTAAAGAAATAGTGGTTTGCATAGTAATTTACAATTTTTAGTAGCATTATAAACACACACACACACACACAAAAGCTTTGTTGCACTGTGAGATTCAGGATACCAAGGATAATTTTTTTTAAAGTATTTAAGGGCTTGTCTACACCACGCAGCTTTTACTGACAAGTCAGCATTGACACAGCCTTGTTGCTAAAACTCAGCATGTGTAAGTGCTCTTTGTCTGTACTTTATTGGCTTTTTTGCCGACAAAATACTTCCAGCCCCACAAGCAGCATGCGTTCACACTGTCACTTGTATCAGCAAAACTTTTGTCTTTCGCGGCGGGGGATGGGAGGGAGGCCTGGGCAGACATGGGTGCAGGGACTACATTAGAAGTGACTTGATCAGGTCATTCTCTTTAGTCCTGCAGTCAGTCCCATGAACCATCTTATGGTGAG
Source organism: Lepidochelys kempii (assembly GCF_965140285.1). Taxonomy (NCBI): domain Eukaryota; kingdom Metazoa; phylum Chordata; order Testudines; family Cheloniidae; genus Lepidochelys; species Lepidochelys kempii. Next base: position 28,007,544 of record NC_136387.1, read on the forward strand.
CAGGCAGGCGATACGGATTGCTAGCAGTCCTACTGTACCATCTTCTGCCAGGCAGGCAAGAGATGAGGATGGCTAACAGTCCTACTGCACCATCTTCTGCTGAGCAGCCATGAGATGTGGATGGCTTGCAGTCCTTCTGCACCGTCTGCTGCCAGCCAAAGATGTAAAAGATAGATGGAGTGGATCAAAACAAGAAATAGACCAGATTTGATTTGATTTCCCCTCTCCCCCGTCTAGGGGACTCATTCCTCTAGGTCACACTGCAGTCACTCACAGAGAAGGTGCAGCGAGGTAAATCTAGCCAAGTATCAATCAGAGGCCAGATCAACCTGCTTGTTCCAATAAGAACAATTACTTAGGTGCACCATTTCTTATTGGAACCCTCCGTGAAGTCCTGCCTGAAATACTCACTGATGTAAAGCCACCCCCTTTGTTGATTTTAATTCCCTGTAAGCCAACCCTGTAAGCCATGTCGTCAGTCACCCCTCCCTCCGTCAGAGCAACGGCAGACAATCGTTCCGCACCTTTTTTCTGTGCGGACGCCATACCAAGGCAAGCATGGAGGCCACTCAGGTCACTTTGGCAATTAGGAGCACATTAAACACCACACGCATTATCCAGCAGTATATACAGCACCAGAACCTGGCAGAGCGATACCGGGCGAGGAGGCGACGTCAGCGCGGTCACGTGAGCGATCAGGACATGGACACAGATTTCTCTGAAAGCATGGGCCCTGCCAATGCATGCATCATGGTGCTAATGGGGCAGATTCATGCTGTGGAATGCTGATTCTGGGCTCGGGAAACAAGCACAGAGTGGTGGGACTGCATAGTGTTGCAGGTCTGGGATGATTCCCAGTGGCTGCGAAACTTTCGCATGCATAAGGGCACTTTCATGGAACTTTGTGACTTGCTTTCCCCTGCCCTGAAGTGCATGAATACCAAGATGAGAGCAGCCCTCACAGTTGAGAAACGAGTGGCGATAGCCCTGTGGAAGCTTGCAACGCCAGACAGCTACCGGTCAGTTGGGAATCAATTTGGAGTGGGCAAATCTACTGTGGAGGCTGCTGTGATGAAAGTAGCCCACACAATCAAAGATCTGCTGATATCAAGGGTAGTGACCCTGGGAAATGTGCAGATCATAGTGGATGGCTTTGCTGCAATGGGATACCCTAACTGTGGTGGGGCCATAGATGGAACCCATATCTTGGCACCGGAACACCAAGCCGGCGAGTACATAAACCGCAAGGGGTACTTTTCGATAGTGCTGCAAGCTCTGGTGGATCACAAGGGACGTTTCACCAACATCAACGTGGGATGGCCGGGAAAGGTACATGACATTAGCATCTTCAGGAACTCTGGTCTGTTTCAAAAGCTGCAAGAAGGGATTTTATTCCCAGACCAGAAAATAACTGTTGGGGATGTTGAAATGCCTATATGTATCCTTGGGGACCCAGCCTACCCCTTAATGCCAGGGCTCATGAAGCCGTACACAGGCAGCCTGGACAGTAGTCAGGAGCTGTTCAACTACAGGCTGAGCAAGTGCAGAATGATGGTAGAATGTGCATTTGGATGTTTAAAGGCGCGCTGGCGCGGTTTACTGACTCGCTTAGACCTCAGCGAAACCAATATTCCCACTGTTATTACTGCTTGCTGTGTGCGCTCCACAATATCTGTGAGAGTAAGAGGGAGACATTTATGGCAGGGTGGGAGGTTGAGGCAAATCGCCTGGCTGCTGGTTACGTGCAGCCAGACACCAGGGCGGTTAGAAGAGCACAGGAAGGCGCGGTACGCATCAGAGAAGCTTTGAAACCAGTTTCATGACTGGCCAGGCTACGGTGTGAAAGTTCTGTTTGTTTCTCCTTGATGAAACCTCCCGCCCCTTGGTTCACTCTACTTCCCTGTAACCTAACCACCCTCCCCTCCTCCCTTCAATCACCACTTGCAGAGGCAATAAAGTCATTGTTGCTTCACAGTCATGCATTCTTTATTCATTCATCACACAAATAAGGGGATGACTACCAAGGTATCCCAGGAGGGGTGGTGGAGGAGGGAAGGAAAATGCCACACATCACTTTAAAAGTTTACAACTTTAAAATTTACTGAATGCCAGCCTTCTGTTTTTTGGGCAATCCTCTGTGGTGGAGTGGCTGGTTGGCCGGAGGCCCCCCCACCACGTTCTTGGGCATCTGGGTGTGGAGGCTATGGAACTTGGGGAGGAGGGCGGTTGGTTACAGAGGGGCTGCAGTGGCAGTCTGTGCTCCAGCTGCCTTTGCTGCAGCTCAACCATACACTGGAGCATACTGGTTTGATCCTCCATCAGTCTCAGCATTGAATCCTGCCTCCTCTCATCACGCTGCCGCCACATTTGAGCTTCAGCCCTGTCTTCAGCCTGCCACTTACTCTCTTCAGCCCGCCACCTCTCCTCCCGGTCATTTTGTGCTTTCCTGCACTCTGACATAATTTGCCTCCATGCATTCGTCTGTGCTCTGTCAGTGTGGGAGGACAGCATGAGCTCAGAGAACATTTCATTACGAGTGCGTTTTTTTTTCTTTCTCATCTTCACTAGCCTTTGGGAAGGAGAAGATCCTGTGATCATTGAAACACATGCAGCTGGTGGAGAAAAAAAAGGGACAGCGGTATTTAAAAAGACACATTTTATAAAACAGTGGCTACACTCTTTCAGGGTAAACCTTGCTGTTAACATTACATACATAGCACATGTGCTTTCATTACAAGTTCGCATTTTGCCTCCCCCCACTGCGTGGCTACCCCCTCAACCATCCCCCCTACCTGTGGCTAACAGCGGGGAACATTTCTGTTCAGCCACAGGCAAACAGCCCAGCAGGAACGGGCTCCTCTGAGTGTCCCCTGAAGAAAAGCACCCTATTTCAACCAGGAGACCATGAATTATATCTCACTCTCCTGAGGATAACACAGAGAGATAAAGAACGGATGTTGTTTGAATGCCAGCAAACATACTCTGCAATGCTTTGTTCTACAATGATTCCCGAGTATGTGTTACTGGCCTGGAGTGGTAAAGTGTCCTACCATGGAGGACGCAATAAGGCTGCCCTCCCCAGAAACCTTTTGCAAAGGCTTTGGGAGTACATCCAGGAGAACCGCGAATGCCAGGGCAAATTAATGCTTTCACATGCTTGTTTTTAAACCATGTATAGTATTTTAAAAGGTACACTCACCGGAGGTCCCTTCTCCACCTGACGGGTCCAGGAGGCAGCCTTGGGTAGGTTTGGGGGGTACTGGTTCTAGGTCCAGGGTGAGAAACAGTTCCTGGCTGTCAGGAAAACCGGTTTCTCCGCTTGCTTGCTGTGAGCTATCTACAACCTCATCATCATCATCATCATCATCATCTTTTTCGTCCCCAAAACCTGCTTCCGTGTTGCCTCCATCTCCATTGAAGGAGTGAAACAACACAACTGGGGTAGTGGTGGCTGAACCCCCTAAAATGGCATGCAGCTCATCATAGAAGCGGCATGTTTGGGGCTCTGTCCCGGAGCGGCCGTTCGCCCCTCTGGTTTTCTGGTAAGCTTGCCTCAGCCTTTACTGCTTTGCTACCTTTAGTGCCGGGACTACAATATTTCTAAATGTCATGTTGGTCATGCAAGGAAAAAGGAAGGGTTGTTTCTCACACACGCACACATACTTGCACACCTAGCAAAATCTGGCCTTGTAGTAACACAATTGTTCCATGTAGTGTTTAACACCATCACTGTGTAATGCAGCTAATGGCACACATAGCTTATTTGAAGCTTTGGTTTCATACCCTAAATCCACCAATCCATACTTTTGTCTTGCTAATTGATTTCTTACAGCTCTTGTGGTGCACCAGTAACTAAACACACCAAGTGTTTTCCATGGTACTGTCATCAATTAAGAACACAAAAGGAGCAACACAGTTTGATAACTCACATGATTCCATACCCCAACCTGTAGAGCATCATTTTAATCAGCCCATCTATGCCGACAACTTCATGGAATTTATATACCAAAACAATATTCTGAATCACTTCAGCAACTGACTGAACCATTTCTTATATCCTCAGAGTAAAGTCCATCTATCCATGTCTGAATACTGATGACATCATAGATTTTTGGAAGCCTTCTCAATCCATCATGTCCTCAAAATCCAGCATGCAAAATAGAACCCTTTCCCTTCGTTATTTTAAAGTGACAGGCAAAAATAATAAATAAAATAATAATAATAATAAGAGGAAGAAGAACCATTTTGGCTTCTTTATGATGAGTAAGGAAGGCCTGACTTTCTATGTCAGAACTTTTTTTTTTCCCACCCAGCTTGATTTTTACATTAGAAACATATTGTTTTATCTACTCTGGAAGATTCACTGCTAACTGGAGAGCTAATGAAATCAAACATCACAAGAGACAAGAGAGTGAAAGTTGAACAACTGAAAGAGAGAGGAATCTTTAGTCAGGCTGTTTGAAATGTGTTGTTTTTTGTAGAACATATATAACTTCAATGATTAATGAACGGTATGGTGAAAGGATGTTATTAAAGGTGCAGTTAAACAACAAACATCTCTGAGAACCCCAAGAGATACTTCAGCAAAATTAGGGAAAACCAGGCATTACCTTCTAAGGTTAAAATAAGCAAAAGTATCTTAACTCATTGTGGAAGAAAATAAATTACTCTTGCATGCCTTCTTTATACAATATAAAATAGTAAAAAGGTGTGTGGGTGGGGCATTTTAAAATATCTTTTGCATCTTTAAGTGTGTTTTCCTAACTTCATTCCTAACAAAAGTTAATTAGTTTCCCTGAAGATTTTTATTTGTTTCCTCTTTAATGTTTGTAAATCTATTGTAATGGTATTTGAACTAACTCCAGAAAGGGAGACCAGTGGTAACCTGTATCTTTGGCCAGAACAAGGTTTTTTTGTTGGTTTGGTTTTTAAAGACTGGTGGTAACTGTGCTTTGACACTTCTGCTGAGAGAATATCAGGATTTGAGATTTTAAAAAAATGACAAAACTGTGTATAACCCCTCCCCATATACTTATTAAAGAAAGGATATTCAAATTACAAGTTACTCTCATGCACATCTGCCTCTAATAATGGTGCAAGAGTGCCCCCAGTTAGAATGGCTTCCAGTGTTCACATTTGTGATTTTTATTTTCCATCCTACTTTTTCTTATTTGTCTTTTTTGATTTCCCATCCAGCCTTCCTTTTTTTCTTTGTTTTCATTAACAAACAAGATAAGATAGTAAGGTCACCTTCAGTGTGAGTTTTCCAGGATTATTTAGAAAAATAAAATTGTAAATTCTATTGAGGCTTTTTAGAACTAATGAAAATTATCAATGTGTTACACAGCTGCATTTGTTTTGTATGTCTGAGCCCAGAACAGAATAAATGTTATAAATAGAACCTAAATGTGACCACAGAACGTGCATACTAATCAGTTTATTTTAAGATATTGTTTCTCAATACTTTTAAGATTTACCCATGCTGAGAAAAAAAATTACATGTCATTGGAACAATTTCTTCCCAAAGTTACTAATGGTAATCCATTTCCCACATGAAACATGTAACAACAACAAGTTCACCTTCTCAATCAATGGTGAGATACAAGAAGGCTCTGCTCCACTTGTAAGGGAAAAAAATATTTAGATGTTCTAGGAAATAGAACTCTGAATCTATGCTGATAGAACTATTCAGTCAGCCTGGTAACTCTTTTTAGATTAGCCAATTAGAATAAAATACACCCAGATCCCCTTCCCCTATTTATGATCATTCCACTCACTACAGAAAGGTGAATGAGAGAGAAAAAAAGTTGAGGGAGAAAAGGTTGAGGGAGAAAAGTATTGGTAAGGAGGTCAGAGATGTTCCATGTCCCTTCTGAAAATATTCTTCCTCCACCAATGATTTTCTTCAACTAGAAAATCCAACTTTGAAATAGTTCAGACATCTGGAGATTATATATATATATATGTATACACATATACACACCACTCCCCCAAAATACACTCCAGGGTAAATCACACCTGTGTGCAGGAGAATGATTATTCCATTTGCCTAGAGCAGAAATCTCAAAGGTAACTTTAAATGTGAGTGGGAGTATTGATCCTATCCTTTCTTGTCAAGGTGAACTGTGAAGGACCCTTGAATGACCAGCATTTCCTCCTGCCAAGCATGTCATCCAGGAAAAGAGACTATGTTACCCACTAGATCAGGACCATCAGCTCTCCAGCAGCAGGAAGCATCCACATGAAGTATCCCTACCTCCCTCTAGGGCAGCACAACTCCAGCAGGAGTTGTAGGACCACTGCTTTTGCCCTGTGGCTGCTTAGTAACAGCTGCAAAAGAGATCAAGAGGAAAGTGAAATGGCTTCATGAAGCATTGAATTTTGTTTGGATGTTCACATGGTTAGCAGAGGATGTTGCTTCAGAGAATAACTAGTCCCCCATTCTGCCTATTCCTAGCCCAACCCAACACACCATGCTATTCAGAAATCCCTTCCATCTCCCACTGTGAGCGGTGGGTGTATTCTCCTTCTCTTGATTATTTTGGCAAATTGTTTTAATATTTCATCTCCTTTTTCTGTTAATTAAGTGCTGACAGAATGGCCGATTAGCTCCTTCCCTAAATTCAGCACTGAAGAACTTGGTTTTGGCTATGAAATTGCTTGTGTTATGCTGAAATAAAATAGAAAACAGTAGCTATCAGAGCTTGAGTATTGGTCAGTCATTTGTTTAAGTCCTTTCCCCTTTTTTCACTCTTTTCTTTGGAGGGCACAAGACGTGTTTATAGAATCAGAAGCCTATATAAGTTTTTTTTTGTTTTTAAATGGTAACATGCATTCTATTGTTAAAAACATCCTGATCTCAAGAGCATAGGCCTCAGTTAGCCAGGGTGAAGGGATGTACTGATGCCAATCTATGTTTTGATTTCAACTTGGCTTGTTCCCTGTAACTCTGTGCTGGCAATTTTAACAGAAGGTGCCTTGAACAAATTACAGCTTGTTCAAAATGTAGCTGCCAGAATAATAATTTGAAGAAAATATTCACATCACATTTTTTCCTGAGTTTTTCAGTCTGTTGATGCTGTCCTTCCATGTGTTCCTTGATTAAGTAGTGAAACCTATGAACAAGGCCAGTTTTGAGATTCTTTGCAAATGGGACTCCAGAATCCAGGATTATTTAGGGTTATCTTTTGAATGTTCACCATTGATCTTGCATATTCAGTTGGATCACTGGCTTACCGGATTCTATTCTTTGGCATACCCACTCTTCCGACAAATTTACATGGTCTCGACTTCTGCATTTGGTATATAATGCTTCATTATGGATTTCTGATACAGAAGAGATTTTCCAGTCTTTCTGTACTAAAAAGATGATTATAATTGTTTGGCTAACTTTACAGGTAAAGGCTTTGAATCTTCTAGATTCAAAGCCTGATTATTTGGGCTGATTAAGAGGTGGGCAAAACCTACATCCCTAAACTGGAGTTGGGTCTATATACTCCTTCAATGTCCCCTTATGCATAAAGATTCCTGGCCACTGGATCTACATGAGCACAAACCAGTGGCCCTACCCATCCTTCCAGCATCTTTGAACCCTGTGCAGATCCATACTTATGCAGAGGGTCAACTCAAGGCCTGATCTGAGTATTTACATGGGCTTTAAATGATACCTAGTTGTGTCAGTGAATTTCACCTGAGGAATAAATAATGTTGGTCTGAAATAGTAAGGTCTCAACACCTCATCCCTCATAGGTACAAACTGAAATACACCATATATCAGAATTTCCCCCTAAATCTCATAATTTAATTAGTACCTTTATAATCACCTAACTATAGCCCAGAAATTCAAGACATTTTAGCTATGCCACCGTTTCATGGCAGATGGGATGCATCCAAGAGATGTGGAATGTTGCTTGCATTTTCCATGTGTCCATTCTGTTGTGTTCTTTCACCGAATGGATTTCTGAAACAGTTTTAAAAAAAAGTTGAATACTCATATTAGTAACTTGTTCTGATTGTACTTGGATTACTTCCTAAATGGAAAATGTTATCCATATTATAACTATCACAGATGAAAAATTACACAAATTAATAGATTACATTCATCCATTTATTTATAAATTCAATGTTCCTGAGGGAATGTCACCTGTCCACATGTTATTCCTTTTATTTGTCTCTCAGTTGTGTATATTTTTTTAAAAAGGGAATTTTATGCATTAAAAAGAAAATATCCAAGTGCAAATAGAAGCATAGTAACTAAGGCCCTGATTCAGCAAAGCACTTATGCACTCATTTAAGTCCCATTGGAGTCACTGGGACTCAAGAACATGCTTAGAAAGCATATGATTAAATGACTTGCCAAAGAGGAATGGACATAAATATATGCTGAAAAGCCTTGCTGAATCTGGATTTTAGCACTTTGAAGTGCTCGGGTCCTTTTTAGAATAAATACACAAATTCCACAATGTGGGGGGGATGGGTAAATTGCACTCATAAAATATTTTTCTGATATCCTTACTTGAGAGGCTAGAGTATGAAAAATTGTGGTTTCTGGCTGACTTCTGACTTTGGTTCAACTACATTGCATATTTAAGCACAAATACAGAGGAAATATATAGATGCCTTAAACTTCAGGATAGATTCTGCCACCTTTACTAACACTGAATGGTACATTGCCATTATGAATAGTCCAACTGATTTCAGTGGATTACTCACAGAATAAGGTACTACTCAGTGTGACTAAGAGTGGTAGATTTGGGCCCATTCATTCTGAAAGATATCAAAGATCTGGTAGTGATGTACATTATTGTTTATTGTTGTCAGACACAAAGATTATTCTGTCTGCATATTTGAAGGCAGGATATACAGCTTTATAGCTGGTAAGACCAGTCTCAAGGTATCTGATTTTAGTTTTGCTTTTTCTTGAAGGGTTGCCCTTTTAGAATTAATTATTGTGAGGGACATTTCCATTCAGGCTACTTAGGAAATATGAATGGCTGTTGAACCTTAAATTCTTCTGAAATGTCAATGCACAGTTTTCAGAAGTGTTCTGAAATTGAGTCCCATTGAATGACATGTTAGTCTCATTCTTTGTGTGACTAATAAATGTACTTCTAGTCAGAATTAAAATGTGGGAAAAAACATGGGAAAGGATAGAACTTTTAAAATTGACAGCCTTTTGCTGACTACCTAGCTAAGGCCCAGATCCCTCCAAGGTATTTGCAAGCATGGATACTTTACTCCTGTGTGGATGAGACTTCATGTTGGAATAAGGGTCAGCTCTTTCATTTTAATTATAATTTCCAGACACGTAAACTAAATCAAGTCAAGACCAATAAAAAAAGAAAAACTTGACCTCAAGGACTACAGTTCATGGCATCAGGAACAAGAGCTGTATATGCAAGTCAGTTACACAAATTATTTCAGTTATACAAATATATGAAGACCATAAAATTAAATTAAGAAAAGGAAGACAAAAGGTCAAATTAAACTCTCAGAGGAAGAAGCTTTTAGTTGTATCAAAATCACCTACTTTCTCTGTAGTCTGATCAGTGAGCTCCCATGGAGGCGTTAATTGTGAAAATCATTTTTTAACCTTAATCTAATCTGTTGTCACTTTTTTGCCTGAAAAAGGATTTGACATTTAGCAAGAAAATATATAGTATTTAAGAAATCATATCTCAGTAATTTAAGCTGTAATGTCCTGGCTTTGGGTCACCTGGCTATGTCAGAAAACATTAACAGGGAATCTCCTTGGAGAAAAAATGTTTTTCTTCTTAATACACAGTAGGATTCCACTCTGTTCATTGGAGACTTGATCCAGATGCCCTTAAAGTCAATAAAAATCTGTCTATTGGCATGGATCAGACCTTAGTTGAAGAGCACTTACAAGCATCCAATATTTTCCCCTCCCTATTGCTCCATTTTGTTTCATTATGGTTTGGGTTGTTGGTGTTTTGTTATTTTAACAAGTCTCAAAATTAACCTTTAAGATTTCTTTCATTGATTTTGATAAATGAATAAAATGGCCAGTACTCTTCAATCCCTCCATTAGTTCTAAGATACGGTATGAAGGGTGGTGTTGTTTGCATTGAGGAACCACAATCATGGAAAGGATCCTATTGTGCTAGGCACTATAAAACACAGAACAAAAGGATGCCAAAGAACACTTTGAAGCCCTACATTTATTTCCAACTGCCTCCGTTTTTCTTACTTAGACACACTGGGTCAGATCCTTGGGTCTATCCTTTGTGTATACAGCATTGTCTCTTTTATGCCCTCAATCCTGAGACTCTGCGTGCTGCTCTGATTCTAAGGCACTGCACAGAGCAGCTCAAAATTGTAGAAACTGCTCACAGCCCTAAATAAGTTGCTCTACGAGCCAGGAATTGCTGAGGTGTTGGGATGCCTCCTTCACTCAGCCACATCCCCCTGTATCAGAGGCCAGGAGATCAGATGACATAAGAGTGGCTACAATGGTGCTATACCACCTGAGGACTCCCTAGTGTGAGGGGAATCTTTGAGCAACTGGTCGAACCAGCTTTCAGATTACTTAGTGCCACTGGAGTGGGAAGAAGCAGATGGAGTAGGGCCAAGGATCTTTCCCACTGTGCAATATTCGTATCTCATGGAGAATTAATGCACAGTTTTATTGAATATTTTCAGCTCGCTATTGAATTTATACTTTTTTTAAATTTTGGGATAAGCAGTGTCAATTTCTTGTCCTTTTTTCCTGCTAAAGTGCCAGTAATACCACCTTCTACAAAGCTTATTGAATCCAATCCCATTGACAAGCTTGATCTCTGTGAAGGGAAAGATGAAGCCTCAGAGGATAAACCTGCATCTGAGGTTTGCTCACTAACTCTGCTCATTGTAGATCTAATTGCTTTTGCTGATGAAACTTCTCAGCTGATTTCCATTCCTTCAGAACCTGTACTCGAGTTAAAAATAAAAATAAAAAATGACATTCTCACCTGAGTAGTCAAGTCACAAAAAAACATAGCAATTTCCACTATAGTAATTGTATTCAATTACCATTTAGCGAATTCCGAAGTGGAAGGAAACTTGCATTTAATTCAGTATGTAAATGCCATGAATATTCACAATAACCCTAATCACTACCAATCTCAAGAGTGAAAAACAAAAATACTGTTCTAGGAAGGAGGGTTATGTCCATTTTAAAAAGAGAGTAAGCCTAGAAAAAAATAACCCTGTTATTTCCCACTAACCTTATTAATAAATCAAAAATATAATAGCCCGAAAAAGGATCAGATTCTAAAAATCAAAGGCCATCTTCTCCACCATCTGATTTCCCTTCCCCTGAATTTCAACAACAATACTAACAGATCTCATTTTGTACTGAGATGTATCTCCTCAATAAGGTGGCATTAATATATGCTAGATATCAGCCTTATTTATTTTTTTTAATTTAGTGATCTCCAGGAATAAACTGTGAGAAACTCCACCCAACTGGCAATGATCTATCAAAGAAGGGGGTGGGGTTTCAAGCTGCAAAGGTGAGTGGCTTGCCCAGTCTTAAAGGCAGGGGAAAAGGTCAAAATAAAGCACAGTACATATAACAAATTTTAAAAAGTAAATCCAGCCCTTTAAATCCCTGGCAGAAAGGTGATGTCACGGGAACTCAGGCCCTCAGGAGCACAGAAGAGGCAGTATTCTTTGCTGTTTGTGAATAGTAAAAATCAAATGTCACAATTCTTCTGCAGTTATACTAAAGAAGATTTGAAATTGTTAGAATAGGCGTTAGACTGAAGAGTAAGAAACTCCTATTAGAAGCTTTTAATGTGGCTTTTGAATGTGTGTAGCTAACAGTAAAAATATGGTAGGGCTGGAGTGTAAGGAGCAATGTACCCTATCAGCTATTGTGTGAAACAAACCATATTACATGTATTTATACTAATTGCATAATTCACCATTCAAATTACAGTATGTAAATACATAGTAATCAGCTAAAATTTGCTTTGAAAAACTAGGTAATTCCCATAACAGAATCTACCTTAAAAGAATGTTAAGTTAAGGGAAAACTTCATGAAAGTGAAGTAAGAAAATTAACATGTAGTAATTAAACCTTCAATAATTGTGGAGGCCAATGTTCCATTTTGCCATTTTCCTTTGTGTCCAGCTATATTTAGAGTTTGTTGGGGCCTAATCCAGTGATGTGCTGAGCACAGTGAAGTCAGTGGAAGTTGAGAGTACTCAGGACCCCACAGCACTAGGCTCCCATTCCCTTCATTTTAAGAATTTCTCTCGTTCCTTTAAAACACATGCTCTTTTGTGTGATGGGGAGCAGAGTGTATCAGTCACTCAGAGGGAGAGCGCACGTAACCTAATACAAACAGACATACAAAAGCAATGCTACACTTGGAGACTTTTGCTCAGTTAATAATAGCTAGAGTCATGGGTGGTGAGTATCATAGGCCGGAGGAGGCTAAGCCTTCCCAAAAGAGCCTGGCAAGGCCCTGCCCACACTCCACCCCCAGGAGGCCCCCTCCTGCAGTTCCCAGTGCTCTCCTGCCACGGAGACCCCATTGGGAGTGGCTGGTGCTCGGACCATGCCGCCCGGCGGGACCACAGTGCATGCGCTATCAACTTCTGCAGGGGAGGGGGCAGAGGAGGAGGGAAGGGGCAGGGCCTTGGGCAGAAGGGGAAGGACGGGGCTAGCCTCCCCCAACATCCGGGTCACCGGCTGTCCATGGTTAGAATATTTGTTGTAGTTTATCCTTCACAGCCCAAAACTGTTCTAGTTACAAATAGGTAAATAAAAATACACTTCCCCAAAGACCCTTCCTCTTTCAGTATTAAATAATCTAGCATCGTTTCTCTAAATTGCAGGTTGTTGTCTTTGACTGACATGTTTACCCAGATAGCGTAACAGTTTTTCTGAAAGAAATCTACTTAGTGTCTAGATGACATAAACATGTTTTTCATGGAAGAAAGAAGTCCCAAAGTGTTCTTTAAAATGTCTCTTTCTCTCATTCTGTTTCAAGCTTATAACAAATGATTTACTGTCTTTTACTTTCCTTCATGTAGTTAGCAGTATTGGTTCAAATGCAGTCTGCATATACATACGTTAATAAAAAGTGCATTTTTCGGCACTAGCATCGGTCATTATTTAGAAAGATTTTCCCCTTTTATGTTATAGAATCCCAACTGATGGTGTTAGTGTCATCTTACAATGGTGACGTTTGGCATGGCATGCATAGATTGGTGATGCTATCCAATATGCCACCATATTAGATTCCTCCAACTCTAAATCCTTCTTTCCCTTGTGTAAACATAACCCTTACAAGTTTTAAATTAAAGTAAGGTAAATTAGTTCACTCACGTTATAACATGATAATGTTGATAAGTACATCAAACAAAAGAAGGGTTTGGGGCATAGTAGATTAGGAAGTTGGGTCAGATCTGGGCCCCTGCTCTACTGCCTTTATACTTCTGCCTCTGCACTTCTCTGGTATGGAGGTAAACCCAAGGAGATGCAGAGTTAATATACTGAGTTGCTATAGGGAGTGTTAGGGAGGAGACAAGTAGTGAGGCATCATGGCCAGAGCAAACTGTGTCCCAGCTGTTTTCAGTAGCTGGGCAGTTCCTTAGGAGCCATTACTAACTGGTGAAATACCATTCTCCATGTCAAGGAGCTGCAACCAACTGCCTGATGGCCCCTTCTCCCTCTGTTGTGCCCAGCAATGATGTGGTTCAGCAAAGGATCCAAACCTTGGTACTTTAAGGCCTTCCATTTCCTAGCTCATTTAGATATTTATTTTACTTGGCTGAAACCTAAGTTCTCTTCCTGCTCTAACCACAGTCCTGGAGTAGCAGTTCTTTACTAAAATGATACACAATGAAATTACTATCAATGTTGACTCTTAAAATGTTGTTAGTATTAGTCTGTAACTAAGATGAAAGTGGACAAGTTGACACCTCTCTTGATGGTACAATGCTGGTCCTAATCTACAAGGTTGTAAGTGACTGGTTCCAGGCTCCCCCCCATACACACACACTTTCTCTGGCCCCTTTATACGAGGTGAAAGGGCGGAGAAGTGTAACAAGGCTCTAAGAGCTGAGTATCTGGTTGGGGGAGGAATCCCCCCAGTGCAAGCACTGAGAAAGACAGTCATAAGGCTGTCTTCTAATGAACCTCTTGCACGCTCTGGTGTAGAGGACATGCCAGGGACTGGGTTGAAGCAAACAGAACTGCAGAGATTCTAGGCAGCATCATGGTCCATGGGGTGGCCAGAAGAGGTTGACATAACTTACACTGACCCCAAGTGTTATCTGCATTATGCCAAGGACCTTTGAGCACCCCAGGATCAGGATGGTGTAAATGTGGCTTAAAGCCATCATATGGCCTCTCCTAGGCTGTGATATCTGTGCCATGCCACTAAGAGCACTGTTTGCACTGGTCAAAAAATAAACAAAAAAAGACTGGTGCAAAATTTCAAACATTTTGAAGTTTTCCAACCATCCTTATTTCTAAGGTTCTCCAGTTATTTATTTAAAAAAAAATTAGATTAGGTCAGTCAGAACTTTGCTCCTAACATCTAGTTTCTTCCTGTGAAACAAGGCTTTTTTCAGATTTTCTGACCAGCAGCTATTAGTTTCCCCAGATCATGACAAGTAGCTAGCTTAGTGGAGCTTCAACTCCACAAAGGGGTATATTTGATCAAAACATCTTGTAAGCTATGAACAGTGTATCCTTTTTCATTCCATACAAATGAATTCCGATAAACTAGTTTAGAAGAGAATTTTGCATTTACCCAAATATCTAGACATTAATTAGCAAATTTCCCATTGAGCTTAATCTAATTTCCACAAGTAAAAATAATTAAAAAATGCTAACAGTTTATCGTCAGTCTAAATCACACTCTGAGAATCAATTTTGACTGTACCCTTTTCTGGCATCTCTGTTTGGATGAATGCTGATTGAAACAGTAGTTGAGTTCTCTATATGCCAAACACAAACAATTCCTTCAGTATTCCCCCCAACACTATTGTTTCATTACCTGCTGTGGTTTCCCCTTTCACCTAGTGATCCATTTGCTGCTGACATGCTTTTTTAGGATGATTTGATTAAAATCAATAAGTTATTGGGAAGAGCTCAGTTAGCAGTCTCTCACCTCTAATAGCATTGACAGTTAAGATTTCCATGTGTGTTAATCATAGTATTTTGCATGACTTTTCAGTCCAGAAGCACAGTTTAAAAATATATTTTAAAAAACAAGCCTAACCTGGGCCTTTTTTATTATTGTTTCCCCAGTTGTAGACTGTACAACACATTCCTATACTGTACAGCATTTTGGTACGGAAGTATGAATAATAATGACTTACCTATATTTCCAGGCACTTTAAGCCATATCAGTTCACTTTTCTTTGTGCCAAATTCTCCTTGTCTAAGGCCTGCAAAGAGCTGCTGGCTGCATGTATGTGAGTGTAGTGTGGACTGTCATTGGAGATGGGGATATCTTTCTTCCTTTTTCTGGTTTTGTTTTTGTTGTTCAAAGGGCTTTGTATTTTTAATGCGTGTCAAAGGTTCCTGGAGCCATTGGAGAGTTGCTTTTTTTGTGTTCTGTAGCTATCTAAGTAAATAAAAATAAATAGACCCATTCTAGCATCTACATGTACTTGTTCAACTAGTTGAAAATCCTAATGCTTCCCGATCTGTGGCAATTTCCAAATGCACTAAAGTAAAAAATATGCCATTTATTTCTTTTAGAACAACATTGAGAGCTAGTGCTTGCTAGTCAAGTCCTGAATCATCAGTCTCCCCCCACCCCCAATCCCAGCCTCACAGATCAGTGCTCTGAGGGGTACATTTGCATATGGTTCTGCTTCTCTCTCAGGGCTCTGCTGCACCATTAGTCCCACAAAGTCCTCTCCATAGGGTCTTGTGTCTCTGCTTCAGGAAGTGGATCGAAACTGGCTAGAGCAAGGAGAGAATGGATGTGCTAGTGTGTGGGGGAACACATGTCATCCTATCTTGGGCCCCATGGAGTTTACCCAGAGAAGATAACATAGCCTGAGACTGCATTATCTCTTTTGTGAGACTCCTTCCCCAGGGGCCTTCATGGTGTGTCTCTGATTGCACAGCTCCTACACAACCATGCAGCCAGGCCCAGGAATGGAAAACAGGGAGCCAGAACTGCCGTGGAGGTTGGGGATCTTCATGCGGATAGTTCTGGCTTCCTGAGAATCCTTTGAGGTCCCTCAGGCTTGGGGGTGGACCCTGCAGCCTTTTCCATGGAGGGATAAATTTACACCTCCCGTTTGACAGGAAAATGTGAGAGGATATGTAGAAAGAGGTCTTCTAAGGCCTGGTCTTCACTAGTTTAAAAAAAAAAGTGTGTTCTTAACTGGAATTAGGTAACTAGTGTTAACTAACTCAAGGTAAAATCCCAATGAAGATAATTCAGTTTATAATTTTCTCATGAATTATCTGATCAGATGAGAGACTGCAGGCCTATCTTGCACTCAACCTGCTAACACGTGAAAATTACAAACTGCCTGATCTTCATCAGGGTTTTACCTTGAGTTAATCCATTTGAGTTAAGAACATGCATTTTTTCCTAGTGAAGACACAGCCAAAGAGCGTCATTGACAAAGACTTCCTGCAGCACATTGCCCTGTTGCAGGAGCTTACTTGGGCCCAGTTAAATAAGATAAACACCCAAAGAAGGTGCTGTCAAATCCAATGTAAGGTGATGATAAGCCAGAAGCAATTTCCATTTTCATTATAGTACCATCCCTGAGGATCACATTAGAGAAGTATATAATAATGGGGTATTACATCACAGGAGACTAACATACTTCATACCATTTGGAGAGAGTGTGTGTGTGACGTTTGTGCATATAATGTGTGAGAGGGGAAGAGCTTAGTAGTACATTGGGTTGATTTAATGGAAACCTGAGTTCAAATTCTACATAAAGTATCAAATAAAATGATGTAATTATGTCTTCCCATTGTGGCTTCCCCAGCTCTGTGCTCTTTCATGCTGTCTGCTTTCTGAAACTCATTTCACAGGCTTTTGAGCACTGTTTTCACCCACTCTCCTTTACTGCTTTTATGGCTCTCGCTCCCCATTTCAATACTTCATCTCCCTCTCCCTATCTCTGCTGCCAAGCCCTCATCTTCCTAAGTTGTAAGCCTCATTCTCTGTTCTAAACCCTTCTCTTCTCTTCTTCTCTAGAAAGCATTCTCTTTGTCTATCTGCCTCTCTCCTGCCTGCTTTATCCCAAGATCCTACTTTATTGCTAATCATCTTCCATGCTCCCCCTACTTCTCTCTCATGCTCTCTGCTCTGTGTCCTCTTTTCTATAACAGGCTTCCCATCTCACTTTTAGTCACATCTTGTATTTCCTCTGCAATCTCCCAACAATCACCTCTGAATTCTGAGTCAACTGAACTGGATACTTCTGTTCCTATCCTTCACCTTTGTCACGTCTACCTTGCACTCCCAAGGTATCACCCTTAAACCCTTCACTGCCTCTTGATTGTTACCTCAGACTAAACAGTACAGTTTAGTCAGTAATATGAGAGGAGTCCTGCTTCTTTCAGCATAGCTTGATTAATCCCACTATATCTGATTGGCTAATGGGGTGATGATATAACTGTAACTCAATTTTTTTTCCCTGGCCTAGCATTATGATATGAATCTCAAACCATGAGATCTTTAGTTCTATCAGGAAAAGCCAGTCATTTACAAGGTGCTTCTGTATTTCCATAACAAATTCTACTGTACCAACTTATTCGAAGTGCAGAGAATACTCTATAGAGTTTATTAATGAACCCAAATACATCAATGAGACCACATTACATAATTTTGCATCTCTTGGATGCATGAATTATGGATACAAAACTATCATCACTCCCCTTTTCATGGCATTGTCACCGACTCTCATATTGTACACCTGTGACTTGTTGGCAATGAATTTTGTTGCGGTGTGTTATGAAATTCCTAGGACGCTTTGTAATTTTCTCCCTTTCCTACAAGTATTTTAGGAAGTTTTCCAATGATTTCCCTGTGCTTTTATAGTTATGTCATTAACCTCCTAACCCTTTGCCCTTTATTATTAATCGTAATTATATTTTGAGATCCTGAGATGAGAACCATCATACAGTTGCAAAGTGCTTTCAAATGTACTAAGTACAAATGCAGAAACAAATAAACATTTTTCTAAGTGTACATGTACCTTGCAAGCAATAAAGCTATGAATAAAAGACCCTTTAAAGAAGTCTTGAACTAGGGTTTCTGTATCCTGTAGTTGGCAACCCTGAAAACTATTGCTCAACCACCGCACTATTCCACCCTGGGAATCAAATGAAGAGTTTTGTGGGCTATTGAACACTCACTTTCACAGCTGATAAGTACAGTTTAGTTGAGCTGTGTCTAGAGTTCTTCGAGTGTTAGTCCATATCATATAGTCTACATCCAGCGTGCATGTGTCAGAGAACTTTCTGGTCACAGTGCCTGTGGGGTGGTGCATGTGCTTTCACTCCCTTGTGTTCCAGCAATGATACAAAGAGTAGAGCTGCCCTACCACTCTCAGTGTGTCTCAGAGCATCTCCATTCAGAGCAAATGTACCTTCTTCTAGAGGAGTTATTAGGCAGTAGGTGTGTACCAATCTGAAACGCCAGAACAGAACCAACGGGTAAAGAACATGGAACAGGAAAATGATGCTCATTGGACTGATCAGGTCACCACAGAGGAGGCAGTTGGAGTTTCGGGGCACTGAAAACTATGCAGATCTTCAATGATCTGCAGCTTAGGCCTTTCTTTTCAGAAAGCCTGCACTTCTTCACCAAGCCTTTATCCTCACAGCCCATAATAAGTTGTTCTTCCCAGGTGTATGACTGCCTCTGTTCTTATATTTATTTAATTAAAGGCTGAAAATCATATATTTAAAATAATTCCTTATCCCTGTTACTACCAATTTAGGGCCAAATTCTGGCTGCTCTTTTGTGAGTGCACAAGGGTAACAGGGAAAAGCATGCAGTGCCCTTACCTTCCTTATCCCCATGTTAAAAAAAATGAATGGGAACATGGATAGAAGTCAAAGACTGGGCAGCAGTAATGTTGTAGTCTAAGTACAAAAAAGGCTGACAGGTATAATCTGAATAGCCATTCCTAGTCACATCCAAAAAAAAAGAGGGTGACAGACATCAGGGAAAGAAGTAGCAACTAGAGACAGTTGCATGCTGAAGTCACTCAAACTTTTCACCCTGGCCTACAATTAGTGTTATGATAGAGAACTTCAGTTCTATCAGGAAATGGAAGGAGCAGACATGCTCCTGGTGCTACCAGTCTCTGAGTGCAAAGTGTGGAGGAAGTTGTAATGGCACCCAGCACCACTAGGCACATCTGATCCTACACCCCTTCCATGCTGGCTGGCATTGTAGGGCTGGCATTGGAGAATAAGCATGCTGGTGGACACTTATTACTATTATTTAGTTATTATTCACACCATGCTCACAGGCATCCTAGGAGCCTCACAAAATATTTATTTATTATCTATACATATTCTGCCAGTGCTTAAATCCCAATCAAAGATCGAGGCTCCATTGTGGAATACACTATACAGAAAAATAACAGGATCGGCTCTACCTCAGGAAACTCCTAGTCAAGGTATGAACTTTTTTGTGTGTGTGTTTAAGTTAACCACGTTTTCTCAAACCTTTGGCAAAGGTTTGAGTGGATTCTTATTTTAATCTGAATCTGTTCACTTGTTTCTGATCAAGAAGAACTTACATACTGCCCCCCATGACTTTTTTTTTAAAACCGCTTTTCTCATGCGCACTCACTATCATTTATAAATAATGTCATTTGTTAGGTCATATCATCCTATAACATTACATTAAGAATCTGGGACATGGAAACCTTCAAGGCAGGGCTCCTATGGAGGCACGGTAGTCCATTAATCTGCTGTACCTTTTTGATGTTTTCTTTTCTCTTTAACCGCCCCTCACAATTGGAGTTACTACAGTTAACAGTGCATGGGAATACAACTTTAAAACACCCTAGCATCCCTCAGTACTCTTCTACAGATCAGTTCCGATTAAGCCTCATTGTAGAAGAATGGACTGATGAACCTGACACAAATAAAATAAAGTAAGTAGGATGAAAAGGGGATTATTTCTTCTTCTGTCACCTCTGAGAGTGCAGTTCAAAACAATCCAGTGAGATAAAAAAAAAACCTGCGGGGGCTGAGGGGTGCGTGCGCACAAGCTCTGGCCTAGTTTCCAGACTATAGAAGTATCGCTATCATAACTGCAAGCTCTTGTTTTTGTTTTAGTAACAGCACTGGAGATGAAATCTGAGAACTGACATTTATTATCAGGTAATTAGTAAGTCAAGTGCTGCTGAAAAGGCCAGATGAAGGAGTAGCAGGCAACAGATGAACTTCCCCTCCCAAACTGTGTGAAATAGTAACCAAAAAAAAAAAAAGCCAAAAAACAAACAAACAAAACCCACAACAACCAGAGCTCAGTTAAAAGGAATAAAGAACAAATGTATTAATAAATATATTTTAATGCTCCATTAGTAGACTATGTGGCATAATAATGATGCTTAATAATATAACAATAATAATATAAAGCCTTTGATCCAGAGAATCCCAGAACATTTACAGTCTCTGAATATTATGGGCTAAATTGTGATTTCAAACTATGGGGATTGTGCAGAGGCACACCCAGCCTCGTGAGAGCGCCAGGACACATTGTGCCTGAGGCAAATTCAGTAAACCTTGAAATGGAACACAGGTGGGAACATGGCTGTTGCTACAACTGTTGAAAAGCTACAGCATGTGTTCCTTCCTCTGTGAGGCCAGCTTCACTGGCCTACCCCTTCCACCCACGATGCCTTTGGAGAGAGGCTAGCATCACAGTAGGCAGTAGGCTAACAGAGCCTTGTGCCCAGGGATTGTACCCAGCCCCTGCACATGAGCACACGCAGAGGAAAGGCTCTATGTACCTTCTTTCTCCACCCACTTGGGATCAAGCAATTTTAGATCTATATATGCAGGAATTGCTTCAGCCATCAATGAAATGCAGTCACTTTCACTTATATGGAAAAGTATTGTAGCATGTAATAGTGATTAATCCAGTATGGTTCTACAGAATTTATTTAGCAGAATTATATAAAAATTATTCTCCAATCCTATAAAATGTAACAGAACCACCCAAAGAATTCTATAAAAGGAATATCATTACCTATTATGATACTCTAGTCTAGAAAACCTATTGAAAGGATTTCATTCTCTTGTTAAATTCTATATGGTTTTTTCATAATGGCAGGGTGCAAGGTGGCAGCTCTTTTTTTGTGCACAGGAACACTACATTCCCTTAGAACACGCACACATTATTCGACTGAAACAGTAGAGAAAATGTTGGGAAGTGGAGTTTAACCTTTACTTTTTGAAGCAACATAAAAAGGATGAGACTGAGTTCTTTAATGAACACAAATAATAAGGATCTCCGTTTTACTTTTCATCTGCAAGATGACTTCCCCAACACCACAGTGGCGCCTAACACCATTGTAGGATGTTAGTTCAACACAGATTTAGAGGGAAATCCACTGACAACAGCTAAACCAAACAACTGAGGTCTGCTCACTTAACTAATCCTATTCTATGTATATGCAAATATGAAGTCCTGTAAGGTATCATCATCCTCATTTTACGGACTGGGGAAATTAAGGCACAGAGACAATAAGAACCACATTTTCAAGGATGTTTATGCAAAAGTGCACATGTGCTTTTTTTGCCCAGGCATTTTGCATGTGTTCAACACTTCTCACATGTATATGAAAAAAGTGCATGTACTTTAGTGCATATTTATCGGAAAATCTCAGCTTGGAGTACTTGCCTAAGGACACAGCGACTCTGGCAAAACAAGGAATAGAATTAGGTGCTCAGACTCTGCTCTCAGTCTAGTGATTTAAGCAGAAGGCCATCCTTTCCTATCCGTAAGCGTCCTGATCTGATGTCTAATTACATCTTCATTACGATTTTCTTTTTTAATTTATTTTTATAAATTTTTATAAGTCTTCCTGTACTTGTGCCTCTGTCTTATCAAGACATGTCGGCTATGTTTGATGGTCAGCAGTGAATCTGCACTATACTATGTATATGTTTCTGCTCAACGTTTTTGTACTCATTTTTTTCTGCTGTTGCTGTACTATTTATGCTTACTTGTGTATGCAAAATTACATTAAAATAATTGTTTAAAATATTTTGTGAGATGCAGAAACTGTCATCACAAAGATGATTTCGTTTTACTCTACTACCACAAATTACATCTCCCTGAATTATGTTTAAACTCAATATTATCAATATAATATTATCGCTCATGACTTAGCTGTGACTTTTGATATTTTAGGCTTCTATATGTTTCAAATAATATCAATGTTGGTATTTAAGAGTTATTTATCTTTTCTGACAGTATTTTCCAGGAGATTAGTTTGGGTGTTTTTGCTTTTTGTTTTGTTTTTTCTATATATTTTACATTTTCTACTCCTTGGAAAAAATTATTTTCATTCACAATATACAGCAGGCATTCAGGTTGAACATTTTTACACTGTCGTAGGTGTATCCTAATTTATTTGAAAACATAGGTTGTAATATAAATCTATTCGTATATAAAAGCTGGATTTTTTTGTAAGGAGAAAGATTTCTAAACCACAACACAAAAGGTTACCATAGCAATTCTTGGCATCTGCAGATTATAGAAAGAGGACCCTATTCAATTCTCTGGAAAACAATCAATGAGAAAATGAAAGGCATGTCTCAGAGGATGAATAAGTACAGTTGACAAACTTCACTCCCTTAGTAAACACTTCAGTTTTTCAAAGTAAATAGTATGGGCCAGATCCTCAGCTATAGCTGAGGGTTACACAGAACAAGATGGGGATGGTGGGCAGCTCCAGGGTGAAGTTAAGCTCTCCTTTTTACTGCCTTAAAATGGTGGTTTGGTCCTTCAGCCTAAATTAGATCAGCCCCAAGGCTACATCATGTTAGTCAGCTGCCAGTGATGAACTGGTGGGATATAAGGAAACCCCAGCCCTGCCCCTTTTGCTCCAGCCAAGTTCCCTGTATTAACAGCAGAGAGTGGTTATGGCATTGCAACTCTATGCTACTGAATGATCTTATTACACTGGATGTGTCTTCCATGGCTGGCTAACCATGACGTAGACGGGTCACATCCAGAGCCGTCCCTTGGGTAGGGCGAATCAGGCAACCGCTCCTGGCCCCGTGCTTCGGGGGCGCCGTGGGCAGGTGTGATTGGCCAGCACGGTCAGTCCCGGAAGTGACGGGTTGGTCCTGGAAGTGATGGATTTGTCACTTCCGCCCTGGGCTCTGCCCCAGGAACAGCCCTGGTCACATCACACCCAAAATTCTAGTCCTAGAGTTGGACAAAAGAGAAAAGAAAAACCTAATTCCCTTTCTCAAACAAAAATGCTGAATGATTTGTGAGGTTGGTTACTCACAAGTATTCCAAAATCTGCATGACTTGAGAAAAATATTCCCAAATCCCAAAGCTTGGCACAATTTAGCATGAATTATAAATCTGAACATTTAGATCAGAAATTCTCCATTTATTATTGGCTATGTATTATTTGTTATTCAGTCACCCAGTGAGCAATCAAAGCTGTAATAGATGACCAGTCACCCAGCACACAGAAGAGCAGTTCACAAACAGCATATAGTCTGAAAAGTATTTGTTCATGTGTGCAGCAAATATTTCAGAATGACGAATACACCTGAAGATATTCAAGATCAGTTCATGAATGATTAACACAAAGGTTATAAATTTGTAGTTCATTACCAATAGTTTGACCAGCTTTGCTAAAAACAATGGAAGGCACATTTAGGATACAATGTATGCAGAACAAAAACATTCTGTAATTACTTCAATTGAAGGTGGCACTTCAATACTTTGTTCCTCAACATCACCACCTAAAAAAATGTGTTTTTACAATAACTCTGGCTGTGCCAAGACTTTTAAAAGACGTAACTGTCATAAATATAAAGGGAAGGGTAAACCCCTTTAAAATCCCTCCTGGCCAGAGGAAAAATCCTCTCACCTGTAAAGGGTTTAGAAGCTAAAGGTAACCTCGCTGGCACCTGACCAAAATGACCAATGAGGAGACAAGATACTTTCAAAAGCTGGGAGGAGGGAGAGAAACAAAGGGTCTGTGGCTGTCTGTATGCTGCTTTTGCCGGGGATAGACCAGGAATGGAGTCTTAGAACTTTTAGTAAGTAATCTAGCTAGGTATGTGTTAGATTATGATTTCTTTAAATGGCTGAGAAAAGAATTGTGCTGAATAGAATAACTATTTCTGTCTGTGTATCTTTTTTGTAACTTAAGGTTTTGCCTAGAGGGGTTCTCTATGTTTTTGAATCTAATTACCCTGCAAGATATCTACCATCCTGATTTTACAGGGGGGATTTCTTTATTTCTATTTACTTCTATTTTTATTAAAAGTCTTCTTGTAAGAAAACTGAATGCTTTTTCATTGTTCTCAGATCCAAGGGTTTGCAAATTGGTGAGGATTTTTACCAAACCTTTCCCAGGAAGAGGGGTGCAAGGGTTGGGAGGATTTTAGGGGGAAAGACGTGTCCAAACTACGTTTCCCAGTAAACCCAGTTAGAGTTTGGTGGTGGCAGTGGATATTCCAAGGATAAAAATAATTTGTACCTTGGGGAAGTTTTAACCTAAGCTGGTAAAAGTAAGCTTAGGAGGTTTTCATGCAGGTCCCCACATCTGTACCCTAGAGTTCAGAGTGGGGGAGGAACCTTGACAGTAACATTGAAAATAGAATTGCAAAAAGGAGCGTGTGTGTGTGTGAGAGAGAGAGAGAGAGAAGTTACAGGGAATGAGTAGTAGTATAAAGGAATAGTGATGCTATATCGGTACAAAGTCAAACAAAGCAAAAGCACCAGATGAGGTACCATTAGCAAAGGATGTAAGAGAGGAAATTAATAGTTTTTAAAATACCTAGGAAGCAAGAGGATAACAAAGGAATGTGTAGGTCCTTTACTTAAGAGGGTGGAAGAAAATATAGGGCAAGGAGAAAGCTGAAAAGCTTAATAGCTACTTTGCTTTAGCCTTTACTAGTAAGACCAACAAGAGGAGTCTAAATGCACTAATAGTAATAAAGAAAGGAAAGAGAGACTCAGAAAGGAATAGGTTAAAAACTACCTACCAATTTAAATTGGAACATAGTAAAATAAACTCTGTGGGGCGAGGCAGAATCTTTCCTAGAGTGATCTAGCGTCAGAACCATTGGTAATTAATTTTCTGAATTCATGGAGGTGAGGTGAGGTCCCCGTGGGGGCTGGAAATGGATGATATAGGATGAAATCTAGCAGGCTTGAAGATTCTCACTCTCAAGTTCTTATTTTTGATTCAGATCAGATCTCCAGGCACATGGGAGTGTTCAGCTTCTACCAAACTTCTTTGTTAAGCGAACAGAGTGTCCTATGCGATTGTGTGTGGCCCTGGTTGTGAGTCATCTGAGACACTGAGCTGTTGATCAACGCTTATCTTGCGAATGGTCACAATTCAACCAATAGCCAGCCCCATATTGAATACTGCAGTGTAGCATACTTTATTATTTCAAACAGCTATGTTTTGGTTACAAGCACAAAGTAGGCTTCCTAGTCATTTCATTACCTGAAATAATAAGAGCAAATGTTCCTAATCTGCAACAGTGTGATGCAATTGGTAGTCATGTTATTTATAAAAGAACAGAGACCCAGCAGCATTGTGCTAACCACACCTAAAGAGGAAGCATGAAATCATTGTGGTTGCTGTTCAATCATTTATTTATAATTATTTTATAAGCTGCCATCTGTAATTAAATTTAAACTATCAGTGGTTCTATACCATAGCCATGTCACTAAAAAATGCCATGTACAAGTTACATAATCTTTTCCAACAGGAAAGTCCAAAGGCATGTGAAGTGGGTTTTGTTTTGTTTTTTCCCCTGGAGTGGATGGATGAATGAAACTGAAATTCCAGTGAAATCTCATGATCTCTGAATACTGCTATCTTGGCCCTTTTGGCTTCCAGGGTTTGGAATATTTTTGAGTGTGGCATTATTTTCAAACATTTCTATTTTTCTTTGTATTAAATCATTTTTGTTTTTCTGTAATGAATACCCCACGTACAACCTTAACATTTCAAACTCAGATTTCAGACTAGCAGAGAGTTATAGATTTTAAGGCCTAAAGAAACTACTAGATCATCTAGTTTGACCTTCTGTATATGACTGGTTACCAACATGACCCAGTACCCACACACTAAATCCAGCAACAGAAAGTAGACAGAAGTGTTGCAGTGCACAAGACACTAGAAAAGGGGTGGCCTAATTTATTGATCCTCTGAGCCACATATGACAATCCACAGAAGTTCGAGAGCTGGGGTGTGCCTGACAGAGCTCAGGGCTTTAGCCCCACTCCTGCTGAAGTCTTGAGCCTAGGCAGCTGCGCCCCATGGTGCTGAGCCTCAAGAATTCCTCCCTGCTGGTCAGAAACCAGATGCAAAGCGTGAGCGGGAGGTGGGGCACATGGGCTCATGTGCCTCTCTCCCCCACACAGATTTTTGCCAGGGTTTGCTGACCCAACTTGGTCACATGGTGCTGCCAGGCCCCCTCCCTTCATGGAGCTATAAGCTGGGAGCTGCAGCCCTGAGGAGAGGCAGTGGCAAACAATGGCAGGGAAATGATTACCTGAGATATACCCAGGTAATCTTGGCAAATGACCTGCACTCACACACTGCAGAGGAAAATGCAAAAAACCCCAAGGTCACTACCAATCTGACCTCAGGGGGAAATTCCTTCCCAACTCCACATACAGAGTTTGTTTAGACCAGGAATAGGCAACCTTTGGCCCGCGGCCTGCCAGGATAAGCCCCCTGGCGGGCCAGGACAGTTTGTTTACCTGCCACATCCGCAGGTTCGGCCGATCGCGGCTCCCACTGGCTGCGGTTTGCCGTCCCAGGCCAGTGGGGGCAGCAGGAAGCGCGGGCCAGCAAATCCCTCGGCCCGTGCTGCTTCCCGCAGTCCCCATTGGCCTGGGATGGCAAACCGCAGCCACTGGGAGCCGGGATGGCCCAAACCTGCGAACGCGGCCGGTAAACAAACTCACCCAGCCTGCCAAGGGGCTTACCCTGGCAGGCTGCATGCCAAAGATTGCCGATCCCTGGTTTAGACCCTACGCATGTGAACTACTGGCCAAGCACCTGACAAAGAGAATGTTTGGGGCTCAGCTCTGGCCCATGCCACGCTATGTCCCATCTCCAGCCATGGCCATTTCTGATGCTTCAGAGAAAGGAGATAAAAAAAATCCCATCCAGAATACACTGGAGGGCAAAAATCTCTCCCTGCCAGTGGCTGGCTAAAACTCTGAAGCAGGAGCTTTAGGAACACCAGACAAAACTGCAGGGGAGGCCCTGGGCTCTTGAGTCCTGCCCCCTACCATCACAAGTAACTATGTGATACAATTGCACTCATAAATTTGTCCATCTGTCTCTTAAAACTAATGAAGTTGTTTGCCCCCACAGCTCTTATTGGGAAGCTGTTCCAGAACCTCACTCCCGTGATGGTTAGAAACCTTCTAATTTCCACCCTGAATTTGTTCAAGGCCAGCTTATTTCCACTTGTTCTTGTGTCAGCATTGACCTTTAGTTTAAATAGCTCTTCATCCTCCCTGGTATTTACATCCCCTCGCCCTCCACACACACCCCTCCCCCGTATATACAGAGAGAGCGCAATTCTATCCCCTCTCAACCACCTTCTTGTGAGCCTAAATAAGCCAAGCGTTTCCTGTCTCCTCTCATAAGACAGGCCCTCCATTCCCTAGACAACCCTCATACCTCTTCTTTGTACCTGTTCCAGTTTAAATTAATCTTTTTTGAAGGTGTGTGACCAGCCAAGGTATGAAAGAGAATACAGGGATCGCCAGATTGGCTGTCACATATGATGTCTGTGCTGGGAAAGTTCCCTTTTTAACAGCTAAATCAGCCATTTGTACGCCTTGCCTTGCTGTTGGTGTAGGGGTGGAGAGCATAGGTGACAGAACCTGCCCTCCACTGTGAGGCCCACACTGCCCCTGAAATGGTTCATCTTATGTCCTCTGGGCAGCCTCTGCTGGCAGGGCACCTTGAGAGTCTGAAACTACAGACTAAACCTGTCCTTGGCCACTGGAACTCCTGAGGGAGGTCAGCCATGCAACTAATGCCTTGCCTCCTCATATCCCCTGTGACACAGCATAGCCCTGGAGCAGGGTGATAAAATTTGCATCTCCCTATTTCTGGAAAGGGTGACATGAACACCATATACATACAGTACACATTATACACACGTTTACGTACCCTCTGCAGCCCACTACACCCTTCTTAGCATATCACCCGGTCATAAATATAAAGGGAAGTGTAAACCCCTTTGAAATCCCTCCTGGCCAGGGGAAAGCTCCTCTCACCTGTAAAGGGTTAAGAAGCTAAAGGTAACCTTGCTGGCATCTGACCAAAATGACCAATGAGGAGACAAGATACTTTCAAAAGCTGGGAGGAGGGAGAGAAACAAAGGGTCTGTGTGTCTGTCTATATTCTGTCTTTGCCGGGGATAGACCAGGAATGGAGTCTTAGAACTTTTAGTAAGTAATCTAGCTAGGTACGTGTTAGATTATGATTTCTTTAAATGGCTGAGAAAAGAACTGTGCTGAATAGAATAACTATTTCTGTCTGTGTATCTTTTTTGTAACTTAAGGTTTTGCCTAGAAGGGTTCTCTATGTTTTTGAATCTAATTACCCTGTAAGGTATCTACCATCCTGATTTTACAGGGGGGATTTCTTTATTTCTATTTACTTCTATTTTTATTAAAAGTCTTCTTGTAAGAAAACTGAATGCTTTTTCATTGTTCTCAGATCCAAGGGTTTGGGTCTGTGGTCACCTATGCAAATTGGTGAAGCTTTTTATCCAACATTTCCCAGGAAACGGGGGGTGCAAGTGTTGGGAGGATTGTTCGTCGTTCTTAAGATCCAAGGTCTGGGTCTGTAGTCACCTAGGCAAATTGGTGAGGCTTTTTACCAAACCTTGTCCAGGAAGTGGGGTGCAAGGTTTTGGGAAGTATTTTGGGGGGAAAGACGCGTCCAAACAGCTCTTCCCCAGTAACCAGTATTAGTTTGGTGGTGGTAGCGGCCAATCCAAGGACAACGGGTGGAATATTTTGTACCTTGGGGGAGTTTTGACCTAAGCTGGTAAAGATAAGCTTAGGAGGTTTTTCATGCAGGTCCCCACATCTGTACCCTAGAGTTCAGAGTGGGGGAGGAACCTTGACACACCCGCTGCACATGACTCCCTATACCTACCATTCAAACCCTGCACTGGAAACATACGTTTCTCCCTTCTTCTGAACACACCACCAACCCCCAGACGACACCTGTTCATAGTTTAACCCCAACCACCATACAAGCTCCTGCACAGCAAATCCTTTTCACCCTCTGCAAGACCCACACAGTGTCACCTCCTGCAGCTGAAAGATCAAAACAATGATCACTGTGCAATTCCCCAAGAAAGAGAGAGAACGGAAAACACTCAGACCTTCCAAAGTCTCTGTGAGACCCCTGTCTAGCGACACAGTCTGTGTTCTCTGCTCAGAAATCCCCTCTCTCTTCCCCCTACCAACAATATCTGTAGGCTATATCTGACTTTTGGTGGTTACATTTGTGCAGAGCCATTTCCTATGTACTTAATAGATTGCGTGGCAGATCCTCAGCTGCTGTAAATCATCATCATTCTGTTGACATCAGTGGACCTACTCTGATTTACAAAAGCTGGAGATCTGGCCTCATTAGTTGATCAGTCTTTATAGCCTTGTAAGATAAGTCTCTGTTTACTATTAGCATGGTAATGTGGGCATTATTTTAGAAAGTGCTCACACATTTAGCATCTGGGGAACACCCTTGTGCCTCACTGAGTTTATTCCTCCTAGTTTGACAGTTGGTTACAGTGTATCGATAAACTTCCAGCGATGTCAGTCTGAATACTTTTTTGTTTGTAGTTTTGACTGTGGTGTTTTAAATGCCTGTGACATTTTTCTATCAGCTTTATGTGGAGAGAATGTAGTCCTAGTAAATGCTCTCTGAAATATTTGTAGGTTTTCTGCTCCTGATGTAGTCATCTGAGCATATTTGTTGATTCCATAAATCTTGGCTATCCACAATAGCTCTTTTAGTACTATTTAGATGGGGACTTGTATAGTGCAAGTCACTGAAGTATTCTGTTGGAATCTTGAACAGGGAAGTTTTGAATTTAAGCTTGCCTAATAAATCTGTTGATTCTGTCTCAGCAGTATGCCATTTACAGTGTGATGCTTGGGAGGAAGCTGTTGAAAGCTTTAGGGAGTTTATGCAGTAATGCCTGCATTTTGTTTGGCTATAGAAAAAGTGAAATGTTTTTGCTGTATCTATAATATCTAATATTTGTGTTATTAGATATCTGCAAATGAGTGAGCATGTTGCACTACCGTGTAGATAGGTTTCCCTAGACATACTGTATCATATTGACAGTATGGGTGACCATAAGGTCAAGGTGGCTCAGAGATAAAGGCCATCTGTTATCTTGGCATGTTATTTTACTAGAGGGCATTTAATGTGTTTGTACTTTCACAGTTGATTTGAAAAAAAAAAAAAAAAAAAGGAATTACAAAGACATTGTCACATCTTTTTAAAAAAGGACCTCAGATAAACAAATAAAAAAAATAAAGCCCCATGCCTTACAAATTAAAAATCTCTGGCAGTGCTTGTGCTGAACATAACTTTTTGAATCTAGCACTCTGAATCCTTACTGTGAGAACTGTTCATTTTTATCATGCTGCTTTGGAGAAAAAGCAAAAACAGGCAGCCACATCAGCGTGGTTACAATAAACAGTCTTAAGTCGCACAAAGGACTTTATAATTATAAACCCTTCTTATGTAAAGCAGCCAGCTCTTCGGTTTTGCTGGCAAGTAATAAAATCTTAATATTTTCATGTGTTCTCTGTTTCCATTTTCACTTAGAGAGGTGTTGGCATGTGCATTAATGTATCTACCCTGAACGTCTTGCTGCTGATATGGAAGACTTTGATTTAACATTTATAATGCAATCAAATACCTATTTCCTTATTGTGCAGCCCTCTGCTCATAATCTTTGGAGTCAGCTTACTGCACTTTATCGGAGCATTCACATGTGCCGTTTGGGTCTGTGAACCCCTTTGCCCCCCTCCTTTACTCTATTACCATAACATTCAAAATACTCAACAACGGGAAAGGACGTCAGAGACTACAGAGCAATCATACTTCCCCAACATCAAAGTGAACCAAGACTGCTAGATGAACCATCTTGACCAACATGAAACAGGACTTTGACATTGTAATGCATTGACATTGCTCTCATTTAATCCTCATTTAATCAGACAGCTTTTTTTTTTCTAAAGCTAAGACAGGAAAAAGAGGATATCCTAAGGACACTTAAGCAGCCCATAAGAGAACAGAGATATAAAAAGTATTTGCAGCCTTGCTTTGCTTTGAAAAGAGAATAACGCCTACCAAACAATATAGGGATTGTCAGTTGAATGTCACACACATTCTTTGGCGTTGTGAAGTTTCTCTCATTAACCATTATGTTAAAATAATAGCGAATTGATTCATACCAGCCTTGTAGTGACTAAATTGTATCTGATTGTTACTACTAAATTGGTGCCTAAAAAGATAAAGGCTTTAGCACCCCACCACCACTACCACCCCCCAAAATAAATGCAACCTATTGTTCAAAATAAAAAAAATACAAAAGAAATGAAAATTTTCAACTGTAATAGACTTATGTATGACTCCTGAGACAGAGATGCCATCATTACAGAAACGAAGTAATTACTTTTCAGGAAAAAGAATGGCATCACCAGAATCACAGAAAGATGGGGCCAGCTATATGTAGATTGGTTTTATTTAGGAACTAACAAAGATTTGTTTAAAAATACAATAGCTAAGAATAGACAGCTCACAAAAATGTGAAAGATCAAACTACCTGTAAAACAGATAAGTGCTGTGTACAGTACATTTCACGCTTCCTCGGCTTCAGACAGATAAGCACAAGTTAAATTTTGTGTGAACTTGCCTAAGGCTGTGAGCACTCAGTTAGGTTCTCAGGCATTTGACTAATTGTGATTATATATATATTGGGTTCTGATTGCAACAACAAGAAATGCAGCAAAAGTGTTTTTCTAATAATATTAAAGTAACACTGGAAGGACCAAAAATTGTGTTTATTTTTTAAAGTGTTATCATAATGTTCCTATTAATATTAAAATATCATGAAATAAAAAGAAACAGTGAGTCTTTGGAGCCAAGCATTGCCTTGCATTGTTTTCATCATCTGGTGCTTAGCTCAAGTGAGCTAGAAATTGAAACTGACGGCAGACAAAAATGCAACTAGCTAGTCTATTTTTGTTATCTAAAGTACACGAAATGCCAAAAATAAATGATGCAATTGATGAAATTAGATTTTAATATACTTTCAGTTTTAGCAATATAACATATCATTCTGTTGGTAAAAATATTTGTTTACTAACAAATATTTCTGACAGAGCTCTTTTGATTTAAAATAGGTGTTTACTTACGGACACTGCAGCTACATGATTAAATTATAATAGTTTATTTCTCTTAGGTTGTGGTCTGGTGAAGAATCCTATTTTGTACTATCGTGTTATTGTTACTAAAGAAATCTTTCCTGATAATTAAAACAAAGATGATATTTAAAGAAAACACCTTCTGTAAAATACTGAATGTAAGGTCAAAAACTCATACTGAATTATGGCTCTGTTAATCATGATGATTCTCTGCAAATAACAGTGTTTTTAACAGCGAATTGCAAATGTGCAGCCCTCATCTAAGTATACAAAAATACTTAGAGAACAATTTGAAAATAATTTGTGCATCTAGGCACATGAAAAATATCTAACTGCAGGTATGGTACTGTAGAAAATTGCCTGTGAAATTTAGACAGACTGCAGTACAAGTATGTATTATACTTGCTTATCCAAACCAGTAAGAAATGTTTTAAAAAGACAAAAATTGGGGGGAAGGAGACACTTTGAGGGGTTTAATTTGCCTAAGAAGCTATTCCCTTTACCTCTGCCACCCCCATCAAAATGGCTATTTTATATTATCCCATTGTTAGGGATAGACAGCACTATGATGTGAAACTGGAAGGTAAGAAGGAGATTAAAAATCCTAAAACAGTGCAATTGAAAGGCAATGTATCTGGAATTAATTATTGACATTGTTTTGTTGGGGGTTATTGAAGGGCATATGAGAGCTTCCATATCCTCTGTTGCTACATGGGGGGAATTAGGGAGGGCATGACATATGCACTGATGTAAGTGTGTGTGTGTGTGTGTGTGTGTTTTTTATTACCACACAAAAGGTAATATCAAAGGAAAAATCTTTTCCCCAAGAATAATCTTGTTTTTTTTACTTGTTTGGGTGCCTAAGTGAAATGTTTTCGCATCATGAACATATAAGCAACTTACTTTGTGTTCCTTGAACTTGGTACAAACTTTTTTTTTTAAAAAAAATTCTCTTTTGAGAGAAGAGGGTGTTGAAGGCAGCCAATTTTGATGTCAGGTCTTTCTATGATCATAGGTGCCTATATACTAAAGCCATTTAGCATGCACAGGATTTTTCACTTTACTGTTACAGAAGCAAAGTACTTCATGCTAAACACAGAAAACAACAAACATTACATATTCACATGTCTTTGCTTAATAACGGAAAGCTGTTCCAGTGTTTGTTCCGCCATCAAGCAGGAAAAATTACAAACATTTTCTTCTCTTTACTCTTTGTCTACAAAGCATCTCCTCTCTTCAGCCCGGTACCATAAGCTATGAGAAATGCATAGTGATTCTTAATAGGAAACATAATGGGAAAATATTACATTGCACATCTCAGTTGCCAATCAGTTCTGGCCTCTCTCCTATGGGCTGTACATGGGCTTCTTTGTTGTCCAAAATTGCTTCCAGTGGTTTTCAGGGGCCTGCTTGTATGTTTGCTGCTATTGATACCACCTCTATACTCCTGACTGTGACATCTATCAATGGGATACACCTGAACAAAGTCAAACTTTTTCCTTGCTTTTTCTAGCATCTCTTCTGCTGTAGTTACTCCTCCTTTCACTGTACCCAATGTTGCTACAGTGGAGTCCTGCAAAGCATCTCTCGTAATAATGAGTGGTTTGAGGGGCTGTTTGCTGATCAGAAATAAAGCAAAAAAAAAATGAAGTGTGCTCAGTAATGTATAAAATATGAAAGAAACTGCCCATCACTTGCAGCAAAAACAGTAACTGCATCAGAGCAAAGGTTCAATTCATTACTTTATGGACCAGTTTTGCCAGTCTTACTCATGTTGGGAAGTACCCTTCTCCACTTCAGATTACTTATAGAACGAGATATTACTTCAGTGTGAAAAAGGGTGGCTGAACTGAGCCATTAGTTTATTGAGCAAAAAAATTACACAACTGTCCCAGGCAGTAGTCCTTCATTTTCTATCAAAGCCATTATCTTAATTCTATATCACTCAGTTTGCAGAGTTCGGAGTCACAGGATAGTGAACTTTCTCCATTTACCACACTTACAGAAAGAGTTGTACGTAATTGTTTTGGGCCTGATTCAGCCACTTAAAGTATTTATTTCAGTGAGGTCACTTGTGAAATAAGGTATGTAAAGCTGGCAGAATGTGGCCTCTTGTACATATTGGCTATGAAAACTCTCTCTTCATTAGCCCTGAAATGTATCTTCATTATTTCCTGGGATGCAGTTGGTTCAATACATTCATGAACAAACTAAGCTGCAGGCACATTACATCTTCTGCATCTACTAGCTACAGTACCTGCACCACCATCCCAAATCAACATTTTCTCTTCTACTTCAAACCACCAAAAATACACTTGCAAGCTGCTTTTTTTTTCTGTTATGTTTTGAGGTATTTGTTCTTGCAGTTTGTTTTGTTTTTTTTTCAAGCATAGTAATGAAGAATGCAAAGCAAACTAAAATGAGCCACTAGCTAACATGTAAGCCAAATATATATGTGTTTCATGAAAATGTTCATTATTCATCATAAAATGACCCAGTGCAGTTTGGATTTATCCCAATGCTTAGCAGTTAATCTATGTTTTACGGATACAGGATTGCACAAACAGGAGTGGGAAAAGATCACTGAAAAGATATTGTTTTAAATGTTCTTCCACTTAACTTCTACCTAGGTGTATTGCTCAAGTATATGAATCAGAATCTGCATCTGTTCCTACATCTCAGAAAGTTTTATGTGCTGAAGAAATCACAAATGATATAAGGTCTCTAGCAGCACCAGCTACAAAAATAAAATATTCTGGACATAACTTGATCTGCATATTTCCTACTTATGTGGATTCCACCCTTCTCTCTCTCTTCAGTCTTCCATTTCTTCTTCTGTTAAGGAAATAGTATATCAATTTTTTCACATTAGTACAGACAGTTTGGAAATAAGTAGCACATGGATAATATACTCTAATTTATATGTAAGACACTGAAAAGATCCCATGTATTACAGAGAAAACACTTACCCCCAAGGTAAACCCAATTAAACTCCAATCTGAATCCTATTCTTGTTTGGAGATGTGCAGTTATATTAAACAATTACTCTTAGAAGTTCCGATATGGCTTTTCTAACACATTACTTGGCAAAATTAGCATTGAATAACCAAGCTCTGTTGGATGAATTAGTACCTTAGGATGACACATACAAGGTTAAATTAATCACTCGTGGTTAAAAAAAGGACTTGACATTCTGATGTTTGTTACATGTTAATTTTATTTACTTGTTACATATAAATATTCTCATGCATTTCCAGGAAATCCTGACGTTTTTCTTCCACTTCCCAAATGCCTCACAAAAGAGAATTAGACAGAGAAAAAACAAAGCAAACAAACCATGGTTCAGTCATTTTACACATAGGGCCAGATTAAGGTCCCAGTCTGTTTTTGTGGATAAAAATATGGAAGCAAAAATAGAAATTGGAATTTAGTCCCTGTATGCAGGTCAGCACAATTCAGAGCAGACTGAAAATCCAAGTCAAGCCAGCTGCTTGGGAGATCTTCTCAAGATAAGGAGAATCCTGCAGATATTCTTTGGTATTTGGGTATACAGAACTATAAGCAAATGTGGACAGCCCATGCAAACTCTCTGAAACATTGTTTTTCCTTTCTAATCATTAACTACAGATTGTGGGCAGAAGATATGAAAACTCATGAACAAATTATTTCCTAAATTGCTACATACAAAGATGGGCCATTGCTGCAAATTTTGGATCCAATCGGGATGTAAACTTTTCCAGAGTTTGCGGTGTTCAGTTATGGCCTATGGGTTTGGGCTCATCTCTAATTCTTTGATATGCTCTAACACAGAATATGATTTTAATCTTTGTTTTATGCTTTGACATAGAATGGGATTATACCGTTTGTGTTATGGTGTTGCACACTTTATTGCAGTGCATGGAGACAAATGGTTCTTCTGAAACATAAACAACCCTCATTTTGAAGCTTGCGTTAGGATGGCAGGATCCTCTGTTATCCCATTCTCTTGGCATGTATAATCAAGTTCTTGCTGACTCACTGAAGCAGGTGTGCCTCTTTAAATTCCATCCTGGCTGTGAAGGGCCTGGGATTAGCTTGCTTGAGAGTAAACCACGATCAGAGACAGTCATTTTAAAACAGAAACTAGGTTTAGGTGGCTAGACTTGGGGTGCAAACCTAACCAGATTATGTTGTTTAGTATGAATTTTTAGTACTAACGTTAAGCCGCAGTAAAGGAGTAACTTTTGACCTTCTGCAAAGCCTTTTGTTATAGTAGGATGAGGACATCTAATGGTCTCTCTCTGCCGCACTGTGCAGAAAATTCATAAAGATTTAAAGAAAAGTAGATGTTGAAATTGTGGCATTTATGCCCAGCTCTGAGTTGGGAGGAGGTGCAATCCTGTCGCAACAGTAACAGCTGTTTACCTGTTAGTGCAGGGCAGGTTTTCATGATGCTACGTTATCAGTTCACCTGGCAAATGTAGCTGCACTACTGTTGTGATTGAACTAGGCAGTGGTGTAGGGACGTCCATTTTAATCTCCTACGCGAGGTTTGTTTCTAGCTCAACTGCAACTAAGGTAGCTTGAGGCAGGGAAAGAAGTGGGTGGGTATGGGGGAAGTCTTAAACTGGCTTCTTCTATCTATGTAATTTATGGCCCCCATAGCCATAGTAGCTGCGCTCCTCAAATTTTCAGTGTGTTTATCTTTGCAAAAACCCTGTGAGGCAGGGCAGTATTATCCCCATTTTACAAATGAGGAACGGAGACAGAGACTTTGGGGCTTGTCTTTGCTGAGGAGTTAACTTGAGTGTTGCCCCTCATGAGTCTCATCCACACATACAAATCCTAGATTCATAGATACTAAGGTCAGAAGGGACCATTATGATCATCTAGTCTGACCTCCTGCACAACGCAGGCCACAGAATCTCACCCACCCACTCCTGCAAAAAACCTCTCACCTACGTCTGAGCTATTGAAGTCCTCAAATTGTGGTTTAAAGACTTCAAGGACCAGAGAATCCTCCAGCAAGTGACCCATGCTACAGAGGAAGGCGAACAACCTCCAGGCCTCCTTAACGTAAGTGTGGTGGTGCTTTTAACTTGAGTTGCCTGGCCCAGAGAATTTGGGCCATAGTTCAAGTTAGCACAACTCATCAGGTGCTAACACAACCACTCTGTGCAGTAACTAAATCATGGTGCAGCACAAGCGCTGTTTCACTGTGTGGTCACTCATTTGAGCTAAGCAAATTCAAGAGAATTTAACTCAAGTGTAGATTAACACAAGTTAATTCTGCAGTGAAGGCATAGCTTAAGTGGCTTGCCCAAGGTCAGACAGGAAGTTTGTGACAGAGCAGGGAATTGAACACAGGTAACCTGAATCCCAGACTAGTGGCAACCTAGCCACTGAAGCATCCTTCCTCTCTTCCTTCTCCCCAGGAGCCCTACTTAGTCTCCTTGGTGGTTTGTGGCCCTTTGGCCACTTCAAATGTTCACATTCTATTATCAAAAACTAAATTAGGAATAATTCAGTATTCCCTAATGAGATTTTGTAAGAGTGGCTCAGAGGCAATGATTAAGCCATAAACAACTACTGAAAGGACATCACAGCTAAGTCAGAATCAGAGGGAGAAGGAGGATAAATACAAATACAATAAATACAATGGAAAAAATTATGAAAAATGGAGAAAAGGTTTATAATCTCATCCCTATTTTTTTCTCATGCTAATATTATGCATTATTTTTCATGTAAGAGGAATGTGAAACTCAAAATGAATGAGGCACATTCTAATAGCAACAACCCACTTCTGGATGTGCATTACTAGCAGTCGGAGCCTGTAGCTCCATGCTATACAATGTGCCCTAGGTGTATGAAGGCAGTCTGCTAATGCACATGCTGGTTGGGTTGCTGACTTAGCAGTGTTGTATGGGGAATCTGCTAAAGTAAGCTGCCCACATGGTACCTGTCTCTAGTTGGTGCTACTGTATCTGCCTCTCATTTTTGGGAGCATTACAAATTTATCACAAACATTTAAAGAAAAATGCATTGACTTTTCTAAAAGCAATGTGTTAATTAACATCAAAGGGATGAAATTTGACTTGCATTGCCTGGTGAGTGGCATTCTTCCACAGTCCTGGTTGCTATGGTGATGAAGGAAACTCGTTTGTTCTGGGTCATTCCTAAATTTGCACATGAAAGCATTAGAGATTACTGCTGTCTAATCAAGTTATATGGAAAAGTTTAAAGGGAGGTACAATGTTTTATAGCCATCAACCCCTCAACAGAATAAAACACAATAGCTTCAAAAGGAATTATCTGTTGCTTTTAAAAACATACCAGCAAACTTCAAAATGGTATGAAAGCTTTTTTAGCCATACATCTTGATTTTTTTTATGCTATTTTCAAAATGAGGAACGTAGAATCACATTTCTAATAGGGATTTAGTGTACATATTGCCAAACTCCAGGGCCAGATTCAGCATAATGAGTAGGGCTGTGGCATGCATTCATTAAATGATTTTACATTTGAACTGTAGAGTCTTCTCTGCCATTCTCACATCACTATTAAAGTAGCAAAAATGTAGTTACATTGAGAAGGGTTAGAATTAAATCCTCAAAAACAAGGCAATCTAAGGCAGACTCCAGAATTCCAGCTGGAGGCCTTACAGGTAACCTTCACCCTGTTGTGACTAGATGATGGAACTGCACAATTGCTCACTGTTTGAGGAGGCTATGCAATGCCCTAGGAAATGAGAGTTATTTTACAATATCCTACCATATTTCCAACAGAAAGTAATTTTTTGTATGAACGAACACCAATCTTTTATTGTTTTAGTGTAGTATATTAT
Organism: Lepidochelys kempii; assembly: GCF_965140285.1. Lineage (NCBI taxonomy): Eukaryota > Metazoa > Chordata > Testudines > Cheloniidae > Lepidochelys > Lepidochelys kempii. Next base: position 28,047,039 of record NC_136387.1, read on the forward strand.
GGTTAAATAAATGACCTTTATGGTCTTTGTTCAGTAGTAAGAAAGGGAGAGTTGCCTAATGTACATGTACTAATAAAGTAATAAAACCTTCTCTCAACAAATTGTTTTTACAGTTGTAGAGCTTTAACTACAGTGATGCAAACAGAACCATCATAGAACACATGATTTACATGATCTCTTAATATCTATGATTGTACAGTACCTCTGAGGGACTAGAGCTGAAAAAACGTAGAGTCCAACTTCAGATGTCTTTTAATAGTATGACAAATTTCAGAGTAACAGCCGTGTTAGTCTGTATTCGCAAAAAGAAAAAAAGGAGTACTTGTGGCACCTTAGAGACTAACCAATTTATTTGAGCATGAGCTTTCGAGCTCACGAAAGCTCATGCTCAAATAAATTGGTTAGTCTGTAAGGTGCCACAAGTACTCCTTTTTCTTTTTGCGAATAGTATGACAAAGGTTCTCCTCTACCTTTGTGAGTCCTGCACTTTTTGGTGGATTTGCTCACCTCAGAGGTTCGTGGCAGCCCTCAGTTTGGCCACTTCTGCTACAAACTCAAACCTGCCACACACTCAGCTAACCTCATCACTGGCCAGCATGGGGGAAAATGGAGAAGAATCTCCACAGACTCTGTTGTCCCATGAAGTGGGTCAGGGATAGGCCAGATCCCTTTCCAAATTAGAGCTTCCCTTCTGGTGTTGCTCACAGACCAGTTTAACTCCTCCTGCATCTAATCAGGAGTTGGGGGAATGGGGAGAACCCAGGCCCACCCTCTACAACAGGTTCCAGCCCAGGGCCCTGCAGATAGCAGCTGTCTACATCTCCTGTAACAGCTGCATGACAGCTAGAGCTGCAACTCCCTGGGCTACTTCCCCAAGGCCTCCTCCCAGCACCTTCTTTATCCTCACCACGGGATCTTCCTCCTGAACCCTGATCACACTAGTACACCTCAGTCGTCCAGCAGCACGCCTTCTCACCCCTTGCACACCCACCATTAATGATGGGAGATCCTTTTTAAATCAAGTGTCCAGATTAGTCTGCCTGCCAGAAATGATTCTAGTATGTTCTTAATTGGCTCAGGTGTCTCAATTAGCTTGCTTGTCTTAATTGGTTCTAGCAGGTTCCTGATTGCTCTAGTGCAACCCCTGCTCTGGTCACTCAGGGAACAGAAAACTCTTCATCCAGTGGCAAATATATTTGCCTTCAACCAGACTCCTGTACCTGCCACCTCTAGAGGGTGAGGAGCCCCGGTGGGCCAGCCTCTATTCCACCTTAGTGCCGAGGCCCGCCGGGGATATCAGTTGGCGGCTCCTTCACGGGGCCGTGAGCACGGGCGTGTATTTGGCGCGGTTCACCCCGATTCCGGACACCTGCCCCTTTTGCGGCGTGAGGGAAACCCTGGCGCACGTCTATCTGGAGTGCACCAGGTTGCAGCCCCTATTCCGGCTCCTCACCAATCTTTTGTTACGGTTTTGGTTGCACTTTTCTCCTCACCTTCTCATCTACGCACTCCCTGTCCGTGGCCCCACTAAGTCGCGGGACCTCCTGGTCAACCTCCTCCTGGCCCTGGCTAAAGCGGCCATCTATAAAACCAGGGTGAGGAGGTTGGCCGATGGAGTCTCCTGCGACTGCGGGACCTATTTCCGATCCTCTGTCCGTTCACGTCTCCGAGCGGAGTTCCTCTGGGCGGCGTCCACCGACTCCCTTGACGCCTTTGAGGAGCGGTGGGCGCTGTCCGGGGTTCTCTGCTCGGTGTCCCCGTCCGGTTCCCTTCGTTTGACCCTTTGACCGCACTCCCGTCCCTGTTTTTCATTAGTTGTCCCCCGTAATTAGTTGGCTCTCCAGGCCCTATGGATCTCCCCCTCAGGCTGGGGGGGGCTCCTTTCGTAGTGGACGAGCTCCGCCCGCCCACTTCCTGGATCCCAATAGGACCAGACTCCTGTACCTGCCACCTCTAGAGGGTGAGGAGCCCCGGTGGGCCAGCCTCTATTCCACCTTAGTGCCGAGGCCCGCCGGGGATATCAGTTGGCGGCTCCTTCACGGGGCCGTGAGCACGGGCGTGTATTTGGCGCGGTTCACCTCCATTCCGGACACCTGCCCCTTTTGCGGCGTGAGGGAAACCCTGGCGCACGTCTATCTGGAGTGCACCAGGTTGCAGCCCCTATTCCGGCTCCTCACCAATCTTTTGTTACGGTTTTGGTTGCACTTTTCTCCTCACCTTCTCATCTACGCGCTCCCTGTCCGTGGCCCCACTAAGTCGCGGGACCTCCTGGTCAACCTCCTCCTGGCCCTGGCTAAAGCGGCCATCTATAAAACCAGGGTGAGGAGGTTGGCCGATGGAGTCTCCTGCGACTGCGGGACCTATTTCCGATCCTCTGTCCGTTCACGTCTCCGAGCGGAGTTCCTCTGGGCGGCGTCCACCGACTCCCTTGACGCCTTTGAGGAGCGGTGGGCGCTGTCCGGGGTTCTCTGCTCGGTGTCCCCGTCCGGTTCCCTTCGTTTGACCCTTTGACCGCACTCCCGTCCCTGTTTTTCATTAGTTGTCCCCCGTAATTAGTTGGCTCTCCAGGCCCTGTGGATCTCCCCCTCAGGCTGGGGGGGGCTCCTTTCGTAGTGGACGAGCTCCGCCCGCCCACTTCCTGGATCCCAATAGGACCAGACTCCTGTACCTGCCACCTCTAGAGGGTGAGGAGCCCCGGTGGGCCAGCCTCTATTCCACCTTAGTGCCGAGGCCCGCCGGGGATATCAGTTGGCGGCTCCTTCACGGGGCCGTGAGCACGGGCGTGTATTTGGCGCGGTTCACCTCCATTCCGGACACCTGCCCCTTTTGCGGCGTGAGGGAAACCCTGGCGCACGTCTATCTGGAGTGCACCAGGTTGCAGCCCCTATTCCGGCTCCTCACCAATCTTTTGTTACGGTTTTGGTTGCACTTTTCTCCTCACCTTCTCATCTACGCACTCCCTGTCCGTGGCCCACTAAGTCGCGGGACCTCCTGGTCAACCTCCTCCTGGCCCTGGCTAAAGCGGCCATCTATAAAACCAGGGTGAGGAGGTTGGCCGATGGAGTCTCCTGCGACTGCGGGGCCTATTTCCAATCCTCTGTCCGTTCACGCCTCCGAGCGGAGTTCCTCTGGGCGGCGTCCACCGACTCCCTTGATGCCTTTGCGGAGCGGTGGGCGCTGTCCGGGGTTCTCTGCTCGGTGTCCCCGTCCGGTTCCCTTCGTTTGACCCTTTGACCGCACTCCCGTCCCTGTTTTTCATTAGTTGTCCCCCGTAATTAGTTGGCTCTCCAGGCCCTGTGGATCTCCCCCTTAGGCTGGGGGGGCTCCTTTATCAGTGGGCGGGCTTTGCCGCCCCACTTCCTGGATCCCAATAAGACCAGATTCCTGTACCCCACTGGTCTGGATCTGTCACAATAGTTAACTTCAGTAGAACAAGCATGTATGCTCATAGCTTAATTGTATCTAAGTATATTCTAGCTATGAAATGATGTTGTCATGGAAGCAATCAAGAATCAGCAATAAGGAAATTATATTTGATTGACCAAAGGGATCTTTTTTAACAATACAATGTGCTTTCTTTTTAATAATACATAAATGTTGAAGAAATATCTTTTTTAAAATTTCATTTCATAGTTTCATACTAATATATGTGTATATATATCTTCTCAGTGCTCAGTGTCATACTAATAAATATCTATATCAATATATCTTTTAAATATATACCTATATATATATACACACACAGACACACACCTTTTAAAAATATTTCATTTCTCAGTGCCTAAGATTTTACATAAGAAATGAGAAATGAAATATTTTTTAAAGAGATGTGAAACATAAAAAGGTGGCCTCCCCCCTACTGTTGTCATTCATGCTCAAATTCAATTTGAAATCAACAGGAGGAACTTTGGCCACAGCTAACATTCACTTTGGGCTCACACAATATTAGAGAGAGATCTCTAATATCCTCTGATTGACATGGCTACAACTACACTGACACAATATGTTAGTTGGGAAGGAAGAATAAGAAAAAGAGAAGATTCTCATTTGTTAAGTGGAAATAGATCAGTCTTGTGATGTAGGTATGACACACAGGGTACGTCTACACTAAAATAAAACCAAAACACAGCAGCAAGTCTCAGAGCCCAGGTCAACTGCCTTGGGCCAGTGGAACTCACGCTATGCGGCTAAAAATAGCAGTGTAGATGTTCCCTCTCTGGCAGAAACTCAAGCTCTGAAACCTGGTGAGTGGGGAGCTTTTCAGTGCCCAGGCTCCAGCCTAAGCGGGAATATCTACGTGACTATTTTTAGCCCCATAGTGCAAACCTTGTGGGTTCAAGTCAGTTGATCCAGGCTCTGAGACTTGCTGCTGTGGGGTTGCTTTTTTGTTTTCATTTTTGTGTTTGTTTTGAAACATAGGCATACGTACGGTTACAGTACAACTGGTAGCACCCAGAAAGTATGTGCATGTGCACACATAGGCATGCTCAGACAGGATAATTACTATGAAAAGTAGTTTTTGAAAAAGAAATCTCAGTTGTATATGCATATGTCCATGGAAGAATTAATAATATAGAAATAACTATGAGTAAATACATACTTACATTATTCTTGTTATTATTTATGCTGTATTCACAGTGAGCTGGGCACTTAAAAGAGGATGTCTATTCTGTGCACCTTTATTCTGACACACATCTCCCTTCTTTCTTTATCCCAGCATACACTACAGCCCCTTCCCCCTACACCTCAGAGAAATGGAACTGCATTTGTCAGTGAAGCAGAAATGTGTTGTTTCTATAATTATTTAGTCAGTCGATTCACTTTATATGCTGTAGGCCCTAATATTCGGCTGGGGCTTGGGAGCACTCAGCATACCCTTGCAGGGGGTGTTTATACAAAAGTGGTGGTCATAAACCATGGTTGGCCTCCTTGAATCCTGAGCTGGTCATGGGTGGGTGGACTCCTCACCACAAATTTGAGAAACAGTCGTATTTACACCAGCTGTCAGTGGCCCCAAGGATCCAATAAGCTAGCCAGAGATGGTTGAGGCACAAGGATACCCTAGCCTTGCTTCCTCTATTGATTCTACACTACCCAATTGTTCCGGAGATTGGAAAAAAGGAGGTAAAAACATTAGCAAAGGAAGAGGAGACACTCTTTCTATAATTTTAGCAGCACTGCCCAGGAGTGGAGCTCTCCCTATGATTTTAGCAGAGGGGGAGCTGTACACCACACAATCTACTTTGACTCCAATGCCACTGGAAGATCCTTCTATGCTGGAATGATTCTCCAGTGGCTGGCAATGCCAGCTGTAGGGCTATTTTGCTTAGGTAGCAAAGTGCAATGCAGGCCAAACATAGGAGAATATTTAGGCCCTAATTTTTTTTTAGAAAAGCAATGAACTTCTTTTTCCTAATTTTTATTTATTCTTTGTAGATTTGTAATGTGGTCATTTTACATCCACAACAACTGCAGCAATTTATTGAATTATTATAAAAAGAAAAGGAGGACTTGTGGCACCTTAGAGACTAACAAATTAATTTGAGCATAAACTTTCGTGAGCTACAGCTCACTTCATCGGGTGCATCCATGGAATGCATCCGATGAAGTGAGCTGTAGCTCACGAAAGCTTATGCTCAAATAAATTTATTAGTCTCTAAGGTGCCACAAGTACTCCTTTTCTTTTTGCGGATACGGACTAACATGGCTGCTACTCTGAAACCTTTAATTATTATGTTGCCACTGTGTAATGTGTTAATGAAAGTTAATAATACAAAATAAAATCTGTACTGCGGTGATATATGTTGTATGATCAGGGCCCAGACATTCCAAGGGGAGAAAAGGGACATGAACCTCAAAGAATATGCAGTTGAAGAACTGATTGTATACAGTGTTGTTGTGATATAAAAATATGTTAGGTAAGGTCTTTTTTGAAAGCTTGTAATGCTCTGAAGTTGATGGCCATTATGAGATATGGATACAGACTGTGGTTATGAAGCTATGTTTATAGAAAACTGTGCTCATAAATCTGTACTACAATTTCAAGTACACTTCACAACAGGGAGGGGTAAGTCTCAAGCCAGGTATTTGCACAAAACTAGGCGCAAGTAACAATCCATTGTACAACCCACAAAAAGGCAAAAACATAGGCCATTAAAGTTAATGGAAAGACACTGAGATAGTGGGTGCTGTTTATGAAACACTGGCTCCCCTCTCTTGCAGGGGGTATTCTGGGAAACCGTTCAAAGGCAACTTAAGTAACTTGGATTAGAAAAGGGATTTTATCTAATATGGAATTGCAAAGCCAGAAGTTGCATTGTTATGTTTATTTTATGTGTAACTTGTATATGTTTGCTCTCCCTTACTATTTCATCTTTGAATCTGTGGGGTTTTTTTTCTATTAAATAAACCTTGTGTTTATTTTTACCCCAAGCAGATCTCCATTATGCAAACTCTCTGGTGTGTGTGTGTGCCAAAACAAGCTGGTATCTGGGGATGGGGCTCCGGTTTCACGCCTTCACAGGCAGGGGACACAGCAGGGACAAACCAGAGGGAAAAGTCTGAGAATCTGGTAGTTACGAACTCAGGGAGGACAGATTTAGGGAGACTCAAGACTATAATGACTGTTGGTGTCACCGGGCAAGGAGTAACCATGCTAGTGGAAGCAAGGATGAGACCTTGTGCTTGTGGACAGGCTATTGTTGTCAGGGGTTTAAAGCAAAGTTGCACAGTATAAAGGCATCTAAGGTCACAGGGCAGGCAGTGACAGATCCCCTTACTGGTCTGGGTGATCCCAAAACGTCAAATGTGCCAAATCTATTAACTTCCCATTACAGATGTTTCTGAAAAAATATTAACTTTTTCTAAGTAGGGGGTTAAATAGATGTGTCTTACCGACAAGTGCTGCACAGAAATTGACAAAATTATGGATTGATAAAAACATTACATTTGGTGCCAAAGTGAAAATTTATCAAACTAGCATACTGACAGTATTACTCTATGGTCTGGAAGCAACTGCATTAGATGAAAGAGACATCAAAAGGCTGGAAGCAGTTGAAATTAAAGTTCTTTGAAACATGGCAGGTGTAAAGTGGAATGATTTTAAGACAAATGAAGAAGTCAGAAGGAGAGCAGGATATGAAATCAGGGTAGAGGATTGCGACAGTCGAACAGATTACAATGGTGAAGCGAAGACACTGTAGAAGACAAACAGATGATAGCTTGCCAAAGAAAATAATACAAACCCAACCAAGGTTAGTCCAACCTAGAGGCTGACGACTGACTAATTGGCGGGACATTGTACACAAGGACATAATAAGACTGGGCTTAATGGATAAACAAGCCACTGACAGGAATGAATGTGACACTGTGCTGCTCCCTGTGTCTGCAAGGATGGTATGGCATGAAAAGAAGATGGTGATATGTGGGAGGAAACTATCTGTTCTGAATATGGGCATGACATTTACCTTGGACATTTTTTTTCAATCTGAGATATATAAGGAAAACACAAGGACAGAGCAAACAGGTGCAAATATGTTTGAGGTTTTCCTGAATCTTTCAAATGAGATACAAATCTGAGGACTTGCCAGTGTTGCCGGCACCTAGTGCCGAGAGGCTGAACAACAGCTTGAGTTGGTTCGTTACCCGGTGTGCTACACCCAATAATCACAACGGGGTGGAGAAGCAGAAAAGTTTATTTGAAGCTTCAAAAAGGTACAGGGAGATTTGAATCTCAAATCCTGTACAACAGAGCAGGAAGTTACGCAGGCTTTTATACATCCTTTTTCCCAGCATACTTATCCAATAGCAAGCTGCTCCAAGTATCCATATAGCCAGCCAATCCAGTTCCCAGCTAGTTCCCTGATTCTCTGTATCATTTGTTAAACTATACATAAAGCTGCTTTATTCAGCATTGTTCTTCCATATCTCCCCTGTTTGGCCTTGCTTAGTTTCAGGCAGTCTGACTCTGCAACATACTGTTGCAGATTCTCAGCATAACTGCTGTGTGTGCCTCCAGGCGGGGGGGCCAAGGACACTTGGGCCTAGCACGCAGAGCTGCTGCGAGTGCCTCCAGGCGGGGGGGGGGGGGGGGGCAAGGACACCGGGGCCTAGTGCGAGGGGGCTTCATCGACACTCGTGGTCTTCCATCCCCTCGTGTTACCTAGTGGCCATGCCCCAGTGTTCCCAACACCAGCATACAGATTTGAAAGATCAGGATGGGAATACCAGGGACCACTCACTGACAATTCTCCCGGTGTGAGGGAAAATCCCGCAGTGGCCTTCTCCTGAGCTTCTCTCACAGTGTGAAGGGGCATGTCTGGGATGTGTCTGAGCTGAGGAAATGTAGCTGAGAACTGCTACTCTCCACTGATCCCCAGCAGATGTAACAGTCTGCTAGGGGCCTTTAAGGAAGTAAATTCATTTATTCACGTCTGAATATCAGTGTGTCTTAGCAAAATTTTTGGAAGCCTTCACAAGCCATTGCTAACTTTGAACACTCAGCAGCTGACCTCCCAGTGATCTGCTACACTCCATCCATCATCTCCTCAGTGGTCATCCCTCACTACACTGACTGTCCACCATTCCTTCCATAATAACTTTCTCAAGGTTATTTCCATCTCTGTGCCTAATGTGACCAAAGCACATAATTTTGTGTCTGTGGATTTCCAACATCAGGGTCTCCAATAATATTTCTAACAGAGGTATTCATCTTTTTTTCCATCCAGGAGAGGGCAAGCGTCTTCGCCAGCACCACATTTCAAAAGCATCAGTTTTCTTCTTGTCAGCAACTTTAGCTTCCCATGATTCACATCCATTAATCACCTTGGGAAAAGTTAGGCTTTTCATCAGTCATACCTTCATACATTTTCAAGATTCCACAGTTTTTCCATACTTACTTAAGGGAGCCCATAGCTGAGCAAGCCATCTGTAGTCTTCTTCTGATTTCTTTGGAACAGCCCCTTGGTTGGATATATGTGATCCCAGATAATTAAATTCATCTGCTGCCTCGACAGCTTGCCTGTCAATTTTATGTCAATCCTGCTTCCATCCTAGTTTTGTTAGTCATGTCAGTGTAAAGGCATGCAATGTACATGCATTTTGTCTCATTCAGGAACCGTACATATTCCTCACTAACTGTTTGAACAGACTCCAACATTTAGTGCCTTGTAGCAGTGTCATTAGCGTATCTGAGGTTGGTTAAGAGTTATCCGCCAATGGAAATCCCTGCTTCTTCCACTTAGTCTGAACTTTCCGAAGCTTGTCTCATTATACATTCTTCATAGATGTTAAAGCGGCTTGGAGACACCCTTGTCTCCCACCCTGCCCTGTGGTAAACCGGGGCAGGGTCACCTACTGCAGTTCGCACCATGGTCTGTTGGTGGTGGTGGTGGAGACTTGTGATTAGTTCGGTGAGATGCTGTGGAATCCCAGTGACTGCCAGTGTCTTTCAAAGACAGTCATGTTGGACAGTGTCAAACACTTTTAGGCATTTAGGGGGCCATTAGGCTCCAGTGTATTGGGTAACAGATTAGGCCCTTTACTCCTACTGATGTCAATAGCGCCTACTCAGCAAAATACTGTAAGTGCTTCAGTACATTCGGGGTGCTGCTGCTGACTGTAATGGCAGCAGGATTAGTCTTTGTGTGCCAATTTATAACCAGAAGGGGAATTTTGCCTGAGTTCTGTGACGGGGCAAGGCCAGCTGGCTATAGAAAAATAGTGGTAGATAGATATATTAGCTCCAGGCTAAACAAATCCCTGGTATCAGGTTAAGTGAAATGGAAGCTGCTCCAGGTCAATTAAGACACCTGGGGCCAATTAAGAACTTTCCAGAAGGCAGGGAGAATGCTAGGTTGGTTGGGATACCCGAAGCCAATCAGGGGCTGGCTGAAACTAGTTCAAAGCCTCCCAGTCAGTCAGGTGGGTGTGCATGTCAGGAGCCGTGGGAGGAAGTTGCGCTGTTGGAGAGGCTGAGTAGTACACATCATATCAGGCACAAGAAAGGAGGCCCTGAGGTAAGGGTGAAGTGGAGCTTGAGGAAGTGAGGGCTGCTGTGGGGGAAGTAGCCTAGAGAATTGTACATGTCATGTTTCTAAAAGGTCAGCTACCATAGCTGATACTATTAGGGTCCCTGGGCTGGAGCCCGGAGTAGAGGGTGGGCCCGGGCTCTCCCCCCCCACCTTTGCCCCCTGATTAAACACTGAGACTGGGAGACAACAGAGACTGTGCAAGGATGAGAAGAGGATGGCTCTAGACTGTTCTCAGTGGTAGCAGATGACAGAACAAGGAGTAATGGTCTCAAGTTGCAGTGGGGGAGATTTAGATTGGATATTAGGAAAAACTTTTTCACTACGAAGGTGGTGAAACACTGGAATGTGTTACCTAGGGAGGTGGTGGAATCTCCTTCCCTAGAAGTTTTTAAGGTCAGGCTTGACAAAGCCCTGGCTGGGATGATTTAGTCGGGGATCAGTCCTGCTTTGAGCAGGGGGTTGGACTAGATGACCTTCTGAGGTCCCTTCCAACCCTGATATTCTATGATTCTAAGGAAGGATAACTTCTCCTCACCTCCCTTGCTGGCTTATGATGAAAATGGCTCAGTAGGCTGTGACCCTTTTCCCTAGAGAAAGAAGGGTTACGTGGAGAGTCACAGTGAGCATCCGAGGCTAGCGAAATCCACCAGGAAACACGGGACCCATGGAGGCAAGGACAGAGCTTTGTCACAGTTCTCAAATAATCCCATGTGAGGGACCAAACTAACAAAAAGGAATACAAATTAATATAAAAGAAAAGTGAACTATAAATATAAAGCATACTGAAGATATGACCCTTACAATGTGAAAACCAGAAGCATATGATTGCCAGTTTCTTAGTACTCAGGTTTGTATGATTCATGATTCATATAGGGTCATTTGTAGAGCTGGTCAAATCCTGAAAAACAATATGCAAGATGAACATTTATTTGAAATCCAAATGGTATTTCCATTCAGCCCGTTATTATTAGTTATTCATAAACAGGGTTTTTCTTTATACGATTCCCCATAATCAGATGGGAACAAGAATATTAAAGCATGAGCCAGAGTGTTTCCTATCCTTCTCTTTGAAATCTTTCATCTATGAAAGTAGTGGAAATGATGCCGTCTGATTTTAGCTAACCAATAGCACACCATGAATAATGAAGAGAGAAATGAATGGTTCTCAAGCAATGCAGAGGCTATTTGTTCTCAAAAAATGTCCAATAATTTTAAACATATTGATAATCATTCCATTGGCAAATGATCTGTGAACAGAAAAAAAGACTGTGACTGATATTGCAACCTCAGGCAATATCTTTGGGGACCATGTTGTATTAAATTTCTATATCAGTGTGGTCCTGGGATTGTATGCAACTCCAGTGGCCAGGAACCAAAAATTGCAGATGATTAAGATGAATCACTTAGGTTGTAAACACCTCCATAGAGGTACCATCCCCTTTGCATATACGAGTTCAAACTGGGTTTTCCAGAGACTAAGAGATACATAAAAACCTTTTGATATGGTTGTCCCTTTTTGACCTGAGCAGCTACTCAAAATTTGGGGTTCTGTGGTTGTTCTGGTTAGGAACAGAAATTGGTAGTAGTCAAGTATTTCTGTGATGCAATCTTATTTATTTACAAGGAATGTACAAAGTCTTGTGTTTCTGAATGGAGAAGGAACCAAGAACAAAAAGGAGCAGTTTCTTAGTTTACCAGCCCTTCAAATACCATTAGCACACATCAAACTCAAAAACGCTCTCTCTAGTTTTTTCCAAGGTCAGCCTGTGCTTAGGGGCTCCTGCTTTGTTTTTCTTGCCTCTTTTCCTCTGCCTATTTCTGTTTTTGTCTGTGGCCTCAGTATCTGTGTGTTCTCTCATACTCCCACACACCCCAGCACAAACGTTTCCAGTTATGTTAATAGAAGAGTGAGTTCACACCTATCAACCTCATCAGGATTGTAATCCAGCCTGTAACAAGGTTTCAACCAGCTCATAATGAAAAGACTGGGTTTAGAGTGATTCCTGAGGGCCTTTTTCTGATCCAACAAACAGACTGGACCTTTTCTCCAAGAGGGGCCCCAAACCTTGCCGAAAATTTGGGAAGACTTTTTGGTCTATCAGGGCTCCATAAGATTGATGAATGACCTCTGGTCAGCTTTTAGCATGTGTATAGAGACTTCTGTTGTTTCTAAATTGTTTTCTATTGTAATGCTTTTACTTTAGGAATAAAGTGCTTTAGACAAAGCTGTGTGATCACTTTTAACTGCAGGCAATACACTGTTTATAGCCACTTGAGACAAAACAAAGCAAAAGCGCTGGCCTTTAGGCAGACTGGCTTGCTGGAGAGATCACAGTGTAAAGCTAAAAGAACAGAAGGACTTGTGGCACCTTAGAGACTAACCAATTTATTTGAGCATAAGCTTTCGTGAGCTACAGCTCACTTCAACCTAAAAAACCCCTGGTCAGAAGGAAGAGGGCTAAGAGTCCTTGCCCAGACACAGATGACGGCTGGATTCCTGAAACCTGCTGGACACTCCTCCAGTGGACCTGGGGCATGGGGGGGAAATACAGGTGCAGTTACCCAGAAACTGTCACACAGGGACATGCACAATATATATTATTTTTCAATGAATGATTAGACCATCTTTAATCGTAACTTTTCATTTCAGTTTAAAGTCCTCCCTTTCTGTTGCATCATGTTTTGATCCGAGATGACATTATTAATTTCCTCCATTATTCTAATTCAAGTCTACAACCAGCTCTCTGTTGGTTATTATATCGAGTTACTTGTCAAATGTGCAAGCAAAACAGTACTTTGTTAAAATGAAGGAAGTTCCAGAGGAAATAGTTAAATTTTGAGATTGTGCTCCTATTCCTAATTGATTGAAGGATGAAGGGGAAAAAAGGCATTAAAATAGATCCATTTTACCAGCACACATGCTTTGAGTATATGATTCCATATAATAAGACACTGGTACTTATTGAACAAAACACTGCAATTATGACTGATTAATAACCACTGCATTTTAATTCCTTTGTCTGGAATCGTGATAGGACAAAACTGACTGTAGAATGGGTATGTTGGTGATTCAAAAGGAGAGAAGAAAAAAGGAAATGCTAATGCTAAAGAAAAAATAATTAGTAATTATAATAAATGAATTTAAAAAAAATATGCATGGTGAAGGAATGAACCAGAGGAGATAAAAAAAAGTAAAAAAAAAAGAAAGATAGGGATTAAGTGATAACTGGGGGGATGGGGAGCAGAAGAGGTGGAAAATAAGAATCCAAACTTCTACTCTGGAGCACCTGTGGCATGTGGATCTCCAAATGTTCACATGTAAGGTGTTGCTGACTCCAGAACACTGTTCTCCTCTCTTATGGGGTTCCATGGAGCATTAGAAAGTGGGAGGTATTGAAGCAGGGGACTGGTTCTCTGTGTAGAAATCTAACCAGAGTTAATTCAGCTGAACATCCCACTAAATCATTTTGGCTCCCTTCTACAGTTACTACTGTCTATCTTTGGGAGACCGAGGCAATGGCAACAATGTTCTGCTGGACATGTGCAACCAGGGAGGAGCGTAAGCAGCGTAGGGAGGGACCAACAATTCATGAAGGATGACACCTACCTCTGCTGTTCTAGAAGGTTACTTACTCACATATTCCCTGGACGCATAGGGATAGTGTGCCTCATTCCTCCTCTCCTTCCAAAATCTACAGGTTCCCACCCACATCCTACCTCAGAGGATGTTTTAAAAGACCCGCCAGAAATTTTCCTTCCTTTATGGTCTCCTCCTCCCATGAGTTCCTCTGAGAGAGGGGGAAATCCAGTTGCTAACTGCTCAGCCATGCCCTCTTAGGATCTTCAAGCACTACTGGGAATGCTATTACTGCCTCACTGGCCTTGCATTCAGTTTGAAGTTCTACCAAGTCAGTGTTCTCCATTGACAAGGGAGGTAGCATGTTACATCCACTCTAAACAGTCATGCTAGTGGACAGCACATTTGAAAATCAGGCCCCTAATTTCTGACCTTTTCTTAATAGACTGAACTCAGTAGTCTATCTTATCCATTTATCTGTTTTTTATTAAACCTATCTAAGTGCTACTCGTCCTTTCTCTGTCTCAGGTAAACATAGGAAACCTGATGCAGATTAGGTGGGTTTTAGTGAGAAACAGTAAATGTTAATCTGCTTCAATATCTTGGAGTTTAAGCTGCTTGAGACAAAGACCTACTTTATTAGAATCATATAAATAATTAGTGATACCTCCTCTGCAGAGCAGTAAACTCTTTTGTCTCAAAGCATAACATATTCTGAAAAGATAACCGAGTAATGCAAGCAGTTTTTAGGGACCTGGATGATTCAAAGGATTGGCAGGAATCAAGAGCCTTCCGCCTCTGTCACTAATTCAAAGTTTTCCATGACTCTGGCATATGTAAAGAGAGTTGGTATAAGTGCAATTCCTAAAGGACAAGTGTCCACATCCTCAACTCACCACACCACAATCAGTAGTAACTGCCCCCCACCAGCCACTTGTGGGAAGTCTTAGACGGGAGCGTGAGGCCTGCATGAGCCATAGAGACTGCAATGACATCTCACCACTACAGGAGGCCTCTTCATTATTGAGGAACTTTGGCAAGGGAATGATGGGGACACTTACACTGCTGCTGTCTCTGCTTTACCTGTTCTTCTGATAAATAGGATCTTTGGAACTCTGTTTCTAGCATCTTCCATGATCACTAAAACAAAAAAAGTAAGAAAATACTGGTCCAGCATTAGAAGAATCATAATGTGACTGGAAAAGTTCAGTTTTTGAAATGGGGGCACCAAAAGTTACCATAGGCTCCTAAATCTCTATGTAGGCACCCTAGTAAAAATAGTCCAATTTCAAAAGTTACTGACCAACTGGATTTCCTATGAAATATATGGGATTTGTGGTTTGTCAGCACTTGTGAAAATAAGGCTACTTATATTTTGGTGCCTAAATTTGGTTTTACAAAATGCATTTTCAGTTTGAAAAATTATAATTAATTTAAGTACGGAATATAGCAAAAACAGAAAAATAAATATTAAATTCATAATGATAATCATAGAATCATAGAAAATTAGGGTTGGAAGAGACCTCAGGAGGTCACCTAGTCCAACCCCCTGCTCAAAGCAGGACCAACACCAACTAAATCATCCCAGCCAGGCCTTTGTCAAGCCAGGCCTTAAAAACCTCTAAGAATGGAGATTCCACCACCTCCCTAGATAACCCATTCCAGTGCTCACCACCCTCCTAGTGAAATAGTGTTTCCTAATATCCAACCTAGACCTCCCCTACTTCACTTTAGACCATTGCTCTTTGTTCTGTCATCTGCCACCACAGAGAACAGCTAAGTTCCATCGTCTTTGGAACCCCCCTTCAGATAGTTGAAGGCTGCTATCAAATCGCCCCTCAGTCTTCTCTTCCGCAGACTAAACAAGCCTAGTTCCTCAGCCTCTCCTCATAAGTCATGCGCCCCAGCCCCCTGATAATTTTCGTTGCCCTCCACTGGACTCTCTCCAATTTGTCCACATCCTTTCTGTAGTGGGGGGCCCAAAACTGGACACAATACTCCAGATGTGATCTCACCAATGCTGAATAGGGGGGGAATAATCACTTCTTTTGATCTTTTGGCAATGCTCCGACTAATGCAGCCTAATATGCCATTAGCCTTCTTAGCAACAAGGGCACACTGCTGACTCATATCCAGCTTCTCATCCACTGTAATCCCCAGGTCCTTTTCTGCAGAACTGCTGATTAGCCAGTCGGTCCCCAGCCTGTAATGGTGCAAGGGATTCTTCCGTCCTAAGTGCAGGACTCTGCACTTGTCCTTGTTGAAGCTCATCAGATTTCTTTTGGCCCAATCCTCCAATTTGTCTAGGTCACACTGGACCCTATCCTTACCCTCCAGCATATCTACCTCCTTCCCCCCCGACCCCCAAGTTTAGTGTCGTCCGCGAACCTTGCTGAGGGTGCAATCTATCCCATTATCCAGATCGTTAATGAAGATGTTGAACAAAACTGGCCCCAGGACCAACCCCTGGGGCACTCCGCTTGATATCAGCTGCCAGCTAGACATTGAGCCGTTGATCACTACCCATTGAGTCCGAGGATCTAGCCAGCTTTCTATCCACCTTATAG
Source organism: Lepidochelys kempii (assembly GCF_965140285.1). Classification (NCBI taxonomy): domain Eukaryota; kingdom Metazoa; phylum Chordata; order Testudines; family Cheloniidae; genus Lepidochelys; species Lepidochelys kempii. The sequence continues at coordinate 28,063,214 of NC_136387.1, forward strand.
TCCATTCATCCAATCTATACTTTTTTAACTTGCTGGCAAGAATACTGTGGGAGACCATATCAAAAGCTTTGCTAAAGTCAAGATATATCATGTCCACCACTTTCCCCATATCCACAGAGCCAGTTACCTCATCATAGAAGGCAATCAGGTTGGTCTGGCATGACTTTCCCTTGGTAATTCCATGTTGACTCTTCCTGATCACCTTCCTCTCCTCCAAGTGCTTCAAAATGGTTTCCTTGAGGAACTGCTCCATGATTTTGCCGGGGACTGAAGTGAGACTGACCGGTCTGTAGTTCCCCAGATTCTCCTTCTTCCCTTTTTTAAAGATGGGCACTATATTTGCCTTTTTCCAGTTGTCTGGGACCTCCCCCAATCTCCATGAGTTTTCAAAGATAATGGCCAATGGCTCTTCAATCACATCAGCCAATTCCCTCAGCACCCTCAGATGCATTAGATCTGGACCCATGGACTTGTGCATGTCCAGCTTTTCTAAATAGTCCTTAACTTGTTCTTTCACCACTGTGGGCTGCTCTCCTCCTCCCCATACTGTATTGTCCAGGACAGCAGTGTGGAAGCTGGCCTTTTCTGTGAAGACAGAGGCAAAGAAAGCGTTGAGTACTTCAGCTTTTTCCACATCATCTGTTGCCTCCCCCATTCATTAAGGGTCCCACACTTTACCTGACCTTTTTCTTGTTGCTGATATACTTGTAGAAACCCTTCTTGTTACCCTTCACATCCCTTGCTATCTGCAACTCCAGTTATGTTTTGGCCTTCCTGATTACACCCCTGCATGCTCAAACAATATTTTTATACTTCTTATAATGACCACTTTGAAGCATATAAAAAGTATTGGAATACTTGAAAGCCTCAGAAACCAAAACATTGGTCTCTAGCAGATGTTCACCTAATGTACTGATTCTCGGCACAAAATTGGGTGGGATGTTCAGGATTTAAATTATTTAATTGAACATGAGCAGCTAATATTGACAAGTATTGTTCTCTTTAATGCTGTTTCCCGAGGATGAAAAAGAAACAAAATGCAAATATGATCACTGAAGACAAAAGGAGAGTCCTGAGAATGACAGATGTTCTTCAACTGTGCTCTGTATCTAGAGAGGGAGAAAAATTTACTTTTCCCAACCAGGGTAACAGGTGTCTGACTCCTTTTCATCCCCTTTCCCTCTGTCTTCTCTTGCTGATTTGAATGAGCAGATCTGAAGCACCCAGCTTACCAATGGCTTGTATAGGGACCATAAGTAGCAAAACAACACAATAACCTTTGGATTTCTTATCACTGTTATACATATAGGTATCATTTGGAAAGTATTTGTTTTTTCTCTGAACCAGCCATAGCCCATTTCTGATGAAAATTACTACTGTAAGTACACTTGTAAAAGCTGGTAAAATACAATATAGTTTTAAGAGCTAATCCTATTAAATCTCTCTCTGACACTGTAATTCTATCTATTTGTCTTTCATGCAAAGGGAAGCTTTGTTGGCATATCTTCCAGAATGCCTTAGGTTCACTTCAACTTCTTCCATGGCTTATAGTCTTAGAATAAAGAATTGAATAGAAAATGCTTGTAATGTATACTGCAATGAAATGAGTTTGCTTCTTGCAGCTCTTTTCTATATTGCATGGCTCACAAAGGGCAGCATGCTTGGCACCAAATCCACAGGAGAAAGTAGAGTTGTATTATGAAATGGCAGCGGTTATTGCAGCATGGTTTCTGGACAAACTCACAGCTGTCAGCTCGTGGACCAGTAAAGTATGGAGTTAATGCAGGGAAAATGTTTAGCCTCTAGGGGAAGAAAGCCAGCTGCCGTGTTCATTAGCACCCTTTGTTGACCATCAAAGAACAGCAGTACCATCTAAGGTAGCACTGTCCCTGTTCTCTTTGCTGGAGGAAATTACTGGAAGATGCCCCATGTGTAGCCAGAGAATGGCATGAGTAAAAATACAAAAGAAAGAAAGAGAGAGCGAGATAGACATTGAGATATAGGCAATTTAACTCACTTGCTGGCTTTAAGGACAGACTTTCTTTGCTCCCCTCCTTTTGAAATGAAAAGAAGAGTTTTAGCTCCTTCCTCTTGAATGATCACTATAGAAGAAAAACAGCCCATCAAGTGGATATTTAACAGAACAGAAGAATATTTGTACCAACATTTTCAAAAGCTGTCACTGATTTTTGGGATCTAGATCATTGGGTGCCCAACTGAGACAGCTAGGTCTTGATTTTCAAAGAATGCTGAGCCCCACAGCTCCTGTTCAATTAAGTGGGAAACATGCATGTTCTGTGTCACAGTTTCTGGGTTAACTGCATCTCTGCTCCCTTTGTGGTCTCCTCAGGGAGCTATCAGACCTTTAGCTATCAGACCTCTAGTAGTCATCTCCCTAGGGGCAGGAATATGCCTTCCTTCTCCATCCAGACCAGAATTTTAGGCTTGCTGTCCCGTTACAATTCACCATACTTATCTCGGTGGGTCTGACTTTTTTCCAGTGCCTGCAGTTCTGCTATCTCCCAGGGGCTATGAAATAATTTACCAGAGACCAGCCAGCATTCACAAAACACAGTACGTTTATTTAGGACAAAAGCATTCGGGAGAAAACATGTAATAAAACAGTAAATGGTCTACATGCATGCTAAGTTTGCCAGGTGTCACTCATCTTCCACGTGCAGGCCCTGATAGGTTTTCAGAAGTCCTTCAAATCCTTCTAGTTACGATCTCATGTCAGTTCTTGGATCAAGTGAGGAACTTTGAGTCAGTTCAGGCTAACGCTTTATACAGTTTGGGGCTTTATTTCTCTTGGAAAAGGTAAAATGAGTCAGTGCTCCTATATCCACAGGGCAAAGCTTCAAAGGCTGGGTATCTGCATAACTGGTATTGGGACTTTGCATTAATCATCCCATAGTAATTCCAGATGCCACAGGAAACCAATGCACCAAGCCAAGAACCCAGAGACACATATGACACTTACTGATACAAAAGTGTATGCATAGTCTATGTGCCTATGGTATTTGGCACATTTCAATATAATAGTCATTGAAGTGTTCCACGCTTCCAAGCTCTCTTATCTGTCACACTCCATACTTTTGAAAATGAGGCCCCAGCTGTCTCAAAATCAGTAGCCCAAAAATCAGCAGCCACTTTTGAAAAGTTTGTTTTTTAATTTAAAGTTAAGTGCTTTGGTGGCTCAAGTTAAGAGAGCTCTACAGTTCCAGGCCTATTAAGCACACACAGCAAAATGTACTTTCTGATGCAGATTTCACTAGATGATACAGTTTGCAGCTTCAGACATTCCTTGATGTCTGCAATAAACTCCTGTGTCATTAGTATTTAGGCATGGTGGCATTCACTCTTGTCCTCATAAAATTGTTAAAATGTAGTTCCTTTTTTGGGTGTTGTTTGATTAAAAATAGAGAAGTTACAAAAGGTCAAATTAAGCAACATTCTGTTGATATTAATGGGAGTTTCATGTGATTAAAAACTGCAGAATTTGGCCCAAAGAAAATGAATCCGGATTCTTGTTTAAACAGTTAGGAACTGAAATGCAGTATTTCAGCTTTTAAATATTAAGTAACTAGAAAAGGTGTTTTAAACATTGCCGAGGAAATTGGCAAAGAAGTGTGTGCATGTGTGTGTTTGTGTTGTGTATTCATAGTTTATTTTGTCATATTTACACATGAATACATATAATAGTATATAATGCATAGTATATAAACTATTCAATGAGTGTATACTATATATATATTCATGTTTGTAAGTACCTCTCTTTGTGAGTGTTTCTCCCCTACACACACACACACACAGTTATACACCAGAGGTCGGCAACCTTTCGGAAGTGGTGTGCCAAGTCTTCGTTTATTCACTCTAATTTAAGGTTTCACGTGCCAGTAATACATTTTAACATTTTTAGGTCTCTTTCTATAAGTCTATAATATATAACTAAATTATTGTTGTAGGTAAAGTAATTAAGGTTTTTAAAATGTTTAAGAAGCTTCATTTAAAATTAAATTAAAATGCAGAGCCCCCCCCGGACTGGTGGCCAGGACCCGGGCAGTGTGAGTGCCACTGAAAATCAGCTCGCATGCCGCCTTTGGCATGCGTGCCATAGGTTGCCTACCCCTATTATACACTATACTTTTCCCATGTGGATGTACACTACATTTTCTAACCAGCTAATACTTAAAATAAAGCTGAAATATTGTATTTCAATATTGTCTAATAATGAAGAGGCAGGAATCTGTTTCAGACATCACGTAACAATGTAGACAAAAAGGGCCAGATCATCAGCAGATGTCTTCAGTGGAGCTGTCAATATGTCAGCCTAAATAGCCTATCCACCAGTACTATAACTATATACATAGACACATATGCAAGGGGTGTGTGTGTGTGTATATGTATGAGTATATACACAAGAGATGGAAAAACATTATTGAGAAATACAGTAGAAATAATTTATGTGCCCCTGTTTGTTGATGTGAAGGATGGGAAAGTAGGTCTCTGGTCTCCTTTCCACCTTGTTTTTCATAAGTGTCTTCTTAAACAGTTTAATTTTCCTTATAATGAATAGAGATGAGATCAACCCAAAATCCTGAATCTGCACATCATCAAATTTGGGGAAAATTAGGATCCAGATCTGAACTTTGCACCTCAGGTCCCTCCATAACTATAAACACTGCTGTTTGCAATCTGTTCTTTTGTAGTATTGATCACTCTCCAGGATCCATTTTCTTTATCCTGCCCACCACAATTTTTTCCATGCCCTATGGATTTTGATGTTCATTGGTCAAAAATTATTCCTTCCCATAAATGCAAATGCAAGCAACGAGACACATCCTCACTGCTTACAACTTTCCAATTCAAATTAAAAAGTCATGGAGGGTTGTGTCACAACCTATGATATCATGGGACAGCCAACAAGTGGCAATAAAAATTCACTAAAGGAAATGTTCATAGATCAAAATCAAGAGAGAGATTTTCCAAAACATAGAGTTTCTTTTGAAACTCCAGTAAAATTGTTCCCTTTACTTTAGACTTTCTTGACATTTCTGGGACCCCACTGTCCTTTAGGACCCCCCATCCTCCTCCCACACTTTTTAGTCGGTTTGTTCTTGATTAGAGATTCTACCACCATTATGAACTCTACTCTCTCTATATATCTATATATGAGGGAGAGATTTTTTTTCTGAGCTGTTCAGCAGAAAACATGAAAGCCACAGAAAGGTGTGGATCATGTTTCTGTGGCTTCTTGTGCTAAGGAACAGAGAATTCACTCAAGCTGCATAATCGTTTCTAGCCAGCTGTACGAGCACTTCCCTTGGTGACCTGATAATGAGCTCTCCACCTCCAGGAAACCTTTCCACTGGATTGACAGATGTTGGTCCTATGCACACTCAGAAACAATAGTTTGGAAGCTGACAGTTAACTTAGCCAAAAAAACAGATTAAGTGCCTTTCATAACCACTGAATTCCAGCCAGGTGCTTCTGTAGCTGACAAAATGCAGACGTTTTTGTTTTAAATTCCCTGTTTTCAAAAGCAGGTTGATCTCAATCACCCATTTTCCTTTTTAAATACACTCTTTCTGGTTATGGAAGGCTTGTTAACAAGTGGTTTGTTGCCAGTTATGGTTGAAGAACCTTTCTCCCACACCGTTAAAACATGCAAGGCAATGTTGATGCAAGGCAGCTATGTCGACCTAACCCTGTAGTGTAGACCAGGCCTAAGTCTCACTTGACTGTCTACGTGACTGCACTGGAGTTTTTCTATTTGCCATGTTGCCAACACTTTAGCATACCAACCAAAGGCTTAATTTGTACACTGTGCTGGAATGAGTTTGTCCCACAGGATTCCATGGTACAGTATAAGGAATATCATCTTGTCCAATTTATAACTGTCCAGAATAATTTCATTGAAATTGTGCAGCTGTACCAAGTACAAACAGAATTCTAGCACTTCAGGAAGGCAGATCATGAATTTCAACACTCCAAAATATTTGGACTCAATAAATAATTTATCCTTTAATTACCTACAAAGATCACATCAGTTTATATCTTTAAACACTGCAATACATGTGTTGCTGAATGTGAAATAAATTCCTGTTGTGTGCTATTAGGATTTCTTTGTTTGCTTGCTTGCTTGTTTTCTAAAATTTTGATCCAGCAGAAACTTTTCTTTTTACATTTTTATCCATATTTGATTTTTTGTAATTGAGAGTTAGAGAACTTATTTTAACATAATATTAAAGAAAGCTATTTTCTCACTTCTCCATTATGTTCTTATGAGACACAATTTCATTCTGAACATGTCATTTCCAAGTTTAGTGCCTTTGATGGAAACCATTCCTATCATTGATGGAAATTTCCTTTCCTTTAGTTTCTTTGATGAAGGAGAGCTTTCAAGTTTAATTCCTTTAACTGGAATGTTACACAGGAACAGTTAGGGAAGAGGATTAGGACACATCACCAAAGAGCCAAATACCCCCAGTCTCAAACAGCAATGAGCGGATCTGCAGGCGTTTGCCATGGGAATGTTGTTCAGCCTACGCAGTAGACAACTGCTTCCCGAGGGTGGGATAAGGATTGGGGGAGTGATAGCTCAGTGGTTTCAGCATTGGCCTGCTAAACCCTGGGTTGTGAGTTCAATCCGTGAGGGGGCCATTTAGGAATCTGGGGCAAAAATTGGGGATTGGTCCTGCTTTGAGCAGGGGGTTGGACTAGGTGACCTCCTGAGGTCCCTTCTAACCCTGATATTTTATGAATGGGATGCAAATAAAAAAGGGGCTGAATGCCACTGAAGGATAGCAGGTTCTCCTCTTGATTTCTACCCCATTTGAATCAGTAGAAGTTTAGCCATTAACTTAAAAGGCAGCAAAATCAGGCTCATATTATTCATTATAGCTGGGATGAGCCCTTTCCCTCTTACTTTGGGGATTATGGGCCAGCTCGAGTGATGTGGCTGGTACCATTGCCTCATATCGGTGATAGCTGCAGGAAAAGATCCTAAGTTTGGCCTGAAAAGGCCAGGATATTCTTTGTGCTTCTATATTAAAATTAACTATATCCGCAATAGGTGCTTAAACTCAGCTAACTCACATTGAGATCTGTGCTTATAGTGAGCACTATAGTTAGCACTATCATATGCCCATGTGTATCCATGACACAATTTAACATTCAACTCACGATATGACACAGGTTTCAGAGTAGCAGCCGTGTTAGTCTGTATCCGCAAAAAGAACAGGAGGACTTGTGGCACCTTAGAGACTAACAAATTTATTAGAGCATAAACTTTCGTGGGCTACAGTCCACTTCATCGACTGCATAGATATGCCACAGGTTATTATGGCCCTTTCAAAAAAGTTTTGTTTAAGTTTGTTCATCATGTTGATGGAGTTACTGTATTCATAGATGCACAGATTTTTAAGGCACAAAAGGACCATTAAGTCATCTAGTCTGATCACCTGTATAACATAGGTGATAGAATTTCATCAAGTTATTTCTGTATTAAGCCCGTAACTTGTGTTTGACTGAAGCATATCTTCCAGAAAGGCATCCAATCCTCCATAAGATGGAAAATCTCACTTCCCTTGGTAGTTTGTTGAAATGGATACAGATTTTAATGTGACATGCTGTGATACCCTGTATCATGAGGTTTGTGATAAGTTAATGCATCATGACAGTAAATATAAAGGCGCTCAGTCTCTCACATAAGATCTGATTCATTCTATTTAATTTTATTTTTAAGTATGAGTCAATGGGACATTTGCTACCAAAGTGAAGGCCCTAGTAGTTTGAGTGTTTTAATTATAACATTTGTGTCCTAGAAATGCGTTTTGGGTTGGTTTGTTTTTTCATTTTTATTCTCCACAAATCTGAGAGGTTGTCAAGGAGGATGAATTTAGTAATAGAAACATTTTGATTAAAGTGAATTTATTTTTGTTTGTAGCAGTGTGGCTACATTTTCAATAGAAAGACAGACAGGGTAAAAGTCATCCTGGTGCAGAGTGCCAGCACAAGGCACATATATAAATAAGTTTCACTTAAGCCCTAGAATATCTAAATTGTATTCTACATTGTATAGTATTCTAAGTCTTAAGTGGGATGTTTTGGGTGGTGCCTTAGTCTTATGCTGGTTTTTTGCATGAATTTCACCACTAGAGCTGTGCAGCTCCCAATGGGCATTAAAAAAAAGTTTATATAAATCCAAATATATTCAATGAATAAAATAAAAATCTTTATATCACCTGTAATTTGGAAAATTAAAGTTATCGCACCCTGAATTTCACTCCACTTTCCATACACATTATTACATTTTTTCGTATGGGTGTAATCCCCAAATTCAAAGCTTATGAGACCAAGTAGTTCTGTTGATTTTCATCATGTCCTCATTTTTAATAACTTTCTTGCTGCTGTAGAGAAGAAGTTTGTAATATAATGGGCAAAACATTGTGGGGAGAGCATGTAAAATATCAAATGGTGATAGAAAACCCCTGAGGAAAAATATTTACATCACAAAGTGTTCTCTTTTCAAGGAATCTTTGAAGTCTGCCATAGGACTCCACATACAAAAATTTCCTGCTTTGTTTCTTTTTTAAATTAATCATTTGAACATTTTTGGGGGCTTCAAATGTTTACTGGGTGATTATTAACACACTGACGTACTGAAAGAAAGCCTAGGAGACTACATATTCACCCTCATAGCCTTTTTATATTGTATTTTGACAAACCATCAATTGGAATTTTTAATTCAAAACTATTCTCAAATGTTGCAGCATTTTTACACAGTATATTATCAAAGTATCAAGTCCTTTGATAAGGATAATTAAACATGCCAAGTTTGTTTCCATAACCCTAAGTCTGCAATTGCTAAGACTTTTGTTATGTTACCACACTTAGTTCAGCTCTCTCTATTCAGAGCAAGGTCAATGGCAATATTCTATCCACTTATAATTCTTAGTAAAATTTAGCATTAAAGTTACTGATAACATAGTGAAATTGATGGGGAGGTGGAATAAAAGCAGTGGACATGAGAAAGTGGGCTCCTAGAAAGCTCATGAGAAACAAAGAAAATCTGATATATACGACATCAGTCATCAGAGATATGGGGCACCAGAAACAGTTGTCAACTGTTGTCTTTGCTGTGTAGACAAAACAATATTTTAGGGCAGTTGAATGAGTTGAGAAAAAAACTGTGCCCATATTTCATTGCCTGAATGTTTAATCTTGCAAAGGACTGAGCAATTCTTGAAGTTGCCAAAGACCCCCCCATTGCCACAGAAGTCAGTGTGGTTGTGGGCTCTCAGCACCTTAAAGGATTGAGCCCCAACTGCCCTACCCTGGGAGAAGCCAGGCTAGGACCCTCCCAAGGAAAGGTTTACGCTCAAGTGCATGGTTTCCTTATTTGTACATGTATACCTACTGCAAGGCTTTGATCCTTATGCATGCACCTTCTGCAGAATGTTCCAGTATGAATAATTTGTGCTGGAGACAGTCATGGGTAAACTGTTTCTGCTAGTCAACACATGGGTGCAGAATTTATGTTCATCTATGTTAGGAAATGTTACATTTTGCATCATAATTTGGCCCCCAAACTTGAAGGAAATATTTATGACCCTATCTAATGCCTATTAAAGCCAGTAGCTTCAAATGGCTTAACATTTTCTTTGTATCACGACGTAATATCTGAAGGGGGAAATCTCTCCCCTATCCTATTTCATGGTGAATAACTGGCTGATCCTTCTCATTTGCTTCCTCTTTATCTAAGGGGATTGGAATTTTACAGGGCTGATGCCCTTGATTTTTGTCATTCATATATACTCCCAGCAGAAATTCCATTCCACGGAATAAGGCCCTATTTATTTTAGATTTACGTAGAAGTTGGCAAATTAAAAGTATTTTAATAAGGTGAGTAATGATAGCTCAGGAATAAGATTTAGACTGAGTGTCAGTGCCAATGAGTGCATTAACGCTATTCAAAAATAGTGCATGTTAAATGGCACACTACTGATAGAAGTTGATTATGATAATTTCGTAGTGCAAATTTTTGAAAATCAGATACTATAAAAATATACCATTAACTTTATGTTAATAAAATATTTTGCTTGGTGCCTTTTAAATTATTCATTTGAAGTAGTCTAAAAATATAAAAGAACTCTTATTATCTTTCAATTTACATGATTACTTTAAGTTCACTTTTTTGGTTTAACATAAACAGAGTGTAAAATTCCCATCAAGCTTTTGAGTATTTAAAATGTGTAATTTTTATGCAAAAATAGGAGGTTGTTAGGATTTTAAGCTTGCCATTAGTATAAATATAATTTCAATTTCTGATTTGAACTATTTTACACTTCTTAGAAATTACCATGTTTGCTGATTTGAATAATTATTTCTGCTTTGATTATGTATGTGCTCTTTTTAAAAACATATAGTTAGTTTAAAAAATTAAAGGTTAAGAAAACTATTGAACTGCTTTTAAAGTGTGATTCTAGATGCTCCATATCATTAGTCTAGGGACCAAGGTCATCCTGGGAGAAGACGATTGATTGAATAATGAAGTCATTCATTTTTAATTAATTTGGGCCATGTATTAAGTAGAGTGAAGTTAATCCAACAGGACTCTCCACAACATTTAAACCGGGGCTGCGTAGCACAGGCATCATGAAGTGAGCAAGAAGCCTACAAGTTTGGTTGCATGAGGAAGAAGGGCTCTCTCCTCCATTCCCATATAGGCACTGATTCAGTACAAAGTACTTATGTATGTGTCTAAAGCATGCAAGTTGTGCCATTCAGTCATCTGACTTTAATGGGACATTAAACTGCTCAGCTGTGGGGCAACACCAGAAGAATATATCTTCAGCTAACATGAGTGCAGGGAGTTCTGACAAGAGCTGTGTGCGAGCCCCGTTGCTGTGACAGGCCTCAGAGAAGAGATGCCTTCACTTTATTTTCTTCCCGAAATGCCCTGTGTTGTGAGTGGCTCTGAGAATTTATCATTGTCCTAGACTTCTCTGGGAGAGAAACCCCAGAAAAGATATGACTTCACCCTCACTGGCCCTAATTTCTAGCAATAGTTTAACCCTCCATCTACACATTGGCTTGAAGCAGCAGCTGAGCATGTCTTGATTTCCAGGAAAGAGAAGGAATCATAAAAGTAGCAAATTCTAGAATGATTTTCAGCAATAAGTAGAAATCATGATGAAATTGTCTAATCTACTTGCTATTTGCTATCATTAAAAAATACTTTGTTCTTGTGTTTATTCCAGTTGTATAGAGGTGTCCTGGGGTCCCTGACAACATTGTTTGGTTTACCTTGAACGCTGATGAAAATTAACACTATACTATTTGCCTACCAAAGACACCAAAAGCGAAGTTTTCTTGTAAACAACTTGACTGATGCCCCCAGAAACTATTGAGTGAAAAAGATGGAAAACTAAAGAGATCAGCAAGAGAAGCTGCTCAATGGGATCTTCCTTGCATGATCAAGGATTCATTAGATGTAAATGCTCAGGTCCCACAAAGGTAAAAAAGCTTCAGAAAGAAGCAGGAATGTAACAGCTGCAGCTGCTGAAGCCTCAGGTGCCTTCAGTAAGTAGGCAGAGAGTGATACAAAACCAATGAGCATTGCAGTTAATGGACGATAGATGTTCTCCTGTATTTGACAGCATGCAGTAAAGTATATAATTTTTTTAATGTTGGTTGTTTAATTCAGTAAGTGACCCTAGGGATTTGATCTGTTACCTGGTTCTGATATTTTTTAACCATTTAACCAAATACCTGGACATTTTAGACATTTAGTCCAAATTTTTCAAACCTGTGTGCCTAAAGTTAGGTACTTAAATCCATATTTAGGGACCTAAATCAATGACTGGATTGTCAAAGACACAGGTCATTGTAGGTCACTGGGACCTAAAGGTGCTTAGCAATAGAGCTGGTTGGAAAATTTCCCTGAAAACATTTTCTTCCAACGAAAAATGGGTAAAATATTTGCAAACATTTTCTGACCAGATCTACTTTATGCCTTAATCAGTAAACCAGTTTTATGCAGATGCCTTGCTTTAGATTTGAAAAGGTTGTCAATCAGCTGGTCAAATGAAATGGTCTAAATGTAAATGGTAAGGATTTTTATTCCTATGTACATACATGTAGCCAAGACAAAGGCAATTTAGGAAACAAGTTTACTGTGACATCGAGAAATAGAATATGTTTACGACTATATACTGGGTGCATCTTAGAAGTTTTAAGGTAAACTGGGGCACTGCAGATAGTATTCATTTAATGGGTGTATACCAATCATTATGCACTATTTCACCATTTGGCTTGGTTAGGTTTTTGCTCTATTTACCAGTTCCTGTTGCACATCATGTCCTAGAGATGCTTTGAATGGTTTGGCAGAAAGTTTATGCATCTCTGCTGATGGGGCGGGGGGAAGCATTTTGATACCTCAGACACTAATTACCCATAAGAAGTTATGGATAGTGAATATTCAGCCTGAAGCCTTTCTGCAGATACGTGTTTCAGACAGAAGGGGTTAGAGTCAGCCCTGTCATACATGAGGCTGTGGTACTGAAAAAGCCTTTGGGGCATATTTTCTTTATTTTGAACTGATATAACATATTGTGATACATAACATCAGGCTGTGTCAAAATGATAATCAGCTCAGTAGTGTAAAAGATTGTGGTTTTCCTTAAACAGGAGTTTGTTTTAAAAAAAAACCCTGAAACAGACACCAGGGAAAAAAAGTTCTTCCTCAATTTTTCACATTTTTATCCTGTCTTTTATATGGAATTGGACTAACTCTCTGGGCAATGCTTTTCAATTTGAATTGATTTATCAGGTACTTATGTAATTGTAATTCATTCGATGAAATGTAACCATGCTACATGTAACCATAAAATTACAGATTTGCAGTTTCAGAATGATGAATATACATTCAGTAGACATCTGTTGCATTGACAAGAGAAAGGTAATATGGTATTTCCATATATACATCTACATAGTTCTCCCCCAAAATCACCTGTAGCTCTGCAAAACACACATTCTGTGAGATGGAAGGGAGTAGACCTAATTTTGTTTCTTAGATATAATTATTTTCTCTGCCCCCCAATTTACAAAGTTACCTTCTTCTGAGCAAGGAAAATGGGTAGAACTCCTTTCAGAGTTCATCAGTGCCATTCATTCATCCAGAGCAAGTCACTATGAAATTCTAGCCCCATTTGAAGTCAACAGGAGATTTGTCTTTAACTTCATTGGGCCAGGATTTCATTCATGGTACTTTTTCTCCTCAAGGACCAAAAATGATGGTTTTTCACTACTTCCAGCCCAGGGAATCAGAAATAAATCAAACGCAGATCTCTCACTATTAATACGGAAACGGACTTCTAGGTGTGAAATAATCCCTCCTTCCTAAACTTTGGGAATGCTTGGGTCCATTTCCCAGCTCTGACCATTATCTATGCACTGCCTACCTAGCACCTATTTGCTACCATTAAATATTTTTAAAATGAAGGGATAGATTAAAAAACACTTTAGATGTGTAATTACATGCCTATTTTGCACAAAATTACTGGATGGCGCAAATCAGGTAATTGCAAATGCAAATTGCCAGAATTAGTAATTTGTTCATTCACTTACTGCACTTGCCTTGCACATGTGAACATTGCATGTAATACTCACATTTCTGAAAATCTGCTTCTGAAAATATTGTAACTTTGCTTGCTGTTTTCTAATTTTATGTTTTTCTTAGCTAAGTTTCTTTTTTTTTTTTCTTGTCCCTTGGTCAGCTATCATAAAACCCAGACACTAAACTATGACAGAAATTTTTTCAATGGCATTTGTCTCCTTGGGAGGAATCTGAGCTTGTTTTACTGGCAACTATGAACTACCACTGGGTCTGTCATGTGGTTAGGTTGCAGATGGCCTGCCTGGGTTGCTTGTTTCTACCGCATGAAATCTCCCCTTGGACCCTGCTGTGATTCTGAGAAATGTATGCCTCATGAAAACAAGATCATGTTTCACTTGTCTATGACATTAATCCTCATTGTCTCAGCCATAGGGTTAGTTGTATAATACAGCTGCTGCTTCCGGTGAGAAAAGGTAGGAGTATCAGGGGGATGGAATGGTGAGCTATAATGAAGGACTTCACACAGACATCATACATCCTGGCTTGCCCTCGAGAGATGCTACCATAGCTAATAGGGAGAGTGAGTGCGAAAGAATTCTCACATGCAAGCTTGAGTCCATTACAGTATCAAATTGAAAACTTTTTTTCCATGGGCTCACCAGTACTAATAGGTCTTAAATGACAAACTTTCCTAGTTTATAGTAAAAAACAAAAAGTATTGACATATTTCCTAAAATAGCCAAGCTTCTTTTTTTCACAAGAGCAATTTCCATGTAGAAAGAAGCTCTTTGGGTCAGTGTAATTCCCCACTTCTTCCCCCTGCTGCTTTCTCTCTAATGTAACTTGTTTCTTCACAGGGCCCTGATACAAAACCAGAAGCAACATTGTGGCTTGTTGTTGAGGGTTAGTTTCACTGATACCATTTACACACACACAAATATTAAATATCAAAAACTCTCGTTATTCCAAAGAGGACTAATGGGTTTACAACACTAGCATGTACATCATGGTTTCAGCACGAGATTACACTACAACCTAAATGATAAGAATATGAACACTATGTCCTGTTTTGTTCTTTATAAACTCAATGCTCAGGAAAGGTGTCCAGTTATTAGTTCGGAAGTCTGTTCTTTTATCCAGAAACACAAGTACAGCTTGGACATAAACAGCAAGGGGCATATTTTCAAAAAAGCTCAGTGCCCATTTAGGCACTAAACAATGTGATCAATTTTTCAAATCCACTGAGTACTTTGGAACATTTGGCCTGATTTTTAGTGCTAAGCAGAACTGGTTGAAAGTTTTCCAATGGAATGTTTTTCTGTCAGAAAATGACATTTTGTCACAACAAAAACTTTCTGTGGGAATGTGTTGATTTTGATTAAATTTAATTTAGGAAAAAACATTAAGTATTTAGACATATTCAGTATGGAACATTTCATTTTTTGCTTGTTTCATAACCTTTGAAATAATTTTTTATTTTATATTATAAAAATTAAAAAATAAAGGCAAAAATGAAATGTCTTGATTTTATAAACAAAATGTTCTGATTAACCCAAAATGAAATTGTTTTGAAATCTTTGTTTCTTCGAAATGTCAGAATTAGAGAATTTACCATGAAATGGAAATTCTCGTTTCTGCACCGCTCGAGTGCTGAGCCGTTGAAATTGTGCCCCTGAGGTCCTTTGAAAATCTGGCCTTTCCGTGTAACTCTACATTGCAATAAAAAACCTGTGGCACTGACTCTCAGAGACCAGGTCAGCTGCCTTGGGCTCATGGGGCTTGGCCTGCAGGGCTAGAAACTGCAGGGTATACTTTTGAGCTTTTGCTGGTGCCTGGGCTTTGTCACCCCCATTTTGTGGATCTCAGAGCCCAGGCTCCAGCCCAAACTTCTACACTGCAATTTTATAGCCCTGAGTCCCACGAGTCCAAGTCAGCTGAGCTGGGCCAGCTGCTGTCATGACGTGAGTCTTTTATCGTACTGTAAGAGTTTACTCTGAAAGCCAGTATGCTTGAAGAAGCTCCAGCAAAAGTGAGCTTCTTTCTTCCTTTCTGACATTTTGATAAATGTGGATCCTAGTGCTTGCTTTTCCATCATACCACTTTATAAAGCATCATATGCAGTTGTAACGGATATCAACAAAAAATGGCGAGATGTCTGGAGTTCAACAGGTTAGGTCCTACTACAATTCTGCAGTCAGCAGATCCAAGAAAAAGCTTCTTTCAAAAAATGATCACTCTCCCTTGTTTCTATTGATGCCTCTAATATAAACAAATGCTTAAAAATATTATTCCAAAAAGACTTGTTATACGTTTTCCAGGTGGTTTGATTTTAAATTTTTTAAATTATTTTGCACCCTTTTCTAAACCTCCAATATTGGATATTGGATGTGAGGGATCAGCAATCTGATCCATTATGTCAAGAGATGGGATATTAGATTTGCTGGAACAATGGTCTGATCTGCTGTGACAAGAAACAAGATACTAATCTGGATGGACCAGTCACCTTACAGGCAAATATGATAGCAAACAGACCGGACATTAATAGGATTTTAGAATGTGAAATTTCAACATTTGGATCAGTTGCAGAAGGATTTTATTAATTATTATTAACATATGTTGCTATGGCAAATAGCCTGATTTTGGAAAAAACAAAAATGAGAAAAATAAGTTAATTATCTCACAATAGCAGGCTTGCCTGACAGAAAAAAAGATGTCTTCCATCTCAATGCACAAAATAGAGATTGAGAAGACTATTGGGCCACATTCTATCTTCACATTCAAGTGCAAGACCCCCCTCAGTTCCGTGGGTGTTTGTTTGAGGGCATAATTTGGTCCGTTCATAGATCTGCATGAATCAGAGAATATAAAATAGTAGGATGTAACAAATTACAAGGTACAAATGTTGCACCTTTCTAATTTCCCATTTCTCTCCCTCTTTCTGAAGTAAAAAAGTAAACTAAAGCAAAACCCCGGCCTTCTCTTTGATTGCTGAGTAAAGGTTAGTGACTTCACTGCTTATTCTGGGAAAGGGAAAAAAAATTTAAAGTACATCTTCCTGGGGAGTAACTATGAGTAAAGACAAAGCTACAATTTTTATTTCCACAGTGTCTTACCACCTGGTTTCTTTGTAAGTGACCTTGGGATTCTAAGGTATTCACTCAGTGGTAGTTTACCACTTGAAAATTATTTGCCTTCCAGACATGGGGCTGGCAGCTTTATTCTTCTTGTATAGCAATTGTTCCACTCTGACATTTGTGCTTCCATCCAGATCCCACTGTTTGCTATTTATTAGCATTTTATCACATTTATTTTAACACATAGTCTTCCATAGTCTTCCATACTCATTTACAAATCCCCTGAAATTAGCTAAGAGTCATAGTCATAATTTTTCAGCAGAAATTGGACATTTACAAACTGTTGAAAGGCTGTGCTGGCTATGGGAAAAGAGGTAATCCAAGCACTAATCTTATGAGCATCCATCTGAATAACCACCTTCCATAGACAATGGAAATACCCAGTCTACAGGATTTCCGAGTAGGCTTTTAGATCCAGATTATCTATTGACTTCTGGCCCCTTTGCACGGCCACACTGGTGAAAAAGAACCAGAAAATAGCCAGATCTTAGTGTGTTCTCCATTGGCTCCTGCCAATGTGCCAGTTCCCATGCTCAGACTTGGTATCAGGGGCAGGGAAGGTGCATGGCTGGAATATGCCACACTCCAGGTATGCTCTGCTGATGCATGATCCCTTGCTCTAACCCATGTCAGGGCTTAAACAGTAAAGATATATCCTGAGAATCTAGGAGCAATAATTGAGTCTCTGATAGACCCCATACCTTTGCAGTGGGCAGAAGCTCAGCAAACAAACATTCTAGGCCTTAAAGTGTTTATATATGAAATATTTATAGACATATTTAGTAGAGCTTTTCACTTTTCAGTAGTTATTTCAAATCTAAGGTTAGCAATGACCAAAAGTTCTTCTCATCTGATGGTCAATATTATGTGGCGGCCAATATGAAACGAGTTTGATACTTGCAGTCCAAGTATCAGTTGATAAGGTCCATGATCCACCCCATGTCATCCACTCCCAGCTTCTGGCAGTCAGAGGCCAGGGACACCAAGAGCTTGAGGTTACATCACTGACCATCTTGACTAATAGTCATTGATGCACTTCTCTTCCATGAATTTATCTAATTCTTTTTTTAACTCTGTTATAGCTTTGGCCTTCATAACTTTCCCTGGTAATGGGTTCCGTAGGTTAACTGTGTGTTGTGTGAAGAATTACTTACTTTTGTTTGTTTGAAACGTATTGCCTTTTGTTTGTCATTGATTGCCTTTTCTATAGAGCAATAGCAAAAACAGTTGTCAGAGACCCATGGGGGAAAAAACATTTTTTTTGTAAACTTTTGGAGACTCTGTAGATTGTTTTAGCTGAGGAATATTGTTGCAGCTCTTAATTTTGTGGCCCTGTGTATATTCGCCTATCGTGCCATTTGTTGGAAAAATACTTAAATTTTTGTTTTTATAAAAGAAATACAGCTGAACATTTAAAGTAAACTGTTATATAATATAAAAGACATAAGGATGCAATTGATTTTTATATAGCAATTCTCTTTTGTATTATAGACTTATAATTTTTCTCAATCAGTGTAGCTTGGATAATTTAGTATCGCATGCCCACCAATAGCACTGTATACTTTTCATCATAGACAAGACTATGTTTATCTTCTCTCTGTCTTCCATGTATCATTTTGAAAACTGACCCCTTGCTGCCTTTTTTCACTGGGAGACAATCATTGAACCATGAGGAAAAGAATGAGTCTTGAGTCTATGTGACATATAAACACATATATACATGCATAAAATAATCTTTAGAAATCCTTTGTTTAGGACAAGCAGTTGCTCACGTTTTCAAAATGGTGTGATAGGGTAATCCAAAATAGCAATTACTAGCTTAAATAGAAACTGTTCTTGAGAACTTTGTTCGGTATTTGTGGCTGCTTTTATAAATGTTTACTGTATTATTGTTAGTGGATGCAATGGGGAGTTGGTGCTGTTAGTTAATAAGCCTATGGTTAGGGAGAAAGGCATGCTATAATTTGTCCACCAGGCTCATGTGCTCAGTATGGTTATTTATGGAGCGCATGCTATTATTGTATTTGGAAAATTGATACATAGCCTTTTTTTAAGGTACAGTATCTATTTGTTAGTACAGTAATCAAAGAAATACCGGGGTCATATCCTCAACTGGTATAAATCAGTGTGGGCTGGCTCAAGTCCGAGCATTGTGTCTAAGGATTTAACTTTTCTTTTCTTTCTCTTAAGTTGTCTCTAAAAATGCAACCCACTTGGCTTCATCAACCTGCTTGGTTAGAGGAATAGGGGATTTTTCGGAGGGAAGTGGTGGCAATACTGTTCCAGTGCATGGAAGCTTCCTGCATTTCTAAGGATCCCAATTTATTGAACAGAACCCATCAGGCTGACTTTTGCAAACACACTGGCCAACCTCCAAAAGTATCTTGTTTTGGATGGACTTAAGAGACTGTATTTTCAGGGGCTCACTCTTCTCTCCCCATTTTGCTTCCCTTTTTTCTTCTTTTTTCAGAGTTTTGCACTCTGTTTAGACTTAGGGTGACCAGACAGCAAATGTGAAAAATCGTGACGGGGGTGGGGGGTAATAGAATCATAGAATATGAGGGTTGGAAGGGACCTCAGGAGGTCATCTAGTCCAACCCCCTGCTCAAAGCAGGACCAATTGCCAACTAAATCGTCCCAGCCAGGGCTTTGTCAAGCCTGACCTTAAAAATATCTAAGGAAGGAGATTCCACCACCTCCCTAGGTAATGCATTCCAGTGTTTCACCACCCTCCTAGTGAAAAAGTTTTTCTTCATATCCAACCTAAACCTCCCCCACTGCAACTTGAGACCATTACTCCTTGTTCTGTCATCAGCTACCACTGAGTACAGTCTAGATCCATCCTCTTTGGAACCCCCCTTCAGATAGTTGAAGATTGCTATCAAATCCCCCCTCATTCTTCTCTTCCACAGACTAAACAATCCCAGTTCCCTCAGCCTCTCCTCATAAGATATGTGTTCCAGTCCCCTAATCATTTTTGTTGCCCTCCACTGGATGTTTTCCAATTTTTCCACATCCTTCTTTTAGTGTGGGGCCCAAAACTGGACACAGTACTCCAGATGAGGCCTCACCAATGTCGAATAGAGGGGAACGATCACGTCCCTCGATCTGCTGTCTGTGCCCCTACGTATACATCCCAAAATGCCATTGGCCTTCTTGGCAACAAGGGCACACTGTTGACTCATATCCAGCTTCTCATCCACTGTAACCCCTAGGTCCTTTTCTGCAGAACTGCTGCCGAGCCATTCGGTCCCTAGGAATCTATATAAGAAAAAGCCCCAAAAATCGGGACATCTGGTCACCCTATTTAGACTCCACTGAATGCCTAAAATTCTTGTTACAATATTGCAGGCCCTCAGCCAATACTACCAGTAGAAAAGAAATATCCTAGTAGTGAGGATCACAAATATTGCCCTTTGGTACTATGAGCCAACTGTGGAAAAATCTGCATTAACGGTGTGAACACAGAATACTTCCCACTTACCACAATTACCAGGCACCTCTACACAATGACAATGGTCTTGGCTAACTTTATACAGACACCATTCTAACCAAATAGCTCTTGCACTCCTAACCATCTAAGATATACAGTACATACAGGAGGCGTGCAGAGTAAATGTATGCTTCCCAGCCACCTATGTCAAAATACGTAGGTTATTCTGAGTCTCTGTTGCTGGAATAAAAAGTTTTCTCTGGCTTCATCCAGCCCTAAAAGTACCTTTCTGTTTTAGTTTTGTTATATTTTAAGACTGTAAAAGATAAGTTTTAGGTGTAATTGAATCAGGCAGCATTCAGGTTGATTAGACAAGTAAAATCTATTGATGACTTGGAAATAGCAGACTAAAATACAGCATAACACAACTAGCTTAACTGCGGGGGGAAAGCTTCAGCTGGTATATTTCAAGAAGTCTTAGTCATCAAATGAGGAAACCTTATTCATGAGCTTTCCACCACATGGGTTCTACGGCATTTATGGTTACTAAGTTCCTTATTAGTAAATTCATTTTTAAAATGAGATGTTTTAACTATATATTCAAAAGAGGACATATCCTTAGGTTCATATTTGAGTTCTATATCCCTCTCCATAGTATATTCAACTTGCATTCAGTAAGTTCAATTCACATATATAATATAAACCCATAAATAATATTCTATATAGTTGTATAAGAAGCTATGAAACACCCACAATTGTTTATTATTATTTTTAGGGCCTGTACATTTAGGGCCTGATTTTTTAAACATGCTAGTGAGGCCAATGTGTGCGCAAAATATGAACACAATTACTGTAACAGTATGTGCAAACCACAATACTTACCTGTTCAAATTCATAATTATCTAATTTGCATGCACAGGCACAGTAACTGACAGCGCAAATTAGGTGTACAAATGTGCATGCATGTTTTGTATCTGCCTTTTTAAAAAAATGTTAAAAATCAGATAGTCTGGCTTTAAGAAGAGAAAAGTGTAATTCTTCTTTCTGAATCAGATATTCCAATTTGGCTCATATAAAGGTTCAGTGGAAAATATCATGAAGCCCTTTAGTTCTTGTGCAAAATGTCACAAACTGAATTGTTTTTGCAAAAATCTTTAATCAAAATTACAACCCCAGACATTCACCTTTATAAAAGAAAGAAGGCTATATTTTAGCTGTAGATCATTACTGAAAACTATTGTAGGTTTGGGGTTGCTATATTTATAAGAGCAAATATTGAACAATGTCTCTATCTGTACAGTTTCCAGAATTTCTGAACACAGAGAAACTAATTTCCAATAGCCAGTTAAGCTTTGCTACTAAGAAACAGCTCTATATGGCATCCATTAAGCTTGTGCAACAGGTGAAGAGTGAAAGAAGGAAAACAGTCAAGAAGCCACCTATTAATAGATGTAGGTGGGTGGGAAGGGTGAGAGGCAGAGCAAAAAAAGCAGTTGCAACAGCAGCTGCACTTTCTGCCAGATCCAGAGTTTCACCAGACCCATCAGTGTTTCCCATTAGATATACATTATTAATACATTCATTATTCTTAATTAATAATGTATATATAATAGGGAATACTGGTGGATCTGATGAAAACTCTGGAACTGGTGCCCACTTAATATATACACACATTTATTTCCTATTGGTAGCAGTATTCCCCATTATCGGCACAGGAAATCTCTCTCAAGTCAGTTAAAAAAAAAACCTTCTAAACTGGGTTAATATTGAAAGTATGATCACTGTAATTGCTTTAATCCTGCAGAATGTTGTTTTCTGTTTGCTGTGTGGTGTTTTGCTATACATACATGAATAAAGAATAATTCTAAACAAGAAAAGAGAGAAAAATTTGGAAGGCTGGTTGATTTCTGTTCTTTCCCCACAACAGAAACTACAAATTAATTTTGTTTCCTTTTTCCAGTTCCTTGCCAGTGCTCGACCAACACCTGAGGGATCCTGAACAAACCTCAGAGTAAGTAATTAACATTCAAAGCCTCAGCATTCAGACACCTTTTACACTTTCTCTTGCTTCCAACTGGCAAAAAAAATTTCCAAACAAGCTTTTAATTAACAGGTGAGTTTAATTGATATCTAGGTTGTCTGTGAACAGAAAGGACCTTAGTGAGGAGGAGGGGAAAAGTCCATCATACTCACTCACAGTTGAAGACCGTTAATTCATTTGCACCTGGATGTTTTGAAGGAATCAATTTACTGTAGTGAAGAAAGGAGGCAGAAAATCAAAAGGTTGGAAAGCAGCAGAGAAGGAAGAGCTTTGTTATAAATGAGTATGTTTATCAGAGTGATTTTTAATTTTACCAAGTACCCTAATGTACCCCAGTAATGCTTTCTTCCAGGACAGAAATACTATGTAAGTAATTATTGCGTTAATGGGATATATTTGGTGGAACTCATAATTTCCAGGGCACTTCATAGGATTGGGCATATTGTTTATTGACTAAATGTTGTCAGCCTTTTAGCTACCCATTTCTAAGTAGGTAGATAATGAAAATATCTAACCTATGCTTGTATCTACAAGGGATTCTTGAGAAATTGATGACCCAGCCTACAAGGTAGCCAAAAAACATGTGTAAATACTGAACAACTGAGCATATGAGAGAGTCATTTTCAAGTAAGCCTAGGTGTACACCATTTAATCAGATGAAAATATCATTGTGAATAATGGGATGACTGTTCTGTGACTGGGTCCCAAAGTGCAATTGTAGATCTGCTAAATAATTGGGTGTAAGGGGTTGTTTTTTTACTATTAGTTTTGGAAATGTGGAAACAAATGGGGGACTAAAATTTCAGAAAAGAGAAAATATTCAGCTCCTCATCAAAGGTGGTAACTTGCATGCATTATGAGAAAGAAAGAGGAGCATCATAATATGTACAGGAATGAAAACTTCTTAAATGTAGAAAGTTGCTGTGTTTTTTAATAGGGTGTCCTTCCTTCCTATTCATTTCATGGAAACATTGAGTATTTGTGGGATTTATTTAGTTTTGTTTTTTTTAACTGTTGGCTTCAGAAAGTAGTCCAAAGAACCATGAATGCTGGTAACAAATTTAATCATATGTGTAAGTAGCCAAATATTTACAGAGGCTAGACCATATTATCAAGATGGTTGCTCATTTCTAGCATGCATCCTGCTTACACATTTTAATGCTATGGGCTCTCTTTGTATGCTAGGAATAAAATCTGCACCCTGTCGGTCATGTGCACTATGACAAGCATTCCGATAAATAGTTTGTGTATGATTAGGGCCCTATGAGACATCTTTCTCCTTCCTTCTGTGCCACCCTTACTCCTGTTGCTGAGCGCGCATTGCCATATGTAGTCCCACATGAATTTACTCACGTGTAGTTCTATTAAGTGGTCACCCGGTTAAGAGTTGTACTTACTTTAAGAGATTATTTGAATTGGTCTATGCAAACCCATGCATGAATACTTAGAAATTCTTGTTGTGGTATTAAAACAGCATAGCTTGTCTCCAAGAGCATTTAATCTATCTTTTAAAAATAAGTGGACTTTCTCAAACCGTGATGTCCCCATTTATCTTCCCTGAAAGATGATATTTCACAATCAGGTGCACCTATCATAATAAACCATTAAAATGACTTCAGCCTTTCAATGTATTTTTAGAATTTCATATTTCACCAAGTGTTGTTATATATAATTCATGGCGGTGAGATATGATGGGATATGACATTTATCTCATTTGTGAAGAAAGGCCAAATAACTCACAGCTGTGTATCTTCGAATAAATTATAATCATCCTCACTCACCAGCTTTTATTTTCTTATTTCTCTTCACTTTAATTTATGTTCTATGAAATATTAATTCTCTTTTGAGCAACTTGAGTCGTAGAACTGCAAATGTCTACATACTTGTCGCAGCACAAGGAAGTTCCAGGTGTTTATGCTTCTAATTAAGCAGGTGTGTGTTTGAAAAGAGAATTCATACTGGACATGGAAATCTGAATAGGGGAAACAGTAGCCCTGAGAGTAGTAGGATAAACTGATAGTACAGAATTTTTGCTGAAAGATGTCCTCTCTTTCCAGATATTTAAGCCTATAGTGTGGGCTTAATCCCTTTTTCTATACAGGCACATAAAGTAGTCTCTGTTTCAGAACTCGGCAGATCCCTTTTTCTCTCTTTGGATCAGTCACTAGTGGGTGACATCTGTCACATAACATGTTTCTAATTTTGGTTCTGTTGATGTTGCTAGGTGATGATTTTCCTGGAGCACAGAGTGATGATGAACCCAATTATTAATTTAATGCAAGGTCATTAGTATGGGATGTAGTGTTCCCCTGTGGAGAGAGCATTTTACTATAACTCAAGGAGAGCCAGGTTTTATTACTGGCTCTGCCATTGACATGCTGCGTGCTCCTGTGCAGTCAGTGCCTCAGTTTCCACTTCTGTAAAATGGGGATAATACCACCTCCATTGTAAAACACTTGAGATTTACTGATGGAGAAGAATACTGTATAAGAGCTAGGTATTATAATTATTAATTTCAATGGGTTTTATTTTCAAAAGCACCAAGAAACCTCTCATTAGGCACCTACTTACATCTTTAGGTGCCTAAGGGAGACATGGCTGGATGCTGCTTCACGACCACATTGATGATGCAGTTGACTCCAGCCTATTACACTGTGCTGCATGAGATGGTTAGTGGGAGGTATGGTTATGCTCATTGTGTCTAGTTGAATATGCAAAAGTTTTTCAAGCTAATGATAAATCTGAGTGTGTCCATTAGGTGTTTGAGTTTCAGGATGGAACTAAGATGGGGCTGGCATTAGACTGACCTATCTGCCTCTGAGGAGACAAATGTTTTCTCTGCTCTGTATTCAGTTTTGGACAGTCTTTTTCAAGGAGGTTATGAATGTGCTAGGCATGCTCTGTGCCACAGGGTGTGAGCTGGATCCATGTTCTTTCTGCTCAGCCCAGGCCAAAAAGGAAACAACTGGGCCCACTGTTGGCAGGGACTGTCAATATTGTCTCCCTATGAGATGTCTCTCTTCAAGAAAGCTATTGTGTGGCCTCTACTTACGAAACCGTCTTTATCAGTGAAGATGCAGCCGTATATTCACCTGGATTCATCCTTGGGGGAACATCATTAAGAAGGTAGTGGCAATTCAGTTTCCCATGATTTCTGTCTTTCACATTCAGTTTAAAATTCCATCCATTCTTGGCTGCATTGGATGATGAGACGTCACCCTCCTTAGACACAATTGATCGTGACATTTTATAGGGATATCTACAGTCATTACTTGGAGTATTCAGTTAAGTATTCTGTTCATTTTTGCTTGACAGGTCCCAAATGTAGGTTTAGGCCAGTTGCCTTCCTGCCCAACAGCTATTTATCAAACCTCTTGCTCAGTGTGTATATGAGGCTGCTTGGAGAGTTAGTGAGGAAACATGGACTGCTGCTAATGATCAGTCCTACATTTCCATCATAAAATTTGGTGGGTGCAGTGAAAAAAACAACCCATTGGTCTAGTTCTTCATCCCCCTTAAAGCTTCTTCATGACACTACAATGGTGCAAACCCTAAAAGGGGTCTTCAAGCTGGTCAGAGGCTACCCTGTCCTGAGGAATCTCCAGTTCTTAAGATTTGATATAGCCAGTTCTACAGCAACCCTTCTGAGCCTCAGTTGCAAAAAGAGGCATGATCAAAGATATGACTAGACTGCCCTTCTATTCTAGGTATCCCCAACTGCTGGAGACGTTCTGGAGGGTCATTGGCAGCTGGTATATTTATTCTTTATTTTAGATTTAAATATTTAAAAGATATCTATTGTGATACAGCATGGCCATTGTTAGAGGGTTAGAAGGGAGCCTTCTTCCCTGTACAGGGAAGAAAGTTTGCTATAGATTAGAGCACCTGAAGCCAGTCGCCTGATAAAACCCCCCTGCTTCAATCAGAAAAGAGGAGGAGTTGAAGCAGAGTAGATTGGTGTTGGAGCAGAGAGCAGTTTGGAGGGAAGCAGAGGAGAGTTTAGAGAAGTGCTCTGGTGGGCTAAGAAGACCAAGACCCTAGGTAAAGGGACACCTGGTTTGTGCAGAGGGAGGGCAGGAAGCCCCACAAGCTGAAGGGCAGGAGAGGGAAGTAGTCCAGGGGAAGGAACTGCTAGTTCAAGCGGTTTACCGCTATCTCTAGGGGCCCTGGGCTGGGACCCAGAGTAGAGAGCAGGCCCGGGTCCCTCCCTGTCCACTCCCCTTCTCTCTGACACTAGTGGGGCAGTTAATGCCCCAATTCAGGGGCAAGAAACAGTGCCCTGAACCTCCCCCCCGTTCCCCCAAGAAGAGAAAGTGTGAGACCCATCATAGTAGTGCCGGCAATTTGCCACCCTATGCAGAGGCTGCAGATGCCTGGCATTTAATTAATATTACATATAACAATGTTAAAAAAACATTCAAACAGGAAAAAATAACTCAACTCAGCCAAGCAGCTCCTTTACACTGCCCACCTTTTTGGTAACATACCCTCAGCCCTTTCCAAAATCCTTGCTAAACAGATGGTGTTTTGTAGTGTGCCCAGAAGGTCACTGAATTCAAAAAAGGGGAAGAGTTTCCAGAGTCCTGGGAGCTTCACAGAGAAGGCCCTGCCAGCAGCCCAGACCGTCTTTTATAATGAGGGAGATCCGGCTCAAGGGCCCCGGATAATCCCAGCTGTGGCAGCGTATCATGGAGCATCCCTGAAGATGATCTAAATTGCTTTTGGGATTGACCCAAGGATCAGGGGTGAAAAGGCTTAAAGGGACCTTTGTGTCTTCTTCCCTTGAGCTAGGCATCAAAATCCTATCCCAAAGGTCTGTCTCAGTAGCTTTGTAAAACTGCAGAATGGTAGAGGGCAAGATGGCTAAGGCTTAATCCAGATAATACCATAGTGATATTGGTGGATTGGGGGTCAGCAACTGGAAGACTTGGCAGAGGTAATGCTGGCAGTCTGGACGACATCTTACCTTTTAGAGTTTTTCATTCTTATTTTGTTTAATTACAAAATATTTGTTTTTGATAAAATAGATATTTTAAGTATTTAAATCCATTTATTTAAATGGATTTCATTGTATATTAAACAGTGATACTGCTATACATTGAGAGACAAATTAATGAATCAGACATTACAGTACTATCCACTGGGGCTCATTTAAAAGCAAGTGCATGACAGAGCTGGGAACTGCCTTAAGTACAAATGTCTGTAATGTCTGATTCATTAATGTGTCCCTCAATATAGACTAACAATCATACTCTTAAAATAGGTGGTTTTCAACTTTATCATAGGGTGAGTCATACTTTAATAGAGTTTCTCACAGACCCCCTACCTCTATCATTCGTCATAGCATCGCTGCAGCCTCTACTGTAATTGCGTTCATGGAAGAGTCATATTTAATATGCAGTGATTATATATGACATATTAGTTATAACATCACACAACAATAAACTAAAATCATTGGCTACATAGCTGTCTTGTAATGCAGTTTAGCATCTGCAAAGAAGGAAAGCTGGCATCAGATGATCAGCTAGCTCTCTAAGGGCCACCAGCAGCTGATATTTAGCAGTTAAACTAAAAATATAAATAGTGGGGGGAAGGAGAGGAAGACATTGTCCAAATGTTGAAGCAGGATGACAAAAAGTAATTTCTTATCGATGCTTATTCTTCAGGAGACTTTAGTCATTTTGAAGTCCAATGATTGAATGTCCAAAGAGCAGGAGATAAAACAAGACTATTAATGTTACTACTTAGATGGGATAGAAGTTAATCTACTAAATCTCAATCTTTATTGAGATCCTGTAAAAATTTTAATGTAGCCCTGTATACCAGTGGCATCAGTCTGTACCTATTGGCTTTTTTTGCAACCTGCCTCTATAGCAATGTTGTTTTCTTTATATAGACTCATTTCTTTTATCATTTAGCAAGATTAATGATCATTTATATTAGTGTGGAAGTAGGGGGGGAAGGCATGTCATTCCATTGTACCTTTAATGGCTGTGTGTGTGTGTGTGTGTATATATATATATATATATATAATGACCATAATATTAGAAGACCAATGTGAATAGTCTATCTAAATGCAAAAATCTGGATTGAGCAGGCAAGGAAAATGGTGCCTGAGTAATGTTAGGGTTTATAACCATGGCTGTAGGAATGTGTGTATATTATAACTAGTCCGTAAATATAGTGATGAGGATGATCAGTAAAGAACCCATATATGTTTGCTTTATAGTCCATCCACACACTGTTTTCTGAGAGACCTGAGAGATATTATCCTTATTTTGCACTTGGGAAACCTGAGACACAAGAGTTATGTGACTTGTCCACAGATACATAGTGAATGAGTGGCAGAACCAGGATGAAAGTTCCTATTCCAATGCTCGGATCAGGACACACCATCCCATGCCATTTTAATATTGTTTCTATTCCATATTTACTACAATTCAGTTTTACCTTGAATGAATATAGTGATAACAAAGAGTGCCTTTCAGCAGCCCTGGAGACTGCAGCCTACTGTTTATTCACAGAACAGCTAGAGCAAACCTCCCCACACCACCCTTTCAATATGCCTGATTGCTATTCTGAAGGAACCACTTCTAGCTGTGAAAGAGTAGTTTCTCTTGTTGGGCCTCTCTTCTGAGATGTCAAATATTGCCAGGGCTGCTGTTTTGGGATGTGATCAGGTAACTTGTATAAAACCATAGGTACAATTTCATATGCAATTAAAAGACAAGGCCCCTCCCTGTGGAGATCACAGTCTAAATTCAGTGCACAGCGAAATAAACATATATAATGAGCTTGTATCATGCAAATCACTGAACATCATCACATAGCATTATTCAGTCTCTATCAACCTTAACTACATTTGAACACTACATTGCTCTAGACTGGTACTCCATGAGTGTCATGAATTAAAATTTTCTTGCTGAAAAGCTTTACTAGTGCCTACTCTCCTAACCAATCAAGATGTGGCAAATCGTTTTGAAGTAAAATTTTCAAAATCTTCACTTAGGAGCCTAATTAAATCCCATATAAAATCAATTACAATTTTCATTTACCATTGCAAGTCTGTAGGACTTAAGCTTCTAAGTGAAAGGCACTTCCTTTATGCTGTGCGAGTTTTTAAACCCTACATTTTTTTTATTTGGTTGGTTTGATTTTATTTTTCCTCTCACAGAGATCCTCTGTGGGTGCCATTCAGTTTCTGAAATACTTACTGCCACTTTGACGTCATAGTCCAGTTAGCCATTTGTGGTCATTGCCCTGTCAGCAATCACTGAGGCATTACAGTGCTCCTTTGTATGTCATGTGTTCGTGGAAAAAAACATGTTTAAGATCTTATCTGGATGATAAAACATTTTGAAATTTCTATGCATGTCATCCAGTCTGAGTCCTCTTACAGAGCAGAAAAAAATAGCACATTACAGTGCTTTCACTAACAGCCAGTTCAAGATCTGCTGAAGTCAGTGGCAAAAATCCCATTGACTTTAGTGGTGCAGGATCTGGACCCAAGTTTGCAGTGTATTTTGTGTTTTCTGCCTTTCTCTTTTTTTAATACAAATTGTTATATTACTTGGCTGTCCTTGTGTAGAACTAAATAATTCTTGCTCCTCTTCTAGCTTTATCATTTTGAGTCCTAGAATCAATGCAGCATTTAATTGTCTATTCTGTGGTTTATTTTTGCATTATATTTTCTCTTACCCTCTGTGATGAGAACTACTATAGGCCTAGGACACAATGATTTTCATGGCTCCTTTCGGAAAGGCAACTGCGCCCTGTGTGCATGAGCAAGGGAACAGCAAGAAAAAGAACTGGGCAATTTAGTAGCTGAGGCTGAGCTGCCCAGCCTAGAGGGGAGCTGCAAACTTAAGTTAAGGATATATAACAGTGGAGGAGTGACATGTAGGGAGTGAAGAGATGGGCCAAAGGAAAGAATTGTAGAGCTGATTAAGTATAGTTGACTGTTATAGGATTAAAATATTGCTCCCCTTTGATCACTAAACTGATACCAGTGTGCTACTTCAATGGAGTGTTGTGATCAAAGGGTTAAAAAAATATAAACTGGGGACACAGATGGGGTTGATCTGGTGCTTAGTGTGACTGTTTTGTCTCTCCTTTTCCCTTTTCTGCCTCTTTTATATTCAGTTCTGTGCATTAGATCTTCTTTAGTCTTTGAAGTCCTACCTTGTGTGCTATTTTTTCTTCAAAAATATTTTTTGCTTATCTGGAGACTCACAGCTTTGTTACTGCTCTTATGTTGATGAAGCATTTTTTTCAGGGATGTGTTTATTTTCATTCATGTGCCATTGTGGTCCTACTGCCTCTGTTCTGAATGTTGTTCCAGTTCTTAGTAGTCTCTTTTCATCATTGCTTTTAGCATGTCCAATCCTCATACATCAGTCTTTTGGAAAGTTTAATTCCTCAATTCTTCAACTGATGGTATCGGAGCTATTTATGTTCCTAGGCACAGCCAAAGAATTATAACCTGTGCGCTCTGTTCTGCTTCATGCACGTGTTTGTTAGTAATGTTGTAAGAAGGTGCACCAGCTATTCCCTGATGTTGTTGTGTTCAAAAAATATAGTATAGCAACTTTTAAATGTTCAAGAAATAAGCTTTCTACTTATGAACTTTTACTTCCTGTTCATAGCAGGCTATTTTAGCTAGCTAACATATTGTTAAACAAGTTATTACTTACTTGTTTGGGTTATTTTCAGATTTTGTGGAAGTCTTATAAATGGCCAAGTGCTGCAGCTAAATGTTTGAACTAGATATTGTACAGGTCACTGGAGATTTTATTTTAACACTTCTAAAGATTCTGTTCAATAAAAACCCACTCCTAAACTTCTGCTCTTATGTTCTTTTTTTAACTGTTTTTAAAAAACTTTTTCAAAAGTGAGTGTCGTTGTTCCCAAGCCCACCATCTAATATTCAAGAACCTTTTGGCTCTTTCCTGAAGTGTTCATTTTATTATTTGAGTATTGGCATCACAAACCTCTCAAAGCCACAAAGAAAATGAAGGTTACAAAAGAGATTTAAAGATTCTGCAAAACAGCTTGCAAACCATTTAAAAAAAATACTTACTAGTAAACTTCAAGTAGTGCACAGATAATGAAGTTAAGTAGTTCAAAATAAAAATGAATCATTGGCATTATTTTAACAAACATACTGAGCTTGGATTGCTTATGATTTGGGAAGAGGATTGCTGATGATTTGGGAAAGAGTTTAACGCAACTGATGATCTGTGAGGAAGTCCAGACAGTAGAAAATGGAACAGTTGTATTATCAGCACTCATTTTTAAGAGTAACCGCAAGTCTTGTGCTGTACTTAAGTACTTGACGAGAGGGACTGAGAGGTTTGCTTGTAGTTCAGGTACAACTGCAGGAATCTCATTTACAGAAAAATTCATTTAGGGAGTCTCTCCCAGAGCTGAACAGTGAAAGAAGCCAGTGACGACTGGAATCTATTGAGAAGTAACTATTTTGTATTTTACTCAACCTGTCCCAAATACCATAAATTAACCCAGATGACCCTTCTGATAACTGACTATTCAAAAAATATCTCCCTCATATAGCACTTGACGTGAGTAAATCTAAAGCATTTCACAGAGAGAGAGGTAAAATATCATCTCACTTCTACAGATGAGGAAATTGATTCATAAAGAGTTGAGGTGACTGACCCAAGATCATCCAGCAGGACAGTGACAAATCCTGGAATCGAACCTAGGTCTTCTGAATGATTTCTCTATTGAGTAGAATACACTCCATCCCGAAGAGATGAGCAGTGCTATTCTGATCATATAGCGTATAAAGTTAAGCAGAAATATTTTGATCACATCTTACAGAAGGCTACTCTGGACAAGATCACAGAGTCAGTATTAGCAATAAGAATTGCCTGTCTGTCCATAGAAAGCATTGACAACCAGCATTGCTGGACATGCTGACTTGTGAAGTAATTAGAAAACTTAAGCAGAATAAAGAGGACACTTGTACAGACCACTGTGAAATTCTTAAAGCTTCAAAAACTGTAGCATCCTCCTATGCTATATTTAGTCTACTCCATATACCACACTTGGGAGAAAAGGCAGGAGGTTTCGCTGTGGTCTTCACCAAAGCCAATACTACACTCTCATGACTGAGAATAATAGTAGGGTCAGGTTCACTTCGTGCCTAATGCTCCTTGAAGGCTGAGTTCTGCCCTCAGTAGGAACCATGTTTGCATGATAGCAAGCAGAAATTGACTCTATGTACCATAATATAATTGTCACCTGCCAAAACTCATTGCAAGGATGACCTTGTATCAACCACTGTTTTTGTGATTTATTATTGTATGTTCATTTCTTTAAAGTACTGCATAAGGGGTAAATCAAAAGCAATACCATCCAACACTTTTCCCCTTGCATGAAAATTTCATTTCAATACTTCTCTAGGACTAACTTGGGGAATTATAGTTTAGAAGTTGAAAGATATTACATGGGAAAACCTCTCAAACATCTTAGTTAGTTAACTGGTCTTTGTTTAGATCAGAGTTCCCATCTGTTGTGTTATGACACACGACTAAACCAATTTGGTCTTTAATCCATAAAACACACTGTCAACCTTGTCTGTCTCTTTTGATGTCATTGCTTGTTCGACTATGACTACAGTTGTGAAAAATTGAATAAAAACAGGCCACTTGCTTATATTTGATATGCATTTTTGTAGATGTTTTATTCTATTTCCATATATACATTTTCTGAGAACTAGTCTTTAAAATTACTTTTTTACTTATCTTCATGACTCTAGACTTTGAAGTAATACTTCAGTGACAGCTGAACTGAGACATTTAACAGCTTCCTGAACAGACCTCTCTGTATTCTGAACCATACTAAAGAACTCCTTTCCTCTTGAAAATTTTATCATGTAGGAGACTATTAAAGTTATGAGGATAGGCTGAAGCATGAATAAATTCTGAGACTTACTGATGATGTCATTATACTGGTCAATAAAATACATAGAAGCAAGGACTTTTCATGCCACTAGGATCAGCTAACCAAATCAGGATACACGAGCAATTAACTCTTTAATTAAGACAAATGGGTGACATTAGCCCTCCTTAAACTCTGCTCGTCAGCATTTACAAACAGAAAAAGACTGATGTCTCCTTCCCAATAAATGTACCCTTTATTTTTCATTTGTTGACAGCACTCATTCTTTCCACTTTTAAGACAAATTCACTGGAAAACACTGCTGACCACAGAGAGATAAACAGCTCCATTCAATCCATACAATTTCTCATTGCTTAAAGGTATCATGATTTTAATATATTCTCTGGCCAACTTGCATTCAATTTTTGTTGTTTTTTTTAACTGAGAAAAATACAGTCTTGCTCTGCCCAAATGCAAAAAACTCCTTCAGTGTGACACTTTTGAAGCCATTCTGGTATGCAGTGGTGTTGTAGCCTTGTCAGTCCCAGGATATTAGAGAGACAAGATGGTTGAAGTTATATCTTTTATTGGACCAACTTCTGTTGATGAGAGAAAGAGAGAGGGGCTTTTGAGCTTACCCAGAACTCTTCTTCAGTCTGGGAAACGTATTCAGGCCAGGTCTGCACTACAGATTTACGTACCTCTGAGCGACGTAGTTATATCAGTCTAACTCCAGTGTCAACAGAGCACTGTCCAGGGGAGAGTTTCTCCCATCAACATAGCTACCACCTTCTGAGGGTATGTCTATGCTACAAAATTATGTCAACCTAAGTTATGTCAACATACAACCACCGCAATAAATAAAACGCTTTTGAATATCCACACTACGCTCCTTGTGTCGGCGGTTCATGTTCTCACCAGGAGTGCTTGCACCAATCTAACTGTCAGTGTGGGACATTGTGGGACAGCCTCCAAAAGCCAGCAACAGTCAATGTAAGCGACATAGTCAACCTAATTACATCAACGTTGACTCTCTCTGACTCTCTCAGAAGTGGAATTATTAAGTAGGTATAGTGAGTGAATTATACCTCAGAAGCAACATTTTGGTGTAAATATTTACAGAGTTAGTCGACCTAACTCTGTAGTGTAGACCAGGCCTCGGAGGTGGATTAACTGCTCCAACGGGAGAAATTCTTCTGTCAGCATAAAAGTGTCTTCACTAAAGCAGTATAGCGGTGAAGCTGCAGCATTGTGAAGACAATCTCTGAGTGTCACTGCTAAATACAAGATGGAACAGGTGTTTAGCATAAGTTACCACACATTTCAAGGGACCTTTCAAGGTGAAATGGCCTATTAACACCCCTCCAGTCATGAAGAGGAAAAGAAGGGGGAGAAATGAGCTAGAGGGGGCTTGTTAGTGGGTTATAGATTGTTGTAATAAGCCATAAATCCAGTGTCTCTATTCAGTACATGATTTTTATTGTCTAGCAATGTTATGAATTTAAGCTTTCTTTTGAAAGTATTGTGCAGCTTTCCTCTGAGGATGAGGACTGATAGGTCAGAGGTAAAGTCATCACTTTGTGCAAGGTTTCAGAGTAGCAGCTGTGTTAGTCTGTATCCACAAAAAGAAAAGGAGGACTTGTGGCACCTTAGAGACTAACAAATTTATTTGAGCATAAGCTTTTGTGAGCTACAGCGCACTTCAGCTTATGCTCAAATAAATTTGTTAGTCTCTAAGGTGCCACAAGTCCTCTTTTTCTTTTCACTTTGTGAAAAGTGCTCACTCACAGACTACCCAAATACCCTGAGAGAGCCTGCTTCAATACATAAATAAAACCCACTCTCATCTCACACCCCTACTTGTCACCTATCACCCCACACTGGAATACATATGGGCTGTCCTCAAACAACTACAACCCATACTCCATGGGAATCCCATCCTAAAAGACATGTTTCCTGTACCCCCACTTCTGGCCTCAAACAACCCCCCAACCTCTCCAAGCCCATCATCGGAAGCAAGCTCTGCACAGTCCAGGACATACCCACTCAAAGCGGCACCAGACTCTGACGGAACAACATGTGCTAAACCTGCAGACATATCTCCCCTGCTACAATGATCAGCACCCTCACAACAAACCTTTCAAAGTCAATGGGTCCTATGCATATCTAACATGACCTGAGATATACCTCATCCAGTGCATTTAATGCCCTAATAGCAACTATGTGTGTGAAGCCAGACAATTGCTATGCTCTTGAATGAACTCACAAATGAAAATGATAAAAGACAAAAACACCATGTCGCCTGTGGGTGAACACTTTTGACGAAGCCATCACTCCGTACCTGATATCATCCTAATTCTCCAAGGAAACCTGCACAACATTGTCAAAAGATTAGCCTGGGAGCTTAAATTCATTACTCTGCTCATAGGTGCTGGGGGTGCTGCTGCACCCCGCCTTGATTCCATTATATACAATATTTACAGTTCGGTTCAATGGCCCTCCGCATCCCCACTATAAAAATTGTTCCAGCACCCCTGACTCTGCTAGACCTGAAATATCATGGACTGAATAGAGACATTGGGTTTATGGCTTATTACAACAATTCAAACCCACTAACAACTGCCAGATGCTTCCCCAGATGCTCTCCCCTCACTCCCCAGCCTTCCTTTCCTCCCTATGGTATTAATGGATCACTTCAACTTGAATGGTTCCTTAAAATATGATTAACTACTTATGCTAAACCCGTGGTTCTCAACCTATGGGAGGCACAGGAATGTGTAAAGGGAGGTGCAAGCTGTATGTATTTTTTTTGTTAAGAGCTCTGGCTTGGACTGTCAGCCCTGGGTATCTGGGGCTGGTACAGAAGGGCCATGAACATCCCGGTGGAAGGAGGAAGGCTAAAGGGGCAGCTGGCCCCCCCAACCACCCCATGCTGACAGTGGGAGGTGCAGCTGCAGGGCTCTTCGCTAGTCCTGCACAGGGCTCTCTTAGCAACTGTGACCCATCAGACATCCTTTGCATGGTTCTCCCTCCTCCACCCCCCAAGTACTTAAAAACAAACGTAAAATCATTATCAGCAGTGCACTGTCAATAAGAAGCAGCTTACATGAGAAATGGATCGTTTTGTGACACAGGGAGAAAAGTGGACAACACAAGACAAAGTGAGGGCAGCAACGGAGCGGGTATGACAAAGCTTATTTCAACCTGGGCTTTACATGGAGCGGGTCCAGCGATGCACTGAGGCCTCAATGTGTTGTATGTGGTGAAGTACTGGCAAATGTTTCAGCATCTTGAAACAAGACCTCCTACCTTGGTATCTAAACACATAGTTTTTCCAGAGGACGCTCAGTGACTTAACAGCACCAAAAAAAAGTTGTTGACGTGTACAGCATTGTTAACATGAAGGCTACTGGGGCTTCTTACCATGTGGCTTTGCACATTGCCAAAGCTGGTAAGCTGCACAAGGTGGGTGAGAAAATTACTACTTCCTGCTGCAAAGGATATGTGCTCAGTAATGATAGGAGAGAAAGCAGCACCATGGCTAGACATGATCTCACTTTCTAACGATACAATTTCATGCCATATTGTGGAGATGGCTACCAATGTAAAAGAGTAGCTCCTAGAAAGTGTTCATCAGAGCCCTTATTACTCAATTCAGATAGTCTACCAATATATCAAATTCTGCACAGCTACTGGTGTATATTCATTTTGCTACGACAATAGAACTAAAACTTTCACTACAACACAACTGGTTAAGAGCTTTATAAACTGTTTAATAGTTTTGTCCAAGACAGAGACCTTGATTGGGGATGTTGTTTTGGGATTTGCAGCGATGGAGCACGGTCAATGACAGGACGGCATAGTGGGCTTGTGACAAGGGTATAAGAAGTGGCCCCTACAGCAACCTGGAATCCTTGTATGATCCACAGACAGATATTGGCTGAGAAGAAGATGGCAAAGGAGCTCAACAATATTCTTTATAAAGTTTATATATTTTACTGCAACAAAGTCGTGCCCAGTGAATTCAAGTGTTTATGCTATTTTATGCTATGAGATGGGGGCAAACTTCACTCAGTTGTTATTACGTTCAAAAGTTTGTGGGCTGTCCAGGGGCAAGATACTGACAAGACTGTGTGAACTGCATGAGGAACTCTGTATTTTTCTTGCAGATAATAACTCTCCACTTGTACAGCATTTCAGTGACTCTTGTTGGATATCCTTGTTGTATCTGGCTGACATTATTCGAGAGACTGAATTCTCTGAATGTGTCACTTCAGGGATGAGATGCAAATGTTTTCATTGCTAATGATTGGATAGAAACATTCATTAACAAACTTGAACTGTGGTCTTCACATGTGCAGCAGGAATCCGTTTCCATACGCCGAGGACGTTGTGCAACAGTGCAGTGACCTGTCAGTTGACGATATCCATGTTGCAATTGTTCAGCGCTTAGGGGGTCTGCAGGATCAGTTTTGTGAATACTTTCCTGAAGTGGGCAAAGACAAATGTAATCAGTGGATCAGGAACCCATTTGGCTTTAAGCCAAATCCCACAGATATGCTGTCCTCAAAAGAAGAGGAAAGCCTTATTGACCTGTCAAGCAACAAGGAACTGCAGCACAAATTTTCACAAATGCCAATTGCAGACTTTTGGTTATCAGAAGGATCTGAGTCTTGTGAGTTAATGCACCAGGCTCTTAAAGCCTTTTCATCCACCTACCTATGCGAGTCAGGCTTCTCAGCATTAACTATGATCAAAACAAAGTCTCTTCTGGCTTTCTGTCGAAGATGACTTACATCTCCTCCTTTCAACAATGCAATCATGAATTCCACTTCTTTGTGCAACCAGGAAACACCCCTCCTACTGATAAGATCGGACTGATGGATATTATACTGAATTAATATAGCACTGTTTAGTGTTTGATGTCATTTCCTAAAATGTTCGGGAAGTTTTATTATAGCTGCTTCCATTTGTTCTGGTTTTAACTTAAAATTAATACTTCTGAAATTCCTACTGATCTATAATTGATGAAATCTCAACTTTTGTATTCATTTTTGCAACATACAGGATTTTCAGTTTGTTGTTTTAGCAAACTATGGGGAGGCACAGTCATTTTTTCCCCTAGGTCAGGGAAGCTTATTATGACAAATTTTTGTCTAGCACAGGGGTTCTCAATCTGCTCCATCTTGTATTTAGCAGTGACAATCTGAGTAAGTTTCCTGGACCTGAAGAAGAGTTCCGTGTAAGCTTCAAAGCTTGTCTGTTTCACCAACAGAAGTTGGTCCAATAAAAGATGACATCTCTGTCTTGCCTGACAGTGGTTCAACCCTTCCTATTCCCCATATTTATAAGGAAAGGCCTGGTGGGACAGGTCACATTCCATATTTGTTGTTGTCTCGGACTGAAATAGATCACCCCATTGCTTCTAGCTTTGTCTTTTTACAGGGAGCAGATACAGAAAATTCACTGACTTTTCCCAGGCATGGAGAAAGAAGACAAAATGGTGGGTGGACCAGCTGAGAGTCTGGAAGATGTCAGGAAAATGGCCTTCGGTATAGCAAACAGATTTCTATGGCATCCTGACAAAAAGTGAAATAATGTAGCTATACCCATGCAGCTGCTTTATACACAGACCCTAATGAGTGAGGCTTTTTTTCTAAAAATTGAATGTATTGTATGTATATTTTAATTTTAAAACCCTCATAAGGCCAAATTTCAGGGGGGGAAATCTTGCAGCCATGAAAATTTTCTGGCTAGTGCAAACCTGCACTTTGCCAAAGTCTAGATGCTAGGGCTCTCCTGAGCTGACGCTGCCAATTAAAACAACGTATGGAACAGTTTATGATATAGAGTGCTATCCCCCTTGTGTTGAGCTGAAACTGTCAAAACTACATAACATATTAGAAACGCACACTAGACGCATATTAGAAATGAGGAGAGAGAATGAATCCCATTCACAGACTGCCAGCAATGCACATTTTCATTGTTCCAGAATAGTAAAGGTGCTGAGACAACTTGGGGGTCAACTGCATGAAAATTTGAATTCTACTGCCTTTCCCCTCCATCTCTTTGTTCTGCTAATGCTGCACTATACCATTTTAAATAAATAATTCCAAACTGTCTATTCAACTAGGCAAAATCCCTAGAAAAATTTCTAATAAGGTAAATGAAAATTATGTACTATTATTTATATAGTCAAAGAATGTTAGGCACTTTACTGACACAAAAAAGAGGTGGATCATGCCATGAAGAGCTTAAAACCTAAGAGGCTTTTCCAACGCCTACTGACATCAGTGGAGTTTGGACCATTCACTAAATGAGCATGTAACTTAACAAGGAAGACTAAAGCGGCTAGGGGGGCTAGGGTAGACAGGTTACATGTGCAAGATTATGAATATACTTAGATGGAGCTGTGGGTCAGATTCTCTGCTGGCATAAGCATATGCACCTCCTTTGTTCTCAGTCTAGTTGCTTCCTCTTACACCAGTGGTGGAAATGGCTTGACGCCTCATGTTTGTTGATTAGCCAAATACATGCAAGGCAAATTTATACTCTCAATCCTCTGCTCTTTGCAAAGAGGGACTGTTACCATGGTAACAAATGCAACACATGGCATCCGTTTCTTCACAGAGTTACAGGAAAGCCTCTTACGCTCTACATGATATTTAATGTCAAATATATTCAGTCATTGTTTCTGGTGTAAAAGTAACTTCACGGCATATTGGTGTGATGGCTTTTGTCATTTTTAATGTTTATTTGCCATTAAACTTTCCATCAAGTTCCTGTATTTTAAACTGTATGTTAATAGTTTTTGTTTTAATTGGTTGAGGCAGGATATGGGGTTGATATCAAGGGCAGCTATCTACTAGATTCCTTGGATTTTCACAAGGAGTATATGGTCAGTTGTGTCTGGAAATGATGACAATTAGTCCTGATTTTGCAGAAGAAACATTTCTCCAAATCTGTATCTTAATATATGCCTTCCTTTGAAAGCTTAGCTACCAGACACCGAACAGATTATATTAAGCATGCAAATTTGGGCACCTAATGTGAGGCAACTAAATAGAGATTTTTTTGTCTGTCACAGGGTGGTCTCCTGTGAATCCCTTCAGGCCTTAAATGTAGACCACAACCACTCCAGTTCTCCTTTACCACCACCATTTTTACTGTATATTTACAGTGAGTCGCCAGCTTCCCCATTTGCTTCTGGAGAAGGATACAATAGTAGCAGCCCTTCCTGGCTACTCCTTCCTTCCTTCAGGCCCCCAACTCTTCCAGCTCTTCCTTTTTGTCCATGTATATAATCCTATCTGCTGGCGTTGCTTCCCCTTCAGTTGTAGCACTACTCAGTGAAATCACACCCTCTGTCAAGTGCCTGTCTTCCAATTAATGTATACAGGTAGGAGTTAGTGCCAACTTTGTAATATTTAAAAACTCCACACTCCAGCCAGAGTGCCAGAACCTCCTCTGCCCCCATTTTCTCCCCTTCTCCTCCTCTGCCCCCAACTCACCTCTGCCCGGGTCCGAGAGGAGCTGCAGCTGCATGTCAGAGGCAACCCCGGCTGAGTAGGGGCTGGTGCGGGCAATGACCCAGTGCCTCTCCTGCCCACAGTAAATGGACTTTGGGTGTCCAGGCAGTAGATCTGATTGGACACTGTCGGGGCCCCTTTTCAACCAGACTTTCCAGTTGAAAACCAGACACCTGGCCACCCTAGTATTAGAGTGACAGAGTTAGCTCCTGACTGAGCACACCCTGTTACAGGCATGTACATAAAAACAGTCTGATATCCAGAGTTGCTGGGAACCCACAACTCCCAGTGCCTCTGATAATCAGGCCACTATTTATTATACAGGTGCCAAAATATGGATTTAGGCTCCTAACATTAGGTACCCGAATTTAAAAACGTCTTCCTGTTAAAGACTAGACCAGTAAGCTTTCCCCAGGGAAATGGATGAAATATGTATGCCTTCTTTCATTGACTGGAGTAGTTAAAGATGGAGGAAGAGATTTTTCAAAAGCACTTCCAAGTTACTTAAGCACTCAGGTCCCACTGGAAATCAATGGAACTTGGGTGCTTGTGTCATTTTGGTGCTTTTGAAAACTCCCATAGCACTCCATAAGGACATGAAAATGACTTGGCTGTCTGTTTGCCCAGCAGGTGATGTGTGTAGGGATGGGGGATTGTTCTGAGTCTTGCATCCACCTGACTGGGCAGCTAGAGCTCTTGAAAATGGCAGCACTTTCTATATGTTGAAACACCAAATGATTCCACCTCGAATAGGTAAGAGGACAATGACACAGGGAGCATAAAACACATAAAATGTCAATAATGGAAATGGAGAATAAAGCTATAATCCGAATGAAAGTTAATCACTTCATTTTACAACTGACAGTTCAGTGAAGTTTCGGTTTTAATATTATGTGCAAGCTGAACTGCCAGGTTTTATTTGTCAACTGATCTAACTCTAGCTCTAATTCAGGATACTGGAAAACCTCTCCTGTTGAGTTTTACCTCTTAACCTCAAATGAAAACTGGCATTCCATCTGGATAATGTCCAACGTGTCACATTTTGGTAGTCATCAACCACCTCGCCTTACACATCAAGAGCGCTGATTAAACAATCAAGATTTTTGAAATGCCTTGAGGGAGCTGAACGCTCTTTGCATCAGTAATTAGTGTTGGGTAGGAATACTAAAAATGTACTTGAACTTCAGATATAAAAACTGCATTTCACATGCTCTGTATAATCACAACTTATATTCAAAGTGTGTGCCACCAAAAGTTTAAGGCCTCGACCATGCTCCTGCTGTTAATTTAAGCGAGTTTTCTTACAAGTTCTCCTTACTACACAGCCTTTTATGGACATAACAGAGTGAAACCTTTTCTGGAGACGTGTACTTGGAAGACTAAAACTCTGAGTGGTGACTTACAGAGCAACTTACTAAAGAAAACATAATACAGTTCTGAGTGCTGAATTGGAAGTTAATTCAATTATTAAAACTCCATGTTCTGTGTGAGTACCATTTCTCTTGTTTTTACAAATCATAACTGTATGACTTAAAATCCTTGTCCCCATTACAAATACATACACTGCCAGTAGCAGTACAACTGACTGTTTACAAAAGCTACTATAAATATTGATTAGAAGATTAAATGATAAGGAAATATATTAATAAGAAAAACAGGAACTAAGTCAGAAAACATTATTAAACATTGTTATAGGGATGCAAGGCTTAAATATTGTTTGAAGTGTTTTGAGGTCTTTGGATGAAAAAAGCTGTAAAAGTGAAAAGTATCGTCATTACGATTATTAAATGTGATGTATATGGAAAAACTGGCTAAGAGCAGAGATGTTCAAACCAAAACCCTGGATCTAAACATGCCCATACTTATGAGGCATTCAAAATTGGTTCCAATTCTCAATTTTGCACATGGCCTTGTTTTATAATATGAACTCCACTTCAGTGATCGTGGGCCCATCATCAGTTAAGGCTGAATTCAAAGTCACTAAAAGCTAGTCATTGTGTTACTGAAGCAAAGCTTAACCTTCAGGAAAGGTTTCCTTATAAGGAATAAGAGGGGTGTGGGGAAACAGGAGGTGGGTTTCACTTTAAAAGATTTAAAAAAACACCTTATTTACTAATTTACAAAAGTCTTTGCACAACAGTTCTTGGGATCACACATATTAAAAACTATTTTCATTTCAAAGGGCCTTTTCCAGTTGTTAATATCCTTTTTAGGTTAGATCCCCAGCTAGTATAAGTGGGCATTACTCCATAAAAGTTATACCAGCTGAGCACTTGGCCCCTACATTTCATGTCTGTCTCAAGGTTTTGTTTGTTTTTTTGTTTTTGTTCTGGAAAGCTTGATGAAAAACATTTCAGCTGTTTTTAAGGAAAGGGATCAATATTTTTGTCATAAAACATGTTGTGACCTATATTTGAACAGGTCTAGTGCCTCAATGGTTTCAAGTACAAACTTGATTTTTTGCAGAAAGATATTCCCTAGATTAAATGCATGTGATGAAAAAGTGTTTACATTAGTAAGAATTATAAAGGTTTAAAATGAGCATCTTATGTGGCCAGTACTTCCGCATATGATAATGGCATTTATATTAAAGATTTCCCAATAGTCTGCATGAAATAGGTGAAATGGGTGCATGAAAGTTGCATGAAATTTGTTTCAATTTCTAGCCTTAGAACACTATTGTAAGTGTGCATAAGAAAGTTGATTGGAATTTCTGATTCAGTGTGTTGGTGTATGTGGAATATGAACTGTGAACATTCCAAAGAAACCCTGCTAGAGTAGATAGAAAAACTTAATACTTTAGGGGATGTTTGTCCCTATCATATCATGTTTATTTAAATGTTCTATAATAGTCTTTAATTACTGTTTCAACAATTTAGCTACTATTGATATAAGGTTCAACTGTCTGTAATTCGCAAGGTCACCCCTGGTTCCGTTTTTTTTTTTTTTTTGAAGAGAGAGATGGCATTGACTGCTGTCCAGCCCTCCTCTGATAGACGATAATTTTAATTATAGGTGGCATACTCTTGTTAGTAGTTCATCTGCTTAATTCTGAAGTTCATTCAGAGCTCTTGGTTGAATATAATCAACCCCACGTGTCTTTTCTTTTTCTTTTTTTTACTATTGAAACTGAGTTTGTTTAATTTTTTCTTTTTTTGCCATCTGACAGTGCCTCATCTTCATCCACAAAAAGTAGTCTTGGTTCTCTGACTTATGCTGACCTTATATCATGCAACTCATTGTCTTTAGCTCTGTTAGTCCTTGACTTACACCAGTGTAGGCGAGCGAAGAGTCTGGTTCATTAGCTCTGAGCGTAGGCAACCCTCCAATGTTCTTTGTGGTAAAGACTGATGCAAAGTAGTCATTTAGCTACTCTGCAATGTTTGTAGACTCCATAATTGCTCCCTTTACTTGCTGATAATCCAGCAGACCCAGTGACTCTCTTGCAGCTTCCCTGCTTCTTACATACTTAAATAATTTCTTGTCATTTGTTTTATATCTTTGGCTAATTGCCTTTCAAATTCTCCCTTAGACCTTCTAACTTCCATTTTATGTTTTTCTTGCCATAGTTTGTTTTCTGTTGGCTTTATTTGAGCCTCTTTAGTGAATTGAGTGTTTCTAAGGTGTGATTTTTCTTTGGATGTAACATCTAGTTAAATGTTGTGATTTCCATACTGTAGATTTTGGCATCTGGAGAAAGGTACATCACACTGTGACAAAAGGATTCTTTAAAGAATAAGCAGAGGAACAGCCATTTTTGTTACTCAATAGACAAAACCATCTTTGGGGTTTTGTAGGAACATTTTCAGATTTCTATGGAACAACACTGACCCCTATTCAGAACATGACCTCAAAGGGGATTTTTCCCGAGGACGAGTTTTTGTTGGTTAGGTTTTTTTGGTAGAATAAAACTTGCATAAGGAATATTAAATAGAGTCCACTGATGGA
Source organism: Lepidochelys kempii (assembly GCF_965140285.1). Lineage (NCBI taxonomy): Eukaryota > Metazoa > Chordata > Testudines > Cheloniidae > Lepidochelys > Lepidochelys kempii. The sequence continues at coordinate 28,107,822 of NC_136387.1, forward strand.
GATATCCTTCCCACAGGGGGCATATTCATTCTCCTAATATTGAGGAAATTACATGAGCAAAGTGGTTGGTCTATATTCTCCTATCAGTAATGCAATTCTTATGGGAGTAATGCTTGCATATCAACAGGGGAAGAGATACATTATGTCATAATTTAATATGATATAGTGGTAATATAACACTGTAAATCAACACACACACACACACACAAATCCTGACTACTACAATACAATAGAAGCATTCGTTCATTTAAAGAGATAGTGGCAATGGCATGAAAAAGTGAGAAGGGCAGATGCAATGAAGTAAGATCAGATGATTCATTTAGATTGGGGTGGCCAAGCTGTGGCTGTGGAGCCACATGCGGCTCTTCAGAAGTTAATAAGCAGTTCCTTGTATAGGCATCGACTCCGGGGCTGGAGCTACAGGCGCCAACTTTCCAATGTGCCAGGGGGTGCTCACTGCTCAACCCCTGGCTCTCCACAGGCCCTGCCCTCACTCCACCCCTTCCCACCCCCTCCCTTGAGCCTGCCATGCTGTAGGAGCAGGATTTTATAATTGTACTGTAAGAATTGATGTAAACTTTGATTTTCATTCTGCCAGCCACCCTTTTTGAATAACAGAAAGGAGTTTCCCATATGCATTACAAGTAGGACCTGTTATAAAGATTTGTTAGTAAAAGACAGGATTTTGTATTGTGTCTATGATAAATAGATTGGAGAAGTATTGAGGGCCTGAAGCCCCAATGTGAATTGTTTTAGTTACAAGATTTAGTGAAGTTTAATTTACAATGTATTCTGCTGAATATAAAATACTGCTGTCTTCTCTGTGAGAGATTGTTTGTGTGAATGAGGAATGCATGCATCAGGAAAAGATAAGGTGTGAAAGCCATCACAAATGTCCAGATGGTCAAGGAGAAAGTGAGAGACTTGGAAACACCAGGAGACAATCAGAAAAAACATCCATTGTATCTGATGCTAAACATGTTAGCAGCATTGACAACCTCAGAGGTGAGGCAGGCACCCCCGAAGGTGAGACAACAAATAGGAGATGACAATAACCAACAAATGATAACAGCAGAAAACCCCAAGATTACGACCACTTAAGGACTAATGATTACAGGATGACATTGCAAAATGCATGGACTCAAATGGGAATTTACAAACTATAAAGATGGGGTGTTTTGCCATGGAACTCTGGGTTCAGTCCTGCAAAGCCTCGGAGCATTGGATCGCAACCAACAGAGCCTATCTCCTGACTCATGCTCAATCTAACTGGCCATTAGATTGACTAGAGCTACAACAGACTGGTAACTATAAAGACCATCTGTAGGACTTGTGTGTGTTTGTGTGTATGTTGTGTGACTGAAAAGCATATGCTAACTGTTGTATTTTTAATAAATATGGCGTATTTGCCTTCTCTCCTATAAAAGATCCTGTATGCGTTGTATAGCATAACCTTTTTGGTGGAGAATGCGGGCAAATACGCCATATTTATTGAAAAAACAACAGTTAGCATATGCTTTTCAGTAACACAACATACCCACATGATAGTTTGTTATTAGAGCTAGCCGCAGAAGTTAGTCATAGTAGGCAGTAGCAGAAACATCAGACGATAGTGAGTGAGAAAGAGAAAATGAAATACTTGACTTTGGTTTTCTGGATATTTTAAATAAACCTGGTCAAATTATATAAAACTATTAGAAATAATTTATTCAATGAGTGACATAATTGTTTGAATACTCTTTGACCAGATCTAGCAAGAAGTTTGTGTGAACTCAGTCTCATGCTGTGTTTTTTAGCATATTAAAATTGATTGTGATGTGAAGTGAGTGACATGCTGTCTTTAGCGTAATACAAACTACCTATGCTAGTTTTGATTTAAAATAATAAAAGCAACAACAAAAACCAACAAAGCCCTGTGTTGACTTTAAATATTAAGAGGTGCTTGGATCCTACTATTTAATTCATGTGCTATTAATTTTTATCACTTTGCAGATTAATGTTCTTCATGAGGACCTGACAAAGCAAGTGGTAATGCAATGCAATGTAATGGGATGCTACTTGTTGTAAATGCAGCCCATTAATTCTAGAACACACACACACACACACACACACATTTGTCACAATACTGAACCTACTGGCAGAACTAGAAGCAGGTACTTCAAGTTATCCACAGATAATTTGCTGCCCATACATCTGTAACTGACACTCATAAGAACGAGGAAACAACAGCAACCCATAAAGCTTATTAAAAGATTTCGCTGACTGTACAATTGCTGTGATGGTAGCCTAAGTATTATCACTGTACTCCAAGTATGCCATTCACTTGTCTGCAAACACTACCATAAAGTGGCTGAATGCTTTTCAATCTCTAATTTCAGTTAAGTAAAATGAGCACCACTCTATTTTGTGCATGCATGCTCGCTTACCTGAATTGTCTCCAGGGATGTCGCACTTCCCTCCCTGAAAATCTGTACCATACCCCAGCTGGTAAACATTACTTTTTTGGCTGAACAATTGTGATAACCATTTATAATAATCTGTGGAGGCTGAGGTTGCTCATTTTTGCACTTCTGGATACCAGATGTCTTGTGTTTTGTTTTTGTCTGTTAAACTTACCAGATTGCTCAAAGAGCCACTCAGAATTGTAAAAAGAAAGTAGCTCATCATTAATAGAATTGCATTATGTTGTTGCTAATAATGGGATATTTTCACAATTTTGGCTGCAAAAACTCAACTTCCAAATAAGCACATTTCTCTACCCCTCCAACATTAAAGGACTACATACTCCACTTCTCCCTCAGGGCCTTATTTTTTCACTATTGGAGACAGCAAGTCTTTTAACTTCATTTCAGCAGGCTGTCCTTAAAGTGCATGCCTTCTGGAGACTAAGCTGAAGATGATAAATCGTTAGTTTGGCAGGAAAGTGTGCTATGGTGGTACATAAAAGAAGCTCCAATGGTCATGCTTAAACCCTCACTACTTGCCTCAGATAAATAACATTATCTCTGTATTTGCAGTATTCCCTAGGTGATTCCTTCACTATATATGTGGAATACTGCAACTTCCAGTTTTGCTTTAGATAGGTAAGTATCTACCAGTGTGACCATAAGAGAGAGATGGACTCAAGAAGAGTTTAAGTATCATAGCTTTCCAAAATGAAGTCTCAAATATAATTAAATAAGTGTCTGTCTAATTTACTAGTTAACCCTTCTTTCCCACACAGCTAACACAAAAATGATAGAGCCTTACTAAAATGGGGGTGGAGGGGTGGATTGTAGATACAGTATTTCCCTGGTTTAGTGACCGATAAAAGGTTCCCTTTTTATTCAGCACTAGCTTTGCAAATTTCATTGCAAGCACCAACAGCTTGACACCTAGCAGACAGACACAAGTTTTTCATCAAAGCAGAGGTGTGTGCCATATGAGCAGGTGAAAATGTGATAAAGAAAGGTGTGGTATCAATTCTCTGTGTGTTATACATTTAACCCATGCCAGGCTTCATCTGATACACAGTATTGTGGTTTCTGTTTGAAACTTAGTAGCTTAAGCAGATAAGCATCTTTCTCTTGAGATGGACAGGTTATATAATGTTCATTTCCAAATCAGAATGTAGACATACTCTCAAAATTCTGCAGACATTACTTAAGGTGTTAATTTGCTGCAAAACTTTCATGAAATGAAAAGGATATTTTAAATCACCTTCAGTCTCAATACCTCATTTATTACTGCATCATTAAGCTATTGTTTATTATAGTTATTTTAAGATAAGATCAAGAGAAACCATGAATATACAGTAATGTGATTAATCAGACAAAGATGCTATGTCTTAGTCCACAGTAAAGTCAATAATATCTGCTTTCTCTTTTCTTGCTGGTGATTTTAACTCTTCAGTATTTTTATACTTGATAGTCTAGTATATTAATAAAATATAAGCTACCATGAAATATGCAGTAGAGCCAGGATAATAATCTCAAGAGATTTAGGACAGAATTCCTACTTGCACTAGGCACCAACAAGCAGTAAAATGTAAAAGAAGAACTGAGGGCCAATCTAAATACCACAGGAACCCATTAGAGATGAAAACATTGGAACAGCAGGGGAAACCCTTAACTTTTCTGCTTCTCTGTCTTTAGTGATCCTACTATACTATAAGATGATCAAACTACTAAGTATACAGCCAAAGCTAGTGGAGGAAAGTGTTCATGAATTCAAACATCATGTTGCTGTGTAGGGAGGGCACAAAGAGACCATAACAGAACTGCACAAGGGCCTGGGCATGATGGCAGTTCTTGTGCTCCCTTCAGGGTAAGGACTGCTCTAGTCCTATAAAGAGCTGGTCGTACATGTGAGAGAGTGAGAGAGAGAATCTGCACACTCCATCCAGTTCAAGGATTCCACAGCCCCACTCCTTCTCTGCCCCTAGCAGCATTGTGCCACTCTGTGCTATTTCTTAGCCTGGGCCCCTGTGTACTTAGACAACTTATATCTGAAAGAAGTAGGATGGCTTGCTGAATTACACAAATGATGCAGAATTCTGTCATAAGAACATTAAACAGCACTGTATTATTCTGCTATTATGGCTTTCTGTTCAGCTAAAAGCCCGTGACGGAATAGTGGCTTTGTGTCAAGGCTAGTATAAGCCAAACCTGAAAACAGATGTAAAGCCACCTCAAACAGGCACACATATACACAGGAAAAGCAACTTTAGCATGCACCTGTATTCTGCCTGAAACTATCTTGACTCGCTGCTTTCTCATATAACCTGTTACTGCTAAAAATAGGAATGCAGGAGGCTCTGGAGAACCATGAATGAATACACATGGTCCCTGAGTTCTAGGCTATGCCCAATAGTGCCCCTTCTATAACAGAAAGTTTATGAACCAGCCTTGCCATTATTATGAAGGAGTCAAACAGGGTTGGCCAACAGCCCATTCCAGGTAATCTGGCATGCATCTCTATGCTTTTGAATTTAGCTTTTATATTCCTAAAACCAGTCTAATGAAGAAGTGTTCAGTAGGCCCTCTGAAAAGTAGGATGCGGCAAACGTTCATTTAGTGTATAGAGTTTTGACAGCTGTTTTAAAAAAATTGTAAAATTTAAAAAATAGTAAAATTAAGTATGTAAGACTATAAAACTCCATCCAGCCAAATGGCTAGCAAATGCATTTCTACTATGAATAAAACAGCTTTGGCACCAATACGTATGAGTGCCAACTAAAATGTGATGACAATTCATCTACAATTCTTTTGGTCAACAGAGTGAACAATTTTTAAGGAACTTTCAAAAATGCCATTAAAGATATTGGGGAAAATAGGGTTCTTTTTTCTAAAGTATAATACTATTATTAAGAGTTCACTGGCAGAAAAGAATTTATTTTACTAGAACATATTTGAACTGGCATATCGGGGTGGGGGGAAGCATTTATAAACATTTTAATGAATTTCTAAGCATGTTTTGATTTTGCTATCACACACGTACACACATATTAGTGCAACTTGGTATTTGGAGGAGATCTTTCCTATATGTAAATACCTATATTCACAGACTAGAGTATTCATATTATACAGGTATTTGCTATTTGAGCTACACCACTTTTATTTATAAACTTCATCCAATCACTGAGCAGAAACACTCCATGACTTAGACCAATCACACATGATGAATAATGAATAGCAAATAGGCAAGGACATTGTCAAAGCAAATAGCTTACAAGCAATCCATAGGTTTAGGTGTTAGTGTAAAGTATGAAAACAAATATGAATAGCAAATACAATCATTTAAACCAAAGTTTATTTTCTGGATGATTTGCAAACTGAGGGGTTAAAATTGTCTAAAATATTGTTTATGAACAGATATTAAACATCAATACTGATCTAAATAATTTTTAAGCAAAAGATCAGAAGTTTAAAATCTAAAGAGAACAAAAGTCATTTTGGTATATTTTTATTATACAGTGGGTAGGGTTTTGGGTCTTTTTTGTTTGTTTTTTGATAGTAAACCGAGTTAGGTCCTTTTTTCAAACAATATAACTGCACTGGGACTAGGCAGAGCAGAAAGCAGGCAAAATATTATGGATAACAGTGCAGAAGGCTTTAAATACTCTTGAAATTATATCTTTCATAAAACTGTTCATGAGAAAAAGCTGTTAAGAATTCATTGTGCAAAATATAAAAGAACAAATACACTCATAATGTGAGTGAAAATTCTTTTCATATATTAAGTATTTTTATATAGTCAAGATGAGCATTTGTTACTACAAGTTTGAATAATACATAAATTCCTTTGACACAGGATTATTTATATATCATAGACACTATATGTGGATGTGTAGAAAAAGAGACGTGCATATCAAAATATACTATAAACCAGAAGTAGACTTCACCACGTAATGACTTTCACATAATGTTTTACCACCATGCTTATTTTCTTAATAAGAGGGGAAACAACAAGCAAGATGCATCATTTTACGAAGTACTAAGCAAATGTCCATTTTCCAAATAGTAGCCATAAATCAGAAGTATGTGAGATCTGAAATCTGATCACCCTTGATGGAGCTACAGGGTATTTCTGTAAAAGCTTCTGCTTGATTTGCCTTGAGACCACCAATAAATCATAATGAGCTGACCTATTACAGGGTTTCCATACTAGCCTTTTCTTCTTCAAATCTTCCACCATTGCTCCTATGAATGCATCTCCACCCATGGTACCAGTGATGGGAATGTGAGTGTATATACCATGGCCAGCACCGTAACTGCTGTGCAGGTCTAGAGTGCCCAGCTGTTAAAATACTGGTGACCTCTGGAAGCTTGTTTACATTAACTCTCCATCCATTCCTACCAAGAGTGAAGCTTGTCAGTGGTAACAAGGGAGGGAAACAGAGGACAAAGTCTAGTGTAATCCCTTCACACACACCCTTAGGGCATGTCTACACAGCATTTTGGAGCGAGCCTCTAAGCCCAGACGAGGGCTAGGGCTAGTGCCATAAAAATAGCTGCATTGACAGCACTTTGAAGTTGCAGCTCAGGCTCTGAAGCCCATCGTGCTCCCTAAGCTTCAGGGCCCAAGCTCCAGCCCGCGCCGCAACTTGACAGCACTGCGTATATACAGCTATTTTTAGAACACTAGCATGATCCCTGCTCACCCAAGTCTAGCATTGTCTGCGCCACGAGGCTCTCTCCAAAATGCTGTGTAGACATACTCGTTACCTAGAAAATCCATTTGCTTGTTCTCCCACTTAGGCCTTGACCATACTATAGTTAAAATTATACTAGTCACAACTGCATTTAAACGTGGTTATTGTTGTCCTAATTTGTGCAGTTGTCTCAACTAGTATAGAAAGGAATTAGTTCTGTGTCCTTTTCACTGTAATAAAACCATACATAAAGGCACTATAGACTGGGGATTCATAGACTTTGAAGGCCAGAAGGAATAATTAGATCCTCTAGTCCCCCGCATGATAAATGCATGAAATTCTTTATGGAGTCCAATAACTTCTTTGACTAAAGAATATCTTTGATATTTGGGTTATATATTGTATTGCTTAGCCAAAAATCCATGATCATTTTGGTCAACCATTCTGAAAAACATGGCTTTTGAAGATTACAAATTTAAGTCTCTGGGAGTTAGGCCTACCCTTAGTCTAGTTTTCATGATCAATAATGTTTGCATAGTTGTTGGGATTCCTCTGGATGAAATGTTCCACAAATATTATCATTAACACTCTTGGGTTTTTTTAATAAATATTTATTTAGGGAGCATATCAGGTTTACAAATCCTTGCCATGTAAATGTCAGAAACAAAATGATAATCATTGCACATATTGATATTGTTTTTGTTTAGAAAAATATCATTCAGTAATTAACAAATCTCTATTTGATGGGGTGTTACCATATTACAGAATGAACCTCTTTACAGTATTGGGGCTCTGTTTAATGGATACGTACAAAGTATTTGTACACTCTCTCTCTCTCTCTCTCTCCCTCCCCCCCTTTTTTTTTAATTCTATTCTAACAACATTGCCTGTAGAGTTTTGTGTGTGATTACAGGAAGATTTTGAAACAAGGATATCCTTGGCAAAATATTCATTTTGGCACTGGCTATTTTTCCCAACCAAGAAATTGCATATTTACCATATCACTCCAAATCTCTTACTGAAGTAGTGGTTTGACACTTAAGTAATACAGCTCTCATAGGCTGTTTGAGATTTGAATGCCCAGATATTTTACCGAATAGTTTGCCCATTTCTAGCCAAATGTTTCTGGAAGGATGGTAGTGTTTGCAGAGAAGTGAATGGTATACTTGGAGCACAGTGATAATACTTAGGCTACCAAAATAGCAACCATATGATCCGCAAAATGTTTTTATAAGCAAATTTATATCTAGCACTTCAGGAAACTGTTTGGCTTTAAAGTAATTTTTTTTTTCAGTTTTCCTGCAAGTTTATTTTCCTGTGATTAATTATTTTTTTGTTTAAGTTCTGCCAGCACTCTTTTGTCTTTTAACGATGTTATTTAGCCCTTTGACATTCAAAAGGAAGTCATTGATAATTATTTATCTTATTGAAAATTTGGAAGTTGTGTGTCTTTGGCAGGGCCGGCTCCAGGCACCAGTGTTCCAAGCAGGTGCTTGGGGCGGCAATCAGAAAGGGGCGGCAGCTTCTCTCTTTCCCCTGCCGTCCGCAGTGGCAATTCGGTGGCGATAGGTTTTTTCACTGCCTGGGGTGGCAAAAATGGGTAGAACTGGCCTTGGCCTTTGGCTGTTTTGATGGCATGAATCCTTGTGAGGCAAAATGTCTATCATTTTGAATTTTGTTGTATGCATGATTGTGTTCCTGAATATGGTTTGATTCCTTTGTAAACTTCCATAGGTATTTCCTGTATCATTCCCCACAGCCCTCCCCCCGCCTTCCCCAGTTTCCTCTGATCTAGATATCAAAATGATCTTGAACTGGCCCTCTCTCCCATGGTACTTACCTTGAAGTTAGGCATTATAGGTGCAGTGCATAAAGGCACCTACATCCCATTTTTTCAATGCCACCACCATCCACAAAACTTCAGCTCAGCTGCTGCCTAACCCAGTAGACACCTCAACTCAGCCCATACATTTTTGCTCCTGGGCAAGCACACTGCAACCTCACTCTAGATGCCTGGGCAACTATCTCCTACCTGAGCGGGTGCACTACTGCCTCATGATAGGCATCTGGATATCTGACTCGTGAGCCCCAGAAAGATTCACAAACTGGGAAAGATAGGCATTTTGCTGCCTAAGTTGCAATCGGTGGCCTGATCTGGTAGGCCGCGTCTGAGTGGGGAAGGGAAGACCTCCTCACTTATAATCTTTAGCCTAGTAGATAGGGTACTCATCCAGGGTGTGGGGAAACTCCCATTTCGAGCCCCCCACCTTCTGCAGGGGAGAAGGGATTTGAAAAGGGATCAGCCATCTCTCAGGTGAGTGCCCAAACCACCAGGCTATAGTCATTCTAACTGTTTCACTGGCTCAGTAAATATTTAATTATAGCTCAATTAAAGAGGAACAATTTCAGTAGGACCAATCGGGGACCCCACATCAGAATATTCCATAGCTTAGTGGCTCAGGCACTCACCTAAGAGGTGGCAGATCCCTATTCAAATCCCTTCCATGCTCCCAGGAGGAGAGGGATTTGAACCAGGGCTCTCCCACATGCAGTGTGAGTCTTCTCCCTCCCCAGTTTTGTTCTGGGTCCCGTACATAACTTAGATGGCTGAGCTCTGCGTTAGTGGATTTGTAGCACAGATAGACGTCTCTATGCAGCTGGGACTTAGGCACCTATTTCAGAGAGAGAGGGGCAGAGCTTAGAACACACCTCTCTCATTGGCATCTCTCATTGGCCAGCTTAGGCACCTCCCCACCTAGTATGCTGGCGCTGTGGCTCTTACTCTAAGGTGCCTAAATCTTACTGTAATGTGCCATCCGTTGAATAGGGAACCTAGACTCTTAACTCAGTCTTTGTGGATAGCACTGGTGCTGCTGTGTTTTTTCTAGGCTCTTAAAAGTAAGGCATCATGACACTAAGTTGAAGTGTCATTGTGAATCCTGCCTTGTGGTTCTCAACTTCCTAGAAAAAACCTTCTTTTATACAGAAAGCTAACTTTTATAGAATGGCTTCTGATCAATTAGGAAACAAAAAAAAATAACTAATTTAGATCAATCTTTGCAGGCAACTTTCCTAACCAAGAAATGTCCATATATGAAACAGTGGGTAAAGGATTTGGATAGTCAGATTACTGCAGGGGAATGGGCTTTGATCTGGAAAAGAGACCAGCAACCTCAATCTGTACCACAATAAAAGAGAATTTCTTTAAGATGCTATTTCAGTGGTACCTCAGACCAGCCACATTAAAAATACAGTATATATTCTGACTGAATGGAAATAAACATTGGGAGAAACTATGGTGAAAGAGGAGATTTTAGAAATATTGGGGCAACATGTCCAGTCATTAGAGAGTATTGAGATAAAATCTGTAACCAAATATTACAAATTGTCTGATATTTATATTACCAAATGATCATCTGGTAATCCTCCGGGGGCTTCCTAATGGAAATGGTCATACTCAAAGAAATGAAGACTGAATCCCTTATCTATTAGTAGCTATTAGATTGCTGATCGCCTCTCATTGGAAAAAGAAAAATAGACCAAAATTAGAGGAATGGTTCCAAAAAATACGGAAAGGTGTTTTGGGAAAAGGTTATGCATCTGTTATGTACCGAGCAAAATAAACAGAGGACAAAGGTATTTAGTTACCATTTATTCAGTACTTAAGGTATAGTCACCTGCAAAAACCAAAATACTATCTTTTTTGCATCTTAATGTTTGATAGACAATACCAGTTCCTGCTGCTTATTCTCTGCCCACATACTGGGCCAAATTCAGCACTGATGTAAGCAAGTGCAATTCCTGTAAGTTAATGGAGTTGCACCTACTTACACTAGGTCTGAATGGAGCTCTGTCTGTTTGACATCATATCATTTTCTAGCTAAGTGTCATGTTCAAAGTGAGGATTATGGCGTAACATTGGAGAACAGGATGCAAGAACTGGTGAACTCTTAAACAAAATCCTGTTTTCATGCAAATCTCTCTAGTAACGAAGAATACTGGAAATGCAGTAGTATAGCTGTGTCTGAAAGTATAAAACAACCCTTTTGGAAGCTGAACCTGAGTGCCAACAGCTCCTTCAGATTATAATAATACTTAGCACTTTTATAATGCTTTATACTTTCAAAGCGCTAAACAAACATTAGCTAATTAAGATGCCTTCCTAAACTTCAGTGGAGAAAAAAAATATTCAAATAAAATTGTCATCAAACTCTTCGGGGGGGGGGGGGGGGGGAAGAAAGAAAGAAAAAAAAAAAGAAAAGTAGCAAATTTGGCAGCTTCTCTAGTGTTTTCCAAGAAGCAGCCAATTTATCCCTATTCTGAATACCAATCAATTCTACTTTTTACAACTGATAAGATGTTCCCTAATTAAATTATATTTTAATTGACTTTGACTTTTAATGCAAGGAAAATGACAATATGCTTTCTGTTAAAATACCTCCTTCCCCCTGTAAAATACATTCATATCTATCTACTGCGATTGCCATTATACAGCAAACAGTTATATCACAGTGGTATCACACAGTTTCTCTTTATGGATAGAATATGAAACAACTGCAGTGTTTTAGATCTCCCTGTGTTATAAATGGTGCCATTTTAATGTTGACAACTGTATGTGTACCCAGTGATACTTTTTTATACTGTAATAGTATTCTTGGAAAGAATGATCCAAGTGGCATTTCCAGGAATATAGTTATAGCACTAATGAACCAGTGCATCCACTGGTTGTGTTAATCCTCGGATGTGATATTTTCCTATTTTCACGCATTTAATCACCAACAGCCTTTACAGGCCGTTAATGAATCCTTGCACCACAACTTTGAGGTAGATAAATGTTTTTACCCTCCTTTTTTTTTAATAAGGAATATTGAGGCTAAAAGGTTAAGTATGGTTACAAAGGGATGTGGTGTTGTAGTCAGGACCTCCTTACTCCCGTTCTTGTGTTCACATGTCTTTCTCGAGTAGCACTACAATACTTTGGGGACCACATATGGGCACCGCATATGGACTGTATGAATAAACAAATCACCTGGTACAAATGCCAAACTACAAATAGATGTCCCAATTCTGAATGCTTGCTCTTGTTGGCTGAAGCACCCCGAATACACTCCACACAACAGTCACCTTTTGGAGAAAAAAGCAATATCCTGACAGACAGTTCTTCTCCTTCATCTCGGGAAATACATTAGTGGTTTCTCACCCTGCATTTTTGGTCAATTCAAACTGTATTTCACCTTAATCCTGAAGTAAAGAAAGGTAGGCAAACTATGAACATACACTGCTGCAAGATGTAGAAAAACTTAGATTTCTCTGCACTTTGAGATAACCAGACTGGAGGAGGATTTGACATTCATGCTGCATTTAGTTGACTAACTCAAGAAAATTATTGCTACTGTAGTAATAAGGAAAATACCAGCTCGAGGTCTAAACACAAAGGCTTCTGTCACACTGTCATCCATAATTATTCTGTGTTCTGGATTCCTTCATTGTCATACGGACCTAATACTGTGCTACATGCCATGCTTCTCGGTCCTGGTTTACAAATAAAGCACAAAGTACTGTAGCTACATTTTCTAGATATTCCTACAGTGAACTGATAATGATGCATTTATTGCTGGGATATTTGATGTAACTAGTGGACATTTTTGTCACCGCACGAGTCCTTAATCTCCCTAGGATCCTGCAGGAACCAAATTATTTGATATGAGAACCTTTTGATATTACAAGTTGTATTTAACATTTCAAGACTCATTTGAATCAGCTCAGTTCACTGAACTGGTAAAGCATACAGGACAATAGATCATGTAGAGAGAGAAACCTATAGATGTATTTAGTAGCCTGAAGGGGTATTACATAAAATCATGAAAATGAGTCACTGAAGATGGTGCCAAAATCTATTGGTGTGGTGGTGTTTTTTAAGTAAACAGTCTTGGTACACTACAAAACAAAAGAAAAGGGTAGATAAATGAATTACTGAGATTTACGTGATGTATTGGGTATGTGCATAAGACAGAAATTCTATTATGTCCTACATATATCAGTAATGCATGAGTGAACCAAATCTAATATTGATCTAAAAACTACTATATCATAAACTCTCTCTCATACACACACTTTCAGTAGAGATGTGCAGGCAGTAACATACCTACTGTGCCTTGGCAATGTACTAATGGCTATTGCAAAACACCTGCTATTGTAAGCGTTCATCCAGTTTTTGCCCACAGCAGAAATGAATAAGCAAGCTTTTATCCAGTTGTTAACATTTATTGTAAAATGGCAAAACACATTCTTTTGGGGGTTTTAAAGCATAGTTTTTGATGCACTGAAGAATGTAACTCTTCATAAGGCTTTCTGTTAGAACAGTGTCTTGGACAGAAGCTTTTGGTAAAAACCTATTTTATTAGTCAAAGTACTATTTTTTTAGTTCAATACTACAGAAAGAATGAGCATATTAAGGTAATCAGCCTTCTTTAGGTTTTTGTTTTGTGGTTTTAAACCTTCTGGTAACAATGAGCCAATCCTGAGGTTTTACTATGGTAACATTCTTACTAATTTCAGTGAAAGCTATTTTTTAGTAACACCCATAGGATTGAGACTATAATTAGTCACATGTGGATAGTACGCTTTTTGAAAAGACACCTTGGTTTCTAGAGGCAGTATCAAGTTGTTCTAAGTTGTTGCACAGACCTAAACTTTATAAACACATACTTTCCCCGCCATTGCTTGTTGGAAAGATGATGGGTAGTAGCCATAGAAGACACGATGAAGCCAAGTTAGATTTCTTTTTACAGAATATTATGTTGCCTGCCATATAAAAGGTAGATATGTAGAAAGAAATAGTGAGTGTACAGTACAATCAGAATGGTGATACACGTGTAATGCAAAAAGGCAGTGCATCTCCTTCTGTACAGTCACAATGATGTAAGGATCTGGTTCAAACCCCACAGCAGTCAGTGTAAGTCTTACTGCTAATTGGAATGGACTGTTGTTCATGCCCTAAATTCAGAGTAACTCTACTGAGGGCAATGTGACTAAGAACAGAACTTGAACTTGACCCTCTTACAGGTATATACAAATAGAGTAAAAATTAAAATAACACACGTGGGCTTTCATTTATATAGTTAAGTTGCATGTTATGCAATGCACATCTCCTACAAACTGGGTCTAATGTAATGTTGATATAAACTATGGAGTAAGATGGTTAGAAGACAGGTAAGTGATCAAATGTAGCTTGGCTTTATTGGGGATTCAGTTGATATGCAAAATCAGTGAATATATACTTAGGGAGAATGTGTGTAGCATTCTGTGGTGTAGCAAAAGAAATCATTAACATGCAATTGTAAGACTGAGGCTGAACAATTCATCCGTAAGGAATACATTCTTTTCTCTCTTTTATGTTCGCAAATTTTCTAAACAAACTCCTAATTTATATGTTCAAAATATTTGCTGAATATTCACTTCACTTCTTCTTAACTCCTTTTTCCCATTTACTTGGGGTCAAACAAGCCCACAATTCTTTGCCACTCCTTTTGGTCCATGGCATGAGCTTGTAGGTCTTGCAATTCTGGTCCTTTCTCTTCAAACTTAATTTAGAGTCTTTCCATAATATTCTCATATGTCCAGCCCACCTAAAACATGTGCTTTCCAGCCTATCTGTCACTGACAGTCTCAAGTTCGTCTTCTCCCCTAATTTCTTCCATGCATGCTCTGTCTACCCTCTGCTTGCCTGCCATTCTCTTCAGTATATTAAATGCTGAATAAAGCTCTGAACATGGTTTGGTCTGTAATTCATCTGAAAGCAGATCCTTGCAAATATTCAATATTTGAAATTCAAGGGTTTTTTTTTAATGGACATGTAGATCCTGCAGTATGTTTCTTTTCCCTGATTGGAGTTTCTGGTGTGAATGTTCATATTTACAAATTGTAAATTCATTGTTCACACACATTCAGCAATAGTTTCTTAAAATTCATTGTTTCAGCAAACATTCCTACCAGAAAACTCATTTGTTAGAATAGTCATGGAAAGGAGGCGCAAACACAGGCAAAAGAATTATTCTGACACCCCTCTCTCTTACTGCTTGTGTCAGAAATAACTTATACTGTCAATAATTCTGTTTACCTTTAATTAAAATACAAGAAATAGCTAAAAAATTGAAAGCATTTTCTCAAACACTTCTTCAGGATTCGTCCAAATCTTGTTTAGGATAACACTCATGTACACGTGTATGTACTTGTCCTGATTTGCCTCAGACACTGTTAGTTGCTTTTTCTTCTTTACCCTACTTCACCCTGCATGTGTAAATTACACTAATTATGCACATCCTCTGAATACCAAATTGGTGCAACTTAAGTCTACTTTGTCATATACACCTATTTTCTCACTAACTTACACATGATGCGTAGCTTGGCCCACCATTTATGTCATTGTTGAATTTCACCCATTACATCTGCATTATGCATTCAAAATGCATAGCACCACTTTCTCTATGTTATTAGATAAAGAGAATATTATATTTAAAAGGATGCAGCTAATGGAGGTAAAATATACCATTATTTGCCATTCAGAATTATTAAATACAGAGACAGAGTTTATTGTGCCAATGTTGATAATTGGTTTTATGGACAGGGACCAAATTTTCGAACTGGTCCAAGAATTGTGGCTACCTAAACTAAAACATAAATATGGACAGAAAATGAGTGAGTAAAAATGGCAACTTCTTACTTTAAAAACCTGCTTCCAGAGTATATTCAGAGTAATCTGCTTATAATTCTGACAAATCAGTTTTTAAAGTTTTTCTTAGCACTTCAGGTCATTAGAACGAACAGAGTGTGAGCTGCATTCTTTTCTAATGTGTGTATCATCATAGTCGAGTGACTTTCCAGTAGCAGAATCTTTCTTACTGGCAATGATGTAAGAACCCAGTTTACTTTTCATATCCCAGGGAGAGTTTGCATGGTGGGCATTTAGGGAAAAATATTTTACTAGTAAATCAAGCCCATACACCTGAGAGGGAACAAAGAAGCATTGGGGGAATTCTCAACTCTGTCAAAAGGTGTCTTTAAGTCCCCTTTGCACTGGTACTGGAGCAGTGGAAAGAAGATCTATGTAAGACTGAGGATCTAGCTGTCTGGGTTTATACTGCTGTACATGAGATCAGAAACTAGCCTGCAAAGTGTTTCATGTCAGCAAGAACATGGAAGGCTTCAAACACCTCAGACTTCACTGGGAGAGAAAAATGCAGCACAGACACAAATATCAAATAGGAACTAATTTGATTGTGAAAGCTATGGTGTGGTTTTGCTTTGGTTTGTCTTGTGCTTTTGTTTACATTTTAATAAGGCAAAAAGACATCTGTGGTGTTTAGTCAGGGTAGACAAGTGAAAATTTCAGGAGTAGCAAATTTCTTCAAGGTCTGGTCCTGGACTAATGGTCAGAAAGCGGGGGGAGTCAACACCTGGTGAACAACTCCTGGTGCAGATGGTCATTAGCTGTTACCAATGCTTCAAGATGTTTAAAAAAAAATCTTTCACCATCATATAGACCTGGGTAAATCATAGAATTGTTTGAAAATAAAACTGTTAGTAGGTTGCACTGAAAAATAAGTGAAAACTAATTGTGCTGCAATAATTTGGCAGACCGTCTACAGCAAACATGTTTGGTTTTAAAAGTATGAGATACAAAATAAACTAAAAAGACAAATGAACCAAGCAGTTGAATACACACTCTTCTTGTTCTTATGTCAGCTGCCTTCCCCTTTTCTGCCTGCTGCACCAGCTGAAAGTCCAACTTTATGAAACATCTGGATGTAGAACACGTGTTTTAATGAACATGTTCCAGTATGACTGTATTTTCTTGGCTCCCTTTCCATCTTCCTACTATGATGCCCTTAGATTCAAAACCATTCTAGCTGTTTTTTTAAAGTGCTTTATTAGAAATTGTTCTAATATAAAGGTATAAAAGTTAGGATGAAACCCTGTATGTTCTTTTCATAATCTCTAAACATGCAGGCCTGGTCTACGCTATGGGATTAGGTCAAATTTAGCCACATTAGGTCAATTTAAAAATGGCTGTGTCCACACAACCAACCCCGTTCCATCGACCTAAAGGGCTCTGAAAATCGACTTCTGTGCTCCTCCCCGACGAGGGGAATAGTGCTAAAATCGACCTTGCTGGGTTGAATTTGTGGTAGTGCAGACGCAAATCGACGGTATTGACCTCTGGGAGCTATCCCAGAGTGCTCCATTGTGACTGCTCTGGACAACACTTTGCACTCTGATGCATTACCCAGGTACCCAGGAAGAGCCCCAGGAACTTTTGAATTTCATTTCCTGTTTGGTCAGTGTGGCGAACTCAACAGCACTCAGGAGCACAGGTGACCATGCAGTCCCTGCAGAATCATACAGCGTAGAATGTTTCTACGTTCCCCCTATCTGTCCCTGAGGTTCGCAGATTAGAAGGTGAAAAAAACGCACTCGCAATTACATGTTTTCCGAGCTCAGGCAGTCCTCCCACACTAATAGGGCACCGTTTAATGCATGGAGGCATTCAGTGGCAGAGGCCAGGAAAGAATTAAGTGAGCGTGAAGAGCGGAGGCAGGAGGCGATGCTGAGGCTAATGGGGGAGCAAACGGACATGACGAAGCGTTTGTTGGAGCTGCAGGAAAGCCAAGAAGAGCACAGACCCCCGCTGCATCCACTGTATAACTCCTCCCCTCCTCCCCATGTTCCATAGTCTCCTCATCCAGACACCCAAGTATGTGGCGGGGGGGGAGGCTCCAGGCACCCAGCCACTCCACTCCATAGGATGGCCTAAGCAACAGAAGGCTATCATTCAAACAGTCTGATTTTTAGTGTGGCTACAATAAGCAATGTGGCCTTATCCTTCCCTCCTACCCTACCCCACCCCACCCAGGCTACCTTGTCCATTATCTCTTTTTTTTTTTTAAATTAAGAAAGAATGCGTGGTTTCAAAACAATAGTTACTTTATTTCAAAGGGGGAAGGGTGGTTGGTTTTCAGGGAATTCAAATCAACAAAGGGGGAGGGTTTGCATCAAGGAGAAACACACACAACTGTCACACTGAAGCCTGGGCAGTCATTAAACTAGTTTTCAAAGCCTCTCTGAGGCGCAGCACACCTTGCTGTGCTCTTCTAATCGCCCTGGTGTCTGGCTGCTCAAAATTGGCCGCCAGGCGATTTGCCTCAACCTCCCACCCAGCCATAAACGTCTCCCCCTTAATCTCACAGATGTTATGGAGCACACAGCAAGAAGCAATAACAATGGGAATGTTGGTTGTGCAGAGGTCTGACCTAGTCAGCAAACAGCATCAGCGAGCTTTTAAATGTCCAAAAGCACATTCTACCACCATTCTGCACTTGCTTAGCCTATGGTTGAACTGCTCCTTGCTACTGCCCAGGCTTCTTGAGCCATGGGTTCAAGGGGTAGGTTGGGGTATGTGTGACCGTGTGGTGCTGCCGGCTGGGAGAGCAGCCTGAGGCAGAAGCCTCCAGCTTGCATGATATTCCAGGTAGGACTGAATCTCCATGAGACAAAACTTAAAGAAGAGAATGACCTGCAGTCTCTGGCTCCCACTCAGTGCTCTAAGAGGAAGATAGACATGTCTGTCCAGGCGCCCCTGATCGACCTCACTGAGATCTACCAGGAACACCCAGGAGACGTACGATGGCTATCAGTCCTACTGCACCATCTGCTGCATAGGCAAGGAGCTGTCGCTGTGTGGCAATGCAGTAGCGCATCTGCCAGCAGCACCCAGGAGATGTACAGTGACGGTGAGCTGAGCAGGCTCCATGCTTGCCGTGGTATGGCATCTGTACGGGTAACCCAGGAAAAAAGGCACAAAACGATTGTCTGCCATTGCTTTCATGGAGGGAGGGGGGCCTGATGACATGTACCCACCTGCAACAATGGTTTTGCCCCATCAGGCATTGGGAGCTTAACCCAGAATTTCAGTGGGCAACGGAGATTGCAGGAACTGTGGGAGAGCTACCCACAGTACACCACTCTGTAAGTTGATGCCAGCCATGGTAGGGAGGACGCACTCTGTCGACTTAATGAGCTTAGCGTGGACATACACAATCAACTGATTAAATCGGTTTCTAAAACTCAACTTCCATAAAATTGACCTAATTTCGTAGTGTAGACATGCCCACAGTGTAGAATAGAGTTTTTATGCAGAAAGCACTCCTGGACTAAGTTCACAGTCTGTCACAGCTGCCTTAATTTCCTTATGCACTGCAGTATTTCTTTAAGTGTGGAAATGATAAATTAATATTTTTCTTTGCATTATACATATTTACAGAAAATAAACTGTGCATGCATCTCACTGAACAGACCTACTGCCCACATTCCTGCACTCAGTGCACTAAATCTAGGGTTTCCCAAGGATTGCTCACTGCAGTTTAACACCACAAATAATGAAAGGTGACCAGGCATGAAAACTACTTCTTATCTTGCACCCTACTTCGCACAAACTAACTGATATCAGCTAGGTTCTTCACTCTTCCTTCTTTCCTACAATAGTCACAAGATCAGATGCTTCGGCTGTAAACTCCTCAGAACAGGAACCATATCATCTTATGTATTTGTACAACACCTCGCATACTGGGGTCTGAATCCTGACTGGAGCCTTTGGGTGCTACCATAATATAAATAAAGTCAGTGCCTCACTTTCTTTGCATGCAATAGTAGCTTCACAAAAATTTTTTCATGTAAAAAATTTTGCAGTAAGAAGAAAATAAAAACCACAATGAATAAAATCAAATTGTCTTACATAAAGGCTAATATTGGAAGAGTTGACTTTAATTAATTTAAAACAAAAGTAAATGTAAAGTAGAAATAATTTATTCAGTTATTAATTTACTTGAAATGTTCATGGGCTATGCAGTTTCAATAATTTAATAAACACCAAAAGATTATATATTTCTCTCTTAAATTATTAGGATACTATCCAGTACCGTATAGTGTTGATATTCGTGAATTTGTTCAGCCATTAGGGAAAAAATTATTCCTATTCTGAAAATGTATACTGATTTTTATAGATATCATCTGGGCAATATTTTGAAATACTGTAGGTTCACAGATGTGTGCCTAATTTCTGTATATATTTACTGTGATAGAAAATGCAAATTGGGTAACTGCACACAAAAATTACCTAAACTAAAATTGATTTTGTACACTCCATTGGGTAAATGCACAAGTACGTTAGAGATGCAACTGTATAACTTATTTGAAAAAATTTTCCTAGTTTTTCTTTTTCGCTAAAGATATATTGCTTCTGCTATTCTATTATTCTAGCTTGGCCTTAAATGTCCTTCATTTAGAGTGATAAAGACGTTAGGCCAGATCATCAGTTGATGTGAATCAACACAGTTTCCAGTGACTTCAATGCAGCTATATTGATTTATAGCAGCTCAGGATCTGGCCTCTGATTTTCACCATTCTTAATTTTTTCTAAACCTGAAAAATCTCTATATTAGCAAATAAACATTTTAATCCTGATTATTTTAACATCCTCTTGCTGTATATAAAATATGAAGTGTTTTTCAAAAAAGTTCTAGCCACCCATGTCCATATCTATGAAGCAATTAATCATAATAACCCCTATTCAGAATATTATCTATTCCTACACCAAAAAAATGCCCATAATAGGAAAACCTCAGTCTATCACCTTAAATATCTCTTGCAATCTTTAGTCACTTCTCGCTGTAAAAGGGTAACACACTTTTCAGTAGGCTTCAGGATAATAAACTCTGCTATGTATTCTTCAGTAGGTAGTGTCTCCACAGCAGAAGATGACATTGCTTATAATTGAAGGCCACAATTTCACATATTTACCCTAAGAACAGGATGATAAATAAAGTTAAATGTCTACTGTAGTTTGAATCAAGATAGTGAGGGGTCTTCTGCTAACTATAGTCAGACTCTTTAGAGAGGTGCCTTGTGTTTCCATCACATTCTAGAGAACATCCATGTTGATAAGCAGTAATGAAATTTGTTAGGCCATGCCTGTTAGTAGACTATGTTCATAGTGACATTATTGTTGCATAGGAACAGGACATGATTGCTCTGTATTTTCAAGATATTTAAGTCCAAAGCAGACTGTGAAGAGTTACAAAGGGATCAGATGAAATACAATGTTAATAAATGCAAAGTAATGCACATTGGAAAAACATAATCTCAACTATCCATACAAAATTATGGGGGTCTAAATTAACTGTTGTCATTCAAGAGACTGATCTTGGAGTCATTGTAGATTGTTCTCTGAAAACATCTGCTCAGTGTGCAGCAGCAGTCAAAAAAGCTAACAGAGTGTTAGAAACCATGAGGAAAGGAATAGATAATAAGACCAAACATATAATGCCACTATATAAATACATGGTACACCCACACGTTGATGTGCCGTTCTGGTCGCCCCATCTGAAAAAAGATCTATTAGAACTGGAAAAGGTACAGAGAAGGGCAACAAAAATGATTAGGGTTATGGAACAGCTTCCACATGAGAGTTAAAAAGACTGAGACTGGTTCAGCTTGGGGAAAAGACAACTAGGGAAACGTGATAAAGGTCTATAAAATCATGAATGATGTGGAGAAGGTGAATAAGGAATTGTTGTTTTACCCCTTCATGTAACACAACAACCAGAGGACACCTGATGAAAAGAACGGAGAACAAACATAAGGAAGTACTTCTTCACACAACCCATAGTCTAGCTGTGCCATCATTGCCATGGGATGTTGTGAAGGCCCAAAATATAACTGGGCTCAAAAAAGAATGAGATAAGTTTATGGAGGACAGGTCTATCAATGGCTATTAGCCAAAATGGTCAGGGATGCAACCCAGTCTTCTGTTCACTCCCTCTGAAGCAGCTGGCACCTGCCACTGTCAGAAGACAGGATACTGGGCTAGATCGACGACTGGCCTGACCAGTATGGCCATTCTTATGTTCCTATGTATCAGTACATGGAATTAATTCTCCTAATTTTCCTAACCTGTTACATTAATTCTTTCATGTGAAGAAAATTAAATGCATGCCTTGCGCTTATATTTACTGGAGCTGACTGAGCCCAGTGAAGTTCAAGGATTGGTAAACCTGTTGTTGTTATTTCTGGGTTCACAAAATTAGCACATTTTTTCTATTTTAATTTAAACCTATTCTCCCTCCACACCTCCCATCCCACTAAGGGTAGTCAATTAAAAAGAACAAAACAAACTATGTTTATTTTCTAGCTATAGGAAAATCTCTATTAATGTCTTAAGGATATGTGACAGGGTCGGGCCAGATGGCTGTAGGAGAGTAATAGAAGGCAGATCTATTAGCCCCAGGCTAAGCAGGTCCTTTTTTTCCCTGGGTAAGGTAACAGGGAAGGTTTTTTTTTTTTATTGCAATCTTAACTTTTTAATGCAAGTTTTCTGTGTGTGTAAAGTCAAGTGTGCAAAGTTAGGAAATGCCAGAGTTAGGGTTGCCTGTGCACCATTAATTCAGCCCCCTTGTGCATGCGTTTTATGAGCTAGTCTTAAATTAGGTGACCATAGACTATTTTTTCCACAGGACCTCTTTTAACATATATATATTGTGACAGGGTCAGGCCAGATGGCTACAGGAGAGTGACAGAAGGCAGATATATTAGCCCCAGGTTAAGTAGGTCCCTTTTCCCTGGGTAAGGTAATAGGGAAGGTTTTTTTTTGTTTTTTGTTTTTGAAACAGAAAGAAAATTTATTGGTAACGCTTACAGAATTACCAAAGGAAACAAAACAACTATGCAACAAAACAACGCAATCAGAAGGTATAACACAGCAGCTTTCAGGAGGGAGAAGTGTTCAGGCTAGCCTGGGCCCAGAGCGGGGGGGCTTCCTCGACACTTGTGGTCTTCCACCCTCCTGAGTTACCTGGTGGCCTAGAGCGGGGGGGCTTCCTCGACACTCGTGGTCTTCCACCCCCTCGAGTTACCCAGTGCCGCGCCCAGTGTCACCGATCCTCCCTCTCCTGAGAGTGCCCGGTAAGATGGGCACGGCTGCGGGGTGGGCGGTTTAGGGAGGGGGGGGTAGACACCCATGTATTATAGGACCCCTCCTAGATGACAGGAATGATGGTATCCACAGCGGCAATGGCTGGGGCTGGCGTCTCTCGCTCTTCCCCTCAATCAAAGGGTCAGACGGAGGGAACCGGACGGGGTCAACGAGCAGAGAACCCCAGACAGCGCCCACCGCTCCTTCAAGGGAGTCGGTGGACGCCGCCCAGAGGAACTCCGCTCGGATACGTGAGTGTACTGAGGATCGGAAAACGGCCCCACAATCGCAGGACGTTTCATGGGCCAACCTCCTCTCTGGTTTTATAAATGGCTGTTTTAGCCAAAGCTAGGAGGAGGTTGACCAGAAGATCCCGCGACTTTGTGGGGCCATGGATGGGAAGTGTATAGATAAAGAGGTGGGGGGAAAAATGAAGCCAGAAGCGTAATAGAATATTTGTGAGGAGCCGGAAAAGGGGCTGCAATCTGGCGCACTCTAAATACACGTGCGCCAGGGTTTCCCTCACATTACAGAAAGGACAAGTGTCCGGAATGGGGGTAAACCGTGTCAAAAACACGCCCGTGCTCACAGCTCCGTGAAGGAGCCGCCAACTGATGTCCCCGACGGGCCTTGGGACCCGGGTGGAATACAGGCTGGCCCACCGAGGTTGCTCACCCTCCAAAGGTGGCAGGAGATCCCGCCACTTTGTATCGGGGCGGGACACCAGGGTGTGGGCGTGAAGGGTGTGAAGTGTAAGTGTATATAAATATTTCCGTGGAGCAATTTGAAAGTTAACCGGCTGCAATTCGTGCAGCCGGCTTGCAGTGAAAGGGTGAGGGGTTTGTTGGGATCTACGGGGTGGGGGCCCGATGGAAAGGTCCGGCAGGCCTGGGGTAAGGGATGGGCGGGGTGCGCCCTCACACAAGGCTCGGCTAACATAAGCCCGAGCAGCGGGGGTCAAGGCGGCCTTCACCTCCTGAAGCACGCGCCGGGGGGTACGGAGGCTAGAGAGCCCCATGCGCCGAGCGAGCATCAGGGGATCCAGCCAGTCTCTCCGGTCGTAGTCCAGGAGGTCTCCGACCCTCGTGACTTCCGCCAGGACCAACCTCTGGCGCACCGAGCGGGACTCCGCCACCTGCACACGGAGCTGGGGGTTGTGTAGCAGGGGCTCCATGAGGAGATCTGCCCCCACGGTGGCCACCACGGACCTGGTTGTTAGAAACAATTTCCAGGTCCGGAGGAGGTCCTGGTAGAAGACCGGCAGCCCGGAGAGGTCTCGCGGAAAACCCCTCGGAGAAAGATAAAAGAGCTGCCGGTCATATTGAAGCCCTTGGAAACGGCGCAGGAAGGCGTGCGCCAGTATGCTCCACGCCAAACTACTTGCACTATAAAAGAGCCTCTGCAGGGCCTGGAGGCGGAAAACGCGGACCTGAGTGTACAGACACTTCAGGCCCTGCCCTCCTTCCTTCAGGGGTAGATGAAGAACTCCAACAGGGGCCCAGTGCATTCCTGACCAGAAGAACTCTAGAATCAATCTCCGGAGGTGGGTCAGGAAACCCGGAGCCGGGGCCAGGGTGTTGAGCCAGTACCAGAGCGTGGACAGGACTAGTTGGTTAAGCACCAGTGCTCTCCCTCGGAGGGAGAGACATCGGAGTAGCCTCGTCCATCTCCGGATCCGCTCTATCACCCCGCCCTCTAAATTTTGCCAGTTCTCCGGCGGGGAAGGATGCGTGGCGGAAAGATAAATGCCGAGATAGAGCAGTGGACCCGCACTCCACCGGATGGTCTGAAGTGCGGGTGGGAGAGAGCTTACCTGCCACCAGTCCCCCACCGCCAAGCCAGAGCTCTTGACCCAGTTGACTCGGGCGGAGGAGGCTGCCGAATAGATGGCTTGGCATGCCTCCACTCGCGCCAAGTTGCCCGGGTCCTGGACCACGAGGAGTACGTCATCGGCGTACGCCGACAGGACCAGCCGCAGCTCCGGCTCCCGCAGCACCAACCCTGTCATCCTCCTGCGGAGGAGACAGAGGAAAGGCTCGATCGCCAGAGCATACAACTGGCCCGAGAGGGGGCACCCCTGCCGCACTCCTCGCCCGAAGCTGACCGGTTCAGTCAGGGTCCAGTTGAGCCTAACCAAACACTCTGCGGAGGCAAACAGCACCCGGAGAAAACTCACAAACTGAGGTCCAAATCCAAACGCCTGCAGAGTGCTCAGGAGGTACCCATGATCTACTCTATCGAACGCCTTCTCCTGATCAAGAGACAGGAGGGCGAACGATAGACCATCTCTCCGCCCGAGTTCCAAAAGGTCTCGGACGAGAAAGAGGTTGTCGAAAATGCTGTGACCCAGGACACTATAGGTCTGGTCTGGGTGGACCACGTCCGCCATCACGGACCCTAGCCGCAGCGAGATTGCTTTCGCTACGATTTTGTAATCCGTGCTAAGGAGTGAGACGGGACGCCAGTTTCGTAGATCGCGGAGGTCCCCCCTCTTCGGCAGCAAAGCGAGCACTGCTCACCTGCATGACAGAGGGAGGACCCCGCTCTGCAAGGACTCAGCCCAGACGGTGACTAGGTCTGGGCCGAGAATGTCCCAGAACGCGCGGTAAAACTCCACGGTCAGCCCGTCCATGCCCGGAGATTTATTGGTGGGCATGCGACGGAGGGCTTCCGAGAACTCGGCCAGGGTGAGATGCAGCTCTAGTCGGTCTCGGTCGCCCACGCTGACCGTGGGGAGTTCCTCCCAGAGCACCTTGCAAGCGTCAGGATCGGTCGGGTCCGGGGAGAAAAGGCTTGTGTAGAAGTCACGGGCCCTCCCACACATCTCCTCCGGACCCGTGAGGGGGGTGCCGTCTTCCGCAAGAAGGCAGGTGACGTGTTTCTTGGCCCCCCTCGTTTTCTCCAGGGCATAGAAGAAGCGGGAGCCGTGGTCCATCTCCCGAAGGAGGCGGATGCGGGATCGAACGAAGGCACCTCGGGCCCGGTGGCCCTCAAGGGCCCGGAGCTCCTCCCGCTTCTCCCGGCACGCTCCGCAGAGGGACGGGTCCTCGGGATCGGCGGCCAGGCGCCTCTCCATCTCTAAGACCTCCCGTTCCAGCTGCTCTATCGCCGCATTTCGCCGTCGGCTGGTGCCCCGGGTGTAGTCACGGCAGAAGAGCTTGGCGCGCACCTTCCCGAGATCCCACCATCGCCGCACCGAGGGAAAGGCACGCCACTGCTCTCGCCAGGCCAGCCAAAACTCCCGGAAGGACATCACAAAGCTCTCGTCCTCCAACAGGCTGTTACTAAAGTGCCAATAGGCCGGCCCCGGTCCCTCTGCACGGAGGGAAACCGTTACAGCGACTAAATGATGATCGGAGAATGGGGCCGGCCGAATGGCGGAGGAGTGGGCCTGTGAAAGATGAAAACGGGATAAATAAATACGGTCCAACCGAGAGTGGTGTGACCGATGGGCCTCCACCCGGACAAAGGTGAACGTGGAGGTGTCATCTGGGTGATGGTCACGCCAGACGTCCACTAGGGAGTGATGGTCGACTATCCCTTGGAGAATATTCGCAGCGGCCGGACTCGGTTCGGCCCCTGAGCGGTCCTGTTCCTCGAGGGTGGTGTTAAAGTCCCCTCCCAGGACCAGGCACTCGTGCGAATCCAGGGTGCCGAGAAAGTCGGACACCTGCTGATAAAATTGTGGCCGCCTGGAGCTCATTTGCGGGGCATAGATGTTAACAAGATTAACCACGAGCCCCTCCATACGGACTCGAAGGTGCAGCACGTGGCCCGGCACGGCCTCATTAACCCCTAGCACCTCAGGCCGTAGGTTGGGGGAGAATAGGGTTGCCACTCCAGCCTGCCAGGTCGCAAAGCGGCTAAAGTATACCCCATCCCCCCACTCCAGCCGCCACCTGTCCTCGGCGGCCGGGTCCGTATGGGTCTCCTGCAGGAAAACTACAGAGTACCTCCCCTCCCGAAGGTAAGAGAGCACCTGGGACCTGCGGAGAGCCATCCTACAGCCCCTGGTATTCAGGGTCGCAATAATAAGAGGCGTCATACGGAGGGCTGGGGGGGTGGGGGTCTCGTATTGGCGGGGGGGTTCAGGGCCCCCGGCAGGTTGCACAGCAACCCATGACCCATCCCGTAGGTGAGTAGATCGCTGTGGAAGCTGCGGGCTCGCTCGTAGGCCGCAGCACCGCGCTTTCCTTGCCCCCTGCCCTCCTTTATAAGGGCCTTTGTGGCCTGGAGGAGTTGATCAAAGTCCCCCCATAGCCGAAGAGCCAGCTGTGCCCTATCGCGGGCGCCACGGGAGTGCTCTAGGAACTTCCGTAGCACATGCCGCAGCTCATGGGGGGGTGGGGTTACAATTCCCGAGGTATTCCCTGATGGGCCTCTTAATACAGCCTCGTGGTCCGCTAAGGCAGGTAGACAGGGTGCAGACCACCGAGGGGGCGTCTGACAGGCTGGGGTTATTAAATTCATTTCACGCCTTGGGGTGGAGGGGGATGGCAGGGGAAAAATTGCCACTCCTAATGGGTCGCGACTAGAAAGTGCAAAGACTGCTCCCTGGGGGGAGTCTGCAAAAGGCAGAAAGGAAATAACCCCAGGGGCGGCATTAACATTGCAGGAGGAGGGACCTTGGGCAGGGGCAGGGGTGGGGGCAGGGGCAGGGGTAAGGCTCTGGGGTGCAGGAGGCGAGCAGCTAAAGGAAAGTGCCTCCTGAGCAGAGTCAAGGGTTAAGGGGGAAGGGGAGGGGCTCCCAAGAATGCTAGGTGCTGGCTCCATGGTGGTCTTAGCGGTCATGGCATCAGGTGGTGGACCGCCTCCTGCAGGGTGCTCACCCGGGAAGGCAAATAGGGGGAGGGAGCATGGGGAAAGGGAGGCTGGGGTAAGGCTGCCCAGCTCGAGGCCAGCCGGCAGCAAATCATCCCCTCCCTGGGTGACCGGGGTCAAATCTAGGGCCTCAATCTCCGCATACACGGAGGAGAGGCCAACTCCTGCCACCCCGGGGGCCTCTCCTCTAGGGCCCGCCTCAACGGCCGCCTCGGGGTCCGCGGGGGGTTCGGGTAGCGTCCAGGCAGAAGGGGTGTCCTCAGAAGTCTCGGAGGGGAGGGTCTCCCATGGAGGGGGGAGTCTGTCCTCCAATGCCAGTCCGTCTTCCCCTCCCAACACCGGCGGATGGATCTCGCTCGCGGACGTGGCGGGAGGCTCGATAGCAGTGCCTCCTTTCCTGGTCTTCCGGGGGGCTTCCGCGTCGGGTGGATGCAGCGGAGCTCGAGCCTTCCGCTTGCCTCGCTTCCCCTGGACTAGGGTCCAGCCCTCCATAGCATCATCTGGGGGCTGGTTAGCAGGGGTCGTGTCGGGGGGCGGAGGCGACGGTTTAGGGGTTCGGGGAGGTAGCGGTGGGGCAACATGAGGGGTGGGGGCTTCTCCTTGGGGAGGGCCCTCTCTTGTACCCGATAATATCCTTGCCACACCCTCCTCCATGGGCTCTATTGGGTTGGTATTAGCAAGGGTGGAAACCCCTTGCTCGCCCGGGCATTGTAGGGAAGGTATCTCTTGGGCCCGGACGGGAGCAGCGATGGGTCGAGTAGGAGGAGGGTTGGTTTCTGGTACTGGGCAGCCAGGGGCGTCGGCAGCAACGGGGCCAATGTCCTGCCGGATCTCGGGGGTTTCGGGTGCCCCTCCCCCCCGGGCCAAAGGGCAGTCTCTGCGGACATGCCCCACTGAACGGCAGAGGTAGCACCGGGCCTCTCCGGTAGAATAAAAGACCCGATAGCGGGCTCCCTCGTAGGGGACTAGAAAGGACCCCTCGAGCGCCTCTCCGTCACGCGCCCCTGCCGGTGGTAGAAGCTGCACTTGCCGGCAGAACGAAAAAATGTGACGGAGGGTGGGGTCCTTGCAGCCCAACGGGAGAGGGCTGATGACAGAAACAAGTTTCCCCAGGGTGGAAAGAGCGGGTAACAGGGCAGCATTGGGTAAGAAGGGAGGAACGGAGGTAAGGACGAGGCGAACGCCCAGGTCTTCTAACGGTTCTAGGGGGACAAACACCCCCCCTACCGTCAGGCCCCTCTCCACCGCCTCCTGGGCGGCATCCTCCGAGGCTAAGAAGAAAACGACCTTCCCATACATCTTGGAGGCCGCCACAATAGCCGTGGGTCCTACCACCTGCGCCAACGCCTGCACGTACGTCTCCACGTGGGGCGAGGCGGGCACCAGGAGGCAACGGACGCCGTGCTTCCTGGTCAAGGCGGGGAAAGGGCCTCGGCCGCTGGTGATGGTGGCGGAGGCGGGGGGGGCGAGATGACGAGGCGGCAGGCAGCGGGGAGCCCGCTGCCACCCGGGCATACGTCCTGGGGGCCGGGGGAGGGACAATCGCAGAGCTGGTGGAGGGAAACGCTGGGAGGGGCGCCACGGTTGATGACGAGGCCGCAGCGGTGGGGGCAGCCCCTGCCATGGAGGGCTCAGTGGTTTTAGCGGGGCCCTTTCCTTTCCACCCACCCTGGCCCTTCCGGCGAACCGGGGGGGGTTTCCTAGAATCTGGGGGGGGTGGTGGGTGCAGCAGCAGCAGCAATCACCCTGGTACCTCCTGCTACCGGTGCCCCAGCAGGGGGGGTGGCAAGTACCTGAACAATAGTAGTAGGGGAGGGACCTTGGGGGTCGGGCAGGGGTGGTGGTGGGGAAGGGACAACTAATTTTATTAAAGCAGTCTCGCCCCTCTCGTTCCCCGCCATTGTGAGCAGGGAGAGACAGGGAGACACCGGAAGGAGGAGGGGGGAGGGGAAAAGGCGGAATAGCCCCTCCTTCCGCTGGCTGCGGACGGGAAGGGAAAAAATGCCGAGGGGGGGGGCTGGGAGGAGGGGGGGGAACAAAATCGGGGTCCAGTAAAAGGGGCAAGTTGTGGGATAAGCAATCCGGGGGGGGCGGGTGCAGACCCACACACGTTTGTCCAAAGAGTCTCGGTTGGTCGGTTGTTAGGTCCGGTCTGGAAGGCAAAGTTCAAAGCAAACAGCTGGATCCGAAGGGAGATGGCAGGTTGCCAGCAGGGACAGACTGCGGGGGGGCCGTGACAGTTGTAATAACGATGGGGGGTAGGGGCACCGATGGATCGGGGGTGGGGGTCTCCACGCCACACCCCCTGTGCCGCCACAAACGCAAGTAATCACAGTCAAACTCCCCCCCACGAGAGTATAATTCAGAAAGTTACTCAATCTTACGGCCTTCGTCACGATGATTTATATTATTTCTTCTGTCTGCTGAAATCTCCGTCTCCGGCTGTGTTGGCTGTGTTCCAAGGCTTCCGGCATGTTAAGAATGTTGTAAGGTCCGAGCTGCTGGCAAAACAGCTGGGTCTGGGGGTTTCCACTCCCCCCTCCGGACAGCAAAATCGGCAATCTTCCCCCCCCTCCTCCGGGGGCTCAGCTGAGGCAAATAGCTGCGCCCGAAAGCAGGCGTGGGGGGGATGGCCGGCGAAGGACGTAGACGGAAAAAAAAAACACAAAAAATGAAAAGAAAAAACAAAAAAGCGTCTGACCCGGTCGGGGAGGGACTAAGGCAGGTGCAAAAAGTAAGAAAAATCCGGGCCAGGGGGCTTTAGGAAAGAACAGAAAGCAGATAGCTGAGGAGCAAGCGAAAGACGTTCCGTTTCCTAACAGGGAAGGTTCCAGAACAATCAGGAACCTTCTGGAGACAATTAAGACAGGCTGATTAGAACACCTGCAGCCAATCAAGAAGCTGCTAGAATCAATTAAGGCAGGCTAATCAGGGCACCTGGGTTTTAAAAAGGAGCTCACTTCAGTTTGTGGTGTGTGTGTGAGGAGCTGGGAGCAAGAGGCACTAGGAGCTGAGAGTGAGAATGCGGACTGAGGTATACAAGCATTATTGGACACCAGGAGGAAGGTCCTATGGTGAGGATAAAGAAGGTGTTGGGAGGAGGCCATGGGGAAGTAGCCCAGGGAGTTGTAGCTGTTGCACAGCTGTTCCAGGAGGCACTCTGGACAGCTGCATTCCACAGGGCCCTGGGCTGGAACCCGGAGTAGAGGGTGAGCCTGGGTTCCCCCCAAATCCTCCCAACTCCTGGTCAGACACAGGAGGAGTCGACCTGGACTGTGGGTTCAGAAAAACAGCCAAGTTGAGGGTTGCCGTGAAGCTCCAAGGCAAGCAAATCCGCCAATAAGCGCAAGACCCACCAAGGTAGAGCAGGAACTTTTTTCACAGATAGAAAAACATCACCCAAAAAACTAAACTGAATCTGAATTCCTCTGAATCTATTATGTACTGTAAACCACACTTACATTTTTGCTTTCTCTCTCCTCACTCTGGTCATTTTCAACACCCCTCCCCCACATCTGCCGCATCACTCTCTGCATTTTCACGACTCTTCCACTGGATGATTTCTGTCTGCTTCTTGTTTACATTCTCCCTCCTGAGCAGAACACTAACTTTTTAATGTTGTTGGGGTTTTTTTCTGTCAGTTTCTAAACCTCATGATGTTTGAGTGGGTTTCAATATTAGGCAAAAAATGTTCACCTACTGTATCCTTTACACTTTGCTAGTTTCCCTCCCTTCATCTCATTCTACATGTATTATTCGAGAAATATTTCCACTGGATGAAACTCTTGGCAATTAAACTGACTTTTCAGCGAGGTCATGCATTAGAACTGATCTTTGTGCTGCCATTTACTCCTGCTGATACCCAAGACTGTAGGTAACTCATTTATTCATGCTACAGCAAAAGAATATTTTATCTGTAGTACTGCTCAACCCACACCAGTGATGCTTCATCACAGCTGAAAGAAAATAAATTTCTGATGCCAGAAACAAGCATTCATTTTCCCCTTAGTTCAATTTAGAAAGCCCCTAGTTCCCTCACAAAAACCAAAATATTATGTATTCTCCTTTTACTGCTATCATTTTTCCTCTTGGTACAAAAAGGCAGAGTATGTAGGTAAAACTATATACTTTTTTATTTTATGGTTACAAGATGGGATCTATAAAGGGACTTCAATCTTGCAATGCTGAGTCCCATAGCACCTAACTTTTAGGTGCCCAGAAAATAACAAGAACACTGCAATCCACAAAGTATGAGTTAGGCACCTTTGTTCCCTATTGCAATGAATGGGGAGAGATAGTGCCTTGAAATGCGATCCACAAAAGCTAGCATACTAGGTGGCTCCCCACCTAAGCTAGCCAAGAGTAGATGTTAACCAGAGAAAGGCAGGGTGCTAAGCCCTGCCACCCTCTTGAAGATAGGCACTTCCCTATAGCTCAATCTCTGCTTAACAATCCATGGGAACCATGAAGTCAGATGCCTAAGGCGCTTCTTGTGGGAATGGGTTAGGAGCCTGCCTTGCTCCACACAAAACAGGAGCAGGAGCGGGAGGTCGTTCCCACCTTATAACATCTAGCCCAGGGGCTAGAGCACTCATCTGGGATGTGGAATATGCCAGAGACTAAGGGAGCCCAGTTACAATTCAGAACAAGTGCACTTGTATTTCCTCCTCAAGGTACACCAAGGACACCCACTTTCAGACTCCCAGCTCCTCAGCCATCCCCTCTCGCTCTCTCTTTCCCTTCTGACCAGTGTTCTTCTACACTGCACGGTTCCCTGCCTGCACTGTAAGTTCCCCCAGGATGTCAATCCACCTATGCAGGCCTGCTTTGCCTGCTCCCCAGAAGCTGTAAACTGCATAATTACCCATGATGATAAGGTACCACACAACTTTTCCTAAGTAAGTGCATTTATTCTTGAGGTGAGAAAAGCACAAGAGAACCTAACTGCATGCTAATAAGCTTGCCAGAGATCACTTCAACTCCAACTAGGGCTGCGGTAGAAATCATTCCTTCCAACATCACCAAGGGTTTTTCTGTGGCTACAACTTTGTGCCACATTTTTTCTTCCCCCAGAACAAGGGCTCCCAGATGCTATATGTGGATCCAGCAGAGGAGACAGATAGACTCAGACAGATGCTGATTGAAGCACAGCTATTTGCTGGGGCAGCACTGTTAAAAAAACACACCTTTAATCTCTTGTCTAAATCTGTTTAGCTTCAGCCACTGGTAGAGCCCTGCAATGCAACCAGAACCTGATGGGACTCAACTCTAGGTGTTTGGATCCAGGTTGGGTCAGAAAACAACCACACCCATTCAGGTCGGGTCAGCTCTCCTCCTGCTTGCCCACCACAGTGACTGTGCCGATGAGTTACAGCATTTCTCGTTCCATAGGGCTCATGCAGCACAGCAGAGGGCGGTGGATGGCAGAAGTAGGGCACACAGTCACCACTGCGCTGATCCCCTGGGAAAGAAAACAGTGGTGGTGTTGACCCAGACTCAGGGCAAGGGTCAGATTGAAAAATGATTGACCTTCTTGGGTTGGGCTGCGAGTGATTGGGCCTAGGTTGGGCTTAAAACGTAGACCTGAGCGGGCCCTTAGGGGTCTGTAGGAAGAGCAAAGGGGAAAGCTACACAGTTGTTCTAGATAAGTAAACCCAAGCACACATTTGGAAGACAATGGAGAAAGCTGATAGCTTCAAGGATCCTGGCTCCAGTCAGCTGCAAAACTTGTTTTTGCCAAGCTGGGCAGCTAGAAATCAGAGTTAAAAACTTGTAGAGGAGGAGAAGTAAGTTGAGGAAAGGGGGTCACTTAGCAGCACTGCCTAGGAAGATGGGTTGAGAGAGAGAGAATGTGCAGAGAGAATATAAGAAATTTGGCCTTCCCAGGTTCAGGCAATCGCTTTAAAGAAAACCTGGGTATGTGTACAGTGTTTTATTGTTTTTAAGATACATTTTTGCTGAAAAGCTTTTGTTGTGTATATAAATGATTGCTTTAAGGAGGCTGTATGCCATACATTTTTGTTCCCAAATATATTACCTTGCATTTGGCTATATTAAAATGTGTGTTGTTCAAATGAGGCCGCCTTACCAAGTAATGCAGGTCTATCTATTTTAACTGACCTGTCCCCATCATTTGCCACTCCACTGCATTTTGTTGTTTGTCATCTTCAAATTTAGTCAGTACTTTTATATGCTCTTCCAGATAGTTGATAAAGATATTGAATAGCATTGGGTCAAGAACAGATTACTGTGTGAACCCCTATTTAGAAACACCCCTATTGGATAAAGGTTCACTATTTGCAAATACTTTTTTGAGATCTATCATTAACTAGTTTAAAACCATTTAATATTGGCTAGGTCTATTCTGTATACTGCTAGTTCTTATGAGAATGTCATGCAGCATTGTCAAATGCCTTACAGCATCCAACATATGCAGTGTAGTTGTAGCCAGGACGGTCCCAGAATATTAGAGACACAAGGTGGGTGAGATATTATCTTTTATTGGACCAACTTCTGTTAGTGTGAATCCAAGTATGTTATGTCAACGTTATTACCTTTGTCAACCAAACTTTTTATGTCATCAAAAATTGCATCATGTTTGTCTGACAAGAGTAGGCCTATTTTCTATAAATCTATCAACGTAGGCTACACTTCTTGTTTGGGAAAACTCACCCCTTAAAAGCAATTCACTTTTGAATACATCTTTACTCTTCAGTTTTGCAGTTTAGAATTTGTCTCTGGGCACAGAAATTCTTTCCATTAACCTAGTTGTCACAACATCTCTATACAGTGGTCTCTTAGCAGAATCAAGGCACATCACCATCTATGTTATGTGAGAACTTAGTCTGCAGTCTCTGACACAGATATCTGTCTTGAAATGGTGTGGGAGAGGTGGGGTGTGCTTCATCCTTGTATGTAGGCTTAGTCCTCAGGCAAGTGGACTGCTTATAAATTTAGCAAACTCTACTAACACACTCCGCTAACCCTGCTTCTCAATTAACCTTGAAGAGCTGAGAGATACTCCCCCGCTGATTTCTGGATTGCCCCTTAAAACTCCTGTTCTTTGCTGACAATTAGAAAACTATAGTCACAGTCAGAAAATTAACTCTACTGTAGTTTATCTCCAACGAGACACTGACAGTATGATTCTCTACCACCGCTGGTGCACCATACGCTGGTTTGCTTTGCTTCTCCACATAGACTTTCTATTTTATGGAATATAGAATTGAAGACAGTTATGTTTTACCAGTACCATTATAAAAAGCCCTGCTGATGTGGATTATATGTCCCTATGGTTTCTTTACTGCTGTTTTTACATATCCTGATTGATTAAAGCTGCTACTTTTTTTTTTTTTGGCCTTGCCAAGTAGCTGGAGAGAGTTTTATAGGATCCTATCAAGTGCTGTTTAGCAGCCTGCTGCTCTTTTCTTTCTTGAACTTCTGGTTTGCTTTGCTGTGGCTTTTTACTCCTGTTTCCAGGTGTGTGTCGGAAAAGAGGAAAATCTGAGGTCTGTTACATAAAACTCAACACTTGCATCTCCAAAGTGTTTTACGGTAATGAATAAATACACCAGCCTGATCTGCCTTTGAGGCAACTTAATTGTTGTAGCATGAAGGAAAGCAAGGATCAAGGCTAATGTGGGCCATTAAACAGGTGTCCATTCTGGAAGTTAAGGCTCTGTGTTGTATTGCTCAAGTCTGCTACCTATTTCCAAGGGCCTGGAGAATAACTCAGTGAAAGTACTGTAACTCCTAATGATATGGAGAAAACACCTCTCCACCAATCTCACCTTCTCAGGGCTTATCCTCATGAACAGCAGTGCAGCTGCATTGCTGTTGTGCTTTAGTGAAGATACTACTACGCCAACAGAGCTTCTCCCGTTAGCGTAGTTAATCTCTCTCTCTCTGAGAGGCGGTAGCTAGGTTGATGGGAGAAACTCTCCTGTGGACATAGAACTGCCTACATGGGCGGGGGGGGGGGAATTTAGTCGGTTTAACTATGTTGCTTAGGTGTGTGGATTTTTTATGTCTTCTGCAGTTTCCACAG
This sequence comes from Lepidochelys kempii, assembly GCF_965140285.1. Taxonomy (NCBI): domain Eukaryota; kingdom Metazoa; phylum Chordata; order Testudines; family Cheloniidae; genus Lepidochelys; species Lepidochelys kempii. The sequence continues at coordinate 28,143,846 of NC_136387.1, forward strand.
TATGCATCCGATGAAGTGAGCTGTAGCTCACGAAAGCTTATGCTCAGATAAATTGGTTAGTCTCTAAGGTGCCACAAGTACTCCTTTTCTTTCTGAGAAATATAGTTATACCACTATCGGTCTCTAGTGTAGACCTGGCCTAAGTCTTCAGCTAGAGAGTCAGTCTATGAACTCAACTTCCCTCTTGTACCTTTAAAGCTCCACTATTTCTAACGTAGAAATATGATTAGACAGACTGTGTAATGAATGGTTTGAAAGCTAAGGCTGAGCCTGGGTTGTGCATCCCTGACACAGGGATATGAGGGGGCTGGGGGCACATGCCTGGACTACTGACAAGCACTGTGAAGAAATTTCTTTACCGCTCTCATGAATCAAACACAAACCATTTGAAGTGAAATGCCCCTCTCTCTTATTGCTGTTCTTTATCATTACAGTTTACATTATGGAATCGGTGTGCTACAGTTACTGAACTCACTGCAACCAAATTCTATTAGGGGATATCCAAATGGGTTCTTTTCACTTTACAAGAGGTGGCCTGTGCTTTAGAATGCCATACACTGCTTTGCTCTAGTATCCCTACATTTCATAGGGAGCAAAGCTAGTCTGGGGCAGTTGTCAGATCATTTTTTTGTATATTATTACATAGAAAGTGAAACAAACCATCTCTATTTCATGTTGATAACTAGTGCAAAGGAAACAAGCACCGTATGTAACATCTCCTATACAAAATAAACCATTCCCTATCAGTCAATGCTGCTTCAGTTTCCCAGGGGGAGGTATATGAATGGTGTGCCACACTCTGTGCCCCAAAGGAGTTTACAAAGGCGAGGGGGATTCAACAGCTAAACTACAGGAAGAGACAGGTAGTGCCACAGAAGCTTGTGTATGTGTTACAGAGATCTACAGCTCCACACACGTTTCTACAAGAGAAATGAGTTAGGCTCAAGATTTAGAACAGACCCAAGGACGCCCTACCACCCTCAAGGATCCTCCTGCAGGTTCCTTCATTAATTTCATCACTAATCAGATTGCTTAGGCTACAGCTGAAACTGTGCACCCAACTTATTTCCTCACAACCCCTTAGGGAAGGAGCTGAGAGGGAGCCCTCTCACTGTGCCTGCCTGCGGTGGGTGTCCTGCTTCTCTTTCTCCAACCGCTGGCAGGCCCAGAGCTAATGGTTCATACCAGCCGGTGCTTGGCTTCTGCGGCCAAAAGCTTCCCCATCCTCATGCTATCCTTAGCATAAGCAACCCGGCGTGGGCGATCTGCCGGTGCATCACCTTCTCCCCTTTCCCCGCACCTTTACCTTAACCACACAACTGCAAAGCACATCAGCGGCTCAGCTGCGGGATTTACAGCTTGCAAAATGCAAACAGCCGGGAATGCAGATAAAAAACAACAACAGCCCCCCCCCAACCACCGTGCAAACACCAGACAAAATCTTGGCGTGTCGGTAACGGCGTGAACGCAAAGAGCAGGCCTGGTGCTTGCCACCGTCGCCGCCTCCCCGCTCCGCAGCCGGCATCGCCTCGGGAGCACCCGGTCGCAGCACCCGAGAGGCGGCTGCTGCTTGCGGTTGCTGCATCCGCCGCCGCCTCTCGGCCGTGCCTGTGCACGGTGCCCCTGCGCGCGCGCTGCCTGCAGCTGAGCCCAGGATTGGCTCGCGCCCCCCATTCAGGGGCTCGTGCAACCTGGTGTCTGCCGGGCTGGATTCAGAGAGCAGCTGGCACTGAGCTGCTTGGGTAGCTCGCAGGCAGCAGCCGCGGCTCCGTCCGTCGCTGAGGCTCAGCTCTCAGGAGGCAGGCGCTGTGGGGAGGAGGCTCGCAGGGCGCGTTGGGATATTGCATCGCCTCTCCCTAGAGGTGTCCTAGCCCCCCCCCCCCGCCCCCCTCAGTGAAGGAATCCGCGCTGATGCTGAACACTGGGTTAAGTTATCACCCAGAGATGGTGTGAGGGACTCAGGCTGCTCAACCTGCTGCTGCTGCTGCTGGTAAATGCTCTTCACTTCTTATTTGGCTACAGGCTTTTTCTCTTGCTTTTCATTCCGCAACAGCGCCTAAAACTGCAGCACCCTCTCTCCCCTTCTCTTTCTCTTTCCTTTCCTTGTGTCTCTTCTTTAATTGTCTTAGCACAGTTGACAACTTCTGGTATGTCTCTCTCATAACCAGACTGCGAGCGGTTTGTCTCCTGGAACCTTTTAATTCAGTACTTGGAGAGGTCATTAGTTGCACGAGTTCCAGGGAGAAGGGGGAGATTGTCGCTTATTTCCCTGCTGCCTTTCTGTCCATTAATTTTCATCCTCGGTTGCTGAGATATCTTCCCAAGTGTTTTAATGTTGTCTTTGTGGTTTTAGGTTTGTTTTTTTCCTACAACGCCCCCACCCCATCCAAATGTAATTTTGTTTCAGTTTTTACCAACAGACCAGAAAGGTATCGGTGATTCAGAAACTATCCTGGGCACAGGGCATGTTGGTTAGAAATCGGGAAAGGAGGCATTGGTATTCCAAAAGGGAATTTAAAAAAAAAAAAAAGAAGAAGAAGAAGAAGACGCTGTCTTGCATCATTGCTGCAGATTTGCAGGAGGCAATAAAGGACACCACTACTCATGTTGCTTGTAAAGATGATAAACACATAAGTGCTTTAGTGCATCACATACTGTCCAGTGATTGAGCTGTTGCTAAATTGTATTTAATAATAAATTCAGGGTTTTGGAGGAAGAGAGATTGGTGGCATTACATTGCTCACATTGCTGAGACAATGTACATTTGCTAACACCACACCAAGACCCTGTTAGACCTTACATGGAGTGGCAGTTTGACAAGATTTTTTGTTTGTTTCTGTTTCTTTTATATACACAAACTGAAATTTAAATTAGCCAGCCTAATGAGTGCAAATGGAACTATTTAACTCTTCTTTTACTTCAGAATAATACTTTTTAAACTCTTGTTAGCAGGATTTTTTTTAATATTAGAAGACACATTCATACATAACAAATGTTTTAGATAAATTTATACTACTTAAAGAACAATAAGATTTAAATTAGTTTTAGTATATCATTTCTATTTTCTTTTCCCTCATTCTTTACAGGTCATTGGGGGGTTGGGGGGAGAGGAGAAGAGGAAGGGACATAAATAAATAAAAACCATGGAGCGTCAATATGTAAAGGCAAGTCAGCTGTATCGCAAGAAAACTTCCATTTATAACTAAAATTATTTCAAAGCCACTATTACATGTAGAACATAGCTAATACACTGCTGCCTAAGTGTATGTTATTAGGTTTTAGAGACACTGTATTAAAGTAGACTACATTTACAGTACTTAGGTATTGTATTCTTAAGGTGTTCAAACTACATAACTAAAATAAACATTGGATATTTATTCCACGTACGTAATTTTGGACTGAAAGTCTAGAAGTAAAATCATTGCAGTACTTCTTTAGCTTTGTTTCTGCAGCCCAGGATACATGTTCTCAGAGAGTATGTGTAGTAGTAGACCACTTCATATAATGCTCAATGAAACTTTTTTTAAAACTTCATGGATTTGAAAGGTGTAATCTAAATGTGGAAGTTATTGAATTATCAGCAAAATGGAAATTAAATCACCAGTTAACGCTGTTCTTTAAAAAAACATAGTTCCAAATCACTATGCAAATTTACCGGTTAATTTTGGTTATGCAATCTTAAATCGTTTCTTTAAATTACAGACAGAATTTAGAGAGATAAAATATATTAATCTCTTTTTACTTTGCTAGATATTAATAAGGTGGTTCATTGCATTTCATCTCAACTCTTGTATTGAAAAAATGCAAAAGTCATTACAATACTCATAAGACTAACATATTGCTGGTTTTAAATATTTCCATTAACTCCTTAAATTTACTAATTTAATAAAATAAAGAGATAAGTCCTTCCATTCATAAAGATCAGAGATGTTTTCTAGGGAAACTTTTCCTTGTCTAGGTGGCAATGAAAGGAGTTCTCCTAGAAGATGCTGATATTCTAAAGAACCTTTGAGTCTGGTACTGCTTCGGTACGGTTTCCATTATAAAATAATAACAATATGTTAAAAGCCTAACACACACAAACAATATGCTTCATGTTGTTAATTTGCATAATTTAAATAATTAAATTAATTCCTTGTGTATGGGCACAAGTGCAAATGACTGACCAGGTCGCACAAGTGCAAATGACTGACCAGGTCAAGGACGAATCTAGCTTGGCCCACGTGATGAGATGTCTAATTACTGAGTAATAAATCAGAATATAAATATATTTATATTACACTGAGTTGGACTCAGTTTTGGAATCTAAAATTCAATTGTGAAGTCTAAGCTTTAATTGATTTAGAGATATAATCTTTTATTGCTGAGGTGTCTTAGTTTTCTGGCAACTTCTAAAAGCTCAGAGTATTATTTTGTTAAAATATTAAACACACATGTTGAGCATAAAAAAGGTTTGGTCCAGGTAACTTACCTGGGTTTGTATTCTGTTTATTTTTAAATTACTTATATTGGTCCAATGATTAGTTATAAAGTAACTCTAGCCTCTTTTTAGCTGTACATGCTTATTTCTGACTTGGGTAATGAAAGTTAGTAAGGACTGTCTTTTTCTTTCATTTACAATCACACTATGCAGTGTGGTGCAAATTCACATGTAAACATCACATGGAGGATGTTCTCTCTTAATCAGCTTGACCTATATTTTGTATTTCAGTATGTCCCACAAAAGTCAGAGTTCTCTGTTTCCCCATGTAAGAGGTACTGGCAATTGTTAGGCCACAGAGAAAAGCTGATATTCCAGGAGTATTGACTTGAGGGGGCTGACAGTCACATTTGTCTAGGTTGTTAGGATTCACAGTTTTATTTGGAACAGAGTGGAGATATCTATGGATATTTGATATATTATGGTAATGGATATGGGATTCTTTTGTCAAACACTTACTGTCATTTTTGCTTCTGCAATCCAAGTAAATTTCTTATGCACAGTATAAATATGTTGTAGTGCCAAATTGTGAGTGCTGCAGGCGTATTTGTGTGCTTAAAATTATTCAGAATAATAATAATAAAAAAGGAAAGTGTTGATTAAGTTCATTCAAGGTCAAATATCTAGACATTTTGATCAGAGAGGTCAAATTAAACTGAAGGTCAGATTAAATGGAGACAAAACTGAAGCGGCCGTTAGACCTCTCAAGTCAATTAACTGATCTTGGAAAACCAATACCCATATTTACATGTTGTTAGTTTGAAGTGGCTTATTAAGAGTCTAATCCTGCGACCCTTACTCCTGTGAACAAAATTTATTCATTGCAGTACTATTAGTGAAGAGCATATTTAAACATGTAAGTAAGGGTTGCAAGATAGACCCCTTAAATTGTAATTTCTACCACATTCAGTTAGTTTTTGAAAACCTTTCCAGGGGACAAGAAAGGACACATTCTGCTCTCAGTGTCCATAAGAAAAGAACATGATCTCAAAGTATAATTAAAGTTCATATCTGTTTTAAATGTTTGATGTGGGATATTTCAGTTCTGACTTGCTATAGCAAAAAAAATATTTAATGGAAATGGTGAGTGTTTTACAGATTTTTAGTTAGACGATATCCCATTTATAATTTCAAAAGGCCTTAACTGTTTAGAAGTACAATTTTATATAACGGCTGTCCCAGTACTACAGGAAATAAACCATTCTCTTTTAGAACAGATATACACAGAGGCGATCCATTCTTTTTTGACCTTTTGTTCACATCACTGAAGTTTTTATACCAATTATATTGACTCATCATCACTCTTATTTCTAAGTGTGCAAAACAAATCAAGCACAGTAGACTTGGACTTACATATAGGAGACAATGTACAAAATTACTTTGATTCTGTCAAACTGTTTCAACCATGTAAAATACTATCTTTGTGCATCAGTGGCCTCTGTAGTCTTAAAGAGTTCTGTGTTTTGATCCTTATTCAAAATTATAGCTTTTATTTAGCTGGATTGCCAAAGCAACATGCTCTAAAATAAAATGGTTTCTGCAATAGCTTCTCACTTAATCCACATGAGGCATTGCATGATTTATTAGGCCCTCTTCTATTAGATGATTGTTGTCTCATATTATTGGTTTGTGTTGAACCCACAATGCAGTTGAGGTTCTCGTAAATTCACCTGGCTGACTGAGTCGGTACTACCAAATAGACTTTTTGGATAAACAGCCTGTACTCTAAGATCATGATTGTGAAATAAAAATACAATATCCTTTATACCAGTGGTTCTCAACCAGGGGTACGTGACCTCTCGGGGTACTCAGAGATCTTCCAGGGGGTACATCAACTCATCTAGATAGTTTCCTAGTTTTACAACAGGCTACATAAAAAGCACTAGCGAAGTCAGTACAAAGTAAAAATTTCATAGACAATGATTTGTTTATACTACTATGTATCATATACATTGAAATGTAAGGACAATATTTATTTCCCAATTGGTTTATTTTATAATTATAAGGTAAAAATGTGAAGGTAAGCAATTTTTCAGTAATAGTGTGCTGTGATACTTTTGTATTTTTATGTCTGATTTTGTAAGTTTTTAAGTGAGGTAAAACTTGGGGGTACATAAGACAAATCAGACTCTTGAAAGGGGTACAGTAGTCTGGAAAGGTTGAGAGCCACTGCTTTATATAGATTATCTCTCATAGAATTGATTGACAGTCCATGACACACAGTAATGAATTATTTCCTTTCATATTTATTGAAGGGCATTAATAATCCAGTAGTTATCCCAAATAGTGATACAATTATGAGATTATTTTTAGCAACAAGCAGCGCAATATACAATTATGAACTTATCTTTAGGTGGGAAAGTTGGGAGTGGACACATAGTAATTATTACATAGTTACATACTGTCTAACCACAACAGTTTTGCACAGCAACATTTTTAGGGAATAGATGTGCACTTGAAAATTAAAGAAATGTCAACATTTCATGTCAACATGTCAACCTACAGCCCTTTAATTAACCCTGGGCCAGATTTAGTGCAGGATGTATTGTACTGTCTGAGCCTTATGTGAAGGAGAAAACCACAGGCCAAATTTCATCCTCCATTAAGCCTGTGCAATCCCTATTGATGAATTTGGGTTGCCCTGAGGGTAGAATTCGTACCGTTTTGTCTAGGGAAAATGAAATAATCATTCTAGTCCTGTTAAAGGACACCTTTTAAATATATATATATATATATGTGTGTGTGTGTGTGTATGTATGTATGTATGCTATTATACTAAGATGTTTATTGTAGTTTTTAAAGCCACGGGCGCTTTGATTGTGTGATGTGCACCAGCAGCAGTGTTTCTGGAACATTCTCCACCATGTACAGCTTGCGATGTCTAACAAAACCATAACGCATTTGCATCTTGTCCTCAAGGAGTATACAAGCAGCTTGATTCTTCCTGCCCTTTCCGCCGTACGTACAAAGGTCTGAAGAGAGCCAGGGAGAGAAGGTCTGTCTATTGCTGTAGTATCTGAGCATCTCACAAACATTACTTAATTTCCACACACCGCTTCTGTGAGGTAGGGAAACTGACTTGCCCCAGGCCCCACACGAAGTATGTGGGAGAACCGGCAATTGAACCTAGGTCTTCTGAGTCCTAGCCCAGTGTCTTAAGACTGTCAGTCCTTTTTCCCTTCATTATGTACACATGCAAGAACATCTGAAATCAGAACACATTTAGGGACATTCTTGGATAATTTGTTAGAGTCTGAATATCACATGGAAAATAATGTATGTTTTCCTTGCTTGATTATAATACATAGAAATATTTCATGGAGGTGGAGGCATCTTGTCATCTGTATTGCACAAATGTAATGTTCTGCCTCTGAAAATCTCTGTGTATCATGCTGCATTTAAAATATATTGAGGAGAATGTGTACTCAAAAAGTAGTGTGATTGTCTCTAAATGGATGCAGTCTGCCTAAATTCTGGCATGAAATCATTATTGTTTGTTACAAAATAGTATAGATTCAGTAAAAGCACAAACACTTGTTACAAAAATTTACAGATTCAGTAAAAGTAGGTTATATTATTAGATTAAATGTTTGTATAATAAACTTCCCAAATCACTTCACAAAGTGTGTATAGTTTATGCATCTTTGAAATACAGTCATTTCTGTAGTGAAGCACAGCAGATATTATAGTACTATGCTGCAACTCTACACCGCATTATAGAAGAGGAAGTGAAGACTACTTTTTTCCAATAGAAACTGTTGCTGGAATTTTAAAAAGTAGAATGTAAAATATTTGAGGTGATTTGATCTGGACAAGAGTAATAATCCTGCAAATAGAGTTGACTTACTTGTTAATTTTATATTAAATATGATATATAAATTAGATATGTAGAAAAAAAGTTTACTTTTCAGCAGTTGACATACTACACTGTTAGCTATTAAATACATGATTTATAGTAAATGAAAATACATTTTATGTTTGAATGTCAAGCACTTCATATGCTTTGTATTAAATGGGATGTTTGAACCAAATTAAATGAGTAAAACACACTTTACTACTGTTGCACAAAAATCAAAATTCCAAGACAAATTGTCATCAGCATTGACTTTTGCCTAATCATGAAGTGGTGTGTGTATATATAGGCTTCAGTGGCTATTCATTGGTGTAGTAGGATGAGGGCCTGTATAGATACTTATGGGAAAATATTGCTTAGGGATCTCATTTTTATTTACTCAGTTCCAATAGTGGATTACATGTATACCCGGGTCTTCCGACGTATTGTTCACTGGTTGTGGCATGATCACTGGGAGTTTTGACATTAACTTCACTGCAATCAGAGTTTCACCACTGGAACTCAGAAGGCACACTCAAGGTCTAATCTGCCTTTGATGTACACTGAATCTACAGCAAATCATGTGTGCTTTTGGCTAATCCTGCAAGTATATATGGTATAGTGGTAAAAACATCTTTGCCTTGTTTCGACTACCATTGATGAAGGTCCACCAGTGGGGCTGCAATGGTGTGAGATTACCTGAAAATGGTAGTGTAAGCAAAGCATAGGTGTACAAAAGATCTAGAACATAAGAACAGCCATACTGGGTCAGACCAAAGGTCCATCCAGCCCAGCATCCTGTCTACTGACAGTGGCCAATGCCAGCTGCTCCAGAGGGAGTGAACCTAACAGGTAGTGATCAAGTGATCTCTCTTCTGCCGTTCATCTTCACTCTCTGGCAAACAGAGGCTAGGAACACCATTCCTTACCCATCCTGGATAATAGCCATTAATGGACTTAACCTCCATGGATTTATCCAGTTCTCTTTGAAACCCAGTTATAGTTCTAGCCTTCACAACCTCCTCAGGCAAGGAGTTCCACAGGTTGACTGTGCGCTGTGTGAAGAAGAACTTCCTTTTATTTGTTTTAAACCTGCTGCCCATTAATTTCATTTGGTGGCCCCTAGTTCTTTTATTACGGGAACAAGTAAATAACGTTTCCTTATTCACTTTCTTCACACCACTCATGATTTTATATACCTCTATCATATCCCCCCTTAGTCTCCTCTTTTCCAAGCTGAAAAGTCCTAGCCTCTTTAATTTCTCCTCATATGGGACCCGTTCCAACCCCCTAATCATATTAGTTGCCCTTTTTTGGACCTTTTCTAATGCCAGTATATCTTTTTAGAGATGAGGGGACCACATCTGTACACAGTATTCAAGATGTGGGTGTACCATGGATTTATGTAAGGGCAATAAGATATTCTCCATCTTACTCTCTGTCCCTTTTTTAATGATTCCTAACATCCCGTTTGCTTTTTTGACTGCCGCTGCACATTGCATGGACATTTTCAGAGAACTGTCCACAATGACTCCAAGATCTTTCTCCTGATTAGTTGTAGCTAAATTAGCCCTCATCATATTGTATGTATAGTTGGGGTTATTTTTTCCAATGTGCATTACTTTACATTTATCCACATTAAATTTCATCTGCCATTTTGTTGCCCAATCACTTAGTTTTGTGAGGTCTTTTTGAAATTCTTCACAGTCTGCTTTTGGGATTTCCCTTTGCAGAAACCATGTTGACTTTTGCCCAAATTTATGTTCTTCTATGTGTCTGACAATTTTATTCTTCACTATAATTAAATTTATCTGTAACTTCTTAACCCTGAGATTTTTTTTCTTTCACATTGATTTTCTGTTCTTAACAAACTTCCAAACACATTATTGACTAATATGTGATTGTGAGTTTGCCGCACTGAAAATGGATCCATGTGGAGTGTGAAAACCAGCCATGAATTAAATCCAACATTTTGATTACATCAGTTTTTGATACCTAACCTGAGAAATAATAGGGCCCGAATTTCAGAGGTGTTCTCTGTGCACAGCTCCAGCTGATGTGAGGTATGTGGTTTGTAAGATAGGCCCCCAGCTGGCTTTTCAAAAGCACCTATGGGCCTGAATCCCACTAATTTCAAAGAGAGTTAGGTCCCTAAGTGCTTTTGAAAATTCCCTTCGGGGTGTCTCTGCATCTTTAGGCACTTAAAATACCTTTGAAAATTGGAAAATACCTTTGAAAATTGTTTCAAAGTGCACACCTGAAATTAGTATGAGAAGTTTTGAATATCTGTCTGTTAAGTCTTTTCAGGCCTGGTTGATAAAATGTAGATGTTAAGATTTATTAACACAGAAACAAAACAAAAAATGCAACTAAACCCCTTTTGATGAATAACCTAGCTTTAGCTCTCATTCTGAGCTATTGTCTGCCAGGGTACTATTTTTCCTCTGCCTTCTCTTAGTACCTTTGATATGAACATGAAAGTGAGACAGACATGATAGTAGGACTAAATGTGGAGGCCTCAGTTTTATTAGCTAATGACAACTGGTGTAAATCACTCCAAGCTACCAAGCAGTGTTATTTGAGTATGAATGTCAACTGACACCAATGGCTTCTGATATATTATAAAGCTGAGGATGAGTGTGAAAGCCTCTATACCTGTGGTCCGTGAAGGACTGAAAACTGACTGAACAGAATTCAACTATATATACAGACAACAGATTCCCAAAGCGGTACACACCCTCCATTTGAAATTTTGTAGGGTCCACAAATGAAAAAAGGTTGAGAACCACTGCTCTATTCCGTCTGGCCAACAAAGGAACACTGACTAGAAGTCAAAATCCCAGTTCCCTGCCCTCCTTCTCACTGGAGGTAGGAGAGCTGAGATGAGGTGAGCCAAGTGCTGCACTAGATATAGAAGCATATCCCCTCACCATGCCATGTGAGTGCCCAAGCCCAATGCCCAGGCAGTCCACTGGGCAATAGATTCCTCAGTTGGACCCCTTCTTACCCACTAACCATACTGGAACACACCATAGTTCTGACAGTTGTAAATTAACACAGCACCTCCCCTTGTCCCCACAAAAGCAGAGCTCCTAGATGCTGAGTAGATGAAAAATCTCACTCAGCACTTCGTCAGTTTCACCATATGGGAAAAATTCCTCCAAGCCCCCAAGACAGTTAGTCAGGAGATCCAGCAACTAGATTAAGGAAGTAGGAAGGATGGGGATGAAACCGTCAGCCTGCAGTGGCTGCACTGCCCAGTGTCACTCCTACTAACCCCCCAGATAGGAGCTGATCCACTTGCCCCCCCCACCCAATGGCCCATGTGAACTCCATACCCTGTAGCATGAGGGGGCTATAGAGATGAGAAAATAATAAAGTAGCCTGCTATAAAACAGGTTAACCTTCAATCTTCTGCATAGCAATACTTGGTCATTTGGATGAATTAAGCATGGCGTAACCGGTCTGAATGTTAGAGCTTGAGGCTGTAAGTATCCTTGCTCACAGTAGGAATCCCATTGAGGTCCATGTCACTACACATGTGACTTAGGACCACTCACATGAGGAAGGCTACAAGAGCAGGATTTCCTTGCTATCTCCATCTCTTATTTAATTAATTTATCTGAAATGAGATGATTTAGAAACATAGAATTTTGGCTTCAGTCAGATTTCATTTTCACTTTTCTAATGAAATGTTTAATAGTTCTACAGTGAGACTCAGTAGCTTATTGATTCTTAATGTCAGCACAGCAGAAGAAGATATTAAAAAAAAAAAATAACAAAATCCCTGCACATGAGCCTGATCCAAAGGCCACTGAAATCAGTGAGAGGTTTTCCATTGATTTTAGTGGGCTTTGCATGCAGTAGCTACTTTTCATAACTTAAATAAATAAACAAACACTGCCAGGTTGCAGTCAATACTCGAGCACAACTGTTGAGGTTGAATGCAAACATTGTGAGCTAAATCCTTGGCCTAGGATAAGTCCTCTTTTCATAATTCATGCAGTGCAAAGCAACTTAAAGCTGGTGATTCCCCTGGCAGCATCAGGTCAGCTACACCGTACTGCCATCCACTCCTTACCCATATGCAGGGCCACAGAAAGGTCATGACAGGCTAGAGGCAGTGTGGCAAAGCACCTTATGCTTTGGCAATCCTGGGTCAGCAAAACAATCTCCAGGGAACTATTTTAGCCAGTGCAAGTTAGAGCAGCCCTGTGGAATTCAGCTAGTTTGGACCCAGGACTGGGGATGTTGAAAGGTGGCTTAAAGTCATTTTCCTTTAAACTCAGCCCCTTCAGCTGCACTAAGCATGAGCTGGGCACAGTTGGAGATGTACAACCATGTTTTCAACAGGAGTTTTCCTTAATCAAGGACTGTAGGGCCAGGCCCTATAGTCAGTATTCTGTGCAGTGAGTTTTTGAAAACTTTAAGGGGGCTAATCCCTCACTGTCTGTGAGGAACTCCCATTGCTCTGAGGAATCTTTGTATGTGTCTGTTGTTCAAGAACATTATACTGTATCCCTTCATGTGTAAGGGTTTTAAAATATTTTCATTTTCTAATTACATTGAACTGAAAGTTGATATACAAATTCAGGCCATGATCCTGGAATGGATCTGTGTGAGTGGATAACACTTACTTTCCTACAAAAAAGTCTTGACATTGATGGGAAAAGAGCTACAGTAGTAATTTAGTTTTTGTAGTTTACTATTTATCTTGTTGGTTGAACTTGTGTGACTACTAGATGCTTTTTCTCCCTCTGTGTGATATCTTGTTTGTGTCTATTACCAAGAGATTATAGCTAAGAGCTATATAAAATGACATGATTTATTTTCACTACAATTATTGTGGAAAGACTGTAGACATTTCCATCTTCCCTGCTTAGGAGTTATACAGCATGTCTGTTTGCTCATTGCTAAATCTGTATATTTTTTCCCCACTAAAAAACAAAAGAACAACTTTACTCCTTATATCGGGAACCCCATGGTAAGGGATAAACTAATGCAATGAAAACCTATCCTCCACTTGGACAACAGGGATTAGTGGTCACGCAGACTGGAGAAGCAACATGGTCTATGACTGCACAGAGGCACAGAATTCTCCCCACTCCACGTATTCCAGGGCATATGCATGCTGTTCCTTCCTCTCCTAAGAATGGTAGTGACCCCTCTTTTACCTTGAATAATGTGCTTTCCCTTCCCTCTGCATCACAGGAAGGAAAGGGGGCATCTGGCCCAACATTGGGTGTCTATGAAGTTGATTCTTTTTTTCAGTTCATATCAGTCAAGTGTCTCCACCATAATACGTACACTCATAGTAGCCTCAGCAGAGAGACGGCAGAATGAATCATCAGTAACTTGAATTACTCTTCCACCCATTAGATAAGCTATTACCAGCAGGAGAGTGGGGTGGGAGGAGGTATTGTTTCATGGTCTCTGTGTATATAATGTCTTCTGCAGTTTCCACAGTATGCATCCGATGAAGTGAGCTGTAGCTCACGAAAGCTTATGCTCAAATAAATTGGTTAGTCTCTAAGGTGCCACAAGTACTCCTTTTCTTTCTTCTTCCACCCATGAAGCAGTTCCTTCTGTATCAGGGTTAAGGCATACAAACAGAGTGGTATTGGGAAGTGGAACTGTTGTCTGCAGTGTACTAGATAATTCTGTCAAGGGTGCCAATACTGCACCATTCACAAGCACTACATTTATATGGAAATATTTCAATTAGAAAATGTTTTGGAAGATGATAGAAAGCTCTTAGCAGTGAAAGAAGAAAAGGAAAATTAATCCAGTTTTTAATTTTAGATAAATAGCTTTATTATAGAACCTGTCTTTTCCCCTAAAATTAGTCTTATTGTGGACAGGAGTCTTTTGAAATAACTAAAATAGTTACATTACATTTGAAATATACAGTAAGTATGCAGCCTGCTTACTAGTTACTTTTCAAAATATCATGGGTAATATTCTGTTCTCAGTTGCACAAGAGAAAATTCAGGATAACAGAGAGCACAATATGACCATTTTTTGTCTTTAAGCCTCAGGAACATTGAACTACAATGACATTTAGGCCAGGTGAAATAATGGGACTCCTCTTATTCCTGGGATAAGAATGTCAGGGAAAATCTCTCCCTGTTCATTCCTCTTTGCAAAAGATGTCAAAGATAGCTTGCTCAGCCTCTGATATCAAACTGGCCCTCTTTAAGGACCTGGTCCAAAGCGTGCTAAGGTCAATGGAGAGACTCCTATTGACTTTAGTGGGAGCTGGGAGATGCACTAAGGCTGTCTGGTGATTACATAAACTACCAAAGGACTTTACTGACAATTGGGCTCTGTCTTAAGTTCATCTATATTCTTGTTCCAAGAAAACAGATCTCCCTGTGAAGATATCCTATGGCATCCAGTGTCTTAATGAAAAATTCTTTTGTTAGGGAAACGGAAAATGTTTTACCATAGTGCTACCTATTTTCCTTCAACAGTTTATTTCTCAAATGTCTGTTATCTGCTGGCCATTAGAGATTGTGACAGATTTCTGTGCTTCTTCATTCACAGTTTGTCTAGATCCAGTTTCATTTGTGTCCACACAATTAAAACTCTCACCCAGGACTTGCTGTCTTGATTGTTGTAACTTCCTCCTCACTGGCTTTTCCAGTACCCACAGAGCTCCTTTCAGACCATATAAAACAGAGCAACTAAGATAATGTTCCTTACCCATGTTTCCTACCCCATCTCTCCCTCTCCTTTAAATACCTCCACTCGCTTCCCTGTGTCCTCTGCATCAGATATAAATTTATTGTCCTTGCCCTCTAGACCTCACCTAACTGCCCCTCTTTACGCATATGCCCTTGTCTCTAATTCTGTCCCTTGTCTGCCAGTGATGCCACCTTGACATCTGATTTTCTTCCACAGCTGCTTCAGAACTTTATTCCATGCCTCTCATGCACTTATAGCATCCTTTCTGAGCTGTTCCACGAAGCCAGAAGCTCTTCTCACTTGAAACCCCTCTTTAAGACCCACATATTTTGTGACCTCTACAAGAAAATAAGTGACTAAAGGCCAAATTCTGCACTAGCATGGACTGACGCTACTCCATGGAGATCAGTGTAGCTGCTCCAATTTATATCAGAAAATTTGGCCTGAAGCCATTTGCTTACGTATTTAATTTATTCATTTTATGATTGAATTGCTCTGGTAGAGGAAGCATTTCAGTGAGGGAATGGTAGAGAACAAAAGAACTTAAAGTGGGGATAGGTGCAGGAATGGGAAGGGACACTAAGGGGGATTTACTGGTGGAGAGAGGTTAAGTGACTCTCACATGTTTCACTTAAATAATCAGCAAACTTGTAACTATTAAACTGTATGCACATAATCACTCTGATCATGGTGATTGTATGTTGTGTCCCTCTTCTTCAGCTAACCTTATTTCTTTGGTCTGTAAACTCTTTGGGGCTGGGGCTTTGCCAAGGTTGGTGTCTGCTATTTTTCTAAGCACTTCTGTAAATTTGGTAGAAAATCATAATGTTCCCGGAAGATCAGGAGTTCCCCAGCTGAAGTTTTAACCATATGTGTGTAGGTGGGGAACAAGATGTTGTAAACCATCAGACACTGTAAATCACAACCATATAGTGCCTGCCAAATAGTATGGGGGCAATTTTAATTGCAGATGAAGCTAGGGCAGGGAAGTTCTTCTTTCACAAACCATCATTCCACAGGTGCAGGGGTAGGCACAGAGGAGCCTCCCATGATTTACTCCCCAGTAACAAATACTGTGAAGAGGAGGTGATAGAACTGAAATCTTTGCTGTGATATCCAATCCAGAGCACATTAAAGAAGAGCATGAAGAATAAGACAAAAGCCCGTGTTGTGGTATCTAATCAGGAACACCCTGTGTCCCTGCCCATGGAGCACTTTCCACCAGTGCAGAGGTTTTAAAATAAGTAAATATGTTTCTGTCCCCACCCTACACTTCATTAATGCGATGGAGCAGTTTGTTGGAATCCCCATTACATATAATGACATCTCTTTTGGAAAACAAGATATGTCAGAATGTTCAGCCAATTATTCAGCCTGGTATAACCTGCAT
This sequence comes from Lepidochelys kempii, assembly GCF_965140285.1. NCBI lineage: Eukaryota > Metazoa > Chordata > Testudines > Cheloniidae > Lepidochelys > Lepidochelys kempii. The sequence continues at coordinate 28,160,235 of NC_136387.1, forward strand.
AGGTGCTTTTATCATATAAATTACTGTAGAATTAGAGAGTAAAATATTGAATGTTGTCTCTTTTAATGCTGTCCTTTGAAATATTAATGATAACGATTCCCTGGTTTGGGGAATACTGCAGTGGTTTTCTTGTGACTAATAGCTTCAGTCAGTAATGTAATAGATTTTGCAACGTGATAATGAAGAAATTCTAATGAAGGTCAGATGGCAAATGGCTACCGAATCGTTAGTTTTAAAACATGTGTCAAACTTGGCAATAATTTTCAGTTTTTGTTAAATCGTTTTCTTTATTTCCTAATGACACTGCTGTGATTATTATAGATAGCTTTGTGAATTTGTTAAAAGAACACATCTGTCTATTACGACCTCGAAGAAGAGAGCTGTTGAAGTTCTTTAGCTGACATGAAGTGATCAGGAGTAAAAGTCTGAAAACTGGATTGGGTTTAAAGGAGGGCTGGGTATGACAGTGGAAATAGGATTGTGTATGAAAGTTTTTTTCCCCCCTCTTTGTACGTGTTAGCTTAATAGTCTTTGCAAAAAACCTTAGGGCACATTCCAAAGTGACTGTATTAATGTGCCAGCAAAAAAAAATTAATTTAATAATTTCTTTATTTTTCAAGTGGTGCATATGACAGAGAGGTAGCAAATGTCAATAAAGCATGTAGCTTATTTGGGATTCAAATGTTTTCTTCATTTCGAGTCATAAATTAGAAGGAAGGGTTGGAATCAACTGTATTAGTGCATGGTGTTACTCTATCGTTAAAAATATCAACTTTTTTTGAAGTTTCAGTTTTCAGTAAGGTAACTTATTTGTAAGTAATTTCAGTAACTGTTGGAACACTAATAATCTAACAATTATAGAAGGAGTTTTGCCATTGATTTGAGTAGGTGCAAGATCAGGCTTTTAGTTTGTTATCCTGTCTCAAGGTTCCTTCCCCACTCTGAACTCTAGGGTACAGATGTGGGGACCTGCATGAAAAAAACCCTAAGCTTATTTTTACCAGCTTAGGTTAAAACTTCCCCAAGGTACAAACTATTTTACCTTTTGTCCCTGGACTTTATTGCTGCCACCACCAAGCGTCTAACAAATATAACAGAGAAAGAGCCCACTTGGAAACGTCTTTCCCCCCAAAATCCCCCCAAGCCCTACACCCCCTTTCCTGGGGAAGGCTTGATAAAAATCCTCACCAGTTTGCATCGGTGAACACAGACCCAAACCCTTGGATCTTAAAGAACAATGAAAAAGCAATCAGGTTTTTAAAAGAAGAATTTTAATTAAAGAAAAAGTAAAAGAATCACCTCTGTAAAATCAGGATGGTAAATACCTTACAGGGTAATCAGATTCAAAACATAGAGAATCCCTCTAGGCAAAACCTTAAGTTACAAAAAGACACAAAAACAGGAATATACATTCCATCCAGCACAACTTATTTTATCAGCCATTTAAACAAAACAGAATCTAATGCATATCTAACACAGAATCTAATGCATACCTAGTGACTTTTTACAGGAGTTCTGACCTGCATTCCTGCTCTGGTCCTGGCAAAAACAACACACAGACAGAGAGAACCCTTTGTTCCCCACCCCCCCCCCCCCAGCTTTGAAAGTATCTTGTCTCCTCTTTGGTCATTTTGGTCAGGTGCCAACGAGGTTGTCTTAGCTTCTTAACCCTTTACAGGTGAAAGGGTTTTTTCCTCTGGCCAGGAGGGATTTAAAGGTGTTTACCCTTCCATTTATATTTATGACACGCCCCCCAAATCTCAGCTAGGGTGAAACGCTGGCTGGGATTTCTTCCTGGAGCTCTAGGAGAAAACAGAGTTAATAAGACACATGCACCTCTAAATATACTACCAAGTATATAAAGACTAACAATATTTTCCACATTTAAAGGACGATTTTAACCAGTTGATTCTGGGAAACTTTCACGGGAGAGTGCATCAGCCACTTTCTTACAAGCTCCTGAGATGTGTTGTATGTCGAAATCAAAATCTTGGAGAGCTAACTCCACCGAATAAGTTTTTTGTTATTTCCCGTGGCAGTATGAAGCCACTATAGCGCAGCATGGTCGGTTTGCAGGTGGAAACGCCGTCCCCAAACATATGGGCGTAGCTTTTCCAGAACATAGACAATGACATAACATTCTTTTTCACTGACTGACCGATTGCTTTCTCTCTCAGACAGCTTCTTGCTGAGAAACACTACAGGGTGGAATTCTTGATCCGGTCCTTCCTGCATTAAAACTGCTCCCACATCACGCTCGGACGCATCTGTGGTTACTAGGAACGGTTTGTCAAAGTCTGGGGCCCTTAGTACAGGGTCAGACATGAGTGTCGCTTTAAGCTTGTTAAAGGCCTTCTGACACTCTTTGGTCTACTGAATGGCATTTGGCTGTTTCTTTTTGGTTAGGTCTGTCAGTGGGGCGGCGATTTGGCTGTATTGCGGTACAAATCGCCTGTAATATCCGGCCAAGCCTAAGAAGGATTGGACCTGTTTCTTTGACTTTGGGACAGGCCACTTTTGGATAGCATCCACTTTGGCCTGTAGGGGGTTGATAGTTCCTTGACCCACCTGGTGTCCAAGGTAAGTAACTCTGTTTAGGCCTATTTGACACTTCTTAGCCTTAACAGTTAGTCCTGCCTCCCTTATGCGCTTGCAGACTTTTTGTAGATGTTCCAGGTGTTCTGCCCAGGAATCCAAAAATATGGCCACATCATCAAGGTAGACAAACAAAAAAACTTGGCTTATCAAAAAAATATATATATATAGGTTGTGCTGTAACCAGATACCGATGTTCTCTGATACTGATTGTTAGCCTACAGAAAAATCCTTAATAAAAAACCAAAAAAACCCTAACACTTTTGTCTCCAGGCAAATAGAAAGAAAACCCCTCTAGTTGCTCTTTGGTAAAAAAAACAAAACAACTTCAGGACTGTGAAGACTTGTGAATTTCCCTGCAGGAGGTTAACTACCCTATCTTTAGGTAGAGAAAATTCCAGCTCACAAAAGACAATTCCCTTTTGTCTCTGCTCTGGCCCCCAAGCAGACACCAAAAAAACTCTAACTGCTTTCAGCTTAAAACCTGCTTTCCAGCAGCCCAAAGGGAAAAAAATGTCCTTTTTTAAAATCTGTGCTTCTGGTTCAAAAAATCTCAAAATGATTTCACGTTAATCCCACCACTCTGCCACCATGTCAAGGTTCCTTCCCCACTCTGAACTCTAGGATACGGATGTGGGAACCTGCATGAAAAAACCCCTAAGCTTATTCTTACCAGTTTAGGTTAAAACTTCCCCAAGGTACAAACTATTTTACCTTTTGTCCCTGGACTTCATTGCTGCCACCACCAAGCGTCTAACAAATATAACAGAGAAAGAGCCCACTTGGAAACGTCTTTCCCCCCAAAATCCCCCCAAGCCCTACACCCCCTTTCCTGGGGAAGGCTTGATAAAAATCCTCACCAATTTGCATCGGTGAACACAGACCCAAACCCTTGGATCTTAAAGAACAATGAAAAAGCAATCAGGTTCTTAAAAGAAGAATTTTAATTAAAGAAAAGAGTAAAAGAATCACCTCTGTAAAATCAGGATGGTAAATACCTTACAGAGTAATCAGATTCAAAACATAGAGAATCCCTCTAGGCAAAACCTTAAGTTACAAAAAGACACAAAAACAGGAATATACATTCCATCCAGCACAACTTATTTTATCAACCATTTAAACAATACAGAATCTAATGCATATCTAACTAGATTGCTTAGTGACTTTTTACAGGAGTTCTGACCTGCATTCCTGCTTTGGTCCCGGCAAAAACAACACACAGACAGAGAGAACCCTTTGTCCCCCCCCCCACCCCCTCCATCTTTGAAAGTAACATGTCTCCTCATTGGTCATTTTGGTCAGGTGCTGGCGAGGTTGTTTTAGCTTCTTAACCCTTTACAGGTGAAAGGGCTTTTTCCTCTGGCCAGGAGGGATTTAAAGCTGTTTACCCTTCCCTTTATATTTATGCCATTCTGCATTCTACAAGTAATCTGAATGAATACATTTCCTCCTCTTGGGATTTGTCTTGTTATTCACTTACTTTAATTTACAAAAATTAATGCTATTTATTTTTTTTAGTTGTGAAATAATTGCTTATTTGCATTTGGAAAATGTTTATCTATATCAGTTACAGGGCAGTAGTTGTACTTGCAATATCTGGAATTTGTGAATTTTCCATCAGATAAACATATAACAAATTATTTCTGCAAAACATTGATTCTTATTATGAACTAGTTTCATTAGCTATACAGTGTAGTTTTATTATTATGTATTATTTTATGTCTCTGTATGCATTCCTTTATGGATTATAAATATATTAAATATAAAGGAATGCATACACAGTTATAAAAGGTTATATAATATACACATTCTGTTGTTGAATGAGTAATTGATTTATAGATCAAAAAGTTCAACAAAACAACCTCTAGGTCCATGTGCTAAGAATTTTCTGAAATGCTTCCATTCTCCTCTCGTGATTCATTCAGCATTCAACCACTGTGATAATTTCATAGAGTGATAGAAAGTAAATATTGATAAAGAGAAAACGTTTTTTTTTAGTTAGTCTCAAATTATTGGGGGCGGGAAAAACGAAAGTGGTACAGCTTTTTTCCTTTCCTCATATCAGCAGTGTGAAGTGCGAATATCCAGGAAAAGTAGTGTCCAGGTTGAGGTCCAGTTGAAAATCAGGCCCATAAAGTCTTAGCTGCTTAACAGCTGTTCTGCAAGAAATGGAACAAAATTCCTGCTATATTCCTTCTGGTCCTGTTTTAGACATATTTAATTCTTTGAAGGATAAATATATACAAATATTTTCTTCAAATTATAAGAATTCAGTAGGAAATAGTATCAAGGAGGGTAAGATAGTCCTCTAATATTCTAGTCCTATGAAATCTAAGAGCAGGTCTAGTAGTCCAACTAGTTGTCTAACTTACCAAGAAGACCATTGCTATAATTGCAGAAAAGTTTTCCACAGTTACAGGTTTTATTCTCATGTATAGACAGCTTTGCCTCATGGGAAAAAGAACAAAAAATAGAGGAGTCAGTTTAATTATTTTATTAATCCAGATTTTGAATTCAATAATGCATATCAAGTTTGTGAGCTTTTCACATGAAAAAAACATATTTTAAAATCAGTTTCCTGTTTTGTGTTACACAAACTGCTTGTATGTTTAAACTAAATGGAAAGAACTGATATGTAATTGGACAAATAGCTAATATTGTCTTTAATGCTGAATGTTTAGTAGACTAGAGAGATTATTCAAAGAGTTCTAATAATCTACTTGAATAATTTACTGTTCAGTTCAGAATATTCTTTCAAAATTATTCTTTCAAGAGTGTAAGAAAATGCAAAAGAGAGTTAGTACTTTGAAGGAGTTCACAATAAGCAAATATTTTAATATATACATGTAACACTTGACCTCAGAAGACTTGTTAGAGATGGATACAGAGGTTTATATTGCTTGTGGCCAGTGTGTAATGGAATATATTGTTAGTAGCCCTCAAGTCTTTGGAATCAATTAATGCAAAAGTTGCATTCTTGGTTAAATGGTTAAAGAATACACAGAGACCACTCATTTCATCATCTGATTTTTCTTTTACTTCACTGTTCTGATTTTTTTTATTATTAAAGAAGAAATAATTAATGTGGAAGAAAGACTCCTTTTGTTAAATTCTCGCTAATTTTTGAGCTAATTGCTTCAGAGGCAAATTATCATACACCAGATATGCATGCCGGTCTTTGAAATCTGCGACCAGATTTCTTTGTAAAACTTGATTGTCTCCTTTTTCTGATATCTTCCAAAATGTGTCTTTACTCTGCTTGTCTTTCACAGTTTGCAGTGGCATATCTCCAAAAGGTGCACGTTTGGAGCAAAGTCTGGCATTTTATTTTATGCAATGGATCTAAATCATCCCTGGTATAATTCCATTGAAGATGATACAACAGGGATGAATTTGGCCCGATGAGTGTTAAGTCCTGTACTACTATCTGAAAAATGTTTAGGCAATGTAACTAGCAGCTGACTTTAGAAGGACCAATGTTGTGTTCTTGATCTGCCTTATGTAGTTAATGTGGAGGTGTCTGACGTGGGGTTTTACAAATGAGGTTATGCATATATTTCAACTACATCAGAAATCCCTAGTTAACATCAAATGTTGAGGATTATATAGGGCAAGTCCTTGGGTGCTCCTAAAATGAACAGAGGACATGTCAGTGAGTGATGTGTTAATGTTTCCACTTGATATGTCTTCATCATGGTGCTGATCTGTGCATTTCTTCCTACCTGTGATTTGTAAGTCTTTCTAACATACTTACATTGGCTTGTAATGGCCACACATGGCTGAAAACCAAGCCCAGTTGACATAGCATAGGGTCATCCTGACTATGCCTTTTTTTACTGGCATCTGGCACAGCAGGAGTGTGTGAGGCGTACAGGATTGTACATGAGCTCTGTGCCACAGCATGATCATCTTTATTTTGGGGTGATCCTTCCTTAGCCAAGTACACAGGTTACAATAGAAAGTCTCTAAGACTGTATCCAAAGATCTGGCCCTATAAGAGGATTTGTGATACTCCTTGGGAGGCTTTCTCTCTGGAGAAACCAGTGAATGATTTTTGCTGATTTGTAAATGTAGGAGTGGGGGGTTTTTCAACTTCACCTGATATAGCGGTTGTGATCATCTTCATTTTATCCCATGATAACACAGTGTGTGTCAGAACACAATAGACCATGAGAGATATTGTAGCATTTTGTAGTGTCTGACAAGCAGTGTGAAAATAATGTAATATGGCGTTTGGTTCTTATGTATTTTATGTACTTTGTAATTGCAATAGTTATTATTTGTTTTTTTGGTAATTATGGTGCTCAATATGCGAGTTGGCATACTAGACCAAACAAAAGTTCCATCTTGCTTGAAATCCTGTGTCTGATAGTGGCCAGTAAAAGATGGTAGAGTGGAAGATGGAAAAAAACCTATAATAGGCAATTATACAATCAGATACCTATGCATTTCTTAATTATACATATAATGTATCGGATTAGCTTTTTGCACCCTGATATTTCAATCCAGCATAGCTAATTCCCAGACAACATTAATCACAATTGCTATGGTGATCTATGTTGTGTGCAGTGAAAAGCGTGCACACACACCCACACACACCCCCCACCTGTGTGTTTACTTACATATATTGATGAAACTTGCTGTGTCAAACTCATTCTGTAGAGAGGGCTGATTTACCTTTTAATTGTGTGGCCTGGGACCACAAATTTAGGGCTATCTGTTCAACTAAACAGGTCTTACACAGATGATTTAAGGCTTGTCTACATGGAGAATTCATGGGGAAGTTAATGTAAAGTAGGGTGGGTGTGAATTTAAAGCACATCTGCACCAATTCTCCATGTGGGCATTTATGCCACACTAAGTGCCTTTTTTGCAGTTTGGGTTAATCCACTTCCGAAGTGAATAAATCTGAACTGCACAAAGGCATTCTTAATGTGGAACAAGTATGTTCCTCCAGGGGCTTTTCCCCCACGTACACAAGCCCTATGTAGAGATAGGAGGCTTGTGTGCAGATCAAGGTTAAGATAAGACCTTTGTATTCAGCATCACTTAATGGGGGAGAAATGATACAGGACACTTTTCGATTCACCGCTATTTCTGCCCTATGCTTGCTTGTCCATTTGCCTGTGCAGTTATCAAACTTGAAAGCACAATGTCAGTTTACATGCACAATTGTATTCCTCATTATTTGAAAATCTAACCTCACCCACAGCCATATGTTTAGAGAGATCTGAAAAAATCAGATATTTCTCTTATTCAGAATACTTGCATACATCATATAAAATTTGCAAAGTAAACACAGACCTGTTTGCAGAATACAGCCTGTTGCTCGCTAGAATTTGATTACCTTTTTGGTTTTGTCTTGCAGACAAATCTCTTTGGAAACCCGTTTGTAACCATTCATTTGAGCTGTGCTGGCTTTGGCTTTACTTACTAAGTTTATAATTTACAGAACTTCTCTTGCTTGTACGACTTTAATTCATACAGTGTGAACAGCTTTCTGAGTCTATATCAAACAGTTTTCATTATATACAATATCATTTTATCCTTTTTATCCTGTTAATATTTGACTCTCCTCAAGGCCCATAATAGTACTTTTTAAAAAGAGCAATGGAAATTACTACAGCATGCTCTATTTCCTCTAGTCCTATATTCTCATACTGAGAAGAGAATGTTAAGGACTTGGGAATTTTGCCTGACCAAGGAACGCAAAGTCAGCTTTTTTGGCCCTGATTCTCTCCTCACTTTGTATGTCTATATACTGCAGTCCAAGGTGTGAATGCAGCTTGGGTGGACAAACCGTGCTAGCATGGCTAAAAATAGTGTAGATATGGCAGTCATACGTCAGCGTGGGCTATTCAAGCTCACTATGGACCTTTGGGACCTAGTCGCGTTGCTGAAGCCTGTGCCACTGCAGCTACACTACTATTTTTAGCCGTACTAATGCAGCTAAAGACACTCCAGGGAAAATCAGGAATAATTCAAGTCAATTAAGTTACACCTGTAAATAGCGAAATACAAACCATGTCTCTAGTCTCTGCATTATAGTTGGTAATTTGAACTAAAACCTCAGAAAAAATACTGAACTGCAAGTATACACACATTCATATTTTGGCTGTTATGCAAAAAACATTACATAGTATACATTGAGCAAAATTAATTTAAAATAGTTTGACCCATGAAATAGAGAAGCATGATATAATGATCAATAGTCAACAAAGGAAACACCGAAGGTTCTACTGTGTTAACTGGTTATTTTACCAAATAGAAATCTACAGAAAACTTCCTTCCTGACCACAAAAGATGCACTGTCTTGAGGCCAAAGACAGATAAAAATGTGTAATCGTTGGGTTACAGTTTATCTTCCTAACATTCCAGGGGAAAATTATTAGGAACTGAGCTGCAGGATCTGAGCACATAGACAGTCAGTTGCCTAAAGTGTGGTGAGCTTGCAGGATTGGGCCCTTTGTGGTCACGCTTGATGGAACCTTTCTGAAGCATAAACAACTCATTGAGATTTTAGAGTAGCTGAGAGCCTTGAAAGATGTTAGCCAGTCCAGGCTATCTGATTGACTCTGAACTTGTTAGAGATTGCAGCTATGATTATATAGCCACAAGATACAGGCAGATTAGCAAAGTGGTAAATCATTTGTATTATTTGACTTCAGTTGTACAGCCTTCAGTTGAATTTAGCAACTTTAGAGCATGATATGGAAGATACAACAACGCCTGGGAAAGGAACTACGGAGTAAATTGTTGTAATTATGTCATTTAAATCAAGGCTTTTGGAAAGGAGATATGTAGCTTTCTACAGTATGTGAGGAAAGGTTTACAGTACAGTTGCCCTTGCAGGACTGTTGTGGTCATTAATGGTAATAAATGGAGTAATTTTGGTACAAAGTGTAAATTCATCCTTGTTAATTCTTAAGATGCATCTGACCCGAATCCGAGGGGATACGGATGGTATTACAAGAACTGTGTTTATGTCACATGGGAAAAATAGAGGCTTTCATCAAGCTGTGTTAGCAAAATTCAGAGCTATCTTTACTTTCTTATTCATTTTTTGAAAGCAGCATTTTACACAAGGTACTATTACTATGGCTTTATTAACTGAAGATGTATAACTTTGTTAGCTTTATTTATTCAAGACTACATTAGCTTTGAACTATGCATGCTAAGTTGAACTTTAAGGTAGATAAGAGCATCCCGCAAAGCTGCAATGGCTTAGTGGATGGGCATATTGTGCATTCTAAATTGATTTAGGTACATATTAAATGATCACTGTATACAGTACATGTAATTGTATAAGCACTGCAATCTATTAAACCTTATCACCGAGTTGATTCGCTCAAAAATCAAAATATTACATAAAATATTGCTTAAATTCAAATTATTAAAGAAACAGCTTGAGGTCCTCTAACAATAGGAAAATTTGTTGGAGTTCACATAGGTGTGCCTGGCTTTCCATTAGAGTGAATTTTTAGATCTGTGCCTTAAAAATGTACAGCTAAGAGAATTTACTAAAAATATGTTATTTTGGTGGAAGAAAGATATTTTAAAATAAATTATTTGTTAACACTTTATGAATTCTCTTACCAAAATATCTATGTTCCAGGCATGGCTCTCCAGTGAGTTTGGGGGACGTATATTGATGAATCTCTCTTTCAGCTGCGCAGGCTTCTACTGTAGTGGGAACTGGAGAAGAGAGTTTGTAAAGTCTACTTTAGAATTAAACAAAGAGAATACTTGTACTTGTATGACTGATCTTCTTTCAAGCTGTTTTCTTGAGATGATTGGTCTATCGCTGCACAAAATGTGTAAAGGCAGTAAGTCGTCACTCAAAATACAATAATAAAGTAGGCAGTTTTCTAAAACAGACAAACAACAAAAACCAAAACCTACCTGAGACACATTTTAAAATACATGTAGAGGAAAATAATGTGTTACTGATCCCCATACCAAAGGCAGATTACTTCCATCTTCACATTTGATCAGTTGTGCTGGGTGCCTTACTGGGGGGAGAGGAAAGGAAGGTACACCCACAGCTTCCCTCCTCTGCACTTGCCTGTGTGGGAGGGAGTAGTGGCTGTGCATAGCCTGCGAATGAACTGTGAATTTCCCTGTGAATGAACTAGCAGTGTGGGTAGCCCTCACAGGGGTGTAACCAGATTCCTGATGCCTCTTAAGTTCCTGGATGTGAGAAAAGTGACAACTTTGTTATGATTTACTATTTATCATGTATATTGTGGTAGAACTTAAAGGTCCCAAACAGGATTGGATCCAGTTATCCTGCGTTCTGTACAAATACACAGAGATGTGGTCTCTTTTGCACCAAAGAACATTTCAGCCTAATTAAAAAAAAGGAAATGAGAAGTAAGTGTGGCTAACAGTAGAAGAGAAAGGGGAAGGTAACAATAGTCATGATGACATGTATGTGCACAACTTGATGGTTCTCTAGTAATTACAATTTTAAATGTTATTCTGTTCAAATCCCCTCACTGTGCTCCCATGCACATTTGTCCGTTAGCTATTAGCCCATATTGTAAAACATGGTACACTAAACATAGTACAGTGAAACCTTTGTCAATGGACAACCCCCCACTTATTATGCAACCTCCTGTCTTAAGAGACTGTCCTAAATATAATAAGTACCGTTCTACTCTACCTTCGTTTAGAAGGCTAAAATCTGCGGCTTGTTAAACAACCAATTTTTGTCAGTCCTTTGCTGTACTTAAATTTGGGCAAATTATGGTAGGTCCTCTATATGCATTATAGCTCGAGATGGAAAAATATAGCTTGAAGAAGCATAGATAAGATACACTAATTATTAAATACACTAGTATTTGTACATCAGGCAAAATATGTCATGGAGAAATTGGCCATAGTTTGCCATATGTATGATTTAAAGGATATAAGGTGCAATTATAAAATATTTATGGGATAAAATGGGCTTTGATTTGATAAATAATCTCAGCCTGGATATCATGATGATTAGTGCTATATAAATACGTAGATCTGTCTGAATACAAGGTTTCATTAGGTCAGACAGTTCCTTGCCCTACATGGAGTAAAGTAAAACAGCCAAGCAGAAGACAAATATGTCAGGGAAATTAAGGGTGGAGATGGGGGTGGAGGGGAGTGAATGGTACTCATCATCATCACTCTTCTCCTGCCTGGTGACTCCTCTTCATTATTTGCCTGGGCACATAGGGATGGATGGGGCCTGAGATAAGATGCAGCTACTCTACATCATTGTCCCACAGCAAATCAGCAGAATTTCCTGTGATACTCATAGGTGTTTGTTGTAGCACTAATTATTCTTTTCAGTAATACTGTAGTAACTAGTAACTATAGTAACTAGTAACTTATAGTAACTATAAGTAGTTATAGTAAATAACTGTAGTACTAGTTATGGGCCAGGAACCCATTGTGCTACATGCTGTAAAAACAGAGCAAAAATAGTCCCTGCCTCAAGGAGCATACAATCTAATTCCCATGCTGCAACTTTTGTCCCACTCAAAGGGAGTGGGGGGGATACAGATGAGGATGCAGTTGTGAATGGCTTTTCAATGTGGCATGCTCAGGTCCAATAACAAAACATTTAAATCTGAAGGCTCTGAAATAATCTATTTTCATTTTGTTAATTTTCACATGTGAAACCTATGGTTTTTTTGACACTTTTATATTTAGTCATGTGTAGATATTTTATTTTATTTCCCAGCAAACCTAGTTTTTGTTAGAAGTGTTATGAGAAAGTTCATCCCATTAACATTTGGAAATTTGCACATATCTTGCCTAGGGAGTAGTTCACTGGTTTTCAGGCAAGGAAAGTGACACAGATATCTGATACGCCATGCATTCTGAGGTTCATAGCTCCAGAACACTTGAAAACATAAGAACATAAGAATGGCCATACTGCGTCAGATCAATGGTCCATGTAGCCCGGTAACCCCTGTCTTCTGACAGTGGCCAATGCCAGGTGCTTCAGAGGGAAAGAACAGAACAGGTATTCATCAAGTGATCCATCTCCTGTCGTCCATTCCCAGCTTCTAGCAAACAGAGGCTAGGGACACTTCTGAGCATGATTTTGAACTCCTTCCCACCCTGGCTAATAATCACTGATGGACCTATCTTCCATGAACTTATCTAGTTCTTTTCTGAGCCCTGTTATAGTCTTGGCCTTCACAATATCCTATGGCAAAGGTTGACTGGGTGTTTTGTGAAATACTTCCTTTTGTTTGTTTTAAACCTGCTGCCTATTAATTTCATTTGGTGACCCCTAGTTCTTGTGTTATGAGAAGGAGTAAATAACACTTCCTTATTTACTTTTTCCACACTAGTCATGATTTTATAGACCTCTGTCATCTCCTCACTTTGTCGTCTCTTTTTCAAAAGTCCCAGTCTTATTAATCTCTCCTCATATGGAAGCAGTTCCATACCGCTAATCATTTTTGTTGCCCTTTTCTGTACCATTTCCAATTCAAAAATATCTTTTTTGAGAGGGGGTGACCACATCTGCGTGCAGTATTCAAGATGTGGGCATACCATGGATTTATATAAAGGCAGTATGATCTTTTCTGTCTTATTATCTATCCCTTTCCTAATGATTCCGAACATTCTGTTAGCTCTTTTGACTGCTGCTGCTGCACATTGAGTGGATGTTTTCAGAGAACTATCCACAATGACTAAAAGATCTCTTTCTTGAGTGGTAACAGCTAATTTAGACTCCAATCATTTTATATGTATAGTTGGGATTATATATTCCAATGTGCATTACTTTGCATTTATTAACATTGAATTTCATTTGCCATTTTGTTGCCTAGTCACCCAGTTGTGTGAGATCCCTTTGTAAATCTTCGCAGTCTGCTTTGGACTTAACGATCTTGAGTAATTTTGTATCATCTGCAAATTTGGGAGGGAGTGGGAGGGAGTAGTGGCTGTGCATAGCCTGCGAATGAACTGTGAATTTCCCTGTGAATGAACTAGCAGTGTGGGTAGCCCTCACAGGGGTGTAACCAGATTCCTGATGCCTCTTAAGTTCCTGGATGTGAGAAAAGTGACAACTTTGTTATGATTTACTATTTATCATGTATATTGTGGTAGAACTTAAAGGTCCCAAACAGGATTGGATCCAGTTATCCTGCGTTCTGTACAAATACACAGAGATGTGGTCTCTTTTGCACCAAAGAACATTTCAGCCTAATTAAAAAAAAGGAAATGAGAAGTAAGTGTGGCTAACAGTAGAAGAGAAAGGGGAAGGTAACAATAGTCATGATGACATGTATGTGCACAACTTGATGGTTCTCTAGTAATTACAATTTTAAATGTTATTCTGTTCAAATCCCCTCACTGTGCTCCCATGCACATTTGTCCGTTAGCTATTAGCCCATATTGTAAAACATGGTACACTAAACATAGTACAGTGAAACCTTTGTCAATGGACAACCCCCCACTTATTATGCAACCTCCTGTCTTAAGAGACTGTCCTAAATATAATAAGTACCGTTCTACTCTACCTTCGTTTAGAAGGCTAAAATCTGCGGCTTGTTAAACAACCAATTTTTGTCAGTCCTTTGCTGTACTTAAATTTGGGCAAATTATGGTAGGTCCTCTATATGCATTATAGCTCGAGATGGAAAAATATAGCTTGAAGAAGCATAGATAAGATACACTAATTATTAAATACACTAGTATTTGTACATCAGGCAAAATATGTCATGGAGAAATTGGCCATAGTTTGCCATATGTATGATTTAAAGGATATAAGGTGCAATTATAAAATATTTATGGGATAAAATGGGCTTTGATTTGATAAATAATCTCAGCCTGGATATCATGATGATTAGTGCTATATAAATACGTAGATCTGTCTGAATACAAGGTTTCATTAGGTCAGACAGTTCCTTGCCCTACATGGAGTAAAGTAAAACAGCCAAGCAGAAGACAAATATGTCAGGGAAATTAAGGGTGGAGATGGGGGTGGAGGGGAGTGAATGGTACTCATCATCATCACTCTTCTCCTGCCTGGTGACTCCTCTTCATTATTTGCCTGGGCACATAGGGATGGATGGGGCCTGAGATAAGATGCAGCTACTCTACATCATTGTCCCACAGCAAATCAGCAGAATTTCCTGTGATACTCATAGGTGTTTGTTGTAGCACTAATTATTCTTTTCAGTAATACTGTAGTAACTAGTAACTATAGTAACTAGTAACTTATAGTAACTATAAGTAGTTATAGTAAATAACTGTAGTACTAGTTATGGGCCAGGAACCCATTGTGCTACATGCTGTAAAAACAGAGCAAAAATAGTCCCTGCCTCAAGGAGCATACAATCTAATTCCCATGCTGCAACTTTTGTCCCACTCAAAGGGAGTGGGGGGGATACAGATGAGGATGCAGTTGTGAATGGCTTTTCAATGTGGCATGCTCAGGTCCAATAACAAAACATTTAAATCTGAAGGCTCTGAAATAATCTATTTTCATTTTGTTAATTTTCACATGTGAAACCTATGGTTTTTTTGACACTTTTATATTTAGTCATGTGTAGATATTTTATTTTATTTCCCAGCAAACCTAGTTTTTGTTAGAAGTGTTATGAGAAAGTTCATCCCATTAACATTTGGAAATTTGCACATATCTTGCCTAGGGAGTAGTTCACTGGTTTTCAGGCAAGGAAAGTGACACAGATATCTGATACGCCATGCATTCTGAGGTTCATAGCTCCAGAACACTTGAAAACATAAGAACATAAGAATGGCCATACTGCGTCAGATCAATGGTCCATGTAGCCCGGTAACCCCTGTCTTCTGACAGTGGCCAATGCCAGGTGCTTCAGAGGGAAAGAACAGAACAGGTATTCATCAAGTGATCCATCTCCTGTCGTCCATTCCCAGCTTCTAGCAAACAGAGGCTAGGGACACTTCTGAGCATGATTTTGAACTCCTTCCCACCCTGGCTAATAATCACTGATGGACCTATCTTCCATGAACTTATCTAGTTCTTTTCTGAGCCCTGTTATAGTCTTGGCCTTCACAATATCCTATGGCAAAGGTTGACTGGGTGTTTTGTGAAATACTTCCTTTTGTTTGTTTTAAACCTGCTGCCTATTAATTTCATTTGGTGACCCCTAGTTCTTGTGTTATGAGAAGGAGTAAATAACACTTCCTTATTTACTTTTTCCACACTAGTCATGATTTTATAGACCTCTGTCATCTCCTCACTTTGTCGTCTCTTTTTCAAAAGTCCCAGTCTTATTAATCTCTCCTCATATGGAAGCAGTTCCATACCGCTAATCATTTTTGTTGCCCTTTTCTGTACCATTTCCAATTCAAAAATATCTTTTTTGAGAGGGGGTGACCACATCTGCGTGCAGTATTCAAGATGTGGGCATACCATGGATTTATATAAAGGCAGTATGATCTTTTCTGTCTTATTATCTATCCCTTTCCTAATGATTCCGAACATTCTGTTAGCTCTTTTGACTGCTGCTGCTGCACATTGAGTGGATGTTTTCAGAGAACTATCCACAATGACTAAAAGATCTCTTTCTTGAGTGGTAACAGCTAATTTAGACTCCAATCATTTTATATGTATAGTTGGGATTATATATTCCAATGTGCATTACTTTGCATTTATTAACATTGAATTTCATTTGCCATTTTGTTGCCTAGTCACCCAGTTGTGTGAGATCCCTTTGTAAATCTTCGCAGTCTGCTTTGGACTTAACGATCTTGAGTAATTTTGTATCATCTGCAAATTTGGCCATCTTGCTGTTTACCCCCTTTTCCAGATCATTTATAAATATGTTGAACAGTACTGGTCCCAGTACAGACGCCTGAGGTACACCACCTTTTACCTCTCTCCATTCTGAAAACTGACCATTTATTCCTACCCTTTGTTTCCTATCTTATTACTAGTTACTGATCAAGGAGAGGATGTTCCCTCTTACTTTGCTTAAAAGACTTTGGTGCAGGACCTTGTCAAAGGCTTTCTGAAAATCTAAGTACACTATATCCACTGGATCACTCTTTTTCACATACTTGTTGACCCCCTTAGATAATTCTAGTAGATTTGTGAGGCATGATTTCACTTTACATAAACCATGTTGACTCTTCCCTAACACATTGTGTTCATCTATGTGCTGATAATTCTGTTCTTTACTATAGTTTCAACTAGTTTGCCTGGAACTGAAGTTAGTCTTACCGGCCTGTAATTTCTGGGATCACTGCTGGAGCCTTTTTCTAAAAATTGGTATCACATTTGCTATCCTCCAGATTTGAATTATCAGGGATCTTCAGAGCACATCAGAATGGAGAATTGTGGGTTGGGAGGGAGCTAAGAAATTTTTATTAAGCAATGGCAGGAGCTCAGCAGATAAACTGTTGGAACCCATAATGAAGTCTTCCAGAAGCAAAAAAGGGAGGCCAATGGGTTAGAAGAAGGGAGCTGGGGTCTATAAGTGTTGTAATAAAGGTGCAACATGGGAGACATGAACTATTGGAAACTCACTGGGAGACTCAAAGGATCTGATGTGTCACAGAGTAGCTCCATTAGTATTAGAAGAGTGTGGATTTATGCAAGCATAATAGAGAGCGGAATCTTTCCCTTAAGAAGTTCAACTAAGGTCTCATCTACGCTGCCCAATGGCGTGCCTGATTACAAGATGGAAATCCCTCTAAATAATTGAAACAGAGTTCAGGCTTAATATAGATAAGACTAAATGTGTATTACTTGTGTTCCCTAAATCATACTACAGCCTTGAACTTTGCAGAACTGTAACAAAAATTGGGAACATTATTAGAACATCATATGGTCTCATCTACACTGTAAGAACAACCTGTGTCCTAACTGTAGTGTGGAATACAAAGAGGAAGGATGATTCAGTGGCTAGAACACTAGCCTCTCACTTGCTCTGGGCAAGTCATTTAGCCTCTCTGTGCTTCAGCTTCTATAAATTGGGGATAATAGCACTTCCCTACCTATCAGAGGGTTGTGCAGTTAAATACATTGAAGATTGTGAGCTGCTCAGAGATTACGATGCCGGGGGCGGGGAATAAAAATTCTTAGGCAGATTGGGACTACTGTGTTGTATGTATTTGGGTACCCCAACAAAATAGTTTCTGCACTGTAGATGTGATTCTCTTCTCTGTAACACTGGTAATAAATCCAAACTCTGTTAACTTTGAGAGAGTTCCTCTGGATTTACACTGGTATAACGGATCTAGCTCTTGGAGTTTCTCTCCCAGTGACCTTATAAATACCTCATGCTCTCCAGATTGCCTCCACTTTCCTACAATATGCTGGCTCCAATAATCTAAAGTTTTAGATACTCAGCCAATTCAACCAAGCCTTTTACATTTCAACCACCACAAATGACAATGCTCTAATCAAATGACATTATCTCTTAAGTAAATGTTCCCTTTTTTTCTTTAAACAAACTGTTCTTTCTTTTTTTCCCCTGGCACTAATTGTACCTTGTATAGCTGCTCCTGGTCAGCTCTGCTTTTTCCTAATTGGAAAACTGGGATAGATACAGCATGGTATCTGAAATGTTATTCTTGCGATTCTTGATTAAATTGGTCCTGTCATACCATTACAGTACTTTGTGGTCCAGAATCAACCTGTGCCAGTCCACAATCAGTGTGCAGATGTCTATTTGGGCTTTCTGTGTAGATTCAGTATTCTTGGAAAAAGCAGACTAGATACAGCATAATGACCCTGTACTCTTCTATTACATAAAAGAGGGAGAACTAGGCACGTGCACTCCGAAGTGAACAGATGTTGATGGTTAATTCTGTTGCCCTGACCAAATGATTAAGGGAATTAACCTGGCCCATTCCATTATGCTGAGTACCCTTACACCCACTCTTGTTTAGAGGCAAACTACTGCTTAAAGTGAAGAGTTATTGAAAAGCAGAGCACAAAACAAACATTATCAATCACAGATGTGACATTTAACCTTTCCGGCTAAACAAATACATTTATGAATACAGGATTCCCATGATGTGACCAATTGAATTAGATTATGAGAAAAAAGAATAATATGAGACAGCCATTTGAGGTCTGCTTTGCACTTCAGATCCATGAAAATTGCATCTATTAAAGGGGGCTAGGGTGTAAAATGTACATATAAAAATTTTAGCCTATTTTCTCTGTAGCACTGGAGTGTATTTTGCTTTTGTTTAAACAATATCGCTGTTCACTTTTCTATCAAGCTTTTCCCCTAGGTGGTAGTTTATGATTTTTAATGTAATTTTTGTTCGTCTCTTATGACAAATGCAGAAAACTAGGCAGCTGGGAAATTGTAGAAATAGGCTTAAATGGAGTTTAAAAAGTCCCTCTTCTCCAGTGCATCTGACAAAACCAAGTTTTACAAGAATACTGGGTTCAGATTGCAATACTATCACCATAATATTACCTGTAAAATATGGTTATGTTAATTATATTAGTTTATTTTTTCCATAAGAAAGGGAGAAATTTTGCTAGAACTATTACCTTTAATATTAATGCAACTGCAAAATTGAAGCTGAAACTCAAGGTTGTGTCTCTAACAGATTCAATCACAGTTTGCTTAGCCATTTCTTTCCAAACAGTACAGTGTTGTACAGTGCTAAGATTAACATTATAAGGTGCTTGCTTCCATTTCAGGACATAAACTTGTATTTACATAAACTTGTATTTATTAAAGCATAACTCACCATAGGTGAACTGTTTTCTTAAATTTATATGATATCCTCATCTTGCAGGGATAGAAAAATCTACCTATTAGCCAGAAGAACAATCCTGCTAGCTAGATGTAAATAGGAAAGATAAAGGATGGGGATGGGTGCAGGGGATTTTAGGGGTAACACCCTAATAAGAAGCCGACCCTCACCAGATGAGAGGAGC
The DNA here is from genome assembly GCF_965140285.1 of Lepidochelys kempii. NCBI lineage: Eukaryota > Metazoa > Chordata > Testudines > Cheloniidae > Lepidochelys > Lepidochelys kempii. The sequence goes on from NC_136387.1 coordinate 28,179,721, forward strand.
GAGTGTGCTGGGATTCCAACCAGAAACTGTTACTGGATCCAGGTTAGCACACCGGCCTCAGGATCCTGCTTTGGAGGTGTTTTCTTTTGTATTAGTCTCAGGCTAGTAGGTGTCTGATAAGTGTGAAGCTCCACCGCCAGTGCTGCCCTTCCCACCCTTCAGTGACTGTAGTGAGGAGTGACTGGAGGAAGAAAAGGTGTACCCTCTACTCCCCAACAGCCTGCTGTTCTCAGTTTTTCTCCATGAACAATTCTAATGCCGCCTCATGGCTTTCCCAGGTAAAGAAAGCAGCATAAAATTGACAGTTTCACCATCACCCACAGGTTTTTGAACAACTGTGAAACTGGCAAGTGCTGTTAATTTCACTTTGCTAATGTTTGGTGAAGATATGAGCTGCAGTGAAAGCACTAGAGCTCTGTCAGTATACTCAGGAAGACAGTGTTGCATCTGTTAACCTTCTAAGCATGAGCTGAAAGTAATCTTCGCAATTGTAGGGCTATATAACACTTGTTTTCCTTTTTTAAAGGAAAGCTCACATTCTACAGAAATCAATGGTTTAAACCCCCCTAAGGGGTTTTCACCTTCCTCTGCAGCACTGGGCACATGTCACTTGCAGCTTTGAACTAAAATAAATGGTGGATTCTCTGTTACTTGAAGTCATTAAATCAAGATTTGAGGACTTCACTAACTCAGACAGTGGTTGTGGGCTTCTCACAGGAGTGGGTGAGGTTTCATCATGTTTGATGTGGAAGAGGTCAGACTAGATGATCATGATGGTCCCTTCTGGCCTAAAAGACTGTGAGTCGAATAGGGAAGTTTGTGCAAGTGTATTTTTCAGACATTGATACTCAGGATTGCTGCATAGCTTTATGTTCTTGTTATTGAATGCATTTCATGTTTCTAAAAATTAATTTTAGACAAGCTACTTGACATTCTAAATTGGTAGAAATTAATTTTTCACATTTTTTATATATAAATTGTTTTGATAATATTTACTTTTGTTACCGCTGTTAGTAAATAAAAGAAAACATTTTTATTTGAGTTGAAAATAGCTATCCTTGAAAATTAAAAATTCATTACCATTTTCTAGGATTCCTGAGAAGGGTTTCCATTACAACAAAAGAGCAACACTGTATATAAAATTCATATATTCAGAGCTGGTGTGTGTGTTCATGTATGTGTGTTCAGGTATATAATATATCCTGCCTTTCTGCATTTTTTTGTTTGTTTGTGGTGATGTGTGCCAAACACATTTTTCAAGCAACATGGCATTTTTTCCATCCTGCCCTGGTTAATTTTTAGTATAGCAAGGTCAACAGAAGTTTTAACAGATCATCAGTCAGCTTGTAGGTATCTGAGGAACTGGCCAGTTTTGTTTTGCCTCCACAGTTCCTGGCAGGATGGACAAACCTCCTTGTGGTAGATGTTTGGGGCTAAAGCATTTCTAAACTAAATCATAAGCTAAAAATTACATTTCTGATGCAATTGGACTTTAAGGTAGTTGGCTCTGTGCCAGATATTCTGGCTGACTTTGGGGGCTGAGCTGCTGTATTCTTGGCTTCCTTTTCTTCCTGAAGCACTGAAAGTACACATACCCTGGCATGCCTCTACAACCCACTGCTTGACTCCAGCCTGCCAGACAAACAAGCAGAGAAGAAGCCTAAATGAAATAAACTGCCCCTTTTCTCAAATGGAGGGTATGTTTAGCAAGTTCTGCTAGTTATGTGACTACTAACCACACAACTTGGCTCAAACCCCTATACCCCTGGATAGGGTTGCCAACTTTATACTCGCACAAAACTGAACACCCTTGCTCTGTCCCGTGCCCCACTCCTTCTTTGAGGCCCAACCCCGCTCACTCCATCCCTCCTCCCTCTGTCACTCGCTCTCCCCACCCTCAGTCACTCATTCATTTTCACTGGGCTGGCTCCGGGCTGGGGAGTTGGGTTGCGGGGCGGGGGGGTGAGGGCTCAGGCTGTGGGGGCAGGCTCTGTGTTGGGGCCGGGGATTCGAGATGCGGGAGGGGGCTCCGGGCTGGGGCAGGGGGTTGGGGTGTGGCAGGGGGTGAGGGCTCTGGCCGGCTGGGGGTGCAGACTTTGGGGTGGGTCTGGGGATGAGGGATTTAGGGTGCAGGGGGATCTCAGGGCTGGGGATGAGGGGTTCGGAGAGTGGAAGGGGGATCAGGGTTCGATAGTCCAGTTGTCCTCTAAATCAGTGGTTTTCAAACTTTTTTTCTGGGGACCCAGCTGAAGGAAATTGTTTATGCCCACGACCCAATGGAGGTGGGGATGAGGGGTTTGGGGTGTGGAAGGGGCTCAGGGCTGGGGCAGAGGGTTAAGGTGGGGGGGTGAGGGCTGCGGGATGGGGCCAAGAATGAGGGATTCAGGGTGCAGGGGGGAGGAGTCAGGGCTTTTGGCTGGGGTGCCGGCTCTGGGGTGGGGCCAGGGATGAGGGGTTTGGGGTGCAGGAGGGGCTCTGGGTTTGGGGGGGGCTCACGGCTGGGGCAGGGGTGTAGTGTTGCGGCACAGACTTACCTCCGGCAGCTCCCAGTCAGCAGCGCTGAGTCAAGGTGGGTGTGCAGGAGGAGGTTAGGGCTCTGGGCTGGGGGTGCAGGCTCTGGAGGGGGGCTAGGGATGAGGGGTTTGGGTGCAGGAAGGGGTTCCAGGTTTGGGGGGTGGCTCAGGGCTGGGGCAGGGGTGTAGTGTTGCGGCACAGACTTACCTCCGGCAGCTCCCAGTCAGCAGCGCAGTGTGGGTGCTAAGGCAGGCTTTCTGCCTGTTCTGGCACTGCCTTCCGCGCTGAGCCCCGGAAGTGGCAAGCAGCAAGTCCAGCTCATAGGTGGAGGCGCACAAGCAGTTCTGCACGACTCTTGCCCACAGGCAACGCCCACCCCCAGCTCTCACTGGCCGGGAGCTCGGGGCAGTGCTCGGGGCGGGGGCAGCACTTGGAGCCCTGTGGCTCCCCTTCCTAGAAGCCGGACCACTGCTAGCTGCTTCCAGGGCGCAGTGCAGTGTCAGAACAGGTAGGCACTAGGCTGCCTTAGCTGGGCAGCACCACTGACAGGACTTTTAACGTCCCGGTCAACGGAACTGACCAAAGCGACCTTGTGCCTTACATGCTGCGACCCGGTACTGGGTTGCGACCCGAACTTTTAAAAATGCTGTTCTAAATTGTAGGCTCTCAACTTGTGGGTCATCTGGAAAGGGAGGGGAGTCACAACCACCATCCCTTACTGTATAGATAGGCTGGAGGGGCTCCTAAAATTATGAGAGGAGGGGGTCCCCTTGCTCTTTTGTGACATGAGTACATGGCATGGGAAATATTGGTAGCCACTTCTCTAATGTGAAATTTGTGAGTTCTCAATCATTAACTCTTCCAGTCTACTTAGGAATGACTCATTGATTTACAGGCATCCAGGTGTTATTAGACAAGAGTGGTCTTTCCCATTGTAGGTTGCTTTCAATCTCTATGGGATCATTAATGGTGTTCTGTTAAACATCCCAATCAATGCAGTTTTTATGACATTCTGTTTGATTTATATCACAAAGTGTGGTAGAAAGAATAACAGAATGAAAAGACAAAATGCAACAGAATTACTAATATAAGAACAGGTCGGATAATGAATACGTGGATTGAAAACAACGTTAGAAGCAACTTTTTTAAAAAAAATCTTGAATTGAATGAAAGATGGATGTGCCTGGGATAGTTCTTTTCTTATCAAACTAAACCATGAAACCAATGTGGATCTATTCATCTATGGCAGAGGATCCTCTGGTGATTATTGTTACTGTGCTGGTGAAGAGGGGGGAAAATAGAAAATGCTTCATTTCTCTCTACTGTCATCACTCATCCTAATGAGGACAAGAAAGGTTACCCCTACTAGGAGCGTGATGCTTTCATGTACTCTGAAACCCACCTGCTCACTTCCTAATGAGAATGTAATGTATGGATGCACTGTGATCCTGCTATGTTGTTTTTGAAATACATTACACAAGGAATAACTGTCAGCTGCTTCTTCAGTAGCCACGACTTTTTAAATTTAGACACCTCATGATATGCACTTGAAATAAATTTGTGGGATCCTTTATTCTGATTGTTAGAGACCTCACCAAATGTCACGTATATCACTTATAACTATGATTCTGGGAGGTTTGTTGGCTGCTTTTGACTCAGTAAATATGTTTGTTTGCTACAGGTTCAGTATATTACTTCACTGGCTAATGTATAATATAGTATAATACACATCCTGACAAATATTGCAGTTTGAGTTTATAATTTAAAAAGAACTGACAAAGCCAATCAGTTTGCAGAGATTATTAGTTGGAAACACAATATTTGTAGCATGTTATTTTTGACATACGTAAACTATATCATTTGTTTAATGTTCTTCTGTTCAGGATGTGTATGTATTTGGGAATCATACAATGGTGGCATGAAATATTTACTACAAGATAACACTATACTTTATAACTTTAAAGTTTCTATTGCTTCTAGTTTAAATCCTGTGTTATTTAGTTATTTCCAGTACCTGTCTGTAGTTCTGAGCACTATTAGACAAATAAAAATACAAAATTACAAATACAGTGTACAACATATCTCAAATGGAATGGATTGCTCCTAGTTGAAATCATCAATACAAAGATAACACTGATATGAACCACCTTGTTCATTCCCTCTTTCTCAAGACACCTGAGAGGAAATGATGGGCTTTGCAGGGGCCCCCAAAGATTGACTGTTCCAGAGTCTGTCAGACTAAAGCTTGGATTGAGTAGAAATCATAATGGAAAATGTCATGATCCCATCTTTTCCATGTTATTCCAGGGACCTGTTTGCTTGAGAACCTCCAGTGGTTAAAACTGTGCAGAGTGAGAGCTGTAAACATCAGGTAACCAAGTTCTAACAGTAGTGCAGATTACAAAACACTACGGGTAATACATTCTTTCTATGAGGCATCACTTAATGCAGAAGATGGCCACCTGCCTATTAACTTCAATTTTAGAATGTTCTCATGATGTGGCCCCATGTAGAGCACACTACAATAGTGACAAAGGCAGGGATGACTCTAGTAAGGTCTATATTTGAAGGAAAATGTCACATTCTTCTTGCCAGTTTTGGATGGATTTAAAGTGTTCATGATGTTCCATCCTAATTCTTTAAATGAATTATTATTGTTGTGTGTTCACAATATGTCAAATACTGTGGCCCCAAATATGCCCTTAGTTTCACCCTACAGGCTGGCTGACAACAGAGGGGTTGCAAAGATGTAATTAAGGGCAGATTTGAAGCCCCTACTGTATGTCTAAAAAAGCAACTTTCTTCATGGAACTTATATTTACATAGCCTTCATTGTATAGTGTTCAGTGGAGACTTATATTGTAGTTTGTTCTGAAAAAAATGAAATGCAATTTAATATTAAAATTTTATTCTGCTAAATATTTTTGGCAATGACACATCAAATTAAAATATGTTAGGGCTGGAATTTTCAAAGAGGCTTAATGAAGTTGGGTGTCCAACTCCCAGTGTAAATCAACTGGAGTTGGGTTCTAGCTCTCTTAATGCCCTTTGGGAAATTCTTAAGTTAAATTAAGCAGTTAAGCTAAATGTCAAATGGTGATGTTTGCTGTCAAATTTGGAGGGTGTATCTAGTGGGGTATTAGAGGGGGTCAGTCCTGGGTCCTGTTCAATATTTTCATTAATGACTTGGAGTAGAGAGTGTGCTTATAAAAAATGCAGATGACACCAAGCTGAGAGGGGTTGGAAGCACTTGGGAGGACAGGTTTAAAATTCAAAATGGCCTTGACAAATTAGAGAATTGGTCTGAATTCAACAAGATGAAATTCAATAAAGACAAGTGCACTTAGGAAGGAAGAGTCAAATGCACAGCTACTAAAAGGAGAATGACTGTCTAGGTGGTACTACTGCTGTAAGGATCTGGGGGTCATAGTCAACCACAAATTAAATGAGTCATCAATGTGCTCCAACTTCTAAAAAGGCAAATATGATTCTGGGGTGTATTAATGGGAATGTTGTATGTAAGACACAGAAGATAATTGTCCTGCTCCACCTGACACTGGTGAGGCCCCAGATAGAGTAGTGTGTCCAATTCTGGGCACCACAGTTTAGGAAAGATGTGGACAAATTGCAGAGAGTCCAGAGGAGAGCAGCAAAAATGATAAAAGGTTTAGAACACTTGGCCTATGAGGAAAGGTTGAAAATACTGGGAAAGTGTAGTATTGACAAAAGAAGACGGAGGGGCAACCTAATAAGTCTTCCATTATGTTAAGGGCTTTTATAAAGAGGATGGTGACCAATTGTTCCCCATGTCCACTGAAGGTAGGACAAGAAATAGTGGGCTTAATCTGCAGCAAGGTTAGCTATTAGGAAAAACTTGCTAACTGTAATGGTAGTTACACTTTGGAATAGGCTTACAAAGGAGATTGTGGAGTCCCCATCATTGGAAGCTTTTAAAAACAAGTTGGACAAACACCCATCAGGGATGCTCTCAGTTTACTTGGTCCTGCCACAGCACAGGGGGGCTGGACTTGATGACTTCTTGAGGTCTTTGCCAGTCCTACGTTTCTATGATTCTATGTTTTACACTTTGAAAACCACCGAGGCTAGCTAGCTATACATACATTTCTTTCTCTTGTGGGGGTCTTCTCTGAATATAGAATAATATTGTCAGTAAAAACAAGTGAGAATTTGAAATGAGTTAAAGATGGGCCTGTACTCTTTAGGTCTAGATTTCTTCCATGTCAGAGGGTGTTTAGCTAAAGGACTTGGTTAGGCCCATCTATACTATTGATAACACATTTCTCCTAGTTGATCCTATTTCTTTGGCTGATTCTGTGAGTGTTTGGGAAAGAAGATTATTTTATATTTCCACAATATCGCATTCATATGTCTATCCAAAAGCAGCTCTGTTCCTCACTTGTGTGTGTATGTGGGGGAGGGGAGGAGTAAGTAATTCAGCTTGACTGGTAGGCACAAAGTCTAGAAAAGCAATCAGTTACTTCCCTTATCTCAAAAGAGTGTGTGATGATGAAAGAATTGCTTAGGTCAGTTTCCACTGAACAGTAGTCCACTGTGAAAAAATTCATCCTAGTCTTTGGCCTGCTAATAAAAATCACTCATAGAGCAAAGTAATTTTCAGTCAGAAGGACATTTAGGATCAAGGAGTTCACCATCAGGAGTTCAGGAGACAGGGAGCCGAATTATACTTAGCCAGTGGGGAAAATGGGAAATACAGGGTTAGACTGGAGGAATCTTGGCTAGGTTATTTTATCTTTTTACTTTTTGGGGCAGTGGGCGGAGAGGAAGTCAGTATTTATGAGTCCAATTTTACTGGGTTAGGGATCTTTCCTCCTACTAGTTGGCAAAGGTGGGAGACCAAGATCCCAGGTTCTTGACTGACAGGTTAGTTTCAGAGTCGTCGGCCAGAAAATGTCTTCAGGTGGGTTGGTCTATTCAGTCTCTCCTTAGTGGACTTACATCCAGAGAGATGTACACCCTCACCTCTGGAAACCATGCTGTCTTCCTGGTCAGTGACCTAAACCTTAGGGAGATACTGCGTAGATTCAATTCTCTCCACAGCATCTCTGTAAAACATCTGATTCCATAGGGCAAAGTCACAGACTTGGGAGGGCAGAGGTTTAGTGGCTGCATAAGTACCACATGACTGTTTTAGAGGGTATCAGCTTCCTTTTCAAGGATGTACACTGGCATATGATGCTGATGGACTGCAGAGTTCTTGAGGCCTCTGTGCCGCTGAAGCTACTGGGACATGACATATTGTCCATATGTATTGTTTTAAATCATTTAATTTGGTTTAAACTAGGACATCTGCTTTGAATCACAGAATGAAAAAACAAATGAAGATTTCTAATATTATTACAGTATATTCACTTAAGTCATAATACAAAGATTAGTGTTACATAAAGGCTTTCATCATAAAAATTTATATTCTGATGAAAAAAGATTGTGTTAATGACACAGAGCTACTGAAAGATAGCACTCTTCTATGATATGTAATAGAAATTTAAAATTTTTATCCTTCAACCTATTTTTCCCCATTATACATATTATACCACTTTTACCTCTACATTTCCTATATCTATCTCACTGATAAGCTTAAAAGAGGATACTTGAGAATTAATGATTTGACAAAAATGTTTCAATTTCTATAATGTACGTAAAAAAAGGTGTACCATTACTTTTTATATCTTCCCCCACACCTAGATTTAGTTGGAGGTAAAATGGTCAGTCAGTCAGTTGGATAATTCTTTCAGCTACTGAGCAGCGTTAAGACTCAAGACAGAAGAATTTTTAAAAAAAGTATACAGTTGTATGAAAAGAAAAAGCATTGAGGACATAATTTGTTATATTATTTCTACCAGGGTTTGCAGTATCATTTCTGGCTTGATTCTCCTCACATACCAGTGTAAGACATTGATCCTGCAAACACCTTTAGTTTTACACACATTGGCCCTGATACAGGAAAACATCTAAATACATGTTTAAGTGCTTTTCTCAATAAGGATGATTTCCTGAATCGGGGCCATTGGTACTCCCATTGAAGTCTGGGTACTACTCACTTACATAATGTTAACTGTGTGGGTGTTGACAGGACTGAGGACTAAATCAGAGGGAAATGTAGCCTTCCCAGTTTTAATGATTTTATCACAAGTGGTATTGTACTATTTTATGTTTTTTCCCCTTAAAGTCCCAACTGTTGGAATCATGTTATTATCTGAGAATCTCTGCTTTCATTTAAAAAAAAAAAGTTCTAGCCCTTTTATTGGTGGCAGATGTTTGAACATGTGAATCCTAAAGGCTCTAACCCTAGATAGCAAATAAAAAGAACCCAAACTGTATTATTTTTAGAATCCCATTAATTTTAAAGCAATCTCATGATTTTTTTTGTGGGGGGTCTGACTCATAAATTTTTAAACACATAGGTTGACAATATTTTACAGCAGTTAATTAAGTCAATGATGTTCATTGGTGCAAAACTAATGTTAAATTGGAGGTGAATCAAGCCCGGGATGTATTTTATTTGTAAATTACTATTAATACAGAGAACTCCTAGTTTCATCTGCCAGTATTAAAAGCAACTCATCTTTCAATAACATCCTTGTGATTGTTTTGAAGGTGATTGTTCAAAGTACATTTTAAGAATATTTTTAAAAAGATTTTAAATTAAGGTTTTAAATCTTCAGAAGAACTTGTGGTGTAGGCTTAAAATTACAAATAAATATCTGCCTTTTGTTGCAGTTTTTAATTTGTCGATAACTGCATTCTGAGTTCTGTGTTTCTCTTAGAAGAGCCAATAACATCACTAACACATAAAACAAAGGTTGGACCTGCATTTCTTATGGTGCTTTCAGTGCAAATGATAGTATCCAGTTCTTTCAGGAGAAATAGAGTATTTAAATGCAGGTCTTTGCATGTAAATGAGATTAAATGGTTTTTAACTATTTTGTTTTTAAAATGTATTTTTGGCTTTAATACCTACCCGATATTCTTGTAAGGATTTAAGATAGAACAGGTTTTTAAAATGTATTTAAATTCACCTTTAGTTTAATAATTATTTTTATGAAGAAGTTAAACAATTTGAAACAATGCATGTTTGCTTTATAACATTTTCTTGTTCTAAAATGGAACTGCAGTGTAACAACAGGAAAACTGTGCCGTTTAGTTTAATACACTCTGCTACCAGTCTTCAGTCTTAGTCATCATGGGGACTGGTGCTGTTTATATTTTTCAGGATTTTAGCATAATCAATATTCAGATTTCTCTTCCATTTTATCTTGCATATCCCTTGAGAAGAAAAATGATCAAATCTGTAAAAGATAGTTTTCCTCCCATTTAGGGACTATTCTGAGTGGGGTGGCTGGGGTTTAGAGCTGCAATACACTAGTGAATTTAGGGAGAGGTAGTACAGGAATCACACACCAGTGCACAAGGGAGTTGAATCCCAAAATCATGGTGTAGCCTTGCTTCCTCTAATGTCCAGCCCACTCCAAGGATTGGTGCAACATGGGGAGGATGAGGGCCATGTCCCTGCCTCCTCTTTTCCCATTTTGAAGCACTGTGTTCCCCTGGCTTTGTGCACATAAAGTAAATGAGATTGGGGGGATGCTCCTTGCACCCATGACAATGTTGGTTGGAGACAATCTGACTCTTTCAATAGGAAAGAGCAGTCATAAGATTACCAAATACTGCTCCAGCCTTGTGGAAACTTTATTGCTCAGTCCCAGATACCTTTCCCTTCTTTTCACGTACTTGCAGCAGGCCAGTTACACTTGGGAGTCCATTCCTGTCAAGGTTCCTCCCCCACTCTGAACTCTAGGGTACAGATGTGGGGACCTGCATGAAAAACCTCCTAAGCTTATCTTTACCAGCTTAGGTCAAAACTTCCCCAAGGTACAAAATATTACACCTTGGACAGGCCGCTACCACCACCAAACTAATACTGGTTACTGGGGAAGAGCTGTTTGGACGCGTCCTTCCCCCCAAAATACTTCCCAAAACCTTGCACCCCACTTCCTGGACAAGGTTTGGTAAAAAGCCTCACCAATTTGTCTAGGTGACTACAGACCCAGACCCTTGGATCTTAAGAACAATGAACAATCCTCCCAACACTTGCACCCCCCCTTTCCTGGGAAATGTTGGATAAAAAGCCTCACCAATTTGCATAGGTGACCACAAACCCAAACCCTTGGATCTGAGAACAATGAAAAAGCATTCAGTGTTTTACAAGAAGACTTTTAATAAAAAATAGAAGTAAATAGAAATAAAGAAATCCCCCCTGTAAAATCAGGATGGTATATATCTTACAGGGTAATTAGATTCAAAAACATAGAGAACCCCTCTAGGCAAAACCTTAAGTTACAAAAAAGATACACAGACAGAAATAGTTATTCTATTCAGCACAATTCTTTTCTCAGCCATTTAAAGAAATCATAATCTAACACATACCTAGCTAGATTACTTACTAAAAGTTCTAAGACTCCATTCCTGTTCTGTCCCCGGCCAAGACGACTACAGACAGACACAGACCCTTTTGTTTCTCTCCCTCCTCCCAGCTTTTGAAAGTATCTTGTCTCCTCATTGGTCATTTTGGTCAGGTGCCAGCGAGGTTACCTTTAGCTTCTTAACCCTTTACAGGTGAGAGGAGCTTTCCCCTGGCCAGGAGGGATTTCAAAGGGGTTTACCCTTCCCTTTATATTTATGACAATTCCTGAAGCCTTTGTTTGAGCAAGTAAATTATTACAGAGTTTTTCCTGATTAAGGACGGTGGGGTCACTGATATTTTCCTTCTGATAGATAATATGACTGCAGTTGGTCATGATGAAATATTCTAAAGCAAGAATCTCTTATGGGTAAATGGGCTCAGAGACCCAACAGTCACTACTACACTGTAACTATTTTGCCAGATTAACTCATAGTGCTGCTTTAGTCCTGTGACAAAAACCAAAAGGCTGATCTGTCTCAGCATCCTAGCCAAATTCTTTGCCAGAGCCCAGAGCAAGAATGTGAGGTTCCTCCTTTTCCTACTGTAGTGCTCTTTAAATTAACAATAAGGAAAAAAATAGTCTCCGATAAGGAGATATAATAAAAGTCTTCTGTGAAATCTGTAACATATAATCAAGGATAAAGTGTGGTATGATGATGAGCACATTATTCTGTACCTGATACTGAATGGAAGTTATTAAAAATTCTAATTATAAAAATTGCAAAATGAAAAATACAGTAATACAAAGGTAATTGATGAACAAAATACATTTGCTAAAAAAATCATTAATTTTACCTTCTGTGTGTTTTGTGGATTGCACAGTAAGTAAAATAATTAGTGGTGTGTGTGTGTGTATGTGTGTCTTTTTATAAGCAAATTGAAGAGTCTTAAAGCTAGGACCTTTGAGCTCTGTTCTACTGTTTTAAAGAAGGTGAATATCTTGGAAAGAGCACTAGTATTTCTGTGCTGTAAGGTGGTACAAATGACAACCTAAGCTGCTTTTTTTGACTGGACAAATATTTGAGTCTGGCTTTGGATAAGGTTTCCACAGTAAGGCTTCTGGCAAAGCTTGTCAGTATTGTATCGAGACCTGTGTCCCCATGTGGGCATCTACATCTTTTAAAACAGCAGATGCCTTTTTTTGTGGCAGTCCAGAGGGGCAATCTTTTATTGATTGTATATAATATACACCAAAACAGTAGCTGTGATATTATCTTTGTATGAGAGATACATGCCGTTCAGCTAAAGCTGCATATGTGTAAACATGCTGGATCTTTGCACCTTGATTTCACACTTCAGTGAAGACCACTCACTAACCCAGAATAAATCTTCCACGGGCCTAAATAAAGGCAGAGGGACCCATCCAGGACTTTCAACAAGTGAGGGTACGTCTGAATCTCTGAAACAAGAGATCACTGTATGGTTTCAAAGACTTAATTCTTTTGCATCTTCCTGGTACTCTGAAATTTTTCTCTCAGGTCTCCTCCCAGATAACATGTTTTGAAAGAATAGGGTGATATTCTGACAGTCTTTTGGTGGTTTTCAGGGGATCTTACTGCAGCAACAAGAAATGCAGCTTCCAAATCCTTTCTCCCTTACCAACTGGTTCAGCGTCCAACAGTGAGGCCTCCACAGGATGCTTTCTTGTGCACTGGTCCCACCTTAAGTATGTCTCCTGGACTCAGCAATTTCAGTTCCCATAGAAAAAAAAGAATAAATACATCTCTGCATCATCTTGGACAAAGCAACTTAAAGAACCTCCTATCACTTCATCCCAACATCCATAATCGCCTCAAAAATTTATAGCATTATCCTGTTGCTAAGCAACAAGCAATACAAGCTGTGTGGTGAGTCTTCAGTTAGATATAGCTGTTGCTTCTTGCAAAAAGTCTTTATCTGTTTCCTGCCCTGGATATCAGAGTTTCCCTTCAGAACATACGAGAGAGAATGAGCTTTATAAAAGAAGTTTGTGTAACCCAGCTGAGCTGCAGATAATTCAATCTACAACTCCGACATGTTCATTATGATTATTGGAAATATGGGCCACTACAGATCTTTGTGCCAAGTTGCATAAACTTTGCCACATAGTCATGTCTAAAAGATTTATTTTTTTCATTGCTTACCATTCCCTTTTGTTATCTGCTACCCACCTTGACGGTTGGAGCTTCTTGTGCTTTTGTTTCCAGACAATGTTAGACTGATGGTTCTTCCCTGGTGGGGATCTAGATGCTTTGAGAATGCCTCAATTAAACATTTAGGAGCTTTTGAAGAAGGAGACTCGTGCCAGGTCTTGTGGGCAAGTGGTTACCTCTCTTGGGTTCCCTAAATCACTTTCCAGTTTATTCCCTTCTTCATTTGACACTTTCCCCCATTACATTATCAGTCGGGGAACAGTCTTCTCTGATGGGATCAATGAACTTAATTACTGTTTTTTGACTGGTGGTCCTGACTGTGCATTTCTTTCCCGGTCTGACAGAATGACTGGCACTATTTCACCTTGTCAATGAACCGCACCTTTGTGGTGTCATACTTGTATGACTAATCAGAGAAGACAGAGAAAGAAATATTCAGTGGAGACCTTCAGTTCAGCTGAGTGTCCTAAAGAGAACAATTTATTATCTCTCTTGGATTCTGTAAGTAAGATTGAGTAAGTCCTCAGATAGGAGTGATTAGAGAGACTAATCAAGTCTTATGCTAAATAAGTCTGCTGGGTTAAAACGAGAATGAGAGACTCATTATTAGGTATGCTATAGTGAAATCAAGAAAACAATCATATTTACTTCCCCACCAAAAAACAACAAAAACATGCTATTAATTTTTAAAATAATTTTTCTGTTTCAATATTATTTTCTAAAAAATATCCAACCATCTGGATAAAGAATCATTTGCTTGGCCCACCTTGCTGAATCTCTCCCTCCCCACTTTGACTTTATGAAACACTAAGGAGATTAAAATGAGAGGCACATCCATTCATGCATTTGCTGATCCAAGATGATAGTAAATACTGTTTTTGGATTTTCGTCTGTGGTCCCTCCTGTTGTTAGTGACCATTTCCAATTATGGGTATTATTTCCCTTGAAGTGTGATGCTAAGCATATGCTCACCTTCCTGCTAAAATTTGTATTTCTTTCCTCCTTAAGTCAAGATATATCCTGTCTGATTTCAGCGCACCTTTCCTGACTGATTGAGGGTCTTAGATTTTTTTACCCTCTCAACATATCCCTGCCATTCAGAAAGTCAGCGTCATTGCGCCTTGCACATTGGAGTCACAAATAGGGCACTGGGTCCTACAAATTTGTTGTTCTCAAATGGATACAATCTTGTGATATTTGGTAAAGGGCATTATTTGTGCAGTTATGCTCAAAGCACGCTCAACCAACAGTGCAATGACTTCTTCATGAGCAGAAAATTGGAAGTCATCCATTTAGGTGTTCTGTGATACACCCACTTAGTTTCCTGGCATCAGCCAATATGGCTATTAGCTACTGAGTACTTGAAGTTGAAGTGTCTCTATGTACTCTCTAACAAGTTCTGCTGTGGACTAATGGTCTTGCTTGTCATCTCATTTTGCATCTCCTTTTTTGTTTTTGTTTGTGAGCTTCCACTTGGAACCCCATCTTTTGCTGTAAAGACAACCAAATCGTAGATAATTAAATTTTCAAATAATAATTTTCTATTACTTCATTAGACCAGAGTAGGACCCTCTACCCCCTTCACTTTTCACATCAATATTCTGTTTTCAGTGTATTTATGTAGGACTAGCAGATCGGAGTGGGTAGGGACACACACAGAGTTATTCCTATTTTAGCTGTTGAAATAGGCATCTTGTAGACCGAAAAAGAGGAGGAATTCTGGGAGCACCAGAGAATAAGAAATTCCTGTAATAGAATTGTCTGACATGTGAGGATGTATAAACCTACCATCTGTCAGGCATAACCAAGTCACAGGGTACAATTGACTGGTAAGAATTTCCTTTACTCTCTCCTCTCTTTAATCCCTTCTCAAGTTTTATTCTGTTCTTTTCTCCTATACTTGTTCTGAAACTGTTAAATGTGTAATAAAGAATAACATGAATTTGTATTACTAGTAACTCAGTAAATTATTCTTGACTTAATAAATGAAGGTTATTATCCATATTGTATCTGTCACAGCTGAAAACTTTATGTATATGGATGAATGCAATCCATTCACTGGTTTGTGGACACATACTGCTCCTGGGAGTATCACAAATCCACATATGCCTGAATCTTTGATTTTGTATTTGGATGTCTGAATTAGGTGAAAGTTGTGTGAACGTATCCATTTTTAAAAAGGGGATTGACAGAATACACTTGTTTTTTTTAAAAAAATCAGTATACATTCAGTTAATGTCAGTTGCCCAGAAGGATAACTGAGGGTTCAATTTTGCATTTTTTTGTAGAGGGAGTGGGATACTGTGAACCACTTTTTTTTTAAAGGAATTACAGACTTATACAGGACTGCCATTTTATGCTGAAATGGACCCAGGGCCTATAAACAGTCTGGGCCAAATTATTAGTTAGTTTTCATAACTGCACTGATGTTTGCATTGTGTTTTGCAACATACATTTTGCACAGTTCTACTACTGATTACACTAATTTCAGGAAAGACTGTGGCCCAGATTGTGCATGGCCTCTGTGTCTTCGCCCAAGTTGGGAGAGTAGGAGGCTCCCCATGCTCCAGGTGCTTCTCATACTTCTTGCATGATTTTCTGCACAGAGACTGATCCCTGCTGTGTCTGCACCAGCTAGCAGAGCTGGCTGACCTTCTAGTTGTGACATACTGCACCTTCCTAAGAGGCTGTTGTGATAACTGGACATATAACGTCACCCTAATTGTGAGCTCAATTTAAAAAGTAAGTGAAAGTTCATAAGATGGCACAATAAACTATAGTAACAAATGTTGGTGAGAAAAGGTACAAAAGGGAGGCAGAAAGACTACATTAGTCCAAACTAGGACTGTCAATTGATCGTAGTTAACTCATGAGATTAACTTAAAAAATTAATCAGGATTAAAAACAATTAATCATGATTAATCGCAGTTTTAATCACACTGTTAAACAACAGAATTCCGATTGAAATGTATTAAATATTTTAGATGTTTTTCTACATTTTCAAATATATTGATTTCAGTTACAACACAGAATACAAAGTGTACACTGCTCACTTTGTATTATTATTTTTGATTACAAATATTTTCACTGCAAAAATGATAAACAAAAGAAACAATATTTATCAATTCACCTCATACAAGTACTGTAGTGCAAGCTCTTAATCATGAAAGTGCAACTTACAAATGTAGATTTTTTTTGGTTACATAACTGCACTCAAAAACAAAACAATGCAAAACTTCAGAACCTACAAGTCCACTCAGTCCTACTTCTCATTCAGCCAGTCACTAAGACAAACAAGTTTGTTTACATTCACAGGAGATAATACTGCCCACTTCTTATTTACAATGTCACCAGAAAGTGAGAACAGGTATTCGCATGGGACTTTTGTAGCTGGCAGTATAAGGTATTTATGTGCCAGATATGCTAAACATTCGTATGCCCCTTCATACTTCAGTCACCATTCCAGAGGACATCCTTCCATGCTGATGATGCTCGTTAAAAATAATGTGTTAATTAAATTTGTGACTGAACTCCTTGGGGGAGAATTGTATGTCCTGTGCTTTGTTTTACCACATTCTGCGATATAGTTCATGTTATAATTGTCTCGGCTGATGACTCAGCACATGTTGTTCATTTTAACAGGTTTCAGAGTAACAGCCGTGTTAGTCTGTATTCGCAAAAAGAAAAAGAGTACTTGTGGCACCTTAGAGACTAACCAATTTATTAGAGCATAAGCTTTCGTGAGCTACAGCTCACTTCATCAGATGCATATCGTGGAAACTGCAGCAGACTTTATATATACACAGAGAATATGAAACAATACCTCCTCCCACCCCACTGTCCTGCTGGTAATAGCTTATCTAAAGTGATCATCAGGTGGGCCATTTCCAGCACAAATCCAGGTTTTCTCACCCTCCACCCCCCCACACACAAATTCACTCTCCTGCTGGTGATAGCCCATCCAAAGTGACAACTCTTTACACAATGTGCATGACAATCAAGTTGGGCTATTTCCTGCACAAATCCAGGTTTTCTCACATCCCCCCCACCTCCATACACACACAAACTCACTCTCCTACAGTGGGGTGGGAGGAGGTATTGTTTCATATTCTCTGTGTATATATAAAGTCTGCTGCAGTTTCCACGATATGCATCTGATGAAGTGAGCTGTAGCTCACGAAAGCTTATGCTCTAATAAATTGGTTAGTCTCTAAGGTGCCACAAGTACTCCTTTTCTTTTTGTTCATTTTAAGAACACTTTTACTGCAGATTTGACAAAACACAAAGAAGGTACCAGTGAGAGATTTCTAAAGATACCTGCAGCACTCTAGCCAAGGTTTAAGAAGCTGAAGTGCCTTCCAAAATCTGAGAAGGATGAGGTGTGGAGCATGCTTTCAGAAGTCTTAAAAGAGCAACACTCCAGTGAGGAAACTGCAGAACCCAAACCACCAGAAAAGAAAATCAGCCTTCTGCTGGTGGCATTTTACTCAAAAATTATTATTAAAATGAGCATGTGTCAGTCCACACTGCTTTGGATGGTTATTGAGCAGAACCCGTCATCAGCATGGATGCATGTCCTCTGGAATGGCAGTTGAAGCATGAAGGGGCATACGAATCTTTAGCGCATGCGGCATGTAAATATCTTGTGACACCGGCTACAACCGTGCCATGCAAACACCTGTTCTCACTTTCAGGTGACTTTGTGAACAAGAAATGGGCAGCATTATCTCCTACAAATGTAAGCAAACTTGTTTGTCTGAGTGATTGGCTGAACAAGAAATAGGACTGAATGGACTTGTGGGCTCTAAAGTTTTACATTGTTTTATTTTTGAATGCAGGTTTTTTTTGTACGTAATTCTACATTTGTAAGTTCAACTTTCATGATAAAGAGATTGCACTACAGTACAGCACTGATTTTTCTGTCAGTGTTATTGGTCCAAAATTGTGTTATTAGTTTTAGCCAGAGACCACTTTATTAAAAAATTTAAACCACTATTCAGGTGTTTATTAGATTTGTCCAGCTTAAAATTTTGCTCATTACGTCAGTGAAATAATTGAAAGAACTACATTTTTCTATTCAGTGAATTATGTCCCTGATGCAACACATAGATTCTGTGTTGGTATTTTTTTGCAATACATGCTTCTAACTTTTTTTTTGGTCATAAAATAGTTAACAAATACATCAAACAATTTTGTAAGTATACTGTTAATTATTATTATTTATTAAAGTAACAACTTGAAGTACAACACGTAGAAACATATATACTAAGGGAGACAGTACCTGCTCCAAAGAGCTTAGGTACTAAATAGACCAGGCAAAGGATGAGAGAGGGATGCATCATAATTATGTAGATGGAGAACTGAGGCACAGAGAGATTAGGGCACATTTTCCAAAGAGGTTGAGGACAGATTTTCAAGTGCTCAGCACCCACAAAGGGGGGTCATATTTTCAAAAGGGCTCACCAGCTAGCAGCTCCTTTTGGGTAAAAATTTTGAAAGTGCCTGAGTGTCACAGACATATGATTCTCATAGGCTTTCACTGACACTTATGGACAGATTTTCAAAAGAGCACAGCGCACAATAGCTGAGCTCTTTTGAAAACCTGGATCCAGTTGTGGGTGCTGAGCTCTTTTGAAAATCTGGCCCCACTGTAACTTGCCCATAGCCAGAGAAGAAGTCTGTTGAAATGCCAGGAGTTGGATCCAGATCTTCTGAGTTCCAGTCTACTGCCTTAACCACAAGACCAAACTGCCTCTCAATACCTCCTATGTAGACAATTATAAATGCATTAGAAAGGATAAACTGCCTAGAAGTAGCTGCTTGAGTAAGGCACCGTAAGGAATTTACTGTGGTTATATATCTGTGCATCAGTGTATTTCTCTGCCTGTTCAAAATGTTCAATTTGTCTTTTGATTGCAACTCATTCAGTATTTTTAGTTTAGTTCTATCATAGCTCACACAATCAGCATGATACACATTCAGGAGTACAATGCTCAGATGAGTATATTGCTTGATAAACTACTTGCAAGCATACAGTATGCAAGTCCTTTACTGATTTTAAAATGTGACAATTTCATCTATATATAATTTAGCTTGTTACAAACTAGAAATGCATGGTTGATTAGGACTGGGTGGGTTTCTGTGTTTGCAGATCACCATTCCCATTCGCCTTAGCCTTCTATTTTGGCTTCTTTAAAAGCTCCTCAAATTGTACAGTTCCTCATCCTGCTAATCTGACCTCTAGGACAGGTTCATTTTATAGATTTCGGGCTGGGAACAGCAGGAAACTTTATAATCTGGCTTTGCTGTATTTAGAATATAGATAATCATGATTGTGGGATTAAAATATCTAGGTTTTTGAACATTAAATTCAATGTCTTGTCAGAATACCACAGAGACCTAAGGAAAAGTATATTAATTTTAAGTGAATACATACAATATTTCCTACAATGTGGGGAATATTACAAGATTACAGGTGAATTAATTTCCACGATTCCTTATGAGCTTTTGTAGAAGAAATATGTGTTGGCCAAACAAACAAACAAAAATTAAATATGTGTAATGGAACACAAATAAGGTAGAGCAGAGATTCTGGGTGCCATAGTTTAAATGGTTGTGACAGATCTAGCTTTTAGGATTTAATAGAATACAGTTCCAGGTCCATTACCGTCTACAGTATCGGATTTCTATAGTGTCTGGGCTTCCAATATCATTGACAAACTAGGGCTAAATTTAGAGTACAATGCATTAGAAAGTTGGAGTTTTGGAGATCAACTAAATGTCTTCATCTTTTATTAGCATTAGTATAAATGTATGGAGTTGAGGTTTAATAAATAATTTGTCTAAAGAACCACAGGTACGTATCTGAATTAGATCATTCAAATTGGGACTTTGTTCCACATGACATCAAATACCATTATTTGGAGAAGAATTTACTGTCTGTATTCAAAAATTGCCTTCTTGAGAATTCTAGAAGCTATGGTATATTATAAATGGGGAACCCTGTGACTTCTTCTGAAGGGTCTATTTATAATACATGCTCCGTTGCATGTCATGCATCCAACTACTTTATATCTTTTATAATCACTCATTTTAAAATGTCCTCATACAGTGCTCAAAATACTACACTCCCAAGGCTGGTTTTATAACTAATGGAGTGTTATACCTTGGATGTCTTTTAGCACTGTACACTGTTTTGATTTTTAACCACTCCTTTACTGCTATTAGCACAGCAATGTAACAATGTCTGTGAACTGAAAGGAACACAGTGTCTTTAGTTCAGTAGCATATAAGGATTTAAGCACTGCTTGCATATTTCAAATAATTTTCTTCAGATTGTCACTAAACATAAATAGTACAGCACTTCAAATAATTGTATATCAATACTGATTCACTGATATTATTCAAACTGATTTATGAAAACGACAAGAGTAAACTGGCAGAAGGTAGTTAAGATCAGAGTCGTGTATTTACAACAGTGTCTTCACAATCATGTAGGTTGCTACATCCTTTTCCTTCATCTTAATAAATGTAGAAACAGTCAGCAGAGCAATCTTTGAATTGTTTCATTATTATTCTCAGATTGTTGTTTTTATTAATTTTAACCAGACGTAAAATTCTTGCAACCTTGATGATCCAGAACTCCTCCATTTATTGACCATTTGTCCCCTTGACAGTTCAGGTATTTTGGTGCAGCATGAGCAAGTAGAGCTTGTTAGACTAATAATGTAAGCATAATCCATTTAAGCACTGATAATTTATCATTTTATATAGACGATGAAAGCTAGTTCTTAGGAATGTGCATGAGATATGGGCTGTGGTGTTATATCTGGTACATAGATGACATTCAAATCTCCATCTCCTCTGACTCAGCTGGTGCAGTTGAGTATCTTAGTTGGTGTCTAATTGAAAGTAGAGACTGGCTGTGAACACAGATTGTCCAAAGAAGCCATATTATGTTTGGCTGTTTAGACCTTTTGCATTATGATAAATCTCATTGGAACTTATCCAGGATGGATCTCATAATTGAAACAAAACTATTCCTGTGCCCCTTGCTGTTGCTGAAATGTTGATTGGAGAGGACAATGATAAGTAGACATCCTGCATAGATGGGTGGTGAGTGGGCATTGGGCTAGAGAAAAGGCTGAAGGAGGGAGAAAAAAAAGGCTAACAGAGAAGAAAAAGGAGAAAATACAGTATTAAATTATGCCTTCATCCCCAGACTGGCATTTGTTTTTCATGATAAATTTGTGCGCCCTTCCCCTATGTTTGACTCACCTTCTATTGTAAAAATGAAATTGGGAGGTCTTCACTATTCCAGATTCAGATTTTAGAAAAGAAATAGAGTTCAAGCTGGCTGGAGAGCCAAAATTGACACTGAAAGAGTATCTGGTTTCTAAGGAGAGAGGAGCTGAGAGAGAAAAGGTCCAAATAGTCCAGGAAACTTTAACTGAAAAAAGGGAGGTGCAGAGGGGTCAGAACAGGAAAGAAAAGTATTTACCAATTTTGTCTCATCCTTTATTAGGAACTCCTTCTTATAAAGGAAGAATTAGTTTCATAACCCTGCTACCAAAGTTCTGTTTAAAGGATTTTTTAAATGAAATGTAAAATTAACAAGCCTTGCTCTGGTAGCAAGAAGCCACAGGCCATGGGTGCCATCATTCTAATAATGCATAACCTTATTAATGTGCTGGGTGTGAATGAGGGCTTGGTGGTTGAAATGCAGCAACCACCTGATTAAGACGCTTTATCCACTGTTTGTCACTCAGACTTACAACCCAATAATCTAACTGGATTCCAAACTTCCGCTGGATGTTCAGGTACTAATAGTTTCCAAGAATGCTATTCATCATCTGCACTTAGCAAGAAGGTTGTGACTTTTCTTTCAGATGTCAATCTCTACAGGGTTGACCAAGGCTTTTGTCACCTCCAAGTTGGATTACTGCATTGTGCTCTACATGAGGCTGTTCCTCCAATTCCATCAGAAACTGCAGCAAGTGCAGAGTGTTGGGGCCATTTAAGCATTGTTTTCTGGAGGGAGTATGCCAGGCTTGTACTCCTGGATATGCTATAAAGTGTTAGCTTTAATATAAACAGTTTGGGTTCTGCTTACCTTAGGGCCATCTCCTTGTGCACTTCTGTGGCAGTTGTCATCAACCAAGGCATTAAAGCCTGTAGTCAACTGGTTTAAATGAAAAATGTTATTGATAGCATGACATTCTTGATCAAGGAATTCTGTTTTGGAATTGACTTCACACTCCTCTCTCATACCTCACACTTTCTAAACTTTGATCGCCAGAGCACTGGATTGCTGACTTCGGAGTCTGCTACGAAGTTCATCCCTTCTCCCAATCTTCTCTTGGGGATGGTGGTGGGTACTGAGTAAGGTTTTGGAATTCTTGTGTAGATAGAAGAGTATTTTGCTGGCAATAAGTCAATCTATAAACACTTATGTTTAATTTTTCTTACTGTTGTATATACACTTAGAGAAAGTTAGAACATATTTAAAAAAGGTAAACATGAATTTTGTAGTAATTGTAAATGTGAGCACATTACACTGTATTGTATGGTAATAGAGGACCACTGATAATTGTTAGTCAAATAGCAAAAAAGCAAGTGAACTGATAATACATATTTAGGGATAGTATTCTCATGATTGAGAAATGTTTATTCAAAGCTGTAGTAATGTGTGTATATAATTCCAATGATATTTACAATATCATTTTCAGACAGCTTTAAAACACTTTTATTTCAGTTTGAAATATTCTTTTGAATGAGTTAAAAAAGTGGCATCATCTATGTGATCATTGCTTATTTATTGTTACATTTCCATATTAAAAGATAGTAGGCCAAATTCTGTGCTAATAGCACACCATGCAGTCCTGTTAAAATGATGAGCCTGCACAAGGTGAAAGGCACTGTAGGGTTTGCCCTAGTTTTTGTTTTGGTTTGCGCCTTAATATATTATAATGTATAATGCAAATTATTATATCATATACATTATAATACTTTGCATTATAATATATTGAAGTTCAGTTTTCATTGCAAATGTGTATTTAGAGATTTCAGATATTCAAGGTAAAACTCTAAGTAGTTTAATTTTCACAGCTGTACCTGAGTAGCTGATACACCTGTCTACTTTAGTGTTCCTCTGAAGCCACTACATGTACTCATTAATGATGTATTAACAGTATAATTATACGTTTAAAAATTTTCTGTTCCCACACTGTCACAACATGCAATTCTGTAAATATATAAAAGCAATAAACATATTGTATACAACAGTCCTTTAATTTTAATACATTATGTAAGATAATATATATCAAGCAATATGAAATTGCTGGAGTGCATGGTGTATCGGTACAGGACTGTTGCATGAATGATCCATGTCACTGAATTTTAAATTTACTTAATAGGATTAAATGTGTAATTACACTGGGCCCAATCTGCTACCCTTACTCACATTGACTTGAGGAGAGTAAGTTGCTACTCAGTGTGAATGAAGGTGGAATGTTTGGGCTCATAATTTGCAATTTTAAGAGCACTGACATTGGTAAAATCCTTGGGATGGTATAAAAATTGCAATCTAATCATTATCAGAATAAAAGCAGCTACACTATAGTTTTCCTATTTTGTATTTATAGTCCATTAATATTGTTAAGGCCCTACCCTCTGGTGCCCTTTCCTCTATAAACAGTAAATCAGACTCTCTCCATTACACTCAAGAAATCTCTGGAAGAGAGGGCCAGTCCTGATTCTTGTCTGAAAGGGGGCAAGTATAACCCCCCAACCGAGTGCTAACTGAAGATCCCTTTTTTCCATCTTACACAGGTGGCAAACTCTGCTCCACATCACAGGCTTCCGTAGAATCTTGGAATTTTGCCATGGCTAGCAGGAGTCTGCGCACACAGACACCCCCTCCCTCTTCCCACAGATACCCCCCCTCCTTTTGAATGGACACACACACACACCACCCTTTCGAATGGCCAGTCCCATAGTTTATCAATGGCCTTTCAACTGAGAATCTCCATATTCTTGCCTGGATCATTTTTTGACTTGAACACAACTGAAAATATTCCCTTTGGCAGTTCTTTTAACTTTGATTGTAGTAGCAGAATAGAATAAAATGTCATGGCTAAAACTGAATGAATGAAAAAGGATGTGTAAGGGCACTGTCCTGTAAGTGGTTCAGTGCCCTCCTGAATGGGAGTCAGGGTACAATTGTATTAATTTAGATGAATATAGGGGCCCAAATATGTTAATATGATGCAGTCACTGACCAACAGTAAACACTGTTAGACAAGGTCCAGGGGTTGGTATACAGAGACCCTCAGCCTGTTTTAGTACCATGGCAATCCTTTTAAAATTTTATTAAAGATAAAGAAAAGAAGGAAGAACAGCTAAAGCATTTGAAATGTAAATTATGAAGCAAGGCTTTCATTTTAACAACATCCTTTTTTCCCTTTCCCTTTAGCCCTCCTTCCCTCCCCCCTTGTTTGACACTCTTAAATGGTATCAAAGATGATAATAACTGCCCTTTTGCGGAAAAGAAAAGAAGTTACGGGTAATTGAGATGGCCTGGAGCTGTTGTTGCTGTTGTTAAAGTCTGATCCCGTTTATTCCCAAGTGGTGCTAGGAATTCAGCAGGAGCCGGTAGAGGTGGAGCTGTCACCTGAATCCCTTTCTCTGGCCTAGTCTGGTCAGGATATCTCTCAAGATTAGGATGGTGAAGGCCTGCGGTTCGAGGAGATGGGGGTTGGGGGGGTGGCAGCCATGATGAGGAAGCTTGATTCAGTAGCCTCCCTCTGTTCTTATTTGCCCCCTAAAGTCTCTTTCTTTAAAGACCCAAAAAGGGAGTGGTGGGTGGAATAGCCTGTCCCCTCATTATTTTCAGTTAGGCCTAGTTTCTGACACACCAGTTTGGTTCATTATATTTCTCATTTTCTTGTTCACCATGCATGATCTTAACACAGACCTTGAGTTACATCAGGAGGTCTGTTTGCTTAGGCTAATTCAGTCTTTCTCTCTCCTTTTTGTACCTTTTCCCATCAACTTTTGTTTACAGGTTATTGTGACCTCTTACGAACTTTCACTTTTTACATCTGAGCTCACAATTAGGATAAATTTGTAGTCTCAATTATCAGAACAACACTCAGATTCTTGTGGAATTGATTCCTGATACTGGTATCAAAATCTTTTTTCAGAGCCTCAATGAAAGATGTTTAAAATAGACACCTGTCTGTACAGTGTGGAAGGAAATTATGTGTATTTGTGTGGTAAGAAATATTTTGATATGGCGAGAACTGTTGCCTTCAACTAGTTTTAGGAAAGCAAAATAATATATTTGGAAGTGGCTACAGTGCAGATTTTGAGCTGAGTTCTGAACATTGCATGCTAGCTTGTGTGACTACACCAACCTGTTGCAAGCTTGCTAATCAGGACAGTGTCATGTGCTGTTCAGGATTTTTCCAAAGCAGCAGGTATCTCCTCAGTGACCTTTCACAGGGACCGAAGCTCCATTCCTGCATAGTTTACCTGCTCAGCAGGGACTGAGGCTCTCCTCCCCTCCACCACTTGTTTCATGGTTGCTCCTGTGCTTCCCAATTCCTGCTGTTTCAGTATTTGGTCCTCACTCAGTGATCTACACACCCCTTGTCTCTCTGGCTATTCACCCTGTTCCTTCAGTCGCCAGGTTCAGCCTTTGCAGCTCAGCAGGAAAGGAGCTTCAGTGCCTTGCAGAGCTTACAAATCCCACAGTTGCTGCGTCTCCTCTTGGGCAGTGAATATAATCTTTGTGGAGACTAAAACCCCATTCTTGCAGAGTTTAAGCATGGGGAGGAGGGTCTGAACGCTGTCTCCCTTCTCCCTCGTCAGTCTCTTGTGCTCACTCATACTCTGCAGACACTTCTCCTGAGCTGTTGGACCTTCTTGCAGAGTTTATAAACTCCGCAGCCCCTTTTGTCACTGAGTAATTATTAAACACTAATTATAAGGTGAATCTAGTAAGATGTGGTCTCAACTTCTGGAGATGAACAAAATGAACCTGTGTGGTGTTTGAAGAACTCATTATATTTAAGTTTCTGGTCATGGTATAGGGTAAAATTTAAGGCTTTTAGAGTCAACTTTGGCTATGCAGTTGCATCTGTTAAAGTCTTAGATTTTTCTTTTTAAGTGAACCCTGGATTTTTGATTTCCAGCCTCTTTAATTTAAGTTTTAATTTACTTTTTATTAAGCCACAATATGTTTTTAAAACATTTTTCTAAAAGGATAGTAATGCATGTGTTTATTGTAAGGTGGGGGAAAGGGGTTGCCTGGGAATACTTTCCAGTCTCTAGTAAAAATGAACTTGCATTATATGTGGCTAAATGGGTTGTTATGTAAAACAACTATCTGGGTTGCTAAAATAACATACCTTAATAAACAAAAATGCTCTCCCTCCCAGTCACCCCCTTGAACATAACTGTAAATATATCCAGGCAATACACTGGGCTTTAATGAATTCTTGAAATAAATTATTGATGATCATGAATTTTTATTCACCAAAGCCAACTAGAGCTTCACCCCTGCAGTTTTATGAAAGTAAATGGTGTCTGTATATTATAACTCTATTAGCAGAAGCATGATGTCCTGCCGCTGAAAGTCGTGGGTAGAATATTTTAGCAATATGGAGGTCAGTATTCAGTAACCCTTAGGTTATGTAGATACTAATAACACACACTTTCTTATCCACAGCATATCATGTGTGCACCAAAAAGAAATTGGAATAAGACTAAGCATAGAATAACAAATATATGATGAGATTAGTGACATGTTCACAAGGATAACAAGTAACACGTTCCCTCAGGCACTGTAGGGCTGGATAGCGTGCAGCCCTAAAAAAAGCTATACAGAAGAGTAAAGCAGAGTAAGGATTCCCTACTTCCAGTGTGGCAATCTTAAAGCTATCTGGATGTTGGGTCCCAGTACTTAGCACAGTGGAATCCTGCACAGTCACTGCTCCCCTCTGTGAGTGAGTGCACAGGAAGAGGGCAGAGAAGGGCAGGGAGGAGAGTAGTTGGAGAGATAATTACTTCCTTCCTCCCTTCAAATTCTATTTAGCAGAGCTGGAAAGAGCTGGTGCAGTGTAATTTCTACACCTGACCCTGCAGTGCAAAAGGGGAGCTCTGGAGGAATTGTGCTTCAGAGGGGTATTTCTGAGGCATAGTTCTTCCTGGGACAGTGCATCTTCATCACAATGTAAGTCATAGCTTTTGGATGTTTCAGGAGGAAGATGTTGTTATCCCTTCCCATATATTTTGGGAAGAGCTGCATCTGCTCTACCATCTTTTCAAATTTGTTAACATTGAAGAGAAGAAAGAAGAGGAACAACCAGCTTGACCATGCATTTGATCTCATCCATCACTTTAACAGAATGAAGTACACCTCTACCCCAATATAACGCTGTCCTCAGAAGCCAAAAAATCTTACCGCATTATAGATGAAACCGCATTATATCGAACTTGCTTTGATCCACCAGAGTGTGGAGTGCCCCCCCCCCGCCTCCCCTCCCCCCGGAGTGCTGCTTTACCGTGTTATATCCAAATCCGTGTTGTATTGGGTCGGATTATATCAGGGTAGAGGTGTACATGTCAACTCTGCACAGCTATTCTGCTGGCAGCCGTACCAGGGGTCTGTGGGGGTGGGGGTGGAGGGAAGGTGGGAGGCATTAACATTAACCCATTAAAACATTTGAGTGTCCTTTTAAGGCAGAGGGAATGGGACACAGACAGAAGTATCCTACAAAGTGGAAATCTAGAAACAACCAAGCTCAAAAGGAAGCTATAGATGAAGTTTGTTCTCCTGAAGTTTAAATTTTCAAAAGAGGGCAACTGTTAGGAAGGGGGAAGTTGGAATTATATCTTGGTGTGGGTGTGTGTCCAGTTGTAAGGGAGAGGATGCTAGTAAAGTGGGAACTTGCTTTTTGGAATATTCCCTATAGGAAGAGTACATCTCCAGGAAGCATACTTTTGTTTGTATTTTTAATTTTTTAATTAAGAGTTTCAAATATAAAAATCCCTGATTTTATTTTCACTTTTAATAAATACTGTAACTGAATTATTTCATTGATTTTCATCTCCCAAGAATTGTGTGGTTAACAAAGCAACAAATGTTGGATTAGTTTTAAAATAATTTGTCCCTTTCCTTTGAGCCAACTAGTGAGAGTCAATCTACCGTTATATATTTTCCTTTTTTCTTTCTTTCTGCAGTAGATGTGCTGTAAAAATAGTACACTAAAATATCTCTCTTTGAAAGGATCCATACATATCCCCACTGTGCTCAAAGAACAAAAATTGATTCTCTGTGAACAGTTGGTTTTTCACATATTATTTTGTTCTTATACCTATAAAATACAAAATTACAAATGGCTGGTTTTAAAGAAAAATGGGACTTCAAATAAAAGCACTCTAGGAATGGTGCAATACTGCTGCATTTGACTCCACAGTGCCCCCAAAGCTTCTGAGGCCGTACTGCCTACCAGTCACAGTGGAACTCACAGTCTGCTCCCTGTAGAACTCCTTTTTGGGGGGGGATCCCAGACAGCTGCCCACAGGGATGGAATAGAGACATAGCTGTCTGTGGTGGGTGCAATAGAACCATGTTAATAGGGAGGAGTGTGGATACACCAGGAGTGTGGATACACAGGATGTTTGCAAGGAGGTCTCGTATCTTTGGTGGTTCCCCATTCAAGGGCCAAAGGATTTCACATATTTGGGGAAGGGGAAGCTAGAACAATTACTACTACTTAGTAATTCAGTAACTCCAGAAAGTTTCCATTACAGTGTTTTTCCTTCATCTCTCTCAGTCCCCATCCACTGGTTTTCACACAGAAGGGCATGATCTGGCATGGAATTTTAATCACGCTAGGATACTGTTACTACCATACAGGATCAGATCAATGTTCAATATAGTGTGGCAGGGCATATCAGTGCAGTAATCTACCTGATTCTTCAGTGGAAGGCAACTCCAAAAAAGCAACAACTATATATTTCACCTAACAAAAATTGTGTTCCATGCTCTACATTTTGTGTGTCTGTGTGTGTGCACACACATGCCCAGTAGTGATCCATGTGGGCAATCATTTTTCGGACCCTTTTGAGCAATCATTTTATGTCTTGCAGCATGAGATTAGACTACCCATTCATTTTCTTAGTTTCCATATCTAGAAATGTTAATAGTCATAAAATCATCTCCTCCTTTTCACAAATAAATAAATCTATCCACAGTATCTCTCTGACCTCTAGAAAATCCTGCTAGTCGGCCATATGCTACATGGAGAAGAATATCCTTTTATTGGTTCTAAATGGACTTCTCTTTAATTGATCAAAGTGAATATAAAATAAAAGAAAGGGCACCACATTGCATTAAGGTACAAATCATTTTATTTTCTTTAAGATTTTATTATTTACTTATTAATTGAATGGTACAACATACAGATTCAGTCAAGCTAGATGCTTTAAAGCATAGGGTAAAAGGTTGTCCTTGTAAATAAATCTCAGACAAAAATGCAGCAAAAGGATTTTGTTTTTTTTATTTTTTAATTCAATAAGTTTGTCAACAATGTATGACTCGGTGGTTAATGTTAAGACACCTCACTTAATATCTTGTTTAACAAATACTGTGGAATGAATTATTTTTTGTTATTTTTTTCTAGTTTCAGAAGAATATTTTGTCAGATATAAACGTATACTGGATCAGTTTTAAATAATTTGTTACTGTCTCTTAGAAACAAATAACCAAATTTAGTATACCATATAATATTTTTCTTCCCCTCCTTCCCAAGAATTCAGCCAGGAAGGGAAGAAGCTAATCACCAGTAAGAGGACATTATATGTGTGTCAACTTATATTCCTTTATATTTTTGTGTGATAATATTAATCATGATGAAATTACTTTAGTGCCCATGTCGATGTAACATATAATTCAATAGGAATTGTCTTTTAATTTAGCATCAGTGCCCACCTGCTTAAAGAATATCCAGATTCAGCATTACTCTTTCTAAGGCTATCTTTGAATACAATAGTACAGTGCATGTAAGAAAATACATTATGTATAGAAAGGTTTTGGATTCATGAAATTGTTAGAAGAATGTCTGCTATCGTACTTTCTGCAACTTGCTAGAAACAGAAAATGTGTACCATCTGTAAAAGAGTGCAAAAAACCCTCCTATTTTTAAACTCCTTTCCCCTACCTCTGGCCAACAGGTATTTTCAACATTTGTTATATTTATATTGTTCCTTTTCCCCCACACTTGCACAAGATGCTATAACTTGAATTTAAAAACCAGTCTGCCACACTACACAGATCAAATACAGCATGGACTGCTGTGAGGTATGGGAGATCATTTTACAGATGAGGGCCTGAGGCACAGTGAATAGAGGGCTTGTTACACAGTGCAGCAATGTGCACTACGGGTGTGTGATTTCTGAACTGCACTAATGTGATGCACACTAATTGGTCTGTGTAATATTGTTGGTACTACATTAAAGCACACTGGGGGGACGTTTAGTGCGTACCAGCAGGGTTTACACAGACCAGTAAATGTGCTTTAGAAATCACACCACTGGAGTGCATATATACTGCACCCTGTAGACAAGCACTAAGTAACGTTCCCATAGTCACACAGGAAGTTTGTAGCCCAGCAAGGAATTGAACACAGATCACCCAAAGTCCCAAGATACTGCCCAACCAACTGGACAGTCCATTCCCTCTCTATTTTAGCATGCAAAACTGCAAACATTGGTGTACATGAGATTACCCAATTCATTAAAATCCATCCACTGTATTTGATTCATCATCACTGTAAAAGCAGAAAAAATAACCCCTAGCTACATTCTTTACACTACTCTCCTTGCTACTGTGGAAGTATGTGGCTAAACATAGCACCCCAGCAAGCTAGTGAACCCCTGCCATCATGCCCCTCCCTCCATAAACCAAGGATCTGGTGGAATTAATTTTAAACATTTAGTTTTCTTCAGTGAAAAATCTTGTGATTTATTAGTTCATTTAAAACCCATTAAACATTTTCTTGATTTGATTAAATCACACCATTTTAAAGGTTAACCAGTGTCATTTTAAAAAATCCTACAAGGTGTAGTGTCTCTTTTTTACCTAGAAATATTATGATTTAAAAATAAAATTTCTGTAAATTATCCAACCTCACATTAGAGATCCTAATGCCTTGTAGCAGATTGACTTCTTATCCAGCTATGTGCATGATTAAGATGTGTTTGATGGTCCCAGCTGTATCTTGTCAAAACCAACAAACACCATTTTAACTGAGTTTGCTGCCAGGCTTAAGGAAGGAATGGAGACTAATTATTTTCTAGCTCTTAAACTTTGTCTTATGAAGGCTAGGAAAGAGCTATTGGCCTTATCTGTGTGTAGGATTCATTTTTTAATTGGGAGGGACTTTGTGTGTAAATTAAAATTCTTCTGTTTAGAAATATGTACATAAAATGGCCACAATGAAAATATTTTTTTTCTACAGATGGTTTACAAGTTGAACTTGTTTGTTTTGTTTTTTCTCTGAGTAGTCCCTAGTTAATATGTATTTTTAGAGATTGTCAGAGATACTGACCAGCCACATATCTAGTCACAGCTTTCATTGGCTTCAGGTGCTCAGTTCCTTTCAAAATCAGGCTATTAACATACTTAGAGTTAGAATCCTGCCCTGTCCTCAGGACTCCGATACGAAATAGACCTGGTGCAGTTCCACTGTGAGTGAATGGGGTAGGAAACACGCACATCCTCCCATTAATCAAACTCCCATTAAAGTCAATGGAAAGATGCCCAGTGATTTCAGTAGGGGTTGGGTCAGGTTTCTGCACATTTTAAAGCCCAGTTCCATAAAAGCTCCATCCATCCAGTGGGTAAGAGGGACGCGGTAAGAAGGAACAAGGGTGGTGTACAAAGCCATTGCAGAATGAAATCACACTCAGAGCAAGAGGCTACAGCAGTTCAGGAAGCATAAGAGGCAATGGGAGTGACTTCGCTGCCAATCTGTGGCATTGTGGAAGGATTCCACCTCCTGCAAACCTTGAGTATCCCACCAGTTACTCTGACAGGGGCCTGTGAATCAGGATTTGGCTCTTTAGAGTGAAGGAGAATGTGGGCTGGATTTTGTAGGGATTGCTGGATTTAAGATCACCAAACTCATTTCAGTCAGAATCTTGAATGTATTTTTTAACATAGTCCATGCATTTCAAAGCTACTTAATGGATTAAATTGTCATTTATTCCTCTTTTTATACAAAAACTGCCTTAAATTATGAATCCTCAGATAAGCACTGGTTTTCTGATAGGATGTGATTTATATCTGTTATATCTGTAGTCTAATTAAAGATTAAAAAAATCTGTAAAACAACACAAAGGATAAAATTTTTCTGTAGTTCAAATAATCATGTAAAAACTTTAAAAAGGTCTTTAGTCAGTTCTGCTCTTATTTATTCACCATTTGGATGAGGCTGTACTTGCCTGGGATTTGCGTAGTAGTGCCTGATTTGTCAGACCGAGTTCCTTGATAATGTGGCAGCTTTAGGGTCTGATCCAAAGTCTGTTGAAGTAATTGGACAGACTCCATTTGACTTCGGTGGGCTTAGATCAGGCCCAAAAGGCCCAGTCCTGTAAACCCTTAAGGGCTTGAGTAGTTCTGAGGTTAGTAGCCCCAATAAGTTCAGAATTAATGGACATTTCACTTTCCTGGAAGTGACTTGGCTCCTTTGAACAACCTCTGAATAGGTATAACATTAATTTGCCATCTCACTGTGAGACTGGGATGTTACTTGTAAAGACCTTTAGTAGCAATATGCATAGGACTTGCAAGACTCACTTGTGTTTGTTTTTTTGTTTTTTTTTTAAACTTAGAAGAGAAAGGTGTTTTGGAAATGGCCTCAGTTTCTTAGCCTGTATCAGTTTTTGATAGATGATGAGACAAGGTTGGCTAGATTTATACAGTGCTCTGTTCTTACATGCCTAGAGTTATCATTGGCTTCAAAAGATGCCTTTCCCCTATCCTCTAATTTTAGATGTGAATTTTTTTCAGGCTCAGCTACATTGGGAATGAATATATATATACATTCATTCCCAATGTAGCTGAGCCCGAACTAAATATATATATACACCTCTACCACGATATAACACTGTCCTCGGGAGCCAAAAAATCTTACCGTGTTATCGGTGAAACCGCATTATATTTAACTTGCTTTGATCCACCGGAGCGTGCAGCCCTGCCCCGCTGGAGCGCTGCTTTACCGCGTTATATCCAAATTCGCGTTATATCGGGGTAGAGGTATATATATACATATTGTTTAAATATATATATATATATATATATATATTTAAATGGACATGTGAGTTAAAAAAAGAGGAAAAATGTTTTTATTAAAAACACCTGGGTTTATCATCCATCCAAGCAACGAACCAACCAAAGAGCCTTCCTCCAGACCTCATAACAGTACTTTCTAATAATATTTTTAAAGCAGATTAGAAGTAATCTTCTGGCAGTGACCTTCCCCAGATGACCTTGTGGTTTGTTGCCTTTCAAATGGGCACTGCATCATCAAAGCAATGTCTCTCTGTTTAATATGGTGTACACGAACTGGTATTGTATCTTTATCTGTACTTCATCACCGGAGAGGGAACTAAGAACAGCACACTGTACAGCGTCTGCCTGCTTTGTGTAAAACACATTTGGAGAGCAGTGTCACTCAGATAATGATATGCTCAATGACATTGCAGCAGACAGAGGTAGAACAGAAGGATTCAATAAGAGGAATTTAAAAACCTTATTTTAGATTAATGTAATTTGAACTCATGGATAATTATTTGGCTACGATTCCCTTGTTTACAAAGTAATTATAGTTTAAAATCTGTTTGGGTTAGCATTTAGCTTTTCTCCATCCAGGGGGATCATAACATTGATAGAGTATCTATCAGCCAGTTTTTATGAGCTAAAGTAATTAAAAACATATCTTTATTATTCTATGTATGATAGTAACCTATAATAAATTTGAAATGAGTTCTTCAAACATAGAGTATCAAAGCAGCATGCTTCTGTTCCTTTGCATATAGAGAATAAAGTCAAACCTGCTTAGTTTTACAAGGTTTTAATTGAATTGAGGGCTTCTGAAATGATATAAATTATGAGACTGAAGCATGAGTGGTTTAGTTACTATATAAAAAAAAGTCTCGACACTAAAATTTTAAACAGTGTGACACAAACATTAAAGTGGCCTTCAGCAACGACTTGGGGATTAGAACAGTGGATATTGAGAATTAAAGGCTTTTAAGGGAATAATCTTTCTATTTTGATTATTGCAAACCACTACTGATATATTTGATTTAGTTAGGAAATGCCTGTTCTTTTAACTGTGTACCGTCGAATAGCTTTCATTGTTATTACATTATAAAAAGAATGTCTGTGAATTAATGTTTGAGTGTTTGCCTTTTTTTCTTAGTTGGTTGTAATGACAGTGTGAAATAAAACAAACATAAAAAAGTAATTATTATTCTGATTCAGTAATTTCAAGCTTTGGCATTAACACACTGCTTAGATTTCAGTTGATGAAGATTTGTATTCTAGTGCCATTGATCAATGTAAACTGTCTTCAGTGACTTTAGAGAAAAAATTACAATAAGGTGGTGGGAGGGAAGGCTGGCAAAACTGTATAATTGTGTAGTAACTGTTGACCTTGGAGGGCCGGGTAGGGAAGGCTGTGCCTCCACAAACAGCCTGGCAACCGCCCCCTATCCACCCCCCTCCCACTTCCTGCCCCCGACTGCCCCCCTCAGAACTCCCGACCCATCCAACCCCCCCTGCTCCTTGTCCCCTGACTGCCCCGACCCCTATCCACACCCCTGCCCCCTGACCGCCCCCTCCCGGGACCCCATCCCTAACTGCCCCCCAGGACCACACCCTCAATCAAACCCCCCCTTCTTCCTGCCCCCCCCCTCCCAGGACCCCGCAGGACCCCTGCCCCTATCCAACCCCCCCTGCTCCCTGTCTGCTGACCCTCCCCCCAAACCTCCACCCCGTCCAACCGCTCCCTGTCCCCTGACTGCCCCCCCCCAGGACTTCTTGCCCCTTATCCAACCTCCCCCCCACCATGCCGGTGGCAGGACAGGCTTATTGGAAAGCCTGGGAGGTGGGCGGGTGCAAGCTGTGCTGCCCATGCAGCAGCGTAGCTGCGGGGGAGAGGGGAAAGTGGGAGAGGGGCTGGGGGCTAGCCTCCCAGCCGAGAGCTCAGGGGCCAGGCAGGACGGTCCCGCAGGCCGTAGTTTGCCCATCTCTGATGTAGATGCTCAAGCCCAGGGTTCCCTAACATGGGTCAGCTGACTTGAGTCCCATTAACCCTGAGCTGACACTGCAGTGTACACATACCCTGGAATTCAAATCTGCCCATCCTTTTTTAAGAAGAATGAGCTGCTGTGCTGGAGGAGAAAGTAACTGACCTGCTGAGCTTCACAATCTGCAAGAGTGGATCTGCTTGGGATATTTTGGTGGGAATCTTCTGTAAACTAATTCCATGCTTTCTGAGCAGCCTTACGCTATATTCCCAGTTCTTCCTTCTTTTTCCTACTGGTGACATGCAGAGAATGGTACTTACTGCAATCCCAGGGCTGTGGTGATCTCACTATGTGGTAGTTCCAAGAGGAGGGGATAGAAGAGCAATCTTCATTCAGCAAAACTATGAGTGGGGACGGCTGTTGTGGTGAGGGACTACCCAAAATAAGCCAAGGTTCCTTTTTTCTCTCTTCCCTACGATTGCCCCTGTGTAGGAGGCAGACAGGAATTGTCCGGGAGGTTTCTCTTTGAGCTATGAGTCCTATTTTAGTGTTGTCCCCTGCTGGCGTTCTGGGAGCCATTGAGCATGCTTGGGTGGGCAATATGTTCTCCACTTTTGGAGAGGAAAGGGCTTGGTTGGCTACATAAAGTATTATATGGGGCCCTCTGAGGGGTGGATAGATAAGAAGGACCCCCTGAAAACAGTAGCAGCTTTCATTACTGTGTAACTTAACCTGATTGTGGCTGGAGCTTCCATGGGCTGTGAGATAGTTTCAGCCAGCATAGAACTTTAAATCGTTTGCGGGGGGTCAATCCCGCTGTTGTTGGAGCAAGTGACAGTATGGCCATTGATCTCCAATGGGTGCAGATCAGGTCCCTGTTGTGATTCTTGTTTCGGAAAGAGTCTGTTTTGTTTTGTTTTTGTTTGTTTGCCTTCTTTCTTACCTGTGGAACATAAACTGTTGATGGAGCAAAATTAACTTCTTTATAAAATAAACATCTTGTGAAGAATGAAAGTTTCGCTCATCCATTGAGCTAGTAGTTAATAATGGTTCTCTTTGCGGAAAATATAGAAATGCTAATATGGGCATTTAATAGTGTTAACTTTTATGATTATACACTAACCAGAAAGGTGTTCAGTACCTATGTTTTACTTGTTGCCTGAACTTTTACAGTTAATGATATTCAGCCTGCAAAAAGGATTGAAATATCAACATCAAATCTAAAGACAAATTTACATTTTGCTCCCAACACTGTAATTTAATGAAAGTTTTATAGCATTATGGGTACTTAATTATGCTAGAGGCAGAGCTGAAATTTAATATTGTTCCACATGCAGAGAAGATTTAGTAGTACTTTCTTTTTAAAAGTCCTTTAAAAGTCCATTGTATGCACTATGCTATGCTATGTTTAAAAAAAATTAGAATAACCCAAAATTGCTGGAATAAATTTTCATTTTAGTTATATAGTAGGGACTATGATAATTCTTGTCTTTCAGTTTAATGCACTTTGAGCAGAAGATTGCTGTATTACATGGCTCTACAGTTCTGATCAATATAGCATTGACAGTCTTTAGTATTTAAACCTTAACAATCTAAATATGAACAAACACAATAGCACACTACATGAAATACTCTACATGCCTATTTGAAGCAGAAATCAAGATTGCAATCTTAAAATTATTATAGATTACACCTGTACTTTCTCCCATAATGGTTTGTCTATAACACAATAGAATTTGCATTTTAATGCCTAACCTACTGTGTTTTTGTAATGCACGATCCTGTACTGTGTTATTACTTTGAAATGTCACTTTTCCAATTTTGAGTTACTGCATCTTCTAACTTATACATTACTACCAACTTAGTGGAGTGGCAGACATGGCTTAAAGATGTAACAGCCAGTTACAGGAGAATAATAGGCAATCTAAATTATTCAATTTTCTGTTGATTCACAAAGTATATTACAATTAACTTCATATGATGGATGGATGGATGTTGCATAATGGCACAAAAATCTGCATTACTGTACTTAGAGTTTAATTAAGTTGGGCCTAACTGGAGAGGAATATAAACTCAAGTTTTAGAGCTTAAGCCAACATCTAGCTGATGAGATCAAGCTATTTTCTTTGGAGGCAAGTTATTGCACAGCTTTTTACTGCAGGTTTTCTTGTACTTTTTGCTATATATACTTGTTTTGGCCAGTGTTGGATGCAGTGTATAGGAGTAGATGGCCCAATGGCTTGATCCAGTCTGGACATTCTTGTGTTCCTGTGGCGGTGCTGGGAGCATACAGCTCCCACTGAGTTCAGCTGGGGTTTTGGGTAACCAGTACTCCTGAAATCTGGGCCCTTTGCATCTATAGAATATTACTGAAGAACAGCTTCAAAAAACATCTGCTGTCTGATTTATTGAGGATACTTCTGGACTACTCTGATTATATTTAATTTAGTTCTGCATAACTTTGAGAAATTTCTAGTCCAAAGTCCTTTTAACTGAGGGACCAGACTTGCAAGTTTCTGGGTTGTCTTTTGTTTGCTCTTCAAAAGGGAAAAAAAAGTTAAGGTTCATATTGAATGGGTTTAAAGAGGGAAAACATCTGTTGTAGTTGTGAGCAGATTGTTAGCTTTTGGCTGAGTTCAGCTATGAGTGATCCTGTAGTTAAAAGTCTATATTGTAGTCAATTATAAATTATTATACAGTGTTTTGTAAAATATGCAGATAATTTTCATAGGCACAAATGTATAAATTTATAAAACAGTTTTTAAAAGGTAACAGAACTGTTTAGTTTTTCACTGCATGTTGTAGTCTGTTATAATAGTATGCCTAAGCTTATCTGAAGCTGAAGACCACTACCAGTGTCCATTACTTAACAGTGAAAATAGCAAAGTCTGATACAGAATAGAGACGATGATCTCTCAATTGAATAATCCACTCACTCCTTTAAAGTCTAGTTACTTTTTGCACTCTTCTGATTGGGGACACAAATAAAAAAAGTCCTCCATTAAATGTGTTTATTCCTGCTCCAAAACAGAAATTGTAGACTGTGTGTTTCAATTAAAAGGAGCCCTGCAGCAAAATGTGTTATTCACAGGTAGAGGCGAAGTGTATCATTACCTTGTAGGAACAGCAGTCAAGGTAATGAACAGCTAAGGACAATGGACAATGGAAAGTGAAGTATGTCAGGTCATGAAACTGTCAATAAAATCTGAGCACACTTACCATTAGAAGGTTGTATAAAATTGCAGGGATGTGGCTGATAGGTGGAAAAAGAGCAGAAATTTGTCTGATGGAAGTAGTAATTGTAAGTATGGTTTTGTGTTTTGCCATCATTAACAAAAGCCTTAAGGCAGCTGTTTTAGTGTTTAATTCCTTCTTGTCTATGAGACAAATAAACCCAAGTTTTCTGACTTGTATGACTTTTTTAACAGAAAACAAAAATAACTTGAAGGAGTTTGAGATCTGTGGGTTTCTCCCTGTCTTTCCTCTCAGCATATCCCTTATGGAAAAGCTTTATTCAGAATTATGTTGTATTGAGTTTGGGACTCAACAACAGTGTTACACACATGATTTGCATCCTTGTGAATATTGCACTGAGAATTGCTCCAAAGATAGAAAGATAGGCATTTATCTGAGAGCAGAACTGCAGAGCCGATGGGTGAAGGTAGGATAGCAGCAGAAACTGAGCGATAGGTACTGCTGATGGCATAAGGATAGAAAGAGAGAAAGGAGGGAGGTGTGGGGAGCAATTTATTTTGCCAGCCAAGAAGATGTTGTTTAGAAGATGAAGCTGGAGAAGTAGGGAAATTGGAGAAAATGGTAATAGAATAATAGATTCTAAACTTCAATGACTCAGTAGAGAATTCAGCTAAATATATCCTGAGAATACCTGTTTTAAGAATGTTGATCTTTATTGTTCCTGTGTGTTCTTTAGATTGCAAAAGTACCCACAGTGCGCAAGGAACTTTGCCAAACACAAATGAAGACATAGTTCCACTTTAAAAAAACATACATTTTTTTTTAAAAATCTCTTTTTCTCCCAAGTTGCCAGTAATCTTTACAAACACTACTGGCATGTAGACAATGTAAAGTTACTAATATATTTTGAAAAAAAAATTGCACATAAGTTCAGCATCTACCATGGATCGTATGTCAGTGGAACTAGAAAGTAGAAAAGAAAATAACTTTTCCAAATCCACATGAGTCTGTCTGTCTGAGTTTATACACATACATACATAAATATGACATATGATAGATGTATTAGTGAAAGTACAATTTGATAGTGCCACTTATTGGAAAAACTACAGAACTGAACTTTTTTTTCTGTTTTACATATTCCCAAGAAAGTATGAAAGCAGAAAGATAAGTAATAATTATTTGTCTGTTTGTAATTATGTCAAGATAACCGTAAATGGCGATTTTATGTTTGGATTGTTTGTATGACTATAAAGTGATCTACTTTAAAAAATTGCTACACAACATCAGAGATTCTGCAGTAATCTGCTATTCTAACTGTAAGGAAAAACTGAGGTATCCTATTGTTAACTTTTTAAATATCACTGTATTTTGGCTAATATTTCATGTCTGATTTTTTTGTATTATGCTGGTGTGATTATCTTTATTTTCATAGATTCATAGATACTAAGGTCAGAAGGGACCATTATGATCTTCTAGTCCAACCTCCTGCACAACGCAGGCCACAGAATCTCACCCACCCACTCCTGCAAAAAACCTCTCACCTATGTCTGAGCTATTGAAGTCCTCAAATCGTGGTTTTTAGACTTCAAGGAGCAGAGAATCCTCCAGCAAGTGACCCGTGCCCCATGCTACAGAAGAGGGCGAGAAACCTCCAGGGCTTCTTCCAGTCTGCCCTGGAGGAAAATTCCTCCCCGACCCCAAATATGGCGATCAGCTAAACCCTGAGCATATGGGCAAGATTCACCAGCCAGATACCCAGGAAAGAATTTTCTGTAGTAACTCAGATCCCACCCCATCTAACATTTTAATAGTTACACTTGTGTAAAACTGGCGGAGAAGCAGCCCCAGTAACTATAAAATCGATCACCTCTTTGGAAAAAGATGGCTATTTCAGTATAATAGAAGTTACTCTAACACAGAGTAGATGAATGCTTGGCACAATACCTATCACTCTTGAAATGCCTTTAGAAATAAATAGTGGCATGGCATCTTTTCAACGTGTTTTGTTGACTTGATGATTTGACTCTGCATTCTCCTGAAGGGGGAAACAAATAAACAAACAAAAAACCTACTTGTTTTCCTCCTCAAAAACTGACAAGGACTATTCAGCTGCTTTATAACTATGGGTAAAATTTTCAAAAGCACCTAAGTGACTTGGGAACCTAAGTCTCATTTTCAAAAGTGAATGAGGGCCAAATTACCAAAGGTATTGATGCAGATACATGCAGATACAGATTCATACAGATTTCAATGGGAATTAGGCGCCATTCTTGCTTGGACGCTTTTGAAAATCCCACTAGGAACCTATCTGCATGTTTATGGTCCTGTGTGCCTAAATCACTTATATAAATAATATATTCCTAACTGGAAATTTGGCCCTCATTCACTTTTGAAAATGAGACTTAGGTTCCCAAGTCACTTAGGTGCTTTTGAAAATTTTACCCATATATATATATAGCCCTATAGAGCATATTATATTATCAACTAAGGACAGGGGTTAAATTAAAGATCAGCTCTTTTTTGATTGCTTGATTTTTCCCTCATGGATATATATCTTGTCATGTCCCTGTATCAGACATTTTTGGTGTCTACTAATTTACCCCAATTAGAGACCTGTGCTGCTATGGGAAGAAAAATGCCTTGTAATGAGAACAGCTGCTCCTATTCTCCTTTGCCATTGGCGAATGACCTGCATAGTTTCGCTCTTTGATTATTCAGTCAGCAACAGCCTTTTCAGCTTTATATTTTCATTTTAGCCCTTGATAATACTTAGAGCTCATAACTTATAAAGCCCTTTGCAGACATTAACTAATTAATCCTTTCATCATTTCCAGTACAGTAAATTATTATCCCCATTTTACAGATGAGGAGTTGGAGGCAAAAAGGTTAATGGTGGTAAAGCTTTTGGGGAGGAAGAGCACTGTACTAGTGCTTAAGTGTCAGATTTGGGATTAGAAATTAGGAGTACTTGGCTCGCAGTTCTGGTCTGAACCATGAAAACCAAATCATATCCTCTCTTTCTCTGTTCAGAATTTTTCTTTTATTTTTTTAAAGAAATTCTGAAAAATATCCCTTATGCCATTTTGCAGCACTTTTTAAAACAAAATTATTCAGTTTCTTTCAATGAGAAAATCAATTGCAGGTATCAAGGTGCACGTACACAGACCTGACTCAGTACTCTTCATGACACCCATTCAGTTGTTAGCTTGAGACTTGAACTCCTCACATGTGTTTTAAAAGATGGCCTCCAATTTATTTTGTGGTACAAATTTTGCTCGTGTCAGTAGTAAGATCGCAGCAAGGGTCAAGTATGTGATCAATTTCTAGTTTCCATGTGTTATTACATGTCATTACTGGTGGCCCTACTACAGCCTTAGTTCTATTGGTGGCCCAAATTCTACCCTCTGCCAGGTGGCAACGAAGATAGCAATGTGGCTGTTTGGGCCCCCTGACCTGTAGATGGAAGAAAACAGTGGCGCCACTGCATTCTCTTCTCTGGCCCCACAGTAATGCTCCTACAGTTCCAAGATGGCAGGGCATGAGGGTGGGAAGGAAGAGAGGTGGGGACCAATACTCTGTATGGTGTGGTTCACATGGGTCCAAGCAGAAATCCATCCAGACGCTATTGCTGCTTCCATCAACAGGAATATTCTGTGGCTATAACCCTTCTTGCCCCAAACCACCTGCAGTGGATGCCTGGCAACAAAACGTCTGAGGAATCATGGTGATATGTGGTTGAGGGGAGCCAAGGGAAGTGTTTGAGAGTGTTCCTAGATCTGCAGGCTTAGGAGGTAGAAGTTTCTGCCAGTTTCATTGCGGGCAAGCGTACCCACAACCAGTTGGATGATCTGGAGGAACCTCTGACCTCAGAGCCCACAGAAACTATGCAGGTCATTCGCCTCTGACCTCAGAGCCTCGGAGGAAGTGCTGTCAAGAGTTAGCATGTGTCCCACTGTAATAAATTGCCTACAATCTTTACATTATGTCTAACAAAGTCAGCTTTTCCCCAAATAAAATATTTTGTGGGTATGTTCTATATGATGAAGAAAAATAAGGAAAACATGCAAAGAAAGCCCATGTCTGTTGTTTTGCAACATGACTTGCAGTCGTTTTTTTCACTTCGCAGGCCTTTTGTGGTGACTCTGTGTGCCTTTTTCTTTGCTCTTTTTACTCTACAGCCCATGTCTGAATGATATTATTTGCAGATATGACTTCTAATAGGGACTATGTGCAGATGGTTTGAAAATCACTCTCTAACCCACTGACCTGTCCCCCACCACCCACTCCTGCATGTTGGCCTACCTGCTACCTCCGTTGGATGTCTTGTCATCAGCTTAAACTGAATTTTGACAAAACAAAATTATTTATCTTCCTTCCCAAATATTGCCCACTTTCCTTTTTCTTCATTGCTGTCAACAACAACACCATCCTTCCCATTTATTAGATCCACATTTTAGGGGTTAATGTCTACTCTTGATCTCCTTTGCCCCACATGCCCAGGCCATATACAGATAGTGTTGTTTCTTTCCCCTCAGTCTCTCCTAGGTCCTTTTTTTCCCTTTCTATTCCCTCATACAAATGTAATGGTCAGGACCTCTCTATATTCTACTTTGACTATTGTAATATCCTCATCTCTGGCCTTTGCTCTCCCTTCAGCTGATGCAAAATACAGCTGCTAAAGACTTTTTTCTTGCCGGTTGCGTTTGCCTTGTCACTCCCCTCTTCAAAAATC
The DNA here is from genome assembly GCF_965140285.1 of Lepidochelys kempii. Lineage (NCBI taxonomy): Eukaryota > Metazoa > Chordata > Testudines > Cheloniidae > Lepidochelys > Lepidochelys kempii. The sequence continues at coordinate 28,223,120 of NC_136387.1, forward strand.
CTTACACCAATTCCAATTTTGGAATTGCATTTCTTGTCCCCATCATCCATATGCTGTATAACTCTGCCGATCCCCACTTACATTCCCTTGTGGAGTTTCAAATTGCCCGCACCCCCACCTGTCCTCTGCTCTACTGGTATTCCCATTCATGTCTGCCAGTTTGTCAGCTTTTATACCATATTTTCCCCTATCCATAGAATGACTTCCCTGAGCTCATACGCAAAGCCTCTACTCTGTCCATGTTTAAATCTGTCTTAAAGGCCCATTTCTGTTGGTCACTTTCCTGTTTGTCACTTCCCTTTCACTAATCCCTAACTACATATTTGTCTGTCTTCAAGTTATGAGCTTCTCAGAGCAGCTACCATATCTTCATGAATATTTGGAAGATAGCACTTCATGGACAATACCATAAATAAATAATAAATAAGGATACAAGCTATATAGACTCCATGTTAGAGTTATTGCAAAGCTATTGTCCTGGAGGATAATGCATGTTTCCTTCAGGTTTTTCTTTTAAGACACAAGATCTAGAGGAAGGATAATTATGGTTTTGAAATACAAAAATGTATTACATTTCTTTGTAGAATTCTGATTTCCTGAAAGGATACCCTCTGCCCTGCCCTAAGTAACTAACTTTCATATTGTTTAATAAAATACAGAAAATATATATTAAAGTAAGAGAGTATATTGTACAGAAAAAAAAGGAGACATCTGTATCATTATGGCTGAGCCATGGGGCCAGCAGATGGCACTTCAACTTGAAAATAAAAGTGGTGCCAAAAACTAACCTCTAAATACACTTAAATTACATATCTTTGCTTAAAAATGGAATATTTCAGGAGAAAATGCTGATGACATTGAAGTAGGGAAGTGGCACTTATTTGTTCACACTCTAATTGAGTCTTTTATTGAAGTTGTCTTCTACAAAATGAACAACTATGGCTATAATTCTTCATACCTCTATAGAATATGGGATTGAAAGGAAAAGCTCTAGCCTTAATGGGATTTAAGGTATAATTTCCTGAAAGGAACTGCTCTTTTGTAGTGACCTAGCAGTTAGTTAAAATTAGGCATAATAATATCCACCAAAGTCTGCCTTGAAACACTTCTTCTGAAGTAGTACTTCTGATATTTTTTTATCAATTTATTTTTGAATCATGACCTGGATTTCTTATTTCAATTAAAAAGAAATTGAGCTTGGAGAACATGCCAACTCATTAACTGATTTTTTTGAATGATTGTTTAAATGACATATTGACGTATAACCAAATAATGCTCTGTTTCCCTTTAAAATTTGTGGAGATACTGTTATCTTGTAATACAGTACTAACATATGATTATATCTGCCATTAATGCAGTTAACAGTAGATGACAAATTTTATTAAGTTATTATGGGGCCTCATTCTCTTCTCACTTACACTGGTGAAAATCAGGAGTAGCTGCCTTGAAATCAAAAGGTTGTCTCCGGTGTAAATCTGGTGTAAGCTGGAAGAATCAAGCCTGATGTGTATTGATATAACAAATTATATTACAGGATATTTAAATGCTGCTTCCCACAGTGAACAGCTGGAAACCATTTTTAGCCTTCCTACTGAATGCAGAGCCACCTTTCCATTTACAAATTAAGGAACTGAACAATGTGCTTTTGGTATTGGCTTTTAGTGCGTTACCCCTCATATAAAATATATTAAAATGTGCCTTCATTGCTAGTAAGGAAAGCAACGACCATAACAAATTATTTCATATAAAAACACAAATTGTATTAATTATTTAGGTCAAGACTGTTTCATTCACAAAGTGTGAAGCTGAATACAGTTTAAGCTGAAGAAATGAAACTGCTCAGTCCATGTGGCTGAATTGCTTCCAGCCTAACTCCCCGGGTTCCCTGTACCACTGGTGACCTCTCCATTACAGTCCCTCCAGGGAACATTGGCACTCTGATTCCAGTTCCACTGATCATGATACAAAGAGAGTTAGTTAGTAATCTGCCCTGACTAAGGAGTAGCATGCTATCGGGAGTTGTCAGAGGGTATGTCTACACTGCAGTTAAAAACGCTCGACTGACCTATGCCTGCTGACTCAGGCTCACAGGACTGAGCTAAGGGGCTGCTTAATTGCAATGTAGATGTTCAGGCTTGGGCTGCAGCCCGGGGTCTAGGACCCTGTGAGGTGGAAGCGTCCCAGAGCTTGGACTGCAGCTTGAAACTGAATGTCTACACTGCAATTAAACAGCCCCTTATCCCAGTTCCGCGAGCCCAAGTCAGCTGGCATGGGCCAGTCGAGGGGTTTGAATTACAGTGTAGATATACCCTGAGAGTCACAATGTTATCCCAGTTCCCCTTTGTGGCAGGAGTCAAGTCACCGTCTACTGGTCTGGCTCTACCAGTAGCAGATTACTTTCCCTGCTTCACTAGCCAGCCAAAGCTCTTCCTACTCCCGAGACCCTCTCTTCCTCTTCTGCTGCCTTGACCCCCATCTCCAGAGGGGGAATAGCAGCTCTGCAGTATCTTCTCTCCCCCCAGCTGTGCTGATAACTAATGTGGCTACCTGGTGCAGGGTAGGAAGGGGAAGCCTAACATCTCTTTAGTCCCTTGTGCAGGTACCTGACAATCTTGCCTTTAAGAAATTAATTAATTTTAGAGTTCTGTTTTAAAAACAGATATTTGAGGACTGCATATTAAGATTGCGAGAAGATAATGAATTGAACTCTTAGTAATCTTGGTTTTATAAAATAAAAATAGTAAGTTAATATGTATTATGCATGACACAAATGCAACACAACAAACGACAATATAGTTTGTTAATACAGTAATATAGCCAGAAAGTAATTCATTTATCTTTAAAGTACTGCACACTAAGGAGCAAATATTATAGAATATCACAGAATAAACATTACCATTTTAACAAGTGTAGTTCCTACATAATTATAATAGTCTACATGTGAACATTTGCATTTCTGATAAGAGCAAATGGTGGAAAAATCAGAGCCTTGAGCAAAGATCTGTGAGACTAAAATGCTGATGACAGTCTGTCACCAGCATTTTATTCTAAGGATTCTTCAGAAATAGAATAATTCTGTATATATTATTTAGAAAACTTATGATCAGTGCACATTAGGTCAGATTTTCAAATGCAGGTGCATGTAATAGCATGCAGACAGTTGTGCATATTGAAATTTAGTGAACAAACACACAATGTGCACATGAAAATTTGATATTTACCCTAGCACATGATTGTCTTACCAGCAGCTGCAGTATCTGAATCTGGCCCATGCAACTCTTGTCTGGAATAAGGTGATATAAAGTGTATTTGTCAAAAGACCATAGATTTTCTATACCTGAAATTTAGAGTATAATTGCTTTTAGGCAACTCTGACCTTTGGAAATGGTTGGACTTTCTATCTATGACTCCTTTCAGTTAGTGAAGGCTACCCTGCCACAGGGAGCAGTGTCGGTGTCCTCACTGGTTGCACTTCTGCCCAGGCCTGTGTATGAGTATTTGAACTATTCCAGCTAGGTGTGGGAATCTAAAGTTAAAGATATTTATCCTCATTTAGGGTCTGATCCAAAGCTCAGTGAAATCAATAGGAGCTTTGGGTCAACTCCTTAAGCTCTTTGAGCTATGCAGCTGTTGACTGTTTTCTGTGTTTTGTAAAGGCCATATGCCTTTATGATATATGACTGTTAAAATATCTGAAAACTGTATGCTATTAAGCTGTGCCTAATGCAGAACAGTAGGAAGTGATGCTGGCATGCAAAAACAAACAAACTCAGCCTTTGCCAAATGAGGTACAGTTCAAAACCCAGATATGTGCCCTGTTTTTATTCGGTTAATGACCTCACAACCCAGTACATAATATTATGGTCTTGGATCCACATACTGAGCAGGCTGTTTGGTGCTGCATATGGAACAAGTGATTGTACTAAATGAATAGGCAAAACAGAGTTAGTGAGATGTTCATTGGCAAGCTCCGCATCTGAAATCCCTGCAAAGGAAAGGATGTCTTTGGATCACAATCCCCTAGTTGCCTTCATCCCCAAAGTCCCACATAGCAGCAGATGTGGCAGCTGCAATCTGGAATAAATGTGTGCCATACTGCCCTGGGTGTGCTTGAACACTGAAAACTTGCTGTAAATTAGTATAGTGTTTTTCCAATAAATAAGACTGTATCATGCTCAAATTATGGATACAGGGCCTGGTACATACCAGTTTTATGCCAAAATCAGAGTGTAAAAAAGCAAACCTATAATGGAAAATGAGTTACAACATCAAGAGATCCATCTCTGAGTGGAAAGATGGGGTCAGGAGCTATCAGGTCAAATCTCCCCCAGTCTCCCAATGTGGTGTGGGAGAAAGATTACAAAGGAGGTAGGAAAGATTGGACAGTTGGTTCTCTGTTCACTTTCAATTTTAGGTGGATCAGAAGTTTTTCCACCAGGTCTGCACAAAAAAAAAAAAAAACAGTTTCCCCACAACTCCCCCTTCTTCCCCAACTAGGGTTGCCCATTTTGGTTGGATGTATGCCTGGAGATTTAATCACATGACATAATCTTTAATTAAAGATTAATCCAGGCCAATCCTGGAGGGTTAGCAACCATATCCCCAACAAAACCAGAGACTTTTAAAAGCAGGTCCGTTATCCTGAGAGAGGAAGGAAGTAGGGGGATGTGTTTCTTGGGAATCTCTAGACAAAATGACCTGAAATTTGCACTACAAGCTCCATTTTGTGCCCTTTGTTGGCATAGTCATTTTCAGGTGAATCTGTACATGCATGTGGATTTTTGAACACTTTGTAAAACCCTTTATGTTGAACCTTAACTATGGTGCAGCAATGGTGCCACTCCATAATACCTTTAGTTATTTCGGGTCCTGATTATAATTCATTGAAGTCATTAGGAATCTGTCCACTGAATTCAGTGGTCTTTGGCTCATAAAGTTCTTCATAAGTCAGTCCATTACCTCAAAAACTACTCAGTTTTTGTTGTCTTTCTCAGAACTCCCTCAAAGTCACCACTAGGTTTCTGTCATTGGCTTTTACATCCATGGGGAAAGGGGACAAGATTTTCCTAATATTGCAACCTCTCTTGATACTGCACACCCAGACTCCAGTGGGACTGCTTCTGTCGGAAAGGTTTTGAAGAATACTCTTCAAAATACTGCTCATAATTCTGTTTTATCAGATTCAGATAGTTGCCTCGATTTATCAATAATATAGAAAAGAAAAAAGCAAAACTTTAGAAAGCTTTATGAGTAAATCTGACACTTGTAAAGTATTAAGTGTCACTGTGCTTATGTTCTGGAGAAATCCATTCATTTTGAGCTTGCTTTTTTATTCTTTAATTTTCTTTTTTGTTGCACTGCTACAATATAACCAAGCGCTTGTGTTCAGAATTTTATGGCTGTAAAAAGCTCATTATTATTATTATTATTTTATTATTATTCATTAGCAAAAAGTCTATTTAATTTACATTCACTAATCTCCCACTCTAACACTCTCATATCTTTTGCCAGCTAAAAGGAAAAAATAGTTCATATTTTTTTTAAGTTCAGCCCAAAGTTCATAAACTTAATTTCCATTATGTGACGTGATGGTTAGTTGAGGATGAAGGTGTCTTGGAAGTTTTTCCAGCATTGTCTGTGATTTTATAGTTTTGTCTATATCACTTTCATTTATTAACATTTGTAATATAATTATTGCTTTATCTTTTCCTTGAAATGTTTGTATTTTATACAGCAATAATTTATGTGGATTACTTAAGACTGCGATTCCATATATTTAATGTAAAGTTTATAACATGTTCAAATAAGGGTTTGTTTCTGAGAGAGCTGATTTTAATATACTGGGGTTTTTTGGTAAATATTGTATCAAATCAGATTTTATATATATATATATATATATATATATATAAACACAGACAAAAACTACATTAAAAGAACATTATTAAGGTTGCAAAATCAATAACTCAAAAGTTGGAAATGCCAAAATTAAGATTTTTTTCTTTGAATACATGGCCGTGTAGATTCTACTAACGGTGTGCATGTACCTCATGCACATGAAGCCAGATTTTTTGGCTTCCAGTGTCCATTGGGGCTGCACATGGGATCTTAGCCTCCACATTGTTCCACATGAGGACACGAAAGATGGGGCAGCTGGGACCTCCTTCAGTTGTCTCTTACTGCCCAGGGCAGTGAGATAGAACCTAGCTGGTCTCCAATCTGCTAGACCTTTCCTCAAGCTATACTTCTCCGATACTTCTGAGAATCCTCAGAACAGCCTAGTATTCTTTAATTTAATCACCTAATCTGTTCTAGCACTTGATGGCTCAAACATAGCTGATCATACCCCTCCTTGTACAGCGACCTAGAAATGGCAGATTCTACACCTACAGGCTTTAAAGCCTTGTCCATCCTTTGAAGGATTAATTCCTCTGGAAGATGGGCACAGCTGATGCCTGTTCTGCTTGAGAGTATCCCGTATCTTGAGCAGGTGCTGAGTCTGCCTATTCTCTATTAAAATCAAGACTCATTAGTGTATAAATAGAGGGAAAATCAGTGGGACAGGTTTTCAGCTACAATGTGGTTCACATTTTCTTGGCCATCATGGCGATGATGCTAGGGAATTTTTTCATCAAGCCACCAGAGTGGCTTGTTTTTCACTTGTACTGGAATTTTACAATTGTGGTACTTTAAGGTTAGGGAAGAATTGCTCCCTTGTCATGTACTGACTTTATTTCCTTCCTCTGATGCATCCTGCTAAATTCAGCTACTGAATATTAGTTCTGCCCCTTTGATGGGGTTATTGCAGAAAGCAAGAGGTGCTGGGCAACTTTGCATTTGATGTTGATTTCTGCAAAGCTGTGGTCAAAAGCTTTTAAACCCAAACCTCTCCCTGAGATCTTTTTTGGCATTATGAGATGTGTCAATGGCAATGTTCTTTTATTTTATTTTTTAATTCAAACTTGTTTAATTATAATTTGTTGTATTCACAACAAACATTTGAATTGTGAAAATGACCTTAGCATAAATTTGTAATATGGCTCTAAACCAAATGGATGTTTTCCCATTTACTTGAAAGGTTTTCCACTATTTGGAAAGATATTCATTCATCATTTGTCATTAAGTACTTGATAAATTAAAAGACACAATAAAAGTGATCTCATCTAAAGGTTTGAAAAATACCTAACATCAGCTACAGATCCGTGGTAAATTTATCCTAATAGAAGAAACACAATGCCTCAGAAATAATAGTTTATATTACTGTTAAACGAGTGAAAATATTCCACTGAAAAAAATCATTTTTAAGCATTCTAGAATTAGTTGTTTAAGTTTCCCACTGTGATTTAATTAATCTTTAAAACGAACAAATAGCCTTTTTCCCCCTTTTTAGGTGCTTTTGTTTATTTTTAAAGGCCACTAGAGGGTAGATATTTCTTAAACCTCCTTTTAAGGTAGAAATTAAAAAAAAACATGTAAAAATAAAATTGTACATGTTAAAATTTAGAGAGGCATTTTGGACTTAAAAGTAAAGTTCTGATTTTTTTTAACCTACTATGGTTAAACCCTTATGATAACTATGATGCAAAGATGAGAGAGAAAACAAGGTGTGTGTTCTATTTTTTCCCAGTTTGTTTACTATGTGTAGTCATTTTAACTGTTTCCCCAGTATAATTGGTCATAGTCAGTCCTCTTTTGTTTGTATGGGTCTTTCCCACATTAACTAGAGGGAGGTGGTAAAGGGAAGGAAAACAATTGTAAGACCACAAAAACTTTCACTGTGGCTCAGGGCAGATGTAGAATCAGAAAGTTTTTTAACTTTTATTTTAAGTTGACTAATTTTAAAGTTTATCATGTCCCTTTAATCTTTCATAAAGACATGTTATGTCTTTATTTCCAAATTATTGTATGATGAAAGGTTGAACTTGTCTATTGTAATATGCATTTTAATGAAAAATGTAATAGATGATTTGTGCAATGTTTCCAATACAAGTGTAAATGACAAATAGCCAGAATTTACAACTCCTTTTAAGGGCTAACTCCTGATCCAGCTTATCATAGCAAGGGAAGGAGGCAAACTGAAAGATGCCCTGCCCAGCAGGAGTCCTTTCCCAGGGAAGGCAACTTTCTTTGTGGTGGGTGTGGGAGCATGCTGTGCAGGGCACTTTGCTGGTACACTGAGCAGGAACACAGCATACTCTGGCTATCACTGGCTTCTGAAGGCATAATACTCACCTGCTGGCTGGGAGGATGGTTGGACATTTTCCCCACAATCTTGAAGATGAGTTTCAAGAGCTAGTACATAAGACAAGTCTCCCCCTTAGCTCTTTCTTGAGCACTATGAAGAGATCAGTATGCACATCCCACCACCCAACTTGCAGACCAGTCCATCTTCAGACAGAATTTAACCATAAGTAAGTTGCTTTTGTTTACTTGTGGCACCTTAGAAAAGAAGCTCTTGAGGAATTCCACCATGATTTCAACAATTTCCATCCCACCATCAACCTCAGCCTGGTCCAGTCCACACAAGAGATCCACTTCCTGGACACTACAGTGCTAATAAACGATGGTCACATAAACACCACCCTATACCGGAAACCTACTGACCGCTATTCCTACCTACATGCCTTCAGCTTTCACCCTGACCACACCACACGATCCATTGTCTACAGCCAACCTCTGCGATACAACCGCATTTGCTCCAACCCCTCAGACAGAGACAACCACCTACAAGATCTCTATCAAGCATTCTTACAACTACAGTACCCACCTGCAGAAGTGAAGAAACAGATTGATAGAGCCAGGAGAGTTCCCAGAAGTCACCTACTACAGGACAGGCCTAACAAAGAAAATAACAGAATGCCACTAGCCGTCACCTTCAGCCGCCAACTAAAACCCCTCCAAAGCATTATTAAGGATCTACAACCTATCCTAAAGGATGACCCAACACTCTCACAAATCTTGGGAGACAGGCCAGTCCTTGCCTACAGACAGCCCCCCAACCTGAAGCAAATACTCACCAGCAACCACATACCACACAACAGAACCACTAACCCAGGAACCTATCCTTGCAACAAAGCCCGTTGCCAACTGTGCCCACATATCTATTCAGGGGACACCATCACAGGGCCTAATAACGTCAGCCACACTATCAGAGGTTCGTTCACCTGCACATCCACCAATGTGATATATGCCATCATGTGCCAGCAATGCCCCTCTGCCATGTACATTGGTCAAACTGGACAGTCTCTACGTAAAAGAATAAATGGACACAAATCAGATGTCAAGAATTATAACATTCATAAACCAGTCGGAGAACACTTCAATCTCTCTGGTCACGCGATTACAGACATGAAAGTTGCGATATTACAACAAAAAAACTTTAAATGCAGACTCTAGCGAGAGACTGTTGAATTGGAATTAATTTGCAAAGTGGATACTATTAACTTAGGCTTGAATAGAGACTGGGAGTGGCTAAGTCATTATGCAAGGTAACCTATTTCCCCTTGTTTTTTCCTCCCCCCCCCCCCGCCCCCAGACGTTCTTGTTAAACCCTAGATTTGTGCTGGAAATGGCCCAACTTGATCATCATTGTAAGGAGAGTGATCACTTTAGATAAGCTATTACCAGCAGGAGAGTGGGGTGGGGGGAGGTATTTTTTCATGCTTTGTGTGTATAAAAAGATCTTCTACACTTTCCACAGTATGCATCCGATGAAGCGAGCTGTAGCTCACGAAAGCTTATGCTCAAATAAATTGGTTAGTCTCTAAGGTGCCACAAGTACTCCTTTTCTTTTTGCGAATACAGACTTACACGGCTGTTACTCTGAAACTTGTTTTTGTTTTGTTCTCAATAGATATATCAATCCCAATTCATAATTGATATAACCAGATGTAGTTGCTATGGCCATCTGTTTCCAAATTCAGCAGTGACCTAAATGGTGGTGTGCCCACAAGTGTGGTGTAAAAAGATTGGAAAGTGAGTGTAAGGCCTGGTCTACACTATGAGTTTGTCGGATTTAGCAGCATTAAATCGAATTAACCCTGCACCCATCCACACAATGAAGGCTTTTTTTTTTTTACATAAAACCTATTTCTGTTCTTCTCCCCAATGAGGGGATTAGCGCTGAAATCGACATTGCCCTTTCAAATTAGGGTTAGTGTGGACGCAATTCGAAGGTATTGGCCTCCGGTAGCTATCCCACAGTGCACCATTGTGACAGCTCTGGACAGCACTCTGAACTCGGATGCACTGGCCAGGTGTACAGGAAAAGCCCTGGGAACTTTTGAATCTCATTTCCTGTTTGGCCAGGCGAGCTGATCACCACAGGTGACCATGCAATCCCAGACTTGAACAACAGCTCCAGCATGGACCGAACGGGAGGTACTGGATCTGATCGCTGTATGGGGAGAGGAATCCGTGCTATCAGAACTACTTTCCAAAAGATGAAATCTCAAGACATTTCAAAAAATCTCCGAGGCCATGCGGGACAGAGGCTACACCAGGGACGCAACACAGTGCCGCATGAAACTTAAGGAGCTCAAACAAGCATACCAGAAAACCAAAGAATCAAACAGACGCTCCAGGACAGAGTCCCAGACATGCCGTTTCTATGCTGAGCTGCATGCAATTCTAGGGGGGGCTGCCACCACTACCCAACCCCTGTCCGTGGACTCTGATGATGGGGTACTCTCTGTCATGCCTGAGGATTTTGCAGATAGGGAAGATGATGAGGAGGAGGACGAGCTTGAGGGAGCACACAGCACATCGTTCTCCCCCGACAGTGGTTTTTTTATCATCATGACTGAAATACCTTCCCAACCCAAAGAAGCCGGAGAAGGGACCTCTGGTGAGTGACCCTTTTAAAATATAATACGTGTTATAAAAGCAAGAATTTTTTAATGATTAAGTAGCCCTGAGGACTTTGAATGCATTCATGGCCAGTAGAGCTACTGGAAAAGTCTATTAACGTGTCTGGGGATGGAGCGGAAATCCTCCAGGGACATTTCCATGAAGCTCTCCTGGAGGTACTCTAAAAGCCTTTGCAGAGGTTTCTGGGAAGAGCAGCCTTATTCCGTCCTCCATGGTAGGACACTTTATCATGCCATGCTAGTAGCAAGTAACCTGGTATCATTGCATGACAAAGCCTGGCAGCATATGGTCCCGGTGTTTGCTGGCATTCAAGCAACATCCGTTCTTTATCTCTCTGTCTTATCCTCAGGAGAGTGATATCATTCATGGTAACCTGGTTGAAATAGGGGAATTTAATTAAGGGGACATTCAGAGGTGGCCGTTCCTACTGAGCTGTTTGCCTGTGGCTAAAAAGAAATCCTCCCCGCAGTTAGCCACGTGCGGGCGGGGGGAGGGGAGGGATTGGTGCTAAGCTGTTCGTGTTTGGCTAGCAGGGATCTTCCCTGATACCAGCCATGTGGTGGGGGGAGGGGTAAAGTGATCATCCCAGAGAATTGGATGGTGAGGGGGAGGGGTTAGTTTGGTTTCTGCTGCTGTACGTTAACAGGAAAACCGCAGCACTAAATGGCCAACTCAACGTGCTTTGCTTGGTATGGGAGAGGAGGGCGTTGCTGTTATGAAGGTTGCAGAAGCCGAAAGACTATGGCTTACCATGGCCGTTTGCAAGCCGAATTCTGTTGCCCGTCACTGCGTGTGTGATCTCTAACACCAAAGCCGCAGGCACTCAATATAAGATGCAAAATGTGACCTTGTACCAAAATCACATGTGCTATGTAATGTGAATAGTGGTGTTCACCGTGAAAGAATATAGCCATTGTTCTGTAAAATGTATCTTTTTAAATATTTCACTCCCTTTTTTTCCTCCAGCAGCTGCAAATGTTTCAAGCCTTCCTCCTCCGTCCCAAAGTCTATCTCAGATAAGGTGGCGAAAAAATGCATGCGCGATGAAATGTTCTCTGAGCTCATGCAGTCATCCGGCACTGACAGAGCTCAGCAGAATGCGTGGAGGGACACAGTAGGAGAGTACAGGAAAGTGACTGATGAACATGAGGAGAGGTGGTGGCAGGAAGATCAGAGGAGGCAGGAGGCATGAGGCAATGCTGGGGCTGCTGCAGGATCAAACAGACAAGCTCCGGCATCTTGTGACGGTTCATGAATGGCAGCAGGATCACAGACTGCCGCTGCAGCCCCTGTTTAAGCGCCCTCCCTCCTCCCCAAGTTCCATAGCCTCCTCACCCAGACGCCCAAGAATGCTGGGGGGGGAGGCTCCTGGGCACCCAACCACTCCACCCCCGTGGACAGCCCAAACAACAGAAGGCTGTCATTCAAGAAATTTTAAAGTGTCCTTTTCCTTCCCTCTTACTGTCCTCCCACACCCCACCCAGGCTACCTTGTGAGTTATCGCCATATTTTTATAATCAATTAATAAAGAATACATGTTTTTTAAACGATAGTGACTTTATTTCCTTTGCAAGCAAGCTGTGATCGAAGGGGGGAGGGTGAGTGGCTTACAGGAAATTTAGAGGCAACCAAGGGGGCGGGTTTTCATCAAGGAGAAACAAACAGAAGTGTCACACAGTACCTTGGCCAGTCATGAAACTGGTTTTCAAATCTTCTCTGATGTGCAGTGCTTCCTGCTGTGCTCTTCTAACCACCCTGGTGTCTGGCTGCACATATTCAGCGGCCAGGTGATTTGCCTCAACCTCCCACCCCGCCATAAATGTCTCCCCCTTACTCTCACAGAGATTGTGGAGCACATAGCAAGCAGCAATAACAATGGGAATATTGGTCTCGCTGAGGTCTGACCGAGTCAGTAAACTGTGCCAGCAACCCTTTAAACGTCCAAATGCACACTCTACCACCATTCTGCACTTGCTCAGCCTATAGTTGAACAGCTCCTTACTACTGTCCAGGGTGCCTGTGTACGGCTTCATGAGCCAGGGCATTAAGGGGTAGGCTGGGTCCCCAAGGATAACTATAGGCATTTCAACGTCCCCAACAGTCATTCTCTGGTCTGGGAAGTAAATCCCTTCCTGCAGCCATTTAAACAGACCAGAGTTCCTGAAGACATGAGCATCATGAAACTTTCTCAGCCATCCCACATTGATGTTGGTGAAACGTCCCTTGTGATCCACCAGTGCTTGCAGCACCATTGAAAAGTACCCCTTGCAGTTTATGTACTGGCTGCCCTGGTGGTCCGGTCCCAAGATAGGGATATGCATTCCGTCTATAGCCCCACCACAGTTAGGGAATCCCATTGCAGCAAAGCCATCTAGTATGACCTGCACATTTCCCAGAGTCACTACCTTTGATAGCAGCAGCTCAATGATTGCGTTGGCTACTTGCATCACAGCAACCCCCACAGTAGATTTGCCCACTCCAAATTGATTACCAACTGACCGGTGGCTGTCTGCTGTTGCAAGCTTCTGCAGGGCTATTCCCACTTGCTTTTCAACTGTGAGGGCTGCTCTCATCTTGGTATTCTTGTGCTTCAGGGCAGGGGAAAGCAAGTCAAAGTTCCATGAAAGTGCCCTTACGCATGCGAAAGTTTCGGAGCCACTGGGAATCGTCCCAAACCTGCAACACTATGCGGTCCCACCACTCTGTGCTTGTTTCCCAGACCCAAAATCAGTGTTCCACAGCATGAGCCTGCCCCAGTAACACCATGATCTCCAAATTGCTGGGGACTGCAGTTTCAGAGAAATCTGTGTTCATGTCCTCCTCACCACGCTGCCGTTGCCTCCTCACCTGTTTTTTCAGGTGCTGGTTCTGCATAAACTGCACGATAATGTGCGAGGTGTTTACAATGGTCATAACTGCTGTGCTGAGTTCAACGGGCTCCATGCTTGCTGTGCTTTGGCGTCTGCTCGGACAATCCAGGAAAAGGGTGCGAAATGATTGTCTGCTGTTGCTTTCACAGAGGGAGGGAGGGTTGACTGACGACATTTACCGATAACCACCCGTGACAAATTTTTGGCCCCATCAGGCATTGGGAGCTCAGCGCAGAATTCCAGTGGGCAGCGGGGACTGCGGGAACTGTGGGATAGCTACCCACAGTGCACTGCTCAGAATGTCGACGCTTGCCACGGTACTGTGAACGCACACCGCCGAATTAATGTGCTTAGTGTGGATGGATGCACTCGACTTTATACAATCCGTTCCCAAAAATCGACTTCTGTAACATCGGAGTACTTTCGTAGTGTAGACATGGCCTAAGTGATATTATTGACACTGTTTTGCCATTCAGTGGATGTGCAAACTAAGTGTAACTTACACAGGTGAAATGAGGGATAAGCAGAATCGCACTGAACAGGATGATATACAAAATATAAGAGAAGGCAGGGGTTGAGGGCACCTACTTATTCATCTGTCTTCTTACACCCACCTCTTGTTAGCTTTTGTTACAAACTTCCCTTTCACCCCCTCAGCATGGAAGTTACACCTATTCAGACCTACTTATGCTCACACCAACTTAAACCACCATTTATATCACATCTGAATTAGATTCATTTTTACAATGACAAGGTGGGTAAAGTGGTATCTTTTATTGGACCAATAAAAGATATTGCCTCACCCACCTTGTCTCTCTAATATCCTGGGACCAACACAGCTTCAGTGATACTCATTCTGAGAATATCCTTTGGTGTGATCAGGTAATTAGTGCACCTTAAAACCGTCCAAGATTCCATGTAGGATTAATGTATAACCATAGTTTGCTCTCTAAGCAATCTGTAATAATTTGATATTTTATGGAGAGCAATAGACCTAAAATACAATTGTGTCTGCACATTTCCAGTGAGCTCCTGTTCAATAGTGCCTGGTACATCAGAAAGCTTCTGTTTTAACCAGCAGCAAATTCCATTTGTTTCATTAAAAGTAAACTGACAATATTAACTATACAATATGTTAATGTAGCATTGCTTTTTGACAGCAGTCATAACAATTGAAAACAGCTGTGTCTTTTATATAATGATACTATATGTACCTGTGTTACAATACTCCTTTGTTAGACTTAGAGACATGAGCTGAAATCCTGGCCCCAATGAAAGCAATGGGAGTTTTGCCATGGACTTCAGTATGGCCCATGGTGGTTTATTTTCCTGCTCTTACTGATTTGAGACTCTTTGGACTTCTGCTGTTTGAACTCGTTAGGCAGAATGACCAGTCACTGGCTTCCAGTTGTTTTCTTATCAGTGAACATCTGCATTCCCACTGCAGGTTGGCTCCTGTGTTTTCTTCATTTCATCTTCTGACTGGACTCCTAACAGAGCAATCCGTTGGCCAGATAGGCAGAAACCTGTTATGACTGTGCCCAAATGACTCCTTCTACCACCCCACCCCCCAAATTGTGGTTTCAGGGTAATGAAAAATCCAACTGAAGAAAATGTGGGAGTCTTCTTTTAGAGAAAGGGGTGCAGGGTAAGAAAACAATCTTGGACACCACTGATTGGTATCTTTGTCTAGTAGTTCTGGGCAGCAAAAGAATATCCACTGGCCTAAACTATCTAACGTTTCATTGCAGAACCCTGATCTGCAGGGATGGGAAATCTCTCTTTCTTTGCTTAGGGAACAGATTGTGAAAGCTACGGGCACTGAATTTTTTAAAATCTATATTTATGGTATTTTGTGATTTTTCTCTGAACTTTATACATTTTTCTTTCTTCCAGACAGTTACTTCTTGCTTTTTATTGCTAAACAAATTTGGAGCTCTGTCAGTTTGTGTGGAGTGGACATCACCTACAAAGCCTGTTGAATAGCGTGTTGAAGGTCCACCACCTTGGTGAGTGGAATCATAGTTACAATTTTATGTGGTGTTCTGATTCAGGTTGTGTTTGTATTGTTGACCAAAGTGCTTCAATGCAGGCTTTAAAAATGCCTTTCCAGATTTCTGCAGGAAAGTGCTTTTTGAGGAAAAAAGCAATTTGTCCTAGCATTTTCCTTTATAGAAATCTGCTTCAATCTCTTCCAGCCCAATTGAACCACTTCAGAATGCTTTACAAAGAGAAGCCTGCCCTTTCTCTACCTGCATGGATTTTGCTTTTGTTTGAGTTGCCTATCCTGAAAGAAAGACCTGTATCAAATGGGGCTTTTAGGAATTGGTTGTTGTTGTTGTTAAAAGAAATGGTTCCTTGTTCAAGATGGACCATTTATTCAGAATCCTAGAGCAGTAAAGATTGTTTAGCCAGTCAAAGCAATTGGCTGACTGCATACTCCTAATGTTTTAAATCTGCATATAATATAAAGTGCAAAGGAAAGATAAATGAGGGAAAAAATCCTGTGAATTGTTCGTTCTTTCATGGTCCTCCAACTGCCAGCCAGAATGCTCACAAGACACCCTATAATTTAATTATGTTATACATACCCTCTGGGAATTCATATAATTATATACTCTAGCACACTACCCTAGTATGTCCAGTAGAGAAAAGCAGGCTGTCTTTTTTAGGAGCGGCTCAAGAGGAGAAAGGAAATATAATCCCTTGAGTTGATGATTCCCCTAGAAAAGTTAAAACAAATTTAAAATGAAATAAATCATTCTGAGCTCTGTACCCTTCCACAGTCCTTAATTCTACTGTATACAAATTTTGAGCTATATCTGGCAATCCTTATTCAAGCCAAATTGCCATTAAATTCAGTGCATGTTCTGATTAAATAAGGATGGCTAGATTTGGCCCCTTTATTAAAAATATTTAATTGAATTTGGTTTAGTATTAAATTTCAGCTGTATAAATATCTTTCAAACCAGGCACTAGATACCTTTTGGGCCTGATTTTCAGAGGTGCTGAGCACTAGACTCCAGTTGAAGTCTCAGTGGACTGGAAGGGTTCAATGCTTCTGAAAAATCAAGCCCTTCTTCAGCATTCTATTTGTTACAGTGGCTCCTTTCCCACAAGCCATGCAACTTCTTGGCACTACGAACTGACAACTTCTTCCTTATTTCCTGACTGGGTAACTTAATTTTCCTGCAATTTATTATAGCATTAAGGTCACTGCTATGAAATTATAATTACACTGCTCCTAAATTTGCAACATTTATATTTGTTTTTATATAAAAGTTGATATATATATAATACAGAGAAATTACGTGAAAGCTAACTGAAAACAAACTAAAAATATATATGTAAAACAAACTCCTTTTAAAGAGAAGAAAATCTGGTATTTTGCAAATCTAAGTATTGTTGTAGTAATTATTTATTATATTTATAAACACACCTGTCACCTTCATATATAAATATGAATTTTATTTGGTCATCCTAAGGATCATGGAAAGCTAAGAAAAATGTGTTTGAGCTGAGATTGACTTTAGTGCCCCACACTCTTTAATAATCTTCTGCTTCCTTCCACTGATATGAAGTAACCCAAAGTAGGTATAAACTAAATCCTGGAAGAGATATTTTTCTTCCAGGCAGGCTTGGAGATCCTTGCTCATAGGCAAAGGTTGTTTAATGGAAATGTTGACTGGTTAGACCTCAGTGATGCTCAAGAGGAATAGAAAACACAAATATCTTCTCTACCAAATGTACAAGGATTTTTTTAGTGACAGTTTCCACTTTGCTCCCATATCTAGTGGTAATGCTCCTTGAAACCATTTTGAGGCTATTTCCTTCTAAATTGCAAGAGAGTTGCTGCCAATGACAGCTGACCCTCATATCAGCCTGAATGTGTTTGCCCAGTTTCTGAGGGATCTCTTCAATGGGAGTTGCCAGTCACTCCAACAATGCTTGGATTTAATTCCATGGTGTAATTTGTGTAAGGAGAATATAGCTTTCCTAAGTCATCTCTTTATATCTGTGCCTTAAATTCACACTCAGTCCTCCAGTGGCTGCCCTAACAGGCTGATTAAGCACCAATCCTTTTGCCAAAATGCATGGACTTTATATTCCTCCATCCCTCCTCTGCTCTTGTTATCTTGAATCAGGACAGCTTGTTTGTTTTTTTTCTGTTCTTTATATATTCCAGTTTCAACCTTATACCTGAGTTGTTCTCAACGTTTCTTCCCAATTTCATATTATGTCATGTTGCTGTTTTCAGGCTCCAGTTTTATCATTTTAGGGGAGGTCTTTAGAAGGCCCTGTTTTTCCTTCCTTGCACTGCCACGTACCTTCTTTAGAGTCCCTTGTTTTTGCCCACTGTCTTTTCCTTGTTCTAACTGTCAGGGCAGGTCCCAAAAGTGTATGTCAGAGAGGAATAGTCTCTCTTAGTTTATGTCTAAAACCCCAGTTCTCTGGACCCTGCCATGTCTGCAATGTTTGTCGTTGTACAATCCATCTACTTTTTATTTATTTTATTTTTTAATCAGTTTAATATTTTCTGATTTATTCTGTGCTAAATGTTAAGTAAAGCATCCTGTAGGCACTTGACTTTAATATATAATTGCAACAGAATGACGTCAGTTGAGTTACACCATGATTGTATTTGGTAAGATGTATATTTTAATTTATTTTACATGAGAAAGGAGCCCTATGCTCATGGTACTTTAAGACTTAGGGTTTGATTTTCCACTGCTGTATATTTTGTGTAATATTTTTATTTGTGCAGAGTGAATGTAAGATTCTATCATCCAAGTGTGTGGAGAACTCTGAAATGATTGTGTTTTACCCCTACTTTGTATAAGATGAGGTGTAGTATTGATTTTAAAAAATATATTATTTGTTCTTACTTTTGTCATGGTGTACGGCTTTGTCTTTTGTTGGCTTTTTTGACATATATCCCCTAAATATCTAACATTAATCTTTCAAAAATGCAAACAATATACTTTTTTTTAAGTTTTCTGTTAGTCGTTTTTTAAGAAATGATTTCATTACTTTTAATGGATTTTTTAAATTTTTATCTATTTTTTGCTTTTAAACTGAAAAACAACAATTAGAAGCTACTGAAAAGCTGTCAGCACTGTGAGCACTGGAATCACAAAACCAATATAACTTCTCCTCATTGTCTATTTCTTTATTTACTATTTTAGCAGTAGGTGCAAGGAAAGTTCTGTTCTATGCAATAGTTAAAACTGTTAATTATAAAGTTGTCCAAAGTTGTTTGAATATTATTCTCCCATGCATTTATCACTTTTTCTTGCAGTCATCCCTGATCATTTGTAATATAAGTGCAAATTTATTTTGATGGAGTACTGAATAAATATAACATTGGCCTTAATAAAACAGCAACTTTATGTAATTTTCTAGCATCCATAGAGTAGGGCAGAAGAACAAGAATAAATATGCAGTTACAATGAGCCATGATGTGAATAATCTAGACCAATCTAGAATTAGGACAGCTATCCAGAGGGATCAGATATTTTGAAAAGCATAGTTCCCTAAACTATATTTGAATGAATCAACTTATTTCTGTAAGTGTTAACATTAAAGATATGGGACCTTAACTTTTGTACTCCAGTCTTCTTTGATGTTGGTGATTTTGATGTTACTGGGAAGAATTGTGTTTCTCCTGCCAACTAATGTTGTCCCATCAGAACATAGCAGTTTGTGCATTCATAGACTTGGCTGAACTCTGCCAAATTGGCAGAAATAAGATAAACCATTTTGCAACTGCGTTTAGTAAGGTAGGATCTGAATTGAAGGACGTGGATGAAACCCAACTGGTCTCATGTCCTACCTGCATAGCTAAGAGAGAATTCTTTTAAAAAAATGTTTCATAGGACTCCAAGAGATTTATGAAAGATTACAGAATTCAACCAGTACAGTAGCTCGAGGGTGGTAAAGAAGAGGTCAGCCAAATCTCCTAACATCTTTCATGGACTTACTCCAGAAATCAGTTGTCCTAAGCATTTGAAAGCTGTGAAGGAAAACGAAAAGTATACAAAAGATATAAAGATTTTCAAATCAAATGTATTAATATAGCATTTTAGTTGATAAAGGTCATCATGAGAAGTCATACAGGTAGAGTGTCATTCAACATGGAGAAAAACTGAATAGATTGTAGAAAAGTTTTAGAAAAATTTGGCTGATTGTTGTAGAAGGAACAAGGTTAAATGTTGATAAAAAAGTGCAGATTGCCCTTAACTTTTTCAATCAAGATTATTTTTAGAACTAGAACCAAAATTTCTACATTCTGTGCTGAAAATATTTATAATTCATATACTTTTCTTAGTCTTTAGTGAGACACAAACTATCTGTGCAAGAATGGCTGATGTATAAAGAGACTAGGTGGGTGAGATAATATCTTTTATGGAATTAACTACTTTACCCACCTTGTTTTCCTGATATTCTGGGACCAGCATGGGTACATCAGCATTGTGTACAATGATGTATAAAGAGAGATTCCAATCTTGATCTTTGAGTTATCTAACTAAACGTATCTTGTCCTATATGTCACAATTGAAAACAGCACTCATCCTTATAGTTCTATCTGTGGATTATCTAAATGGTAATTAAGGTGAAGAAAATATTAGAGGAAAAAATGTTTCAGCTTTACTGTGTGTTCTAGAATGTAAGTAATGTTGAAAATACATTAGGAAAGGTACAAAGCAACATTTTAAAGAGTGACCTGGGTGGTCAGAATCTAGATTAGAAAATTTGGAATGGCAAATATTGGTTGTCCTGGGAAAACCAAAATATGAACATTGTAAATCTTGGCAAATGACACTCTCTGTGAGCTTCTATGAGATCTGATCCAAGTTTTATTGAATAAACTTCATCCGGATGAAGAAAAGCAATATCCCAGTTTTACCACTAGTGTTAAAAATGTCCTTTATTTGTGATTTACCTCATTATAACAACTTGTTCTAAAAATATGAAGCAAAAACTTATGGCAAATATAGTTTTTGTGGGACTGATCCTGAAGGGTCAGCAAAACTTGAACAGCAGTTGTAGTCACTTCAGTGGAGTTAACTACAGGACTGACCCCTTCGAGTTTCAGAGCTTATCCTGAATTGAATTATTTCAAAGTAAAAAGGAGAAGGGTTGCACCCAGTAGTGTGCCTTGGAATACTAATCTGCTTTCATATGCTATGAGACTCAAAATTCAGACAGACAATATATGTCAGTAGATTACTTGATAAAAGTGTGCCTCGGAATAGGATAAACATGTAAGCAGTTAATGGGTATAATTGGAGCTCAAATTTATTCACTCTAAGGTAATCAGAAGGACACCAAAGATCCAGCTGTTTGAATCATCTAATGAACACCTTACTTTTGTATATCTACTGATAAAATATTACTGATTTTATTTTTTAAATGGAGAGAAGGAACTCACTATTTGAACAAGTCCCTTCGTCAAAGATGCCACCTTTATTTTCGGTCACATTTTTACAACATAACAGCTAACTGGTCTTTACAGATCAGTTATAAATACAGTTGCAAAGGTTAAAGCCTATTTCAGCACTGAATCTGTCCAGAGTTATCAAACTGCTGGTGGATATGCTAAATTGGAAGTTTTGATAGATCTTTTCCAAAGGTGGCTGCAGGTTTTGCAGAAGGGGGAAGATACATGGCCATCACAGTCAGAAATCTAAATGTTCATACCTAATCAGCATTTCAGTGTATCAGGGAAGAACCACCAGCATCAGTTCTCCATCTGACAGCTATATATATTGGCAACAGAAGTTGGGACGTGATTCAGTTACAATAAGCCTGAAAGCAGGCTAAGATGTCATCCTGGAGATGACTGTTATTGACTAAAGGAAAGAAAGTATTACTGGCGAGTGAGATACCTTCTAAGAATAATTCAGTTTTAATATGGAGTCTTCTTAGGATGCTAATAATGCAGTAGACAAACATGTCAGTGGGGCATTGGAGAGTGAAGAGATTATGCCTCAGTGTAACTATGTTGCAACTGTAGTAGGGATATGAAGCAGGATGAGTCATAAAACAAATAATTTTGCTGTGGACTTCTTTCTGCCTTTGGAATTAAAGTTGTCAACGGAGAATGTTGCATAGGGTATTTCAAACCTGTGTTTTGGGCCCACTGGAGCTTTTATTTTAAATAGCTGACACGTCAAAGGGCACAGTATTTTTGAGTGTGTGGGTAGGAGATTTCACTTTACCTTGATGGCATTGTCCATTTTAATATATGTTCAAGGTAGTATGCATATTTAGTTAATAGTGGAACTTAATTTTATTACTTCCAAGACTTTTACTGTTATTGTTAATGTAGTGTCTTAAGTGCAGGTGATGCTTTACAAAAAGCATCGAAGACAACTTCCCTGAACCAAGTTGTTTACATGGTAAGGCTCCTTTCCTGCAAACACTCATGGATCTGCTTAACTTTCACCATGTGAATTTTTCCATTTAAATCTTTGAAATAATTATGTAAGTAAGTTTTCCAGGATTAGGCCTAAAACAGAAATAAGAATCATAGGCAAAGGTGAGACTAAACTATTCAATGAGTTTGGAAAAGGACTCTCTTCTGAACAGTGAAAACATGGAATAATTGTCAGAATACCCCAAAAGGGTGATATTACTGACTGTAACAACTAGAGAGGAGTTACATGACTCTGCTGTAGGAAAAGCCTTCTGCAGTGTGATACTACACAGGATGAAATAGGCAGTGGATGCAAAGCTTAGAGAAGAACAGGCTGGATTCAGCCCCAGGAGAGCCAAACTCATTGAATTGTGCTTTTTGTCAAACTTAGTTCTTGCACATACCCTGTTCCCTCACAAAGAAGTACAAAAAGAAACACGGAAATCACCAGGTGGCAAAATGAAACATCAGATCAACAACATCTGCATGAGCTCAAGATTCAACTTGTCTGTCCAAGATGTAAGGGCATATCAAACAGCAGATGCTAGCAGTGACTACAATATTTGCATTGCGAAACTGAAATTAAAATTGAGAAAGATCAGCTTTCAGTAGAAGGAGGTAAAGAGAATCAGCAATATAAATCTGAAACCAAAAGAGTACTGCCAGAAATTCCAACTTTAACTAAGGAACAGACTTGAGGCACTGCCAAAGACAGAGGAAGGTGAGAGACAGACTGGACCTGAAGAAAAATGGGCAGTGCTCAATGTGATTCAAGCTGCAGCTGGACATCGTCACAGACAGAGCAAGAATTGTATAAGCCAAGAGATGTGGCATCTCACTGAGGAAAGAAAAGTACTGAAAAGCAAACTCCTGAATGCTAAGACCAATGAACTATTGGAAAAGACACTGTAGGAGTATAAGAAAGCAGACAAGGCAGTGAAAAGCAACTCAAAGATATAGAACAACTGTAAGTATGTGTAAGATGAAGCTGCTGCTTTGCTAGAAAACTACAGAGCCATTACCAAGTGACTAAAGCCCCTTGTGGACGTTTCAACAGAGGACACAGACCAATAAAAAGCAAAGATAAAACATAAAAAAATAAAAAAAAATGTTTATAACTGAGGTAGAACGGAAAAACAGATGGGAAGAGCTTTTCATAAAAGTCCCCAATAGACCCAACACTATTTCAGCACCAGTTTCTGACTAAACATGTGAACCTGATCAGCTTGACATTAACATCAGTCCAATAGAGATGTCAGGAGTACAGGCTGCAATGAAAAAGCTGAAAAATAAAGTGACAGGAGATGATCCCATCAGGGTCTCCTTATTTCCCCATTACTAATCTATTTAAAGTATGAACTTTCTGCTGGAGTTATGTACATATAATATGCAAAAGTGACCAAATCCTCAGCTGCATTTTGGAGGCAATGGAGGTACTTAGATTTACAGTAGATGGGTACTTTATTTATATATTACAGTACTTGATGTTCGAGATAGTTCTTTGCTATAGAAGTGTGCATCTTTTAAATTGTTCTTGTTTGGAATTAGTTGCAGCATAACTGGTATGTGTAATGTTTGGAATAAGAGCTGGAAGTTTAATGTCAGATTACTCATTTTGCTCACACAGACTATTGTGGTTTTCCTGACTTTACCAGCTATTTAGCATGTTACAGAGTTGTCCTCCTTTGACAATCAGCATCTGCAGCCATTCAGGGCATATCAGTTCTACAATATGTATATATGCATTATCTTTAGTTAAAGTGTCTTAGGATAAATATTGAAGATTACACTGTAGTAGAAAAACTATAAAACAAAAATTGATCCAATGTTTTGCTATGCAGTAACTGAACTACTGCTGGTTATTTTTTAAGTAGTTCATGCTCAGTCAAATGAATTTTCCCTTTTTAAATGTGGAAGTTGCATATTTGCCTTATCTCAGTAGTTTGTTTTTTAACTCAATCTCCTTAGCAACAGAGACATCTGTTTCTATTCTCTTAGTCATTACATCCAAAGAAAGTAGCTGCTTCAAAAATAATAAAGGCAATTTCTATGAATTGGGTACTTTAATTGTTGCCAAGGCCTCTTAGTGTAATAATGAAGCATGCAAAAATTGACAAAGATCTTTTAATTGATGTGTATCTAGTTATCCATGTTGGTTAGCTGAGATATAAAATATCACCGGTGAGTTATTGTGTAATTTACAATGTGACGCACGTAAAAAAAGTGATCTTTACTATTTCTTATTTATTTTAGAGACACTGTGATTTTGCAGATTGCTTTGTAACTAATCATTCTTTATGTTGAAAGTAGAGGGTACATTGGCCATTAGTATGCCTTAAAAATAGAGAAATGAATACATTTGGATTACTTTTGTAATATGTCTGAAAAAGACAAAACCTAATTAATTTAAAACAGACACTTGTTTATTTTATAGTAGCTTGCTTCCACATATCGTGATAGATTTTTTTCATCCCTACTAGAGCTTTTGGTGAAGTGATTTAATGCCATCATTTGGCTTTACAGCAGCTTTACACTGAATACCAGCCTATTTGTCCCATATTGTTTAGAACTCCTATAGCATATAAAATTGGTTTGTGTAACACAGAAATTTAGAATGCAATCAAGGATAACATTCTCCAGGATCTGAAAAGCTTGACAGGGAGCAGGGACTTACCTTTTGAGAGTTAACTAGGGAGGACCGGTGCCTCCAGCACCACAACCAGTGCCCTCACTGACTCTCTTTGAATCTGTGGATGGATGACTGCCTACCTACACACACTTGACAATTAGTGTAAAGTGCGTAACCGTATCTATAGAGACTTGAATGTGAATACCTAGCTCCTGGTACTACAGAGATTTCAGTGACAGTAGTTACTTCAAAGGAATGTCAACAAGATTACCTTAATCCTCATCAGTAACTTTGTTTGCTACTGTTTATGTCAAAACAGATGCCATTATTTGGCAGTTATATTGGGGATTTCGGAAAAAAAAACTGTATGTATATTTAGGAAACTCATTTTAACTTAACGTTTAGGGGATTTGTGATATTTTCTTAGAATAAACTCTTAATATATAAATACATATTTATAAGTGCATTTGAATAAAAGATATAGGGATTGGTTCTCTCTTCATTTACACCACGTTCATATTCCTGTAACTACACTGACTTCATTGGAATTTCTCAGGATTTGTGGATGTGAACAAAGAACAATCAGGGGGAGGGTACCTCTGCCTTAAAGGAGTTTCTGATATAAGGAAACTGAGGCACTTCTCAAGCAAATATTTTCTAACATATAGACTGCTGCAGTATTTGTGTACAACCTTCATTTGGAGCTCAGATCCTGCACTTTTTAAAAATATATTTTTTCCATAATTGTCTTACAATTAATGCCTCAAGTGTTATATTTTATTTGGTTTGGT
This sequence comes from Lepidochelys kempii, assembly GCF_965140285.1. Lineage (NCBI taxonomy): Eukaryota > Metazoa > Chordata > Testudines > Cheloniidae > Lepidochelys > Lepidochelys kempii. The sequence continues at coordinate 28,248,695 of NC_136387.1, forward strand.
TTCCGTTCCTTCCTTTCCCTCTTTCAGCACATCTGTACAATGAGAGCCCCATAGTTTAATATTTTCTTGGACTCCTTTGCAGGACATCAGTCACCTTCTCTGTCACCAGAGCTGCTATGTAACTCTCTTTAATGGTATCAGTAATTGATTGTGTGCATCAGGGAGAAACAGGGCCCTTGGTCTTGACCCAAATCTTACCCAAGTGACCAGCAGATTTACAGCCAAAAAAAGACTACAGAGAGGAGGGGAGCACATTAAGCTCCCGTATTTCCATCCTTCCCTCACTTTGATCTCTCTCTCACGCTATAAACATAATTACTTAGGGCAAGTAAGTGCCTTGGGGAGTACAAGGAGCTGTCCCAAACAACCCTCTGCATGCAGAGTGAGGGACAATCATGGTCCATTCAGAGAGATGACTCCTTCCCTGGTGGAACAGATTGCTCTGAAGGAGCAGCCATGGTGGGCAGGAACTGGGGTCTTAGCTCTTGTCCTTTAAAGTGGCCAGCAGAATAGGCTGGAGGAGCAGCCTGCATTACACTCCTATGCAGCTCAGAGTTTTGGAAGGGAGTGTCTTCTGCACGCCACCTTCTATTCAGGACTGTGCTCATAAACTTTAAGGCTAGAAGGGACCATCATGATCATATAATCTTACCTCCTGCATATTGCAGGCCACAGCACCTCACCCGCCCACTCCAGTAATAGACCCCTAACTTCTGACTGAGTTACTTAAGTCCTCAGATCATGATTTAAAGCCTTCAAGTTACAGAGAATCCACTAATTACATTAGTTTAAACCTGCAAGTGACCCATACCCCATACTGCAGAGGAAGGCGAAAAACCCCCAGGGTCTCTGCCAGTCTGACCTGGGGGGAAATTCTTTCCCAACCACAAATAGGGTGATCAGTTAGACGCTGAGCATGTTGACAAGACCCACCATCCATACACCTGGGAAAGAACTCTATGTAGTAACTCAGAGCCCTCCCCATAACTGGCCATTGGAGGTATTTGCTACTGGCAAGCTACATGCCATTTTAGGCAGTCTCAAACTATCCCCTTCATAAACTTATAAAGCTCATTCTTGAAAACAGTTACATATTTTGCTCCCACTACTCCCCTTGGAAGGCTGTTTCAGAACATCACTCCTCTGATGCTTTGAATCCTTTGTCTAAATTGTTAACTTAAAATTGAAAAATTAAAAATTGTTGTTCTCTTCATGAGTACATTTTTGTACATAATAATTAATCTCCATCAGTTCATTGAATTTTAGTGTAGATATAGTCTAATTTTAATGGTTTAATTCTAATCTAATTTTATAAGGTTTATGTTCTGATCTTAGATAGGAAGCAATATACAATTAGGGTTAATCTAAAATTTGTTCAAAGCAGTGTATAGATTTTAAAAATATATGTTTTAACATAGAATTAGATTCAAAAGCTTCCTGGATTTGATATCCACAACACTGATGACTTTAGAAAAATGATTGGGAGATGGCTCATTCACTGTGTATTTGTGCTATTGCTCTAGTTTCCTACTCTCATCTTTGTAGCTACCTTTTCTTACAAAACATGACTCCTTTTCACTTCTCTCCAGTCCTGTATATCTCTTCTTGTAAAGGCAAATGTGCTAACTGCTTTCTAAGCCAGTTTGAAATGTGGCTCTGGAGTTGCATAGGCATATTTTTTCCTTCTTTGTAACTATAAGGTTCTTTAAAAATATTAGTTAAAATAAAGATGAAAGGCCAGATTCCATCTCCAGATACAGCCACTTTGCATTCCTCTGCTGATGCTTTGGGCCTGTAAACTCTGTGGGTCTCCTCAGCTGAGAATTCTGCCAGTATGGGGGAGTCATCAACACTGCTGTGCTCTATTGATCAGCACCTTAGGTCTGTTACCTGCTGGAGTACAATAGAGCATCTCTGAGGCTCATGTAAAGTACTCTGAGGCTGCAAAGAATCTGCCCAATAAAGCATCTCATTTTAACCACAAACTAATGGAGGAAGTGATCTCCTCAGATATTTGTTTAATAACTCTGTGCCTAGGGAATGAATTCAGGCTATTTTCAGACAAATTTTGAACACCTTGATGAGCCAGAATTTGAATCACAGCTAGGAGAACAGGATCTAAATAAGATAAAGTGACACCAAATCCTACATACCTACAAAAGTATTCCAGAAAGATAGAAATTAAAATTAGTTTGGCTATTTTGCAATGAAAGTCATTCTAAAAGTCTGGAAATGCATGTTTTTGATATTGCATTATTTTAATATTATATTGGTCAGATTTTACTTTCATTAAACCCAGGGTAAATTGGGAGTAACTTTACCAAGATCATTAGAATTACACCACTGTAAAAATAATGCAATTGTAAGGAGGATGACCTCTCTGGTCAGGAGAAAAGCAGATCAAAGATACTAACTTAAGTTACTGGTCCAGGTTGCTAGTGTCATTGGAAGGCTCTTTGATGTCCTACTTAAAATGAGTTAGTGGATGCAGTTCTTAGTGAACTAGGAGTGCACACCACAATTGACAATAATTGGCAATTTCTTTGGCAGAGATGCCAGGAACTTGTTGGGCTTGAAACTTGAACTACTCTCTCATCCCTAGAGTTGGTTCCTCCACATGAAGCTTATGGTGCATTGGCAGTTCACTGTGCGGAAACTTGTGCTCTACTTATTCTTCTGGCAACTAGAGAAATTTAAGATAATCCTCTACCCTTCGTGAACACTAAATTCACTTTAAAACAGAACATAGATATAGAATGTGGCCTTGATCCTGACCCACCAAAGTCATTGGCAGAATTCCCATTGAATTTAAATGATGCTGAATCAAGCCATATGTATAGCTTTCATATATTTAGGGCAGTTGCAGCCACAATTTGTTTTAGCATCTTTCTGTACTGTTACAGTGCACACTCACCATGAGAGCACTCCCTTGCATCAGGGTGTGATATTGCAGGACTCTGTGTCTCTAACACTATTTGCAGGTCATTGTCTCTGTGCACTATTTAGCCTTGCAGCTGAGAAGCATCTAAGTCCAACCCGCTTCAGGGTAACAAAAGCTCAAACTAGTAAGCAGAGTCTCTCAATAAATCTACCTTCCTCTGGGCTGATGTTCTGTCTCCTTCTTCAGCTACTCCTGAGTTCTCTTCCCCAGCTCTAGAGCTTGTCCCCCAGCTTCAGCCCCTCAGAATGAGTCTCTTTGAGGTCTTTGCTCTGTTGCAGACTCTGACTCAGGTTCCTATACTGTGGGTCCTCTCTTCACACTGACCTCTTTCCACTTTTAAGGGTCCCTGGTGTCCACAAAGTTATCATCCAATGTCTTCTAGTTCCCCCGTCTGGCTGAGAAGCAACTAATTAGATACATCTATTGCACCTGGGACATAATTAATTGACTGTTAACCCCTATCCTCTTTCATAGAAATGCAGGACTAGAAGGGACCTCAGTAAGTTATCTATTCCAGACCCCTGCACTGAAGCAGGAGTAAGTATTATCTAGGCCATCCCTGACAGGTGATTGTCTAACCTGTTCTTAAAAATCTCCAATGACAGAGAATCCACAACCTCCCTAGGTAATTTGTTCCAGTGCTTAACTACCCTTACAATTAGGAAGTTCTTCCTAAAGTGTAACCTAAATCTCCCTTACTGAAATTTAAGCCCATTATTTCTTGCCCTGCCTTCAGTGGTTAAGAACAATTCATCACCCTCCTTTTTATAACAACCTTTTGTGTACTTGGAAACTTTTACCATGTTTCCCCTCAGTCTTCTCTTGTCCACGTACATTATTTGCTCACTCCAGATTGATCATGGAATATCTGATGTGCTGTATAGCAGTACTGCTCTTCAACACTGTTTTGTGTTAAGGGGTAAGAACACCATATTTCCTCAAAGTTAATGTACTTAGGACCCAATTGTGATCTTACTTGGAGTAACTCTGTAGAAGCCTTTGAAGATAAAATATTGCGAAAATTTTAAGAGAGCAATCACAATCAGGTCATATCCATGCAAAAGTCTTTATAATATATATATATATATATATATATATATATTTCCACAGGCAGACTCTTAAAATACATTGTAGCATTTTAATAAAATTATAATAAAAATATTTTATCCTTATAACATACTGTTTTGTAGAATTCATTGCATTCCCCAGAGTCATGTGGAACCTGAAAAAAGTACTTTTCATCCACCAAAGGAAATACAATGTTTGACAACATGCATTTGTCTACAAAATGCGATGCAATATCTGATGAAATATGCTTTGTCAATAAAATAAATTGCCAAACAAAATGTAATCCTTCTTCAGAATGCATTTAGCCTACAGACTGAAATAAGCTACTTCCACAAAGTGCATTTTGTTCTTTGAATTATTTTGATTTGCTGTCTATCAAAATGTGTAGATAAAATGGTTTTTGTCAGACACTGTATATCAATGTTATTTTATTGTATATAGATAAAATACATTTAATTCGAAGGGGAGTCAGTATTTGATAGCATACCTGAAACTAGCATTGGTTGAACTGAAGTGATAAAACCATAGATATAACTTGTTTGTGATGAGAGAGGTTCTAATCTCCTTGTCACTGTGCTTGTAATTCAACTCTACAAACAATTATTTTTTCTTCTTAAGGCCCTGATCCTGCAAATATTTACCTGCTTAACTTTACTACCATGAATAGCTCATGCTGCTATTCAGATTAGTAAACTTAAACATGTGCATAAATGTTTGCAGTGTTGGAGCTAGAGTGTTCATACTTAGGCATGTGCCCTTCAGCAATGAGATTCCATTAAAAAAATTAAACAAAACAAAAACCAGTGCTTGTTACATTAATGATGCCCACATTTTTATACGCTAGTTTGTTAGTAAATCCTGTCCTCCTTCAAACAGTAATCCTACTGAAGACTACAGGAATTTCACCTAAGTAAAGACTTCAGGATTGAACCCTACGTGATGAATAGCTACTCAGTCTTTAACTAATTGCAGATCTTTACACTATTTTAATTGTACTAGTGGATGTAATAAATCTCTCTCTGTTTAATGAAGCAGGACCTTGTTGACAAGAAGCACAGCTGTAACTTTGCTTTTAATTATTTTAAATACGTGAAGGGGACTAGGTCTTTACAGGGCTAATAATAAATGAACAATTTTTCTCCAAGATTATGATGCCAAAAAAATTAACACCCCACACGAGTGGGTAGGTTCCCAGAAAGCTTCAAATTGAGCATCCATTAATGCTTAACATGCATTAAGTTTGCACTGACTTGTCTACACTAGAGTTTTTTTCAGAACATATTAGCTAACACCTTCCAACAATAAACCTTTGAGTTCTACTCAAGACAAATTCTAAAAAGGGTACAGGACTTCTGATTTCTAAGGTGTAATTACCTTTTAACGCTCCCATAGGTGCCTTCAGATTTGTCATTGAGCTAACTAAAACAAGGAAAATAAGCTGTTGGGAAACCATCTTCTCATCAGGCTGTGAAGAGTCAGGCAGTCCAGGGCTTCAGTGATGATGAGGAAGTTGGTTGATTTAAGCTTCACAATTTGAAAATACAGAGTCCAGAGGAGAACTGTGCGGGAAAATATAAAGAAGGTGGATTGGAGTCATTCACGTAAAGGCTTCTGCCTACGGTGGCAGAAGGCTATATCAATCAGAGGAGGTTGAAAAGATCATATCCCTTCTTGGTTCTTTCTTGATTCTCAGGAATTCTGATCTGAATGAAATAAGCTGTGGTTTCAGCAAAGTTCTTAAGCAAATACTTGAAGTTGAGCACATATTTAAGTGATTTACTGAATAGGAGTTGGGTACTTACATGCTTAAATTTAAAAATGGTTAAGTGCTTTGCTGAATTGGTAGTAAGTTGCACACATTCGAATATTAACATGTTAGAAGTAGTTGCTTTTATTGTTCCTCTAGATGGAAGTCAGTGGTGATATAGAAGAAAGATAAATGCACACATAATTGACTGAGATTGAAAATATATTTTGAGGCCTGATCCTTCAGCCTTTACACAAGCACAATCCCATTCATTTAAGAAGGAGTTACATTCGTATACGGAGGACTGCAAGATTAGGTGCACATATAACGAGCACTTCAGAAAATATACAATAATTTCCACCTTCATCTACAGTTCTGTTTACTGTACAATAAAGATCAGAATCTACACCACCATAACATCACAGCATTCATTTATGATAATGGGTCAGTTATGCTGTTAGGAGTATTTAGCTGTTTTGCAGTATTAAAGATGCCTTCTTTTCCCAAAACCAATGTACTTCCACGTTAGCATACCTACCTGGATTAAATGATTAATATGTCTGGTTGATCAGATGTTTTTACTTGAACTTAGAGGATATTATTTCTCTGGTCCTTTCTCTTTTCACTGTCATCGTCTGAGTTGACACAGTAATCATACGTTGTAAAATGCATGCTAGGTTGGGACATTAGAATGATTGTCAATGAACTTGTTTGGCAATGCATAGGCTGATCCATATATGACATAGAATTTCTGGCAACAACTTTGTCATAAATATAAAGGGAAGGGTAAACCCCTTTGAAATCCCTCCTGGCCAGGGGAAAGCTCCTCTCACCTGTAAAGGGTTAAGAAGCTAAAGGTAACCTCGCTGGCACCTGACCAAAATGACCAATGAGGAGACAAGATACTTTCAAAAGCTGGGAGGAGGGAGAGAAACAAAGGATCTGTGTCTGTCTATATGCTAGTCTTTGTCGGGGATAGACCAGGAATGGAGTCTTAGAACTTTTAGTAAGTAATCTAGCTAGGTATGTGTTAGATTATGATTTCTTTAAATGGCTGAGAAAAGGATTGTGCTGAATAGAATAACTATTTCTGTCTGTGTATCTTTTTTGTAACTTAAGGTTTTGCCTAGAGGGGTTCTCTATGTTTTTGAATCTAATTACCCTGTAGATGTAATTACCTCTACCATCCTGATTTTACAGGGGGGATTTCTTTATTTCTATTTACTTCTATTTTTATTAAAAGTCTTCTTGTAAGAAAACTGAATGCTTTTTCATTGTTCTCAGATCCAAGGGTTTGGGTCTGTGGTCACCTATGCAAATTGGTGAGGCTTTTTATCCAACATTTCCCAGGAAAGGGGGGGGGGGGTGCAAGTGTTGGGAGGATTGTTCATTGTTCTTAAGATCCAAGGGTCTGGGTCTGTAGTCACCTAGGCAAATTGGTGAGGCTTTTTACCAAACCTTGTCCAGGAAGTGGGGTGCAAGGTTTTGGGAAGTATTTTGGGGGGAAAGACGCGTCCAAACAGCTCTTCCCCAGTAACCAGTATTAGTTTGGTGGTGGTAGCGGCCAATCCAAGGACGATGGGTGGAATATTTTGTACCTTAGGGAAGTTTTGACCTAAGCTGGTAAAGATAAGCTTAGGAGGTTTTTCATGCAGGTCCCCACATCTGTACCCTAGAGTTCAGAGTGGGGGAGGAACCTTGACAGGGTGGCATAGTGGTGGGATTAACCTGAAATCATTTTGAGATCCAGTTGAGATTTTTTGAACTAGAAATACAGATTTTAAAAAGGAAATTTTTTTTTTCCTTTGGAAAGGAAGTCCAGAAAGCAGCTGAAACTGAAAGCAGCTTGTTTTTTCTCTGCTTTGTGGCCAAGCAGAGACAAAAGGGGATTATCTTTCTGAATTGCAGGTTTTCTTTGCCTGGAGGCAGGGTACTTAACTCCTGCAGGGAAATTCACAGTCTTCCAACCCAGAGGTTTTTTTTTTCTTCCTAAAAGTAAATAGGGTGTGTGTGTTCTACCCATTTGCTTTTTCTTTGGGCTGGGTAAGCAGGTTTCCAAATAGTTGGAGGTTTTTTGCTTTAATTTGGGCCCAGAGCAGAGACAAGGGAATTGTCTTTTTCTGTAGGCTGACAATCACTATCAGAGAATAGGTATTCTATTCCAGCACAATAAAATTTTACAGCCAAGTTTTGTTTGTTTATTTCTAAACCTCGGGTGTAAAGTTAGTTAAAAATTGAGAGGTTGGAATGACCAAATCCGCAGCTCGACTACAGCTGGAATTAGCCAAATTTCAGGCTGAGGAAAAACAAAGGGAACATGAAAGACAGATAGAACTCATGCGGCTGAAGAAGGAGGAGAAGGAAGAAGAGAGGAAGCATGTGGAGGAGGAGAAGGAAAAAGAGAGGAAGCATGTGGAGGAGGTGGAGAGGATAAAGGCCCAGCAGAATATACCAACAAACCCTAGCAATCCTTCTCCAGGTACCACTTCCCATCCCAGAAAGTTCCCCACCTACAAGGCAGGTGATGATACTGAGGCCTTCTTAGAAAACTTCGAAAGGCCCTGCCTTGGGTACAATATCTCTACTGACCAATACATGGTAGAGCTGAGGCCGCAGCTCAGTGGACCCTTAGCTGAGGTGGCAGCTGAAATGCCTAAAGAACACATGAACAAGTATGAACTGTTTAAATCCAAGGCGAGAGTCAGAATGGGGATAACACCCGAGCAGTCTCGTCGGAGGTTCAGAGCCCTAAGGTGGAAACCAGACATGTCATTTACCCGACATGCCTACCACATTGTGAAACATTGGGATGCCTGGATATCAGGAGCAAGTGTTGAATCTCCAGAAAATTTGCCCTTCCTAATGCAAATGGAACAATTCTTAGAGGGTGTTCCTGAGGAAATAGAAAGATACATCCTAGATGAGAAACCCAAAACTGTAATCGAGGCAGGAGAGATTGGAGCCAGATGGGTGGAGGTGGCAGAGAAGAAGAAAACTGGTCGCAGTTGGAGCGGAGACCAGAAGGGACCACCCCAGACCACACCCTATTACCGGGGGCCGCCCAAGGCCCCACCTCCCTCCCAAAGAACCCTCCAGACCCCTTATCGTCCCGCCACCCCGTTCTCCAGCAACCCTCCTCGCCCCAGTGACCCGTCAGCTGGACGATGTTTTAAATGTAACGAGCTGGGGCATGTAAAGGCCAACTGCCCCAAGAACCCCAACAGATTACAGTTCATTGCACCGGAATCACACCAGAGGTCCACAGGCCCAGATACCTCCCAGATACCCTTGGAGCGGAGGGAAACTGTGAGTGTGGGCGGGAAGAAGGTCACCGCGTGGAGGGACACCGGAGCACAAGTGTCAGCTATCCATGCTTCCTTAGTGGACCCCAATTTAATCAACCCAGAGATCCAAGTGACGATTCAACCCTTCAAGTCCAACTCTTTCAATTTGCCTACAGCCAAGTTGCCTGTCCAGTACAAGGGCTGGTCAGGAATGTGGACTTTTGCAGTCTATGATGATTATCCCATCCCCATGCTGTTGGGGGAAGACTTGGCCAATCATGTGAAGCGGGCCAAGAGGGTGGGAACGGTCACCCGCTGCCAGGCTAAACAAGCCGTGAGGCCTAGCTCTGTTCCGGAAACTTCTATCAGGACCCGGTCAGAGGTGATGGACCCGGACCCCAGGCCAATGTCTGCAACAGCAGTAGTGGATCCAGTCCCAGAGACCCAGACGGAACCAGTCCCAGAACCGGAACCAGCTGAACAACCAACACCAGACCCCGTGTCAGCACTGAATCCAGTACTTGCAACCTCAACACCAGAGGGCCCCACCGAACCTGAACTGGCAGCAGCCGATAACCCGACACAAGAGGCTCAGCCGGAGCCTGAATCCCAACATAGTGCACCAGCAGAGAGCGGTTCACAGTCAACAGAAACAGCGCCATCCCCTATATCGCTTCCAGAGGGACCAAGTCTAGGTCCACAATCCAATGAGGGACTGATGTCTCCAGCATCAAGGGAACAGTTCCAGACCGAACAGGAAGCAGATGAAAGCCTCCAGAGAGCTTGGACGGCGGCACAGAGCAACGCACCGCCTCTCAGCTCTTCTAATCGATCCAGGTTTGTTGTAGAAAGAGGACTTTTATACAAGGAAACTCTTTCTGGTGGACACCAGGAAGACTGGCATCCTCAGAAACAGTTGGTAGTTCCAACTAAATACCGGGCCAAGCTCTTGAGCTTAGCCCACGATCACCCTAGTGGCCATGCTGGGGTGAACAGGACCAAAGACCATTTGGGGGGGTCATTCCACTGGGAGGGAATGGGCAAGGATGTTTCTACCTATGTCCAGTCTTGTGAGGTGTGCCAAAGAGTGGGAAAACCCCAAGACCAGGTCAAAGCCCCTCTCCAGCCACTCCCCATCATTGAAGTTCCATTTCAGCGAGTAGCTGTGGATATTCTGGGTCCTTTTCCGAAAAAGACAGCCAGAGGAAAGCAGTACATACTGACTTTCATGGATTTTGCCACCCGATGGCCGGAAGCAGTAGCTCTAAGCAACACCAGGGCTAAAAGTGTGTGCCAGGCACTAGCAGACATTTTTGCCAGGGTAGGTTGGCCCTCCGACATCCTCACAGATGCAGGGACTAATTTCCTGGTAGGAACTATGAAAAACCTTTGGGAAGCTCATGAGGTAAATCACTTGGTTGCCACTCCTTACCACCATCAAACAAATGGCATGGTGGAGAAGTTTAATGGAACTTTGGGGGCCATGATACGTAAATTCGTAAATGAGCCCTCCAATGATTGGGACCTAGTGTTGCAGCAGTTGCTCTTTGCCTACAGAGCTGTACCACATCCCAGTTTAGGGTTTTCCCCATTTGAACTTGTATATGGCCGTGAGGTTAAGGGGCCATTGCAGTTGGTGAAGCAGCAATGGGAGGGATTTACACCTTCTCCAGGAACTAACATTCTGGACTTTGTAACCAACCTACAAAACACCCTCTGAACTTCTTTCGCCCTTGCTAGAGAAAACTTACAGGATGCTCAAAAAGAGCAAAAAGCCTGGTATGATAAACATGCCAGAGAGCGTTCCTTCAAAGTAGGAGACCAGGTCATGGTCTTAAAGGCGCTCCAGGCCCATAAAATGGAAGCATCGTGGGAAGGGCCATTCATGGTCCAGGAGTGCCTGGGAGCTGTTAATTATCTCATAGCATTCCCCACCTCCAACCGAAAGCCTAAGGTGTACCATATTAATTCTCTAAAGCCCTTTTATTCCAGAGAATTAAAGGTTTGTCAGTTTACAGCCCAGGGAGGAGACGACGCTGAGTGGCCCGAAGGTGTCTACTACGAAGGGAAATGTGGTGGTGGTGTGGAAGAGGTGAACCTCTCCATGACCCTTGGGCGTATGCAGCGACAGCAGATCCAGGAGCTGTGCACTAGCTACGCGCCAACGTTCTCAGCCACCCCAGGACTGACTGAACGGGCATACCACTCCATTGACATAGGTAATGCTCACCCAATTAGGGTCCAACCTTACCGGGTGTCTCCTCAAGCTAAAACTTCTATAGAACGGGAGATCCAGGATATGTTACAGATGGGTGTAATCCGCCCCTCTGAAAGTGCATGGGCATCTCCAGTGGTTCTAGTTCCCAAACCAGATGGGGAAATACGTTTTTGCGTGGACTACCGTAAGCTAAATGCTGTAACTCGCCCAGACAACTATCCCATGCCACGCACAGATGAACTATTAGAGAAACTGGGACGGGCCCAGTTCATCTCTACCTTGGACTTAACCAAGGGGTACTGGCAGGTACCGCTAGATGAATCTGCCAAGGAAAGGTCAGCCTTCATCACACATCTCGGGCTGTATGAATTTAATGTACTCCCTTTCGGGCTGCGAAATGCACCCGCCACTTTCCAAAGACTTGTAGATGGTCTCCTAGCGGGATTAGGAGAATATGCAGTCGCCTACCTTGACGATGTGGCCATATTTTCGGATTCCTGGGCAGACCACCTGGAACATCTACAAAAAGACCTTGAGCGCATAACGGAGGCAGGACTAACTGTTAAGGCTAAGAAGTGTCAAATAGGCCTAAACAGAGTGACTTACCTTGGACACCAGGTGGGTCAAGGAACTATCAGCCCCCTACAGGCCAAAGTGGATGCTATCCAAAAGTGGCCTGTCCCAAAGTCAAAGAAACAGGTTCAATCCTTCTTAGGCTTGGCCGGTTATTACAGACGATTTGTACCGCACTACAGCCAAATCGCTGCCCCACTGACAGACCTAACCAAAAAGAAACAGCCAAATGCTGTTCAGTGGACCGGAAAGTGTCAGAAGGCCTTTAACCAGCTTCAAGCGACACTCATGTCTGACCCTGTACTAAGGGCCCCAGACTTTGACAAACTGTTCCTAGTAACCACAGATGCATCCGAGCGTGGTGTGGGAGCAGTTTTAATGCAGAAAGGACCTGATCAAGAATTCCACCCTGTAGTGTTTCTCAGCAAAAAACTGTCTGAGAGGGAAAGCAACTGGTCAGTCACTGAAAAAGAATGTTATGCCATTGTCTACGCTCTGGAAAAGCTACGCCCATATGTTTGGGGACGGCGTTTCCACCTGCAAACCGACCATGCTGCACTAAAGTGGCTTCACACCGTCAAGGAAACTAACAAAAAACTTCTTCGGTGGAGTTTAGCTCTCCAAGATTTTGATTTCGACATCCAACACATCTCAGGAGCTTCTAACAAAGTGGCTGATGCACTCTCCCATGAAAGTTTCCCAGAATCAACTGGTTAAAATCGTCCTTGAGATGTGGAAAATATTGTTAGTCTTTATGTACTTGGTAGTATATTTAGAGATGCATGTGTCTTATTAACTCTGTTTTTCCTAGAGCTCCAGGAAGAAATCCCAGCCAGTGTTTCACCCTAGCTGAGATTTGGGGGGCGTGTCATAAATATAAAGGGAAGGGTAAACCCCTTTGAAATCCCTCCTGGCCAGGGGAAAGCTCCTCTCACCTGTAAAGGGTTAAGAAGCTAAAGGTAACCTCGCTGGCACCTGACCAAAATGACCAATGAGGAGACAAGATACTTTCAAAAGCTGGGAGGAGGGAGAGAAACAAAGGGTCTGTGTCTGTCTATATGCTGGTCTTTACCGGGGATAGACCAGGAATGGAGTCTTAGAACTTTTAGTAAGTAATCTAGCTAGGTATGTGTTAGATTATGATTTCTTTAAATGGCTGAGAAAAGAATTGTGCTGAATAGAATAACTATTTCTGTCTGTGTATCTTTTTTGTAACTTAAGGTTTTGCCTAGAGGGGTTCTCTATGTTTTGGAATCTAATTACCCTGTAAGATATCTACCATCCTGATTTTACAGGGGGGATTTCTTTATTTCTATTTACTTCTATTTTTTATTAAAAGTCTTCTTGTAAAAAACTGAATGCTTTTTCATTGTTCTCAGATCCAAGGGTTTGGGTCTGTGGTCACCTATGCAAATTGGTGAGGCTTTTTATCCAACATTTCCCAGGAAAGGGGGGGTGCAAGTGTTGGGAGGATTGTTCATTGTTCTTAAGATCCAAGGGTCTGGGTCTGTAGTCACCTAGGCAAATTGGTGAGGCTTTTTACCAAACCTTGTCCAGGAAGTGGGGTGCAAGGTTTTTGGGAAGTATTTTGGGGGGAAGGACACGTCCAAACAGCTCTTCCCCAGTAACCAGTATTAGTTTGGTGGTGGTAGCGGCCAGTCCAAGGACAACGGGTGTAATATTTTGTACCTTGGGGAAGTTTTGACCTAAGCTGGTAAAGATAAGCTTAGGAGGTTTTTCATGCAGGTCCCCACATCTGTACCCTAGAGTTCAGAGTGGGGGAGGAACCTTGACAAACTTCATCATTGTGTTTCTGAAAATGAGAGATGAGCCCAAGTACCTGAAAATAACTCAGGTAAGCTGCAAACGGAATACATTTTGAGTGCAAATTCATTAATATCAAGGCTGCACCTTCTCTTCACCTGATTTAACACAGTAAAGCTGTTTGGGAGCTCAACAATTAGATTAATAGCTATTATACCAGAAACTGTGTATAAATCTTCTGATTATTTTTTTGGAGTATAATGTATTAAATGTTATATTATGTGATGTTGTGTAGGACAGCTAGTGAGTTACCAATCAAAAATTGGCAAACAGTTCTTGCGCATGTGGATGTTGTGTACCTAATTACTTTGGTTTGTTTTGTTGTTTGTTCCACAAGTGTTGTGCAGTATAAATCTAAAAATTGAAAATTTATTAAAATGGCTGTTGAAAGTTAATCGTGTGAGGGCTCCCAGCTGGCATTTCCACTGAAAATATTTCATCAGGGATAATTTTAATGCATAACTGTATCATGTTCAGTTGTAGATGTATTGTAAATAGTATAGTTACTTCTAGGATAGGGACCAGCCCTATAAGTACTATTCATGACTCGTTTTATCTCTGTTAAAACATTAACTTGTAGCCTGATCAAGGAAATCTTGGGTTATATGCCATCTGCATGCTGCCTGCATAGGTTAGCTTTATCTAAGGGCAAGTCTAAATACCACAGCTGAACTTTCATGAATAGTTTTCAGCCATGAATCAGCACTGTGGAGCGTAAACAGCTGTTCATGTGATTTCTTCAGCACAAACACATGACTAGCACACTGACATTTGAATCTGACAGGGAGAGTGAAAAGACCAAGTTAAAATGTGGCAGTACAGAGGGAAATACCGCCTCACTAAATCCCTTCACCATTCGCATAAAGATGTTCCAAAAATTTGAACTAGAAGGAACAGGCCTTAACATCAAGTGAGAGAGTATGTGTCTACTCAGATTTGCAAATACCAAGCCAGGAAGACATGGAAGCAATGGTCAAAAATCTGAATATGAAAAATAAGTTTGTATTGTCAAAAATAAAGGCTAAAGATGAATATGCACATGACCAATGTTATTATATAGTGCGTTAATTTCAAAAACAGATAGGAAAATAAGCACAGAGGACATGAAATACATAGACAGTTCTAAAGAATATGTCTGCTTAAGGTACTTGACTGTGCGGTTCCAGTGCAGGATAAAGAACAACAGAGAAGAATGTGGATGCGTTTAAGCCGTGCATCAGTTGGCACATGCTGATTGGATAACTGGTCACAAATGGATTTTATGGATACAGTCATCCAACTTTCATCCATAAAGCCCAGAATTCAACAAATCATCCTTATTCAGCAAAGCACTTAAGCATGTGCTTAAGCCCCATTTGCCTTAATGCAGTTGCCTTAAAGCTAAGCATGTGTTCAAGTGGTTTGCTGAATAGGGATGGATTTATGTATATGCTTAAGTACCTTACTGTATTGGGGCCAAAATCTGTTTTTGTATCTTTGAATGCACATATTTTGTTGCTGCAAGTCAGGATCAGGTTTTAAAAACTGGCCCTTAATAAAGATAACTCTTCACTAGTTAGACTACAACTAAAATTCACAATATATACATTTTCATGTTGTTTAGCATTAGGGTGGGGAAATATATTAATACATAGAGATTAGGTTTTTTAAAAAGTTATACCTGGGTCATTTTTGTTGCTGAAAAATGGAAGTAGCAAGCTTTCATCATTTCTGGTGTAAGTATTTTTTTAAAAACACATATATTGTTTCCTTTATAGTTTATACATCGTATTTCTGGAAACTGGAATAGAAAAATGTATTTCTTTTTTTAAAAATGGTTATACTGTATGTTCATGAAAGACATAAAATGAATCCAGGGAAAAACCTTGTAAGTGACAGTACACAGAAGCTGACACTGTTTTGATGAAGAGCTAGTGAAGAGGTAGTGTAATTTTAGATAATTCTATATAGATCTCTGAGAACATTTTTTGCAGTCTAAGCTACATATTAGCACTGAGTCACAAAGAAATGAAAAACTAGCAATTTCTTTCCCAACCTGAAAATATATTTAGGCTTGGCAGATTTCAGTTTGTTTTATATATATATATATATAATTTCAATATTTACTTTTAAGCATTTTTTAAAAATTGTATAGATTTAAATTTTCACAGTTGAGCAAAATTCTAAGTTTTAAGCATTTTTTGAGTTTTCATTTATTTAAATTTCTGCAGTTGCTGGAAATTATGGGACTGGATCAGACAGCAATTGTTTAATGATATAGACATTGAAATTCAAAAAGTTAAAGCTTTATACTGTTAAAACTCAAATTGTCAATCACGTCACAATATATAAAGTAAATATCCTTAAATCAAACTCTAGTAAGTTCTCAGGTAGCATTTTTCTTACTTTGCCTATCTGTACATTTCAGTTATTATAATGAAAATATTTTTGTGTGAAATCAATGTTTACTGACATCTACCAATGAAAATCTAATCCTTCCAAGCCTAAATATATTTATCAAAGAAAAGTTGTATTTGACTTTGATTCACTCTAAGAATTTGAAGTGTAATAATAATTTAAAGATAAAAAAGGACATACCTTTTGAATGTATCCCTTGCAACTCTAATTTTTAGCCTTTTATTGATATAGCATCTGTATAAAATATGTTTTAATCTCCTTTTCTAAGCATTATTATTTTCGCTATATGTCAACATTAGTGTCAGATAATTACTTTATAAAGCAAAATAAAGAATCATGTTTATTTGGAAATAATAGGGACATAGGACAGCAGCAGAACATTTTCTGTTCTCCAGGTGCTGGTTACCATCCCCACAAAAAACATGGATTCACACAAAGCCCTCCCCTCGACATAGCACTGTCTACACTGGGGTTAGGTCAGTATAACTACGTCGCTCGGGGGTGTGGAAATCCACACCCCTGAGCGACACAGTTATACCGACATATAAATTTGTGTGTAGACCTGGGTTTAGATATTTTCCTTTAAGTGAATGAAGTAGTCTGCTTCTCAGTGACCACTATTTATCAATCCCTGATGTACTCCCTGAGCTGTAAAATTCAGACTTGCCAGTTCTAAGAGATGCCACTGAGTGTATGGAATAATCTTGGCCCTGACCAGGAGGTTGTGTGCCTTGCTAGTCTGTTCCCAGTAACTGCTGTTCCCCATCTGCTAGGTTACCTCCAGCTGTCAGTATACTAGTATGGGCCCAGTATATCGTCTACCAGGAGAACCAGAAGTTTGCATTTATTTTCAAGGTTTAAGACCATTTTTGTTCTTTGTTTTAGTTCAAATGTACCTCTCTCTTTTTCTCTGCTGTTCAGGCTTTGTACATCCTTTTCCCTTTGAAATTGACCTGTAATCTTAAAAGCCTATTTTAGGATGCAGTAAGCCAGTAATGCAGCTCAAATTCTGAAGAGCACTAGAATAAATGGAGTTAGACATTCTGTTTTGGCCTGTATACCTCTAGCGCACAAACACAGTAACAAATGCCTGCAAATAAATCAATTTATGGGGCAGAGTTCATATGATAGGGAATTGTTATAATTAACTACAATTTTCGTGGTGATTTGTAATCTTTAGTGCAATATATATGCTGAGCAATTGTACCTTAAATTCTTCTGTATTTTTTTGTTTGAAAAATCCATTTAAATTTAGAAAAAGGAGAAAAAATAAAGTTAAATTTATTGGCAACGCTGGTAACTGCATCTTTCACGGCTAAATTGAATCTTTTGAGTTTATTCTTTATCATATACTATCCTAAAGTCAGGGATGTTTGGCAAACAGACACTAAGTGGAACTGGTATTTGTTTAACTAGCATTCACAATTAGCAAAAATAAGTCTTTTTTAAAAAAATCATGATTATTCAAATAATGTTTTTGTAAGAATTTGATGAAGTTAAGAGCCTAATAAAATCATGAGACAAAGTCATAGGCCCGTCCTGGATCCTGCAATTAGCTCCCAGGCAGGCAAATCGCTGTAGACTTCAGTGGGGTCCTGTGTGGATGCAGGGGTCCACCTACACAGAGCCAATGGCAGGATCAGGACCGTAGTTTGGAATGGCACTGTGTATACATTTCCATACAGTTGTCAATGTACCTGAGTCCTGACCTAGAGTACTGCTGCTCTTCCAGTACTGGGGTCTTCTGTCACTACCGATTTGTCAAATCTTTTTTGAGCACGTGTGCAACAAGTTCTAGTACGCTTCATCCAACTGTTTCTTATCTTAGTGTCTCAGGACTTTTAGTTGCCAATACTTTTGACCTGAAGAGTTTGTTTTTCCTGCTTTGGTACACCACACAGCACCACTCACTACACCTGGCTGCACCACCAAAATGTGTATTGGTTTTGTGATGTGACTAGAGTTGAGAGTGAGATCACTTAACACATATTTCACTTATAGCTTACATTAGAAATTGAATCCAGTTCTCTGGTGATGAAAGTCTAATATGTGAATCCACTGCTCTCTCCAGGCACCTCTTTCATCATATTTTCATTCTGAATATAAGAATCACATACTGCAAGTTTGGTAGATGCATAATATATGCTGTCTAAACTTCACTCTCTTTACATATTTTACATATGAATTCTTTTTAATTGCTACAGTCTTTTATTTTTTTCCATTACTGCTATATTTTTTTCATACAGCTGTAACATTTATCCTGTCATCTTGTTTTTAGTCTATAGACAAAAAGAGTGAGGCTATCAAAAATATCCTGAATCAAGGTGAATTCTACCTGGTTGTAGATTCACTAACAAATCTAAACATATGGCTTTATTATGGAAAAGTCTGCCAAGATAAACAATTCTGGTCTGAACATAAAGCAAACTCTCTCTCTTTCTCTGCCCCCTTCGATAGGTTCTTACATCACACGCCTTGCCATAGAAGTTGAGTGCCTGTGTTCCAGGGATTCATTTGTGTTAAAGCCATGAAAAACTCCGATATCTTTTTTGGTTCTTTTATATAAATATTCTTACTGTAAAAACCAAGGGAATAAAAGTTGAGAAAACGTATAATATGTATATGACCACCAAATGTTCCTCAACATTTTCTGGGAGGAATCAGCAGTTCCTTATGAGGGTTACCATTGCTTAAAAAGAACTTTAAAAACAAACAAACAAACAAAAACCAAGCCTTTTTGTGAAAGAAAGTCAAAATAAGCATTTGTTTAATTAGTTTTACAGCGGAAGAAAATTATAGGAAAAAAGAGTTGAAGCTATAAAAACATTATGGTTTTAAATTAAATTCTCAATGAGAATTAGGTTGTTGATAAATTGAACAAAAGCAACTGACTGTGGTAGATTCAGAAAGCAATTTGTATACAGTTTATCAGAGTTAAATAGCTTTAGTACAAACACTGTTGTTTTTTTTTATCCAACATATTTTGAAGAGAGAATTATTAATGCATTTTGAATTCAGTAATTTCAGAACCCTTTAGCTAGGAGTCAATACATCTTCACCTGGAAAAGGGACTTCATACTGTCCATTCATTTTCCAACAATGGAAGAGTCGCTTATAAAACCATTAAAACATAACCTTAAAATTAACATGATGAACCTACAAGGAATAATTAAGCTGACAGAAAACAAATGGACTTGTGAAAGGAAAGGACTTGGAATGCAAGCTTCAAAAATACCCACTAATGAATAATTATTTTAATGAGAGTGTATGATCCTGGAGTAGATCACATTAGCTAACATTAACATAATACAGTTGTTGGATGCTGATTACACATACTCTTAGTTCCCATTTTAAATCTCTACTGAAAGAAAGACTGAGTGGTCACATGTCCAGGTGCAGTGCCTTTACTTCCCTTTTCATAGGGGGAGACCTACGTGAGAGTACTGGAAAAGTCATGAAAGTTTCTTGGGAATGCTGTCTTTGGGGATAGAGTTTGTTGGTCTGAGTGATGTATTCAGTAGCCATTGTTCAGCCAAGTTGCATTCACTACCACAGAATGTGTGGGCAGGTTATCAGAAGATAACTCTTCCCACCCAGGTATTGGCCAAAGATGTCTCACTAACCTATTGTTTTCTCTATGGTCCAGTGTAGACACTTATTATGAAACACTGCTCTGCTGAACACAGAGGATGCAGAGTCCCCCTGTACAATCTCAACAGATGGATGTACAAGATGTATGCCATAGAACATAACCATGTCTTTCTCCCAATTTATATCTGTCAGTGATAGCAGATGAATCAGTGATATCAAAATCTAGAGACTTCCAGTGTCAATGAGTTAAAAAGGGATATTTGCATCTGCCCCTAGAGGGCCAAAATTAAGTGAACCAAAATCTTGGAGAGGGAGAAAATTTACAGTCATTTGAGTGACCAAATGACTTGATGTGATCCTTCAGGAAGGAAGGTGTTTCCTTGGCTGATAAGGAGTTCTTGGAATCGTTGTGGATACTTCTCTGTAAACATCTGCTCTGTGTGCAGTGGCAGTCAAAAAAAGCTAACATAATGTTAGGAACCATTAAGAAAGAGAAATATAAGACAGTAAATGTCATAATGCCACTGCATAAATCCATGCTATGCCCACATCTTGAATACTAGGTACAGTTCTCTCCACCCCATCTAAAAAAAAAAGATATTTTAGAAAGGGGAAAGCTTCAGAGAAGGGCAAGAAAAATGATTTAAGTGTATGGAACATGCTCCATATGAGAAGAGATTAAAAAGACTGGGACTTTTCAGCTTGGAAAAGAAATGATTGAGGAGGGGTATGACAGAGATCTATAAAATCATGAATGGTGTAGAGAAAGTCAATAAAGAAATATTATTTACCGCTTCACATAACACAAGAACCAAGGGTCTCCCAATGAAATTAATAGGCAGCAGGTTTAAAACAAACCAAGGGAAGTACTTCACCCAACGCACAGTCAAGCTGTGGAACTCTTTGCCAGGGGATGTTGTGAAGTCTAAAACTATACTGGATTCAAAAAAAGAGTTAGATACGTCCTTGGAAGATAGGCTCATCAATGGCTATTAGCCAAAATGGTCATGGATGCAACCCTATGCTCTGGGTGTTCTCTAAACCTCTGACTTCCACAGACTTGACAATGGGATGGATCACTTTATAATTGCTCTGTTCTGTTCATTCTCTTTGAAGGAATTGGCATTGGCCACTGCTGAAAAACAGGTCACTGTGATAGAGGGACCATTGGTCTGACCCAGTATGGCCATTTTTTTGTTCTTATGACAGCAGAAGCAATTTTTGTCCAAACAAAAACACAATTACAAAAACAAAATATTTAATAATTAATAACAGGTGGCAAATTTACTCACTGACCAGAAATACTAACTGACCAGATTTAAGCAGTCATTGCTCTAAATAATTGCTCGAGGAGTAACCATGTTAATTTGAAATTGTCAAGAAATAGGCAATTGATATGGTTAAACATCCACTAATAGTTCTATATTCGTAAAAGTTTGAGCTAGCTATTAGGTGGTTGGTGGTATTTTAATATACTCAACTGAAGTTCTTTATTATTTAATCCCAATTTTTTTAAAGAGATGTATGGTTTTATTTAACTTTGGTACATAGTTTTTAGAGAAATCAGCATTTCCCATATTAATAAAGTGGTTTTATTTAGTTATGCGATTTTTTTGTGTTTGTGTGTGTGTACACACATTCTGAGATTGTTGCATAAATATGTCATGGAAGCTTGTTGTGCTAAACAAATACGATTTAGAATCACTGAGGGATAATAAGTGAGAGGCAATAAAAGGAGCCATTTTTCCGACTATGACCACTATAGCCAATGGAAGAAAATTAGAAGAAAAACTGATGAAACTATAAAAATATGGTATTGTATATTGTATGCAGTTAGCTGCATGCCCAACTCATATTATTATCAGGATGATACCTATAGAATTAAATTCTTAATTATTTTAAACTTACTTTAAAATATCATGCCGTTACCTCCAAATTTTGTTTGTAGAACACTAAGCATCTATTTTGTCTCACTTAAAATATGCCACACAGAAAATATGTTGGATTTACAAATAATTAAATCAAAGATTTAACATATATTAATATTGTCAGTATTTCCCTTCCAGTCTTAGATCAGCTCTAACAATGAACCTGCTGCAAGATTAGGGCCTTGCTGATAGTTAAGGAAGAAAAAAAAATTAGTGAACATTAGCTAATTGGGTATTGTTATCTCTTTTCCAGTGCTTTGGAGAGCGTAAGGCACAGTTTTGCTTGCAGTGCTTCTGTACAGTATTTTTGACTACAGTGTGTTTGATTTTGTGTAACTGGAAGAAGAATTTGGACCTGAGGATGAGATTTTCAAAAGTACCTCAGGAAGTTAGGGTCGTGACTCATGTTGAAAATCCCTTATGCATTTTCAAATATTGCACTGTGAATGCCTAATTAAAGGCAACTTTATCCCACTATATGTAAATTTAAGCAAAGTTCCGATTAGGGTATAATTTTTTTCTCTCTAACACTTAATATTCAGTAGCCTACTCTTCTGAATAGGCAAAAAAATATTCTTCACATACAGAAGCCTAAAATAATACTACTGGTAAATTCCCAAAAATGAAGACATTTGTAAATTGACTGTAAATGCTACATAAATTTAAGGTAATAAATTATGGCACTAAATAGATTTCAAGATCACCACACCTAAGGAATTAACATGGCTTTTAATTAATATATTGTTGACTGTCCAGTTGTGGGAGATACAAAGCCTAAGAATTAGGACTGTGAAGTGATTAAAAAATTAATTACAATGAATCGCACTATTAAACAATAATAGA
The DNA here is from genome assembly GCF_965140285.1 of Lepidochelys kempii. NCBI lineage: Eukaryota > Metazoa > Chordata > Testudines > Cheloniidae > Lepidochelys > Lepidochelys kempii. The sequence goes on from NC_136387.1 coordinate 28,271,109, forward strand.
ATACCATTTATTTAAATATTTCTACATTTTCAAATATATTGATTTCAATTACAACACAGAATACAAAGTGTACGGTGCTCACTTTATATTTATTTTTGATTACAAATATTTCCACTGTAAAAAAACAAAAGAAATATTGTTTTCAATTCAGCTAATGCAGGTAAAACAGAGCAGGGGATGTACATTTCTCCCCCAAGGAGTTCAGTCACAATTAACTCACTGTTCTTTTAATAAGCATCATCAGCATAGAAGCATGTCCTCCGTAATGTTTAGCATGTCTGGCACTTATGACGCCGGCTACAAAAGTGCCATGCGAACGCCTATTCTCACTTTCAGGTGACATTGTAAACAAGAAGTAGGCAGCAGTGTCTCCCATAAATGTAAACAAACTTGTTTGTCTTAGCGATTGGCTGAAGAAGAAGTAGGACTGAGTGGACTTGTAGGCTTTAAAGTTTTACATAGTTGTGTTTTTGAGTGCAGTTATGTAACAAAAAAAATCTATATTTGTAAGTTACACTTTCACGATAGAGATTGCACTAGAGTACTTGTATGAGGTGAATTGGAAAATACCATTTCTTTTGTTTATCATTTTTACAGTGCAAATATTTGTAATAAAAATAATAATACAAAGTGAGCAGTGTACACTTTGTATTCTGTGTTGTAACTGAAATCAATATATTTGAAAATGTAGAAAAACATCTAAAAATATTTAATACATTTCAATCGGTAATCTATTTAACAGTGCTATTAAAACTGTGATTAATCATGATTAATTGTTTTTTAATTATGATTAATTTTTATGAGTTAACTGCGATTAATTGACAGCCCTAGTTTGGACTAATATAGTCTTTCTGCCTCCCTTTTGTACCTCTTAACACCAACATTTGTTATTATAGGTTATTGTGACATCTTATGAACTTCCACCTTGAAAATGTAGAAAAACATCAAAAAATATTTAATAAATTTCAGTTGGTATTCTCTCGTTTAACAGTGTGATTAATCACGATTAATTTTTTTAATCACAGTTAATTTTTTGATTTAATCAAAAATCGTGTGAGTTAACTGTGAGTAATCAACAGCCCTTCTAAGAATGTTTGTTAAATTAGTGGTTCATGGTTTAAAATGTAAGATTTTGGTAATTTTGTTTAGTGCTCCCACAAAACACAAGATATAAATTTAGTGCCTTAAGGTATTGAATTCAGGAGACTAAATACTAATAAAAATGTGAATTGCTCTAAATGCTGAGGTCTTCTAATACCTTAAACTCCTCAGTGGAGTTAAGTCAGAAGAGAAGGCTAGTTAGCAAAATGAAAAAGAACTACCATCCTTATTAAGTCCATCCTGATTCTCTTCTGGGGAGAGTAATATTTGTTTGTCTCTTGATGTAAACTGTTCCAGCTTGTTAACTTTGTTGACAGGTGAAGATTATGAAGTGACCTGGTAATTTTCCTTCTAAAGATAGAGAAAAAGGGTGAGAGCAAAGTACATTTTCCTGCATTGTAAGTATGCTGTAACCCACATTTTCAGGCTGTCCTTATCACTTTAACTAGTCACCATTGAGCTAAAATTAAACAGAAATTGAAAAGACACTAATGCACAGGGTGAACTAATTTTGTCTAAGAGCAGTCAACATTCCCCTGCACTGTACTTTCTCATAATCCTTGCTTTAGGAGATAAACATTTTGAGTGTTTCATTGAGGGTTACTATACCGGGGTTTAATGTAATTACAACTCAAGCCACAGTGATATTACAGAATGAAACAATAGCAAACAACATGCGGGTGGAATGTGTTTAAAAATATTTAAGCTCTAACCTTATGTTCATGCCAAAAAGAATAAATAACATTGAGAGAATACATCTACCTATTAGTGTGTGAGGTTTAGAAGATTAATTCATAGTCACAAAAATAATTTCTGAAGGCACAGAATCATAGAATCATAGAATCATAGAATATCAGGGTTGGAAGGGACCCCAGAAGGTCATCTAGTCCAACCCCCTGCTCGAAGCAGGACCAATTCCCAGTTAAATCATCCCAGCCAGGGCTTTGTCAAGCCTGACCTTAAAAACCTCTAAGGAAGGAGATTCTACCACCTCCCTAGGTAACGCATTCCAGTGTTTCACCACCCTCTTAGTGAAAAAGTTTTTCCTAATATCCAATCTAAACCTCCCCCACTGCAACTTGAGACCATTACTCCTCGTTCTGTCATCTGCTACCATTGAGAACAGTCTAGAGCCATCCTCTTTGGAACCCCCTTTCAGGTAGTTGAAAGCAGCTATCAAATCCCCCCTCATTCTTCTCTTCTGCAGGCTAAACAATCCCAGCTCCCTCAGCCTCTCCTCATAACTCATGTGTTCCAGACCCCTAATCATTTTTGTTGCCCTTCGCTGGACTCTCTCCAATTTATCCACATCCTTCTTGAAGTGTGGGGCCCAAAACTGCACACAGTACTCCAGATGAGGCCTCACCAATGTCGAATAGAGGGGAACGATCACGTCCCTCGATCTGCTCGCTATGCCCCTACTTATACATCCCAAAATGCCATTGGCCTTCTTGGCAACAAGGGCACACTGCTGTCTCATATCCAGCTTCTCGTCCACTGTCACCCCTAGGTCCTTTTCTGCAGAACTGCTGCCTAGCCATTCGGTCCCTAGTCTGTAGCTGTGCATTGGGTTCTTCCGTCCTAAGTGCAGGACCCTGCACTTATCCTTATTGAACCTCATCAGATTCCTTTTGGCCCAATCTTCCAATTGGTCTAGGTCCTTCTGTATCCTATCCCTCCCCTCCAGCGTATCTACCACTCCTCCCAGTTTAGTATCATCCGCAAATTTGCTGAGAGTGCAATCCACACCATCCTCCAGATCATTTATGAAGATATTGAATAAAACCGGCCCCAAGACCGACCCTTGGGGCACTCCACTTGATACCGGCTGCCAACTAGACATGGAGCCATTGATCACTACCCGTTGAGCCCGACAATTTAGCCAGCTTTCTACCCACCTTATAGTGCATTCATCCAGCCCATACTTCCTTAACTTGCTGACAAGAATACTATGGGAGACCGTGTCAAAAGCTTTGCTAAAGTCAAGAAACAATACATCCACTGCTTTCCCTTCATCCACAGAACCAGTAATCTCATCATAAAAGGCGATTAGATTAGTCAGGCATGACCTTCCCTTGGTGAATCCATGCTGGCTGTTCCTGATCACTTTCCTCTCATGCAAGTGCTTCAGGATTGATTCTTTGAGGACCTGCTCCATGATTTTTCCAGGGACTGAGGTGAGGCTGACTGGCCTGTAGTTCCCAGGATCTTCCTTCTTCCCTTTTTTAAAGATTGGCACTACATTAGCCTTTTTCCAGTCATCCGGGACTTCCCCGGTTCGCCACGAGTTTTCAAAGATAATGGCCAGTGGCTCTGCAATCACAGCCGCCAATTCCTTCAGCACTCTCGGATGCAACTCGTCCGGCCCCATGGACTTGTGCACGTCCAGCTTTTCTAAATAGTCCCTAACCGCCTCTATCTCCACAGAGGGCTGGCCATCTCTTCCGCATTTTGTGATGCCCAGCGCAGCAGTCTGGGAGCTGACCTTGTTAGTGAAAACAGAGGCAAAAAAAGCATTGAGTACATTAGCTTTTTCCACATCCTCTGTCACTAGGTTGCCTCCCTCATTCAGTAAGGGGCCCACACATTCCTTGGCTTTCTTCTTGTTGCCAACATACCTGAAGAAACCCTTCTTGTTACTTGTTGAAGATTTTTGTTGAATATTGTTGAAGATTTTCTGTGAATCAAATGAATATATAATTTGAGCTGAAATGGTCCTTCCATTTAGAAAATTTTTTTTTACATTGGCAATACATTTGCAAGGGGTATCCTAGAGGTTACTGCTATATTGAGAAGGACTCTGACCCTCCCTATCCTGCAAAGACTTACCTATATACTCTGAGGACCACATTGAAACACAGAATAAAAAGACAGTCCCTGTCCCAAGGAGCTTACAATTGAAGTTGTCCCACTGAAGTCAATGGGAATAATCACATTGCATAATGATAAACATATGTGGAAGTCTTTGCAGGATTGGAACCTGTAAGTGTGTGCTCATGTCAGTAAAATCACACATACTGAAAACGTTTGCAGGATAAGGGCCCGATATGTAAAAACCAATAGCACCACTATAACCATAACAGTAAACATAAACTGGGGCCGGTTTTGTTCAACATCTTTATTAATGATCTGGACAATTGGGATAGATTTCACCCTCAGCAAGTTCGTGGATGACACTAAGCTGGAGGGAGAGGTAGAGATGCTGAAGGGTAGGGATAGGGTCCAGAGTGATCTACACAAATTGGAGGATTGGGCCAAAAGCAATCTGATGAGGTTCAACAAGAACAAATGCAGAGTCCTGCACTTAAGACGGAAGAATCCCATGCACCATTACAGGCTGGGGACCGACTGGCTAAGCAGCAGTTCTGCAGAAAAGGACCTAGGGATTACAGTGGATGAGAAGCTGAATATGAGTCAGCAGTGTGCCCTTGTTGCCAAGAAGACTAACAGCATATTGTGCTGCATTAGTAGGAGCATTTCTGGCATATAGAGGGAAGCGATTATTCCCCTCTATTCGGCACTGGTGAGGCGACATCTGGAGTATTGCATCCCCCCACTACAGAAAGGATGTGGACAAATTGGAGAGAGTCCAGCAAAGGGCAACAAAAATGATCAGGGGGCTGGGCCACATGACTTACGAGGAGAGGCTGAGGGAACTGGGATTGTTTAGTCTGCAGAAGAGAAGAGTGAGGGGAGATTTGATAGCAGCCTTCAACTACTTGAAGGAGGGTTCCAAAGAGGATGGAGCTCAGCCATTCTCAGTGGTGGCAGATGACAGAACAAGGAGCAGTTGTCTCAAGTTACTGTGTGGGCAGGTCTAGGATCGATATTAGGAAACAGTATTTCACTAGGAGGATGGTGAAGCACTGGAATGGGTTACCTAGGGAGGTGGTGGAATCTCCATCTTCGAGGTTTTTAAGGCCCGGCTTGACAAATGGGATGGCTTGGGATGATTTAGTTGGTATTGGTCATGCTTTGAGCAGGGGGTTGGACTAGGTGACCTCCTGAGGTCTCTTCCAACGCTAATCTTCTATTATTCTAATTGTTACAATATTCCATGTATATTCAATATAAATACTCAAATAAATAAATAAATAAATTTAAGAAAAGGACCTCAGAAAGTTGGAAATCAGTGGAGCTATTCAAGTAAGAAAACTTATTCACATTTAACTAGTTGCATGATTGGGGCCATAGGATACTAAATGAAAAAAAATATGATAAATGTATTTCAGAGTGACATTAAACTGTTATGTAGTCATTTGTTATGTCAACCATGGATTTGAAATGATTCTGTGTATCAAGCATTTGTTCAGATATAATGACATCTCTTGAACCAATCAGTTGCTATTGCCAGTGGCACTTAGCTCATGTTAGCATTCTGTGGAGCCATCAAATGATTCACTACTTTCATCAAGTGGATTAATCTGTGACATGCAAAATTAAAAAAAAAATACTTCCACATTTCTCAAAGCTGTGTTCTAAAAGTAAGAGTCCATTTTCATAGCAGGATTTTTCCACTGAGTAGGTGACCTTGATATTCATAGTCTCCCTCATCATTCATTCCAGATGCATAGCTCTCAGAGTACACAACAATGAGGCATGTTGTAGAGAGATGAAGGAAAGACAGTACACTCATAATGCCATGCTTGTGGGCTGGGAACTTCTGGATTCTGATTTAATTTTTGGGTGAATCTCCCATGGAAATTTGAACTTCTAGAACTGCATGCCAGATAATTGTAAAGCAATTGCTATCAGCCAGAGCTGTGACATGATTATTAGAAGGTAAAACATTACTTCTGGAAATAAATCAATGAACCCACCGTTATTTTCTGTTTGGAACTCATGAGGATGATGATGATAAGTTAAAAATAATAATAATAAACATTGTTTTTGTTATGTACCACTGGTATGCTCATCTTTTTGGAGATACTGGGAAAAATTCTGACCCAGCTGAGGTCAATGGCAAAACTCCCAATGACTTCAGTGGAGCTGGAATGTCAATCTGTAACTACACCTTCCAGCGAAATCTTTGGTTCCTTATTGTCAGCCTTTTAGTTTGGGGTGTAATGTGTTTTTTGTTTAGTTTTGCATTTTTTTTTGTAACTTTTGATATGAGTAAATTTGCTTTAGTCTTACTGTATTTTATTGCATATTTTTATGCTAGTGTCTCTCTCAAGAAGAAAGGCTTTATTCTTGCCCATTTTTTGCAGTGTTGATTTCGCCGGAATTCTGATTTAGAGAAAAATGAGGAGCCAGATATTTTTCGCTTGATGGTAATGAGATGGGCTTTGACTAAATAGTTGCTAATAGCAGATGTTGAGTACTGTAAGTTTTAATCACAGAGCTGAAGTATGATGAGTTCCTGACATTTTGAAAAGATATTAGAACAAACTCTCAGCTGATTAGTTTTAGTGTATAAGAGCAATGTGTAACGTACTTGTGCAATTGAAGCAAACTTACCAATTGCTACATATACAGATTTGGTGCTGAGAAGATTATGCTGCACTCTTTAAATTACTATTCCTTCAAGCCCCCCAGCACAACTAGGGAATTCCAGAAGGGATTGTACATTTCACAGGTCATTGGCACAGAGAGAGAAAGTGAGAATGACTCTCTAGGCCAGTGCTTAGTGTACTCCCCTGCAAGTGTGGGAGGGGGTGCTTGGGTTCCAGTGCCAGTTCCAATTACTATTTAATTATTTATACAAAGTGGAACAGCTTCAACAGGAGAGAAGGAGATAGCCCTGAGTCAGAATAGGAAATAGCTTGGTTGTTAGGGCACTGACTTGTGAACGGGCACAACTGGGCTCAAGTCCCGGCAGATTAATATCTGATATGTCCTTTATTTGAGGACTGTATATCAAAATGATTTTTGAAAAGGGAGATGGAGTAGGAGCATGGATTGATACCTTGGTCTCCCACGTCCCAGGCGAGTGTGCTAACCACTGGGCTAATGGTTGTAAGTGTGACATGCACCCACCACCTCTGTTTTTGTGCATGAGACCCAGTTTTGTGCCTCACGCCCATAATATCAAGATGTTTCATTCCGATAATATCTAAATGATTTATTTTGATGTTTCCATTTTTTTTCCTTTTGATCAAAACAATTAGCTGAGCTGTACTGAATTCCCAGAATGTTTCAGTTGGTGCTATTCCCTTTTTTGGGGAAAAAAGTTTTGGCTGAAAAATTTTGACCTGTGCTAGTTAACACAACTTTTCAAAAACTGTCCCCACTTTTATAGTGGCACCAAGAAGGAATTGGTGCCTTACTCAGTTCAACACAGTGAAATGTGAGATTGTTTAAATGTTAATATTATTATGCCCATATAACATTTGCCTTTTTTCCTTTTAAAATCTTTTTTTTTTTAAAAAGAGGGGGGGAAATAAAAAAGAAGCCTACATAAGTATGCACAGTTAAGTTCCAAAACACTAAAGAAATATAAACTACATTCAGCAATGCAGTGCGCGTTTGACAATGCAGCTGACAGTAAAGACCCTATACATTATATATTATACAGGAATTTTTGGCTACATTGGTAATCTTGTATGTTCAACAACATAAATTAAAATATATCAGCAAAAAAAATGGGGAAATATTCTATAAGTGTATATAGCAAAATTAATGTTACTGCTGGTAGTTTTTTCCTTTGTGTGTCATTTTGGCCTGCCATACTAGGAATTCTGTTATAATGCCTTTGACAGCCTGTCTGAGTCGGTGTCATGCTTTTGCCATCTCTGAACAAGCTCTTGGGTCAATATCTAGCCCAAAGTATTTATTGTTGAACTGACTCACCTGGGTTCTGATTCAGAAAGGTTACTTAAATATGTGCTTAACATTAAGCATATACTTAAGTCCCGTTGATTTAGTGTGCTTTCCTGAACAGTACTGCTTTCCTAAATTGGAGCTCTGTTACTGTAGGAAGCACTTAATTTTTGCATTTCTTGATTTAAAAATAAATAAATAAGATATGCAGCTGTGATCAAGAATCAGTGAATAATTTGTGAGTTTGTGAGGACAGATGAGAAACATTTGACTGATGGCTCTTCTATCTTATAAAATTATTAATTCCATTCTGTTATTATGATTAAAGTTATATTATTTAAGATCTGTCATTCTAGTAATTTTCAGTATACAATCAAACTTCTGTGTAATAGCGTAGCAGCCTCCAAGTGGATAGTTTCAAAGCAGCAGTGTTGTAAGAAAGCTGAATGAAAGCATAAACAACAACTAAACCCCCAAACAATGTCACTGTTTCAGCCACTCACAAGACACTGTCAACTTGATTTTAAAAAATTGACTACTGTAATTTTTGATGATGCATTCTTCAGCAGCATTTCATAAATATAAAGGGAAGGGTAAACCCCTTTAAAATCCCTCCTGGCCAGAGGAAAAATCCTCTCACCTGTAAAGGGTTAAGAAGCTAAAGGTAACCTCGCTGGCACCTGACCAAAATGACCAATGAGGAGACAAGATACTTTCAAGGGAGAGAAACAAAGGGTCTGTGTCTGTCTGTATGCTGCTTTTGCCGGGGATAGAACAGGAATGGAGTCTTAGAACTTTTAGTAAGTAATCTAGCTAGGTATGTGTTAGATTATGATTTCTTTAAATGGCTGAGAAAGGAACTGTGCTGAATAGAATGACTATTCCTGTCTGTGTGTCTTTTTTGTAACTTAAGGTTTTGCCTAGAGGGATTCTCTATGTTTTGAATCTAATTACCCTGTAAGGTATCTACCATCCTGATTTTACAGAGGGGATTTCTTTACTTCTATTAAATGTCTTCTTGTAAGAAAACTGAATGCTTTTTCATTTTTCTCAGATCCAAGGGTTTGGGTCTGTGGTCACCTATGCAAATTGGTGAGGATTTTTACCAAACCTTTCCCAGGAAGTGGGGTGCCAGGGTTGGGAGGATTTTGGGGGGAAAGACGTGTCCAAACTATGTTTCCCAGTAAACCCAGTTAGAGTTTGGTGGTGGCAGTGGAGATCCAAGGACAAAGGATAAAATTAATTTGTACCTTGGGGAAGTTTTAACCTAAGCTGGTGAAAGTAAGCTTAGGAGGTTTTCATGCAGGTCCCCACATTTGTACCCTAGAGTTCAGAGTGGGGGAGGAACCTTGACACAGCATATCCTTTGTGTGTATGTTTTGTTTTGATTTCTTAATTTGTTAAAAACAATGGTTTTCTACTCCTTGTTGGTATTTATGAGTCCGTTAATCAGGAAGAGATGATGATTCTGTAAAGTTGCTATGAAATTGGCTCTGTATAAAAGGATAAATCCTGACCCTTTTGAAGTCCATGGGAGTTTTGCAGTTGTCTTTAGTGGAACCAGTATCACACCCAAAGTGTTATCAAATGCACAAGACAGAGGAACTGAGGATGATAGAGAAGCATATGTTTTTCTTGTTAACTATTTTCAGTTCCTGTCATTTTAGCTCACCATCTGTCTTCTGAATGCAGGATCATGTCCTTAGGTGTTGTTCCTATCCCTATATCCCCAGTCTAACAAAGCAGTTAAGCACATGCTTAACCTTAAACACATGCTTGAGTCCATCCCTATTCAGTGTAGCCTTTAAGCATGTACTCAGGACCCATTGATTAAGTTAATTCTTAAATATTGTGCTGAATAGAGTTCGACATAAGCATGTTCTAAAATTTAGTGTGTGAGCAAGTATCAGGGCCTATAGTAGCTGCGAATTTTAAAGATAGAAATGTAATTTTGAAAAATATATGTATAAACCTTTTTCCTTCCAAATTGAGCAAGCTCAGTTTCAAATGCATTCATATTTAGATTAACTTAATGAAAGACCACCCATTTTGTGACACTATGGGGATGGGGTTGGGAGGTAGAGAATACCTTCATATTTTGTCTGCCCAGCTTGACAAGCACAATAGCTGCTGCTCCCAGATGGCTTATGTCAGTTTGCAAGAGGAAGATTGTAGACCTTGTACTAAAACACACACAATAAAATAATTTATTGTCAAAAACTGAAAAAGTGGTGTGGATGCTTTAGACATCAGTTTGCAATTAAATACCATACTAATCTTAGATGTTCATTTGTGAAAGGTGGAGCCTCAGCTGGACTTTGATTACTTGTGATTATGATAATTCCAACACTAATACAGATGTGTTGAGTTAGTTTCCCGGCCAGCATATGGAGACAGACATACATTAGGTGCTGCTTAGGCCTCAACCGGGGTACTGTGTCCAGTTCTGAGTGCCACACTTCAGGAAGGATGTGGACAAATTGGAGAGAGTCCAGAGAAGAGTGACAAAAATGATTAAAGGTCTAGAAAAAAATGACCTATGAGGGAAGATTGAAAAAATTGGGTTTGTTTAGTCTGGAAAAGAGAAGACTGAGAGGAGACATGATAACAGTTTTCAAGTCTGTAAAAGGTTGATACAAGGAGGAGGAAGAAAAATTTGTTTTTCTTAACCCCTGAGGATAGGACAAAAAGCAATGCGCTTAAATTGCAGCAAGAGAGGATTAGGTTGGACATTAGGAAAAACTTCCTAACTGTCAGGGTGGTTAAGCACTGGAATAAATTGCCTAGGGAGGTTGGGAAATCTCCATCACTGGAGATTTTTAAGAGCACGTTAGACAAACATCTGTCAGGAAAGGTCTAGATAATACTTGGTCCTGCCACGAGTTCAGGGGACTGGACTAGATGACCTCTTGAGGTCCATTCCAGTTCTATGATTCTATGATTATGCATATAGTGTTAGTGTATTCCTCTCAGTCTTACTTTTGCTACAACAGAGGAAATAATCCCAGTTGTCTTGTTTTGTTTTTTAATATCAGATGTATTTCTGATTTTTTCTTGAATCAAGATTTTCAACAGTCATTGCTTCTATCACCTCTCACTAGGGTGGAATTAGGGGTGGGGTGAAGACTTAAGAGATCATTTTCACATTGAAGAGAAGGTTTGTTTACTGGCTCTTTGCCAGTTCTTCCATAAGGACCTTGGATTACCTGCCTAAGCAGATCCTGCTCCTATGGATTAATGAAGGAGTTTGGTACATTAATGCAGCTTTGATTGGTCCTGCTCTGAGAGAACCTGTGAGAGTTAGTTGTTTGTCTAGGTACACCACAAGAAGGACAGGAGACTTGTTATGGGTTTTAATCAGGCCACAACTTTATTATATAGATAGAGTTTATTATATAGAGTAGTCTGGGACTACTCGGCAGATAAAGTGTACAGTGGAGACAAAACCATGCTTATTCAAACCAATTTTCCAGGGCTTCTACCAGCCCCCTTTCGTTTCCATCCAGGTCCCCCAGCTGACCCGTGTCATGGACCTTACCATCCACCACCCTCATAAGAGGGTTAAGGAGGGCCATGAGAATGGGGGTTGGGGGGAGTGGCTCCCTGCCGTACCAATCAGAAGAGTCCCCAATCCCCTCCCCCGTTCTCTTCCTTTATCCAGTACCTCCTTTTAAGTCCTTTACCGGGCCATTTATCTGGCCACTGGCTGCCCTCCCTATGGAGTACCTGCACTGAACATCCGCCCAACCTTACAAATAAGTTGAAACATATGACCTACCACCTTTTCTTCTCACCAGAAAAGGTCCTCCCTCACACCCGCTATGGGGAAGGTGAAAAAAACCACACTCCACCAAAGCCAATTCTGGTGGTGCGGAAAAGATTCCTTCCCAGCCCCCCTTTAAAAGGGGCAACTAGTGTAATGCCCACACCAGGTCCTAACCCAGCCTGCCATTCGCCTCCACTAGGGGAGGGAGGGTGGGTGCTGGCTTCCTCACTGCGTGGAGCAAAGAGATTCGCCCCACACAGGTTTCGTACCTTTATGTACATTCCGGGGCAGGGAGGGGTGAGTCATTGCTGCAAAGCTGACCACCAAGCACTGTTTTTTACAGCAGTTTCTGACCTCATTTCCTCTTGCCCCGCACCCCTCCACACACACAAAGCAGAGCTGCCCTTCCTGGGTAGGCTCAGACATACTCTGCACCACCTTAGTTGTGGTGCAGTCATTAGCACCAAGGATAATTCTCCTTCATCCCTACATTTCAGATGGATCAAAGAAGAGGCTGAATGTTATGTGCCTTAGCAGTTATCCCCTCTTTGTAATGCTGCTAGAAATCTAGATCATGGTATTATATTGGCTTCACTTCTGATTTACACCTGTGTAAATGAGAGGAGAATATATATCACTGTCTTCTATGCAGCCAAACATAGGCTGTCAAGCTGTAAAGATGCCTCAGGTCCTTGGGGTCTGTAAGGCATTCTGTTGCTTCCAGTGCCTCTTTATAGAACCAGGTGCTCATACTTCAATTCACAGATCTGGAAGGATGTCTTATAACATAAAACAAGATTTGATGTAGTTCTGACTTTGAATGTTTCTAAGTAGTCCATACCCTGATAAGTTCCATGAGCAACATCTATAGGATAGGCACATCGTCTGCTATTCAGAGTGGAAAAGGCAATCCATTTCAAGTGAATGCATTTCTCTCATGAGTGTCTTCCAGATGCCATAATAAATTAACAAGGAACTCTTTGAATAGTCCATGCTCACCACAATCCTCATGGTGTTGTCAAAATACTGGCTACAGGGGATTCTTTTCTCAGCAAGACATTTTTAAGGAATGTCATATAGGAAATTAGCAGACCATTGGGGACTCAAGTTAAACCACGGTATAAATGAATTCAGTGGTTTAGCAGAAGGTGACTGGCTTCAGAATAATAATTCTCTGGCCCCTGAAAATCTCTGATGCTTCTTGGTCTGAGTCTAAAATATTGAGGAGTTGCCAGAAGATGAGAATCATTTTGCACTGTTAATTAGGACCCTATATGCCCATCAAGGATGTGTAAAATCTCTTGTGTTCCATTCTTTGTGTGCCTGTTGTCAGGCCTTGTTGTTCTTATTTCATTATTTAGAGTCATGGGACCAGATCTTTGGGTTGCGTAAATAGAGCTATGCAGATTTACACCAGCTGAAGATCTGACACCTCAGTATTAGATTTGAACATGGGTAATTCTGATTTTGCTGCAATTACTAAGAAAAGAGGTTGTTTTTGAAAAACATTGGAAGCTCTTGGTATCATCTGGGTGGAGAACTTTTCTGCGATGTTATTGCTACTGAGTTTTTTCATGTTAAGATCATTCTGATTTAGCGTAGGTATTAGAGAAGAATAACAATCTAACTGTGAAATAGACTGTGATATTCCCAAAAGATTTTTCACTCTAAGAGGTTAACAGACCTCTGTGTGTTGAGCCAGCTCATTGAAAGATATGTGCTGTTCCACCGTGGGCTTCCAAGATGTTTAGCCCAGCAGAATCTGACATTAAAGAATTTCAGACCTACCTTAATAAATATCTTCTTGTCAGGAAAAGCTGTTTTCCCACAGTAAATGTATGAAAGTCAGTAGGTCTCAATGTGCTCCTCCATTTCAGGTCTGGAACCTCTACTTCCCAGAGAGTAAGACATTTTTCTTTTTAAAAAGATGGTTGGGAAAATTCAGTCTTTGATTTTAGTATATACACTCCCTAAAGCCTTAGGCCCTCTCATTGGGAAGACTGCATTTTATCACATATGTGTATTCATGCAAATATTTCAGGCTGGGGAGAACACTTCTTATTAGAGAAAAGAGTCTGCAGCATAACATTTTTCTCCATGATGTTGGAAAGGGATGAGGCAACATGTAATAATACTACAGAGAATAGAAGGGAGAAGAGCTTTTCACAAAAGCCAAAGAGAAGAGAGAACCCAAATTGGGAGAGCGGGATGAGAGTTAACACAGTACGAACCTTGAAATGGTAACGAGCAATACAGAATACAATCTGTCTTTCTCCCTGCTGTTTTATCTTTAATACACATTGTATCTTAACTTGCTGAAAGACAGAAACCCTTACATCTGCTTTTACTATAAAGCATCTAAATACCCCCCAAAAAAATCCTTCAATGAAAGAATAGCCTCCAGGTTTCATTGGAAATATGACTATCTTTTTGACAAGTTTAGTATTGTCAGTATGGCATCACTAGTATTGCCATTATGACATCATAAGGAGTGGCAGAATCATTGTTTAGTGGGATAAATATTAACGTTAGCTTTGCTGCTGTGTTTTCTGTCTCTTAGAGGTTTAAATCACACTCAAAGCATAATTTATGAATGTATCTACTGTGACAGGGTCGGGCCAGATGGCTATAGGAGCGTAATAGAAGGCAGATATATTAGCCCCAGGCTAAGTAGGTCCCCTTTCCCTGAGTAAGGTAACAGGGAAGGTTCCAGAACAATCAGGAACCTTCTGGAGACAATTAAGATAGGCTGATTAGAACACCTTCAGACAATCAAGAAGCTGCTAGAATCAACTAAGGAAGGCTAATCAGGGCACCTGTGTTTTAAAAAGGAGCTCACTTCAGTTTGTGGTGTGCGTGTGAGGAGCTGGGAGCAAGAGGCACTAGGAGCTGAGAGTGAGAATGCATTAGGTGTACAAGCATTATCAGACACCAGGAGGAAGGCCCTATGGTGAGGCTAAAGAAGGTGTTGAGAGGAGGCCATGGGGAAGTAGCCCAGGGAGTTGTAGCTGTCGCACAGCTGTTCCAGGAGGCACTCTAGACAGTTGCATTCCACAGGGCCCTGGGCTGGAACCCGGAGTAGAGGGTGGGCCCGGGTTCCCCCCGATCCTCCCAACTCTTGGTCAGATACAGGAGGATTCGACCTGGACTGTGGGTTCAGAAAAACGGCCAAGCTGAGGGCTGCAGTGCAGCTCCAAGGCGAACAAATCTGCCAATAAGTGTAAGACCCACCAAGGTAGAGCAAGAATTTTTGTCACACTACATATGCACAAACACAAACAGAACTTTAGCTATGAGGCCATTCACATTCAAATGACCATATACTATTTTATTAAAGTGATGTGTTTGTCCCTTCTCTATTAAAATGACTTTTGAAAGAGGCATCCTGCTTAAAGATTACTTCTCTGGTAGGAACATATGGTAACATCTTGTATTCAAATAACCTAATCTTCTAAAGGAAATGAAGTATCCGAGCGTACTCATTAAGAAATAAATTAATTCATCATTTTTATATTCATCATCAATCACCACTCACTTGTGTCCAGTTTTCAGTTAAGATTCTCTTAACAAAAACATTTTGTTCCTTTACTGAGAAGATCAATGATGAATTTTCATATTGTTTCAAGTTTTGATGGTAGCTGAGCTGGCACAGCTTCCAGAGATCCAAATTCTGCTTGGATTTGTAATCTCATTGACATGGGTTGCATGGGTTGTAACTCTGGGCAGAATTTCATGCAGGATGTCCTGTTTTGGTAGCGTTAAGTATAGTTAAACTATACTGCAGGGCATACGAATGTGATCAAAGTAAGAAAGGTTACTTATTTTTCAAGCTGCATATTTATGTAATTAGAAAAAAAAATCATTTCACTTCAAACTTTCACTAATCGTTATGAGTGGGTGTAAAGGTTACCATTAATTGAACTTAAGCTAAACTTTTAAATATCAAATACTTTTCATTTATATAAACAGCATAAAGCTTTTTTTCTGAAACCAATTTCTGAGAAAGCATCTCTCTCAGTAGATATAACCACTCTACTGTGGGGCCTTCTAAATAGCAATAATAAAGAAAATAAAACACATGATTTGTTTTTTCCAGAGAGTGTACAGGCTTGTTTTCTAACTTTTTTAAGGATTTGGATTAATATGTACTCAGTAAAAGGATTGACTAATATGTTGCTATCCATTTAAATTTCTGTTAAGAATAAGAATGCATGAAAATGATTAACCCAGCCTGCCACTTGTCTCTAGGTTCCTATAACATGAAGATGATCACAGTCTGCCATCATGCTGTTAAAATGATGCATAAGCCTACCAGCATTCTCAAATGATGGAGTATTATTACAGCCTCTTAAAAGTTGGGCACTGAGATAATTTGGCTGGTTTTGGAGGAAGAATGTACCATAACCCCTGTGGTTCAACTTTCATTGAATAAATATGGCATGCTGCTGTTTTTGTTCTCCTTGTGTACGGAAGAGCAATTAATGTGTCAAAAAAGAAACATCACAAAATGTTCTGAGTCTTTTCTTCAGCAAAAATTGTAAAACTACACTGAATCTGTTTTTAAAGTTATTGCCCAACACTTCAGGGTGATATATCCAAAACGTGAGTTGCAGTCAGTATCTCACACACTTTATTCAAAGCTATCCTAATGCTTCTATGAGTGTTATAACAACTAATAACATTATGGTACTTCTACATGTATATTAAATAAACTACCATTCTTTTAGCACTCTTACTCAAGATATAACCAGTACATACTGTATATGCTACAGAAATATCTTTATACAAAGTTTTTATTGCATATATCACGTTAATGTAGCTTTGGTGAGAGGGTTGCAAGTATTTGTTTAATTGACTATAACAAACTTTAACAATAGGAGTTTAGAATGGTAAAAAAGAGGGGGGATTTAGAGTTATTTGTGTCATTTTATATGTATATTTGTTTTGTATCCAGTTATTGGAGGAACCCTAGAAGACAGGGTGGCATTACATGCTACGTACTGAGAATGTTATCATCTATATGTATTGCGTTGTTTTAAAAGTGCTCTTATGCCTTAGATATAAGATCAGTATAAATGCTTGGAAGAGAGATGAGATTACAAGCATAACTTTAGAGGTGGGCAAAACACTTAAAAAACCAGGAGGAACACAAAAATACAAATATTTTTGGTAAAAAATTGAAAAAAAAACCCCACCCTAAAATGAGCAGGTATTCCTACAGTGTGCTACTGGGAAGTATGGATGGTTTCACTAATAATAATATATAATACTTATGATACTTAGCATTTATATTACAGTTTCTCTATGTACATTTTAAAGAGATAGGCTTATTCAAACTATTGATGTGGAATTTGAACTAAGCATTCTTCCAGGTATTTACAGACAGTTGAAAAATATCCCCATTGTGTTATGATTTGGGTGCTTCATAATCCCTTAGGATAGCTCTCTATGCTTCCTGCACTGCACCCAACTTGCTCTAGAGGGTTGACTTGCTCCCTTGGGGGCACCAGAAGAGGTTACGATTTTGTAGTGGGTGTCAGATAGAGACCACTCTAAAAGCCAGGAGCAACTTACTCCCTTATAATTAACTCCACTTTCTTGTGTTAATTTTTGGACATATTACAGGGTACTAGAGGTGAGCAGATAAGATTTGCTCTTGTCTGGGAGATATGTAGTAATGAGTTATGTGCACATTTTTATTTTATGTATGTATATTATTTTCCCTACAAGGTACTCTGTGCATCAGGGTGCTGGTATTTTGGCTACTCTATTTGTCCAGTATTCGATTCTCCTGAGTAAATGAACCCACTAGCATCCTGATGAGTTTTTGCAGATGAACTACTTCTGTCTGGGTTTCCAGTATGCACAGGAAGAAGTGCAGCACCCACTAACGTGGGAAAACATAAGAATCCTGCTGTCCTATTACAGGGACATGCAGTAGGCTGTGTAAAATAGAGTTCCATTCTTTCTGTTGGCTGTAGTAAACATCCCCCATATTACAAGCATTGTAAGGCTTGATGCCTGACGGTTACGTTTCCAAAGTGTTGTCAATTGTAGGAATTAGTAACAATCTTGTTTCAAACCAGAAAAATTACCCCTTTCTGTTCCTTTTTGGGGGGGAGGGAGATCACAATTAACAACTTCCTGAAAGTGTCTAGCTGTATGGAAAAAAACAGTTTTATATAATGGGTCTAGTAGAGTCCCTTCTTGCCACCCCAGTGTCTACTTTTTGCAAGAGATAGCCTGTACTGGCATAAACAATGGGAAAGCAGGTTAGTTAGGATTTTCTAATAAATGCATATTGCTAATGTACATGTATGTTTTCAACTATAGCAATAATTTCTCCAGTTTATGTTTCTGACAATGATTTGGAAACTCTGACAAACTCTCTCTAACATAAAATCAATACAAAGCAGCTTTCTGTATTGTGAAATACAAGGGCAAGGTTTCTTTGTGCTCTAAATGGGAATGAACAATGATTTGCTTCTTTATGTGGATGCTTGTGTTTATATTGTCTAGACCAGACTCAACCTGCCAATATCAATATGTTAATTGAAAGTTAAGTGATAATGGATGAGGAGCAAGGATATTTCTATGGCAGTACAATTTCTGCAGAACATTAGTGCATTAGTAGTCCGTTCTTTCAGATCTGAACTTAGTTAAGCCAATTCACAGATCAGACACTTAGTTTATATAGTGCATTATTATTAGTGAACATGGGTACAATACGTGATGTAAAGTTGAAAATTACATGCATTTACAAACTTACACTTTATAGCAAGGTTATAAGAGAACACAAACTGCAACTATAAAATGTTGTCCACGTTTTAAAATGCCAACTATTGAGCATATCTGGTTTAGGGGGAGCATACACAATAAAGTTCATGTGGAAATTGGGGTTTGCATACCTTAGTTGTGTGCCCCCATCTTTGAAAATGTGTTCCTTCAATAAAACAATTTCACGGTACATTAAGAGCTCAAATGGAGGTGTCATTTCACCTCAACCATTGTTTGTATTTGTTTGTATTTTGTACTTTCTTCCTATTATTGTCAATTTTAACTGTAGAAGCCCCAGGAGTCAGGAATAGGTGTTTTGAAGAAATCAAAATATATAAAACAATACAATTCCAGTTAATGGGAGCTCCATCTCTACACTAGAAAAGATGTGTTACCTCTACATGTTTAAAAAGTATATATTTAGTGCACTAACAGTAGGCATGTAAGTCCAAATTGTATGTGTTTTGAGGCTGTGATGTTTATATAATGTATTGGTTAAGGAAGAATGCATTAGTGACATGTACAAAACAGTCCATCTTCATGACCATGGCTTATCTTGCATTCTCACTGGACACACAAGATAAATATACCTTCGTCCTGAATGAGCATGTTTGTAAAAAGAAAAGGAGTACTTGTGGCACCTTAGAGACTAACCAATTTATTTGAGCATAAGCTTCCATGAGCTACAGCTCACTTCATCGGATGCATACTGTGGAAACTGCAGAAGACATTATATACACAGAGACCATGAAACAATACCTCCTCCCACCCCACTCTCCTGCTGGTAATAGCTTATCTAAAGTGATCACTCTCCTTACAATGTGTATAATAATCAAGTTGGGCCATTTCCAGCACAAATCCAGGTTTTCTCACCCTCCCTCCCCTTCCCCCCAAACTCACTCTCCTGGTGGTAAGAGTGAGTTTGTGTGGGAGGGGGCGGAGCGTGAGAAAACCTGGATTTGTGCTGGAAATGGCCCAACTTGATTATCATACACATTGTAAGGAGAGTGATCACTTTAGATAAGCTATTACCAGCAGGAGAGTAGGGTGGGAGGAGGTATTGTTTCATGGTCTCTGTGTATATAATGTCTTCTGCAGTTTCCACAGTATGCATCCGATGAAGTGAGCTGTAGCTCACGAAAGCTCATGCTCAAATAAATTGGTTAGTCTCTAAGGTGCCACAAGTACTCCTTTTCTTTTTGCAAATACAGACTAACACGGCTGTTACTCTGAAACCTGAGCATGTTTGTGTATAACAAGTACTATATTTTTAACTCAGCTTCTAGTTTTGATACATGTCCTGCACATTAGGCCTCCCCTTTGATTTTGCTTGAGTGCTGTTCTGAGATCCATTAGTTCTGCTTAAGGTGAGTTGAATAACACTGAAAATTCCCATAGAAATGCCATAGTTTTGTACCTATTAAGGAATGCAGAATATCTTCCTCTTACTCCAGCTCTCAGTCTCAGAAAGATCACCAGGCAGTTTAATCAGGTGGATAGCAATTACTTTACTTTCTTGTAGTGCTAATTTAAATTGTAACAGCCCTCTCTGTGTCAAAATTACATCCAGTTCTAATCTGTAAGAGGGGAAATCCTGTCCCTTCCTCTGGTGCCTGCAGGGTTCCTTGGCACTGGAACTGCTACCGTTCCTCTGTGCACAGGTTTGGGCGGGGCAGGAGGGGGGCTGTTATTATGAGATATGATGTGGACTGCCCTGAGGCAGGGATAGAAATCCAAGGCTTCACAGATTCTCCTCCATTCCCTAGTCAAGAGTCGATTATGGCTGTGGCTACAGAGCATCTGTACAGCCCCTCCTTGTCTTCAGTACCCAGCATAGGTATTCTGGTTTTGCAGTAGGAAAGGATTTGCTTCTCAATTCTTAGATGATAATGATTGTCTGGCTATACTAAAAGAAGGACAGGAGACATTTGACATGTGTTTAATCAGGCCGCAACTTTATTTTTAGATGTCTGGGACTACCCGGCAGATAAAAGTGTACAGTGCAGGTAACCCCATGTTTTCTGTAATTACTTGGGAGCTTTTACCAGCTTCCCCTCTTTTTCCATCCAAGTCCCTACAGCAAATTTATTGCCGGGACCTTACCATCCACCCACTTTGTAGGAGTGCTAAGGTGGGCTTTAAGAATGTGGGGTTGGCTCCCTGCTGTACCAATCATAGGAGTCCCCAACTATTTCTTTAATGAACACTGCTTTTTATGTCCTTTTCCAAGCCATTTATCTGGTCACTGCATACCTTTCCTATGGAGTACCTGCACTGGACATCCACCACAAGGAGGCACCAGCGATTAGCTTGGCTGCCTCCCCCACAAACCCAGCTGGATTCCCAGACATCTTTTACTGCCCCCCCCCGCCCACTTCTAAATTGGCCAAAACAAATCGGCTCCCAGGCTTTACAGGGAAACTCCATCCTCCTTGAATAATTTGATGCCCCAGAGTGACCAAATTGCTGAGCCCCTTAGGACCTAAGCGATTTGGCAACCCTCCTGTTAGAATCTGTCAAGCCTTGTCCACAGGGGTGGTGCTCCACAGCTCTCAGCGAGACCATGCGTGAATGCATGTCTGAAAACACGGATCTGCATCAAGTCCCTTCTTGTTCTGGGCAGTAATTGAACTCCTTTATACATTCCCAAGTAGTGTTCTCTAATGTGGGCCACATCATGTCCATCACTCCTGATGGGCCCCTCAGTGCACAGCAGTGGCATGAGTTGGTCCAATAACATGCTTCTCCTTCCATGCCAACACAGTCTTGCCCCATCCTGGACCCCGGTTGCCAACCCTTATGGTCACTAGGACAGCCACCTATGTGCATAAGAAAAACAATCCTGTGCCCACCAATCCACACCACCTT
The DNA here is from genome assembly GCF_965140285.1 of Lepidochelys kempii. Lineage (NCBI taxonomy): Eukaryota > Metazoa > Chordata > Testudines > Cheloniidae > Lepidochelys > Lepidochelys kempii. The sequence continues at coordinate 28,292,383 of NC_136387.1, forward strand.
GTCCATGGCTGGGCTGCCCACATCTGGAATGGAGTGACAGCACATTAACGGCAACTGACCACCCGAGGTTGCATACCATATTGTATGCTTCCCAATGCCAACCCCCAATTGTCAGAATTGTTTGCTCCCCTGTACTCTGCTGCACCACCACTGTTGTGGCCCCTGATTGCGAATGACCAAGCAATCCTTGAGTGAAGAGTGCTGTGTGGATATGGATAGCTCTGTAGCCCCACTGACAAATGTAACAGCTGGGAGGCGATTTCAAGATTGTAGAGGATGCCAATTGACAGTTGCCTGTGACTCCATGTTCTGCAACATCTGCTGCTCTGTAGTGGGCCTTTCATTGAGCAGCCTTTATGCTTCTGTAATTGCATGAATTTGTTAAGACTTGTCCTATAGCTCTGCCATCTGAAAGGAGGCAGTAGATCTCTATGCTACATCAGTAACCATCCTACTCTGCAAGTTCCATGTAGCTACCAGAATTTACTCAAGTTCTTGGCTGTCTCCTGGTGCCAGCTTCTGAAACCTGTTATGCAAAAGTGAGGCAAAGCATCTGCTATGCCAGTATAAACCCAGGAAAGTCAATAAAGTAATGGAGATTATCCTGGAGCCTATTTGAGGACCAAGCCGCAGAGATAAACCTGCAACTGTTGTGCAGGCCATTGTGTGAAGGGCCCTGCTACCCCACCTTCAATTGATTCCTGTAAAATCCCTCTGCCCCTTCTTTTTTTTTAACCGCTAAGCCCCAACCATGCCCATGACTTTTAATGTGTTTTGCTTGACTGGACTTTACATACCCCATCCACACCCATGACATTTAGTGATTTTGTGTAACTGTGTATTATTTATAATCCCTATGAATAGAATCCTAAAACCACAGGAATGTGCCTCTGTCTGCTTTGTAAAGGGACTGCCAAATGGGGAACCTTCACATCTCCAGCTGAACTGGAAATGGTGCCCTTGCCAACCTGTGTGTGTCACTTAATTTAACACCTGTGCTGGTTCCCCTTGTGACCCAGACTGCTCTGTGTAAAAGGGAGGCTCCAGGCCCAGGGCTGTACCTGTTAAACCCTTGCATTCCTAGAGGATGAGTCAGTGACCACGCTGGCCCTTTTGCAGCAGTTTTCATCTCCCCCTCCCCAAGACATAAAGCACTGTTCCCTTCTTTTGGTCATCCAACCAAACATCCCCCTGCTTATAGGTGCAGGGCAGTCATTTGTGGGAACAGCTGCCCTGAAAAGCTGTTTCCAATTTTGCCTCCCTGGATCTTTTCTCTCATGTGCAAAGTTTTTCATGCTTCTTTGCCTCTACCTTCTAGAGGGGAAACCTCAGAGTGTGAGGTGCTGAGCTGTGTTCTGAGCGTAAGCAGCTCTTGCTGGGGAAGAAAATAAGACATGAGCCTGAGGAAGGGGAGGAGGAAAGCTTCTTATGTGCTTAGTAAACAGTGGTGGCTGTAAGTGGGGCACTGTAACTGCATATCTGCATAACTGAAGATGAACTTCACCCCTTTCTGTACAAAACCTGAGAAAACAGGCTTTGGAAGAGGAATACCACAGGAATCGTGGACTATGGTTCATCTTCCTCACCTGTGTTTAGGGCAAAAAAAGGATATTTAAAATTTGTGGACACCAAATAATTTTCTTTTTAAAAAATAATTAAAATATTTATTTGCAGTGTTGTAGCTGTGTTGACCCCACAATATAAGATAGACAAGGTAGATGAGGTCATATCTTTTATTGGACCAACTTCTGTTGGTAGAAAGGACAAGCTTTCAAGCTTCACAGAGCTCTGAAGAAGAGCTCTGTGAAGCTGAAAAGCTTGTCCCTTCCACCATTAGAAGTTGCTCCAATAAGAGATATTACCTCACCTACCTTGTCTCTTTAAAAATATTTAGTTCAGAGAAACAAGAAGTAGTATGCCGGCTCTTACTCTGTTCCTCTTACTGCCAAATCAAGGAAAACCAAAATTTAAAAAATGGAATTACGGATACAGACTGTTCCTGAGACTATCTCGGGGATGCGACTTCCAATATTTTAGACACAGAGTTTCTTTTTATACCTTACAGGACTCCATGATTAAAACCAAGCAAAATAATCACAATTATTATCCATGGCTATTATTTATCCATGGCTAAAGAAAGGGGGAAAACATTAAACAAAACAATGCTAATGACAGAACAGAAATGATAAACTTGTTACTTCCATTACAATATTTTCTGTGTGCCTCTTTGGGGAGAGCTTTTAGCAGTGATTACACCTCTGGGGGCATTCTTTGTTCAATAAGTTAAGACCAAAGTATATTGTTTCCCAAATTTATGTGAGTGCAACTTAATATCTCATAGATACTTAAGCTCTTTAGGATTGGTCAAAAGAATTTGTTTAACAGAAGGTGTATGCTACTGGCTGTTGTTAATAACCAGACCTTTTATAATTGGACAAAGTAATCAATCATAAGTAAATCTTATGAAATTGAAGAAATTAAAATCCGTTATTTAGAAAAAGCCATCTACGTCACTGCCCTGAATGTTTTGAGACTGGCAGTAACAGATATTATGGATCTTAAATCCAGTTACATCTTATTGTTTCATTCTTTATCAACGTTGAGTTCCAGTGTCCTCTCCAGAAATAAATCATCTAACCATCTGGAAATAAACAGGATAAATTGTTAGTATCTTAAGTTACAACAGTCTTTCCATACCCCAGTAAAATCAATACAAGAGTTTGATATCTACTACTTTGGCAGTGTTTAGGTTAACTTTCTCTCACCAGTCCATTTTGAAGACTTGGGGAGGTTTTCTTTTGTTTATTTCTTCTAGTCTTCTCTGTTCTTCTTACCTGTTTGTAGTAGATTGTTTGGAGATGTGGTCAGGATGAGTTGTGGAGTGTTTGTGGTTAAAGCAGGGTAATAGTGTGTGTCTAAAGGGTGTTCACTTCAGAGATTTGAATAACCTTCTCCTTATTTTCATGAAATTATTGGAAAATATACCTCTTCCAGAGTTGTTTCGATTCAAAGGTGGTTGCTGTCCACCCTATCATTGGCTCAGTATCTTCAAGGGTTGTCCTTAGCAGCCTGTTCATCTTATGAAACTGTAGTATGTTCATGCATATATATTTATGTATAATTTTTTCTTGACAATTATATTTCTTTCTTTTTTTGTGGTGGGAGAGTCTTAGAACATCTTAAGTTTAGAGTTTTACCCCTTTCTTTTTTTTCAGTCCATTTTCGGGATATCCCTTCAATTTTATTGGCATTCAACAGGAAATGAAATTCTATTTTCAAAAAAATCCAAACACTCCTGTCTTTTATAGTTAACGTTTAGCATAGTTAAGTTTTGAGTTTTAATTTAAAATTGTTTAGTTTTCAAAACAGTCTTTTAAAAATTAAATAATTCTTAGAATGGCATTAGCTTAAATAGTTATTAAATAAGCTATTGATTCTTCATAACAATTTTTGGAAAAATGATTTTTCTTGTCTTCCTGAGTTGAGTGAGGGATTTGCTTAAGAACTGCCAGTAATTAATTAATTCTCCATTAATATAAATATTCTATAATTAAATGCCTTCTTATATTAGTAATTAGTTTTGCGAGGTCATAAGAGTTCATGTTGGTACATAAAGCATTTTACCATTTACATAGCAGTGATATTAGAAAATTATATTAGGAACTCTCTGTTTAGTTAATATATTTGCAAGTAGGTATTTCAAAATGGTGTTTGCCATTTCAACATTTTTAAAAAGTAAACAAAAGGCTTTAAACATTTCCAATTACACATTTTTCCTAGAGGCTGTTAGGGGGCTTATTCCTTCACCCACTTACTTCCCTGGTCCTTCTCGCATGAACAGAGAGCAACAATACCCGAAGTCCAAAGGTGCAAACAATTCGATGTTTATTGGGGTGAACTTCCAGCAAGCATAATTCCAGTTTCCTTCCTTAATATCCTCCTTCCCAGCTCTGACACCACAGAGCCTTACACCTGTGTCCCTGTTCCCATTCCTACCCTTAGCCAAACATGATTCCAACTTCCTTACTCCCATTCCCTGTTCCCATTTCCCCCTTTAGCAAAACATGATTCCAATTTTCTTACCCCCATTCCCTGTTCCCATCTCACACACCCACATGCCCACCCCCACCCACACCCCAGTCACTTCCTCATTGACTACAGAGTATATAGTAAAACTTGAGTTCTGCTTAGCTATACCTTAACCAATCATTTTCCTGAAATTTAACTAACCAATCCTAACATAATGTAACATGATTATGTAACCAATTATATCCCACCACCTCAATTAGTTTACACCCAGCAAAATTAATTATACAGCAGACAGGAACAATCACAGAACCAGACAGAGATTATACAGACAAACAACAGCAAAGTGGGAACTATAATGACAAAACAATACAGAAGTGAGGATTTCACATCCCAGCTATTGATAAGTGAGTTCTTGCCAGACAGGATGCTATCAAACTAAGTTTCCTTTTACATTTTCTAGGCACTTCCCTTTCTCTGGAGGTGATAGGAATACAATCCTGTCCTGATAGAGCCTAACAGCCCAATATCACCTTATTTCAATGTGACTAGTTTGGAATGTGAGGATGTGACCGTTCGCTTCCCAGCTTATGGCTGCCTCTGCTGCTTAGCCAAAGGCCTGAGCCTAAGCACAGGGCCACAAACTGTCACAGTAAGAGAAGGCCCTTACACCGGCAGACAGTGATTTCTTTCTTTTATACCTCTAGAACTAGCCAAGCGATAAGAATACACCTAAATTCTTAAAGTACAGGCCTTTGCAGACAGGCCTGAATATCTATATCCTAACAGAGGCTTTTCTGAATTAAGTTTTTAGAGTAATTATTCATTTAAACTGGGATATTTCTAGAATTCTTTGAGTGGGTTTACGTAGAAGTTTTTCTTGGGACGGTGAAAAATCCCATTTTACCTACCGGTAGATGTATTGCTCTGATAACACCACCATACATTACTTTCCACAATCAGGTCATTCCCTAAAACATTAATGTTTTTGTGAGATAAAGATGATTTTTGTATCAAATTGGTATTTTATACAAGAGGAATGCATCCTGGTGTAGACACTACACATTTTTGGTTTGTCTTTTGACTGAAACATCTTAGAATTGCAATCTGAAGGTTACAGCAACTACACTTCTATTGAATATTTTGCATAAAGCACAAATTTCAGTAACCCATACATCCTTTAAGCATATCAAAAAAGAATATAAAGTTAAAGCAAGATCAATTTTAAAAAGCAGCTTTTCTGAGTTTGTATAATACTCTTAGGGATAATAAACAGGTTTTATGTCGAAAGAAGAGTGATCTTCCTGACATTTGCTTGTCTCCAAGGTGACAGAAACAGAAACTTCCTGGAATTTCTTTAATTAGCTTGAACATTTTGTAACATAACTAGCTAAACATAATATATATTTTTCCAATATCCTGGTTATAACATACTTGTAGCTATATCTTAATATTTAATAAAGATGCAGATAAGTTTGTGATCAACTGATATAAAAATAATAGTCTTATTACTATCACTTTTGCATCAATATTGAAGTATTTCCCTCACATGTGATTAAGTCACAGCACTAAGATAAACTTGATACAGATAAAGATGATTCCAGCCCTGAGCTAGAGAGACAGCACTTCTCTGCTCTCCTTGTGAGTATTGGACCTGTGTAGTTGTTAATCATGTGACACTCCCTCCATGGTTCACTCTGCCCATTGACCTCTATATTCATTGTCCCCTCATCATGAAATTTAAATTCTGCAGAGGGCCATAGTTAGGACCTCAGAACTGAAGAAAATTTCACCTCAAACAAGGCCTCTGCCCTTCCAACTCTTGCTTATGGTTGCTAGACTGAAGTCCTCTAGCCACTTTGGAGCTCTTGAATAAGTTTCAGTTATTACACATCCTCTGGTCTTATGTAAGATATGAGCAAGAGAGTTAATTCTCTGCTTCCTGGTGATAGGCTGTACCTAATCATAGAACATAAGCGAAATAGAGGATTACGTGTCGTGTTATAAATGTTTTTTTGGGGTACTGTTAGGATGATCTGCATAATTCAGTCATGACCTTGCTGCTCGTGGGTAATGCACCCATCCTAAATGTATACCAATTAATATTTTTATGCTACATCACACTATCGTGTATGTGTAATGTTATAACTCGGATATATACAAGTGTGACGATATGTAATCTTCCAGCATTCTGAGTTAATGGAACTGTTTTGTAAACTTTCATACTGTTGATGCTGTGATAATTTGAGTCTGTTACAGTAGGAAAAATGTATACAGTAAACTCAGTGGCTCATTTTACCATGTACAGTAGAATGTCCTTTGTACTGCTATTTTTCCTTCTGTGGTTGGATTGAAAAAAGGCCTTCCTTTGCAGATTAGAGATACCACATGGATCACAGGTAGAGTAAGTCAAAGTGAAGTGAGGGGTGATAACAGCAATCAAAGTTGCTATAGGCAGTTTACATCTAAACAGCTAATAATTTTGAATTTTTATTAGCTGTGAAGTAACCAATTTTGTGTTCTTATTATAGCATGAAAATGGGCAAAGAATTTACACATATAACTAAAGATAAAATGATGAAACAGTATTTGGACATATTTAGCATAATCAGCTAACCCTGAATTCTGGTTCCTTCTGGACTTGGAATCTATGAATCCCAATATCCCATTATGGTCGAAAGACCCTACACATCAAGTCTTATCGTCAATATACAATCCAGAAATGACACTATGCCCTCATCCACTGTTTCAGTATGGGGCAGAAAGACCAAGCTTCCTCATGTGTACTCCCCAAACAGAAAGTAAGTCCTGTGAATCCTTTTCCTCGTCATGCCACTGGTGAGTAGCAAATCTACCTTCTAAATAAAGACCACATTTATGCATTTATCCAGTCCACAGTGCACAGATCTTGAATGCCCTGGTCATAAAACTAGGCTAGTATATTACTTATTTACCAAGGAAATTGCTATGATGTAAGTGTATCCCCGTTAGATGGACAGTTGGCCAGTAATTGAAGGCTGTGTGTAAACATGTCAAAGAGTGCAGGAATTTCGATTCTATTTTTAACCTTCCTTTAGTGTTCAGTTCCTTATTTTTACATTAGGGCAGAGTGGGCAATGGGCAGGATGGATTTTGCTCCAAACCATGTGATGTAAAGGGGATGGGGGCATATTTGAAATTGATATAGCCAAAGAAGCTTTAGACACTAATTACATTTCAAGTTAGGGTAAATTTTTTTAAAGATTTATGACAAAAAACATTTTGACCAACTTTGTAGTAAAAGTTCCCCTTTACTTTAAAAACATACCTGATCATTTTCAAGCCAAACCTATTGTTCAGGCTAAAGGTATAAGGGGACTAAAAATTCGGCTTGTAATAGAACCGGATTACAAAATTAACAATGGAGATATAACAACTTTATAATAATTCAGATTAATACAAATGTTGTGGGTCTCATTCAAACAAAAGACCAATCTTCCCTCTTTCAGTAATCCGATTCCTGCCGAGTATTGAGGTGAGATTCTATCCCTTATATATCTTTTCCTAAAATGCAAAATTCAACCTCAAAACTCAGATCACATTTACTGAAAAGTTTGCACAGTCTTGAAAACCACAAGCAAGGTTCAAGTGAATCACTACTTCTGTTCATGTATCAGGGAAGGATTTAGAAACTGGAAATGGACCTGAATCCAAAACTAAGTCTGAACACCCCAAAATTTTGGCAGTATTTGATAATAAATTTGAATACAGGGTAAATTTTGCAATTGGGAGCTATAGTAGTTCTCTTCTCTTCTCTTCTCTTCTCTTCTCTTCTCTTCTCTTCTCTTCTCTTCTCTTCTGGGTTCTTATATCATCTTCATCACTGAAGTATTTGAATATTTTCCAGTCATGCATTTAGGTCTCATCAACACAGAGCAGCAGTATGGACTAATGGGCTGTGACTTCTAAAGGGCACTAAGGTGTTGTGCATTAATTGTTCCGTGTAGACCCTGCTAATGCTCATTAAAAGTTCCTAGTATGTTAAAGTACACAAGCAAGATCTACACAAATCAATTAGTGCAAAACATGTTAGTGTGCTTTAAAAAAATCACACCCCCTTAGTGCACATTACCCCATTATGTGCACAAGCCGTAAGTGACGTGATTAATACCTGTCTTTCTCTCACTTTTCTGTCACTGCAGGGGAATTGTGTGTGCAATACAGTGTTTTGGTAGGGTTTTGTTTTCCTAAATATACACACTGCTATGTGCTTGTATTAGAGAAGGCTGTAAAAAAACTGTGCCTTGCACCTGGAACAAAAGATGGTGAGGTTTGTGATGAACCAAAGCTCCTGACTCAAACACCTCTGAACTTTCAGGCATTTTGAAATCCAGATCGGAACTATTTCGATTTGCTTATTTCTAAGTGGGAAACTGAAATCACAGAAAATATCACAGAAAATATCACAGAAAATATCAGGTTTACAGTCCTGGCAAATTGAAGTGGTTAAGTTTTGCATAGAACTAGTCCCCCTGCCAAGTAGCTAAAACCTCTCCAATTTATCAACATCCTTCTTGAACTGTGGACTCCAGAAACAGTGCCAAATACAGAGGTAAAATTGCGTCTCTACTACTACTCAAGATTCCCCTGTTTATGTATTCAATGGGAACAACAGGTCTTTTCACCACAGTGTTGCACTGGGAACTCGTATTCAGCTGATTATCCACCAAAACATCCAAATCTTTTTCAGTCTCTGCTTCCCAGGATAGAGCCCCCATACACTAAGTATAGCCTACATCCTTGGTTGCTAGGTTTATACATTTACATTTAGCCATATTGAAACACATATTGCGTGCTTACACCTAACTTACCAAGTGATCCAGAGTGATCTGTGTCAATGACCTATCCCCCAATGTTTGTGTCATCTGCAAACTTTATCCGTGATGATTTTGTTTTTTTCCAGGTCATGGATAAAAATGTTAATTAGCATAGAGACAAGAAGGAATCCCTGCAGGAACCCACTAGAAAAACACTTGTTCAATGATGATTCCCCATTTACAATTACATTTTGACACCTATTCAGTCTAGTTGTAGCTGTGTTGATCCCAGGTTATTTGAAAGGCAAGGTTGGTGGGGTAATATCTTTTTATTCAGCCAACTTCTGTTGGTGATAGAGACAAGTTCTTCTTCAGCTCTGTGTGTCTCAAAACCTTGAGAATCTCTCAACAAAAGAAGTTGGTCCAATAAAAGATTTTGAGACCTATCAGGTAGCCATAGTGCGCCATGTTAATTTTATATCGTTCTAGTTTTTTAATCAAAAGATCTCAAGTGCCTTATAGAAGTCTGTTACATCACACTAGTACCTTTATCAACCAAACTTGTCATCTCATCAAAAAAAGATACCAAGTTAGTTTGAGAGGATCTATTTTCCATAAACCCATGTTGATTTGGATTAATTATATTACCTCTTTAAATTCTATATTAATCAAGTCAGTCACTCCAGTATCTTGCCCAGAATCGATGTCAGAATGACAGCCCTATGATTACTGGATCATCCCATTATGCGTTTTTTTTTAAATTGGCACATTAGCTTTCTTCAAGCCTTGTGAATTTCTCCAGTGTTCCAAGACTTACTGAAAACCAACATGAATGGTCCACTCAGTTCCTCAGGCAGTCCAGACTGCTGATTTAAAAATGTCTAATTTTAGTAGTTGCTGTCTAACATGCTCCAGAGATACTAGTGCAATGGAAATGAACACTTCTGCCATTTCTGTATTATTATTGGTTTCTATCTAGTATCTACCAGTTCAATCTAGAAACGGACGAACGCCATAGTTAGGATACTTTCTGTTCCTAATATACTTTAAGAACTCATTCTTATTGATCTTAACTCAGCTAGCCAAGAAGTCTTCTCGTGTCCCTTAGCTTCACTGATGAATTTTCTACAGCTCCTCGCTTCTGAATTACATTTATTACTCTCAACTTCACATTTCTTCTATTTGTTATATATTATATTTTTATAGTTGTCTTCACTTCCTCTCTAAAATAGGTCATTTTTGCGAATATGGCCTTCTTCCTTGAGTGTGGCTTTTTAGGCATCTAGTAAAGTGTTCTTAAACAATTCCCAATTATCATCCACAATTTAAATTAAATTCTTCCTCTCAGCTGATATGGCTCATCATTATTTTAAACTTTGTTAAACTGGTCCTTTAAAGCATCAAGTATATGCTTTATACTTATTAGATATCTCGTTGGTCTGGATTTTGTTTTGTTGGCACATTATAAATGTGATCAAAGCATGATCACTTGTACCTAAGTTACCATTATTTTGTAGTTCTGTGGTCAGTTCCTCTTTATCTGTAAAGATGAGATCTGATATAGAATTTCCTCCTGTTAGATGCAACACTTTTTGAGTTAGGAAATTGTCTATAATATTTTAAATTCCATGAATATTTTAACTCTGGCAGCATGAGACCTGTAGCATGTGTCACTCAGATCAAATTTCCCTATGATCACACAGCCTACACATTATAGATAGGTGTATAAGGAGCTAGTCATCCTGTTCCTAAGTGTAATTTAGTGATCTGTAGCAGAAACCAACTAATACCCCATCATGTGCTTTATCTGTTAGGACATTGATCCATAAGCATTCAGGAGATCTGGATTCTGTTCCCTGCTTTGCCACAGTCTTACTGTGTGGTTTGCAGAATGGGGATAATGCTTCCCATGCTCACAGATATGGCGGTGACAGGTATCACAGCTTCTAAATAAATGAAAAGAAAAGGAGTACTTGTGGCACCTTAGAGACTAACCAATTTATTTGAGCATGAGCTTTCGTGAGCTACAGCTCACTTCATCGGATGCATACCATGGAAACTGTAGCAGACTTTATATACACACAGAGAATATGAAACAATACCTCCTCCCACCCCACTGTCCTGCTGGTAATAGCTTATCTAAATAGCTTATCTATTACCAGCAGGACAGTGGGGTGGGAGGAGGTATTGTTTCATATTCTCTGTGTGTATATAAAGTCTGCTGCAGTTTCCACGGTATGCATCCGATGAAGTGAGCTGTAGCTCACGAAAGCTCATGCTCAAATAAATTGGTTAGTCTCTAAGGTGCCACAAGTACTCCTTTTCTTTTTGCGAATACAGACTAACATGGCTGTTACTCTGAAACCTAAATAAATGAAATAATTATTCATGACGGAATTTTTTTAAAAAAAATCAGAAATACAAACACAAATGTCTGTGGCTTTAGTTTTATACACTTTATCATCTACAAAGTTCCATTCGCATCTGTGGTGCTGAATATATTGTTTAATAACATGTCCATGGTATAAATCCACAAACAGTGGAAACTGAAGCAAGAGCAATTGAAGAAACCCAAACAAACCAAAACCCCAGCAAACAGATTCAGACTCTGAAACTTCAATTTTTTTTACACAGGAAGAATGAAGGATGGATTGTTAGACTTAACTTTGAATTTCTGTAGCTTTCGACAGTTTGTGTCACCACTGTAAAAGGGATGCTATTGTGCTTGATTTGGCCAGAATTTTGATCTACTTCCTTTTTTGTATAACTCTCATCAAAGACCATGGAATTCTTTATATGTGTTTTTCACCGCTGGGAACAAATGTTGCAATGTTCTTTTTTCCCCCCTATTATAAAAAAGATCAATGCCAGCAGCCTAACAATCCTGTTATAGCAAACCACTGTTCGCATATGATTCAGGGAAATAATTTGGTAAAGAAATAGATTTAAGTTTCAAGCTTCTAATGGATTATTACAAACAGTGGAGAAAAAATATGATTTTAAAAATAACTGTAAGTATCCTGATATCCTTTTAATGTGATTTAGACATGTCTTTGTGTATTTAATAACTATACATTAATTTCAATTAACTACTAGCAAGTAGCCTACAGAAAGTAGACATAAAGATCAGAATGGCCCTCCACTGTATATATTTGTTTATTCATATTAGTTCTACTTCCTTCCTCCACTGACTTCCTTCGACACAATAAATGGTATTTAGGGCTCTTCAGCACATGATAGCAGTGGTCATTCAAGAGGGCAAGGTTTATGTAGAAGGTAATTCAAGAAGGTATTCTCTTCCCAGCACTCACTAAAATCTGGATAAGATCCTTCACCCCATGGTGACCCTCCCCTGAGATCTCAACACTACTTCTGGAGCTGCCCTTTCCCAGAAGGGCATCTCTTTCTCTCATACATTCTGCCTCTTGAAGTCCCCAAAGGGAATATGGTGGATGAGCTTCAGGCTTTCCTCTCCTACTCCTGCTGCTTTCAGACTCTTCCTTCTCCATGATACTCCCTATGACTCTCCTTTCAGTGACCATGTTGCTCATCAACTATGTGAATTCCTTACTGCTTACTTGAAATCTTGATTTGGCTGCTTGTGACATCACAGTTATGGAGATGGTTGTGATATTAGAGTGGCAATTTTGCCTTCTACAAAAAAGTAAACTGTAAAAGCAAAAGAACTCCTAAACAAAGATGAAGCGAACCACCCATACAGTTGTGCTATGTCTTTAAAATCCACAGGGTAAATTACGTCCAAACGAAAATATACATTCAGACTTTTACTAACTATTGTGTAAATAAGAGTTTTAATACAAATAAGAAGGAAACTACACATTGTTTTCTTTTTTTATGACCATGCCCACTCCCTCAAGTAACAGAAATGTAACTACAAAAATGGTTAAAGTATTCTTAAGGGGCCTATTTTAACCTACTGCTGCAAAGACGTTTAGGGTCAGGGCTGAAAATCTGGATGGATATTCTTGTTTTAATCTAAACCATTGTGTCTAAAGGAGGGTTTGTGTGTGTGTGTGTGTGTGTGTGTGTGTGTGTGTGTGAGCATGGATTTTTGTCCTTGTTTCTATGTGTTTAAGGCTTTAAGACAGACCATTAATGTTACTTTAATATAGTGTTTTGTGGCTGAATGTTCTGTTATAGATGCAAGTTGAAATAGATTGAATTTAAAACGAATAGATATTACTGAATACTCAGAGAATTCTTCTTCCATGCTGCGCTAAGGAGAAGAATACCTTTAAATAAGGCATTTATTAGCTCATAGTTAATTTGGGACAAAATACTGCACTTAACGTTTAGTAAATGGAAATTAGAGAGTCTCATGCTGATCAGATTCCTTTTTTGCTCGTAAATTTTACTCATTGCTCTAGCTGTGGCATTTTTGATACCAACTAATTAGGTTCATTCTGTGTAGATGGACAGCTAAAGTGACTCAGCAGGGCAGAGTTAAATTAGCTCCGTCCATCCGTGCTACACTTGTTAGTAAGTCATGAATATCCTCATATTGGCTGCTTATTAGTTGGTACATTGCAATATTTTCTTTAGAAAACTTATGAATCATGAGCTAAAAATTACTGTACAAGGTTTTTAGACATCTTGAAGGTGATTATGCTCATGCATGAAAATATTCTTTAGCCTAGAACTTTGCCCAAAAATGTTTTAATCCTTTAATAAATACATCAGCTCATTAAAGTACCTTGGAAACATATAGCAATCTTTTCTCTTTTGAATATGATTTCTTCACAAACATTTGCTTATATGATGAAATGTAATGTTAATTTTCCTCATAAGAAATACAGAAGTTGTTTTAATTCTTGAATTAGGTGTAAAAATATTTTGCATAAACATTATTTTGACGCAAATAATTTTTTCCCGGTTGCCACAGAATAAATATGTGCACCATCTCTCCTATATCTATGTATGTATATATATAGCATGAGTGTAAACACCTGAAGTTATTTTTTCAGTATCCACATAACGTTTTTTTTTTAACCAGAAGCGGTACGAGTATTGAAGTACTGCTAACCTATATTTTGATATGTGCTTGGGCTCTAGAAAGCTAGAAGAAGAAAAATCTGTACTAGGAACATTGCTGAATATCCACATCTCAAGGGCAAAATTTACATCACACTATTACATTATGGATAGACATGGATGACTTATATAATTTTCTTACAAAAAAAGTTCTGGAGGCCTTGCTGTTACTTGTTCTTTGTACCTATTATTCTTATCATGACCCTCTCTAATTTAACAGTGTCTTCTGGGAACATCTGAGACACCTATCATCTTGGTATTTAATCACTGATGAACAGAGCTTGGAAGTGAAAAAGCATAACAATACTGACACCACTCCAAAAAGTATTATTGCACCTCTGTCTTTTCTAGGTATAATTGAATAGCCATGTCTTTTTCTCAACCGTCCAAAGATGAAGGAACAAAATCAATTTGCCTGTGTATCACTTAATTTTTTTTACATGGTGAAAGCTTTATAGTCAAGAAGATATGTCACTATATGTAGAAGTAAGAAGTTGGTTCTGAGCATCTCTAACAACAGATTCAGAGTAGCAGCTATGTTAGTCTGTATTTGCAAAAAGAAAAGGAGGACTAGTGGCACCTTAGAGACTAACAAATTTATTTGAGCATAAGCTTTCGTGAGCTACAGCTCACTTCATCGGATGCATCGGAGCTGTAGCTCACGAAAGCTTATGCTCAAATAAATTTGTTAGTTTCTAAGGTGACACAAGTACTCCTGTTCTTCTAACAACAGTAGGATTTTGTCCACTCTGAGCCACATGCTACTCACTCAGTCATGCTTCCCACTGAGGACAATAGAAGCTTTGTGTAAATTAGGTGAGAATTAGCCATCGATGTAGCAGCCGTGTTAGTCTGTATTCGCAAAAAGAAAAGGAGTACTTGTGGCACCTTAGAGACTAACCAATTTATTTGACCATAAGCTTTCGTGAGCTACAGCTCACTTCATCGGATGCATAAAGTGGACAATGCAGTGAGGATGTTTTATACATACAGACCATGAAAAAATGGGTGTTTATCACTTCAAAAGGTTTTCTCTCCCCCCCGTCACCCCACTCTCCTGCTGGTAATAGCTTATCTAAAGTGATCACTCTCCTTACAACGTGTATGATAATCAAGGTGGGCCATTTCCGCACAAATCCAGGGTTTAACAAGAACGTCTGAAGAACAGTGGGGGGGGAGGAGTAGGAAAAAACAAGGGGAAATAGATTACGTTGCATAATGACATAACCACTCCCAGTCTCTATTCAAGCCTAAGTTAATTGTATCCAATTTACAAATTAATTCCAATTCAGCAGTCTCTCGCTGGAGTCTGGTTTTAAAGTTTTTCTGTTGTAATATCGCAACTTTCATGTCTGTAATCGCATGACCAGAGAGATTGAAGTGTTCTCCAACTGGTTTATGAATGTTACAATTCTTGACATCTGATTTGTGTCCATTTATTTTTTTACGTAGAGACTGTCCAGTTTGACCAATGTACATGGCAGAGGGGCATTGCTTGCACATGATGGCATATATCACATTGGTAGATGTGCAGGTGAACGAGCCTGGTGGCTGAACTTTGTGACTTTGTCCTCACACATAACTATTTCACATTTGGGGACAATGTATACCTTCAAACCAGCGGCACTGCTATGGGTACCCGCATGGCCCCATAGTATGCCAACATTTTTATGGCTGACTTAGAACAACGCTTCCTCAGCTCTTTTCCCCTAATGCCCCTACTCTACTTGCTCTGTATTGATGACATCTTCATCATCTGGACCCATGGAAAAGAAGCCCTTGAGGAATTCCACCATGATTTCAACAATTTCCATCCCACCATCAACCTCAGCCTGGACCAGTCCACACAAGAGATCCACTTCCTGGACATTACGGTGCTAATATGTGCTGGCCACATAAACACCACCCTATACCGGAAACCTACTGACCGCTATTCCTACCTACATGCCTCCAGCTTTCACTCAGACCACACCACACGGTCCATTGTCTACAGCCAAGCTCTACGATACAACCGCATTTGCTCCAACCCCTCAGACAAACACCTACAAGATCTCTATCAAGCATTCGTACAACTACAATACCCACCTGCTGAAGTGAAGAAACTGATTGACAGAGCCAGAAGAGTATCCAGAAGTCACCTACTACAGGACAGGCCTGTCAAGGTTCCTTCCCCACTCTGAACTCTAGGGTACAGATGTGGGGACCTGCATGAAAACCTCCTAAGCTTACTTTTACCAGCTTAGGTTAAAACTTCCCCAAGGTACAAACTAATTTTACCCTTTGCCCTTGGACTTCCACTGCCACCACCAAACTTTATCTGGGTTCCTGAAAAAACATAGTTTGGACACGTCTTTCCCTCCAAAATCCTCCCAACCCTTGCACCCCACTTCCTGGGAAAGGTTTGGTAAAAATCCTCACCAATTTGCATAGGTGATCACAGACCCAAACCCTTGAATCTTAGAACAATGAAAAAGCATTCAGTTTTCTTACAAGAAGACTTTTAATGGAAGTAAAAAAGGAAGCACCTCTGTAAAATCAGGATAGTAGATACCTTACATGGTAATTAGATTCAAACATAGAGAATCCCTCTAGGCAAAACTTTAAGTTACAAAAAGACACACAGACAGGAATATTCATTCTATTCAGCACAGCTATTTTCTCAGACATTTATAGAAATCATATTCTAACACATACCTAGCTAGATGTATTACTAAGTTCTAAGACTCCATTCCTCTTCTGTCCCTGGAAAAAGCATCATACAGACAGACACAGACCCTTTGTTTTCTCCCTCCTCCCAGCTTTTGAAAATATCTTGTCTCCTCATTGGTCATTTTGGTCAGGTGCCAGCGAGGTTACCTTTAGCCTCTTAACCCTTTACAGGTGAGAGGATTTTTCTTCTGGCCAGGAGGGATTTTAAAGGGGTTTATCCTTCCCTTTATATTTATGATAAGGCCTAACAAAGAAAATAACAGAATGCCACTAGCCATCACCTTCAGCCCCCAACTAAAACCTCTCCAACGCATTATCAAGGATCTACAACCTATCCTGAAGGACGACCCATCACTCTCAGAAATCTTGGGAGACAGGCCAGTCCTTGCCTACAGACAGCCCCCCAACCTGAAGCAAATACTCGCCAGCAACTACATACCACACAACGGAACCACTAACCCAGGAACCTATCCTTGCAACAAAGCCCGTTGCCAACTGTGCCCACATATCTATTCAGGGGACACCATCACAGGGACTAATAACATCAGCCACACTATCAGAGGCTCGTTCACCTGCACATCTACCAATGTGATATATGCCATCATGTGCAAGCAATGCCCCTCTGCCATGTACATTGGTCAAACTGGACAGTCTCTACGTAAAAAAATAAATGGACACAAATCAGATATCAAGAATTATAACATTCATAAACCAGTTGGAGAACACTTCAATCTCTCTGGTCACACGATTACAGATATGAAAGTTGCGATATTACAACAGAAAAACTTCAAAACCAGACTCCAGCGAGAGACTGCTGAATTGGAATTAATTTGTAAATTGGATACAATTAACTTAGGCTTGAATAGAGACTGGGAGTGGTTAAGTCATTATGCAATGTAACCTATTTCCCCTTGTTTTTTCCTACCCCCCTCCCCACCCCCACTGTTCTTCAGACGTTCTTGTTAAACCCTGGATTTGTGCTGGAAATGGCCCACCTTGATTATCATACACATTGTAAAGAGAGTGATCACTTTAGATAAGCTATTACCAGCAGGAGAGTGGGGTGACGGGGGGGGGGAGAGAAAACCTTTTGAAGTGATAAACACCCATTTTTTCATGGTCTGCGTGTATAAAACATCCTCACTGCATTGTCCACTTTATGCATCCGATGAAGTGAGCTGTAGCTCACGAAAGCTTATGCTCAAATAAATTGGTTAGTCTCTAAGGTGCCACAAGTCCTCCTTTTCTTTTAGCCGTCAATGTGTTGCCCATGATCAGTGCTCCCATTCAGTGCTGCTGGTGGAATCATGATACATGAAGGGTTTTCCCTTCATTCCTCCAGTGCAGGGGTTCTCAAATTGGGGTTTGGGACCCCTCAGGGGGTCACGAGGCTATTACATGAGGGGTCGCGAGCTGTCAACCTCCACCCCAAACCCTGCTGTGCCTCCAGCATTTATAATGGTGTTAAATTAAAAACACTTTTTTATATACGTATAAGGGGGGGTTGCACTCAGAGGCTTGCTATGTGAAAGGGGTCACCAGTAAAAAAGTTTGAGAGCCACTGCTCCAGTGTAAACATTCCCGTTTTTTTCAGAGATGACTCAGGCAGATTTCCCAGATTATACATATGGTTTCAGAGTAGCAGCCGTGTTAGTCTGCATCCGCAAAAAGAAGAGGAGTACTTGTGGCATATGGTTTGTTATAAATTAGGTTTAACTGGAGGAAATGAGTTGGAAAGCAAAAGTGTACTTTCACCAGTGTTGTATGTGCAAGTCATGGTGAGTGATTTTTTTTAAAAGGATTTGCCTTCTTAAATATAATTTATCAAACCAACTTAAATATAAATAGATTTACAAGGATTAAAATTTTATTAGTAATTGTTAATTTGACCATACACAGACAAACGGTCAAAAATATTTCCATGGATACTAATTGAAAATTTCAGATGGACTATGTAAGAAAATGCTGCTTGAGAATTTAGAGTTTGATTTAAGGATATTTACTTTGTATATTTTGATATGTGATGTTGACATTTTGTGTTTTAGCAGTAATAAGTATTGACCCGTGATCCCTCACCCGATCTTAGGGAAGGTTGTTATTCAAGATTATACTATATATCATGTGCTAAGGCATGCTAAAATGCTTTAAGATGATAAAATGAAAGTCATTACAGCTGTAATAAGTAGAAAAACATAAAATATGAATCAATATTTGAGATCAACTTTGCAATAAGTTGAAGCCTAGTAAGGCCTATTAGATTTGCTAGTTTATGTATTGTTAGCTTAAATAGCAGGTAGTTAGCATGAGTGTTTGACCAAAGGTCACAATATTTAGAAATAAGTATCTTGTTTTGTTCTTTTGCCATTTATTTGTTTATCACAACAGGTTTCAAGGGGATTTTGGTATATGGTATTTTTGGTATAAAACTAAGAGCATTAACATGTTGAAAATATTGGGAAATTGTTTGATGTGAATAGCTTATATCATCAGTCAGAACACCAGTTATGGTTTCTCCATATGGACAGGGGGCCAAAGGGTAATATACATATAGTCACCAAACACGTGGGGTATATAGAAAAGGGATACAAAATAAGGTGTATGGTGGGCCATCTGGATGATAGGATGGCAGAAGCCTGGATCATCACATCACACTTTTGACATTCTCCACTTACTTTTCTTTCCATCTTCTCATCTGATAATTCTAATGGTCTCCATAAGGTTGTGAGTATGCACAAGGCAGTGGATTGTTTTGCTATATTTACATTGCTTCTACGATTTCTATTGTACTTGTATGTTTTTTGTACTTAAATAAAATTTTCCTGTCTGTAGGTGTGATACACCCTGCATCTCCTATAATAAATGTATGTAGCCACCTGCATAAAATAACCTGTTACTAATAACTTGTGCAATTTTGCACTCTGAATTAATCATATTACATAAAACTTTAACTTCTAAAAATCTGTGTCTTAGTTTGACCCCCCCCACCTTGACCCTCCTCATAATTTCCCATACCTGTGAAAATTTTGACTGATAAAAATTTAAAAAATCGATAATTTTGTGCAACTGAAAATTTAAATAGAAAAAGTGCTTAAAAATATCAAATTACACTAAGCCTAAATACAAGATAAAATTCAAACTTAAATGAATCGAAAATCCCCAGAAACATAAACATTGTAACAAGCAATATAACGTATTTACATAAGAAACTATGTCAAATTTAAGGTCACATATGGATCCCAGACATTCTTAAATGTCTCTGCATGAACTGTGAGTTAGTCTGTAATATTTTCTGAATTCAAAACTCGTTCTGGTTTGGATGCTAGGTGATGTTCATAATGTAGAAATTTCCATTTAAAACTTTGAAATTTAGGACTTTTTGTGTTTGCTTGAAAATTGAGCTGTTTTTGAATGAAATTTTTAAAAGTGTAATTTTGTGGGAGGTGTTTCCTTAAAAATTGGCCATATTGAGAAATGCTAACACATAAAATCCTTAACTTTGTGAGATTTGCTAATTTTTTTTAAATTTCTTTTGCACAACTATAGGTATTCCCTTAAACACATTCATTCCTTTAAACCTTACTTACATGGAAGGGACTGATTAATTTGTCCATTATCTCAGTATAAAATCAATGTCTTGCTACTGATAATGATACTTCATTGCGTTTTCTTTGATACCTATGTGGGATTAAAGTGGAGGTTTTCTCCGTTCTCTCTCTCTCTCTCTCTCTCTCTCTCTCTCTCTCTCTCTCTCTCTCTCTCTCTCACACACACACACACACACACACACACACACACACACACACTGTATAGATACTGGTAAAATGGTTCAAAAATACAGATTCACTTACCTGTATGACATTATACAGGTGTGCACCTTTTACTCATTGAAAAACTGTTATCCACAGTATGTGCTGAGCAGGAGAGTTGGGAAAGTACCATTAGAGAGAGTGAACAGCAGAATGAGGAAACACTTGGTCCATTTTCAGCAGTCATTGATTTGGGTATTAAGCACCTGACCTGCACTTTTGGGGGTCCCGAATGAATTAGATTATCTGTGCAGAGGGTCCTTGTGAGGACTGAATATTTTAACTCCTTTTCATCTTGACATTTTAATGCCATTTTAATAATGAATAAACTTGGCTGGGCTGGAGATGCCAAAGATGATTGTTATGACCAGGAGCATATTTGAACCTTGATTTTTTTTAAGTATACATAAAACATGTCTCCTAAAGTTAAGGAAGGAAAAGTGAAACCTTGCTGCTTATCATTTTAATATAGTTTTGAGTTTCCCAAGAGAGAATTTTGTCTCAAGGTGATTTTTTTTTGGTTGTACTTAAGTTGTCTGAATGATAAATAGTGCCCTAGGTAAGTTGCAGGCTGTGTATATACAGGAAAGTAATATTGCATTTGAAAGTTTTCTGATAAAGTGGAATCCAATTTTGCTTCAAAAAGCTATGATGGATGTTAAACACTTTTTTGCTGAAATTTGTCTGAGACATCTTATGTTTATTAAGGATTGGGAAATTATTTTTCTTTCACAATCACTATTTCCAAGTAAGGGTAAAATTGATCCTTATTATTAATTATGTCTGAAATAAATATATTCCACATCACTAACTCTAAAAACCTTCAGATAAACTGTATTATGTAGTTATCAACCTCACCGGATGTATTTTACAATGCAAGCAGCTCCTATCATATGATTTTGCACTTGTTCTACAGAGGGACAAAATTATGTGCTGACTCATGCCCAGTGCAACCCGATTGATTCATTGGATGTGGAATAAATTAATTTGGCTCACAAACTTTAATAGTATGCAGTGTATGTGTAGTTCTAGCTGTGTTGGTCCCAGGATATTAGCGAGACAAGGTGGGTGAGGTAATATCTTTTATTGGATCAGTTTCTGTTGGTGAGAGAGACAAGCTTTTGAAACTACCCAGAGCTCTTCTTCAAGATCCGGGAAAGGAACTCCCAGCCTCCCAGCATAATGCAAGGTGGAACAGGTTGTTTAGCATAAGTACTTAAAACTTTTGTAAAGGGCCATTCAAAGTAGAGTGGCCTGTTAACACCTAAGCACTCATCGGACAAAAATAGGGAGTGAGTGAGTCACAGATTGTTGTAATAAGCATAAACCAGTGTCTTTGTTAAGTCCATAATTTTTAGTGTCTAGCAGAGTAATGAATTTAAACTCCTAGGCTCATCTTTTGAAAGTGTTGTGCAGATTTCCCTTGAGGATGAGGACTGATAGGTCACATACAGAGTGATCGCTTTGTGGAAAGTGTTCACTCACAGGTGATTTGGTGTTTTGGTCTTTTATAATTTTCCTATGGGAATTCATTCAAGAGCATAGTAATTGTCACCTAGTTGTTATTGGGGCATTTAGTGCACTGAAGGATGCAATGGAACACATGTTGTGATAGGCATGTGTAGGATGCATGGATCTTGAAAGATATGTAGTGGGGTTGTTGATCATTGTAGTTATGGAGGTATGTCTGCAGTTTTTGCATCTGTTGTTCTGGCAGAGTCTGTTGTCACTTGGAGATGATGTGTCCAGGTCTGTGGAGAACTTGCTTCTGATGATGAGCTTTGAGAGGTTGAGGGGTTGTTGAAAGGCCAGAAGTGGGAGTTCTGGAAAATTTCTTTCAGGATAGGGTCCCCATCAGTATGGGTTGTAGTTGTTTGATGAAACCCTGAATGGATTCCAGTATGGGGTGATAGGTGATGAATGATGGATGTGTGATTGGAGGGGGTTTCATTTCTGTATTGAAGCAGGTTCTCTTAGGTTTATTTAGGTGGTCCATTCCACGATGTGATCTACTTCTCTGGTGGAATGTCTCCGTTTGGTGAAGGGGTTTTTAAGTGTGTTCAGATGTATATTCCAGACTTTGTCCTCGGAGCATATTCTGTGGTACCTGAGTGCCTGGCTGCAGATAACAGATTTCTTGGTGTGTCTGGGGTGGTTACTGGATCTATGCAGATAGGTGTGGTGATCCGAAGGTTTCTTGTATATGGTTATCTGTAGGGTTCCATTGTTCAAATTGATTGTGGTGTCCAGGAAGTTGGCTAGTGTGGCAGTGTTCCAGAGAGAGTTTAATGGACATGTTTCAGAGTAACAGCCGTGTTAGTCTGTATTCGCAAAAAGAAAAGGTGCCACAAGTCCTCCTTTTCTTTTTAATGGACATGTGGTGATGACAGAGGTTGTGATGGAAATCTGTAAATGAGTTTAAGTCGTCTGACCAGAGGATGAAACTATCAACAATATATCTCAGGTATCTCATTGGTTTTGTGCTGTGTTTGTCCAGAAATTCTTTTTCAAGGTGACTGTGAAGAGGTTGACACTCTGGGGAGTCATCCTAGTACCCAGGGCTGTTCCCATGGTTTAAACA
Organism: Lepidochelys kempii; assembly: GCF_965140285.1. Taxonomy (NCBI): domain Eukaryota; kingdom Metazoa; phylum Chordata; order Testudines; family Cheloniidae; genus Lepidochelys; species Lepidochelys kempii. The sequence goes on from NC_136387.1 coordinate 28,315,353, forward strand.
AAATGTTTGTTTTTGAATGTAAAATTGTTATGGGTGAGAATGAAATGGATGAGTTTGATGATGTGGAGAGATTATGGTGGATATGATGTTTGTTAAGGATTTCCAGTCAATTTTTTTCCTGAACCAACCAATTTAATGATCAAGAGTGTGGCTTTCTCTGCTATTTGGTGTTCTGTCAGATGAGTCTTTTTCTTGTGATCATTGGTGGGGGCATGCTAATTGTGAGTGGTGTCATCATTGTTGTGAAAGAATTCTTCGAGTTGGAGATGGAGGAAGAATTCTTCTAGGTTTCCACATGTTAGTCTGGTATCAGGTTCTGTGGTGTGGCAGAAGTTTAATCCCTTAAAGCAGTGCCTTTTCAACCAGAAGTCCTGGGCCCCCGGGGGGCAACGAGCAAGTTTCAGGGGGTCCATCAAGCAGGGCCACCCTCAGACTCACTGGGGCCCAGGGCAGAAAGCCGAAGCCCTGCCACATGGGGCTGAAACCCGAGGCCCCGAGCCCCACCACCTGAGGCTGAAGCCAAAGCCTGAGCAGCTTAGCTTCATGGGGTTCCCTGTGGCATGAGGCCCCCTGTGGCACGGGGCCCCAAGCAATTTCCCTGTTTCTTACTCCCTAACATCGGCCTGGTCTTTTATATGGAGAAAATCAGTTGTGACACAAGTGAGTCGTGGAGGTTTTATAGCATGCTCAGGGGGCCTCAGAAAGAAAAAGGTTGAGAAACCCTGCCTTAAAGAGTACCGATACTTAAGCTCCAGTGGGGGGTAGTCTTGATAAATTGATGATGTTCAGGTATTGTGTTGTATCCTTGTGGTGGGTACTGGTGCCAAATACACAGAGAGAACCTGCTTCACTACTGAAATAACCCCCCCCCCGACCCATACCCCTCGTTGTCACCGACCACCCCACATTGGAACCCATATGATCAAAACTACACAACAGCCTAGAAAGATCAAAAAGAATACTGACAGTATCTGTTACATTGCAAAGGAATTTAGATAAACATGGAAGAAGAGAAATCAAAAAGTATTTACTGCTGGGGAAGGGTGGGCAAAAATCACCATCTTGCCCTATGTTATTGAGTTAAATAAAGTGATGTAATATGTATAATTAATTTATATTAATTAATTATACAACTAGTGCTGTCAATTAATTGCAGTTAACTCACGCGATTAACTAAAAATAATTAATCACAATTTAAAAGAATAATCACGATTAATCACACTGTTAAACAATAGAATACCAATTGAAATGTATTAAATATTTTTGGATGTTTTCTATATTTTCAAATACATTGATGTCAATTACAACACAGAATACAAAGTGTACAATGCTCTCTTTATATTTATTTTTGATTACAAATATTAGCACTGTAAAAAACAAAGGAAATAGTATTTTTCAATTCACCTAATACAAATCATGAAAGTTGAACTTACAAATGTAGAATTATGTACAAAAAATAACTGGATTCAAAAATAAAACCATGTAAAACTTTAGCGCCTGCATGTCCTACTTCAGCCAATCACTCAGACAAATAATTTTGGTTAAAATTTGCAGGAGATAATGCTGCTCGCTTCTTGTTTACAATGTCAGCTGAAAGTGAGAACAGGCATTCGCATGGCACTTTTGTAGCTGGCGTTGCAATGTATTTATGTGTCAGATATCCTAAACATTCGTATGCCCCTTCATTCTTCGGCCACCATTCCAGAGGACATGCTTCCATGCTGATGATGCTCATTAAAAAAATAATGCATTAATTAAATTTGTGACTGAACTTCTTGGGGGAGAATTGTATGTCTCCTGTTCTGTTTTACTGGCCATATATTTCATGTCATAGCAATCTCAGATGATGGCCCAGCACATGTTCATTTTAAGAACACTTTTACAGCAGATTTGACAAAATGCAAAGAGGGTACCAATGTGAAATTTCTAAAAATAGCTACAGCACTCGACCCAAGGTTTAAGACTCTGAAGTGCCTTCCTAAATCTGAGAGGGACGAGGTGTGGAGCATGCTTTCAGAAGACTTAAAAGAGCAACACTCAGATGTGGAAACTACAGAACTGAACAACCAAAAAAGAAAATCAACCTTCTGCTGGTGGCATCTGACTCAGATGATGAAAATGAACATGCACTGGTCCGTTCTGCTTTGGATCGTTATCGAGCCTGTCAGCATGGATGCATGTCCTCTAGAATGGTGGTTGCAGCATGAAGGGACATAGGAATCTTTAGGGCATTGACATGTATCTATATTGTGACACCAGTTATAACACTGCTATGCCATACCTGTTCTCACTTTCAGGTGACATTGTAAACAAGAAGCAAGCAGCATTATCTCCTGCAAATGATAAACATGTCTGAAGTAGGATTGAGTGGACTTGCGGGTGCTAAAATTTTACATTGTTTTATTTTTGAACGCAGGAGTTTTTTACATAATTCCACATTTGTAAGTTATACTTTCATGATAAAAAGATTGCACTATAGTATTTGTATAAGAATAATTGAAAAATACTATTTCTTTTGTTTTTTAGTGTGAAAATATTTGTAATAAAAATAAATATAAAGTGAGCACTGTGCACTTTGTATTCTGTGTTGTAATTTAAATCAATATATTTGAAAATGTAGAAAACATCCAAAAATATTTAAATTAATGGTATTCTATTATTGTTTAACAGGGCGATTAATCGTGCGAATAATTTTTTTAAAATTGCTTGACAGCCCTATTAATAACATTTACATTTTTAGATTTAATTACACTTGTTTATCCTGAGTGTTTCACTCATTATTCCATTTCCATTTCATTACATTCATTTCATTAATCAATCTAACCTCCCAAGATCTTCCTTTTATAGTAAATATTTTTAGTAAGGCACCTGCTAACAAATTTTAAAGGATTGCTGCGTGCGAAAACAAATAAACAGACTGTTTTTAGCTATGTCGCTAAAAGCTGTGCAGTGTAGACATAGCCTTGCTTTTTTCAGACAAGAAAGGTTAGTTTAAAGATTCATACACTATTCAGATTCATGGCCATGCACTGTAGAAAATTGTTACATTTTTAAAGGTTAGGGCAGTAAGCTTTTTCAGTATCAGATAAGCTTGCATATTGACTTGGTTGCTCTCTTTGTATGACATAGTGATTTTAAGGTCCTCTTAACAAAATTATTAATTTGTGTTTATTTTACACTGGAAAGTTATATAAAAGTTTGTGGAAATGATAATTTAGATGTAAAAATTAATCATTCCTGAGAATTGCCCTCCAGAATAGATAATGCCCAGATTTTGAATTGCACTTATGATTAGTTAAAACTGAATACCATATTATGGGGGTAATCTGTGATTTATTTTCTTAAACTAATCACCCCATCCATTTGCATGCAGTCAATCGAGCCAAAGAGCAACTTTCGTCATTTTCACTTCTTTAGAGCTTTCTCTGAGCATAGCAGTACTTGGTACCATACTGTTGGCAACAGTTTGTGGAATCTGCTATAAGAGGCCAAAGGGAAGAAAATAATCCTGTTTTACAGGGAGGGGAAAAAGGCTCACAATTCTGAAGTCACATCTGGTGTCAGCAGGTCACTGCTGGAAGAAACTTGATAAAGATGTCCAGAGGCGGCTTTGATTATAGACAACTGTGATTTATTTCAGAGGAACAGCCGTGTTAGTCTGTATTCGCAAAAAGAAAAGGAGTACTTGTGGCACCTTAGAGACTAACCAATTTATTTGAGCATGAGCTTTCGTGAGCTACAGCTCACTTCATCAGATGTTTACCGTGGAAACTGCAGCAGACTTTATATACACACAGAAATCATGAAACAATACCTCCTCCCACCCCACTGTCCTGCTGGTAATAGCTTATCTAAAGTGATCAACAGGTGGGCCATTTCCAGCACAAATCCAGGTTTTCTCACCCTCCACCCCCCCACACAAATTCACTCTCCTGCTGGTGCTAGCCCATCCAAAGTGACAACTCTTAACATAATCAAGTCGGGCTATTTCCTGCATAGATCAAGGTTTTCTCACATCCCCCCCGCCCCCATACACACACAAACTCACTCTCCTGCTGGTAATAGCTCATCTAAACTGACCATTCTCCAGGTTTAAATCCAAGTTAAACCAGAGCATCTGGGGGGGGGGGGTAGGAAAAAACAAGAGGAAACAGGCTACCTTGCATAATGACTTAGCCACTCCCAGTCTCTATTTAAGCCTAAATTAATAGTATCCAATTTGCAAATGAATTCCAATTCAGCAGTTTCTCGCTGGAGTCTGGATTTGAAGTTTTTTTGTTTTAAGATAGCGACCTTCATGTCTGTGATTGCGTGACCAGAGAGATTGAAGTGTTCTCCGACTGGTTTATGAATGTTATAATTCTTGACATCTGATTTGTGTCCATTTATTCTTTTACGTAGAGACTGTCCAGTTTGACCAATGTACATGGCAGAGGGGCATTGCTGGCACATGATGGCATAGATCACATTGGTGGATGTGCAGGTGAACGAGCCTCTGATAGTGTGGCTGATGTTATTAGGCCCTGTGATGGTATCTTGCAAATAAGGGAAGGTTGAGAGAGCAGCTGAACACAGAACTAATGGGAGCAAAATATTTCAGAAAAGGATTTGACAAATAACTGAACTAACATGTTTAGCATTGAGCTGTTTAATTGACACATGCTGCGAAGCCTGGCTCAGTACAATTAAAGGTTGATGAGAGTTTCCTTGTTGTGGGTAAAGGGACAGTCTGGGTAAAAAGTGATGCTCCAAGTCCTCCCTAGGAGCTTTTTGCTTATGGCACCTGGACAGGCTTGCCAACAATCTTGAAGCAAAACCAGTAGATTTTTATTTTGCATTATCTTGCATCATTAACATGTTGCATAAATTTGCATACTCAGAAAGAGAAAGACATAAGTAGGAGAGGAGACCCAGACAAACCAGGTGTCAGGGGAGACAGAGAAGGAGTGGGAGAGAGAAAAACGGGAAAAGGGACATGAAGGAACAACAGCTCTGTCAAACACCCCCTACCCCAATTCCCAGATTCAATAGCTTTCTGGCCTCTGCATCCCCCAATTAATCAGTTCCCATTCTCTGTTCCATTCTACTCAGACAATTGGAGTTTTGTCTCCATCTTTGGTCAATATTTTCCGTCTGTGGGTCCACCTGCAGCCATAATTTCGAATTTTTTCTATCACACCAACATTTTATGCTCCCCCCCAACACACACAAATTTCTGCACCCCACACTTCATTCTCCATTGGTCCGCAACATTTTAAAGACTGATCCAACATTTCTTATGTACCCCAAACTCCAAATGAGCTGAGTGAGAGTTTATAAATGCTGGATCAGGCCCTTCATTTGCAAGGGGTTTTTTTGAATTCAGAATGTAAAATATGAATCAACTTTTTGCATAGTTTTCCCAATGGAATTTTAGTGCTTTGGTAGCCCCATCTATGGCAGTTTTCATATTAGTAAAGTGATGTAATTTTAGTTTATTACAAAAAATATCCCAATGTATTAATATGGCTGTATAGTGCTCTGAGCCAAGGACCGAGTCCTCTTCCTGGCTGTGCTCCTGACTTGGGCCCTGATCCTGCAAGCACCTTTGCACATGCTTAGCTTTCTTTCCTGAGTAGTTCCATTGAAAAGTAAAGCTACTCACATATGTGTTTGCAGGATCAGGGCCTTGTTATGTGTCATTAGGCAAGCCATTTAAATTTTTGGCATCTCAAATTTAACCAAATGAAAATGAGTATAATACTTAGCTGCCCCCCAGGAGTGCTATGAGATTTAATTAATGTTTATAAAGCACTTTTAGATCCTCAGATGAAAGCTGCTATAGATGTGCAAAGGATTGTTATTATTAGATCATTCAATTACAAGAGCTGTAGAATAAACTGAGATACTTTTTAATAAAACTAAAATCAAATCTTAATGCACATGTTATTAAGGGGGGGGGGAAATAACTATATAATAGATTAGCATTGTCCCTGATGTGGCAAATGAACCATTTGATGGTTTAGTCTCCTCTCAGTGTGTGTGTAACTCCTATTAACCTTACTGAAAGTTATGTATCCATATCAAGGGGAGAAAGGGGAAAAGCCTTTACAGTCATTCAGCTTTAAAAGCTATAATCTTTCCTAGCATGCTTAAAATGTCAAGGACACACGAATTTAATTATGTAATATATCTATATCTATATCGCTGCTCAATTTGGTAAATAATATGAGCACTATTAAACAACTGCCCCGAAACCCGCAAGGATTTCTAACTAAGCACATTAATGCTTTATGATGTAACTTGATGACAAACGATAAATGTATGCGTGTATCTTAAATGCATATTGCTCTCCTGCTGCGCTGATTATGTTACCCCTACTTTTTTGTATCCCAACTCTGCTTTACCTTAAGCCTCAAGTTTAAGGTTCCTGTTTTCACCCTAATGCTACACACAGTCTTGCGCCTCACATTTCATCTCTCATTTTTCTTATTCCTCCGGTTGCTGACTTTGTTCCAGCCTCCCCTTTATGTTCTGCCCACTCCAGTGTCTGTGACTTTTTCCATGCTACCCCTTACACTTGGAGCAGTTTTCTACTCTGTGTGCACCAAAATATCTCCTCTCTTTCTTCAAGTTCCTCCTCATTACACAAGTAGATACTCAACCCTTCTCTCCTTGAAGTCAGGCACTTATTCTGCAAAGCCTTTTATCAGTGTAGTCTGTAAGAGTCCTGTACCACTCCAAACTTGCCCCAGCACAATGATATACTAGCTGCATGTATCCATATGGTTTTCTCTGTACTGAAACATGAAAACTTCATCCTTACATATGTGTACATCAAGCAGTGTTGTCACTCAGTAAACAGTAAGAAATAATACATAAACCCTTTCTTCTCTGCAACCTCATTGTTAATATTGAAGTCACAACTTATTACATCTACTGTATGTGATGAAACCAGGACTTGTGTTGCAGGGCTTTTTTTTAGCATATATTTGTCTTAGCGATTTAAACCCTCTATCTTAAGAGAGACATATTTTCTTTAGCTTCTGTAAAAAGAAGCAACTGAAGAACAAGAAAAGAGAGAGGATTTTTTTCATACCTCTCCTTGGCTTGTTAGTCCATTACTATGTTTTAGCCCACTCTCCCAGTGGGAAAGTATGGAACGTTAGCACAGACAACAGAGTTAAGCCAGATTGTCCTGCAGAGATTTACTATTACAAAGGGTAATACTGCTTTATTGATCCTTTCTATACTGTCTCCCACAGTTGTATTAAGCCTTTGGCAAGTACAACCTTTACAAAACATGATCAGGAGAAATGACTTACCATCTAAGTTGAATACTGACTTTAAAAATTGGATAAAAGGATGTTTCTTAGGCATGGCATATTGTTGGCTTTTTAGTATACACGATAGAAAATGGAACACAACCACAGAGTGGAATCTCATGTTGATTTTTAATAATTAGTCCTCAACCTGTAGGTATATGTATTATTGTTGACTCCGTTTCGTGCAATAACATAGTATTTCTATTTCTTTTTACCTTTGGATAGTAAGCTGTGCTTCAGCATTCCCCCCCCCCACCCACAAAATTCTGTGCTTGCTTTGTCCCCCACCTCTTTGACAGAGACAGTTACTTGTGCTACTTTAGTTACTTTAGCAGATGTTCAGTAAGAAATAAAAAGAGACTAATAGATTTTCCCAGACGTACCCATTGTGGCACATTTCTTATCTGTTTAATAAAGAATCCCACTGCTGAAGGGTTTTAAAAAGTTATTTGTTTAGAGTGTCATAGGAACATATCTGTAGAATAGGGGTCTCAATCCTTCCAAAGATTCTTTGAAAGAAACTGTCAGCTTAGGAGTATAGTTTATTACTTGCACAATTTTACCTGTATTTTACCTGACTGATACGTACAGTTATTTCTATAACAAATACATTCTTCTTTATCATGCATGTTTTAAGGGCTTGATATTTCAAGGTGCTGAGAACTCTATCCTTATGTGCTTTTCTGGAGCAGGGACACCATTCTCAGCACCCTGAAGACTGAGCCCTAAAGGAGGAGAATAGGATGAGAAAAGAGTAGAGATGCAACTGAAAGGTAATTATGATTATTCCTGTCATCAGTCCCCTTTCACCTGGTGCTTTCAAGCAGCGAGCTACTTTAAACTCTGGTTCTGGCTCTCACCTATTTGCTGTGTTTCAGGACTTCATGCCTCCGGAGAGAGCTACAGAATTTGGCTTAAGCCTCTTTGGCTGGGCTTTCCAAAGGAGCCTAAGGAAGTTAGGTTTCCAATTTCCATTGACTCTCAACTGGATTTGAGTGCCTAACTCCCTTATTCTTCTTTTAAAAATCCTACCATATATCCCATTGCACCTTTGTTTCTCTTTTTTATTATTAATATAATAATACCTCCATCCTCAGATCTTAAAGTACTTCACAAGCATTAATTAACTGAACTTCTCTGTGCGGGAGGGAAGTAACAGCAGATGGGGAAATTAGGGCACATAGAAGTGAAGTGATTTTCCCAATGTTTCCTGGGAAATGTGTAGCAGACTCAGGAACACAACACTGATCTCTTGATTTTCAGGCTTCTGTCATAACCACAATATCTCACCCTTCTAGAAGTGCTTTGCTCAAGTTGGATATTCATGGTTAAATTGGGATCGGGCCATTGGTAACTACAGATAGCTGAAGCAGAAAATATCTGTGGATGAATAGTATTTTAAAGATCCACTCTGGTTTACCTCTGAGGTTAATTCAGTCTTAGTATTTCCGCATATAAGGATAGTGTAATGAAATAACTTGAGAAAACATTAAAGATCCCATGTATCCGATTTTAGGTGTAATGAAAATACTGAAGTACGTTGGTTTTAGAGCAGTGAGAACTGAACAAATTGTTTACTTAGGTAACTCTTCACTAGAATAGCTAGGACCGCAGATGGATAATTGACTGATACAAAAGTGTGACTTAAAATACTGTATTCTGTTTTTTTCATATGATACAGATTTATTTTTTAAAAGTCCTTCCAGGACTGAGGAAATCATAAGAAAATCACTCAGGGCAGTGGAAGGAATGTAATTGTATTTTCCCCATTACTTTGACAATGAGTGGATTAAAAAAGTCTTTTGTATATTCATTTCACATGAATGAAATGTACAGTACTTAGGAAGTATGTCCGTTATGAAGGATTTTCTGATAAATGACAGCAAAATTCTTGATTTCCCCACATAATTTTAACTGAATGTTGAACTGAAGTATAATGGTGCTTCACTGTTCTTGATAGTATGGAATCAGTAAATAGGTACCAATTGTCTAGCTAATTATTATTATTAGAGCTGTCGATTAGTTGCAGTTAACTCAAGCGAAGAGCTCAAACAATTAGTTGCGGTTAAAAAAATTAATTGCTATTAATCGCATTGTTAAACATACCAATAGCATACCAATTGAAATTTATTAAATATTTTGGCTGTTTTTCTACATTTTCAAACACATTGATTTCTATTACACCACAGAATACAAAGTGCACAGTGCTCACTTTATATTAATTTTTATTACAAATATTTGCACTTTAAAAATGATAAACAAAATAAATAGTATTTTTCAATTCACCTCATACAAGTACTGTAGCACAATCTCTTTATCGTGAAAGTGTAACTTACAAATGAAGATTTTTTTTGTTACATAACTTCACTCAAAAACAAAAAAAGTAAAACTTTAGCGCCTACAACTCCACTCAGTCCTACTTCTTATTCAGCCAATCTCTAAGACAAACGGGAGATACTGCTACCTGTTTCTTATTTACACTGTCACCTGAAAGTGAGAACAGGCGTTTACATGGCTCTTTTGTAGCCGGTGTTGCAAGGTATTTTCGTGCCAGGTATGCTAAACATTCGTATGCCCCTTCATGCTTCAGCCACCATTCCAGAGGACATGCTTCCATGCTGATGATGCTCGTTTAAAAAAAAAGTGTTAATTAAATTTGTGACTGAACTCCTTGGGGGAGAATTGTATGTCTCCTGTTCTGTTTTTCCTGCATTCTGCCATATATTTCATGTTATAGCAGTCTCAGATGATGACTCAGCACATATTGATTTTAAGAACATTTTCTCAGCAAATTTGACAAAATGCAAAGAGGGTACCAATGTTAGATTTCAAAAAATAGCTAGAGTACTCGACCCAAGGTTTAAGACTCTGAAGCGCCTTCCTAAATCTGAGAGGGACGAGGTGTGGAGCATGCTTTCAGAAGACTTAAAAGAGCAGCACTCCAGTGCTGAAACTACAGAACCTGAACAACCGAAAAAAAAGAAAATCAACCTTCTGCTGGTGGCATCTGACTCAGATGATGAAAATGAACATGTGTCGGTCCACTCTGCTTTGTATCGTTATCGAGCAAAACCCATCATCAGCATGGACGCATGTCCTCTGGAATAGTGGTTGAAGCTTGAAGGGACATATGACTCTTTAGCGTATCTGGTGTGTAAATATATTGTGACGCCAGCTACAACAGTGCCATGCCATGCATGTTCTCACTTTCAGGTGACATGGTAAACAAGAAGTGGGCAGCATTATCTCCTGCAAATGGTAAGCAAACTTGTTTGGCTGAGCAATTGGCTGAAGTAGGACTGAGTGGACTTGTAGGCTCTAAAGTTTTACATTGTTTTATTTTTGAATGCAGTTTTTTGTACATAATTCCACATTTGTATATTCAAATCTCACGATAAAGGGATTGCACTACAGCACTTGTATTAGATTAATTGAAAAATACTATTTCTTTTGTTTTTTACTGTGAAAATATTTGTAATAAAAATAAATGTAAAGTGAACACTGTACACTTTGTATTTTGTGTTTTAATTGAAATCAGTACATTTGAAAATGTAGAAAACATCCAAAATATTTAAATTAATGGTATTCTATTGTTGTTTAACAGGGCGGTTAATCGTGTGATTAATTTTTTAATCACACGATTAATCACGATTAATTTTTTAATTACTTGACAGCCCTAATTATTATTGCTATCAATATTATATATAATTTAACAAAATAACTATTTATAATTATTATGATGTGTTCTTATTATTAAACATTTATATAGCAGCATAATTTTATGGCAGATTACAATTTTTTTAAAGACATCACCCCTCTCTTAAAAAAGTTTATAATGTAAATGAGACACACACAGAAACTGAAGGTAAAAGACAAAGAAGTGGGTAAGAAAAGGAGGAGGAAGAGTTAAAACAATAACAAAAATGAGTCAAATCCTATATGTTCTAATTAGATGCTGAGGTTGGGCAAGAGAGAAGAATTGACCAAGGGCAGAAAGGCAAATTGTATTCATTGGCACAATGGTGACAAGAGACACCCTAGGAACAGATCAGGTTACCCAGGGTTGAAAATAAAGGAGGGATATCAGGGAGGTATATAAGGGCGGACACCTGGGTAACACAAATGGGATTGGGAGGATGGAGTGGAATCCACTGAAGGTAACCCCGAATGAGTTGTTGTCAAGGTCAGAGGAGATCAATGAAAGCAGTCAAGGAAACTCAAGGAAAAAGATTCTTAAGAAGTGAGTAATTGATGGTGCCTAAAGCAGCAGAGAGATCCAGCTGCCTGCATCTGGAGAAGAGACTCTTAGGGCACAGCTACACTGGCAAAATTACAGCGCTGGCAGTTACAGTGCCACTCAGCGCAGAAGGAAAATCACTGTTCTGTGTTCACAAGACAGCTGCCTACGCAATAGCGTGTTCACACTTGTGGCACTTGCAGTGATATTCGGAGTGGTGCACTCTGGGCAGCTATCCCACAGAGCACCTCTTTCTCTTTTGCCACTAAGACTTGTGGGAAGGCGGAGGGGGTCACGGGGCATCCTGGGTCCAGTCCCAATGCCCCATGATACACTGCTTCAAATCCCAGCATCTGTCTGCATTTGGCGCCATCTTTCAACGGTTTGTGTACTGCGCACACAGGGCTCTTTCAGGCTGCAGGAATGGATCCTGAACTGCTGACCAGTATGCTGCTCACTCTGACCAACACATCATGAGTGGCCCTGGAGTTATTCCTTAAACTACAAAGTCAAGAGGAGCGTGACGTTGATCTCACCATGCATAGTAGCTATGACACGAGATTGCTTGTGGCTTTCTGACCACAGTGGAACGCCACTTTTGGGCTTGGGAAACAAGCACTGAGTGGTGGGATCACATCGTGATGCATGTCTGGATTGATGAGCAGTGGCTGCAGAACTTTCGCATGAGGAAGGCCATGTTCATGGGACTGTGTGATGAGCTCACCCCAGCCTGTGGCGCAAGGACACAAGAATGAGAGCAGCCCTGTCGTTGGAGAAGTAAGTGGCGATTGCACTGTGGAAGCTGGCTACTCCAGACTGCTACCAATCAGTTGCTAACCAGTTCGGAGTGGAACAGTCGATGGTTGGAGTCATGTTGATGGAAGTGTGCAGGGCGATTAATCACATCCTGCTCTGAAAAACTGTGCCTCTCGGCAACATACATGACATTGTGGATGGCTTTGCACAAATGGGCTTCCCTAACTGCGGAGGGGCAATAGATGGCACGCACATTCCAATTCTGGCACCAGATCACCTAGACACCGAGTACATTAATCTCAAGGGGTATTTCTCATGGTTCTCCAGGCGCTTGTGGATTATCGTGGACATTTCATGGACATTAACGCAGGCTGGTCCAGAAAGGTGCACGACACACACATCTTTTGGAACACTGGTCTGTTCAAGAAGCTGCAAGCCGGGACTTTCTTCCGGACCAGAAGATCACTCTAGGGGAAGTCAAAATGCCCATTGTGATCCTGGGAGACGCTGCTTATCCCTTAGTGCTGTGGCTTATGAAGCCATACACAGGGCAACTTGAGAGCAGCAAGGAGCAGTTCAAAAACAGGCTGAGCAAGTGCAGAATGACTGTTGAGTGTGCATTTGGCTCTTAAAAGCCGGCTGGTGATGCCTGTATGGGAAGCTGTACATGGCTGATGATAATATTCCTATGCTTATAGCTATGTGCTGTACGTTCCATAATATTTTTTTAAGGGAAGGGTGAAAGCTTCACTCAGGGCTGGACCACAGAGGCTGAGTGCCTGGAGGCTGAGTTTGAACAGCCAGAGACCAGAGCTATTAGAGGGGCACAGCGCAGGGCCATAAGGATCAGGGATGTCTTGAGGCAGCAATTTGAAGCTGAAAGCCACTAATATTTGTTGCTATGCTTGGGATTGTAGTGCTTGTAATGCTAGGAGGTGATTGGTGCACATAATGCAAGAAGGGGCTTTAACATAATTGCATGTTACTTTGCAATGCTCTTTTTGCTTTCACTTAATAGAATAAAGATTGCTTTCAAACCAACACAATTATTTTATTAAAAGACAAAAACTGGAGGAGAGAGTCAAACAACGAATATACATCAGCAGGGAGGGAGATGGGGGAAGGGAAGGTCTCCAGAGGAGGAGGGGCCCCAGGACAGCTACAGATTTGTGTATGTTCAGGGATCATACCCAACCTCCTTTGGAGTACAATGCAGAGGGTGCTGTACTTCAGCAGGGCCATACTGCAGAGGAATGGGTGTTGAGTGCAGTGGGTAGTGGGAGTCTGCAAGGCTGGACTGTGAGGAGAGAGGAGTAAAATGCTGCGGTTAAACATTGGAGCCAGGAGGTTGATAACAGTGTGTTAGCAGTGTGCGGGGAGCATGGGAAAGAGTTTTGTGAGAGTGGTTGCAGGGGAGGGTGGGCGCGCAGCTGCTTGGCTTAAAGAGCTAGTATCTCCTGGAGTGCATCCACTTGGCACTCCATAATTTTCAGAGCCACTCTGTGGCTTCTTTCTGGTGTGTCACATTCTCCTTTCAGTCCCTCTTCTCTCTGTCCCAACACTCCTTCAATTCCTGTTTCTCAGTGGTGGAGTGCATCATAACCTCACGGAGAAAGTCCTTCTTAGTTCTTTGTGGCCGCTTTCTAATTCTGCGCAGCCGTTCTGCCACCAATAAGGGAGGCTGGCCTCCCAAGGTCATCTCTGTGAAGTTTAAATGCAACATTTTACAGGAGTATTGCACAGACAAAACTGATTCAATGCTTTCAAACACAGCCAGTATTCACACACCTGTCACTAACTTGTTGCCCTAGGCAAGCACACATGAGCCATAAGACCCCCAAAATGGTAAGTAGCCACAGGGGCAGGGTGAATCACTCTTCCCGGACCCTGCTGTACACTGGGCACATGGCTCTTGGGGAGAGCCAGCACAGTAGCGGGGGCTTGATAATCATTCCTGTCCCCACACTTTCCACAGGATGTGATCATTATGGAAGATATCTTGCTGCTGAGGGTGAGCAGGGAATCAAGGGAGGGTCTTCTCCAAGCTTGTGGCTTCCACCTTGGCCCCTATGTAGCTCGCTTGTGTGCAGCAATGGCTCCTCCTCTCACCCCCCCCCCCCCCCGTGATGGCACAGTAGTGTGGGAAAGTTACCATTAATGGGGCAAGAAACAAAGCAGCTCTGCTGAGAAACCTGCAGCAGCGGATTGCCCAGTATCTCCACGAGAGTTTCCTGGAGATCTCTGAGGGAGATTCCTGTGAAGTGAGGGAGTCTGCCAACAGCCTGTTCCACCACTCAGAATAGGCATGCGGTGGGAGACAAGCCTTCTTTCTGCAACCATCCTGACCCCAACAAATTGCTTCAACAATTCCCAAAATGAACGCCACATACCAGGGGCCTCCTCTGCTCTTTGCCAAGATACAACTGCTGTGACTGGCGAGGCTCCTCTGGAGTAGAAAAGAGCTCCTGACTTCATGCATCTCTGGCCTCCGAGTCATCCTCTGCCTCTGGGTCCCCCACCCCCTTTTTGTCCAAGATTTCCTCCTAAGGCTCGGTCCACTCTTGACTGGCACGTGAGCCAACGAAGTATCCACAGGGGGCTTCGCAGTGTCGTGCCCAGCTCTTTGTAGAACCAGCAGCTCGTGGGTGCAGCACCGGAGTGGCAGTTTGCCTCCCGTACCTTGTGGTAGGCGTTCTGCAGCTCCTTCACTTTTAGCCTACACTGCAGTATGTCCTGGTCATGGCCCCTTTCTATCATGCATCGTGAAATCTGTCCGTAGGTATCATAATTCCTACAACTGGAGTGCAACTGGGACTGCACAGCTTCCTCTCCCCAAATGCCAGTGAGGTCCAGCAGCTCAGCATTGCTCCAAGCGGTGGATCGCTTGGTGCGTGGAGCAGGCATGGCCACCTGGGAAGATGCGCTGAGACCACTGCACGCATCACCAAGCAAACAGGAAGGGGACTTTCAAATTTTCAAAGGAATGTATGGGGAGGGGATAACAGTTGGTCACCTGAGGGCAGGGCAGTAGAGTTCAAACCAATGACCAGAGAGGTGAGAACAGGCATTGTGGGACACCTCCCAGGGGCCAATTGCAGAGCTGTAATCACCATGGTTTCTACACGGGCACCACAGCCCTGTAGCCCGGTGCAGAAAGCTCTACGCCTCTCATTGGGGTGGGGTTTTTTTAGAGCGCTACAACTGCGCAGTTTCTGCGCACTAAGTGGCTTGGCCGCGTGTACAACTTGGGAGTTACTTTACTGCGCAGAAACTTGCCAGTGTAGATGGGGCCTTAGACTTTGAAGGATAGAGGAAATTAAAAGAACTCAGCAAACGATTCATAGCAGATACTGTATTGCATAAATGTAGTTTTATATTCTGTCTGTGAATTATCCGTGCATGTTTTGATTTTTTTAATGAACTTATTTATAATTGTTTGCTGAACAGCTGAGGCATAAAAAAATCAGCCTGTGGATTGGTCACCTAAATAATAAGGTATTTCTGCTTGCTGATTGGATAACTGAAACTTTTTAAAAAGGAGAACAGTGAGTGGCTAAAACTGATGTTTGCACACAACTATCCTAGTTTGGTTATGAATATGGGTATTCATGTAAAGAGCAGCCATTCTATAAACATTTCTGAAAACAAACTAATTTTCACCAACATTCATGAATAGTGAATAAAAAGGATAAAATAACTGGTCAAAACCATTTTGAATTCAAACAACTGTTTGTGAATGCTGCTTTGCACTACTCTTGCAGTGGCTTTTGTGTGAGTAGTGTCAACAGGGAGGGCAGAAGACAGACTGGCAGGGATAATGGTGAGGAGTTGGGGAAGACAAGGCACTTGCAATAGGTAGCCTTTTTACGACACGTGTTTACTGCCAACAGCAAAATTTCATCTAGTTTCAGACAACTGACAACTTTAATTGTCATGTTGTGTTGGCTGTGATTAGACCAAGTTTAAGTAAAGCATTCCAAAAAGAACATTTGGGGCTGTATAAGTAGGGGCATTGCCAGCAGATTAAGGGACATGATCTGGAGCCTGGAGATAAATGTGGATTGGGATATGAGTGATAAACACAGAAACTCACAAGAATATAAATTAGTGGTTTGGCATTTTGACACTTGTGTAAAAATAATTATCAATTGTTATCCCTTTAAACTTTTGTATCTACACATAAAATCACTGAAGAATATGGGAAAAAAATCTGCAAATTGTAGAATGCATAGACCATTGTTATCTAGGGATGACTGGAAGTCAGGACTCGAGTTCTGTTCTTGGTTCCACTAGTGTGACCATGGACCAGTCACTTCACGTGCTTGTGCCTTATTTTAATCATGCATTGCTTTCAGAGTTATGAGGCTTAATGTACTACATATAAAACTGCTTTGAGATCTTTGGAGGAAGGTGCACGACTTTACACAAAAGCCAGTAAATGGAAAAGTACATCACTCTGTTAAAAATAAAACAGAACCCGACATAGGTTCACAATGGTATGAATCAGTGATAGGGTTTCAGAATTAGGTCCAAATTGTGTCTGCCCTTGTTTGTGTGCAGTTGCTGGAGGTGCACATTTAATCTTGTAAAGCACTTGTGCAATAGGCAGCCACTGTGCTGTACCTATGTGAGTTAGAACTGAGACAAACTAATAGGGAGAGAAAAGTATATAACAATTTTTCTTTTTGGTTAGCACTCTTTATTGAAAAAAATACTCATCTGAAATATTCAGACAGAAGGCTTATTATCTAATTAAAAGGTTATACTAATTGTAAAAAATGGGACAAGTATATCAAATGTTATTTCTTTAATGTGTATTATGTAAACAATGACTCAGTCCAGGTTTATTGGTTAAGTATGCAGTTATTACTTTTTGCAGCTAAATTATTTGTGGAGTAGAACAAGATATAGCCCATTGAACTGTACTTCTAAGTACACCTTGCATAGCAATAGTAAGAGTCCTTTTTAAAAAATTCTGCTAATAAGTAGTAAAGCATTTTGAATTTTCTGTATTTGTTAAATTTTACCATACAGATTTCACTCTGTGTGTGTGAGCGAGAAAGAGAGAGAGAGTGATAAGGATTGGTAAACAAACTTTGGATAATTTACATATACTGAATAAAATTCATCTTGAACTTGAGTCAAACTTGTTTTGAGATTTGAAAAAAGTTACATATTATCACTTTTGCCCAGCTCTATAATTTCTGGTTCCCTTCGGGTTCTGTTGAAATGCTATAAGAAAGGTTGCTGTCAGTCTAAGCAGAAGCAAGAAATACTGTGATCTGGGTTCTGTCTAACACTGTGGTTCCCTTTGCATATAGGGCAAGGGTAAGCCTTTGTGAGGTTTATTTACCTGCCGCGTCCACGGGTTCGGCCAATCGCAGCTCCCGCTCTCTGCGATTCACTGCTCCAGGCCAATGGGGCTGCAGGAAGCGGTGCGGACCGAGGGATGTGCTGGCCACTGCTTCCCACAGCCCCCATTGGCCTGAAGCGGCGAAGTGGGAGCTGCGATCGGCCGAACCTGCGGACGCAGCTGATAAACAAACTGGCCCGGGCTGCCAGGGGGCTTACCCTGGCGGGTTGCGGGCTAACAGTTGCCAATCCCTGATATGGGGAACTCCAGAAGTGGAAGAGAGCAAGAGTAATGGCTCTACACGACACCTAATCCCAATGTGTTGTGGAGGAACGATGATATAGCAAGAGAGGCTTCGTGTTCTGGCTATTGCTGACTGCCAACAGCCCCATAGATTAGAGACTGCTGTAACTAATTGGAGGGTGAGGAAAGCTGATAGAACCAGACAGACAGCCCCAGAGTAAGAAGGCCGTCAATTTGGCATAAAGCCACCATTTCCTTTCCGGCTTATACAAATTTCCTGTTGTTCCTCAACCCAGTCCCATTTGTGCAAATCATAAATATTACTCACAGTTGGGAAACACTGGAAAGCAGGCTCTGGTCAGTGAAGGCCTACGAGTAGAATAGCAGAGTTATTGCCTGTCAGGACTGAGGTCTTTTGGGCAAACTGTGTGAGGAGACAGATTACCTTGGAAAATTAACTATAGTCTGTATAAACTATATGCATTCAAAGAAAAGAGCTACCTAATTTCAAATATTTGGAAACATGACCTATATGCACGTTTAAGCTTCTCCATAGGTAGCTCTGATATGCCCACTTGACATGAGACTTTTTTTCTATAGTTATAGTTTTTTCTATAGTTCCTCTGCTGTCTTGTGAAAAGGCTAAGTCCTCTAGTTTTCATACACTGCCCACTTCCACATCCTTTTGAACATCCTAGCTCCATACAACTACTTTTCAGTTTAGACTTTAGTTCTGTGCCCTCAGTATTATGCACACTCAACTCACTATACAGTGCAGCACTTTTAACATTTTCAGTAGGAATTATACTTCTTACACCTTTTCTCAAAGGAGACATGCTTTAGAATGCTAGAGAATGCTTTGAAATCCAGTCTCTGAATATGCTGTTGAATCATGTGAGGAGGGAACGGAAGTAGATATCGTTATAACCCAGGTAGGTAACTGTTACCTATTATTAATTTTACTATTATTTTATTTATTTATTATCTGTATTGCAGTAGCTCTTATGGGCACAGTCTGTTCTTTCCTCTATGCATGCAGGATTTTCTGCATGACAAAATGAAATCAGTCATATTTTGAGTTCAATATAAATGTGAAAGGATTTATAATGAATACATTTCATATATTATGGTACGTCTCTAAATATCTGTTCAGATATAAAATATACTTTATTAGGCATGTTTCAAAGTATCTTTAAAAGGTTTTGTTGACTGTTTTTACCTTCTGGCCAGCATCAAGGCTGTTGAGTGAAAGACTGTTAGGGAACATTTTTATACAGCAACCATATACACAGTATGTAAAATACTTGGGCGCTGGCCCTGCAAACCCTTATACATGCATAGCTTTACCAGCATGAGCAGTTCCATTAAAGTCAATGGGACTACTCGCATTCAGAATTAAGCCTGTGCATAAGGGTCTTACGTGCCCCTCTTCTGGCTTCCCTGCTGAGAGATGGCATTAGTTAACCAAGTGCCTTGGCTTCTTTGAAGCTTTACAAGCCTCATCAGGGGACCAGAGATAAGCCTTTCCTAGGTCTGTTTTCTTTTTGCATGGTGCTTTGTATGTTTTGCCTGTTTCATCTGCGTTCTGATATGCAACTTCTTTGACCAATATTTTTTTCTTAACACCTCCCTCTCCACTCTTAAGTCTCTGTATGACAGTGGCAACCTGGTTTTTCAGAACAACTAACAGATTTCAAGGAGCAATTGCTTCTTAATTTCTGTTTCTTAGATTTCTGCATGTTTCCCTGGCTCAGCTGAAGCTTTGCATTGCTCATAAAAATCACAACAGAGAGGAATACAGCAAATGGCAGAGTGTTTTTTTGGATTTTTTTTAATTACAGGTTCAGTGAAAACTTTAAAGGATTTGCTTTTTGGTATGGATGCCAGTTTTCTTCCCTTTTTCAGGATGACACTTTGAATTCATTTTTCTGTAGTCATATTTCATTATTTCATCCAGGAAAAAGGGAAAACAATAGTCAGAGAGACAGGAATGTTCAATTCACTGCTTTTTCCTAGGCATTAGTACACGTAGCAGCCTGAGTTCAAATACCAGCTTAGTTAACAAACAAAAGTGAATTTAATGATCACATCCTACTTCTTATCACATAAACACTTGACAGTTTGGTACATATCCACAGATACAGTGACAAATTACCACAGTCCTCAGTCAAGCAAAATTCCCATTGACTACAGTGGGAATTTTGCTCTGTGCAGTAGTGCAGAATCTGCATAGTTAGGGTTAGCTGGGTTTTTGCAGGTCAGGCTGTACTAGAGTTTTTTTCATCAAAGTGCCTATATTAGTCAACCCAATGCCATTACTCCCTTTCTTTCATGAGCATTAAACGTCCAAAATTAAGTAAAAACAGATTCTCCCTATCCTCTTTTCTTCATGTACAGCTCTCAGTGAAATCATGGGCGAAGCAGATTTAATACAGGGGTTTGGAAGTTTTCAGGAAGTAAAGTCAAAAAAGCCTTCTCTTGCTGCAATGCAGGATCATTTAGGGCAAAAATATGGCAGTGTCTGCCCTAGTGCCAAAGTTTTTCAAGTGCGACTAGTTATTTTAGGTTCCTCAGCTTTTCAGTTCTCAACTTGAGACAAATCAAAGGGGCATGATTTTCGGGAGCACTGAACACTCAACCTCTGAAAATCAGGCCTGTGCAAGGTGTCTCAAGTTGGGCAACCAAAAATGGAGGCACCCAAACTCACTAATTACTTTAAATGTCTTGGGGTAGACTATTTTGGGGAAAGGACCCACTGTTGCAATCCCAGCAGATTAGCTGCATTCATGGCACCAGCTCTGAGAGTGCTAATGTAGGTAAGGCTCTGGTGTTCTTACCATTTTGTCATCTGACCCTGCTTTGACAGCACACTGATAAAAACGCTGGCTTTTCATCTATTGCTACCATAATTGGAGGTTCATCAGTGGAGATTTTAAAAAGAAAGTGGAGAGAGAGAGAGAGAGAGAGAGAGAGATGTCTGATGTGGACAATGTCTTTCTTAATCTAAGTGAAATCTCAAGATGATTTCAATTTTTTTCATTTGAAATTTCTTCTTGATAGTTTATAAAAGTGTCATCTGCACCAAGCTGGGATCATTTTCCTCTCCTGAGATCTATAAATAAATCATTGATGTTCACAGACTTCCACCTTTGAATTGTGCGTGCAGTTAAGGACTGGTAGGTATATTTGATTGCTTAAAGCCAGCTTTATTCTAGATGAGAAATACCCCCAAAATATAATACTGTTTAAAGATTTTTCCCAATTTTTCTTTGGATAGGGCCACATACCATGCAAAACCCATAAAGATTAGAGGCAACTGTTCTGTATACAATAAAGGAAATAATTATCAATGCAACATGATGGAAAGCACATGTCTTTTTTTATTCATTGTAATATTTCTTAATTAGTTTCTAAACCCTACAAACACTGTTGTACTTGCACTTAACTTTAAGCATGAATAGTCCTATTAATGTAATTGGGACTACTCATCTACTTAAAGTTAAGCACATGTGAAAATGCTGGCAGGATCATAGCCTTAGGCAGAAAAAGATCATTTGGTACTCAAAAGAGATTGAATGGATTGAGTTACTGTAACATACCTATGTGAATCTACCTGCTATCCCTTTAAGAGAGAACCTGAAGATGGACAAGGTGTGTTTGCCTTCTCTGTTAGGTGTCATGGGAGTGTGCCGTTAACAAGACCAGTAACTGGACTGGAGAGAACATTATCCCAGGCTTGGAGTTTCTAGACTCACAAAAGGAAACAGAGGAGACAATATAGAACAGTGGAGGAAGCCCTGTGAAATCAGGTCATGAAATTGTGTTCTTCTGGCTTTGGTAGCATGGCTTATGTATTGAGTCTTTCTCATTGCTAGCTGAGATTTTGGGACTTTCATAAGCTGGAACTGATGTACTGAAATAGGATACGTCAGAAAGGCTGTAAGAAAGTTATATTTTAGTTGAAAGGTTGTGGCCACAGTTTGAAGAAAACTTCTTATCAAATGTAATTTTGAGACTTTGATTTTTTAACTGGATTCTGTAATAGAAAAAAAATATTTTGTTACAAACAGCATGGAAGAGGTGTTTTTTAAGTATTTTAGAAGGCAGGTGTTAGTTGATTATTCAGTAACCTTGAATCCGTAGGAGCTTGGCTCCAATCTTCCCTTCATCAGAATCATTCTCTTGTATTAACTTATTTATTCTGGCTTTAAGAACCTTGTCAAATCAACTTGGTGGTCTCTGCTGGATCCCTAATTACAATAAACTGGATTACAGACCTGCTGTGTGACACCAAATTCAGCATAATTGGCAGTCAGTGCTCAGATAGGCCTATGACATTAAATGGTATGGAGACTCTCGCCTTCTAATGGGTAGTCTCTCTAGGCCAGTGCTGGTCTGTGTTGGATGTGGTAGCACTGTAGCAATGCCTGAAGTGCTTTGCAGCACACTATGTATACAACCCGTGATTGAGGAAGATGAGAGCTCTTTGTGCTCTTTGTAATTTACCTTTCAAAATATTAGTCACTTAAACAGTCAAAACTAAACAACAAAACCCCTTGAGGGGGACCTTTATTTCTTTTAGTTAATGAGCACTGAAATTCCTGTAAACCCTTAACTTTAGATGTAACTATTTTGTTTATTCATGCTACGCTTTAAGATAATTGATATTGTGCTTCTGGCTGATTACAATACTAAATTTTTGCTTCACCTTCAAATGTTTTCATATCTGATTGTGACGGTGAGTGACTCAAATGTATTGAACGCTTTGTTATCCATGTTCTATGCTGCCAGTCGGTGAAGGCACTACAAAGCTCTCTGAGGAACTATTGATGGGAATGTGTGTAGCCCATAAAGTGCCTTGCATTAAAAAGTAATAAAAATGTTTAGTGCATATAATGCTTTTCATTTTTAGATCTCATAGTGCCTTATAAAGTGGGATAATCTTTGTTATTCATGAACACTGGTGTGAACAGGTCTTTATTCCCACAATGATAAGGCAATGCTGTTCTTTGTATATACATCTGGTTTGCATGTGGACATTGGTATTTGCTCTTGAATAAGTCCAATCACTTTTGGAAGTCCATTTTTTTAGCATAAACAATACCATGGAAATTTAGTTACCAATAAAACACTGCAAATGGCCAAAATGCATAGCTCATGAATAACAGTCAGCTGAAAAATGTATGTCCAAAATCTCTAAACAGTTTCAGAAAACAAATACATTTCCAGAAATAAGATGGGTTTGCACATAGAATAAAGGAGTGAAATGACATATTTCTATAATTCTCACTAACTGCTTTATTCTTAACTCTAACATAGGACAAGAATATCCATTCTATAATATCATCTTCTTCTGGAGTCAACATTAAAAATGTTCTTGAACATGAACATAAGAACAGCCATACTGGGTCAGACCAAAGGTCCATCAAGCCCAGTATCCTGTCCTCTGACAGTGGCCAATGGCAGGTGCCCCAAAGGGAATGAATAGACAGGTTATCATCAAGTGATCCATGCCCTGAACAGCATTTTGGAGTGTTTTTACTATCTTTAGTCATGAGTCTGTTGTCGGGGGAGGAGTAGGTTTTATTGTTCCACTTTCCTTCACACACACTCCCCTCCACCTTCTACATAAATAAACTTAATTGAGAAAATTCATTCTTCTGCAGAGAGCCTGTGCAACACTTAGTACCGCTAAAGTCCTGTTTTGTGGCTTTAACTTGTGCACAGGACTTTTGCTGGCCCTCTGCAGAATGGTGAACTTCACACTCTGCTAATTAAAATTGCAAATATAACTTTCTTCCTATTA
This sequence comes from Lepidochelys kempii, assembly GCF_965140285.1. Classification (NCBI taxonomy): domain Eukaryota; kingdom Metazoa; phylum Chordata; order Testudines; family Cheloniidae; genus Lepidochelys; species Lepidochelys kempii. The sequence continues at coordinate 28,339,052 of NC_136387.1, forward strand.
AACAGACTTGCACTGGTGTAACGTAATTGATTTAAAATTGATCTAGTTACACCTAAGTAGATGCACAAAGACTGGTTTAAGTGTGTCTGTGGCATTGGTCCAATGTCACCTCATCAAGTTTCATTATCCGACTGCAAGCTTTCCTCAGCCAAACCCTGGTCCAACATCCCTACCCACCCTATTCCTCATGATGTCAAGCCCTTGCCATTAGATACCCAGAAGTGAAGTCTGCCATATTGAGTATATGATTTCAACAGTTTGTTTTCTGCATGTATGATATAACCTACACTAAACCTTCCAACCTATATCTGGTAAAGGATTAGTCTCCAATACTATCAGAAAGGGTGCAGGTCAGAGGCAGGATCTGTATCCTTGATAGACAGCACTTACATCAGAAAGCCTTCCACTGAACTTGTCAGTATGTTTTTGATAGATGATTGGTGATGGCCAGCCTCCAGGCAAATGTGCAGAATCCAACTTGAGCAGGAAGAAGTACAAGAGATGTTATGGATGCATCTCTACTCCCTCAGGTTATGTTAGGCCAAACACCAGACCACATGAGGGAAAGGAATGGTAGGGAGGATTGGACAAGAGCTGGTAATTGCTGTCTGAGGAAGTTGCTAAGAGGGGCCTACACATTTATGGGCTATGGAGCAGAAATATAATCCCAGCTCAAGGTGTGCCTAAGTAGAATAGAGTAAAAGCATCTTCACTTTAACTGGAGGTTTAGGGCATGAATAAGGTATGTTGGAATTTCTAGGCGATCCTGGGACTGTAAATAACGGAGTTTGTCATCTCTGGACCATATGTAAACTGTAATATATGAGAAGCTGTATTTTCTATGACCATGAGACCATGAGAGTGACTGGATATTTAAGTGTGCAGGGACTATAGTGGCCATAATGTAGATATAGTAAGTTAAAAAGGTCTGTGGCTCATAGATAGGGATTGGCAGAGATATGGAGGAAGTGCTTATTGGCTCATTGAAAATTCCTTGAGTTTTTAGGATTTAAAATTTTCTGAAGACTATAAAGTTCTGGCATTGGCCTCTTTCAAAGAGGCATTGAAAGAGGCATTGAAATGCCTTTCAAAGAAAGAGGCATTTGAAATGCCATTCAAAGAGGCATTGGCCTCTTTCAAATTTCGCAATGTCATCAGTTTCCACTGAATTTATTGTGAGTTAAAGGTGCTCAGGTTTCACAGAAGCAGGCCTATTGTGCTTTAAAAAGGTAACATGGGCTTGATCCAAACCTCCTGAAATGAATAGTAAGGCTCCTGTTGCTTTCATTGGGCTTTGGTTCTGGCTCTTATGTGCCTCAACTTTAACATTCTCTTTATAAAGATTTCAGTCTGTGGATTCCTTTCCATTTCTTTTTTAATGGAGATGTGTGTGTGTGTGGAATATTCATAATGACTAACAGTTTTGTTTCTCACTTCAGCCAGACTTGTATTTTGGTGCTGATGCTCAGAGAATTTCAACCTTTGTAGACTATTTTGGTGCAGCTCAGAACTTATGTGAAGCTTCAAATGAGTTTCTTTTCCCCTCACAAACATGTCTAATGTGGGTAAAAATATCTGTATGTGCCAGTTCTCATTGAGGATTTGGTTCTCATTAAGCTTATTCAGTCCTATTTTTAATTTATAAATGAAGCACAAAAAGCATTTTAAAAAATGTAGAAAAACAGTACTTTCACAAAACCTCGTAACGTGGCTCTTCCATTTAATGCACAATTTTTATTCTACAAATTAGAATAATTCCTTCTCTGGGCAGAGACTACAGGTAATACATTTTATATATATAAAGACTTACTTCCCCTATTCTTTCCTCAAATGAAACTGGGAGTGGTCACAATTGGATTTATAATGGAAAGTATTAATCTTTATCTTAAATTCTGGAATCACAACATAATAAACCAAGTATAACTTTCTTTCAAAAAGGTCGCAACCACAAGTTTCAGAAACTTTTAGTTAGTCCTTTCTCTATGGCGTACTGCACGATATAAAAGTTGAATTTAGAATATTTTTCTTGAGCTGTGAATTCTAATCTGTATGATTCCATGGCAAATTTAACACACATGACCCTTATTTGATTCTTATCTTCTCTCCCCCCACACACGAAAATCATCAGAGTTGGCACAGTAGGGGTTCTGTTTCATATTTCTACACAAGATAATTCAATGCTTAGCAGAGAAATTTAGCTTTCAGTCCTTCCTCTCTTTCCATTTTTGTCTCAAGTATGGAGTTGCACTAGGTTTTAAAGAAGGCTGATTTACTGCCCTTTCAGACTTCTTCTTCTTAGCGTATGCTCAGTGTATCTCAGGTGGCACGTGACCAGGATTCATCACCAAATTTGGTTTGCTGGCTGGATCACTAGCTTATCTGGCCTGGGCCGGGTACTGATGGGGCGCGCGACATGAACATTGATCCATGCTCCTTGGACTGAGGCACATTGCCTAATTCTTGTAGAAGGAAAGGGAGAAATTAATGGTTCAAGGAGCAAAATGGTACTTGCTAACCTTGGGTTGATATCAGGTGTAGTGAAGGAGAACTCGTGGTTAGAGGAAAGCTTGGACTCAATTCTGCTGGCAAAATCCATAACCATTTTGTAATTGCCAGATCTTGAGACAATATTTGTTTGCTAGAATCTCTCTGTACTTCCAGAGACTTTATCTTCTTGTAACATGGCTAACTTGTTTAAAAGGGATTAACTATAAATGAGGTGAGCTGAGGCAAACAGAAAATTTAAGCAATATTACTCTGCATCATTGCTGTTTTACAAAGTGCATTGTCACACCCAATCTGAATTCCAGTGGAAAGAGATGCTTCGAAACCTTGCAGTCCCAGCTTTCTCATTGATCACATGCCACTGGTCTTTGTAGAACACACAGCTGAATTGCTTTTCCCTCAGGGAAACAATGTCTCCAGGTGTGCTAATAATAAAATTAATAGCTTAGAGAAACTGCTTGCTGCAGCAGCAGTGGCTGTAGAATGAGAGGATCGATTGCAGTGTTTAACTGTCCTCATTCCATAGTGTATACCATACTCAGCCACCGGTGAGCTACGTTCTATCTCACAGTTAATCAATACATCTCTGATTTAAAACAAAGATCCAGTTTCAAGATTAGAAGTCTTTCTGAATAAAAAGATGTAGGGTAAAACTGTCAAAACCCTTCAACTAGCAACTTAACACAGGGGCTAGGAATGCTAAGGTAGCCACTGTGATTTGAAAAGAAGTAAGTGCTGAGTATATCCACTTCCGCTTTTAAACAATATTAATGATAAAAACTATAGATGCTCATATTGTAAAATACATCTGAATCCATTGGTCAGAAATTGCTTAGAGCAGCAGAAGTGTAAAATACTTGTGTAATTTAGCTTGTGTGGAGAATACATCTGTAGCTCTAGTTTGGTTACTACCATATCTGGAACACTATCCCGAAGTCTCAATTTCACCTACCAACAGCACAGTGTCTTTCAAAGTACACCCCACATTCTCATAGTTGATGCAGAGGATGTCTAAATTTCAATCCAAGTGTGATATAGCAAAGGTGCTTTTTTAATTTGAAAGATGTAATGCTATTATAGAAACTGGAGGCCTTGGTTTAAAATATTTATATTATACTAGTGATAGCTATATTTGAGGTTATTACAAAAGTTATGTGTTACTATTTCAAAGTTCCTTTTCAGTTGCCTATAATTTTCTATGTTTGATTTGAGGGCAAGGGAAACGTGGGGGGGGGGGGGAGTTCAAGAACAGTGATGACAGTGGGGGTGGAGGAAGAGTACACTAAAGAGTACACTGAAGAGGAATGAGTTAAAAAACTGTTTTTCTGTTGTCTGACTTGCCTATGTTAAGAGACCAAACCTTCTTAAAGGAGACTGGGTATGAGAGAGAGTGTGTTTGGAAGCTGGGGAGAAGCTATGCCCTGTAATAGTCCCTGTAACAGCCAAGTATTTAAAAATCACTGTAACAGCCAAGTATTTAAAAATTATTTTTCTTCCTTCTTAGCTCTTTAAGAGAAATGTCTTGATGAGTTTATAGTTTTTTGTCAGTTTGATTGTTTATGTTTGTTTGTGAGTGGGTGTGTTGTTTGTGCGTGAGTAAATAATTTACTTAGGGAATTGTGCTGACTAAGTGAAATCCACTCTTTCAACAGGGAAGATAAAAATAACTATTGAACAGTTGACTCAGTCAGTGTGCACTAGCCATCCTATCCAGACCCATATTAAGGTAATCTGAGGCACTGGTATACCATGACATGAGGCATCCTGTGGCTCCCTCTCTACAATCATACCCTTGCTCCATGGCCCCATCCTGCCACACTTGGATTGGTGCTGGCAAAGGGACCCCTTCATTCCCAGAGAGGTAAGGGGTCATCAGCAGGGTCCCCCTTAAAGGTAGAGGTGACAGCAGGGAAGTCCTACTTAAACAACCAGCCAAGTTATATCCTTATGTGAGTGGGGAAAGCTATTGTCTTCTACGGGGGTGGTTGTGTGACCCTCCAGAGCAGTGAGTCTTGGAGTTGACGCTCTCTTGGGAGGAATGATGCAGTTCACACTTTTCATGTCTATTACTTCACGCTATCTCCGGACTTGGCAGATCTCTCTACATTAGTTATTGTGGAGAACATGGGAGATGTCTGTATAATTTTGGGGTATTATGCTTGATGTTATTCTGCGGGACTACCTGGCATTAACAGCCTCTTTTGTTTTCCTTTTACTGTTTCATGGAAATCCATTTCCTGAACACACAACTGTAGGAATTAAGTGAAAGGCTCTCTAAGGCCATAATCCAGTAAAGCCCTTAATCATATGACTAGTCCCATTGACTTCAGCCTAGTTAAGCATGTATTCAAGCGCTTTGCTTGATAAGGGCCTAGATCTTCTTTTGAAGAATGGGTATCACTTTTTTAATGTTCATACTGGGGTGCCTAATTCTAAGGATTTCAGTGGACTTTTCTGTCTGACTTTTCATACAGTTCTTCCTAGGTCTCTATCACCCATCACACACACACACACACACACCCATCACATTGCACACCCATTGAATGTGTTTATTCCTTGGTCATTCATATATATATATATGAGTTTGAGCCCCAGAAAAAAATCCCTGTTAATGATCGAATCTTGAACTTCATCTTAGAAGTTACAGTTGACATCTGGACAGCACACCACTATGGTTCCTGTTACAAGTATTGTAATAATTTTTTTTAAAGAAAAAAAGTATAATGAAATAGGTTATTTTAAAAAAAAACTTTTTAACAGTGTTGCTTTCTTGTGAAGAAGTGTGCCAGTGACTGAATAATAGAGGGACCAGACATTTAGTTCTTGTTAATATTACATGTACTAGATTAAAACAATGAATTTTTATGAAATGGACTGGAGTAAAAGTAATTTCAATTAAGACACTATCACTTCATGTAATGGATATTAGTGCAGCACAGAGCAGTAGTAGAAGGCTGACTTTATGAAAATATATAATACATTGATAAGATCAAAGACTGTGTACATCAGCCATAGAGAAACAAACAATTATAAAAACCTACTATCATTCTGATTTTTATTGAATTAACAATTGGCTAGAAGTTTCTGCTAAGTATTTAATTACTGTCTGAATACTCAAAACCACACACTTTTTTGGGGAATACTTGTCAACTACCCAGACATCTGATTTGCTGTCAGAATTTGAAGTCTTGGTCCTGAAAAATGGTAGGGATATTTCGTGTAAAGTGATGAGTGAAGTTCCTGTAGTAGGTGCTGATGACATTCAGCTCTTTATAGGAATCAGTCCTTAATTAATGTGTAAATTTTACCTTTTTCCCCCCCTGAGAAACATTCTATTATGTACAGTTGTAACAAACCGCCATCATGTATCATCAGCCGGGTTTGAACCCTGAACCTTCAGCACTTGAGCTAGAAGACTAAGTATATTAGCTGACAGCAGGGGAAGGTTTTTATCCCAGAGAGGAGATGAACTTCTGGCATCATGTACTGGGCCGAGGGTATGGTTGGAATAAGCGTGGTCCAGCCCAGGCCACTCATCCCTTCCTTCCCGCCCCCCCCCCAGGAGTTGGGGTGCTCGTGCCATATATGATGACCCCTGAAGTGGGAGGGGATATAGGCTGTTGGGACCAGTGTGTATGAGCTGGGGGCAAAGGGGATGTATGCTCACTGCCCAGCTTGGCCCTGCCATTATTTCTTCCCCGCTACTGTCCTAGCTGCTATAGTTTCTTCAGCAGTTCCCCAGTGCAGTGTCTTTTGCTTTGGTGGTGGCATGGGCCCAGCCTTGGAATGTTCATTTTGTTTTTTGATGTGATGCCACATTTTTTTTTCCTGAGGAACACAAGTAAGAAAAGGTAAGTGGGAAATTTAATACTTTATAGCTCAGGAATGGAATTTCATGGGGTAGTGGGAAGAAGAAAAGGTGCTTTTGTAGATCTCGGGCTGTCTCCTTGCTATATTTCAAAGGTCTGAGATGTTGAGGCTTCTCAGGACTCTTTTACAATGGAAAGTGTTAGGCAACTTTAATATAAAGGTTGCTACCAGCTCCCCCTAATATAAAACGCCAATATAACTTTCCAAAATGAAAGTAGAATCTTGATTTGCTATTGGATCAAGCCCCAGCTCCATCACATCCTAGTGAAGCCGCTCTGCCATTGAAACATAGCCTTCGCTTGTCATGCTGAAGGAATAAGAGCTTTTATGGAAAAGAGGCAATGTTCCTTCTCTTGTTTAGCTGATGATCTCTAATAATAATGACCTCAGCATGACCTATTCTCCTAGGGAATCTTCAAGCCATTATCTTTCAAGAAATTCTCCATGCCATAGTTGGATTGTCTAATTCATATAATACACTTTTCAGATGGTCATAAGATTTTTCTCATGTCCATATAAAATTTAGGTATTGTGAATTCTCCAAAAACACAGCCAACATAGTTAAGTATCTGTGGCACTTATTATCCATTGACCCAACCTAGTAGTGGAATTAGTGTGCAGCTTCGCAAGTGCTGTGTAGTAGTGGTTTCTCTACTGACACTACCCAGTCAGGGCCCTGGTTAGTTTCATTTGACCAAGCTGCTGATAATCCTTTTTCTGTTTGCTGTAGTTGCCACAAGAAATACCAGAACACACAGGTGATATTTTGTCCCCGCCCCCAAATTTCACAGGTTTTAAAGCTTGCCGCTTTGTTTCTCCTTTGGCTAAACCTTAATCAGGTGATGATGTACCTTTTGTCCTTCAAACATAAAAGGTGTGCATTGATCAATTGTATAGTTAATTGCTTCACCACACTTTGGCCAAATAACCAATGTCAGTCAGGTTTATTGCTCCAAGCTAATAATAGTATAGTACTGGAAAATGGTATGGTGTAGAATCTGTCTCCAGGAAGCTGTCTCATGCAGCTGAGGTGTGCTTCCACAATTACACACTTCTGCTAGTATTATTTATATGATTTTACAAGTTACTCATCTTTTCACATGTCATTAAAATCCAAGCCATCAGTTTGTCCGTCTTCCCTAGCTCATTATGTTTTTTCCTTATCTTTGTTTTGGATACTAGCATTCCAGGTATTGGTCTGTGAGCATACTTCCCGGCTTGTACTAAAATATAGAATGAATGTATCTTGACAAGTTTCCTATCTACTTGTGCCAAATGCTTGATTCAGCAAATGCAAGGTGTTATGGGATACTTAGCATAAGTGAACAGGATTATGCTAGTGAGTTTAAGCTATATTACTTTTACAATATTTGTGCTTAATGCATACTGATATACATGGTGCAGTATGTATATATGATAGCCTGTATATAGTCAATACCAGGTAATTCACACTTAATTTTTATAGAGACATGTTTCACAAACATGGATGCTCAGATCACACAGAGCCAAACTGCTAAATGCTGCTACAGCAAGTTACAAAAGAAAAAGCTGTGATAGTCCAATACCAAAAGAGAATATCTCAAATTTCTCCATCCAATAAAATGTTACTATTCATTTACTTAGCATCAGTATTTAACATAAGAAAGATATGGCTAGTATTTCAGTGCATATATGTCTTCATCAAAGCCCAGAACATTCACCACCTTGAACAGGAAAACTCTCATTTATGCAAGAGCTTTAGTTCACAAACAGGAACTAAACCCACCCGCAATTATTAATACCAGCTGATGTATTAATCACTTTTTCATGCAAATAATCACATGTTAAATAGAGCAATTATCAAATAATCAGGAAATTAAAAGCCATAGCTTTTTAAAAACACCAAACAGAGCCACACTGACATGATATCATTGTTAGAAGGGATCTGGCCTTTTTACTACAGGATGTGTGGGGAATTTAGGGTCTTCAGATTGATCATGCATTCGGTGGGAGTGGCCCAAAAGGCAGTGTAAAAGCAGAGTAACTCCATTAAATTCAGTTGATTTTCTGCCTTGTGTAATGGAGAGTAGAATATGATTCTTAAAATCTTTCTAAGATTTCTTTGGACAGCCAGATTTGAATAAAGGAATCCTTTGTCCTCTGTGTCAGGACCCACTCCACTTAGCTCATAGCCACCTGATGGGGAAAGAGGGAATCCTTTGGTGGAAGAGATTTTCACATTTGCAGTTTAGTCTACCATCTGTTTTTTCGGCAGGGATATAAAATAATTACTCCAGGCAGTACAAGACTGACTTGACTCCTCTTCTCTGCAGATGCAACCTTTGTTCATAAAGCTTTGAATGTTTGTTCCTGAGTAATAATCCTCCTCCTCTATTCTCTCCCTAAAGGGAATGGTAGGCAGATTTTAAAAGTTCCAGACTGGTGATTCAGAGTTGCAGAAATTAGCATTTTTATCTGTAAATACAGCTTTGGCATCTCTTATACACCAGACTGGAACAACCCTCCCCACTCTAATACTTCCAATTTTGTTATTATGGATAGGCTGGATTTCTTATTGTTTGTGTTTCTGATGTTACCACCGACACAAGTTGTTTTACTACACTTTAGTGTAAGAGTTCTAACTCAGTGGTTCCGAAACTAGGGGCGCCGCTTGTTCAGGGAAATTCCCTGGCAGGCTGGGCCAGTTTGTTTACCTGCCGCCTCGGCATGTTCGGCCAATCACAGCTCCCAGTGGCTGCAGTTCACCACTCCATGCCAATGGGGGCTGCGGGAAGTGGCAGCCAGCACGTCCCTCGGCCCACGCCACTTCCTGCAGCTCCCATTGGCCGAGAGCGGTGAACCAAGGCCACTAGGAGCTGCAATCGGCCGAACCTGCGGAAGCAGCAGGTAAACAAACTGGCCCGGCCCACCAGGGCCTTTTCCTGAACAAGTGGCGCCCCTACTTTGGGAACCACTGCTCTAACTGGTTGATAAGTTTGTTTTTAAGGCTCTGCCTTTGACATTATACTCTATTTCTGTCTAGTACAGAAGCTCCTTCTGAGGACTTCAGGAGACACAGGGCAGGATGTAGGATCCCTAGCACTGAAACGTGATGCATTTGAAGGGTGCTCTTGTCTAATAAAATATGGTTTACAAGAGGAAATAGTTTTAATCCACCTTTTTGGGAGCTCTAAATGTTCATAAACTAAGGTTATGTGGCACAAAGTTGAACATTATTACTGTATTTCAGTGTGATATGACCAGATAGAAACTGAGAAATGGATGTTCAGCTCTGACTGAGGAGCACTTCATTCTGCAGAACAGAGGTTGCAAAGGTGTGGTGTACTTTGTCCTCTTCTAATGCTAAAGCAGCTATACACCAGGCTAATGGTGCCAAGAGACCCTTGCAGCATCCAGGTATCAGCTGAGAGTAAATGAATCTTGGCTACATCCTCTTGCTGTGTCCCCCAGATAGCCAGGAAGAGAATGGTGCAAGAATCACCATGGCCTGGATGCACAAAAGGAGTTAGGAGTTGTGACTGAGCTTCCCAACGCCTAACTTTTGGATGCCTAGAAAATCACTGCAGTTCACAAAGCCCACGTTGGAAGCCCAGGCTCCCAGTAGAATGAATGGGGAGAGAGAGAGAGGTATATTAGGTTGCGATCCATAAAAGTCAGCGTGCTAGGCAGGGAGCCACCGAAGCTAACCAATGGGAGAGGCTAAGCCCCACCCTTTTCATGGAGGCATCAAAGTCCAGGTTGCAGGGAGATGCCTATCTCTGCTTGTGATTCTCACAGCTGTAAACCCTCTGTTGAAGTTAGGCACCTATGCTACGGGGGGGAAGGCAATCATCTCCCTCAAACTTTTAGCCCAGAGGTTAGGGCACCTGTTGGAGCGGGGGAATGGATGCTGAATCTCCCACACCCTGGGTGAGTGTTCTAACCCCCCAGATATGGTCATTCTCAGCCTTATGCTTGCTTTTTCTCTGGCTGAAATGACTCTGTTCTCATTTATCCAGAGTGTAACAGCATCAACAGGAGAGACTGAGGGAGCCTCACATGAAACCATCCCATATCCCAATGGTTAGAGCACTCAGCTGAGAGGTGGCAGACCCCTCTCTGCCTAGGGGGGGAGAAAGGAGTTGAACTGGAGACTTGAACCAAAGGTTTCCTATATCCCAGGTGAGTAATCCCTGTAGTTAGGACAAAGTTATGAAGGAGGTTGTCCTCCTTCTCCCACTACTGTTGTCTGCTTTGTGCAAATTCACCTGAAGAGCTGGATTCAATAGGTGTGCTCAGAGGGCACCTACTGGATTGGATCCCACATACAATTTAGGTAGCGAAACCTACTGACTTCTTACTCTGTTTTGAGTAAGAAGGCACACTCTGTGGCTTAGACAGGAGATAAGCAGTGTGCAAGTTTAGAGTCAGAAACATAGGTGCTCAGGGAATTCTGACTGCAGAAACTTTTACGTGCCAAATGAGTTGAGATGCTTATAGGATTAGCTGGGAGTTTTCTGAATTGTGAGTGAGTCTTGTGGCACCTAAAACTTAGTCTTAGGTGCCTAACTCTTTTTGTGCATCCAAGCCTATGTTACCATAGGAATGATCCTGCAGGTGTGAGATATGTTGCTGCAACCCAGAACTGGGGCCAGAGATTGCAAAATGGGAGCTATGCACTAGTGGGGATCTTGAATTATATTTTATGGCAAGAGTTTCACCTCTCTAAGTGATTCATTACTTAGCCATGAGTAACTGGTATGATTCGTTGCCCCCACCCCTCCAAAAAGTGAATTATGTAATGCAGCGATAACAATGTCTTGTGTGAGAACAGACAGGTGATATTTCCTCTTTAGATACCAGTTTGAGACTAGAGAGGGTACTGTTGGTAGTGTTGGGTACCTTGTGAGAACTATAAAAATATTTGATAAAGTGTAGAAAATATAAAAGGTAAAAAAGTGTTATAAGGACTGAACCAGAACACTGAAAACACTCCTCCGCCCTGACAAAAATAGGAAGGTCAGTTAGACAAGAGAATAATTTGCTAAGGCCAGTGAATGAGGCAATAACATTGGAAGTGATCTAGGGGACTAAGAACACTTATGACAGATTTACACTAGTGGTTAAAAGAACAGGAGTACTTGTGGCACCTTAGAGACTAACAAATTTATTAGAGCATAAGCTTTCATGGGCTACAGCCCACTTCATCGGATCATAGAATGGAACATATAGTAAGAAGATATAGATAGATAGATACACACACACAGAGAAGGTGGAAGTTGCCATACAAACTGTAAGAGGCTAATTAATTAAGATGAGCTATTATCAGCAGGAGAAAAAAACTTCTGTAGTGATAATCAAGATGGCCCATTTAGACAGTTAACAAGAAGGTGTGAGGATACTTAACATGGGGAAATAGATTCAATATGTGTAATGACCCAGCCACTCCCAGTCTCTATTCAAACCCAAGTTAATGGTATCTAGTTTGCATATTAATTCAAGCTCAGCAGTTTCTCGTTGGAGTCTGTTTTTGAAGCTTTTTTGTTGCAAAATTGCCACCCTTAAGTCTTTTACTGAGTGGCCAGAGATATTGAAGTGTTCTACTGGTTTTTGAATATTATGATTCCTGATGTCAGATTTGTGTCCATTTATTCTTTTGCTTAGAGACTGTCCGGTTTGGCCAATGTACATGGCAGAGGGGCATTACTGGCACATGATGGCATATATAACACTGGTAGATGTGCAGGTGAATGAGCCCTTGATGGCGTGGCTAATGTGATTAGGTCCTATGATGGTGTCACTTGAATAAATATGTGGACAGAATTGGCATCGGGCTTTGTTGCAAGGATAGGTTCCTGGGTTAGTGTTTTTGTTTTGTGGTGTGTGGTTGCTGGAGAGTATTTGCTTCAGGTTGGGGGGTTGTCTGTAAGCGAGGACTGGTCTGTCTCCCAAGATCTGTGAGAGTGAGGGATCATTTTTCATGATAGGTTGTAGATTTTTGATGATGCGCTGGAGAGGTTTTAGCTGGGGGCTGAAGGTGACAGCTAGTGGTGTTCTGTTATTTTCTTTGTTGGGCCTGTCCTGTAGTAGGTGACTTCTGGGTACTCTTCTGGCTCTGTCAATCTGTTTTTTTCACTTCAGCAAGTGGGTATTGTAGTTTTAAGAATGCTTGATGGAGATATTGTAGGTGTTTGTCTCTGTCTGAGGGATTGGAGCAAATGCAGTTGTATCTTAGACCTTGGATGTAGACAATGGATCGTGTGGTTTGTCCTGGATGGAAGCTGGAGGCATGTAGGTAAGTATAGCAGTCAGTAGGTTTCTGGTATAGGGTGGTGTTTATGTGACCATCACTTATTAGCACAGTAGTCTCCAGGAAATGGACTGCTTGTGTGGAGTGGTCTAGGCTGAGGTTGATGGTGGGATGGAAATTGTTGAAATCATGGTGGAATTCCTCATGGCTTCTTTTCCATGGGTCCAAATGATGAAGATGTCATCAATGTAACGCAAGTAGAGTAGGGGCGTTAGGGGACGAGAGCTAAGGAAGCGTTGTTCTAAGTCAGCCCTAAAAATGTTGGTATGCTGTGGGGCCATGTGGGTACCCATAGCAATGCTGCTGACGTGAAGGTATATATTGTCCCCAAATGTGAAATAGTTGTGGGTGAGGACAAAGTCACAAAGTTCAGCCACCAGGTTTGCCGTGACATTATCGGGGATACTGTTCCTGATGGCTTTTAGTCCATCTTTGTGTGAAATGTTGATGTAGAGGGCTTCTACATCCATAGTGGCCAGGATGGTGTTTTCTGGAAGATCACTGATGGATTGTAGATTCCTCAAGAAGACAGTGGTGTCTCGAAGATAGCTGGGAGTGCTGGTAGCATAGGGCCTGAGAAGAGAGTCCACGTAGCCAGACAATACCGCTGTTAGGGTGCCAATGCCTGAGATGATGGGGCGTCCAGGATTTCCAGGTTTATGGAAATCCTGGTTAAATAGATCTAACTTACATCACTCAGAGGTGTGAAAAAGCACTCTTGCCCGAGCGATGCAAGTTTTGTGCTCTCCACACTGGCGCTATGTTGGCAGGATATGCTCTCTTAGTTCTTGCCGAGGTGCAGTAATTATGCTGTTGGCATAGTGCATCTTCACCAGATGTGCTATAATGGTGCAGCTGCATCAGTGCAGCTGTGCCGATGTAACACTGTAGTGCAGACTTGCCCTTAGAGGACAATCCCCCTCTAATGCAAAGAGTTGGGCTCTATGTCCTCTCAGCTACCATTCTAAATGCTGTGATTCTGAGGCCTACTACTTGACTGCAATGCTCTTTTGTTGTTGTTGTTGTTATTGAGTTTGGAAACTGTAGGTCTCAGCTAATAATCTATCATTAATTCAATAAATGTGTGTGCATCATTAGTAAAATCTGAGGGAGAGAAGTGTGATTTCTTTATGTAGATGTCCAATGCTTCTCAGGTCCCTTGTACTGTGTTCGTTGTACAATGAAAACTAATGTTACTCTGTGTCCTATTATCATATTAAAAGTCCTTCTCTATCATTACTTGTGGGTTTTTGAAATGGGGGCGGCTGTTCTTCCAGTGTTATATAATATGTAAACAATATTATTTCCACAAATAAGCTGAATATGCTATTGCATATTGTTGTAATTTGCAATTCTGCCAAAGTGGTTAGTAAGCAGTGTAAAATAAGTAAAAACCTAGTATAGAGTTTTCCATCTTAGTGACAGTATTCTGTCATGGACATTTTTCTGGATGGTTGGGGGATGGATAAGATGACCTGTTAAGCCTGTTCCTTCTTCAGTTTTTATGGTTCAGTGAACGACACACAGTATCTTTCAAGGGCTATTTAGTTCTGTGACAAGTAAACAGTGTTCTGAAAATGCTTGGCAAGAAATATGTGGTGCTGGTTATCTAATCTCATTTGCCCACTGGTGATACCTTTACCTAATTTTAATATCTTTTTATGTCATCCATGTAGGCTTTTGAAACATTTTTATAACTTTTTTTAAGTTGAATAAAACAAAACCTTTACTCAGAAGTATTATTTTAATAAGTAAATCACACACTTTTAAAACCCTACTTATTTCAAACTAGTATTTATTTCTAAAGCTAGGACAGACTTTATACAGTTTATAGAAGGGAAGAAAAAGGACCCATGATCTTGCAAGACTCACGCAGACACTCCTCTCTTTAACCTCAGTGGTGTTTTTCCCCCCTGCAATACATACGGAAAGAGGCCCTAGGTATTGAGCTGAACATGTACCATTCTCCACTGCTTTTTGCACTATTTTGCATGCAGGGAATCTAATTCTGAAACATCTATTTAAGTAATATAGTTCTCAAGAGTTTCAAATTAAAGAAAATATGATATCTGACTGTATGTTGTTTAAATCATTACTTGGAATGTACAAGATGCTTGTTTTGAAAAGTGCCTGGAATGAGTCAGAGAGGAGAATGTTTTTGTTTTAATTGCACAGTACTGCCACCTAGCATCAATTCACAGATTTGTCTGGATGCCTGTAAATTTCCAGCTAGGTTGCTCTTGAATTTAGATTTGTTTTTCAGTGGTACCTGGTTATGATTCTTAAAGCATTTTCCCCCATGAAATGACATAAAACATCTCTCATTTATGGTAAATTGGCTGTTTACCTGAAAAACCTTCCCATAGAGGGCAGGGGAATCAGAAGCAACAAGGGAAATCTCTTATCAGATACACTGAATAGTTTTGGATGACAGAAGTGCATATTCATGTGTTCTAGGCATGTCTTGAAAGCTGCTTTATTAACAACTTCTTAGTATTTTAGTGTAATATACATTCCTTTTTTAAAATTAATACAAGCACAAAATGGCAAGTGGATGATCCCCCTTTTCTTTTTATTTTAGAAATCCTTCTTTCCCACTTTACCATGCTATCCTTCTGTAGCTAAAGTGTTGATTATTTATTGTCATTGTGTAATGACTGATACCCTGCATGACAGCAACTAAAAGTTTGTCACATCCACAAATCATGAGATTTAAAACATTTTGTGCTGACATTGAAGAAAATAATAAGTTAAAAAGCTTTACTTTCATACAGGTTTTTTAATCATATATTTTGAGTCAAGCACAATCTGAAATATTCATTATATTACTCTATAGTGAGTTAATGTGGAACATACACTTCCTGTATATCTGTATTCTTTTAGTACTCTATTCCCTTTTATTTGACTCTTTTTAATGTGAAATACAAAAAATACTTGATAATATTCAAGAAGAGGGAAACACTACACTTAGATTGATGCTTTATGTAATGGGTGCTTTATGAGATGTAATACCAAATGTTAATCAATAGACACGCCAGCATAGCTTCCAATACAACCTTGTAGAGTTTTTAAAAATTAATCCTTATTAAAAATATTGATTTACTGTGACTTACTGGGGTTGCAACTGGTAAGTTTTTCATCCTAATTAGGAGGTTAGGCTCCACTGCTTAGACTGCAGATGATAATGTAATGATTGTTGTTTTAAAACATAAAAATCAATGTGATATACTATCAAATTGTGCCAAGTGTCACAATTATGGAAATTGCTCAGGATTTTAAAAACACTTTCCTTTTATTCTCCTTAAATAGATTCAAGCAGAGCTACTTGAGAGAATGTCTCATAAAATAAAGCAAATATCAAGTGGTGCTCTGGTAGTTAAGGCCACATCTCACTGTATAATACCATTTTCAAATATTTTAGAAGCAAAACAGAATTATTTGAATTTTTTTAGTCTTTATAAAGCAAATAACTTGTTATGAATTCTTTTGTGACATTACCAACCTCTGCAGTTAGCACTGTGTTCTGCTTTCCGGTTATTTAGCCCATCTAAAAGGATTTAGGAATTTTAATATAAATATAATGTAATGCACGTATGCATAGCTTGGGTTTTTTTGCTTATTAAGAGGGAATTCATTTGGCAATTTTTGGTGTGTTCAGTAGTTATATATCTCACCCTATCTTCTGGCAGCTGAGCATGTGAAAAAAATCCATGAATTGTCATTGGTGTCATATTAAAGGGAGAGGTTACTTTATAATGAGTTTGGGTTTTGAAGAAGTGATTTACGTAAACATTTCAATCTCAAACTCCATCTGGTGCAAATCTAGAGTAACTCCCTTGACTTCCATGTTTTTAGGAGAAGGAAGACTAAAGTTGCTCCAGGTATATGCTGGTGCAATTGGGATAAAAAGTGTTGTTTTCTTCATGAGGTACTTACTGTAGACAATTCCCAAACAACCTTCCTCCCCCAGCACCTCAAAGTAAATATCCCTTTTGTTGAAAAAGTATCTTAAGAATAAATGTATGTTTCAGTGGATTCCCCCTATCTCCCCCTCCCCCAAAACCAAAATCAAAAGCCACTTATTACTTCAATGTTTGCTTGTTTGTTTTTATCTGGTAATGAGCAATTAATAAATCCAACAAGTTCCCTACTGCCATATAATCCATTGTTACTCACTTTATAATAGCTTGCCTGATTTGCACTGCCTGTCCAACTTTTTAACTTAGCCCTCATGTTCTATAGTGAAAATGTACTGTTGTATTTATATAGCTGATTTTTATGTATTGCTTGTGTAATGGTTAGTGATGACTTTTGAAAGGAATTTATGGTACATTAAACTAGAGCTGGGGTTAAGGGATGTTGTCGCAGGTTGGCTAGCACTTTAAGGGGAGTTGGGCTGAGCCTCACTTGTAACGGATCAGCTACTCCCATTTCTACCCAGCTGATCCTAATCAGTTCGGGGATCAGATGGCTTGGGTCAGTTATTGGACCCACCTACAAAGGAGGCAGGTGACTTCCTTAGAGCTGCAAGAAGTTGTCTCCGGTGACTGGCCTTTAATGGAGAGGGTGCCAGCAGAGGAGGAGGTGATAAGCACTGGGGAGGGCCAAACCCAGGCTGGCATCCTAGAGGTAGACCTGGCAGAAGGGTCCAGCCTGTGGAGAACTGGACTGGGGGAAAGAAACCCTTAGTGTCAGCAGATCTGGCAGGAGCTGGCCCACCATGGAGAAAGTCTGGAGGATCAGCACTCTGCAAGAGAGCAGGATCAAAAGATAACAGATCGACAAACAGGAAAAGTGCTGCCCAAGAGCTCTGTCTCTAGAAACACAGTTTGTGAGAGCTCTGTTACTCCATTGCGCAGAGCTTTTGTGATAGATTTTCTGTGGCAGTACAGAGTTCTGCTGTGGGGTCCCTGCCTTAGGAACTTCAGGTTGCAGGGTTGTCGTATAACAGTCTTAAGTCTTTGAAACTTGTTCAATAAGTCAGAGCCTGAATTCAATGAACTTCTACTTTGATTGAGAGGCTATTCTTTTCAGATGGGTTTCTGACAGAAAGTTGTTTAGTTTTGGCTATGATGTGGTTTTTTTTTCTGTTAGGCACTTCTGGCCTAGCAATTTTATAAAGGGTGCACATGATCTGCTTTTAATATAACAGTCGCTAGGTGCTTTCATCACAGGAGCTATATAAGACATTAAACACAATGATTCTTGTGTGAAAAAAGAGCAGTGTCGAGAGGTATTTCTTTATGATATTTCTTCTTACTTCTGATTTCTGAGGACTGCCAGTTACAGATGATGATAGCAAAAATCAGGTAACAGCAGAATAGGCCAACGACAAGATCAAGAGTAAATCAATTTTTGCCTTGTCCAGGGCTGGATAGAATTACCTGCTGCCCATTTTTATTTGTCTTTGCTCAGTATTTTAACCACTTCCTGCAGTGTGACATGTCATGGGTAGTTTGCCAACATATACATCGCTGATTCCAAGAGATCACCCTACCCACTCCTACATCTTAAACATTTTCAGATATGTGAGAAGAAAAAAACCCTGTTGGCAGCAGCAACTCACGACTGGATTAAATTCTGTTGCAATTATTTCTTTCTTGACCATACAAATTTTCTGAGGGGTTTCCCTCCATCTCCGCACTGATGAATATTTTTGGTGGGTCTTTGCCAGGGTCCCCTTATAGAATTGCAAATGTACATTTAAAGCAAGGGCTAATACACTTTGTATGTATGGTGTGGGGCGGCTAGTATAATGTGAGCTCCACTGGTGAGACGATACAGTGTTCTCATTTTGTTGTACACTTTTTCTATCACACACTCAGAGTCCACCAATGAAGCACTTCTGTGTAATGTAGTGAATGGATTTTAAAGATTGATGAAAAATACTGCAATAAATCAAATAGACCCTGCACCAGTAACTTAGCCTAGTTGTTTTTTTGCCAGTAAAAAGGAAAAAAAATATTATCTTCACTTCATGTCCACTCTCCTGGTAGAACAGCATAAACATTCAAAATGCTAACTACTGCCATGCTTGATGTCGATACGTTTTTTAACATATCTCAGCAGGTGCAGATCATTGTAGCTCTACTGAACTCACTAGAACTAGGCTTAGTTACACCAGCTGAGAATCTGGTAGATTCAGTTAAATTTTGGCTCTGAACACCTATGCAATAGAGCAGGGGTTTTCAAACCTCATTGCACCGCGAACCCCTTCTGACAACAAAAATTACTACATAACCCCAGGAGCAGGGACCAAAGCCTGAGACTGCCCAAGCCCCACTGACCCATGTGTGGGGGGCCAAAGCCCCAGCCCCACCACCCTGGGTGGAGGGAGGCAAAGCTGAAGCTCAAGGGCTTCAGCTTCAGGCAGGGGGCCTGTAATCTGAGCCCCACCTAGGGTTGCCAACTTTCTATTCACACAGAACTGAACACCGTTGCCCCACCCATGCCCTGCCCCTCATCCAAGGCCCTGCCCATGCCCCACCCCTTCTCTGAGGCTCCGCCCCTGCTCGCTCTCCCCACCCTCACTCACTTGCTCATTTTCACTGGCCTGACTCAGGGGGTTGGGGTGTGGGAGGGGGTGAGGGCTCTGGCTGGGGGTGTGGGCTCTGGGGTGGGGCCAGAAATGAGGGATTTTGGATGCAGGAGGGGGCTCCGGGCTGGGGCGCTCGGAATGTAGGAGGGGGCTCTGGGCTGGAGCAGGGGGGTTGGGTACAGGTAGATGTGAGGGCTCTGGCTGGGGGTGCAGATTCTGGGGTGGGGCTGGGGATGTAGGAGGGTGCTTCAGGCTGGGACCAGTGGGATCAGGGCTGGGGCAAGGGGTTGGGGCGCAGGAGGGAGTGAGGCCTCCGGCTGGAGGTGCAGGTGCTGGGGATGAGGGGTTTTGGGTACAGGAGGGTGCTCTGGGCCTGGATTGAGGGGTTTGGAGGGTGGAAGGGGGATCAGAGCTGGAGCAGGCGGTTGGGACACAGGGGGAGGAGTGACAGCTCCAGCTGTGGGTGTGGGCTCTGGGGTGGGGCTGTGGATGAGGGCTTTGTGGTGCAGGAGGATGCTCCAGGCTGGGATCGAGAGGTTTGGATGGTGGGAGGGGGATTGGGGAGGGGTTTGGGGCCTGGGAGGGCGTCAGGCATGCAGGCTCCGGGTAGCGCTTACCTGAAACAGCTCTCGGAAGCAACGGTATGTCTCCCCTCTGGCTCCTATGTGGAGGCACAGCCAGGCTGCTCTGCGCACTGCCCCATCCACAGGCATCGCCCCTGCAGCTCCCATTGCCCATGGTTCCTGCCAATGAGAGCTGCGGGGGTGGTGCTTGGTGCAGGGCCAGCGTGCGGAGCCCCCTGGCTGCCCCTACACATAGGAGCCGAAGCGGGGACATGCCAGCTTCTTCCTGGGAGCTGTACGGCATGGAGGCTAGCAGGGAGCTTGCTAGCCCCGAGTGCGGTGCTGCCAACCAGACAGTCAATGACCCAGTCAGCAGTGCTGACAGGAGCCACCCTGATCCCTTTTTGACCATGTGTTCCGGTCGAAAACTGTAAACCTGATCACCCTAGCCCCAGGCACCACCCCCGCAGCTCTCATTGGCAGGAACCATGGGCAATGGGAGCTGCAGGGGCGGTGCCTGTGGATGGGGCAGTGCGCAGAGCAGCCTGGCTGTGCCTCCACATAGGAGCCAGAGGGGAGACATACCGTTGCTTCCAAGAGCTGCTTCAGGTAAGCGCTACCCGGAGCCTGCATGCCTGATGCCCTCCCAGGCCCCAAACCCCTCCCCAATCCCTCTCCCACCATCCAAACCTCTCGATCCCAGCCTGGAGCATCCTCCTGCACCAAAAAGTCCTCAGGCTTCAGTCCCAGGCAGTGCGGCTTGGGCTTCGGCCCTGGGCTCCAGCAAGTCTAAGCCAACCCTGGCAACCCCATTAAAAAGGGATTGTGACCACTTTGGGGTCCCGACCCACAGTTTGAGAACCGCTGCAATAGTGACTGACATACTTGAAATATAATATCATATTACCCTTGCTTTGTTAAACTGAAATCGTTCTATAGGCCACGGGGAACTGTCATGGGGAAATTCAAGATTTACAGCACTCTCCAAAAAGAGGAGGGCATCCTGACCAGCATTACTTGTCTTATAAAACAAGTGATGTGCAGTGTTGTGTGGTGCTATTGCAGGATGTGTAGACAGCTGCTTGACTTGGCTCCAAAGTCACCACGCTGCCAGTATTGACTCATGGGTTTGTAATTCTTTAAGATACGTGGAATATGAAAGGTGTTGTATTAGAAGAAATCCTCTTCTAGCGGCAGAATACCAACAGTCAATCTTTTTAGACAATATTAACATTCTGTACAAATGGATACCAAGGAAATGTATAACTGTAGCAATTAAGATTACATTAGCACACACATGCTGCTTTTCCGTTATCCACCATGCTGTCAAATTCAACACTACGCATGAAAACAAAACAAAAATGGTTTGTACTTCAATGTTTGAATAAGGAAAAATATTTCCCTCTGTAGACTCTTTAAAAACAATTCGGCATTAGCTTTGTCAAATACTAAATTAGGAATGAATTCAACTTTAAATATGTGAACCATTTACCCTTTGAAATTTGCCTGAAAAGATTCATTATAAAACTAATGCTATGAAAAAGCACTCCCTTTCAAACTGGGGAAAGCACCTGAATACTTTTCATAAATGGCTGCACATCATTTGAAAGCATTCTAGTAATTCCTCAAAACCTTTCAAAGTACCTTTCAGATAATAAATTTCATATTCAGCACATCTGCAGTCCTACAAGACTTCCAATAATACTTAAATTGGTTAACTATACTTCCTTTACATCTATGTAATGCTTTTTATTGATTTCAGGCAGATAAACTCTATTGTGCATTAAATCTTTTTTTTTTTCCTGGACAAAGGGAAATTGAGTCTGGGCAGAAGAACTTAGCTTACAGTCAAAAAGGTGAGGTTTAGACACTTATTCTAAGGCATATTCAGCAATTTGTGAGCTTCAAACTAACTAGCTAACACAGCTACAAAATCATTTTGTAACAGTATAAATATTATTAAATAATATTGCGGATGCCATATTATAGTAAAATAGTCAGTGCATTAGTCCACGGAAACTATACTGACCAAAATTTCTTCTAAGGCTGCTTATAAGTGGAGGTGGTAGCACCATCTGTTAAGGTTGCCTGACGCTTTTTATTAGATGACCCTGTTTTCAGTTGCGTAATGTTTGCCAAACTTTAATGATTTAGACTGAAACTTTCCTTGCTGGGTGTCTGCATCAGGCTGAATTGTTGTGGAAAAACTTCAGCCAAAATGCATTCAGCCATTTCAAAGAACAAGGATGACGGAAATATTTGTTTTTCAATGTTTAATAACAGGAATGTTTTGGAAAGCTTTAAGGTATGGTTGTGCTTTTTGCTATCCTTGTGCAAATTTACCCAAATTTGACCAAGTTTATAAGTCTTTGAAAAATCAGAGTTCACACAGTTTCAGTAGATACTCGCTAGAGCTTAACAGCTAAAATCTCTGAAGATTCTATCCTTGCTGAGCATGTTCAAGCCTCTCATAGCTCCTAGTGCTGATCAGACTGTGCATGCATTGTCCCCAGAGGACAAGTGACAAATGGTCATCCCCTTAGAGCTCCTGTGTGTGACTGCAGTGTGTATGCACCAACACCACAGAGCAACTCCATATGCTCCAGCGGCAAAGCCAGACTTTCCCTGTAATGGCTGTTCCAAGCAGCTCTGAGCAGAGTGGAACCAGGTACTGCAAGCAGAAGACTGGGAACTATGGGGATGGAGGCAGAGAATCTGACAAGGAGTTGGGTTCGGGGAGGGTAGGGACAGGGACTTGTTGGTCAAAGAAACTGGGGACAAGAAGTCAAGGGGAGGCCAGTGCACTAAGATTGGATGAGAAGCCTGGGATGGGAGCCTGAGACTGGGAGTCAGTGGGACAGGAACATGGGGTGGGAGATAGTGACTAGAATCTGGAATGTGGGGAGAGAAACAGATCAGAAGGTTGGGAAAGGAACCATAAGTGGCAGGGCAAGGAGACTGGGATGGGAAATCTGGGGGAGGAGGGGAAGAGGGCAAGGAGACATGCTGGCTAGATGTGGGGAATGGGACTGGGTTGAGGAGCTGGTGGTGGAATAGACACAGGACTGGTACAGGGACCAGTTGAAGGGGATGAGGCAGAAGGGGTCAAACTTAGGGGAAAGGAGCAAAAGAGTCTTTGTGTTCACTAGAGCACACTGCCCTCTGGAGCCTGAGTAGCTGAACCTCTGTTTTGGCCCTCTTGGGCATATGCATTATGCTATTGTCTTTAGTTACATCATCCCATACTATTTTTCCCACAGTGCTCTGCGGATGAAAAAGGGTTGTGTACTGAAGGAGGATGTTTTCCATAGGACCCCTTCCTCTTTTGTTGCAGAAGCTGGAAGATGTATAATGAATGAGGCAAAGGATTTTAGGGAAAGACAGGATATTCTTAAGGTTAAGGCAGTTGAATGCCTCCTTCCAGAATTGAATTCTATCTCTACTTTTCCGCAGAGTTCCTGTGTAATGCTAGGGAAATAGCTTAAACCAAGTTTTCCAGTTGTTTCCTTATCTTCTGGGTGCCTAACTTTAGATACTGCGGCACAGGCACCAGCTTCCTCCTCGCCCCGGGGGTGCTCAACCCCCATTCTGCCCCAGGCTCCACCCCCACTCCACCCCTTCCCTGGCTCTTCCCACCCTCGCTCCACCCCACCTCTTCCCTTCCAGTTCTGCCCCTCCCCCAGCACACCCCGGCCCTGCTCCTCTTCCCCTTCCCCCCAGTGTCTCCTGCACACCACAGAACAGCCAACTATGGTGGGCGGGAGGCACTGGGAGGGTGAGGGAGGTGCTGATCAGTGGGCAGCAGGTTGCCAGTGGGTGCTAAGCACTCACTAATTTTATTCTGTAGATGCTCCAGGGTTGGAGCACCCACGGAATCAGTGCCTATGTCCTAGGGTCTGATTTGTACAAATTCTTAAACAGCAGAGCTGCAGTTGAAGTCAATAAGAACTGTATTTTGAGGAGCACTAGTCTAATGCTAAGTGCTTAGAAAAATCAGATTCTAGATGTCTCAAATGGGGCACCAAAAATTGGTGGATGCTTTTAACTTTAACCTGTCTGTGCCTAAATTCCCTATCTGAAAAAAACAGGGATAATAATACCCACCCAGCTCACGGGGGTGCTGTAAATTTCATGAATTAATGTTTGTGATGTCCTCAGGTATGATAAAGATGAGTTCCTTAGAAAAGCCCATGAGGAAAGTAATAATTCTGTCTCCAGTGCAGAGTTTGAATAATGTGCAGTAAATAAGGCCTGGGGCCACTGAACAAAGAAAAGAAAACAAAATACTGAGTAGCTGTTCATTAAGTGAGAACTGTGCATTCTGTGCACTAAAGAAAAAAAATGTGTGGTCATATAATTACAGACTATATCATAATGTAGATTAACAGGTTGGCTTGACCCTGGGACTGGACAACCTGGAGCTGAGCCACCACTAATTACAGGATGGGCCTTACCTGAGAAGAATCAGTTGATTGCTGTAGAGACCACTGTGCTGGTAGAACTTGCAGGGACAACTAGAAGGTTCTTGCAGGGCCCTGAGTCACCATGGGGAAAAACTCAGAGTCGGAAAGTAAGCTGCAGGGAAGAGAGTGAGGAAGGAAGAAAAGCTGTCTGGGTGGGGAGGCCTGGGAGAGACCTTGACTAACCAGGAAATACCTGGGAGACCCAGAGGGGAGCTTAAGGGAGGTGGGAAGTTGCTGCAGTTTTCCCTGGGCAAGGGTAAAAGAGCAAATTTAGCTATTCAGTGCCAGAACTCAGATTAGATGGTGGAATTGGTCTGCCCTACTTGCTCCAAGCAAGGGGGTGTACAAACCCATTATAAAAGCTGTCAGCCCAGCAAGGGGGCAAGCAGGCTGAGCTGAAGACCTGCTGAGGAAGAGCCTCAGAGAGGGCAGAACAAGTCTTTGTTTCTGTTAAAGCTGTTTTGGGGATCTTAGTTTGGAATAATTAAGATGCCAGAACAGCTGGATTAAAGATCCCAGAGGGCTGAGTTACTGGCCGAGAAACTGCCGCAGCAGTGGAGCAACTGTCTGCAAGGGGTGCTAGCCCACTGAAAGAGCTGCAATGCCATGGGCCTCAAGGGGATACCTAACGGTGAGTGAACTCGGTCACACATACACATAAGGGGACCAAATTAAGGCAACCTTAATTTTGACCCTTCTTACTTTTTCTGAGTGCTTGACTCTTCTACCTGAATGTTCTCAATGTATTTTTTTGGTGTGTGTACGATATGTGAAAATATACAGTAAAACTTCACCAATGACTGAGATCCCCTTTGGGAATGACTGAATTTTGCAAATCTAAGCTACAGCTACTTACAAGACTGACTGTGTTGTTTATTGAGATAATTTATAATTAACTTCTTCCGGCGTTCTAACCAAAACTGATGGAACCCGTTTTCGGTACAAAAGCGAGTTTCCAAAAAGTGGGTTCAGGAAAGCTTAGGCAAAACTTTCTCAAAAGAATGTTTTTAGAGCCTGTCAGAATTGAGTCATGATTGGACTGTAAATGGAAAAAAACATCTTGCAGCATGCACGCTCAGAATTTTTTTTCTGTAAAATACAAAGTATGCATAACTTAATCTGACCTTGGTTTTTTTTGTTCTTCCTCACTTACTCCACTTTCTCCTTTTCTTATATATCTACCTGTCTCTTAAATCTTTCAGTGTTTGTTTTCCTCTTAACTTTTCTCTTCTATGCCTGCTACTCCCTACATTCTTTCCCTGATTACTGACCTGGTATTTAACTACTATTGTGAGTCACTAATAGAGCCCTGCTATAGTTTATTTTAACTATACAACCTGAACATGGTATCATCTTAATTTTTATTACTTTGTGTGTTTACTAATACACTATTGTATATTTTGTAAAGAGAAACATGAAGTTTTACTAATATAAAACCTTGCTGCTTTTCTGTTAAATCTTTGAGAATTGGGAAGAAACAATTACAAACTTTTTGGTGCAAATGATAAAGTAATTTAGCAAATTGAGGATTAGCCTGATTTTACAGTATTAGTTAAATGTATTAGCATTATCAGCAGATTCATCTGATTGCTAGCATGCTTTGGAAGTGTGGATGATTCAAATATATAAAAAAGCACACTTTTAAAAGCATTTTCATTCTTTATTTTTAAAAACCAATTAACTGATAACTCTTAAATTCCATGTCAAATTACCACTTTAAAATCAAACCCATTTGGCTGGCCACATCCCTTGGTGTAGCAGTGCTTTATTGGAACGAATCCAGGTCAGAATAGATTAAGTCATGGAATTTGGACCAGTGTATTTTTTTTTCATTCTCGTCACACACATAGTTCCATTTTTAAAAGGGGCCTTTCCTAGTTCTGAGGTCTTTGCTATTAGGGTACTTTCTAACAGTCATATATTTGTTCTGTGCTGAATATGAAATCTTGCATGCTTCCACATTTTCAACAAAGAAATGAGGACAAAAGGGTTTAAAATTTTAACTATTTACCCCTGTCAATGCAAAACAGATGCAAAAGTTTGCATGTTCACGTTGGAATTTCAGAGAATTAATATGTGATTAGACCTAGTGGGAAATTTTCCAACAGAACATGTTTCCATTGGAAAATGTGGATTTTATTAAGTCTAAATCTTAAGCAGGAGAGTATTAACTTAGTCAAAATTTTCAACAGGAATTATCAAAATGTTTTGTTTCAACTTTGATTGTGTTAAAACAAAATGTTTCAACTTTAGCAAAATACTTTGTTTTGATAAGGTTATTTAGAATCTTTCCTCAATGAAATATTTCCGAATCTTTGATTTATGGTAAACTTAGACTCTTTCTGATTCAGGACAATTTTCTTAAAAATTTCTCGCACAACAGTAATTCCAGTTACTGGCCAGCTCAATAGCTTAGAGCAGTAGTTCTCAAACTAGGACTTCTGCTTGTTCAGGGAAAGCCCCTGGTGGGCCGGGCTGGTTTGTTTACCTGCCACGTCCACAGGTTTGGCTGATCGTGGCTCCCGCTGGCCGCAGTTCGCTGCTCCAGGCCAACGGGGGCTGCAGGAAGGGCGGCCAGCACATCCCTTGGCCCGCGCCGCTTTCTGCAACCCCCATTGGCCTGGAGCGGCGAACCGCGGCCAGTGGGAGCCACGATCAGCCAAACCTGTGGACGTGGCAGGTAAACAAACTGGCCCGGCCCACTAGGGGCTTTCTCTGAACAAGCAGTGGCCCTAGTTTTGAGAACCACTGGCTTAGAGTACAATTCTCTATCCAGTTAAACGTGTTAATCAAAAGATTAAATATTGTGTTGCAAGACTATGAGGTGGCTAAGAAAGCTTTGGAATATTACACTATCTGAAATAACTTAATGCCTCTCAGACATAAGAGTTGAAGGTGGTTTCAGTAAGCATGGGGGGTTAATATGTATCTATCCATCACACCCAAATTGTGTACTGAAAGCTCTGATGTAAGAGATGTAGCTGTGTACACAGTTGTGGCTGTTTTGAAGAATAGTTTTTTTGGTTTGGGTTTTTTTTTTTTTGCATGTGCTTTTTCAAATTTTGTTTGGTTTTAATAATAAAACATTGAAAGCTACCCCACAATAGTGGTAACTAAAAGTTATTCCTTTCTGATTGCTTTGCTCTGATAGTACCATCAACAGCCTTGGTGAGTACTCTCATGAGACACCAATCCTGGCCACGCTGAAGTCAATGGGAATCTTTCCATTAACTTTAATGGGACAAGGATTTGTTTTGAATGGACTTTAGAGGGGGAACTCTTCTTATCTCTAGAAATGGTGTTACAAGGCAAGAGTTAAGGCAAGAAGGTGTATCAGTGTAAGGAAGCCTGCGTTGTCTTTATCTATTTGTGACTAAAAACACAGCTTTGGTCTCCAAAACAATTAGCCTGGTGCCTTTGAAAATAATTCACTTATTCAGTTTGAAAATAAAATAAGTATTCTTTTTCTTTAACAACGTGTGGGAGACTTACAGAGACTACTATACAATAATAGCCCAGGAGCAAACTTGTATATCTCAGTTAATGAAACATATGCTGAACAGAATTTTTTCATTACACAAATGGAGGGGGTGGGGAACATTTTGTTAACGAGATTAAAATGTTCTATTTTTCTCTATACTTAAGGACTGTAATTTAGAAAAAATAAAAAGGGACGAGCTAATCCAGACTAAAGTCTACTTGATACTATTTTTATTAGGAGAAAGGAAAAAGAAGTGTAAGCCAAAATTAAAAATTAGTTACTTGGAATAAATTCCTGTGTATTCACAATGTACTAACTTGGAGATTTGCTTCAAATCCTTGCTAAAACTCACTTTTAAAAAACAAAAAACCAAATTCTGCATGCTTTCTGAAAGCCACCTCTGAACTGTAGTTACTAATAAGAGCTTTCTACAATCCCTTATCAAGTATTTATTCAGGACTTTGGACAGCTTTGTTCTGTTGTTGTGAATTTTGATTGTTTACTATGGGCTTAGTTAGAGCCACCTTGCTCATCATTGTGATTGCATCACCCTTTTAGCTTTCTTGTCAACAGACAGGAAGATAGTATTGAATGTCCAGTTGATAAAGGTGAAAAGTCTCTGTTTTGTACATTTGCTTAAATTAAAAGCATTAGCCATAGTTCATTTAATTATGTAACGATGAGAACAAGATTTTCATTTCACTAATAGATTCCCAGATTGTTAAATACATGACATGCTAGATATGTTTTTATTGTAATTAAATGTGGTTTAACGTTTGAGTTTATTACCTTTCCGTCTCTGAGCTAAATTCTAGTACAAGCACAACTCCCATTGACTTCAGCTGTGTATGAATATAAGGGAATAGATTTGCCCTTGGATATAAATTGTGTGATGTAGAAATAACATACACTTTAACTCAATAAATTCAGGTATACACTCTCTGCTGCCATGTATTGTTTTGTGGTGTTGGCAAAATATCCAAAGTTTCCATTAACTATGAGGATTCAAATGTACTGGGACGGGGAGATCCCTAATTTCTAGGTAATTATACACTGACCTAATAAGCGCTATGTGCCTGAAACTGGTGCTTGATATCAAATGCAATCATGCACAGTATCTAGAGTACCTAGATTGTGTAGGACTTTTATGTCCAGGAATAGTGGTTTCTCAAGTCTCTGCAACATCCTGATTAAATGTGGTTTGAAGACCTGGATTTTTAATGATGTTAAAATGTCGGTGGATTCCTGGGAGCCTTTCCCTCTTCCTGGTGTCATTGTTTCTGACTGTACTGGATTGAATTTGAGCCAACTGCTCTTCAGCATTTTTCACTTTTTTCCCTACCCTATCTGTCAAGGTTCCTCCCCCACTCTGAACTCTAGGGTACAGATGTGGGGACCTGCATGAAAAACCTCCTAAGCTTATCTTTACCAGCTTAGGTCAAAACTTCCCCAAGGTACAAAATATTACACCCGTTATCCTTGGACTGGCCGCTACCACCACCAAACTAATACTGGTTACTGGGGAAGAGCTGTTTGGACGCGTCCTTCCCCCCAAAATACTTCCCAAAACCTTGCACCCCACTTCCTGGACAAGGTTTGGTAAAAAGCCTCACCAATTTGCCTAGGTGACTACAGACCCAGACCCTTGGATCTTAAGAACAATGAACAATCCTCCCAACACTTGCACCCCCCCTTTCCTGGGAAATGTTGGATTAAAAGCCTCACCAATTTGCACAGGTGACCACAGACCCAAACCCTTGGATCTGAGAACAATGAAAAAGCATTCAGTGTTTTACAAGAAGACTTTTAATAAAAAATAGAAGTAAATAGAAATAAAGAAATCCCCCCTGTAAAATCAGGATGGTAGATATCTTACAGGGTAATTAGATTCAAAAACATAGAGAACCCCTCTAGGCAAAACCTTAAGTTACAAAAAAGATACACAGACAGAAATAGTTATTCTATTCAGCACAATTCTTTTCTCAGCCATTTAAAGAAATCATAATCTAACACATACCTAGCTAGATTACTTACTAAAAGTTCTAAGACTCCATTCCTGTTCTGTCCCTGGCCAAGACAACTACAGACAGACACAGACCCTTTGTTTCTCTCCCTCCTCCCAGCTTTTGAAAGTATCTTGTCTCCTCATTGGTCATTTTGGTCAGGTGCCAGCGAGGTTACCTTTAGCTTCTTAACCCTTTACAGGTGAGAGGAGCTTTCCCCTGGCCAGGAGGGATTTCAAAGGGGTTTACCCTTCCCTTTATATTTATGACACTATCCAACCACTGGGACATCTTTGTAATTTCAGAGGGTGCGTCAGTAGAGAGGGAAACTTATACTTTGGGTTATTCTGGAATTCCCATTTGTTGCACAGTCTGTCTTTAAGCCAGAGGCTTCTCAGAGTGCAGCCACCAACTCTTGCTGGTGGCCGCTCTGACAATTCCCCTAAAATACTTAATTAACTTTCAGAAAAACAAATAAACATGCATATATACATGTCCAAATCATTGTAATTAATCCATATAGGGGTTTGGTTTTTTTTCAGACTCAATAATAAAAATAATGTACAGTTGTCTCTGTTCTTTACTGGACTAAAACAGAATAGAAACATGAAGTGCTTTGAATATTCTTGTGTCTTTTTTTTTCTTTTGCTTTTTTTAAAAAAAGACTTGCTAGCTATAAGTATTTCTGCTGTGAAAAGTGATATTTGTATGTTTGTTAATATCACTTTTCACAGTAGACGTACTCATCCCTGGGCTTGCTGGGGCTAAATTAAGCCCTGGATGGGGAAGTAGGTACAGTGGCGGGGGGAGGAGGGGGCAAGGCGTGATGGGGCACTGGGAGAGGCAGCGGGGCCAGAGGTGATTGCAGGAGGGGGTGAGCTCAGGGCTAGAGGCCACCACCGCACAGCCAGGGAACGGAGCCCAAAGCCCCACTCCCAGGGGATAGGACTTGGAGACTGATCCCGAAACCCCATGACTGGAGCCTGCCACCCCAGGGCTGAAGCCCAACCCCACCACTCCCAGGAAGGTGGGGAACTCGACTGCCTGTTCCTCCAGCTTGTGTGTCTCCAGAGAGGAGTGGGGCCCAATCACTGCTGGTGGCCCCTGGGTAGGGGCCACTGCTTTGCCCCTACCGCTCCGCAAATCACTGCTCAGGAGGCTGTGGCTGCAAGAAAAGCCCCTGGTGGCCGCATTTGAGAGACGCTGGTTGAGACCAGATGATTTCTATGTTGAAGAGGGTGAAAGTGGTGGGCTCTGTGGGACTTCCAATGGTAGGGATCTGGGGTGGGGAGGAGTATGTGTCCAGTACAGCCAGCCTGAATTGCCTAACTGGGTCCAACTGAATGCTGGATCAGTTAATCTTGCTAGATGACATATTTGTGCCATTATCCCTATGATCAACGTGTTTATTGCTGTTGAGATGTCTAGTAGTTAAAGCACAGAGGTTCTGCCTTGTCCAAGACCAAGACAAGGTCATCAATCAGCACAGCACATCTATGTACTGTGTCCTGTTCTGAAGCCTGATTGTAATGGATCTAGCACATAGGTGTCTCTGGAGCTTGCATGGCACCACTATGTTCTCAGTGACTTTGCCAAGAATAGGTAGCTTGGAAGTTAGATATTTTCAAGGTCATGGTATCATGTGTAGGGGCTGTTCAATGGTGGTTGGACTGTTGCATTCTTTAGCGTGATGGAGCTGCTTTGGAAAGAAGCATCAGTGTTTTGTTTTTTTTCCTTTTTATTGTGATTAGTCAAGACCCATTTTCACATGTGATTTAGACACTTAGGATCCTAAATTCCATTGACTTTTTTTTCCAATGAGACTTTGGCTCCTAAGTCACTCTTAAATGCTTTAGAAAACTTTTGTCATAGTTAGGGCCCTACCAAATTCATGGTCCATTTTGATCAATTTCACAGGAGGAGGAGGGTTTAAAAATTGATCAGTTTCACATTTTCAGCTGTTTACATCTGAAATTTCAGGGTGTTGTAACTGTGGGGATCCCAACCCAAAAGGTATCCGGAAGTGGGTGTGATTTTTTTTCCCCCTTCCCAAGCTGCCATGCAAGGGAAGGACAAGTCCTGTCTCTCCCCAGCCCAAGTTGGGACTCAAAGCTAGGAACCCCCTGGCTGGGCACTTCCAGAAGCAGGGGGAAGATCAGATTTAACAGAGAAGGGCTTATTTCATGGTACGTAACACATTTTTCACGGCTGTGAAATTGGTAGGGTCCTAGTCATAGTGACCTAGTTTGTGATTATATGGATGAGTACTGTATCCATGAGCACATTACCACTAACACCATGCTGCAGTATGGGCCCAGTATTGATTAGAGAGGAGTGCTCTCTGCTGGGGCACCATCACTTCCTGACGCATATGTATATATTCCTCTAGTACTGCACCAAGATATGATACTAAATCCTACAATTTCCTAAAGTAACTGGAGGCCCTGCCTTGCCTGATGTTTCAGTGTATTGCTGCATCACATACCAAAAACACTTAGCAGCCTAGAATACCAGAAGATAAACTATCAAATCAGAAATGGTACGATAATACTACTATCTTATGCATTCATCTGCACCCAATTTCATTAATATTATACAGTACATAATAAAATTGAACAAATTCCTGGATAACAAGCCCTCAAAAAATGAAAAGACAAAAAGAAACCACCTTTCTGCAAAACCCAGCTAACCACAGCTGCTTCTGTTCTTGACTGAACTCGGGTCCATGAAAGCCATTGAAATCAGGAGGAAACCAGCAGGATTGAAACATGTTCCATTATGAAGCTCCCTATAAGTTGAAATTTTGTTATGGAATTAAGAGACCTACTTTTCATGCAGACATTACTTTTTATATATTAAAACTAGATAACATTTAAAATAAGAACTTCTTTATCTTCCTTTGAACAGTTCATTAGACAAACACACAAACCTATTAACAAATAATAATTTGGGTAGATATATGGAAACTTAGCTGGTGAAATATACAATAAGGTAACACAATACATTTATCATAGGAGAATGAGAAAAATAATAGATAATTACAGATGAGAACTAGAAGGAAATAAAATTTGCATGATACAGCAAGCTCGCTATCTTGGTGAAGCCATACCCTTTTGCATTCCCTCAATGTTATATAAAATGTCATTTATTTTCATGAGGGGAGTGATGTGATCAGCACAACTTCTGACCTTTTTGAAATATCCATTGATATACAGTAAAAGGAAAGAGAAAATGAGATTTAAGCTATGGGTATGTTGGGGATCCGATTTATATGGTGCTTAAAAATGCCCACAAGTCTTCAAACAAAGGAATGGAAGCACTGAGTATTTCATCAGCAAACAGTACATCTGGTTATTGAAAGCCCTCCACATCTGCAGTGGAGCAAGCCAAACTTGAACTTCATAGTGACATAAGATATATTTACTAACAGTAAGTTATTAAAATGTTTATATCTATTTCTGTAAAAAGACTACATACGTATGAAGTTCAAGCTGGCTTCCTTTCTAGGAGAGAATATAAAGGGACTTAAGCATCAATTGTGGCCACTCAGAGGCCCAAGGAACTCTGTTAGGGGGCTTATTCCTTCACCCACTTACTTCCCTGGTCCTTCTCGCACGAACAGAGAGCAACAATACCCGAAGTCCAAAGGTGCAAACAATTTGATGTTTATTGGGGTGAACTTCCAGCAAGCATGATTCCAGTTTCCTTCCTTGGTGTCCCCCTTCCCAGCTCTGACACCACAGAGCCTTACACCTGTGTCCCTGTTCCCATTCCTGCCCTTAGCCAAACATGATTCCAATTTCCCCACCCCCATACCCTGTTCCCATTTCCCCCTTTAGCAAAACATGATTCCAATTTTCCCACCCCCATTCCCTGTTCCCATTTGCCCCCCCACACACCCACCCACTTCCTGATTGACTGCAGACTATATAGTAAAACTTGAGTTCTGCTTAGCTATACCTTAACCAATCATTTTCCTGAAATTTAACTAACCAATCCTAACATATTGTAACATGATTATGTAACCAATTATATCCTATCACCTTAATTAGTTTACACCCACCAAAATTAATTATACAGCAGACAGAAACAATCACAGAACCAGACAGAGATTATACAGACAAACAATGGGGAAATGGGGACTACGGTGATAGAACAAACACAGAAATGAGGATTTCACATCCCAGCTATTGATAAGTGAGTTCTTACCAGACAGGATGCTGTCAAACTAAGTTTCCTTTTACATCTTCCAGGCACTTCCCTTTCTATGGAGGCGATAGGCATTGTCAGGACAGGATTGTATTCCTAACAGCCCAATAGCATCTTATTTCAATGTGACTAGTTTGGAATGTGAGGATGTGACCGGTTGCTTCCCAGCTGATGGCTGCCTCTATTGCTTAGCCAAAGATCTTAGCCTAAGCACAGGGCCTCAGACTGTCACAGTAAGAGAAGGCCCTTACACCGGCAGACAGTGATTTTGATTCTTTCTTTTATACCTCTATAACTTGCTAAGTGATAAGAATACACCTAAATTCTTAGAGTATAGGCCTTTTACAGACAGGCCTGAATATCTATATCCTAACAAACTCCAATTCAGATGAACATGAAAGAAGATATGAGAGACCTATCAGGGCGAGACCACAGATGGAATAATTTAAGAAGAATTAAGGAAAATGTGATCAGGCTACTAGGAAAAGTAGTGGGAAGATCATAGGGCAAATGTCTAAGGAGCCAGGTGACCAGGTGCTGTGTCTTCTCTCTTTCTAAAGAGGAAAAGGCCAAAGCTGAACCATAATCTGTCTAGTGATCAGGAATCGAATATAGAATTACCAGAGAGGATGAAGAGGCAAGTTCTGTACATAGTGCAGAACTTGGCCCAAAATGTTCATTACACAGGGGGAAAAATAGGGATGTTATGCTGTTTTCTGGGTTCCTTGGTAAAGGGTGCAATAATAAGAGGAAGAATGTCCTGAGGCATGTTGGGGAATCCACACTTGGTAGTGCTGGGGATGGAAGTAGGGGGGGAGGATGCGGCAGTGGGGAGACACCTGAAGGGGAAGATCTGATACAGTTGAGAGTGGCATCCAAGATATGGGCAGAGATGTGAATACTGGGTTGACACAAATGATGTTGCAGTTCTCTCTGGTATCAGATGAGATTGGAGGAAGTATTAAGATACTGGTAATCAGCCTCCCAATCAGGTGACAATGTAAAGATAAGAGTTTAGGAGTCATAGGGCCAAATTTGCTGCTTCTGTAAATTGGCCCAGTTCCACTCACTTCGGTGGAGCTGTGCCAATTTATACCAGCAGAAAATTTTGACTCAGATGGCTTCTCTGGTGACCTATTGTGTCTGAGCTGGACACAAGGTCTGCAGAGGGGCTGTGAGGTAGTCCACATACACGTGGCTGCAACTATGCCTTTTTAAAAGATAGTGAGTATCCCTCTCAGGGCTGTGCAAAGAGGGGAGGGAATGGGCGGGGGGGGGGCTTCAAACATTCTGTAAAGGGCCCTGGGTTTTTTGGCTTTGATTTTTCACTTCTTACTCTTGTAGGTCCCTATGCTCCTCTGTGACGCCTCACTTCACTTGACCTCAGTCGAACTTATCCACATTCCTGGGCGCTAGCTCATTGATTTCACCTGATATAGCTCTGAGTTTCACAGAAAGCTTATGTCCTCTTACCTGATTACACTCCATTTCTGAGATTAGTTAGATCTTTTACCTACAGCCACCATCGTACCAAACCTAGCAATTGATTCATGAAGAGTGTGGTGGGGTGAATTCTTCAAGTAACTGACTGTTTTTCCCCCCTCCCTATGATACCTACAAGCACAAGAGTAGTGCTCAAAACCACAAGCTGCAACAGATCTATAAAAAAGATCCAAGTGTGAGTGGTCTACAAAGCTGCTTAACACTCACATAGTTTGATCGTGCTACTGGTGAACAATCCATGAATGGTTCTGCTACTTCCACTTCTGGGCCTTCCTTAGCTAGTGAGACTGCTCACTTTGGTGGGTGTGTGCTGAAGGCATTGGTTCTGGGACTGAAAGTTGTACTAGCAACCAACAGGCAGCTGTTATGCACATGGGCACTGAAAGTAGTTCAGTTTTTGAAAACCTGGGACAGAATTTTGCCTTTGGTAAGGAAGATCTGGCTGATTGGCTGCGCATGAATTATTAGCTCCTTTTTGATAGAAAATGGTCACATAGTTAATGTACAGCAAAACTTTTTGCATAGCAAATGCAAAGGAAGGCAAGTATTAAAACTGTGGTTCTTGGTCAGAATTCCTAATGGGGAATTATGCACACAGCCTGTATATCTGCCAACAGTGACTCTTGCCTCCTTATTCTGTTTCACTTGTTTGCTTTTCCAGACAAATTCCTCCTGTTCCTTTGTGAACCATAGAAAGGAGGACTTTTTGTGGGTGCATTTATGATGCCATTATTCTTGGATACTAGCTTGTGAGCCTTGTTGGGGCCCAATGCATTAAAGAAGCCCTCTGAAGGCCTCTGAACTTGTACTCCGCCTGCAGGACATCTCATCTATGATTACTTAATTTCTGCTTGATTGATGAACCCTGGAAGGGGCAGATTATCCAGGGCTCAGCTAAGGTCTCTTAAATCCAGACTGATGCACTGAAACCCAGATGCTGCAGAGCAGAGGCCTGGCTGAGTGCTGGAGACTGGCCCAGACCTGAGGGGTACCCTGGCATCGGAACGCTAATGAGTCGCACAGCAGACAAAGATATGCAGACTTGCTATCAGATTCAGATGGACATGTGGCTAGGGTTGCCAGGTTGAAAACGGACCCCTGCAGTTCTGGTCAGCACTACCGACCATTAAAAGTCTGGTCGGCGATGCAGCAGGGGCCAGGGCTAAGGCAGGCTTCCTACGTGCCTCGACTCTGCGCGGCTCCTGGAAGCAGCAACCAGATCCCTGCGGCCCATAGGCACAGGGAGGCTCCATGCAGTGCCCCTGCCCGAGTGTCGGGTCTGCAGCTACCATTGGCCGGGAATCGCAACCAATGGGAGCTGCAGGGGTAGTGCCTGCGGGTATGAGGGCAGTGCGTGGTCCCATGGAACCTCCCTGGCCGCTCAGGCATCTAGGGGCCACAGGGACCCAGTGGCTGCTTCCTGGGAGCCACAATAAGCGCTGCTGGGACTCCGTACCCCCTCCAACTCCCCAACCCCCTGCCCCAGTCCCCTCCTACACCCCAAGCCCCTCATTCCTGGCCCCACTCCAGAGCACACGCACCCAACCCCCTGCCCCAGCCGGTGAAAGTGAGTGAGGGTGGGGTGACGGAGGGAGCGATGGAAGGAGGTGGGATGGAGCGAGCAGTGGGTGTGGCCTCTGGGAAGGGGCAGGGCAGAGCAGGGGTGTTCAGTTTTGTGCTTTTAGAAAGTTGGCATCCCTACACGTGGCAGAGTATTTTTCATCTCTTGGATAATTTGCTGTACTTGGGTGAGAAGTGACTAGCTTTGAGATGTTCATTTGAGAAATTAGACCATTATCGTAATGGTAACTCTTTAGGTTTACTTGAATTGCTTGCAAGGTATGATAGTATGTTGCAAGGTCATGTGGAAGCTATTAATTCTGGTATTGCAATGGTGATGTACTTATTAAACCAAATTCAATATTATTTTATTATAGGATCAAGAAAAGTACAGCAGACTATTTTCAACAAGGTTAAGAAAGCTAACTACTTCTCTGTTATGTGTGATTGCATTCCAGACCTTTCCCAAATGGAACAAATGCCTCAGGTGTTAATGTTCAGATTTTGAAAGATGAAGTGAAGGTCATTCAGAGTTTTGTGGATTTCACTGAAATCCACACCAAAGGAGCCCAGGGTATTATGGAGGCTATTTTAGAGAAACTGAAAAAAAGATGGTTTAAATATGGCTGCTAGCCCTGTTGTCATTGCAGGGGAGAATGCTAATATGGCTGCAGCATACAAACGTGTTCAAAATCAAATTTAGCAAGTAAATCAGTATGCATCTTTCATCGCATGTGGTGCCCACTCACTGAATCTCATTGGAGAAGCTCCTGCCATGGTGGTTCCCCAAGTTGTTGTTGTTGTTGTTTTTTTGGGGTTGTCATTTCGACTTCTAGTAGTTTGCATGTGTTGAAAAAACACATTAGCATTACATCAGACTGGCAAAGCACACAACCAGATGGCCAGCCTGGGTAAAGGTAATTGATCCACTACAAAATCAGGTTGAGGGTGTTTTTTGATTCTGTAGACGAGATCAAGAAAGCACACAAATTTAAATTGGAAACTGAGAGCCTGCAAATGAACACTTCTTCTGTGTTTTGTTCCATTGAGGAGACTGCTGCTTCACAGGCTGAAATGTTAGGCATATCCACGCAGTTCAAAGAACAGTGTTCTTGAAGGAAGAAAATAATGCAGATGAACTTGCAAAGAATGAAATGTCATCAGATTTCCCCTCTTTCTCCCCCACCCCACCAAAAAAAAAGTTTGAGTTCCAGGTTTTCAAGCCCATTAGACACTGTATCAGCACAACTGGACAACAGGATGCATAAGTATGATGGAGTCAGAAAAAGGTTGGCTTTTTTTGGTGGGTGAGAAACTGAGGTCTCAGCAGCGAAGATGTAAAAGACATGGTTGACATTTAGCAACTCGCTACTCTGAAGATTTAAACTTGGAGTTTTGGGAATGAGATTGAGCTCTCTGCCAGTTTTTTTGCAAGCAAACTTTTAAGGGAGACTTGGAAATGAAGGAGCCCATTGATCTCCTTAGCTACATTCACAAGAGATCTTCAGATGCGAGTTTCCCGAACACACAACAGCATTGCAATTTTTTTTTATTTATTTTTTGCTGCCTTCCAGTAACAATGGCTGCTAACAAAAGGAGTTTCAGCAAGCTAAAATTAATCCTGGGGCTGAGAAGAGAGGAGCTGCTAATCTGAGTGCAGAGGGGACTCATAACAGAAAGACAAGGTTTATATACCATCCCCTGGGTGCATGGGGGGCAATGTCTTAACTGATCCTCACTGGCCAATCCATCAGCTCAGTTCATTCATTCCTCTCTTCTTCTTCAGCGGAGTGGGGGATCCTTAAAGGAGCCACTATCCCTTTTTCCTGCTGGTCCAGCCAAAGATCCCTCCACGCTTTTGAGATTGCAGGAGGTTCATTTGCTGTTGATTTCAATGGGACCAGGATTACACTTCTTCTCCTTGTCCGTACTAAATTCTGAAATGAATGGTAATAGTTAAAGCGAAAACAGCTTATTGTAAACAAATTAATTTTTCAAACTGGTCATGTATACAATATATATGAATGAAAAACTGTTTGTTGTCCACATGCCCATAGAGGAAGAGCATAAATGAATACTGTGCTTCAGGGCTGCTGTAAAGACTCTCAATGGAAACTGAAGAATATGTCTGAATTGATTTATGTGAAATTGGAACTCTGTAATGACTGTTGAAAAGGTGGACTCTTGGGTGTTTTGGGTTATATATTTCCTTTATGCATTGTCTGCTGTTCTTTAGATTTATGATGGTGCCATCATGACACATGCTGCTGGGTTATTTTCTTTTGGTTTTTAGTTTTAAAGAATTGTTTCGAAGTCCGCACTATGAAATGACATGTTTGGAAAGTAAGAGCTTGTCTTGGGAACTTTGATTGCTGTTTTTGTTAACTGTGTGTTTCTTATGGTGTCTCTGCTTTAGAATTCTGTTTCTGCATTTTCCCTACTCCCTGGTGGTGCTTACACTGTGTCACTTCATTTACATGGTATTTCTTTTTAACTGCTGTACTTGTGTGTTGCATGGTGTGCAAACAGCTCAGCTGCTTGCTATGTAGTCTTTATGGCTATATGATAACAGTATCGGTGGTTCTTCGAGAGGTGTCCCTATGGGTGCTCCACTCCAGGTGTTGGTGTGTCCCTGCACCTTTGCTCGGAGATTTTTACAGTAGTACTTGTACCGTTTACGCACATGCAGAGCCTGCCTCCCAGTTCTGAGTGTACCTTAACAGTACACGTACACTTCGGTCTCCTCAGTTCCTTCTCTACTGTCCCTGACCTGAGACGGAGCTCAGCAGACTTCTTAGAGACTTTCTCTTCATTTGTTCATATACCTTCCCTGTAAAGTTTGTTACCAGTAGTACTTAAATAACATTTTTCCTGTCTTTTTTTCCTCTCTCAAACTACAAAAAAACAACCTTTTTTGAATCCACAATGCATACATTAGATGTATGCAGGGCTTTGTCCTTCTATTTGGATAGTACCAAGCCCTTTAGGAACTCTTCCAGACTTTTTGTCTCCATTGCAGAGCACTCCAGAGGGACACCTATTTCTATCCAGAGACTTTCAAACTGGATCTCTGAGTGTGTCTGACTGTGCTACCAGATAAAGAAAGTTACACCTCCTGCCAGCATCAGAACTCACTCCACTAGATCTGTGGTTACCTCTGTGGCTTTTCTATGCAAAGTTCCTCTGGCTGACATCTGTAAAGTGGCTACATGGTCTTCTGAACACACATTTGTTAAGCATTATGCCCTTGCTCAAGGCTGTCTCTCTGATACACAATTAGGCAGAGCTGTATTATCTACCACATTCTTACCAAATCCGAAGTCCCTACATCCTTGAGGTACACTACTTTTAAGTCACCTGGAGTGGAGCACCACAGGGACATTATCTCTCTCTCTCTCTCTCTCTCTCTCTCTCTCTCTCTCTCTCTCTCTCTCTCAGAGGAGGTTACTCACCCTGGGCAGTAACTGACGTTCTTCGAGATGAGTGTCCCTGTGGGTGCTCCACTACTCACCCTCCTCCCCTCTTCTTTGGAGTTGGGGTAGCCGCCATTGTAGAGAAGGAACCGAGGAGACCGGTTGTGCACGCGTACTATTAAGGTACACTCAGAGCAGGCGCCGCACGTGCATGACGGGTACGAGTACTGCTGTAAAAATCTCTGAGCGAAGGCGCAGGGACACACCAACACCTGGAGTGGAGCACCCACAAGGACACTCATCTCAAACATCAATTACTGCACAGGGTGAGTAACCTCCTCTTATGTTTCCTGGCCATCCGCACTCTGCCTGCATGTAGGAATTGACAGTGAGTCACTCCCGTATATTCCCACTGAATGCTTCTCCCATGTTAGAACTGGAGAAACTTGCCATTTTACAAATGCTTTTTTTACTGTGCATTACATTTATTCTTAGTAACCTTTCATCATGGCTTCATTTTATTTGCTTGCTTTACAGACAATCTATTATATCTGTATCACTAGATCTTTTTCCAGTGTTAATAACAGCATAACCTTAAAATTGTAAAAGATTTATCGATTGACTCTTAAACAATTTTAATGTTGGAAAAAGTTCTGCAATGGGTAGAAAGCATAATAGAGTTTGGTATTGGAATGAGAAGTATTTGAGATTTTTTTTATTATTATTTTTAACCTGATAGTTGAGCTGAAAGCAAACCTGGTGTTACTGTGTGATATTTCTTTAAATAACATGGCTTCCCTTTCTGTGCAATATACGTTGTGTCCCATTATTGACAGAAGAATCAAAACTAAACTACATATGTCTAATGGCTCTTGTATTCAAAAACATAACCTACATGGTTGGTATAGTAGAATACAAAGTATATGTAGATTTATACTTTGCAAATATAGGGGTTTTTTAAAATTATTTCTTAATTCTGGGTTCCCTGTTACAAGAGGTAATGATATCTTTAGCCCCTAAGCAGAATAGTTCAAAGGATGCAAATCTTAACACTGTTTCTAAGTATTCATGAGGTTGCCATCTAATAGGCAGGTGTTTAGAAGAAAAACACAGAACCCTGAACTCAGGTCTTGATAAGTTGGACAAGGGACACATTCTTTCTGGCATAATCACATTTGTTGCCTTCAAACGCTGAGGTGACATGGACACACTGTGGGTCAGCCCAGGGTGTCTGGAATTCAAGTGCCTTTTGTATTAGGGCATTTATACACATGCAGCAGCGCAGCTGTACCAATGCAGGGGCACCACTGCAGCACATCTGGTAAAAATGCTCTATGCCAATGGGAGGGAGCTCTCCCATCAATATAATAAAACCGCCTCTATGAGCTGCAGAAGCTAGGTTGGTAGGATAAGCTGTCCCGCCTACATAGTGCTGTGCACACAAGTGCTTATGCTGGTGTAATGTACGTTGCTTAGGTGCTGGTTTATTCACACCCCTGAGCAACATAAGTTATGCCAACGTAGGCTGTAGTGTAGATAGAATCTAACGGTTTGAAGACCAGTCTGGAGCTGGCAGCCATATAGGAGAGTTGTCTGATGGATCTGACTCAGTGTTGCAATCCAAGCTGGAAACCACATGAAAAAGGGTCCATGTTGCTCTTCATTATCTCAGATGGTAGAGGAGAGCAAGGAGCTCTTAATGAGTCTGAATAAAAGTTACATACCTTAGTTGATCTTCCTTTACAAGGGGCTAAGTGGTGAGAGTTTGAAAATGTCCTTAACTGCTGGAAGCAATGATGCCTTGTGTCTTTCCTTTTCTTCTAACCAAGCTTAGGTCAGGTATGGTATAGGAACTTGAATGCAATCAAGCAGATATAGATAAACTATCATCATTTGTCCTAGTCATAGTTGATGAATTTTCCAAGCTATGGTGTGGGGAAGCAGGGAAAGTGTTTGCATCTCCTATGCAGTAGATCTCCATATTTAAAGTTCTTTCACATCATTAAGCACAAGGGCTGCTTTGGGCTACTGCCGATTTGGGTACTAATATATAAAGAATACCAGGATGGGGAGTAAAGAAGCTGATGGCCTTAGCCCATAGCTGCCAACTTCTCTGCACTGTAGGAATGTACGTGAAGCAGCTGCATTTCCCCTACACTACCAGGAGGCATTACAAATTCTTGAAGTACATTGCTCCCAGAGTTTTCTCTACAGCAGTATGGTTCTGTACTGCCTCCTACTCAGAGCTGTGCTCGTCTCCTGCTGTAATGTCTGGACAGATTTTTCATGATTAGCATCTGTTTGCTTTCTTCCAGGCTTTGTAACAGAGCGAACCACTGACTTACTGGAGGTGTTTGTTTGCTTGCTTAAGTTTATAATATGATACTCCTTCTAATCATAGTAACCTCCTATGTTTTTACTTTACTTTTTTCCATACACTTTTCATATGGCTGGAAGCAAATCTTATATCTTGGGAAGGAATGTTCGTTCTTTTGGTTAGAATGGGAGTCTGGGCAGCAACACCTTGATTCTATTCCTGGCTCTTACCACTGACTTGCTGTGCGACTCTGGAAAACTTGCTTAGGTTTCTGGGCTACAATTTACACTTCTGTAAAATGGTTATATTAAGTAGTATCCACTGATGTGCAGTTTAATTTGCATAAGTACTCCATTATCCTTGGCTGCAAGATGGAATAAAAATGCAGAGTATTGTTGCTCTCCTGTCTGAGAAACATCTATGTCAATGTCAAATTCATACTACTGAGTGTTTAATCCCTTGATGCCTATGTTGAATTTCATAATCCATACCATCAATGCTATTTGAAGTGATGTAGAATTTAAAAATATAGGGAATACTTCTTTTTAGCAAATCTGATTTAGAAAAAAATTCTATTGAGATATAACATATTCATCATGTGGCTTAGTAATACTACTTTCCCTTGTGTTCCATTTCTTTCTTTTCCCTTTAACTTCTAGTCAAACCATCTTGAACCTTTAGAATGAGGGATCCCAGTAGGAAATTCTGTTGTTTTTTGATAAATTTTATGTGTATAAAGGGCAGAAAACTCGGAGTAATGTGGTTAATGGCTTATATACACTAAAGGCATTTTTTGTGCAGGGTTTTCATTGCTTTCAAAGCCAAGTTGAATGGGCTCAATTTATTTTTGTAAGTGGGTATTTTATTCTTTATTCTATTGAAATCTAAGAATTCCTTTTTAATCAGTCTTTTTATTCCAATATTTTATTCTGATTAAATTTATGGCACTAAATAGTATCTGATAAATCCCTGCCCCAGAGAATATGGTCAAAGCTATTAAAGGCCAACAAAGACAAGACCCAGCATGGCTGTTCTTTTAATTAAGGGTATGGACAACTTGAGGAGGAAAATGAGGAGAGAAGTGGCTCGGAAGGAAGTATTTAAGAGAAAAGGGAGGGGGAAGAGTGTGCACATTGGACTAAACCTAGGGAGGATAATGTAAGTGTAGTAAGCAGTATCAGTTCTGACATCTGGTTAAAATTTTAAGGCCTAGTAACTTCCCTTAGTTCTTTGTATGCTCATTACATTAGGTGAGTTTTGATGTGTATTGTAACTGACA
Organism: Lepidochelys kempii; assembly: GCF_965140285.1. NCBI lineage: Eukaryota > Metazoa > Chordata > Testudines > Cheloniidae > Lepidochelys > Lepidochelys kempii. The sequence continues at coordinate 28,383,045 of NC_136387.1, forward strand.
GTCTCTTCAATGAAGACCTGATATTGCATTAGAGCCCCCAGTTGTAATGTGCCTATGAGCCCTTACGATCTGGGGTACAGGAGTAGCTGGTCTTTCATGGATTCTTCATCTGGCCAAAAAAAAAAAGCTTCAACTAAAATATAAGTGAGTGAGTGCTTACAATTGGAATGAAATGTAGACACTTTTATTTTCTCTGGTGCTCTGATGGTAGAGCCTTTGTTAGTCTGCATGAATAAAGGCACACAAATGAGCAAAGAGAAGAGAAAAAAACTAGCAAAACTGAAGGAGGTTGTGTCAGGACAGAACTGAAATGCGGGGAGCCTGGAAGAGAGCAAGCTAAATTTAGTCCAAGAGAGTCAATCAAGTCATGTATATGGATGGGTTTTAGCAGGGGGAATAAGAAGGAAAAGGTTATTTTTGGTAATATTAAAGGGGTGGATGCAGAGATTGATATGTGTATGTGCCATTTTGTCATGTGCATTGTTGCACTCATGCAATAGGTATAAGTGCAAATACACAGTGTATGCAGGAGCATCAGGTGTTTGCAATTTGGCCAGGCTGACTTCAGTGTTTGAAATGTTTAGAAAATTTGGACTACATATAATTTGGAAAATATAAACTAATCTCAAAAACGTGACCTTGGGAGACATGGCAGTTGCACTACCATGAGCCCTTACTATGAGGGAGCCTTCTCCCTGACATCCCTGGCCAAGCAGTAGATACACTCCAATCCCTGAGTCCTCTGAGCATCCCCCTGGAGTGCCGAGCTGCTTATCCACTGGACGCTCTCAAAATTACCAGATGGCTGTTCCAAAGGAACAGTACACTGCAGCTTACTAGTTACACCCTAGACCCCACCTCACACCTAGACACACAACACATGAATATGTTTACAGTGAAAATGTGAATAAGTTGATTTAACAAAGAACAGGGATTCAAATGATAGCAAAAAGAAATATTGGAGAAAAGGATTCCATATAAAATCAGCGTGCGTTCTAGAGCCTAAACTTACTTAATAAGATGCCCTCTTGTCTAATATGGTAGTGCTTTACCCAGAGTTCTTCCCATAGAGCTCCCATAGAGTTCTTCCCTTCTCAACCAGGAGAGTTGAGACCACCTTTTCCAACCCCTTCATGAGATCAAGACCTCTGGCAACTTGTCTCCCAAGATGGAGACTGACTGGGCATCTTTCTGAATCCCTAGATATGTTAGACCAAACCTTTGTTTTTTTCACCTGTAAAACAAACAAGGTGTTTGCCCTACCTGCTAATTTCTTTCCTCCGCAATGTCTTCATTGCACACTGAGTCAAATGCTAAATTGACTTCCGTGGTAGGACACGCAATATACATTGGTTAACCATAGAGAGAAGTGTCTCCCACCTTCTGTTGTGGTGGACTCAGTCTCAAGGCACACTACTTCAGGGTGATCTGACTTTAACTAGAAGGCCTCATGTAAATATATTAGAAATTGTGTTCTTATTCCATATTATCTGTATGTACATTTCACAAAGATTATAATGATCAGTGTGATACAGGCCTTCAGTAGAAACAATGTGACTCTCTCTTTAGGGAGCTAAAATATAAATACCAGACCCCAGGGATACCTGTAACTCTCATGTATCACTGTGCCCTCTGCCATTTGTCATCAAGAGGTCCTTGGGTCACATCTGGTATAGAATGGAGGCAGCAGAGAGGAATTAGGAGGGAATCTAAATTCACTTTTGGAGAGTCTGGACCCAATTATGGTGTAAGAGCAGAGCAGCTCCAAACACTTGAATACACTCTGGATTTACCTTGAGCTGGGTTTAGAATCTGGTCCATGGAGTCTGTGCTGGCAGCAGGGCATACAAGAGGAGGATGATAGGATGCTGGGAAGGGGAAACGTGTCATATGGGAACTGGCTGCATAGTAAAGGAAGCTGAACCCTGGGATGAAGTGTCTGAGAGAACATTGAGGGGGATGAGGGTGAGTTGAAAGCAGAGGGCGAGTGAACAAGTATTGAAGGAACTGAAGTGCTAGTGAAAGTACATTCAGCAAGATAGGATAATAGCCAGGTGAGCAGAGACTTGTAGAAACCAGGGGTGAAATCTTGGCTCCACTGACATGAAGGGTAAAACTCTCACTGATTTAATTGGGGCCAGGATTTCACCCCAGGAGCTGACAGAAAAAGGCGAATGATCAACAATTAAATAACTAATATCCTGTCATTTGTTGCACAGGCGTTTAGATCCATCTGACTCTTATAAATGTTGGTTAATTTGATCAAGGTCTTAGTCAAAAAATTATTTAGAAAATTGTTTCTTGATTCAAAAATATTCTCTGACATGATTATACAAAATTGTTAAAGTATGCTTAACTGTATTGTATTAATCCTGCAATGATTCTTTCCATCTTTATTATCAGCACTGCAGCAGTTGATCGTTCTTTTTATGCAGGAAAAGTACTTGTATTCTTAAGGCAAATTTTAGGAAATGTTTACAATGACCAGCTTGCGTTTGAGCTTTAAATCCTTTTCACGGATTTATTCAGCTACACAAATTAAGACATTCTATTAAATGAATGTTTAGCTTTTTTTTGTATTATGTGAATTTTCCTCCTTTTTTTATCATGCTACATAAAATGATCAAACTGTATAGATAACACTAGTGAGAGCGGAGAACTGTGAGTTAGAACTTCTGGGTATGTCTCGGACTCATTGTGTGACCTTGAGCAAGACACTTACCCCTCTGTGCTTTAGTTACCTCATCTGTAAAATGAGGATAATATATACCTACTTCACAGGGCTTTTTGTAAGGCTTAATTAATATTTTGTAAATCATTTGAGTTCCTCATATGAAAAATACTATGTAAGTGCAAACTTCTATAACTGTTAGTTGTGTTATCCTGTTCCCCCCACCCCCGAGCAAACAAGGAAACTATTCTGAGGGGAAACGTGTGGTGTTTTGTTTTTTGTTTTTTGGTTTTTTTTTTAAAAAAACATGGACCTCAGAAGTTTTAGGAATACAAAGACCTGTCCCACGTGTCATTTTCACTTTCTATTACCCACGTCTTTTTCCATCCCTTTCATACTCTTTATCCTTCTGTTCCCCAGAAACAAACCTAGGTGTGATGGGGAAACAAGTCTAGGCATGACTACAGCCTGTTTGTTTGTTTTTCACTTGGTAACATAGTGTAGGTTTGTCAGCCATTTTTCAAGTTAGTAAAGGGGTTAAAATCAGCCACCTTGTTTGATATAAAGGCTATCAACTTTATTTCAATTCATTTAATAATTATGAAGACTTCCTTTTAATCAGCTTAGTCTTTCCCAGTGAGGGGAAAAAATCCTCTTCTGGTATGAGAGTCGTCATGGTGAAAACTAGATGTTGTAACTACTAGACTGTGATGATCAAAATGTTTAAATGTGTAAAATGCAGGAACCAATTAAAGCTGCTTGAAATAAGGCTTTTTGAGAACAAAAATTCATTAGATATCCTTAGTGCTCTTTGGATGAGCTAGAGTGGTGAACACTCCAAATTTGTTTTCAGTAATGAAAAAGGCCAGATGGCTTCTGTTATGTTGCCCTCTTAGTAACTGACCAAAGGGTTGTGTGAATCATCACTACTTCTCACTACCAATCGTAAAATGAGCACATTGTTTGTTTTCCAATCAAAATGCTTGCTATTCTTACTCTCAATTGGTAGGATCTTCCCAGTTTTTCTGGGTATGAACCTCTCTGATCCCAAAGCCTAATCTGTTCAGGCACAGGGATCTGCCATACAAAGCAGTCTTCATCACTGGGGCCTGAGTGGTTATCACTGTCTACTCCTCTGCTCAAATTAAAACCCTAAAATGGTTTGGGCCTGTGTTAGAATGGTAGGACTGATTCTGATCTCATTTACACTATGATACAAATCAGGAGTCATCCCATAGAATTCAGTAAAGTGACACCAAAGAAAAAGTGGTATAAGCACTCTGGTGTGAAACCAAGAAAGCTGAGATCACACAGGGCTTGTCTACACTAGCAATTTACAGCACTGCAACTTTCTCGCTCACAGGCAGGGCTGGCCTTACCATGAGGCGAACCGAGGCGGCTGCCTCAGGTGCCAGACTGGAGGTGGGGGGGCACCACTAGGACCCAGAGTGTAGAAAATTGTGTCTGCTGCTGGTGCATATGTATTCTCTCTGCTCTAATGTACAGAGACGGTGGAGTGCTGTGAGGAAGGAGAGTACAAGAGACATGGCAGGCAGGAGAAAAGGTGAGAGGGAATAACAGAAAGCTGCAGGGAGAGAGAGGAGGAGGAGCCTCTTATGTACCTCTCTAACACCCCCAGGAGCCTGGATTGATTAACACCAGCTTCTCAGGGAGCTTCCCGTTTCCTGCTGCTTCCCTGAACCCACTTGAGGAGATCAGGCAGTCAACTGAAGTAGTAGGAGCCAGTTAGGCCCTTGAGATGCTGATATCTTCCCTCACTCAGGCCCTGCTTATTTGTCCACGTCAATTGAGGGTTGAGAGCCACTATAGCTTGCACAGAACAGCAGTCATGAGTGAAAGAAGAAGAAAACATTCCTCTGGGGCAGCATTAAGAAAAAGTAAGAAAGCAAAGGAAGCTTTCTATCTAAGCAGGAAGAAGCCCTCCTGAGATACATAGACACAAATGTTCATGGTGAGCCTTCCGGCCCCGGTGAGGATGAGAGTGGTGAGGAAATGCCTGATCTTCCAGTTAGTCAGAGTGCAGGTGACCTGGCAGCTACTGCAGCATCCATATCTCCATCTCAAATGGATGTAACCATGCACATTCCTGAAGTGTAGATCGGAGAAGAGTGTGGTGGAGGTGCAAGAAACAGCTGCTGCTGAGTTTAGTTCCTTAAGTCTAGATGATCCAGGACTGTGGACCTAGTTGAGCTGTAGCTTGAGGGACTTCCTTGTACTGCATGGGCCACAGCAAGTGACAAAACTTCATGTTCCCCAAAGACAATGAAAACAGAAGTTTCCATCCAACACATTACTGGCATGAAATTCCCAATGGTGACAATGTAGCGAGGCCATGGCTTATGTACTCAAAACCCCAGAATGCTGCATACTGTTTTTGTTGCAAACTCTTCCAGTCTAATGTTCCGGCCAGATTGGGTTCTTGTGACAAAGTTCCTCCTCTGCCTCGGTGGGTCCTGTGCTTTTTGCTGGATTTGCTTGCCTCAGAGGGTTCACGGCAGCCCTCAGCTTGGCCGCTTCTGCTAGAGCAGGGGTGGGCAAACTATGGCCCACGGACCGGATCCAGCCCCTCAGGGCTTTGGATCCAGCCTGTGGGATTGCCTCCCTTGGTGCCACAGGCCTTGCGCCGCTCTCAGAAGTGGCCAGCACCACGTCCCTAGGGCCCCAGAGGAGAGGGGGGGAGGGTGTGTCCATTTCCCTTGCCTCCCAGGCACTGCCCCACGCAGCTACCATTGGCTGGGAACCAGGAACCACGGCCAATGGGAGCAGCCTGCCCTGGCCCCGGTGCGTGCTGCTGCCACCACGGAGATGCTTTAGGTAAGCAGCACCGGCCCAGAGCCCAAACCCCTCCTGCACCCCACCCACCAACTCCCTATCCTAAGCCCCCTTCCTGCACCTTGCACCCCGCCTGCACCCCTCCTCTGCCCCAATCCCTTGCCCTGAGCCCGTTCCTGCACACCACACCCCCCCCACACACACGCTGCATTCCCTCCTGCACCTCAACCCCCTGCTCCAGCCCTGTATACAATTTCCCCACCCAGATGTGGCCCTTGGCCCAAAAAGTTTGCCCACCCTTGTGCTAGAGGCTCAAACCTGTCATTCACTCAGCTAACCTCCTCACTGGCCAGCATGGGGGAAACAGAGAACAATCCCCGCAGTCTCTAGTGTGTTGGGGACAGGCCAGATCCCTTTCCAAATTAGACCTTCCCTTCTGGTATTCCTCACAGAACAGGGCAACTCCTCCTGTGTCCGATCAGGAGATGGGGGGAACCCGGGTCCACCCTCTACACCGGATTCCAGCCCAGGGCCCTGTGGATAGCAGCTGTCTACAATGTCCCCTGTATAAGCTGCATGACAGCTACAGCTCCCTCGGCTACTTCCCCATGGCCTTCCCCCAGCACCTTTTTTATCCTCACTGCAGGATCTTCCTCCTGAAGCCTGATCATGCTTGTATTCTTCAGTCCTCCAGCAGTACACCTTCTCACTCTCTGCTCCTTGCCTTCTCCCCTGCACTAACTGATGGGAGGTCCTTTTTAAACCAGGTGTCCTGATTAGCCTGCCTGCCATAATTGATTCTAATTTCTTTATTGGCTCCAGGTGTCTCAATTAGCTTGCCTGTCTTAATTGGTTCTAGCAGGATCCTGATTGCTCTAGGGCAGCCCCTGCTCTGGTCACTCAGGGAACCGAAAACTATTCGTCCAGTGGCCAGTATATTTGCCTTCTACCAGACTACTGGATACCCCACTGGTCTGGGTCTGTCACAGTTCTACAGGGACAAAGAACCTGAAAAATTCGGCTAGAAATCTGGCATGCCAAGAGAAGGCAGCAAATCACCAGAGAGCATTCCATAGGAGGAAAGAGCTTGAGATGAGACTAAGGTGAAAGGCCACCATAGATGATCAGCATCAAGAGAAGATTGCATCAGAGTCTCTTTACTGACAAAATGTTCTGAAAAGGCTCATTGCCATTGTGAGAATTCTTGCTACCCAAAACGTAGCACTCCGTGGCACTTCAGATCAGCTGTATGTGCCAAACAATGGAAACTTCCTTAAAATTGTGGAGCTGATGGCTGAGTTTGTTGCCGTACTGCAGGAGTATCTAAGAAGAGTCACCACCCAAGAAATGTACACACACTACTACCTTGGAAAAACAATTCAAAATGAGATCATACAGTCACGGGCAACAAAAGTCAAACAAGATTGTGGCAGATCTGAAGTCAGCAAGATATTAGTCTGTTATTCTGGACTGCACACCTGACATCAGCCATACGGAACAAATGACCTTGATGGTGTGTTTTGTAACAACAACAGGACCCAGTGAAAATGTCCCTGCAATGGTGACTGTCAGAGAGCATTTTCTATAATTTAATGACATTGATGATACTATAGGAGCTGGTATGACAAATGTGCTTCTTGGAAGATATGGGAATTGCAATAGCTGACATGAGAGGTCAGGGCTACGAAAATGGTGCCAACGTGAGAGGCAAGAACAGAGGAGTGCAGACACAGATCCGAGAGTTAAACCCTCAAGCTTTTTTTGTCCCATGCACTTCTCATTCATTGAACTTGGTGGTCAGGGATGCAGCATCAGCTTCTAGTGAGACTGCTGAATTTTTTAATGTAATTCATATTTTTCTCTGCATCAACTCATCGATGGCAAATTTTGAAGCAACATCTGGGAACATCCTCTCTGACACTGAAACCACTGAGGGGCACACAATGGGAAAGTTGAGTGGAGGCCATAAAGCCTATCAAACACCAAATTGGGAAGATAGATGATGCCCTAGTTGCCATTATGGAGGATAATGCTATGACAGGAACTGTCACGGGAGAACAGTGGCAGAGGGAAATGGAATCGCCAGAAACATACATAACTTCAAATTTCTGTGTGGCTTAGTGTTGTGGCATGACCTACTGTTTGAAATAAATATTGTAAGCAAGAGACTCCACGGTGTTGACCTTGATATATCTGGAGCAATGGAATAACTGGACAAAGCAAAGTCATACCTACAGTCTTACCGGTCAGATGAGGGATTTCAAAATGTTCTGAAGAGTGCACAGATGTTGGCAGAGGAACTTCACACTGAAGCTCTTTTCCCACCCATTCAAGAATACAAGAGTCACCGAAGATGACATTTTGATGACGAGGCATGGGATAATCCCATAAGAGACCCCAAACAACGATGTGAAGTTGAATTCTTTAACCAGGTGCTAGATTGTGCAATACAGTCAGTTGAAGAACGTTTCATGCAGCTCAAGGAACACAGCAGTATATTTGGGATGTTGTAGGATATTCCAAAACTCCTCACTATACCGGAAGAAGACCTACACCAGCAATGCAGGGCACTAAAGACAATGTTGACACAAGATGACATGTGCAATATTGATGTGAGTGATTTAGGTGATGAACTGAAAGCCCTTTCAAGATACATTTCAGCAGAATCAACTCCAAAGGCTGTTCTGGAATATATTTGCACAAAACAAGTGACCACCCTCTTTCCAAATGCTTTTGTTGCTCTGCGCATACTTCTGACACTTCCTGTAACAGTTGCCAGTGGAGAACGCAGCTTCTCCAAGCTGAAGTTAATGAAAACACATTTACGCTCCATAATGACACAGCAGAGGCTGGTCGGCCTTGCAACCATCTCGATAGAGCATGAGCTGGCCCAGGCTGTGGACCTTCAGGAAGCAGGTCAAATCTTTGCAACCAAGAAAGCCCGGAAAGCACCACTTTGATTATTCAAACAGATAAAAATGCCAGTGTTTACTACGCAGACAAGAAAAGTTACATTTGCTGTTCAGGGGTTTGAAAAGGTTACTTAACATTTTTGAACAAGGCATTTTAAGTTGTTAGCTCTCCTATTATTGGGGTAGGTAGCAGAGCAGTACCATGAGAGCAGAAGAACAGGAAGAAGGCGGAATTGAGACCTTTCCAAGTTTTGGCCCAAGCGAGGGTGCATGGGGGCGTCATTTGAACTCTCTGCCTCAGGTGCCAAAATGTTGTAGGCAGGCCCTGTTCACAGGTGTGAAAAAACACCACCCTGAGTGCAGCAAGTTGCAGCACTGTAAAGCGCCAATTTAGACAGTGCACCAGTGCTGGGAGCTACGCCCCTTGTGGAGGAGGGTTTTTTGGAGCTCAGGGAAAGTGCTCTCCCAGCCCTGCACTGCAACTACACAAGGAGGCATGCTGCCTCAATACCCTATTTGTGTGGTTAAAATTGTGATGCACTGGTAGTGCATTTGATTGTGTTGTAGTGTGTGGGTGGTGAATGAAGATCCTCAATCCTGCAAACATTTAAGTCTTACATTTAAATTTGGAAAATGTGGGTAGACACACTGAAGTCACTGAAACTGCTCCTGTGCTTAAAATTAAGTAAGTGTGAAAATGGCTGCAGGTTTGAGGACTTAATGCTGCCAAGTTTTTAAAAATTCAGATATTCAAAAGTGCACTTAGCCACACAAACCACAGATCGATGATTCAAAATGTTCTACAGTTTTCTTGTTCTTCTGTACTGTTCGTTGAACTTTTGCAGTCTAACCTGATACACTAGCTCTAGTCCAAGTAGCAGCAGTACGTAGCGGGGAAAAAGGATTGGGGAGGAAAAGTTTATTGGTTTTTAGCTGTAATGTATTATAATTATAAACAAGAACAATATGTGTGTGTGGTGGGCGGGGGGACAAGTATGTTTTTATATTTCAGAGCTCACAGATTGCAAAGTACATGTAGGCGTCTTAAAACAGCTGGCTCTCCTGGTTACCTAACTTCCTCCTCCTGAGAGAAAAATATAGAAAACAACAAAACTAGTATAAATGTCAGTGTCTGAATGCTGGGAAGAAATTTATCTGGTTTACCAGCTCCACTGACCAATCACATCTTGTCTGCAATGGTGAGCTTATTACAAACTAAAGCCCTGATCTTGCAAACATGTATGCCCATATATGACCTTACTTACATGAGTAATCAGACTTTAATGGGCCACTGCTCATATGAGTAAAATTGCACACATGTTTAAATTAAAAATGCAGATGGAATGTCCGTGATTAACCAGTTAGCCTGTTCAAGACGTGGGATAATCTGAAAAGTGAACAGCTAAAGCTCATAGTGTTAATTAGACAGCAGTTTGTAAACAAGTTTTCTGTAATTTGGTAACATGAAATGAAGGCATCCACTTCCACAAATGATGGAAAGAAGCCGTGTGAGCCCTCTTTAAGTTCAAAAATGTGGACTGTAACAGTTAATTCCTTTGGAGAACTCAGGAGGTACAACTGAAAGACATTGTTGGGTCTGTATTTTACAGTTGTATCAAGCATAGTACGTCTTGGTAAAGGGTGCATGTATATAACATATATAAATGAATAAAATCAAATAGTGTTTCTCAGCATCCAAGACAAATTTTGTTTTAGGATCAAGCAGCCTAACAATTTCAAATGACTTCCAGAAAGTCTTTTTTCTTATGTGGTGTAAATACAGATTTGCTCAATTGCAATGGTAGATTGAGAAATTCTTCAACACACACTTTTAATTTTTTTAAAGAGATGGAGGGGGGTTAGGAATGGTGGAGGGGGCTGTATAGATAATGAAGAAACTTTTAATTATTTCTTTCTAGACCTTGCTGTACACTCACATGGTCACAAAATATAATGTGTACCATTGTAGTTCATTAATGCTGAATATTAATGCCTCATGTTTGTAATTGTCCTTGCATGCTTCAATCTTAGTTGTGTATTTCATATGACACTCCACATTCCACATCCTGCAGTAAAAGGAAATAATTAGTTGGTTTGAATCTGTTTTTCTTTATACTGTTTCATCACAAGAGCTAATAACTGGCTGTCGGTTTGTATTATCAAAGTGCGTTCGGAAATCAAAAGATTACAGTAGGTTTATTTTTTTCCAGTTTTTAAACTTCAATAAAAGCATAGTTTAAATTAAACAAAACTTACAGCTAAATCCATTTCCTTTTTCTTCTTTTCCCCCATTAAAGTCAATTTATCTAAGTTTATAAGGAATTTATAAAGGTCTTATTTTCCATCAAGTTTGCCCACTTTGTGTTTCTGAACAAGTGAAGAAAAGTGAAATGTCACAGCATATTGTATCTCCAATTCTCACTCTTTTTTATTATCTTTTTGTTTTAGGTGGTAGAGTGACTAGCCCCAAGATTAAGGAGAAACTATTCTGAAAAGGTTGATTTTTCTTCCTGACTCAGAATAATGGATATAAAAGATCGAAGACACCGCTCTCTAACAAGAGGTCGGTGTGGGAAGGAATGCCGCTATACAAGTTCTTCATTGGACAGTGAGGACTGCCGAGTACCAACTCAGAAGTCCTATAGCTCAAGTGAGACATTGAAGGCCTATGATCATGACACCAGAATGCACTACGGAAATAGAGTTTCTGACCTAGTTCACCGAGAGTCAGATGAGTTTCCAAGACAAGGTATGTGTAATGTACAACTTTTTTTTTTTGATCCCAATAATCCCCAGTACAATAACCGCTATCAGTAATGTGTATGTCTGCATGCCAGTAGCGTTAGAAATGCCTGTAAAATGGAGAAAGGATAATGCTTGTCATTTTTACCTTTTCAAAGCAGCAACAGGGTTGCATTTTCAATTAGGTTTCAGAGTAGCAGCTGTGTTTCTGTATCCACGAAAAGAAAAGGAGTACTTGTGGCACTTTGGAGACTAACAAATTTATTTGAGCATAAGCTTTCATGAGCTACTGCTCACTTCATCGGATTAGGAAATTCATTTCCTTCCATTGTCCTGTTAAGCTGTGAACATTTAGGCTTCCGATCCTGTCAGAAGTCACTTTCTGTAAGTGAGGCAAACCTAGATCACTGTTTTAACATGTTTTAAATAGAGAGGCACGAATGACTCCTAACCAGTTGTCATATTTGTCATATATTGGCAAATATTATAACCTTACAGTATGTCATTTGTATTAGTTTTAGGCATAATAGTGACATTTTCATGTTGCTTTTTGTTTCTTTGATTGGCTATATTACTAAAATCAGTAAAACATTGTGATTAGCATACAGTAATTACTAATCTGGTACCTTGGATTTTCTCCCCTGTTTCTAACATGTATCACAGAAATGGGATGCTGTTTCTTTTGGCTTCATTATGTCACTGCAGTTGGCTTATACTTTATTTAATAAAACAAATAATTAATAATTGGCTATAATATATTAGCACCTCACTGAGATTCTAAAACTCATATTAAATTTCAACTTTACACAATTCTCTTTGCACTAACAATTTGAATGACCTACTCAATATAAAATTGTCTGCTTCAAATATCTATCTAGATTCTACTGAACGAAAGAGAATTTAAACTTCTCTAAGAAATAGCTTAAAATATTTCTCTTTGTTAGTGCCTCACTGCACATGTTTCTGCTTCTGTTTTGAGAGTTGTCTTAGTAAAGTGAAACACAGCATAATTCTGTGTGTTTTGGGATGAGGGGGAGAGATGTAAACATAGCTTCAGATGAGCAGTCATTGATCTGCTCAACTTCACCGAATGTTTTGCTTCATTAGATTGCCACTTGCCCCAAAATTGCATAGAGGGGAGCTAAAAAGTAAATCAATTCCACATGAAGAATTAGATGTGGTTTATTGTGTAACATTTGAGTGGATTTATGCAGCTTGAATTTATTAATATGTCCTCTCTTCTTACTCCCCCAAGGAGGAAGTAAATCTCTTAGTAAAGTACCACGCTAACATAGGACTCCTCTAACTTTTAAGGCTATCACTCTAGTAGAATCCTATCTCCCTAACAACATAAGATTATTCTCTACAGCACATTCTTAGTGTTCTTCTGATATTCAGCATACACTCTCTCTTTCTAATTTTATCTCGCTTCACCTAGTTGTTAATGTCTTGTACCGCTCTAAATTTTCTCTTCCTCATTGGCTTTACACATGTTTCATATCTGAAGACTGTTACTATAGCCCGACTTTCATCTTGTTAGAAAATCTGTACGTATTTAGCTATTTTAATCTCTCCTCAAATGTCATTCTTTCAAGTTCCCTTATTTCTGTTGCTTTTCTCTGGTCTTCTTTCAGTTTGTTAGTATTTTTCTGGGGAATGTGGTGACCAAAATGAAATGCATGTCAGAAGCTGTTGCGCTTGAGCCATGTGGAGAGGAATTATTGCCGCCTTGATGTGTGATGGGAAGCCTCTGCTTATGCAATCCCAAAGTGCACTGGTCTATTACGCTGCTGTACACATTCACCTCAACTCAGGTTTAATTTACTGACTACGCTATGAAACCTACATTTCTATTTTCATCTTTTGTTTTCTTTTTTCCAGGTTTCTTCTTCCCCTGCCCCATCCACACACACACCCTGCTCCCTGTCCCCTGACCGCCCCCGGAAGCCCTGCCCCTGCCTGCCCCCCAGGATCCCTGCCCCCATCCAACCCCTCCCTGTTCCCTGATGGGGGGCCCCCCCAGGACCCCTGCCCCTTCCCACCCCCACCCCACACACACCCTCTCCCTATCCCCTGACTGCCCCTCACCACCCCATCCAAACCCCCCTGGGATCCCTGCCTCCATTCAATCCCCGCCCCCTGACCACCACCCCGAACTCCCCTGCCCTCTATACAAGTTGCCCTGCTCCCTGCCCCCTTACTGCGCAGCACAGAGCACCGGTGGTTGGCAGCGCTACAGCCATGCTGACCAGAGCATTGCCCGGCCTCCCAGAGTGTTGCGCCTGGTGTAGAGTAGTAAATTGATCTCCGTAACTGCTACCAGAAGCATATTCCTACGCGGAGCAATTTAATACACTACACCAGCAGCATGGCGCGCTGAGGCTGCGGGGAATGGGGACAGTGGGGGAGGGACTGGGGGCAAGCCTCCCAGGCCAAGAGCTCAGGGGCCAGGCAGAAGGGTCCCACGGGCTGGATGTGGCCCGCGGGCCATATTTTGCCCACCTCTGCCCTAAAGCAATCATCTTTGTTGCTGCATGGGAGGGTATAATTGGTAAAAAATATGTGGGATTTCATAATCCGGTAAATATGAGTTTGATGCTTGTGGTTTAAGAGTAGGTCTAGAAATTTAGTTCTCATCCTCCTTCAGACCTGGTAATCTTCTGTGTTGGTTTTTCTTTTTTGTTCATCATTCCTTGTATTCTTACCCAAAGAATTTCACTATAACTCTCTTTTGTGATGGACTTTGGCTTGCTGGTGCAGTAATTGATCTTGATCTATCATACTCCCCCTCTTGCTGGTCATATTCATTCTTATTTGTATGTACACAAAAAATGTTTTATTACCCAACTGTTACGATATTCAGTTTTAGAATCATCCTGCCAAGTATCAGTTTTTGGTCATAATCTCCACTAAGAAGTCTTGCTTCTAATTATTTTTGCTTGTATCCCATGCACATTGCCTTAACTTTAGTATGTTAATACTGTTCTTATCCCACTTAAGATCCATTTTCAGTTCTGTTCCCTGATGTGATTCTGCTCATCTATAGTCTTCTTTTGCTTGTGTCTTAATTCTGTGAGTAATCCCCATCATATAGGCTACCTGGGCCACGCTGAAAGTCTCTTTAGTCCTAGCGTATGGGAAGCAAAATATTGTTTTTGTTTATCTGGGCCATAGACTTCTGTGCCCGTGAGGGCTGGGAGGGGAGATGCCAGTGAAAGGAGGACACTCAGGCCTAAGAATAGTAAGCTACGCTTCATTGAAGGAAGGAAGGAAGAACTTATGCTCCAATCTGTGCGGGGAGCCCCTAGGACACGCGGAGGGGCTGCAGGGGACTCTGACTGTTTGGGACAGCTGACCAGGCAGGACTCCGCCGGGACGGGAGTCCTCTGCGGTGCTATATTCTCCGCGCTTATTTTAGGATTACGTGGGGTCAACAGCTGGTTACATTCTTATATGTATGATTTATGCTTATTACATAAACTAACCTGTTTACAGGCAAAAGTATGCTAAGCTATGCTACAATATCTTTTGGCAGGGTCTGTCGGACAAAGTTCATTGAAACTGCCTGCATCCTCCACTTACATCCAGTCATGTACTCAGTCCACCACTTAGCTCCTCGCCAATCTTCCGCAACTTTGCCCCTACAACTTCCCAGCCCAACTGCCTCTTTAGGGTGTTCCTGATTCTTATCTGATGTTTAGGGTGATGGTTCTTCAAGTGATGGTCCACGGTGTACTCCACTGAGGGTTATGCGCATGTGCCATGTCCCTGGATCCAGAAGCACTCCTGGCCCTCATGAACTGTTTGCCCTGAAAGGAGTGAGGTCTCCATAGAATCTCCTTCCTTAGAAGTTTTTAAGGTCAGGCTTGAAAAAGCCCTGGCTGGGATGATTTAATTGGGGATTGGTCCTGCTTTGAGCAGGGGGTTGGACTAGATGACCTCCTGAGGTCCCTTCCAACCCTGATATTCTATGATTCTATGATTCCATGTGTTTGGTGCACTTACCTCTGTAGAGGGCTCCATCTCCTGCGTTACATCTACCTCCTGGCTGTACCTTTCCAGTGCATCCTCTTCTGGCATCTCTGTCGGCACCACCTTTTTAATGCAAGACTCTGACTCCTGTGAATTTGAGGATATGGACGTTGGGCACAGTCCACTGCTTCTGTTCTGGGAACACAACTACCAGAGGGTTCCGACGGCTCTGTGGCAATTTCCTCCTGTGCCTTACCCAAGAAGCTGGTGTTTGGCTCCTTGGGCAAAGTACAACAGCAGCAGGATCAACCAGGTTGGCCATATTGGAGTTCATGGCCCCAATATACACCTTCAGAACAGTCTCATTTGGCTTGGAAGAACTCCCCTGTTTCACTGCCCTGCCCTTAATCCGGTAGACATCCAGAAATGGAGTTTGACGTTGCGCTGATCAGCCCAGCTCCAGTTGATCTGAAGAGATTCCCTTCATTTCCAAATGTAACTGTGTCATCAACACCTTCCTCCCTTCCAGGCAACTCTCATCAGTTTCAAGAACTCATACAGAGAATAGCCAATGCTCTTGGGTTCCCACTGGAAGAGGTGCAGGGCAGCCTGCACCAATTATTAAACATTCTTCATGCACCGGTTTTGGCAACATTGTTCTTTAGCTGGTGCATGCCACATGGTATACCCAGCCACATGTGCACCCATCCTGAGGAGAGCCGAGAAAAGATACTACATTCTCCTCCCCCCCCCCGCCCCACTTCCTCAAAGGGTCAGAATTTTTATTTTTCACGCCATCCTTCTAACTCCTTGGAAATACAGGCTGTGTCAGTGGACCAAACAACACCACCAACGCTCTACCCCAACAGAAAGGGAGGGTAAAAGACTAGACCTCATAGGTTGAAAGGTCTTCTCCTCAGCTGGACTACAGTTCCAATCTCTAACTACTTGGCACTGATGGCCAACTACGACTTTATAAACTATGGAAGAATTTGCACATAAATTATTTCAGCAGGATCGTACTCGATTCCAAGCAATTTTACAGGGTCACTAAATCCATATTTCAGGCTGTGGTTTATTCAGTGGACACATCCTTATGTGTATGGGCTAATGGAATTGTCATGAGGAGGGACTCCTGATTACATTCTTAGGTTCCTCTAGAGAGGTGCAGAACAAAATTGAGGACCTTCTCTTTGACAAATCACACCTCTTCAACCAGAAAACTGATTCCTTACATTCACTAAAAGATCTCTGAGCCACCTTATGATCCTGGGGCACCAAACACCTTTACACTGGCACCAAAAAGAAAATTTTGTTGCCCACCACCAGTCCAACGCTATAGAACTCCACACTTCTTCTACCGATGGGCCTATGAATCTCCTCAGAAGTGATCCGTAAGGTACACGGAGCCCATCCACCTGTTCTGGCATCGCAGACCTCCTGAGCAATACACTGAACCATTGTGAAAGCAGTATTTCTGAGTGCACCTAGATAGAAGTCAACCACTCTGTACAACAATGCTCCTGGCCCATTCAGTGGTCATCTCAAATTCTTTCTCCCAGCTCGGACAATTGGGTGCTGGACATCGTTTGATGCAGCTACACCATAGTTTGACAGTGCTTCTTCGACATCCACCCAACCCCGACAGGCCACCCCCTCCGCAGAATTCTTTCTCACAACAGTATTCTGATCCTAGAGGTGGACTACAGAGAGGAGCAGCAGAGCCAATCTCAGCAGCCTTTGGGGGCACAGGGTTCTATTGCAACTATTTCCTGTTACTCAAGAAGAAATGGGGATGGAGACGATCTCCAACCACTCATTTTGCAAGCCAAAATTCCATATGGTCACACTTGTGGCCTCATTCCCTTCCTAGAAAAAAGCATGTGGTTTACAGCTTTTGATATGCAAAATGTCTACTTCCATATCGACATACACTCAACCCCCAGAATGTTCCTGAGGTTCAAAGTGGGGCATCGATGCTTCCAATACAGGGTTCTCCCATTCAGACTTACCAGGGTCCCTTGAGGTTTTTACAGATGTTTTCTGTGTGGTAGCAGCTCACCTATGACATCAGGGAATCCTTGTCTTCCCATACTTGAACGACAGGCTACTGGCAGTGAGGTCCAAACAGGAAGTGCAAGCATCGACGACCCAGCTTCTTTCACTCTCCTCCCTAGGAGTGAGCATCAGTGCTAAAAAATTTGACTTTGCATCCTCTGCGGTCCCTGGAATTCGTAGGAGCTCACATTGATATGACGGTACATGAGCTTATCTATCACAGTACAGATTTCAGAGCCTACTAGACCAAATAGCCCCGATAACTTCCAACCTTTTGGTCTCAGCCAGGACCTGCCTTTCCATCCTAGGGCACATGGCGGCATGTACATACATCACATGCTTCGCCCACCTCCACCTTTGTCTACAGCTATGGCTCCAAAGAATCTATTCTCCTATGCACCAGTTCATGGACACCATATTCAATGTTCCACTGGAGGTTTATCTCTTCTCTTTGTTGGTGGACACACCTGCTACCACCTCCGGTATGCCCATGCTCACTGACCGTGACAGTCATATTCAGGCTGGGGCACTCACATTGGAGATCACAAGGCTCCTGGGTCATGCAAGAGGCCAGGATGCATAAACATATTGAATTTCAGGTAGTATGCAAAGCATGCCACATGTTCTTACCAGCTATCAGCTATCGCCATGTCCTTGTCAGACAACACGACAACAGTGTACTACGTAAACAAGGGAGCACAAGGTCCCCAGCACTGTACATGGAGTCAGTTATTCTCTGGGGATGGTGCATGTCACACATCATATCCTTTACTCAGCAGCCTACCCGCTTGGCACACAGAATGTGATCTGCTGAGAGAATCTGCGGAACTTTGCAAGTGACCATGAATAGGAGTTGCATGATCCAATAATCACAGACATATTGCTGGGATACACCAATCAGAGACCTCTTTACATCACACACCACCACCAAGTGCACCCAGTATTGCTCCAGGGGAGGACTTTGCGCCTACTCATTGGGCGATGCTTTGGTCGTCGATTTGGTCAGACCAGACTAACTATGCCGCCCGCCCCCCTCCATTCAATCCTGCATCCTCCACAAACTCCAGTGCGGGAGAGCGATGACCAGTGTGTATGAACAGGAGAATAGGCATAGTTTCACAATTTGCACACTGTTTTCAGTGTCTGCAATAGCTGTGTGTGGATTAAATGCTGTGCAGTTCCAAATGTAGTTAGGAAAACGTGAAAAGACGTATTTGCACATGACAGTTTCCAGCTGCGGATGTCTTAAAATTTACATATGCTAATTTATTCAAAGTTCAAGTGGGTGTGTTGATGGATTTAAATTTTCCAGGAAATAAACATTTGTAGTCCTGAAAGTAATTTTTCTTTTAGCTACTGTAGGAAGAATTTGAATGATTTTTGCCTTTTACATGGCTTCAGATATTTTCCCAATATTGTGTCCCTTCTGACAAGTTATACTCAGGGCTGGAGAGCTTAAAATTAGACCTTCAAACTTGGTTTGGTGTTGTGGTCTTTCTGCTCTGCATGTCTGTTTCATTATTTTGTGAGCAGACAGCTCTTCAAAAGTTATGCCTCTGTGAGTGAGTTTGGGTGAAGGGGAATAGTGATGGGACACAGGGCCTCTTGTTTGTTTTAAATCAGAATTGATAATGACTGAATCATTACAGTCTGATAGCTAGTTTAGAGCTTGTGTGAAATGAGTTGTATGGTTTGTCTAGTTCCAAGCAAACATACCAACCAAAAGAAGACATCCTTTCCATCATAGTTGTTTGTCAGCAAACTACCTTGCAGTGTTGGTGTGAAAATGTGGAAAATGAGCGTGGTAGGCTATGTGTGCCACCAGGCTACAGTGCCATTACATTTAGGGGGGGATTCTGATTTAGGTATTGTCATAATCCCATAGACCAGAGGTGGGCAAACTATGGCCCGTGGGCCACATCCAGCCCGCGGGACCCTCCTGCCCGGCCCCTGAGCTCCTGGCCCAGGAGGCTTGCTCCCAGCCCCTCCCCCATTGTTCCCCTCTCCCGCAGCGTCAGCTCACTGCCCCGCTGGCGCCATGCTCTGGGCTGCGGGGCGGTGAGCTCCTGGGGCAGCGCAGCTCCAGAGCCGCGGCCTGACCTGGTGCTCTGTGCTGCGGCACGGCTGTAGCGCCGCCAGCTACCGGTGCTCCAGGCAGTGCGGTAGGGGGGTTGGATAGAGGGCAGGGGAGTTCAGGGTAGTGGTCAGGGGGTGTGGGGGTGGGGAATGGGGGGGTTGAATGGGGGCAGGGGGTAGTCAGGAAGGTGGGAGTTGGATGGGGCGGCAGGGGGGCAGTCAGGGGCAGGGGTTCCAGGGGCAGTCAGGGGACAGGGAGGAGGAGTGCTTGGATGGGGCAGGGGGTCCGGGGGGGGCAGTCAGGAAGAAGAGGAGGGGTTGGATGGGGTGGCAGTTCCAGGGGTAGTCAGGGAGTGGATGGGGTAGAGGTCAGAAGGGGGCTGACAGGGAATGGGAGGGGTTGGATGGGGCAGGAGTCCAGGCAGGGGGGGTGGATTGGGAGGGGCACGCCCCCCTCCCCTAACCAGCCCTCCATACAATTTCCAAAACCCAATGTGGCTCTCAGGCCAAAAAGTTTGGCCGCCCCGCCATAGACAGTAGCTTCATCCCATTGGCTCAGCCAAGTGCATACGTCAAATGTCTGAACCTGCAGTTCCTCTTATACTGAGCAGGATTACTATTTCAAAAGAATATCAGTAGGGAAAACTAACCAGCCTCACAATGGTCTAAACCCAGCTCATGTTTCATATTAGTGGGTGAACAATCCAATGTTTGGTGAATTCTGCTTCACCATGATAGCAAGAGCCGACATCAAGGGATGAAAAAGCATCATAGCTATGAATGCTTAGCTGCCACAAACCAATTATCCCTGTGATAACTTTTGACACCTTTTCTCACCATTGTTTATTTTAATATTTAGCATAGACAGAAACACAGATATAATTCAACACCCCCATATGGGTATCTTTATTGTCCAATCAGTTTGAAAAATTCAGCTCTTCGATTTATTGGGGGCAAAAGATTCTAACATAACAGGCTTGTCATAAAAGGTGAAGAATCTTTTTAAATGTTCCATGTTAAGATGAATAGAAATATTTTTACTCTGTCAAACCTTTGACACATCTCTGTAGAGATGTGTCAGAAAGTAGTTCTAATACCTTTTGAATATTGGAGTATCTTACAACCTTCTGGTATGGTGTGGATTTGCCTACATGCTATGCATTTTGCTTCCAAAGAGATTCACTTAAATTTTTTTATAAGGCAACATTTTTCTTCCAACTTCATGTACTGATACAACACAAGGAAGACAGATTAGCAGTGAAGACTTTGAGAGTAGGGAGATATTTTGGAGGCCTTGGTTTTGTTTTAAAACCATACTTTAAAGAAGCCACTTTGAAATAAAGATTTTATTTATGTGGACTTCTGTAACCAAGATATATTTAAAAGATGACTTGTCATTTTAGAACTCTACGTTTACAGAAAACTTGAATTGGCTGGTTGCAACTGTCCACTTCTATGCAAGTAGAGCTGGGAAGCACTAGATGCAAGCAGTGAACATTCCATTGCACCCTGCAGGTAGAAGCTGGGTTCCAGTGGAGCCCTATTCATCTTTCCATGTATAAAGTAGTAGTGTCAAAAGAGATGTTGCATTTTAAGTGTTTTAGGTTTAACATTTAATTATCAGCTGCAGCAGTTCCAGAATCAACCTTGAGGAAAAATGTACAAAAATTGAATGGATGCACAATTCTTGAGTTCTTCACTTGACAGTCCTGTCTGACAAGTTCTGCCTTTCTGCTTGAGCCAAACCCCAGGCTTTCAGCCATCAGAGAAAGTTGTTAGTCAGTATTTGTATTGCGCTGACTGCTTTCTCATCCACTCAATCTCAAGTCAGATCTAGTTCAGCCGTAAATCTCTGCTGGGAATGATCAGAACAAATAGTCTGTGCTTGAAGATATTAAAAAATCAGTGGAACAAACACAAACTTATTTAACAATGCCCAACAGCCTTTTATAATACTTGAAATATCTTGCCAAAGTGGACTGAGTATCACTTTGTATTTCATTACCTTTTCTTTTAGATAGACATACCATTGGTGAAGAACAAGTCATAACATTTGTACATCTCCTCTAATTATTTTTATTCTTGTCTTTATACAAACGTGTATGGCTAGTAGCTTGTTCTAATTCACATTGATGTCCAATAGGAACATTCTGACATTAAGCAAGTACTTCACAATGACCATAGCGCATGCTTATTTTATAGGAAATGTGTCCCTTTTACACGTTTCTATTTTAGCACTTGCTTTCACGTTCTATGAGTCAATGGAGTTCTGAGGATTATATATAATACAGGGGAAACTTAAATATATTGTGGTTAATAAAGAGGAGTGAGTCACAAAGGAGAGTAAGATACCCAATTCCCACTGATTTTCAAGTTGTGTTGGGACACAGGCTGGTCTCAGTTTCTCCCCAGGAATCTGCCTCTCCTCTTTGAGAGAGAATTTTCATAGCCACCAACTGTCCCTTGGGCATATCTGGGCCCAATTACCATATTGCTCAATGTCTCTGTTAGAGTCCAGCTGTAAGGTGTCCCTTTTGCCTCAGTTTTCCCAGTTAGCCAGAGGATGCAGTAGGGCCACCTCCTGCTGCTCCATTGTTTGGGTAGTTGGAGTCATTCAGTCTTAATGGTTGGCCTGTGTGCTGTCTCCCCCTGTAAATGAGGGTAATGAAACTGACTATTCCCCTTTGATTTTCTGTGATTATGTCTATAGCAGGACTCTCAGGATACTTAAGGTAAATCAACTAAAGGGGTGAAGTCAATGCACATAAGTTTAAAGAGTGTTAAACACCATGTGGCTGCTCTCCAAGAGTGAAGCGGCATTAGTTTGCTGTAACTTCTTCTCCTTGGAGTATATACATCAAGTACCCCCACATTCATCACTGTCCCATACTTCCTGAGCAGTCCCATTGATACTACTTATTGTGAATGAACAGATCAGAATCTGGCCCTAGGAGAGAAATTGTGTCACAGTCTTGTTAGAAAAAATGCTAATCTAGGAGGAATGGGGAACTGGAGAGTGAATGGAGGGATCACAAAATAAAACTAAGCACACAAGAATGGGAGGGGTCTGATTCCTCACAATGTACTTTAATACAGTGGTTCTCAACCACAGGTATGGAGACCCCTGCGGTACGCAGAGATCTTCCAGGGGGTACATCAGCTTATCTAGATATTTGCCTAGTTTTACAACAGGCTACATAAAAAGCATTAGTGAAGTCGGTAGAAACTAAAATTTCATACAGACAGTGACTTGTTTAGACTACTCTATATACTATTATACGCTGAAATGTAAATACAGTATTCCAATTGATTTATTTTATAATTGTATTGTAACAATGAGGAAGTAAGCAATTTTTCAGTAGTAGTGTGCTGTGACGCTTTTGTATGTTTGTCTGATTTTGTAAGTTTTTAAGTGAGGTGAAAGCTGGGGGTACGCAAGACAAATTAGACTCCTGAAAGGGGTACGGTAGCCTGGAAAGGTTGAGAGCCGCTACTCTAATAGATGAAAAATAGAATCAATAAATATAATGGAAAAATATCTGGACAGCTGTGTCTTAGAGTTAGGCTTACAAGGACTAGATTTTTTTTTTTTAATTGGTAAATGTTGGTAATTGGCTTCCTCACAACCACCCACATACCAATGAAAATATATTTCCATCAGTGATCAAAATTTACAGATAGGGAACATAAGAAAATTCTGCTTGAGAATTAATTAGTCAAAATCCAGTGAGTTGTTAGAAATAGACTAGTGAATAAATAGTAAAAACAGCTATGATTTGTTGATTTAAGGATATTTACTTGATGTTGATAGTTCGTATTTTAAGTTTATAAAGTTTTAACTTTCTGAACCTTAATGTCTGCTATCATTAAATAAATAATAAACCCCTAATTTCTCAATAGTGTGAAAATTTAAATAATCTAAAGAATGCTTAAAATAAACATCAATATCATTTGTTGAAATTATTTTTAAAACTTCAAATTGTCAAAACTAATTAGTGCATTTCCCTGCAGTATAATACTGTTGTTCAGTGAAATGGTGCATTAGGACCTGATACTGCAAACCCTTATTTCCTGTCTCTGTGCTTGCTGTCTTGTGTGGTCCCATTGACTTCCCAATGGGCCTACGCTAGATATTTAGTAACTGCCTGTAAATGTGGTCTGTTCACCACCTGCAAAAAAACATCCACTTAATTGATAAAAATTATTTTAGTAAGAGCTGGAATGTGCAATCCTTATGCCAGTGGGCACTCACACCCCATTTCAGCATGGCATGTAAGCACTTGCCTAACCTCAGACACCTGACTACTCTCATTGATTTCAAAGGAACTGCTCACGTGCCTAAAGCTGGACACACGCTTGGGTTCCTTACTTTAAGGAACTTTACAGAAGTAGCCCATTGACTCCAGTAAGGATACTACTGTGAGGGAGCCCTTATCAGTGGGAGTAAGAATTACATGCTCCCACCTTTCGTGATACGTGTAGACTGTAATAAGATTCTTATTATGGTATGTGCCACTGTATGAACACTTGGGCAGTGCTTTACAAGACACTCACGGGGTTACAGCCCATACTACATATGCTGTCACTGCATTTGTACACTAAAGTAAGGAATAATATAAAGTATGTATTGAGCTAGCACCGTTAAATTCAAATTATTTTTTAAAAGGCTTCTGCATACATTTCATAGGAAAGTCGGGACATAAAAGTTGGTTTTTTTATTAAATAAATTTCTAACAATGCAAAGATATGAACCGGGTGGATAAAAATCAATGATTTTTTTTTAAATAAAAAAATTGGATTTTTTTATTTAAATCGTTTTTTGGTTTTAATTGGATTTTTGATAGGTTTTTTTCCTCCAAAAAGCATTTTATCTAAAGATAGTTTTAATTAAGATACATTATAGCTCAAAGATATCTCATCATGGAATAGGGATTATAAATTCTAATTCTATAGTATGAGATAATATATTTATGTAATGTTTAAGAAAAGTTTTGTAAATGAGTTCCAATAATTCATAGATTTAGGGACTAATCTTATGGGGCTTCTGTATAGATTATTTAGGTTAATCTTTCTATCTACCCAATGGGACTCAGTGCTCAGTCTAGAAGATACTATCAGAGATGCTTAGTTTTGCAGTTCTCAGACTGTGGATTTGTGTCTCCAGAGTTAACATGCTTGTTAACAGCAAAAATGTTTTTAAATAAATAATATATAGAGATGAGAAATAACAGATCTCAACCCTATTGTCCCTCTTCAAATTTGTGTACACTGAGTCAATCCCTTACCTCTCTCTAAAAGTGTAAAGTTTCAAAACATTCAATGAATAGAAGAGTGTTGGGACTGGAATAGATCTGGACAAGGAGAAGAAGTCTGGAGATAAATGTGAGACGGGAGGGACAGGCAGTAGAAACAAAAGTGAAACTGTTTGAGCACCATATTCCAGAAGTCTTGAGGTCTTTCTGAGAGTAGCCTTCAGTTATTTGAGATCTACCATACCATTCTCTCACTAGAAGGGAAAACCTATAATGGCAGCAGGCCATAAAAGAGACCCAGTTTAGGATATTTTAATGAAGCTCCTCTACCTCTGCATAAGACAGGTATGCATACAAAATGCAAACAGTGCAACAAAGAAATGCAAGGCCTGCTTGCCCGAATGAGACAACATCATGAGAAGTGTTCCTTCGCAGGAGGAATCTGCGTTGAAGGTGATGAAAGGAACATGTCTGAACATGCAGGATCTTCAGGTTGGTAAACTTTTTTTTATTTCATACTTCTTTCTTAAGGCCTGCCTGTCTTTTTTTCCTTCTGGATGATTCTTGAATTCTCATGTTTGAGCAAAAAATATAGTTGTTAGTTGTTACTCTATGGTACAGTAACTCCTCATTTGATGCTGTAGTTATGTTCCTGAAAAATGCTAATTTAAGCAAAACAATGTTAAGCGAATCCAATTTCCCCATAAGAATGAATGTAAATTGCAGGGGGGGGGCGTAGTTCCAGGGAATTTTTTTCGCCAGACAAAAGGCTATATATACATACATATATACATATACACAGTATAAGTTCTAAACAATTTAATACTGTACACAGCAATGATTGTGAAGCTTGGTTGAGGTGGTGAAGTCCGAGGGTGGGATATTTCCCAGGGAATGCCTTACTGCTAAATGATGAACTAGCACTCAGCTGAGCCCTCAGGGGTTAACACGTTGTTAATGTAGCCTTACACTCTAGAAGGCAGCACAAATGGAGGGAGGAGAGACAGCATGGTGGGGGGGAGAGAGAGAGGCGTGCATTGCATGCTGACGCCACTCTAAGTAGATCAGCAAGTTGAGACAGCAGCTGCTGCCAGCAAGCTCCCTCCATCCTGAGCCCTGTTGTGTCCCCCCCCCCATCCTCTCCACTCTGTGGAGATGGCCCGATGGGGTAAAGGAGCGGGGGCCAGGGGGAGGGGGACACCCTGATATTAGCACTTTTCTTTCCTCCCTCTCCCCGCACAGCAATCAGGAGGCTCCTGGGAGCAGCTCCAAAGCAGAAGGCAGGAGCAGCACATGGAAGTCGGGGGAGGGACAGCTGAACTGCCCGGCAATTGATAGCCTGCTGGGCAGCTGCCACACAGGGAACTTAGGGGAGTGGGGAGCTGATAGGGGGGCTGCCAGTCCACCCTAGTTCCAAGCCCCCACCAGCTAGCTCCAAGGGGCTGCTTTTTCTGCAAGCAGTGGGCAAAGCAGGCAGCTGCCAAACAACGTTCTAAGGGAACAATGCACAACTTTAAACAAGCATGTTCCCTAATTGATCAGCAATGTAACAACGAAACAACATTAACCGGGACGACTTTAAGTGAGGAGTTACTGTACTATCATTTTAGATGCAGTTGTGATAAAAAATAAGTAGCTGAAATAGTCAGATCTTCCTTTTACAATTTCACCTTTCAAGTAGTACTGAGTGTCAGTGAATGCAATGAGTAATACTAAATGAGCAGTATGGTAATAATAATTAAATAACTGCATTGACTTATTTTGTTTAGGAGAACCCATCCTCAACATACAGGATTCTGAAGACTATCCACCTTCAAGAACACATCATTTTCTAAAGTTTTAGAGTTATCTCTCAATGAAAGTGTTTCAGTCACATCATGTATGTCACATAGCCACAGTATATCACTTGTAGAAAAAAGAAGAAAAAATCACCATCATCCAGAAACAACCATAGATAAGTTTGTGATAAGAACCAGCAGATTACAAAAAGAAGTAATTGTTGAAAAAATTGCCCGGTTTGTTTATGCAACAAACTCTCCTTTCTGTATGATTGAGAACCCACACTTCATTAACATGGTTCAATCATTAAGACCAGGATACAGTTCGCCCAACAGAGCAGATGTTGCAGATAAATTGCTGGATAAAGTGTATGAAAGAGAAATTGAGCAGTGTGCAAAAGGTCTAGAGGGTAGAATTGTTAACCTGAGTCTTGATGGGTGGAGCAATGTCCACAATGATCCTGTGGTATGTGCTTGTGTGACAACAGAAGAAGGGAATGTCTTCTTTACAGAAACAATTGATACATCAGGAAATGCACGCACAATGGAATACTTACAAGAAGTAACAGTAAAAGCTATAACAAACTGTGGGGAAAAAATTCAAATGTCTAGTATGCAGCTTGGTCATAGACAATGCTTCAAATGTATCCAAGATTAAAAGAAATTATTTAGAAGACGGTGCAGAGAGTCCCAAGCTAATAACATACGGTTACAGTACTCATTTGATGCACCTCGTAGCCAAAGACTTCAGTGTTCCAGAAATAAAGGCTAATGTTGTAGAAATTGCAATACTTCCATAACAACCACTTTGCAGTGGTTGCTCTGAAAAAAGTGGGAGGAACCAAGCTAACTCTCCCACAAGACATGCAATGGAACTCAGCAGTGGACTGTGCTGAGCACTAGATCAAGAACTGGCCTAATCTGATGACAGTTTGTGACAAAATCCTGAAAAAATAGATGGCACTGTCATAGCCAAAGTTCTCAACATTGGGTTTAAGAGAAATGCTGAACACGTGCTGAGTACCCTGAAGCCTATTTCTGTAGCCTTGAACAGAATGCAGGGAAATAGCTGTTTTATTGCTGACGCTGTTGAAATTTGGAAGGAACCAAGTGAGATGTTAAAAAGAGAAATATGCAATGACAGAGTTAAATTACAAGCATTAAAAAAAACAAATGGGACAAGCACTATCTCCAGCTCATTTTCTTGCAAATATTCTTAATACTCGGTACCAGGGTCAAACTTTAACTGCTGAACAAGAGGAGTTGGCTATGACATGGACATCCAGCAATCATCCCTCCATAATGCCAACTATAATAAACTTCAGAGCAAAGGGTGAATCATTCAAGAAATATGTTTTTGTCAATGATGCTTTAAAGAAAGTCACACCACTGAACTGGTGGAAGTCACTTACGCACTTAGATTCAGAGACTGTTGAAGTGATTATCTCACTTTTAACAGCAGTAGCTGTTTCTGTTGGTGTAGAAAGAATATTTTCTTCCTTTGGACTAATTCATTCCAAGTTTAGAAATCACTTGGAACCTGAAAAAGCAGCAAAGCTTGTTTTTCTTTTCCACATTATGAACAAACAGGAAAATAATGGTGAAGACAACTGAGTTAGCTGCAGAAGCCAATATTTTAAATTTCTCATGTTGACCTGGCTGACATAGTCTATCTGATATTTTTTAATATTTCATTTAACTATTTTAAATTTTAACAAAAACAAACCTGATTTTAAAAAAACTTGAATGTTTAACTAAATTCAAAAATTCATATGCTTGTTTTGTTAAAATATTATGTTTGCTGTTGAAGAAAAAAATCCAGCATACTTAATGTTGTTGTTTTTAGTTAAATAAAACAATTTAAAATGTCTATCTTGTGATGATCTCCTCCTAATAGAGCATGGCAAGAAAATCCTCCAAATATTAATGATTAGCCTGTTGACTTGGAGATAGTTCACCTCCTAATGACTTCATAAATATCTGCTTCACTTACCTTTGGTAAATGAAATAACCAAACAATCATTCATTTTCTTATATAGCTGTAAAACTAATCTGAAAAGTTTTCAAAATAAATCCCTGTTTAAAAATGTATAGTGTGTACCTTCTAAAAATGAAACCTACATCTATCTCTGAGTTGTGAAGAATATGTATTAAGGTTATACCAACCAACAGGAATGTACTTTTGTGTAGAAATCCATGATTAAATTGAGTCTTCCTGACTAGTGATTTAAATCAATTTGATTTAAATCAAATCCACCCTGATATGAACAATAGATTATGGAAATTGCTAATGTGGTTTTAAACATGTTTTTCACAGCCTCTCTTTTTTTTTCTGAAATATATCACCTGTACTAGTTGATATTTTACCACCTTCTCAAGCAAAATATTTTATACACTTGCTTTCTGGAATATTCTATTGATACTATTAATTGAGCTATGTAAAGGGATCATCTGAGCATAATAAAAAAAGAGAGAATATACCATGGGGAAAATAAGTACATTTAGAAAATTAAAATTGAAGTTCTAACCAGGCTTCTATCACTAACACTTCTAGCTTTAGTCAAGTGACCCTCAGAGATGTAACACTAAATTCAGATTATAATGCAGCATCACACTAAAATTGCAGGTATTCAGATTTGAATCACATTAGTGTAGGAGATTTCCCACCCCCCCACTACTGCCCCCGGCATTTGTTATAAGAAAGGCTTCTTGGAAAGGGAGTGAGGAAACATCTTCTGTGCACATGCACAGCTTTCTTTTGAGAAACAAAAGTCTTAGAAATCATAATAGTGGCTTGTTCCAGCAGTTCTGAGTAGCTCTTACTATACGGCAATGGTCATTAGATAGCATGAGGAAAATATTAATGTAAACTTTTTTCCTCTTGTGATCTTTCAAAATATCTTTGTATTCTATAACTGTTTCCTTTCACTGACTACCAGTTATACCTGTTAAATTGTATCTGTTGAAAAAGTCCTAGTGTTTAAGCATTTGATACCATTGTAAAAGGAAAGGATTTAAATCAACCAGCCGGCATAGGATGCAACATGTGATCAGTTAGTTTCAGCAGCATTGATCTTCTTTGACAAGATAGAAAAAAATAAATTGGAGTTAAATAAAGTACCATAATCAAATTCACTATAAGATTGAAAACTGATGCCTCTGACAGATGACCAGATTAGTAATTATACCGCAGGACTAAATGTATTAAAGTGTGACTGTAACTCTAACATGTTTTTGTAGCAAAAATACTAGCCTGCTTAGTAATAAAGTATAGTGATCACTGTTAAAGTCAGCATTTACCTGCAGTTCACACCCCAATATCTGAGCTAATGCAATTGTTTACCATTACAAGTATGCAGATATACGGAGATGCTGATTTCGTAATGGTGCCCAGTTCATTCAAAAGTTCTGCTTTCTGATTACTATCAGAATGAAACTTCCTTTGTTTCAATATATCAGAAATTCTTTCATGTAATTAAAAAACAAAAAACACAATTTAAATGGTTAAAAAGTCATCACTGAAAGGACAGATAATAGGGTAATTTGTATGTTCCTATGTATTTTCTCATTGCTGCGTTGCTTTGCTGACATATACTTAAATCAATTTCAAGCATCAGAGAATTTATTTACATTCTTTGGGAGCCATATTTGGGAGGGTGCAGTGCACACCAAAAAACAGAACAAAACATGGTTTCTTTTGTAAGAAGAACGTATGAAAAACTCTCAGAAAATCTTTCTACCATTTAAATTTCCCTATACATTTAAGTGTGTGTGACTCATTTAAAAATTCCTCTTGTTGAATCAAGCCCCTGAAGTCCAGTTCACAAATGCGGACCTGTTTATTCAAAGAAACAGAATTAGTCCCTATTTTGTTTGCTCTTTGGAGGAGCATCTTGGTTCATCGGTGCCCGGTTATCTTTAGACATTCTTTGGTTTACCTTTAAAACAAACTGTATTCATAGTGGGCCAAAAGGGACCATTAGTTAATCTAATCTGAATTACAGGCCATTACATTTCACCCAGTTACCCCTGTATTGAGTTCCATAGCTTGTTTAGCTAAAGAATAGCTTCCAGAAAGGCATCAAGTCTTGATTTGAAAACATGATGAGACGGAGAATTCATCACTTGGCTTGGCAGTTATTCCCATGATTAATCACCCTCACCCTGTTAAGAATTTGTGCCTTATTTCCAATTTGAATTTGTCTGCCTTTAGCTTCTTGCCTTTCTCCAATAGATTAAAAAGCCTTTTGGGGCCTGGTATTTTCTCCCTGTGAAGGTATTTACTCACAAAAATCTCAGTCATTTCAAAAAATTAAATAAATCAAGCTCAGTTTGTCTCCCTGTGAGTCATTTTGTCCAGCCCTCAGATCACTTTGTGCCTCTTTTCTGCATCCTGTCTAATTTTAAACATCTCTAAAATGTGTTCACCAAAATTGTATGCAATATTTTAGTGTCCGTCTCACCAATGCTATATGCAAAGATAAAATCACCTATCTACTTCTACTTACTACTCCTCTGTTATAATTCTGAGGATCACGTTAGCCCTTTTTTTGCCACAGCATTGCACTGGGAGATTATGTTCAATTTCTTGTCCACTTTGACCCCTAAAACCTTGTCAGTCTAGATTACTGAAATAGAGAAAATAGCATCCGGATATTTAAATCTATGGCTACTCTTTCTTTAGAGGTACTTAGCTGGAAGTGTCTTACAATGAATACTACAGTACATATCTGTGAATGTAAACCATATTGGAAACAGATTTACTGTCCCAAAGTGTAATGCTTACTCAGCCATCTGATGAGATTTGAGCACTAAACTGTTTGAGAGGGATGCATAAAGCTGTTTTATTACAAGATGCTGTTGTGAATTATAGCAGCTTTCCTTATGGTATACTGCTGTTGCCAAACAAGTTACATGAATATAAGCAGTTTTATTTGTATTTTTTTATTTATTTATTTTTTGCTTCCGTTACCATAGAACATTTGGGTTATGGCTTCTTTTCATTCCTACTCATCCTCCAGTGACAGTCCCTATATTTTGCTGTGCTCAAAGTCAATCTGTCTTTTAAAGTATTTGGAGAAAAGCCTCTTTGGGGTGTATACTGTTTGTTTAAATGGGGTACAGAGTGGGTCTCTGGTGTTTTTTTGTTTGTTTGATGTCTTGTTGAGGAGACTGCTGAAAACAACTAGCATTTTCATTCTTAAGTAGGACTATGCTTAGAGCTGTAGTTCTCCCCATTCCTGTTCAATAAAATAATAAAGGAAATAATGGATTTTGGTTGAGAGTTGGATTTGTGGTAGTCAAACAAAAGGAGGGTGAGTGGAATACAACACATAAGGAAATGTTATGCAAATGAGTGTAGTTATGGGCTGAAACTTTGTGGCTAGAGTCCAAGCATGGATTAAAATTCTCTACACCACCTTTAGTGTAGAATTTATTTTTCCTGGATGTTGCAAAGTGAATTTGAGCAGTTTATGACCACTTTTTAAATATGAATAATTATAGTTGATATTAACAATAGTAACCATCATGTCCTGTGCTCTTGGCCATCCTGTGACACGTGGCTGTGTGATAGGTTTAATACAGTGTGGTTTTGGGGGTTTTGGTTTTGGGGTTTTTACAGTTTGATGGTAAAATATTACATAAAATAGATTAATGGAAAAGTGCTATCAAATCAATCACTCTATCCCCCTTCTAATGGAGGATTATTCCCTGAAGCATGCTTTGTCCAGTGTCATTTTAAGTCTCAAAGGGCGGGGGGAGGGGGCCTTCTGTCACTTTCCATGGCAGATTATCCTAACAGTGATTTGGTATTCTGTAGAATGATTTTACTGATATTCAGTCTAATTTTTACTTTTAAAATAGGTTTTATCCTATTGTCCTAATGATAGTGAACACCCCAGATATCAAATAATTGCCCTTTTCTGGTATTTAATATTCTTTAATTATGTGTACATCTTTAGCCCCCTTTAGTTGTTACTTATCTTAATGTAGTTCTACTCTCCCCTCCCCACCTGTGCAGCTGGTCACTCCAAATGATCAGTGGTCTGTGTTGCCATAAAATCATAGAATCATAGAATATCAGGGTTGGAAGGGACCTCAGGAGGTCATCTAGTCCAACCCCCTGCTCAAAGCAGGACCAATCCCCAATTAAATCATCCCAGCCAGGGCTTTGTCAAGCCTGACCTTAAAAACAGGTCTGCACACCCTCCAGTTTATCAATATAGTTTTTTTTAATATGTGGTACCTAGAACTGATTGTGCTGTTCCAGGTGTGTTCGCATTGTATAAGCTGCTGAAAATTGGCCAAATTCAGCTTTTTAAATTAGCCTGGTCAAATTCAAAGTTTAAGTATAATTTTCTTCCCATCATCACTGCAGGTCTCTTTGTGCATACCCTATGAAAAAAGTGGAAGAACACTCAATCCGAGCTTTTTAGCTGGTAATCAGCTAGCTATGTGCTGATTTGCTAGTTGAAATTTTGATATCTAAATTAGTGAACACAACTGATTCAATTGCTCAATTTAGTACAATGCGTGCTCGGGCGCGCGCTCGCGCTCTTTCTCTCTCTGCTACAGTATTAGAATCACTCTAAGACTTAAGTCTTAGAAGAACTATTCTCAGTATATTTTTGTGCTTTGGACTAAATATGCTTAGCCAAAAGATCATACTATGTCTAGCAGTACAGTTGGTCTTGATTTGATATGGTCACAAACTTCATCCTCTAAAGCAAATGGCCAACACTGGTATGTATGCTGGCTGAACAGGGTATATTGCCTTTTTGCATTGCTTTCAGTTAAGTATTTTTACAGTTGCATTTTAAAGAGACAAATATTAATTAAAACTGAATAGATAACATAAAATATATATGGAGTTGGAGATGACTGTTATCAACAACAGCTACAAAGTGATGCAAAGTGGATAAAAGAAACAACATAAAATATTTATAGGTAGCATGTTTCTTTTGTAACAGTTTATAGTTGTTTTTCAAACTTTCCACCTAAACATAAGGTTTCTCTAGGGAATTAACTACGATATGTGAAGAAGAACTGAAATTATGTTGAATCCCTGAGGGAAACCTGCATGGTATGTGAAAATTAATCTCAGCACGTTCCAAAGTTTTACTGCACAAATGTGTAAAAAGGTTATGACCAAGACTCTCTCCATGATTAAGTAATCTTTTGTAAATACCTGTTTAGTTTTAGTAACACCAGTCTGGTGGCTTGGTATCAAAGGGATTCTGCTATAATTATAATTAGTGCATAAACAGTTAACTGAAGTTCGTGCATTTGTTTCCACACTGATTTCCATGTATTCAAGAGAATCAGCAATTTCGGGTGCGTGGCATGCACAATTAAATGTGTGCTTTCATAAATAGGCTATTGCTAAATTCTTGTGTGCTTAAAAAAAAAATACCTTGCAAGTGCATACATTACCACTGAGATGTGCTTGAAGCTCTGAATTCATTAAGTAGAATGTTAATAAAATGGGACTGCTATATCACAATTGTAATGCTGTGTCTCCCACACTTAATGAAGAGTTATAATTTTCTAGACAACAAATTAAAAGGAGGTTAAAGTGGTTGGTAAGACTGCCTACGGATTTAGCAACATTCTAATTAAAAGAGAGGGCATTAAAGCAAATTAAAATCTTGAATTTCGAGGGATTAAAAATATTTTTAATACGTGATTTTTTTTAAAACTATAGCCAGGAACCAGAGATTCTATATGAGGAGTAAGAATGCAATATATTGTACTGAAAAGTGAAGGATTTTAGCCAGACATAACACAGAAAAATGACATGTTGTTCTCTCACAAGTGCCACTGAAATCTTTGCTGACTGAGTGGGATACACTTTCAGAATTGCATAGGACTATAGCGGCATGACTCCTACTGAAGACAATTCAGGTATCCGTGCTAAAATCCTGAAAATCTACCTCTTCCACTAAGGCTGCTTAAATGAGTCGCTGTACTAGGTCTGCTGATGCAGAATAGTATTGAAAGTTCCATTATAGTACATTGGCCTGTGTACGACAACAAAAGCAACATACTTCAAGCAGTGTTATGCACATCTGATGGCACTGATCCTTTTCCACAAAGGCCACTCCTTCAACAAATATTTACTTTTTATCCACAATACCCACAACATTCGCTGTTTAGAATTAGCCTTTGAAAAAATTACTGACTTTGCTTTTATGATGACGCATTATGGCTTTTATGATGACTTTCCACTCCAGTTGCTGTTCTGGGGCAATCTGTGTTCATTTTCATGTTCTGGTATTCCAGTGAAATTTCAATGGATAATGTGAGGTACATAATGTGTTTAAAAGTACTGGAGCTGCATTTTTCTTCACATGTAGTTGGCATGTTCATCAGCCGTGAAGTTTCAGAGCCATGGCCCCTAAATGACATCAAGGGAAAGGCCAAGAAGGCAACAGCATAGAACTTTCAAACCCTTATGAGTCAAGTCTTTTAATATTGCAGTTTGTAGAATGTGTTTTGTCTCCATGTAATCAGAATAATATTTATGGAACTGAGTGTATTTGCAATAAACAGCTTTTGTGGTTATCAAACGCCTTGGCCTAGCTTCTGCATGTAATCACTCTTAAAAGCTGTTTATTGCTTCGTACTCCTCCATCGTGAACATAATGCCTGACTGTCTACCTCCCTCATCTGTTGTAAAACATAACAATTTGATACCTTTATGTGTATCCACACCAAAGAATGTTGTTTCATACAGTGTTCTTCATCACAGAAATCACTGTCTATATTCTACC
This sequence comes from Lepidochelys kempii, assembly GCF_965140285.1. Lineage (NCBI taxonomy): Eukaryota > Metazoa > Chordata > Testudines > Cheloniidae > Lepidochelys > Lepidochelys kempii. The sequence goes on from NC_136387.1 coordinate 28,418,073, forward strand.
CACTCAGTCCTTATTCACCTCATGTTTAGAGAGACAGAGTAGTTCAAAGTAAAATAAATTTTAAAATGAAATATCTGGTAATTGATATTTCTGTGTAGATTTCCTGTTCATTTACCTATTTAGTTTTTTTGTTTGGTGTTTCTGTGGTGCTCATAATCATAGTACAATGGAGCTGTGTAATTTTTTTTCTGCTTTTCCTCTCATTGCTGAGAGTGAATGTGAATATCCAGGTGAAGGAAATAAAATTGAACACTACCCTACCCTACTCCCTTACCATATATCTGTGACTTGAAAAACCCGTACTTTTGAAAGTGAGAGACAAAGTGCAGAAGACTGTCCCTAGAGTGAGGCCGGACATCTGTGAATAGTAACAAACTGAAATTAAGAGCACGACTTGGTGGACTGAAGGAACACACAACCAAGAAGGACTATTTCACAGGATGGCTGTAGCGGATGTAATATAAAATTTACAAGTGGTTGTTCAGAAGAGTTAACTTTAACTATTGTCTCTGAAACATCCCTGTCTTAAGTCAGATCCCACTGTGGCATAATGGATTCTGGTGCGTGTCACTGGATTTGAATAGGTAGAGATGTGCTCTGATTGTGATACATTAGAGAAGTTAGAAATTGTACATTTCAAAATTGATTTTTCTTTAGATATGTAATTTATAGTGATACTCCAATGTACAGTATTATTGTGGGCAATTCAGTCAACTCCTGCCTATCTATTTTCCCCCCAAATGTTCACATTTGAGAGAGTTTTTGAGATGAAAATTTTTCATGCTTGCTTGGAGTGTAACGCTTTTCTTTCTTTCTCTTTCTTTCTCAGATCATCCAGTTTCATTTGTTACTGAGTTTTTTGAGTCTGAGGGGAAAATACACATAAGATCACAACTCATATTTTTGTTTGAAATTTTGCTTTTTGAGCAACTTCAAAGCACTGTAGCAAACTTAGATTGAGACACAGCTACATCAGATTTTACTCATGTAACAGCATAGCTTTATGCAGCTGCTAACATGCATAGCAAATTAAAAGACTATTAAATTATCATTAGAAGAATGTACCTTATGCTGCCACAGAACAAACAAAATTAGGTAAAACCATGCATCTTGTACATGAACAAGTTTAGTGGTGTAAGTCAAAATACTGAACCTAAATTCCTTTTAAGGAAGGTTTTCAAAGGCACACAGGAGCGTTAAGCTTTCAGCAGCTATGGAAAGTCAATGGGAGTTAGGTCTTAATTCCTGTCTATGTCTTTAAAAAATTCCACCTTATATATTCCGTACCCAGAGTAAATGCAAAGATGTAATTTACTGTGATATATACTGCTACCATACACCTGAGAACACAAGTTGTTCACAAATAGCAGCAAATTTGGAATTCATCCCATTATTTCGGGATAAGGAGTTATTTAAAGTAAATCCTTTCTTCATGAACTAACTTCATTATTTGCTCCTTCTGGTTGAAATTGACTTTTGTGCAGAGGGCATGTACAGGACCTTGCACCACTTCAGTTATCAAAATAGGCCTTCAGTGGGATGGAAGTTGATGAAGCCTTGTGCTGGCCTTCAGCACGGGGGGAATTTCACCTTCTGTGATGGTCCATGAAAGGGTATTTTACAGTTCTCAGTAACTCCAGGGAGTGTTTCCGGTTTAATTCTCTACCAAGATCTACATGCTACCAAAAACAAAGGAGAAACTCTCTTAGCGCTGTGGGCAACTAAATCAGGAAAGTGGAACTATATCACCTACAAAGTCAAGCTAGGTCTCCTGACTGAATTTTCTAGCATCCTTGTGGGTCTGCCTTAAATCCTGGGGACTTCTAGTTGTAAATTTATAATGTGCAACATACTCTGTAATATAAATCAGGGAAGAGAGGGCTCTTGTAGAAGATGGCTTCTTTTGTTACTGTCGAAGAGTCTGTGGTGCTCGAATTTGTATATTCCTACTAAAAGCTATAGTTAGTTTTGGATTTGCAAGTGCAGGTAGTGGTCTTTTCTCTATTTTTATGATACCAAATAGATTCTTTACAAAATATTTTACTTTCTCTTGTCTCACATTTCTCCCTGCCAATTACATAACACACTCAGGCTGTCTCTCCTTTCTCATGTGCATGCAAACTGTACAGAATTAAGTACTTTGAAATTCAGATTTATGACTTTCCGGAAACATTTGCTATTGAAGCTAAATGGAATGTTAATACCTTTTTGCACTGATATCACTAAAAGGGCAGGTTAAATGGAGGAGAGAGCTGATGATCATCAGGAAAGCCAGCCACCAATGGAAGGAGAGGGCAAAGGGGGTGAGTCAGAGGCACCACTGAGGGGGGAAGCAGTAGGGAAGGTAGGAGCCTCTGCCACTTGATTGATAACACTGAGTAGAGAAAGCAAGAGGGGAAGGTACTAGCAGGAGGGCAGGGAATTGGCACCCATTAGGAGAGCAGGAGGGAAGCCGCCAGTGGAAGAGGGAGAATGGGGGAACATAGGTGATCAGGGTAATGGGAGAGACTACTCCAATGTGAGAGACTAATTAACACCAGCAGTTGGTACATTGAGAAGATAGGGGTAACACAGCCATGTAAGGCCAGGGCACTTGGCTGATAGTTTAGGTTTTGTTGCTCATATGGCAAAAAATAATACTGAAAATAGAAGAAGTGCAAAGTATGAAGCTTTGTTACCCCAAAATGGGGAAGTCAGTGCAGCCTAGATAAAAGGCCGAAATTCTCCTCCCAAATGCTCTTCTGTGGGAGTTGAGAGGAGTTAACCGTATCAGTTTTTCTGTATGCCTCCAACTAATAATACAAGCAGAGCAACATTTAATTTTATGGGGTGCATGCCCTCCCCCTCTTACATAGTACTGCCTGCAGGGAAGGATATGCTGCAGTGTCTGGATTCAACACAATTCTGATTTTGTGTGTGTGAAACCTTGTGTTGTAACACAAAACAAAATACTAGATAAATTAAAATGCCAGTTTTATTATTTGTGTAACATGTCCGTTCTTCAGTGTTTTTCCCATCTTTCACTGTTTGGAGACGAAATACCAATGACTCCTAAGATGTCTTCTAGCCCATAATGGACTCTGAGTTTTGCACCTCCTCCAGAGAGAGAGGGTTTTGGAGGTGGGGGTCAGGGAGAGGATATGTGGGTGTCATCAGCCAAATGTTAAGTGACTTGATAGACCTGCCCTGTCTAGGGAACACTGTGATAAATGGTGTGCATGGCTGCTGATACATAGCAATGTTTCTAGGCATAAGCACAATCCTGCTGATACCACAGGTACAGAACAGTGCTGAGTATAGATCTAAAAGTAAACAAAAGTCAGTAAATAGCTTTTGCCTCAGTGGTAGCTCTAGCAGCAAAGTAAAAATGGTGACAAATGGAAAAGGGTGTTTTTGTTTAAGCAAAAGGTTACTGTAAACAGAGGAAAAGTAATTCTAGAAGGGGAAGAAGAGCAATTGATTGGCACAGTTACTTTGGCTGTCTATGGATCAGCACTTCCGATGGCTTTAAAATCCACAGGGATATTCTTGTTAACTCATGTGCTTGAGGTTTTGCAGGGTGGGAGGTGGGAAAAGCAGGTCAGTTTCAGTCTACCTGAAAAGCTTGCTTATCTGATCCATTTGTGGCCAAGCAGAGAACTGAGTGTTAAGCTCCCGAAGGGGCCCTGGGCTCCGGTGCACAAATAGATATCTGTGACTGAGCAACCCCAGTATAGGCTATGGGTGTGTGTCATGGGTAGCTGGTCACTGTGAGTAAACTAGACCCAGTGCCTGTGTCAAGCAGGTGGGCCCAATTTAACCAATTAAAGGGGGCAGGGCTACACCTGGGGTTATAAAGGTTTGTCAGAGGGTGGGAAGAGGGTGATTGGACAGGCTGTGCCCAGGGAAAGGCATCACAGAGAAGTGGAGCTAGCTTTTGTGGTGGGGCTTGTGGTTCATGAAGGTTGTCCCAGACCTCTGTTCCAGAATAGTAATGGAGCTGGTGGAGAGCAGAACTGGCTGAATAAAGATTGGCTGAGAAGGGTGAGCTGAAGAATTTTGTATTTGCTTAAGTTTGGATGGTAAACCTATTTAAAGGAAACTGGGCAGGGCAGTGTATGCTTGGAAAGTTGGGGAGGAGCCCTGCTTCCTGACAATGCGTTTAGCTGCTACATGCCTGACTGGCAGATGTAATGCAGATGGAATTTCTCCACTCCTCCTTTTGGGTGTTGCTAATTTATGGGCAAAGGGCAGATGGTACCTTGGAGAATGTCTTTATCACATGCACTTTGAGTAATCCACCTGTGGTTCAAATGACTTAGCTGCAGTCACCTCCTAGTGAATTGATCGACATCTGTAGACTTAACAAAAACACCAAAACTGAGGAAAGATGTCGTGGAGGAGAACAGGAAAGTTTCTTCCCCTCTGAGCTTCTGAAGCCAGAAGCCATCTGCTGAGTTAAAAATGGCTAATTAAATTTTCTTCTCACTTCTTTCCAGGATCTCTATGAACTTCTCCACAAGATGATGCACAATAGGTTTTACTATCCGTTAGTTATGTTGTTGCTGGGTATTTGATCAGGGAAAATTCATGAACCCTGAACATTCATTCCATAAACATATAATCTATTTTACTGTTTCCAGAAGAACCACTAATTAGAAACTCATGAAATCTGTGTTCTGTGAGCAACAGTTCTGTTACAGGGCCAAATACTCTGTGCACTTGGAGAAGCAGTTGAGAAGCGAGAGTTGCTGGGTGGTCTATTGCATTTGCTTTTAAAGACGGCATATAGAATATATTCAGGTAGTACCTGTTAATTTTCAAACGTTTTAATTTACGGTGGTAAAATAATTGGCTGACAATTGGGACTCTCTTAAACAAATAGAATACTGCAATATATAAAGCTACTGTTACTTAGGATATTTGATGCTACAGGATTACGAAGTGTGTGTATGTGTGTGCATGGGTAGCACTCGCAATGTGAACTGCATTTTCTTCATTAGAGGCCTCCATCCCACCCTTTCTTGATCAAAAATGAGTTTAGTTCATTAAATAGTAATGCAGTAAATACAGTAAAAGAAAAGAATCATACACATCATTAGCATTACATGTATTTTCAGTTTTATTTGCCATATAAAATATGTAAATATTACATAATACACTTAACAAGGTGTCAAAATTATGAAGCTGTTAAAATAAGCTAGAAGGTTCAAATCAGCCACATGTTTGTTGCATGAATTATAGTTACAACTAAGTAAGAGGGGCTGGTGACTTTTCCTTTGAAATGCAGAAGGATGTTTGTGCACAGAATTTAAATGTTCGTCTGCTGACATTGCCAGTTGGGGGAGGATCGCTGCAGAGAAAATGTCCTTTCTTCTTAATAGGAATCAAGTTTTAACACCTGCTGACCAGTGAACATAGCCAAATTGTCCCTGCTCCACAGAGGGGTTTTCACCTGAAGTCTAGAATAAGGCACAGGAAAATTCCCAATTCCTATCGGGATTAAAAAATAAAATAAGATGGGAACAGGGAAGGGAAAAATAACACTATAAAAACCAAAAGATATTTTAAAATGTATTGAATTGTGATGCGGTGTATTTGTGTGCTTGATGTTGTCATCCTGTTGCATCGGCCTCAGACGTGCACCTCAGACGTGCGGCCTCAGACGTGCACCATCCCTTTAAAGTTTGGGATGAGTCTGTCAAACATGAGTACTATCCTTTTTAAAAAAAAAAAAAATCTGGTAGCAACTCTATGGCTATTGCATACCTTATACACAGTTTGGCTTTTGATTAGTTACTTAAATTCCAAAGTAATATGAGGTATAATTTAATGCACATTCACGTGTAGTGGTAAACATGAACATGTTCAACTTAATGTTGTAGCTGTTGGTTGGGAAGGGAAATATCAATTGATGTCTATCTAGTTCTTTGTACACTAAAAAGAGATGCAGTTCACATGCAGGGTCATAGTAACATGGTCTGACATCCAGTGTGACGTATGGATCATAAATCTACCAGAATTATAGACCATGTATAAAAAGGATTTGTGTAGGATCATCCTCCTACCGTCATGTTTTCCAGTTGTCTTCAGAATAAACATATTGTTTCATCCTCTTAATACTTTTACGTTGATGTGTCCTAGCTGAAATTTGGATATTTAAACATTTATTTGAAGTACAGTGTAGAAAGGTTTTGCACATAAATTCCATGGAAAACAAAGTTAATATTAATATTCTATGCTGCTACAGGCTGGGACTGATTTGAAATAACACAAGGTACCAGAGTTTATAGTGTAAGGCCCTAATTCTGCAACTAGACTTTCTAGTTCAGAGACGTGTGCAGATTCAGTGTGGGTTAAACTTGCACATCTGGGTACAGAATTGGGGGGGGCTTACAGTATCGAGTCCTTACAGGGTCTAATCCAAAGGACATTTGAAGCCAGTGGACAAGACCCATGTTTGTCAATGGACTTTGGATCTGGCCCATAAAAGTCACTTGTTTGTTTGTTTGTTTTTTTGTTTTAAAAACAGAGCAGCTTCACTTTGTGTGCATGTTGCTATGACCCTGACTGAAAGCAATTAGACGATGCGGTGCTTAAAGTTAGGTTCATATTTAAGTACTTTGAGTTGGCTTATAACTAGAATTGCAATGCACTAAAGCAATTCAGGGGCTTTGTTCTATTTAACCATAAGTAAAGGTTTTTCTACAATATATCTGGGTTCAGTCTACAATTCTTGGTTTGAAAAATACTTCCTAATGATTTTGCTATTGGTATGGCAATCACTGGGTTCTGATAAATTTCAGTATCTGATCAGTTTTATTGGTGTTCTATTATATTATTGAAAGTAGAATGGCTCTATGTATGTCTAATTTGTTCAAGCACCAGAGGAACTGCAATGTATGTTCTATGTGAAGCATAAAAGTTGAGACCATATTAAATTAAATTAAATTCCTCTGCTAGAATGATGGATTTCATTTTAATAGAGATGTAAAATCTAGATGGTATTTGCCTCTAAATTATAACAATGATGTGATACGTCTAATCTTGGGTATAAAATGCTTGATACTGTCATTTTTAAAACAACATGACTTGCAGCAAAATTTTATTCTGCACATCTTTCTTGCTTTCAGAAAGCAAGTACTAAGGTTTTTTTGACCATGAACAATCTTATTTATGAAGCAACAAAATTAGCGTTCAGTGCATTTGGGGAGGAGGGTAAAGTTATATGAAAACAATGATTTAGTACTCGGGTTTTGGTATCTGGTAGCAAATCTGGGGCAACTAAGAATAAACATGTAGTTGTAGCGTGACTCGCTAAATGACAAAGAGCTGGACAGACATTTATTGAATTGGTATGCATGTACATATATTATGAAAGGCAGTAAATAAGGGAAAGATTGGAAAGCAAAATGTTCTCAATGACTTATCAAAGCTAAAATGATACGCAAAGTAACTTCAAGTGCGATTGCTTCACCTTTTATGTAGCAGAGCATGATATAAAACATGAGATGACAAGCAACAAATTTTATATTCAGTACTGAGAAAATCAAGAAGATATTTACACTAATGCATCACATTTGGCAAAAGACAGCAAAAGCCAAGACGAGGTGTGTTAATGGGAATATTCCAATATCTGTTTTCTTCAAATACAAACTAGCTTTTTTCAGCCTTGCTTTAACCCTCCTAGGAGTACATAAATTGTTGTCTCCACTTACCTTTTCTTCCTCCGTTCCACAAAGGTAATATGGGTGAGAGGAAAGAAAAGCAGTTAGACATTCCGGGCTCCCAGTCATGCACTCAGACTAATACTCTACACTTCTTTCAATTTGCTGTGATTACAGGCTCTGTTTTCCTTTCTGAGACACAGCCAATGTTGTGTGGATTCTTAACTAACTGAAAATCATTTCAACCTGTGTGAATGAATTTTTGATTAGTCAGACTGAAAGTCATACATCACATAGGAAGGATGCAGAAGATCAAAGTTCACTTCAGCTTGCTTCATATATTTGTCCTTTGCCTAATTTTTACTGATGTTGCGAGCAAATATTCATCGCCTTTGTGCATCAGAAAAATGTGGTGATCACTTAGAATTGAAAATCTTATGCCTTATTTGCTGTTGTGAAACAGAATAATTTATAAATATAGAAGTGAAGACAGAGCCATGTCTTTATGGGTTATTATGGACCTAGATTGCCTATGATTCATATCTAACAGCTTCAGTTGTGTTCCCAGCTTTATTAATGTCATTTATTTAATAAAGAGATCCAGCATTGTTGGGACAGTGGGGAGAGGAAGTATGATGGAAAATCTGCGCTTAGTAAGGCAGATGATGGAAGTTTGATGGGGAATTGCAGACTGTTCTCAGTGGTAGCTGATGACAGAACAAGAAGTAATGGTCTCAAGTTGCAGTGGGGGAGGTTTAGGTTGGCTATTAGGAAAAACTTTTTCACTAGGAGGGTGGTGAAACACTGGAATGCGTTACCTAGGGAGGTGGTGGAATCTCCTTCCTTACAAGTTTTTAAGGTCAGGCTTGACAAAGCCCTGGCTGGGATGATTTAGTTGGGGATTGGTCCTGCTTTGAGCAGGGGGTTGGACTAGATGACCTTCTGAGGTCCCTTCCAACCCTGATATTCTATGATTCCAAGAGTAGTAGAATGTAAAATGAGACGAGCAATGAAATAGAGGAATAAATGTTAAAGAAAACCAGAAGTATCGCCAAATTCCCTTGCTTTCCCAAATGCCTCTTGGGAGAGGCTGGGCCACATATATGAGCAACGAACAATAGGACTTCTGTTTTGGAGCACATAAGTACGTCAAAGTCAGTGATAGTAAAACCTTCAGTGAGAGAAACCAGTGCCAAAGAGCAGTTGGCATAATATTGATGATCAGAATGAATTTTGTATTAATCCTGCAACTGCCCATAAAAGTTAAAGATAATTGATTGTTCATGATTTAGGAGTGCCTCTTTGGGTAGGCCTCTAGTCACAGGCCCAGGTTTCTTTCAGGGTGTGTGGTGGTGGTGTGTGGTTTTTTTTTTTTTTTAATAATAGTAGGGATTTTAAGTGGATCCTTTGCAACAGCCTCTTCTTCTGTGCCTGATAGTTTTGCAGTGTCCTGGTGAATCTAGAGTTTGGGGTGGGGGGAATAGGGATACTGCATCTCTACAAATCTGGTCCTCTGTGTCCCTGCAGTGTTGTTGATCCCTGTTCTAGTATAACTTGCAGTCTTATGGGGCTGTTCTATTAAAACTCTTGAAGTTTGTAGAGCTGTTCATTGGCACCTACAGACATCCACCCAACATGCCAAACTCCTAAAAAGTCAAGTCATCAAAGCTTAGAAATAAACATCAAAATCATTAACTAGTGGCAACTGAGACAGCTTTGCTAAAGCTTTTGTGATAGTAGAAGCTTAATTATAGCTACATCTGGACTTTATAAAACAATAGTCTGTGTGGGTTTTTTATTTGTTTTTGTTTTTTAACCTGTTGGTAAGTTATCGGGGGAAGAAAGCCTTTCCAATTTTTTCTTAGAGGAAATTGAAAATCCTTTCACTTGAAGTTGCACACATTGGGGCTAAAATACTTTTAGTTGTTTTATTAATAACATATCCAATTCAGAAATGGTGAATTTAGCCATTCTGATTATTCCAAATGATTAGTCCTCCCTGAGAAGTAAACTGCCTTAAATATTTGCAAAAAACAATACAAGCATCTAAAAATGCAGTTTCACTCTTGTGCAATGGTAACTTTAGCTAACATTTAGAGCTCTGGATGATTACTGTTACTTTTGCTAATATTCACATAGGAAGTTTGACAGATTTCAATGAGGAAATAATTTTTTGTGAATTTTTATGCTCCTTTTCATCTTAAAAAACCCTGCAAATGAGGGAACGTGTTGTCCTGCAGGGGAAGGATAGCCAAAAAGAGTTAATTTAGTTCCTCATTCACCTTCTAAGACAATGGTCTGGAGTAGTGTGGGGTTTTTTGTGGTGGTTAAATAGCACCAATTGCCTATTTAAATATGTTTTATTCATTGTAAACTTACTTTGCCTTGTTCTGTACATAATTACATTTTGAGCACAAACTGCATGAACCTGGATTAAAGAGAAATTTGTTTTTCACCCTTACTCATTGTCATTTAAATATCCACCCTTAATGACATTCTTTGTCTTAGTGTATTGTGCATCTGAAAGCTGTCACTTGTTTCTTACAAATGACATGCTATTTGAGTTGCTACCTAAAATAGACATGCACGAGCATGTGCTCACAGAGGAAAATAAGATAATTTCAGAAAAGGCAGATACATCAGAAAAGAATTGCATTACAATATTTTTATATAATTTTGCTAAAATATAATATCTCATTGTTTCTCCTCTTTGGACTCAAACGACTTGAGAATCAAAAGTTTTCATTGTGAAGTACTGTGTCTAGAAGAAAAAAAACTGGACAAGCTATCTAAGATTCCCAGATAATCTCTCACCGTTTATTTAACTGTTTCTGACCAGGATAATTTTTGCTTTGCCCATGCATATGAAATTTAAGTACCCCATTTTTCTTTTCTTTTCTTTTTAATTAACTTTTTATTTGGAAATTTTACTTGAACTGTAGAGAATTAGCTCGATCATGCTTCCCTTGAAATAGAGCAGCCTGGTTCTCTGCGCTGCTGTGCTGCAGTTCTAATCCCATTTTGGCCACTATTCAGTCACATAAAATCTCTGGCTTTGTTTCCCCATCTATAACATAGGGGATAATAATAATTGCTTCTTACTCAGGGTAATGTAATGGTTATTTAACATTTTTCAAAGTGCTCTGAAGATTAAAAGTACTAAAGCAAGTGATAAGTATTATAACTAGCAGTGCTGTCAGAGAAAGAAATTAAGCTAATTCATCCACATTTAAACAGACTGTACAAATTTACAAAAACAGACTGTCCACCACATTATTCTAAAGCTGTAACCCTTAATATATTGTGACAGATGGGTTTATCTTTTGTCCCCATGCTAAAATCGTTGGGGTAAATGGTGTTACTCTGAACTTTAGAGTCCAAAGGCAACCAGTAGGACAGACAGCAGAGTATAGAGGAGGTGGATACTTCTGAACACGGGTACATCCAAATTTTAATGGGGTGTATCTACCATATAGGAGTGAATATTATGTTTAGACTGGCACTTTAATGTTACCATTCTATTGAGAATAAGTGACTTGTGTCTGTTTCTGACCCAATAGATGATTTTGTTCTGTTCATTATAGTCAAGTCAAGGTGTAAATAAAGGAAGAAACTGAATAGGTTATGATAAAGAGCAGCAGTAAATACACACATTGGGGGGTAACCGTGTTAGTCTATATCCACAAAAACAACAAGGAGTCTGGTGGCACCTTAAAGACTAACAGATTTCCTCTAAGGTGCCACCAGACTCCTTGTTGTTTTAGTAAATACATGGGGTCATTAAAGAAACTGATTAGATTAAAGGAAAATCAAAATGAAATCAAATGATTTTGTAAGCAGTTGATTAGAGTTACAGATTAGCATTTAAAAATATTACCCTGGGAAATTATCAGATTACTTGGCAAGCTAAATAGTCTTGCTTTCAACTCCCTTCTGATTTAGCATTCTTGTTGTTCCTATTCCAGTTTAAGGGGTGATGTCTTGATACCAGGTTAGGTCAATAGTCTATTTTCATCTTACACACATGATCCAAAAAAGGATTTGGTAATATGTAATCATTTACAGGCCCAATCCTGAATCAGGTTTTTGTCTTTACTCAGTAAATAAAATTGGTAGATCTTATTATATTGTTACCCCTTTTCAAACTGTGTGGTTAGCCAAATTTCAGGGAAATTTCAGAGAAAATGTTGATAGTTATTTCTTTGATGCAACCCTGCTTATTTACAAAGAATGTGCAAATCCTGTTTTACCGGAGGATCAAATAAGAATTTTCTTGCTCTCTGTTCACAGCTTCTTTCAGCTAGCACTTAAAACAAAAGTGCTCTTTCTAGGCTTTTTTCCAGGTCCTCCTTCTCTTCTTCCCCTTCCACTCCCCCCCTCCAACTCCCTCCCTGCTGTACACTTGGCTTTTTACTTCTTCTGTGTCCTGTTTTTCTTCTGCTTCTCTCATGCACCCCTCAGCTAAAACAGTACCAGTCCACACTGATGTCCTTTCACCTGCATAATTCCTCAGTGGGCTTACATATGGTTCTGTTTTGAGAGGTAATGTAGCTGTGTATTGGTTGGATGCCCCATAATATGAAGAAGCTTAATGACTTCATACAACTATCTTAAGTAAAGGGCAGTGGTTCTTCCTCCCCTCCCCCAGTGTCAATCGGGTTTAGCCCAAACCGTAACGCTATCAGAGTGGATACAGGTAGCATCAGGCTTATTGAGGGAGGGATGTGGAAATAGTTAGAATGGCCAGGAAGTGTGCCAGAGGAGAGTTTGAATCAAGGATGGTGTGGATGTAGAGGGAGATGTGAAGTCACCCCAGCCCTGAAAATGATAGTGTGGCTGTTGGAATGGGAAGTTCTTTATTATTCTACCTCCCTCCCAAAAAAGGCCACTTGCTTGGAAGGGATGTTGGTGATGGATTTAAAATCTACTAAGCCTTGCACTTCCTCGTGGTTGCCATTGGCTACGGAAAGTAGAACAGGGCAAATAACTGATATTTCGTTTACCTGAAAATTTCAAAGTGTAAAAGCTTGCTTTGGATTAGATATTTGGTTTTGACAAAAATGAAACCTTTTGTTTCAATTCTGACCATTTTAAGCATTTTGGATATTTTTAACAGAACACGAAAACATTTTTAAACAATATCTTCCAAAACACAAAAATTTAAACACTTGTTTTGAACATGTAGAAACTAAATGTTTTGGATGTTGTTTTTTTGCTGGGGAGGACTATTTTGGTGTGTGTGTTTTTTTAACGAACAATTAGATTAAATTGACATGAATTCACAAGAAGTCTTCGTGTTTCCGAATCTGCTTCTATTGCCAAAAAGAGTTCTGGCCAAAAAAATTTCCCCAACTCAATAGAAGCAAGATCTCCTTTGGAGTAGGAGGGAAGAAAAGAAGATGGAGGCTAAGGCAGGTAAAGGATGTAGAGTCTACCTTAATCCTGAGTTCCTTTTCTCTGATGGTTTAAATAATACCCTTCCTTTGAAGATAGATATGTTGCTGGTAATATACCTGGTGTCCTGGCTTAATGGTTTGAGATTATTAAGTAGTTTTATCTAGTCTGTCTTATTCCACAATTGTAGTTAATTACTGCTGTCTGATGGTACGGGACTGTTGCGATTCTAATGGCTAATGTGATGTAGTTTATGGCTAATGTGATGTAGCTTTTTGCTAAGTGATTTTTTTGTGTGCGCGATACATGGTTTGGGGGGGGGGGATCCTTTCAAAACTGCATATATTGCCAGTTTAGCACCTATTATATTTGTACAACAATATGTTTTTCAGTAACTGTTGAAGCTTTGTATGAAATATTCTATACATTTTTCTTTCTCAAATGTCTTTTGTGCAGGGATATGTTTTGGTCCCAAAAGGAAAGTGAATGTTACTCAGGCGTGTGTATGTTGTGGGGTTTTTTTTTTGTTTTGTTTTAAATATCCCAGTACCACAGTAGATGTTTGGAAACAGGGGAAACTGACCTCTGCATGTTCCTGTGTTATAGCTAGTATGTTCTGCTTTCATTGTTTGTAGTGCAGCACTGGTGAGATATTTACCCAGATAAATACAGTTAAAAACCAAGAACTTTTAGAAGTTGCTTTTGATTCTTTTTCATATATCCTTTAGAAAGCAGAGTCTCGATGAAGTGCTGTTTCATCCTTGCATATACAGTGCACAGTTCATGACTGCATTTTTGCACTAAGCCTCCTGAAATGGTAAAAGTGCTGAGAAGGAAAACTAACTACGAACAAGCCTCAGCTGGCCATACTTAGTCTCATTGTCCCAGTCCATTTCCTGACATATCCAGCGAAGCCATAGGCAAGCAGCAGGGTTTCTGTAGTTTCTTCTTCCAGCTTGTTCATCTCCCTGGTTCCCCTTGCTCTCTGGGACAAAGAGAAGGAAGGTAAGGGGGCTGCTGCCTTAACACCCTCCTGTAGTCCCTCAACAGGACAACATTAACATGAACTGAGAACCCTTTAATTTACATCTCTAGTGTCCACTTAAGGAATTACAGTGCATCACTTTGGTGCGCTCTGCTGTTTATGCCCCTGTAGTCCAAACTGCAGGCCAGTGCAGGCATAGCCTTAGTTAACAATTCTGTTATTAGATGCAAAAGGCAGAATAGAATCCAACGTCATTCTACCGCTATTGCGTCTCCATTACTGACAGGAACAAAAGTAAAACTTATCTACTTATGTCTGTGACAAAAATATGATTCTGTGTGCACAGATACCTAGCTCATGTATTGTGTATGAATTTATCATCACATAGTGACCTTCTGGATCAGAATCACAACTTGTGGCAGGTAACTGGCCTTGTTTTATAAACTACAGAGTCTTAAATAACATTCTTTATCACTTCCATTGCTTATCTGACAGCAACTTGAAAAGCTTTTCTTTCCGGACTTAATTTTACTCATAAAACAAATGTAGTTAGCTACATTTACATTAAAGTTAGTTTAATGGAGTAAAGCCAAACATAAAATTGTGTAATTTGATTATGTTGGCAGAGAGAGTACATTCTGGAAAAGACAATTAAAATCCTAAATTTCATAACTGAGAGCTCTGTAAGGACAAATGAAGCTTGGGTGGTAAACACTTAACAAGAGGGACTCCCCTTCCTTCCTACTCTCACTGTAGATTTAATAAGCTAATGAATGCATTCATAAAGTGAACCCGCTTTCCATTATTCCATCTTCCTGACCATATATCTGCAGGTTCTCTTATGCTACAGAAATGTGAATCTGTGAGTTGTGAGGATTTAGTCATCCCATGGGTTACTGCAGAATTCTCTGAATCTGTCTTTTCATTCTTGAAGTGTGTGTTCTGATTGCAAAAAGCCTTGATGTTATAATTGAAGCACTGTGTGTCCTCTTAAAAATAAGTAGCCATACTGACACTAACTATATCTTGAAATAGAGAAGAGGGATTTTGCCCATTCATTTTTAGGGTCCTTTTAAAACTTCTTTAACAAGAGTAGTGTTTGGAGATATTACAGTATTTAAGAATAACTTGGTGCACACTCTGACCTTTTTCTCTTTCTGAACATCTTCCCCTTTCCCCTACTTTTTTTCCATATTGAAATGTGGCACTAGATTGCTCAAAAAAGAAAGTGCTTTTCATACTCTTAATCAAAGCATGCACCGACACACACTAGTCTCTGTAATATTTCTTTTTCTATCCATGTCTGTATTTGGAAGGCTGAACCTGTATAAGGTTGAAGAGTCACTCCATGAAATAAAGATAAATTGTGTGTCAGATGTTTGGCAAGGAAAGCTCAGTGACTGGTGAAGGCTGTGACAGAAATATTGGGAGGAAGCTTTTCAATACTAACTCTTTAGCCCATCAGTTTATATTTGTAGTGGACCTGAGAGCCCAATCCACAGAAGCCCTTTCTCCTTATTGAATACAACTACAGCATTGGGTCCTTAGTGTAAGGATTAATTTGGAAGTGAGTATGAAAAGTCTAGCAAAGCCATTAAGGCAGAAGATCAGAGCCCTCAAGGACCACGGTGGATAAAAATCAATGATTTAAAAAAAATCAAACGTTTAATTTAAATCTGATTTTTGATAGTTTTAATTAAGATACATTATAGCTCAAAGATATCTCCTCATGGAGTAGGGATTATAAATTCTAATTCTATAGTATAAGACAATATATTCATATAACGTTTAAGAAAAGCGTTGTAAATGAGTTCCAATAGTTCATGGATTAGGGACACAATCTTATGGGGTTCCAGGGGTTTCTGTAAAGATTATTTAGGTTAATCTTTCTATCTACCCAATGGGACTCAGTGCTCAGTCTAGAAGATACGATCAGAGATGCTTAGTTTTGCAGTTTTCAAACTGTGGATTTGTGTCTCCAGAGGTAATGTGCTTGTTAACAGCAAAAATGTTTAAAATAAATAACAGAGGTGAGAAATAACAGACTTCAACTCTATTGTCCCTCTACAAATTTGTGTACACACAGTCAATCCGTTACCTCTCTAAAAGTGCAAAGTTTCAAAACGTTCAATGAGTAGAAGGTGGTTGGGGGTGGAATAAATCTGGACAAGGAAACGAAGTCTGGAGATAAATGTGAGAAGTGAGGGACATATGCTTATTTTGTTAAAATATTATATGTTTGCTGTTGAAGAAAAAAATCCAGAATACTTAATATTTTTAGTTAAATAAAACAATTTAAATGTCTGTCCAGTGGTAGTCTCCTCCTAATACAGCATGGCAAGAAAATCCTCCAAATATTAATGAGTTCACCTCCCAATGACTTCATAAATATCTGCTTCATTTACCTTTCGGTAAATGAAATAACCAAACAATCATTCATTTTCTTATAGCTGTAAAACTAATCTGAAAAGTTTTCAAAATAAATCACTGTTCAAAAATGTATAGTGTGTACCTTCTAAAAATGAAACCTACATCTATCTCTGAGTTGTGAAGTATATGTATTAAGGTTATAACAACCAACAAGAATGCACTTTTATGTTGAAAACTATGATTAAATAGAGTCTTCCTAACTAGTTATTTAAATTGTAATTTAAATCAATTTGATTTCAATCAAATCCACCCTGTCAGGGACTATTAAGAATGCCATGTTCATTACCAAATTTACAGGATGCTTTCCCCCTTAATAATAATAATTAATTGAAGAATGCCTTCATACAGAGTCTTTCAACTAGAAGGATCTCAAATTTATGGGCAACTACTAAAATGCCAGTATTGCTAACTGTTTTGCTACTTGCTCATTGTCAAACCAGAAGCCTCCAGCTTGTATGATTATCTAAAGCCACGCATTTTCAAGGATTCTCCACACAGATAAGGCTATACATTTGGGTAGGTGAAGTGTTTAATGTATTATTTCTGTTTTCATATAACTAAGACAGTTATGATGGCACTAGGTAGTTTAAATAAAAGGAAAAAAAGAGGGGGAGGGCACGGTGGAAGTAATCTACAGTGCAGTTTGCCAGATCTTGAATTGTTTGAATAATCCTCCTTGTGTTACGGTGATATATGCAGTTAAAATGTAAGAGCTGGATCAGATAAAATTGAAATAAAACTTCCTTTGTGCTCGAGTCTTGATGGGGGAGGGCGGAAGGGGAAGGAGTCCCTGTGGATTTATTGCCCCCATTTATGTCTAGCTACCCAAAGCTTTAATTAATACAATCTCTGGTTAAAGAATTTGGTAAGACCTCATCAAAACTGGTTTTTGGTTTTTTAATTGCCTGATAAAGCTGTCTGGTGTTCAGAATGTGGCACCTGCATCCAGTAAGACATCTGCATTGACTTGTTTTCACCACAGAGCTGTATTTATTTATTTGTATCTGGGGATGCCACGATGCATTATATATCCTAAATGTGGAGGTACAAGGTAGTATTTTCCCACTCAGAAGCATTTTACATTAATTTGGGGAAATGTTAATGGTCTGAAAATTAGTCTGAGAATTGCGACTGGCAGGTCTTTCTGTTGTTGGGAACGTGTTCCAGGAGTCCTTGTGATACCCTGATCTTTTAGGCAGGTCTTTCTGTTGTTGGGAACGTGTTCCAGGAATCCTTGTGATACCCTGATCTTTTAGGCAATGTTAAATATTAGATAACTCTCCAAACAACAGCATTTTGCCTGATACATATTTAACCTATAGATTTGGTGTTCTTATTTTCTCTGTGTTAAGTTTATTTTTTTTTAATCTGTTCCATGAACTAGTCTAGATTGATTTCTGCTTAGGTAATTGAGTAAGACCTGTATTCTAGTACCAAGGATTCTGGGGTTTGCTTTTTTTTTTTAAAAAAAAATCTAACTTTTTTGTAGCCTTTAAGTCAATTTAAGTAACAATGAAACCTTATGCTATAGAATATACAATCACAAATGGTAGAGCAGGTGGTTTGTAAATTCATACTCTGACACACTTCCTCTATTAAGATGTGCCACACAGCAGACAAAAATTTGGACTACATTAAACTCGTTCTGACTTAATATGCACCCCATTCCAATGCAATACAAGTGCAAAGCAGGGTTATTTCTGCTAGTGTTGAGGCCAGTCCTGGGTGCCCCAGTAATGCTAAAAATTCAGTCTGAGGTAAGGAAAATGTACACTGTAACTGCCTATATGTATCTCGCCTGCAGATATTAATTTACATTTTTATATTGTCTTTCATTCAGAACAATCTGAAAATGCTTCACACATTGCCCATCACTGATCTTCTTTGAGATAGAAGTGTTCTAAGCACCGGACACAGGCCTAGTTCTTTAAGACTGTAAATGACGATGACAATATTCACCTGAAAATCTAAGGAAAGTTTGAGAAACATGGAATGTAATTCACCAACTTGAATTCGGGGAAGGTGCTGGGGTTAATACTTCGAACTCTTTGATTTTAAAAAGAAAAGGAAAAAAGCAGTTATTTTACATATTGTCTAATGAGGGGTTGTTCCAACAGCATGTTGCCCTTAGTTATAGTACTGACTCAAAGGGAGCAGCACTACCTATAGTACTTAATTATCAAAGGCCTGATCCTGGGAGATGTGGATTCATTGGGTTGGAGGAGAGAGAATGACTCTCTAATGCAGTGGTTAGGATGCTCACCTGGGAAAGGGGAAAACCTGGACTCCAGTCTGTGCTCCAGTGACTATTCAGGTATCTTTACAAAGTGGAGCAGCTTCAACAGGACAGACTGAGAGACCCACCCCAGCCTAGCCGATTGCCTGGGACATGAGGCCATTCCTCTGAGAGGGGGAGCGACTTGGGTTTGTGTCCCTGAGGCAGAGTTATATGATTTTTTTTAATTATTATTTTTTAAATGCTTTTTGGTTTTTTGTTGGTTTTTTTTTTTAGCAAAGACTGGATTTTTGTGGGTCCAACACTATTCACTGAAGACCTGACTTCAGTGCATATTTTCAGTTGGGGGATGGGGGAACGAGTTTGTTTATTTTGTGTTAACCATTCTGAAATGTTTCATTTAAACTGTTTCAAAATGGTGTTTCGATTTTCAAATTGGACAAATAAAGAGTGAGAAGCACCTGAAATCGAAACAAAACATGGTAGGAGGCTGGGAATTTAATTGAATTGACTGAAGGTTTCAGTCCATTCAAAATGAATCAAAAACCAAATGTTTCAAGTCAACTCAAAATGTTTTGATCTGTTCTTAAAAATAATAATAATCAGGTTTTAGTTTGACAAAAAAAATCAATTTGTTTTAGGTCTAATGTAACCAGATTTTGGGGGATTTTTTTAATTTGGCCCCTGAGCCAAAATATTGATTCTTTTTGTTCTGTTTTACTTGTAAGTTTTGTACCTGCCACCACTGTTAGTGTTTGAGTTTCAGCTAAATGCATTCATGTTTTGAATTGCTTGGAGGATTTAAATAGATATACTACAAGACTTTTGGTAGTATTAAATCCTCAAGCTTCTGCACCAAGTTCAGGCTAACCCAACTGGTTTTGAAGGGGTTAAATAGAAGTGAACTTCATGAAATGAAAATGCAGAAAGTCTAACTCCCACTTGCAGAATTTTGTCTGTAGAAAATATTAGCCTAGCCTAGACTTCAGCTGAGGCAGTTGAGTATAAACATCAAGTGTATGCATCCAGAATAAACATTTTTTTTTGAGTGCTGAACAGATCACAAAGAATGGAGGCATCTCAGAAGGAATTTGCAATTAATAATATTTTAGCTGAAAAGCTGAGCCTTTCATTATGGCCATAAGTTTCTTACAACTAATAAAATACAATGGTGTGATAACTTGGCAGTGACCAATTTGGAGAAATGGTGGCTTTTGCTAGGTTAGCAATATTAGCTATTTTCACGGTCCTTTTTAGAAAGATGTATACGGAATGAAGCTTTATGCTATGTCTCACCATGGCTTTGTGTTCCTTGATGATGATTACTCTGCATAACAGATGATGCAAGCAGGGCTGGCCCACAACATGTTTTACCTGAGGCGGAGAGGTCAAATGACACCCCCATGCACCCTCGCTTGGGCCAAAACTTGGAAAGGTCTCAATTCCGCCTTCTTCCTGTTCTTCTGCTCTCATGGTACTGCTCTGCTACCTACCCCAATAATAGGAGAGCTAACAACTTAAAATGCCTTGTTCAAAAATGTTAAGTAACCTTTTCAAACCCCTGAACAGCAAATGTAACTTTTCTTGTCTGCGTAGTAAACACTGGCATTTTTATCTATTTGAATAATCAAAGTGGTGCTTTCCGGGCTTTCTTGGTTGCAAAGATTTGACCTGCTTCCTGAAGGTCCACAGCCTGGGCCAGCTCATGCTCTATCGAGATGGTTGCAAGGCCGACCAGCCTCTGCTGTGTCATTATGGAGCGTAAATGTGTTTTCATTAACTTCAGCTTGGAGAAGCTGCGTTCTCCACTGGCAACTGTTACAGGAAGTGTCAGAAGTATGCGCAGAGCAACAAAAGCATTTGGAAAGAGGGTGGTCACTTGTTTTGTGCAAATATATTCCAGAACAGCCTTTGGAGTTGATTCTGCTGAAATATATCTTGAAAGGGCTTTCAGTTCATCACCTAAATCACTCGCATCAATATTGCACATGTCATCTTGTGTCAACATTGTCTTTAGTGCCCTGCATTGCTGGTGTAGGTCTTCTTCCGGTATAGTGAGGAGTTTTGGAATATCCTACAACATCCCAAATATACTGCTGTGTTCCTTGAGCTGCATGAAACGTTCTTCAACTGACTGTATTGCACAATCTAGCACCTGGTTAAAGAATTCAACTTCACATCGTTGTTTGGGGTCTCTTATGGGATTATCCCATGCCTCGTCATCAAAATGTCATCTTCGGTGACTCTTGTATTCTTGAATGGGTGGGAAAAGAGCTTCAGTGTGAAGTTCCTCTGCCAACATCTGTGCACTCTTCAGAACATTTTGAAATCCCTCATCTGACCGGTAAGACTGTAGGTATGACTTTGCTTTGTCCAGTTATTCCATTGCTCCAGATATATCAAGGTCAACACCGTGGAGTCTCTTGCTTACAATATTTATTTCAAACAGTAGGTCATGCCACAACACTAAGCCACACAGAAATTTGAAGTTATGTATGTTTCTGGCGATTCCATTTCCCTCTGCCACTGTTCTCCCGTGACAGTTCCTGTCATAGCATTATCCTCCATAATGGCAACTAGGGCATCATCTATCTTCCCAATTTGGTGTGTGTTAGGCTTTATGGCCTCCACTCGACTTTCCCATTATGTGCCCTCAGTGGTTTCAGTGTCAGAGAGGATGTTCCCAGATGTTGCTTCAAAATTTGCCATCGATGAGTTGATGCAGAGAAAAATATGAATTACATTAAAAAATTCAGCAGTCTCACTAGAAGCTGATGCTGCATCCCTGACCACCAAGTTCAATGAATGAGAAGTGCATGGGACAAAGAAAGCTTGAGGGTTTAACTCTCGGATCTGTGTCTGCACTCCTCTGTTCTTGCCTCTCACGTTGGCACCATTTTCGTAGCCCTGACCTCTCATGTCAGCTATCGCAATTCCCATGTCTTCCAAGAAGCACATTTGTCATACCAGCTCCTGTAGTATCATCAATGTCATTAAATTATAGAAAATGCTCTCTGACAGTCACCATTGCAGGGACATTTTCACTGGGTTCTGTTGTTACAAAACGCACCATCAAGGTCATTTGTTCCGTATGGCTGATGTCAGGTGTGCAGACCAGAATAACAGACTAATATCTTGCTGACTTCAGATCTGCCACAATCTTGTTTGACTTTTGTTGCCCGTGACTGTATGATCTCATTTTGAATTGTTTTTCCAAGGTAGTAGTGTGTGTACATTTCTTGGGTGGTGACTCTTCTTAGATGCTCCTGCAGTACGGCAACAAACAGCCATCAGCTCCACAATTTTAAGGAAGTTTCCATGGTTTGGCACATACAACTGATCTGAAGTGCCACGCAGTGCTACGTTTTGGGTAGCAAGCATTCTCACAATGGCAATGAGCCTTTTCAGAACATTTTGTCAGTAAAGAGACTTTGATGCAATCTTCTCTTGATGCTGATCATCTATGGTGGCCTTTCACCTTAGTCTCATCTCAAGCACTTTCTGGTGATTTGCTGCCTCCTTTTGGCATGCCAGATTTCAAGCCGAATTTTTTCAGTCCTTTGTTCCTGTAGAACCCAATGTGGCCGGAACATTAGACTGGAAGAGTTTGCAATAAAAACAGTATGCAGCATTCTGGGTTTTTGAGTGCATAAGCCATGGCCTCTCCACTTTGTCACCATTGGGGATTTTACATCAGTAATGTGTTGGATGAAAACTTCTATTTTCATTTGTGTTTGTGGAACATGAAGTTTTTCACTTGCTGTGGCCCATGCAGTACAAGGAAGTCCCTCAAGCTACGGATGAAGTGGGTCCACAGTCCTGGATCATCTAGACTTAAGGAACTAAACTCAGCAGCAGCTGTTTCTTGTGCTTCCACCACACTCTTCTCTGATCTACGCTTCAGGAATGTGCATGGTTACATCCATTTGAGATGGAGATATGGATGCTGCAGTAGCTGCCAGGTCACCTGCACTCTGACTAACTGGAAGATCAGGCATCTCCTCGCCACTCACATCCTCACTGGGGCCAGAAGGCTCACTGTGAACATTTGTGTCTATGTATCTCAGGAGACCTCCTTCCTGCTCAGATAGAAAAGCTTCCTTTGCTTTGTTTCTTTTTCTGAATACTGCCCCAGAGGGGCGTCGTCTTCTTTCACTCATGACTGCTGTTCTGTGCCAGCTATAGTGGCTCTCAACCCTCAGTTGAAGGGGACAAATAAGCAGGCTGGTCGCAGGGCCTGAGTGAGAGAAGATATCAGCGTCTCAAGGACCTAACTGGCTCCTACTACTTCAGTTGACTGCCTGTTCTCAAGTGGGTTCAGGGAAGCAGCAGGAAACACGAAGCTTCCTGAGAAGCTGATGTTAATGAGCCCAGGCTCCTGGAGGTGCTAGAGAGGCACCTAAGAGGCTGCTCTTCCTCTCTCTCCCTGCAGCTCCTGCTGCTTTCTGTTGTTCCCTCTTACCTTTTCGCCTGCCTGCCTGTTTTATGTCTGTTGTGCCCTCCTTCCTCCAGCACAGCACTCCACCATCTCTGTGCATCTAGAGCAGAGAGAATACATATGCACCAGCAGCAGATGCAATTTTCTACACACTGGGTCCTAGTGGCGCCCTCCGCACATCTGGCACCTTAGGCGGCCGCCTCAGTTCACCTCATGGTAAGGCCAGCCCTGGATGCAAGTCTGTGTTATGGCCATGTGAGACATTATATAATTTGTAGGGTCTTTCTGGCTTCTGTCCCTCAGTTCACACAGGGTGTGTGCTCTTCTCTTCCTTATTGCACATTAATCTTCCCATTTCTCTCCCCACCCCCCAAGATTTGGACTAAGTAGCCGTCATACTGGTGATAAACTAAATTCTTTAACTCATCTTTATCTAAGTATTGCAATATGCTTTCTTGTTGACTTCTATACTTATGAACTGTAGTATTTTTTCACTTTCTCTCATACATACATTTTTAATGTTCTGTTAATGTGATTAATCAAAATGTGCATTGGGGGGAAATTATGTAGATCATTGCCTTTTTGTGACATAAATTAAAACTATTGAAATGTTGCACTACTTCTTTTAAAAAATATTAACTACTAAGAAAAGGTCCTAGTTTATTACAGAGGACTAGGTAGCTTGACTGAATAATTCTTGTGCTGGTAAATCGCTATAGTTTGAATAAAGCTGCCGCCTTAGGTATGAAGCTGTTCATCATGATGATCATAGTTGTCACGGTTCCTCCCCCACTCTGAACTCTAGGGTACAGATGTGGGGACCTGCATGAAAAACCTCCTAAGCTTATCTTTACCAGCTTAGGTCAAAACTTCCCCAAGGTACAAAATATTACACCTTGGACTGGCCGCTACCACCACCAAACTAATACTGGTTACTGGGGAAGAGCTGTTTGGACGCGTCCTTCCCCCCAAAATACTTCCCAAAACCTTGCACCCCACTTCCTGGACAAGGTTTGGTAAAAAGCCTCACCAATTTGCCTAGGTGACTACAGACCCAGACCCTTGGATCTTAAGAATAATGAACAATCCTCCCAACACTTGCACCCCCCCCTTTCCTGGGAAATGTTGGATAAAAAGCCTCACCAATTTGCATAGGTGACCACAGACCCAAACCCTTGGATCTGAGAACAATGAAAAAGCATTCAGTGTTTTACAAGAAGACTTTTAATAAAAAATAGAAGTAAATAGAAATAAAGAAATCCCCCCTGTAAAATCAGGATGGTAGATATCTTACAGGGTAATTAGATTCAAAAACATAGAGAACCCCTCTAGGCAAAACCTTAAGTTACAAAAAAGATACACAGACAGAAGTAGTTATTCTATTCAGCACAATTCTTTTCTCAGCCATTTAAAGAAATCATAATCTAACACATACCTAGCTAGATTACTTACTAAAAGTTCTAAGACTCCATTCCTGGTCTATCCCCGGCCAAGACGACTACAGACAGACACAGACCCTTTGTTTCTCTCCCTCCTCCCAGCTTTTGAAAGTATCTTGTCTCCTCATTGGTCATTTTGGTCAGGTGCCAGCGAGGTTACCTTTAGCTTCTTAACCCTTTACAGGTGAGAGGAGCTTTCCCCTGGCCAGGAGGGATTTCAAAGGGGTTTACCCTTCCCTTTATATTTATGACACGCCCCCCAAATCTCAGCTAGGATGAAACACTGGCTGGGATTTCTTCCTGGAGCTCTAGGAAAACAGAGTTAATAAGACACATGCATCTATAAATATACTACCAAGTACATAAAGACTAACAATATTTTCCACATCTCAAGGACGATTTTAACCAGTTGATTCTGGGAAACTTTCACGGGAGAGTGCATCAGCCACTTTGTTAGAAGCTCCTGAGATGTGTTGGATGTCGAAATCAAAATCTTGGAGAGCTAAACTCCACCGAAGAAGTTTTTTGTTAGTTTCTTTGACGGTGTGAAGCCACTTTAGTGCAGCATGGTCGGTTTGCAGGTGGAAACGCCGTCCCCAAACATATGGGCGTAGCTTTTCCAGAGCGTAGACAATGGCATAACATTCTTTTTCAGTGACTGACCAGTTGCTTTCCCTCTCAGACAGTTTTTTGCTGAGAAACACTACAGGGTGGAATTCTTGATCAGGTCCTTTCTGCATTAAAACTGCTCTCACACCACGCTCGGATGCATCTGTGGTTACTAGGAACGGTTTGTCAAAGTCTGGGGCCCTTAGTACAGGGTCAGACATGAGTGTCGCTTTAAGCTTGTTAAAGGCCTTCTGACACTTTCCGGTCCACTGAACAGCATTTGGCTGTTTCTTTTTGGTTAGGTCTGTCAGTGGGGCAGCGATTTGGCTGTAGTGCGGTACAAATCGTCTGTAATAACCGGCCAAGCCTAAGAAGGATTGAACCTGTTTCTTTGACTTTGGGACAGGCCACTTTTGGATAGCATCCACTTTGGCCTGTAGGGGGCTGATAGTTCCTTGACCCACCTGGTGTCCAAGGTAAGTCACTCTGTTTAGGCCTATTTGACACTTCTTAGCCTTAACAGTTAGTCCTGCCTCCCTTATGCGCTCAAGGACTTTTTGTAGATGTTCCAGGTGGTCTGCCCAGGAATCCGAAAATATGGCCACATCGTCAAGGTAGGCGACTGCATATTCTCCTAATCCCGCTAGGAGACCATCTACAAGTCTTTGGAAAGTGGCGGGTGCATTTCGCAGCCCAAAAGGGAGTACATTAAATTCATACAGCCCGAGATGTGTGATGAAGGCTGACCTTTCCTTGGCAGATTCATCTAGCGGTACCTGCCAGTACCCCTTGGTTAAGTCCAAGGTAGAGATGAACTGGGCCCGTCCCAGTTTCTCTAATAGTTCATCAGTGCGTGGCATTGGATAGTTGTCTGGGCGAGTTACAGCATTTAGCTTATGGTAGTCCACGCAAAAACGTATTTCCCCATCTGGTTTGGGAACTAGAACCACTGGAGATGCCCATGCACTTTCAGAGGGGCGGATTACACCCATCTGTAACATATCCTGGATCTCCCGTTCTATAGCAGTTTTAGCTTGAGGAGACACCCGGTAAGGGTGGACCCTAATTGGGTGAGCATTACCTGTGTCAATGGAGTGGTATGCCCGTTCAGTCAGTCCTGGGGTGGCTGAGAACGTTGGCGCGTAGCTAGTGCACAGCTCCTGGATCTGCTGTCGCTGCATACGCCCAAGGGTCATGGAGAGGTTCACCTCTTCCACACCACCAGCACATTTCCCTTCGTAATAGACACCTTCAGGCCACTCAGCGTCGTCTCCTCCCTGGGTTGTAAACTGACAAACCTTTAATTCTCTGGAATAAAAGGGCTTTAGAGAATTAATATGATACACCTTAGGCTTTCGGTTGGAGGTGGGGAATGCTATGAGATAATTAACAGCTCCCAGGCGCTCCTGGACCACGAATGGCCCTTCCCACGATGCTTCCATTTTATGGGCCTGGAGCGCCTTTAAGACCATGACCTGGTCTCCTACTTTGAAGGAACGCTCTCTGGCATGTTTATCATACCAGGCTTTTTGCTCTTTTTGAGCATCCGGTAAGTTTTCTCTAGCAAGGGCTAAAGAGGTTCGGAGGGTGTTTTGTAGGTTGGTTACAAAGTCCAGAATGTTAGTTCCTGGAGAAGGTGTAAATCCCTCCCATTGCTGCTTCACCAACTGCAATGGCCCCTTAACCTCACGGCCATATACAAGTTCAAATGGGGAAAACCCTAAACTGGGATGTGGTACAGCTCTGTAGGCAAAGAGCAACTGCTGCAATACTAGGTCCCAATCATTGGAGTGCTCATTTACGAATTTACGTATCATGGCCCCCAAAGTTCCATTAAACTTCTCCACCAGGCCATTTGTTTGATGATGGTAAGGAGTGGCAACCAAGTGATTTACCCCATGAGCTTCCCAAAGGTTTTTCATAGTTCCTGCCAGGAAATTAGTCCCTGCATCTGTGAGGATGTCGGAGGGCCAACCTACCCTGGCAAAAATGTCTGCTAGTGCCTGGCACACACTTTTAGCCCTGGTGTTGCTTAGAGCTACTGCTTCCGGCCATCGGGTGGCAAAATCCATGAAAGTCAGTATGTACTGCTTTCCTCTGGGTGTCTTTTTCGGAAAAGGACCCAGAATATCCACAGCTACTCGCTGAAATGGAACTTCAATGATGGGGAGTGGCTGGAGAGGGGCTTTGACCTGGTCTTGGGGTTTTCCCACTCTTTGGCACACCTTACAAGACTGGACATAGGTAGAAACATCCTTGCCCATTCCCTCCCAGTGGAATGACCCCCCAAAACGGTCTTTGGTCCTGTTCACCCCAGCATGGCCACTAGGGTGATCATGGGCTAAGCTCAAGAGCTTGGCCCGGTATTTAGTTGGAACTACCAACTGTCTCTGAGGATGCCAGTCTTCCTGGTGTCCACCAGAAAGAGTTTCCTTGTATAAAAGTCCTCTTTCTACAACAAACCTGGATCGATTAGAAGAGCTGAGAGGCGGTGGGTTGCTCCGTGCCGCCGTCCAAGCTCTCTGGAGGCTTTCATCTGCTTCCTGTTCGGTCTGGAACTGTTCCCTTGATGCTGGAGACATCAGTTCCTCATTGGATTGGGGACATAGGCTTGGTCCCTCTGGAAGCGATATAAGGGATGGAGCTGTTTCTGTTGACTGTGAACCGCTCTCCGCTGGTGCACTATGTTGGGATTCAGGCTCCGGCTGAGCCTCTTGTGTAGGGTTATCGGCTGCTGCCAGTTCAGGTTCGGTGGGGCCCTCTGGTGTTGAGGTTGCAAGTACTGGATTCAGTGCTGACACGGGGTCTGGTGTTGGTTGTTCGGCCGGTTCCGGTTCTGGGACTGGTTCCGTCTGGGTCTCTGGGACTGGATCCACTACTGCTGTTGCAGACATTGGCCTGGGGTCCAGGTCCATCACCTCTGACTGGGTCCTGATAGAAGTTTCCGGAACAGAGCTAGGCCTCACGGCTTGTTTAGCCTGGCTGCGGGTGACCATTCCCACCTTCTTGGCCTGCTTCACATGATTGGCCAAGTCTTCCCCCAACAGCATGGGGATGGGATAATCATCATAGACTGCAAAAGTCCACATTCCTGACCAGCCCTTGTACTGGACAGGCAACTTGGCTGTAGGCAAATTGAAAGAGTTGGACTTGAAGGGTTGAATCGTCACTTGGATCTCTGGGTTGATTAAATTGGGGTCCACTAAGGAAGCATGGATAGCTGACACTTGTGCTCCGGTGTCCCTCCACGCGGTGACCTTCTTCCCGCCCACACTCACAGTTTCCCTCTGCTCCAAGGGTATCTGGGAGGTATCTGGGCCTGTGGACCTCTGGTGTGATTCCGGTGCAATGAACTGTAATCTGTTGGGGTTCTTGGGGCAGTTGGCCTTTACATGCCCCAGCTCGTTACATTTAAAACATCGTCCAGCTGACGGGTCACCGGGGCGAGGTGGGTTGCTGGAGAACGGGGTGGTGGGACGATAAGGGGTCTGGAGGGTTCTTTGGGAGGTAGGTCGGGCTTTGGGCGGCCCCCGGTAATAGGGTGTGGTCTGGGGTGGTCCCTTCTGGTCTCCGCTCCAACTGCGACCAGTTTTCTTCTTCTCTGCCACCTCCACCCATCTGGCTCCAATCTCTCCTGCCTCGATTACAGTTTTGGGTTTCCCATCTAGGATGTATCTTTCTATTTCCTCAGGAACACCCTCTAAGAATTGTTCCATTTGCATTAGGAAGGGCAAATTTTCTGGAGATTCAACACTTGCTCCTGATATCCAGGCATCCCAATGTTTCACAATGTGGTAGGCATGTCGGGTAAATGACATGTCTGGTTTCCACCTTAGGGCTCGGAACCTCCGACGAGACTGCTCGGGTGTTATCCCCATTCTGACTCTCGCCTTGGATTTAAACAGTTCATACTTGTTCATATGTTCTTTAGGCATTTCAGCTGCCACCTCAGCTAAGGGTCCACTGAGCTGCGGCCTCAGCTCTACCATGTATTGGTCAGTAGAGATGTTGTACCCAAGGCAGGCCCTTTCGAAGTTTTCTAAGAAGGCCTCAGTATCATCACCTGCCTTGTAGGTGGGGAACTTTCTGGGATGGGAAGTGATACCTGGAGAAGGATTGCTAGGGTTTGTTGGTATATTCTGCTGGGCCTTTATCCTCTCCATCTCCTCCACATGCTTCCTTGCCTCCATTTCCCTCTTGTGGGCAGCCTCCTGTACCTCCTTCTCCAGCCGCATGAGTTCTATCTGTCTTTCATGTTCCCTTTGTTTTTCCTCAGCCTGAAATTTGGCTAATTCCAGCTGTAGTCGAGCTGAGGATTTGGCCATTCTAACCTCTCTGTTTTTAACTAACTTTACCCCCGAGGTTTAGAAATAAACAAACAAAACTTGGCTGTAAAATTTTGCTGTGCTGGAATAGAATACCTATTCTCTGATAGTGATTGTCAGCCTACAGAAAAAGACAATTCCCTTGTCTCTGCTCTGGGCCCAAATTAAAGCAAAAAACCTCCAACTACTTGGAAACCTGCTTACCCAGCCCAAAGAAAAAAAAAATTTCTTTTCAAACCTGTGCTCCTTGTAAAACAAAAAAAAATCAAAATCCTAAAAAAAAACCCTGCCACTTTTGTCTCCAGGCAAATGGGTAGAGCACACACCCCCTATTTACTTTTAGGAAGAAAAGAAAAAAAAAAACCTCTGGGTTGGAAGACTGTGAATTTCCCTGCAGGAGTTAAGTACCCTGCCTCCAGGCAAAGAAAACCTGCAATTCACAAGATAATCCCCTTTTGTCTCTGCTTGGCCACAAAGCAGAGAGAAACCAAGCTGCTTTCAGTTTCAAAGCTGCCTTCTGGACTTCCTAAAAATTCCTTTTTAAAATCTGTATTTCTAGTTCAAAAAATCTCAACTGGATCTCAAAATGATTTCAGGTTAATCCCACCACTGTGCCACCATG
This sequence comes from Lepidochelys kempii, assembly GCF_965140285.1. Lineage (NCBI taxonomy): Eukaryota > Metazoa > Chordata > Testudines > Cheloniidae > Lepidochelys > Lepidochelys kempii. The sequence continues at coordinate 28,448,197 of NC_136387.1, forward strand.
TCACGGTTCCTCCCCCACTCTGAACTCTAGGGTACAGATGTGGGGACCTGCATGAAAAACCTCCTAAGCTTATCTTTACCAGCTTAGGTCAAAACTTCCCCAAGGTACAAAATATTACACCTTGGACTGGCCGCTACCACCACCAAACTAATACTGGTTACTGGGGAAGAGCTGTTTGGACGCGTCCTTCCCCCCAAAATACTTCCCAAAACCTTGCACCCCACTTCCTGGACAAGGTTTGGTAAAAAGCCTCACCAATTTGCCTAGGTGACTACAGACCCAGACCCTTGGATCTTAAGAATAATGAACAATCCTCCCAACACTTGCACCCCCCCTTTCCTGGGAAATGTTGGATAAAAAGCCTCACCAATTTGCATAGGTGACCACAGACCCAAACCCTTGGATCTGAGAACAATGAAAAAGCATTCAGTGTTTTACAAGAAGACTTTTAATAAAAAATAGAAGTAAATAGAAATAAAGAAATCCCCCCTGTAAAATCAGGATGGTAGATATCTTACAGGGTAATTAGATTCAAAAACATAGAGAACCCCTCTAGGCAAAACCTTAAGTTACAAAAAAGATACACAGACAGAAGTAGTTATTCTATTCAGCACAATTCTTTTCTCAGCCATTTAAAGAAATCATAATCTAACACATACCTAGCTAGATTACTTACTAAAAGTTCTAAGACTCCATTCCTGGTCTATCCCCGGCCAAGACGACTACAGACAGACACAGACCCTTTGTTTCTCTCCCTCCTCCCAGCTTTTGAAAGTATCTTGTCTCCTCATTGGTCATTTTGGTCAGGTGCCAGCGAGGTTACCTTTAGCTTCTTAACCCTTTACAGGTGAGAGGAGCTTTCCCCTGGCCAGGAGGGATTTCAAAGGGGTTTACCCTTCCCTTTATATTTATGACAATAGTACATAAAATAGTCAATATTTCTGTGAAGAACAAAATAACGTTGTTGTTTGTGCACCTACTGACATAATGCAGTCCCAAAATAAGCCCCTGAACAATTACAAGATTTCAGTGGAATTGTGCCTGCTTTACACCAGACTGAATTTGAAGCTGCGAAACTACGATACCAATGTAATCAGCGAATGCCTTGTATTGGGAGGTGACCTAGCAGCAAAGACTGTACCAGAGATAAGTCTGGTGGGGACTGTTTTCACTAAGTGTAGCAGGGAAGAGTAAGTAGAGGATAAACCAGTATCACTCCAAGCTACAAAAAGTGCCAGCTGTTAGGGCAACCCACATTAAATGTAATGACAAAATTAGTGTCACTGCCAACTTAAAAATCCTACTGCTGTCTAAAAAAAATTTAAAACCTACTATTCTTACAAGTAGCCCTCTCTGATAACTATCACTGATGTAGGGCAGGGTCAGTCTGTTTTGTAAGGTGGCTTACTTTTGCGCATTTGAGAGCACTGTGTTTCTGCTACATGATCAGGCTGTATGGGTGAGTATTTTCTATAGCAACAGGGTGAGAAAATAAATTTTTAAAAGCATGATGTGATCATAAGACCTCAAAAATGGCAGGGGACTCGGAGGCAGGAGTAGGGTGTGCAATTACTCTTTAGCTTAATTTTTAAAAACTGACTATATCTTGTGGGTTGTGTAGGGTCTCTAAGGCAAGAGCAAGAAATTTAAACTTGATATTTAGTTCAAAGGGGAGCTAACAGAAATATGCAAAGAAGGGGAATATGTAGTCAGATGGACAAAAAGGATAATTTTTAACTACATGTTATGGACAATGTTATGGGTGTTTGAAGGAGACATTATTCAGCAGATCTGAGGCATTCTTGAAGAAACGAGAGAGAGAAAGAAAGGGTTAAAGAAGAGGGAAGTGGCTTTTGCCACATTTGTGTCTCAGAGACCATGTCTTAATTATTAACTAATTGCATGAATGTTTTGGAGCCTCCATGGATACTCCTAAATAGAGGTTCCAAGTGTTTAATTGAATTTCTTTAGGGAGAGTGTTAATCATTCACTTAAGCAATATATTTATATTAGTCAGTGAAGGAAGGAAGTCAAAGGGCTAATAGATCTAGTGAGAACAGCACTTGCTTTTCAGCTGCGGGCCATGCAGAGACTGTTGATCTCTGAGGAGCCCTTATCCTGGAGACAGCTTGCTTTCAGTATACTCCAGTGGCTGAGGAAGCCAAGGATATGACTGACAGCTGTTCTTTTTGGACCTAGAAAGAATGGATGATGCTATTGTCACCCTTTTATATCAGAGTATTTTATGTCTGGTGGATTAAATAGCTCAGGAAAGAGGTAGAATCTTTTGGTGCAACATGCATTACTAAAAAAGCCCTTCCTTTCCAACGTAGCTTTCAGTAGGAAATGTTTTTTATTCTAGGAGGCTTGTTTCTCTTTTTTGTACCTGTATAGAAATGTAAGGATAACAAACTGTTCAATGCTTAACTAATTTCATATGGTGCCTTTTTTCTGAATGCCCTTTTATTTGAAGGGCACGCATGTGTGTATACCTTGGTGACAGTTGTACATATGTGTGAATTGTGGGCACCTTGAAAGATGATTCTGGCAGGTAGATTAGATCAGGTAGTTGGAAAGTTCTGTCTAGTTTTTGAATTGTTGGCCATCTGTATCACTCCAAAATATAGGTCCTGGAAATATTACTTTGGGCTGCAATATCTCTTGTACATAAAACCCACTTTTTAAAAGTGTGTGCACAGTTTTGCATGCCCGAAAGATTAGATACAAGTGTGCAAGACTTGATTGTGCCCACAAAAATGTGCACATAAATCTCTAGTTGTGTGCACACTTTGGGCTTTGTACACAAATCTTTAATAAAAAAGTCATATCAATTAAAGTAAATATCTGGCAAGGACAGCCCTGGTACTCAGGGTATGCTCACACTTCGAGGGAAAGGGAAAGGGAGGTTGAGGGAGAGGGAAACCACAACAGCTTGTCTCAGAGCCCAGGCCAACAAAATTGGGCTTGCACTATGGGTCTAAAAATAGCAGTAAAAATGTTCCGGCTGAGGCTAGCTGCAGCCTGGGCTCTGAGTCCCACTCCCATCACTGAGATTCCAAGCCTGGTCTCCAGCCGACCCAAGTGGGAATGTCCGCTATGTTTAGCGCCGTAGAGCAAACCAGAGTCAGTTGACCCATGCTCTGAGACTCTCTGCCCTGTGTTTTTTTTGGGGGTTTTTTTTTGCCATATAGAGACACTCAGTGTCCCTGTTCATCTATTGCAAAGTTGGAGAATGACTGTGAGCAGCTACTTTGTGGTAGCTGTGTTGGTCCCAGGATATAAGAGAGACCAGGTGAGTGAAGCAATATCTTTTTATGAGACCAACTTCTGTTGGTGAGAGAGACAAGCTTTCAAGCTGACACAGAGATCTCAGATAGGCTTGGTATTGCCCATTTTGCACAATACTTGCCCTGATTGATTGATTCACCTTCTGAAGTTCAGTAAGACTTGCTAATGATTAGGAGATCCATGGCAAATTATAACATTTTTGCAAAGTAAGTGATCCTCCACAAAAGAGAGAGAGGAGTGCTCCTAAAATGTGTATTAATGTATTTTGACACTTGTAGTTTTTCATACTTTACCATAGACTAATGTGATGGCATGTTCCTCAGGGTAGGAATAAAGCTTGCCTTTTTTTCTTCTACAGATTCATACCATTGGTATGTCAAAAACAGTAAATATGTGTTATACAATTTTTTTTTAAATAATGAAGTTTTAGTAATATTGGACCTTGCTAGAAGATTGTTACATCTTTTAGTTGGTAGGAGAGAGAGGAGAATTTCAGCGTGCAGGCTATTGAATTGTGTTTTTAGTAATTTTCTATTGTACTTCTAACTCTGTCAACCGCCTGCCTACACCTCCTACTCCACACCCTCCAGCTTAGATGTGTATATATTATAAAATTCTTTTCATTTCTGATCTTTCCTTCTTTGCATTATTTCACAGTTTATATTTCAACATAAATGAGAGATTGAAATCCTTCAGTTTTTTCCTTTTTAAAAAAATCTGTGAAGGGGATGGGCTTGTGGTGCACACTCAATGTGTCGGGTGCAAAAGCCTGGCATACGCAATCCGTACAAATGTACACCTTTTAATATATGAAATAGGCAATAGTCATCGATATGTCTTGTGTTGTATGAATGCATATGTAAATGTAATATGCACAATGTGTGTCTGTTAAAATATCGAAATCAAGATATGTTGTTGGATTAGTTTCAGAAAATGCCTGTTACACATGTAGAGCCTGATTTTTACCACTGGCTCAATCCAGTTTTTTGCACCAGTGTAACTACATTTAAATAATTACATTGACTGGAATTATACCAGTTTAAAACTGATATAACAGTGGTGAATCAGGGCTGTAAGTGTTTGGGGTGTGGACAAGGGTAGGCATCTTGGTACCTTTCTGTGCTACCAAACGCTCTCTTGGTTAACAGCAGTATCTCAAAGTATGATTTTTAGAATCTCAGGATATTGAGTAGTGCATTTTGTGATCCTTATTCTTAATGCCACTGCCAAGTTAGGTATCCTACTTGTAATGATGATGTAACATAGACTTGTACATTTTGGTTATGTCCACCCTGGATTGTAAACCTGTGTCTGTGGGACCCAGGCTCATGGACTCTCTGTTTCCAAGTCTGTACTTGAGAGTCTAAACCAGGGGTGGACAAACTTTTTGGCCCGAGGGCCACATTGGGGTGCAAAACTGTATGGAGGGCTGGGTAGGGAAGGCTGTGCCTCCCCAAACAGCCTGGCTCCTCCGCCCCTTATCTGCCCCCTCCCACTTCCTGCCCCCTAACTGCACCCCTCAGAACTCCACCACCCTCTATCCAACCCCTCCACCCGTTCCCCGTCCCCTGACTGCTCCCTCCAACCCCTATCCACACCCCTGTCCCCTGACCCATCCACTCACCCCCTCTCTATCCACCCCCCCTCCCCTTACCATGCAGAGCAGGGGGGAGGGGGACAGCAGGGGAGGAGCTGGGGTCTAACCTCCCTGGCCAGGAGCTCAAGGGCCAGGTAGGGCAGTCCTGTGGGCCAGATTTGGCCCGTGGGCCGTAGTTTTCCCACTTCTGGTCTAAACTGTCTTGGAAACCTAGATTTACAATTGCTAGACTCCGGTCTCTTAGCTGTGCTAATGCGTCCATGCAGCACTGCACAGATGTTCTGACTCGAGGCTGTGTCCACGCTGCAAAATGACAAGGCTTGGACTGAATTCATAGTGGGATTTGGGCTCTGACTCACCCCGCAGCAGGATCCTAGGAGCCAGGTCATGAGTTCATGCTGACCAGAGTCCAGCTGATTTGCATGAGGATGGAAGCAGAGCTTGGGCTCAAACCTGAGTTAGAGCCCAGGCCTAATGTGCAACACAGACATATTTTTTTAGTCCAGAGGGGACCATTATGATGATCTGGTGTCACCTTCTATATAATACAGACCAGAAAACCTGATTCAGTCATTTCTGTATCAAGCCTTCTATTTGAGCTATAACATATGACAATTACAATATTGCCAAGAAAAGTTTCTCATGTTGGGGGGAGAGTATGTGTGGTGGTGGTGGGGGGAAGGTTGGAGAGATACTCTAGGACAGTGGTTCTTAACCTGGGGTACACGCACCCCCTGGGGGGTGCAAGATGCCCTTTCTGGAGATGCAAGACATGCCAGATTTTTTTAGAAAGTAAATCATCGAAAACACAAATTAAGCACAGGCAGGTAAGCAAAACTACTTTTTCATCAAACCTATGTATTTATTAACATGATACATTTTTTAATGATTACTGTAATATACAAACAAAATATATCTAGGTTTAAAGAACTGACCTATTTCAATGATTTTTGATAAGGGTGTGAGAACATATTTTGAGAACCAAAGGGGTGCAGGCTGCAGTAAAGGTTAAGAACTACTGCTCTAGGACCTCTATTAGCATTATTTTTTCTATTTCATCTCCAACTTACTATGTTTACTGGATGTTAATTTTGTTTGAACGCAAGAGTCATGAGAGGGAAATGAAGAATAAAACTTCTATGTAATTTTGAAATTAATCTGCTGTTTGTATGTAATTTACCATTTGTTTACTATCAATTATAGTCATTACTTTCTATTGCAGGTGGGCACAATATTTTGTAGATCATAAATTCATATTAGAAGTAGTTCCTCATTGGGTAAGAATATCAGTCTGCAAAGAGGCCCCATGAGCAGACACCTGCACTTATGTAAAGCCTAAGTGAATTCAGTTTGCTGGCTTCTCTGTGGTTATGAGAATCTGCCAGCGTGGTGGTCATGGGTTTATTTGCGGAGTAAGGCATAAATTATGTCAACGATAAACATGTAGAACATATACGGTACAATATGGTAATTTTTCTGAACCTTGCCATTTACCACCTTTAAAAGTTGCAGTTAATATTACCTGTACATGAATATGCTTTCAGTCTTTGACATATGACATAGTTGTCATAGTAGGTATTAATACAAAATAAGAAATGTATAGTGTTCAACTTTATTATAGCTGTCTGTCAGAAAGTTCTGAGGTGCATTTCTTTAAAGTCTCTGTCTCCTGAGGAAAAGGGGATAAGGCAGTGTGTCCCTGGACAGGATCTATGTCTCATTATGTCAATCAAACACCACTTCAGAGGGGAATAAAGAGATTTGTATCTCAAAGCTGTGCATAACGACTTCTCAGCTTTTCATTTCATATTTATGAGCGGTTTACTTTGAAGTGTTTATCAGGCAATACGCAGAAACATGAGAGAGGATTGCCTGAAACCATGTTCGAGTGTCTAATCTGTTAAATGCTTGCTGAGCAGGCTAGTTCATCAGTGCATGCAATGCAAAAAAGAAAAAAAAAACTGTTTTTTAGCTTTTGAAGCAGAATCTTTATATTAACAATATAAAAAGGATTAATAATGCCATGCATTTTGAAATAATTGTAACATATAAAACTTACAAAAGTTGGCTGTGTACTGTATTAAATTGATAGTTCCTTGCTTCAACAGAAGCTAGACATAATGTAAAAATAAACTGACCCATTTAATATGGCCTTCCACTCTGAAGATCCGAATTTACAGTGACTACAGGACTTTGATTATCTAATCTAGAGGCTGAGGGCAATCATAAGGGTAGAATTCTCCAGTTCTTTGGATGGAGGGCAATTTCTGGCAGCTGATCAAAATACAGCAGTAGCATTGGTCTTTAAAGGAAAGAAGTATTCCACAATATTGCCCACTGACTCTGCTATATATGCAGTGGACCTGAGAGAAGGGAAGTAGGGTTAAATGGGGGAGAAGCCATAACTTTAGGTAAGACAGAAATGGAGCTGCTACCATTTCTCACTTTTAACAGGTTTAGTGAGTGGGATAGGAAGGTAGATGTATACAATGATTGCTGTTACAGTTCAATGTTACTCAGTGGTTTATTCTCTCTCCTCTGAACTCTTATTTATTTACATAACTATATCGTGTGTGTGTGCGCATGAGATAGTCAGTTGATGTTTTTAGATAAATAGGCCTTCAGGATGCCACTGAATATACTGAGGCCATATAAACTTTTTATATATGCCTTTTTAAAAAAAAATAAATAAAAGCCAAGATTTCACCTTTTCAAAAATAGTTTCAACTATTTGATTCTGTTTTTTATTCACTATCAATGGAATCGGTTCTGTGCCAAACACAAAATGCAAGTACTCTGCTGCAAAGAGCTTTCTCTTTTGCTGTGCTATTTAGAGAGATGGCTTCAGGATATATGCCAACACTTTCCTTTAATTTTGGATTACTTGATTTTTAGGGTCTTCCATTTAGGACTTTTGACGATGCAACCCAAAGTGTCTCAAGCACCCATAAATTCAAAAGTGTGGACACACAGTATTTCTGATAGCTAGACCCGAGGTGTCTGTTTAGAAATACCAAAAACCACTTCTGGAAATTTTGGTCTTAGTTCTGTTTTCTTCATCTGTTGGTATGATGGGTACATATATTTACCCCCTCCCAATTCCCTTAAAAGTATCTCAGATAAAATTAACTTACCATTAAAAAAGGGATCGAGAATAAGATTATCTTATTGCCCTTATATAAATCCATGGTACACCCACATCTTGAATACTGTGTACAGATGTGGTCCCCTCATCTCAAAAAAGATATACTGGCATTAGAAAAGGTTCAGAAAAGGGCAACTAAAATGAACAGGGGTTTGGAATGGGTCCCATATGAAGAGAGATTAAAGAGGCTAGGACTTTTCAGCTTGGAAAAGAGGAGACGAAGGGGGGGATCTGACAGAGGTATATAAAATCATGAGTGGTGTGGAGAAAGTGAATAAGGAAACATTATTTACTTGTTCCCATAACATAAGAACTAGGGGCCACCAAATGAAATTAATGGGCAGCAGGTTTAAAACAAATAAAAGGAAGTTCTTCTTCACACAGCGCACAGTCAACCTATGGAACTCCTTGCCTGAGAAGGTTGTGAAGGCTAGGACTATAACAGGGTTTAAAAGAGAACTGGGTAAATTCATGGAGGCTAAGTCCATTAATGGCTATTAGCCAAGATGGGAAAGGAATGGTGTCCCTAGCCTCTGTTTCTCAGAGGGTGGAGATGGATGGCAGGAGAGAGATCACTTGATCATTACCTGTTAAGTTCACTCCCTGTGGGGCACCTGACATTGGCCACTGTCGGTAGACAGGATACTGGGCTGGATGGACCTTTGGTCTGACCCAGTATGGCCATTCTTATGTTATCTTATGTTAACTAACTCACAAAGAGAGAGCAAAGGAGCAAATTCAGCACCATGAAGACTTACAACCAATCTGAAATTTAAAGAAAATGTGCTGTTCTTGTACTAGGTACCTAGAGATTCATGGTCTGCGTGTGGTGGGGGAAGCTACTGGACCCAGGTGCTAAAAGCCAGCCTCTCGGGTCAATGACAGAGAAACAACTCTGAGGTAATAGTCAAATCCTGCTTCCTTCCAGTGCAGAAGGCCTGAAGCACAGAGGAAGTACCATCATTTCTGAGAGAGTACAGTGGCTGAGAGGCAGTGGAGAAGCATGTGGGAAGCCAGGTTGTCTGCCAAAGCGCACACAATAGGGAGTGGGAACTGAAGCCATAGCAGCTGCTATAATGATTCATTGGGCAGTCATAACTCCCCCCCTCAAACTTAGGTGAGATGGGGGAGAAATACAGATGCAGGATGCAGCAAGGGCCATAGAGCCTGGTGCAGAATGTGGGAGGGGAGAATTCTGTTCTTCCTGGCCCTTGCAAAGTTTTCCTGTGCTCATTCTGTTGTTGCACAGGGGACCATGACTTGGAGCTTAAAGTGTGCAGTAAGGTTATAAAATTTACTTACTTTGGAAAGAGCAGGATAGGATAACATGCAAAAGGTGATTCTTTGAGAAGATCTGTAAGGTTTAAAAAGTGGGAACTCGTGTGAGGATCAGTGAAGAATTCAATTTAACCTTCCTTCTGCTAAACCCTAATAATTCTGTAATTAGAGTCTATGAAGTGATAAAATTAAAAGCATCCAGGTATACTTGACCTTTATCAGTCAGACATGAATTTATCATTTCACCTGATCTGCAAGATACTAATAGAACAAGTTAAGCAACTTAAAAAGTCTGATGAAGTGCACTGTAAAAATAGCTGCATGGAACAACTTGCACAGTAGCACTCTTTGAAACCAAGCAGGTTTTGGTCTGTACCTATTTGTAGCATTTACTGATACTTCCTTACTAAGAATTTATATATAGGGTTTTTGATATCCCAGTACAGAGAATAAGCTGTGGAGACCAGTTAGATGACGACAAATTGGCTTTTATAGTACCTAGTTATAGGGCAGAAGTGTTTTATCTTGGAATGATTAGTATTGTCAATATTATGTAAAAGGGCAGAAGTGTGTAGTAGAAGTCACAAGCAGAAAAATAGCAATGTCTTTTGTGTGTGTGTAATGCTCAAGGAGGTAAATCTAGTGGCTAAGTATTTATTTGTATTTATCAAGTGTTTAGTACTCTGGACATGGAAAGCAGAACTTTTGGATGGAAAGAACAACAAAAAGGAACACACATGCTGGTTTGTGCTGCCCAGGCTTGACATAGTTACCTTTCTGATCTAGCAACCCTGCTAAATCAAACCGAGGGTGTTTTGTACTAATCCAGTGTCACCTGTAAGCAATGACTTTCTCCTAGGACTCTTGGATCCTAGTACAGAAGCTCGACCACTTGAGCTAAAGGAGAATGTTCGATAGAACCGTAGCTGTGAGTATGTCCCTCCAGACCCAGGGTGAGACCCATTGCTAGTAATACAATTATTAAGATGGAAGTCCAAAGTCCGTGGTGAGGCAGAAAAAATCCAGGCAGCATGACTTTGCTGGTTCGGATGCATAGAGAGAGAGAATGAAGGGGACTGAAGTGAAGATAGCATGGCAGGAGATGGTGGTAGGAAAAAGACCCCAAGAAAAGCTGAGGAAGCAATGGATGGATTGCGTCAAAGAAGAGGGTGAACAGGTGGACCTTACTGCTGCCTCAGACAAAGGGGGTGGATGCTTGCATGATGACCTGCCCCTAATTGATGGGAAAAGGGGCTGGGGATTTAGAAGACAGTTACAAGTAAATTGTTAATATAGGTCACCAGATCATTTCTCTGAGGTAAAGAGATGGTGGATACTCACCCATTTTATTATGTGAGGTATGCACAACCTCCTTTCAGCAATGCTGATAACATAGGGAGGGTTAATTTTGCAGAGGTGGAGGAAATGGTGGTATTCTCCTAAACTTTGCTCACCTGCGATCCCAAAATGTGACATCTCTCATAGAGCGGATTGATCAAATGATCAAAATCTGATCATGCAGGCTTTGGTGGGCTTCTCAGGCTTGGCTTCCTCCCCAGTGGTGGTGTTCCACCACAGATATCCTTGGGGAGGCTGGTATAAGGCAGAGACACAGTGAGCACAGAGCCCTGACTCACATGGTCATGTGATGTCAGAACATAAGCTTTTCAATAAAAATAAAATTGTTTGTAGCTCTCATGGTTGTGAAGAGAAGCTAGAAAATGTGACCCAAATATAGCTGACCTTTGCTCCTGGATACACCCAAGGCTCTGCTTCTCATTCTGGCCTTTTGGCTGCACAGTGTAGACTGGGAATAAAAGTGGTATCATCTCCTAAGTACCACCCACTTATGACACCACTCTCAGTGGACTCTGTAGATTGGTGATTTCCCCCATCTCCCTTTCTACTATGCTTTGATCAGCAGTGAATCAGTTAATAGTGCTGATATTTAAACTATATTATCATTGGGTATTGGAGCTAGGACCCCAGTGAGATAAACAGGGTAGTTCTCCTCTCTGAGCTATTGTTTGAGGTTCTGGACAGAAGTAAGCAGACCTCACTGAATCAATTTACATTCATTTTAAAATTTTTCAAGATTTTTTTTTTCTGCAACCATAGTGCTGGAAACAAGAGCTGATCAGAAAATTGAAATTGGTAGAGTCGGAAATTTCAAACAAAAAACCTTCAGTTGAAATAGTTTGTTTAAAAGAAAACTGTTTTCCTTTATGAAATTTCTCATTACTTTGAATTGAAATTTTTCAATTCAAATGGACATTTTGAAATAAGCATTTTGTTTTTCATTTTGACTTAAAATATTTGAGGGGGGAGGGGGAAAGTTGCTTGGTGTTCTTTTTTTGTTTTGTTTTAAATTACATTTTCAGTCTAAACACATTTCATTTTTGGCATTTCCTCTGGGGAAAAATCTGAATTGTCACTTTTACACACACACACACACACAATTTTTTTCCAGGGGAAATTTACCACATGCAAAATTTAAACTAGCTATGTTGGAAACTTAGTTTTCATTTCAGGTAGATTCTGGAGAACAAGATGGTCGACTCAGACAACGAGTTGCAGATCACTGACTTGGCATGAAGTTATGTTTGTTGAGGAGCTGGGAGGAAAAGTGACACCAAAACTTCAAGGAAAGCAAAGTTAACAGTATGAGATTGGGAAGCAAATGGAAATTTAGGCTTAAATGCCCAAAGTACTGATCATAATAACAAAGTAGTGCTCCTTTTCAGGGGTGGGACAGAAGGATGACAATAGTATGAGCCTGTGAGCATCATAGCCAAATTATAAGAGGCTAAAGTGAAAAATCCAGCTAAAGTGAAAAATCCAGTGGATTTTCTACGGAACAAAAGGAAACTGAGAGCAGCAGTGACATCACTCTTTGTGTGTGGAAAATGTCACTGGAGGGAGGAAGAAAGAGGGGCCAGGAAAGGGGGTTGCATTTCTTCCTTCCCAGCTTCTACAGAAAACTGATAACGATGTATTCCTAACAAGGCCGACCCCATGGGCATACCCATAGTGCATTTTCCTGTCAAATAGCTACTATTGTGTACATTTAAAAAAAAAAAAAGCCTGTGTTCATGGTTGCATATTCATTCTACAGATGATAGTAATTGGCACATACAGGAAATCCCTGTAGTAAAAGTGTATATTCCATCTGCAGGAAAATTCAGGACCAAAAATAATTGGCTGAGTTGGTGCCAACTGCTCCGTTTATAACATCACAATAGACAATGGCCATGAAAGTAACTAATTATCTTACAAGGTTTGAAAACGAAAAGATGAAAGCAGCTTATAATATCAAGTAAATAAAGACATTTCCTCATTTCTTCATTATGAATGAAAACAATAAAAAAGTGTTACTGCCATCTATTTGGCAATAAGTACATTATCTAATAGCAGTGAATCAGTCTCCCTTGATGTTTAATTTGGACTTTTTTTCCTTCGAAGTTCTAGTGATCAAATACATTTTTTAACTAAATTACCAATTTTATCACACTTTGCTGGGAAGTTTCAGGAGCTATGAGAACACCTTTTCCCCCTTTCATTTGTAACTGCTTCCAGGAGTGCTAAAACTTTGGGAAACTTGTTTCCAGTTCAGGTGGATGCATCTATCACTGCTGAAAGTGATTTGAGTTAGTCTTTTGGTAGATACTTTTAGCAGTATTAGAGACTGGCTGGCACCTCTGGCATTGCTGAATCCTATTATGAACAACATCACTCAAACATGTACAGAACACTACAGGGTTCAGTAGTGGCACAGGGCTCTTTTATTCTATTGTATAGGATACATTTTATGGTGCCACTTTTTCTAATTGACATGTTTACAGTAGAGAAGCTCCTTATGACTAAACAGCTGACAGCTGCTAAAGCCAATAAACTCTTTACATGTGCCTGGGGACCTTCAGAAGATATTACCAATGTTCTGAACATGTGAAGTATAAAAGAAAACACATAAGGAATCCTCTGATGGCAGCATTTGCAGATACTTCCATGATGCCCAATTAGCCAGCTATAAAGGTATGAAAGTTCATTGCCTGTGATTTTTAATGTTTCTTAAAAGCAAAATTTATTGGGCATATTCTTAGATATGAACAGTGGTTGTTTAGTTGTTTTTCATAGGGTATTTAAGCTTTAGTTTAATAACAGAACAACCAGAAAAAGAATGTTTATCTAATTCATCAGAGTATCCTCAGGAATGTGTACTTCAGATAAAACGTTTTCTAGAAACTTTCCCATACAGAGATGCAAGTTTTTTAAGTAAAATAACTGAGCACAGACTTGCCCACTGATGTACATAGTTTTACTGTAAAGAGACTATATCCACAGGCATGCACATATATAGGGACATCAAAAGGCAATTGAGCTTAAAAGGCCTCAAATCTTTTTATGACAAATACTTAGGTGCTTTTACAACAGCATCTCTGACACAGAAGCTCATGAAAGTGCCCATCTAGAATGCCACTGACATCCTGCTGGTATCATAGTCTAACAAAACTGCTGCCTAGGGTTGAAGAGACTGGATTGTACACTATGAATATGAGTAGATGTATCTAACCATCTAATGCAGCTGGTTTTAATTGTGATACCACTTTGTTCCTATCCTGAAACTTGCTTGAAAGTGGAGTACATTTTGAAGATCCAATCGGTGTCCATCATGGAAAGAACTAACGGTGCAGAGACAGGAGTGACTGGTGGATGCCAATGAGCCAGTTGTTGTGAATTAAAGGTCCACTTTAAAATAATAATGCTATCTAGTTTATTTTATGATTCGTGTCAGTTGTATCTGAACACCATCCAAGATTCTGAAGTGTGCACCTAGAGGTACAATGGTCTGTTTACTTTGTGCTTCTATAAAGCTTTCTAGTCATTGACTTAAACCATTTTATAATTAAACCTTCCAACACTCTATTAGGTAGATAAATATCTCAAATAGGGAACTGAGGTATGCTATTCAGTTACTTAAATGGAGATGTACGTTGAGTTATTTGCCAAGCTGGGAATAAAAACCATCCTTTCTAACTCCGCAGTCCTATGCTTTAACCACTAGCCAACATTTCGCTTCTTTATATGCTCTGTTTGAGGTTTAGATTGAATTTTAGTGTCTGGTTGGCGAAAGTCGGGTTGGTGTGCCTGGATTATGGTTGGGAAATGCACTGGAATATTACTGGAAATTAGTAAAGCAACATCACTTATGTGTTTTCACGCATGGATAGTCTCACCAGAGCTAGCAAAATTTAGGGTTCAAGTTTTTGTCTTGACTTGCACCCCATATATTCTTGTTGGAGTGTGTGGAGATAGAATCTGCAATAGTTTATAGTCTAGCCCCAGCTGCCTAGCCCCAACTGACTGTCATTGCAGAGACAAATTAAATCCTTCCTCCAGCTAAACTCGTGCAACCTCATTGACTTCATTTTAGTTGAGTTGCTACATGTGTAACTGAGGATAGAATTTGGACCAGTATTTTTTCTCTCAAAGGATAAAGTTTATAGGCTGCTTTCAGCCTTTGTTTTGAGAATGTTAAACCAGAAAGTGGTGCTGCTAATTATCAATGCCATACAGTAACCCCCTTGTTTATCTTCATTATTGAGTGAATACATCTTGTCATGAGTGATGTGGTGCAACTAATTCCAGAGTGGCAGAACCACATATACTATTGCAGCTGCTCCTAAATCCTGCTTGTACAGAAAAACTGATTGTTATAGTTTTCCATCTGAAAACGCTTCTTATGTCTTTTTGCCACTTTCATGACTAGTGCAGAAAATAGGATTAGAATTGTCAGGTTACTGGTCTTAGCCAACATCTCTCCAGGCATTCAGCAGTCACACTAAAGAACAGCCTTCCCCCCTCCCCCCCGTGCCAGGAAGCCAACATTGTAATTCAGAATTCTGAGTCGAATGCATGTATGTATTGGGCAGTGTCAGTACACAACATGAGAGAACTATGGCCTGGGTTTTAATTTGATATCCAAAGAATGTCCTTATATGCTAACTGGTAGATAAACAGTATAAGAGGCAGAGCTTCGGGGAGAAGCAGGAGGGAGCAGAGCTGCCATCAGCTTCTGGGCTCTTCCTATTCTCTTCTCCCCTTCTGCGAGAATGTCAACTCCTGAGGATGCGGGGAGAACACCAACTGCTTCCTGAAGCTACTCTTGTTGGCTGCTGTTCCCCAGGGGCAGGGGAGGTAGCCACCTGGGGGAGTTTCCACCAGGTGGGGCTGAAATTCTCAAGTGGGCTAGAACTTCTTGCATCACCATGAGACTGGTTGCAGCCCAGCCATACTTGCAGGACTTGCAAAGAAATCGCAAGAGCTGACAGCACTGAAAGAGCAGAAGGGAGTTAATCGTACTATTTCCCCACCTCCCCCCTGCTCCAACCTGTACACAGGACAGATACAGGGCTGTGTAGTGAAGGAGGCGATTTTTTATGGGACCTATATCTCACTGGTTGCAAAAGTTTGAACTTGGGTAGTTGGCAAGGTAGAGGATTACAGGAGGAGAAAGGATGTTTGAGGAAGTTAAATGCCACCCTGGAGAATTGGATTTTGCTACAGCATTCTTTGCTGTGCTGGGCAAGTCACATAAACCCAAGTGTTCTTCGTAAGTCACTTATTGTGCTCCTCTTTTTGTAGGTTCCCAACTTGAGAAACCTGGGGCCAAATTTCCAGAATTGTTGAGCACTCATGACTGCGACTGAAGTTGACTAGAGCTATGTCATGAACATATAAAAGTGCAAAGTACTTTGAAAAATTTGTCCCTAGGTTTCACAAGTTTAGCACCCAAAATTAGTGGGCATTTCTTAGGACTTTTGCTTTATTCTCTGGGTTTCAGTTTGTGGTTTTACAAAAGGTAGATCATACCAGACCAACCTGATCTACTTCTTTGAGAAGATAACTGGTTTTTTTTAGACAAAGGAAATGCAGTAGATCTAATCTACCTCTGTTTCAGTAAGACACTTGACACATTTCCACATTGGAGATTATTGATTAAATTTGAGAAGAAAGAGATTTAATGTTGGAATTGAAAAGTGGATAAGGAACTGGTTAAAGGAGAGACTACAATGGGTCATACTGAAGGTGAACAGTCAGGCTGGAGAGGGGTTACTAGTGCAGTTCCTCAGGGATTGGTCATGGGACCAACCTTATTTAACATTTTCATTTAATGACCTTAGCACAAAAAGTGGGAGTGTGCTTATAAAATTTGCGTATGACACAAAGTTCGGAGGTATTGCCAATCTGGAAGAGAACTGGAGTATCATACAAGAAGATCTTGAAAAGTAAAGTTATAGAAATGGGATAAAATTTAATAGTGCAAAGTATAAGGTCCTTCACTTAAGGACTAACAAGAGTTTTTGCTATAAGCTGGGACATATCAGTTGGAAGTGACGGAGGAGAAAGACCTGGGCGTATTGGTTGATCACAGGACAATTATGTGCCACTAATGTGATGTGGCTGTGAACAGGGTTAATGCAGTCCTAGGGTGCATTTGGTGAGGTATTTGCAGTAGAGACAGGGAAGTGTTAGTATCATTATACAAGGCACTGGTGAGACCTCAATCTGGAATACTGTGTGCAATTCTGGTCTCCGATGTTTGAGTGATGAATTCAAACTGGAACAGGTCAGAGAAGGGCTACTAGGGTGATCCGAGGAATGGAAGAGGAGACTCAAAGAGCTTGGCTTGTTCAACCTAACCAAACAGAGAGAGCAATCATATCTCCCCTCAGCTTTTAAGTACATCAGATGGAAAAATACCATGGAGGGAGAGGAGTTATTTAAGTGCCAGTGTGGACATAAGAACAAATGGATGTAAACTGGTCATCAACAAGTTTAGACTTGAAATTAGATGAAGGTTTCTAACCATCAGAGGAATGAAGTTCTGGAACAGCCTTACAAGGGGAGCAAAAAACCTAACTGGCTTCAAGACTAAGCTTGACAAGTTTATGGAGGGGATGTTGTGATGAGACTCCTACAATGGCATGTAGCTGATCTGCATCTGTTAGCAGCAAATATCTCCAACAGCTGGTGATGGGACACTAGATGGGGAGGGCCTCTGAGTAATTACAGAGAATTCTTTCCCAGGTGTGTGTCTGTTAGATCTTGCCCAAAAGCTAAGGGCCTAATTGATCACCATATAGGGTTGGGAAGGAGATTTCCCCCCCTCCACTCCCACCCCAAAATCAGATTGGCATTGATCTTGGTGGTTTTTTGCCTTCCTTTGCATCACGAAGCACAGGTCACTTGCAGATTTAAACTAGTGTCTCTGTAACTTGAAGTTTTTAAATCCTGATTTGAGGATGTCAGTAACTCAGCCAGAGGTTATGGATCTGTTATGGGAGTGGGTGGGTTAGGTTCTGTGGCCTGCAGTGTGCAGAAGGTCAGACTAGATAATCATGATGGTCCTTTCTGACATAAAGTCTGAGTTTCCCAACTGTAAAAGGGTGAGAACACCTCTCCTCACAGGAGTGTTGAGAAGATTAATATTTTGAAGCACTCCGATATTATACCAATGAGCCCCATGAAGAAATTTGTAAGTTTTTTCAGTGCATGATTTGAATGGTGTGTTCTAAATAAGATTAGGACCATACATGGAATGAGAATAAAAAAGAAATACTGAGTAACTACTCGTTCACTGAATGAGGCAGGTATCTTGCAGAAAAAATAGAAGATCATGTAGTTAAAGCCATAAATGGATATTCACAACAGGGCTGAATTAAGGTTGCATAGTCAACCTTAAGTTTGGCATTTTTGAAAGTTTTGGTGCATGGCTTCGCAACCTTCATGGTCTGTTAACTTAATTTTTTAATGTAATATACTAATAATATCAACAAACTGGTTGTCAACACCCCTGCTCAAAAAGAACAAAAAAAACCTCATCCAACCTGTAATATTAGACTTTTTGGTTTCTGAGCTAGCTTGAGGAACGGCAGGATTATGAAGAAGAAAATCAAAAGGATTTTGTTGTGACTAAACAGATGCTAGAAAACAAAAAGTTCCCTTTGGCTGGCTCAATCCAGTTTCATTCAGTAAACTTTCTTAGATTAACAGATATTTTGATTGCTAAGAAGCATTCATGTGTGTATTTCATTTAAAAGTTTATTACCTAGAAAACAGCATGTTCTTAACCCTCCCAAAATTCCAATGTGAGTGTTTATCGTATACAAACACTATTCATTATTGTGCCACTTCTGTGTGCACTGTTGAGGCAGCTGCACTTTACTGATAGATGTGGTGATTCCTGCCATGTTCCCATACAGTTGGTATGCCCAGCTAGTAAAGTCTGTAAACCACTTTATTATCTATTTGGATGAAAGGTGCTTTATAAATGTAAGATCATTATCATTAAGTTAAAGTTATACATTGGAGTTGTTCATTAATTATGAAATGTTTGGCTTTGTGAGCAAGCAATAGCTAGAACCCAATAACACTTGAAGTGCAGAAAATAAGTAGTCTGCTGACCTTTTTGCTCTGTGGTTAACTGTTACACATAGCTGCACGGTAAAGGTCCACCTATTCATCCCTGCTATGTTTCTGTATGCTATCTCTTTCAAAATCTGTGGGCATTAGAATCAGCTATATATCTTTTCCACTGGGAGGGTCTGCTCTTCAAGTAGATCTGTTCCCTGGCATTTTAAAGAATTTGGCCACATTCAGGTCTGCACTATAAGTACACTACATCTTATACTTGCTCCTTTTTTTGGCAGCAAAGTAATATATGGGGATTTGAATTTTTTAAAATAGATGGATATGTAGAAGAAATGGCTAACCCTGAACTCGGTGCAGTGTAACCCAGACCATTGAATTCCACACACAAATTCTTGCCTCAGGCTCAGTAATTTAATGGTGCTGTCCTTTGAATGGGTGTGGGGTCTTTTTCTGAATGGGAGGTTTCTACCCTCTGTGACATCAACAATGTTAAATGGGAGAATTTTCCAGGCATATGCATTTTAGTTTAATCACAAAAACCCCATTAATCTCAGAGTCATGTGGTTAATTCTCTGCACATAACACACAGAATGAATGTCTCTCTTTCTTGTGCACATTAAAACAATTGAAATGCAAGGTGATATATAAGTGCAAAGATATACACGCAAGTGCTCATATTAAAGGAATTTTTCTGAGAATCTTAATTTGGGTAAAACAATAAGAAAGTCACAAATGCAGGAGAACAATAAGTGGAGACTTGGCTCTTCTTCAGACTTCCCTGAGCAAATATCTTCAGTTTTGGAGGCTGAATCTAAAATGCATAATATATAATTAGAACCAATATCTAATATGTTGGAATGTGGAATGGAATGTAAACTGAGTTGAGAAAGGAAGCCTAAGATAGCATTGACATATATAAAATATTAGGAGATTGAAAAAATTGGTATTGTTACCCACTTTTATTCATCTTCTAAGGTATGATAAAAGTGTGTAAAATGAGTAGAGAAGTGTCTGTCAGGCGTCTGTTCTCCCTGTCTCATAACACAAGAAGGGGAGACTTTCAATGAAATTAAATGTGGTCAAATTCAAAACTTTTTCATGCAACACAGCACTTAGACTGAAGAACCCATTGCCACAGAAAATCATTGAGGCCAAGAATTTAGCAAGATTTAGAAAGGGATTAGACACTTAAATGGATATCGAGAATATCCACAATTGTTATAATTTTGTAAGGAGTATATAAACCTCATGCTTCAGGGTTTAGGCCAATCTCTAATTGTTAGAGATCGGGATGAGACCTAATGTGGAGGGAAGATTATTCCAGGTCTACCTATTGGTGTGGTGTTAGACCTTTCTCTGAGGCATCTTGTATAATGTGGCCACTGTCAGAGATAGGATGCTGGATTAGAAGCACCCTGAGTCTGGTCCATTATGGAAATTCCTGTGTTCCTATAATGTGCTATTAACTAACCCAAACCTCTATCTACAGATCAGGTGAAAAATACCACAGGCTTTGTTTTCTGATCTTTGTGTGTTGAGATAGTGAATAGAATTGTGCTTCATTCATTTAATCGCACCCTTTTGGAGTATTTGTTGCCACATAAGTTATGTAGTCAGTTTGAAAACAGTAATAGCAGCTTAATTTTGATTTCAATGTATAATATATGTTAGAAAACTGCTTTTGTACTACTGGGAAACTACATAATGCACTTGCATCTTGGACTTGATGATCCAGTAGTTCCTTTCTATCTCTTAATATTATGAACTTAAGATCAATAACCTACTTTTACTTAGCAGGTTATCTGTACCTTAACAAAACATATGGAATTAACTGCCGAAGTTTAATTAAAATAATCACCATTGAAGATGTCTTGCTGGTTAATAGCACCTATAATATTCCGAGGACTTCTGATTCCTGGTGAATTTTTTTTAAATTACTGATGAGTTGCTTTCATTGCAACATGTTGTTTTAAAGAACCAAAGCTCTTTATTCCACTCATTTGGTGGAAGTGTGTGTGTGTTTGTTTTGTCACCAACAGTGCGATACATGCCTATAAAGCACGTAAAGTCTTTGCCTGTGGTCTGAAGGCAGAGTAAGAATAGATTCTGAATTACATTTTGGTATTCTGGATTCCAACTCACATAGTGTTTCATACTAACCTCCTACTTTGCAAGTAAAGCTTCACTATAGTGCAAATATTTTTTGGATCCCATGTACAGCACTATGTTAAGTAGCACTAAAATAATCCAGCCATCTGCTTTACTACTAAAAGTAGTAAATTACTTGTAGTGAATTTCAGCTCAGAGGGCCACTCCTTCTCTATGGAGGCAGAACAGTGTAGATTGAACTCTTTTCCCTTTGTTCTCACAAGGTCACAGAGTTGGCAGAAGACACCAGGCAACAGATACCACCACTCCCCTTGCCTGGGTGTTCTCTGAGCTGCAGCATTATTTTATCTCAGGCTCTAAAGAAGCTTCATGGAGGGCTCTTCCTGAGAGAGACAGACAGAATTGGATCATCTGGCCAAAATGACTCTGTTTCTTCCCAGGCCCTGTCCTTTTATGTGGCTTATGCTGGCTGGCCCACTCTACTGAAGAGTAGAGATTATGAGTATTTTGCACTACTCTGCCTTTGCTTCTGGCAAACTATTTGGCATGAGGGTCCCACATGCTGGAGTCTGCTGAATCGTCCGAGCCCAGGAAGTGAATTTGGGTACATTGTTGATTCTTGACATGAACAGATTTGACTTGCTAAAGAAATGCTGGATGCTTGCAATTTGCAATTTTTTAAATTGCATCCGTACATCTGAGTATAATAATGACTTTTATCCCATACAGAAATAAAAAAAGTGGTTTATTAATATCACTTGAACCCTAATGCACAATTACAGCTGGACAAATAATGTATTAATGAGCACAATCACTATGTTAGAGAAGATATGGGTTGTTTTAGTTTCAAGAGTTGATGAGTAAGCAGGCATATGATATAGGGATGTGAAATTAAAGAATGCTATACAGAAGACAGGATAAATAGGAGCACTCATGCCTTTTTCTTAAAATCCAAAAACCAAGGGACAGTCAATGAAACTGAATGGCAGCATTTTTGAAACTGGTAATTGGAAATATTTGTGTACAGGATGCAAACCAGCCACTAACTGGAGAAGGAAGACGCTTCCACAATGGTGTTATTCTATAACTATACCCTGTCACGATAGGGTTTTTTGCAAAAGAATCTCATTCTAACTTCTGTTGGAGGCAGGATCCTGGCCTTAGAAGGACCAGTGGTCTGGCCGGATTCCTACATCTGACTCTCTTAATTTGATCTGTTTGTATAGATATACTGTTATCTCTGGAAGCCACATACATTTTGCCATACTCCCAGTTAGCAGAAGCCAAAACAGCTGAAAAAGTGAATACTGTTTCTATTACCTCTCTTCAACCCATTTCCATTTATCTCAGAGAAAATAATATGAACAGTCATATTAAGTTCATTGTTTGCATCAAATGTTAGTTTGTTTTTGATGTCCATACCGAATGTTCATTAGAGTGTAAACATCTGGGCATTTAAAGGCTATTAAAATCTACAGAGTAGTATTAAAATACTTAACTGTATATAAAAGCTTAATTAAGCTAATATATTCATAATAGCTTTGTGTTCATACATACTTATGTTAACAACAAACAAAATCTTTTTTAAAAGCATATTTCCACTTTTGTAGTTGGGATGGGTATAATTTTAGCATCACTTCACGTCGGGTATGTTTCATATAAGTTTCAGTAGGTCCTTGAACCTGCACTGTGACATTCAAAATGTGCCAAAATTGCAGGATACAGTTTGCATTTTGTATGAGGCACTTCTTTGGTTCAGTGTGGATGCTTTTATACCATTAAGTAGCTTTCTAAGTTTCAGATCAGTTCAAATCCAGAATGGCAAAGGCAAAACTTTAATAAAACTCGCCAGATTATTTTTTGTAAGTCTATGGACTGTGCACAATTTGTAAGTAATCACTAAAATTCATGGGATTGTGTTCAACCCAGACAACCTACCATGTGAACAGTTATCAAAAATTCATTATGAAAATCAAATGGAATAATAAAGATTACTTAAAGAATCACTGCCAAACTACAGATGGCAAAAAGCTTTGCTTTCAATTTTGGGGCAAGGGCCATGAATCAAAATACATTTCTCTCAAAATCTGGGTATTTTCTTTTTTTATATGCTGAAAACTTAAAGTAATGGAGTTCCGCATGATATGGGGTTTCTGTTGCAAAAGGTTGGCACATCTTAAGTGTCATATTCTCAAGACGCACATCATAACACCTGTAATTATTTTACCAAGCAGAATGGACTCTTAACAGAAGACATTTGGGTTCATTTCCCTTAATTAAGTCTTGAGGGAAAGGAGGTGACTCTTTGTGTGTTTTTCTTTTTATCTTATTTTTAAACATCACAGCTGACTAATTTGTTCCCTTAGAAATGTCCCTTCTCCCTTTTTATTTCTCTAACTCACTGCCGCCTTATTGCAATGTTCCTCCTAGCACAGGAAGGATGCAATCTGTTGATGCTGTTTGGTTTATTGGCTAAAGTGGGGTGTCTCAGGAGCTGAAAGTTGCTATTCAGGAGCATATCCATCCTCTTTTGGTCAAGCAAACAGCTTAAGGCAAGCCTGCACTACAAAATTAAGTCAACCTAAGTTAGGTTGACTTGCAACCACCGCAGTAATTAAACTGCTTTTGCATGTCTACACTATGCTCTTTGTGTTGGCAGTGTGTGTCCTTGCCAGAAGTGCTTGTGCTGATTTAACTGTGTGGGACATTGTGGGACAGTTTTTGAAAGTCAGCAACAGTCTATGTAAACAACACAGTATCTATGCTGACGCTGCGTTGACCTACCTATATCTATTTAAGTGGTCCATCTCTTGCGGAGATGGAGTTGTTAAGGGCTTGTCTAAGCTCGCAATTTACAGCGCTGCAACTTTCTTGCTCAGGGGTGTGTAAAAATACTCCCCTGAGCACAGCAAGTTTCAGTGCTGTAAAGTGCCAGTGTAGACCGTGCAACAGCGCTGGGAGCTGTTCCCGTCATGGAGGTGGGTTTTTTAGAGCACTGGGAGAGTTCTCTCCCAGTGTTCTGCCGCAACCACACAAGCCACGTTAAGCTGCGGCATCATATCAACCTCATAACAACTTATGCCTTATATCAACCTAGCTGTAGGGTAGACCAGGGCTTAATCCTTCTGAAAGAGAAATCACATGCTCTTTCTTTAACTGGTGGGTTTGGGGATAAAGGTTAAGTAAAACATAACATTACTTTGCATAGCATTTTTCTCAAAATAGTTTATGGATTTAAATCAGTGATACTCCGACTGCGGCTTATAGGCCGCAAGTGGCTCTTTAAGTGTGTCTTGCGACTCTTTGCAGCACACAACATTAAAACACTGTGTGATTTAATTATTAACCAATGAGGATGCTTTTACTATGTTTACCAATTAAGTTGTCAACTTGCAGTGTTATTAATTTACTTGCTGTGAGAATAATATATTTTAAAAAACTACATATTTCCCCATGATACTATTTAAATATGAATAGTACTACAGTAAATGAAACAATGAATTCATATTACTGTGGCTCTTTTGGGTAATTTGGATCACTAATTTGGCTCCTGAACCACTGAGATCTGAGTATTACTGAGTTAAATGATCTTGTGGGACTGGAAAAAGATTTATGTAGATCGATTAACTAGATATTTTAAATATATGGACTGTCTTGATTGATCTGTGTGAATAGAATTGTTACTTTTTGTTTTTAAACTGGTTAATGAAGCATATTTGTTAATGAAAATATCTTGTAGAAAAGTTGCCTGTTTATAATCTGTCTTTAGGTGTCTTGATTTGATATAAATGTGTGGGGGAAAAATAGACTCTTTAAATAGACTATAAAAGCACCATTATGGAAGCACGGACCTCAGACTAAGTTACACTGTGAACAATATGAATTTAAATAGTCCACAGATGTATTTCCAGTGACTTGAATCTGTCTTTGTTCTTCATTTCTAGTCTGGCATGGGTAAATGAAATTGCCCGTGCTTTTCAAAACCAGCGGAGCCAGAGAGACAGTGAATATTTCCTTATATATATATATTTCTAAGTTCTTTGTCCCTTTTTGTCTAAAAAGATGTATGGTCTGTTCTTGGTACCCTTGGGAATATGTGAGTGCGTTGTAAATGTGTCACCTACCAACTTACTGAGTCATATTATGAGCTACCGTGTTTTGACATGAATCCTAGAAGGTTTGACTTCAGACATGCTGTTCTCCTGTTTGCATTTTTTGACACAGTAACATGACTCATAACATTTCTGTTGAGAGCAAAACTTCTGTGAATGGAGAAAATGCATGTCACCTATTTCAGTTGTAACAGGGAACCCAAAATATCCTTCCCACATATTAAAGCTGTGCAAAATTGTGACAACTTTTCATACTATGTACAGTTTTCCACTATTCTGGGTGACTCTGCACTCAAATTGTTTGCACTAAGTTAAATTGAATCTTTCATATTTTCAATGAAAAATAGTTTGAAGTTTAAAGTCATTTCTTCCTGGAAGTGGTGGTCCTCTTTTGCTCCGAAATGGATTGATTTTTGTCCACCTTATAAGTGATTAAAAATGACGACATGTAGCAATGGTTTTGGTGAAACCGTTCATAACAAAGGCCTCAATCCTGCAAATAATGTTAAGCATGTGAAGTCAATAGGACTGCTTATGTGCATAATATTAATCACCTGCCTAAGTGTTTACAGATTTGAGGCCAAAATGTGGAAGAGGAAGGAATGCCTCAGATTTTGAGGAGTTTTATCTTTTGTTTTGTGTGTTTCACAATTCTCTCTGCTACACACCATATGCTTCTGATGAGCCTTGTCCTTACAAATCTGTCCACCATATACAATTCATTATGAAGGCATGATATATAAAATATCTATGAGAAGGTAAGATGGCCTGTTCATTTTATTTTAAATATTTTGACTAATTGTTTTTGTTTTACTGTCCTCCTAGGAACTAACTTCACCCTTGCAGAACTAGGAATCTGTGAGCCCTCTCCCCATCGAAGTGGTTACTGCTCAGACATAGGAATACTTCATCAAGGCTATTCCTTGAGCACCGGGTCTGATGCTGACTCAGACACAGAGGGAGGAATGTCTCCAGAGCATGCTATAAGGCTGTGGGGGAGAGGGATAAAATCCAGGCGCAGTTCCGGTCTGTCAAGTCGTGAAAACTCAGCCCTTACACTGACTGACTCTGACAATGAAAATAAGTCAGATGAGGAAAACGGTAGGCCTGTTTCTTGAATATATGTTTTACTATATATCTATAAGAACATATGGTGGTATTTTTTGCATATAAATGAGTCACTTAAGTTCTTTCTTTTCCTTGTCCACTTGCCTTAAAAAAAAGTAAATTAAAAAAATCAATTTTTACCAGAAATGACAGGAGAAATATTATTATAATGTAGTATGTATTTTAAATAACAACATAATTGAGTGGTGCTCTTATTCTCCAGTAAACTGCATAGCAAAGAATGCGATTTGAAAAAACATGACCTATATCTAGAAATATTCTATTTGTAGGTGTTTACAGGTGGTTTTTAATGGCAGCCTGGGTTTTCTCTTAAAGATGTTCTCAGAATACCACCTTATTTTATACTTTAATTTACAGACAGCAGCGCTTCATGTCTATTACTCAAGAGGAAACTTGGAGCAGATTGTAGAATTTAATAATGACAAGTGTGAAGAAACTTATCAGAATTTTTTTTCTTGTATATGATTTTTACCCACAGTGTGAAATAAGGTTAATAGTTTTTAACTTATTAAAACCATATTAATTCACAGTCAATAGGACTCTCGTTCAGGTGTTCTCATGTAACTTTGAAAGCTTTATCTGAATCTCAGGTTTCTAATCTCTTACTGGTAAGTACATGCAAGGTTTTATAATGCAAATGTATGTATCAGAGTAACTCAAAAAGATATGTATATATCTGTTTAGTATAGATTCTTAGCTGTTTAATTTAAAAATAAAAATAAAAAGGTAAATTACATAATGCAGAGCCCCTGTAGGACAAAACACATGGGCAATGATTTGTTGTGAATAAAAACTACATTAAGCTAACTACCACTTGAAATGTTTAAAAAAATTAGTTAAAATTCATATAAAACAATTTAAAACTCATTTCTCAGCAATGTTCTGTGCCTACTTTAAAAAAAATGCCTAGCTAGTGAAGATGACTTGCTATGGATAGCAATGCAGTGTCTGCCTTCAATAATTCTCCACACTAAGATGTGAATAAGGCAGGAGTATTTAAGCTGAAGTCACTTAAAAAAAAAACCCAAAAAACAATCAAGTTTAATTCTGAAATAAGCCATTTTGGGGAGATAAAGAGGAATCACAACAATAGTGTTCTACTGTGGCATCAATAGAAACATTCAAGGCAACTGCTTGATGTCAGCTACTGTGATTGACTCCCTGCCATGTTATCTGGGGATTTTAAATTTATGGTGTGTTGGCACATTCAGCACCTTCAGGTATTTATCTGAAAAGGACTTTTATTTTATTCCAGGCAAAGTGGATATTCAGCCTCCCCCTGCCAATTTCAGCAGTGCCAGTATGTTAGGACTTGAAATGCAAGCAGTTAAATGTTAAAGAAGATGAACAAAAAACACAAATGAAACTTCTCAAAATGTTAGAAATATATGACCAAGTTAGACTTAAAGAGTCAAATTTAGCACTCAGTTGATACATGCAACTCTTGCTGATTTCAGGAGAAATAGCAGGCATGTATTTGAGGGATGAAGTTAGCCCATAATCTTTGTATTTCCATGAATATGGTTGCATGCATTTCTTCATTAAAGTATATGGGGGTTGTGTATTTAATAGTAATGGAAGATACTAGGAAAGCAAATAACCAAAGTGTTAAAAATATATGTATGTAAAAATACACTGACTCACTCTGCTATTTGGTAAACTTACATGCTTTGTACTCATGCATAAAATATATTCACTTAATGGCCTGACCCAGAATCCATTGGAAGACCATGAAACAACTCCCATTGACTTCAGTAGGCTTCGGAAAAGTCCCAATAATTGTTTCAAATGAATGAACTGACTAAGAAAGTTATCTTTCCAGTACTATTAAAGCTCAGAGATTGAGTTTGAGTCTACCCCTGCTGAGGTCAATGGCAGTTTTCACCCTGAGAGTTACCTCTATCTATCTAATCTATCCATAAAATGCATTTCAAAAAGGTAGTTTTTCAAAAAATGTTTATCAAAACAGGAAGCATCCTATAAAATGAAGTGCAAGACACAGTATATCAGATTCACTTTTGAATGTACATTATTAGCATTTTATTTAGTAAGGCTTTTATGATGATAAATGTTTCCATATGGTTGGCTGTAAAATATTCACACAGATATGAAATGTCTATTATACAAGCGGAGGTGTTAACTTAAGTAAACTTCAGTCTCCTTCTCTGCCAAATCCTGTTTAGCTTAAAAAAAAATCAGTTCCTTTTCACATCACCGATTTTATGAAGTTTGGGAATGTATTATCATATAGATTGACAGGTACCCCACTCAGGTTCAGCACCGCTGCCTGGACGCTTACAAAGCCATCATTAATTTCTTTCACTTTTGCCCAGCATTGGTTTCCTACATAATAAACACTGTGTCCTTCAGAACCAAATCAATAACCTGTTAGATATGCTTCTCTTCAAGAGAAAGTAACAAGAATCTACACTTCAAGAGAAATGCACTCTCCAGTACAGTTTCAGGAGTCACAGGCATAAAACAGGACATTTCTTGGTATGGAATTTTTATACTTTGCCCCTAACCACATTAGTTGAACTCATGATGCATAGATTTCATTGAGTTTATTTAAAGCACTGCATGCCCTTTTTCTTGACATGGTTCAGCTGCTTTATTGCAATACATATTACAACTTTAAAATGGTGACATTTTTGATACTGAGATGCTAATCACAAATTCTGTCATTCCACTTCAAAATAATAAACTGTGTCAATTTTCTTTTAATATTAAATCAATGTTGGTACTTCTCCGTACATTTCCAAGTCGTACAGAGGAAGCTTAATTGCTATAAATCACACTAATATTACTATTTTCAACACTTCTGCTACTTCAAATCCATTTACAAGGCTTAGGACTATTTTTTTTCACTTTTAGAGTTTGTATGATTGAACTTTATCTTAAATTAGAATTGTGTGAGCCTTGAATTAGCAGGTTTGAAATGCATATTGATAAATTAAAACCATTTAATGTAAATTCATTTAAATTTGCTGATTTACTTGGGCAGAAACTCGTTTCTGATAAAACAGGATATTAAAAAAGGGGGGGGGTTGCTTTTCCAACTCTATCTATTTTTACAGTCCTGACACTTTTTTCAATATATTATCCTAGAATTTAGTATCCCATCTTGAAATGTAACTTTTATAATGCTGTCTGTAACTCGTGTGATCCCTTGTAAGAGAGGCATCCAACTAGAATGTGAATATGTAAGGGTAAACAATACAAGTCTCTTATAACCATGGTCAACTGGATTCAGAGCTTCTGGTTACCTGAATAGTTATGGGTGTTCATCCAAAAAATGTACAGCAGACATTTATAAGGAAGCTTGATTTATCTCACACCTGGTGTGCCTTATGCTAGGTAGGCAAAAAGAGTCAGTTTTGGGGACCCACAGGTTGTGGGGAATGTACTCAAATGTATCAGAGTTCCAGAGTTTTCTGTTCTCCTGGTGCTCTGCTAGCTGTGTCTAATCTACAGGAGACACTATTTAAAAAGTCAACATTTGCTGACAGCGACTTCACCATTAAGTGGCAATAATAGTATCTCACATAATCCTGGGTGGATGCTGAAGGCAAATGGTGATTTATAATACTAACCCGTGTAGAAAAAAATGTACTATGGAGGGTGGGTGTTAATACAGGGATTTTCTTAGTTGAGAAAGGTGGGTTTGAAGTGATGCTGTCTTCCACAGAATAACATTGCAGATGCTCAAATCCCAACCTATGCCCACATGTGTTTGGTTATGGCCAGGTTCTGTCACTCTTACTGATGCTTAGTCACAAATTACTCACTAACGTACAACTTAGCATGATAAAAGGGTAGAATCTGCCCCTTACAATGTATGGATCAGATGGTACAGTCAGTGTCTCTCCATTAAAATTTTCAGTGATGCTACTTTATACATCTGAAGAGCAGGCTAATTTAACCCTACATTAGTTACAGAATTAGGCCTATACTCACATAAGACCTCATTGGTAATACATGAGTATGAGCTGCATATTTGTGCCCTTACATTATATGTTGTGAAAATATAAGACTGACTTTAGAAGTAGGTCAGCTTGTAATGGAAACTAACGTAAAGCAATTTAAACTAAAAGGATCACTCATTTGCTTGGTATATGAATATTGTAAATTGATGAATAAATCCTAAATGAACTTTTAATTACCATCTCCATCCCCTCCAAAAGCCATTCTAATTATGGCTTTTTTTAAAAAAGACAGATGAGGTTGTGATCAGGTGGAGGGTACAAGACTCTACTGGACTAAAACACTGATTTGCCATGAATTGCATTTGTGGGTGTTGCAGCTTATTTATTCTGCCTTGCAGTGTGACTCTTATGCCAGCCAGGAATTGTTGAAGTAGAGCAGTGCACTGACCAGTTCTTTTATACCCAGAGCTGCAAGGGAAGATGGGGTGGAATTTGCTACCTTCACTCTATGCTCCATGAACATTTTCCCGCACAGGGGGAATCTTCAGCTAGCTGGTTGTCTGGCTATGCCAAAAGAATGACAGGAGACATTAGATATGGGTTTAATCAGGCCGCAACTTTATTATTAGATGTCTGGGACTAACCCAGCAGATAAAATGTGCAGGTGAAAACCCACACAATTCACTGGGGGGGAGAGGTGAGTGCTTTTCACACACACACACACACAACCCTCTCTTTCTGTTCATGTCCCTTCAGCAGATCCACTGCTGGACACCTCCAATTCCAGGTGGGGGCTTCCACTAGCTCCCCCCCCTTTTCATCCAGGTCCCTCCAGCAATTCCCCTGCTGGGACCATACTGACCACGCCCCCTTGTAGGAGGGGTTAAGGTGAACTATAATGTTGGTGTGGGGGGGGATGGCTCCCTGCTGTACCGATCAGAGGAGTTCCCAACTGCTCCCGGCTTGCTCAACTACCAAGCACCTCTCCTTAATTATTTTTCCAAGCAATTTGTATGTTCTTTTGTGCCTTAATTTGTGGAGTACCTGCATTGAACATCCGCTATACCCTTAAAGAATTGCGACATATCACTTACCGCCCATCATGCTATGCATGAACATAGCCCACTTGAACCTGCTGAGAGGAAGGTGAGAAAACCCCCATGGCACCTGGCCAATATGGTGGTAAAGAAATAATTCCTTCCCAGCACCCCTTAACGGGGCGGCTAGCATAATGCCCACAGCAGATATAGCTAATCACCCAGTATATTTGTGACCTAAATAGGGAGGGGGGTGCTGCCTAGCCTGTTCCGAGTGAATGAGAGGAGGGGCCAGAACCAGGCTGACCTTTTTAAACCCCTCATTCCTAGGTGGTGAATCATCCACCACGCTGACTGCTTTTCCAGCAGTTTTATGTCTCCTCTCCTCCCCCAAGTCAGAAAGCATTGCCCTCTTCTCTCAGTCAGCCAGACAAATCCTCCCCTCCCCCGCCCCGCCTAAAGTACAGAGTGGTGATTATAGCAGTTTTATGACCCATTTGCATCCCTGAAGAAATGTAAATTGTATTCTATTCAGGTTCCTATAGAGTGCCCAACTCTATGGTATTTAAAGGCTCTGACCCACAATTACTGATTGTGTTGTGGAATGTTTTATTGATTAGCTAATGAAGAGATTAGAGGTAGGGAGCAACATGGAATTACTCAAGATTCAGTGTTTTTGGGATAAAATGAAGCCAGTGAATTAAGTGCTTCAACAAAATTATAATAAGCAAAATGGGTGGTGAAAAAGGAATTAGCTAACCTATCAAGGTCTTTCCTGCTAAGTGTTTTTTTGAACCAAGTAACATTTTGTAAGCACTTTGTCTATGTATCAAGAAGGTAGTTAGTTATTAAAAGAAAGGTCAGCTGGCACTATGAAAGCAAGTCAGTGTTGTGTTTTGGGATGGAGTTGGAACAACCGTGTCAATGGTATGGACTAGGAGTGCGATGCAGCATACACTTTTTTCTATGTAGCACCTTAATTGCAGATACCTGTACTATCATTGAACAGCAGGACATAACATAAAATGATATTTTTTCATTACTGTGTTTTAAATGTATTGAAGGCTTCCACAGTAATGTAACTAAAATATCAAATATTTCAATTTTTTTTTGAAGTAACTTCTTTTTCTCAGCTTTACATTTATATGTGAGAAGGTAAATGAAATCAGTTTTGTGGGCAGAGGAGACCTCTCAGGACTCAAGTCATATTATTAAGGTAAAGAGTCAGACTACCAAAGTGACAGATAAA
Source organism: Lepidochelys kempii (assembly GCF_965140285.1). Lineage (NCBI taxonomy): Eukaryota > Metazoa > Chordata > Testudines > Cheloniidae > Lepidochelys > Lepidochelys kempii. The sequence continues at coordinate 28,480,498 of NC_136387.1, forward strand.
ATTGTATCTAAGTTGTAGTGGCCCTCGATTTTATAGAGAGAGGAAGGAATAGGGAAGAACAAAAAGCATGGGAAATAAACCTGTATGAAATTTCCGTAGAGCAAGGAAATATTTCAACGCTATATGGTAATCTGTGCCTAAATTTTAAATGCATCTATGAGATTCATGATTTAAAATAATTGCTATATAGATAAACAAGGACCTGCAGAGAATGACTCTGAAAATCTGGCCATCATTAAATGAAAGGGCAGATTGTGGCTTTAAGCCCCAGGCTACATTTTATGGGGCATGAGTTGAGAGGCTGCAGTCAGCAGACCCTGAGAGCATTCTGAAGTGTCGTATAGAACTCTTGCCAGCATCCGTGGGTCTCACACAGTTGAGTTACAGCTTTGCCACCCATTTAGAGTGCAACGTGGGATATGAACCCTTAGCCCTGACCTCTCCCAATCCCTCTGCTGATTGTACTCCCTATTTCTGATGGAAAATAGTTTCTGTACAGGATCACACACAAACAGTACATCCTTGTGGGACCAACTGTTAACTGGTTGGGAGAATCCCAAAGGGTGAAAAATTTTCAGGATCATTATCCATCAACAGTAAACATGTCAAACCCTGTGGGATGTAGGACTGCATTGGCCCCTGTTTACCTATATTTTTTTGTCTTCCCTTTCCCTTCTTATTTTTTAAATTGTTTAAAAGCTTGAATGTTCCTTTCATGGAAACAATAAGGTAAGTTTACATCACTTACTGTAACATCGCTATCGAAGCCTAGCAAAATGGAAGACTGATTTGGTACAGAAATCATCTTTTTGTTTTGTACTGCAGAGGGTTTATTACACAAGAGCATAAGAGGGCAAATAATTTTTAAAAATCCCTTATGTCCTTTTAAAATTCTTTTAAAGCTCACAGTATTAAATGCTACAGTTAAGCATGTAATGCCACTATCATGTATATTCTAAATCTGTAAAGAAATTCACTCACATAAGGTAACCCAAGTTGGTGTTGACCTTGTTTTTTTGTTGCTGTCTCAATCAAAAATAGAATGAACACCACAATTTGACATTTTCCCAAGATAATTGGAATCAGAGACTTCTGTTTATGCTCAAAAACAAAAGATAAAATGTTACCACATGGGGAAAATGTAGAGAGAACAGGTCAAGATTTAGGGCTTTACAACTGAGATGTTTTACTTATTTTCACTGTCTTGATCTTGGGCATGTTGCTCTCAATATTGTTTTTCCTTGCATTTTTCTTCAACTTTATATTTCTGATTTCATGAGTTGCACATAGAAGGTTATGGTGAAAGTGTGGCTTCTACTCTGTAAAAATGATTTGAGATGTGGTGTGTGTGAATGGTTTGCCCAGTTCACAGTTAGAGATTTTCTCTTAACTGTCATCGCTGAAAACTTTGAGACCTGAAAGCCAAGCAGAGTTCTCTTGGTGCTCATCAATAGTAAAGATTCTGAAAGTGGAACTTAGTTAACAATTCTGTATTTGATATACATGTGTTTAATAGGACCACTGCAGACAGGGGTGCTGGAACAATTTGTAAAGTGGGAGTGCTGAGAGCCTGTAAACCCTGTATATACTGGAAACTACTTCAAGCCAAGGAGTTTGGCAGCACTCCTAATTCCTGCACCTATGACTGCAGATGCTGGAGAGTGAACTGGAGTCTTAAGTACTAACAAAAGGAAAAAGTAGGGGTTGTTACTTAGTAAAGTGAGCAGATCTAAATGGGAATAGACGAAGGAAGCAGATCTGTGAAATGTACAATTTTTACATATGCACTTTCCTCTTCATAGGCTCATTTTAAAGAGGGATGAACTAGCAGTAAGATAATATACACTTTACATCCAGGAGCAACAAGAAAGCTGTAGATTTAATGTAAGATTTGAAGTATAATATTGATTTGAACAGGTGAGAAGAGTGTAAAACAAACCCAAACAAACTACACGTGTCCAGTTGATCTGCAGGGCAATCACGTATGCCAAGGTGGAGAGCCTGCAGAGTTGTGCCCAGATCTTTCATTTAGTAGTGCAGCTTGACTCCCCTCCCCACACAGAAACATGTTTGTTGCTGGAGAGCAGTGGGAAAAGGTGCCCCAGAACTAGATTTTCTTTGGTCTGCCAGAGGTTCGAGGCCATCCCAGAAAGAAGGTCTGGCCCAGATTAGCGCATATTCACAAAATGGAGGCCCAGAAGAGGATTTTTAAAAAGATAATACAAGAAGTGCTGATGTGTATGGGCATGGAAATACTTTATCTGTACTTTAGGAAAGCTTGTGAAGTACTTCTTAAATGACAAATTTAAAAGGTCATCAAGAATGGTATCAAAGCTCAGCTGCTTAAGTGGATCCAATTTTGATTTGATCTCAAAACCCAAGGGCGCTTCTGAGAGGAAGCAGTTTGGGAATGAGGGAATTGACTAGCAGAGGTGACTTAAGGACTTAATACTGATCATCTACAGTTTTGTTCAGGTAAGTGGCTTATGCAACTCAATACAAAGAAAGGCAAGGTAATGAAGTTGGGCACAAAAAATGAAGGAAGCGCGCTCTGGCGCACTCTCTCTCTCTCTCTCTCTCTGTGTGTGTGTATATAACACTAGTGCACACACACATAATGGTCATAAGCTTTAAAACACTGAGCAAGAGAAGGATATGAAGTACTGGTTGATAAAATCTAAGACAGTTTTACAGGTTTAAAAGATACCCAGTAACCCTTTGGTGCAGACCAGTGCTGAACAAATATAAGTGGTGGTAAATATTCAAGCATGTCAAAGGAGCTAGGTAGATGACATCTGGAATACAGTGCTCATTTATACATAGAAAAGGAATGTTATGCATGGTGCAGTAACAATGCCTACATTTATGTTGACTGAGACTTTACAATAATAACCCATGTAGTTCAGGTTTCAGAGAGGTAGCCATGTTAGTCTGTATCAGTAAAAACAACGAGGAGTCCTTGTGGCACCGTATAGCTTGTTGCTTATAACCAGAACACAAATTATTCTGCAGTTGTGGAATTTCCTATAGAATTCACTCCCTGCCTCAGAATTATGCTCCAGAATCTGAGCTTTCATTTAAAAAAATTGAAACTAGACATTTTGATTGCAAAAGAAACCTCGAAGGTGTGAACTACAGTAGAACCCTCAGAGCTATGAACCCCCCCCCCAACTCCTCCAACGTGCTTGTTAAACCCTGGATTTGTGCTGGAATTTGATTATCAACTTGATTATCATACACATTGTAAGGAGAGGGATCACTTTAGATAAGCTATTACCAGCAGGAGAGGGGGTGGGGGGAGAAAAAACGTTTTGTAGTGGTAAACACCCATTTTTTCATGCTTTGTGTGTATAAAAGATCTTCTATACTTTCCACAGCATGCATCCGATGAAGTGAGCTGTAGCTCACAAAAGCTTATGCTCAAATAAATTGGTTAGTCTCTAAGGTGCCACAAGTATTCCTTTTCTTTTTATGAACACCTCAGGAATAGATATTGTTTGTAATTCTGAACAATACAATATGGTGGTTCTTACAAAAGGTTACAACTGAACATTTACTTAATACAGCTTTGAGACTTTACTATGCAGAAGAAAAAAGTTAACCATCTTAACTTAAAAGAAACAAGCACATGAACAGTTTCCTTATCTTGTCAACTTTTTTTAACTTTCTCTTTGTATTTTGTAGTAATTTACATTTAACACAGTACTGCACTGTATTTGCTTTTTTGTGTCTGCTACTTCCTGCGTACCTCCCGTTCCAAATGACGTATGTCGTTGACTGCTCAGTTTGCAATTCTGAGGTGTAAGTGTAAAATGATTTAAGTGTCATCTGGTGTCTCCTGGGAGTCTGACACCATAGCTCTGACAACTTTGGGCTGCTCCATTCATTTCAATGCCTCTGTAATTCTACAGTATGGCATTTTCCCAAGATGCCATGGAATTCCCCATTTTGCTGTTGTCAGGATCACCCCTTTTTTTTCTGTTTTATTGTAACAGGACCTGCCTGCAGTCGCCTCTTGCTCTGCAAATTTTCCTACAAGAGGAAGCCTTACCTGTGTTTTTGCAAGGCGCAAAAGAGAGGGAATAAAGGATATTTCATGGCGATAGAGTAAATTTAAGGTTGTCATGGAATTTAGAGGGTCCTGCTACAGAATTTAGGAGTTGTTAACCATGAAATTTGTTCACTTTGGGTACCTCTACATGGCAATAAAAGATGCAAGGCACAGCTGTGGGTGGCCCGAGTCAGCTGACTCAAGCTTGGACTGGGATCTATAGAATTGCCTGGGCTGAGGGACACTCCCAGAGGGGAGAAAACTGTTTATTGCAGTGTAAAAAGAAAAGGAGTACTTGTGGCACCTTAGAGACTAACCAATTTATTTGAGCATGAGCTTTCGTGAGCTACAGCTCACTTCATCGGATGCATGCCGTGGAAACTGCAGCAGACTTTATTTATACACAGAGAATATGAAAAAATACCTCCTCCCACCCCACTGTCCTGCTGGTAATAGCTTATCTAAAGTGATCATCAGATGGGCCATTTCCAGCACAAATCCAGGTTTTCTCACCCTCCACCCCCCCCCCCACAAATTCACTCTCCTGCTGGTGATAGCCCATCCAAAGTGACAACTCTTTACACAATGTGCATGATAATCAAGTTGGGCCATTTCCTGCACAAATCCAGGTTCTCTCACCCCCTCACCCCCCTCCCAAAAACCACACACACAAACTCACTATCCTGCTGGTAATAGCTCATCCAAAGTGACCATTCTCCCTACAATGTGCATAATTAAGGTGGGCCATTTCCAGCACAAATCCAGGTTTTCTCACATCCCCCCCACCCCCATACACACACAAACTCACTCTCCTGCTGGTAATAGCTCATCCAAACTGACCACTCTCCAAGTTTAAATACAAGTTAAACCAGAACATCTGCGGGGGGGGGGTAGGAAAAAACAAGAGGAAATCCATCGGTGATCTTCCTGATAACACCATCCTGGCCACTATGGATGTAGAAGCCCTCTACACCAACATTCCACACAAAGATGGACTACAAGCCGTCAGGAACACTATCCCCGATAATGTCACGGCTAACCTGGTGGCTGAACTTTGTGACTTTGTGCTTACCCATAACTATTTCACATTTGGGGACAATGTATACCTTCAGATCAGCGGCACTGCTATGGGTACCCGCATGGCCCCACAGTATGCCAACATTTTTATGGCTGATTTAGAACAACGCTTCCTCAGCTCTCGTCCCCTAAAGCCCCTACTCTACTTGTGCTATATTGATGACATCTTCATCATCTGGACCCATGGAAAAGAAGCCCTTGAGAAATTCCACCATGATTTCAACAATTTCCATCCCAGCACCAACCTCAGCCTGGTCCAGTCCACACGAGAGATCCACTTCCTGGACACTACAGTGCTAATAAACAATGGTCACATAGACACCACCCTATACCGGAAACCTACTGACCGCTATTCCTACCTGCATGCCTCCAGCTTCCACCCTGACCACACCACACGATCCATCGTCTACAGCCAAGCTCTGCGATACAACCGCATTTGCTCCAACCCCTCAGACAGAGACAAACACCTACAAGATCTCTGTCAAGCTTTCTTACAACTACAATACCCACCTGCAGAAGTAAAGAAACAGATTGATAGAGCCAGAAGAGTTCCCAGAAGTTACCTACTACAGGACAGGCCTAACAAAGAAAATAACAGAACGCCACTAGCCGTCACCTTCAGCCCCCAACTAAAACCCCTCCAACGCATTATTAAGGATCTACAACCTATCCTAAAGGATGACCCAACACTCTCACAAATCTTGGGAGACAGGCCAGTCCTTGCCTACAGACAGCCCCGCAACCTGAAGCAAATACTCACCAACAACCACATACCACACAGCAGAACCACTAACCCAGGAACTTATCCTTGCAACAAAGCCCGTTGCCAACTGTGCCCACATATCTATTCAGGGGACACCATCAGAGGGCCTAATAACATCAACCACACTATCAGAGGCTCATATACCTGCACATCCACCAATGTGATATATGCCATCATGTGCCAGCAATGCCCCTCTGCCATTTACATTGGTCAAACTGGACAGTCTCTACGTAAAAGAATAAATGGACACAAATCAGATGTCAAGAATTATAACATTCATAAACCAGTCGGAGAACACTTCAATCTCTCTGGTCATGCAATCACAGACATGAAGGTCGCTATCTTAAAACAAAAAAACTTCAAATCCAGACTCCAGCGAGAAACTGCTGAATTGGAATTCATTTGCAAATTGGATACTATTAATTTAGGCTTAAATAGAGACTGGGAGTGGCTAAGTCATTATGCAAGGTAGCCTATTTCCTCTTGTTTTTTCCTTCCTCCCCCCCCGCAGATGTTCTGGTTTAACTTGGATTTAATCTTGGAGAGTGGTCAGTTTGGATGAGCTATTACCAGCAGGAGAGTGAGTTTGTGTGTGTATGGGGGTGGGGGGGATGTGAGAATACCTGGATTTGTGCTGGAAATGGCCCACCTTAATTATGCACATTGTAGGGAGAATGGTCACTTTGGATGAGCTATTACCAGCAGGATAGTGAGTTTGTGTGTGTGGTTTTTGGGAGGGGGGTGAGGGGGTGAGAGAACCTGGATTTGTGCAGGAAATGGCCCAACTTGATTATCATGCACATTGTGTAAAGAGTTGTCACTTTGGATGGGCTATCACCAGCAGGAGAGTGAATTTGTGGGGGGGGGGTGGAGGGTGAGAAAACCTGGATTTGTGCTGGAAATGGCCCACCTGATGATCACTTTAGATAAGCTATTACCAGCAGGACAGTGGGGTGGGAGGAGGTATTTTTTCATATTCTCTGTGTATAAATAAGGTCTGCTGCAGTTTCCACGGCATGCATCCGATGAAGTGAGCTGTAGCTCACGAAAGCTCATGCTCAAATAAATTGGTTAGTCTCTAAGGTGCCACAAGTACTCCTTTTCTTTTTGCGAATACGGACTAACACGGCTGTTACTCTGAAACCTGTCATATTGCAGTGTAGACATACCTTTTGTGTCCTAAAATAAAGAATGTCCTAGTTATAAATTCATCATACATTTAACTGTTTGTGCACATGTTTTCCGTGCTTCGTCCTCTGCCTTAGATTTTATTAGTTGTGATTTTTTTTTCTGCTTTGGGTTTATAACAAATTCAAAACTGAATGTTGTGTTTGAATGACCTTTGAACCACTGGCTTTGCAATGAATTAGTAAGTTATTAGGAACTTGTAACAAAAGCCATTACAATAGAACCTCACTAATTATCACTTCTACGAACCCATCAGCTCTATACTTTTTTTATTAAACCTTTCAGTTTCACCCCACTTCTTGTCTTAGATTTAATAGTAGAGAGAAGTGATAATGGAATGCCATATCATTAACTGGATGATAATTTTACAAGATGTTGTAACAAATGTATTGTACAATATAATGAGGTATTATGAATGAAACTAAACTATGTCAAAATATTTTCTAAAATTTCATATTTTGAGTTGAGCTCATAATTGTGCAGTTATGTGAAAGAGGGGTTATTGAAGATAAAACCACTGTGCTGGGAGCACGCTCGCGCGTGTGCTCCTCTCTCTCTCTCTGTGGTGAGACAATGTAGATTTAGTGAAGTAGACTCAGATGATGGGGGTAGGTCAACAAAGTAAGCAAGCAACAATACTTCTGCTCAAAGTGTGATTTAATTTGAATAATGCCTTTGTATATTTTTGCACAACAGAAGTGTGTATCTGATAAAGTTAATCCAGTCTGGCAATGAATGTGTTGTAAGTGGCTGAACGATAAAGACAAACTCGGGTAGATTTGGATGTTAATATTGTTTTAATTAACCTTATCTCAGTTAAACATAGGAGTGTGTGTGTATGTATATATAAATTAAACCAAAGCAAGCATCTCAAGAACATATTTTGCATTATATTTGTTTCCACTTTCTCTTTCCACAGAAAGTATGTGAGACTTCATCCAAAGTTTCCTCTAGTTCTTCTAGGATCAGATTCAGATCTTTGCTCATGGAGAATTATACTTTCCACTATCTGCAATCTTCTTGATTACAAAGATTTAGATATTTAATTAACTAAAGAATAGTTGGGTCAGTTTGAATATTGCATTTTTTCCATTCATTCATTTATGCAACTAGATCTAAGCCTAATAATAAACTGTGTGCATATGCAATATGTGTGAGATATGTATATCTCACACATTGCATACATACACAGTTTATTATTTGTCTTAGAACTCATTTTTATATACACATTATATAAATATGTAAAATATAAATAAAACTAAGTCTCAGCCTAACTAATATGGTTTATATAATATACTTAGTTTTATCATGCACGCTATTTCTAAATATTTCACACAATGTATTTTCTTATTACAGTCTGCTCAATGTCCATTTTTGTCAACTTGCCTAAGTACATCTATTTTGATATAATTAAAAACATTCTTTCTAGCTTAGTTCAGAAGTAAATCAGAAAATGCATATTTCTTGGTGCTAATTTTGTTTTTAGCATATTGGAATAAATGTAGATGCCTGCAAAAATAAGATTCCAAATTCATTGTGGGTTTTTGTTAAAAATCAGTGTTTTAAACATTTAATATTAATCTATTCAATAAATGCAGCTTGTGAAAACTCCATGTATTCCATTGCTTTAGCTGAGAAGAAACATAATTCAGGAACCATAATGCTGTTTTGATGATTCTGATCCTTTTACAGTCTTGTTTCAAGAAGCTGCAGAGGTCATCAGAAATGCCTCAGGAAGTCTCAAGTCTTTGCTGTCAGACCAAACCCAAATGTTTTGTTATAGGCAGTTATTTTTTTACCTCCAAAACCCTCACCTGCTTAGTTTCTCAGTGCTCAGTTCTGTCACCTATATTATTCAACATCTATATGAAGCGGTTGGTAGAGATGGTGACACATTGTGCTGTAGTGACATTATGTAAACATCCAGCTCTCTGTATTATTTATGTCAAATGTAAACACACCCATCTTCCGCTTTTCTCTTTATCTATCCAAAATTGACATCTGGAGAACGAACATCTGACAAAAATGGAACACTGATAACACAGATGTAATGCTGGAAGGAAGATGGAAACATTTTGAAGAACTTGCCTTTCATATAAACTTCCCCACTATTGAAGGCACATTCAAGTGGTCTGCGTTCTTAGGATCGTTTTAGGACTTGTCAGGACTGCTGGAGATCAAATATATGTGGTGGCAAAAATGCTCAATACTATTTGTGATTGGGAAGAGACCTGCCCTCCATATTTTTGAACCTATGTACAGTGGATCAGCTCATTTGTGACCTTTTAAGCTTGAATGTCACATCTCATTATATTGTTTTGGCGGGTGTCATTAGGAGGTGCCATTGCATGTTGTCTTCCAAATTCTTTTTCTTGGTATGCAAACAGTTGTGTTGGAAAGACGTGCTGCGGTAGTGTCACGGTTATGCAAGGTTCAGTGTAGAGGCAGTGGTCTTCGGATACTGGGCTGTAATCTGGGTGTCCGCTTCAACTCAGACCTCTCTCGGTCGTCACATCCAGGCTATGTCTGTCTTGCAGATTATTTTTGCATAACCTCTCTAAGATAAGGCCTTTCAGCTGGAGCCTATTCACACAGTTAAAACTGTCATCTGGGTTCTCATCATCTAGCATCTTGATTACTGCAACAAACTCTCTGACCTTGACAAATGTGATCTTGCCCCACTAATGTACACTCAGAATGCAGCTGCAAAAATCTTTTTCCTAGCTTGTTGTTTTGACTATGTCACCCTTCTCATTGAATCCCACTACCAGCTCCTTGTTCTGTCATATCAGACATAAGCAACTTGTCTTTTTTTCAAGGCCATTCATGGCCTATGCAAGCCTAGATATCATCTCTCTGATTAGAGAAGATTAGGCAGGCCTTTGGGGGAACTGGGCATTGGTTTGAGCTGAGATCACTGGGAGGGGTTTGCCTACATGCTGTTTGAGTATCTCTGTTCCAGGTCTTGTGAATATGCAGGGGTGAAAGTAACTTACATTTCTTATAGGTACTGTCATATTGCAACCCCCCTGGTGTGACAGGAGGGGCTCAGGGCCGGGGGCAGGGGTTGGGGTGTGGGGGGAGCTCAGGGCAGGGAGTTGGGGTGTGGGGGGTGCAGGAGTCAGGGTTGGGTTGTGTGTGGGGCTCCAGGAAGGCTGTTGGAGTGTGTGTGGAGGGGTGCAGGAGTCAGTGGACTCAAGGCAGGGGTGGGTGGGTGTGTGTGTGAGGTGCTTAGGGCAGGGGTGGGTGTGTAGGGGCAAGTCCCGGCGGGGACTGTCCCAGTTGCAGCTGGGTTACCTGGATGGTGGATGGGTCCCTGCCCCACACTGTTCCTGTTCCTGTCAAGGGAGCTGTGGGCCAACTAGGGTGACCAGATGCTAAATACAAAATATCGGAATCGCCGCAGGGGAAGCGCCTTTTCAATTGTTACATGCACCCGGCATGTTCGGGGGCGGGAAATAAATCGTGCCAGTGAAGAAAGAAGTAGCCATCGCCGAAGTGCCGCCAGGTGACTGTAACTGAAAAAGCGCTCCTCCTGCCTGTCACCGCTGCCTAAGGAGGGAAAAAAAGCAACGCCCGAAACAAAATATCGGGACAAATGGCCTACTTTGGTCGGGAAGCGGGACAAACTGCTCAATATCGGGACATCTGGTCACCCTAGGGCCAGCTGTGTGGGGGCACTGCATCTGCAGGCAAATGAGCAACGGCAACAGAAGACCCCTTGCCTGCCGCGCTCTTACCCTCCCCGCCCCCCAGGAGCCTCAGCAGTGCATGCTGCAGGGATGGCACGTGCCTGCAGTGCCCTGGTGTCCAGCCAGTGCGACAAGAGAGGGGCAGCAGGACAGGCTGGGACGCGGACACCTAAGTCTCCACCTACAGTGCGCCTTCCTCCAGCCCTTCACTTGCCTGGCTGCCTGCTGCTTAGCATTGGGCCGCCAGTGCCAGCTTGCAGGAGAGTTCCAGCAGCCGGCAGGACCCCAGCTGGAAGCGCACGACACGACACGTCTCCACCCCCAGCGGAGCGCCCCAGCATCAGCCGGCTCCTTCTTACTGGAGCGGCGCACCGGGGCGCGCAGCCTTACTTTCGCCACTGTGAATACGTATAAATAAAACAAGTTACAATTAGAATATACCATACTGTACTGATTTCTTTTCTAAACATCTCTTACTGCTCAGTAGAGGGATGACACTCATGTCAGAATGGGACACTAGAGTCAGAAGAAGGGGGAACCATATTTTAGGTTATGTTTACACTTGTAACTTGGAATCACACTCCTAGTTTCATGTAGACATACTTGTGCTAGCTCTCATGGTGCTAATGTACTAAAAATAGTGGACTCTGGGTATGTTCTAGGTTGGCTAGCCTATGCTATTGCTCACCACTTCCCCTGATACTGTGGCTACACTATTATTTCTAGACTGCTTGCTCAGATGAGAGCTAGTCCAAGCTGGGAATCACAACACTGGGTCGTAGTGTAGGTATAGCTTAGAACACCGTTTCTCAAATGCAGCCACTGTGGCCACGTGCGGCCATCAAGGGTTTTCCTGAGGCCATGACAGTTTCCTGGCAGTCGGGGGAGGGAAGCATCAGCCCCTCCCCTTCCTCCCTGTTGCTCCTGCATGTGCTGCCTCTGATGCCTCTGGAGTCACAGGGGGGACACAGCGCTTAAGGAGCAAGATAAGGTGACGAGGAGGGGATGAGAAGGTGAGGCACCGAGGCAAGCAGCGGGGCCTGGCGGTGGAGTAAGGAGGTGAGTGGCCAGCCAGCAGTGGCGGGGCGGGGGGTGAGGAGGCGAGCGGAGGGGTGGCATGGCAGAGGAGTAAGGAGGTGAGCGGCGAGCCGGCAGCAGGGTGACAAGTCGGGCAGGGGGGTCTGGCTGTGAGCAGAGGAGTGAGGAGGCGAGTGGTGGGTGAGAGGAGATGAGCAGCGTGTGGGGGACTGAGGAGGAGGAGGTGGAGGTGAGCAGCAGGCACGGGCAGTGGGTGGAGCGCCCCCTTCGGGGAGGCTAACCCCTTCTACTCGTGGTCCCCCAGCAGCCAGAGCCACAAGCCCCCCTGCACCTGGAGCCACAAGCCCCCCGCTCAGAGAAGCCCTGAGTGTGGCCCCCCCCCATGGCCAGAGGAGTCCCAAGACCCCTCAACACACACACCTGCCCGGAGGAGCCCTGGCTGGCTGAAGCCCGGAGAGTGCCCTCTTTCCCCCGCCTCCCCACACCATTCGGAGGAGCTCCCAGTCAGCCAAAGCTCCAAGCCCCCACACCTGCCCAGAGGAGCCCCAGGCCAGCTGCAGCCATGCTTCCCCTCTCTTCCCCATACCCAAGCCACGCAGATATGTTTTTCATTATTATTTGGACTTCTACTATGTCAAATCATTTTTAAATTTACTTCAGAACTGTTGTTCAGACAACCGCTTTTACCAAAAAAACAAAGGAAATAATAATATAAAAGACAAGAACGTGCAAAGCACGTGCAAAACGCCTTATTTGTGTTTCTATTCTGTTAGGTCCAGTAAAGAATAGAAATAACTGAGCATGATTTTTATTATTGAATCTGCAAAAAAAACCCCAAAATCTTACTAAATTACAATGATTTTAGGAAAAATAAATAAAAAAATAAAATAATTTTAGGAAGAAGTTCAGTGCGGCCACCAGCAAGAGTTAGTGGTTGCACTCTGAGGCCATCAAACAATTTGTTGCGAGAACCCCTGGCCTTGAGTGAAATGATAGAAAAAGCTACATAAATACAATAGCCTGCCTGCTTGGTGGAAGTCGCTGCAAACACCTCACCCACATGTTCTACTGGTTCCTCGCTGCATTCAGAGTCCAGCTTAAGGTCCCTCTCCTGATAGTCAATCTTTCAGGGGATTAGATGTAAATTCTTTGACATATTGCTGGTCTCTTAGGGACTTTCCATAGCTGCATTCCACCAAAATGGTGTAACTTTTGATCAGTGCATGGGGGGTGGGCTCATGAGTGTAGATGATGGAACACTTGAAGAAGCTGGGCCTTGTATGGGACTCACTGCTGCCAGATATACTAATGATCAGACCTCTTCACATTGAGAACTAAATGCAGAACTCATTCCTTTGATAAATTAATGTCTTCCCTCTATAAATTCTTCACAAACCACATCCACTTCGACAAACAAAACATATGAACTAATTAAGCTATATTTCTCCTATGGATTGGGAATGAAGATAAAATGATAGTATTGTTTTTGTTTTTTTTAGTTTTAAGTACATTGAAGGCATTTTAATAATATGGTATTGAAGGCCATATAAATACCTAGATAGTTGAACCAAAAATTATGTAATCACAGACCAGAACTTTGCAATTTGTTTTCTTTCCTTTTTTAATGGTAGGCAGCTGAGGAAGTGATCTGACCTTTAAGAATGCAATAGAACAATCCATTTAGTTTCTTTAGCTATGGGTCAAGCCCTACAATCTTACTCCATCTTTACTATAGAAAATCTCCCATTGGAGTTTGTGGGAGTTTTCCCTGAGTGAAGGCCAACTCTGACTACAGGAATGGACACTTCCTACATTTTCTTGTCTTGTCTTTCAAAATGAAAAACATAATTCCAAGCTAGAAGGGCCAAAACTTGTTCACTTCAGGAGGCCTGTTTGCATGAGTAATATGAGTGGGCTATGTACTAACATATGTCAGTGCCAAAAACCTATAAAAGATCCACTGAATTGTGTTTAAATAACTTAAGTTTATCCATAAAGTTTCTAATACTGAAGGCTTTACTCAGGCAGAGCTTAAAGGGATTTGTCAAAGATATAAATGGACATTTTGCAAAAGTGAGAACAGCAATATCTGGCTCAAAGGGACAGATCTGGGCAAATTATTTGGCTGGCAATTATGAAAACAGTGGTGTTCACCTTTAATAAAGGGAACCTTTATAGTAACTCTTTTCACATTACACAATTTTTTTCAAGTAAAATAAATCCTAGGGTCAGATTCTGCCACCCTAACACATGTGATATTGTACCTTGCATTGTGGTTAGTCCTGTTGAAACAGTGGCATTGCTTGTGAAGTAAGATACTGATCAACATGAGGAAGGGCAGCAGAACCTGACCTTTTTAATGATTGTCTGTGTGCCCTGTGCTCTCTGTCCTTTGTAGTGACTAGGCCTTATAGAGTGGTTTATGAGGTTAATCTTATGCAGGGATTGGTAACCGGCGGGTTGGGCCAGTTTGTTTACCTGCTACGTCTGTAGGTTCAGCCCATCATGGCTCCCACTGGCCACAGTTCACTGCTGCAGGCCACTGGGGGCTGCGGGAAGCGGCAAAGGCTGAGGGATGTGCTGGCTGCGGCTTCCCCCAGCACCCATTGGCCTGGAGCGGCGAACCGCAGCCAGTGGGAGCTGCGATTGGCCGAACCTGTGAATGCAGCAGATAAACAAACCAGCCCCGCCTGCCAGGGGGCTTACCCTGGCAGGCCGCTTGCCAAAGGTTGCTGATCCCTGCTCTAACTTTTGTGTTAAGGACCCTGTCTGCTTTAGTTCAAGCACCTAGAGGCTCATGCTTTTAGAATCAGAGATCCCAGATTGAATCTGTGCTGCTAATGGCCCATGTAGGGGCAATGCATTACATCCACATCTTTTATTCAGTGTAATTCCTGACTTCTTAAATTGTTATAAATATCAGATTGTCTACTGTTTTTTGGTTTTGCTTTTTAAAAAAAAGACAAGCAGGTATAAGGAGGCTGTAACCGTGCCTCAGTGGGTCACAACTGAGGATTCCAAATTCAGAACAAACTGCTGAGAAATAGGGCAGATATATTCAAGCCTGGTGGCTAATCCCCAATAGGACATACCAAACCAGCAACAAAAGTAAACTTCTGTTTCACCACACTGGCTAATAAGTCATAAAAGTAGTTTCCTTGGGCATCCCAGTCCTTGTATTACTAGCAAAAAACACTGGATTTAAAGGTGTGGTTCTTTACAACCAGACTAATCAAATAAATGGTGGTTCTGATCCCAAAGGACCAGCCACACACCCAGGTCAATACATAAGTTAGATCTTACCCAAAAATCAAACTGTTGCTAATCCTTTAGTATCAAATCTAAAGGTTTATTTCTAAAAAGAAAGGAAGGTGAGAGTTAAAATTGGTTCAATGAATCAAATACAGTAATTGCAAAGTTCTTGGTTCAGGCTTGTAGCAGTGATGGAATAAACTGCTGGCTTAAATCAAGTCTCCGGCTGCTTCCAATCATTGGAAGGACCACAGGCCATTAGGTAGAATGCACCTATTAGTGTAGTCCATAATTCAGAGGTTTGGGCAAGAAAGAGGCTGGAGCAGGATAGAGGCCTTTTATAGTTTCTGCCATTTGGAGGGCATCCCATTTTTCTTACTGGGGAAAATTACAGGAGCAAGATCGAGTTTGGAGTCACATGGACAAGTCCCATGTCCATGCATTTTGCCTGGTTACAGCAGGAAATTCCATTAAGTGTAGATGGGTGTCTCCCATGGTCCATTGTCAGTTAAGTTCTTTTAATGGGCCACTCAATTTGAATAGTCCCTCCAAGATGTGCTGGCTAGCTACCTTGTGGGCAGTGTCCCAGGAGCAAACATTTGAAATCCAGGTATAGAGCCAATACTTATAACTTCAAAAATAAAAATGATTATATATACAGATAGCATAATTGTAACCAGCAAGTCATAACCTTTTCATAGACACCTCACTTGACAACCTTTGTATGAGTTTTGCTGCAAATATATAACAGCGGTTGCAACAATGATCTATATGGTCATATTTTAGTCAGATAACATCACAGAGGCATTAGATATCAATAGGGCACTGCTGACACAGAAGGGAGGGACTTTCTGCTGATAAGATGATACTTGCTAGAATGTGCAGAATGCCCCATAAACCTGTCCTTGTTTGGTGTTTGTGCCCTATTGAAAATGAGACACTATCTTGGGAGTAGGCATAATGCCATCTAATTACAACAACATGACCGTAGGCAAGAGAATGAGTGAGCATCCTTTGTTTGCAAGAAGCCTGACACTTTCAGAAATGTTGAAAGGGTAGCAGTTGGACCCTTCCCACTAACGTCAAGTGATTTTTCTCAATGTTGGATTAACATTCAAGGTTGAAAGCCTAACTTGCATTTCTTCAGAAGATGGGTTGTAGGAACTGGTGAATCAGGAACAAGCGATCCACAGGAGACTTTTATAAAATCTACTGCTGTGACTTGAGTGGAACTAGATAAGAAATGGATTCAGCTATTTTCCTTAGACTGTTACTACTTAATAGAACATTAAAATAGGATAAGCTATGGCAAAATTATGAATCTTTGTGGTTATTAGAAGAGGCGAGGAGGGGAATTTTGTGAGCTGCTGACAGCAGCTAAAACTCCTGAGAACTGTAAAGAACTATTTTTTTAATATAATCCCACAGACTGCTTGTGCTTTACACATAAAACAGACCTGGCCCCTGTCCTAGTAATCTTATAATTTAAACAGAAGAAAGGTAGAAAAAAGAGAGAAACGAAGAAAGGAATTGTGATTAAATGGCAGTGTGAAGTTGTCTTGTCACTCCTTTTTTCTTTAAGTAAACTATGATGTGATTAGAGGTCAGAAGTCCAGTGTTTAAAGTCCTCAGTCAAGAAGTGTATTTTGAAGAGGGAATTGAAAGAGGAGTAGGTAAAGGCATGAAAGACTTGGTCAAAGAGAGGGTTGCAGGCGTACAGGGCAGTGTGAGAAGAGGAGAGAGTGAAAGGTACAAAGGGAAAGTGGGAACAGATGAGCAGAGGGGTAGAAGAAGCTAGACTGTCCTTGAAAGCAGGGACAAGGAATTACATGAGATGTGGAGCTATGGGAAGCCAGCAAAGGAATGAAAGATGAGGCATAACCAACACCTAGACATGGGGTTTTGTAGTAGGGGAATAAAGATTTTGGAGATACTGTACATATTTTGCATTTGACAATTTGGGGGACAAAAGAGAAATTAATAGGAGACCTATACAAAATTGAGAATGTCTGGCCTAAAGCCACAGCTGACAGGGATTTCAGAATCAAGAAGATGGCTTCTTCTAGTCCTAGCTCATGCTGTTATGCCTCAAGATGACAGGAGAACATGGAATGCATAATCAGTCTGTAGGATAACTCTCTGTGTATGTGTGTGTTTCTCTGCTGTAACCTTTGGATACCTAAATAAACCCCAAAACAAATAAACCATACAAGCCTGCATAGTTAATACTAATAAAATACCTGGGCAAAATGACACAAGTTGGAGGTAGATTGTGAAGCCTTCACTCTAAACAATATGTCCTTTGTGGGTTTAGGTCAAGCCACTGATGGTTTATTTTCTAATAGTTCTTCTGGGTATTTAATTTTTATTATTATTTTCTTCCTTTGCAGAAGAAACTTCTTCCCATGCCCCCCTACATTTTTGTTTTGTTTTTTTATGATATGCTGCAGTGCCTTTGTCATAAATATAAAGGGAAGGGTAAACACCTTTAAAATCCCTCCTGGCCAGAGGAAAAACCCTTTCACCTGTAAAGGGTTAAGAAGCTAGGATAACCTCACTGGCACCTGACCAAAATGACCAATGAGGAGACAAGATACTTTCAAAGCTGGAGTGGGGTGAGAAACAAAGGTTCTCTCTGTCTGTGTGATGCTTTTGCCTGGAACAGAAAGGAATGGAGTCTTAGAACTTAGTAAGTAATCTAGCTACATATGTGTTAGATTCTGTTTTGTTGAAATGGCTGAGAAAATAAGCTGTGCTGAATGGAATGTATATTCCTGCTTTTGTGTCTTTTTGTAACTTAAGGTTTTGCCTAGAGGGATTCTCTATGTTTTGAATCTGATTACCCTGTAAGGTATTTACCATCCTGATTTTACAGAGGTGATTCTTTTACTTTTTCTTTCATTAAAATTCTTCTTTTAAGAACCTGATTGCTTTTTTCATTGTTCTTAAGATCCAAGGGTTTGGGTCTGTGCTCACCGATGCAAATTGGTGAGGATTTTTATCAAGCCTTCCCCAGGAAAGGGGGCGTAGGCTTTGGGGAGGATTTTGGGGGGAAAGACGATTCCAAGCAGTCTCTTTCCCAGTTATATATTTGTTAGATGCTTGATGGTAGCAGCAAATAAAGTCCAAGGGCAAAAGGTAAGATAGTTTGTATCTTGGGGAAGTTTTAACTTAAGCTGATAAAAATAAGCTTAGGGAGTTTTCATGCAGGTCCCCACATCTGTAGCCTAGAGTTCAGAGTGGAGAAGGAACCTTGACAGCCTTGAACTCCAAAGTTGAACGCAATTCTAGATAATCTCTTCAGTGCTGTTTGACATTGGTGTGATGGCTCAAGTATGCTTTTTTCCATATTGGAATGCTGCAACATGAAGACACAATATAATGTGGTGGCAAAAATTGAGACAATTTCAGCTTCTAGAAATAAGTCTAAAGAAATCAGTATTAATTACATTACTCCACTGTGTGCTAATATACTTGCCTTTGGCTCAAGGAATACCTTTAAATACTTGAATTGCTTCAGATCATTATGTGGTCAATTTGAACAATGTTTCAAATGGTTTTGCCTTCTTGTTTTATGTTAATTTTCTTGTGGTATGTGTATTTGCAATAGCATTTCATTTCCTTAGCATGAAAGAATTGTTTCTTGACAAACAAACTTTTCAAACAATTTTTAAATGTGATTTGAAGTTCCTAAAGTCTTGCTTGAGCTCTGCTGTTGATGTCTCAAAGGAGTAAAACATACATAGCAACCCCTCCAAAAAGATTCTCTCAAAAGAACGTATTAAAGATGAAATATAAGGATTTTTAGATCAAAAGGATAATGATTCTTTAAAATCTTTACTATGTGATAAATTATTCTGAAGGTATTATAAAAATGTACAAACTTGCACAAGGGAATAGCGGAAAAAGTTGGTAGTGACTTTGAAATTATTATAAACACAGAACTAAAGACATACTGTACTTTCATAAGTTTATTTGTTTTAACCAATAAACTAGAAGTCTATAAATATGCACTTTAGACCTTTTCTGCTTGTCAGTCTGAGAAAAATATAGGGATAAGATAACATTTTGGGAGTCTTTATATAGCTTAAAATATTTTGTTTTTTATCAGGAGATTGACATAGATGACACTGATATGACCAAAGAAATCAGGAGTAAGAACTGAGATCAGAGGATAATAATACTGTAGTGACTTTCTTCAGAGGACAAATATCGTCCTTTTAGTGTCACTTAAATCTTGATACATGTATAAATGAGGCTCCAAGCATTTTGGTTAAATTATAAAATCAAGATTTCTCTAAAAATTAAGCTAACCTAGTAACATATGTCATTATGGTCATAAGTGGTGCATTTCTAACAATAGTTTTACTAAAACTCTCCCAGTTCAATAATTGTGACCAACTTCAGCCATTTGATATAAGCACACAACTCCCACTGAGTTCTGTGATGATCAGGCACTCACAACCAAGGCCCATAATGTCTAATTTTATGATAATTTCTACCTCTCATTTTTATCTGAGCAATATCTTTAACTCACCATGCTTAAAATGTATTTCTGGATGCAATATATTATTTATATTGCTCAATTATTTATTTTTGCATCTTTTCTCCATTTTGGTGTATGTATTTATATTTACTTTAATGATGATTAGACATTTTGCAAGATGTTGTGTGTGAAACTATTTATTTTCAGGCATTATTTCTTTAAGCATATTTATTATATTGAACTATAGAGCTTCAGGTCTTTCTACTCACAGGTACAATTGTGACCACATGAGAGAATCAGGAAAATAATAAATGTTGTAGTAAAGTGTTTCCTTCAGTTATATATGTTACCTAAGTGTCTTGTAAAGAAGTTGTGTACACAGTGCAGCACAATATTGAGTTTTAATTCTCTACTCCCCTACCACACACACACACAGATTACGGATGAATGTTCTTACTCCACCTGTTTGTAGTTGTTCCTTAATGAAAGCATAATTTAGTTAGTTGATTGTCCAAATGATGCTTGTTTACCCACTACGCTTCCATTATAATAATAAACAGCTCTGTGGAAATTGCATTGCTGTCCATTTTGTCATGAGTCTAAATTTGCATATAGTCAAATAGTACACCTAGGTTCAAAATAGGGTTAGCTAATTCTGTGAATGAGAATGTGATTTACAGTTAACAGGATTGTTGCACGCGAGGAGGGGCATAGCACAATTGAGGACCAAGTACTGCCTGCTGCCATAGTTTGGCTATAGGATGTGATTGGACCAATGATCTTATCCAGTGTGGCAAATCTTATAGAACTAGGAACCTGGAAGTGTGTGACCTTCTCAGCTTGTACTCTTTTCCTATAGCCATCTGGGTATCTCTGATTTTCTAAGAAGGAAAGAGGCTTGCATACCAAAATACATTGTTATAATTTGTTTGATTACTGACTTGCTGTTGACATTTGAGAGGAATTCACATCTGTTCTATGTATGAAATTAATCCCTCACCCATCCCACAAAGCCCAAGTGGACTCCATCAATACCCTGAACTGTGAGCTTCATGTGGTTTGTTCAACAAGATTTCTTTTTCTTGGCAAACTTTTTGTAATAAATATTCTAATGAAAGATACAAAGACACACATGCCTACAACCCAGTTGAAAGAACACAATGCAAATACCGTGAAACCTGTCTTAACAGATCAACCACAGCAGAAATAAACAGCAGGAAAGAAGAGAATTTGAATTGAAACCTCAATACGAGCTATGTGAGGAAGGCTTATAAAACAGATATTTTGTAATAAAGTTGAAGTCTATATCATAGTGAGTTCTACTTTTTCAAGGTATGTTTTCCTTCAG
The DNA here is from genome assembly GCF_965140285.1 of Lepidochelys kempii. Taxonomy (NCBI): domain Eukaryota; kingdom Metazoa; phylum Chordata; order Testudines; family Cheloniidae; genus Lepidochelys; species Lepidochelys kempii. The sequence continues at coordinate 28,501,393 of NC_136387.1, forward strand.
TAATTATGAAGAGAGTTGTTAGCACCACTGGACTGCACCAACTTTGACCATGTAAACTCTGTGTACAGCAGCCACAGTAAATCATGATAAAGTTTTGCAAATCAAGCAAATAACTATTCAAAATTTGTAATTGGGTTCAGTTTTTGAAACAATTGACCTGGGGTTAAAAACAAAAACCTTGACTCCCCAGATGTATAAAAGTTTAATTTAACACATGTAATCCTAACTTACTTATTTAAAGGGTGCTACTGAGAAACTTTTAGTAATGAGTAAAAGTGTCAAGGTAGTCTATCCACAACAATTGCCACAATCCCTGGGCAGCCATGTATAAGTAATGTGTTGCAGTCATTAAAAAGTATTCCAAATGGTGATAGTCAATGTAGTATCTACACCTGAATGTGCAGTTCTAACTGGCATGTGTAGTTCTACTGAAGCCAATGTGTCTACTTGCATGAGCAGCTACTCGCCAGCATGAGGAATGATTGCACAACTGGGCTCTTTATGAATAAATTCTTTCTTATACTATTGTGCTCTGGAAACACTTGATTTCAGTTAGTTTCTGAAATTCCATGGATTAAAATGACAAATGTCATTTTTCTACATGATACTTTTTAGTATGACATCATTCAAAAGTGCAGTTCAGTAAGTGACTTGTGATAATACTATACTAAGGTCTTTAGGAAAGATTGATTCAATTAAGTAGGTTCATTTCAGTTGCTATTACTTTAAGTGATGCCATAATGTACTTGAGAAGCAGTCCTTAGTTAATAATGGCAAGATCACTGAGCACATTGACGATGTGCTCAAGTACTCGTTCATATTGTAGATCAGGTATCCGGAAATAAAGGGTATCAACTAATCCATGGGTAGTGTATTTGTCTAAAAATAAATTTCAATGTCATCCACACATTTCTGTTTAGTAATATCAGGTGATGTAACCTGATATGATGCTCTGTAGTCACTAGGAGTCAAATTATTTCTCCCCAGTAAATTCGATCTTTGGCCTAGAGCCATATAAGACTTGGAGGATGTAATCTGGTTTGTCTGTTTCTTCATCCACCCGGTGTGTTTTGCCATAATCCCAGACTGTATGGTCTCTCGTGAATAACTTTGTTCTGCTCGTGTGTTTGGTGTCTAGCACAATGAAGCCATGAACCCTAATTGAAGCCTCTAGTTGCTTCTGCAATATAAATAACCAACAGTGTTCTCCACCTGAACAGGGTATGGAAAAACTGCATAGCCACTGTGTGGCTGCTATTTCTGCCTTTGTCCTATAGTATTGATAACTAGCATTGTGCAGGCACCTGGGCCAATGGATCTATGTAATTCATTTATCCATTGATTACTCTGTGATCTTCTCCAGTCCTCCACACTTCCTTGGAGAGAGCTACCCAGTGCTACAGCAAACAGTGGCGTGGAGTCCACCAGTACAGTTTCTACTAGAGCGCAGTCTGAATATATAGTTTATTTTATACTTGTGCTTAGAAGGGATGAGTTACTATTTTTGCTACTACTGTTGGGATGACACAATTGTTGCCACATTTTTGCGAGTGGTTATTTGTAACCTACCTGTCATTTAGGATTTACAAACAAGAAAACAGAAGTGATGCTTTGATGTTGATTGCATTGTACAGGGAATAAGAGGAAAAGTGAAAATTTCACAGGGAAATTACTACACAGGAAAAATGACTGGGTTCCTGAGGATTTAAAGTGAAATATCAAATTTACAAGCATTTTACATAATGACAGGATGACAATACCAGAAACCATAACTGTGATCTGTTCAATACAGCATCTTTATATGTGATTTCCACCCCCCTCACACACTTCTGTCCACTCCTCTCCCCTTTCCCCCAGGAATTTGAAAGAACATTTTCCAGACTGACTTTATTCTACAATTTGTGTGAGAGAAACTGAAATTTATCTACTTGCAATGCATATGCCTCTCACCTCAATCTATTTAAAACTTAACTAAATATATAAAGACTGCCATTTGAGTAGGATGGTGTCACCTGGACTGTTTAGGGAAGATGCAAAAATTAATTGTCCCTAGTTTTATAAGTGGTACTGTTCTTCCAGGCCATAGCATATGGTATCTGTGAGTGTATGTGGACGATTCTTCAACATACTAATAAACAGCTCCAAGACAGGACGTCAGATCTGGTAAATCAATTTATTAGAAATATATTAGACCTAATCCTGATTAGGAAAATAGCAATCAAAGTCTTCAACTCCCTTTTCATTTGTGGAGACAGATGGCATATCTATTCAACGGCAAATATCCAAAAAAAAAAAAAAAAGTATCTTTCAAAATGTGGCAATCAGAATAATCTTGGAAAGGAGACCTAATAAGCCATATGTTCAGTGAATTTACTCATTTTGTTCTGAGGTATAGACATAAAATTCACCCTTCTGCTCTTTTGCAATTTAACAATTCCCTTATTACCTGGTAAACAATTAAAACATTTAACAAAGCTCTGGATATGTCATATAGTATCCAAATACAGTGACCAGATTTTACGTAGTTAAAATGTAAATGTATTTAGGTTAACAGTCTGTAGTTTACATAGTTTCTCTCTGTGGACTTCATGCGTTTGAAGATCAGATCTACTGGCAGCTTCCTTGATATACATAAAACAGATCTAAAATTATTTTAAATAGAAACTCTCTGAGGAATGTATCTTCTTTCTCATTCTGTTGTACTGACATTGCAGATGTGCCAAACTGTTTGGCAGTATTATAAATGCATTAGTGAAACACTAACGTATTCTCCAACAAATATAGGGAGTTCAGGAGGTTTTCTATACCCATCTTGCACCTACTCATTTTATTTAATTCATGTAATTGGCATGCTGTTCTGCTTTTACAGCTTGTTAAAATGAGATGAGAAAATGGTTGGAGCTAATAGCTGATGGAAAAATCCTTCCCAGTGTAGGTAGGCAGGACAGCTATTGCATTGCTTGCTTAAAGCATAAAACTTTCCCAGTGAACAGCTGTGATTAAAAGTGTGCATGTGCGCATGTGTAATTCATTTGTATATGTAGGAAAGCAGGCCTGTTGTATATGGATTTATAGAAATGCCCATGGTTTAAAAACAATTCTAGATCCAGAAACAGCAAACTTTTCCTAATGTTTTCATAATACAGAATTCCACACAAGTGGAGCCTCTATTCTGCTAATACAAATGTTCACCTTGCTAGTTGGGCTGCAAGACTGAGTCCAAATGAGTAGAAGGAAAGAAAGATCCTCAGTGGCTGGGGCGGTGCTACAGGTGCTGCTCTAGGTTCCTCTTCCCATTCCCTGCAGCACGTGTTCCTTCTCTTGGTGCGTGGGTAGATTATCCTGCTTGATGTGCCTACTCTTAGTGCCATTGGACTGTGGAGCCAGGAGGGACTGGGTGATTGGTTTATGCCTGCTGGGGCAGGTGGAAAAGAGTAGCTTCTGCTTTCTCTTATTCCTGAGAAATAGCCATTTTGAGCTCTTTTGCTTATTGCCAGTCTGGCTCTGTTCCTGCCTCACCCTTTCCCATCCCTAATGCCTAATGAGATAGATCTCTTATGATGCCAGGGGGTAGGCTGATCCCAAAGCTGTGTTTGGAGTCTGAAAGGGATGTTTTTCTCATGTTCTGTCTGGAATCTGGGAGGTCCAGTTTTGGGTGGTTTAAAATGCATTGTTGTAACTTTGATAGGTTTAAAAGGGTCTGATGTGTTGTTCCTGTAACCTAATGGACTGTTTGGGCATGGGCCCAGAGAGTGACATAGCACAGTGGGGGAATATTTCCCCACGTCTCTCGCAGCACGTGATTCCCTACCCCTGGAACGGTGGAGGGGAGCAGGTTGGGGGGACTTTGGCTTCAAGCTCAGGCCTCTGGGCACAGATGAGGGTGTAGATGGAGCATTGCCCTCATATCTGCCTTCAGGTTTGTTGAACTTGGGGCCATGGATGAAATCCACACTGGAACAGCCCTCCTGGGTAGTTTGGGGGGAATGGTCCCTGTTGGTAAAGAGTTTTAATAAAGTTGCATCTTCTGGATTTAATGATACCATGGTGAACATAGAAACAGTGATACATGTCAGCATCAAATAACTATTTATTTGGGCTTTTTCTTTGTTAAAGTAGGAGAAACTTTCCCGTTACAAATTGTTATAGTCCATGTGATGCTATTTTTGTAGGGTTTAGTTAAGAATTAACTTAGTCCATGAGAACTTCTTGAGAAATATACTTTAAATTCCTTTTTTAAAGTCCTTTTTAAATTTTCAGATAATAAAACGGATCCCTACTTCACTTGTGTATATATATGTGCAAATGGAAGGACAACATTTTAGAGGTATAATTGCTATGTAACATACTTTGCTATTCCCTTCCCTTTTTCATTTCCCTTTAATTCTAGATATATCCTACTTCCCATTGTCAAAGTGTAATGAGACTAAAGCTAACAGTGCTCAGTTAACTATAAAACATATATGTGAATATAAGAGTATTTCCTTCACATATCTTTGCTTAAATATTGCCAACACTTCTGTTTCAGCCAGGGAGTCGTATGGAGATCCTTTCTTGGGTAAGAGGGGGGATGAGAAAGAAATCACATTCTCTTTTGTACCGTTATTACCCACTTTAAATGTATTAAAACCGTCAATTATAGTTTGTGCACAATTAATTCTTTTTAGCTGTGGTTTAAAGTATACTAGGTTTTCGTGTCAACGCTATTGAGCGTGCATCACACTTGATAGCTCTTATTTGTTGTGAAAGGAAAAAGTAGCTCATATCTAACCCTCTTTGAATGGATTTGTCTTGTGTAGCAGGTGAATCCTGCTTCCAATGGCACCTTATGCTTTTCATCCCCCATATCAGGTGATATATAAATGCCAGTGATAGTCTATTTGAGGAACTTCAGAAAACGAAACCCAATACAATTGTTTTAGGTTTCAACTTACTTTGAAAATGTATAAGATCAGATATAGTTTACTGGGAATTTCATAATTGCCAATACACCCACCTATTCCCCTGGATATTCCAACCACATAGAAGGATTTCAATGACAATAAAATCAGTAATTGTATTGAGAGATTGTATGAGGAGAGAGATATGGCATATCCTATCCTATTAGGAGATGCATACTGTATGCCTAGCATAGAGAACTTAAATTCCTTCCTTACTTTAATAAGGCAATTTGAATATGTCACCAAATTTCTGTTTTGATATCTTCTAATACATTCAAATTAGCACTGTGCAAACCTTTTTCACGCAAATGAAGACACACTAGTGAAAATGTCAGTCCAAAATTCTAAACCAAGTTGGTACAAACTATGAGTGAGCCCTGCCAAACCAAAGCCTCACTGATCTGTGTTCAACTAAGTCTTGCAAAACCATAGGGATATGTTTAAGCCCTAATTTAAGTGATTTTTGCCAGTACATAAGCTTCCTTTTTATTTTATGTTTTGGCAAACTAGGTGTCCCTGATTTTCTTGCATAATCTTGAAATCACACCTTTTGGGATTATACTCTCTAAACAAAGAGTTCGGTCATGGTGTGTTTTATTTTTTTTTAAGTCTATTGGGCATAAAAATGGAACATGTGATGGGGGTGTAGGTGTAACATCAGATCTTCAAAACATAAGGATAAATGACCTAGTTGATAGTGAGCTACATGCAAGTATGTGGGGTCCTGAATCTGGCCTGTGGCCTCTATATTTATGTGCCTGTAGCTTTGTGCACAAAATCAATTGCATGAAACGTTTTGTAGACATTGTTTGTGCATGTCACGCAATTCAAAGAATTTACTTCTGCAAATCGCTTTTTTGGGGTGTTTAGTTTATCATTTCTGCATGCAGATAAGTTGCACATGAACAACTATAGACCATGATGTGAAAGTATGCTCTCCTGCTTGTTAGTGTTTTAAAATCATCTAATTTCTTCTTGTGCTCCTATTGTATCTTAATCTATGAACACCTGCAGTTTTTCAGCTTCATAAATTCTCTGACTGGTTATTGTGAAAGACTCCTGGTGTACCTCATTTGCACTCAGACTTGTATTGGTTTTGCCAATGGGTGACCTTCATTGCTTAGTTCAATCATATCTATAGGCATACTGGCCTAATCCAACTACAATGTTGTCTTTCCGACATCCTCTGGCAAAAAATACTGCTGCATCACCTTGCCCTCTTAAGGTACAATAATACCCAATAATATTTTCTAGGACTAGAAAAAGTGCCTATTCCAGACACTGTAAAAATTAGCTGGATCACTATACACATCCACCAAATGGTCTTATTAAATGGCTTCTTGCATCTTCCTCCAAAGCATCTCTTACTGGCCACTATTGAAGTTCTTCCTCCCACGCTGAGCCATTTGTGACCTACCAACCTAACAGTCACCTCTTCCCCCATTTATGCCTTCCCACTGTCTCCAAAATATGTTGTAAATGATCCATAGCTCTGTTTTCAAGTGCCTTAGTGATGTAATTCTGGCCAACTCAGTTCCTGACTTGACTGGGTTATTGGCAGGAGTAAAAGAGGGCAAGTCTGACTCTTGGGTGGAATGAGGCATAGAAATAAACTTGGTGGTACTTTTTTTTTCTGTAGCAGTATATTTTCTCTTTAATCTTTATTTCTATAAAATAACTTCTGCTCTTCTCCACAGTTTACTCTGCTGCATCTAAGTCAGTGGTTCTCAAACTTTTTTTTCCATGGACCACTTGAAAATTGCTGAGGGTCTTGGCGGACCACTTAATGATCTTTTCAAATGTTGTTTGTACCGTTAGCTAACTACTGTAAAGTGCTTTGGATAAAAGTGCTATATATAAAAAACCTTAATAATAATTTACACTATTTTTGTTCTACAAATAAAAGCACACAACGCATATTTTAATATCAGTAGTTTTACTTTTCTAATGTGATGGATGTGCCCTCTCTCCCCCGCTGTGGCAGCCCCCAAGCTGGGGCTGGGAAAGATGTGGCGGGGTCTCTCCCTCTCTCCCCCACCACAGCAGCCGCAGAGTTGAAGCTGGGAAGGAGGGTCATCTCTCCTCTCAGCCCTGGAGCTGAGGAAAGTCGCCTCTTTCTCTGGCCACCGCAGCCTTGCACGTCCCAAATTCCCTCCACCCTCTCTTCTCACCACACTGCCCCTTCCCACCTACCCCTTATTCCCCCCAAGGCCACCACCTCACCTTACATGTGCATCTTCTCCAGGGTCCATACACCTAATTAGTGGAGCCACGCCTGAGCGGCTCCACTAATTAGGTGGGTGGCCCTTCATTTTCTTGTGTGTGGTCGCCCAGGCACGCATCTTAGAGGGAACTGTCTGCGGACCACCTGAATGGAGCTCAGTTTGAGAACCTCTGCTCTAGGTGATGCATGATCATTCTCTTGGTAGTCCACTTCATAGTTTGCTTTGGGGTGAGGTGCCATATTTGACTCAATAACATTTTTTTTTGTCCCCAGAGTAGGAAGTGTATCCTACTATCTGTCTGTAATGCCCTTAAAGTATTGCTGGTGCCAGAAACCAGTTAGTGCATCTGTATGAATAGTAGCTGGAAAATAAATGAAGAAATACCCTATTTATTTTAGGTTTCAGAGTAGCAGCCGGGTTGGTCTATATTCGCAAAAAGAAAAGGAGTACTTGTGGCACCTTAGAGACTAACAAATTTATATGAGCATAAGCTTTCGTGAGCTACAGCTCAAATAAATTTGTTAGTCTTTAAGGTGCCACAAGTACTCCTTTTCTTTTTGCCTATTTATTTTAGTTGTCTTTGAGTCCTATTTCCACCCCAAAATCCAAGTGAACTTTATTTCTGGAAGAGGTATGGAAGGTATAGCTTAAAATTTTCAAAAGCACCTAAGTCACATTTGAAAATGGGTCTGAGGAGCGTACGTCTCATTGAAAATTGAGGGCCTAAGTCATTTAAACATTCCTGAAAAATTTACCCTTGATTTATTCAGCGATGAATGAAAATAGTTCAGGCCTCTTCCCATACAATCAGTGGATTCAGTATGTGAAGAGCTATTTTTGTAAAGGTGTTTCTAATTGTTTTTATCTCAGATTTGTTTTCAGAGTATTGCCAATTTAATCTCCTGCGATTTGAATCATTGTCATATATAATATGCCATCTGAGTCCTTCACCAATTGTAAGCAGTTAAGAAGTATCTTTATTACACTATTAATTTTTAAACAATGGCGAAATAGTCAGTTTGTGATCCTGCATACCATCATTCTGCCATCTCCTAGATCGCCTTTTCCATCTTTAACCAGTATCAGACACTTGAGTACTAAGAGGTTTGCAAGCTGTCTGAGGCAAAGTAAGCTAAACATACAGAGATCTACTAAGGATCATTGTGCCATCCAGAGTGACTGCAGTTGATGACCTCACATTAGGCATTGTGTAGTGAAGTTCACAGATCTGCCTCGATAGTGTTAATCCACAAATCTCTGAGGAGGGCCCCTGTGGGTGGCACCAGGTAGGGTCAGGTTGTGTACTCTTTCGTGCGTCAATGGAGAGTTTAAGAGCATGGTGTGATGGGTTGGCTTTGTCCATCATAGGGACACGACTGAAGAGCATGCAACACCGCTTTTGAATATAATCAGAGGATTGAAAGAAAGCCAGATCTTTGCAAGATTGACATTGTGAGAAATGTCAAACGTGGTATGCTCAGGATTTGGTGCTAACAGCACATATGGAGTGCCTCTAGCCTCTTCCAGTCTGCCTGTAAGAGGGTCCAGGTTTCTGACCCGTACAGCAATACAGTACACAGGTTTGATAGATCCCTGAGGCAAAGGGAAATATTAAAGGATTTTTTATGTGTGACCATAATGTTCCCCATTATGCCTGCTGAATCCAAGCATTTCATGATAAATTCCCTTGGCTTTTGGCCAGCCTAGAACCTCCTGAAACATTCTGGTAGGTCTGTCAGTTTAGTTACAGCCTAGGATATTTCTCACCCTCTTGGGAAGATGAGCACACAACCAGATAATATGTCACTGAAATAAATAAGGCAAGGCTATGAGCCATGATGAAATATGCCAAAGAAAGAAACTATAAAGAAAGAAAATCCACTGTGGAGGATGGTTGTTTGGTATTCTTTCTAACAAGTTGCCACTTCTGTACAGTGGGAAAATGGTGTCTGAGATGTCAAAGGAAATTCTTCTTTAATAAAGTGAGCAAAAATCATCACATTGCTGTGTTTATTAATGTTTGCTTTTCCGCAGCATTAAATTAAAGATGGTATTTGGAAGAAAAACGAAAGCTCCTGGATATTTTTTTAATTAAAGTCATCTGTGTAAATAGTTTTCTAGTGCTTTTTACTACTCTCTACCTTTGCACTTTTAGGGTTTATTTAAGTATCTTGAAAGAGTAAACAAAATGTGGAATAAGGTTATCTAATTACAAGACTATTCCCAGCAAAAGGCTCAGTCTTGCAGTCTAAATATCAACATAAATCTTGTAGACAAAAATATCTACAATTTAGCATATGATTTCTGGGACATCGGGTAAGGCCTGCTTCACATGTTAAAAGGACCAATCAAGTGCAATATGCACATTGTAATGTAAAATCTGCCATTTGAATTACATCAAACCCTTATGTTCTGAAAATCAGCTTGCCTTGGAAAATTCTCGGTTGAACTTTCTGCAGTGTGTTTTTGTTACTGCCACACCACCTGGAATTTATCTGAATATACTGTAGTTTTCACTTCTGGAGTGTCAAATAAATCATCATATTTACCCACCTCCAAACTGGACAGTACAAATAAAACTAGAACCGCATGCCTTATGTATGAAACCGGCATGACTTACTGCAATTCTGAGTATAATATCATAAAACATTCAGGATGTGGTTAATACATAACCATCAAAATAACAGAGTGCAATTCTAAATTTATGAGGCTGAACTTAACACTGAATCTCAAATAAGAATCACATTGATTTCTGTAGCGGATGACTTAAAAACACATTAGGTGGCATAACTGCAAGACACTACATTGATTTAAGCATAAATGCATGGCACTCATTACTTCACCACCTAATGTTTCGCAATAATGACCAAAGCTATTGTATATTGATGAAAGGAAAATTATTTGTTTTGTTATATTATAATGCTGAAGGAGATGCCTTGCTTTTGTAAGTAAGTATGATTTTGAATTACGTTTTCTAGCTAGTGACATTGGACACCTTAAGAGGAGTTTACAGTGATTTCTTAAGATAACCATCTAATACATTTTTAGGAAGATGTATTTAGTCCACCCAAGTAACATGCCCCAGTTCAAGAACCCTATTCAGGGTACCCCTTAAGTTGTATTTAATCCATTGAAGTTTGATGGCACGTGCTAAATGATAGGACAGGTATATAAAACTATCTATATTATGGTTGGATAGTGATATACTGCAAAATTTCATCTTTGGCAGAAAGCTCTATGAAGGGGCTTGGGTCAGCTTTTATGGACAGGATTTTGTCCCAGTGCACAATAATGAGATTTGGATTCTTGCCCCTTTTTTGCTGCTGCTGTTGCAGCAGTGCAAATGGGACGTAAAGCAGTCTGGGTTGGTTTGCTTTAACTTTTAGGTTGGTTCAGCCCTTAGTACCCCCCAGGACCCATGGCAGCAGTAAAGGTAGCTTAGGTCTTGTCTGCCTCTCAGCACAGCAGAGGTTCCAGTCCTAATCACATATGGTTAATAGGGCTGAAAGCAAATCTAATTGTGAATCCAGTCTAAGCTCTTAAAAACTAGAGGTATCAATTTTTACTCCTAAGATGTTCAAATACAACAGGCTGTGTGTTCAACTGAAATAGTATATGGTTACTTTGTATGCAATAATTGCATCTAAAATATAGATAGTATAGGCCTGATCTGAGAGCTGATGACCGCTTCTTGGGCAGTGCTGAATGCCTTTCCTCCTATTAACTTCACCTATTTCTTTATTAGCTCAGCATCTTTCAGGATAAGACCCTTTGACCTTGTTGCTGAGTTCATTAAGGTCAATGGGAGCAGGATTGGCCCTGTATTTGCCTGGTGTAAAGTTTCACTATGTTCTACTTCAATAGTCAATGTTTTTTGAGGGGGTGGGGAGAGGATGTTGTGATCCTTTCACTTTCATTTTGCATTAATTTTCGATTTACTTATTTTTTCAGATTTTTGATCGTATTAAGTTAATGCATTAGTCTTTGTGACATGCAAAATGGACTGAGATGTTGGGGAATAATGTTTTCTAATTATCATTGACATTCGCAGAGAAGATTAAAATTTAATAAAATTAATTGTCCATATTTGAATGGCTCACTTTGCAGTTAATCATACATCTTTAGTTTCCACTATAGATCTTTTTTTCTTTTCCTGCAGTGTTCTTTCCTTGAACTGCAACTACAATAATCAAGATAACTGACTAAATATTTATAAATATCTTTAAATTAGCATAATGTAAATAGAATGATGTTTAGTGTAAACATTCATTATTTTATTTTAAAATTGTTGGTTGGAGGTCTATCTTAAACTTTTACTTTTTTTAAAGGTAAAATTCCCAATTTACCAGGAAAATATAACTTTTGGAGGTTACATTTAATGGCAAGTAGAGAATACATTGCTTTCACTGCTGTGCATCTCTAGTAATATAATTTTAAGTGCTAGGGCCCCTTGCATCCATTTCTGTATCTATTATTAGTTGATTAAATTAACTGGCTGGATCAGTACAGTGAGAAGAGACACAGTAATGATATTACAGAATTAGTATGCTATGATGAATTGTCAAGAAAAGTAACTGTGACAGCCCTGTGGCCATATGCACTTAGCCATGCAATTTATAGTCATTTGAAAAGCCAAGGACTTTTCAGTTTTGGTTAGGAAATTTGTACTTGCTTTTGACAGAAGTTGAGGGATATGTGTGTACTGAACAAGAGAGGGTTTACAGTGCCAGTATGAAAAGAAATCAAAAGCTTCTCTTCAACTGTTAGCACTTGGGTGATTTGCAGTGAACAAGCCATAGAGAAGGATGCCTTTTATTGTAGCTGTGCCCTTTTATTGTAGCTTTGCCAATTCCTTTAAATAGATTTATATGATAGTGCAGTTCCTTTACAGTTGCAGAAGATAATGTTACTTTGGGTAAGATAAAAGTAAATGCAATCTTGTATCACAATTTTCCTGGTAATGGAGGACTGTAAATCCTGGTGCAGTATATGCAATACTTTTTTAGCAGGACTGCAAATACGGCTGTTTTTTTGTTATTGTTGTTGCTTTTGGTACCTCTGAGCTTCTTAATTACTACTATTTTTAAGCTACTTCAAATGTATTACTTTTTCCTTCATGCAAATATTGGTAAGTAAAATAAACTGATTATCAAATGGCTTCAAAAAGCTTGTGATTATGTAAAAATTGACTCAGGGCCACCTAAGTAGTTAGTACACACTTTTCACCTTGGCCTGTTAATTTGCTGAACAATTTGGAAACTAAATTTAAGACCTTGCTATTACAATACTTAGTATGTTGTGGGGGGGCTTCGTGTGGTGGTTTCTGAGCATTTAAGCCAATACTTTCTCCAGGCACGTTTTCAAATCAGTAATAATCAGAACTTGAATACAAAAATAGTCAGACTATACCAAAGGATACCAGGTCATATATTTCATTCTCTTTCAGAAAGCCTGTTATATCGTATCTCTCTATTAACAGTAGCCTAAATCTGTTATACACAGGGCTAAGATTCCACATGGGACTTCTAAGAATGGAATTAGGTTTCTAGTATTAATTTTGTTTAAATTCATTAAAACTCTGGAGAATGTAGTCAAATTATGGTTTTCTCTGTAACTGTATTGGAGAGTGTGTTTTTTAATATATTATATGACCACTCATCATAATAATTTTGAACTCACTGGTACAAAATAATACATGGCTCTTGCCCTAAGAGTTTACAAATTAATATGTGCTATCTGGTTTTCTGGGGGTATAAACCCCCTGTTCACAGATTCCAATACCATTTCCTAACTCCTACACACCTTACCATCTTGGATCCACTGTTTGCCCTGGTGTTTGCCCCAAAAGAGATTATAGTTACGAAAATACTCTGTTGAGTGGATAATCCTTTATTTACTTGTTTGTCATTAATTTTAACATACATTTATGCAGTAGGACCAAATCCTGGTCCCTCTGAATCCATGGGTAAACTCTCAATGACTTAAATGGTGCGAGGGTCTATAATTTATTTAAGGATTGTGAGTTTAATTAATTTTCTTGTAGGCAGATGTAAACAGTTTTGTTCAACTTGGTCCTTAAAAATTTGTAGTGTTCCACCTCCATGATAGTCTGTCATCAGAGGGGCTGTCAGTGAGTGGTTTCCTCTTGGGAGCCCCCTTGGGCCTCAGGGTAGCCCTCCTAGTGTCCCCTCACCTGAGTTTATCCTCTTGGTTCCTCAGTAAATGAAACAAAGCCCAGTAGCAGTGCCCCTTAGTCTGTTTATTAACTTAAAGTTGAGAAATAAACATGTGTTCCTCCCACCCCCAGTCCTAAGCTGGACATAGCCCCCCACAAACTCCCCTGGTCTTGGGATCTTTCCTGCACAAGCCTTTCTCACTCTGTTGTGTCTCTACATCCTCCTGAGTCTGGTAATCTCTTCCCTGGCACCAAGCTTCCTTCTGCCCTTTATAGGGTTGCAGTGTGATTTGCGTCTGGCCCAGCTGCCCCTCATCATGACAGAGGGGCAAACAGGCCAGACTTGTGTGAGTGGCTCTGTGACATAGCACACTGGGTTGCAATGCCCAGAACAGGGAGCCAGGCCCACTGCCTGGTGTGTGTGGGCTCACTCTGCAGCCCCTACTTACACCAGAAGGCTGCTGCAGGGGATGGTCAGCCCCCATTAGCTCTACCACTGGGTCTAACTTTGTCAAGTCCCTAGTTTCATATCCGTCCCACCTCAATACCAGGATTTAGGTCAGGAGTTTTCTCTGTATGTCTGTTTGGTGACAGACCATCCTGATAGAATCATTCAACCATTAAAATAGTCAAACAATGATCATTTGCCATATCCAGCAGAAAACAAACAAATTGTGTATGTGTATGGTTTGGTTATTTTTTTCCATATTTCAGCCTTTGCTTTATTTTTTGACGTAAAATATATTTTTTAATAAACCACCTTGCCCATTTATCTCTTTCAAACATGAAGGGTAAGATTTTCAGTCTAGTCTTTGCACCAAAAAATGGCTGCTGGAACTTCTTGAATTACACACACTGATAAAGAGGTGCACAGAACTGTACTTGCAGTTAGTTGTGACCATAAATTGTGAGTACTTTAAAAACAAATTGGATCCACACCATACTCGACCAAAAAAAATTAAATCAGATATTGTAACAAATTTCCACATAGAATTTCTTGTGAAAGTGACTGGTCCTTTTGGTCATGATTGCAGTAAATCTGTTTAAATAAAAGCACCTTTGTATTACTGTATTTCATTATTACCTGAGGGAAGGCTTCTGCTGAGGTCACTGTGTCGAAAGCTGCCCTTGCAGAAGATGAGCAAAACTCCGATTGATTTCAGTGGAGGTTGAGTCAGTGCATGTTGCTGGGCCAAAACTTACCCTCAGTGTGTAAAAATAAATAAATAATGAAGAGACATTTGAGACTCAGGTATAGTTTTTTGAGCTACACCACTTTATTTCACAGTGCCTTATAATCGGGACTTCCGTTCTGAAATGCACTACAGTTGTGTGGGTTGGCGAGGTTCAATGTTATCCCTGATCTATGAGTAGTGCAACAGTAAAGATAACTTTTTATGGTCTTGCTTATAAGTTCATATACAAAAGTACTCTGTCCCTGATTGGTGTGTAGTCAGGCTTTTGAAGATTTTTGTTTGGCAGTTGCTTTATAGAGACTCTAGGAACTCACTATAAGATAATAAGTGAAACATTTTATTCCAAAGAAACTGCAAGGGTAGACCTTTAATAATAGTCAAGATTCATAAACAGGGGAGTATGCAAAGCTGCAGTTTTATAATTGTGTGTTGTAGCCATATCAAATATGCAGTTCATCTTTTCACCTGGAGAAATATTGTTGCACTCCTTAGTCACTTCTAGGTTCATATACTAAGTACAACCCAGAAGTGATAGTATATCAAAGTGACCTGGAAAATGATGCACTAAACATGTTCACACCTTATTCCCTACCTGGAGTCTAAAGAACACTCTAAACTCAGCAGGGCAAAGATAGTTGGGCTGAAGAAGAATTCCCCTGTGATACCTGTGGAAATGAATGCCTTTGATGTCCATTCACTGTAGAGAAACACAGTAAGCAGCTAAATGCCTTAATGTGTTCTCGCCACTGAAAAATCTAAAAGCTTCCATGTGCATCATGAAGCTTCTGCAGTAAGGTTTTCCCCGTCAGCAAAGGAAAATGAATGCCTTTCAGCTTTAAAGTTTAAATGCCTTGCTCAGCAGGGAGTCCAGAGAGATTTGTTCAACTGAAATGAGCTTATAATAAGGCTTTCATCCAAAGATAAGCCAGGACAACATCCAGTAGCTCTATACTCTCTTACTAGAAAACATAAATAGGGTTCTCTCTGTTATGTTGCTGTTATTGTCTTTTATGTGGTATGTTGGAATTCATGCTAGTAGATGTTTCCCATCTTAAATTGGAGTAAAGCAATGTTTTAACTAGATTTTTATTTAGAAAGACTGAGAAATTGAATTGGCTGTGGTCTATTTAAGATTTGTTGTTTGTTTGTTTGTTTTTTTAAAAAGTGTCTAATTATCATCTACAACATTTGCAATAGCAAATAGCAAATTTTATATCATTTAATAGTCCTGTACAGGCATGTCATACCCCTAGGAAAATCCCCCAACCAACCGTCATATATTCTATTTATTTTTTTACTTAATCAAGTTGTGTTTTGAGCAGCAGTTTTTAAATTAGGTTCTAGGTATAATTTATGACTAGAGACTTTGTCCATTCTGTTGTTTTGTGTGTGGTATTTGTCACAGGGTTTTCAGTATTCTTAATGAGCTGTTAACAAGCTGTCAATTACAGTGTTCATACAAATTAGTGAGACATGGAGGGATTGATGTACCTAGAGTTAGAGTTAAAGTATGATATCTCAAAATGTTATGAACTAAATCATTCCAATTTTAATCACTGTTCTTGCAATGTATTCTTTTTTGTTTATAAAGCATTTATCTTGCTTGTTTCCTTTAAATTATGTTTATAGAACTTAAATGTCAATTTGCCCAGGTCACACCTGTTTAAATACCAGGGCTCAAAAACCTAATCAATGACAATTATATATTTAGAAGGTTTACATGAGTTTCATTTGTTTTTCCTTTAAGTATTCTCCTCGTTTTTCTTTTTCTCATTTTGCATCCCTTTGTTTTCTCCCCTTCCTTTGGATTTCCTTTGCAGGCCCACCTTTTCATCATCACTTTTTTTTCTGCCTTATTTTATCACCACCTTTTCCTTTTAGGCTCTCTTTATTAACTCTTCCTTATGGGTGGCAAACCAGGTATAAATCTCAGTACACTAGCCATCAAATCGCATGTGGATGGGTTTTTTTCAGTAGTTGTCAGGAATGAAGCATAATAGCTCAGGCTTCTTCTGATCCTAGACATGGTTCCCACAGGACCAAGCCACAATCATAGTCTCTTTCAAATTCGAATGGTTCTCCTTCAAAATATCAGCATACATTTATATGTTGTCCCTGCCACCCCCCTTCAACCTCCCCCCCTCCCCCCGGGTATTAATTGTCTTGTAGTACTTGTCCAAAATCATTGCATCCCCCATGCACAGTCTTGGCTATGTGGGCTCAAGCCATTTTTACCCAACCAGTCTTAGTGGAGTTTCAAGTGCCTCCCTTTTGTAATTACCACTGCATTTTTTTTCCTCCTCTTCATCTGGTGATGAGAAAATGGAACAAAGTAGCAATTGCTTGTGTCGTAAATATAAAGGGAAGGGTAAACACCTTTAAATCCCTCCTGGCCAGAGGAAAAACCCTTCCACCTGTAAAGGGTTAAGAAGCTAAGATAACCTTGCTGGCACCTGACCAAAATGACCAATGAGGAGACAAGATACTTTTAAAGCTGGAGGGGCCGGGGCGGGAACAAAGGATTCTCTCTCTCTCTGTGTTGTTTTTGCCGGGACCAGAGCAGGAATGCAGGTCAGAACTCCTGTAAAAAGTCAGTAAGCAATCTAGTTAGATATGTGTTAGATTCTGTTTTGTTGAAATGGCTGAGAAAATAAGTTGTGCTGAATGGAATGTATATTCCTGTTTTTGTGTCTTTTTGTAACTTAAGGTTTTGCCTAGAGGGATTCTCTATGTTTTGAATCTGATTACCCTGTAAGGTATTTACCATCCTGATTTTACAGAGGTGATTCTTTTACTTTTTCTTTAATTAAAATTCTTCTTTTAAAAACCTGATTGCTTTTTCATTGTTCTTAAGATCCAAGGGTTTGGGTCTGTGTTCACCGATGCAAATTGGTGAGGATTTTTATCAAGCCTTTCCCAGGAAAGGGGGTGTAGGGCTTGGGGGGATTTTGGGGGGAAAGACGTTTCCAAGCGGGCTCTTTCCCTGTTATATTTGTTAGACGCTTGGTGGTGGCAGCAAAAAGGCTCAGGAACAAAAGGTAAAATAGTTTGTACCTTGGGGAAGTTTTAACTTAAGCTGGTAAAAATAAGCTTAGTGTTTTTTTTCATGCAGGTCCCCACATCTGTACCCTAGAGTTCAGAGTGGGGAAGGAACCTTGGCAGCTTGACATTGGTGTTTGATTGTTAAAAGTGAAATGACTAATGTAGTACCATACCTAACAGCAGACCGTGACATTCAGCTGGGTTTGTATTTAGTAAAAAAAATATCTGGGGTGATTCTGAGAAGTCATATAGTGGAAGAGCTTCTTTTTTGCATGAATGTTTTTAAAACAAACAAACAAAAAAAACCAGCTCCAGAAGTTGTCTAACTTCTTGAACTTAGGCTGAGATGAGTTTTAAAAGAGTGGGGTTTACAACAAAAAACAAAAACCCACATATTTAGATACTGTTGCCGTATTGTAAATCTGAAGTAACTCCAGTGAGCAAAATTGGGTCCTAATACCGAGCACAGTTAAAGCAAAATTTAAATAAATGAAACTATGAAATATCCAATTAGTTGTGGTCATTTACAAACTAAAGTTTTATCGAACAATTTATTTTTATTTGTGTTCTTACTGCAACAGTTATCTAGAGTTTTTGCTTTGTTTTGTTTTGTTTAATTTTTAAAGTGGACAATTGCTCTTTCGTGTTTGTGTCCCTTATACATTATCTCTCACACAGTGCTCAAATCTGCCAGTCTTTCTTGCGCTCAGTACTACAAATCTACAAACAGTTCCATTATCTTCAATGGTCCGCTTGCAGAATAAGGTGTACTGCATGCTGAGTAAAAGTGGAAGAATCAGGCCTATGGTTAGCAATTGATGTTGACTCATGCATATCAAGAGTCAGTAACAACAGGATCATCATAATCATGCTGAGCATTACCATACTATTCCAGCACTTTCTTTGGCTCTTGAAGTTCAGAGAATCATAGAACTGGAAGGGACCTCAAGAGGTCATCTAGTCCAGTCCCCATCACTTGTGGCAGAACTGAGCATTATCTAGACCATCCCTGACAGGTGTTTGTCTAACCTGCTCTTAAAAATCTGTAATGAAGGAGATTCCACAAGCTCCCTACGCAATTTATTCCAGTACTTAAACACCCTGACAGTTAGGACGTTTTTCCTAATGTCCAACCTAAACGTCCCTTTGTCAACATCCTTCCTGAAATGTGGGGCCCAGAACTGGACACAATACTCCAGTTGAGGCCTAATCAGCACAGAGTAGAGCAGAAGAATTACTTCTTGTGTTTTGCTTACAACACTCCAGCTAATACATCACAGAAGGGTGTTCGCTTTTTTTGCAACAGTGTTACACTGTTGACTCATATTTAGCTTGTGGCCCACTATGAACCCCAGATCCCTTTCCACAGTACTCCTTCCTAGGCAGTCATTTCCCATTTTGTACGTGTGCAACTGATTGTTCCTTCCTAAATGGAGTACTTTGCATTTGTCCTTATTGAATTTCATCCTATTTACTTCAGACCGTTTCTCCAGTTTGTCCAGATCATTTTGAATTTCAATCAGATCCTCCAAAGCACTTGCAACCCCTCCCAGCTTGGTATCGTCCACAAACTTTATAAGTGTACTCTGTATGCCATTATCTAAATCATTGATGAAAATATTCTATAAAACCGGACCCAGAACTGATCCCTGCAGGACCCCACTTGTTATGCCTTTCCAGCATGATGGTGAACCACTGATAATTACTCTCTGGGAATGGTTTTCCAACCAATTTTGCACCCACCTTACAGTAGTTCCCTCTTGGTTGCATTCCCCTAGTTTGTTTATGAGACGGTCATGCGAGACAGTATCAAAAGCCTTGCTAAAGTCAAAATATACCATGTCTACCATTTCCCCCCATCCACAAGACTTGTTACCCTGTAAAGAAAGCTATCAGGTTGGTCTGACACGATTTGTTTTTGACAAATCCATGGTGACTGTTACTTATCACCTTATTATCTTCTAGATGTTTGCAGATTGATTGCTTAATTATTTGCTCCATTATCTTTCTGGGTACAGAAATTAATCCGACTGGTCTGTAATTTCCTGGGTTCTCCTTATTTCCCTTTTTACAGATGGACACTATATTAGCCCTTTTCCAGTCTTCTGGAATCTCTCCCATCTTCCATGATTTCAAAGATATTTACTAATGGCTCAGATATCTCCTCAGCTGGCTCCTTGAGTATTCTAGGATGCGTTTCATCAGGCCCTGGTGACCTGAAGACATTTAATTTGTCAAATTAGTTTTTAACTTGTTCTTCTCCTATTTTAGCCTCTTCTGATCCTACCTCATTTTCAATGTCATTCACTATGTTAGATGTCCAATCACCACCAACCTTCTTGGTGAAAAGTGAAACAAAGAAGTCATTAAACACCTCTGCCATTTCCACATTTTCTGTTGTTATTCTTCTTCCTCCTCCCCCCGCCTTGAGTAATGGGCCGACCCTATCCTTGGTCTTCCTCTTGCTTTTACAGTGCTTCATACATTTTTAAGGCCCCAGTCCTGAAAATGCTCATGCACGTGCTTAACTTTTACTTCACTGGGTTATGTTTTGAAATAGATAGAATTACTCAGGTAAGGGCTGAAACTTGTTCCATTATTATCAGTTTTCAGAGTAACAGCCGTGTTAGTCTGTATTCGCAAAAAGAAAAGGAGTACTTGTGGCACCTTAGAGACTAACCAATTTATTTGAGCATGAGCTTTCGTGAGCTGCTGTAGCTCACGAAAGCTCATGCTCAAATAAATTGGTTAGTCTCTAAGGTGCCACAAGTACTCCTTTTCTTTTTGCATTATTATCAGTGAGAGTTTTCCCATTGAGTGGAATAAGAGCAGGATTCAGCCCCAAGTAAAGTTAGGCACATACACATATGATTGCAGAATCAGAGCCTAACTCTCGTCCAACTCAGTGGCATCGTTTTCATGGGATGTTTGTTAAGCTTGTCATTTGATAAGAGCTGTTGGATGTTTTCAGACTTCCAGTGATGAGCAACCTATCAGCTGTTTGCCTCACAGAGCACTTGTGGCTGTAGGAGCTTGATTGCTAATGTTTGTATGGGGCTGAAGAGTTTGCTTCAATTCTATTTTCCAGAATGATGTACTTATGCAATAAGCTATTTAATTGGCTAGATAATTGATTAGCTCAAAAATGATCTTCACAACAAAAAGCCCCCACCAGTCACGTAAATAGCTTGTCCTTTAGAGATCCTAGAATAAAAGACGTAAGGACAGATGTCTTCCAGTTGTAATTTTCCAGCTGGAACCCTGCAAGAAACGTGATAGCTGAGAGAACATCATACTGTCAGGATGTGTTCAAATTTACATTTTTTTAAATAGTTGTCAACAACTGGCTGCATCATCTGGCATTACTGTACATTTTTAGAGTTGTTAATTCTTCCAAGTTTGGGAATATTTAATCACATCTTTTAGTAGGGCTTTCTGTTTTTTATAACTTTCTTAGAATAAAGGTGGGTTTTTTTCCCTCAAAGGTATATTTTTATATTTCCTTTCTTTTTAATACAAAAACCAGAAAGATCTGCTTAACCTTTAAAGGACAAATGAATTTGAAGTTACTTTATTCCCTTGTAAACAAGCAAATAAAATGAGAAAAATAGCATTATAGATTAAAACTACCAATAGTTACGTGTTTTTACTGTTTTTATAAGAAACTAAATTTTAATTGGTTAAATGTATACTTTGTTGCTGAAGAGATCACCTTGGAGTTGCATACTTTTTTGTATATTGTGTATTACAAATACTCTGTTCTACCACTTTTTTTCCCCAGTAATGTATGCTTCTATGGTAGTATTATTCCATTGTGCATAAGGGTTGCATTTTTCCCTTGGTGAGCATTTGATACGCTCACTTTCATCTATTTTATAACACCACATATTGCAGATAAACTCAGTCTTGAGGGTCATGTCCCGAAGCCCTAACTGAGGCAAATTTCTCATGAAAGTCAATAGTTTCATCTGACTGAGGAAGGACTTCATGATTTGGCCTTGTTTTCCTACAAGTCCTCTTCAATCACTTTTTCGATGTGTTTGAATGTAAAAGCATACCTGAATTTGTGGACACTCCAAGAACTAGGATTGAGATGCATCAACAAGAATTCTTACATCTGTAATTCTCATTCTTAAAAGAAATTAGTCTATTAGGAGCTGGGTCCTGAGCTGTCTGGACAGAAAAAAATTTGAACAGCAGCAAACTGGTGGTCACTTGTAAGGTTGCCAGTGAGGTAAAGTATCATTTGTTCTTCTTTGAGTAGATGCAGCCTTGTATTCTACTTAGGTGTATGTGCATTCAAGGCACTGGAGCTGGAGGACTTTGCCTAGCAGTACCTGTGGGAGCAGTGCTCACACCTTGTGGCCCTAGCCCCTCCCCAAGCCATATAAGGACAGCACCTCAGTTTCTTCTCACCACCCATGACTAGAGTCAGAGTTCTGCTTGATGTTTTCACCTCATGTTTCAGTCTGGTTTCTGAGAATTTTTTCTTGATTTTAGTAGTTAGTAGAGCTTAGATTAAGTTTGTTAGTATAGTAATAGAGTAGTTAGCTGCCCTGTGTTATGGCCTCACCAGGGTTCAAGCATCTCCAACAGCAATCCCCATACGGTGTGTGTTGTCTCTGTGAAGGACACAATAAAAACTGTTGCTACATCTGCAAGTTGTTCACAAAGAAAACTCAGGTGAGGAGAGACACTTGCGGCTGAAGCAGGAGCTTCTTGAGTAAGTCATGAGGCCTGCTTTTGCACTGAGGGCCCTTGTCTAATCAACGGTCATTTGTATATTGGACATTTGTAGGGCTGCCACTTGGTCCTCTATGCATACTTTTACCAACCACTGTGCTATTACTGCTACGTCCAGATCAGATGCAAAGCTTGGGAAGGCAATCCTGCAGTCCTTTAAATAGACTCTGAGCCCTACCTCCTACCAGTACTGCTTGAGTCATCTGAGTAAAATTCACAGCTGCATCTAGTTGAAGAAAAAACTGTTACCTACCTGTGATGGTTCTTCAAGATGTGATGCAGATGTGTGTTCCACAACCCACCCTCCACCCGCTCTGGGTCAGAGTCTGTACTTCTGGTGTTCGGAGTGAAGGAACTGAAGGTGTTGGCACAGCACCTCTCTTATATGGCGAGAGGAGGAGGTAGGGCTTGGGCCACAGGGTGTGAATGCCCTGCGATGGCTACCGCTAGGCAAAGTTCTCCAGCTCCAGTGTGCTGGGAGTGCATGCACCTAAGAAGAATGCACGTTTGTATCACATGTTGAAGAACAACAGTTACGGGTAGGTAACCATATTCTGCTCTTTGGTTTGCTTTAAAACTCCTTGTTGCCTTAAATACTAAGTGCCATGAGTGTTTGATTAAACAAATGATTTTTAAGCAATTAACTCTGTGTGTGTGGTATTACCCTCTTTGTGCTTGAATTGTGTCCTGTGTATATCTTTTGTACTGCCTTGCTCCAGCTGAGGTTCAGTTACTATCATTCTTTGTTGTTATATGTTAGGCAGTGAGACGTTCAATCCCCAATTGCTTTAAAACTGAATATGTGGCATTACTTATATTATGTTTCATAGGGAAGAACTGGGGGGAGCTATTTCAGTGTTGAACTCCCCATCATGTGCAGAGCAGACACTGGATGCAGGGGCTGTGTCTACTTGGGATATCTCTAACCCATCCCTCAAGTAGATGCATCCGGCAGACAGAGGTGGGGATGGTGCATGGATAACTCCTTATTTTCCTCTCACCTGGGTCTAAATCCATTGTCTTCAGTAGAGATGCTCCTGATTTTTACTAGTGTAAATAGTCCCTCAGTGCCTGGATACTCTCCCCAAACCTTACTTACCTTCACCCAACAGACCCTTGGTACACTTCTTTCCTTTAGCCATACTCTTATAGGAGGCCTAATGGCGATCATTCTAATAGTTTTCTGTTAGGTATGTCTACAATACCTAGCATAAGGGGACCCAATCCATGATTGAGTAGGGTCTCAGACATGGCATCCGGTTACTCTGGTCTAAATCAGGAGTAACTCCAAATGAATGGGTTACACTGCTGTAAAAGCAAGGTAAGTATAATCAAAATCAGGCCCTCAGAATGTCTCACAGGTAGTAGTAAGTATCAAGAATCTAATTTTCATGGCAAAAAAACAAATGATACAAAAATAATTTGCTAATTTCTCCGTCATTTTACAAAATAGCACTTAACCTGTTTTTAGAAAACATATAAAGTTAACTTGACTACATAGTGCGTGTGCATTGTACACTTCGCAGTCATGGAGTAAATCATCTGTGCTAAACATACTCATTAGTGTTCAATTTACTTCTCCATCTCTTTGATGGCACCATGCAAATGGTAGGGGCACTTATTTTGTTTTGATTCCTTAGTGGAAAATTGTATTCACATAAGTAAGCATGCACTGAACAGCAATAAATCATTATTTCTCAGATGACCAATATCAGCAGGAATCTCATATACTTGACTGCTGGAGTTGATTTCAAAATTCATTGAATAATTATTGGTGCTGCTTTTCATAAATGAGGAATATTTTTCTCCTTCTGATTCAGTTACCTTTTAAATGCTGCTTTCTCCCCTCCCCCATGTTCCCAATAGGTCTAATTAAAAAAAAAATGAAGAAAGG
The DNA here is from genome assembly GCF_965140285.1 of Lepidochelys kempii. Lineage (NCBI taxonomy): Eukaryota > Metazoa > Chordata > Testudines > Cheloniidae > Lepidochelys > Lepidochelys kempii. Next base: position 28,525,608 of record NC_136387.1, read on the forward strand.
GGAAAAAATCAAATTAAACTACGGCATAGCTATAGATAATGTGCTATGTAGTTTACCAAAAGTCTGATTCAGGATATTTTAATAACTTCTGATTCTTACCAAAATCCTAATATGTATTGCAATATTAATGTTCTGCAACAATGTAAAGTGTTTGTTGTCATAAATAACTTAAAAAACTGAAAATGCCCTTAACAGAGAGATCTGCAAGTAGATCACAGTAAACTACCTTCATTGTACAAATATAAAAGGGTAAAGACTATAGATGTTTTAACATGAATTTGGTATTTCACGTTTGAGGGTGATGTGAAATTCTGTTGGTTATTCAGAAATCATAGTGTACCAAAGGAGGGTCACAGTTTATTTTTATATGTAATACAATCATGTACCAACACTGTAAACCCCAATTCCCACAAGTTTTTCATAGTCATAGTTTTCCAGTATGAGTTGTCATATTGTAGTCAATGAGATTTACATAATTTACTCATCTAAGAAGTTACTTTTAATAGAAGTTGAGATCACTCAGTGCTCTTTATGGTCTGCCCTGTAACAGGTGGAAGGAGAAAATAAGATGATTAGACAGTTGTCAGAGTCAAAAGGAAAACTCTGTTTGGAACTTGAAAATAAATCTGATTTATACACTATTTAAATCTGTTATACCTTTGCCTGCCAGAACACTGTCATAAATTACTGTTTTATGTCTCAAAGGATTAATTGAATTTTTTGTAATAAAACACTAAAGAAATTCTGTATAATAGTGAGCCATCAATTTGTTAAAATAAGAGAGAGAAAATCCATTAACAGCAGGTAACTTATCTAGTTGGCCACCTAAGTGAATTTATGAGATATTGATCGGCTCCCAAGTCAGTTTTAATTCAGACTAAATATTGTGGCTCAACTCCAAACGCCCTGCCAGCTTTTCTTCATATAGAAACTTTGCTAATTGGTTCAATTAATTTTAGAAGTTTAATGTACAAAATGATATGGGAAGAGGTGGTCTGTCTCTAAAGACTTTAGCTACTTGCTTGTGAGTGATGTTTTTTTTTTCTTCTCAGCCCATAATTGATGCTTCCTAAACACAGACATCAATTCTGCTAAGATTTCTCCTTCCAAAAGTTTTAACATTCAGGGTTCAAGTTTTTTTAGTGAATTTTCCACTGGGAATATATTTCTCTTATCAATGTTAAATCTCATCAAAATACGCAAAACTGCTGATCAATACCTCATAAATTCACTTTGGTGTTTCAACTTTCACAAATACACTTCAGCAAAATGAAATATACAGAAATGTACAAGGTGACTACTTTAAGAGGAAATGACCTAGTTTATCATCTATTAATGTCACCTGATCAATTACAGAATTGAAATTTAGTAGTTCCCAAATGTTAGTACCTTGATTACATTACCACTCACCCACCTATCCGGTCTCCATATTCCCAGAAACACTAATCCTCATGTAACTAGCTCACTAAAACACTAACACCTCATTTATTTATTGTATTGTCTGTTGAGTTTTCAAATATAACTTTCTGCAGGAAGTAGATGTATAGACACAGTATTTCCCAGACAATTCTGGTAAATCCTAATTATTTTGGAGAAGAAAAAAATGTTTTGAGGCCGCGATGTGGATTTAATTTTTAAATTCACCATCCAAACATCACAAAATACATACAAAATATTCTTCACCCATCTCCAGAACTATGAACAGGAGAGCTTAGCAGCTCCATATGATTCATTTCAGTTAGTGAACCAGAAACTTAGCTTGAAATTGCACTTCAGACTTCAGGATAAAAAAGGATAAAAAGTCAAAAAGTGGGAATGAGTTTCCATTTCACATTACAAGATTGGAAAATTTAGTTTTGCCTTTCAGGAATATAAAAGACCTTATCTTGAGCCGCTATCTAGTGACACATTTTGACATCTAATAGCTGAAAAACTATAGAAACCATCTTTAATTACACATCATGAGCTACATGCAGATGGGATTTACACCAGCATCTGGAAGGAGGAAACCCTGGTGCCGGATCATGGGGTGGCAAATTTGCTAGGCTAAGAGTTGGAGACAATAGGAAGCAGCTGAATCTTCCTGTATTTGCAAGGCTGTCCAGGGCAGATAGTAGAATATACTTCAGCAGCCTTTGCTGGCAGGACTCCTATGAAATTCCCATATGGAATTAAGATCGCTACCCCATATCAGAAATTCACTAGGAGCTGATGACAATATTGAGAGCCTTCTTCCCTTCGGGGTGAATCCTCACCATGGTGTTAAGGGGTCTTGCTGGCATAGAGAGATGGAGTGAGATTATGACTCCAGTGAAGTCAATGGAAGCTTTGCCATTGACTTCAGTGGGGCCAAGATTTTACCCAATAAATCTGGCCCCTTTTCTCAAATAAAATAATCGTGGATAATTTTTGATTAAAAAATATGTTTTAATGAATTAAATGCAAGGGTAAATCAATAGCTAAGTTAAAATTTCTTGGAAAATTTAAGAGTTTATTCTACAGGTTTTTTTTTTAAGTTGGGCCATTTATTGAAAAATAAATCTTAATTTAATACATTATCTTGGCTGCGCTATAGTTCATCAGAGATCCTAGAAGCCTATAACCATAAAGAATTGCTCTGCTTCAGTTGTCATCTGTAATAGCCAGGTCTGTTGTATTTTTTAAGGAAGTTTTGGGTTTTTTAAAAATAGTCATCAAAGTGTATTGTTCCTTTGAAGAAGAGCTCTGTGTAAGCTTCAAAGGTTTTCTCTCTTATCAACAGACGCTGGTATTCTAAAAGATATTCCCTCACCCTCTCTAATATCTTTGGTGGGCATTTAAAATTTTACTGTTCCAAAAGGAATGACAGCATTTGCATTTAAACCCCATGCATCATGTGAACAGTCTCTCTAGAAGCTCAGACTGTGAAGTGGTTTTCATTACTCAGGAGGTAGTTGAGGATTTCGACAGCGGTCAGTAAATTTTTTCTTCCTTCTTCTCTTTCCCCTTCCTCCCACCCCTTTTGGGCGGGGTGATAGTGACTTAAAATTTGTGCAGGTGAGGTTTTGAACACCTGTGTTCTCTTTACCATTAGCTCTTGACACAACAACTAAAGTGTTCAACCACCTTGATATCTGCCACTCCCTAGGTGGATTATCATTATCACTTTTTAGCAGGTTCAACAAGCTAATGTTGAAGTGAGATGGCTAACTGTTGGCAGTTGCAAGGTCATGATAAATGTCAGGCTTAAATTAATGCTCCATTGTGGTCAACAGTAGTGTTTTGCACTTTTCAGAGCTATTATTTCAGGTTGACTGCAGAATCAGGGAGGTATGCCTGAATTCATTTAAAATGTGGAAGGTTATAGTCACAACCAAAAGGTTTAGACTTTAGTCTTAAGCTTAAATTCTGGAACACAATTATGCCATAAATATTTTAAAATATCTTTAGTTATGCTGCCGTACGTGGGTTCCACCTACAGTAAACTGCAGAAACTTATATCTATTTAATTTTTATTAGATCTAGTTAAAATACTTGATCCAGGACACAATAATTCATGCACACAGTTTATATGAATGCATATGACTTTTTGGCATAAAAGTGTTTTAATTTTTATCCATTTAATCCTGATATGACACTTAGAAACATGCATTGGAAACAGCTGTGAACTCAAAGGGTAGCAGATCTTACAGCATACTGCAGTGCTCTCTGAATTCTGCCAACCATCCCTAGCTAGTTCTGCTGCTACTTCCCTCGTAGGAGCCTCAATTTAGCAAATGGTGTGGGCGGGAGAGAGGTTGAAGGAGAGGGGAACTATATATATTAGAGGAGTGTCTGAATATACATGTATATAAATATTCTCATTGTCTGGTTCCCTTCTCATCCAGGCTCCCTGTGTATATGAGTGAATTGAAAGCCTACCTGGATGTTCAGGTTTGTGGCACTTTTGGAAATAACTTTGGCAACATCTCTTTGGGGCCTCTTTCTTGATCCTGACTTCTTTTGTTCAGACTGCAGCCCTACCTCCTTGGCCTGCTCTATCTATACTCTTTGGTGGGATGCAGCAGGCTGTGAGTAGGTCAGGCTGAAAGTTCTGCACTGTAAGCTTCTCAGCTCAGCATCTCTGGCTGCAGCTTCACTCCCTTCCCCAGTCCTGGTGTGTCTGTAGTGCTTTGAGAGCGGCAGTCACTAGCAGTGCTGGCAATGCAAGGGAAAGCTCACATTTTGTGTAGTTTAGTTTTCAAATACAGAATATCATTTCACCTGTCTGAGCTTTTCAGCAAGGTAGACCCTGGAATAGTTCTGGGCAGCAGGAACACTTGAGTTGTTTCCCATTTCTGTGTTCAGATGGAAGCAGAGAGATCATTCTGGGTTCATATCCACATAGCCCTCTAGTGAGTGTACAAGTTCCCCCATGTCCCTGATGCACAGAGGATACACATCTGTTAAAGATCCAGCTACAGAGGCATGGCTCTTCAGCTCAAGCTTTAGCAGGTAGGGTTGCCAAGCCTCCAGGATTGGCCTGGAGACTCCAGGAATTAAAGATTAATCTTGAATTAAAGATTATGTCATGTGATTAAATCTCCCAGAATACATCCATCCAAAATTGACACCCTATTAACAGCTCATGTTTTTTACTTTTGGAGGTCCATGATTCAATCCCCAGAGTGTCAGCCAACAGGACAATCATCTCAAAAGGATAAGCTGTTATAGTTAATTGGGACATTGCTGGCCAGTCTTAAGTATTATCTTGTTTTGGGGGGAAATGGCTAGAAACTTTTTCCCTGCACACAACAAATATCAAGTTGACAATTTGAATTACATTTACATGATTATGTAATACAATATGTAATAATTGTGTGTTTCATGTTATGTAATTCACCAAGGTTGTAAAACGGTGCTAAGAATTACATCTGCAGATACTAGTTTGACCACAAGTTCGAGAAATCATGGTACACTGCCTGGTTACAAATTGTTCATTGTTTTTACATCTAAAATATAAATTATATGCCCAAATCTTCCATCAATCTGATGTGGATGTATTGACAGTAGTGCCTTTTTATTAAGTAATTTGTATTTCTTCATAAAGATTTGCCTTTCTGTGTTAATAGTCATGATTTCATGCAAACTTTAAAATGCTTCTTGGTTGGCAGTGGGAGAATCCATTTTAAAAACCAGGTTGACTTTTAATTCAATTTGGAAGTACTGTATGGCAGCTAAAGATGAGAAGGATGATCTTGTGTTTAAGATACTGAACTGGGAGATATGACAGAGTTCAGACTCAATTCTGTAGATTTCCTACATGATGTTGGGCAAATGACTTAGGTAACATTTCAAAAGTGCCTAAGTAACTTAAGAGTTTGAGGCTCAGATTTTAAAGGTATTTAGGTGCCTGATAATAGGAACCTTGTGGGATTTTCAAAAGTGCCTAAATCCCATATTTAAAAGTAAACTAGGCACTTTGGCTTTCCATGAAATTTAGGAGCCAATGAGTTTGATGTCTAAATGCCTCAGCCACTCTTTAAATTGAGACTTTGACTCCTAAGTCACTTAGGCACTTTCAAAACTTCCGCTCTTACTCTCTTTGTGCATCAGTTCACCGTGTGCAAATAGGGATAATACTTGCTACCTCACAAGGTGGTGTGAGGATAAATCAACTTGCTTAGGTTTTCCCTTCCCACAGAAAAAACACTGTGGGAAACCTCGCTGACAATTAGCTCAGAGATTCCCAGCTCCTCCTCATTCTGTTGTACAAATTGTCTCCTTTCCCCACAGAATAGGGAGAAGGGTATATTCCTAAACCCCATGGATCTGTATGATGTCAGGGTCATCTACATGAAGGTTTGTGCCTCTTCTCTTCTCTTACCTTTGTGGCAGTATGGCTCAGGGTGAATAATGTATTCCACCTAAACTCTGCTGGGTGAGAGGATGGGAAATGTGTGTGCTACCCCTTCGCTTCATTTTCCTCTTGCCCACTGAAAGTTTCCTCTATGTCCTGATCTGGATAAAAGGTTGATATAGATCATAGCCATTTGAAAGGTAGTCAGGTACTGCAGTGATGAGTTTAATAGAAAAGTCTCTATGCTTATAAAGTAAATTAATCAAGACCCTATGAAATGGAAATCCCTGTTTCCCATATTAGTCTTAAAGCTTTTTAAAGTGGTTGAATTATGGGTTTGTAGATTCCCCCTCCCCCCCAATGTTCAGCTTAATGGTGAAAATTTGTCTCCTGATTATAAGAAACATCTGTCATTTTATCTCAGTAACTAAATTAATTAAATAAAAAAGTGTTATTTTTAATAAGATTTTAAATATTAGCCTGTTCCTCTGAATGTAAATGTTTAATAATATTTTATATTTCCTGAGCTCTTCATTACTGCTGTTAGGCTGCTGGTTATGTCAGGTATTCTCAGAAGGTTCAGTTTTACTTAATGATCAACCTTATGTTGTAGCAGGTTGTTTTCATTATATTTGGTGAGTCACGTTCTGCCCCAGATTTACACCGTGTGTAACTATGTTGGTTTTTGCAGCATGATCTATATTTAATTTATAGAAATATGATTGCTGATAATACTGTAGAATTTTTAAAGGATTCTAAATTATAAAGGAGAATGTATAGATTTTATTTCTATTTTTATTTTGTATATTCCAAACACTGAATTCAATGGAATTTGATTTTGACAAAATACAGTGGCTAGACCTGATTGACTAAAAAAAAGCAAATGTGCTAAAGCTCAGTTTGCACTGAGATATGATGATATATTCACACCTTTCCCTAGAATTGTATTTCAAACTGGTCTCTATATTAGTTTATAACAGGAGAAAGGTCTGCTTATCTACCCTGTCCTTACTTAGGCTAGAACACAGTCCTTAAAACAATTTTACAATACACTTGGGCCCTTCCTTTAGAAAAAGCTGGGGAGCAGGAGGGAGAATCTCGCAATATCCCCTCACAGCGTCTCCTACACATTCATTCATCAGGGATGTCCTTCCCACCCACATCCACAAGAAGCAAGTGATTCAATCCCAAACCTACACCATGTCCAGAGAGCTACCTGGAAACATGACTGCATTGGAGCTGCCCTGCCAGGGATTACCTAAGCCTGCATTGTCCCCCAATCCCTCCATAGAGGTGAGCAGGGAAAGGTTTTGCAACATGGAGGAGGCCCCCCAAGAAAAGTAACATGGACTTGGATTGTTCTCTCTCTGTCGTGCTTCCTTACAAAGTTCTCTCTCCTGCTCTAATCACCACCGTCTAGGCCAGCATATGCTGGGCTGGCATGGAAACCTTTTTCATGTCCCCTATTACCAACAGGAGAGTGGGGTTTTTTTGGGGAGGAGGGGGGGAATGTGTGGGGGGAGAAAACCTGGATTTGTGCTGGAAATGGCCCACCTTGATTATCATACACATTGTAAGGAGAGTGATCACTTTACATAAGCTATTACCAGCAGGAGAGTGGGGTGGGGGGAGAGAAAACCTTTTGTAGTGATAAACACCCATTTTTTCATGATTTGTGTGTATAAAAACAAACATCTTCTGTATTTTCCACAGTATGCATCCGATGAAGTGAGCTGTAGCTCACAAAAGCTTATGCTCAAATAAATTGGTTAGTCTCTAAGGTGCCACAAGTACTCCTTTTCTTTCCATGTCCCCTTAGTAGCTATTCTGTCCATGGTCTTCATTCTTTGCAGGGTTTAACTGCTACCAGAGGGCTTCGCTCTAGCTCTCCATGCCATTGTGAATTTCACTCATAATGTGAGACAAGAAGGTACTTGGAATGTGACAGCTAAATACAAGATCAAACATTACTTTTCCCAGACCTGAGGAAAAGCTTTGTGTAGCTTGAAAGCTTGTGTCTCACCAACAGAAGTTGGTCCAATTAAAGATATTACCTCACCCTCCTTGTCTCTCTAATATCCTGGGACTGACACGACTACAACAACACTGCATACTCATAATGGGAACATGTCCATAATAATTATAAATGTACAGAACCTACTAAAATGTAAAACTGCAGCATGACCTTCAATATTTCACGTAGCTTTATAATGGAAATTCTATACTAGGAGAGTAGGTTCCCACTAAATGCAAACTCTTTAGAGCTACTTTGGTGATAAATTGTACGTGACTGTGCCTCTCCCTCTTAAAGATTTAAGAAATAGGATATCCAAAAGGACGGATTGATGGGAAAGCTGCTTACTCTCTGATGCCATCAAGCAGGTGCTTCCAAGCAAAGGAAAGGAAAAAGTACTCTGGAAGGATGGATATGACCACTACTATGTGTGATTTATGGAATGAGACCTAGAGGCCTGGACTGAGCATATTGGCTGCCAGTGGCAGCTATACTGGAGTAGTTATTGCCAGGTATAGTAGAGGAAATGGAGAAAAATGAAAGAGTGGGATAAAGATTTCTTTCCTAGTCTCTGCTTATCAACGTAAAACATCTGTTTCAGCTACACTGGCTCCCACTGACAGTCAAAATTATTGATATGGTGGAATTGCTGCTTATATGCAACACAATGACACTGTGCTTTCCTGAGCTGCATTGTAACAAATCATTACTGCATGCATATGGTGTAGCATACATTGCAGGTAAAATGTAAATGATCCCAGTGCACTTTGATGAGTATCATGTACAAAAATTTGCATCAGCACAATTAATTTTTGTATGTTATAGATGTAATGTTGCTAAGTTACAGAGAGAAATTGCTCATACCGAGAAAACACAAGGTTCCAGTTGTTTTCACCAATTCTTTTCAAACACAATTCTTTAATTACAATACAATATAGCTTTTGTTTAAAGTAAATAAAATGGATACTTTTTAAAACATCCATCTCATTCTGTCCTCATATGTTATATAAGTACTTACAGCTATAAATAACAAAACAAATATGCTTAGTTCATCTTTTTTATCGAGGGAAATTTGATGTTGTCATCCCCCTCACATAAAAGAGAGGGAGCAGTACATCTCCCTGTAAGAATTACATCCATTTAATAAATAAACTAGTTGCATAGAAATAGATGGCCAAAGTTTAAAGCCACAAATAAAAAATAAAGTATCTGATGTTAATAAGATCCCTTCATAAGGGGAGGCACTTAACTTTTTCCCCTATGAATTCCCGGTGCAGCCATAGATCAGACATTGAATTATAAAGATAAGTGCTTATGTTTCACAGGCTTCAGAAACTGCTAGCATTATGCAAAAGGGGAAAAAAGGTAAAACCTTGAACTAAAAACCGGTCAGTAGCAATCTGCTAATTCTTTCTTAAAATCTGCCATGAATTTTGTAAAATTTGCTGGAATTTTGAATCTTGAATTGTATCTTTCTTGTCCTGTTTTTATTGCAGAAATAGATTATTTTGTTAAAGATGCCATTCACTGCTCTGTTTTATAATTTAATATCAGGTATGCGGGGTGGGGAGATAGAGCAGTTCCTTCAAAAATATTTTGTTAAAATAAGATGAAAGTGTTTGCTTCTGCTACTGGATCCATTTTTATAATAAAAATTTACAAAATCTCAGAAGCAACACTGCCACTTTTCAGATGACAAAGATAAACACCACCTTCACTATAATATTTAAGCATAGTAGCAAGTATGTTAATTGGGTGAAAGGTTTTTAACTGTATGCATCTGAAAATATACAGGGCTTGACCTTGAATCCAGTAAAGTCAATAAAAAACATGAATGGTGCAGGATCAAACCTTTAGAGCTTGTATGTACTAGAAAGTCTTACTCCTTCATATTTCATATGTCTGACATGTCCTAGCCCATGCTTCTAGAAAAATCTAGTGCAATTTTTAAAGTATTATTTGTTTGTTTATTATGGCACTTACTTTATGCTCAAATGGAAGCTCTCCTTTGTGGCAAAATGTATCATTCATTAGAAAACTAGGATTTTTTTTCGTTAGGATTCAATTAATTTGTATTGGTTCTATTTCAAGTTTTCTTGAGCAAACTTTGCTATTGTAGTTTTTCTCTTATCATACCAGCATTCTTTCACCATTTAGATTTTCTTTTTATTTCCAATGTGGCATAGCATATATTGCCATATATTATATTGTAGTTATACAGCAAAGTATGAATAATCACTGAGTATGTAACATTTTGAAAATTTTAAATATATTATGAAACTCATACATTGTTATAATTATACATATTTTTAAAATCTTTGAAGATTGTCTTCAGAGGTAACATATTAATTTTGAAGTGATTGTTTAAACACGCACAGTATACAGGAGTGACTTTCCGAATCAATTTGTGGCATTTTTTATTTATCATGCTTGGTTATCCATTGCTCTCTAGGGGGAACAAGAACCTATATGCCCCAACAAATATTTAAGTGAAGACATCTTGACCCCAAGGATGTTATACAATCAGTTCATGTTTAGTACATGAGATTACTTAGTCAGAGACAGTAATGAACCCGCTACACACACCACATGGTTTCAATTACAGCTTTATATGACTAGACAGCATGGTGCCAGAAACGAACGATTGAAACAGTTGAAATGGTTCTCTTCTTCACGGTTCAGATACCTGAGCCTCTGCTTTGTTTCCTTATTAATGCTTATTTTATTTGCTCAGAGCCCTGACTTTGAAACTAAGAACTTTGTGTTAAACATACAGAACATTTAGTTTTAAAGAATGCTCTGATATAACCTCGTAATATTTCAATGAAGTCCTTTATTTAGAATATTTGCTCACTTGGTTGAGACCTATAATATAACAGTGTCATAAATATAAAGGGAAGGGTAAACCCCTTTGAAATCCCTCCTGGCCAGGGGAAAGCTCCTCTCACCTGTAAAGGGTTAAGAAGCTAAAGGTAACCTCGCTGGCACCTGACCAAAATGACCAATGAGGAGACAAGATACTTTCAAAAGCTGGGAGGAGGGAGAGAAACAAAGGGTCTGTGTCTGTCTGTCTGTAGTCGTCTTGGCCGGGGACAGAACAGGAATGGAGTCTTAGAACTTTTAGTAAGTAATCTAGCTAGGTATGTGTTAGATTATGATTTCTTTAAATGGCTGAGAAAAGAATTGTGCTGAATAGAATAACTATTTCTGTCTGTGTATCTTTTTTGTAACTTAAGGTTTTGCCTAGAGGGGTTCTCTATGTTTTGGAATCTAATTACCCTGTAAGATATCTACCATCCTGATTTTACAGGGGGGATTTCTTTATTTCTATTTACTTCTATTTTTTATTAAAAGTCTTCTTGTAAAACACTGAATGCTTTTTCATTGTTCTCAGATCCAAGGGTTTGGGTCTGTGGTCACCTATGCAAATTGGTGAGGCTTTTTATCCAACATTTCCCAGGAAAGGGGGGGTGCAAGTGTTGGGAGGATTGTTCATTGTTCTTAAGATCCAAGGGTCTGGGTCTGTAGTCACCTAGGCAAATTGGTGAGGCTTTTTACCAAACCTTGTCCAGGAAGTGGGGTGCAAGGTTTTGGGAAGTATATTGGGGGGAAGGACGCGTCCAAACAGCTCTTCCCCAGTAACCAGTATTAGTTTGGTGGTGGTAGCGACCAGTCCAAGGATAACGGGAGTAATATTTTGTACCTTGGGGAAGTTTTGACCTAAGCTGGTAAAGATAAGCTTAGGAGGTTTTTCATGCAGGTCCCCACATCTGTACCCTAGAGTTCAGAGTGGGGGAGGAACCGTGACAAACAGTTATATTGTCAAAGGTGTTCTAAGGGATGCAAGAGTACTAGTCCAAACATAGACCCCAATGCAAGAAAACATCCCTCTGAAAAAGAGCACTGAAGTATGTGCTTAACTTTTTTTTAAAAAGTGACTTCAGTGAGACTTAGACATGCTTTAGTGTGGTCCTGATGTGCATACTGCCATGGTACACAGAAATGCTCTGGGAACTACGTAGGGGCAAGCAGCTACAGCTTTGTGGTATCTGAAAAAGGTCTCATGGCTAGACGCAAATCAGTGAGTGCATAGACTGCCACTAGTGGAAAATTAGGTGGGTATGTAGCTCTTTTGAGAAGTAATAATAAGTAGCCATCACCTCAGTCAGTGACAGGCATCCTGTTCCTAGGATTCCCCATTGCCTGATGATCACTTATCTGCCTACCAGTATGTGCACCCTTTTAGGTTCTTTTTAGTTCTGCCCCCTTTTAGGTCAATGGAAGCTTTGCCATTAACTTAAATGTGAGCAAGAGTAGAACATTTGTATGGTGTCTGCTCTTAAGTATTGTAAGTTCTGATGTTTTCAGTTACTGAAGGAGAAGCCCGGAGTGAAGAAATATTTGCAGTTGCTTGCGCCTAAAAGGATAGGCCTTCTGTCCATACTCATGACCTTCGTGGGGCGAAAGAACCAGGACAACTTCATGGCAGCTGACTTCTGGACCAGTCCTACCACATATGTATACAGCCATCCGTCCCAGGAGCCCCATCAGAGGACCTTATCACATGCAGACAATGCAGATCCTTTAAGCAGGCCTTTGGCATCTTGTCCTCCTCCTCATTCTGCAGATGAACCACCATAGGTCTGTGCTGTTGAGGATCCGGCACCTGCAGAGCAGGAGGAGGATTTGGACTATACTGTTAAAGCTTTTTAAAACTTTGCAGCTCACCTTCAGAGGAAACAGTCTTCTCAAATATCTTAAAGCTGTCTTGTTCAAACAGACTACTTACTCAAAAGCACATCCACTCAATTTGCAGCAGCTGTCAAAAAAGCTAACAGAATGTTGGGAATTATTAGGAAAGGGGTAGATAATAAGACATCAAATATTATATTGCCTCTATATAAATCCATAGTATGCCCACATCTTGAATATTGCATGTAGATCTGGTCACCCCATCTCAAAAAAGATATATAGAATTGGAAAAGGTACAGAAAAGGGTAGTAAAAATTATTTGGGGTATGGAACGGCTGCCATATGAGGAGAGATTACTAGGACTGGGACTTTTCAGCTTGGAAAAGAGACTACGAAGGGGGGATATGAGAGAGGTCTATAAAAACACTTCCTTATTTATTTTCTCCACACCAGTCATGATATTTCCTCCTCCTCATAGCACAAAAGCTAGGGGTCACCAAATGAAATTAATAGGTAGCAGGTTTAAAATGAACAAAAGGAAGTATTGCACACAACACACAGTCAATCTGTGGAACTCTGCCAGAGGATGTTGTGAAGGCCAAGACTATAACAGGGTTCAAAAAAGAACTAGATAAGTTCATGGAGGACAGCTCCATCAATGGCTATTAGCCAGGATAGGCAGGGATGCAAAACCATGCTCAGAAGCATCCATAGCCTCAGTTTGCCAGAAGGTGGGCATGCACAACAGGAGATGATCATGGGTCATGATCATGATGGATCACTATGTTCTGTTCATTCTCTCTGAAGCACCTGTCATTGGCCACTGTTGGAAGACAGGATACTGTGCTAGATGGACCATTGGTCTGACCTAGTAAGGCCATTCTTATGTTCTTATTTATACCAATATGTATTTGTCTTTAATTGAACAAATGAATACTATCATCCCTGATCTCACTTTAAGTAAAGTCTATCATCCTTTCTCCTAACAAGAAGGCAGAGAGATTTAAAAATCCTGAAAATTCCCTAGTAGTGTTCAATGGGCATGCACTGTAAGAAGAACCTGCTATATCTTATGTGAGATTTAGGGTTATAATTTATCTTAACGGAAATTTATTTTATTTATTTTGAACTGAAAATATTAAATGTTCCCTTTTGTCCTTTATGCAATAATAGTAGTATGAAGAACCACAATAACCAGAATTAACAGCATTTTTGTTGATGGATCAAGCACTCACACGTTAGGGGACTTCAGAAATTAAAGGAACACAATCAATTTGAGATCTAGGCAGTTAAAAGAAAAAAAGTTAAAAAATAATTTACGGTATTACTGCACACCTGCATTTAAAGATCCCTGCCATGTTCTGTGGTTTTGCAATCTCACTTTCGTGAGTGTGTGTCTATGTATGTGTATGTGTGTACATACACATACGCACATCCCCAGTTGCTGAATAAGGAAACCTAACAGGGTAAAGTGAGTAATTACCTACACAAAGGAAAATGAAGTTTGACCACTCACAATGGGCTTTAAAGTGCCCAAAGTAAGCAAACAAAGAAAAAAAGGAAGGAGGCGATCTAATTTATTGTAGATAAGCCTGACAGAATTCAGGGCAGGCTACAGTGGAATTGGAGCTTAAAAGACTCAGTACAGCTCAATCAGGGGAGTCAGTGCAAAAGAACAGACCTGCACCGGCAGCCTCTGCAGGAGTATAGCAGGTAGGGTGATCAGATTGGAAGTGTGAAAAATTGGGACAGGGGTGGGGCGGTAAAGGAGCCCATATTGGGGGAAGAAAAAAAAAGCCCCAAATATCAGGACTGTCCCAGGACATCTGGTCACCCTAATAGCAGGAGTCCTTCACTGACCAGAGCAGACCTCAATATGGAGCTGCAGGCTGCAGTCAGAGAGACAGTGGAGCACCTGCCCACAAGTGAGGGGGAAGAACATCCCGACCCCTTTCAGTTGAGTAAGCATTGCAAGTCAATAGCCAGGGCCCCATTAGGCCTCTGGAGAGGCAAGGTATGTGGTAGGAAGTAACCCAGGGGGCAGGCTTGGTGATACCACTGCACAGGCAGCACACCTGAAATGCCAGCCTCAGGGCCATGGGTTGGAACCTGGTGGAGCAAGAGGGCTCAGGTTCCCCTACCTCAAGCCCACAGATTCGAGCCGTAGGTGCTACTGCCAACCCACAGAGTTGAGCCACAAGGGGGCATGGTAAGTTAGTGCTCCGACCAGCAGGGTCAGATAACTATTTAATGACCATACACCTTGAGATTCAAGAATTTAAGTCTTGATAACCGTTAAGACAAATTGTCAATGTCACATGTCAAAATATAAAAAGTAACTATCCTTAAAACAAACTCTTAAGTTCTCAAGCAGTATTTTTCTTATTTTGCCTTTCTGTAATTTCATTTATTACAGATGGAAATATATTTTTGTTGATTTGTCTGTGTAGAATGAAATAGATTGCTACCAATATTTACCAGTAAAAACAAATCTAATCCTTCCAAGCCTACTTGTAGTTCTAGTAAATTAGATAGTGAAAAATGCCCCGGCAGAAGTGTGATTTCTTTGAGTGTATTCCTTTAAGGTTGTTAATATTGGCAGTGTTGACTTAGCCACGTTGCACATGTGGTACATTTTATAACAAACATGACAGAGTTATATGGTCAGTTTTTCAGTTTGCAACATACTGGACTTATTGTTCTGCAATAATTGACAATGGGAACAGTGGGGTTCTCAGTATATTTTGAAAATGAAGTCATTTAGGAGTTTAAATACAAATTTAGAAACCTAACTTCAGGCTCCTGTTGTGGATAATCCTGCCCTTACTTCATATACTGCTCTTAATTTCCAATGTACAGTTGAAGCAAAGTGATCAATATACTATTGAAAAGATAAACTGTCATGTAAATGCAATGCCCGAATACTTGTGCTTGTCCACCTTTACCATGTGTCTTTTCTACTAGTTTGCTTTACCTTTTTTTCTGTTGAATAAGCAGTGTTGGTGATGTTAGTATTCAATAATATATATGCTTTAGAAAACCATTTGATTGCAGTTTATCAATGTCATTCTTCCAATCACTTTGAATCATTCCTATTTAATTGCCACTCCTATAAATTACTGCATCATCAGGGTACTTAATCACTTTATTGGAATAACAATGACTAGGGAAATTATGTATAGAAAAGAAAAACAAAAAGGGACCATTATCTATTCTTGGGGTGCCTGAAAGCTAATACAGTAGGCTGCCAAGGAGGATCCTATTTCCTCTATTATCATAATCTGTGAAGCAGTCCTCAAAATCAAATCATTCAGTTTATCATTTAGAATAGTGTGAGTTTTAATATGAAAACTAATATATCAATAGATAATTTATATGAATATAGAAACTTTTAAAGATTCTATCTGTATGTTGATAGATTACTAAAATTTTTCATATTGAAATTCACACTATGATAAATGTAAATTATGGCAACTTACTACATACTGGTAAAAGTAACCCTTGGTTACAGCGGTATTGTTTAGATCTCTTCTACCATCACGTTAAAATTTTGGTAAAATTTGTTAGGTCCACTCATTTGCTGATAGCTTTGCTGTTTAAGGGCGACATTTTCAAAGACACAAATGGGGCCCAACAACATTTTTTTCAATGCTAGTTGGTTACTGAGCTGCTGTTGTGCCACAGAATATCTCCCCCTAAATGTGTCGTCGGGCATAGCAACGTATAAAATGAAACTTTTTCACAGTTGTTTCTTTCAAACCAACCTCACTGTAGGTGAGAATTTGACATTTGGGAACATAGATTCAAGTATCAATTGGGCTGGCAACAGTTCCAGGTGGCTGTCACTTTCCTCCCTCCTTTTCCATCATCAGCCAAGATTTGCGGGTTTTAGATATTTTCTTCTAAAGTTGGGGTTACCTGTTAATAATTTTGTCCGTTTTCATTCATGCCAGTAATACCTTTCTGTGCTTGCTCAATATGTCCCCAGATAGCTGTAGCATCCTATCTGGTAACGGTATGTCAGTAACTGTAAGCCACCATTTATATAATCATCTTCTTTTGCAAGTTGTGACATTTCCGAGCAATACTAAGCAATCCAGCATGTAGCATTTGCTATTTCTTTACTAGCTTTTGTTAGTCCATGCATTTTGTTACTTAGTATACAGCTGCTCCTTTGTTGCTAGAAGTTCTTTGTCCTTTAAGTTTAAATTAAATTTTGTTAGCACTCAAATAAGAGTGGTGACCGTGTTAGAAATGTCTGGGTACATATAGATAAGTGTTTTAGGAGATGCGGCTTATTAGAGAACTTTTATGTCTTAACACTATCTAAAATGATTTCTTTTCTTCTAAATCAGACTTTAAATTTATTAGATACATAAATAGGGTTTTCCCTCTTTAATCTTACCTTTCTTTTTTAAAACTGAGCAGAACCTGGAATATACATTTCTTTTTTTATGTTAAGCAACTTTAAATTATCATAATTGTTTGTGGTTGGTTGACTTAAAACCATACCATCCATTCATCAAATTTAAGCAGCCTGTTTTCTCATATTAATGTATCTGAATTTGAAGCATCCTAACTTTAATTTTATATGTAATTTCTTATCCCAAAACGTGGACCCAGGTTGAGGTGTGTTTTTTTTGTTTGTTTGTTTTTTGCCAATTTAAATTAAACTTCAGGATCAACCTGCTCTTCCTCAATCTAGTATGTTACATTTAAAACATATAGTTTAACTGCATGGTTCTTTTACCTGTGAGATAATGGCTTGACTCCTACCTAAGTTCAAAAGTGAAAATTAGTAGGGTGACCTCCTCTTAGGTCCTAACTGTGGGGTCTTTGTGCAATCTGAGAGCCTATTGAAGTCCCCTTGGACTTCAGAATCAGACTTATAATACCCAGTGTATTTCTACCCAGTTTATACCCTTCTAAAATAACCTTAATTTCACAGGATTTGTGAAAGTCAGCAGTCTTTACTGAATGAAGGAACAACAGTGAAATAGCAAGGGTGTTCCTGAGCAGGTCTGAGGTGCAATGGAGAAATATTCTCAGTGTGTCTCCATGCTACATTCCCAAGTATGCCCCTCACTTATACAGGCCTACTTCCCCGATGTACATGCAAATGGAACTGAGCCCTTTGGCTGGTTTTCTTGATGCTTACTTGATCCCTTAGCTTTCATGAAGCAACTCCACTTACAATTTTTTCTTTTAAAAAAAAAAAAAAGGCGCTCTCAATTTATCTGTAACTTGGAAAAAAATCTGTGATACTTCCAACAAGTTTCTA
Organism: Lepidochelys kempii; assembly: GCF_965140285.1. Taxonomy (NCBI): domain Eukaryota; kingdom Metazoa; phylum Chordata; order Testudines; family Cheloniidae; genus Lepidochelys; species Lepidochelys kempii. The sequence continues at coordinate 28,543,413 of NC_136387.1, forward strand.
AAGCAACTAAATTGTTTTTGTTAAAACAGGACAACTCAGGGAGACAAAGTGGCATTTTTCCTGTCCTGAAAGGAAAGCTTATGATGTAGTAGCACTAAACAGTAACAAGACAACATGCGGGTGTAGAAAATGAAATGCATTATGCACCAGAGAATCAGAACACTTTAATAACTAAAACCAAGCAAAACTGAGAAGCATTTTAAACCTTCTTTGTTCCCCCAGTTGGATTTTGCCTGATCGCAGGCATGTGCACAAGTGTGGAAAAACCACACAAGGATCAAGTTACTACCAAGTAGGGAGGTAAGAAGCAGGTCCTCCAACTCTCCCTCTGCCCTCACCAGAGCCAGCTCGAGGCACCAGCCTAGCAAACAGGTGCCTGGGGCGGCAAACGGGAAAGGGCGGCACTGCGGTGGCTTTCGGTGGCACGCTGGTGGCAGCTCCTCCGCTTCCCTCTTTGGCAGCATTTTCCTTTGCCACTTGGGGTGGCAAAAAAGGTAGAGCCAGCCCTGGCCCTCACTGGCCATCAGAAGGTAGCAACATGGGGATTTCAACAATTTCCATCCCACCATCAACCTCAGCCTGGTCCAGTCCACACAAGAAATCCACTTCCTGGACACTACAGTGCTAATAAACGATGGTCACATAAACACCACCCTATACCGGAAACCTACTGACCGCTATTCCTACCTCCATGCCTCCAGCTTTCACCCTGATCACACCACACGATCCATCGTCTACAGCCAAGCTCTGCAATACAACCGCATTTGCTCCAACCCCTCAGACAGAGACAAACACCTACAAGATCTCTGTCAAGCTTTCTTACAACTACAATACCCACCTGCGGAAGTGAAGAAACAGATTGATAGAGCCAGAAGAGTTCCCAGAAGTCACCTACTACAGGACAGGCCTAACAAAGAAAATAACAGAACGCCACTAGCCGTCACCTTCAGCCCCCAACTAAAACCCCTCCAATGCATTATTAAGAATCTACAACCTATCCTGAAGGATGACCCAACACTCTCACATATCTTGGGAGACAGGCCAGTCCTTGCCTACAGACAGCCCCGCAACCTGAAGCAAATACTCACCAACAAACACATACCACACAACAGAACCACTAACCCAGGAACCTATCCTTGCAACAAAGCCCGTTGCCAACTGTGCCCACATATCTATTCAGGGGACACCATCACAGGGCCTAATAACATCAGCCACACTATCAGAGGCTCGTTCACCTGCACATCCACCAATGTGATATATGCCGTCATGTGCCAGCAATGCCCCTCTGCCATTTACATTGGTCAAACTGGACAGTCTCTACGTAAAAGAATAAATGGACACAAATCAGATGTCAAGAATTATAACATTCATAAACCAGTCAGAGAACACTTCAATCTCTCTGGTCACGCAATCACAGACATGAAGGTCGCTATCTTACAACAAAAAATCTTCAAATCCAGACTCCAGCGAGAAACTGCTGAATTGGAATTCATTCGCAAATTGGATACTATTAATTTAGGCTTAAATAGAGACTGGGAGTGGCTAGTCATTATGCAAGGTAGCCTATTTCCCCCTGTTTTTTCCTACCCCCCCCAGACGTTCTGGTTCAACTTGGATTTAAACTTGGAGAGTGGTCAGTTTGGATGAGCTATTGCCAGCAGGAGAGTGAGTTTGTGTGTTTCCGGGGGGGCGGGTGAGAGAGCCTGGATTTGTGCTGGAAATGGCCCACCTTGATTACCATGCACATTGTAGGGAGAGTGGTCACTTTGGATGAGCTATTACCAGCAGGAGAGTGAGTTTGTGTGTGTATGGGGGTTGGGGGGGGGTGAGAAAACCTGGATTTGTGCTGGAAATGGCCCAACTTGATGATCACTTTAGATAAGCTATTACCAGCAGGACAGTGGGGTGGGAGGAAGTATTGTTTCATGGTCTCTGTGTGTATATAATGTCTTCTGCAGTTTCCACGGTATGTATCCGATGAAGTGAGCTGTAGCTCACGAAAGCTTATGCTCAAATAAATTGGTTAGTCTCTAAGGTGCCACAAGTACTCCTTTTCTTTTTGCCAATACAGACTAACACGGCTGTTACTCTGAAACATGGGGTTGTGCGTTCCTCCTGCAAGCTGTGTTGTTCCAGTGTGCCATGGCAAGGGGTGGGATGGTTAAACACCACCAGTCAACCCCTTGGGATAGACTCACTTGAAGGAGATAACTTATGGTTGAATCGCTTGAGTTAATTCCATGGCATAAATGTACTCAGTGAGTGCCAGATTGTGTTTTGCAAACTGTCCCAGATTGAATTATATTGTTGTCCCTTTACAACACTCAGGCAGCATAAAGGGGCCATGGATGTTACCTGAAGTGGTCCCCATGGGGAAAAAAACCCTTTGGTGTAGTGTTATTTGACAGAGGTAGAGCTGTCATGAAGTGAGCTGTAGCTCACGGAAGCTCATGCTCAAATAAATTGGTTAGTCTCTAAGGTGCCACAAGTATTCTTTTTCTTTTTGCGAAGACAGACTAACACGGCTGTTACTCTGAAACCTGTCATAATTCTGTACACCACCCCTACTTTACAGGCATAGGTGTGGGAACTAGGAGTGTGGTGGTGTGCTCCAGCACCCCCAGGTTTTATGCAGAGCTCTATTCCCGGCTCCACCCTAGTCTCGGCCTCCTTATCCCTGTCCAGGTCCCCATCTCCCAGAGACATGGCCCTGCTACCGGCCCCAGCTCTTTTGGGGGGGCACATGGGCAGGGGTAAGGGGATTGGCTTTCAGCACCCCCACTATTAAAACTGTTCCAGCGCCACTATTTACAGGCTCTCACAGTAGAGAAAATAGCAGGCGAGACAGCATGGCTGGAGCACTGTGCTTTGAGTATTCTGTTCGTGTATCATGGTGGATTACACCTAACAGAATATTTGGCCCTTTATTTTGTACATAATTTAAAGGTGAAACGAAAGTTCCATTGAAGAAATGTAAGCGTGAAAAGATCTCAATTTTTCTTTAGGCTGGAATTTTAGATGCTGGAGTTTTGCTTAAAAATGCAGGAGGTAGAGGAGTTCATCTTTTATTAACTCTCTCTGGCACTTACTGTGGATTGAATGCCCATATCCAACATGTTACTGATATTTTTAGCACAATGATAAGGCAGATTTTTACTCAGTCTATTACAACAGACTCACAGTTCATCAAATTGTAATAGATCAGCACCATAACTGGTTGGCTAAAATTGTGTGCCAAGATAGCTTATCTGTGTTGGAAATTTAATTGTCCTGAACCACCTCAATTTTGGAAGATAGTAATGTACTAAAATGAATAAACATTGCAAAGTAGAGCTCTGTATTTTCTTCACAACCTGGATGAGCCATGGTGATACAGAGTAGTGGCTTCTTTGCTGCTGCCTTGTTTCATCTCTGTTTACTAAGCAACACTTATTAGCTTAGAAGGTGAACAGTTGTGTTTCTTGTGTACTTTCAGTATTGGCCATCTAGACCCAAAAAACCTATCATGCATTCCAGTTTTCAATTATATCCCTGCAGGATCTATGTTAATCCACACATTTTTCAGTTCTTGGTTCTGTTGACACAGGAGAGTCAATCTTTAGTAATGGCATTTAATTCAGCCCTGTACTTGAGTGTTAGATGCCCAACATAGAAAGGAGCAAAATCTATCCTTCCTCTTGAGCCCAGGGTGGGGGCTGCAGTTCAGGCTGCTATCCCCTCCACCACTGTTTCAGCTTATGGGCTGGGCTAGTAGCCTCAGCTCCTTACACCATTTGTGCAAGGTGTTTGGGCCATTAGATCTGCATCTTCATGGAATTCTCCCAGGATAGCTCCCCTCCAATGCCGTTCTCTGCCTTGACCTATCAAGCATCAGTATGCAGACCGCTTATTGTCACTCTCTCAATGCAGCCGCTTGTTGGGGCTGGATTTCACCCTATGTGTGTTAATTCGTTTCTTTGAGTGAGATGAAACAAAGAGGGGATTATATTGTTTTGCCCTGTGTATTTTGTTAGATATGGAGAAAACATTCTCTAGCATGGGTAGTGGTTAATTTTCTAATAGATCTGTTGCTATAATATTTGACCCTGTGTCATGGCTGCTCCGCATGCCAGACACCCACTAATTTCAACAGGCATCCCATGTGGTGAGTGGTTGCAGGATCAGGCCCACCCCCTGCACTATCACAAAGTTTTAAAATACAGAAATTATTTCTACCCAATGATACTCTGTCTATTTCTGTCTTCCTCCCGGTGTATTTGAAAACATTTCAGCTTGTAATATTTTTGGCGTCATGCTTAGTTCCTGCCACAACCAGGGGACATAATTACTTACCTGCTGTATGGCAGTGACACCTCTGACACATTGGGGAGAAAGTTAGTATTGCAGAAGTGGGGGCAGAGAGAGTCCCTTTAAAAAATGTGATTTAAAATGGCAGATGACCCTTCCATGTTGTTAAGCACTGCAGCAGCGTGACACCCAGTGGTGATGTGACACCATGCAGCTGCAGCATGAGGCTTTGCCTAAAATGTGAGCATGGTGATCCATATGGAGAGACTGGAGAAATAAGCATTAGGAGTCTGTCTGTCTTTCCCAGCTTCATCCAAACCTGCATACTGTGCATTAATGGGTGAAGGGCCCCAAATCCCTGAAGATGGTTCCAGAGAAGGGAGTAGAATTATCGCTGAAGGGAGGAATTCTTGGAGGAGGAGACGAGCAGCACTGGTTAGGAGAGTGGAGGAAAGGAAAAGGAGAGGCTGCTGGTGAACTTGATGGGTAGCTTGATTCGTGGGATATGATAGGTTGGGTTTCTGAGAGATTTGATGGCAGCAGGGGTATACTAGGATGCTCATATAACTAATACTCTATGCAGTGCATGTGTTCTTGAGGCATCAGGCTGGTGCAGTATTTGTGAAAGTTGCTGTCATTGGGAGTCACTTAAATTATGTGATGCAGTATTTTGGTGGATTTTTTAAATTGATATTTAAATGTACGTGGTTTAACTTTCTCCCATCTCCCGGGCACAGGGATGCCTAGTGGGCAAAGGCAATCTTTCAGTTTCTCAGTAGGGTCAGATGAAAGTGTACAGTATAATTACCAGGAACACCAGTACTCTCACACTATTGTAACTGTAGCTATCTAGCTAGGTATTCGCATGGTCACAGCCATTCAGTTAATTTTTATCTTCTCAATACCCCTGTTAGGTAGAAATATACTAGCTCCATTTTACAAATGGAGGACTAAGGTACAGGATAGATGAGGTGACTTGCCCAAGATCACACAAGAAGTTTTTGGTAGAATTGGGAATTGAACCCAGTTCTCTTGATTCCCATTCCAGTGCCTGATCCATTAGACCATCCTTCCTACACTTAGTTTGGCCCAGCACTGTGATTGGCTGAGACAGTTCCATTCTGAACATTTTTGAAAAACAAATTAAGCAGCAACATGAAACATAGTAGTTACCTACAGCTCAGGATAAAGAGTTAAAGGGCTTGAGGTGCATAACAAGAAATCTCATCTGAGATCACAATTTGACTATACAAGGATGATGGTTAGAAGCAGTATTAAACATCTGTCATTGTAGTTCAAAGACCTACTGTTTGGTTGTTAACTCTCTGCTCTCTCATGCCAAGAGTTCAAGCTCAACTTCAAAATGAAACGCCTGCAAAGATTACAGCGAATGTAATCATCTTGGTTGCACTGGCATGGGGCCATTCCACGCTGTTACCAAGGTGAATGCTTTTGGTGCAGGAGGAACTATAATTTGTCATTTTCAAACTATGTACCAGATCACATTGCTGAGTCAGAAGCAAGTATTAGCCATGAAAAACTTGCAGCTATTCCATGTAGTCCTTTAGTAAGGGTTTACAAGAAGCCAGTCATGATAAAGATACATCCCAAAAGTAGACACAAATTGGAGAGAAACTGCTGTTTTTTGTACAATGTGCATTTTTTTGAAAGCTGGAGAGTTTTCTTTCTAGGTTTAATAAATTACATTCATGTTGTTTTAAACACAAGGGGCCATATTCATCCCTGATGTAACTCCAGTGTCTTCAGTGGAGTTAAGTTAGGAGTAATTTGATCTGATATTTCTTTTAGGAAATGAGGAATTCTTACTTCAAATACAGAATATAAAAGCTAACATTTGCTGAAATGTAATGATTCATTTGAATGACTAGTTTTCATAGCAGTATTTTTTATTTTATTTTTACTAAAACCACACAGTGATTAATAGATTAATCCAGACTGCATTTATAATACATCCTAATTCTGCATTATACATTTGCTAATGTCATGGAGCTACAAGTTTTTAAATTGGACTCTTTTTTTCATTACCAGGTTGGGGTAGGGAGCTGTAAATTATGCACCTCTGTGAGGAGACCCAACATTTATAAATCTATTCTAAGGAAATTGAAGAAAGGCTCCTCACCCTTTACAACAGGTCTTCAAAGTATTAATTTACCTGGCCATTTCAATATGGGGAGATTACAGCCAATAGCTGATTTAGGCCAAGGATGGATACACTTTCACCTTTTAAGTTTTTTCTTAGAATTAGCAGGTAGCCCATTTCCTTAAAGTAAATTTTCCTAAAATATCCATAACTCTTCCTTTATTGTAAATCTGCTGACCACTACTCTGTGTGTCTGAGAATAACGTCATCCTGTAAAGTTCTCCAGTATTGTCATTAATTATACTAATCTGTGCCCGCTTTGCTGGGGTTTTTTTTAAAGCCGATATAAAAGACCATTTACCCTAGCTGTAGTTCAGATGATAAGCCACATTTTGAGAATATTTACATTTTCAAAGGGTACCTGATATGTTTGATATCGGTGACATCACCTATTTGCAATAAATTCTAGGTTGCAAAGAAATGCATCCCAGAGCTCTCAAATATTGTTAACAGCAGAACTGGATTTTTTTAAGTGCATGACCATTCGGTCTGATCGTTATGATGGATCCTGTGTGTTTGCACCAGTTATAATATAATGTCAGAAGTTAAACTCAGGTAATGATTCTGGTTCTTTTTGATATACACTCTTTGACTAGAAGTTTCAGGATGTATGATGGAAAAAGGAGAAAAGTAGCACTCCTTGCTACTGTAGGTTATATGATAAATGCCATATTAAAACTTTTTTTGAAAGACAGCTTAGAAATTTACTTTTTGATTTAGAGATCCTAAGTCAATAGGTTTGTGAGCAGCATATGAGAAGATTTATTTTTCAGAACACAGGACATCATCGTCATAGAACATCCATCCTTCCTGGCCAGCTATCCTAACAACATTAATTTGTTGATTTCTTAGGTGTCCCCGCCCATTCCTGGCTCAAGAGTATGATGATGCCTGTATGAAGAAAGTATAGAATGGGTACAAACTGGGATAATTCAAAATAGCTATTTGGGAACTTTTTATTATAACCAACCTATCAGTCCAGCTATTTTAACCCTGGTTTCTGGAGGTATCAAGAACCTCTGAATTATTTACAATCATGCTTTTCATAGAATCATAGAATCATAGAATATCAGGGTTGGAAGGGACCCCAGAAGGTCATCTAGTCCAACCCCCTGCTCGAAGCAGGACCAATTCCCAGTTAAATCATCCCAGACAGGGCTTTGTCAAACCTGACCTTAAAAACCTCTAAGGAAGGAGATTCTACCACCTCCCTAGGTAACGCATTCCAGTGTTTCACCACCCTCTTAGTGAAAAAGTTTTTCCTAATATCCAATCTAAACCTCCCCCACTGCAACTTGAGACCATTACTCCTCGTTCTGTCATCTGCTACCATTGAGAACAGTCTAGAGCCATCCTCTTTGGAACCCCCTTTCAGGTAGTTGAAAGCAGCTATCAAATCCCCCCTCATTCTTCTCTTCTGCAGGCTAAACAATCCCAGCTCCCTCAGCCTCTCCTCATAAGTCATGTGTTCTAGACCCCTAATCATTTTTGTTGCCCTTCGCTGGACTCTCTCCAATTTATCCACATCCTTCTTGTAGTGTGGGGCCCAAAACTGGACACAGTACTCCAGATGAGGCCTCACCAATGTCGAATAGAGGGGAACGATCACATCCCTCGATCTGCTCGCTATGCCCCTACTTATACATCCCAAAATGCCATTGGCCTTCTTGGCAACAAGGGCACACTGCTGACTCATATCCAGCTTCTCGTCCACTGTCACCCCTAGGTCCTTTTCCGCAGAACTGCTGCCTAGCCATTCGGTCCCTAGTCTGTAGTGGTGCATTGGATTCTTCCATCCTAAGTGCAGGACCCTGCACTTATCCTTATTGAACCTCATCAGATTTCTTTTGGCCCAATCCTCCAATTTGTCTAGGTCCTTCTGTATCCTATCCCTCCCCTCCAGCGTATCTACCACTCCTCCCAGTTTAGTATCATCCGCAAATTTGCTGAGTGCAATCCACACCATCCTCCAGATCATTTATGAAGATATTGAACAAAACCGGCCCCAGGACCGACCCTTGGGGCACTCCACTTGATACCGGCTGCCAACTAGACATGGAGCCATTGATCACTACCCGTGATCTGATTTTCTGATGTGGTAAAAACAATGCTAGTTTTTAAGACCTTCTCAATAAAATGTATTAAACAGTATCTTCTTCCACATTACAGGTGATATCCAGGTTGATGATTTAGATAAAAATAATAAATTGTATGCCTATTGTTTGGATAATAACTAGTATGTATATTAGTATGTACACAAATAGCTGGTATAAAGACAGATAAGAAATACAAACATAAAATCCTTAAACAGACACACTATTGCACCCAGCTCACCCCTGTGTTACTTGGGTCACTTACTTGTACTTGGTATTCAGCCCTGATTTAAATTTGGAAGAACTCCTGTTCAAGTCAATAAATCAAATTCTGCTCTGTTATGCCAGTGTAAATCCAAAATAATTCCACTGACTCCAGATTTATACTTGTGAATCTGAAACTAGAATTTGTCCCAATTCTTTTAGGAGTGTTAGCTATAGTCTGGGCAAACATTACAATACAGGGGCAGCCTTTTTTTAAGTTGCTTTTTCCTGTTTCCATCCAACGTCTAATTTCAATTGGCTTTTTCACATCTGCTGAAAATCAAATCAGAGAAACTGTGCAAATTATGCTTTTTGCCACATACATGCATTCTCAGACCAACTTACACTCAACATATACCTTAAACAACTGTTAACCTAAGTACTGAATTACACTGGAAGTGGAATGATACACATTGAGATGAATTCTGAACTCTGACCTATGTAAAATTTGATTTATGCCCTTGACTTCAATGGTTATGCTGGTGTAAATGAAACCAGAACTTGGTAAATGTATCTTAGATCATATCTGGCATCAGATGTAACTATTCAACTGTGCAAACCTATGCACAGCAGCTATCTAAAATAATGACTGTTTCTGGGGGGTGGGGGACACTTCTTCCCAAGGTGAGATAAGCTATGGGTTTAGATGGTAAATATTTTAAATACCTGCGTAAGCATCTTTGTGTCAGCCAACATAGCTGTTCTGTCTGAGCCTTGTGTATTGAGAATGACATGTTTCATGACATCTGGGGTTAAAGTGAAGCTATTGGGACTGTTAGTTAACCTCCCTTTGTCAGTCTGCTGCAGAGATTACTTTATATTTACAATAGGATTATTAGGGTGTCCATTACCCTCTGACAAAATGCAGAATGGGTTTCCTTCTCAGTATGAAGATATTTTCTATGTTCCCTAAAATATATATATACTAATGTGGTCCTAAAAATGTCATGCATATCCCAAAACATCAAGTAGCTCCAAGGCAAGTATATAAAGCAGAATGTTCCCTCTGTCTCAGTAAAGACAATTGGCAAACTTATTGCATTAGAATTGCTTAATTTATCAATAACTATGTGGTTATGAATGTACAAAAAGCTTCATTATAATTTAAAATTTTAATTCTTACTATAAAATTAAATACAGACACTCAAAAGATTTTCTTTTGGAATAAGAAAAGGAGTACTTGTGGCACCTTAGAGACTAACCAATTTATTTGAGCATAAGCTTTCGTGAGCTACAGCTCACTTCATCGGATGCAACTTTTGGAATGTTTGCCCTTTTAACAATATGGAATATTTAATATAGAGTAAACTGTTATCACCAAATGTAGCTAAAACAAATATAGAAGAAAACTTGTCAGTTTATAGATTATCTCAAGTTATTCATCACTTTGTTGCTTGAATACCAAATTAATGACATTAGATGTATGTACTCCCATTGCTTGTGACATCTTGTGGGTTATTTGGTTTACAATACTTATGGTTCATCATAGATTTATGTTCCAGCCAGAGATATGAATATTATTGAGCCCTATGGCATATAAATGATCACAGATTTTCAAAAAGGAGGGATTTTTGAAGGCATTGGTGTATTAAGTTAAACTTTTGAATTAATAGGAAATAAATTTGAATTAAAAGATATATAATCCGGGTCACAGAAGGATCTTAGCAGAACTGCTGTTTGAAGCCTTTCATTCTTGACCTATAGGGCACTTCAGATGTTCTGTCATTTAAATTGCCACGCAAGCCCTTTTTCTGTTGGCATGTAGCCATACAGTCATTAAAATGTGGTTTTAGGAAATAGTTGTGTGTACTATATACAGATTTTTCATTAAATTCCCTTCTTCCTTCCACCTCCACTTCCCCCCCAAAATAGCAGAACACTAATAGAGATGAAGAATGCTATTCAAAGAGTACACTGGTGTATGTGTTAGAGGAACACTTTGAGCGAGTATACATCACAAGTATCTTACAAGTATATTCATTTTCACAATTCAAGATGTTTAATCTGCATAGATCAGATGTAGCCAAAGTACAGTCATGTGCCAAATGAAACCCATGCTGTTCGGTATATTACATATTTCTAACAAAATTTCCCACTTACACTTGGAGGTGTAGCCTGCAGAGATTACAGTTCAGTGGTCACAATTTTAAGAAGATCACTCCAGATGGTCTACCTACTTGAGCTATATTCCCTATGCATAAAATAGGGGATACTGGTGGAACCACTAAACTCTCTTAAAACAGGATGGACTGCTGCAGTGCAGCTAATGTATGCAGTGATTCATCTTAGAAAGAGTATTCTCTAGTGGCACAATGCTGGGAGTACTAGCTATGACGAGATAGAGCAAGTGATTTTGTTTCTGTTCCTGGCTCTTCGACTGACTTGTTTTTTGACCTTGCACAGGTTATTTAAACTCTCTTCCACATTTTCTGCATTTGTAGATGGGGATAATAACAGTAATACGTCCCAATCTCCCAAGGATGATTTTAGGCTTTAAGTTACTTGTTTCTGAAGTGGTTTGATATCCTTCGAGGGAAAGCACTATCAGTGTGCAAGGTGTTGTTACTATGTGTTTACTCTAGGTTTGCACACTTCATTGCTTATGTAGGATGCAATCTGTATCCCAGGACCTGTAGCAGTTTTACAGGATACTGTCACTAAAGGTAAATTTGATTGTCAAGTCATCTAAGATGCTCCTTTTTGTTTCTTCATTGTTTTATTAGTTTCAGAACAGCTTACTCATGACAGTGCCCATGTAGTCCTGCAAAAGAAACTGATCAACAGTATTGTAACATCAGAGGTAACACTCTCCAGTAATCATAACCTTGACCTTAAATCCTAACCCTGCTGCCTATCTTAGAAATCTCTTCCCTTACAAGTGCCCGTTTGGTCCTGCAAGCAGAGGAATTTTTCTGCCTGCAGCACCAAATGGACAGTGTTTAGATTAACTAAAACAGTTTTTTGACTCAGCAAAGTTAAATGAACTTACCTAAGCCAGACATGTTGTGGAGAGAGCCAAAGTTGAATCTCCAGGCTCTCTCATACTCGGTCAGTATAGCTCCTGAGCTGAAGCAGATCCCCAGACAAACAGAAATGCCATTGGTTTGAGTGTTAGGCCTCACTTTGTTCAGCCAATTATCTTGATCTGAGTGGAAGCCAATATGGTAATGTTAATCATAGCACATGACCAATTGATTTGTGTGGCACAAATCCAAGATAGTATTTTAGAAACTGAATATTTAACTCTTCATCTTACATGACAACTCTACAATTGACTTGCACTAAGACTTCAGTTTCAACTGCTGGCAATGTTTAGCAGTATGTCTTGAGACAAGATTTATAGAGCTTAATGTTCTCCTTAAAGATATTCATGCAGCACTCCTCTTGGGTGCTTCTGAAGTTTCAATTGAGGCCCTAATATCCATGGACAAAATTATCCATAATGGGATTTTCTTCCTGAGGGTCCGAGGCAGCAATGGCTGTTTCCATGTGACTGTTCCTTTGGGTCTATGAGATTTGACTTCTCGGTTGAACTGGCAGGGAGTTCCTTCCATAAAACCTACAGAGCTCCCAAATTCTGCTCAGGGCCCTGTGCATCTGCCCTGCTTTGCTGATATGATCCATTCCCCAGGGGCTTCCCCACTGGCCACAACCCTCACCTCATGGGTGGCTTCATGGAGGGAGTGAGGGAATATCATGATGACAAGGTCAATATTTTATCTCTGTTACTATGTATTCTCCCTGGAGCTGAAGGGATGACATGTCCTTGAAAGGGCTTTTTCCTCCTACTTCCCTTCCTCCCTTCTCCTCAGCCGCCAAGCCAGATTCATGAGTTCACATGCATGTCTCTTCATCATAGGTGGGAAAGGGGGAGAAATGCAATTAACAAAGTCTTCTTTGTTTGATGTTTCACAATGGCTTATTTGGTTTCAATGGGCCTTCCTGGTGGGTAGGAACTAACACTTTCTATAGGAAGCCAGAATTTTATATTAATATTTCTTTCCCACTTGATATATACTTACAGAGGATTACAATGAAAATACTTAATATCACTTTATAACAGGGGGTACAGATGTTACAGGTGAGCTTTATATGCAGCATCCTACAAGTATTTCATAAAGTCTGAACACATTTTTAGAACTCTAATACCTATCTTAACAATACTAACACAGAGATAAGGCAATAGGTCTCCAGCTATGTATTTGTTTGTGTTCAGTTGAGTCCTAGGAGCCTTAGCATGAGTTTGCACCTGGCCTATCAGCGTTACACCTAAGTAACCCAGATCAGAGTTTCCTCCACTCGCAGAAATAGAAGGGTAATCTGATCCAATATCTTGAACTTACTATAGAGGCTTTTCATCAAAAAGAAATTCTACAAATTGTGGAAATATGGAAAATTGTGAAGGATGAGTACAAAAGAATAGCTCAAGATCTAAGAACAATCAGAAAGGCTAAGGCACAAAATGTGTTGCACCTAGCAAGGGACATAAATGGCAATAAAAGGTTCTATAAATATTTCGGAGTAAGAGAAAAATTAATGAAAGTGTAGGTCCTCTACTTAGGGGGGAAGGAGAGCTAATAATGGATGACATCAAAAAGGCTGAGGTGTTTAATGCCTATCTTTTTTCAGTCTTCACTAAAAAGTTAATTGTGACCAGATGTTTCACACAATTTAACAGAAGCAAAAATTGCAAAAGAATCAGATAAAGAATGTTTAGGTAAGTTAGATGTATTCAAGTTGGCACGGCCTGATAAAATTCACCATAAGATACTTAAGGAACTAGTTGAATCATCTTGGAACTGTAAGCAATTATCTTCAGTAACTCCAAGAGGACAGGTGACATCCCAAAGGACATCCCATAGTACCTGTCTTTTCAAAAGGGTGCAAAGAGGACCCAAGGAATTATTAGTCCAATCAGCCTAGCTTCAATACCTGGAAACATACAGGAACAAATTATTAAATTAATTTGTAAGCACCTAGGGGATAGTAAGGTGATAAATAATAGCCAACATGGATTTGTCAAGAAAAAATAATGCCAAATCAATCTAATTTCCTTTGATGAGGTTAATAGCCTGGTGGATGGGGGAAAGCAGTAGACATGATTTATCTTGTTTTTGGTTAAGCTCTTGAGACATTCCCACATGACATTCTCATAAGCAAACTAGGAAAATGTGTTCTAGTTGACATTATTATAAGTGCTTGAAAAGACTGTACTCACAGAAGTTATCTATGGTTTGCTGTCCAAGTGGGAGTATATATCTAGTAGGTTCCAGTGGGGGGTTGTCCTGAATGCAGTGCTAGTCAGCGTGTTCATTAATGGTTTAGAGAATATGCTTAAAAACCCATAGATGACACCAAACTGGGAGGGATTGCATGTCTTTGGAGGACAGCATTAGAATTGAAAAGGACCTTGACAAATTGGAAGATTGATCTGAAATCAACAAGATGAAATTCAAAAAAGACAAGTGCAACGTATTATGCCTTGGAATAAAAAAAACAACAAATGTACAAATACAAATTCAGAAATAACTGGCGAGGCAGTAGTACTGCAGAAAAGGATCTGGGGGTTATAGTGGATCACAAATTGAATATGAGCCTACCTTGCGATACAATTGCGAAAAAGGCTGCTAGTATTCTGGGATGTATTAACAGGAGTGTTGTATCTAAGTCATGGGAGGTAATTGTTCAGCTCTACATGGCAGTGGTGAAGTCTGAGATGGAGTATTGTGTCCAGTTTGAGGCACCGCACTTCAGAAAGGATGTGGAGAAAGTCCAGAACGGAGGAGAGCAACAAAAATGTTAAAAGGTTAAGCAAACCTGACGTGAGGAAAGATTTTAAAACAAACTTGTATGTGTAGTCTTGAGAAAAGAAGACTTGGCAGGGGGCTTGATAACCACTCTTAACATATCTCGAGACTGTTACAGAGAGGATGGTGATCAATTGTTCTCTAAATCTAGTGAAGGTAGAACAGGAAGTAATGGCTTTCATCTGCAGGAAGGTTTAGGTTACATATTAGGAAAAACTTTTTGAATAAAAGGATAGTTAAGCGCTGGAATAGGTTACTAATTAAGGTTGTAGAATCCCTGTCATTGGAGTGTTTAAGAACAGGTTAGACAAACACCTGTCAGGAATAATTTAGGTTTACTTGGTCCTGCCTCAATGCAGGGGGATGGACTAGCTGACTTCTTGGGTTGCCTTCCAGCTGCACATTTCTATAATTCTATGATTAGGAGGAGATCTGTCAGTGGCAGATCTGCATCTTGTAGTAAGATGTGGGTCAGGGAATTGGTGACCATATGTTTAACACCTCTTCAGCTCTGTGCTTTCACAACTATGAAAAGCATATCACACATAGGCTACTCTAAGGTGTTTGTTTATATGAGTTGACAGTTCTATAGTAAATTATTTACAGTTGACCATAACAATAGATGACATAATGAATGAACTAATTGGCTACAAAGCTCTGTTTGGGTATTGCAGCAGTTTTGATAGTGGGCTCAACTGTATCCTCTTCTCCTCTGTGTTGGGTAGTCGCAGGCACAGAGTCATTCTAATTTCTAGTCCAGTAATTCAACTCTTGTAGCACAAGTGGCCTCTGGTGGCCCGATGCTGGATCCATTCATGTTGATTGCAAAGTTTTCCTTGCATCACTGGTGCAAGATCAGCTCCTAGGTGAGGCTTCTCCCAGGATACCAAGGTCAGTTGAAACAGATGAGGCCTTTTCCACACCTTTGAAAAATGGACTAGAGGAGTGACAGCTCTCCCCTTCACCAACACCATCACTTTTCCAATAGCAAACTTCTGCAGGATAGCCATTCTCTCCTTTTCCCCTCCCCCACCCCCAAAGGTTGTTGGGTTAGCCATTCGAAAACTCCTGCTGACTTCAGTGGTTCAGGATCAGGCAATTAGGAGAGTTTTTTTTAAAAAGGAAAGACTCGATCCTTTCTCTTTTACACAGCAACAAATAGCTCCATTTATAATCTAAGGAATTGTCTGCCCAGTCTGTAAATCTACAGTACGCTAGTCTGCCACACATTAAGTCAGCATGTGGACCCTGTTACTGCACAGTGAAAGTCGCATGCTGCGCTTTGATCTACTGCTGTTTCAAAGCTGTAGACAAGCCGCACTGAAAAGGTAGCTAACTGAGTGATACTGCGATCTGTCATATGGCCACAGACTTCCTCTGCTCCTCCTCCCTGAGATTTGACTGTTCATCCACTATCATTTGTAAAAATGTCCTTCTGTCCTTCCAAAGAGATACATGGTGTAAATAACCCTTAATAGAATCATACTTATTTTCCTGAATTGAGAATAAAATAAATACATTTATGGTCTGCATTTGAGCATCAAACACTCTCAATTAAATTGTTCTTTAAGATACCCTATTGAGTGTGTTAAACATCTACAACAGATTAAAATATATCACTGTATTTTAAACTGAAATTGGCCTGATGGGAAGAGAGACAACAACCAGGGATTAGTTCTAGTACTACATTAAAAGTGCACACTTATCTGTGCAGTTAGATTTTAATAAACATTTTTGATAGTTACTTAAAAATACATGTTTTTAATGCAGAAGTGGCACTGTGTGAGAATAATTCTTGAAAAAACAGTTGCTTTTTAATTAAGGTCTGATTATAAGTATTTTCTATTTTCCTAAGTAAAGATTAAATTAATGTGTTAAATCAATTTTCTCCCTTTGACATATACATATAACAAATTAGACAGAACACTGGAAGCTGGTTCTATTAGATTAGGACTCCTTGTGTTAATTCAAGGAATATTTTTTAAATTGCAATCATGGTTAAATCTGGAGCAAAGTTTATTAAGTGTTCCTTAGGCTGAAAGTGGTATTACATTGAATGAATTATTTACTGTTAGCAAATCTTTCTTTTTGATTGTATTCATAATTGCTAACCAGATTTATTTTGTATCATTTCTTTTTATGATTTCCAAATTTGTAAAAGTTGTTTAGATACATTTTTAATTGCTTGTATAATGTAAATTGTTTTTATTTCATAAAACGTTCAATAGGAAAGGTATAGTGCCCATTGGAGGAAATATAATATGTGAGAATTTTTATAGATATAAATACTGACATAATTTCCTCTTGAATAAGGTGAAATAAGGTGAATAAGGTGAAAAAGCTGACTACTTAACACTTTTTGTTAGAAAAACAAAAGAACAGCTTCTGCCATGCGTCTGTCATGAAATCTTTGGACTTCATGCTGTTGTAATTTCTGTGGTTTGTTGGTAAATGCATCAATCACAAACCTGATCCCAACCCTCTGGTAGGATAGGGACGTGTAAAGATGAAATCCTGGCTCCATTGAAGTAAATTGGAATTTTTGGGCTAGAATTTCATGCGTAGTACGGAGAGATGTGCAAAGGTTAGCATACGTTTGCCAAATCAGGCCCCTAAAGTTCACTACTATAGATGTTATTTTTTGCATGCATAGGGCCAGATCTTCAGATAGCTCCTTAGACTTCCGTATTCTGATTTATACCACCTGAGAATTTGGTCCATGTCGAGTGCATATCTAGATATGTGCCATTTCTTGTTTTTCTCTAGTCCAACTGAGTCAGTTTGAATAAATTATCCCTTTTGGTAAAGAAATAGTCTTAGAATGTCCACTGTAAATTTTCTATTGATCAGCAAGCCCCAAATTCATCACTATTGGATATTATTTATGTTGGTAATTACTAAATATAGAGAGAAGAGCCTGGATTGGAACTAAGATTGACATTTGGGTTTAATACTATAATGAGACTTTAATAAACCAGTAATAGGCAGCTTCACAAAATAAAATGAGCCATGACTGCAAACACGTAAATCAGTTCCCTGGATCTTAAAAACATAAATTGTGTTAATCTGTATTGATAAAAATAATTGCTTATTTTATGTGGTTCAAATTTAAATATAGATCAAGATAACTCTTCTTAATATGGCAACATAGCTTTAGAAATTTCACATAGTGCTTGCAGATATTGCTTTGAGATGTTCAGAAACGTTATGTAGTTGGGATTTCAAGAGAGCTAGAAATTGAAGTTCTTTTCATTTATTTATTTTATTATTTATTTACTCTGCCTTTACTCTGTCTTCCCCCTTCCCCACCTCAATCCTTGTTTTCATTTGTTCTATATTTCTGTACTAGACTGGTATATTTGGTACCATCAGGTTCTAGCTTTTATGGCTTGAAGAGTTTCGTTGCATTGGCAGGGGGTGGGAATAGGTCTATTTTAAGGCAAAATTAAGAGCTCAATCCTGCAAACAATTTCATATGTCTGCTTAACTTTAAGCAAGTGTTTAGTCCCATTGACTTGAATTATAAGCTTGTGCATAAGAATTTACAGAAGAGGGCTACAGCTGCAAATTTAGGCCCTGATCCTGCAATGTGATGTGTGTGGTTATAGCCTTTGTGTAACCTCACTAAAATCAATGGGGCGGGGGTCCCTTGCACACATGAAGTTGCAGAAATGGGGCCTTACATATAGACACAAGAAAGGAAATGAGTAGTGAATATTATCAGATCAATATTGCTCATCCTTAGGATGTGCCTTTGTTATTGGCTAATTTCTATTGCTAGCTGTTCTTAAAAGGGATTTTCTCATATACTGTTTTTTTCTAAGGAAGGGCTAAAAGGGTTTTTTTGTTTGTTTGTTTGTTTGTTTGTTTGTTTTTAAGGGTTTTTTCCTCATGCTTTTCTTTAGAGTTGTTAGGAATGCCAAATGTAGTCTGTCTTGTTTTATCTGTCTGCCTTCTTTTGGCTTTGTTTTGGGGTCCCCCCGTTCCCCCCCCCCCCCCCGAGGACCATTGGAGGATGTGGAGGGCTCTTAACATCTTAATGATTGAAGGAGTGAAGGTTAATGAAACACAGTCCAAAATGTTAGTTGTTCTTTGAAGTTAAATAGATGTGAACAAAACAAACAACAGATCAACTGCCCTGGGTAGTTTGACTAAAAAGCCTTTCACTTCATTGCTCAACTTTTACTCTCCTCGTTTCTGTGATTTCGTCATTTCCCTAGTCCTCTGGTCAATACAGTCTGCCAGCCTAATCAAGACCTAAAGTTCTATACTAAACAAGTAGGGGAAAATAATGCCATTTTTGTGGGGTTGAGGAGAGGGAAGCTTTTCAGATCTTTATACATCATGAAATTGGGGGAGGGCGAGAGGGTGAAGAGAACAGTTGTTTTTTTTTTCCCCTTTCAGATCTTCTTTAAACATAGTCTTCATACAAACTGACACCAACAAAAATGTGTGTGTCTCTGTATCATGCATTCTATATTGTGTGCGTCTGTAGTATATGTAATATATGAGCTGTGATGGTGAGTTAATATTTTAACATGAAGATTTCTGTTTTGGTATGTTTTCTGAACAAATGCATTTTAAATGCATAAAAATAAATTTAGAAACACAATACCTGAAAAAATGAAAACAATAAATCTTCCGTTAAAAAGAAGTACTCCCAATTATGTTTGTTGATTATAAGATAAGCCCTCTATGATTAATACAAGCCACATGTGTCATTGGAATGGAATTGCTGTGCATAATAGCAATATTAAGACATCTTTATTCTCAAAGGTAAAGCTAAACGATGTAACAAAAAAACTGATCTTTAAAGTGACCAAGCACAATAAATTGTTAATGTTTTTGTGAACTTGATGTATATCCAATTTTTCTTCTGTCAGCTTGACACACCTCTCCTTCTATGGTACATAAATGGATAGATATATTGCGGAAGAAAATTTTTGAAAAGAGATGTTAAAGTGGCAAATCTTGAATTTTGCTAGTGAGACAACATTACAATAACCATACAATAGCCAGTTCTCCTGCAATCTCATAGAGTGGTGGTGGTGTTAATGCCTCAGAGTAAGGCCTTTTTCTTACTTCTGTGCTTGTGCTAACTAGCAACTATAGAGCACTGAACCTGACACAGTGGGTTAGTGATGTAAGCAGTGCCTGCAAACTGAGCACTTAACGGTAAGATCTACATATTTTAATGAGGATGGGAATATAGAAAATGGTATATACTGATGGCTGTGGTCATAAATATACCTCGTGTTGCTGTTTTTTCCCTTGAAGACTTTGCATTGTTTCTTCTCATTAACACATGATAACTGGAATAGGTTTCATATCGCCATCCACCATTCCCCCTTGTCTTGACATTCTCAGAGTTCAGATGAAGCACTAATAACCTTTCTGTGCTGTGCTCACTCTAATGATGTCCATTCAATAAATAAGATGTGAGCATCACTGCCATGGTAAATAGAACAGCAACAGACTCGTATCTAATTACCAAGAAAAAAAAAAAGCTGTTACAGCAGTGAATAGTTAGCATTTAAAAAAAAAATCATCTTGGTTCCAAATAGTTCCTTTGGTTTTTCTTGGTGGTTGTTTTTTTGTTTTTGTTTGACCATCCATCCCTTTCTGTCTCTATTGTTCTCGGCAAGATTGGACCAGTGAAATCACTTGTGTGATGCTTCATTCTCCTGTTGAATTAATCTCTTTCTCCGCAACATGAGAGCAATGGCAAAGTTTCTTCAGAGTCTTCTCTTGCACTGCTCGTGAATATGCTGCAAATGTCTGACCACACAAATAGCTGTGCAGACAAAACTTTGATAAACAGTGTTTATCAAATACTCCACAAACGAACCCGCCATTATAGCTACAGCACAGAAAGCAAAATACGACCATCACCACCCCAAAAAATAAATGTACGTCAATATTTTTGTGTTTTCATGCTTGCCCAGGTACTTAATAATTGGTGACTTATGAGTGTGGCAGGAAGAGAACACACACATTTTTACTTTGAAGCTAAACTTTAAAAGACAAACATAACATTTGGAGCACTCTTCATGATTTATGTTAAAAATACCCACTAAAGGTTACACCATTGCAACTTTCTCATTTAGCATAACACTCATGTGGGCCTGATCCTTAGTGATGCTGGGCCATTCCAAACCCTATTAAAGACAGTGGCAGATGCAGGTGCTCACAACCTCTGAGATTCAGACCTATCCAGGGCAGGATATATAAAGGCTAAATTAATCCTGTTTGACGAGCTTCCTCAGCTCTCGTTATGCTTAATGGGAGTTGAAAATGCTTTGAATGTTTCAGTATCAGGCTCATACTCATCTTACCCTAGCCCAATCCTGCTCCTGCTGAAGCTATTGGGAGTTTTTGCAATTGACTTCAGTGCAAGCAGACATGAACTCTTGGAGAGAATAGTCAATTACAGGGTTTACAAGTCTTGCAAATCTTTCTTCTTGTCATTTTTTAGCAGCTGCCTGTAACCTCTCCGACAGGTACTATCAAGTTGAGTGATTTCTGGTAGGGCAGTTGTGAGGCTGTTGGCAGTCTCAGAATCAGAGCTGGATGTGCAGAGAATTAGGAAGTAAACATGCACTCAGGAAGGAGGGAAGCAGTATGAAGACATCCCACCCAGGGAAGCCTCAGGCATGGAACAATAGGAACTGGCTTAGGGGACACCAACCAACAGTGGCACCTCCAATCCCCTTTCTTACTGCTGCACTGTAAGTGAGTTATGGGGGTGGCCACAGAGCAAGAGTATCCCCTGCCTTCAGAGAAGAAGCTCCCTCTGGTCCCAGCTGTGCTGTCCTTCAGGACGCTAAGGTTATAAGAAAGTACGCCTCCACCAATCTGTGGACAAACCTTGAGTCCAGCAGGCCAGCCACTATTCTCCCTTTAATTTGTTCGGGTAGTCCAGCATATGGGAAAACCATATCTCTCCCCATCGTTATTCTCTCAAGAGGCAAAGTTTATTTATGTGACCCTATTCTGTCCCCTCACATCACATGTATACAGGAGAGACCACAGGACAGGCTGTGATGATTCCTTATCATCTGGGTGAGTTTGTTGTTTGGCCGTGGCCTTAGTGAGCCCACATAGCCTCCCAAAGTCCGACAGAATTTTACTATGCCCTTATTCCCTACAAGCCATAATGGCTGAATCCACCAAAATCCACTTCCTATATAGAATTAAGAAAATAACTTCAGAGCCTTCCTGAGGTTTGGCTTTACTAACAAAAAAACAAATTAACACTAAAAGCACGCAGTTCGGTTCACACCTTTTCAGGTTCAGGCTCTCGGAGGGATTTTGGGTTTTAGCTGTTCACCCCACATTCTAGAGAGGCAGCCCCACCTTCTTTATGTCTGTGTGAATAAACAAGTTATCTTCCTTGGTGGGACATAAGAAGCCACTGGACTCCTTTCCCAGCAGGATCAATACATAGTGAGGAGTATTGTAGGCAAACACTGCCAACCTGTTACAACTTTAAAGAGTATGTGCATGGGAGAGGATGATACTATGCAATCCCCTTGAGCACCTGGGTGCAATCTTTGTTCCAGCAAAACTCCCACTGGACACACCAGGGGCGCTCTCTTATCCTGAATAAAGATGGCAAAGCCTGGGGTGACTCATGCACTTTAAATCTTACTTTCTTAATCTTCCTATCCCTGTTCTCGGAGTTTTGACAAAGTAGACTCAGTGCAGTTAGGTCCAAAGTATCAGTGGGTTTGGATGACACAGGAGTACTCATTGGTAACTACCATTTTGAGCATATATTATATACAGTAGGATAACCATAGTACACAGTTATGCAATTGGACTACTCTGTGGTACTTCAGCTTATGCAGACGGGCAGTCTCCGATAATTTCTGTTTGGTTAACAGAGACACTAAAACAATTTCTACCAGTCAATGGAGTGATAGTCTCTTTTAGCAACACAGTTGTTGTCTACATCTTCTGGCTGGTTATGACAGCAATTTCTATTACTAATTAAAAGTTAGTACAGTAATTGTTTAAGCAAAGCCAATAGCTGATTTAAAATAAAGTGAAATCTCTTGTTAGATACTATTTTAAAAGGTTAAAATCATTTTTATTTAGCTCATCTTTAAATAGTGAAAAACATAACAATGGGAAAAGGCATACTTAATTATTTTGTTTACAGTAGTGTGTTCTCACCTAAAAAAGAAAAATACAAAAACAATACAGTTTGTTAATCTATCTCTGCTGCCAAAGTGGCTGCTTTATTCAACAATAAATTGAATACAAAAGTTCCCCCAAGGCAGGAAGACAGAATACCAACCTCTGAAAGTCTAGCAGCTTAATTGACATTTGGTGGTAGCCTTAGGCAGAAGTTAATTTGTACCTTGGTTATATATACACATATACTTTATAAAAAGTATGCAGCTTATATTACAGATAAATTAAAACTAATTCATGTTGTAGTTCTCAGGTATACATTTATTGGCATGGCATAAACCTATTTCATTTTATGACTGATTTTCTTACAATTAATAAAATGTCAGCCTTCTAGAAATAGAATATTTTCAGATAGTTACATGGGAGCTTGAAACATTCTTTGTATAAAATTTTCATCTGATGCATATAACAATCTCTAAAGGGTTTGTGATATACATTCAAATATGAAGCAGAACTAAGGGTCTAATCCTACAAGCCTTTGTTCTTGCAGCTGTCCAATTGACTTTAGTGATGCTACTCCTGTAAGTATTGACTTACGGTAAGAGCTTGCAGGATAGAACCTTAGGAAGGCTTTATGCATTAGTTATAAAAAAAAAAAGCAAACACTACTTAAAAATCTGATGGGTATGCTTTATTGGCACTTTCAAATAAATAACTATGTTACTTCTCTAACAATGGCTAGTATATAACACTTAAAACCAGTCCCTCCGAAAATAAATTTGGGGTCAGTAGATAAAACATATTTGTCACTTCAATGTAAGGCAAATAAAGAATCTCTTAAAATAAGTGTTCAAGTTCTCAGTTGGTGTAAACCAGCATAAATCCATTAAATCAATGAGTAAATTCCTGGCCCCATGGAAGTCACTAGCAAAACTCCCATTGACTTCAGCAGGGCGGGATTTCACCCAACAGAAGTATGCCAATTTATATGGAGTATATCTGGCCCACTTTTGTCTCATAACTATAACATCCCATCATACATGTAATAATTCAGATGTTTCTTATTGGGCCTATTAAGAATTGTGGAATTTTGTAAATGAGTTACAAAATGAAAGTGGCTGGACAGTTTGAATACTTTTATGATGGCATTTAGCTCATTTGTGAGGGACAGTGTATAGGAGAGGAGTGTTGATTAGAAATCATCAACTATTTTTAGGTTCTTTGCATCTTGTAATATTCTGAAATCACCACACAGTTGTTGTGTTTTTTTTGTAATATTTAAACTGAGATGACCCCATGTTTAATTTAATGGAAGTCTTTATACTGGATCCAATCCTGCTTCCATTAAAATCAAAGGCAAATCTCTCAGTGATTTTATGGGAGCAGTCCTGGGCCCATAACTTTTATCCTAATGCTAGTAATTGTTTGATGACTAGTGCCTGAGTTCAACAGTACGGGCTGATTTCCACCTAACCATTTCCAAGTAAGATCACTTCTTAGGCATTCCCTAACTTCTCATTAGTAACAACATAGGCTTCAATGCTGCCCTGAGAACTGAAGGGGCAGACCCCTCTACTCACCTGGCATCCACTAATGCTGATGGGGCCCTTCAAGGCTCCAAGTGCAGGATCAGGGCCTAGGGTAAGAAATACTGAACAGTAACACTTTTAATATTTAGCTAAAAGTTACCCTGTAGCTCTTTATGTAACCCCCAGATATGCTGAATCAATAGGGTGCATCAACCTGATAACACAGGCTATTTTAATTTTCCTAAAAATGGTGAAGAAAACTGTTTTGCTGGGGCAGATGACAACAGAGGAGGTGTTGATAGACTGTATTGATAACACAAGCTGGTGGATACTCTCTATGTTAAAAACACTCAATTTTTGACCCTTTTCTAAATATAAATAGGGCAGGGCAGTGTTGGTAAATTATTCTATTGGATTAATGCCATCACTGGGTTTTACTTGCTAACCCTTGATGCTGTTTATCAAGGAAATGTGCCATCAGCACATGTGGTTACATACATGAGAGATGTGGAGAACTAGTCATAGTAGATCACATGCAGGTAATCTGCAAAACACTTCCACGCTGTCAGTTTTGTATCGCTAAAATTAAATGTATGGAGAATTTACTGCCTATTCGTCTCATGAATAAATTACACATACAAACAGAGGCAGAGAGAATATAACAAATCTTGCTGTAGGCCATGCAAATCTGCTTTTGGCAATTTCTCATCATATATCTAAAAGTGTTAAATATAACAGGTCATGATTATGAACAGGCTATAAAATCATGTTGTATTGTTTCTGCAATACAGATATTTAATATAATCTTGTTTTATGAAAGTTAACAATATGATAGATTATATTTGACATGTCATAACAAACTCAATTATTTTTTGAAAAAAAATGGTTCTGGGTTTTATTAGTCTCGATGAAACCTCCTGTAGGTATGGATAAAGATGCATTTGTCAAGTTCAGAAATGATTCTGTATTTAATTCCAATCATGGGTGTCATCCTTCTGTATTACCTTTAATGCACAGACTAGGGTTTGCATACTAGTTGATATTTAAAGGGACATTATGAGAGTAAAATTATGCATTTTAAAAAATCCTTATCTTTGTTACAAATAACATTTTAGATCATCACAATTTAAATATTTTTCAAAATGTGTTGAACTTTTAAGCTACGTTTTTATGTTTTGCATTCTGACAATTCGGCAATAAGGGGCTAAATAGGTTATTTCATACATTTATAGGCTAGAAATTTCCAAGTCCCTAAGGGAGTTAGGCACCCAACTCTCTTAGGTGCTTTTGAGAATCCCAGCCATAGGAATTTTCTTACCAATTTCACTATCAGATACTCATGGATTGTTGCAATGCTGCGTTCTTTGGATTGCAAACATTGCAAGGGAATGTTTAGTTTCTTTAAAATTACTTGTATGGATCTTATAAAACTTTATTTTTTATAAAGCCTCGTGGACTTCTGGGAACCATAAGGGGTCACCGAGGCTGCTCTGGCTCCCCAAACAAGCACCATTTCCCTTACTTATTTCTGCTCTTCACTTAAAATGTAGATCAGCCTGGCTACGTCACTTGAATTTTCACACCCCAGAGTTTCATAATAAGCCAGCTTAAACCTGGGTGTAGATGTGGCTACTACCATTTGGAAAGGGAGATTACCTTCACTGACAGAAACCCACGTTCTATCGGTGTAGGAAGAGTCTACCCTATGGTGCTGCAGCTGTTATTCCTGGGGGAATTCTGCACATAATTAATAAGCCACACATATTTTTAATTTTTTATGCAGAAAAAAGCTTCTGACAGCCTTTTTCTCACCAAAGGGTGCTGTGGTGATAGAACAAAGCAGCAGCTCCTGGCCAGCTAGGGAAGAGAGAGATCCTGCCTTCTTTACAGCACCTATCAGGGCAGGTCAGAGCTATGGGGAGACAGACAGCATAGGGTGTTGGGGGGATCAGATGGGCTCATAAGGGCTAGTGGGGGAGGACGGACTGGGGCAGAGGCTGAATGGGAGTGGAGGCACAGGGCCACAGATGGGAGGGACATGCAGGGTCACATGGTGATGGAGGGAGTGGGTGTCTGAGTGGGCGTTGAGGGACACATGTTGGACAGGGGGTGCAAAGACACATGGGGTGCAGAAATATGGGGACGGGGCAGATGTGCCTGACTGCAAGGGTCAGCCAGTGTCTGCATGGGGGAAGCTCCCTAACAATCCCTCCCCACTCCCCAAAAAACCCTGTTCCATACTTTTCCCACCCATACCCAACAACCCTCCAAGTTCAGACCGAGGCTCCTTCCCAGCAATTTACTTCCCTCACTCTCAGCTCCTCCATTACCCCTGATTCCCCCAAGCCTTTGCACTGCTTCTGAGGGGTGCAGAAAATACAGTTCTATATTGTAGTTTAAATGAATTATTGCTCAGAGTTACATATTAATATGCCTAGTAAGGAATCTATTTGTCAAAAAACATTTCCTGAATCTTTTTTATTGTCTGTATTGTTAGATGTACTTGCTGACAGGTATTTTGAAATAAATGACACAAAATAATTGAAACTAGTGTGATTATATTGTGTTATTTTGACAAATAAAATACACAGAATTTTAAAATATTGTGTGCAGAATTTTCAATTTGTTGCAAATTTTTTAATTTTTTGGTAAAGAATTCCCCCAAAAGTAAACTGTGCCACTGTAACACCTGTAGTGTAGACATGCTTTTAGTGGAGGGAACTCTACGGGCCTGAGACATAGGAATGATGTTGAAATGCGGCTGACCCTCACACATTTTCCCCTCCCACTGCAGCATTAGGATTAGAAGCAATGAGCTGCACAGAGGGGACCTGCTACCCTAATATTAGATAATTGGGTCCCTTATTTTCTGAAAACCTGAGGCTAGTGATTACAGCCACACATCAAGATTATAAAGGAGCTTTTCTGTTACCTCTTTTCTTTAACTTTGGTTGTCTTAATTCCTGACTGGTCTTCTAATGTGTCTGAGCCCTATTGCAAGTCCATTGGTCTGGATCCTTTCTTTCCCTGCAGCATTGTCACAGCTGTCTTACTTAAGGTCAGCCTCATATAAATTTCCATGAACCATTTTCTTAAAGCTGTCAGCCAAGTTAGTACACCTGCACATTTTACCCACCCACTCACTCACTTAATGCCAAAATGTCAAAAATCATGGGGAGCTTTTAAAAAAAAACCAAAAAAATGGATTCTGTGACTCCTGCTGTAAAATAATTTATTACCTTAATCATTAGTTTCCACAAATTATACCATTAATGGAGCAGAGCCAAAAAAAATTATACAACTGGAAAAAGGCCTTCAGTTTTAAGAAAAGGATATTTAGAGACATAGAGGGAAAACAGGCATTTTTAAAAATAATTCATGAGCAAAATGCATCTTTGTGCAACAGCAATGATCCCTTTTGTTTTATTAAATTAGCTAAAATTTCTCTCTCTCTCTCTCTTTCTCTGTGTGTTAGTTGTTTCTAAGGGTATGTCTACACTACGAAATTAGGTCGAATTTATAGAAGTCGGTTTTTTTGAAATTGGTTTTATATATTCGAGTGTGTGTGTCCCCACAGAAAATGCTCTAAGTGCATTAAGTGCATTAACTCGGCGGAGCGCTTCCACAGTACCGAGGCAAGCGTCGACTTCCGGAGCGTTGCACTGTGGGTAGCTATCCCACAGTTCCCGCAGTCTCCGCTGCCCATTGGAATTCTGGGTTGATATCCCAATGCCTGATGGGGCTAAAACATTGTCGCGGGTGGTTCTGGGTACATATCGTCAGGACCCCGTTCCCACCCTCCCTCCCCCCGTGAAAGCAAGGGCAGACAATCATTTCGCGCCTTTTTTCCTGAGTTACCTGTGCAGATGCCATACCACGGCAAGCATGAAGCCCGCTCAGGTAACCGTCACCCTATGTCTCCTGGGTGCTGGCAGACGCGGTACGGCTTTGCTGCACAGTAGCAGCAACCCATTGCCTTCTGGCAGCAGACGGTGCAATACGACTGGTAGTCGTCCTCGTCGTGTCCGAGGTGCTCCTGGCCACGTCGGCTGGGAGCGCCTGGGCAGACATGGGTGCAGGGACTAAATTTGGAGTGACTTGACCAGGTCATTCTCTTTAGTCCTGCAGTCCTATTGAACCGTCTTATGGTGAGCGGGCAGGCGATACGGACTGCTAGCAGTCGTACTGTACCATCTTCTGCCAGGCAGGCAAGAGATGAGGATTGCTAGCAGTCATATTGTACCATCTTATGCCAGGCAGGCAAGAGATGAAGATGGCTAGCAGTCGTACTGTACCATCTTCTGCCAAGCAGCCATGAGATGTGGATGGCATGCAGTCCTTCTGCACCGTCTGCTGCCAGCCAAAGATGTAAAGGATAGATGGAGTGGGTCAGAACAAGAAATAGACCAGATTTGTTTTGTACTCATTTTCCTCCTCCCCTGTCTAGATCACACTGCAGTCAGTCACAGAGAAGGCGCAGCGAGGTTAATCTAGCCATGTATCAATCAGAGGCCAGGCTAACCTCCTTGTTCCAATAACAACGATAACTTTGGTGCACCATTTCTTATTGGAACCCTCCGTGCAGTCCTGCCTGAAATACTCCTTGATGTACAGGCACACCCTTTGTTGATTTTAGCTCCCTGAAGCCAACCCTGTAAGCCGTGTCGTCAGTCGCCCCTCCCTCCGTCAGAGCAACGGCAGACAATTGTTCCGCGCCTTTTTTCTGTGCGGACGCCATACCAAGGCAAGCATGGAGGCCGCTGAGCTCATTTTGGCAATTAGGAGCACATCAACCACCACACGCATTATCCAGCAGTATATGCAGCACCAGAACATGGCAACGCGATACCGGGCGAGGAGGCGACGTCAGCGCGGTCACGTGAGTGATCAGGACATGGACACAGATTTCTCTGAAAGCATGGGCCCTGCCAATGCATGCATCATGGTGCTAATGGGGCAGGTTCATGCTGTGGAACGCCAATTCTGGGCTCGGGAAACAAGCACAGACTGGTGGGACCGTATAGTGTTGCAGGTCTGGGACAATTCCCAGTGGCTGCGAAACTTTCGCATGCGTAAGGGCACTTTCATGGAACTTTGTGACTTGCTTTCCCCTGCCCTGAAGCGCATGAATACCAGGATGAGAGCAGCCCTCACAGTTGAGAAGCGAGTGGCGATAGCCCTGTGGAAGCTTGCAACGCCAGACAGCTACCGGTCAGTTGGGAATCAATTTGGAGTGGGCAAATCTACTGTGGGGGCTGCTGTTATGCAAGTAGCTCACGCAATCAAAGATCTGCTGATATCAAGGGTAGTGACCCTGGGAAATGTGCAGGTCATAGTGGATGGCTTTGCTGCAATGGGATTCCCTAACTGTGGTGGGGCTATAGACGGAACCCATATCCCTATCTTGGCACCGGAGCACCAAGCCGCCGAGTACATAAACCGCAAGGGGTACTTTTCGATAGTGCTGCAAGCTCTGGTGGATCACAAGGGACGTTTCACCAACATCAACGTGGGATGGCCGGGAAAGGTGCATGACACTCGCATCTTCAGGAACTCTGGTCTGTTTCAAAAGCTGCAGGAAGGGACTTTATTCCCAGACCAGAAAATAACTGTTGGGGATGTTGAAATGCCTATATGTATCCTTGGGGACCCAGCCTACCCCTTAATGCCATGGCTCATGAAGCCGTACACAGGCAGCCTGGACAGTGGTCAGGAGCTGTTCAACTACAGGCTGAGCAAGTGCAGAATGGTGGTAGAATGTGCATTTGGACGTTTAAAGGCGCGCTGGCGCAGTTTACTGACTCGCTTAGACCTCAGCGAAACCAATATTCCCACTGTTATTACTGCTTGCTGTGTGCTCCACAATATCTGTGAGAGTAAGGGGGAGACGTTTATGGCGGGGTGGGAGGCTGAGGCAAATCGCCTAGCTGCTGGTTACGCGCAGCCAGACACCAGGGCGGTTAGAAGAGCACAGGAGGGCGCGGTACGCATCAGAGAAGCTTTGAAAACCAGTTTCATGACTGGCCAGGCTACGCTGTGAAAGTTCTGTTTGTTTCTCCTTGATGAAACCCCCCGCCCCTTGGTTCACTCTACTTCCCTGTAAGCTAACCACCCTCCCCTCCTCCCTTTAATCACCGCTTGCAGAGGCAATAAAGTCATTGCTGCTTCACAGTCATGCATTCGTTATTCATTCATCACACAAATAGGGAGATGACTACCAAGGTATCCCAGGAGGGGTGGTGGAGGAGGGAAGGAAAATGCCACACAGCACTTTAAGCACAGCACTTTAAAAGTTTACAACTTTAAAATTTATTGAATGACAGCCTTCTTTTTTTTGGGCAATCCTCTGTGGTGGAGTGGCTGGTTGGCCGGAGGCCCCCCTACCGCGTTCTTGGGCGTCTGGGTGTGGAGGCTATGGAACTTGGGGAGGAGGGCGGTTGGTTACAGAGGGGCAGCAGTGGCAGTCTGTGCTCCAGCTGCCTTTGCTGCAGCTCAACCATACACTGGAGCATTCTGGTTTGGTCCTGCAGCAGCCTCAGCATTGAATCCTGCCTCCTCTCATCACGCTGCCGCCACATTTGAGCTTCAGCCCTGTCTTCAGCCTGCCACTTACTCTCTTCAGCCCGTCACTTACTCTCTTCAGCCCTCCACCTCTCCTCCCGGTCATTTTGTGCTTTCCTGCACTCTGACATTATTTGCCTCCACGCATTCGTCTGTGCTCTGTCAGTGTGGGAGGACAGCATGAGCTCGGAGAACATTTCATCGCGAGTGCGTTTTTTTTTCTTTCTAAGCTTCACTAGCCTCTGGGAAGGAGAAGATCCTGTGATCATTGAAACACATGCAGCTGGTGGAGAAAAAAAAAGGGACAGCGGTATTTAAAAAGACACATTTTATAAAACAGTCGCTACACTCTTTCAGGGTAAACCTTGCTGTTAACATTACATAAGAGCACATGTGCTTTCGTTACAAGGTCGCATTTTGCCTCCTCTCACCGCGTGACTACCCCCTCAACCTTCCCCCCTCCCTGTGGCTAACAGCGGCGAACATTTCTGTTCAGCCACAGGCAAACAGCCCAGCAGGAATGGGCTATACTGAGTGTCCCTGAAGAAAAGCACTCTATTTCAACCAGGTGACCATGAATTATATCTCACTCTCCTGAGGATAACACAGAGAGATAAAGAACGGATTTTGGTTGAATGCCAGCAAACATACACTGCAATGCTTTGTTCTACAGTGATTCCCGAGTATGTGTTACTGGCCTGGAGTGATAAAGTGTCCTACCATGAAGGACGAAATAAGGCTGCCCTCCCCAGAAACCTTTTGCAAAGGCTTTAGGACTACATCTAGGAGAACCGCAAATGCCAGGGCAAAGTAATCCTTTCACATGCTTGCTTTTAAACCATGTATAGCATTTTAAAAGGTACACTCACCAGAGGTCCCTTCTCCGCCTGCTGGATCCAGGAGGCAGCCTTGGGTGGGTTCGGGGGGTACTGGCTCCAGGTCTAGGGTGAGAAACAGTTCCTGGCTGTCGGGAAAACCGGTTTCTCCGCTTGCTTGCTGTGAGCTATCTACAACCTCCTCCTCCTCCTCATCTTCTTCGTCCCCAAAACCTGCTTCCGTATTGCCTCCATCTCCATTGAAGGAGTCAAACAACACGGCTGGGGTAGTGGTGGCTGAACCCCCTAAAATGGCATGCAGCTCATCATAGAAGCGGCATGTTTGGGGCTCTGACCCAGAGCGGCTGTTCGCCTCTCTGGTTTTCTGGTAGGCTTGCCTCAGCTCCTTCAGTTTCACGCGGCACTGCTTCGGGTCCCTGTTATGGCCTCTGTCCTTCATGCCCTGGGAGATTTTCACAAAGGTTTTGGCATTTCGAAAACTGGAACAGAGTTCTGATAGCACGGATTCCTCTCCCCAAACAGCGATCAGATCCCGTACCTCCCGTTCGGTCCATGCTGGAGCTCTTTTGCGATTCTGGGACTCCATCATGGTCACCTGTGCTGATGAGCTCTGCATGGTCACCTGCAGCTTGCCACGCTGGCCAAACAGGAAATGAGATTCAAAAGTTTGCGGTTCTTTTCCTGTCTACCTGGCCAGTGCATCTGAGTTGAGAGTGCTGTCCAGAGCGGTCAGAATGGAGCACTCTGGGATAGCTCCCGGAGGCCAATACCATCGAATTGTGTCCACAGTACCCCAAATTCGAGCTGGGAACGTCGATTTAAGCGCTAATCCACTTGTCGGGGTGGAGTAAGGAAATCGATTTTAAGAGCCCTTTAAGTCGAAATAAAGGGCTTCACTGTGTGGACGGGTGCAGGTTTAAATCGATTTAACGTTGCTAAATTCGACCTAAAGTCCTAGTGTAGACCAGGGCTAAGGCACCAAACACCTAGATATCTAAAACATATTCACTGACTTTAACTAATTAATACATATGTTTTAAGTGACTGATTTTCTTTTCACCATTTATATTTATTTACATTTTGCATTTCACTCAGCCTGGATAGTCATACGAGGCTGGTCAATTTTATGTATTTCTTTTTTCCTAGACTCCCATTTTGATTTACATGCACTATCACAAAGATATTGTGTTGGAAGGTAGGAAATATTTTTCAAAATGCTTTACACTTACTGTAAATAAAACAAATGCACATACACTTCACAAATCTTCATAGTAAGTTTAGTTTTGTAAATACCATCCCCCCACAGCCTCAGAAAAACCAGAGATCCTAAGTTTTAGATCAAACTATCCTGCTTTTAAAAAGTGTGGCCGAAATACATGCCTGTTGTACGTCTCCTTTCCGATTCCAGAGCTCCTGTTTCCTATTTTTTTGCTCAGTCCACTAAAACAAGTTGCATTTTGTAAATGGATGGATTTAATACAATATTTTTCCCATAAAAATTCCGCTGCACTGTTACTGATTTATATGTAAAAGTACATGTGGAATTCTAAGGGACGACATATCTCTCTCAGATCCAATTTATGATCTACACATATCACAGCTGTTAAACTAGATTGTTTCTACTCAATTGTTAGGACTAATCCACACCATAAAGCCTACTTTGTCCTGGCTGTATTATAACACTCATCTTCATATATGAGCGTTTTGATGAAGTATCTCATTTTGACTTGCTCATTTCTTTTCTCTTTTTATATTTTATTATTTTGTAATATTAATTGTATATGTATTATATTATTTTATATTTTGCTTCCACATTATCAAAAAGAAACATTTTGGTAAGTTAGTTTTGATGGTTCTGAAACAAAAACTTTCAGAATATCCATTGAACTATTCATTTCAGAACAGGATGAAAAGAAAATTTAAAATGTCAGAATTTCCCCAGGACAGAGATTCAGTTTTCCAACCAGTTCTAGTGAAAACTTCATTTGGTCCTATCTACACAGAAAAGACTAAACCACATAACAGTCAGGGCACTTTTGTTGTATTACACACTTCCCTAACACAATGGATTTTGCAGGGTTGATTGGCCCTGAACGTATACTGTTTCTTTTTTTTATTTTTGACAACTCCAAGTTTATAATGATTCAAGAACTATTTACTTATTCATGTGTACTGTACCTGTAAGTTAATGATAGTTAATGTGTTGGGTACAAATGAAAATCGTTGTTAATTAAAAGATTTGTATGTTTTTTGCTGCGGGGGGAAGCCCAGTAGTTTAAAAATCCAATTATGTCATTCCTGTGGCTGCCAACTATAACTCTGTTATGAGAAGGAGCAGCTGAGCCCATATAGGTCTGCTAGTTATAAAGTATAACTGATAAATTTATGTGAGAAAAACATTCATATGGTTGCAGATTATACTGAGGCTAATGACCATAAAGTTTCTATTACAAAAGAATTCAGAGTGCCAAGCTATAATGAGCAGCAGTTGGATTGTATTATACAATAGTTAGAGGAAGGGATTTGTCCATGCTAAATCTTATGCAGCTGCTTCTAAAATGTAGTTGTAGTCCCTCTCTAAATGATAATAGTACATACTTGTTAAGGAAGCACTTAGCATTTTAATAAGAAACGTAAGACCAGGATTAAGTTTCGTTCAGCTCCTTGAGTAATGCTTTTCCAAAATCAAGTCAAATGTAAGTAGCTGGCTGAAACATTGGTCAAATTAATAAATCACGACTACAGTCTTTAAAACTGAGTGTCTCTTGATTTTTATAGAGACTTGAAGATTATGTAAAGGATTATATAACCAGTGTTGTTCCCCCTCCCCCGCCTCCCCAAGTAAAGAGGATTACTAATGCATTGTACCTAAGGAAATCAGTTTTGTTCCTAAATAAGCAGTGACCCTTCCCCCACTAATACAAGTGCACTATGTTTAAAAATAGCTATAGACAATGTCTTCCTTTTGTCATAGAATATTAGAAATTAAATTAGGGAAGACATGATTTATTCCTGTATTTATACTGGATCTCCTCTTGTCTAATCCTTGAAATACTGGTTTGATGTTTGCTCAGGGCTCAATCCTGCCAGGCACAAAGCATCAGTGGTGAAGTGCTGCGCTGAGGGTGCTCATCCCTTGATCCATCATTCCATTGTCACCACTGCACTGAACATCAGTATATTTACTCGTGCCAGGCATAACATTAGCTATATCCAGCAGGTTAAATCTGGATTGTAGTTGTATTTCTCCCCTTCAGCCACTTATGATTTCCTTATAGTTAGACATTCAGAGTATCCTTAATTATAAATGAATTGTAGTCATCTGAAACTCAACATCACAGAAATTGTAATCCTCCTCTGTTGGTGTCGGTTGAATGGCAGTGCCCCATTATAGATCTTTTTTCCAGTGGCACTTAGTATGAGATTTTAAAATTAGTTCCCAGTTTCCTTGTTTTAAAATTATAACTATCATTTTCTCTAGGGTATGATGTGTAATCTAGGAGCAACATATAAACCCAGAAAGCAGCCTTAGATAGCAATTCAATCTGGAAGTTCTACTCCTATTCATTAGTTGCTTGAGCTGCACTGTCATGGTTTATGATGTTAGCACCAGCCCTCGATTGAGTTACATTATTGTATTCAATTAAGGACCATGTATTATTGTACATGTTAGCACTGCAAACCACAGATGCCTGCCATCTGTTGTTCCATTCCCTTCCCCCACCTCCCAAAATGAAACAATTCAAATTGATGTTAGTAAGCAGATAAAAAAAAATCCAACAAAACTAATAGAGGCTCTCATAAGGATTTCAACATGCAGATTTGTGATTATATGGGTTCTTATGAGTTTCCAGTGCATTAACAAGGAGGGCCAATGAGGATTTGAAAAAAAAAACCAAAGAATATTGCTTCATTATTAAATAAATATGCCAAAGATTCCCTTTCCAAATGTAGGTGAGTGCTTTACTAATAACATCTGCATATGCAATATATGCTAAAGTAATAAAACATGTCTCATAATGAAAGGGGTAAGGACACATTCTGGGCCTAATTCATCATTGCCCAGTACCTTATGCAGTCATATACACCAGGAAAGAATGGGTGTAAAATGCTACCATTCAGATCTGGTAACAATGTACACCCCCTTTGCACTGATGATGATGTTTAAACAAGGTTCAGGACAAAACTGAAATAGTCTATAACAATGGCCATACTCGATCAGACCAATGGTCCTTCTAGCCCAGTATCCTGTCTTCCAACAGTGGCCAATGCCAGGTGCTTCAGAAGGAATGAACAGAACAGGCAATCATTGAGTGAACCATCCTGTCGTCCACTCCCAGCTTCTGGCAAACAGAGGCTAGGGACACTCAGAGCATGGTTTTGCATCCCTGACCATCTTGATTAATAGCCATTGATTGACCTATCCTCCATGAACTTATCTAATTCTTTTTTGAACCCGGTTATAGTTTTGGCCTTCACAACATCCCCAGGCAACGAGTTCCACAGGTTGACTGTGTGTTGTGTGAAGAAGTACTTCCTTACGTTTGTTTTAAATGTGCTGCCTATTAATTTCATTGGGTGACCCCTGGTTCTTGTGTTATGTGAAGAAGTAAATAACACTTACTTTCTCCACACCACTCACGATTCTATAGACTTCTATTATATCCCCCCCTTAGCTGTCTCTTTTTCAAGGTGAAAAGTCCTAGTCTTCTTAATCTCTTTGTATGGAAACTGTGCCATACTCTTAATAATTTTTGTTGCCCTTCTCTGTACCTTTTCTAATTCTAATATCTCTTTTTTGATATGGGGTGACAAGAATTGCAAAATGTGGGTGTACCATGGATTTATATAGTGGCATTATGATATTTTCTGTCTTATTATCTATCTCTTTCCTAATGGTTCCTAATATCGTTAGCTTTTTTGACAGCCACTGCACATTAAGTGAATGTTTTCAGTGAACTATCTACAATGACTCTAAGATTTCTTTCATGAGGAGCAACAGCTAATTTAGATCCCATTTTGTATGTGTATTTGGAATTATGTTTTCCGCAATGTGCATTACTTTGCATTTATCAACATTGAATTTTCATCTGCTATTTTGTTGCCCAGTCGCTGAGTTTTATGATATGTCTTTGTAATTCTTTGCAATCTGCTCTGGACTTAATTATCTTGAGTAGTTTTGTATTGTCTGAAAATTTTGCCACCTCACTGTTTACCCATTTTCCCAAATC
The DNA here is from genome assembly GCF_965140285.1 of Lepidochelys kempii. Classification (NCBI taxonomy): domain Eukaryota; kingdom Metazoa; phylum Chordata; order Testudines; family Cheloniidae; genus Lepidochelys; species Lepidochelys kempii. Next base: position 28,580,321 of record NC_136387.1, read on the forward strand.
ATTTATGAATATATTGAACAGCATTGGTACTAGTATGGATCCCTGGGGAACCCTGCCATTTACCTCTCTCCATTCTGAAAACTGACCATTTATCCTACCCTTTGTTCCCTGTCTTTTAACCAGTTACTGATCCATGAGAGAACCTGATCCCATGACAGCTAATTTTGTTTAAGAGCCTTTGGTGAGGGACCTTGTCAAAGGCTTTCTGAAAGTCCAAGTACTCTATATCCATTGGATCACCCTTGTTTACATGTTTGATACCCTCAAAAATTTTAATAGGTTGGTGAGGCATGATTTCCCTTTACAAAAGCCATGTTGATGCTTCCCCAACAAATTTGTTCATCTATGTGTCTGATAATTCTGTTCTTTACAATAGTTTCAACCAATTTGCCTGGTACTGAAATTAGGCTTTCTGGCCTGTAATTGCCAGGATCGCCCCTGGAGCCTTTTTAAAAAAATTGGTGTCTTGTTAGCTATCCTCCAGTCATCTGATACAGAAACTGATTTAAATGATAGGTTACATACCACAGATAGTAGTTCTGCAATTTCATATTTGAATTACTTCAGAACTTTTGGGTGAATACCATCTGGTCCCGGTGACTTATTACTGTTTAATTTATCAATTTGTTCCAAAACCACCTCCTACTGACACCTCACTCTGGGACAGTTCTTCAGATTTATCATCTAAAGAGAATGGCTTAGGTGTGGGAATCTCCCTTACATCTTCTGCAGTAAAGACCAATGCAAAGAATTAATTTAGCTTCTCTGCAATGTTCTTATCCTCCTTGAGTCCTCCTTTAGCACCTCATTCTTCCAGTGGCCTGACTAATCATTTGGCAGGCTTCCTGCTCCTGATGTACTTACTTTTCTTTTCTTTTCTTTTTTTGCTGTTAGTTTTTGAGTCTTTGGCTAGTTGCTCTAATTCTTTTTTGGTCTGCCTAATTATACTTGTACACCTGACTTGCCAAAGTTTATGCTCCTTTCTGTTTTACTCAGGAGGATTTAAATTCCAGTTCTTAAAGGATGCCTTTTTTTGCTTCTAACCAGTTCTTCTACTTCGTTGTTTAGCCATGGTGACACTTTTTTTGGTCCTCTTACTTTTTTTTAAATTTGGGTATACATTTAATGTTTCCATGCAACTTGCAGGCATCCCACTTTTATGACTGTACCTTTTAAATTTCCATTTAACTAACTTTGTCATTGTTTGTGTAATTCCCCATACTGAAATTAAATGCTACTGTGGTGGGCTTCTTGAGTGTTCCTCACTCCCCACAAGGATGTTAAGTTTAATTATATAATGGTCACTATTACCAAGCGATTCAGCTATATTCACCTCTTGAAGCAGATTCTGTGCTTCACTTAGGACTAAATTAAGAATTGCCTCTCCCTTTCTGGGTTCCAGGACTAGCTGCTCCAAGAAGCAGTCATTCATGGTGTCAAGAAACTTTATTTCTATATTCTATGCTGAGACAACATGTACCCAATCAATATGGAGATAGCTGAAATCCCCCATTATTATTGGGTTTTCTGTTTTTGTAGCCTCTCCAATCACCCGGAGTATTTCACAACCACTGTCACCTTACAGGTCAGATGGTCAGTAGTATATTTCTGCTGCTATATTCTTATTATTTAAGCATGGAATTTCTATCTACAGAGATTCTGTGGTACAGTTTGATTCACTTAAGATTTTTACTCTATTTGACTCCATGCTTCCTTTCACCTAAAATGCCACTTCCCCACCAGCATGACCACCTCTGTCATTCCTATATATTTTGTAACCTGATATTACTGTGTCCCATTGATTATCATAATTCCACCAAATTTCTGTGATGCATATTATATCAATATCCTCATTTAATGCAATGCACTCCAGTTCACCCATCTTACTATTTAGACTTCTAGCATTTGTATACCAGCACTTAGCTAAAAATAGACAATTTTTAGCTATCTGCCAGTATGTGATGCAATTGAATGGGACTGTGTGTCATTTGACTGTTTCTCTTCGGTTCCTACCTGTACTTTACCAACCTCTATCCTTTCTTTGTTACTAGGAAAAAGAGAATCCCTTTTAATAAATCCTCCCCTAAATGATGTCTCTGTCTGAACTGTGTGCTCCTTCATACTTGTCGGCTTTCCCCCAGCCTTTAGTTTAAAAAATCCCCGAAGACATTTTTATCAGCTTTCATCCTCTTCTCGTTACTAGTGCATATAGAATCCACATTAATAGAGCCTCCCATAGCAGATGAGCCTGTCTGAACCATGTGCTCCTCTGCATCTGTTGGCTTTCCCACAGCCCTTAGTTTAAAACTCCTCTACAAACTTTTTAATTTTACCAGCAATCTGGTTTCATTTTTGTTTAGATGGAGCCCATCCTTCCTTTATGGGCTCCTCCTTTCCCAAAAGGTCCCCCAGCTTCTAATAAACCTACATCCATCCTCCCTATACCATCATCTCATCCAATCATTGAGACTCTGCAGTTCTCCCTGTCTAACTGGCCCTGCATGTGGAACTGGAAGCATTTCAGAGAATGCTACTATGGAGGTCATGGACTTCAATCTCTTACGTAGCAACCTAAATTTGATCTCTAGGACCTCCCTACTACCTTTCCCTATGTCATTGGTACCTTCATGTACCACTGCATGACTCCCTAGCACTGCACATAAGCCTGTTTAGATGTCTCAAGCATTGCACAACCTTCTCACCCAGCAGGCAATTCCATACAGTTCTCCCCGTCATTAGAAATACAGATATCTGGGTTTCTGATGATTGAATCCCTTATTAGTATTTCCTGTCTCTTCCTAAAAACTGGGAAGCAGAGTCCTCCTCACTCTGCTTCACTGCTTGTATCTGAAACAGATTTTGCATAAATTGTAGAGAGGTTTTTTTATTAATGTCTATAGTAATGAGCAATGGCTTAAAATAAATCTGAAAGGGGTTGCTAAAAATACCATGGATTCCACCCTATTCTGATCTCATCCCCATGCTCCAAAAGTTGGGCAGCTATGACCTGATTCAAAGCCTAGTCTTTTCATCTATATGTTAATGACCTTTGAATCAGGCCCTTGGTTTGTTTGCAAAAGTTTGTTGCAATAAGTGAGTAATAAATTATCCAAAACAGAAGTTGGCAGTTGTAAGCTATCAGCACCAATTTGTAGCCATTTATTTTTGAAAAGCAGTCAGGGCTCTCACCTAATTTAAGTTAAATGTCATACTTTTTTTGGCCGTGATGAGATGATTGACTCCTGGATAGAAGATAGTACTGCCAAATTTTCAGTTTGAGTTATTACATTCTGTTGTCTAAATTTCGTCTGCAGTTTGAATTAGATATGGTATTTTTCTTCAGATCCTGTTCTAAACTGTTGTATATAAAATGCCTGCATATAGGGTTGTAAAGTGCTTTGGTTCCCCCTGGGATGAAAGGCAGTATGGTATCAAAACTTCTTGAATGCAAAAACTACTGTAATGCAACTTTAGAATAGAGAAATCGAACACACCAAAGTCAGGAAATTCCAAGTTTTTGTTTTCTACTGCAGCTTTAATACAACCACCATTTATTTTTGTGTGATCTATAGCTTATAAGTACAGTAATATAAACAATATAGCAAGGTTTACATTTAACCAAGAGGAAATAAAAGCAGAAAATTTTGCATAGGTACAAAGAGTTAGCCAAGGTAACATTGTGAGAGACACCTTAACTTTTTGAATTGCCTTTTGAGATTGTTATTGATTCTTTGCTTTAATATTGTGATAATTAAATGTCACTTAATTGTTTTTTTAATTGTATGCATCTGATTGAATAATTATATCAATGGAGACAAAAGCAATATAAACCATTAAATTTCAATATTACTTTATTAAATTTAGGATTTGTTTTATTTACATTCAGTAACGTACATAATTTTCTAAGTGCTATGCAGAACATTTTAGAACAGAACAGCTTGAAGCAGCTTAAGAATGCTACCGGTTTGCACCATTTGGCATACTGTCCTCAACTACTCATTATTGCTGGAAATTAAACAAGAGCTTGGCAAAATAGAACTGTGAATTTGGTTTTGTATTTATTTTTCCAGCTTTTACTTGCTTGTTATTTTTTAAAGAAAAACAATGTTATGATGAGTAATCCTTATCTCAGGAAGCCTTCACTGAGCTGTCTCTTTACTGACACTCCCTGAACTGCACACATTCATTGTTTTTCTCTATTTTAGATTAAGAGCATTATAAAAAGATTAATAGAAATATTCCAATATATTGCACAAAATTCCACCTTTCAATGTTCATAATGTAAAAATACATTTTTCTTCAAAATTGAATATTTTCCCCTTCCGCCTTGAAGGTTACAACACAAGTTGTGAAGTTCACCAACCTTTTGAGGATTATACTCACCCAAAAGGGAAACCGGAACACAAGGGGAAGTTTTATTTGTGGATGTTTTTATAATTTCACAACTAAAGAGAAGCTAAAATAATTTTGCTTCAACTTCTCCTCTCCGCCACAAAAAAACCACCATGGAATCTATAACACACTTTTTGATACAATCGGTACTAGAAACCATCTTCCAAATTTTAAAAAAATATATTTATCACAGAGTTTACTACTGGCACATAACCATTTTTGTGATCATATGCCCTTAAGGGACACTTTTATTTAAGGGACAGGGCAAAAGATGGTGTGACAAATCTTTACGTCTCTGGTGACATTTTGGGTTTAATCCAAAGCCCATTGATGTCTATGGAACTTTTTCCATTGACTTTAAAGGGCTTTGGCTCAAGACATTTAATCAACAGGAGCAATAGAGTACTAACAATATTATTAGATTGTGAGCTCCCTGGAGACTCTTTTCATACTGACTTTGTACAGAATCTAACACAATGGCACACCAATCTTGATTAGGGCCTCTCGGTGCTGCTCTTGTAATGAGAAAAATAAATAAGTGAGCAATAATTATACTTAATTTTTTTCACATTGATCTTAAAGCACTTTGGAAAGGAGGGTAATCATCATCCCCCATTTTATAACTGGGGAACAGAAGTAAAGGGAGTCTAAGTAACTCAGTGTAATACAGACAGTAGTAGCAGCAAGGGAAATAAAACCCTAGTCAAGTACTAGCTGTTTTTAATTGTCTGTCTTGTCCATCTCTGGATAATCCTTTTAACCCGTGATATAGTATCTGAAGAATTTATGGACATGGAGTGAGCTCTGCTGTATTTTATTCTCTCAATTACAATTACCTGCGCTTGTAGGAGCTCCTGTATCATCTTAATGAACAACACTCTTTTATCTGAAAGTCATGACCTCTAAAGTTTTAGTGGGCTAATGCTGGATGCCTTATGTGTGGTCCCTTTACCTTGTATCTTTCTTATGCTTCAATTTTCCTGTTAGAGATGCTTCCAGGATCTCCTCTGGCACATATCATATAGTTGTCACTGTTTGTTATTCGTGTTTCTTAATTTTTACTTTTATTCTGGATTCCTGTCATTTGAAAATAATGGTGTATGAAATACTAGTCAAACAGTGAACTGGGGCATGATTCCTGTGACACTATGTAAGGAGTTGGGCTAGCTCTTCCCTCTCACCTAAAGAGAATAGGATTGTGGTGAGTAAGAAAACAGTCCTAGGAGGCTTATTCTGCCTGTCTTCCACCCCCCCACCCCCTTCTAAAAAAAGGCCTTCTTTCCAATATGGACACTACAGTTCCCTCCACAAGGCACAGAATCCCTAAAGAAAAGAAGAAAGAGGACAATTAAACTCCAAAAATTAATCACAAGATCCCCCCTCCCCAAAATACAGATAGCAGCTCTCCCTTTTGAGTACCTGGCCTCCTTATTTAGTCTCCCCTTTAGTTCTCTTCCACTTCATTCCCCCTGCTGCTCCCTATATCTTGTACAGAACCATCATCTGAAGCAGGAGGCTGAGCAAGGATTAACTATTTGAAATCTCACCACCATGCCTCTTATTAAATGTCATTATTTTCACCATTTCATCATATTAAAGAAGTTGGCCTGTGAGGACTCTCATTAAAGAGGGCTTGTGATAGCTCAATCACTGTGTGTCCCGGATATTTCTTCTGCATTTTATATGGTCATCATACACATTTCATCACAAATTCCATGGTGATAGGCTTAAGGCCCACTATCTGAAATGCTGATTAACATGCTGTTTGAAATTTAATCAATTTCAGATTGCATAGGTATAGGCTATATAGTTTGGGGTTTTTTTCTGCTGACATTCTGAGCTTTTGAACAAAGTGCACTGGAAGCACTGTCAGGTAAAAAGATCAGAGTATGAATAGGCTAGTGTTAATTATGTTTTTATCTGTTTGGGTAGGGGTGAGGAAACAGAATCACAGCGGACGTTTGTGAACTAACCTTAATATCTCCTGTCCAGGATATAAAATTGCTTACTTACCATGGGCATGTGTTGGAAAGGGAGCAGGGGGGAATGTTTCCAGTGTTAAATGATGACAGTGATCCTGTTGTTAAGTACTCTTATCCTATATATATATTTATTTATATATTTATATGAGAAAAATAAATGAGAAAATATATATAGGATGAGCACTTAACAGTGAATAAATAATCCTAATGAGAAGCAGGCCCTTGGTTTATGAAGCTGTAATTAATTGAAGAAATGACTTTGGCGTATACTCAGTAGCACATGAATGAATGAGCATGCCCTGTGCATGAAGATGTTTATTACTTATTGATATTTTAAAAGTTGCTGAATTAATCTTATTTAAATGACTGTGCACCACCAAACACTATTACAATAATTTATTATGTAGTATAACTTGAGGGGTTTAGTTTGCTTTAATGTAAAACTTGCAAGAGCAATATATTGCCTGTAGATTTTTCTTACTGTTCATTGTTGCTGTAACTAATTCATCATGACTGTTTAGATATGCAAAATCCATAATACTTCAAAATATGGATTTTGCACTTTTTGTTTCCTACATCTGAAGCTTGATTTAAAACTGTATTGTGAAAAATTTTATTTATCATGTAGGAAACAAATTTTGCTTCAACCTGTTAGAGATAAATGGCAACAAACACCTGGACCAGCGTAGCAGAGGATTGTAGATGTACATAAAGTTTGACAACTTTGCAAAAATATGTTATCTGTCTTACTTAAATCCAGATTTGTCTTTTTTTCCTATTAGGTTTTGGTCACAACAAATTTCCATTGGGTCCTTCCCTCCTTTATTTATATATACAGAATTAACCTGTGAGTGAGTCTCGCAGCTTGGGTTCACAGGTTTGTGTTAGTGGGGTTCATGCTAGTAATCTAAAAATAGCTGTGTAGATGGTGCATAGGACTAGATTTGCAACCTCCTTCTGTTGGAGAGTGCTCAGTCCCAAAGAAGAAAATAGGCCTATTCCTTTTGAGAAACTACTCATTAACGTGGGTATGGGTTGCTCATATTAGGCAGCAGTAAGTAAGCATCTATATTTTGCATAAATTGGAGAGGTTTTTTAAAATATGTTTTTGCAGTTATTGGTATAGTGAAGCAGGTTGCTGGTGTGAAGTTAATTTTTGGAACTATTTTTAGTAAATAAGAGTCAGTAATCAAATAACAGATTTGCTGACACAGATTTCATCTGGTATAATATAACACCACTCAAGGATTTTCTTGAATACATGGCTCGTGAATGGTGGCCAGTCCCATTAGTACGTTGAGTATGGGCGCGTAAAAAGGAGGCAAGCTCTTTAAAACTACCACTTTAACAATTTTGCTTCACTGAATTCTTGTTTAATTTCTAGGAGTCTGAAGAGATTGGTTTAGACTCAGACACAAACCATGCAAAGTTTTTTTCTTTTAAAACCAATTCAAGATTTTATTTTCATATGCTTCTAATTAATGTTCTGAAAATGATGCATGCTCCTGAATCTAAATTAAATAAAATCCAAATTAAATTGTTTATGTAGGTTTGGGTCCCCAGATAATTATTCAATCAGCAGGCATATGTCTTTTTCTAAACTTAAAATTATAATTTAATTATTAATACACATTATTAAAACAAAACAACTTGCTAGAGGCCATTTCAAAATTTATAATTAGATCGTTTAGAAGAGGGCTGAAGTGAAAGAACTCAGAACCGTGGTCTACTGAACTCATTTTAATTTAGTGAAGCCTGATATTGTTTCAAGCAGGTAAATTATTACACATCTCTGAAAAAGTTTATAATACTATGAGGGGAACAGCTTGACCTAACCTTACTATCCTCCAGTATTGCTCTTTTGGGGCATGATTGCAACTTTGCCAAGACCAGAAGTAAGGGGCCCCAGGAGCAGATCAGGGAAGGAATGTGACTTGGAGAGTCACAATTCCTGACCTGGTTTCCATGTCCCCTATTTCACTCCATAAGAAGTAATCTGTTGCTGCTAGTAGCAGAGTAGTCTCCTTTTGTACCTACAGAGCTTTGCTGGATGATGAGATGAGGGGGAATACAAAGCCAAGGCTCCACCTATTTCCTACCCAGCTACATAGATGGAAGTAGCACCCTCAGCGTCTGTTTTCCTCCTGCACTTTACCAGTGATGTGGGGCAGCCACACAGCAGATTGAGGGGGAACCTTGCATGCTATTACTGCCTTGCACAGCCATGTTGGGCAAGTCACAGTTTTGCCCTTGGAATTTTGAGCCCCATTTGCCAAACGTTTAAGCATATGTGTAACTTTTATTCATCTGTGTGATACCATTGACTTATTGGTAGAACTCATGTGTGTTGTGTTACATGCATACAAGTTTGCTAAATCTCTGTCTTAGTCTTTGTTAGTAGATTTTTGTTGGCTTTGCTTCTCTCAAACAGATCTGTCCAAAGAGGCTCAGTGTGCCCTTGGTTGGAAATCAGTATCCCTTCTAGATACAGTTGGTTCACGGCACCTTATTCAGGAATTAATAAAGGGATGAATGGCGATGCTGTACTCCTCCTGATGTCTGTAGAGGTGCTTTCGGATTAGAAGAATATCTCCATCTCGGTATCTCATGCTGTCTCACTTTCTCTGGGGTGGGGAGAGTTGGCAATTCACTCAAGCTTTTAAAGGAAAATGCATTCTGAACAGTTCCTTTGAAAAATATAGAAATAAGACTTTGGATTGGTGCATTGGCGTCAATTACACTGCTTTTAACTAAGGACCTACTTCGGCAATATAGTTCTAGTTAGGCATAAGTGATAACCAAATAGTGTCATTAGTGTCAACTTTAATGACAGCTGATTTTCTTCAGTCGTGCCAAACAATGCTATAGACTGCAGAGACTATTTTGAGGTATAGGAGAATTAAAAATGAGTCAGAGCCAAAATGCTTTATTATGAATATAATGCAAAAATGAAACACAATAATATCACAATTAGTGGAGTTACCATGAAATTGTAGATGGCTAAATGCTACAAGTGACAGTGGAGTTAGGGCTGCTTATTTGCTTACCTAAATGTGAATCTGGCAATATAACTGGAAAATTATTACATACCACTTCTAAAGATAAGACTTTAAGCTCTTAGGGGACTGAGACACTAAACTACACGTTTGCACAGCCCAAGTACAGTGTGGCTCTAAACCAGTTGGGGTCTCTAGGTTTTAGAGCCAAGATTTTCAAAACTGTGTGTCAAAACTGTGTCCAGCTTCAGGATTCTCCTCATTTTTGAAAATCGGCCTCCTCATTTAGGTGCCTACGGATGGACTCAGGAGCTCAAATCTAGGCATCCATTTTTGAAAATCTTGGGCCAAAATAATATAAATAATAACATTAATAATGAATGATTAGTTAAATGAGAATACGCTGGCCAGAGATACAGCCCCTATTAATGCATTTACCAAAATACTCATCTGGAGTTACCTTGCTCAAAAAAAGCATACGATACACTTGCTACACTCATCAATTTACAATATACGGATGTGGAAAATAATTTTAGTGGAAGTAGCTCTAGAAAAAATGCTTTATTTTGAATATCACATGAAAACTTGATCAAAGTACTCTAATTTTTTGAATGATTTTAAAAACTCAATAGTAATGTGCATATTTTACAATAAACAATATTTCTGTTCTTGAAAGTTTGGGTGAATTGCATTGGAATTCGTTTATAATTTTCCTTAATGGAAATGGAAAATGGGTAATATCCTACCATCTAGGTTTGCTAGTACAGCACCAAGTACAAAGAAAGGACAGTAGAGGTGGTGATTTTAATTATCTATGTAAATTAAACTATGTGCTGGAGTCCTGTGAGTGAAACTCATTATTTTAATTGTGTTTGGTTATGAGTGTAAACTGCAGGCCAATTAATTTAGAAAGCATGTCTTGATGGATGCACTCGCAGGCTTGAGGAAAACATCCAGGATAAGAGAGTGCTGTATATGTACAGGGCTGTACTTCAACTATCATTTACTCACCCAGAGAATGCTATTGTATTGAATGCTATGGGAAAATATTGTTGTTCTGCAGAGTATGCTAGTATTATGGAAAGAGATGTGCTAGCCACTTCCTTTCTATTTTTATTTTGTCATGTCTTGTTATAAATCTAAACATGGTTATTTCCAGTCCTCCTTTGGTCCAAAATTGTATCATTTTGAAATATCTTCTGGCAGTTTTTAGGCTTCAGGTTAGTCAGGATGTGTCCCTTTGTAGCTAAGAAATCATCGTTCTGGCCAGGAGCCATACCACCTTGGGCTGTGATCTCATAAGCCAGTTAGTGTTTGGTCTGGTCATTACTTAGTTTTCCTTTGATGTCTCTGATCTAAGTGCTGCTGGTTATTCAATAGACTACTGCTCTTGCCTTTCAGTCAGTACTGAACTGGTGCCCCATCTTGGTTTTAGGGGGTATTCTGCAGCTGTGAGGATGTATGTGTTTTGGATGAAACTTAAAGCAGGGAACGTAGCCATTAAAGAACCCATAGCTCTTTTCTCTTGTGCACGTGCGCACTCATGCTCACAAAATCAGTTTTTAGTTTTAATTTCAGTTGGCTAAGGAGTTTTTCTGTCCTAAACTGTTGCTATGTCCATCTAATCATGATTCACATCAGAGATGGCTGTGTTATTGGATGGATGAGGTTATTTCTTTGTACTGCATACTCTCCATAAAATGCTGTGGTATTCTTCTGGATAAAACATGCTTGTTAACATCATTGTCATTAGTAGCCGGTTAGCCTGTGGACGTCACCTTCTCTGAGGCACAAGGGATTGTCTTTGTAACTCCGAAATGTGCTTCTACATGTAGGTCATTAACTTGAAAAGGAACAATATATTCACAAAAGACTGGTACATGGATCACACTGACTAATATAGCCTGTGTGTGCTAACCACACCACTCACTTTTTCTCTCTGCCTTTGCTGACACAAAAGTTCTTCGGTGTTCTCTTTGTCATTCAGGTTGGTGGAGCTGGATCTGTCTCTTGGTCTCCTCCTTACTTACTGTCCCTTCCCCATCCCCTTACATGCACAAATCTTTGCTACGACTGTAAACTTATTTGAACAAGTACACCTCTCTCAAAAGAGAGATGCTGACAGGGTCTGAGTGCAAGCAGCCATCTGTCTGTGCAGAGTTCCTTGTGAAAACAGGGTCTTGATTAGTGTGTAACAACCACATTTTAGCCTCGGTCTTTGTGCAAACCTCCCGTTATAAGTGGGAGAGTTGCTTTTGATCAAGGGGAGTAGCAGATGACTTAATTTCGGTAGTCCTGAGGCCCACAGACCATAATTAAAAATGTTATTTGGCCCTCCCCCCTGAACAAGTTTGACATGTCCAACATATACTCTGTGAATGAATGTTTTCTGTAGTGATGTGTTAATTTGGCCTCAACTACTCTGGAAGATAAATAACTCAAACTATAACACACATCAAATATTTGCATTCATAACAGTGATGCCTAACATACAGCATGTATTTTTATTTTAATGTGTTCAAATTACAAACCTTTAAATCATGTTTTTGTAATAAGCAAATTTACCACTGGCTGATAAATTCTTGGAATTTTCCCCGTCATGCAAAATATTTTATTTATTTTATTTTAGAAGTTTTCTTTTAAAATATGCACCCAAGATCTGGGCAGATTTACAAATATGATACACCTAATTTAAAACAGTACTCAATCCCATATCTAATGCATATTTTAAGGAATGAAATTCTTTTCTGTGGATTTTCCATTTAAGGTGGAGCCAGATATATAATATGGGTGAAATCCATTGTTCCTAGAAATGACAGGGGAATTTACAGGCCTTAATAATCATGCACAGCTCACTATTGCAGTTACATATCTAAGAAAAACTCATAAAGTGACTAATCTTTTGGTAAGTGCTATGCACTCTTATGGCATTGTAGGAATAATAAGAGTAGTCTTTGAGAACAAATAGAGCCTATCATTTGAAATAAGCCAGTTGCTAAGAAGATTGACAATGTATTTTTTTTTAACCTTTGGAGACAAAGCACAACGTTATGTTTGAATTTTAAGATTTTTTGATTGATACCAACTTGAGTCCACTAAAAGAACAAGATTTCAACAGGGTTCCAAACAAACAGTGCCCTGATCCTGCAAACACTTACGCATGATCTTAGCTTTACTCAGGTGAGTAGTCCCATTGATTGAAGCCATGCTCAAACCTTGTTCATTATGGGCTTTGACTCTGCCAGTTGCTGAGCACTCTGGCCCTGATCCAGCAAAGCACTTAAGCATGTTCTGAACTTCAAGCATCTGTGTACTTTGAAGTCATTGTAACTTTGAGCTTGTTTAATGTTGAGCACGCGCTTAGGGGCTTTCCTTGATATGGGCCAGCATGTTCAGTACCTTGCAGGGTCAAGCCTTATAACAGTCCCCCCAAAAATTCTAACCAATCTATAAATTTGTGCCTGTGCAGCATATTTAGGGTTCATTTTAAGAGTTGTCCAAATCATATTTTGAATGAACAGAAATCTTTACCTTTCCAACCCTGTAGAATCTTCTGAGCATTCAAAAAGTGACTGTCAGCTTTCATAATTTAACTTATGCACACTTTTTATATCAATAATTGCCTACCATTTCACTCATTTTGCCCTGGCATAATAAAAGCTGCCCACCTAACGTTCAGCTGAAAATGGCAGATGCACAAGCATATTGTTCCTACACCCACTCCATAGATGCATGCACACGTTTCCACCTAGTTTCTGAATAATGTCCACATTTAATTCTGGGTCTGATTGTCGGAGAAGTGGATCTGTCCTGTATATTTAGTTGCAAATGAGAAGTTTATAGCAATCATCTGACATTTAGGGGAAGAAAAGATAATCTGGACTTAGTTAAAATTTATTGAAAGGCTGTGGTACTACTATAAATATCATAGGAACTGCTTTTCAAATTATTAGTATCTCATGTAGTTTGCTTTTTTGTTCTTCTGTCTTATATTTGTTTTATGAAGCTGGCCCTGCAAAGTCGTACGTTCTAATGAAGTTGTTCTGAGTAGAGTACATGTGCTGTAGTCTTCTGTGTGGCTTTTTTCATTGCCCAAGAAAGAACTTGAAGCTGCTGTTAGATATGCGGCATGCACTGCTTCATGTGTTGTAAAGCCAGTTTCTGCTCAGTAGTAAATTTTCTAAGGCAGGTGACAGAGTAGAGATAACACTTTACTGTTAGTCTGTGCTCCATTACTCTGGTATTTATAAAATTGAATAAAAATCACTTCTAGCTTTACACTTTGTTGGCCTGATTCCCACTTCTTTATATCAGTTCTGTGCTATGCGACCTCATTGACTTCAGTGGAGCGATACCAGTATAAAACTGGAGTAAGAGTGGAGAATCAGGCCACACAGATTCTGCCTGCTGGGCAAGTGACTTACTATTAATTTGCTGAGAGACACAAGGCGGGTTAGGTAATATCTTTTATTGGACCAAGAGCTATTACCTCACCCACCTTGTCTCTCTAATACCCTGGGAACGACATGGCTGAAATTACACTACATATGTAATGTTCTGTCTTTCACAGGTCTGTTTTGTGAATATCTTTTAAAGATGATTGAAATATAATGGATTGAGTCCTAGCTTTTCTTACTGTCTGACTCCTCTGTCCCCTGACTACAAGTCAGGTATATCCTAGCATACACTCTGAAGATGCTGTAACTTTCAGCTGCTCAGATGAGACTATATGTAGTTACATGGGATCTGTGTAGGAGGCGTTCACGTCATTCTGTTGCCTCATGAAGAATTTATTAAATTTACAAAATATGTCTAAGCAACGCATCACTAATTCATAGAGTTTCCATCGTATTTTTGTGTAGAGTAGGGACATGTGGGAAATATCATTTGTGCTGCTAAAATGGTGCTCAGGAAACAAAAATGCAGAGCTCCAACAGGCTATGTTACAGCTGTTTCTTACTGTGCCATTTTTGGATGCCTTTTAGATAAGGGAATCCTCTGAAAATTATTAGCGCCAAAAAAAAAATGCAAAGCTGCCTTTGGTGTTCAGATAATTCATTTAACTCCTGGCATCTGATTTTATGGATGAATCCTGGTTCTGAAGGGCTGTTTAAGTGCAATAGTGACTGGAGCTGAGGAGCTTGGATGCCTACTCAGCTGCAACCCTCCCTGGGGCAGTGTGTCAGTGACTTTGTTCCTTCTAATTGCCACTTACGGCAGTCAGGGCACTGAAGGAGAAAGAGACTGGAATCCAGAGAGAAATCGCCACACTACCAGGAAGTTATATACCTTGATCTGATGGAATGAGCATAGATTGCCTCACTAGGCTTTGCTTCTATGTAACTGAATATGAGTCTTTAGAGCCTGCTCCTGCTCCCACTGAGGTCAGTGACTTCAATGGGAGCAGGATCAAGCCCTTGGCTCTTAGGGATGAGATGCTCTGTCCTATTCAGGAATTAAGCCTGTGTAGTCTGACAGCTGGTTTGAATGAGGCTGTAGAAAGGAAGGAAGTGGCTCCCTTGTTCTACCGTAGGTTAACATAGGAGGGCAACATTTATGGTGGTGTTGCTGCTTTCTCATTCCCTGGTTGGCTCTTTAATTCCAAACTCTGCTTTTTCCATATGATCTCCATAGCTGTTGGCAATAGATACACTATGCACAGATGAGAGCTAGCCAGGCTGATGGGAAGTGACTTCAGTGGGACCTGGACCCAAAGTAGGCTAATGCAGGTCTAGGGTCAAGTGTGCATTGATTACTTCAGTTTTGGACACACTGTTTTTGCAAGACCTGCAGTGGATGAACTGATACTTGAAATCATGCATGTAGTTGTGATTTTGTTAAAACTTTATCTTAGATCCTACTGAGGGGGAAAACAAACATTCCTTTGGGATAGTTAGCATTTATCTTTTATTTACTTGACTGAAATAAGTGAAGCAATTGATTTTATAGAAAAGGGTATGAAGCGGATATCCCGAAAGGATTGCTTTTTGTGGAAAAATCAAAGGTATATAAAGACTTTTTCTTTGATTAATCTTTTATGTGTTATGGAAAATGTTATGAACAAAAATGGAAATGCTAGAACAAGATTATTTCCTTGCAGTTCTGTGCACTGCTCACTAAAGTATAGAATTGACTTTGAGTTATAATCACTTTTAAGCCTCATTTTTTTTTATTTTAAAGCATCATTCCACTGGGCATTGTCACTTAATTTTGAGAACTGAACACTTACAACACTTAGAACATGTAAAGGGTAAACTGGTTGTTAGGTATTTACAACATTAGAGCAATAACTTCTGCACAGTAATTAGAAGAGGTTATTGTTCTTCAATAGTAAATGTAGGTAGTTAGGTTTCATTCACTGACATTTCTTTGGCAACACTGTCCAACTCCTACCTACTCTCTTTAGGAAAGTGATTTCTGTGCACATATCTATTCAAGGGACACCATCATAGGACCTAACCACATCAACCACACCATCCAGGGCTCATTCACCTGCACATCTACCAATGTGATATGCTATCATGTGCCAGCAATGCCCCTCTGCCATGTACATTGGCCAAACCGGACAGTCTCTACGCAAAAGAATAAATGAACACAAATCTGACATCAGGAATCATAACAGTAAAAAAACAGTAGGAGAACATTCAATCTCTCTGAGGTCTGTTATTGAGTGACCAAAGTGGCAATTCTTCAACAAAAAAACTTCAAAAACAGACTCCAACGTGAGGCTGCAGAACTGGAATTAATTTGCAAACTAGATACCATCAAATTAGGCCTGAATAAAGACCTGGAGTGGTTGCGTCATTACAAAACCTAAACTTAATTTCCCAATACTAATTTCTCCCTACTGTTACTCACACATTCTTGTCAACTGTCTGTAATGGGCCACTTGGTAAAGCAACCCACATCCTTTCATGTATTTATACCTGCTCCTGTATCTTTTACTTCATACATCTGATGAAGTGGGTTCTAGCCCACGTCAGCTTATGCCCAAATAAATTTGTTAGTCTTTGAGGTGCCACAAGGACTCCCTGTTTTTTCCCCTTTATTCAGGTAATTTCTTAACAGAATTTTCTGCAGTATATTTTTTGCACCTGACTGTAAAGTGCCTCAAGTGTTCATTTTGTGCTGAAATATATATTTAAAAAAAAAAAAGCTGATTGATTAATGGCTCAATTTGCAAAGTGCTGGTTGTCTTCTTTGATTTGCTGAGTGAGCACCCTCAGCTCTCATTGTCTCCAGTTGACTTGAAGGGGACTGGAGGGTGCTACACACCTCTCTGAAGGTGCTCTGCATTCGCAGCAGAGGGCACAAAATACAGAAGTTCAAAGTGCACAGGAGTTTTCTTTGTATCATTCATGAACAATTCATACAGTTTTCATTTGGATCGCAGTAAATGTGTTCAAATCACAGGCGTGTGTCATGTGATTTGATTAGATTGTGATAGGGAAATGTGGGGGAGTGGTACATTCTGTGTGTATTATCCCAATATGTATGCACTTGTTGTTCCAACTTTTGCCCTTAAAAAAAAAGTATGTAACAAAGTCTATAATCACTACCCCATTGCCTACATGAATATTCTCAACCTTCTTAATAAACAGGCACGCCAATGATGGAACAGATCCTCAACTGGCATAAATCAGTTTAGCTTCTTTTTAGTCTTTGGAGTTGCTCCATATATTTACACATAGATCCTTATCTTGGTTACTAGTAGCACCTTGGACTGTTAAAACTAGAAGAATATTAACAATCCAGTTTTCTTCTTTTTATTTTGTTAGTTTTCTTTTTGTACTTTTTTACAGCTTGGAAATCAATTTTACTTTGTTGATAGCCAGCTTCAATTTCAGAGTCTTCATGCTGCGATGATGAGGTTATAAACACTTCAGGGGACTGTTTTAATTGTTTAAAAACAATTGGAGAAAAGAATAATCATGGAAACATTTCTGTTAAATGTCCTAAGATCTTGTTTTACACAATCTAAATTTAGAACCAAATTTGAGTTGACAGTATCCTTTTAACACCTAAACCCAAGCAGAACGTCTAAATCCAAAAGGAAAACTAAACCTAAAGAAAACAACAGTAAAACTAAGAGACAAAAATATACCTATTGAAAGATGTAACCTTTTTTTTTAAAAAAAAAAGTATTTTATTTTTAAAAATCCCTATGTCCTATGTTTTATTAGTTGTACTGTCAAGAGATTGTTCTGAGTAAGGATAGCTATCCGTCTCCACCTGGTGAAGGAAATTATAGACATTCAAGGAAGCTGAAGCCATTTCCACTTATACATAGTGCAAACACAGCAAGGGCAGGGGCATGCTAAGCTTCCACACAGTCCCCTACCCAATAGGGTGACCTCATGTTCCTGCACACTTGGACCATTTTGGTTTTCAAAACCTGTCTCCGTGTCCTGGCTTTACAAAACTGTTTGGTTTTGCTCTTTTTGCAAAAATCTGCAGACTCTGGCCACCTGAAGGAGGCACTGGTCAGCTGAAATGGGTAAAATGGGTAGCAGGCTGTCTGAACACATGTTTTCCTCAAGGTAGGATCCATCTTTCCCTGTCCCTTTTCTTCCCAATAGTAGGAACATAGGACTGAAGGAGATCATCAAGTCCAGTCCCCTGCTACCACAAACAACCTAATCCCATTTATAAATGTATCAAGCCCCATGTCAGAGTTCCTTCCCCACTCTGAACGCTAGGGTACAGATGTGGGGACTCGCATGAAAGACCCCCTAAGCTTATTTCTACCTGCTTAGGTTAAAACTTCCCCAAGGCACAAAGTCTTTGCCCTTGGATTAGGTAAACGCTGCCACCATCAAGTGATTTAACAAACAATCAGGGAAAGGACCACTTGGAGTTCCTATTTCCCCAAAATATTCCCCCAAGCCCTTACAGCCCCTTTCCTGGGGAGGTTTGAGAATAAACAAGATGAGCACAAACCAGTCTTGGATTTTTAAGACTCAAAAAACCCAATCAGATTCTTAAAAAACAGAACTTTATTAGAAGAACAAAAAAAATAAGAGGACAACTCTGTAAGATCAGAATGGAAGATAATCTTACAGGCAGTCAGATTCAAAACACAAAGAATCCCTCTAGGCAAAACCTTAAGTTACAAAAAGACACAGAAACAGGAATACACATTTCCTCCAGCACAGCAAATTTCACAAGCCAAAACAAAGAAACCTAACACATTTTCTAGCTAGATTACTTACTAACTTTACAGGAGTTGGAGGGCTTGCATCCTTGATCTGTTCCCAGCAAAGGTATCACACAGACAGACCAAAGCCTTTTCCCCCCCACTCCAGATTTGAAAGTATCTTGTCCCCTCACTGGTCATTTTGGGTCAAGTGCCAGCCAGGTTCCCTGAGCTTCTTAACCCTTTACAGGTAAAAGGGCTTTGCCTCTGGCCAGGAGGGATTTTATAGCACTGTATGCAGAAAGGTGGTTACCCTTCCCTTTATGACACCCCATCTTCAAGGTAGTTAGGTTTTTCACTCCTACTACTCCTATTTGAAGCTATTCCAGAACCTCTCTTTCCTCTGATGGTTAGAACTCTTCTAATTTCCAGCCCAGATTTATTCAAGCCAGTTTATACCCATTGGTTCTTGTGCCAACATTGTCCTTTATTTTAAATACCTTTTCCCTTGATGGTGTTTATCCCCTGGTGTGTATACATAGAGAGAAATCCTATCCCTCTCAGCCTTCATATTGTTAGATTAAACAAGCCAAGCTCTTTTAGTCTCCTCTCATATGATTGGCTGTCTGTTCCCCTGATCATCCTAGTAGCCCTTTTCTTCACCTGTTGCAGTTTGAATTTCTCCTTATTGAATGTGAGTGATTAGAATTGTTTTACCAGTGTCTTGTACAGTGGCACGAATTCTTTCCTCTGTCTCCTGGAAATACCTCCCCTGATGCATAAAAGGATCACATTTGTCTTTTTCATGGCCACATAACAATGGGGGCTCAAGTCATCGTCCTCTGTCGAGTATCAGAGAAATACTCAAAACATTCTATATATCTGGGTTACAACTAATAGACCTTACTTGATCTGCCTGTCAAGGAAAGTCAGCAGAATAATTCTCCCTCTGTTCAAGAATCTAGGGCCTGACAACTGTTACAATCTTCAGAGTAGCAGCCGTGTTAGTCTGTATTCGCAAAAAGAATACAAACAAAAAGAAATGCATCCAATGAAGTGAGCTGTAGCTCACAAAAGCTTATGCTCAAATACATTTGTTAGTCTCTAAGGTGCCACTAGTACTCCTTTTCTTTTTGTTACACTAGTACTCCTTTTCTTTTTGTTACAATCTTGTGTCCTTAATTTCAGTCTAAAGAAAATCTCCATGAGTGACTTAAAAAAGGTTTATATTTGAATAGTACAATGTGACATACATTATTGTTTTAATGCTATTCATGAAGTTTTTAAGTTTGAGAGTTGTGATGATGAGCAGATTTTCTTTTCTCCTAATGCTGTGTCATCTCTCACTAATTATTTCTGAAAGACAGAAACCCAAATGCATGTTGTCTCTAAAAGCAAGTTACAGAAATCCTCACTTATAAGTAACAGAAGTAATTTCAATGCTCACTTTTTAAAGTTTAAATAATAAACAACATACGTCTGAGTGTGTAGGAAGTAAAAATGGGAACACTTAAATTCTATGTTAATCAAAGCACACAATAGATATTTGCAGAAATACTGCATTGATATTGATAATGTATGCTTGACTCGTAGGGAGCAAATAACCTTTGATAAATTGTGTAATAGTGTAATAAAAGAAATTATATTAAAATAATCGATACATATAAAGAGGAGCTGTGGTTTTAATCATAGGATAATATGTATGTTACACAGATGGATTTAAATACAGTAATAGTATCAAATACAGTAGTCTAACTATTGTAAAGTTCCTTAAAGATAAAGATTTATACACATGCTTAACTTTAGTCCATTGAAGAAGTCAGTCGGACTACTCAAATGCTTAAAATTAAGCATCCATATTACGTACATCTTTGCAGGATCCGTGCTTAAGGATGTAACTCAATCCCTGATCCTGCAAATGTTTATGCACATGTGTTAGTTTACTCAGTCCCTTTGTCAACTCATGTGAGTAAAGCTGTGCACTGGTTTGTTTGAAGGGTGATGGCCTAATTTCCATTTCAAACTCAGTTTATCTCTGGCACCATATTCCTTTTAAAATAGGGTATTATATTTTTTGTGTGGAAATTTTTCTGTGAATGAGAGAAACTTTTCTGAGATACAGAACTTAAAAAGACATTTACTTTTTTTTTTAAAGTCAGTTGCAAAATGGCTTTGCTTAAACTTTCAAAATCATTTTGAGTCTTTGCTGAAATGTAATACATAGGAGTAATTTGGATGGTTATATAGCCAGATCTTTTGGTGTGGTGAGGCTGTTTTACACTGCAAAATTAGTGTGCCTTGCTTTGGGGAGGATCACTGCAGCATGTGGGGATCTAGTGTCAATGTACAGCCTCCTACACCATCTGCTACCAGTATGGGGAAGCTGGAGGAAAGTGGCTTAACCAGGATGCCTCTCCACTGTGTTCAGCTATTTTGGCCCCTAAATTAGACCACAATTTAGGCTGCTCCAGAGACGAGCCTTGCACAGAGTAACGCAAGGATTAAGGGAAAGCAAAGGTGAGTTTTATACCTCCTTTGAATCCCACCCAACCCCTGAATTGTGCTGCATTCTTAGCCTTAGCTGAGAATCTTGTCCATAATGTTTAACTCATGCCTATATCTACTACAGACCATACCATAAGCCATTTTAGTGGTGGTGTTATGATACCTTGCCTAATGACTTCCTATGTCACATTCCCTTGGTGTATGCTGATGAGAATTTTTGAGTTGTGTTACTGCTATTTGTCTCTTTTTAAGACTACTTTCAGTGTTTTAGCATCATGTTCAAAAGGCTAGTCAGACTACTGTGCTAGCAGCTTCATTAAAATTCTGTTCTACACATCATCTGACTCACACTTTATAATCTATCAGAACACCTGTTTTCTTTACAATGGCCACAAGGCAGCTCAAAACACTGTGGTATTTAGCATTTAATAATGAGCACCAGATATGTATTTTTGACACTTCAAATTTTCTTTAGAAAAGTGCATGGAAAAAAGCCAAGTTTGAATGAATGATCACCCCCCCCCATATTCATTGTGTGTATTTTAACAAAACTTTAAAATTCCATAACCAAATGAGAAATCCTCCACTGCCTTAGTCAGTGGACACTTCCCTCCTTACCTGGGGTGGGATCCACACAGCAATCACTTTAAAAGGTCATTACTAATAGCTATTTTAAAAGATTTTAGGCAGGAATTATTGGAGATTTGTATCTACATTTAAATGAGAGTCCTTCACAAGCAGTTCATTGTAACATTTTCCCTATGAGGAAGCTTAGAAGCTTCACTATGTTGTTAACATCTGTCTCTTCATTGTTCCATTACTTGGTGGGCACTGCAAAATTTTTTTTCTTTTAGTTGCATGCTTTCTAAATTGCAGTATTTAGTCTAATCTTAGCCATTTGATACAGAAACAGTTTGCGGGATCGGCATGGGTAGAAAAATATGATCTCAAGGGGCTGAAAGTCTGTCACCATATTATGTAAGCAAAGAAATATTTCCTAGTGGATATGAAATGCTTTGGCTTTAGTGCCCTAATAGAGGACATGCTGCAAGTTGATTATTGTAATCCTACAGTGTTATCTCCTCAGTGAGTGGATTAAGGGAGTTCTTTCTGCTGAGGGGTCTGAATAAACATTTTCATTTACTCCCTGCTGTGTCACTGACAAATAGAGGTGTTATCTAGGAACATTTTAAAGCATACTGTAAACAAAATTATAAAAGTATAGCAGCTAGGTTTCTCTTGGCTGTACACTATCATGAAAATACACACTGAATCAAACTTCATGCAACCGTATAACTACAGAGGGCGAACCCCCCCCCCACCATTTTACTTGGAGAGGAATATAAATTTCTTGATTAACTATGCTAGTTGTTTCTGTAGAAGTCAGATTCAGCTGCAGTATGTTGTGTATATAATTTAGCTGTTTAAAGGGAAAACCTTTTATGGTATATTCAGTCCAGTGAATCAGGAACTTAAAAAGTACGATGATATAAAGAGAGACCTTCATGGTGGGGTAAATATATTTTAATGTGCAATATGTTGGAAAACGTGTTTTTTCAAGGATTCTTACCTTAGGAAAAGTGGAGTGATTGTTAGTTGCCTCCCTAGCACATTTGTCAAGAAATGTCAGAAAACATTCTCAAGTATACTTTTTTTTTTCTGTGTGAAAAGTTCCTTTAGAAACTTATTGCCAGGGAAAAGCCTCCTTCCCTGAAAGGAGTGATTGCAGTGCACATTTCATTAAAAAGCTTTTCCAGGTAGTGAACCTGCAGCCAAAGTGGACATAGCATCATAGCGGTGGGCAGATCAGGGTTGATAGCTAATGCAATAAGGAGAAAAACCACCATAGCATCAAAGCAAAGGACTTGAAGGTGCTAAGGCAAACGTTCTTGAGTTTTGTAATGTATTGTCAGGTCTTGCCCAGTAGCATAGGTCACTCAGTAGTATGCTGTAGAGATTGCACAAATGGTTAAACAATCCAGCTCCATGACAGTAGATCTGTGAGCCTTCATTAATTCTCAGGTTATGAAAAAAAAAAGAAAATTGGATGGGGTGGGTACTGTGCTAGAGAATTACTCATAGAGGGCACTTGGAGAAAAACGTGGTCAAGATGCAAAGATACAGTGGGACTACTTTGAATATTGCAGATATTTCTTCCTCTGTCACTGTATATACACACTTGTTTGCAGAGAATATGAAGAAAGTTAAATAATGGCTGGATATAATAATTACATTAGGTACAATGGTGCAGGCCAAATTATGTTCTCTGATAAAAGAGGAAATCCTGTCTTCTCAATGATAAGATGAACTGGTGTAGCTGACAATGGAAGATGACCCTGAATCTAGGGACAAATCTTTTGCATGAGGATATACCTTCACTTAGGGAAGATCTGCACATCACCGCCACATCCGTGGGCAGGTAGGGCCCTGTGAGTTCCGATACAGTTCTTAGTAAGGCAGAGGCAGGAACTAGATTTACTGATTATTTCTGACCCTGGAGTGCAGGGGTGCAAGAATCTCATAGGTGCAAGCAGCTCCCCTGCCCTCATGCTCTCAGCATGCTACCTGGTGATGGGAACCTGGGAGGCAGTGACCATGAGATGGTCGAGTTCAGGATCCTGACACAAAGAAGAAAGGAGAGCAGCAGAATACGGACCCTGGACGTCAGAAAAGCAGACTTTGACTCCCTCAGGGAAATGATGGGCAAGATCCCCTGGGAGAATAACATGAGGGGGAAAGGCGTCCAGGACAGGCTGGCTGTATTTTAAAGAATTCTTATTGAGGTTACAGGGACAAACCATCCTGATGTGTAGAAAGAATAGTAAATATGGCAGGCAACCAGCTTGGCTTAACAGTGAAATCCTTGCTGATCTTAAATACAAAAAAGCTTACAAGAAGTGGAAGATTGGACAAATGACCAGGGAGGAGTATAAAAATATTACTCGGGCATGCAGGAGTGAAATCAGGAAGGCCAAATCACACTTGGAGTTGCATCTAGCAAGAGATGTTAAGAGTAACAAGAAGGGTTTCTTCAAGAAACAAGAAAAAAGTCAAGGAAAGTGTGGGGCCCTTACTGAATGAGGGAGGCAACCTAGTGACAGAGGATGTGAAAAAAGCTAATGTACTTAATGCTTTTTTTGCCTCTGTCTTCACGAACAAGGTCAGCTCCCAGACTGCTGCACTGGGCAGCACAGCATGGGGAGGAGGTGACCAGCCCTCGTGGAGAAAGAAGTGGTTCGGGACTATTTAGAAAAGCTGGACATGCACAAGTCCATGGGGCCGGATGCGTTGCATCCGAGAGTGCTAAAGGAGTTGGCGGATGTGATTCCAGAGCCATTGGCCATTATCTTTGAAAACTCATGGTGATCCGGGGAAGTCCCGGATGACTGGAAAAAGGCTAATGTAGTTCCCATCTTTAAAAAAGGGAAGAAGGAGGATCCTGGGAAATACAGGCCAGTCAGCCTCACCTCAGTCCCTGGAAAAATCATGGAGCAGGTCCTCAAGAAATCAATTCTGAAGCACTTAGAGGAGAGGAAAGTGATCAGGAACAGTCAGCATGGATTCACCAAGGGCAAGTCATGCCTGACTAATCTAATTGCCTTGCATGACGAGATAACTGGCTCTGTGGATGAAGGGAAAGCAGTGGATGTGTTGTTCCTTGACTTTAGCAAAGCTTTTGACACTGTCTCCCACAGTATTCTTGCCAGCACGTTAAAGAAGTATGGGCTGGATGAATGGATGATAAGGTGGATAGAAAGCTGGCTAGATTGTTGGGCTCAATGGGTAATGATCAATGGCTCCATGTCTAGTTGGCAGCCGGTATCAAGTGGAGTGCCCCAAGGGTCGGTCCTGGGACCGGTTTTGTTCAATATCTTCATAAATGATCTGGAGGATGGTGTGGATTGCACCCTCAGCAAGTTTGCAGATAACACTAAACTGGGAGGACAGGTAGATATGCTGGAGGGTAGGGATAGGATCCAGAGGGACCTAGACAAATTGGAGGATTGGGCCAAAAGAAATCTGATGAGGTTCAACAAGGACAAGTGCAGAGTCCTGCACTTAGGACGGAAGAATCCAATGCACGCTACAGACTAGGGACCGAATGGCTAGGCAGCAGTTCCGCAGAAAAGGACCTAGGGGTTACAGTGGACGAGAAGCTGGATATGAGTCAACAGTGTGCCCTTGTTGCCAAGAAGGCCAATGGCATTTTGGGATGTATAAGTAGGGGCATTGCCAGCAGATCGAGGGACGTGATCGTTCCCCTCTATTCGACATTGGTGGGGCCTCATCTGGAGTACTGTGTCCAGTTTTGGGCCCCACACTACAAGAAGGATGTGGAAAAATTGGAAAGAGTCCAGCAGAGGGCAACAAAAATGATTAGGGGACTGGAACACATGACTTATGAGGAGAGGCTGAGGGAACTGGGGATGTTTAGTCTGCGGAAGAGAAGAATGAGGGGGGATTTGATAGCTGCTTTCAACTACCTGAAGGGGGGTTTCAAAGAGGATGGCTCTAGACTGTTCTCAGTGGTAGCTGATGACAGAACAAGGAGTAATGGTCTCAAGTTGCAGTGGGGGAGGTTTAGGTTGGATATTAGGAAAAACTTTTTCACTAGGAGGGTGGTGAAACACTGGAACGCGTTACCTAGGGAGGTGGTGGAATCTCCTTTCTTAGAAATTTTTAAGGTCAGGCTTGACAAAGCCCTGGGTGGGATGATTTAATTGGGGATCGGCCCTGCTTTGAGCAGGGGGTTGGACTAGATGACCTCCTGAGGTCCCTTCCAACCCTGATATTCTATGACTCAGGCTGTGCTCTGAGCACATGATTTATCCCTATAGCTCCAAGATATGAATGGAGTTAGAGGATCACAGCAAAATAAATTTCTCAAGCAGAAGTTAATCAGACATGACAAAATAGATTAAAATATAGACAGAATTAAATAAAACATACAACATTTGTATAAAAGTGAATGCAAAACATGAGTAGAATAAAGTGCATAACACACTAGGCACAAAGCGTATTAAAAACCATTTGAACATGGCTTGTCACATAACAGGTTTCAATATATTGATCATTTGACAAAAACAAGAAACTGCTCTTGACCCTAAAAGCAGCAGTAATGCCAAGGTCAACGTGTATTAGATTTGCTAGCACAGCACAGAAAAAATTGCTTAAACTCTGAAGCTTTCACGACATCCCACAGAAGTGTTTCTGGAGAAGAGGTGAGGCCCAGTAGTGACACTGGCAGGATGGTTTGTTGTATAACCTGAATTTCTTCTTCGAGAGCTGTCCCTGTGGGTGCTCTACTCCAGGTGTTGGTGCGTCCATGCGCCTTTGTTCGGAGATTTTTACAGCAGTACTCATACAGGTCGCGCAAGCGCAGAGCTTGCCCCCCTGTTCTGAGTGTACCTTAATAGTACGCATGCGCGACCGGTTCCCTTAGTTCCTTCTCTACCGTCCCCGGCCTGAGACGGAGCTCAGCAGACTCGTTAGAAAACTTTTTCTCCCTTGTTACTCTTACCCTTTTAGATAGATAGTTTATTACCAATAGTGTTAGTTATTAGTGTTACCAGTAGTGTGTTAAGAAAAGGAGTACTTGTGGCACCTTAGAGACTAACCAATTTATTTGAGCATAAGCTTTCGTGAGCTACAGCTCACTTCATCGGATGCATACTGTGGAAAATACAGAAGATGTTTTTATACACACAGACTATGAAAAAATGGGTGTTTATCACTACAAAAGGTTTTCTCTCCCCCCACCCCACTCTCCTGCTGGTAATAGCTTATCTAAAGTGATCACTCTCCTTACAATGTGTATGATAATCAAGGTGGGCCATTTCCAGCACAAATCCAGGGTTTAACAAGAACATCTGAGGAACAGTGGGGGGGGGGGAGGAATAAACAAGGGGAAATAGGTTACTTTTTATAATGAATCAACCATTCCCAGTCTATATTCAAGCCTAAGTTAATTGTATTCAATTTGGAAATTAATTCCAATTCAGCAGTCTCTCGTTGGAGTCTGTTTTCGAAGTTTTTTTGTTGAAGGATAGTCACTTTGAGATCAGAAATCGAGTGACCAGAGAGATTGAAGTGTTCTCCGACTGGTTTATGAATGTTATAATTCTTGACATCTGATTTGTGTCCATTTATTCTTTTACGTAGAGACTGTCCAGTTTGCCCAATGTACATGGCAGAGGGGCACTGCTGGCACATGATGGCATATATCACATTGGTAGATGTGCAGGTGAACGAGCCTCTGATAGTGTGGCTGATGTGATTAGGCCCTGTGATGGTGTCCCCTGAATAGATATGTGGGCACAGTTGGCAACGGGCTTTGTTGCAAGGATAGGTTCCTGGGTTAGTGGTTCTGTTGTGTGGGATGTGGTTGCTGGTGAGTATTTGCTTCAGGTTGGGGGGCTGTCTGTAGGCAAGGACTGGCCTGTCTCCCAAGATTAGTGAGAGTGTTGGGTTGTCCTTCAGGATAGGTTGTAGATCCTTGATAATGTGTTGGAGGGGTTTTAGTTGGGGGCTGAAGGTGACGGCTAGTGGCGTTCTGTTATTTTCTTTGTTAGGCCTGTCCTGTAGTAGGTGACTTCCCAGAAGGACAGGCCTAACAAAGAAAATAACAGAACACCACTAGCCTTCACCTTCAGCTCTTCAAGCGGCCCTCGATGCAGCCAATACTGCAGCAAGATCCACCGCTATAGCAGTAGTCATGCGCCGAGGGTCGTGGCTCTCTTCTTTATTTCCTCGAGAGGTCCAGACTACTATTGAAGACCTTCCATTCGATGGCAACAAACTCTTTGCGTCTAAAACGAACGACGTCCTTTGCTCTATGAAGGATTCAAGGGCAACTCTCCGGTCCTTAGGAATACAAATATAGATACCAAGCCCACCACCGTCCACGCTACCCCACATATACCCAGCACTTCCAGAGATCACACGACCAACAACAGCAACAACGCCAGAGACCCAGATACCAGCATCGCCACCCCAATTCCGCATCAGTGTCTTAACCCCCTCCGACTAACAAGCAGATTTGAAGCCTTGGACGAGGGTTTAGAAAACAATGTTCCCCCTTCAACGCTTACACCCCCTGTCCCTACTTTTTGACACCGCCTACGACCATTCTTCCATCAATGGCAGAACATTACCACTGACAAGTGGGTTTTAGAGGTCATCACACTTGGCTGTTCCATCCCCTTCCTATCCATGTCTCCTACCCACCCACCCTCGCCGTCCCTCTTCAGGGACCCCTCTCACGAGCAACTGCTCCTACAAAAAGTACAACATCTCCTTCTATTGGGAGCAGTGGAGCTTAGACACAGGGGAAGGGGTTTTACTCCCATTATTTCTTAACAGAAAAGAAACCCAGGGGATGGCAACCGATCCTCGACCTCAGGCGGCTCAACAATTTTATCAAAAGACAAAAGTTCAAAATGGTTACCCTCATCACTATAATCCCAGCGCTGGAGCAGGGTGATTGGTTTTCAGCCCTTGACCTACAGGACTCCTATTTTCATGTGACAATACATCCAACCCAGAGATGCTTCCTTCGTTTCACCCCGGCTCGACACATTTTCAATACAGGGTACTATCCTTCAGCCTATCCACTGCCCCCTGTGTTTTTTCCAAGCTCCTGGCCATAGTTACTACCCACCTCAGGAAGCAAAGAGTCATAATATTTCCTTACCTAGATGACTGCCTCCTCAAAGCCTCAACGCTCAACGAAGCGCTTAGATTCACACAACTCACCGTCGATTGTTTCCTATCCCTTGGCCTACAAATAAACAACGATAAATCCACATTAATTCCTACCCAGCACCTGGAGTTCATCGGAGCACACCTCGATTCCCGGACGGGAATAGCATCTCTCCCGTCCAATCACTTAACACCATAAAGCAGCTGGCAACAAAACTTCGCAACAGTCCTCAAGTTACCGCTCAAGGCTGTTTACAAATACTAGGTCACATGGCCTCATGCACTTTCGTGGTCCAAAATGCACGACATGAGGTGCTTCCATGCTTGGTTGGCCACGGTTTACAGACCCAGTGTGCATGCCCTAAACAAACCCCTATCCATACCTTTCCGAGTCAAAGACTGTCTCCTATGGTAGACAGTTCCCTCCAACCTCTGCTCTGGAGTGCCCTTTCTCCAGGAAGCTCCATCTATCATAATGACTACCGATGCATCCCTCACAGGGTGGGGTGCTCATGTGTTACATCACACAACTCCAGGGGCTATGGTCTCCATCGGAAACCTCCCTGCACATAAACGTCCTGGAATTTTGAGCTATTAGCAATGCATGCCGTCACTTCCTCCTGTTAATCTGGAACCAACGTGTACAGATAATGACAGACAACATTGTCTGCATGTTCTATGTAAACAAGCAGGGAGGAGCTCGCTCTCATTTACTTTGCACAGAAGCTATGAAACTCTGGAACTGGTGCCTTGCAAGCAATATCCGGATATCAGCCGCCTACCTTCCTAGGGCTATGAATACAACAGCGGACAAATTAAGCAGACGCTTTCCTTGGGACCATGAATGGGAGATAAACAAAATGATCATCACCAACATATTCCACATTTGGGGCTACCCAACCATAGACCTCTTCGCAACTGCAAAAAACACGAAATGCCCTGAATTTTGCTCTAGAGCAGGACTGGGCAAGCACTCCCTGGGAGATGCATTTACGATTCCGTGGCACTGGAACTTACTCTATGCTTTTCCCCCAATCCCAATTCTCCACAGAGTTCTGACAAAAATACGAACAGATCGTGCCAAAGTGATCCTGATCACCCCAGCAAGGCCCAGACAACCGTGGGTCCCATTCCTCGCCAGGATATCAACTCGACCACCAATCTCGTTGCCTCTCATTCTGAACCTCCTATCGCAGCAACACAGCCAATTTTTCCACCCCAACCTGTCCATGCTTCGCCTCAAATCTTGGTTCCTACATGGTTCTCCTAAAACAAAATAGCATGCTCTGATGAAGTCCAAAGAGTGCTCCTACTTAGCAGAACGCAATCTATTCACACCACCTATCTCCAGAAGTGGAAGCGATTTACGCAATGGTGCTCAACTAAACAACTGCCTCCTATGTCTGCACCTCTTCCTCTTATACTCGACTACCTGTTGGATCTCAAACAATCTGGCCTTTCTTTTAGCTCCATCAAAGTCCACCTAACTGCTATTACAACCTTCCATGATAAAATTGACAGTACCTCTGTGTTTGCTCATCCGATCACTAAACATTTTCTCAAAGGACTTCAATCTCTGTACCCAGATGTTAGACCTCCTACCCCTCCATGGGACCTTCACTAAGTGTTATCTTGCTTAACTCAACAACCATTCAAACCCCTTGGCACTTGCTCCCTCTTACACCTTTCTATAAAAACAGCATTCCTAGTGGCAATCACTTCTGCCAGGCGGGCAGGAGAAATAGCAGCTCTCATGGCAGACCCACCGTATATCGTATACCCTATTTTTTAAGGAAAAAGTTACCCTTCGATTACACCCCAAATTTCTTCCAAAGGTCCATTCGTCATTCCACATCAATGAACCGATACACCTGCCGACCTTCTTTCCTAAACCACATGAGAACTCATTTGAATCCATAATGCATAGTCTAGACGTACGCAGGGCTTTGTCCTTCTATGTGGATAGAACCAACACCTATTTCTACCCAGAGACTTTCAAAATGGATTTCTGACTATATCCAATTCTGTTATCAGATATGGAAAGTTACGCGTCCAGCAGACATCAGAACCCACTCCACTAGATTGATGGCTACCTCTGTGACTTTTCTATGCAAAGTTCCCCTAACTGACATCTGTAAAGCAGCCACTTGGTCTTCTGAACATGCTTTTGTTAAGCACTGTGCCCTTACTCAGGGCCCCCTCTCGGATACTCGATTAGTCAGAGTTGTTTTATCTACTGCATTTCTATCCAATCCGAAGTCCCTACCTCCTTGAGATACAATGCTTTTAAGTCACCTAGAGTGGAGCGCCCACAGGGACAGCTCTCTCTCGAAGAAGAGACGGTTACTAACCCTGTGCAGTAACTGACGTTCTTCAAGATGAGTGTTCCTGTGGGTGCTCCACTACCCACCCTCTTCCCCTCTACTTCGGAGTTGGGGTGGCCTCCATTGTAGAGAAGGAACTGAGGGGACCAGTCGTGCACGCGTACTATTAAGGTACACTCGGGGGGGGGGGTGGCGGCAAGCTTGCGTGTGTGCGACCGGTACGAGTACTGCTGTAAAAATCTCCGAGCGAAGGCGTAAGGATGCACCAACACCTAGAGTGGAGCACCCACAGGGACACTCATCTCGAAGAACGTCAGTTACTGCACAGGGTGAGTAACCTCCTCATCTGCTGCAAAAATTAGATCCGCACCCATGCTGATGTAGCTGCCAACATTGTCTTCCCAATTGCCATCAAGGCAATGTTTCCTGGAGCACTTGTACTGGCATAAAACAAACCTTGTCAATATCTCTGTGTGAGATTTATGCAGAGCGAAATAAAAGTGTGATTTGGACACCTGATGCGTGAGTCTTCTGTATGAAGCATGACACTTGGCAATGGAGACAGTGCTGAGCTCTGCAGACCTGCCAGTTCTCACTCATTTGGTGAGATGCCATCATTTTTCCCCTTTAGTTGTACGCAAATATCTAGCTAGTAGCTTTTGAAGTGATGAGAGAGATGATATGCTTTTACAAAGGTGTTTTGGTTGTTATCAGTGCTTTTTAGACACGTTTTGCTTCTCCCTCTTCATTTGCACTGCTAGCCTTTCAAAATTTTATTTTTATATATTTATAGGTTAGAAGAGTAATTTCAAAACTGTACACTACTCCTGCCACCACCACCTTCTTCAGAAGCACTGAAGGTGGGATCTTGTAAGACATGGTATTTACAACTAAAGGTGAAATTCAGATCCAGGTTCGGCCCCAGTATAAGGCCTTATCCACCACTGAAGCTGTGTGTTAAAGGGCCAAATGCTGATAACACAGAAATCAGTGGGAGTTTTTCAGTTGACTTCAGTGGATCATGATTTGGTCCTCTGGTTATTATGTTTATTAATCGTAGCCCCTCTCAGACCACAACCAATAGCAATATGATGGATATGTATATTTTTTCCAGAGTTATTGCAGATAAGGAAAATTATAAATAGATGGCAGACTTCGTTTTGGGATTTTTTAAAACGTTCATGCAATTTGTAAGTGAGGGTTGAGGTTAGTGTTGTTTGAATAATGAATATAAGCATATTTTGGGGGAAAATAGTTAAAATTAGGCAAGTGTCTTTAAAATTCCTAAAGCCCTCCAGACAGTCTCATAAATTCTATTTTGTAAGATAACAAATCAAGATCACCCAGAATACAACAGACAAACATTGTTTTAGTATGGGAGGTATGCAGCCATACTTCAGTGTTCGTAGGTGCTAGATTTGGCATTTGCATATGGTATTATTAAGAGCAGCCAGAATGCTGCTCTGCATTCAGGGACCAGCAAAGGCGACTTTCCTTCTTGAGCTCTGCTGAATGCCAAATAGGTGGTTCCACAGAGCTGGCCCAGTATCTCTGTTCCATAGCCTGGTGGGTCAGTCTGTATGTCTTTTTAAACAAGAGCTTGCTGTTGTAATGATTATTATTTTGTTTCTGATATTTACATGTCAGGAATTTGTAAACCTATTAATATTTCTTAAATAAATAATGAGTGTAAAAAAAATAAATGAAGTTAAATTCAGCTCTGGGTGTACTGGGCTTCGTTGCTTTTGTGAGCATCAGAAAGATTTGCCCAGTAGGGCCAATTTTATTATTACAGAAACACCCACTAATGGTGATAGCAGCTACAGCACATGACAAATTTAGCTCCAGTCATAGAATAATGGGACTGGAAGGGACTTTGAGAGGTCATCTAGTCCAGTCCCCTGCACTCATGGCAGGACTAAGTATTATCTAGACCATCCCTGACAGGTGTTTATCTAATCTGCTCCTAAAAATCTCCAATAATGGAGATTCCACAACCTCCCTAGGCAATTTATTCCAGTGCTTAACCACTCTCACAGTTAGGACGTTTTTCCGAATGTCCAACCTAAACCTCCCTTGCTGCAATTTAAGCCCATTGCTTCTTGTCCTATCCTCAGAGGTTAAGAAGAACAATTTTTCTTCCTCCTCCTTGTAACAACCTTTTATGTACTTGAAAACTGTTATCATGTGCCCTCTCAGTCTTCTCAAACCCAATTTTTTCAATCTTCCCTCAGATGGCATGTTTTCTAGACCTTTAATAATTTTTGTTGCTCTTCTCTGGACTTTTGCCAGTTTGTCCACATCTTTCCTGAAATGTGACACCCAGAACTGGACACAATACTCCAGTTCTGGTCTAATCAGCATGGAGTAGAGCAGAAGAATTACTTCTTGTGTCTTGCTTACAACACTCCAGCTAATACATCCCAGAATGGTGTTTGCTTTTTTTGCAGCAGTGTTACTCTGTTGACTCTCATTTAGCTTGTGGTCCACTATGAACCCCAGAACCCTTTCCACAGTACCCTTTCTTAGGCAGTCATTTTCCATTTTGTAAGTTTGCAAGTGATTGTTCCTTCCTAAGTGGAGATCTTTGCGTTTATCCTTATTGAATTTCATCCTATTTATTGCAGACCATTTCTCCAAATTGTCCAGATCATTTTGAATTATAATCCTATCTGCCACAGCACTTGTAACCCCTCCCAGCTTGGCATCATCTGCAAATTTTATAAGTGTACTCTGTATGCCATTATCTAAATCATTGATGAAAATATTGAACAGAACTGGACCTAGAACTGATCCCTGCGGGACCCCACTCAATATGCCCTTCCAGCGACAGTGAACCACTGATAACTATGCTCTGGGAATGGTTTACCAGCCAGTTATACACCCACCTTGTAGTAGCTCCATCTAGGTTGCATTTCCCTGGTTTGTTTATGAGGTCATGCAAAACAGTATCAAAAGCTTTACTAAAGTCAAGATATACCACATCTACCGCTTCCCTCCTATCCACAAAGCTTGTTACCTTGTCAAAGAAAGCTGTCAGGTTGGTTTGACATGATTTGTTTTTCACAAATCCATGCTGACTGTTCTTTATCACCTTATTGTCTTCTAGATGTTTGCAATTGATTGCTTAATTATTTGCTCCATTATCTTTCTGGGTACAGAAGTTAAGCTGACTGGTCTGTAATTCCCAGGGTTGTCCTTATTTCCCTTTTTATAGGTTGGCACTATATTTGCCCTTTTCCAGTCTTCTGGAATCTCTCCTGTCATCCATGACTTTTCAATGGTTAAGCCAGGGTGGTCTCTTGCCATACTTCCTATCTTTCCTATTCAGTGGGATAGTTTGCTCTTGTGCCCTTAATAATGTCTCTTTGGAAAACGGTCAGTTGTTTTTCCCCTGAGACTTGTTTCCCCTGGGATCTTACCTAACAACTTCCTGAATTGCTAAAGTCTGCCTTCTTGAAATCCATTCTTTATTTTGCTGTTCTCCCTTCTACCATTCCTTAGAACAGGGGTTCCCAAACTTGGTTCGTAGCTTGTTCAGGGTAAGCCCCTGGTGGGCCACGAGATGCTTTGTTTACCTGAGGGTCTCAGGTACGGCCGCTCGCAGCTTCCAGTGGCCACGGTTTGCCTTTCCCGGCCAATGGGAGCTGCGGGAAGTGGTGCCCCAGCCCGTGCAGACGCTCAGGTAAACAAAGCATGTTTGCGGCCCGCCAGGGGCTTACCCAGAACAAGCCGTGAACCAAGTTTGGGAACTTCTGCCTTAGAATCATGAACTCTACCATTTCATGATCACTTTCACCCAAGCTGCCTTCCAGTTTCAGATTCTCAATCAGTTCCTCCCTATTTGTCAAAATCAAGTCTAGAACGTCCTCTTGCCTATTAGCTTTCTCCACGTTCAGAAATAAAAAAATTGTCTCAATACAATATCACAGAAAGGTCAAAGAGGAACATGTTTTTTTAATAACCCATAAGTTGTTCAAAATGGAGAGCTTTGGTTTCCAAATTGTTGTCTTGGGAACTGCAATACCGAGTCAGGCCAACGGTCCCACACTATTTCTACTAGTGGCTGATAGTAGATGTTTCATAGAAAGGTTAAACAAACATTGTTAAAGAATTTGTTTGCCCACCCTACAAAAGGGGGACATTTCTTTTTAACCCCAGGCATTTATTGATTGGCTTATGCTCTATAGCATGAGGATTTATCTTACTTACAATTTTATGTTTTTAAAAATAATATTCTAGTGGTTCCCATTATTCTATAAAAGTCTAATGCATTTTTGAATTCTAAGTTTTGGCCTCTGTGCTATTTTGTGACAATGAGTTCCACGGGTTAATTATGCACCACATTAAAAAAAAAAATTCAGTTGTCTTTCAATTTAATTGAATGTTCCCTATTTGTGATACTATGAGAATGGGAAAATAGGAGTTTACAATAACTCTCTCTGTACCCATCTTCAAATCTCTACCATATACATTCTAATTTAGGAGCTTTCATACTGTACTGTTTCCAGTGTCTATATTATTCTTAAAGAGGGAACTAATGAATAGATTATACGTGGAATTTTTTCTTCTAAAATACACACACCACACATTATAAAGATTAGAACCAACAAAGCATGCACTTGCAGTACATCAAAATGATTAACTACAACAAAACAACTGACCTGTGAAGGTTCAGTGAACATTGTGTGCCAAATCAGAATGTTTAATAAAACTCTTGAATTATCTGTAAAGAATATCTGTTATGTAAATAATCACATTGAAATTATTTTAGTTAATAATTTTATGCTTCAGACAATTTTCTACTTTATCCAGTCTGAACTATACAAATGTAGTTTGTGGTTCTTTTTTCCTCATTTTGAGTAGAATAGTTCCAATAATAAAATTTTCATTAAACATTCACACTGGTACAATAAATTAGGACATTCTCACAGATCAGTAGAATTAAGCTAATTGATATTTAGGTTCAGAAATATGAAGGTAACATACAAGCTGCTATTAAGGTAACATACAAGTTTCATTCCTTGAGCAAGGATCTATATTAGAGAGATTCTGAAAAATGTTCAGTGTCCTGAACTCCCATTGAATTCACAGTGGGGGCATTCAGCATCTCCCCGGGAAAGGATGGTCTAATAGTGAGAGAGTTCCTCTCAGCCAGTTGTTGATTTACATGATTTTCTCCTCCTTCCCTAGCTTTCTTTTCAATATTTCACACATCAGTAAACTTTTCTGTAATTTAGGTTATTATTATCGCTTCTTCCCACCATGTCACATGTGTTTCTTCTGTATCCTGTGATTAAATACAGAAATAAGTGCATTTTTGTTGGATAGAAAACCATTCAGTAGTGTGATACAAATGTCATAGAGCCAATTTCAGATTCATATGCAGGGTGAAATTGAAATTAGTGGATAAAGTCATAGCTCTCTTTAGTTATCCCGCTAGTGGGCACAAGTTAGTGCAACCATGGATTCCTAAACAGCTGCTCAAGTAGATTACTCCTGCCAGGAGTTAGAATAATCAGAATATGGGAGGCTTGCACAAGAAATTTAGAGAATGCTCTGTGTTTGGTTAACTCCACATCATGCACATGTTTAGCTACAAGAGAGGTAGGACCGATGGATTAGGACCTATCAGTTCCAACTCTGTGGGGTTTTGTGGTGACATAAAGGCACAACAGCTCCATCAGACAGTTCTTCCAGACAGTTGGCTATCTCTTTGTCCCAAATACGTGCAAAGCCAAATGGTAATTTGATCCAGAAGGTGCACAGGTCTATCCAAGCAGAGTATTTGGTCCATCCACTTTAGGTTAATATTATTCAGATATCTCCTCTCCCATCCCTACCATTCCTCAAATAAGAGTCTGTGTAGATCGAACCCTTTGGAGGATTGGGGCTTTGAAACGCACACAGCTCTGAGGTATTCTGAAACTATACAAAAAACAAGAGGGTGTTTTATAAAACATTGTGTTCCTTCTGCCAGGGAACATTTAGGGTAGCATCTAAATGGGAGTGGGTGTTTAGGCCTTTAGCCAAGATGAAGAATGTGAGACTATATGAATCCAAGTTCATTAAATACTTTTAATAACTCTTCAGAATGTGTTCTCCATTATTCTTTGATAGCTGCATAAAAACAGTCTTCTGACAAATTCCGCTTTCATTTTTTATTTAGATAAAAAAACTTCAATAATTAAACTTTGCCAATGAATGTAAAATTCCAGTTAGTGAAAAAGAGAATGTTAGTAAAAATGCAGGAACAATCTTCTATAACACAATGTAATTCTGGTGCCCTATAATAGAAAGTATGTTTCGTTATCTTAAACAAAACTTTCTGCACACCGTTAAATGATGCATTGGCCATAGCCCAAACACTTGTTTAAATTTGTTTTTTTTTTTTTTCTTTGCTTTAAAGTAAAATCAATATTTCCTTGGACAGAAGAGTTTTGAATGAAAGGTGGGTCTATCTCAGAGGTGGGCAAACTACAGCCCGTGGGCCACATCCAGCCCACGGGACAGTCCTGCCCAGCCCCTGAGCTCCCAGCTGGGGAGGCTAGCCCCCGGCCCCTCCCCTGCTGTCCCCCGTCCCCTGCAGCCTCAGTGCGCTGTGCTGCCAGCGCTCTGGCCTGCCGCTCCTGTTGGGCAGCGAGGGCTGTGGGGCTGGTTCCGGCTGGGCGGCAGGGCTGTGAGCTCCTGCCACTCTGAGTAGCATGGTAAGGGGGGAGGGGGTTGGATGGGGGTGGGGTCCCGGGGGGGGGCAGTTAGGGGTGGGGGTGTGGATAGGGGGCGGGGCAGTCAGGGGACAGGGGGAGGTTGGATGGGGTGGAGGTTCTGGTGGGGGTGGGCAGAGGACTGGGAATAGGGGGGGTTGGATAGGCATGGGAGTCCCAGGGGGCCTGTCAGAGGGTGGGGGTATTTTGGGGCAGTCAGGGGACAAGGAGCACGGGGGGTTGTATTGGTCGGAGGTTCTGAGAGGGGCAGGAAGTGGGAGGGGGTGGATACGGGGGCAGGGGACAGGCTGTTTGGGGAGGCACAGCCTTCCCTACCCAGCCCTCCATACAGTTTCGCAACCCCAGTGTGGCCCTCGCCAAAAAGTTTGCACACCACTGGTCTATCTTGTGTCTCAGGTAACATTATTCTGCTAGGAAGTGACAAACATCACACAAAAGAATGATCAGTTAAGAGGAAAAATTTTGTCATTAGACAAGCCTCACCCTAATCATACGGATGATGGCTCATGGAATAAGTCTTATCAGGGTTCCATTTTAGTTAGCAGAATTTTTTTCTTAAGTCATAAAGCACAGGTTGATTAATACCACATTTGTGACGTAATACAAAGCATGTGAGTTTGTGGACAGAAGAGGAGTTGAAGTTAAAATAATGAAAATTAGAGGGGTTCTTCTTCAAGTACTTGCTCATGTCGATTCCATTCTAGGTGTGTGTGTGCCTACATGCGCGATCGTCAGAGATTTTTGCCTTAGCAGCATCCGTAGGGCCTACTGTAGTGCTCCCTTGCATGCCACACCCAGGCGTCAACATATCAGGCGCCGCCAGCTCTATACCCTCTCAGTTCCTTCTTACTGCACCTAGTAGTTAGTCGCAGCGCCTTTCCTTGCATAGCAAGGGCTAGCAGTTGCGTTTCTTCTCACTTTGAGCTTTAGGGCCTTGTAAATAGTTGTTAAAAGTAGTTAGTGTTAAGTATTTAAGTGTCGTTAGTAGTTAAGAGTCCCAGCAGGGACTTCACCTCAAGCGGGGCATGCTCTAGTCTCAGGGGTTTAAGCCCTGCATGAACTGTAACAGGCATATGCCTGTAAGTGACCCCCCCCCACAGCAGCTGCCTCAAGTGCTTGGGGGAATCACATGTGAAGGACAAGTGTCGTATTTCCAATAATTTTTGACCCAGGACTCAGCAAGAGTGGGATATTCGTTTGTGGGCTCTCCTCATAGAGGCTGCCCTTCGTCTGGCTTCCGAGTCGTCCTGCCAAGACTCACCTATTACCTTGGCCTTGGTGTGCACAGTGCACCCCCAGCACAGGGCTCCGCCCAGCACAGCTCCCTATCACTAGTGCACAGAAAGAAAACAAAGAAGCACAACTCCCCGGCACCGGGCAATAAAGGCTATGGGGCATTGGGTAAAGGACTCAGTTCAGGCCACCCTGCCACTTCGGAGCCATGTGGACATGCCTCAGGGTCTGCCCAAGGAATTTGGCACCTGGTGGAGCAGTGGTTTAGCCAGGTGGAGAGAACAGGTCGGGGAGCGGAGATAAAAAAAAAATTAAAAAGGCGCCACCTGCTAGTACTCACCCGGCAGTGCTCCGGGTCTTTGGCAGCGGGTCAGGCAGTGCTCTGGGTCTTCAGCGGCACTTTGGCATCAGATCCTTCACTCGCTCTGGGTCTTCAGTGGCACTTCAGCATCAGGTCCTTCACTCGGTCCAGTCTTCGGCGGCACTGAAGGACAC
Source organism: Lepidochelys kempii (assembly GCF_965140285.1). Classification (NCBI taxonomy): domain Eukaryota; kingdom Metazoa; phylum Chordata; order Testudines; family Cheloniidae; genus Lepidochelys; species Lepidochelys kempii. Next base: position 28,619,810 of record NC_136387.1, read on the forward strand.
CCCTCCCCTACCAAAATGCCGCTGAAGACCAGAGTGAGTGAAGGACCCCACGCCGAAATGCCGCTGAAGAGCTGGAGCACCGCCTGACCTGCCGCCGAAGACCTGGAGCGCCGCCGGGTGAGTAAAAATTAAAAAGGCACCACTTCTGCTGGGTGGGAGAGCGGCTGCTGCCCTGCTTCCATCCACCACCACCACCCCCCGCTACTCTCCTGTGGTGGAGGAGGGCAGTGCAGCGGGTAGGTGCTTTTTCCAGATGACGTGGGACATTGTGGACTCAGCGGCTAGGGTGGTTGTGTCGGCGGTGATCACTAGGTGCAGCTCCTGGCTTCAGACCACCAGCCTGTCCCACGAGATGCAGACTTCTATCCAGGACCTCCCATTTGATGGGAATGGTCTCTTTTTCAGTGCAGACTGATGCAAGGCTGCATGGGTTAAAGGACACTTGGGCTACCTTTTGCTTGCTGGGCATGCATATGCCGCAGTCTGCACAGAAGCCTCATCAGGGTCTGCAAGGAGAAGGGATAGAGACATGAGCTTTAGTTGTCATCACCCTTCCTCCTCCCACTCACCTGCGCGGCCTGGCCAGACAAAGGATCCGAGGAGCCAGAAGCACTCATTTTGAAGGTGTGCTTGAGAGAAGCATCCCAGTCAGTTCCCTGGATCCACCTTGTTCTTTCCTCGACCATCTTTGTCCCTATCATTCGGACTGGTCGCAGGTCACCTCGGACCACTGGGTGCTAGACATAGTATCTCTGGGCTATATCCTGCAATTTTTGGCCGCCCCTCCCTACCACTCCTCCTTCCCCATCCCCCTTCAGGGACTCTTCTCATGAGCAGCTCCTCATCCAAGAGGTTGAGGTGGAGTAGGTCCCTTGGGACATGAAGGGAAAAGGGTTCTATTCTCACTACTTCCTAATTCCGAAAGCAAAGGGGGTCTCAGACCCACCCTGGACCTGTGTCGCCTCAACAAGTCTCTCAGAAAGTTGAAGTTTCGCATCATCTCCCTGGCCCCCATCATCCCCTCCCTGGATCCGGGAGACTGGTATGCTGCCCTCGACTTGAAGGATGCTTATTTCCGTATTTCAAGGTCACAGATTTTTCCTCCATTTCATAGTGGGCAGATGCCATTTTCCATTCACAGCGTTGCCCTTTGGCCTCTCATCAGCCCCGAGGACGTTTACAAAATGTATGGCACCAATGGCTGCTTACCTGAGACATCGAGGGGTCCAGGTCAGTGTTCTCTCTAATTTTTTACATCCATGTGCAGAATGAATTTTGTTATGTGCCCCAATATGGAGGTAATGTGTGACACATCACCTTCATATGGTTGTATATAACAAAATTCATGTGGTGAGGGTGGGGCCAAGGGATTTGGAGTGTAGGAGGGGGCTCAAGGCTGGGGCAGAGGGTTGAGGTGTGGGGGGGTGAGGGCGCTGGCTGGGGATGAAGGGTCTGGGGTGGGTCAGGGATGAGGGTTTCGGGGTGTGGGAGAGGGCTCAGGTATGGGGCAGAGGGTTGGGGTGCGGAGAGGAGAGGAGGGCGGGCTCTGGGGTGGGGCTGGGGATGAGGTTTGGGGTGCAGACTGACCAGGGGCTATGGTGAGGAGAGAGGACTCCCCCAGCCCTCTCTCGCCGCAGCAGCTCGAGCCAGGGGAGAGGCGCCTCTCCCCGGCTCTGGCAGCTCAGGATGGGCCTGGGCCGGGCATGAGGGAGGAGCGCCTCTCCCCAGCAGCTCTGGCAGCAAGTTCTGGGACAGATACGTGTTGGGGCTGGTGGGGAGGGGAACCTCTCCCAGCCACAGCAGGTCCGTGATGGGACCGGAAGGGAGGGGCATCTCTCTCCACCGTGGCAGCGGACAAACAGGCATGCTCGGCCCATGTTCATCAGATCTTTCTGCGTAACAGGAAACCCTCCACCAGAGCGACTCACCTGGCCAAATGGAAATGGTTCACATGCTGGGCCTTGGAATAGCGTATTCAGGTCAAACAGGCCCTGCTGCAGGAGATCCTGGATTATCTGGTGCACCTCAAACTCAAAGTGTTGTCCCTGTCATTTCTATCTCAGCTTTTTATCCTCCATTCCAAGGCATGCCGATCTTTGCTCATGACATGACTGCTTGGTTTTGAAAATTCTGGAGTGACTCTACCTGCATGTCTGGGATCCCATCCCCCCTTGGGACCTGAATCTCCTGCTGTCAAGGCTCATGGGGCCTCCCTTTGAGCCTCTGGTTTCCTGCTCTTCTCTTTCTCTCCTGGAAGGTTTCATTCCTGGTCATGATAATGTCAGCCCACAGGGTGTCCGAGATAAGGGCGCTAACTTTGGAGGCCCCCGTATGGTCTTCTACCAGGATAAGATCCAAATGTGACTGCACCCAGGTCTTTTCCCAGTTTCATACTTTCCAGGACATATACTTACCCATCTTCTTTCCAAAGCCTTATGCATCAGATGAGGAGTGTAGGCTACAGTCCCTGGATGTCAGGAGGGCGCTGGCCTTCTCCGTAGATAGAACAAAGCCATTCTGTAAATCAACACAGTTGTTCATTGTGGTGGCAGACAGAATGAAAGGTGGCCCAGTGTCTGCTCAGAGCATTTCGTCCTGGATCATGATTTGCATCCACTACTGCTATGAGCTGGCGAAGGTGCCTCCACTGGCAATTGTGATGGTACGCTCGACCAGGGCACAAACATTGTCAGCAGCCTTCCTGGTGCAAGTGCAATCCAAGAGGTCTGTAGAGCCACTACTTGGTTGTCTGTCCACGCGTTTCATTATGCGCTTACCGAGCAAGTTCGAGACGATGCTGGCTTTGGCAAAGTGGTGCTGCAAAACCATGAACTCCGACCCCACCTCCATTGATACTGATTGTGAGTCACCTTGAATGGAATCGACATGAGCAAGTGCTCGAAGAACAAAAAACTGTTACTTTCCTTTCGTAACTTGTTCTTTGAGATGTGTTGCTCATATCCATTCCATTACCCACCCTCTTGCCCCTCTGTCAGAGTTGCTGGCATCAAGGAAGTGAGAAGGCATAGGGCCAGCAGCGCCTGATATACTGACGCATGAGTGCGGCACTCAAGGGGCGCAACAGCTGGCCCTATGGATACTGCTAAGGCAAAAATCTCCAACCACACATGTGGGCGTACGAATATCTAGAATAGAATAGACATGAGCAATACATCTTGAAGAACAACAGTTAGGAAAAGTAGATAACTGTTGGGTTTTTTTAAATATTAATGAAATATCTTTAACAGGTTTTGAGAGAGAGAGAACCCAGAAGAATACAAGGATTCCATTTATGAATACTCTATACCTTATTCACATAGGATTTGTATGAACTCGCCTATTAAAAAACAAAACAGAGCTTGTTGCCTGAACTTATATGCATTCTGATAATAGATACATAAAAATAGGATAAGTTCTGTAGGTATGTAAGTTAAAATTGCCTGAGGTGCAATGCACCTTTGCCATCGCTGGTGGAAATTTGTGTTATGGACTAAACAGTAGTCGCTGCCACTCTGTTGAAGGTAGAGTCTGTGCAAATTCTAGCAATGAGCGTGTGATCACTCCTTTTAAGACCATAATTGATTTCTATGCCAAATAGCAGCATGTGCTTACTCAAACTGCACACTTGCTTAACTCCACTTCTCATTGAATCAGATGCATAATATGCAAGTGAATTTTCAATATGGTGGCAAAACTTTCATAAAAATGCTGGCACATATCTTTCTTCAGTGTTTATATAATACTTTATTTTTGTAGAGATGTGCCCACAGGTTCTCTCCTGGTTTGGTAAGTGACACCTTTACAGCAGCATTACTTCCTTTATATTGGATGAAAAGAGCTGCTTGGTTTATTTCAAGTAGTGGTGAGCCAGATTATAAGAATATTGTGTGACTCCCCCAAATAAGACCATAACTTTGATTGCACATCATAAATTGAAGTAACATTATGTGAAATAGGGCTATTTGAGGCCTACAAGTTAACCCAACTGCATTAACCCTTCCCTTTAAATGGGAAAGCTACACAGAGTACAGGACTCAGCTGAATTAACAGTCATGGAATCGTAGGACTGGAAGGGACCTCAAAAGGCCATCTAATCCAGTCCCCTGCACTCATGGCAGAACTAAGTACTATCCCTGGCAGGTGTTTTTCTAACTACTCTTAAAAATCTCCAATGTTGGAGATTCCTCCTTGGGCAATTTATTCCAGTGCTTAATCATCCTGAGAAGGTGAGAAGTTTTTCCTAATGTCCAACGTAAACCTCCCTTGCTGCAATTTAAGCTTCTTATCCTGTCCACAATGGTTAAGGAGAATAATTTTTCTCCCTCTTCCTTGTAACAACCTTTTATGTACTTGAAAATTGTTATCATGTCGCCTCTAAGTCTTCTCTTCTCCAGATTAAACATAACAATTTTTTCAATCTTCCCTCATAGGTCATGTTTCTAGACCATTAATCATTTTTGTTGCTCTTCTCTGGACTTTCTCCAATTTGTCCACATCTTTCCTGAAATGTGGCACCCAGAACTAGACACAGTTTCCCCAGTTTGTTTATGAGAAAGTTATGCTAGTCAAAAGAAAAGGAGTGCTTGTGGCACCTTAGAGACTAACAAATTTATTAGAGCATAAGCTTTCGTGAGCTACAGCTCACTTCATCGGATGCATACAGTGGAAAATATAGTGGGGAGATCTTATATACACAAAGAACATGAAACAATGGATGTTACCGTACAGACTGTAACAAGAGTGATCAGGAAAGGTGAGCTATTACCAGCAGGAGAGCGGGGGGGGGGGAGGAACCTTTTGTAGTGATAATCAAGGTGGGCCATTTCCAGCAGTTTACAAGAACAGCAGGAGGGTAAATAAACAAGGGGAAATAGTTTTACTTTGTGTAATGACACATCCACTCCCAGTCTTTATTCAAGCCTAAGTTAATTGTATTAACAAGCCGTCAGGAACAGTATCCACGATAATGTCACGGCAAACCTGGTGGCTGAACTTTGTGACTTTGTCCTCACCCATAACTGTTTCACATTTGGGGACAATATATACCTTCAAATCAGCAGCACTGCTATGGGTACCCTCATGGCCCCATAGTATGCCAACATTTTTATGGCTGACTTAGACCAACGCTTCCTCAGCTCTCGTCCCCTAATGCCCCTACTCTACTTGCGCTATATTGATGACATCTTCATCATCTGGACCCATGGAAAAGAAGCCCTTGAGGAATTCCACCATGATTTCAACAATTTCCATCCCACCATCAAACTCAGCCTGGACCAGTCCAAACAAGAGATCCACTTCCTGGACACTATGGTGCTAATAAGCGATGGTCACATAAACACCACCCTATACTGGAAACCTACTGACCGCTATACTTACCTACATGCCTCCAGCTTTCATCCAGACCACATCACACGATCCCTTGTCTACAGCCAAGCTCTACGATACAACCACATTTGCTCCTACCCGTCAGACAGAGAGAAACACCGACAAGATCTCTATCAAGCATTCTTACAACTACAATACCCACCTGCTGAAGTGAAGAAACAGATTGACAGAGCCAGAAGAGTACCCAGAAGTTACTTACTACAGGACAGGCCCAACAAAGAAAATAACAGAATGCCACTAGCCATCGCCTTCAGCCCCCAACTGAAACCTCTTCAACGCATCATCAAGGATCTACAACCTATCCTGAAGGATGACCCATCACTCTCACAGATCTTGGGAGACAGGCCAGTCCTTGCTTACAGACAGCCCCCAAACCTGAAGCAAATACTCACCAGCAACCACACACCACACAACAAAAACACTACCCCAGGAACCTATCTTTGCAACAAAGCCCGTTGCCAACTGTGTCCACATATCTATTCATGGGACACCATCATAGGGCCTAATCACATCAGCCACACTATCAGAGGCTCGTTCCCCTGCACATCTACCAATGTGATATATGCCAGCAATGCCCCTCTGCCATGTACATTGGGCAAACTGGACAGTCTCTACGTAAAAGAATAAATGGACACAAATCAGATGTCAAGAATTATAACATTCAAAAACCAGTCAGAGAACACTTCAATCTCTTTGGTCACTCGATTACAGAGCTAAAAGTGACAATTCTTCAACAAAAAAACTTCAAAAACAGACTCCAACAAGGAGACTGCTGAATTGGAATTAATTTGCAAACTGGATACAATTAACTTAGGCTTGAATAGAGACTGGGAGTGGATGGGTCATTACATAAAGTAAAACTATTTCCCCTTGTTTATTTACCCTCCTACTGTTCTTGTAAACTGCTGGAAATGGCCCACCTTGATTATCACTGCAAAAGGTCCCCTGTCCTCGTCCCACCCCCCCGCTCTCCTGCTGGTAATAGCTCACCTTTCCTGATCACTCTGTTACAGTGTTACAGTCTGTATGGTAACACCCATTGTTTCATGTTATCTGTGAATATAAAATCCCCCACTATATTTTCCACTGTATGCATCTGATGAAGTAATCTGTAGCTCACGAAAGCTGATGCTCTAATAAATTTGTTAGTCTCTAAGGTGCCACAAGTACTCCTTTTCTTTTTATGGACACAGACTAACACGGCTGCTACTCTGAAACTTATGCTCGTCAGTATCAAAAGCCTTACTAAATCAAGATATACCACATCTACCGCTTCTCCCCCATCGAAAAGGCTTGTTACCCTGTCAAGGTAAATTATTAGGTTGGTTTGACCCAATTTGTTCTTGACAAATCCCTGCTGACATGTTACTTATCACCTTATTATCTTCTAGGTGTTTGCAAATTGATTGCTTAATAATTTGCTCCATTATCTTTCTGGGTACTGAAGTTAAGCTGACAGGTCTGTAATTCCCTGGGTTGTCCATATTTCCCTTTTTATAAATGGGCACTATATTTGCCCTTATCTATTCTTCTGAAATCTCTCCCATTTTTCATGAGCTTTCAAAGATAATTGCTAATGACTCAGATACCGCCTCAGTCAGGTCTTTGAGTATTCTAGGATGTATTTCATCAGGCCCTGGTGAGTTCAAGACATCTAACTAGTCTATGCAATTTTTAACTTGTTCTTTCCCAATTCTAGCCTCTGATTTTACTTCATTTTCACTGGCATTCACTATGTTATATGTCCAATTTCTACTAACCTTTTTGGTTAAAACTGAAACAAAAAGGTGACAGCACTTCTGCCATTTCCACATTTTCTGTTTTTGAGTAATAGGCCTACCTTGTCCTTGTCTTGCTTCTAATGTATTTACAGAATGTTTTCTTCTTTCCCCTCTTTCTTCTTTATGTCTCTACTAGTTTAATCTTGTTTTGTGTCTTGGTCTTTCTAACTTTGTCCGTACATGCTTGTTTTTTGTTTATATTCATCCTTTGCTCACGGTTTAGCTGATCGCCATATTTGGGGTCGGGAAGGCATTTTCCTCCAGGGCAGATTGGAAGAGGCCCTGGAGGTTTTTTGCCCCCCTCTGTAGCATGGGGCACAAGTCACTTGCTGGCGGATTCTCTGCTCCTTGAAGTCTTTAAACCATGATTTGAGGACTTCAATAGCTCAGACATAGCTGAGAGGATTTTCGCAGGAGTGATGGGTGAAATTCTGTGGCCTGCGTTGTGCAGGAGGTCGGACTGGATGATCATAATGGTCTCTTCTGACCTAAATATCTATGAATCTTTGTAATTTGACCTAGTTTCCACTTTTTGTAGGACTCTCTTTTGAGTTTCAGATCATTAAAGATCTCCTGGTTAAGCCAGGGTGGTCTCTTGCCATACTTCCTATCTTTCCTCAGCAGTGGGACAGTTTGCTCTTGTGCCCTTAATAGTGTCTCTCTGGAAAAACTTCTAACTCACTTGAACTGTTTTTCCCCTTAGACTTGCTTCCCATGGGATCTCACTTACCAACTCCCTGAGTTTTGTTAAAGTCTGCCTTCTTGAAATCCAAGAAGACAATTAGTAGTACAAAACTAGATGATGGGAAGTATAAGTAAACAGGCAAGTCGTTCCTTAACCAGGTTTTTGCTTCTGCCTTGCAATATGCGATGAATAATCAATGTTATAATTCAATAAGCAGTGCATCAGTCATTCAGAGCATAGACAACTAAAATATACAGGCCAAATTTTAAGATTGGTGTGAAAAACGTGTGCTAGATTTTATGCCTTTTTTGCATGAGCAATTGCACATACAGGTTCACACACAATTAAGCAAATTGTGTCAGCAAATCTGGTAATAATGGGAACAAACTATGTGTGTGAACGGTCCTGTGTCCTTTATATAATTGGCCGTTTAAGTGAATTAAATTAGGGCTGATTTTTCTTGGGGTTTTTGTTTCTTTTCTTATAGCTTTATTTAGCTATACCATTTTGCTGAATTCTCCCAGGATATTATGAAGAGCATCTGCAGAGTTGTATCATAGAGTCAAAAGCCAATGTTGCACGTGCTCTGTGTGCTGTGGCCCTGCCTGTGTTATTTAATGTGATTCTCCTCTGGACTATTCCTGCAATTTGTTTCGAAATTTTGTGCCATTTAAATAACATGCAATCAAGATACCGCATCATCTCTAGGTTAAATGGCATCAGCTTGTACTTTTCTGAGCAAAACAACTTGTCATTTGCAGAGGGTACATGCTGTTTAAACTAGAGGTGATGTGATGTTTGGATAACATACAGCCTGAACAGTTTTGGTAAAGAGTAGCTCCATGTCTAACAGCATCACATTGAAGAAGACACATGGATGAAAACAACCTATTGGCAGCTTTAGTTTATGACTAAACCTGCCACAGAATAATAAGAGGTACAGCTCACATTTAAGTGCTCAGAATAACTTTTGGAGTAAGAACATTTCTCTGAATTTTAAAGCACACAAGAAGACATGGCCATCACCTGTGTCATCTTTAGTCTTGCTGGGATTATGATTTGCTATGTCTGTCAAATGTGAATACCAGGGCTATTCATTCTCCTCCTGCCAAATAAATGTAGTGTGACTACAGTAATATAGGTAAGAAGAAATCACCTTAATTAAAAAGAAAACTTCTAACAGAAGTAAATAAAAACAAAACAAAAATAGAGCACTTGTGCTTTCGAATTGTTAAGTAACTAGTTATCATTAACAAATACATGAAGCCTTTGAATTTAAGACCATTCAAATTGATTTGCCCTAGCAAATTATAGGATAGTAAACACACCTCTGTCTGCAGACTTGACTGGTGGATGTCTTGTTTTGGTTTGAATTCCTCATGACTCATTTATCTCTTGGTAATTAGAAGTTGTCTAGTTTTGTGTTTGTTTTAATACGTGAATGGGTCAAATCTGGTAGGTCTGGCACTCTGGCTGTTTTGTTCGTTTGTATTTTGTGGAACAGGGCTTCAGGGTGTTTTGGAAGTTAAACTATAATTTCTAGTAACTGTGGAATTCTGATCTCACTTACGTAGGTGTGAATCAGGAGTAATGCCACTGAAGTGAATGCAGTTTCCTCAGTGTAAAACCAGCACAAGTGAGATCAGAATCTGGCCCTGAATAACTGTAAATAGATTCTTGATGTTTTACTCCTCGGGTTTGGATAGAGACCTCAAAGCTACCCTGAAGTATGAACTACAGTGGCGCATGATAAATCGGCGCAGGTGACCTTATTCTCATATCAAATATATGAAAAACTGAAAGCACATTGAATTGGTAGAAAATACTGTATCAATTTCAGTTTACAGAGAGTCCTCTGGGACTAATAAACTCTCTGACTTTAAGCTGAATTGAAGAAGTCTTATTGAAAAAGCATGGAACAATATTGTAGCTTTGCTTTCCATACAGTATCTCGCCAAGGTCTGTGTTTTTCTGGTTCTTGGAACTTTCCCTTTATTATTGTTTTAATCATCTTGATCAGCATTATTATAATCACAAAACATCAGCCTGAGAAAACGATAGTCTAGTCATTATGTTTCAATGTCACCTTTGTCAACTCAAGCTTAGCTATCATTTGAAATTGCTATATCAATCCTGTGATTAGACATAATTTGTGATATGACCAGCATTTATAGGTGGGTAGTTTAAAATATAGTAACACCTAAATACTCCCGTATGATATTAACTCTTTCCTCTTAAGTTATTCTGTCCTCCTACTACAAATGTTCTTTGAAAAATATTTTTGGAACGAAATATTTTCTTTTGGTAGGTAATGAAATCTTATTGTATGATCACTAAGTGACATTTATGAATTACTCTAGTAATGTGGAGTCATTTTGTATGTGTCATCAAGGATAGACAAATTCTTTGTAGTCATAGCTTTTTTCCCCTCAAAAATCAGTTACACTTTGTGTGTGTAATTAATGGTTTTCAAAGTGTACCTTTATAATGCCTCAGAAACCTTTGGAATTTACCATCCTAGAAAAATATCTGCCATTTCTGTATTTGTGAAAAAACATTACTATATCTCTTTTATTCTGTGCTAGTTACATTTAAAACAAGATAAACTTAACAAGATTGCTCAAAAATGGAAAGGATTATTCACTACTGGTTTTGCATTCTTCATTTCAGAGGAATAAAAGATAAACTGAGTTAAAAAATAGGACCAGTTAATGCAGCATAAATGTGATGCATGAAATGTGACATCTCTTTAACATTGAGGGAAAATACTTCTTTCCATTGAGTGCTTGCACTAAATGCAAAATATTGACACATCCCTATTGTATTAAACAAAAGGATTCGTTCAGAAAGATAATCTTATAGAATGGGTGGTATCATGTGATCTTATTAATATTTATGAAATATGATAACATAGTAAAAAGGAGAACTGGGACACAGGCACTATCTTTATAGACCCTATTCATTTCAGCTTCAAAATGTTTTTCATTTCACACATCAGACACTAATTAGCAAATATCTAATTAGTGTTTGAAGATTAATCGCTCATGGGAGTTGAGGCTTTGAGCTTTCATGCATGCAAAAATAGTGCCACTTTAGGTGCATTTATTAAGGTACAGTAACTTTAAATGATGTAACTTTTTTATTTTTCTCTGAAATTGTGTAAATTACAATAAAAAGTAAAATTAAGCTCAAGTAAACGGAGAAGAAAGCTGCATTTACAAAGGAAAAGGCAAGGTCTAGACACAGTAAAAGAATGGCTAAAGTACTTAAAACCTATCCAAAAGTTGGTAAGATTCCAGGGGCAGGATGGAATTTAATGGTAACAGTATTCATTTTTACTTTTCCTGGTGACAAATTATTTGCAAAATTCATATTTAGATTGTACTGGATGAATTATAAAATCTTTTACATTACTTTTGAGATTATAAATCATCTGAACATCTCGAACACAGTTAATAGTGGAACAACTTGTGAAGTACTGTGGAATTGACATGTTTTAAAGTACAGTGTGTTAAAGTTTTTTAGTTCACATACATCATGTTGGTAAATTATTATTCTTGGCAATTCATTGTGTTTCTTTTTAATAAGAGGGACATTAAATATAATATAAACAAACTCTACTTTAATAGTCTTGTGACAGAGTGGATCAATGAATGTAAGAGGAAATGTGGTTGATGCCCAGTAAATAGCCTCGTGCTTGCTTGAGCTAATCACAAAGAACTGCTGTTAAAATAGTTGAAATAAAGAGAAACCAGGTTTCAGTACTTTGCTTCATGGTTTATGGCAACATTAATAAATTCACCCTGGAGCAATATCAACTAGGACCTAATTTTGAAAATACATTTATTTTAGGTGTGCTGTACCTGTGCAAATAATTTTAAAGCTAAAACAATCATACAGTATAACACCTAAATCTACAGGCAGTCATGCAAAAATGCTTGAGGACAGCAATATGGAACCATTTTGACATTAGAAAGTTTGAGAAATTTCCCAAAAGTAAAATGCTTTAAGAAATTAAATGCTACAGTACTTCCAGTGTTAAACATATATACTATTTAAATGTTGATAATAATAAACACTGTAGGATTCGTTTAGGTCAAGTTAGGTCCAAAATGAAAGGTTGTACAGAAAGCATTCCAGTATCATCAGCCTTTAGAGTGTTCGGTTTTTGTTTTTTCCCCTTTATTTGTGTATATCTTGAATATCCCCTCCCCCCACCATTTTGTCAGAGCAGGAGGTGTTATGGCAAGGTTTTTTTACTCTGTTCAAGAGTGCAACTTCAGAGTTGCAATAAGGATCAGTTGGTATCAGTATTCTATTGCACTGTCTCTTTCTTCTTTCTTCAAAGGCCAAGCTAATCTCTCTGTCAACTTGAGTGTCCTAATTTATAACTCAGCACCCTTAGGCTATATTTCTGCCCCCTTCCCAGTAATTGACATGTCAATGAGAATGCAAGAGCAACCCCCGCATGGGTAATGGGGATACTGAGACACGGCTGTTGTTTTCCTTTCAAAGGGATCTCTAACAATGCGCTGAATTGATCCACTGCTGTATGCCTGCTCTTAAGTGCAGTGTCACTCTAGTGGCGAGTCTTTTTAAATTGAAGCCCACTTTTTTGGTAGACCAACATCTAGAGATGTGCTGCTAATAAGGGTATGTGCTATTCCGTGCCCATTATATACTGCAGAATAACAAGCAAACTAAAAATGATCGGCGAGTTTGTTGAATCTTTATGCTAGCTGAACCAAATAATAATGGAAAAGTATAATAAAATAGCTACAGTAGTAACATTCTAAAACTTTTTTCATCTAATCATTTTTATGAAATTGAATACATTGGGCCAGATTTTTAAACATCAGATTATGGCAGACATTTGCCAGTGCCTCAAATACTGGATATGCCTGCACATGGCACGTTACACTTAACTTACATTCAAGTTCATCATTCCAAGATGTGTATGATACAATTGTGACAAGAGAAGTAAAGTTCCAAAGTGCATCCCGAGTATCCCATGATGATTTATTAGCAAACAAGATATTTTAGCCATGGGGAAGATCGAGCCAGTTCAATTGTGTCCCCTTGTTCTTGGTCAATTTGATTCTCACCTCCCTGCAATATGAAAAGGAAAAACAGACACATATTTTTTGTCTCTCTCTTGTATGGTCCTGTAATATGTTTAGCATATGTAATACCCTTTAGGCAAAATAGTTTGGCTTAGGCTACCTATGTACTATGTACTTAGGCTACCTATGTACCTACTTTTTTAGCTTATGCCTCCTACTTTTGAACCTTTGTCCAGTGTAAAAATGGTGCTGCAGAAACTCATAGATTTATGGTTCTCAAAACCTTTTAGGTCACCTAAGGGTATTTCTTTTCCAGGGAGAATTAACTCAACCCCTGTAACCTTACTTCTTAACTTAGATTCTTGAGACACTTGTATCTGTCTGAGTAAAATGGAGTTATTGAGAGTTTTCCCAGGGTATCTAAGTATTTATTGGTTTCAGAGCAGCAGCCATGTTAGTCTGTATTCGTAAAAAGAAAAGGAGTACTTGTGGCACCTTAGAGACTAACCAATTTATTAGAGCATAAGCTTTCGTGAGGTGAAGTGAGCTGTAGCTCATGAAAGCTTATGCTCTAATAAATTTTTTAGTCTCTAAGGTGCCACAAGTCCTCCTTTTCTTTTTAAGTATTTATTATATGTCACCACATGAAAAAAAAAAAGTACAGAGTTCTTGGAGAACAGACCAGTTTTATTTTGTTCTCCACAGGTTCCAATGTTAACATTAATACTACTGAGCCTTTAGAAAGGACTTTCTGCCACATTCTTTCAAAAAAAACCCAAAAAACCAAAAACACAGGGTATTTTGTTTCAAATACCTTTAAAAAATGCACTGAATCAGATGAGTAAAAGCCAAACCACTGGTTAATACTTTTTAAATATATTATTTATTAAATATGTGGTGAGAAGAAATAAAAAAAGAACAAAAAATATATTAAGTAAAACTGGGTGAATTTGGGGCGAAATTAATGTGCAATATTTCCCCAGTTTTTTTCATTACTTCTCATCCCCACAACGTTGCTTTGTCAAGAAGTTTTGGAAGACTGTTCCCCCCCCCCTCGTTTTGTTGAGAGAAGCATTTTTTGTTCAAAAATGTGCACTTGTGAAAACTCACTTTAACTTGCAGATATGTTATAAAAGCAACTTTTCTCTCTCATGGCCAATTGGCATGTGCAATTTACAAAAAGTCATACCTCAGTGGGGGCAAATCAAGCCCAGCAGATACTACACTTCACAAAAATTGTCCCACAACATCGCTGTGGACTAAGCAAATCTCTCTTCTTTCCCCCCCACCCTGGTTGTAGATGGAGAAACTGAGATTTAGTGGCATACTCAAATTCACACTGCACATGAGAGTCAATACCAGATTTAGAAGACAGGTCTCCTGAATGTTAGGTCCTTGACTAATCCACTAGTTTGTAGTTCCCCAAAGGCAGGCGATTTAACCTCTTTGTCCCATTTTCCCCTCTGTTATATGGGGATAATATATTTGCAATAGATATTAAAAATATACAAGAAGTCCACCGCCAAGACGTGGGGATCCAAGAAGATATAACGAACCACAGTCTACAGACCTAGGGCCTCTTTCTCCACTGTGTTAAATTGGTTTTATCCAGTGTAACTTTATTGAAATCAGCGGAGTTACACCATTTAAAACTGGCATAACGAAGTGGAGAATCAGGCCCCTAGTGGGGGGGGGGTGCCACATACCCTATCACTTCACAGCTAATGCCATTCCCCAAAACAATCAATATGTTGCCAGCATAAAAATATCTATAATATCTCTGAAACATTGATGATATATCCAGACTATGAAAAGGGATATATAACATAAGAACCAGTGTCAAAATTTTCAAAAACATGAGCCAAAAATTAGGCTCCTAAATTTGTATTTAGATGCCTACAAATCAGATTTCCAAAAGTGATTTAGGAGCATATTTCCCATTCATTTAAGTGGAACCACTTTTGTGAATGACTGTAAATTCTAGTCTCATATTCTGTTATATTTCATGCTATACTGTACATACTAGAATACTAAACATCAAATTCCAGTAGTCTTAAGATATTAAATTATAATAAAATTGATGTGTTAGGAAACAGTATGCCTCTTAAAATAATGTAGGTGTTTTGTCCTTATTTGATCTGTAAAATTGTGTAAGGGTAGAAGTAGATAATCTCAAACAGTTACGATAAGAATTACAGAAAAACGGGTCATTTTTAATAAAAAGTTCACCTAAAAAGGTATCAGTTGCATTATCTCTGCATGCATTTATTTGCATCTGCCGGAACTATAACCAGGTGTTAGCATCTTCCCACAGAAAGTTCAGATATTTTTCTTTGAATGAAAATGAAAGTTGGAAGTTTGTGAAAGGCATATCCGTGTGGAATTCATAGGATTTCATGTTGTAATGCAGCAAGAAGGCTTGCCAGAAATTGCGTGTTTCAGGGTGATGATGCAAAACTTGACATCTGTTAAATTAACATCTACCTAACATTTTTGCCTTTCAGTCAAATGCATTCAAAAAATTTAAATCTTTTTTAGCTGTCAAAACATTCTGTCACAAGATATTTATTTTTTGTAGAACGGGTTACTTAAGAAAAGCAGCATATGGTTCAGTGAACTGCACCTACACTACAGCTTTAGCTTAGATCTGTACCGCCTACAAACTACTGGAAAATATACATACGGTATGATCACTTTTATTTTAAAATCAACTAAATGTAGCCATACATTTTCTTTGACCTCTGCATCTCTTTTGTAATCTGTTATGCAATCTGTTCTTCTTGGGTGAGAATCCTAGGTATATAGTGCTTTCTGCCTTTTAAATTCTTAATTTTTTGCCTCATAAAAATAAGGCCTGGTCTACACTAGAAAATTAATTTGGTTTAACTAGGTCTCTCAGGGGTGTGAAAAACCCACACCCCAACTGCCATAGTTAAGCTGACCTAACTCCCAGTGTAGACAGCACTATGTCAACAGAAGAATTCTTCTGTCAACCTAGCTATCCCCTCTCAGGGAGGTGGGTTACCTATGCCAATGGAAGAACCCCTCATTTCGGCGGTGCTAGTGTCTAAACTGAAGCACTTAAGCGGTGCATGCAGCTGTGCCACTGTAGCATTTCAAGCGTACACATGCCCTAAGATAGCAATATAAATATTCCCATTATAACATGTCAAATGCTGGAGCTATCCCTGCAGTCATCTCAACTGAAAGCAATCTGAAATTAGTTTCTTTTTAGTTTATTCTGTAGTCATTCATTCCTCTTGCTCATAGAGATAATATTAACAATAAAAAAACGCCAGTAATGACCAAAACAAAGTCTTCAAAGCAATACAAGCATACACAGTATTGTGATGATCCGACTGTTTATCAAAAATGTCATCTCATTCCAGTGACGCACTGTGTGTGTAGCTTTGTGGCACGTTCAGTGCACTTTTAACATAGCCTTTTCAATGGTGGCCTGATCCCTACTCAGACAAAACTAACTCTAACTTCACAGATGATTTTGCCTGAGTAAGGACTGAGAGTGAAAACTTGTCCCCACTGAAGTCAGTGGGACTTTAGCCATTGAATTCAATAGGGTCAGGGTGTCATGCTAAGTGTGGATTCTAGGAACAGTTCTTGAACATCTTGCTTTTCTTAGCTATAGACAAACTAAAATTGCAGTCTGAACTATTTTAATTATTTCTTGGGGATAAATTTATTGAGTATGCATGTTCTTTCTACTCATTTTTTTATTATATAAACTTTGGAAAAAAAAGGAGGGGGAGACTAGACTCGTAGCACATAAGAAGCATGTGTGAATGTGAGATATCCTGCTCTGGGAATAGCCTGTAGCTTTCTAGGCTGGTAGAGATTGTAAATACTGAGGATATGACACACTTTACCTCTGGGAAGACAAGAAAAGTGTCACCCACACCATTGGAGCCCTTCAGAGAAGATCCCTTATTTGCTCATTCACTGAGCTGCTTCAGTTTAGTTTCAAAGTAGGGAAAGCAATATATAAACTTTGCAATAAATCATTACATTTCATTTGCTATAAATGCAAATTTCTCAAGTGCCCCAAAAGGAATTTTTAGGCCTCCATATCAGTGTCATATTTTCAGAGAAACACAACATTTGAAAATTGAGAACATATGGGGACATACACTGTATGGAAGCATTCACTTAAATGTTACGTATCCTAGATTTGTTATGTAACTTTAATAGTTTTAATGTCATCAATATTTTAAAATGTAGCTTGTTTTACAGTGTAGCTAGCTTTGAAATTAGATTTCTCACTATTAATTATACACCTCAATATTAGCCTGGTGTTTAAAAATTAGCAGTTAACAATTTTTAAAAAGCCAATTAAGTATTTATTTGCTTTTCTAACATGTATCTCATGTATCCTGCATATTCTGCAGAACCAATTTTAGAGATGTTTGAGAGAATTAAAAAAATAGTATCTGCTTCTTGTTTCCCTTCTGCTAGTAAAACCAGGTGCCTCAGTTACATGATATGAACTGTACAGGTCTCAGAGGAAGAGAAAAATTAAGGGCACGTCTTCACTGGCAATATTAAAGCGCTGCCGTGGTAGTGCTTTAACATGGTTTGTGTAGTCGCAGCACAGCGCTGGGAGAGAGCTCTCCCAGCACTCTAAAAAACCCACCTCCACAAGGGACGTAGCTACCAGCGCCGGGAGCACGATTCCCAGCGCTGGTGCACTGTCTATACTGGCATGTTACAGCGCTGAAGCTTGCAGCGCTCAAGGACGTGTTTTTTCACACCCCTGAGCGAGAAAGCTGCAGCGCTGTAAAGTGCCAGTGTAGACAAGCCCTAGGACTAATAGATGACATCTTCACTGGTTGTAAATCAGTGTAGCTCTGTTGACTTCAGTGGAGCTCTGTGATTTGTACCTGTTGAGGATTTTGGTCCAAAAAAATGTAAAACACCTCAGGCTAAATTCACAAAGGATCAGCATTACAACACCTATTTTGGGTTGCCTGCTACCTAGTGGAATCCACAGCCCCAAGTTACGCAGTCAGGCTAGCCGTAAAATGCCTGGGGACGGTTAGGTGCCTGAGAATAGCCAATAAGCTGAGCAGGCAGTGGCCTAAACTAGCCAGTAGGAAATGCCAAGGAGGGGGTGTGGCCTCAGCTCCACCCCTCAAAGAAAGCTAAGCACCTTAGTGTGAGTCAGAGGGAGGCACCTTATCTCCATCTGGGATTCAGAGCCATGGAATTAGGTACCTTAGCTCTTTCTGACAAAAAGTGGTGTTAGTGACCACTCCCTAAACTTTAGGCTACTAGTTAGAAATCTGCCTCATGTAGAGGAGGGATTGAATACCCATCTCAGGAGACTCCAACTGTTGGACTCTGGGAGGTTCTGCGGTGAGTCGATCTCAATCTCTCCTGTTGAAGCAGTTCCGCTTTGTATAAATAATTAAATATTCATTGGACCAGAGAGAGAGTGAGACTGACTGTTACAGTCCAGTGCTTAGGTCACTCAGTTGGGATGTGAGAGACTCAAGATCAAATCTCTGTTTAATAACTTACAAAGTGGAATGTCCTCACCATGAGAGATTGAGAAACCCAATGGATAGGGCATTCTCTAGAAATGTGGATTCAAATCCCTGCTATACCTCAGGCAGTGATGAGAACACAGATCTCCCACATCCTCAGTGCGTGCTCTAACCATGCAACTAAAGGTTATAAGTAGGGCAACAGCTCCGCCTCCTCCTCCTCCTGTGTTTGTTGCAGGGTCCAGCTTGTAAGGTGGCCTCTGAGAATGCCTACTGGATCAGGTGAGAAAGGCAAGGGAATGTCTTTTTTGAGGATCCCACTGGGGCTTAGGCATTAGCTTAGGTGCCTGGGTGTCAGGATACAGGTGGCTGTGCACATGTTCAATGGCAGATTTTGAAGTGCCTAAGGGACTTGATCAATGGAAACTTACTGATGTCTGACATCTAAGGCCCATCCAATGCTTGAGGCAAGTACTGTTGTTACTGTTGTGAAGCTGTGAATCTCTCCTTCCCAATGTAATAAAGTTCCTGTTTCTAGTCTTGCAGGGCTAGGGTGACCGGATGAAACAGATAAAATATCGGGACACATGGAGAAAGCAAAAAAAGCGGCCGGAGTTGCCAAAGCAAAAAAAAAAAAAAAAAACCGCCGGAGTGGCCAAAGCCGCAATATCGAGACGCGGGACAAAGAACTAAAAATCGGGACAGTCCCGATTTTATCAGGACGTCTGGTCACCCTATGCAGGGCTAAGAGATACACACTTTTAAAGCCTTGGCATTTTTAGGTATAGAAGACCTGTCACTGGTCTAGAAATGAAACTTGCCTTTTCTCAAGGCAGTTGCGGTGTTGGCCAAAATACCATTTAATGTCTAGTACAGTTTCAAGAATATTTTAGGAACCCCTCTTAGGCATAACTGTATGTATTTTCACTTTTTTTTAGCATCATTTCATAAAAGCAAATTTATGAAGTGGTAAACCATCCTGATCAATAAAAAGAGAATCTTATCAGTGTGCTAATAGTTAAAATGTGATGGAAACTGTAGTCATATCCTTACCATGTTGTAATGCTCCATGACCCGACTCTCATTTCACACTGGTGTAAACTGATTGAAAGAGAGACAGTGCTAATGTACGGTGTAGTCAGACTATTAGACCAGAGGGGTGCTATTCAAATAGGGTAAAAACAATTCTGATATAAAACTGAGTATTTAGGAGCAGAGATACCCATGTTCAGGACAAAGATTTAAAGAAAATATGAAGAGGAAGAAACCAATAAACCGATATAAGGCATTTATGCTTTAAAAAGTACTTCTCTCTTTCTCCCTTCCACCTCTTCCAATCAGTTTTTCACTGCTCTGAGGAGGCAGATGCTCACAGATATTGTGAGCAGAGCGCAAAAAGGTCCTTTCAAGTAATTGTTTTGTGGTTTTGTTCCCAGCGTCTCCTCTTTCAGCTTCCCTGTGAAGTATCATGTCAATGTCTAGCTTCCCTAGTGTATTCATATATCTGGAATAAAACCTTTCTCCAGTGTGGTCAGAGCTGTATCTACTGAGTGGGCACTCTCGTGCGTGTGGCATTAATAATAATTTTAAAAAACCACACTGGAACAAGTGCACACTGTGATTTTTTTAAAGGCACATTAAGTAACAATTTAGCCAAATAATAATGAATAACATCAAAGTTCTGTGCAAGTGTTAACTATTAAAACATCACAATTAAGGCTGTGAGGTAGGTAAGTATCATATCGCTATTTTACAGATGGAGAAACTCAAGCACATAGCACTTAATTGACTTCCTCATCTTCCTACAGTGAATCAGAGATGGGATTAGAACCCAATTTCCTGACACCTAGTTGTGCAATTGGTCAGCTAGAATAGATTGTCTCCTAATGACTAAATGAATGAAAATACTTTTTTTAAACACCATCCTACTGAATTTTGAGAGCTCAGCTTTCAGTGCTGGTCTCTGGTTTTGTTGATACAGTTTTGTATCTGCAAATTACTGCACCTATATTTTTGCATGCAAAAATTAATTGTGAGCTCAAAAATTAGTAGTAAAGACATCTACCTCTTTCTGTCCACAAATTAAATTACAAAATCAAAACGTTTTCTGGAAAATGAGAAACTGAGTTAATGCCCAGTCGCAAATCAGATCCCCAAATGACAGAGAAACATAGTCCATATTTGCTTATTGTCATGCGACTATACAAAGTGTTGTTTCTGTGCATGACTCTGCTGTGTGCATAGTCATTAAGAAGGAGCTGTGCATACTGATATATTTGACTTCTAAGGAAGATATCCTGTCTATACATTACAATTGTTGCTGCTTTGTTTTGGGTTCTGGACAGTACTTGAGGTAGATGCAACCTCTCTACTACTGAGTGATTGTTTGATGAGGGAGTAGATAGCATCTGTCACGTGAAAGCACAGACTGGAAAGATTAAATTAAGTCAGGGCTTTCTCATTCCCGTCATCCTCAACGGGCAGTTCTTACATACTACCCAGAATAATAAATCCCTCTCTGGCATAGTCATGTTCCAGTGTGTCACTGAATGAGCAAACAGAGCAGACTCAGAAATTGCAGTCAGGGACTACGTATGTATAACTACAATATTTTTAGAATCTGGAAGATTGCCCACACTCTTGCTTTCTGCAATATACATACAACAGAAGAATATGGAAGACTTTGTTGAAGTTATAACTCAAGTTTATTGTTAGACAAGGGAATTAGTTGAGATAGAGCCCCAATAAATGTTCAAAGTCTGGGACATTTAGTCAAGATATTGGAAGAGCTCCTTGTGGTCAAACTGTGAAAGCACAGATGACTCAAACAAGGATCTTGTTACATTTTCTTGTTTGTATGTTGTTCTAGTACATTTGTACAGATTATTTGTTTCTGTCTCCCTCTGTTGTTCAGGCTCTGAGACATTTTTCCTTTTCATCTGCTTCAAGCCCAGAAGAATTAAACCAATCAGCGAGCAGGAAAATTAGATTGTAATGAGATATTTAATTTTTACTGGTTAGTTGATTTAATTTGAAGCTTTCAATTCTGATTGGCTTTGAGTCAAATATAGAATAAATTCCAGTT
This sequence comes from Lepidochelys kempii, assembly GCF_965140285.1. Classification (NCBI taxonomy): domain Eukaryota; kingdom Metazoa; phylum Chordata; order Testudines; family Cheloniidae; genus Lepidochelys; species Lepidochelys kempii. The sequence goes on from NC_136387.1 coordinate 28,641,310, forward strand.
TTGTCTTCAACAATGATCAATTGAAGTCAGTATAATCCCAGATATTTGATTCTCTATTCTAAAGGAAGGGGGAAAGAAAGAAACCCCATGATCTATTGGTTTTGTTTAAATGGATTTAATTTCTTGTATTCCAACATGTTTTGCCATTTTGCAGCAAACTGTACAACTGTGAACCCATTGCTCTCTGCCATAAGGTTGTGTTAATTTTTCTTTTTGTGCAGTAGCAGAGCTCACAATCTATACCTGACACTTGAAGGAAAAAAACTGTCTGTTTCTTCAGGCATCTTGCAGTGTTGTCATGCTGATGACTGAGGCTACTGGATTACCATTAGTGTTGGCCCTTTGGCATCTATTTTTGATCATTTAGCCTTGCTGAGTTCTTCTGGTTTTCCATGTGCCATCAAGGCAACAATGGCTATCCAGATGATCTTGCTGTTTTCTATCTTTTCTGGAGCTCTTTCTCAGTTCACACGTTGCCAATTTCTGGTTTACATCAAAAGATTGCTCTCCTCTCTAGCCTTAGAAGGCGCATCCTGTGAGTCAAACTGCATTCCATAACTTTTTGGATCCTGCTTCTGTATGCCCTATATCACTTTTGCTGTCCCCCAAGATGAAATTTGCATTCCTTTAACTCAGAGTAGAATGAAATATTGGCTAGCCCAGGGGTGGGCAAACTATGGCCCGCGAGCTCCTGCCAGGGAGCGGGTCCAGGGCTTGCCCCGCACCGGTGCTTCAGCCAGGGACTGGCTTCACATGGCTCCTGGAAGCAGTGGCATGTCCCGCTTCTGGCTCGTATGCGTAGGAGCAGCCAGGGTGCTCTGCACATTGCCTCCTCTGCAAGTGTCGCCCTCGCAGCTCCCATTGGCAAGGAACCATGGCCAATGGGAGCTGCAGGGGCAGCGCCGGTGGATGAGGCAGCACACTAAACCGCCTGGCTGAGCCTCTGCATAGGAGCCGGAGAGGGGACATGCCACTGCTTCTGGGAGCTGCTTGAGGTAAGCGCTGCCTGGAGCCTACACCCCTGACCCCCTCCTGCACCCCAACTCCTTGCCCAAGCCCTGATCCCCCTCCCACCCTCCAAATCCCTTAGTCCCAGCCTGGAGCACCCTCCTGCACCCCTGATCCCCAGCCCCAACCCAGAGCCCATACCCCCAGCCGGAGCCCTCACCTCCCCCATCACGCAGTCCAAACTCCTGCCCCAGCCCAGAGCCCCCTGCCGCACCCCAAGCCCCAATTTCGTGAGCATTCATGGCCTGCCATACAATTTCCATACCCAGATGTGGCCCTTGGGCCACAAAGTTTGCCCACTCCTGGGCTATCCTATCATCTGAGGAGCCCACCATACTATTTGCTCCTTCGTCACATGACCAATTATTTTATTTGTTGTTGCTATGAAAAATAGGTTGGTGTTTGAAATCTTGGCCTTTAATTTGGTATATAGGGCAGCCTATTATGCAGTCGAGTACTCCAATTTCTTTCCTAGAGCTGTATGAAAGTGGTGGCTCTTAATAAAATTTCACTCTAAAGGCAATCACTCTCCAGTGCTTAAGTCCCGCATCCCACCTGACCCCTCCCTTCCTGCCCTGCTCCCCTGCAAACTGAGGTATTTTTTTGGTGGGAAAGGGAGCAGCAACAGCGGGGCTGAGGGAGAAGATGACCCTATTTGAGAAGCTCTGGACCCCCGACCCCGTTTCTGGACCCCCGACTCAGAGAGACAGCCCCAGGCAGGGAATATGGGAGCCAGTAGCTTTTCTGGGTGGAGTGGGGAGAGGACACAGCCAGCAGGGTAAGTCACTTTACCTTTCATCAATGGCAGGGGAAGGAAGTGTAGTGGGCTCTGAGCTGTTCACAGGCTGGCAGGCTTCACTTCTGTACTCACCAAGCCTGGACATTCTGGCTTCCCCCTACCCTCATGGACAACTCTGTGTCCTCCTGGGCAACTGGGATTCTGCTCTGTGCTCCCTATAGGGATGAGGGGAGAGAGGAGCGGCAGGGACCTCTTTGGAGGCAGCAGCAATGGAGACCTGCAGAGTGGCAGGGCCTAACCTAAATTAATAATATTGGGGGAAAGGAGGTGTCATAAATATAAAGGGAAGGGTAAACCCCTTTGAAATCCCTCCTGGCCAGGGGAAAGCTCCTCTCACCTGTAAAGGGTTAAGAAGCTAAAGGTAACCTCGCTGGCACCTGACCAAAATGACCAATGAGGAGACAAGATACTTTCAAAAGCTGGGAGGAGGGAGAGAAACAAAGGGTCTGTGTCTGTCTGTAGTCGTCTTGGCCAGGGACAGAACAGGAATGGAGTCTTAGAACTTTTAGTAAGTAATCTAGCTAGGTATGTGTTAGATTATGATTTCTTTAAATGGCTGAGAAAAGAATTGTGCTGAATAGAATAACTATTTCTGTCTGTGTATCTTTTTTGTAACTTAAGGTTTTGCCTAGAGGGGTTCTCTATGTTTTGGAATCTAATTACCCTGTAAGATATCTACCATCCTGATTTTACAGGGGGGATTTCTTTATTTCTATTTACTTCTATTTTTTATTAAAAGTCTTCTTGTAAAACACTGAATGTTTTTTCATTGTTTTCAGATCCAAGGGTTTGGGTCTGTGGTCACCTATGCAAATTGGTGAGGCTTTTTACCAAACCTTGTCCAGGAAGTGGGGTGCAAGGTTTTGGGAAGTATTTTGGGGGGAAGGACGCGTCCAAACAGCTCTTCCCCAGTAACCAGTATTAGTTTGGTGGTGGTAGCGGCCAGTCCAAGGTGTAATATTTTGTACCTTGGGGAAGTTTTGACCTAAGCTGGTAAAGATAAGCTTAGGAGGTTTTTCATGCAGGTCCCCACATCTGTACCCTAGAGTTCAGAGTGGGGGAGGAACCGTGACAGGAGGGGGCTAAATGTAGTTGGCCTATTGAACTGCATAGGGTACTTCATTGTATTGGTACCACCAGATGGATTGGGAACGCGGGGCAGGTGCTAACTGAATGGCATTAGTAGCAGGGTGGTGTAAAGTGTGTGGGTGTGTATGTGGGAGGACTGATTCAATTGCACTGCTACCAGCTGGGTTGGGAATGGGGTGGAGAGATGGAGCTGACTTAACTGTATAATGGGGAGTGGGAGATGCAAAATAAATTGTAAATAGGAACCTGGGCAAGGGCCCCCCTCTCCATGCCCCAAAATTGACTGCAAAAAATATTTATTTTATTCACATAGTGTAGAAACATCCTTAAGAATCATTTTTATAATTACAAAGTCCACATTTGTTATCTATAAACTGTGAACTAAAATCTGTAAAGTAGTATGCAATGCTGATCAAAGAATGGGTGTCCAGTTTTTTGGTTATTTGTCATCCATTTTGATGGCTTGGGTCACATATTGGCAGCAGGTCTGACTGCTGAGATACGGTTAGAGTGGAGCAGCCTCGGTGGTAACAGAAGATAGAAAATATTCGGAGTCATAAGAAAACGCATAATTTCCAGTCTGATCCTACAGCCAAAAACAGATGTTGCAGAATAATGTGTGGGTTGAAGAGTGCACAGCCATTAGTGAAGACTTGTTCCCAACCCCCTTCCTCCTTAATGTTTATTACAGCCCCAGATTTCTGATACGATCTTAGCATAACTAAATAAGTGACAATATAATTTGCTGTTCTTATGTCCACAATTTTAATTTTGAGATTTACTGGATTAGAAATGGAGGACTTTATTTCATCTCTCATATAACCTTTACTTGCTTTGTGTTGTATAGACATACCTAGCATCAAGAAACCAGTCACTGGAATTTCATAAAGTCTGAAGAAAACAGAATGCTAACAGATCCTGAGTGCAGTTTGGAGGGGCTTTAACACACCTTTACACAATCCACAGGATATTTTTAAGGAAGGGAGATGATGTGTTTCTGATGCCAGAGCAACCATTCGTTTCCAGTAGTAACACTGGGCAATTGTGGCAGTTGGGGATCACCTGGGTATAAGAGAGCATTGGCCACTCCTCCCTTCCTCTGACCACACCCTGTATGCCAGTACCTCGGAGATGGTGGCATAAGAGCTGAAACCACTGGAACATTCCCTTAGACTGGACAAGTCCTTTAGTATGCAGATAAGGGGGCTTTGGGAAAACTTTGTGGAACCAGCATGGTGCAAAACTGCTCTAATGTAGCTGAGAATCAGGCTGTTTCCACCCCCTCACCCCCGTCTAGTTTAGTGGTTACAATTTTTGGGAAGGGATTGATTCTCTTTCTTTTCTTTTCTTTCTGAATTTGGTCTAAATTATTTTAGGGTAGTGTATGTGTATATAAATATGCACACATGCATAGGTATGTGTCATAAAGTTAAATGGCCCTCAATCTGCACTGAACGAGTTTGAGACAATAGCTCTATACACCAAGTAAAGTGTTAATTTCTGTGCAGTACCTATGGTTCTACTGGTAAAATTAAGGAGTTGAGGATTGTATTATGCTTTATTCCTACTGTGAACAGAATTAAGCAGACACCAATTTACACCTCATTGTTAAGAGTAGCTGATTTTTCCAAAAGTGAGACCACTTTGTATATCCTTTGTAATTAAGCCAAAGGAGGAAAAAATTACTTTTTTTCCCCTTCACTGCAAATCAGGAAGCAAATATTTAATGTTGAATGAGTTCAAATGCTAAAACATACATCAGTTCTGAGGGGGAGAGGGGGACACAAAACAAAGCTTGATTCTATCTTCTACTGCACTGGAATATTAGTCATTCCAGTTTCCATGAAATGTTTTGTTTCACAAAACAGAATAACAACTGACTAATTGATACTGTGTGTGTGTGTGTGTGTGTGTGTGTGTGTCAGGGAGGGAGGGACTTTCAGAGGTTGGAATTTCAGTTTCATTTGGCCTGAATAGCCCGTATTGGTAAATGACAAATTGCACTGCACTACAGTAGGCCATCATGACCCAGCCCTGCAAACCCTTATTCACAGGAGGAGACCCACTGATTTCAGAGAGACTCCTTGTATGAGTAAACACTATTAAGTGAGTAAATGTTAGCAGGATAGGCCCTCAGTATCCTGACCTTTTTAAATATGTCACCCAGCCACTTGTATCCTATTTAAATTAGTTTGGAAACTTTTTGTGGTAGAGGATTGAGTTTTACTATGCATCTCTATGGCACTTTTCAATATAGGGCTCCGATCCTAAGGGGGTCTCTATCTAGTTGCTGCTGTAATACAAATAATAAATAATAGTGACAATAATAATATTTATGAATATTTCAGACACTTAAAAATAAGAAATATAGCACTAACTTAAACATGACAGATTGACCATTCTAGTAACTTACATCTTATCCACTGTCATAAATATAAAGGGAAGGGTAAACCCCTTTGAAATCCCTCCTGGCCAGGGGAAAGCTCCTCTCACCTGTAAAGGGTTAAGAAGCTAAAGGTAACCTCGCTGGCACCTGACCAAAATGACCAATGAGGAGACAAGATACTTTCAAAAGCTGGGAGGAGGGAGAGAAACAAAGGGTCTGTGTCTGTCTGTAGTCGTCTTGGCCAGGGACAGAACAGGAATGGAGTCTTAGAACTTTTAGTAAGTAATCTAGCTAGGTATGTGTTAGATTATGATTTCTTTAAATGGCTGAGAAAAGAATTGTGCTGAATAGAATAACTATTTCTGTCTGTGTATCTTTTTTGTAACTTAAGGTTTTGCCTAGAGGGGTTCTCTATGTTTTGGAATCTAATTACCCTGTAAGATATCTACCATCCTGATTTTACAGGGGGGGATTTCTTTATTTCTATTTACTTCTATTTTTTATTAAAAGTCTTCTTGTAAAACACTGAATGCTTTTTCATTGTTCTCAGATCCAAGGGTTTGGGTCTGTGGTCACCTATGCAAATTGGTGAGGCTTTTTATCCAACATTTCCCAGGAAAGGGGGGGTGCAAGTGTTGGGAGGATTGTTCATTGTTCTTAAGATCCAAGGGTCTGGGTCTGTAGTCACCTAGGCAAATTAGTGAGGCTTTTTACCAAACCTTGTCCAGGAAGTGGGGTGCAAGGTTTTGGGAAGTATTTTGGGGGGAAGGATGCGTCCAAACAGCTCTTCCCCAGTAACCAGTATTAGTTTGGTGGTGGTAGCGGCCAGTCCAAGGATAACGGATGTAATATTTTGTACCTTGGGGAAGTTTTGACCTAAGCTGGTAAAGATAAGCTTAGGAGGTTTTTCATGCAGGTCCCCACATCTGTACCCTAGAGTTCAGAGTGGGGGAGGAACCGTGACATCCACAAAACAGGTATAATATAAGCTCTCCATTTGACCACATCAACATACTTCAGTGTCTAGGGAAGAAAAGATAGAACAGCCTGTGTTTGTTCAGGCCCCAATTCAGCAAGATTTCTGACATTATGAACATGAGTAAACCTACTGAATTCAGTGGTGCTTAAAGTCATGTGCGTAAAATTAAGCACATACTTAATACTTTGCTGAATCTGGGCCTCAGTTCTCGGCTTCTCTATCCAGACTAGTAACTGGGTGTTGTCACTTTCATTTAGATGATGTAACATGAACACCTGTCCACTAGGAAAAAAAACCCATTTTGTGTTAACAGCAAGTGGTCTGTCCAGGGTGTCCTCAGGTCCTTACTTTCAAGGTTAAAATTGAACTTGTGACTTAAAGATGAAAGCGTCTATCCTGATGTGAATTCCCTGAACTATTCTTCCTCCTTGCCCTTTATGTGCTTAGAAATTTTTGATGTCATCTTCCTGTGCTTTAAATGTCAGCAGATGTTGGAAATAGTGCAGTAGTCCTCCCTCATTGCTCTTTAAATACTTTTCATGCTGAGTAAACAAGCCTAAAACAAAGGTCTTTTTAGTGCATAGCAGAACATTTAACGTAACAGATTAGGCCCTGAAAATAAACAAATATTGTGACTTGAGAGTATTTTTGTGAGAATTAGATAAAACCATCATGGGGAGCACTTTAATTTAATTTATGGCATTGCATGATTTATCATATTTTGCCCCATAAGCATTCTTCAACTGATCACTTTTCATTAATGATCCACAAAGATGATAAAATCCATAGGAAGCTGGGACAGCCGACACTGGGCAGTACAATATAATGAATAAAAGAGGAACAACAGAACACATAGCTGTTAAGACCAGTGACTTAAACATTCATGTTACTTTGGATTCACGTATCTATTTCCTCTGGCAAAAAAAATAAATAAAATCAGAGTTAGAGTAGCATCATATTGCATAGCTTTTTTTTATTACTCCAAGCCAAATCCCTGCATCCTTTACTCATGTGAGTCATCCTCTTTGTCAATGGTACAGCTCACATAAGTAAGGGTTGGAAGCTCAAGCCTTTATTCAGCCTGTTTCTTTAAACAGGTGTAAGATTTCCATTCCGGAGCTGAACCTGCTCCCACTGAAGTCGGTGCCCTCATATTAACTTCAAGAAGAAGGACAGGGCACTTAATCAGTTTTTAAATTAGTTTTACTACTTTTATTTTTATGTTTAAAAATGACTAAAACTAAAATCAGGAAGATGGAATTCATAGGAGAAGGAAAATATGGAGTCTATCCAGCAGGTTGAGAGAATTTTTTTTTCTTTCTGCAAGATTAGGTTTCTTAAATGTCATGAACTTGGTGTTGCACATTAAGACAAGCACTTCCCAGGATATACATATATATATTTGTTGTAACTCTGTCATATTATATACAGTGTAGTTCATATCTCTTCCTGGCAGCTTCCAGAGTTTTTTAAGATATTCAGCATCTGCAATTGCACTGTTTTATCCCAGATTTCACAAATAACAGTCAGATTATTGTAAAAGAGAGCTTGCTGATAAGTAAGGTTTTGAATTGCTTCTTGATTGTTATAGGAAAGTATGTCAGCAAATGGCAACTACTGTAGCAAACTGGTTTGAAAAAATATTTAAACTAAAATCTGTAACACTGAATTTCTTTTCTTAGGAATACGTCAGAATTTGTGTTTATTATAAAGCTTATGCTCTGATGCCTCCAAATTTGCAGTGCTGGAAAACATTCAGAAAAAATACCAAATAGTTCACCAATGCCTGTATCCAACTGAGTGGAAGTGATAGCATATGCTTAGTCATCAAATTTAAGTGGAGCCAAGTCCCTTTCCTCCATACAGGAAAATAAATATTTGAAGAAGCAATAACTTTTTCTGATATAATGTTATTGTGTGTCTAATTTTAGACATCATTGGTTATTTCCATGGACTTTTATGAGGAAACATACTTAAGAAGTCATGTCTTTTTTTTTTTTTATCTTAACTAGTTGTTTCATGGCTGCAGAGCATAAAATGTTAACCAACTAGAGTGTGCAAATAGCCTTTTTTAATTTTGATTGATTGAATCAACTTTAATGTTATAATCCTCCACTCAGTTACAAACTGTTACAAAATATACAACATATTTTCCCCCTCTTGCAGTAGTCTTACAAAAATACAAACGTGCAATGGAAGATGAACACTTTGACCACAAATGAATTTTGGAAAAGTTGTTCCCCCTCACTTTTTTATGAGCTTGTGTAGTTTACCAAATACGTGGTCTACAGGATAGGTCTATATAAATCTTAATTTTGCATCTTTGATGACCTCCCAGTTAACTCAAGTATTATCTCATAGTTGATGTGATGCCATCAGAGACCTTAGATATGTATGAATAGCTTTAGGATCCAATCATGGAAAGCTCTTAGTGCCCTCAATTCCCAAGAGCTCACAGGCCCAAGCTCTAATGCAGTACTTTACTTGTGAATTATTCTCACTTTTTCTTTGTAATATGCAGTATATATCTTTCCCATATGGCAAAGATCAAGATAAAAAGGATGCTACACTATGGCTATATCAGGACTCCTCTGTGGAAGTATAGCTACCTGTTCATGGGCCTGAGCCACAAAGACCAAACTTTCCCAAAGCTCAGGGCTGCTCTATTTCAGGCTTCTGGTTTAGGCCTATCATGGATATAGTGCCAAGTAGCAAAAATCTGATCTTGATTCAAATGCAAATTTCCCCAAAGTTCCAGGCACCAGCCAGGGATTAGATATCAGTTGTTTTTGGGCACATATTGTCCTCACCATTAAAATGTTGACAATATTGCATTAGACAGCAATTTACATGCCAGATATTCCCAAAACTATGGTAAAGTCAATTACTTTAAGAAGTAAGTGTTAATGTTTTAATGGTGATTGTTCTGTCATATGCACATGTTGTCTGTTCCATAAAGGCCTTTTCATTGACTTCAGTGGGCTTTGGATCAGGCCCTAAATTGAATAGAAGATATGCACAGAACTGCACTCTTTTTTTTTTTTTTAAATCACAAATGGACTTTTAACTTCATCCTCTAGCTCTACATTGAACGGTTAATAAGAATATAAGAACTTTTTCAGTGGCATATGGGGGAACTAAGGTAACCAGAGTGGGAAGTAAATTAATGGTATGTCTACATTGCAATTAAAAACTCGTGGCTGGCCTGTGCCAGCTGACTCAGGCTTGTGGGGCTTCGGCTAAGGGGCTATTTGATTGCAGTGCAGGCATTTGGACTTGGTCTGGAGTCTGGAGAGTTCCAGAGCTCAGGTTGCAGCCCAAGCCCAAACATCTTCACTGCAATTAAACAGCCTCTTAGCCTGAGCCCACGAGGCTTAGTCAGCTGGCCTAACTGCAATGTAGACATCCCCTAAAAGGCTGTGCTTCTGTACTTAATTTTTTCTTTCTTTCCTTTGCATGATAATTCACCATGGCTCTTTTATTGCTATTTGTTGCTTAGGAGGACATAAATAAATTGTTCAAATTTGCTTATTAATTGCACATTGTAAATAAAGCTACAATTTTTGGGCCAAATGCAGGCCCTGGGGACTTTTAACTTGGACACGCACATTCAGTCATACTGCAAAGGCAGTGTCATAAATATAAAGGGAAGGGTAAACCCCTTTGAAATCCCTCCTGGCCAGGGGAAAGCTCCTCTCACCTGTAAAGGGTTAAGAAGCTAAAGGTAACCTCGCTGGCACCTGACCAAAATGACCAATGAGGAGACAAGATACTTTCAAAAGCTGGGAAGAGGGAGAGAAACAAAGGGTCTGTGTGTCTGTCTATATGCTGGTTTCTGCCAGGGATAGACCAGGAATGGAGTCTTAGAACTTTTAGTAAGTAATCTAGCTAGGTATGTGTTAGATTATGATTTCTTTAAATGGCTGAGAAAAGAATTGTGCTGAACAGAATAACTATTTCTGTCTGTGTATCTTTTTTGTAACTTAAGGTTTTGCCTAGAGGGGTTCTCTATGTTTTTGAATCTAATTACCCTGTAAGATATCTACCATCCTGATTTTACAGGGGGGATTTCTTTATTTCTATTTACTTCTATTTTTATTAAAAGTCTTCTTGTAAGAAAACTGAATGCTTTTTCATTGTTCTCAGATCCAAGGGTTTGGGTCTGTGGTCACCTATGCAAATTGGTGAGGCTTTTTATCCAACATTTCCCAGGAAAGGGGGGGTGCAAGTGTTGGGAGGATTGTTCATTGTTCTTAAGATCCAAGGGTCTGGGTCTGTAGTCACCTAGGCAAATTGGTGAGGCTTTTTACCAAACCTTGTCCAGGAAGTGGGGTGCAAGGTTTTGGGAAGTATTTTGGGGGGAAAGACGCATCCAAACAGCTCTTCCCCAGTAACCAGTATTAGTTTGGTGGTGGTAGCGGCCAATCCAAGGACAACGGGTGGAATATTTTGTACCTTGGGGAAGTTTTGACCTAAGCTGGTAAAGATAAGCTTAAGAGGTTTTTCATGCAGGTCCCCTCATCTGTACCCTAGAGTTCAGAGTGGGGGAGGAACCTTGACAGGCAGTGTTAATATGGGCCTGTATTCAGACTATCTTTTCACACATTTCCACTCTCCTTTCCCTTCCAGGGCTTAAAAATATGCTGCACAAAACATGAGGCATCCTACCCAGGAGCCTGCTCTGGTCTCAGAGTCCGCCCCTGGTTACTGCACGTTTGTTCATATCAGTGGACACTGAAGTTCCTCGGTGTAGGGGAATTAAAAGTGAAAAGTCCAAGTTGCAACCCACAATACTTTTCTAATGCGTGGTGTTTAAGGCATGAACCTATGTACAGCCTGAGGATTGAATCAGGCCCAAAAGTATGCCATCAAATGCTGTATGTGTGCACTATCTTTACTGCTGTGTATCAGTTCCAGCTTGTATACTGCGATGTGTCAACATTCTACTTAAATCATAATACATTGTCGTGATACTTCATATGCTGGGCAGCACTGGAAGTACATTTTGCCCAGAAAATCATTCAGTAGCAGTAAAATGGTGAAGCTGCGGTAACTGGGAGAAGATGTGGGTGAATGCCAGGGATGTTAATGCCAGTAAATCTTCCTTTACTCATGGGAAATTAAATGTTTTGTGAGCCTAAAGCCCCCCATGGTTCAAGTAAGTTTAAGTTTGCAAATCACAGCATCAGCACTTACTTGTTGACTGTTGAAATCCTAGAATAGGAGCAAACAAGGAGAAAGACTGGATTTGCTAAGATAGTAGAGAGAAAAGGAAGTGGGAGGTCTTCCTCTTTGACTTATAATTGGCTTTGCTAAGGTAGTGCTCAGAGATAGCTTTGATTAGCTGTTTTCCCTAGAGCTAAGAAAACTTCTACAAGACTCAGGCTAGAAATCAGATATTTACATCTCCATGCAAAATGTCAGTACTAGTAAATTTTTCTCTGCAATAGTTATTCTAATGTGGTATTGGATGATTTCTGTATGCTACTGTAATAATGGTTGAGAGTTTTTAACTAGAAACACATTTAAGAAACATAAAAAAACTTTTGCATTTGTGTTACTCTAAATATGTAGCCTGTCATAAACCTCTTGGGCCAATTTCTACTTGCCTTGCTTAGGGGAACAGTCTAACTGCATAGTCAAAACTTCCAGGAGTTGGTCCTTTCAGCAGTGCTGGACTGATACTGTCAAGCAGCCAGATCAGAACCTTTGGAAAAGGCCCTGATTTGGCAAGGTACTTAAACACATGCCTAGCTCTAAGCATGTGAATAGCCCGATTGACTTCACATGCTCGAAGTTAAGCACATACTTGTTTAAGTCTCTTGCTGAATTTGGACCTAAGAGGTTTGTGAGTGAAGAGTTAATGGGTAAATAAAGCCAGGAATATTTTCTTCTGATATTTTTTTTTTAAAAATATCTCCCATTTAGTGCAACCTGGTGTATTCCAAGATCCATACAAAATGCTCATTCTGATCTAAGGATAAAAGCCTTCCTTGACAGGGACAAGGTATCTCTCATATCGTGGCACCAATATGGATACAACAGCAATAACAAACTGGGTCAGTTTATTAACATAGCAGTAGAGTTTTGAGAGAAGTGAAAGTGGGAAATAAACACCCCAGGCAGAGAATCTCTCCCTCCTTAACATTCTTCATTTCTAACATAGATTAGAGATCTGAGAGAGATTAGTCTGTATCGGTGCCTTTAGACTGTGAGCTCTTTTGATAAGAACTTAGTTATTTTCTGTCACGATTTACAGAAAATCATGTACAGTACCACGTACAGTTATGACCCTCCTCTTTTTCTCCTCCTCCTTTCCTTGAAGTAGATCTACTCAGCCAGTCCCACACTCAGCTACAGCCACCTACGCATCAACTCACCAAAGCCACTCTTCCCTGCAAGTTTACCCCCCCACACACCAGTACAGTCAGTCACTCATCCATAACACACACACACAAATACTCCCACAGCCTCTTACCCAGTTGCATCTTCCAGCAGATGTGGGGAATTGATGCTAGAAAAGGAGTCACTCCTGGGGCCAGAGAGGGAAACAAAAAAAGTACCAAGAAGCATGAAGAGCAGCCATTTCCTAGATAGCTTCCCTACAATCTTATAGAACACAGGGAAATGTTTCTGGTAGGCCACCAGAGGGAGCACCAATGTGCTGGGTTGGGCTAGGCTCACAGGCCTAGATTCAGGAAGAGAAGTCAACAGAATTGCCCTGCACGCCATATAATATACATGTTTTTGCCCACAGTGCATTCCATATGCTGGAGTTGCAAATATGGGATGGTAGCTGTTCAAGAGGCAGTGGAGTGAATCTGTCTTCATTATCTCTCTATTTTAGGTACCTGGTATTGCCAAACTCTAGCATTAAACACCATTAGATTGACTTACAAAGCATGGGAGAGTTAAAAATAAATTTGGAGTCTCTATCTTGCAAGTTTGCGAACCACTAGAGTTCATGTTTTCAACCTTTCCTCTTCAATCTTTGGGGCCAGGAACTGTATTATTATTAAATCTGAGATTCTCATGTAGTCATTGGACTCCAGGAGCTAGAGCTGTAAGAGAAACACCAAACTTTGTAAAACTCACACTGAAATCATGAGATTGGTCAACACTGGGTATTTATATGGCTCCTATCAGCATTGCTTATTAGCCCCTCATATACATCAATTAATTCATCTGCATAACCCCTTCTGTGGGGTCAAGAAATAATTTAGATGGAGAAGCTGAAGTCTGGGGAGACTAAGGGCCAGATTTTCACAGGTATTTGTCCACTAAACTCCCATTGAAATCAATTGCATTTAGGCCCCTAATACCTTTAAATATCTGGCTCTATGTGATAAACCCAAGGTTACACAAAAGTCTGTTACATAGCTGGGAACTGGACCCAGATATCCTAAATCCCTGTCCATTGGCCCCATCCTCCCTATTCTCAATAGAATTAGGATGCTTACTAAACGCTGAGTGAGACACAGGGAGGCAGCTGTAGCAGGGACAGGATTTGTTTACTTTTCCATTGCCCCCTCAATCCTGCCTCTCTGTGCAACAGTATAGTTCTCCTATGACCTAATATCCACTCTGCATGCAGGGAACATGTCCACTGGCCAGTTGACTAGTTGCCCATCGGCCCGATTTGGTCCTGTCCTTATGTTGAAGAAGGCATAAATGAAGTACATCAAATAAGAGGCTCTAACAATATGTTTAAAAGGGTATTAAAAGCCCATACTACATGAAATCTAATCCTACTTTATATGAGAATGTTGCTCATGGACTTCTAATTAGAAGAAAAGTTAATAATCAAATCTGAAATTAAAAATTGATCCCTAATCATATTTCCAAGTTCTAAACCTGATCTAATGTCTGATTGATTTGTTTGATACCATTAGTCCTAGATCAGATTCCCTCCGCTCCTACCACCTTCTAACTTGATGTAAAAATAACAACAGCGTGAATGGAGAGAAAATATCTGTAATACCTGCTCTTTGACACACAAGTTCAGCAGTGCTAATATTTTTTTTTTGTTACTGTGTAAAACTCAATTATCAACATTAAGTATTTATTCTTGTGTTTACCAATGGTAGTTTGTCAGCTGTTATAAGCAGAGTTCCATCTGCCAGTTAAACTATATTGTAAATTGTTGTAGAAATTAGCAACTCACATTTTTTGTCTGTCCAAATGAATATGTGAACTAATTTGCACATAATGCATCCCTGGAAGAAGAAGAAAAAAATCACAGGTATATTGCACAACCGTATGCCAGTCAGGCAAAAAACCAGGCACACATTGTGATTATCTCAGTTTTCAAACCAGGAAGAGACAAGAATGTGTAGCTAAATGAGAGAGGCAGTATGTCATGCTCACTGAGATAAAAACAGAAGCTGCCAGACACTTTGGCTTTATTCTGAGAATCTTTGCTTGAAAACTCCCCAATTTTTTCTTTATGCTTATTCTCCCTCATATTCTCTCTCTCTCATTGCTTTCTCATTCTCTCTCTTATTGTTCTCTTTTCCTGCCTTTGATGCACATACGTTGTCACATTTCATTGACTCTCCCCTCTTCTCTGTTCTTACACTCACGCCTAGTGGTGCTTTAGCCAGAGCTTGCAGCCTCTCAGGCGAGTTTTAGTCATGTGTGAAGCTCAGTTTGATCGAGCGCTCCTTTTCTGCCTTTTCACTCTTGCAAAAGATTAAAAGGTGGCGTCACATCGCTCCCCTGCTCCTTCTTGCAGGAGGGACTTAAAAGGGACAACACAAACTAATCACTTTCAATAAGCATTTTCTTGCAAAAAAAGGGACTTAGCTGTGCAATTTGAGGCTGGTGGTGAGGACTGGGAAGGCTAGAGATGCTTCATACTGCTAACAAGGGAAGGAAGCCTTCAACTGAGGCAGGTAAGAAGTGTCTGAATCTGAGTGTTTTACAGAGTGGCTTAGTCAAATCGGTAGATTTTCATCATTTTGTAACTGAGGAAAGCATCTGCAGCAAAGAGCAGCAGGGATCTTGTATCGGCTTCCTTTCGTTCAAGATGCAAAGTACCTGTAATAATTGTGATGTATTGGAACATGCTGTAAATTCAATTGCAAATGGATTTGTGTAGAAGCTGCATTTACACTGAATGTTTGTCCTTCTGTTTTATTTCAGTGCATGGGAGACTGGAAATAGAAAATGCAGCTTTTATGCAAGCAGGACTTTGCATAAGGCTGAATTCAGTGTTTTAAGGGGGAATCTCAATGTGCTGTTCAGTGTCTAATTCCAGCTCTTAGTCTTTCAATCTTGCAGGCACCTGAAATTCTGCAATTTGTTTCTAACAACTGAACACACACAATTAATTATAATTATTTGAGGTTTAGAGTAAAATCTAGAGAGGAGTTTGTTGCGGTGATAGTGATTTGTTTGCCTGACGTTTCGTCAGAAGAATAGCTATGCCCCTTTAGACATATTGTAAAACCTAGTTCATGTTTATGTTCTGTTAATAGAGATTAAGTACCGTCCTGAATGAAATATGGAACTAAAACTCATAAACTGCACCCGTGTTTAGTAAAGCAATCCCCAAATTAGAATGATGAATTTGTCAATTGTCAAATGGAGTTAACTCTGGAAGTGCTGTTCACAAGTACACCTGGATTACTGTAAAGGGGTTTCCGTATAACAGTTATTGAGATGGACTAATTATAGTCAAAAGGTCTGAACTTTAAGCTGTGTGTCTGAAATAAAATTATAAACCTTAGTGTCCCTAGTTTTCAGAAACATGCCTTAGGTTGCATAACTAGTGTGATGGTTGAAAGGGATTTAAAGACAAAAAGTAATTTCACAATTAAATTATGTAAAAATAGGAATATATATGTTACCTAAGCTTTCTCCATTTATGATGACTAAAATGTTTAGCTATTGGGATCTTTGTTTCAGTTCCTCATTAATTTTTTGGAATCCTATGCTCCTGCATTTTATAATCATTGTCAGTGTGCATGACCTAAGACTTTTTTGAATAAGAGGGATAGTATTCTATAAACCGCAGGATTATTCTTTTTCTCTCCATGGTAATGCAAAGATTCCATTAACCTCTCTTGATAGTCAGATCTTTATTAGTGATTTAAAAAAAGCAAACAGCATGTAATTGTCAGGATTACCTATGTGTAAAAGTATATTAGTAAATTAAACTGCCACTGGAAAGAGAGATATAAAAAGATAACTTTATAAGTTACTGTGAAGTAAACCGTATTTGACAGCTAGATTGTAGCATTGTTGACCTATAAATAGGCACAATGCAGAAGGAAATTAATAAATTTGATAGACAAGTTATTTGTCTTTATGCAAGTTTACACTAATGCTATAATACACGGGTGCCCATCACCATATATTTTGTAAAAATCAGCGGTGACGCTTTGGGCGTACATTCACATAACTGATTTTACAAGATAGGCAGCAACAAGCCACCATGTATCTATGAATGGGATCGAATCCCCAGGGAGTTCTAGTCTCCCTTTCATCAACGTACAGGGATTCATATGCATTATTTCCTTAACTTCAGTGGGAGATATCCATGCAAATTGCCCCATATTTGAAGGTGTGCACTAGACCCCGTAGCACATTGTAGGAAACTCCAAATGAGGCAAAATATCAAAAACTTTCTTAGGGATTTGTCAGGAATATTCCTTGATTCACATGTGAAATTTTATTCAACTTAATGTAGTTTAAAACTTTGCAAGGGCCACGACCATAGCAGTATCTTTTTTCCAAAAATTTCACTTAAATTCTTTCAACTAAAGCTACTTCTCACTTCAAACCTGTATAACTGCATGTCCGATCAACCTCTGCTATGCTTATAATTTCTAAGTTAAAAAGGAGGGGAGTGATTTTTTTTGTATCTCAAACTTGAAAGAATCTGACTATTCCTTATGTAGTGTTTTAAAAGGATGCCTTCATGCTGTCTTAATGATGTTAATAACATAAAAGCTAAGCCTTGATAATAGGTTAACTTTACATATCATTTAGTCAGTTATTATACATCCTTATGAGACAGCAGATCTGAGAGGTCAAAGGCTTGGTGCAACTCTGGCAGCTTAAGCCAGTAGTAGTAACTCTGTTTAAAACTGAATTGCACGTCATTTATCTCTCATTTTGGCAGAGGCTTACTCTGCCCTATTAAACGTTAACTGCATGATTAATATAAATAGCAGCATTTTACTGATGTTCCAGTAGATGTTGCTGGAGAGCAAAGTAAAGATCATTTTTATAGAGAAATAGAAATGCAGCGGGGTTCAAAAAGCAAAGAAAAAACGCAAACAATGCTGATAGTATTTATGCAGGTTGCTGATTGATTAATTATATAAGATCATTACATTAGTATACCATTCCACAGGGTGCTTTTAAAACTAAAGATGCATATAGTGGTATTATTCCAATTGTGTTGGATACATGATAGGTCTGTTTGCTATTTAAAATAAACAAAAAAAATGAGTTTACTGAACATTGCTATTTAGAATGCAGATTTTCTCAGAAGAGCTGAGAAAGCATACTCTTAAGAGTAATGATCAAACACATTATAAAAATGTGCATCAGTTGCTAATACGTAATGAAATATTAAGAAATTAAAAGCATGCAACCTCTAAACTAATTTCAGTGCTCTGAGGCTGATTTCCTAGTGAATATTAACTGCTTAACAGAGCAATGTGTAAAACAATCTAAAGGATTTAATGGCTTGCTAGTAAGGGTCTATCGTTATATAAGTTTGAAAAATAATAGCATTGCCCTCAGAATAGAAAAGGTAATTAAAAAGAGAAATTATGAGCTACATTTCAATAGCAAAAGGCAATGTACAGAATAAAATAAGTAGAAATAGGATACCTGATAGCAAATTTGAGCACTGAAAGCTGTGGTGTCCTATGCTGAAACTACTATGTTAGTAATCACTCTGATAAAATGACAAAGCAGTCCCAGAGGAGCAGTGGATTCTACTATACAGACATTAACTGATGCAATTTCAGGCAACCACTGACCTCTATCTGTGGGAATATTTATTTTTGGAGATGATAATCAACTAACAGATTTCAAATTCAAAACAGTAATGCATTTTTAAAAACATAAGATAGGTTTTTGCAGTACACACAAAAATTTTTGCCTGGGTAATAGTAGAGTGTTGCCATGCACTTATGTTGTATATCACAGTGCCTTAGCTGAAAAGAAAAGGAGTACTTGTGGCACCTTAGAGACTAACCAATTTATTTGAGCATAAGCTTTCGTGAGCTACAGCTTAAGTTTATGCTCAAATAAATTGGTTAGTCTCTAAGGTGCCACAAGTACTCCTTTTCTTTTTGCGAATACAGACTAACGCGGCTGTTGTTCTGTTAGCTGAAAAGATTAGTCTGGGTAAGGGTGGAGACTTGGGATGAGATTCCTTTACATGAAGATCTCCAATATGTTGAATTTAATACAAAATGTATTGTAGGATGGTTTGATTTAATACCCAGTCATTTTCTGTGCTAGTATTTTGTACTTCTGCTTATGTGAGCAAGAAGTGTATAGATAGAGAGATGTGTGGCAGATCTTTATATTTTGCATATTTTGTAATTAACACTGTAAATCAAGTGTATTCAGGGATTGCCTATTATTTTGTTTTAGCTTTGGTGAATGTACTTTGCTTTTCACAGATGCAGGCTGAACAATTCC
Organism: Lepidochelys kempii; assembly: GCF_965140285.1. Lineage (NCBI taxonomy): Eukaryota > Metazoa > Chordata > Testudines > Cheloniidae > Lepidochelys > Lepidochelys kempii. The sequence continues at coordinate 28,660,240 of NC_136387.1, forward strand.
CTTTATCTGAGATATTTTTTATGACATTTTTCTTAAATGGACACATTTAACATAGCCACTGTTTTTTCTTCAGACTACGCTTTTTGTTCCTTTTGTTTCTTTAGTATGTTTAAACACACACACACATACACACAGAGTACTCATTAATCTTAAATGAAATGTATTCATGGTTTTTAGTTTGACATTACATAAATGAAATCCTCATCCTGTGTCGCATGCCAGTAGTTTCAGAACCATCAGAACGCTGCAAACGTTGACCCAAATTTTTGTATGCATTTTTGTGCATGTCCAATTCAGACTTGCAGATCCCTCAATCTGCACAAACTAAGTTTGGATGTGTGCAATGGAAGAAATGTACATCTAAACTGGGCATGTGCAAAAGTGCATAGGCACTTTTGTTCATATCTCTTTTAAAATGCATGCCATTATATCTGTGCATGCCACAAGAGTGGGTTGCAAACTCAGTTGTCATGTACTTGTCTTTCTTATTTTGTTTTATTTCATATATGTCAGTTCCCTGAAATGGTACAGAATTCACTTTAAATGGCTGTAACGTCTCATAATTTAAGAGAATTCTCTGTTGAAAACAATAGGGAATTCTGCTTAAAAGCTGATTACATACTATAGCACTAAGGAATAAACTTTCTTCTTTGTATTTTTCTGTGATCTCAAACTCATAAGGAAAAAAAATCAGCCCACCCTGAACAATTGCTGCTTTATGTGGGAAGCTGATAGATTTTACTAAAGAATTCTGTAGATTTTCACAGATGTCTACAGCAAAAATAACATTACTTTGTTAGTGGGATTCTATTTCTGAATACACTATAAAAAGCTTAAAACAGTTACAGTGTAGACAGTCTATGGCTGTCATTAGTCTAATGCCACACCTGTCAACGATAGTTGATACCTAGTCTGAGTGATTGTGCAGTTGTCTGTGTGTGTGTGTGTGTGTGTATGTATGTATAAATACACACACACACACACGTGTAATGTATAAGATACATAAATTACAGAAAGTTTTAACTAGTGTACATGTATGTAGACTACCCCATATCACTTGAGAGCAGGATGAAAATACAAACTGTTTCCTCTCCTGCATGCATTAATTTAATTCTTCCCATTTACTTGTCCAATGCTTTCATCTGCTCACTACTGTAATACCTTCAAAGATGGGGTCCCACTCTTGGCAGTCACACCTGACACTATCAAACATTATAGCCATCACTTACCATACATGACTGCTTTCATAGAAGCAAATTACAGGGAGTATTATTGTGATTAGTTTCAGAGTAGCAGCCGTGTTAGTCTGTATCCGCAAAAAGAAAAGGAGGACTTGTGGCACCTTAGGGACTAACAAATTTATAAATTTCTGGGTGTTTATCTTTCTGTGTTTATTTGGAACAGAAATTGGTTATGCATAGCTCTAATGTATACTGGAAATATGTTACTATATACAGTGCATAGAGTATCTGGGAAGCTTGGACTGAATGCTTTTATGTAACTCATACCATCCTTTCATCTAATACACTGGAATTAGGTCCAATTCTAGCCATTGTATAAAATACATTGTAGTTAACACGGTTTTTTAATCCTCTATGTATAATTTGTGAAGAGCCGCAATGCCATAAAGTTCCATTTCTATGGTTTGCTTGTACGGTACTTACTAAAACTCTTACTCGAACTGCAGCTCACAACTGTACCCAGATCATGTAAAATTTACATCATGTATTATGATGTGTAGTACGATGTAAAATTCTGTAATAACCTAATGCAAAGTAACCTATTAGAAACCAAAACCTATGGTAGATCACTTTTTCTGATTGTTCACACCAAAATATCTTTATGCCTATTTCATACCATGGAATAATGTGATATGAAAGGATCCTACGAATGGCATTTTTGTGGCATGTTACCAGTATTGGAAACAAACATTAATGAGTAAATTTTCAGTGCAATGCTGTAGGATTTCTTCTGCGTGCCTTAACGCTGTTTATTCTGCATGGAAAAAAATGTGCATTTAACAGGATGAACGCGCAATCATTTATTTATTTGTAATACCATTTTGATTATTTATATATGACCAACCTGTATTATCAGGTTTCGATAAATGGTAACCCTTTTGGTGTTAACACAGGCATGAAAGAAAAGCAGTAATTCTTACAGCCCTGTACGTTCCCCTTTATTATTGGATTAATGTCTATTTTGAATAGGCTTTATTTGATAAAGTTGAGCTCTTTACCTTGTCCCTTTCTCTTTGGACTAGATGTCAAGCTCAAAATAGGCTTTTATACACATTCTGTCTAGGCAGCACAACAGAGGCAAGCAAGCTGCCACAAGATGTTACCATTTCTAAAAAGTGTTGACTCCAAGTTGTGGGTGGCATTTCTCCCCCTCTTTATGCATTCAAGTGTGATCTGGTAACGTAACGAGAATTAGAACTTTACCTTCCTCATGAAATGAACAGGTTTTGATTCTTAGAAATGTGATATATTACAGTGTTTGTATCCAGAGTCACATATAAAGCTAAATCCTCTTCATGAGGCTGAAAATTAAACTATCTGTGATATTTGGGCAGGGGAGTTGAGGGGAAACAGGCTTAAACATATCTGGTAAAAGATTCTATGCATATAGTAAATACACACAAGAAATAAAACCATTCTAAACCTAATGCAAAATGGGCTAAGTAACTCATGCAGGATGTGTGTGTGTTTACACAGATTTATTATAGCATGTAGTGATATCTAGGTCTAGCACTAAAATGTGCACACACAAATAAATGTATAGATGTATACACACACACATACATATACACACATAGTCTCTAGAGGTCAGTAGAATGTAAGGAATGGGCAAATGTTCAGCTCTCTAATATCGAGACCCGGAAACACAGTATATCAGTGCATCCGATGAAGTGAGCTGTAGCTCACGAAAGCTTATGCTCAAATAAATTTGTTAGTTTTCCACTGAATGCATCCAATGAAGTGAGCTGTAGCTCAAGAAAACTTATGCTCAAGTAAATTTGTTAGTCTCTAAGGTGCCACAAGTACTCCTTTTTTTTTTTTGAGTATATCAGTTGTCACCAATGAGAAAAGATAAATATTCTGTTAATGAAATTTCAAAGTGAAATAATTAGTCACAGTTAACAAAGAGCCAAATGAAAGAGAATCATGTCTGTCTTGTTGGGGAAATTAGTTTAATCTATTTATTTTAGGCAAATTCCTGATAAACGTTCATTTATGTGGCGAGAACCTTGACAGAAACCCAAGCTATAATTATTGTGTAATAGTTCATAATAGTGTATCTCCTTACCACCTTTTTCTAAGATGGTGTTCAGAATGACTGGAATAAAAATCAAAATAGGCTTTTGTGATATGTCTGAATACTAAGCAAAGCAGGAACACAATGCAGACAATGTAATTTCTTTTCATATTTATCCATTCATCCTCACCCATTCTTCATAAATTGTTTTAACCTTGTTCACCTTCTGCTAAAATTGAATATTCTAAATGACACAAATCTCTGGTGGTTTGAGGGTGGATGGAGCTGTCATTCATATTTTCCTTTTTGTGGGGAAAAACCCTGTTTTTGACAGACTTTTTCTCTACTTTCAAAAGCTTTTTTTTTTTTTTTACCTGTTATGATTATTGGTTTGGTTTCATTATATTAAGTTAAATTTCCTCTGAGAGGGTTAGCAATGCAGTGGCTCAAGGCTTTCATCTCTGAAGGAGTTGGTTCAAATTACAATTTGTGTCACAAGTGGAAATGAGTTTGGTGTCCCTAGTGAAAATTTTGTCCATATCTTAAAAGCATGACACAATTCAACACAATTGTAATTCCCTACCCAAAAGAGGTCAACAAGTGGAATGGCTAGACAGTTGCAGTTCAAGTTTAGGTTACATGAACATGGAGCTGCAAGAGAAGTTTTGCATTCAAATTCAAACAAGAGAAAGTAGGATTTATAGAAGTTCTGATTTGGATGCTGACTTTTGCATTGCAAGAAAATTTACTTTTTTTTCAACTGAAATTCTGCTCAGCAGAGAAAATATATGATGGTTTGAGAAGAAGGAATAAATGTTTAAATAAATTTGACTCAGGCTGGAACACCTACAGGTTCCTTGCTCTTGTGGTTCTATTTGGTCCGTTGGAATACCATAGCACACCTTATCTCATTTGGGAGTTGCGTTCTTATTAAGCAGGCCTATCTAGGAAAAAAGGTGAATAAAACCAAAGTTCATTATAAGAAAATTGGGGAAATTAGCTTTGTGGAACTTGGTGGCATTCTATTAGTACAGCAACAATTCAAACGTCATATGCTTGATGCACAAGATGGACTTTATGCAAGACCACTTGTGGGGCATATTTGCCCTGTATATCATATCTGTTGCTCAGCAGTCAAGTGATCAGTCTTCAGTGGCTGTTGGCTCAAAATCTCATTCGGTATTCTGCCAAAGAGGCTCTTTGCATATGGAAGAGCACTCCTTCTTTTGCTATGATAGTATTACTTTTTCTTCAAAAATATTGAAAGAAAATACAGAGTTGTCACAAGTTCTACAGTATTTGAACTTTGAAGGTAAACTTAGTCAATACCTGCCTGCACTTAACCTGCGCTGTGCTTTACTTGCAACAGTGCTGTTTAGTCATTTGTTTTCATAGGCATTACATTTCCTCCTCCTCCACTATGAGGGAGTCTTTTACAAGTTTTTGTTTCTTTATAGAATAAATAATACATAGTGAAACTGTTCAGGATACATCAATAGCATGGAAACATAAAGTTAAATATTGATTAATAAACGGTGCTATAAAGTAGTGTCTTGCATGTCTACATGGGAAATTTCACAGCATAATAATAGGTGTAATTATACCATTATAATTATGTATTGATGCTCTTATTTTGGAAAAAAGTAGAGTTATATCAATAGAACTGTAGTGGTGGTGGTATTATTTATTTATTATTATTACAGACATGTTTGTAAATTTGGGCAAACCTTTAGAAGTAATTCACTGTTTTTTTTCTCCTCACTTTTTTTTTTCTCTTCCTCTCCCCTCCCCCTTTTAGTTTGTCATCCATCTGTGATACTTGAGACCTTTTTTGTTTCCCATTTGTTGTATGTTGTGGGATAAGATGTTGCTATTGTGTAGCTCTTGTGTTTGGACTTAGACAAGTTGCCCCTTTCCATTTTACTAGGTTTTTAGTTATTTTTGTTAGGATGCCCTGGGGCTGTCCTTTGAAAACTACAAGTCTAATCTAGAAGGCTGAAGAGCTCAACTGTCAAAATAGTTTGCTTAGCATTTTTCTTGCTAGAAATCTAATTGCTAAAGATATTATTCTGACTTCTTTCCAAAGTAGTTTAGAAAATCAAAATTTTAAACTGTCATTTTTTGCTTATGGATCACTTACTGCAGATGATGTAGGACTAACAGCTTTCGATGGGGCTGGTCTAACAAAACTAGAGCTCTGCAGGTAGGGCTCAGTCCTGCAAAGTGCTGAACACTCTTTGGAGATGCTGAGTGCCATCAACTCTGTGACATCAACAAAATTTGAGTGTGATCAGCATCTCATGGGATTAAGTCCTTATTTTCTCTATGCTATAAAACGACTAGGATGGAGATAGTCACAATGAATACTTCCTGCATTGCAAATACATTCACTGTTCTGTATATGTTTGGCAAAATCTGACATAGCCGTATCAGATAAATGTGTGCAATACAAGAGGAATTACTTCTTCATACAACACACAGTTAACCTGTGGCACTCACTGCCATGGGATGTTATGATTGTTAAAAATATAACTGGATAACAAAAACCTAGATAAGTTCATGGAGGATAGGTCCATCAATGGGCTATTAGCCAAGATGGTTAGAGATGCAACCCCATGCTTTGGGCAACCCTAAACCTCTGATTGCTGAAAGAAGTGAGGGGAAGACAGGGGTGGATCACTCCCAAATTACTCTGTTCTGTACACTATCCCTGGAGCTCTGGAACTGGCCACTGCCGGAGACAGGATAGTGGGCTAGATGGACCTTTGGTCTGACCCAGCATAGCAGCTTTTATGTTCCTGTGTTCTCACTGAAGTACATTGGAGTTCTCCATGTACATCTCAGAGTAGAATCTGGACCAGATCAACAAATTTGATCTGGGGGGAGGGATAGCTCAGTGGTTTGAGCATTGGCCCGCTAAACCCAGGGTTGTGAGTTCTAATCCTTGAGGGGGCCATTTAGGGATTTGAGGCAAAAATTGGAGATTAGTCCTGCTTTGAGCAAGGGGTTGGACTAGATGACCTCCTGAGGTCCCTTCCAATCCTGATATTCTATGAACTGCATGTTTGGAACATCTGAATGCCAATTAGATTTGCACATACATACAATCCAACAGAAGAAGGTTGGGGAGGTTATATCGAAGGGAAAGGTGGCTAGATAGAATATTCTCTCATCCACATTGCATAGCTTCTTCTCTTCCCTGCTTGGTTTGTATCTCTGCTCTTTTTGTCCCTGTACAGTGGATCTTGCAAACAAACTTTCATGGTTAGTCACTGCTTCCATGGGTATTAGTAACTCCTCTCTGCTGTGTCTTCCAGAGATTGTTCAGGGAGTTGGCAGAATCCCAGCCACAGGAAGCACCTGTGTGTGAGATGAGGACAGGGAGCAGATCTCAGTCCTCTGCCAGAAATCCTGGCCAATCTCCTTTCCTTATTCACACTGCCACCGTTCTTAAGAGAAGGATTCACTGGACAGTTAACGCTTTGAGAGTCACGTGTCTTGGGAGGCCTGCATTCCCCTTCTATGGTTGTTTTACGGATGAAGAAAAGAAGCTGTTTCAAGTGCAGAATATGATTTACAGGCACAACTCCCATCAACACCCATGCACGTATGAGGCCAGAATTAATGCGTAAGAGCCCTGATCACTGAGATGTGAGCAGGTGAAGCCCCATTACTTTAAATACAATTGTTAGGAAATACTGGCAAATGTTCTGATAAACCATGTAAAGTAGCAATATCAATGAATCAAGCATAGGATTGTCTCACTTTGGGTGGTATACACTGAAGGATTTTTTTTAATCTCAAGTACATTGTTTTGCTTACTTAGAGTTGACGTGGCCATATTTATATATTTATGAGCAGCCAGCCAACAAATGATTGTAATTTAACTGCAGTAGACTACATTTTGTTTTAGATATAGGCACACAAGGCTCTTGTTGACCTCACTGAGAACTGGGTTCATGCATTTGAGGGCAGAATTTAACTGCAAATATCTCATACTGGTTTTAAAAAATCATCAATTTTCAAAAGTCATTTTTAGTTTCACCCTTTTAATTGTATCAGAAGAAATATTAATAATGAAGAGTTGTGTGCTCCTATCCGCATGTTCAGAGTATACACATGTAAATCCAACATTATCTGTGCCATCATGTCTTCTACTGAGAAAAGAATAGTTGGTTACTGTATTTCTTCTTAACAAGAGAAATGGTATTTTTAGATAATAGAAAGACAAAAGTGCTTGTCTTATGAAAAATATCAACTCACTCACAGAATTATATCCATACTGCAGTAACCAGGGCATCCTTCATATCCAAAGTATTCTGAAATGACTCTAATGATCAATATGACTATAAAATAATAAATTGTTTCCATTAAATTATTTAATTCTCTCTCTCTCTTTCACACTCTCACACACACACCCTCCCCAACACACTATTGATTTGGATGCATTTTGTGATCCCAATTATGGTTGAGGATTTGTTAATGTAAAATTGGCAATGGTTGAGCTTTGAAGAGGGATGCAGCATCTTCAGCAAGAGCTTATTAAACTGTAAAATATGGATTGTCTTTACCCTAATGGCCTCTGAATCCTATTACCATCCCATTAGAGAGTGTGGGATTTTAGTAATTCTGTTGTTGTTTCCAGTGGGCAGTGACTATAATGGGGAAGGGCAGGGGTTAATGCAATTCATCTCTTTTAATACTTGTAACTCTGAGTCCCTTATCACTCTGCATGGTTTCATTAGGTTTCTTTTTTTTAAATGCCAAGAGAGTTTCTTTAAGCACCTCAAAATAAAAATAAAAAGAACTTGAGATTTCCTTAGTTATCTCCATTTTGTAAACAGAGGAGAAATGAATACGTTGGTATGTAAACATGTTCAAAATAGGCTGCAGTGCAGAAGGGTTTTCAATTACTATCATTATGCCAAGAGCTGTATTAAAATACCTCTTCAGTCAAGATCATTATTATATTATTATTTATTTATATTGCAGTGGCACCCATAACGTACTAATCATTTTCGAGATTCATAGGAAGGTATCATACTTGCCCCAAAGAATGTAACAGTCTGAAAGAGAAAAAACAGAGGGTAGGGGAAGAGGAAGAGCTAGTTGCACATTTTATTTTTGTCTGTTGGTCTGTCTTTTTGCATAAACAAACCCACAACTGCCCTTCTGCCTTGCAGTTATTAGCTAGTTAATTTCTTGCAGGCTTCGCAGCAGAAGCACACCTTGAGGAGGGATTTGATTGAGGGTGCATTAGCTCAGAAAGAGGATGCTGTGTGTAGAGGCTGTTGGCACTTCCCAGTAGAGGATACGGCCAACATACTGACTGCAACAACTGCATAGGAAGCTGGTATAATGTTTCCATGTATTTTGTGGAGATTCTTTGACAGCTGAGTTCCAAATGCCAGAGGGGATTGCTGCTAATGTTAGAACAGAATCAAAATTGGGAGATTTCAAGCTGACATTGTTAGATCACTTAAAAGAGAGGGTTGTCAATGGAACTTTTAATATGCACTTTATCTGATGCTGATGTGCATGTCAGGCTGAGTTGGCATCAGACGTTTTATTTATGAAAAATGTTTCTAGCTAATAAATTTTTTCTTCAAAAAAATTATAAACAGGAGAGATTAGTTACAAAACAAATTAGTTTCCCACAGAGAAGCACGGAAAGGTGTAACCATTTTCCTTAATTGGAAGTAAGAAAGCATTACAAAGGCTGGAAAGTTCATAACTTGTTTTTCCTCAGGTCTAGTAATGGATCAAACCATCTGGCTTTGATGCACCACAGTGTCACCTGTAGCTCAACTGCTCCTTCTGCTCTGTGATTGACTAAACTCTTATGCCCAAATAAAAGAAATTGGTGAGAGAGAAATGGGAAAAGATGGGTCTTTTGAAACACAATTAGTGATGCTCATAGGACTTGTTGGTCACATATTACTATATAATTATATGCCCACGTGTCTAATAACAAAATGTGCAAAGGCAAAATAGAGTAATTCTAAATTTAACGCTTCAGCTTCAAAGTATTCTGGAAATATTAACTCCTTATGCCTTACCACACCCCTGTGTGCTGGGATCCTCCATAAGCTGTTTCTCTGTGGCCAGTGCTATCAGGCATTGCAAACAGGTAGGTGTTTGCCACACAAGTAGCAGTCTGGGCACTGAGATCTAAGATTCCCCCAGTTGCTACTGGTACCATTTGGCTTTGTAAGGAAAGGGACTCAAGGGCTTCTCCCTTCCTCCTCTCCTTCCAGGCCACTACTTCAGGGCTGGGGGAAAGGAACTCAAGGATTTGCCTTTCCATGGGTGCTGCAGGTCTGGTGAGGGAGGAGCTCTAGAACTTTCCCTCCCTTTCTCTCCCCCTCTGTTTCTCCTACTCTCACTCTCCCTCATGGAAAATGAGGGACATGGTGTGTGGGATGGAGAGAGGAAGTGTTAGGAGGCAGAGATAGAAAGGCGGACACTGCGTGGTATAGAAGAGGTGATAATGAATGAGAAAGGCGAGAGGGTCAACAGGGAGGGCAGAAGGAGAAGGAATGATTGAACAAAGAGGTAGACTGCCTGGAAGAGGCATTATGGTAAGAACGGAAGGAAGTAGGAATTGGGGAGGCTGCACACATGGGTTTTAAAACTTGCACGTAGGAAAGTCACTTGTTCAGCATGCAGAGAAATAGAGTAATATTGTCTGCAGGGTAGGTAAGTTATATTTGCCTTCCTTTAAAATATAAAAAGAAGCCCATGTGACTTATCAGAGGTTACGTGTTGAGTGACTGTTGTAGCAAGGGCTACACCTCCAGGCCTCCTGGCAAACTAGTACTCTGCTTAGACCTCTCCTTCCTTCCTATATTCACTTATTTATGGGTATTGTGGCAGTGCCCACAAGATCAGGTCAGTACCCCATTGTGCTAAGTTCTCCACAAACACATAGAAAGAAATGGTCTCTGTACTGAAGAGCTTGCAGTCTAATCAGGGGTACTGCAACAATTTGAATAGTAGGGATGCTGAGAGCCATTGAACCAAACTGTAACCCCTGTATAGCATGAAAACCATTTCAGGGCAGGAGGTGCAGCAACACCGCTAGTTCCAGCACCTATGAATCTAACTTACAATTACCTAAGGTTGTGTTATCTGATTATTGCAAGCTGTTGTTTTGGCATAACCAGCTAATAGGAGACTACTCATCCTGTTAAAGAAGCTGACTCCTGTAACTCGGTCCCCTTAAATTGCTTGATAGCCACTTGGTTTCAGCTGCCAGGATCTAGATAACTATGTTAGAGTAAGAAAAAAAGTATGTTGTGTTTGTTAGTTTGAATTTCACACTAATTGGCATGGATTACTTGATTTCAAATATCAATGTTGTTTCTTAGCTCAAATGTCACAGTTGCATCATTTTGCTCTATGCCTTAGGAGAACAATTAGTTAAAATTGAACTCCAGTAAAAATGCTAATACCACTACTTTATTAATATGGATATTTTCCAAAACCGATTGAAGTCAATAAGCATAGTGCAGCAATGGTCTCTCATTTTTATCTTGAGAAATAATAGGGAAATGGAATATGACAATTGCCTGGCTTTCCTCAAAACTTTATGTCAATGAAAGTGAGTATGCATGGCAACCATCACAGGGTAATTACACGTAGCTTGATCCTGCATTGTGCAGGTCCAGAGTCTTGCACATAGAAGTGAGGAACAGGAGAGTGAAGCAAGGGAATGTGACCCTGCAGAGAGATGGCACTTTTGAAGCGCTTAATGATTTATTAATGGAAACCAATTCATGAGTACTCTGTGTTACGCTTTGGATGTTTCAGCAGCACTTCACATGGTTAATGCTGCTCTGATCCTTTGTTAACGGAATGGGTCAAGGTATTTCATTCTCAGTGGTCAGTGGTGGGATGGTTCAAATCCGATATGGTTTCATTTTCCTATGACACAATGCAGTCTTTATTTGTCTTCAGTGTATGTCTCAGGCCCCCACTGGATTTTGTTAGGTTTTGTAGATGACACACCTATTTGGTTTCTTTCTTTCATATCACCATCACTTGCTGTCTACATCAGATCAAGACATGGGTGTCATATTGTTTTATGAAAATAAATCCAAATTACAGAGTTGTTCTGCTGAGTCACGCTCTTCTGTGTAATTTCTTTTGTATAATGCTCATGTTACACTATGCTTGAGTGTTGAGTGTCTTTGGGTTGCATTGACCTGTGATTTATTGATCAATAAGCATCTCAGGATTGCTAGGTAGGTGCCTTTTTATCACTTCAAAATATATCTGGACTAAGGCTTCTGCTCACAACAATGTGTAAATTTTGGTAAAAGCCTTTATTATTTCATGGCTAGACTAGCAACTCTACAATTGTCAGCTTCTAAACTGTACTGTTATAGGATGTAGAGTATACAGAATGCAGCTGCTCAGATTCTTACAGGCATTCACTTGTCTCAGAATATTAAAAACCTCTCTCTTCAAACCCCATGCTGGATGGTTGCAAATTGTGCCATGATCCATGATTTTAAATTTTTTTCTACTCATGCTGGGTGAAATTCAGCTCCATGCAGAGGCCCCTCTCAAGGCCTGTTCACCACATGACCCTATTTTGAGGACTGCAGTAGTAAAGAATTTCACCCACATTATATGGATTGAGTAATCATTTTGTGTGTCCCAATCATAACCTTGATCCTTGATGTAATGGGAGTCAGAACTTTGTTGAAACTATGCTCCTTTGTGGAACTGGCTGCTAGCAGTCTACAGAAAACTCTAGTCTATTGTGGCATTTGAGTTTAAAATTAAAGTTTTTATTTGTAAACTCTTTGGGGCATGAACCACCTTATTGATTTGTGTTTGTACAGTACCTTGCACAATGACTGGGTCCATGACTGGGTCTCTTAGGCACTACTGCAATACAAATTATGTATTGTGGATTGAAAAGCTGACTTTGTACTAAAATTAAACCAAGCTCAAATTACTTCAATGTTTTACATGTGCCAGAAAAAAAAACAACAACATCATTTTATTTCTGATGCCAAAGAGCTGCATTTCCCATTGACAAACATCAGACTCTTACCCTAAATGTAATTATAAGGAATCTGAAGTTAATAAACCACATAGTATTTTCATTTTCATCTATAAAAGCAAAAATATAATGCTTAGGGAAACACTCAAGGGAGATGGAAACATGGACATGAAGAATTATATAGTCCTGTATGGAATCTGTCATACAGATTTGAAGTTTGGGTGGTGTCCCCTGGGCTAGCAGTTTAAGAATAATGTTCAAATCTGGTTACCAGTTTGTGGTAAAGTGACATAGTCTTATTTCAGTACCAGAAGTTTCAGCTTCATAGTTTCAGCTTTGTAACTAAGGTTACCAACCCTCCTGGGTTGTCTGAGAGTCTACTGGAATTGGCCTCAATATCCCAGTGACTATTAAAAGCGATCTGGGAGGTTTTAATAAGCCAAAAGTCCTGTCAGCGGCGCAGCTCCCAGAAGCAGCCAGCATGTCTGGCTCCTAGGCGCAGGGGCCAGCAGGGGGGGTCTCCATGCGTTCCCTCTGCACCCTGACCCGAGTGCTGATTCCACAGCTCTCATTGGCTGGGAACTGCGGCCAATGGGAGCTGCCTGCAGGCAGGGGCAGCACGCGGAGTCACCTGCTTGCCCCTGAGCCTAGGAGCCACCCAAGGTAAGTGCCGCCCAGCTGGAGCCTACACCCCTCACCCCCTCCCACACCCCAACCCTCTGTCCCATCCCTGAACCCCAGCTGTACTCCAGCTCCCTCCCAGAACCCACACACCCTGCGATTAGAAAGTTGTCAACCCCATTAGTAACTGCCCTTATGAAGTAAGGAACCAGTCCTGTTTCCATTTAAATCAATTGCAAAATTCCCATTCAGTAGAAGCAAAATTGGGCCCTAAATGGAGATGAAGGTATCTGTAGATCCAAAGAAGAATACACATAGAGCTGTTACTAATCTTACTTCTCTGTATATTTCTATTATTTAGCAGTAAATTATTCCTATTTGGAAAATATGCACTAGTGTGGAGTTCTGACTGGAGGATTGGGACCTAAAATGTATTCATACAAAGGGTTATGAATTGAAGCCTCCTTTGCATATAAAGATTAGATTGTGCCCTTTTCTGTCTTGTTTGGAATAGGAGAATTAAAGTGGGGCTTCTCGCTCAGCCAGCTTGAATCTTGGGCCCATTTCTTGGGTAGAGCATGGCCTCTGCTCTCTAGCTATTCCTCCCCCCCCCCCCACTCCGTGAACTGCTGAGGTAGGAGAGGGTAAAGAGGGGTGAAGCCTTGGGATAAGGGGAGAAGTAACTTACAGCCCTTTCAAAGGCTGCCATCACTTACTTTCTCTCCTTATTTCTAGGATGTGGGGAGTCACAATTTCTTCCCAGGGCTGCTCCTGTTTGGAGCAGTTACACACCTTCCTTATGAAGGGTTGATCCTGAAGGCTTAATTTAATGTACTCCTAAATGAATTAACGTGCTACTACAACATAATGATCTTCATTGTTGATGCTGGGAAATCATGGGCAAAAAAATCCCTAAGAATCCACTTATGCCAGAACAATTTGAGAGACAAGATGGGTGAGGTAATATCTTTTTTATTGGACCAACTTCTGTTGATGAGAGAGACAAGCTTTGGGGTTTACATAGAGCTCTTCTTCAGGTCTGGGAACTTACTGATGGCATAGAAAATCAAAAACTTGAAAGTTTTGTTTAATAAACAAATGATCAGAGAATTCACATATTACTTAACATCAAACACAGCATCACCAAATGCTATAGATGAGAAAAGGAGGACTTGTGGCACCTTAGAGACTAACCCATTTATTTGAGCATAAGCTTTCGTGAGCTACAGCTCACTTCATCAGATGCATAAAGTGGAAAGTACAGTGAGGAGATTTTATATATACACACGGACCATGAAAAAAATATATATACATTGTAAGGAGAGTGATCACTTAAGATGAGCTATTACCAGCAGGAGCATCCGATGAAGTGAGCTGTAAAGCTCATGAAATCTTATGCTCAAATAAATTGGTTAGTCTCTAAGGTGCCACAAGTACTCCTTTTCTTTTTGCGAATAGAGACTAACACAGCTGCTACTCTGAAACCTGTCATAGATGAGAAAATTATTCTAAAACAAAACACTAGGGGCCATGCCCTTTGAGATACTGAACACCTTACACTAGAATTGATAGTGTTGGGAATTGAGAGTGCTCATTGCTTTGCAGGATCAGGCGTTCATTGTGTACATTAAGGAGAAAAAATCATTGCACTGCTTTTCATCATACACGTGTTCTTTGCTCCTGATATTTTCCTGCTGGTGGCCAAATGTAAACGTCCTTATTACAGTAGTTTGCAAACTATAGTCTGTTAATTGCAAGTTATCTTAGCAATATGATTGGACCTTTCAGATAATCAAGATCCTTTCTATTGTTTCATCATGTCTTTCTCTAGCTCTGCTGTTCTGCGTCAAATACCAATAACTCATAATTCATTATGGGAGTTACAGGATTGCTGCCTTTACAACATGATTTACTTTCTAAATATATCCCCCAAATGCATTTTGTTATATTTCTTGCTTAAGTGTTCTCATTAGCGTGCATAAACAGTGAGCCCTTTTTGACCTCTTCAGTGGTATTGGTGTTCAGACACTGTGAATTCATTTATTGCTGTGGAATGCAGCTTCCTTTTTGCAAAATAGGCATACTGTCTGGGCAGTCCTGACACTGCATTTCAAACCTGTACTAAATTGTCCAGAGTTTCTGAACGAATTCTTTGTTGTGCACAGATATTAGTTTAAATCTAGACCTGTCTCAAGGACAACAATCCTATTTTGCAGCATCTGTGGAGATTTTTAAATTTGTTTTTGTTGCACATTGGAATGAAAGCAATACCTTCAAACATTTTGGTGAAAATTGAAGTGTCTGTTTTTGGGTTGAAACCTAAGCTACCCAATTAGAAAAGGAGTGTATGTGAGAGACTCTATAGCCTGATGCTGAGGGCATTGGGAGCCTCAGGTTCAAGTGTCTCTTCCGATGAAGTGAGCTGTAGCTCACGAAAGCTTATGCTCAGATAAATTTGTTAGTCTCTAAGGTGTCACAAGTACTCCTTTTCTTTTTTCAAAACTGAGCTTTTCGTCTTAAATCTTTCTGAATCTGGCACAGCAGGGACTTTAATCTGGATCTCCCATATGCCAGTCATAATCATGAAGCTGTAGGTAGGCGTGGCAGAATTCAATATTTATTTTTATGTATTTTTGATGGATAATATTGATGTTTATTGTTAAGATTTTTTTAATTTTTATCAATTTAAATTTTCACAGTTGTGAGAAATTATGTGGTATCAGATGATGGAGGAGTCAAAAAATTATTTAATGACAGACATTGAGATAGTAAAAGTTAAAACTTTATAACCATTAAAACACAAATGGTCAACATCACAGATCAAAATATACAAAGTAAATAACCTTAAATCAAACTCCAGTAAGTTCTGAAGCAGCATTTTTCTTATGTTGGCTATCTGTAAATTTCTGTTATCCATAAAAGTATTTTTTCATTGCTTTGGGTGTCTACAGTGAAATCAATGGTTAGCAACATTTACTCATAAAAATCTAATCCTTCCAAGCCTAACTATAGTGTGTGAGACAGAGTATGAGTCTTTCTCCCTATGTCGTCTTCTCTTGCAAAACAGCATTCCTGACGAAAACTGTTGAAACCGATATGTCTCCGCAAAAAGGTTTTAGTGAAATTTCATTCAGCTGGAAATGTTCCAACCAGCTCTATTTAAATCCTCAGTGAGAAGAAACAGTACACTTATATGTAAACCATCTACACAATAATTTTGTGTGGATGTATAAGTAGCAGAGGGAAGTGCAAAAACAACCGCGGGCCCAGTTTCACAAGATGCAAATTGAGGGGCTCAGCATCCTCATTTCCCATTGAACTCTAGGGATTGTCTTCACTATGGGGGTGAGTCGATCTAAGTTACACTACTTCAGCTACGTGAATAATATAGCTGGAGTCAGCATAGTTTAGGCTGACTTACCCTGGTGTCTTCACGGCCTGGGTCGACAGGAGATGCTCTCCAGTCACTTCCGTTATTCTTCTCGGAGAGCTGGAGTACCGGGGTTGACTGGAGAGCACTCTGCCATCGATTTAGCAGGTCTTCACTGGACCCGCTAAATCGATCCCTGCTGCATCAATTGCAGCAGCGTCAACCTCCCCATAGTGGAAATCAGCCCCTAGTTATTGAGCTCCTTACCCGGTCAAGCCCTTTGCCTGAATATTTTAATACAAGGAAATTTGCAGTACAGTATTTTCATTTCTCATTGCTATTTAAAGAAAACATCTTCTGTTATACAGTATAGAACAAAGTTTTCTCACCTGTTGGTATTTGGTGTGTCTATATTATTTTTTCTTATTAATCCTTACACACAGCAGGAAGGGTCATAAAAATTCTACTCTCTTGTGCAGTATGCATTAAAAACCAAGCATAGTTAAATCAGGAAGGATAAAATTTAATCATGTAGGTCATGGATTATGTGACTTTAACAGATCCCCGTGACTGCTTTGGCTTCAGCCCCACACATAGTGGGGCTCAGGCTTTCATGATTTATTGTTTATTGCCCATGTTCTGTCTGCGACTTTTACTAAAAATACCCATGACAAAATCTTAATGTTAACAATGAGCGAAGGGATTGCTCCCTCTTTATTCCTCCAGAGGTAGACAGCACCCTAAAAGGGCGGGGGTGAGGAGGAGATTGGGCCAATAGGGGTCCCCCGAAAAGGGATGTATTAGCATGCCCAGGAATGTTGAGAATGTCTCCTTATGTTTCTCTGAGGTGGGCTGGCTCTGCACCACCTCCAGGGTTAGCCCAGGCTTTACAGGTGTGATTGACCTCCTAGCGTTCAGTTGTTTCAGACTTGGTGGTTATATTTTATAGCTCCTCTTCACCTTCATGTTGAAGTATTG
Organism: Lepidochelys kempii; assembly: GCF_965140285.1. NCBI lineage: Eukaryota > Metazoa > Chordata > Testudines > Cheloniidae > Lepidochelys > Lepidochelys kempii. The sequence continues at coordinate 28,677,483 of NC_136387.1, forward strand.
CAGCCACTCCTCCAGACCAGAGAGTGGAGTAGTTTCCCCTGAGGGTCTATGCTAAATTTTTGTTAGTCTTGCAGTATTTAGTGATTATTTTTTTAAGCCAGGTTCCTGAAGTCAAGTCATTACATCCTAATTGCTGCTTTCATTTAAAAACAAAAGTAAGTTTCTGGCCCTCCTGGTTGTGGAGAAAAGCTTGAATACATGACCTAAGTGTAGCCTAGAGAGTCAGAAACCAGAAAACAATTAAAAAGAACTCAACATTTTTTTTCAAAATGCCCTTACTTTTTCAGGCTCACCTGTGATTTTTTTTTAAATAGTTGGGCTTGGCACTGCTGCTACACACACACTTTACCATGTTAGACCCCTGGCTTTTTGTGAGTGATATGAATTTCACCCTGGGACAGCAGTTTGGTATTATGTTTTAATTGTCTATTAAGAAAAGCATAAGGTCCCAAGATTTTTCTGTTTAGGATCTATAACATGGAGTTAATCAATGTAAAAGGTGTGTGTGAGTGAGAGATTATCTGTGTGTGTGTGTGTGTGTGTGTGTGTATAGAAAGAGTTCCTGCTTTCTTACATGCGCTCAATTTTCTCCTGTGCTAGTGTCTCCTGAGATCCGTAAAGAGTCAGTGCCAAGATAATGCTGGCACCATTTTCTTATTGCCATGGTGATCTTCAGCTCTCCTGAATACCCAAGGGGGGTGGGAGACTATGATATTTTGAAAGCAACTAGAATTTTGGTAATTAAAAAGGCTAGAATGAATAATCTTTCTAAATTTTGCCACCTTGGTAATAATAATAAACTATGTCTAATTTGGAAGGTCATTATTGTCCGTTATTTGGCTAATACAGAGTAGTTGTGAGCTGAAATGAACAATGAAAGTTGTGGGCCAAACGCTGGCTGGCCCACAATGGAGGAGTAGGGGCCATGGAGTCCTCCACGCCTTTCTGTCCCTCCATGTGGGGCCAGGCACAGTCACGGTTCATAGCCATTGGGCTCAGGTTCTTCAGTTACCTCAATAAGGTTGGGGAGCAGAAGTGGCTGGCTTCAGAGGGAACTGCATGCTGCACCCGCTTCTGGGGACTGCGCAGTAGCTACTTTGAACCTCCCTTCCTGTGCATACTGAGGTATGGGGGGAAGCAATTCCAGGGAGCTCCCTGTGAGGGGTAGTGCCTAAAAGTCATAATCCTGCTTTGTGTATGTACATGTAGTTTATGGAATTTGAATATCATGCATGATTTGGGGCATCTGAATTTTTCAGTGCTTTGATAATGGTGTAGATTCTGGCTCAGATCCTGTGTTTTGTCTGGCTTACAATGCGTGTAGTGTCAGGTATGAGTATCAGGAAGCTGGTTACAGCATCCTGATTTCCTGTCCAGATGCAGACACAGAGTTGCCCATCTCAGGGACCATTTGGATGTGTTCTATCCACGCCCCTCATCTCTGTTCTTGAAACCTTTCCATATCCCATACATCCTGTGCACTGGGTCTGCAAGGACAAGGAGGAGGGCAAAGATCATGGAGTTAAGCCTTCAGTTTGCTCTGTTAATAGCATAATGTTCTTTATATATTGTCACCAGTTTGTAATATATTAAGAATCCATGTTTGAATTCCCTGTGATTTTAGACTGCTTTCAGGCTAAACTGAAGGCATCAGGCACAGTGAATGCACCTGCAAATTGTGCTTGTTGTTTCTATTAAACATGTCTTTGTGCATGCAAATAGGCATTAATAGATTGTCTACACTGCAGTCACCGGGTATGATTGTAGCTCAAGTAGACATATTCAAGATGGTTTAAATTTGGCTAGTCAGATACTAGAACAGTGAATCTGTGGCAGCATGGGCTTCAGCAGGGGCTATACAAGCCCACCAGCTAGCCTGCACTGAAACACAAGGTGCTGTGTCTTTACTGCTCTGGGACCTGGGATAGCTAGATTTCTGTGGGCACAACCAGGGCTGAATATTTTGCTGTCTCTCTTTAAAATGTAAGGCAATTGTTGTGGAGGGTGAGTATAAGAAAAAAGGAAAGCAGTAAACGATCATCTGTTTGAAAGTGCTTTTACCTACGCTTTCATCAGGTCACACACTGTAGTCACATAGGTAAGAGTGCACATTTATGCCTATCAATAACTGAGTTATAGATCTGTATTGGATTCAAAATGGGACTCTAAGACCAAATGCTGAAGTCCTTACTCAGAAAAAATGCTGTTGAACTACTCGATTTGACTCATGGAAAATCAGGGAGCTGTGTGTTGAGAGGGAGAGCTTTGCAGGTTGCAGATGGCTATACTGTGGTAGAAAAACCGTAGGGCCTTTTCTATTGAGATGCACTTGTGCAGTGTTAGAACTGTGTAAGGAAAAATTAAGCCTCAGTTAGTCATATAATAATATAATTAAAAGAAACTGAAAATATTCACTGAATAAGGAAAAAAAATCCAGAAAATAATTATTAAACTAATTAAAAGAAAAAAGGGAAAACTGTGTCTCAAAGAACTCTGCCAATTTTAGCTTCCATAAACATAAAGCCTTGTAGAAATAAATAAATAATGTGCCCTACTGTACCCAAGATGCATACCTATACCTGTCTGCACTTGCAGGGAAAGGATAGTGTAAAACTGGTCTTCTCCAGTTGTGATGGTCTGGTACACTCTCTTGAATCTGTGAAGCAGGAGAAAGGCATGCTTGTTCATTAGGAGCTTTGCAAACAAATGCAGATTTCCAATGTGTAAATGAATATTTTAAAATGGATTTTTTCTCAAGTTACCTCCACCCTGTATTTTAGTTTCAATAAAAAAGTTATTTGACCCCAGTGTTATCCCTTGTTCACCCCTCCTCTTGAAATATAATTATAAGATATGTGCACAAACATGGATTCATTTTATGTTATTCTACACAGTCCCTGGAGGGTGAATTAATACTTGGAAGAGTCATTTGGTATCCACTGTGAAGGAACTAGTGAAGCAATTATTATTTTTGAGAGTAGAAACCTTTAAAATATTTATCAGCATTTCACTGTTAGGAATATTATTGATATATCTGGCCCAGGGCCGGCTCTAGGTGTTTTGCCGCCCCATGCTCCAAGAGCCGGAATGCCACCCGAGGGGGGGGGGGGAAGGGATGGCCGAAATGCCGCCCCTGGACAAGTGCCGCCCCAAGCACGTGCTTGGTTTGCTGGTGCCTAGAGCCGATCCTGATCTGACCCTAAAAGGAAGGAATGGTTTCAGTTTCTAGCATCTTCCTCCTGTCTCCTCCCTTCCCCCCCGCTGAGAGGAAGTCTCCAACAGCTGGTAGTTTTCCTGCATGGCATAGATACAGCAGAGCCCTCTTAACCATGCAAGCTTAGTTTACATTCACTGTGCTGTTTTAACCATTTAGTTCCTCCGGTGCATGCTTTAATAGGAAATGTTTTAACAAAATCTTTCCACATGTGCTACTTCTCATTGTATTTACCAGGGTAGCTGATTTTAAAGATATTGGGGAAAATACTAAGGGGCACAACATTGACTTTTGTAGAAGGGAGCTATGCTAAGAATGGTCAGACATGGTTGGGTACACAGATGACTACTCAAGCCCTTCACTTTTGGGACCTGCAGAGGCACTTCCATAACCCTCTTTAAATCACGCTGTCCCCTGCCAGTTTTCCTGATGCTACTGTAGCTGAGGTGTGTTGGAGAGCCAGTTTTTTATGGGGCTCAGTCTGGGCCCAAGAACAATTATTTGTTTGGTGGCAGAGAGGTGCATGGATACTATACTGGTTCTCCTTGCCCTGATTATCAATAGTGGAGATGTTGTCTTCAAGTGATGGGGCTCTCATTGTTTCCAACCAACAGTTAAACATTTCAGAGCTGCCAGTCACTTCCAGAGTTGGGGCTCAGCTACCTTGCTGTTTCTCCAGCTCTCAGTCAATGGGGAGAAACTGCTCAAGCTGGGATGTTAGGGAGCATAGTTTTCATACTTTTATGTAGTGCTTTTCATCTGTAGTCCTCAGAGTGCTTAACAATGTTAAGTAGATATCATATCCCCATTTTGCAGATGGGTAAAAAGAGTCTCATGACTGGCCCAAGGCTACTTAGCAAGTCAGTAGTGGAACTGGGAGTTGTCCTGATTCCCATTGGACTACCGTGCCTGACTGCACTTTGACATATGTTAGCAGGGGATGGAATCTTGGACTCTACCTTTGGGGGCGTAAGTGGATTTGGAGAGCCACTCAGCTGTTGTTGCTAGGCGCAGGATTCACTCCCTGCTCCGTGGGCATGGGGCCATGCTGGCACATGTATCTCTGGTCAGACTCCATGTCCTTTTAGCATGTGGGTCAGGATTTGCCTAACAGTAATTAATGTACTTTGCCACGTGATATGCGTTCATTTTTCATGAAACCAGTTTAGTCTTTTAAGAGCTATGTGTGTATTTGAAGATATGAGTTTTGAGTAAAATTCACCATTTAAAAAAAATTGTAATAGTTTGACTGAAAGTGGGTAATTAAAGGATTGTATGATCAAGTCAAGTCCTCTAATTCTTTTTAAGAAACACAGGGCAAAATATAAATATATTTACCATTCCTTGCAGTGGAGAGAACTGTTATATTTTTGGCTATGAACCAAGATTAAAATAAATAAATAATACCCTCTATCTGTACAGATATTTTTAGCTTACCTCTGCTTCTTTTATATATTATTGCAGCTCAACATGAGATGAGACCTGCAAATAACCTAAATTAGTCTGTAGCATTTATATCTTGTTAGGTTTCCTGCTTCAGAAAATATGCAGGAAAATGATTATATGTGGTATTCATTTAGGGGCTGATGAGTTTGTTATAATTATGAAGGTAGACATAATGAGATGAAAACATCTCTTTCTTTAGGCTCTCTGAGGAATTCCTAGTCTCTGTACTGCCATGTTGGGTTAACTATTTTCTGCCCAAGTGGCTCTCAGTAAAATGATTTTTTAGCTTTCACTTTTGATGTCTTTGAGGGTATATTACCTCATTGGTGTGTAGGGGATTGACTGACAAAACTCCTGTTAGTATTTATGGGAGATAACTGCCTAAATCTCACATGCAAATAGATGGACAATTAAGGCAAGTCTGTGTTCAGTGCAATTATCATCTTGACTGTTATTTAGCATGCTTGTTTTTTTTCCCTTTTTATCTTTAATTCTTTTCAATATTTCCTGTTTCCAGCTGAAATACGATTTATCCCTGAATTGGTCTGAAGTATAAATATAATATAACATGCATATTCTTGGATCTTTATCTTGCATAGAATATATACTGTTGTTAGGGTTTTTTTTTTTTCTTCTTCTAATTTTTACATTAAATTTAAAAGTAAATCTTTGTAGGTGCAGAGGTCTGTGTCCATTTTGTAATTCCTGAACTGCTTTCTAATATTTAGTGAGCAGTTTAAAGCATTTTGCCAGGGAAACTCTGATGTATATAGAGGTTCAATTTATCATTTCCTGTGCAGCAAGGAATCCATAAGAGCATGACTTTGAATCTTGAATATTTGATAAGGAATATTGAAACAATGTCCTTCATCTCAGTGCATGGCTAGATTGTGAATCAGCCTTTGATTTTTTGGTTTGGATGGTAACATTTCATAAGACAACCCTGTTATTTATTGCTTCTCAATTAATAACATGTATTAATTTTGTTGATATTGTGCACAACAATCCATCTTAAGCTAGCTTTAACAATGCACTATAATATAAAATACCAAATCATTTACTTTAATATGTTTTACATTCAGATCTGGGCTTTTTTTGCTTATTCCTTTCTATAGGCTATGCACCTGTGTGATTCTGTATGTACATATATAATTAGTGTACGTCATGTGTAACTCTGTATACATGTATCTGTGTGTATCTGTATTTATGTATAAAATGTGTGTATATACTCATATCACAGTATCTTCACAACACACCTGAGAGGTGACATGGTGGTATTATCCTAATTTTCCAGATGGGGGAAACTAAGGCACAGAATGATTAAGGCCAAAATTGCCAGAAGCATTCATTAGTTTTGGGAGCCCAACTGGAAACCGTGAATTTTTCAGAGTACTTAGCATTTTATAGCACTTTTATATGGTCAGAAGATCTTTCATTTACATTAGTTGCAGTTCTGAGTGCTCAGCACTTCATTAAATCAGACCCCAGAGGTCTTGAGTTGGGCACCCAGAAAATGAGGAAAACATAGATGACTATCTTTGAGCATTTTAAGTGACTTATCCAGCATCATATAGATATCCTACCTCAGCATAGGGTGATGCACTTGATGATTCTTGAGGTCCTGTCCAGCCCTACGTGTCTATGATTCCGTGTTTCTACAACTCTGTGGAAGAGTCAGGGATAGAATTCAGTTTTCGATGGTGCCATTCAGCTGCCATAACCTTTCTCTTCCTGGAGTCCCCTGCCTTATTCACCACACACCTTCCAACTGGGATCCTACATATAAGAGTCTTTCACTCCACAACCCTGATTTGTTCCCAGAGCTCCATCCATCCCCTGCACTGAATGAGGAAGGAGTCCTGTGGAGAAATAGTATGTGATCATGTAATTTTATGTGATATTGCAAATGTACAAGGGGGTCAAATTGAGTTCTTGATTTTGCAATCTTAATGTTATTTTAATATGATTTCTTTATATGTAGTTTCCTAGTTGTATAAAAAACAACAACACTGCAACAAAGGAAAACAGAAATTTCATATTGAAGAACCATATTAACCTCCAGATAGGTCATCTACAGGGTTGGAACTTTTAGATCCACAGCACAGATTCCTATCATTGGGGCTAATGGTGTAACTGGTTGTAATAGTAGGCTGTTATCCTCTGTGTGGACGAGCCACTAGAGGGTGAAATGGCCCACTTTACCAGTGGGTTTCACCGATATTTGTTTACATTTGAGGAATGTTGGGACTAAGGAAACCTGGGTCTTATTCCAGGTTCAAGAGGATAATATGCTTTACTGCAGTGTTTCCCAAACTTGGGACGCCGTTTGTTTACCAGCCACGTCCGCAGGTTCGGCCAATCGCGGCTCCCACTGGCCGCGATTCACCACTGCAGGCCAATGGGGGCTGCGAGACATGGCGGCTGGTACATCCCTTGGCCCGTGCTGCTTCCCGTAACCCCTACTGGCGTGCAGCAGCGAACTGCGGCCAGTGGGAGCCGCAATCGGCCAAACCTGCGGATGCAGCAGGTAAACAAACCGGCCCGGCCCACCAGGGGCTTTCCCTGAACAAGCAGCGTCCCAAGTTTGGGAAACACTGCTCTAGTGGCTTCACGCCCTTCTGTTTCTGTCCCTGCAGACTGTCCTTGTTCCTTTCCTTCTATTCTCCTATGTTCCTGTTCCCCTCCCTCTCCTAGTATGTCCCTTTATCCCCATCCTTGTTACCTCTTTTCCTGTCCCTGCTGCCTTATCCCCACTCTGCTCATCAATGTTCAGTATTCCACTCAGGCAGCTTTCTCCTTTTCCATGTGTGGCGACGCCAGCAGGAAGAGCATTGAGAGCACCAGAGAAGCAATCTTTTTGTGCTTTGTTCCAGTGCCTCGAGCCACAGCAGTGGGGAAGAGCAATTGCAGGTAAACTGTGGTTGACATGGAGCTTGGTGGTGGTGGAGCATTTCTCAGTGGAGACAGAATATTGGGAGAATTTTGCTGCCAGTGTGTACAAGCCCCTACTGCGCATATGCAAACAGTCATTTTCAGAGGTTTATAATTAAGGCTATAATTGGGTCATAGAGGTCATGGCAGTCATGGATTCCATGAGTTTACTGGACCTCTGTGACTTCTTCAGCTTCAGTTGTCAGCAGCTGAAGCCGGGGCTGGAGCTGGGGCTGTGATCCCCTGTCCCACAGCTTGCGGCTGGGGCTGTAACTGGGGCTGTGCGCCCCTGCCCTGCAGCTTCCGCCAGAGGCTGCAGCTGGGGTCGAATGCCCCTGCTCTGCAGCTGTATCGTTATTTTTAATAAAAGTCACAGACCGGTCATGGGCTCCTGAATTTTTGTTTATTGCCTGTGACCGGTCAGTGACTTTTACTAACAATAACCATCACAAAATCTTCACTTTATTTATAATTTGGCCAGTTTGGGGTTGTTTTTCACAGGTACAGCAAGAGGCGACCCCTCTTTGACTCTAGGGCGACCCTTCCTTTCCCAATGTGAAGCCCCTGCTTCAAAGCGTGCAGGCACTAGCTTTTTCCAGTGAAATGGCTGTAAGAGGTTAACATTGGCAAAACAGGTTTCAGAGTAACAGCTGTGTTAGTCTGTATTCGCAAAAAGAAAAGGAGTACTTGTGGCACCTTAGAGACTAACCAATTTATTTGAGCATGAGCTCAACATAAAACAGCATATTTTCCCCTAATCTCATTCTTGGATGTGGCTTGAGCCAGTTTTGCTGAAACTTTCCAAAAAAAATTTCAGCCTGAGACAGCCAGGCAGTATGTAAAATTTTATTGAGTGGTTACAGTTTGGAAAATTTATAAGCAACTTAAAATGGGGTTTTACAGTGGAGCATGTTAGGCAAACTTTATATAGGTGTCACTACCACCTCTGCCTACACATAATAAAGCCAAAGCCTAGGGTGGAGACATGTTTGATACAGAGAGTATTTGCTCTTTTTAGAGCAAACAGAGAATACTATCTGATTGACAGTGCTGTTGAACAGGCAAAATAAAAGCAGCAAATATCTAAGGAGCTGCTAGCCCAGTGTCTTGGTGGTTTAATGCATTGCCACAAGGGATAACAGGATTTTGGAGTGGAGTTGAGATTCTTGTTCCATGGACTAGAGGGATCTGCAAATGTCATAACTATTTTTCAATGACAGTAAGACACAGCAGGCATGTAATTATTTTATTTGTTTACATATTTATTGAATTTTTAAAATATGGCAGTAGGTTCCCATCCTATGTCCTTAACACTTTTCCCACAAATAAAAACACACACAGTAATACCATACAAAGGGACTATCTATAAATAATACTGCCCAGCCCACAGCCCCTTCTTGTGCTATACCCTGAGAAACCTGAGATAAAAGATGATTTTTGAGGAGATAAGTCTGGGCTTCAGTGGACCAAGAGAGTGTGAGGAGTGATTTCCAAAACGGGAGATTCCTGACAGTGAACACCCTTCCAGCCTCCCCTTTCTTTTATATTGAAGGGACTCCTGCTTGAGAACTTCCGATTATGTAAAGTGAGATGATAAATTGTAGAGAGAGAGGTGATAGTTCTACTGGAGCCCATCATGACAGAAGCTTCCAAGACAGTGTACTTATGCAGGACAGGCAACAATCTGGCACAAAGGGTTGAGGGAGTCAAGAACAAAGTAGTATGGGAAAGATTAGTGTGATTTGATTGTGCCATAATCACAGAAAGTGACAACATTTTGCTCTTTGTATCTGCACCTTCTCTGCCTTGACTGATATCTACGTATTTTACTGACAAAGAAGGAAGCCTGTAAACACTGAAGATGTGATGCAGCTGCCATATGTGAATGTGTGAGCTGAATTCTATTCTGCCTCATGTATCATCAGCAAAGTTGTCAGCTAAATGCTGATTGCAGAACCTTTATTATCGGTGTTGATTTAAGAGGCAGGAATAACATACCTTGGTTATCAGATCCCAGGACAATTTTCCAATGCTGGCAGTTAGAAAATGCGTCTGACTTGTAAATGGAATGTACTTGCTCAGGAAATCATTGAAGGAGAATAAACATGTGTTTATGCAGTTGTTTGTGCTAGCTGTTACTTTTCTGACGCTAACTCCACTTTAAAAACACTTTTGGTCTGTTCCAAATTCTGTAGTTGCTGCTAGCCAGATTTTTACAGAATTTATGTGCCTAGAAATGCAGATGGTGTCTAGTGGGATTTTCAAAAGCACCTAGGTGCTTACCTTCCACTGATGTGTCCAATTCCAATAGTGTACAGGTACGTGGAAATTAAGCAAAATGAGGAAGAGTCAATGCTTAAAAACCTCAGGTCCCTGTCCTTTAAAAAGGGCTTATAAATATCCTCTTGAAATAGAAGCTATCCCTAAATACAGTCATCATACTGTAGAAGTATATGTTTCTCTTTGTTTTTAGACTTCAGAATAATTATTTGAAATCACAGAATCCAAAGCCATAACTAGGCATTTTAGTGCCCGGGACAAGCAAGCATATTTGCGCCTCCTAGAGGCAATGCATGAGAGGGTATGCTGGGTCACATGCCCTCCCCCCCCCCCCCCAGATATCTCTCTTTTATTTAGCACAGAGGTTTTCAAATGGCCAGGAGCTCCCAAGGCAGGGCGGGCAGCACACCTCCAAGCTTTGCCCCTGATGCACTCTTGCCTCTCCCTGGAAGGAACCCAGTGATGCCCCCTGGAGCTGGCCCCTGCCCACAGAGCCTGGCTGCCATGAGATGCTCCCTGAGGCACTCACTCACCGCTGCCCTGGTGCTCTTGGCTGTGCTACTGCTCCTCAGCCAGAAGTGACACTTAACTCTTGATAGTGCAGGGGCAGGGGGGAGAATGTGACAGCCCCATGCATCGCCTCTGAGCGCGTCGGAGCAGGAAAGGAGGCACTGCGGGGTAGCCAGCCAGTGCCCCAGTAGAGAATCAGGGGCCTGAGCGAGCCAGGCATCTCCCACCAGCTTCCAATCCAGCGACTCCTGGCGGGAGGTGATGGTTTACAAACTGGGGGTGTGTGCCCCCCCCTCCAGGGGGTCACGGCCCACAGTTTGAAAACATCTGTGCTAAATGGAAGACATAAATCTGGGAGGCATGTGACTCCATGTGCCCTCCCATGTCGCCCCATTTTTCCGCCTCTGCGGCTTTGTGCCCTGGGCAGCTGTCCCGCTTGCCCTGCAGCACTGATAGAATCATATATATGTTAGGTTTGCCATTTTCAGTTTTTCATCGTAATTACATGGTAAATCTCTCTTGAGGATTTTATTGCATTTGCTGGTGGTGGTGTCTGCAGGAAGCTGGGGACTAAAGTGGATTCAAGTCTTTGGTGTCTGTAAATGATTTCTAATTGAGGACTGCCTTGGCAGGCCTGGCAAGTAGGGATTTACATGAGTTTACACTGCTTGAACTCTGTGTTTATAATTGCTGAATTTGGTGGCTATTCTGTACCATGCTTGGAAACAGGATTTGTTGGTAGTCATTTTATGTTGTAGCATTGAGAATAGATCCCTGTAATTTTTAAACGCACTTTTAGTTATTTTTTTTAAATTAAAGTAACTCAAAACAACACACAGCAACATAAAATACCAGTAATAGTGATGGTGAGGGGTTAAAGACTAGTACTTTGGTTTCCAAAGGGGCTGACAACATGCAGCTTATGTTGACTTCAGCTAGACTTGAGAGTTCAGCAGTCTTGATGAAACAGACTTCAGATTTGGCTAATTCTTAGCTGTGTGCTTGTGAGGGCCAGCCAGGAACTCGCATTTAGAGCAGACTGGGTATAATTAAGGAGACTCCGTGCTCCACCTAATTATACAGAAACAGGAAGTTAAGCAGGGACTAGAAGGCTTGCAATGGATGTGAATTGTCTCTTCTCTTTCCCTTCCCCCTTATTTTTGATTAGTTTGCATCTTTTGGTTGCCCTGGCCCAGGCCTCTGAACAGGGAATGTTTGATGACCCCACTGGAAGAAAGTAAGAGGTCCTCATCTGTAGTGCCAACCTTAGACACAAGGGGTACACTGGGCTTGCATACTCCTTTTACACTGCTAAGAATTTATAAAGGCTTTTTTTTTTTAAAGGGGAATGGTAATTTATGCCATGGGTTTTAGTGGTTCTGGCCATGTAGTTATGTTTCTTTAAACCAACATTTGTTCTTTTTTTTAATTTAACATACTCCCCCTTAGAAGTTTCAGACAAGGGAAGTTTCCCAGAAATTCTCAATAACACTTTAATAGAAAATAGGAAATGTGAAAAGTAGGCCATGTACAACACCAATAAACATGAACATTTCATTGGCGAGCCCTCCTACCCCTGACAAAGTGACCTTGGTTGGAGGAAAGATGACAGAGTGCTTTCCTGGCTGGGCCTGACAGCAGTGCGATCGCAGCACGTTTGACAAATCGCTCACATTAAATCGGGGGGCACTTTCAGCAGCACCGGCGTCCCTATCCATCAGTCCTGATTACTACACAAACGTCAACTATGGCACAGAGCACATTTGTCAGAGGGAGTAAAAAGCAGTTGTTAGTAAGAGTACTACCTGTCATACTAATGGACTAAAGCGTGTTGCTTTGTGACTTGCAGGAGCCAGCAGATTTGCAAATAAAGAAAACATAATTTTTATGGCTTGGCCAGTGTTTCCTGAAAATGGTCTTCCTGTTTCAAAGAACACTGGGACAGCTTCTGTTAAACGGGGAGAACTGTACACCTAAGCTCTTGAGCAAGGAAATTGCAAATCGGCTGGGGCTTTTTTGTCTGCCAGAAATGTATTCCAGATATTGTATTGTGAGGTATGTTAACTGCAGTAGAAGGAATCATAATCTATAATGTTAAAACTCCTTGAAATGTCTCAGGCACATTTTCAAACTACCAGCTTATCTATAACTCATTCAGAGGATGTGATTTTTTTTTAAATAAGCACAGATAGACTGATGTCTTCAGCCATAAGTCTGATTGATCCTTTACGTTGCATCTTTCAAACTGTGATACAGCATGGCCAGAAGGCAGCAGGAGAGTGATATAGGAGAGATACGTAAGTCCCAGGATGAGGAGAAGCCTTATTCCCTGTAGAGGGAAGAAAGGTTTCTATAGATTAATTAAAAGCACCTGAAGCCAATTAGAGCACCTGAAGCTAGTCATCTGATAAAAAACGCCTGCTTCAGTCAGCCAGGGAAAGGAGTTGGAGCAGAGTGGTTTGCAGATGCAGCAGAGAGCAGTTTGAAGGAGTTGGAGCAGAGTGCAGTTTGGAGGAACTGAAGTAGAGGAGAGTTCGGAGGAGTGCCGTGGCTGGCTAGAAGACCAAGACCCTAGGTAAAGAGGCACCCGGCTTGTGCAGAGAGAGAGAGGGCAGGAAGCACCACAAGCTGAAGAGCAGGTGAGGGAAGTAGCCCAGGGGAAGGAAGCACTAGTTCAAGTGGTTTACCACTATCCCTAGGGCCCCCGGGCTGGGACCCAGAGTAGAGGGCGGGCCCGGGTCCCTCCCTCTCCACTACCCTTCTCTGCGTTACTAGTGGGACAGTAGATACCCTAGTTCAGGGGCAGGAAACTGCGCCCCACACCCCCCCCCCAAGAAGAGGAAGCGCGGGACCCATCATAATTGTACCGGTAATTTGCCACAAAACATAAATATGATATCTGCCATTCATACCTGTAGCAGGGTTGGCCGCTTCCCAGGCACCCTCCCCTCCCCTGGGGCAGCCCTGCAAGTGGCTCCTCACCTCAGTTTCCCTTTTGAGTCCCCAATAACTCCATGGAAGCATTTCCTCAAGTCCATCAACATAATTCCTTAACCAAAAAGTTCCAAAGCATAGTCCATATCACTCTAGTGCAAATAGTCCTTACACATTACAGCTTCATTCTCCCCATCCCAGTGTCTTCTGGCACACCTGGGCTCTTTATCAGTTCTCCTTTGACCCTCTTCCAGGAAGATACCTTCCTTCTGGGGCACAAGTTCCTGCATTTCCCAGCAGGAACTTCCACAGCTTCTCTGCTGGGAGCCTCTCTTTGTTCTGGGGCCCAGCTCTCCTGCAAGGAGATGTCAGCTGATAAGCTCCTTCACTGTTCCCCCTTTCTTCAGCACACTCTGGCCCTTGGCTCTGCTCAGAGCCAGCAAGCATCTCTCTCTGCTATTCCTCGTGCCTTCAGCCCTCCCGCCCTGGCTCTCTGGCTTGGGGACACCAGCCAGTGAACCCCCCTTGCTGCTCTCCTGCTGTCAGTCCTCTCCTGGAAAGCACCTCTCTCTGGCAGCTCTCCTCTCCTACTGTGACTGACTCAGTCTGCTCTTGTAGCTCCCCAGTGCCGCCCTGCCCTCTTAATTGGCCCAGTTGGGAGCACCTGACCTGGAACAAGAGCACTTAGCCCAGTTTCATTGAATAAGCCAACAACGCTATTACAATAAAAAGATGTAGAATTCTAAAGAAGACCGTTCCCCTGGGTGAAGTCATAAACTGGCTTTATGTCCTTATCTTCCTCTAGATCCCCAGTGTAAATCTAATTTGCTTTGGCTCTTCTCATAGTCATTTTCCCCCTTCTCTTTTAATGAATCACTAATGTTTCCCTTTCCCGAAACATTACAGAAAGATTCAAACCTTTCAAAAATAGCTCAGCTGCATGAAGAGCTGAATTGTGTCCAGTGCTGTGCATGCAAACACAACAGAAGACCTGCTTGAATGTACTGAGGAAGTTACCCATTCCCTTTCTGACTTCTCTAGAAAATTACCGCGGCACCACTACAGTGATTGACATTGCAGAGGAATGCCCTGGGTCATACCGATGGGAAAAGTGGCCATGGCCAACACATTTATGGGCAAATATCTATAGAAAGGATATCATTTTCTGTGATATTGAATCACCCTGTAGAATAACTTCCATAGAGACCTATTAATTTTATCCTGATTAAAGAGAATAGGGCTGGTCCCAGATCAAACTCAGATCCACGTCTACACTGTAAAACTGGCATTTATATGAGTCTGTTTGGGAATTATTCCACTTTAACCTCACTGTCCAGAATTCAGCTCACAATACATGAAATGAAACTCCAACATCTAGAATAGCTAAGATCCACATTCTCCGACCCCTATACACATTGAATAGTATCCTATTCGACAAGCAGCCCAACTAAAATCGACTAAAACTACTTGAGAAGTAAGGTATTAGTGAACATGAGTAATGGTGACAGAAATGGACCCTAAAATGTTTTAAATGTCAAATCCAAATTTAGAGAGACAAGGTGGGTGAGATCATATCTTTTATCGGACCAACTTCTGTTGGTGGGAGAGACAAGCTTTTAAGCTTGTCTCTCTCACCAACAGAAGTTGGTCCGATAAAAGATATTACCCACCTTTACACGCACACACACGCGCACACACACACACCAGAATTGCAAATGCAAACTTGAAATATGTCCAGAATGATAGCTTGTTGTGCTTACATTTCATTCATTTCATTTCATTTTACTAAATTATGCTTGCCATATATTATATGTTGATTTAGAGTAAATTATATTGGTATATGAACATACAGCAAATGAATGTACATATGATGTCCAGGAAAAGCTTCCATATCTTTATGGAGGCAACTGAAGCTTTTCAAAGCTTAATGACCTATTTTAAAGGGATACAAAAAATAAACAAAAATAACCTCACATTGCTACGACGCTCTTATGTACTATTGTTTCAAGTAACCCCTGAGATTAGGATAACTAAATGAGATTTTGTGTGTTTGTGCATGTTCAGTCATTTTCACTGTTTCTTTGTCTTTCAGTTGCTTTACAGTTTTGCTGCATAGTTGATTTACCCTACTTGTCTCTGTGGGTCTTTCACATGCACCAAGGGAGAGGATGGCATATTTTAACAATAGGATGTATGTGGTTGTGAAAAGAACAAACAAAGCCAACAATTGGCAAGTGAATAAGGTGCAGGTGTGCAACCTGAAACAACATTTAACTTACTTTTTTGAAGTGGCCTAGATATAAAGCTGACGGTGGCCCTTGAAACACCTGTAATCAAATACAGCCAATGCCAGTAGTTCTGATGCAGGCAAAATTTCTATGATGGTAGTGGGAATTTTGCCTGATTAGGAACTGCAGCTTTTGTCCAATAAACATTTTAAATCCAAACTAAAGTTTTCAGACCTTCAGATGCAATTGTGAGAAGTCAGCACCTCAGTTCAGTGAGTCCATAATGGTTATTACCAATGCTATTATTTATTTGCAGCAGCACCCATTGTGTTGGGGCTTTCCAAACACTTGAGAGGAATGATCCATGCTCTGAGGAACTCATAGTCTAAGGACAAACAGGTGGACAGGTTGAGGGAACGGGAACAGCCATGGGCAATGTATATACAATATATATTTATATAATATAATGTATTACCAGATGTGATGAGCTCCCTCAAGTGCAAGTGTGCTTCTAAGTGGCATTGCTATAGGTTGCTACATCACATTCTGTAAAATGTGTTGCTGTATTCCACATATTGCATAGAATGTTTGCTTTTTTGTAAATTATTATGCTCCGTTTTATGTTCTTCTTTTATTTTATAAATAGCCATAATTTTTTTCCACAGGTTTTTCTAGTTAGGCAAAGGCAAAGTCCTAGCATGGCAAACATGCTTTGAAAAATATGTATTTAAAGTAATGCAGAGGCAAGAGCATCTCACAATGAACTTAATGATAGTGAAAGGACAGAGACACATGGAGGGTTTAGGTCTCTGTTTGTGATAGAATATATACAGTATGAGCAGCACTCTGAGTGCCTCACCCTTACCTGGTAGGACTGCCTCTAGGGATTAGAGAGCCATTCAGTCTTTTACATATGTAGGCTCAGATTGCCATTAATGGTGAAGGTTTTTGTGAGGAGGGCGCTAGTCTACTAGGAAGTGGACTGAGGTTAAACCATTTATAAATTCCTAAACAATAAAAATAATGCTCATCTGACACCTTCTATGTCAGATTTCTGCCTCTAGTAAATGGTGTTATCATGGAATCAGAAACTTGCACTTAACTGTGGCAGTGTCATTACATTACTCCTTTTACAGTGCAAACATATGTTTGGATTAGATTTAGAAAATTCAGGACCAGAGAATCTTAAGAAGACCCATTACAAAGAAATATACAAAAATCTTCTGCATGGATTTTATTCTCTCTTATTAACTATGTTCTTGTAAACTATCGGTCCAAAAAAGAAATTTTAGTATATCTGCATAACACAGCTCATCTGACAGCGCTCGTGAAAATTCTAAACTAACAACTTCATCTTGTTTCCATGTGAAAATGCATTTTCAACATAATAAAGATTTTTATTATAACAATATTTCAACTCTAGGGCATGCAGTTATCATGAATGATTCTTTTCTTTGGGATTAGAAGCTCTCAAGTATGTAATTTCACCATCTACTCCAAAAGACTAGATATTAGAAGTGGCCACACCCCTATAAAATCCTGCTGCAGAAATTTAATACAGAGTAATTGGCTTTTGTAATATAGAATTTATTTACAAATGAAACTAATGAAGCCACAGTGCATCATAAAGAACTTTGTTCATGATAAGTGATACTAATTTTATTTCCTCTAGATAATCATTATTTATTCTATTTTTGCCATTGGAAATCAGATACTGAATGATACATTCAGTGGTAAATATTTTAGTCTTATTTCTACTGACGCTAGTTAAGAACAAGTATAGATATTTCCAAAAGATTCTGAATTGCCATGAAGTGTCTGCACTGGTGGTGGATGGACATGAAAGATATTCTGCTCATGTTTATGAAACACAGTGCAGTGATTATTTTTCTTCATAGGGAGTGGGGCATCATTTTACAGATCTACCAAAAAGTACAAGAACAGTAAACTCCTTAGTGCATTATGATTAGGGTTCATTGTTTAGGGATTTTGTTAGGGCTGTTGATTAATTGCAGTTAACTCATGCGATTAAGTAAAAAAAAAATCAATTGCGATTAAAAAAATAACGATTAATGGGAGTTTTAATCGCACTGTTAAATGATAGATTGCCAATTGAAATGTATTAAATATTTTGGATGTTTTTCTACATTTTCATATATATTGTATTCTATGTTGTAATTGAAATAAAAATGTATATTATTTTTATTACAAATATTTGCACTGTAAAAATGATAAACAAAAGAAATAGTATTTTTCAATTCACTTTGTACAAGTACTGTAGTGCACTCTCTTTGTCGTGAAAGGTTTCAGAGTAACAGCCTTGTTAGTCTGTATTCGCAAAAAGAAAAGGAGTACTTGTGGCACCTTAGAGACTAACCAATTTATTTGAGCGTCCAATGAAGTGAACTGTACTCCTTTTCTTTTTGTCATGAAAGTACAACTTACAAATGTAGATTTTTTTTTGTTACATAACTGCACTCAAAAACAAAACAATGTAAAACTGCAGAGCCTACAAGTCCACTCAGTCCTACTTTGTGTTTAGCCAATTGCTAAGACAAACAAGTTTGTTTACATTTACAGGAGATAATGCTGCCCTCTTCTTATTTACAGTGTCACCAGAAAGTGACTAGAAAGTATCTGGCATTCCAGAGGACATGCTTCCATGCTGATGACGCTCATTTAAAAAAATGTATTAATTAAATTTGCAACTGAACTCTTTGGGGAGAGAATTGTATGTCCCTTGCTCTGTTTACCCACATTCGGTCATATATTCCATGTTATAGCAGTCTCGGCTGATGACCCAGCACATTTTAAGAACACTTTAACTGCAGATTTGACAAAATGCAAAGAAGGTACCAATGTAAGATTTCTAAAGATAGCTATAGCACTCGACCCAAGATTTAAGAATCTTAAGTGCCTTCCAATATCTGAGAGGGATGAAGTGTGCATCTTGCTTTCAGAAGTCTTAAAAGAGCAACACTACGATGCAGAAACTATCAAAAAAGATAGTTGAACCATCAAAAAAGAAAATCAGTCTTCTGCTGGTGGCATCTGACTCAGATAATGAAAATGAACATGCGTCGGTCCACATTGCTCTGGATGGTTATCGAGCAGAACCTGTCATCAGCATGGACGCATGTACCCAGGAATGGTGGTTGAAGCATGAAGGGACATATAAATCTTTAGCTCATCTGGCGCATAAATGTCTTCTGATGCCAGCTACAACAGTGACACGAGAACACCTGTTCTCACTCTCAGGTGACATTGTAAACAAGAAGTGGGCAGCATTATTTCCTGTAAATGTAAATAAACTTGTCTGAGCAATTGGTTGAATAAGAAGTAGGACTGAGTGGACTTACACGGTCTAAAATTTTACATTATTTTATTTTTGAATCCATTTTGTACATAATTCTGCATTTGTAAGTTCAACTTTCATGATAAAGAGATTGCACTACAGTACTTGTATTAGGTGAATTGAAAGATACTATTTTGGTTTTTTACAGTGCAAATACTTGTAATAAAAAAAAGTGAGCACTGGAAATGTGTATTCTATGTTGTAATTGAATTTAATATATTGGAAAATGTAAAAAAATTCCAAAAATATTTAAATAAATAGTATTCTATTACTGTTTAACAGTGTGATTAATCACAATTATTTTTTTAATTGCTTGACAGACCTAGTTTTGGGGTTTTTTATAATGCCTGCTCCATTCAACAGAGCAAATCCCAGTTTTTCCTCAAAAGTGTTTGATTTATTTTTTTATTTTTTTTTATTTAAAACAACAAAAATTTCATCTTGTCTTGAAAAGTTACATGAGCATATAATGGAAAATAGTTCAGCTTGGAAAGAGCAAATAAATTTAATATAACTTAATTAAGAACCATTTGTGGTTATTACTAAGTTTTGTGTCTTTCTTTGCTCATTTTGGGTTCTATATTCTTCCCTTTAAGGGCAGCTTTCACCACAGTGTGGAGGCCTTACCTATCATTTAAATCCTATCTTAATTGGGAAATCACAGAATCATAGAATATCAGGGTTGGAAGGGACCTCAGGAGGTCATCTAGTCTAACTCCCTGCTCAAAGTAGGACCAATCCCCAATTTTTGCCCCAGATCCCTAAATGGCCCCCTCAAGGATTGAACTCACAACCCTGGGCTTAGCAGGCCAATGCTCAAATCACTGAGCTATCCCTACCCCGCTCAAGCCATCCCTCAAGCCAGACTCTTTTTGACATTAGTGAGAGTTTGTCTTGAGTGAAGACTGCAGGATTTAGTCCTTAAGTGGTGTATAGATACAGAGACGACGCATAACTGTTGATTGTGGGATGGGGAGCACAATTTAAAGGTTCTGGTGGGATTCAGGGACTGGCATATAAATCCTGGTAGAAATCTGGGAAGGGACCTGACCCTGCGTGCCCCCCCCCTCATCACCTTTGCATAAGTGCTTTCATGGAATGCCAGCACTGGGATGAATTTCATCTTTAATGAACCACCATGATCAGTAAAATTATGTACTTTCTTTGTGGGTGAAATTCACTGCATGCAAAGGGGTCTGCACGACACTATGGGTCCTGATCCAAAGCTCACTGAAATCAATGAAAGCACTCCTATGACTTTGTTGAGCTTTACATTGGGCCCATAGTTCAGACAGGCCCAGGCAAGGCACTGTGACTCACTAAAAGCTTCATATTTAATGGCTTCACTGATTCAGGCCACTTGCCTTTGGGCTGAATTTCACTCTCACTATGTAGAAGGTAGCATCAGTTCTTGATATTCCATAATAAATGGGGAGAAGAGCTCTCACTCTCAGATATTTTTAAAGTATTCCAAAGTGTGTCAGAGTGCTGTGCTTGCTGCCAAGATGAACAGTGGAGATCAGCTTTGTTTAAAAAAAAGAGAGAGAAAAGAAGTAACATACCAAAAAGAAATGCTTTTGGATTATTAGTAAATATGTAGTGGGGGACGAGTGTACCAGCCACTATATTGCTTTTGTTATTTATAAGATCCTAGCTGTTTTCAGAGGTGTCAGCATGATGCTTTTCATTGCCTTAATTAGATTAAGAATGGATTAGAGGAACCAAATCCATTATTAAAAAGGCAATTCTACTACATGCTGCAAAATGTAACCGCAGTTCTGTTTTTAATTACTCAGATTCCATTGAAACAAAATATCCTAAGTCCAATTTATAGCTCTGAATATATGGCACTAATTCTGAACCCAAACCCCAAAATAGTATTTTTAAAAAATAAATTAATAAAGGAATCCCATTAAATATATTTCTCATCAGCCAGAAGTGATTACTTTGTTTCAGTGACGCAAACCATCCTAGATGAGAGATCCTCCAGATATATATTAATTGCTTTATTACTTCCATGTCTGGTGTGCGTAAAGATGTAGATTTCTCATATGAGCAATTTCATTGATAGAAGTAGGACATTCTAAATACAAGCACCCCTTCCATTATCATGGCATTATTGTTCTGCATACATCTATATCCTCTGCTGCATCTCTTCTCTTGTCTGTGCACCTTTATCAGTATAAAGCTATGAGGTGTGATCAGTTGTGACTGCATTTATAACAGCTAATATAATAGTTGATGTAGAGTTAACCAAATATGTGCATCATTATCTGAAATTTCGTTTGTATGTTTGTTTTTTGGGGGGGAAGGGAGCAGGTTATTGAGGGTTGCATGCAACTCGTAATGACCTATGTATAGTCTTCACCCTAGCTCCCCACAACAACATTGTTATTTCATACTACTGTGTATTAGAACTCAATGGCAAGAACATCATATATAGGGAAATATAGTCTGAGAAATAGTTGATGGGAATGAGAGGCATATTAGCACTGATTTCTAGAGTAGGGTTTTATCTTCATAATAATGCCTTTGACTCCCATGATACCACAGTTAGGTCTCACAAGTTAACAAAAGATTGGACTGTTGGAAGACTTTTAAGAAAAAATGCAGGGTGGTAGAAGGAATGAAGTGTTGGAGGAAGTCTACTCTGTAAGTGCTGTTATCTGTGTGTAACTATGTGTACATGGCACTGTATAAGGGGTGACCTGTGCCATACAGTTTGCTGAGCTCTGCCCAAATGTGTTATATTCTAAAGACACGTGAAAGCAATGCAATATGAAACAAACGTATCAGTCATGGGATAGCATAAGGCCGTTATAGTGGAAATGCTTTGTGAAATAGCTGGGGAGTTTAGAACGTCTTTGAATGAGGCGCAAGAGGGATTTGGCACACAATCCAACGAAAGAAGAGAAATTCTATCTTAACTCTGTCAGAACACTCCCAGCTCAGTCTTGAAGTACTCTGTCTTATTATTACAGCATGTTCTTTTGAGAGGCTTGCCCTCACGCACACATCTTCTGTGCACTATCACTTGGACATTTCAGCCCACTTTTGCAAGTGCTTTACGCATTAACCTCCACATAGGGGTTCTCTACATGGAACACATGCAAGATCAGGCACCATATTTGTGCTTGATTTGTATATGAAAATGATTTTTTGTGCATGAAGATGCCATCATAGGCACACCCAAGTAATAGTATGCCAAAATTAAACTCAGAAAGTTGCATTTGCACAAAGGCCACAGTTGGAGAGTTTAGCTGTAGCTGACCTTGCTTTCTGTAGATTGCCCACATCTGCTTTTGTATTTTTACACAGACTTTCTATTTACATTAAAATTTCTGGGAGACAGGAAGCTATTGAACTTGTCAGATTTTACTACCAAAGATCAATAATTTATAAAGGACAAGAATTTGTTCAACACTCCATGTTGTCAATGAACATTGTTGGAG
The DNA here is from genome assembly GCF_965140285.1 of Lepidochelys kempii. NCBI lineage: Eukaryota > Metazoa > Chordata > Testudines > Cheloniidae > Lepidochelys > Lepidochelys kempii. Next base: position 28,699,833 of record NC_136387.1, read on the forward strand.
ACTTAAAAAATTGCCTACTGTCGTTTTGCACATGACTTTGATATTTCCTTGAAAAGATTTTATGTTGTTTGTTCTGGTATATTCAGTTGTCTTTTACCTGTTACCATAATTGTCGTCTTTTAATAGGCTTCTTCAGAACAGCACCACAGTAGACTATATGAGCTTCACCTTGTCTTTAGGTCTTGATGAAACAATACTTTTCACTTATTTGAAGAAGTTCATTTATGTTACAAAATGTCAAAGGAAAATCTATTGAATGTGATTGAGCTGCATATTCATGAGAGATTCCTGCTGACAGACGCACATTGTAAGCTATTTTATATAGTGGATCTTCATAAGACTACATTAGTGTACTATATTTTACACCAGTCATAATTTATATTTATTATAAGCAAGCTAGGTGAAATTGAGAAATTAATAAAGTTTATATTTTTGTCCTATTTCAATTATCTGACCTAATGATTGTTGTTAGGGGGCTTATTCCTTCACCCACTTACTTCCCTGGTCCTTCTCACATGAACAGAGAGCAACAATACCCGAAGTCCAAAGGTGCAAACAATTCGATGTTTATTGGGGTGAACTTCCAGCAAGCATGATTCCAGTTTCCTTCCTTAATATCCTCCTTCCCAGCTCTGACACCACAGAGCCTTACACCTGTGTCCCTGTTCCCATTACTATCCTTAGCCAAACATGATTCCAACTTCCTTACTCCCATTCCCTGTTCCCATTTCCCCCTTTAGCAAAACATGATTCCAATTTTCTTACCCCCATTCCCTGTTCCCATCTCCCTCACCCACATGCCCATGCCCACCCCCACCCACACCCAGTCACTTCCTCATTGACTACAGATTATATAGTAAAACTTGAGTTCTGCTTAGCTATACCTTAACCATTTTCCTGAAATTTAACTAACCCATCCTAACATATTGTAACATGATTATGTAACCAATTATATCCCACCACCTTAATTAGTTTACACCCAGCAAAATTAATTATACAGCAGACAGGAACAATCACAGAACCAGACAGAGATTATACAGACAAACAATAGCAAAGTGGGAACTACAATGACAAGACAACACAGAAGTGAGGGTTTCACATCCCAGCTATTGATAAGTGAGTTCTTGCCAGACAGGATGCTATCAAACTAAGTTTCTTTTTACATTTTCTAGGCACTTCCCTTTCTCTGGAGGTGATAGGAACTATCAGGACAGGATTGTATTCCTAACAGCCGAATAGCACCTTATTTCAGTGTGACTAGTTTGGAATGTGAGGATGTGACTGTTCGCTTCCCAGCTTCTGGCTGCCTCTGCTGCTTAGCCAAAGGCCTTAGCCTAAGAACAGGGCCTCAGACTGTCACAGTAAGAGAAGGCCCTTACACCAGCAGACAGTGATTTTGATTCTTTCTTTTATACCTCTATCACTAGCCAAGTGATAAGAATACACCTAAATTCTTAGAGTACAGGCCTTTGCAGACAGGCCTGAATATCTATATCCTAACAATTGTGAAAGATTTTTTTTATTCAGCAAAAGAGGGCAACTCCATTTTTCTCTAAATAAGTTGTTAAAATAATAAGGTATCTTGATAAAACTCAAACCATAGTTCATGCTGCTCTTATATTTTTGTTCATGCCCTGAAGTACAGTATGCTAAAAATAGGGGACAGGAGGGGAAGATCTCCAGATATGACAGTTGTTTAAAGTAGTGTTTGCAGTGATGGAAATGACAGCTGCTCCCCAGGGAGGAAAAAACAGCCTTTACAGTCATTCTGCTCTGTGTATGTACAAATCCAAAAAACTGGAGAGAAGCCCACTTGAGTTGGGATTTCATCACTTTGTTTATTTTGGTTTTTTTTCTCTTTTACTTGTTTCTGTCTCTTTGCTTCCTTTGGAACTGTTGCTGACTTCCCTACATGCACAGTCTGTCAGCGATTCTGTCTTTTCTCGGGTTTATGAGTGTGCTTTTTAATGAAGGCCTATGGAAATGATTTTTTTTTTTTTTTTAGGAAGGAAAAATAAAAAGGAGGATGCTAGGCAAATGCAAATTTAAAAATTCACTTGCATTACAGTCCCTTAAATGCTCTGGTTTTTTTTGTTTGTTTTTAAAAAAATCTTTTATCAAAAGTGGGATGCTTATTGCTGTGATTGAAGCAATGCCAATTACTATATCATCAACATTTGTCCTTATTGAAAAGGCTCACAGTGATTAAACCAATAGAAATTACTATAAACAAACCTACAAAATATATTAGAGAATTATAACCCCGCTAAGGAATTGTATAGGTTAGTTTAAAAAAAATAGAAAGATTGTCCTTCCCTATTAAATTCTATGGACTTTTCAATAAGGTCGGCGTGTTTCAATTTGGTGGTAATTGGAGGGAATCTGTCTCCAGATTCTAAAGATCTTTATTTTAACTCCTCTGTCCATTTTCTGAGTGTTCTGTTTTTGGAGAGGCACTGTTTTTTTGTTTTTTTTTTTGCTTTGCTACTGCAACAGATACCACTGGCTAGTAAAGCAAAAACAAGTTACCTAACCTCTTTATTTGACCTCATGTGCCAATAGCATTGAGGACATTTTCAGTGACTCTGGGAGACGAACATGGAAAAAAGAAACACAGACCATGTTAACTTTAAAGGGACACACACAAAAATAAAGGGGGCATCCTTATGTCTGAATATTTTTTCCTATAATTGTTCCAAATTGCCCTTTAGATTAATATGACTGAAGGCTTTTTCCTCTTTTTTTGTTTGTATGTCCGTTTGCGTATGCTCAATTTCTGTATTTATTTTGTTAAGCATTTTCCTCTTGTGGTGGTTGGAGACTTCTACACAATAAAGGAGAAAGGAAAATGTTTATAATATTGGAAAATATGATTGTAAAACCACAAATGTTAGATGGGTTAGATGTGCTACCAGAAATGACTTAGTTAATTTTTTTTAATTGTCTGTCTTCCATGTTTACTGTCATTAAAAGCAAATGAAAGAGAAAACATCAGGTTTTGCTAAATAGAATATGATAAAATGTATGGTCCTGCTTCTATTAATGTAATAGTAAAGTTTTTGTGGAGTCTAATAAGAACAAGAATCTGAACCAATTTCTCTGCTGGTGTAAATTGACATAACTCCATTAATTTTGATGGAGCAGTGCCAATTTATACCAGGAGACAATTTGTACATTTCTACTTACTTTGGGATAGAAACCCAAAATTTATAAGATTGTTTTAACTTTTGCTGTAAACAATGATCAAGAAAAGATCATTGTTGCTCATTGTGTCTTTTAAAGCACCCAATTCAATGCTTAACAGAGAATCCACTTTCCCTGCTGCCTTTTCCTTCTGTTTCTCTTTTCCCGTTCTGCATCTCCAGCCCTTTAAATATGTTTTGCTAAAAATAAACAAAGAAATAAAGCACACCCCAAATGCTCATCAAAACATCTCCTTTAATAAGGAAACCTATGTTACTTTGGAAAGATTGTCCATAATGCTTTCTGCTGATTATGAGCTCACCGCTTGCTAAGATGTTTTCCTTCAGATATCTGCTTTAGAGAATGCTTCTGTATATGGCACTGACCTGGAAATGCATCATGCTTTACAGGTAATAGAACATTTCATTCTGAATAGAGAAGTCCCAGTGGAAAGAGAGGCTTCCAATACAATTGAGTGATCTTAATAATGACCCAAAGGGCAATAAAAGTGAAATGTCTTGATTTTTATTTTACAAATTTGGAATTCAATAAATATAACACAGGCAATATTTAAAATATCTTCCTGTGAAATTGGTTGCAGTTACTTGGTTTTGTTCATTTGTACAAGATTTGCTAAATCTAATAAAGAAATGAAATAAGGGAATGAAATAAGTCAATGCAAGTTCCTTAATAAAATCTGTATTAAAGCAGAATAATAATTAAAAAAAACTATAAAAAATTGTGAGCAATAACCTAGACGGTACTATATCAGCAGCTTGTTCTTTAAAAAGATTTGAGGAAAGCTCATGTTCTTTTAATGATTTGATCTTTTCCCCTCTTTTTTGATTTACAAATGGCCAGTTTAGATGATACAATATTATGATGCTAGATTTGAATATAATCATCTCGTAGTCAAGCTTTGGCTTGTGGGGTGTGGGGAAACTGGGGTGTGGGGAAACTGGCTGCCAACTAGGGATGACCTGATTTAGGAATCAGGGTGGGACTTGCGGACCTGATGCTGACTCAGCTGAGGCAACAGTTGTTAAAGTGATGCGCTCAGTCCCTGGGGATAGGGTACTGGCTGTGCAGTTTACAGATCCCCTCCTAGCTAATCTGAAGAATAGCCATGACATTGACTCCAGAGGGAGTTGTTTGGCAGTCTTCCCTGTTAGAGGGGAAAGGTGCTGTAATTAGTGCCAATGGAACATGGGGGAAATGCACTGGAAAAGGCTGGATTTTATTAAATAAAATTAAATTAAATGTTTTCATCAATAGCTAAACAGCTAACAACATGGAACTGTATGAATTAATTATCAAAAACCTTTGTGCTTCTGCAATATACACTCTGAGTAAATGCAGCTCATGACAAAATACAGCCAGTTCTGTGATACATATATAGATTGCTATGAAATATAGATAAATAGACTGAAGAGTGCCATTTCTGTCCTAAAAAGAAAAGGAGTACTTGTGGCACCTTAGAGACGAACCAATTTATTTGAGCATAAGCTTTCGTGAGCTACAGCTCACTTCATCGCATCCGATGAAGTGAGCTGTAGCTCACGAAAGCTTATGCTCAAATAAATTGGTTCGTCTCTAAGGTGCCACAAGTACTCCTTTTCTTTTTGCAAATACAGACTAACACGGCTGTTACTCTGAAACCTGTCATTTCTGTCCTGTTCGTTTTAGCTTCTTATTAATACCTTTTCCATTTTATAGGGAACAGAGTAACTAAATGCCCTGTGTTGGTTCCTAGAAGGCTATTTGTCATCCAAAGACTTGTGCCATTGGCACTATTTACATATATTAGTTTCTTACAAATTTAATGGAGGATTAGATTTTTTCCCCTTTATACCAGTGGTTTTCAACCTTTTTTCATTTGCGGACCCCTAACAAATTTTGAATGGAGGTGCAGACCCCTTTGGAAGTCTTAGACATAGGATCCGCAGACCACAGGTTGAAAACCACTGTTTGATGGTCACAACAACCTATTGCAGACTCCTTCTTAGACATAGTCTGCGGACCCCCAGGCTGAAAACCACTGCTTTATACACCCTCAGTAGTGCTTATTGGTGTTCATAAATGACATTCCCCTGACAGAAATCATAAAAATATAATAATGCTAATTAAAGAATATTTACAAAACATTGGTGTTAAACCAGTGATGAATTTCCTAGTTTTTCTTCTGTTCAAGATACAGCTCAGACTGGCATAGCACACAAATTAAGTTAACACTGTAACATAAGGTCTTCTAAATTTGGGGCACCACCAAAGCTTTCTGTTCATAGTGTCCAGTACATGTGTACTGTGCTTAGTATATGCAGGTCTTTTTTTTCCTCATTTTAAAATACAATGCCAATTTTGTTGAAGTAGCTGCTTCACTGCAGGCAGTGGATTTCAGGGTGATTATTGTACTTTCCATGGCTTATAACGCTACCTAAGGCACGCTGTGATCACCCAGAAATTCACTGCTTGTCATGTCTTGCTGCTTCCAAATAGGTAGCCAGATTAATAATAGACTGACAGAATATAAAAAACAGTTATTTTGAGCAAGATGAATGTTCTTTGTATTTTAGTTTTAAAACTTTCTTCATGCATTTAAAAATAAATTGCCAGTGTATTTTTTTGTGTTGTGTTTCAATGACCAGAACACATTTGAACCCAGTAATTTTCTGTTTTGGATGACCTCCTAGTCAAATCACATTTCTGCCTTAAAAGCTTGAAGTTTAAAATGAGATGCTTACCCCACTTCTGTAGCCTACTGTAGCAAAAACTGAAAGATCATTCTTGTGATTGAGAAAAGAAATCTATTTTTTGGGGAGAGGAAGTAAGGAAGCTGAGTGAAAACAGACTCTGGACTTTTAGAAAGTCTGTGAGAGCAGGTACATTGTATAGTTCACTTAGTGTACATGGTGCTAAAATTACCAGTAGTCCTCTTTTTGTTTTGGCCCCTTTTCTGTAAGAAGTAAAGCCAGCCTAGTAATAGTTTTCTCTGCTGCCATGTGGATGATTTTGGTTCCTTCCCTGTCCTAATCTCTTTCTACTATATCTAGCAGGGATTAAGTGTTTTTCTGAGGTATGCTTCAAGCGTACATCACTGAGGGAGAAAGATGACTTGCACCTGCCAAAAATCACCCCTATGTCCAAATGAGGAATAGAGTTTTTATCCTTCATGGGAAGTGCCTCCTAAATCTGCCACTGCCCAAATCACTGAAATTGTGACTATAACCAGGGTAGGGGTTATACCGCTGGAAAATGAGTATTCGTTTTTTTATGGTCTGTGATCAAACCATAAACACCAACTAGATGGTACAAAATCTTTGCAGTTTTTCCGCAGTCATATTGTGAATGAAGAAATAAGAGACTTCATAAGTGAAAAGGCAACAGGCAATAACATATGTTATTAGATTAGAGATTAACAGGCATGTTAGTCACTATGATATTGTTACTTCATGCAGGTCCCAAGGACAATAAATGACTACACCCTAGGGTGATATGACCTGCTTATTTTTCTGTTAGGAATTGGATCATTTCTCAGGCAGTCCATCATCAGTGCCCAAGTACAAGTAACTTAGTCCCATGCTATAACTGTATATTTGAATTTGAGAAGGAAGTCATAACTGAGCTCACTGTCACAATCCTACATTACTAGCACAAACATAACCCCTAAAATTTGTGACAAATAAGATTATAAAGAGATAGTCCTCTCTGCATGTACCTTCAGATCAGTAGGGAATACGAAATGATTGATGTCCATTTGCCTTATGAAAGATTGCATACTCCTTCCATTAGTGCAGGTGCTGATCAGCAATTAACAGAATTAAACAGAACCAATTGTAACACATCCTCACCTCTTCTTGCTGTGCTTTTCTTTTGTCAGGATCCTTCTGTTTGCTTCTCACTTCTTTTCTACCAAGCATCTCTTTCCCTCTTCAAATTTTGATTTTCAAACACATTTCTGCCACAAACCCATTATACATTTTTTCTCTGTTGTCTAGTATATGCATTTCAAAACTCTGAGAAATCAAACTTTAAATATTTGCATACAGGAAATATTGTGTTACCAAAGTGGGGTTTTTTTTCCTGCTCATTTAAATTACCCATTCTTTACATGGACAGAATAGCTTTCAAACACAGGAATAAGACATGGAAAATGTAAAAATTAAAAGGAATTTACTATTTTTATTTTTTTATATCTGATGTGAGTTTAGGCCTGATCTAACAAAGCACTTGAATACATACTTAACTTTAAACATGTATTACTTTTGACTTTGATGGGACCATACATGCTTAAAATTAATCATGTGCTAAATGATTTGTTGAATCAGGACATTACAGAAGAGGAAGCGAAGTATCTGTACTGGTTTTTGAATACTACCAGTGACTTTAGTATAATAAATATGTATGTGGTACATATTAATTTTTGCACTTACTGCTGCATTCTCCACATTAAAAATAAGTGGGAGTGAGGAAGGGGAGGAAGAGGGAAGGGAGTCTGAACAAGTAAAACATAACAAAGGGAAAGAAAGATCTCACCTTAATGTGACAATTCCTGTTATATATTTCAGTCCCAAGAATTAGAAGGTCACATAATATAAATCTTGTAATTTATAGGTAGATATTTACTTTGCTTGATATAGAAGATAATGATTCAGCAGGATAATCTGTGTATATGGGATATAGAGTGAAAATATTATGTTTAGTCCATTGTGTCAGTTACTCTATGGTATTAATAAGGTTAGGTCATGCAGGATATGTATTTACTGGCTTAGGCTCCCATTTGTAATGAGCTTTGCATGTCTCAGTGATCTGCCTGCACATAGCTCATTGCATGATGATGGGAGTGCAGTCAGAACTGAAACTGATGTATCCCATATAGGCTGTATTCTTTTGAATCAGAGTGTTAGCAATATAATTCTTTATTACACAAATACAATTTAAACTGTCAGATGGTACTCCCATTGCATGCTGCACAAATGTGTTAAAATTTGCTATTATGTTTAATCAGGAGAATCTGCAGCAGTCATAATCATATAGAATATTTGCAATGGAAATCTAAACCTCTCTGATTTGTAGCCTTACACTCGTTATTGGCAATGTGTTCAGATATTTTTTTTAATCCCTTCAATGTGAAAGTTTCTGAATTAAGTTCCTAATATAGTTATAAAAAGTCCAACAGCTGTGAGAAATTATGATACAAGCATATCAATCCATGTGCAAACAGATTTATACAGCAAGCTCCAGTACTCTTGCTAACTTTCTGCTGCAATAATTGAACACAGTCTGATGGATTTGTTAGTAATTTCACTATGATTTTTCCCTTTAATTATCATTTGCAGTTACCCATTTTTACAATGATTAGTAACTGCCTAAAAGTATCAATAGCAGGAATAGAATTTGGGAGAGTTTAATGGACACATTATTCTAAGCATTTGCTCATATCCTAATTAAGCTAAATTATAAAGGTAAAAGAGAGTAGAGTATGTAATAAACACCAGCTTGCAAAAGTTAATCTAATGCTAAAAAAGTAGAGCTTTGTAGCCTTGTATTTTCTATATGCTAAATTGGCCATCCTGTAAGTGCACTAGAAACTTGGATTGTGGGGGAGAATAAGTGTGAGAATACTTTCCCTCCTTCATACCTGTTGTACTGGTCCGTGGATGGTCATAGTTCCTGTACTCTGGAGAATTCTCTCCTAATACACCTGTAGGCACAAATCCCAAATAAGTCAAAAAGCAAGGAGGAGGTCTTGGCCTTAGCCCTCATTCCACACTGACTAGCATTACTAGTGGGGTGCACAGGGAAGGAGAGCACAGTGTGTTATCCTAAAGGATGGTCTGTCTGCCTCTCTCCCCTTCCTCACCACAAAAAACCTTTCTGAAGCACATCCCTGCCGGAGCTCCCCTTGAGATAGTGACAGCTGTGGACCACTCCTTGTGCACCACTTTGCATCATTTAAACGCTCTGCCCTGTACATTGAGGCATCTAAGGGTATGTCTACACTGTGCAACAAGTTATACCACTTTTATTAAACTGCTGGAATTAAACCGCTGTTGCCTGTCCACACTGTGCTCCTTTTGACGGTGGAGTGCATCCACATTAGCAGCGCTTACAACTGCAAAGAGAGCAGTGCATTGTGGTAGCTATCCTACTGTGCAACTGGCCACAGGCTGCTTTGGGAAGGGTTTGCAATGCCTCATGGGGCAGGCACAGCATCACATGATGCAAGTTTCCCAATCTCATTGTTCCATAGGCATCCTACTACACTGCCAGCTGCTTTTCAACTGCAGGGGGTAGGCAGAGTGTGTGACAGGGAGTGTGTATGTATGTACGGAGGGGGGAGGAAAGACCACGTTTTGGGGGACAGCGAGTGTGTCAGCATGCTGTCTTGTAAGTTTAGACAGCGGCAGGAAGCAACCAGTCCTGAGGCAGGAGGAGGGGTCAGCCCCCTTCTCCCTCCCCAGTTTGCTGCACAGCAATCTCTCACACACTCACATACACACTCACACACACACAGACACGCCTGCCTCTGTGTTCAACAGCCGGAGCATTCCACATTAATGGTTTGCTTTGTGTCCCTGAGCAGATGCACGGCTGTCAGAAATGGAGCTTTGAAAGGGGAGGGGCGCATGCCTTCAGGGCAGCCAGCTGAGCTCAAAACAGTGAGCAGAGCGGCCACTTGAGGGATTATGGGACAGTGTTTACACTGCCAATACAGCACTGGATCCTCTGCACTGTAAGCCTTATGTCGTGGTTTTTTTGCAATGCTGCGACTGAGGAGTTTCTGCACACTAAGTGGCGTGGCAATGTGTACACCTCAAGAGTTACACCGCAGAAAGCTGCTTTACTTTGCAGAAACTTGCCAGAGTAGACAAGGCCTAAATATCTGCCTTTACTCAAGCACTCTGACTTCAAATCAAAGATAGGGAGAGCACAATGGCCTGGAGTGAAACATGGGATGGTTGGTTTATCTGCTGGGGTTACTAGCAAGGAGCCTGAAAGGGTTTCCGTAACCATGGTTGTCAGGGCGTGGCTAATTGTGAAAAGACAATCTTTCAGTTATCATGTTCCTCCTTTCAGCTCTTTAGTAAGGCATCCAGAAATTTGTCAGAAAACTGCAGAAGAGAAAAGAGCGCTTCGCTATCTTCAATATAGGCTTGCTGTCTTGTTATTTTTAGTGTCAATAATCATACAACAGAAATGCTTAACTTCTGAAAAAGGCAGCAGTGGGGCGGGATAGTAGCAGCACTTGCCATAATGTTTTGGTAACTCAATCTCAGATGATAAAAGCTTAGTTATTGATGATGGTACAGAAATGACCAAAAACTTGTATAGACATTCATAAATCATTTAAGTGTGAAGCAATGTAGCTCACTGTGCAATAGGAATGTAACTTGCCAAGCCCACTGAATTGTATAATCACCCGTCATTCCTTAGAGCTCAGTTGTTGTCCGTCATTGGGAAGGGGGGAAGAACAGGACTGTCTGCCAGGGAGAAGTTGTATAGGATGAAAATTGGCTAAGAGGATATAAATGTAATTAGGGAACCACATTTTCATGACTAGTGAAATTAGCACCCGTTTATACATGTTATACACTTGAACCCTTGTTGACATCCTGAGGATGGGAAAATGTATCTGCTAATCAAAACATGTAATTATATCCTATGAAGCTGAAGTAACACACTGAATCCTTGCACATCGTGGTGTTAATGAACAAGGAAACTCATTTACCCAATCACCTCAAATTGTCCTTTCGCGCTTTATCCCAGCTCTCCAAAGGAAGAGAGATCAGGAGGGTGCTGAAGTGGTTAAGCATTTAATCTACAGAGAGACAGACATTGGATGGACTGTCAGTATTGACATCACTTGAAAAAAAGAAGAAGCTGTCCTCGGAGGAGGAAATCCTGAATGTAGAATAGACAAAGACAGACTAAGTATCATCTCATTGGAGAAGTGAGATTGCTGGTGGACCCATCATCACATTTAGGCAATTGACAGCTTTTAATATCCCAGAGGTATGAGCTGTAGTCTATTGGCTATCCTTGGAAGCCATGTCTGCAGGGTTGTTTTTCTAAAGTAAGAGTTCCTGATTTAAAAAAAGAAAAATAGATATGTAAATGGATTGGACACACAATGATTTTGTTCAATAAGGGGAAATTATACGTATTATTATGTTTAATAATACTTTGTAAGCTTGATGGTGTGATAAAAGACTAATCTTCCTAGCATGCTTTGATTTTGCACTTTGTATTCTAAAATACTGAACGCACCTGGTGGGTGTGCTTGCAATAGAGAGAAGAGTAATCATAATGCAAAAGAACATTTGATTCAGTCTGCAAGTAGAAAAACAAATAATTGTTTAACAATTAAATGGAGTGGCTACAGAAGTAGTTTTCACAGAATCACATGGAGGGAGATGGAGGGAGAGGGTTGTGTGCAGCACCTTGGTCACAAGTTAAGTGTTTGTGTAGTGGGGGCGAGTAGGCTGGAGCAGACATGAACTCACTTGATGTTAGTATGGCATTAAAACCCTCTGAATTATCAGTCCTCTTTTTTTCAATTTCATGTCATCTCTAGGATCAGGGTGGTGATTGCGATCCAGGTACTAAAGAAAACAAATGAACACCTCTGCTGTAGGACAGGTTAAATCCAGCTTCAGAGTCGAGCTTTGCCATCACCATATCTCATATAATAGCTAACACTGAATTATCTTTTTAAGTTCTCCCCTTGTCATCTTTTTCTTTTTAAATTAATCAAATAAACTAAAATATTGAGGTTATGACACCCCTGCTTGACCCTCTTTCCTATCCTGTTCCCCTTCTAGCTGCAATATTTGGTGCAATTGAGGAGGGTTATTATTTTTTTTATCCAAGATAATTAAAATTAAAAAAGAGAAAAATAGTGTACATAATATACTTATTAATTGAGGTCCTCTGAAAAAAGTGGTAGTATAAAAATGCATTAAGTAAAGTAATGCAGTTAAATTAACATTTTTAGTATTAAGATGACTGTTAGAATGCTGAAAATGAGCAGAAGATTCATTACTTTTAATATTTGAAGGTAAATTAATTCAGTATCTCATAGTTCTGTTGATTTCATTTTCCTTCCTATTCTAATTTCATGTCAGTGAGATTGCAGTAATATTTACATATTGTCTTTGCTGCATGCAATATAGTTACTGTCTTAAATTTCCCACCTGGATCCATTTAATCTTATAATAGTTTTTTTGGATGTAGACTTGTGGAACATCATAAATGTTCAGGGAAAAGAGTACCACTGTGGGCTTTGGAAATTACATTAAAAACATCCTGTATATGTTTTAAATAAAAATGAGATTGTGTAAAGAATATTAACTAAACAAACTGGTATGGTAATATGCAATTTACACTGAATCCCTACATCTGTCAGCGTAGATGCACTGGTGCATGAATTTTCTGCTTGTTCTTCTTACTATTATTTATAAATAAAAATGTGCTAAGTGCTCTCTTGTGCATAGACAAAATTCTGCTTTCTGTGGTATGGTTCTGAATTCTATGGTCAGGCTACAAGTCATCATAAAATAAATCATCAGAAAGCGAACCACTTGGCACAACTGTTGTGTTCCAAGACTGGTTCTCTCAAGTTGTGCTAGGCCCTAACTCTCCACTCCATGAATTATAGTGGTGGGAGTAGGGAAGGTTTACAAATCCTGTTTTCAGGCAAGGCTTTAAAATTGGGGTATGATCGATCCTTTTCTCTTAGCAAGTGCTTCCTGGATCTGCTCGTGGCCCTATGCACACTCCTTCTTTGACTACTTAACCGTGTATAGTCTAACATTGAGACTGTGCAGAGATCATGTAGGCATTCCTGGCTAGCGAAAATGCATGTGTAAATTAACATACTGTTTTGATGAAAAGTGCCAGAATGTGGCTCTTTGACTGTAGAATTTCCAGAATCATCAGAGATAATCAAATCATACATCAGTTGACCAGATTCAGATTTTGAGTCCTTTGAGTTCAGTAAAAATACAGTTGGCAGTAAAAATACAGTTTTCTTCTTTCTTTCTTTCTTTTATTTTATTTTCTAATTATTGTTTTGCCTCTTGAGAGCCTCTGTACAGCAAGGATGTCTTTTGCTGTGGGTGTCAGGATTAAAATAAAATAAAAAAATGAATCTTTTAATAACTCTCTTATACAGTTTGCAGATGCTGTCCAGTAAGTAACAGTTTTACAGGGTTTTATCAGTGTCATCTTGCACAAAGAAAGGTCATAAAGTTAAACTTTGATATCTTTATATTTTTGAAAAGGTTACTGCAGCAGATGCATATTTCCTTCTTGCACCATCCAGGGTAATAGGTTTGACCCTGTAGCTATGCCTTTCTCTGAAAGGTATGTATTATTATCCTTGGGTATTATTTCCTGATGATATCTATGTACTGGGTCATTATCGAGAGGCTAGCTTGTTTCTAAAAGATATGATTAAATGTGTGGTGATTTTTAAAAAAAGTTTCAAGGGCTGGTTGTGGAGTAACTAGAACAAACAGGAGGATTCTAAAAGAGCTGAGGGGAAAAAAAGCCTTATAATTATGAAAGGCTCGTTAAAAATGAATGTGCTATGGCGAACTGTTCACCACTGACTAGGTATGAATTATATCAAAATGTGTTACCTTTTAAAGACTTAGCTCCTGCATAAAAAGCTTAGTTATTGATGATGGTACAGAAATGACCAAGGAACAATTTATGCCCCAAACTTGCATACAGAGCCACTGTTGACAGCTCTGGGATCAGAGGGCATAATAAAGTCATAATGATTTTACAGTAGGGTAAGTAGGGTAAATACAGATTTAAGGAATAAGTATCTGATATAGTTAAACTGCCTTAAACTTAGGGTGTATTTTATTATTTGTGTTCTAATAAGGCCATTGTTTTCTTGTTTTCAATCGTACTCAAGCTCATTTAAACACCTCCCTCTGCACACACACTTCAAATTCCATGTCTCCCGACCATGTCTTTCTCAAAGAGAGAGTGGGGTGTACGTAAGTTTATGAAATCAATGAAGAGCAAGGAGATATACAGAGTTGAAGCCAAACTTATTTCCCTGTGGTGCCCCACTATACTGCTGGCATTGCAGCAAGTGTACAATGTAAAATCCGCTCCTTTTCAAAGCTGTTTGCAATAATTGTATGTAAGCAGTGTCAGGATGAGCTCCACCCTGACATCTGGTGGTGAGGTGTGGCAAGTTGTGGAAAAGAACTTCAGGGGCTGATCTCATTTGCATAGGCACACCCACCACGCCTAGAATGAGACCATAGCTGCCCAAATGGTCACTTTGGCTGCTGTGGGATCCCCAGTGTCTCTGTTATTGGGGCAGGAAGAATAAATTGTTATTACCCTGATTATGGGAACTGTGCTTGGAACTGTACGTGGCCTTTTGTTATGATGGAGGGATTCACCATCAACTAAGTAGCACTCGCTAGGCAAGGGTCATGGGTTCCAAAACTATGTGAATGGAGAGAGGCTGGGGACAAGTATTAATACTTGGTGGCATGGGCCCCTTGGTGAGGGCCTTACATGCTGATTGCACTTCCTCCTCTCTCCACTGTGGAATATCAGAGCTAATTTTGGTTTCATTAGAAGTCTAGTTATAGGCTGCTGAGCTCACTTTGGGCTGACAGTGCACCAGCACTGGGGCTCCCCTACTATAAGCTGAATTCACCTAAGAGCTGAAATCACTGAGTGTTGTGTTAAGTAGTGGGGGAGCCTGAAGATATATTGTGGAGCAGTTTGCGGGACGGCTGGTGAAGCAGTTCGACGCGGAGCAGTGTGTGGATGGCAGGAGCTGCTTGTGGGCCGTGGAGCTGAGTGAAGGAGTTCGTGGGGCGGCTGGCGGAGTGGAGCGCAGCTGAGCGAAGGAGTTCGTGGGGCGGCTGGTGGAGCAGAGCGCAGCTGAGCGAAGGAGTTTTGTGGGGCGGCTGGCGGAGCGGAGCGCTGCTATGGAGCTATGGGGCGGTCAGCTTCAGATCACGTAAGGTGCCTCTTACCCCCGTCCCATTTCCACCCAGGTTGGGAGGTAAAGCTCCGCCGATAAACTTTCGAACTCTGGGGCTGCCCTGACCAGGGACAGAGACTTTTGGGGCATTGGACTTTTGGGACTTTGGGTGATTTGGGGTTGCTGGACTCAAGAACCAAAGGGAAAAGGGCATGCCCCAATTTTCCTGGGGTGGGGTTGTTTTTGCTCATGGGTTGTGTTATGAATCCGGTTGGTGGTGTTTCCCCAACATAATGCCACATTGTTTCTCTCTGTTATTAAAAGACTTTTGCTACACTCAGACTATGTGCTTGCGAGAGGGGAAGTATTGCCTCTTGGAGGCGCCCAGCGGGGGTGGTATATATTTGTCCCAGGTCACTGGGTGGGGGCTCGAGCCGGTTTGCATTGTGTTATTGGAATGGAACCCCTAGATATTGAACCCGGCCCTTGTTGCTGCCAACTCTGACGGGCAGAAGGGTTACATGTATGAGAGTCACTTCTTAAACATGTTTATGGTTAGTATCTACATTACCCAGTGGTGGTAATAATAAATAACAGTAGAAAGTCATTGTCCAGAGAAGCATGGTATACAGATTTTGAAAGATTTAAAATCAAATAGAAAAAAAGAAAATCCATATGGAAACACATTGATTCAGCATATGCTTCTTTGCTGCAATAGTGATTAATGTATGATACACAAATGTAAACATTTGATTGTATCAGAACCCACAAATCCAGGAGGATGCACAGAATCACCAACACTACTTCACCTCTGCTCCAAAATCATTACTGCTACCTCTTTTGTAGCTCCCTGCCTGCCCCCTTCCTCCTTTACCCTCAGCAGAACTTGGAATCTACAGCAAGTCATTTGAAAGTCTGTTTGATGTCAGTCTCTAGTGGCTAGCTGTGTGCGACTGTTCACTCACTGAAGTCAGATGGATGACTGTCCGGAAAAGAGAGCAGGGGGGACACACATCACAGGCTTTGATCTCTCCTGACTCCCTGTGGAATTCTTCCACCTTTTCATGTTGGGGATCAGTTAATTATTAGATGAAATTGGTTTGGGGACCAGAAATCATTTTGAAGACTCAGTTCTCATGCTGATGCTATATGTTCTTTGATCTGTGTGGAACTACAGATTTAGAAGACCTCAGTACACAGCATATTCTGTAAGTGGGTGAACCTTACTTGCAGAAGTGAATTAGAACAATTGCAGGCGCCCCTACCTACGAATAGCCCTACTTCTAACTTAATTGCAAAAATTTTCTCCCTCGCTAGACCATAAGGGTGCTATTATTACAAGTGTCATTGTTTGTAGATAACAGCCTTGTAGAATTTATTAACTGTAAACATCATACATACTACAACACAGACTCAGTATTAATGTCTTCTTTTTAACATGTACATCTACCTTGGTTTCCAATTTCACTAAACTCCTTGTTGACATTTCTCATGTTACACTGATTATTCTTGGTTCTCCAAAATCATTTTTAATGAAGATGGAATAAATTTCCATCTTTCCTCCCAGTTTTAAGATACACATAACCCCTAGTAGTAATAATCGTTGGTTTAACTTTCTGGCGGTGTTTGAATCATAATCTTCTAAGAAAGGGTTCAGGTATTGGACCGGATAATGCTGTTCCCGTGATTTATTTATTTTTTCTTTAAACAGAATGTCTACCACCAGGCTGATGCATGTGTAGTTTATAACATTTAACAAACGCAAAGAATCCATAAGAGGTCGTGTATGCCTTCTAATCTTATCTCATGGCACATTTTAATTTTAACTGGAGAGCTAGTGGATTCAAATAATATTATATAATAATATTTTATGTAAAAGAAAAGGAGTACTTGTGGCACCTTAGAGACTAACCAATTTATTTGAGCATAAGCTTTCGTGAGCTACAGCTCACTTCATCTGATGCATAAAAGTGGAAAATGGATTTTATGCATCAGATGAAGTGAGCTGTAGCTCACGAAACCTTATGCTCAAATAAATTGGTTAGTCTCTAAGGTGCCACAAGTACTCCTTTTCTTTTTGCGAATACAGACTAACACGGCTGCTACTCTGAAACCTGTCAATATTTTATATGTTTAGAACGCTGAGTTCCAGAGACAACACAAAAAGAAAGTAGAGGGTGAATTGTCCACAGAAGTATGAGCATTCTGAACATATTTCATGCTGTTAGTAGGTGCAGCAATGTGGCTTACCTTTTGAACAAAAATACATTGATATACATAGCCCCCCTCCCCCAAAAGATTAGAAACAAGGAAAAGAGTGATCCTGCCAAGCTAATAAAATAGAGCTAAACATTACACAAATTAGAAATAAACAACTAGTTCTTTTCTGTTCAGTACATAGGCCCTTCTAAGGTGAGGGAAAATGTATCTTGTCATTTCCTTGTACTTTGTTTTCAGTGCTTGTATTTCAATATCTTTTCTGGATATTAAATAACTCAATATCTAGGTCTTTGTAGCGAGGAAACTTGGTAGCACAGATGTTAGTTTTACTCTAGTATTCCCAATGGTAAAGTTGCCTCCAATTTGGCATGTATTATTAATAAAAGGTGCTAAATAAATAAATCATAGAAGCAATTAAAGTAATGAAAATAAATGCTAAACAACCATTGCTGAGAACTGGCTTAAGTATCGTTACTTCATTAGCTATGGGTTTTAAAACAATGCTAAGTAGATGTTCTACTTGTTTTGCTAGTCAGTGCAATTGGAATCTCAGTCATTTGATTCAATTCCTCAGTTGCTTGTATGACCAAGTGTTGGTTCCTATTGATAACAGTCAGCATCATAGTAACTCTCCAGCACTCTGAATCACCATAACATTTACTTAAGACTTTAAAACTTCAGAGAACAAGGCACATGCAAGTAACCTGGAGCACAATCTGCATCACCTTCCAAGTGTGAGGTTCTTAACACACAACTCAGCATTTCAATGAAGAACTCCAAATTATTTGGTGTGAAGAATACTGTTATTTAAAACTTTTTTAAAGCATATTTACAATTGTACCTATTCTAATCATGTCCTACTCTAATCAGTACACTGGTATAGCTGGAGTAGTCTTGTTTTGAAATTTTGGGCCGCACCTTAAGGATATGCCTATGCTGCAGTTGAAGGTGTTGTTGCAGCTCAGGTAGGCATACCTATGCCAGCTTTAATCTAACAAACATGTCTAAAAATAGAGAAGATGTGACAGCAGTCACTTCAGTGGGAGCTATACAAATTGGCCTGGGCCCTGTGTACATGCTTGCGTTGCTAGCCCATACTGCAGTTTGTACCACCATTTCTTCTCTCCTCTTTTTAGTAATGCTCGCTAGATTAAAGCTTGAGCTGCAGTCATGCCTTTATTTGTAGGGCAGATATACCCTAAGAGTCATGGCACAGAACTTTCGCAGCCCGAAAGTGTGTGTGTGTGGACAGGTGTTATAATGGCTTTGTTACCTTTGCATTCTCTCAATTCTGGGATGCTCTGGGGCCCAAGGAGCCTCCAGAATAATTTTAAATTTTAAATAAAAGTCAGTCCCCACCTGCATATGGACCCACAAAATTTGTACAGTGGTACATGCTGTGGTCACACTCCTGGCCGGCCTCTCACACTGCTAAAAGGTCTTGCTTAGAGGTTCTCATAAAACAGCTTGAGGCTTGTCTTCTTCAGTTCCTGTGACTTGGAAATTTTCCTCTGGCCAGATCAAGGGCTTTTAGAGTTCCTTTAAGCTATTCTAGCCCTTCTTATTTGGCATAAACAGGATGGAGCAGTGGTTAGAATCACCCTATGTGGTTAGAAGTGGTATGATGCTAGCCTGGTTTTCAAAGATGCTGAGCACACCCATCTCCCATTAACTTCAGTGGTAGATGAGATTGCTCATGTCATAATGTTTCACCCATTCTTTATGTATTAATGAGTGGGATTTTCAAAGCACTCAGCACTGTGCTAACTCTACTCTTTTTAAATCAACAGGAGCTGAGTTAAGTCACCGCTGAGTACTTTTTAAATTCCCACCCATGCTGTACAATGAACCATGTGTAGGTCCACATGACATTTTTTTTTTTTGACGAACCGGAATATCCGGAGATTCGCTATGCATACCATTGCCTCACTTCCTTATGCACATGGCACTATTCATTATGTCAGCATGAGAATCAGAGGGTTTATCACCTCTCTGTGAACATGGTCCAGAATTTGGCAGATACGTGCAGATTATTTCAGGGAATGTAGTTAGAATCGGTCCAGTGAAGTCAATAGGATCTGAGTTAGGTCAATGCTATGTTCTTTTGAAAATCCCAATCTATTGATCTTTGTTATTGGCTTACTGTGGCTCTGACTGCTCCTAGTTTTTTCCTTACAAGATATTATTTATGAAAGCTGTGTAGAAAACGATCCCTCTCACAGATTTTTTTTTTCTGCTGCTGGGATTGGTTGGAAACTTTTCATCATGCACAGATGGATGTGTACCACCTCTCCCTTTTTGTAGTATACACATGTTCACTTTCAGAGCCAGAACTTGGTCTTGAATGTTTATATTGTTGTGAGGGATTTGGTGATTCTATGCAATAACCCTGTCTTCTGGCATGGACTTGGAAGGCTTTTTATCCTTCCGCTAGAGGCTATTTCAGGATAAGTAGACAGCCTGCACTGTATCTTTTTATTCAATCACTTCTGTACACTGAGTGCCAGTAGTATTTTCACAATAGCACTTATGATAAGGGAAAAGTAAACATGAATGGGCTGCTGACAATTTATTGATACTTCTGGTTGTGTTGATCAAGAGCCCTGGCAGCACAGTGGTTCTGCCTGGCCTGTGTTGTGAACAGCCAGTGTCCTTCCACATCCTTTCTGAGCTAGCCATTTCTTCTCCTCAGGGATAAAATGAGAGTTGGTGACTTAAGGATGAAATAAACAAGAGCTAAGATGGCTTGTCAGTGTTGAGCCTTGTCCTGACAGCTGCCTCAGCAGAATGCATTTAATAAATTGTGATCGACAAAATACTTGAAAGCTACAGCTTGAAGTTGAAATCAAGGTGTATGGGGAAGTGGATAGGATAACATTAGAATAGCCTTATAGTACAGAGAGCTGTCCTGAATCACATAACTGCTTTTAAATTGGAAAAACGTTTAACAGTGGGAAAACCTGGATGGTCATGGTACAGTTATCATTAAGGCCATTCCTATAATTGAGCCTCCATCTCAGCAACTTTGTGCAATATTCTGTTACTTGATCAGATTTAATGTAGCAATTAATTCAGTGTTAAAGAGAGAATCTAAATTCCAGATCTTAATATCCATGAACTTTGGGGAAGTCCAGATCCAAACTCTGAAGTTTTGTGATCATTTCTAATATTAATACAATCCTTATCAATGTATCTCATTGTAATAGGTTAGTTCTTATCAACATCATAAATCTGAGTGATGTTAAGTCTAGAATTAAAATTACAGGAGAGAAACAGAAAAGGAAAACATCATCATTGTAGAGACCGCAGGGTCAGAATACTACTGCATTATCTGAGACACAAAACTTCCTCACTTCATCTTTCTCCTCTCTCGATAGCATCCATCCCTCTCTCAGACATCAGATTATCTGGTCATAAGCATCACTTAAACTTCAGCTGCTAAATTATAATCTTATAATAAGTTCTTTGGCTATTTGACTTTGCACTTTACCCACTCATCAACTTCTACTGGGCTATGTCAAATTAGGAAAGAGATGGCTCAGTTATGCAACTGGGAGAAGGGCCAGTGCCACTTGCATGGGGGAACAGGTATGAGTGAGGTGGTAGGTTTGTTAAATAGCTGGTTGGAAGGAGGCCTGTCATTGTTACTGATGGGAGTGTGGGAGATGAGGGGGGATAGCAGGCAGACTACATTAAATAACTAGGAGAGGGGTTTGATAAGTTAGTAAGTTTTAAACCACAGCCCAGTTTTCCCACTTTTTAATCATAATTTAAATGTAGTGGCCTGAATTTTCAAAAGTGACTAGACTTTTATGTTCCCAACCTGAGACACCTTAAAGGGGGCCTAATTTCAAAAGGTGGATGCTCAGAAATTTCTGAAAACAATACCTCTTTTAAAGTGTCTGTACCGTGGTAGCCAAAAATAGAGGTTCTCAAAGATAATTTTGTAAATTTAGGCCAGTATCTTTTCCTTAATTGCTTAGAGAAGATATATTTACTATAGCACAAGCATGTGGGAATACACTACAATATTTTTATATAATCCCTGAGGTGATTTTCAGAGTGTTTCTGTTCAAATTTGGTTGTAAAAATAACTCCCACAGAATGTTGCTATAGTGTTTCCAACTGTAGAATGCTGTGACAGTAAGCAGATAGCAAATAGTCTGTTAAGCTTTATAGATTGCAATCATCATACTCCAGTACCAGTTGATGCATCTGTTGGTGTCCATTCTGTTTCATATTTGCATTTAAATTCCTATGGAACAAAGAGAAGATAAAGAGGAAAACAAATGATGCTTATTTGTTGTTCTGTTGAACTCCAACTATATACTATAAGTATAACTTTGAGAAGGAAAACCTCAGGGGGAAAAAAATCCTATGTATTCTTTACAAAACATCATATGCCCATTCAGTCATTAACAGTCTCAAAATCCCTGAGGCTTTAGTGAAGACATAAATAAGCAAGGAATAACTCAAAATACATTGAAACCCAAGGAAAAAAATGCACAATATGATTGTAATTTGTGTCAATATTTTTAGTTCACACAGAATACATTATAATGCTTTTCTTCACCTTACACACATTGCTGATACATGTAGAAATATTGTCTGCATTTATTTACTTTTAAAATATTGCTCCTTTTTCATCTATTGTTGTAGTTCTAATGTGTTTTCTCTGTCCCAGTGCACAGCATGAACTTGTAATACATTTAGGTATGTCTGTCTCACGTCCAAGGTAATTCTTCAGGCTGTTATGAACTACCTGGTTTGTGGGAAGCCTGGCAACAGTCCTTTGGGTTAAATCCAGTCCACCAACAGATAAATGTGTGTACTCTGTAAAATGTAGTGCATGGAGGGGGAGAAGGGGCGTGGGGGTGGGGGTGTGTGTACACAAGTGCATCAGCTTCCCTAAAAAATAAAATGCCTACGTATTGGTGGATGCACACCATTATACAGGAGAGCTGGAGTCGGCCATTGTGGTGAAAAAGTCAAGCCCTACTGTTGCTCATCCCTCTGCTCCCAGCCCTTGCTTCAAAGATGTATTGACCCATAATTAAGGCTGCGAGTTGGTCATGAAAGTCATGGATTCTGTGACTTCTGCAGTGGCCAGTGCTGGCTCAGGGTCTTCCCAACTCGGGCAGCCCCTGGGCTAGCTGCAGCAGTTTGGGTGTGGGGGAGGGGGCTCAGGGCTAGGGCAGAGGGTTGGAGGGTGCAGGGGGGCTCTTACCTCGGTTTGGGGGGGGCTCCCAGTTCCCATTGGCATAGCTCTACAGCTCTTAGGCGGAGAGGCATGGGGGCTCTGCATGCTACCTGCATGCCCCACCCCTGCAGCTCCCATTGGCTGCAATTTCTGGCCAATGGGAGCTGCGCAGGCGGTGCTTGTGGCGGGAGCAGCACACAGAGCCCCCTGGCACCTCTGCCGACTAGGAGCTGCAGGGACATGAGGAGCTGGCTAGGGAGCCTGCCAGCCCCGCCGACTCTCCCCCCACCCCCAGCGCCAGCAGGCTTCCAGGCCACCTCCCCCAGCACCCATGTTGCCCCCAGACCGCTCCCCCCACCCAGAGCAGCTGAGGCCCCCTGCCCAAGTCTTAGATAGAGGTGTAGAGTAAAAATCATAGACAGGTCACAGGCTGTGCATTTTTATTTACTGCTCATGACCTGTCCATGATTTTTACTAAAAATACCTGTGATTGAAATGTAGCTTTACCCATAACTACTAATGGCTCTTATTAATGAGGAAGGGCATTCTTCTTGGAAGACCTGGGTCAGTTACTGGTACATGTTGTATAAGTGTTGTAGATGGAGAGACAGAAAGCATGACTCTTATTAATGTAAATGAGATTTAATTAGTACTTCCACAGGGAAGGATGGTCTAGTGATTAAGGTGCTAACCAAGGACTTGGGAGACCTGGCCCCGCTCTGGCTCCTACACACTCCAATGGGAGCTGCAGGGGCGGATGGGTGCCTCCGCGTGTCTCTGCATAGGAGCTGGAGAAGGGACATGCCACTACTTCCACGAGCCACTTGAGGTAAGTGCTGCTCAGAGCCTGCACCTCCTGAGCCTCTCCCCATGCCCAAACCCTCTGCCGCAGGCCTGATCCCCCTCCTGCCCTCCGAAACCCTTGGTCCCAGACCAGAGCACACACCTATACCCCAAACTCCTCATCCCCAGCCCTACCAGGGCTGGCCCACAACATTTTGTAAGTTTTCCTCCAGCTCAGTTCACCACATGGTAAGGCCAGCCCTGAGCCCCACCCCAGAGCCCGCACCCCCTCCTGCACCCCAACCCCAATTTTGTGAGCATTCATGGCCCGCCATACAATTTCTATTCCCCGATGTGGCCCTTGGGTCAAAAAGTTTACCCATACTTGACCTAGATAGAGGGCAGGATTTAGTTCTTAAATTTTACCAAACCTAAATAAAGATGCATATATTGTTTTCTTTTTTTACAGTGTTACATTTTCACTGTCATTTAAAACAGTCACCCATTAAAGAGAGAATTAACTTCTTTGGGTCTGATTCTTCCACCTTTCATTGCTTGGGCATTGTTTTTTCCTGACTGTGAATGGTGTATCTTTATTTTTAAGTCCAAGATTGCATGTTTTATCAACTCCATGAGTCACAGACTAGAAGCTGTAATCTAAATTCCCATTCGTAGATCTTATATGAGATGGGAAGAGTGATGGCTGAGTGGGTGGATAAGTAACAGCAGGTGTAGGGTGGGGAGAGATAATGACAATATCACAAAATCTGACAAATTTTCAAAAAATCATGTTTTAATTAAAATACACTGTGAGTCATCTGTGACTTTTCCCAAAACTTTTTGTGACAGACTCAGCAACTTATTCATTGCTTAATAGCTTACATAAACAAGTTAAAAATGAACATTAATTTTTGACTGAGGACAGTATCTCACACTCAGAATTAGAAAGGAGATACTGAGTCATCTTGATACAGCTAACATTTTGATAGCAGTCTTTTTTTGGGGGTGGGGGGTGTTAATGTAATTCTTTGTTAATGAAACCTCATTCTGAAAATCACAAAATCCTAAAAAGGGGGCAAAATGGATATTGCCTCAGCTGGTGATAGTAATATCACCGGATGATATATTATTTATGGGAAATACGAGCCTGTCAAACAAGATTTCTGTTAGAGAGAACTAGACAAAAGCTTTATCCTGTAATTTTGAAAGCTGAGTGCCAATAAGATTCAACATCTGCCCCTTTGCATTGTTTGTGTTACCATCAGTATATCAACAATTATCATTTCAATTGCAAGTGTAGGGGGAAAACAATCGTCTCTCACATACCACTATGTGGCAACATTTAATGGCTATCATTGCACAACTGCACTTGAAGAAGTGAATGTTGAGTTTCATATGGCACCTACTATACATATCAAAGGCTTCCCTATCCCAGCACTGATAATAGAAGTGTCTGTGGATATTTCATCACATGAGCCTGTATCTCTGAAACATGTAAGTCCACTTTTTGTGCAACTCAGATTGCAACTTCCCAGCAAGCAGACAGTAAATGTAGGCTTTCAGGCTCTCTGCAGGTCACTCTCATTTATTTTATTTTGTCCCTTGTTTGAGAGAACAGCCTCTCCATTTTTCCATGAATGCCTCAGCATTTATGTTGGAACTGTCACAATGCTCCATTTTTGCGGACAATATCTCTTAAATTAAAATGAATACAATCTGATCAAAAATTGCTAACATCACTTTATTCCTTTACTCACAAAGGAAGAAGCAGAATGGTACTTGGCAGATAATTTCCGCTTCAGTGCCTGCTGATGCCTACTGCTTGAAATGCTTGGTAGTTCCAATGGGATAAAGCTGGATCTATTTGTAGAAAATGGACAGTTCTCATCATTTCAGATGGAAAATGTGTGTTTATTTTAAAGGAATCTTTCCTCCTTGTGTGCACCGAAGTGCATTACTTTGTACTTGTGAGTCTGCATGACTGTGAGGGTCAAAAGAGGTTTAATACAGGTCAGTACACTGGCTTGCTTCCTCTGAGGCCTATGTTTGTCTGCACTGCATTAAGCTAAAACTGAAGTGAGTATGTGCTCTTAGTTTAATAAAGAATGGACAATGAGGATATTATAATCTATTTATAAGGTGGCACCATTTTTCGCTTTTTGTTTCGCTTAGATTTCAAGACTGTGATAAAAGGCACTGGGGAGATACTGACTGAAGTCAGCCTACACATGAAGGTGATTTGGTAGCCATTGCAAGATCCAGTGGTTCCAAGAGTTATTAGCACACACTAGTCATATTTTCTTCTTGCAGGAACCTAACATCTTTAGTATTTTGGTAACATCTTGGCTGACTCATCTCTACTCTGAACTCTCCAGATGTAGAGGTGTAGAATATTAACACATATTCCAAAAAATGAAGGCAAATGTAGATTTCTCTTGACCATCTCAGTCTAGCTTGTGCTGCAGTGTTTTTAACCTATTCATTTAAATGTTGATAATGGTCATGGATAAGTTCCCTGAATGGCATCAGTAATCACATACAGTATTTACTGTATATTGTCCACTTCTAAATTTTGAGTTTGCAGATCTCCTGGGCATCTTTCTACTGCTTTTGGCAAGCTCTGTTAATGTCAGTTCCTCCTCTACAGTTGGGGAGGGAACATTTGGCATAGATTTTTTTTGCAACTGGTTTAGACAAAGCAATACAAAACTCCACTGTGGACTATTCATTTCTGCAGTCTGTGCTTCACTAAATTCTCCCCATTAATCTAATAATTAAGATATTGCTCTTTGCAGGTATAAGGGTGTGTCTTGGAGCACTACTTGATGTAAAAGCACTAGTCTGATTACTATTTTAAATAGCTTTTGTACAGATAGTGGGATAACCATACAAAAGGCTTTAGGATGAGGAACTGTGTAGCAGAGATATTAAAGAAAGTGCAAGTACCCTAAACCTAGCTATAGTTTCTACTTCAAACTCCAGCTTCTCTTATTAAACCTAAGTATAATTCCATTGATTGTAACAAAGCTGCTATTTTATTTTTTTAAGGCTGAAATTATGAAGTCTTAATACTGAACCAGAGCCAATAGCAGTGAATGGTTTGCTTACCCACAACTGTGGAAATAGCTGTGGGAGAGGGTCTGGGAAAGAGGAAGACTCTGCAAGATTTCCATTGTTGAGTTTCCTTCAAATTCTTCTGGTGGTGGAGGGTTAAGGTCATCTCCCTTTCCTCTTTAGGAAGTGTGAATAGGTCTGGCCCCAAGCCCTACAAATAATAGGTTTTAGCCCATGAAAGCTTATGCCCAAATAAATTTGTTAGTCTCTAAGGTGCCACAAGGACTCCTCATTGTTTTTGTTGATGCAGACTAACACGGCTGCCACTCTGAAGATAGTGGGGAGTGATTCTCTAGAGGCACAGTGTATCTGCACAGCCCAATTCCATTAGAACCATGCTACCAGGACTTTCCCAGCCAGTAGCTGCCCCAGGATCCTTATTAATGGGGGTGTCACGTTCCGAGGTGCACCAAAAGGCATATTTTTTACAAAGATTATTACAATAGTGTGGGGTGTAAATTCAGGGGTTTTCTCGGTCACAGGCCTCAAGTGGGGGATGGTGGCCATTGAAGTTTCTCACTCCTTCTTTCACATAAGAATGGCAAGATCTGTTCTTGAAGAGTCCCTTCTTGTAAGGATCTAGGAGCATGATCAGTCCCAAAGTTTTTCCTTTGATGTGGCCAACATCTGTGCTGTATGGGGAGATATTTATGGATATATCAAGGCTATTCCTTCAGTGTACGTCTTCATTACAGAGTTAACTTGGCACTTATTCAGGTGTTGCCACTAACTTCCCTCCCTTCCACACACAAAACCATCTTACCCAAGTTTATGGGTGCCTTTCAATCTGGACTCATTGGCCTAGCTGGGAAAGTACGTTAGTTTTAGCCTGGGCACCACTTTCACTTAGGCTGATAACCCACCCACATTGCAGTGAAGATGCAGGGTATATCACTCAAGTGCTGGTAGTTCTCCAGTGCATTTTCACAATTCCCTGGAAGTCCTAGTGACACACACATGGGAATGCAGCAGTAGTAAGGACAAAGTAACTTGATATGGCTTTGCAGAGTGGCTGTTTACCCCAGAGCTAGGCTAATCTGGGTATTCAGACCCAGGTACTGCTTGCCTGTGTTACCTCTCTAGTGAAGACTGACCTTCGGAGACATGCATGTATTTATATGGATAATGCCTGTTAACGCTAATGTGAATAATGCATGTGCCTGCACTCTTGAATGTGAGAATAGAGCCTAATATTTTTACTAGTCCTTGGAAAATGGAGATGCAAACGAAGAGATTTTCTTTCTTTTTCTAACAGTTACATAGTGTTTTCACACGCTGCTAATTACTTTGTTCTGTACAACCGTTGCAAGCAATGCACTTGGAAAATCTGACTTCTGGCACAACAAGATTAATATTGATAATATTTACCAGCAGTTTAGGACAGTATGAAAATTCATGTAAAATTATTTCCAAGTCCCATTTTGATGCAGTGGTGGATCAGAAGTCTTCATTTGTAATTTTTCTAAAATGTGCCTTTTATGAATGGGAAAGGGTGAAAAAGTGGCACATCTGTAACTGATTTCAATGAGCTGCCAAAGTTACTTGAACTAATACTAGTGACTTGTTTCCTGTGGTGTTTTTAATAATTTCATTACTATTTTGGAAAGTGTCTTCAAATATTGAATTGTGGATTTATTTATTTTTTTAAGAAAAAATGTGGGTTGTGTGGATAGCAGAAAAGAAGAGGATACAATTCTGAGTTCTCTTCTAGAAAATAATGCTATTTGCAACTTACTGGAACAATACAGCACATAAATATGAAGAAGCAAGCTGTTTTTAGTTTAATTGGCTTGGTGAATGTAGTTCAGAGAAGCAGAGAAGTGAATAACTACAACTCTGGTTCCAAGGACAAGAAAAGATCAAACAACACATCATAAAGAAAATGTAAAATAGAACACAATAGAATAAAACACCAGAACAGGTAATTCTATCACTTAAGGAAAATAGAAGAAAAGAACAGTTGCATAGGCCGTTTTTGGTGTAAAATCAGAATAGATCAAGTGGCATGTTGTATTAAAAAGCAGAGCAACTCATTTTTTGTGGTCGTTTTTTATTTCTACCTGTCACCATCAGATTTTCCTCTAATTCTTCGAAGTCACCAATTGCATATAGAGAGCATGAGTTCTCTGGTTGAAAGTACAAAACATTTAATTTTTATTTAATATTTTTGATCCAAAACATTAGAGCAGGATAAGACAACGAAGTGACGACAACATGAAAACAACATAGAGATGGGCCAGAAGCAGAAACCCAGATCCAAACTTCCTTCTACTTTGTAGAAGTTTTGATCCAGAATCTGAATATTGTGGTTTGGGCCCATCTCTGCAAAAACATAAGTGATCAATGATAAAAAAACCCAACCAAATCAAACACTGATGAAAATTAAATATTGGCTAAGGGGAAGAGAAGGGAGTGTATAAAGATTAATGAGTAGGGGACCAAAGCCCTTAGTGATACAAACTAAAAGATGTTGAAAAGAAAGGTTATGATTCCAGCTTATTCTGAGCAGAAAAGTTAAGAAGAAAAGAAGTGCCAAGTCAGAAGCAGCCACACGTGCCAGGGTGATGAAGAGGAAGATAGTGATCCACAGCGATGAATGCAGCTAAATTGAAAAGGACAAGAACAGGCATGAGACCTTTGGAGTTAGCCACAAGCATAGCATTAGTTAGGGCTGTCTTGGAAAAGGCAGTAGCAGTCAGGCCATCACAAGGAGGAAGCATTACAGAACGTGTTGCCTTCCCACCTTCCATGCAGGCTCCATCACATTCTGCAACTGGCTGTGGTATGAATTGGAACCACACCGTTGAGCAGCGTCTCTCTCTCTCTGACCTGCAGCAGCCATTCAGCAGTGCTTCCAGAAGCTGCTGGCCACCTTGCAAGCAAATGGGGAGGGAGGTATAAAGGGGAGAATAAAAGCTATTGTAGCTCCTTTCTTCTTGCTTTCCTATTGGCCAGTGAGATCCTAAGCGGGCTGTAAGATGGGTGTGCCATTGACTCCACCTGGGCCCAATTAGAGAACGGGATGCCTACCGCAGATGTTCCCCTCCTCACCAGTCAGCCAAAGAGTAGTCTCAATGGTGGCTGAGAATGGGAGGATCTGGTCAGATTCCCACCACAACCTTGGGAAAAAACCTACAGGTCAACTGTAATGGGGGTAGAGAGGGAATAAGATCAATATTCTGAAGATGGTGGGTGAGGAGCAGCGGCACAGAAGCAATTTGCTC
Organism: Lepidochelys kempii; assembly: GCF_965140285.1. NCBI lineage: Eukaryota > Metazoa > Chordata > Testudines > Cheloniidae > Lepidochelys > Lepidochelys kempii. The sequence goes on from NC_136387.1 coordinate 28,729,522, forward strand.
TGTATGCGGGAGCAGGCAGAGGCTAGACTGGAGCTAGGATAACTGTTTGGAGACAGGAGACTAAAAGGAAATTTTAGGAAACAAAAAGCTAACTTGTTTTATATTAATTATTTAAACAAAGAGTTGGTAGAAAAATATTATGGAAATTCAGTTTTGCAAGCATGGAATCTGTTAATAGGTGGGTTGAGGGAGGGCTCAGGAAACCTGGTTCGGAGTTATATTATAATTATTTAAATATAGTTATATTTAGTGCTTGTTAGCAGAGAATTCTTGTGGAGGTACAGTATATAACCTCTAGCTCCAGTAAACCTATTGTAGGAACAGATAGTGTTGTAGAAGTAAATCTTCAGGGGAGATTGGAATGAGGACAAGGGTGGCTTGGCAAACTGGTACTAAGAAGGTAATCCATGTAGAGAGTGTTGACATGGTGTCTAAGATCTGTGAATAACAGGAAGGTATAAAATGAAGCATAGCAAGTTCATGTGTAGTGTACTTTTCCTAGACATGGGTGAGGCATGTGGGATAGGGACTAAAATTAAGCATAATGACTTATGCGTTTACTTACAAAAGATTTTTTTTCTTTTTAGAAGACCAGTGATTGTAGGTCAAAGTCTACTCTATCCTTCCTGATAATTTCAAAATCCATTACTGTCCCTTTGAGATGTTTTTTATAAAACACTGTATTAAATCTGAAAAAAGCTTAATAAGTATATTAGTTAGAACAATAGTCCTCATGAGGATGTTTGATTCTGAGCATAGCAGCTAGAGATAACCCTAAATGCAATTAGGTTTAACTCCCTGTGAGTGTCAAAGGAAGGTAATACCCACAGAGACTTCCCAACAAATGACATTATTTTTAAAAAGTGTCTCAACATTTAAATTATTCTTTCCTCTGGGTATCAGTAACAAAACCTTTGTTAAGAATTGTTAGAGAAACAGAGCCTTGGATAACGCACAGTGTAAAATTATTTTTGAAAAATTTGTTTTAGATGTTTCACATCAAAAAGATGGATGGCTCTGCTTCTGCGGGGGAACAGTTTGTTGTTCTCTTCTGTAGTCTTTGTAATTGTAAGGATCAAAACTCCCAAGGTGGCCAGAGATAAAGACAAAATAGTGATTTCACTAAACATATAGGAATTTATAAAAGGCAATGTGATCCAATGTTGATGATTTTTTCTCTGCTTGTATCTGAAATAAAAACAAAAGCTTTTATAAACAAAAAATCCCAGACATTAAACTTCATAAATCCTGTTCCTATTCTAGCATATAGTGTAATAGACACTGTTAGATTACAAACCACTAAAATTGCTTAATTTTATTATCTGTACTGTAGTGCCCACATCAGAACTATTGCATTGTAATGGGGATTTTGGCATTGATATTCAAAACAAATAGTCCCAATAACAACAAAATTACATGTTTCAGAGTAACAGCCGTGTTAGTCTGTATTCGCAAAAAGAAAAGGAGTACTTGTGGCACCTTAGAGACTAACCAATTTATTTGAGCATAAGCTTTCGTGAGCTACAGCTCACTTCATCGGATGCATGTGATCGATGAAGTGAGCTGTAGCTCACGAAAGCTTATGCTCAAATAAATTGGTTAGTCTCTAAGGTGCCACAAGTACTCCTTTTCTTTTAACAAAATTACATGTACACCCCCGTGCAAAAAACTCCACCCTCCCAAACACTTCTAAAATAACCCATTACATATGTTTGCAGGGTTGTTGTAGCTGTGTTTGTTGGTATGGTGTGGTCTAAATGCTTTATTGGCACTTGTCTGGCACAATCTGCATAACTCACACATTGCTCAGCTGCTTGTGGGTAGTATGGCCATCCCAAATCCACGCCAATAAAAACTTTGTGCCACAGTACACCATCATGTATATTCTCTCTCTCTGTGGGACATAAATATCATCTTTATCTGTGTGGACTAAATATACATCCCACTGCTTCCACATGTTGGTGCATAAATTGCATGCACATGTGTATGTGTTTTGCAGGTGCCTATACTTTCATGCAGACATTTGAACCTTTGTGAGTTTACAAAGGTTAGAAATTTTAAAGTGTGCAAGCAGGTGTTTGCATGGTAAAATATATTAGTGAGCACAGATGGTAGCTGAGAAGGGAGTCGGCCGAAAACATGGTCCTAAAAGCACATAAAACTGGGCACTCTTTTTCATGTTCAGTAATTTTGCCCTTCCCATAAAAGGCATGTATTGCCTTGTAGCCTGTTTTCCATCTAGAACAGTGGTGGCCAACCTGTGGGCTACACACAGCACGTCAGGATAATCCACTGGCGGGCTGCCAGACAGTTTGTTTACATTTGCACGGCTGCCCGCAGCTCCCAGTGGCCGCGTTTCACCGTTCCTGGTCTATGGGAGATGTGGGAAGCGGCCGCTTCTGTATTTATGTATTTATATTCATGTCTCTGTCTAGATACCAGGTTACAGATGCTATATAACACCAAGTGTATGCACTAAACAAACCTATTTGAAATCTTTTTTCCCCTTACATTTTAATATTGCATCTTTTGGGTAATCATTTGTACCACTGAAAAGAACAAATGTGCTATGAATTATTGGCAGTTTACCTGTTCTGTGACTGCTAAAAATAAGCTATCAGGATTAATATTCAATAAGGACCCTGCTTTCTAGATTTCTAAATGCCTCCTTAGCTTGACTACAATTTTTATGGTATTATTCATAGCTTTTTACTTGCAATGGAGTGCCCTTGAAAAATCTACAATATTTTTCTCCCTGCTTCAAAATCAAAAGTCAGTCTCATCAAAGATAAAACTGAACTGATTAGTCCTGGGCCAGAGTATCTGAAAATGATTTATTTTGCATCTTTTTCACGAGGAGTTCAATTTTTACAGCACATCATACTCAACTGCATGTATGTGGTACAAGAGCACTTAGTGGCCAATTTGCTAATCACACATGCCTGTCTTTTGCTATGTGTAATTTCTAAGGATATGTCATGTTCTTTGGAACATTTTTCCACCCCAAAGTCATTACTCTAAGTCTTAAGAGGTTTTACTCTTTCAATCAAATAGCAGATGTTTCAGTTTAGAAATGCATACCAAGTAAAACAGATCTCCCCCTACTCTTCCTAGAGGTATAACACATTTCTTTTAATGTCTTCAGTACAAGTGAAATAATACTTTTTTCAGTGTAGTGGCTTTATTCAGTTATCAAACTGAATGGCTTTTGTTTGTTTGTTGTTTGGTTGGGTTTTTTGCATACCATAAGTGACAATGAAAAGCAAGACAGACATGTTTTCAGTGCTGATCCTGAAACTAGTGGGTGCAGGATTGGGACATTAATGAACCGTGACCATAAATTAGTAGGAGCAAGTATCTGCAAGATGTTGAATATCTACTGAGAGAGGACCAAATAACCTCACAGTGAAACCCATGCAAATTGAGGGCACTTAGACTTTCCAAAAAACAGACCCTGTATGAATTACCAGGCTTCTGGCCTCTTCGGAACTTTTAAGTAACTACTTGAAAATGTCAGAGTAACAGCCGTGTTAGTCTGTATTTGCAAAAAGAAAAGGAGTACTTGTGGCACCTTAAAGACTAACCAATGCATCCGATGAAGTGAGCTGTAGCTCATGAAAGCTTATGCTCAAATAAATTGGTTAGTCTCTAAGGTGCCACAAGTACTCCTTTTCTACTTGAAAATTGAGTTTTACCTCACTTTACTTTTCTTGATTAATCACTTACCAAAACTTAGTAATAGTAGTACTATTTGTAGTTATTAAATCCTCTGACAGATTCTTCAAGGATCTAGACATTTCTTGGGAAAATAGAAGTATAATTGTTTTTAAAATGTATACCTTATTTTAATTCAGTTTAGATTTGAAATAGTTATATACATTCAAATGAAAGGTTTTTTATTAGTTTGATTCTAACTGATCTATGATTCAGAGCTGAACATTTCCTTTTCTTTTTCCCCCTTTTAATAGAGATTCTTTTTCTGAAAATGATTATTTTAGCATAGAAACTTTTGGGGAGGCTTTAGAAACCAATTTCTCAGACCATTCAGCTAACATATGTTATTAGAAATTGATAAACTGTGATATTTGAAACACTTTGTATTTTTTTTATTCCAAATCACTGGACTATGTCTAGTTCAAATTCAGCAGAATGAGCCTCATTATGTTGATTCTGAATTTAAATCTATGTATGCATCTTGAGTAAACACAAAAAACCCAAAACCTATCTAAACAGTGGAGAGTGTTTCTTGACATGCATTAGAATAGAGATCATGAGTAAAAAGTTGAAATTGTGTTTTAAATAGATATAACATGTAACTTACATTATGGTGCTATAGGGCATTTAGTAAAACTATTTTTCTTAGGATATTAAATGTCTCTTATAGATATGTACAAATCTTACTGACTTTTGGGGAAACTGTGCGCATGTATCCAGAGGCAGACTTTGTTTCAATATGTATTCACTTAAGTCTCAGTAACATTTAGGGGCCCATTTGGAGACTGCTAACCTCTGGCTACCCCCACTGATGACAGTGTGAGTCGAGGGTATTCAGCACTTGCAGGAATGGGTTCTTACCTGGGGTTACAAATGTTATGCATACCTAAGCCTCTTTACATGTCATTGATCATGTTGTATAAAATTTATAAACCCTCATGTAATTTCTATAGGAACAGCATTCTGTTATTTAAATATATATATATACTGTCGTTCTGTGACCTTGCCCAGCTTTGTTACATCAACAGTGTATGGGGGAATATTAGGGAGAACAAAGAGTTGTCTCTAAAATGTATTTATTTTATTTTATTTAGATTTTCACACACACCTTTCTGAGACATTGAAAGACAGACAGACAGGCTGGCAGCAGCTGGCTGAGACAAAGAACTCTCTCATACGTAAGGTTTTTGTCTTGCTTAACCCATATTCCCTATAAACGTAGAGTCTGGCTAGTTTGCTTCTGCAGTGATTTGCCTTGCTGTATTTATGTTATGCTTATCAAATATTTTATTTGTGGGATTTTTCTGTGTTTTCTACTGTGTAGTAAATAAACCTGGCTTTTATTCAGATAACTGCAACCTATTAACTGACTCTTAAGCTGGGGTATTTGTTACTGGACTCCTAAGGGAAGAATGGGTGGTGAAGGAACTGCAATTCCCCTGAGCCAACCAGAGAGCTGGCATAGGCCAGCCACGGGCAAAAGGATTCCTGAATAATGTGAGGGATGCCAGGTCTGCTTATACACAGACCTAAGGACAGGCACCATAATATCTGTACCAGTCATTTATTTACAAAGGTGGCTGCATATATTTTTGCTCATTAGTGGAAGTTTGCATGTACTGCTTCAGAGATGTTGCAGTCCGCCTTTTTTAATGAGAGGATTTTGTGATATCTCTGTTCATCTTTTGCCTTAACTGAATTTTTTTATCTAAACCAGTTTCAAATCCAGACAGTAGCTCTTAGTGCAATGTTAAGCTTTTTATCTTATATATCCTATATAACACAATCAGAATTTTTGTAAAGAATTACCTCCGTGACAGACGAGTTTTGTTAAAGTATATAACTGCATCATTCCTCCTCACCCCCACAGCAAGATAGATAAAATCACTAGGGAAAAGGGAGGAGTGTGAAAAAAATAATGTGGCATTCTTCTTTTATTAAGAGAAAATTTTAATAGTTGATTAAACATATGAAGATCTTAGAACCAAGTGCTTCTTGGTATGATTTTCTATCTAAATAAAGATTCAATAAACCCCTTTCTCCTGATATCTCTTAAATACTAAGCATTGTTTTCATTCATTGGATATGTCCAGTTGCATTAACCTTAGATCTTAGTCAATATGTTCCATTGTGCCCTTCCTAATTTCCCAGGAGCCATTTCTGATAAAGCCTTATGCCCTCAAGGCTGCAATTTCTGTTTTATGTTTGACTGGCTGTTCAGATGAAAGATGCTTCCTATTACGCTATTCTGATTTCCTTGTCTTACAGCCATCATCATCTTTGTGACGTGTGTTCAGTTAGGCCCTTATTTAGCAAAGCATTTAAGCATGTTCCCAAGGGCTTTGCTGAATCAGAGCCCTAAAAAGAAATAATAACCTAGATTCTGATCTTTAAACATTTGATAGTGATGTTTTTCTTTTTTGTTTTTCTGATGTACTCTCTTCTTTAACATTCATTTGATTACCCCTGGAGTCTTGCAAACAACCTTATATATGGATAGGTTGTGCTATGCAAGCAAATCTAGAAATAATAATAGACTGATCAAGAACTCCAGGATAGGATCCTATTTTGTTTTGCCTGTCCTAGGGCCAGATCATGTCAAATGCTGAATACCACTGACTCCTACAAATTGTGGTAGCCTTCTTTGTAGTCAGTGAGAGTTGAGGGTGCTCCATAAGACTTGGGATACTTACAGCATCTCATAGGATCAGGCCCTTAAAAATCAGTCCAGGTTTACAGTGAGAGAGATTTTGTTAGCCACAGGAATTACATTCCCATGATAGAGGTCTATGATACAGAAATCAGGCCCAGTGTGTAGCTAGTAGCTACTTTAAAAAAAGATAAATTGTATAAAGATGAGAAATGATCTGCTATATCTCTGCATTTCTGAAGTGCTCATGACCATAGTATCATGGCTAGTGATCTAGCTATCAATGAAATCAAGGGAGTTACACTAACAATGAGTTTGGCCGAAACAGTATATCACTGAATCGCAACACTAATAGCAGCAGTATTTGAGTGCGTCCTCCAGAATCCCTTGATGCCTATCTCAGGGGCTCTCTGCAAGGCCTTTCTCTCTGGGTCACTTCATCTATGAACACCGTATTCTTCCTATCCTTTCTTTTCTGAATTATATTATGTTTTGTTGCTCATTTTGTTTAGCTTTCCCTAGGAGCCTGACCCCACGTCCCACTGGAAATAGTTGGATTTATATATTGTTTTATATTGTGCTGCATCCCATGCATTCAGTGATGTAGAAATGAATGAAATAGTATCTAGTGGTAAATATTAATATTAAATATATAGTCTGTTTTTACAGCAGTTTTAATTCTTATTTATGGTTCTGCTGTAACTGAGGAAAAAGTATAAAAATATAAACACATGGCAAAGAAATGGAAAGAAATTAATCGTCTCTTGGGGACTTTTCTGCGTATGGAATCATTTCTACACATAGGGTTTGGCATAGCTTTGTAGAAGAATGTATTGCATATTGTGTACTGTAATTGTTACAAGAAAAGAGTGAGCTTATACATACAGATGTTGTCACTGGTAGTGCTAGCTTAATCTATTATGTTGATAATTCAGAGAAGGAATTAGGATCAAGACCCAGCTTTATCTCTATTCTTTTTTTAAAAAAACCCAAAATGCCATGGGGTCTTTAACATCCATCTGACTGCCAAAAACGGACAGCATCAACACTTGGTTTAAAGTGTTTTCTGGATGAGGATACATCCAAATAGTGCTGTAACCCTATTAGTGCACATGGTCTATTAGCTGTACAGGGGTCTTTGTTTTAGTGTGAGTAAAATCCTCAGTTTTTCATTTGAGAGGTGTCCAGTTCATACGTGTGCTTGCTAAGTACATGAATTGTTTGCAGTATACTGACTAAATGTGTGATACTCTTATACATTCAGTATGTGCCAAGGAACAAGATGTCATCACTGCTCACCAAAACATTCAGCAAGAGATAATTAGAGGAAGGGCAGCTAACTGCTGAGCCTAGGTACTGTAGCGATGGGCACTTTGGAAATGTAGTTAGAAAGATACCATTCAGACCTGCCTTACAGATGAGTGCAGTAGCATGTTTGGTCAGCAATATTCATAATGAGCTTTATTTTATAAGATTCTGAGCACCCTAAGTTGTCGGTGTGCTCCATGGTCCATGCTCAGGATCTGGCGGGACTGAGCCCGTGAAGATCACCCCAAGGCTTTCACATTTTCTGCCTATCAAAAAACAGATTATTGTAGTTTTAAAACTAACTAGGGTGACCAGATGTCCCTATTTTATAGGGACAGTCCCGATATTCAGGGCTTTATTTTATAATGGCACCTATTACCCGCCACTTCCTGTCCCAATTTTTCATACTTGCTGTGTGATCACCCTAAAAATAACTCACCGAAGCATCCTTCTTGAGGATCATGCCGGTGGCAATGTGTGTGCTCTGACTCCACATGCCTGGCCACCAGCATGTGGAACTTGCTGCCTGTGGATGATCTGTCTCATCCCCTCCCATTTTTAAAGAAACTAATGAAGGTACTTCTTTTTTTTAGAGATCCTATTTCTTAGAGATCCTTTTTTTTAGAGATCCACTTCCTCAGTAGGGCTGTCCTTTCTCATGGTGCTTCACGGCTTTAGCATTTTAGTCCTTTTGTTTTTAATGTATTCTGTTTGTACTGTTTTATTTTGTGTACTGTTATATTTTAGTTATGTATGCCCATATTTAGCACCATGACCATCTTTTTTATTATTATTTATTATTAAATTGTTATAGTCTTGAAATGTCAGGAAGGCACTCAGATCTGATATGTGTTTGCAGAGTTATAAAACTAGCATAACAGATTTTATTCTCCCAATACTTTCTTCTTTTTACCCAAAGCCCAGTGACACGGTATGGCCAAAACCATGACTTGTCTATCAGGCTGATATGCAATTTATATTTATCAATTTTGAATATGGTGAAGTTGCTTAAAGCTCTCCTCCGTGTTTGAACCATGTAACCCAAGCTCTCACAATATCAGGTTAATTTTTAGATAAGCATTATGTTCTTGAATAATTTCTGAGTTATGTTAGGCCAGTACTTCTTCCCCCGCCCTCCAGGAATTCCAGAGGAAAAAGAGGACATTTCGTGTTAGGATAAAAGAAGACATAGTGATACTGACTTAGGCTGCAATCAGATCTGTGTGTGCTCACTCCTGCATTGATGCCGAGCCCCACTGACTTCAGTGGGACTCTGTACAATCATAAGAGTCTAGCCATGTGGCTGAGATTGCAGGATCGGGGCATTATTAAGTAATTGAACCATCAGCAAACTATCCTTATTCAGCAAAACACTTAATTCTATGATAACTTCTTGATTTATTTTGATAAATCATAGTGTTTGAATTTAAGGGCTCTTTTTCTACCCCTTAAAAAGCTTTCTTAACAACCCATGGCTGGCTCATGACAGCTGACTTTGGCTCACGGGACTCAGGTTAAGGAGCTGGTTAATTCCGGTATAGACACTTGGGTGTGGGCTGCAGCCTGGGCTCTAGGACCCTGTGAGGTGGGAGGGTCCCAGACCTCAGGCTGCAGCCTGAGCTCGAAAGTCTATACCGCCATTAAACAGCCCCTTAGCCTGAGTCCCATGACCCTGAGTCAGCTGGTGGAAGCCAGCCATGAGTTTTTAATTGCAGTAGAGACATACCCTGAGTTCCTGTGTGATGCTAGGCAAATCACTTAAATCAGACATTTCAGAGGTGGTCACTAATTGTTTCCTCATTTTCTGGGTGCCTGACTTGAATCCTAGTGTCTGATTTTCACTCATAGCTGAAACTGAAGTCAACAAGTGCTATGCTTTAAACATAGGAAGTGCTGTATAATGCTAAGTATTCTGGAAAATCGGGTCCTAAATGTCTCAAAATTAGTCTCACTAATCCTAACTTTGTGGATTCATTTTACTTTAATCTTACTGTGCCTCGGTTCCTGATCTACAATGTGGGGGATAATAATACCCTCTCCCCACACAGGGATGTTGTGAAAATAAATTTGTAAACATTTCTGAATCACTCAGAGGCCAAAGTGAAAAGCCCACAAGGTTAGTAATTCTGTCTTCAGAGCAGGGCTTGAATAGTGTGCAGTAAATAAGGTCTGAGGCCATACATTTTTCAATGAGAAGAAAACAAAATATTGAATAGTTGGTCATTTAACTGAGCATCATCCTATACTGTGTACTGAAGGTGGCCAGGAGTCCATTGGACAAAATAGTATGTGATCATGTAATTAAAAACTGTAGCAAAATACATATGTACTGGGGGGCACATTAAGGTTGCACAGGAAACCTTAATTATAGCATTTCCTAACTTCCAAGCACTTAACTATGCAACATTAATGTTCTTTTGACATGATTTTTGTGTGTGTGATACACACACATTGTGTACACTGCAAATATATAACTCAAGACAATGGAATGGACTCCAGAGTGTTCGTGGTATTCTGTAGCATCCTTCTAGTGCTGATAGGTTTTTTAATAGTGATGGTTAATTTTGTGTGTGTGTGTATAAATATATGCATATGTAATATATATAACTCCCCCAACAAGTTTTCTTCAATAAATATCTGTAGACTCAGTTGTAGTTTCTGATTTACAAATCAAAAATAATTTACCTAAACTAGTTTCAGTGTAATTACTTTTTGAGTTGTTAATTTGGGGATCTGAGGAGTTGGTATGGGTCTCTAATTTCTGTGGCATGACATTTAAAATAACAAACTCATTTCCAAAAAGAAAAGGAGTACTTGTGGCACCTTAGAGACTAACCAATTTATTTGAGCATAAGCTTTCGTGAGCTATATCCGATGAAGTGAGCTGTAGCTCACGAAAGCTTATGCTCAAATAAATCGGTTAGTCTCTAAGGTGCCACAAGTACTCCTTTTCTTTTTGCGAATACAGACTAACACGGCTGTTACTCTGAAAACTCATTTCCAGTAATCTTCAGAAACAAATGTGTTCCATTATTGTTGTAAATTATATTTACATACACTGGACACAATGCACCCTGTTGTGACTCCATTGAAGTCTCTCTTCCATTAAAGTCAATGGAGTTACACAAGGGATGAATTTGACCCTCTTTATTTTACTGTGGATTTGAAATATTTCAGTTTCATTGTCCTAGCACAGGTTTAAAAAAAACAGAAACTCTTATAAAGTAGATAAGCAAAAATGTATTTATATCCTTGGGTGTTAGCATTGATTTCTATAGTAGCCAGCTTCAGATGTAACAATTACTTTTCTCAGAACATGCTGTTTTGCCCAGAAATCATCCACTAGAGCATGTAAACTGCATAGCAAAATTTATGTCCTTAAAAATTAAAAATTGTGAAAATGGAAGAAATTCTGAAAAAAAAAATCCTTACGGATTGGGTACTAGAAACAAATTGATGACAGTATCAAGTGGGTTAATCCCAAGGGCAGATTTAATCTTTGTTATGGAATTTGTATCTTGAAAACACCATATTCAAGCTAACAAATTTGCAAACTTTGTTTGAGAAACAAAACAGATTGCATGTTGCAAGACAGAATTGCTGGCAAAATACTCTATCGTGTCAGATTTATACAAACCTATCTCCTGTGTATTGCACCATGTCCTAGAAAACTGGAAACCATGAAAAGAAGTGCTCATATTTTAAGGAACTCAGTGACAGCTGATAAAAAAAACAAAACATTTTCTGTGGCACTTTTTACATAAAGAGTCCACCTTAAAGAAACTGATTTGATGGAATAGGTGGTAATTTTTAACACAAGCAGTGACAAAATAAACACCATCTGTTAGTGTTGACTTATTCCACAGTATTCTCATGCTGGGTGACTTTATTTCACTTTTTTTCAGCAATAGTTAATGACACATCTGGTATGCAGTGAAGGTGCATTTGGGGTGATTAAATGTGGACATTCGTTTAGACAGAGTGCTCACAGAACAGTTTTTCAAGACATTAAGGGACAATACTAAGCAAACAAAAGAGTGTTTTTAAAATGTCCCCATGTTATAGTTCCTTCTTATTATATAGCATGCAGTATGCAAACAAAGAATAGATTAAAGGTTCACAGTTGATCGGGTCCTCTCCTTTTTCTGTGTCTTTGTATGCCACATTTGATGATACAATCTTATCTTTGATCTTCAGAGTCGATCCTCTGTGCCTGTCATTCATATGGTAAACAATAGGATTTTTCAGGGTGTACCAAGATGGCCTGTCTTTGCAGTTACAATAACATATTTTCTGTAGTATAAAGGAAATAGTGAGCTAAACCATGTGAAGAATTCTATATATAAACATATTCTCTGAGAAATTGAATGAAATGTAGAGCTCTCAGGCAGAAAGTATTACCCTTTACTTCTGTAATTCTTGAGTTAAGGTGCAGGGACTTAGCAAGACCATAGTGCCCGGACATTGTACTGGGGAGGAAAAGCATACATCAGAAAGAGTTACTGATAAGGCAGTAAGCCACAAACTGGAGAGAAGGACAGAGATTACAGCCTTATTCAAAGAGCTTTCTTGCTGAAACTGTCTTAATGTTTTAAAATAATGGGTTACACATTAATGACTATATTATAGTGGACTATCTGTTATTGTAATATCCGGAAAATAGCAAATGAATTAATCATGATTAATACCAAACACATTCATGATGTCTAATCTCTTACTTTAAATAATTATTTTGAACCTTAAAGATTTATTAAAAACAAACAAACTTTTTCCATATGCTTTTCACCAGTGAGTTGCTAGGGCCTCATGTGAGCTCGTCATTAACAGAATCCACCTTTTGAGCTCTGTGAGAGGGAATCTTACCTTCTGTATGGGGTGGAGTAAATCACTAGCCCTTTTATTTCTGAAGTTCTCCTAGATCATTAATGAATATAATGAACAAAACCAGCCCCAGGACCAACCCCAGTGCCTTGGGGCACTCCGCTTGATGCCAGCTGCCAACTAGACATGGAGCCACTGATCACTACCCGTTGAGCCCAACAATCTAGCCAGCTTTCTATCCACCTTATAGACCATTCATCCAGCCCATACTTCTTTAACTTGCTGGCAAGAGTACTGTGGGAGACCGTGTCAAAAGCTTTGCTAAAGTCAAGGAATAACACGGCCACTGCTTTCCCCTCATCCACAGAGCCTGTTATCTTGTCATAGAAAGCAATTAGGTTAGTCAGGCATGACTTGCCCTTGGTGAATCAATGCTGACTGTTCCTGATCACTTTCCTCTAAGTGCTTCAGAATTGATTCGTTGAGGAACTGCTCATGATTTTTCCAGGGACTGAGGTGAGGCTGACTGGCCTGTAGTTCCCCTGATCCTCCTCCTTCCCTTTTTTAAAGATGGGCACTATACTAGCCTTTTTCCAGTCGTCCGGGACCTCCCTCGATCTCCATGAGTTTTCAAAGATAATGGCCAATGGCTCTGGAATCACATCCACCAACTTCTTTAGCACTCTCGGATGCAGCGCATCCGGCCACATGGACTTGTGCTCGTCCAGCTTTTCTAAATAGTCCCGAACCACTTCTTTCTCCACAGAGGGCTGGTCACCTCCTCCCCATGCTGTGCTGCCCAATGCAGCAGTCTGGGAGCTGACCTTGTTCATGAAGACAGAGGCAAAAAAAGCATTGAGTACATTAGCTTTTTCCACATCCTCTGTCACTAGGTTGCCTCCCTCATTCAGTAAGGGGCCCATACTTTCCTTTGCTTTCTTATTGTTGCCAACATACCTGAAGAAACCCTTCTTGTTACTCTTCACATCTCTTGCAAGCTGCAACTCCAAGTGTGATTTGGCCTTCCTGATTTCACTTCTGCATGCCTGAGCAATATTTTTATACTCCTCCCTGGTCATTTGTCCAATCTTCCACTTCTTGTAAGCTTCTTTTTTGTATTTAAGATCAGCAAGGATTTCACTGTTAAGCCAAGCTGGTTGCCTGCCATATTTACTAATCTTTAAACACATCAGGATGGTTTGTCCCTGTAACCTCAATAAGGATTCTTTAAAATACAGCCAGCTCTCCTGGACGCCTTTTCCCCTCATGTTATTCTCCCAGGGGATCCTGCCCATCAGTTCCCTGAGGGAGTCAAAGTCTGCTTTTCTGAAGTCCAGGGTCCATATTTTGCTGCTCTCCTTTCTTCCTTGTGTCAGGATCCTGAACTTGACCATCTTATGGTCACTACCTCCCAGGTTCCCATCCACTTTTGCTTCCCTTACTATTTCTTCCTGGTTTGTGAGCAGCAGGTCAAGATGAGCTCTGCCCCTAGTTGGTTCCTCCAGCACTTGCACCAGGAAATTGTCCCCTACACTTTCCAAAAACTTCCTGGATTGTCTGTGCACCGCTATATTGCTCTCCCAGCAGATATCAGGGTGATTGAAGTCTCCCATGAGAACCAGGGCCTGCGATCTAGTAACTTCTGTTAGTTGCCGGAAGAAAGCCTCGTCCACGTCATCCCCCTGGTCTGGCGGTCTATAGCAGACTCCCACCACAATATCACCCTTGTTGCTCACGCTTCTAAACTTAATGCAGAGACACTCAAGCTACTGCCGAACTTGATCCTGCTACTTCCCACTAGTGTCTGCTGCTTGCTCAGAATCTGAAGAGCTGATACTGGGAGGAGCCTGAACCCAACCCACTCTCCAGCCTAGGAGATGAATTCGTCTATTCTGGAGTCCCTGTCATTGGAGGATTTTAACAATAGATTATACAGACACTTGTTAGAGCAAGCCAATTAGAGTAGCATCACTGTGATACTGAGGAGAAGGAAGCATAGTGAGCAAAGGGCGTACTGGACCAGAGTATAAGGGATGGGAACTGATGATGGTTTGGGGGCAGTGAATAGTATTCTACCTCAAGAATGTAGTATGGAATGTAGGTGGAGCAAATTTGAGGGAGCTCCATTTTAAAATGATCTGTTTCTTTGGATGGAGAGGGAGTGGGCTTCAAGCTGCTTCTAATTGTCTCACTCCCCCCCCCCCCCTTTACTTTGTGCCTGGAAATCACTGAGATGGGTGATATGCTTTGGATGGCTAGGTGAATGGATTCTACCACCTCAAAATCTTGTGGCAGAACTGGGGCCTTGCATTGCAAGAACCTCTGGCCAAAGGCTATGGTGTTGGTTTTTTCCCCTTTGTTTTTATGGAGCCCTTATGAGCACTCAGTAAATTAATAAACCGGTGCCAGGGATAATGGTGTTCTAAGAAGGCAGGGGTTGCGGAACAAAAGGTTCTTGCATCAAAAGTGGTGCAATTGTGTGGAAAAACACAGAAGGAGATAAGTTCATTTATTATGGAGGGCATTTTTTCATAGCAAGTTGGTCTTTAAAGCAGGTAATTTGATTATCAGTTTTATACCTAGCCTATTATATAACTCGTTTGCCCAACTGTTGTGGGCAAACAAAGTCTAATTCATGATGTGATATCCTTAACTAAATAATACCTGGTAGCAGAGTTTGATGACAAGTGGGAAAAGTTTTCCTTGTCTTTTTCAGTATTTTTTTTTTAATTACAAATTTTGACTAGCTCCACTTGATGTTGAATATCTCTTATGAAAGAGTTAGTTGCTTTTCATTGGTTGTGTGCAGAAACAATATAAATCCAAGAATTTCATCTGATTTACAACTAAGAGGAACATTCCCATTTTGATTTGCACCCACAACTCCCGTTATGACTAATGCATATCAGTCCCTTGATGATTCTTCAAGGTGCTGAAATACTATGAGAACTGAGGATACTTCACAGGATCAAGCCTTTATGGAGTTTCTAGAAATAATTATGCATGAGACTGTTTTTCAATGGAAGATTTTATGGTTTACTCAGTGAGAGGAAGTAAACGACGGACCTGCGACTGTACAAGCAGGAAATGATCGAGAATGACTGTGAATAGCTCTGATTTTGTGTTCCTGGGATCAGGCAACACTGTAAGCTTCCTTTATGTTGAATTTCACAATATTAAGCCCAAGCAGTATAATCACTGGTTATCTTACAAAACCTCACTTTGACCTCAGGGACAAACTACTTTCCAGAGTGTCTCTCTGCTCTCTGAGTGAGCTCAACTCTCATCCCATTTGCAAATCTGAGTCTGTCAGGATAGGCCCAGAATCAAATGTTGGCTGACAAATGGAGGGTGGAGACTATCTACTATGTTTTTACGTTGGAAGGGTGTTTAAGGGAATATGTTGGAAGATTCTACCTGTTGCAACTGCAGAACAGAAGTG
This sequence comes from Lepidochelys kempii, assembly GCF_965140285.1. Classification (NCBI taxonomy): domain Eukaryota; kingdom Metazoa; phylum Chordata; order Testudines; family Cheloniidae; genus Lepidochelys; species Lepidochelys kempii. The sequence goes on from NC_136387.1 coordinate 28,745,457, forward strand.
AGTTATAGTCTTTCTTCTAGGCCTTTAGACAGGGCCAGCATAGGGCTGTATGATGGCTAGCATTGCACAGACATAAAGAACCTTCCCTCTCAACTCCACTATCTTTGTGCAGGAGCCACCCACAACCCCAGTCCTTACCCTGGGAAGGTAGGCGTTGATTCCATTGCTGCCGTCCCCCAGAGATGGAGATGTAGGGCTATGTAACATCTAGTGTCACTGACCTATAGTGTCACTCTGAAACGTAACATCTAGTGTCACTGACCTAGTTCAGAGAAGGGTGAACACTATGCTTTGTGAGAAAGTGTTGCAATTCCCACTGAGGCACATGCTCCCCCATGGAGACTCAGTCAAAATACCTCCTGAGAGTCTGTCTGTCTGGGGAGTACCCCTTCCTGCATCCCTTGAATACAGTTTATGGATTAATAGCTGCAATATAGCCAATAGTGCACATTATAGATAACAGGAAACTGTTTAGAGAATGTAAAGTGAATGGGGGCATCCAGTAATGCTGCTCTGTATGTTTAAATTTAGACTCTAGAGGCACAGAGAATTAATGTTGATACCAGCTTTTCATCGTCATCTAGGGGAATAATATGAATATGGACATGTTTAGTGCATTCCCAAACCTTGTCTTAAAAAAAAAAAAAAGTGAGTTGCTAATGAGGGTTGGCAGTGGGGTTCTGCAGGATCACAGATATATCCAAATATCTTTGTAGTTGGGTAGACTTTAATAAATCCAAATAACGTGGTATCAATATTTGTGTTTTGGTTTTCATGGCTTTTGGACTTTTGAGATCAAAATTAAAGTCAGAACTGATTTTCTCAGGGTATTTTTATTGTTCTGTAACTGAAAATAACCTGAAATCACATTAATTAAGTCTCACAAATGACTTCCTGAGCCATTAAAAAATTCATGGAAAACATAAACACTAAGGCAAATAAATAGAAAGGCAAGCCAGCACTCACACCTCAAGTTGTTGGATAAAACCATTAACAGCTGGGTTTGTATTTATCCAAAATGATTCTCTTCCCTAATTTTGGTCAGGAGTATCAACTGTTTCATGTGAAACAATATAAATAGAAAACCAGATAGAAAGAAGGCTATATATGAGATACCTGTACTTAAGAAATTTTTTTTAAAAGTATAGGTAAGCAAACATTTTCTTATATATACTTATATACACACACACACATATATATACACACTTACAAACTTTATATATATAAACCTCATATCTGTTAGTCTAAGCCATTACACCACACTTATTACCATGGAATCTTAAATACCTTGTTTCCCTTGACCTCCCCTTGCACCTTTGTAGGAATGAATCACTTCATTCAATTTAATGGATTGTTAGTGGGTGAAGTGTAAGCTAATCTGTACGTCCACCTGCTGATGAGTAGACAAATATATTTCCATTTGAAGTTGCAGAGGTTACAGTGATATTTCTAATGCATATAAGGATATATGGCCTAAAACAAAGCCTGTTAAAATCAAATGAAGTATCAGTAGATACTGGGTCAAGCTCCTAATTTGTAGGAGCAATACTGGTGGAATTGGTAAAATCTTTTAAAAATAAAACCACAGTACTTTTAGTTTTGTTTGGATATTTAATATCTTTATCCAGTTTCGTTAGTAATGATGTAAATATACTGACTAAAGTTGGAGAAAAGCACAAGTCTGCTTATAGACTATATGGATGGTTTCACTGAGTGCTATTAACATGTCTTAATTACTCAGGTAGTAAAAACATCCCAATAGATCAGACAGACTAGGCTCACCAGATTTCTATTTTCACAGACCAGAGCACATTTTAAACAACAATTGGTGTGAAGATGAAGCTCAATTGTAGGTTTATGTATAATGTATATGTTAGATATTAATCGATTTTGAATTCATCCCATTTCCTTTAGCAATGAGCATGATATGCTGCTTTGCATAAGTTTAATAGTTATATTGGATACCTTTTTGGCTTGGCCTAACCTGTATAAACACTGAATTTATGAATTATCAAAACCACTCTAAAAGATAGCCTCATGTATTATGTGTATTATCATTTTATGTTAATTTGAAACATTTTTCAACTTGCTCTGCATGAAATTAGGATAGAGGATCATTTATTTATTCATATCCATTATGTACTTTCTGAAACTTGAATAAGAGGATAGAAAAGGGGGAACAAAGATTTTTGTCATGGTGTGCCTTATATTTGCTGTGGTGGGGTGATTATCTCCCCTAACTGGGATTTGATCATATCCACTGGAGGAGTGGGCGGAAGAAGAATAAAAGAACAGTTTGTCAAATCATCCTAGTACCTAGGAACTTTTCTTTGTAGATTTTTGCTGACTTTCCAGAATACATTTGTTCTGAGAAACTTCTCTTTTGCGTTGACAATCAGTTGGAAATGCATTGTAAATAATACGCTCTGCAACAAACGCGACTTAAATTTTGTGGCAAGATCTCTTGATTTGTGTAGCAAAGCCAAGTCAAATGAAGCAGCATTAATTACATTTTTAATTTTTTAAAAAATATGTAAAACAAATAAGAAACTAAATAAAATTGGTGCAATAATTCCATTATATTATTCCCTTTGGCAGTAAGTTCTTTTCAAATGTCAGTTGTGGAGTATTTCTTTCTTAATTTCTTTCTTCTGCTCCTACAGTTAACATTTTTGCATTGATAATGAATAACTGCTTTACAGAAGTTGTCTGGGAAAGGCAGACAGAGACAAACACCTACAAGATCTCTGTCAAGCTTTCTTACAACTACAATACCCACCTGCAGAAGTAAAGAAACAGATTGATAGAGCCAGAAGAGTTCCCAGAAGTTACCTACTACATGACAGGCCTAACAAAGAAAATAACAGAACGCCTGTCACGGTTCCTCCCCCACTCTGAACTCTAGGGTACAGATGTGGGGACCTGCATGAAAAACCTCCTAAGCTTATCTTTACCAGCTTAGGTCAAAACTTCCCCAAGGTACAAAATATTACACCTTGGACTGGCCGCTACCACCACCAAACTAATACTGGTTACTGGGGAAGAGCTGTTTGGACGCGTCCTTCCCCCCAAAATACTTCCCAAAACCTTGCACCCCACTTCCTGGACAAGGTTTGGTAAAAAGCCTCACCAATTTGCCTAGGTGACTACAGACCCAGACCCTTGGATCTTAAGAATAATGAACAATCCTCCCAACACTTACACCCCCCCTTTCCTGGGAAATGTTGGATAAAAAGCCTCACCAATTTGCATAGGTGACCACAGACCCAAACCCTTGGATCTGAGAACAATGAAAAAGCATTCAGTGTTTTACAAGAAGACTTTTAATAAAAAATAGAAGTAAATAGAAATAAAGAAATCCCCCCTGTAAAATCAGGATGGTAGATATCTTACAGGGTAATTAGATTCAAAAACATAGAGAACCCCTCTAGGCAAAACCTTAAGTTACAAAAAAGATACACAGACAGAAGTAGTTATTCTATTCAGCACAATTCTTTTCTCAGCCATTTAAAGAAATCATAATCTAACACATACCTAGCTAGATTACTTACTAAAAGTTCTAAGACTCCATTCCTGGTCTATCCCCGGCCAAGACGACTACAGACAGACACAGACCCTTTGTTTCTCTCCCTCCTCCCAGCTTTTGAAAGTATCTTGTCTCCTCATTGGTCATTTTGGTCAGGTGCCAGCGAGGTTACCTTTAGCTTCTTAACCCTTTACAGGTGAGAGGAGCTTTCCCCTGGCCAGGAGGGATTTCAAAGGGGTTTACCCTTCCCTTTATTATTTATGTCAATGCCACTAGCCGTCACCTTCAGCCCCCAACTAAAACCCCTCCAACGCATTATTAAGGATCTACAACCTATCCTAAAGGATGACCCAACACTCTCACAAATCTTGGGAGACAGGCCAGTCCTTGCCTACAGACAGCCCCGCAACCTGAAGCAAATACTCACCAACAACCACATACCACACAACAGAACCACTAACCCAGGAACTTATCCTTGCAACAAAGCCCGTTGCCAATTGTGCCCACATATCTATTCAGGGGACACCATCACAGGGCCTAATAACATCAGCCACACTATCAGAGGCTTGTTCACCTGCACATCCACCAATGTGATATATGCCATCATGTGCCAGCAATGCCCCTCTGCCATATACATTGGTCAAACTGGACAGTCTCTACGTAAAAGAATAAATGGACACAAATCAGATGTCAAGAATTATAACATTCATAAACCAGTCGGAGAACACTTCAATCTCTCTGGTCACGCAATCACAGACATGAAGGTCGCTATCTTAAAACAAAAAAACTTCAAATCCAGACTCCAGCGAGAAACTGCTGAATTGGAATTCATTTGCAAATTGGATACTATTAATTTGGGCTTAAATAGAGACTGGGAGTGGCTAAGTCATTATGCAAGGTAGCCTGTTTCCTCTTGTTTTTTCCTACCCCCCCACCCCAGATGTTCTGGTTTAACTTGGATTTAAACTTGAAGAGTGGTCAGTTTGGATGAGCTATTACCAGTAGGAGAGTGAGTTTGTGTGTGTATGGGGGTGGAGGGGATGTGAGAAAACCTGGATTTGTGCAGGAAATAGCCCAACTTGATTGTCATGCACATTGTGTAAAGAGTTGTCACTTTGGATGGGCTATCACCAGCAGGAGAGTGAATTTGTGTGGGGGGGTGGAGGATGAGAAAACCTGGATTTGTGCTGGAAATGGCCCACCTGATGATCACTTTAGATAAGCTATTACCAGCAGGACAGTGGGGTGGGAGGAGGTATTGTTTCATATTCTCTGTGTATATATAAAGTCTGCTGCAGTTTCCACGATATGCATCTGAGGAAGTGAGCTGTAGCTCACGAAAGCTTATGCTCTAATAAATTGGTTAGTCTCTAAGATGCCACAAGTACTCCTTTTCTTTTTGCGAATACAGACTAACACGGCTGTTACTCTGAAAATTGTCATAGTTATGTTTCATCCTTAATACCTCACTGAGATGAATGGGTTCAGCTGACTCCCCTCAGCTATTGTTTCTGTTGGTTTGTAAACTCAGGCAATTAGCACTCCATCAGCTTGCATTCCATTCCCTTTTACTGAGAACCAAACCTTAGCTTGTGCAGTCAAATTCTGGCAGAGGGGGAAGGAGTCTACCTCTGATTCCACAGCACTGGATTTGCAGTAAGCATGGCCCTGAGCGTACAAAAGTTGAATGTTTACTGAAGCATTGTTTGCTGGTGCTGCCTGGCAGTAGAGAGCTTTCTGAAGCATATTGGGGCGAATCACTAAAGGATCACTGGTTTCAGAGTAACAGCCGTGTTAGTCTGTATTCGCAAAAAGAAAAGGAGTACTTGTGGCACCTTAGAGACTAACCAATTTATTTGAGCATGAGCTTTCGTGAGCTACAGCTCACTTCATCGGATGAATCACTGGTTTCAGAGTAGCAGGCGTGTTAGTCTGTATTCGCAAAAAGAAAAGGAGTACTTGTGACACCTTAGAGACTAACAATTTTATTTGAGCATAAGCTTTCGTGAGCTTATGCATCCGATGAAGTGAGCTGTAGCTCACAAAAGCTTATGCTCAGTAAATTTGTTAGTCTCTAATGTGCCACAAGTACTCCTGTTCTTTTTTTAAAGAATCACTGTGTATGTGTTTCCACTCTGACAAATGTTACTTTTTAAAGTATAACTGAAAAGATGGTAGTTCATTATAGGCCTTGTGCTGGCCTTATCTCCCTTCCCAGGCGATATTCAGCACCTCACAGGATTAGACTCTGGATTTGGATTCTGAAATTTTGATTATACTGGGACATCATGTGCAAATAAAAAGATCAGATCTTGCTGGGCAACAGAAATGGATACTGGTCCTTGAGGCCAGCATTGGATAACTGGAATGGGATCTGAGGACTGACCAGAGCTGCCTCCCAGTTGGCTTGATAGCACTGACCAAACAGTGGGGTGTCCTCAGTACAAAGTGCCTTTCTTGGGCATCAGGACTGGGATTTTGACAACAATGAAAGTCCTCCTCCCTTTCAATAACAGACAGGACCTATTGCCTTTAGGTGTTGCCTTGTTAAATTTAACCCAATAGAACTCCTACCTTTTGGGCATACTTCTGTTGAAAATTGTGGCTGTCTCATTGGCTCTTGCTCTGAGCAATGGATATGTTTGCTTCTTTATTTCCTTTCACATGTCTGGGTTATAAGCAACTAGTGACAACACATGTAGGATTTTTGAGAATTATGTATTAATGCTTGATGAAAATATTTTTTCTTCACCTAAAAATGTTCAGCTTTTGTTTCTGACTTAGTGTTTGTTGAGTAGATTTGCATTCGAGGCATATTTTTTAGCATGACTTAAATTGAGAGTTTATGCAAACGGTCTCCTAAATTACAGAGGAAAGCTAAGAGTAGAACCATCATGATTGTGTAGTAAAGGCTAGGCGATAAGCTTCTGCTTATTCTGCAGAGAGGCAGAATTTTTCTTTCAATTTGTTTATAGCCAAGAAATGGCATCTTAAACACAAGGACAATGGGCTTCAGTTGGATTCAGCTGAGTCTAAGAAAGATAGATGGGACTGACGTATTGATTTTTTTTTTTAGTCAGTTTTGTGATACACATTATTGACATTTCTGTTGAGATGGTTCGAAGTTGGTAAAACTCAATGTCAGGAAACTATGCTGTCTCAGACATATACAATACACAAAGGGGAAAGATAACTGCTGGTCAAAGATTATTTCTCTCTATAAATCAGGGATATGTAAAGTAATGAAAGATGTAACATCCCTTAAAATGAAATATTAAACGGGTATTTGTGTTATATTTATAAGAAGCACACATGATCTTTATAGGGGAGAAGGCAGCATGCTGCACTTATTGAGACTACAACAGTTAGCATATGCTTTTCAGTCACACACACATACACATCATGCACACAGTCCTGCCAGTTGATGTTTTTATAGTTACCAGTCTGTTGTAGCTCTAGTCAATCTAATGGCCAGTTAGATTGAACACGAGTGAGGAGCTGGGGTCTATTGGTCGCAATCCAGTGCTCCGAGGTTTTGGCAGGACTGAACCCAGAGTTTCATGGCAAAACACCCCAGCTTTATACTTGTAAATTCCCATTTGAGTCCATGCATTTTGCAATGTCATCCTGTTATCATTAGTCCTTAAGTGGTGGTAATCTTGGGGTTTTCCACTGTTATCATTTGATGGTTATTGTCCGGCTTCCCACCGTTATCTCCTATTTGTTGTCCTGCCTTTGAGGGTGGTTGCCTCACCTCTGAGGCTGTCAGTGCTGCTAACATGTTTAGCATCCATACAATGGATGTTTTTTCTGATTGTCTCCTGGTGTTTCCAAGTCTCTCACTTTTTCTTGACCATCTGGACATTTGTGATGGCTTTCACGCCTTATCTTTTCCTGATGCATGCATTCCTCATTCACACAAACAATCTCTCACAGAGAAGACAGCAGTATTTTATATTCAGCAGAATACATTGTAAATTAAACTTCACTAAATCTTGTGGTCAAAACAGTTTACATTGTGGCTCAAGCCTTTAACATTCCTTAAATCTAATTAACATAGACACCGTACAAAGATCCTGTCTTTTACTCACTAAACCTTAAACCAAAGAAATGACTAGAGGGAAGTTTATAATGCATATAGGAAACAAGATCCCAGTCATTCCTTTCTGTTATTCAAAAAGGGTGGCTGGCAGAATTAATTCAAGGTTTACATCAATTTTTATCGTACAATTATAAAATCCTGTCTCTACATTTGCTCATTCTGCATTTTGTGTGTGTGTGCTTTTAAATGTGTGGTCCAATAACAGACTAGTGGGAATCAGATTGTCTCAATGCTGAGTATTACCTAATAACAAAGAGAAGCATGTATTTGTTCAGGTGTATGCAATAAATACATGGAGTTCAGCGCTAACATCTTTGGCATAAAAAAAGAAAGAAAGAAAAATATAAACAACTGAGGAAGCTTGGAGGAGAAGAATATATATTCTCTTGTTATACTGTGTGTGTATATATATACACAAATGATATTCATTCCACCTTTCATTGTGGCTGTTTTACACCATTGATAGGGTTTTATATACAACTAGATGCTAAACTATGAAGAGTCTTATTCACACTTAGAGTTTTGAACTGACTGACCAATTAAGGAATGCGAAATAATTCTCCCACAGAAAGCAGTCTTGGGTATGCTTTGTCTGAGGAGATCGTTATTTTGTATGGGGAGATTTTCACTTCTGTGGAGCTTTTTGCAGGGATCAGATGTGTGAATCAGGTGGATCTGGGGCTTAAATGGGTTTTGGGTTGGTCCCATAATCTATTTCCTGTGACTGCTGGGATATAGGCTTTGCTGTAACTCAACCCTTCCTGCCATGAACATTCTACTATGATTTAGCATTTCTACTAAAATAACTGGTAATAATATAAACTGCCATGTGAGTTATGGAGGCTTCCAACAAACTATTCACAGATATTTTCAGAAAACACTTGAGGTGTATTTTTTGGTTAGCTAATCCATGTATTTAGAACTTGTTTGAAGATTCAGGCAGCATATTTATTTTAATAGCTACACATTACTTCTACCAAAGGTGAAAAAAGCTTTTTCTTTCCCCCCTGTCAAAATAAGATGAAAAGATCTATTTTTAAAATACTCTCCTGTGTTTAAATGTTAAACAAATTAAGTGGGCATGATATTTGTGAGCGGGTGGTTTTTTCATTTCACCCTGGAAAATTCTAAATGTAATGTATATGCTTAATGTTAAATCAACATGGTAAATTAGTAAATATTGCATATTGCAAAAAACAGAACAGAAGCAGTTACAGTTTGTATATGCAGTATGAATCCAAGCTTCAGTAAATTAGAACACATTTTTCAGTGTTCTTCCTGGTAGTAGTTCAGCATGAATAAAACTATTTACTTGCCATAAATGACACTATATTTCTTTCAACAAACATCTCTGGAAGTTCATATGTGTTTCCTTTATTAAATGATAACATCATTTCTAGCTTCAGATTTTAGTGTGCTCCTGCTGGAGGCATCTGATTGTAGAGATCAAGTTTGAGCCTCTGCTACAGCAGAGCATTTCTCTTCCTTAGCAGATTCTTGCATTCACAGGGAAAAAACAGTGACTTTTAAAGTTATTATTTTAATGGACATTTTAAAATCAAACCTCAGTGTTTCCATTTTTCAGACGCAGTGCCAGTTTGATGTATTTTCAGCAGATTACACTAACCTAACAGAAAGTTATACCCTGTTACCTTCTCCTTTGAGATTCTCTCTTTCCCTCTTTAAAACATGCTGTAGTGTATTTTTTTAGTGTTTGTGAAAGTTGCTGAATTGACAACCTTAGAAAATGAAGCCCTATATTAAGTCGCTGTACAGATGCACCATGGGCAGCAGTGCAAGCTTCCAAGCTCTTTGCTGCCAATGTGCTTCAACATTGTGGGGCAGTTTTTTGGAGGAGCTACTTCCATGTGTGAGTTGATTACTAAGTCTCCATGTCCATTCATTTTTGTGGTCTATGCTGACACTGTCAATAAGGGTGCTGATTCGTACCCATTATGGTGGTAGTTTTGCATTGTGGACACTTGACTCCACTTATTAACAAATAAACATCAATTTATTTCACACAGCCACCACAAGCTGTCAGATCATTACAACTTTTAGTCACCATCAATCAACTGGATTGGAACTGGTGAGCTAGACGTGAAAGTCCTTGGCATATCTTGACCAACCCTCCAAGCCACTAAGTCCTGTTATTTTTAAGAGTAGCTATTCATAATCTATGTATATGGTTGTCAGGAAAAAAATGAATCTCAGTTTAAAGAACATTGTGACGGTCACCTTATAACTCTCCTCAACATGCAACACACATGCAATGTACGCACAGTTATGTTCACAAAATTTAACGCATGGACAAATTGGAATTTATAATTAATCAAAAGTATTTCCATGCCAACTGTTTACAGGAGTAAACAGAAACCACAATCTTTTTCCTAGCTACTAATATGGAGAGATTAAGTGATGAAGGTAAATTAACCAAATCACTGTGTAAGGATCCATGACCCTTTTCCCCTCACATTATAATTATTGCTACATTATAGAATAGAGATCCATTATGATGAGGCTGAACCTTGCAAAACTGTAGAGAAGACAGTATTTTGTAATGGTAGGTGTTTGTTCATTAGGTAATATACACATTCACCTCAAGTGCATGGCACATTATACCTTCAGCTCATCAAAAAAGATCATAGAATTGAAAGACATCGTCCCATGCCATTGCTGCCTCCTCTGTGGAGGAGGCAACTGCTGGGGAAAAATGGGAATAGGCTTTCTTAATTGAATTCCTTAGGTTGCTCTTAATTTGGACCACCTTCTTTGGATCACCCTTTGCTGCACTTTCAGGACTGTTTGAGCCCATCCCCTGAGCTGTCTGATTGTTCTGCTGGTTGTGTTTCTGCTTTAGAGGCCATTGTCATGGATGGCAGCTCTGCGTAGGGAATGAAAGCCTTTGAAATTGATGCATCTGTTCGGCACTAACATGCTGCTGCCCCACCTCCTATACTCTCATCAGTTTAAAACTGTGTTAAAATGATGAGACCTGGGTTAGGAAAAAAAAATCCCCCAAAACACTTCTTATTAGGAACATAGGATTTGCAATGCTGTAACGGATCACTAGTTCACCGAGTCCCAACATATTCAGCTGCTGAGTTGCATAGATTTTAAAATACCCAGGATACTCAAAGACAATTTCCAGCCTTCCATTTCAATGTTCTTCTAATTATGGTTCCTCCTCCTGAAGGCAGCGTTTCTGAGGGCATGTCTACATTTACCTCCGGAGTGATCGATCCAGTGGGGGTTGATTTATCGCGTCTTGTGAAGACACGGTAAATCGAGCGCTCTCCCATCGACTCTGGTACTCTACCGGAGCGAGAAATGTAGGCAGAGTCGACGGGGAAGCGGCAGCAGCTGACCTACTGCAGTAAGTAAGACACCGCGGAAAGTAGCTCTAAGTATGTCGTTTTCAGCTACGCTATTTTCATAGCTGAAGTTGCGTAACTTAGACCTACTTAGCTCTTCTCCCCCTCTCCCCAAGTAAACCATGCCTGAGAGTTGCTTTACATCACAATTGAATTTCCATTCAGAAGTTCCATCCTGATCTGCACAGCTGATCAGTCCTGGTATCCACTTCGGTATTTGTCTTTTCTGCTAAACTATAGCCTGAATTTGCAACACTTAGGTAAGTAATCCTTTCTTGGGTAAGTTGTCCCTTTGAAATCCAGTTGATCTACTTGTTGGAGTAAAGATTCCTGTAGTCTTCCTCCTAATTATTAAGGGATTTTGAAAGGAGTCTAATGGAATTAGGCACTCCATTTCCAATCACTGTTTTAGATCCCTTTAAAAATTCTAGCCTAATCTCTTACCTTTCATTTTCTGCTATACAATTGGATCTTGATATTTACTGGTATGTATTTGTTGTTTTTTTTTCTTTCACCTAAAATAATAATACGTAGTCTCAACTTTTCATTTACAATAAGTTAATGTCAGTTGGGATTAGTGTTAATTCTAGTTATATACTTTTATTGCTACTCATTTACACAATTTTGTTAGTTCGATGAGTGGAATGCAGAATCGGTTCAACTTTTGTACTTTTATTTTATTTTATTTTTTAAATAATTATAGCGGAATGGCTTCCAGTGAAACTGCCCAAAAATAAATAATTGAAAAATAAAAATAAGGCTTTTCTCTTTGCAAGTCCTGTGGGCATGAGTGATTATTAAGTGGTCTTTTTCAGGAGCAATGTAAACACAGGATTCTGAGGGAAACTATTATTTTGTATATAATCTATAGGTCTGAAAAAGATGTTCCATTTGTTTTCCAATTTTTAAATCCTTTGTGATGAACTGTTTTCTTGAGTTAACCTCTATAAATCTGTCGTCATTAAGTTGTTAGAACATTCAGGAGTGCCCTATTCAGTATATAGAGGATCTCCCAAGAGGATAATACAGGTCAGGTCAACTTGCTTCTTCTCGTGACTTAACAACCCCCCTGTGTCTGCAATAAAATTTTCCTGCCAGCGTTTAAACTCCACTCATTATTGGTTAGAAGCAGACTAGAAATGTGTTAAACCACCCTGAAATGATATGTATAGCTGAGTTTATGTGGTTTGTACACGATCATAAACACCATAGATCAGGGGTTCTCAAACTGGGGGTCGCAAACTGTCAGCCTCCACCTCAAACCCCACTTCACCTCCAGCATTTATAATGGTGCTAAATATATAAAAATGTGTTTTTAATTTATAAGGGGGGGTCACACTCAGAGGCTTGCTATGTGAAAGGGGTTACCAGAACAGCCATACATGTTAGTTTTCTTTCTCCTACACTTCACAAAACTTTTATTTGGACCATACAAACATCCAGCTCTTTAGCTGCTCCAGTTAGCTCTTAAAACGTGCCACTGTAAATGTAATTTTCACAGATTATTTATTTATTTATTTTGTGCATTGTTATACATTGGTAACTTAATAAAAATGAGGGCTTGGATGCAACATTTCCTTGCTGCCTAGATCTTTGGGTATGTCTACACTACGGAATAAGGTTGAATTTATAGAAGTCTTTTTTTTAGAAATCGGTTTTATATATTCGAGTGTGTGTGTCCCCACAGAAAATGCTCTAAGTGCATTAAGTGCATTAACTCGGCGGAGTGCTTCCACAGTACCGAGGCTAGAGTCGACTTCCGGAGCATTGCACTGTGGGTAGCTATCCCACAGTTCCCGCAGTCTCCGCTGCTCATTGGAATTCTGGGTGGAGATCCCAATGCCTGATGGGGCTAAAACATTGTCACGGGTCGTTCTGGGTACATATCGTCAGGCCCCCGTTCCCTCCCTCCCTCCGTGAAAGCAAGGGCAGACAATTGTTTCGCGCCTTTTTTCCTGAGTTACCTGTGCAGACGCCATACCACGGCAAGCATGGAGCCCGCTCAGGTAACCATCACCGTATGTCTCCTGGGTGCTGGCAGACATGGTACGGCATTGCTACACAGTAGCAGCAACCCACTGCCTTCTGGCAGCAGATGGTGCAATATGACTGGTAGCCGTCATCGTCGTGTCCGAGGTGCTCCTGGCCATGTCGGCTGGGAGCGCGTGGGCAGACATGGGCGCAGGGACTAAATTTGGAGTGACTTGACCAGGTCATTCTCTTTAGTCCTGCAGTCAGTCCTATTGAACCGTCTTATGGTGACCAGGCAGGCGATACGGATTGCTAGCAGTCCTATTGCACCATCTTCTGCCGAGCAGCCATGAGATGTGGATGGCATGCAGTCCTTCTGCACCGTCTGCTGCCAGCCAAAGATGTAAAAGATAGATGGAGTGGATCAAAACAAGAAATAGACCAGATTTGTTTTGTATTCATTTGCCTCCTCCACCGTCTAGGGGACTCATTCCTCTAGGTCACACTGCAGTCACTCACAGGAAAGGTGCAGCGAGGTAGATCTAGCCATGTATCAATCAGAGGCCAGACTAACCTCCTTGTTCCAGTAAGAACAATAACTTAGGTGCACCATTTCTTATTGGAACCCTCCGTGAAGTCCTGCCTGAAATACTCCTTGATGTAAAGCCACCCCCTTTGTTGATTTTAGCTCCCTGAAGCCAACCCTGTAAGCCATGTCGTCAGTCGCCCCTCCCTCCGTCAGAGCAAAGGCAGACAATCGTTCCGCGCCTTTTTTCTGTGCGGACGCCATACCAAGGCAAGCATGGAGGCCGCTCAGCTCACTTTGGCAATTAGAACCACATTAAACACCACACGCATTATCCAGCAGTATATGCAGCACCAGAACCTGGCAAAGCAATACCGGGCGAGGAGGCGACGTCAGCGCGGTCACATGAGCGATCAGGACATGGACACAGGTTTCCCTGAAAGCATGGGCCCTGCCAATGTATGCATCCTGGTGCTAATGGGGCAGGTTCATGCTGTGGAACGCCGATTCTGGACTCGGGAAACAAGCACAGACTGGTGGGACCACATAGTTTATTGCAGGTCTGGGACGATTCCCAGTGGCTGCAAAACTTTTGCATGCGTAAGGGCACTTTCATGGAACTTTGTGACTTACTTTCCCCTGCCCTGAAGCGCATGAATACCAAGATGAGAGCAGCCCTCACAGTTGAGAAGCGAGTGGCGATAGCCCTGTGGAAGCTTGCAATGCTAGACAGCTACCTGTCAGTTGGGAATCAATTTGGAGTGGGCAAATCTACTGTTGGGACTGCTATGATGCAAGTAGCCCACGCAATCAAAGATCTGCTGATATCAAGGGTAGTGACCCTGGGAAATGTGCAGATCATAGTGGATGGCTTTGCTGCAATGGGATTCCCTAACAGTGGTGGGGCCATAGACGGAACCCATATCCCTATCTTGGCACCGGAGCACCAAGCCGCCGAGTACATAAACTGCAAGGGGTTCTTTTCAATAGTGCTGCAAGCTCTGGTGGATCACAAGGGACGTTTCACCAACATCAACGTGGGATGGCCGGGAAAGGTACATGACGCTCACATCTTCAGGAACTCTGGTCTGTTTCAAAAGCTGCAGGAAGGGACTTTATTCCCAGACCAGAAAATAACTGTTGGGGATGTTGAAATGCCTATAGTTATCCTTGGGGACCCAGCCTACCTCTTAATGCCCTGGCTCATGAGGCTGTACACAGGCAGCCTGGACAGTAGTCAGGAGCTGTTCAACTACAGGCTGAGCAAGTGCAGAATGGTGGTAGAATGTGCATTTGGACGTTTAAAGGCGCGCTGGCGCAATTTACTGACTCGCTTAGACCTCAGCGAAACCAATATTCCCACTGTTATTACTGCTTGCTGTGTGCTCCACAATATCTGTGAGAGTAAGGGGAGACGTTTATGGCGGGGTGGGAGGTTGAGGCAAATCGCCTGGTTGCTGGTTAAGCACAGCCAGACACCAGGGCGGTTAGAAGAGCACAGGAGGGCGCGGTACGCATCAGAGAAGCTTTGAAAACCAGTTTCATGACTGGCCAGACTAAGGTGTGAAAGTTCTGTTTGTTTCTCCTTGATGAAACCCTCCGCCCCTTGGTTCACTCTACTCCTGTAAGCTAACCATCCTCCCCCCCTCCCTTCGATCACCGCTTGCAGAGGCAATAAAGTCATTGTTGCTTCACATTCATGCATTCTTTATTCATTCATCACACAAATAGGGGAATGACTACCAAGGTAGCCCAGGAGGGGTGGTGGAGGAGGGAAGGAAAATGGTGGCGGAGTGGCTGGTTGGCTGGTGGCCCCCCCCACCGCATTCTTGGGCGTCTGGGTGTGGAGGCTATGGAACTTGGGGAGGAGGGCGGTTGGTTACACAGGGGCTGTAGTGGCAGTCTGTGCTCCAGCTGTCTTTGCTGCAGCTCAACCATACACTGGAGCATACTGGTTTGGTCCTCCAGCAGTCTCAGCATTGAATCCTGCCTCCTCTCATCATGCTGCTGCCACATTTGAGCTTCAGCCCTGTCTTCAGCCCGCCACTTACTCTCTTCAGCCCGCCACCTCTCCTTCCAGTCATTTTGTGCTTTCCTGCACTCTGACATTATTTGCCTCCACGCATTCATCTGTGCTCTGTCAGTGCGGGAGGACAGCATGAGCTCGGAGAACATTTCATCTCGAGTGCGTTTTTTTTTCTTTCTAATCTTCACTAGCCTCTGGGAAGAAGAAGATCCTGTGATCATTGAAACACATGCAGCTGGTGGAGAAAAAAAAGGGACAGCGGTATTTAAGAAGACACATTTTATAAAACAGTCGCTACACTCTTTCAGGGTAAACCTTGCTGTTAACATTACATACATAGCACATGTGCTTTCGTTACAAGGTCGCATTTTGCCTCCCCCCACCGCGTGGCTACCACCTCAACCCTCCCCCATCCCCGTGGCTAACAGCGGGGAACATTTCTTTTCAGCCACAGGCAAACAGCCTAGCAGGAACGGGCTCCTCTGAGTGTCCCCGGAAGAAAAGCACTCTATTTCAACCAGGTGACCATGAATGATATCTCGCTCTCCTGAGGATAACACAGAGAGATAAAGAACGGATGTTGTTTTAATGCCAGCAAACATACACTGCAATGCTTAGTTGTACAATGATTCCCGAGTACGTGTTACTGGCCTGGAGTGGTAAAGTGTCCTACCATGGAGGACGCAATAAGGCTGCCCTCCCCAGAAACCTTTTGCAAAGGCTTTGGGAGTACATCCAGGAGAGCCGCGAATGCCAAGGCAAATTAATCCTTTCACATGCTTGCTTTTAAGCCATGTATAGTAGTTTAAAAGGTACACTCACCGGAGGTCCCTTCTCCGCCTGCCGGGTCCAGGAGGCAGCCTTGGGTGGGTTCGGGGGGTACGGGCTCCACGTCTAGGGTGAGAAACAGTTCCTGGCTGTCGGGAAAACCGGTTTCTCCGCTGGCTTGCTGTGAGCTATCTACAACCTCATCATCATCATAATCATCTTCTTCGTCCCCAAAACCTGCTTCCATGTTGCCTCCATCTCCATTGAAGGAGTCAAACAACACGGCTGGGGTAGTGGTGGCTAAACCCTCTAAAATGGCATGCAGCTCATCATAGAAGTGGCATGTTTGGGGCTCTGACCCGGAGCGGCCGTTCGCCTCTCTGGTTTTCTGGTAGGCTTGCCTCAGCTCCTTAAGTTTCACGCGGCACTGCTTTGGGTCCCTGTTATGGCCTCTGTCCTTCATGCCCTGGGAGATTTTGACAAAGGTTTTGGCATTTCGAAAACTGGAACGGAGTTCTGATCGCACGGATTCCTCTCCCCAAACAGCGATCAGATCCCGTACCTCCCGTTCGGTCCATGCTGGAGCTCTTTTGCGATTCTGGGACTCCATCATGGTCACCTGTGCTGATGAGCTCTGCATGGTCACCTGCAGCTTGCCACGCTGGCCAGACAGGAAATGAGATTCAAAAGTTCGCGGTTCTTTTCCTGTCTACCTGGCCAGTGCATCTGAGTTGGGAGTGCTGTCCAGAGCGGTCACAATGGAGCACTCTGGGATTGCTCCCGGAGGCCAATACCGTCGAATTGTGTCCATAGTACCCCAAATTCGAGCCGGCAAGGCCGATTTAAGCGCGAATCCACTTGTCAGGGGTGGAGTAAGGAAATAGATTTTAAGAGCCCTTTAAGTCGAAATAAAGGGCTTCGTCGTGTGGATGAGTGCAGGTTTACATCGATTTAACACTGCTAAATTCGACCTAAAGTCCTAGTGTAGACCAGGGCTCAGTTACAGCATGTGTGCACCTGCTTATTGACTGTAGCACAAAATCCTGTAAACTTTTCTCCTTTTTCAGGCAAAATTTCTGTTGATTTCATGATTTGGCCTTGTGGAACTACGTGATAGGCAAATCTCCAAAATGACAAATTCATTTAATGGAGTATCAGACTGTTGGACACTCCCCTGATGTTATCCAAAATGCTTTGGTCTGTAAAATTGAACTGGAAATCTAGAACAAAGTATTGCAAGATTTCTTGAGCTTTCTACTCTTATTTATTGTCAGGCTTTGTCTACACACAAAAGTTACAGTAATTTCAGAAAAATAGCTTGTAAGTGGATTTAATTAAACTGGTGTAAACCTGAATTTTAGCTAAATCAGAGAAAGTTTTGTATGTAAGTCAAGGTCTCAGTATGTAACAACCAGTGAATATTGTCCACTTTTTGGCAGTTCTGCTGCCAAGTAGAACAAGGAAATGCAGAACTATGTAGTTAACTATATTTTTCTGAATCTCACAATGGCTGAAATTGGTGAAGGTTTAGATAGGTTTATCTGAACCAGTTTTCCCATCTGTGTACTTTTTTATATTTTTCCCATTGCCTCAGTTAGACCTTCTGATTTTGAGGGATTTTTTAAAATAACTTGGCAAGTATAATATGTAATTCTGTGTATGTTTGTTTATGTACAGAGCGGCACATAATATGCATTGAGGTGAGTGACTTGTGTTTGTGTACATATATATTTATATTGTGTATATATAGAGAGATCTATAAATACATACACATTCAATGTACATTTGAATATGTATGTATATACAGTAAGTGAAATCTTGTCATTGAAGTCAACGGCAAAACTCCCATTGCTCCAGTGGGGGGAGAGGGGAGAAAGCAAGACTTCACCTGATGTAAACATGAGGAGGAGGATTGCATGTACAGTATATTGCATGAATAATTGAATGCAAGGCAATAAAGATTGAAGACAAGGCAATAATTCAGACAGAGGTATTGACCTGACAACAGAGATTTTAAGCACAGCAAAAAGCCTCTGAAAAGAGTTGCCCAGTATATTAGTGTTTAATATATACCAAATTATTTCTGTAAGCCTTCTGCTGCCTAGGTTCTTTAAATCTAAAACCCATTATGAAGTGGAAGGAGAATAACCAATATACATTTATGCAGCTGAAGGATTAAAGGTCATGTGATGACAGAAGACAGCTTACTGAAAAGCAAAATTTATTAGGAAATAATAATTTGTATTTAATACAATAAATCCTTGCTTAATAGCTTCTCAGTCACTTAATTTTCTGAGATATCATATATAGCCAATCTACTTAATGTAATGTATAGGATTTTAATAGCTTTATGCTCTGATATTAGTCTCCATCAATCACCTTTTAACAACAACTCTATCTATTACATTCTTCTGTTATGTTTCCAGGAATGCTACATTGTAGTAACTATGTAATATGTAATGCATCTCTAACTTTTACTTTGAAAAAGGCTATTTTGAACTGACTTCAATGGTACCATTAGGAGCTAATTAATGGACCACCTCTGCCACCCTGAGTTCCATTGAATAGAACATACTCTGCAAGGGTGCCTGTGGTCCCTATTGAAATTAGTGAAACTACTTACTGTAAGAGTGGCTGAATGAGGTTCCCTATATATCCAAACAGATGTTTGACTACATAATAATAGTGTCATTTTTTAAAAAAACGCTGCATTCTTATGATCACCAGTATAATAAAATGTGGTGTATACCTGTTGATATAAGGTGAGCTAGAAAGAAAACCCATACAATACATTTTAAATAGGTTCCATGTTGTACGTGTCATAAAACTCAATTAACCCTTTATAGAACAACCTCATATATTCACGGTCACCTGCGCAAGTGTAATCACATTACTATATTTACCTCGTCAAAAACACATACAAGGTGCTCAATGAAATGTTTCTTTCCCAGGCACCACACATTAAAAATCTATTATGTACGTTTGTATGATAGTGAAATGAAACTGTATTCCATTTTGGAGGAGGTTTGCTGAGAGAGATCTAATGCCATAAGCTTCATTTGGAAAGCACATGTTGCTGAGATTCAGGAAGGAATCTATCCCGTTTTACCTTGCATCTTTATATTCCCATGTGTCATTTTACAGCCCATGTGCCTCTTTTAGTGAAGCTCAGCTGTGTAATTTCTACCTTCCTCCAGGCAGTGATTCTTACAAGCAGACAATTACTGGTGTCAGCAAACATGTGGCTATGGTTCACTGCATGATTAGCTCTTAATATTTTGTTAAAGGAATAATTTGAAACCTTCAGTATGATTGGGGATAAATCACTTTTCAAGTGTATCACAGCAGATTGTTTGAGATTAAAGAGATGGCAGAAATATGTCCTTTTTAACTGTTAATTTTTAATAGAAGAAATATGGTTAAAATTTACTAGTAGTTTTATTAGGATATAAAACTAAATTCTGCTGTTACCTTGGTATAAATCCAGAGCAACTTCAGACTTTAGTGTACCTCATGCTGTGAGGGTTGCACAGATGTAATGGATGGTGGAATTTGACCCAAGTGATCTATGAATGGCCTTGACTTTACATTTTTGTGCTCTGATCCTGCTAATGCTTATACGTTGTGACAGGGTCGGGCCAGATGGCTATAGGAGAGTGATAGAAGGCAGATATATTAGCCCCAGGTTAAGTAGGTCCCTTTTCCCTGGGTAAGGTAACAGGGAAGGTTCCAGAACAATCAGGAACTTTCTGGAAACAATTAAGGCAGACAGGATGATTAGAACACCTGCAGCCAATCAAGAAACTGCTAGAATCAATTAAGGCAGGCTAATCAGGGCACCTGGGTTTAAAAACGAGCTCACTTCAGTTTGTTGTGTGTGTGAGGAGCTGAGAGCAAGAAGCTGAGAGTGAGAAGGCGTACTACTGGAAGACTGAGAAGTACAACCATTATCAGATATCAGGAGGAAGGTCCTGTGGTGAGAATAAAGAAGGTGTTGGGAGGAGGCCATGGGGAAGTAGCCCAGGGAGTTTTAGCTGTCACGCAGCTGTTACAGGAGCCACTGTAGACAGCTGCAATCCACGGGGCCCTGGGCTGGAGGACGGGCCCGGGTTCCCTCCATCCCCCCAACTCCCTACTTGATACCGGAGGAGTTGAATTGTACTGTGGGTTCCACCAGAGGGGAAGGTCTCTGGCCTGTTCCCCGATCCACTAGGTGGATCAGCAGAGACTGTGGGGATTGTTGTTCTTCCTTTCCCCATGCTGGCCAGTGATGAGGCTAACTGAGTGAACGGCAGATTTGAGCCATGAAAGTGGCCAAATTGAGGGCTGCCGTGAACTTCTGAAGCGAGAAAACCCGCCAATAAGCACAGGACCCACCAATGCAGAGGAGGAACTTTGTCACAACATGTAACTGTAAACACATACCCCTTGAGCTGTAACTTTTCATGCTTAATTGTTTCCAGAATCAGGGCCTTAAACTGCTGGATTGTCATTTGATTTTTGCATTTTAGACTACAATCTTGCAAAACACACTTGTGAGTAGCTTTATATTGTGCATAGTTGCATTCAATTAATAGGATTACTTGTGTACATAAGTAAAAAGAAAAGGAGTACTTGTGGCACCTTAGAGACTAACCAATTTATTTGAGCATGAGCTTTCGTGAGCTACAGCTCACTTCATCGGATGCATACCGTGGTTGCAGGAATAGGACCTTAGTTTCAGACAGAATTTCTAAACTTTCGATGTTGATGTTGAAAATCAAACTTTGGTTCTATCAAGTTTTCTTTTCCAACGTGTGTTAGAGCAATGAGATAATTTTCTTGCTGCAGCCAACTGAAATAAGCATGTTTGAAACTCAAGAGTTAGCACTAGATTTCTTTCCCCCTTCAAGGAGCTTAACTGAGTGATCATTGTGTTGTTAAATACAAATGAGATTTTATTTTCTTATGACTAATTTAAAACAGGTGCATTAATCATTACTGTATAGCCAAGCGTTTTAATTATTAAGGGTTTTTTAATAATAGTTCTAGAGACCCAAACTTTGATTTCTATTTCCTTTTGCTTTGTTCCTCCTTTGCTGTGGTAAAGAATGTTCAATATCATCCATACAGTGGTGTAGACCTTCTGTACTTCTAGAAAACAGACTTAATAAGATGTGTAAATAACAAAGAGGATATAATACTTGTCAGGCAACTGATGGCCAAATATAAAATACACTAAGTCAGAAACTGAAGGGAATATCCAAAATAGAGAATTTTACAAAACTTGATGTCAGCATTCTACATTCTATATTATTCAGACTTCTAGCCACCCACAGGCTAATCAAGCTGAAAAATGATGGATTTTCTATTGTTTTAGTTCAATAATTCAACTTCATATAATTGTTCGGAGTTTGGTTTTGTTACAACTTTACCAAAATTGGTAGCATCCCTTGGTCTACCCAGGTATAGGAGGCTAGATCCCTAACCTGTAGTTCTTCAATGCCTTTCTTTGACTTTCTTTTTGACATGAGTAAGAGCTTTGTGAAGCTTGAAAGCTTGTCCCTGCCACTAACAGAAGTTGGTCCAATAAAATATATCACCTCACCACCTTGTCTTTTTATTTTTATATCATTGCTATTTTTATTCTAATATGCACATTGTGACAGATTTCCCCATTGTACCTTCTTTGCTTGAGTGTATATCTGAAATTATAGCGCTGTATTTTCTTCCCAACATTTGGATTGTTTTGTGTTGGTATGTGATGGAATTATTGTAATTATTAAAAAAAAATCTTCCAAGACCAATAGCAGTAATATTAGTTTGAGCACCATATTTCTAATTTAATTTAGTTAATTTTTAATTTAGCAATATAACCTATAGTGTACACCCAATACCATCCTGAGGTACTGCATGTGATCAACAATGTAATATGTAGATTCTCCCATTCTCTAGGTTTGTCAGGTTGTTTTATACTTTCCATAATAAAGTAATATTCTTGATAAGATAAACAAGATGATATTAAGGAAAACTGATATGAATATCTAATGTGTATGTTCTCTAGTCCTTATATATAATTAGAATTCAGCTGGAAGTTTTAAAAGCATTAATTTCCCTTGGCAGATGTGAATTGAAATAGTAAATTATGAAAAATCTGCAACACAGTTACATGAGGCAGACTAGAGATAGGTTGACAAATAGATTTATCTTGCATTTTTACCCAAGCCACCCAATCTATCCATATAGCTAAATCCTGCAGTCAATGGATGTTTTGCTTGTGTAAGGACAGAAAGATTTGGCTCTTGGTTTTGTCTTCCAGCACCTAGAGGCTCTGATTCAGGAAAATACTTAGTCATGTAGCAGATGTTAAGTACCTTGCTTAAATACCCCTTCCTGACTAAGGATGCTTTCCTGCCTCAGGGCCAGAGGGTGTAAAGATATGCTTCAGAGTAACAGCCCTGTAAGTCTGTATTCGCAAAAAGAAAAGGAGTACTTGTGGCACCTTAGAGACTAACCAATTTATTTGAGCATAAGCTTTCGTGAGCTATAGCTCACTTCATCGGATGCTGTAGCTCACGAAAGCTTATGCTCAAATAAATTGGTTAGTCTCTAAGGTGCCACAAGTACTCCTTTTCTTTTTAAAGATATGCTGTATCTCAAAAGGTAGAGATAATATCAATTGAGCCTGAGTCATTGGGGCATGTTTTTATTTTGTATTTCTGCTATTTAAGAACTCCTGTGTGTTTACATTAATAATTAACAAGGACAATTATCTTTATCTTTTCAAGTGAAGTGCTGCACTCGTAAATTAATGATGTGGCAGTAGTTATTAATTACATAGATATTTGTAAAGGAAGGCAAGTTAATACATTCCTTTTACTACCAAGACCAGCCTTATCTGTGAATTTTAACCTAAGCAGTCCTGTGGAGTTCTTGTAAAGGGTTTGGCAATGGCTTGCTAATGGTCAAAATGGCTTAACCATGTTTAAATGAGAACCTTTTGAATTAGCTATTGTCAGTATCAGAGTAGCAGCCCTGATAGTCTGTATCTTAGATAGTCTCTAAGGTGCCACAAGTACTCCTGTTTTATTGTCAGTAGTTATCTGCATGAAAAAATCTTTGATAGATTAATACATGTGTTTTATTGGAAAACAAACAAAAAACACCCAGCAGTACAAATATGAGCCCTCTGTCTTTTGGTAAACATGAAAATTTAAAAATGAAGCATCTAACCTTTTAAAATTACAGCTTGAAGTGTCAATAATGAATCCATTAATTTCTGGAAATAGCTATTTAAATATTCTGTTTTAGCTCCCATCAGCATTCACTTTTACTTTGCTGTGTCCAATCCTAAATCAAAGACTGTGTTAGTTCTACTGTTTCTAGCCAATCTGCCTTGCTTTGACTCGTAACCTCAGGCTTATAGAAAAGGCTTGTATCATATGGCCTATTCACCTATACTGTGTCCTTGTGGCCCACTGAAAAGCATTATAATCTGCTTCATGTCACATTCATTTAAAAGTCTTTGGGTGAAAATCTGACTCCACAAATATCCCCGTGAATTCTGCGGGCCCAGGATTTCACCTTTTGGGCCTGGGTCTGCCCTCCGTTAGAGTGGAGTAAAACATGAGTAACTCCTTTCAAGTCAGCAGTTTATCCAGGTATAAAATTAGGGTTAGTGAAATCAGAATCAGGATCTTCCTAGTAAAGGAAAAATACTACATTGTATGTATAGCCCAAACCAGACACTTGTGCCATATGCCACATTGGCAGCTAATTCAGGGAGAAAAAAAATATTGGTAATACCTTATTCACTGAAGTAGTTTTAAAAAACTTTGTGGTATCAATTTCGTATTGATTTGGGGTAAATAATTGAATGTTAAGCTCCATTGTTCATTAAAACAACACTATCAGATAGAGAGTTTATATTGAATGATACAAACAATAATGACTTTCAGAACCTTTGGAATTATTGAAATTTTCAAATTAGCATATAAGGGAACAACCAGTAAAAAGCAAGGCTAATACATGGCATAAGGTACTTTGTTCATTTGGTGTGTTAACAATAATTTAGTTTTAATTATGTGTGAAAATATTGCATAATACTTAAGAACCTGTTCTGTAGCATGTTATTAAAATGTTGTTGTTTATGAAAATAGGATTGCTACCTACAGGATTTGCTATTACATTTTTGCGCAGAAGCAGGGTGAAATCATGAAATATATTGTGAGCAGATTTCAGAGTTTGTAATTTAATGAAGTGCAAATCAGAAAGGTTCTCTGGTACAGGAATTGACATATTGGAATATGTGAAATGTAAGGGTTGAATCCTGGCTCACGTATATACATAGAGCTTCCAAGGAAGTCAGTGAGTGTTTCATGCTCAGAGCTTGGAATCTGAGTCAGATTCTGCCTGGTCCTTGTGTGGTAGCTCAGTATAAGGGTGTAAAGATAGAGTGACCATACGTCCATTTTAGCTGGGACAGTCCCCTTTTTAAGTCCTGTCTCAGACGTCCTGACTTTTTTGGCAAAAATGGGCATTTGTCCCATTTGCCAAAAATGTGAGGTGTGTGGAGGAATGTTCCGGGGGGGGGGGGGCAAGTGGTGACGAGAGGCACTAGGCAGTGGGGCTCAGGCTGTCAGTCTCAGGAGGTGTGGGGCTTGGGCAGTCAGCCCCAGCCCCAGGCAGAGTGGAGTGATCGGTGAGGACAGGTGGCTCAGGCCAGCCTCATAGGGGGTGGGTGCACTCGGCCAGCCCCACCCAGTGTCCTGTTTTTACTTTGGGAAATGTGATCACCTTATGTAAAGACTAGACAGAATTGCATGAGAACCAGTCAGGGTTGCACCCCCTGTGCTCTAGGGAGCACAAGTATTTCTCCCTTCCTACTCGCCTGAGTGTGGCCAGGGCCCCGAGAACATAGGTCCAGAGGTCCATCCCCTTGCATACAGCAAGCAGAGCTGGCTATCTGCATTGGGGAGGTAAGCTGCCCAGTACGAAAGGATGCTAGAGGCATGCACTGCTGCACATTCTGGAGCTCCAGAAGATGTCTTTTGCCCCCTGGTGTTCTAGCTGCACCAGTGCAGCTTCACACTGCCCCCAACGATGAGCTACTTACCCCAGTGCCACGTTCTAGCCCTTAATGAGTAAAACCTGGTAAACTTGCCACATTATTAAAAGATATGTAAGTAAAATGGCCTTTCAAGTCTAATGTAATTGAGACAGCCTGAATACTGCAAATGCCAATTAAAGAGAGATCATTTAGAATAATAGTACTTAAACTATCATTTGACTAAATTACATAGCTATGTAAAAAGGTAGGGAGAGAAAATCAAGCAGAGCAAGGCCAGAATTTAACCAAGGGTGGAACCAATTTTGTTTCAAAATATCAGAGGTAGAGAAAAATTGATATGCTGTTCTTCTGTTTGAAGCCTATGGAACAGAAATTGCTGAGAGGCATCTGTTCAGTTTCTACTGTCCTTTGGTCTCCTAAAATATGGGTGTTTTGTTGGAAGGATAGGATACACAGCACAGTTAAATGAAGGGTCATATACTGACTCAACTATAATGGTCAGTAAAATAATAAGAGAAAAAGAAGAGGGACAAATATATGGTTGTCAGCTCGAGGACACTGTAGCAAGAAGCCTGGGCGTGGAGCATGAAATACCTATGAAAAGTCATTCACTACAGGTTTCCTATAAAATTGAATCTGTTTTGGTGGACAGCCTAAATAATTTATGTTAATTAAAAGAGCCACATTCATATCTACTTTCTGAGCAGTTTTGCACAGGATCTGTAACAGATTACAGTTTATTATTTAATATTTGTAACTAGTATGATTGTCTTGGGTGGTGCATTGCATAGTTAGTGAAAGTACGGTGCCTATCTCAAAACACACACAATCTAAGTGGATCACCAGAAGAGAGAACTTTGAGGGAGATAACAGACAAGGGGACTAGAGAGAGGGATAGGCAAACAAGGTTGTCACAGTACACGGTCATGTTTGTTCCTAAGGGCTTATTTTTTATATAATTACATTTGTAAATTATTTTTATTGTTTAAAGAGAATTAATTAGATGGTAGTTGGAGCAGTTGTAGGGAAAGTTGTATTTTGAGGAGGGATATGAAGAGTGGGAGGGAGTTTGTGTGCCATGCAGGATCAGAGAGGACTTTCCAGATGTAGGTGTCAGCTTGGGAGAAGGGAAGAAGGGGCACGGCGAGTGATGCAGAAGTGGTGGAATACAGGGACTGAACAGGTGAATGGTGGGAGACCAGGAATCAGATGTAGGCAGGGCAGAGCTGTGCAGAGCCTTGGAAGCAAGGGCAAGGAGCTTGAAAGTGACCCAGAAGGAGATGGGCTTTTAAGGGAAGTTGAAGGCCATAGTGATGAACGAGCCTAACCGACCCTGTAGCAGTTGTTAGAACAAAAGCTTCTGAAGCTATGATGATTTATTGTGGCAAGTCTAGCTTGTTAACTCCTCCAGTGATATAAAGCAAGTTGGAGCAGCCTCCCTGGGAGAGAGAAATATGGAGCTGGGATATGGGAGCTCATGTAGGGCCACTCTAGAGATGGCCAGCTAATGGGAGGAATTTTTTTGTTGTGCTATTCTTTTTGAATTGCCAGTAAAGCCAATTAGATTGGCATTTGTGAGGGTCAGGATGACATCCTGTGTATTTATACAGCGCTTAGCACAATGGGGACCTGAGCTTGATTTAGAACAGTGGGTTCGACCATAATACAAAACAGCAACAATTATAATAAAAACTATGAAAGGGGTGAGTTTGGATACAGACTCAGGGTGTGTATGATCTGTTGAGAACAGGATGGGGACTCAGTCTTTTCATTGCAAGGAAGATGAGTTTGGCAGTCACATTTTAGATAGACTGGAGGGAAGTTAGGTGGCTAGAGAGAAGGATGTTACAGTAGTCTGTGCTGGAGATAATTGAGGGATGGACCAAAGGGTTTGGCACTAAGCATGGAATAAATGGGAAAGATTTTGGATAGGCTACAAAGGAAGAAAGAACAGGATTTAGCCACAGCTTGAATATGATCAGTAAAGGAGAGAGGAGTCAAGGATGGTACTTGACTTATTTATAATATTAACATTCATGCCATCCTAATTGCAGAATACTACAGAAATATACTCCTGAAATATCTTGTATTGTCTGAATAGTTCTTTGTTGGAAAGGGGGAAATTTTTTAATATTCTGCATAATTTGGCATACCTTGCTGACTGAATATGCCTGAAGAAAACCTTCAATGGCAATTAATATCTAGGATACTATTATGAGTGAATTTCTGGCTTTTCATATTATAACGTATAGATAATCATTGGACTTGAAAATTGAAAGAGAACATTGATGTTTCGTGTGGAACCCTACAATTACATGAATTTGATAATAAGTGCCTTTAGTCCCTTTTCTTATGAAGATCAATGCATTTGCGGGGGTATTGGGGAAGGGAATCCTTTTTGCAAGGTTTCTTGTTGGCGATGTATAAACAAAAGAAAAGAGATTTTCCTGTTCGGCTTCTGTGTTTGAGGCTGGGGATCAAAATTCACTGTATTGAACTCTGTTATAACTCCTGTTAGAGATCGTTCAGTATAAATACCTATTACACAAGGATGCTTATTGGTACCATGAAAATGTCGTAAACTTTATCAGCCTAATACCCAAAAAAGTGCAAGCTCTTTGTCACAAGAATTAATTGAAGCAGAAGTAAAAAAAAACTTACCAGTTTAAACTAATACACATGCCTTTACCCAGTCTTCACTTGTGTTCATTCAAAATTGACTTGCTCTTGGTAGGTGCAGACACCTGCAAAAAAATATAATAGTTGCATACACCCTAAAATGTGCATATACAAAAGAATTAACATTTGCTCCCACAAAACCCATTGGCTCCCAACTATTTTGCCATTGTGAATGCTAATGCTTGTGTATGCTGGTGTGTGTTAGGCTGTTAAAGGGCTCGTGCAGGAGTGATAAATGATGAAGAGGATAGGTCACTAATTCAGAGCAATCTGAATTACTTGGTAAACTGCACACAAGCAAACAATATGCACTTTAATATGGCTAAATGTAAATGTATACATCTAGGAACAAAGAATATAGGCTCTACTTACTGGATGAGGGATAAACAGGAGTATCTCAAATTGGTGTAGAGAGGTTTTTTACCTCTATATTTGGCACTAGAAATATACTGTGTCCAGTTCTGGCACCCGCAATTCAAGAAAGATGTTGATAAATTGGAGAGGGTTCAGAGGACAGCCCTGAGAATGATTAAAGGATTAGAAAATATGCCTTATAATGAGAGACTCAAAGAGCTCAATCTGTTTAGCTTCACACAAAAAAAAGTTAAAGGGTGACTTGATTACAGGCTGTAAGTGCCTACATGGGGAACAAATATTTAATAATGGGCTTTTCAATCGAGCAGCAAAAGGTATAACGTTATCCAATGGTTGGAAGTTGAAACTAGACAAAATCAGACAGGAAATAAGGCATAAATTTTTAATTATGAGAGTAATAAACCTTTGGAACAATTTTCCCAGGGTTGCAGTAAGTCTCTATCAGTGACAATTTTTAAATCAAGTTAGGGTTGTTTTTTTTTTAAGTATGCTCTAGGAATTATTTTGGGGGAATTCCATGGACTGTGTTATACAGGACGTCAGACTAAATGGTCACCATGGTCCCTTTTGTTCTTGGAATCTGAGAGTTCGCATATGAACAGGTGTTTGTTCTTCTAAAATGCAGATGTAAGTGAAGACCAAGACAATAAATCTGGACCACAGCATCAGTTCCGAATTTCTGGGTGACCATGTTAAGTAGCAGAAGATATAATTAATCTAAAGTAAATATACACAATATAAAATGCAGATGTGTAAACTAAGCATTAAGTATACTCAAGCATCTGTTTCAACATAATGTTCTTCTCCACAAACGGGGTTTTTATTTAAGAGGAATGCAATGTACCCTGAGCATTGGACTCTAATCAGCCAATTAAGGTACCCAACAATTACAAGACTGGGGTGAAAACTAATAAAAGGATAACATAACTATATTGATTTTAAAGCAGTTCATATATTACTCCCACAGGACAACTCTGGTTTTTACTTCTGCAGTATATTCACTGCTCTTGTTGTTGCTTTTTGCACAGTGTGGAAGCAAAGCGTATTTAGCAGTAAGGTTTTAGTGGGTGGACTTGTCTTGAGGACAGCATCTGCCTTTCCTGTGTATGCTTCTCAACATAGTTTATATGTAGCTTTTTTGTTATTCCAGGAGCCTCTGAAGCATATAATATTTAGTTCCCATGAGTCTGAACTATCTGTCTCAGCTCATGTTTTAGCAAGTTGTTTTGTCCTGCAGCTGAGTCAGGATTTATCTGTCTTTGACAGAATGGACAAACTGTCCACAGGTCTTACATACTACTGCTTGTATATTTAAGTAACTCAGCTGTCACTCAGAAATGTATTGATGAGCAAGCTTAAGCATCCCACAAGGGTCTAAATAATATCCTTTATAATAATAATGTCTTGTTCTATAATTACACCATTATTTGATACAATTATTCTCTGACTCAGGGGCTAGGGAGTAACCCCTTGCTAAAGAAGGTGTGCGGGGTAGAGCATAGTGTGGTTTTTACTCAAAATGCTTAATGCACAGGACTGTATGTTTTTACAGTTGATATTAGGAGTGTTCATTCTTCTTTAGTTATCATTTTTCAAATCCCTCATTCCTATTTACTACCTACAAAGAGGTAATTGTTTCCCCAGTATTTTAAGTGTGGAGGGGTCTCCTCTGCATGGAACTGCCTTATCTTACACTGGGGGAGCAGTTCAGATACTTCAGTAGGACCATCCCCACTTGCACCAGCCCTATTTTGAGGTTGGAGATCCAAAGATGCTATCACAGACTGTCAGAAAAAGCTGGCAGAAAGCAGATGCAATCTGATCCTGTATTAACTGTTCTGTGATCCCCTTCATGCCAGGAAGCATGTGTGTGGGTCCCGAAGGCAGGAGTGACTAAAGGAAGTCCTGGTTACATATCTCCAATGGAGCCATGCTGTCACAGAGTCTCAGGGAGGGCAGAGGACCCTACAGTGGTTCTCAAACTTTTGTATTGGTGACCCCTTTCACACAGTAAGCCTCTGAGTGTGACCCTGCCTTATAAATTAAAAACACTTTTTTTATATTTAATGCTAATATAAATACTGGAGGTGAAGCGAGGTTTGGGGTGGAGGCTGACAGTTCGCAACACCCCATGTAATAACCTTGCAACCCCTGAGGGGTCACGACACCCAGTTTGAGAACCCCTGCAATCTGCGTAAAGGAACAGAACTTCTGTACAGATTGTCCTGAACTTCTGTGAAATCCTTGGAATCTGTAGGCTCCTTGAGAAAAAGTCACAGTCCATTCAGCAGCATTCAGGTTGAGTAGACTCTGTTTCTATCATCTGAAGCTTTTTCCCATAGGAGAGGGTGATATGTTGCAAGACTCTTTTTTTTTTCTTTTTTCTTTCTTTGGGATAAGTGCCAATTTTGCGGATCACTTGAAAACCTAGCAGATTGGCTCTAGAAACTAATATTAGCTTTACGTTTTAGCCAGCACTCTTTTGAGTGGTTTCCAGGCATTTTTAAGGTAGACATAATTTCTCAGAGATGTGCTTAAAAGGATGGAAAAAACTCGGAGTCAAGCTTTATTAGCTCTTGAAGCCAAAACTTGACAGTTGGAGACCTCTTTGAAAGAGAAGTTTTAGAACTTTTTTTAAGTCATGGAAACTGTAAACATTAATGTTTTAAACAAAAAAGTAAGTGCCTCATTAAAATGTGCATATCATGCTGTATGCTGTTTATGCCCTGAAATGAGAAGACTTCACACTTGCTTAATAAAAAATAGCAATTTCTTAATTTCACCCCTGCAGTTCTGGACTGGGAAAACGATTTATTCTGTAAATACTAAGTTTTTACTGTTATCAGAAGTTTGATGCTAGTCAGCATCTTGATAACGTCCAACAGTGTGATTTATTTTTAACAGAATACGAAGATCCCAATTGTGCCTCAGGTCCTATGCTGAATGAGCTGTTGGCCAGTCAAGAGATTTTTTTTTATGTCATAACAAATACATCTCAGGCAGAGCCTATTGGCCATACAGGATTTTCTCACATTTGTAGACATATGGTTCCTTTGCAGATAGACAGACAGATAGCATCAAAAGAACTCTGTGCAGCTCAAAAGCTTGTCTCTTTTGCCAACAGAAGTCGGTTCAGTAAAAGATATTATCACCCAAGAACAGCAATCTTTTTTTGCATGATGGACACTATATAAAACAAACCTTGAATGGGAATTAGTGGCTAAAACCTTGTAGTTAATTAGGAAAAGTTCTGCTTGCCTTTGTTTTTAGTGATCAAATCATTGATCTGATCCCATGTGTGAACTTTCTTCATGGGCATTCAGATATTAATGGTCATAATTATTGAGCATTGTGCACCAGATTTAAGACTTTATACACACTTGATGCTGAGAGGATTTTAGCAGAATTAAAGAAGGTTGCTGTTTAAGGTTTTAGTTGGATCTGGCTTCAGATTAACTTTTTCCAAATGAATGCAGGTTTCATGCAGTAGATGCAACTTTTATCATATTTCCCTTAAGGTTATATATGACTTTAACTAAAAAAGCTGTAGTCCTCAGTTTTCATGGGTCACAAAACAAGTACCCATTCCCCCTTATATTTTGCTCTGGCCGTTAATAAGATCTTGATAAATTTACTTTGCCATTCAATGTAGGTAATAGAGGATGGAGTACTGCATGGGTCCATACATTTTCCTGTTGTCTAGGAAATGGCACATACTGTAATCAGTAATGTGATAAATTACTTTGTCGTTATTATTGTGCTTCATTAACTTTTTTCAGGACAGAAAAACATTTCTGTCCTGAAAAAATATATCTTTATCTCTTGTGAGTGTTCCCCATTATTCAGACTTCTACATCATTCTGGATAAATGCAAGATTTACATTTAGATTCCAGTAAATACTTCTAAGAACAGGTATCAAAGGTAAACAAAATATCTCCGAATATACAGCAGCTGCCAAGAGCACTTCAAAAATATAGAAGAGACAGCTCTTTATTTTTAAATTTCAATTTTCCAGGTGTTTTTATGCTCGAATGTCAACAACTTCTTTAATAGCTATTTCACATTATTTTTCATTTGATGTGTCTATTTCTGCTACCGCTTTATGTCTTGACTGGAAGAGTCAGGAAGACTAGAGGATTTCTCATTAATGACATGTGGTGACACTTTACTTTATTGTTCACTGATGACTTTCTGACAGAGATAGATGACATGCTTGGAGTTTCCAAGAAAATGTGATTCCATCATTGAATGGGGGAGCTTTGAAACAATTTTTGTGATTTACAAACAGGTTATGGATGTGCCAAATCTGGCAAACAGTGACATTTACTGTAAAATGTGGAGCACCAGCAGTGGAGTCACTTGATTGTTGTTATGCTGAAATCTGTTTTCTCAATGTTACAGTTGAGCATATATTTTACAGCCCCAAAAATATTAGTTCATATTGTATTAGTTTTATTAACAATACAGAATTAGGGAACACTCCCTCTTTGTCTGTTTGATAGATTGACACAATATTAAATACAAAAAGTTAGTAAACATTTTGGTTAGTTTCACCTACAGCATTTCAAGCTTTTAAAGAAAGTGGGGAATAATTTTATTGCATTGGGTTATGTGGACCTAGCATGACTGTATAAACAAAAAGATACAATAATGAAAATGTAGAGGAAGAGCCAGGTGGAATATCATAACTGATTCACAGAGCTTCTAGGCAAAAATCTAGGAAATTTAAATTGTGAATAACATTTGTAAAACAGAGTCAAGTAGAAATAAAAACAACATTCTTCCTGTTCTCACCTCTTTCCTGTTCCCATGGCATAGAAGGAACTTCCTTCATACTGGGCCAAAGTACTCAGCAACAACTGTTATTGGTGTGTGCTCTGGAAAACATGTTTCCTCAGATCATAATATTCTTATCACAAGCATAGACCCTCAGGACAATGAGCTCTCTGTTTCCTGTGGAACTTTAAATCCAGTTCAGGAATTCCAAATATAGTCCTGTGGCTGCCACTTAACCATTGGATTGCTGCTGGATATTTCAAGTATGTCTAGTAGGGCAGAAGACACCCACAGTGCTGCAGAATGTACCACAGATATCCTTACATTACAACATCACAAAGAATTGAGCTTTAGGAAAATGGATCAAAAAATCTCATCCAAAACCAAGAATACTAATGTTACACAATTTACCAAAAAACAAACAAACAAAAACAACAACAAAAAGAGGGGGGAAAATTTTTCCTTTAAATCCAGACTTTAGCTTACAGGAGACTGTCAGCTAGTGTTCGGAGTTTTCATAGATTCATAGACTGTAAGAGCAGAAGGGACCATTCTGATCATCTAGTTTGTCTTCCTACATAACACAAGCCATAGGATTTCACCCAGTAATTCCTTCATCAAGTCCATATTTTGTGCTTGAGTGTGGGCACATTTTTTTAGAAAAACATCTAGTGTTTTAAGATTCTTACTGAGCCTGTAAAATGGTCATTTTTCTTCTGTTTATTTTATCATTTTTACTACTGTCCGTTTACTTTTCTAAATCAAATTGCTTTTAAAAGCTCGGTCTAATCTGAGCTCTGTAACCCCTGTCCTGGAGGATGTATACATAGGCTTAATTTTGAGCACATGAATAATCCCCAATAGCTTCTATGAGACTATTCACATGCTTAAAGATAAGCACTGCATCAGTCCTAGCAGGATCAAGATGTAGCTATTATTCCAAAGATTGTACTATTGTAAATTGTCTCTCAGGAAGTCCTGGATGTCACTCCAGACTTCCTGCTCCTGCTGAGAGCCATAAATTGTATTTCCTAACTGCACAACTTCAGTGGTGGTAGTCGATGATCATCATTGTACCTGGCATTAAGGGGCCATAATGGCGGCAGTGGGGTTCAGAATCTCACCTAAGGAAACTAATTATAATAATTTCATCATAATGTTCTGTGTCAGCCCTGCAGGGGAACTAGAGATTAAAATCATATAATTTATTCTACAATAAACAAATTAGAGATTAAAATAATATAAATTATTCTACAGTAAATAAACCATAAATATAAAAACTGGAGATGTTCCTCCCCAAGTGCCTCTGACTCAACTGGTCGCCCCGCCTTCACACTGCATGCATTCAGTGGATCTGCAGCATACACAATTTGCAAAGTCAGCAACAGCCATCTTTCTGCAAACCTAGAGGATAAAACACAGTTATCACAGCAGCTAAAGCCCTTCTTCCTTGAGTTTCAATCTGTGGTGGACAACATACTATGCTACTAGATTTCACCTAAAACTGTCTTTCGCTCCAGTTAACAAGGTTCCTCATCTTTTTGAGTTCTAGATCTATAGCTGAGATGTTCGTAAGTGAATGTAAAAAAAGTATTTATTTTATATTTTTAACTTTGTATTTTTCAGTCCACCAACAACATATAACTAATTACATTTGATGACTGTATATATCCTGTTTTCATCAGATGCTGAAAAAATGCTGTCATTTGAAGTTGTGGAGTTTTAATATCCGTGTAAGTTTCTTTTACGGATGCTACTGAAATAGAATATACTATCACAATGAATAAAAACAGGAAGGTTTAGATTTTTTGATTAGTGATATGTCAGTAGTGGAATGTGCATGTTTGTCAGTTGGATACACAAACCAAAAGAATACTTGACTCTCTGTTTTTACAAATGTTCTTCACAATTTAATTTCCTATCTTTTTGCCTAGTTATGATATTCCACATATCTTTTCCTTTACATTTTCATTATTGTATATATTAATTTACACAGTCACGCTCGGTCAACAAGACCCAGTGCAATAAATCAAGACATGATGGCAATTACTTAGGGGTATTTACCTTTTTAGCTTGGATAGTGGACTTCAGCATAACAGTGGAGGGTCTAGGGGTCTGCCCATAACTCATTTCTTGGAAAAAGAAAAATTGATTACAGGGGTTTAACGAGAGACCTAACCAAAACTAGATACATCTAACCAACGTGCTCTGTGAAAGACAGAATCTGAGCCATATTTTAGCAATAAAAAGGGAGCTATTAATTGTTGTTAAGCATCGTCTCTTACTCAGAGGGCTATCTTCTAGAAAGCAGAGAATGAAACTATCTTGCCAGCCCCCTAATGTAAAAGAAAATGTAAGAGAAATGTAAGAGAAAAGTGCTTTGAAAAGCAGGAATGGCTGCCCTAGGTTGAGGAGGTATGCTTGGGCATGCAAGCTGACCCACATGCATGGACTTGATAAATAGGGCCTGGAGACAGCTAAGAGGAGTTGGCATTTGGACAGCAAGGAAGACTGCCAATCTGACCAGGGGGGTCAGAGGGGGTATTGCTTTCACTTAAGTTGAGAATGCCGAATTTAGTTTCGTTTATGGAAAGGCATAGATACATTAGATACATTAAGCAACCTGTGTCTTTTGTTTCAATTTCATTCTTTCTATTTTTACTAATACTATTACTATTATTAGTATTACTAATACTATTTTTACTATTTTGTTCTATTAAGATTACGGCTGTCTTGGTAATTTCACACAGACATCTCCAAAGGGAAGAGAGCTCTCTGTAATCTCTAAAGAGAGGTGCTGAAGGATAAGGAGCTCGTGAAACTAAAAATCCCATTCAGCCTTGGTCAAGGGACATGGACAGGGATGTCCTATCCCAGTGAGTTGTGTTGTCATCAGGCTGCAGAAGGCAAATGCCCGAGGAAGAGATAAGAGTTGTAGGGAGTATAGGTTACAAGATATGGAAGATAACAATGGTACATAAAAGATCAGGACACTGCTAAATGTTGAGTGAGTTTTCTACACTTATAGTAAAACTGCATTAGGTCTAAATTATTGGGTCAGTTATGTATCCATAATTATAAACCAAAATAGTCAGGCTCTATCATGCATCCTCCCATGTAAAACCACAGGAATAGATTTGTGTGAGCTTCTATGTCCTGACACATATCTTGCTGAAGAGAGTAATTAATATTTAATTGAAAAATACTCTGGGCAACGTTTTCTGGTCCACCACGGTTGCTTTGCTCTTCTCTGCAGATAGAAAACAACCATAAACCCCTTACCAAGCCAGTTTCTATTTTTACTGGAGGATTTCCCATAGATAGACAAAACTCTAGTGATGTAGGGCCAACATGGCATTTCCTAGGCCACTCCCACGTCTGAACCCTGGCATACAGTTGTGTGTCATGGGGAAAGGGGGTTGGCTGAGCATGTCTACAACATGGTGATTCCTGGATGCCAGAACAACCTCTTGGAGCCATAGGAGTCTAGGTAGAGCAGCCATCAGGCCAACCTACTTTATGCTGAGGACTGGTCTGTGGCTGGCTGGTCTCCAGTCGGGGACACAAATTAGTTTTAAATGTTCCTTTGCCTCTCCTGATTTTTGTGGCACCAAAAGTATTATGCTTTACTAAATTGTGGAGAGCAAACCAAGAGAGTCAATAATAGGGGGCCTGTTCTCTGCCTAATTACACCTGTTCAAAGTGTTAGAGGATGTATACCCACTTTGCATAGATGTAAATGACTGCCCAAGGTTCAAGACACAGGGAAACCGGCCCTTTGAAGTACTAAAGCTGAAACCTATGACTCCTCTTATCGTATCCTGCCATTGAAGGGTGTTCAAATCAATCCATAATGAAATAGCGCAATGAATACCACAAAGCCTTGGCACAAAGTTGAGGATAATGTGCCAACAAAGTTCAGTGAGTTTTATCATTGTCTTAATATTAATTAGGTGTGTAGTTGCAGCAGTTTCTGCATTCGGCCTGTAGTTTCTTTGGTATCATATTAGATATACTCTTGGTGTTTTAGAAACCTATTTTGTCAATTCAGACATGCGATTTTGTTCTTAAGCTTTTCATTGATTCACAGACAGAAAGCACACAGTTCATTTACCACCAAAAAGAACAGAGTGGATGCATTTTCTTCCTTCAAATAATGACCATGAGTTGACTTAATGGGAAACAGTAACAACAAAAGTTTAAAAGTCCTGTAATTGTTGCCTAATGGTACCTCAGTGGCAGTTCCAATACACCAGTTAACGTATGATGTTTCACCGCAGGATGCCTGATCAAAACAGCTTTAAAAAACACCTTAATCTCTTATAATTTGATGTAGACAAAATGAGGACTGGAGAAATGAGGGGAAAAGCGATACAGGCATATTGAACTGACTAGCATGGGGAGATTGGGTTTATGGGGCAGGAGGAAAAGCACTGTTCAGAAATAAAACATGTTGAATTCAGAACATTGTATCTAATGCAATAGTTAAAGCAGCTATTCAAAAGAACACAAAGCTGAGAGAGGGAAAAATGAAAGAAGCTTTTTCATAGTGTTTGAAAATCTTCCCATTAACTGAACACAATGTGCAACAGCAAACATATGGATCAGTCTCATTAAGAAGAAAGAAAATTGTTTGAAATAAACCTCAAAGAGGAAGAAAAGAGGTTGCTTTTTGGGAAATGACTACACTCTTGTTGTCAAGACAAAAGAGTAATGGAGTTAAATTAGAGCAACTATCAGCTTGATAGGTTTAAGCAGAGATAGAGCTACAGTACAACAGCCAAACTCTCTCTGGTGTGAAAAAAGAAATTAGCAGGTCTGTTAAGTAACCTGGATTTCAATAATGATCTGTTATCCCTGTTTTTCAATGATAGGAAGCACTTTCCATTTTTGGTGTACGAGGTAGGAATCAGAGAAAAGTTGGGGTGATGCTGGTTTTGCAGGTACAGTACGTAGTACAGAATTCTGAAAACAAGTTGTCCAAATAAGCTATAGTGTTCTTTTTATTCAAAACATGAATGCCCTCAAAAATTGTAAATACA
Organism: Lepidochelys kempii; assembly: GCF_965140285.1. NCBI lineage: Eukaryota > Metazoa > Chordata > Testudines > Cheloniidae > Lepidochelys > Lepidochelys kempii. Next base: position 28,783,672 of record NC_136387.1, read on the forward strand.
TTTGTTATCTATCCCCTTGTCCATCCTTTGGCACTGATTCATCAGGGTATTTAAGCACACGAGTAAGCAGTGGGACTACTTGCATACTTATTGTTGGGCATATGGTTAAGTACCTTGATACATCAGGGCCTTTGGCATGATATTATTTTAAAAAACATTAGATATTAGAAATGGGGGAAAGATTAATCCAGATAATCTTCCTTCACCAGTTGTTCTCTTTGGTCTAACAAAGCACTTAAAGTTGTGCTTAACTTTAAGCACATGAGCAGTCCCATTGAAGCTCAGGCAAGAATCATACTGAATTTCTCCTCTTAAAAAACAAAACAAAACTCTGGCAGCTAGAGTCTTCATAACAAAGAGTGACTTATTGGATTTATTCACCAGTAACCTGAGACAGACCAATGATCTTGAAAGTGGCAATCATTCATATAAAAGTCTGCATTTTGGGATGGAGAAATGTAGTAATTTTAAGCACATGGGCAATTTTCCCCCTTTGCTTCCTTTTTTGAAGAAGTCAGCAGACATTTTTATATTTAGGGTAGATTGTGATATTTTATATGGTTTGCTCTAACTATTAATAGCACTGAATACCCTAGGTGTTCATTTTCAGAAAGCCCTAGAGGTAAAGGACTTGTGGCACTCAGGTGCACGTTTTATCTCGCTTCTTGTGATACTGTGTAGGAAATGCAAGTGCTTATCTCTCTCTCTTTAAATAGCCTCTCTGACATAAGGCAGGAAACAGTCAACAGCCTTTTTACAAATTGGCATCTGAATTTCTCCTGATGCTAATGTTGTACTAATTGGTTACCTGGATGCTAGTCAGTAATTAAAATAAAGTAGGAAAGGGAGCTGATAAAATGAAAATAATATAACAAAAAGGGTTCTATTTCATTTAGTATAGAAAATTAATTGCTACAGAGCTGCTTCTTGTCCCAGCTACATTCATCTAAATGCTCCTGCATTGTCGTCCTTGTATGGCTTCAGTATGCAGGGCCCAGGGAACTCCAAAACAGTGGGGACAAGGAAATTTATGCCAAAGGTCAGATCCTTCCTTTTCCCCCAGCTGCAGGAGTCCCTGGTTTGTGGGCCAACTTTGCTTATTCATTTTGCACTAGGCTACCATTTTTTGTTGTCTGGCTGCCTGTCCCTTCCCCAGGAGGGTGAGTTGTACTGTTTTCTGTAGGTATGAGCCATAGCAAGATGGTTTTGATGCCTGAGCCATAAGAAAGAGCTCTCCAAGCAGGTAAACTCTGTATTGCACAGTGAGCCCTGAATCCTACAGACTGACATACCCCACTCTATGAGGGTAAAAAATGATCAGTCTGGATTTACTGAAAACTCTCCATAGCACTTGTGAACTGTCTGTTACTCTTGCATGAGCGTGTTCTTTTCTGCCCTCATATCTTTCAGCAGTATTTATTGAAGTAATTTGATCAACTTTTCTCCCTTCCATTTTTTCACAATTGTATTCTAATCTGTCTTAATTTGTGTTGTCACATGGGAGGTACCAAATTTATGAATAGATTTTAAAATGATCTCCCATTGCACCATGCTTATTCTAATTTAATTAGATATTTAAGGGTTTAAAGCATTAAGAATGGCATCATTGTTCTTGCCTTGACAACTTTATCACAAAACTAAGGAAGTCCCTAGAAAAATCCTTCAAGACTTTCAAATCTGTTGCTTTTCCTCCTTAGTTAATTCTACATTGTTATAAGATGTGGATATGCTCTTAAAAAATACTATGTGGTTAGAGATAATATTGTATTTTTTTTCCAGAGAAGGAGGCAAAAATAAACTGCCAACAAGCAAAAAGTCATATTTAATCATCAGAAGTTTCTGGCCAAGATTTTTCAAAAATTGCTAGTGTTTCTGGGTGCCTCCGTTGTTAACCTGCTGAGCATCCATCCACTCTTGTAAAATCAAGACCTTTTAAGGTATCCCAAGTGGGGCAGCGAAAAAGAAGACAGACAAAATCACAAGTCATTTTTTAAACTTGAGGCTTATTTTAAATGGCTATGATGCCGTAGTTGTGAAGTGACACATTTCAAAAGTGCTAGAGAACGGGTCACAATCTTTGCAACATTGTACTAATGGGTACCATAGTAACAGTGTTGTACTCCAGTAGTATTGGAATATGCAAATTTAGTAAAATTAACTGTATGTGCTTTAATTGATTTTTTCCAGTAGTGACTCAACCATCAGTGTGCTATCCCCTGCCTGATTTGAAATCAAACACTAAGAATTTGGAAGGATAACATCCAGGTTTTCAAAGCACCATAGGTTAATAGAAACATTCAGCATGCAAGTGAAGCTAATCAAGATAAATGTTGTCAGAAACTAACCTACATTTCAGGCGCACTGTCATAAATATAAAGGGAAGGGTAACCACCTTTCTGTATACAGTGATATAAAATCCCTCCTGGCCAGAGGCAAAACCCTTTCATCTGTAAAGGGTTAAGAAGCTAGGATAACCTCGCTGGCACCTGACCAAAATGACCAATGAGGAGACAAGATACTTTCAAATCTGGATGGGGGGAAACAAAGGGTTCGTCTGTCTGTGTGATGCTTTTGCCGGGAACAGATCAGGAATGCAGCCTTACAACTGTTAGTAAGTAATCTAGCTAGAAATGCGTTGGATTTCCTTTTGTTCAATGGCTAGTAAAATAAGCTGTGCTGTGTGGAATGTATATTCCTGGTTTTGCGTCTTTTTGTAACGTAAGGTTTTGCCTAGAGGGATTCTCTATGTTTTGGATCTGATTACCCTGTAAGGTATTTACCATACGGATTTTACAGAGGTGATTCTTTTACCTTTTCTTTAATTAAAATTCTTCTTTTAAGAACCTGATTGCTTTTTCATTGTTCTTAAGATCCAAGGGTTTTGGTCTGTGTTTACCTGTACCAATTGGTGAGGATTATTATCAAGCCTTCCCCAGGAAAGAGGGTGTAGGGCTTGGACGGATATTTTGGGGGAAGACGTCTCCAAGTGGGCTCTTTCCCTGGTCTTTGTGTAAGATGCTTGGCAGTGGCAGCATACAGTTCAAGGACAAGGCAAAGTACCTTGGGGAAGTTTTAATCTAAACTGGTAAGAATAAGCTTAGGGGGTCTTTCATGCAGCTCCCCACATCTGTACCCTAGAATTCAGAGTGGGGAAGGAACCTTGACACGCACTTTGTTTATCTTGCTTTTCTTCTGATCTATCCCCGTAACAGGTAGATGAAGGTAAAATGCTTCTGCTTCAGGTCAAAGCATGAGACACGAATTTTGACATTATGGGGTGCATGCCTATAAGGAAAGGAGATAGTGTTGATCTTAAGATTCAGTGGGCTGCATAGTTCTGACTTTTGTGCACGTGCCTAAGTAAGACTGGTGGGTGGGGAAGAGAAGGGTGTTAGGAGACCTCGCTTGCCCTGCCCAAATGACAGTCTCAGTCACTCAGGGACAGAGGGCCTGATGTCTGTCAATTATTGTATTTTGTGGGAAGGAAAAATTGCTAAGAGTGTTTTTTAAAAAACAGTAAATCATAATCTCTCTGTGACTAGCTAAAGTAGAAGCAAGATACATCCACCATGAGGGCATAATCTTAACTCCTATAGCCAAGAGCAATTGACAGAAAATCAAAGATTAATCCCATTGATTTGTCTGGGGAGGTGGGAATGAAAATGAGATGTGGAATGCTGCACTTGAAGACAGAAAAGTAGGGAAAGGAACCTCTTAGGGCATATCTTCACGGCAAACTTAACTCAGGTGATTGGCACCTGGGTCAGAACACCCAATTTAGCAGTCCAGGTATGATGAGCTATGTAACAAAGTTGTACCTGCATTGTTGGGTCTTAGTTAATGCTACATTCACCCGTGTATGTTTCAAGGGCTTCTGGGTGCACATCCCATAGTTCTTAGTGTTGCAATGAGATGAATTTCTCTGATTCTTTCCCAGTGAATTGTGGGAGAACTTGCCTGTTCTTCTGGGAACACTTTATGAACTGTGGGGAGGCATTTAAGGACTATCAGCACTTGAGTGTTTCAATCTAAGTCCTCACTGCAAAGTGAGTGTTACTTGATTGAGTGAAAGCTTTACCTGAGCTCTAATTTATACCTCCATTTGGGCCAGGTAGACCTGGGTTTAAAGCACCACCAAGCTTGGGTGATAAGGCTTTGGGTGTGGATGGAAGGGGCTGGTGCAACATCTGAGTAAGAACACAGAGTTAGCACTGGGTGCAAACATACCTTAAGCCCCATCCCAGTGAGGCAGTGCTTGTTCCATGGGAGAAAAATACTGTGACATTTGCATCACATTGGACTCCCAGTCAAACACTCTTTTGTGGAAATTTTAATGTAACCACACCCTGATATAGCAATAACCTCTAACTCTTAGGACATAAGTAGGTCACGTAAGGGATATATGGAGAGAGGCTGACTAGGGAATGATCAGAGAGGGACTTGATTTCTAAAGGGAGAAAAATTTCTCAAAGTATTGGAAACTCAGCAAACACTAGTTAGAGATGTTATGAAAAGAAACATTTGATATGCAGGACACATTTGAAGAGGTTCAGTGGACAATGCATGCTCTCCCCATGTATCCGTGAGATTGTACCCCAAAGGGGATTGGGAGAAACTCTGGCCATGCCTTCTGTCTACCCCACCTATTGAGTGAGCTAGGCATGTGCATCGGAGAGTGAGTAACTCAAGATAATGGTAATTTCAAGATGTCCAAAAATATTGAGTTAAGGGAGCAACCTCATAACTGTCATCCAACTTTATGCCTCTGGAAACTTTTTTTGTATTGTGCTCACTAACAAAGCAACCGTTTTAACATTTAGCAAGAGGTCATATGAGGCATTCCCTTTTAAAGAGTTACTTTAAATTGGTGATATTTGACATTTATGATTTGTCTGTGAAAGAAAAAGTTATTTTATCCAGTGATACAATTCTTTGAGAAGATTTAGAACCCCTAGGAATATTTTTCTTAATGTGATGTCATTGTAGTCTATTGGACAGTATATAGCAGCTTTTAGGAATGTGACCAGACAAGAAAGCATCAGCATAGAGCATGTGTTATGAATAACATAGCATTTTGCATATGCCACAGCATACTGTAAGATCGGAACTGGTACAAATACGTCACAAACTGCTTCCTGTCATATGTGATGTACAAACAACCCTTCTAAAACAGCAGAGAAGATCTCTCATGCTTCTAGATTAAACCATCTCTATTGAGCAGAACGATGATGGCTGGAAAGGAGAGCAAATGTTGGAGTGGGAGTTCTTTAAGACAGAAAGGTGAAGACACTAATGAAAATGATCAAGAATGCTTGAAAACTAGCCTAGTGTTCCTCTTCAACAATACACTCCTTATTATCAGATTTTAGCAGGTTTCTTTAAAACTACACTCACAAATTTGAGTGCATTTGTTTTGCTTACTCAGACAGATGACTTTTCCAACCCTGTAGATTCAGTTTGAGCAGGCCTGCTGAAAATTTGCCATAACATGTCAGTCTCCTTAGCCACATATTTTACAATTTAAAAAAAATTCAACCCAGGGCATAGGCGAAGGAGTGGTGGAGGGTGGAAGTATATTGTGAGGACTCGGCCAAGCAGGTGCTCCCCTCTCTATACGAGCAGCTTCCAGGGCTGGATGCCAAGGAAAATCATGGCTATTCTAAGAAACATAGTTTCTATAGTGACCCTGTGTAGGCAGAACTCAACGGCATATAATCTGTCCTATATTTTACCTGGAAGACACAGATATTCTGTGACTGAGTTGGAAGTGCCTCCCCCTTTTGGAACTCTACCTCTCTATGTAGTGCAGTATATTACCAAGGAGCGTTTGGTTATTCATTGGAAACATCTCTCAAAAAGAACTTGTAGTAATTTATTTTTATGAATCACATTCCTAATTCATAATTTTTAATTAACATGAGTGACCTATTATTCTCGTTGTGGATAGCATTAATATTAAGATGTACTGTATAGTTAATGAGAAATTTGATCTTTCAAAATCCTATTTGAAATATCTAAAATTAGATCTGCTGTAAATCAATAAATATACATATGGGCAGTAAATTATGTCTTACCCACGGGCATACCATAGAACTTTACCTTTCAGTGCGCCATTTTCAATAAAATCTCTTTCCCACCATGGCAATCCACATACTCCTCGTAATGTAGCTTTTCTGAGCTTGAATGTCTTTCCATTCTATCTAGTCTTTGTTGTAACCATCACTGTATAGTTGAAATTGAGTCTATTTCACCTACTGTCCAGAGCCATTTCAGAAGTTTAAGAAATAGTAATAGAGCCCTGCATGGATACAAAATTTGTATCCAGATCCGATCCGCAAACATAGACAGAAAGCTGATATCCACAGATTTGCAGGGCTCTATATATTAACACTTTTTTTTTGCTAATAGAAGAATAGAATACCAGGTTGTAGCAAGTATTGGAGCCTTGTAATTTCCCTTTGGAAGAGAAATCAGTGATGTCGAAGCATGGTGTTTTCTCTGTGTAACTTATTTACACTCTAACTGTTAGTCCTTGTACAGAGAACACAAACAACATACCAGTAAATCACTTTTTCAGAAATCTCATCCTAAGCAATAGTGTCTGGTCCCCACAAAGCAACTCTGCACCAAGAATTAACTCTAGATCAACGGAATAAGGCAGAGTTTGCAATAGACGGCCCCGTCCCAAAAAGATCCTAACAAACTACAATACTTCATTTCTTCAAAGACTGTACACTGTTCACGCACACTAAGAAAAAAAGCTTGTAAGACCATGTGTAACAGTGTCATCTAGTGACTGCTGCTATAACAATCCTCAGGTTGCTAACCTGTTTGGATGGTCAATCTCAATAGCATTCCCGTTTTTCCCTAATATAATTCAGGTGTCTGATACCCATCTCTTCCCCTTTCTGACTATAAATGGACTCTAGACTCATCTGTCATGGGCAGCTTTTGCTTCCATAATCCTTCCTGCTCCTCACTGACTTGTAGCTCCAACTCAGCCTCTAGTTGCTAATCTGCTGGGCACCTGAGCCACCTATAATCCCCTTCCCATACGTCAAATCCTCCCACACCCTTTGTGACCTCTGATCTGATGAGATTTCCCAGTTGCCAAAATTATTTTCTTCCTTCCTTCCTTCCCTTATGAAAATAATATGAAAGGTTTATCTAGTTTTCACTTCAATGATCTGATCACCATAGGCCTTAGGAGTTATGGTAAGTTCTGGCTGGTGACATCCCTGGTGTAATTGAAAAGAAGGAGTGAAAGAAAATAACACTTTAATGCTTGGAAGTTTGGTGAATTTCCTCAACTCACCAGGTGTGAGGCAGACTGGGAATGAAGAAATATAGAGGGTTAAAATTTAACCAAGACAGACCAAGCTAAACGTGTCCATCATACTCTGTTCTTTCAGCATTTAACAATTCTGTTGTGCAAGATATTTGAACATTTTGTAGCATCCGTCAACTGAAATATACCAGTTGATTCCAAAATGAGTCCTCAGAAACCACTTACATCTACTTAAATCAAAACACAGGTGATTTCATAGGTAAAATAACTTTTTAAATTAAGCTTTATAAAATGGAGATTTGAAAGCAGCAATAAAACACACACACACTTAGAGAGAGATATATATATATATAAAGCACTTGTCAAAAAATGTTAACCTGGTGAGACGTGGAAATGTCAGACACATTACATGTGCAGGACGTGCAGTTGGCATTTTGCTGTCAGCAGGGGAGTTCTTCTACAACTAATTCCTCAGGAACCACATGCTGAGTCTATCTGCAGGGAGGGAAAAGGGGGTGGGGGAATGGAAGCAGATATTGTTTATATGATGGGAGGAGGGTTTCTTCCCTGCTGCAGAAGACCTCAGTTGTGTCTGGAAAAGTGCCAATGATTTTCTAGAGTTAGAGATTGAGAGACGGTGAATAAAATTTATGCTTTCCTCCAGGAGTGAGACAAACTATACTTCTCATTAGCATTGCAGGCACAATTGAGTGAATTCTACTCTCCTTCATGTAAAGAGAGGTTACAATTTTTTCTCCTCCTGCAAGTTTAAATATTTGTCTGTTGCTTTATTATGACTGGTGTGTTTGGATTGGCGAGACTCTATTTTATTAGATTTTTTTTTCAAATATGGAAAAAGGGAGGCGGGGGGAACCACCCTTGGTAGCCTGCTTTAACTTGTCATTGCTTTATCTTTTTTTGGTAAGGCTTTTTGCCAGGTTCTGACAAATGATGATTAAATTGTTTGGTATAATGTTAGATTTAAAAAGGATCTTCTAGCCTCTGGAATGTACAATGTTCATCAGTTCTACTCATGCTCAGCATAATTATTAATATGTAACTTAGTACTGTTGGTTGATTCGCAGCTGTGAAAAACAGTCCTGAGAAATGGAAGCAAAATAATACTATAAACCATAAATAACTTTTCCCCCTAGATAATGTCATGTAAAATCAATTCACTGACAAATGTGCAAACTTCATCTGTTACGTAGATATTATTTAAGGTTAGTCCATCCACTTCTCTTTGTCTCATTGTTTCTGCTGAGACCACCTTGTGGTGGATATGAATACACCATTAATGAGCATGAGTTATGGGTTTTACCCTCTCTTAGGAGCTAATATTAAATCATTTTAAGAAAAAATTATATTGGAGTTGCGGGGGCTGGCAAGTGATTAATTCCATGGACCTGACTTTCTTTACAAGGCTGCTCCCTTATTATTCTTACTTTGTGATAGGATAAAATACATTCTGCAGTGCAAGGCATTCCACAATTCCATATTACTTTACAACAATTCAGAATGGTCTGGTCCAATCCACTCCTTAGTCCCCATCCCTAAACTTTGGGGGCATACACTGTTCCACTCCTCCAAGGGAGGGGGGAGGGATATCTCAGTGGTTTGAGCATTGGCCTGCTAAACCCAGGGTTGTGAGTTCAATACTTGAGGGGGCCATTTGGGACCTGGGGCAAAAATTGGGGATTGGTCCTGCTTTGAGCAGGGGGTTGGACTAGATGACCTCCTGAGGTCCCTTCCAACCCTGATATTCTATGATCCTATAAGTCAGGAGGTCTGGTGCATGCATTTTAAAGTATGCCCCCATTATGCCCTTTTGAACTTTCCCATGCTCCAGGCAGGAGTTGTACAGACCCTCCAGAATAAGAGTGAAAAACTACACAATTTTTCCCAGTTTTCTCTTGTGTTCCATTCTTTAGTTATGCCCAGATAGAGCCAGGAGTTTGCCCTATTAATTGCAGTAGGAATTATGTACAGCTTGTTGTTCCAACCCCATTCACAATGAAACAGAAATGGTAAAACATACATGACCTTTTAGTTCATCCAAAATGTAAGTATTTCAAATGTTTCCTTCTCATTGCTCCTTTATAAAAAGGTCACAAACTGGTTTCACAGTCCTTTGCAACAGAATCTCTTTCCATAATCATATTTTTCTAAATAGCAAAGAAATGTGGGGTTTCTTTGTTTTTGTTTTTCAGTAACTAAAGCCCTGATCTTGAAAACCGTAAAGCTTTCCCCCTGTAAAATCAAGCTTGGGCTTTACTTATGTAAAATCACTGTCTTAAATTAGGCTTATTATTAAATTGGGCTTATTATATTGCTCTTTTGACCAGGAGATTGACAGTCGATGTTCGGTCACCAGTTAGTCACGGTTTTCCACTTAAGAGTGTGGATTTTCATAAAGGTTGTCATCTTCCCTCCCCCCGCGTGGTGTCTCAGTGCTTGGACTCCAGTCTGAGCCCAAAATGTTTACACTGCAATTTTACAGCCATGCAGCCTGAGCTCCATGAGCTTGAGTCAACTAACCTGGGCATACTACAGCCATGATGTGGGTCTTTTGCTGCAGTATAGATATACCCTTAGGCAATTTTGAAAATGTTACCTTAAGCTTATCAAACATAGACTGTTCCCTGAACCAAGTGGTACTGCATCACGTAACATTTTACATATATGAAACCCATCAGTTTTAGGTTGTGTGGTGTAATGTACATGGCACCTGGCTCTGCCACTGACCTGCTGTGAACCTTGAGCAAGTCACATCACCTTTCTGTTGCCCCCATTTCTCCATCTGTAAAATGAAGATAATGCTTTTGCTCCTTCAAGTCTTTCTCTGTAGGGATCACACTTGTGCATATACAACTCATGAGTGTGAGGTTGGAATCTTGACCAGCAGCATCCACTGGGGCCACAACTACTACCACATGTCCTCATGCTCCCTACCACCAAGCGCACATAGGACAGAGCAGCCCCGACCACATCTCAGTTCCCTCTTGTCACTTATGGCAGCAAGATGGAACTTAGTGTCATAGCATCAGTCATAGGATCAAACTGTGAAGTTGTTGATTTTTAGTTTAGTTACTTTAGCACAGAGAAAGCCTTGTGTCCTGTTGGTACAGCCTCTTAAATAACCATTACTTGGCATGGTGGTGAGGTGCTTTCCCACCTAACAACCAAACCTAAACCCTCTGGCTTCAAGCCAGGTGTGTCATGTGACAATCATTCTACTAACTGATGGGCATGTCAGTGCCTTTTCTTTATAGGCAGGAGCCACATTCCTGGCCACTGTTAGTCCATCTCTGCCAGAGATATTTGGTTAAAGCTCTGCCTACTGGAATAATCCATGAGGAGAGGGTCAAATTCAGAAGGACATTCCTCCGACTCCAGAAAGTGATTCTCCTCCCAGAGATTCCACTCTTTCAGTGCCCCAGTAAACAGGGGAGCCTAGTCCAAAGGCTTCCATCATCAGTTCTCAGAAAAGGTCTGCTGTCCCTTCAGCTGATGTCCTTGCTCCTCCAAATCAAGTTTGGCACCACCTACGTGGACAGTGCTGAACCTGGAAACACCTCTACAATGTTAAGGCAGGGCAGATCTGAGCTCTGCTCGAAGGGTGACTTACAGAACCAATCCTCTTCATTGGGATAGGAGGAGTAAGTCCCCTGACCCTTCCTCTACCAGGAACAAACAATTATCTGACAGATTACCTAAGCAAACAGTATTCAGCCAACCATGAGTGGTCACTGAAGGGCACTGATCTCAAGACTATATTCCACAAATGGGGCTCCCCTGTGATACATATGTTTGCCGCCAACAAATGCCTTCTCTTCTGCCCCAGAGCAGGGTACCAGCCTGGGGTCCTTCCAGGATGCTTTCATCATCCCTGGTTTCAAGATCTACTGCGTCTGTAAACACAGCTACTGATCCCTCTCCCTGGTCTCCATGCTTACTCTCCCAGAATCGAAGACAAATTCTCCACCCAGGCCTCTTATTGCCAACCTGAATCCTTGGATGGTGGCTGAATGAGCACAACGGAAAGGGATTGTTTCAAAGAAGTCCAAGATATCATGGTGCAGAGCAAGAAACCCTCTACAAAATCAGTCTCCAGATCAAAGTGGAAGAGATTTTCCATCTGGGCTTCACCGCAGGGTCTGGACTGATTTCAGGCTTCAGTTCCCAGGATTCTGCATTACATCTTCCAGCTCACCATCAGTTTTATCACAGTTCATTTAGCTGTCATTTCAGTGTGCCTCTCTCCTGTGCAGACAAGTACAATGTTTTCTCATCCTACTCTTTCAAAATTGCTAAAAGGACTGGTTCATGCCGATCTCCCTATTTGGGAGCTTTCCCTGTCCTGGGACCTGAATGTCATTCTTAAGGGCCTTATCGAACACCTGCCCCCTTCTGTTGTGCTCTCTTCACTAACTCACACTCAACACTTCATTCCTGCCAGCTTTCACCTCAGCAGGAGAGTTAGGAAGATTCAAGCACTAATGACTGCCTTCCCCTTACCCTGTCTTTCGCAGGGTTAACTTGGTGCTGAGACCCCAACCTGAGTTCCTCACCAACGTGATGTCTGATTTTCTTGTAAACCAAAGCATCAGTGTTCTCATTTTCTTCCCCAAACCACACTGAAACCCAGGAAAAACCTAGCTTCATACTTCAGATGTTTCCAGAGCCCTTCTTTACTATTTAGATAGGACAATCCCATTCAGGAAAGCATCCCGCTTATTTGTGGCATTAGGGAGGGCTGTGAATGTACAGGTCATCTCCTCCTAGAGATTATTCAAGTGGATTACTCAGTACATTATAATTGGCTACCAGCTTGCAGAGATGTCCCTTCCTTTCAGCATCAGGGCCCACTGAACTAGATCCAGGCAACATCTTCAACATTGCTAGGAAATATTCCTTTATCAGAAATCCGCAGAACTGCCTCCTGGAGCTCAGACTATACCTTTACCAAAAGGATTTGACAACTAGATCAGATAGCAAATTCAGCAGAGCAGTTCTACAATACTTATTTAACTAGCTATAGCTCAGACTCCTCAGACCCTCCTCCTATTGATTTGTGAAGTGCTATGTAGTCAACATAGGTGGCTTCCACGTGACCAAAATAGAAAGAAAGGAAGGAAGAAAGACTACATACCTTACAGTAACTCTAGTTCTTTGAGACTTGTTTCTGTGGATTCCTACAACCAGCTTTGTTTCACAGTCCATCCCTGCTGAGATTCTGACTTTGTGAGGGAACTGAGAGGTGTCTAAGGCAACTTTTCCCAGTGGATGGGAGGGAGGGGGAACATGAGGGGACACAGAGTGTAGGTGTGGCCCCAAATGACAGTGCTGGACAAAGATTCTGATCTTGTGCACAAGGAGGCAAATGTGCACCACAAGGGAGATCCTACAGGTCAGAAGCCTTATAAAATTGCTAAGGATTATTAGTATTATTGATTGATTCTGGCAGATCTCACATAGTGACAAACAGAAATGAGATTATGAAAAGGACAGACATTCATGCAGGATGGTCAGGTCTTTGCAGCTTGTGATCCTGTATTGTGATCAGTGCTGGCAGACTGCTGTGTCCAGGCAGATCCCCACTGAGGGTGGACTACAGCACCTATGCAGATCACAGTGTGGGATTGGAGCCTAAATTAAGTCTCAGAAGAGTTTATCATGATTTCTGTTTCACTGAGGAAGGTATTAACTGAATCGTTGATTGGTATGCATGGAACAGGAAAATGTCTAGATGGCCTCTCCTCAGTACTAGTTTGGATACTATTTTGTTAAAATATGCATCAGCAGTTTACCACTTGAACCTCCTAGGTGATGAAATAATATCCAGGTTTTTTTACAAACATTTATGGTGTCTGTGTAAAATGGTATCTCTTCAGACTTGTGAAGCAAAAAATCAAGTTGCAACATTGGCTGAATGGATTAAAGGAATGGCATACTGTGACATTTCACTTTGTTAGGAAAAAGTGGCATTTTTCCTTCCCTTATAAAAGTAATGTATACTTCTGGTGACCATTTCTCTATTTCAATATTCTGTAACATATGTCAGTTTGTAATATTAGCTACATAAGAGTCAAATTTCCTACAAACAGAAATTTAGTAGTTGTCAGTAGGCCTTTTCACTGAAGTTCAAAAGTAGATAAAGAAAGATGTGGGAGTACTCTAGTTTACTCTACTCTAGTTACTCAGATTTTAAAAATGGAAAATGTTAACTACCAGTAAATTGTTCTTAACAAATCTGGCCAATTTTGTCACGTGACATTTAAATATTTCACTTTTTCTGTAAGATTTAAAATGCTAATGATTCTAGTTTTGTTTATTACTTATTTTATTATGTGATAAAGTGATGTTACCTGGCATAGTACATTGTATTGCCTTACGCAGTGAATTTTTTTAATGTGGATAGATGCTATGTTGATTGAATAAAATACTTATGTTGACCAATTAGTAGATGTCACCGTGTCTCAGTGGAGAGTGCCAAATTCAGGACAAACAGCTGAGAAATAGGGCAGACTCATCCCCAAACTGGTGGTTACTCTATCATTAGATTATAACAAACCAGTAACAGAAGTAAACTTCTGTATTACCACACTGGTTAACAAGAAACCAAAAATGCTGTCTCCCTAGGCATTCCAGCCCTTGGCTCACCAGCCAGAATTATGCTTTATGATGAGTAATTATTGAAAACCAATTTCATCATATATAGGGACCTTCCAATCCCAAGAGATCAGCCTCTTAGCCAGGTCAGCATATAACTCAGATCTTGCCCAATAATCATGCTGATCCCAATCCTTTAGTAACTAAAACTAAAGATTTAATAATAAAAGAAGAGCATTATTCATGTTTAATATATCATATACATACAAGTGACTTTCAGTATTGATAGATCAGAATCATAGCAGTGGAATAAACTGCTAGCTTGCAAAAGTCTCTCTGGAAATTACCCAAGCATACTGGGGGTCATCAGTCCCTGTTCAAAGCTTCCTTGTTAGAAATCCAGTCCAGAGAAATGACGACAAGATGGGGATGTTTCAGGAGTCTTTTATATCCTCTGCCATGTGCATGGAATTTACTGTCCCAAACAAAGCTCATAGCCTCATAGCTCATAGCCTTACTGGACCAAGATGGAGTCCAGGGTCACATGAGCATATCACATGTCCTTACATGCTTTGATGACTCTCAGGGCAGCCATTGCCCATATTCTTGCTGAGGCATCTCAGAAAGGCTTACTGGGCAGAATGAGTTTCTTCGATGGTCCATTGTAAGAGTGAAATGTCCTTAATGGGCCATCAACATATAGCTGTCTAGCCCTAAAAGTAAATCTTATCTGTTGGGTATTATCCAGTAATACAACATATGTATAAGATACAAATCCGTGGCCAATATTCATAATTTTAGATACAAAGATGATGCATGGCATAAAATCAAGATAAAAAGAAAAGGAGTACTTGTGGCACCTTAGAGACTAACCAATTTATTTGAGCATAAGCTTTCGTGAGCTACAGCTCACTTGTGAGCTGTAGCTCACGAAAGCTTATGCTCAAATAAATTGGTTAGTCTCTAAGGTGCCACAAGTACTCCTTTTCTTTTTGCGAATACAGACTAACACGGCTGTTACTCTGAAAGAAAATCAAGATAATCATTCTTAGCAAATCATAACTTTTCCATTGACACCTTACATGGCATACTTTGTACAAGATCTGTTGCCATTGTGTAACCACGGTAATATCAATGATATAAATGGTCATATTCAATCATCCAGCATCACCGTAGATACCACTGAATGTGAAAACTGCCAGCATATGACTCAGATAATCTTCCCTTTAAAAAAAAATACTTGTCTTTTTTGTTTGCTTGGTTTATTTATTTATGTTGCTAGCTCTGAAGACTGAAACCCTCTCTTTGTCTTTAGAACAAGTTCACTAAGGGCCTACATCAGTGGTTCTCAACTCTGGTCCACCACTTGTTTGGGGAAAGCCCCTGGCAGGCCGGGCCGGTTTGTTTACCTGCCGCATCCGCAGGTTCGGCTGATTGTGGCTCCCACTGGCCCTGGTTCGCCGCTCCAGGCCAATGGGGGCTGCAGAAAGCGGCGCGGGCCGAGGGATGTTGAGAACCACTGGACTAGATTCAGTGCCCATTGAATTCAGGGCATGTTGGATCAAACCTTCAGAGCAGTGACAGTACAAGCTTCCCAACACACTCTCACCAGCATGTAACAACCATATTGTGAAGAAACCACTTTTCAAGTGCAAGAGAATAGTTCACTGTCCATTGCCCAGTTGTTCTATGCCTTCTTTAATGTGACAACCAACTAGAATGCCACTTATTACTGACTATATGGATTGGGTTTTGTGGATATAGCAACTCGTGCTAGAAACTTAATTGAGACAACCAACATACTTCTCAATGGTATCTGATCAACAATCAGATGTAAACTATTTTTGTCTTGCCATGTTTTATATAGCTAACAATTCTTAGTATAAATCCTTGTTTCCATTGTATGTGAATTTTAGAGGTCATAAAATCATATCCAAGAGGGTATGGGGTGATAGATATATTAACTAGAATTTATTTCTAAGATCAGTATTGAGCAGTACATTTGTTTACTTTTTGGTTTGTTTTTTAAAAAATGAAATTGGAATCACCTGTATGTAATTTTATTTTGTGTTCTATTTTTCATCAATAAACTG
The DNA here is from genome assembly GCF_965140285.1 of Lepidochelys kempii. Classification (NCBI taxonomy): domain Eukaryota; kingdom Metazoa; phylum Chordata; order Testudines; family Cheloniidae; genus Lepidochelys; species Lepidochelys kempii. The sequence continues at coordinate 28,799,665 of NC_136387.1, forward strand.
TGAGTAACTAGTGTGCATATTGGGGGGAAAAATTAACAGCTGTAGTGCCTCAACGTGCTTGGGGCTAGCCTGAGGACCTTATTGTATTTCAGAACTGTAGTTTGATTCCCGCATTGCCTGTTGGGTTGGGAAATCAAAGTCACTGTGACCATCTAATTTCTGGATTCAAAAGAAAAAAAACTTTATTCTTTGATGTCCTAGAGGGAGGTAGAAAAATTGTTGGACTTAAGCTTCTGTGGACAATTGCAAGAAGCTCACTAAGTCCCTTTAATTTTTTTCTTTTTTTTTGCTGGAACATGTCAACTGTAGGAAGCTTACTAGTTGTTGTTATCACACAAGGATGCTCAGAGGTTTTGTTAGGTAGGGAAGACAGAATAAAGAATAGAGAATAAGTGGGAATGTATGTTATTAATATATAAACAGTGATTACTTTGTGGCTGGATTTTACTGCACTGAAGGGCAGTGTCATGTTTTTAATAGCTGACATTCCAGTGGTATGCAAGGAAGAGGTGGAGGATACCATCTTGTGGACAGGGTGGTACATTTTTTCCCCAGACACCCGGTGTAGTAGGTAACAACAAAGAAAACACGTACACAGATTTATCCTGTATTGATCTCCATTCATCAGTAATATTCTGACATGCTGGGCGCAGTTCTTTTGTTGTGGTGCTTTTCATGGATGTGCTATTGCAAGTTACTCAGTCTATTATAAGGTAGCATCTGCATTCAGTTTTCACTTTGACACAGTTTTAAAGCATCCAACTAAAGACACTTCATTAAGTTTACATTGAGGTGGCAAGGCAATCAAAATTCCACTACAGTTTTAGCCAAAAGATTTACTACTCCCAATTCAAACCATTTCAAAGCCACTGCCATTCTGTTTAAAGAACTACTGCCACACAGGAAAACTTTCATAAAGTCAGATATTTCATCAACACTCACTTGAACTGTCATGCAAATTTTCCTTTATTTCTTTTCCGTGGTAGCTAATTATCAAGGTGTTTTGCTTGTAAAGAGAAGTTGTCTCCTTTCTTCTTAGTCTCCTGCCTGGTCTTTTCAGTAACACTACAGTCCAGAGTTTGTGGTATCACTTAATGAATCAGGTCTGGAGCAGAGGGCTTATTAGAAATAATAAGGACACCCCCATAACCGTCTATGACTCCCATACATACAAAACCAGTGAAATGTAGCCACAGGTGGAGACTAGAAACTAACACAGCATGTTGCACAACAATGGAGAGAGGGAAAATATTACTAGGGACATTGAGGAAAACCCCTTCTCATATGAAGAAGTGTCATCGGTCATTTAATGTCTGCACAAAGCCTCATCTGAAACACCTTCATGGAGCTCACTTTAACTGCTTCAGAAGTATGAAGGGCTGAGTCAACCTTACTAGGTTTTTAGAAGCATTCTAATTATTTTAATCCTGATTTTCGGACCTCAGTCCACTCCACTAATGACACTGTATCGGCGTGAATTCACTGAATCAGTGTGGCAGGAAGAGAAGCTTTATTAGCAAAGAGAGAACATCCAAGTTTACACTTATACTCTGGTGGTCAGTTATAATTGGAAGGTGAAAAAAGTAACCATTTTTGAGGTTTGGGATTAAAATACTTAAGTTTGTAACATTTGGCCCGTGTGTGGATCATTTACTTTTTGATCCTTCTGTGTAAAGCTGCCTTCAGCTGTTGATCACAGAGTTGCATCCTCGCCAGCAACCCCCACTACGTTGACAATATTACTACTTCTTTGTTTCCTCATTAGCTTTGTGCTTCTGAAACCACAAATTGCACCACGGAACCCACCATAGGATCAGTAAATGTCAAATAGATCCAAGTGCTGTTGCCAGCACTGCTACTGAAATGCTGCAATCTGAATGTGATTTTTTTTAATTGGATGTTGTGAGGTTGGAATATATGGGGGAAAGTTTATGAGCTATGACTTGAACATCAGAGTCAAAGAACAAGAATTTCAGCCCCCACGTTTGCATGTACAAAATAGTACTTGTACTTTATAGGTATAAGTACTTGTATTTTACCTTGGGTAGGTGCAAATATCTGCATTTGCTTGCACTTATATGAGCTCTTCCATACTTGCAAGGCCACTGTGGCCAGCTGGTGGTTGGGAAAGAAGCTGCCTGAAAATCTAGCCTAAATGAAGAATGGGTGGTGATGTCACAACATATCAATTTTAAATGCTTGATTTCTGTTACATGGCAGACAGACAGGGACAAGAAGAGGAGTGTGGTATTTGCTGTCCTTAATATAGCCCATCCCATGAATTAATGATAAATGACTTCCGGCTTTTCCTGGACTCATTTCAGGACTCACTATTTTTTTTTTCCCTTGGTGTCCTAATATTCCCTCTCTTAGAATTTTTTTCTATTTACTTTAATAAAGCTCTCCCCAGGCTCACAAACTTGTTGATCTTAGAAAGCTTTAATTTAAAGAGAGGAGATTTCCCCCCTCCCCCCCCAGTTCTCACACCTCTGCTTTGTACACTATCTGATGAGTAACTGGCAAACAACATATTGTTAATCCCAGTGTTCTTACTAGAAAGGTGGTTCAATCAGTTGAGGTCAGATGGAGCCAGAATGCAGGTCTCACAATATTCCACTGTACTTCTTGGCAACTCTTATGAGAATAGGTACACTCAGAGAGAGAGAGAGAACAATTCTAAAATGAGGAATGCTGAGGTGTAAAATCATTTTGGAATGTTTTCTAATCAGAGAGGCATATTCCACATGATTACTTATGCATTAACATTGCCAGTTTTCAGTAGCATTGATATTTATGTTGCATACTTTTAAGTAGTAAGCTGCTCGGTATGTTTTTTGTTGGCAATATGAGTATTTTCAGCTGTACAAGAAACAATGTTTACAAATGTACTATATTTGCCTGATCCTGTACATCTAAATGGAGTAATTTCATAGTTGTAAAAGGACACCTGGAAACTGTGGGCCTGTGAGGATTGAGTTTTACTAGTTTTAGCCATATTCAGTCTATTACCCACACACTGGGATAAACATTGCCAAAATGCATATTTATGATCTCGAGATAAATGTTCATTCTCTGTGTGTCAATGGGGAGCTCAGCCAAGCCTACTGTGTGTGGCACTTTTTTTTCTATGACTGATAGATATGCACATGCAAATAGGTATGCAGATGAACCCTTCAGTGAATGTTTCCAGTGAGGTCTATTTGGTTCAGACATAGAGTGATAGCACTTTGGGAGATAAATTAATCCAAAGCCTGAGGTGAACATCTTATCACTTTCATACTAAGTCATGTTGGATGCTCAACATCTAAAGAAGATGAAAGGAGTTGTTTTTATATTTGCACTTTCAGCAGCACAGCCTCTGCATATAACTTAGTGAGCAGTTGGAATGTTTCTTCAGTCCTATGAGGAAGTTATTCAAATGGATCCATTGTGGCTTGGATGCAACTTTGTTTTTTAGTAACTGCCCTGTGATGGGGCGTCTCCCCCCCACTGGAAAATAAAGGGTTAATAGAGCCTAGAGAGGTTGTGCGCGAAGCAGCCAATAGGAGAGAGGCTGCAAGGAGCATCCAATCTGGGCCCAGCAGGCCCATATAAGAAAAGCCGTAGGGCAGAACAGGGTCAGTGGCTTCTGGGAGGTCAAGGAGAGAAGACTGCATCTCTAGTAGGTTGCAACGCTGTAGCACCTTGGTCAGAGCAGTGCACACAGGGACCCAGGGAGTAGAGAAGGAGCTTTGGATGGGCTGCTGGGAGTGAGTAGGGTGCTGTGGCTCAAGGAAATGAGGCAGTAGTTGAGGGAAAGGAACACAGTAAGTAAGTGCAGTTCAGAGGGTCCTTGGGCCAAGACCTAGAGTAGTGGGTGGGTCTGGGTCCCTGCCTCATTTGCCACTGGGGAAGGGGCTGGACAGTTGGACTGCAGTACTGACCCCTGGAAGGGGGGAGCACATATGATGACATGGTTGGAAGGCTGTGTCATGAAGACGACACCACGGGTCAAAGAGCAGACGTGACAGTGGGCAAGGCACCACAGGGAGAGTGTACCAACCTGTGGAGATAATCCACAAGACAGCCAGCAGGAGACGCCAGCCCATGTGGTGAGTGAGCCCAGTCACAAGCCCAAAATGGGAAGTGTCATTTGGAGGAAAAAACATAGTGTCTTAAAAGAACTTGCTGACTTTCACTGTCAGTATGAATATTTCTGAGAGAAAACTCACATTTTGTAAATTATTGGAACTTGTTTCATTGCATAAAATTCAGTGAATATGCAGTGCTGGTGTATTACCTAGATCACTCTGAGGCTTCCATCTTTCTTTATATCAATAAACAGTATAGGCCTAAAAAAGAAAGGGAATTTCAGGGTTAATGCTGCCACCTCCAATGTTCAAAAATTATGAGTTACGCCCTAAAATCGTTAAAAAAAATAATCTGTGATTTGTTTTTGTCTGCCCTTTTTGTTTTTGAGCCTTGACAGTACACTTGGGTTACTTTTTTCAAGCTTATGTCTCCAATTGTGAGGACTAGAAACTTACTTTATATATAAACTGAGAGTTTTAAGTAATCAATTGTGTCTCCAAGAACTAGGGCTTCATGATATCTAATACTGTATTGTGAGACTCTCGGTAAAATCACCATTGCTGGCTACACTGATATTACAAAGGTCTCATAAATGACCTTGTATACTGTGGGCCAAATTCCACAATTACATAAATTGGATTGTATATGTTGGGTATAAATTAGGGTATGTCTACACTGTAAAAAAAGGTGTATTTTTAATTCAGGTGAGATAACCCAGATTAGTTAATTTGGATTTAAATAGCAATGAAGACACAGCAATTCAGCTTTTAACTAAGGTCAGCGGCTCAAGTAACAGCCTGGAGAGGAGCCTGGGGTTGCATTCAAGCTGCTAACCTGAGATAAAAGCCAATTTGCTGTGTCTTCACTGCTGTTTTAATCTAAATTAGCTACTGCAGGTTAGCTAATCTGAGTTTTATTTATTTATTTTATTTTATTTTATTTTATTTATTTCAGTCTAGAAATACATTTATTTTCTAACCATGGGTATGTGGGTATAAATAGCAACTTAATGCAGCTAACACTGCTCTGGTCGTCTTTAGGGACCAAATTCAACTCTGGCTTAAGTGCTTTCAGTTCTCATTTTTAAGCATGGTGAGGGTGTAAATTAAAATAGGACAGTCTGCTTTATCTTACACCCTGTCACTAGATGGTTTTCCAGCTATGCTGCCTTGGCATTGCACCTGTTTTACACCTTCTTGGTGTGTATATTGCTCTCTGCACACCCACTAAATGCCATACTGATGCATATTATGCTACTTTGCCACCTACTCCTATTTTCTAATTATATCCATCATGTAACTTACACTGCTGTTTACAGCTCTATTGAATTTGGCTCAGAGTCCTCCGTGGAATTTGCACTCGCTTACTCCTGCTTACATTTTGCTGAATTTGGACCCATATGTGCTCCAATACCTTGGCATAATGGAAATCCCAAGTATTATTTTGATATTCTTGAAATAAATCTTTACCAACTTTTTAATATTAATATTGGTTTTAATAAAAGCAGAGCCATTATTGTAATTTGTGTGAGCCTGCTATGTAATGTTACTGAAGGCATTAGCTTTTCTTAACAATGTAAAAAATTCTTTGAGTTATGATGTATTCTTATTGTCAGGGTGTTTGTTGTTCATACTACAGCTGGACATGCTGATAGCATTACTAAGATTTTGTGCAGGCAATACTAAAATACGATTACAAAGTCAACTTTTGCTGCACATATAGGCCCCAATCCCATTAACACTGATGTCTAAGTTTGTGCATGGGAGTAGTCCGATTAACTCAATAGGGCTGCTTATTTGTCTGTTCGCCTTAGGTGTTGTATGTTACATATGGAATTCTTAGCTAATTTTTGTGTGTGTGTGTGTGTGTGTGTGTGTGTGTGTGTGTGTGGATAGAGAGAGTTCCTAAGAGCTCTAGTACTATTACAGCTAAAAGGTTACTGGAGTTTCTTGAAAACTTGACTCTGAACAAAAAACACAAATGTAATTGAGCACACTATTAAACAACAAAAAGATTTGGCCACCAGTTATATGTATTTGTTATATTTTTTGGTCAAATGGAGTATCTTTTTTCATTGTTTTGGCATTAATGGGCTTCCTTTAGAGTCTTTTTTATTTTTAATAGAATCTGGTTTTATGTCTCATGGTTAATGTTCAGCTTAATCTCCCTTATTAATATTTAATTCATAATTTATATGAGAGTCCATTTACATGTGGTTTATTTTGTCATGTGGGTTATCCCATCTTGCACATATGCTTTAGGTTGGGATATGTTTTGTTTTTTGGAGGGAGGGATTGTGGGGCAAAAGTTAGTTGTTTGAATATATTAAGAATCTCTCTAACTTTGCTGTGGTCCATAGTTTTCACTGAGCATTACATCTCCTGCATATGTGCACACATGCGCGTGCAAATGCCCCTTTATTTTTAAAGATTGTATAAGTCATAAAATGAGTGAAGGCTGGTTATTTAGATACACATAGTCCTGGCATAGTTAAAAGATCTCTTCTGCCTTATTCCTTCAGGTAAGATTTTTTTCTACTTCTAATGGTCAATCCTCCTAAAATCATATCTACCACTAAGTGTTTTTTAGACTGCTTCCACCATCTTTGTGTTTGTGACTGTGTTTGGAGTCAGTTTGAGAATGCCATGCTGAATGAATTCTGGGTACAACAGTCTGTTCATGTGCCTGCATTCCCACATCTGAATTTTTTTCAAGTGTAAAAACCTGTCTGTTACAAATCCATTGTCATTGGACCAGGTTTACTAACATTACCAATACAATGCAAACTTTTTTACTGAAAGTCCAGTCTTGTATATTAATAGAAAATACACTATAGCAGAGAAGGCTCATACTTAATGGATATTATGGAGAGTAGTTTCTGCACATACAGCACTGGATACTTACATTCAAATACAGTAAGTTAACTGTTTGTTTAAAAATGCATGCATGTGGGTGTATGTATATACAAGTGCACTTCTAAGCAGCCAACTTACTGGATTTACATCTGTGTGTATAATAGTAATATACAATACACAGTATAATTTAATATTTCAAAAATTGTTGTTGCATTTGGTCACATTCTATCCTCAGTTTCACTGGTGAAAATGAAGTCACAAGAGTTGCTCCAATGTAACTGAGATCAGAATCTGGCCCATGGTACCTAGCCTTAGAAAGTTCTGAGTGGCAAAAGAGTTTTACGAGTGAGCTACTTTTGAAAGCAGTGGAAGTATGCATGGATGTATGGGGGCCCAGATGATTTGCAGCCCAGTATTTGTTATACCCTCAGCTAATTTAGAGAAATACTCACTTCCATGGTCCTGCAATGGGATCTTCATGCATGTGCCGTACCCAATATGGAGTTCCATAGAAATCATCATAACTCTGCTCAAGGATAATGATCTTCCATACCCTTTAGCAAGACTTAGGTGTTCAGCCATGCAATTTGATGACTCTTTTAAAGTCAATGTACAAGTGATTGCTAGCAGACAGAGTTGGATTTGGAACTCAAAAATTAATTGATATGGAGGGCAAGGATGGGGGAAACTTAATTAAATCTCAGTTAGGCTTCCTCGGAAAGTAAAAATACTATTAAAAACAAAAAACAAACAACCCCACTTGTCCTCCAAGTATTGAACAACTAGCACTGTGATGCACCCTTCTGTATTCTCTCTCGTTTTTGGAATATGACCACTGTAGCAGCCCTGACATTTGAAATTGTAATTTATTTAAATGAGAGAGTTTATTTTTGTGCATATTTGAACTGAGGGGAAGGAACTGCACCAGATTTTCATATAGCCCAAAAGATTCATGTCACAGAATAGATCATTTTTGCCCATATCTACCCCTACAGCTCTATTAATATGTTAGTTTGCCACTTGCATAAAATCAATCCCTAAGCACGGTCAAGTATGTGGAGGGTCATGGGTGTGTGCTTGCATATCTATCTGTCATTCCAATTCTCTATTTTCAGTCACATTTTGTTCTAGAATTACACAAAATAAATCACATTTTAGGTACAGTTTTATATATACCTCAAAAGTTCCCTAACCAATTTGAGCCATAATTTAAAAAATAAAAAAGAAAGATAAGTATCATGTCTTTTTGTCTGGGAACATGTATGCCAGCTGTCAACCTGCTGCCAATTAAAGTGTCCCCAGAACCGTGAAAGCCCTCAATACTAGGGTTTATATCAGAAACACTGACAGCACTGCAAGCAGCTGCTCTGAAGCTTTTTGGAATTGTAAAGTTATACGACTGTGTGCCAAGTTCTGAAAGTCCAAAGAAGCAGTTTAAAAATGAAATTGTATTATATTCAAAAATTGTTTCGGTATGTTTAAAAGTTGAAAATAATCCTCTCTAGTTCAATAAAAAAAGAAATATCACTGCTTTATAAACCCACTTCAGTCATTCTCTCTCTTTTTTTAACTTTCCCTTTGAAGCTAAACACTTGATGGATTAGCCCAGTGCTAAAGAAAATGCCCTCTTTTATGTGTGGAAGCTTGGTAATTGCTGCAGAAAGATGCTTAGTGGCTCATAATATACATATAATCAGATTAGTTTTGAATCCTACCTCAGCTGAGAATGTAGGAGTAATCCAATTCGTGGCTGTTTACCTTGGCTTTTTCTGATGATTTTACCCTTTCTGCTTGCCTCAAAGGGTGCCAGGAACCAGGTCACATCAACATCTTAGTAAACAGGGCAGGTAATTGTTTAGTAGTGCAGTAAAGGAGTAGGTTTAAGCCTCTAAGGAGGACATTTTTGAAACTATTAAGACTAATCATGTTGTTTTCTGCATATGCCACTTACAACTGTAAGGCCTGGTTGTGCAGTTAAACTCTCAAGTCATATACAACTGTGTAGTGACAAATCCTCTCCCAGAGCTTTGAGCACATGGCTATCTCTGATCCCTTAATTGATTCCACCATGTAGGACTTTTAACACCTCTCTTCAAGGGGGCAAATATCATGCCGTTAAGTTGTGCAAAATTGGAATAAATTAAACTCAGATTAAAGTGGCAAAGTTTCAAAACTGGATGTTATCTGGAAGCTCTGGGAAAGACCAAACACATGGGGCCTTGAGGTCTTTGATTAAAGCCCTTTTCTTTTTCTTTGACCTTTAATAGAACTTATTCCTTTATGGTAATAGCTAATTATGAGATGGGAGGCAGCTGAAATGTCAGTCAAAAAGTTTAAAAAGTGAACTACTTTATTCTCCATCTGGTTCAAATGAACCAGAAATTCCTTTATATTCAAGGCAGTTGAACATTCTTTTCCCTCTCTTTCACTCATTCTCTCCTCTTGTCCATGCAAGACTTTTTTCAGGAAATCTCCCATTACTGCACAACTACCATTGAAGCTTTATCTATTATAGTACGAGTGGGAGGGTTAGTATATTCAGATTGCTTGTGTTTTTACCATTATATCACCTAACTTTGTTCAGAGTGGGTCTAAGGGGTAGGCAGAAATTGGCCCTTAACGTTTTAGCTTATTCTTTTAATTCAGATACAAAATTACACCAAAAGGCATGCCAATTTTTAAGTATGCTTATTAGTATGGTTTTCTTTTAAAATTCATTCTGTCTTTATTGTCAGGCAAATTTACATCTAGCTTTATTAACTATGTATCAACACTGATGCATAGTGGGGAGGTTGAAGTTTATAACAAATGGATATTCCCTCTGAGTATCCCAAGGGTTATAATTCAAATCACAGTTGCTCCTCTTGTTTAGTGGTGATGCTTGGAAATTGAATGTTCTTCAATTACCTGCCATCCTGGGCATTTCTTTGGATAAAACACTTACTAAGAATCAGACCAACTGTCTGCAGTTCCTAATACATAGAAGTGTACTTTAATAATGGCCTTGATATAGATTGCCACTGTATTAGACCAATACAAATATGCACAATAGCACGGCTTGCAATGGATGACCTATTAAGAAGATAAATGAACAGAAGCATTTTCCTTGTTCCATATGTTACATCTCTTTTTAAAATGCTGACAGGTCTTTTATTTTGAAATTATATTTAACTGTAAACTGTAAAGGATTGTAATGTTGCCCTCCCAAAGATAAGAACTAAATCACTTTTACCTGTTGCCAGGTATTTGGAAGTGCAGAAACTGTAGTACAAACCCTGGATTTAAAACGACCTGGTAAAGATGTGCTGAATTGTTTTAATGTTCATCAGGAGGTGGCTAAAAGGATAAAGCGTTCATCATTTCAATATACACACTATGGTGGCAAATAGAAGTCAAAAGATACTTAAAATGATCTTCACAATGCATAGTGATTTTTCTTTTTTGTGTATTCTGTGACTGAGAATTCTGCTGTTGAAATGTGGTTAATCTTTTTTTGACAATTTTTAACCGGCTTAAATTAAATTTTTAAAAGTGTAGAAATTGATGTTCTGCCTACTTGCAATATATCTTAAAGATTCTAGCACTTCAAAGAAAAACACTGAATGTAAATCAGATGCAAACATTTTCTGTATCCAACTTGACAAAATTTGTTCAGGTTTCCTGGGGTAATGCTAAATTAGAATAGTGTTTTGGTGTCAGTCCAGTAGAAGTGTTAATCTCTTCTCTTTTGTCAGAGTGGAAATGAGGATGTGAGGGCATTTTCTCACACCCAGGAAGACACAGTACATGGTATCAACTCAGTAGATGTTTGGATAGGATACTTAATGCAGAATCCCTCCTCCCTTACAGTCAGGAAGACTTGTGTCGGTTTTTAGTCTGCTGGAATTTACTATGTCTGACAGATTTTTTTTAAAGTAGTCAAATATCTTTTTCTTTTCTTACTGCAGGGTAAATTAGGTCTCAGAAACAGTGATGTGTATTATAGTCTATACCAGCTCCAGAAGCTGAAAGCATTTTTTTTAATGAAGCCAGAGAGATGGAGTGATCTGCTTGATAATAAAGCTTAGCTTTAATGCCAGCTCCATGCTGTTACAGCATATTACTAAACAGCAAGAAATGTGGCACAGATGTTGTGGCAGCCATATTTTACACCCTCCAAAAGGTCATGTCGCTTGTTATTACATTCAGAATCAATATTAAGTGAGTGTTCCAAATTTCAACTGTCAGTTGAATTTATTGCTGCAAACCAAGGCTGAAGGGTTTTCGACTGTGATTCAAGCAAGCTAACAAATTACTAATATGGGGCATGCTTAGTAGAAACAGGTGACCCACATATCAGAAGAAAAGGGCAATTTCAAATATCTGCAAGAAAATATTGTAATAGTCACTAATAGGAAAGATTCACAAATAGACCAAATAGTTCTTAAATGGAAGCAAGATTTTTCTTTTAAAAAAATGCCAGTATCTATAAAGTTTTCAGCTTCTGTCTTTTTTCAACAAATAGTCCAATCTCCATTTGACACATACAGAAATCATTTTCAAGTTCAGAATTTTAGCCTATGTATGAAAGTCCTGCTTTCTGATAATGGATTTCTGTAACTAGAGTGGTAACACAAGCGAGTTTAATGATTCCAAGAAAGGAAATACACAAACTCACCAGTTGTGTTGGGGTGGTCTTATGATTAATGTTCTGAATGTTGTGTTTGCTTTGTATTGACTTTTGTAACTTCCAAGAGCTAAGATAAATTGAGATATGAAAATAGCCAGTTTCCTTTTAAACTGAAACGATGTGTGCTGAAAACTAATGCCATTATATGCAGAATCACCTGGATCAGTTTTCTCCAAATTGTATTGTTTATCTCAGTGTTTTAGCCTTTACTAAAACTATAATGGTTACAATTAAAAACATTCCAGTTTTGCCCGAGATAACCTGATCTCAGTATTTTCAGTATTCCCTAGCTATCATTTTTTAGCAGTTTGGGGGGGGGAAGGGGAAGCAAAAGAGGGAGTTTGATTGGAATTATTTGTTGTTGTTTTTTGCTTTTGGCGAGTACCAAGGTAACTTGATTTAGGCAACTGACATGTTTTTTCAGTGTAGCCAATGTACTTCGCAGTTTGTCCTTCCTTGCCCCACCACCTTGCTCTTTCCCCCTTGCTTTTAGGACTATTTGCTTTTGCTAACGGTGCCTTCTTAATAACTAAAATGCCTTGTTAGCAACTAGATTCTTAAAATAATATTTTTAAAGAAATGCTGGGCTTGTGGGGGTGGGGGGCTGATAAGTCTTCAACTATTTTAAGTGCTGTTATAAAGAGGACAGTGATCAGTTGTTTCCCATGTCCACTGAAGTAGGACAAGAAGTAATGGGTTTAATCGGCAGCAAGGGAGATTTAGGTTAGATATTAAGAAAAACTTCCTAACTCTAAGGGTAGCTAGGCTCTGGAATAGGCTTCCAAAGGAGGTTTTTAAAATCAGGTTGGATGAATGACTGTCAGGGATGGTCTAGGTTTACTTGGTCCTGCCTCAACACAAGGGGCTGGATTTCATGACCTCCCAAGGTCCCTTCCAGCCCTACATTTTTGTGTTTCTATGATTCCCTCCTGTAATTGTGAAGGAATTCCATCCACTTTCAGATGAGTGGAGAGAGATTATTTCAGCCAAGCTGCTCATTTATATAATTTCTTCATGTTGCTTCAGTCCCAACATTCTTCATTCTGTTTAACGTAAGTGCCACATACCACAGTTTGTGACACTTGAAGCTAAAGATGTAAAAACAAAACTAAAGTACTAGGGAGCAGTCAAATAGAAATAAGAGCAATTAGAGACAAACAGTCCCTACGGTTGCCTTTTGGGTGTTTTTTTTTTTTTAATCTTTTCACCAAGGAATTAGTAACTTTCAGTTTCCTACATCTCAGTATCTTTCTCTCATATGTGCCAAAGAAAAAGCAATGCTTGTTATGAGAAGTCTGCTTTTAACCAAAAAAGTAAGCATAGGTGAGAGAAATAAGCCACGGTACCATTTCAAGACATCAAATATTGTGCTGTGTTTTTGGCTAAAGCAGACATCTCTGGTAGTCAAACTAAAATATAGAAAAGCATTTTTTCATTTAAAAAAAATAGGAAAAAGACCCACTAGGCTCAAGTTATTCCATTTTTTGTACATTGGAGAGACTAGAATCTGATATGAATGAGGACACAACTAGAGAAAGAAAAGATGACAGGTCCTGTTCAATAAAATGTACTGGAGCAGCCACTAGATAAAAGGATGCTGTAGTCAATTGGCCACTATGGTATCTAGCAGCCTTAAGCAAGCACAAATTGTGTGTGTATGAAATAGATTACAAAGCTTATGAAACCATATATTAATTGAATTCAGCCTCTGTCTTTCTTTGGGCAAAAGCCGTCATTCTCTACTCTGTTCTCTGATATATCTTCTTCCTTGTACTCAGGGTCCTGGCCACTCATAGTCTTTTCTTTGTTTCCGTTGTTCTGTAACCACTGTTTCAGTTTTCAGTGGCCCTCTAAGATTACAAATCAACAAGAGATCAAACACTTGTTAAAAACTTCAGTCCTGGGGGAAGAGGCATTTTCAGGGACAGTGTAAAAATGAGCATAACTTGAAATTATATGGGATCCCCTTATTGGCTTCGCCCGCCCACTGCTAAAGGATCCCCCCCCAGTCTAAGGGGGGAGTCCACAGGACCTGGGAAACCAAATAATTATGGGGGACAACTAATGAACACAGGGACAGGAGTGCGGTCAAAGGGTCAAAGGAAGGGAACCTGACAGGGACACCGAGCAGAGAACCCCGGACAGCGCCCACTGCTCCTCAAAAGCGTCAAGGGAGTCAGTGGACGCCGCCCAGAGGAACTCTGTCCGGAGGCATGAACGGACAGAGGATCTGAATACAGCAGAGTAGTCCTATTGGGATCCAGGACGTGGGCGGGCAGAGCTCGTCCACTACGAAAGGATCCCCCCCCAGCCTAAGGGGGAGATCCACAGGGCCTGGAGAGCCAACTAATTACAGGGGACAACTAATGAAAAACAGGGACGGGAGTGCGGTCAAAGGGTCAAACGAAGGGAACCGGACGGGGACACCGAGCAGAGAACCCCGGACAGCGCCCACCGCTCCTCAAAGGCGTCAAGGGAGTCGGTGGACGCCGCCCAGAGGAACTCCGCTCGGAGGCGTGAACGGACAGAGGATCTGAATACAGCAGAGTAGTCCTATTGGGATCCAGGACGTGGGCGGGCAGAGCTCGTCCACTACAAAAGGATCCCCCCACAGCCTAAGGGGGAGATCCACGGGGCCTGGAGAACCAACTAATTACGGGGGACAACTAATGAAAAACAGGGACGGGAGTGCGGTCAAAGGGTCAAACGAAGGGAACCGGACGGGGACACCGAGCAGAGAACCCCGGACAGCGCCCACCGCTCCTCAAAGGCGTCAAGGGAGTCGGTGGACGCCGCCCAGAGGAACTCCGCTCGGAGGCGTGAACGGACAGAGGATCTGAATACAGCAGAGTAGTAGAAGGCAGATATACTGGCCACTGGATAGACTGTTCCCTGACTGACCAGAGCAGGGGCTGCTCCAGGCTAATGAGAACACCTGTCTCCAGTAAACCTGCAATGAGTCAGGTGAGGCCGTTAAGCTAATCTGAACACCTGACTCTAATTAAGGCCCTCTGATACTGTAAAAGGGCTCACTCTGGTCAGGCTGAGGGAAGCCAGGGAGCTAGAGGAGAGGAAGTGAAGCTGAAGGGCTGGGTAATGAAGACAACCTCAAGCCACTGGAAAGGGAACCCTAAGGTAAGGGTGAAGACGGTGTTAAGAGAGAGAAGTGGGAAAGCTGTGGGGAAGTGGCCCAGGGAAATGTCAACTCTGACAGTGAAAGGTCGGCTGCCAACAGCTGCTGCCATTAGGGTCCCTGGGCTGGAACCCGGAAAAGTGGGGGTACCTGGGTTCCCCCGAACCTGCCACTACAGAAACACCTCCTGGTAGGGAAAGACAGGCCCGTCAGGACAGGAGGCTAAACTGTTTGGGAATAAACCCATAGGAACAACAGAGACTGTGGGAGTTCTCTCACCAACCTCCTTGCTGGCTTATGATGAAAAGGGCTCAGTAGATTGTAACACTGGCCCTAGAGAGAGAAGGGCTATGTGGAGGGTTGCAGTGAGCCTCTGAGGCTAGCATAAACCTCCTGGAAGCGCGGGACCCACGGGGACAAGGTCGGAGCTCTGTCACAGTATCTTCACTGAAAGACTTATGAAAATAAGTTGCTATTTGTGTGCAGTTAACCAGTTCTTAATCATTTGTACTAATTTACTGCTTTAAAACTATGAGAGACTCAGGACCATATTTTCACACCAGATTACAACCACTTGGCACCATTCAGGTGGTATACAAAGGTATTAATCCAGCTGCAAATGTCCAAACAGGAATTCCCTTGGCATAGGGAAACTCCCTGCTGCTGCATCTCTGCCTCTGCCTGGACCTTGTGCCTCTGCCCAGCCTGTCCTGGTAGAAAAGGGCATGTCAGAGGCAAGAGAGGGGGAGTGGTGGAGCTCTGCTTTGCTACTCCATTGTCCAGTGATGGAGAAAGGACCCTATGTCAGTGGCACAATTTATATCTATCTAGTAGCAACTCTGAGTTGTGTTTGGGTTGGGGGCAGCTCCTCAGAATTAGAGAACCAGAACTGTATTCTGGATTCTACATCATTCTTTCCTAAGTGGAGCAGAGAGCATGGGTGCAGGAGACAATCTGGCCATTTTTCTACCCCTGTTTTATTTCAAAACAGAATTAAGTAAAAATATTTTGGTTGGTTTTAAATGCTCTTAAAATGAGATTCTGTATGCCAATTTCCTGCCTACAGAAAATGTTCTGAAAATGATTTATTCAGTGATTATTCTTATCTCTTGTGCAAATGAGTTTCCAAATCTAAGCTGGGCTCTTTTGCAAGTTCTGTCTCAAGAGGCCATAAGACTTCTCCTTTTGTCAACAATTTCACTGTGCTGGTAGATTGTGATAGTTCTGCAGGGAGAGGTGACCTGTCAAGTACCTGGGGCCAATCCCATAGAGAATTTTGAATTATCAGGGCTGAGACATTGAACTGGAGTTTTATTCATTGTGGAACCAAGACAGAGAGCGCAGCCAAGGGGAGATGGGCTCACAGCAGCCTGTGTTCCTAAGCTGTTTTTGTAGCACTTACAGCTTTTTCCAGAGCATGCAGCTTTATTCATAGATCAGTTATCTTCCCGTTTTTTCCTCTCAGTTTTTTTCTGGATTAAAAAAAATATTTTCTGGGCTTTTGTCTAAGTTTTCCCCCTTTTAATCACTTTCTGTCCCAGAAAGAACCTCTTTTTGCTGTACTGTGCAATGGCCCACATTGATGCTCACCTTTGTTTTAGAACAGATGATTGTAGACACCAGCCCAGACTCAGTCAGTAGCTGCCTGCATGTGGTGCAGTATAGCTGAGTTGCAAGGGGATTCACCCCTGAGCCCATCCGGAAGCAGAGCGAGATTGCATGTGGATCTGTGCCTGCATTCCTAGGAAAGGCCAACTTGAGTTAGTGCCTAGAGAGGGCATTCCACTAGGAAGATTTCTTGGTGGGGGGCAGGGATAGCTCAGTGGTTTGAGCATTGGCCTGCTAAACCCAGGATTGTGAGTTCAATCCTTGAGGGGGCCATTTAGGGATCTGGGGCAAAGATTGGGGATTGGTCCTGCTTTGAGCAGGGGGTTGGACTAGATGACCTCCTGAGGTCCCTTCCAACCTGATATTCTATGATGGAAACTTGTAGTTAGCCTGGAGAGCAGTCTTTGAAAGTTATAAATGCTTAGCCAACCTGTTGCTAATTTCATTAGCTTAGATGTCTTTTGGCTCCTTCAGATGGCCAAACTCTGGATTTGTATATAAAAATCTGGGACCAAAAAAAAAATCTGTTTTGTAAAGCCAATTAATACTTTGAGGCAGGCCCAAAGCTTGGGGAGATACCTGGTCACTCTAGGCAGGTTTTGTTTAGCAAGCTATTTCCATGTTTCTGCTTTTTCCCTCTCAAAAGCTCCCCGGTCCAATGTATTTCAGCAGACTTTGAAGAAGTGTCCCTGTTTTTTCTCTCCTAATGTCCCTAATTAGAGCATTCAAGTGTTGACAGGCCTGCCTATCCTGTAGACACACAGAGGAGTCCAGAGCTGTCCATCTGGCACTTTCACCAGCACTAAATTCAAATATTCATTTAAAAGGAAAAATATTGTAGTGTTAAGTCTTGAAAACACTGAATTTGCAATGGAAGTGTTGACAGACACATACTTCTGTTCCTAAATGTTAGTTAAGGCATATGTATCTATTTAATTTTTATTCACATATTTAATTGTCCTTTTTGTGAAAGTGTGGTTGGTGCTGGAAGGGTTTTCCTAGTAACACACATCAATAGTAAACCTCTTTGAAAGACAGATTCACACTAATATACTCTGAGCATATGGTTACCTAAGGAGGAATAAAGGGTGTAGCTATCCAATAGAAAAGTGTAACATTGGCCAATCTGCTGCCCCTGCTAGCAGTTATGCCATTATATTAAATATGGTCACTGACCAGTGGATGCAGTTAGACAGGGAATCTAGCAGTGTGACAGTACAAAGAATTTTCTAAAATGAGGGAAGTGGAGAAAACTGCTAGTCTCCTTAAGAAGTGTGTGTTCCTGGAGGGGGAAAAAATAAAATAAAAGCCATAGCATATGCCTGCCTACACCCAAGAAGGAGTTTGTTTCCCCAAGTAATGTTACTATGCAAGTACAGTCCAAAGTTCTTTTCACCCCCCAAATTACATTATATTTAGGGATTTGTAGAAGCCACTTACAATATTTTCTAAGTTAGAAGTAATGTGAGCATCCACTTACCCATTGTATAATAGCTGTAAGCAAGCAGATAGGCCTGAAATCATTGAGAATATCTTGGTGCTGTTGCAGAGAAGTGGGGGCCTTTTTCAGTACATGTGCATTATTGTAGCTGAAATATTTCTATTTCAGGTTACCCAGTATATTTCAGATTCAACATCAGAAGATTCTGTTTTCTTTAAAGATGGTAATTAACTTTTATGTTACCTCAAAATTATTGCCTCTTGGCCTCATTCTATTGAATTAGGACTGATGCCATATGTCAAATCAGATGCTTCTTAAAGGAGGAGCGGAGAAGGGAATTGTGGCAAGCTGAGAGCAGGGATGATAAAACATAGCCATCATCCCAGTTGGGTAAAAAGTGACTGCATAACTGTATCCAGTGTGACTTATTTTATTACTTTAAATGAGTTGAGAGCTCTCTAATGGTGCCATTCTTTCTTAACAATTTAGGTTAGTGTTGTCACTGATGTACAGTAGGCCTTCAACTGCTGATAAAGCTTAAAAAAAAAAAAAGGAAGGAAAAAGATGTTCTGTTGAGAAATGAGGAAAGGGAAAAAAGGAACCAAACCAAACAAAATTCTCTCATACTCACCTTTAACTGTCTGTAGAGTTATGCAAAAAGAAAAGGAGTACTTGTGGCACCTTAGAGACTAATCAATTTATTTGAGCATAAGCTTTCTTGAGCTACAGCTCACTTCATCGGATGCATACTGTGGAAACTGCAGTTTAACATCAGCCACACTATCAGAGGCTCGTTCACCTGCACATCCACCAATGTGATATATGCCATGATGTGCCAGCAATGCCCCTCTGCCATGTACATTGGTCAAACTGGACAGTCTCTGCGTAAAAGAATAAATGGACACAAATCAGATGTCAAGAATTATAACGTTCATAAACCAGAGAACACTTCAATCTCTCTGGTCACGCAATTACAGACATGAAGGTCGCTATCTTACAACAAAAAAACTTCAAATCCAGACTCCAGTGAGAAACTGCTGAATTGGAATTCATTTGCAAATTGGATACTATTAATTCAGGCTTAAATAGAGACTGGGAGTGTCTAAGTCATTATGCAAGGTAGCCTATTTCCCCTTGTTTTTTCCTTATCTCCCCCCCCCCCCCCCCCCCCCGACGTTCTGGTTAAACTTGGATTTATGCTGGAAATGGCCCACCTTGATAATCATACACATTGTAAGGAGAGTGGTCAGTTTGGATGAGCTATTACCAGCAGGAGAGTGAGTTTGTGGGGTGGGAAGGGGGGTGAGAAAACCTGGATTTGTGCTGGAAATGGCCCACCTTGATTATCATGCACATTGTAGGGAGAGTGGTCACTTTGGATAAGCTATTACCAGCAGGAGAGTGAATTTGTGTGTGTGTGGGGGGGGGGGGCGGAGGGTGAGAAAACCTGGATTTGTGCTGGAAATGGCCCAACTTGATTATCATACACATTGTAAGGAGAGTGATCACTTTAGATAAGCTATTACCAGCAGGAGAGTGGGGTGGGAGGAGGTATTGTTTCATGGTCTCTGTGTATATAATATCTTCTGCAGTTTCCACAGTATGCATCCGATGAAGTGAGTTGTAGCTCACAAAAGCTTATGCTCAAATAAATTGGTTAGTCTCTAAGGTGCCACAAGTACTCCTTTTTCTTTTTGCGAATACAAACTAACACGGCTGTTACTCTGAAACCTGTAGAGTTATGCTGGCTCTCCCTATTTTCCCCTTGTTTATTCCACCCACCCCCCACTGTTCCTCAGACATTCTTGTCAACTGGTGGAAATGGCCCACCTTGATTAACACTACAAAAGGTGTCTCCCACCCCACTCTCCCACTCGCCTGCTGGTAATAGCTCACCTTAAGTGATCACTCTCGTTACAGTGTGTATGGTAACATCCATTGTTTCATGTTCTCTATGTATATAAATCCCCACTGTATTTTTCACTGAATGCATCCGATGAAGTGAGCTGTAGCTCATGAAAACTTATGCTCAAATACATTGGTTAGTCTCTAAGGTGCCACAAGTCCTCCTTTTCTTTTTGTGGATACAGACTAACATGGCTGCTACTCTGAAACCTAATTACACTGGCTGTCAGGTACACACTGATCTCCAGTATCAGCGAGTATCATTTTGTCTATTTAACTGTACAGTCAAAAAAGAATGTGTCACATCTAAATTATTCCTTGTATTACTTTTAAAAGTTGGGGGGGGGGGGTTTCCAAAATTCTCTTTCCAGAATGAACGTCTCCAATGCCCTAATTCAGCAGAGCATTTAAGCACATGTTTAAATTCATCTCTGTTGAGCAAATCATTTAGGCACATTGAATCAATGACATTTAAGCACATTCCCAAAGTTACACACACCCTTTGCTGAATTGGGCCTAAAAGTTCATCTATTTGTTCATTATTTATTTAATGAACGAAAATGCTTCTTCAGGTGCTCCAGTGTTCAACTGTGATTCTTTTAAAGCTGCTTTCTGATCAAATTTGAACCAAAACTACTTTTTTAGTCTGTTCTCCATGCAAAAATGTGAAATCTCTAAAAGTTTCAGAGTTTCTGCTTTGGGTCTAAAGAAAGTGAACTAAGATAAAGACCTGATAGCCCACTAATGGTTATTTTTAATCATTAAAACCTTGTTTTAAACAGACTTGCATTTCATGTACTGGAAAGAATGGTGCGGTGCATTGGTTATGGCACTAACATAAGACTTGGAAGATTCAAGTCCCTGCTCCACCACCGGCTCCTTGTGTCACCTTGGACAAGTCACTTAATCTCTGTGCCTCAGTTTCTCAACTGCAAAATGAGGATGATAACACTACCCTAGCTCACAGTGGTGTTGTGAGGATACATAGGTTAAAGATTTTGAAGCACTCAGTTACTGTGAAAATGGGGGCCATATAAGTACCTAAAATAAATAGATTAAAAGCTTGCCAGTTTTGCATTAGATAAATAGTGGTTATTTCTGTATTTGCTGTATTGCCTAATTTTTCCCTTTGTTTACCATAGGCAACACTTAAAACTACTGGGAACACAATAGCAAAGAATGATGAGATCAAGTTATTTAGCTTTTAAGGCAGATTCTCAAATGTGATCGTGTACTATACTTGGTCCTCCAAAATGACTAGTCATTTAAGGAAAATGTCATTATATGATTTCACATCACTCAGTTGTTGATCTGTACCTATTAACTTTGTCTATATAACCGGCTTTGTTGTGGCTGTTCGTTTTGCAGGTTATCTTGAGTTCTCTGTCAAATTAGATTTTTCATAACTAGCATTATTCTCTCACACCCAGAGCCTTTTGCACATACTCCCAATAGTTAACAAGCACATATTGCAAACATTATGTGCTCATTAGGGCAGAAGTTAGCATTGAAATTTTGAACTCAGGTAATCTGGCATTTAATTTCAGTTGGATTCCAGTTCAATTTGTCATTGGTACAGTACCACTAGCTGCACAGTAGGTTTTGCTCAAGGCTACTGTCTGTTGTTTGTTTTCCAAGGTTGCTAGCGCATAGAGATAAGTGTATTCTCCTTTCAAGTTTCTGCCTTTCTATAATTATTACACTACCTCCAATTTAAAACATCCATATCCTAAACTCCCTAACTAATGAGATCCCTTATAAACAGTTGACATGTAATGGATACGTGAAACTGAGAGATTAAGTGTTTTGGATGTGAAAAAACACTTTGTAGAAAAGAGCCACTCATCACTTTATTGCCTCTTGAATGTGCAAGGTAGATATTAATGGATCTTAGTCAACCTTTGTTTTAGACCCAGCCAATTAGTTTGTTGTGAGTAGATAAAATAAAATAAGCTGAGTCAACTGCAGATCACATTATTGATTTATTGTGGGGAAATGACTTTATTAGGCAGTTAATATTCATTTTTATATAAGCATGGGAAATGTTACAGGGATGCTAAACAAACACTACATGAATCTATTACAATTAATAGATTGTAAAACCAGAAGGGACTACTATGATCACCTCGTCTGAGCTCCTGCAAACCATGCCACAAAAACTCACTCAGTAAATTCTGCTTCAGACACTTAGTATGATGGTTATTGCATAGATACCAGTTACCTATTGCAGACGTATTTGTGGAGATGTAATAACTTCAGGACTAATGTTAGCATCTCATAGCCAGGATTGGGCCTGATATGTATTTGGAAAAAAATACTGGGGTTCCCAGAATTCAAACCACAGGAGACTGCAATCATGCCATGGCACTGTAGGGAAAAAACATCTGCAGCAGCCTGAGGTACGGGGAGACAGATGGGCAAAGTGTGGTAGAAGGGTATTGAGACTGAATATGGTCTGTGGCGCCCAAGTAAATATGGATCGAGTGGCCAGGAAAATGACAGATCTCAATGTACAGAAGCAGATCCTTTCCTCCATATCCTTAATTGAAGTGCCAGACGTTGGGAGGACTGTGTTTGGCCACAAGTGGGCTTTGGGGAAAGGGAACGCTCTGTACCATGGGCTGTGTGGTTTTACACTGCTGCAGATTTTGTTTTTTCACCACTTTATGCCTGCTTTTTGTCCAGCAGTATGATTAGCTATTACAGTCCATGGTGGTTGGTGATTTCTATAATTTTTTAATATAAACTGCTTGCCTTTTTTTTGTGATGTGCTACTATCGTCATTACTGAGGATACAACCAAGGATCTTTAACACCTACTCTACACCTGCAGTAGAATCTCAGTTACGAACACCTCAGGCCTGGAGGTTGTTTGTAACTTTGAAATGTTCATAACTGAACAAAACATTATCAATGTTCTTTCCAAAGTTTACAACTGAATATTGACTTAATACAGCTTTGAAACTTTACTATGCAGAAGTAAAATGCTGCTTTCTCTTAATTTTTTTTAGTAGTTTGTGAAAAACAGTACTATACTGTATTAGCCTTTTTTTTTTTTTTTTGTCTCTCTCTGCTGCTGCCTGATTGTGTACTTCCAGCTCCAAATGAGTTGTGTGGTTGACTGGTCAGTTTGTAACTCTGATGTTTATAACTCTGAGGTTCTACTGTATCATTTTGCTCTCCTGATAGGGATCTGCGCTTCAGGGATTGAACCTGCAGACCTTCCGTACCAGAAGAGTAGCGTCTGTGTACCTACATACATATACATATATATGGATTTGCTAAAACAGCAGAGTTCTTGTTGGCTTGACCTGATGGGGGGGGGCTCCACTTATCACTTGGAAGTGCTGCTACCTGCAGATCACATGAATCTCAGTTTGATTCAGTGAGACACACACAGCATCTCCACCAGCCAAAGATATAGAAGAGGCAGTGGGGGGAAGGACAAACTCTGTCCTGAGTAATTGATTGGCTTGCAATTAAGAATGCAATAGGTGTATTGCTATATGTTCAACTGTGTTCATGTTTGAATGCCACTGTTTTGCATTATAGAGGTTTTCACTATGGGAAGGCTTTCAACCCATCCTTAAATGACAGAATCATAGGACTGGAAGGGACCTCAAGAGGTCTTCTAGTCCAGTCCCCTGCACTCAAGGTAGGATTAAGTATTATTTAGACCACCCCTGACAGGTGTTTGTCTAACCTGCTCTTAAAAATTTCCAGTGACGCATTATACAACAGTTTATTCTGTTTAGTGTGAATAAGTGTAGTTGCTTTGCAGGGCAATTAATGATGTTTAGTCTGGGCCAGATTCTAAATAAGGAACAGTGTCTGATTGAAAGGACTTCACAGTGAGGAAAAGGCACTAAAGCCTGGGGAAAGGCAGGGTTGAGGGAAGTAATTCTCAGTCCCAACATGTGCTTCAAGGCCTTCTAATTCATTCTTCTAGAGCCTATCCACAGCCAGCTGCTGTAGGATCTGGGGAGTGGGAGTAAAGGATAAAGTTTGCTGCTTCTCCAAACAGGCTTGATTCCCAGGGATATGCACTATGTACAAACCCATTGGCCACAAACTGTTCATATCTACTTGGCAGTGGGGGACGCACTGTTCTCTCTGATCACTCTGCCATGTACAAGAGGGTGTGGACTTTCTGCTACCTGGTCAACTGCTGCAGTGGCAATCCTGTTTTAACTTTGACTCATTGTACCAGAGAATGCTCAGACTATGAGATAAACTCTGTCTGCATTCTGTTATTCTGTCAGTAGCTAGATGCAAAGGAGGGTGTTTACATTGCAAACTGTTAACTGTGGAATGTTACAAAAAGTTATTATTTTTGTTTGTTTTTAGCAGAGAATGAATTCAGTTACGAAGCAAACCCTTGAAGTAATGAAAACGTTTCCTCCTTGCTTTGGTCAGTTCAGAATTGCACTGACATTGTAGGAGAAACCTTCCTAATATCTAGAGGTGATTATACTCATTTGCCTTTATGGAAATCTCTAATGGAATGCTTTTCTGCTGCATCTCTGGATTGGCCAGGCACTGTTCCAGATTTTCTACGAAGATGATGAAACATTCGTGTTAGTCTGAATATGTGTAGGTGCTTTGTAATGCAATTAATGATGTTTGAACAAGGCTCCTGTCAACTTTTATTCTCCAACAATGAGTCTGACAGTTATACCTAATAGTAGCTTTCAAATGACTTATAAATTAAAGACTTGCAACTTTGTAAGCTTGAGGAAAAATTAAGCGATGCCTGAAATTGAAGGAAATGATGAACACTCATGGATAATGTTTTGATGGGTTATTACAGCTCAATATAAGGTGTCTTGGAATCATCTGAAGTCTCTGGATTCTTTTGTGCCCATGTGTGATGATTTCCCCCCCCCCCAGTGATGTGATTTTTCACCACTATAAAGTTGGAAGCTGGAGAGTATTAATGGCAGATTCCTACTCTGCTTGTTAAAACATGTATTATATCACCCCTCTGCTGAGATAATATAAAGGATACCAAATTCAAGAGCTACCTTAAGAACTTGATTTCCGCAGTTTGTAAAGACCCAAGTGATCCCTAGATTTGACTTGTTCGGTGGCGGTGTGTAAATTGAAGGTGTGCTGCTCTTGTGACACCCCTTACTTACTGATCCAATAAAGTGGGTTTGATGGCAGCTGTGGAGATCATCATCCACCCAGGCTTTTTGCCGAGGGAAATATGCTATTAGAATATAGACATTTGTGGGGAGGGAGGAAGAAGTGGGGAAAAAAGGATGTCCGTGAATGTAGCCCAGAAAGAGGGAGATGAGTCATAGCTCCACTCAGATTCCTGAGACACAGCAGCTACAGAATAGAAATTAGTATGACTCTTTTTCATTTCTTTAATCTTCTAAACTATTACTCCTAAAATGTGATGAGACTGAAATAGCTGCCAGCTTCAAATGCTATTTCTTATCAGTTCCTTTTAAGGTGAAGGAATTGAGTGCCAAGCTTATATCATACCAGCCCTCTTGTTTTCACTTCTTTTCCCTTGAGTTGTATTATTTTATTTATTCATTGTGTATATAGTGCATAGGAATGCATAGTGCTTTATAGACAAGTAAATCAGTGGCCAATCCCAGTCCTGAGGCGCTTGCAAACTAAGACACAACAAAGCAAGTGATAAGAGACAAAGGGTAGGGGAAGGGTGAGGGTTATAACAATGGAAGACAATGGGCTTCTTACATGTGCATATTGTATGTATCTATTTTTAAACTAATTAAGAAATATTTGGGGATAGTGTTTGGAAATAAGG
The DNA here is from genome assembly GCF_965140285.1 of Lepidochelys kempii. NCBI lineage: Eukaryota > Metazoa > Chordata > Testudines > Cheloniidae > Lepidochelys > Lepidochelys kempii. Next base: position 28,825,131 of record NC_136387.1, read on the forward strand.
CGTGATGGAGCTTAACGATGGAGGTGAAGCACAAAAAGTATGGGATGTGAAGAAGAATGATATTGCATGACACAGGGAGAGCCAGATTATTCCTGGCTCTTGTGTGTGGGAGGGAGAATGCAGGAAATTTTCCCTTCTGTGTAGTTGCAGTTTTTGCGCAAAGAATGCGGAGACTGCTCCCTCAGGAGGACGTTCTTAATCCCAAAGGGGATGGGGTGGAAGTGGAGCCTCATTGCCCATGAACCCCACTGCACCAACTCTCAAAGCAAGTTAGGTATACTAAAGAAAGCAAGCTACATACCCTGTATACGGCCCACACACAGGGTATATCTCCAAAAATATAGACCTAGACCAGGTTCCCAAACTTGTTCCGCTGCTTGTGCAGGGAAAGCCCCTGGTGGGCTGGGCCGGTTTGTTTACTTGCCGCGTTCGCAGGTTCGGCCGATCGCGGCTCCCAGTGGCCGCAGTTCGCTGCTCCAGGCCAACGGGAGCTGCTGGAAGCGGCGCCCGGGCCACGCACAAACCGCAGCCACTGGGAGCCACAATCGGCTGAACCTGTGGACACGGCAGGTAAACAAACCGGCCCGGCCTGCACAAGCGGCGGAACAAGTTTGGGAACCACTGAACTAGACTATAATCAAGGAGGATGCTCCAAGCCTAGGGAGTAGTATGAGGCAACAATAAGAAGCCAAGGAAAGTGTGGGCCCCTTACTGAATGAGGGACGCAACCTAGTGACAGAGGATGTGGAAAAAGCTAATGTACTCAATGCTTTTTTTGCCTCTGTCTTTACGAACAAGGTCAGCTCCCAGACTGCTGTACTGGGCAGCACAGCATGGGGAGGAGGTGACCAGCCCTCTGTGGAGAAAGAAGTGGTTTGGGACTATTTAGAAAAGCTGGATGAGCACAAGTCCATGGGACCGGATGCGCTCGACCGTCTCATGGTCACTGCCTCCCAGGTTCCCATCCACTTTTGCTTCCTCTACTAATTCGTCTCGGTTTGTGAGCAACAGGTCAAGATGAGCTCTGCCCCTAGTTGGTTCCTCCAGCACTTGCACCAGGAAATTGTCCCCTACACTTTCCAAAAGCTTTCTGGATTGTCTGTGCACCGCTGTATTGCTCTCCCAGCAGATATCAGGGTGATTGAAATCTCCCATGAGAACCAGGGCCTGTGATCTAGTAACTTCTGTTAGTTGCCAGAAGAAAGCCTTGTCCACCTCATCCCCCAGGTCTGCGTGGTGTATAGCACTAACTCATATTAGTGACCTTTTTATTTTGCTGGATATTCGGAAAGTTCAGTCCAAACACTGTTGATGGGATAATGTATTTTCAGATATTGTGTTTTCATTTTATAAAAGATCATTTCCACTGATTGCTTTCATAGTCTCAGAAAATGTTCCTCTTTTATTACCAGTGATCCTAAATGTGTCACATAAAAATGTGTCTGAGTTTCAGAACTGGAGAAATGGAAAGAGGAAGATGTTAAGAATGTCTTTGGAAATCTGAGTAGAATTTATTTCTCTACCGTGATCGATAACACAATTAATCATTCTTAATCAAAGAATGATAATATCAAGAGTTCCCTGCCATGTTCCAAAAATATTCCACAGAAATATTAAAATTGTTGACAGTCACTGCTCTTTATTCTAATATTGAGCTTGTGGAGCTGGAAACATAACAAAGATGTTGCCGTGGTTCATGTTTTGGGGCTTAATGAGAAGAGCCAGATGCATAACTTTTCATTTACCAATAACAATAAGTTCAAGTAGAATTTCTTCAGTACTGAACTGAAAATCCACCCCAAACATTTCAGACATAGCTCCAATCCCGATTCGACAAATACTGTGGGAAATAAATACTGTTTTCAGTGGAGTCAGACATCGAAATAAAACTTTGGGTGTTCTTATTTTTGCTTTTGGTAATGGAACATTCACAATTTTTAGAGCATGTTATTTGTTATAACTCTACAAGTTTGATTGTTTTTACAAGTCTAGAAATAAACAACTGGTGGTGGTTTTCGTCCTTTGGCAAATAATGCCTATGCATAGTTCCACTGTCTTCAGAAGGATCAACATGCAAGGTCAAGGACTAACTACCTGTACAGAGTGGTTAACGAAACCAACTACATACAAAGTGCTTTCAACTGCATGGGGTAAATCTCTTTCCATTATAGTCATTCTAAATGTTACCTGTAACAAAAAATAAAAATCAGAGGAGAATGACTTTCAGTGTGTGGTATCCCTTTTTGAGTACAGTTGAGATGGACGCTTGTTTTCCCCATTGGCTAAAATACTTAATAATGGCACCGTCATTCTTTACGGAGCATGGTGTACGCGCCAATGAGTATACGTGCACACCCACGCACTAGCAAGGCTCTGAATCTGAGCAGAAGATTCTTTCCTCCTCTGATGCTGGTCATCAAAAAGCTTGATCCAGTCCACCTCGCAATGCCTTGCTCCCTCTACAAGCTGATTCTGCCAACTGGAACAGCTTTGAACATTCCTTTCTCAATCATACAGAGATTAGGATATTAAGTCAACTTGCAAGCATCCCAAAATCTGTGCAGCTGTCTGCGTCTCTTGACCAGGGGTGGGCAAACTTTCTGGCCCAAGGGCCACGTCAGGGTCAGTAAATTGCTTGCAGGGCCATGAATGTAGGGCTGGGGCAGGGGGTTGGGGTGTGGGAGGGAGTGTGGGGTGCAGGAAGGGGCTCAGGGCAAGGGGTTGGGGCAGAGGTGGGGTGCAAGGTGCAGGAGAGGTTTGGGGTGCGGACTCTAGCCCAGCGCCACTTATCTGGAGTGGCTCCGGGGTGGCAGCCGGCCCCAGTCCCGCGCTGCTCCAGGAAGCGGCTAGCACCTCATCCCTGCCGCCCCGGGGGAGGGGGCACATAGGGCTCCATGTGTCTGTGGGTATCTCCCCCAAAGCTCCCATTGGCCACGGTTCCCCTTTCCCGACCAGTGGGAGCTTCGCGGGAGGTACCCACAGGCAAGGGCGCAATCCCACAGGCCAGATCCAAAGCCCTGAGGGGCTGGATCTGGCCCGTGGGCTGTAGTTCGTCCACCCCTGCTCTAGACCCTTCATGTGTTTCAGAGTACAGCACACTTTTTGGTATTCTGGAATCTGGCATTTGGTCGACATGTCCAAGTCACCTGAGTCTTTTCTTACTAATTAGCATTCTCATGAATTACACACCAGCGCAAGTATCAGGGGGTATCCGTGTTAGTGTGTATCTGTAAAAACAAGAAGGAGTCCAGTGGCACCTTAAAGACTAACGGATTAATTTGGGCATAAGCTTTCATGGTTAAAAAGAAGTGGTTTTTTAACCACGAAAGCTTATGCCCACGTAAATCTGTTAGTGTTTAAATTGCCACCAGACTCCTCCTTGTTTTTATGGACAGCAGCACAATTTAGCACTTCCACATTTGTCACCTTGTCTTGCCATCTTATTCCAAGAATTTTACTCAAGCATCTGATATGAAAACTGTTTAGTCTTTTGGTATGTTTGGCATAAGTCGTCCATGTTTCTGAGCCATATAGGAGAGTGAGTAAAATTCATGCCTCATAAATACAGATTTTCACTTTAGTTGACAATTTGTTATTGTTCCAGGCTCTGTCTTGCAAAAATCCAGAGCATTTAGAACAAGTCTGCAGACGATGCATGAGGAAAAATAGCACCCACTACACTCTGTCATGGCTACATTGGTTTTTCAGGGCTAACAGGAGAGGACGAAATAGTAAAAAAAAAATTTGGCCGGGGGGGTGGGGTTTAGCAAAGTAAGTAGCTACAGCTGAGCCTCCCACAAGGAGCAGGTCTTTTGAGTAAAGGAACATTTTACATGCTAATTTCTGACCATAACTATTCTTCAGTGTGGAAAGAGGTAAATCTGTTTAGTTCCTTCTTTGTTGTTGTTCTTAAGTATGGCTCTGTAGAGTGTAGACTTCGAATGTCTGTGATGAAAATAGGACTTGTCAAACAGCTAATAGAGTAAAGGTTGAACTTTGCTGGCTAAGACCATCTAATCCAAACGCAAACATGTTTCTCAGCTTTTCTTTGCATAATAGGAGAGGTGGGGAGACTTCTACTCTTTGTGTGTGTGTGTGTGTGTGTGTGTGTGTTTGACACTAACGGCACTTGAACATTATGACAGCTCTTACAGTATACACTGAAATCGTTGCCTTAAAAGGAACTTTCTTACTGGGGAATAGTTTCCCATATAAATCCATTTACCTTTCACATGTTTCTAATAATTTTCCTTGCCTTTTATGCTAATTGTTGAATAGACTTATTATTCAAGACAGGATATTCTCTGTCACAGCTTACCTACTTCTACTTAAAATAGAAAGATGTGCTGTTATATTTCTAAAAAGCTGCTGCAACAAAACTACATCACATAGGAATAAATCCAACTTCTCAAAATCAGGTTCACCGTGTCTGAGCTGTACTATCTTCTAGATTATTCTTGGTGCTGGGACCATGTGTTTCTCTGATTTTACAGCATGGGCCACAATGGTGCTTAATATATAATAATCCTGCATGCAAGTCTAATGCTGAATTTGAGACATCAGGGAAAAAACACTCTGTTTGCACTGCATAATCAAGCCAGAGATTATAGCTGCGGGGAAACCAAGGTTATAGGCATCTTATAAATACCTAAGGTAGATGGACAGAGAGAGATCTGCAATAATACTAAGCAAAAACACATTTCTTTTGGGGTTAATGTTTCCCGTATTTTTTCTAATGAAAAAGTGCTTTCCTTTTAAAGCAAATAAAATTATATGGCAGAAGACAATGACAGGGAAAAAAAGAGGGATCTGATGCCTGACTAGAGCAGAAGACTAGGAAGTCAGGACTTGTCAGGTCCTGTTGTTTGTTGTGCTGCTGAGTAGCTGTGTGACTTTGGGCAAATTCCTTAACCTCTCTGTTTTGCCAACTACAAAATTAAGATAATAAAATATATCCCACAAATCGTAAAGATACCAGCATTTGAAAATATTTAATAAGGAGCACTTTGGAAGGAGAAATGCAATGGAGTAGACGAACGTTTTACCAGAACAGAAGAAAAACATTTTTTTCCCCTTTAAAAAGGGTGGGGAAGGAGCAGTTATTCTTCCTAGAGACAGCAAATTGGGAGGCCTAAATCAATATTGTAAAGCACTTTGAATTCCTCAAATAGTAATTCTAAATCGGAACATTTTAAAAAAATTATGTTCATAAACCCTTGTACACCTTTTTATTCATTTATGTTTTAAATAGATATGTAATATGGGCCAAATTTACTCCATTGTTTTCAAAAGCATACCCCTGAGGATAAATATGGCCTGCGTGTGTAGCAACCTACTATAATATAAACTGTATGTGAGTATTGAATATATATAATATAAAGTATGGTGTGTTTGTGTGTGTCTGAGTGCATTATTTATTTTTAATTTGTTAAAATACCCAAAAAAACCCCCAAACATTTAACCCAGTACTACTGAGCACACTTTAGTTTCTATCCAAAGATCAGGATCTTCAGCTCTGAATACTAGAATTTCAAACTAAATATAGTTAACCAGATAACATGAATGCTCCAGACAAAATAGATATTTTATAGTTGGGTTCCTAAAGCATTCATTAGCTTCCACCTGCTTGCTTCAAATCACAAATCTTATAATGTAAGACTTCAAAATCGGTAGGTGTTTTTAGGTCAAGGAGAATCTGGTTCTTTTCCCAGTGCTGTACTTCTGTGTGACAGTTTGGTGACAAGACGAAGGATACCAGGGGAAAAAAAAGATGATAATGCAATGTGACAGCAAGTGAGGATGATATGTACCAAAAATAACAACAGAGAGGTTTTTAGGATAATGCACTGTCTGGAAAAGAACTGCAGATTTTTTTTTTTTTACAAAAATGATCTATTCTACTGAAAGTTATTGTACTAGGGTAGGCATGCTGCAGCAAAAAAAGAGGGAAAAAAGGGCGGTAATGTGTCCCATGAGACATCTTACAGCAGTTTCTTAAAGCATAGTCTTTAACTACTTCATTAGAGGTTCTCCCTTTCCCTCTGTTCCTTACAATTTTGTGTCCCAGACAACAGATATTCTATCATGTTCTTGCCTTGTGTTTGGTAGCATTTCTATTGCTGTGCCTTAGGCTAGCAGGCTACTATGTTTTTGCTGTGTGACCCTTAGGGTATGCAGTCCTTTCCTTTGGACAGCTGACTAAGTCCAATCCCTTCTACATCAGGCTGTGTTTTGAAAGCACTACCCTTTCAGAATTCTTTTCTAATTTGAACCTTGTTGGCCCATAGGCCTCTACCACACTCTAGTCCATACACCTCTCAGTTTCTCCTCCCCTTTTTTGTTTTTCTTAGTTATGCTCTTGCTTGGTTTGTCCATTGCATGTATTATGTTTGTTTGTTTTTGATTACTACTGTCTGACTGGGCAGAACCATGGGGTCCTTTGCAGAGAGTGGGTGCTATATAAATAGTATATTTATTTGTGTATGACCCAATTCAAAATTTTCAGCTGCTTCACTTTGATTCCACCTAGTGTGACAGGATGTGCATGTGTTCACACCTTACACACTAGTGTAATAGTTTTCTATAAGGCATGTCTTGTAAGTTATTAATTGAAAACTCAAAATTTGCTGGTCAGTATCGTCCTGATAAAATGTGCGTGGCAACATGGTATATAATGTTTAAGATTTCTCTGTGTGATGTTATTAACTCATGTTCCAAACCCTACAGTCCTGCACAAACAAGTCTGTCCTACACAAAGGAATATGTGCTCTAGGTAATTTGCATTTAAGCAGCAAACAGGGTCATCAAGTAGGATAGGAAACCAAGAAAAGCTCAACCAGGTGAGAAAAACCAGCAGGGAAGATCCTTCCACATTGACTCTTTGTCTCCTAGTGACCATCTGGAAATGTTTTGCAAGAGAGGGACTGACACTATAAAAAGGAGTGACAAACACCCCAAACACCCCCCTCCCTGTCCATTACATTCACTGAACCTGTAGGGACAAAGAAAGCATTCGCTGGATTCTGGGGGAGGGGTCCTGATCCACAGAGTGTGGTCAGTAATCTACTGAAAGGACATAGTGGGAAATTTTGCTTGAATCTAATATAGTTTGTTAGGCATTAGTACGTATTTTCTTTATTTTTCTTGTAACCATTTCTGACTTTTATGCCTTATTACTTGTATTCACTTAAAACTATCTCCTTGTCGCTAATAAACTTGTTTTATTATTTTATCTAATCCAGTATATTTAAATTGAAGTGTTTGGGTAACTTCTTTAGGGTGACAAGTTGTGTGCATACTCTTCTCTTAAAGGAATAATGGACTTTTATTGTCCAGGAGAGGGCTGGGCAGCACAGGACATACATTTCTGGGGAGAAATCTAAGACAAGGGATGTGTTAGGGTCACCCTGCAGTATAACTGAGGCTGGTGAGAGCCAGAGTAAAACCTAAGTGTGGCTGCAGTTACGCACAGATGTTCAGGGTGTGGCTTGCATTCTGGAAGGCTTTGTGAGTGGCCCCTGTGGGAGCATCTTCAGCAAGACATTGTTAAGCAGCCAAGGTTGCAGGGCATAAGACACCACTGCTTATTAGTCTTTATTGTACCCTGATATGTCACACCTGGCCAACTAGTTTTTGTAACAGGGCAATGAGTCTGTTAGTCTACTGGTTTCTGATCTTCCAATAGAAACCAAAGGAGTCTGATACAAACCCTCAAAGACCCTTAAAGAGTTCTAAGAGATGAATTATACCTTTCCTGAAAGTGAGGGATTAATATCGGTGACTAGAGCCATGAATATGTTGTATGATTGGGTTGTACAAAATTTGCGCATACATCTCAATCCACACGTGCAGCAATCTCTGCTGATCCAGTTCCAAGACTTTCCTTAGCTGGAACTGCTGCAATCAGGTCAAAGAGTGGAAGAGTTTCTAATGTGAACAAAGAGTTGTCAGAGACATGATTTCATCAGTGGTTTAAAAATGATTTTTGTTTGTTTTTCTTTATCCCATTTCTTACTGGAGATATAGTGTAACTTCTCCTGTAAGAAATGGGATAAAGAAAAACAAACAATATATATATATGATAAAATATGGGTCCCATTACATTTTGTCAATAAATAGCCTGATAGTTTATTTATGACCATTGTGAAAAGTACCAAAACAAAATGCATTCTGGCATTGTGTTATTCATGAACTCCCTCTTTTTAACATGAAGATGGATAATTCACTATTGCATATTGCATGCACTTGACCCAAAAAGGAGATCCTTTTTTTCCTTATCCGTATTTTACTTTTGAATTGCCAGACAATTCATCATTCATATATTAACATGCAAATGTGTGACCTACAAATCTTCCTTTCTGAATTATGCACTCCTTATGCTTTCCAACTCATGAAAAAGAAAGTAGTTTAGTGGGGAAATGGTAAAGCATTCATGCAGTTCTTGGGGTTTTTTTTGTCACTGAAGAGGCAAAAAAGAAGGAAATGACTGTATGAATAAAGTTCTCTCATGCTGGTGCAGTAGCAGTGTACTACCTGAGGGGGCAGAATTAGGAATCTTCCAAGTGATTAAGGTTAAGGAAATAGTATAGCCTGAGTATATTGCAGAGTTAATACACTTGGCCTCCTGGCACAAGAGTGCTGCTTCTGCTCTCAGATAATTATACCAACTAGTTATGCCTCAAGAAATAAGCTGATCATAAAAAGTTCAGAAAGATATTTTTCATTGTTTATAAAATTGCAGTTGGTTAGGTGTCTTTTTTTTTCTTTGCCTTCAGTGAAGGGCAAAAAATGGTTACTGATTACTAGTAGGATGGTAGGATGATATTTTTGGATTTTTATTGGTTAATGTCTGTACGTGTCGATTTCACTCAACACACAAACTGATGGGGAAAGTATTTCCATCAATGAGAATCATAATTTACATATAAGCAAAGTAAAAATAAACTTCAGTATTATCTGCTGAAATGATAAAAAAAAATAAAAATTGAATTCTGCTAAGCCTATCTATTGGTCACTGTTAGAATTAGGTAGACGTACTTTCCTCCAGATGAGGTTTTATAGTGGGAGGAAGCACTACCAGAATGTATAGGATTTCACAGAAATATCACAAATTATGGCAGTCCTTGGCAAGAGATGTTCCTCTGAAACACATGTATATGGCCAGCATCTTTAAAGATCTCCTTGCATGTACAGTGTGCTGCCATATATATGTGCTGTGGTTGATTTTATAAAATATGCTGCAGTGCATGTGGTGTGTTTGGAGGCGAGGATTGGACAATAAGGAGTAATTTGAGCCCTCTTCTCCCTAGTTAGGTGCAGTTCTGCTGCCCAAGTAGGGAGGATTGATGCAGGGGAGTCATAAAATGGATATGTCCCAAAACTTTTTACCTCACCCGCCCCTTACTCCTGTCCACGCCCCTGCTCCGCGGAGCCGGGGCCACAGCTCTGGGAGGAGGGGACAAGGTGTAAGGGGGCTAAGACTGGGGCCATAGCTGGGGGCAGAGGCAGGAGTGGAGTCTCAGCTGGCAGCCAGTGCCTTGGGCCTGGGGCCAGCGGCTGAGGCCAGGAGTGGAGCCATGGACATGGGACCAGGATTCTGGGGAGGGGCCAGGACCAGGAGCGGAGCTGGGTGGCATTCCCTCTGTGCCTTCTGTGGGGGCTGGCCTGGACCCTGGCTGTGCCCTTCCAAATGTTCCTCCAGGCCCCCCTAAGGGGGGTGTGCCCCACAGAATGGGGACCTCTGCCCAAGGGGCATGGAGAGCTGTTCCCTGTGAGATCCCTATGTGGTATTATGCCGAGTGGGAGGAGGAAGGGCTGGAGAATCTCTTGCTGAATTCATCTTCCTGTCTTCCCTACCCTTCCCTTGGAGGGGCAAATGGCCTCCCACCATTTGTCTTCCTCTTCCCCTCCCATGTTGGCATGACTGCAGGACTAGATGCTGGGAAAAAGGTATGCCAACTGAAGTAAATCTGATTAATTTTGTTTTGTTTAAAACATTTCACTGGGCCAATCTGTTCACAAATATCAACTTTTGTGTTAAATTTTGTGTGTGTGTGTGTGTGTTTAAACACAGCCCTCACTTACTAACAATATCAATAGTGAAAATATGCCTGCTTTTACTCTTTTGGCTTTCTTCTGGGAAAAACAAAAAATACAGAGGATGAAATTGCACTGACGGAACTACACAGTGGGCATCATATATCAAAGGGGAGAGGAAAAGCTTCATATTTGTTAATTTTGTGCACAACTTAGATGAAAAATGTGAAAAGTGATAATGAATTAGAATAACAAATAGCATCCAGCATTAAAAAGTGACTAATCATCGTCTGGGCAGCAAGTAAAACAGAATTATGTTGCAACTTGATTTCACTGAATATTTTACAACAGTTCATCTTTCTTGTTTCAACTAGAAGAATGTTTGGTGGATGATGTCAAAGTCTCTGTTTGGACTTAGTGTGAAACAGCTTATAAAAAGGAAAAACACTGCTTCAGGATCTCTAAGTGTTGGAATGTTAGAGATGAGTGTGCAGATTCTGCTCTTTGTGTTTCTGCCTCAAATATTTGTATTTATTTACTGTATTTGGGGTTCTAATTTTCAGAAGTGCTGAAAGCCCATAACTACGATAGAAGTCAGTGGGGCATACTGTATACGTTTTCAGTATTTCTGAAAATCAGGACCCTGGTTTTCTCATGGTTTGTTCGATCAGGCCTACTAATGGCTGCCTAAGGCAAAAAGAATCCCATGAAAAACACTACTATTCAGAGATTCAAGTTTATACAGACTTACTCAAATACAGAGGGACACTGATTTATTTGTGCTCTTAAAGAACCCCACATGCTCAGATGGAAGTTCTAGTGTCTTGACTTAAAGGGAATTGTTCCGAGATAGTTTAATATTTCTGAAGAGAAAAGTGCCTGAATTCTTTTTCTGTTGAAAGTTGGCTTTACTAAAATAACCCAGTAGTGTGAAATTCCACAGTTAGAAAATGAAAGCTTGATTGTATTATTGTAAGCAATTGGCCTCTTGGAAGCTGTCCATTTAGATGATGAATATGATTTGCTATTGAATATAGTTGTTATTGAAGATGAAATATATAAAAAACAACACAAACCTCCCCACAAAAAAGCAAATGCTTGTTCAAGGCATTAGCAGCTTATTAAGTCTCTTTGTTGTCTTTAGGGGAAAAAATGCTACTTTTAAAATTAGGCATAGTTTATGTTCTGGATCTTAGCAAATTGCATACTGGAGGGAAATTTTGAGATGAGAATTATAACTTCAGTCAAGACATGGATGTATATTTAGACTTGGAAGGATTAGATTTTTTTATCAGTAAATATTGGTAAACATTAATTCCACCATACACACACATACACGGACGAAAATATTTCCATCAATAATAATTGAAATTTACAAATAAGCAAAGTAGGAAAATGCTTCTTGAGAACTTATTAGAGTTTGATTTAAGGATTTTTACTTCGTATATTTTGATGTGATAATACTAACAGTTATAAAGCTTTAACCTTTTGAATCTTAACAATTACTGTCATTAAATAATTGTCTGCCCTCTGTTGTCTGACCCCTCCAATAATTTCTCACAACTGTAAAATTGATTTAAAAAAATTTAAAACATGAAAAGCCATTTTTTTTGCAACTGTGATAATTTAAATGGATAAAATTGAGAAAAAAATATTTAAAATAAACATTGATATTCATCAGAATTATGAAAATTAAAAATTGAATGCAGCCAAGCCTACTTCTGTTAGTCTGCAGAATGGGGTCACTGTATCTAAGCTCTGCCATTCTTTCTAAAAGACTATGCAGATCCCTGTGTGGAAGGGCCAGAAAACTCAGAGTTGAAATTCCTAGAATTTCCTTCAGATCATTTGGTCAGGGAGACAGGATTTGTTCCCCGCAGAAAAGGCAGTTAGCAAAATCCAGAGACTTTCCTGTTGATTTTAGGGTATTTGTCCATCTGATATTCCCCAAGCCACTGCACCTCACACCCAACGCACTCAGTGGCAGCATAGCTTCCTCTTAAGTCATGCAGCCATGGCAGAAGAGAAGAATGAGGGGGGATTTGATAGCTGCTTTCAACTACCTGAGAGGTGGTTCCAGAGAGGATGGTTCTAGACTATTCTCAGTGGTAGAAGAGGACAGGACATGGAGTAATGGTCTCAAGTTGCAGTGGGGGAGGTTTAGGTTGGATATTAGGAAAAAGTTTTTCACTAGGAGGGTGGTGAAACACTGGAATGCGTTACCTAGGGAGGTGTAGAATCTCCTTCCTTAGAAGTTTTTAAGGTCAGGCTTGACAAAGCCGTGGCTGGGATGATTTAATTGGGGATTGGTCCTGCTTTGAGCAGGGGGTTGGACTAGATGACCTCCTGAGGTCCCTTCCAACCCTGATATTCTATGATTCTATGACCATCTGACCACTGCTCATCCAAAAACCCTATCTCTTGTGGGGAAGTTTTTGCGGAGTGAGAAAAGCAGAAGGTAATGTTTAGAGGGTCACCATTAGCTTCCACAAGGTTTAAAGGGAAATAGTGTAATGTAGAGCCCACATTATGTCTTCTACCAACTTACAGAATCTTAACCTCCTCAGGGATGATAGCTTTCCACAGAATTAGGGAATGTGCCATAGAATTATGGCCCATAACTGTTTTAATCTTTCACTTTTATCCCTCTTGATATAATATGTATGCACCTTAACATTAAGGTCATAAAACTCCACCAAGGATAGGACAAGAAGTAAACAGTTTAGTTTGAGTGAGGGAGATTTAGATTAGATATTAGGGAAAACTTTCTAGCTGTGAGGATAGTTAAGCACTAGAAACGTTACTGAGAGAGGCTGTGGGATCCCTGTTGTTGGAGGGTTTTAAGAACACGTTAGACAAACACTTGTCAGGCATGGTCTAGGGTATACTTGGTCCAACTCTTCATTTCTGTGATTCTGTAGTTAACACTGTTCCCCCAAGATTATTAGCCTTGTTTATCAGCAGACTCAAGATGTTTGAAAAGTTTCAATTAGTAGCACAAGCACAGGCTTTTGAGATTTGGCCATCATTAATAACAGCTAGAGACAAGTATGAACTGAACTGTCAGATCTAGAGAAGCCTGAACCTGGTGTGATTTTTGGCTGCCAATTATCTCTCTGATAACCCAAACCAAAATCCACAAATTTGATTCCCTGAACTTTGGATAAGTACCAGTCCAAATCTGAACTTTACAGCTTAGGCTTTTCTCTAATAATAGCCATTTGCAAGCTTAAAAATGAGATTGGCTTCCTTACTGCATTACTTCCTTCTACGGCATGTGCACACTAGTTTATTATTGTAGAATTCCACATGACTGCTTGGCTGTTGACACTGATTTATTTAAAACAAAAATGCACTGAAGCATTTGTTCGAAAAATGAAAACACCGAGAGAATTATATAGACTTGAGAGACTTAAGGAGCAAAAGGGTATGGTCATACTTCCAGTTTACTAACCTGCTTAATGTACTCTAACTATTTAAACCAGTGGGGAGAAAAAAAAAGGAAGAGAATCATGATGATGCCTATGTCCTTAAGAACCTTGAATTAATAAGACAATATTAAGTATTATGATAAAGAAGTATCCACTTTGACTGCATCTGGCTGGACTAACGGTCTATATAAACTGATTTAACATTCCTAAATAGCCTGTTTCAGAATGTTCTGGGTCAGACATAAAACACAGCATGGATTCTGTGATGGTGGGTTCTACTTTGGTCTTTCTGAAAGCCTGGTGAGGAACCAAAAGGGGGCTTTCTTAATCATCATAGTGTATTGTTTTCCATCTTTAATATTTGGAAAGGCCGGAGTGTTTTTGAGAGCGTTGATTTTTCATAAAAAAAACAAATAGGGTCTTAACAATTCCTTATAGAAAAGTCCTATAGAATTTAATAGGGATTAAACCACTAGGGCTATATAGAAATGTAGTATTGTTTTATGGAAGTCATTAAAAAAGCCTATGTTATTAATAGAGAATGATGCAATTTCTAATGGATTTCTGCACAATACTATATCAGGGATATTTTATCTATTCAGTATTCTAGAATAGTTCAAACATTCTGTAGAAAGGGTCATAATTTTCCTTTAAATGTTATAGGACTTCTTCAGAATGGATGGTTTACTGCTACATCACCTTGAACATCCCGCAACTCTATCAAAGCTGAGTTCACTCAGTACCCTGCAGGAGATAGCTCAACATTTCACATGGTTGGTCCCTATGTCATATTTTGGGCTTATGTGATGCAGCCTATATCATCAGACATTTGATCTGATGCAATGTGTCTGGCTCTGTATGTTATACATGAACATATCACTGGGAATGCAACACAATATAAAAGGCTGGCTACTTTTAAATGAGATGTTATTGAAATAGTTTGCTTCTAAAAATAATTGCTGCTCCTCTGCATCTAGGTCTTTGAAAAAATCTTTACTGGAGATCTACTGTATGTGTCATTCACTCTTGAAATGTTATCACTAATTTTTAAAGGAAACAGTACCCAAATTAGGCTGCATCAGTAGAGAATTAGGCTGCAGGCCTTGCAGTAGCCAAAGTTTGATGACATTACACATCCCCTCTGAATTTTGATTAGCCCATTAGAATGCTTTCCTTGTGAGATCCAACTTTCCTGCCTTATATTCCTCCACTAAATATTTTTCACTGCAGAACAGTACTCAAAAATGGGGGGAAAAGTAAGAATTCACAAAATTTGGCAGATGTTTTGAGAGGGACATAGAACTATTGATTAGGATAAGACGGTGACTGATTGACTGGCACTTGATGGATTTAAATGGCAGGCCTCAAGTTTAGTAATTATACCTCAGGGAGGGACACTACATTCCCCTCCCCCCCACCCCGGCTCTCACATTCCTGGCATTGAATTACTTCCAGTGTAGGTTTACAGGGCTTTGACCATGAACCAAACACGGACTTAGTTCAATTGTGAAACCTTTCCCCCTTCCTCCCATAAGGGGGTGGAGTGACAAAGGCCACAAGGCTGGGTGGAGGGAACTGTAGTGGTGGATGATAACCATAGGTCCAATTATTAAAATGCTCACCTGGACCTCTCTGTGACTTCCTCATGCACCAGTTCACTTAACCTGAAAATGCCAAAGAAGGCCACAATGAATGTTGCTTTGGATAAAAAGACTACCCCATCCCACAACTGTGTCTCCTGGATAGAGCATAGACTCATAGACTTTAAGATCAGAAGGGACCATTGTGATTCATCTCATCTGACCTCTTGCACATTGCAGGCCAGAGAACTTCACCCACTCCTGAAATAAACCCCTAACCTCTGGCTGAGTTACTCAAGTCCTCAAATAATATTTCAAAGACTTCAGGTTATAGAGGATTCACCATACACTAGTTTAAACCTGCAATTAACCTGTGCCCCATGCTGCAGAGGAAGGCGAAATTAAAAAACAGAGGCCAATCTCATCTGGGGGAAAATTCCTTCATAATTCCAAATATGGTGATGAGTTAGACCCTGTGCATGTGGGCAAGATCCACCAGGCAGATACCTGGTGAAGAATTCTCTGTAGTAATCAGAGCCCTTCCCTTGTAGTGTCCCATCTCCAGCAGTTGGGGATTTTTGCTACTGCCAGTCACCGATGTGCAACATGCCATCGTAGGCAGTCCCATCATACCATCCTCTGCAGAAACTTATCAAGCTCAGTCTTGAAGCCAGTTAGGTTTTTTGACTTCACTGCTCCCCTTGGAAAGCTGTTGCAGAATTCCACTCCTCTTATGGTTAGAAACCTTCAATTTAATAACCCTGTAAGAATTTTTGTCATTATGGGGTGCTTGTTGTCCCTGTCTGTTGCCTCTGGACCATCCGTCCAAGAGCTTCAGTACTATGAAACCTCTACATGGGTCTCGGAAGCCTGGTAGGTTGCACCAAAAGGACAGGCTAGCTACTCGACCCAGTACAATGGAGGGAGCCAACACATGGTGCACCAGAGACACTGCATATCTCACCACTTGGTGCCTAAGCCTGGGCCACAGATGCTGGAGCTCTTCCCAAGCTCTACGTTCTGTGAGCTACGTAAAGCTCTGAACATCCTCTGGCAACTGTGTTCTTGACTAGTCCTGTGGCTGTCAGAAGCCAATGCTCCACAGTTGTTGGGGCATCGCCTGTGGATCTCTGTTGGGAAACAGAACAAGCTCCAGGAATCGGTTGTCCTGAAATCAAGACAGAATGTCAGCAATGCCAGTATCTGCTCCTGAAAATTCTACACTAAGAAGAATGTTAAACAAGAGGTAGTTCAATACAAAAACCTCATTACCTGAGTGGACTTAGTTAACTTTTTGCTATATGAACCATGGCCTGGTTGTCACACCAGAAATCTTTTTATTTCTGAATTGTTCTCTCCAAATAGTGACTGCCACCGATATTGGGGAAAATTCAAGATAGGTAATGCCTTTTGCAATACCTTGATCCACACGGTCCTCGGCCACTTCTGAGCATACCACTCCCCTTGATACTACACCCCCAAAACCTATTCCTCTTGAGGGGTTACATTACACTTGAAGCTCTGTTCTCAGTATCCAGGCCAAATTCCCCCTTCAGACCCTGTTAAACTGCTCAAGAAATTTGTCCCATAACTCTACATCTTCCTTCATTCTCCTGTCACTCTGACAAAATTATGAGGTTTGTGCACCTTCAGTGTGGTAGCCACCAGACAGGCACACAATGCCTTTCCCAGGGTCACCACCCGACATGCAAAGTTTAAGTGCCCCATGATTCCCAGTAGCTGTTTCAGGGTACTGTTTTAATATCTTTGATTGCTGTAATCATGCCCTAATAGTATCTAATTTCTCTGTGAGTAGCTGAGAAACATCCTGAAATGTATCCAGTTTGATTCCCAAGTACATTAGCCTGTTTGCAGGCCTTCTGTTTTTTCCAGTGGTGAGGGTGAAAATTGGTAGCCCTTGTAATAACCACTTTATTGCTAATTTGAGTGGGATGGACCTTTTAAGTGCATTTGAATCAGAGAGAGAGAGAAGAAGAAGAAAATGGGAAGGTCTAACTGTATACATGAGGTTGTTAGGTTTTTGGTGTATGCATTCTAAAACTCAGATCTGGTATAAACAATATCCTATACTTTGTGTGAGCTTGCAGTGGAATGTCGCTTTAGAAAAAGGCAAACTTCCAAGTGAAACTGAAACTACCTACGCAGGTTTTAAAATGTATCTAGCAAGCGGTTCCTTTAAAATTACATTGCAGGGCTTTCAACATGTTCTGTTTTATTATGCAAGGGAAAATAGTAGAGAAATAGCTTAAACAGACCCACTTTGATTGGCTAGTTCAGGTTTCCAACAAGACAGTAGGAATGAGGTTAACGTAACCTGGATGGCTTTGGGGAGGAATGAGTTAATTTATTCTTGTGTGCATGTCCCATAAGGAAGAGGGCTGATCTGTCAAGGCCATAAAAGCCTGGGTGAGCATGGAGATGTTACTAACAAGATATGACTCCCCTCTTCACAACAAAGATAAAAGCTTCTCTCTGGCCTTTTAGAGATTCCTGCCTTAATGGTGCTAGCAGAATGTGCTTTATTGTGCAGCAAACCCCCAAATGATATCCTCTAGGAGAAGCTTGTTTAAAGGATAGTCTAAAATAGCCAGGAGGAGGGCCACAAGTGACACAATTCACTTCTGGACAAGGTAGCAAATGGATCTATTTATATATAGTCTTAAAGTCATGCCACCCCAGTGATATAATTTAACTGTGAATGGCATGTGCAAGATCACAGATTACACATTTAATGAAGCACAGCTACAGAAAGATTCAAGGATTGTACAATTTTTTTCTTTAAGAGTGGGCTCCAGGCATCCCTTAAGAGACATAGCAATTATTATGCTTACACTCCAGTGATTTATAGAAGCACCTGGAGGAACACTTAATTCTTGTTTTGATAAAGTTTCATAAGGAATTTTGGGTCTAGAAAAGGAGATTAAAGTGGGAGCTTTTAAATTTACTTTAGTCTGCCTCTCAGACATGGAATGGCAACATGGTAAGTCTAAGCGAGTCATGTTAACTAACTGTAGAAGGGGTGAAAATGTATCTTCTGTTGTACATTATTTAAAATGGTAATTAACAAATCAACATTTTACTAATACTGTACTAACAAACTTTACAAAATAACAAGATCATCTATGTGGACTAAGGGCCTGATTCTTATATCACACTAGCTATATAATGATGTAACTCCACTGACTTCGTTGGATGTACTCCTGCTTTACAATGGTGTACGTGCAAACAAAATGGAGCCCCATTAGTTCAAAGTGGAGATTTGTGAGTTTAGGTTTGTTTGACAGAGATCAGAATTTGGGGCTTTATCGCTCTTCAGATCTGTTTTCTCAGTTACCAGATAGTGTTCAGTGACTGTCTACAGACATAAACTTAAAGTATATGCACCCTTTGTATGCATTTTTAAGAGAGAGAGAAAGAGACTTTATTATGTGAATTTCAAGGGAAATCTGACATGCGCGAGGTAACATAAAGAATAGTAAAGAGAGAATATTTCAAGATGTTTTAATCAGCATGATCTGCATATTTATTGTATGTGCACTCTTTGTATCCGTTCTACACCTCAAAAATATTACCACATATTAGGAAGAAATTTTTAAGAAGTGTTGCTCCCAAAGCTAATAAATGTCAAAATATTTCTGGAGGTATTAGGAGACTTTTATAAAATGATGCATCTGCTGAGGTATTGTGAGTCCACATTTCACATAACTCATCATCGACTGATTGTCACGTTTACACCATTTAATTCAAAAAAGACCATTTTATCTAAGATATTTGTAATTGCGTGTGTTTAATAATACTTCATCTTCCTGAGTGAAATGCTTTGAGATCCTCAGCTTTATAGGCGCTATAGAAGTGAAAAGTACTGGTATTATATGTTTTAGCCTATAGGAAATAATTTCCCTCAGTTTATGTACAATATTCTGCAAGCACATGGCATCATTTTTATAGCAACAAAAGAGTATGATGCTCTGACTGATAGAAACCAAGGCCATGTCTACACTACGAAATTAGGTCAAATTTCTAGAATTCGGTTTTGTAGAAAGCATTTTTATACAGTCAGTTGTGTGTGTCCCCACACAAATGCTCTAAGTGCATTTAGTCGGCGGAGTATGTCCACAGTACCGAGGCAACCGTCGACTTCTGGAGCGTTGCACTGTGGGTAGCTATCCCACAGTTCCTGCAGTCTCTGCCACCCATTTGAATTCTGGGTAGAAATCCCAATATCTGATGGGGCAAAAACATTGTCATGGGTGGTTCTGCATAGATATTGTCAGGCCCCCTTTCCCTCCCTCCGTGAAAGCAACGGCAGAAAATCGTTTCATGCCTTTTTTCCTGGGTTATCCAAGAAGATGCCATACCACGGCAAGCATGGAGCCCGCTCAGCTCACCATCACTGTCACCGTATGTCTCCTGGGTGTTGGCAGACACAGTACTGCATTGCTACATAGCAGCCGCTCATTGCCTTTTGGCAGCAGACAGTGCAGTATAACTGGTAGCCATTGTCGACATTCTCCAGGGTGCTCTTTTAACTGACCTCGATGAGGTTGGGGTGCTTGGGAAAACATGGGAGTGACTCAGTCAGGTCATTACCCTTTTAAGTTTCGTCTCATGGTGATTCAGTCCTGCCGGCAGTCCTACTACACCGTCTTTTAATGAGCAGCTAGCAGTCGTACTGCAGCGTCTTCTGCCAAGCACCCAGGACATGACGATGGCCAGCAGTCATACTGCACAGTCTGCTGCCAGCAAGATGTATAAAGATAGATAAAGTGGATCAAAACAAGAAATAGACCAGATTTGTTTTGTATTCATTTTCTCCTCCCTGCCTCCGTGAAATCAACGGCCTGCTAAACCCAGGGTTTTGAGTTCTATCCTTGAGGAGGCTATTTTGTTTCTCCTTCATGCAAAGCCACCCCCTTTGTTGATTTTAATTCCCTCTAAGCCAACCCTGTAAGCCATGTAGTCAGTCGCCCCTCCCTCCATCAGAGCAACAGCAGACAATTGTTTCACACCCTTTTCCCTGGATTGCCCGAGCAGACACCATAGCACAGCAAGCATGGAGCCCGTTCAGCTCACCGCAGTGGTTATGACCATTGTAAACACCTCGCACATTATCGTGCAGTTTATGCAGAACCAGCACCTGAAAAAACAGGCGAGGAGGTGATGGCAGCGCGGTGATGAGGACATGAACACCCAATTCTCTAAAACCGTGGTCCCCAGCAATGTGGAGATCATGGTGTTACTGGGGCAGGCTCATGCTGTGGAATGCCGATTTTGGGCCCGGGAAACAAGCACAAAGTGGTGGGACTGTGCAGTGTTGCAGGTTTGGGACGATTCCCAGTGGCTCCGAAACTTTCGCATGCGTAAGGGCACTTTCATGGAACTTTGTGACTTGCTTTCCCCTGCCCTGAAGCGCAAGAATACCAAGATGAGAGCAGCCCTCACAGTTCACAAGCGAGTGGCAATAGCCCTATGGAAGCTTGCAACGGCAGACAGCTACCGGTCAGTTGGGAATCAATTTGGAGTGGGCAAATCTACTGTGGGGGTTGCTGTGATGCAAGTAGCCAACGCAAACATTGAGCTGCTGCTATCAAAGGTAGTGACTCTGGGAAATGTGCAGGTCATAGTGGATGGCTTTGCTGCAATGGGATTCCCTAACTGTGGTGGGGCTATAGACGGAACGCATATCCCTATCTTGGAACCGGACCACCAGGGCAGCCAGTACATAAATCGCAAGGGGTACTTTTCAATGGTGCTGCAAGCTCTGGTGGATCACAAGGGACGTTTCACCAACATCAACGTGGGATGACCGGGAAAAGTTCATGACGCTCGCATCTTCAGGAACTCAGGTCTGTTTAAATGGCTGCAGGAAGGGATTTACTTCCCAGATCATAGAATAATTGTTGGTGATGTTGAAATGCCTATAGTTATCCTTGGGGACCCAGCCTACCCCTTAATGCCGTGGCTCATGAAGCCGTACACAGGCACCCTGGACAGTAGTAAGGAGCTGTTCAACTATAGGCTGAGCAAGTGCAGAATGGTGGTAGTGTGTGCATTTGGATGTTTAAAGGGTCGCTGGCGCAGTTTACTGACTTGGTCAGACCTCAGCGAGACCAATATTCCCATTGTTATTGCTGCTTGCTGTGTGCTCCACAATCTCTGTGAGAATAAGAGGGAGACATTTATGGCGGGGTGGGAGGTTGAGGCAAATCGCCTGGCCGCTGAATATGTGCAGCCAGACACCAGGGCAGTTAGAAGAGCACAGCAGGAAGTGTTGTGCATCAGAGAAGCTTTGAAAACCAGTTTCATGACTGGCCAGGGTACTGTGTGACACTTCTGTTTGTTTCTCCTTGATGAAAGCCCGCCTTCTTGGTTGCCTCTAAATTCCCTGTAAACCACCCCCCTCCCTCTTGATCACAGCTTGCTTGCAAAGGAAATAAAGTCACTATCGTTTAAAAAACATGTCTTCTTAATTGATTGATTTTAAAAATAGGAAGATAACTCACAAGATAGCCCAGTTGGGGGCTGGGACGAGGGTAGGAGGGAAGGAAAAGGCCACTTTAAAACTTCTTGAATGACAGCCTTCTGTTGTTTGGGCTGTCCACTGGGGTGGAGTGGTTGGGTGCCCGGAGCCTCCTCGCCCCCCCAACCCCCCTGCGTTCTTGGGCGTCTGGGTGAGGAGGCTATGGAACTTGGGAAGGAGGGAGGGCGGTTAAACAGGGGCTGCAGCAGCCGTCTGTGATCCTGCTGCCGTTCATGAACCTCCACCAGACTCCAGAGCATGTCCATTTGATCCCGCAGTAGCCCCAGCATTGCCTCATGCCTCCTCTGATCTTAGTGCCTCCAACTCTCCTCACATTCATCGGCCACTTTCCTGTACTCTGCTATTGTGTCCCTCCACACAGCTCTGTCGGTGCTGGACGACTGCATGAGCTCAGAGAACATTTCATCACGTGTGCTTTTTTTTCACCGCCTTATCTGAGATAGCCTTTGGGACGGAGGAGGGAGGCTTGAAACATTTGCAGCTGCTGGAGGAAAAAAAGGGAGTGAAGTATTTAAACAATACATTTTACAGAACAATGGCTATACTCTTTTACAGTGAACACCACTATTCACATTACATAGCACATGTGATTTTGGTACAAGGTCGTATTTTGCATCTTATATTGAGTGCCTGTGGCTTTGGTGTGAGAGATCACACACGCAGTGCCGGGCAACAGAATTCGGCTTGCAGGCGGCCATGGTAAGCCATAGTCTTTCGGCTTCTGCAACCTTCATAACAGCAGCTCCCTCCTCTCCCATACCAAGGAAAGCACATTGAGTTGGCCATTTAGTGCTGTGGTTTTTCTGTTAACATGCAGCAGCAGAAACCAAACTAATCCCCCATCCAGTTTTCTGGGATGATCGCTTTACCCCTCCCGCAACCGCGTGGCTGGTATCAGGGAAGATCCCTGCTAGCCAAATGCAAACAGCTCAGTGCCAATGTCCCCCCGCCCCCAACCGCATGGCTAACTGTGGGGAGGATTTCTTTTCAGGCACAGGCAAACAGCCAAGTAGGAATAGCCACCTCTGAATGTCCCCTTAATTAAATTCCCCTATTTGAACCAGGTTACCATGAATGATATCACTCTCTTGAGGGTAACACAGAGAGATAAAGAACGGATGTTGCTTGAATGCCAGCAAACACCAGGACCATATGCTGCCATGCTTTGTTATGCAATGATACCAGACTACATGCTGCTGGCCTGCTCTGATAAAGTGTCCTACCATGGAGGACGAAATAAGGCTGCTCTCCCCAGAAACCTTCTGCAAAGGCCTTTTAGAGTACATCCAGGAGAGCTTCATGGCGATGTCCCTGGAAGATTTCCGCTCCATCCCCAGATACATTAATAGACTTTTCCAGTTGCTGTACTGATCACGAATGCATCCCAAGTCCTCAGGGCTACTTAATAATTAAAAAATGCTTGCTTTTATAATGTGTATTATATTTAAAAAGGTACACTCACCAGAGGTCCCTTCTCCAGCTTGGTTGGGCTGGGAGGGTATTTCAGTCAGGGTGAGAAAAAGATGCTGGCTGTAAGGGAGAATGGTGTGCTGTGTGCTCTCCTCAAGCTCGTCCTTCTCCATCTTCCCATCCGCAAAATCCTCAGCCATGGCAGAGAGTACCCCATCCTCAGAGTCCATGGACAGGGGTGGGGTAGTGGTGGTGGCCCCCCTTAGAATTGCATGCAGCTCAGCATAGAAGCAGCATGTCTGAGGCTCTGTCCCGGAGCGTCCGTTTGATTCTTTGGTTTTCTGGTATGCCTATCTGAGCTCCTTAAGTTTCACGCGGCACTGTGTTGCGTCCCTGCTGTAGCCTCTGTCCCTCGTGGCCTCTGAGATTTTTTGAAATGTTTTGGCATTTCATATTTTGAAACATAGTTCTGATAGCACAGATTCCTCTCCCCATACAGTGAGCAGATCCAGTACCTCCTGTTCGGTCCATGCTGGAGCTCTTTTTCGATTCTGGGACTGCGTGGTCACCTGTGCTGATGAGCTCGCTTGGCCAAACAGGAAATGAGATTCAAAAGTTCCCGGGGCTTTTCCTGTACACCTGGCCAGGGCATCCGAGTTCAGAGCGCTGTCCAGAGCGGTCACAATGGTGCACTGTGGGATAGCTACCGGAGGCCAATACCTTTGAATTGCGTCCACACTAACCCTAATTCGAAACGGCGATGTCGATTTCAGTGCTAATCCCCTCGTTGGGGAGGAGTACAGAAATCTGTTTTAAGAGCCCTTTATGCTGAAAAAAATGGCTTCATTGTGTGAATGGGTGCAGGGTTAATTAGATGTAACGCTGCTAAATCCGACATAAACTCATAGTGTTGACCAGGCCTAAGTTTTCCTAACAAAAGACGTGACCTGGAGAAATTTGAGGAGGTGATAGAAGGACGTAGTTGTTGGCTGGCAAAGTCACAGCTTCATGTTTAATTTAACAAAACATTAAACATTTCATGTTTAATTTAATGAAACAGTAGAACATTAGGATTTATAACCTTAATGACACCATGTCAGTAATATAAACTATTAGCTGCATGCATGTGTACAAGACGTGTATATGTGGAAATTCTCACCAAAAATGCCTTTATTTCTGTCATTGCAGAAAAAAAACAGTGCAGCTAAAGCAACAACAAGAAGAACAACACATTAGGCATGCACTACTAGTCTAGCTAATTTTAGGGGTGCTATTAGCAGGCATTTAGGCAAATCTATTAACATTTAGCATCAACACAAATGCAATTGCATTCCTACTTTTCATGTTTCTGATAAAATAAGCATGGCTATTCAAGGGAAAAAAGGATGTTGGGACCATTTGTTAGGTGTTAAAATAGAAATAGAAAAAAAAGTTTAGAGCAACTCAAATCAAGAAAGAAACTCTATTCCAAATTTTCTTTTAATAAGGTGGCTAAATTCTTTGAAGAATGTTATTGATCAAGTGAGATGCTGACAGTTTCAGTGTATCATCATATCTTATTTTAATCCTGAAATTATGTTGGGTTGATGGGTATTTCTTTGCCTTTGGCACAGTATGAAAAAAAAGTCTTTTTTTAAATGCTGATAAATAAACATTTTGGGTTTTGTTTCGACACTAGCTTTCTTCTCATCAAATATGGAAATTATAACTTTAAAATGTAATGAATAACATTAGCAAATAACTGAATCACCGTAAGTTGTTTTTTTTAAATGGCCATGCTTTTTATTTTTAGGAGGATCTTTATAAAAGAGAATGCTGTGTTATTTCATGACATGAAATAATAAATATTGTGAAATAACAAAGAAGATAATTCTGTTTTTCCTTTTTTGCATGTAACATGTAGGATTTTCCATAGCAGGGGAGACCAAAGGGCCAGGTACATTTAATTATCCTGTCACTGACAGGGTCAATTCCAAATGCTTCAGTAGAAGTCATAAAATATCCATAGTGAACCCAGATGGCAGTGCCGTAAGTGGGAAAATTCTTCCTTGGCAGTTTTATGCTTTTTTGTGGCCTGACCCAAAACCTACTGGAGTCAATGGAAAGACCAACATCAACTGCAGAGTAGAAAAAAAGGAATTTTTTTTAAAAAAAAAAGTGAAAAAATTGATCTTATTTTCAAAAATTCAAAAAAAAATTTGACCAACACTACTTCATGTGCTTTGGCAAGACCCCTGAGGCAGGAGCCTGGATAGTCCTTATACTGTTATCATATCTAATATAACTTCAGATGCTTCCCAAAGTTTTTTTTTTAAATTACTAAGCAATATTTCCAATACAAGTCCTTTGACAGTGAATTCCACAGATTAATATGTGCTTAAAAAGGTGTTTCCTTTGATTCATTTGAAATGCCCTTTATTTATATATACTTCACATCTGATGAAGTGAGCTGTAGCTCACGAAAGCTCATGCTCAAATAAATTGGTTAGTCTCTAAGGTGCCACAAGTACTCCTTTTCTTTTTGCGAATACAGACTAACACGGCTGTTCCTCTGAAACCTTTATTTTCAGTGAGCACTCTTTCTTGTAGGGAAGAGTAAATGGCATGCCCATTTAACCTTTTATCTGTCATTCATTATTATACATACCTCTTACCTCTTCCCCCCCCCCCCCCCCAGTAACCCTAATCTTGTTAAACTCTCCTCGTTTGGAAGCTCCCTGTCTTCCCAGCGTCACTGATAAAGTTTGTTGTCTTTTCTGGACCTATTTCAGCTGTTTTATCCATTTCCGTCTGGAGTGTCACCTTTGAGGTGTCCAGAATAGAACACTGTATTTGTACTGATGACATACCACCAGCAGCATTATAATATCATTTCATTGCTTAGATACCAATGTGACAGGCACCTCATAAATACCTCTGATAGGTAAAATAGAGTGTAATATTTCCCATCTCATTTTATAGTATATAATATACCATATATTATTTCTCATATCCGTATCATATATAACGATTAAAATCATATTAATCAAATTTTATAGCCTAATATCTTCTTCATATTTTTGTCACACTGAACATTGAGCCAGAAAACCTCCATTTAGCTACCTACAATGAGAGGTTTTCTGAGAGTTCACAACTAATGCATAACTAATAAGGGTGCTTGACTGTTCCAAATATTTCTTCTAGGTACTTTACCTTTTACAGTTGTTGTCCTTCAAGTAGTGGATCTCAAATTGAGTGAGTCAACCATGTGATGCAGTTGCAAAAACGGCTGGTTTCATTGTGTATTAACAGCAATGTAGTATGTAAGACACAGGAAATAATTGTCCCGCTCTACTTGGCACTCTGGAGGCCTCAGCTGGAGTAGTGTCCAGTTCTAGATGCCATGCTTTAAAAAGATGTGGAGCAATTGGAGAGAGTCCAAAGGAGAGCAACAAAAGTGATAAAAGGTTTAGAAAACTTGAGCTATGTGGAAAGTTAAAATAATGGGCATGTTTAATCCTGAGGAAAGAAGACTGAGGGTGGGGGCTGAAAACAGTTTTCAAATATGTTAAGTGCTGTTACAAAGAGGACTGTGATCAATTGTTCTCAATGTCCGCTGAAGGTAGAACAAGAAGTAATGGGCTTAATTTGCAGCAAGTGAAATTTAGGTTAGATATTATGCAAAACTTGTAAATTATAAAGATAGTTAAGCAGTGGAATGGGCTTCCAAGGGAGGTTATGGAATCCCCATCATTAGAAGTTTTAAACAGCAGGTTAGACACTGTTAGGGTGGTTTAGGTATACTTGGTCCTGCCTCAGCACAGGGAGCTGAAATAGATGACCTCTTGAGGTCCCTTCCAGCCCTACGTTTCTATGATTCTGTGGTGGGAATTAGGGAAGCAAGCAGGTTTTCTTTGAGCAGCTGGGAGGAAGAAATGGAGAGAAAAAGGAGGGCTGGTTGAGGGTGGCAGAAAGTGAAAGAAATTGAAAGGGATTGACTTTCCTTTGCTTCCACTCTCTCACCTGAGAATGCTACAGATATGTTTCTTGTTTCTGGGTTTCTAAGCTTTAATCGTGTTTTAACACTTTCTCCTCTGTTATCAAGCTACTATACAGCTCACAGATCTAAGAACCCCATAGTCATCCCCGGCACAATTGTGGTTTATTGCACTTCAAAATCTCAAATTATTTCATCAATTTGTTAATATGTATTTGTTTCTGATGGTGCTTTTTCTTTAAATACGAAAGAACAACCTCTAGTAGAGGGAAGGCTATAGGGGTTCTGTGGATTTGGCCCTTAAAATAGCAACTTTACATTACACTGGTGCATGTTTTGTATTTAACATTTATAGATTTAAACAATTACTTAAGACAAAGTATTTTGAAATATTTTCTTCCTTCACTTGCCTGCTGAGACTTGAGTTCAGGATTCTGAATTTCCCCTCTAGCAGCAACTGGTGACTTAGCTAGTCCTGTAGGGAGTGCACATTTTGCGTTTGCTTAAGCAGTAGAGTTGTCATTGACTGCCGCAGGGGAAATACAGCAACCTGAAATCAGGCCCAAGAAATTAAATGAAGGAGGAAGACAGATTGCAAATGAAACTGAAACTCTACTGCTTCATCGGCATAATCCTCGTTGTGGTGAACACTCTCAACTCCCATTGAAGTCAACAGGACTTGGAAGTGCTCAGTACTTTGCAAAATTATGTGTTATGTGCTGAACGACCCAATTAGTTGTAATAATGGAAGTATTGAATGCATTATGACCTTGAAAAATCACCATATATTTTTCTTCCGGGTCCAAAGGTATTTTCCAGTCTAGAGCTGACTTGCTTCCAATGCATTGCAATGCCTAGTATGGACCACGCTGGTAATGCCACAGCTACCACAAAAGCTGAAAAACATGTCCAAGCATGGTGCTTAGGCAATTGATAGAGGGGTTTTTTTTTAGGTCCCTGAGGAATACTTATTTTAAAAGCCTATGAAAAATACCCTTTATAATAAAAACTCTCAGCATGTGTCCAGCTTCCCTTATACCAACCACTGAGACATTACAGCCAATAGAATAGTTGAATACAAATTAGCTGTAGAGTAGGGCAGTGTTTGGCTGAGTTACCTTCGAGGTCACAGTGGCCCTGCTTACATTATTTGAGTTGTTGACCTGAGCCTGTATAATCACAAGAATTAGATACAATAATCATTAATAATTTACCTTCATTACAATCTAATTTCTTCAAATAAAGCCTGCATAAGGTTTCAGTTAATTTTAACAGTCTAAAAAGTGTGAAGTGTCTGCATAACTCTGTTTAGATAATTTGGGACCAAGAAAAGACTGATACTTTAAAGACCCAGTTTTTAATTAATTGTAGGTCATAAACCAATCAGCAGATGTACTTGTAAATTTTCAGAGAATGCATTCTATACTCAGTAAGTTTGGGGAGCTTGCAGTGTATTCTTCATATGCCACAATTTAAGTGCAAAATCCAATTCAACCTTAACTATGGAGTGTTATCTAGTCCCTCCATAATAATAATTAATAATAAAAACACTTCTTCCCTGGCATGCTGATCAAGTCCATACTAGAGCCAAGTTTTATAGTTCCTGTAATGTAATCAACATAGTACATACCAGCACATCGCATCGGAGTGGGGCTAGGACCAATGGTAGGCTTAGATATGTGTCCTGAAAAAAAAAGGTAGAATTTTAGGCAGCAATATGCTGAAAGCTCCTCTGAGCTTGACTAATAGGGTCATTCAGCACATACTGCTGAAGTGGATGGAATTTTCATAATTTCATTTGCAATTCACCTTTCAAATTATGGGCAAAGCAATCAAATAGCAACATATTAACTTAAATTCACTCCAGACAGGTGGTATTGTCCATGGTAGCAGATCATTTTGAGTGTTATAAACCTCTAAGTGTGATTGCACTGGTACTTAATGTACAGTTGAGTGGCTGATCAGTGACCTTTTAATTTGAGATGGGCCAAACAGTGTTAGAATACTTCAGTTGCTTCCAAACACTACAATTGGGAGAATAGCAGCTATTGGAAACTTTCTGACCATTATTGGAGTGACCATATTTGTGACTGTCTGGTTGTACCACCTTCTAAAGTGTTATTTCAAGGTCAGCAGCCGTCTTAGGAGTAGGTGAATTAAGCAGCTGCTCTGGGCTCCGTGTTTAAGGGTTGCTGCCAGGAGCGGAAATCCAACTCATAGGATTATCTTATATGTACAGGTACACACATGTTCACATTCTCACTGGGCAGACAGGGACTAGGTATTTCAGATACATGCCAGAATCCTAAACAATTTGACATCTGCTAGGAAGCATAGGTGTGTCTTAGACAAAATATTCCAGGGTGCGTCCGTGAATGATACTATATGGGGTGCACAGAATTAACACAAGTAAGGGACTTAACTGGCTGGAAAAGACCAAAGGGAAAGTAGATGGCTATTGCAGGAACTGTCATCCTTATTCATCTCTGGGGTTCCAGTGCAATTGCAACTCCTCCCTGTTGCCAACTCTCACATCCTGATTTTGTATTTGAGCTTAATTTTATTTGGCTTTGGATCAAGATTGTGAATTTTCCCCGTATTAAAAAGTTGCTGTGTTTTAAGAATTATTGCTGCATTTTCTCCAGATGCATTTTGGGTCTGCACAATATGAAACCCTTATAGGAATAAAACAAATCTAGAACTGACTCTTTGTACATTCATAAATTTGTATTGCTTTCTTCTTAATCTAAAAACTGATTTGTGTTCTTTCCTCAGTCATGTACCCTTTAACATTAAGTATAACATCATGTATAAGTATAAGTAACATTAAGTATAACATCAACAAAAGATAAATATGCACAAATAACTTATATTAATACCAATTTTTCTGAGACCGAGAATGTTATGGATAATATAAGCATTTGCAATTGTCTTAATAATCTTTGTAGAAAGAATCCAACCATTCTAGCAGCTGGTGATTAGTTTTAGTTTTTAGATTGCTCTCAGGGGGAACTGTTATTCTAACAAAATTTTAATCAACTGTTTTAATGGCAATATTGAATTTAAAAAGTTAGTAGTTACTAGTTACAGCTTGACTTCGTTAGTATACAGGAAAATCAGTCATTCTGTGGTGATTAACATCTATTCAGAGCTCAGAATGCATTATGGGTTTGAAATTATCATAGGAATTAATGCAATCTTTTTAAAGGGCTTAAAATATGGTAATAGATGCAGCATACTAGCACCTGCAGCTCAAGGTACCAGAGTTATAAAAGATGGATATAATTATATTTATTTTTGCAGGGATCTAGATGAAGAAAAAAACCAAAATGTAATGAGTATGAATAAGATAGGGACTCTTTATTTAAAGCCTATTAGTTAAAGAAACCTTTTCTTATATATGAGAAATATACTGTAGTTCCTGATATATTTTAATGGTTCTGTATGGTCTGTTGCATACACAGCACTTCCAAAGACCCTGAAGGAAATGATACATATTTTGAATGACCATATAGCTCTATTGAATAGTCCTTAAACAAAGAGGACCTGATAGTGATCTTTCTTACACTGATGTAACTCAGCTGACTTCAGTGCTGCTACTCCTTATTTACACATGTGTAATTGAGAGCAGAGAGCAGGGGCTGCACTTTTTAGTTTTTAAGCATAGTCTGTGGTTAACTCCTCTGTTGTCTTGCATTTTTAAAGGATTAGTCACCTGCAGATTAATTTGCTAATAATAGAAGATGTTGGAAGTATTAGAAACGCTATTTACCAGTTGTTTGCTGTCCTATGACAACACATGGTAACTACTAGAAGGCTGAACCCTGTTGTATGAAAAGAGATAAAAGACAAGAGGTAGGAGAGTTTCAGTACTTCTCGATATGTAAGATGTGGCCACAGAAATTAATATAAAAGCCTGTTTGAGTAGTTTGTTGAATCATGGCCTGTATGTACACATAATGATATCCTTTGGAGGTAGGATGGAGCTAATACCCACAAATCTTCTGTGTGAACCAAAGGGAACATATTGCAGGAACAGACCAATATGATGGAGGCTGGTGACATCAGAAAGTGACAAGATGAAACTAACGCGTGACTGACTTGTTGTAGACCTTTGCTGAATCAGGGCTATGGTGCAGGACAGATAAATAACTGATCTGCTGTAGGCTCCAATTCAGCAAGGTAGTTAATCCTTGCCTAACTTTAAGATCCTGAGTAGACTCACTGATCTCAATATGACTACACACATACTTAAACGTTGGGCATGTGCATAAATACCTTGCTGAATGGGTAGCTGTACTGTTGGCAAAGATTCCAGTTTGGAGATGGCAGAAGGTAACTGTCATAAATATAAAGGGAAGGGTAAACCCCTTTGAAATCCCTCCTGGCCAGGGGAAAGCTCCTCTCACCTGTAAAGGGTTAAGAAGCTAAAGGTAACCTCGCTGGCACCTGACCAAAATGACCAATGAGGAGACAAGATACTTTCAAAAGCTGGGAGGAGGGAGAGAAACAAAGGGTTTGTGTGTCTGTCTGTAGTCGTCTTGGCCAGGGACAGAACAGGAATGGAGCCTTAGAACTTTTAGTAAGTAATCTAGCTAGGTATGTGTTAGATTATGATTTCTTTAAATGGCTGAGAAAAGAATTGTGCTGAATAGAATAACTATTTCTGTCTGTGTATCTTTTTTGTAACTTAAGGTTTTGCCTAGAGGGGTTCTCTATGTTTTTGAATCTAATTACCCTGTAAGATATCTACCATCCTGATTTTACAGGGGGGATTTCTTTATTTCTATTTACTTCTATTTTTTATTAAAAGTCTTCTTGTAAAACACTGAATGCTTTTTCATTGTTCTCAGATCCAAGGGTTTGGGTCTGTGGTCACCTATGCAAATTGGTGAGGCTTTTTATCCAACATTTCCCAGGAAAGGGGGAGTGCAAGTGTTGGGAGGATTGTTCATTGTTCTTAAGATCCAAGGGTCTGGGTCTGTAGTCACCTAGGCGAATTGGTGAGGCTTTTTACCAAACCTTGTCCAGGAAGTAGGGTGCAAGGTTTTGGGAAGTATTTTGGGGGGAAGGACGCGTCCAAACAGCTCTTCCCCAGTAACCAGTATTAGTTTGGTGGTGGTAGCGGCCATTCCAAGGATAACGGGGGTAATATTTTGTACCTTGGGGAAGTTTTGACCTAAGCTGGTAAAGATAAGCTTAGGAGGTTTTTCATGCAGGTCCCCACATCTGTACCCTAGAGTTCAGAGTGGGGGAGGAACCTTGACATGGTGGCACAGTGGTGGGATTAACCTGAAATCATTTTGAGATCCAGTTGAGATTTTTTGAACTAGAAATACAGATTTTAAAAAGGAATTTTTAGGAAGTCCAGAAGGCAGCTTTGAAACTGAAAGCAGCTTGGTTTCTCTCTGCTTTGTGGCCAAGCAGAGACAAAAGGGGATTATCTTGTGAATTGCAGGTTTCATTTGCCTGGAGGCAGGGTACTTAACTCCTGCAGGGAAATTCACAGTCTTCCAACCCAGAGGTTTGTTTTTTTTTTCTTTTCTTCCTAAAAGTAAATAGGGGGTGTGTGCTCTACCCATTTGCCTGGAGACAAAAGTGGCAGGGTTTTTTTTAGGATTTTGATTTTTTTTTTGTTTTACAAGAAGCACAGGTTTGAAAAGAAATTTTTTTTTTCTTCGTTGGGCTGGGTAAGCAGGTTTCCAAGTAGTTGGAGGTTTTTTGCTTTAATTTGGGCCCAGAGCAGAGACAAGGGAATTGTCTTTTTCTGTAGGCTGACAATCACTATCAGAGAATAGGTATTCTATTCCAGCACAGCAAAATTTTACAGCCAAGTTTTGTTTGTTTATTTCTAAACCTCAGGTGTAAAGTTAGTTAAAAACAGAGAGGTTAGAATGACCAAATCCTCAGCTCGACTACAGCTGGAATTAGCCAAATTTCAGGCTGAG
Source organism: Lepidochelys kempii (assembly GCF_965140285.1). Classification (NCBI taxonomy): domain Eukaryota; kingdom Metazoa; phylum Chordata; order Testudines; family Cheloniidae; genus Lepidochelys; species Lepidochelys kempii. The sequence continues at coordinate 28,858,073 of NC_136387.1, forward strand.
GAAAAACAAAGGGAACATGAAAGACAGATAGAACTCATGCGGCTGGAGAAGGAGGTACAGGAGGCTGCCCACAAGAGGGAAATGGAGGCAAGGAAGCATGTGGAGGAGGTGGAGAGGATAAAGGCCCAGCAGAATATACCAACAAACCCTAGCAATCCTTCTCCAGGTACCACTTCCCATCCCAGAAAGTTCCCCACCTACAAGGCAGGTGATGATACTGAGGCCTTCTTAGAAAACTTCGAAAGGGCCTGCCTTGGGTACAACATCTCTACTGACCAATACATGGTAGAGCTGAGGCCGCAGCTCAGTGGACCCTTAGCTGAGGTGGCAGCTGAAATGCCTAAAGAACACATGAACAAGTATGAACTGTTTAAATCCAAGGCGAGAGTCAGAATGGGGATAACACCCGAGCAGTCTCGTCGGAGGTTCCGAGCCCTAAGGTGGAAACCAGACATGTCATTTACCCGACATGCCTACCACATTGTGAAACATTGGGATGCCTGGATATCAGGAGCAAGTGTTGAATCTCCAGTAAATTTGCCCTTCCTAATGCAAATGGAACAATTCTTAGAGGGTGTTCCTGAGGAAATAGAAAGATACATCCTAGATGGGAAACCCAAAACTGTAATCGAGGCAGGAGAGATTGGAGCCAGATGGGTGGAGGTGGCAGAGAAGAAGAAAACTGGTCGCAGTTGGAGCGGAGACCAGAAGGGACCACCCCAGACCACACCCTATTATCGGGGGCCGCCCAAAGCCCCACCTACCTCCCAAAGAACCCTCCAGACCCCTTATCGTCCCACCACCCCATTCTCCAGCAACCCTCCTCGTCCCAGTGACCCGTCAGCTGGACGATGTTTTAAGTGTAACGAGCTGGGGCATGTAAAGGCCAACTGCCCCAAGAACCCCAACAGATTACAGTTCATTGCACCGGAATCACACCAGAGGTCCACAGGCCCAGATACCTCCCAGATACCCTTGGAGCGGAGGGAAACTGTGAGTGTGGGCGGGAAGAAGGTCACCGCGTGGAGGGACACCGGAGCACAAGTGTCAGCTATCCATGCTTCCTTAGTGGACCCCAATTTAATCAACCCAGAGATCCAAGTGACGATTCAACCCTTCAAGTCCAACTCTTTCAATTTGCCTACAGCCAAGTTGCCTGTCCAGTACAAGGGCTGGTCAGGAATGTGGACTTTTGCAGTCTATGATGATTATCCCATCCCCATGCTGTTGGGGGAAGACTTGGCCAATCATGTGAAGCAGGCCAAGAGGGTGGGAATGGTCACCCGCAACCAGGCTAAACAAGCCGTGAGGCCTAGCTCTGTTCCGGAAACTTCTATCAGGACCCAGTCAGAGGTGATGGACCTGGACCCCAGGCCAATGTCTGCAACAGCAGTAGTGGATCCAGTCCCAGAGACCCAGACGGAACCAGTCCCAGAACCGGAACCAGCCGAACAACCAACACCAGACCCCGTGTCAGCACTGAATCCAGTACTTGCAACCTCAACACCAGAGGGCCCCACCGAACCTGAACTGGCAGCAGCCGATAACCCTACACAAGAGGCTCAGCCGGAGCCTGAATCCCAACATAGTGCACCAGCGGAGAGCGGTTCACAGTCAACAGAAACAGCTCCATCCCCTATATCGCTTCCAGAGGGACCAAGCCTAGGTCCACAATCCCATGAGGAACTGATGTCTCCAGCATCAAGGGAACAGTTCCAGACCGAACAGGAAGCAGATGAAAGCCTCCAGAGAGCTTGGACGGCGGCACGGAGCAACCCACCGCCTCTCAGCTCTTCTAATCGATCCAGGTTTGTTGTAGAAAGAGGACTTTTATACAAGGAAACTCTTTCTGGGGGACACCAGGAAGACTGGCATCCTCAGAGACAGTTGGTAGTTCCAACTAAATACCGGGCCAAGCTCTTGAGCTTAGCCCATGATCACCCTAGTGGCCATGCTGGGGTGAACAGGACCAAAGACCGTTTGGGGGGGTCATTCCACTGGGAGGGAATGGGCAAGGATGTTTCTACCTATGTCCAGTCTTGTGAGGTGTGCCAAAGAGTGGGAAAACCCCAAGACCAGGTCAAAGCTCCTCTCCAGCCACTCCCCATCATTGAAGTTCCATTTCAGCGAGTAGCTGTGGATATTCTGGGTCCTTTTCCGAAAAAGACACCCAGAGGAAAGCAGTACATACTGACTTTCATGGATTTTGCCACCCGATGGCCGGAAGCAGTAGCTCTAAGCAACACCAGGGCTAAAAGTGTGTGCCAGGCACTAGCAGACATTTTTGCCAGGGTAGGTTGGCCCTCCGACATCCTCACAGATGCAGGGACTAATTTCCTGGCAGGAACTATGAAAAACCTTTGGGAAGCTCATGGGGTAAATCACTTGGTTGCCACTCCTTACCATCATCAAACAAATGGCATGGTGGAGAAGTTTAATGGAACTTTGGGGGCCATGATACGTAAATTCGTAAATGAGCACTCCAATGATTGGGACCTAGTATTGCAGCAGTTGCTCTTTGCCTACAGAGCTGTACCACATCCCAGTTTAGGGTTTTCCCCATTTGAACTTGTATATGGCCGTGAGGTTAAGGGGCCATTGCAGTTGGTGAAGCAGCAATGGGAGGGATTTACACCTTCTCCAGGAACTAACATTCTGGACTTTGTAACCAACCTACAAAACACCCTCCGAACCTCTTTAGCCCTTGCTAGAGAAAACTTACAGGATGCTCAAAAAGAGCAAAAAGCCTGGTATGATAAACATGCCAGAGAGCGTTCCTTCAAAGTAGGAGACCAGGTCATGGTCTTAAAGGCGCTCCAGGCCCATAAAATGGAAGCATCGTGGGAAGGGCCATTCGTGGTCCAGGAGCGCCTGGGAGCTGTTAATTATCTCATAGCATTCCCCACCTCCAACCGAAAGCCTAAGGTGTACCATATTAATTCTCTAAAGCCCTTTTATTCCAGAGAATTAAAGGTTTGTCAGTTTACAGCCCAGGGAGGAGATGACGCTGAGTGGCCTGAAGGTGTTTACTACGAAGGGAAATGTGCTGGTGGTGTGGAAGAGGTGAACCTCTCCATGACCCTTGGGCGTATGCAGCGACAGCAGATCCAGGAGCTGTGCACTAGCTACGCGCCAACGTTCTCAGCCACCCCAGGACTGACTGAACGGGCATACCACTCCATTGACACAGGTAATGCTCACCCAATTAGGGTCCACCCTTACCGGGTGTCTCCTCAAGCTAAAACTGCTATAGAACGGGAGATCCAGGATATGTTACAGATGGGTGTAATCCGCCCCTCTGAAAGTGCATGGGCATCTCCAGTGGTTCTAGTTCCCAAACCAGATGGGGAAATACGTTTTTGCGTGGACTACCGTAAGCTAAATGCTGTAACTCGCCCAGACAACTATCCCATGCCACGCACAGATGAACTATTAGAGAAACTGGGAAGGGCCCAGTTCATCTCTACCTTGGACTTAACCAAGGGGTACTGGCAGGTACCGCTAGATGAATCTGCCAAGGAAAGGTCAGCCTTCATCACACATCTCGGGCTGTATGAATTTAATGTACTCCCTTTCGGGCTGCGAAATACACCCGCCACTTTCCAAAGACTTGTAGATGGTCTCCTAGCGGGATTAGGAGAATATGCAGTCGCCTACCTTGACGATGTGGCCATATTTTCGGATTCCTGGGCAGACCACCTGGAACATCTACAAAAAGTCCTTGAGCGCATAAGGGAGGCAGGACTAACTGTTAAGGCTAAGAAGTGTCAAATAGGCCTAAACAGAGTGACTTACCTTGGACACCAGGTGGGTCAAGGAACTATCAGCCCCCTACAGGCCAAAGTGGATGCTATCCAAAAGTGGCCTGTCCCAAAGTCAAAGAAACAGGTTCAATCCTTCTTAGGCTTGGCCGGTTATTACAGACGATTTGTACCGCACTACAGCCAAATCGCTGCCCCACTGACAGACCTAACCAAAAAGAAACAGCCAAATGCTGTTCAGTGGACCGGAAGGTGTCAGAAGGCCTTTAACAAGCTTAAAGCGACACTCATGTCTGACCCTGTACTAAGGGCCCCAGACTTTGACAAACCGTTCCTAGTAACCACAGATGCATCCGAGCGTGGTGTGGGAGCAGTTTTAATGCAGAAAGGACCTGATCAAGAATTCCACCCTGTAGTGTTTCTCAGCAAAAAACTGTCTGAGAGGGAAAGCAACTGGTCAGTCACTGAAAAAGAATGTTATGCCATTGTCTACGCTCTGGAAAAGCTACGCCCATATGTTTGGGGACGGCGTTTCCACCTGCAAACCGACCATGCTGCACTAAAGTGGCTTCACACCATCAAAGAAACTAACAGAAAACTTCTTCGGTGGAGTTTAGCTCTCCAAGATTTTGATTTCGACATCCAACACATCTCAGGAGCTTCTAACAAAGTGGCTGATGCACTCTCCCGTGAAAGTTTCCCAGAATCAACTGGTTAAAATCGTCCTTGAGATGTGGAAAATATTGTTAGTCTTTATGTACTTGGTAGTATATTTAGAGATGCATGTGTCTTATTAACTCTGTTTTCCTAGAGCTCCAGGAAGAAATCCCAGCCAGTGTTTCACCCTAGCTGAGATTTGGGGGGCGTGTCATAAATATAAAGGGAAGGGTAAACCCCTTTGAAATCCCTCCTGGCCAGGGGAAAGCTCCTCTCACCTGTAAAGGGTTAAGAAGCTAAAGGTAACCTCGCTGGCACCTGACCAAAATGACCAATGAGGAGACAAGATACTTTCAAAAGCTGGGAGGAGGGAGAGAAACAAAGGGTTTGTGTGTCTGTCTGTAGTCGTCTTGGCCAGGGACAGAACAGGAATGGAGCCTTAGAACTTTTAGTAAGTAATCTAGCTAGGTATGTGTTAGATTATGATTTCTTTAAATGGCTGAGAAAAGAATTGTGCTGAATAGAATAACTATTTCTGTCTGTGTATCTTTTTTGTAACTTAAGGTTTTGCCTAGAGGGGTTCTCTATGTTTTTGAATCTAATTACCCTGTAAGATATCTACCATCCTGATTTTACAGGGGGGATTTCTTTATTTCTATTTACTTCTATTTTTTATTAAAAGTCTTCTTGTAAAACACTGAATGCTTTTTCATTGTTCTCAGATCCAAGGGTTTGGGTCTGTGGTCACCTATGCAAATTGGTGAGGCTTTTTATCCAACATTTCCCAGGAAAGGGGGAGTGCAAGTGTTGGGAGGATTGTTCATTGTTCTTAAGATCCAAGGGTCTGGGTCTGTAGTCACCTAGGCGAATTGGTGAGGCTTTTTACCAAACCTTGTCCAGGAAGTAGGGTGCAAGGTTTTGGGAAGTATTTTGGGGGGAAGGACGCGTCCAAACAGCTCTTCCCCAGTAACCAGTATTAGTTTGGTGGTGGTAGCGGCCATTCCAAGGATAACGGGGGTAATATTTTGTACCTTGGGGAAGTTTTGACCTAAGCTGGTAAAGATAAGCTTAGGAGGTTTTTCATGCAGGTCCCCACATCTGTACCCTAGAGTTCAGAGTGGGGGAGGAACCTTGACAGTAACAGAAAGTGTTTGTGTTATATTTGTACAGAAAAAGCTGAGTTTCAAATGATGGCCGGATGAACGTTTGCCATCATTACAACATTAATGGTCACATTCTGCCCCCAATTATGTGTGCAAAGCACTCATGAAGTCAGTGGAGTTGCGTCTGATAGAAGAATGTAGCCTTAATTTTCCATCTTTGTAAGCAAAACAGTGACTGTCGCCGATTAGGTAGAAAAATATGAAGTAACGTCAAAAATGATAGCTAGTTCATGCATTAATGAATATTTTTGTCCACCCAGTACAGGAAATAAGAGGCTTGTGGACTAAAAGATCATCATTTGTCCATCCTTTTGCTTCAATTTTCTGAACAGTTCTTTCAGCACTAAATGCTTTTAAACATCTGTCAGTAACATATAATAGTCTTTATGGAATAGAAAAACAAGTTTTTACTGCATGGGAACAAATTTAGCAGCTATACTAAGCAGTTAAAACTACTGTTTAGTCCATATGTAGATTTCCTCATGCAGCCATAAAAGCTTGGATTGCTTCAGCCTTAACCTCAAGAATAAGAATCATTTTAAATGAAAGGGAAAATGAAGTAAGTGAGAGAGAGCAAGAGAAACGGAGTGGGGGCTGACGAACAGCTAAGCATCCCACAGAAGAAGCAAGTCAATAAACAGTGTAATTACTAATTCATTCAGGAACAAAAATAATGGCTTTCTAAAGTGAAATGACCAAATCCAATAACTAACAGTTTGTCAGGGCAATAATAATGGTATTTGTATCTCTTTTAATTGGCTTTAACCTTTCCCTTTATGTTTGAACTATTAAAAAATTAAACAGGAAAGTATTTAGATAGACAGACTTACGTCAGTGCATGGCTCACTCTCTTTTAATGAGGTCAAGGTAATAAAGAGTCTGAGCAGATCCAGCAGCCTGGTTGATGAATGACTGTCTTCCATTGCAGGTATAGAATATTGTACTTGACTTTTTGCTGCTGTTGATTGTGTATGAAGACATCGGTTTCTATCCATAGGGAAAAGAAATCTTGAGTCTTCTGTGTGCCTGCTCACACAAACATGGATGAGTTCCAGTTTCAAGGCACATGAAGGTTTTAAGCCATTAAGGGAGATAACATCTCTTTAAGATGTAATTGGTAAAATCATGTGAGAAAAGTGCAGTACTGTATCTGACAGACTGACTCAGTCACACACAGCGGTGCTATGATCAGCATTTATCTGCTGATATGGCATTCTTCTAATGAAGAGCCAAACATCTTAGATAAAAAAGTGGCAACTTTATTTAAATCACTAATACCAAAGGTCAGGTGGAAGGCAGTCCTTGCCAATTTTTCTTTCCCAGGTGCCTCAGTTCATTGGACACCTAAAAAAGTGTCCTGGCTGTCTGGCCTGGCTGAAAGCATTGTTATGCCCCCATCTCCTTTGGACACAATTTTGTGGGTCAATTAGGGTTGCCAATATTGCATTTCAAAAATAAGGGACTGCTTTCTTAGCATGCCCACCACACTCCTCCCGATATTTATTATTTTTATTATTATTTTATTTTATTTTAATAGTAATAAATAATCAGTGCTCACCTACATTCACCAGAGATATTTCTTGCTGCTTTTTGCAGCACTCAGCCAACTCCTGATCTTGTTGTAAAGAGATGAAGAAATAAGGGATTTCTAGGGTCAATGCAGTTCACCCTAACTGCTAACGTAGGAGAGGCATGATCTCCTGGTTAAGCCACGCCAGTCACCACCTGCCTTGCTTCTGCTTGGGCTGGTGATCACTCAGCAGAACATGCTCTGCCCCATACATGCTACTACAATGTGTTAACAATTAGTGCTATAATATGTTCCTATTTGGGTGCAGTGGGGGATAACTTACCTTTAGAGAGATCTGAAAGTTGCTTGTACACTCTAGCCTGCATTGTGTTGGCTCTAAAGTTGCTACCTGTGTCAGACTATTGTACCCTAATCATCCTCTGTAATAGGGTATGGGGGGAAGATAAAGTAATATTCAGGCAGATAATGAGGACAAATAACTAAAGCATACAGACCTGTAGCCTTAAAATTCCACCTGTCCTGCAGGTGATTTGCACTGAATAGCACCAAATTCCTTTAATAAAAATAACCCTTTCTTTTGGACAGGTGGAATTTCATAGCTTAAGTTCTGTAAATGAAAGAGAATCCTTATTAGCTCTTGATCCCATTTTAATTCTTAATTTTCTATGCTTCTTTAAGTCAATTTTCTTCCACTGAAAAAATATCAGAAGTTAAAATCTGAAGCTGGACAAACAAGAATCCCGTGGCTCACATCACATGTGCAATGCAATTTATACAGCAAGCAGCATTGTCTAAGAATAGAATTGTAAGGACATGCATGAATGCTGACTGTATTCCTGTGGGAAATGGAAGCTTCATAAGGAAAGGAGTAAGCCTCTTCTAGAAAGTTAGGATGAAAATCAACATTAAAGGGATATGAGATAACATTCTCATGTAGTCACCTTACTTACTAAACTTACCTTCAACTTACTAAAAATATCTTCACAATAAATTCCCTAGAGAAAATCCTTTAAAAAAATTAATGATATAAGTGCTGCTTCTGTGGGAGACCATTACATTGTTTGTACGTAAGTTTTATTAACAATTCACAATTAGGTATTTTTATGATACTTTTAAGATAGTGAATTATGATGACTGAAAATACCCTCCAGCTTAATTGAGAACCATTATGTGTAGTAATTGCCACTGATTTCTGCAAACAGTCATTTTTCTCTGGCCTATTAACATAATTTGAATTTTTAATTGCACTTCATAATTGTCTGTTGGAGTTAACAAACAAGCACATTTGCCAAAGTGTTTAAGAACAAAACCCCAAATGGACTGAATAGTGATGTAGTGTTATTATTAACAGACCTTGTTAGAACACTCCAGTATGTCAGTTTTTGATGGGGGCATGACTTTTAGCAATAAAAGAGCACTTTGGATTTTCCACTCATCACTCCATTAATTGTAGATAATGCTGCATCTTCTTGAAAATTTGTGTGGCTATTTGCTATTTTTCCTTTGTTTTCTTTTACTTCTTGGTAAATGATCTCCAATGTAGTTACAGAGAATCAGCTTTCCAACTCTGTACATTTAAGGAGTTCTATCCCCAAAATATATACAGTTACCCTAAACGAAGAAATTTGACGCAAACTTAGATTGTAATCTCTCTGAGGCAGGGACCATCCTTGTTTTGTGTTTTTACAGCACCTAGCACAATAGGGCTTGGTCTGTTAGGTGCATTAGATCTTTTAGGTGCTAGAGTAATGCAAATCATAACTTGTAATTATTATAATTTGTGCATTAAAGACCCTTTTACAATATGGTTTGGGGTTTCTACAGACTAGATCAGAAAGCTCCCAGAGATTTGTTTTAAAATTAGTTATTATTTCTCATTCTTTTCATTTTTCACTTCTCCCTCTGATGCATGAATACTTGTCAACATGATATCACATTATCATCCAGGTCAAAGGGGCCAATTTCCGATTGATATGGTATTGCAAAAGCCTGGGGCTGAATGCCCACAAACCTCACATCCACTAACAACCTTCCTCCACTACTTCCTGTTTTGTTAAAGCTTCAGATGACCTTCACTTAACTGCAAACAGAGGAATGTTTTGCTTAGTATGTGCATTTCATGTACATGTTTCTTTATTTCTTAACAGCATACTGAAAACATAAAAGAGGCTGGGGAGTACAAGGAAGTTGATTTCATGTGGTCTCATGGCAAGCTTCCTAACTGGGCAGCCAGCAACAAGCATCAATTCAAATTCCGCAAGTGAAATCCTGGCCCCATTGAAGCCAACGGAAAAACTCTCATTGACTTCAGTGGGATTAAGATTTCATCCCTAAAGTTTATATCTGTTTCTCTTATTAGGCATCATCTTTGTGTACTCTGATATGGTCTTGCCACAATTATTATTTCTACAACAGTTATTATTTTGATCTGTTCAGGAAATCCTTGTTTTACCAGCTACAAACAATTTAAGATAGTAGCCTCTAAAAGATTGATCCTGGATCCCCATCTCTACATGAGTAGTCACATATGTATTTATTTAATTACTTATATATTGCACATGAATGTACCGGTCCTAAACTCTTGGCATATTTGCTATCAATTAAAAATACAGTTGTATTAAAGGAAAAGCATAATCCCCAAAAGCAGAAAACAATTTACCCAAGTCAACCCAACCCAATTTATTCATGTGATAAACTTCCTCAAAATCAGTGAAACTACTGCATGTAAGGACTACTGAATTGCGCAAGGGTTTGCAGGTTCTGAAATACTAAACATTTAAGAAAGGTGAAAGGGTATTTTCCCTTGGCCAATTTTTAGTGTAAAAAATGTACATCAGGGCTTCATCAGTGTGTTTATTTAAAGGCTGGGATGTAGTGAGGTGACAGCAGCTTGAAAATCCAGTCCTGGTTTCTGAATCGGGAATGCTATCAAATTCTCCATAGTCTTCAAACTGAAAACTCAAAGCCCTATTTAAGTATCTTTAGAAAAATGTCATGGCAGTGATCTTTACAATATTAGCTATAGGCAAGACACGTTAGTCGGGGAAAAGGCATTTTTCTGGATTGGAAATGTCAGTACTGTTTATATAAATGCTTTTAAGCAGGCTCATGCTTCTTCATAACTTTTCAGAAGTTAGGCAAGGGATCATGCTACTGCTCTAAACTAATTCATTCAGTGAAGTTGCTACTGCTTAATGCAATTTTGTGCCTGTAAGCAAGGCATATATTACACAAATGGCAGCAGTTAGCAATCTTTTCTGACACGTTTATCCTTTCAGACTGAAACTCACTGTCTTATTACCGTTATTTTTTTTTCCCATTACATGATCACATACTGATGGCCATTTAAAACTTAAAGAAACCACAGTAACTGAGAAATTTCTAGCCATTCCTATTTCTGTCACCCTTCTGTACACAACTTGTTTTAAACTAGTTTCTAGTACTGTAGCATTTAGACTGAGGGCCTTCAGGTAATCTTCTCAATTAGTCTCTGGGGCTTTAGAGAACAGGAAAGTGCAATTCTCTTAACAGTAGCTGAAATTATAGGTTCAGGCTAAAATTACGGTCAGGGCCGTCTTTACGCATATGCAAAGTACGCAGCTGTATAGGGCACCAAGAAATTAGGGGCACCAAATTTCCTGGTGCCCTGCGCAGCTGTGTGCTGCTCCAGTCCCTGCTCCGGCTCTTCCCCAAGGCCCCCGCCACGCTGTGCTCCGCACCAGTCCCACCCTCCACCCCTCTGAGCTCTGCAGCCGGGCTGGGCCCACACTCACCAACGGGAGTGCAGCGACCCGGCCTCAGCCGTGCTGTTGGTGAGTGCTGGGGGGTGGTTACTCCCTGCCCCCCAAGCCAGAACCCACCTGGTCCCCACGGAGGCCTGGAGCCAGCCCCCCCAGCCCTTCTCTGGTGCGGGGGGCAGGGCTGCATAGGGCTCCAGAATTGCTAGGGACGGCCCTGATTAAGGTACAGGCTTTAACCAATCTGACAAAAAAACAGATACAGAGAGAGACAAATCCTGGACCTTTTGGATTATTATAGGGCTGGTAAATATGTGATGTTCTTTTAGAAGACAATTGTGTGACTTCCATTTTTGGGAATTAAGGTAATAACTATTCTTTTTATCCATCTGGCAGGTGACACATCAGTCCCTGTATGTTTGCCTCTCTGTATATCTGTCCTCTCCATCTTCCCGTACTCATCTGCATTCCGAATAAACTCCAAAACACTCTGTTCAATCTATGTAGAAACTTGAATGAGAAGTCATGGAAAAAGCAAAAAAATCATCTGGTGTTGTTTGTTCGTTTGTTTTTTTGCCTTGAGCCAATTGTTTATTCATTCAACTATCAAATAATTTCACTGAGATTTATTATTTTCGTCTGTGAAATTTGACCTCATGCATTTATAATTAAAAAGGGTGCATAGTAGTAAATAGGTGTATTTGTCATTAAAAATTTGTTAGCAATATAAATGAGAAAACAATAATTAGTTTATAAACAGCTGACACTTACTTGGTTTGTTGTATTGGTATTTTAATTGGAGAAAACACTGTTTAATCATATCAATATTTAGCCAAGAAAGTCCACAGCTGCAGACTTAGCATCTGGATCTAAACTTTCCAAAAGTTTGAGGGTATTAAGAGAGAATGTTTTGATTCAGCCTCTTATACATGTAGAGGCAACTACAAAACTTTTGAATTTGAATGTTCCCAAAATTTACTGGCGGGTAAAATTCAGGTGTCTCACATGTCAACCAAATGAATGGAAAAGGTCTTTTAGTGTTCTTTTCTCCCCTTGTTGCATAAGTGTCAAACAAAGCTGATTCGTCATGCTTTTGTGTGGGAGAAAGGGGGAGCTTCTTGAAGAATAGGGAAGAAAATAATCATTACTTGAATTATTTGTTGTCTTTATGTAAGATTAAGATAGGTTTTAGGAATTGTCATATCCAGTTTTATGATTTTATTAAATTATTATTATTTCAGTCAGCATAAGCTGTAGTGTAGACTTAGCATTAGTTTTTCAGACCTCAAGAACAGCTCTGTGTAAGCTCAAAAGCTTGTCTCTCTCACCAACAGAAGTTGGTCCAATAAAAGATATTCCCTCACCCACCTGCTCCCCCTTTTCTAGATCATTTATGAACATGTTGAACAACATAGGTTCCAGTACAGATCCTGGCGGGGACCCTGCTATTTACCCCATTCTATTGTGAAAACAAATTATTTATTCCTACCCTTTAACCAGGTACTGATCCATGAGAGGACTTCCCCTCTTATCCCATGACTGCTTTCTTTGCTTAAGAGCCTTTGGTGAAGGACCTTGTCAAAGACTTTCTAAAAGTCCAAGTACACTGTATCAACTTAATCACCCATGTCCATATGCTTGTTGACTCCCTCAAAAAATTCTAATAGATTGGTGAGTCATGATTTCCCTTTACAAAAGCTGTGTTGACTCTTTCCCAACATACCGTGTTTATCTATGTCTGATAATTTTCATGAATATATATAGATATATGTACTTTTCTTTCACATCACAGGTTGCACGCGTAGAAACTTAGGTGTAGAAAAATTGAGTTTATCATATATAGATGAACAGATATTTGGTAATTATTGGGTGGAGTATGTAGCATGTGTTGCTTCGATACATGCTACTCTTTATTGTGTGTTGCAAAGGGAAATTATATTGTGTCAGCACCCTTTTCTAACTCAGTGTGAGTAGATGGTCTGTAAGATGTGTAGAAGGGTGATGTAAGTTTTTTTTGGGGAGGGATATTGGGATTGGGGTTTCTATTTTGTTTTTATTTTTTGGCTGGGGATCAGAGAGAGAGATGTTGGTACATCTATTTTTTCCCAAATATTTTTAGCTTAAATGGCTGATTTCATTGTACTTTTTTGTTTGACATATGAGCATATAACTCACTCCTGAAGTTGTGTATCACATCCGGATAGAATCCTAATGGAAATTACATTTGAAATAGTTTACTTGGGTTATCAGGTACAGGCAATTGGGCATGCTCAGTTTTCTTCTGCCATATTTCAACTTAAGGATAAGAAACAATCTCATACTTTTAAGCATGCTTTTTTCTGTTAGATAGCTCTGTTGACTGAATTTTTGACAGTGAAAATGTGTACAGTTATACTCAATCCACTCTCACTCACTGGTTTTCTTCCTGAAGTCTCTGAGTGGGTTTAGTTATGACTTATAACTTGAGCATGGCATTTTGGGAGAAACTGAAAAAGTAGTATAAATGTAAAAATATACAGCTCATTCTGTCTTTGAAATTGTTGGTGTGAAAAGAGTGTTTTATTTAAACAAGGTCTGCTTCAACCTTGATTGACTTGCAGTAAATTGCCTGGTACGAGAGGCAAAAGGAAGTGGATAGAAAAATGGCAATCAGCACCAAATGTTTCACATATTGATTGACAAGCACCAGAGATGTGTTAGAGTAAGATAAATTGGCCAACAGGGCCCATCTTGACAGCTCCTGAGATGGGAAAATTGTTCCTGTTAATTTGCCGCTGGGACCTTGTCATTTATTGGGATATACATTTGAGTTTCTTCTAATTGTATAAACAAAGTTTGGATTCCTATGTAGCATAGTTCAACCTCTGTTAGGTAATTTTTTTTGTCTGCACTTTTTCTGAGCTGTATTTGTAAACGGCTTTAAGATTGGGGAGAAGGGAGTCACTTAAAGAAGCAGTTTAGCCTGAAATGCAGTGCATTATTCTACTGTCATTATGGATTGAACCTTAGGACCAGTTTGACTTCAGTGGGGGTTTAGCCTGAGTGAGAAGAGCATAACAGGGCCCCAAATCATGTTCGTAGGATAGTCACATCCAGATTTATACTACTTCATCCTAGCAAATTTAATCATTACTATAATGAAAAGATTTCTTACCTTTTTAACACATCTCATTTTGTACTTGCAAATGCCTTTTAATAAGGTTACAGGTTTTTTTAGTACTGCAGGGTAAAACTCCCTTTTCTATAAAGAAGTCTTTTCATCTTTGCAATTTCTTTTCATTAAAAGGATATTTTATCTTTTTAATTTCCTGTACTGCTTTCCCAATGTCCCCATTAATTATAGTGGCACCCGCTAGTGCTGAGATAGTTAATGGTCTGACAGCCTTTACATTGGAATCTTCCATTTAGAAGGGTTTGACTTGGTCTATAAAAATTTGATGTAAAGTGAAATTTAACATAAATATTCTCAGCTCAGGAGTCAATGTTTGTTCATTTTCTTTTTATTTTCCTTTTTTTAATCCAGCAGATTCCGGTGTTAATTTATAGCATGTCCAAGGAGAGAGGATGCTTTTTTTGGTGTTTTGTTTTATCTTTAATCCTCAGACTCTCAACTCAACAGTGGCTTTAAAAAGAATGAAATTGTACACACCATTATTCCAAGTTGGGGACTGGTCAGAATTTTATTTATTTTTCATTTATACTGGTCATTTGTGGCTAGATTCTGGTGTTGCCACAAACCCTGTGTATGGTGGGGCAGTGCATAGGTGTGCTGTCCCAGAAACAGCACAGGGAAGGAACTGGGTATGCAAGTCTTTCAGCAGACATAGTGCCAGATTTTTAAAAGTATTTAGGTGCCTAAAGATTCAGATAGATTCCTAGTAGGATTTTCAGAAGCACTTAAGCACTTCAGATTAATTTCAGTGGGAGGTAGGCACCTTGGCACTTTTGAAAATCCCGGTAGACACCCATCTACTTACATACCCCAAAATTCCACTGAAGTCAATGTGGACTGTATAAGCCCTGGTCTACCCTAGGACTTTAGGTCGAATTTAGCAGTGTTAAATCGATGTAAACCTGCACCCGTCCACATGATGAAGCCCTTTATTTCGACTTAAAGGGCTCTTAAAATCGATTTCCTTACTCCACCCCTGACAAGTGGATTAGCGCTTAAATCGGCCTTCCCGGTTCAAATTTCATAGAATCATAGAATATCAGGGTTGGAAGGGACCTCAGGAGGTCATCTAGTCCAACCCCCTGCTCAAAAGCAGGACCCATCCCCAATTAAATCATCCCAGCCAGGGCTTTGTCAAGCCTGACCTTAAAAACTTCTAAGGAAGGAGATTCCACCACCTCCCTAGGCAACGCATTCCAGTGTTTCACCACCCTCCTAGTGAAAAAGTTTTTCCTAATATCCAACCTAAACCTCCCCCACTGCAACTTGAGACCATTACTCCTTGTCCTGTCCTCTTCCACCACTGAGAATAATCTAGAACCATCCTCTCTTGAACCACCTCTCAGGTAGTTGAAAGCAGCTATCAAATCCCCCCTCATTCTTCTCTTCCGCAGACTAAACAATCCCAGTTCCCTCCGCCTCTCCTCATAAGTCATGTGTTCCAGACCCCTAATCATGTTTGTTGCCCTTCGCTGGACTCTTTCCAATTTATCCACATCCTTCTTGTAGTGTGGGGCCCAAAACTGGACACAGTACTCCAGATGAGGCCTCACCAATGTCGAATAGAGGGGGACGATCACGTCCCTCGATCTGCTCGCTATGCCCCTACTTATACATCCCAAAATGCCATTGGCCTTCTTGGCAACAAGGGCACACTGCTGACTCATATCCAGCTTCTCGTCCACTGTCACCCCTCGGTCCTTTTCCGCAGAACTGCTGCCCAGCCATTCGGTCCCTAATCTGTAGCTGTGCATTGGGTTCTTCCGTCCTAAGTGCAGGACCCTGCACTTATCCTTTTTGAACCTCATCAGATTTCTTTTGGCCCAATCCTCCAATTTGTCTAGGTCCCTCTGTATCCTATCCCTGCCCTCCAGCGTATCTACCACTCCTCCCAGTTTAGTATCATCCGCAAATTTGCTGAGAGTGTAATCCACACCATCCTCCAGATCATTTATGAAAATATTGAACAAAACCGGCCCCAGGACCGACCCCTGGGGCACTCCACTTGACACCGGCTGCCAACTAGACATGGAGCCATTGATCACTACCCGTTGAGCCCGACAATCTAGCCAACTTTCTACCCACCTTATCATCCATTCATCCAGCCCGTACTTCTTTAACTTGCTGACAAGAATACTGTGGGAGACCGTATCAAAAGCTTTGCTAAAGTCAAGAAACAATACATCCACTGCTTTCCCTTCATCCACAGAACCAGTAATCTCATCATAGAAGGCGATTAGATTAGTCAGGCATGACCTTCCCTTGGTGAATCCATGCTGACTGTTCCTGATCACTTTCCTCTCATGTAAGTGCTTCAGGATTGATTCTTTGAGGACCTGCTCCATGATTTTTCCGGGGACTGAGGTGAGGCTGACTGGCCTGTAGTTCCCAGGATCTTCCTTCTTCCCTTTTTTAAAAGTTGGCACTAGATTAGCCTTTTTCCAGTCATCCGGGACTTCCCCCGTTTGCCACGAGTTTTCAAAGATAATGGCCAATGGCTCTGCTATCACAGCCGCCAGTTCCTTTAGCACTCTCGGATGCAACTCGTCCGGCCCCATGGACTTGTGCACGTCCAGCTTTTCTAAATAGTCCCTAACCACCTCTTTCTCCACAGAGGGCTGGCCATCTATTCCCCATGTTGTGATGCCCAGCGCAGCAGTCTGGGAGCTGACCTTGTTAGTGAAGACAGAGGCAAAAAAAGCATTGAGTACATTAGCTTTTTCCACATCCTCTGTCACTAGGTTGCCTCCCTCATTCATTAAGGGGCCCACACTTTCCTTGGCTTTCTTCTTGTTGCCAACATACCTGAAGAAACCTTTCTTGTTACTCTTAACATCTCTCGCTAGCTGCAGCTCCAGGTGAGATTTGGCCCTCCTGATTTCATTCTTACATGCCCGAGCAATATTTTTATACTATTCCCTGGTCATATGTCCAACCTTCCACTTCTTGTAAGCTTCTTTTTTATGTTTAAGATCCGCTAGGATTTCACCGTTAAGCCAAGCTGGTCGCCTGCCATATTTACTATTCTTTTGACACATCGGGATGGTTTGTCCCTGTAACCTCAACAGGGATTCCTTGAAATACAGCCAGCTCTCCTGGACTCCTTTCCCCTTCATGTTAGCCCCCGAGGGGATCCTACCCATCCGTTCCCTGAGGGAGTCGAAGTCTGCTTTCCTGAAGTCCAGGGTCCGTATCCTGCTGCTTACCTTTCTTCCCTGTGTCAGGATCCTGAACTCAACCAACTCATGGTCACTGCCTCCCAGATTCCCATCCATTTTTGCTTCCCCTACTAATTCTTCAGCTTTGACATGGGGTGAAGATCAACTGGTGCGCTTGTATGCACATTTACAAGATATATGGTAACTACATATCTGAAGTCTGAATTTAATCTCTTCACTGGAAGATTTCTCTGGCATGAACATTCAAAGCATATTAGCTGATACAGGTTCACAAGCAGAGAAATTACATTTCTTTCTTCCCAGCTTTTAAATTACAGTTTGAATTAAAGTTTGAAATTCAGTCCAGGCGAGGTCCCAAGCAAGTCTCTGGGGGTGAATTTCTCCCAAATTATGTCCTGATTTTTAGGACTTTGTTTTTATCCACAGCAATGGTAGAAGGAGCTCCAAGACAATGCCTTATATATAGTTCAATTATAATGATATATGAATAGCTTGCTAACGCCTTATTTTATGGTGATCATGTTAATGCTTGCTTTCTTGATTAAATGTACAAGTGGATTTGTCCATTTCATCTTATTCTTATGATTGGCTAAATCAGAAGTACAGTAAACGTAGAGCACAAAATTTGACTTTAGTGAATGGTGAAAAAAAATCACTGGAACAAATTATTGTTTTCCAGCTATGAAGATATCATTAAGCATATGCCAAGTAATCAGCTTGCAAGTGTAATACGTTCATGAAGGAAAGGAGTGTTCTAATCTTATTCAGTGATGTTTTTCCCAAGACAGCAACAGCTTTTATAAAATGAGGGTTATATCTTCTCATTATGGAATCTAATCTCCCCAAAAGACATTCAACAGCTGCAAAACCCTAACATCTTTTAGTTGTAAATTGTTTTTATTATTTATCCTCATTTAACTAAAAAAGAAAGGGCTATCAGATGATTTAACAAGACAAGAATTTAGTGACTTTAGCTTTCGACAGCATCAGATAATTTCCTCACATGCTGATTTCTTTTGGATCTGTTTTCAGTATGAATCTCTGGTTCCCTTTAGTGTCCAAATTCTGCGCAAGTTTTACATAGGCCTTATGTAGATTGTGTAGGAAACGGAGAGTTTAATGCTGGTTATTAAAATTAATCATCTCTCTTTAGCACACATGTGGATTGTGATAGCTGACTTTCCTGTGCATTTTGAAAAAAGTTGTCAGTGAGTGATCATCCTCCAGATAGTAGATACTTTTCCATGCAAATGTTAGTAATAATAGTACTCTGCACTGATAAGGTAGTTTTCATATTCATAGCACTTCACAAACATGTTATCTTCACAAGTAAGTATTTCTATGCCTATTTTATAGAGGTTAATTCAGATTGCTCAAGGCCAGAGAATGTGAAAGGAGTAGAAGAAGGACTCGAACTCAGGACTCAGGCTGGATCAAAGTCACTGAGCCACCTGTGTGCACTTTTTCACTCTCCCTCTGTCAAAGATCAAAGGTGCTACATATATTCCATTGAATATTGTGACTGTTTCTGATTTTTGAAAAGAAAACATGCTCAATATGGAAATATTTTACTATTTAATTTCTAATTCTCTCTGTCTTTTATACTTAGTTTTTCTTTGGTCTTTAAAAATAAATGACTTTTGTTTGGTAGTTGTTAGATAATTTAATGATTCATTTGGAGAGAACTTTGTACGCAGTTTCTCCTTCACTGCAGGCAAAGTCTGCTTAGAATAATGAGCAATGCAAACCCAGTTAAACTTCTTTTGTTATTTTCGTGAATATTATCTTAACTTCTCTTTTACCTGTTCCTTGAAATTTGAAATTACAGATTCCTTTTTTAGTTTCAGGCCTGAGGTCCTGCAAACTTAGATATTAAATTAATCTTCAGCCTTAAGAGGAAGTAGCATGACTCCAGCAGAATTGCAAATGAGAAATTATCTATTTTTATTAAGACCTCTACAAAAATCCTTATCCTTAACACCACCATGTGCAGTTCAGTTTATAAATTGGGCAAATGTCAGTCCTACACCGTTATGATAATTGTCTAGGATCCTGTTTGACTAAAGAATTATATATGTATTATGCTGATAACGGGTTTCAGAAATTTCAGAACCTAGCAAAAAACAGTTTGTTACAATAAATCATATCATGTCATTCTAAATCACCTTGGAGAAAGATGAACATTTCCAGGAGCAGAAGTACAAACTGTGGATGATACTTTGCTACCTTATTCATTTTGAGAATTTTCTTATTACACAAGTAATCCCATCGATTTCATTGGGACCACTGGAAGCATAAGCACTACTCTGTGTGACTGAGACTGACTGAGCTGGGCCTTGCATAAATGATGTGTTTGTGTAATTCCAGTTAAAAAAAGCAAAGGATGGTTACTCACAAGACACTTTTTTTTTTTTTATATACACAAGACACAATTTGCCTGACTGGACCAGTCTAGCCTGTATTGTATTGTACTTGTACATGACTTCATGTTTTTGCGTTATCTTGACTCCATTCACACCATAGCAATGACTGGTGCTTATTTTGCATGACATACGCAATGAAAAGGCTAATCCCCAAGGCATGTTGTTTCCTTTGTTTTGTAAATCAGATCAGTTTATTTTAGAGTTCAGTGGTTGGCTCTTTAACAGTGAGGGCTATTAAAGCCATAGTAATGACTTATTTCTGCTGGTTCATTGTTGTTGTAAGTCATTTTGAATATTTTCTGTTTTCTCTGATTCTTTATTTTTGGCCACTGATTTAAGTATTAGGTTTTTGCTTCACCTCACACAATCACCTTCTGTGACTTCCTAGTGTGACACTGTGACCCAACCGCTGTTTCACCGCGCCTTGATGAGCCT
This sequence comes from Lepidochelys kempii, assembly GCF_965140285.1. Taxonomy (NCBI): domain Eukaryota; kingdom Metazoa; phylum Chordata; order Testudines; family Cheloniidae; genus Lepidochelys; species Lepidochelys kempii. The sequence goes on from NC_136387.1 coordinate 28,878,131, forward strand.
TTAGGAATTTAAGACCCACATTTTTAAAGGATTCAGTCATTGCTCCGCTGAGTGGAGCAATGTCTCACCCTTAGGCAGCCTGTTGCCTAGTGAAATTTTCAGTCCTCAGGTGGCACCATGCCGCCTAGGTGCCTTATAGAAGAGTGCCTGGGGACAGTTAAGCCTAAGAAAGGGATTTTCAGAAAGCAACCATCTGACTGAGGTACCACCTAAGTTAGCCCAGAGTGAAATGCAGAGGAGAGGTGCAAGGAAAGGAGAGATGTGCTTACACGTTTAAGTGGCTGACCCAGTGCACCTGGCTGTTGTGCCAGAGGTAAGTGCCTCTCTCCACTCAGGATCCTCAGCTGTGAACCCTCTCCTGGTGTTAGGAACCTAAGCCAGATCAGCTGCTTAAGTAGTCTATGCCATAGTATCCAAAACTGTCTTTCTCTCTCTCCTCCTTGCTTATGCTCAAAACCTCTCTGACACCCATGCTACATTCACCTGTGATCCTAGTTGTGTTTGTGCAGATGCTGCGCTGCCCATCCACCTATTGATAGCCTGGATCTGGCCTTCCTGTTGCAGGTCTGATGAGTGTCAGGTCTTAGGTGTGCTCAGGTCATGCCTCCGGAATTGGGCCTTGCTGGCAGGATAGGAATTCCCCTGCCTAGCTTCATCTTGAGCAGCTCATTAGCTGTGGGGTGTGACAGCAGTGCTTAGGCTGCTTTGAAAATGCTGACCCCCAGAAATTTAGAGGTGTTAGGCACCTAGCGGGGGTTAGGCAGTGCCTAAGCTGAAGATCTGAAAATGTCAGTGGCGTCTATGTGGTGGATTTAAGTGGTTATGTGTCTGTTTAGGCATCTAAACCCCTAGGCCCTAGGGACATCGATAAATCTGGAGTTTGGATAGGACTGGATTCCAAATCAGACTGTCTCCTCTTATGAAGACCTTATTTCTTCTTTCATGTGCACAGTGGTCACACTAAAAATATTTCTCTTAGTTCGACTGTTTTTGCCAGTGTGCTACTTTAAGAGATTGGAGATTTAGAAACATTTAAAGTAACTTTCCTCTGTCATACCTCTCAGCTGCCCCTTGCTTTAAATCCTGATTTACTCCTGTCTTCTCTCTTATTTTCAGACTTGTTCGCATCATTAAAAGCTGTATTATGAAATTTAAATGATAGGAAGTATCACTGATGCTAAAGAAATTGATCTCTCATAATCATTTAAAATTTTCTTCCCTACTTTTCTTGTATACCTCATTTTAGACCCTTCTCTAGTCTTGGCAGGTTGTGAAGTATGTGACAAAGAGGGCTTAATCAAGTTCTTTTTAGAGGTAAATTATTGCTGCTGCTGACAAACCAATAGGCTTACTATTGAGCAATGTCTCACCTTTCTCCTGGGAACTGAAAGGACATATTAGTCAGCTTCAGGAGCAAACAAGAATGTGAGGATTCAAACCCGGGCACTCCCATGTGAGAGCCCTTATTCCCTGGTTCTCCAGCTGGCCTCTTTTGAGTGTATATAAAGAGCAAATGCTGTTTCAGTTATAAAAATGGAGGCTGGTGTTACTAAACCAGAAAAAAGAAATTTTATTTTCTGGTAACCATTCTAATTTCATCACCATGGCTCAGAAAACTTATTTCCTAGTGCCAATTTTGACAGTACCTATTTAATTTATTGAATAGGACTTTTCTTAAGAGTGCCCAGCTTGAAAGTCGCCAATCATAAACAAATCCTTCTTTTCACAAGTATTTGAAACACAGCTTATTCATGCAAAACAGCTACTCGGTTAAAGAATGGCGGAGAGTCTGCTGAATGTGCTATACCTCAGGAAATTTTCACATTTATCTGCTTCCTGCATAATATATATTGCTGTGCACTGCAAAAACATGCATCTTATGTTATCTAATTGTTTCCTGACACATTTAGCAACATTTCACACTTTTTAAAGTGACATTAACATTGCTGACAGTGTAGGTGCTTCAATTAGGCTGGCTTTGAATTGGAGCCAGGATGCAGTGCATGTCCCCTAATCGTGCTCATAGAAGAAGAAGAAGAAAAAGATACGATTCACGGAAATGGGGACTTTGCCAATATTTTCACGTAGCTTCCTATTAATTGTGTCAATTCTGTGTGTATTTGCTCAGGAAAGGGTAGGGTAAGCTTCCTTTGTTATTTAAATCACCTCTAGTTGTAGGCCAAAATTGTCCACCACAGATACCCTCCATACTACTGCTTGATGTCCAGAGGCCTCCTTCCATACTATTACTTGATAAATGTGGTAGTTGCCGATAAGACCTTGGCAGTTGCTGTTTGAAAGTAATTTCTATTACAGTAGCACCACAGGTGGGTACAAAGTATAGGGAGTATCTGTATTTCCACAGAAATGCATGTTCTATTCAATGACTGAATGTCAACATTTGAATGTTTGCCACTATATTCAGCTCTCTTTATTATTATGGTATCAATTATAATGGGAATATCTCATCTTCTTTCCCCTCTGAAAATATTCTCCTCTCCCATTGGGTACCTTTCCAGTTCCCTGGCTGTCTGCATTTACCCTTCGGTTTCCCATGAGGTGTTATCGAGTTGATCATTTAAGAAATACTGATGTGAAAATTTCCCATCCTATTGTCCATCCTGTGCAGTAAAGTCCGTGCAGTTTCATTTTGACCTACATATAGGAAAAGAATATCATGTACATTTGTGTCCTGGTCCTCAGAAACAGACTATACAACAAAGATAGCTGGATTCAGTAAAAGACGTGCATTTAGTTATATTTGTGTATGATACAATATGTAAATGATGTGGACCATCCATGTTTATCCTGTATATGGAAGGATTGCATTTTAGATAACTACAAATTAGGTATGTCACAACCTCTCGATTATGAAGATTACCAGTTTTATAAAGCTACTGGAAATCTCATTTTGTTTATAAATGCCCTAAGCTATGGTAGGCTAATTTCTTGATGTCTTTCTAAGTGTAATTTTTCAGAGAAGATATGCTGTTTAACTACAAGAAGTCTTTGTGTAATATGTTGGAGATACATGTACTGGTGCAGCAAAAATCTGGGGAGACAGCTCATTTGTTAACCCCATAAATGAGATTCTTCAAATGAGAAAAGCCCAAGAATGCAAAGTTACAAATAAAATAAGCTTCATACTCTGTTTATCATTATTAAATCATAAAAGGTGATAGTCTTTCTAAAAAGATGTTTTATACAAATTCATAATTTACGATTCATCGTGGAATGAAAAAAATTGGGGGCAGGAGCAGCCTCCTGTTGACATTAATAGCAAAACTACAATTGACATCAGAGAGAGCCGAATTGATCACTTGGCCGTCTTTAGAGCACTGTACTCTCACTAACTCTGTGTCTCTCTTCTGTGTGTTGAATAAACAGGTCTCTAAAAAGACCAAGGGTTCAATCTCTGTCTCTGTAGGAAGTATAATATTTTTACATGGTACAAAAATATGAATATATTTGGCCAATTTACTGGGATACAGTACAGATGAATGGGCCCATTACTTCTATTTTAAGAAAATGTTCTAACAAGTAAATTGTTATCATGGCCTTTGACTGCCTCACTTATATTCTGCCCACTAATCTATTTCCCCTGATACGTACTCTAATTTTCCATCGCTGTGCTGCTTCATATCGCTGCCTTTTTTAAATTAAACAACCTGCCCTCAAATAAAATAAATATCCTTCTCATCAATATGGAACTTTATGTCAAAAAATTTGGCATCACCCACTTTTTCTGAGCTACAAATGAGAACTAGATTAATTATATTTTTCGTTTCTCCTTCTAATGTCTGACTTTCTAGGAGAAGGGATTTTTTTAAAAGTACCAATATATTTGTTAAAAGCTCTCTAAAATATTAAATATTTTTCTGTAACATATGTTACATATGCAAAATACATGATGGCGTGTTGTAATGTAAAGATTTGATTGGCATTCAGTTGAGCTGACCCACATAAATTTGAGGCATTACCACTATTGAGTAAATATGTTTTGTTGGCATGAGTTTGTCTTGACCAAAAACATAAACACAAACACTTACACGCCTCACACTCCTATAAAATAACCGTTGGTATAATACAAGACTATATTTCCATATGGTACAGCATATGCAGATTTTAAAAATATGAAAAGTCTTCTCTCTTCCTTTCATCTCACATGTAGTGTTGAAATAGACCCAGTATGTGTGAGAATTCGTTGTACACACTATATACAGTGTCACATTCCTGTCTGAGGTGTGTCAAATCTCAAACCAGCTGCTTGTTCCCAACGGAATGTTGCAGAGAAATAATTAGAAGCCAATTCTGCTCACTCATTTTCCTTGAAAGTTTAGGATATATGCTATATTAATTCTGCACAAACTTGATGATGATAATAAAAATTGAATCTTGTTATCGGTATTACAGGTATTTCCTGGATTAGGTTAGTGAAAAGGTCTAGGGCTAGCAAGGTGGTGACTGATCACTACTATAAAGTCTAGTTCTTTTCACATTAACTTGTTTGTTTATGCCCATACTACATGATAAAGGTGAAAGCAAATCACATAACAGTTTTGAGTGTGCGTTATTTTTATGAAAGAAACACAAAAATGCATATAGAAACATAAACGGCCTGTTAGAGCAATGTCACATTGCTTTTAGCTCATCTTCTGCAAATTCCAGAACTCTTTTTAGAGAGAAGTGTAGTGTCTAATGGTGCTGGGCATAAAGAACTCCCAAGTGCTAATTCTACTTTAGACATTGACTCAGTATTTGCTCATGAGCATGTCACTTAATTTTTCTTTATCTCCGTTTCCCCATCTATTAAAAAAAAAAAAGGTAATATTTACCTGTGTATCTCCCGGGACTCTTGTGAAGATTAATTATCAAATGTGTGTAAGGTGTTATGAATGCAAAAAAAAAAAAGAGCAAAAGTTCTAAATATTGTTACAATTCATGTTTCCAGATCAGTGGGGATTGGTTGGAGCCAGCTGTTAATAATCGCCATAACTCTCTCTTTGTACACTGAATTTATATTTCTTTCTGATACTCTTTTTGTTGACATGCAGTGCATTGTTTTGTATTCACTCTTTTCTCCTTCCACCTTTTAGGGTCTGTCTTGCCCAGTTAGACTGTAAACTCTTTGGGGCAGCAACATTTTCACCTTTTATATTTGTACAGTGAATAGCTCAGTGGTGCTCCAGTCTCAGTTGGGTCCTGGGGCACTATTATAATATAAATAATAATTATATTATTTCATAACTTATGTAATGTAAGGTTGATATCTGCACACTTACGTAATTTAAGCAGAAAAGCAGTTTGAAGCTGCACAATCATGTCATGTGCATAAAGTTCCTTCTGCAATTTGGTGTGTACCACTGGGGAGCTTCCGTAGGTATTACTGTACAATAAAGAAAGCTGGGGCTTCATGATGCAAAAACACCAAAACCAAATGCTCCAATTGTACATTTTCTTCATTGCTGTATTTTTAGAAATGTTGAAAATGAGGGTGCACCATCTAACATAGTCTTCTTGTGTCTTTAATGTTTGTTGCTAGCACATATGCAGCATATCTTCCTATGGCTCACTGACCTCGGCAGCGTCGCAGAGGTCGCATTTCCACATGGATAAACTGTTCTTGAACAATTTCTCTAACTCACCAAACACAAACCATTTTTATTCCTTCCAAAATCAGGCATGCAGGTCGTCTTGTACTGCCCCCTCTTCCCCCTCCCTCAAACAGACATAGTCATTATGGACAATGAAAAGAATATTCTGTCACCCATCTGTCAGTGTTTGGAGGATTAGACTAAGGCAAGATCTTGGGCATATGAGTCCTGTTGTCAGAGAAGGGGATGGTGCAGTGACTCAAAGGCAGGGAGTGAGGCCCTATGCACCTGATTTCAGCCAGCTGTATGTTGGGGTGGGCTGAGCTGCCTCACTTTGGAGGAACGATCAGGACTCAAGAGTTGAAAAAAAGAGTGCACGGTGGGTGGGGAGGGAGATTCTGTACCTGAAAGATGGGACTAGGTAGAAGTGGGACTGAGAGGGTGTGGAATTGCGGTTGACCAAACCCACATTCAGCCTTATCACTCCTGCAAATTTGACTTGCCCATTATACATATCTACAGTATTCCTGGGCAGAGATGCAGAAATGGCTCAGTGTCTTCATTCACACAATGGAGTCTGGGTTATGTGTTAAGGATTCCCTTATAATACTCCACTGTCTCATAACTCCTAGTTATGGCCCATTTCTCACAATAGTATAATTTCATTGAAGGGAATGAGGTAATTCACATTGATTATACTTATCACTGTCCCATGTCTTCAGTAGTATTGATGGGCACCGGTAGCAAAAACATTCTAAGAGGGAGGTTTAGGCCGGATATATTCTGTGGTACATTCATACATCTCTTGCCCCGTGACTCCAATGAGCTCCCATATTTGGGCCATTGGAGGCAGTTGTCATTATTAGTGACAAAATTCTGCATGTGCTTTTTTACTTGTGCTGATGCCCGCTGTGGTCACCAATGGATCGTGCTATGTTCATATTTCAAATTTGCATCCATTTCTACCTTTGGTGAAATCCTGTTGCGAGGACAATTCATGGCTTCGTATAATTGCCACAACTGGATGTTTTCCTCTGTTACAGGATTTTGCAAGAAATCTGTACTTCTAATAAATCATGTCCAGGATCCTGCAGAACAGACAAAAGCAAGAAAGTATAAGTGTAATCACTGTGTTTTAGACGTATTATATACAGTCTTGCTCCCAGTGAAGTCAGTGGCTAAATTCCCATTGACTTAAGTAGATATCAGGCCCATAATTTGTGTTAGCTTCCAATGCTTACCAGCTGGCATGTTTCCTAGTTGCAGGAAAAATATGTGAGTAACCTAATAAAACATAGAAATTGCTTAGCAAATTCAGTAAAATTTACTATACAGGAAATATTGTTGTAGACGGAATATCCAAAGTAACTAAACATCCTAATTACTTGTCAAATTGGGGGCTTCACAGAGTACACACATCAAAAAATGTAAACAAAGAAAAATGTTACAAAAGATATTGTTCCAATATCTCATGCTTAAATTCCATTGGCATTTTGATTATGCTGCAGTTGCATTGCCCATAGTAGGGCCTCTGAAAATGTTACTTCTAGAAATATTACAGGGATAAGGAATAATTGTCTGACTGAGACTGGGATTATATACCCCAGGCCATTCCAGGGTCTAGCTGCCTCAATATGGAAGGATTATCATTCACCTCTTCTCTCTTCAGGGGTGCTGTAGGAACTGTATTTTTCCCTCCTTTAGTGCGGGTCTGGTCCCAGTAAACATGCAGCTAGAAAGCATGGCAGAAGAATGATTTAATTTTGTATTGCTTTCCTGTTTTCTGCTGGTGGGAAGTGGGTCTGATCATTCTAAATGGCTGAACAGGAAGTTACATGATTTTGCAAAATGGAAAAGAAATAAGGTGTAACCAGTGATTATCTTCATGTATCATTTTGGCCACTAAGGCCCAAGTCCTGCAAAGCACTTAAGCACATACTTAACTTTTAAACATGTGAGTAATCTCATTGGCCTGTTAACATCAATGGAAAGACTCTCATTAACTTTAATTGGTTTCTAGATCAAACCCTAACGGCTTTGCTGGATTGGGCCCAAGTGATCGGATATAAAGACTAGGAGAAATATAAATACTCAGCTAAATTGACGGGTAGACATGTGCTTAATTTTAAGCATGTGCATAATCCCATTGTGAAAGCAACCTGCGGGAGAGCATTACTTTGATTTAAGAGCGGGTTCCTGACCTGCATTTTAATCCCGGGAATATGCTTTCTATGGGGTTTTCTTTCTGTAATAAATTGTAAGTAACCAAGGGGTTGTTTTTGTATGAAAACTCTTTGGATCAAATGCTGAAAATGTCCTGACTGGGATATGCAGGAGCTCAGCACTCTCAAGATCTGGGCCTTTGGCTTTCTTATTTGTGGACATTTCTGTGGGATAGAAATGAAGCTAACCAGGCCTTTCCCCTCCCCCCCCCACCCTTTGTTTAGCTGTATCTCATTCATCCAGCATCAGTTCATCTAATCAGTTACAGACTGATGCTGTGGAGACATTCCTGGAATGACTTCACAACATAGCTGATCATTTTGAATATGATACAAAGGGGCGAGTTGGTACCAGTGGTCAATAGGTATTTTGATTCTGCCCCAACTGTAATCATATATACTAATGACCAGTTTCAATGTGACTTTTTAAAAATATTTTTTCATTACACTCATTGCTGACCTTTGATCCATGTGTCCTCTTTCCCAGGTCGTCCCATTCCACCTACATCCTCGTCTAGCCTTCTCCCATCTGCTCAGCTGCCCAGTTCCCATAATCCTCCACCAGTTAGCTGCCAGATGCCATTGCTAGACAGCAATACCTCCCATCAGATCATGGACACCAACCCTGATGAGGAATTCTCTCCTAATTCATATCTACTAAGAGCATGTTCAGGGCCACAACAGGCTTCCAGCAGTGGTAAGGAAATTTCAAGCATATGGAATGTTGTTATGACCTTTTTTGTGTCATGTTTGCAAGTATATGTCTGTATCATACAAAATGTTGACTCCTAAATATGAAAATGAAGAAAAAATAACAGTTTTGTAATTTATTGCGTTTATGTTCTTTTGGGGAACACTGTGTATCATATTTAGTTTTCCTTTATTTCACTGTAGAGTATTTCTTTTATATTAAGAGTGATTTAAGGCATGTAAAAACTATTAGTGCATCCCTGTTGCTGAGAGAATGACTCACTCAACTAGGTGGTAGCCTTGAAGCAGTCTCTTGTAGAAGGGACATGTGTATAAGGTACTGTACACAATGGTAGTGGTTTGCATTTTTATAGATCAATGATATATGTAAAGCAAACTCTCAGGCTGTGTACCAGAAAGTGTGTCCTGCACCGGTTATTGTGTTGTGCTCTTGTTTCAATATTATATCTAATCCTAGCTTGTCAGCTTATATATAACTAAACTATTGATGTTTTTAGACAACTAATTTATGTCTGGAAAACATTTTAGGCCCCAGTTTTCAAAAGTGGGATCTGATTTTGTGTTGCCTCTGTTTGGTGCCTCAATATCTGGGTGCCCATCTTGGGCCAGTAAGGGCCATTTTCAGAAATGCTGAGCCACCGTGACTCCATCTGTAGTCAGTGGAATCTGTGAATGCTCAGTGCTTTCTGAAAATGAGGCTCTAGATGTCTCAGGCTGAGGGACCCAAAATCACAGGCCACTTTTGGAAATGTTAGGCGCACAAGTCTTCACTTATTTTTTGCGTTAGGTTATTTTGTCAAGGAAATGCATCCAGTTGATATGGACCATATTCAGATATGTGTGTGTGTAATTCCTATAAACTTAAGTGGGAGTTTTCAGAGGACAGTCTGACCATTAGTCTCTTGCATGAGAAAGGTTTCAAATATTCTTTATAAAACGCATTTGACCCTAATTCTCCTTAATGATGCTATTCTGAACTTCTGTTTTGGAAGGTTATTCACTTACGGTTGTAGTTAATGTACATTTAAAACCCTTAGCTAATAAAAATGTTTTACTTACAACTTATAGCCTTGACATTTAACCCCAATAAACACACAGAAAAGTGACAGAAAAAGTAGAAGATGCAGTTACTGATCACTCACAATTTCTCCCCAGGTCCTCTGTTCTCTATAATGATGTAGGTCTGCGTGACACTACGAATCCTGTGGGGCATGGATCTTTTGGTATTTATGCACGTGCCCAGTAAATTTTAATTATAAAGTTTGCTGACCAAGATATACTAGTGTTAAATCAGATTACCACACATTGGTGCACCCAACAGAGTCATCTGCTGGATGTAGTCATACATGGGAACCCAAATGTTTGACTGGAGAATGGAGAAATGTGGCACTAAAAAGCATCTGCAGGTTTAATGACTATTTATATTTCATTTTAAATGATGATTTATCATTGCAAGTCTTTTATGTCTTAGAACCTTGGGGTGGCCTTGGCCATGTTTCATGTTGCTCTCAGGCTGTGGGCTGATACTATGTACCTTTATAGTATACTCAAAAAAGTTTTGAATTGCTTTTTTAAAGGCTGGTATGGCTCAGCATTTTGGCTCTGTGCCCCACCACAACAATTTTCAAGCATGTTCCATTTTCACCTTTAATAACGTATCAGGTTTCTCAAAAGGGGAGCTTATTATGTTTCATTTCTAATTTTGAATGTACCACAAACAGGCGATTACCTATTACCTCATTCTGACCACAGCTGTGTGCAGGGTTCTTTAAACAGCACTTTGCTGTGGGGGCTCTTCAGAACTTGTCAGATTCCTTAAATAACTAAATAAGTATTCAAGGTATTTCCTTTAGTGCACAAGTGAATACTGAAGATACTAATATTTATCTTAAACAGGTAACGCTCACATGTTCTTAAGCATCACCTTGTCTAACGGTATGTCTACACTACGAAATTAGGTCGAATTTATAGAAGTCGATTTTTTAGAAATTGGTTTTATATATTTGAGTGTGTGTGTCCCCACAGAAAATGCTCTAAGTGCATTAAGTGCTTCCACAGTACCGAGGCTAGAGTCAACTTCCGGAGCATTGCACTGTGGGTAGCTATCCCACAGTTCCCGCAGTCTCTGCTGCCCATTGGAATTCTGGGTTGAGATCCCAATGCCTGATGGGGCTAAAACATTGTCGCGGGTGGTTCTGGGTACATATCGTCAGGCCCCCGTTCCCTCTGCTGATGAGCTGTGCATGGTCACCTCTGCTGATGAGCTCTGCATGGTCACCTGCAGCTTGCCAAGCTGGCCAAACAGGAAATGAGATTCAAAAGTTCGCGGTTCTTTTCCTGTCTACCTGGCCAGTGCATCTGAGTTGAGAGTGCTGTCCAGAGCTGTCACAATGGAGCACTCTGGGATAGCTCCTGGAGGCCAATACCATCGAATTGTGTCCACAGTACCCCAAATTCGACCCGGCAAGGCCAATTTAAGTGCTAATCCACTTGTCAGGGGTGGAGTAAGGAAATCGATTTTAAGAGCCCTTTAAGTAAAAAAAAAAGGGCTTCATCGTGTGGACGAGTGCAGGTTTACATCGATTTAACGCTGCTAAATTCGACCTAAAGTCCTAGTGTAGACCAGGGCTAAGTGCTAAGTGTTACAATAACAAAGATGCTTTCTACCTGCAAGACTTTCAAAGTACCGTATGTCATAAACAGAGATGATCGTGAGCCGTAAAATTCAGACCTGAATCATAATCTGATTTTTGAATGCCTATGCAAATTAAGTTGTTTGGATCCAAGGTTTCAGTTCAGCACATTATGGAGACGGGAGATAGATTAAAATTTGATCTGGATCTGTGTTTGGATTCTAAACCCCTGGAAAGTTCTGAGCATTTTGGATCTAGGGCCTAAATTAATGCCCATCTCTGGTTATTAATGGATGACAAAGATTTTATCTTTAAAAGCTGTGATGCAAACACTTAAATAAACATAGAAAAGACCATACTAAATTTGAAGAATTCTCATGTTGATCACGTTACTTAATAAGGGGCTCCTGTTTGGCTGATGGTATACTTATATTTGCCTCAACACTACGATGATAGGATAACTCCTAAATGGGTTTAAGATGAGTCTTCCTGGATGTGAGTTGATAGTCATCCATATGTACTGACCTGTGCCCTTCATGATAGCCTTCCTTGATATATTTGAAAAATGCATATGCTTAAAAAAATTTACCTAATCTAATCTTCCATCAAATGAGCAATCCATTGTTGATATTATGAAAGCCTTTAATCTACAATAAATCTTTATTAGAACTCATCAGAGCTTCTAGTTTGAGAGAAATGTGATTATAGCACTCTTAAAATGACATTACATCATTGGGGTGATTGGTTTATCATTTGGAGAAGCGACATCAATCATAACTAGCATAACCACACAGTAAATGAATTCAACCTTTCTACTGTGGAACAATGACACTATAATTGCTCAAAATCAGGCTTAAAATGAAATCAGAAAATGCACTTTCTTCAAATATGATGTTAACTTAATGGAATATATTATTAAAAATCGTGTTTGAGGAAATTCTATGTAATTAAAAATATGTGGAAATGTATTCCTTTTTTCTCTCATTAGAACCTGATTTCAGTTGCAGAACCATTTTATATGCAACCGAAATTATGCTGTTTTTAATTGAACGCCCATCATTTATGTTTTTCTACTTTTGTTTCTTAATATATACTATGCAGCAGAATTATATATTAAGGAGGACAAGAGGCTGTTGAAATATGATGCACGTGTTGGTAATATTTTTGAAAAACTCACAAATATTATGGTGGCAAATGAGACCAAAAATGTGTAACATTTTATACATGTAAAGATACCAGAGGGCAGAATATTTCCATAAGAGGTCAGTTTTGTCACTACACTATCTAGAATGGTTTCTTACAGTTAACATGGAAAACAGGCTCATTTTCTTTTGTTGTATAGACACAGGATGTGCTTTATTGTGATTATGTTTAGAAATGAACCTTATCTAATGAAAATATTATTTTGATGTGTGTAGTCAAAAATGGACAGTAGTGGTTATCTGTTCATAGGCTGTATATTTCATAGATAAACAGGATAGATTTTAAGTTACCGACACTCATTTTTTTCTTGTCAAATTAAGATTTACTGCTATTTGAACATCAACCTCGGAAACAAGAGAAGTTTGTGTTTTCTGTTTTCAGTATAACTAACATACCCCTGGATACAATTTATTTTCTTCTGAAATGAGTACCCTCTTGCATGATACATTTTGTTTCAATGGATAGTTAATTAGAGCCTTATTTAAGATCCAGGACTATACTTTAATTTTGAAGCCTCTGAATCCTATAGATTATATGAAAGCAAATGCAATGTTAATTTCTTTTTGTCTGCATAAAGTATTTTGAATTTGAGAATAGGGGAAACTAGAAATTTTACCAAGCCCTGAGACTGAATTCTGTTCTTCATTTGCTCTGAGCTGTTTTCCAGTGGGTTACAGGAATCTAAATGAAAGCAGAATTTGGCCCAGTTTTTCAGTGTTTATGTATCTTTTGACACGGATGAACTAATATAAAGCATTTGGCCCAATTTAAGAGTATACATTCACAAAGAATTCTGGACATAGCCTAGAAGAAAGAACTTTGCTTTTTCACAGGTGCCATTGTGTCTGGGGGGACAACAACAGGGGGAATGATTATGAAATGTGCAGTTGTTATTGAGTATGTTAACATAAATTATTTAACTCATTGGTTTTGACCTTACTCTCAAAGGGTCTTGGTTCTGTGTTAAACTCAAAATAAATAGTAACAAAAATCTTATTAACATGACCCAAGTTTGATATGATTACACATGTGGAATGTGAAACATATACTATAATGCTGTGTGAATGCCTAGTTAAAAGGATCTACCTTCCTCAGTAAGGTACCAAGAGGTACTACAAAATACAGCAGGGCTTCATATTTAGATATTTGGGTTCAAATCCTCATAAACTACCTTTTACGACAGTCTGTTCCAGTGGATACAAAGCATTGCTCTGAAGGAATCTGGGATTTTTTATTATTACATCACCCCTGAAGGTCTTAGTCCAGATTCTCTTCTAGGAGTGATCAAAGCAGTCTGCTTTCTGACCTTCTACAGTTCAGAGTTACGTAAACAGATGCCTCTAGTATCCAGTAGTATAATTTAAAACCCTATGGGAGAAGTCATCTCCCAAAAAAAAAAAAAAAAAAAGGAATCCTGCAGAAAAATAATGAAGTCTCCCACAGACAGTGAAGTATCACCCCCCACTGAAAGGAAAAGTAGTTTCTGTATCTACCGGCTTACATAGTAGAAAATAAAGTACCAACAAGAAAAATCCTGAATCCTTAGCTTACTTTTTTCCACAAAGGATTGACTTCGTGTTATTTAAAAGACTAAATAAAAGGGTTTGGGTAACTCGGTAGGTAGCACCTTCATCTTTTTGCCAGAAGGACATCGGTTTAAACTGTAGATAAGAAACTTAGGCATGAATATCCAACCCAGCATGATTTCAGTGGCTGCTGGATTGCTAGAGGAACTATTTTTCTGTATTAAACTGGACTCAATACTGATGGTATTAAAGATCCCCTGGCACTTTTTAAAATAGAATGCACAGGTCAATTTTTAGAAGAAAAAATATATAATCTCCTTGGAAACAAACATTGGTGCTTGAAAGTTATGGGCCCAATCCAGCATAAAATTCTTACTGTCAATCATCTGCACCAGTCATGGAAAAGATGTAGATCTTGGAGCTGTGAAAGGCAAACATTCAGCATTTGGTACTAAGGCTGACCTTCCACAAAACCTACTTATTAGTTTAGCTCTATAATGGCATCTTTCAGTACCACACCCAGGTGGTGTCTATGCCTGCTTTCTCCCCATGATTCTCTAATCTCATAGGACTCCTCATTGGTGACTAACCAAACTACTGAAATATAGTTCCACTCTAATTCAAAGTAACTTTCTTGTGAGGCCTATTGAGAGACACACAGGGCCTCAAGACTCATCCTCAGACCATTTCAAGAAAAGTTTACCCTTCCTGAGAGCCCTCCTCATGATCACTGTCATGTAGGATTACCAGGTGTCCAGTTTTCGACTGGAATACCCAGTAGAAAAGGGACCCTGGTGGCTCTGGTCAGCATTGCTGATGGGCCATTAAAAGTCTGGTTGGTGGCACAGTGGGGCTAAGGCAGGCTCCCTGCAGCTCCGGGAAGCAGTGGCATGTCCCCGCTCTGGCTCTTAGATGTAGGGAAAATCAGGGGGCTCCGCACGCTGCCCCTGCCCCAAGCGCCAGCTCCGCAGCTCCCATTGGCAGGGAACGGCAGCCAAAGGGAGCTGCGGGGGCAGCACCTGCAGATGGGGCAGTGTGCGGGGCAGTGTGCAGAGCAGTCTGGCCTGCCTCCGCGTAGGAGCCGGAGCGGGGACATGTTGCTGCTTCCAGGAGCTGCCTGAGGTAAGTGCTGCCCAGAGCCCTGCACCCCTCCCCCCCTCCCAGGCCCCAACCCCCTGCCCCAGTCCTGATCACCCTCTGCCCTCCAAACCCCTCATCCCCAGACTCACTCCCCCTGCACCCCAACCCCCTGCCCCAGCCCTGATCCCCCTCTCGTCCTCCAAACCCCTCGGTCCCAGCCCGGAGCATCCTCCTACACCCCAAACCTCCCATCCCCAGCCCAACCCCAGAGCCCGTACCCCTAGCCGGAGCCCTCACCACCACCCCCGCATCCCAACCCCCTGCCTCGGCTTGGAGCCCCCCACACACACCACCCCAGAGCCTGCACCCTCAGCCAGAGCCCTCACCCCCTCCAGCACCCCAACCCCCTGAGCCAGCCTGGTGAAAATGAGCGAGTGAGTGAGGGTGAGGAGAGCAAGCAATGGGGGGAGGGGAATGGAGTGAGCAGGGGTGGGGCCTTGGAGGGGGTTAGGGGGCGGGGCAAGGATGTTCGGTTTTCTGCAAGTAGAAAGTTGGCAACCCTACTGTCGTGTTGCCTCTCCTCTCCACTGTTACTTTCCTTTTTCATTTTAATTTGGTCCATCTTGAGATCCCTTCCTGGCCACTGGAGTGGAGAAGTCAGCCACGCAAGGATCGTTGTGGCTCTGAACCCCTTCATGCTTGTGCATCTAATTGCCAGGTGCCTGGATTAAGATGTCAATGACCTTTATTCCTAGAATCTGAGTAGCGTGGAAGGCTTCATTTTAGGCATCACCAATACAGTGCCTAAGATCAGTCAGTGACTAGCTGAGGCAGGTAAGGCTCCATGCCGGCAGAGACACGTTCTTTTTTTTAAAAAAAATCAATCCTATGTGTAGTTTCCAATCTATGCATTTCATGCACAGTCCCATATGATATATCAGTAAAATACCGTGAGAAACAGCATTGAATGCTCTTGATTTCAAATTGAAATACCACAAGCAAGCATTTTCTCTCAGTATTTTACAGCAATGGGAATTGAAGACTGAACATTTCAATTTCTATATTCAAATTAAAAAATGCTCATTTCCTGTTAATTTGGGGTCCCAAAACTACAGGTTGTTTTTGTTTTGTTTCACTTCCCACTGGTGCCTGCTGTGTGCTGCCCCAGAAATAATAAAGAGCTAAACTAACTTGAAGAATTGTGCAGTGAATGATCAATATGGAGAAAGTGAACCCAAAAAGCATTTTCTTCTCAGGAAATAGTTGGCAATATGTAGGGGAGGGTATCCAGCTTTCATGTTTTCTTTCTTTAGGGTAGATGAGATGGGGTAGAAACTTAAACTTATTACATTTTGTCAGCTATATGTGTTTAGAAAACTATAGCTGCTACCAAGGAGGACTCAGGATCTAATGACTTTCTGTGGATATTGTTTTGAGCTGGATTTATATATTTATCAGGTATATCGTCAAAAGGGAATTTTCTGTACTTTAGTTGTAATTCATTACTTTTCCATCTCTTTAATTTGGGGGCACTATCTAACTCCCCTGCTGCATCTCTTGAGCACAGACAAGGTTTTTTCCCATTTTAAAACGGTGTTAGATTGGCATTAGAACTGGAGAAGCTGCACAGGGCATGTTTCTGCATTCAGATTTAAAAGTTGTTTTCCCCCTCTAGAATTGGCTCCTTTATGCTGCAATTACTACTGATACTGTTGCTGCTGCTGCTAAACTGTGTAAAATCGGTTGATGATGCCAGCAGATCTGTGAATTCCAGCCATTAGACTTGAATTCAGACATTCGGTATTGCAGAAACAATATAGTTATTAATTTATGAACTCATAATCATAACATCTAAACAAATGGTTGAACAAGTCACAAGTAGAAGGTGGTAAGGTAACAAAACCAGCTATATTACATTAAGAAAGAACCTAAAATTGACAATAGGTTCTGATGACGTTATTTTAATCAAATTATGCTCTTGAGAGTTATAGTGACTTTCCAAGATTTCTTGTTTGTGTTTTTTTAAATCTTTTTGTCTGTTTTTTTCATACTTGTAAAACATTATGAATTGGCACCTTTGGAGAACTGCAGCCTCTCTTTAGCAATAAAGGAAGTTCAGCACAGACAGTGACAGTGACAGCTTTCCAAGCTTCACCCCTTCCATTATGCCTTACCCCTCCTGTCTGGTGCCACTTCTAATAAGTGAGAAAATAGTTCAGTCTCCATGGTCATTTGATCTTTGTCAGTTTTATGCTGATAGACCCACCAATTTATTTTACCTATTTGAGACTTCAGTTAAGTACCAGACAAATGAGACAGTCCAGCAGTTGCATTGTGCAACTGTGCCAGGATATGAGTACTGTTAATAAATGGTTAATCAATTGTTAACCTATTTAACTCTATAACTATGCATAATAGGCGTCTTATAACCATCTGTAATGCCTTATTCTTTTGTGCTTATAAACATCTGCATCACATAGTACTCATGTCTGTAATATGAATATAAACTCTATTAAACATTTGTTAATCCTCAAAAACTTTTTATGTATGTACCCTTACATAAAGTGTGATCATTGCAGATGTATTATTTCTGGTGTTTGCACTGAGGCGCATAGAGTAGGACATTTGTACACTCGTGATCCTGAAATGGTTAGGAAAGGATTATAAGTAAAATTAAGGTTTTCTGCTAGTGTTCTGTTTTTACTAGAAAACAATTATTATTTCTAATAAAATATCTTGGAGTTGAACCAATGCTATCAGTGAAATGCTCAACTATGGGAACCCAACAATAAAATAGAGAGATGACCAATTAGTTTTCTGTTATTCTTTGGAGCCATTCTTTACATTAAATTTTAAAACTAAGATGACCGGTTCTTTCTCTCTTGTTTTTAATATCTCAGCAAAAATATCACAGCTCCTTTTACAATTAGACAATTCATACTCCTCCTCCCACCCAATTGTAACATAGAAAGCTGAGGATGTGAATGTTTGTATAAATTGTGAATTATTGGCTTCAGCAAATACCTACTTTTCAAATATATCGACATGAAAGTGGAGGGAAAAATACTGTTTCTTTGTGCAGCTCCCCAAATATTTCCACAATGCATTCTATGGCATTCACACTCAACTGAGATATTGCATTTCAGTCTGTTCCATTTGATTGGATTCCGTGTTTTCTTCACATCTGTCGAAAACGGTACACTTATTCACAGTTCCTAAGCTTAATTTTGTTTCAGTGGCCTTTTCTATCTACCTAGGACGCCTTGCCATTCAGCTCCCTCCCTTTCCCCGTCCATGCTAAGGATATCGTTTTACATGTTGCTCTCTCTCTCTCTCTGCTGGAGTAGCTGTCTTTCTGTTTGTTGCATTTATATGAGATACCATGGTATAACAGCACAGAGATCTTTACGAGCTGAGCTCTTTTCCCATTTTTTAACCAGTTCTTCTGATACTCAGGTCACGTCTAGCCATTTGGTAAATCAATAAATACACAGAACCAAAAAGGGACAATACCTACTTAAAATATTATGAATTGCGATGGTGGTGGTTGTAACCTGTACTTACGTTTCTTCTATCCCGAAACTGATTAGGATTGAAAACTTGAGGGATCAAGTGGCAAAATAATTCATAAGTGAACAACAAAGTTGTATTATTCAGAGCAGGCTTTGAACTTGATGCCTCTATTTATCATGCCTAAATTGCCAGAACAGATTCTGCCTCCTGAGGTGTGTGATCTCTCCTCTAGATATATTGCAGCAAAATCTACTTGCTGTGAACTCTTACACAGTGAAACTTTGTTTGTAATATACAGAGGGAAAGTTCCCAATTGTTTCAGCACACTATTGGGTGCCAAGATTTGGGCTGCTTTTTGGCAGACAAACCTGCTGCCTCAGAGGGCTCTCTTGGGGTATGTCTACTCTGCACACTTCTTCTGGCGGCATGTAGGGTACGTACAAAGCACAAATGCCTAGCATGGTGTCAAGGTTCCTCCCCCACTCTGAACTCTAGCGTACAGATGTGGGGACCTGCATGAAAAACCTCCTAAGTTATCTTTACCAGCTTAGGTCAAAACTTCCCCAAGGTACAAAATATTACACCAATTGTCCTTGGACTGGCCGCTACCACCACCAAACTAATACTGGTTACTGGGGAAGAGCTGTTTGGACGCGTCCTTCCCCCCAAAATACTTCCCAAAACCTTGCACCCCACTTCCTGGACAAGGTTTGGTAAAAAGCCTCACCAATTTGCCTAGGTGACTACAGACCCAGACCCTTGGATCTTAAGAACAATGAACAATCCTCCCAACACTTGCACCCCCCCTTTCCTGGGAAATGTTGGATAAAAAGCCTCACCAATTTGCATAGGTGACCACAGACCCAAACCCTTGGATCTGAGAAAAATGAAAAAGCATTCAGTTTTCTTACAAGAAGACTTTTAATAAAAATAGAAGTAAATAGAAATAAAGAAATCCCCCCTGTAAAATCAGGATGGTATATATCTTACAGGGTAATTAGATTCCAAAACATAGAGAACCCCTCTAGGCAAAACCTTAAGTTACAAAAAAGATACACAGACAGAAATAGTTATTCTATTCAGCACAATTCTTTTCTCAGCCATTTAAAGAAATCATAATCTAACACATACCTAGCTAGATTACTTACTAAAAGTTGTAAGACTCCATTCCTGGTATATCCCTGGCAGAAACCAGCATATAGACAGACACACAGACCCTTTGTTTCTCTCCCTCCTCCCAGCTTTTGAAAGTATCTTGTCTCCTCATTGGTCATTTTGGTCAGGTGCCAGCGAGGCTACCTTTAGCTTCTTAACCCTTTACAGGTGAGAGGAGCTTTCCCCTGGCCAGGAGGGATTTCAAAGGGGTTTACCCTTCCCTTTATATTTATGACACATGGATATAAATAACAGTTAGATGGTGAGGCGCTGCTTAGGCAAGTAAAGACACACCTGAAACCAAGGGTATGTACCCTAATGGCTCTCTTCATGCCCAAGCAGTGTCCTCCCTCTAAACTGCTGTTTTTAGCAGTGTAGCGTCCCATTGCCAGAGTCTTCGCTTGCTGCAGGGAAAGGCTCTGGCAGCTCCTCCCTGCTAGGAGGGGAGGCAGTGGGGAAAGGCTCCAGCCGTTCCCCACTGCCAGAGCCTTTCCCTGCTGATAACCCCTTCCCTCCCGCTACCCCACCCCGATCAGAGCCTTTGACGTATGTGGCGAAACACTGCAGTGTGGACTCAACGTGCTTTTCGCTGTGGTGAGTAGACGCACATACCATACACGCTGCCACCAGTGAGTGGTATGCAGTGTAGACGTAGCCTTGGTCATAGAGAACCCATGTCAGACAGGTTGGGGTGTTTGCTGATTCTGAGCCAGCACCATGTGGTTTGGAGTACAAGCTGCTTCACAGTGCTCCCAGTCATCTGTAGAGATGATAATCTTAACCCCTGAAGAATTAAGATTTCTCAACCTTTATCAGTGACTTGACATGGGCATATATTTCTGTTTAAGTGAAACCTTCAGGGAGTGCATTTGGTCTGGAGAGGAGTAGTGGTTTTGTTGTTAAGTCATTGGCCCAGAGCTCAAAAGATCAGCATTCAGTTCTGGCTCTAGCTCAATCTTCCTGTGTGTGACCTATCTTGGTCATTTATTCTCTATCTGCCTTAGTTCCCCATATGTAAATCAGATATAATTAAACTTCCCTCCTATTGTATTGTATTGTGAAGTGCAAAGATACTATGGTGTTAGAGCCATATAAGTACCAGATTCCCATTCCCCTGTTCCTTTTCACAAAATTACACCTCAGTCATGGACACATTTCTTACTGCAGAAGTGATATGAAACTGGAATTCCCAGCTGTCATTTCACATGACTCCCCGGGACAGGTGGAAGGTTTGGATTGAGATAATGTAGTACACTGAATTAATTAACTTATCAATTAGTTCATGGTTTTGGGTGCTATATAAGTAGAGCTGGGTGAAAATTTTTGGGCAATAGTAAATTAGCATTTTTCAGGTCACTGAAACTATTCATGAATTGAGGTTGAATTTTGCAAAAAGTTTCAGCCAAATAAAAAATGTTTTCACAAAAGTCAATGGTTCATTTTGGCCATTTCAAAATAAAATGTTTTGACTTTTCATTTTGTAAATGTGCTTTATTTTGAAATTTAGCTTCTTTTAAACAAAAAGGGGGGACCAGAAACACCTGAAAACGACCCCCCTCTGCCCTTTCCCAATGACCCCTTTCTCCCCCAAAAAAGTTTGGTTGGTTGGTTGGTTTTGTTTTGGTTGAAATGTAATCAATATAAAAACTACCAAATGGCATAACACAGTTTAATTTGATATAGAACATATCAGAAATTCAGGCTCCATGCAAATATATACAAAAGCTGCATTTTAAGTCGGCAGAGCAAGTTGGATGCCCAATGGTCAGGCCACCCTAAATTTAGTAATATTATTATGTATTTATTGCATTTAGATTTTTAGTATGTTCTATCCGCTTCCCGGGGTATGTACACAATTAATGCAAATATTAAAAAAATTAATTTAACTGCTTAGTAGATTTGAGCCAATTGACTTAACGGTGAAAGGCTCTATATTATATTAGAAATCTTGAGTCATCCAGAGGTTCACAAACATATAAGATTTATTCCCTATCTACAGTTCCAACCACACACCATTTTTCTTTTCTTTCTTTATTGTTGACAGAGCTGGGAAGGTTTGACTCTCTTCATTCTTGAATTCCTCTAAGATCATACCAAAGACATAAATGCATTGGAGAATCTTGTTCCACATTCCTGCTTTTTGGAAACAATTTCCATTCAGTTCCCCATTGTCACAGAGCAACCGGTAGCACTTTACACTCCTCTTCCATTTTCTATTTTGGGATTACTAATTGAGGAGACCTAGACTCCCAACTGTGTAGCCAGTGCTGCTGGGTAACATGGAAGTTAAACTACTCTGTCATGTTTAGTTAAGGTGACGGAAACATTCATTTTTAGCACTTGTACATATTTTTCAGTGAATTTAGTGCTCATGATGCTGGACTAACAGCTCTGGAGACTGAAGTGTTCTTTTTTTAATCTATAGAACAGGTTTAGGATGGGCAGATTCAAACTTCCCAGCTTACCTTGCCCCAGTGCACTTTAACTCTGATCTGGAGGGACTGTGTTTTAGGATTAAGTATGTCCCTGGGTCCAGATTCGTTTCTTGGACAATTCTTTGGACTGTCTGGCTTCTAGTCAGCAAAAATTTAAGTACATGCTTAAATCCATCCTTGTTAAGCAAATCTCTTGAGCACATGGTTAAATTTAATCACATTCTTAAGTCCCACTGAAGCCAAAATTATGATCCCATTGAAGCAGTTGGGACTTAAAAACATGCCTGAAGTTGAGCATGTGCACAAGAACTTGGCTGAATTCGTGACTTTAAGACTGCTCTGTGAAAATCGGTTTCAGATGTTTTTGGATATGGGCACGAGATTTGGACTGACACCACCAACTCATTTAAAGTAGCCCATCAAAGAGTCACAACTTTGAGCCTCCGCAGACTTGGACAACTCTGTGTTTTGTCAAGTGTTTCCTTTCATTTTATCAACATAAACAGTGATTGGGAATGTGGATTTTTATGGGAGAAATATCTGATGTTAATTATTTTTGCATCTATAGTCTGGGTTCTTAATATTTAGACACTCTTTAGTTAATCCTCCTGTTAGGTTTTTCTGCTTAAGGATCAAACCGATTCCTGATTGACATTGGAGAGTACAGCATAGCACATATGTTTTCTTTTAATAAATGTCTGCAGACATGTGACCATTAACTTTCATCTGACAAAGAAATTATGTGGTTGTATTGTTTCTATTTTCCATAGAGTCCTCCACTGGCTGCTTTAGGAGAGCATATCTAAATAGCTATCTCCGACATGTAGATTTTGGAGGGTGTGTGGAAGGATTGCTGTATAGAAACGAACTCACCTCAGACCTCACAGCACTTTGTTTAAGCATAATGCATATTGAAGATCAAAACAAAAAATATGAAGGCTTTTCTTTTTGTAGTTTTATCAACTCCACGCCCCAGTGCCATTAATCCTCCATTTGAACAATTCTTAATTCAATTTAGTTAACCTCTTAATAAAAATTATGGCTTTTCAGACTAATTTTAGCCTGAGATATAAAAGATGTAAATGACTTTGTGGTTGTCAGAAGCAGGTATTTTCATACTTAAAATAAAATAAGGTTCCCATAGATCCCTTGCTTTTGTAATGGTACTTGTATGTCCAGCAGACATTTTATGTTCAATAAATTCAAAAGACCTTCTACTGTAAATGAGCTGATTTCATGAGGAAATACATACATTTTGCCATAAGCTTCTGTGTTTCAACTTCAGAGCTATGACACTCATTAATAAGAGCCACAGAATTCTTTTTAGTAGGTTGATAAAGTGGTTCCCCCATTGCAGAAAGACAGCACACACACAATACTGTGTGTATTATAACACACACAAACCTAAGCAAAAGTAGTGCTTAAGACTATGATAGAAATGGATGGAACAGAATAAAAGATCTCCAAAATGATGGCTGTCCTCTTTGCTAATATTCAGCCCTGATGTATGAGGGTATATGCAACTCCTTTGAAGCCAAGACTAAATTTGCCCCCTCTCTCCTTTCAGTAACTCTTTTGTGGCAGGGTATTGCATTTACTTCGGTACACTACAAAAGATATCAAGATATGTTGATCAAGGGCCCCTGTGATGTACATGCAAAATTATAAATGCTGAATATTATATTTGTGGCTGGATCGGCACACATCCTGAACATTGGCAGAGTGGGGGGTATTGTTAATGGTGATGGTTTTGTGCAGATGTAGAGCCAAGTCCTAAAATTACTTCAGCGCACACACACACACACGGATTTGTGCCCTGTTTGGGTATAAAATAAAAGAGATGAGTTATTGTCTTTCTGAGCTAGTTATTTGTCACTTGAGTGTACAAGACTGGTGAATATGCTGAAGTTATTCCAAAAAAACAAATTTATAAGTACATACAATCCTAATGTAACAAAGTACATTTTGTTCTGTATGTGATTAATCTTCTTTCATTATGTGGGCCAGCTGTTGAGAATGTGAGTATAATCTCACTGCTCCCAGTTTTTTTATGCCAATGTGCCCAGAATTTTGGGCTATTAAGCTTCCAAGATTTAATTTACATTTCTTAGTAATGTTTATTTGTTTCATCTGGGGATGAGAGAATGCAAGAAATCTCTTGGCTCTAATTAGTACATTTTTGTAATTGGAAAACCGGGGTTTGGAGGCTGAATCAAAATTATGTTCCTGATTAGAGCGGAGTGAAATTTTTTGGCTGAAACTTTCTTTGGTGAAAAATGCAGATTCGGCGACACTGACACATTTCATGAATTTGTGTTGGCTCTGCTGAATTCTTCATGTTGGGTGGAAAAAACAAAAAAATCCAAAATTCCAAACAAGTCAAAACATTGAATTTGTAAGTTTATGAAATGTGTTAATTTTTTTAGTTTGAAATGGTTTTTTGGTTTGAAATATCCTTCAAACATATTAACAAAAAAAATAGAAAATAAAAAAATCTTTAACTCAAAATGTAACATTTAATTTTAGGTAGAAAGAAATGTTTTATTTGACTTTTTTTTTAAAACTTTTAAATTCTCTGAACATTTTGAAAAAAAAATATTTTTGGTTTGATACCAAACAGTTTCTTTTTATTTGCCAGTGAACCAAAAAGCCCATTGTTCATGATAATGAAGACAGAGAGCCTGATCATCTACTTTCAGAATTAATGGAAAATTTTACCGCTGACCTCAATAGGAGTAGGACTAAGACTGGAGTCTGGTAAAGATTAGCAGTTAAAATTCCATTGCTGTGGAGCTAATGGTTGCAGAACCTCTTGCAAGCAGTTAATGTAATTTTATATACATGAATGTTTAATCCCTATCTCTGTGCAAAAGAGTAGGGTGGAGGAAGTCCAAAAGGTAGAAGACGTTTGTAATGGGGTGTGTTGGCCCTATAAGACTGTTAATGGGAGGCTCTAAAGCCAGCACTCCACCTTAGCATTTCCGGCAGAAGTACCAGTATCATGGGGAACACGGTCACGTGGGAGATAGTGTTCTTGGAAGTTCAGCTGGGAGTTTGGGAATAAAGCTTAGACTGCTGTTTGTTTTCAGGGCCTGAGGCCAGAGTCCTAAGGTGCATAGGCTGGAATTTCCCCTCTGGGAGTTGTACTTCCCTGGGCAGCTGAGACTGGGAAGGGGGCAAAATATTTAAAGACCCCCCCCACTTTCCTCAGGGGTTCTTTAAATATTAAATGAAGAAGAGATTTGCAGAAAGCTGCAAGGGCTAAGAACCCTCTGCTAAATGAAGGGGATGAGAAGATGAAAAAAGACTTTTGGATTAGTTTGATTGACAGACAGGTTTTGATTTTGGAGAAAGGAGTGTGCTGTAGACCCCTCTGAGATGGGTGTGTGCTAACTCCAGAAGGTAGAGGCAGGGAAAATGTTCAGGTGGGAGACTGAAGCAGAGCCTCTGGGAAAGAGTAGTGCTGTCCCCAGAATTACTGGAAGAAAAAGGCCTAGCTGAGTAGCCTTTTGTTTCGTTTGAAGAGTTCCATGGACATCACCTTCACTTTCCCTATCACAGTCAACCCATTAGCAATATAATGCCCCAGAAGTAGGGCCCTACCAATTTCACATCCATGAAAAACATGTCACAGACCATGAAATCAGCCCTTCCCTGTGAAATCTGATCTCTCATGCTGCTGGGAGCTCTTAGCCTGAGGCCCACATCGGGGTTCCAAAACTGTATGGAGGGCCGGGTAGCGAAGGCTGTGCCTCCCCAAACTGTAACTCTATCCGCCCCTCCCACTTCCCACCCCCTGACTGCCCCCCTCAGAATCCCTGACCCATCCAAACCCCCCCCCACTCCTTGTCCCCTGACCACCCCCTCCTGGGACACCCCTGCCACTAACCGCCCCCCTGGGACCCCACCCCCTATCCAACCCTCCCTGACTGCCCTGACCCCTATCCACACCTCCGCCCCCTGACAGGGCCCCCTCTAAAGCCCCTTTCAGAATGCGGCCCCACAAACATGGGCGGAGGACTCAGGAGGAGCAGGAGCAGCTGGAGAGAAGGGGCAGTTTCCCCTTCAAAGCGCCGCTTCTCTCTGGCCAGCTGCTCAGCCGCCGGGTGCTCCTCCTGAGTCCTCCGCCCTCCTGCTCCCCTGTGGCTGCAGGTGAGCCTCCCTTCCTGCTCTCCCCTGCCCCCAAGGTGCAGCCCCCTCCCGTGCTGGCGGCATGGCGAACTGAGGCTGCGGGGGAGAGGGGACTGCAGAGGAGGGGCCGGGGGCTAGCCTCTCTGGCCAGGAGCTCAGAGGCTGGGCAGGATGGTCCCATGGGCCGGATGTGGCCTGCGGGCCATAGTTTGCCCATCTCTGTCTTAGCTGCTAGTCCGGACATGCTGGGGCCGGACAGGAGTTGTCCTTCCCCTGCATGGCTGCTCTTGGTGAGGAGATCAGATCCAGCTCCAGAGGCAGCACAGAAATAAGGGTGGTACACTGTCACTTCTGCACAGCTCTAGGCTCTAGGGCTCTAGGCTTCCATTTCCTACCTCTACCCCCACCGTGCAGCTCCTGCCATGGCTCCCAGTGCCACGCTCGGCGCTTCCTCCCCCATCGGCTCCTGCCAGGCTGGGGGCTTCTGCTCCCAGTGGCTGCAGCCGGGGCAGCCTGGGCTTGCCCCCTGCTCCAGCAAGGGATTGGGGCAGCCCAGGCTGGGGACTTCCGCCCCAGCTGAGGCAGCCCGGGATCACAGACTTTAAGGTCAGAAGGGACCATTATGATCGTCTAGTCTGACCTCCTGCACAATGCAGGCTGCAGAATCTCACCCACCCACTCCTGTAACAAACCCCTAAGCTATGTCTGAGCTATTGAAGTCCTCAAATCATGGTTCAAGGTGCAGAGAATCCTCCAGCAAGTGACTTGTGCCCCATGCTGCGGAGGAAGGCGAAAAACCCACAGGACCTCTGCCAATCTGCTTTGGAGGAAAATTCCTTCCCGACCCCAAATATGGCGATCAGCTAAACCCTGAGCATGTGGGCAAGACTCACCAGCCAGACACCGAGGAAAGAATTCTCTGTAGTAACTCAGAACCCACCCCCTCTAACATCCCCTCACAGGCCATTGGGCGTATTTACCACAAATTATCAAAGATCAATTAATTGACAAAATTAGGCTATCCCATCATACCATTCCCTCCATAAACTTATCAAGCTTAGCCTTGAAGCCAGATATGTCACTGCTCCCCTTGGAAGGCTGTTCCAGAACTTCACTCCTCTGATGGTTAGAAAACTTCATCTAATTTCAAGTCTAAACTTCCTGATGACCTGTTTATATCCATTTGTTCTTGTGTCCACATTGTTACTGAGCTTAAATAATTCCTCTCCCTCCCTGGTATTTATCCCTCTGACATATTTATCGAGAGCAATCATATCTCCCCTCAGCCTTCTTTTGGTTAGGCTAAACAAGCCAAGCTCCTTGAGTCTCCTTTCATAAGACAGGATTTCCGTTCCTTGGATCATCCTAGTAGCCCTTCTCTGTACCTGTTCCAGTTTTGAATTCATCCTTCTTAAGCATGGGAGACCAGAACTGCACACAATATTCCAGATGAGGTCTCACCAGTGCCTTGTATAACGGTACTAACACCTCCTTATCTCTACTCGAAATACCTTGCCTGATGCATCCCAGGACCGCATTAGCTTTTTTCACGGCCATATCGCATTGGCAGCTCATAGTCATCCTTTCATCAACCAATACTCCGATGTCCTTTCCTCCTCTGTTACTTCCAATTCATGCGTTCCCAGCTTATAACAAAAATTCTTATTGATCCCTAAATGCATGACCTCGCACTTTTCACTATTAAATTTCACCCTATTACTATTACTCCAGTTTACAAGGTCATCCAGATCTTCCTGTATGATATCCTGGTCCTTCTCTGTATTGGCAATACCTCCCAGCTTTGTGTCATCTGCAAACTTTATTAGCACATTCCCACTTTTTGTGTCAAGGTCAGTAATAAAAAGATTGGTCCCAAAACTGATCCCTGAGGAACTCCACTCCAACCTGACAGTTCACCTTTCAGTGTGACCCGTTGTAGTCTCCCCTTTAACCAGATCCTTATCCACCTTTCAATTTTCATATTGATCCCCATCTTTTCCAATTTAGCTAATAATTCCCCATGTGGAACTGTATCAAATGCCTTGCTGAAATCGAGGTAAATTAGATACACAGCGTTTCCTTTGTCTAAAAAATCTGTTACTTTCTCAAAGAAGGAGATCAGGTTGGTTTGGCATGATCTACCTTTTCTAAAACCATGTTGTATTTTGTCCCAATTACCATTGACCTTAATGTCCTTTACTACTTTCTCCTTCAAAATTTTTTCGAAGACCTTGCATACTACAGATGTCAAACTAACTGGCCTGTAGTTACCCGGGTCGCTTTTTTTCACTTTTTTAAAAATAGGAACTATATTAGTAATTCTCCAGTCATACGGGTACAACCCCTGAGTTTACAGATTCATTCAAATTTTTTGCTAATGGGCTTGCAATTTCATGTGCCAGTTCTTTTAATATTCTTGGATGAAGATTATCTGAGCCCCCCGATTTAGTCCCATTAAGATGTTCAAGTTTGGCTTCTCGGAAGTGGTAATATCTACCTCAATATCCTCATTCCCATTTGTCATCCTACCATTATCTCTAAGCTCCTCACTGAGGCAAAGTATTTGTTTAGATATTGGGCCATGCCTAGATTATCCTTAACCTCCACACCATCCATAGTGTTTAGCGGTTCCACTTCTTCTTTCTTTGTTTTCTTCTAATTTATATGGCTATAGAATCTTTTACTATTGGTTTTAATTCCCTTTGCAAAGTCCAACTCAACATGGCTTTTGGCTTTTCTCACTTTATCCCTACATGTTCTGACCTCAATGAAGGTAGCTTTCATTGCTGATCCCTCCCATCTTCCACTACTTGTAGGCTTTCTGCTTTTTCTCAATCACTTCTCTGAGATGCTTGCTCATCCAGCTTTGTCTACAACTCCTGCCTATGAATTTTTCCCCCATTCTTGGGATGCAGGCTTCTGATGGGTTTCAGAGTAGCAGGTGTGTTAGTCTGTATTCACAAAAAGAAAAGGAGTAGGACCTCAGAGACTAACAAATTTATTTGAGCATAAGCTTTTGTGAGCTACAGCTTCTGATAGTTTCTGCAACGTTGACTTGAAGTAATTCCAGGCCTCCTCCACCTTTAGATCCACAAATTCTTCAGTCCAATCCATTTCCCTAACTAATTTCCTTAATTTTTTTAAAGTTGGCCCTTTTGAAATCAAAAACCCTAGTCACAGATCTATTTTTGTTTATCCTTCCATTTAGTTTGAACTGAATTAGCTCATGATCGTGCAAACCAAGGTTGTCCCCTACAACCATGTCTTCTATGAGGTCCTTCTATGAGGTCTACTCACCAAAACCAAATCTAAAATGGCATCCCCTTTTGTTGGACTTCTGCCCCTACCCCCCAAGCTCCTGCCATGGCTCTGACCTCCTCCAGTGTCTCCAGTCAGGGCTGGGGGCTTCCGCTCTTGCTGGCTGCAGCCTGGGCTCAGGGCTTCCACCCTTCCTCCCCTGCTCCAGCCGGGGCTCGGGAATTCCACCCCCTCCACTCCCCAGACGAGGCAGCCCAGGCCCCGGATTTCTGCCCTCTGTTGCCCGGGCTCGGAGGTTCTGCACCTTCCTCCCCGGCCGGGGCTCAGGGCAGCCCAAACAGAGCTTCCGCAGCCCCCAGCCTAGCTGAAGCAGCCAGGGCTTCTGCACTCCCCCACAGCCGGAGCTCGGGGCAGTCTGGGCTGAAATTGCCTGGGCTCAAGGTTTCAGCCCTACGGCTGCATCTGGGGCTCAGGGTGCCCAGGCTCAGGAGTTCTTCCCCCAGGGATTCTGCCTCAGCTCGGGGTCACCCAATCAGGGCTTCTGGGGCTGGGGCACCAAATTGGCCTGCCTTAATCTGTCACTGGCCTGGACTAGCAGCTAGGAGCCCCCCTGGTTAGGCCACTCCAAGCAGCATGGGGGAGATCCTACCCACTTCCACCTCTGGGAACCTCCTCTAACTGCAGAAAGCTCAGAGGCTGCTGCCTAGGCTGCACAGAAGTCAGGGTGGCAATCTTGCTCCCCCATAACAACTTTGCCAACCCCCCCCATGATCTCATTTTTGGTGAGGATCCCCATGGTTACAACACTGTGAAATTTCAGATGTAAACATCTGAAATCGTGAAATTGACCAATTTAATAACCCTCTGGCTGTGAAATTGACCAGAATGGACCCTGAATTTGGTAGGGCCCTACCTAAAAGGATTCCCTTTACATTTTGGACCAAGATTTCAGAGCAGCTGAAGTAGAGAGAGCCCCCCAAAGAAGCCATGCTAAATTTTATCAAACCCTCAGTGTGAACAGTTCTGGAAACTTAAATCTGATTCAGTCTTGGTAGTTTGGAACCATCTCTGGTTTATACAGGGTCCCCCCCCACCCCCGCAGCTAGAAGGGATATATTTGAAATAGCTGGCTGGACTTAACACTTTGTCTCAGCATACCATAGGCGCCAATTCCGTGGGTGCTCCGGGGCTGGAGCACCCATGGGGGAAAAATTGTGGGTACTGAGCACCCATCAGCAGCCCCCCATCAGCTCCCCCATCCTTGCCCCACGCCACCAGCAACTCCTGCCCACCGGCAGGCCCTGTGGATCAGCGCCTCCCCCTCCCTCCCCGTGCCTCCTGCCCGCCATGATCAGCTGTTTCGCGGCATGCAGGAGGCTGGGAGGGATGGGGGAGGAGAAAGAATGGATTGCGCTCATGGGAGAGGGCAGAACGGGGTGGGAAGAGGTGGGGTGGGGATGGGAAGAGGTCGAGTGGGGGAAGAGCCGGGGGTTGAGCACCCCCCAGCGCATGGGAAATTCAGCACCTGTGCAGCATACTGACACTAGACTATAATTATAATAATAATACTACTTTTAACCCAAGGATTTCAAAGCACTTTATGGACATTGATTGTTTAAGCCTCACACCACTCCTGGCAATAATAAGCATTGATATACTCATGTTACAAATCGGAAAATTGAGGCCATACCATAAAACAGTGGCAGGGTTGGAGATACAACTGCATTCTCGGCTCTGTCCCTTGCTCTAAACTCCTGGACTGCACCCATTCTTAGATTCCTCAGGCACAAGAAATAACATTCCAAAGCAAAATGAGCTCTGGGGCCCATCTACGACTTTCTGCTTACCTGAGCTTTTACACTGAGAGTTGCACTGAGATTTTTTACGTTATATCCAGTGGGTAGCGGGAAGGGGGTGTGGTATAACAATTCCATTCCCCTTATGTAGTGCATCACTCCATTGATTGAAATGGTCAGCCTTTGGAAAAAATAAGTGATCTGGGTTAAGGAATTAGTTGTCTTTCCCTTGCTTTCCCCATTGATATAGATGCATTTTTGTCTAAAGCTCTTGGATATTATATAATTTTTACTGTTTCCCACTTCAAAGCAGTGTTAGAACTAATGTAATTAAAGGGGGAAAGGTTATTACATAACTGCCTACTGCAGGGTTTCTGTCACCTTCCTCTGAAGCATCTGGTGCTGACCACTGCCAGAGACAGGATATTGGGCTAGATGAGCTACTGGTCTGATCCACTGTGGCAGTTCCCGTGTTCCTCTGGAAATTGACACTTTTGCTGTCCATACAAACATACATATGCATTTTTGAAAGAGTTTGATACGCTCTTCGTCCTTCCATTTGCTTTCTGAAACCTGCTGAAATATGTGCATTTTGCTAAATAATCATAACATTAATCATTATAGCAATTTGCACTAATGAACATGTTTAGAAACTGAAACAAAGAAGCCTTACAGCAAAATGTTCTATGTGTAAACATGGAAAAACCTGTAACATTAGCTTATCTTCTCTAACAGGCTTCAAAAAATTAAAGACAATGGCACATTATATTGTGAACTTTCCCCAGCTGTTCTTTATTAATCTATGTTATTTGACTGTGGGTAAAGGCTCTCTGTTGGCTACATCTAGTCAGCTTATTTTAGCTGGTTTGTTGCTCCATTTACTAAACTCCAGATAAGTAGATAGCTATTTCCATGCTTTCATTTTGTTCTTAAAATATCATTTGTGTCATTAACCGAATATGTGGTGCTGCTTTAATACCCTTCTATAATCCAGAGTCTCTCCTCCTTTTGCAATTAAGTAATGCATAGCCAGAAAAAGACTAGGAAACCTGCTATATAATTTAGTTTTCATCGCTAAAAGCAATTCTAAATAGAAAGAGAGCAATAGCATAGATGCTTTACGTGTCATCCATACTTATGCTTAGTTGTCATGTGGTCTTGATATAAACCTGAGAATTCTGGTAGGAATGCCCATCTAAGGGGCAGATCCTCACCTACTGTAAATTTCCATAGCTCTATTAAATCAGTAAAGCTATGACAATTTTAGGATCTGCTCCGAAGACCTTAAAAACGAAGATGTGTGAAAGAGTGGATGAGAGTTCACAGAGAGAGAGAGAGAACAAGTGTTTGAGAAGGATTCTAGAGCCAAGGAAGTAACCAAAAGGGCAGATGGAGAGTCCAAGAAAACTAAATACGTTGGAATTGAAATTACAGTTCCAATACAGGACATTTTAATATTTGCCTTTTAAGAGATATTTTGGATCCCTAGAACTATTTTTCTACTTGGTAGAAATCTAAATGAATAAAAAAGCAGGTGGGGATGCAAGGCTATCATAGAGAAGGCTAGGAGATCCTGTGCTATGGCCAGGAGTGCCGAGAAAGCAATGAGGAGAAGGTTCTGAATTCAGAATCAAACTCCAGCTTTCAGGTTTCACGTCTTTCACTTTTGTTTCTCCCTGGTACAGCAGACCCTTTTTCATGAGATCACTGTGAGACTTGATATTGCTGAAACATGTCACTAGTAAAAAAACATGTGATGTTAACAAGAACAAGCTATTAAAAGAAATGCAATGCTCCTGTTTAATATGATTTTAAAGGTAGGCTACTTTTTTGGTAAGTAGATGAACAAGAGGTGCTCACTCTAGTAGTGCATAAATGAACAAAATAATAACTTTGTCTGCTGTTGTAGAGCAAAGCCAGTAAGTCATTTTATACCTGAGCGAGGTATTACTGTGCTTATCTATTCACCATGAGTTTGCATACTCTGAATACTGCATAGTTTATACTATCAGCAAACAAAATAGCATACTAAGCTATAGACCAAACACTGCATACAGTTCTGACAAAAAAGATGACGTAAAGCCAATTAAAGTGCAAGCGAATGTGCTAAATTAACTTGAAGTATTTCATTTAAAACCACAAAAGCAAAGGGATTCACAGTGAGGGCTTCCTTGTCTGTCCTTGACTATCCTCACTGTGCTTAATTACTGAAGTGCCTAATGTGTGACACACTGATGGCATGCATATGTTTCACATCTTCTGTGATCTGTTACAGTGTCTTCTGAGAGACTGCAGTACCACGACTCCTACCTTCCAGTGGAAACTGTAATCATCATAGAGAACAGTGTAATTAACATACGTCAGCACTGCATGCTAAATACTTCAGTATCTTAGAAAATTACACTGATGCACATATGCAATGGACAGATGCTATATGATAGATAGGTTGTGCTTTCAACCTACTACCGTTCTGACTTTGGGGATCTCCAGAAATTGTCAGCCCTTCATTTTTTAAATGTGATAATTAAATTAATTGAATGTAATTTTTATAAATCTCAGCCATCATGTTAATGGGTAACACTTCAGAAAGAATCAACAATATTTTTCTCTTTAATATTCATTTTAAATGTTGTGTTACATACTGCACTCCCTAAGACAGTTGTCTTCAAAACACGTTCATTGATGATAACTAAGTAATTTAAATTAAATTAAAACATACTTAGGGTCCCTTTAAAAGTTCCTTTTTCCCAATTATTATGGCTCTTCATTTGTAGAATAAACCCAAAAATTCGTAACGGGTGTAAGTTAAAATCCCTGTTTACTATAGACATTTATCTTTTTTCTCAGAGTAAAATAATTGAAACCACTGATTGCCCAAAGTCAAAGGAATAGGTCCAATCCTTCTTAGGCTTGTCGGGATATTACAGGTGATTTGTACCGAAATACAGCCAAATCGCCGGCCCACTGACAGACCTAACCAAAAAGAAACAGCCAAATGCAGTTCAGGGAACTGAAGAGTGTCAGAAGGCCTTTAGCCAGCTTAAAGCGACACTCATGTCTGACCCTGTGCTAAGGGCCACAGACTTTGACAAACCATTCCTAGTAACCACAGATGCGTCCGAGCGTGGTGTGGGAGCAGCCTTAATTCAGGAAGGACCAAATCAAGAGTTCCATCCTGTTGTGTTTCTCAGCAAGAAGCTGTCTGAGAGGGAAAGCCACTGGTCAATCAGTGAAAAGGAATGTTACGCCATTGTCTACGCTCTGGAAAAGTTATGCCCATACATTTGGGGATAGCGTTTCCACCTGCAAACTGACCATGCTGCGCAACAGTGGCTTCGTACCACCCAGGGAAATTACAAAAAAGTTATTCGGTGGAGTTTAGCACTCCAAGATTTTGATTTCAACATACAACACATCTCAGGAGCTTCTAACAAAGTGACAAATGCACTTTCCTGTGAAAGTTTCCCAGAATCAACTGGTCGAAGTTGTCCTTAAGATGTGGGAAATATTGTTAGTCTTTATACAGTTAGTAGTATATTTAGAGATGCATGTGTCTTATTAACTTTGTTTTCTCCTAGAGCTCCAGGAAGAAATCACAGCCAGTGTTTCACCCTATCTGTGATTTGGGGAGCGTGTCATAAATATAAAGGGAAGGGTAACCACCTTTCTGTATACAGTGCTATAAAATCCCTCCTGGCCAGAGCCAACATCCTGTTACCTGTAAAGGGTTAAGAAGCTCAGCTAACCTGGCTGGCATCTGACCCAAAGGACTAATAAGGGAACAAGATAATTTCAAATCTTGGGTGGGGGGGGAAAGCTTTTGTTTTTGCTTTTTGTTTATGTGTTTGTTGGGACTGAGAGAGGCCAGACAGAAATCCATCTTCTCCAACCTATCCTAATCCAAGTCTCCAATATTGCAACCAGTTTAGGTAAGCCAGGCAAGGTGGATTAGTTAATCTTTTGTTTTATGTGAATTTTCCCTGTGTTAAGAGGGAGGTTTATTCCTGTTTTCTGTAACTTTAAGGTTTTGACCAGAGGGGGATCCCTCTGTATTTTGAATCTGAATACCCTGTAAAGTATTTTCCATCCTGATTTTACAGAGGTGATTCTTTTACCTTTTCTTTAATTAAAATTCTTCTTTTAAGAACCTGATTGATTTTTCATTGTTCTTAAGATCCAAGGGTTTGGATCTGTGTTCACCTGTACAAATTGGTGAGGATTATTGTCAAGCCTTCTCCAGGAAAGGGGGTGTAGGGCTTGGGGGGATATTTTGGGGAAAGACATCTCCAAGTGGTCTCTTTCCCTGTTCTTTGTTTAAAACATTTGGTGGTGGCAGCATACCTTTCAAGGCCAAGGCAAAGTTTGTACCTTGAGGAAGTTTTTAACCTAAGCTGGTAAGAATAAGCTTAGGGGGTCTTTCATGCAGGTCCCCACATCTGTACCCTAGAGTTCAGAGTGGGGAAGGAACCCTGACATGGTGGCAGAGATAAATTACCCTCATATTTTATTAATAACAGTCTTCAGTGGTCCTGGACATATTCAGTCTGGATATAAAGGTTAAGAGAGACCTGGAACGAGAGGAAAACACATAATGAGGTTGGCAAGATGTGTGCCTGTGCCAGACTCAAAGGGAAAACAAAATGTTTAGTTTCTGTTGCTGGTGGACAAGGACTGAACCATCTTTTATTCATTGCCATGCAGAGTATGGAGTTATTTATAGTGTCTTTTGGAGGAAAGCAGGTTCATGTTAAAGGGTTGAATCCCATTATTACTGTATTTTGGATGAACCAAACATAAATGCTCTGAACTACAACATGGACAACCCTGTTTGATTCCCTGCTCAGGTCTATCACCCCCAGAAGTAGCAGGAACTGTATATATTATCGAAACAGAAAGCACTGTGTGGCCTGGATGAATGTCCTTCTCTTGCTAATTCAGCAATTCACTGGCCAATTAAGGAGAAACACTGAGAGGCTTAGAAGAGAGTCCAGTGGTCTTTGGCTGAAAGGATGGAGCTTGTAATGTGATGTGAAAAACTGAATTCTCAGGAATGGAGATAGAGAATTATGTTTTCAAAAATATGCCTCTTGTAGTTTGTGGTTTTGTTAGTATATTAGGTTTTGTAAGGGAAAGTTCTTTTCCTAGTAGAATTCATGGTAGCTGAATTGGAAAACAATTTAGGATGTGTTCCACCCACTTAACGCAGGTACAGGAAGATAAGATTTATTACGTTGGTTTTGAATAGAAAAACAATTGTTAAGTTTTTATGAATGATGCTAAATACCTTTGGAGGGGAGGGGAGATATTTTTACCTAAAGGAAATAAAATTTAAATTTTTGTGTGGAAGATACCTCTAGAAAAATTAAATGTCATGACTTTTTTTTTAAAGTCAAACAACATAGCTCAGTGGTTTGAGCATTGGCCTGCTAAACCCAGGGTTGTGAGTTCAATCCTTGAGGGGGCCATTTAGGGATCTGGGGCAAAAATTGGGGACTGGTCCTGCTTCAAGCAGGGGGTTGGACTAGATGACCTCCTGAGGTCCCTTCCAACCCTGATATTCTATGATTCTATGATTCTATAACATCTTGGCAAGTGCTGGAAGAGAGGTGGATATGGAGACATTACTTTCATACATGCCAATTTTCAGAAATGCTCAGCAATCATAATCAGGGTTAGATTTTCAAAGGAGCTCAGCTTACATCAAAGTAAATGCCAAGAACTTAAAATGAACTCAGTATGTTGGGTTTCTGGCACTTTTGAAAAGTTGGTCTTTGTTTAGGTGCCTGACTGGGTGCTGAACAAATTTGAAAATATGGCACCACAGTGCCCAGTCCTGTGAGGTGCATGGTGCTCTTATCTCATTGAAATCGTGTCTGGGACAGTTTTAGAACAGCTGTACTGCCTGTGTCCTATATAGACTCATAGACTTTAAGGTCAGAAGGGACCATCATGATTATGTAGTTAGTTCTCCTGCACATTGCAGGACATAGGATCTCACCCACCCACTCCTGTAATAAACCCATAACCTGTGCTGAGTAACTGAAGTCCTCAAATCATAATTCAAAGACTTCAAGTTACAGAGAATTTGCTATTTACACTAATTTAAACCTGCAAGTGACCCATGTCCCATGATGCAGAGAAAGGCAAAAAAACCCCAGGGTCACTGCCAGTCTGACCTGGGGGAAAATTCCTTCCCAACCCCAAATATGTCAATCATTAGACCCTGAGCTTTTTGAGCAAGAATGTTGCTTATACTGTTCTCCTGTCTGTGATTGGGGAAATACTGGGTCAGAAAAACTTGTTCCCAGTGTTGTCAGAGAGGAATATGTGACTTGTGATACGTGTTCTACTTCTATCCACAATCAGGAAATGGAAGTAATCTCTTCCACTCCTTGGCAAGGACTTTCTGAAACTCATTAGGCTACCAACTGGGATGATGAAGAAAGGCACAAAGAGTGGGATTTTGAAAAGCGCTCATTTTTGGCTTAACTCTACTCCCGTTGAAGTCAGTGAGAGTTTTACTACTGATTACACTAAAAGCTTAGGTAGGCCACACTCAGCTCTTTGAAAATCTCACCCAAAAACTCTAAACACAGTGATATGTAATTATGATTCTCACAATTGGTACAGGACTAACAAAATCCTTAACTTAGCCACTGCTATTATTATTTGGCCAGTCCCTCGATGCCAGTGGCTCTCAACCTTTCCAGACTGCTGTTGTACTCCTTTCAGGAATCTGATTTGTCTTGCATACCCCAAGTTTCATCTCGCTTAAAAACTACTTGCTTACAAAATCAAACAGAAAAATACAAAAGTATTACACTATTACTGAAGAATTGCTTACTTTCTCATTTTTTCCATATAATTGTAAAATAAATCAACTGGAATATAAAGACTGCACTTATATTTCCGTGTATAGTATATAGAGCAGCATATTTATAGAGCAGTAATTGTATGAAATTTTAGTTTGTACTGACTTCACTAGTGCTTTTTATGTAGCCTGTTGTAAAACTAGGCAACTATCTAGATGAATGGATGTACCCCCTGGAAGACCTCTGCGTACCCATAGGGGTACATGTACCCCCAGTTGAGAACTACTGCTGTATGCTAGAGATTCCTCTCTGATTCCTTCAGAATGTGTTATAGTTTTTTGCTGTGTATACTTCTGAATTATTGTCATTTCATTACCAGATTTATGAATAGCTTAAATATAAATATAGTCTTTATAATCAAGTGATGAACTTCACGTTTTAAAAATTATTTATATTGGTCCTTCCCTAAGAAGCTTCTGCCAGTGTCATTTATTAGCTGGCTGAGCATATGAAACACTTACAAGTACAGTATTAGGGTTGTTAAGCTTTCATTTTTCAACATTTGCGTTTTATGACTGAAAAGAGAGACTGTAACTGGTTATCGCTTATAGATGAAAACCCATAGAATGGAACTTCATTGGGCAGAAAGGCTAACCTGTTCAAAGACCAAAAATCAGCTAATGTAATTTAGGGTAATCTGGAGCATTTGTAATGCATTTGTGTTCACTATGTAAATATTTTTATAGGCGCATTCCATGTGTAAAATCTTTATAAGCAGAAACTAAATTCAGTGAGGTTCTAAGGATGCGTTTTTAAATTTAACACTGTGTGCGTGTGTTACAGATACACTATATAACTAAAAAGAAAAGGAGGACTTGTGGCACCTTAGAGACTAACCAATTTATTAGAGCATAAGCTTTCGTGAGCTACACTTCTGAGGAAGTGAGCTGTAGCTCACGAAAGCTTATGCTCTAATAAATTGGTTAGTCTCTAAGGTGCCACAAGTACTCCTTTTCTTTTTGCGAATACAGACTAACACGGCTGTTACTCTGAAAACTATATAACTAAATACAGTGTGTATATATATTACATGTACGCTATGTATATTGTTTGAAAAGAAAAACAGAGATGGAAAATAATTAAGATAAGTTCTTAAAAATAGAAAAATTCTGGATATCTGTAGTTGAGAAATTCTTTTGGACAAAAGCAAGGAAAAGGGCATTATCTGTAATTAGAAATAATAATGTATAATTGGTTCATTTGCCATATTTCTACAGTTCTGATTTAGTTGAACAATGTGATCATTATGCCACCAGTTTTCAATAGAGGTGTCACAATGAAAAATAATTGCAATATTCCACAATATTAACTGCACCCTAATTGCAAAAGTTTTGAAATATAATTACCATGAAAGCTAATGCGACAGGGAACATTAAGCATAATTAGTGTGTTAAAAAAAAAGGAAAAACCGTTAGAAGCTTGTTATTGTCTCATAAGGTAGCTTCAAATTAGCTGGATGTAGAGCACTTTCATCTAGTTTTTCTATAATTTTCATTATTAGCACAGACTGTAATAAATTTATTTGACATAGCCCACACCTGCCAGCCCTGCAGGAGAGAGCTTCTAATGTGCGCAGGTCCAAAGCTTTCCCACAGAATCCGTCAGAACTTCCTGGGAGGCAGCAGTGGGTAAGGTTATTTTTAAAAATAAACTAAGTTGCACAATACACCGCTCAGAGTTAATGCTTAATCTGTGTTGTAAGTAGTTCCACCGAAACCCAAAACACGTAAAAATCCTATTGCAAATTGCTCTGAGCAGTCAAATGAGTGAAGATTTCAGAAGACTCATAGGGCACAGGCGTATTCTCTCCAATTCACCACTGTGTATCAAGAAAAATTTGTTCGTGCACAAACTACGCAGAGTTTTCACAAGTACAGTAGCTAGTTTTCTGTGAAGCGTGACAATTCACATACTAGTTCATCCCTGATGTGAGTGGGTGCAAATGGTGTTGCACCCACTTTGCTAAGGGTGCTTGTAGTCACATGCATTAGAGACCAGGATCCAAGCCATTAATAGTTCTGAAAGTACTTGTAAGGTCACATTTTGGGTATGTATGATCACCACATAATCAAGTCCTGGACTCTGATTATCTCTAGAAGAGCATCTTTTCAGTAGGAAGCAGCCACTTCTTTCAAATACTCTTTTCTGTGATCTT
The DNA here is from genome assembly GCF_965140285.1 of Lepidochelys kempii. Lineage (NCBI taxonomy): Eukaryota > Metazoa > Chordata > Testudines > Cheloniidae > Lepidochelys > Lepidochelys kempii. Next base: position 28,918,415 of record NC_136387.1, read on the forward strand.
TGTATCCAGTTGATGACATCATTTAAACTGTGTTCTCAAGATATGTAAACAATGTTCGGAGAGGGGGCAGGGTTGTATGTGAGAAAACATATGAAGTCAATACTTTGGCTCTGTAAATCTGGAAAAACTCCATTGACTTTCATATTATTACAGGTAAAATTTTCAGAATGTGACTGAGTCTAAGTCCAGTTCCCTAGTCATTTAGAACAAAAAATACCCATAGTCTGCCTAGTTGCAGTTACTCCAAATTTGCACGGATGTTACTGAGAATAGAATTAGGTCTTTAATTTCCTGAGAATTCAGATAGGTCAAGTTGGTAAGTTTCAACACAATTTTTTCAGTTGAAAGCCCCTACCTTTCCCCTCCCCTTTTTAATATACATATAAACTTAAGCTTTGAGGCTATTAGTCAAAGGTGTGGTGGTGGAGTTGTCTTTTTGTTTGGTTGGTTTTTTGGCTTAGTCACTGTAAGATCTTAATTCTGTGGAATGTACTTCAATTAGTAAAGAGAAAGGGGTCATACACTTATGGATTAGACTTCATTTAAATCATGTTTATGATTCCACAATGAAATCTTTTTGTTAGTTTCTTTCTTCTTTTTTTAACACCAAAATTAAATCAGTTTTAATTGTCACCACAGAACAGGGCTGTCTTGTGCAAAGGTAATTAAACAAAAGTATAAATCCAAGGAATGTTAAAATATGGAAATTTAAGAGGCATTTTTCGGAATAGCTCACCATGTGGACACTTTGTTCTGGAATAAAAGTAACTCAAAAACTAGAGTAATTATTCTGGAATAGAGTGTCCACATGAGCTGTTTCTCCATAGCAATGTCATTCAGTTTCCACGTGTTGACAAGCCCTCAAGCTCAGATTTTTAAAAAGTGCGCTCTACTTTTGAGCAGGTAGCTCAGCTGATGGATGCCCAAGTTATGACACCTTCTGCCTGGCTTTCAGAAGTGCTGAGTTTATATAGATAAACAGGGCCTCATTTGGAGTTGTAAATGATCAGCACTTGTGAAAATCAACCCTAAGGTGGGTCAGGTTGGGCACCCAAAAACTGAGCCACTCAGCATCAGAGACCACACTTTAAAATGTGGAGCTTAACCTTTCTGTGGTTCAGTTTGCCCACTTAGAAAATGGAGATAAATAATATCAGTGTCTCAGAGGGGTTATGAGCCTGCATTAATTAATGTGTGTAAAGGTATCTGAAGGTCCTCTGATAAAAATGATATACAAATGCACAGTATTGTTTATTATTTATTTATTTATTTATTTAAACCACACAACTCCATTAAAGTGGATTGGAGTCAAGTGCAGTTAAAGTGCACTGCAACAGTTTGAAAGTATGTCTTTAGTTATTAATGTCGCTGAATTAAATATCCCAGTATGCAAGTCCAGTCTAGGCCCAATCCAATCATAGAATCATAGAGATATAGGTCTGGAAGGGACCTCAAGAGGTCACCTAGACCTTTCCCCTTTCTTCCCCTTCCCCCATGGTGTGGTAGGATTAAATATACCCAGATCATCCCTGTCAGGTGTTTGAATAAATAAACCTGTTCTTAAAAACCTCCAATGGGAAATTCTAGAATAGAGGAGTTCATCCTCCAGGGTGGTAAATGGGCAGGGTCCAGCACTTGTCCAATGAAGTCATTGGGAGTTTTTCTATTGATTTCAAGGGGCTTTGGATTGGCCCTAATGGGCCGTAATGGAAGTGCACATGTGCAAAGCCTGTTCCAATCATATATTGGAGTGTGTGCTTTACATGAAAAACAGAAGGTGATATGTAATTCCTGTAAGATTAAAATATTCATCCTGCAGATATTATGTATTCTAACTCTTCATCATCTGGTATTCTAATATTAAGTAGGCATTCATCTGAAGAATGAAACTTGCTTTAATCTTAAATGAATTATATGTTTAGGATATGAATTCATAATAGGTTATTGAGAAATGAGTAAAACTATAGAAGTATGCTTACATTTGTAGATGCTGGAACCTGTCATTATGCTTGGATTTTTGTTGACTCCCTGTTAAATGCCTCAAGGGCCATCTAATTTATGAGTACATATACTTTAGTTTTAGAAACTCAGAAATAAATATTTATGCATCAAAATCCTATTCTTAAGTGCTTGTATTGTAAACGTCTTACAAGAAAATTTTATTTTTTCCCTAAGATGTAGCAATTTTTTAGATGAAGGACTCATCGAAATTATTTCTGGCAGTTAGACACATCTTTATTTTATATTCATGCTTTGCTTTAACTGAAGTATAATTATTCAGGAATTAATGCTTAATAGAGATGTGTCAAAATCAAATAGTTTATCTAAACTACACATATGTGCCCTTAAAACTACCCACTGTTTGCAATATTCTAGCCCAGCTATAGAACCATCTTAATTCTGTTTTCCCTTACCCTCATCAGCCCATTGAAGTCAATGAAAAGACTCTCATTCATTTCATTGGGCTTTTGGATCAAGCTCATAATCATCACATGAGATCATTCAAAACTGTGCTCAGTTGTCTCACTACCACTTCAAACATACTTTGCTGACTGACTGTTGTTTCGGCCATTTGACACCCCCTCACTAGTACCCATCAGCCTGAAGATTACTTCTGCTGCTTACTTGTGCTTTTGCTCTTTATCTCTAAACCTAATAATCTTTGTTAACCCTTTGTTGTGCTCTTCAGACCATATTATTAAATTATTTCACCCTCTTGCTATATCCTGAGCTAACAGGGGACTGCAGTTATTATTCCAGCTAGGTTTTAACTTCTCTTTTTCTGAACTGCTTCTCTGCTTCCCTTTATGCTTCTTTCTTTTAGTTACTCAGGCCACTGACAAACAATTCATCCCACTTGTTCTTCATAGTAGCACCCAAAGCCTTAATCAGGATCAGTGTCCTGCTATGCTACAACTAGGATCCCTGTCCTGAACAGTTTACTTGTGAAAATGTCTAATCTTATTAAAATAATGGATCATTCTACTCTAATATAATTGTTCTTTTTCCTTTGTAAATTGCTTTGAGATCATAGATGGAAAGAGCTATGTAAGATCAATGTGCTATTATTAGGGCTGTCGATTAATTGCAGTTAACTCTCATGATTAACTCAAAAAAAATTAATCGCGATTAATCGGAGTTTTAATTGCACTGTTAAATAGTAGAATAGTAATTGAAATTTATTAAATATTTTGGATGTTTTTCTACATTTTCATATATATTGTATATTGTGTTGTAATTGAAATCAAAGTGTATATTATTTTTATTGCAAATATTTGCACTGTAAAAATGATAAAAAAATAGTATTTTTCAGTTCACCTCATACAAGTACTGTAGTGCAATCTCTTTGTCATGAAAGTGCAATTTACAAATCTAGATTTTTTTTGGTTACATAACTGCACTCAAAAACAAAACAATGTAAAACTTCAGAGCCTACAAGTCCATTCAGTCCTACTTCTTGTTCAGCCAATCACTCAGACAAACAAGTTTGGTTACATTTATAGGAGATAATGCTGCCCTCTTCTTATTTATAATGTCACCAGAAAGTGAAAACAGGCAAAGGCTCTTACGCAAAGTAAGCTGCCACGGGATAAGAGGGAATGTGCTCTCATGGATTGGTAACTGGTTAAAAGATAGGAAACAAAGGGTAGGTATAAATGGTCAGTTTTCAGAATGAAGAGAGGAAAATAGTGGTGTCCCCCAGGGTCTGTTCTGGGACCAGTCGTATTCAACATATTCATAAATGGTCTAGAAAAAGGAATAAAGACCCAGACAGACTGCGAAGAGCTACAAAAGTGACTATGGGGTGACTGGGCAACAAAATGGCAGATGAAATTTAATGTTGTTAAATGCAAAGTAATGAACATTGGAAAGCATGATCCCAAGTATACATATAAAATGATGGGGTCTAAATTAGCTGTTACCACTCAAGAAAGAGATCTTGGAGTCACTGTGGATAATTCTCTGAAAACATCCACTCAGTGTGCAGTGGCAGTCAAAAAAGCAAACAGAATGCTGGGAATAATTAAGAAAAGGATAGATAATAGGACAGAAAATATCATGTTGCCTCTATATAAATCCATGGTACACCCACATCTTGAATACTATGTGCAGTTGTGCTCAAAAAAGATATACTGGAATTGGAAAAGGTTCAGAAAAAGGCAACAAAAATTGTTAGGGGTGTGGAATGGCTTCCTTATGAGGAGAGATTAATAATGCTGGGACTTTTCAGTTTGGAAAAGAGACGGCAAAGGGGAGATATGATTGAGGTCTATAAAATCATGACTGGTGTAGAGAAAGTAGGTAAGGAAGTGTTGTTTACTAGGGGTCACCAAATGAAATTAATAGGCAAATGAAGTATTTCTCCATACAACGCACAGCCAAACTGTGGAGCTCCTTGCCAGATGATGATGTGAAGGCCAAGACCATAACAGGGTTCAAAAAAGAACTATGTAAATTCATGGAGGATAGGTCCATCAGTGGCTATTAGCCAGGATGGGCAGGAATGGTGTCCCTAGCCTTTGTTTGCCAGAAGCTGGGAATGAGCGACAGGGGATAGATCACTTGATGATTACCTGTTCTGTTCATTCCCTCTGGGGCACCTGGCATTGGCCACTGTCGGAAGACAGGATACAGGGTTAGATGGACCTTTGGTCTGACCTAGTAGGGCCATTCTTATGAAAGAACAACCATAATGTTTTGTTCTGAGTTACAAACAACTTCCATTCCTGAGGTGTTCTACAATATATAAGAAGTTACTCCATTAGTAGCAATAGTTATACCAGACAGAAACCAGTCTGAGAAGAGACTCAAGCCCCGAGGGCCAACTTTTCAAATGCAATCAGCACCCAGAATTGGGGCCAGTTTTTTGAAAGAGTTCACTTCCCATTTAGGTACCCAGATAAAGCAGCCAGATTTTCGAAAGAACTCAACATCTAGCAGCTTCTATTAAATACAGCTTCTACATGAGAACAGTGGTAGTATAACACCAACAGACCCTGGTCATCGTTGGCCGGGGTCAAACTTGGAATCTCTGGAATTTAATGCATGAACCTCTAATGCATGAGCTAAAAGACACCTCTCTCTCTTAGCTAAGGCTGTTGCAGGCTCACCAATCTCTAGCTGCGACTAGAAGGAGACAGAGTGCCACACGGAACAGGCGTGGGTTACAGTAGCACCTGGATGTTGAGCTCTTTGACATTCTTGAGCTTAGCATTTTGGACCTTTGATGCAGAATGCTATAGTTATTAAGACTCTCAGTAAAGTCTGATTACACACGCACGTGCACACACACACTCATGCCAATTTTTTTTTTAAATCAGACATTAAAACAAAATCTCTTGCCTCCCATTACAACTGGGGCAAACATTTGTCTTTAATAATATTCAACATGGCTAGAATAGAGACCTGTATGTTCTTTAGTCCTTTCTGTGTGTGTAGCAAGCCATTGTTTTTGTGTAGATTTTGTTTTTAGAGGAGAATGGAAGAGGTGCCTTTCTTTTCTTCTGGAATTGCCTTTTGAAAATGAACATGGACTGATAACTACACTTACATCTTGTATTTGCAAAAGGATTTCTGTGGTGTGGAGCATCAGTGCCTGCAAATGCAGCAGAGACACTTGCAGCACCATTATGATTCTTTGCATTCTGAACTGGTAGCAGTTTTTTGATAAAAGTAAAATGCCCAGATTTATATTTGGTTCCCGGTGGTATTTTTTTTAACTTCACTTTATTTTCAAGTTGTTCAATGAATTGGAACAAAAGGACACTGAGAAAAAATTCAGATTAGATCGATGAGTCAGTCATCTAATTCCATTGTTCCACACAAAACCTTTGCCACTGGGTCGCTGAAATCATCAATCCTTGGGAGCAAACACAGAGCTGTTCCTGTCACCAATTTCCTGATGAACTGTATGTTCCAACTCTTTGCAGCATACCAAAAAATATTCTTAAATTATTTCCAAGTGTTCTTTGATCTTTTCTCTCTTTCTACACTGCTCACATTTAAGGGGTATATCACCTCATTGTGAAATGCACATCTTGCTCATTTCCCTTTGTTAATATGAGAATGTGTCCTTCTATATCTAGAGGAGAATTAGCTTATTCAAACTAATATATTTCATATGATGCCTATTGTTAGCCCCAATAAAATAAAATAGACAGCGAAGTTAAATACCTTTTGTGGGCTGTACTCTAGGATGGGTATGAATAGACTGTTTCCCCATGAAATGAAGGTCAGTCACTTTCTCATTAATGTAAGGCATTCATTTGTTGTTCCTGTTTTACTGCTGTAAATAAGGATCCAGATCTTCCCTCTCACAGCTGTTTGTGTGAGAAGCAGACAGCAAAGTTTATAAATCACTTCACCTTGACAGATAGTTAACAGTCAGACAATTCCCACACATTATGCATTTATTAAGAGGGACTCTCAGCTGTTTAGCCATTGGCTATTTGTCATGAAAAAATTTGTAAAGAGGAAAAACAAACACACACCTCAGCAAGTGAATGGTAATAGTGCTTAACACTCTGGCAACCTTCGGTTAAATAAGCAAACAATAATAAATGTAATGTCAAACAATCCAACGACAGCCGAAGCTTTAGAGCATGGACTTCGGTTAATCAACAGATTGCATAGGAGAGGACGGTTTAGTCTGAACACTGAACTATTTTGACAGGTTTCAGAGTAATAGCCGTGTTAGTCTGTATTCACAAAAAGAAAAAGAGTACTTGTGGCACCTTAGAGACTAACCAATTTATTTTGAGTACACTAAATTTACAATAACAAGAATTTTGTCTGTAAGCTTGCATAACGTGCTTAACCTCTTTCCAGCTTTTCCCACTCAAGTATTTTTATTTAATTTATAACCATTCCTTCCCAAAAATATAAAAGAAAAAGTAATGCAGGCAATCAACCAACCAAACCAACAAATAGAGGTCTAAATCTGTGACATTATTGACAGTGGAATGCATAAGCCATTGTCATTCAGAAGGGATAAATGATCCTGCAACATTTCAGGCTTTTGCCAGAGTTGCTAAGTTGCTGTGCCACTGCTTCTCTGTCAGGGTAAAATTGAGATAGACTCCTAGTGGCTTGGAAACTGCAAAAGAAGGTTCAAAACTGTTCCTGTCATGTGCAAAACAGATTATAGAAATTATGGAATCTGTTTTCCCATCAGCACATGTGCATAACTCCCATTAACATTACTATGACATAGAAAATTATAGGAGTATATAACTCTCAAATACTTTTATTGCTTTATGTTGTTGGGTAGCAGCCACCAACCCATTCTGATCATATGCAGCTGTAGAGATATGCTTTATTTTGTCACTTTGCCTTGCTCCAAAAAAACCCCTTATATATTTGTTAAAAACATTATTGTTGCAAAGGCAAATTAGTAACTCAGAAGTTAGTAACGGCTAGAATTAAGGTTGCCTGTGCAACCTTTATTTCAGCTTCCTTTTGTGTACATAATGTATTATGATAAAGTTTGAATTATATGATCATATGCTATTGTTTCCACAAGTATCAGGGGGTATGTCATAAATATAAAGGGAAGGGTAAACCCCTTTGAAATCCCTCCTGGCCAGGGGAAAGCTCCTCTCACCTGTAAAGGGTTAAGAAGCTAAAGGTAACCTCGCTGGCACCTGACCAAAATGACCAATGAGGAGACAAGATACTTTCAAAAGCTGGGAGGAGGGAGAGAAACAAAGGGTCGGTGTCTGTCTGTATGCTGCTCTTGCCAGGGACAGAACAGGAATGGAGTCTTAGAACTTTTAGTAAGTAATCTAGCTAGGTATGTGTTAGATTATGATTTCTTTAAATGGCTGAGAAAAGAATTGTGCTGAATAGAATAACTATTTCTGTCTGTGTATCTTTTTTGTAACTTAAGGTTTTGCCTAGAGGGGATTTCTATGTTTTTGAATCTAATTACACTGTAAGATATCTACCATCCTGATTTTACAGGGGGGATTTCTTTATTTCTATTTACTTCTATTTTTTATTAAAAGTCTTCTTGTAAAAAACTGAATGCTTTTTCATTGTTCTCAGATCCAAGGGTTTGGGTCTGTGGTCACCTATGCAAATTGGTGAGGCTTTTTATCCAACATTTCCCAGGAAAGGGGGGGTGCAAGTGTTGGGAGGATTGTTCATTGTTCTTAAGATCCAAGGGTCTGGGTCTGTAGTCACCTAGGCAAATTGGTGAGGCTTTTTACCAAACCTTGTCCAGGAAGTGGGGTGCAAGGTTTTGGGAAGTATTTTGGGGGGAAGGACGCGTCCAAACAGCTCTTCCCCAGTAACCAGTATTAGTTTGGTGGTGGTAGCGGCCAGTCCAAGGATAACGGATGTAATATTTTGTACCTTGGGGAAGTTTTGACCTAAGCTGGTAAAGATAAGCTTAGGAGGTTTTTCATGCAGGTCCCCACATCTGTACCCTAGAGTTCAGAGTGGGGGAGGAACCGTGACAGGGTAGCTGCATTAGTCTGTATCCACAAAAACAACAAGGAGTCTGGTGGCACCTTAAAGACTAACAGATTTATTTGAGCATAAGCTTTCGTGGGTAAAAACCTCATTTCTTCAGATGCAAGATGAAAGAAAACTTATGCTCAAATAAATCTGTTAATCATTAAGGTGTCACTGGACTCCTTGTTGTTTCCACAGGATCTCGTCTCATTCAGTGCACAGTCTCCTTTCCTAGACAGTCACAGTTCCCTACTACCACCTCTCTCCCCTACCTTTCATCTCCAGGGTTCCCCCCCTTTTCCCAAGTTCCTCATCTCCACTGGCTCCATCCCAGTCCTGATTTCCCTTCTTAGGCTCTTCAGCCAATCTCAGCACCTCCTTCCCCCTCCACACCCACACCTCCCAGATACTTGTCCCTGTCTCTTTGTCTAGCCAGACTTGGATCTCTCCTGCATCACAGCATCTTATCAGATCTTTTTCTCCTTCCCCCACTTCCTTGTCCCCACCCCCACTGGTTCTCAGTTCCAGTCTCTCCTACAGCTCCTGATCTGATCTCACCCCCCATTTCCCTGACTGGGTACAGGCCCTAGTCTCCTTACCCAGCCAATCCCTGTCTCCCTGCCAACTCCCAGTCTCAGTTTTCCTCTCTCCACTGCAGTCCCAATTTCCACATTCCCTTCCCTCCAGGCTTCTTATCCAAATCTCCTCCTCTGTTGGTCAGGCTTTTGTCCCCTCCACATCTGAAACAGGAAGCTTCCTTTTCCACACTTCCTAGGCCAGCAGGGTGGTCACTCTTTCAGTTCAGGTACCTTGACCCTGACTCAGCAAGGTCCTCAGAAGTATAGAGCTTCAGTTGCAGGGAAAGCTCGGCTCAGCCCAGGGCTGGAGCAATGTAGCTGCTAAAATTCTTTGTCTCATGTGAGTATGTGCAAACTGGGATTTTTCAGAGGCTTATAACTTAGCCAAATTTGGGCAGATTTTCACAGTAACAGCAGAAGGCACATTTGGGACACAAAGGCTACCTCCATGCCAAATGTTAAGTCCCTGCTGCTAAGCATGAGGGCGCTAGAGCTATTCAGAGTAAAGGTTGCCAGAATTTTTTAACACCAGCCTTGTTCTCAGCCTGAGGCAGACACCTCAGCATGGAAAATTTCAGACCAATTGGGTAAAGTTTGGTAAAGTTATAGGCACCTGAAAACAGGGTGTTATAATGGGAATTGTCAGGCCTTGCCTACAGTGCTACTAGCCCTGCCGAGAGAGAGAGGGAGAGCGAGTGTAGAGCTTCAAAACCTATACTACGTCCTGCAGAGGAGGATGTGACACAGTGATCTGTCATGTGGATACCATCTCCACATATGTGGGATGTGTGTGTGTGTATCCGCACACATTAAAATGTGACTATACTTGCATAGCTTATTAAATTACTAAAATATAATGGAATTGAATTAAACTATTTTGGGGGTGCATATCTGCATAAATGAACATATATGTTGGTGTTTATATGTATACAAGAGTTCAGAGTAATGATAGTTCATATATATATATATGCAGAACATCCCACAAATAGTTCAAAGTCATTAATCAATAAACAGAGATATCCACCAGTTTGTTGGTATTGCATAGATGTTTGCTACACACAATGGTAAAATGATTTAGAAACTGCTTACTAATATGAAGCTATCAATTCTAATAACTAAGAAATTACCTGAATTTTTGGCTCATTCTATACCACCAAGTGGAATTTATCTCTATTAATACCAAAGATGACAAGCATGGCATTTTACAGCCTCCAGATCTCCTTTCAACACTGGTTAAGCTCTCTACCAGACCAGCTAGTTTACAATCTGTTGGATCATGCTGCAGCTGAAGCTGCAGTTTGATTTTGTCTCCATAAAGCCAAGCCAAGACTAGAATTGACACCAGAGTAATTAGAAATGAGTTTCCAGATCTTAACTCATCAAACAAACTGCTGTTGAGTATATATGGGCCTACTGGGGGATGTAGTGGGAGGGGGGAAGTCTGGAGGATAAAATTAGATTGACCTTGTAGCAATGCCCTTGCTCTTAGTCTTTCTACTGGATAAATAGCCAGCATTTGGCAGTGCTTCCCTGTCAGGAAGGATGCATCAGCCTCACAGTCTCTCTATCCTATGGGCACTTATACCGAGACAGCAATGCTGAAGTGCCAGGGAGGCAGGGGAGTGGGGCTGGGAAGATGGGGAAACTTGGCCGGGGGGGGGGGGGGGGGGCAGACGGGGACGGACGGGACTATTCAAAATCATAGCAAAATTGCCAAGAGTACAAACAAGGTTCTTTATCTATCTATCATATGTAACATCAAACCTTTTGGAGATTTTTCACTATTACTGGGTTAATTTGCAACCTAGTTTCCCGACCAGTCAGCCTTGCTATCTGGATTTCTCCATATGCATATTCATATGGGGTGTGTGTACGTTTATTCATTTATTATGTTCTAGTATTTCAGTGATGTGTAATTTCTATTTCTTTCTTTTGTCTGGAGGCTTCTCAGATTACATTTAGATTGTATCCTTTATCATCCCAAATTGACATTTATGCTTTTACTTCTATTGTTTGCCTATCTTCTCTCTGGTATGGATCAACAATTTGTTTTAATCTATGTCACTTCTCTTATCTCCCTCGATACAGTGATGCAGTCATTTTGCACTGAGCGTACGCCTACAGAGGTTGTGTTAGCAACAGTGTGGTGGGTTTTTTCGCCCCTGTCTAAAATGCTGGTGAATGTTAATTGCTTTTCCAGTTAGTTTATAAGAATGCAGAGACGACTGAATGCGCGAGACCAGTTTTGACAAAAGTAATGGAATGCTAGTGCCTATGAATAAATAAATCTGATTTACATAGAAGAATATTGTGGCAATGGATAGGAAGTCACAGAAGGCAAGCAAATTATGGTTTCAAGATGAGTTATTCCTTTTTCTTAGTCGGGGGGTTGGGAAAAGCTAAGGCACACTGAAATATGATTCTGGTGTTGAAGAAAGCCTACCTGGTTTTTGGTGCTTTGTTTCTTAAATACATTTCTCTTGAGGGGTGGGGGGAACGGTCTTATTTTTCTAAAATGACATTGTCTTAAAAAAATCAATTTGTGAATGTTTGATGTGGGATAAGCAGGAAACGGTTGGATTTCAAGTGTGCTGGTTATGGATTTTTTTGCTTTGTAGGGGTAGCTTTACTTTCTGTTCCTGGTTGGTAAACTCCTACACTAACTAATGCTGTGTAAAAGCTACAAAACAAACCACTCTACTGCATAAGAAATTACTAACTTAATAAGCATCTACTGTGTGAGCTGACAGATTTATTTGCAGCTCCAAAGGATTGGAGGACTCCCGGGAAAAGTGTAACTCTCCTTTGGAAAGGAGGAGATCAGGACTTAGAATGGCCTAGCACAGAACTCTCTTATAGTCGGAATTGCTCCACTAAATGTGTTACTGCACCAAGTAGGCATGCTGATAAAGACAAGCCATTAAAATATGTGTCAGTCCAGTGAGTGATTCTCGTATATCTCTCTCTCTCCTTTTTATATATATATATATATTAGTAGACCTGCAAATGCTTCATTCAAAGTAGAACGTTGATCAGTTTTGCCTGGAATTTCATGCACCATAAGGTCATCATTTGGTACAAAATCTGACCATATTATGTCTGGGATTCTTAGGGATGAATACATGTTGTAATGTAATTGAGAGTACTGTCTGGAGGGTGAATGGATTCCATATACCTATACCTCTGATAATGAATGTTGGCTGATGTACAGGAAAAGATTGCCACCAGTTTGGTAAAAAGCTCAATGGCCAATAATGCCAGGAGGGAAGAAAGCACATGTGACAGAAAAGTAGGAGAAATGTCATAATTAAGTGGAAACACGCATTGAAATTATGCATTGTTATTTAATGAGAGCAGCTTACTACATAAATATGAAAAAGTATCAGGAGAAACAGAACCATAATCTCTCTTATTCAAACTAGGAAGGCTTCTCAGACTTCATAAAATCTCAAAGCTGCTCAATATATTTGTGTATATTTCCTTCATCATCACTGTTCTTTTCAGTGGTGCTCTTCTCCCCTTATTCTTGGTGTAAAGTCCATTTTTATTATTAGCCTTACTTTAAAGAAATTCAATACAATTCTGAAGAGAAGGCAATGTTTAGAAGGAAGCATAAAAGGGAAATACTTTGGAAGTCGTGGGGAGGTCTTCTGTGCTGTGGAATTGAAAGCACCCAAGCCGTACGCCCACACACAGCCCAAAGGAAACAGGGACCACAAATAAAGGAAAGGATATTTCTGGCTTTTGTAAGCTGAAAGATGCTGCTGCTGCTGCTTTTTTTTCCCCTTTTTTTTTTTTAACTGAGGCGGACAACATGCCTGTCTCTTAGAATCTCATCAAACCTGAATAAACAACCTTACAGCACTGTAGCTCTTTAATTTATGATCAAGTGGTGTCTTATTCTGTTTTTAGCATGGAACATCTCCTTGACCAGCACCTTTGTATGGATTTTCACTAATGTATGATGTGATCAAGTTTTAATTGGTCAGAGTTAGAAAACTAGATGTGCCAGCTAATGATATCTAAAAGAGCAAATGCTTGATAATATATGGGTGACTTTAAATCTGAATTGTTTTTATTTTCACATCAGAACATGCTGTGTTTGAGAAATATGCAGCTCAGAGCAATATATTACAGTGCGGCCATTTATATTCACAGAATTGTGAAGTATTGTAAAATTTAAAATATGAAATTATTGGACATCAGTTGCAGCAGTACTGTGGGTACTTTTTTGTGCTCTATTTTAGCATAGTTTTTATCGTCCTATCATCCTGCTGGAAACTATTTGCCAGTAATAGAAACATACAGCAGTGGTGGAACCGGTGGGGATGGTGGGAGCCAGCACACTTATATCATTGTTTAGCAAGTTGTTCCAAGTGCTGAGGCTGGGCTGGACTCTGCCACTGCAGGGGGCAAAGGAGAGAGTGGGACCTGAAGGAGCTGGAGCAGTCACTGTTATGCCCAGGATTAGACTGGAGAGCAGGTGGAAACTGGGGTGATTGGGTCAGGCCTGGGAGCAGCTACCCCAGGCAACAGAGACATGAACTGCTAGGACCCCCATCCTTTCCAGCCTGGAGCTGGCTGCCTTCACTACCTATGCAGAGCAGCCACTCCCATTCCACCCTGCTTCTCATGAAGAGCACCCCATCGCAACTTCCCTTGAGACTCCAATTTCCACCCACTCCCCTTGACTCTCCTCACTCCCCATGCTTAGTATGGTGCTTCTAACATTTAGGTTTCACTGTGCAGCTCCTCCCCCTATTCAAAGCGAGATTCTGCCACTTCTATAAACACATGTCCTTTTGTACAGTAAGAGCCTGGTCCTGTCCTCATATCTGCAAATGGGCCACACTAAAAAGTGGTATAATCAGTGCATTGGAAAAGATTCTTGTGGATTTTGGCATCCTCCAAAGAAGTTTTGACCAAAAAAACAAGCAAGCAAACAAAAAGAGGTGGTTTTAGTATACACCCTAGTTATCTATATTCTTGATTCTCAAACTCAGATATACCTGTACCCAATTTATTAAGTCATACGGTATGCACAGAGGCATGAACAATGCATATGAGCCTCATCAGATAACATAGTCAACAGGGAATTTGCATGTCCACTAATGCAAAGAGGCAAATGCGAAATCCTACAGATTTATGATGCCTCCCTTGGGGACTTTAAGCCTGACCTTTATGAGGTCCTGAGCACCTGAGCTAAAGGGATGGGAGGGTGCTCAGCATCTCACAGGGTTCTGAGGCTCTTTAAGATCATAAAACAGTGAATGGATTATATCTAGTCACATGGAGGATCAGTAGGTGTTGGCTCTTGCTGTTTTTAAATCTGTGGCTTTCAGGGTCGTAGTACTAATCTAAGTCTTCACAAAACAAGTTATTAGTAAACATTTAAAATAGTCTCTCTCTTTACTTTTTTAGAGTGAGAGAATGCAGTGGGGAGGTTGCAGCATTTTGTAACTTGCAACATGTATGCAAGCGAAGTGAAAAGTATGCCACAGACAACTTGTGACATGCCTTTCATTTCACTGACATGCCTGCTGCATTCCACAAAATGCTGCTACCATTAATTCCTATGGCACCTAATCCCTTGGTAACAGTAAGAATGCCTTGAGAGATCCTAGTACATATGTTTCATTATATTTTCTTTTATTGAGATATATTCGATACATTTTTCCAGAATATCTTTCATAGATTTTTCCCACGATATTGCACGATGAGCAGTGGCTTTCATTGAGCTGCCCAGAGTAATTCCCAGTTTTTTCCCCTTCAATGCATACAGTTAATTTGGAACCAGCAGTCTTCCATATTATTCTTTACAATGTGTATGACCTTGCATTTTTCAGTACTGCAATGTTCCTGCTATAGTGCTGCCCATTCACCAGCCATTGTATTGTTCTTCTGAAGGTCCTCATAGTGTTCTCTATTCTTTACTAACCTATACAATTTTTTTAATCATCTATAAATTTTACAACCTTTCTGTTCACCCCAATCCCAAGAATGTTGAAAAAATACTGAGCAATACAGACGTCCGTGCTGAACCTCCACTGTGAATTTTTTGCCCTGTAAAAAATTGACTATTTTCGATTTCATAGCCAATTTCTAATCAATAAGAGTGTTTTACTTCTTACTCTTTAACTACTTTATTTCCCTTTATAGTCTTTTGTCACGGGCTTTGTCAAAGGCCTTTGGAAGTCCAGATATATTTAGTTAGGTTTCAGAGTAGCAGCCATGTTAGTCTGTATCCGCAAAAAGAAAAGGAGTACTTGTGGCACCTTAGAGACTAACAAATTTATGCATGCATCCGATGAAGTGAGCTGTAGCTCATGAAAGCTTATGCTCAAATAAATGTATATTTAGTTAGTTGGCTCTCCTTTATTTTGTTGACATATTCAAGGAATTCTCATTCTTTAGGGTAGAAAGATAAAATTTAGTTTTGCAGTGACCAGGTTGGTTTGTCTCCTGTGACATATTTTTCATCTAGGTGTTTATAATTCTACTTTTAATTATCATTTCAAGTTATATGTTAGTGCTGAAATATAGCTCACTGGTCTGTAATTCCCAAGACAACCCTAGGATCTATTTTTGAAGTTTGGTACAACATTTACTACCCTTTACTCGTCTGGTACAATTGCTGATTTTAATGAGAATTTGCATATTTTTGATTGCAGCTCTGTCACCTTGTTCTTAAATTACTTCAGAATTCTTGGATGTAAACTATCCAGTCCTGTTGACTTGCTCCTCTTTAATAATTTATTCTAATTTATATCAAAAGGTTGTTACTTTTTTTAAAAGTGCGTTATCTCAATATCTGTCATTAGTTCATCTTTGTTACCTGCATAGAATAGATTCTGGGAAGGCATCTCCCCAAACATTCTCTGTAGTGAAGCCTGCAAATTAGCTTGCCTGCAATGTCTTAATTGCTCCCTTTACTCCCTTGCAGTCCAGCAGACCTGCTGATTCTCATTCAGACTTCCTGCTACTGATATATTGAAATGACTTCTTGTTATTTGTTTTTATATCTTTGGATAATTGCTCTTCAAATTCCCTTTTCACCATTCTAATTTCCGTCTTCAATTTTACCTGTTGGAATAATCTCTTGAGCCTTGCCATTTAACCATAATCTCTTCTTTTTCCCTCGCCTTCCTGTTTCCTTTATAGTTTAGAGTTGTGTGTGCCATACGTCTCTGCGTTATGATATCTGAATCTTAATCCCCCCTGTGCCATCCAATATCACTTAGGGCATGAACAAGACTCTGCCATATTGGTTTGCCGTGGCCACTCTTTACATGTCCTCTGTGTTGTTAAATCCCATACATTTTCCCTCTCTGGGTACTGTTCCACAGAGGGATTCTTTTGCTTGGCCCCTTTTGCTTGTTGCTCCAGCTACCCAATGGTATGCCTGCCATGGCAGATGCTCTGGCTTCGTTCTTAATCTGTGTCCCAGATAGTTCCATCTTCTTTTCTGTTTGACTCTTCAAAATATTCCAGAGTGAATTCCTATGGAGGCTGTCAAATGCTTTCTTAAAAATATATGAAATTCATAATGTGTGCTTTTTGCCATTTGATGCTTTTCTGTCATGCCACCTCTGAGGACTTTAATTTCTTCACATTTCACTTTGGGATCTTTCTGACTAACTTTATAATTATTTTTATATGGTACCCCTTGTTCTTTTTGCAGAACTATGATTATGCCTCTTTCCATTTATAGATATGGATAAGGTTGGTGTAGGGTTGGTGTGTCAGCTTGATCCTGCCAGTCTGGAGAGGTCCTGTAAAGGAATAACAGAGCACTGTGTATAGAACTTCATATGGGGGGAACATCAGGTAGGGAATATTTCAGGTTTGGATTAATAAGAAAATGCAGAATAAAAACCTTCTGACACTCAGACCTCTCAACTGTGCAACATATCACAGTACATCTTATTTTGGAATCAGTGCTGGCTCACTCCTGCATTTCTGCCTCCTCAGGCATGGTACCTCCTCAGCTGAGTAACAGTCAAGGCAGTGGCAAGTATTAATTTTTAAAATCCTTGCAGGCCTCCACCTTTGGCACTCAAAGTGCCAGAGTGGGGATTCAGCCTTGACAACTGTACTAGGCAAATCACAATTCCAGTTCCAATGAACCTCTGTGAATATGGAGCACGGCTGCAGTTCTGCATCTACCATGTCAATACTATCATTGTGTGCAGCCCTGGAGAATGTTTCGTTTACTATCCAATTAGTTTTTATTTTATTTCTGGTGACGATTGGTAATATTAAGTACCAACATAAAAGCAAAAATACAGCGTGCTGAAACAAACGGATGTATGTTCATGCTTAGATTAAAACATTACTTGTAATTGTGTACAGGGACATTTCTTTGCTGTGGCAGTGGTATTTGTGGGGTTATAAACATTAAGTTGTATAAAAGGAAACTAAAAAGTATACGATCTCCCAGTTATAGTGTAATCCACTATTAGTTACTCAAAGATTACTTCATTCATACTGTATCAGTATACTTATCAAATAGTTATATGACTCTTTAACTATTGCCAAAACAAAAGTGTCATTATTTACCCACTGTGAAAATAGCCTACTGTTAGTAGCATTAGAAATCATTAGCTCTATTAAGTCAGCTATCGGCTATGTTAGCAGCTGGAAATATCCTGCAACTCAGGGGGGTTCCGAAACATTCTCTAGTCATTATATTCTAGATCACTTTGATTTCTTGTATGGTTCAAACTGATTCTAATCAAATTCAGCCATCGACAAGAATAGGAAGTGACAAAATTGGTAGAAAAAGATTTATGAAACTTTTCTGTGTTGCTTAAGGCTGTGTTTTGAAGCAAGATAAGAGTGTTGTCCCTTAGATAGGCGCATGAGTGAACAGTTCAGCTGTGCCTTTCTGTCCTCTTCATTCACTGATTTTCAAGATGACACTGTTATCTCACCAGAAAATACAGCCAAAAGCATTATAGATGTCTGGTACAAGTGGAACCCGTATTAATGGTGGTTGATTAAAGAAGGGGCATGTTCAGATCTGTTTACTGTGCCCTCAGGAAATAGCCATTTTTATTTTCTGAGGAGTACTGAAAACATAAAAGAATCAATTTTGTCTTGGCTTTGCTCTGAACGGGGTAGACTTTTAAAATGGTATCTTAACTGACAGGATTAAAAATAATTCTTTTCACATGACATGAGAACTTCCCCCATTAGAGAGTGATATCTTTTTGCACAACTCTGTGAAAATAATTCTTCTAATTTTTTTCTCCACTGTATTACCATGAGCTGTGCTTTCAGTCCTTTAAAAAACAAAAACAAAAAAAAACCCTGAAATTTTGATATTGATTTTTAAGTATATGCAACGTACGTTCAAAGATAACTTTTTTCCTCTCCCCCCTCTTTTTAAGTGTTAAGTCATATTCAATATATTATTGTCCTCTTTTTATTCAGGACTGCTATCCTCCTGGACAAGCAATTCTGCTTCTCCGATTTTGACCGTGATAGCTTTTCTCCTCCTCATAATCTTCTTATGCCCTATCCCCTCACTCTTCTCTCTCTGTCCAGGATGTTACTCACTTCTTTAAAGGCAAAATTGAACAGATCTGCCAGGAGCTATCCATCCATTTTCCTTTGCTTTCTCCCCTTTTAACTCTACATTCTACTCTGAGGCTGCCAAGATTCTGTCCTTCTGAAATCTATCAAGTTGCAGATGCCACTCATATTTCCTAACCTGTCTTGCTTCCCCACGCATTCCTTCAGAATCATCAAATATTCTCTTTTCTCTGGGTTCTTCCCCTCTGCACTGAAGCATCTTAATATTGCCCCATCATAAAGAAATCCTCACTGTTCACCCTATTGGGGTGCCCTAGTTTTTTGCCGGTAACAGCACCTTCCTCTTCTCTTTTATTTCTAAGTATCTTTAGCATTCTATCTATTGCCGGTGTCTTGACTTCCCCTCTATTCTGGATTCAGTTTCCCTGTCAACTCCTGTCTTCCCCCTTTCCTAGCCCAAGTATCCGTTTTGCATGCTCATTCTCTTTGATTTCTCTGCTGCTGTTGACATCACCTACTTCTTCTCAAGACCCTTTCTTCCATGTCTTCCATTATAATTTATAGCACTGAGAATGCAACTTCACCCCGATAACTCAAGCCCATTTAGAGCCAATCTATATTTTGAATGTTCTCACTAATTTATTGATAGGAACCTTTTAAAGCATTGTTTGTCAATAGTTGTGACTGGAACTTTTAAAGCATTGTTTGTTAATAGTTGTGACCCTTCAGATTATTTGGCTCTCCCATAGCCTATGCCAGACTTCTTGTTGCACTGTTTAAGGAGGGAGTTCAGTCTCTACAATGGTACTCACATGGATATCTACTTCTCATTCTGTTCCCCTGCCCCCCACTACCACGCTGATCAAAGTTCCGTTTCTATATGAAGTGTTTTTGCCAACCTAGGTATATCTGAGGTCCAGTTTCCATTGTCTTAAAAAAAACACATAACAGGTATAGGAAGAAGAAATAGATACCACCTCCAATTTAAACTGGGGATGAGGCAAAATGCCATACTCAAGTTGGAATTTGTTCAGGACAAAAGGGCTA
This sequence comes from Lepidochelys kempii, assembly GCF_965140285.1. Classification (NCBI taxonomy): domain Eukaryota; kingdom Metazoa; phylum Chordata; order Testudines; family Cheloniidae; genus Lepidochelys; species Lepidochelys kempii. The sequence goes on from NC_136387.1 coordinate 28,938,034, forward strand.
ACAAACTTAATCTTTCATAAAGTAGCATGGGATCTTCACTGATCAAAAGTGGTCAGGAGGACTTGTACATCTCAAGCAAGAAATCTTTGTTTGCAGTGTGTATTGTCGTAAGGATGTATTGCATCTAAAATCTAAGTTCATGGAGATGCAGTTAACAACTCCACAGTTAAGTTTTTTTTTCTTTTAATGGACCTTTGCAATCTTCTGTTTTTGCTCTTTCTTGCACATACATTCAAAGTTGTGAAAGTATTTAAAAAGTTGCAGAAGTATGAATTTGTAGAAGCTCCATAAAAATGTTTAAGAAACAGATCTGTCTAAAAGCAAAACTTTGCTTTTATTTGCAGTCATTCGAAGGAAAGATCATTCAAAAATCTGCAGCCTCTTTTGTCCTTTTAACACTTTCATATTTTAATCAGAAAGTACAGTATCTAGGTTGCAGAATAATAGCCTAGAGGCTGAAGATGTGCAGGTATCTGACATGCACTACAATAATAAGCAAACTTTTCAGTTACATGTTTGTTTATATGAATGGTATTCTCTAAGAATTTTTTTCTAAATAGAGCAGAAAGCCTCATAAATATGGCATGTATCATGATCTCCTGCTGGGCAAATATTTAAACAACATTTCCAAAGTTGTTCCGCTTTGAAATGTAGCTGCTGTAATTTTAGGTGAGATCAGTGATGCAATTTAAAGCAAAACATATATATCTTTAATCAATTAGATCCAGTTTGTCAGGCTGGATAACAATCCTAATTCTTAGCTGGAGATGGAACTAGAGTGGATGGTATGAGGATCCCAGTGTCTGCACACCAACTAACATTCTGACTTGCAGATTTACAGGATTTATCTCAAAATATCTCAGCCTATCAGTTTGGGGCCACATAACCAGCTCTTTGATACTGCAGAAAGGAATTACATACAGAACTTGAGGTAAGTTCTTTTTAGGATAGCTGGTTTGTTTGTGTGGAGAGATGCTGTTAACAGAGAAGTAAATGAGCTCACCTCTAAAATGTAATTGATTTTGTTGGACAATGTGCCAAAGTGCTATTTTTAATAACAATCAAGGGGTCATGTTTATGTGTGTCAGGAAATAGGCTGGCACATACTACTACTCGTTTTAACAATAACTACCTTTGATTGTTAGGAAGAAAATATAAGACATATTACTATAATACAGCTTGATACTTCTGCTACCTGTTCTTCTTAAGAGCTGAAATGTACCTCCCTTCAGTTCCTGTCTAGATTCTCATCTGAAGTGTTTATAACTCAAACTTTACAAGTGTTCTAAAGATAGCAGTGAAGCATTTCTATTTCTGTGAAACTTACATAGTCTGAGAGATTTGAAGCAACAGAGAAGACAAAACCTTGTTTGCTGATTTCGCCATGGCGTATATTGAACTGCCTACATGAATACATATAAGTGAAAGAATGAATGTAGCAAAATGGAGAGGGTATTGCATTTTGTACTGTTTAGTTTATTGGCTTAGCAGTTTGTTGCTGGCATTTTATATCTGAATGCCTAAGTCCTATGTAAGTTGTCTGTCAGTTGCTGTTTCATTAGGTTTAGAGGAAGAAACTGTGGTCTAGTCATTGTGGCAGAGAGACAGTAACAGATTTTGCTCTCAATTGTATGATGTATAGTACATCTGGAATAACTCTACAGAATTCAGTAGTTACTCCTGATTTACTCCATATGACTGAGAGAAGAATGTCGCACACAGGTGTTTCTTGAACAAAATGCATTGTACTGTATTAATCTAGCTCAGTGGTTCTCGAACTATAGTCCACAGAGTCATTGCTGACAGACTGCAGAACAAAATAATTTGTGAACCAAGTGGTGAATGAGGAAATTGGGATGGGAGGTGGGTTTGTGAGAAAATCCTTTCTCTTACAAGGGTTCTGCAGAATGAAAAAACTGGAGAATTACTGATCCATCTATTATGCTTAATCAGAATTAGGTATAGGCTAGGACTGGAATCTCTCACTTGCTCTACTGCTATACAGAGATATCAAAATTTCTAACCTTGTTGTCATGCAGAAATGTTTGACTCTGATGCAAGAACCTAAGTAAATTTTCTAAAATAACTTCCTGGGTTTGGAAAAACTATTGTGGCACTTCCACTTTTCAGTAGCATTGGGAAGAAAACTCTAGAAACATGAGGAGAACAGGAGATAAGAGGCTAGCAGTGAGAAGGAAAAAAGCTTCTTAAGTTTGTGTTCATGAAACTGGGAATAAGAATCCATTGAGTGAGGTGAGGATAACATTGGCTTCTGTAGCTTTGTACTTGCCAGCAAAGTATGAACCTTTTGTTCCAAAAGTCAGTCAAGCATGTAGAATGTGGAGCTCCAGCAAATCAGAACTTTCGGTGCGAGCGGATGTCTCAGCAGTTTTCTTGCTACAGCCCTTTTTAAGGATATTTCTCTTCAGTGACCAAAGATCATTCATGTTACCATTAATGTATTTAGGCACTCAGTTATGCAGATAATATCTAGTCATATACCATTCAGAAAGTAAAGGAACCTGAAATTTATATTTTATTTGCAAATAATCCATCACAGCACCCTCTTTCAAGGCTATTAAGATAGTGCATTCTTGAGAGAGTCTGTGCTAAGGAGGATGGATTCAGGGGTGAGTCTCCTAAAGTCGGTGGACTCAATATCTTGGAGAGGACGGGGAGAAAAAGAGGGAAAATAAAAGGAAAATTACAAAAAAAGGAATGTAAAATCAAAGCTGCTAGAGCAGGTATGGAAGAAAATAGGAAAAAAAGATATGTATAACGTTCCTTTAAAACCTCCTCTCAGTACTTCTGGTAGCCAATGGGTGATAAAAGCTATGAGAGTGCAAAGCAGACTGCTAGAGCTCTGCTAACAAAAGAGGATTGAAGCTCTGTCTCTGTGTGTACCAGCATACCCTTTCTGCAAGATAGTTCACTGGCCTGCTGTGTTTTCCCCCTCTCATTTCTGTCTGTACTCTCATTCCCTTTCCATGTCATTCCTTCTCTTCAACAACAGCATGCACCATTTGAAGGGCAAGCAAAGATGGAATACATATATATTTTGGATGCCTTTTATGCTCTTATGTAATACTAATGCCTTGCACTTAGCATCTCAAAGTGCTTAAGGAACTGTCATTTACTTATCCTAACAACAGCCCTGTGAGGTGGACAGTTTATTTTACAGGTGAGGAAACTGAAACTGAGGCACACAAAGACTAAGGCCAACAATTTCAAAGGCTTGGTTAAGCACCCGGAGGCACTTGGCCACTCATGTAAGGGCTCAGGTGGGAAATGGACATCCTGTGAGAGCCTCCCATCCTTGATAAGTTGACTTGAAGGCAGCTTTGCTCCAGTGGAGCAGCAGAAAGTGTCCCTAATGCCAGGGAGAATCTGGCCCAAAGTGTTTGGGGTGTCTCCCCGTTATACCCCTCAAGTCATTCTTCATACTGGAAAGTCAAAGAGGTACAAGTTACACCAGCCACATATTTACCCACGTGTTCTTCGAGTAGATGGAGATGTGTAGTCCACTTAGGTGTGTGTACGCCCAGTGCACTGAAGCCAGAGACTTTTGCCTAGCAGCACCCATGGAGGTTCTTGCAAGTTGTGACTGTCACCCCTGCCCGGGCTACCTGATGCGACACCAGCTCAATCCCCCTCAGTTCCTTCTTACCACTCATGGCTAGAGTTGGAGCTTTGTGTCTGTAACTTCACAACCTTCCCATTAGTCTTAGCATAGCTTTTATTCTCTGTAGTTAGTGGTAATTAGCAGTTTAGTGCTGTAAATGACTGTAAAGGGGGTCCCTGCAGAGCCCTCCTGGCTCCCGACCCTGCTGGGCTGAGAAAGTCACACAGAGACCTTTTGGTGCAGTGCTCACCTGGTGCTTTTATTTACAGGCTGTGCTCCCACCACCTTTCCACCATACACATAGTCCCCTGCTTACAGGGGGGCAAGCTATTTCCCTCTACTACAGCTTCCCTCTTTCCAGATCCTCTTCTTGGCTTTCTTCCCCTGGGGCTCTTATCCAGCCCCAGCCTGATGAGGCAGCAGCTGTTCCAGCTTCCCCAATCAGGGCCAGGTGATCTACTCAGCTCCAATTCACCTCCCTTAATTGGAGCTGGAGTGACAGAGGGTTGGCTAAGCAGTTTTCTTTTCTTTAAATGGCTATGTAGCAAGGTGGTCTGGTTCCACGCCGCCCCAGAGAATGACGAGCCTCTCTGAACGCCAAAGCGGGTGGAGCCAGCGAACCCTGCGCCCGCCCCTTAGAGGTCAAGGCGCAGGACAGGAGAGGCCAAACGCATGTGGCGGAGCTCCCAGCCGGGAGACCACGGCAAGCGGCTGCCGACCCGAGGTGTGGCCAGACCAGCCAATGCCTGCTGTTGGCCCGAGCCCAGAGACGCTGCCAAGCTTGCCGCTCGCCAGTTACCCCAAGGACCTGCCAAGCCACCTGTGTGCCAGTTACCCTGAGGAGCCCATGGTGTGTGACCCCTTGGAGGATGCAGGCCAGACCCAGGTACCTCTAGAGTGGGAGGTAGGAAGAAGCCTGGGGGCAGCCAACCCTAGTCAGGCTGCAACACTGCCAGAGTCAATGTCAGTGTGTTGTGGCCAGGATCCCCACTGACACAGCAGCGGGTCTTCTGCTGCTTCTAGGGCCCCGGACTGGGATGCAGTGAAGTGGGTGGGCCTGCGTCCCCCCTGCCACCCATCTCGCGGGTGGCAGTCTCCCCCTCTCCCAGGCCATTCGGAACCAAGAGCCTGGGTTTGCTATTGAACTCTTTGCTCAGCCCCTGCCTGAGGGCCTGAGCTACTGACTGTTTGTTGTCCCGCCCTGACCCAGGGCCTGGACCTTGCTAATGGTGAACTCTTTGCTCAGCCCCTGTGGCCACTGTCTACATTGGCAAGTCCCCCACTGAGAAACCATAATTTAGGAATAAACCCTTGTCTTCCAAAACACACGTCCTCCCCCATCAGCGCCACATGTTCAATAATAATATATGAAAATGTGAGTGTGGCTTGCAGCTAGAAAATGTGTTTCCTCTGATCTGGTTGCCAAATCTTATGTCTGTAGTAACCCCATCAAGGAGCAGTATTTTGATTCCTTTGATGTTGAATCAGACCTTGTGGATAATAAGGTTTCCAAGGTTTACAACTGGGTGGAAATGGCAGGTGAACACCTTATAGATATGGAGAAGATATTTTCAGAATAGAGTGTGAAAGTATTAAAACATAATGGATGCCCTAATTAAAGATAATTTTTGTTGCATTTAAAGAGTAGAAAATCTTACTAAGGCAATGTATATGGGTATACTAGACAATGGGCCATTTTATTTGCTGGGGAACATCTAGTTAATTCTGATTTATTTTAAAATTCTTTGCAAGTGTTTGATGCTTCCACTTCAGATCGTAATACATTTTATGATGGCTAATAAAGGTTTCAGTCCTTAAATCTATTTCTTCAGCTGGTAACATCATTCTAACGTTTATACTCTCTTATGAAAGATAACAGATGACTCAAGTTTTCTGGATAAAAGTGAAAATATTAGATAAAACAACACAAATACATAAGGAATTTGCTACTCTTATTTTTTCTGCTTTTGTCTTGTTTCCTGCCAAGAGTAAGTTAATTAAAGATGAAAAGCAAAAGTGTGTGTGTATAGATATGGTGATGCAAATAGTGTTCTTTCTTCTCAAGTTAAAAATAAGTAAGATTGCTGTGTCAATTCGTATAACAGGTCTGATATTGATCTACCAGGGTTTTTACTGGATTTTTGGGAAAGCTAACTGTAATTTAATATCTATTTAATTATTATTGGTAGGCCAATATGAGCAATGATCATTACTGTATGAGAGTAATACTATACACTGAAATTTGTATGTATTTATTTTTCCAAGGTATTTTTGAGGACTTATCTGTCCAGACAAAATGTTTTTGTCTACTGTTGTTATTGAATTTTTACATTTTTTCTTTAATGTTTAGTTATGGGTTAATGTCATAATTATTATGAAATGATAAATAAAAGGAAAGGGGGAAAAGGCCCATTGAATGTGAAATCTGGAGTGTAAAGTAGTTTAGCAGCACAGTATTTTTACAATCCAAGACTATAATCCACAATATGTTATTCTCTCTAATTACAGACCAAAGAGTGCCAGTAAATATCTCATTCATTTTAAAACACAAATTAATCAAAATTTTATAGTCTTTCTCAGTGGGTAATAATTAGCATTCTTGTCAATATTCGTTGTACTGTGAAGTGTAGTTTAAATGGAAGGTAGTAACAAGCTTCAGCACAGAGATGCACATACCTGTACCTAACAAGATTCTGAATTAGCCTGTTTAGAGAAGGTTTGGATGGGGGAATTTTCTTCTCCCCAAGATTTAATAATACTATATAGATAAACTTGGTGCTTCTTAAAAACCTCATGTGCCATATCTCCCAGGCCCCCTTTCTCCATATCTGTTGTCAACACCACTGTTCTCCTCCTTCAAGGTGGCAAGGATCAAGTTATCCTTGACTCTTCTTCGTTTCCTTTCCTTATATCCAGGCTCCTGCCGTATTCTGTCATTTCTCCTTCAACATCGCACAAATCTGCCCCTTTCTCTCCACTGCAACTTCTAAAGCATGCTCCATGCTCATATCATCTCCCACCCACACTGTACCACATTCCATTTCTCTGGCCTCTTTGTCTTTGTTCTCTTCCCTCGCCAAACTACACAACATGCTGCAGCTAGAATCATTTTCCTTGTTTTACTGCTCAATTTTTCTAAACTACTTAAAGGACATGATTTTGTTGCATATCCCTCCTGTTGTCTAATTTCTGGTTCAATTCAGCTTCCATTCAAGTCAATGGAAGTTTTGCTTTAGATTTGAATGGGAGAAGGAGCAGGGCTTTAGACTGTATGGTTCTTGGTTCAGGTATTAAATGGGTATTTTAATTTATTTTTACAACATCCTAAAGTGTGCCGGAGTCAAGAATAAAAAGAGAAAAATGTCACCCCTTCCCTGAATGCTGACCACACCAATGTTACTACAGAAAATATAAATCTCTTCCAGGTAGGATAAAATTCTGAAGGATATTTTGATCCACAACACAACAAATCTTACAAGTATTAAAAATCAAAGTAAAGACTAACTTGTCTGAGTCACTCTGATACTTTGATAGTAAACATCGCTTACTGATTTATCATATTTTTTTTAAAAATGTGTAGATGCATGGAAACTGATTCTCTGGAGCTGATGTAAATTTGTCATATCAGCTTTCAGTGCCACTGAGCATAAAGGCTTAAAAAATAAAATAGCCCTAAGGGGGAAAAAAATGCTTAACTGCAATGGACTTTTCCTTTCTCTAATGGATTTAAGCAATCCATACACATCTTTCAATGGAGATGTAAAGCTGAGGTCTTGAAGACTTGTGGTCATTAAAAATGCTGTTAGCACTTTTTGCAAGAGTGCAGATGTTAATCCAGAGGTTGTGGCCAAATTGCAATTTGAGTAATTACACTTTGCCCATCTATATTCCCTTGTGACTTTAATTGGATAAGGTTACGTAGTCGTCTTCACTTCCTATTCCTAAACTCTTGTGTAATATTGCTGCCATTATTATAATGGACTGAGCATGCCACTCCAGAACTGGCTTGATCTCAGTATTGCCTGGAGTGAAATGATCCTCATATACAGACAGGTAGAGGGGAAAAAAACACTATATAATTCCATAAGTATTACTTCTGTTGTATTTTCTATAGGTCTCAGAAATGTCACGGGTTTACTAGATGGTTGTGTTAATACCAATAAAGTGCAGCTGTTATTGCTGGAGTTTTTGCATTTCCCAGTACCCCAGGAAATATTGTAAGTCATGAGAAATACCTGTCCTGGAAAAAGAAAAAGGACAAGGTGAAAGAAGACATTTTCTTTACTTCTAGCATTTTTTAGATGAGAACAACCTTCCAAAAACATATACTATATCTATAATCGATAGAATTATGGTTTTTACTCTGCCCTTGACACTTGGATCAAACAATGTTGCCAACAGATGTTATGCCTTTTCAAGCATTTCACTTATTCTGGTGGTGTTGGACAGCTTTGATGCTAGGCTGTCTGCCAGCCTGACTGAAATTGTCTCTTTTGGTTTTAAATTCAATTTCCAATATATTTTTTCATGATAGAAAGGTAAAGATAGTGCATATTGTAAGTGGCAGCACACAGCTTATACTTATATTCTAATTGTGATGTCCCAAGCAGCCAGTTTGTGAGCAAACAGTGTCAAATAAGATGGCAATAAGAGTCTAGTGGATGAGAAATAACAGCACTTCTCCTCTTTTATAAACATACTTGTATACACAGGGAGGTTACTTGACAAAAAGTTTTGTTTAAAATAAAAAAAAATTGTTCCCAGAATTCTCTTATAGCTCCCAGAATGTAAAACTCCAGTGAGGCATACCCTGATTAAGCTGAAGTTTCAGCAAGATGTTAAGAGTTTGCTTTGGATTTTTTAGCCTCCTGCAATAGTCAAAGTTGTCTATAGATTATTACCTGCCCTAATCAAACTAGTAAATATTTACATCTCCCAGCTGGTAGTCACACTCACACTAAACTCAACAATGGTTAGGCAGTGGATATTTTGTGGCCTCTGCTTTTCATGCTGACCAGTATTGCCTTACTGTTTCCTTGCATGACCCCTGTCTGTTTGTTGTATTGACTGGTGGTCTTCTATTTTACAGCTAGATTGTAAGCCCATCAGGGGAAGGGACAACATCTTTGTTGTCTTTATAGTGCATATCACAATGGGGACCTTATCTAGGATTGTGGCCTTTAAGTTCAAACGCACTAAATAAAAACCAACCATTGGGCTTTTTTCTTGTGACAAAGTGCAGAGATCCTTATTTCCAGTACAAGTAAGGAATCTGTGTACCAATATGGTCTATCTATGTACTGATATGATCCACATGACCATAACATATGAGTGCCTCATTAGCATTAAACTCCCTGATCAGTTCTGGGAAGGAGCAAGAGATAGGGAGGGAGTGCCTAATCTAAAGCCTGTTGAAGGCAATGGAATGACTCCCATTAACTTTAATGGGCTTTGGATCAGACCCTCAATGCATAACCAGGCCCCAGATTTGTGCTCAAAAAGCTATATGAGATTAGCAGCATCTAGGGAGCAAACATGGTAATTGCAAATCTGGGTTGTACCCTATTGTGGGTTTTCTGTTTTTCTTTGTGTGTTCTGGTTATTTAAGATGTTTGTTTGTTTGTTTTTCTATACGTGTGCGCGTGTGCGTGCATACACGCATTCTTCTTATAACGAGTGCACTAAAAACCTCCAGGTTAAAACCATAAGAAGTAAACATGCCAACCAAAGAACTGGTCTTTTGTTGCTGAACTGGCTAATTCATTTCACAATCTTATGCTGCTCTCCATCATCTGTCTCACCGGCTTGAGTAGTAGAAGCAACTTAGCATGTAGAGTAGCAGCCTACATACAGAAATTTACATTAAAGTAAACTCTCTGCTAGTGTGATGAGTCAGATGACTTTCACAAGACTTCTTATACCAACAATTGGTGACCTTGTTGATCTAAGAAAGTAATGAAGAATTAAAAATAAACTCCACAACCTTTGGAAGAGATACCAACCATGTAATACTTGAGTTTGCTTCTCCGCAAGGGAAGCAGTCAAATATTTGTTTCTCATGGGTAATTATTTGCTTCTTGCCTGTGTTTAAAAAGAAAGGGTATTGAAAAGCCTGATGCAACATGACATGTGTGTCATATTTCATCAAGTATCATTTGTCATAACATGATGCAATGCAAAGTTGACATTCATCTGACTTTTGTTTATATAGTCTAAGAAACTTTTGTTACTTGCCCTATGAGACCTGTACCATGAGAAATTTTGGGGAGAAGGTCACCCAGATTGTAAACAATTCTGACTTCCAGAGAGCTTTGAAGTGGAATTGCTCTGGGAACCTTTATTTTGCCCTTGCCATTTGCTGGCACGCTTCAGTTATTCTTGGAATTAATGATTGGTATACATCAGAGTTTGTCTCCTGTCATTTGATTCTTAGGAGGCTCAATCTAAAATCAAAACTGTATTTCATTGTTATTTTGATCCTTTCCTTATGTTCAAGGATTGATATTGTAAAAATCCTCTAACCCAAAGAAAAGCCAATGAAAGAGCAATGGGGTAAAACTTAACACAATTGGTTTTTTTTCTTTCTGAAAAATATTTTCCTTTCTCTTCAGTTGTCCCTGAAAGCCTCCAGTTTTGTGTGTAGTGTATGCTATGACAGAGTCTCTAAATGCAATAGTATCAGATGGAATAAGAAGAGTTTAAATTTTTGATGAAACCAAGTGCTGAGGGATGATGATCATGCAGAGGAATAATAGAGGAAATATTTCCTGTTAGAAAGCAACAATCAACATGTCATCTAGGTTTATTAATAATTTCACTCCCAAACTTTTCAGTGGGGAGACTATGGGTCTTAATAGCATTGTAAAGGTCCTCAGGGCAATTGAAAGACCAAAAATCATTACTTTCCGCTGATAGGTTTTCCCTTCCCCGAGGATACGGAAATGCTCTAGGTAATGTTGATTTATTGAAATGCTCAGCTAGGCATTGCTCAGATCTCACTCTGCTATCTGCTTCTCTGACACAGTTATTTTCAAATAGTCTATCTTGAGAGACTGTTTTGTATAAAAAACATTTAATGGGTTTAGATTTAATATAAAATGATAATTTCCAGACGACTTTGGACAGTAGAAAGTAAGCGCAGTGAAGCTCCTGAAACAATCAAAATGATATATAGCCTTAAAGCACCTGTGACTAACATTTCTTTTACACCCATTGAATACAGTTTTGTATGCTAGCTAGCTGGGTTATGTAAAACCCAAAGTACTGCTAGGATAGCATCTTAGGGGGGACTACAGCCTGCACCTGACTCCTGAATTCCTTATCCTGGATGACAAGCACCTGGCTCCCCCTCTCATTTTCGGAATGAGCTGGAAAATATACCTACTCCTAATACAATTATTCTTACATCACTTTGACAATTTTCACACTCCCCCATGGACCATCCAGAGAGCAATCAGATTTTCAAGCTGTGCTCAGCTAATGATCTCCCATCTAAAAAATGTAACAAACCTAGACTTCTGGCCAAAACATTTCTGTCAAGAATCCTTTTTATATTGTTAAAGGGAAGATATTAACTTTAATTGGTTTTAAGTATTCGCCTTGTGGGATCAAACTTGATAAGCTTTGTCAGGGTTCTGCTGAGTGTGTAGAGCAGAGGTGAGCAAACTACGACCCGTGGGACCATCCTGTCTGGTCCTTGAGTGCCTTCACTGCTGTCCCACCTCTCCCGCAATGTCAGTTTGCCGTGCCGCCAGCACTCTGGGCAGCGTGACTGTAAGCTCCTGCCGGGCAGCATGGCTGCGAGAGTTTCCAGCCTGCCCCTGTGCGGTAGACTGCGTGGTGGCGTGGCTGGCTCCAGCCAAGCGGTGGGGCTGCCAGTCCTGGTGCTCTAAGCAGCATGGTAAGGGAGCGGTGTGGGGGGTTGGATAAGAGGCAGGGGATCCTGGGGGACAGCCAGGGGACAGGGAGCAAGGGGCGGTTGGATAGGTGTGGGAGTCCCGGGGGGGGCTGTCAGGGGGCGGGGATGTGGATAGGGGTCGGGGACAGGGAGCAGGGGGGTTGGATGGGTTGGGGGTTCTGAGGAGGGCAGTCAGGGGGCAGGAAGTGGGAGGGGGAGGATAGGGGCGGGCTGTTTGGGGAGGCACAGCCTTCCCTACCAGGCCCTTCATACAGTTTCAGAACCCCAATGTGGCCCTCAGGCCAAAAAGTTTGTCCATCCCTGTTTATAGAGTATCTACTTTGGGAGAGAGATAGAAAGGACGCAACACTGTATTTTCCTGCTGTACAACATAGATGTATGGGCGAAGCCATAATTTGTATGTGGTGTAATATGATAGTTCATTCAACCTATCCATAGTGGCACCATACTCTAAGCATTAACTTTTGAAATAGAGTACCTATAGTTCCTGGAGCCACCAGTTTAAATCCCAGCAATATTAACTCAGTCTTTCCTTCACTCAGCCTCTGCAGGTAAACTAAGTGCCATGCAATGTGCTGGGAGGCAAGAAGGTAATTTTTCAGAGGAGATCTTCAAAACCAAGGGCCTGTCTGTTCTGCAAGGTGTCATCGTTCTTTTTATAAGAGAATACCGTTTCACCCAAGGTCCTTGGCCAACATTCCTTTTTCACAACATGTTGTGCGGGGCATTGATTCAGTTTCCTGCTTGGCTGCTACCCTGTTCTCCATTTCAGTAGTGGTGTAATTCCCACCATCTACAGTTGTGAAGACCTCTGTGAAAAAAACACTCTGTGCAGATGAAATACGTTATTTTACAAGATATAGATATGCTTTCTTCTCTTACCTCTGTATTCTCATATCATTCCTCTAACTGGGACCAGAACCACACCAGCTGAGTTAAAATAAAGTAAGAACACCATGCAGCATCTCTAAAGAGTATTTTATACCCACTATTATATCTTACATTATTGAAAAGCTGCATCCCTTCTCTCTAATAAGGTGAGGCTGGCTTCCTGTATATACCATATCTCTTTGGGTGAGTAGACATGAACAGCAAGCTTGTACTTAGTCCATGGAAGTAGGAATCAGGGCACTCAGGCTAGGAGCTGTTCCTGTCACTGAGAGTAATCACTTAACTTCTATGCCTCACTTTCTTCATGTGTAAAATGGGGCTAATACATTTGTGTTACTTAATGAATCACTTTTAGAATCTCACAGGACAGGTGTCATACCAGTGAAATATTATTATTAAAAATAATGCACTGCTTTCCATTAATTAATAAGCCAACATTTTACCTAGTTCATATACCATACAATGGTCTCTGAGATATTGTAGTTATTTCATAGCTCAGTATTTCCTTATACTTAGAATATCTCAGATACCACATGTCACAGTTTCAGAGTTAACTGACTCTTTGGCCCATCTCCTGGTCTTCCTGGAGGTTGCCAGTGTTAGGGCTCAGGCTCACAGCTGTCTCTTCTTTTGTGTGGAGACCTGGATCTCGTTCCCTCCAAACCAGGGGTTTAAGCTTGCAGTCCCTCTGCACCTTAGTATGATTTCCATAGCAGCTCTGATTGGGGTCCACCTGTGGTTAACCTTTCTCTAGGGGCTTATAACACTGTATACCAATTACCAACCAGCCTTAACAAAGCAAAACATTCTTAGAGTAAAAGTATTACAGAGAAAAACCCAAATGAAAATTCTAATATATATGCTAAAAACTTTACTGGAGGTCAACCATTAATCTTACGAGGCTCTAGTAACCAAAGTCCTTCCTAAACGCAGCCCAGATCCCTTTCTTTGTGTGTCAGTCTTTTGTGTTATATTTAGACTGTAAGCCCTTTGGGGCAGGAACAGTTGTAATACAAATAAATAATTAATAATGGCTATAGTCCACAAGTGGAAGCTGATATATTGTTGTTGTTATTTATTTGTATTATCACAGTGCCTAGGAGCACTAGTCATGGACCAGGGCCCCAGAGTGCTAGGTGCTGTACAAACACAGAACAAAAAGACATTCTCAGCCATTTGAAGCTTCCAATCTAAGTAGTGGCTCATAAGTTGCACCACACTTTGAGTGAATTTTCAGTGTGGATTGTACAGTGCTCATTCCATCTTTTCTGCCTCAGAATGCTGTAATAACAATGGAAATAAAGGCAAATGGCAAATGGTTTAAAGTACAAGAAATGAGCATTCATGACATCTCTGGGTGTCAGACAGATCTGCTTTTTTTAATAGCACATGTTAATAACATTTTCAGAGCATGCAGATTGTCCTCACATTGTGTTTAAACTTCAGCCTTGTGCCAAATAGCATGGGAAATTTTAAAAAAAAATAGAAAAGAAACAATAGGATTAGCTAGAGCTATAAATAAGAATCAAACCTGCAGTACTAGCTAAAAAATGTACAAGGGTATTAATGCTTATGCTTCAGGGTATAAACTGGTCATTGGGATCACTGGTCCAGAGTGATAACGTACTACATAATAAGATGCATTAATGGATTCCTATGAGGAATCCAGTGTTTAGTACAGAATACTGAATTAGATGTTTTGGTATGGCAGTTCCTTTCTTTAGAGAAGCAGTATGGTAAAGCTGTCTGAGCACAGAACTAGAAATTCATGAGTTCTAATCCTGGCCGACAGAGACTGAAACCCTCTGCATCAGTTTTACTATCTTACTGTGCATTTAGTATTAAATATTGGTTAGAAGACAATTATGTACTTATTCATTTGGAGGCACTACTGTATAAGGGGATTGTTTAAAGAGTCCTGTGCAGAGGATTAGGTTATGTGTCTGTGAGGAGATTGTTTCCTGACTCTCAAATGCTCATATATAATCATAGGAGCAAAGAGCAATGGAACATGAGTAAGGTGCAACCCATATGGCTTTTCAGGGGCTCTGTTGGTATGGAACTTTGATCCAGAAAAAAGACTGCTCTGTAATTTGACTGTGTTCGGTGATATTTCTCCTGATTCTAGCAGGATTTTAAGTAGAGCTTTGAGGTGGCAGATTAAGTTGCCTATCTCTCAAATCCCTGTGTTGCATGGTTTTTGCAAATTTATACAGTTCATGGGCCAGTGAGTCTCAGTGCTTGGAAAGGGATTTGATAATGTCAGAGCAGGAGTAGGATGGCTGTCTCATGTTATATGGTATACAGGCAGGAGGTGATGTTTGGAACCCAAAGAGTTGTGTGTACCCATGAAAACATACATAGCATTATCATTGTAACTGTATCACTTTGTGAAATCCAGTAGCAGGTTTATTATCACCAGGGCACATTTGCAAATGCTGCATTAGAACTCTCATGATGATGCTATGAGAGAGCAGTTTCTCCAAGGGAGCACTGCACTCTCTTTACCCACCACTGAACAGTCTCCACAGCAATCCTCCTGGCACGTATGATTTGAGAGTGGTGGGGGAATGGCCAGCTGCTCAGTAAATTGTGCCTAGAAAGCCCCCTGCGCCCTCCCTATGCATATAGGAGTATGGAGAGCAGCTGCTGCTACTGCAGCAGTGATTGTGAGCTGTGCAGGTACTCTACAGGTTTGAAGATGGATTTAATTTTAGACCAATGATGTAGCTTAACCATAAATAGTCCAGGTTTCTAATTGTGTTATCTAATGTGGAAATAAACAAAGCAACGTTATTCCTAAATTTCCTCTTTGAGGGTCTGTTCCAAAGCCCAGTGAAGTCAATTGGAAGACTCCTAGTGACTTCAGTCACACCCTCTCTGTTAATTAGAACACAAGTAAGATTGGGGTACTTACTATTCATAAAGTGGAATGCAAACTTGCCCATTCCCCTCAGTCTCCAAAGGCAAAGTTGTAGATAGATGGTGTACTGAATCTTGGATGCCAACAATGTTTCTTGAAGGATCATATCCCCACTTTAAAGTTAGATTTTTAGAAATGTTCAACACCCATGGCAGCTACTACAATTTATAGGAATTGTGGATGTTTGTTCACATCTGAAACTCAGGTCCAAAGACAAGAAAGCTGTTTTACATTTCATTTTGTATGTCCAGCTCTCCAAGGTTTTTTGTTATTTAAAACAACCCTTAACTGGGATGCGAAGAGGGGTATAAAATAAAGTTATACCTGTAGTGCCGTCAGAATTGGCTTCCTTTAATGGTTTGATATAGTTTGTGTCAATGCCCAGCTGTGCAAGAGCTTTCAACACTGCATTGATCTCTACGCTGTCGAATGCTTTTTCGTAGTTGATTAAGGCAATACATAAAGGGAATTTGCATTCCCTTGAGCATTCCAATAGGCTGGTTTATAGTGAAAATATGGTCCATTGTGCTGAAATTCCTTTGAAAGGCTGCCTGCTCTCTCAGCTGCTGCTTGTCCAGAATCTGTGAGAGTCGGTTTGTTATTATTTTGGTGAACAGCTTGTAAATATGTGAGAGCAGGCATATTGGACGATAGTTCTTTAGACCTTCCCAGCCACCCTTCTTGTACACCAGAATGGTGTTGGACTCTTCTAAATCTTCTGCATTTTCAAGTAATGGCTAAACCTCTGAGCAAAGGTTTCCCAGAGGTCTTGGCCTCCAGCTCTTATTTCGATTGTCATTCCATCTTTACCTGGGGCTTTTCCTTCCTTCATTTGGTGAACTGCATGTCAAACTTCGGTGACAAGGACTGGGAGTACATGCTTGTTGGTCTTTTGAAGTGTTGTACTGGGACATTCGTCTGAGACGCGCACAGTTCAGTGCAGAAATCTTTGCAGACCGCGTCCATCCCTGTTCTGTCAGTTGCTCATTTTCCATCCCTGTTCTTCTGTGCCATTATTGTTGAACTGTACAGTGTCAATTACCTTTTGCATTTTTTGAGGCTTCTGCAATCTTCAGTCGTCTTTAAGAGCCTTTCATTTCGGTACGTCTTGAAGTCCTCCTTTTAGTCTTCTTCTTATCAACTTACAGAGGAAGGAGTACTCAAGTTTGTCATTTCGCTTCATATTCCTCTGCTTCTGTAGCAAGTTTTGTGTTTCCTCTGAGATTCTTCCCTTCGCTTTTTTCAGTCTTTCTTTCTTGGCTAATTTCACGCATTGCCTCAATTTATCAGTGAAGTTTTTATAATCCTCATCGCAGTTATCTATAAGACTCCAGACTTCCTTGGAAATGTTCGCTTTCAAGATTGCCTCATCAAATATTTTTGGCCTCTGTCTCTGATATGCCATCTGTAGTGCTTTCTTCTCCACCTTTTTGTTCAAGTTGAGCCGTGCTCTGAGCAATGGTCACTACCAGTTTTAAATGATAGTACTACTGAGATGTCTTGTACAGTGCGCTGCTTATTGATCACAATATAGTCGTTCTTATTCTTCACATTGGGCGCAATCCATGTCCACCTCCTCTTGGCCTTCTTCTTAAACCAGGTGTTACCAATGAACATTTCTTTAGTCTCCGCCAGAGTTGCCAGTCGCTCTCCTCATGGATTCCATTCACCAATGCTATATCTTCCAATGAACTTTTCACCTTCTTTCCATTTTCCAGCTTTGGCATTGAAATCTCCCATTGTGATCGTATATGTGGATTTTTGAGTAAGGGTTTCCTCAAGCTCCTCATAGAATTCTTCCACATCGTCATCTTCACTTGTGCTTGTGGTAGCATAGATCTGAATAATCTTGAAGGTGCTGTTCTTGTTCAGTTGGAGGTGTAGCACTACGATGTGCAATGACTTGAACTTGCAGGAGATGATTTTTAAGACCATTCCTTGTTGATGAAGCCGATTCCTCCAACGGTTCTCACATCTTCTCCTTTTCCCAACATGATAGTACTTTCGTCTCCTTCCTTTGTCGTGTTTTGCAGAGACCAAGGATGTCGCAGGCTGTCCTTGCCTTCTCCTCCATTAAATGGTTGATCGAATTGTCTCTCATCAGTGTCCTGCAGTGCACACTCAGAGGGCAGTCCTTTTTCTGGTCCCTGAGATTCTTAGCCTCTCGTCAACTGAACTCCCACCAAGTGTGAAACAAGGAGACACAATTTCACCAAAACTCTTCACAGCCTGCCTCGAAATGATAATGAAGTGGATGAATTGGAAGAGTGGAATCAACATCAACTGAGAGCAGTTAAACCATCTCATATTCGTGAACGATATTATGTTGATGGCCGAAAATACTATCAAACTACAGAAAATGCTGCGAGAATTCAACACAAAAAGCAGTCAAGTCAGACTGAAAATTAACCGTTGCAAAATGAAATGTATGCGGTCTTATACCTCGCTAAAAGCCCAAATAACAATCAAGGGAGAACAAATAGAAGAAGTTGAGCAATATGTCTATTTAGACGAAGAAATTAACATGTGCCATGATCAGGAGGGTGAACTCTCGCGAAGAAAGAAAGCAGGTTGGTGCACATTCCATTCTATCAAGGATGTCCTCCAAGGAAAAATCAACAAGCCAACACAAGCCAGCCTCTTCAACTCAACGGTACTGCTGGCAATGTTGTATGGCAGTGAAACATGGGCGCTGACGAAGACAGAGGAGCATCAACTATCTGTCACGGAGAGGGCAATGGAAAAAAAATGCGATGGGCCGGGCATATAGCGACGCTCACTGACAATCGATGGACTCCAGCTGTCGCCAACTGGTACCCACAGGAACTGAAACGACTACTTGGCTGACCTCCAAAGAGATGGGAAGATTTTTATCGTGAAAGGACATGGCCGCACATGGAGAAGGAAGGCCAGGATATAAGAAGAATGGAGGACATGTTGTGATCAGCGCAATCTATATGAGGCTGAAGGACCAATCGATCAAGATGATCAAAACAACCCTTCCCCTGCCACCGTCAAAACACCTGAGATTAAATAGTACATAAACCTCCTAATTGATGTAATATTTGAGGAAGGGCATAATTCCCACAGCTTTTCTTTTTCCAGAGCAAACCAATATATTTGTAGCTGCTGTATTTAAAAAAAAAATCCTTTCCTACTACACAAAGTTATTTGTAGCGCATCAAGTTATTTATCATCTTTAGGCTTCCAACTGCTGTGGCAATAGCAAGAAACCACTGAGCATCACATATTGAAAGACACAGTGTACCAATCCTTCAAGCTGCTGATTCTTGATTACATGAAGAGTGATACCCCTCCTTGAAGTTCCAAGACTAAGAAAGTCACAGCTGTTGTTGCTGTGGTTACTACTAGCTTCAGCCAAGGTGCCTATACAGTAAAAGTATATAAAAGGAGACGTTTATTTCCAAATGCATATTTTGAATCTCTGCAAAGTTCTGGGGTGTTCAAAACCCTGAGTCCAGTTTGGGTCTAGCTCTATGAAAAAGCAAGTCCTTCTTTCCAGGACATTTACAAATACACGTTTAGTTTAGTTACTTATTTGATTGTTCTGTACTGTGTGTTACAATGTTCTTGATTTGATATAAAAATGTTTTGAGATTTAATCTAGTCAATTCCTGTATATAGTTTTGTATTTAAATAATATACTTGAACTAAATTAAATGTATTCTTGGGAACTTGAACTTAACCTACTGCCTCCTTAATCTTGCAGTCTTGTAGAAATGTTTTTTATTAGTATTAATGTATTGACTTTACTATTGACTGATTTTTTTTTAAAAAACAGCGTCTAATATTGTGGCTGAAAATTTGCAAGGTTCATAGAGAGATTCTCTGTTGCAGCTGGCAAGGCTGTATGTCTCAAAACTGAACTTTACAGCAAAACACTATACATAGTTACAATATATCTTTTCCATGTTTATCCTCCCCTGCCACACAAAACTAAGGGAATTGTTTAGTTTAAGTGATGAAGTCCATTCATTTTCAGACAAGCAGTTAAGTGTTTGATGAAGTCAATGGGACCTGAGCACATACTTAAAGCTAAACATATGTTTAAGTGCTGTCCTGACTAGAGATAGATTTAAGCGTGTTCTTAAGTACTTTCATGAATCTGAGTCATTATGAATGTACCATCTAATAACATATCTAAAATATACTTAGTCATTTAAAACTAGCACACACCAAAAAGAAGGTATTAACTTTGTTTCCTTTTATAGGTGTGAACTAGACCGACAGTATTATGAGATATTGTTGAGAAAGTACATAGATTAGTATATGAAAAAGAGATGCTGCTTCAGAAAATAGGTTGATTGCAGAACATATGAAACATTGGACTTCCTGAAGTAACTTTTAATACATAAGTGCTCAAATTTGCATTTTATCACTCACAAAAATCCATTTACTGAAATCCAAATTAATGTGTTTTGTTCAATGCCAAAATTCAGACTTTGGGAAAATAGTTCCACTGGGCTCATCTGTACTTGGATATTATCCAAACACATTGCCTTCCTGCTTAGTCTGACTCTGTCCCCTTTCCAAGAAGTGTACAAGTACCTAGAGCACAATGTGTAGATTAAGCATTTGATGTATAATAGTATGTTAAGTTAAACCACCTTCTTCAGACTAGTACAGGAAGGATGAAGCATTTTAAAAATATGTAGGGCAGAATTAATAGGGAAGAGAGCACATGTGATGAACTGCAAGGATGCACTTGTCCAAAGTAATAGACATTCTGTTAGAATAAAAATGAGAAGATATGCTATATGCTATTTAGGATATGCTATTTCCATTTCTTAAGAGACACTATCCAGCAGCTTACCGTACCATGTGAAGTATAGGATTTCTTTCTGTTATCATTCACTTTTTAGAGAGTCTCCTCATAGGGCAATTTTTGCTTATGCAAGTAGTCACAATAAAACCTACCCGTTTGTTTCTGTCTCATCTGCCCATCACTGTGGTCTCTAAGGGCCGCAAAAATACTTAGGAAAATCAACATTTCTCTCCAAAGGACAATATTCCCCACCGCTCCCCTAATTATGCTATCTTGAGTGAGGTGGTTCTTGTGTGGCAGGCAGGGTGCTTGGAGAATCCAATCAGGAGCGGTCACTTTGCACTCTATAGCAGAATGCACTCTGTAAGGTGGAAAGGAAGGAGGGAAGAAGCATGAATCTACCACTGTCACCTTTGGGTTGCCTTGTGCCATTGGTGGTGGTAGCAGCATTCCCTCTTGCACAAAAAGGCCTCAAGCTGCAGGATTCTGGATGTCACCTGTACAAGGTGATCATGGAGAGAGGGTCCTTTGTACCCTCTCTCCCTTGCATAACTGCACACCATTGGCCAGATTCTGTCTTTGAATAGGCAGTCTGTTCTGGTCATAATTTCCAAACTTAAATGCCTAAAATGAAGCCCTCAAATCCATATTTAGGCTTCTGGCTACTTCTGATTTTCAGAAATGCTTAGCAGCCTTTGAACAGGTGATGAGAACCTCTGGAAAACAAGTCACTTATCGAGGAGTTTAACTTTAGGTACCCAAGTTTGAAAATGTTGCACTTAATTAATTTACAATTAATTGAGAAGAGTCTTTTTGCCATACTTCATAGTTCCGCGTGAAAATAGATCAATCTGCTGTAAACATTTTCCCCAGTGATGTTTTATTTTATTGTTTGAGTCATTAAATCCACAATGTGCTTCATAAAGTCTAAAAACAAACATACATCAATATAATTGTAATTTTGCTAATTTTACTTTTTCTAATTATTATTCACTAGAAAACTACAAATTAATGTAATGATTAAGACATGCAGTTACTCCACTTACTTGTGGATTAACTTGTATTTTTCATCTCTTTCATTAGTTTTATTAAAATTTTAAAATTGCCAGAACATATGGAATTTCATTAAATAAGCTTGTTTACCATTATGTGTTTATTGTTAGAAAAGTGACTCTATTGAAATGATACTTTCTCGGCCATTATATTGTCTTCCTGTATATTTTTGAATTTTATCTGCTTACTTACTGACTAAAACAAGTTTTTATTCCCATTATCAAGGCAAAGCCATCTCAGTCCTGGGAGAATGAACTAGATTTATTCCCCCCCCCCCCCCATGCATCGTCAATGACATTGTTAGCCACATTGCAGTGAGAGAAGGAGGAACAGCAGCATAATGTTCAGATTTCACACAGGGTTTGTGGTACTGCCAGTTAGAAAAATTGGGCCAAAGCCTGATCCCATTGAAGTACATGAAGGATTTGGCCCATCTTTTTCATTGTAAAGTGTACATATTTGGGGCCTGATCTCTTCTCCCTGTACTGGTAGAAAACCAGCATAAGTGAAAGAAGAATCAGACCCTTGCCCTGGGGGTTTTTAGGAGATATTAAGTATGGAACTCCCAGTGTCATTTTATCATCATTTATCTAACTGCAACTATGCTGTAAGGGGTAAATTTTCAAAAGGCCTAAGGCTTGTTGAAGCTATGGGGCAAAAAAATCTGCCATCAACAGATGTTGATGATATTTCTCTTTTTTCTTGCAGGCCCTTCGAATCACCACAGCCAGTCAACACTGAGACCACCTCTCCCACCTCCTCACAATCATACACTGTCTCATCATCACTCCTCTGCCAACTCCCTCAATAGGAACTCTCTCACAAATCGGCGGAACCAGATCCATGCACCAGCTCCTGCACCAAATGACTTGGCCACTACTCCTGAGTCTGTGCAACTTCAAGACAGCTGGGTACTCAATAGTAATGTTCCACTTGAGACCAGGTAGGTCGCAAGGAATGGTCTTCAGTAGGACTGCACTAAAAATACACCGTATAGTCTCAATTATCTGAATGTCATGGGGACGTTGAATAAGATTGGATAAATGAGATTTCATACGATTGAGGGAATTTACAGTACAGGTTTCGGATAGCAGGGATTTTTGGTTAATTGAGACTTGGAAACTGAAGCTGCCTTATACTGAAAGTACTGCAGTGTTACATAAACATGTATAAAATCAACTGCATTGAAAAAGAACAGCTAAGAAAATACATATGAATTTGGTTAAAAGAAAAGAAATATATTTTATTAACATTATGTCAATTCATCTTTTACCTAACACAACATAAAAATATATATTTAGTTTAGAATAGCTGTTATTCATTTGGCATTGATAAATGGACAGCTAGACATCTCTTTGTTTGTCTCTTATTTTAATATTTGTTTATTCATTCAGACAGCTCTTGTGTACCTAACTAATAGAATTAGCATAACATATTTTTACTCCAAAGCTCAGGGGGAACTTATAAGAGTATATTGACTGTCACTGATAAATTATGCATTTGGCCTATCCTGAAGTAATAAATGAAGACTCATT
Source organism: Lepidochelys kempii (assembly GCF_965140285.1). Classification (NCBI taxonomy): domain Eukaryota; kingdom Metazoa; phylum Chordata; order Testudines; family Cheloniidae; genus Lepidochelys; species Lepidochelys kempii. The sequence continues at coordinate 28,960,762 of NC_136387.1, forward strand.
TGAAATTTAGTGTTTTGGGAGACCTTTAGAAACAATCCCTGATTCAAGGTTGACAGAAGTATAATTTTAATTTATATTTAATCCAACATGCAGACTCACTTTAATCCCTCCCGTGCACACTATCAGCTTGATGCCTGTGGGGCACACAGTTATGTATAAAAGAAAAAAAAAGTGCAACACTTACGATCGCCAAAATAAATCAATACAAAAAGACATTTTCTGACATATTGCATTTCTAAACATTCAGTTTCATTGTCATTTTTTTTTATCTTAATTGTAACTTGTGCTTTAAATATCAGAAACACTGGCAAAGCTGGTCTCATGGAAATTAGAACTTGCAACTGTGGTGATACATCTGTTCACTGGCACCAACCCACTGCTCTTTCTGCCCACTCCTATCTTTCGAGTGGGCAGGCTGGTTATTGAAACATACAGGACTTATTTGAGGGTGTCATAGAGCAAGTGTCTTGTATCTGCAGTTGTGGGTGCCCATAAGAATAGATTAGAAAGTTATTGTACTTTAAACATTTTGGTAAACATAATTGTAGTGTCCCTCACTCTCAAATGGGGAGGGAGGCCACTCCACCTCACTACAGGCGGGTAGTAATCAGTCTATGGGGAAGCTCTGGCCCTCTGGGGTGGAGGGGGCAGAGTGCAAACAGTCTTTAGCCCACAGCCTTCTGCCTGGGACAGACAGCAATTAACAGTCTATCGTGGCAGTCTATAAGGAAGCTCTGGCCCTATGGGCGGGGCAGAGCCCAAGCAGTCTTTAGCCAAGAGTCTTCTGCCAGGGGCAGACAGCAAGCTGTCTATGGCCCAGCTTCCTGGCTGGCCTAAGGTAGGTGGGCTGCCACCCTGGGGATGGGGTTGGCAGTAAGGGGACCTGGGCTCACCCTACTCCCAGTCCAGGGCCCTAACAGTTCCAGGGAATCCTGCCACTGGGTCAGTGGGGATCCTGCCAAAACACGCTGACTCACTCTCTGGCAGCAAAACCTGGACTAAAATCTGGTTCCCCTTGATCACTCTCTACCACAGCCTGGGTGTAGGGGGGCTCCATAGTCCAAAGGTCCTCTGTCCCCTCTGGTTACTCGGCAGCCAGTAGTCCCCACAGCTCCTCGGGGCACTTGTCTGCCTTCTCCGACTGCAGGGCATAGCTCCACTTAGGGCCAAGTCAGGGATCCTGGAAGAGAAGTCTGCCCTGCTAGTCTCCAGCACCAGCTGAGCTGCAGGGCTCTCATTTTATACTTCCTGTCCTGCCCCAGGACTACTGGAGGGGTGGGGTGGGGCGGATTTAGCTCCGCTCACCACGGGGAGTGTAGTGGTTTCTTGCTCTCCAGGTCGGAGGGAGGCCATTCTGCCTCACTACAGTAATGCTATGAAGTAAGAGAATGGAGCAGATGGGAAAGTGGATTGGTGGTGGGATGTACTTGCACACCCATGTTTGCAAAGGTTAATTATTGGTTGAGAAGTTGGATTGTTTTCCACATGGTGTCACTCATTCGTGGTTTTGGTTTGAAGGGCAGCCATGGCTGTTGGGATTTGACATGAACTGGAACCTTTCTAAGAATACAGGAATTGCCATACTGGATCAGGCCAAAGTCCATCTTCTTCAGTCTCTGGCTGTGGCCAGTACCAAATGGTTCAGCTGAAGGCAGTAGGCAGATGTGAGATAATCAGCCCCTATTCCTCCTTCTCTATGGTCTTGTCCTGCTCTCTAATAGCTAGAGATTGGTTTAAGATTGGGTTCTTTCTGTGGTGCTCTAGAGGTCAGTCGTTATTGCTGGACTTAGACTTGAATCAATCAAATAAATGGCAGTGGCTACATAAACTGCCTGGGAATGAGTGTAGTTTGGTTTGGTTTTATGCTGAATCTAGAGCATGGAGCTGTTATGGTCCATTAGTCAGAGTAGCTATACTGCAATGATTTGTTCTGGAAAAGACTAGTATTGGAGAGTTGGGGAGCAGGTCTACCTTCAGTTATGCTCACGCTGCTCCTGTTAGCTTTGTGACAGTGACACAATTAGACCTGAGGGCAAAACCAGGCAGTTGATGTGGAGGATAAAAAGGAACACATCTAACTTTGTTTTTATATATTATCAGGAGCTTGGCTTCAATATTTGCCATTTCAGGGTCCAAGGAATATTTTATACTCTGTAGATTTTGACCTATTATGGGACTCACTAAATACATACTGTACCTCTACTTCATATTATTCTGCCCTGCTAAGACTCTGATATGGGCCAGGGATGCTGTGGAGGAGCTGAGCACAAAAGCCAGAGGGAAGTGAGGGTTATCAGAAGTTTCAGGTGACCAAATAGAAAATTGAAGATGATGGCTCTGGTGCCGATTTCTTTTACTAAGAAAGCTGTAACAGATAAGAATATTTTTGACCAACTGCCAAGATACTATTCTTAAGTGCCAGATCTGTTGAGAATAAATCTGCTACTATGTGGAACTTGATCTTACATAGTAAAGTGGAACTAGCATCTATTACTGAGAACTGTCTAGATAAAAACTCGAGTCCTCTTTGGGATGGCCTGATCCTGCCAGGAAATTCACTGTCTGAGGCTAAAATGCAAAGGGAGATAGTGTCCGTCTATTTAAGAACTCTTCTAGAAAGTAGACTGTTGTTCTTCAATACACAAAATACTTGGAACACATAACCATGATGAACCAAGTTTTAAATTCTCCAATTTACCAACCACTACATACCTGGGGGAAATTCCATAGTGTATTTTCTGAATTCATATTGGTCATGATATAAGAGCCCAAGGGATGTTATTCGTAGAGTGTTAGATGTCAGCGATGAGTGGCAGAGCAAGGAAGACAAAATGCGATCCCAATTCTCTGCTGTAACCACTAAACCATATTTGTTGTCTAGGGTACACAATCCTGCAACCTTAGCACAGTTAATCCTTGCTTGTTTTTTTTTTGAGGTTGTCAGGGTTCCTTTCCCACTCTGAACTCTAGGGTACAGATGTGGGGACCTGCATGAAAGACCCCCTATGCTTATTTCTACCTGCTTTGGGTAAAACTTCCCTAAGGCACAAACTCTTTGTCCTTGGAGGGTACGCTGCCACCACCAAGTGATTTAACAAAGAATCAGGGAAAGGACCACTTGGAGTTCCTATTCCCCCAAAATATCCCCCCAAGCCCTTACACCCCCTTTCCTGGGGAGGCTTGAGAATAATATCCTAACCAGTTGGTTACAAAGTGATCACAGACCCAAGCCCCTAGGTCTTAGGACAATAGAGAAATCAGTCAGGCTCTTAAAAGAAGCAGAACTTTATTAGAAAGAAAACTGGTAAAAGAAGCACCTCTGTAAAATTAGAAGGGAAGCTAATCCCACAGGGCAATCAGATTTAAAACACAGGGGATTTCCCTCTCGGCAAAAACTTTAAAGTTACAAAAAGAAAACCAGGAATACACCTTCCTCTCAGCACAGAGAAAATCAGAAGCCAAAACAAAACTAAACGGACGCATTTCCTTGCTAGTACTTACTAATTCTAATGGAGTTTGATTGCTTGCTTTCTTGAACTCTCTCCAGCAAGCACACAGAACAGACAGACAAACCCCGCACCTCCCCCCCTCCCCCAATTTGAAAGTATCTTGTCCCCTTATTGGTCCTTCTGTTCAGGTGCCAGCCAGGTTACCTGAGCTTCTTAACCCTTTACAGGTAAAAGGATATTGTGCCTCTGGCCAGGAGGGATTTTATAGTACTGTATACAGGAAGGTTGTTACCCTTCCCTTTATATTTATGACAGAGGTCAATGTGACTACCTACGTAAGGAAGGGTTTTTTAGGATTGCACGTTCAGTATACAAGATGTCTACACCCTTCAGGAACAAGACAGGGACAACAGAGAAAAAAAAGTGAAAATATGTATATTGGCATATGTATATTTATGTGATTTACATCTGCATGATATATAGACTGCATTTGATTGCTAAGGAGTCTTACAGAATTAACAAGATAAAATTTCACAGGACTTGTCATCAGCCTTATTTTCCAATTGTGTGCCTTGTAGCCCATGTCAGTTTAATTATAGATGAGAGATCCTTGAATTTTCTTTTTTGATAATAAAATCTCCAGCAACACACAAATTCACCTTGAAAACAAAAGATCGGTTTGCTAATGCCAGTATTCTTAGCTGATATAGGATATTCGGGGGTTATGAATTGAAGTCATTGATACACACAGGCTTTTCATAACAAACATTCTCACTCTGCTGTGCTTAAGATCATTGCAAAGTTGTTCCATGATTGATTTTTCGTACTATCTAAGATTAAATAGCTGACAGGTCTTGATGATAAACTCCATCGTAAGAATATTAACCCAGGAATTTTTTTTTCCTTTTTATGATTTCTAGTAAGTTTTACTAAAATTGATAACCTGCAGAACCAAATCCATCTGTAACTTTCAAAATGAGTCTGTAATTCTTACCCATGTTCCAAAACTAATGTGGCCTCTAAATTCTTATTAGAGCCAATGCAGAAACGAATGAGACCTTTATGTTGCCCTTTCAGTTCAGTCTTTATTTTATAGCTTTACTTTGCTGCATTGCCCTGATCCCACCAAGCCACTGGCTCTTCACGTTGCAATGCACTTTAATTTTGCAGTTTTCTTAGTCTTCCTTGAAACTTGTCAGCTTATTAATCTCAATATTGGACCTGCTCAATAGGCAAAGTCACCATTTACAACCTATGCTGTGCATTTGAGAGGGAGGAGAGTTTTACAACTCTTGCTTTTTCAGCTTTTCAGTTATCTTGAATAAATTCTGCTCCACGCCAAAATGCACATTACCAACAATCACATTTCTGGCTATGAAAAAGACAATTAAGTGAATAGTAACATAGCTATTTTACAGGAAAAAATTATGTTAGAGACACAAAATTCAGATATCAGTTTAGATTCCATATACCTCCTTGTCTGAGTATGGAAGGCACACAATAAAGTTATAAATCCGAATGGAGGCTGTACCTGAGTGTTGCAATGTAAATCTGCGGTATCCTTTGCTCCAAATAAGACTGCTCTCCTTTCTCCTCTGCTGTGGCCTTTGGAAACCCATGTCTCCACTCCCCCCTTACTAATCCTGTGGTCCATTGGAAGGTACAGCAGATACCTTTTAAATGTCAGTCTTCACTACTTGGGTCTTATTTCAGTGTTGTGAGGTTTTTTTTTAAATTTTTTGTTTTATTTTATTGTTGTTTTATGAGAGTAGTTTGGGATGGAGCTGAGTTATTAAAAATAAATAAATAAAATGTGTCCAATTTGATTAGGTCATTATTGGTTTTATGGGATTATGGGTAAATGGCATATGTTTCAGCTTGGGTTTTCTTAATCATAGCTCTTTAACGTATATGCAAAAGGAAAAATATACACTGGTAAAATACATAGTTTTAAATTTACACTGAAAAATCACTCAAATTATTATTATTTAAGTAAATTTGGTGCATCCTCCCCACATAACCTTCCTTCTTACAGTCATTGCATGCATACACCTTGCTCTTAAGAGGAGTATGTGAAATTTTAGGCCAGAATAAGTTGTTACATCTTCTTTAAAGTAGCTGAGGTATCTAATGGAAGAAGTCATATATCCTTAACTAAAACCACATGAGTACGCTACCATGGCACATCAAGATGCTTCCTCTAAGGTTCATTTCTAGAATACTGAGCTGCTTCACCTTTAAGCTCAAAGCTGCAGTTTAATGCTCTTTAACTTTTATTATTCTCCCTGCAGTCTGTTTCAGACAGTCTTCTCCTCCTTTGAAAAAGTGCTGGGATTCCACATTTTCCAGTTGAGAGGTGTTCATTTATTGCTTCTCCAATCAGTACTTTTTATGCGATTGAATAATGAGAATGCTAACTTTGAACATTGATATGATTTGCACCGTTCTGATATGGCCAAAGATGCAGTTTTCAACTTTAAAGGTTGAAACACTTTTGAGGGATTCTTTATGGGAGCACACAGTGAGAGCACTATCACTTTACAGTGAAAGTTTACATCATTCCCTGCCCTGTAATAGTCGTCTTTGTTACGGAAACTTCACACTGGGCCATTTGCAGATGCCAGTCAAAGGCATAATGGCTCATAAATGAGGGTAACCCAAGAGCTATTATAGATTTTCTTTGAAAGGATATTTGTCTGAGATTGCATGATACCCTAATGCTAGTTCTTGTGCCTGATGTTATTTATATTGCTATGAATTAAGCCTGCATCACTGTAATTAGCAATGCTTAGTTCAGAAAGAAAGGAAAATTCTTAAATAGCAATAGAAATTAGGCCCATTCTTCTTCATTGCAAGAATATTTTTGACTGATTCCTTCCATTCTATGGGTTGCATATATTTTGTTAGATGTTCACGTCTATATACTGTATATTTGGGATTGTTGGCAGGGAGCTGTCTATAGGCTTCAGGGAACATTATGACAGAGTGGCAGCTCTGCTGGAGTTAAGGTGGAGAGTTGGTTGCTGTTGACAAGGCAACAATTCTATGGGCTCTAAAATCCACATCTGAACTTGGATTGTCTTTAAATCTGTCATGCTGTATTGGGGTGTGGTGTAAGGTTAGTGGTCCAAATTTGAGGTCATTTGAGTAAAGATTCACACACACACACGCACAATCGGCTGTTTACAAAATCATCTGGTTCTTCTAACATTTTATGTGTGTGCGCACCCACATCTGAGGCTCAAAGGATGGTTATAATCCTCCCCAAACTTATCTCAACTAGCGCATGGTATGCATTGCCCTTTTGGGGAAACAATATTGCTAAAGTTATTATGGGTGAAGTTTGGAACTCCAGGTCAGCATGAGCTCAACTCACACACCTCAAAGACTGAAATATGCATGTGCAAAAAGACTAGGGTTCTGTTGAAGGTGGAGGGTTTGGCCAGTCCTTGCTTACAGACAGCCCCCCAACCTGAAGCAAATACTCACCAGCAACCACACACCACACAACAGAACCACTAACCCAGGAACCTATCCTTGCAACAAAGCCCGTTGCCAACAGTGTCCACATATCTATTCAGGGGACACCATCACAGGCCCTAATGACATCAGCCACACTATCAGAGGCTTATTCATCTGCCAGCAATGCCCCTCTGCCATGTACATTGGTCAAACTGGACAGTCTCTACGTAAAAGAATAAATGGACACAAATCAGACGTCAAGAATTAGAACATTCAAAAACCAGTCAGAGAACACTTTGGTCACTCGATTACAGAGCTAAAAGTGGCAATTCAACTAAAAAACTTCAAAAACAGACTCCAATGAGAGACTGCTGAATTGGCATTAATTTGCAAACTGGACACAATTAACTTAAGCTTGAATAAAGACTGGGCGTGGATGGGTCATTACACAAAGTAAAACTATTTCCCCATGTTTATTCCCTCCTCCCTCCCCCCCACACTGTTCCTCAGATGTTCTTGTCCAGGGTCTGTATTCTGCTGCTCTCCTTTCTTCCTTCTGTTAGGATCCTGAACTCGACCATTTCATGGTCACTGCCTCCCAGGTTCCCATCCACTTTTGCTTCCCCTACTAATTCTTCCCAGTTTGTGAGCAGCAGGTCAAGAAGAGCTCTGCCCCTAGTTGGTTCCTCCAGCACTTGCACCAGGAAATTGTCCCCTACATTTTCCAAAAACTTCCTGGATTGCCTGTGCACCGCTGTATTGCTCTCCCAGCAGATATCAGGGTGATTGAAGTCTCCCATGAGAACCAGGGCCTGCGATCTAGTAACTTCTGCGAGTTGCCAGAAGAAAGCCTCGTCCACCTCATCCCCCTGGTCTGGTGGTCTATAGTAGACTCCCACCACGACATCACCTTTGTTGCTCACACTTCTAAACTTAATCCAGAGACTCTCAGGTTTTTCTGCAGTTTCATACTTGAGCTCTGAGCAGTCATACCGCTCTCTTACATACAGTGCAACTCCCCCAACTTTTCTGCCCTTCCTGTCCTTCCTGAACAGCTTATATCCATCCATGACAGTACTCCAGTCATGTGAGTTATCCCACCAAGTCTCTGTTATTCCAATCACATCATAATTCCTTGACTGTGCCAGGACTTCCAGTTCTCCCTGCTTGTTTCCCAGGCTTCGTGCATTTGTATATAGGCACTTGAGGTAACCTGCTGATCACCCCTCTTTCTCAGTATGAGGCAGGAGCCCTCCCCTCTCAAGCGCTCCTGCTCGTGCCTCCTCCCGGTATTCCTCTCCCCCACTTACTTCAGGGCTTTGGTCTCCTTCCACCGGTGAACCTAGTTTAAAGCCCCCCTCACTAGGTTAGCCAGCCTGCTTGCGAAGATGCTCTTCCCTCTCTTTGTTAGGTGGAGCCCGTCTCTGCCTAGCACTCCTTCTTGGAACACCATCCCATGGTCAAAGAATCCAAAGCCTTCTCTCCGACACCACCTGCGTAGCCGTTCGTTGACTTCCACGATTCGACGGTCTCTACCCAGGCCTTTTCCTTCCACGGGGAGGATGGACGAGAACACCACTTGCACCTCAAACTCCTTTATCCTTCTTCCCAGAGCCACGTAGTCCGCAGTGATCTGCTCAAGGTCATTCTTGGCAGTATCATTGGTGCCCACGTGAAGAAGCAGGAAGGGGTAGCGATCTGAGGGCTTGATGAGTCTCGGCAGTCTCTCCGTCACATCACGAATCTTAGCTCCTGGCAAGCAGCAGACTTCTTGGTTTTCCTGGTCGGGGCGGCAGATAGATGACTCAGTTCCCCTGAGGAGAGAGTCCCCGACCACCACCACCCGCCTCCTTCTCTTGGGAGCGGTGGTCGTGGAACCCCCAACCCTAGGACAGTGTATCCCATGCCTTCCAATCGGTGGAGTTTCCTTCTGCTCCCTTCCCTCAGACGTATCATCTGGTCCACTCTCCGCATTAGTACCTGTGGAGAGAACATGAAAATGGTTACTTACCTGTATCTGCCTTGCTGGTACATGGACGTTCTCCTTTTTTCTTCTGGAGGTCACATGATGCCAAATTTCTTCACCATCCTTCTCTCCCCAATGTGCAGCCTGTCTGAATCTTCAGAACCTTGTGCCCATAGAAGCCTATCCTGACATCCGTCCAGGAAATCTTCAGTTTCTCTTATGCAACGCAGGGTCGATACCTGTTGCTCCAGACCTTGAACCTTCTCTTCCAGTATGGAGACCAGCTTGCACTTTTTACAGACAAAGTCGCATCTGTCCTGTGGAAGAAAGACAAACATAGCACATCCAGTGCAGGTCACAACAGCTGAACACCCCCCATCCATATTTCCTTCCTTCTACGAGCTTCCTCAGGAGTTGTAGTAATTACTCAGAGAATCCGGCAAGATGTAAGCCTCAGTGGGTTCTCCCCAGGCGAACTCCCAGGCAAACTCCTTTTGTTTGTTGCTCAGCTGGTTCGCAACTGACTGGTTTTTTATGCAGTCAGGCCCACTTAAGGCTCACCTGGAACAAAGCACACCCAGTTCTCCCCCTTTTCAAACAACCAATCAAGCACACAGCACACAGTCACACTGTCCTCACAACAAACACTCAGATACTCACCAACACAGCCTCCCCTTAGCGTACCTCTTCTCAGGCAGATCCCAGGCAAACTCCTTTTGTTAGCTGCTCTGCTGTTCGCTGCTCAGCTGGTTCGCAACTCACTGTTCTAAGTCAGCCATAAAAATGTTGGCATACTGTGGGGCCATGTGGGTACCCATGGCAGTGCTGCTGATTTGAAGGTATACATTGTCCCCAAATGTGAAATAGTTATGGGTGAGGACAAAGTCACAAAGTTCAGCCACCAGGTTTGCCGTGACATTATCGGGGATAGTGTTCGTGACGGCTTGTAGTCCATCTTTGTGTGGAATGTTGGTGTAGAGGGCTTCTACATCCGTAGTGGCTAGGATGGTATTTTCAGGAAGATCACTGATGGATTGTAGTTTTCTCAGGAAGTCAGTGGTGTCTTGAAGACAGCTGGGAGTGCTGGTAGCGTAGGGCCTGAGGAGGGAGTCTACATAGCCAGACAATCCTGCTGTCAGGGTGCCAATGCCTGAGACGATGGGGCGTCCAGGATTTCCAGGTTTACGGATCTTGGGTAGCAGATAGAATACCCCTGGTCGGGGTTCCAGGGGTGTGTCTGTGCGGATTTGTTCTTGTGCTTTTTCAGGGAGTTTCTTGAGCAAATGATGTAGTTTCCCCTGGTAACCCTCAGTGGGATCAGATTAAAACTATTTCCCCATGTTTATTCCCCCCCACATACACACACTGTTCCTCAGACGTTCTTGTCAACTGCTGGAAATGGCCCACCTTGATTATCACTACAAAAGGTGTCCCACCCCACCCCCCGCTCTCCTGCTGGTAATAGCTCACCTTACCTGATCACTCTTGTTACAGTGTGTATGGTAACACCCATTGTTTCATGTTCTCTGTGTATATAAATCTCCCCACTGTATTTTCCACTGCATGCTTCCGATGAAGTGAGCTGTAGCTCCTGAAAGCTTATGCTAAAATAAATTTGTTCGTCTCTAAGGTGCCACAAGTCCTCCTGTTCTGTTATCTAGTGCAAGTACACATGCATGTTACTACCCAATTCATTGTGGTGTGTTCACATCTGAAGTTATTCTCACTGATTATTTTTATTTTTAACAAGGGCTGTGTACTAAAGCACTTCGTTATATACTGTGTCAAGTCAGTGCCGTTGCTAATTTTACAAGCTCCAATATGTGGCAATTCATGCTTGTCTTTCTTAGGGTAGGATCAAACTACTGGTGTCTTTTTGACTAGATGAAGACATGTCCAGCTGCAGACATAGCACTGGTACCCTGTTTAAGATCCAGGCTCGCCTCGCCCTCCCTGCACCCAGTGCAGTTGTTTTGCTTTAGAATGTGAACTTTGTCCCCTGAAAAAGTGTTGCCACTCATTAAACAATATGATGATAATGCAGCCATTGTACTGTACTGATGTTCTCTTTTTCTCTACCTGCTTTAGTTACTTTTAACTGAAGCCTCCTGCACATAGCCCCTTTTATGTTCTGTTTAATGCTGTGACAGAATAAGATGCCCTAAAGGCTGGCACCTGCCTTTCAGTCTAACATACTACCTTCCTGTCAGGCAGCTTTCAATTACTGTGCTTCTGTGTGTCCAACTGTGTCTTTGTTAAGAGTTTCAAGATGGCAGTGACAAGCTATTCTGGTACTTAAGGCAACATGCATGACAGTCTGCCTTAACACTTGCATTTTTAAAAAGCTTTGCCTCAGGGGTCTAGGGAACCCAGCATTTAAGAAACCCTGAGCCTTTCAAGGACTGATGTGCTGGTTTTAGGTAATGCTTCGCTGGAAACTTGGTTGCTGCTGAGAGGCTTCAGAATCTACTTGAATGGATATTAAGTGTCATAACAATATTTATGTGTTGATTCTAAATGATTGTTTCCTTGCCTAATGGCATTTTCTTGGCTACTAAACCGTGCAGTTCCTTGCATATTGATTATGTGCTGCAGGCCAAGAAACATACTAAAATAGCATGTTCTCACAAGTTTTGTCCTGTTTGCATCAGTGGCGTGGGTTTATATGTACAGAGGAGATAGTGCTCTGTGTGTGTGTTTACGCATATGGTGCCTGTTTGTGTAGGTATATAATAGGAATGACAGGTACCTCATGTTCAAACACAATATATATAAAACACATATTATAGGTATATACTGAGAGAGGGATTGCATTTACAATAAGACTAAAATCCCTCCATCTGATACTTTAATGGTTGAATTATTCTCTTTGACAAACTAATTCTTCATAGGACAATTAACTTCTGTATGGAGGGATTTTAGTCCTTTTTTAAATGCAAATGTGTCTCTCAGTATATACCTATAGTATGTGTTTTATATAAATTGTGTTGTGCATGAAGTATCTGTGTCACCGATATTTGTATCTTTCTTATCTATATATAGATAAATAGATAGTAACATACTTGCTAACGTTTGCTGAAGAAATATTTAAACGTGCTTTAAAAAAAAAATTCTCACATTTCTTTTTGTTCTTCTGACTTACAACCACAGTCCCCACAAACTTCATTTCTGATAACATCCTGCACAGAGGCCACTTTTGACATTTCAAAGTGAAATGTGGTCAGTTATGTGATGTGATTGGTGGTGTGGGGGGCATCCTGCAGCTGTGCAAGGAACCTATGAAGGGTTCCGTGGTGCTTCTGTGTTTCCCTCGCCAGCTCAGTTCTTCTCTGACTGGCAGTAAATAGGTGGTTTGTCAGAGCAGAATTCCTCTCCCCTCTACTTCTCTTCCCAAGGCCGCCCTCTGAACTCAAGTCCCCCTTTTTCCTCATCACCTTTTAGGTAGCTCAAATTCCCCTCTCCCCCACCATACACCCATCATGGCTCCTCTCGCGCACCATACATTCATCATGGCTCCTTCCAATCTCACACAAGTCCCTATTGTCCCTTAAAGCCCTATGCTTGCGTGAGGCTTCATCCAAACCTCCCCACAGTCCTGTTCCCCAGGACCCCACCCAGAGACACCAGGCCCTTTCACATATAGCTACCATGCTTCCCACATCCTTGGCCCTCACTGTACTTCCCTACCACATTCAAGTTTTAAAAGCTGAGTGGTTGGGGAGTAGAAGAGCATAGCAGGTACTGGGAATATACCCAGAAGGTGCATGGGGACAATACAGGCCATGTGTGGGGCTCATTGAGAAGAATAAAGCCCTGCAGAGGTTAATGGAGAGGCAATGCTGCTGTGTAGGAGGGCAGTAGGAGGAGCAGGCTATGGGGAAGTGGCAAACATCACAGCTCTGCGGGGGCATATGGACAAAATATTTACACTGAGTTAATCTGATACATAGTCAGTGAGATACAAATAAACATGGAACTCTACAGTGTCATTTTTCAGAGCAGAATCCGTTTCAGTGGATGCTTTTGGATTTGACAGATCCAGGTTGTAATCTGCTTTAAAAAATCTTTTGTGTGTTTGTTTGGTTGTGTTTGTAACTAGCTTCCCACAATAAGGAAGGGCTGCATTATTGTTTTAAAGTGTTGAATGACTTGGCGAGTGCGAAAATCAGAGTATTTGGTATCGTCTCCATCCTATTGCCCTGTCCGTTGTTCCTGTTTGTTGAATTCTTGCAAGCAATCTGCCTCTTAGGAGGCGAGAGCAGATGAGAAGAGTGCAGTGACAATGCATTATGTGCTTGTGAACCAAGCCGCAGTTGACTGTGTGTGATTGTAGGTTGACCAACTTTCCTAATCTATGGTGTATTTATTATAGTGATGCAGTTAGCAGGAACATCGATCTGAGTTGAGGTTTTATATTGCACCTGTGGAGGTGCTCTCAAAAGTAATAAATTATTTTAAACTTATCATAATACATGTTTTCAAGATGATCAGAGCCAGAATTGATGGTACAGTCTTGGACACAAAATCCTGCTGTCAGTATACCAGTATAAATCTGGAATAACTCAGTTGCCATGTGTTAAGTGACTTTGGATATACAACAGTATACATGAGAGCTGAATATGTCACTTGAGGATTATGAGCTTGATTATCTTCACACTGTTTTTACTCTGGTGTAATTACATTGATTTCAATTAATTTACTCCTACTTTAAATTGGTGTAAAAGAGATCAGATTCAGACCTGACATGACCCTGATTCTGCTTTCAGTTTATCCCGTGTAAATCCAGAGTAACTCCATTGAAATCAGTGGATTTTTCCATATTTACACTGGGGGTGGTCCATGGGAGGTTGTCATAAAGAAGGGATTGTTTTCTGAAGATCCTTTTTCTTGATGAAAAGAGTAATTTAATATTTGTTTATTTGTTGTGTTTCTTGTCTATGTTTAAGTAGATATCCTATGTATCTTTATCCATTACAAGTATCTCCACTTACAAAGCATTGTTGCATTGCTGCCAGCAGACACAGTGTTTCTACTCTGAGGATCATCTCTGCAAAGGAAAGTCTGGTCTGACTATCACTACCCACACATACACAGATTTGAATAATAAACTTGGTATCTGCTGCACCAGGATCTAAAATCCCTTCCTAAATCTGGATCTACTTCAGCGTAATCATAGATGTGCCCCTCACCTTCATTATGAATGCTAAACATGTGCTATTTGCCGCATGTAACAGTCTAGCCCTGAAAAACGCTGGAGACCAGAGTCAATGGTCCAAGCTTTATTACAGCCTTTCTTATCAAGGTGACATTTTTGCTTTGAAATATATGTATTTATTTACTTCATTAATGGAGTGGCCATTTCTGCCACCAAGCTTTTATTAGAAGCCAAGTTATTGAATAAACCAATCAGAACAACGCATATTTTTAAAAGGTCCAATATCTAAACCAAACAAGCTGACTACTACATGCCATGAAGGCACCACCAGAATGGTAGACTTCCACAGGCAGCAAAGATCCTCTGCTGTGTAAACTTGGCCGCCAAGTTCTGCATAGTTCTGCCCAGAACCTGACAACAAGAACATGCTGTCTAATCTTAACTAATAAATGGGAAGAGAGAGAAACAATGAGCCAGAACTCAGACCAATGAAAATTTCAGAGATTACCACCACCAATTTGAAATGCATAAAGAAGATTTTTAAATGTTCTTTAATGAGACCCATCATATCACAGTCCTCACTGCATCCTAGTTCTTCAAGTGACCATACCTATGTGTATTCCTCACTTGGGTATACAGGCATACCGAATCCAGAATTTTTTTGCAAGTTGTGTCCATTGGTCTGCACATGCACCATAGCTCTCTTCGTGCTTCAAACCAAGGGCATAAAGGGCATTCATAGTCTTTGTTTGCAAATTTGACACTATCAGCTCAGGATTAAACAAAGACTGTGAATGGCTAGCCAACTACAAAAGCAGTTTCTCCTCCCTTGGTGTTCACACCTCAACTGCTAGAAGAGGGCCTCATCTTCTCTGATTGAACTAACCTCGTTATCCCTAGCCTGATTCTTGCTTGCATATTTATACCTGCCTCTGGAAATTTCCACTTCATGCATCCACGAAAGCTTATGCTCCAATACGTCTGTTAGTCTATAAGGTGCCACAGGACTCTTTGCTGCTTTTACAGATCCAAACTAACATGGCTACCCCTCTGATGTTTGGTTTCCTTGGCTCCTTTCTACTGCATCATTTCTGTAAATATATTGTAAATGGTATAGTGTAGTTGTTTCCCCTTTGTCCCACCCTAGGGACTCCCCACCCTGTCCAAGAATGCTGGGATTATTCCCATGGTTCCAGATTTCAAAAACTGTGTTTTCTACTCTTGCTCATTTTCTGTGAGTGATTAACATCAACACTGTCTCTGCTCCCTGGTGAGGCTCACATCTCAGCCCAAGTGCCACTCCTTTCCCCTATGCCACTCCTTTCCCCCCAGAACTTGTGAGGGTCGGGAACTGAGACTTAAGAAACACCGGATGGGGAAGTCAATGAGATCACAGTCAGATCCAGGCTGGGGCCCGTCCCGTACATCACAGGAGGGACCCCCTCCAAGCACGAGCTCAGGAATGGAGGCTAAGACTTCTGAGCCTAAAGAGAAGGTTTCCCTTGAGAGTAAGGGGCACCTTCATAGGTGTAGGGACAAACAATCTTCAGTGAAGACTGCTCCCTCCCCGACACCATCAAAGTTGGGAGAGTGTACTCATGGGGGCACTAAAGACGTAGGTCTGAGTACATCTTCTTGGCAAGAGACAGTGATGTGCAAGGGTATGGATCCACCAGTTTTGGCACCGGTTCCAATGGCTAAGGCTAAGGATAAACAGCCTCTGGAGCTCCCTTCCACATCTAGAGCTGACATGGTGTCTATAATAACGTGGCCCTGTTGGATCCAGCTTTCTCTGTGATTAGGGATGGTCTGGATCAGACAGCTCCACCAATGGGTTCTCCCCACACTCCACAGTAGTCTGAGACCTGTCTCTCTGGAGTACATTTTTGCTGTCCCCGTCCTTATTCACCCCTTCTGTCAGGACTGTCTCTATTCTGGAACATTGTTACTTCAGACAAAGAGGCTATTCCAAGGATGCAGAGTTGATCTCCCATCCCATCTGCCAGCCTTGGTATGCAGCAATCAGTACCATCAGTTCCGTTGGTAGCCAGGTTCCAGCCTTTTCTTCCAATGAGTCAGAAACTCCTCAGGAGTCTCGGTAGTACCAGGAAGAGGCAGCCCCAGACAGAAGCCCTAGAAGATCAGAATCTCTGCCTCTGACAAGACATGACTGGCTAAGCAATAGGTGGTGCCCTATGCAATGGAATCCTCCTCTGCTGGTTGTTCCATCCCACTGGCACTACTGGAGGCCATGGGAGCCCTACCCAGCTGGAATCAATACCAAGTTTCTAGATTTTAAGGACAAGCTCCTGGAAGAGGATAGAGACCACTTCCAGGCCTTAATTCATGAGGGCAAATTGGTGGCCAGAACTTCCCTCCAGGCCACAGTGGATGCTCTGAATACTGTGTCCAGGGGAATGGCTTCAGCCACTGTTAGGAGGAGAGACTCATGGTTAAAATCCTCAGGTTTCCCTAGAAAGGTGCAGAGAACCATCCAGGACCTACTCTTGATAACAATCAATCTGTTCCATGAGAAGACAGATTCTCTGTCTTGGCATCTATACCCCTGTCTTCAAAAGAAGACATCAGGACAGGAGGCTAAACTGTTTTGGCATGAGGCCGTAGGAGCAACAGAGACACTGGGAATTCTCTCACCAACCTCCATTGCTGGCTTATGATGAAAAGTGCTGAGTAGACTGTATCCCTGACCATAGAGAGAGAGAAGGGCTACGTGGAGGGTTGCAGTGAGCCTCTGAAGCTAGCATAAACCACCTGGAAGCGCGGCACCCAGGAGGACAAGATCGGAACTCTACCACAATATATACACAGTATGGAGATTTACTCCCATAACTTTCCCTACACACTTCAATTTCTGAATTGCAGTATCCTTGTTTTTCTACTTTTGGCCTGTTCCAGAGCAGAGAATGCCAGCTATGCAGAATCACACAATAGTTTTGTGATATGGACAAAAAGCTATTATAGACTGGTCTGACACTGTCAAACTCAATTCACTTGTTTCCCAAACATAATTTTAGTTCCATTCTTTATCCGTGGAAGGTAAATTAAATCTACTGTGCCACTTAACTTGATGTGTATTGTTTTCATAGAGGAATTCTTGTCTTGGTGCTAAGATCTGTGATGCTAATTAGGGTAGAAAATGTGCTCTTCTCTGTAGCACCAGTCAGCTGCAGAGAACACTTAGGACAACTGATTATTGATTTATCTATTTAATTACAATTTTACACTTAACAATGTGGACTGTTTAAAGTTAATTGGATGGGCAGTGAAAGAGGTGACTTCTTTTTCATTGTATGTTGTAGGCCAGTGTTTCCCAAACTTGGGACGCCACTTGTGCAGGGAAAGCCTCTGTTGGGCCGGGCCAGTTTGTTTACCTGTCACGCCCGCAGGTTCGGCCGATTGCGGCTCTCACTGGCAGTGGTTTGCTGTGCCCGGCCATTGGGGGCTGTGGGAAGCAGTGGCCAGTATGTCCCTCAAACCGCGCCACTTCCCACAGCGTCATCCCACAGCAAACCGCGACCAGTGGGAGCTAAAATCGGCTGAACCTGCGGATGCAGCAAGTAAACAAACCGGCCGGGCCTGCCAGGAGCTTTCCCTGCACAAGCAGCGTCCCAAGTTTGGGAAACACTGTTGTAGGCAGTCATGGTGCAAGGTGTCTCCAATCTAACCATGAATACACTAGTTAATACTGAGAAATAATTGTGGCCTGCACTCATCCTTGGTCCACAGACAACTATTTGTGCTGGAGCATGTCAAATCCCACCCAGAGATTTTTCTGACTATATAGATCACTGGTATTTAGGGATTGACCTGGGAAAGTCAATTAATTTCTTTTAAAAGCTCAACCTGGGCTCAAATGGAAGCTCTAAGTATGAAAGGCCATTATATTAACCATTAAGTTCTCCCTTTTCCAATTTTCTTGTGCAGCTCTGTGAATGCTCCTCCTTCTTGACCTGCTTTACCTCTGCTATTCTAGTCTTCATCTTTTTCTTAACAGAGTGCCAATTATGTAGAATAGCCTGGTGGTTATTTAACATATCTCTAGTTAAATGTTTTATTATAACTTTGAAAACCTAATTACCAAAGTTTTATGTGGTACTATACCATTTACTGGCTGCCACTTTATAAAAAGTACTCCTTTAAAGACAATAAACGCTAAGCTTTCAAAGGACATAGACAGGACCTATAAAATGTGACAAAATCCAAAGGGTTTTTTTTTTTTCAAAAGTATCTTGTCTATTTTTACCTCACCTATAGGAATACATATGGGAATAGCACAATTCCATGCATTCATCTAAATCTCTTACTTGCCTTTCATAAAGTTTCATTCTGCACATGTCGTATTAAAAATCTATTAGGGATTAATAGCCTTGGTGGGGGGGAGGCGGCACTTTCCACTGAAACTATGCAATATGTTTATTCATTTTCTACTTCACTGTGGCCAGATTTTCACTATACCTAACTTCACTTGAACAATGCATTATATTCAAACTTTTTTTATATACTATAGCTCGCCCTGTTAGCTGAACAACACCTAGAGATCCTGGGTTAAAAACCTTGACACTTCAGATCGAGGCAACACAAGGACTGCACTTTTGTGCCTCTTGACACTGCTGAGCTTTGCTCCAAGGGATAAAAAAAAGAAGCTAACAGAAAAACTGTTTATTAAGCCCTTTAGGCTTGAAACTGGAAAGGGGTGCTGGTATAATGAGGATTTGAGGGGGAGTTTGGGATGACGCTAATGAAAGTGCTTATGAGTGATCAACCTGTCACTCAAACAAGAGGAATAGAAATCTCAAGAGCAGTGGTGTAACTCAGCCAGTCCTATTTCACCCTCCCCCCCCCCATTTTAATTTTAATTAATGAAAGTTGGTCTTGTTATGACAGTAAAAAGCATCTGAAACCATTCCCTGTTATTTCTTGCAACCTTCTAAGTGGCATATAGTCTGAAAGATTTGTTTTTAATTTGAAAGGGTAGGTCACGTTGGGGTTGAAACCTTTTAATCGGAGCTTCTGCCATGAGCACATTTTATAGTCCACTTATAAAAATGTGGAAAACAAGGGTTTGTAATGTTTCTGACACTTAACCAATCTCACCCCTGCAATATTAGCTACAAGCAGTAAAGAATGGCAATGTCCTTTGGCAGGAAGATTAATTGGAGAACACTCCCCATTAAATAATTGGTTGGAATGATACTGTTCCTTTAGTTATTGTTTCGCAAACAGCCCAGGATAGGGAAGTTATTTTTATTTTTTTAAGTGAAAATGTCTCAGATACTATGGTTTCAAAAACAACTGCGGATTATTTAGTTTTTTCTGTGGAGCTTTTCAATGATTTTTATTGTATAAGTAAATACTAATACTGATGTGAGAGGATGCACCTCTTTCTGAAATTGGCAGACATTGTGTCCACTTCCATCAGGGCTGTATTTGGATTTAATGGTAAAATGCTAGATGATCCTTTGTGTTCTTTAAAAACTAAGCAGTGAACAAAAATAACTGATTCAGTGTTCATCAGACTGTATAAGCAAGGCATATTTTCAGGGACCATCTTAAAATTCCAATCCGTAGTCTTAAATTGAGACTGTCAAAGTTGGCAAAGCCACAGCACAGTCTGCCTTTTATTTTCTTATGATTATTTGCAAAGTCCAGGCACATAATTATATATTGGGTTTTATTTAGAAACAAATGGTTCAGTGTCCTCTAAAAAATTGTGTAATGATAAATGAGTGTGCCTGTGAGTAATGATGGGGGAAATATACTTGGGAAACAGATTTTGGTTTCAGACTTCCAAATCATTGTTATAATAAATGGTGACTAAATACTGATTTTAAAGCTCATAATAAGTGATTTGATAGTGACCTACTTGTTTGTTCCAGACCATTAGCATTAGTCTCACATTCTCACATCTGAAATAAGACCTAATGCTAGTAAAGACTGTGGGCCCAATTTTACAAATTGCTCAGCTCCCTCAACACGTTTTGATTGGAAGAGGCACTCAGGACCTTGCAGAATTCATGCCAGTTATTTTCTTTCTCTTTCCTTGTAGTTGTAACTCTGGCAGGTGTCTCCCATACAGATTTAGAATGCTTATTAAGCTCTACTCTGCTACCAGTCATTGCCAAGACCGTGACTAAGACTAGCACAGTGTTGAATTCAGAATATTAGTTGGACTGTAGGTTCCAGAGGAAAGCCATCTAAGCCTGCAAGAGAAGAAAGGATGTTTACTTGGAAAGATAGGGATTTAGTTAAACTAATAAACACACAGGTGTTGTAGGTTTTGGATCTAGTTGCATGCCTTAATCAAACTCAAGCTACGAGGAATGTGTAGTGATATCACTTCCAGGTCTGAGAATTATAACTAAACAGATGCCACAGTTTGACAGTGCATCTCAGGTGATACCAGAAGGCACTTAATTGGGCAGGCTGGGGTCTAAACTAACACCATGTCAGGTTGCAGCTAAACCCACAATGAATTAAGAGATCATCCTTGCAAAAGTGGAGCTATATTTTATTTATTCATAGATTCATAGATATTTAGGTCGGAAGGGACCATTATGATATCTAGTCTGACCTCCTGCACAATGCAGGCCACAGAATTTCACCCACCACTCCTGTGAAAAACCTCTCACCTATGTCTGAGCTATTGAAGTCCTCAGATCATGGTTTAAAGACTTCAAGGAGCAGAGAATCCTCCAGCAAGTGACATGTGTCCCATGCTACAGAGGAAGGCGAAAAACCTCCAGGGCCTCTTCCAATCTGCCCTGGAGGAAAATTCCTTCCCGACCCCAAATATGGCGATCAGCTAAACCCTGAGCATATGGGCAAGACTCACCAGCCAGATACTACAGAAAATTCTTTCCTGGGTAACTCAGATCCCACCCCATCTAATATCCCATCACAGGCCATTGGGCCTATTTACCATGCATATTTAATTACCAAAACCATGTTATCCCATCATACCATCTCCTCCATAAACTTACCGTGTTTAATCTTAAAGCCAGATAGATCTTTTGCCCCCACTGCTTCCCTTGGAAGGCTATTCCAAAACTTCACTCCTCTGATGGTTAGAAACCTTCGTCTAATTTCAAGTCTAAACTTCCTGGTGGCCAGTTTATATCCATTTGTTCTTGTGTCCACATTGTTACTGAGCTTAAATAATATTTCTCCCTCTCCAGTATTTATCCCTCTGATATATTTATAGAGAGCAATCATATCTCCCCTCAGCCTTCTTTTAGTTAGGCTAAACAAGCCAAGCTCCTTGAGTCTCCTTTCATAAGGCAAGTTTTCCATTCCTCGGATCATCCTAGTAGCCCTTCTCTGTACCTGTTCCAGTTTTGAATTCATCCTTCTTAAACATGGGAGACCAGAACTGCACACAATATTCCAGATGAGGTCTCACCAGTGCCTTGTATAACAGTACTAAAACCTCTTTATCCCAACTGGGAAATACCTCTCCTGGTGCATCCCAAGACTGCATTAGCTTTTTTCACGGCCATATCTTATACTTTAAAGTATAACCTTCTGTGGCATTAAGAGGTTGGTAATGATCCCAGATTTTCAGATGTCATTAATTTTTTTCCTATAAAATTCTCCTTTCCCCTTGCAGTTGTTGGGATTTGTTGTGGCAGACAGGGATAGTACAAGTAAAAATAAATGCTTTTAAATTTAGAAATGTTACTATCCCATGACTGTTCAATGGCTTATGTGAAATGAGTTGGTGAACTCATTCCAGGTTATAGTGGATAGATGCCCAGACCCAGAAGCGCCCCCACATATGCAACTAATTAGAATCTATATTGGCACACTCAGCAGGGAGTCCAAGGACTGAAAGGTTTCAGAGTAGCAGCCGTGTTAGTCTGTATCTGCAAAAAGAAAAGGAGGACTTGTGGCACCTTAGAGACTAACCAATTTATTTGAGCATAAGCTTTCGTGAGCTACAGCTCACTTCATCGGAGTGAAGTGGAAACCACTGAATGCATCCGATGAAGTGAACTGTAGCTCACGAAAGCTTATGCTCAAATAAATTGGTTAGTCTCTAAGGTGCCAAGTACTCCTTTTCTTTTTTCAAGGACTGGAAGGAGCTTGAACTATCCTCTGACCCTCCCCAGAGGTAGTCCCCTTGTGATCAGGTTTTCAAGGCACAGCAGTAGGACAGTTTGTGATAGTGTTGCCCAATTGTTGCCGATGCACTACCCGTTACATAAATAACTGAATGTTACTACCAGGCTGGCCTCTGTCATTAACGTAATAATTGGGTTGTTTTATTTTTCAATTAAAAATAGAGGGGAGAGGAAGAATTAAGAATAGCTGTGTTTTTATTCCTCTTTTTCTCTGTAGGAGTCACTGATTATTTGCATCTGGTCTTTATTTTTATATAAAGTGCAAGAATTGTAGATGATATTCTTACTGTTTATTTATCATTGGCTTTATTCCTGCCAAAAGTGTGCTAGGCACATTACAGACAGTGAGAACACAGGGGATTTGATTCTATTTTGTCATCCAGTGTAAACCAGCAGTAGCATCACTGAAGTCAGTGGAGTTACGACAGCCTAAAATTTACGACCCAGTCTTGTGCCCCAAATAGCTTACAGCTGAAATAGACAACGTGTAGATGGCGGATGGGATACAGAAAGTAAAGTGATTTAATGAGGAAGCTTAAAACACACTGTGTTAGTTCCAGGATTTGTACTTGGATTATTTTATCATTTTCTGTTGTCAATTTTGTTAACACTTCTTTAAGCAGATAGGGTGGAACAAGTGTCTGTAGGCTTCCTGGAGGTACTGTTGCAAGGAGTGACTTGCAGGAAAAGATGATGGCAGAATTGTGAACCAGGTCAGAGAGGAGATTCCAGACATAATGAAAGAAGGCACAGAGAGGAGATACTCTTCTCTAACTACAGTATTGCACCTTTTTAACTGTGTCTCTTTTCTTGCATTTCAGGCATTTCTTGTTTAAGACATCTTCTGGAACCACCCCTCTGTTCAGTAGTTCTTCCCCTGGATACCCTTTGACCTCAGGAACAGTTTACACACCACCTCCCAGACTGTTGCCTCGAAATACTTTCTCCAGAAATGCGTTCAAGCTGAAAAAGCCCTCCAAATATTGTAGCTGGAAATGTGCTGCTTTATCAGCTATTGCTGCTGCAGTTCTGCTTGCCATCCTGCTGGCCTACTTCATAGGTAAGTGCATCTTTCACTTTATCCCACACAAGCTAGTAAGAAGTTCTGTTTCCGATTGCCAAATCATGTTTAATTTTTCTGAGCCGAGTCCCTGGGATTCCTATGCCAAGGCACCCCCTGGGCTGCACCTCCGCACTTAACCAGGCTCTACGGTTTTTGGGTGTTTCAGGATCAAGAGGCTCAGCCCTCAGGCTGAGCCCCAGGTTGCCCATTGTAGGGTTTGTACATCCCATCACAGTTGTCACGCCAAGTCAAAACTCAACTGTAAGGCTGTTTTAATCCCTTCACAAATTTGTTTGCTTATAAAAGATCAAAATACTTTTTTAAAATGTTTTCCAAAATTTAGAAGCATATCATCATCTTAGAGCTCTGGTCAGCTGTCAGACATCAGGGGGCTGTGGACATCAAGACATGATTGCTGTGATGCTACATTCTGATTTAAAGTATTTTGTGTATGGTGCTACCTTATCAGGCAGGTATGCACATTTTGCCATTCCTCCAAATCAGGCTGACGCTTTTGTGATGTGCTATCAACTGACTGGTGCATATTCTGAGAGAACTGTGTTCTACACTTTCATGAGTGCTTCTCAGACAGAACCAGCATACATAAAACTTCTTTTTCACTTTTACTTTTCTCTCATTGTGTCATGATCTGTATTACTGACCACCCTATATTATTGTTAGGGGGCTTATTCCTTCACCCACTCACTTCCCTGGTCTTTCTCACATGAACAGAGAGCGACAATACCTGAAGTCCAAAGGTGCAAACAATTCGAAGTTTATTGGGGTGATCTTCCAGCAAGCATGATTCCAGTTTCCTTCCTTAGTATCCTCCTTCCCAGCTCTGACACCACAGAGCCTTACACCTGTGTCCCTGTTCCCTTTCCTGCCCTTAGCCAAACATGATTCCAATTTCCCCAGCCCCATTCCCTGTTCCCATTTCCCCTTTTAGCAAAACATGATTCCAATTTCCTTACCCCCATTCCCTGTTCCCATTTCCCCCACCCGCATGCCCACCCCCACTTCCTGATTGACTGCAGACTATATAGTAGAACTTGAGTTCTGCTTAGCTATACCCTAACCAATCATTTTCCTGAAATTTAACTACCAATCCTAACATGATTATGTAACCAATTATATCCCACCACGTTAATTAGTTTACACCCAACAAAATTAATTATACAGCAGACAGGAACAATCACAGAACCAGACAGAGATTATACAGACAAACAATAGCAAAGTGGGAACTATAATGACAAAACAATACAGAAGTGAGGATTTCACATCCCGGCTACTGATAAGTGAGTTCTTGCCAGACAGGATGCTATCAAACTAAAAGAAAAGGAGTACTTGTGGCACCTTAGAGTACTCCTTTTCTTTTTGCAAATACAGACTAACACGGCTGTTACTCTGAAACCTATCAAACTAAGTTTCCTTTTACATTTTCTAGGCACTTCCTTTTCTCTGGAGGTGATAGGCACTATCAGGACAGGATTGTATTCCTAACAGCCCAGTAGCACCTTCTTTCAATGTGACTAGTTTGGAATGTGAGGATGTGACTGTTCACTTCCCAGCTCATGGCTGCCTCTGCTGCTTAGCCAAAGGCCTTAGCCTAAGAACAGGGCCTCAGACTGTCACAGTAAGAGAAGGCCCTTACACCAGCAGACAGTGATTTTGATTCTTTCTTTTATACCTCTATAACTAGCTAAGTGATAAGAATACACCTAAATTCTTAAAGTACAGGCCTTTGCAGACAGGCCTGAATATCTATATCCTAACACTTATGTCCCTTCATGCAGTCTTAACTAGTTCTTCGAATACATTCCTTGAGCTTTGGGGGGCTCTCCTGTTTTTACTTATTTTACTTTTAATTAGTTTGTCCCCTAATGCAATTGTCTGCAGTTGTCATCTTATGTGTTTTTTAAAGAAGAAAAGTGCCTACAAATATTAGTGTCACTAAGACAATTTCATAACTTACTGGGCTTTCCAAGCCCCCACAGCAATGCAATCATTTTTATGGCAATCTGCACAAACTCCACAGCTTCCTTTGACTATATGGCAACATTCTAGCAGTTTAGTCTAACAGGAAGATCATCCTCCATAGGAGAAAGCACTTGTCAGGCATGTAACACATGGTTCTGCAGTTTCTGTCTTACTTGGTATGTTTCTGCAGTAGTCATAAGAACACAAGTGATCTCTCTCCTGCCATCCATCTCCACCCTCTGACAAACAGAGGCTAGGGACACCATTCCTTACCCATCCTGGCTAATAGCCATTAATGGACTTACCCTCCATGAATGTATCCAGTTCTCTTTTAAACCCTGTTATAGTCCTAGCCTTCACAACCTCCTCAGGCAAGGAGTTCCACAGGTTGACTGTGCGCTGAGTGAAGAACTTCCTTTTATTTGTTTAAACCTGCTGCCCATTAATTTCATTTGGTAGCCCCTAGTTCTTATATTATGGGAACGAGTAAATAACTTTTCCTTATTGACTTTCTCCACACCACTCATAATTTTATATACCTCTATCATATCCCCCCTTCATCTCCTCTTTTCCAAGCTGAAAAGTCCTAGCCTCTTTAATCTCTCCTCATATGGAACCCATTCCAAACCCCTAATCATTTTAGTTGCCCTTTTCTGGCCCTTTTCTAATGCCAGTATATCTTTTTTGAGATGAGGGGACCACATCTGTACGCAGTATTCAAGATGTGGGCGTACCATGGATTTATATAAGGGCAATAAGATATTCTCTGTCTTATTCTCTATCCCTTTTTAAATGATTTCTAACATCCTGTTTGTTTTTTTGACTGCCGCTGCACACTGCGTGGACATTTTCAGAGAATTGTCCACGATGACTCCAAGATCTTTCTCCTGATTAGTTGTAGTTAAATTAGCCCCCATCATATTGTATGTATAGTTGGGATTATTTTTTCCAATGTGCATTACTTTACATTTATCCACATTAAATTTCATTTGTTGCCCAATCACTGAGTTTTGTGAGATCTTTTTGAAGTTCTTCACAGTCTGCTTTGGTCTTAACTATCTTGAGCAGTTTAGTATCATCTGCAAACTTTGCCACCTCACTGTTTACCCCTTTCTCCAGGTCATTTATGAGTAAGTTGAATAGGATTGGTCCTAGGACTCATCCTTGGGGAACACCACTAGTTACCCCTCTCCATTCTGAAAATTTACCATTTTATTCCTACCCTTTGTTCCCTGTCTTTTAACCAGTTTTCAATCCATAAAAGGATCTTCTCTCTTATCCCATGACAACTTAATTTATGTAAGAGCCTTTGGTGAGGGACCTTGTCAAAGGCTTTCTGGAAATCTAAGTACACTATGGCCACTGGATCCCCCTTGTCCACATGTTTGTTGACCCCCTCAAAGAACTCTAATAGATTAGTAAGACACTATCTCCCTTTACAGAAACCATGTTGACTTTTGCGTAACAATTTATGCTCTTCTATGTGTCTAACAATTTTATTCTTTACTATTGTTTCAACTAATTTGCCAGGTACTGAAGTTAGACTTACCGGTCTGTGACTGCCAGGATCACCTCTAGAGCCCTTCTTTAACATTGATGTTACATTAGCTATCTTCCAGTCATAGGGTACTGATTTAAAGGACAGATTACAAACCATAGTTAATAGTTCCGCAATTTCACATTTGAGTTCTTTCAGAACTCTTGGGTGAATGCCATCTGGTCCCAGTGACTTGTTACTGTTAAGTTTCTCAATTAATTCCAAAACCTCCTCTAGTGACACTTCAATCTGTGACAATTCCTCAGATTTGTCACCTACAAAAGACAGCTCAGGTTTGGGAATCTCCCTAACATCCTCAGCTGTGAAGACTGAAGCAAAGAATTCATTTAGTTTCTCTGTGATGACTTTATCGTCTTTAAGTGCTCCTTTTGTATCTCGATCGTCCAGGGGCCCCAGTGGTTGTTTAGCAGGCTTCCCGCTTCTGAAGTACTTAAAAACCATTTTATTATTACCTTTTGAGTTTTTGGCTAGCTGTTCTTCAAACTCCTTTTTGGCTTTTCTTATTACATTTTTTACATTTAATTTGGCAGTGTTTGTGCTCCTTTCTATTTACCTCACTAGGATTTGATTTCCACTTTTTAAAGGATGCCTTTTTCTCTCTCACTGCTTCTTGTACATGGTTGTTAAGCCACAGTGTCTCTTTTTAGTTCTTTTACTGTGTTTTTTAATTTGGGGTATACATTTAAGTTGAGCCTCTATTATGGTGTCTTTGAAAAGTGTCCATGCAGCTTGCAGGGATTTCACTCTAGTCACTGTACCTTTTAATTTCTGTTTAACTAACCTCATTTTTGCATAATTCCCCTTTCTGAAATTAAATGCCACAGTTTTGGGCTGTTGAGGTGTTCTTTCCACCACAGGAATGTTAAATGTTGTTATATTATGGTCACTATTTCTGAAGTTTCTTATCCTGGCTGCTGTTCGGGGAGGGTATGGCAACACACAGATCATTCACCTGATCTGGTATGGCAGTGTCCCTGTGTATGAGTAAAAAACTTTCATTTATTTTATGCAGCCTAATAGGTAGTACAGGGATAATTATGTATCTCCTGTAATAAACCTCAAATTAGCAACAGGCTAAGCTTGTTATATAAAGAAAAATTTTTGGAAACCATGTTATTTATTGAACTTGGCAGCTAAGATGTAATAGCTGTCTATGTGAGCAATTATACAAATGAGAAACTATATACTGCATGTTCAATGTTTTAATCACGGATGTAACTTGGAAATGATGGATGATTAAATATATTTATCTTTGGTATTTAGGCTCCTGTAGGATAAAACAAAGCTTCACTGGATGGTTTATTACTTTATAATCTGTCATTTCTTATTATTTATGAACTTATATTAGACAATCCATTGACCCTTGAGAATTGAGGAA
Source organism: Lepidochelys kempii (assembly GCF_965140285.1). Classification (NCBI taxonomy): domain Eukaryota; kingdom Metazoa; phylum Chordata; order Testudines; family Cheloniidae; genus Lepidochelys; species Lepidochelys kempii. Next base: position 28,988,914 of record NC_136387.1, read on the forward strand.
TGGTTTATAACTTCACATGAATAAAGCTAATGGTCAGTTTGTAGAGAGGTGTTGGCGGTTGCTTAACCATTATCCTGACTGGAGAATGATGAACACAATGAAGTTGTCCAGTAAGCAGGAGGAGGAAGCAGGTTTTTAAAAGGAATATTGGTGGAAAGGGGAAACAATTAAAAATCACTTTTGTGTCATGTCCTTGTGCACTAAAGGAGGGGTATTTTAAAGAGCAAATAACCAAAGACATAAAAATAGATAACAAGGAATCTTTCAGAAGCGGGAATCCTAAGTGAAAGTTTAGTGAATCCACTAGACCAGTGTTTCCCAAACTTGGGAGGCAGCTTGTTCAGGGAAAGCCCCTGGCGGGCCGGGCCGGGTTGTTTACCTGCCGAGTCCGCAGGTTCAGCTGATCGCGGCTCCTACTGGCCGTGGTTCGCAGCTGCAGGCCAATGGGGGCTGCGGGAAGCGGCAGCAGGTATGTCCCTCAGCCCGTGCCGCTTCCCGCAGCTTCCATTGGCCTGCAGCGGTGAACCGCGGCCTGCAGCGGCGAACCACGGCCAGTGGGAGCCGCGATCGGCCGAACCTGTGGACTCAGCAGGTAAACAAACCGGCCCGGCCCACCAGGGGCTTTCCCTGAACAAGCAGCGTCCCAAGCTTGGGAAACACTGCACTAGACTAAGGGCTTGACTACACTACCACTGAAGTCGATGTTACTTACATCACTCAGAAGTGTGAAAAAGCCACACCCCAAGCAATGCAAGTTACATCTATCTATGCTCTGTCCACACCAGTTCTATGTCGGCGGGAGATGCACTCCTGTTCAGGGGCGGCGAATTATATACACTCGTGGTGCCTGGGCTCCAGCAATATTCTGGGTCTGGGGGCCGGGCTCCACCAGTGTTTGGGGCTGGTGGGTCTCTCCTCCGGCCCTGCCTGCCGCTCCCCCCCCCGCACCTCCCCCGAGTGTCCCCTGGCCCCCACTTGCTGCCCCCACACACCTATCCTGCCCTGGAGCCTGCAGCTCACACTGACTCTGCTCTGCCGGCTCCCTGCCTCAACTGCTACCACAGGGTCCTAGTGCCCCCCATTCACAAATGGCAGCGCAGGCTGCCCTTACCCTTCCCTTCCGCCCTAGCTCTGAGCCTCTCCAAGGCCACAAAACCCTCAACCCCAGCCAGAGCCCTCATCCCTCCACGCCCTAATCCTCTGCCCCCGCCCTGAGCCCCCTCCCACACCCCAAACCTCTCATCCTTAGCCCCACAGCCCTCACCCTGCACCCCCTCCTATCCCCAAACTCCCTCCCTGAGCCTCCACCCCCTCCCACCCCAAACTCCCTCCCAGAGCCTTCACCCCTTGTCCCCTCCTACATCCCCAGTCCAAAGCCTGCACCCAAACTCCATCCCAGAGCCTTCACCCCCCACCCCCACCCCCAGCCCAGAGCCTGCACCCCTCACCCCCTCCTGCACCCCCACCCGTTGCCCCAGCCCAGAGCCTCCACCCAGCACCCAAACTCCAGCCCAGAGCCTGTACCCCAGACCCCCTCCCCACCCAAACTCCCTCTCAGAGCCTGCACCCTTCATCCCCTCCTACACCCCTGCCCCAACCCAGAGCCTTCTCCCAGCACCCAAATTCCCTTCCAGAGCCTGTATCCCAGACCCCCTCCCTCACCCAAATTCCCTCCCAGAGTCTGCACCCTCCGCCCCTCCTGCATCCTAATCCCTAGCCCAGGGCCTGCACCCCAGACCTCCACCCCCAACCCAAACTCCCTCCCAGGGCCTTAGGCAAGTTGGGGGGGCGGGTTCTGGGCACCACCAAAATTTCTACAAATCTGCCACCCCTGCTTCTGCTGACTTAGCTTCCACCTCTCGCTGAGGTGGATGTAGTGTGGTCACGTAGACTTGCCCTTAAAGAGTAAATGCAACTCTTAAGGATGAGAAGGAATTGTAGAGAAGCCAAATATTGTTTTTTTTTTTCTATCAGCTTTCTCTGGAAGGGAAGTTGGGAAGATACCAACCTCAGACCTTGTCTCTTTGCGTAAAAAAGGTGGCACTGTCAGAATTAAAGATGTAAAAAGGGAAGGTGTTGGAATAAGCTAAAGAACAAGTCACCAGAACTAGATGGTATGCAGCCAAAATTTTTGAAGGAATGAAGTATATGAGACGCTCATACAAACATGCAATACTGCAAGATTCACTACTAGGACTGTTGTTTCTTTTAATGTATTAACTAATGATCTAGAAAAGGAAATTAATAGAGTCAAATCAAAATTTGCATATGACACAAAGCTATGTAAGTTTGTCAAGACTAGATAAGACTATGAAGGACTGAGATACTTATCAAAGCTGGGTGAATGGACATTGTAGTGATAAATGAAATGTAGAGTTGACACACACAAAGTAAAGCACATGGGAAGGAATAACTTGAACTACTCAGACATTTTATGGGCTCTAAATTAACTGTGTCCTTTTAGGAAAAAGGCCTGGGCATCCTTGTGAGTAGCTAAATGAAAACCTCTGACATATAGCATCAAATAGGTGGAGTTCACAGACAGATTATAACAATTATTAATGCCGTGTGAGGGAAGATTGAAAAGATTGGCACTGTTTAGTTTAGAGCGGAAACAAATAAGAGGGGCTGTGATGGAAGTATACAAATAATAAGTAGTATAGAGGAGTAAATTAAGCACTCCTATTTGCTTTTTCTTACAAAACAGGAACAAAGGGGAATTGAATGAAATCAAAAGGCAACACATTTAAAGCTGTGAAAAATAAATATATTTTACACAATGCCCAATGAACCTTTGGAATTCATTGCCACAATAGATCGTTAAGGCCAGCTCTAGAGTTTAATAGGATTCAAAAAAGATTTAGATATTTATATGTATCATGAGAATATCCACAGATTAGCCAGGATTTAAAAAAAAAAAGACTTTTCAGAAGGGATATAAACACTGATGCTTCAGGGCATTAGCCAGCTGCTAACTGACAGGCTAGGAGAAAATGTCCTTTATCAGCAGGTTATTCTACAGGTGTCTATTATGGGCTTTCCTGCACATTCCTCTGAAGTTTCTTATCCTGGCTGCCGTCAGAGGGAGGGTATTAGCCTGATCTGGTGTGACAGTGTCCCTGTGTATGACTAAAAAACTTTCTCTTATTTTATGCATACTTATGCTTGTTTTGTGCACGCACAAAAGTGTCTGTATGAACATGTTTTTCCAGAAGAACTTGGCGTATGTGCTTAAAAATTTGGATCTGTACCTTAATTTTCATTGTCCCTGGAGCAGTTTCAGCCTGAAAACCCCCCCTCCCCCAACAACATTTCATGGTGGTGAAAATAGAAGTGAGGCAAACAATTTCCTTTCTATTGTTTAGGGAAAAGGCTGGGGAGAGCACAATAGCTGATACAAATCATAAAATTGATTTTTTAAAAAGTTTATCCAGCTATTTTTGTTTTGTCACTCATTTAATCTATGCTCTTACACTTCCTTCGTCATGACATACAATAAACTTACGTCAGCGGCAGTTTTGCACATGCAAAGAGAACAAATGCCTCTAATTAAATCCAGGATTGCTGTAAATTGGTTAGTCTCTAAGGTGCCACAAGTACTCCTTTTCTTTTTGAGTTTTTCTAGTGGGCTTCAGAGTAACAGCCATGTTAGTCTGTATTTGCAAAAAGAAAAGGAGTACTTACGGCACCTTAGAGGCTAACCAATTTGTTTGAGCATTAGCTTTCTTGAGCTACAGCTCACTTCATCGGATGCATACTATGAAAACTGCAGAAGACATTATATACACAGAGACCATGAAACAATACCTCCTCCCACCCCACTCTCCTGCTGGTAATAGCTTATCTAAAGTGATCACTCTCCTTACAATGTGTATGATAATCAAGTTGGGCCATTTCCAGCACAAATCCAGGTTTTCTCACCCCCCCCTTTCCAAAAACCACACACACAAACTCACTCTCCTGCTGGTAATAGCTTATCCAAAGTGACCACTCTCCCTACAATGTGCATGATAATCAAGGTGGGCCATTTGTGCTGGAAATGGCCCACCTTAATTATCATGCACATTGTAGGGAGAGTGGTCACTTTGGATGAACTATTACCAGCAGGAGAGTGAGTTTGTGTGTGTGTGTGGGGGGGGGGGGTGTTGAGAAAACCTGGATTTGTGCTGGAAATGGCCCACCTTGATTATCATACACATTGTAAAGAGAGTGGTCACTTTGTATGGGCTATTATCAGCAGGAGAGTGAGTTTGTGTGGGGAAGGGCGGAGGGTGAGAAAACCTGGATTTGTGCTGGAAATGGCCCAACTTGATTATCATGCACATTGTAAGGAGAGTGATCACTTTAGATAAGCTATTACCAGCAGGAGAGTGGGGTGGGAGGAGGTATTGTTTCATGGTCTCTGTGTATATAATGTCTTCTGCAGTTTCCACAGTATGCATCCGATGAAGTGAGCTGTAGCTCACGAAAGCTTATGCTCAAATAAATTGGTTAGTCTCTAAGGTGCCACAAGTACTCCTTTTCTTCTAGTGGGCTTGAATGTGTATGTCATTAAATTCATATTGCAACTTTGTGGTTTCAACATGTTTTGATAAATATCAGCATGTTGTGGTGCTCTCTAGACAAATGCTGATACCTCACCAACCCCAAAAGTTATTCTGAGCCCTGCTACCCTGGAAGTGAGGTTCATGGGATGCAGGATCACCACATTCAAATTGGGACATCCTGAAAATATTGGCCTGGGTGGCAAAAACCCAGTTATATCACAAGCAAAATGACAGGTTTCAGAGTAGCAGCCGTGTTAGTCTGTATCCGCAAAAAGAAAAGGAGGACTTGTGGCACCTTAGAGACTAACAAATTCATTTGAGCGTAAGCTTTCGTGAGCTACAGCTCACTTGATTGGATGCATTCAGTGGAAAATACAGTGGGGAGATTTATATACATAGAGAACATGAAACAATGGGTGTTACCATACACACTGTAATGAGAGTGATCAGGTAAGGTGAGCTATTACCAGCAGGAGAGCGGGGGTGGAAAAAACCTTTTGTAGTGATAATCAAGGTGGGCCATTTCCAGCAGTTGACGAGAACCTCTGAGGAACAGTGGGGAGGGGGGAGAGAATAAACATGGGGAAATAGTTTCTTTGTGTAATGACCTATCCACTCCCAGTCTTTATTTAAGCCTAAGTTACACAAAGTAAAACTATTTCCCCATGTTTATCCCTCCCACTCCCCACTGTTCCTCAAACATTCTTTTCAACTGCTGGAAATGGCCCACCTTGATTATCATGACAAAAGGTCCCTGTCCCGTCCACTCCAACCCCCCCCCCCCGGCTTTCCTGCTGATAATAGCTCACCTTACTTGATCACTCTCATTACAGTGTGAACGGTAACACCCATTGTTTCATGTTCTCAGCATATATATAGTCGAGCTGCCAATTGGATGGCACTCCGCTTCAATGCAAAGAAGTGAGCAACTCTCCACATTGACGGCAGCAAAAGGGACTCGGTGCAGACGACAGGGTTCCAGATCCAGGGGGATCCCATCATCCCCCTGGCAGAGGGGCAGGCGTACCAGCACCTCGGCACGCCGATGGGTTTCCATGTCCGGCAGACACCCAAGGACACCATCCAGGAGATCTTGCAGGATGCCGCCAAGATTGACGCCTCCCTGCTAGCACCGTGGCAGAAGATAAATGCCCTGAACACCTTCCTGATTCCCCGCATCTCGTTCGTCCTAAGGGGATCCGCCTTGGCGAAGGTACCCCTCAACAAGGCAAACAAGGTCGTGCGGCAGCTGATGAAGAAGTGGCTGTTCTTTCCCCAGAAAGCCAGCAACGAGGTGGTCTACATTGCCCACAGGCATGGCGGTGCCAATGTCCCCCCGCATTGGCGATCTGTGTGACATCGCGGTGATCACCCACGCCTTCTGCCTGCTGATGTGTCCCGACTCCATGGTAAGGAACATCGCAGCAAACGCCCTCCATGACGCAACAAAGAAGCGGATCGGCAGAGCCCCCTTCAGCCAAGACACCACCACCTTCCTGAGCGGTTTCCTGGATGGCGAATTCTGACGGGATGGGCACGACATCGCTTCACTGTGGTCCCGCGCTCGCAATGCCACGCGTCGCCTGGGGAAGCGCATCGGCTGCTGCTGGGAGTGGTACGAGGAGCGCCAGGAGCTGGGAGTCCTGGTGCTGCAGATCAGGTCCAACGACAACACCATCTTCACCCCGAGCGCCAGGGGCATGCTGCAGAGGACCCTGAAGGCAGCCATCCACTCACTGTACATGGAAACCCTGAAGCGTAAACCGGACCAGGGTAAAGCCTTCGAACTGACCAGCAAGTGGGATGCCAGCAACCACTTCCTCGCCGGGGGCAGCTTCACCCGTTTCGCCGACTGGCGGTTCATCCACCGTGCCTGGCTCAACTGTGTCCCGCTCAACGGAGCCATCCGCCACCGGAACCAAGACAAGTGTTGCAGGAAGTGCGGCTACTCCAACGAGACCCTGCCCCACGTCCTGTGCAGCTGCAAGCCCCTCTCCAGAGTCTGGCAGCTGTGCCACAATGCCATCCAGAACCACCTGGTGAAAGCCATCACACCGTGCCTGGGGGAGGTCGCAGTGAACTGCGCCATCCCCAGTACTGACCACCACTTGCGACCTGACATGGTAGTCACCAACGAGGCCCAGAAAAAGATCATCCTCGTCGACGTCACAGTCTTCTTTGAGAACAGGACCCCGGCCTTCCGCGAAACCCGAGCTCGTAAGCTGGAAAAATACGCCCCCCTGGCCGACACCCTGAGAGCAAAGGGCTATGAGGGCAGATGGATACCCTGATTGTCGGAGCCCTGGGTGCTTGGGACCCCTGCAACGAGCGTGTGCTGTGGACTTGTGGGATCGGTCGATGCTTCGCACAGCTCATGCGGCGCCTCATGGTCTCGGACACCATCCGATGGTCCAGGGACATCTACATCGAACATATCACCGGCCACCGACAGTACCAGGAGGCGTGAGCCGGTACGACATCGTGCATCAACTATGGGAAAGGGACTGAGAGACTTTTTCCATTGGACCATATGAACTGGAACCATAAACTCACTGAACATTAAATCCCACCAAATGAGGGTAAATCCATCCTCATTGTCGTATCCACTCATTATACTCCACACCTGAACATAGCCATTATATGAACAACATACCCCCATATCTCAATGTCTGTACTTTGACCCATTAAACTTTTACCCCCAATCGGGAAGATTGCAGATTATGTATTCCTTACGCCACCCTTTCCTAAACCGAATTTTGCACCCATTGATGATCTGTACCTTATTCCCTGATCACCAGAAACTTCTATGCTTAAACTCTGTACCGTTTTCTTTTTACTTCCAACATCATCTTAATAAAATTATTAAATCTCCCCACTCTATTTTCCACTGAATGCATCCGATGAAGTGAGCTGTAGCTCATGAAAGCTTATGCTCAAATAAATTTGTTAGTCTCTAAGGTGCCACAAGTACTCCTTTTCTTATCACAAGCAAAGTAATTCAGGCTGTGTCAAAAAGAAAGCATATGCCACTCATACTGTTGTTGTTGGAGCTTTTCGCCTCATAGTAGGGGTGGGATGAAAGCATTTGTTGTGTTAAATTAGTTTTTAGCTCTTTAGAACCACACTAAGCTAAAAAAAAAAAATAGAAAGTCACCTTGTCTTTTTTTTTTTTTTTACAATACGGTAATTCCTGCCAAATATAAAATATTATGTTTTAAGTAAGCTTCTAAACTGCTCTGACTTCTGCCAATCTGACTTTGAGCTTGAAAGAACATCTGGCCATCATCATGTCAGTATGTTAAAAGTGTGGTAATTTTAGGTACTTACAGTTTTCTTTGAAAACAATAGAAGTATTATTTTCTATGGAAACTAAAAGCCTGCAATGTGTTTAAAGTTGCTCCACTTGAAAATTGATATGTTGAGACTCATACTGATGAATCTTAGAGTGCTGCTGCAATTTTGTCTACTCCCATCATGCGAAACAGAGCAGGACTTGGGAAAAGAAAATGACAGAAATGATGAGAATAGTACACTTATATAGCATCATTAGTGTGTACACAGCATAGGAAAAATATTAGCTCTCATTCACTCTTCAGTGTTACTGGACTATAAAGGCAGATGGGATTTAAGGTAAACTTATGTTCCCTGTGTAGGCTTCAAATGTTGTATTCACCTTTGTTTTATGTGAGGGGAAACCTGTTATTTGAGGAACAGACCTGCCAAAGGCTCTGGCTTGTTAATTAAGCAAATACAAGATTCTTGTTCCCCCAGCATATGTTTAAACTCATACTTCAAAATAAATAAAATAAGGATGCTGCAGCATGCAGATAGGCTGTGAACGTTCTTAATATTAGAGAGTAGAGCAGCAACAACAGTATGAGTGGCTTTTTTGTGCAATAGGTAATGGTAGTTTTATCCCTTTCCTTATATGCAAAGGCATTCCTTTTTGTGAAGGTCAAAGAACCAACTTTGGTGGTTCAGATCAAATGGACCCTAGACTTAAGGGTCTTAAGACCTCCTGAGCTTTTGTCTTTACTAACAATACCTTATTTATCATCTGTGTGCATAGACCAAAGTTGTACAGAGATATTAATGCACTGGTTGCCAATATCAAGCTGAATTATCTTCTTGGCATCAGTTAGTAAAGTGAGTGCAAATTTGTCTGTTCAGAAGGAATTTCTTGTTCATTGATATTTGCAGTTTCTTCCATTCATAAATAACACTCACGAATTGTAAAAGGTTTCAGAGTAACAGCCGTGTTAGTCTGTATTCGCAAAAAGAAAAGGAGTAATTGTGGCACCTTAGAGACTAACCAATTTATTTGAGCATAAGCTTTCGTGAGCTACAGCTCACTTCATCGGATGCATACTGTGGAAACTGCAGAAGACATTATATACACAGAGACCATGAAACAATACCTCCTCCCACCCCACTCTCCTGCTGGTAATAGCTTATCTAAAGTGATCACTCTCCTTACAATGTGTATGATAATCAAGTTGGGCCATTTCCAGCACAAATCCAGGTTTTCTCACCCTCCGCCCCCCCCCCCCCCCAAACTCACTCTCCTGCTGGTAATAGCTCATCCAAAGTGACCACTCTCTTTACAATGCGTATGATAATCAAGGTGGGCCATTTCCAGCACAAATCCAGGTTTTCTCACCCACCCCCCCCTTTTCCAAAAACCACACACACAAACTCACTCTCCTGCTGGTAATAGCTTACCCAAAGTGATCACTCTCCTTACAATGTGTATGAAAATGAAGGTGGGCCATTTCCAGCACAAATCCAGGTTTTCTCACCCCCCCCCCACCCCACAAACACAGACTCTCCTGCTGGTAAAAGGTTTCAGTAAAGACATAGCTGGAGGCAATATAAACCACACATACACCTTGTGTGAGGAATTCCTGGTTCCCTGGAACTTAGGGAACTAGCTACATGAAGCTGGAAAGGAGTTGTGTTTGGCGGGCCTCAGCCTTTTGGCATCCATATTACAATGTGTGTAGCTGAATTCAGTTGAAGTTCAAGGAGAATAAGCCAATTAAGGTAGAAATCTGAGAGTCCTTTGGCTCTGTGTCTGTAGATCAGGGTAAGCCAAGAAAAAGAGCCAGACCTGGCACTGATGGTAACCTTATGTATCACTTTATTTCTAATTTTGTTTTTGGCTTGGAAAGCCAGTTCACATTGGCTTTCAGTCTTGTCCAGATTTAGTTGAAATCGGGTACATTGAGCACTTTGGACACTGGTACAGCAAGTTTGGAGTCTGATCCGGTAAGAGGCTTAGAGTATCTGGCAAGCACCCACCCTCAACTCCCACTGAACGTGCTCTGTACCTTGCTGAATATGCTCAGCATCTTGTAAGATTAGTCCCTCATTGCAGAAGCTTCTATTTAGCATACTCATCTATTTTTTTCCTTTGGAAGAGCCGAACAGTAAACACACTATAATATTATATAATGTGGTTGTTCAGTACAAAAAGACGAACCACATTTATCCTGCCATGGATGTCAGCTGAGGAGCAACAATCAACATGGAGGCAGAAGACCTCTGTGCAGAAGGGTTTTGGTGCATTTCCCGACATCCATAGAGATCTAAGATCTATGATTTTTAGTCAACCCTGCTGCTCATCTATGGGTTGGAGGGGGCTACCTTCACACTCCTGAAAGAAGAAGTGGATGGAAGATCTGCAAGTCAAAATACAGAGTTTCCAGTCGTCATGTTGGAAGGACCAACTCCTCTAGAGGGAGATTTGGGCCAGTGATACTGCAAGACATTGAAGAAGCTTCTCAGGAAGAGCATGCTGCAACCCTTTGCTTGCAGTTTTCATGTTTTTGGCATTATGCCTTCTGGAGTTGTTAGTGCACGTCTTTCCCCTGTGGTTCCTTTTCTATTGTGTTGTGTCACTGATGGGAAGATATTTTGCAAACATGCTCTACCTAGGGATGACTGTCTTCATAAAAATGTGCATATTACCCTCCATTTATGACTATAGTCATGATGCAATTCTGTCAGTTTCCTTTTGTAGATTATACCAGAAGCCTTTTTGGAGACATGTAAATGAAATTTGGGTTAGACTCAGTTCTATTCCATGAGGAAAGTATGGTACATACTGTGTTTTGGCACAGTATTTTTAATATAGACCTCAATGAAAAATAGAAGATATCTTTCAGGCCCAGATCTTGATCCCAGTGTAGCCTGAGCATCCAGGCTATCCAGTAGGATTGCCTCCAGATCTGGCAGGGGAAAGAATTCTCCTTCCCAGCTGATGCTTTACAGACACTGCTCCAGCCATGGAGCAGGAGTGGTTCTTCATAGAAGTACAACTACCTGCCAGAGCCTCAAATTCCTGTATCAGCAATAGTAAAAAGTGGAAGTAAATAGTAATAGCAATATTAAAAGGTAGTATGCCACCAATGCTAAAATACATTACAGTACAGGGTAACCAGGTAGAGGGCTGGACTAAAGAAAACTGTGCATTATTCAAAATGGGTGTGTGTGTGTGTGGGGCGGGGGGTGTAATTCAAAATTGTGGTGAACGTGGTACTTGTGAATGGTGTGGCATACTGAGATTCCTCTTTTGATTTCCAGAAAAGGGATGTCATGAGTGACAGCAGTGCAAACTTTCCATAATAGGGACCACCTCTGGGTGACAGGGTAGTTTTATCTGCATGCATATTCAGTTCTTGGCCTCTCTGCTGAAGGTTTTTGTGAAGCAGATACCTATCAACTAGGAACTAGACTGAGAGCAACTCATTTCACACAGGTCACCAGACAACCCTCAGATGCTAAGTATTTAAAATTGAAAACCCTTTCCTCTCACTTCGCTCCGCCCCCAATTGAAACAAGCTTACTCTGAACCCTCGACTAGAGGCAAACAGTAATGAATGCTTTTTATTCATACCCACTTGCATTTTTTTAGCCACATACTAGAGATCGCAACACAGGGCCATCTTCAAACTGCTCCTAATCAAATCCTTTCCACTGCTTCTAGCGATGATGAAATATAACCTCTTCAGCTCGAGAAAGAGCCATCCTTATCCATCATGAAGCCATAGTAACATAATGTTAGTCATTTTTCCAGTTATGGTACTAGCCAGTGGTAAACTGGTTATACATAGGTATTTTTATTTGACACTTACATTAATTACCATGACAATAATGTTCAATATGATATAACAGAGTGATAATGGTTAACTATGGTATTACAATGATGAATATAGTCTTATAAGGAAATAGTGGTTAACATGGTATTACAGTGGTACAATTTCTTCATATTTCTGTTCAAAAATGCAACACTGGCTTCCCTAGTGGTGCTCACTTTCTTTTCATTACAGCTACCCTGTCACTTCACATAATGGAACACATTCACTCTGCTACTGGAGGTGGAAGAAAGAATCCTGGTTTTAGAGCCACTATGGGCCAGACTCTAGTCTCATTTGCACCAGCATTCATACAGAGTAGTTTACCTTACTTCAGCGGTGTGAGTCCAGATGTACATTGGGGTGTCAGAGATCAGAACCCTGATCTGTGGTGTAACAGTGGCAGAACACTAGGTAGTTTGCTTTGAGGAATTTCACAAGTGCAGAAGCAGATGAAATCTCCCAGTAATTAAGGGGAAGCAAAAATATTTTGAAAACCTTACATTAGTTTAATATGACATGCTTAATATTATAGCCCAGCATTCTGACCCGAGACCACTCCTGGAGAAGGATGAGTTTCTGACCCATAGAACATTGAGTTTTCCTAATATAGTGCCAGACCAGAAACACCTGTGTTAAATAACTTTGTGGTAATTCACTTTGAAAAGTCAGTGTTCAGTAGCCCTCAAAATTTCTCATTTCTTGCCTGTGGAGGGACGGTCTAGGGGTTGCACAGTGGCTGCAGCATAAAAGCATATAGGGGACAAAGGCTTAAGACTTCTGGATTCATTTACACAGTATGCAAGCTATAACTGCTGCTTTGTTTTATTTGTTTAAGTTTTGCTATATATTTCTTTAGTACATTTAGGCCCCAATTCAGCTAAACATTTCAGCATATAATTAACTTTAAGCACACCTTACTTAGCAAATTTTAAAGAAGCTGAATAGATTTTAAAACCTCTGCTAATGTATTCACTCTATAATACCACAAATACACAGGGACAGAATTAGCAAAGGAGGCAAGAAGTTATGCAAGTAAATGCTGGGAAGGCAAAGTATAAAGGTAAGAATAAAAGATAGGATGTGAAAATAATAATTACAAAGGGTAACAGGCAACAGAAATTATGGAGTAATATGCATTGAACAGTGGGAAGAGAAGTGACACATTAGCGTATGAAATGACAGCAAACTTTATACGCATTCCTCAGTAAGCCCAAATATGTCTAAACAACCGTATTAAAAACCAGTAATCAGGGGTTAGTTTCATCTTCTGTTTCTTCAGGCTTTGTGCCAGGAGCTGTGTAGAATCATCATAGTTTCAATCACCTGATTACATCCTATTTAGGTGTCAAATAGTCAGGATTATCTATTCGTCCATCTGTTCATCCAGTAGTTAAGTCCCTGGCTTTGGCTTTCACAGATTGAGAGTGTGAGTACCATCATATCAATAATGCTTTATAAGACAAGATTAAATTGTAGTTATCGTTTCAAACAATGGTACCGTCTATCTCAATCTTTCTGGTTTCTGGGCCAAATTCTGCAGTCCAAATGCCCACTGATTTAAGGGAGTTTTGCCTGAAGAATGATGGAAGGCCTATTGTAGGCCAGTTTTTAAGAGATAATGGTAAGTGTGTGTGCCTTTCACTAAGATGAATTGGAACTGTATGTTTGGATCCGAGAGCAGAATTTAACCATGTGTGCCTATAAGACAAACCTGCTTTTTTTCTTTTTGTTTTTAACCAGAGCAAGTTATTTCTACTTTAGCCCTGCATAACTAATACAGCTGAGGAAGAGTGAGCTGGTATTCTATTCTAATTCACGCGTCATCGCTGACACCAGAATCTTTATTATTTGAGAGGTTGTAAGAGGAAAAAACTACTTGAATTAAAGAGGCAGGACTAAGTGTGTAGCATTGATGGTTAAAAAAATCATGTTTTGACTTATGTGCTGAGCAGATTTGATAACAAGATAATAAATATTGAGCCCCACAGTGTGATAATTACAGTCGCTATCCTGACTATAACCACTCTTTTAATTAGTGCATTTGTTGGGGGGGAATTAAGCTAATGTAGTACTTGAATGGCAAAGGAACTTGCATTCAATCATATGTTGATCTTGCTGAACCTTACCTAAAACTTTGAATATGCTTTGTTGTTTGTTTTTTGCCTTCTTTGGGGATGCCAGGATTTATCCTGCTACATCAGGTTTAATTTTTAAAGGTAATATACATAATGCATAACAGTGCATCAGTTCATTTAATTTTAAGCTTTTCTTAATTTACTGGTTGGCTGATTCTTCCAACATTGTTTTTCTGGGTCCTTTTTGAGGAAAGTCATGGGATAGAAAATGCTTTAAAGTCCTCATGCCAGCAAAGTATAGTGATGGTATAGGTTTCCATTTGCCTGATGAGAACACGTGCTTGCACTGTTTGCTGGATGTTTTATTTACCTCACAGAAATAGTCTTGGACTAGACAGGACTTTTTGAAAGGTCAGTTAGCCCATTCCTGATATACACACTGTATTTGTGTGCTAATGGGTTGTTTTGCTGTAAGTGGTAAGTTGAATGGACATAGCGGAAATGTTTTGCTTTAATTTGAACTTGAAGGGGGAAAAAATATTACTTGTAACTGGAAGGAAGGTTATGGTGGGGTGAAAAACTTACCCAGTTTCCAAAGTGAACTTTTTTAAAAAGAATGGCCTCTAACTTCATTAGGAAAACAAAAAGAAAGGCCTTTTGCTCACAAATGTAAAGTTAGAATCTGAATTATTCAGTTACATGCAACTGTATACATATTTGTACCTACATTAAAACAAAAGACAGGGAATTGTCAGAGCATGTGAATGTCCTGGCCAAACCACCTGGCACAGAGAGGCAGTGGAATTGGACCCTTGGCTGTCAGGATACTTGCCAGCTTTAGGGTAGCTTTTCATCATGAGAGAATCACAAAGCTGCCCTAATGCTGCAAAAAGAAAAGGAGGACTTGTGGCATCTTAGAGATTAACAAATTTATTTGAGCATAAGCTTTCATGAGCTACAGCTCACTTCATCGGATGCATGCAGTGGAAAATACAGTGGGGAGATTTTGTATACACAGAGAACATGAAACAATGGGTGTTACCATACACACTGTAATGAGAGTGATCAGGTAAGGTGAGCTATTACCAGCAGGAGAGTGGGAAGTGATAATCAAGTGATAATCAAGGTGGGCCATTTCCAGCAGTTGACAAGAACATCTGAGGAACAGTGCGGGGGGGAGGGAGGAGGGAATAAACATGGGGAAATAGTTTTACTTTGTGTAATGACCCATCCACTCCCAGTCTTTATCAAGCCTAATGAAATGGTGTCCAGATTGCAAATTAATTCCAATTCAGCAGTCTCTCATTGGAGTCTGTTTTTGAAGTTTTTTTGTTGAAGAATTGCAACTTTTAGCTCTGTAATCGAGTGACCAGAGAGATTGAAGTGTTCTCCGACTGGTTTTTGAATGTTCTAATTCTTGACATCTGATTTGTGTCCATTTATTCTTTTACGTAGAGACTGTCCAGTTTGACCAATGTACATGGCAGAGGGGCATTGCTGGCACATGATGCCATATATCACATTGTTAGATACGCTGGTGAACGAGCCTCTGAGAGTGTGGCTGATGTGATTAGGCCCTATGATGGTGTCCCCTGAATAGATATGTGGACACAGTTGGCAACGGGCTTTGTTGCAAGGATAGGTTCCTGGGTTAGTGGTTCTGTTGTGTGGTGAGTATTTGCTTCAGGTTTGGGGGCTGTCTGTAAGCAAGGACTGGCCTGTCTCCCAAGATCCAACCTGTCAGACAGAGACAAACACCTACAAGATCTCTATCAAGCGTTCTTACAACTACAGTACCCACCTGCTGAAGTGAAGAAACAGATTGACAGAGCCAGAAGAGTACCCAGAAGTTACCTACTACAGGACAGGCCCAACAAAGAAAATAACAACGCCACTAGCCATCACTATTCAACATTGGTGAGGCCTCATCTGGAGTACTGTGTCCAGTTTTGGGCCCCACACTACAAGAAGGATGTGGATAAATTGGAGAGAGTCCAGCGAAGGGCAACAAAAATGATTAGGGGTCTGGAACACATGACTTATGAGGAGAGGCTGAGGGAACTGGGGTTGTTTAGTCTGCAGAAGACAAGAATGAGGGGGGATTTGATAGCTGCTTTCAACTACCTGAGAGGTGGTTCCAGAGAGGATGGTTCTAGTCTATTCTCAGTGGTAGAAGAGGACAGGACGAGGAGTAATGGTCTCAAGTTGCATTGGGGGAGGTTTAGGTTGGATATTAGGAAAAACTTTTTCAGTAGGAGGGTGGTGAAACACTGGAGTGCATTACCTAGGAGGTGGTAGAATCTCCTTCCTTAGAAGTTTTTAAGCTCAGGCTTGACAAAGCCCTGGCTGGGATGATTTAATTGGGGATTGGTCCTGCTTTTTGAGCAGGGGGTTGGACTAGATGACCTCCTGAGGTCCCTTCCAACCCTGATATTCTATGATTCTATGATTCAATGATCACCTTCAGCCCCCAACTAAAACCTCTCCAGTGCATCATCAAGGATCTACAACCTATCATGAAGGACGACCTATCACTCTCACAGATCTGCTGAATTGGAATTAATTTGCAAACTGGAGACCATTACATTAGGCTTGAATAAAGACTGGGAGTGGATGGGTCATTACACAAAGTAAAACTATTTCCCCATGTTTATTCCCCCCCACCCCCACTGTTCCTCACACGTTCTTGTCAACTGCTGGAAATGGCCCACCTTGATTATCACTACAAAAGGTTCCCCCCTCCCCCCCTGCTCTCCTGCTGGTAATAGCTCACCTTACCTGATCACTCTCGTTACAGTGTGTATGGTAACACCCATTGTTTCATATTCTCTGTGTATATAAAATCCCCACTGTATTTTCCACTGCATGCTTCCGATGAAGTGAGCTGTAGCTCCTGAAAGCTTATGCTCAAATAAATTTGTTAGTCTCTAAGGTGCCACAAATCCTCCTTTTCTTTTTGCGGATACAGACTAACACGGCTGCTACTCTGAAACCTGTCCTAATGCTGCAGAAGCTCTTCCACTTCAATTATAATGATCGTATGCTATGATACAAGCAGAAGTAAAGAGCCTGGGAAAGCTAAATTTATCACTCAAGATTGTCTAAACCAGGGGCAGGCTTTGTTATTACCTCTGCTGAGTGTTGTTATACTTTTCTCCAGTTTAATTCCCGGAGAATTTGAATGACCACAGCCACGGCCAGTCCTGCAGTGGACCAACCCACTGTTTTTTGTTGCCAGCAGCTGAAATCACCCTGGAGTTGAACGGGATTTGTGACAATAATGTGTTTCTGCTGCTGAAGAAGGAGAGGATAACATGGTTATCTCACTTACAGTATATTGTTGCTGGAAGATTTCTATTTTAATTTGACTGATAAGTCATACAAAAGGAAGAAAGTGATTTTAAATATGGAGCTGAGTAGATAAAGAGACACCAGAGAAAGAGCTTGAGAAAGCTATGGGACATCTTAGCTTCTTTCCCTGAAATGGGAATTTATGTGCGTTTATTTGAGAGCAGAGCAGAATTGGGTCCTAAAAGTGAGAAGTCTAGTAAAATACACAGAGAATCCTGGTAAAACTCTGTCACAGGGTAAGGAAAAGCATAAAAGAAGAGAGGGGGTCTAATTTCTGCCTATTTGTTTTACTGAACCAAGTCTTTTTGTTGTTGTTTTTATCTGAATATAATCCCTTTTGTAATAACTTGAGAGACCATTCATCCTGGAGTATGTATCCATAACCTGATGAGATTAGTGGAAAAAGAGCTGCCCATTCTGAAAAAAAAACTCAGGGACTCTGAGCTTTAGCTTATGCCCAGATAAATCTGATAGTCTCTAAGGTGCCACAAGGACTCCTCATTGTTTTTGCTGATACAAACTAACATGGCTACCACTCTGAAATCAGGGACTCTGAGATTGTTCTTAATCTTGCATGGTGCATTAGTAACTAATTTTTTACCCTTTTTTTGATCCCTTTAACTCTTGACGTAATGATGTTGTCTATATAGTCTGACTTTATTTCTTTACTTAAGTTAATGCACCTTAGAACTGAGTGAACCTTTTCTTTGACCTGGATCAGGCCTTTGGGTTCAGTCCAGTAAAAGTATCTGGGCACTTGTCAAAAGACAAATTTTACTATACCTATGGAATATTTCCAAAAATCCTAAAATAAATAATAGAAAAATAGTGATTTAAAAACTAATTCCAAATACTAACCAGGCTTGGCTGTCTGGATGAAAAATAAGTTTCAATAAATGGGAGACAGATGCAAGGCATTTCAGTATGAAGAGAAGTGAGGATGCAGAAATAGAAATGGGTTTTTCATTACATAAGTGATTATGCTCAGACCAGAAATCCCGAATATTCTGAGGACCACAGCTGCACTTTCTGCCCCCCATAGTAGTAGCCAGTAATAGCATAACAGTGATGTGGTGCCAGAAACAGTTATTTGTTTTCAGAAATAGATGAAATGTTGGTTTTCTCTGCTTCAGCCAGTAAAATGCATGTTTACTGTATGGCGTATCTTAAATTTCTACCTTTTTTTCAGCAAATGAGTTGCAAATTAATATACACTCCATCTGAGTGCTCCCTGAATGTGTACACACAGTGATGTGTGCTCTCTTTGCCACTTGTTCTCCCCACCTCTATCACCTCTTTGTCAGTTCTGGGTATCAGTATTGATAGTCTGTCCTGGATCATTCCAATTGGCTGAACTTCATTGTTCAAGCTCTACCCAGCAGCCAGGGAACTGTGTTAGTAATACTGAAAGCAGGAAATCAGAGAGCATTTAAGAAAATAGCAAGAGCATCGTTAAAATGTATCTTGCTGTCTGATTAGGTTCCTGTCATGTGATCAACAGTACTTACTGTCACATTAACAGAGAGATTGGAAAATAGTGCTGGTGTTCCAAAAAAAGAAGTACTTTATTTAAAGGCTGTATTCAAACTCATCAGTGTGTACTTTTAAAGGGAAACCATTGGGGATAAAGGGTCTCAAATTTGACTTACTCTTTAAACATTATTCTCTGGATCCCAGACAGAATGGTTGTCTTTTTTTTTCCTTTTTTTTTTTTTTAAAGAATAGACTGCAACCTGTAACAGTCTTTAATATATAGAATTCTAACCCTTCGTGGAACAAATGTGTAAAATGCTATTCTCCTCCCTTCCCCCCGCCACCCACGCCCACAAAAGTCTGCATAACTTTCTTCTTCATTAGAAAAG
Source organism: Lepidochelys kempii (assembly GCF_965140285.1). Taxonomy (NCBI): domain Eukaryota; kingdom Metazoa; phylum Chordata; order Testudines; family Cheloniidae; genus Lepidochelys; species Lepidochelys kempii. The sequence continues at coordinate 29,007,888 of NC_136387.1, forward strand.
TGTCACTATGTGAAAACAGGTATGTCCACTCTACCTTCTACCTCTGTATTTCTCCCCACTTATAAGGTAATGTCTTAAAAGGTTATCTGATCATAAGATGAGTGTTTATCAATTCATCACTCACCCTTTCTCCCTTAATTTACTGTAAGGACAATTGTAAACATCCAGAATATTAAGCTATGGATAATTGTGTCTTAAAAAGAGTGGCTTATTTACTGGTGCACCATTTTGTACTCCATCCCTTTAGAAAGAATTTTTAATATAATGAACCTTCTAATAAAGTAGAACTAGATGAATACTGGATAAATTGCAAATATTTGGAAATACTAGTGCTTTGATTTGATCTGACCATATTTGATGCCCTTAGCATTTGGAAATTAACAAAGCTTTGAAATTGGTCTCCATGATTTCATCAAATGCATGTACTCAAGGTAGATTGCATCTATCCCACCCACTACAATTCTTGAGTAGCCAATTTTGAAGCTCAGATACCATTCTGAATCATGTGGGAGAGTGGAATTTATTTATAGTGCAATAAAAAAGTATGTTACTATAACTAGAGTCTCTCCTAGCTTACTGTCACGGTTCCTCCCCCACTCTGAACTCTAGGGTACCGATGTGGGGACCTGCATGAAAAACCTCCTAAGCTTATCTTTACCAGCTTAGGTCAAAACTTCCCCAAGGTACAAAATATTACATCCGTTATCCTTGGACTGGCCGCTACCACCACCAAACTAATACTGGTTACTGGGGAAGAGCTGTTTGGACGCGTCCTTCCCCCCAAAATACTTCCCAAAACCTTGCACCCCACTTCCTGGTCAAGGTTTGGTAAAAAGCCTCACCAATTTGCCTAGGTGACTACAGACCCAGACCCTTGGATCTTAAGAACAATGAACAATCCTCCCAACACTTGCACCCCCCCTTTCCTGGGAAATGTTGGATAAAAAGCCTCACCAATTTGCATAGGTGACCACAGACCCAAACCCTTGGATCTGAGAACAATGAAAAAGCATTCAGTGTTTTACAAGAAGACTTTTAATAAAAAATAGAAGTAAATAGAAATAAAGAAATCCCCCCTGTAAAATCAGGATGGTAGATATCTTACAGGGTAATTAGATTCAAAAACATAGAGAACCCCTCTAGGCAAAACCTTAAGTTACAAAAAAGATACACAGACAGAAATAGTTATTCTATTCAGCACAATTCTTTTCTCAGCCATTTAAAGAAATCATAATCTAACACATACCTAGCTAGATTACTTACTAAAAGTTCTAAGACTCCATTCCTGTTCTGTCCCCGGCCAAGACGACTACAGACAGACACAGACCCTTTGTTTCTCTCCCTCCTCCCAGCTTTTGAAAGTATCTTGTCTCCTCATTGGTCATTTTGGTCAGGTGCCAGCGAGGTTACCTTTAGCTTCTTAACCCTTTACAGGTGAGAGGAGCTTTCCCCTGGCCAGGAGGGATTTCAAAGGGGTTTACCCTTCCCTTTATATTTATGACACTTACCTATAGCCCTTCCCTTCTCTAGGGTTTTTGAGGTTTTAGATTTCTTTTGGCCCCATATTCAGCCTTGGGAAGAGTAAAGCATTCTGACCTGGATGGAGCCAGTTTAGGGGGTATTCCTTAATAAATAGCTTTTCCATAGTATCCTCCAGGACACTTACATTTGATACTGTTTTGTCTTCTGTTGGTTTCTTCTGTAATACCCTCCTTTAATTTAACTCCTGGCAGTCAGACAGGTTAACCTCAAACAGATAACCTGAGTGGCATATGATATTTTAAAAAATTAATACACATAACTACCTCATTCTCCACTGTAATCCTTTGGTCTTTAACTCTGATCAATGAAGATTACACAAGGAAAATATCTGCTGGTTTGGTCAGGTGGCAGAAGGCAGGGTTTTGAAGTTATGATCATTACTGTACATAGTCGTATGAACCAGTCTAAACTATAATGTTTAAGATTGTGTGTACTTGAAGCTAAAACTGAAGGATTATAACTGTGCTGAAGACAAGGAGAAATGAGGCTTTCTTTACATTCTTTTGTGAAAGAAGTTACACATTTAAACACAATCTTTTCCTCTCTTGGCAAAGAACACACATCATAGGCGTTCTCCCCCCACACTGAGGCAACAACTGCAGGCACTCGTTCATTAGTCTGGGTAGGATTGCAGGACTTTCATCCACCTCTTCCTGCTGGGACATCATTGAGTCAGGGCTCCCAGCAGTCCTGGGTTTCATGGGACTATCCCATTTTGACCTCCAGGCCTCCTGTCCCACTTGAAGTGAACATTTCTTGCATTCAGGGCCCACTGTGGAGAGGAGAAGGGTAGTTTTCCTGGGCATACCATTGGGAAGGGCCTCCAAACCTCGTGTGCCACTCGAGTGGAGTAGCAACCTGAAGCACGCAGTCATAACATCAGTCAGATATGGCCTGTCTGACTTTCCATCTCCATGTGCAGAGGGGTGGATGGGCCAAACCTGAATGGTCCTGCTTGATCCACTTGAAATGTTTAGTAAATACAATTTGACCTTCTTTCAGAATTGGATATGCACTACTCTCCTTTTGAACAGTCTGCTACAAATAAATTTTGCTACCCTATTGGTATCAACTCTGGATGGGATGAGCAAGCCCTTTGAAATCTATCCGTAGTAGCAAGCCCCTTTGCCAGTTCTGGAGGTGGAATTCTCAAAGTTAGTCATCAGCCCTGGCTTGCTGTAATAAATTATGTTGCTAGGCACTCTCTAGGGCAGTTGTAAATTGAAGGATTATTGCTTCTTATGAAATGACATTTAAATTGAACTTTCTGATTAGGCTGGTAAGATAACTATGGTATTATCCTATAATAGCTTCACCAGTTTGAAGCCGTTCCTAAATATAAATACTGCTTTTTCTGAAGCTTGTTCTTGGATGTCAAACATTTGAAGTGAAGGGGAGGTTTATAATAGTGCTTTGGCTCCAGATTATAAAAAGGGTAAACTTATAACTAAGTGTAGCGAGGTGGATACCTGCTCAGGCCCAGAGGGGTTTAAGATAACCCTGGGAGAGGGCTGGGGCAGGGGAAGAGCAGGGCTGATTCACAGAGTAGCCTCAGGTGTGGGCCACGCCCCAAACACACCCAGGGGGCCTTCTAAAAGCCAGGGAAGCCAGGAGCAGAGAAGAGACTCTCTCTAGCTTCTGAGTGACAGGGATCTGGCTGTAGGGACCTAACCAGACTACCTAGATTGGAGCAGGGCTGGGGAAGGGCCTGAGGAGCTGGGGAGCTCCAGCCAGGAAAGCCCCAGGGTGTGGCCCAACAGGTAATTGGGTTGCAGGGGACAGCCCAAGGTTAGACAGAGGCAGCAGGTCCAAACCCAACCTTGCCTGTGATGAGTGGCTCATTACTGCAGTCTGTCCCAGGGCGTGGGGGCTAGCTGGTGACTGGCAGGAGCCTACAACTGAGGCAAGGTAGGGATAGTGGGTGGGGGGTTCCCCTGGGAGGGGGAGACCCTGAACTGTGGGGTACTGCCAGGGAGTAGCACCCAGTGAAAGGGGCACCGGGGTCCTGGGAGGGACGGGAGCCAGCAGCAGGGTGAGACACTGGCCTGAAGAGGGTGCTCCGGAGGCTGGAACGATAATTCCCTGTGATGACTAGCAGGAGGCGCCACTGGTGAGTCTGCGCCAAGTTACACGAAGGTTAAGATTCTGTCTCAGGTATTTTTAGTAAAAGTCAGGGACAGGTTGTGGGCAATGAACAAAAATTCACGGAAGCCTGCGACCTGTCCCTGTCTTTTCCTAAAAATACCCTGCGGGGGGAGGATAAACAGAGTTCTGCAAGGGCTTGGAGTTGCTCCAGCCCCAACGCAGCTTCTGCAGGAGGGTCTGACCCAGCCCTGGCCACTGTACTAGTGGGCTGCGGACTGCCGCTCTGGCAGCGGGCCACTGATCAGCCATTCGGTGGCTCCGGGGTTGGTTGACAGTCAGCTGTTCCAGTGGCCACTGTTCTAGCAGCCCCAGGGCTAACCGCAATCACTGTTCCAACGGCCGCTGCTCCACAGCTACAGAGCTGGTCAGCTGTTCAGTGTGTCTCCCCCACCCCTCGGCCGCTGTTCTTGTGGCCCCGGGACTGGCTGTTGGCCAGCTGTTCCGAGGGCCGCTGCTCCATGCCTAGACAGTGCTTCAGTGACCTCGGGGCTGGTCACTGCCCACTATTCTAACAGACCCAGGGCTGACCACCAGCCAGTTGTTATGATAGCTGCTGCTCCTGGGGTTGACAGCTGGTCCAGGCCTGCCCCAGAACAAGTCATGGATTCCCTGGAAAGTCATGGAATCCATTACCTTCATGTCAGACTCATATCCTTACTTATAACAGAGAAATGGACAAATTTCAGTAAGTCATTTATTGAATGTGTAATTAATTAAAATATGCAGATGTTTTCATGCATTTATCATTTCAGATTTTTTTTATGCATACCTATAGAGACATCATCAATTTAAAAATTGTATTTCTGTCTAATTCTTTCTTTGGTATCTTTTTGCTTTTTTGCCTACTATTATTAAAATTAGCACCTAAAATACTTTAACTGACAGAGACCAGCAAAAATATTTTTCTGGTTTTTTTTTTCCAGTTTGTTTACTTTGTGTATTTGACAGCACTTTTCATTAGGCCCTGATCCTGAAAACTTTATGTATATGGTTAATTTTGAGAACCTATTTTGGGACTACTCACATGAGTAAAATTAGTAAAACTCACATGATTGCTCAATTGAGGCTTTAATCAGTTCCCCTGTTGTCTGAGTCCTTCAGAAGCCAAGGAGGTTTTTTTTAATAGATTGTAAAACCACAACAATTGGCAGAGGGACTTGGAGCTGATGTAGTGATTGAGGGCTTGTCTACAGTGTGCATTAATCCATGCTAGAAGGGTATAAATTCTAGTGTACACTAGGTTGTTATCCATTAAGTGGCCTATACACACCATGCACAAAAATTTCCCGAGTTAAGAACATAAGAATGTCCATACTGGGTCAGACCAAAGGTTCATCTAGCCCAGGAGCCTGTATTCCAACAGTGGCCAATGCTAGGTGCCAAGAGGGAATGAACAGAACAGATAATTAAGTGTTCTATCCCCTGTCACCCATTCCCAGCTTCTGGCAAACAAAGGCTAGGGACACTATACCTGCCCATCCTGGCTAATAGCCATTGATGGGCCTATCCTCCATGAACTTATCTAGTTCTTTTTAGAACCCTGTTGTGGTCTTGGCCTTCACAACATCCTCTGGCAAGGAGTTCTGCAGGTTGTGCGTTGTGTGAAAAAAAATACTTCCTTTTGTTTTTTTTTAAACCTGCTATCTATTAATTAAACCTGCTGCCTATTAAGTTTGCACTAAAGTCCTGTTTCAAACAGTACTGCATTAATGTACACTAAGGCAGAAATTCTAAAAATGGGGGACACCCCCACCCCCTGGGGTTTGTGTAATGTATTTGGGGGAGAGGGGTGTGAGAAACTTTATGAAAAAATGTGTGCTGCATGTGTTTTACCCACAGCAATGAATAACTTGCAAAGCTGATTCCTCCAAACATATGAAGGCCACAGATGAAGCAGGTTCATTTGACTCTAGATGACTGTACATTTTGATGGATTTCTGTTAAGCTTGCATAGCATTATACAAAGTTATTGCCATCTGTACATTAATCTCTTTGCTAGGACAGAGTGTGCACATTTAATTGTAAGTGTCGACCATAATCTCAGTTTTGTTTTTGCTCCTATTACAATGTATTGTTGGCTCTGTTTGAATCAATACCTTGCTGTTTCTAATATTTAGTGAGAGTTGCATGTTGATTGTTTTTCATTGGTATATGTACTTGTGGGAGGCAAGGCATAAATTGCTACAAACACAAGGACGGGAGCATTATCAAATAAGTTTGAGAACCACTGCACTAAGGAACTTTTAGTTAGCACCAGCAGTATCCACACAGGCCAGTTAGTGCATGACACCCTAGTGCACACCAGAATTTTTACCCATCTAGTATGGATTAATGAGTAGTGTAGAGATCCCTGAAACTACTTTTAATTCATGCCAAAGGGGTAAAAATGTTGGCATTTCTTTTAAATTATTCTATTAGAGTGATTGAACATAAATTTACAACTGATAATGAAATATAAAATTGTATTCTTCTAGAACAAGTACTGGCTGAGTGACCCAGCAAAACCATTCAGTACTATAAGATTTCCTCTTGCCTTCTTTGTACTACAAGTTGCAGTATAGTACACATAAGATCCTTTTTGTCAGCCTATAGTGTAATATAAATGTAGACCCACACCAGATCAGCAGAGAGTCCAGAACAGAGCTGTGTCAGAAATGGTCTTCACGTCCCATGAAAATTTTCAAGATACCTAAAAAAATCCTACCCCAAAATGGGATGAAAAGTTGAAATTTCAAACGTTTTCTGAATCCAAAACAGAAATTTAGTTCTAGTCAACTGAAATATCTTGTTGCAATAATTTTGACTTTTTTGTAGTCCAACTTTACTAAAATTTCTAAATGAAAATGAATTTCAACTAAAAAAACCTCTAAAATTTTCTTATTTGAAAATGTCAAAATGGGATATTTTGACAAATTTAAAACTTTTTTCCAAAAGATTTTTGAGTCAAGAGATTCACTGAAACTAAGCCAATTTGGTGAACATTTTTGGTTCTGATAAACTGGCATTTTTTGGTGAAAAAATAGTTCATTGCAATATTCCCACCAGCTCTAGTCTCGGGGAAGCTAAGTGTTCTGCCCTTCCTTCTATATGTACTAACAAGTCTTGTGAGAAGGATCAGTAGGGAGAAATCTTAAAAAGCAATGGATCAGTTTGTCCCAGAACTATGAAACTGAGGAAGACCCCTCTAATGCTCTTCTAAAAGCAGCAGAAATAAAATACAGGACTTATTCTTACAGTTTTTGCTTGGGTAAAACTCCAGTTGAATGCGTTAGTGGCATCTCCACTTTGAAAGCAAAGGGAATTTTGACTGAGTAAGGACTATAGGATTAGGCCCACATTTATTTATATTTTAGCACTTGCAGTCAACTGTCCAGGGAAGACATATGGCTCTTTTTTATTTGCTGATTAGTGGCTAAGAGTTTGATAACCATCTCTCTCTGGTTAAGCTGAAATGAGTCGGGCCCCTGTCCTACAAAAGAAATCAGTCAGCATGGACCTTTGTCTTTGCAGAGTCCTACTGAAGTTCAAGGGACAATGCTCAGGTTTCAGTGTTAGGGCTGGCAGAGCCCTCTATGGTGTCAGGGCCTGAATTACGGCTTTTTTTTTTTCTTTTGAATTAGATTTCCTTTAATTGTCTTTTTAAAAGTCTTGGCTACTTGGACAGATTTTGGCAGGCACAGCTATTGATGATGTCTTTACAGTACACATTACTGTATTTACTTACCTTGATTTATTAAAAAGGAAAGCACCTATCCAATAGCTCTAGGCATTTCTACAGTTATTAAGCATAATGCCACACAAAATCCAATACTGATGGGCTATATACTTCCAGTGCAATTTCTTTTTTCTAAACAAACACACACACACACCACTGTATTGGGAATGATGATAACATCCCAGGTTAAATGTTTTAATAAACATACTTTCCTTTTTCTCAGAAAAGTAACTATAGTAATAGAAATTAAATATGAAACCATGGTGCTCATGATTAGCCCCAGGGCATAGGAAGAAAAAGGTGAATTGATTTTTTTTTTAAAATAAGCTACCATTTAACTAACATTAAAAAAATACAATTGGAGTGGTTGATAAGAAAGACAGAAGTTTTATTTGCCCATGTAAAATTATTCATTGAAAGTCAGTGGGACTTAAGCACATGCTTAAAGTTAAGTCTGTGCTTAAGGGTTTTCCTGAATCAGGGCCAATAATACATAGCACTAATTTAGCTCTTTTCAGTTGTAGCTCTTCAGTGGTTTACTAAGGGCATGTCTCTATAATGAGTTAGTGTGCAGCAAGATGGATTATAAATCTACAGCACACTAACTGGCCCTGGGGACCCTGCTATCACACAGGTTTCCATATCTGCTTCAAAACAGCAGTAGGTCAAAGCACACTATGAAACTTTTAGTGCGCGGTAGCAGAATCAACAGACTAGTGAACTGTGGATTTACAGCTCTGCCTGCTCTGCACTAACTCTCCTTACAGACAAGTCCTAAAGTAAGTATTATCCCAATTTTACAGATGAGGAAATTGAGTTTCAGTGATGTATAGGTATTTTCAAAATTGGCTACTGATTTTGAGTGTTCCAATTTTTGAGTGCCCACCTTGAGACTTCCAGACCTGAATATTAGAGGTGCTAAGTATAGGGGGTAAGTGGAACAGTAGAAAGAGGGTGAGGTTTTAGGAAGTACTCAGTTTGGTATGACACCAAGGGCATAGGACTGCAAACAGGAGACGAGGTTGCTACTGGATAACCACAGGCTTCTCAGCATGTAACACTGGCCTCTCTGAAGGATAAATAAAGGTCTCTTTCCTGCAACATTGTGTGCCTACCACATCGCTTATTGTTAAGGCTACATTTTAGTCACGGGTATTTTTGGTAAAAATCATGGATAGGTCATGTGCAGTAAACAAAAATTCATGGCCTCTGACCTGTCCATGACTTTTACTATATACCCTGACTAAAAGTTGGCAGGGCTAGCCGGGGGCGCTGCGGGTGCGGGGGGGGGGAGGTGTGGGCGACGGTGTGTGGCCTGGGACCTCCACTGGTTCTGGTGGGGATTGGCGGGGCCAGCAGGCTCCCTATTTGGGTCCACTCCGCACCTCTCCCCCCGCCCCTCCTAGCAGCAGCAGAGTTTGGGTGTGGGAGGGAACAGGAGTTGGGGCATGGAATGGGGTGAGGCGGATTCTGGGTGGTGTTTACCTGGGGGGCTCCCTGGAAGTGGTGACATCCCCCTCGCTCACCTGCTCAGTGGAGGCATGGCCAGGCAGCTCTGGGCATTGCCTCTGGCCAGTGCGTTGGCTTCACAGCTCCCATTGGCTGGGAACCGCAACCAATGGGAGCTGCGGAGGCGGTGCCTGCAGGCAGAGGCAGCATGCAGATCTGTCCAGAGCCTGCCTCACCCGGTCCCATGCCCCAACCTTCTGCCCTCTTCCACACCCAAATGCTGCTGCTGGGGTGCGGGGGCGCCATGGCCCGAGACTGCTCCAGCTGTGGCCTGTGTGACTGGTGCAGAGGCTGCCTGAGCTGCCCCTGAGCCAGGTGTACAGGCCACTGCAGAAGTCATGGAGGTCACGGAAAGTCATGGAATCCGTGACCTCCGTTACAAACTCAGAGCCTTACCTATGGCTAATGAAACAGCTGGGGGACACAATGGGATTTCCGATATAACTAAGTCCAAATGGTCAAAAAGTGACGCGCGCCCCTCCCACCCCCCAAAAAAATCATGAAACTAGTTTAGAAGCATAAGATTTTGTTTTAAATAACAGATGTTGCATTCTTTGTATATGTCCTCTGGCTTTTGATCCTTCAGGGTGCACTTGCCTCACATTGTCAAGCTTTTCTCTGAAACACAAGGGCTAGAAACTTACTTTTTTTTTTTCTTAAATGAAAGTCGTGATTTATTCAATATCCGGATTCCAGCAGTTTGGCTTCAAAAAAGCACTAAAAATCACAAGATTTGACAACACTGTATTCCTTATGAAACACTGTGCACCCCCAGCTCCCATTGATGTCTACTGGAATTATGGACCCAAGGTTTCCCAAAGTCAGTGGCTATGATGCAAAATTTGCTCTTCAGTGGTTTATTCAAAGTTATATGGCCAACCAGTGGCAGAGTTAGAAATAGATCGCAGATGTCCTTAGTCTCCCAGTCCAGTGCAGTAATCTCACTTCTGAAAAGTATTAAGATTTCTTTTTAGGCCAAATAACATGGACTATTTTATATTACTTTTCTTGCAGCCTGTTTATTCCTGTCCTTAACTAGGTATCATGGTTTTTGTGAGCCCAGAATTGGCTTTAGTCTCACTGCACCATTCCCATATATAACACAATAATACTCTAAAATCATTAACACATATAGGATTGATTTTTGGTCCCGTAATCCGTAATTTACAATAGGTTTCTCTTTCAGAGAAATTTTAACACTGGTGCTCAAAGACCATTCTTTATCAGATTACTGAATACATTTAACTTCACTTTGGCCTTGATCCTGCAAATACTTATACATGTGCTTAACTCTACTACCATAAGTTGTTAATTACTGTATGTATATTAGTGTGTTCAGAATTGGGACCTTTGTGCTTCAAATTGCTCTGTTAGCCAAAAATCACCTCAAAATGTGCCATATTATGTCTCATATAGTAAGATCTGCCAAGAAATACATACCATACAGCAGGGACAAATTTTAAACTCTCACATAATTTTAAAAGATCAACTTTTAATGTACATCTTTTCAGTGTTACATTTTTATAGTTGCTGGTAGTTGAAAAGAAAGTCTTTCTGACATACTCCACTCACATTAAAGCAGGGGTCGGCAACATTTTAGAGGTGGTGTGCCGAGTCTTCATTTATTCACTTTAATTTAAGGTTTTGCATGCCAGTAATACATTTTAATGTTTTTAAGAAGGTCTCTCTCTGTCTGTATATAACTAAACTGTTGTTGTATGTAAACAAGGTTTTCAGAATGTTTAAGAAGCTTCATTTAAAATTAAATTAAAATGCTGATCTTACACTGCCGGCCCGCTGCCGGTCTGGGGTTCCGTCCTCTGGCTCCTGCCAGCCAGGGTCCTGGCTGCCGGCCCCGCTCAGCCCACTGCTGGTCTGGGGTCCTGGCCCTGGCCACATAGAGTAGTTTCTCCCTGGTTCTGGCCCATTTTCTCTCTTTCTCTGCACTGAGAACAGGGCTGGGGGTGAAGGAGCAGGTTGGGGTGCAGGGTCTGGCCAGGAGCTAGAATGAGGGAGGGGGCTCAGGGTTGGGGCAGGAGATTTGGGTATGGAGCACTTACCTGGGCAGCTCCCATTTGGTGCAAGGAGTGCAGGTGGAAATGTGGGGGTGTGTGTGCAGGAGCTGCCATTTGGTGCTCAGGGTGGGGATGTGGATGTGGGGGTGCAAGAGTCAGGGCATGAGGTGTGGGGGGGCTGGGTGTGTGTGAGGAGGGTGCAGGAGTCGGGGTGTGGGGGGTGCAGGGGTCAGAGCATGGGGCTGCGGTGTGTGAGGGGGGTTCATGGGAGAGGGCTGGGGGTGTGTGAGGAAGGTGCAAGGGTCGGCTGAGGAGTGTGGGGGGGTCAGGGTCAGGCAGAGGGCTGGGTGTGTGTGAGGGGGGTGCAGGGGTCAGGGCAGAGGGCTGGGGGTGTGAGCTCAGGTCGTGGGGGTGCTCCCAGCCCTGAGTGGCTCACAGCAGGGGGCTGAAGGGGACAGGCCAATTCCACCCCCTTCCCCAGCGTCTCCGGAGCAGAGAGCGCGCTGCGGCTCTGCTTTTCCCTCTCCTCCTCCATAGCAAGGGCTGTCAGCTGATCGGCCGCAGGGAGGGAGAGAAGGAGAGGCAGGAACCCTGCACGCTAGGGGAAGAGGCAGCTTGCCTGCCCTGCAAGGAGAGAGTGGTGGGCGGGGGCAGAGAACAGTGGGCCGGGCCGGGCAGGGTAGGATTTTTAATGGCACGCTGTTGTCCCCGGCAGACAGCAGCGTGCCATTAAAAATTGGCTCGCATGCCATCTTTGGCATGCATTTCATAGGTTGCCGACCCCTGCGTTACAGGCAGGTTGTCAATGGCCTTTTCTTTGGAAATGTAATACTGTAGATGATGAAAGAAAAGAAGGATTATTAGGGTTTTAAGACTTTAGTCTGGCTACATAAAGTATTTTGCCTATTCCACTGAAAAGAATGTGAAGAGACTGCTTCAGATCAGCTGTAGTGACCAAATGTGAATACGAAACATTTTGTTAGGAGGAACTGATATGAATAGATACTTTTCTGGGTCATTTCAGTAGAGAGGTCAAGTATTGCCGTGGAGATGAAGTATCCTCTCTCACTGACAGGTTTAGCCTGGGAACATAATATAGTAAAATCTAATTCCATGGGGAAGTTAGTGATAGAAAGGTAAGGGAGGTGTCATTGATTCATTAAAGTCTGCAGAATCATAATTTCAATGGCGTCAACCTCTGTAGCACAGCAGGGAGGACTTGCTACCACTCCACTGGCTTCCCACTCCAGGTTCTCTGGTTGGTGGAAATTATGGAAATACCATGCCATAGGAAATGGGTTGAGTTGGATATCATTTGAAAGTCCTTTCTTCCATTAATACAATGGTACAAAACTTGAGAAACCTAGAACTATGTCAATATTTTGGAGAAAATTTTTAAAAGTCAACTTTTTAAGTTATTCTTTAACATAGAATACATTATTTACATAAAGACATTGATCTTTGGTAATCGTGGGTAGGTTAGCCTTGACATGAAGGACTGAAAACATCTATTAATCAAAGTCATCATCAACATTGTAATCTAGGGCACCTCATCCTTGCAGCACTCACAGATCTCTCCACAAAACAGGCTGCTGGCCAAATATTTGCAGGGTAGTGAGGGTGAGCATCTGGTCTTTGCACACAAGCATTTGATTAGCTGAAGGATTGATTTGGGAGTGCATGATATTTCACACACAACCGCTGTGATCAGCCTAGCCTCCAAGACCCATCCATGCCAGATAAGGGAAGGTAGTTTTGGATGCACTCAATCATCCCAAAGTCATTCCATTGCTTGATAATTTGCTCTCTTGATAGCACGTATAAATGCACCCCTTGTCAGTGGAAATTTTTTTCCATTTGTCCGCTTAGAAAACATCCACCAACGTAGCTCTGCAAATGTCCTAAAGTTGGTTTTCCAATGGTAAACTCAGTATATGAACACTTCCAGTGGCTTTAATTCCTTATCAGTGACTGTCTGTCTTTCTGAGCATCTTAAGAGCAAGGGGAGAGTCTTCAGAGGCTGGCTCAAATGGCTTTTAGTAAGATAATTTGGTCTTTCCAGCCAATGATCCAGAATGCCTCATCTTGAAAAGGCACGAAACCTGCATCTCGTGTAGCGCTGAGTTAAAGGTTGACTGCGTTGAAATGTGCCTTTCTCCTGAAATGATATGTCCTGACTGTCCATATCATTAGAAGGTACATCGTCTACCTCTTCATCTGAAGCTGTACTCAATGATTTTTTGCCGCTAGAGTGAATCCCACTTTTGCAGTTACCAGGTGAGGTCAAGGTTAGTGAATGTAGAAAGCTCTACTGTAGTCGATTTAAATGCTGCTTCATTGAAAACTGGACTTCTTGGCTTCAGAATTTTTGGACATTGGTAGAAAAGTAAGTGAGTCAGGAAGCTCTTTAAAGAATAGTTCTTTGCAGGTCCAGGCAGCACTTGTGGCTGGGTCTCGTCCCCATTAATACGCTCCTGATAGCAGACCATAACAGTCTCTTGAAAGGTACCTTTGCCATCTGCTGTATCTTCAAGGAAGTCTAAGTTATCGGCAGCACAAAATATAAACCTACCCTTGACAAGGTCTAGGAGAGTGTACAACCCTTTATTCATTTCCATGAGGCAAAGAACTCGTTCACAACTGCAGTCTCCAGGCAGAGTACTTTGTTATAGCCAATGGAGGAGCCAATGCTGTGCATGAGCTGCACAAGGAATTTTTACAGGTTTTGGAATAAACTGTTAAAACAACAATACAATAGATTACACAGGCTGCACAATTGTCATTTATGTGTTGGAAATCTGCCTTTCACTCAAGCACTAGCATATGAGGCTTGCAATGAAATGACAACCTTGTCTACACTTGCTTACTGTCATGCTTGCTGGTGCTGAAGTCACTAGAATGACCCAAGTACCATTTAGAGAAGTAGTCATATGGTGGTATTTTTTTCAGGTTTGGCATCAGTTAGGGATCACTGAGGCCCCCAGGTATTGCAGGACAAAATATTTTTCCCTAAAAATTTAGTGGCTGCAAATAGTCTTCATATTGCTGTTGATATCAGCACTTTCTTCCACCTTTGATAGTGCCACATCTTTAAAGGATATGAACTATGATTCATTTCTGCAGATAGGATTGCTAAATGCTACGTCTGTTTCCCACAATTAATCTTCAATAAATTCTTTGAAAGCCTTTCTGCTAAGCATTTGTTCCTCTTCATGTATTTCTCTGTACTTAGCCTCTGTGTTGGCCATTGCCACCACTTTCCTACCCATTACAGCCTCTGCAAGGCAATTTATGAACTCTATTTGATACACGCAGTTTGCAGTAGTAAATCAACATTTGTCTCTGTTGCTTTTACCTTTTGACATAATACATTACGTACATTAGTTGCGTAGCACTCAATATGATATGCAGTGTCATATACATGGGCGCCTTTTGTGGTGGTGCACTCACTTTACTTTCCACGCAGTGTTCTCGCTAAGAGTGACTGCTTCATATGGTTTCTCACCTGTCCTGCATGTTGAAATTGTGCTTAATGGATGCCTTTGGGCTTTGGGCTTACCACTGAAGAAGCAGGTGTTTGTCTCAAAATGCATGCCATGATATCTAGTATAGGGTGAATATTGTCCATAGCTGACGCTTGTCCCAGCATCTTCAACTTTTTCCAGATGCCCAATGGACTTCCTCTTCAACCTTGCCAGATTTAGTTTATGGGTGCAGGTAAAGTGCTGCAGAACGTTGTGTTTAACCAGATCCTCCGTAGTGGTATTCTCCAAAGGTTCAGCGTTTAGTACAAACTTTTTATCTCTCCATTGATCCCTGCACATGATCAAGGCCAAAGTAAAAAATAAGGATTTTGTAATAAATTGCTTTGGGATCATATTGTATGTTATATAACTACGTGCATACCTTTTGCAAATGGATTCCAGTAATTTCTGGGTGGATGTTGATGTCTTAACCAGTGCCTCATTACATCTCTTTTGCCATAATAAACAAAGCTGATAATCAACACCACTGAACCACTTCTTTTTTGCTGATGATGGAAAATGAACTCAAAGCACTCCTTCCATTTTTAGTAATTTGTAACATTTTAAAAATCAGTCTGGTAAAAGTATATTTTTAAAAAGTTGATTTTTGCATATTTTCTCAAATATATATCTACATAATTGTTCTAGGTTTGTCATGTTTAGTACTATTGTGGAGTTCAATGGTGAAATGGCTTTCAAGTGATATGCAACTCAACCCATTTCTTATCACATTGTATTATCAAAATTTCCACCAATCAGAGGAGCTGGGGGGGTGGGGCAGTCAGCAAGTGCCCCCTGCCATGTCACAGAGGGTGACATCATTGAAGTGATGATTCTGTATATTTTTACAAATCAGATGATACCTCCCTTACCTTTTTTAACCTATCATTAACTTGCCCTCAGAATTAAACATGCTCCCAGAGTATTTTGTCTACATTGGAATCTCCATGTGTTCGCTAACAATGTTAAAGACTCATCAGAGACAAAGATTATAGGGCAATATTTCTCATTTACGCTAAGGCCACTTTACAAGTTCAAGAGTGTGTAAATTACATTTTCACTTCATTCAAGACCCCTTTAAAATGCCAAAGCAGCATAAAATGGCATTAGTGTAAATGAGACTTAGGCCCATCACGTTTAACATTGTGTCAGCTGGTGGTGGCTGTGGTGGTAAATGTGATGGTTCTTGTCTACACTCAATGCTAAATCATGTTTAGCATCCTTTCGGCTAACACATTCTCACATGATGGAATTTTCCAGTGTAGACAAGCTGTGAGAGAGCTATTCCTGCAGAGTAGGTTGAAGCGTATTAACAGGAGCACATGAAGAGTCTTGCAATGCTATCCCGTCCTGTGGATAAGTAGAGAATTTCAGTCTCCCGGTCTATCAATCTGGTACATTTTATTAGCAGTAAATTCACTTTGTAAAGACAATGATTTGAATTAGGATCTAATGTTGTGGAAACGCACTGTAGCAATAATAATGTAGTGCTTTACATTAATGTTATATGCTAAAGTGAAGAAGAAACTTTCATTCTGTTTCCAGTACAGCTTGGGAAAGAGATTTTTGTAAAAAAAATGCCAGCATGTTTACTTTTCCATTCTTAGTGATTTTCTTCTTTTAATGCAGCCTTGGCATCCTGGCAAAGCCTTTAGGAACACCTCATTTCCAAGTAATGGGGCCCTTACGAACTCAAGTCCACACACCCATTTCCATTTTCCAAACCTGATATGTTTTCCTTTTCTTTTCAATGTAGCAGAATCCAGTTTTGCACTGTTTTATTTGCTTCTTTATGTGTGTGGTACCAGCATTGGTGATATCATTTAGAATGTACAAAACTGTAGGAATCTTGAACCACCGATATTAGTGGGAGAAATAATTAGTTTGTTAGTTCACTGCTGAGGAAGTTCGCTAGGTTCTGCAGAAGATGGACGAAAACAATGAGAAAGTTGTATATTAGACAACATCTGTTTACTTGTAGTGTGGACAAGTCTGCTTGACAAAGTCTGCAAACAACTGCTTTTCTTGATGTTATCTAATTGCTTTCTGAAAAGGGCAGTGACTTTTCAGATCTCAGTTCTATGTGCATAATGTAATGTAGACAGAATAGAATCCAGTTTTGCTTTTTCTACAACAGCCCACCCTATCCATCTTTCCCTTTCAGAATTTGAAGTATATTGCAGCTATTACTTTATAATCATATTTCCTGGATGAGACAGGACTGAGGCCTTGCTCCACAGGTTGCTGTGAATACATATTGTTAAGCTAGTGTGTCATGTCTCACTGGTAACTATACATTTCATATTTCTTCCCCACTTTCTCTGCAGTTATAGCAGTCATTTTCTCTCCTCCCAAGTTTTCCAGTAGGCACCCTCAATAAGTCTTGGTGCTAACAAGCAGTGTACCAGGGATGTTCTCAGTGTTTAAAATTTCTGAATCCTATTCCTGATAGCATGAAAAGAATTCATTTTGTACAATACAGTACAATCAACGTTGTAATGTGCATTAATTACAAAATGAATTAAAACTAACTGGCAGTAATAAAACATGGACAGTATCTGGATAGCATTTATTATAGAACACCAGATACTGTGTTTGACTTCTGTGTCCAGAACATATTAAGTTACTGTTTGACTAGCTGTATAAATTATCCCTATGTGTACTAGTTGGAAATGTTGCGTTTATGTGTTGGCTTATTCCAGATGTCTCTTACCTGTGTCTAGAAATATGTATTAGAAAGTGTTGTTATGCCTCTTGGAAATTTAAAATATAGTTTCATAGTGTAAAATGGCACAAGGGAGCATCAGAGTCTGAAGGGACCATATAGTCTGACCTTTCTATCACAGGCCATAAAATGTTACCAATTACCCTGATATTGAGCCCAATATCTTGAGTTAGACTAAACATTTCAGTCTTCAAGAGACTAAACTGTTGTTTGCCACAGGCAGAGATCAGGAGACACCAAAATGCCATCAATGTACAAAGCCCGTGCAATGGCAGGGAACAGATTAGGTGGGATATATCCAGATGATACTACTAGGTAATCTATGCTTTATGCTGCAGAAGAAGGCGTAAAACCCCGAAGGTCCCTGCCAATCTGACCGGGGGGAAAATGCCTTTCAAATCCATATTTGGCCGGCAGTATGACCCTGAGCAGTATGTGAGCAAGACCTATCAGCCAAGCATTGAGGAAAAAGGAATCTCTGTACCATGTCAGAGCACTGGTCAACCCTGTCCTGAGTCCAGCTGTTACCAATCACTTCAAAGAAAGGTGGGGAAAAAAAGCACCTCAAAATACCTCTGGACAATTGTATATCTGGGTTGGGGGAGTCCTTCCTGACCTCTGCAAAAAAAAAAACACGCTGAACCCCCAAAGCATGAGATTTGAATATAGACAATGTCTTAACTTGGTACTGCGAGTGTTACAAACATGATGAGGGCAATGCAGAGCTTCCTATTCTCTCCATGGCCCATGAAAGGCGGGAATGACCAGAAAGAATCATAGATTCACAGTCTCATAGGCCAGAAGGGAACACCACAACCGTTCAACCTGGTCCCCCGCAGACATAGGCAGTAAAAACTGGATTAACCATATATTTGAGAGAGACATCTAATCTCACTTTAAATACTCCAAGCAGTGGTGAATTCAGGGCTGCCTCTGATAAGCTGTGTACAGAGAGGGGTTTATGCATTACTTACATGCTAACACAATATATGTTATATAGCCTGTAGGGATGCCGTTTATTTTGTACCCTACATGGTTGAAGGGATTTTGTTGAAGTTGGCAGTCCCAAAGTTTAACATGCCTTTGAATATATTCATGCTCATATTCATCTCCTGTTCTCTGAAGATCTCTTCCCTAAAATGAAGGCAGAAGCACAAATCTGTTTGAAAGTACAATCATTGTCATTAAAAAGTCACACTGTACAGAGAGAAACCACACAGCATTATCTGAGAAACTTCACCATTTCACTACACTAAAAATAACTGGTATCTCAGATAACAGGGTGATAACTGTGGATAAATGCTGATTGATTTATTTTTAATTTTGACTACTCTGCTCAAGGGGGAGTATTTAAAACTAGACTGGACAAAATACTAATAAATATACAGTAGTGAACAAACTTTCATTGCTGTGGTGGGGGATTCGGTGATCTAACATAGTCTTTAATTCAGAGGTTCTCAAACTGTGGTCCGTGGACCACCAGTGGTCCACAAACTCCATTCAGGTGGTCTGTGCATAGTTCCCTCAAAGGTGCATGCCTCCGTGGCACCTGGAGAGACCCCTCTCCTTCCCAGTCCCAGCTCGGGGCTGCCACGGCAGGGGAGATGGGGCACATCCATCGCATTAGAAAGGTAAGACTATTGATATTAAAATATGAGTTGTGTGCTTTTATTTGTAGAACAGCAAAACATTAATTATTATTAAGGTTTTTTTATATAGCGCTTTACAATTGCAAGCTAATGGTACAAACAACTTTTGGAAAGATCATTAAGTGGTCCACCGAGACCTTCAGCACTTTTCAAGTGGTCCGCGAAAAAAAAAAGTTTGAGAACCACTGCTCTAATTCTATGTTTCTGTGACTCACGTTGATAAACCTAGAAGACAAAGTTTCTTGTCAGTCCTGTAAACACAATGCTCTGTTTTTGTCTGTTTATGCTTCTTGTCATCAGGATGAGTATACAAATGTGCAAAGAAACTTCCTGAAGAGGGACCGTGTGCTTGCTGTACAGTAGTACATACAAACCAAAACACAGCTGGTATGTCTGGTTTTACTGACCTCAAGATGGCTCCTTTAAGTGCTTGTACTCTAGCACAGCAAGAATTGGTACATACTGTATTGTGATATTTAAAAATACAACGAGAATAATCAAGGTCTACAAAGTACATATGCTGCAAGCCAGCTCCTGGGAGTTTCTCACAGTAGGTTTCACTGTCGGGACATATCCAGATTTCCCCTCCTCCCAATCACCAGTTGGGAGACAATGATCACTTCCACCATATACACGCATTATTTGCAAACTGGCTCCAGGAGCTATATTTCATAACCTACAAAGATACAACATTCAGTTAATGAGCACCTAATTACTGAACTACATAAAGACCTCCCCAGTTCTGGAAAGAAAAAAAAGTGACTTCTTAATAAAAAAACACATTGGGTGAAATTCTGGCCCCATTGAAGTTGACTGCAAAACTCCCATTGACTTCAATAGGGACAAGATTTCACCCATAATAGACAACCACAAAAACTTCATACAACAACCTACAAGTAAAACACAAACTCTGCTCCAATGCCTAGGTTGGCAGCTGGGAAAATATGCAAGGAAGGAAACTAAAATGGGGATCACTCTCCCCATGTCATTCTTTATAATGGTAGCTTGACCTAGGGCCAGCCACTAATCATGGACTCTCTTTGGTCCCTGAATGTGGCCAATTAAACAATATGATCAAACTCAGATAGTGTATTGTGCCCCAGAAGTGCTCTCAGAGCAGACATGAGAAAAGTATCCTATGTCCCACTTCAAGGAACAGGAAGGGGCTGGTCAGAGTGGAACCTCATAAATAGGCACAGAGGAGACTGATGTTGAGAGGTCTAAGAATACATTGACCACCCACAAAAAGTTGTTTTTGCCTCTTCTAATAGTAGTTTGGTTTTTTGCAGCACTCAAGATACAGAGACAAATGTTTTAATAAACATCAATCTGCAATAGTTAGCTTTCAGCGAAGAGAGAGAGAAAAAAAATTCCTAGAATTATATTTAATCTTGCCTTATTTTTCACCAGCCTAGTCTGCTATATAGTGTCAGTGCCTTCATTCTTCCAAAAGTAATGTTGCTGTGTCTGCCTGATAATTGTTCAGATATCTTTTCAGTTACAGCATTTGACAGTGTTTGTGACAGGCATGTCATATGTAAGGATACATAACAAAGGATGTGTTTAAAGTATTTTGTTACATGTCTGCTGCATCCTTATTTACATTTACTGAATCAGCAACCTATTCTCTCCCACATTTATCATATGTGCTTCTGGATCACATTATCCCAGAAATGGTCTTCATCATGTTTTACTACAGGAATAGTGATAATTTGGCATTGCTTAGAAATAACTCCAGAATGCCTGCAAAGACCTTTAAAATTTTCTCGAGGAATTAGAAGAATTTTTAAAAATGTAGTGTGCTTGAAATTGAGCTGTGTTGATAGCCCTGGATACTAGAATGCAAAGGGTTTGGCCCTGTTTTTACCTCCATGAAGACTTAGACTGCACTGGTTTCTCAGCAGATGACTCTTCCAGCTACCCTGTGGGAAAGAAACTTTTAAGTGGAAGTTTAAATTATGCAGAAACTGATAGAAATTTCCTGAGGGAAGGCTGAGTAAAGACTGCAGGATTTGGCCCTCCATTTCTTTCTTGATGTAAATACACCTTATCTGTCCAAGGTCTTGTCTACACTTGCAATTAACCCTAATTTCAGCCATCGTGGGCAGCAATCAGTGTTGCTTCAATGCCACAAACTCTCCCATTTAGACAGTGCACCCAAGGAGCTTCTGTGGCTGAAATTGAGGCTAATTCCAAGTTCAAACAAGGCCCTAAGGTATTCATACAGTGCCACTCTCCACAGTGTTTGGGGAGCAATGGCCTCTCCTTTAGTCAGGGGACAGCCATACTTCGTTTGCATTGTTTTGCATGCAACTCTTGCATTTTAATGGATTTCATCATCTTAGCAAGTATGCCAGAGATTCACAATTAGACAGAGACAATGATTTTCTTTTTCTTCTGCATTGCTGTTGTATTCTGATTGGCAGCGGTGGAGAGTATAATTGGAGCTCTGAGTCTTGTGAGTGTGCCCAAGACAGAATACTGGAGGCCAAATTCTGCCCTATGATTTGCACAGGGGACTCCTGCTGAAGTCAATGGAAGCCCCACATACCCTTCTCAGGGCAGAACTGAACACTGTGTACTTAAATTGTCCAGAATCAGCTCTAACTTGTTGGTTTTTTTACCTAAGCATTTATGTCCTGCATGATGGATTTATATGAGAAAAATGATGTGAGGATGTGGTATTCAATTTGTCAACAATTGAGAGACACTTTGATGGTCAGGGTAGAGCACAGACTATTGCAGAATGTACATATTAATGGCCTGATTCTGTAAACCCTTCCTTGTCTGTGGAGGCCCTTTGATATTAGTGAGACTGCTCTTGTGAATAAGAACTATTTGTGCGAGTAAGGGTCTGCAGGATCATTCCTTGTGATCTGAGATTTAAAAGCCCTGGCAATTGCTAAGATACACAGTGAAAGGTGGAGTGTTTTTTTTACTACTATTCTTATTATTACACTAATGAAGTATTTTTAAAGTGTTGCTCAGGTCCATGTAGCTCAGTGGGTTATATCTGAGGCTTTTCTGAAGTGGAATTGTTTAAAAAAAAATAAATCTGGTCTTGTCTGATGATTACATTACTCCATTTTCATCGTGGTGTAACTCCATTGAGATGAATGGATTTACACCACCGTAACACTAGAGTAACACAGAGGTGAATCAGGCCATTTAAATTAAATCTATTTAGTGTTCCATCTGTCACGTACTGTACCCTAAGAAAAATCAAAAGACCAATTAAATTACATCGTCACAGTATGAAAAAAGAGGAAAATGTCTGCAATATTTTTTACATGTAGTAAGACTGATCTGAAACATTTATGTGTTCAGAATTGTGTCTCAAGCATTTTTTTCTTGCTCTGTATTTAAAAATTGATAACCTGGGGAAAAAAGACTGCTGAGTTATAAAAACATTTTTTTTCTTGTAATAGTGTCATCTTGTAGTGTAAGTGTATTATTATTATTATAATAGTGTAAGTCATTATTAAACTTAGGATTTAAATTTGTAAGTGACCTTGACTAAAGTTTTATCATTTGAAGAATTTTCTCTAATGGCTTAATGTATCTGAAAGGCCAAACTCCCTTTATGTGGTGGAAATATTACAAATATCCCCTTTCAAATTGGAGCATCCCGTACTATGCAAAATCTAGAATGTGATTTTTTTCTTCTGCTTGCTTCATGACTTGATCTGGAGCACTACTTACAAAAAAAGGAAACAACTGAAATGTGCCATCAATTCAGATGAAAACTGGGTAATCTTAGGATTCCTGTTCTTGCCGATGGCTCAGATAGCCAGCTTGCAAACTCTCCTGGGGAACCTGGGCTACCAGTCTCCTGGAACTGGCAGCCGTTTATTGGCGTTAGCTTTGGGAATAATCTTCACTCTGTTGATTTCCTGAGCACAGAGGTTGTTTAATGTCATCGGAATGACATTGCTTTGTTGTGCATGCCGCATCTTGCAAGCAGCCGAACTGTTCCCTACAGGGGAAAAAATGGCTGCAGCATGCACGCTGTATGCTCTGTACACGTAATCCCCTCACTTGCACTGCATGCAGCACATATGCTGTGCTCATGCTGTGTAAATAATATATTTCTGTAAGAGATGGTCTGTCAGACCCAGAAACGATGCTCCAGGCTCAGGTTTTCTTCTATTTAAATGGTAAAACTTTATTGGATTTTACAGCATGCAAATGCAAAAATTAGAAAAAAGGAAATGGACAAAGGAATAACTAATATAGCTTTACTAGCTGCTTGAAAAGTGGAGAATTAGTAGCCTGAATCTCTTATTCTTAAACTACTCACTATCTACTATGGGATAAATACTTCCTTGGATGGTTTTGTGAGGCAAAACGTTGTCTATATGGGTGTCTCCCTTATACAGATGTCTCAGGTCTTATCAGAAGAACATTCTTCTGAATGTGGGCTGCGGATACTTACTCAGGTTTGTTATGCATGCACTCCATTGGTCTGCGCCTGCACCCTACACTTCCTCATGCTCCAAACTGAGGGCATAATGGGCAGAGAGGACCAGCCACCTCTCCAGTTTCTTTCTGCTATGCGTGGCCTGAGAGAGATCCTCTTCAATGTCTGCAGCATTTGCTAGCTTCTACCTCGAACTGAAAATATTTGTAAATAGCTTTTAGGTAATAGTTTTTATAGTTAGATATGTGTAATTTTTAGTAGTTAGGGCCTTAGGGGTCTCCCCCTACCTGAAGATTCCCCCCTCCTCTGTCCTGTACCGGGTGACTGGAATGCCCAAGATCCTGGGATTCAAGAACTGTATTTCCTGCCCTTGGGCCTCTCCTTTCAGCAACGACAAACTCATGTGCCTCTACTAGCTTGGGGAAGCTCATGTCTCCTTGAAGTGCACTATTTCCCTAACTTGTCAAGGCTGCGAATATAGGCTCTGGGGATTCCTAATGCATCACACTAAGAGGGCCCCAGTCCGACAGTGGCCCATCATACTGCCCTGCTGTATATCAGGCAGAGGCACTGAGAAGTGTCCCTCTGAGCACAGTGGGCTCCGGAGTTGATAAGAGTAGAGCAAAGGACTCCTCCAAATAGTGGCATGAGGAGGGTATGAAACACACTTGTAAGGAGTGAGAAAAATTCTCCTTCAGGTCCTCATCCAAGAAGAGGACCTCTTCTCTGACATCCTCCAAATCAGGTGAGTTTCCATGTCCTGGTATGGGAATGTCCAGCGCTTAAAAGAACCACAGTGCCAAACTGGCATTAACTGCAGGAGCACTGATCCTTCTTACATGGTCTTCCATAGGATTAAGTCTCCCTGAGATCACACCCAAGATGATTTTGAAATTCCATCTAAATCAGACTATTCATTTAGCTGTTTTCTGTTCAAAGCCACATGGCACCATTAAGTAGAGGAAGCTTCATCTTCTAGATGTCCTATTGACATTGGCATTCCAACTGCAAAGGATTAAATCCTTTAGGAAATCACCTAGATTAGCTATATTCTTTGCAGGAACATATGAGGGATGAAGCGATCTCATCCCGAAGACTGTCCAAATGGATTTTGGGTTCCATCTGGCTGTTACAAACTAATGGTGACCCTTCCCCTGCAAGGGGTGTAGATCCATTCAGTCAGATCCCAGGCTGCATCAGTAGCCTCATTTTGAAAGGTCCCTCTCCTGGAAGTGTGTAAAGCAGCAATATGGAGCTCTGCTCATGCTTTCATGAGGCATTATGCCCTGGTGCAAGATTCTCCAGCTGATGCATGCTTCAGCAGAGCAGTGTTCCAATTGATCATATAGCAAGGGTCCTCCCACCCTCCTGAATTAATACTACTTGTAAATGACCCACAATGGAATACACCTATAGGGACCATCACTTGAAGAAGAATGACAGGTTACTTACCTTACAGTAACTAGAGTTCTTCAAGATGCATGGTCCTTAGTTGTATTACCTGGCCTCCTTCCCCTCTGCTGTAAAGTCTTATCCTAGGGTTCTTCACGATAGGAAGGTACCATCCCATATCCCTAGGTTTGGAGCGTGAGGAGGAGACAGTGCAGACACAGCACAATAGACACTGCTAGCAAGAATCTCCCATTCTCAGCCACCTGGACTGCATGCGTGCCCGTAGTGGAATACAGATGAGGACCACTCGGAGAACTCAAGTTACTGTAAGGTAAGTAAGCTTTCTTTATTGAGAGATAATGTATATGGAAAATAAGATCTGTCTTAGCAGTCTCAGTGTTAGATATGAAATATACAGGTTCCCTAGGATCACAAGTTCCAGTCCATGAAAGGCTGAAGTGAACATTCTTCTGAGCTAGCTCCTTGCACTTTACTGTGCCAAAGGTCTTTGGCCTGGTCTAGGAAATTAGATTGGTATAACTATGTTGCTTAGGGATGTGAAAAATCCACATCCTGAGCAATGCAGTTAAAGCGACCTCACACCCAGCGTAGACAGCACTTGGTCAACAGGTGAATGCTCTTGTTGCGCTAGCTACCGCCTCTCAGAGAGCTGGTGTACCTATACTGATGGGAGAACCCCTCCTGTTGACATAGATCGTGTTTTCACTGAGGTGCTACAGCGGCTACATTTTAAGTGTAGACAAGCCTTTTTGTTTTATGGATGCCTATGCAAATTAAGAGATGGAACTATGTCTCATGGCACCCTTCCCTAGACTTTTCTTACTTGCCTGCAGCACCCCAAACCTCAGACTGTTAGCTCCCTCTGTGCAAGCTGGTAGGGGAGATGGAAGGAGAGAACACTGAAAAATGAAAATCATTCTCTTGTCAGGTATATTAGTTCAAAGCAGGCTGGTCACTGCTTCAGTCAAGATGGGCTTATTTAAAATCCACAGACAAGGGCAGAAATTGGCTAGTTATTTTGGCATAGCTTTCTACTACTGGGGAGGGCTGCGTATGTAATAGCAAGCAGGAAAATGAGAGAACAGAACTCTGAATCCAGCTGGCTGACTCCCTGTCTGTTATGAAGTGAATAAACTGAAGTGGGCGGTCTGGGACCCGCAGCCACCCAGGCACAATTCTGTAGAGGGCTGTGGCTGACGCATTTTGTTTCATCTGGCTTCGATGCTAGCTCATGGTTTGGTGGCAAGCCAGCTGCATCTCCCAGCAGCGTTTGTGCTTGTACCTGTCAAACATTCATGTCCTGAATGGATTTGGGGGATGTACAAGCTGCCAGATATGGACTTTAATCTCTTCAGCAGCTTCCTGGCATCCGACTGAGATGGGATCATGAATGGGGAGCCATCTGACTGACTGACATGTTCCTTGACTGACAAATCGTGTGTGGATGCAGTGCATCATTCCTGGGAGGCCCAGTGCAACAACTCAGATCCCTTAGGTCTCAAATTGCCAATGCGTAAAACCCTTAAATTTCACTGTGTCCTGCATGAACATTGAAGATCCTATTGTCCTTTTTGTAAGATCAGGGGTTCAGTCCATTGGCTTGATCAAAATTTAACCTCTCCGCATTTCTGTCTTGCTTGGTTTGTCACCCTCTACACCAAAGATTGCACTTCAGCTACATTGTATGTATATAGATTGTAAAGCACTTCGTGATCCTTTGAAGTTAAAGGTTCTATATGAATGTAAGATAACAGATATATGTAAGGAAAGATCTTTACTAAAAATATTTTGCTATGGGAAGGGTTAGTAATCATGCCACCATATTTGATGGGAAAGCTTTGCTTTGGTGATTTCATCAGAGTTTCACAATACTCTCAAGAGGCTTACCCTAGGCTTCTGAAACTTTTGGTAAATCTTATCTGCTTGTTAAATCATCCCTTTTAAGAATTTGTAGTCATCATGCTCTTTGTTGTTGTTTTTTCTCCATTGCTCTATAAAAACTCTAAGAGATTTTGCCATCCTAACATGGAAAAAGGTATCACTTACTGATTTTTTTTTAATGTAACATTCCTTCATCTTCAAGGCTATTCTGTGACTTGGTCTCAAAGTCATACAGTTTCTTCTTACCAATGCATGGTATAGTAGAGTTTGTATAGCGGACTTTTCATAAACATCAGTCTTATAATAAAAGCTCCCATCCCATCACTTGTGTTTAAAAACTATGAACTTAGAAAGCCTGCTGCAGACAGTGTCAGGAGTTTTACTGATCTTAGGCCTTAGGCACATTCATTTGAATTGCTTTGAAAATGCATATCCAAAATTCAATAAAATAAGACAGTTTGATGGTACAGCTGCAACGTATCCCCTCCAGCTGGGTAAGCCGAGATGATTTCAAGGCCCTGGACTAGAAGAGCCTGGGTGTGATGTAGAGATTGTACAGATAGCTGCCAGAGAAGAGATTCTGGCAGCTCTGCTACTGCACTGCTCTCTGCCTTTTGACTTGTGGAGTAACAGTGGCTTTTGTTCAAAATGGGGTCCCTTGCCTGCTTTCCTAGATACAGATTTGCTGGTGCAACACTGGCAGCAAGCCAGTAGGAGGGGTTGCCTCAAGGGTAATGAATACAAGGTAGGAAAAAACAATAACATCACTGTGCTCCGGTTGTTTTGAAAGTGACTGGCTATTCTGAATACCTTGATATGGATCCAGAACGATCCACTCTGTAGGCAAGTTTAGTTAAACTGCATTCAGAAATCATAACTTATCTGTGGGCAAACACCATTGCTTTTGCATAGAGAAGGCAAGTCATGTGATCCCAAATGAAATTTGCATGGTTCTTTACTCAAAAAAGCTAATGTCAGTTATTGTCCCTTTTGTGCATATCAATGCCTTGGTTCTTTAAGCCCGTTTAAGTACACAAGAGCATGTATTGTTTTTGAAAAAAATATTATTACCTTCCCGGTACTGCAAGACAATATATAATGTAGACCCTTCTCTACATAGTTGTTCAGTATTTGATGCAATATTACAAATCTATATTAAAATTATGAAGCATAAAATACTTCAGCTGCTGGATTCTACACTGCTGAGATAATGTGCTATCGAATAGTGAAAATGTTCCCCTTCTGCCCTGTACACCCAAAATTTCCAAAACTCTTTTTTTGCACCAGGACATTTCTTATCTCTAGTGTAGTACTGCTAGCCTTGTGGAGTGTCATAACCCTGGCACAATTAGCACTGTGCCTAAAGTTGAGATAATCAGAGTGTACATGTAGGGACATTATTGAAGCACCAAATCCCTGAACTGCACGGTATGTCCCCAGCTACTGAAAGGGCTACCATGAAATTTAATTTAGAATTTTACATATACCTTTTGAATTGGAAATCTCAATAATAATTTTCCCTTTGCTCAGCCTTTTAACTGTGAAATTCAGATGGGGAGTTTAGAAGCAGCAGGTAATGTCACAGCACTCTGGAGGGATTTTACCAGAATTCTGCTATAGTGCTTGCAAGTGTCATTTCCATATTTAACTAATTTCAGTTTTTAATTAGCTCTGTGTGAAAAATGAGAGTTCACGCTGAGCTAAGCTGTCAGCATAGACTCTTGTTTCCTTTTTAGCCTCTCAGGACAATTACAGAGGAAGAAAAAAAAGGAGTGCTTCAATAAATGAGCTTGAGCACGGCTCTTCCAGGCCTTCACGTTGTTCATTGACGGGGAGGAAGTGACAGGATTGTGTCCAGCTTGCCATAATGGCAAAGAGTGGCACTCTGAATCCATTTCTGGTACAGATTTGATTTATTAAAGATTCAAGGAAATTTTTAGACTTGACCCGGAATAGGAGCAGACAACAAAACAATTTATATTCTCTTCCTAAACCTCTAAGATACCGTATGGTCATTTACTCTGTTTGTAACAGAGCTTAAACATTCCAACCTAATTATTTATTGCACTGAATAATAGTGAGGTAGGCAGCATTCCACTTTAGAAGAAACACTGGGAAACAATTTTTTCATGGCACTTTCTGTAGCCTAAGGCTGAACAATTCAGTGCACTGAAGGCTCCTGCGTGTAATTTATGTGGTCCCCTATAAATAGATAACTGATTTTGATTTAATTCCATGATGCAGTATAGGGATGGACATTTGTTAATCCTCCATATGAAGAGAAAATTTACCACCAGGGACTTGCATGCAAATTTAAACTATGTACTCTTCAAAAATGTATTGAGTTTTTGCAAACTCTACAAAACTATTTGATGAACGGGTTTATAAAACAGTTTTTGGAAGTAGAACAGATAGAGGACCTGAATTTCATTTACATAACATCCATGTTAATAGCATTATTTGTTTTTAAAAAGAAGGTATCAATTGAAACACCAAACCAATATTTAAATGGAAAATTAGCAATAAAACTATGTGTTGTGTTACCACAGATTTTTTTAGAGATGTCCTGAAGGTTGTTATATATAGGGATGAGTAAGTTTTGTAATACCCGTATTTTCATTTCATCCACTTATTGCATGAAAATATTGGTACAGTGCATTTCACTTATAACTGATGTGGTTATTATAGACAGCCACTTACAGGAGACAGAAGCAGATTTTCTCTTATTAGACTATAAACCACATACATCTTTCACAAATTAAAAAGGATGGAAGAAACCTCAGTTACAACAGACACTTTCTGGGCATTTAGGGGTGTTAGTAATATTACGAAGGGAGAAGCTAGACCCACTGAGGAAACTTGTCAGATGTGGAAGTGAAATAGAGGAGCTACCAATTATTTTCCTTCAAAACTATTGAGGGTCTGCTTTGTAAACCTGCTTCTGATGTTAAGAAAATACTCCAAAGGAGAATAAATCTACATTTTTTTCCAGTGAACTACTCCCTGTAACAATCATCTGTTCTTCCTGTTTAAGAGCTTCAGAAAACAGCTACCATAGCAGATTTATGTATTGGGGAAACTAGAATACTTATTACTTTCAGCAGTAAACTTGCTTCACAAAAAATCGTGTGCCTTGACTGCCAAGTTAATTCAGATAAATACTGAGTAGAGAGACTGAAATGCTGGATGGATTTTTGACTGCTGTCTAATTTTTAAAATATATATTATTTACTTCTCCTTTGGTCACCACATAGAGCCCTACTGTACATGTCTGGGCTCTGGCTACTGAATTTTATGGACAAAAAGGAGAGCACAGACCATTCATCATAAATACCATCATTGTATATTTTGTTACCATAGCATTTTCTCTGTCTGTGTGTCTGCCCCTCTCTCTCCATGTATTTCTATGAGTGTGCCATCTTTCTGGAGGAGAATTCTCAGTGACTTAAATTGCGTCAGCCATAAATGTTTTAAGTTTTATTACATTGTTTGGCATAATTTATGTACAGACCTTTAAATATTATAGGTAACTGAATTTATCGTGTAAGGTAATTTTGTTGAGGGTGAATTCTCTAACATTTTATTCTATGCATAAATATAGTGCATGCAATGATGCATGCATTAATTTCTCTACTACTCAAGTTCAATTCAGGGTTCAATTTAAGATGTTGAGTTTTTTCTATAGTTTTTCATGGGTTATGTGGCAGTTCCCTGAGGGAACGTCACTCTCCCCAGGATCTGCTGTAACATTTCAGGTCACCTGAGATGCTCAAGCTAACAGAATAGTCCTGGGGTGATATCTTGACCCAACTGAACTTCAGGTCAAAATTCTCATTGACTGCAATAGGGACCTGGGTTTCACCCCTAGTATTTAAACACATTTGAAACTGGCAGTGAGCATGCTGCATTGCTGACCCCAGTCTACGAAATTGGCTTCTTGACACACCTCAAGTCTCTTGACATTTAGGGCACAGTGCAAGGCTCTTGTCTCGTCTTCAGCATCTTTTTGGGGAAACAACTGGAAATTGCTTTGTTTGAGGGGATGTCCCATGTTCTTTACTTCTCATAAAAGAGGTAACAATATGCATCTTGTTATAGTTTTTATATGTGCCATGAGATGAAATTGGGCACATTTTTTGTAAATGTGGAAGAGAAAAATTAAATGAAACAGTAATATATTCTGAATAAATTTAGACTCTAGTCTGTGCTTTTGAGTGCTAATGTGGAAGCCATACAAGTCAGGTATCAACCCTAGATATTGAATAAAGAACACAACAGGCCAAATTTTCATACTTGAGTGTTTAAAGTTAGGTACCTACATTTGTATTGAGGTGCCCAAATCCCGATTGAGGATGCCTCTGATATCTATGGGCCAGACTTTCAAGGACACTGAACATGTGTAGTTCCCATTGATTTTAATAGGAACTGCAGTTTTCTCTTACCCTTTTTCAGTCTTGTATATTTGAGGGCAGGGACTGTCCTGTTAAGCTCTTTAAGGCTGTTAAGCTCTTTGAGGGCAGGGACTGTCTTTTATTAGATGTTTGTATCATTCCTAGCGTAATGGGCCCCAATCTCAGCCTCGGCCCGTGGGCATTACTGTAACACAAATAAATAATAATAATTAAATTGCTGCATGTTGTTCTATTGCAGTAGATGCTAAGACACAGATGCAGAGCAAGGAAAGAAAGATCAGTGAGTTTCCATTTTGGCAGTTACCGTAATGGAAAAGTAAACAAACCTCTAACATTGAAAACCTGCCAAGAACCTGGCTGGTACAGGATTGAAAACTGAACATGTCCTGGTAATCCCACGGGAGATGGTAGATTGACGCTCAAATAATGGAGAAAGAAAACATATTTATTCAAACATATATAAATAATCATGGAGACATTGCTCCTTTAAAAAAAGTAGGTATAAAAAATCAACAGCACGAGAACAGTTAAATAGCATTAACTGACTTGTCTTAGTTTTCTAAGTCTGTTTTTCATTTAGGGCTCTGCACCTTTGTTCTTGCTTAGATGTCACATCTTTGGATCAATAGGACATCCACCAATCTAAAACATTAATAATACCAGGCTTACAAGGATTAGAGTGGGTTGAATTCTGCATAGATACTATATATAATCTTTACTTTCTCCCTTGTATATCATAGAACATTATTTGGGCTGTAATATATAGTTTGATGTGTATCATACAAATTAACAAGCTAAAATACATGTTCACTATCAAAAATGAATGAAAATCTTTTGGGAAAGCAGAACTGTTTATTATCACTGTGGTTCTTTTATCTTTGTGATCACAGGAGAGCTTTTAAATCCACAATAGTAATTCATGCCTGGATCAAAACTTTCTAATATCATATGTGTAACATATTACAGCCACATGACTATTTTAAAATATATTTTTAAAGCTTTTATGATTTCTTTTAAAGGAAAAAATGGTATGACAGAACACTGTGCTTGGAAAAGGTACTTAGCAAGCATAATGTTTCTGCTGCTGTGTTCATCTGCATGTGGATCCTTCTATTCTATGGACAATGGACTAGCTTGCCATAACATGTAGTCCAAATCTATTTTTGGAGACTGTATACAAAGGAATAAAGGTGGAGGAGAAATATTTCATTTGTATAAAAATCAGAAGTGAACCCAAGCTGCAAAATTTGGATCTGGCCTTTGAATCGCCAAAGCTTGGAGCAGTTAGAGTCTAGGATTTGTAGAATGGATGCTACATTTGAAATTTGAATCTGGCACAAGTGTGGGGAGATAGGTATTCAGATACAGGGTTTAAATTCAGGAAATCTCTAATAAAATATTGACATTATGCACACTTTAGTTACATTCAGTTTTAAAGCAAAATATTATACAAAATGTAGTGTAAGGAAAATCTGATTCCGAGAGGGGGTAATTTAGTGGTCTAAAAATAAGGTTTGAAATTCCTATACTTCCTAGAACCACAATTTCAAGTTCTGGTAAGATCAATTCAGTCCTTCCTCCTTTTGATGTGAAATGAAAATTAGTTGAGTTCCATGCACTCGGTTGTGTGAGATTTTTTTTTAAATGAGACCTTAAAATTGAGGTTCCGTCTGTTCTGGTTGAACACAAAAGATCTCATGGTATGCCTTCTAAGAGTAAGGTTTTCTAGTGTTTTTGTCCAGTGTCCCCTTACCCTACTCTTGTTCCACCCCAGAAGCAGTTGCATTTCAACCTTCCAGCATGAAAGGTGCTATGTATGATAAATACAAATATTATTATTTATAGTCACCCAGTTCCAGCATTCAGAGGAACACAAAAGACTGCAATCTTGAATCTTAAGATTGTATAAAATGAACTCGCTCTTTTGGCAGTCTCAAAAACTGATTAATCTTGTGCCAATTTTCTGCACTCTATACAATCTAGGGCCTGTCATGAGAATGGATGAATGGTGTGCCGCATTCTGTTCCTCTTGTACGGTTTTTGTCACAAGACTTCAGATCCTGAATGCAGCATGCAATGCTGTTATCCTTCTTGTGACAAAAATTGCATTTGGAAAGTGGCACAAAATCAAAACATTTCTGTGAGGAGGATTGAAAGGGGAGCAAACAAAAGAGTATAAAATGGAAATTCAGTCTCATTGCAGTCAGAATAGCAGGCAGAGAACTAATAATGATACAGATTGTGACTATTGTTCCAAGCTATCTTTTACTCTGCTTTCTTGTGGGGCTCCCGGGAATTTGAAGCCAGGTCTTCAGATCATTTTTTTTCTCCATAATGTAATTCCAAGTGTGTGTAAGCTTTTCAAGTATTTTTGAAGTAGAAAGACTGAAGTTGGACATAGAGGGGTAAATTTTCAAAGCATTGCATGGGAGATAGGCGCACAAATCCCATTACTGCTAATGGGATTTGTGGGCGTATCTTTCAAGCACTACTTTGAAAATTCATTCCATTCAGTTTGTTGCAGTTCAGGAGGAGAGAAATCACTGAGTTGGTTTGAAAAAAGTGTTTTGTTTTTATATTTTGTGTTTTCCACTCTTACATATAAGCACATCAAAAATCAAATACCTTATTGCCTTGCTTCCATCTTTTTTTTCCTGCAGTAATAAATGTATCCAAAAGAAAATAATTAATAATTCTCAGCAGAAGCATCCTTTTCCCCCCCGCTGCTGATCATAATATTTCACTCTTTCACAGCACTCTTTTATTAACTGTATAATAGCAGCATACTAGGCACACTGCAGAGGGGTTAAAAAATAAGAGCCCTGTCCCAAACAGTTAAGAATCCAAATGTGAATTAACATGTAAAGAGCCAGATAGCACCAGGGAAATACTGCCCTACGTGGTGAGGAACCAACCTTCCCTAGCATCATGTCTCAGAAAAGCAGAAAAACACAATCTGTCCTGTATCTCTCTGGCATGCGGAAGGAGCGTGCCGGGTATTTCCTCCCTAAGGGAGGGGAGCACTATGCTCTTCTCTCTGAAAACAATAAGCTACACCATAGAGAAGATGGCAGAAGTAGGGACAAAGCTCTGGCCCCACCTTTCTCATGCCCCTGACTTGTGCCCCAGGGAATGAAGATGTGACAATTACAATTGGTAATTGTATTTGTGAGCCAGCCCCTGTATTGGGAGGACAGTGGGTGACTTCTGGCACCCTTGTGTCCCCATTGCGCCATTCATATGGCCCAGAGGTAATTTAGCCCTAAATAGGTGTGGGTTTCCATATTTCATGAAACATTTCTCACAACATTCTTGTGTAGTAAATAAATATGGTCTCCCTCTTTCTCACTCGTGCGCTCTCTCTCTCTCTCTGGAAAGATTATAGATAAAAAACTGTAACTTGTAAGATGTTTAGCTACAGTACCATGGTGATAGTACAGAATAAAAACATAGGTAAGTAGTATTCTGAACCTCATTCCGCTAATAGGGATGTTGAGACATCCCCTGATTTTACTCCCTGTAGCATTGCGGTAACATCTCTGTATTCAGTGGAGTTCTCCAGTTTAACACAACATTCAAATAGGAACTGAATATGGCTCTAGGCGGTTAAATGACTTGG
Source organism: Lepidochelys kempii (assembly GCF_965140285.1). NCBI lineage: Eukaryota > Metazoa > Chordata > Testudines > Cheloniidae > Lepidochelys > Lepidochelys kempii. Next base: position 29,042,457 of record NC_136387.1, read on the forward strand.
CCAATGACGCATGATGCATGATACAATACAAAAAATACAAAAAGGTTGCATGTGCTGATAATGCTTCAAATAACACCAAATGTATGTTTAATTTAAATGTATTAAAGCAGTTAGTACATGTTAAATAACTTACCAGTCTTATGAGAAGCATATTATTGAGGTTTAACAACTGTGGGGGAAAAAAATCATCTATTAGTTGTGAAAACAAGTATAGTTAATAAGCAGTTATCTTATTTACATATTACAATGGTCATATTAAATCTAGATCAAATGATAGATTTAGGAAATCATACTTTAAACTGCCCTGTAAGGAACAATCCTGCACTGGCACATGAAGGACTAGGTGACATAATAGGTCTGTTCCAGTCTCTGACTTCTCTGATGCTGTGAAAGTGCAATTCAGATGTTTCACATGAGCAAGTTTGGTAGAGTTCTTAATCACCTAACCCTGCAGCCTGATTGCATAGCTTCCCTAAACAATTGGCATTTCTCAAGTAAAAGAATATGCCTAATAAAACAATTTGATTGCTGTGTCTAAAATGTATCTCTTAAGAAAGTATAAACTGTGTTAGTTGTGTTAATGAAGTCTGCTAGCAGATTGTTTTTTTAAAAAATACTTATTCACCTCTCCCACAACCAGAATTGACCCTACTCTTCTATTAAACACATAGAGTAAGTGTTTATATGTGAGTGAGAACAAATTTCAGCACTGGATTGAGGAACTTGCAATAAGTGGGGTCTGGTATACTGCATTCCCAGCCTGTAAAAATGTCCTAATGCTAAGACACAAGGGCATCCAAGAACCTAACTGCCTCTGGAAAATGATCTGTGGTATTAGGACCTATGGATTTGCTGGGAAGGGTCTGTTCAAGCATTTGTCAAGGCAACAGGACTGGTGAATGAGCAGGGGAGTGTTTTGGTGCCTCAGAGCACATCTAGGGGTTAAGACTCAAGAGAAGGCAGCCAGACTGGTGAATGGAGCTGAAGAGTGTGTTTTTGCTGCAAGGCACTGGGGCAGGTGAAAGCTGCAAGGAGAGCAGACATTATAAACAAAAGTGGCCTGAGTTTGGGGGCCAGGCTAGATTCCCTGGGTGCCCCCACAAAACCATAATGACAGACCTGACAGCTTTATCTTATTCATGTCAGGCATCACACCTAGCAGAATAGTTTTTCCCTCTGTTTGTGTGACACAAATAAGTGCAAAAAGGGACACAAACACACATGCAGTGCTCCTGAACCTGTTCCTTATTATTACTGTTATTGAGCTGTAAATAGTGCTCATTAGTCTGTGATATCTTGAAAAGACCCTGATGAAACCTAATTCTCTGTTAACAAACTATTTTATTGTGATACTCTATGAAGAATAACAGGGAATCTTACCCCAAGAATCTGAAAGAAGAGCAGAGAGATATTTTATCTGGCATTGTAGTGCAGGGGATATGCAGTATCCTCCCATTACAAAAAAAAAAAAAAGAAAAAGAAAAGCACACCTATTGCTTATCCTAGAAATGTTTGCCATGTGCTAGGTAAATATATAGAGAGAGATATATTTTAATGACAGAGTACTAATTTCTCCATTTGGTTATACTGGAGCAATCCCTTTGTTTTAAGTGGGTTACACTGATGTAAATGAGGGAGAAGAACTTGGATCATAGATTCCAAACTTCCTTAGGCTGAGTCTCATTTACATTGCCAAAGGGGTATAAAGAGACCTTAGTGTAACTAAGAATCATGGCCTCTCCATTCAACGTCTGACTTGGAGACAGTTGCCTCCTCCGTCATTTAACAAGAGAAGTCAAATATTCTGCTCTTCCTCCAGTTACATATTGACACTGCTGATCCTTAAAAAATCCTCTGCTCCTCATTGCCCTATCTGTAAACACAGCTGAGGGCTGACTGCCATGTGTACACAAACCAAAGACAATGTCACTCTCCATATAACTTCTAATACTTATTGATTGGCTTTTGTCGGGTTTATTCCGTTGCCACCCATTGTGTGTGAGAAAATGTTTAGTCATGCCCCACAAGGCTGTAGTGCCCTGTACACAAAGGACACAGAATCTGCTTCAAGAGCTGCCACTGCCTTACTGAACCTAACGCCTCTCTGGACTTTTGCGCAGAGTCTGTTAGCTGTGCATCACTGTTACCAGTCTTGTTCCTGCTTTCTTTTTTGTCAGCTTTTTCATGAGCATTCATATGGCCATTTATTTTATTTTAAATTTTGGGGGGTGGAATTTATCCATCCATTCAGGTGTTTAGAAGGCAAACATCATTGTAGTATTTGAGCACCTTAATGCTCATCTCTCTTTAAATGAACGGAAGCCCTGGCTAGACTCAAGCATAATGGTGTCAGGCACTTGTGCAGATTTTCTCCATACAGTTCCTTCATTGCCTCTCTCTCTTGACCTTATGAACCCTTGCTATTCCCGTCTTGGGCCTCTCTTGAGGAGAGAGTGACAATCGTGATAAATTGTACATCCATTTTGTAATGCGGGCAAGTAATCCCTTGGGACTAGGCCTACCACACTCATTTCATTTGTGACTTGTGTCAGACTTGAACCTGTTTCTCCAGAGAGAAAATGCTAAAACACTAACCCACTGTGTCTTCTAGCCCTCCAGCAACTGGCCACTAATGAGCAATGTGAGTTCAACAAAGACCAGTTTTTGACATACATAGGTTTATGTTGCTGTGGTTAAACAAGAATATCTGCAGTTAAGAATCATGTTTCTAAGCTTAGTAATTATTGTCATTTAATAGGAATTGAACTTATATTTAAATTCAGTTTTTTACAAAATCATTGTGCCTGGATTCGGTTATCATGTTTTTTGTAGCTATCAGGATGTTTATTTGTTAGGACAAAAATACAAAACTTCCTTCGGTTCATATGAGTGCTTCCATGAGTTGAGACAATATGCAGATCAGGTAAAAGTTCAAAATAGAGAAATTTCCCTTAGCGTATGTACTCCAGAATTATATGCCACTATATGGCTTATTAGAAGTCTCTTCCTTCCCTAGAGCAGTGGCATTCAGGGAAGTCCTTGGCAGTATGGTTTTTGTAACAGGAAAATTCAATAGGCCTTATTTTGAACTCATGCTGGTGTCAGGAGTAATTTCACTAAAGTCAATGTTAAATTGGTACAAGGTCAGAAGTGAAGCTCACAGTATTTCTGGTCTCCTACATGAGAATAACCCACAGTAGACAATGGGTCTATGGTATTTATTCTGTAATTCTTTTGTTGATATAAATTTGATGGACCAGCTTCTGCTCTCAGTCACACTGGAGTGAATCTGGAATAATGTCATAGAACTAACTAGCATTAGCTAGATTTAAACTGACGCAGCTCAGAGCAGAATTTGACCTGGAGTTTCTAAAAAGTTACCCCACCTTGGGATGCAGTTATGCTTGACCACTGTTGGCAAATGTAATGATCTGATAAATTTGCCTATGTAAAACTTAAGAATTCTGGTTGATTTTATGAAATTGCTGTATTATTGAATTCCTCAGTGTATGATGAACCAGCCATTTACAGACAGGGCTGATGTCTCCCAGCTAGGGAGCTGTGAGCTAGAGAGCTGTGACAGCAGCAACAAAGAGTCCTTACCCTGAATAGTCTTCCATTAGGCACCCTAGAACAATGGCGTGAGTGCAGTCTAAAGGCAACTAGTTCTAACCAGGTTGTCTGCAGGCGGTGTGGTTGGAGCAGTGGAAAATACCCAGCAGAAAAGAAGAAACAAGGTATTAGAACAGGTTTTTAAAAACACAGCCTCTGTAAGATTCAGGAGAACACAATGGTACATGCACTCTGAGCTGAGGAACCTTCTGACTGCCAGACTTGAACAAGCTAAAGGCAGCTTGGTGCATGAACATGGAGAGTCCATGCCTGGAAGAGAAGGCTTAGCCGAGTAGTAAGGTCCAGGATAGAGCATCTAGGACCCTGAAAAGACACTGACCAAATCCCAGAGGATGCACAAGAGGAGTGAGGAAACTGAGGCAGGGATTTGCATGAAGGTTTTGTTTTTCCATAGAACTGTATATCTCTTGTGGTATCTAAAAGTAAAGTGTGGTTGGTTTAGAAATTCCTCTGCAAAGGCTGTCTCACTTGCTTCAACTGTCATGTGTCCCTGAAGGGCTAAACTGTAACTGAGAGTGGAGCTCTGGGGAGAGTATGCTTAAGTGACTGGGCTGTGTTGGGAGATCAGCACTGGTCCTAGGTGATCATGGGGTCCCACTCCCTGGAAGTAGTACTAGACAGAGAGTCTGTGCCTGAGAAGTGTGCCCAAGAGTCCAGAGCTAGAGGCTGTGGTTGGAGCCTCCCCATGTCCAAAGGGGTCCACCTAAGATTGCCAACTTTCTAATCACACAAAACCGAACACCCGAGGCCCCGCCCCTCGCTCACTACATTCCCCCTCCCTCAGTGGCTCGCTGTCCTCCACCCTCACTCACTTTCACTGGGCTGGGGCAGAGGCTTGGGTTGCGGGAGGGGATGAGGGCTCTGGCTGGGGGTGCGGTCTCTGGGGTGGGGCTGGGAATTTGAGGGGTTTGAGGTGCAGGAGGGGGCTCCAGGTTTGGGGGGGCTCAGGGCTGGGGCAGGGAGTTGGGGCACGGGCTTACCTCATGTGGCTCCCGGTCAACGGCGTATGGAGGCTAACACAGACTGCCTGCCTGTCCTGACACCGTGTTACGCGCACCCCGGAAGCGGCCAACAGCAAGTCCAGTGCTAGTAGGTGTGGGGGGTAGGAGGCGCCGCATGCTGCTCTTACTTGCAGGCACCGCCCCTGCCACCAACTCCCATTGGCCAGTCCCCCCAGGCCGAGGAGCCGGACCTGCTGGCTGCTTCCGGGGCGCAGCGTGGTCGGTGGTGTTGACCGGAGCTACCAGAGTCCAGTAATTCCAGTCTTGGAAACTGGACACCTGGTCACCCTAGGTCCAACACAGCTGACTGGTGAGCATCCACAAAGGGTAGCTCCACCTGGACTGTAGCAAAAAGTAACAGCATGTCAGTGGTGAGGAAGATTAAGCCCCAGCATCAGTTTTCTCAGATGTAGTTTTTAAAGAACCAAAGTAGACCACAGGAGAAGTATAGGCACTCATTGGGCCAAATTTCACTGCTGGTGTAAGTGTGCACAACTTCTGAATATATCCCACTTTTTCTAATTACGAATGTATTCCTTTGCTGCAGGCATTCTTGTCTGATTAACAGTACAAAAGGTTAATCATATAAATTTACCATCTCAGGGTCTTTTGAAGCTTGAGAGAATAGATGGCTTCTTTCTGTCACTACTCAGCTGCTTCTCACAGCTGCAATATACAATACCAAAGTGTAGTTTTTCTCCCAGACCCATAATACAACCAAATTCCCATACAGTATTCTTAGCAGAAGATGAATATGTCTCCTGTTTACAAACGGGCTTACTTTTCTTAGTGGAAGTTCATCATGGATGTAAGTGCTAGATAGATGGGACATGCAGAAGATTGTCATCTTCTCCCTGTTGTCTCTATAGAGGCCTATGGTAGACATGCAAATCCCAGCCCTGTTAGGAGTGATTTATAATTGCTCCTTCCTAATATGCATCTATGATTAAAGCACAGAGCAGCAGAGTTTATTAATGAAATCCTGGCATACTTGGAAGCAGATGGATCAGGGTTTGTCTTAACACCACGTTAATAAGATCTTTTTTAATTCCTTTTTTGAATTTACCTGGTAGTTATAAATTAGCAAATATACTACTCTTGGAAAGACTAACCACTAGTTGTGTTTTCCTTATCTCTTTCTCGTAAAAAAATAATGCTTCTTACTTGAAGCAATAGACTTTCATCTCTTAAAGTAAATGACCTATATTTAAGGTAACAATTGTAAGAGAAAATTAGATACAATTTTGAACAGAAACAGCTTTCTGAGTGTTACTTCAGCATAGATACTATGAGTCTGATAGTCCCTTATCTAGGTTATTCCCACTACAGGCTCTTAAATTCATTGAAGTCTCACTCATTCTTTGTGTAGATTGATCCATCCAGACCAGTAAAAGTGTGTTGAGCCCTGAAACCTGCACATCACTACCAGAGGCAAGGACCATCCGTACAAAAGTCCTGTACTTCCTCATTACTGCCAGGCCTTCTCCAGGTCCTCTGAAAGCAGCAGTGTAGCTTTCATGCTCACAGCTCAGAAGGGGGGAGACCACATAAATTAATGATCACTTGGTCATTATTAGCTGGCGCCAGTCTGGCCCATGTGCTTAGTGGAAAGATGGTGCCATGGAGAGCAGCTGCTCCCCTGCCTCTGGCCTGCTTCCCTGAACACTGTGGAGACCAAACCCTGCAGAGCACTTTCAGAGGGGTTTCCAAGAGGTTGAGAAGCAATGGAAAGCATGCTGCAGAGCCTGCAGCTCCATTCCATAGCCACTCAGTTGGGACCATTGGGTTCTTTTATCCTTCTGTATGGGGGCATGTGTTGTTCAAAGCTTTTATTTTTAATCTTAACTTGGAGCCGTCATGCCTATATTGATACTCTACATTCAGAGATAACTGCATGAATCATTTTCTATGCATTACTAATTACCTTTCCTGTGATCATTTTTTTTTTCTTACTGATCCCTATGTCAAATCTGTGAGCATATTGTCATGCTGGCTCTCAAGTGCTGGAGATGTGTTTTATTGGACACTGTCTATCTGTTTGTGACCATTTTAATTCTACGGTGGATGCTTGTAATTTGGTGCATTGTCACTGAGACCTGATGTGGCAGAACTGAGCTATTAAAGGGACCATAACTAAAGTGTGGTGTGTGGTCCACAAAATAATGGTGAGCCCCTCCTGCTGCTGTGCCATAGCTAGCGGAAAGCGTTCTCCTTGATGCTGTGTACGTTCTTTTGAGTGGCATCAGTGATGATCGTGGACAGACAAATAAAATTCGCTTTGTTGGCATTTCAAACACAGCAGGAAACAAAATGAGCCACAGGGCTCTTATATGATGAAAGTATGGAAATTTATGCAAGTAACTTACATTTATGCAAGGGGAAGATGTGTATATAAATGTCTATTGCAGCACCTGAAGGATGCACCCCAAGTCCTTGCCAAACAGACAAGACAAAAAAGTATTTTCAAGTGTGTAATCTGATAACACAGTCAAGAGCAAAATCAAAATAAAAGCTGCTGATGTCAGTTTAAATATATGAAAATAAACACTAAATAATCCAGTGAGGAAATTCTGTTTGGGATCAATTGTGCTTTAGTGTATTTTAGATCTAATATAAGTTTATACTTCAGGAAGTATCACACTTCGTATTAAAAAATGTCATCTCTTTTTAACTTACTCTTTTAAGAAATTTGTATAATTTGGGGAATATTGAGAAACAAAGAGCTTGCTCCCAGTGTCTAAAATTGCTTGTCTGTATGTTTTTGTTTGTCCAGAGATGGATGATACGTTTTCCCATCGTGTTTTGTTATTTACTGTCCATGGTAAATGAACAAATATAAACCAAGTCAATGTGAGCCTGCTGCTTTTTTTAACACGTTAATTTGACCCTGGAACAAGCTGTTTTTACAACATCTTCTTGAAGTGGTTTAATTGAAAATGGCTGCTGCCCCTCCCATTGACTTTTTAATTTATGTACTGTATAGTTATTTTTCATTACTTTGTCTCTCCTGCAGCAATGCATCTGCTCGGACTAAACTGGCAATTACAGCCAGCAGACGGACACACCTTTAACAATGGGATAAGAACTGGATTGCCAGGGACTGATGATGTAGCAACAATGCCATCTGGAGGCAAAGGTGAGGTTACAGCTGCATCTTTTGCAGTCTATGGTCTTGGAAATTCAAGCCAGACTTTTCTCATGGTGCTGTTTGTAATAAATGTACTTCAGGAAGAGGTATGCAAAAATATTTATTTATGACCTCTACATTCTGCTGCAGTAATCCTATACTGACCTGGCTCTTTGCCTGGGTATAACTATCCAAATGCCTTCTCTACCTGTAGTAATTCACAAAAATCTTTAGACCCTGGACTCCAAGATACTAAATAAAGAGAATACTACCAAACATCCCAGGAAAAAGAAAAGGCTAGACACAGCATCAAAAAAAGAAATACACTATACTGTCTGAAAGGAAAGTGGAGAGAGCTTTGGCCCCTGCTGGGACCACATTTTACAATCTTGTCCTGATTTAGGCAAAGCTCTTATTGAAGTTACTGGGAATGCTGCCTGAGTAAGGACAGCAGAATTTGACTCCCTAGTGAATAAGCTTCCCGTTAATATTAGTAAAGGGCAGTAGAGGAGATTATTGAAGGAGTCATGCTCCATATTATTCCAGGGAGAAAATAGAGACAATGGATGATAACTGGGGGTGGAGTAGCAGGCAATAAGGAAGAATGCAGCATGAGAACAGCACATTATATAGTTAAGAGAGTAACAAATTCAAGAGAGCATATTTCATGTACTGGCTTGTAACAACCTTTGTTCAGAAACGAAAAACATACGTCTTTTTCTGTATGACTGAGTGCAAAACTTCCTTTTGCTCTATTTTTATACCCCTCTTTTTATTGATTATTATAGTGATGTTATTAGTAATAATCAACACTGATCATTGTTTCAAAGCATTTCACAGTTCGCTCTCAGATTGCCCTGTGAAGCAAGAAGGTCAAATGAGCAAACTGAGACACTGAGAGGAGGAATGACTTGTGCAAAGCTACAATATTAGTCAGTGGAAGTATTTTGGATACAGAACAGAACTGTGTGGCTCCTCTGACCTGTAGTTATGGTGTTGGAATGTACACTATCACTGATCACTCCTGAGGTGAATGATATTGCAATGGGGGTGCCCACTGCTCACATAGAGTAATAGAGTAGAGTAGGAAGTATAGAAAAGCTGGATCTGAGGTTAATGCCTGGGACTGGGAAGCAGGAGAGCTGAATCCAATTCTCAACTGTGCCATATTCCTGTGGTGAATCCTTAGGCATGCCTTTGTGCCTCAGTTTCCCCATATGTTAAACAGAGGTATTAATATTTACCTCACAAGGGTGTTGTGAAGGTGGACTTATTAATGGTGGCAAAACACTTTTAGTTCTTCAGATGAAGATGTATGGGCTTTCAGAGTTGCTGAGCACCTTCAGCTCCTGCAGAGTTAATCTGAAGTTATAGTGCTAAGCACTTCTAAAAATTAAACCCTAAGTACAATGCAGAATTGTCATATTATATCACTGTTACATTTTGTCCAGTGTGTACATGAGTGAGAGTCCCTATGTTACTAAATAGAAACATGAAGATCTTGTTGCTTTTACACGTTTTACTAAAGTGACTTGTTAATGTGAAATGTTAATAAAACCTTTGAAAAACAACACATTTAGGTAAGTATCCTTCTACCATTAAATATAATGAATGGCAGAATGTCTGAAATGTAATGAATGACAGAAAAGCAGACCCTGATAGCAGAGAGGGTGTGAGAGGTTTTCTCCCCGCTCCCTTCATTTATATAATTTAAAGTTAATATTGCTAGTCCAGCACTTTTTAGGAAAGCATCTGGCAGCTTTTCACATAACAGCCATTTCAGGTCTGCCCTTCCTGGCTGTGCAGAGTGACCTTTTATAATTGACATGGCTCAGGATGAAGCCAGTCTTTTTAAAATATTGGTCTTCCAAAGAAACCTTTAACCCTTCGTATGAAAACAGCCACTTACATGCAAGCTGTGTCATCACAGCGGGCAGGCCATTTAAAGGCAGTGCCACTTGTGGCAGCTGGAGGGGGGGAGAAGTTGCAGGGAGGGGAGGAACAAGCAGATATTTCTGACTGATCTGTCTATCTCTTATCCCTGGGCTAAATTCTGCTCTGAGTTTCAGCAGTGTAAATCCAGAGTAACATAAATGATTTCACTAGTGTACACTGGCATAACTGAGAGCAGGAACTAGCTTTTTGATAATAAAATCATAATTCTTTATATTTATACACTGTAGCTCAGTGGAGGCTGGTGATGTCTGAACATGCTATAGCTAAATGAAAACAGGGCATGCTTACTGTTGCCTTAGAGTCCCAACGCTCATTTAAAAACTGGGGGATTTGAGGAGGAGGGCAAAGGGAAACTTTATTCCTTCATGCAGGTAGCAATGCAGGTTCTCTCCATAATACTGAAGTGAGCACTGGGTGATCTGACTATCTAACTCCATATTGCCAGGTAGAAATGTAGTGTGTGGGTTACAGGTCTTGTCCTCAAGCCATATCCTGCAATCAGCAGCAAGTACAAGCCATGGATGCACATGCTTAAAGAATCAGTAAACTGCACCCACTCCACAGTGAATGCTCTTTGCCAGGAATCCTGCTGTGAATGACAAGCATCTGTTTGCAGAAGCTGAGGATCTGCCCTGTAGTGTTTTTGTATACAAAAACAGTCTACAAATATTTCAAGGGAGTGAAAAAACTGATGATGGACAGATATAATTTAGCAGAGTAAAAAGAACTGGAATAATGGGGTGAAACTAATATAGGGGAAATATTGGCTGAATATCAGGAAAAGCTTCCTGACACTGAGGTCTATTAACCCTGTAGAACTGTCTCATAAGGAAATTGGTGGAAGCTTGGGACAATTAAAACTTAGACCGGGCAAACAATAATCACTGTACATTAGGGAATAAGCCTGCCATGGCAGAGCAATAGATTAAATGACCAATTAGAGCCTTTCCATTTCTGGATTCTCTGAGTCTATGCCACATTGTGTCTTCAGTTTTAAAAATACTTTGGATGCTAGACACACATCTCCATAAAATGGGGACCTGCCATGTCCTTCATAACTGACAGAATATACTGTGTGAAAATCAACCTTAATCATCCCTCTCTAAAAAGGTAATGTTTTATATAAACAAAATTCCTTGGTCTGAGATTTAGAAAACCTTTCATTCTTTTATGACCTCGTAATACATCTTCCCTAGTGTTACCACAATATTTTCTGTTTTATGTTACTAAAATTTACGGATAAATGACACACTGCCTTGACTTATCATTCTAAATATAATTATTATTGATTGCATTATGTCATAATATTCCATTGTACTCGGCACCGTACAAACACATAATAAGAGACAATCTCTGCCCCAGAGATCTTACAGTCTAATAGTCATGGTAGACAAAGATTTGATCCCTCATAGGCTCATTCAAACAGACAATCAACATATAAGGGCAATAAATTAAGTAACCACCTCCATTTTCCCTAAATTATACTGTATTTAATCATTTACTTTGATAATGTTTTAGTCAAGATACACCATGTTTTGCTGTGCAGGTTAATGTTATTAGGCGGCTACTGGGTAAATATACTGTAGGAGCAAATTAAAATGCAAGCAAGCAAAAATGCTGTAATTTGAATGCCATACAGGATTGCGTACCTAGTCTTCATAAATGCTCACATGCTGTGTTCCATCTTTGGAGGTGGATTGGGAAGGCAATGTAACCTGTATGATTTGATGTCTTAGTGGAAACAACGCTTTTGATTAAAATAAGAGACAACAGAATGTATAGGAGGTATTTTGTTTTATGTCATTTTGTTAGTGGCTGCAGCAGTAGTTTGTATAATTAAAGTCTATCTTGGTTACCTGTGTTATACCAACCGGAATGAAAGATGCATGTGGTGCTGCAAAAATTACTCACAGCATAATGTGTATTTTTTCTTGATTAAACATGCTGAACTCATAAATCTTAATTACATCTGCAGTGAAATGGTTTGCTAATAGTTCTGAAAAGGATGAGTCTTAACATACTATATCCACCAGAGCTTAGAGTTGTGTTTAGATTTTTAAATGAAGCAGGGGGTTAGTGGGATGCCTATACTACCTAAACTCTTAAGGCCAAATTGTGCTTTGCCACAGTCAAACCCTTCAGAGCAGCCCTGGGCAGAGATTCTCCTTCCAGAGTTCCTTTCCAAACTAGTCCATGATCTCAGTTCCCTTCCCCCACGATGATATAGGCATGGGTGGTTAACCCACAAACTCCATGGCTCAGTCAGTCCTGGGGGCCCTGTCCCTGCTCTTGGCACCTTGAGAGTGTGGCTCTAGACTCTTGCCATCCCCAGGAATCTGACCAAGCCATGTCCCACCCTCCGTGCAGCTCCCCAGACTCATGGAGGTCCAAGGATATACGGTGCCTGCTGCAGAGGTGGCTGTCTCACTCATCTACCTAAGCAGAGGCAGATCCACACGCAAGGGTTCCCTCCATGTGTGGAATTAGGAGATGTGACCCAGTTCCTCTTGCAGTACAGCTGCCTATAGGTTGCAAAACTACAGGTAATACAGAGCCTGGAAACGTTGCCTCCTCTTCACAAAACAAGACTCGTTATTACAGGAGCTTCCTTCCTGTCACTGGAGTTCGGGTTGTGTCATATCAGCCTCTCCAGGCTAAACCCATATTTCCTAAAGTAAATTTATTTTATTTCGTTTGAAAAATATAGACTTTCCAGATGGATTTTGAGACAGTGTTTCATTTAATATTAGGAAGCTCTTTGGGGTATGGTTTGTATGGAAGATGCTACCCTGATAAAGTTGCACTGCACTAATATTTCCATTGAAAAGGCTTGTACAGAAATATATCTTTCTAAATAAAATTAAAACTATCTTTTTCTCCTTTCAAAAGAGCCAGAGGGCCCAGCCATTTGATGGACAAAAGGCCAGCTATGTTTTAGGATGAAGATGGTACTCAAACCAGTGTCACTCTTACATTCATGCCTTTCAGTAAAACCCTCAGTGCAATGTATCTTTAACTCAGGCAGTGTCATTCTCACAAACTGTACCCCCAGAACGTTGCAGTGCTAAATAAAGCAAACACACAAATTTAAATAACAACAAACAGGAATGGAATAGGGAAACTAAATGATAAGGGTAGGAAGGAAATATGTGTTTGCAGCTGAAATTTGGTAAGAGATGGAGAGATACAAGAAGACTGTTCCAAACTCAAGAAGTTGCAAAGGAGAAGGCTCTCTCGCCAACAATAGTGGTAAGAACATAAGAGCAGCCATACTGGGTCAGACCAAAGGTCCATCTAGCCCAATATCCTGTCTTCCAACAGTGGCCAATGCCAGGTGTCCCAGGTCATCATCAAGTAATGCATTCCCTGTCACCCATTTCCAGCTTCTGGCAAACTGGGATAGCCATTGGTGGGCCTATCCTCCATGAACTTCTCTAGTTCTTTTTTGAACCCTGTTATAGTCTTGGCCTTCATAACATCCTCTGGCAAAGAGTTCCACAGGCTGACTGTGCGTTGTGTCAAAAATGGTATTTAATGACTGGTATTTAATGCAGATCCATAGCCACCAGGTTAACAAGGCAGATCATTATGGATCCTCTGGAACTGTTGGGCTGCCAAATTAGTGATACATGTTTCCCAATTAGTACAAAACCAAGAATTTACAGGGTCTCCATTAATGAAGTCAACAATTACTACCCTACAGCCTCAGAGTTATTTCCTATTTAAGCATAGGACATTATATATAGCTGACATTAATTGACATTAACCTGATTTCATTCTGAGAGATACAAAGGATTGAATTGACAAGTGGTGTGAACTACCAACTTGAAGTGGTTCCCCCAGTTCAAGGGTGAGGGCGCATTGATGGAATGATGTGGAGAAGCTTGCTCTGCCACTGCCGTGTCGTTGTGTTCTTTGGATAAACAGAGGCTTTCGGAACTGTCAAATTGGCATCTCCAATAAGCACTAGAGCAGACTTTAAAAAATGCACGTAGCAAAATAGTAATTTAACTGGGTAAATAATACACCTTTAAAAATGAATAAGTGTTATTTGGTGGCTAACAAGCTTATATATACAGGTACTTAAATACATGTTTGACTGAGAGATTGGAATAGTTCCTGTGGATTAGAAGAAGGAATATGCATTTAAAACTCTCTTTTATAAAGGTTTATGAAAAAGGAAAATCACAGTAAAAATGTTTAAATAACCATGAGAGATTATGAGATAAACAAGCAAGCTTCGAGACAGCCACTCAGAGCATTGTTAATTCACACCAGGATTTATTTGTTCACAGTGGCAAGAGTTCGTCAGGTTGGCCTTTCCTCTCAGTTTATGTAACATCCAGAACTTCACTTAAATGCAGTTGATGGTCTTTGAAAATGATCTGCAGTGGTCCATCGAGATAGAGAAGAGTCTAAAAATAGAGAGAAGGGGAGAGTGAGTCAGAGGGAGGGATGCACTCTCACTACATTAGGAGGTGAAGAAGACCAAAAGGAACTGCACTATGAAAAAGTTATAAAGTTTACTTAGAAATTCTCTAGAGGCTGTGGAAGAGGCAGAGCTTTTAAGTGGGGCCATTAGTGCAAAATGTGTTACTGTGAATATAGAAGTTGTGGGGGGGGGCAGAGTACAGCATTTTTAGTCCTAAAAATAAGGAAAACCTGATGAAGCCTCAGCCAGCCAGCCACTAAGAGGCTCAATGGTTAGATTGCCATTGCCCCTTCAGAGTTCCCTGTTGTATCATGTTGGGACCAGATTTATTTTTAATGATGTTCATGAGTCAGCAGTGTGCCCTTGTTGCCAAGAAGGCCAATGGCATTTTGGGATGTATAAGTAGGGGCATAGCGAGCAGATTGAGGGACGTGATCGTTCCCCTCTATTCGACATTGGTGAGGCCTCATCTGGAGTACTGTGTCCAGTTTTGGGCCCCACACTTCAAGAAGGATGTGGATAAATTGGAGAGAGTCCAGCGAAGGGCAACAAAAATGATTAGGGGACTGGAACACATGAGTTATGAGGAGAGGCTGAGGGAGCTGGGATTGTTTAGCCTGCAGAAGAGAAGAATGAGGGGGGATTTGATAGCTGCTTTCAACTACCTGAAAGGGGGTTCCAAAGAGGATGGCTCTAGACTGTTCTCAATGGTAGCAGATGACAGAACGAGGAGTAATGGTCTCAAGTTGCAGTGGGGGAGGTTTAGATTGGATATTAGGAAAAACTTTTTCACTAAGAGGGTGGTGAAACACTGGAATGCGTTACCTAGGGAGGTGGTAGAATCTCCTTCCTTAGAGGTTTTTAAGGTCAGGCTTGACAAAGCCCTGGCTGGGATGATTTAACTGGGAATTGGTCCTGCTTTGAGCAGGGGGTTGGACTAGATGACCTTCTGGGGTCCCTTCCAACCCTGATATTCTATGATTCTATGATTCTATGTTTCTAATCTGGGGAGAAAGAGACAGAGGGGCAAAGCACTAGGAGCTCAGTTCCACTCTCAGGTATAATAATTATAACATTACTGGCTTATATTTCTCTAATGCCTCCATTTGGGGATCTTAAAGCACTTTTCAAAAACTAGTGAAGTAAGCCTCCCAGCATCCCTGTGAGGTAGGCCAGTATTTCTGTCCACATTTTGCAGATAGGCTTCAAGAATTTAAACAACTTGACTGGGATCACACAGGAAGGCTGTGGGCAAAGCCAGAAATAGAACCCAGCTCTCTTCACTCCTAGTGCTGTGACTTACCCACACTAATTAATTTGGCACTGAAAGTAAAAAAGCCATATTGCAGATGCTTCACCTTTATGAAATTAATATCTATTTGCATCAGTCGTAATGAAAGGAATGTGCTGCTTTTCTACAAATAACCCACATTTGCATAGATATGTAGGTGCAGGTATCATTTACTTGCACCTGTTGTAGTTATTTTAGGGGAAACATGAATCAATAACATATAATCTCCAGAGATTTAAAAGCTTTGATTACTTAAACCTTTGTGGGAAAGCTTGTTAAATTTGCAAATGCAAGGCTTATCTACACTTACAGCGTTGCAGTGAAGACGCTAATCCACTGTGTCAATGGGAGAAGCCATCTCATCAATATAGCGCTGTCTACACTGGGAGTTAGGTCGGTATAACTGTGTCGCTTAGGGGTATGGATTTTCTACACTCCCGAGAGACGTAGTTATACTGACATAAGTTTGTAGAGGCCAGGGCTTAGAGGCAACAAAACTACAACATGCCATGTGTAACAGTATTGATTAGATCTTTAAAACTGGACATGGGGATACATTTTGCATGCTGGGAAAAGCATTACACAGGGATCTGAATTTAGGCCACTCAGGGTATGTATACGCTGCAGCTGTGAGCAAGATGGCATGCTAAAAATAGCAGCTTGAGCTCTGACCTAAGGGGTAAGGTGGGCTTGTATTAGGATAGCTAGCCTGTGCTAGCAATGTCTACAGTGTTATTTTTAGCACACTCACTTGAGCTGAGCTAGCATGCGTCTGTCCACCTGGACTGGTAGGCATCTTCCCAGCCGCAGTGAAGATAAGTGGGGAGCACAACTAAAAGAGTATATTGAGTTCCCCTTCCTCCTGACCAGTGCTTAGAAGGAGCTGATGAGCTACAGCGGCAGCTCTGTCTACAACTGGACATTGGGTCACCTCATGTGGTAAGGAAAAATGAAGAGTGACAATGGGGTCGTACTAGGAAACCTTCCCTTCAACTTCTCCCAACAACACCTAGTGAAAGGCCACTGTGGTCTGAGAAATGTCAATGTTAGCACCTCAGAACACACAGGTCCACAGGTAAATTGTATTTTTGCCTAATCAGCAGAATCTGCACTAACTTTTTAAGCAGATAAACCACTGGAAGTCTAATTAGGAAAAAGAAGAAAATTTTGTTTTTATGAAATTTTGAGGGAAAGAACTTTATTTTTTATGAATGACATTAATAAAGTAGACAAGGTGGGTGAAGTAATATATTTTATAGGGCCAAGCTTTTTTGATAGAAGAGACAAACTTTCAAGCTCCATGGAGCTCTTCTTCAGGTCTGGAGCTTGAAGACTTGACTCTTTCACCGACAGAAGTTGGTCCAAGAGAAGTTATTACCTCACCCACCTTATCTCTGTCATATCCTTGTACCAACACAGCTACAACAAGACTGCAAACCATTAATAAAGTAGTTTGCCAGTAGGGGACATATCTAGAGCATTAAGGCCAAAGCTCCTATGCTCTTTCCCCTTGATGGCCGAAAATTTTGCCTCAGTTCACCTAACCTGCTGTGTTTGGCTGCTAGTCAAGTGGGCTGGTACAGCATACTGGTAAGAAGTGGCCACTGGTACCGGCCTGTACACAGCCCACACGCTGCCCCTTTCCCGCCCCCCGCAAGGCCGCCGACGGTGGTTTGGCGGGGGGAAGGGGGGGCAAAAGGGGCAGCTGCCCAGGGCCTGGCAATTTAAAAGGGCCCAGGGCTCCTGGCCACCGCGGCCAGAGCCCCAGGAGGCACGGGCTGGGCAGTGTGGAATGGCTGGCTGGGGGAGGCTGCCCCCAGCCCCTCCCCTTCCGCCCAAAGCCCTGCCCCTTCCGGAAGCCCGGAGTTGGGCCCCGTACCAGTAAGTAATTTATCTGACTTTCACCCCGGTGCTAGTGAACTTTGAAAATGAAACACCCACACCTGGAAACACAAAGCACAGTTTCCTGAAGAAAAATTGAAAAGGTCAGGGCTAAATTCAACCAAAAGTCTTAAAACTGGAGCCTCAGTGGGAGGTATGTCCTTTATTAGTGGTAGTAATTAAATGTACTTGTAAAGTTACAATTTAAGGGAATGTAGACTCAGCAGATTGGGAAGCAAGGGTTATTAGCAGAAGTCATTGATAGCTCAAAACCATAATTATTTTCTATCATTTATGGTGCAGTGTATAAGTTGCTTTAATAGACTATGCAGCAGTAATCTGCAGGAGAGACTGGTCTTCTTGCAGTTCAAATGAACTATGAGCTAATAGCACTGGTTACAAAATGAATGGGAATGAGATATAATGGCTTAGGCAATATACAGAATTCAGTTTTATTTTCTGTAGATAAAAATATGTGATGCAGAGTAATCTCTAAAGCAGATTTATGCAAAAAGCATTCTAACTTGTATTAAGTTTTAAAACTATTCTAATAAGGCTTCATTTTTTATAGCTTGTTTTGTGGTATAATTTTATTGTTTCCTATTTTTGAGTTTTACATGAAATATAGTAACATTTTCAGAACTGATTATCAGATAATGCCTTTTGTGGATCAGTGTCATTTTTTATCATCCTTCTTGTTTAACTGGTTCAAATATTAGATACCTGTTATGGAAATGTACAATATCTCTAAATTTACATGAGTATTCTTCCATAGAGGTATAGCATCTGACTGTACTGGAAAATTGATTAGTAAAATATTGCCTTTAAAAACCCGCAGTTATAATCTTAGGGCATGTAATGAACTACCTGAAACTATCATTTCCTAAGTATTGACTTCACAGGGGAAGTTACAATTGCCTAATAAATAGTCTATCTGATGCAAGTGGGGGCACCAATGATGGGAAAAAGTGTCAAAATTCTGAAGTGGATTTCAGCACACTGGAATCTCTGATCGTCAGAGGCTGGTCTGGGTTCCAGACCCAGCATCCATAGTACAATGTATAGCTTTCAAACAAGCTACATTGTAAATTACAGAAAGAAAAGGAGTACTTGTGGCACCTTAGAGACTAACCAATTTATTTGAGCATGAGCTTTCGTGAGCTACAGCTCACTTCATCGGATGCATACTGTGGAAACTGCAGAAGACATTATATACACAGAGACCATGAAACAATACCTCCTCCCACCCCACTCTCCTGCTGGTAATAGCTTATCTAAAGTGATCATCAAGTTGGGCCATTTTCAGCACAAATCCAGGTTCTCTCACCCTCCGCCCCCCCCCCCCCACACACACACAAACTCACTCTCCTGCTGGTAATAGCCCATCCAAAGTGACCACTCTCTTTAAAATGTGTATGATAATCAAGGTGGGCCATTTCCAGCACAAATCCAGGTTTTCTCAACCCCCCACCCCCCTCCAAAAACCACACACACAAACTCACTCTCCTGCTGGTAATAGCTCATCCAAAGCGACCACTCTAAGGTCTCTAAGGTGCCACAAGTCCTCCTTTTCTTTTCTCCCTACAATGTGCATGATGATCAAGGTGGGCCATTTCCAGCACAAATACAGGTTTTCTCACACCCCCCCCCACCCCCATACACACACAAACTCACTCTCCTGCTGGTAATAGCTCATCCAAACTGACCACTCTCCTTACAATGTTTCATGGTCTCTGTTTATATAATGTCTTCTGCAGTTTCCACGGTATGCATCCGATGAAGTGAGCTGTAGCTCACGAAAGCTCATGCTCAAATAAATTGGTTAGTCTCTAAGGTGCCACAAGTACTCCTTTTCTTTTTGCAAAGACAGACTAACATGGCTGTTACTCTGAAACCTGTCACTGTAAATTACAGGACTCTTTTAGGGCCTGATCCAAAGCATATTGAAGTCAGTAAAAATGTCCAGTGGCTTTGGATCAGTCTCTTATATGTTCATGAAGAAATTCAGCTTGAAAAAAGCATAAAGCAACTAATTAAGTGATTTGGCACTTCGTGTAATGAGTTAGGACACTTGGAAGGCGTGTGGACTCATTTGTGGGTCTCTCTATCTTCATTCCTCATGGCTCCTGCCATGTTAAAAATACTACTTCTCTAGTACTTCCTGCAGCACTGTCCACAAAGCAGAACTACTACTACGCTGTGACACATTTGGAAGTTTCACAAACAAGCTTCTGCATGGTGGGTCACTGGGTTATTTGAGGGTACTTGAGCAGTAGATGTGGTTGATAGGCATATAAATATCTTCACTCTGAATGCAAAAGATTATTTGCAGAAGAGACAATTTTTAAAACTTGGGATTTGTCCACATTTTGTCATTGTTACTTAAAGCAGAAGGGTGGTCTAGTTCTTGAAGCAGATGATTGGAAGCCAGGATTCCTGGGTTCACTTCCCATCTCTGCCACTGATTCTGGGTGATATTGCACAAGTTATTTAGTTTCTCTGTATCACGTTTCCCTATATGCAAGATGAAGGTGATACTACTTGAACTGCAGTGTTGTGAGGTTTAATTCATTAATGTGAGTAAGGCACTTTGAGATCCCCTGATGAAAAACTATAGATCTGCAAAGTTAGTAGTATTCTGACTCATAACCTTTCTCAATGGGTGTGACACTTCCCAGAGATACCTGGGATTGTGAAACAGCTTTGTCTGTGCCTTCTGTTGCTCAGCTTTCTGAAACCAACAGCCTCTGGCAACACTAGCCCTGCCTTTCAGGTCCCCACAGACTTCTTCCTCTTCTTCTTCTTCTGAGGCAAAGCAGACAGATGAATCCATGTCGCTTTGTCTGGCAAAACCTGTTTGTCAACCCTGCATGGGACACCAATTTTAAAATATGTTGTAAGTACATATACACAACTTCTGAAATATCATCCAGACACACACTTCATAATGATTTTGAGAATCAGTATAACATAAGTTTGTGTTAGGTGCCTCATTCTACCCTCTTTACATAAATACCATAAAAGCTGTGTACTAGGTGTGGTATGTTTGTCAAGCCTGATAGAAGTTGCTGTTATAGAAGACCAGCTGACACCAAAAGGCCTGTCACAGTGGGCATAAGATGTCTCATCAGGATAACATGTCACTCTGGGACAGAAACACGGGCACTTTACTGGACATCATGTTAATTCCTTTTACTCCATTTGCAGCCCACGCACTCTTGCAGTTTCCCCTGCTTTTTCTCTAATGCCCTAATATTGCTGAAGACCTGTTAACCTCGAACATTCAAAAAGACATGGACTATTAAAAACTACAGTTTAAAGATTAACAGTTCTTACTCAAAGCATTCTTTTTACTGTTTAAAGACATTGCCCATATAACATCTCTAAGAGGTTTTTCATTACATGCAAGCGTAAGTACCAGGAGCCTCGGTAATTTGGAATTTTAAAATTGAAATCATGCTGAAGTAGCTATTACAGTTAAAACAATAAAGACAGAGCAGGTGTTTGGTACTTACCTGCTGGGTTTACGTGCAGGTCCATACTATGCTGTTATGTCCTTCCTGAAAGCACTGTCTCCAGAGGCTGGCATTGGCAAAAATGTCCATAAACTGCTGGAAACTGATTCACTGGTATTCAGGGATCCTTTCCAGATATGGTATCTTCTAAGAATAGCATTGTACTGTGGTAGAAATATGGGCAAAAGAGCTAAGCTCATGATGGCTATAGGTAGTATGTGTTTCCTTGAATTTCATGTATCACTACCACTCAATACCTAGTTGTAATTAAAGCCACCAAGAAGTAGATTTAGATGTTCATGAGCATAATAGATCTTCTCTGTGGTTTTCTGACCTTTATTTAATTTATTTTAATAACTTGGCACTCATTACCTTGGCATCTGGGCACATCATACACTAAAGCAAATATCAATGTATGCTGGAAATCGGGAGCATTGCTACTCTCCTCTCTCTTCCCCATTGACCATTTGCCCAACAGAAATGTCTGAAGTGTAGGACAAGTAAACATAATGCCAGACCCAACCACATAAGGCTTTGCTGAATGGATGAGCTTTCACTATGTTCTGAAGGCTAACCATTTCATGGATAGAGAGCCAGAGGTGGTCTACTGGAAAGGTCTTGCCTCTTGTTTTCAATAATGCATATCTAGGGATTATCAGCAAGTGGAATTCAACCGGCTGCAGCCAATAAATTTGTGCACGGGGGAAAGAAATGGATTTTCATGTAGCCAGATCCCAAGCTGTATGGGCCTTTCAAAGGTTATCAAACTCTTTTTTCTATCTCCTTATTAATGTGTTTCCTTTTATATGTGATTATTGTTAGTTTATGGAGAGGGGCTTAATGGACCTGTTTAATGTATGAAATCTGACTAATGAAGTCTGCAATCAGTGAGTTTACATTGAAATTACCCTTTTATAATTATTTCCTGGTTATTTTTATATCTTGGTCACATTAAGGATGTGGCTGAAAAGAGCACAAGTTGATTTATATGTGCTTAGCTGGCTCTCTGCTCTTACTATACTTGATCAGTAAAGAGTAATCACAGAATTAAAAGTGGTGGGGGAAAAGCTGTATGCAAGTTTCAGATGCTCTAAGGGGAGGAATTTATAGCTTATGTAAAATCTAAGGGTCAGAGAAAGCAGTGGAGTTGCACAAATGTAAATAAAGGGAGAAACTGATCTTTAAAATGTTAAGCTTTGTTTTAAAGGGTTTAAAATTGCCACAGTGGTTCATCATAAATGGCATTACCAAAAATGCCTGTACTTCTAGAAAAAAAATCTCACCTGGCTAATACTTGTTCCTGTCTTCTAGGACCTTGGGCCACTAGAAATAGCAGCATAGATAGCGGGGAGGCAGAGGTCGGACGCAGAGTTACCCAGGAAGTACCACCTGGAGTATTCTGGCGGTCTCAAATCCATATCAGCCAGCCGCAGTTCGTGAAGTTCAATATCTCCTTAGGAAAGGATGCTCTTTTTGGTGTTTATATAAGAAGAGGACTTCCACCATCACATGCCCAGGTACTGTATGACTATGCTTAATGGATTTAAAAGCCAAAAGATAAAAGTACTGATGATCTAATGGCAATTAGTTTTAGGTGGTAAGGGTTTGTGCTTTTGAAACTGAGGGTCCTTGGTTCTTCCCCAGTGCCTCATGGCTCTGATTTACCTCAGAGCCCTGGAGTTGCTTGTTTGCAACAATGGCTTTGTTACAGATTGGCATCCTCTAACAATAGATTATTTACAGGAGTGACAATTTTTCTTTTAACTTGGAATAAATAAAGGTTGTTTTCCTGCAATCTTTATAATGTCACCCTTTTTAAAAATTAACATCTGCAGTTTGCTATTGTCAGCTTAAAATACTAGTGATGGAAATTCAGAGCATAAATCTGCTCTGTTGTGCTGTAAATCAGAAATAAAATACACGGAGGTCGTTGAAATTACACTCGTGAATAGATGGTGGGAGATTAGAATCAGGCCCACTATCTCAGAGTAACATACCACAGGTGACTGGAATGCTCTAAAAAGAAGAGACCGTCACAAGCCTGATTCTCCCCTCATGTGCTGGTATAAATCAGGAGCAGTCTGGGAGGTTACATAGATGCTGACCTAGTGTAAGTGAGAAGATATTCAGGCCCAGACTGGGTCTTCATAAGGGACTTGCTGCTTTGACTTGCTGAAGAAAATCAGTTGGCAGAGTTTAGATTACTGGAAGTTTTCTATTCCACCACCACTAGCACATGTTGTTCAGATGTGGGTTTTCATGGTCATTTTTGTCAGTGTTGGGTTAATTTTAATCCCCTTTTCCCAATGACTGTACCCAGGCCTCTTCCATCACTAGGTCACTAAGCTATGTATGCAGATTTGCATTTTCCCTTTCAGGTATGGAGTTAAGTCTGGTGCTTGTCTTGCATTTCTTACAAACAACTGTAGTGAAAACTCATCAGTCCCTCATTTTTATGCTGACCCGATAATATAGAGCAATGGGCACTCAATAAAAATAATGGCTAACAAATTTAGAAAAAATATAAGCAACTATTTCTTCAGAAGATGTGTAGTGAGAATTTGGAATTCATTGCTGTAGGAGGGCATATAGTCACTGCTGAGATTTGATTCAAATAGCTGGAAAATTTTGGCCAGATCCAAAGCCCATTAAAGTCAATGGAAAGCTTCCCATTTACTTTGATGAGGTTTGGCTCAGACTCCTCATGAGCAATAATATGTTTTGTAGCTATGCATGCCAAGAAAAAAAGAAACCCCCATTCTTCAGGGAATGAGCAAAAGCATAGATGACTACCAATTTCAGGAAGGGATTCTTTCACTCATGTGCAGCCTTGAAAATTAGCTCTTAGTACAAAGATTTTTTCCTTAAATTTAGAAAGCTTAACTTGACATTTGAGTTCTGGAGAGCAAGTGCAGAAATCTAAAAATCCCTCTTGGGAATGCCCCCATTTGACATTCCTAGACACTTAGCCCCAATTGGCAAAGAATTTCTGAGTTACATTTTTTCATTTGCGAAAGCAGAGTGGAGTTACACAGATTTGTATATGGTTACATTACATGATTTTAGTTGCAACCCCCCCCCCCCCACACACACACACACACAGCACAAAGAGTGAATAAATGAATTTTGTATGGGAAACTACACTGGAGTCTGAAGATTCTGATTTATGGGCTAGTTCTGCAGTCATTCCACAGCCATAAGACTAGGGGCCAGGAACGATGCTCACTACTATATTCAAAGGATTACGACCACTACATCTACATAATCCAAGAGCAAATGGCCCTGTGGTTGTCTAACCACCATTCCCCTCTGTGGTGGCCTCTATTGAAATGTGCTCCCTTCCCCCCAGTGCAGCCACTCCACAAATAACAAGAAATTCTTAAATCTTACAGAAGCAGGAAGCCTGCAAAACAATCAGCAGGTCTGCTAGATTGCCAGGAAGTAAAGCCCAGCAGACAGAAAACAAATAGTAGGGGTCAGTGATCAGATTTGCATGTGAAAGATTAACATTGGGGTTCCTTGAAGTTTTGTACTACAAGAGGGCTGCCTGGGGAGATTCCAGAAGATTGCTGCCCCATTCTCACCTATTCTTGTACATCTCCATGAGATGGCCAAGGAAATGAGTTCCAAATGCAGGGACCCTTTTCTGAGACAGCCTTGATTTTTGCACTGGCAATTCAGTCCCATGAACTTGACAACAAGAAAATTGCATTTGAAATTAATTACCCCAATAGAGTAAGAATGAAATGTGGTTAGTCAAATAACTGGGTTCCAAATCATTCAGCTTCTTAGAGATTTTTACCACTCCTTTTAATTTCCCCAGGAAATCAACAGGGAGTCAGTGCAGACACTAAGCTAGGATGTCATGTGCTCACAGTGACCTGCCCTTCTCAGGAGCAACCAAAGCTCCAGGAAGATTTCAAATGTAGCCTTAAGTAAGAGTGAATTGTCATTGTCTGGCTAGGAGGAGACAAAGGCATGGACGACTCTTGCAATAGCCCTATTAGGAAGGAATTGATAGTTTATTAATTCAAGCTGAATTTTACATGTTATTGCCCTGCAATCAAGTGTATCTAAGGTTCTGTGTTTCAGAAGAGACTATGACCAGGTAGAATCCTCCTCCTCCTATTCTCTCAACACAGCACCAACATACCAGATCCAAAACTCACATCCTTTATTGTTATCTTAAATAATTAAAAACAGCAACCCCATAAGTCTCAGCCTAAGCTTCCTTCTCTGCATGGTTTCTACCTACAGGAACTTTCTTTCCCAGTCTCTAGTTAGAACTCCCCAAGAAGAGACTCCTGCCCTTTTTTAACCCTGGATAGAGTTAACAAAATCTACGTGCATGATCCTCAGAAATTACTCAGCATCTTCATGCAGGGCGTTAGCATTGGACAATAGGAAGACTCAGCAGAAAAGTCCCATATCCTTATGCAGGATCCTAAATCCTGCCAGCCTGATGCAGAGAGAAATGATTTTAGAGAAAAGAAAAGAGCCTGCTACACATCTGAACTTTAGAAGAGTAGCCTTGTTCTGATTCCAGAAAGGAGCAAGGATTTCTGTATTAATGAAAATAATCTGAATTTGACATCAGATGATGTGCTAACGTTGTATTTTAAAATCCTTGTTACTGCAAGTTAAGGACTTGAGCAGTAAAAGCAGTGAACAAGTTCACTTGACAGTTCATCACTGATCAGTGTTGATATGTCAAGCCAAGTAAAATCCTTAGTGGGAACAAGTCAATAATCAGCAAATTAGGTACATGATTACCCTGAGACAACAAGATGCAGCTCTTGTCTGAGAGCCCTGCTGAGATTTAACCTTCTCAGTATTACTGTTTAGCAAATATTCCAAACGCCTAGTTTAGTCAGTCAAACAGCCTCGTGTAATACTGTGGCTAGGGAATGGAGCTCTGGAGGGGGGACATACAGACAGAAATGCAGGCTTGTATGGCAAGTGGGTTAGAAATAAAAGCACTCACTGTATTTTCAAGAAAGATTTTTCCAGACTATGTAGTGGTACAGCCATGTAACAAAACATTCATAACCCCCTTAAAAAGTGGCCCTTAAATGGTGGAAAGCAAATGGATAAAAGGCTGCACACTGGATAATATTTGGAGAAGAAATGATAAATCTCTTGGATTAAGCACGTATATGCTGCTTATATAGTGATCCAAGCAAACATTGATATTACTGCTCATCTGCAGACTATTTCAAATGATAGCATGAAAAAGTAAGTTTATAGAAATACTATTAGGAATGCTTGGCCAAGGCAATCCACCAGAGCATATTACATACCTTTCCCACATAGTATCTTCTTTGCAAAAATCTCTCGTGTGGGTGAGTAAACCACTTGTGTTTTCAATTAGAAGTGGGACTAGCTGGAAACAATTTGAATAGTGGGACAGCCAGGATGATCTCTTGCTTCATAAACACCACTGATATTTTCATATTTTTCATGGTCCCAGCAGTCACAGATCAGAATGATATCATTCTCATCAGTTCAGTCTCTGTTATATGTCACGCTTTGCTCTGACTTATGCTGCTCACATTATGTTACACTGAATCATGTACATTCAAATATTAAAGTAAATTGTATGATTGGCTGTCAGCTTGGATATCAGATGGCTGGTGGGTGGGTATTTTAATGCATAATCAACAATTTGGATGTTTATGAAGTACTAATTTTAAAACACTTTGCAAACAAGTTTTTCCCCCCAACACATGTTGTTCAGATCTAGTTTGTGCTGAGTAGATCTTATGAAGTTTTGGCATGAGGATGAGCTCTCGCCACAACATCTAAATCTATATCTGGATTTTGAACACTTGTGATGTTCGTGAATTTTTAACTCCATGTTTTGGTTCATCCCATTATTAAAATAGGGTCTATTTGAAAAATCTGGGTTTATATCCTGATTTCAAACACTCTTGGAGTTTGGTTTGGACTCATCTGTAATTTGGAAGTGCAACCAGGTATCAGGCTTTAGGACACTATGTGTGGAGTTGCAAAGCTATTTTGCTGACTCTCACTGGCTGCCAGAGCAGGTGGGTCTCATTAGCTATTCTCAGAAATATAAGAGAGAGGGATAAGATGCCTTGAAAGGAAACATTGTAGGGACAAATTGCTCAGGTAGAACTCGGGTTAACATTGAGGTCTGTAAGTACAGATTTGTTTCAGGACTTTCTTACATAGGGTAAAAAAACAAGAGCAAACCCAAGGAAAGGGTAAATTTGGAAAATTAACCCGTTGTATTGTGGCCTCCTTTTTACAGGAGGCCTGATCTGTATAAAGCACTCCCCTCATGTCTGCAAATTCAAGCCAGGAGTTCTACAAGGACAGGTGCTCTCCTGCTGTTTCTGGTGCTTTTTGTATCTGGACAGTCTTTTGTCATTTCTGATTGCAAATCAGTCCTAAGCCATGAACCATAGAGGAGTATAAAACTAGAAGTCAGCCAAACTTTCAGATCTCTATAAAGGTTCCATTTGAGTTGTAAGTAGTGATGTGTGGCATTTCTTAATACATGTGAGCTTGTATCATCCCTAGCACTCTGTGTTCATTGTGTGAGTAGAAACCTTCACAATTTCTTCCTGATGAGCACGTGGCACATGTCTCACACTCTTATCCATCTATGGGTTGCTTTAGGGCATGCGTAACATTTTCAGCAGAAAATTGTGTAAAAACAGTTAGTAAATCAGAGGATCAGTAGAGCAACATGATGCAAAATAATGAGCTAGTTGGGCATGTGGTGAAGCAGAGCCAAGCCTGGGGATGGTCTTGATGGCCTGTTTCCTTGGCCAATCGAGACTAGACACATTGCTCTGGAATGTGTATGTTAATGTCCACACAACACATGGCAGCTGTTTACACAGATAAGTGGTAGGTCTGATTATGGCTTCTGCATAGGGAGCCATGTGGAAAGTCCCGCTCAGCCAGAACAAACCCCATCCAAGCCAAGTTTTTTCAGTGGCACACACATAGGAGAATATGCAGGGACCATTCCCTCTCTTTTATGTCTCCAGGATCAGGAAGGAGAAAGGGGCATGCCCAGCATACATAGTGTGCTTCTTGGGGTTTATGCTGGAGGTGTGCTCCACCTAGGGCCCCTCCAGCAGGCATTCTGCCTCCCTCCCACTCTTAGGCCTTGTCTATACTACAGGGGAAATTCGATTTAATCTACGCAATTTGAGTTATGTAAATAGTGTAACTCAAATCAATGTAGCTTAGATCTACTTACCGCAGGGTCCACACTAAGCGATGTTGCTCTCCTGTCGACTCCCGCTACTCTTCTCAATCCGGTGGAGGACAGGAGTCAACAGGAGAGCAATCTGCAGTCAATTTAGCAAGTCTTCACTTGACCCGCTAAATCGACCGCCGATGCACCAATTGCTACTCGTAGATCCCCCGGTAAATGTAGGCAAGCCCTAAGTGCTGGCCATTTCTGAATGGGATTGAGACTTGTCGTGAATGAGCTTCCATGAGTGTTGCCCATGCTGTACCTGTACTGGAATTTTAATATCATGGCTCACGACCGTGGACCTTTCCTGATCACTGAATTCATCTTAGTGAGAAGTTTTAAGGAGGAATAATGCTCATCTATAGAATGTTGGTTATGGATAAAATTTTAATGATATGGACAGGCTTCCAAAGGGATCTGCCATCACTAGGTCACACCCATGATCCCAGGAGGAGACTGGGGACCCTGCAGCCAAAGCTGCTTCAAGCCCTTTTAGCTCTTCCATGCTGTTCCTCTTCGATCCCACCAACCGCTGAGCCTGCCCTGCCATCTGAGGTAGAATCAGCATCAGACATTGGGGAGGCAGAGGAGCCTGCCAGCACAAGCAGAGCAGAACAGCATGTTGCCAATGAGAAATGTCAGCTTTTATTGCTACTTCCTTCCATGTCGACCGTCTGTGAGCAAACCTTCCAAAGAGCAATAAAAAATGTTCCGATGTTGTTGCCCCACTAATAACATTTTCCAAGAGGGTAGTGAGTCCATCTTTAACCTCTGACTGCTGGCAGGTAGGTTTTGGTAACATTTCCAAAGGTCGCTGATTTAGTGGTCTGATTTACAAACAGGTTTGACACCATTTATGCTCTGAAAGTTACTGACATGTCCGAATTGTCTAAATCCCTGCTATTTATTGGCTTATCCCTAAACCCACTGATTTAGCTGAATTGTTTTTCCTAGCCATGTGCCATGTAAAATAGGTTTGGGTGGAGAGCAGTCAGATATTTAGTTTAGTCACTTCTTGCTATTACATCTTCCCATCCACCACCCAAAATGCATTTCAGAGAGGAAAGATGGCCCAGTGGGCTATAACTCTAGGAGACTGGGGTTCAAGTCCCTGCTATATCACTGAATTTCTTAGGCAAGTCACTTAATCTATTTGTGTCTCATGTTCCTATCTATGCAATGGAGATAATAGCACTGTCATACCTAACAGGGGAGTTCTGAGGATAAATACAGTAAATACTGTGAAGTGCTCAGATATTTTGGTGTTGGGGATACCTTTAGACACAGAAGTTGTCAGACACTACTGCCCCTAACTTGAATGCACCTGAAAACAGGCAGGTACATATCATGACACTACTAATAGTCCCATAGTCCTGAAGACTTAAATATCTCTCTCTCTTACAGAAAGGAATATATTATTATTATTAATAATATTTTATTATTGATATTTCTTATTATTAATGTTTATTTAATTATTATATTTTAATTTATTTTCAGTAACTCGGTATTAATTAATGGAATTCAGCCTGCAGTGCACAAAGTCCTCTGTAGGTGAAGTGGCATGTTTAGAGTTCAGGATGATAGTTGTTTTTAAACAAAAGCAGAGTGTTTCTTTTCTTTGAGCTATCACCAGCCTGGGCGGTATGTGTTCGTGATAACAGAGGGAAATGCAATAAGACTCCTGGCAAGCAAGCACGTACTATTACTGTATTTTATTGAACACATACGTCTTGCTTTAGACACATCTATCTATCTATCTCGATCTAGTGCTAGATAGATAAATGTGTCTAAAACAAGACCTGTTTTCATAGGGGACTTGTTATATAGCTATAAAAACATTAGATATATTGGTTTTGGTGTATTTCTTAAGGACTTCCTCATATAGAGGCTGTGGGGACTAGTGGGTTGAGCGTTGCGTCAGCCTGGGAGTTCTAGAATCACAGAAGTTAAAGGTAGAAAAAGGTTATGAGGTCATCTAGTCCACTTGCCTTCCTAGGCAGTATTCCATGTTGGAGGTTTAACTAATATTTCTTCCAATCTTGTTTTAAATATACCAAGCAATGGAGTTTCCCTTGGGAGATTATTACCCAGCCTAATAGATCTCACTGTTGAGAAGATTTTCCTGACACTCTTGTTAAATTTTCCCTTTCTTGATTTCATCTGGATACTAGTAGCACCCCTCCTCTGTGCTAAATAATTCCTTACTTTGCTCAGTGCTTTCACCTTCTGGATTATTAACATGAACATATCCCACCTCTACTGGAATTTATCCAAGCTTGACATCCTCGGTCTTTCCTCATAAGTCAATTCCTTATTTCTGTTGTTCCTTTCTGAACTCCTCCAGTTTGTCAGTAACGTTTGAGCAATGAGGTGCCCAAAACTGAACACAGTTGCAATGGAGCCAACCAGTACTTCCTTGCTCTTTGCAGTGATGCTTCTACAACAAGCTTCAATCAGGTACAAAGTGGGGTACCTTATATTAGGCACAAACAATGAGTTTATGAGGAGACTTTCATTCATTAGTACTTCAGGTGGCATGTCTGAGATTTCTGCGTACTGTGCCAGCAGGAGACTGCTGTAGGTGATTGCTGTGGAATGGGTGAGTTTCTTTCA
This sequence comes from Lepidochelys kempii, assembly GCF_965140285.1. Taxonomy (NCBI): domain Eukaryota; kingdom Metazoa; phylum Chordata; order Testudines; family Cheloniidae; genus Lepidochelys; species Lepidochelys kempii. The sequence goes on from NC_136387.1 coordinate 29,073,143, forward strand.
AAATGAGATTTCCTGATTTGAGAATTTATATAAGAACCTAAGACTTGCTATGAAGGATCCCAACATTAATCCAGCACATCCTGAATCTTGCCTCCAACAGTGGCCAATACCTATTGATTCAGCCAGTAAAAAATCGCCATAATGTGCTTGGCCAGCTGAACAGTGCAGTACATAGGGGAGAGTTGGTTCCTGACCTCTTTGAATAATATTCTTACACCCTTTAGCATATGATCTTATTAAAGTTTGCATGTCTGCTGTACATGTTGTCATTGGTCTAAAATCCATTCAGTATTTCTTTTAGATGAGAATAGACAATGTAAATAATTAGCAACTTTCTTCAAAAGCTCAGACTGTGGAGGACTTTTACTCAAACACTTGAAAACATTTTTGCAGAGTGCAGACACTTAATTCTGTCTGTATCACATTATCAGAAAGGATAAGAGAATTGCTACCAGGCCCATAATGAATAAGGAAAGGCTAGCTTCAAATTGCCACACTCTCCAAATAAGGGTTGAAGGAAAGGGCATTTGGAGGAAGAAAGGGCAAGATATTCTGCCAGATTTTTATCTGTAGCATCACTCTAAATTCAGGTCTCTCTGTTTCTGTTTTACCACACAGTATGATTTCATGGAGCGTTTGGATGGGAAAGAGAAATGGAGTGTGGTGGAGTCCCCCCGGGAACGTCGAAGTATCCAGACCCTGGTTCAGAATGAAGCTGTGTTTGTTCAATACTTGGATGTGGGTTTGTGGCACCTGGCATTTTACAATGATGGCAAGGACAAAGAAGTGGTCTCTTTCAATACAGTTATCTTAGGTATGTATGCCTGCATGCTGAGGATTTTTCCCTCTCTTTGCTTATCTTTATAAAGTGTGGAAGCCTTCTGTCAGCTCTCTCTTTTTGCGCATATTTTGCTTTAATCCAGTAATATTTGATGTATGTTGAGTGTAGGTAGGAAAAGAGGGAAGTCTTTCTAGGGGTGAGTTGTGGATGCTTTTGTGTTGCTTATATTGAAGGCCGAAATCTGTGATCCTGTTAATATTTAGCTGTCTTTGAACAAGAAAATGAATGAACCTAGAGGCTTTACAATGGCCATAATATCTTATAACTACAGATATTAATAATAGTGGTGTATGGCTGTTCCTGCAAAGCTGCATTCTAATTGGCTGTTTGGAGATTTTAAGTGTTGTCACACCCAACTGTCAGCAGTTCGTAGCTGAGACTTCATCATTGAAACACTCTCCAAAACTTTACATAGGACTTAGGTGGTGTCACGGTTACAAGATAAGCTGTGCTTTAAATGCCTGTTAGTCCCCCTTGAAGACACCCCCACAGGTGATGGTTTTACTACCTTCCCCCCTCTCTGGGTGCAACCATACCACCTTTTGACGGGATTGGTGGGCTTCACCCTCTGTTTACCAACCACGCTAACCTGACAGACCCAACTAGGTTTGGCACCAAAAAGCCCTTTTCCTGTCAGGGCTGTGACAAGTGAAATGATTAAAGTAATTGAAAAACAGCTACTAAAAAACGTTGCACCCAAAGTTATATAACACACAGAGCAAAGGGTAAAGCCAGTAAAGGCCTATACAAGATTTGGGCAAACTTTTTGGCCCGAGGGCCACATTGGGGTCTATGTGGAGGGCCAGGTAGGGAAGGCTGTGCCTCCCCAAACTGCCTGGTCCCCACCCCCTCCCAATTCCCCCCCCCCAGAATCCCCGACCCATCTAATCCCCCCTGCTCCTTGTACCCTGACCGCCCCCTCCTGGGACCCCTGCCCCTCCGGGACCCCACCCCCTATCCAACCCGGCCTTCTCCAAGTCCCCTGACTGTCCCGACCCCTGTCCACAGGCCCCCTGGGACTCCCACCCGCCTATCCAACTGCCTCCCGCTCCCTGACTGCCCCCCACCCCAAACCGTCGACCCATCCAACCCCCCCTGCTCCCTGTCCCCTGACTGCCCTGACCCTTATCCACACCCACACCCCTAAGAGGCCCCCCAGGACTCCCATGCCTATCCAGCCCCCCCCATTCCCTATGGATAGTAATTCCATGCTCTAATGAGAATATAACAGGAGAGATGTATTATCGACCACCTGACCAGGACAGTGATAGTGATGATGAAATGCTAAGGGAGATTAGAGAGGCTATCAAAATAAAAAACTCAATAATAGTGAGGGATTTCAGTTATCCCCACATTGACTGGGTACATGTCACCTCAGGACAAAATGCAGAGACAAAATTTCTCGATACTTTAAATGGCTGCTTCCTGGAGCAGCTGGTACAGGAACCCACAACGGGAGAGGCAACTCGCAGTCTAGTCCTGAGTGGAGTGCAGGATCTGGTCCAAGAGGTAACTATAACAGGACCGCTTGGAAATAGTGACCATAATATAATAACATTTGACATTCCTGTGGTGGGAAGAATACCTCAACAGCCCAGCACTGTGGCATTTAATTTCAGAAAGGGGAACTATGCAAAAATGAGGAGGTTAGTTAAACAGATATTAAAAGGTACAGTGACTAGAATGAAGTCACTGCAAGCTGCATGGACACTTTATTCAAAGACAAACCATAATAGAGGCTCAACTTAAATGTGTACCCCAAATTAAAAAACACAGTAAAAGAACTGAAAAAGAGCCACTGTGGCATAACAACTGTGTAAAAGAAGCAGTGAGAGATAAAAAAGCATCTTTTAAAAAGTGGAAGTCAGATCCTAGTTAGGTAAATAGAAAGGAGCATAAACACTGCCAAATTAAATGTAAAAATGTAATAAGAAAAGCCAAAAAGGAGTTTGAAGAACAGCTAGCCAAAAACTCAGAAGGTAATAACAAAATGGTTTTTAAGTACTTCAGAAGCAGGAAGCCTGCTAAACAACCACTGGGGCCCCTGGACGATCGAGATACAAAAGGAGCACTTAAAGACGATAAAGTCATCACAGAGAAACTAAATGAATTCTTTGCTTCAGTCTTCACAGCTGAGGATGTTAGGGAGATTCCCAAACCTGAGCCATCTTTTGTAGGTGACAGATCTGAGGAATTGTCACAGATTAAAGTGTCACTAGAGGAGGTTTTGGAATTAATTGAGAAACTTAACAGTAACAAGTCACTGGGACCAGATGGCATTCACCCAAGAGTTCTGAAAGAACTCAAATGTGAAATTGCGGAACTATTAACTATGGTTTGTAATCTGTCCTTTAAATCAGCTACTGTACCCTATGACTGGAAGATAGCTAATGTAACACCAATGTTTAAGAAGGGCTCTAGAGGTGATCCTGGCAATTATAGACCGGTAAGTCTAATGTCAGTACCAGGCAAATTAGTTGAAACAATAGTAAAGAATAATATTGTCAGACACATAGAAGAACATAAATTGTTGCGCAAAAGTCAACATGGTTTCTGTAAAGGGAGATCGTGTCTTACTAATCTATTAGAGTTCTTTGAGGGGGTCAACAAACATGTGGACAAGGGGGATCCAGTGGCCATAGTGTACTTAGATTTCCAGAAAGCCTTTGTCAAGGTTCCTCACCAAAGGCTCTTACGTAAATTAAGTTGTCATGGGATAAGAGAGAAGATCCTTTTATGGATTGAAAACTGGTTAAAAGACAGGGAACAAAGGGTAGGAATAAATGGTAAATTTTCAGAATGGAGAGGGGTAACTAGTGGTGTTCCCCAAGGATGAGTCCTAGGACCAATCCTATTCAATTTACTCATAAATGACCTGGAGAAAGGGGTAAACAGTGAGGTGGCAAAGTTTGCAGATGATACTAAACTCCTCAAGATAGTTGAGACCAAAGCATACTGTGAAGAACTTCAAAAAGATCTCACAAAACTAAGTGATTGGGCAACAAATGAAATTTAATGTGGATAAATGTAAAGTAATGCACATTGGAAAAAATAATCCCAACTATACATACAATATGATGAGGGCTAATTTAGCTACAACTAATCAGGAGAAAGATCTTGGAATCATCGTGGATAGTTCTCTAAAGACGTCCACGCAGTTTGCAGCGGCAGTCAAAAAAGCAAATGGGATGTTAGGAATCATTAAAAAAGGGACAGAGAATAAGACAGAGAATATCTTATTGCCCTTATATAAATCCATGGTACGCCCACATCTTGAATACTGCGTACAGATGTGGTCCCCTCATCTCAAAAAAGATATACTGGCATTAGAAAATGGCCAGAAAAGGGCAACTAAAATGATTAGGGGGTTGGAACGGGTCCCATATGAGGAGAGATTAAAGAGGCTAGGACTTTTCAGCTTGGAAAAGAGGAGACTAAGGTGGGATATGATAGAGATACATAAAATCATGAGTGGTGTGGAGAAAGTCAATAAGGAAAAGTTATTTACTTGTTCCCATAATATAAGAACTAGGGCTACCAAATGAAATTAATGGGTAGCAGGTTTAAAACAAATAAAAGGAAGTTCTTCTTCATTCAGTGCACAGTCAACCTGTGGAACTCCTTGCTTGAGGAGGTTGTGAAGGCTAGGACTATAACAGGGTTTAAAAGAGAAATGGATAAATTCATGGAGGTTAAATCCATTAATGGCTATTTGCCAGGATGAGTAAGGAATGGTGTCCCTAACCTCTGTTTTCAGAGGGTGAAGATGGATGGCAGGAGAGAGATCACTTGATTATTACCTGTTAGGTTCACTCCCTCTGGGGTACCTGGCATTGGCCACTGTCGGTAGGCAGGATACTGGGCTGGATGGACCTTTGGTCTGATCCAGTATGGCCATTCTTACGTTTTTATGTTCCCTGACCACCCCGCCCAGAATCTCCGCCCCATCCAACCTCCCACTGCTCCCTGTCCCCGACTGCCCCCCAGGACCCTCTGCCCCTTATCCAACCGCCTGCCCCCGCTCCCCAACCCCTTACCATGCCAGAGCCAGCCACACCGCCGTGCTGCCTGGTAAGAGCAGCAGGTCAGAGTGCTGGCGATGCAGTGAGCTGACGCTGTGGGGGAAGAGGAACAGCGGGGAGGGGCCGGGGGCTAGCTTCCCTGGCCAGGAGCTCAGGGGCCAGACAGGATGTGGCCCGCAGGCCATAGTTTGCCCACCTCTGGCCTGTACGCATATCGCCCTTAATCTAAACCTTAACCTTTCCTTGCAAATTTTGGTAAATTCCATTCAGCCTGGTTACTTCCATCTCTGGGGAGGGGGAAAGAGCCTGCTTGCTGCAATTTCTATGTCCTCAGTGTGTGTCTGTCAGAGACTCCCCTCATGGCCATTGCTGAAAGCCCACTTATCCACCTTCCTGCCTAGCCTAGCATCTTCCAGATGTTCATAACCTCTTTACTCATAGGACTAGGCCTACACAAAGAAAACTGATTGGAGCCAGGCATGGACATTCCCCTATTAATAGCTTCCCCCATTGTTTCCTTAAAGAGCCTTATCTTTGTCATTGTTTCATTTCTGTTTGTGTCACCCATAATAGTCTCCTTTGATTTAACTCCTCAAAGTCCAGCAAGGTTATATCAATCAGGTAAACTATTATTTTTATAAATATATAATATTTATAAAAAATAATACTCATAACTCCCTCTTTCTGCCTACTGATCACTAACACCCCAAAAGAAAAAGGAGTTGAAAGTATGTTGGCCAACTATCCTCTCACCACCCCCACCCCAAATATCTGAGAGTGAACCGTCCCCTAAAGACATGAGGATGGAAGGCAGAGGGCCACTACCCTTTGCCCTGAGAATAAAATTATGATGAAAGCTTGATGCTTTATGAAGAGGTACACTCAAGGGCAGAGGGGATTCCATCTTAGTCAGGCAACTGAAAACCAAAACCAGGCCAAAGTCCCAAGTCTTTATCAAAAGATGTGTTGAAGTTTGTTGAAGTGCTAGGGGAACCTTGCTGAGTGTCACTGTCACAGCAACAACTGAAACCACAAGTGAGCTTCCGCTATTTAGTGAAAGATTTTCATAGCCTACGAGTTGCTCATTTCCTCTCTGCTGATTAAGGAATTAAGAAGCAGTGTTGCTGGCCTTTGTGAGTAGTCCAATTTGTGAGTCTCATGTAGGTCCTATTCAGCTAGGAGGAAGGGGATCACAATCCACAACCTCAAGGGAAACATTATAAAATGGTGAAAAATAGGGAAGACATTTTCATTGCTTGAAGGATCAATGCTAAAAAGACAGATGCACTGTGGGCCTGATCCTCCTCTCAGGTATCATCCTGGTATAATACACTGAAAACACTGGTATAATCCACCAAATTTACTCAAGTGAGTCCTGATTAACACTGGTGTGAAAGGATAGTCCAGCCTTGAATCTTTAGTGTTAGGAGCAGTTATTTCTGGTAAGCTGCAATGTGAGATATGAATAATGATTTTCCCTTCATAATCCACAAATGATTTTATAAGTGTCTGTGTGTTTGCACATGCATGCACGCACCCACAAACAGACAGATAGTCCATGCATATATCGAGAGAGTTTTCTGCAACTCCAAATGGCATGTGAACTTTCTTGTACAGGTCCCTTACTGGTTTGGTATACTCCCCTGACCCATCTTGCAAACACTACTCCTTGAGATGTGATAAAGTGCTTGTCTTAATGTTGCCAGGTCTGGACTACATCTTAGAAGAGAGTCAAAGGTAATAGGTCTAATAGTCATGTACATATCTTGATAGAGCAATGATATTAATGGGACTGAAATGCAGAGAAAAGTACAGTATTTTATCCAGTTCAGAGGTTCTTCCACATATATCTATTATCAGAACTTTCACTAACAAGAGGCACTCAGAGAACTGAAAACCTCTTTGATATGAAACATGAGAGAGAATGTCAGGCAAGATGTCAGCCACAGACCACACTAAATATATGGACACAGGGAAAGTACTTTCATGCGCTGTGTAGCAAAAGAAACAAATCTTTCCATAGTCAGGTGTCCTCTTCAGAAGACAACAAAATGGCATTTTTTTTAAGAGTCACACATTTTGGCTTTTGTTTTCACCACTACCAAGAATACTATCCAATGGCCTAGCTGATGGTTATTGGTTGAGTTTTCTTTCACTTTTTGGTCTGTTCAATGTATCTGAATTCTTTACTGTGCTTCTGATTTGTTTTCTATTCAGAATCCTGAAGTGTGACATTAGCCTACAAAGGAAATGTACATTCACAGAGTCATGTGAATTCTGACGCCCAAAGAGTCAATATAAGTGTGACCTTGAGCAGGTTACTAGATCTCCCAGTATCTCAATTTCCCTATCTGTGAAATGAGGTTGATACTTTATAACTTCACATACAATGATAGCACATAGAAACCAAAAAGATTTAGCAGATCAAGACTTTTAGAATGACATCTCACTAGGCATTCACACAACATATCATAATTATATGACAGTGGCGCATATAGGGGTGCCTTGGTGTCACAGTAAATATTTAGCATTTTTTAAGAAGTGACCTGTCATTATCAAGTTGAATGCAAAACTTGCACTGGATATACATACAACACTAGCTTTCTTTCTGCAGCCAAGAACAGGAACAACTAATGTGTCTCTGATGTCTGTCTTTCAGATTCAGTGCAGGATTGTCCACGTAATTGTCATGGGAATGGCGAGTGTGTATCTGGAGTCTGTCACTGTTTTCCAGGATTCCATGGTGCTGATTGTGCTAAAGGTACCATTTACCCTATGTTAATTATTATTCTACAATTTGTGTTAGGCTTTGACATAGGAGTGGATCTCCAGAACAGGTTAGTTACATGGATTCTATTGAGATCCAAGAAGTAGATTTTATATATCTATAAAGGTGTGTGTGTGTATGTATATATATATATACACACACATACGCACACACAAACACACACACACCCTTTTATCTTCGATCTGATGGAGTTAAAGCAGTTGGTCAAGTGAAAATAATGCTGCATTGCTGATGAGCTTGGATAAGCGTAGTTAGTTTCTGTGCCAAGATACGTAGGAAAGAAGAATTTAATAAAAGGAAATAGCTTCATTTCCAGTAAAATCAGCTGAATTACCATGAGTGCTTTCTGATAATCATTAATTTACCTGTAATAGACAACTGATGATCTTCTTTATTTGTACATTTTATATATTCTTTCTAGGCTAAGCATGTTTCTAATTCATAAAGGGTTTTTTTTAATCTTGTAATCTTTTTAAACTGTAATACTTACAGGACTTTCAGAGAATGAGAATGAGGGAATGAGAATTCAGGGAAGTATAAAAATATAAAAGGGAAGTATAAAAATAACCCTACCCTTGACACTTATTTCAGTGAATTAACACTATGAGATCCAGTGTCACAATTTCCAAAGCTAACCACAAGTGTAAAGCACATCCATGTGTGGATGATATTGGGGTGTTGTGTAATAAATGCTTCTAGCCAAGTTGGGTTAGGTATTTTTGAGGGGTAGTGTTTCTGATAAACATATTAAACTACAAAAAATAAAGTTCAAATCATGTTCAGGGTCTCACAGACACACAAAAGCCAGAAAACTGAGAGTCAAGGAAGATACTCTTGGCTTAGCCTAGCTACTGCAATAGAGCAATATTGTATATAATCAACTGCTCTGCGGAGATCCCTTTAATTCGTGGTCATGGTGGTGTAATTTTAAAACAGGCTTCACTCTCAATTTCCTGGTTCGTGTGGGATTATGTCACACTTTCAGTACTCGCAAAAAGAAAAGGAGTACTTGTGGCATCTTAGAGACTAACAAATTTATTTGAGCATCCAGTGAAGTGAGCTGTAGCTCAAGGAAGCTTATACTCAAATAAATTTGTTAGTCTCTAAGGTGCCACAAGTACTCCTTTTCTTTTTGCAAATACAGACTAACACGACTGCTACTCTGAAAACTTTCAGTACTGTGTGTTTGGGATTGTTTTCTTTGGAGTGAGGGTTCATTAATGTTCAAAGGGGGAAATATGCATTTTGGATACTATTTCAGATTCAGTGGTGACCCTTAAAAATATCCCCATTTTGCCTTAAATAAATTAATAAGTATACTTCAGTACTAGCCTTGTCACTTATACATACTGTAGGGAATACCAAGGCGACATTATTATCTGAGACATTAAGATAACTGGCAAGTTTTACAAAGGAGACCGCTGTATATATTCAAAGCATATGGTATTACTGCGTGTGCTGTAAATGCATATTGACACTGATGCACATTTATTTGTTGTTGTTTTGTGAAAAAGTGTGTGTAGTAACTTCATGCTTGACTGCCACTGTTTAGACACCACAATCTTGGCCACTAAACATTTTATGTGCCTTCTGCATTATGCAGCAATAATTCTATATGTACTAAGCCACTTTTGGTGTAGAGGTATTACAAAATCTGTTTTAATACTGTACTTCAGATTTATGGCAGAAAACACTGTTCAGGCTCCATCAGACTAACCGTCATATTCTAGGACATTTGTCAAACAGTTATATCTCAATAAGTCTACTAGCACCAGTCAATCAACACATAAGGCCTCTCCCAATCTTTCTTGCTCGTGTCTTCCATGTGTTGTGTCTTTCCCCTTTCAAAAGCACAAGTATAGTAGTAAGCTCCATGAATTCTGGGAAGCTCTTAATTTCTTTCCCATTTATTAATGTTTGTAGTTAAACACCATGGACTATGTTTTTAGGTGCCTGTAAAAGAGCAAAATGTGTTTGCATGCAAACTTCACATGTACATGTGCAGATAGATTCACATACAGTTACTGGTCTGGAACAGACCAACAACTGTAGGGCTGTGCACATGTGTGCATGATGAATATCTCACCCACTGAATATGCCTTTTAATATCTCCATTCATTTTGTGTGGATTTTTCTTTCTACTCCAGTGGATACTGTATGTGAGAGCCATTTGAGAGGGCAGAATTTCAAATTAGGATTCTATGTATAGCTAAGCTTAAAATAATAACATGATATACTGAAATATATCAGTTTTAATGAAGGTAGCCTTTAGCTATTAGTTCAGTTTGTAGATAATATATTTTCAAACTGATTTTAATTTCTGAATTCCCAAACACCATACAATTCACTTTCTCCAGTTGTCCATAGAAATCTCTAGAGTATTGGCCAATGTAGCTGAAGTATGAATTAGGGGGTTCCTTGAACAGCTGTTAGAGCTTGATTCAATAATACAGCAGTGTAACAGCTTCGTATAGGGTGAAACTCACCTCTGTTACAGAGGGTCAATGCAAAGCCCTTCGCAACATCTAACCCCACTTAAGGGGTTTGCAAGCGGAGGGAGTGCCTGTACACCCTGTATGTGCCATGGGAAGGGTCATCACGCCATCCCATAGTTTGTGGTGGAAGGCCACAGTGGGATGGGCTTGGGGAGGGACCACAGATCCTACATTGTGTGTATCCAGTGTCCCCAGTACTACATGTGACTGCCACTCAAGAACTGCAGCTACTCACACAAGCCATAGGCTGGAATATTAGCCTAGCCCTGGATTTGAGTGAAAGGTGGCTTCTGCCTCCCCAGTACTCAGGCTTCATGTGAGTGGATTGGATTTCACCCATAGTGGAGAAAGCTAATACCATTACGGATCCAATCCTGACATTTATATTCAATCCTCACTCAGGCAAAATTCCCTTTAAAATCAATGGGAGTTTAACCTGACTAAGGCCTTCATTTACCACATGAACATTTCTCATTTTACATTTTAATCTCAAGTGATTGAAGCATCACAGAAATGTAAAAGTTTTTAACTCACAGGATAATTCAGTGCGTGTGTGTCTGTCTTCAAAATATGTGTTTGCTTTAAACCTGTGCAGAAGTGGCCATAAACTGAACTGTATTGCTGGTAACTTCATAAGTGGTAATATGTCCTTAAGTATTAGCCATAAAAGTGCCCAATGACAGAGAGACAAAATAGTGTCAAGGAGGAATTCGGGGAAGATGCACTTTGTAGAGACATGATTATTTTAGTTTGACACTGTGTTACATTTATTTTGTGTGTTCAGTTGTTTTTTGTCATACTTTCCATGATGCCGCTTGGGAGGTATTAAATGCATCTTCTTCCTCACCTTGACAGACTCTAATGCTTTTTCCTGTTCCTGTTCTAACACTGATTTAGGTGCTTTCAATTGGCCAATGTCCCTTGCTAAGTCAATAAGCAGGTATGACTCCTACTGCGCTGCTTTTTGAGATTTGCAGTACAGTATTTGTTTCTGAAAAAAAACAACTGATCTAGCATCTTCGGAGTGTATCAAACTTACTATAATTTGTTTTACTCTTCTAATGTTTTGAAGGGCATGCAAATTCTCTCCCCTCAGGGAAAAAAAAAGTTTATCCAAAGCCATCATCATACTGTTTTGCAAATGTGCTGGTACTCATACCTCTTTGAATAGTACCTTCTAAGGTGAATTTAGAGCTTGCATTATGAAATTGTTTAGCTAAACTCAAAAGGTAAAATTCTGTCCAGACTTATACCAAATGCAACATCACGCAGGGTTCAGATACCGTAATGATGAGCATGGTATAAACATCTACATAAATGAAAGGGTGCAAAATTTGTTCTGAACTGTTTGAGAGCTGATGACTGGCATTCTTGATTTGTGAAGAAAAGTTAATAGTCAACTAGTGATAGCTCCTGATGGTGGCCATTAAGCTGGCATTTAGCAGATACATTTCATTAATTATGCAATATAATAACCAATTTGTTTGGATTAATTTCTTGATCTAAAATGCTTTTTTTTTTAAACCAGCAATGTGTAGCATGTTCCATCAGTTGCTTCTCCTGTCTGGCTGTAATAGATCTCAGTTATTTATTCTCAGCTTTTTCCTATTCTTCTTGTTTGGCTTTTTCATTATTTTATTTTCATTCTGTTTGTTTTTGGCTCGCTGGCAAAAGATGGTGCCATTTTAATAAGTATAAATACAAGGGTAGTTTTTTCTAAATTATTTTTTTCATTTTGAGCTCTTCCTTTTTTATGTTTAAAATAATTATTAAGCACATACAAAATTGTGGCATATTTCTTTATTTTGAAAGCATTTGGTATTTCTAATGGTTGCCTTTAATAAGATGGAAGCGCTTATCATTATCACTCCTTCTATATTGCATGTGTGCTTTTGACCTGCTGTATAAACACTTAACAGGTTAGATACTAAATTATTGGGTAAATAAGTAGCTACTAACTACTGAAAATGATAGCTCCTCCTTCTCGTGGTTGTCATTGAAGAAAAACAATGGTAATATTACAAAACATAAACTGTTTTAATCAGAGGCTGGTGAAACTCTTTTGGCACTCTCTGAACCTGGGGTTATTCAGAGACTTGTAGGCAGAGCAGGGGTTTTCCTTTGTGTAAATATCAAGTCCCATGCCAACAATTAGGTTGGCTGGCCTTGCCTTCCTAATCTAACACCCCGAATGCTCCCATTGAAAATGGGTATGGGAGGGATTGCAGTGTGAAGTACTAGAAGGTGAAAGGGCATCTTGCTGATTTATTGATCACTCAGTTCATTTCTGCACTATACATCAGATGGGGGCCATCTCTTTTATCTATGGTGAGTGAGTGATCTTCTGCCTGTGCTAATGAGTAGCCCTTCGTAACATTTCCTTTGTATAGGATTAATGGAAATGATCTTGTCTTCTTAATTTGGTCTGAAATTGTAGGAGGTGAATATAGAACAGGTGCACCAAAGACCCTAGCACATTCAGTGAATAGTGTGTGACAGAATAGCCTTGGCCTCTTGCCTGCCTGGCTGATAGTCCTTTACTCTGTTCTCAGTCAATGAGGGAGAAATGTTCAGTCCATGTTTAATGCTACCCCATTCACTGCTTGTGGTGTATTATTCAACTGAATCACTTCAGTTTGGCACATCAACAAAACAGAAGTCCAAGAGGAAAACAAGGATGCCCAACAGTGAAATGCAGTTTGTGGGATCAGCAGAGCTAGAACAGAAAGGATGGTGGAAGGAGACAGAAGTGACAAGAGGGGAGAGGGAGGAAAGGAGAAAGGGTAGCCAAAAAAAAACCTTACTGCCAAATATGTTCCATGAGCTCACAGCTCAAGAAGTGTTTCAGCATGTGGAATATATTTAAGGATCAAATAGGTACTATTTCTTTTTAAAATGCTGTATTCATGATTTGCAGCTGATACATACCCCACAACCATGGTATTGGGCTGACCACATTCAGTGTATTCAACTTCCTTCCTACCATCTCTTCTTATGTCTGTCTTTGGGTATTTCTTTCTGTATCCACTGCAATAGAAGCTGCAAAGTGTCTTTCATTCCTTGCTTTTTGGTCTCACTGTGAACTTATGCAGCCTTCAAACTCTTACCAAGATAAGACTGGTTACCTTTTGTTATGTGCCTGTTCTGAAGTTTTAGCCTATGTGAATCAGCAATTAGTGATGAGTGCATTATAAATTTCCAAATCTTCATCATGCTAATCACATATTTTTTCAGCTGATTTTCTGCATTCCTGGCAGGTGAGCAATATCATTGGTTGTCATGCAAAGATCTCCAGGTTCAAAGCTAGCATGGTGTTTTTAGTGTGAGTTTTCACTTTTACCGTGCGTTTCTTCCCAGTTTCACATGAGTGCTGCCTGCCCTTAAAAAATTACATCATTTGCATCATTAAAATGTATTTTGCTCCATTAAACATGTCAGATATAACTGCAGAACAAATAAATTGACTTCCAGCCCAGCTTGATAGTTATGGATGGTCATTGGCATCTGTCAGCTGTTCCATGGGGTTTGTGAAATGAGTTTGTGGCCTTAATCCAGTTCCTAGTGGACAGGTGTCTCCATCATAAAATCCAGCATCATGATTGCCAATCTAAACCGATGCCAAGAACTAAACTCATTCTTTGCGGTGCTCACTCCAAAACCAGGCTAAGGCACACAGCCAGTCAATAGTAGAGCAAGGAATAGAACCCAGGAGTTCTGACTTTTAGTCCTAAAATCTCACCCCACCACACATGGATTTTACTGAATATGAAAGGTTAAAACATGGGACTGGAAAGTCAGGACTTCTGAGTTCTATCTATAGCTCTACTATTGATTCCCTGTGTGACTTAAGGAAAGTCATTCAACACTCTGCACTTCAGTTTACTGTCCTTCAAGAACATATAGCTACCTCTGCAATACCTGACAGGGCCATTGTGGACATTTATTAATGTATGTAAGGCTTGTCACATACGGAGAAAGTATGGTTGTGACACAGGTGCACAGATTATGCTGTAGCCCATGCAAAAAAGACCTTTAAGAAGCCTCCCATCCCTGCATTGCTATAAGTGGTGTTTTTGGAAAGAGATGATTACCAGCTTCCAGCCTTGTGAACATCTGATAACATGAAGATAACAGTCTTTAAAGTGACTACAATTTTGGTATACAAAAACCATTTTAGGTCATCATTTTTAGAAGTTTCTGTGACCTTCCTTGAACGCTGAGTTGGACTCAGGATAACTAAAGAAATTGGCTTTACAGGCAGAGGAAATAGCCTTTTTTTAAAGCTTTCTAGAGCTTTTCTAAAATAGTTTTTCTGTAACCCATGTGGTATATACACAATACATGATGGTGTGGTATATGATTTTATTAGCATTCCTTTTGGATGACCTTTAATAATTTTCTCAGGGCTTTATCATCCATGAGTAAAGTGGCCATTCCAAACTCATGCCAATAAAATCTTTATATCACACCATGCTATCATACATTCCTTGTATGTGCATGTGCATGGTGATTTGCAAGACTGGAGGTGGGCATGTTCCCTTTCCCAAAGAGCTGACAGTCTAACACAGAGAGGACAACAGTATGTGTAATGGGGGCAAGTGTGTTGTTTAGGAGAGCGAATAGCAAGGACTGCTGGAATAAGAGGAATAAAGAACGACTCAGAAGCTGAGAAAGAGGGCACTTCGCAGGCAAGAAGTTTGGATCTTTGAGGGCAGCATACCAGTATCTACTGACTCAAAGCTGAGAGTGGAGGAAGTAGTAGGATGAGAGGATGGAAAGGACTGACTGGGGGAATTATAACAAAGATATAAATTGGCATCAGATTATACATAGAATTATACACTAATATTGTATCCTATAGTGCAGTGTGTGTCATGTTGTCCGTATTGCCAGATGCCACAGTTGGCCACCGCACTGGTAGGTGAAAAGTAATGAAATTGTATGACATAATGGTTTTCTGATTCCACAGTGTTCTCATCCCAAGGAGCACATCTTCTTTTGCATTTCCTCAGTAGTTAGGCATCTTACTTTCGGGGTTAGAGACTGAGGCCAAAGACATTGCAACAGAATTATCTTGCTTCATGATTTTGGTAATTAATTGATCTTTAAATATTCATGGTAAATAGGCCCAATGGCCTGTGATGAGATGTTAGATGCGGTGGGATCTGAGTTACTACAGAAAATTCTTTCCTGGGTATCTGGCTGGTGAATTTTGCCCATATGCTCAGGTTTTAGCTGATCGCCATATTTGGGGTCAGGAAGGAATTTTCCTCCAGGGCAGATTGGCAGAGGCCCTGGAGGTTTTTCGCCTTCCTCTGTAGCATGGGGCAAGGGTCACTTGCCGAAGGATTCTCTGCTCCTTGAAGTCTTTAAACCACGATTTGAGGACTTCAATAGCTCAGACATAGGTGAGAGGTTTTTCGCAGGAGTGGGTGGGTGAGATTCTGTGGCCTGCGTTTTGCAGGAGGTCGGACTAGATGATCATAATGGTCCCTTCTGACCTTAGTATCTATGAATCTATGGTTCCTTCAAAGTGGGACTGAGGTACATTGGCTGGCGAGTGTCAGAAAGTTTGTGCTGCTGTTACCGATGCTTGAAAGCTTCTGGAAACACTGGTAAAATGTCCTCCTTAACAGCTTTTCCGTGGACAGCATTGTAATAAGATTTTCAGATTTATTAAAAGGTGAGCAAGGTCCACACTCACTTGTTCTTTCCGGGTCTGATCCAAAGCCCATTAAGTCAATAGGAGTCTTTCCAGTGACTTCAGTGTGCTTTGTCTCAGGTCTTGCTCCCTCACCTAAATGCATGTATGTATACATGCGGAAGCTAAAATTAATGTTCATGTCAATGGATCCCCTGTGGCTAAGAGCTTTAGTAAGGTCTCCAGTGCATGAGAAGTTGGCATCCCATGTTTGGAGATACCTGGGATTTTCCAGACCATATCAGCCCCTTTATGATGAGTTAAAAATATTTTCCCAGTGCTATGTATCTTCAGCTAAAGTCTGAGAATCACTGTTCTGCAATAATCATGCTTTGCAAGGCTGCTGTTTTACTCACTATGACATAAAGTTTTTCCTCTTGTGTACTTAACATTGCTTAAATGTAGTTTATTTTTGTGTTTAATTGTCTTAGCTTACCTACTGCTGTTACAATCTGCATTTTGTTTTCTTTTCAAGTTACGTTGTCTCCATAGCCTTGCACCGATATTTTAAAGTTCCATTTAGTTTTAACTCTTTCTCTTTGGGCTTGTAGGTGGCATCATCTTGAAAACTTTGTGGTGATGCTAAAAGTCATTTAAGCAAATAGTGGAGCTGCATTCATTGTTGCAAATTAAGCAATGAAATTAAGTTGTTGTGCCAACTCCCTATATGTTTGTCATATCTAAGTAATAGGAGTGGTCCTGAAGCAAAACCCCCAGCTCTGAATGTCCCTGTTCTTGTGAGATGTTAAAATCTGAATTTGAATCTAGACTTGAATCTTTGGCCTGGACCCATCTGCATTAAACACCAATGCTTCTAGTTGGATTAAACTCAGTTAGCTGCCAAACTGCTTTACTTGCTCGATCGAAATTATTTCGCTGCTCAAATTTAGCAACAAATTTCAATACCTGTAGCAGGTTTATATGTATAGAACTCGGTAACTTAAGCATCTTTCAGTTAAACCATTTTTGATAACAATGATAACTTATATAATGTGAATTAAAATGAGACCCAAAGCAATTTGAGAATATTTTGGTATTAAACACCTAGAAGTTATACTGAGAAACCCACCTCAACCCTACGCAGTCTGCTGCCGCAGTCCATCTTAGCTCTGGCCAGGCTGCTGCCTCAATTCGGCTGGCTTTAGCCAGGCAGCCCTAACGAGAGCACTGCCACAGGAGTGGCTAAGGGTTACACATCCTTCCCTTGAAAGTTAGCCAAAATGTTATCTAAAATATTTAAAGAGGCGCCTCTTTTCTCCCCTATCCTTTTCCAGGTGTGTGTTGAGGTTTGCATGGTGTGTCAGTGCATGTCTATTGTAGACCTGTGAGGAGGACTTAAGGCATTGTACATTGGGCAAGAGAGTTCAGCTATTTAACTGTTCTTCTCTCTCTTCTTTCCTAGAAGCTTGAAAGCCCATCTGTTTTTTACCGTCATTGGCTGTCTGTACTGGAAGAGCAGTGGAAGTGTCCAAGTTTAGATATTTTAGATATCCCTTCCTCCTCCCCCTTTTCAGTGATGAAGTTAACAGAGCTCTAACTTAGGTTCCCAGGTGCTTGCCTGTGACAATTGTCTGTTTCGACTTCTATTTCCCTCAAATGCTCCTCAGTGGAGGATAGAAAACACTATTTCTTGCTGTGTACATTCCTGGGTTTTATCAGCCACGCAATCGCTATTCCTAGGATTCTCAAAGCCGAGGACCAATGTTAGTGCTCACCACAGATCACAAATGATGATAGTTGAAAGCAGAAGTGCTTGTATTAGTGTACTATTTGGACCCTGAATCACCTGATTTCAAATATCAGCTAACATGTTCCCTTCCCTTTCCCAGTCCCCAAAGAACTTCCAGTTCCAGTTTTCCCATGCCTGAAACCCTTCCCTAGCAGGTCAGCACCATTGCTCATCCCTAAACACTTCTTCAGAGAAAACAGTGGCATCTCCCTTACCCAGCATCTTTAAGGGTCCAACTAGACCCACGGGGTGGCTAGCTGCATTACTTCTCCTCACTTCATCTTAGTGGAGGTGGCAAGCAGGCTCCCACCTCCTCAATCTACCATTAAATATAGAGTCAGGTATTGGACAAAGGATATTTGGTCCACATTTGTCTCACTAAATATTTGTCATATTTGAATGCTTTTTGTATTTGTCCATTGCTAGGGGCTGGTTTATTAGTGATTTATTAATTGTATTACTGTAGAACCTAGAAGCCCTAGTCATTTACCTGGACCCCATTGTGCTAGGTACTGTACAAACACAGACCAAAAAAGATAATCTCTGCTCCCAAAGAGCTTACAATATAAGATTTGTTATGGGTCCATAATGATTAGTCTCAGGATACAGGGTGCAATATTCCACCTGGTAAACACACGTGTAGAGATACACTCATCTTTGTGAGACTGTTGTTTACATTATAATATCTGTAAGCAAAGCAGCCATCTAATGGAGGCAGATAATTTGTAGGACAGTGCAGGAAGGGGTAGAAAAAGCTTTCACTCTGACACCTAAGATTACACCGACAATAATAATGAGAAAAACGGTGACCTGTTTGATAAATTTTGGCCAAAGCAAATGTTTTGTGAGCATTCAGAAGGATGTAAATATTCATTATGTAATTAATGCTGCTCAGTCACTTCTTAAAAAACCCTAGAATTTTTTTGTAGAGCAGCTTAAGTACTTATCGATTGAGAACTTTTATAACTCTCAAAATGGAGGCATCCCCATATCTCTACAGGTATTTTAAATGAATTGAATTAATCATAGGCTTAAAAGTCTCTAGCGATCTTCGTTAGCTTCCCTGGGTTTAATTAAAACATCTGTGCGCTTTTAATTTATCGATTCATCCAACTCATATGTCATGTTTTTAACACACCCCAGCATGCTCTGCATCATTTTTAACCCAATTTCCACTTAACTAAAGCAATTAAATTCACCCCGGATTAATTAAAGCATCCATACTTTAGTGCTTAAGTCAGCGTGTGCTGCTTTCCCCACATGGTTTCTGAATGTCAGAGATTTGACACACCTGATGAGTTTTTTGTCCTTCTGGAAATTTTTCTGTGAATCCCTTTCTTGCTTACTAATGTGCAGTTTGACAGAACTAGAACAGGGAACTTGGTAAGCCTCAAGTTTGGGCCACAGAACTAAAGACTTGTAGATCATGGCTGTTGTGAATGGCCATGTATTTTGAGTCTCTGTGCATACCTGTTTCACCACAGTCCTGTCAGAGTCCCACAACCTGGCATCATTTTTGGTTAACAATGACATCAAAGCATTCTGACTAGCAGACCAAAGTTTAGGTTTCTGTATATCTCCTGCAACAGCTGATGACATTCCTAAAACTAAAAGAGACAGGGAGCATTCCTTAAACTTCCTTAGATGTTAGTGAAACAGGAAAACCCTGAATCTTGAAGTAATATCTTAGCAGGTAAGTAAAGGGGGAAGTAGTTTTCAACTGTTGTGGCCCAAATCTTGAGCTGAGTGTTCACTGCAGTTTAGGATGTGGTGTATAAAAGTTGCTTAAAGTCACTTTGGCTTTTCCCTGATCCTGGTTTGATCTGTGCCAGCAAACTCCTAAGCATAAGTACGAGCAGCCTGAAGGCTCCTTGAAATTGTGCCATTTGCCAACAGCCCTAAGGAGCCCTTACAACAGCTAGCAATTTCCAGGGCATAAGGACAGCTCAGCCATTCCCCTTGTTTCCTGGCCATGTACCCTTCACGAGATGGATGGAATAGCTGGAGAAAAGGGGTCTTGGGGCCACTCAATCTAAGGATCCCCCAATACTGTGGAGGATTCTCTAGTGAACAGTTATGTCAGATTTAAGGCAGGTTTGTTCCAGGGGAGCATCACAAAGATAACCTAGTGTAACCTGGGATCTGGCCTTATATCTTTGCATTTTCACATCTATACAGGTACCTACGATAAACTCTTGGTCCAGTTACATGTCAAAATGTGCACCTGGTTGATTAAAATGAGTCTGAATAGAATTCAGGAGAGCCTGTTTTGTCAAACAAAACCAGCAGCTCCTGAAGTCCCCACACCTGAAACATTGATTTCTCTGACCCCTTTTGATCTCTGATTTTTAGCAAGCACTAGATCAAGCAAAACCGTCTTTGTACCACCTTTCTGATGTTTTCAAACAGAGTGCCTAAAATCAGGCTCCTAAATAAAGGTGGGCTGAGGCTTGCAGCTTATAGTGATTTCAGTGGCATTAGTGAGTGAAAATGAGACTACTTACATTCAGGAACCTAAATAAGATTTAGGAAGCTAACCTTAGTCATCCAGGTCTGGTCTAAGTCTAAATTCTGGAAGGCTTTGATATATGACTGTAGGACTAAATTCAGCCCTAGCATTAGCAAAGGATAACTCCATTAGCTACACAGAAGTTTCACCTGCTTACATTAGGGCAGAATTTGCCCACTAGGATTCATATAGAGATAAACTAGCATGTGTTGTTGAAATGTTTCACTTGGGTTGCTAAGGAAAAAATCAAGAAAGATACAGGTAGTAGAACCTTACTGTAATGTTATTTTGCAGATCTATGAAATAGGTTGTTGTAGGTGACCTATTTCACATAAATCTTTGCAGCAGTGGGACCTTATTTCCAGTTGAGTTTGATGCTGAGAGTGAAATGGTTGGTCTTGTGAACAATAATCCATCTCCCTCTCACACGATATGCACGCTATATCAGTAGCAGCAGCTTAATCTTTGTTAAGAGGCAGTCCTGGTTTGAGTTATTACCGAGGCTGAATTAATTATTCCCTGGAGAAAGTATTCCCAGAAGGTCAGCTTTGAGATCATTGGTAAGAAATTCATACTATATCTGTCTCTACTACAGTTCCCAGTGGAATAATAAAGAACTTCATTTCTAATTTGGCAGTTCTGTACTTTATATATCATAAAAAGAAAAGGAGGACTTGTGGCACCTTAGAGACTAACCAATTTATTTGAGCATAAGCTTTCGTGAGCTACAGCTCACTTCATCGGATGCATACTGTGGAAACTGCAGAAGATATAATGTCTTACTCTGAAACCTTTATATATCATATAAACACATAACTAGGAAATTGTGCAGCTTTGTCTAAACAGCATACAAGTATTGCACTACCACTGGGAATGCAGATTTTTTTGAGAGAAATTATGGTAAGCACTGAGTGTTAATGAAACAATATTAAGAATCTGAATAAAAATTCTACTGTTGCTATATTCTGTGTTACAGAAGAGCATATACTCTACATTTATATTAGCTGTTAGAGGTGCTATGAGAGAGTTAAAAAATCTTTACTCTGGGCTCCTATTGAATGAGTTTCACATTGTGAAGTTACACTGGGAAGATAATTTTCACCTTAAAAACCAAGAGGAAGTGGAGTTTGGCTATAGAGATCTTTCTTTCTTTCTTTCTTTCTTTCTTTCAATATTTTTAATCCACTCCTTCTCCCCCCTCCCCTCCCAAAAAAAACCTAGCAACACATTTTAAGGCTATTTTGGCTGAGGAGACAAACTGCAAAAGTTGTGGCAAACCTAGCCTACCACAAATCAACTCCTCCCCACACTTCAGGGATGGGAGGATGATGGGATAAAGTCATGTCTGCAAGCCCAGGCACACAAAACTTCTGTTTTGTAGACTCGAATGTGGTTGGTTCACCTGAGTTAAGTTTGGATTGTGTAAATATTTAGTTGCTGGACCCCAGCAAAAATTAGATACTTAAGTTTTATTCAAAGACACTTGACCAAATTTTCAACTGGCCTCATGCATTCACATTTGTGCATGCAGTTCATTGTTTGATCACCCAGCTTCTCAGTTAGACAGTCAAATATCTGTGTGCATGTACAGAACATGTCTACACACAGTGATGTAAGTACACATACTTGCATGCCTATTTTGGGGATTGCAAAATCAGAGGCTGTCTCTGAGCACATGGCCCTTACTCTATATCCTTCTGTGGCAATTTGCATGTGAACATCTGTCATTTTTAAATGAATTTAAAAGATAATAGACTGGAAATTCTGCTAACGTACAATTACTGAAATTCTTTTGAAGCATCTCGGGGGGTGGGTCAGCTTTTAGGCAGACAGCTGGTTAGAAAGGGGCTTGGAACTGTGAGTAAAGAAACTGCCTCCTGCCTTTTGATTCCTGCTGTGTTCAGAGAAACAGGACTATGTACATTTTGTGTAAATAAATCTGCCTGCATCACAGATACCTGGCTCTATCGTCAGTTTCACTTCTAAGGGGAAAAACCTGCATGGCCTTGAATATTGACTAACTACTAGGGACAAAATGAGTCACATTAACATTGGTCTGAATATATTCCTTCTAATCAATCCTTTCATTTTTAAAAAGGTATAGATTATTGCAAAATAGGACCAGTCTTCTTAATGGGATCAATGGGACAACTCAAGGAAGTAGGACTGCAGTATTAGGTCCCAATTGTAGTATGCAGAAATAGCTGAAGTACCACTGTGAACTCATTTCTTCATTCTACATCTGATATTTCAGTGATTCCTGGTAGTTCAAGTTAAGGGGAAAATAATAGTAATCATATAATACAAATAAAGGCCTTTTTAAAAATGGAATGCAGCTCTTGCACACCAGTGTTTTTAACTTTGTAGAACTTAGCGTTGCTGTCCAGTCATGGTGGGGAGTGGGAAAAGGAGGGAACATTGTCCTAGTTTTCAACAGATCTACTGCCACCAAACAATATCAGGCAAAGTAATGCATCCTCGCCCCTTCTTAAGACTCTCTCTGTCTGTCATTCTTGTTTTCTCCATTTTTGTGGCTGGTAATCATCCTCTCAGTCTTAGGCAGGCACTGCAGTTCATATAATTGCCATTTGCACTGTTCATTCTTTCTCAGTCCCAGCCTTTCTCCTAGTGGCAGGATGAAGGTGATGCAGATGTAGGCCTGAATTATTGCTTTGCCCAAGATGCCCAAAGTTATGGAATAAAAATGATGAAGTTTTGGGTACAGATCATTCAAAAACACCATGTAAGAAAAATATTGGCCAAGCTAGTGTTGTATAGCATCACGCAATGAGACTTACTTTGAATACATCATTAGAGCTTTACTCTCTGTAAATCAGGAATTACTCAGGTGTAAACCAAGTGTGACATCAGAATCAAATCCATTCATTTTTACTTGTTCTTGATAATCATTCCAGACTTCTCCATATATTCTGAATATTAAGTCCACAGTCTAATGAATAGCAGCTATATATTGAGTATCGACAGCATATGTGTGTGCTTGTATTTATTAGCCTCAGATAATTAATCATACCCATACTTTGAGTAATCAGAAACTGAATTATTAAAGTCTGACTTAGCATTTTCCATTAAATTAACACCTTTACATTTATCAATCAGTCGCTTAGCAGTTTATTTTTAGAACACTTTTATGGGCTTTCATATATGACTCAATGTGCTCTCTTTATCTCATTCCATTTTCTAGCTGCCTGCCCAGTTCTGTGCAGTGGCAATGGACAATATTCCAAAGGAACCTGTTTGTGCTACAGTGGTTGGAAAGGGCCAGAATGTGATGTACCCATCAGCCAGTGTATTGATCCCTCTTGTGGAGGTCATGGTTCTTGTGTTGAAGGAACCTGTGTCTGCTCTGTTGGCTACAAAGGAGAAAACTGTGAGGAAGGTAAATGCTACAGTACAAACTCTGTCTGTGCTTTGAGCTCGTCTTGTGGTGTGTGGAGCTAAACGGGAGGGAGGGCAGGAAAGAGGAGAAAATGCTATGATTATACTGGAGTGTAAAACTACTATAACAGAGAGTACTGAGGAGGGAGGGGATTTCAAAATTTTGGTACTTCCAGTTTTACAGGCCTGTGAAACTTTAAATTATATTTTTTGATCTGTCATGTAGTTAAGGTCCTTATTATTCTGCAGTGGTAGAATTGTCTGCCACAGGTAAATCTGAGTGATTCTTTCATTGAAGAGTCAAGATGATTCTTTTCTTTCTTTTTTTTAATGGATTATATTTATTGAACATTTTAAAAATGTAAAATGGTGAAACAAGCAAATGAGAAAAGTGGTAGAGAAAATGACATAATTGAAAACCGACAAAAGGCAAATGTTTCAGTCATAGTTAATGCAGAAAAAGAGGAGATGGATTTAGGAGACTGCAGGTAACCATGTCACTTGAGGCATCATATAGGGTAAATCACTCTTGTTACAGACAGTCTCAAAGAAGTATAGAAAAGTAGATGGTACATAGAAAAGACACCAATTTAATGAATGCTAAAAAGCTCCTTGTATTGAAAATTTAAGTAGCCGCAGTTTTTGTGTAGACAAAAATGAGAGGGTTTAACAAAATGGCGTCACCAAATATGGTCATAGATCAAGCCCAGTGGCGTTTGTTCCTCATCTCTTCTGTTGCAACCTAGATAAATTGGAGCGTTGTCTCTTTTTAATATTGTTGTCTTAAAAAGGGAATTTAATGTTCCAAAGCAAGGGTGGGCAAACTTTTTGGGCCAAGGGCCACATCTGGGTATGGAAATTGTATGGTAGGCCATGAATGCTCACGAAATTGGGGGTTGAGGTGCGGAAGGGGGTGAGGGCTCTGGGTAGGGGTATGGGCTTTGGGGCAGGGCTGGGAATGAGGTGTTGGGGATGCAGAAGGTTGCTCTGGGTTGGGACTGAGGGATTCAGAGGGCGGGAGGGGGATCAGGGCTGGGACAAGGGGTTGGGGCACGGGGTGGGAGGTCAGGGGTGCAGACTTCAGGTGGTGCTTACCTCAAGCAGCTCCCAGAAGCCACGGCATGTAACCCCTCTGGCTCTGTCATAAATATAAAGGGAAGGGTAACCACCTTTCTGTATACAGTGCTATAAAATCCCTCCTGGCCAGAGGCAAAATTCTTTCACCTCTAAAGGGTTAAGAAGCTACGGTAATCCCGCTGGCACCTGACCCAAAATGGCCAATGTGGGGACAAGATTCTTTCAAATCTGGAGTGGGGGGAACAAAGGGTTTGGTCTGTCTGTGTGATGCTTTTGCCGGGAACAGATCAGGAATGCAGCCTTACAACTCCTGTTAAATTAGTAAGTAATCTAGCTAGAAAATGCGTTAGATTTTCTTTTGTTTAATGGCTTGTAAAATAAGTTGTGCTGGAGGGAATGTATATTTCTGTTTTTGTGTCTTTTTGTAATTTAAGGTTTTGCCTAGAGGGATTCTCTATGTTTTGAATCTGATTATCCTGTAAGGTATTTACCATCCTGATTTTACAGAGGTGATTCTTTTACCTTTTCTTTAATTAAAATTCTTTTAAGAACCTGATTGCATTTTAATTGTTCTTAAATCCAAGGGTTGGGTCTGTGTTCACCCATACCAATTGGTGAGGATTATTATCAAGTCTTCCCCAGGAAATGGGGTGTAGGGCTTCGGGGGGGTATTTTGGGGAAGATGTCTCCAAGTGGTCTCTTTCCCTGTTCTTTGTTTAAAACACTTGGTGGTGGCAGCATACTGTTCAAGGACAATGCAAAGTTTGTAGCTTGAAGAAGTTTTTAACCTAAGCTGGTAAGAATAAGCTTAGGGGGTCTTTTATGCAGGTCCCCACATGTGTACCCTAGAGTTCAGAGTGGGGAAGGAACCTTGACAGGCTCCTATGCAGAGGCACGACCAGGCAGCTCTGCATACACCATCTGCAGGCACCACCCCCGGTTCATGGCCAATGGGAGCTGCAAGGGTGGTGCTTGGGGCGGGCAGCATGCATATCCCCCTGGCTGTCCCTATGCGAGGAGCCAGAGAGGGGACATGCTGCTGCTTCTGGGAGCCAAGCAGTGCAAGCTCCTGACCCCACTCCCTGGCTGGAGTACCAGAGCAGCACAAGCCCCAGACCTGGCTCCCCAAGGGAGCTCGAGGGCTGGATTAAAATGTCTGAAGGGCCAGATGCAGCCCCCCCGGCCATAGTTTGCCCACTCCTGCTCCAGAGGGTTCCTAGATAGACATCTCTGAAGTCCTCTGCTTATCCTCACAACAGGGCCGCGTTAGTTCAAGTTCAAGTTCAAGTCAAGTTAGTTCATCTGGATCGGCCAGTGTTTCAGCTTGGGTTGAGATGGTAGGTCTGTGACCATACCAATTCAATCCTTGGCTCTCTACTGAGCAGTCTAACTGTGGTGTAGGAGGTGTCTGTCTGCTAGGAACTAGATTGAGAGCACCAATTCATCTCATAGGATAGTAAATAATTCTTCTCCCATCAAAGAACATGGTTGGAGAAAATACAGGGTTTCCCCACCCAGTACCACTGTGTTTCAGATCTGTTCTGGAAAGATCAGATCCTCCATCCTCATAAGTGAATGGGATTTTTGTCATTTACTTCACTGGAACCAGATAGATGCCCATAATCCTTAGCGTCACTACTAGACTATCAACACTGGGTTAATTAAACCAGCTGCTATAGAGTGTTTTCCTGTCACCTTCTCCCAGGAATTGTTTACAGCACCATATGGATTAAGGATTTAATCCAAAAGTCAGTGGAGATCTTTCCATTGATTTCAGTGGGCTTTGGATCATGCCAGAAGTGGTTGGGGATTCGGAACTCCCAGAAAGGGAAATTTACAGTTCAGCTGGCAGTAGGTGATTAGAGGGGGTTCTTACAACATTGTACAATAAAATGCCCAAATATATCTGACATTCTCATGGAATTGCATAGAAATCAGCAGTGGTAGAAAAGACTGATTAAAGCACATCTTTGTGCATCCATCCCATTCCAGGGTGCAGGAACGTTCCATTAAATACAAACATTACCTTTTGTTCAGTCTAGTTTAAAATTAGTTATGGGATTCCACCTCATCCCTTGGTAAAATGTGGTAGATTCAAAAGAATAATCTAAAAGATGTCAGTATTAGGAGGGCTTTCCTGATAGTTAGCCTAAACTTACCTGTCTTTCATTTCACCCTATTAATTCCATTTTGTGCCACACTAAACAATTCCCCTCCTACCTTGGTTTTTATAAGCTTATAGACAGCTATGACCAATCCTATCTTCTTTTTTATCATTTAGCCAGGTTATACATATTTATTAATTTGTAGCTGTCCTCATGAAATAGTTCCTCCTGACACTTAATCATTTTTGTTGCTTTTCTTCAGATTCCCTCCAATTTCTCTGCATCTTTCTGATTCTGAGGTTTCCAGAGCAGAACACAGCATTCTAGGTGCCGTTTTGCCCAAATACGTATTGGAGTCTTTTAGGGATTCCATAAACATTTGCCATTAATTAAATTCTAGGCTAATTATAAATTGTAATCCCAAAAGTCATAAGAAATTATAGAAGGGTTGTGGCATCAATATAGTTAAGGTGAGGCTAACTTACTATTTAGAGTACTTTGTGGATTTCAGCAGCCAGTTTTCCATACTTACTCAGATTGCCTCATGGGGATTCAGAGTAGGGTTAGTGATCCAAATTTGAGGCCCTTTAAGCAAGTGCTGCCACAGATATAGCCCCCCTAAAAATCATGTGACATCAACATTTTTTGATACTTACAATATCTGTATAAGGGGCAGAAGGAGGCAGAGCTGGTATCTGAGTATAAAGATCGCCCCAGATGCTACCATCCTTTGACCCTTTGGTCTAAGAATTCCCCATGGAACATCTCCTCTGCCCTGTAGAGCACTCTCATATATGCTACCTTATTGTTACAAATCCTCAGAGCAAGAATAGACTATTGTGCTTCTCTGCTTCTACAAGCAACCTAACACAGCACAGAAACGAGGTATTTGTGATCCGTTTGGTGGAGAGACACCTTTCCTCATATCGTAGCATGAGCTGTGGCGACCTACTGCAAATAATTCCTGCACCGATCTGTACAGTTGTCCCTAACACAATGAAGGCAGTTGAAGCGCCCCCTGTAGAGCAACGAGAGAATACAATTATCTGGGGCACAGCACGTAAAGTAGCACTCTTACTTAGTCATTCCTCCTATCTGTTTATGATAAGGCAGCCCTGGCTGAAACATACTTCATAATATATCCACAAAGAGTCCTGTGGCACCTTACAGACTAACAGATGTATTGGAGCATAAGCTTTCGTGGGTGAATACCCACTTCGTCGGATGCATGGGTATTCACCCACGAAAGTTTATGCTCCAATACATCTGTTAGTCTGTAAGGTGCCACAGGACTCTTTGTCGCTTTTAGAGATCCAGACTAATACGGCTACCACTCTGATAATATATCCACAGTGTCTCTTGCCAGCTCGAAAGGGCTGAGTTTAAGGTTGAGGGGCAACCTTAACTCTTTTTTGTCCTGGTTTTCAGAGTATTTAAGTAATACCTGCGCTGAACATTTTGGAAGGGTGTGAATGCCAATCAACTTTAACTGTGTATTAACAAAGTTTCTGAGCAGTGAATTTGTATGTTAGGAAGGAGGATGTAGATGATTTAATAAGCAATGCTTGAAAGGATAAGGTTTTTAAAAGATAAGTGGATTGCAGAAGGCAAGCTGTATTAACTGCAAACTTGGAAGGGACAATAACATGAAAAGAAAGGTTAAAATAACCTTTTGCATATATCATTTGGCAAATAAAATAAAAATTCCATAGCAATGATATTGCTACCTCAAAATTATTTCCCTTCTGTAAATATTTTACACATTAATTCAGGAGCTATTGAATAAAGGATGGAATATGAAATGGTTTCTCAACAGTTTAAGCATTCACCCAGTCTTATTTAAATTTTCTAAATGAATTAACTGCACAACGGAACAGGTAAACATACCTGATTTTATATTAAAGTATGAAATCTCTTCTATTGATTTGTGTGTCTGAAAAGAATGGGTCAGTTTGATTCATATGCCATTTTCCAACTGGGAAATGGAATTAGCAGCTGTGGGTCAGCATTTTTTTTCTTCCAGTTAGCTTTTTATTTCTGATATTCATCATAGTCATGTCATTCAAACAATTTACCTGAAATGGCGGTGGCACCAGAATCGATATTTGCAATCCACAATTTTTGCTGCATAAACACTCTTGCTCGATTAACAAATTTGCACATGAAAATGAAATGGCATATTTGTCAGGTTTCATTCAATATGGTTTGGGGAGAGACAAGTGAAATTGACAAATTAGGTTAAGTTAACAGTGTTTTTCTTGTCAGCTTCATGGTTGAGTCATTTTTCAATGACATTTAACTTCATAAGTGTAATTCATGATTCTTTGGAGGTTTAGAGTACATATTGTTCCGAAAACTCCTTGACCTCTTTTTTTGCCCTTAGGGATACAAATTGCATTCTCTACCCTTTTTGTCAAATCTACAGAGAGCCCAACACTAAATGAGTTCTAATGATCTAAGCTGCCAAGGGGCTCTGGGTTCTAAGTCTCACATACTTAACTGCTAAAGCACACTATCCTTTGTTTAAACACCACGGAGACTCCATTTCTAAATCCTTATTAAATAAATAACCCCCTTCTGAAGATGTGGGGCTAGAACCTTAGCTGGAGTAAATCAGTTTAGCGTCACTGGAGTGAATGAATTTCTGCTAATTTACACCAGCTGAGGATCTGGCCCTAGATATCAACCCTAAAAGCATTGTATAAAATTGGAACAAGATTTGAAGCCAAACTAAACTCTCTGCTCCTTTAAAGTCTGAATGCTGTTGCTCAGCCAGATGATGGATTTTAAATAGTTATAAAATTTATTTATCTAGAACAATAGATAGAGAGGTTTAGCGCAAGTTATTCCATAAAATGTGTGTGTGTGGGGGGGTGGGTGATGACAGGAGTATTCTGAGGTAATAAATCTCGACTGCTTTTCCTTTGCCGTTGTACCATAATTCAAGAAAGTGGAAAGATGGCTAATTCATCTGTAAGCGGAATGTATTTTTCATTCTTTCTGCATTGCTTTTATTATTGCTTCAATTTTAAGTGGATTGTTATACATTCCTAAAAGCTACCCCACATCAGTATTCAACAATACTTTTTATGGCTATCTGTACTTCAAGGCAGAAATTTAAAACAACACACACATTTTCCGATCTCTTTTTTAAAAATAAACTTTGGGATTTGTCCATTCTAAAATTTCTTTTAAATATAACAGATAAAATTCACCAAACTGTAATCTTTTCCCCAGAGTCAGGATGAGCTCTGAGGATCATTAAAAGTTAGTTTGGAGGGTCTTTTTATAATAATAATAATTAATAAAAAATTAACAAATAAATTATGTGCTGGATTGAGAAGAAATACCAAAATACCACGAAAGAAACTATTCTGACTTTTGACAGTATTTTGGATCCTGCCAAAAGCAGAAAGTACCAACATCTCAAAAGTGGGACTCTGTTCTTCTGAAATGTCCAGCTTGATTTATAGACCAAAGAAATTTTTGGATAAACTTCTGAATTATTGGAAGCTTATCTGAACTTAACATCCAAACCCTCTAGGTTTGCCTATAAATAGTGAAATGTGTTATATTTCCAAAACCAATTAACTGAATATTAAATTATTTGAAAAAATGTGGCCAGTGCCATCATTATAGTCCATAATCTCACTAGAAATGCTATAGTAATTTATTCCTGTAGTATTGTAATCTGAATTAAAATCAAAACAATTTTGATGACTCCTGTTATCTCTAAATTCATGTCTGCTTCAATCCTGTGCATAGTACCTGATCAATATACTCATGTTTAAAGGTTCTATAATGTCTTAAAATAATTTGATAAGCATTTGTGTTTATGGCAAAGGCTGAGATTTGAAGGATCAGGTATTGTTCATGCAGGGTTCAGTGAAATTCTCTCTTCCTTCATTTAGAAAGATAATCTTTGGGAAAAGATGAGAGATAAATCACTTTCATTATACACTCCGAACTTCATATTGCCTCAAGAGCGAATGCCAATCATTCTTAGTTCTTGAGTTGTGAACTAATATACACTAGTCGTGGCATTAATTCATTTTATTCAGGACATCAGTTTGATCTTGGTCATCAGTTCCATAGTGGAAGGCTGTTCATAAACCTTTAAGTTGACATTTACAATAAAGTGCAGTTCACTTAAACAAATGCTTGATATAAGGTAAACACCTTGAAAACGATGATGTCACCATGAGTTCACTTCTGATACAGCAATAGCATCCCATTGTTCAGTGAAATCCAAGATGACACCTGCAATGTCTTTCCACCACCTTAAAAAAATCCCATTTTAAGCAATTACCATTTTTTCAGATTGAGAAATGGGGAAGATGTATCTGTGGCTTTTGTTAAGAGAAGAAACATGGCTACTGGTTGGAACAGGGTTTAGGCAATGGGATTCTTAGGTTCGAATCACAGCTCAGCCAATGACTATGAATAAAATATTCAAAAGCTCATGAGTGACTTAAAAGCCTAACGGAACCTGAAAGTCAGTGAGTCTTAGGCCCCTAAATATTCAAGTCACTTTTGAAAATGGGACTTGAGCTCCAAAGTCATGTAGGTGCTTTTGAAAATGTTAATCTCTATGACCATGGGCAAGTCACTTCGCAAATCTGTGCTTCCATTTTCCATGTGTAACATTGGTTTAATAATATTTCTCTTTTACAGTACTATAACATTGGTAACAATCATAACAATTAGTTAAAGTTGGTAAATTATTTTTTCCACTTTTAGAGCCTGTGTCCTAGCAAATAGAAAGACATTTTATATTCACCAGTTCTCAAAACAGATATAAATGGTCTAAAAAACAACTGCAAGAGTTTGGTGTATTCACTGCAATAGTATAAACTAACAAGCACTGATCCATCCAGCAGTATCATCCAGACTATACACTGTAGGAACCAACCTTTATTCACACAGTATTTGTTTTGTTTTCTTTGTTCAGTTGATTGCTTGGATCCAACCTGCTCCAATCAAGGTGTTTGCTTGAATGGAGAATGTCTCTGTAGCCCAGGCTGGGGTGGCCTAAACTGTGAACTTCCCAGAGCCCAGTGTCCAGACCAATGTAGTGGCCATGGGACATACCTCTCTGACACAGGCCTCTGTAGCTGTGATCCTAACTGGATGGGTCCTGACTGCTCCGTTGGTAAGAAAAATATTTCTATTCTGCTTTGCAATAATCTGCAAAGTATAGTCCTGTTTACTATACTGATTAACATTTGAATATCAAATACAAGTTTAAAATACAAATTATTTACATGAGACTTACATTACTCTTTCAGCATCTGATCAGTGAACAGTTCGTTATACTCTAGTCATTATAAATTAGCAGCTACATGATAGATACTATACATTGTAGTGTTCTGAACACAGGACTGGGATCTAGGAAATACTGTGTTCCACTTCCCTATTCTGACACTGTGGCCTGTGGTAAGTCACTTCACCTCTTTGTGTCTCAGTGTCCCCATTCATAAACAACAGGGTTTTTACTAATAAGGAATAATTTTAAAATACTTTCAGAATTGTGATATCTATCAGGCCTTCTCTGCCCCAAACTGGAGGTGCCCTGATACGCACAACCTAGGAAATATTCACTATGGCCAGGGTACCAACAAGATATAGCCCTTCGATGGCCTAGATGGGCTAGTAAGAGAAAATAACCTATCAGGAGCCAACAGACGAGTTAAGAAAGCTTGCCTGCCTTATTTTAGGGGGAGTGCTGGGTGAAGCTAGTGTGGGAGCACTCCTGAGTGCTCTAGTCCAGCGGTTCTCAAACTTCAGCAACCCAAGGACCCCCATTTTAATTTAAACATTTTGGGGATCCCCAAATCCCCTACTCAGCCCCAGGTCCTACCCAACTCCACCCCTTCCCCCAAAGCCCCAGCCCCGCCCCACCTCTTCCCGCCGCCCGTTCACTCTATCTCCCCTCCCTCCCTCCGTCGCTCACTTTCCCCCCACCCTCACTCACTTTCACCAAGCTGGGGCAGGATGTGGGCTTTGGGGGTAGTTTGAGTGCAGGAGGGGATGCAGAGTGTGGGCTCTGGGGGGAGTTTGGGTGCAGGTGCAGGCTCTGGGAGGAAGTTTGGGTGTGGGCTCAGGGCTGGGGCAAGTGGTTGGGGTGGGTGTGAGGGGTGCAGGCTCTGGGAGGGAGTTTGGGTGTAGGAGGGGGTGGGGGCTGCAGGCTCTGGGAAGGGGTGGGGATGTGGACTCTGAGCTAGGGCAGTGGGTTGGGGTGCAGAGTGTGGTGCTTACCTCCGGCGGCTCTCTGGCAATGGCTTCTAGGTGGGGGAGCCAGGGGATCTCCGTGCACAGCCCCTTCCCACAGGCACCACCCTCGCAGCTCACATTGGCCGCAGTTCCCAGCCAATGGGAGCTACGGAGTCAGTGCTCGGGGTGGGGGCAGCACACGGAGACTCCCTGCCCCCCCCCCCCCACAGGGGCTGCAGGGATGTGCGGACTGCATCCGGGAGTGGTAGGGAGCCTGCCTTAGCCCCACTGCACTGATGGACTTTTAGTTCCTACAATCTCCCGGTTTGGCTTCAGTAGCCTCTGGGAGATAGAGCTGTTCCCTGGAGTGTAGGCGCTGGGAGAGACGGGGAGGAGTTGAGGGAGAGAGGGGAAGGAGTTGATCAGCAGGGCCTGTGGAACCCCTGGAGTACCCTTGGGAATCCCCAGGGGTCCGTGGACCCCAATTTGGAAACACTGCTCTAGTCTTTATCCAGAATCCCAGGGCCAGGTCAATGCCTTTGTTTAAAGTGCTGTAACCAAGCAGTTACCTTTTTTGGTTAGTTACTAATTAAAAGGTGCAGACTGCCAAATTCTAAGTTTGTTGTTTAACCATTTAAAAACTGGCACCTAGCTCACTGCAGAAGTTATCCCGTTCCAGTGGGCTGCCACAGATATGAACAGCCCATTGTCTGCTAGGTATATTTTCTGTTTTGCTTTGTGTTGCACATCATAAATACTACTTATTTATAGAAAATAATAGCAAAACCGTACTAAAATTAAGATTATTTTCTCCTCTTTAGCAGTTCAAATGGAAAAATCTAAGCAGCTGGTTTCACAGCAAGACTCTAAAAATGGTACTTTGAGGTGCACATTTGTTTTCCATCCATGTCCAGTTTAGTTAGCTGTCTTAAGTAAAGGCAAGATTATTCTAACTGCCAGCAGAGCTAACAGCATACCTGGTAAACGAATATCAAGTTGGGTCTTTCTGATTCATGTATCATCAACTGCCCTAAAAGTTCATCAATGAGCATTTAACTGGAAATTTCAGTGATGATGCGGAAAACAACAGTTAACTCTTCCACAACTGTCAAGTATCATAGAATCATAGAATCATAGAATATCAGGGTTGGAAGGGACCCCAGAAGGTCATCTAGTCCAACCCCCTGCTCAAAGCAGGACCAATTCCCAGTTAAATCATCCCAGCCAGGGCTTTGTCAAGCCTGACCTTAAAAACCTCTAAGGAAGGAGATTCTACCACCTCCCTAGGTAACGCATTCCAGTGTTTCACCACCCTCTTAGTGAAAAAGTTTTTCCTAATATCCAATCTAAACCTCCCCCACTGCAACTTGAGACCATTACTCCTCGTTCTGTCATCTGCTACCATTGAGAACAGTCTAGAGCCATCCTCTTTGGAACCCCCTTTCAGGTAGTTGAAAGCAGCTATCAAATCCCCCCTCATTCTTCTCTTCTGCAGGCTAAACAATCCCAGCTCCCTCAGCCTCTCCTCATAACTCATGTGTTCCAGTCCCCTAATCATTTTTGTTGCCCTTCGCTGGACTCTCTCCAATTTATCCACATCCTTCTTGAAGTGTGGGGCCCAAAACTGGACACAGTACTCCAGATGAGGCCTCACCAATGTCGAATAGAGGGGAACGATCACGTCCCTCGATCTGCTCACTATGCCCCTACTTATACATCCCAAAATGCCATTGGCCTTCTTGGCAACAAGGGCACACTGCTGACTCATATCCAGCTTCTCGTCCACTGTCACCCCTAGGTCCTTTTCTGCAGAACTGCTGCCTAGCCATTCGGTCCCTAGTCTGTAGCTGTGCATTGGGTTCTTCCGTCCTAAGTGCAGGACCCTGCACTTATCCTTATTGAACCTCATCAGATTCCTTTTGGCCCAATCTTCCAATTGGTCTAGGTCCTTCTGTATCCTATCCCTCCCCTCCAGCGTATCTACCACTCCTCCCAGTTTAGTATCATCCGCAAATTTGCTGAGAGTGCAATCCACACCATCCTCCAGATCATTTATGAAGATATTGAATAAAACCGGCCCCAGGACCGACCCTTGGGGCACTCCACTTGATACCGGCTGCCAACTAGACATGGAGCCATTGATCACTACCCGTTGAGCCCGACAATCTAGCCAGCTTTCTACCCACCTTATAGTGCATTCATCCAGCCCATACTTCCTTAACTTGCTGACAAGAATACTATGGGAGACCGTGTCAAAAGCTTTGCTAAAGTCAAGAAACAATACATCCACTGCTTTCCCTTCATCCACAGAACCAGTAATCTCATCATAAAAGGCGATTAGATTAGTCAGGCATGACCTTCCCTTGGTGAATCCATGCTGGCTGTTCCTGATCATTTTCCTCTCATGCAAGTGCTTCAGGATTGATTCTTTGAGGACCTGCTCCATGATTTTTCCAGGGACTGAGGTGAGGCTGACTGGCCTGTAGTTCCCAGGATCTTCCTTCTTCCCTTTTTTAAAGATTGGCACTACATTAGCCTTTTTCCAGTCATCCGGGACTTCCCCGGTTCGCCACGAGTTTTCAAAGATAATGGCCAGTGGCTCTGCAATCACAGCCGCCAATTCCTTCAGCACTCTCGGATGCAACTCGTCCGGCCCCATGGACTTGTGCACGTCCAGCTTTTCTAAATAGTCCCTAACCGCCTCTATCTCCACAGAGGGCTGGCCATCTCTTCTGCATTTTGTGATGCCCAGCGCAGCAGTCTGGGAGCTGACCTTGTTAGTGAAAACAGAGGCAAAAAAAGCATTGAGTACATTAGCTTTTTCCACATCCTCTGTCACTAGGTTGCCTCCCTCATTCAGTAAGGGGCCCACACATTCCTTGGCTTTCTTCTTGTTGCCAACATACCTGAAGAAACCCTTCTTGTTACTCTTGACATCTCTGGCTAGCTGCAGCTCCAGGTGCGATTTGGCCCTCCTGATAACATTCCTACATGCCCGAGCAATATTTTTATACTCTTCCCTGGTCATATGTCCAACCTTCCACTTCTTGTAAGCTTCTTTTTTATGTTTAAGATCCGCTAGGATTTCACCATTAAGCCAAGCTGGTCGCCTGCCATATTTACTATTTTTTCGACTCATCGGGATGGTTTGTCCCTGTAACCTCAACAGGGATTCCTTGAAATACAGCCAGCTCTCCTGGACTCCTTTCCCCTTCAAGTTAGTCCCCCAGGGGATCCTGGCCATCTGTTCCCTGAGGGAGTCGAAGTCTGCTTTCCTGAAGTCCAGGGTCCGTATCCTGCTGCTTACCTTTGTTCCCTGCGTCAGGATCCTGAACTCAACCAACTCATGGTCACTGCCTCCCAGATTCCCATCCACTTTTGCTTCCCCCACTAATTCTACCCGGTTTGTGAGCAGCAGGTCAAGAAAAGCACCCCCCCTAGTTGGCTCCTCTAGCACTTGCGCCAGGAAATTGTCCCCTACGCTTTCCAAAAACTTCCTGGATTGTCTATGCACCGCTGTATTGCTCTCCCAGCAGATATCAGGAAAATTAAAGTCACCCATGAGAATCAGGGCATGCGATCTAGTAGCTTCCGTGAGCTGCCGGAAGAAAGCCTCATCCACCTCATCCCCCTGGTCCGGTGGTCTATAGCAGACTCCCACCACTACATCACTCTTGTTGCACACACTTCTAAACTTAATCCAGAGACACTCAGGTTTTTCTGCAGTTTCGTACCGGAGCTCTGAGCAGTCATACTGCTCCCTATCAGGGGGTAGCCGTGTTAGTCTGTATCCCCAAAAATAACAAGGAGTCCAGTGGCACCTTAAAGACTAACAGATTTATTTGGGCATAAGCTTTTGTGGGCTAGAACCCACTTCATAACTGTCACTGTCCCAGAGTTGTAAAAGCTAGTGTGTGGGGGTGAGACTGAAAGACTCAGGGAATTGGCAATAGAATGCAGAGCCCCTCTCTTCCTAGTTACCAGTTCAAACCACTGTGAGTGACCCCAAATTGTTGTCATTCTTCATGGAATGAGTTTACATGGACCTCAGTCTAGTTCTTAGCAGTCAAACGTCCACTTCACACACCCATCACAGCTGCCACTAATTATTTCCCTTGTTGGCAATCACAGCAGGGCGATGTGAGGGTACCTGCAAAAAAAAAAAAAAAAAAAAGATCTACAGCAGTGTGTTTCAGATTCTGGGTCAAATGGGGCTCATGCTGCTGGGCTAAAAATGGCAGTGTACAGGAGGAGGGAGGATCTTGGAGCCTAGGTTCCAGCTCAGATGGGAACATCTACACTGCTATTTTTAGCATCATAGCGCAAGCCCAAGTCAATTGATCTGGGCTCTGAGACACGGTGCCATGGGGGGTGGTTACTGTATAGATAGAAAGAGCCCCTCAAAGCCAGGACAGAGGCATGTTGTTGGAGCAGCATGAAGAAGTTTATGTGCACCTGAATAGAAGAGACACTGTCTCTAGCACTGTCAGTCCTGCATTAAATTAGCAGCATGTGTTATTTTGGGCGATTTTTAATAAAAAGCAAAGTCTCATTTTGGTGGGCATATGAGCATGCCACACTCTGCATATAGTTTACAGAAACAAAGTGCCAATTCTAGTCACTTTTCACCACATGTTTAGTGACCCATTCCCAATCACAGTGCTCAGTTGTAATCCTAATTCTATTTTTTTCACCAGAAGTGTGTTCCGTAGACTGTGGCACGCACGGGGTGTGCATTGGCGGAACATGTCGCTGTGAAGAAGGCTGGACAGGAGTGGCCTGTGACCAGCGTGTGTGCCATCCCCGCTGCACGGAACACGGAACCTGTAAAGATGGGAAATGTGAATGCAGAGAGGGCTGGAATGGGGAGCACTGCACCATTGGTAGGCAAACGACAGGCACCGAAACAGGCACATATTGCTTTCTTTTCATAAATTGTAGAAACATAGTTACTATTGTGTATTGTAATAGGCTGTTCCTTTAAGGACCCTAGTGCTTCTAAACATCAGCTCAGCCTCTCAAAACCCAGGGTAAAATGCAGAGGAACTTAATTTGAAAGAGAAGGGGGAAAAAAAAACAACCTAATGGACATTAACAAGTAGAGATGTAACAAATGGTCCATCAAGGTATCATCAGAGCCAAGCTGTTTAAACTTAACTAAACATTTCTTTGTGTGAATAGCATCTTTTTTAATTTCCTGGTCTGGTGCATCAATGCTTCCCTGCTACTATATATCACATCCAAACCACATCACCACAATACCCACCAAGAGCAGGGGTCAAGCTGAGGGAGAATAAGTGCTCCTGTTGTTACAGAAATAGCTCCCTAACATTTTGCCCCGTTGTGCTGTGACAGTGGGCATGGTGTTTGCATATAGACAGTCACAGCATGGGAGGGTTTAGCCAGTACTATAGCATGCTGATGTACCCATTCCTAATAGCATGCTGCTTAGTATAGCATTGGCATCATGCAGAGTGCCGTGACTAACATGATTGCATCTCAACTGTGATACGTCACCCTGGGAAATTCCAAAAAAGATTTTATGTGTATATAACATAATTTCAAATTAAAACCACTTAAATGTTATTTCAACAGGAATGAGTTATTGTGGACTCAGTTCTTTATTTCACTCTCATAAAAATCAGGTAGTATAATGTTTATTCAAATTCTCTTAAAATGGCTGAAAATTGTATTTTCCCTCTGCTGTGAGCAAAACTGGGAAGAGAATATTTCTAACTGGGTCTATGTCTACTAAGAAATCTGAGGAAAACCACTATGGAACAGAAGAATCTGTATGCAAATTGAAAGAATATGCACTTTAGAGGCAGTGTGGTTTTCTCTTTGCAGTCAAATCTGTCCATTCCCCATATTATTTATTTGACTATCAAATTCTCTTTAAAAAGTCCAGTGAGTTAGAAACATAGATGAAATTATTTTAATTACCTTAAAAAAGACATTGATAAATTTACCAACAGAGAGGAAGCATGTGAATTGAAATTTTCATGGCAATTGTGGACCCTAATGGGACAGGCCTATTACTCGTGAATTGTTCTTTCTTAAACTAAAACTGTGGTCAAAATCTTGCACCCCTTGAGCTGCTTTTCTTTTAAGTTCCACCTTTGAATCTCTCTGGGTGTATAAACCTTTTGGGAAACGCATACAGATTGGATACCAAATATACACCCTTATAAATTAATTAATTAATTAAATGTGGCCTACATATTTTTAGGGCATATCATTTTACATTGTGGTGCTGTATGCTTCAGATATGGTATGATGATATAATAATTTAAATCAAAGATTTTGTGATTCAGCAGTTTGTCACCAACCTACATGCAGAGTGTTTTTTCTACTTTTGCCCTCTGCATCTATTGCCCCATTATCACATCTTCTGCCAAGATAATCAGGATATTTTATCACTGTGCTGTTTAATCTCACACTTTAAAAAAACCCAATAACGGTAATCCCTGCACTGTGTCAAAGTGTGCAGTAATTACCTTTTCCAAAAAGGTTTACCACCTTGCGCTGATTTTTTTTCGCTTTGTAATCTTTTGAAATATATTCCTATATTTTGATGTAATTGAAATCTACCTACTGTGCACACAAAAAGATGCCTATACTGGATTGCTTGATGATGTTTTGTGCTAAGTGTTACATGCACTAGTTAATATCCCAGATTATAAATAGGATAGGTGACCTGTGAGGGGAGATTTTATCTTTTGTTCCAGAGGTGTGAAATGTATACATTTTATTAATGTTATCAGCGTACATTACCAAAATTGTTCTCACAAGGAAGGAAAAGGTGTTTCTCCTGAGGAGAATAAGATGTCTTTATGCCACTTTTTCATTAGAAAAGCATGTGTTGAACTTTTGTCTATGCATCTGTAGCAGAGATGGGATTTGGGCAGAAGTGCAGTTCTGTAAATGTAATTATCTCATGTTTTAATATCAAACCTGTCTCTAGTATAAATAATGAGCTGTTTAGACATATAGATGCTAATATGCGAATTCTTGTGACTGTGCTTGGAACGTAAAGGAATTTCATATCTCTGTCATTAGCCTAAACTGATCTCACAGCAGCAAAGAAAGCGTTGTCACTGAATTCAATAGAGAGTGAGATAACAGTATTTTCCCACTGTTTTTATTTTTAGCATAGTGATTTACCACTTTTTTAAAGGAAACTCTCATCAACATATATAATTTGGGAGGAAAATATGTTATTTCTTTCTTTGTAAATATTAGAGTTGGGGGGCAGATATGCACTGAGAATGGGCTTTCGGGGTAGATGAATTAAGATAAATGCTCTCTTTTGTGGGGAAATGGAGGATCTGAAACACACTCAAATATTTTTTCTTCCGCTGGAGTTCCTTTAGGAATAGATCACACTGTACTAATGTGGCAGTGGAAAGGTGACAGCTGTTGCGAGCTGGAGGTGTTCACACTGACTCGGAAAATTTTACTTTATTTGATGCCGAATTATTCTTTTCCAGAAATCAGAACATATTTTAAGCATTCTGTGTGACATTACAGCTCAGACTGTTACAAGCTAACTTTCCCTCTGGCTAAATTATACAAAAAGGGTGGTTTCTTCCTTTATTATTGCATTCTAACAAGGGAAATCTGAAAAGTCTCCAAAAACCCTAGTGTTAGCTCATTGGAAAATATGTTTTAAATCCAGATCAACAGTTTTCTGAATATAGCAGTAGAGCTAAAGTATAAAAACAGAAGAACGTTAGTTCAAAAGAGAAGTTGCACACAGACTTTGTAAATACACATGCATCGGTGATCTATGAAAGAGAGAGGACAAGTGGCTAACCCTATATAACTGGTGTGTGTATCAAAGTAAAGCTCTACATGTGACCTCATACTTCACTTTCCTACTTTAGTTAGTTAGGGAGAAAAATAGCTTACTGTGAGCCGATGATAAAGAAAATGAATCTTTTACCCAAGGTAAAAAAGACATGTTCTATGATGTGGTTATTAAGTGATTGTAATCATGGATGAGGTTATAACCAAACAGTAGGGAAAAATCTAGATAAGGAAGAAAATAAATTACTCCAGAATTAATAAACAGCAAAAGACCAGGTACAACAGTAACTAAATCCTGGACCAATTTCATGTATGAATTTTATGATGGGAGATTTTCTTTCTTGCTGTTGAAACAAGTGTATTGAAAATAGTTGAATTAGTCCCATCAAAAACGAGACATTAATAGTTAGAACTATTGCTTATTACTAGAGTGTAGAAATCCATTTCTCTCAGAGAGAGACATTGTGATGGTAGGCAAAGGAAAGTACAATATGTGCAGAAACCTGAATGAATAGCCAGAAGCAAATGCATTTGCTCCAGTCCATCACTTGGAAAATGTCTGTCCATCTGCAATTCACATTTGAACAGAACTGA
Organism: Lepidochelys kempii; assembly: GCF_965140285.1. Taxonomy (NCBI): domain Eukaryota; kingdom Metazoa; phylum Chordata; order Testudines; family Cheloniidae; genus Lepidochelys; species Lepidochelys kempii. Next base: position 29,114,422 of record NC_136387.1, read on the forward strand.
GCGTGAAATCCTAGCTCTGTTGAAGTTAACTGCAAAACTCCCATTGACTTCAGTGGGGCCAGGATTTCATCCTGAGCATTGTGCAGTCCAAGAATGAAATTTAATCAGACAACAAAGTTATGGCAGCCTATGTTTTGTGGTATAAGTAAGATTTGCCCCCCTTGAACAGGAGAGGAGGCAACAATGTTGCCTTTGTGTCACTATTTCCTACCCTTCAAAACTCCTTTCTCATTTGCCTCACCTGCTACATTATATGTAGTTTAGACTCAGTCTGAGTGGATCAACACTTCCTTTCACTCACTAGCAGCAGACAGCAGTGGCAGTGGTCAAAGATATTTGATATTATAGACATTCTGATGTACCTGGGTCAAGTTGGCTAATACAATTTTTGTTCCTTTGATCATTTTAATGCTGGTGAAATGTGCCACCTTTGTGTAACCTGGAGATTGAGGGTATGTCCACACTGCAATTAAAAACCCGTGGCTGGCCCATGCCAGCTGGCTTGGCTTGCAGGGCTGCTTAATTGTGGTGTAGACATCTGGGCTCGGGCTGTAGGACCCTGTGAGGTGGGAGGGTCCCAGAGCTTAGGCTGCAACCTGAGCTGGGAAGCCTACACCACAATTAAACAGCCCCGCAGCCTGAGCCCCATGGGCCTGGGTCAGCTATCACGGGCCAGCTGCAGTTATCTAACTGCAGTGTAGATGTACCCTGAAGACTTCCATTAACCTACACACTGGGCACAGCACAAGTAGTTCAAGCTTCCTCACAGTGCCCTGCCAATATGCCTCAATGCCATCCTGGAGATTCCATCCCCAGGAATAAGAATCAAATTCCATCTCCTTCCTCACTGAGTCCTTGGCCTCTCTACTAAGTGTGCCAATAAGTGTGAAGTGCTTCAGGGTGATAAACTTATCTCTAAGTAACAGAATTTGGAAAGAGACATTCCTTGGAGGCAGGTTATTTTGTAATTGCCCTTTGTAGGGTTTCTTATATCTTCCTCCGAAGCATCTGGTACTGGCAATTGTTGGAAATGGAACACAGGACCTAGATGGATCACTAGTGTGATCCAATATGGCAGTCTGTAAGTTCCAATGTTCATTAGTGCCATGTGGTGGTTTGGTGTTGTAGACATCTGCCCACTCAACACTAAAATGAGACGCCATACCTCCAATTCTTTCAATATAGCCCATATGACAGCCATCAAAAGGCAGTTACTTTCAGACATTGCCAATATGGGCTGGATTTAGACCAAGAAAGTAAAAGACTTGGGTTCTCTCTTGAAGCATCCACTCCCCCAGGTCTGAGTACTAAATAGGAAGTAAGCTACCTTGATTTTTGACAGAGATTTGAAGAGGTCAGTTGTACAGACTGTATTGAGAACTGGTTTCTCTGGAGAGGGAAGAGTGCCATCATCAAGAATATTGCTTCATATTTATTTTTTCATTTTTGTATAATATAAATCAATAATCAATAAAACCATACCTTTGTGGTTGTCTTCCAACACAGCAGGACAGTTTTGTCTCCTCTGAATATTCTTTGTAGCAAAGAACTTTTTTTTTTCTTTTACTGATTTTCTTAAATTACAACAATAGTGATACAAAGAAAAGATAATTTGCAGGAGAGATGGAAGGCAGCATATGAGAGGAGATAGCGGAAAGGCACTATATCTGACAAAAACAAGCCGTGTTGAGGGAGGCAGCTACATGAATTAGACATTTTCTTTTATATGTTTCTAACCATTTAAATCTGATCTATAACAGAAAAAATGTGTCACTTGTTAAGGCAGGATATAAGTTTATATTTACTGCCTGGAACTAATCAGCCAAGTTTCTCTAACGACTATAGGGTTTTAGATTCTTTGCTCTGTGGGGTTGAGGACCAGCTCTTTCTCTTTGTGCTTGGAAAGTACATAGCAATTTGAGCTACAGCCACAATTTATTATCTTAATAAAAAATAAGGAAGTATGTGTGAGCCAAAAGCTTGTATGCAGACATGCCCAAATGTTAGAGACATTCACATCTGGTTTAGCACTTAGAAATTCAGATTCATTTGTATTTATTGTCCTACCATCTTGATACCCAGTAGCAGACCTTTTGCCTAGATACAATACCATAGAGTTGTGATGGAGTTTTTGTTGAAGTTGTGTTACACTTTATTTTTGAGTATCACAGCTTGGACCTCCTCACCACTTCCCATCCCCAGCAAAGCAGAAAAATGGCAGGGATGAGATGAAGAAAGTTGAGGGATTATCACAGATTCAATGCAAATAATTTACATTTTGATTTTATGCTTGCAAACTTTGATGGTTTCAGAGTGAAGAAGTTGCACCTTCCCCTATAAAAATTTTACAGAAGTTTTACTCTGTGTTGGTATGTAAACAGTAATTTCAAGATTGATCTTGACCTGTTTATTGTTATTTTTATTACATTTATAAAGAGAGCTCTGTTACTTTGCATGGTGCTTTACAGAGATTCTTAAAAAACCATGGTCTCCTCCCCAAAAGAGCTTAAAAATTACATCAAACAAATAGAGAAACTGAAGTTTATAGACCCTGGAAGGAGTAGGAAAAGAAATGATCAGTTCTAGCCCAATCTACATATACAGACTAGGCATCCCATTGAATGGCCTGAAACCTCTGCTAAGTTCAAGTGGTTTAAGTAAAAGATGATATACAGTGATTTCAGACACTTTTAGAATCAAAATAGCTTGTTACTTTTTCAACCTAATTTCATAGAAGTTCTTTTAATTAAGAAAATATTTACTGTGTAGGAGCTATAGCTGAGACTCCCTGATATGTCAGGAGTTAAAACTATAAGATATATAATATTTTATAACCCAACAGATATAGACATTGCCATACTGGATCAGACCATTGGTCTATCGAGAATAGTATCCAGATGCTCTCGAGAAAGGTTCAGGAAACCTGTAAGTGAGTCATTATGTACACATCTGCCCAGAGGGGAAGCTTCTTCCTTAATTCCTTCATTTATGTCTTGGAGCATGAAGTTTGTATCCCTTTCAAATATTTTTTTTAATCTTATTAATGTAACTGTGGATGCTCTCATCCCCCATCTTTTCTGCAACCTGCTAAACTCTTAACTTCCATGATATCTGATAGCCAGGAGTTCCCCAAACTAATTGTGCACTGTGTAAAAAAAATTTCCTATTTCCAAACTCACTCTAAGCTCTGCTTCTGCTTTGTAGGTCTTTTCACAGTTCCACACGAGGAATTAAAGTATTATTTGTTAATTTTATATCTGATACATGAGTAAACTTTTCCCAACAATTTCTGCAGGATGAGATTATCGGAACCTAGCATATGCATCCTATAATTCCATCCTAGCTAAATAGGACAATATATTTGCTTCCAAATATATAATCCGTTGTGTACAGATTTTCACATAGGGATGGTGGTTTCAGTATCAGGGAATTTGAGAACAACAATTACTTTTGATATGTCAGTCTCAAGAGGAACAGTTGTGGGGGATATATTTTGGCTAAAAAGCAAGCTACTCCAATAGGAACAGCTCTTTTGTTTATGCTCCTTAGTGAGGGACTCCTGTTTAAAAAAAAAATGGAACCTGCTGCTGAGCTACATCAGGCCACTCAAATGGCTTACTTTTCCTCCTTGTGTCGCATATAGTCACAACAGGGCATTATTTCTTCTTTTTCTAAGTCAAAAAAGCTAATTGTATTTTCAGCTAAGCACCCTACATTTTGCCCAGGACTTCAAAGATGCTCCCAACAGATTCTTGTAAATAGCTTCCCAACTTAAATCATGGTATTTCTTTCCTTTGGAGGGGCTTCTGTGTGGGTCATATTGATTTCTGGCCAATTCTTGAACTCTCGCAAAACCAAAAAATAAATAGGATCGATCAAGCTGCTATCTAACTAGCGCAAGGGCAAAAGCTGATTTTGCTGTTCTTAGGAGTATTCACAGCACCAGCCACCCCAATGTTCCAAAGATGATGTTTTCTGTGTTATTTTGTACCCTGTGGTGTCAAGTACAGGTTTCAGCAAGTGAGTGAATTACATGATATTGCTGGATACAAAATAACAGACATTTGAACAGTTGTGAGGGGTCAGTGGTGGGTGGCATCAGGATAGGCATTGTAGTATTTCTAAAAAGAGCTTGGAGAACATTTTTATTTTACTTACACAAAAAGTTAAACATTAAAACAACATAGTAATCAAAGCACAAGAGGGAACCATATTTGACTGCTTAATTGAGGGATCTCATTTGATGTGTTCTAAAATGAACATGTTCATATTCTTGAACCACTTATAGCCCGACAACTCCTATACCTCTAGGGTCGGATGAGTAACTAGGTGCCTAAAGATGCATGTCAACTGGGATTTACAAAAGATCCCAACCAGGTTAGGCGCCTAACCCCCATTGAAAGTCATTGTGCCTAACTCACTTAGGTAGTTGTGCAAGTCCCACTAGGCGCTTATTCGCATCTTGAGGCACCTGAAAATCATTGTAAATCTAGCCCTGAATCCTCATGTCGGTGGCCCAAAGAACATATGTACTATAGTTATTCCCAGTGCTCTTCTATTAACTAGAGATAGAGAAATTTCAACAGAACCAATAGTCTGTCAGAATGTGCAGTTCCATCAAAATCGAAATGCTTGGTGAAACTGGGTCCATTTCACTGGATTTTTTTTTTTGGAAGAAAACCAAGTGAAGGAAAGTTCCAACAATGTCACAATCTCCCATTTTAACATTTCTGGAACAAAATGTTTCAACTTTTCATTTTGAAATGACTTTTTATTTTTTAATTTTTTTTAATTTTGTTTTATATTGTACATTATGATACTAATAAATTCAAAATAGAAATAAACATTTTTTCTGAAACAATGTAAAATTGACCCAAAATGAAAAAAAAATTATTTCTCTTCATGGAGAATTTTTGATATTTTTGCTCCATTTCAGAATGAAGCCAAACTACAAAATATCAAACTAAATCACAAAATGGAACTTCCATCCTCTACACAGCTCTACGGTTAATCCTGTGCTCAGTTGATGGGTGTACATGTATTTTGGTATGCTCTGGAGTGGGCTTTGCAGTCTTGTTACAACATGTCCCAGTAGCGCAGATTCGCATATAGAGCAGTCACCGCGATGGAACCCAACTTTAAACATTTTAATTGGGATCCATGGTAACGCAGCCCTAGCTATAACACGGTACTGCACATGGATCCCGAACCCCGTGGTCTAGCGAGAGTCCGGTGTATTATGCCCAGAGAGAGGCACTGTCAAACCAGACAGCAGAGCTATTGCTGTGCAATAGGCAGCACAGGTCATTATTATATTGTGTAGTGTTTGTGTTTTAGACTGATCTGAGTGAGTTTCTTCTCTCCATAAGCACAGAACCTGGCCCTGCCACAAATTCTGTTGTAAAATGGAATGAGTATTAGAAACAAAAGCCCAGAGGCAAACATTTTAGCTCCACATATTCAGCATTCTAGATATGTTTTTCTACTGAATTTTGTCTCTTAAGTCTTATTCCTGAATTGTTTCAAATTGAAAATAAAGAGTAATGGAATATGTGCTCCTAAATGATGATGTCACCCCTAGAATTTTCCTGATTGGACAATACACCAAAAAGCTGGGGGGGGACGGGGACAAAACACCACCACCACCAATGTCAGAAAGGAAATTAAAAACAGAAGCAGTCTCCCTAAGAACTCCAAACTGGGGGTATCACTTCAGGAATTTGCTGCATGCTCTAGTTATACTTTATTTTCCTTTCAAAATTTCTTTCAATAATCAACTTTCCTTTGGTAGCACAACTGGCTACTGTCCATGGTTCTGAATAGAAACTTCATTAGGGATGAAATATACAAACAGTGCAGAGTTCCCACACATAGCCCATTGCACAAAGCTTTGATCCCCATGTTAAGGCACTGATATGGGGTTAACTGGTGAACGGGGGGGCTTGTACTACAGGCCATCTGCACTGTGGTGAATTTCATTCTCTGGCATTCTAATTCAGTAAAGCTTTTGCAAAGTTGCTGTCTCCCACCTCTTTTCTCTCGTCCCATCCCTATCTTGATCCACTCCCAAAACCTAATCTGCATGTTAGGGCAACCCTACCTCTTTCTATAATTTTAAATCTATTTTATTTTTATTGTGATTATATACAAATATAAACATAAGTGAAGCACCCTCTCAGTTAGAAATCTGTACAGATTATTATTTGTTCAGATAAATTAATAATATAAAGATACAGATGAGTGTGAGGTTCCAAGTTTGCATTCAGGTCTGAACTTTTTCTCACAGTTCAGGGATGTTCTGATTTGAGGTTTTGATTCATCTCTAATAAACACTTAAGGATAACAGTTTATGCATGGTGCAGGTAAAGCAGCCTGTTAATTATGGAAGAAATGGAGGGTTTGTTAATCTCACTTGGGATGCTGTTGTTAACAATGGGTTATGTAAACTAATTGTTTAGATTTAATCATCTTCAGCGTACACTTTGGACCATAACATTTTCCATAGTATCAGTTTGTGCCTGACTGACCAAAGCAAGGCAACTCAGTGTATGAATACATGCACATCCAAACCTATGCAGGGTGGATTTAAGCATAAGACCAGAAACTGACTGATTCCTCACTGCAGTTTACAATGTTGGTATTTGTCAGCCAAATTTATAGAAACCTGAGAGGACACTAGGACATGAGTTGCTGAGGTTACTGCACAGCACTCAACTTCATTCCCACTTCTCATTCAGCAACAGAAATGGAGCAGGGGGTGACTAACACTCCAGTACCCCCTTGGCAGTCTTTCAAGTCTGAAAGCTGACCCTGAGCACTGGGTACAAAACATCCAAGCAGAATAGGTAAATGGGCAGTTAGCAACTCAATGCAGAAGTTGCATGTTTTTCATGTGAAAGCAGTAACTTTTATGTTCACAGACAACACAATGTCTGATGAATCATTCACATAAATCTTACCAAACGTTCGGCAGATCAGTCATGTGCTGTCTCTTTATCCAACCAAAGCTGTGCCCCCACTCATCCTAGTAACCTAGGGTGACCAGACATCCCATTTTTAAAGACATCCCAGACCCGTACTTAAGCCCTCCTGCAGGTGTCCAGACTTTTTCTTTAAAATCGGGAAATTGTCCCATATTTTCTGTCTCCCTCCATCAGTACTGGTGGGTCCTTCTGCTGGCCAGATCCCTGCTCATCAGCCGCCCGCCCAGCAGCAATGAATGGAGGGTCCACAGGCAGACGATGGGGGTGGCTGTGCAAAGCCGATGGCAGGGCGAAGATGCAACGCGCAGGGCTGGCTGCTCCTGCTGTCGGTCCATCAGCACAGCTCCTGCTGCCTGTCAGTTCTTGGCCAGCAGGGCTCCATCCCCTGTCCCATTTGCAACTGGTGCTGGCTGCACGCTGTGGTGGCTGGTGAGTGTGAGCAGGTGGCAGCTGGTCACGTGTTGCCTCTGCTGCCCACCCATCCGCCCTTTACATGCTCCGCCTCTCGCTGTCCTCTCCCTGCTTTGCCCCTTAACCCCCCCCCCCCCCCCCCCCGCAGCCCTGCTGCTCATCCCTATCCTCTCAGCACTGTGCGGAGAACCAGCCCCTGGTCCGAGTGCTCAGCCCACCAACAGCTTGGCCAGTAGCTCCTTCCTTTCTCCCCCGCCCCCAGGCTCTGGCTGGGCTGGTGCCCTGGGAAAGCCCCAAACCCTCCAGCCTGGGATGCTGGCCAAGAGGAGCCGAGCCCTGCACGTGCAAAAGCCCCGCACAGCACTAGCACAGGAATCCTCTCTGCCCCTCAGCTGAGCTCTGGAGTGGCAGAGGGAAAGCAGTTTCCAGCCTGTTCACACCCTGGCCCTGTAGGCTCCACAGCAGCCCCAGACAGGGGCTTATCACCCTCTTCACCTGCCCCCGCACCCTAGGTCCTGCCCCCAGGGAGCACAAGGATGCTCCATCTCCGAGGCATCTTCCCCTGTTTAGCAACCTCTCTGGCTGGGTTTGCTGAAGGCCCTGAAGCCAGGTTCCCTGGGCCCTGGTGCACAATGCATCCTTAGGGCTTAATCCCTTCCTGCCCACAGTGAGGCGGCTGGGTTATGTCTGTGGCCAGCAGCAGCCTGGAGGTGTTAGCTGCCTTTCGACACTGTGTGGGCAGGAAGGGACAAAGTAGGGGGTAAGGTGAGAGATGAGCTCTGCAAAGACACAGGCCAGGTCATCCCTTCCCCGCCCCCCCCCCCCCCGCCTCCTTCCTTGCGGCTGAAAGCAGCTCCCGTCCCGTCTCTTCATTCCTGCACAGTGCCGAAAGGCTGCTGCTGGCCACATTCTGGTGTGAACCCCGGCAGAAACCTGGGGCGAGGGGTATGTGACCATGTGTGCCCCCCCACATGTTGCCTCGGGAAGACGTGGTGCCAGGTACCAGGAGAGGCGGGTCCCGGGGGCCCAGCCAGGCATGGAGGGTGGAGAGCGTTGCGCAGGGAGGATCAGTGACTGGATCAGTCAGTCACCCTCCCTGTGTGAGAGAGGTGTGTGTGTGTGTTTCACCCCTCCCCTTGTGAATCCTAAAACCTTAAAGATAAGAAGGTAAATAAAAAGAATCCAACTACGCAGTGTTTCTTTTTAAAAGGGGCTCAGTCAACTTGATGTTAATTTGAATGTTTGTACTGCATTGCCATTGAACTCGCTTAAATACGAGTAATTTTACCAGGTATCCCATATTCAGCATAAGGAAATATGGTCAGCCTATAGTAAACTTAAAAGTGACTTTTATTTCTTCCACTTTCCAATGAGCCAGCTCCATGGAGCATGACCTATCTGTAACATCTGGGATTCATTGCCTCTTGTTATGTTGTCTCATTGCTTATCAGGAGCCATGCAGTGAATCCCAGATGTTCAACTAGGAGACAGGCACTGCATTTTCTCTAACACTGTTTGCTTAACAATACCTAAATCTTACCTGAGCTCACCCCTCATATTGTATTCCATTACACAATGCATATTAAAAGACTTTGGGTTCATTGCAGTCTGTAAATAGGGAACTATAATTTTGAAAAACTGCCAATCAGAGTCAGGGTTTATGGCTTTTCTCCTAATCCCATTGTATCTTTAGTTTCTATTCAATGTCTTTAACAGTCCAATGCAGAGTAGCTCGCATCAGCAGTCTGTGGCATGCTTTTTATATGCCATAAAGTAAGCTAGCATGCACAATAGCAGCAAGTAGAGGGTTAAGACTTTCTTCCTAAGCATTCGTGGGGTGACTAGCCTGAAATGAATTATAGGAGCTGATAGAGTTAAAAGTTAAAAAATAACCCACACTTTTAATAAATCATGTTTATATATTTTCCTTGTTAGCTTCATAAAGTAAAGGTCTGTCTATGTTGTATTCATTCCAGTTAGTTATAATGGTGGAAAAGATATTTGTTTTGGAATATGTTAAATAAGTAAAAGCATTAGTGAATATTACAAGTGGGTAAACTGCATGATAAATCTTAAATACATACATTTTAATTTGCCTCAAAAGAGTTAATTGTTCAGATGATTGAAAGCTGTGAGCTAGTGAATTGCAGTTGTTCAGAATGTAGTCGCAGTCCTAAAGATTAGAAGAAGAAACAGCACAATTAGCACTAAAGTGACAGGCCTTTTCCAGAGTGGTCTTATCTCTAAAGATATAAATGGGATGGTGCAATCAGGATCATGGTAAGCAGTATTGCTTTTGTTAAAAACAAAAAACAAAAGTGAGTTTATTACAAAAAGTATTGTCAGGTTGTCTTTTTTATTCATCTGGGGAAAATGCTTTAAAAATTAGGAGTAACTATCCTACGAGCTTAGTAATAACACTTTTATTTATTTTTCTCTTACATGCTGGTGATTTATTGATCAGAAAGGTCATTCTGCATCAAAACCCAGTGATCTCCAATTGTTAGGAATCAGAGGTGATTGCTAAATTCTTTGTGGAGTGAGTCCCACAAGGATAGCAATGATGTTATTTTTGTAAATTCAGTATACACAAACACAAAAACCCTAAATGTCACAGATGATTTAATTCGTACACAGCCAAAGAGACATCAGTACAGATGAGAGAACTGGCTTTTTGTTTTAACCATTGGGGAGTACCTGAAAGTAGAACTAGGTTCCTTTAGCATGTTGCCATCAACTTTTCAGCACATTTTGAATATTAACTGATCTGACCTCTTTTGCTTTCCATTTAATGAAGCAAGGCAAAATGTGTATCTGTTAGGTTACAGACCAATTCCCTCTGGAAGTTGATGGGGAAATTAGCATAGAGACTTACAGTGCCAGGCAGTGTGTCTAGAATTAAACAGAAAACAAACAAAAAAGTTACCCTGTTTTGCTTTTAAATTACGTAATCACTTACTTTTAAACAAGAAAAGCTATAATTTATTATTGAGAGCAGTAAGCCAGGGCACGTTCCGTGATCATTATTTGCTGGTGAAAACATAAAGCACAACATAACAAAAAAGTGATTCTAACTATATTCCCTGCAGACTTTTAGTTAGACATCTAATAATGGTATGGGGGGAGCAATAGCAGTATGCTTTTTCTGTTCTTGTTTTCAGTGAATTCTAACAGATGCCATAGATTTCAGAGTCAGAATCACACCGTCTTTCAGGAGTTCATTAGAAATGGGTAAAGTAAATGCAGGTTGACATTCCTTCCCAGGCACCATTATTAATTGATGGTACAGTTAGAAAAAAAAACTATAGAGACATAGATTTTAGATCCATGGCATCTCTTTATGGGTTTCATTGGAAACCTGAAAAAAAATTGCATTTGCCTCTCTTGGATCATTAGTAATTGATTCATTACTTTGAAGCCAATCAATACATATTCTGGTTGTGTCCGTTCAAGATAGAACCTACTCTGCCAAAATACAAATAGGCAGAAATACATCAGATCTGCCAAAAAAAAAAAAAGAAATGTACTTAGGGACCTGGTTATTAGAATCAAGGACAATTTGAGTTTGTGAAAGTTGAAAGGGCAATGTTTGCTGAAGGGAGATTCCAGACAAGTAGTATTTTGTGAAAAACTATGAACTTGTGAATCAAGTGCTACCATCTGTAAATTATCCCTTTACAGAGTGGGTTCTGGACCAGCAAATCCAGCTAATGAATATCCTTCTGTGTTATGACTGCACATATTGCTGAAAAGCTGAAGGGGAAATGAGAAACCTATCAAAATCTGTACTGATTTTTAAGCATTAGCTTGCTGTATCAGCCTTTGCTTAATTCAAACAGAGGGCAGCTGCATGAGTTATCAGTTTATGGGTTTTCATCAGAATCTTTTGTCAACTTATTTTATAATAATTTTGCTTCCTTATATGTTGAAGGAGAAAGATCAATGAGTGAACTGAAACCTTTAACTTCTAACAGTAGTTTATATCCATTTGCTACACAATTTAATTACATAAAGATAGCAGTCAGGTGCCAAACTCTGTGGATATACTTAAATGACTCTCATAATTGTTAATACTTTCTACAGTAGGTGAAATTTAGTTAAATCAAATGAAGGTGGCAGATCATTAAAACCTGATATTTTTCCCATTCTTTTTCATCTTTTAATCCCCTATATAGAAAGCAACATGTTCTATTGAATAACACTAATTAATTAAAGTCCATCTTCTTTACGCAATGTATTTTTGGTTATTATGAAAACCTGAAGATTCTTATACTTTAATTGTAAAGGGATTGCTGCTTGGACATTTCTACGTGTGAAAAACTGACTCTTTGAAATTTTATGTATGGGGAACTGGAGGGACATAAATGCTCCTTTCACTTCAGAATGTTCCCTACGCCTCCAATTTTATTATAGACATGCTGTTTGCCCTCCTATAGTTAGTGCTGTGTCAGCATTTCCATTAAAAAACCCTGTATTTTTGGAGTTTACAAACAAGGACTCATATCATTGCCGTTGATTTTTTCAAGCAGACCTCCCCATTGAGATCTATGGGGTACTCTGCTTAAAAATCAGTGCCATGATATAGCCCAAGGTTTAAAATTTTGTGCTCCAGGATAAAACTCACCATTCTAGACCTTCACCCAGGAACAAATTAGTTTATAAAATAAAAGGAAAAAAATTGTTCAGTTGTTCCCAACTTATAACAGGACAAAAGGGAAGGTGTTCTTTATCCAAGTGCTTCAGATTTTTGTTCTCATTCAGCTCAAGAACATTGTTTTGCTGAAGGAAACTTCATTTGGGGTTACTGGTCCCACACATGGACTCATTTGCATTGCCTGGTGGAGGAAATAATTAAAATGAATATCTTTTGTTTCATTGAAAATGAAAAGCAACTATGCATGTTGAAAAATTTGCTAAAGCATATATAGCTTATGGATTTCTACATTGACCGGAAAGACAGTCCTAGCTCATAAAACAGCTGTGACAATCTTTCCAGGTAATGATACCCAGATTAAGAAGGATTTCTGCAAGCAGACCATAACCATTCAAAGAAGCTATTACAGTCATTGAGTAAGTAATATGCACATGGAAATATATTCCCAAATATGTATTTACTTCAGAGTCTGAAACTGCTCCAAAGAAGTTCATTTCACTTAACTAGTTAACAAACACACTTTTGCACAGGGGAGGGCAAACTTTTTGGCCCGAGGGCCACATCAGGCAATACAAATTGTATGGCAGGCCATGAATACTCACAAAATTGGGGTTGGGGTGCAGGAGGGGGTTCAGGCTCTGGGGTGAGGTTGGGGATCAGGATTTGGGGTGCAGGAGGCTGATCTGGGCTTGGATCGAGGATATTGGAGAGCGGGAGGAGGATCGGGGCTGGGGCAGGGGCATGGAGAGAGGCTGCGGGGTGTAGGCGCTGAACGGCGCTTACCTCAAGTCACTCCCGGATGCAGAGGCATGTCCCTTTTCCGGCTCCTACACAGAGGCACGGCGAGGCGGTTCTGCACGCTTCCCCATCCGCAGGCACTGCCCCTGCAGCTCCCATTAGAGCACATAGGAGCTGGAGTGGGGCCATTCCACAGCTTCTGGGAACCGTGTTTTGCGGCCCCCGACCCAGCGCCCCGGCCGGAGCAGGGCTGAGCCGCGTGGGGCCCCAGCGCCCCAGCCCAGCATGTGGCTCGCGGGCCAACTTAAAATGTCTTGTGGGGCGTAGCTGGCCCGCAGGCCATAGCTTGCCTACCCCTGCTTTAGCACTTCCCATTTTGGGCTGTGAAGAGCTCATAAACACAATAGAGTCAAACTGAATCAGTGCTCAGATGGGAGAACTCGAAGTGATATTTAGATGCTGCACAAAGTGGTGCTGGTGAGGATCTGACTACTTACAGTTTCGAAAGACACAATGGAACATTTTATGAGTTAACCTCAGGGTGCTGGCCAAGTTCTAGCTCAGGTAATTGCCTCTGCTGTTTGGGTTAGATACCGTATTCTTCACTTTCTACTCTAAACTCTGATGTGATGTTGCTGGGCGCAGTTAAACAGCTGCCATGTTCCACTGTAGAGATGGCTGCATTTCTCAGTGGTTGATTAAATAATTCCTATATAGTTATATCCCATTTCCTACTTTAGAAAGAGTGAAGCTTAATTAATAAGTGTTTCTAACCTGCTTTGAAATCCAGAGTGGCAACTGCTTAGCAATACACAAAAAGTGAAGGTAAATACTACACGAAATTGAACTTGGTGGAGGCAGATAAGATGTTGTAACTCAAATTACATTTTGATCAGACCTCTCTGCCTACAAACCAAACCAAAACCAAATTCTTGTAGTTTCTCATCTACACCTTTGTAAGATAATTGATAATATGGATAGAAGTCATAAAAGTAAAGTTTCCTCACAAGATCTATCCAGAATATATGCTAAAATTCTATAAACTTCTATGGAGAACTGTTGAAAATGCAAGGCAGATTGCAGAGAATTGTGGCAAATAGTGATTTACCTATGTCATGCAGAAAGGTTTAATTTTTTTTCCAAAATCTTATTGGAAATTCTCTTTACTATCTACACTTCTATTTTTCAGAATTGATAAGTCAGCATTAGTCCCTGACAATTTATAAACCTATTGTAAATGTCAGGAAAATACATAATTCTGCACCTTCTGAAATTGAATCATGATGAATCGGTAAATACAGTGTAGTAATACAATGTATTGATCATGTGTACATATCACAGCACAAGTGGAGTATTTTATTTGCTACCCACTCCAGCTTGTTTACAGATTGTTTCTTTTCCATGGGAACAGTTCCCAGAAAACAGTTTCACTATAATTATTCTCATTTTACTCATCCTGGCATAGTTTAAAAACTGTACCAAGTACAGATGCAGAGCTATAAAGTTAAAAGCCCAGTGGTAAACACCTGGTCATTTCACATGCCTAACGCAGGGGAGTTGGGCAGAACCATTCTGTTTAGAAGCACAAAACTGACATATCTCTTGGCTTAAAATTTGATCTAGGAAATTAATGGTAACACTGCTCTGTGGGAACTGTTGGGTGGGTATGAGGTAAACTATGGATTATCTGGTGGTAAACATTTTAAATATATAGCTACACAGAACGTAAAGGCCTTCCCTTTCTGGTTAGTACCAGAAACTGACTAATCATTAAACATGCAAAGCTTTATACATGAGTGGTCTATCTATTTTAGATTTAATCATTTATTTATTTATTTTAAATATCAGATAACTCTTTTTTACTACTTTACGAAATAAATAACCCTTTTTTCTTTTCCACATGGACAGCTAGAGAGGTCATGAACAGGAGACGTAATGGCACACCTTTATCCATCTATGCATGCTGAGTTAATGACAGTTCAGAGATTAACCTATAATAGCACAAAACCAATATTTATTCCCATAGCTCTTTGTCAGTTACTTCTGTAGTTGTTGTATAAAAATAAATTAAAGAAAATAATTTCCTGAAAACATTATTCATAAGGCCAAAACATTCAGTAAAGAGAAGCTGTGTACTGTACAATGCACTGTAGAGTGAAATGCAGGTGTTAAGAAAAACAAAAATGGCGTGGTGGAATACACTTACTTTGTCCCCAAAATAAGTGAATAGCCATACAGTCTAGCATCACTGATACAGTCTACTGTGTCTCTATTTATTTATCTATCCATTTATACAAACACTCCAAATGGAGGCGTGCGTGCACTGGGGTTTAGGCACTATTTGACACATTTAAAAGTAGTTATACTACTTTTACTCCAGGAATTCCCCCTTCATACAATAATTAGCATAAAACATATTGCACATTTGTTTCTAATTTTCAGATATGTATTTGTTATCAATTCTTAATCTGGTTTGAACACTCAAAAACTCAGGATTCCCAAAATGCTAGAAAGAAGTAGAATTTGCAACAGAGTAGTTGTAGGTTTTTAATGCTTTCTTCATTCAAAACCGTTCCAGTGCACCTCTGACAGGCTTTTATTCCTTGGCCCTTCATTTGATTTTCCTGCAGGAGAGCTGAGATGTTTGCACACGCTAGTCTGTAAAGTGCACACTGTGCAGCCACATATTGGAATCCATATAATGAGTGCTATAATAAGGTCGGCAGTAAAATATTGTCCCGAGATCTTATTTATCTAGTGCCTCATGATAAGATCCCCAAGCAATGTACAAATTATGGGACAAATTCTCACACAGCATACCAATGTGCTCATAAATGTGTGCCTAGGCAGTGGAAAAAATAACAGTAAGTGTGCTTGTATTCTGGTTAGCGGCCTCCCTAGTCATCCTGTATTCCTCTGATACACAGATAATCCACAAACAGTCACACAGAAAACAAGGTATGTGAATAGGGACCATTGCTATAGACAGACTGTACTCCCTGATTATTATTAGTGGTAAATATTTATATTATGATAGTGCCCAAATGAGAGTCAGTCCCTGCCCTGAAAGGTTTACAATCTAAAGCTCCTTAGGCCCTCTCCCAGAATGCCACTTTGGGACTTTTTTTGGGGGGTAGGTAACCCACAAACACTTTCTATTCTAGTCTATATAGGTTCTGATACTGCACTCATCACCATAGTTTGAGTTCCTTCCAGTAGTGCATCAATCAATGTAGCTAACATCTGATATGTGTTGCTTGTTCTCTCATTCTCGCTCCAAGGGGAGAAACATGTGTAGTGGAGTGTTTCATTTTGGTAGGATTTTTTGTTTTTGTTTTACATAATGCGATTAATTTATATTCGAGCTCAAAGAAATGTGCCTTGCTCTTGGAGCAAAGGTGGTGAAGTGTGTGATGGTCCTTAGTTTCTGGAAGCGTTCATTCCCCACTCTCAGACCCGCCCCTGAGAACATTGTGTCTCCCACAGAGATGAGCTTTACCATTATTGTGGAGACTTTCGTTGTGCCAGAGGAGTGGAGTTGTTAACCACAGTCTTCATCCCAGAGCTTCTGATGTTATTTTTTTAGAATTCCTGGGCCTAGGCCATGAAGTGCATTGAAGCTAAGGATCAAGACCGCAAACTTGATTTGAAATACTGTGGAAAGCCAGAGTAGAGCGTGAAGAACCAGTTTAATGTGCTTGCAGTAGCCAGTGTTGCTGCAGCGTTCTGAACTAGTTGGAGTTTCCTAAGCACTGGAGTCTTCATGCCCAGGTATATTTCATTGCTGTAGTCCAGTTAAGAGCTGACGAAGGCATGAATAGCTGAACCCAGGTCATAAGCTGTCAGGATGCGACTGAGTTTCTTAAGTGACTGGAGACAATAGGAAGCATGGCTTGCTGATGCTAGTATGTGAGAGTTTTGCATCCATGAAGAATCCAAGAGTTTACCAGTGGGCTGACTTTACCAACTACAGATGTGTACCTTCAACCAAAGAAGACTGCACTGTGACTGTGAACTCTTCAAAATGTTTTCCTCTGTCCACCAGCATCATGTCTGTCTTGTTTAGGTTCTGCTTCAACCAGCTGTTCTTCATCCATGAACTGATCTCATCCAAGCACTGAGCCAGCTTGATGGTAGTGATGTGGTTGTATGTGGTGGACAGGTAGAGCTGTGTCTCACCTGTATATTGTTGAGTCCACTTTGTCTCATCCGTTCACCTAGTGGCTACATTTTGTAAAGGCCTGGAGAGAGAACTGATCCTTGTAGGGCTCCACAAATGAGGGAGGTTCAGTTTCCCATCACTACTCATTAGATGCCCATACACTCCAGGAAGGATGCAAAACATTTTAATGCATTACCCTGGACCTCTGCCAACTCTTTCAGGTGAGACAGCACTATCTTATGGTCAGCAATGTCAAATGATGCAGAGAGGTCTGGGAGAATGAGAATAAATATCTACCCTCTATCCATTGACAGATCATCAGTCAGTGCCACTGAAGTGGTTTCAGTTCCATGTTGTGGCCTGTGCTGGGTCTAGAATATTCGCTTGAGTTAAGTGATCTTGTAGTTGGCCTCTGGCTAATTTCTCTGTGAGCTTGCTCAGGAATGGAAGGTTTGACACTGGGTGGCAGCTGGCTAGAACTTATCTATCCAGGGTGGGTTTCTTCAGTGTTGGTCAGATTATTGCATGTTTGAAAGAGGAAGGGACGATGCTTTCTCTCAGTGATGCATTAGCTATTTCATTCGGGAATGACACTGTTGGGTCATTCTCTTTCACAAGTCAGAAAGGGCATACAGCAGCAGCACTTTACCAGGCAGTGAAATGCAGCCACCTTTGGGTGAAGCACTACAGCCAGGTGGACAGCTATTTCCTGGCATATTGCACAAAAGTTCAGAGGCAATAGCCAAGAAACCAGAGTAAATCCCTGTTCTTATGAAAGCGACCATGGGATCTTCTCCTTTCTCTGACAAGTAGACGTGTTAGACGTTTAGAGTTTTATTTGAAGGACCTCAATGTAGTAAATTATATAAAACCATGTAACTCTGTTGAACTCACTAGAGCTTTGTGAGTTTACACCATTTTAGGATCTGGCTCTCAGTTTATCTCCTTCACAAGGATGGAGGATTGAGTCATCCCAGTCAGTTTACCAGGATGTTATCTCTGGGAATCTGGGTATTTCAGATCTGATGGTTAATTCTACTACAGTAAACTTGGCCAGTTTTGCTTCCGATAAATAGATATGATTACCTTATTATTTCAAGTATTCACAGAACTTACCACGGAGAATACCTAAGTAATCCTGCAAATACTGAGGCAATATTAATACATAATAGCCTAAGCCAATTAGTAGCTTTGTATAGTTTTTGTATAGTACTTTAAATTGAGTAAATATATCCCTTCCTGTTCTCTCGTAGAGTAAGCAGAATTTGTGAATGCATTTGTTCATTACAGGGGCATCTAATTTAAGGTTGTGCCAGTATTTCCATTGCAAACCCCATTTTTAAAGGGGTAACACGCTCTAAAGTCATTACAACCCTGCATCTCATTTCCCAAGCACTTTAAACTATAAATCTATTCTTTCACCTAACATCATGAGAGGCTGTCTTTGTGGCATGCTCAGTTTATTTCTCCTCACTCTCTATGCTCTTAGGATAGTTTTGCCTATTTACTGTTGTGCTTTCCAACCATCTACATTCTGGATTTTTAGAGTACATGAAAGAATGTTTCATCCACATCATTCAGATCATCACTGAAGCAGACTATTTGCTAATTCTGTCCAGAATTGAATCAACTTGATTATTTTATTATGAAGTTAAGCACAATGTCAGCTCTTTATTGAAGTTGAGGATCTAAGTCAGAAGAATATTGCAGAGAGATTTTGGATATAAATGTTGGCATTGCAGAGACACTATATATAGAACCATGGAAGTTCAGGCTGGACACAACCTTTCCAAGCTACCTGCTCTGTATCAATGTTCACGCAGGCTTGTTCTAGTCCACACACTGTCTCAAGCATTGAAGCTTTGACCACTTCCCTTGAGAACTCAGTCTAGCAGATCCCTTCACTAGGAAGTTTTCCTGCTGTTCCAGCCAAAATTTTCCTTTTCTTGATCTGAACACATTTCTTCCAGTGATACAGTGGTATACAGAGACATTGAACTGGCTGGAATATATTCAGATAGGCTGAGAAGAATCAGTCTTTTTGGGTGGTTTGGGCAGGTGAAATCCAGCTCCCAAAGAGGGTCAAAAGTCGCGGCTGAAAACAGCCTGTACTGCTGTACTAAAGCGTGGCGCAACTACCATAGTCCCTACAAGACATTTGCATGTGGTGTTGGAGCCAAGGAATCTGTATAAACATGGAGCCCTTGGTTCCCACATTGCCACTTTCACTGCCCTTAACTAGTTCATGTAATGCTAGACCCAAGACTTCTTTTGAAGTGTAGAAGGGGCAGGCAGGTAGCCCTTCGCGTCTGCTCTGTCTTCAGCCAACCAAATATAGGGCTTAAGGGGTGCAGCAGGCTTTGCAGCAGCCCTCCACCCCATGGATGAATTTCACGCAGAAATTTCCGGCTAGCTATTGCATGGAAATAACTGGTTGGCACTGAGATTACGACAAAGGTTGAGGCTTTAAAGCTCCAGAAAACAACTTTTTAATGAGACTTTGAAGCTAACATAAGATGTTTCTCCACACATAGCTCAGCTGATCCAGGACCTTGCTGTGGCCCTGATTATGCCCTGTACTGGAGACATTAGCCATCAGCTTTCAGACTCTGCAATGTCAAGGAAGAATTTTGTTTTCCTTTTACCTTGAATATTCCAATTTGTTCTCTATAAACATGGCTTATTTGGAGATATATTAAGAAAGTCCTAAAATTACGTTATTGTTAACCAATCTATCATCCCATGTCGATGCGTTGTGGTTTATTGGGTACTGGAAATACATTTTTGCCCTCAGTAAATGTGACTCTTACTGCCAGCATAACTGATTAAAAGAACAAGGCATTCAGATTTAAATGTCTGGGCTGTACAGGGTATTTACAGACAGCATTTCATGCTGAACTGTGGATATCCTGGGGTTTGTGGGTTTATGTTACATTAAATGCTATCACCTTAAAGTATCTGTGCATTTAACTTCTCTGAATATGCCTGATCTAACTTAGTTTGACATTTACATTCTCTGCCTCTGCATTAAGAGAGATTGAGTTACAACAAATAATAATGCAGCTTAAAAATATTTTCTGAGCAGTAGAAGTAACAATTGCATCTCCTTTGAACATTAAAATAGAGCTACTATTGGATGGTATTTTCTTAATGGCAAGATGGTATTTTCTTAATGGTATTTTCTTACTGGACAGAAGAAAAAACAATAATTGAAGTCTTCACCATCAACCCAAGAAGATATTGGGAGAGGGTGGAGTTCACCTTCTATGTCCTTGACAGTGTTTCAGTTGGGTAGAGCTCTCAACCTTTCCAGACTACTGTACCCCTTTCAGGAGTCTGATTTGTCTTGCATACCCAAAGTTTCACCTCACTTAAAAACTACTTGTTTACAAAAGCAGACATAAAAATACAAAAGTGTCACAGCACACTATTACTGAAAAATCGCTTACTTTCTCATTTTTGCCATATAATTATAAAATAAATCAAATGGAATATAAATGTTGTACTGACATTTCAGTGTATAATACTTAGAGCAGTATAAACAAGTCATTGTATGAAATTTTAGTTTCTACTGACTTCGCTAGTGCTTTCTATATGGCCTGTTGTAAAACTAGGCAAATATCTAGATTATTTGATGTACTCCCTGGAAGACCTCTGTGTACCTCCAGGGGTACATGTAGATCGGAGCATGCAGGTAAATGGCTCGATCACAACAATACTACTGCTCTCATGCAGCCTGATCCTGCACCATTTAAGTCACTGGGATCTTAGAGTGAAAGCTGTTTAAGTCAGGGATGGTCTTTTTGTTCTGTGTTTTTACAGCACCGAGCACAATGGGGCGGGTACTGGTTCATGACAAGAGTTCCCAGGTGCTACCACTATAAAATAATAAATAGTCATCTTGCCAGTCATTTCAGTGGGTACAGGATGAGGCCTCTGGCTAGCTCTCTGCAGTCACTCACTCCTGTGGTAGGACCAAGGAGTAGCTGCCATTAGGAGGTGACCTGTGGTAAGAACACAGATGTTGGTAGTGCTCTTGCACCATCTGTGGTAAGAACACAGATGTTGGTAGTGCTCTTGCACCATGGCACCCTACACTGGAGTGTTCAGTGGGTTGAGAAGTGCAGTATAGGGTAACAGGGCCCTTTGCTCCGCTCCAAGTAGAGTTGTGTGCAACCTTCATCACGAAACTAGACACATCTTTGTACTCACCTGGTTTCATGCTTCCCCACAAAACCAGAGTAAAAGCCTGGACTGCTGCCCTTCAGTAAGTCTGGGCTGACCCTTGAGCCCACCTATGGTCTTGAGGTGTTTTTTCATAGCTTCCTCTACCAAAGCCAGGTAAAACTTAGCTATTCAGGCTGGGTTTCACTAATTTCCAAGGAGTTGTATGAAGTTCAGCTTGAAATCTAAACTTGGGGTGGGAGGGGCGCGCTATGAACCCATGGTACTAAATCTCAGGTCCCCCCATCAAAGATCACACTAAATAACAATTGCTGTGTATTCTCTGATCCCTGTCTCCATCCACTCTCCATACAATGCTTCTACAGTAGTCCTATAGAATGGTACAGAATGTGTCCCTGCATAGCACTGGATGTACTGTATGTGTATTATCCTTCCTTTTGTACCTACGTATGGCCTGTGTGAAGTTCTTTAAGGGTTATGGCTAATATCAGGCACATGTTTTAAAGCATAGGTTGGCCATTCTTTTTTAGTTAAGTTCACCATTTTCACCAACATGTTTTGCATAAATTAATTATTCAAAACAGTTTAAAATTACAGTTCTCAAAGTAACCATAATTCTATCCCATATATATTAAGGCATAAGTTTCACATTATGTTTCTATAATTAAAAAAAGCCCTGCATGTGTGCAAGGAGACTACGTTACAGTTGCTGCGGTAACCATATCATTGAATGTCCTGACTTTTATCATTCCTAACCTTTAAACTCTCAACCATAACACTGGAATTAACACGGTTTTATTGTTATTGCATTTTAATTAGATTTGTGCCTGGAGTTAGATATTCTGTTTTGCACTAATGCTAAAGTTTGCCTATCATCCCTCAATTTGCTAAATCCGCATACTCACTCTGATTCTTGGGCCATGTTACAACTAGGGCTGTTGATTAATTGCAGTTAAGTCATGCAATTAATTCAAAAAAATTAATTGCGATTAATCACAGTGTTAAACAATAAAATACCAATTGAAATTGACTAAATATTTTGGATGTTTTTCTACATTTTCAAATATATTGATTTCTGTTACAACACAGAATACAAAGTGTACAATGCTCACTTTATATTATTTTTGATTACAAATATTTGCACTGTAAAAGTGATAAAAGAAATGGTATTTTTCAGTTCACCTCATACAAGTACTGTAGTGCAATCTATCATGAAAGTGTAACTTTCAAATGTAGAGTTTTTGTTTTGTTACATAACTGCACTCTAAAGCAAAACAATGTAAAACTTTAGAGCCTACAAGTCCACTCAGTCCTACTTTTTGCTCAGCCAGCCGCTAAGACAAACGAGTTCTTTTACATTTACGGGAGATACTGCTGCCTGCTTTTTATTTACATCACCTGAAAGTGAGAACAGGTATCTGCATGGCACTTTTGTAGCGGCGTTGCAAGACATTTACATGCCAGATATGCTAAACATTCGTATGCCCCTTCATGCTTCGGCCACCATTCCAGATAACGTGCTTCCATGCAGACGATGCTCGTTTGAAAAAAAAGTGTTAATTAAATTTGTGACTGAACTCCTTGGGGGAGAATTGTATGTCTCCTGTTCTGTTTTACCTCCATTCTGCCATATATTTCATGTTATAGCAATCTCGAATGATGACCCAGCACACGTTTGTTTTAAGAACAGCAAATTTGGCAAAACACAAAAAGGTACCAATGTGAGATTTCTAAAAATAGCTACAGCACTCTACCTAAGGTTTAAGAATCTGAAGTGCCATCCAAAATCTGAGAGCATGCTTTCAGAAGTCTTAAAAGAGCAACACTCAGATGCGGAAACTATAGAACCCGAACCATCAAAAAAAGAAAATCAACCTTCTGCTGGTGGCATCTGACTCAGATGATGAAAATGAACATGCATCGGTCTGCTCTGCTTTGGATAGTTATCAAGCAGAATCTGTCATCAGGGTGGTTAAAGCATGAAGGGACATATGAATCTTTAGAACATCTAGCACGTAAATATCTTGCGACACCGGCTACAACCATGCAATGCGAATGCATGTTCTCACTTTCAGGTGCATTGTAAACAAGAAGCAAGCAGCATTATCTCCTGCAAATTGCAACCAAACTTGTTTGTCTGAGCGATTGGCTGAAGTAGGACTGAGGGGACTTGTAGACTTTAAAGTTTTACGTGGTTTTATTTTTGAATGCAGTTATTTTTTGGTCCATTATTCTACATTTGTAAGTTCAACTTTCATGATAAAGAGATTGTACTATAGTACTTGTATTAAGTGAATTGAAAAAAATGATTTCTTTTGGGTTTTTTTACAGTGCAAATATTTGTAATAAATAAATATAAAGTGAGCACTATGCTCGTATTCTGTGTTGTAACGGAAATCAATTTATTTGAAAATGTAGAAAACATCCAAAAATATTTAAATAAATGGTATTCTCTATTGTTTAACAGCATGATTAATTGTGTAATTAATCGTGATCAATTTTTTTAATCGCTTGACAGCCCTAGTTACAACATTACATTGTTGCCAAAATATTTAAAATAAGTGATAGTTGCACAGAGAAAGTCACCTCAGACTATATTTGTTTGGCTTTTCCTGCCGGAAACAATGACACAAACTATAAAAAGGCCCATGTCAGTCCTCTTACCTAAGTATCAGACAGCTTAATAGGACCTATGATTCTGGTTGTGCTGTTGGTTGTGTGTGTGTGTAATTCCATGCTAGGATATTGTTAAAATGAATTGTATTACTATAAAATAAATATGAAAGACAACTTAAATATGAATTTTACTGTGTCTTTCACATGTATTTTCGGGTGTTAAGTATGAATCTTACTATAAAGTATACAATGTGTAGCCTAGGCTGTAGGGGACATATTTTTATCTCCTGCTTGAAGCCTGAGTGAATGGGATCCTCATTCCAAATTACTGCCAGGGCACAGAGCATGTTTACAGCTGCTCTACAGCTGCTTCATTCTTGGGACTGTGGGAGTTGCCCATCTTATGCAGAGGTTTTGAACTGTGAGTTTGAGTAATTTTGTACACAGGGTAGTCACTATGGAGCACAGCTTCATGCTGCACAGTGTGCTGTGTCCCCTGTTGGTCAGCTCTGTGCTTGTTTTTAACCATATGAGTACATGCAAGAGACGAGGAGGAGGTCAATATTTAGCCCTTAGCCCCTGCATGGAATATTATTCCTACAGACATCCATATAGCAGTACATCATAACTTATTCAAACCCTATAAAAGCAGAGCATCTTGCCAAAATCTTATACACACCAACTAACTGCATCCGGACCTATTATGCGGTCCCCTAACAGGATGCTCATAGCAGAACTAGAATATAAGTAGGGCTAAATTCTTATGAGGGCTGATTAACTTGGTTTCACTGACCATTTTCAGAAAGGCGAAAATCTTCTTTCCAGCTTGTTATAGATTCTCTAGAGGAGATTCACAGCTGTGAGAATGAGGTCTGAGTTTGTTAGGAATGTAGCAGTTCCATCTATAAGAATTATTGATTTTTGCAGCTTTATTGGAAAAATCAGTCATGCTTTTCTTTTTCAGAGAGTTGGCTATTCTGTGAATTGATTTGATGTTAACTCTGCAGGTTAGCAGCTGGATAGCATCTCTAGTACATCATCCAGTTAACTATTTAGCTATAGCATGACTTAGAAGAGACAGACTAACATTTTGCATTGTTCAAAATGTATTCCACTGAAGGGCTGACTGTTCCTTGGGTATGTGACATGGAGGAGGTGACAAATCATGTGCTCTACTTCCTGACCACATCCTCATTATCAGCATGCACAAAGAATAAGACCTGTCTGATACGAGGAAGATTATTTGACAGCAATACTGCAGTCTGTGCCGGAAACAAATTTTGTGATGTCCAAGTGGTCAATTAATCCTTAACAGAGTGTAGATCTGTATTTTCCAGATTATGGATAATTAGGTACCTACCCTATGCTGAGCACATCAATATGACAGTGTGTTCTATTTCATGTTTCCATTAATACAAATTGTCATGACCAATGTTACCCTATTCTTCACTGACAAAAAAGTGGTATCATCCCAGAGCGCACTTACTAAATCTTTCTACACCTGTCCGTGTCATCTAATCAGCCAAATTCATCCTTGGTGCAGCTCCACTGATGTCAGAGGAGATACACCAAGGTTGAATTTGGCCTATTGTCTGCTTATAGATGTTGCAGTCAGAACAGCTAATAGTTTTTATTGGGGCAGAAAAGCAAGCAGTACACTCTTATTACATTTATTCAGGCCATTCTCTTGCCCCAGTGGCCTCACAAACCACAGATGTGTCTAGAGATTATGATCTGGTCTATGTGTGAGCAGGATCTCACTGAGCATTCTGCTGTTGGCAGAACTGTAATTGGGCCCCATGTTGCAGCATGAAGTCCTTTTCTTGGCGTGAGCTGGAGCCCTCTTCTCAGCTTGAGCTTCTCCTTGGCTTCCTCAACACCCTCTCACTTGGTAGTGGGGCTGGAAGATTCAGCCTCTATCCCTTACTTTTTTACATCTCCTCCTCCCCAAACACACACACACATGCACCAGAATCTCTCTTCACATGGCTCTCCCTATACAACCAACTCTTCTAGAATATAAGCAGATGTAGGGTATGTAGAAAATACGTGCAGTGCACAGATGAATATTACCTACTGTTTATATATAAAGGTCCCAATTCTTGGGTTTAGCTGTGCTGTGTTTAGTGCAGGACCGATGCTGCATTTTGCCAACCTTGACCCTAAAACCAGCACCACCTCCAACACAACTTAGAGCAGCCTCTGTGCTGTCCCAATCTGTGCCCATATGTCAGAAAGCCCCAAAGAGCCATTCTAACAGCCACTGATTGCCAGAATGCAGTGGTGCTCCAGCTAGGCTAGGGACTATGAGGAGAATCTTCCCATAGGGAATAACAGAAGCCCTACTGTTTGAATAATTTAAAACCAGATTGAGTAAAACACTTGAGAATATATTGTTGGGAGAAATCCCCATTGGCAGGGAAATGGACTCTGTGATCTACTAGATTTTTTCCATTTCTAATTTATGTGATCTATGCTGTAATGTGATCGCTCCGTCTTTCATTTTTCCTTTTCCCTTCTTGTACTCCTCCACTCCAGAAAGGTAAGTTAAGAACAACTTAAAAGTATTCCAACAGGCAACTGCTATGGAGATTTGCTTTTTTGTATATCAACAATTGACACCCTGCCAGAGGATTTAAATAAATCCCCAGTAAACAACTTCGCATCTTTTCCTCTTCCATTTTTGTATTTTTTATTTTGGTGCCTAGATATCATAAGCAAGCAGAGAGAGAGATTAGATAGTTACATAGAGGAGGAGATAGCAATTGGAAGAGAACTCTGTCATACTGTACATCCACAGGCAATTTAGGGAAATTAACTTATCATAATTGTTTGCACTATGAGTAAGAGTGGAGAGGAATCAGTAACTGTTTTAAAATGCCATATAATAGAGGCTCAACCAGTAAGAGGACCAAAAAAATGCCACCAAGGCTAAACAGCAGAGTAAAAGAGGTGGTCAAAGGCAAAAGGGCATCCTTTAAAAATTGGAAATCCTAGTGAAGATAATAGAAAGGAGCATAAACTCTGGAAAGTCAAGTGTAAAAGCATAATAAGAAAGGCCAAAAAAAATAATTTGAAGAACAATTAGCTAAGGATACAAAAACTTACATCAAAAAAAAAATGTAAGTACATCAGAGGCAGGAAGTCTGCCAAACAGTGGGGCCACTGTATGATTGAGGTGCTAAAGGAGCACTTAAGGAAGATAAGACTATTGTGGAGAAGCTAAATTAATTCTTTGCATTGGTCTTCACTGCAGAAGATATGAGAGAGATCCCCACACTTGTCACATTCTTTTTAGGTGACAAATCTGAGGAACTGTCCCAGATTGAGGTGTCAATAGACAAGGTTTTGAGACAAATTGAGAAATTAACCAGTAACAAGTCACTAGGACCAGATGGTATTTACCAAGGGTTCTGAACTTAAATATAAAACTGCAGAACTGGTGTATGTAACTTATCGCTTAAATCAGCCACTGTATCAGATGGTTGGGGGTTAGCTAATGTAAGGCCAATTTTTTAAAAAGGCTCCAAAGGCGATCCTGGCAAGTAAGTCTAACTTCAGTACCAGGAAAATTGCTTAAAACTATAGTAAAGAACAAAATTAGCAGACACATGGATAAACATAATATGTATTGGGGGAAGAGTCAACATGGCTTCTGTAAGGGAAAATCATACCTTACTGATCTATTAGAGGTCTTTGAGGTAGTTCACAAACATGTGGACGAGGGTGATCTAGTCAATATCGTATACTTGTACTTTCAGAAATCCTTTGACGAGGACCCTCTCCAAACGGTCTTTGGCAAATTGATCAGTCATAGGACAAGAGGGAAAGTCCTCTCATGTATCAGTAACTGGTTAAAAGATATGCAACAAAGGATAGGAATAAATGGTCAGTTTTCACAATGGAGAGAGGTAAATAGCAGGATGCCCAAGGTTCTGTACTGGGACCTGTGCTATTCAACATATTCATAAATTATCTGAAAAGTGAGGTGGCAAAATTTGCAGCTGATACAAAATTCCTCAATATAGTTAAGTCGAAAGCTGACTGTGAAGAGTTACAAAGGGATCTCAGTAAATTAGGTAACTCAGCCACAAAATGGTAGATGAAATTTAATGTTGGTAAATGCAAAGCAATGCACATTGGAAAAAATCCCATCTATACATACAAAATCATGGGATCTAAATTAACTGTTACCACTCAAGAAAGAGATCTTGTTGTCATTGTGAATAGTTATCTAAAAACATCCACGTACTGTGCAGCGGAATCAATTAAGTTAACCAAAAGGAACAATTAGGAATAGAAAGTAAAACAGGAAATCTCATAATGCCAGTATATAAATCCTTGGTACACCCACACCTTAAATGCTGCATGCAGTTCTGGTCACCCCATCTCAAAAAAGATATATTAGAATTGGAAAAGATGCAGAGAAGGGCAAGAAAAGTGATTAAGGGTACGGAACAAGTTCCATACAAGGAGAGATTCAAAAGACAGAAACTTGTTCAGCTTAGAAAAGAGCAGACTAAAAGGGGGATATGATAGGGGTCTATAAAATCATGAATGATCTGAAGAAAGTGAATATGGATAAATGGTCTGGAGAAAGTTCATTAACACAAGAACTAGTGGGTCACCCAATGAAATTAATAGCAGTTTTCAAACAAACAAACAAACAAACAGGAAATACTTCTTCCCACAACGCACAGTAAACCTGTACCATGGGTTGTTGTGAAGGTCAAAAGTATAACTGAGTTCAAAAAAGAATTAGATATGTTCATGGAGGATAGGTCCCTCAATGGCTATCACCCAAGATAGTCATGGACACCACCCCATGCTCTGGGTGTCCCTAAATCTCCAACTGCCAGAATCATCTGGCTTTGGGCACTGTCAGAGACAGGATACTGAGCTAGATGGACCATCAGTCTGACCCAATATGGCCATTTTTATGTTAAGTATTCAAGGTTGTTGATGCTTCTTGCTTGCCCTTTGCATCTCTTCAGCTTGTGCAATGAAAGTCAACTAATCAGTTTAATTTTTGAGTCAATTTCATTTTTCACATCCTCACTCATTAGCAAAATGTTTGTTTATGCTTAGTTTAGCTATTTCTTTATTTGTACAATGTATGGGAGAACTGTTTAGTGACTTCATTAGCTTTTCAATATTTGTATTGTTAAAAAAGCATTTTGTTATTTATTGTTATAAACTGATTTCAGATTAGTTAAAAGATCAAACACTAACCATGCAGTAAATAACTGGTCAGTGCCTACATCTCTACTATCTGTCATTTGTATTTTTACGCCTCTCCTGTGGCTTTAACTATGCCCTGTGGATGTAGGAATTGGATGGTTAAAAATAACAGATAAGAAATCAAAGTCATGCTCTGATTTCCATACTCCTAGGCACCTCATTCATTATTTGCTAGACGGCAATGGAGTAGCTCATTGAAGGAAACAGCACAAAATACAGAAACAATCTGATTATCATCCAAAAGCCAAATGAAACAGACTATTGCCTTGATTACCTTTGTGGCATTTCTATACATTCCTTAGGCATTGCCATACCCTGTATTCCTTTTGCATATTACCCATTCTGTTTATTTCAGCTGTACTTTGGTTGAGATTTTAAACACAATTTTTAGAGGAACAGGTAGAGGTAGAAGTTCGTCAAATTAGGTGGTAGTTGGGGTTTTTTTTTGTTTTTATTTTCCTTCTTCACATTAGTTGTAGCTGTGTTTAAATACAAGAATTTGCACCCAATATCATAGCTCCATTAGACTGCCAATTTAAATGCAATAAAGATACTTTCATCTTGGAAGTGGGGTAAACTCCGTCACATGAGTGATTTAAAACTGGACTGTACAGCGCAAGGGGAATGATTGGGTGGCTGATCCAATGGTCATGAAGTCACTGGATAGACTCCCATTGACTACAGAGGGCTTTCAATCAGGGGCGAGATGACCTGATTAGTTTCTCCCATGTTGAAGTGATTTTATGGACCAAATAAATGCTTTACCATCGTGGTGGGGTCACTAAGTGGGGAAAGGCCAGGGGAATCCCTTCTGTCTCCAACCAATCCCATGTCATGTGGAGGAGATAGAGGAGAAAGCCATGGTTTGATTGTCTAGTAGACTGGGCACTGGACTGGGACTGGGACTCGGAAGATCTACGTTCAATTCCCAGCTCCATCCACAGACACCCTTTGTGCACTTGGGCCTCAATTCTCCATCTGTAAGATACGTATAATACTGCTTTATCTAATAGGGGTTCTGTGAAGATCAAATCCATAGATCATTGTGAGCCACTCCAATATTATGGTGATGAGGCCCATGTAAGTGCCTGGATAGGTAGACAGAAAGATTGCCCTGTTTGTCCTTCACTATTTCTTTCTACATGTCGTCTTTCCCCTTTTTCTCTGTTTAAAAAAATAAAATGTGCTTATTATTGTAAACTTTTAGAAATTTGGAAAAAGAGCAAACAGATGAGTCTTGCCCATTTGGGAAGAGTTTTTCAGACTTTGATTTTCCCTGTATGCTCCACTCTCCCTCCTTTCCCTTCCAAGGTGTCTGGCCCTATCAAAACAGGGAGTGCTACTGATTATAGATGGAATCAAGGTTCAGATAGAAAATCCAAGTGAAGCAGTCAGCATGAATTTGGACTTTGATCTTCTATCCAGAGTGTGACAAACTATTTTCAGTTTCACTAAGTTTAAAACTAGTTCATGCCAAGGATAACTTAATTTATTTGTGTGTACAAATGTGCGCATACATGGTATTCTTTAATATCACTCAGATGACAGGGGGAGGAGTTGTTTTGGGCAGACATTCATCTAAAACTGGGTTGAAGTTTTCCCTAGAGTGCCTATATACAGCAAATAAATTTACTGAGCACCATCGCTGCTTAGTTGAAATGTGCAGTGAATCATTGATGATGATTTATCCCCAATGTGGTTTTCACTGTCTTTATAACTTGAAAATAAGCACATAAATAACAGGGATGGCTTTGTTCACTGTTTATTATAATTCTGCAATGCAATCTGGATGAATTTCACCTGTCTGCAGGGTCACTGCATTATTTAAGTCCTATATTTGTCTTCAAAATAAGCTTAAGTGCTGCATAGATTTTGCACTGGCCCTCCACACAGAGATGAATTTCATTGACTGTGAATACAGGAAATGTAAATTATGACATTTATAATATTCTAATTAATTATTATAGATCCCCATCTACTTTTGTCTCATCCAATATTTATTAAATAATGATAATTGTATATTATTTGTATCGCAGTAGTTCCTAGTAGCCCCAGTTATGGACCAGGGCCCCATAGCTGAAGGTGCTGTACAAACATATAACAAAGAGCTTACATTCTAAGTATCTCTTTTCTTTTGGATTACAAGCTCTTTAGGGCTGGAATTCTCATTTTCTATAGCACCTACCACAGTGAGGCCCTGACCTGATTGGTGCCAAGGTACTATTCCAGTATAAATGTTTAATCATAACAGCGTATAGGAAATAGAGTTAATTGCAAATGTTAAAGTTCTGTGTATTATTAGTGGTGGTGGTGTTCTTAGTCTTTGTATTATTAGTGGTGGTGGTGTTCTTAATTTTTCATTGTTGTATGTATTATTTATATTTCTGTAGTAGCCTCTACTTTGTGCTGTGCGCTTTTCAGAAAGGCAAGGAAGATCAGTTCCTGCTACAAGGAGCTCATAATCAATTACTTTGATAGAAAAGCTTCTATATGTTGTTTAGTATTTGTCTTAAGTAATTAGCTGGTCATGTTTTGATCCTAATTCCATAGATAGTGCATATCAGCCAGGTTTCTCTTGTTTGAAGTGCTATGGTCATGTTTGTGTTGAAACTGGCCTAGGAAGTGTGACTGAAGCAATTCTAATTCATTACCAAGCAGTATGGGTATCTAGAGAATATAAAGTCCCTGGACAATGATATATTCGTAAAGTATTTATTAAATTACTGATTGGTGCAGTTAAGAGTTACAAGATTGTTCTCAAGATGTACCTGATGATTCCCATAGGATTCAATGATCTGATACTGCTTGCCAATGTAGATGTAGTAAAAAAGTATCTTGCCAAGAAATGGCCTTGTTGACTATGAGCAAGCTAAGTATATCTAATCCTTGTCCGACCAATGAAGAGCAGAGGACTCAGTGAAGTCCTCCAAGGAATTTGCTGTGCCCATCTAATTTACTTGGGAAGCGCTTTAGAGACTTTGGTGGTGGTTGCCATGGAAAACCCTAAGATAGAAAGAAAGTGACACCAGACATTAAGGATTAGCCTCTGTAAAGAAAGTGGACTCACCCCTGCAGCGCCTTCTGCTGGTCTTCGTTGGGAATTAGCTCACTAGGTTCCGGAGAGCCCTCTGCAGGTCACAAAAAGAAAAGGAGTACTTGTGGCACCTTAGAGACTAACCAATTTATTTGAGCATAAGCTTTCGTGACGAAAGCTTATGCTCAAATAAATTGGTTAGTCTCTAAAGTGCCACAAGTACTCACGAAAGCTTATGCTCAAATAAATTGGTTAGTCTCTAAGGTGCCACAAGTACTCCTTTTCTTTTTGTGAATACAGACTAACACGGCTGTTACTCTGAAACCTCTGCAGGTCAGTGATCCGCCTTACCGCTGGCCCCGCATCCTTCCCGTACCCGGTGCCCCTTGTCTCTTGGATGGCTGCCCGCCCCCTGGCAGTACACCCACTGTCTCTCAGGGTTCCCCCCCTCAGGGGACCCTGCACCCACTGTCCCCACCTTGTCTCACTGTAAGGCTACTGCCAGTCACCAACTAGCCCTTGTATCGGGGGCAGACTGCAGTGTAAAAGCCACTCATCACTGGCAAGGAGGGGTTTGGACCTGCTGCCTCAGCCTACCTGTGGGCTGCGCCCTTTGCAAGCCCCGTACCTGCCTGGCCTTCTACTAAACCGCAGCCTGGGATTTTCCTGGTTGGAGTTCCCCAGCTCCCTTGGCCTTTCCCCAGCCCTGCACCAGTCTAGGTACTCTCTGCTCCCTGCAGCCAGATCCCTCCCTCTCCAAAGGAAAGAGAGAGTGAGAGTCAGCTCCTAGCTCACTGCCTACTTATAAGGCCAGCTAAGCCCTAATTGGCGCGTAGCCCCAGCTGAGCCTACTTCCCTATTCAGGCTGGTCTGCTTGCCCCAGCCACAGCCCTCTCCTGGGCTGTTCTAAGCTCCTCAGGGCAGGAGCAGGTGTCTACCCTGCTACAGTCTCACAATTCTGAAGTGATAAGATTATACGGAATTTTTTTTCATTGAGTAATTTATAAAGCATCACAGACTCTCAGCCTTGCGGAACACACAGTTTTTGCGTCAGACTCTAAAATCAAGCAGAGACATTCTGGTTTTGCTTTCTCTTTTTCTTTACCTCCCTCTCCCAGTGTTCTCCTTCCACTTACACATGTGTGTAAGTGTGTCTGTCTGTAGTGAAGAGGAGGGATGTTTCAGTATGTTCCAAGATGTGCTTGATTTTAATCTCAAAATCCGCTCTCACTCTCATCCTGTTCCTGTCACAACATTGATCCGTTATTTTGTCAAGAATGGTGAAACTTTTCTTGATATTATTAACTGTGAAACCCCCCTTCCCCCAAAACGCTCTTAAATAACATCTTAAGGCAATTCTCCCTGTGTGCACACACTTACCCCTTCCCCCCTTGTAACATTCCTATAGGCAAGCTGTGGACTGAAAGGGCATAAGACTGAGCTCCTTTCTCACATCCAGAGGCAGTCTCTCCAAGTTACGTTGAGATACGCTGCTGGAGAAGTGAGAAACTTGCATTTTTGTTGCCCATTCTGTGGATAAATAGGCCGTTAGATTCCAGAGCTGTCAATCTGACACTTTAAACAGTCACTATATCCTGAGTTTTTTAGCTTACTTTTTGACATTTTCCATTAAACATTATAGAAAAGATAAGGAATATTCTGCTCACTAGGAATATCTCTACCTGTCTTCTCAACGATGACAGGCCCTTTCTCAGGACTATAGCTCCGCAGTCCCCATGCAGCAGTGAATTAGTTCTCAGGGCTAGATTCTGATATTCTTACTCTCGTTGAGAGGAATTTTAATCCTTCAATAGCCTCACTAATTTCATTAGTACTACCCAAGGAGTCATACATTATTCAGTGTGAGTGAGAGTAGCAGATTCTGTGCAAGCTTTTAGTGCCCAATCACTTAGTGCTGGGAGCAGTGCTTACTTCCACGAGCACTCACACTGAAGAAAGTACTGTGACCTGTAGTGAATATTTGCAAGATTGGGATCTTGCTTTGTATCCGAGTCTTAACATTACTTCATTTGGCGGGGCTTGATTATCATTCTTCAAGGTGGCTTGACAAAAAGCTTCAAGTCCTGCTAGCCATGTACAAATATTGAGGGTATGTCTGCACTGCAATCTGCATTGTGACCCCTTGCTTTGATCCAGCTAGCTCAAATAACAATAGCAGCACTGGCCTTTCAACCCCATCTAGGACCTTGACTATATACTTGAGTGGCTAGCCGGTGCTGCCATGGCTTCACTGCTATTGTCATTTGAGATAGCTAGATCAAAGCTAGCTGAGGTATGTCTACAAGTGCTGCAGTCACACCTCTGATCGCAGCCTAGACATGCCCTGAGTAATAGACTGGCAGTATCGGCTTCAATCATTATGCAAATGCACAGTTAGGAAGTTTTTAAAAACAGGTATTTTAGACCTACGTAAAAGTTTGTTGTACAAATATAGTTGAAACCTTTTTAGACCTTTTTTTAGAAAGCTGATTATTTACTCTGTAGCTCAAAATGGAGATGTTTTGGTCTATTGTGTAAACAGGCTCTTAGAACCACTTTTTGCCTAACAGACCATAATGGCTCTCCTGTCATGTAAGTATTTATTTGGAGATAATTTTTAAGTGCCTTTTTGTACATTTTTGTAAAAATCTAAAGTAGCCACTACCTGCTTATTCACTTCAACATAAGCCATTTTCCATAGCTAAATACATTCATCATTTTAACAGCTTTTTAAAGAAAAAAATCATTGCCAAAAATAATTAGATCTCATTGTGACCTAATTATGTGCTAGCTTTTTTGCTTTTTTGCTTTTTTTAAATGTAAGCTGTTTTTTACGTTACTGGAACACAAAGTCTCTCTTTGGAAGGCCACAAATTGAATGAACTCTACAGTGGTGGCAAAGTGTTTCCTAGCAACATCATGCCTGCACTAGTGCTGCTTCCTTCACTCTTCAAGCTGAAAGCAAAGTCATGTCCATTAATTCCCAGCTGCACCTAAAACTTTTCAGAGATTATGCTGGCTCCCTACTGTTCATGTTTTCATCTTGCTCATATGTTGTGGAGCAAACCTGCTACTCTGATGTGTTTATCTCTCTCTCCGGTTCCCCCACAAAAAGCAAACCCTGAGTAGGTATTCACAATTAATGTTCATTTTACATTTAAAACAAATCATTTGTCTTACAGCATGATGCCTCCGTTGATGCATTATCATTTTAGTCACTCAAACAACATGACAAGCCAAAGATAAAATAAAATACCTTCAAAATATTTCATATATTGCTGCTAAGATCTGTAATGCAAAAATAACCTTTCTTTCAAGTGAAGGGGGCATTGTGTAGTTTAAATACACAATAGCAGCATTGGAAGAAAACTCAAGGGGCTTCTTAGTATCTGCTGATAGCTTGTCTACATAGAATGAGTTTAATGGTCTTAGCCCTATCCACAAAAACAGATAGCCACATCACAAAACACACCATAGTTTACATTCTTATTGGCAATCTCAGCAGAGAGGCCAAGCACTGAGTGGGCATGGTGACTGAACTCCCATTTAACTGCTTGAAGGGATCAGGGTTCAAGCACAGTGGCGGGACAGTGTGTAGAAACTTTGACTGCTACTACCTGTAATGGATCT
The DNA here is from genome assembly GCF_965140285.1 of Lepidochelys kempii. NCBI lineage: Eukaryota > Metazoa > Chordata > Testudines > Cheloniidae > Lepidochelys > Lepidochelys kempii. The sequence goes on from NC_136387.1 coordinate 29,150,076, forward strand.
GGTCTGTGGATAAACACAGGACTTTAGTGTCCAGAGCTCTCAAGCCAGGATCTTTCACAAGCTCTCTGTTCAAATGAAATAAAAATGTAAAAGAAACATACAAAAATATGCAGATCTAAAGATGAATGGTGCCAAGTAAATCCCTCACTGTTTTCTAATATAAGGAACAGCCATGCTTTGCTAGGATAGTTAGTCAATTTCACTGTGCCCTTGTACCAATTGGACATGGGAGTGGAATAATCCATTTATTAACAGTCACAGCTCTGGGTCAGTGTGGCAAATACAGAGAGACCTAACATATGCTGTTCCACGCATATTCTCCCAGGAAGATCCAAGAGTACTGCTGCAGGCCAGACGTCAAGGCTGGCCCCAGACTGAGAATACAGTTTGCCACAAGAAACAATCTACTAGCCCACTGCTATCCAGGATAAGGAAACCTTCCCTGATGCATCCTGTGGATGAGTTTGAAAGGTTCTTCTGAGATCAGTTTATCCTCGGATTATTTGGGCTATTGGAGAATTAAAATTAACATAGAAGCATGATTTGCTCTGCCAGATCAAACCACTGGTCCTTCAAGTCCTCCTTCCAGTAATAGCCAGTATGTGATCCTCCAGAGGAAGGTGAGAGAGCCCCATGATGTACATAGCCTGGTCTGCAAAGCTGTATATAGGGGGAAACGTGCTGCCTGATTCCTGCAGCAATAAGATTCAATACCAGGAGCAATTACTCCATGTTCTATGACAATTATGTAGACAGCAAGATTAGGAGATTGGATTTCAAACCTCAGTGAGAGGGTTTAAAGCACAATGATCCTGTTTCCACTGTAGATCAGATCATTTTTTCTACCTCTTGTTGTGGCAATTCTGTCCTCTCTCTCCTGTTTATGCCACCCACCCCCAGTCGGTTTGCAACGTGTGAGAGAGGTTTGTTGCCTGACTCTTCAGCCTTCTCAAATGAGGAGTTACTGGAATGGCTCAGATGTGGAGTAAATAGTGTAGTGAAGAACTATTGCCACCACGTGTGTATCAAGCCGTGAAGGCTTCCCCCCTTCTTCCTTCCTCTCCGTTCCCACCACGTTTCATTCCCGTCAATGGAAATTCTGTCTGTTTATTTTCAATAGGTATTCAGGCCAGGTACAGTTCCACCTACTGTGACAGTTTCACCTATGGGAAGTAGATTGACAAGTTAAGGTATCCATTATCCATGAACATTTGGTTGATAAACACAGGCAGCCTACCAGGTAGAATATTTCATTCCCAATTCAGCTCTACTAACAATAAATAAGAGCACAGCTGAAGACAGTCACACTATATATTATTTATGGGATATCCCTGCTAAGGTGTCTCTCTGGAAAATATAACATGCTAAATCCTGACATGAATAGGCTTTGTAATAAATAGTTAAGTCTTTTAAAGGTGGGCATTTAAACCTGACTTCTAAAGAGAGAGGTTTTTTTGAAATAGTTTTGCTGGAGGTTCTTTATATTCCAACTTTATGTTAGAAGAAGTTCTGGAGGATTTTATAATACACTATAGAAAAGACACAGGGCATGCTGCCATCTTTGTTTTAAAACAATTCTCCTATGTAGATATATATGGATGGAGGAGTTATTTTATATAAAAATGGGCATAAAATGAGAATTTGATCCTGTGTCAGCAGACTGTCAATTATGTCTATAACAATTAAAAATTAACCCAAGTTCTTAAAGTTTTGGGGATCCAGTTACATATCACTTGAATGTGACACTTGAATGCACACTTTTTATGAAGGTGTGAGCTAAATATGAATTTTCTCTACCTTGCCCCTCCCCACTCAGCAACAGTGAGGGTTTTTATTTATCCCACTAGCTGAAGCTGCTTTTTGTATGCACAGTGGTATTGTTTACCTGCCTAGAGCGTAGAATCTTAATGTAAATTAGTATTTCTAGTACTTATCTTCTTCATTTCTTCAACCAGATGGCTGCCCTGATTTGTGCAATGGCAATGGGAGATGCACGCTCGGTCAGAACAGCTGGCAGTGTGTCTGCCAGACCGGCTGGAGAGGGCCTGGATGCAATGTTGCCATGGAAACCTCCTGTGCTGATAACAAGGATAATGAGGGAGGTGAGCAAAAGTCTTCCAGTTCCCAATCCCTAAAGAACAGAGGGTTATATGCACTTTCGTCATGAGTCACTTTACTACAGAAAGGCCCTCTCTCATACTATTGTCAATACTGTTGTTACATTTCCTTTGAAACAAATGAGATGGAGAAAGCTGTGTCCTTGAGGAAACATGGTGTGACCTGAAAGGCCTCCTTTTGAAGACAGAGGACCAGATTCCACCTTGGTATAAACCCCATTGCAGCCAGTGGAGTTTGCATCAGTGATGAATATGGCCTAGAATCTTAGACCTCGATCCTGCCCTCAGATATGCAAGCTCATGCCACCTGGTGAATTGTAAAATCACTTACTGTGCATATGTGCAGACGTGTAATAGCTAATTTAGCAGGATATTCAGCAACATTTATTCACCTTTGTGCCAGAAGCCAAGGTCATTCCTCATATGCAAAAACCACATAAGAAGTCTTAGCTCACTGTGTCATATTTTGCTACCAACATGCAGAGCTGTAAAGGACTGAACAAACCTATCTGTATTTACATCCGGAGGTCTTTATTCAGTTTTCACTCTGTCCTTACCCAGGCAAACTAACATTAAGTAAATTATGATTATGGACTTCAGGATTTGGTCCAACATGGTTTTCAAAGAGGGCTGCAGTACATCTTGTTTTCTGGAAACTTTCATTGTAGAAACTTTCAATGTAAATCTTATAGAACTTAGAGCAGAAAAGTTCCTAAAAGCTGTACAATGTGGATGTCTAGTCTCCTGACAAATACATTGAGTCATTCATGGGAAAGGAAGAAAAGACCTCTACCATCTGTAAAATGCTGAGATTTGTGGTGCAGCAGATAGGCTAAATAAACAAGGATCCTTGGAAACTGTCTTGTTTTTCCTGAAGTAACTTTCTCATATTGTTCCCTATATTTCTTTTGATTGCCAGCCATAGAAGCTTTTCAGCTCTCTCCTTTTCTTCTGACATTCATCAAAACCAAATATTTCATGTAGCTTCTTTTCTTCAGTCTATTACTTTTGGTTGGACCTCATTTATTTTAAAGAGCACATCTGTTGTGTACTGATGAAGTATTTCTTCTGGAGCAGTAGCTGCAGAGAATGTTTTGGTTGTGGTATTTCCCAAAACTTCAGGAAGACTCTTTATTCTTTGGATGATTGCTTCAGCAATGAAATTGCCTTTAAAAGATGAGTGTCCTATTCTTATATAATATTTAAGGCTTACAGAAATTGCTTTAAACCCACAAATCCAAAAAAGGGGGTTTCAGTTCAGTAATGTTAGCCAAACACTGAACAGCATTTATAATCCCTTAGGTCCAGTTCTTCTGAAGAGCTCAGGGTCAGATTTCCAAGTGCTCAGTGCTGGGGAAAGATTTTCAAAATCGCTTAACCCACAATGTGAAGACCTCTTTTGAAATCCTAGCCAGTAGAGCCAAATTCTGCACTCACATACCCAGATCACATACCCTCAAATGTTTTTGTCAAAGTTGGGATCTGAATCTCAGCTTGGCAGCTGTTACCTTACTCTGTAAGAACCAAATCAACCTCATGGATCTGAACACTGCAAAACTTCATAGTTCAGGGCTATCTCTAGTAAAAAGCTCTTGCCATATGACCATACAGATAAAAATACTCACCTTATGTAATATGACTGTGTGACTTAACATAATAAATTAAAAAATGAACTAGTTTTTATGCCAACATTGCAAAATTAGAAATTTTCCCTGAAACCAAAAGTGATTTTTGAAAGAAATGATAATAATAATGGAATAAGAGCTTTAAAAAATTAGTAGGGAGAATGATTTCACTGTCTTTGTTTATTTACTTGTTTAACCTAGGGCATATTACACATGTAAAACAGACATGCGGGCAGTGGGGGGAAATCCTTTGGCTCTTGTGAGACCATTCAACCGATCACCCCAATTTAAGAATTACAAGCCTCAAAGACTTTGCTCACAGAGAGCAAATACTAGCCCATTAAAGTCAGAAAATATATACAATGCATATGTGAAATGACAGGAATATAATATTAATCATCACTAGCAAGAAGTGTGATTGTTAATTCATCTTAATCATAGCCAAAGGGGAAAGGGTGCAGACTGCCTCTACATGTGGGAAATGTGAGGTTTATGAGACTTGCAGACCATCTGGCCTTTGAACACTCCCATGCACACTCAATCTATACAAATATTTTCTAACATTGTGTTCTCTTCATCTGTTCCATTTGTCACCAGTTGTAATTGATTATAATGCTCTATGTCATCTACTATAAGCTGATGGAAATGTGCAAAGTGTTGTTTAGAGAGGAAGGATCTGCTTTTGTGTTGTCAAACGCAATCTAGCCTGTATAGAAAAATGCTATAGAATATATTAAAAAATTATAACCTTTCTTTGTGTTTTTCACCGTCTTATAGAATTTAATAATTATTTCCCTTATATAGAATTTTATAGGATAGGTAAACTGATAAGGATATAAGTCTATTACATTCTGTTTGTATGTAGAGTAATCTCTAGAGAACCATATTACATTTCTGTAGAACTCTATTATTGTTATTTTATTTTATTTATATGTTGCAGTAATGTTGTAAAAGTTCCAGCCAAGATCCAGGCACTGTTGTGCTAGGCACTGAGACAGCAAGAGTCAATCCCTGTCACAAAGAGATTATAGTCCATATAGACAAGAAAGACAGAGGGTAGGAAAAAGAAATAGTATCCCCATTTTACAGATGGGGAACAGAGGGCTAGAAAGATTGAGATTATAATTATCAGAAGGACTCAGCACCCACTGCTGGGGCCAGAATTTTCCAAAGAGTTTAGCTAGATTTTCAAAATTGCTCAGTAGCTCCTAGCTACTGTGCAGTTTTGAAATTCTGGCTGTTTCATTTAGTGCCTAAATGGGAACTGGATTCTTTTGAAAATCTGGTCCTGGTTGCAAGTACTGAGCACTTTGGAAAAGCTAGCTGAATATGTTTGAAAATCTGCACTGCATGACCTGTCCAAGGACACCCAGGGAGTTGATGACAGAGCCTAGGTCTCCTGAGTCCCAGTCCATTGCCTTAACCAATAGATCATTCTTGCTCTCTGTTGGTTTCATCCTTATTAAATTCTAGAGGATTTTTTCCTATGAAGGCTTGAGGAGATCCATCCACTCAGAATCCATCCACTTACCCACTTCTATCTGTGTTGTTATACCAGGGATCGGCAACATTTGGCACATGGCCCGCCAGGGTAAGGCACATGGCCCACCAGGGTAAGCCCCCTGGCGGGCTGGGCTGGTTTGTTTACCTGCCACATCCGCAGGTTCAGCCGATCGCAGCTCCCACTGGCCCGCACTGCTTCCCACAGCCCCCATTGGCCTGGAGCAGTGAACCGAGGGCAGTGGGAGCTGCAGTCGGCTGAACCTGCTGATGTGGCAGGTAAACAAACCAGCCCACCCCCCTAGGGGGCTTACCCTGGCGGGCCGCAGGCCAAATGTTGCCAATCCCTGTGTTATACAATGCTCATCATCTGTTCACTAAGCCTCCTTCACACACATGCATCCATTCATCCATCTATCCATCTAGCTGTGTATTTATAAGGCCTATATGAGAGCTCCCACAATTTTTTACTATCCTGTACTCTCAACTCAGTGTGACTACAAGTTTAAAGTAGTCTCGCTCCTGATCACCCTTCAACTTTTTAAAATGTGATCACACCAATCTGAGTTCTTGCCTATTAAGTGACCATAATGTTTTTATAATTTTATGGCTGGAGGCTGATTATCTTCAGATAAAAAGCAGTCTATGACTCTCATGCAAGCTTGGCGCTTTGAATATAACACATTTTGTGTAATCTACAGGGTTATTTAGTAACTTTTCCATGGGTTTTTTTCTATGTCCAATGCCTGATGAGTTCTCTCAGTACATGTGTGCCTTTTATTTTGTTTTCTTATGTCTAACTTCTAGAATTAGTTATACCCAGCTCCTCATGAGAAAGATATTGAACTATAATGCACCTGGCTTGCTGTAGAATGGCTGTTCGCTAGACCCACATCCTTACCTTGGCTGGATTTTCTTGTCACATCTAAAGTTGTTGGGCCAAATCTACATCTCACTGATGTCAGTAGGAGTTTTGCCAATGGCTCCACTGGGACCAGAATTTGACCCTTTGTTTTATAATCTATTTAAGTCATAACATGAGCTCTAATTTTTTTTCCAAGGAGAAAAATCAAAGTACAAAAGATTATACCTGATGTTTCCCTAAACTTATTGAGACTAAATTCAGTTGTCCGTGAGGCGTGTTTTTCCCAGAAGTTGCACATTGGTCCCTGTCTCGTTGGGAGTTGTGCATGATTGTTGCTGGTTTACTGCCATATCCTGCAATCAGTATGGGAATTCTGTGACCCTTAATCACACAAGTGCAGTAGGGATCCAGGGAGGGTCTAAGTCTCTCAGCAGTATTTCTTTTCAAGGACTCTAAGTGCTTTCCTACAGACTCCAAGTGTAGCCTTGGGAAATATTTCTATTTTTATCCTGACTAGTCATGGATCAAGTTCAGACATGTGCTTAATCAGGTGTTTACTCTGATCCTGTTCAAATCTGCAGTGATGCTCAGATAGCTTTGTCAAAGTTTCAAAGCCAGGGGGGCTTTTTGTGGTGGGGGGAGTTAGGATTTTCCTGGGGCCAACTCCCTTTTAAAATCTTTTTAAATTGTGGTACTTTTGGGTATCTAAAAAGATGATGTTTGAAGTCCATTAAAACACTCATTGTGGCCACTTTTAAATCTAATCCTCTTCTTAATCAAGCCCTGAGTAGTTTAATGGTTATTAAGCATCTTTTGTAATTTTGGGGAAATTACAGTTATTCAAGATTATATGTAGGAAGTTTAGGTATTAGAAACAAAATTTCAGGGATGGCAGAAAGATACATTTATTTTTAAATTAATTTTTCTTTTGGACTTCCTCTGTTCTGTGAGCAGTTGAACTGTATGTGAGCCCATTCAGTGGTGTCGTTCCTCTTCAATTTTTTAAACTTCTGATAATTAGGATCCTTCTAAATTCTGAAATGGTTATAGTGTATCAATACAGTCTACATGAACTGTGTATATCTTGCCAGAGAGCACCTAGAAGCAAAACTGTCAGTGTAGTGGAAGGCAGAACTCACCCTCTTTCTCCAAAGCAACTAGTTCCCAGTATGAGACAGGCTAAGGTAGCCTTGTCAAAATGCAGGCAGGTGAAGTGGTGTTAACTTCCTTGATGTGCATCACCCTTGCCACAAAATGCTACAACCTCCTCTCGTTTTCTAGTTCAAGACTTTCCACAATAAGGCATTCTCTGAAACACGCAGTGAAACTGTTGGTAGAAAACAGTGCCCATTTTCATCCTAGAATCTGACATTTCAAGTATCGAGACAAAATTATTTTCTGTGTATGTTTCTACATGTATTCATGCTGGGTGAAATTCCTTTGTTTTAGGGGACTCAAGTGGTGTAGAGGCCGTGAGTGAAGTGGAAAATTTGTCCATCATTCTGCCAAAATTAATTTTTGTTTTTGGGCACCAGTTTTCTGCAGGAATTATTCCAAGCCCACAAAACAGTCACTGAGTGCTTTCGTGGGATTTGCATAGAAGCAGCATTGAGCATTGTTTAGTGTTTATATCAGGGGACTGGGAGTCAGGACTTGTGGTTTCTGTTCCCAGCCTTGCTGCTGACTTGCTTTGGATATGTCAACACAACAATTTGGAGCAAGCTCAAGCCCAGATTGACAGACTTGGGGAAGCGGAGCTCAGGCTAGTGCTCTAAAAATAGCTGTGTAGACAGTACTTTGAAGTTGTGGCTCAGGCTGGAGTTCAGGCTCTGAGCCCCACCCTGCTCCATAGGCTTCAGAGCCCAAGCTCCAGCCCAAGCTGCAACTTCAAAGTGCTGTCTGCATAGCTGTTTCTTGAGCACTAGTGCAAACCCTGCTAGCCCAACTCTGTCGACCTAGAATGGGAGGCTTGCTCCCTGGGACTTAGTGTAAAACACTGTGCTGCTGCAGATAGCAGAACATTCTTGTCTGTCTTCCTTTGCCTTGTGGTACTTCAAAAATTTGAATGGTCTCTGGAGAGTTTGGGATTTTACTCCTTGTAAATTCCAGGCATTGTATGAACTCGAGGATTTAGGCACCCAAGTTTGAAAGTGCTGGTCTTAGCTTAGTTTCCCTGTTTGTAAGAGGAGGATGATAATGTGTATGTACCACACAGGAAGACAGTGAGGATTATTTTGCTAATGTTTGTAAAATGCTTGTAAAATGCAAATCCTTGTGTAAGTACAAAATACTGGAACAGCTCTTTAGCTCTGTGTTGTTTCAGTCACTTCTGTGCTGGTTTGTTGTTTCTGGGTTTGTTGGGATTTTATTTTTTATTATGATTATTATTTGGTGCCCATAAAATGCTGAACAAATAAACAGCAAATGTTGTATGAAGAGTGCTCTCAAATGTTAAATACCCACTAATGCCTGAGTGAGAAAATGGATATGTTTTCATTGTGCTCTGCTCTCTGTAGTCTGGAAGTGTCCCAGTGCAGTTGGCAGGGATCAGTGAAGCAATGAGGGTCAAGTTAGCTTTGAGGCCCATCATGACTGCTGACTGTCCACTAAACTCTAAAATCTTTTGTATCGCACAGCATAGTAAGTGAGAACTCTCTCCCTGTCTGAGCCAAAAACAGCTCTTACTTTTTCCAGAGGTTCTCTCCTTCCCAGGGCTGCTCTCCCCAAGATCTTCTCTTCTCTCCCGTTCCCCTAAACTCCTCTTACCTGGATCTGCATTCTTGCCTTTAGTCTTCTTTTTTGTCATATTGCTTGCAGACGTCTAACGCTGCTTTGTATGTCTAAGCCCACCAGAGCTTTTCTTCTGTGATGCCAAATTGTGTCTGCCGTGAGCAGGTGAGCAAGACGGGAGAATAGAGGTACTCCTTTCCTCCTCTGCACCCATGCAAGGGGCGGCCATAACACTTGTATTCCCTGCACTCTGAGCTGGATGGAACGGTATCTAGCACTGGTAGCTGTACTCCATTTCTGGCAAGGGGATCACCTCCCACCAGGGGAGAGGAATGCTAAAGAGAGCATACTAAACATGGTCCACAGCTGTAGAAAGTGCTGCTTTACAGTGGGCTCCCATTTCCACCGCCATCCCCAGCCTCCTAGGGGCTTTATGCTGGCATAACAGTTCCCTCAACCACAATTTACATGCTACATTCTAGGCTATACCCCTAAGTATTTGACTGGCTCTTGGAGCCATAATTTAACCCTTAACTTTCCATATCCTTTTATATTTATTTTACTCCTTCTTATAGCTCTTACTGCCAAGGCACTTAAGCGCTGCCATTGCAGAGAGGAAAAACAAAATGGACAAAATAAAATCAATTAATCAAATGCAAAGCAAAATATTATAGGAGTGGGAAGAGAGGCTTACATAAAGCCTCAGAGCTGGCTAGATTCTGTCTCTGGCCAGGAAGTGAGTTCCAAATGAGGGAATCACCCCAACTTGTTGCCTTCTGCTGCTTTCTTTAAAAGCTGAGCTTCTGCATCCTTTAGACTTTTATGGTAAATTTGCTTTGGATTGGAATAGGGGTACAGAGAATAGGAGTAATCAGAAAACCCCAAAATTGACTGTGCCCTACTACTGGTTATATTTCCTCACAGAACACACTTCATCCAAAAGCTTAATTCTCCAAAGGCATTGAAGAAAAAACCCCAAATCACAACAGATGGAGTATAAATGTTAAGTAGAATAGAATAGAATTGAATCCACACTGTTTGCTGGACAAACCAGGAGTTTCTTCTACTTCTTTTCTTTTATAAATCCCTTCCCAAGTTAGTTCTAGTTTGGTGACTCAGGGCAAACTTCTGCCCCTGGATACATGCACACACCATTCCAGTGGGCTTTGCAGAGTTGTGCGCTTCTCAGAGGGGATATTTTGTCCCTCGATATGTTACTGTACAGCTGTACCGCTCACTATGAAATGCAGTCAGTGTTAATTCTGCTTGGCACAATAGACTAAAGATAGTGAACAAGAGAAAGTGAGTTATCTGCTCCAGTGTGAGGTTTTCTTCAGTTCAAGGATGAAATGCATTTCTGGAACAATACAACGTTCTGGGCAGTGTATTTGACCTATTGAAAGGTTGTGTATTTGAGTTTGCTTAGAAAACGTCATTTCTGAAATTAAATGAAACTTGCCCTGCTGAAATAAGCATTTGGACAAGCTTTGCTTTTAGAGAAGTGTGAATCCTGTGATTTGATACTGCATCAGGCTTGTGACATTTAAGATAATACAAGTATTTCACAGCACAAAAGCAAATCATGTACTTTAGCTTGCCTCAACAAGCATTGCCTCAGCAGGGGTCTCTAATTCAGCACAGACAAAAGATTTTATGAGGTTCTCAATACAAATACCCACAATACTTTGGGAACAGAAAGACTCCCCAGAGTCAATACAATGGACATAGCGCACATAGTCATCTTTAGACTATCTGATGTACTGAATACTTGAAATCTGTTATTGATCGTTTTGGTGGAGAAATATTGCGGAAACTTTTAATAAACTTAATGTGGCATCTCTGTCAAAGATGGCTTTTGAAAAAGTTTAGCAAGAGCCAGTGAATCTGTGTGTGCATGCTTGTGTGTGTGTTTAAACTTAATAAAGTGACTTGTGCATATGGCATCTTCAAAGCATATTTCTAAACATTAACTAACTGATCCTCATAATAGCCCTATGGAGTAGGTAACTATATATTATTATACTCATGCAAGCAATTGGAGAAACCAAGGCAGGGAAATTAAGGCCTACAGGTGCCAAAGCTTGCACAGGTACAGTACCCCTTGGGTGCTCAGGCACAAGTTGCAGTTGAGTGCACGTTTGTTTGTTTGTTTGTTTGTTTTAAAGATTGGTTTTGGTTATAGCTCTCTGGGTCTCCTGTGTGCCAAGGGGGTGTGGGTTTGGAGTGTGAATTTCGAGGAGAGCACTCAACATGTCTTCCAAGTTCTCAAAGATGACCCAGGTGCTGTGGACATAGTTGGGTCAGAAGCATGATTAAGTTAGAGGGCAAAAGTTAAAAAGTATTCAGGTAGTAGCTCCCCAGCCTTCTCTTCCTCTCTCCACCTTTGGCTCCTTAGCACAATAATAGACATTGTTTTCCTCTGAGTACATGAACCCTGTGAATCTATTGCCATCATGAGAACTAGATTCCTCAAAGTAGGCAAAAAAGGTGTAGCTCAGTGGCCCCACCCACTCCCCACTGACCTGCAGAGCTAACCACTTGCTGCGGGAGCTTTAACTGCACTCCAAGAAACATTGCACCGGGGGGGGAGAGGGCTCTTCTTGGGACCATACTGTTCCTTACCATAGGTTATGGCTTACACTCTTCTGAAATATAGCCTGTCCTCTGAGTTAGGTTTGCAGTTCTCAGAGCATTCTGACTGGCCCACAAGAGGCCTTTGTCAGGGCTTAAAATGGAATCATATAAATCCATGTAATTGTGTACAAACATTTCTTCAGCTTGGTTAAGCACCAGCTAATGGGGGAAATGCCAGTCTGTAAAAGTTTGATGTGTTAACATCAAGGATGGTGAGGAATTATTTAGTACAATTCATGTGGGTATAATTAGCAGTAACAGGTTCTAGTTATGAAAGTGAACATTTAGGCTGAATCTGAAGATAAAACTTCTTGACAGTCAGAGGTATAAGTCTGTGGAATAGTCTCCCTGGGGAGAGGGTCACACTATACCATGGGACTTGTGCTAGAAAAATATGCTGTAGGAAATAATCCTGCATTTCCAGGGAAAAGGACAAGTTTTTTGATAATCTGACAGGCCTTTTCCATCTCTCACTATAATGGCCCCATTCACTTTGGCATATTGATGCTTCACAAATTACTACAAACTACATAATTTGCCCTTACAGTCCTCAAAGAGACTTCTGCCTTTAGGACTCTTAGTAGCTGCATCCTTCTCTCCCTAACCTTTTTTAGAAATATTTAGCAAAACACCCTAACTGAAGAAATCCTCCTGGAACTATATTCTGAAGGTCACCAAACCCTGGCTCTGGTGAACTCTCAGAGAGCCCTCCACTGAGCCTGCTCTACAAAGTTCTATCCTGTTGATTTTAGTCATAGCAGTTGGGCATAGAGGGGAGAGGTAGTACTTCTAAGCGCTGGCCCTGTGGGTATTCACTGTAGGTGTGAATGCACTCCATGCTCCTGGGACTGAAAATTCTTCAATCGCAGTGTCCATTGGTTTGCACCTGTGTGCTATGCCTCTTTGTGCTGTGAATCTATGGCATAAGTATCGACACAGACTGCCCACATCTTCAGTTCCTGTTCTTCTGCTTGTGGTTTGGGAGGGAACCCTCCTGTGTCTGTATTCTCTAATTCCACTCAACATTTACTTGTAAATAATTGTGTATTTTTATTTGTGTTCTTTCTTTTAGCTACTTAGCTTTAAGTCTTGTGGATTTGTAGAGAGAAAAGGTAGTTGAGGTAATAGCTTTTACTGGACACCTTCTGTTGGTGAGAGAGACAAGCTTTTGAGCTTACACAGAGCTCTTCTTCAGGTCTGGGAAACTTAATCAGAGCGTCACTGCTAAATACAAGATGGAACAGATTGTTTAGCTTAAGTAGTTAATACATATTTCAAGGGAACATTCATAGGGAGGAAAGTGGTGGGGGAGCAGTTGAGGGGAATTTAGTGGGTTATAAACTATTGTAATAAGCCATAAATCCAGTGTCTCTATTCAGTCCATGATTTTTAATGTCTAGCAAAGTTATGCATTTAAACTTCCAGGCTCATCTTCTGAAAGTGTTGTGCAGGTTTCCTTTGAGGATGAGGACTGATAGGTCAGATATGGAATGATTGCTTTGTGAAAAGAGTTCACCCATAGGTGTTATGGTGTTTTTGTCTTATAATTTTCCTGTGTGAGTTCATTTGAGAGCGTAGTGATTGTTTGGTTTCCCCCACATAGTTGCTATTGGGGCATTTAGTGCACTGAATGAGGGTACACCACGTGGTGTGATAAACATGTGTGGGACCCATGAAGGTAGGTGTGGTGATCTGAGGGTTTCTTGTATAACTTGTCTGTAGGGTACCATTGTTGAAAGTGTCCAGAAAGTTGATGCTGGTGTTGGAATGTTCCAGACAGAGTTTAATGGACAGGTGGTGGATGCTGAAGTTCAACAACCACTGCTTGTTCATTAAATACTCTCTGGAACACACCCACTATCTTCCCTCCAGACTCCTCAGCCTTCTAAAAAGGCATTTTGTTGGATCAAGAGCCAGCCAGTTGTTCTGTCACCACCTTCACCCCTGTTTGGCAGTCGCCTAGCCTATTTCCTTCTATGATGACAGACCTTAACCTTGGACAAATGGATCTTGGACATTATTTCTACTGACTATTCCATTGAATTCCTGTCCACCTCACCTCCCAGTGCCCTCCTCCCGCGCCAATCCTCCTTCAGAGACCGCTCTCACAAGAGGATTCTCATACTGGAAGTGAACTCCTTGATCCAGCTAGGAGCCATATAGTCTGTACTTCCTGAATACAGAGGGAAGGGTTTTTACTCCAGGTACTTCCTAGTTCAGAAGAAGACTTGGGGTAGGGATTGGAGGCCAATCCTGGACCTCTGATAGTTGAATGTCTTATTTGTCACACAAGATTCAAAATGGTTACACTGGCTGTCATAATCCCATCACTGAATGAAAAACTATTTTGTGGCTCTCGATCTGAAAGATTACATTTCCCACATCAATATACACTTGGCCCAAGAGAGATTTCTGCCCTTTACGGTGGGCACAGACCACTTCCAGTACAAGATACTCACCTTTGGGCTATCAACAGGCCCTGGGGTTAGGGTATTTTCACAAATTCATAGCAATGGTGGCAGCCCAATTCTGCAAGCTTGGCTGTCACATATTTCCCTACCTCAATGACTGGCTGCACAAGGACCGGTCCCACCCAGAAGTACAGATAGCAGCGACCACTCTGCAAGATCTGAGCCAGTTCTGGTGACTCCAAGTCAATCCAGGAAAGTCTGCTTTAACACCTACCTGGACTATAGAGTTTATTGGAGCAGCCCTGGACTCAACCATGGCCAAAACATAATTACCACTGTACAGGTTTCTAGCCTTGAGGGACCTCAATGCCCAAATCCACCTCAGCCCTCACACTTATTGCCAACACATCTCTCCTGGGTTGGGGAGCACATCTGGATGATCACATAGCCCAAGGCTTGTGGATCCCGCAGAAGTCCACACTCCATATTGTAGGCGTCGCTTGACATGAGTAATTGGACATAAGGGGAGGCTTCATTTTGTGGGAGTAAAGAACAGGGAGGTAAATAGATCAGCAGGCGGACAACAGAATGTCTGTGCTAATTAAGGTAAGGGGGAATACCCAGGAAATCATTTACAATGGACAAGAGAACGGTAGATCAGATAAGTCAGGAATGTAAAGATGTGATAGAGAGAAAAACTGTACAGGGACAGTGCATTGACAGAGCATGCTGTACAGGGATTGGTTTCTACAAAGTAACTAAGCCAGTGATTCTCAAACTTTTTTTACTGGTGACCCCTTTCACATAGCAATCCTCTGAGTGCAACCCCCACCCCCTTATAAATTAAAAACACTTGTTTATATATTTACCATCATTATAAATGCTGGAGGCAAAGCAGGGTTGGGGTGGAGGTTGACAACTCGTGACCCCCTGAGGGATCCTGACCCCCAGTTTGAGAACCCCTGAACTAAGCCAAACACAAAAACGTGTGATACAATGTATAGTCAATGTGATGTGTAAATATGTATAAAGGAAGAGGGTTTCTGTGTAACTTTAGATGTGTCATACACCCTATAATCACCCTCATGTGTGAGTCTGATCAACTCAGTGTAGCTTCATTTTATGCCTAATGAAGGAACCTGAGTGATGAGACTAGAGTTGGACTGAATTCTTGGAGAACCAAATGGAAGAGGTCTCAAAGGAACCCCAACACATATCAACCTGCTAGAACTATGGTCTGTCAGCAAGGGGTGCAGATGCTTCCTACCCATCATTCAGTCTACTCACATCCAAATCAGGTCAGACAACATGACTGCTGTTTATTATATAAACAAACAGGGAAGAGCAAGGTCCCCACCACCATGCAGGGATGTGATCCACCTATTGAACTGGTGCATCCAGCACAACATCACCCTTTCAGCAGTACATATTGCAGGAGTCATGAATTCCCTGGCAGACAAGCTCAGTAAGAATTTCAACAAGGACCACTCTTCAAGGATTCTCATCCTGGATCCTTTTTGCCACCCAAGAAAATAAATGCTTATGCTCTCACTCCGGCCAGGGTTATGACTCCAGAGGGGATGCCTTCCTATATCCTTGGTCAGAACCATTATTGTATGCCTTCTTTCCTATCCCCCGATGCCTACTGCCTCCGAAAGATCCAGAGCACAGTAACTCTAATAGCATATGGTGGCCTTCCTAGTTTTGGTTCACCCTGGCCCTGCACCTGGCCTCTCCCACACCCTGTGGTGCCATAAACATTACCTCTCTCCAGAAGAGTCAGAATGTCCCTGTTGAACTATCTCCTCTCCCTAAAGGCACTGGGATTTTGAGCAGCTCACAGAGAGTGAATCTTGTAACTATCAATGCATTTCACCCTCCTACAGAGAGCTATTTTGTTTTTTCTCAGCCCATTACAGCCTGATTCCTTAAAGGCATTGTCAGAACTTTCCTTCCAGTATCTCGACCTACATCTCCTGAGATCTGAACTTAGTACAAGCAGCACTTCTGAGGCCACCCTGGTTTCCAGCTCTTTCCTATATTTATTGATGAAGGTGACCTTCTTGACAGCAATTACTTCAGCTAGGAGGGTAGGTGAGTTTTGTGCCCTCATGGTAGATCCACTTTCACAGAGAAAAGGTATTCCTCCAACTACATCCTAAGTTTATTCTCAAGGTCCCATCAGACTTCCATTTGAATCAAACTATTTATACACCCTGAAACCTCACAACACTAGAGATGGCAGGAGATTACTCTCTGTAGATGTTCGAAGGGCCCTTGTTTTTGACTGGGATCAGACAAAACCAGTTCAGAGACCTCCTCAGCTGTTCATTTTATTTGCTGAGAGAATGAAGGGTGACGCCATCTCTTCTCGGACGCTCTTGAAGTGGGTCTTGGGTTGAATCCTCCTATGCTATCAGCTTGCAGAAACTCCTCTGTGTGGCACCAAAGCTCACTGAACTAGAGCACAAGCTGCCTCATGGCATCACTGCAAGGTGTCCTCCTATGTGAAATCTGCAGAGCAGCTACTTGGAGTTCAGTCCAAACATTAACCAGGCACTGTGCCCCGACCCAAGTCTCAGCAGATGATGCATCCTTTGGTTCAGCAATGCTGCCAACTGTTGTGCCAGATACCTTCTCACACCCTCCTCTTAAAAAGGAACTGCTTTGGAATTGCTCACAGTGAACAACCATAGGGACCAGCACTGGAAAAAAAAAAAGGGAAGTTACTTACTGTGACGGGGCAAGGCCAGATGGCTATAGAAAAGTAGTGGGAGATAGATATATTAGCTCCAGGCTAAACAAATCCCTGGTACCAGGTTAAGTGAAATGGAAGCTGCTCCAGGTCAGTTAAGATACCTGGGGACAATTAAGAACTTTCCAGAAGGCAGGGAGAATGCTAGGTTGATTGGGACACCTGAAGCCAATCAGGGGCTGGCTGAAACTAGTTCAAGCCTCCCAGTCAGTCAGGTGGGTGTGCATGTCAGGAGCTGTGGAAGGAAGTTGTGCTATTGGAGAGGCAGAGTAGTACACACCATATCAGGCACAAGGAAAGAGGCCCTGAGGTAAGGGTGAAGTGGAGCTTGAGGAAGTGAGGGCTGCTGTGGGGGAAGTAGCCCAGGGAATTGTACATGTCATGTTTCTAAAGGGTCAGCTACCATAGCTGATACTATGAGGGTTCCGGGGCTGGAGCCTGGAGTAGAGGGTGGACCCGGGCTCCCTCTCCCCCCACCCTTTGCCCCCTGATTAATCACTGAGACTGGGAAACAACAGAGACTGTGCAAGGAAGAATAACTTCTCCTCACCTCCCTTGCTGGCTTATGATGAAAATGGCTCAGTAGACTGTGATCCTTGTCTCTAGAGAAAGAAGGGTTACGTGGAGGGTCACAGTGAGCCTCTGAGGCTAGCAAAATCTGCCAGGAAACGCAGGACCCACTGAGGCAAGGACAGAGCTTTGTCACACTTACCCAATAGTAACTGGAGTTCTTCAAAATGTGTGGTCCCTATAGGTATTCAAAACCCAACCTCCTTCCCCCATGCTTTGGATCCTCAGGTGATTCATGGTAGAGTAGGAACTGAGGCAATCTCTGCCACCACTTGTGCCCTCAGCTCACAATATGAGGAAGTGTGGTGTGCACGTGTGTACCAATGGACACTGCTATTGAATAATATCTGGTCCCAGGCACACAGGGTGCATGAATACCTATAAAGAATACTGATCAGGACCACTTAACTCAACAAACTCATTGCTATAATTCCCTTTTCTCAACTAGGCTGGTCCCAGGCCACACAGGGGTTTAAACATAACAAACATCTTGAATTTTATGTGGAAGTGAAAACTACAAGAAGTCAGGGCAGAGTGTGGAGGATAGGTGTGATATGCTCATAGCATGCTGCCCCAATTAGGACACAGAGCAGCATTCTGTGCTGGCTGACGTTTCCAAGGAAAGTCATAGGCACAATGTATTGCAGTAATCCAGCCTTTTGGCGGCAAAAGCATAGATGAACGTAGCACAGGCTCTTGGTTAGGCATAGACGGAAAAGACCTCTATCTGAGAATCAAGGAATTCTTGAATTCCTTGAATTGATAGGGGTAGAATTGATAGGGGTAGAGCTAGCAAAGCATTGAGCCTGCATGAAAATTATTTTGGCAAAGGGCAAACTCCCTCAATAGAGCCAGAAGACACGGGCCCCAGGTCCTTCTCTAGGTGCTTCCTCTTTTCAGCTGCTATCACTTTTGTCCTGTTCAGGCAGAGTTATACCCAATACATTTCAGTGGAGTTCTGCCCATTTCCAATGGCAGAGAATTTGGCCCTAAACCTTATTCTAACTGACCCAATAACTATATATGTGTGCCATATAGACATTTTATACACACGCACACAGTCGAGTTTGTTAATTATTCTTGGATCTAAGATAGGAAAATTGTTTGTCTGAGTCAGAGCCACGAGTGACCTAGGAGCTCTCTTTCAAGGCCTGAATGCTATAAATTTTGTATTGACTGTCAGCAAGACATAAGCTATCACCACCACTAACATATGTGCATGACTGTTTAAATGTCTGTATGCTCCCACTCGTAGTGCCAAAGCACCAATTTCAATAGGGACCGTGTCACTTTGAGTTTGTCTCTGTGATTTTGGCTTTGTGCTAAATGGGATAAGGAAAACAATCTTCTTGTTGTCGTCTTCTTTCAACCTTCTGTCAACCAAAATTTTTCTTCTATGTGTTAATACAGGACTTTGTTGTTACATATGTGTTCTAGGACAGAAAATCTTCCATGACAAAATTGTAAGGTCCTTGCAGCTCTTTCCTTGCCGTCAATAATCCATTGTAGTTTCACCCTATAGGACAAAATCCTGTGCCAACTCACATAAGCACAGAAATTGGATGATTGGTATAAAGGCAAAGTGATGTAAATTCCAGTGACGTGGAATTCTGTAGTAGCGCAAAAGTTAACTCTACTGAGATGCTTAGTTGGCAGAAAGGGGCTGTAGCAGAAGAAGGGGTCCTGTCTGGCCTTAACCTCAAGTGGTGAACATGGCCAGGAAGCCATAAGCAAGAGCCAATAGTCAACATGGCCAAGGAACAATTTATCATAGAATAAGGGGAATGATTTTTGTGGGTGCACATTGCAAGAGTATTGTTGGAGCATCGTTGTCTCTCTCAATATTAGAGGGCAGACAGGTATGTAGAAGCAATTCTTGAGGGTCATTATAGCATTTCTTTTCCACGTGTAATCAGAAATGTCACTCAGAAGAGAAGAGAAAGGAATAGTGAGGGGTCACAAATGTGTCGGCAGCCCACCTGGAGGAAGATATCGCTATCTGTGCTCTAAACTTTTTAAGTCTTGTAATGAGGACACTAATCAAGAGGAAAAAATAACTAATTGCTCCAGAAATTCAAAATATACAAGTACACAAGTTAATATTTTAAAATTCTGCTGTTGTGCAGCAGGGCTAGATCAAAGCATTTGATCTGTAATAATGCATATGCATCATTTAACAATAGGCAAAGAAATGGGTAAAATTTTAAAGTCTTTAAAATGAACACCCTGTCAGTTGCTAAAAATCTTGATAATCTGAATATTCAAGAAGAGCTAATCTTGTGCTGCCTGTTTAAATCAAATCAGTTTCCTATTTCATTCTTCTCCAGGTTAAAGCCAAGTCAAGAGTACTTTCAGTTATTTCACTCTGACTTTTAAATTGTTGGAAGGGATGCAGCATCATTCTGACACCCATATACAGTAGTTTCCCCTGGCGTGTAGGTAAGAGCGGTTCAGAACTCTGCTAACAGGCATTGCATCCACTTTAAACTCTGATATGTCTGCTGTGAAGAAAAACAGTGCCTGGGTGAAACCAATTAAAGCTTCTGTCACTGGATTAACAATATAAAAGTGCTTAGTCCTGTCTATAAGGTCCTGAATCCATCAAAACTCTGGAACAAAACCTCAAACTAATCTGCAATAGAAACAAAGAAAATGTTCATTGCAGAGTTTTGTGTTACAAGAGTATGTTGTTATGAAAGCTCTTTTTTTAAGAACTAACTAATATTGTTGATTTGGTGATGCAGGTGTATATTGGCAGAGGCAGACAAACTTTCCCATTCCAGTTTAAATGTAATTAAAGAAAACAAAAACAAACTGCAATGTAATTAATTACCCAGTTGTGCCCGTAAATGCAAATAGTTATGAAATGAGGTGTCTGGATGGCAAATTTTGGCATAAATAGAATAGAAATGCAAATTGGCTGGCCTTTTGCACCCAGCACAATTTATTAGGGGTTGCAAAGGTGGCTTTATACCACTTTCAGTTATGCCACTGTTACATACTGGGCCAGTCCCCAGTGTAATATAGAAAGCAGCCTGAACGCAGAGCCTCAAGGGACCATTCTAACAGCCCGGGCTCAACAACACAGATGGACACATGGCCTGACACCCTGTCCCCTGACATTGTCCTTTACACGGGGACCATATTTTTAGGTGGAGTTGCACAGGTGTAAACGACAGCAGAATTTTTCCAGTTACATGTGTTTGTTTTCAGTGTGTGCACGTTTTGTCTTATCATGTTTTGATACATTTTCTATAAATTCTTCAATTTAGGCACCCAGATTTTTGATATGGAGGATGTCCTAAAATATGCTAGCTGTTGCTACTCCAAATCATTGGAAATTAGATCTTTTAAACTTATTATTTTAGATTTGTGTGATCAAGCTGTACTCTCAGCCTGATCTAACTTCCATTGACGTCAGTGGAAAATTGGATTAAGCCTACGTGTAGATTTTGAGATGCTTTGTTGTTCCTTTTTTCCCCATACTTTTATGGGTTTTGTATTTTTTCCCCCACAACAGCTAAGATCCACTTAGATCTAGCTCTCTGGGTAATGCAAGTTTAGAGTTACCTCCCAGTCACAAAGCTTCACACTGATCTAAAATACTCATAGCCTTTAAGGTCAGAAGGAAAAGGAGTACTTGTGTCACCTTAGAGACTAACAAATTTATTTGAGCATAAGCTTTCATGAGCTACAGCTCACTTCATCAGATACATGCAGTGGAAAATACAGAGGGGAGATTTTATATACACAGAGAACATGAAACAATGGGTGTTACCATACACACTGTAACAAGAGTGATCAGGTAAGGTGAGCTATTACCAGCAGGAGAGAAAAAAAACCTTTTGTAGTGATGATCAAGGTAGGCCATTTCCAGCTGTTGACAAGAACGTGTGAGGAACAGGGGAATAAACATGGGGAAATAGTTTTCCTTTGTGTAATGACACATCCATTCCCAGTCTTTATTCTGAAATAAGGTCAGAAGGGACCATCATGATCATCTTAATTAAATGAAGTGTCCTTGCTTCCATAGATGTGGTTACTAACATATCTGAATTAACATAATAAGCATAATAAATTAACATGATGAGAATAGTGGGTTGTAGTTAATTTCTTGGATGTTTAGCAATGTTTAAATTCCCTTTAAATTACCATTAAAGATTATGTATATTGTATACTGCCAAGTAATGCTGTAATTTAGCTGTGGTTTATTTAAAGGAGCTTTTTATTCTCCTCAAATTCCTTGTGAGGTGGAGTAAATTAGGAAATGTTAAGAAGTAGTATGATGTCCAAGACAAAGAGATTAGGTGTAAATTTTACATTAAATTATTGCACACTTTTGCCCTTTTTGAGGACGTAAGTATGTAAATGTGTGGGGGGGGGAGTATATGTGTACACACACACATCTCTATCTCTCTAGATAGAGAGAGATATAAAATCATCCATTGTCAAAGGAATGATATGCATGTTTCTCACTGGTATTGAATGGAGATGTTTCTAGCCTCCCAGGTCCTGAACTGGCAATTCAGAACAGTTTGATTGCCTGCTTGATTGTTTGCGAGATAACTGTAAGATTGGCAGTGACAGGGTAATTTACTGAAGATTGCAATGTCAGACTATATCCAAGGGGGCTTGCTGGCATAAAGATGTGATTCTCATGACTGACAGGCCACTGGGAGATTGGTGTGCCAATTTAAAGTTCACGGTGTCGTCAAAAGTGTTCGGCTGCAGCAGCCCATAATCATGCTGCATGATGAGGTCGTTATAGTCATAACATATGCTCACCTATAAGAACAGGCATAGCAAAAATGTGCACTAGCATTGAGCAGGTAAATGTAAATGTGTAGATGGGAGTAATTTATATCCTATGTTTTGCTTCTGCTATTTCAGATGTGTTGATAGGATTCTCTTGACTGACAGTCGCCTGAATAAAAGCACTGTGCAAACTAAACAATAGAGAATTTTAAGTTCATGGTTGTGAAGGTGTCACAAACCCAGAAAGAGCAGGGTGCTGAGGAAGAAAGGCTCAAAGCTCAATAGGAAAATGGTCTTGAGTTATTATCTGAACCCAATGATGGCCTCACATTGATTATATAAAGTGGGTGGTAAATGGATTGCAGAAAAAAAATTCCCAGCTCCAGGATGGAAGGGGCTCCAAGATAAATGGGGCTCCTAATGTGAATAGGCCGTTAACCTTAAAGAAATCTATAGCTCTAACAACAAGGGAGTTCATCTAACTTAAGAAGTTTCCATGGATGCTGAATGAAAACACTGCCACCATACCGCAGCAGTTTTATTTTTAAATCAGAAGCAGTCATTTTGATTGCAGTTGCCATCACTCAATTCAAGCACAATCCATGGGACATAAGATGCTAATTACAAAATTCAGAAAGCTCTGAATAGGACCCCTCTACCCCTGATGCAGTCAGTCTTTTTTCATATCAAAAATTTGGTAAAAGATAAAAGATTTGGGGATATTCATTCTGTCTTACTATAAGGAAATAATTATGGGGTCTTAACTAATCCACTGGCATGATTGTGGACTACATTATTCAGTATGTATCCAAGCCATTCATTGCTTCCTAAGGTGATGTCCAGATTTCTAATATGAGGGAGAATCTCTGAAAGTAAAGTAGTCTACCTGAAATTTTACAAGCTTAAATGTATTACAAACTGAGTGGCTAGTTTCCATAATTTTACATCAGTAAATAACTGCAACTTTCTCATTTGCTTGCTAAAAGGAAGGTAATATTTTAAAACAATTGGACATTAATAGCTGAATTACACTGGAACTGCAGTAAAATTACACATTTCAGTTAGGTTAGTTATACCAAATGAAAAGGGTAATGCCTAAAATTATGTTACAGTGTATTTTAAATGTAGGGCCAACTTTGAATCAGCAGACTAAGATGCGTGGTTGGTAACTATCTCCCAGTTGAAGGTTCCATTCTAATTTCTGCTGCTGCTAAGTAGATTAGAATTTTCTTCAGGGCAGGTGAGATGGATGACATAATACAGAGCTTGCTGACTGAACTCAACAACAGTATGATTGAGCCCTTCTTATCCAAGCACACTGTTGCCTAACAATTCAAATTTGTGGAGGAAGGGAAAGGAGAGAATTGAATTGAAGGGAAGCATCACCATTTTTTTCATAAATTTGCAAAAATAGGCAGAGAATATAATTTTTCTTTTAATCGGGTTATGAAAATATCCCCACTTTCGCTCTCCTCCAAAAAAATAAGTAAAACCCACAGCAGATCCTCCAACAAGCAAAAGCGAAAACCCGGCAACACAAAGGGTTAGGAAAGAACTCCTTGGATTCTCTATCCTTTGTTCAGTTCGACTGTTCTAAGCTGCTATGTGGCCTCAAAGAAGTTGCTTAGCTTCGCTGGCCCTGACTCTCTCCTCTCACTTACACTACTGTAAGCAAGCAGTTAACCTCATCAAAATCAATGGAGGTGATTGAGAAAGTATCTCAGCCTCAGCTTTCACATCTATATAATGAGTACAATGACTTTTAACCCACCTCCCTGAGCTATTGCAAGGACTAAGCAGTTAAAATGTGTGCAGTGCTTTGAAGATGTGTATTAAGTATTATTTGGTAGCACAGTACAGCTGGCTGAACTTTGATTTTCCCCCTTTTCAGATGGCCTCACTGACTGCTTGGATCCAGACTGCTGCCTCCAGTCTACGTGTCAGAATAGCCTGCTGTGCCGTGGTTCCCGTGATCCTCTTGACATCATACAGCAGAGCCACTCTGGTTCTCCAGCTGTGAAGTCATTCTATGATCGAATCAAGCTCTTAGTGGGGAAGGACAGCACTCACATAATTCCAGGAGAAAATCCCTTCAACAGCAGGTAGCAGCCATAAATATTGCATTACATCTGCCTGGATACGCTGCATGGAAACATCCCTCCCAGAGATTTTGTTCATGTTTTAATGTGAAATGGTGCTTTCAGCAGCTATATCTGTTTCTGTCTCAGGGAACAATCCTACTGAGGGCATTCTGTCACAATTTATTAATATTGCCTTTATTTCATAACATTACACTTTGCGTTCTATCACTCTGGCAGAGTCTAACACTAAGTTCCCTATACTGAGAAGGAGTAGCTCGGAATTTTAACTCATGAGAACTCTAGGATTTACACTGCGGGAGAAAATGGATACTAGTTTTCAATTAACAGGACAATTGTATTTTGTGTGGTATGAATAAGACAAATATTGAAATATAACTTTGGAATAATTAAGATTTTTTAAAGATAAATGAAAGTAGATAGCTTTGGTTTGGTTTATCATTTATTCATTATATAAATCCATTTTACTTTTAGCTGACCCACTATAAAACCACCATATCAGATCAGTTTTTCTTTTTCTTTTAAGCTCTGGGCCTGCTCTGCATTTAGTTCCTAATTCTTTATTTATAAATAATCTAAAAGCCAATTCATCATTCATTTATATGTGATTGAAAAAAAACATGTATAAGATTTAAAAAACTGTTTTCCTGTTTACAGACATTATTCAACTGTGTCTGCATTTTAGCCCTTCATAGGGAAACTTTAAGAAATTGATGAATAAATTCATTATGTTCATATCTTCCTAGTCAAAGCTGAAGAGGGAGCTGCATCTGGTCTTGTGCCTAATGCATGGCACTGGGTATCAGGAAATTGGATTTTCATTCCTGATTCTTCCATAGTCTTTCTGGGTGACCTTGGGCAAATCATAAATGTGTCTGTACCTCAGTTTCTCCATCTGTAAAGTAGAGATAATATTTCCCTATGTACCAAACAAAGCATTGTTACATTATATCTATGTGCTGCTCAGATACTACAGCAATGGGTGACATCTGATGAAGTGAGCTGTAGCTCATGAAAGCTTATGCTCAAATATATTTGTTAGTCTCCAAGGTGCCACAAGTACTCCTTTTCTTTTTATAGAAAACCCTAGCAATTAATAAGTGACCTGTCTGAAAAATGAAAAATTCTGTAAATTTAATGTTTGTTGGCCTTAACTGACCAACTCTGTAAAAAGAAAAGGAGTACTTGTGGCACCTTAGAGACTAACCAATTTATTTGAGCCTCTAAGGTGCCACAAGTACTCCTTTTCTTTTTGCGAATACAGACTAACACGGCTGTTACTCTGAAACAACTCTGTAAATAAGACTAAAAATGGCCTTTTGCTGTACTGGTGCATAAGGAGTAAAACAGACCAAGAGCAGAAACAAATCAACTAATGCAACCAAGCTGTGCGACATATCCAGAAGGGATATGGTCAGTTCAGTGGCTGAATTGACAAGAGCCCAGGTGTTGTGACTCTCGGTTCTATGTCTTATCTACTGAGCCATGGCGCCTCATACAAAGTGTAAGTGCAGCTATCCTGTCAATAGGCCAAAAGTTAAGTTTAACCAGAACTTCCATTGACATCAGTAGAAATGTCATGATTTCAGTCAGGGTCAGTCTTTAAAATGTAAAATTGAAATAGATATTTATCCTCTCTCTTTGCTTATACAGTTTAGAATATCTAGTTGTATTTTGTTTCACAGTGAAACTGTGACACAATCTGACAAGTTGAATGAGGGTTAAAGTTAATGCTAAAAATATATGCCAAATCTTTACCACTTTAACTCTCCTCACACGCTGTGTCTCAGTAGCGCAGGAGCCTGTGGTCAGTCTCCCATGCTACAAACTGTAGGTCTTGCAATGTCTAAGGTCAGGAAGTCTGAAATTTCATTCTTGGCTTACATTCACTATCAATTCCTCTTTGTTCCTGTCAGGAAAATTAAATTTGGCCTTGTGTGCATAAATTTTAGAGAGAGGACAAGGGGTTAATAATGATAAAAACAATTCCTACTAAACAATAACATCATAATAAATAAAAAGTTTTTAAAAAATCACAAGCTAAAAAGCAACCAGCGAATTGTTCTCCAAGCTTCTAACTTAGAAATAGCACGATGTACATTTGTGGATATGGGCTGGGATTTTCAAAAGTGCCCAACGGATATAGGTGCCCAATTTTGATTGAATTTGGGTGTCTAAGTCAATGAGGCTCCTTTGAAAATCCCAGGCTTGGTTTTAAAATGTTGCTGCAAGTCACCTAAGATAAAATTTTCAAACGTGAAAATCAGTGGGACTTAACTTACTCAGGACCAGATTTTCAAAGGTATTTAGGGACCTTAAGATGAAGATAAGCGCTTAGTGAGATTTTCAAAAGCAGCTAAACAGGTTCAGCATGTAACTCTCAATGATAGTCAATCTGCTTTGGTCTTTTGAAAATCCCACTAGGTGTCTATCTTCGTCTTAGAAACCTAAATACCTTTGAAAATCTGCCCCTACAAGCACATCTATGCTGGAATAAAAGACCTATGGTACGGCCACAGCTGGTCCAGGTCATCTGACATGGGTTTGTGGGGTCTGGGCTGTGGGGCTAAAAATTGTTGCCTAGAGATTCAGGCTTGGACTGGAGTACTGAGTTCTGGGCCCACCCCCGTCATGGGGTCCCAGAGCTTGGACTCCAGCCTGAGCCCAAACATCTACAAAGCAATTCTACAGCACCCAAGCCCGATCCCTGCAAGCCTCAGTGAGCTGACCCAGGCCAGTCATGGGTATTTAATTGCTGCTTAGTTCCCAAGTGAATAAGTCTTTTTTGAAAATAGGACTTAGGCTCATCAATCACTTAGGCCTGGATCCACTAAGGGACTTAGGCACTGAGATGCTGAGCATCATGGTGCCTCTTAAGTGCCTAGAAAATCACAGGAACAGCACTGCAATCCACAAACCTGAGTTAGGCATGTAGGCCCCCGATACAATGAATGGGGAGAGATAGGTGCCTTAGAATGCAATCCACAAAAGCCAGCATGCTAGGCAGCTTTCCACCCAAGATAGCCAATGTGGATGAGAGGGTTGTGTGCCAAGCCCTGTCCCTCTCATGGAGATGGGCACCCAAGTCTGGGCTGCAGGGAGGTGCCTGTCTCTCATAACAATCCATGAATAGGAGAAGATAGATGCTCCTCTACTTAACTTGCATGTGGAGCATCTTAGTGGATGGAGGATGAGGAACAGAAGGTCCCTTATAACCCAATGGTTAGGGTACTCCCTTGGGACATGGTTCACTCCCAATTCCAGTCCCTCTTCTGCCTGAGGGGGAGAAGGGATTTGAACAGGGATCAGCCATCTCTCAGGTGAGTGCCCAAACCACTGACTCTCGAGTCATTCTACCTCTTTCTTACCCAATTAATATTTAATTATTTAATTGAAGTGGGACAACTTCAATTGAAGAGACTGAGGGAGATCCACCTCAGAATATCCCATAGCCCACAGGCTAGGACTCTCAACTGAGAGATTGCCCATCCTTGTTCAAATCCCTTCCCCTCATTAGGCAGAGGCAGGACCTGAATGAGTGGTCTCCCACATCCTAGGTGAGTATCCTAAAGGTTATAAGAGAGGTCATCCTCCTCCTCATCCTTCCCCTTGGCTGTTTTGTGTAGATCTAAGCAACCTCTGAGCTCTCCTACCAGATTGGCCTCACATGCAACTCAGGCAGCTGACTGCCTGCCTTTCCCCAGCTGGTGAATCGCTCTGAGGCATAGGCAGAGGAAAGGTGCCTAGTGAGGCAGCAGTCCACGTGCTGAGAGAGTTTAGCCACCTCTGGCTGTAGGTGACAGCTGAGCAGGGAGGTTGTAGATGGCAATGGTGCCTGAAAACGGGGTGTAGTGACACGAAGACTCACTGGTGCGGCACCTCCTGCTGGTTATGCTGGGAATTAACTCAATTCCAGCTCGGAGCACCCTCTGCTGGTGTCTAGCCTGCCGCTGGTCCTGTGTCCCTCCTGGACCCTGGTGCCCTTTACCTCGGGGTTCTTCCCCAGCAGTACCCCCACGCTCTGGGTCTCCCCTTCTAGGGGAACCCCAGCCCACTCACCCACCTTGCCTCAGGGGCTACTGCCAGTCATCATCTAGCCCCCGCTCACTGGGGCAGACTGTAGTCTGTAATGGCCACTCATCATTGGCAAGGTGCTTGGACCAGCTGTCTCAGCTGTCTCTGCCTATCTCTGGGCTACACTTCCTAGCCCCAGTACCTGCATAGGCCTTTACCAAGGCCTCAGCCTGGGGAGCTGCCAGGCTGGAGCTCCCCCACTCCTCTGGCCTTTCCCCAGCCCTGCTCCCCTCCAGATACCCTTTTCTCCCGGGCAGCCAACCTACACCAGGGCTAGAGTGAGACTCCTCTCAGCTTCTGGCCCACAGCCCTCTTACCAGGGCCAGCTGGGCCCTAATTGAGCTGGCCATAGCTGTGGCTGCTACACCAATCAGCCTAGCTTGGCTGTTTTAACCCCTGTTCTCCAGGTGTGGGTCAGCTACCCCACTACACGGGGCTTAGGTGCCTAAGTACCTTTGTGGATCTGTGCCTTCGGCACTTTTGAAAATGTCACCCCAACCTAGTATTGCAGATGCCAAATTATGGACAGAAGCAAACGTTTGTGTTCAAGCCCAAAATGCTGAAACTGGGGGCTTAAAGTGCTGACATGGCCTTCAGAGAAATGCTGTCAAGGGGTTAGGCCCCAAATTTTACATACATTAAAGCTATCTTAATCTTTGGAAGGAAGTCCTATGAATTATAATGATCTCTCTCCTCCTGAGCTCTTTGTGCCACTCCATTGCCAAGAAATGGAGGAGAAGAAGGGGGAGGAAATAGGCACCACAATCCTACAAAATATCTTTTGCTCCGCCTGTTGACTCTGCAGGAGCAACTAATAATAGCATAATTCCCCTAACGATGCTCACCTCATTGCTTATTCTGGGACACAGACAAAGACGTGGTGGTCTGAAGCTGTTGAACAAAAACAACCGTGTTAATTTGTACTGCATTCACATTTGACTTCTATTATGTGAAAAAAGGAAGAAAATTGTTTGAGGAATATAATTATTTTCATGCTTAAGAGGGAATGGCCCACAAAAGAGATTTAACAAAAACTTCAAATAGCATCAATGGAAAATCACTATACTTTACTTGTTAGCTTGTGTTATCTGTGATATTATTATTGCAGGTGGATAATCATAAATAGAAATGAACCTATATCATGTGTTGCTGATATTTTTGTTTGTAAATTTACTGTACATTAAAGGCATGTGTGAAGAATCTGAAGTAACAGACTTGTTAAAAATTACATGGGATGCAGGCTATTTTTCAACAACATTTTAAAAGCATGATTGATTGATATATTAATAAAGTAATCTGAGAAAAACCAGTAACGTGAAGATACTCGGCTTGTTCCAAAGTATTCCCAATTATATGGTCTGCAACATGCATGGATTTCTATTGAGGTCAATATCATGTTACAGTATGCTGATTTCAGAAATTAATATTTGACCTAGAAAGTCGAGAAATCTTGCTGTGGTAATCATTAAAAAGCAATAGAAAGGATTCTTTTCATGAACTGATTATGTTTTTTTGATATCAAGAGAATATTACAGTGTGCACAGAATAAAAGAAAAATGAGAACGCGTTTGTTTAATAGCCAATGGAGTGCACTTAGAAATTCACATTAGAGCATTTAAAACATTTTAAAGTTCATAAAAAGGTCTAAAAATAATCTTTGGTATTGCTAATAAAGATAGATGTGCCCTCAGGTCTGCATCCCTTCGGTAACTGATCTATAACACATAACATAAAGCAGTATACCTATCCCAAAATGCAAGTGAATTTTGACAAGTTTTGGCAAAAAGCAGGTCAGTTTAATCCCCTAGTCTTAAAACTGGGACTCAGTCCAAGAACCTTAGGTGTCAAGAATCTGTGTCTGCCAAATTACCTAAAGTCTGTTAAGGCTGCTGAGCAGCTGCAGACCTGCCAGTGCGGGGGTCAATTCAGAAATGAAGCTTTTCATTATCTGCCTTCTCTGTGTAGCTGCAAATTGAAGCTGGTAGAAAATGTTGAAAATGCTTCATGGTAAAATGAAAAGTTTTCAGTTTGGACTGAATAGTGAAATCTCTGCTCAGTTTTTACTTATTCCTTTCTCAAAACAAACTCCCAATTGTTTTCCTACTTGCTGAGTGAAAACAAGGGATTGGAGATCAGGATTCAGGGCAAGGTTTGCAGATGTCAGACACTTGCATGAGGTTACACAAACCTTAATTTGGAAAATTTAGTTGTGAAAACTACAGATATCCCCTCCCCACCTCTGTTCTTTTTGGAATGATTATGAGAGTTGACTGTGAGAGCTTAGTGCCACAGGTAGGAAAAAAAACTGACAGTAAAGAGAGAAATATCCAGAATAGCAGTAGTTTATAGTGATGATCCATAGCATCCAATCTCATAGTCACACAATATGAAAGTTCAAAAGTTGGGAGAACATCCTCCAATGGAAAATCAACTGTCAGAAAGCAAACAGACCTCGTTAAGTTTTCAGTGACACTGGTGTGAATGGTGAGTAGCTCCACTGAAATCGGTGGAATTGTACCAATGTAAAACCAGTGGAACTGAGAAGTAAATCCAACTCTCAGAGCCAAAGTGGCAAAGATATTTAGGCTCCTATTGAGACTCTTTGAAGCACCTAAGGATATTGTTAGTTTTTATTTCAATGGGAATTTAGTGCCTAAACTGGGGTGCCTTTGGAAAACCCACAAGGATCCTATCTGCAAGTTTAGAAGCTGAAATACTTTTGAAAATATGGCCCTAAGTGCCTAAGTCTTTTTTGAAAATGGGACCTAGGCTCTTTTGAAAATATGATGTAGGTATTTAGGCAATTTTGAAA
This sequence comes from Lepidochelys kempii, assembly GCF_965140285.1. Taxonomy (NCBI): domain Eukaryota; kingdom Metazoa; phylum Chordata; order Testudines; family Cheloniidae; genus Lepidochelys; species Lepidochelys kempii. Next base: position 29,181,023 of record NC_136387.1, read on the forward strand.
ATGTATCCAAAAATCTTTTATTGCAAGAATGACCTTCCAAGCTCTCACTTCAATGAGTCATGTGGCATTCCTTTTCTATACATTGAAGTGCTACCAGACCTGGAGGAATGATTCAATAATCACAGCTGACCCACCCACATAAAGACATTCATAGAACTCTCTATATGGATTAAATATGAATTTATTTGAATACATATTGATCTGAGTTGAGTATATATATAAACTCAACTCAGATCAATATGTATTCACATAAATAAATTAAATAAATGGGCAATATTCTGAGTTGTGTTGGTGTAAATACAAAATACATTGGATTTACACTGGAGTAAATGAGATCAGATTAGTGTCCCTAGTCTGTTTATAAACACCACAACCCTTGTTTTCATAGTTAACATAGTTAATTGTGTTTCTTTTTCAGTCTTGTGTCTCTTATAAGAGGCCAAGTAGTGACTACAGATGGGACTCCACTTGTTGGAGTCAATGTGTCATTTGTCAAGTATCCAAAGTACGGCTACACCATCACTCGTCAGGATGGCACGTAAGTGTAGTTATTTCATTCTGCACCTACTTAGTATGTAATATCTCTGCAGATTAACAGATGGTGCTATCTAGTGGGACCATGTGGTATCATGCACAGAATTCCTACTGGGCCAAACAGCTATCAAGTAAACACAAAAGTAATTTTTCACATAGCATTTTGAATACTAACGGAAAGTGAATATGAAAAAGCTGACTTTTGATAATAATGTGTTAGTAGTCAGACTTCCTTTCAGATAAATTGCCCTGTATCTATGAAAACATTTGTGGACTACAGCAATATCCAGCTGAGACCAGAAATACTTCATTTTAAAATGCGAGGCAGGCCAACACACTGCTGGAAAAAAAGTATCATTATAGAACAGTATATTTTGTTAAAAGTTCCCTTCTGCCTCTATCTTTCCTTTTTGAAGATCCACTATCTTTAGAGTTTCTTTAGGGTAGAACATAATCAAAAGATTCTAATTGAATATACTTAGACAATTCCCCGCTGTGTGAAGAACTGCTTTTTTCCCTCTTGTATCATCTGATTTGAAATGCACACCAGTTCAGCTCAAACAAAAATGAAAGTGTCATGGTTTATCTAATTTATTGGACATGGCACTAAAACAAAACATCTATGGAAAATGCACTGTAAATATTTGCAGTTTTATGTGTATCTATAGTCCACAAAAATTTTGAATTGGAATAATTGACATTAATCAACACAGGGGGCATGTGAATTTCCATACAGTCCAGCGTTTTACTACATTATCACACCAGTGTAATGCTATTGAAATGCTATTGAAATCAATAGCATTACTCTGGTGTAACACTGGAGTAACTCAATTGTGAATCAGGCCCTGTTATGTTATTGTTTTACATTATTCCATGTACTGGTAATTCAGTTCATTGCATTGCCAAGAGATAATATAATACATGAAAAAATAACCGTTTTCTAGCTCTTGCAAAAGAGATCTGTGAATATTTTATTTATTGAAGACAGATTTCCAAGGGGTAATGGGCATGCACATATACATGTGCAAATCATATTTGGGGTGGGAGGTAAGAGTAAATGTTTAGTGCTTCTTAGAGGCGATGTGTGTGGGGGGGGCACACGGGGTCACATGCCCCCCGATTCCTGCCAGGGTTTATATGCCCTGTCCTGAGCCCTGCTGCATACCACCAGAAACTTTAAATTGTGTCCCCGCCTCCCCCTCCACTATCAACAATTATGTGTTGTCTCTGGTGCTTCTGAAAGGTGCCAGATCACTGGTCCTGGAGACGAAAATTCTTTGAGCCACAGAACGGAGACAGCCCAAGTTTCCCATCACTTCTCTACCAGTGCCATACACTGCAATGCTGTTCCAGGGGGACAGATCCTGAGAGAAAAGATAATTCAGTATCCAGGCTCAGTAAGCTCTTGCGGTTTCTGCTGAGAATGTTCACGAGGGTGCTGATTAACATCAGATCTGGTGGTGGTGGTGGTAGTGGTTTTCAGAGATGGACCTTTGTTCACTTAAGAAATAAACTTGTAAGAGTGACTTTGTCTACACTGCACTTTCATCAGTAAAACTTTTGTTGGTCAGGGGTGTGAAAAAACCAACCCTTGATCAACAAAAGTTTTACCGATGAAAAGCGCTGATGTGGACAGCGCTTTGTCAGTGGGAGAGCTCTCTCCTGCCGACAAAGAATGGCTACACTGGATACCATATAGCGGCCCTGCTGTAGCGGCGCAGTTGTGCCGCTATAAAGTGTGCTGTGTAGACATAGCCTAAGTTACTGCTGATCGTGTCTGAATTTCAACCAGCAGCTTAGAAGTTAACAGTTCCATTTCCCATTGTGAATAGCCTGAGCCAGGATGTGTGTGTTAAATCTTATCATTAATTTCCATTTGCTGGGAATGCTATCACTGTGGAACTATTCAATCTGGTCACCTCTTATGTTAAGCCCACATTTTCCTAGGTTTGACTTGATTGCAAATGGTGGAGCTTCCCTAATGCTGCACTTTGAGCGAGCCCCATTCATGAGTCAGGAAAGGACGGTATGGCTGCCATGGAATAGCTTCTACGCCATGGATACGCTCGTGATGAAAACTGAGGAGAACTCCATTCCCAGCTGTGATTTAAGTGGCTTTGTCCGTCCTGATCCAGTCATCATTTCATCGCCACTTTCAACATTCTTCAGTGATGCTCCTGGTCGGAATCCCATAGTACCAGAAACCCAGGTATGATTTGTGGGAGTGAAAAGAATGTAGAAGCAATCACTCACTGTGATAGCCACACATCAGAGATGGTACACCCAATTATCAGAGTTTTACCATCCACTCACTGAACTTCAACTGGTACCCCTATGTTTTGATTCTAACAGATGAGCTAAAAGACAGACTTCTCTAATGAAGCTTGTAGAAGCTGTGCTAGGCTTATCTCACCCAGGCATCTCTCTCGACTACCTTACACTCTCTCCTACTGCCTCTCATTATCACATTGTACATCAAGTCCTGTGTATTTCTAACTATAGCTGAGGTTATTTCAAGAGAATTTTGCAAAAACTTTGTATGTGCAACTAACCACAAGCTACTTTCTCTTATGCTAGTCCGGGAGATAAACGATAATGGATTATTTAATAATCTACACTGGTATTATTATTATTATTGCTAGTTTATTCCATCTTGGCATCCCTTTTGCTTTATACCAATTGCCAGTGGAAGTCGCAGGTTTGTATAATTGCAGCCTCTTGTGGCCCCTACGTATATAACTAGCAATAAAGCCTGTTGTTTTTATTTACAATTTTTCCAACAGACTGTTTTCAAAAAGAAAACATAACTGTGACATACAATTATTAATCCAGAAATCATAACCTAAACTGTATCACTGCAGCATGGCAAGGATACAAATTTTCAACCACAGAAAGTTGTTAGTTCTTAAGTAAAGGGCAAACAGATATCTCTTCGAAATAAAGTGTACAGTGGCAAGTTTAATATGTCTATTCTGTGTTTCCATCCAGGTTCTTCATGAAGAAATTGAGTTCCCTGGCTCTAACATAAAGCTCTGTTATCTGAGTTCCCGTACTGCTGGATACAAATCTTTGCTCAAGATCACCATGACCCAATCTCTTGTGCCTCTGAATCTAATTAAAGTTCATCTGATGGTAGCAGTGGAAGGGCATCTGTTTCAAAAATCATTCCAGGCATCCCCTAATTTGGCATATACATTTATCTGGGACAAAACTGATGCATATGGTCAGAAGGTTTATGGGTTGTCAGATGCTGTAGGTATGTCATGACATTCAAACTCTAAAACTTTCAAATGATGATGTAGTGCTTATAATGGCTAATTTAGTAAGAATACTGAAATAAGGACTGTTGCAAGAATTTACCTATAGCTCAAATACAAACTACGCAAATTCTGCCTTCTTTATACAATTTTATCCTTGGATTGTGCCTCATCTACACATTTAGTAGAAGGAATAATTTGGTCTCCATATATCCTGGTTGGTAAAAAGTGATTCTAACCTTTGGAATGGCATGCATACTCTAGTCCATTTGCAATCTAGTGTATATTGTTAGTACTTGCCTGTATTGTAGTATGCTTACGATTAAAATGGTATTTTCTAACAGGGGTCATTCCAGCACTTTTATAGCCATTTTTAAATTGCATAGTTAGAGATCTTTATTCTAGCAAGCAACAAAAGAAATGGCCTTAAAAACCTTTGTAACTTTTATAGTTGTATCTGAAAATGTAAACAATTGATGTAAGGATTTTACAAATGCGCATTAAAGCAATGTGAATCTGGAAAGAAAATTGTGAAGATCTGCTTGCTCTTGCACTTTCACATTATTCTAAAGACTTGCACATGATAGCACCTCTTCTCCCAATAATTCACAGATCCCAGGTTAATGTATGTAGTGTATGGGTGTGTGTGTGTGTGTATATATATATATATATATATATATATATATATATATATATATATATATATATGCCAATACAAGATGTTGCCTTCTATAATAAATGAGCTGTTATATAGCATATGAAAAAAATACCATTAAATATAATAAATAAATGTGGTGACTATCAGGCTAATTAAAAGTAGAATCCTGTCCTGTGATTTAATAGCAGAATTTTTATTAGAATTTTTAATGATTTTTCCTACTCTCCCCTCATCAAACTGGTCACTTCCCAAAGCCAATTATTCAATGAAAAGGTCATCAGGTCCCTACAGAGTACAAGGGAATCAAGTTTCAAGGTTGAATTAAGTCAAAGATCTGAGTTTAATATTGTGGAATGAAAGAGGAGAGCATAATCACTCCATCTCATTGAAAGTGTTTGGGAACCAGTTGACTTACTGTTTGGGAACCAGTTGTTTTACTATTTGAAAAACTGTCCAGTCATTTTGGTCCATTGCTTATGCAATAATCATCACCATTTTTCCCCCAGTTTCTGTGGGATTTGAATATGAGACGTGCCCAAGCCTGATCTTATGGGAGAAGAGGACAGCGCTGCTGCAAGGCTTTGAACTAGATCCCTCAAATCTAGGGGGCTGGTCTTTGGATAAACATCATGTACTTAATGTCAAGAGTGGTGAGTTAACTGATTCCATGTGTTTTCTGAACTACATGCCATCATAGCAACTTCTGTCCATCTGTAAAAAATCCAGTTCCACTGCTTTTCTCACTACATTTCTGGAAAGTTTTGTAAAGTTTGAACTGTTTTTGTTTCTAAGAATAATTGTGTCATTTTCCAAGAATCGCTTCTTACACTGCCACAGAGCAGCACATTCTTAAATTCCCCAGCATTTCCTTCTGCTTCACTGATCCTTTTTCTTCCTCCCCTTATTCTGCCAATGTTCTCTGAGACTTTTCCTGATTCCTTGTGTTTGTCTTTGGCTCCTGTAATCCTCCTGAAAGATAAACCCAGGGAAAACTGAGAGACATGAACTGGTGAGCTGGGAGACCCCAGTCCCGTTATAGTCATAATATCACACACAAATTGGACACAGGAAACATGATTTTTATAGATGTTAAAACACAGGCCAAGGATATGGCAATCAGAGGGACCAAGTGACATCAGAAGAGGCCTCTGAAGTCCCTACTTACCTATTGATGATAACACAGATCTGTTGCAAAAAAACACTGCCAAGTTATCTAGCCAATGGTTGTATGATGTCAGGTTGACTAAACAAATCCATTTACCCCACCACCCGAGGAAAGCCAACCACCGTGGCCTACTGGGTCAATTCTAAAAACAATAAATAATCTCTGCTTCCGCACTATGTCCTTTTGGAAAATTTTGCAAAACTTAGGTGTTCTTCGGTGTGAATATGTTTACATCCATTCTGCAGCCACAGCAAGCAGTCAGCTACACAAAGATGTTGCTGCAGCACTAGCAACTGAAGAGAGTTCTAGTTCATTGCACAGTAACTCTGTTCCAGGCAAACCTGAAAAAAAACACCTCCTTTGAACCTACCGTGGTGTCAGGGACTTGCAATACTCGGAACCAGAAAATGTCAGGACAGTTAGCTAGTAACACAAAAGCCAACGAGAAATACTTTGATCAATTTCTTGTGGCATACAGGGTCTGAGCTTTGTGTGTTTTTCCACTGGGTGTGAGGGAGATGCACAGAGAGTAAAAGCAATTTTCAAGCATCAGACACTTTGTGGAAATGTTTGCGTCAGCTTTGAAGACATCAGAAAACAGGGTAGTAGGTTTCATTGTAACTTTAACTTTCAGCCCTCTTCTCATTGGGTTCTAGGGGTAAATTATATAGAAACAGTGTTTCCATGTTTTTACCTTCTGGTAGACTCAGGTTCAGCTAGTTGTTTCTTAAGTGTTTCTTTCATCAAATTTACTTGACTAGACTTTAGCCAGGGTGAAATGATTTCCAGAAGAGCCAAGTACAGGCTTGAGAAGACAGTGGAGTCTGGGGTTAGATAATGGGGCCACTATTTTTTTAATATGTTAGAGCAGTTACTCTGGTAAATGCCAGTTTTTACTATGATTGACTATGTCAGTTTAATGAGCTAACTGAAGTACTGACTCTGTCAATTTGTGAAAAACTTATTTTAAGGAGTCTTAGACCACCAGAGATTCCCAAGAAGCTGGTCAAAAAGAGTTTAGGTGGCATTTGTGGGTCAATAAGAGGCTTTAAATGTCAAAGATTTCAGCACACAAGTTATTTTTATTGTTGTAACTGTACCACTTCGTGTGTATGATCCATGTAATTGTGTAATTTTTCTGCAATTTAATTATTAGTATTCTTTATATTATAACAAGCACCTAAAATGGGCCATGTGCTTCACAGACTTATAGGGAGACATAGCCTTAGCCCTAAGAGCTCACAGTCTGAAAAAGAACAAAAACCGCTGCAGTCATAACATTGTTAATTGTGCATTGCAAAACAAAGCAAAGCTCCATTAACTACTTAATATGCAGTTGCTAACTATTCTCTTTCTCTCCAGTTATTTCTGTTGGTCTATTCCTGTCATCACTTCTTCTGTTTCTCTCTCTCTCTCTCTCTCTGTCTTAGACTTTAAGTGCCTTGAGCTAATAGCTATGCAGGCAGATCTAAAACGGTTACTGTTCTTCAAATTTTTTTACCAACAGGACTAAGGGAGTTGGAGACTTTAGCATATCTTTTTTTTGTGATCCTCGCAAACTTTTTTCGGGAACCTTCTTTCTGTTGCTTGCAAGAGCAAGTTGCAGAATAGTTAATTGCACAAGAACCCTAGGTATAGTGTTCAAAATCAGTGAAGTCGGTTTATTTAACACATACTTCCATGGATGCTATGTGGCAGGTTGAGCTTTGTGGCATTGTACCAGCATGTGCATTCCACCCTTGCATACGGTGTGATGGTTGTTACAGCTGTCCGTGGTGATAGCTGCACTCATGGCCGTGCTACAAACCTCTTCACTTAAGGATATAATAATTGGATTTTCAAATGAACATGTGGCTGATAGTTTCCTACGGTATTTTCCATACTATTTGACCACATTGTTAGCGACAGCTTTTCCGTGCTGTTTGGAGCTGCGGTACCCTGGCAGCCCTAGAAGAGGCAGGACTCACATTATCTCTCAGGGTGGTTGGCAGTCCCAATTCAGACATTCCTCCCACCCCCAGAAATGGGGTTGCTCCTCTGCCTTCCACACTTTCCCTCTAGCCCTTGAAAGCCTCTTCAGACATTTTACTCTTGTCTCTGACTTTTTTTCCTTTTCCCCCTTCTTCTTCTTCCCTTCATCTCTTTTGCTGTCCTTGCCTGAGTGTGAAGGACAGCGAGAGGGAGCAGGAGAGCGAGAAGCGAAGAAGGAAGACGACAGGAGAGCTGACACAAGAGAGTCCATATAATAATAGAAATAAACTGAAGGCAGAGGAAACTCAGGGGCTTATCAGGTTCTTTGCCTCTTTGCTTTTGCTCTCAGTTCTTTGCCTCTTTGTTTTGCTTTCTAGTTGATGACATTATAACAGGGGCCTTCCTTTAACCCACCTCCGTATGATGGGAGAAGAAAGAGATGTATGACAATGGTTTGACTCATAATGACTGTAGAGTCTTCTAATACGACCCAATATTACACCTTTAACTTTACTGCTAGTTGAGTAATGCTTGTGCTCAGGCTGTCCTGAAAACAGCAACTATCCCTCTCCTCACTATAATGTTGTGAGACCATGCAACTGAAGGCACTTCACCTTACATCCCTGAACCAGTGTCACATCAATTATTAAAAGCAGGCCCTCTAAAGGCCAACTTTCCAAACTATCATAGTAACCACTTCCATTTCCCTTCACTGTTAGGTATATTGCATAAAGGCAGTGGAGAGAATCGGTTTCTAACTCAGCAGCCAGCCGTGATTACCAGTATTATGGGGAACGGGCGCCGAAGGAGCATCTCCTGCCCAAGTTGCAATGGTCTTGCAGAAGGAAACAAGCTTTTGGCCCCTGTGGCACTTGCAGTGGGAATTGATGGAAGCCTCTTTGTTGGGGATTTTAACTATATTCGGCGCATCTTCCCATCTAGGAATGTCACCAGTATTTTGGAATTAAGGTAAGGCATCAAACATAGCCCTTTGACATAAGTAACCTGTGCTGAAATCAGACATTCCCATTCCTTTTTATAATTTTCTAAAACATTGTCACTTGCCACCTGATAAGTTTCCAATGGAAAAATGGGTCACAGAAAAGCATAGCTCAGTATCTATGGATGATAGAGCAATGAGTGTTAATAGAGAAAAAAACTGATGATCAAAGAAAAAATTAACTTGTTTTCTCTTTTTGTTAATCACTTAATACAATCTCCCTTTACTATTAGACAAAGCCTACCTAGTTTTCAAGACTATGGGATTGACTGCCTGTCATTGGTGAGCCAGAGCAATATGCCAGGGCTTAAAAGCCTTGTGAGTTCAGAAGAGTTTTTGATATCAACATTTTCTCATAGCCATTGTCCCCACTCCTTTCCCCCTTCCCCACATTTTTAAATATCTTTCTTCAGGTTTGGTCAGTGCAGTTAAGATCAGGTTGCTATCAGAGAGCCACGTGCATAATCAGGATAGTATAGTTCTTAAAAATTATCTCACTGTGCACAAACAATTGCTGAAGATTTGGTCACATAAATAGAAAAGGCACCAGTGTATAGTGGACCATTTCACCTATTTCTGTTCACTGTCCTTTTTCTTCCCTATGGGAGAGGAAAGGGCCATTCCTGAAAACCCGCACTCATGTGACTAGTCCTTACTCTTACTGGTCAGTCTCTGGAGACAAATTAATTACTCACGTGAGGAAAAACTATATGATTGGAACCTATGTGAACACTTTCTTGGTACTTCTGCAGCTGTCAAGAGATGCAATGTGATCAAACTACTGCTCTTGTAGACTTTAAAAAGCTGCCAAACACCTCGAGAGAATTCAAATAGCTAACCTATTTATGTGATGCCACCAATAACCAATCGCTTCGCTTTCAGTGGCTGAGAAACATAGCAAAATGATTGGACTAGGAAGAGATGATGGACCTAGTTCTGGTCTCACACCAGTTTTCCACTGATATGATTCTAACTTCAGTGGAGTGAGTCCTGATTTATATTCGCATAAGTGAGGTCAGAATCAAGGCCGCTCTATGCTTAAGCCAATTCCCTGACACCTGTCTTGTGGATCACTGCACATCAATGCCTCTTCACCCCTGGGATCACTTAAAACATCATTCTAGAAAACAGACTTATCATTATTACCATCAGATGTGAAATAACACTGGCCATGCTTCCTATTAGCAGAACAGTACATGTTCCAAGCAGGTAGTTTGTGTGGCTGTGTGACCCACCATAAACATTTATCATTGTAGAACGTCATTCCACTCTATGACTCCTCATTTTATACGATTAATTTAATTCAGTTGGGCTCTAATCTGCCTTGAGACACATAGCTCGGCACAAGCTGGGAGGGGTTGCAAGCAGTTCAGAGCACCGAATGAGAATTCAAAAGGACCTTGACAAATTGGAGAAGTAGTCTGAAATCAACAAAATAAAATTCAATAAAGATAAGTGCAAAGTACTTCACTTAGGAAGAAAAAATCAAATGCACAACTACAAAATAGGGAATAACTGGCTAGGTGGTAGTACTGCTGAAAAGGATTTAGGGGTTATAGAGCAACACAAATTGAATATAAGTCAGCAATGTGATGCAACTGTGAAATAGGCTAATACTGTTCTGAGGTGTATTAACAGGAGTGTTGTATATAAGACACAAGATGTAACTGTCCTGTTTTACTCAGCACTGGTGAGGCCTCAGCTGGAATACGGTGTCCAATTCTGGGCACCATGCTTTAGGAAAGATGTGGAGAAATTGGAGCATGTCCAGAGAAGAGCAACAAAAATGATAATAGGTTTAGAAAACCTGACCTATGAGAAAAGGATAAAAAAACTGGGCATGTTTAGTCTTAATAAAAGAAGACTGATGGGGGATGTGATAACAGTCTTTAAGGGCTGTCATAAAGAGGGCGGTGATCAAATATTCTTCATGTCCACTGAAGATAGGACAAGAAGTAATCAGCTTAATCTACAACAAGGCAGATATAGGTTAGATATTAGAGAAAATGTTAACTATAAGGCTAGTTAAGGACTGTAATCAGCTTCCAAAGGATGCTGTGAAATCCCCATCTTCAGAGGTATTTAAGAATAGGTTGGACGAATAGGGACGGTTTGGGTTTACTTTGTCCTGCCTCAGCGCAGGAGACTGGATTTGATGACTTCTTGAGGTTCCTTCCAGGCTCCAGCCCTACACTTCAATGATTCTATGATGTTTATAAGTAAAGGCCAACATTTTCAAACTGAGGTGCCTAATATCAAGCATTTATTTCCATGTCACCTCAGCATCTCTGAAAATCAGGTCACTTTTATAGGTGCATAGCAGTGGGCTTCCAAGTTTGAAAATGTTGGCCCAAAATTTACAACAGGACTTGCTTGAACACTGTTCCCTTCTGGCTGTGCAGGTGAACAAGTATCAATCTCAGCCTCTTTAGAATCTGGCAAAAAAGTAAGAAATCACATCAGCAAAGGTTAGGGTGCTTATCCTTTCTTTATGCTTCTATCCGGCTACCCTTGTCTTTTATTAAAGTCTGTTTTCCATAGTATAGTTTTCTTGGCCTCTGTAACAACTACTAACAGTGAACAACGAAGCTATTTCATGTTGGGTACTGTTGAAAATCTACAACAGGCTTGATTCAGTCTTAGGACTTACATTCGTCGGTTTAACTCTGTGTTCTCAGAAAGGAATCTGGGTCCAGTCCTGCAAATGTTACTCATAGAAAACATCCTCGCTCAGAAGAGTGGTCCCACGAAAATCTGTAGGACTTACATGAGTAGGGGTTGGAAGAATTGGGCCCTTAGGTATGAACAAGACCAGAATCCCAAACTGGCATATTTACAATTTTATTAAAGCTTCTAATATTTCCATAATTAATACCAAAATATTCCTTCATTTGTGGCAGATAATGGTCTAGTCTTACATATGCAGTGTAAATCATGATGAGTAACTCCATGGAAGTCAGTGGAGTTACACCAGTGTAAAATTGTATACAAGAATAGTATAATGCATGATATTTCACTTTCACTAAGCCATATAAAATTACCCCAAGACATTAACTGATATCACTGGTTAATAAGAAGTAAAGCCAGGACTGTTATTGATGGCACAATTTACTGAATGAACTTCACAAAGTTCCAAGCTTCTGACTGTGCTGTAAAAGCTGCAGCTCAGGAGTTACGACATCATCGGTATTCCACTCAGCGTGTATTGTATAAACACAACAACACACACTAGGCACAAAAAATGTATTAATTCACATGTGGGAATATAGCAGGCACTTGCCTTTTGGCCTTGTGCCTAGACAGCACACTAGGCATCAATTGATAAAACACAGTTCACATCGTTCAGTCTCTTATTGCTTTGTTATCAAATAGCAGTAACCAAAGAATTACTTTGATCAGCTTAGAGAATTTCTTGATCAATGGCTGCATTTACGGTCAAACTTGCTTTAAGCAACTACCACAGGGACCAAAGGGCAAAAATGTGTTGCTGTAGAAATTGGTCGAAAGATTTAAAAAAAATTCCTCTTGGAAACTACTTTTGGGTAGTTTAAGGTGTTTGCTTTCAACTCTTAGAAGTGATCCTAGTGCCGCTTTCACTGTATATTAACCACACCTCTCCGCTAAGCCCACTGTTCCATGTGGTAAACTGCCACCTTCTTCCCCTCTCTCTCAGCACACAAGATGAACATTTTTCCACATAGTGATTATTTCAATGATCCAGAAAGTTTCTTGCAAAATATGCCTTGAGGGAGGGTATCATAGCAGGGAACTATCTGGTGATTACAACACCCCTGGTGTGCTTCATCCCGAAACCAACCTAAGGCTAGAGCTGAAGAGAGATTTCCTCTCTTGCGTCCTTTTGTAAAATAAAAACAAAATGTTATGTATGCTTTACCATCTATTCTTCAGCTAACTGTTTGTTCTTTTTTTTCCTTTTGTTCCCTTTCTATAAAGAAATAAAGAGTTTAAACATAGGTAAGACCAAAAGCTCTTTCACATATAATTTGATACAGTTTGTTTGCTTCACTGTGTTTGCTTTTTGTGTTGTGCTTCTTGTGTAACATAATGTTTTTCATGTACCAAATATAGTAACATTTTTATGTACTAATTGTATGTTATGAATATGATAAACATTAGCAATTATGAAATACATTCAAAAAGAAACCAAATAAGTTCTGACAGTAATTAGGAATTTCTAGTGGAATGCAAGTATAATGAACCCAAAGTTAACTTTTACATAAGCATTTCTCCCTGTGGTCTGTAATTGGTCTAAATGATTGAGGCAAACTACAGCAGTAGTTTTGTAAATGCTGGACAGAGTTCTCAAAGGAACTAATGAACTGGAAATGGCTCAAAAACTCATTTTCAACTCATTAATAATTTTTTCTGGATTCACTCTTTCTTATATTGACTGACTATTAACAATGTGGTGGTCTGGTTATATAATGGATTAGTTAGTTTAACTAGAGCTTAAAATCCATTTCTAAGGGCTTATCTACACTGGCAAGCAAAATCGGCGCTGCTGCGGTCGATGCAGTGGCATCAATTTAGTGGGTCTGGTGAAAACGTGATAAGTCGATGGCAGAGTGCTTTCCCATCAACTTCAGTACTCCACCTCCCCGAGAGGTGGAAGGTAAGTCGGCGGGAGAGCATCTCCCATTGACACAGCACAGAGTAGACATCACATTAGGTCAATGTAAGCTACGTCGCTCCAGGGTGATTTTTTTCACATCCCTGAGTGACGTAACTTACAGCGACTTAAGCAGCAGTGTAGACCAGGCCATGAATAGAGTTCTAGTTCAAAGGCATTCAAATCTCATTTGTGTACCACGTGAGTACTAAACTCACTAGCCAGGTGTCCCCAGAAGTTGTACAGCTTGCATAGCCAGCCTCTGTGCCATCCTCCTCACAGTTCCCAATGGAGAGTAGAGGAGGAGTAGAACAAGGAGAGTGGTCAGCATATGAAGAGCAGTGCAATCCCCAGATGGTGTATGGTCCCTTGGGGACCATAGTCTGATGGTTCCCCATCTCTCCTGAGCCCAGTATAAGATGGATGCAACAGAGGTTTGGGGCCTAACAGTGTGATTCCCCTCTCGCAATGGTGTAAATCAAGAGGGAGGCTGAGTTAATTCATTATTTGTATGATTATTTGTGCTGGTGGGTGGCCATTAGTTGCAGTTGTGAATCTAACTAATTGTTAGGACGCTTAGAGCTTTGTGTATGGGTGGCTTTTCTTAGTATTTAAATGGAAGAAATAAGTGAAGTAAATGGAGTTACTCTGGTGTAAGTGAGCAGAGAATCAGACTCTAAGACCCACTCCTGCCTACACTAACTCCCAGGCAACCTGCTTCCTGACAGACTGAGTCTCATTGACCTCATGGTATTAAGTGTTATGTTCACTAGTAAGTGCTATGAGATGAGGCCTTGTAGTAGAGCATCTCCGAGCAATACCGATTATTTTATTAAAAACCTTTTTAAATAAAGGATACGTTCCCTGCCTTCATGTAAATCTAATAAAGAATTAAAGGGATTTTTTTAATGGCAAAGGGAGAGGCCAAAGCTGCTTAGCCAGTCAAGTGTTAGTGTGGGAACTCTTTATTTCTCCAGTATATGATATGTCTGTCTTTGAGGAAATACGCCATTAGCTCTTTGTGGGAGTAATGAAAGTGCATCATTTTAGATCAGTTTCCATCTGCCAAAGTTGATTTTCCCCATTATCAAACTTGGAGAAAAAAGCCCCTCAGATCTTGTGAGCTCACTGCTGAGTTTGGTGGATAGGCTCACACCCTCTCTGCCCTTGTTCGGCTCACGATGGAGAGCAAACACATATATAACAGGTCTGCATCTGTGCCAATGAGTTGCTGAAACAAACGATAATGAATGCTCTGAATGAGATCACTACATCATGATCACAGCCTGAATGGAATTCTGATAGCTGGGAGGGGTGGTGAGCTCAGTGTATATATTGATGACTGCACAAGGAAGATAGAGAGGAAAGAGGACCAGAAGGCACCCTCTGTGTACCAGAGTCTGCCACCCTACCTTGCAGTGCTTGGTACCTTACTTCTCCTCAATTTCAGTAGAACCTACTTGCAGAATGAGATACTACTCAAAGTGAGTATGGTGACAGAACCTGCTCTTCAGTGTTAAAGGAGAGCATGTCTAACAGCATGAAAGAGGGGAAAGCCTCAAAACAACATTTAAAACTTTTTTTTAACTAACAAACCTGGGTGTTTATCTACTGGAAAGCTAAGAGGTCCTGTTAGCTAAAGTCAACATCTTAAGGGCTTTTCCTCAAACCCAGCACTTATCCAAGGCAAAGGTAGAAAATTCAGTTAAATATTTTTTGGTGAGGAAAGGGGAAGGGAGAGAAGGTGATGAGATGACCTCGTGGTAAGGTATTATGCTGTAGAAGACAAGACAAAGGACTGAGAGATTGAGTTCTAATCCCAAGTGTTCCACTGATCTCGCTGCACAAGTCACCTAATTGCTCTGTGCCTCAGTTTCCTCCTCTGTGAAATGGATTTAACAGTACTTACCCATCTTTGTAAAGGGCTTTGAGATCCTTGCATGGGATAAAACTGCCAAGTATTTTCTATTTATTTATTGTACTTCCATCTCTTCGTTTTTATGGTCCTGTGAGTTTTCTGCAGATGGTATTACTTCTTCCCATTTAATTTCAGCCAAATCAATCTCCTTTCCAGAATCTACCGTTTTTGAGCAAAGAGCAGAATGTGCTATTGACTCAGAATCATGCCATATTACAGGCACTGTCAGTCTGTTGCAGAGGAGGAGGATTACAATAGAGAGTGCTTTCTCTGTCCCTCCTCACTCCTCCTCACCCAAAATCTGGCTGTCCTCACATATGCACAGTTGTCTGTGTGCTGCTGATAATCCATCTGTAGCAGGTGCCAGTGGCTATACTTCCAGTGAGAGTCTAATGAAGAAATGGCTTATTTTCTCCATCATAACTTGCCTCGACATATCCTCACTCTTGGAGTTGTGCACTTTTGCCATATGAATCCAGGAGTGTGGATCTTTGGAGGCAAATGACTCTACTTACTGGTAAGTAACCTGCCTTTTCTCTTGCTGTCCTCATTTGTCCTCCACACTTTTAAAATCTCCATTGACCTTAAATAAGATCACCGTAGGCTCATGAGACTGGTAAACATAATAGAGATCTTGTTTAAAAACACATTAAAGTGAATCCATCTTGTTCCTCTGCTCCAGCTCTAGTTATATGTGTTAATGGCTGAGACTGAAATTTCACAATTTGCAGATGGTTTGTTAAAATAGTTCCAGAATTTGATAAGCTGTCAAAAATTATAGTTTCATTAGAGATGCAGCAATACATCTGAGCATCCACTTTTAGAACAAATCACAACTAGTCACTGCAGGTGAGTAGCCCAGGTGAAAGCCAAATACTTGGGCTCTCTCTGATTTTAGTTACATGGCCAACTTCATATACTATTTTAAGAACAAATGAGAACAAACTTTGTTTAAGGATAAATTTGTTATGCACCTACTTTCTACTTATGTAAGACCTCATGAATTTGGTGTCAGAGTATTCATGACTCAGAGGCTGGTGCTTTGATCTCATTCCTGAGATTTCTGCTTTCAAGGGAAGTACAAGAATGACAACAGTTAGAGATGAACCAAAGAGATTTGGCCTTGAGCAGGTACCTCCAACTACTCCCTGCTTCCAAATCAGAGTGTAGCAGCATCTTTCCCCATCTCAACTTATTATATGAGTGCTGAATGAAGAATCTAATGCTCTTTACTAGTTTGCTTCAATACATTAAACACTTGCTTTATAAAAACAGTCCCTGGCAAAGGAATAATAAAGAGACGTGATAGTACACACTGGAAAAAAGTCTTTCCTCAGCACATTGGTTTAACACAGTGCAGAATTCAGCCCGGTTGGTGGTGGATTTAGAGCTTCACTCTATGAGCAAGGCACTTCCATTGTCTCACTTTTTCAGTACTAATCCTTCTGAGCATGAAACCATTGATACTCGACGTGTAGGAACACTAAATGCCAGATTTATCCATCTAACTCAGGGGCTAGTCATCTTTCTGGCAAGCATACAGGGATAACAGTGGGAGGAGGAAAGGGCCTTTTGCAGTGTATATTTTTGAGCACAGAAGTCAGCTACTCTACTTTTTACTTGCTTGTTGGGTTCTATTGTGTATTGTTTGGTGGAATGTGAAGAAAGTGATTTTAAAAAGGAGGGACAAGCTCCACACTCTCTTCAGAAAATGCTGATCAGTCTGTAATCAGAACCCAGACACATTATCCATTTTTCATTCCTTTTTTCCTTCTCTTTGGTTCACGTTGCATAGAAGCCATGCCATTTGTAGAGCTTGTAGCTAATGTATTTTTAAAAGCAATGTGCCCAAATGAAGCAGTAATATATCAGCACTGTGGGAAATAAAGGGTTTCAATAGAAAAGTGTAACAATGTCCTTAAATGGAAGTAACTCAGACCCCTCAGAATATTAAGATGTCAAACTGTTCTTTCCAGTTCTTTAAATGGCAGATAACTGTCTAAGGCCAAAAGGTCTAGGATGATTTTAGATTGCTTAGCCATCTCTGTTTTCTGTTTTTTCCTTCCTAAAGCAACAATCCAGCTCACAAATACTACCTGGCTGTGGATCCCGTTTCGGGTTCACTGTACGTATCAGACACCAACAGCCGACGAATTTACCGAGTCAAATCCCTCACTGGTGCAAAAGACCTGGCCGGTAACTCTGAAGTGGTGGCAGGGACTGGAGAGCAGTGTCTGCCGTTTGATGAAGCCAGATGTGGAGATGGAGGGAAGGCAGTGGACGCAACCCTAATGAGCCCTAGAGGTAAAGGAAGTAAAAGAGACTGGAGAAAGCAACTGTCTGAGGCTAGGCTGGATCTGGATATAATTATCTAGTAATTAAATCACTACTTGCTTGTAATTTTTATTCTGTGCTTTAATCACAGTGGATTGGCAAGCGATTATGCTTTACTTAAAACAAACTTTATTACCTCTTCACTGTTCGCTGCAAAAGGAGATTTCACAGCATCGGGCTTCCTCCTAAAAGGAAACTTGCAAACAGGAGAAAACACCATTGTTTGAAACACAGTCCTTTTTGGGAGGAGGAGGGATGTCTTCTGTAGTATTTTTCTTAATTTTAGTTCTGATGTTCATTAGCGTATTCCTACAAATGGGAAAAAATGGATCTGTGTCTTTTTAAGCTTCTTTATAATTTATAGTAAGGTGCCATAAAGGATTTTGGGGGATTAAGTATTTTTTTCATCTCAAACGTAATCAGGAATAGAGTCTTGTCTTCACTATTTTGCTTGGAGCACTGAAATTGGTGACTTGAAAGCCCTCTAATTAAAAGGGTGGGTTTGTCAAGTTGTTAGCAAAGAGAGTTTTTCTTTCAATTCTTGTGTTAAGCAGATGGCATTAAAACCAAACAGAAAACCCCCACAAAGGCTCTTACTCTGCAAGCACTTACATAGTTGCTTAAATTTATCACAAGTAGCCTGAGTGAATGCAATGGGACTACTGGCATGTGTAAAGTTAAACACATGTGTATGGGCTTGTCTACATTTAAAACACTGGAGTTGCTGTAGTGCTTCAGTGAAGATGCTTCCTAAGCCAGTGGGAGGGCTGCTCCCATCAGCATACTTATTCCACCTTGCTGAAAGGTGATAGCTAGGTTGATGAGAGAATTCTCCCATCAACCTAGCACTATCTACACCGGGGTTAGGTCGGTATAACAGCTCAGGGCTGTGGATTTTTCACACCGCTGAGTTATGTAGTTATACCAACCTAATTTCCGACTGTAGACCAGGCCTGAGTGTTGGCAGGAATGGAACTCAAACAATTTTAAAACATCCTGAGTGAAAACCACTTCCACTCTCAGTCATTTTTAATTATGTCTATGGGGTCAAAACCTACAAGTTTTCGAATTACACAGAGTCTTCCAGGAGAAATGAAATCTGAATTTTTCATGTAAGAATCAAGGAGAAAAATCTTTCTTTAAAAAAATAGTTTCAAGTTTCTTTATACAGAGGCAGAAAAGAGCATAGGGCAAAATAATAAGTTAATGCAAGATTCAAGATTAAGGTTGATTTGTTAAACAACCACGGGATAAGTCAGCATAGTTCCATTGACTTCAACAGAGGAACATTGATTTAGCTGAGGATCTGGACTGCAGTGTCAGGGGCTGAAGGGCCTGAAAAAATGGGGATGAACAAAAAAGCAGCACCTTGTAACCCTCCATATTTGGAATAAACTTATCAATAAAGCATGAAACCAGAGCACTGATTGTTGCTTATTTTGTAGGAATTGCAGTGGATAAGTACGGGCTTATGTATTTTGTTGATGCCACTATGATTCGGAAAGTTGATCAGAATGGAATTATATCAACTCTGCTGGGCTCTAATGACCTAACTGCTGTTCGACCACTAAGCTGTGATTCCAGCATGGATGTCACCCAGGTAGAGTTTTACTTCCTTTTTGTGTATGTGCCATACAACAGATGGCTATTTACTTTGGATAATTGCCTGGCCATTCTCTGTAGAAAATACAGTATGTTAGACTCCTCTGAAAAAGGATTTAGAGGGTATTGATGACATTATGGAGGGCAGGATAACAGCTTATATAATTAGTTACTGAAAAGAATGAACCTACCCTCTTGCGGTTGTTAACACAAGTTGTTTACACAGTTATAGAGAAATAAGTTTGAGATAATGGAAGTTATTGTATAATTGCCTTTTATTTTTCTGTACTTGCTGTCGACTTTCAGTAATGTAGCATTCAGTCCTTTGCAACAGATACATAATTAACCAAAGTTAGCACTGTTCATAGCTTTAATTTGTACATGCAAGTCTTAAGTAGAGCATTTAGTTCCATGATTTACTCTGTTAAACCATTGACTAATTTGCTGCCATTTCACATATAATTGTTATGTGTTGAAAACAATTTACTTCTTCGGTGTGAGTTTTACAATAATAATGAATTATCGTGTGGTTCATAGGTGCGGCTGGAGTGGCCAACTGATCTTGCTGTCAATCCCATGGATAACTCACTTTATGTCCTGGAGAACAATGTCATTTTACGGATCACAGAAAACCACCAGGTTAGCATCATCGCTGGACGTCCCATGCACTGTCAGGTTCCTGGGATAGACTACTCCCTTAGCAAACTGGCCATCCACTCTGCGCTGGAGTCAGCCAGTGCAATTGCCATCTCACATACAGGAGTCCTTTATATCAGTGAGACAGATGAGAAAAAAATTAATCGACTACGCCAAGTAACCACCAATGGAGAGATCTGCCTCCTAGCCGGAGCAGCTTCAGACTGTGACTGCAAAAATGACGTCAACTGTAATTGCTATTCTGGGGATGATGCTTATGCCACTGATGCCATCTTAAACTCCCCATCCTCCTTAGCTGTGGCACCAGATGGCACTATCTACATAGCTGACCTTGGAAATATCCGCATTAGGGCTGTTAGTAAAAACAGGCCCGTTCTTAACTCTGTCAACCAGTACGAGGCAGCTTCTCCAGGAGAACAGGAGCTGTACGTCTTTAATGCTGATGGCATCCACCAGTACACCCTCAGTCTTGTTACCGGAGAGTATCTGTATAATTTCAGCTACAGCGCCGATAACGATGTCATAGAGATGATCGATAACAATGGTAACTCCTTAAAAATTCGTCGGGATAACAATGGAATGCCACGCCATTTACTGATGCCTGACAATCAGATTGTCACGCTGGCTGTCGGCACGAATGGTGGACTCAAGGTAGTGTCTACCCAGACCCTGGAACTTGGATTAATGACATACAATGGAAATAGTGGGCTCTTGGCAACAAAGAGTGATGAAACAGGGTGGACGACCTTTTATGAGTAAGAAAGTTTTTTATATTTGTTGAGTATGCATTTCTCTTTCAAGTGAGAATGGTTAGGGCCTAATATAATGCCCATTGAAATCAGTGGTAGTCCTTCTATTGGCTTCAATGAACATTGAATCAGGTCTTTAAATCTTGATGTAATAGGGTCCTGGAGCCACGTGTGTGATTTTGTTAACTTTAACAGTCTTGCAGTATCCTTACATAAGGGCCTGAGATGGATGCTTCCTGTGAGCTGCTGAGCACCCTAAAGTCCCAGTGCAGAGTATGGTTGGTGAGGGAGCTCTCCCACCTCCCAGCAAATTGCTAGTGTCTTGTAGGATCAGTAACTTGCATTTACACTGCTGTTTGCAGGACTGGGCCCAACTTTCTTTGCCATAAGTGGGAGTACAAAGAAGTCCCCTTCTCCAAGCTGGTCTGCTCAGTTTGCAACACAATAATTTGTGGTTACACCCCACAGGGCTGCCTCTGTCAAGAGATTTCAATATTAGTTTCTCTTGGAACTCAAATTACAAGTCTTGCTGTTCAAATGTCGGGATATTGGACCCATATGACATATAGGAGATAAAGTGTTGATTAACTTTACTGATTGCTCATTCTTGAGATAGGTGAGGAAATTAGATCCCAAGGTCTAGACCCCAGTGTGACTTATATAATTTGTAGATAGCCCAAAAGCACATTGGTTTTCATGAGCAGGTAGATTAAAAAAAGACAGAATTTCCTCTTTAACTGAAATGGATCAGAGATAAAGTGCCTAGGTATATTAAAAAGCTGGAAAAGCAAACCAGATTTTCTCTAACAATTATCCTGTCCTTAATAGTATTATTGTAATTTACGGGCAACAAGAGGGTTTCCTAAACAAGTATCACTATATATGCTGAATATGTGTATATATATATGCTGCACTATATATGCTGAATATTTTGGCTTTTAACTATGGCAAGGCTTTCTATCTAGAGATTGAGAATTTTGCTGAAATACTTAATTAGTGGTACATTTATTCATAATTTTTTCCAAGTTAGACTTAGACAATATTTGTCAAGCTTTATTTACAAATGACTGGACCTAGGTTTGTTTTTCTAAGATTGTCTTCTGAGCAATAGCTTTTCCCCACTAACATGTGCCAAAGCATCATATCCTGTCGCCTACTACTTAAACACTGCTGACTTTTTGTAAGAAAACAAAACAAAAACAATACCTGAACGTAAGTAACTGCTTGATCTAGCTGGAAACGTAACTGAATTATCAATCCACATCAGCATTATCTGTTTTTTTGTGTTTGGTTTATAAAAAAAGGAAAACAGTGCCATCTGGTGGTCGCTGTATAATTTGACCACCCAAATTTGAACATCTGTTCATTTTCATATATCTTATAGGTGAAGCTGCATAATTGTTATCTTTAACACGTAACAGGCCTGTTTCCTTAACATATGTCAGATATTTAATTAGTTACATTACTGAGGCCCAAGAGAGTGCTAAATACTGATCACTGAATCAAATTAATATTAAATGTATCTGACTTTTGTGAAACACTCTTGATAAGGAGATGTGCATGGGATTTTAGATAAACCTTTACTTAGTCGTTATTGATTATCAATAGTTCAAAGTTCACTAGATCACAGGTAGTATCTACTAGTTTGTTTCCTAGAAACTACACTTTAAATCAAGCAGCACATATTTTAATGAATGGATACAAAATAATTACAAGTGCACAGATTTAGATGAACAAAATGGCAATATTAAATAATTTTGAATAATTACAAATTACAAAAACGTATTTTTTTAAAAACAATTGATAATTAGAAATCATTATTTTTTTTAAATTACCGGTATAAAAAATTCAAAATTACAATATTGGTTTACCTAAGGGTAATTAAAAGTCATGATTGAGACAGTATCTTGGTGTGATTTTACGTGAAGATTTCTGATACATTTTCTCAGACTACTAAAGTGGAAATATGACTTGCATGTTCTGTGATGTGCTGACATGCATCTTGAAAGTATTATATGTTATTTTTACAGTGTTCATAAAATTGCTAGGTGCTTTCAGTGGGACTATTCCTGGTGCTAAGCACCTCTTAGTAGTATGCCTGGTATTAAGTAATACAGGATTAAGCACTAGATTAGTAAATTAGTATGTTTGAGAAAGGATAGATAGTAGCTAATTGTCTCCTCTGCTTTGCAAGTAAGTATTGCAGCTGGGCTAAGTACTATGTACAACAATATACAGCCAGTAGATGAGGAAGATTATGCTTTCTGTTTATCTAGAATGTCACCAGTTGTATATGCATTAGCACCCTGATCATATTCTATACCCTTGCAGCCCAAGTTTTTTTCATGTAATTAAAGAACAGAGCCACATGATCAGCTCTATCTAGGTTACAAAACATCTGTAGTATGCCATCCACAAAGCTGTCTGTGTCTCTGGGGCATTTTTAGTTTCAAGAAGAATGTGCATTATACCAAGTGTGTGGGAAACAATGTGTAAAGGGTGAAACTTAACCCAGTGTGTAAAATGCAAATTCTCCATATGGAAAAATGTGACAAAGGATAAACAGAGGCATCTAGTTGGAGCTGACCCTTTGTAGCTGTGACTCTTTAACATCCTGAATCCATCCCAGCACAAAGCTGTTTTGTTAACGAGATGGTAAGTAATAGTTAAATAAAATATAGGAGAATCCCTGTCGACATAGCGCACTGTATTTGTTTACATTTTAGATTGAATGTGTGAAGTATTTCCAGAGAGAGATCTCTCTTTCTATCATTGCTGCATTTGTTTTGGTAAATATAGGATCATAGCAATTAAAGATGGAAAAATCTATTGAATCACCAAGTCTGCGCTCTGTAAAGGCAGTATGTGTTACCTCCAACACCATTATATCCACACATTCAAATACAGATAATGAGTTCCCTTTATCATAATAGGATAGTGGAGTTGTGAAATGACCACATAAAAATCTTCTTAAAATGCCAAAAGCTTTACAGAATTTTTTTTTAAATGCACTTCATTCACATTATGAACAGTCAAAGCTCATGGGTAATACAACAACTGACAACAGGCTCACTTAAAATAATTTAAGCTTGTTTTTTGGGGCATGAGGAATAGATCTTTGAAGTGGTCCCTGATGATATCCCACTTGACCTTTGGAGTATCCCAAGAAAGTACCGAAGTTTTCCCTTGAATCAGACTTGTTTTTATAAGACACAGAAATAAGGATATGTTTAAATGTATGTGGATATACACCTTGCCTATCTCCAACTTAGCGCAAATGCTGCTGTTACACCTTTATTGTGCTTCATATCTGAAACCAACCTAGCTAAATCCTTTCTACAGGCTGTCTACCAGTTGCATATTTTAAACTTCTAAAGGTCAGAACTCAGGCCTTAAAGAGTGCACAGTGCACTTAATCTAAATATTTAGGTGCTCAGATGTTAAAGCAATAGACACATTATAGGAATTCTGTATAGAATACAGAATAGAATATTGGCGCAAACACGCAGAAGGGATGCACAATGTAACCAACAATACCTGGGACAATTTGAGAGGCCTGCAAACAATGTGGCAAAAATGGTGAAAGGACCAATAAAAGTCTTCTCTCAAAATATTATTTATAACCTGAATATGTATGTTGAGAGATGATTGAGACTAAATGCTTGGATAATCACAGTGCATTAAATCTTAGGAAAACTCAGTATATGCCAACTGAAACTACTTCACCCATTCACCAAAAAATAAAAATAAAAAAGGATCCATTCACCTTTCCCCTCTTGTCATGTTGCAGTGGTAATAACAACTCCAGGTCAGATCATTTCCTGAAGATTAATGGCTCCCAGCTGAGTCTTAGGTACTAACTTCTCCCAGGCACTCATCATTTCCCAGGAAATGTCCTGCTCCATCATAGTCATTTTTTAATAAATGCATTATATCTGTCTGTTGCGCAACTCCAGGAAATCAGTTTATGAGCCACCAGCATCACCTATTAAGGAAGTTTTCATCAACTGCCCTATTCAAAATCAATGATGTTCCTATTTCCAGGGTAGCTCTTGATCTCACCCACACCTCATTAACTCTGCTACTTACATTCCCTCCTGGGCAATATTGTAGGTACAACATGGGGCAAAATCCTGGACTCACTGACATCAGTGGTAGAATGCCCATTAACTTTAATGGAGCCAGGATTTCACCCTGGGACTTCATTTTAGGAACATAAGAGTTGCCTTACCAAATCAGAGCAGTCCAGAATTCTGTTTCAGATAGTGCCCTCCATCAGCTGTTTATAAGTGGAAGCAGTTCCACAGGATAATTACACATTGTGTTAAAAAAAAAAAAAATACTAGTATTTCCTTTTGTCAGTTCTAAATGTACTGTCTTTGAGTTTTAGAGTAAGATTGTCCTATTTTACTTCTCTATATATTGATGGTACAATTTATATATATAATTTATACAGTGATTTTGTATACCTCTACCATATCCCCCCCCTTAAATTAAACAGCCAGAGTCCCTTCAGTCACTCTTTTTATGATATTTGTTTCATGTTTCTAGTTAGTAATTTTCATCCCTTCCATTTCTGCTACATCTTTTTCAAGATAGGGTGATCCAAACTGAACTGTGTCCCATGCGAGGGCATACCTCTGATTTATATAAATGTCATTGGAATATTTTCCATATTTTCTATTCCATTCCACTTTGAGCAGAGATGTTCAATGAGCTGTCCACAGTGATGCCCAGTTCCTTTTCTTTCATTAATTTAAACCCCAGCAACGTGTATGAGTTGTTCAGATTATTCTTGCCAATTTGAATTATCTTGTGTTTAATGGTAAATCTCACCTGCCATTTTGCTGTGCATTCACCTAGCTCTGAGATCACTTTAAAGTTCTTCACAGACTTTTCTAGTCTTAATCTAAATAATTTTGTCTTCTACAGATTTCACCACCTCCTTGTTCTGTCCCTTTTTTGATAATTGGTGAACATATTAGTCTACACTGGTGCAGACTGGTAGAGACCTTTGGGGCCACCCTACTGTTAACCTTTCACCAAACTGAAAATTGCCCATTTATTTTTGCTCTTTATTTTCTGTTTCTTAGCTGATTTTGGCAGAATTCTATGAGTACTTCTTTTTCTTAATAGCCTCTTGTGAAGGACTTTTTCTGGACTTTCGAAAAGCCTTTCACAAATTACATCAACTAATTCTCTCTTATCCAATATCTTGTTGACAGAGAATTCTAACAGATTACAGAGGCGTGATTTTTCCATAGCTAATCCAGTTGTAGTGGCTTGAAAATATTAAAATATGTATTGATTCTGGGCCAAATACTGTTCTCAGTGTCAACATTGTAAATTCAGACTAACTCAATTGGAGTTAGTCTGGATTTACATTGGTACAATAGAGACCAGAATTTGTCTAGAAAAACCTTAATTCACAACCATAGATTGTTTTCAAACACAGCTTATTGAGCAACTCAAAATGTTCTAAAAGATCAAGATCTGTTTCATGCCATATTTTAGCAAGAAGCTGCTGCATTAATAATGTCAACTAAATGAAGCCTATAACTATACACATGCTTATTTTGCTCTCATTAATTTATCTATTAGCTATGACCACGAAGGACGCTTGACCAATGTAACACGTCCCACCGGAGTGGTGACCAGCCTTCACAGGGAAATGGAAAAATCTATTACCATCGATATAGAGAATTCCAACCGGGATGATGATGTAACAGTCATTACCAATCTCTCCTCAGTGGAGGCTTCCTATACAGTGGTTCAAGGTACAAGAGTGTACTTTTCAGCACGTTAGACACAAACACCAATATCTCCCTAGTACTTTAAGGGAGCCAGTCTCAAAAGATTCATATCATAAGTGCACTTCTGAGCAAGAAAAAGAATAACATAAGGTTCTTGGAGGAAACTCCCATACATGCTCTGTGAAAATGGCAGTTCCTCAGGTCAGGCAGGGGAAGTTTTGTCTACCCTAGTTGAGTCAAATACAGTATGATCATTACCTGTTGTAAATTGGCTCTGCTAATGCCTTTCATGTCAGGTTTACTTTACCCACATTCAGAGTGCATTGCACTCCATTGCAACGTTGGCTATGACTTTAGGGACAAAAAGGTGGATTCTTTACAGTGACATAATGAACTTGTATAAACTATCTTAGTGTAAAATCCTAGCTGAGAAAAGATGCAGGCAGTTTTTATCATAGTGTAACTTGATGAGATCAGCCCTGTCGCCCTGATTTATCCAAGTTAATTCTTTCAAGTTAATGGAACTGCTTATTTGAGTAAAATGCAGGATCAGGCCCTTTTCTGATGCCATGACCAAAAAAAAATTGTGTACCATGTTTTCAATGCAGCATGACCACATCAGAGAATGCTGCCACAGCTGAGATACTGCAGAAGAAATCAGCAACAAAATGGTGAAATGTTACTTTGTGTGAAACTTTCTGACATGGACCAAACATTGTATATGACACAATGTAAACAGTCACAGTTACCGAAGATAGATTGAAAGGAGTTTAGTGGATGATGTTTTTTTAATTAAGAGATAATGTCACTGGAATAAGAACATTGTCACAGGACAATAGTCTCCTTCTGACGTATAAATGTCAACATTTATAGACTATTATCCTCTGACACCTCCTGTTCCAATGACTTTATTTCTGTTATACCAAATGATTAATTATGTAGATGCTGTCTTTTTGTCAGATGGATATTGATGCTTTGGTGAGCTGTGCACAACTGAAGTATTGAAAAGCTCCATTCTGATTGTCTCACAGAATAGAGCTGGCTGTGTCAACCAGTCAGAGAATAACATGGCTATAAAAGTACAGTTTTATTTTTATAACTTTTATCAGTAAGCGAAAAGGCCAGACATCTGATTGGCTAGCTTAGCTTCTTTATGGTGGGATAAAGAATGACACATACACACACAAAGGATTGTGGCTGCCAGCTTGTATTGTTTGGGTATCGCACCTTTGGGATTTAAAACTAATCTATAACACCGCACTGTGTAGTTGCTGGGAGGGCAGTTTTTAAAAGACTGAAAAAGGGATTAGTTGTTCACTTCTGACAAAAGATTCCAATGGTCTCTTTTTTACATCACAGCATTTAATAGGCTTGTTATTCATCCCACAGTTCAGTTAAAAAATATAATTTTCCCCTGAGTTTTGTTCCTTTTAGAAATGCATCCACATAAATTATGGCGCTGAAATACATCACTGTATGTTTTGATTTACAATTAAGAGTAAATGGAAAACAACAGTATAAACTTTAGCACCTCTGCAGGCTTGCAACATTAATACCATTGTTCTTTACATAAGTCAATAACATTAGTAATATCTACCATAGCACAATTCAGGCAGGCTTCGTTTGAGATCAGTGGAAGTACCATGAAAACCTATTAAGTTGATGTTATCTTCTCTTTATGACTAAAGTTGCTAAATTTTGTTTTTTATTATTTTACTAGATCAAGTGAGGAATAGCTACCAGCTCTGTAATAATGGCACTTTGAGAGTGATGTATGCCAATGGAATGAGTATTAGCTTCCACAGTGAACCTCACGTCCTGGCTGGTACTGTGACCCCTACCATAGGACGATGTAATATTTCCCTGCCAATGGAAAATGGCTTAAATTCAATTGAGTGGCGCCTAAGAAAAGAACAGATAAAAGGCAAAGTGACGGTGTTCGGAAGAAAGCTCAGGGTAAGTGGAACTCACTGTTACAACAACAATCTTTTGTCCTGTATCTAGACCGTTTTCTACTCAAAATGATATTTTATTCAATTCTACTTCATAAAAATGAATAAGACAATGAAGTGGACTAGCATTGGTGACGTTTTATGTATTTGAGAGGCCAAATAAACCTATGGAGTAGTCTGCTGTTACCAGTTATCAGAAGCTCCATCAACTAGATGATTCAAAAGGAGGCTGGTAAAAAATACCGCGTAGAGTCACTATAGTGGAATTGCCATCTTTCTAATGAGCTGTAATATCAAAATCATGACCACTTGTTGTCTATCAATATACTGTGGAACTCTTCACAAGAGTTCTTCCAAACAAAATTCTAGTTCATGTAATTACATTCTACTAACCTAAATTCCCCCTGCAATTTCTCTGAGATAAGTATTTATCTTTATTTCCTTTTGTAAACTGCAAGGCTGTGTTAAACAGCCACGATTTCCCCTCCCCCCTTCTTCCCCAAGGTGGCTAAAATTTCACTGTGGATGAAGTGGCCCCAGTATGTAGAGATTGAAAGGCACATTGGGATACTGGAAAGAAAAATATGGCTTTCCCCTCATCCAAAGCCCATTTAAGTCAATCAGAGACTTCTGTTGGCTTCATTGGGTATTGGATCAAGCTGTTTATAGAATCCTAGAAATACAGAGCTGGAAGAGACTTGAGAGGTCATCTAGTTCAGCCCCCTGCACTGAGGCAAAACTAAGTAAACCTAGACCATCCCTGACAGGTTTGTCTAATCTTTTCTTAAAAGCCTCCAAAGACAGAGATTCCACAACCTCCCTTGCAAGCCTGTTCCAGAGTTTAAGAACCCTTATAGTTAGAAAGTTTTTCCTAATATCTAACCTAAATCTGCTTTGTTGTAGATTAAGCTGATTACTTCTTGTCCTACCTTCAGTGGACCTGGAGAACAATTGATCACAGTCCTCTTTATAATACCTCTTAACATATTTGAAGATTGTTATTGTGTCCCCCCCTCAGTCGTCTTTTCTCAAGACTAAACATGCCCATTTTTTTAATATCTCCCCATAGGTGGGGTTT
Organism: Lepidochelys kempii; assembly: GCF_965140285.1. Classification (NCBI taxonomy): domain Eukaryota; kingdom Metazoa; phylum Chordata; order Testudines; family Cheloniidae; genus Lepidochelys; species Lepidochelys kempii. The sequence goes on from NC_136387.1 coordinate 29,210,281, forward strand.
TCTAAATCTTTTATAGTTTTTGTTGCTCTCCTCTGGACTCTTTCCAGTTTCTCCACATCTTTCCTAAAATGTGGCATCCAGAACTGGACCCAGTACTTCAGCTGAGGCTTCACCAGTGCCGAGTAGAGCAGGACAGTTACCTCCCATGTGTTAAATACAACACTTGTATTAATACACTTCAGAAGTATATTAGCTTTTTTTCAGCTGCATCACATTTTTCACTCTTTTTCAATTTGTGAGCCACTATAACCCCTAAATCCGTATCAGCATTACTACCACCTAAACAGTTATTCCCCATTTGTAGATGTGCATTTGTTTTTTTCCATCCTGAATGAAGTATTTTGCACTTTTCTTTATTGAATTTCATCTTGTTGATTTCAGACCAATTCTTCAATTTGTCAAGATTGTTTTGAATTCTAATCCTGTCCTCCAAAGTGCTTGCAACCCATCCCAATTTGATGTCAACCTCAATTTTTATAAGCATACTCTCCTCTGTTATCCAAATCATTAATGAAAATATGGAACTCTGCCAGACTCAATATTGACCTGGAGGGACCCTCTAGACCAGGGATTGGCAACCTTTGGCACGCAGCCCACCAGGGTAAGCCCCCTGGCGAGCCAGGCTAGTTTGTTTACCTGCCGCGTCTGCAGGTTCGGCCAATCACAGCTCCCACTGGCCCCGGTTCACTGCTCCAGGCCAATGGGGGCTGCGGGAAGCGGCGTGGGCATTGGCCTGGAGCAGCGAACCGCGGCCAGTGGGAGCTGCGATCGGCCGAACCTACAGACGATCTCTGCTCTAGACACACCCTCCCAGTTTGACAGTGAACCACTGATACCATACTCTTTGAGTATGGTTTTTCAAACAGTTGTGCACCCACCTTACAGTAATTTCTTCAAAGCATTATTTCCCTCATTTGCTTATGGGGATATCATATGAGAGAGTGTGAAAAGCCTTCCTAAAATTGAGAGATATCACATACTACTTCCCTATCCACTAGGCTAGTAACCCTGTCAAAGAAAGAAATTATCTTCATTTGGCATGATTTATTCTTGACAAACCTGTGCTGGCTATTCCTTATAATGCTATTATCTTCTCGGCGCTTACAAATTGATTGTGTAATAATTTGTTCCAATATCTTTCAAGGTATCAAAGTTAGGCTGACTGGTATATAATTCTCCAGGTCCTCTTTGTTCCCCATTTTAAAGATAAGTACTATGTTTGCCATTGTCCAGTCCTCTGGGACCTCACCCATCCTCCCTGAGTTCTTGAAGATAGTTGTTAGCAGTTCCAAGATTGTTTCACCTAGTTCCTTAAGGAATTGCATAAAGTGTTCTTATCATTAGATATTATACAGTGAATCAACTGCTTAGTTATTTGCAGAGAGAAATAAGACAGGAGATGTCACATTTTAACATTCTCCTGGTGTTTAGTGGTTAGCAAATTCTCAGCACTGAGTTATCAGTTGTTCTCCCTGTTTTCTTTATGCTGTCTGTATCTTCAGAGTTGCATGCTCCTGTATTTTTTTAAAAGACAAAAACTGGAATGAGATTAGCAGCTAAATCCTTAATGACTGGATTTCAGGACTGTGTAATTGATTTTTGATATGCTGTAGTGTAGAAGTTGATTATAAGTATTAATCACTCCTTTTCTAAGATAAATCAGCTCTGCATTTTGACTAGGTCTTCAAAACAAAAATAAATGAGGCCCTAAAATAAAATGGCTATAATCCTTACTCTAAATATTAAAAATTTAATAGAGGTATTTGTGGTAATTACCTGAAGTTAAATGCACAAATCTTAGAGCTGAATCCTTGCCAGAGTTAGATTTTCTTCCATCATGTTTATGCAAACCAAAACACAGCTTTATCTAGCAACACCTCAACATTTAATTGTCTGGTGTTAGTTCCTGTAACAATAATCACATATCCATTTAGCTCTTTTAAATGGAAATTACTATGAGATTATAGCAGGTTGAGGGGACTGAAAATGCAATTTGAAAATGAGGGAGAAAGCGTAGAATTTATTTGCATTTCATTTATTTTAATTCACCTTTGTAAACTGTTTAGTGAATGAAATAAAAGCAACTGTATTGGAAAATTGTGAGGGATGCAAGGGAGACAAGGAGATGCAGCAGTGAGGGATAGATGAAGGGAGGGCACAAGAGATAATGAGTTATAGTTTCCATGGGTATTTACACTCTCACATCTCTCAGCTGAGGCCTAAATTTGAGACAGAGACACAGAACCAGGTGCATGTGAAAGGCATTAGTCCAGGAGTCTGTCCTTGTATGTGATTAATTTCTTAAAGCAAATACCATTTTCAATATTAAATCTCCCTCTGAAATTTCACATGTAAATATTAGCCATGATTGAAGTGAGATAACATCAGCTTTGTTTATGGGACACAGGTACGTTTCAACCTCAAATTTAAAAGCCTCTTTCTTGAGGACTCTCAATTGAGAGGTCAGATGCGGTCATTCCCTGATTGTTGGTGCTCAGACACTATGTGATGGGTGCCATACAAAACCATACATCCATACTTCATTGGTGTGTTGTGTGCTATCAGCATTCTCATCGCAACCTGACACATCCACATTCTTCTGGGCAGAAAACTCCTGCTGCTCAACATGCAACTATCCACTTACAGTTCATCACATCAGCATTATGGTAGCAAAATACTGTATTAGTAATTCTGTAGTTTATCCCAACCAGGGTCATGGGGTGTTGTTGAGCATAACATTGCACCATTAGAGATACTAGCTTTGTCTCTGTAGTTTATCCCAGTGTTCACATGATTTATGAATTTTTGAGCACTTAACGTCAACCTAACTCTCCTATTTGCACTCCCTGAGTTGAAAAGAGAAGGGGCCATTAATGCTAATGGCAGGAGCAACATCATGGTAGGGCTAGGATGTAGCTCTCCCCCGAGCACCAGCTTGTAACTAGGGCAAGAGCATGATACACCTTCTCTAAAGGTTTAACAAGGGCCCCAGTGAGCACGGTGGCTGTGGAGGCATTATCCCTGCTCTTGCCTATGCCAGCATAAAGCTCCACTGCTCGTAGGGAAACCTCTGCCTTAGTAGGGGTCAGGACTAAAGAGCCATAATTAAGCCTATATAGGAAAGTGTATACTGTTTTTTATATTAACCAATTTATGTCAGGTATTGTTGTTTACTGGTACATTCAGTAGTGTATTGAATGTTGTTCAGGCAATTTAATACAGAACCCAGAGAGAGAGATTACACTTTCTGGTTTGTTTGTTTTTGTTTTGTTTTTGTATACACTGTAATATCACTCAAGTGAATTTTGCTGGAAGAGCCATTAACCAACGTCTAGAAGGGCTCTTCCCTATTGTGACTTACACAGCAACAGCAAAAAGAAGCAGCAGATGTGTGTGTAGGTAGCAGAACAAAAGAAAAATAGCTTGCTAGATAATCTTCAGTCATGATAGTCATATAGTGTTGTTAGCGTTCCCCGAAGGAGTGGGAGTTAGTCATTTTGTTTGGGTTTCTATATAATTAATATGACATTACAATTATACTCTGTGGTGTTACTTATTTTACAAATGAAAGCGAAGTTACTGAATTATCAAACAGGTGCTTCTTTATTCTCAGAATAATGTTTTTGTGTAGCTATTCTGGTGTATAATTGTTCAGAAAGCTGGTACTTCAACTCACTGTGACAAAAACCTAGTAACCTTTGTAAAGTAGATTCGGCTTCCTTCTGAGCAAAAACAGAGCCCTTAAAGTCAAGTTTACTGGCAAAGGCAGGGTGCAGGATACAGCTGCTGTGATGAGGCAAAAATGTCAAGCTGTTTATAAAGATGCAAAACTCTTAAAAGAGCTGAATTTTCAAACAATTGATTTCGCCTCACTCCCTCCACACAAAAAACATCCAAGAAGGCAGGCGATCACCATTTCTCCTACACATAAAGACAACAGAGGAACAAGAGTTGGTTATGGGGTTTTGGTGCTTGGTGAGGACTTCCGGAGGTTCAAACAGCAACTCCCACCACTGGCTTTATAGGATCATAAATTTCAGTGTTGATGATGGGATTTTGTTGCTCTTGTATGTTTGAGCATAGCAACATCACTTACTGATGGAAACCCACAGTGCAACATATAGCAATAGAGAATTTATGATCTAGTAATTTTAGGTCTAGAAGGAGAAAAGACCTTTAAGAACATCTTGGAAACTTTTAAAAACCCTGTAATTAGGATAATTATATACAAAAATAATCTAAAATTATGACTAATGGGAATGACTAATGACATATGACTAATAGGAATTTATTAGCCCAATTTATTTGAGGAATTCACCAGGAAAGTTTTTTTCATAATTTAGCTACTTTGGAAAGAATTGAAATTTTGGAGCTATGCTAGAATTTTCCTTTAATTTTACAGACAGATGTCTTTAATATAACAAGCAGGTACCCTCTATTTTCCCCAGCAGCTCTTAAAGTGCAGGGTCTCCATGGACATTTGATATGTACACAGATTTTGCACTCACAAAAATGGTGGCCACTTCTGAAAGTTTGCCCTCTATGGCTGAGTTCTGCTTCCAAGACTTCCTTTCTACTAAAACTTTGAATAAGGAATAAGATGGAGCATTTCCTTTCCTAATTTTTTTTCTTAACTATACTGTTGTCTTCACATCAGAGCTAGTCTATTTGTCAATATCAAAACCTTCTGTGGGAAATCCCACATGAAGAGCAATTTCTAAGAGTTACTAAAGAAATGAAAACTGTGTTAAAAGAGCTGAATTTTATTAACTGGAAAATATCACACTGAAAAAAAGTACGATAATTTAAAAAAAATTCTTATGAACACAAAATTGTATTAATTTTAAAATTGCTTTTTATAGAACTGAATTCCTACAGAGTGGGTTGGGATGGGAATTGGGCTTACTCTGCCAGTGAAAATAATTCAGAATAACTTTTATGTCCTCTAGGAAGGCTCAGGATTAATTTACATATTGTTTGATGTGCAGTTTAAATTTGGATAAGAGAAAATGTTGCTTAATCAAACCTACTGTAAAATATAAGATGAAGAACAAATTCCCAGGAACAGATGAATACTTCTTAGGTAGTCCTTGCTGTCAAAAGATATCTAATTTAAAGACTTCTTCTTTATTAATGGTGCGTTCACAATTAAATTACTTAAGAAGCTTTATTAGATTACAGTGCTGGCCTGGATTTTCTGTGGTTGGCCTCCAGTGAGTATACTGCTTTATCTTTCTTATAGCATTTGCAGTAGTGAACGCTATAGTTGAGGTTACATATACAATTCTTACAGCCCCTTGTTCTCGTATGTTCATAACTTTCCAAAAATGTTTCCTGTGGGACTGAAACTTTTCATGCTGTGTTGTGTTTGTTTTTTGAAAGTCTTACTAAAGAAAGTGAGAAAGTGAAATATATTTACTCAGCTTAAAGAAATTTATGGGATTTTTATTGCTTACTAGGGACCTGAGCTTGCAAGATGCTGGGAGTTCAGCTTGCTCAGCAAGCACCTTGTGGGATCAAAGCCCAAAGCCTGAAAAAGGACTGAACAAAACACATTATATGTGCCGGCACCTCTGAGGAAAACCCTCTCTGTTGAAAGTGGGGGAAGTAAAAGGAGAAAGTGTTCAAGGCATGGATTCTCAACCTGGGGGTTGTGACTCCAACAGTGGTCATGGCAGCCCTCCTATTTATATGGCTAGATTGAAGGGGGAGTCCTCAAAACTCTTTCCTGGTGTACTGTGGGGTCATGGTATGAAAAAAATGTTGAGAAATACAGTTGAAAAATTACTTCTGAGCATACTCTGTGGGTATCTACTAAATGTTAACAGCTTATAACAAGGCCAGGGGCTGTTGCTCAGAGATTACTGCTAGCCTAGGATGTATTGTAAAATGTCTCAGCAAAACACAGCTGCATTTTTTTAAAGCAAATTCTGGGAAATGTAATTGTCCTTTCAATTTATTAGTATTTTCACTGTAGCAGTTAGCATGGGCTAGGATTTATCGATTCACTGAACATAGCCTTCTTCCATTTGTATAGGTCCATGGAAGGAACTTACTATCCATTGATTATGACAGAAACATCCGCACAGAGAAAATATATGATGATCATCGGAAGTTTACACTGAGAATAATTTATGATCAGCTAGGACGTCCTTTTCTTTGGCTACCCAGCAGTGGGCTTGCTGCTGTCAACGTTTCTTATTTCTTCAATGGACAACTGGCTGGACTTCAACGCGGTGCTATGAGTGAAAGAACAGATATAGATAAGCAAGGCCGAATCATATCCCGCATGTTTGCTGATGGGAAAGTGTGGAGTTACACGTACCTGGAAAAGGTACGTGGCTTAATTTAAACTACAGCAATAGTTACGAGGGCTGAATGCACAAAAGGTGTTAGGCTTTGTGACGCTGAGCATCACAGCGCCTAACTTTTAGGCATCTAGAAATCACTGGATTCACAAAGACTGGGTAAGGTGCCTAGGCTACCTATACAGTGAATGGAGAGAGAGAGAGGCACATTAGAGCGTGACTCACAAAAGCCAGGAAGCTAGGTGTGAAGTTCAGCCTAAACTAGCCAATAGGAGATGCCGACCAGAGGAATATGTGCCCCTCTTATGGAGACAGGCACCGAAGTCTGGGCTGCAGGAAGGGACCTGTCTATGTTAGCAATTCACAGCCAGGAACTCCGTTTGGAGTTAGGCCTTTATACAAGAAGCTGGAGGTGGGAGGAAACCAAGCCCAGTGGTTAGGGGACTCACCTGGGCTGTGGGAAACCCCCTGTTTGTGCCCCACCCACCTGAGGGGGAGAAGGGATTTGCTATCTCTCAGGTGAGTGCTCTAGCCACCTGGCGGATGTGGGTCTCCCTAAGTCTCTCCAGAGCAGCTTCAGGAGAGACTGATGGAGCTCTCCATTAGAATGCCCTCACTACTGGGCTAAAAGTTATGAGGGATCTCTTCCTCCTCCCCCGACCAGCCCCAGCTGTTCCGTCACAACTTGCCTGAGAGATGGTGGGAGATGGTGGGAGATGGTGGGAGACAGGTGCTCAGATGCCTGAAGGGAGGCAGCAGTGCACATGTAAAAAGGCAGAAACGTAATCTTCTATTTTCGTTTTACTGCAAAAACTTAGGGATCAAATGTGTTTATGCACCTACAAGATTAGGTGGGAGTTTTGTACATTGTAATGTTGCCCAAACTGGGACTTAGGCACCTAAAACAGGGACTTAGGCGCTTAAAGTCTTTTGTACATTCAGGACAGAGACTCTGCTATTGCATACATATACATGACCTAGGATTCTTAGTGTTCCCACAGTTAAAAAGTCTTTTGTGCCAGATCTCTGAATTTTTTAGTTATTCAATTAATCAAAGGAAATACTTTGTTCATGGTTCAGCTCTTCTGATAATCCATAAAATAGAATAGGTCATCATATAATAGCATGAACTAACAGGATGAATTTTACTATTTTAAAATGCATGACTAAGCCTGACAGAACATCCCAGTAGCTGCAGATATCTCATCTCTAATCATTATTTATTAAATGAAAATATGGTAATTCATTTCTATTTAACCTAATTTAAATCACTTTGATCTTGAGAGTTTATCTAATGTTCCCTAAACCCCCTCCCTCCCAGTGTATTGTTTTAGGTATGCTAGAACAGTTCTCTGCTAACTTTCTTCACACATGTTTTACAGTATTCAGTGTAAATTACAACTGCCAGTGGAGATATAAATGAGGGCATTAAACTCACTTTCCCCAAAACAGTAAAGGAAGAGGGTAGAAGAGGTTGATACAATGTTCCTTCCATTTCCTTCTCAGGATTGATCTTTTTTTCAAAGAGGAAAATTTACTTATCACAGATGGTGGCAATATAGTCATATTGTTGGGCAGCATTGTGCCTTAGATGTATTCGGATTTTATTTATATTTTTTATTATTGTAACACTGAAACCTATTCAATAAATTCTTGATTTAAAAATTTGCCTTTTTCCCCCATAAGTTCAGAAAGTGAAAGAAATGGAAAGACAGTAAAAATATATAATCTTTTGTCTTTTTATTTTTGTAATAGTCCATGGTACTACTGCTTCAGAGCCAACGGCAGTACATCTTTGAGTACGATTCCACAGACCGTCTCCAGGCTGTCACCATGCCTAGTGTTGCTCGGCACAGCATGTCCACTCATACATCTATTGGCTACATTAGGAATATTTATAACCCTCCTGAAAGCAATGCTTCAGTGATTTTTGATTACAGTGATGATGGGAGGATTTTGAAAACATCTTTTTTAGGAACTGGTCGACAAGTCTTCTACAAGTACGGGAAACTATCCAAGCTGTCTGAAATTGTTTATGATAGCACTGCAGTTACTTTTGGATATGATGAAACTACTGGAGTTCTGAAAATGGTTAACTTACAGAGTGGCGGCTTTTCTTGCACAATCCGGTACCGTAAAATTGGTCCACTGGTTGACAAACAAATCTACAGATTTTCTGAAGAAGGCATGGTCAATGCAAGGTTTGATTACACCTATCATGATAATAGCTTTCGGATTGCTAGCATCAAGCCTATAATAAGTGAGACTCCTCTTCCTGTTGATCTTTATCGTTATGATGAGATCTCTGGCAAAGTAGAGCATTTTGGCAAATTTGGAGTCATTTATTATGATATAAATCAAATAATTACTACAGCGGTGATGACACTGAGTAAACACTTTGATACCCATGGGCGTATTAAAGAAGTTCAGTATGAAATGTTCCGATCACTCATGTATTGGATGACAGTCCAGTATGACAGCATGGGAAGAGTAACAAAGAGAGAACTGAAGCTTGGACCTTATGCCAACACAACCAAATATACCTATGATTATGATGGAGATGGGCAGCTCCAAAGTGTGGCAGTAAATGACAGACCAACCTGGCGTTATAGTTATGATCTGAATGGGAATCTTCATCTCTTGAATCCAGGGAATAGCGTACGGCTGATGCCGCTACGCTATGATCTAAGAGACAGGATTACACGTCTGGGTGACATGCAGTACAGAATTGATGATGATGGGTTCCTATGTCAACGAGGCTCAGATATATTTGAGTACAACTCAAAAGGTCTCTTAACAAGAGCTTACAACAAAGCAAGTGGATGGAGTATTCAGTACCGTTATGATGGGTTAGGGCGAAGGGCTTCTTGTAAGACTAACTTGGGACACCATCTGCAGTACTTTTACGCTGACCTTCACAACCCAACGAGAATGACACATGTTTACAATCATTCCAATTCAGAAATTACTTCTCTATACTATGATCTACAAGGCCATCTGTTTGCAATGGAAAGCAGCAGTGGAGAAGAATATTATGTTGCCTCCGATAACACAGGTACACCACTGGCAGTATTCAGTATTAATGGCCTCATGATCAAGCAGCTTCAGTACACTGCATATGGAGAGATATATTATGATTCCAACCCTGACTTTCAATTGGTCATTGGATTTCATGGAGGGCTGTATGATCCTCTGACCAAGCTGGTTCATTTTACTCAGAGAGACTATGATGTTCTAGCTGGGCGTTGGACATCGCCTGATTACACAATATGGAAAAATATTGGTAAGGAGCCTGCTCCATTCAACTTATACATGTTCAAGAGCAACAACCCTCTCAGCAATGAACTTGATTTAAAGAATTACGTAACAGGTAAGAACTCATTAGCAGTTGTTTTCTAAAAGGTTTTAGTGCAAATTTCTAAAGTTTAGAATTTTGTGTTGGAAAAAGAAATAGATCAAACTTCTCCATTCCAGGACTTTCCTTCCGCTGTCTCCTCATCCACCTGCAGAACCCTTCTCCCATCTAAAAGCTAGGACCATTTTCCCATTCGGAGTATGAAAAGGACAACATAGTCTTGACATAGTCATAGTCACTCTTAGTTGTGACCCCCAGATTAAGAACCTATGAAAGAGAGACACACATGGTTATTAAATAAAGGGGAATCATTTTCAACTAATAATAAATAATAATATTTAGTTTTTATGTAGCATTTTTCACGTAGATTTCAAAGTGCTGTGCAACGGATGGTACCATTATCCCCACTTTGCAAAGGGGGAAGATGAAGACAGATGAAACTGAGTGCCCCAAGTCACCCAGCAGGTCAGTGACAGAGTCAGGAATTAGGACTCAGGTCTCCTGATCTCCGGTCTAGTGCCCTATTCCTTCAATAGTGTCCTCAGAATTACCTGCTGACTTTGTCCATGGGCACAACATGAATTACTACCAAGAGTGGCACTGATTAAACATTTACTTTCCCAATTCTGCCTTTAAACGCCAACCTATTTTTAGCTCTTGCTTTAAGAAAAGAACCTTAATGTTTTAAACATTGTTTCCTCTTGGAAGACGGAGGAACATCTGTAGTGTTAGGATGTGGAGACAATAAATCAGTTTAGATTGCATGTACTGGGTTTGGGTGACACATCTAACTTCCTCTCAATTACTACTAATTTGCCACTTAGTAGGATCACATAGTACTTGAACTAGCTGCAAACCATTTTTTTAAAAGAAAGGTAATTAAGATGTATTCAGGAGAAACTCTCTGAAAACTGAGTCTGCAGCATGTCGTAATTAAAAACCGCAGTACAATTTAAAAAACAAAAAACAGAGCTACCACAATTTTACTGGCAGCACTTCAAGAAAAGTTATATTATGACTGTTAGTTCTTTGTGACTGTGACTACATTGTGTGTGCATAATTTTTCAGGTTGCCCTTCAGTCGTTTTGCATTCTGAAGACACTAGTATTTGCTCTTGATACTGGGAAAGAATTTATCAGTGATCAAAGTATCTTGAATTCTTGAGGTCTAATTCTGTGGTCCTTAATTGAACAAAACTATCAGTGTCCGTCAGGGTTTGGCTCAGTTAATAACTGCACACTTTGGCCTCTAGTGATTAATTTCAGAAGCCCCCAAATCCAGTGGGTCCTGTCTCACTTTAAGAGATTTCATTGCACTCAGAAGATGTTATATTCATTTTCATTCATGCATCCACAGAAGAAATTCAGAAAAGATATACTAATTACTTGTACACTATGAACTTTTAATTCCACCAAAAAATGGTTTATTGCTAATGCAGATACGTGCTGTTATTATTGGATTCCCTGGGCTAAAAGACTATTCTTGGACAAGAAGTTGTTATATATGGAGTTAATTTTCATAAGTGAGAAATACATACAACCGTCATACACAGCCCTCTAGACATATTTACAGTTAACACCTGATGCTGATTTGCTGAAAGTTTTTTGCTGCGGAAAAGAATTTCTCCAGCTGGGTAACAACATCCTGTGAAGAACATTAGAAATAGAAAATAATGAACTACTAGAATGAGAGAGAACCTCCTCTTTATTGCCAAATGAGGACAGCTAAAGTAAATTGTTTGGGAGGTAACGTTATTCCATCTGATAACAAACTGAAACCGTGAGAAAAAGGAGTAATGGTCCTATGCTATATGTAGCTGAAGGGAAAATGTATAATGCATTGGAAGATCTGTACACATTTCTTTAATGTAACCAGGACAGAATCTGAAATTTTGTACTACGTTATTTGTTTCAGTATTTAGAGGGGGAAAAAATTTAAGCTACACATTCAAAACTTCTCCACCCACTAAAATTAGATTTGTAATGGCTCATTCCACCCCACCCCTAAAGGAGACTAGGAAAACAAGTTTGTAACATGGTCTGGATGTCAACAGATTCAAGCTCTGGCAATGAAGTGCAGGATAGGGAGTGAGTCTGACGCTCGCTGACATCAGTCCCCTCTCCTTTAAATCTGGGGTTTATTATTGTCATTCCAGCACGTCAGTTGATTTCTGCAGTCATGATAGCACATGGAGGAGAGAGGAAGTCTCTAAATCAGGCAGGAGAGCTGGTCAAAATTTTTCAAACAATTAAAAACAAATTTTTGAATTTTTTTCAATGAAACCCCAGAGCAAAAAGTTTTCATTCTCCCGCACCCTCCCCATTTTCAGAGAGAAAGGAGTAAGGGAGGGAAAAATTAGAAACATTTTCAATAAAAATGTTCACAGATTTTTTTTTTAATAAATCCAAAAGGCATACCTTTCCAAAACTTGCAAACTGAGTATTTTGAATACTTTTGGAAAAATTCTTTCAACCACTTTAGACATGTTGCTTAATGCACTGCTGGAAGATGTTCAGATTCTACCATGACGAGTGCAGGACAGGAACCTATATAGAATAGAACAGAACCATCTGGTAGTCAGGGTCCAAACCAGATAGAGCTTTTTTGGGAAAAACCAATACCTTGGAATTCACAAAAACTGACATTGGAGCAGAGGAGGAATGCTCCCTGTGAAACATCACTATGTAAGGCCTTGATCCTGCAAAGAGTTGTGCACTTGACTTGAATGGAGCTACTCACCTGTTTAAATCTTTGCCAGAGTAGGGCCTAAGAGGGGAACCACGTTTTGTGCCAGAGGAAGTTTCCAAGTGTTCTCACAAGCATTAATCCAGTATCACACAGAGTGTAGCCCCATTGTAGTAATCCAATCAAGAGATGACAGAGCTATGGGTAACTATGGTGAACTGTAGGAAATGTTTAGATCACTCATATATTGGATGTCAGTTCCATATGACAAGATGGAAACAGTAACCAGAGAGCTGATATGGAATCAGAAATAGAGGTCTGGAAGGAACCTCAAGATGTCATCTAATCCATCCACTGAGACAGGATTAAATATACCTGGACCATCCCTGACAGAAGTTTGTCTAACCTGTTCTTAAAAACTTCAATTGACAGAGATTCCACAACCTCTCTAGGTAACCTGTTTCAGTGCTTAACTATCCTTACATCTATAGGTCACTGGTGACTATTTATAATGTATTTAAAATAGTCATTCTTGCATCAGTTCACCCTGGAAGAGTACAATTGTGAGAGCTTCCAAGCAATAACAGGTTAGAAATTCGGAGGCCAAACTCTAGTTGAAATCAAGAGTTGAGGCCATAGATTCCCTGAGATACACATTACTCACCTTCATTTCTCACTCATGTATTTACTTTTGATTTTTAGATGTGAAGAGCTGGTTGGTGATGTTTGGATTTCAGCTCAGCAACATTATTCCTGGTTTCCCTAGAGCAAAAATGTACTTTGTGCCACCTCCATATGAGTTGTCAGAGAGTCAAGCCTGTGAAAATGGACAGGTATGCTGAAGTTCTTGGTGTTTTAAAGAGATTTTGTTGGTCTTATATTGTATTTGGGTATCATTTTAGGACTATAGACATAGGGTCTACAATAAATAGAGTGCACAATATTTGTTTCATAGTGATATGAAATTCAATATAGTCAGCTTTTGGAGTACTGAACATGCCATCTTTCTTACCAACCTAGATTATTACCATAATAGCAGCATCGTTAGTTCTTCGTATATATTCCCTTGAGTTGTTACTCGATTAACAATAGCAAATGGAAATCTCAACGTATAACTTACCATCTGTTCTATCTTTATCATTATAATCCTTATGCCTTTTATTTATGTTAATAAAAATATGGTTTATAATTATCGTACTATTAAAGAACAGTTTTACTCAATATTTTACAGGGAAAAATACATATTTTTTGTTTGTTTGGGGGCTTAATTTTTGGCAGGCTTGGGTTGTAAATTTTGGTGTTGCAACTAAAAGTAAACTGATGTTTACTTCTTTGCCTGATTAGGAAAGGCATATGCTTACACACACACACTTGAAATTACTTACCCAAATACTGGGCCAATTTCTAGTCTCAGAAGTCAGTGGAGTTATCCACATTTATAGTAATGTAACTAGTCTTAGAATAAAATTTTAAAAGCATCTAAGTGAATTAGGAGCCCAAGTTCTGTTTTCAAAAGTAATTAATTTTTGGCCTGCCCTACACCTAAAACTTACATTGCTCAGGGAAGTGAATAATTCACCCCCTGAGAGACTTAGTTAAACCAACCTAATCCACCTCTAGGGCAATTAAATTCTTCCATCGACAGACATAATGTCTCTCTTGAGAGGTGGGTTTACTACAGTGATAGAAGAACCCACAGCTGTGCTACTGTAGCATTCTAGTGTATCATGGAATCATAGAATATTAGTGTTGGAAGAGACCTCAGGAGGTCATCTAGTCCAACCCCCTAATCACAGCGGGACAAACACCAACTAAATCATCCCGGCCAGGGCTTTGTGAAGCTGGGCCTTAAAAACTTCTAAGGATGGAGATTCCACCACCTCCCTAGGTAACCCATTCCAGTGCTTCACCACCCTCCTAGTGAAATAGTGTTTCCTAATATCCAACCTAGACCTCCCCCACTGCAACTTGAGACCATTGCTTCTTATTCTGTCAACTGCCACCACTGAGAACAGCCTAGCTCCATCCTCTTTGGAACTCCCCTTCAGGTTGTTGAAGGCTGCTATCAAATCTGACCCCCCTTCTCTTCTGCAGACTAAATAACCCCAGTTCCCTCAGCCTCTCCTCGTAAGTCATGTGCCCCGACCCCCTAATCATTTTCATTGCCCTCCGCTGGACTCTCTCCCAATTTGTCCACATCCCTTCTGTAGTGGGGGGACCAAAACTGGATGCAATACTCCAGATGTGGCCTCACCAGTGCCGAATAGAGGGGAATAATCACTTCCCTCGATCTGCTGGCAATGCTCCTACTAATACAGCCCAATATGTCATTGGCCTTCTTGGCAACAAGCGCACACTGCTGACTCATATCCACATTATCCACTGTAATCCCCAGGTCCTTTTCTGCATAACTGCTGCTTAGCCAGTCGGTCCCCAGCCTGTAGCAGTGCATGGGATTCTTCCTTCCTAAGTGCAGGACTCTGCACTTATCCTTGTTGAACCTCATGAGATTTCTTTTGGCCCCATCCTCCAATTTGTCTGGGTCACTCTGGACCCTATCTCTACCCTCCAGCGTATCTACCTCTCTCCATAGTTTAGTGTCATCTATGAGTTTGCTGAGGGTGCAATTCATCCCATCCTCCAGATCATTAATAATCTGTGTAATAAAATGTGTAGATATACCCTAAGTTCTTAGGTGCCTATGTCTCACTGAAAGTCTACAAGACTTTTAAGTCACATTTTGAAAAGTGACTTAGGTTCCTAAGGCACATGGCACATTTTTACTCTTATATCTTCTAGGTCAGAATGTTCAGAAATTACACATAATCTGTTAATAAATTGGTTCCATTGGTTCTACAGACCCTCTTTAAAAGTTTTAGCTGATTGACTCCTGAATACTCTTGTGATGGGCATGCTGTAGATAACCAAGATAGATAAATCTGAATATATATACTATACAAATAGTGTATCTGAAAAGACAAATGCACAGAAAGTATTTTTATCTGACAGTCAATTCTATGGTATTTTGAAAATTGAGTCCTTTATGTTGGTTTAGGTAACTGCAATATGTATATGTATTGCTCTCTTTAGTTGGTTCACTGTACAGTGTATAGACCAGCAACAACAGTTTGAGTGGTACCTTCTATAGCTTATAGTTTTTTACAGCACCATTTCTCCTTGTTCTTTTGAATAAGGTATAAAATAGGACTTTGAGGTCAGCATTTTCAGGCTGTCTATACCTTATTTGTTTGTTTTTGCAGCTAATTACTGGAGTTCAACAGACAACAGAAAGACACAATCAAGCATTCATGGCCCTTGAGGGACAGGTCATCTCTAAAAGATTACATGCCAATATTAGAGAGAAAGCTGGGCACTGGTTTGCAACAACTACTCCCATTATTGGGAAAGGGATCATGTTTGCTGTGAAGGAAGGCCACGTAACAACTGGCATTTCCAGCATTGCCACAGAAGACAGCAGAAAAATTGCCTCTGTGCTTAACAATGCATACTACCTGGAAAAGATGCACTACAGCATTGAAGGAAAGGATACCCATTACTTTGTCAAGATTGGCTCATCTGACAGTGACCTTGTCACCCTGGCAATGACCAGTGGGCGGAAGGTATTGGACAGCGGAGTGAACGTTACAGTTTCCCAACCAACCCTCCTTATCAATGGAAGGACTCGAAGGTTTACAAATATTGAATTCCAGTATTCTACCCTGCTACTTAACATACGGTACGGACTGACCCCCGACACACTGGATGAAGAAAAGGCACGAGTGTTAGACCAAGCTCGACAGCGAGCCTTGGGATCAGCATGGGCCAAAGAGCAGCAGAAGGCACGGGATGGCAAAGAGGGCAGCCGCTTATGGACTGATGGAGAGAAGCAGCAGCTTTTGAGCACAGGAAGGGTTCAAGGTTACGAGGGATACTATGTACTTCCAGTGGAGCAGTACTCAGAGCTAGCAGACAGTAGCAGCAACATCCAGTTTTTAAGACAGAACGAAATGGGAAAGAGGTAACAAATTAACCTGCTGTCATCCTCTGCTGGATGAATCAGTAGTCACAACTGTTATCTCCTCTCCTAAGGAGATGAAGACCTAACTGGGGGCACTAGGCTGAGCTACTTTGGGATAGCGAGTGGCAAGAAAGCTCACATTTTTTGAGTTAAATGCTACTGTTCAAGTGATTAAAAACCACATCCTGAAGTGGACTAAAGCCAGACTGATAACTTTAACCATACAAATTAAAAAGTACCCCTAAAATATTACCCACTTGTTCTGGGTCTAAAGAAAAAAAAAAGAAATAAAAATAGAAAAAAGGCCTCATATTATATTACCTCACTCCATTCACACGTGAGCAAACTTTAAGAAATTCAAGAGGGCCACCTTCTCTAGACCAGCTGATGGAACAAAAATGATTCACACTGCTTGTTTGATAAATATTCAAGAGGTTTTCATTTAAAGCAAGATACAGGTGCATTTAAAACATGACTCTTGGGTGATTTGTGTGTAATAACTGGAGGAAAATGAGAATGCGAGGGAGAGACCACTGGAAATACTAAATTAAAAAATTATTTAAAAAATAACAAACCTGCACTTGCACTCAGACCCTGCATTTGTCTGGCCTGAAGTTTAATTTATTCAAAGAGGGCAGAGTGTAAAGTTAAATTTAAAATGGTGGCTATAATCACTACAAATAAATTTCATACTCTGTTTGTCTTTGAAGATTCCATTGTGAACAGTATAACACAGTTACAGGGTGTAGTTTGTTTAGATTCAGTAGTTTGTTGGTATCAGTTCCAGTAGAGCTGTGGGCATTGTGTTACACTATTGCAAATGGGCACCACTTCAGATCACCCTGTACATACATCAGCCAGAAGGCACAATCACTGTTTCAGATTTTAAAATTATTAGTGTGTTTGTTTGGTCGAGAAACTGAGACAATCACATTATGGTCACCACAAAAAATTAAAAAAAAAAAAAAAAAAAGCTAATAACTTTGGTACAAGAACTTTTTTGTAATATACATGTATGAATTGTTCATTGAGTTTTTATATTAATTTTAATTTGCTGCTAAGCAAAGAATAGAGACAGGCAAAGATAATTTATGGCAAAGTGTTTAAATTGTTTATACGTAATAAAGTCTCTAAAACTCCCGTGAATTATTTGTCTCCTATTGTGGAAATGTTTTGAGAAAGAAAATTGTGTAGCTGTGGGTCTGTCTATACAACCTATTACACATGCACCTTTTAGATGCAGAAATGGTGTGCGAGCATCGTACATTATACAAATTCTGTTAATATCCCTTCCTCTGGACTCCAGGTAAGCTATACATTCACCAGCAGCTCTGTTACACGTGTTAAACTGGCAGACATTTTTAAAAGTTTTTGCCGTGGAGCAGAACAAAAATAATTTGGGAAAAACAATGAAATACAAGTTATGTTAATAAAGCAACTGAAAAAGTTAGTGGCGGGGGGTGGGGGGGAACCCTACAGGCAGGTGTACAGATATAGGCCCCAATTCTGCAACTGGATATGTAAACCGCAAACAGAGCCATTCTACTCTCAATGACTCAATTTTAGAGGCAGGGCCATAATCCCTTTATTGCATCCTACCTTTACCAAGCCTGCAGCTGTTCGAATCTATCATTGTACAGACAATCTGACCACTACTGCTCCCATTTACATTGGTGTACATTGACTTAGTGAAGGTTTTTTCTCGACTTATGCTAGGGTATCTCTGAGCAGACTTTGTTCTAGTGACATCTTATTCAAGGTTGTTGCCCCATTGGTGAGACACCTGGAATCTGAGATCAGTGCCAGCCTTTTAGAAACTTTTCATTTAGCTCTAGTGGCTACCACTTCGGGGTTCTTAATTAGGGTTGCCAACTTTCTACTCGCACAAAACCAAACATCCTTGCCCCACCCCTTCTCTGGGGCCCCACCCCCTGCTCACTCCACCCACACCCCACCCCCGTTGTTTGCTCTCTTCACCCTCACTCGCTCATTTTCACTGGGCTGGGGCTGCGGGTTGGGGTGTGGAAAGGGGTGAGTGCTTCGGCTGGGGGTGCGGGCTCTGGGGTGGGGCCAGTGATGAGGGGTTTGGGGTACAGGAGGGAGCTCCAGGCTGGGGGGTGGAGCTGAGGGGTTCGGAGTATGGGAGGGGGCTTCGGGCTGAGGCAGGGGATTGGGGTTTGGGAGCGGATACAGGCTGTGGGCTGGGGGTGAGGGTTCCACGGAGGGAACCAGAAATGAGGGGTTCAGGGTGCAGAAGGGGGCTCTGTGCTGGAGCAAGGGGGGGTGAGGGATTTGGGGTGCAGGAGGGGGTGCTGCACTTGGTCAGGGGTTGAGGTGCAGGGGGTGTGTTGGCTCTGGGATGGAGCTGGGGATGCGGGATTTGAGGTGCAGGAGGATGCTCTGGGCTGGGACCGAGGGGTTTGGAGGGCGGGAGGGGGGAATCATGGTTGGGGCAGGGGGTTGGGTTGTGTGTGTGTGCGGGGGCAGGGGTGTAGGCTCCGGGCGGTGCTTACCGGAAGCAGCGGCATGGCTCCTACGCGGAGGCACAGCCAGGTGGCTCTTCACACATCCCCGTCCGCAGGCGCTGTCCCTGAAGCGCCCACTGGCTGTGGTTCCCAGTCAATGGGAGCTGTAGAGCCAACGCCTGGGGCGGGGGCAGGGTGCAGAGCCCCCTAGCTGCCCCTACATCTAAGAGCCAGAGGGGGGACATGCCGCTGCTTCTGGGAGATGCGTGGAGCCACTGGAGGCAGGGAACCTGCCTTAGCCCTGCTGCACCACCAACCAGACTTTTAAAGGCCCAGTCAGTGATGCTGACTGAAAGTGCCAGTGTCCCTTTTTGACCAGGCGTTCTGGTCGAAAACTACACACATGGCAACCCTACTCCTAATTCAAGTCCAAACACCTGCTCTTCATTCTATAAATAGTTCCAGATGGCCTGCATGGCCAGATTGTATATGGCTGACGGAATGCTGAAATGCATCTGAGCAATTCTGAAGCGGAAGCTTTACTGAGTTTTATTGTAAATGGCAATCATTTCCCTGAACTAAGACTGTTTATTCATGTTATGTGGAAGTTTAATTTTACTTTTGTGAAAGGCTGCAGAGAAGATATTGCTATTTCCACTGATATCAATGAATATACACAATTCATTATGTCCACTTATTAGGCCGCATTTTAAGAAGTGACCCAATGATTTCAGTTGCATTTTTTAAAAAAAAGCACACACACATTTTTGTCAACTGTCTGACTGCACCACTGCCACCCCACCCCCCAGACTGGTAAACATGTTATTGTCATTCTTTGCTTGTGCAATTAGCAAATTTCTTTGAAATTCAATTTTATTTTTGAGTACGCTTCAAATGACAATAAAAAGTGATTATCAATAGCCATATAAAACAGATTCACTCTGTTGATGAGAAACAGCCAGCCATGAAAATAAAGTTAAATATTTCTCTTATATGCAATAACAGGAGGAAAGTTTAAAGTTCCTCTCTAATGTGAAAAGAAAAGGAGTACTTGTGGCACCTTAGAGACTAACCAATTTATTTGAGCATGAGCTTTCGTGAGCTACAGCTAAGTGAGCTGTAGCTCACAAAAGCTCATGCTCAAATAAATTGGTTAGTCTCTAAGGTGCCACAAGTACTCCTTTTCTTTTTGCGAATACAGACTAACACGGCTGTTACTCTGAAACCTCTCTAATGTGACTAACCCTTTGCTTCTGAAGATAATAGAAGGAAGTTTGACAGTGTCCAGTTTCCTCCTGCTTTTAGTTTATTTTTGTGATTAGTCAGGAATCATCACAGGGTGAATTTAGAGATCAGTTCTACATTTGGGACTTTGGGCCTCTTTATAACCCAAGAGGTGATGTTCTTATGAGTTGTGATGGCAGTAGAGACCCTTAAGTTAATTGCAGGCTTGAATTCACTGTATTCAGTTGTGTTGGAAGCAAAACAATGTGACAAGTTGTGTTGTACCTTCAGCACTTGGCAAGGCATACATTTATTATCATATAAACATAACTAGTGTAGAATTCCCCTTTGCTGAATGACTTAGTACATATTTACTGTCTAAATGTGGGCTATTTTGTTTATATCACACTGACTGTTTGCCTGGCATGTTGGACTTGAAGCTTCATTTTATTAGTCCTTGTAGTCAAAAGTCAGATAAACAGGTGAGTTAAGCAGTGGGTAGCAGTTGTTGGAAGTTTACTTTGCCTTCAATGTAGATGATGGTTATTTCTGGCCTGCACTAATAGGTAGGAGTTTCAGTCCATTTTGTGCTATGGGATTGTTTCTGTGGTAAGGAAGATTTGAGGAGGGTGGGGAGGTGAAGGCTCCTTGCAATTCCTCCTTTATTCCGGTACTGAGCTCCTATAGATTTAAAAAGCAGAGTCAGTGATGCTTTATGTTATCCCTCTGCATTCTGATGAAGCAAAAGTGGTCATGATTACGGACAAGGGTTAGGAGCTATTTTATATTTAACTTCTAAGTGGGGAAGAGATGACTGTATCGTGCTGTCAGGGGTAGGACTCTGGCTCTGTTCTATTTTACTTCACTAATACAATTTGATAGTTATGAAGCATTGGCATTTCATTTAATGTGTGTTGATAAACATTTACCCAGAAGTATTTCTCATGCAATCATGTAACAAGAGGCGCTCTAATAAATGCCTCAGAGGAAGGTGACAGACTGAAGACAGCATTCTCTGAATTAATTTAAAGCTCTAGTAGACTCCCCATAATAGGAAGTACATAGGATTATTTTCATATCAAACATCAGACAGCTCTAGCTATGTACTGCAGGATATATTGCACATTTGAAGAGAACAAATTAATAGCCCCTAGGAATGTGGGATCTAGGCATCAAAACAGACTTTGGCCCACATAATTGATTAACAAGAGCTTTTATTGACACTATATGTCTGTCCTGAGTTGGTGTTACACAAAGAGTAATGAGTGCAGTGTAAGTGCTGTAATCAGCATTGATGACTTTACAAAGTTCTGGAAGTATGTTACCATGCACAATGGCTACTTGCTAGCTCTTTTCCATGTAATAACAATAGGGGAAAACTTCTAGTGTATTTTACTTTCCCATTAAAAAGTTTACTCTGAGTAAGTAGGACTTTGCAGACTTCACTCTCAGGAGTTGACTCATTCTAATTTCTGAGACAGAGACTGCATCTGCAGGGAGATTCCAAATCACCCTAAAACGTGTTACCTTCAAAAAATCTCCCATTTCTATGCTGAAATATTAAGATAGCTGCAACTGGCCCCAACTCCCTTCTGCCCAGTGCTTCTCCACCTAGTGGTTCATAAGTACGGCTGATTGGAAAATGTTACAAAAGCCATTTAAATATTAGCCAAATAAATTATGATCAGATACTATTCACCAGTTTCTCTTTAGATATTCTGGGTGGGGTTTTCAAACGCATTTGCGTAACTTAAGAAAAGCACAGATCCTGTTGATTTTCAGTAGAATTTTTCCTGAGTGTTTTGGGTATTTTGAAAATGCCACCCTTTTATAGCACCTAGTCCACTGGTACCCACTCAGCCTCCAAATAAAGTCTTTGAAGTGGACTCATGGGAACCTCAGGCTCCTCTTTCCTTCCCAGACAAGCAGATAATGCCACTCAGAATTCCCAGAGACAGACCAGAGGTTACCAATATGCCTGCATTCTTAGCTCAACTGACTCTTCTTATCCATTGACTATTCTGTTAAAGGCCACATAAGTCCATTTCAAAGCATCTCTCTCTCATCCCACCCACGCTGTTAAGCTTCTTCTCATGTTTCCTGAAGAATCACTACCATGTCTAAGGATGTGTCTTAAGACTGCTTGCCAAGACCTCTGCAAGTTATACAATTGCTTACAGAAATCTAATATCCCAAGGAACTCGAGCATACAAATAAATAGTCCTTCCCATGTCAATGACTGTTTTGTAGGGAATGTCTAAATCACGCCCTTAGATTCTTAGCCAAGAAAAAAAATTCTGTGCCCTTCACACAATAAAGAGCCCTAAACTTCCACTCCAGAGACTTACTGTCCAGCCTTGGCTCTACTTTTTTCGACAATTTACTCTCTGTCCTAGAAACCAGGGAGAGGAGGCAGTTTTCATTCCTCCTCCAACACTGCCACTAATCAAAGGGGTCTCCTACAATTTCAGCAATGGCAAAGAGATATTGAAAATGAGAAGTGGGAGAACCTCAAGGGTGTGGCACTCTGGTTTGGTTTGGTTTGGATAGGCATGCTCAGGTGATTTCCAGACTTTACAATATAGAGTCACCACTTCTCAAGCTAAATGTGAAGGGGAACTGGGTGGTTATCTACTTGGGCAGGATCAGTCAGAACGCTGGCTCCTCTGCGGCGGTCTTTATGGTTTCCCCACTTCCCTTTGCTGAGCCTCCTTGTTCTAGTCTCCCCTCCGTCCTTCTACAGTCCCTTTACTTTCCCCGTTGTCTCTCACCACGATGCCATCTGATATATGTCCATCCCCTCATACCTCTTTGAGGGTTCTCCATTCATATCAGCCTCTTTTTGCTACCGCTCCCCTACTTTCTATTAGGTTAATCACCACCCCATAAGTAACCCTAACACCAAGGCTGGAGTGGAGCAAATCCTGTTCCTACTGGGGGAAACAAATTTAAGTAATCACATTTCACTCTCCCAGGTTCCTCCGTTACACTGTCCCAACTAGACAAACCTGCCTTTACATTTCCTCCACTTAAAATGCACTTGGTCATGTGCCAGACTAAGGATACCCGCTTCACAGAAGTCTTTGCTCCCAAGCCTGCTCTCTCAAAATTCAGTGCACCGCTGGGTGTCACAGGCACTCCCTTGCCAGGCACAGGCTGGCCTCACTCTTCAATAAGTATGAATATTAATTGGCTCCCGTCTGGTATATCTGCAGACAGCTATGAAATGGTTACCCATTTGAGATGCAATCCAGCTGCACACTGTGGCTCAGCTATCCCCAGTGTCCCAGACATGCTGAGACAAAGTCTGCTCGTATTGAGAGGTGCCTTACTCTGCAGCTAGCCTCATAGATATCAGTGTGACTATGCCTGAAGAACAGTACTCCTCAATGTGAGTTAGAGGATCACAATCTGACCTGTTGTTGAGACCAAACGACATGCAAACTGCAAATACACAACTGTGTGGCACATGCGTCTGCTTTGACTTTTCAAATCCAAAACTCAAAGGGTGGTGAGTCAAGGTTCTGCTGCACTGTAAACTTCAAAGCCCAAGAATATAGTTCTGTTTTGTGCGACTGGTACAGTAAGGTGGAGAGACAGTGTTTAAGAACGTTTCCTTAACTGAAAGAGTAGTAACTTAGATTTTTATATATATATATATATAACCAAGGAATTCTACAGGTCTAATTTTGCATTTTAGCTTCAACAAAGGAGAAGTCAGTTTTGCTTTTCTGGTTTTCATGTATTAGCACAGTGAATAGGCTGGGCCATGGTTGTGAAAACTTAGAACGTTTGATTTCAAAAGCCACCTGCTAGCATTACTTTCTCCAAAGTTATGGAAACATTTAAACTTTGATTTTAAAATCAAAATTGTGTCAACCTCAATGTGATAGTGTCCCGTCAGCTGCCTGTGGAATTTACAGCTTTTTTTCCCCTCCTTGAAGCTGTACCACCACCCTAAAGCCACATGGTGGCAGTTTTGTCTACAAGATGTTCAGCAAGTCAGGGGCCTGTTTTTTGTTTTGTTTTGTTTTTTGATAGAATGAAAAATAGGCATTTTAAACTTCTGGGTTGCAGCCTGTAATAAGACAAAGGCAGTGGATCCAAACACCCCTGATATTTGAGAGAAAAGAGTGTGGAGAAGGAAGCATTTAGAGCCATATTTCTGTTTTATTCAGGCGCCTTATTTTCTAATGGCTGAACCAATAGTAGATCAACCCCCGGATCAGAACTTCCTATCCATCAATTAGTTTGAACAGCAGGGTGAGGGGGATACATAGGGTTCAGTATGTATCTGAAGAATGTCAACAGGCTTGGCTACCTTAGGACTGTTTCTGTAGTATACCTTCATTAATATTGCGTAAGAAGAGCTCTGGTCTCTATGGCGTCCTCAGGATCCCTACTTCCTGTAAATAAATACTACTGTGACAGAGTGTGATACTGCTTCCCTGCCCAAGAGACCGAACTAGTAACCTCCTCTGAGGTCTTTCTGGGTTTGTTGGTCAAGTGGGCCTAAGTTAATAAGTAAGCATCAAACTTCCCGAAAGATCCAAGTGCATCACATCTGGCCCTGGGAAGCAAGAGGTAATTTACAATTCAGTGCTCTATGCTACTGCATGTCTTGTGCCCACCAGACTGATTCTCTTGTTAATAGTCTAGCAAATATTTCTAAA
This sequence comes from Lepidochelys kempii, assembly GCF_965140285.1. Classification (NCBI taxonomy): domain Eukaryota; kingdom Metazoa; phylum Chordata; order Testudines; family Cheloniidae; genus Lepidochelys; species Lepidochelys kempii. The sequence goes on from NC_136387.1 coordinate 29,235,009, forward strand.
GGATATATTAAGCGTAGATCAAACATACAAGAGTGTTCAACATTAAGTTTTGTGATTTCCAAGCTAGGAAATTTGGAAGGTAAGGTCCCCACAACATTTTCCACTTCATCACCTTGTGCATCTGAGGGGCTTTCACTATCTAATCACAGCAGGCTCACTCACCTGAAGGGACACACCCTCACTCTGGCAAAGAGGAGACTAATTAGCTACTCCTGGCCTGTTCAACACCAAGGAGGCAATGTAAAAAAAACAGTACTTTTTTGTTCATTTAAAGTTAAGATTTTTCTGTACATTTTTAAAATTTACATTTTTTTGTACATTTTGTAAACTTTTGTATAACCTGCAAGGCTTGTTCTGTGGAGGGAGTTAAAAGGGAAAATCTGCCCCAGGAAGGGGTGGTGAACAGGAAGTGGGCTGTCTTGCCTTGCATCTAATGGCTGATACAGGAACCCCAAGCATCACTGCTCCCAAAGCTACAAGACCCAGCTGCAGAGTAATGTGCCCTACAAGGAGGGGCTTGAGTAGACCCCATTTACACTAAGCCCAAAGGGCTGACCCAGGAAGACTTCCTGAGTTCCAGGTCACCCTTACCTCTCTTGATTTTCCTATGGACTCTCCTCTCCCATAAAAGAAGAAAAAGGAGAGAGGACTATTCTTTTGTTTGCCCCAAAAAAACCCTTGGGTACCTTCTCTCCCTGGCTTCAAGGATAGAGAATTGTCTAAAACAATGGTAGGGCCATGACTGGGGAATAAGCCCCTGGAGTGGAAGTTTGGGCTTTTTATTGGGTGAAGGGCACAGATACTGTTTTCTCGTCTAAGATTCTCAGGGCTTGATTTAGGCATTCCCTACAAAGCCAGCGCAAGGACCTGAAGCGGGGTCTGGTGGGGACCCCTGCTGCCCACACACATACTAACCTAGTATTTATTTTAACTAGGTGGAGCTGTGCAAAGGGGTCTGGATCACTGCCCATAGCAGCACGTTAGTCTGAGACTTCTCTTGAGCCAAAACCTTTTTAACAATTTAACTTTCCCTTCTTCAAAGAAGCAATTGGGGGTGGAGGTCCCAGCTGAGTTCAACAGAAAATGTGGAATATCGGAAATTGGGACCATGTGGCTTGGATGAGTTACCCATTTAGTACAATAGCACCACTGCCAGTTGGCATTACCAGGTGCTTCAGTGGAATATGAGAGAAACACTGTAACCGGCAGCTATAGAATAATCTGCCCATAAGGAGAGTTTCTTCCTAACCCCATTCATGTGTGTCCTGAAGTAGGAGGGTTTTTCTTTTTCACAATTTAGTTATTTTAATCTTTACTCCAAAACTGGTCATGTGGCTTTTCTGTATATGTAATCCATCCTTGGTGAATCATACTGAAATCTATCTCAGTGGTACTAAGTTCCATGGGCTCAGTGTGTAAAGTAATATTTTAAACGGATTTTAAAAATTGTTCAATATCAAAGTTATTGAGGCTGTTCAAACATCATTTTGCCCTCTAAACCTCTGAGCTATAGGATCTACAGCTTTGTTGTTTTTCAAAGCATTGCCCCTCAAAAGCATGTCAGAAATGACCTCACTACATCAGAGTCCCAATTGGTGGCCTGATGTCTATGATTCTATGTCAGTGAGAAATACCGCCTGCTCCCATTCCAGTAGGATGGATGCCTATATGTGCTTAATAGGGCTGGATAGCCTTCCTTCAGAACATCTCTGACACACACACACAAATAGAACATATAAGGACAAGAATAGAACTCTATACAGTTACCTTGGCCAGTAATCCATCGTTCACAGCCACAGAGGTAAAGGATGGAAGAGAACCGTTAGATAATCAAATCCCTCCCCCCTGCACTTGATCTTTGTCAAAAGCCCTAGAACAGCAACTTTAACCACCAGCCTGTCAGAGAAGAGGTGCCTCACTGCTTTGGAACAACCAGTCAGAACTCTATCCTGGCAATTTCATCTCAGAACATTTGTTATGATTAAAACTTTATTTAAAAATTCTATCAGAGCATCTCCTGAGGGCCTGGTTAACACAAGATCACTGCACTTAGCAGGGTTAGATATGTGGTTCTGAGCTTTATGTCTGGAATACCCTAAAGCAATGATTATTTCATTACTCCTACCAATAGAGATGTTCACTAGTATTTAACTGACATCCATGAATTCATCATACAACACCATTTGCAATGAGTTTCATTAGAATTTACAGAAATCCGTTACACTAACCTGGCTAGTCTAGTGAATTTATATCAGTTTATGTGTTTCATGTTGGGTCTGATATATGGTATATACAGAATAACCTACAGTCAGAGCCTACCTGAAGTCTGCTCCGTTAATATTGAGTCAAGTAATGAAAAAATATCTTTCAATCTTAAGGCTGGGGGGTAAGTGGAAGCTAGAGCTGAATTCCACTCTGGTTCTGGCAAACTTGTCAGAGTTTTGCAATGACTAACTTGCCTTGTCTCTATTTGAAAGAGTGAGGGGCCAAACCCAGAACCATTTATCCAGATCAGCCACATTATTCCCCATCCTCCTCTTCTGAATTTGAGAGACTTTCAGTTGAATGAGACCCAAATCCAAACCGCTCCTAGTCTTGGTTTTGCATAACTTACACTTCATGTACTAAGGTGTGGCACAGCCATCATGCACTTTCGGCTATCACTATTGAATAATTACAGGTAATAATGAGAGATTGGCGCATCAGAGATGTTCCTAAATTTCCCAGGGTTGTTGAATATTTATTTGTGTAGTTTTCATGTTCACACAAGACACAGAATCAGATTTTGTTCTTTGTTACATGGATGTAAATCTAGAGTAATTATATTGATTTCATGGTACTCAGATACCTAGCTAAAATCTGGCCTATTATGTATGCAATCATAAGCAGAGATTTTACCAAGATATAGTAAGGTACTATCACTGTACAAAATATTACAATAAGCTTTATCATTAGTATTTTAAAGAATCGCCTCTCAAAATTAACCACTTTATAATGACTTTTCTATAGAAGGCACATCCTCTCTCCACTCTGCTAGGTGGAGTGATACCAAACAGGGAAATGCCCAGACCATGCAAAAGAGGGTCAAGATGATAAGACCCTTAATTTTAAAGTAAGCCTGTTATATAAAGATATGAGGGAAAGTATGAGCTTTCCTGGTAGTCCCAGTGGAGGTATTACCTGCGACTATGGCCCTCTCTCTCTCTTTAATTGCAAGTGATCAGTCTTTAGACAGCCACTTCTTCTCTTGACTGTTTAATATTTGTAACTCAAATGCTTGAATAATTTTCAACAGCCTAAATAAAAATATTTGCCCGCAACCGGATTTTGCTTATATGTCATCACTTTATGGCATGATCTTAGCAGTGCTCTACTCATCTAGAGTCTTTTTCTGGAAAAACAGGGTAGACAAGACTTGAATTTCTAATGTAAAAAATGACACCCCTTTCAGACTTTTTAAATAAGTCACAAAGAATCAAGTCAGGACACATTTACCTTTTTTTCCTTTGTGCTACAGTGAGGAATTAAGCAGCCTCACATTTTCTCCCATGTTTATGGTGTTTAGCCTGAAGGGCAAGGAAACTGAGAAGAGGGGTAATATGAAATTCAGAACAATAACAATTAGAAAAGGCAATTGTCCACAAAGAGATTAGAAAAGATAATGCTTTGTTAATTGTCACTAGAGGTGGACAAAGATTTTGGTCCAAAACATGCAGGTTTAGTGACACTGAAAAGTTTTGAGAAGTTGTGTAGGTTTTGCCAAATTGTTTTAGTTAAAAAAAAAAATTGAAATAATTGAAACATTGCATTTTGAACTTCTTGTAATGTTTCAATTTTTCAGTTTGAAATGACTGTTTCAAAATTTCCTTTAATTTTATTTTAATCATTCAAATATTTTAAGATGGTCCAAGTGAAATATTCCGATTTTATGAAAACAAAACATTTTGTTCAAACTGAAAAAAACTATTTTCAATTTTTTGGACTTGCCAGCAAACTGAAAAATCCATTATTCAGACTGCACTGATTGCCACACAGTCGTCATTAATAGCCCACCTAGAAACAGCATGGACTCTCCTCAGAGAGCTAGAACAAGTATCTCACTAGGAGACAAGTTCTGTTTCTGATGGAGTCAGTGAAGCCTGGGTAGGCACAAATAGTAATCTGGGCTTCATTCTCAGTAGGAGTTGGGTAGCCAGGGTGGGTTTCAAAGCTGTGTATTGGTGCACCCATGGGCGGCAGGTGAAGCTTCCCCTTGGGAAGGCTAGCCCCCTGCCCCGCCTCTTCTGGCTGAGGCTACATCTCCACTTGTTGCTCTCAGTCCTCCCATGACCCTGGCCAGGAGCAGGAGGGGGAGGCTGACAGCTCGGTCAGGAGGATGTGGGGGCTGAGAGCTCAGCCTTGGCTGGAACCTCACCGGAGCTCTCAGCCTGGAGCCCCTCCCCCATTCCACCCCTTCCGCTCGCAGCCCCACCCGTGGCTGCACCCCATTCCACCTTTTTCCCTGCAGTCCTGCCCCCATTCTGCCCCTACTTCACCTCTTTGCCCCGAGGCCCCTCCCCCCGCCCCACTGCTGCCCTAAGATAAGAAAAGCTGTGCCCCGTCACGGCCCCAGGGCCACAACAAGGAGTGAGAGCTCCTCCAGCCTTGTAGCCGGGGAGGGGGGGAGATTTTTCTGGTGGCCCCAGCTACTGTCCCTCCCCCCACCCCCCGGGTGGTGCAGGGTTTGGGGAGGCTTAGCCTCCCCCAGCCTCCATTACACTCTACCCATGGCTGCACCCAAGCAGTCAGAGAGATGCTGACGCCATAGAGCTGAAGAACTCTAAGAGGGGTCCTAAAGATCATTTTCGAAGCACCCAGGGATACCCAAAAGTTAAGACACAAAATAGGTACAACTAAGCCAGAATATACAACATTAAGTGCTCAGGGAAAAGTTCTGCACGGACTGGCTGTTTCAGCCGGCCATTCAGCACACAGGCTAAGGACACATCCTAGATACAATTATTTTACGGTGAGTTTATAGGATTAATACAGGGAAGCGTAGGCACCTGCTTCTTCCTTTGCTGGAGGGTGCTCAACCCCCGCCCCCACTCCACCCCTTCCCCAAGCCTTCCCCACTTCTTCCTGCCCCACCCCCACTCCACCCTTTTCCCCAAGCCGCCACCCCTGCCCTCTCTCTCCCCCCTCCCCAGTACCCTCAGCACACCACAGAACAGCTGATCATGGCAGGCGGGAAGTGCTGGGAGGGAGGTGGAGGAGTTGATCGGCGGGGCCGCTAGCGGAGGAGCTGGCTGCCAGTGGGTGCTAAGCACTCGCTAATTTTTGTCCGTGGGTGCTCCAGGGCTGGAGCACGCATGGAGTCGGCACCTATGCAGGGAAGGAGGAGGAGAGTCAGGACTAAGGCAATAGTTAGGAGGATGTGGAAAGCCCTAGGCCAGTGTGTGGTTGGGAGGGGAGTTACAGTGACTGCCTCCATCTTGACTCACATTGGAGACCGAACCCACAGTGCGAGTCTCTACAGCTCAAGTGGCAGGCTATGTTGAGGAGGGTTGCGACAGACTCACAACCTCTGTGGATCGGGCACAGAGGAGGATATACAACACACACTGACGCACAGGCATTGACTCCGAGGGTGCTCTGAGGCTCAAGCATGCATGGAGGAAAAAATAGGGGATGCTCAGCACCCACCAGTCACAGCTATTAGGCAGGGCTGCCAATGAGCTGTTTGGCAGCTGGCAGGAGCCCTTGGGGGAAGTGGGTGGATCGGGGTCAGGAAGAGGCAGAGCAGGGCCGGAGTGGGGGCACCCACCCAGAAAAATAAGTCAGCACCTATGCATTGATGGGTGGGTTACATACTGCAGGGAGTTTCAAAACAGCCCTGAGACAATTTGGGGAATCAGTCCATGTACAGTTTAACTTGTTTGATACTAGAGCCGGGATCAGCAACCTTTGGCATGTGGCTCATCAGGGAAATCCGCTGGCGGTCCGGGACGGTTTGCTTACCTGCAGCTTCCGCAGGTTCGGCCGATCACAGCTCCCACTGGCCGCGGTTATCCATTCCAGGCCAATGGGGACTGCGGGAAGAGGTGGCCTGTCCTGCGTCACTCCCCGCAGCCCCCATTGGCCTGGAACAGCAAACTGTGGCCAGTGGGAGCTGCGATCCGTCGAACCTGTGGACGCTGCAGGTAAACAAAGCATCCTGGCCCACCAGCAGCTTTCCTTGACAGGCCACATGCCAAAGGTTGCCGATCCCTGTACTAAAGACTCTATGTCAGACTGCAAACTTCATTTTCAATGCGGGACTTGTCTGCTTTCTCTGTTGTCTTTTTACTTCCCTATTGGATTGAAATTCCAAAGGATGGGGACACAGGGCTAACAATGGAGGGTTGTTAAACCCTCAAGGTCCTCTACTCAAATGGAAAACCTCCTTGGACAATAAGTTGGCTTCTGTCCAGCAGAACCAGCCTGCTAATTGAGCTGGTAACTAAGCAACAGATCACCTTGTGAGGGACTTTGATCACCTGACAAAAGGGACTGGAGGTTATAAAAGAAAATGTCTTTCATATTGAGAGAGAGAGAGAGAGAGAAGAACCCAAAAGCAGACAACTGGTTGCACAAGCAAGTGGAGACTCCATGATCTGGGGGAGAAACCACAAGGAAAGAAGGATCCTGGATTCCTTAAAATAATCTGACCTTAGCCTAAAGAACACTCTGTAGTGACAAGGAAGGTGAGGCAGGGAAATGTGTATTGGTGTTTTATCTAGATATATTTCTTGTAAAGGTAAAGAATAATTGTGTTAGAAGCCTTTGCACAATCTGCATCTTCTGTGCTTAACTATCATGGTCTCTCATGAGGTAAAAAGTAAATCAGAATGCCCACAAGGTTGAAGCTCAGGGAAACGTACTTAAGAAACTGGTGTGTCTTGGGAGGCCAGAACTGTTCCTGGGGCCTACGGCAGCTGGATTGTAATGTCCCTCTTCACACTCTGCATCCAGGAAACCTACCAGGGAGGCCAAAGAAAGTGTGTGGCAGCCTATCTAGATTAAGGGAAGCTTAAAAGCACATCGTTCTAAAGTGTGAGACCTATACAGAGCAGCCTGAGGAGTGTCCAGCAGGCGGAGCTTGACCAAAGCTGTGGCAAGCACCAAAGTCAGCCTGCAGTAAAAAAGGCTTCATGAAGCAGCTCAGGGAAAGGAGGGCATTCACAATGGTGGCCAAAGTGCCCTTACCCTTTTCTGAGGAGCTGTTATCTTCTGAGGACCCTACATATGTTCAGGAGACCACCATGCACTTCTATGATTAGATGAAAAGTTGGGGGGAGGCATATGAGCCTCTGTACAAGTCAGGGTCATCATAGCATACAACATTGTTGTAGAGAACCACCACCGACACTGCTGTTCCTAGAGAACTTTGCAAACACTAGCATTTACACAGCCACAGATCCATTAACTTTCCTAAGGTTAGATAGCCACAGCACCAAATCTTGCAAAAATTCTGTGTCATGGAAGCTTCCCATATGTCCTGGCCATTGTAGATAACACTAGGAGTTGGTGTCAGAGGGAGCATGTCCTTTGCTGCTTCAGTGATGATTGTGTACATTTGAATAATCTGGGGACTTCTTTCAAAAGAGCTACATGAGAGGTTTTTTTCTCCAAAAAAGATTGCAAAAGCTTTTGGAAGATCACTGTAACTTGCTCAGCTGGGCACTCCCTAGGACCATACTTGATAAGTCTCCCCAAGAAAGTACTGGGAAGAAATATCACACACCAGTTTAAAGAGAAATAAAACCACATACTATAGTTGCCAAGATACATTTTATCTCACAGAGTCAACCATATGACCTGCCTGCTTTGATGGTTCACTGTGTTGCACAGGCTACTGCCATGGGGGTTTTAAGTTGCCAGCCTCACAAATAATAGTAGAAATTATAATTATATCTGAGATTCTTAAAGTCTCTAGCCTGAGTCACTTTTTATGCTAGAAAAAAGTTCAAAGGAAAGGCTGCAGCTCATTTAATCAGAGACAGACATGCCACAGGGAAAGCTGTAATAGCACATCACACAAGTCTGCTGATGCTCTTAAAGCCCTGGTTATTAGGGAGTGAAACCCAAAACTGGGCAAGACTGATTACACGCCAACTGGTCACACCAAGATTTCTCATTATTATATTTAAAGATAACTGATGTTTTGTCTCAGATGTGACCAGAGTTTGGGCTAGTCATTAAAGGTTAAAAGAGTTAATTTCAATGGCACAAAAAGAATGGCCAAAGCAATTCCTTTGATCCCTCTGAATCACTATAATTTTCCAGCTTGCTATCTCATATAGCAATTATATTAAGGCCCAATTCTGCAAGCATTTAAGTCACATACTACATAACTTCACTCATCTTGATAGTCTCATTGATTTCAGTGTGTCTACTTGCAAGGTAGAGAGTGACACATACATAAGGGTTTGCAGGATTGGGACCATATGTGAAAATTAGCCCCAGATTGCTCGCATCTCCAGTTTAACTAGAGCACTTTAAACAACATGACCAATCCATCAGTATCGATTACTAATAAGCAAGACAACATGGCTGAGAACACTGCTTGGGTCAGGGCAGACATGCACTTAAAGAAATAATTGACAGTAATTCTAGGAGAAAAACACAAGTGTTCAGAGCACATATGGTCAGATCACTCCTCATTTCCCTTCCCATGCACCGATAGGTGTATAAAAGTTTGTCCCTTTTGTGTTTCTAGGACTTCAAAAGGCTTATGATTATGACTACCACCCTTTTGTTACAGATATTATTTGTTACAACTAAACATACAAGTAAGTTGTGCTTCTGCAATTTGAAGATTTCTCTTATCATACATACTAAATAGATTTAAGTTGTTATAAAATCAATATGACACCACTCAAAAAAAGAGTCTTCTAGTACTGTAGGAAAGACTGCAAACAACAAGCAATAAGACCAAGCTGTAAGACAGTCAGTCACTGATGAGAAGAGTTAAAGGGTGATACACTAAGCTAACTTCACCCCTGCAATAACTCCATTCTGCCCCAGCAATTAAGTCAGTCCACTGAGTTTACAGCAACTTGGCCTGGAGTTTCATAATATGAATCCACAGGATACAGAGAGCCTTAAGAAACAAGTTTGTATTCACCACTTACTTCGTATGAGTATTTTTATACTGAAGAGGCTGGATTCTTATGAAGGACTAGGTGCTAGTCGTGGATTTTCTCATTGAGTAGCCTCGTGCTTCTTTGTAAATTATTTGCTAATATTTTCCATTACTCCTTCAAACAGTGGCTGCTGTTTAGGATGGTATAGCTGTGGAAAGTTGGGGCATTGGCACACCATTAGCATTGTCCTGCCACAAAGCTTCTAGGCTCAGTGGCCATTTGCCTTTGCTCAATTTTAACAATTAGACATAGGAGTCTCTGTAACACTATTGGCTGCTGCTGCCTAAAGATTTATTTTCCAATCTGTTTAAAATACAGTTTTCACTTTTACTCACTGTTTGCAGGCACGATATTTTGCAGGCCCTCTCAGTACATCCTGACTCCAAAGTGTGCAACTCAACACCAGTGAGAAATTCTCCTATGCCAGAGGTTCTCAGCCTTTTTCTTTCTGAGCCCCACCCTCCAACATGCTATAAAAACTCCATGGCCCGCCTGTGCCACAACAACTGGTTTTCTGCATATAAAAGCCAAGGCCGGTGTTAGGGGGTTCTGGCTTCCGCTTCAGCCCCAGGTGGCGGGGCTCAGGGCCCTGGGCTTCAGCCCCATGCAGTGGGGCTTCGGCTTTCTACCATGGGCCCCAGCAAGTCTAACACTGCCCCTACTTGGTGGCCCCCCGAAACCTGCTTATGGCCCCCCAGGGGCCCTGGACTCTTGGTTGAGAACCAATGTCCTACACAATTTAAAATAAAGCTGATAAAGTGGGTGCTATTGAGTGGCACTCAATTCCATCATCCAGCCTATTCTAGGCACAAGGTAGAGCTGGTTAACTAAACCCATCCATCCCATTGCAACAGCTCTTATCAAAGTCACAATGTGCTTTCGTTAGCTCACTCCAGTTTTAAAGATGAATTCACCTTTTGCATTTGTGTACCAGGAACTTTTGAGGGATTCATTTTTACTAGCACAAATATGAGCGTGTAAGGCAAGATCTAGAGCACACATACTTGAGTATTTGTGGAAATCAAATTTAAGATCTGTATGCATTCATATTCAGATGCTATATTTTAATGTATAATAGTGCATAGATCTGATTCCCTTGTAAGTTCTAGCGCCAAACCTTACAACAAGAAAGCTTTTAAGATCTAATCTACATTCAGTAACAACCCCAATTCAGCAATAAGCAGATCTGGATACAGTATGGTTAACTATACAAGAGTTAGACTGATTTGTATCGCTGAAGGCTCCTTTTAAAATTACAAGTAACAAGTCCCATTACAGGTCAGCCTTAGACTGTGTTGAAAGGTTTTAGTGAATGCAAAAGTCCTACCAAATCACAGAAGAGCTCTGGGCCAATGTGTAAACTTATCTCTTACCTTGATGTACTTTCTCCTCACCGCTGAAGGCCTCTTATCAAATGGTCTTCAAGGAACACATGGAGTCAGGAGAAAGGCTGTTTGTTCTTCCAGGCTATAACTGCATATTCACACCTCTCTAGTAAAGATAGGAAGTTAGTTTTCAATTTTAAGTTTTTGCATCCACGCATGCAAAATCTCCATAAAAGGGAATCTGTGTGTGCCTATGTCTCCTCTGCACAGAATTGTAGAATATCAGGGCTGGAAGGGACCTCAGGAGGTTACCTGATCCAACCCCCTGCTCAAAGCAGGACCAACCATCTCTTGTTTTGCACAACAGTAGCAATTTACCTGAACTTTCTTCTCTATGAATACACAAGCCACTCTTCCACTGATTGCAGCAACGTCTAGTTCTTAATTCTTCATTTTCCCTCATTTTGTTTGAAGTACATGGTTTGTTTCCCTTTGCCCTGAGCACAACTTGAACAGATGTCTCACTCCCTCCCACCCCCCACACAAAGTGTCTATTACTAAGAGCTATGGATAGTCAGATTGGGATTACCTGGCAATATGAGACACTTGTGAAGGCTACTGCTTCCTTCTTTAACCCTTACTGTCCTTTTTACAAGCTAAGGCAGGGCTGGGCAAACTTTTTGGCCCAAGGGCTACATCTGGGTATGGAAATTGTATGGCAGGCCATGACTGCACATGAAATTGGGGGTTGGGGTGAGGGCTCCGGCTGGGGGTGCGGACTCTGGAGCGGGGCTGGGGATGAGGGGTTGGAGGTAGGAGGGTGCTAGGATCGAGGGGTTCAGAGGGCGGGGGGGATCAGTGCTGGGAAGGGGGTTGGGGCACAGGAGGGGGTTGGCGTGCGGGCTCTGGGTGGCACTTACCTCAAGAAGATCCCAGAAGCAGTGGCAAGTCCCCCGTCTGGCTCCTATGTGGCGGCGCAGCCAAGCAGCTCTGTGTGCTGCCCGCCCCTGCAGCTCCCATTGGCCACAGTTCCTGGCCAATGGGAGCCACAGGGGCCACGCTCAGCTCAGGGACAGTGTGCGGAGCCCCCTCGCTGCCTCTACACGTAGGAGCCGGAAGGGGGACATGCCGCTGTTTCTGGGAGCTGCGTGGAGTGGGGCAAGCTGCTGACCCTGCTCCCCGGTGGCAGCTCGAGGGCCAGATGCAGCCCTTGGGCCATAGTTTGCCCAGCCGTGAGCTAGCGGGCTTGTGTATAAATAACACGTAGGTCTAGATGTGGAGCTAGATTAAATTTGCTGATGCCAGAACCGGCTCCAGGCACCAGCAAAGCAAGCACGTGCTTGGGGCGGCACATTTCCAGGGGCAGCGGCATTCCGGCCGTCCTTTTTTTCTTTTTCCGGGGCAGTTGCGCTCTCGGAGCTGTGCCACTTAGACGTCCTGGCCGCAGCAGGAAGGGGAAGCCCCGGGATGCTGAGCTGCCAGGGCCCAGCCACTACCTGGGGGGAGGGATAGCTCAGTGGTTTGAGCATTGGCCTGCTAAACCCAGGGTTGTGAGTTCAATCCTTGAGGGGGCCATTTAGGGATTTGTGGCATAAATTGGGGATTGGTCCTGCTTTGAGCAGGGGGTTGGACTAGATGACCTCCTGAGGTCCCTTCCAATCCTGATATTCTATGATTCTATGATTCCCGCCGGGGAGCCAGGGCTGCACCTCCTCATCTGCGCACTGGCTGCTGTGTTGCCTTGTGCCACCCCTTATCTCGGGGCTTTTCTGCACGGCCGGGCGGGGGAGCGGGTAAAGTCCCTGCAGGCGCTGGGAGAAGGTGACATCACTCCCTCCGCTCCCAGCGCTGCCTGTGAGCCCCAGCCCCGCCTGAGCTTGGGGCGGCAAAAAACCAAGAGCTGGCCCTGACTGTCACACACAGATGTAAAGTTTGGGCAGTGTGATGGGGTGTCTCCCACCCAGACCTAGGCTTGAAAGGGTTATGGTGGCCAAGCAGGACAATCTAACTCCCCAGGCTGCACCTGGAGGAGGAGCCAGGGAGCAGGGATTTAATTAGAAGAAGCTGCACTAGGCAGGAGGCTGGCAACACAACAAGCTGTAGGGATGTAGGCTGCAGTCAGTCAGTCCCTGGGAGGAGGTAGGTGTGTTCAGGACTAGAGAGGGCAGCCCACAGTTACTCCATGGGAGGAGGAATTTGGGAGGCTGGCAAACTCAAAGAGAGGGGAAGCCAGGAAGATAGGAGAAGGCTCAGAGGAAAAAGCAGCAAGGAATAGGCGTGCAGACTTTGGCTGCTGATTTGAAGGGCCCCTCAGCTGGAACCAGAGTAGAGAGTGGACCTGGGTTCCTCTACCAGCCACTGGGAATGTGGCACGGACCAGGTAGAGGACAGTTCACTGCCTAGGAGAATTTGTTCTGGAAAGACTTTGTTACACACACCCTCATACCCCACCCCCATGGGAAACACTCATAGTGATGTGGCTGGAGGGCTATGTCATAAAGAGGAAGCTGCAGTTCCTGGAGCAAAAGGGGTCGCGGGCTGAGAGGATGAAGGGAGAGACACAGCCAGAGGAGAGTGCAATGCCTGGCCAGACCTGATCCCCAGAGCGACCAGGAGGAGACATGTCTAGGTGTGAGTGCAACCCATGACAGGGAAACGAATTGAAATCAAGAACTGATAGCAAACTAGGCATGTATTGAATGTGGTTCAGGGACTTGTTTTCCCATCCACTTGTTTTAAGTGTGAAATTCTCATCCCCACACACAACCTGAAAAAGAGGGATTTATGTGAGGGATAAAGTCCTCTCTGAGGGCATAACCAGGGCATGAGCACCTTCACAGCTGTTCCGTGACAACTGTACAACTCAACTCATGGGCTGCAATAGAAAATGATTCAGCCTCTTTCAAATTCATCCATGTAGTGTTTATTGCCAGTGGAGCTGCACAGTAAATGGACTCAATCCCCCACACAGCCTCCCCTGTGATCACAGCTGAGTTCCACAGCAATGTTCCCTGCACCACTTCCCTCAACCTGTGTTCCTGCTTGGGTTGGGGCCTTCTGCAGCTAGAAGGATTCTGCCACATGCCCCTGTCCTCTTCCCAAGACAATGTAAGAAATCCAGACAGTAGGAGGCCTCAGGGGCAGATTTTAAAAAGTGTTAAGATGCCCAGTGGTGCAGATAGGTGCCAAGTGGGATTTTCAGAAGTGCCTAGGTGCCTTATTTGCATTTTAGGTGGCGAAGTATATTTCACAAAACTGGTCCTGAGTCCATTCCTCTCAGACAAAGTTTTGGCCACAATAATTAAACTTGCATGTTCATTATAGTGGCTGTTTATCACTAGAAGACAACCCTGGGCTGCAGTGATGCTCCCATGACTAGCTATACCAGCTTCAGGGCCACTTTGCATTTGCAGTGAAGCACAAAGCAGCCCAAACACAGGGGAGATTGTGGGCCATAGACCAGAGAATACAAGAAGTGCAGCCTTCTCAACTGTAGGCCCAAGGAGCTGGAACACCCTCCCAAAGGAGAATGGGAGGAACCCCCCTACCCTCTCTATCTTCAGGTCACAAAGCCAGCCCACACCTCTTTGCATGGCAGCAGGGTAGAAGAGAATTACATCTCACAAACTAAGTCAACAAATAAACCAAAAGCAGAGAAGAACTATCTGAAATAAAGGGCTAGATAAGGGCAGATATGTTTGAAGAGCTGGGCCTTAATTAACCTATCTAGGTGCCTAACTCTCATTGATTTCAGTGGGAGTTAGGAACCTTATTACCTTTGAAGATATGGGCCTCTCTGCTGGCAGGTTCCACCTGTTTTGGTATTTTATGCTTATCTATGATGCTTAGATACTGTGCCAAAGGGTGCTTTAGAAATGCACATAGATAGAACACTCAATTCTCACAAAGATTAGATTACTAGGAGTAGATTAATATACCTCTTAAGGGAATACCTGCCTTTTTTTAGGATTCTCCCACCCTTCAGTGCCTCTCTAACATTTGCAAGACTTTCTTAGGTTCTGCTGTCAACTTCGATCATGGCATTTTCATGTTTGCCCCACAGAAGGAGGATTTAGGATTATATTTTCACTGTTATTCATTATGAATTTTTGATAGGTGTATGTTTAAGTAATTACAATAGAAATCAGTTCAGGACATACATTTTTATACCAAATGTAGCCTGCTAGCTGGTTCATTGATTTAATAAGTACTGTGTTGCTTTGAAATAGCTCCAAAATATTAAAATATAGGCTTTGATTTGGTGCTCCTAATATAACATGCAGTCTCTGAACAGAGTCCAGGTTGTGCATGTGACCCTCCTGCTGAGGTGTGCCACATAAGTTCCTGGCTTATAGTAGTTTGTTGCATGTTCATTTTGTTTCCTAAAAAATGAATGAATTTTATTCATGAAATTGAGTGACTAACAGTATCCAGGTATTGTACAGACAAGCATTCTGCCAGTGCACCTCCTTTCTCACCAGCAATTTCTAGTTCACTAAATCCAGTCCCAGTCTACCCTTGAGTAGTGACTGTCGAACATGCCAAAGTGTGAGGTGGTTGATTGCTGTTGGGTGGGCACTGGGTTTTTTTACTTTAAGGGAGTTAAATCCTGTGATTACTTGAACTTCATAATGTGTGAAAATGTTTTTATAATAGCTTCTGCAAAGCCATCCTCTCCTGCTCCTAAAGATTACCGCAGTCCAAGATCCTTCGTCTTCACTGTTCCCTTTCTATAAAAAGTAGCCTGAAGACATTGATTCAGACTTTGGTTCTCCAAGTCAAGTACCCAGATGGTATTTATGATTATTTGTCAGCTCTGACCTGCAGAGTGTACTCTTTCAATCAACCTGTAGGGCATATATGTGTCAGTGCTCCATCTGAAGACTTCTGCCTAGCAATAGAAAGCCATAAATAACGAATAGTACCTTGATCTTGTGTATGAGCATGTTTCTGGTTATAGTAGCTCTAAAACCTGTTATCTGTCAGCTAAAGAAGAGCTACAGCTCAATTAGTAAAGGCCTGTGATTTTGGTGCTGACTATACTGGGTTGGGGTTTCACTAAGAGCTGTATGTATCTCCTGCTACAGTTAGTTACATAGGTCACAATTAAAAATTAGAAAGTGCTGATTAATGGGATGAAAGAACTAAAAAATCTGCATGTGACTGGTGTTCCTGAGGGAGCTAGAAGAACACAATGACCCTGAACAGTGCTGTACTTTTTTGGCTGTTTAAAGTCTTTGATCCACCTGGGTACGTGCACTTTGAAACAAGTTCTACCCTCAGATTGACTTCCCTGCGGTTGCATGTGTTTACCTGAGAGCAGAATGTGGCCCCTTTATTCAGTCTCCTTAGCAACTTAGGAGAATGCAACTCAATTCATGCACCATTCTGCTGTTCTGTGTGTCTTTCTGTGTTGCAAACAAGACATGCAGAAGCTGCTCTAGGAGATATATAAAGCCCTGCAAGCAAGCCTCCCAGGCAAACTCTCAGTGGGGGGGTTTCAGGGTTCCTTCCCCACTCTGAACTCTAGGGTACAGATGTGGGGACTCACATGAAAGACTTCCTAAACTTATTTTTACCAGCTTAGGTTAAAAACTTTCCCAAGGCACAAATTCCGCCTTGTCCTTGAACAGTATGCTGCCACCACAAAGTGATTTAGGCAAAGAACCAGGGAAAGGAACACTTGGAGTTCCTATTCCCCCAAAATATCCTCCCAAGCCCTTACACCCCCTTTCCTGGGGAGGCTTGGGAATAATATCCTAACCAACTGGTTACAAAGTGATCACAGACCCAAACCCCTGGGCCTTAGGACAATAGAGAAATCAGTCAGGTTCTTAAAAGAAGGATTTTATTTAAAAAAAAAAAAAGGTAAAAATCACCTCTGTAAAATCAGGATGGAAAATAACTTTACAGGGTAACAAAAGATTCAAAAACACAACAGAACTTCCTCCAGGCTTAGTTTCAAAGTTACAAAAAACAGGAATAAACCTCCCTCCAGCAAAGGAAAAATTCACAAGCAGAACAAAAGATAATCTAACACGCCTTGCCTGGCATTTATTTACAATTTCTGTAATATGAGAGGCTGGTTTGGAGGACATGGATTGAAGTTTTCTGACCTGATGCTTCTCTGCTTCCCAAGAGAACACACACAGAACAAAGCCTCTCCCAACCCAGATTTGAAAGTATCCTTTGTCCCCATTGGTTCCTTTCGTCATGTGCCAACCAGGTTATTTGAGCTTCTTAACCACTTACAGGTAAGAAGGAATTTTATGCCACCCTTATGGTTATGATAGGGGGTGTAATCTGACTATGGCCTGCAGACTCAGGCACATTGTTTGCTAATGAGCCAGCAGTAGTGCACAAGATGTTGCTTATTTTGTAAGGTCTACTCTCTCTCTATGTATATATGTTTTTTAAAGGACAAGACAAAGTACTGGCTACATCTTGTTTCAAGGCCTGATCTCACAACATGCCACAACGCCTTTCATGTGCTATGTCCCCTAACTTCCACTGGAGACCATGGAAATAGGGAGTGCTCAGCACATCCTAGCAGTGCCAGAGGGGGCCCCTCCAACAGGAATATTTTTGCTCCCTCCCCACACACAGCATATTCCAATAATTAATAGGGCATCCCCTTGAGCTGCTCGGGGCCCTATGCAATTACTTAATCTTCTTATGCCTAGTGTTGTTATGCTTATAAGAAGCACATGGAATCTTTTTAAAAAGGGGATAAGGCAATACGCCGCATTTATTGAGAGTACAATTTAAGCATTAAAATCAGCATATGCTTCCATTCACACATGCACACCAAAAGGTTCTGCAGCTGGATTTTATAGTTACCAGTCCTTAGTGTTGCTTGGTCAGTTCCAGTGGCCAGCTGAAACAGCAGACGAGAGGGGGATCTGATCCTCTGTTGAATGCATTTGAAGCTCCGATGTTGATGCAGAACAAACCCAAAGTTCCATGGCAATACACCCTTCTTTTATATGATAAGTTTCCATACAAGTCTATGGATCTTGCTGTGTCACACTGGAGCTGTCAATCATGAGATATTCAAGGTTGCTCTTAATTAGCATTATTTTGAGTTGTAACTGGGAGGATCCGCAGCTGTTTCTTATCTGTCCCTTTGGCTCAACTCCTTATCTCATCCTTGGGGTGTATGCCTTTGCTTTAGGGTCGACAATCTGCCATCTGGGTGATTGATAATAAAGTTAGTGCCTCTTGACTCCTCCACTCCCTTCTTGACCATCCGGCCCGTTGTCCTTTCTCAGTTACTTACCATACATTCTTCACTCACACCAAACAGTAAATAAGCCAATTACAGCCATAAAACTTCTATCCTTCTAAGAACAAATGTTAACGCAATCAGCAAAAAATAAACTAAGAGCAATTTCTTCTTACTAATTCAAAGATAGCAAAATGGAGTATCAGGCAAAAATAAGCAAAATGGAGTACAATTTTACTTGAGACAATTTCTTCCCGTTAGGCTTTTGGCTTACAGTGCCAGCTCTGCTTCATAGGAAAGGAAGTGCTCGCACCCCCTTGTCCCATATGTGGCCAGATGCTACACAGACTTCTACACACAGTTCTTCAACTGTTCCTCAGTCCTGACTTGCAACTCATTTTTATTCCAGTCTGTGGCCTCTTTAGAACAAAGAGAATCAATTTGGGCAATGCAATAATTCAGCATAACTAACAAGACTAAATTGGTGCAGCACATTCATCTTGGCTTGTGAATTATACCAGCTTTTAAATCCCAGTATCCATAGCTAGAGGACTAAAGAAGTAACCTACCATGCTGCCTATTGATTAGCACACTGCTGGTGCCATAACTAGACACTTTTTAGATATGTACAAAGATCTGACCCTTGCCCCCAAATAGCTTACAAGCTAAATAAAAAGCACTAGTACCCAGCAAGGAAGTAGCATATTAAACAGACATTTAGAATCTAGACTTCTCCCATCTGGGCCGTAATTGCTATGACATCACCCGGTGGGCTTTGCATTAACGAGGAGAGCTCCTGCATGTGTTCTGCACGCTCTTGGAGAATTTAATCATCTGTGAGTCACTCGCTACAATACATACTTGCAGTGTTTTAATTCATCTGGGTTTAGCAATCGCTTGCCATCTTTCTGACCGTATGCTTGGCTTAAAGCTGCTCTAGGAACCACTAACATCATTGTTCTAAGTACACTAGTAATATTGCTGTCAAACCTTCTGGGAGACTGTTTACACTTGATGCATGATTATCTAATCATAGGGTGACCAGGCGTCCCGTTTTTAAAGGGACAGTTCTGTTTTTAAGCCCTCCTGCAGGTGTTCTGACTTTTTCTTTAAAATGGGCAAATTGTCCCGTATTTTCTGTCTCACCCCATCAGTACTGGCAGGTCCTGCTGCTGGCCGGATCCCTGCTTGCTAGCCACCTGCCCACCAGCGGTGAGTGGAGGGTCCAGTGGCCGATGATGGGGGTGGGTGTGCAAGGCTGGTGGTGGGGCAAAGCTGCAGTGCACGGGGCTGGCTGATCCTCCTGCTGGTCCATCAGCACATTCCCCTGCTGTGTGCCAGCTTGCGCCCAGCAGGGCCCCACTCTCTGGCCTGTTTCCAGCCAGCACTGGCTGCAAGTTGCGGTGGCTGGTGAGTGTGGACAGGTGCCAGGCAGCAGCCAGTTATGTGTCGCCTCTGCTGTCCACCCATCAGCCGTTTACGTGCTCCCCCTCTCGCTGTCCTGTCCCTGCTTTGTCCCTTCACTCCCCAGCCCCGCTGCTCCTCCATATCTCCCCTGGTGGGGCATGTCCCACTCCCAGCACTGTGCAGAGAACCAGCCCCTGGTCAGAGTGCTCAGTTGATCAACAGCCTGGCCAGCAGGCTCCTTCCTTCCCCCACTGCCTCTGGCTGGGCCGGCACCCCGGGAAAGCCCAAGACCCTCCAGCCGGGACACTGACCAGGAGGAGTCGAAGCCTGTGTGTGCCAGAGCCCCACACAGTGCTGGCACAGGTTAGCGTCTCTGCCCCTCAGCTAAGCTCTGGAGTGGCAGAGGGCGGGGGGGAGGGGGAAGCGATTTCCAGCCTGTTCGCGCCCCCATCCTGCAGGCTCTGCAGCAGCTCCCTGGGTAAGGGCTTAGCACCCTCTTCACCCTTACCCCTGCTGCCCTGAGTCCTGCCCCCAGAGAGCATGGAACTGCTCCATCTCCTAGGCACCCTCCCTTGCTGAGCCACCTCTCTGGTCAGGTTCGCTGCAGTCCCTGCAGTCAGGTTCCCTGGACCCTGGTGCACAATGTATCCTTAGGCCTTAACCCATTCCTGGCCGTGCTGTAGCCAGGGGACAGGAGACGCCTGGGTTATGTTGGTGGCTGGGTTATGTAGGTGGCCAGCAGCATCCTGGAGGTGTCAGCTGCCTTTTGACACTGTGCAGGCAGGAAGAGACAAGCTGCTCCCCTGCACGTGTTGCCTCGGGAAGATGTGGCACCAGGTACCAGGAGAGGCGGGTCTGTCCCCAGGGCAGAGCCAGGCATGGAGAGCACCGAGCTGGGGGGGTTGATTCAGTCGGTCACTCCCCCGCCCCGCCCGTGTGAGAGAGGTGTACGGGAGTGTGTGTGCGTGTGGGGGGGGTAAGACCCCCTCCCCGTGTGAATCCTAAAGCCTTAAAGATAAGGTAAATAAAAAGAATCCAGCTACACAGTGTTTCTTTTTAACAGAGGCTCAGTCAACCTGATGTTAATTTGAGCATTTGTACTGCATAGTTCTGATTGATTGCTGCTGAACTTGCTTGAATATGAGTAATTTTACCAGGTGTCCCATATTCAGCATGGGGAAATACGGTCACCTTATCTAATCAGAGAATTCATAGGTTGATCTGTGCTGTCCATGTTGGCTAATAATTATACACATGTTGGTTTGTAAATTTGACAAAATAAAGAAAAGGCCTACTTATCATCATTGCCTAATTAGTTCACAGCAGAGTGAGTTCTTTGGCTTACTTCCTTAGGGACAAATTTCTACCCTTGGATATGTGCATATTCTTCTCATTTAAATCAATGTGTATGCTGTATATACATCTGAGTGCATTGCTTATGGTTAAGGCTACATTTTAGTCATGGGTATTTTTAGTAAAAGTCCTGGACAGGTCATGGGCAATAAACAAAAATTCATGGACTGTAACCTTTCCATGACTTTTATTATATACCCCTGACTAAAAGTTGGGGGAGGGCAGCCTGGGTGATGTGGTGGGGGTGGGCCAGCGGTGCGTGGTCCAGTACCCTTGCTGGTCCGGGGGACTTGGGGGTTGGTGGGGCCGGCTGGCTCCGTGCCTCCCCCCACACCCACCAGTAGCAGCAGAGTTTGGGTGCGGGAGGGACAGGGGATTGGGGCATGGGATGGGGTGCGGTGGGCTCCGGGTGGCGCTTACCTGGGGGGGGGGGTGCTCCCTGGAAGTGGCGCCATCCCCCTGACTCTGCTCCTAGGCAGAGGCGTGGCCAGGCAGCTATGTATGCTGCCTCTGCCCAGAGTGCTGGCTTCGCAGCTCCAGTTGGCGGGGAACCTGTCGTCTATACGGAGACACCTTTTTAAGTTGGCCTATAATATGTAAGCATTTGGGGATCCTTGAAATGAAAGATGCTATAGCCAGCATCTTTGATCCTGGATGACAGTTATGTACCTAAATCCATATTTAAATATATAAAGAAAGGTCTCCTGATTTTCTGAGGTGCTGGGTACGCACAACCTGCACCAACTTCAGAGATTTACCTGGCCTATCTCCTCTAACTATTCCATCTCAAGCCCACACACTTTACTAGTCCAGCAAATTCTTCAAATACTACACTCGTTTCTCATTCATCCTCTTATGCTTCCTTTGAGACCCACTAGGTGTATAAACCCCCCCCTCTTATTGCTACATCTGGGAAATAAGTGTTTATGTTCATGTGCTGATGATCCTCATTTAGTTTAATAAGAATCAAGTCTCTTGTTCAATTCTATGGGCTCTCTTGAGATCAAAGGTATAATGATGGTAGTGCAACCCAGTAGAATTTAGTACCACATCACACTTCAGGATTGGGGCATAAAGTGGAAGTCATAAAATAGCGTCTGGATTATTTAATTAAGTAATAAGAATTTCTTAAGGAACATCCCAGTCAGATGGTAGATGTCTCCCTAGTGAAATGATACTCTTTTAAATAAACATTGTTTCTTTCTTGATTCTAATTTGCATAATAAACTGTGTGTCTTGGTGGGGCCACCACTTCATTAACAGTTTCAGTCAGTCCCCCTGCTCCAAAGACTTTTTAAATTATTTATCCACAGTGGAACAGCTTCAATAGGAGAGACTGAGGGACCCACTTCTGCATCCACCCACCAGAATATTCCCATAGCCCAGTGGTCAGAGCACCCCCGTGAGGTGGTGGGTGGACTTGAACTGGGCATCTTCCACCTCCCAGGGTGGAAGTTGACGGAGGTCCGCCATCACCATCATTTTCAGCTAGTAGGGCCTGCTCTAGTGAGTAATCTCTGGAAACACTTACCGAATCAGGCCCTACAGGAGAGTAAGGTGGAGGAACGCCTATCTTTTTCTGGTTTGTGCATGACTCTGGCATGGATCAGCAGTGTACACGCTCAGAAGCAGAAGCATAGATGCCTAGGGAACTTTTACTGTAAAAATTTAGGCACCAAGAAATTTTAGGGGTCCATAGGGCTTGGAGGCCACTCAGCAAGGGTTTTGTAAATCCCAGTTATGCCTGATTCTGGTATTTAGCTACCTAAAGTGGCAGTTAGGTGCCTAAGTCCTTTTATGGGGTTCTCATCTCTTCTTCCAGGACCTGGATTACCCACAACTGCTATGCTCCTTTACAACAGAAAATCCATTAACCTATCGTGGGAGGCTTGTGTGGGAGACTGAACTGCAAAGTAACGCACATTGGAAAAATAATCCCAACTATACTGACAGGTTCTAAAGTAGCTGTTACCACCCAAGAAAGAGAGCATGGAGTTGGGGTGGATAGTCCTCTGAAAACTTCGACATAGTGTGCAGCAGCGGTCAAAAAGGCTAACAGTAGATTAGGAACTATTAGAAAAGGTATAGAAAATAAGACAAAGTATCATAATGTCACTATATATAAATCTGTGGTGTGTTCCCATACCTTGACTACTGGGTAGCCCTATCTCAAAAAGGATATAATGGAACTGGAGAAAGCTCAGAGAAGGGTAACAAGGATGAGCAAGGGTATGAAATGGTTTCCTTATGAGAAGAGACCAAATATATTAGGGCTGTTCGTCTTCGAGAAGAGTTGACTAATGGGGGATATAATAGAAGTCTATGAAATCATGAATGGTGTGGGGGAAAAGAGTGAATAGAGAAATGTTATTGACCCTTTCACACAATACAAAAAGTAGGGATCACCCGATGAAATCAATAGGTAGCAGGTTTAATACAAACAAAAGGAAGTACTTTTTCACACAACTAATCTGTGGGACTATTGCGGTGGGATGTTGTGAAGGCCAAAAGTATAAGTAGGTTAAAAAAAGAACTAGATAATGGATATGAGCCAAGATGGCCAGAGATGCAATCCCCCATGCTCAGGGAGACCATAAACTTCTGATTACCAAAATTTGGGAGTGGAAGAAAGGGTGACCCACTCCATGATTACCCTGTTTTCTACCCTCCCCATGACACTCTGGGCAAGATGTACCATGGTCTGACAAATTATGGCAGTTTCTGATCTTAATTTCCCCAGCATCTAGTCTAAACCTAGACTCTGGAATCCACTTCTGCAACTCTGTTACTACATACCTAGTGTGAGAAACAGAAGTGTTAGGTAAGTTTGTTCAACAACATCTATTTTATTTTATGCTTTGTTTAGAAACAAGGATATGTTGTTGTTATACTAATTCTGAGACTGCTTAGGTAACCTGTGTCAATAAAGGTATATGATTAATTTTAAAGAGGTTTGCCAATGAAATCTGTTTCAAGTTACAAGAATCAGGTATATGTCTAATTTCATCAGGTCCTATGAACAAGCTTCTCAGTTACACCACTCCATAGCTAAATCCACAACCCTGCTCCTTATGAGATCTTTTTTACTTAATTTCAATAAATTACTTAAAATCCGTGCTATTCAGTAATATGAACTGTATTTTCTGCATTACTTACAGATCAGTTTTTGTATTTCGTTTTCTTTCAAAATCACTCCATCAGTATAGGGGATAGTAATTTTAAAATTAGGTTGTTTTCTGATTTGATTTTGTGTTGTGGACCATTTTTACAATATAATGCAAAAATTAAAGGACATGTTAAAGAGTTTCAGAAGTGCCCAATGTTATTACGACTATTTAGAAAGTGCACTGGCATGTGATAAGGAAAGACACTTCCTATTGGCAAAGTTTTCTCATCTTCTGGGCAAATACAGTGAGCCAGCAGGAATTACAAATCAAATCAAATTGACTGAGACTCCTGCGGTATTTGCGCTGATCCACAGGGGTTTTTTAGAGTGTGTGTGTAGGGGGTGGGGAAAGAGAGAAGGGTGGTCTTATTTTACTTCTGCTTTTTTAACTAAAAGGAGTTGGCAGTATGGACCAAATCCTGATCCCACTTCTGCCAGTGGCATAACCACCAGTGGGAGTAGTACTAGCCCTATACCACAATAATCTCATTTTAAATAGGAAGTGGATTAACAACAGATCCTTGGGCTCAGATCCTGCCTTGAGTTAGAGGCTAAGCAGCAGGCAATGGCAGGGTGGGTTTTAGCTCTCTGGGAGGCCATATGTGGCAAGGAAATGAAGCATATTGGACTAGGAGACTCCATTTGAGATAGTGATAGCTGCAATTTCATTGGACCCGTTTCCTGTGTAGTTTTCATCAACTGTATGTTTTAAAATTTGTAAAACAAGCAATAAGCACCTCACTGTTCAGTCTCCTACCCTCTATGGCAGTGATCCCCCAACTTTTTACCTTTGCTCCCACCCTTACTCCTGTCTGCCCCCGCCCCTCCGTCCCCGAGCTGGAGCCAGGAGTGGGGCTGTGGCTCCAGGAGTGGGGGACGTGGATAGGGGAAAGGGGGCCAAGGTGGGGGCCACAGCTCGGGGGCAGGAGCAGAGTCAGGGCCCTCAGGGCTGAGGCTGGGGTGCCATTGGCTGGGGGCCAGGAGTGGAACGTGGGGCTGGCAGAAGGGACCCCGGACGTGGGGCCGGAGCAGAGCCCCGGGTGTGGGGCTGGGGGCCAGGAGTGGAGCTGGGTGGTGCTCCCCACCCCTTATGCAGGCTGGCCTGGGCCCCAGCCACATCCCCTGAATGTTCCTCCACGCCCCACAGTTTGGGGACCTATGCTCTTATGGTTTAAGAGGTCATCAGGGCAGAGAGCTGGCCCAATCTTCCCACCAACCAACAGTGAGAAGAGTACAGCTCAGTTATTTTAATGTGCATGGAAGTGTGACGCTGGCAGACAAGGTGCCAGCTCTTGCCAAGGCTTTAGGCAAATGCATTGGTGGAAACCAGTCCAGCTCACCTGTATGTTAGTATGGTTAAGATGGGTATTGGGCTTATAGTAATGTTTAGAATTTAGACTTGTAAGTTGCTACATATATAAATCCTACTTATGTCTGAAGCCAATGCTTTAAGTATTATGCTTTATGTGTTTGCTGCATAGGTCCAAACAAACGTTTTACAGCTATATAACTCACCCAACAAGAAAAAACTTTACCTAGTGCAAAATGCTTAAGCCCTATGAAAGATATTATTTTTTGTCCATCAGGAAGGACTGTCAAAACTAAACGGGCCATTGTGGGACATCACAATATGAAGATTTTAATTGCCTCTTCAAACCCATGAACAGGCTACAAACAAAAGGGCTCATCCTATCCGCTTGAATTCTGGAAGAAGGGGAAAAAAAGAGAGTGAACAAGAAAATTTTTCATCTCTTTCTTGCTGTTTGGACTCAGACAGGGCCCAGAGCTATGAAACAGAAGCAGAGATCCTTAGGGTCACCTTGGATTCGCCCTAAAAGACATTCAGTGCTGACAGATTACTACAACACTGTCACCTTTTGGAACCACAGACCGTAACTCATTTGTGTATATCTATTTGCCTGTTTTAACCTGTAAATAACTCTCATTTCTTTTTCCTAGTTAATAAATCCTTAGTTTACTATAGGTGTTGTCTTTGGTGTGAGATCTGAAGTACAAATTGACCTGGGTAAGTGACTGGTCTCTTGGAACTGGAAACAACCTGAATCTTTTGTGATCTTCGGTGTATAGCAACGTTCACTAAGTCCAGCTTGCCTGGGTGGCAATGCCCAAGCAGACGGTCTGTGACTCCATGGTAAGATTGTTACATGTGCTTCAGGAGTTCACATTTCTTAAGGGGTTGGTGCTCTATAATTACATTTCACACAACCAGTTTGAGGTCTCTACCCTGCTTCTTGACAGTCTGCCCTGGGGTTAAGTATCAGAGGGGTAGCTGTGTTAGTTTGGATCTGTAAAAGCGGCCAAGAGTCCTGTGGCACTTTATAGACAGATGTATTGGAGCATAAGTTTTTGTGGGTGAATACCCACTTTGTTGGATGCATGGGGTTGGCACTCATGGTCGGAATCACTCCAGACAGCGTGGCAGGGAGCGTCTAACAAAATACTGAAGATAAAGGGCAGATTGTAAAAGGCAATTTGTTTTAGGTGAAGAAAAACAGGTGGCTGACCTTGCAGCACCTGGAGGTCACCAGGGGGAATTTATTCCCTCTCTGCAGACCTGTTTGCCAAGAGATAAATATCTTTTAATGCAGGTGTACAAAGTGCCAGAGATTGCAAAGGTGACATAGAGCAAACAGACAGCTGAGTAACTTCAGTCACCAGCCCCGAAAGTGAAATTCCACATGACTCATGCTTCTACGGCAGGTATCCTCCTGAGAGTCACGTTCCACTTGGACAGAGCTCATTTTAAAGAATGTTTACATTGGATTTAAGAGAGAAGCTATCCCAAACTTACCATATTGTAGGCTGTTACAGAAAAAGCACCTGAGTGTTTGTTTGCTCTTGTTGTAAATATTTACAACATGTCTCATAGAAACCCCTCTTTGGACAGTACTGAGGCCGTTTGCCATAATTATGAACATAAAGCCATCAAAACATCCTGCTCTTGCTTACATAACTAAACCTATGTGACTATGGGTCCAATCATGCACTCATCATTCAGGATTCTTCATTAGGCAAAATGCCCACTGAATGGGGCATCAAAATATTTTCCATTTGAAAATATTGATCCATGTCAAAGCCAATGAATTTACCCGCAATGCATATTTCTTTATTGTATGAAGGCTATTGTACAATGGAGTTTGCAAAAAAAAAACCAAGAGGGGGGAAAAAAATCTCTGCTAACGTGGAATTGGAATCACTGAGAAAGAGGCAGCAGGTTAGGAGAAAAATAACATATCTTATTCCAAACCTGACTTGTTGATTCCTTGAAGTTTGCAACTAACAGGAAATCTTATTTATTATTTAGTATTTAACATGTTTGATTCCTTATTTACCCTCTCAGTCTCTCCACAGCCTTATGCTGAAAAAGTTGAAATAAATGGCTGCATAAATTATGTGAAACTTCTTAAGGAGTCATTGGTTTCTTTGCATACTATGTTTAGATTTCTTCAGTAACTGGTTGCAGTTACACTGCATACATCTAGTCATTCAATTTTTCCACTGCTCTAAATGATATCTGTTGCATAAAATTCATGTTTGCTGTAACACTAGCGTGTCTGAGGTAGATTCAGACTATGTAGACCAAGGCCATGATACTCAAATATATTTAGGATCCTAAATACCATTGATTTATGTGGGATTTAGGCACCTAAAGACCTGGGCCTAAGGCCCCAATCTGGGAAGGAATATGTTTGGTAGCCCCCCTACACCAAGTCCTACCGATTAAGTGTTGCTAACATGATCCTATCACAAGTCTTGAGATATCTGCTGTTTCTTAAATCCCCAGCTCCCAGATTCATGTGATTACATGAGAATCTCATCTTTCATTTAAAAAATAAATGTTTTTAGCTTGTATGGTTGTAGTGAAAAACTTGAGGAGGTGGCCAAAGTGTACACTACAGCCTCAAAAACTGAAAAGTAAATAACAGAGCAGCTGCAGATTATTTTAAAAAAATCTTATGATTTTTGGAGTTGTCCTGATTTTTGAATGCTTAGGGCTGGCAATATTCCTGACTTCAGTTTGATTTGCAGAATTAGGGCCTATATTACTAGGGTTTCCAGGTGTCCGGTTTTCAACTGGAACGTCCGGTCGAAAGGGACCCTGGTGGCTAAAAGTCTGGTTGGTGGCACAGGAGGGGCTAAGGCAGGCTCTCTGCCTGCCTTGGCTCCGCGTAGCTCCCAGAAGCAGCGGCATTTCTCCCCTCCGGCTGCTACACGGAAGCGCAGCCAGGTGGCTCTGAGTGCTGCCCTGTCCACAGGCGCTGCCCCCACAGCTCCCATTGGCCAGGAACCACAGACAATGGGAGCTGCGGGGGAGGTGCTGCAGACAGGGCAGTACACAGAGCCACCTGTCTGTGCCTCTACAGAGGAGACGAAGGGGGAACATGCTGCTGCTACTGCTGCTTCTGGGAGCTGCCTGAGGTAAGCGCTGTCTGAAGCCTGCACCCATCACCCCCTCCCACACTCCTGCCCCAGCCCTGATCCCCCTCCTGCCCTCCAAACCCATCAATCCCAGCCTGGAACACCCTCCTACACCCCAAATCCCTGAGCCCAGCCCCACCCCAGAGCCCAAACCCCCAGCCAGAGCCTTCAGCTTCCCGCATCCCAACCCCCTGCCTCAGCCCAGAGCCCCCACCCACACCCTGAACCCCTCATTTCTGGCCTCACCCTGGAACCTGCACCCTCAGCCCAGAGCCCATACCCCCCACACGCCCCAACCCCCTGAGCCAGCCTGGTGAAAATGAGCGAGGGTGGGAAAGCGAGTGATGGGGGGAGGAGGAATGGAGAGAAAAGGGGGTGGGGCCTCAGTGAAGGGTCAGGGTCAAGGCCTTGGAGGAGAGGCAGGGCACGATGTGGGGCAAGGGTGTTTAGTTTTGTGCAAGTAGAAAGTTGGCAACCCTATATATTACTAATTCTTCTCATGAAAAACAGCATGCCCACTGCTTATTTTAAATGCACAATTTTAAATCTATCCAAAAATAAACACCATGAATCTACTACGGAAGCAGGTTGAATTAATTTCCCTTCATTTTCAAAATCCTTCATTGATTTGTCTGTGATGAACAGGCACAATAAGTCAAGCATCTGTTTAGTGTTTACTTTTGCATTCCTTGCACCCCCTAACTGTGTTTTACCAATTGCTTTGAAACATTTAACACTGTATATTAGCTTTCCACAGTGGGATCTCAAAGCATTTTGTAATTACTTCTCACAACTCCCACCGTCCTGATTAAAATCCCCATTTTAAAGATAAGCAATACAGTCAGACGCTAGAGTTTCCTCAGCAGTAGAGAATTTTGCAAAAGTTGCAGAACCTCAACTTTTATTAAGAATTTCTAGTTCTCATGGTTGCTGAGGTTTAAAAAGATGAAAACATGCAACTGAAAGGCTCCGGACTGAGAAAACAGGTACAGAGAACAAAGTTTTTTTTAAAAACATTGCAGTTTTGGGGCAGCCCTACCAACTCATTATTTGAGACTGGCAAAACTGAAATTCCCTTTTAATACCAGTGGCATCCATGGGATATTGTGTCAGGTTATCTGGCGGTGGGAATGGAAAGCCCAAAAATTAAGTCCCAGGCTTTGGCCTACTTCTGAGGGCAAAAGTCCAAGGCTCCTAGGTCTCTACAGCAAACCCTGTCAAGCTCCTTTCACTCTTTACAACAAAGAAAACAAATAAAGAATTAAGCAGTGGTATCAGCAGGCCTTTTTGGAAAGTGTTCAGTCACTTGTTGCTCCATGTGGGCACTCTATTCCAGAACAAAAGTAACTTTATGCCAGAATAATTAGTGCACTTCCCAATCAGAGTAATTCTGGAATGAAATCATTTTATTCCAGAATATCATCCGCTTGGGGAGCTATTTCAGAATACCTAGTCTGGTCAATGTCCCCACTTAAAGGAGTCTTAAGGATCCAAAAAAACCCCAACCCACTCCTAAGGTTCTCCTAGCTCCAGCAGGCTCCACGCCAGACTAGCAGTAATCAAAGCCCATTTTCTTTTCCCTCTGAAAAGCCACTTCTCGAGGGCTGGTTCCTGTTTAAATAGCTGCCTTCCTGGGATCAAGTGAAAGATTCCATGCCATACTTGGCATGTAACACAGGTTCTATGGCCCTTCCCGACCCTGGCCTTGCCTGCCTGCCTGCCTCTTGTCTCCCCACTGCAATGTGGGGTATGCACCCTCCAGGACAGGTGGCTTCTGGTGTTTTCACCACCATGTTAATTACATCCCAGTGTAAGCACAACTGCAGCGACTTGATTAAGTGTTTAGGTTGGAACATAAGTAGATTCTTAAATAAATAGAAAACATACACCAGGCTTTGGGCAGCAACTCACTGTTTATTATATTTAGAGAGATCATAGCATTAAAATGACTGCTGCTATCCAATAGTCTGTCAAAATGGACTATACAAAGCTACAAGCCTAGCACAATTGGGTTCCTTGGTGCTCTGAAAATACAATAATAATAGATGGAATGGCAGTGGATAGCACTGAGACAGGGAGCCAGGAACAGAACTTAAGAGTTCTGAATGCCTTGTTCTCTGCTCTGTTCTACATACAACACTTCCTTTTACATATGTAAAGAACTTACCTATGAATCATCTCTTCCTTTTGTTTGCTTGTGTGGCAATAGTCACCTGTTTGTTTATTACTTCATAATTCAAACAGATTTTGATAACACTGAATTCCTTTGTTGTGAGTAAGAGTAGTAAAAGGGGATGAGTTACCATGCAATAAATTCCTGCTTATGTACATGCATATGTTATAATGAGCAGATAGTATTAGGAGTTTAAAAAAAAAAAAGGAGCGAAAGAAAACAGTGGAATAATAAACGGCTTTCACTTGAAGTTGAACATGCCTGGAAATATTTTCCTAGATATTAAAAAAAAAATCCTCATTAAAACAATACATCGAAGGCATAAATACAACTTAAACATAGTGTGCATTTTACAAGAGAAGACTATACTGTCTGAATACACGTATTCTGAGCTCACTGTTCTCCTTGTTCTTTCTCTTTTTTCCTCATCCTTCTATGTAATTTTAAAATTTTAATTGCTGCTGATCTTTTTCCGCTATAATATTACCTAGCTCTCTTATAGCACGTTTTATCTGTAGACCTCAAAGTGCTTTAGAAAGAGAGAGAAGTACCATTATACCCAATATAAAAATGATTAACTGAGGCATTTGCCCATAACAAATCAGTGGCAGAATGCAGAACAAAGCCCATGTCTCCTGACTCTCACTCCAAGTTCCTGTCTAGTGGACTACACTTCTGTAAACTGGTTTGATTATTCGCTAATGGACTGACCTGTTCCCAGTCAAGTCAACAGTAGTTTTAGCGTAGGGACACAAGCATTCCTATTCTGGATCAAGTCAGAGGACCATCCAATCTAATATCCTGTTTCTGGCAGTGGCCCGTCGTAGATGCTTCACAGGAAGCTGCAAGAAACTCCACAGTGAACAATTATGGAATATCCAATTATGGATTGTAATGGAAGCTTCATCCTAACTGACTTTAGTCAGTGGCTGGTTTATGCCCTGGAGCTATGTCTTTCTATTCCCTTTAAAATTAATTTTTAATTCCTTTCTAATGGTGATGCTCTCATTATCTACAAACAGGATACCTTTTAAAAAAAATCTACTAAACCCTTGGCCTCAGTGATATCCAGTGTCAATGAGTTCTGCAGGTTACTCAAACTGTGTATATTTTTTTTTTAAAAAAAAAGTATTTCCTTTCATCAGTTTTAAAATTTGTTGTCTTTCAATTTCATTGAATGTCCCCTTGTTTTTCTGTTATCAGAGAAAGAAATGAGTGCCTTATTTACCGTCTGTTATGGGTAATATGAACCTTTCAAGAGCCCAAAGGGGTCTCTCCTGGTTAATGTTTCCCCATGCCCCAGTTTTGCCTCACCAAAGAAAGAGGAGGTGGGGGGATAGGTAGGACCCAGAGGATGTTTCCCCTCAGCAGCTCAAGACAGCTGCAGCCAATCAAGGGGAGCCTATATAAACAGGCAAGCCTGGTAAAAGGTGGTTGCTGCTCTACAGAGGAAAAGGAAGGAGAAGACAAAGACATGTATATGTGTGCTATCACCACACTTTGTGACCAGTAGGCATTCAAGATGTATGTAATTTGTTTGTGGTTTAATTTCTGCTCTGAGCATTACTTTTTCAAGAGGTAGTTTCATGAGCTGAAGATTTTATGAAAGGAGTTTACTATATGGTTTAGTCCTTTTAAAATAAATTATTCTCTTCCGAAAAGGCTTCTCTTTTTCTGCAGGGGTGTTTCATATTCATGAGAAGGCTGATAAAACCAGGCACAGAACCTGTTGATATCCCTTGTAGATCTTATCATATCCCCTCAGTTTTCCTTCAAAACCAAGCAGTTCTGATATTTTGTTAGTTTGTACAGAAACTTTCCTGCATCTGTAACACTCCTAATGCCTGTCCCTGAATTTGTCTCTACTTATACTGTCATCCTTTTTGAGGTAAGATGACCTGTTCTGAAGTAAATGCACTATTTTTTTTCCTCTCATACCTTAAGACTCCAGATGGTTGTTTGCTTCTTGACCACTAGCTTCTCCATGCGTGGTTGTTACTTTGGAACCCAGCAAAGTGTGAAAGTAGTTCAAGCTTTTCCTTACCATGAAACTATTAATCATGGATATGACTTGCCATTGTGATGTCCATTCAATTAGCTTTGTTAGGTCACTCTGCAATACCTGTCTTTATTCTAGACTAGGGTTGATGATTAATCGCAGTTAACTCACACGATTAATTCAAAAAATTAATTGTGATTAAAAAATTAATCGCAGTGTTAAACATAGAATGCCAATTAAAATTTATTAAATATTTTGGATGTTTTTCTACATTTTCAACTATATTGATTTCTATTACAACACAGAATATAAAGTGTACAGTGCTCACTTTGTATTATTATTTCTGATTACAAATATTTGCACTGTAAAAATGATAAAAGAAATGGTATTTTTCAGTTCACCTCATGCAAGTACTGTAGTGCAATCTCTTTATCATGAAAGTGTAACTTACAAATGTAGATTTTTTTTGTTTTGTTACATAACTTCACTCTAAAACAAAACAAAGCAAAACTTTAGAGACTACTAGTTCACTCAGTCCTACTTTTTTTGCAGCCAATCACTAAGACAAACAAGTTTGTTTACATTTACAGGCGATACTGCTGCCTGCTTCTTATTTACAATGCCATCTGAAAATGAGAACAGGCATCTGTATGGCACTTTTCTGCCAGATATACTAAACATCCAAATGCCCCGTCATGCTTCAGCCACCATTCCAGAGGACATGCTTCCATGCTGATGATGCTTGTTAAAAAATAATGCGTTAATTAAATTTGTGACTGAACTCCTTGGGGGAGAATTGTATGTCTGCTGCTCTGTTTTACCTGCATTCTGCCATAAATATTTCATGTTCTAGCAATCTCAGATGATGACCCAGCACATGCTCGTTTTAAGAACACTTTCACTGCAGGTTTGACAAAACACAAAAAAAGGTACCAATGTGAGATTTCTAAAAATAGCTACAGCACTTGACCCATGGTTTAAGAATCTGCCGTCCAAAATCTGAGAGGGATGAGGTGGGCACATGCTTTCAGAAATCTTAAAAGAGCAATGCTCAGATGCGGAAACTACAGGACCCGAACCATCGAAAAAAGAAAATCAACCTTCTGCGGGTGGCATCTGACTCGGATGATGAAAATGAACATGCATCGGTCTGCTCTGCTTTGGATCGTTATCAAGCAGAATCTGTCATCAGGGTGGTTGAATCATGAAGGGACATATGAATCTTTAGTGCATCTGTCACGTAAATACCTTGTGAGGCCGGCTACAACTGTGCTGTGACGTTATGTGACGTTAAAATCTATATGATTTTATTAAAATATGCTAATGAGTTAATATAATGTAACTGGAATATGCTTCATGTAAAAGGTCTCTTGTAAGGTATCATTACAAAGCTTATAATCTACTGAGTGTATCAGAGTAGCAGCCGTGTTAGTCTGTATTCGCAAAAAGAAAAGGAGTACTTGTGGCACCTTAGAGACTAACCAATTTATTTGAGTATAAGCTTTCGTGAGCTACAGCTCACTGCATCCAATGAAGTGAGCTGTAGCTCACGAAAGCTTATGCTCAAATAAATTGGTTAGTCTCTAAGGTGCCACAAGTACTCCTTTTCTTTCTACGGAGTGTAGTCATCCTATTTGTATAAATGTATCACTCTTGTATCTGAAATTAGAAATATGAAATATAACTCTGAGGTCCTATTGTAGTTATGCAAAGTGTGGGCCATTAATGGTGGTTTGGAATCTTAATGGCTCCCATTAACCAGGACAATTATCCTGTAGATGGCTCTGTTTTACTTGTAAGTCTTCCTGTATACCTGTGGGCTGGAAAGTGGGTAATGAATTCTTACAGTGACATGTGATGGATGTCACCTGAACTGGAATCCATCTTTAACCTGGTGCTTTTCCATTCAGAAGAGGGGTGGGAACCCAGAGGGACAAAGGATTCCCGCCTTATGCAAAAGATATATAAGTGGGTGGAACAGAACAAAGGAGGCGGCCATCATGAGAAATACCTTAGCTACCACCTGAGCTGGAACAAGGGCTGTACCGGGGAAAGGATTATGCCCAGACTAGGAAGGTGTCCAGTCTGTGAAAGAAACTTACTGAAACATCTCTGAGGGTGAGATTTTTATCTGTATTCACTTTTATTACTGTACTGGACTAGACTAGACAGGGTGCTGGAGTTCCAAGCTGGCAGGGAAAGCATGGGCAGAAGTAGTCTTGGCACATCAGTTGGAAGCCCCAAGCGGGTTTCTGTGATCCAGTGCATGACACGTGCCATGCGAACGCCTGTTCTCACTTTTAGGTGACATTGTAAACAAGAAGCTGGCCGTATTATCTTCTGCAAATTGCGAACAAACTTGTTTGTCTGAGCGATTGGCTGAAGTAGGACTGAGTGGACTTGTAGGCTCTAAAGTTTTACATTGTTTTATTTTTGAATGCAGTTATTTTTTGTACATAATTCTACATTTGTAAGTTCAACTTTCATCATAAAGAGATTGCACTACAGTACTTGTATTAGGTGAATACAAAAATACTATTTTGATTTTTACAGTGAGAATAGTTGTAATAAAAATAAATATAAAGTGAGCACTATGCATGTCTTCTGTGTTGTAATTGAAATCAATATATTTGAAAATGTAGAAAACATCCATAAATATTTAAATAAATGGTATTATTATTGTTTAACGTCGATTAATTTTTTTAATTGCTTGACAGCCCTATTCTAGACTAACCTATTCTTCTGTGTCCTTGACAAATTTTGCCACCTCACTGCCTTTTTCAGGTCACTAATACTAGTCCTCACACAAGCTGGGGAACCTCACAATTAACATCTGCCATATTGAAAATTTCCCATTTGTTGTTGTTTTCTGTTAACCAGTTTCTCATTCATGACAGAACACCACCTATCCACCCTTGTGAGGGACTCTGTTGAAGGCTTTGTGAATGCCAATGAAGTGTTAGTGGATATTTGGCTAATATGCTCAATAGCTGTAGTAGGTGAGAGGTACAGCTTGCTTCATGTACCATTCTGAGCTCCTGCAGACCCCCTTGGGGTCTGCTAGGTTTGGAGTTAGGCCCTAGACCATATTTTCTATGGGGAAGGGGGTCGGGGGGAGAGAAACTTTCTACATGGGGAGATTATCATTGAAATTTCCTCCCCAAAATGTCTTTTCCTGAAGGCATAATCAGAAGAAGAGAATGAACTGGGCCTGTATATAGTACATATGAGACAATTAGAGTCTTGCATTCTGTGGCTGACTGATATATCAGGTATAAAATACCTAGGCTCTTTCAGACCACTCAGATTTGCTCTTTATCTGTCCAAGGGCAAACTCTTCAGTAAAAAGAACAGGAATACTTGTGGCACCTTAGAGACTAACAAATTTATTAGAGCATAAGCTTTCGTGGGTTCCTGTGTGTATACATGTCAGTCATTGAGATTCTGTTAGCATGAAATATACCATGGGGCTTTTCATCAGAGCAGAGATTTGTCCCGATAGTCTTGCCTAAACGTGTCTCCTAGTAATATGAAGGTGGCAGCCTTCTCTAACAGAAGTGGGTGTATAGTTCACAGAACACGCTGGGATGAAAAGGGATGTATAAATCAAAGGAAACCTCTCTAGTGGTGAAACACAAATGGGAGAATGGGTTTCATTCCTGACACTGATTTTAATGACCATAGAGAAAACAGCCTAAGTGCTCTCATCCTCGGTTCTACCTTGCATGGGTGATGGTGTGAGTTTAATAAATGAAGTGTTTTGATATACTCAATTGGTATAAAACTGAAAGGATTAATAAATGGTATTTTACCTTAAAATGGCTACTAGCCAAAAAGTATACGTAATCTCTAGCAGACACATCAGGATGCTTTGAGCATCCCAAGAAACCTAGGCCACTACAGTGTGTGTTCAGCTTTGTGCTGTCTTCCATATACTGCTCATTGTGCCTAGCATTATTTTTCTCTCTTAGTGCACTAGGTGTGTGTGTGGGGGGGCGGGTGGGATCCACAAAGGGACATAGGCATTGCAATGGTGAACATCACAGCTCCTAAACTTTAGGCACTAAGAAAAAAAATCACAGGAACAGAACTACAATATGAGCTAGGCACCTATAAAATGCATGAGGAGAGAAAGGCAAATAGGAATGTGATCCATAAAAGCCAGTATGTTAGGTGGGGAACTGCCTAAGCTAGCCAGTGGGAGATGCTAACGGGGGCCGAGGGGGGGGGGGCGGTGAGGTGTTGTACTTAGCCCCACCCCTGTCATAGATCTAGACAGCACCACCCCCTGCAGCCGAGACTTATCTCTGCTTATCAACCCACAACCAGGAACCTCCTGCCCAGAATCAGGTGGTTTAGGTGCCTACTCTGCTGCTTGAGCAAATGAGTGAGCCTCTGCCTCGATCCACACAAAATGGGAGGAGAGATGGTGGTGCCACCCCTTTAGCCCCGTGCTTAGAGCAATTGCCTAGGATGTGAGACCCCAGTTTTGAATCCTTCTCCCCTCTGGCAGAGAGGGGGAATTGAACCTGTCTTCCACCTCCCTGGCAAGTGCTGTAACCACTGGGCTAAAAGTTAAAGGTGGGTACCGACATGTTCGTCTCTTCCTCTCTCCCGCCCTTGATTTTGAATGGACCCAATCCAGTAAGTGGCCTCTGAGCTTGTGAACTGGATCAGGCCCTGCACGCAATTGAAGTGGCTGAACCCTACCTTTCCTTGTTTATGAATGGCTCTGGGATGTAGGCAGGAGATAGGCATCTGGATGCCTAGAGAGAGAGAGAGAGAGAGAGAGAGAGCAGTGTGCATGTCCAGAGTCTGCAACACAGGTGCCTAGGGAACTTTTACTTTTAAAACTGTAGGTGCCAGGTGAGTTTTGGTACCTAAGGGGTTCAGTGCAGGTTTTGTGGAGCCAAAACTGGGCCTTACCCGACTAAATGCTTTTATGGATCTGGGCCCTAGTTTCTCCTTTAAGCTCTCCTCTGAACACACTGACTAAATCTACCAGCTTTAATCTACCACCCAACGCTTTATTTCTGAAAAAAGGGAGTGGAGTGTGTGGGGGGTGGGAGGAAACCACTACTAAAAATGCCAGCCCCAGGTGATGTATTCCTCTTGTGATCAGCTGTGACTTTCTGGATTGGAATGGAAGGATTTCGATTGTAAACTCACTGGGGTAAGGGCTATGCTCCAGCTCACAACCACGTTAACCTGAGCACACGGGGAGGGCGTCAGTATTTTACAAGTGGGAAAGCTCAGGCATAGAGAGCCAAGGCCGAGGTGACACAGACGGGGAGGGAGGCAGGGCGGGAATCCTGCCGCGCAGTTCCCGGTTCTAAGCACTAGCCCAATCTGCCGAGGGGCAAGGCTAGTTTGAAACGCCCCAGCCCATCGCTGCCTGGGGGAGTAGATGCCTTGGGGCCCACCCCACCATGCTCCTGGGCAGAGGGAAGGTGCGGCTGAGGGTCCCCAGCCGGTGCCCGGGGGAGGGGGGCTGAGCGCCCACGGCCGGTGCTGCTCTGTGCCCAGCCCCCAGCGCCTCTCCGCCTGGGCAGAGGGAGGCGCTGTGCTGTGCCCACCCCCGTGCCCTGGGCAGGGGGAGGCGCCTGCCTCCGGTGCACCGTGTTTACAGTAGCAGCGGCGGCAGCTCCGCGGGGGCAGCGCTTTTACCTGCATTACAGTAGCACCTGGAAGCGTGAGGCGAGCCCCGCGCTCCCCGGGGCCGGGCCGCATCGAACCCGGGCGGGCAGCGGCAGGGCGCGGGGCCCCTTCACGGAGCAGCTCCGCCGGCGGAGGTGCAGGTGCCAGGCTGGGCCGGGAGCGGGAGGAGAGGAGCCACCCCCAGGCCCCGGGCACTCGCCGGGCTGCAGGAGCCGAGCGGAAAATGGAGGCTTGAGGGGAGCCGCCGCCTCGGGGCGCTGGACAGCGCTGGGGAGCCTGTGCCGGTGATCGCCTGGCACCGCCCTGCCCCCTGCCCCAGCGCCGGGCACCTAGCACCGCCCTGCCCCAGCGCCGGGCACCTGGGACCGCCCGGCACCGCCTTGCATCGCCCGTTGGCCCCCCGAGCGGAGGATGTGACTCCCGCCGGTTCCTCCTTGCAGCGGCTGGGCGGATCGGTGCTGCCCGCGGAGCTCTGGGCCTGGCAAGGGACGGGGATCCTCGCCCACCCCACCCGCTCTCTTCCCCCCACCCGCTCCTTCTGCTCTTGCGAGGACCAGGGGCTGAGCTCTTTATGGGGCAGTTCAACCCGGCCTGGAGAAGATGCCAAGGAAGGAGCTACCTTTGCCAGAGGGCTGGGAAGAAGCCCGGGACTTCGATGGGAAAGTGTATTATATCGACCACATCAACAAAACCACCAGCTGGATCGACCCGAGAGACAGGTATGAGGCCGGACCGGTTTGACGCCCTCGCTGCCTTTCAGGGAAGCCAGGCAGGTGCAGGGAGAGAGGTGTCTGTTCACCCAGCCACAGCCTGCCCTTGGGCCGGAGGGAAGAGGCAGTGCAGGAGCACAAACAAAGAGCCTGATGCTAACGGGGGACCTTCTTGAGACCTAACTGGGACTCACTGGACTTCCCCGACAGCTGGCCCAGGAGATAGCTGTGTTTGCTCAGCGTGTGTTGCTTCAGTTGCCAATGGCGCAGACCAAAGAGGCTTTATTACCAAGATTTGTAGAGCACCCAGCACGGGGTGCACGTTTATATGGCTTGGATTACTTTGATTTACCCCCCCAAACCACTTCTCTTTCTATGGGGAGGGAGCTCGCACCACCGTAGGATATACCGGCAAAAGCTCAGTGTTAGGGGACCAGCAAAAAGAGCCTGGAGAAAGTGATGTAGCTAGCTTGAATTTTGCTTGATCCCCACAATCTTTTGTCAGAGCACTGCTAGGTTGCAGCTTGACTCATAATAGCTTTCACATTGGGGGGGGGAGGGGGAATGAATATACCAGACCATATTTTCTGGTGCTAATCTGCTACTCCTGGATAAGGTTTTTAGTAAACAAGTGATTTGGTTTTGGTTGATGAATAAATGCATTGATCAACCATATTTATGTATTGATCCTGACTGGCACTTCTAAATGCTTTTCTCATACAAATTAAAATGGTTAGGACTAAATTCTCTGTACCTCCTTCAATGTGTGGTATGGGGACTTTAGATTCATAGGTGTGTGTGTTGCCACCTCTGCTGAGGAAAGGCTAATACACACAGCTGAGGTTTAATTGAATAATATCAACATATGTATCAGTCATATGTATCCCGGAAAGAGGACCTTTACTGTTTCAAATGTTTTCATGCTGCCCCTCAACTTAAAGGAAGACCACCCCATCCCAAGCCTGCAGTTTGACTCCATTGAGATGATTATAGTCTTTGATGGAAGAGGGGATTTCCACTCCTGTAACTTTGGCTACTAAGAGCCCTGCTTATAATGTTCTTTTTGCCCTCTAATTATAAAAAGTGACTTTTTAAAGTTTTGATCCTTAAATACACCATGATAATATCTGACTATATAAAGTGTGACTTGGGGAGTTTACCTTGGAATGTCCTGGTTGCTTTAAATTTGTCAAACTATTAACATTCTGCAATTTTGGGCCACATTCTTCCCTAGTTAGACAGGTGCAACCTGACTGATTGCCTTTATTATTTTTGCACTGCTGACACTCAGAGTTGACTTTAGCCTTTTGTTTAAGTGTGTTAAACAGTGAAGAGCTAAGTGGCAGTGTAACAGCTACTTGGTAACCATTAGAGTGTTAATGAAAGTGAGAGACATCCCTTGGCTGATGTCATGACCTTCTAATTGTCCTGTATACTATAGTCAACCTTTTGCCCAGCTCCAAAAGCACTCATTGCTTGAAGAGTTGTCAAAGATCTGTTTTGGTGTGCTAGTAATAGTACTCTTATATGTCTACCCTTCGAACTAATTTAAAATACATAAAGCCACCACCTTATTCTTGCTCTCTTTTTTTAAAATCTATTTACAACCCGCCTCTGTCATGATGTCTAGAAATCATTTCTGTCTGGCATTGGTAGAGAAA
The DNA here is from genome assembly GCF_965140285.1 of Lepidochelys kempii. NCBI lineage: Eukaryota > Metazoa > Chordata > Testudines > Cheloniidae > Lepidochelys > Lepidochelys kempii. The sequence continues at coordinate 29,275,293 of NC_136387.1, forward strand.
GTGGTCAGCTGAACTGTTTTTCATTTTCCTCAGCCTTCCATCAATCCCTCAAACCTAGACTGTAAATTTTCTGTGGCAGGGACTATCTTTGTTACATGATGTACAGTGCCTAGCACAATGGGGTTCTGATCCTTGATTGGGATTTCTAAGTGGTGTTACAAATATTTGGGGGAAGGGTCCTTGTTCTGGCTTTTGTTTCCAATTTCATACTTTTCAGATAAGTGTCTTGTCCCCTTTGTTACTTCAGTGCTCTTGCAGATCTGACATGCAAGCTATTGTTGTTATCAAACATATTGAGATCACTCTTGCTATTTGCATTGTGGTAACATCCAAAGAATCCAGTCGGGATTGGTATCTAATTGTGATGTACTCTACAAAAACATAGTGACTATAGTGCAGGGACTAACGATCTAAGATCAGTGGTGATATTACTATATTATATTATACTAGTGCTATACACATTCTAGGTTTTGGCCCATCTCTTTAAAACAAATATCATGACCTACATTCCCATAGATTATTCATGGAGTCATTCATCTCCCACAGTGCTTTTCTTTTCATTCGTTTGTCTCCTTGTACACCTCTACCCCGATATAAGGCTGTTCTTGGGAGCCAAAAAATCTTACAGCGTTATAGGTGAAACCACGTTATATCGAACTTGCTTTGATCCACCGGAGTGCGCAGCCCTGCCTGCCTGGAGCGCTGCTTTACTGCTTTATATCTGAATTCATGTTGTATCGGGTCATGTTATATCAGGGTAGAGGTGTATTACTCTTCAGCTTCCTTCTTGACCCTCTTTGCTCTGATGTGTGCACTATTCTTGTGTTGCTTATTATTATAAATTACACTCAAGGTATTAAAAGCACCTGCTATGCATGCACCATACCAATTACAGACTTAAGTTTGAAAAGTAAGCCTCTTTTTAAAATTTTACAGTTAAAATTAGCAGCATATGATCAATTCAGTTTTCTTGCTAAACTATGGAAAAGTCACTGAAACTGTCAATTATACTTTAGGAGGAGATATAGGGTGAGGGGAGACAGAGAATGTTAACAAATTTTAATTACTTATATGTTTACTGCAACTGAAGAAGGGAACTGTGCCTCAAATACTATGTTAAAATTTCTAAATGCAATAGTGATCTACGTCTATAAAATGTCACACTTTCTTCTTTGATGAATTTCAGGATTCTCTGACTTAATGAAACTCATTGTTTTTTTAGGTTTCAGAGTAACAGCTGTGTTAGTCTGTATTCGCAAAAAGAAAAGGAGTACTTGTGGCACCTTAGAGACTAACCAGTTTATTTGAGCATAAGCTTTCGTGAGCTACAGCTCACTTCATCGGATGCATACTGTGGAAACTGCAGAAGACATTATATACACAGAGACCATGAAACAATACCTTCTCCCACCCCACTCTCCTGCTGGTAATAGCTTATCTAAAGTGATCACTCTCCTTACAATGTGTATGATAATCAAGTTGGGCCATTTCCAGCACAAATCCAGGTTTTCTCCCCCTCCCCCCCCCACAAACTCACTCTCCTGCTGGTAATAGCCCATCCAAAGTGACCACTCTCCTTACAATGTGTATGAAAATCAAGGTGGGCCATTTCCAGCACAAATCCAGGTTTTCTCCCCCTCCACCCCCATACACACACAAACTCACTCTCCTGCTGGTAATAGCCCATCCAAAGTGACCACTCTCCTTACAATGTGTATGAAAATCAAGGTGGGCCATTTCCAGCACAAATCCAGGTTTTCTCACCCCTCCCCTCCCCACACACACACACAAACTGTGGGGGGGGAGGTGAGAAAACCTGGATTTGTGCTGGAAATGGCCCACCTTGATTATCATACACATTGTAAGGAGAAAGAAAAGGAGTACTTGTGGCACCTTAGAGACTAACCAATTTATTAGAGCATAAGCTTTCGTGAGCTACACTTCTGAGGAAGTGAGCTGTAGCTCACGAAAGCTTATGCTCTAATAAATTGGTTAGTCTCTAAGGTGCCACAAGTACTCCTTTTCTTTTTGCGAATACAGACTAACACGGCTGTTACTCTGAAACCTGTCATTGTAAGGAGAGTGATCACTTTAGATAAGCTATTACCAGCAGGAGTGTGGGGTGGGAGAAGGTATTGTTTCATGGTCTCTGTGTATATAATGTCTACTGCAGTTTCCACAGTATGCATCCAATGAAGTGAGCTGTAGCTCACGAAAGCTTATGCTCAAATAAATTGGTTAGTCTCTAAGGTGCCACAAGTACTCCTTTTCTTATTGTTTTTTTAGATGGTCATAGTCCAAAACAATTGTAACAAGCACAAGGTGTTACAGAATGCTCCTGTAATAATTTTAAATAGTTAAATGGAGTAAGTCTCTTAAGAGAGTCTGTCTTGTTATCTGATAATTTACAGGTCTGGTTCTAGCTAACTTTTTTAATTGATTATTTCCCCCTCCCCCAGCAATTGATTCTTTGTATCAGTTTTCTATTATATTTGTCAGGCTGTCAGTGCCCACACATTTGTTTGATTCTAGCTGTTATTCATCTGACAGCCAAATGTTTGTTAGCCATGAGAATGAATGATTTGTCTAGTTCCTAACTTTACAGGATTTCAGGGAGCAGCTGCATTCCAGGAGTAGTCTTTTGTGTGCACCCTTATTCTTCTAATGAAACTAAAAACAAACCAAAAATCTGTTAGCACTAGTGAGGACTAATAGATTAACAAACCTATTGGAGCATACCCACTTCATTGGATGCATGTATTCACCCACTAAAGCTTATGCTCCAATACGTCTGTGAGTCTATAAGGTGCCACAAGACTCTTTGCCGCTTCTACTGATCCAGACTAACACGGCTACCCCTCTGATAGTTTGTAAATAGTCACTATTTTTTTTTTTTTGGTGTGTGTGTGTGTGCGGGGGTCTTTCGTGCAGCAAAAAGGCAGAGCTATTATATAAAAAAGTGATTTGTTGTAAAACAACAGATTGCAGTGGATATGGTGGCAGATATGACTTAAAACTCCTTTTTGAACTCATTTCCTTCAAATTGGCCAGATTTCAAGTTGACAATGCCCATATAATATCTGGTCAATTCATTCAGCGAGACACAATTGGTAACTAAAGATAAGAGACTCAACTTTTAAAGCTTCCCTAAATCTCTCTTTCCAGTTTAATTTAGTGTAAAGAAATATGATTAGGGATACTGTATAGAGGCAGTGCTTAAGTTTGTCTATATAGTTTTTGTTATATTAGTTGATGTTGGATTTGTAGTTAGACATGTTTTGTGTTAACTGAAGCTTGTTAAATGAATTATTGCAGGAGAGTGTCTGGGTGCAGACATAATGGAACACCGGGAAACTTTAGATACTTAGGAGAAGTGACTGGCAGAAAGTGGGTTCTATAATCATCTAAGAATCAGCTGAACTACTAGAGTTGATTGTATCAACTGAAATTATCCAATTTAATTGTAGAATAGAATCTTTGGCAAATTTTTTCAACAGTCTATCATTCTCCTGTCCATTAGAAGTATGGTGTCAGAGCATCTTCTTGCTTATAGGTATAAACAGACCTAAATGATGTATGACAGCACCAGAAGGATTCAGAAGTTCGCTCTCATGCTGAATAGAATGAGCCAAAAATTGTATGGTGTGCTGCAAGAGACCTGTCTTCAAAAGCTGACCTGAATTTCAAAGCCCTGAAGGCTTCTGTAGCCTTTAAAGTGAGGAGGAAGGATGGTCTAACTCAGGAGTTCTCAAACTTCATTGCACCGCAACCCCCTTTTGACAATAAAAATTACTACATGACCCCAAGAGTGGGGACCGAAGCCTGCGCCCCACCGCCCCAGGTGGGGAGGCCAAAGCCAAAGCCCAAAGGCTTCAGCCCCAGATAGGATACCTGTAACCTCAGCCCCAACATGCAGGGCTGAAGCCCTTAGGGTTCAGCCTCAGGCGGTGGAGCTCAGGCTTGGACTTGGGCTTTGGCTCTGAGTGGTGCGGCTTGGGCCCGTGGCCCCAGCAAGTCTAACGCCAGCCCTGGCGACCCCATAAAAAGGGTTTGCGACCCACTTTGGGACCCGACCTACAGTTTGAGAAACGCTGGTCTAACTTATTGCTTTGAGCCTCGGTTTTGCTGTGGCCTGTGTTACAATGTTCCTTTCTGCCTTGAGTCCATAGCTTTGGTCAGCACAGACACAAGTGTGAAGGATCCACGTCTGCTTTCTCAATTGGCCTCAATGCATTGCAGAAAGAGAAGGATGTATAAGAAGGGTGGGCAAACTTTTTGGCCTGAGGGCCACATCTGGGAATAGAAATTGTATGATGGGCCATGAATACTAAAAAAAATTGGAGTTGGGGTGCGGGAGGGGGTGAGGGCTCTGGTTGGGGGTGCGGGCTGTGGGGTGGGGCAGGAAATGGGGAGTTCAGGGTGAGGGAGGGGCTCTGGGCTGGGGCTGGGGATGAAGAGTTTCGGGTGTAGGAGGCTGCTCCGGGCTGGGACCGAGTGTTTCGGAGGGCGGGAGGGGGATCAGGGCTGGGGCAGGGGGTTGGGGTATGGGAAGGGGTGCAGGCTCTGGCTGGGGGTGCGGGCTCTGGGGTGGGGCTGGGGATGAGGGGTTTGGGGTACAGGATGGTGGTCTGGGCTGGGACCAAGGGGTTGGAGTGGGGGACGGGTATCAGGGCAAGGGGTTGGGGTGCAGGGGGAGACTCAGGGGTGCAGGCTCTGGGCTATGCTTACCTCAAGCGGCACCTGGATGTAGCTGCATATCCCTTCTCCAGCTCCGACCCAGAGGTGCGGCCAGGCGGCTCTGCACGCTTCTCTGTCTACAGGTACGACCTCTGCAGCTCCCATTGGCCGTGGTTCCCGGCCAATAGAAGCTGCAAGGGCAGCGCTTGGGGCAGGGGCAGCATGAAGAGTGGAGCCCCCTGGCAGCCCCCATGCGTAGGAGCCGGAGAGGGGCCATGCCGCTGCTTCTGGGAGCTGCATGGAGCGGTCCCCGACCTGCTAACCAGCTGGAGTGGGGCAAACCCCCCAGACTCCGCTCTCCAGCGGGAGTTCGAGGGTTGGACTAAAACAGCTGGATTGCCGGATCTGGCTCGCAGGCCGTAGTTTGCCCACCTGGGTATATAAGGAATGGAAGAACTTTTGAAAACTCCTGTTTTGAGCTTATAGGACAAAGATTAAGAAAAAACAACTATAATAAATTGCTTGTATGTTGCATGTATGGCATCATTTTAGTAGCATACAAATGTTGTACAATACAAATATTTTGCAATGCAAATATCTTAATGTATACAAACAGTGGATGTTCACATGATGGTAAATCTTCTCTTTTAACATAAGTTAACATAACATAAGTTTTACACTAGAAAGCTGTCAGGCATTTCTAGTGACCTGCTAAATTACTTCACCTAGTCAAGTGGCTTAGTCACAGTGTGTTTCTGCAACATGAAGTTGAAGTAGCTACTTATTTATGAAACTATGAATGATGAATTCTGTCCTTAGGGCTAATTCAGGATTAGGCTTCCTACAGACTGGTGTTCCAGAGACCAGCATTATTCAATAATGCATGTTCCTGAAACGATCACATTTTCTGAGTGACAGCTTCCTTTGTGCTGATGCAGACCACTCAGCAGACATCTTGATACAATGGAGCTAGAATTCTCATGGTCATTTTTCTTATGCAGAAGACACACCTGCATAGTAATTTAGGCCCTAGGTTTTAGGCTGTTTTTATGATTACTGCTTCATTTTTACATAAGATAAGAGCAAAATCCCAGAAACATGATAGTTCAGGCTGGTATCTGATCTTAAACTTAGCTGTAAATTAGGAATTACACCAGTACAAAATATGAGACAAGAATCGCACTCATCTTTATAGAATAGAGAAGAGGGCTTTGATTCCAACAAAGGTATTGTCCCTGGATCCTGCTAGGGAAATGGTTCCATCTTTGGAACCTATGGCTAGCTGGAGTCTGATCAAGTCTGAAACCCCCTTCCCCTCTGGAATGGAGGAGCATGTTCCCCACTGCCTTCTCCAATTTTAGGTCCTCACCACAGTAAATAGTTCTATGCATTCATGCCATGGTATGGCTCACAGTCTTCCAAGGTTACCTCAGAATGAAATCGACTGAACTCTGATCACTAAACAGTGAAAACTGGTAAGATTCTGGCCGGTTCTCACTTTTCTGCAGCAAAGCTGCAATAAGCATCAGAGGCATTAGAACTCTCTGTAGACTCTGGAATACAACAAACATCAGTTAGCCTTCCAAATGTGGAGTATAATCTCTGCAATCCTAAAGGCTAGAAAACCTTATAAATTGAGAGTGTAGATTTTGCAGAAGTTGACGTTTGGCTGGGATAGCTTTCTACTCCAAATTCAAATGGATTTCCAAACCTGGGTTATATGAGCCTACAGAACAGTTAACTCTTCTGAAAAGGAATAGAGCTTCCAGGAGGAGTACATGACTAATAGAAGAAAGATGCCATTTAGGGAAAATGTAGACGTTTTATTCGCTACAGGTTGAATTTTCTTGTACAGGGATTAAGATGGAAACAAATCCTTAGAATTTAGGAGTTATAGTTTTGAAAATGCTGGCTATGGAAGGGTTAGACCCAGTATGTATCTATAGATTGCAATAGCCTGCATATAAATACATTTTTCAGGTTTGGTGTGATACTTCAGTGTGTCTTAGCTCCTCTGTTTGGTTTTACTTTTGAAACAAAATTTCACAGCCATAAGTATAGCTCCATGATTCACTGTCCATCTCTGCTATTGGCACCTCAGTGCATTAATCTGCTTCAGTGGAATGCAATTAAATTTAGCTAACTAAAATGTGAAAGCTCTCCAAATGCCTCAAAATAAAAGGGCAATGAGAAGCACAAACAACAAATAATGGTGCCGTGCTGATTTGCAAATGAAAACCAATAGTGTAAGAAGGAAAAATCTCAAAGATGTGGGGCATTTCTTCTCTGCTTTTGTTCTGTATCCAGACTACTTTCAGCATGCATACTGGAAGAAAGAAGTGTGGTTTATGCAGCTGCAGGCTTTCATAACCTAATGCCTGCTGTTGCCCTTTTTTATTGGTAGCCAGCCAAATACCCGATTGTAGTTATGTGAATCTGTTTCCCTCTCACATATACACTCTCCAAAGATAGTTGTTAAATTCATTATAAAGAGCAGTCTGTTTAAGATACTGCTAAGAGCCAGAGTACAGATTTCGCAGGATTCTGAGTCTAGCCCTGACTGTGTGGGTGATAAAGGGAACTGAAGACCCTTTCCTTTTCTCTATGAGTTTTGTGTTGTGTTCTTCAAGTAGTGTGCTTGAATGCATTTTTTTTTTTTCAGAGCAGTAGGGTTGAATGGGTTTGTACTGTACATGTGTATATGTGTACACACATGCTTGAAGGGGGAGGATGGAAAGCAGAATTATTGAGGCATTTAAGACTTTGTTTAAACTAGAAACATTGAATCTTACAAGATGAACTGAATGTAATTGGTTAGGAGGTGCTTCTAATTGAAGCAAGTCAGTGAATCAGAGCTTGAATGGGGAGCTAAAATCAATTTAACCTCTTCAGTCATGTAAATCAAACTTTCTTTTGCTTATCTAAGACTAACAAGACAAACCCTACATTGGAATTTGTGGTCATTTTATGTGGTTGCAAAGACTACCTGTAGTACAGTATGGTTCTGTTTTTAGTTGAGTGTTAACACTGTCATATATGGGTTGAGGGAGGGGCATTTCTGTTAAGCATATATCGCACAATTTACCCTCTGAAGTATACTGCTATGGCTTTCATCTTAACTATAGTAGCCTCTGTCGCTAGTTTTGTTTCAGTATGAGAAAAGCCTTGTTTTTTTCTCCTGTGTTTGATTGATATTAAATAGGCTGCATTTCTTGCCTAGCCTCCTCATTGATCTCACAGCATGGCCAATTGACAAGGTATATCCACTTTATTATATAAATATTAGTATTAAACAAGAGTGTGAGCTGAAATATCAAAAATATTTCGATTCTGAGAGAGCTTCACTAAACTGAAAGAGGATGGGTATAAGGACAAATCTTTCCTGTCCCCAATGGGGAAGTATATGTGTAACTCAGATGAAAGCTGCTGAAACGTGATTCTTTTCCAGACAGGTCCTTGCTTATTCTTAACTCTTTCATTAAGAAATTAATAGCAATGTGCAGCATAGTCATATGGTAAATTGTAGGGAAGGCATAAGCATTTGTCTCTGTCTAGAAACTTAGCCCTGATCTATGCTACAAATTTATGTCGGTATATCTACATTGCTCAGGAGTGTGGAAAATCCACACCCCTGAGTGACATAGTTATGCCGACCTAACCTGCAGTGTAGACAGCACTTTGTCCACAGAAGGCCTTCTCCCATCGACATAGCTACTGCCTCCCAGGGATGTGGAGTACCTACGCTGACAGACGGAGATAGCATCTTCACACACTGCCTATGCCACTGCAGCACTGTAAGTATAGACCAGTATAGACTACTTAGTTGTAGTCTGGAGAAAAAATATCTTCTTCCCGGATCCTTAATTTGTCATCAGTGACATTACTATAAAATACTCCCTCCAAGAGAACATTTCTCTTCCTTGCCTATTTATCTCCAGGAGATGATGCCTAAAAACTTCCTGATTAAATCTTCAGTCAGGTATTATACTACATCTCATTAGTCATCTCTTTGGTTAAAACACAGAGTGACACTTTGGAAACTTTTTGATACATCTCATTTTAAAGAACTCCACTGCTATGAGAGCACTAATATATTTCTGGAAACTTTTGCATCAGCCAACTTCAAGACTTTGCTAGAAGAGTTACTTTATCTGATATCCTCAAGAAGAATTCAAGCTTGCTACTAGTAGTCAACTCAAATATGGTTGAAACTCTAGAAAGATCTGTCTTGTATCCAGACTTCACATTAAAATGTTTGACCAGTGGCGGATTTAGAGTTAGTGGGGCCCTGTGTGCAGCTTCTTTTTCAGCTGCCCCTGCTCCCTCCCCAAGGACCCAGCCAAGAAAATGAACATTCTTTCTTATCTCCCCCCTATTTTTCATTCTTTTTTTCTTCATCCTCATCCTATAATGTCAAGTAAATGAAAATAAAGTGAGGTACCTTGATTGGGTCAGAGGGTTGGGGTGCAGGAGCAGGGGCAGCGTGCAGGCTCTGGGAGGAAGTTTGAGAGCTGGGTGCTGGCTTTGGGCTAGGGCAGGGGGTTGGGGTGTGGGAGTGGGGCAGGGGGGCAGTGCTTACCTTGGGAGGTGTGGCTCCAGCACACAGACCCCTCTGGCAGCGGCTCCTAGGTGAGGAAAGCCAGGGGGTCTCTGTGTGCCGCTGCCCGCAGCTGCTGCCCCCACACCTACCATTGGACGCAAGTCTCAGCCAATGTGAGCTGTGGAGTTGGCACTTGGGGCATGGGCAGTGTGTGGAGACACGCCCACCCCAGGGGCTGCAGGGACACGCCAGCCACTTCTGGGAATGAAGTGGCACGGAGGGAGGGAAGCAGAGTGGGCAGGAAGCCATCTTAGCCCTGCTGCTGCACGTCTCTATGTGGTCCTTGAGGGGAGGGGGCCAGCAGGTCTCGGTGCACTGTCAGCAAAAAAACCAGAATGGTCAAGGTGAACATATCTGGGCAAGATGACTGTCAGTATGTTTGCAAGCACCCTGACAAAAATTTTAGTATCCATGTTAATTAGAGAAATAGATCGGTATAATGCATAATTGTTAAGCTCTTTTCCTTCTTTAGGAATGACCACATTTTTGTCTCTTTTCATGAATCTGGAATCTCGTTCCCCTGCAATATCCCATTAAACAATTCCGTTGAAATAGGGGCTATCACTTGCTTCAGAGCTCTGTGCTCCCCAGTAAACTCATCGGGACCTGGAGCTTTGTTGGATTTTAATTCCTAGTTGCAGCTTTATTTGGAGCAATTTGCCCATCAAGAGCTGTCACGTCATCTTCTGAGAGCTGATGATGTTTCATGCTTCTCAGATATCTATAAATTCAGGATTTGGATGTTCTGAAGTGTACAAAGTATGGTAAAAGTTAGCAGACATTTCAGAGGTCTGTTTGATGCCAGTTCCTAAATCTCTCTTTTTATTTCTAATCAGTGAGATGGCTGATTTATCCTTTTTCTTTAACTTTCTAGCTAAAAGCCTGTCAGTTTTATTGCCCTTTTCATCGTGTTTTTGTTTTAAGTATTTGCTTAGCCTTATCTGTTTGTAACAGGTTAATCTTCTCTCTTACCTCTTATAGCTTTCTTGCTATTCTTGTCCTTGCACCCAGTACAACTTGAACAGTTTTTAAGGACTATCTCTAGATCTACTTAATTTCTTTCGTTGTGGTGTCTGTACTAAACCTGGCACCAAAACCACTAATGGTCTAAATGTTTGGGAGGTTAACTGTTAACATGCAAAAAGAAAAGGAGTACGTGTGGCACCTTAGAGACTAACCAATTTATTTGAGTATCTCTAAGGTGCCACAAGTACTCCTTTTCTTTTTGCGAATACAGACTAACACGGCTGTTACTCTGAAACCTGTTAACATGCAAACTATCTTGAACTGCTTAGCTGTCTTCGGTAACTGTGCTGTCGCAGAGAGAAAGCATTTGTGTGTTAATTAAGTTTATTTTTTTGAACAGTCAGTATTGCAGCCATACTAACTTTCCTCAGTCCATCTTTGGTAAAGTTTCCCAAGGTTCTTTTTTTCTCTTCTGTGTGTTGCCTTTTGGATGATCTTATATTAAAGTGGCCTTTCCTATTGCATACATTCTGATAGCATTCAAATACTTGTGCATACTCTTCTTACTTTTGACTTTTCCTAATTGTTGCCTACATTCAAGCAGAAATGCCTAGAAATACTAAAGTTGAGTCAAACGTCTATACTTTTCCCATTCTTTAGGGCAGTCAGTCCAAATTCAGTTTGCTTAAATTACCTTGAGTTTGTTCAAGTTTCAGAGGCAGGACGTATGTGCTTTACACCTGCATCTCATGTCACTAACCTGTAAGATGAGCTGACAATGTTTTCTCTTCAGTGTATTCAGGGTAAGGTTCATGCTTAATCAAAGAGATGCTATTTCAGTCTTTAACAGCTATAAGATTAGAATGTTGTAAAGGTCTTTAGTCAAGCTTTACACTGTTCAGACCTGATCTTTGTTCAGAATGTTGCCACCTTTTTCACTCTGATCTGATCATATGATGCTGTCTCTCTCAGACTTTCACTTGTGTATTATAATTTCTGGATCTATTTGGCTAGTGTTTGTGACCCAGGAGAGTTCTTTCATCCAAGTACCTGTTTATTTCCTTCTTAAGTGTATTCACAACATTAGCGTCTGTTGCTGCCTTTTATTAACCCAATTTTTCACACATGACCCATCGGCATAGGAAGGGACACATTCAGAAGCTGGCTACATAGGTGTAACTCCATTAACTTGCATTGCTCTGAATGTGCCCCATGTAGCAGAGACCAGAATCTGTCTGAATAGAGAATTCAGTATAAGTAGGGCAGAGCTTTAAGGTGGAATAATATTTGTCACTAATTCACTTTGAGTGAAAAGTCCTTGAATTCATTTTTGAAGTTATTTGTAGCCATATTCATGTAGGCTGAAATCAATGGAACTACTCAGATATTGTCCTACTCAGAGGAATTATCATACTGAATAAGACCCAAGATCAATCTGGTCCATTACCCTATCTCTGACAGTTACCAGTACCAGATACTTCAATAGCTTCTTGTGGCAGTGAGTTTCACAATTTCATTACACACTGTGTAAAAAAAAAAATTCTTTTGTTGTGTTTGCATTTCCCACCTTTAATTTCACTGAATGTCCTCCTGTTCATTTGAGACCAGGAAAATAAAAGCTCCCAATATACCTTCTCTAGACCATTTGTTGTTTTACATACTTTTGTCACTCCTCATCTGGAGTACTGTCTCCAGTTTTGGGCCCCACACTTCAAGAAGGATGTGGATAAATTGGAGAGAGTCCAGCGAAGGGCAACAAAAATGATTAGGGGACTGGAACACATGAGTTATGAGGAGAGGCTGAGGGAGCTGGGATTGTTTAGCCTGCAGAAGAGAAGAATGAGGGGGGATTTGATAGCTGCTTTCAACTACCTGAAAGGGGGTTCCAAAGAGGATGGCTCTAGACTGTTCTCAATGGTAGCAGATGACAGAACGAGGAGTAATGGTCTCAAGTTGCAGTGGGGGAGGTTTAGATTGGATATTAGGAAAAACTTTTTCACTAAGAGGGTGGTGAAACACTGGAATGTGTTACCTAGGGAGGTGGTAGAATCTCCTTCCTTAGAGGTTTTTAAGGTCAGGCTTGACAAAGCCCTGGCTGGGATGATTTAACTGGGAATTGGTCCTGCTTTGAGCAGGGGGTTGGACTAGATGACCTTCTGGGGTCCCTTCCAACCCTGATATTCTATGATTCTATGATTCTATGATTCATCTCTTTTGTATGGTGAGCAGTCCTAGTCTTCTCAGTCTCTTCATATGACAGTTTTTCTGATCATGCTTGTTGCCCTTGTCTGATCGCACTCCCGTTCATCAGTTTCCTTTTTGAGATGTGGTAACCAGAACTGCACACAGTATTTCTGATGAGGCCATAGCAATGATTTATATAAAGGTAACTATAACCTATGTGTTGTTGACTAGCTCATTCTTTATGCATCCTATCATCTTGTTTGTTACTTTGATCACAGCTGCATGTTAAGTGGAGTTATCATCAAGATGTCTATAATGATGCTCAGGTCCCTTTCTTGAGTTGATTTAGTTAATTTAGAACCTTGTAAGACATAAGAATAGCTTATGTTTTTCCCTCCAGTGTGTGTTACCTTGTATTTATTGACATTGAATTTACTTTGCCAAGGTGTTGCCCATTCACCTGGCTTGTTTGATCCTGACTAACTTAAATAACTTACCCACCTGAAAATTTTTGCTGCCTCAGTTCATTCTCCTTTTTTGAGATAATTAATAAGTATATCAAACCACACAGAACGTTGTATGGAACCTTGAGGCACCTGTTCCTAGTCTTTCTCTCTCTCTCCCAGTGACTGTTCCACTGTGGATAAATACTTAAATAGTCATTGGGCCCGAAAGAAAGAGGGGGTATGACTCTGTAGTCTTCTGGTTATGTTACTGACCTGGGAGGTGTCAGACCCAGGGTCCAGTCTCCCTGCTTCAATCACTTTTTCATGATTTATCCACAGTGCAGACAGCATCAACTAAGGAAGGCCCACATCAGAATATCCCATTTTTCAGTGGCTAGAGCATGTTTCCTGTGAGGTGGAAGACCCCTGCTCAAATCCTTCTCCTCTGGTGGCAGAGAAGGGGGAACTTCATCCCAGGCAAGACCTCTGACCACTGGGCTAAAAGTTCTAAGGTGGGTGGTGGCACCACCATCTCATCCTCCTCTGGCTAGATTTTGAATGGTACCTGATCTTGTAGACGGCCTCTGAGAACACCTCCTCAAATACCTACAATCAGTCTGGGGATTAGGTGGGAGACTGGCAGCTGGATGCCTGGAGGGAGGCAGTAGTTTGCATGCCGATGCAGAAACATGGTCACCTGAGTGAGATGTAGGTGCCTACAAGGTTCAGCAGCAGTTTTGTGGATCACAGTGGAACCAAAACAGGGAGTTAGGCACTTGCACCGGGGATATAGGTACCTAAGTACTTTTGTGAATCAGATCCCTAATCTATTTTTGTTTAGATTTTTGTTTAATTCCTTCATCTGACACCCTAGTGACGTAACAGAATTTAACTCCATTCTTATCCTTTCCCTGTTCTAGTTCATTTGTAATTTGCACCCTAACTGTCATTGGATACACGATACCATTGTGTTACTCACTCTTTTAACAGATGTCTGTCTGACTTAAGTGCTCCTCAGCTCCCATTTGCTTTCCCCTAGCTCCTCCGCCCCCAAGCTATTTATTTTACATTCCAGAAGACTGGTTCTATTTTAAAATAGAGACCAGCCCTCTGTCTAGGCTCCATCTTCTTCCAAATGTACCACAGTACCTAATGAACCCCTCTTCTTTCTACCATCTCCAACCATGCAATAAGATGCTGAAGTTCCCGCTATCTAGTTGGACCTGTGCATGGAACTGGAAACACTTCAGGGAAGCTACTTCTGGAGCTCTGGACCTAAATCTTCCACCAAAGAGCCTATATTTAGCTTCCAGGAACTCTCTCCTACATTTCCCTATGTCATTGGTACCAACATTCATCATGACAACCAATTCCTCTCCAGCTCATCACTAAAAGACTGTGATGGTTTATATATGTCTGCTGGGAGCAAGGGTGACAGGTAAGTCATCAAGCAGTTTTCACAATAATCACTGTTGTGGTTGCAAGTGTAGCTGCATCCTTGATTTCTCTCTGGTCTCTGAGTTCACTCTCTTCAGATCCCAAGTCACATGCCTTACGGTGGAATCCTGTGATTCTCCCATTCTTAGACAGATCTGTCATCCTGGTCTACAGTATTCTGTGTATCCACTGTGCTTGCCCAGCTGGTCTAACTGGGTTTGTGCACCTGTGGGTCTTCCCTTTGACAGAGAGTCTGTGACTAGTGGCTTAATGACTCAGAAAAACTTTCTTAACACAAAGTATTGTTTAATCATAGCAGTAGGAGCAAAGCATAACAGAAGCGATTTTTAAAACAAAAATGTTACACACATCTTTGGAGATCTGGGTCTCTCTTTCCCCTTAACCATCCTCTCCCCTTTTTAAATCCAGCCTAAGTTCACTCCACTCCCACACTTGGACCTGTGGCCCAGAACCAGCTGGAGCTCTGCAGAAGGGGATCAAGACAGTTCATCAAAGAAAATTTCTCTTGCATAGTCTCTTAAGCATTGGCCAATGAGTTGCTATCTGAAACCATTACACACTTCCCTGCCTGTGTGCAGTTAGCCATTTCTTGAATTAACCCCAGGTTTCCATACAGTAACCCTCTTACAACAAATTTTATTCCTAAACTATTACAGGCAGCTCCAAATCTGTCACAACTACATACCCAGCCATTTCAATTCTCGACTGAATCACCTATCATCACAGCTTGTTTCTCCATTGTAATTCCATCCCCTGGAACAACCTCTTTGTTGCATGAGGAATTGTCATTCTTTCAGATGTCATTATCTCAGATTGAAGGAGGGCTCCCTTGAAGGGTGTGTGTCCCTCAATTCCACTTTCCCAGTTCTCCAGTTGAGCAAGCCAGTTTCATGATGGAAGCCTGTTCTGAGGTGGGCTCACTGAACAATATCCCTAAGCCATATATTTAAACAGTTCTGTTCCACTCTTCTTTCAGCTCAGCAACACTGGGCTCTACGGACCATGAGCTGGTTGCACAGGGTGCATATATAAATCACTTGGCCACAAAGGAATTACTGATACGTCCTGCACTCTGTGCAATAAATTGGGTAGCACTCACCCTGATTAGTCTGCTGCTGGTCTCCTTCTGCAAAAGAAGACTGTTATTTTTAACTCTGAGTAGAGATGGATTTAACTTTTGTGAACTGCTAACTATTCAGAGGAACTGTTAACTATTCTCCATGCATCAGAAGAAGTGGGGTTTTTACCCACGAAAGTTTATGCCCAAATAAATCTGTTAGTCTTTAAGGTGCCACCAGAATCCTCATTTTTGTGGATATAGACTAACATGGCTATCCCTCTGATATTCAGAAGAAAGGTCTTAGTATAAAGGTTTTTAATTTCTCAGTCTACTAGCCTATTAATCATTAAATTTAGAGCCTGCTTCTCCATGATTCCTAATTCCCACTTAATCCAAGATCCCCTGTGCTCCTCCATCTGTTGCCTATTCACTCTGTCTGGGGCCTTTCTTCACTCAGTGTGAGAGGTGGCAAAATCTGGCCCTAAAGTCTGTTGGATGATGCCTCAGGCTTAGTGCCCAAAATCTGTTCTTCTGTTTCTTTATGTAGCTCCCTTCTTGGTGTAGGCTTAGGCTTATTTTAATGTACAATGCTTGGGGATTTGACTTGGTCATCTAGGATGTTCTTTTCTGATTAAGAGTACAATATTAAGATAGGGAACTTTTTTATTAGAAATGTATTCACAAACAGACTTGCAATGAAATGTCTAAATTAGTTATTTCTGTTCCAGAAATAACTAATTCTAATTCTAGTCTAATTGTTCTAGACAAATGCTTAAGTATATCTTCATGTTTCACTTCAAGGTTTTGCCCTGACTGATATGAATATCTGATTCCAGGGCCTGATACTCCTCCTCCTCCTCTTATGCTGGTATAAATCAGAACTAATGCCACTTAAATAATAGAATTACACTAGCATAAGGTCAGAATTGGACCCCATGAACCTAAATTTACAGCCATAATTACATAAGTTCTGATCATACTTAATCTTAAACTTTTTGGCTCCTCTGACTTTTACAGGCTAGATGCATTTTACAGTCCAAGATCAGAGACTCTCATGTCATTCCTCACCTTCATACCCCTTGCTTCTCTTGAACAACATCTCTACAGAGGAGTGCTTGGACCAATTTCCCCATGATTCTCTTTTCCTTCCACTGACTTCAGCTGGAGTTATGGGTGCTTAGTACATCTAGAAATCTGGACCTAACATGTGTCAATTTGGGCACCCAAAATTTGGCCCTTTTTTGTGTCAAGAAGATGCACTTGGGGCCTGATCCTGTCTCCGACTCAGGAAAAAAAACCTCCTTGGGTTTCTTTTGATCTCTGAAGGAGGCTGCCAGTGTCAGCCAGCTGAGGCAATCGTATTTGGTCCGAGAAGCAATATTGGGAAACTTTCAGCAAGGGTATAGCTCAAAAGAAAAAAAAACTCCTTGGGTTTCTTTTGATCTCTGAAGGAGGCTGCCAGTGTCAGCCAGCTGAGGCAATCGTATTTGGTCCGAGAAGCAATATTGGGAAACTTTCAGCAAGGGTATAGCTCAAAAGAAAAAAAAAAGTTCTCTGGTGAAAGTAAAGGTAAAGCTTAGGGTCTGACAGACATTTTAGAGTAAAGTAGAAAGAATAGATCATGGTTAAATGGTCCTGGACCCAGCCTGCAGGAGCAGAAAGCCATTAGACTTGTGGTCAAAGTGACATTCTGAACAGTCACAGGTGGTCTTTGTACAATAACCACCAAGAAACACATAGAATGAGAAATATGGTTGCACTACTGTTAGGTTGTAGAAGTACTGCTGTGCTGCACTTTAACCCTCGTGTACCGTAGTGATTCTTCATGGTGTCTTGTTCCGATGGTTTAATGGACTTACTGTGGCAGACTAGCATCTGTGTGACTCTCATTGCTGGCCTCTTGGGGTTTGTGTACATTGCAGTATAAACCTAGGGGTTAGTGGGACTCAGGTCAGCTGACCTGTGTTAGGGACTGCTGGACTTGAGTGTGTATGTTGTTTTTTTAACTCATGTTTCTAACCCATGCCTAAATCTGGGGCTTTGGCATCCATGCTGCAGCATGCATACCTGAGTCAAACCAATCATATTCCAGAGTCTATAGTGTCCTTCCAAAATGTGGCTGCTGTAGCCCTATGACCACGACACACTGTGGGCAAGCTTTACTGCCTGCTCTGCACGTTACAGGAAGTTTGAACAGCCCACCAACACAGCCTGCTGAGCAACCATTTTGGCCTGTGAGCTCCCAGCTACCAGATGGAGTCAGCAATGTGGAGGAGGTGCCATTTGAAGAACTTCTCCTGCCTGTGCTTTCACTTCTGAGTCAGGAAACTGGCAGAATATCTGTGAGGTGCTAGTGGACATTTTGGCACTGTTTTCTTCCCACCGAAGGGGGGATGCTGATGCTGCCTGCATAGGCCAGCTCTTCTGGCACAGGGCAACAAGCACTGACTGGTGGGATCACATCCTCATGAAGATCTGGGTTAACCAGCAGTGAGTCCAGAACTTTTGCATGAAGGCGGCTAAATAAAGAGACAGAGCTGAGGTCACCCTTGCCAGTCCAGAAGCGGATTGCTATAACCACTTGTTCCCTGCTATAACCAGTGTTCCCTCTAATGTTTCCCCATGCGTGTGCGGAATGAATTTTGTGATGTGCACCAATACGGAGGTGATGTATCACATAAAAAAATTCATGTGGCGGGGGTGGGACCGAGGGGTTCGGAGTGTGGGCGGGGGCTCAGGGCTGGGGCAGAGGGTTTGGGTGTATGGGGGGGTGAGGGCTGTGGAATGGGGCCGGGGATGAGGGGCTTGGTGTGCAGGCTGCCCCTGGGCTACGGTGGGGAGAGAGGACTCCCCCCCGCTCTCTTCCCTGTAACAACACCTGGGCTGGGGACGGGGGAGGCGTCTCTCCCCAGCATGGCAGCTCCGGGGCTGGGGTGCCTCTCCCCTGGCCATGGCAGGTTCAGGCTGGGTTGGGGCCGGGGGTGGAACGCCTCTACCACAGCTGCGGCAGGTCCAGAGCTGGGCTGAGGCCGGTGGGGAGAGGTGCCTCTCCCCACTGCAGCAGGTCCGGGGTTTGGGGGAGGCATCTCTCCCCGTTGCAGCCCTGCGTGCCTGCATGGCACTTAATAGGCTGCTGCAGCTTAGAGGGAACTTAGCTGGCTACCCTAGATTGCTACAGTCAGGTTGGGTAGGAAAGTAAACTGTGGATAAAGTGGTAGCATAGGTAACTGAGGCAATCAGACATGTGGTTTACTCCAAGGTGGCAGGCATTAAAGGTATCTCGGACGTAATTGCTGGCTTTGAGAAAATGGGGTTTCCAAACTGCGCCAGGACTCATGTGCTCATAATTTGACCTCGTCAGGGAGCTACTGAATACATAAACAGCAAAGGGTACTACTCTATTGTTATGTAGGCCCTCATGGATCACAGAGGTCGATTTATGAATGTCAGTGTGGGCTATACTGGAGAAGTTCACAGTGTTTTTTCGATGTTTGGGAGTCTATATTCATGGACAGGCTGGGACTCTCTACCCACCAAATGACATTGACACAAACGGAGTTACTGTACCCTTGTTATTTTGGGGGTCATCCTCACATACCCCATTTTGTTTTCGCTTATGAAACTGTGCCTGCTTCCTCGCTGGAACCCTGACCTCTGTCTTAGTGACAAGCATCAGTCTTTCCTCCTGCCTGTCAGCATGCCATTGCTCCAGTCTTGTGTTCCTCTGCTTCTGGTATAGGACCGGCTAGTCTGCCTTCTCAAGAGCATCAACCATAACTTCATCACGAAAATGCTTCTTTTTGGAATGGTTTTTGAAGATCCATTGGGCCAGGGATTAAGTTCCTGATGAACAGTGGGCAGTAGAAGTTGAGGGGCCTGAAATAGGACAAGAAACAGAGGGTTACTGTCTAAAGTAGCTCAGTGGAGGAGCACAAAATTAATTCTTGTAGACTCTCAAGGACCTAAAATGTTACATTTCTAAACTGAACCAACATATATTGTGACGAGGATGCTGCAGTCCATCTACTCTCTCTGAACACAGCCTTGTTAATCACAGTTACAGAATTGCAGAGACAATGGTAAGGTTAAAATTACAAACGTTTTTCTGTTTTATAAAAATGCCATAACTAATCGGCATATGGAGTGTGTGCAGCGAGGTGTGGGTCGTGCCATCGCTGCAAACGTCTTTTTCTATCATTTCAGGTCTTTCACACTTTGGAGGCCATGACTGTTCTTGTGTGCCCTACTGGCAGAGAGGGGTGTTATTCCAAGCTGCTGGTGGGAAACTTGCCGTGTACGCAAGCCGAAGTATTCGAACATATAGTGACTGAACAGCACATTGTGCTCTAACATGTGAGGGAGTTGCATTTATCCACTTGTGAGAGGGCCCTTTGCCTTTATGACTAGTAAAAATTGGTGGGGAGGTTTGGGTTTCTCTGTACTGGCTAAGTTTGTTAATGCTCCCTCTTGTGAAATCAGGATGCCAGCTGCTTTTACACAGCAGCAGAGGCCCCCGCTCAACAAGCCATCCTGTGACACTAACAAGCTTCCCATTTCCCACCCCTCACCTCCTGATTTCTAACCTACCATCCTAGGGTGGTGCTGAAACTGCTGCCGTCACACTGAACTTGTCCTTGACCTCATACAGTCTGACTGCAGGCATGAGTCCACTAAAGTAGCATTGCCATTCATGGTTGTCTCCTGCTGAGAGGTGTAAGCATCAATGCATTTTTAACATTGTCCACCAGGCTTTAATTTTCATCCATGTCAGCCAGATTGAACAGGTGAGACCCACAACAGTGTTTGTTCCTTCTTGGACATCACACCGGGGGTTCACGCATAAAGTAGAAGGGTGCCACTTTGTCTAAGGATTTGCCTTAGTAAGGGAGCTAGCACCATTGCAGACAGTCACTAACATTAGAAGGCATTCAAATTCTCTCCTTTCATTGATCCCAGACACTGCAGTTTCTATTATCTCTGTATCACCCGTTCTTCACATAGATCAGAAAGCAGAAGTTTATTAACTTGTTTAATCTGGAAAATATTGACACTGATGCAGGAGAAGCATTGTAATTAAAGGAAAGTGCACACTTGGTGTCTCAACCTTTTACTGGAGATCCTTGCAATACAGTTTGCAGTTAACATCCTATAGGATCCATTACTACTCCTCCAATCTCCTAGGAATTACAATACTGGATAAGACCTGTGGGCTTTCTAATCCAGTATCCTCTCTCTTGTCAGTGGCCAGTACCACATGTTTCAAAGGAAGATGAAGAAACCGTATAGTAGGCAAATAGGGATATTATATGTTTCCCCCTGGAGTCTCATCATAATAGCTAATCATGCTTCAGCCAAACTATTTGGTTAGCTATGGAATGGATGAGATGCTGTGGGCATACCAACACTCATACTGAGCATTTGCTTTACAGTTCATAAAGCCCTGGATGATGTGGGCTCCATTTAATCTTAAAGATAGCCTCTCTTTTGATGCTCCATTGCTGGAGTTAGTCTGGGTTGCTCTGTTGGTTCCAAAGATCAAATTGAGGTTGGTTGCAAGGCATCCTTTGGAGGGCACATATTTCTGAAATCTGCTCTCCACAGTAGTCAGCCGGGCCTCATCAGGTGTGCTGCAGGGCACACTGCAAAATCTAGATAGCCCTTTAAATAAACCTATGGATGACTATAATAGATTTTAGATAGGTACCCACATGCTTTAGCAATAGCCAGCAGTGTATATTAACACATTCCTCAACAAGTATTGAGTGATCTATAAATTATAACTGGGTCAGGCAACTTCCTGTATTTGTACTGTGCCTACTGCAATGGGGGTGGGGTCACTATGCACTACTGCAATGCAAATAAATACATAACCGTGTTCAAGCACAACAGAAAAACAGCTTTCCTCAAATGATTAATAGACTCCACACAAGTAATAAACACCATAACTGTTGTGATGGCCATTCTGAGGCTTGCTTGATCGTTTGGTTCAAGGTGAATGCTGATGGCCTTTGAGGATGCTAATGACCTTGTGGTGATCTTTCAGATAGTATCTTTCTCTCTGGCTGCATTGTTTTTACTTGGACCAAATGTTTATCTTCATGCTATCAGTGTTCACTTCTTAAGTGCCATTGGAAATGGTACTTGCTTTGTTTCAACTTCTTCTTACTATAACTGTTTGTTATAAAATGCTACAGAAGTAGACACTTCAGCAAAAGTATCTACCAGTTTTTCCCTTTCATTGGTCTTGAGCTGCTGGTTCAGAACAATGAGTTTCATACATTCACTTTGAGGAGTCTTTCCATTTCCTGTATTTATTTTTTTTCATCGCTTTTTTGGGACTGTGCGGTATGCCAAAGGAGGCATGTGTAACTTCCAATAATGTTAATCTATAGTGAAGAAAACCTTAAAAAATGTGAACAAAGATAATGGGTACAGAGATGTCTGAGGCTGTGTCAACACTACAAAGTTTGATTGACTTTAGTTATATCAGCTTACAGCCTTATGTTGCTTGAGTGCCCGTACCCTTGGCTGCTTATCTGAGTGTTGAGTGTCCTCAAAGAGCTGGAACAATAGCACATGAGATGTGAACTGCCCTCTTCTTCTCAGATGTGACCCAGCAGTGATGATTTAAATAGTCAACATTGTCAACTTCCTTCTTGAGGAAGGGCTTGTCTACGCTGGCACTTTACAACGCTGCAACTTTCTCACTCTGGGGGGTGAAAAAACACCCCCCTGAGTGTAGCAAGTTTCAGTGTTGTAAAGCGCCAATGTAGACAGTGCACCGGCTCCCAGCGTTGGCAGCTACACCCCTCATGGAGGTGGGTTTTTTAGAGCACTGGGAGAGCTCTCTCCCAGCTCTCTCTGCCACAACTACACAAGCCACGTTAAAGCACTGCTGTGGCAGTGTTTTAACATTGCTAACGTAGATAAGCCCTAAGAAGTGTGTGTTTGTGTGTGTGTGTGTATTGCAGATCTGCACAATTTACTAAGTCACCACTCATTTTGGTGTCCCAAGTGTGTGGCACTGGGGAAATACCACCACTCGTTTTCCCTAGTCCAGGAGACAAGAAGGCCCATAGGTATAACCAAGCCCCACTGAGGGGTAGTAGCAATGTTCAATGAGTCCAGCAGAGCCCGCATAATCATACTCTGAACATGTGCCTGGTGTACTATGAGCAGTATCTCACTTTGCTGACTCTTGTGGGAAGAGCTTGTTGGGTGTGCGGAGCGTGGAAGAGTACCACCACCTTAATGCCCCAGTTTGAGCCCATCTTAATTGGAGCTAAATGCTTCAAAGGGAAGAAGACTCTCTGCATTGGCTATCGATAAGCAGATGCAGAGACCATGTCTATATTAGGAAAAAACTTGTGTTTTTACCTTGTTAGGTAAGGTGTTAAATTCCTAGTGCAGACAACACAGTTCTGGGGCTTGCTTTGTTTAGTTCACATGTTAAAATCTTTTCTTGTGCATAACACCTGAAGAATCGGGCCACTAATCAGCCATTTTCTCCTCCTGGTGCTTCCCCCAACTTTGTGAGGAAGTGGTGGGAACAGTTTTTAAAACTGATGCTCACAGGTTTGGCTCTTTACTAGATCCTTAAATAATCATATGCTTTTTTATATTCACCAAAGAGTCTGAAATCCTTAACTTTGAAGCTTACTTTAAACAATAATCCTATTTTTAGGATCATAGCAGTTAGAGAGGGGGAAAGACTATATCTGGGTATTGAGTGTATCCCTCTGAAAGTGAAGAATAAAATTTCCCAATAAAGGAGTTATCTGATAATAAGCCATTCTATGGGGTTAAGCCAATCAAAGGAATGGACTTAGTTTTCAGGTATTGCAAATCACTTCGATTTTATTTTGTCCCAAAATATTCAAACGAACCCTATCTCAAAGTGCGTTTTGACCCAGATAGGTGCCAGAGCCTCAGTGAAATCCACTAGGGATTTGGTCTTTAGGGTCGTGACTTTATGTGGAAGATACTCAGATATTGCAGTGATGGATGGCAGTTTGAGATCTTTGAATAGCTAAGGGACGAGAGAGCAGGTGGCATTTCAGAAGTAGCTCTGAATTCCCGGGTTTTGTGCCATTATTTGTATTATCCTTTACAATTAACAATATTGTAACATTACAATTTACAACATTTTCTTTGTTCTTTAACATAAAGATGGAAATGTATCAATGAGCACTTGACTCTCCAAATCTGTTAGGGTCTCTTGCATAACTGTATAGTCAGTCCATTTTTAAAGGATATATTGCTTATCCATTTGTATACAGTTAAAGTACATTTTTAAAAAAAGTACAGCTTAATCCCACTTACACTGAAGTCAATGCAAGCAGGAGTAAGAGCTTACAAATAAGGACAAATAAAGCAATCAAAGGGAAAGCTCAGTGTTTTAGGGGCTGAAAATTTACAGTGCTATCTGTCTGGTAACTCCCTAGGACAAAAAGAAAAGGAGTACTAGTGGCACCTTAGAGACTAACCAATTTATTTGAGCATAAGCTTTCGTGAGTTACAGCTCACTTCATGGACAAGTATCTCCATCTGGCATCCTCTCAACCGTACAGTACTTCTTAACGGTTCAGAGTGGCTGCTGTCATAGCGACCTAGGGATTCCCTCTGTGCCAGAGCAGAGTCAGAAGGGACCTGAGTTTGGGATTAAACTCTTGATTAGTTGCATGATAGTGAATGGTGCTACAGGCTTAATAGCTGAGCTGATTCCGCCATTAAAATAAAGCAAATTACCAATTTCAGTCTCTCTCAACCTTTATTACACCTTCAAAGGGCATAGTTGTTGATTTTTAAAAAAAGTTTTTTACGTTAAAATCTGTGCAGTGTCAGCTTGTTGCAAAATGTTTCTTTTATGTTGCAAGCATCAGAAAATATGGAGGGTTAAAATCAAACACTGACCAAACTTTAAATTAGTGATGCTGTGCAGGAACTTATAGGTCACACATGTTCGGTTCACTTCTTGGAAGTCTGTCGCTTTCAAAGATATTCTAATATACTGAACACAACTATTTTTAATATGTGCATTGTACTTGCCTCTTCTTGATATATCTAGGCACACAGATTTCAGTAGTGAGATACATAGAAAGCATAAATCCCAGTGTGTTTTGACAACTAATGGTAACATACTGCCTGCCTACATACTTTCCCCTGTGAGTCCGGGGACAGAGTAGGCCCACTGCTCCTCCTGCATGTCGTAAGAGGTGACTAAAAGGGGGCTGCCTGGAGAGGGATGGGCTCCGCCAGGTTAGAAATTTGCCCAAGACATACCATATGATGAGGAAGTCAATCATGTCCATACCGGATTGATCGCAGCCTGGGTTAACAATGACCAGGCCATCCGTCTCGCACCAGGGCAGACGTGACAAGTATACTACTGGTGTAACTCCAACAAAGAGGATCCGTGGAAGAGATAACATCACCATAGCCACATGGAATGTAAGGATATTGAGACAAATAGGGAGGTTGAAGAACTCACGTACAAAATGGAACAATACACCTGGCACCTTCTAGGAATCTCTGAGGTCAGATGGAAGAATTTTGGAAAGGTACTAACAGAAGAAGGCCACGTACTCTATTACAGTGGAGAGGACAAACATGTCAATGGTGCAGGATTTCTTGTGCATAAAGATATCAGGAATTCAGTATGAGGATGCCGCCCAGTGTCCAGCAGGCTTATTTCCATCTGTCTAAAGGCAGTACCATTTAATATCACAGTGGTACAAGTCTACACCCCTACAACAAACTATGATGATGAGAAAATTGAAGATTTTTACAATTAGCTCCAAGACATAATCGCTAAGGTACACAGGAAATATAGCCTGATTGTACAGGGAGATTGGAATGCTAAAGTGGGTACTGACGCACAGGCAAATTGGCGAGATTATTGTGGCCCTTTCTATAATGCGGTAAACAATGAGAAAGGATTTAGGCTTTTGGAGTTTTCCAACTATAGCAATCTGGTTCTTGCAAACACATTAGGAGCCCGTAAAGCATCCAGACGATCAACACGGCATGTACCTAATGGTCTACATCATGGCCAGATCGACTACGTCATGGTGCAAAACTGATTTCATTCTGGGATTAACAGAGCTAAAACAAGGAGCTTTCCCAGTGCTGATATTGGAAGTGATCATGACCTTGTGATGCTAAATTTTTGGCTGCGGCTAAGGAAAATCGTCAGGCCAAAGTTCACCAGAACCAAGTTTGACTTAGAAAGACTCAGAGACCAAAACATTGCAGAGTCATTCCAAGCAATGATTGGCAGAAAATTTGCCCTACTGCTTGCTCTAGAGGAAGACGTAGAAACAATGACCAACAATTTCAACACTGTAATGAATGAGGCAGCAATGGACATCCTTGCGAAACACCATAAGAAGACAAAACCATGGGTCACAAATGAAATACTACAAATGTGTGACATTAGAAGAGAACTTAAGAGAGACAAGAACAGCACGGAGGGAGCTGATAAATACAGAGCGATTGGCAGAAAGATCAAGAAAGGAATGAAGGTGGCCAAGGAGATATGGATTGAAAAACAATGCTCTAAAATTGAAGAGTTTATCAATAATAAAAATAGCAAACAAGTCTTCCAGGTGGTAAAAATCTGATGAAGGAGAAATAGGCCAAAGCTAACGCAATTCAAGACAAAGAAGGGAACAGTCTTACAGAAGAAAGGGACATCATCAATAGGTGGACAAACTACTGCTCTGGTCTATACAACCACCAGACAAATGGAGATCCTAGTGTCTTAGACAGCCCAGATTCAACAGAAGAGGAGGATTTTTCAATACTGTGTGAAGAAGTGGAGACAGCTGTGAAATCACTCATGAACAGAAAGGCTACAGGTATTGACAACATCCCAGCCAAACTGATGAAATTCAGAGGAGAAATAGTAATAGATGTACTCACCAAGATCCGCAGCAAGATCTGGCAGACCAGTGAGTGGCCCTCCGCGTGGACACAGTCACTAATCATCACTCTGCCAAAGAAAGGCAACCTGCAATTGTGCCAAAATTACTGAACCATCAGCTTAATTAGCCATCCCAGCAAAGTGATGTTGCAAGTCATATTGAACAGATTGAAGCCACAAGCGGAGAATATCACTGCTGAAGAACTGGCTGGCTTTCATGCTGGAAGAAGTACCAGAGAACAGATTTTCAACCCTTTGTGTTCTATGTGAGAAGTACTTACAACACCAGCAGGATATCTACCATGTCTTTGTTGACTTCAAGAAGGTGTTTGACAGAGTATGGCACAAAGCTCTCTGGGCAACCATGAAGAAGTACAATGTTGGTCATAAGCTTATTCTTACCATTAAACGACTGTATGCCAAGGCCAGCCGTGCAGTTCTCGTCAATGGCACAATAGGAGAGTGGTTTTGCACCACTGTTGGAGTCTGGCAAGGTGCCTTCTTTCGCCCACACTGTTCAACATCTACTTGAAGCGCATAATGACTGATGCACTAGAAGATCATATATGCACAGTCAACACTGGGGGGGGGCAAACAATCTCAAATCTTCGGTTCACTGATGACATTGACAGCCTGGCAGGCAGCAAAGATGAACTTGCCAACTTTGTGAAATGATTGGATGAAACCTCTGCAAAATACGGCATGGAAATTGGTGAAGAGAATACCAAACTGATGTCAAACAAAGGTGACAGGATCAGCTCACATATCACTGTCAGTGGACAAGAGCTGGAGACAGTGAAACAGTTTAAGTATTTGCAGGCAATCATCACTGATGAAGGATCCAAGACAGAAATTCTGGCAGGAATTACACAAACAACAGCAGCAGCAGTGGCAAAGGTAAAGCCAATTTGGAGGAATAAAAACATCTCCTTGGAATCCAAATGGAAACTGCTGCATGCATTGGTCATCTCCATTTTTCTGTATGCATGCGAGATATGGACCCTTACGGCAGAACTTGAATGGAAAATACAGGTAGTAGAGATGAGATACTTCTGTAAAATCCTACTTTTTAGGATCTCCTACTTCAACCACGTCACTAATGAAGAGGTCCGCAACATCATCACCCAATGTGTTGGATCATATGAAGACCTCCTGATGACTGTGCAAGCTGAATTGGTATGGCCATGTAACAAGATGATCTAGCCTATCCAAGATCATCCTCCAAGGGACAGTACGGGGAAGAGAAGAAGAGATAGACAGAAGAAGAGATGGATTGACAACATAAAAGCGTGGACAGGAATGGACTTCGCGGAGACTCAAGCACTGGCACACAATCATCAGGAGTGGAGACAATTGGTTGATTTCTCATCAATGATGGTACCTCAACCACCAATGCGGTTATGAGAGTGGTGGTGGTGGTGTTGATTGATAGGTGCCCTGTATTGTAAACATGCAACAAATATTATTCTTGAATAGTTACCTCTAAATTATATACTCTGTTTTTTTCTCTGGTACCTATCCCTAGATCATGCCAGTCCTTGAACTTCTCTAACACAGGCACAAACATATGCATGCACGCACCTGCACACACAAGAGTGGGCCACAATTAGAGTAATCTCTGTGCTCTCTAACTCCTCCCTGGGCTGCAAATTCCATCAAGCAGGACAAGGAAAGAGGAGGGACTGTTGTCCACTCCCCTTCCCATGCTGGCCAGCAGAGCTGGTTTCATAAGGGACCATATATTGCATTCCCTAAAGGGGAGTAACAGCAGTCGCACTGTGTGCCAGGGATCTATGGGAAGTACAATGGCTCTGGGAAACCCCACTGGAGCAGCGCAGGGCTGTGACTGACTCAAATAGAGCACTAGGTTTGTTAAACACCTTAAGTTAGTGGTGGGCGACCTGCGGCTCCCAGTGGATGGTCAAGATAAACAAACTGTCTCGCAGCCCGCCAGCGGATTACCCTGATGGGCCGCATGTGGCCCATGGGCCGCAGGTTGTCCACCACTGACTTAAGTGCTGCACACCACTGGGCTGGGACTGAAATGCGTTTTCTGGGGATCAAGCTGTCAAAACTATTGCCTTTCCTATCTGACTGAGCTAATGGAGCAGTGGGGGCAAAAAACCTAACTGGCTTCGAGACTGAGCTTCATACATTTTTGGAGGGGATGGTATGATGAGACTGCCTACAATGGCATGTAGCTGATCTGTGGCTGCTGGCAGCAATATCTCTAATGGCCAGTGATGGAACACAAACCTGGGGAGGGCTCTGAGTCACTACAGAGAATTCTTTCCCAGGTGTCTGGCTGGTGGGTCTTGACTATGTGCTCAGGGTCTAAATGATCATCAAATTTGGGGTTGTGAAGGAATTTCCCCCCAGGTTAGAATGGCAAAGACTCTCAGGGGCTTGGGGCACAGGGCACTTGCAGGTTTCAACTAATGTAAATGGCAGAGGAGGTAAGACTAGATGATCATGATGGTCCCATCTAACATTAAAGTCTGAGTCTATCTTGTTCTGCTGCCACAGGCAGAGAGGATGGGTCAGCCTGTGAGTTGTCTGCATTTGGGGTTGTGTGTTAAGCATAGCAGCTGTTTGGGACTTCCCTAAAGATAGGCCTGATCAGTCCTGTGTAGAAATGTGCTGTAAGCATACAGTGGGAATTGGACAGTCACAATATCAGGATGAGTTTTTTTCTTCCGACTATGCCACCTTCCTGTTAGCCTTGCAGATAAGTATTTTGTTAATTTGCATTAATACCTTGGATATATTCAAGGTGCTTGCCCCCATCCTCTATTCTACAGAGCCATAGTAATTGGGCAGTTATGCTTAAGTACAGGAATGACTCTTGGTCTGCCTGGAGGCAGGTAATATTCCTCAGCTCATCCGCTCTGAAGAGGAAGGTGTATACCAGCCTAGGTAGCCAATTTTAAAGCAAATAATAAGGCTGAGGTTTACGGGCTCAATGGAATGTGACAGGTTGAGCTGGTATCCAGGATACATAGAGGGTGGGAATATAAACAAGGGCCTACCACTACATTCTTGGAATTTCACTTCAGCTGAGACAGGAGGGAAGTGAACAGGACTTTGAAGTGCTTGCAGATTCTTATCTAGATAAAAAAGGTGCAATCAGTGAGCACATTCCTCCTAAAGAAATGCACTTTACACTGTACATTACCTACCTATATCAGTGACTGTAGCCTGTATACTGTAACAAACTGCTTCTTATTAGAGGTTCTGTAACTTCCTTAGGAAGTTATTTTCTTCTGTAGCTCATGGGAGGAGGGTATAAATATTCCTCTGTTATTTTAAAGTGCATTTTGCCAGGAGGAATGGCTCCAAGTGACTGTTTCTCTGACATTTTTAAATGGAGTGCAGTAATCTGATGATAAAGTGTAATGTGGGCAAACATGGCATCGGGCAAGGTTAGAATGCTAGAGGAGATAGCAGCCAAATCAGAAACTCGGAAGTGTGTTCATTCTGTTATAGAATAGCTATGGAAATCCTAATGCACATCCCAGCAGCGTATGTAGCTTCGTGACAGAGAAAATTATAGGACTTGCAGTGGGAGAAATCCCTTTCTCTACCAATATATCCCAAAATAATCAAACTTTTACCATTGATCCTTAAGTATGCACTTATCTTCTAAGCTCTACCCCTGCCGGGTTATCTCACCCAGTATGCATAGAATAGTAGTACAAATCCCTCCCTAAAAATGCTTTCCACTCAACTTTTAAAGGGCCACTAATGTTCTCTTTAAATTCCTCCCTTCCCCACTCCAGCTATTGTACTTTTAAACTTGCTTTCAGCAGTGGCGATTTAGTGTTTACTATCTTACCACAAAATTGCTTGCGGTAATCTGACAGAACTATGCAATGTGTGCGCACATAACTGTTTGAATAGCAGTAACTTGGGCAATGTCACTACGAGGACAACTCATGACAAATAACTTGTCACTGTTGTGTGCGTATGGGTAATAAAAAATCATAAATACGTGCATTCCATTAAACACAAAGAGCTTTCCAACTTGCACGTGATGATATGGTATTCTTGGCATTTAGCTTAGAACTAAGGGTATGCATCTGATATAAACTGTTTAAATCTATTTTATGTTTATTATCTTTCTGGAGGAGGGAAGGAGAGCATTCCCTGTACAGTATGGGCTCTTTCCTGCTCCTGAATAAGTCAATAGTAATATTCCCATTGCCTCATCCTGATCCCAGTAAAGTCCATATATACATATGTTCCAGAACAGTAGAAGAAATAGTTGCTAAACAGTGTACCTCTTGTTTATTTAGAAACACCATAGTATCTATGGGAGAATGAAGGGCATACTTATGTCTCTGTGAACTTACGTTCATCTTTCAGTTGCGGTTGTTGATGCCAAGAAAATCAGGACAATTGCGTAGTCTCTTCAGACAGAGAAGGATCTGAACTCCATAAAGAGAGCTTAGATTTATATGCCACTGTCAAAACTTTGTTAATCAACTCTGGAAATTCATTTTCTCCCAGTATTCAATAGCACTTAGCCTTCCCAAAGTTATGCAGGACCCATTGTGAAGGCAACGTCAAAGACATTTATGCTCTACTATATAAAAGTCAAGAGAGGAGAGAGAGAATCAAACACTGCTTCTTCTGAAATTACTACCAACCTCCTTTACCCTGAGCCGGGGCATGTGCAGGAATAAAAATTTGACCATTCTTGGAGGGGCACGTTCTGTGCCCTCCCCTCTCCCACCAGAGCCCCAGGCTGGAGGAGCTCTGTGCCACTGCTAATTATAGAGGGAGGGCATGCCTCTGTGCATCCCCTGCTCTGAGCCAATGTCCAAAGCCACAAATCTGATGTACCAACACCTTTGATCTCAGATTAATATTTTTTCTTTGGCTGTCTGCAATCTTCAACCATATATTATATGCTAATTATCCTATCTGTTGACACTGTGGTTTCTTGTGAACGTAATATTTTTTTACAAATATCCTGTATTTCTCATTTAAACAAGTGGAGTTACTTTAACTTAAATCTATACCAGATTTCTAACTAGAAGCTTGAGTGAAATGCAGAGTCTTCAGTTTCTCAAAGCTTATTTTTAGTAGGTTATAATTATATAATCCCTTAAACCATTAATAATAAAAACAAACTAATAACCAGGCATCCTACTATGATAAGAACAAATCACTGGAAGGAGAGCATCATCAAACACTGACCCATCTATATGTTCTACCTCAGAGTTCTGAAATAAACAATTTGTGTGGTCATCCATGTATTGTTGTATAACCCACACACCTCCTGAGTGTGGTGCTGTCGTGTGTTTGTGTGTGTTCCCCAAGGAAATGGCAGAGTAGATCTATGGTACAATTCTTTCATGTCCACCCCTCTTCATCTCAATAGAGTTGTACTGTTGTGACTGAATGAAAAATTCGGTTCTGGGATCCCTGATTGGTCCTGAGCCTCTGTAGTTCCTATTGACATCTGGAGGCGGGTGGTGTCCAACTCTCTTAATCAGGCCAGTAGTTCAGACAACACAAGGAAGGATATTACAATCTGGTTTTGTAGTGTTTGGAGATGCTCCTTTATCTTGCTGGAATCTTTCAATAATTTCAGGAGTGACATGACATCCATTTGAAGAGCAACGGATTCTGATTGCAGGGTGAGATGTTATTTGAGAATAATAGGGAGAGCTTTTGTGCTTTAGTTTCAATAAACAAATTATCAAGGAGTGGAGAAATTATAAGAAGAAACTTTTGATAATTTTGTCTAGAATTTATGGGGGAGTATCACGGGGTGGCAGGATTTATGACTTGCATCGTGATTCAGGGCTCTTCTTAAACTCCTGCTGACCCATCCTCATAGTAGAAGGGTTTAATTTGCTGAGGAAATTTTTTCAGACCTGTTGTATGGGGGTAACCTCTTTACTCCACCACAGTATAAGAGGTGGGCATGAAAGAGCTATGATCAGATTGGGAGGTCCTGTAGGAACAGCAGGGCAGTTGTGGGCTGAGGTTTATATTCAGTTGTCTGTCACCCTCTTCCTGGCGTTTGGTTTCATTAATCAGTTTGACCTTATGCTCTGTTCATGCCATACTCCATATGAAGTCTATGAAGACATTTTTGCCCTTCCATTCCCATGCTTCCTACTAACAAGAATGAGTTTGTATTGAGTGTATAGAGATTGCTAATACCAAACTGTTTAAAATTTAACAGGTGAAAGTAAGGTTTGTACAGCACTCTCATATTGCTTTATTGTGTAGTCATTAGTTATTTAATGGTATATATCACTGTTAAGAGGTCAAGGATCAAATCATTGTAATAAGCAGCTTACATCTTGCAACATTTTTTAAAAAAAGCTTTTGCAATTGGGCTTTACAATTCAGAAATACAAATAGGAAGGCAATGTGGCCTAGTGAAGAGAATACTGGACTGAGACTCAAAGACCTAGGTTCTACTTCTGGCTTTGCCACTGAGTTGCTGGTTAACTTTGGGCAAGTCATTTCACTTCTTTGTGCCTCAGTGTTTCCATCTGTAAAATGGGGTTAATGACTTTACTCCTTTTGTAAAGCACTTTGAGATCCACAGATGAAAAGAGCTAAATCAGAACTGGGTCCTTGGTAGTGCCAGTCTGACTTGCTCTTTTCCACATTGGAACAAAGGGTAGTGCCAGAAAGTCTTACTTGTACTTGACAGAGGTTGCATGAAGGAAAGGTATGTAAATAGGCAACTTGCTAAATAAACATTCAATAAAATGTTTTGACTCTGATAAACTGAGATTTGTCACTATCTAGCGATACTGTGGCAGAGCAGAATGTGTATAGGCATCTTATATGAGGCTGGACCCATGTAGTATAGTGTGGTTTTCCTATCTTGTTGGACGGTTTCTATAAAACTCCCTAGACTTTTTGCAGAGCCTTCAGGGTTAAAGCTCAAATATTTGCTAGACTCTTGGACTGATGATAGTGTAGATGCTAAGGGCCAAATCCTTCTCTTAAATGCATAGATGTGACTCCTATTTAGCCTCAAGTCGGGCCCCACATGTATATTCAAAGGTATTTAAAATGTGTCTTCATACATGGTTCAGGAAGGGTGTAGAAAAGGAAATGACTAGAGAAGCAGGCGGCTAAGAAACGGGCAGTGCTAGCGCTGCCTATCTGCTTATCTTTCAGCCAGAAATCAAATGTGGCAAATCCATGATATAAGCTGGAAGAACAAATTTGTGTTTAAAGTTCATGTGGGAGATATAAAGATCATATGCAATGGAGCAGTGAGGTAGCCCAGGCAGAAGAATTGAAGGGGTAAGAGGAGTTGTTTACATTTAGGACAGACCAATAGCTAAACTCCAGAATGAGTCTCAATGCTTTTGACAAAAGACATTTTTCTCTTGTCTTGTTGAGTGCCTGCCTGGGAAATGCAGACTTACGCCATTTCCTTAAAAGAACAAATTGCTGGTGTCTGGGTAGCCATATGTCTCATTTATCAAATGCAAGTAGCAGTACCAAATCACTTGGGATTTGTCTTCACCATCAACAAGGTAGGTTTGTGTGTGTGTGATTGTAGGATAAGGTGTAGTGGGTATCACATTGCAGAATCCTAGTGGAGACAAGGCACCTATAGTTTTTACTGTTAGGTCGCTAGGTGAGGTCAACACTGAACCAAAGCCTGTGACTGACCTCACCTACCTATCTCACAGGAAAAACGAGAAAGGTGCCTCATTTCCAGCAAGATAGCTAATGCATATTTGTTGTCTCACTGCGAAAAAAAACACCTCCTTTGGACTGAAGACATGATCTGTTTCTTCCAATGCTCTTGGTGCCCATTTATGATTCTTGATCACAGACTGGTTTATTACTAGTACTGAGTTGTCATGGTTTGAATGTTTGTATTTCTCTTAGGTTGGACAATGAAAACTAATGAAGTCAGTAATGCTTGTTCACAGACAGTTTCACTTCCAGGTTCTCAGTGCTACAGTATTGGGGATATATTTGTTTTTAAGCAACTGTTTCTACTTGTATTCTAAAAATGTTGTGGGGTATTTTCATGGTCTCTGTTTGACATATTTAATTGTTGGTTCAAATTTGAGTTGAGTATACCTTTAGAGGGACACTGGCAACTCAAAGTCTAAACACATTCTGTGTTTTCTAAAAGGAAAAAAAAACACTCACAAACAAAACCCCTTTGTTTCAGGTATGACCTTTCCTGGAGTCTCTTGCCAATTTTTGTGGTTTTTACAAGCACATTTGTTCTATTTCTTAAATATTTTTCTCTTCCCTGTGACTGTGAATTGCCCACAAGCAAAGGCAATTCAATAAATATACTGCCAGTGTGCCATGAAGGATCATTCAAAATAATTACAATTAAATTATGCTTGTCCAAGTAAATGAATAAAACTTACATTGTGATAAAAAAAATCTCCTATTTTGGTGCCTACTTGCTGGTTTGCAAGTTTCAGTGATTACCTATTTGCACTAATGCCTGGGACACCTGGAATTCTTTTGCATCAGAATCTGTATGCAGCTTCCCTTCTCTGTACAGGTCAAACTATAGATGTACTTCAGAAGTTTTTAATTATCAGTTAGACTTTATTATAAATACAACCTCTGGTTCATGAGAGTAAAACCAAGGTTGTAAGATTGTACTGATGAACCTGTCTCTTTGCCCCCTGAGCTTAAATTTCCCATGATGTTTTTGCACAGTTTGTCCATACACCCTATGTCCTCTGCTGGTTTTGACTTTCTCAATAGTTGATCTGAATTTCTATTTGTCCTGACTTAGGCATTCAGGGAAAACCATTACATCAAAACCAACACCAGGGATTATAGGGCTAATGCACAGTATAGTGGATGCTGCTTATTAGCAATCCTGACATTAACAACTTCTGGTGAATTGCAAAGTTTTGCTGGGAACCAATCCCATCCCATTGACTTAAATGTTAATAGGATTTGGATATTGGTAACAGCATGCTGCTTATTGACAACTTTTTGGTGTAAATTCCCTGGCTGCTGCCCTACAAACCTACCTGTGGCTAGAAGGGGTGACTGTGGGCAGGGCAGCAGCTGGGCTAGGGGCTGCAGCCCAGGTGTTGGGGTTTCCACAAGGTGTGTGGTATCTCTGTGCTCTTTGGGTTGTGCCCTGCCCTAGTACCAGGGGTCAGGCTTGGCGCATACCAGCACTTCCTTCATTGGCTGCAGCAACACACACCTGCTTGTGGCTCTACAGCCAGGGAAGGAAATGCTGGAATGGGCTGAGCACCAGCCATAGGCAGGTTTTTGGGACTGCAGCTGGAGAAGGAAGCTCTGGGACATGCCAAGCACTGGCTGCAGGTAGGCTTGCGGGGCTGCATTCAAAGAAGGCATGTCCCAGTGTTTCCTTTCCAAGCAATCCTGCTTTCCAGTTATTGGCAACCTTTGGATAATAACAACTTTTTGTTGAGAACCAAGACGTTGCTAATAAGCAGAATCTATTGTATGTGGAGTTGGAGTCTCCTACATTAACCATTGTTCGACCAATTAACTAGGTGACTTGACTTTTTAAGCTTTCCTTACTCATTAGAATAGCTACTAAAGTCTTGTATCACACTTTTACTATGAAATCTCTTTAATTCGGAATAGAAAAGCCAGAGAAGTCCCTCGCCTAGGTTAAGGTGATGGATACTTTTCGGCAGATGGCATATCCACTAAACTTCTTCCTTGAAGACTGGGGGTCCTCACACTTTTTTTTAATTAACCTTATCTTATAACAGGTAATCTTAAAAATGCTGTGGAATACAACAGCCATGCAAAGATTTGATTCCATTATCTTAATCCTCCACTGCAAATTACATTGGTGTCTCTGCATTCATATTAGCTCAGTCTGATGTGGGGGACAGGGCTGATGTGCCCTGCAAGGTTTCATTTCATTTGAGCCTCAGTGTTTTTTGTGGTATCTGAAGAGACTGGGCAGGGAGCGGAAGATAAGCAAATGCCAGTTGATGATCTTGATGCCACTCTAAGGATTTGTTTACACAAGAGGTTTTATTCTAGTTATACCTGTATAACTCCCTCGTGGGGATCCTCTTTCTTATTCCTGAATAAAATGGGCCTTTTTTTATTTCATTTAAACTGCTTCCCAAGTAACATAAGCTAAACCAAGAAAAGATAATTTTATTATGGAATAAGAATGGCCACCTCTGTCTAAATTCACAGTATACCTTATTTATACTATTTCCCATTGTTGACAAGCCCTGATTCAAAGGACTGAGGACCAAAGCCTGAGGAAATGCAAAAGAAACCATCTCTAAGCTAATGGGCATTTGGGTTATTTGAATATAAGCAAAGATCAAACATTTCCAAGTGCTTTATGAAACCCCAAACCTGTAGTTTGTTCCTCCCTTCTGTGTGCCTAATTCAAAGGTTCAGAAGTTCAAGCTAGTTCTCTTGAGACTTTTTACAAATTTTTTTGTGAGTTTTCCAGAACCATATAGATTACTCTAAATACAGCATATGGATGGTATATTAAACAATTGTTCTGAAAATATTTCAGTCTCTGTACCGGGGTGCTGGAACAATTTGTATAGTGCGGGGTGCTGAGAGCCACTGAACCACACTGTAAACCATGTATATAATGGAAACAACTTCAAGCCAGGCAGTGCGGCAGCACCCCAGCACTCCTAGTTTCAGCACCTATGTCTTTTGTAGGCATGGGCGATGTGACTTTCATAGATTCAGTAGCACCAATATAATAAATTGCACGGGAATTGCCATACCAGGGCAGACCAGTGGCCTGGTCATCTGTCATGGCTAAAGTATTAAACTCTAGAGTAGGGGTGGGCAAACTATGGCCTGGGGGCCACATCTGGACCTTCAGACATTTTAAGTTGGCCCTCAAGCTTGTGCCGGGGAACGAGTTCCGGTGCTTGCCCTGCTCTGGTATTCCAGCTAGGGGCTTGCCCTGCTCTGCCTGTGCTGTGGCTCTGCGCAGCTCCCAGAAGCAAAGGCATGTCCCCCCTCTGGCTCCTATGCATAGGGACAGCCAAGGGACTCTGCAGCTCCCATTGGCTGGGAGCCATGGCCGATGGGAACTGCAGGAGTGGCGCCTGCGGACAGGGCATCGTGCCTAGCCACCTGGCTGCGCCTCCACGTAGGAGCCGGAGAGGGGACATGCCGCTGCTTCTGGGAGCTGCTTAAGCTAAGTGCCACCTGGAGTCTACACTCCTGACCCCGTCCTGCACCCCAACCCCCCACCCTGATCCCCCTCCACCCTACCAACCCCTGGGTCCCAGCCCGCAGCACCCTCCTGCACCTCCTACCCCTGATCCCCCGCCCCACTCCAGAGTCTGTATCCCAAGTTGGAGCCCTCACCCCCCCTCCGCACCCCTGTCCCAGCCTGGAGCCCCCTCCTCCACCTTGAACTCCTCATTTCTGGTCCTGCCCCAGAGCCCGCACACCCAGCCGGAGCTCTCAGCCCCTCCCACACCCCAACCCCCAATTTCATGAGCATTCATGCGCTGCCATACAATTTCCATACTCAGATGTGGCCCTCGGGCCAAAAAGTTTGCCCACCCCTGCTCTAGAGGAAGATGCAAGAAACCCTTTGGTTGATAATTTACAGAATAATCTGCCCATAGCAAAAGTTTCTTCTTTGCCCCTATTGGTCAGTAGTTGGAATATGTTCAGAAGCATTGGGTTCATATTCCTGATAAATATTTTAGCCCAGCTAATGTTACTCTGGTCTTAACCATAAAAGGGCTCCATACATATAAATGCTTAATCTGCTTTTGAATATTGCTAAGCTTTTGGCCTCTGTCGCGTGGCAATGAATTCCACATGCTAACTATGTACTGCGTTATTAAAAATCCTCTTAGTTTTGAAGGGTACTGCCTTTCACTAGCTCGCTCCTTGTTGCTGTATCATTAGGATAAATAGAAGCCTTGACATTACATCATGCCTATGATTTATTTCCTTTGTAATATTTTCAGTCTCTCAGTGCCCCTGTCTTCATTGTGGGTCTCCCAGCAGACTCTTCCTATTTCTGCTATATCTGTTCAGGTACAAAAATGCACAGTATTCCAGGTGACTGTTTATCACTGATGGCACTAAATTTTCACTGTTTACTATCTGTCATCTTCACTTGTGGTGGCTGCTGCACACTGAGTTTATATTACTCATCCTGTACTGAAATACAGGCTTTTCCTACGTGACTACTTCATTTAGAATCCAGCAATGTGTGTTTTAACAGGTGTTTCCTAAACTGCATCCACCAACAATCCACTATCTGCCAAGAGAATAATAAAATAAAATGAGATTCTTAAATATAAAATGTCTTCACACTCAGTGGGTGTGGGGAACCAGTAAGGCCAAATTGTGGCATTTAGCCACTATCCTGTGGGCAGGGGAGGGGTGCCATGCAAAGCTGTACCACCTGTGCAGAGAAACTTTGTCTCTGAGGGATGCTATCCCTCTAAGTGGCTGGGTGCACGTTGGGACTAGGCTTGCTGCATGGCCTTTACAACGATACAGCTTGTTTCCTCTGGTGCAGCTGGCCTGAGTATTTGGCCAGTGAACCCCTTTGGACAAACTCTGGGAGCACTCCTTGTGAACTGCATTTATGACAGGCCCTTCCGTGGGCCATGTAAAGAGAACCAGAGGCTCCCTGCATGCTCCCCCTGTGTATCTATTTAAGGGCCTGTCACAGTCTCTGGCTCTTAACACGAATTTAGCATGATTGGGGCCCAATTCTGTGATTACTGTTCCTACCTTTAAAGGAAGGGCAGTGGAACTCCTCGTGGACCCAGATGAACAGATCCCCAGTGATTACAAACATGGGGAGGGAACAACTTTTAAGTATGTCACTCTGTTTTGAACTTTTCATATTTGTCTAATTCCTTAAGTTGATGGACTAACTGATGAGTTGATCAGAGCCCAGAAGAATCCAATTAAAAAACAAAACTTTCAATTTAAGCTGTTTGTGCAAGACAGAAATTACTTGACAGATGGAAATGTTTATATGTGCTCCAGAAGCATAAAACACTAGAGGGATGAAGAGGTTTGGCCAATTGGACTCCTCATGTGAGTAAAATTGTTCATGTGGCAATGACTGTTATATATCATTTGTGGCATGAATGAGTAAAAGGCACGGTGGGTACAAATATGTTGCAAACCTTGGGCATACCCCTATTCATTCATAATAGCTTTGTGAATGAGGACAGGCTTCATGGTCTTGATAGCCAAAGTATTTTGTGGAACGAGATATTCTGAGGCTTTCTGAAGGAGCAAGGGAAGAGTACTTTGCTCAATTTAATTGGGAGGCTGTTCCAGGCACAAGGAACAGAATGAAAAGATAAATCAGGAGTGAACAAAGGGAGCAGTTGAAACCTTGAGTATGTACCAGTATCTATATGTGACTCTAACAGCATTTATACTGAGCTCCTCACAATAGTATTGGAGCCCCTTTCAGCAGAAACCTAAAGAGTTGGCTGGAGTGCCGTGCTTACTTTGTGCTTCAAATCTGAAGGCTACACAGCTTGCCAAAGCTAATCCGTTCCCATAAGCTGCTCCCTGTAAATCACTGCTGGAGGGTTACATATGTCACCATCAAGACATTATTATTTTCAAAACTAATGACTGTTTCATAACCAAGTATATTTTGAACATGCCTATGCTAGACTTGAATTTAAGATTTCCCACTATGGCATCAGTGGTGTTGAGAGTGCTAATGTAGGCAATCTGCCAATCTCTAAACCACTGTATGGTGGTGCTGATCAAAGCAGGAATAGACACGGTGAAAACACTGGTGGCTGCTTGTGTTCAGTCTACACCAGTGTATCTAGCAGTGGCAGCAACACTGTGAAACCTGAAGAAAGTGTTTTGGCCTCATCTGTGGTGAAAGACAATCCTTCATGGCCGAAAACAACCAGCCCAGTTGCATGTTAGTCTTCCTTGAAACTGTAGCATTAGCATTTCTCCACATTGTAATACAGCACAGTAAAACGTTTCAGGTAATTGCACAAAATTAGTGAATGCTGACTGGATTTTTTGTTGTGCTTTTTAGTGCTTCACCTGAAGAGAGAAAGCTATAGTATTCATGCTGACATACAGTTACAAATTCCAAAACAGTTTCCTGAACTGGAATTCAGACTACTGGCTAGAATGGAAGGCACTGAATTATGATGACTGTAAAACAAGTGTGAAGTTCCTAAAACTATCTATTCCATCATTCTATTATTGATAGACATGAACCCACATTTTAGGGTTATGTTGTGACTTGAGACCATCTCTCCTACGATTTTGTATAGATTCTGGCTCTGCTATTCATGACAATGAGTTTTGTATAATAGAGCAGGACTTGAAAATTCTCCATTCACCTCCATAGTGAGGGATGGTGAGATGAGGCATTAGAAAATTATGAAGACATTAAGCTCATTTAGTTGTAAAAGGAACCTCCCACAAGTTGTGGTCTCTTCTTGAGTCTGTGCAAAGATGGCTCATAGCTTTGCCAAGGAGCTGCAGAGTGAAATTTAAAAATAGTTAATTTTTTTCCTGATATTGGGAATTCTTGGGGAACCAGTGAAACTGTCAGGAATCAAGTCAGTTTCATTCCGCCACTCCTTTGGGAAATATATGAACAGCTGTTGAGGAAGACAGTGGAACTACTCACTGTAGAGGAGGGCCCAAAGAAAGGAAGCTGCAGGAGGGAGAAAGGAAGAACTCTGCTTTCTGCAATATTCAGGAGACTGGGGAATGTGTAGTGTTAACATCAGTGGTAATAAAGGAAACCAGTCCTGAGGAATACTGCTGTCTGCGTTCCTTTGCATCACTTGTAATGACTTTTTTATTCTGGTTTTGGTGTATACTCAGTTCATGACTACAGACATAATTCTTAGATTTGTTTCACTCAAACAGAAGTTTTAAAATGAGCTGCAGCATTTGCCAGAGTTGTGACTGCAGCCTTAAAGTAGATAAAGGGCATGATCCTGCTCCCCCGGTCCATCATCTTAGTGACACCAGGGTCAGGCCTGTAATGTCATACAAATTCACAAGCATCAAAGTTCTGTGTTAAGGGAGCCAGAAATTCAGAGAGAATGTGAAGCAGGAGTGGCTATACTCAAGGCTTAGAACAAAGTCCAAGTTAAAGTCTTCGAAATCTTGTGCATTTGATCTCTCGTTCAGTTTCCTATATGGTTGTATGATAAGCTGTGTGTAGCATTTTTCACTAAGCAAAACCACTGAGATCTGACTGTAAAATTCCCCAATGTGTAGATAAGGAAATGTAAATTTCATGTAATTTGAGTCCTTTGTTCCTATAGCATTCTCCCTGCTTGCCTGGAAAGAACTTTCTGACTCACAGTTTGTGTCTGTAAGCATTTATCTATTTTAGGGATTCTTAACATTTCACAATGCTGTTGCTAGTGTTCATATGTTATAAGAACATTCTCAAGTGTTATACCTTTTTATGAAATAGCTTGGGTAAAAGCTGTGGTCGGAATAGGTAAAGAGGCTGCCCACTTGCAATGCATGCACAGACTGGATTAGAAAGCTATACCCCATCGGACAACTCTGCTGCCTCACACTATAAAAAAATTAATATACATTATTTAGTTTAATAAAAATCAAATTATTATGATGTGATTTCTTGTATGGAATACCTCTGAAGTTGCTTTAGAGTTACCATGGGCACCAGTCAAATTCACCTGATCCTGGAGCTGGGTGGGAGAAGTTGGCATTGCTGTCTCTTTTTATATAAGTTCCTCTCAACCTGTATGTACTTCAAAGCCCTTCACAGAATAACCAGTTAGATCCTGGAGGGGCAGTTACCACGTAGGTAAATGAACCTGCCATCTCATGACTAATGGCAGCCTGGGATATTAACCTGTTTAAATTGGAGTATTGACTTGGAAATGAGGGTTACCGCTTAGCGTATGTCTATGCAGCAACTAGACACCCGCAGCTGACCTGTGCCTGCTGACTCAGGCTTGCAGAGCTCAGGCTGTGGGGCCGTTTGATTGCTGTGTAGACTTCCAGGCTTGGGCTGGAGTCCAAGCTCTGGGATCCTCCAAGCTTGCAGAGTCCCAGAGCCTTGGCTCCAGCTCAAGTCCAGAAGTCTACACAGCAATGAAACAGCCCTGCAAGCCTGAGTCTGCTGGCTTGGGCCAGCCGTGGGTTTTTCTTTGCTATGTAGACATACCCATAGTCTCTTCATAAAGTGCAAAGGCAGCTTTAACTTGCACCTGGACTGCTACTGGAAATGGTTCTTAGGGTCTCCAGTTTCAGGGTTTATCAGAAGGATGTCCCTCTTAATCACAAATGCTGCAGAATACTGCACTGTAGGGTGGCTATTAAAATATGCACCCCATCCTAGAAAAAATTTAAAGAACTCTTACCTTATCTCAGCCACCTAAAACACATGGGATTAGGTAATTCTCATGCTAACGTTTTAGCAAAAGATCATAGCAAGGTCTTGCAATCCTACTGGGGTTGGTGTAACTAAGGGCACAATTTGGCCACATGCATGGCTGTTGCTTCTGTGGATACTGGTAATGGGGCTTGCACTCTGTTCTCATCTCCTCTTCCCTAAACTGTTGGAGTTGGAATCCAAGAGAGGGCTTAGTAGTCTTAGGTTTATGGTGGCTGGGTGAAGAAAGACCTGGCAATGATACCATCAAAAAGAGTCTCTTTGCTGCCACCCCTCTGGTCTCCAAAGGTAATTCTATCCACTCTGAGAAGGCACTCGGAAGGAAAATCAAGTTACTATAGCGACTAACTGCTCTGATGTTCTTGAGGATTGGAGCAGAAAACTGAATAATAAATGTGTAGGTGTATATACGTCACAATTGCTCTTGTAAAGAGAGGATTTCTATAGTCTTAG
Source organism: Lepidochelys kempii (assembly GCF_965140285.1). Taxonomy (NCBI): domain Eukaryota; kingdom Metazoa; phylum Chordata; order Testudines; family Cheloniidae; genus Lepidochelys; species Lepidochelys kempii. Next base: position 29,318,436 of record NC_136387.1, read on the forward strand.
CAAACTACTTGCTGCGATAACTGTGCTATACAGTCTAGACCAGACTGTCACCATGAATCTAAGAATAAACAGCATTACTTTTATTTATTTTTTAAGGCTTGAGACGAGGAAAATAAAAATTATTTGTACTTTAATATTGCCTTTCATTATACATTGTCAAGGCTCTTTACAAATAGTGTGCCTCCTACCATCTATGTGATGAATAGTAGTTGTTATACCCACTTTACAGATTGGCAGACTAAGGAACGGAGACTAAATAACCTGCCCAAGGACATCGTATAGCTCAGAGGTGGGCAAACTACGGCCCACATCTGGCCTGCGGGACCCTCCTGCCCGGCCCCTGAGCTCCTGGCCCGGGAGGCTAGCCCTCGGCCCCTCACCTGCTGTTCTTCCTCCTCTGCAGCATCAGCTCACTGTGCCATCGGCTCTGTGCTGTGCGGTGGCATGGCTGGCTCCAGCCAGGCGGCACAGCTGCCTGTCCTGGTGCTCTGGGCGGCGTGGCTGAAGCACCACCAGCCACCGGTGCTCCGGGCAGCGTGGTAAGGGGGCAGGGAGCAGGGGGGGTTCGGGATGGTGGTCAGGGGTCGGGAGTGTGGATAAGGGTCGGGGCGGTCAGAGTGCGGGCAACAGGGGGTTTGAGTGGGGGCAGGAGTCCTGGGGGGCAGTCAGGAAGGAGGGGGGGTTGGATGGGGTGGCAGGGAGCAGTCAGGGGTGGGGGGTCCAGGGGCGGTCAGGGGACAGGGAGGGGTGGATGGGGCAGGGGTTCCAGGGGGCTGTTAGGGGACAGGGAACAGTGGGGATTGTATGGGGCAGGAGTCCTGGGGGGGGCCATTGTGGGGGTTGGATAAGGGGTGGGGGCCAGGCCACGCCTGGCTGTTTGGGGCGGCACAGTCTCCCCTAACCGGCCCTCCATACAATTTTGGAAACTAATGTGGCCCTCAGGCCAAAAAGTTTGCCTGCCCCTGTATAGCTAGTTCACTGGCAAAGCTAGAACTCAGCGGGTCTCCTACTCTAACCAGTAGATAATAAATCTAACCATAAAAGGTTTTATGTGAGATCATGTGATCTACTCAGAAAACAATTCTGAATTCATTAAATAAGATTACAGATATAAACCCACCCTTCATTTCTTTGAAGGTATAAGAGGAGCCACATGGCATGGGGGTCAAAGAGGATTTAAGTGAAATGTAGAAGTGTGAAGTTCCATTGTTATCGGAGGGATGCTCAGCACTGGAGAGCTACACAGACTGTGCAGTACAAAGACACATCACACCAAGCAGTGTGTGTGGCTTCGACTATGACCCTTAAGGACCAGCAAGATGTACTGAAACCAAAAGGTTATAAAGATGACTTAGTATCTTAAAATGTAAATGAGTTTTTCAAATAAATGCCAAATTGATACATTATGGGGGTATTATTAGCAAACTATTCTGATATATAGAGGTACAATTCCATTATTCTGTAGCTTCAGTCAAAAACCTTATTGTATATGGATGTGATGTTACAGCCATGTGTAACAAACTGCCTGTCAATCGGAAGTCTTGTTATACATGTATTTACCTTCAGATTTATATCTAATGAGGTTTTTGATTGACAACTGAGGAGCTGGATGGACTATATAGAGACTTTCTGAATTTGAAATGAAGGGCTCGCTGATCTAATAGTGTTTACACATGACTGTGTGCCAGTTTATATATTATCTGAATTAATAAAAATGAATCCACTGACTTTAGCTGCCTTGGTAAATAGAAACATACAGAAAAAGCACTGAAACGTTAAAAATCAACATAACTTGCAATATTGAATCAAGGAGATTATCTGTATGCCCTTCTGCATTGGGGAACTTACTTACTTATAAAGCATTTTGAAGCATAAATATTTAAGAAGTATATAGAGCCTTAAAATCTTTCACAAATTAAGGAGATGTTTAATTCTTAACTTTCTAGTTCCTGAACTAGAACATGAGGAATAGCACTAACTTAAAATTTTTTTTTTACTAAGTCTAAAAATCCCAAATTAGCTATTACATATAAGTGTATTCTCTTGCAATGCAGGAGCCTTTTTCATATGCTAACAAGATTGGTCTCTGCCACAGCATATTATATCCTGTGCTCACTATGCACAATTCAATAGCATGGTTACCAAGTGAGAAATGCTAAAAAATAGAAGCTTTTCAGAACAAGTAATTCTGGGCCTCCTAAAAGCCTACTAACATCAGCTTCCAAAATATTTCATTGTTCAATTCCACTTAGGATATGAACTGTATCAATTGAAGACAATTGTTTCAAAGTTGGGGCTGACTGATTATAGAGGAAATTAAGGAAAGAGAAAGGAAAGCAGTGAAACAACTGACACATATCTTGTGTGCCAAGAAAATTAGTCTTGACACTCCAACTGAAACTGTTACACTGATGTCTTTTCTCTCTCAAGCAGAGGTAAAGCAGCTAGAGAGGAGATGAACGTAGGTGTTTTCTCAGCAGATGCTTGGGAATGACTTCTGGTGGTCTGGAAGCACTGAGTTAGGCTATAATTAACTGGAATATCATTCTTGTCAGGCACTGTCTGGCTGAGGTTACTTGTGCCCTCTGGGTTACTGAAAGTGCTTCTCGGTCAATGACAAATGTAGGTGATGACCAGAGTTAATGGTTTATAGTAGCAGAGAAAGGCAATGGAGCAGGTTAATCCAGAAAATGAGGGAAAATATTCCTGTGCCTTTGTGTCCAATAAAATATAAGTAGGTTTATTACAGTCTTAAACTTCTTATAAACTTTATAAATTCTGTATAAATCATTGCTCAGTTAATGGATGCCTAGGACTGATCCCAAACCTCTTATCTTTCATTTGAGATCACTGCCCCCTTCTTCTGCCCCCAAGTACCGCTAACTAACTTAACTGGAGGGTCAGAGTTGCATTGGAAATCATGGCCATGCCACTTTAGGGCCAGACCCCTTGGGATGGGTCTGGAATAGCAGTGTCCGAGTGCTGTATGAGCTAGATCTGTGCTGTGTGCTTGGTTAGATTTCTGTTGTGAAAACATTAATGGGCAAGCTCACCAAATGGTGCTGGGCACAACAAATCATTTGGAGGTGTGCATGACAGATCATTTGGAGGTGTGCACAACCTGATCATATGTCAATCAGATGTTGGCTATTGGTCCATATTTCTTTTATCTCAACTGCCAGAACAAAGCAGAGATATTCTTGCAGTTCTCTGTCAACTTCCAAAAGTCTCTGCGTTGCAGAGAGTAATCTGTTGTGCATAAAACTGTATTTGTGTATACAAAATACATGCAAATGCTTATATGAACACCTATCTCCTAAAGGGAAAAGAGTAGAAGACTCCATGATGTCTACCATGGACCTTGCCATATAGGTGTAATTAACCTGTGAACTGTTTGGATACTACACCAATGGACACTATTAAAAAAGCTTAAGATCTCTCGCACATCTTTCTGTGTGTGCCTTTTTCTTAAGCATGGAATGGAAGTCTTCATGTATCTGACTTGGTTAAACTAGACTTAGAGCAGTACTGAAATTCATTCTCTAATAAATTTTTGGCTGTCTTTCTGATATTTGGCTCCTGATGAGTTACGTTTTCAATATCTATTTGGAGCTGATTAGTTAGGAAGAGGTGATGTTCCCTTGCCATGTTACTTGCAGCATTGTTGGCTAAACTGCTTGGTGTATCTTCATGAACAGCTCCAAGAGAAGGAAAGGTAGAGGTGGTTCCTTTCTGGCTCCTCTCCTGACTAGCTCTTGTCAGACTCTCTCCCCCTACTGTTCTGCTGCTTCCTCCTCCTGTCCTTGTCTGATACCAGGAGGTGAGAACATGTAGGCCCCAGATCCAAGTTGTGCCTGTAGCCTCTGCAGGGGAGCTTACTGTCTCATTCCTCTGTTTTTCAACACTATTGTCCCATCACTGGGAAAGGAAGGAATGGCCATGTGGTTAAGGCACTGGACTGAGACTTATGAAATCTGGGTTTAATTCCCACCTATAAACATCTCATGTGACCTTAGGTAATTCATGTGCAAAAGGATTTCCAAGAGGCCCTACGAGGTGCTCTACAGAGGATTTGGACACTTGGGGCATGGCTACACTGGGAACTTCAAAGCGCTGTCGCGGGAACGCTCCCACGGCAGCGCTTTGAAGTGTGAGTGTGGTCGGGTGCGAGCACTGAGAGAGAGCTCTCCCAGTGCTCCTGGTAATCCACCTCCATGAGGGGATTAGCTCCAAGTCCTGGGAGCATGGCTCCCAGTGCTCAGAGCCTGTCTACACTAGCGCTTTAAAGCTCTCAGACTTTGCTGTACACAGCGGGGTGATTTTTCACACCCCTGAGCCAGCGAGTTAGAGCGCTATAAAATGTAAATGCAGACAAGCCCTCAGTAAGGTGAATCTTCCATGCAGAATGTGGGTAGTGCTGTGCTGTCTGGTTTCTCAGCTGATTGCCCATCTCCTGGTATTTTCAAACCCACAATGCTATTATGCTGTACCTATGCTCTCCCTGTTTCTAAATATCTCCCACCTCTGAGTCCAAGGTCACTTAATTTATGACACTGGATTTATAGCTTATTATAACAAGCTGTAACCCACTAACCTTCTCTTTCCCCCCCTATGACTGCAGAGGTGTTAACAGGCCGCCCTGCATTGAATGATCCCTTACAATATGTGCTAACTACTTATGCTAAACAATCTGTTCCACCTTGCATTTTGCTGTGAGGCTGGGAGTACCCTTCCCAGACCTGAAGAAGTATGTTTCTCAAAAGCTTCTCTCTCTCATCAACAGCAGTTGGTCCAATAAAAGATATTTCTGCATCCATCTTGTCTCCTCAGGGTCACTTAAGGTATTTCAATCTTCTTATGGGATGTCTCTGGCCTGCTAGAAGAGTATCCTCAGCACCCTCAAGACCAAAAACAAATAAAAACATTCAGAGTAAGGTCTTTAACCTTTCCAGTGAATCAGTTTAGTTCTTCTTACAAACAAAAGTAGTCCTTTTTGTAAAAAAAAAATAAAAAAATCTTTGCAGATAGGCTTTTCTGAGAACTCTCCTTAGAAAACTGGAATGATACATTGGTTATTAGTGATGTAGTGAAATTCTGCTATGCTCCCTTAATCAAAGATAGACTGTTCTATTTGCAGTGGTGCTTTCATTATGAAGATGATGCCAGCAAGTTAGCAAAAGAGAATGGTAAAAGTAATGTCTAAATTTTTGTTGTGGTTGACTGACTTTTGGTGGTTTTCATTACTAGTGCTCTGCAATGATAAATAAAAATATGTATGTGATTTATGTATCACATGTACTCAGTGCTTTGGGTTGTCATTTGACTCTGGCTGACTACCATTTCCAATTATTTGGTATTAGGACAAACGGTACAAAAACAGTTGAAATACCTGAGTAATTTAATTGTTTTTGTTTCTCTAAAAAGAACACTCCTTTCTAAAGCTAGCCCAAAAATATATTTTGTGAGTACAAGATTTTTAATAACCCTAAAATCAATAGACGTTACTCAATTTAAAAACACACTTATGACAACAGTTTTTTTAAAGAGAATCATTCCCTTGATGTTGAAAATCCAAACTCTGTAGTACTGAGGACCTGCATGTGAACAGGACTATAAATAGAAGTGTAATTACCTTCATAGATTTCCATTTTCTAGAGGAAGAAACACACACAAAAGGGTATAATAGTGACAAAGGAGACTTAAACAAACAAAACACCTTCCCATTTAAGAATTCCAAGGTGATGGTAACAAATGTGGGTTTAAAACATGTATCTCTTTAGTTGAAAGTATCCCTTTAAATTTGACTTAGGACCCAACACTTAGTTGGCTCACTGCAGGATTGGGCCCTACATACCTGTGGTGAAATCCTGCCCCCATTGAAATCAATAGGAGTGTTGTTATTAACTTGTCTTTAATTTTCAAAAATAGCCAAGTGACTTTGGATCGTAAGTACCATTGACTTCAAAGTTAAGACATGAAATTCAATGAGACCTGCTCCTACATCACTTGGGTGCTTTTAGGTAATCTCTCCCCTGATGATGCAATATGATCTAGTCTCATTAAAGCCAACCTCCAGAGTCACCCACATGGAATAGCTAGCAGGATTGGGCCTTCGTTTGGAACACCCGATAGAGCTACATTTGATGGCTACACTTTACCTTTCTGTTTTAATTATACCCTTAGTCTTAACTGTCTCTTGCATAAGGACAGCATTATTCTGTAGCATGAGCCTGACTAAATGTGAAACTTCTTTCAAGTGAGTAGAAATCTGAGGATTAAGACATGGCAAAATGTACTTCTCTCCAGCCAGATCAGTCTCTGAATAGAAGCTCTTTCAAATGTACAACTTTCTTAACTGAGAAACTTTCATTTTAAAAAGTGCATTATGCACTGTCTGAGTGCAGTACTGGAGCACGGGATCTCTAGAGTTTAAATTTGTTAACGAGACTACGTATAAAACATTTGGTTGAGATGTGACTTTCGACAAGTCCTATAAATTGTGGTTCTGCTCTGAGAAGTGACTATAAAAATGGCATAATGGGGTTCCATGTTCACTTCTATCAGGGTCTCATCTGGCATGGTGCTAAGCACCATGCAGGAGATGCTACTTCCATGGATTACAGGGGAGTTGAGAATGCTCAGCGCCTTGCAGGGTGAGTCATTGAGGGTTTGTCTAAACTAGGAAAAGAGAGGTCAGGATCAGTGAACCCCTAACCTCAAAGTCCCTTCATCTAGGCAAACCTTCAGCATCTTCCTTATCACATCTGATCAGTTTCAGTAAATACCCTTTTCCTTTTTAATTCAACTTAAAATCTGAGACAGCTCAGTCATTTACTTTTTCGTAAATTGCCACCAGTAAAATTCTTTTTACATCTGTTATCTTTGTAGATCCAACATAGCTAAGAGTGAGCAGGATTCTCTTTCTTTTTTTCTGCATCAATAAGGATTGTTCATCAAGTTCCAGTTGGTTACACTTACTCACATACACTGAAGACTAGTGGAGTTGCACAGGTGTCACTGAGCCAATAGTATGGTGACAGTAGGGTTGTATGAGTATAACCCAGGGCATGGCTTGGCCTGCAGATCTTAAGTCACCAAAGTTAGCCTGCCAGAGTGAATACACAGGGACTGATTCACCAGTGCTCCCTGGGCAATTTACACTGGCTACCCTAGGACAAAGCTGGCAGCACAACTTTGGTAAGGCATCTCTTGAGCAGAGGCAGATTAGGGGTTTATGGGGCCATGGGCCAGAGCAAATGCCTCCACCGCTCCACTCTAACACTCCTGCTGGGGAAATGGGGTTGGGGCATGGGGGCTCACCCCACCCTGCCCCTCTGCCCGGCACTCCTTCCAGGGAGCGGGGTTGGGGCGTGGGGGCTTCCCACGCTCCCTGGCAGGAGCGCCAGGTGAACAGGCGGAACAGAGCAAGCCCTCACACCCTGACCCAGCTCCCTGGCAGGACCGCTGGGCAGGCGGGCAGAGCGGGTCAGGGTACAGGCATTTTTTGGGCATGGGTCCCCGTTGGCCCAGTGGCTAATCCGTCACTGCTCTTCAGGCTGGACCTCGTTGTCTGGGGAACAGCTGGCAACTCTGCATCTGCATATTTCTGGTGTGGCAAGTGTTCCTGGGATGTGGAAGAGGCGTGAGAGGACTATTTCTACACTTTGACTGTTTTATGGCACTTGTGAGACCGATAGGGCTCACACTGGGACCATACCAGCCCACGTACAGAGGAGGCACACACTGCTTTCTGCTGTCCTGGAGGTGGAATGAATTGGATCCACAGTAAAACCTGATATTAGCCTCTGTCTCAGTTTCCCTTCTCACAGTGGTATTGTGTTCTATTAAATTGGTGCGTATTCAGCTCTTTCAAGATGAGAAATGCTATACATATGCCATGTCATAGTGGGATATGTTAGGAACACTTAGTTGCATCCATTACTTGGATCTATGTTATTGACCCTTAGGTAACTGAAAATCTGAGAAGGCATCCTAATGTATCAGTGATTTGGACAGGAGAAAACAAGACTTGCTAAGCTTCCCCAGTTTATACAGCTATTTCACCAGTAAGCAAACCCCTCACTGTAAGTCTGGAAGAAACTGTGAAGTGTTTGTTACCTGAGAAGTGCCTCTTCCTTCCAGCCACATACAATCTCTCAGAAGGTAGCGCATTTTTGATGGTGCTGGTTTACGCGCAGTGTATGGAGTGAGCTTAATATCTGACTGTGAACTTGTAGGGGCACAGGGAAACTAAAGGAGGGTCTGAGGAGTAGCGGATGAGATGTTAAAGGTCTATCTCAAAGGAGCATCCATGAATGCATGGCAGTATGCTTGTTCAGTCTTAATCACAGAACAGGGGGAAAGTATTGACCAAAGTAACCTCATGAGTGTAATTTCATTTGTCATGCAGACGCTGCCTGGAATAAGGACCTAATCTTGTAGCGCTATCTCCCACAGATAGAACTGGGCCTATAATAGAAATACTAATTTGCTACACACAAAAATCTAAGTGTTACTAACTTCCTCAGATGCTTCTGGGTCTATGCTTGGAAGCCAGAAGCCTGGCTTCAAACCTTAGTTTGTTTTGCAGGTGGAATTTCTTTAGAGAGAAACTTATAGTAATATATACACTAACAGTATAAAAGGTAGATGGACAGGTGGGAAGGTAAGAGCCCACCTTCCCAGTGGAATAACACTTACATGAGTCAGTTGGTAGAGTCCTTTAAGAATGTGTGTGTAGGGTGGGAAGGAATGGAATCTTCAGTATAGTTCCTGCTGTAGGAATGTTTACCACAGGGACGTTTCACATAATGAGACATAAGGACAAACAAGGTTTGACTCTGATTCTGAGAGCTTCAGAGACTATCTAAGACTATTAATAACTGTCAGCGGAGATCTCTGTGTTCAAATCAAAGAGTAAGTTTCCAAAAAGGAGAATTCTGCAATTTTACCTTGACATGAGCTGTCCAAGTATTGTGCAAAAATGACATGTCGGTAACTGAAAAGAGCCTCACCTTGTAAATGCCTCATTAAATTCCTGTTGCATAATGACTCTTAAGGAGAGAGACACCATCAACTTAAAACTACACTTGTCTGAAAGCTTGCCTATCACGCTATAGCGACAAAATAACTGCAAATATCCCTACATCTGACGGAAGGGAGAACATTTTTTTTCCCTTCCTTTTTTACGTTTAGTTTATTTCATGAATCTGTCTATACAAAATACGGTCAAATTCAGTTTCCACTATATAGATAATACCCCCTCCCCTCTGCGCCTTTCAAACAGTAACAGGGGAGAGGAAAAACGGATGAAAATTAGGAAACTCCTAAGTTTCATTAAAGTCACAAATATGCAAGGGGAGTAATAGCGGGCAGATGTAGTACCTGAAACAAAACTAGGTTTATTTTGTCAGCTTTAGACTATTTCCATCTCTTCACCATCTTGAGGTATCTATACTTGTGTCTGAATCTATAATAATGCCCTTCAGTATAAGAAATACGTCCTTATCTTGGTACACCTCTCAGATGAACAGGAGGCAACTTGCATTCCCGCCCTTGGGGGCACCTGCCCCAAAACAGGTATAGAGTGCGGGAGAGGGCAGTTGGTACCTTTTACACCTTGCCTAGGGACAGTAGCTTCAAACTCTCTGGTCACATATATGTAAGAGCCTTGTAAGTGGATGCTCCCTGAATCCATGCATCTTGCAAATGCTCTAACCCTGCATAGTTTGTAGACTGTGCTGGCCATCTCCAGATCTCCCAGCAGATCTGGGGATGTAAATGGCTTGTACTGCTGCAAATGGATTTTCCACAGCTGGGGGACTTGAGCCTGGGTTCCCAGGTCAGAAGTCAAGGCATGAATCACATCCACTATCTTTAATATAAAAACAGGAATGTTTTGTAGCTTCTTCATATTGGACTTCCCACCATTGTAGATATACTATTTTACTATTGGTCATATTGTCTCATCTCAAACATCTGTTTACACCTATTTTCAAATGTCTGTATTAATCACAGAATTGTAGGACTGGAATGGACCTCGTCTTGTCCAATCCCCTGCACACATGGCAGGACCAAGTATTATCTAGACCATCCCTGACAAGTGTCTCACTTGCTCTTAAAAATCTCCAATGATGGTGGTTCCACAACCTCCCTAGGCAATTTATTCCAATGCTTAACTACCCTGACAGTTAGGAAGTTTTTCCTGATGTCCAACGTAAACCGCCCTTGCTGCAATTTAGCCCATTGCTTCTTGACCTATCCTCAGAGGTTAAGGAGAACAATTTTTCTCCCTCCTCCTTGTAACAACCTTTTATGTATTTGAAAACTGTTACCATGTCCCCTCTTGGTCCTGTCTTCTCCACACTAAACCAATTTTTTTCAATCTTCTCTCATAGGTCATATTTTCTAGACCTTTAATCATTTTTGTTGCTCTTCTCTGGACTTTCTCCAATTTGTCCACATCTTTCCTGAAATGTGGTGCCCAGAACTGGAAACAGTATTCCAACTGAGGCCTAGTCAGTGTGGAGTAGAGTGGAAGAATTACTTCTCATGTCTTGCTTACAACACTGCTGCTAATACATCCCAGAATGATGTTTGCTTTTTTTGCAACAGTGTTACACTGTTGAATCATATTTAGCTTGTGATCCACAATGATCCCTAGATTCCTTTCCACAGTACTCCTTCCTAGGCAGTCATTTCCCATGTTATATGTGTGCAATTGATTGTTTCTTCCTAAGTAGAGTACTTTGCAATTGTCCTTATTGAATTTCATCCTGTTTACTTCAGGCCATTTCTCCAGTTTGTCCAGAACATTTTTGAATTTTAATCCTATCCTCCAAAGCATTTGCAATCCCTCCCAGCTTGGTATTGTCCACAAACTTTATAAGTGTACTCTCTATGTCATTATCTAAATCATTCATGAAAATATTGAACAGAACTGGACCCAGAACAGATCCCTGTGGGACCCCACCTGTTTGTTAGACTCAGACCTGAACAAAATCTCCAGTCCAAACATCCTGGACCCTGGGAAAGGTATGAACTGTAGCTTGCTCCTGTTTTAAAAAATAGGTTGACCCAAAACCTCAGATCCAATCACACCCTGAACTTTAGAGGAGTACAATTCAGAATTTTGCTTCTGAGGCCCCTCGAAGATGCATAGTAGAAATTTAATTTGTAAGATATACTTTGCACCTGCAGGACACATTCCACTGGAGAATCTAAAGCACTTTACAAGCATTAATTTAGCCTGGTAGCACCCTTGTGTGGTCGGTACAGCATTTAGAAGTATGCCCATTTCATAGATAGAGAAACTGAGGGTTAGAAATTCAGGTCACTTGCCTAAAGTAATATAAGAAGACAATGGCAGACATTGGAACAAGAGACAGGGAGTCAGGTTTTCAAGCTTCTTCTAATTAAACACATCCTTATGTTCAATGGAAAATAGTGCATGCAGGTCTCTAGAACAGTGTATGAATATTGTAAGATCATGTATAGATTTTGAGCTTGATCTGCATGATGTAAACAAGTTGCTAAATAATCATTGCTTTTAAACCTATTTGTTAGATTAAGCCTGTATTACTAATCAAGTAAACCACTGGAAAGACTATTTTGAGGTTGCTGAGTGACTCTTTTTTGTGAGTGCTAAACATAGTTTTCACAAATAATTGAGGTTTATTGATAGAACGATTTGACTTCCTCCAGGTTCTGAATTGTCACTAAGCAAGTGTTCTGCTTATCATCCATAATGAATCAACTTCCAGTGGTGAAAAAGCTTCTTTTGCCTTGGTTTGGATTGAGCAGAGAAAAACCACCCACCCAGGAGGAACAAAGAAATATAATAATACACAATGGCCCTAATAAAGCATCCAGTAATGTCATTCTTCCACATGTTTCCCAAACCTGTATGGAGATGGGAGCCCATCCACTAGAGGCTTTCATATTCAGCCATTATGGGGTAAATTACCAGAAAATAAGCATGCAGTGAACAATTTAGGAAATGGGTCACCTTTTAAACTTATTATTTCAGCCATAAATAAATCCAGGGAAACTTTTAAATTCTTGATAGAAAGGAATAGGAGTGCAGCCTCCTAGAGCATCATTCTTTTAAAGGAATGCCTACCTGGATTGTCCCTATTTAAAAGGGGAACGGTGTCTGCTTAGTAACAGTGTGAATGCTCTCTCAAAGCCTGGAGGTAAAGGAGTGCCATTCTGAGACTTGTTGTGCAATCTGAATTATGGCAAGTATGCATGTGAATTACCCAAGGCAATAAGGAAAGGCCAACGCAATTTCTTGTTTAAGCTTGAATGAGAAGAATAATTAAGCTTGTAGCTTATGTTTTAAAATGTGACTTTTAGGATCCTGCCATCTTGCTAGTCTCTGGTTTGTGGACCAAGGGATTGGAGGGGATGCAAAGAGCCCTAAACCTATGAGAAGAGAGGGAGGAGCCAACAGACCATGCTGACTTCTTCTTTCACGGGGAATTCTTCATACCTGTTCTGCACAGGTGGGGCTGTAAAGGGGGGATGCTGAGCCAAGAAGAGGGTGAGGGTGGGGAGTAGTCTCTGTTTATTTCTCATTATTATATATCTTTCTAAAAGGTGAATTAAATGCTTTTACAATTATTTTACAGGGTTTCTATTTGAGAAGAGAGAGTACTAGCTTCTGTTGAGATGATTTTTCCTGGGTTAATAATTAAACCATAAATATTTAAGTAAAATGTGATGTTCATATTGAGGACTGGAACTGGAGGACCCTGACAAATGCTTTTGTATATCTAAAGTGGGGTTCACAGGGTAGTATATGTACATTTCCATTGTCACATTGTCCCCTTTCATCATATTATGCCGTATTAATCCTGTTCAGATTAAACCCTTCATTATTAGAAGTCTGTATTTTGATTAACAACATCTTTGTATTCAATGGGAATTTTGCCCTAGTGAGGGCTGCAAGACTGGGTCTTTGGGGCCAGATTAATGGCTGTGTTGGGAGAGAGGGAACGCTGGTTGGACCTCTCAGTATTGTCTGCTGCTGAGAGCCAAGGCAAGGCTAAAGCCTCTCTGGGGATGCTCTAATTTGGACCTCCTACAATAATAACCTGTGTTGTATTTGCAACAGGAGGTAACTGTCAGGGTGTGGTCATGCTCCCTCCAGTTCACCTCGCAGGGGCCCTTGGGCCAAAGCGTTTTCAGAGACAGTGCACAGCTGTTGGAACTAGCTCTGCACTGGGCTGGGAACTGCTCTGCACCTGTGTGTCCCTCTGTGCCAGCATAGCATAGCTGGTGTGAAGTGGCTACACTGACCTCACATATATCCCTGGGCATGTAAGGCCCAGAGTCACTGGAGAGAGAATTAGACATTTTCTTGTGAAATGAAGTCAAAATATTTAATGTTGCTGCTTTTTATAGCTAATGACATTTTCACTTTAACTTTTTGGAATTTAGTAGAAGCAAATGCAGTTGTAAGAATTAAAAATGAAAGATATCACTTTAGCTTACACAGAGATTGCCAGCATGCTTGGAGCAGAGGGGTCCTTTCCACCTATTTTAAGATACCGTACTTGGTTTTAGATAACTGATTTTGATTAATTGTTAATCAGGACCTATTTTTGCCTTCTTAAATGTCTCTGGCCTAGTTGGTTTAATTGGGTGGAGAAGAATGCAAATATTAGTATCTTTTTTATAACATTCAGCATGTGTATATGGCGCTTTAAAACAATTGCCGCCTGATACAAACATGAAAAAAGTAAGCTGTAAAATGACTGTAACTACACTAAACTCATCCCATTTTAAGGAACTGTAGATGGCCCAATGTTCAGGGCTTAAATGGAATCTTGGGCCTTGAGTGAGTTCTAAGGAATTTTACTTAAATCTCCTGATGTTAGTTGGGGTGAACTTCTGTACATATCAGTGGCAAAGCTAGAATGAGACGTTTGGGTGGGCCCCGACTTCAGGTGGGCGGGCAATGGTGGAGGGCAGGAGGAGGGAGAGTAGGAATGATCGGGGGGCCCGCCTGTGTCCACCCCCTCTAGTCCAGCCAGCCTTGTGGGGGACAATGGATGCTCTATCCAGGGGCTCCCGGGGGCCCCACACGTGCACCCATCTCTGGGAGGAGATTCTACTCTCCAGTGTGCATGGCTCCCAGCACCTATCCCCATCGCACCGCCACAAGCCAGGCCCGGTTCCCCGAGGTGGCAGGCCTACGTTTTTGATAATAGTCGTTGCTGGGCGGGCTGGCTGGCCACTCTCCTCCTGCTGCGGAGTGCATGGTATGCGCATCAGGCACTTCACTGCTATGCCGCTGCTGTCCCTCTCACTCTGGACATGCTGGGGAGTGGGGTGCGTGCATCTGGTGTGCAGCATCCTCCAGATCTGGGTGGGGCTAATGCTGGGACGGGAGCAGAGCTGGTGCGGGGATGGGCGTGGATGCCAAGTGCGTGGGCCCACCAGACCCACCCATAGCTAAGCCCCGGTACATACATGTATTAGATTTTGTTATTCATTTAATGAATAATTTATATTCAAATCTAATACCCAAATCTAATCTGAATTTTAGGTGCCCAAGGAATGCAAGATGGGATCTGTGCTGGGAAAAGAAAACATTCACAAAGCAAATGACCCATGAAGTGCAGAGTAGTGTAACACTGTAAAGCAAAACACATAATGAAATGAAGAGGAAAACTGTTGTATAGAAACATTACAGCAATCAAACAGGTTATTTTAAAGGAATACAATAGTTTTGTTTCAGCAAAACGTTTCTGATTTTTTTTTTAATTAAACTGATCTCTTTTGGTTCATCTGGCAGGTTGGTAAAGGCTTATTTGTTAAACATTGCAAAGTTTATTGCGGAAACCAATAAAGCACGAAAAAAATTCTAGAATTTATTCTGAATAGCTGCTGGAGGCTCAACTCAGTGACTGAATGGAGATAGTCTGAAACCTTTGGGTTTTAAATGTTTCATAGGGCTATGTACTCCCCTGCATGTGCTGTTTCTGCCTAGGAAACAGGGAAACGTCCTTTACATTCTCTCATTTTGGGCAGAAGTAATGGGGTTTGTTGCCAAAATCTCACCCAAGATCCCTGAAGGCCGGAGCCATCTATGTGCAGGCCTTATTTCCATGCTGGCTCTCAACTTCCTCCAGGCCTTAGTAGCATAGTTCCTGTGAGAACCATATCTCCAGATGGTTTAACCCATTGGCTTAGATCCCTCCCAGTAATGGAAGTTCTGCAGCCTGGAGAAGGATGGCAAGTACAGTGAGCTGCAGTGGAGGTGGAATAGCAGTGGAGAGGGCAAATGATGGTGCAGAGTGGTTCCCTGTTTGTGGAGGAGGGTACCATGCCACAGAATTTGGTGCTTTTTCCTCCTCAATGGGCCTTAGTTTTGCCAGTTTTTTGTCTCCTCTGCCCGTGTCTTATGACTTCTCTAAACATTTCTGAAGTCCAGTTGAATATAATTATACATGGGAGCCAGTTTATTTTGGAAAGAATATTCCATTTCTATCCTCCCTTGCTTTGTGGATAGGAAATTATACTGATGGGCTAGCTATGACTATGGAGTTATAACGTGGTGAGGTTATAACTCCATAGTCATAGCTGATGGACTGCTGAAACACCATAAAATCTTCTGGGTGAACATGTAAGTTTCAGAAATAAAATAACTTGACCCAAAGGTACAACATTGCAGCCAAGGTTAGGAGAATAAAATTTCATATTGATAATATCATGAAGTTGCTTTGGACATATTTCTTTGTTTTAAAATATTTGTAATAGAATTTGACAGCTGTTTATGTGGTGATTTATAGCAATCCTTTACTGATGTGAATACTTGAAATCTATTTGCATGCTTTGAGTTTTGCTAGGAGTACATATTTAACAATTTGCTATAGCAGACTGACTGCTTCAAGGGAACACATCTAGTAAGGTTAAACTAAAATGCAACAGAGATTAGGCTTAGAGACCTTCTTGTTGTCTTACATAGCTTTTATATGAGATCAAGGTTTGGGATCTGGAAACCTATGAGACCTAGACAGTGACCAACTGTATTTTTTTCCTTGTCAAACATATTTTAAATGTTGGTTTTACCAGGCACATAAAAATGCCCATTTGTTCTAAAGTGCTCCTCTATTCTGAAAAGAAAAAATATCCGGGATGGGAGAAGTGACGTTCCTTGTCTGTCCCCCAGTGACTCTACATTAAATTTGCTCAGTTTACAAGTAAAGATGTTACCTATCTAGCCAGCCTTGCAAACTTGCCCATGGATCTGAAAGCCATGCTGGGTTCATCCAGGCTCGTGTCTCACACCAGTAGTAAAAGTTGTGTAATAGGAATATAGTTAATATATCTGTTAATGTGTGAGCCAGATTAGAATCCAGCTCACTCTCCCTGCTAGCTCTGCACAGCAACAGGTGTAAAATGGAGTACAAATGACTTCACTGACTAAACTCAGTAAAACTGACTCTACTACTACTGACTCTACTACTACTGTTTTCAGGGAGTAGGTATGTTGGGTGTATTCTCTATATAGCTGCTTTTCTGACCATAACTGTACTTCAGTATAGATCACAGGTAGACTCTACTAGAAAAGCTAATAAGAATAGTTCTTACTGAAGTACATTAGAATGGCCATACTGGACTAGACCAGCAGTCCATTTACGTCAGTATCCTGCTTCTGACAGTAACCAGTGTCAGGTGCCTCAGAGGGAATGAAGAGAACAGGGCAGTTTTGAGTGATCCATCCCCTGTTGTCCAATCCCAGCTTTTGGCAGTTGGAAGTTAGGGATACCCATCACAGAAAGTTGTGTCCCAGATCACCCAGGCTAATAACCATGGATAGACCTATCCTCCATTAAATTCTCTAATTCTTTTTTTGAACCCAGTTATACTTTTGGCCTTCTCAACATCCCATGGCAATGAGTTCCACAGGTTGACTATGCGTTGTGTGAAAAAATACTGCCTTGCGTTTGTTTTAAACTTGCTGCCTATTATTGTCATTGGTGACCCCCCCCCCAGTTCTTGTGTTATGTGAAGGGATAAATAACACTTCCCTGTTCACTTTCTCCATACCATTCATGATTTTATAGACCTCTGTCATATTCCTCCTTAACTGTCTGTTTTTTAAACTGAACAGTCCCAGTCTTTTTAATCTCTCCTCATCTGGAACCTGTTTCATACCCCTAATAATTTTTGTTGCCCTTCTCTCTACTTTTTCCAGTTCTAATGTATCTTTTTTGAGATAGGGCGACCAGAACTGAGCTCAGTACTCAAGATGTGGGTGTACCATGAATTTAAATTGTCTGTCTCTTTCCTGATGGTTCCTAACATTATTTCTTTTTGTACTGCTGCTGCACATTGAGCAGATGTTTTCAAAAAACTACCCACGATGACTCTCAGATCTCTTTCTTGAGTGATAACAGCTAATTTAGACCCCTTCATTTTGTATGTATAGTTGGGATTATGTTTTCCAGCATGCATTACTTTTCATTTATCGACACTGAATTTCATCTGCCATTTTGTTGCTCAGTCACCCAGTTTAGTGAGTTCTGTTCGTGACTCTTTGCAGTCTGCTTTGGACTAAACTATCTTGAATAATTTTGTATCATTGGCAAATTTTGCCACTTCACTGTTCACCCTGTTTTCCAGATCATTTGTGAACATTTTTGAACAGCACAGGCCCCAATACATATCCTTGGGGGACCCTGCTATTTATCTCTCTCCATTATGAAAACTGACCTTTTATTCCTGTCCTTTGTTTCCTGTTAGATTTTAACCAGCTACTGATCCATGAGAGAACTTTCCCTCTTATCCCATGACTCCTTACTTTGCTTAAGAGCCTTTGGTATGGGGACCTTGTCAAAGACTTTCTGAAAGTCCAAGTACACTATATCCACTGGATCATCTTTGTTCACATGCTTGTTGACACCCTCAAAGACGTCTAATGTATTGGTGAGGCATGATTTCCCCTTACAAAGCCATGTTGACTCTTTCCCAACATATCGTGGGGATATTGTATATATCTATACTGTAATCGCTAGTATCACCTCTAGAGCCTTTTTAAAATATTGGCGTTACATTAGCTATTCTCCAGTCATCTGGTACAGAGGCCGATTTTAAGTGATAGGTTATATACCTCAGTTAGTAGTTCTGCAGTTTCATATTTGAGTTTCTTCAGAACTCTTGGGTGAATACCATCTGGTCCTGGTGACTTACTACTGTTCAATTTATCAATTTGTTCCAAAATTTCTATTGACATCTCAGTCTTGGACAGTTCCTCAGATTTGTCTGCTTAAAAGAATAAAAAGAACTTCACTTATCAATTAGTTGTATTACACATTTTTGTAAAACTAATCTAATTTAATATCATTCATAAAACAGAATTTATTGCCATGCAATGACTGGCATCATATGGCAAATGGTCCCACATTCCTCACCTCCTTACTATTGATTATGCAGCTTTAACTATTCACACTTCGTAATTCACATTTCTCATCTTGCTCCTACTTGTCTACAATTTTTTTTTGAATGCATGACTCGCCCGCAAAGAGTCTTCAGTCTTTCAATTATGGGAGCAGAACTGTTTCTGGCAAAGTTCTTAATGTTCTCCTGTTGAATGAGTACTGGCTGAACCAGACTAGGGCTGGGAATTTTGTCAGAAAGTGAATTAATCTTGCTGTTAATTTAGACAGAAAGAACAACTTGTGTACGATCACTAAAAAAATGAAACCTTTAAAATGTAGGCTTCCATTATTTTCCCATTGAATCTTTTCAAGAAGGGCTAATATATTTTTAAAGCACTTAGCTGGAAATTTTGTGTGTAAAATCAATTTTGTTTTGCCTTTCAGGTATACTAAACCACTAACCTTTGCTGACTGCATTAGTGATGAATTGCCATTAGGATGGGAAGAAGCTTATGACCCTCAAGTTGGAGTTTATTACGTAGACCACAATAGCAGTAAGTGATATATGTTTTGCAATATATTATTGTGTATAGTCCACTTATTTACCGATTCATTATGCATACATTATCATAGCATATTAGAAATAAGCTCCAATGGCCAAAGAACATGATCACCACAAATAGACCACTCCCTGCACCTTGACTCCACCCAGAAGACCTAAATCTCCAGGAGCTGGATTCTCCCTCTTGCAGGATGCAAATATCTCCTTAGGACAGAGGTGGGCAAATTACGGCCCACGGGCCACATCTGGCCTGCGGGACCCTCCTGCCCGGCCCTGAGTTCCTGGCTTGGGAGGCTAGACCCAGCCCCTCCCCCGCTGTCCTCCCTCCCCTGCAGCCTCAGCGAGCCACACTGCCGGTGCAATGCTGTGGGCAGCCAGGCAGTGCAGTTGCAGAGCCATGGCCTGACCTGGTGCACTGGGCGGCACAGCTGTAGCGCTGCCAGCCACTGGTGCTCCAGGCAGTGTCTTAAGGGGGTTGGGCGGGGGGGGGGGAGAGGGTTGGATAGAGGGTAGGGGAGTTGGGGGGGGTAGTCAGAGGGCAGGGGTGTGAATGGGGCAGGGATCCTGGGAGGGGGGGCAGTCAGGAAGGAGGTGGGGAGTTGGATTGGGTGGCGGGGGACAGTCAGGGGTGGGGTGTCTGGGGGTGGTGGATGGGGTAGGAGTCCCGGGGGGGCCGTCAGGGGACAGGGTGGGTTGGATGGGGCAGGAGCCGTCGGGGTGAGAAGCGCGGGTGGGGGGGAGTCGGCTAGGAGGCAGGGGGCTGGGCCATGCCTGGCTGTTTGGGAAGACACGGCCTCCCCTAACCGGCCCGCCATACAATTTTGGAAACCCGATGTGACCCTCAGGCCAAAAAGTTTGCCTGCCCCTGCCTTGGGAGTTGCATTCATAGTGTGAAGGGGAGAATTGGGCCTCTGCAGTTCATCAGCCTCTATCTGCTACAAATGGGTTATCGCTCCCCAGCTGATGAAAAGACCAAGTTCCTAAAGGACCTGGATGCTGACGGGAGTCCACTCTCTGGGTGAAATTCACCTCCATGCAGAGGGTCAGCTCAAAGCACTTAAATAGTGCAAAGACCTTGTGCTGACCTCTGCACAAGGCTGAATTTCACCCATTGTCTCTAAATACTTCTAGAGGTTCTGTAAGTGTATGGGGGAGGTGTTTGCTTAATACAGCTCTTCATTCTCTCTCTTCAGAAGCAAAACTTTTAGTAAAGTAGATTTGGAATATAATAAAATGGTACACCATCTTGAGATTGTTAATATTTGTAGTTTTCATGCAGTTTCATTCTCAGCACTAAGAGGCTAAGCCTCTGGATGCCCTCTTGGTAAGGCTGCTCCATCGGCCTAAAGTATTGTGCATTACAAGAAGCTTAGATGGCTTTCAGAGAAATTGAGTGCAAACATGCATATTTATTTCAAAGTACAGTAGCTGGTATGACAGGGTCGGGCCAGATAGCTATAGGAGAGTAATAGAAAGCAGATATATTAGCCCCAGGCTAAGTAGGTCCCTTTTCCCTGGGTAAGGTTACAGGGAATGTTCCAGAAAAATCAGGAACCTTCTGGAGATAATTAAGACAGGCTGATTGGAACACCTGCAGCCAATCAAGAAGCTGCTAGAATCAACTAAGGAAGGCTAATCAGGGCACCTGGGTTTTAAAAAGGAGCTTACTTCAGTTTGTGGTGTGTGTGTGAGGAGCTGGGAGTGAGAACGCAGACTGTTGGAGGACTGAGGTGTACAAGCATTATCAGACACCAGGAAGAAGGTCCTAGGGTGAAGATAAAGAAGGTGTTGGGAGGAGGCCATGGGGAAGTAGCCCAGGGAGTTGCAGCTGTTGCACAGCTGTTCCAGGAGGCACTCTACACAGCTGCATTCCACAGGGCCCTGGGCTGGAACCCGGAGTAGAGGGCGGGTCCGGGTTCCCCCCAAATCCTCCCAACTCCTTGTCAGACACAGAAGGAGTCGACCTGGACTGTGAATTCAGAAAAACGGCCAAGCTGAGGGCTGCTGTTAAGCTCCAAGGCGAGCAAATCCGCCAATAAGCGCAAGACCCACCAAGGTAGAGCAGGAACTTTGTCACACTGGATACATATTACAAAGGCTGCTGAAATGAAATGTCATTGTAAGTGTGTTTTTGAGTTGTATTAGAATCAGCCCCCTGAAAGGCACAGCTCTTGCAAAGAAATAAGAATAATTAGATTTGGCCCCCCCAAAATGAAATCACTTTACTCTAGCATATATAGAGAAAAGTAGGCCTTGCTTTGTGGAATAGACTAACTTGCTTTGACTCATTCAGATTGTCACAGCTAACAGATGCTCAGAGAAATACTTTGGACAGGGATATTAGAGGCAGAGGTATTGAAGGCAATTCTGTCATTAAACTGCAAGAGGAGTTGCTGTGTTAATCTTCCCAGCAGGATTCTAGAAGGAATACAAATCAGCTTTGTCTAGCTATTTCTTACCACTGACTCTTAAGAGAAGAACTCATCAGAGAAACTCTTCGGACAGGGAAAACTCCAAAAAATGTTCCCACTGACCATCCAATCTTGCTAACTGCATGGTCTTTAAGACACTATAAAGAAATGTATATAGTGTCTTAGTATGGTGGCCATTTTTATTCAGTGCAGAGAAGGCATTCAGTGAAGTTGGTTGGAAATACTTGTTCTGCTTGCTCCATAAACCTGAAGTAGACAATACTTTTCTGTAGCTGCATTGGGCTCCTGATACTTCAGTCTGATTCACATTGGCATATCCTCATTGAACTCAGTGCAGCTCTGCTCATGCAAATCTAATTGACGGATTGAGGCCTGAATGACCACTGTTACTCTTAAAAGCTTTGGTTTCTCATGGATGGCAAACCCCACAGATACTTGGCACCAGACAGTTTAAAGAATATTGCAGGCATATTGGTGGCATCTTCTTACTCAGAACTAGAACTGGCTTGAAACTTTATCAACAAATTTTGATTGGGGGGAGGGGAGAAAAATCACTACCCCCATTTTCCAAACCAGCTCTATTCATAACCATAATAGATCAAACCATAGTCAGCTTTCTGTGGCTGATCAACAGACACATCTTGTGTTGGTTGCTTACAGAATCATTTGGAGAAGAGACCAAAGTGATACCCGCTCCCCAGGGACTATTTCATTTTGTTCTGTAGGGGAAGGAATTTTCAGTATGGTAGCAGGTTTAAAAATTTCAGTCTAATTATAAGCAGTACACCCAAGGACAGAGCTAAATTAAATCCAATGCCAGCAACCAGTCAGATGAAATGAGCTGAGAACACTTCTAACCTACTATCTGAGATAAAGTAAACATAATTCAATTGAATTGCATACCCAGAATATTATATATCTATCGTATATTATTAATGAACTTCCCAAATTCGTACTTCTCAGACTGCAGTACAACTTTTTTTCAGAGCTTCATTTGAGATAAGCCAAAATTCTCTTGCCAAACAGTGATGCTAACAAAGTGAGCCTTTATTCCTCAAACACGAAACCATTACAACAAGCTCTGAACTGAGTGATAGACACAAGCGAAAAACAACAAATTACAGAATAATCTGTGCTTGTATAATCTCTTCATCTGATATTCTCAAGGCACCTTCTCACATCAACTGGGATGAATCGAGCCCTGTGCCTGAATTTTATTGATCATAGAATCATAGAATATCAGGGTTGGAAGGGACCCCAGAAGGTCATCTAGTCCAACCCCCTGCTCAAAGCAGGACCAATTCCCAGTTAAATCATCCCAGCCAGGGCTTTGTCAAGCCTGACCTTAAAAACCTCTAAGGAAGGAGATTCTACCACCTCCCTAGGTAACGCATTCCAGTGTTTCACCACCCTCTTAGTGAAAAAGTTTTTCCTAATATCCAATCTAAACCTCCCCCACTGCAACTTGAGACCATTACTCCTCGTTCTGTCATCTGCTACCATTGAGAACAGTCTAGAGCCATCCTCTTTGGAACCCCCTTTCAGGTAGTTGAAAGCAACTATCAAATCCCCCCTCATTCTTCTCTTCTGCAGGCTAAACAATCCCAGCTCCCTCAGCCTCTCCTCATAACTCATGTGTTCCAGTCCCCTAATCATTTTTGTTGCCCTTCGCTGGACTCTCTCCAATTTATCCACATCCTTCTTGAAGTGTGGGGCCCAAAACTAGACACAGTACTCCAGATGAGGCCTCACCAATGTCGAATAGAGGGGAACGATCACGTCCCTCGATCTGCTCGCTATGCCCCTACTTATACATCCCAAAATGCCATTGGCCTTCTTGGCAACAAGGGCACACTGCTGACTCATATCCAGCTTCTCGTCCACTGTCACCCCTAGGTCCTTTTCCGCAGAACTGCTGCCTAGCCATTCGGTCCCTAGTCTGTAGCTGTGCATTGGGTTCTTCCGTCCTAAGTGCAGGACCCTGCACTTATCCTTATTGAACCTCATCAGATTTCTTTTGGCCCAATCCTCCAATTTGTCTAGGTCCTTCTGTATCCTATCCCTCCCCTCCAGCGTATCTACCACTCCTCCCAGTTTAGTATCATCCGCAAATTTGCTGAGAGTGCAATCCACACCATCCTCCAGATCATTTATGAAGATATTGAACAAAACCGGCCCCAGGACCGACCCTTGGGGTACTCCACTTGATACCGGCTGCCAACTAGACATGGAGCCATTGATCACTACCCGTTGAGCCCGACAATCTAGCCAGCTTTCCACCCACCTTATAGTGCATTCATCCAGCCCATACTTCCTTAACTTGCTGACAAGAATACTGTGGGAGACGGTGTCAAAAGCTTTGCTAAAGTCAAGAAACAATACATCCACTGCTTTCCCTTCATCCACAGAACCAGTAATCTCATCATAAAAGGCGATTAGATTAGTCAGGCATGACCTTCCCTTGGTGAATCCATGCTGGCTGTTCCTGATCACTTTCCTCTCATGCAAGTGCTTCAGGATTGATTCTTTGAGGACCTGCTCCATGATTTTTCCAGGGACTGAGGTGAGGCTGACTGGCCTGTAGTTCCCAGGATCCTCCTTCTTCCCTTTTTTAAAGATTGGCACTACATTAGCCTTTTTCCAGTCATCCGGGACTTCCCCGGTTCGCCACGAGTTTTCAAAGATAATGGCCAATGGCTCTGCAATCACAGCCGCCAATTCCTTCAGCACTCTCGGATGCAACTCGTCCGGCCCCATGGACTTGTGCACGTCCAGCTTTTCTAAATAGTCCCTAACCACCTCTATCTCCTCAGAGGGCTGGCCATCTCTTCCCCATTTTGTGATGCCCAGCGCAGCAGTCTGGGAGCTGACCTTGTTAGTGAAAACAGAGGCAAAAAAAGCATTGAGTACATTAGCTTTTTCCACATCCTCTGTCACTAGGTTGCCTCCCTCATTCAGTAAGGGGCCCACACATTCCTTGGCTTTCTTCTTGTTGCCAACATACCTGAAGAAACCCTTCTTGTTACTCTTGACATCTCTGGCTAGCTGCAGCTCCAGGTGCGATTTGGCCCTCCTGATATCATTCCTATATGCCCGAGCAATATTTTTATACTCTTCCCTGGTCATATGTCCAACCTTCCACTTCTTGTAAGCTTCTTTTTTATGTTTAAGATCCGCTAGGATTTCACCATTAAGCCAAGCTGGTTGCCTGCCATATTTACTATTCTTGCGACTCATTGGGATGGTTTGTCCCTGTAACCTCAACAGGGATTCCTTGAAATACAGCCAGCTCTCCTGGACTCCTTTCCCCTTCAAGTTAGTCCCCCAGGGGATCCTGGCCATCCGTTCCCTGAGGGAGTCGAAGTCTGCTTTCCTGAAGTCCAGGGTCCGTATCCTGCTGCTTACCTTTCTTCCCTGCGTCAGGATCCTGAACTCAACCAACTCATGGTCACTGCCTCCCAGATTCCCATCCACTTTTGCTTCCCCCACTAATTCTACCCGGTTTGTGAGCAGCAGGTGAAGAAAAGCGCCCCCCCTAGTTGGCTCCTCTAGCACTTGCGCCAGGAAATTGTCCCCTACGCTTTCCAAAAACTTTCTGGATTGTCTATGCACCGCTGTATTGCTCTCCCAGCAGATATCAGGAAAATTAAAGTCACCCATGAGAATCAGGGCATGCGATCTAGTAGCTTCCGTGAGCTGCCGGAAGAAAGCCTCATCTACCTCATCCCCCTGGTCCGGTGGTCTATAGCAGACTCCCACCACTACATCACTCTTGTTGCACACACTTCTAAACTTAGTCCAGAGACACTCAGGTTTTTCTGCAGTTTCGTACCGGAGCTCTGAGCAGTCATACTGCTCCCTTACATACAGTGCTACTCCCCCACCTTTTCTGCCCTGCCTGTCCTTCCTGAACAGTTTATAACCATCCATGACAGTACTCCAGTCATGTGAGTTATCCCACCAAGTCTCTGTTATTCCGATCACGTCATAGTTCCTTGACATCACCAGGACCTCCAGTTCTCCCTGCTTGTTTCCAAGTCTTTGTGCATTTGTATATAAGCACTTGAGATAACCTGTTGATCGCCCCTCATTCCCAGTATGAGGCAGGAGCCCTCCCCTCACAGACATTCCTGCCTGTGCTTCCTCCCGGTATCCCGCTTTCCCACTTACCTCAGGGCTTTGGTCTCCTTCCCCCGGTGAACCTAGTTTAAAGCCCTCCTCACTAGGTTAGCCAGCCTGCTGGCTAAGATGCTCTTCCCTCTCTTCGTAAGATGGAGCCCATCTCTGCCCAGCTCCTTCATGGAACACCATCCCATGGTCAAAGAAACCAAAGCCTTCTCTCCGACACCACCTGCGTAGCCATTCGTTGACTTCCACGATTCGACGCTCCCTACCTAGGCCTTTTCCTTCCACGGGGAGGATGGACGAGAACACCACTTGCGCCTCCAACTCCTTTATCCTTCTTCCTAGAGCCACATAATCCGCAGTGATCCGCTCAAGGTCATTCTTGGCAGTATCATTGGTGCCCACGTGGAGAAGCAGGAAGGGGTAGCGATCCGAGGGCTTGATGAGTCTCGGCAGTCTCTCCGTCACATCGCGAATCTTAGCCCCCGGCAAGCAGCAGACTTCTCGGTTTTCCCGGTCAGGGCGGCAGATAGATGACTCAGTCCCCCGGAGGAGAGAGTCCCCGACCACCACCACCCGCCTTCTCCTCTTGGGAGTGGTGGTCGTGGAACTCCCAACCTCAGGACATAGCATCTCATGCCTTCCAACCAGCGGAGTCTCCTTCTGCTTTCTCGCCCCAGACATATCATCTGGTCCACTCTCTGCAACGATACCTGATTCATGATTGCATATTTTGTAATTGGTGCTCAATTTGTGCTGCAACTGGGGGAATGTAGCTTGATGCTTTGATTACTAATTGTGATGAATTAAATGCTCTGATGCAAGAGAGAACAGACTGTGGTCTCCCTATACAATTGCATAGTTGATCTTCTGTATTAGTCTCCTGCCAAGTATCACTTACCTGAATGAGTCACATTTGCCCTTGCTGTGTGTCTTATGTCAGCTGAAGTGTTCTCCTTTCAGCCCATCCTCCAATGACCAGATGCTGTCAGGGCTTCCTCCCTTTTCCCTTTTGCAGGTACCCTCACCCCTGCCAGGCTTCTTAGTGCAGCACATTGATGCAGGAAGTGGGGAAGAATAGATGGCCAGCACAGCTGCTGTTTGGTCCTGAGCATTCACAGGTCCCAGCATGGCAGAGACAAGAGGGTTTAAAAAAATGCAGGGATAGAAGACTGAGAAGTAGGGAGTGTGAAACTCCACTACAGCAATAACGGGGAGGACAAGGTAGTGGACTAGAGACCATGGTGAGGGGAAAGGTGAGTATATGTGAGCAGAAAACTAGAGGGCAAGGTGGTTTTGTGGCCAATGCACAGGATTGCACATCAGAACTCCTGGGTTTTCAGTCTCCAGCTTTCCTTGGTCACACAGCAAGTTAATAGCAAAGTCACATTGCCCGTGCCTCAGTTTACTAATCTGCAAAAAGGGGATAGAACACTGATCTACTTCCTGGGTAGGTGAAATCACCTTGCAATCCTTGGCAGTATTAACACTACTCATGAGAAAGCAAACTTTTTAGTTCATCCTCACTTCACATGCTCACATCTGCAAAGGTCACTTGAACTAAGAACTGCATTGAAAAATGCGATATAGATATGCTAAAGAGGGCTGGGGAAGAACCCAACTGTTTTTTAAACAGGACCAAGGGAATACCTGTCAGCTGTCACATTTTAAAAAGATTTTTTGCCAATTTTTTAGAAGTTCATAATGTGTTTCATGAAACTTTGAACAAACATAATTTGGGTGTTTGAAAAATCAGCTGCTTTCTCTCAAATTCACACTTCTGAATTGTGGTGGTATCTCAGTTCTGCAAGTGCAAAATGGGGGTATTACGTTTAGTACAAGTAGTCTCTGAAAATATACAGGGAGAGGTTGTAGCTATGGGTAGGTAAATTATCCCCAACTTACGGACTTGGAGTCCAAGATTCTAAGGTTAAATAGTATTCCTCAGAGGTATTCTGATTTAATGTATTAAGCATGCAATTAGGAATCAGGAGCCTGTGGTTTCTAATTCTGGTTCCAATGCTGACCTACTACATGATCTTGGGCAAGTCACATGCATGGGAAGTTTCATACAGCTTCCTTGGGGTGTTCTGCTGAAGATTTGACCCTTCTGGCTTTGGACACAAAGCAAAGTGAATTTTCCAAATAGGAAGAGCTGAGTGATTCACTGAGAATCAGAGTGGTTTTGGATTGCTAAAATTTAGCTGGGAGCACTGCCACTGGGATTTTCAAATTCTTGTTGCTTGTCTGATGCTGTGCATTCCAGACACTGCTCCTCTCTCTGTCCCTACTCTAAGGTTACCCGGAACACTTCAGCAGCTTTCATGTCCTGCTGGAACAGCGTATGGCCTCACCCACACCTTGAGTGGATGACAGACCTCGGATAGCGGAAACTAGCCACCGGTTTTAGAAGTGATTTTAAAACAGCTTTTCAGACCCACAGCAGCTCACATCTTGCCTACACTAATGGTAGCAATATTAAACTTTTGTGGGAAAAGGCTGTGTCTAAACTAGACTGCTGCATCTCTTGGGATTTTGGTTTGTATTGTTTTTGTAACCTGTATGTTCAGGCTGTGCCGGTTATTGCATTACTTTCACCTCTTTAAAGTGCCATGTGTGTGCTGCATGTCTCTAGCTACACATGCACAGCAAGCACTTATTTGAAAACACATTACTGGAGGGATATTCTGTGTTAGGAGGCTTTCCCCCAGCATAATTGTGTCCCCCTTGTAGAGTAATGCCAACAGCTTTGAGGCCTTGGTTAAACTGCTGTAAGTATATCTAGGGTTTTCATCAAAATGGGTGTGCTTCTCTTGATCCTGTATCTTCCAACTATGAAGATAATATTCTGGCTGACTTTAGACCTCTTCTGAGCTTCAGCTCTGGCAGTTTCTTCTAAATATTTAAAGAAACTCTTAAAATATGCAGATTAGTGTCCCACAGATGGTTTCAACCAGGCCCTCTTTATTAATTATTCAATACATAGTAACTAGACAGCCTCATTCAAGCATTGTCAGTTCAGGCATCCTAGAGCATTTAAAGTTAGCTGAATAATGGCAACTCCTGTTTTTGCATTTCAAATTGGCAATGGCACATACAGTAGAGCTGAGAGAAAAATGAGAAATTTTGAAACACTCGCTCACACCACGAAAATGAAATAATAGAATTAAAATATAAGTTGTATTAAGAGTGGCAACTTAAGTGACCGTTATGTGACTTTTCTTCATAGAAGGCTGTGAATTCATTGTATCGGAATAATGGAGCCCACAGAGTCCATTAAACTGTCCAGAATAGCGACAGTTCCATTATGTAAAAATTATTTTCCTTATAACAGTTCTCCCCCTTGCTCCTTTGTCTTAAAATGAGTAGAATGATATTGCTGTACATCCTTTAAATGGGGAAAATAGAAGTTTAGTCCTGTCTCAAGGCACTAATGACACAACGTAATTGGGCCATGTCTATAGTATAGGCGCGACTGCTACAATGCCATGGTATAGATGTAGACTACAGATATGGAAGGTTTTTTCCCATTGTTGTAGGAACTACACTTCCTTGAACAGTGGTAGCTAGGTTCCATTGACCTAGCTGCCTCTACATCAGTCGTTCCCAAACTTTAACAACCTGTGAATGCCTTTCACTAAAATGTCTTGTGAACCCCCTCCTAAAAATGAATATTTCCAGGGATTTTCTCCTTTACCGGAGTATAAATTATAAAAGCACTGATCTTGGAAATATAAAATTTGTTTTTATGACATACTTATTACACACTATTTATTATTAATTATTAATCATTATAGTATTTTTATTACATTATGAAAATGGCAACACTCTTCCAAGATCTTACTTTTGTAGATCTCACTTGTATCACTTTGAATTAGCCTGTTAGAAGACAAGGCTCCTATGTTTCATCAAGGAGTATCAGACATGAAACAGCATGAAGGTATTTAAGAAAACAGCTCAAAGAGTTCCTCCCACGCAAGCATTCAGGTCTTGAACAGTCCAGGCAAACAACGCATGTTACAATAAAGCTTAAACTTGTTCTTCATAATAATTTTTAAAACAATACTAGCTTCCTATTTAATTTTAAAAACAGCAAAAAATATCCACCTCCCTTTTCATTTCTTACAAGGAGTCTTGAAGTTTATCACACTGAGGAGATTTAGATGTGCTTGGTTTGATCGGCTTAGCTCTTGGAAGTCCTGGGGCTCCAGGCTGCTGGCCCCATGCTATCCCTAGGGACAGCTCTGTCCACCATTAGGGAATTTTTTCCTGAGAATCCCCTGTAACATTTTGCAAACCCCAGTTTGGGAGCCACCGCTCTACATTGAAGACTAAGTTGGCGTAGCTACAGTGCTCAGGGTGTGGATTTTTGACACCCCTAAAAGTTTGTAGCGAAGTTGAACTGTGTTTGAAGTGTGGACCAGGCTTTAAAGGGATGCACTTGGCTACATTAAATGACTTAATTATCCTGTATTTGTAATATTTTTTTAGAATCTGATTAAAATATTGATTTCCTCCCTGCTGCCTCACTACAGACTTAGTCCTTCTTCACTGCCAAACATTTTATTTTGCAGTCTTTGTTGCTGTGACTATAGGGAAGTCACATGGATAATGTTGTATCTGTAACAATGTTTTCCTTGGTTTGTGAAGTGGCATATATAAATTACATATTTAGAACAGATCATGGCCCCCCAGTAGAGAACATCCGTGAAAAGTCTCAAGCCCTCAATATTTTATCTAAAAAAAAATATTAATAAGAATAGAAATTGTTCCACAATAGCTTTTTGCATAACTAGAATCTGTTGCTGAAACTAGCACTTATTATTTTACCATTTACCATTTTTATACAGTAATTCAACCAATTTCACTTTAGATCTGCAGATTGCTAGACACTTAGCAGACAAAAAAGATTTGGAAGTTTCATTCTAAATACTGACATAAGTGAGGGGAGGTGATGCTAGGCACACTTTTTCTCTTGGTGTCTTTGTTTTCTCTTGAGTGATATTATCCTGTCCATCTTTTGAGTAAGGACTTTTATCTCTGCTAAGAATCCACACAGATAGAGGACCCTCGTGTGCAATGGCGGTGGGAGCAGGAACTTATGCTGAAGGACTATCTGATACTGGCCCAAGAGGCAATCGCTGCTCAGAAAGAGATCTACCAGGTGAAACAGCAGAGACTTGAATTGGCCCAGCAGGAATACAGGCAGCTACATGACGTTTGGGAACACAAACTGGGCTCTCAGATCAGCTGTAAGTATTAAACTGTCTAGCAAGTGGGAAACAGCATCATGATACAACCAGGAAAACAATTTGTAACTTGTTTTTGTAACTGGTTTTGGAGTAAAGTTAACTCTTTGTAGCTGCTCCTGATAGGACAGACCTTTAACATCAAGGGCCGAGTCTTACCTATTCTCTCTGGCTTATCTGTCTTCAAACTAAATCAGGCTGAAGAGGAGAGACACCAGTATCTCAGGTGGGCAAATGATCAGTTTGGGGATTAGCAAACTGTAAGGTAATTAAGTGTAATTAATGCTAGATCCCCAGCTGTGCCAGGCAGTGTGTGGTGGGAGGGTAAAGGGACATGGTCAGATGTGCCTATCTGCCACCTCTGTGCTCCTCTGAAACCTGGGGCTGTCAAGGAATGGTTTGGTGCTCACATTCATAGCAATTCCCTGAATGCTGTGTAATTATACTTGTCAAGCAAATCCATCCACATGCACTCCTTACAATGGGGCTGGATGAGCAGTAGTGTAGAGCTAGCTGTTTCTCTTCCACACCACCCAAAGATTCTCCATGTGATGTTTCAAGTTAGGCAAAATCAAGGACTGCTTCTGAAACTCTGGCCTTGGAACAATTGTCAATAGCTAGTAATGATTCAAATGTTCATCTTATTTCACAGATACGTCAACTGTATGATGACTGGAGTGTTATCTCCTGCTTTGTAGCTGAGCAGTCAATTTTATGAAGATTGCCTGTCCTCATTTTCTATATAAGTGGTCTTCCAGCCACCTCTTCCTGTCCACTCACACTGCCTATTTTCTCTTTTCCTTTCATCCCACTTCCTACTGTTCTCTGGGTCTGTCTGTGTGAGTGCTGG
Organism: Lepidochelys kempii; assembly: GCF_965140285.1. Lineage (NCBI taxonomy): Eukaryota > Metazoa > Chordata > Testudines > Cheloniidae > Lepidochelys > Lepidochelys kempii. The sequence goes on from NC_136387.1 coordinate 29,350,046, forward strand.
GCCTGACTGCACCTCTTCCTCTGCTGGATGCTGACTTAGTCTAACCTCAGCAAGTTGCCACACTATATTTATTTTCTGAAATAACATGTATGGATGGCAAAATAATTTTAGTATATTGTGTAAGTTTTCATGTAAAATGTTATACATTAGCACAGTGTTGGAAATATTCAGGTAGCACACACCTACTTCTCTGGGCTTTGACATTCCAAACCACTCATGTTTATGTCATCAGAACACACTGATTTCCCTTTCTATCCAGATATGTCTGTAGTACCGTCTATGCATTTAAGAATATAATTGCTATACCAGATCAGACTAGTGGCCACTTAATTCACTATTCTGTCTGAAAGGGGTCTGTACCAGCTGCTTCAGAAGAATATGCATTGAACCCCCCGCAAAAGGCAAAGTTTCTTCCTAACCCAATCAGTTAGAGGCTGGCTAATGCCCTGAAAAAGAGATGATTTGTATCCCTTCCAAAACATTGGTTTTTTTTTAATCCTTATTACTGTAAACTTTAGATCAATGGTGGGCAACCTGTGGCCCACGGGATGCATATGGCCTGTCAGGGTAATCCACTGGCAGGCTGCCAGACAGTTTGTTTACATTTGCATGGTTGCCCACAGCTCCCATGTCCCTGCAGCCCGCGCCACTTCCCGCAGCTCCCATTGGCCGGGAACGGTGAACTGCGGCCACTGGGAGCTGCGAGCGGCCATGCAAATGTAAACAAACTGTCTGGCAACCCACCAGAGGATTAGCCTAACATAGCTGCATGCTCTAGATGTTCTCATTATCCACATAAATGACCAAACCTTTTAAAATCCTGCTGAGAAATTTTCCTCAATTATATCTTGTGTCAATGAGTTCTACAGGCTAATTCTGGATTACATTAAAAGTTGTATAAGTAATTTTAATTTTGCTGCCTTTCAGTTTCATTGAAATGTTCATCTCTACTAGGAGGATTGTCAAGGTTCCTTCCCCACTCTGAACTCTAGGGTACGGATGTGGGGACCTGCATGAAAGACCCCCTAAGCTTATTCTTACCAGCTTAGGTTAAAAACTTTCCCAAGGTACAAACTTTGCCTTGTCCTTGAACAGTATGCTGCCACCACCAAGTGTTTTAAACAAAGAACAAGGAAAGAGACCACTTGGAGATGTCTTCCCCCAAAATATCCCCCCAAGCCCTACACCCTCTTTCCTGGGGAAGGCTTGATAATAATCCTCACCAATTGGTACAGGTGAACACAGACCCAAACCCTTGGATCTTAAGAACAATGAAAAATCAATCAGGTTCTTAAAAGAAGAATTTTAATTAAAGAAAAGGTAAAAGAATCACCTCTGTAAAATCAGGATGGTAAATACCTTACAGGGTAATCAGATTCAAAACATAGAGAATCCCTCTAGGCAAAACCTTAAGTTACAAAAAGACACAAAAACAGGAATATACATTCCATCCAGCACAGCTTATTTTATCAGCCATTAAACAAAAGAAAATCTAACGCATTTTCTAGCTAGATTACTTACTAACTTAACAGGAGTTGTAAGGCTGAATTCTTGATCTGTTCCCGGCAAAAGCATCACACAGACAGACAGAACCCTTTGTTCCCCACCCCCAGATTTGAAAGTATCTTGTCCCCTCATTGGTCATTTTGGGTCAGGTGCCAGCGAGGTTATCTTAGCTTCTTAACCCTTTACAGGTGAAAGGGTTTTGCCTCTGGCCAGGAGGGATTTTATAGCACTGTATACAGAAAGGTGGTTACCCTTCCCTTTATATTTATGATGATAAATAGAAGTGCTCAATCTAACTTTGCTATGCCACTATTCCAGCTTGTATGCCATTATGTCCCCTGTCTCATCTCTAAAGTAAACAGCCCCAGACATTTTGGTCTCTTCCTGAAGCTTTTCCCTTTCTCTGAATCCCATTCGCTTCTGTTGTATATTACTCAGGACTCTGTGAACTATAAACTGTATGCTCACGCTGGAGGGTTCTGATAGCATCCTGCTAATGTTTCTGAAAAGAAAACTACAGTTTCGTACTACAGGGCATAAATGGATCATTGCAGAGATCAAAAAGCAGTTTCCTTGTCGCTAGCCACCCCTTAAAATAGCTCCCAGTTGTGCAGTGCTGTGCCTTCTGAAGCAGAAGGGTTTTGTCCACTGATGAAGACAGGATGCTGCACTTTATGGAACATTGGTCTAATCCCCAGCGGCACATCCTATGGTCTGCCACGTCCTCAGGCCCTTCAGAAGGCTGTAATGCATTCTTCAGTTTTCTTGTTATGTTGTGTATTTGATGGATTAGTTTACAAGAAAACCCTACTTTAAAATTGAAATCCTACGTACAATCTCCCCTCGCTGCCTCCGGGGTGTGGTGTGGGTATTTTGTTTTTGTTAATGGATTTGATATTGCAGGAGACCAAGCAACTGGGCATGGACCTAGTGTTCAGGCACTGGGCCAAGTAGAAGGGAGGGATTTTGATTGCTGGGAACTGGTCCCAGATCAGGACTTACAGATGGAGCATGTTCTGCATCTCCAACTTTCTTTGGCATGCATTCCCAGTGTGATTATTTGACCATGCTGCTGGGTGCTGTCACACTGGAAGAAAAGATGCAGAACTAGCATAGGGAGGAGCAGAGGGTCTTGAGGTGGGGGAGAGCTGCGAGAGGTCTTGTTTTGCTCAGAGTGTGGGGAGAGAGTTGGAGCATGAAGTGAAGCAGAGAAGATGAAAATAAATTGGTCTCCTCAGGAAAGAGCATTAGGACTCAGAGAATAAATATTGACTCTTCAGGTTGTGTGTAAAGTATTGGAGTCCTCCTTTCAGATTTGTGTGTTGTGTTGTAAAGCTCACGTTACCATAAAATAGAATTCTTAATTCAATATTCTCTTCATTCCAGTGCACTCTGGCTCATCGTCTAGTTCTAAATATGACCCGGAGATTCTTAAAGCTGAAATTGCTACTACAAAATCCAGGGTAAGAAGTACAAATGGACCTTTGCTTTCCATTAATGATCTTAAGAAGCTTCAAAACCTCATGATAAATATAATATAATATAATATAATATAAATATTAAAGGAGATGCCAAGGCAGCTGAGTGAGCTAATGTTGCTGCCCTTAATCTAGAATATAAATGATCAGAAATTCTCTGAAGTCAGTGTCCCAAAGTTAAACTATAACACATTTTTCTTGAAGGCTTTGAGCTTGCCTGAAAGCTGATAGAGGATATTATGAGGTATTTAACTAGGTGGTGACTTTGTACTGCAATTTCAAATACCTAGGAATGGTCTCCAGACACTGGTAGCTATTTTGTGTTCAGTTCAGTGCAGATTTTTAGAGTGCTGTCCCTTCTCATGGAGACTTTACTTCTGGTCATTTTGGTTCCCAATCTAAAGTAGGTGAGTCAGGCTTCTATGGAGGAGCATAATAGAGAAAACTACAGGGTCCATGTGTTTACAATTTGCATTATCTTCCCACTGTGTTAGCTGTACAATGAAATCTCTTAATTGGGACAGCCCAGTAGGTGGCTTATATTATTGCAATTAAGCAGCTGTCTTATTATTTAACCATGTTTAAAAAGTCTGTAAAGACATTAAACATTATTGAATAAAAATGACATTCATTGGATTCCATATTTGTCTCCTTTTAATCTTTATATGTCAACTTGTGTATTTAATAGTTAAGAATTTCACATCTCTTGCTCCTAACTTGATGCTACATAACTTCTAGGAACGGGATGAATATATCTCCACTAAAGGGTGATTTTATAATACTGTCCAGATGAAGTAGTAGTTATGGCTATTCACTGTTGTTGTGCTAAATTGATATTCTAGGAGATTCAGCCTGAAATGCCCATCCTGATTAAGCGTGTTCTGATTGTGTGGATAATACCGTGCCTTTAATCTTAATGGATGTATCAGTCTGAAAATGTAACACTGCTCTTCCAATTACTACAGGTTAATAAATTGAAGAGAGAGGTAGCTCATATGAGGCAGGAACTGCAGTACAAAGAGCATGGCTTCCAGACACTAAAGAAGTAAGTTTAATGCACAATCTTATATTCTGGTGAAAAGTTCTTTCCCTCCTCTCTTCTCCTCTCTCCCTACTGACCCCCTTCTCCCCCCAGTTTCTTTAGCTGCTTGAATAATTCAAGCCTTTTCTGTGCCTGTGTGTGCTCCTAGGGTGTGAACATCTGGGCACACAACTGACAGACTCGAAAAGCAGCACACATAGCACATAGTAGAATCTGCCACTTGCACACCGTAAGTGCTAGTGTAGCAAATGTGAGCAAGTACAAACTGACTTAACTCCAAAACGCACTTCCAACAATGTCATGAGGCCACATTATGTCATCATTTAAATTACAGTACTGCTCACTGCATCTAGTACTGCTTAACACTGATGTCATGGTAGGGCCCAGGGTCTTGATTCAAGGGTCATTGTCTTTAGGGGCATTGAGGAAAAGCTGGACAAAGACAAGGACCCTGATGCTTACCAGTGTAGGAATAACAGTTGGCATTTCTTAAGTAATGAGGCATATAGTGTAGGTGGTTAATTTTTACCACTTACAAATTCATGGATGTGCCAGCTCCTCTCAGTAGAATTCCCTTGGGAGGAGGGAAAGACCAGCTGTCAAGTTGTTCAGCCTACTTCTGTTGAAGAGAATACACCACTTCACCATGACGTCTGTGCTCAGTTTAATATGCAGAACATGTCGAAACTGGTTTCCCTACAAATTTTTAGGAAGTCTTTCCTCTGTAATTTACAAACCAGTTGCTTAGCAGCTACTAGATTGGTTTCAGATATATGTCACATCTCTGAGGAGTATTTATTTATATTACCAGACATCCTAGAAACCCTACGGATGGGCCAGGACCCTGATGTGCTAGGTGCTGCACAAACATAGAACAAAAATGACTTTTTCACAGCTTCTGTCAGTTGCTCCTTAAATCTAAGCCCTCCAATCTCTTTCTCCTGCTGTGATGAATTGAAGGAGAAAATAAAATTATCCTGTTTACTGAAGGAAGATTTCCAATGTGGAAGCAGGGAAAATGTGCAGTGATTCACTTTGCCTGTCATTAACCAAGAGGATTTGTTTAATGACACTTTGAAGGAAGGAATATATTAACTTCATGGAGTTTGATTTCTATTTTCTGGCAGTGAATAGAAAGACTCCTAGGTTTGTCACACTCCATTGTTTTCAGGGGAAGGCAGATAAAAATCAAGATAAAAATCTGTGCTAGGGCACCACTATGAAGGAAGAAGAAAAGGAATTCCTGTTGCATGGATTTGTCTGCCTTTTGCAGATGTCAAAGACCTCTGGGGATAACTCTCAGATCTCAGTCCTTGCTTATACTTGCATATACTTTGTTGCACTAGCATCTACTAGTATAAGTGGTATATTCTAACAATGTGTTTGGATGATGAGATTTGTGTAGGCAAATTCCATTTTCCATGCTTGCACCCGGGTGCTAGTATGCCAAAAGTGCCAGGACTAGCAGAAACCATGCTGAAGCCCTTCCGAAACCCAGGCCCTGTATCATCAGGAAACCTAAAATGGATGATTAGCTTTCGATGGGTTGTGGAATCTGTAATTGTCACTTTAGGCAGAGTGGTGGAGTGTGTACTAGTTGTGTCTTGAAGATCTCTGTGTACAATATTTGTGTCTATTAATGCCTAAGTGGTACTTACATCTTAACCTGTTTTAAAATGTTGGAGTACATCAATCAATCCTGTACAAATATATTAAGCATAACTCACTGTATGGTAGTTCTGTGCAGATGCCCCCACAACCTCCCTGCAGGCTGCAGATCTCTGCCTGTTGCTGTTTGAAGCAGTAACAACAGCCATACCTCTAGGCAAATACTTCCTCTTACTCTCCCCCTCTCTGTGGTGGTCCTGCTTAGTCCTTGGAAGTACAAAGCTCTTATACTAGAATCGAGAAGAGAGTACTGTGAGGGGGGTTCGTATGTTTTAATTTTGTACTCACTCTGAGGTGACACTAGCCTCACTTTGCTGCTAAAATATGTCCGATACTCTGATTTTGGAGCACTGAGCTGACACTTTAGCTTGCAATTTTCAGATTTATTGGCATTTTTCAGGAATACCATAGTCCTTGGGTTATACAAGTTTACTTACATGTTTTTGTCATGTACATTGTAAAATCCACTGTTTCATATTCTACTAACATAAGTGATATAGAAAATAACAGGAGCTCCTTCATCCTGAAGATATCAAAATGGCAACATGCCCAGTACCTGGAGACTAATTAACGGCATATTCTATAACACTCATGCCAAAAGTGTCTCCCTTGTACCATTCTCAATACACATTTAGACTGATCCTGCCATTGTCCAGGTGGAGAAATCCTTGTGATGTTCTACAGTTTTGAGGGGATCTTGCCAAGACATCTGAAAATACCAGACCTGAATATTCATCTTAACTTTTCAGCTGGTCCAGGTGCTTTCTGGAACATGACTTTTGGGCCCTCTAATTCTGAAAATGCTTATTACATTGTGAATGGGACAATTGAGTATAGTGAGCATTGCAAACAGTGTTTGCAGTGTCAAGCTGTAAGTTATCACAGAGACATGAGAGACATGTTCAATAAGTTTGTTCTGTTGACATTTACAAACACATGAAGGAAGACAAGTAAAAGCATCTATGGTCCAAATTCTCCTCTTGTTAGATGGGCATCAGTTTGGAGTAATTCCACCGGAATTTGACTCCCAACATATGATGTTGGCAATAGTAGGAATTTTATTTCACTGCACTTGTTTCTCATTGCAGGCATGTCAAAAACCAAAGGGATGGCATTAAAGTAACCCCTCTTAGTTAGCTTCAGAATAGTGGAATTCTCAAGGTTAATGTAAGTGCATATCATGAGGTTAATGTAACTGCATATATTCAAAAGCGGAAAAGAACTATGATCATTCACTAACTATGTTGTATCCCTCTTATGGGTGAGGACAGCCCATGATTAAGAGTGTTTACATGCTAGGAAGTGGACACAGAAAGTTGCATGTGTTTTAGCATTTGAAATGCATTCATGTAAAATTTCTTTAATAAACTTGAACTACGGCGTCACGTGCCTAAATTATTTTGGGCATATCTTGAGTGTTTTAAGTCTCTTTCCTCTTTTTATTTTGTAACTTTTCATGCAGAATTGATATGAAAATGTCTGATACTCAAGGTGGATACAAACTTGATGAAGCACAAGCCATATTAAGTGAAATGAAAGCTATCAAGAAAGCAATCACTTCAGGAGAGAAGGAAAAACAAGATCTCATTCAGGTACTGAAATAATTTTAAAAAATGAGCCATTGATGGAAAGGACAAGGCATTGCCTTGAAACACTCTTGCAAAGTTGATATGATGTAACTGGAAATGTTCACAATATCTAGGGCAGACTAAATCTTTTATTTCAAAGAATATAATTATTAGTTCAGGAGTTAATATAAAATGACCCAACGTCACGTTTGGAGTGGAGCTGTCATCCTTTTGGTTTTATTTACTGATCACAAACTCAAAGATGGTATGATGTGACATTGGCTTCAATTAAAGCACTTTATCATCCCCAGATCTCTAAAATGAGAGCAAGAACATCAAAGAAAAGCTTGCTGTGAGATGCATGTTCCGAGTAAGGAACTATTTATCAAAGAAAGGTCACTGTGATTTTTACTCAAGCTTAAATATCTCATTTAATGTAATGATGTTGTGCAGCTGGTGATATTTTTTCTGGCAAGAAAATAGATGACTTTGAATTCTTGTTTTAGAGCTTAGCCAGGTTAAAGGATGGCTTCATGACTGACAGAGGATCACAGTCAGACCTGTGGGATAGCAATGCATCCTTATTACCTCCACAGTATCTGGATGTTAGCTCCCAAACAGATGTTTCAGGAAATGTGAGTAACACGTGACACGAACACATGCAAAAATTATTTCTCTGCACTGGATCAATGTTGTCATATTGCAAGTCTTCAGGGTAGAGCAATTAACTATTAATTGATGGGCCTTCAGAGTTTCAACATCAGTGTGGTTTTCACTGAAGTTTCATTTGACCTGTTGTCATAAGTCGAACGGCAATTCCATTCAAAATGGAGGAGGTGGTAGTGGTGGTGGTACCTGCCCATTTTATAACTTTTAGCCCAGCGGTTAGAGCACTTGGGGAAGTGGGAGACTCAGGTTCAATTCCCCCCTGTCTGCCAGCAGGTGAAAGATGATTTGAGCAGGGGTCTCCCACTTCCCAGGTGGGGACCCTAACCATGGGACTACAGAGATTTCTCTCTCTCTCTTTTCCCCTCCCGCCCCTCCCCACCTAATAGTCATTGGGCCTGAGTGTGGGAGAGTGACTCCTATAATTCAGTGATTAGTGCACCCACCTAGCAGGTGGGAGACCCTGGGTCTGGTCCCCCTGCTCCAATCACTCTTTCATTATTCTGCCACAGTGGCAGTAGGAGAGACTGATGGATCCCCCCATCAGAATATCACAGAGCTCAGGAGTTAGAGTATCTTCCTGAGAGGATTTGAACTGGGCTTTCCCACCTTCCTCCCCTGCTGTACCTGGGTCTTCCATGTCCCACAGGAGTGCTTTAATCACTGGGCTAAAAGTTATAAGGTGGGTGGCAGCAGCAGCTCCTCCTTCTCTGGTCAGTTCATGTGCAGCAAGAAGCAGCTAAAGTGTTTAAACCCTGTGACTCAAGGAAGTGGGTTCCAATTTGTGGATCTCAAGCAGAGATAAGCACCTCCCTACAGCCTAGACTTAGGCGCCTATATCTGTGAGCAGGGCGGGACTTAACATATACCCTTCTGGTTGGCATCTCCCATTGACTAGCTTTGGGGGGCTCCCTGCCTGGCATGCTGGCGTTTGTGGATCACATTCTAAGGCCTCTATCTCTCCCCATGCATTGTATAGGCACCTAACTCGGCTTTGGGGATTCCAGCGTTATTCCTGTGATTTTTTTTTCTAGGCACCTAAAAGTTAGACACTATGATGCTCAGTGTTGCAAAGCCTAAGTCTCTTTGTGGATCCCACCCTTCCCCCCCCCCCCAAATATTTCTTCCTTGAGGCATGGAATATTCTGTTAACCCTTCAGTTATAAGACAAGCATTATGACAGAGGGAATGTTTTGAGGCTACCTATGGACTTAGCTTTGAGGAAGATTACAAACTTGCAGGGCTAGGTCATTCATGAAGTTAGTTTCTACTAGCCGGGGATTTGAATTGTAAATGAGTAATGTTACCAATTTTTTAAAATTTCAACTCTTTGTTACAATTTGTTACAATGCAACCCTGTCTAGAGGACAGTCGCAGGCTTATGCACCCTTTAAAAATGTAAGTGGCACTTAAGTGGTGCATAACCCTTGTGCTGGCCCTCTCCACAAGAGTGTACTTTACCCTTGGATCCTATTATTGTAAATGGGAATTATGGAATAGGTGCAAATCCTTAAAATTAATGATTCTTTGGAGTGAATTCTTCCTATGTCTGTTGATTAACATCCTTAATTTTCAAAGATATATAGAAGCCCTCTAATGCACACATCTTGACTTTTGCACATAAAAAAGGTGGCTTCTTGCTACTTCTTAATAAGATTTAATAGCAAGTTGATGAGTATGGTCTTGTATTAAAATTATAAAATGTGTGGTGTCTTATAGTGCCATAAACGTTCATGGTGCTTTACAAACATTGGGCTCTGATCTGGCAATCGGATCAGCGTAAGCAAACTGGTGTCACCTTTGACTGGGGCTCTGCACAGGTGCAGCGGGGACAACCCATGTGGATCAGATGGCAGGTTTGGTATCATTGTGACCAATCCTGCAACTTCTCACTTGAGTGAATAGTCCTTACTACTGTAGTTCTATTTTTGTAAGGCATCTATCAGCCCAGTCCTAATAGCCATTATGTTCCTTGCCCTAAAGATTTTTCAATCTAAATAAGACAGACCAACACAACGCATATTGTAAAATTTCAGAAGAGGGAGATAATAAAAATTACCTTGCAAAAAGTCCTCCGCTGTAGTTTTAAATGCAAAGGGGGGAAATCTGGGCCCCAACTGTAGATGTGAATTAGTCAGATTCTGCTGTACTCTATAACTGGAGAGCAAGATAACTCTTGCATCTGATATCCGTTTTTAAACACCTGAAGCACATAATCATAAAAAATCAATCAAAAGAAACAATTTTCAGTCTGATCACCTCTTGAATCTATGAATTTAATTCAATTGACAAGTTAGCAGCATTACAATTTCAATATACAATATAGAATGTCTCAAGGCACAATAGCTGTTTATTAATTCACTGGTATTATACTTTATTTCCTAGTTTATCACAAGCACTAATAATCAGTTGGCTGAGAAGGTCAGATTACGCCTCCGGTATGAAGAAGCAAAGAGAAGGTAGTTGGTGTTTTGTCTGTTGTTGCTTACCACGGGGACTGTACAGTTCAAAATGTAAACAGATATCTGTGACTGAGGGGAAAACCCATTAAGAGCACAATTAGAACGTCAGTGGGGATGGTGGGGCATTCTCTGAAACTCTGAAAGATCTTTTGTGCTCAGGGGCCAGCATGCAGCAACTGTTTCTTTGAAAGACTCCAGCTTTTAATGACAATAAAGACTGTATGGAATTGCAAATGCAAATCAGATGTTAGGATAGCATCTTAATAATTAACCAGAATGCTCAGCAGAGTAAATACAAACTTTTAAATAATCACAATACAGAAGATAAACACAGATTCTACCCTTCTCCGTACTTAACTTATAAAATAGCTGTATCAAAAAAATGAAATTTAAAATATTAAGAATAAATTGATTCACTTAGGCTATAAAGAAAATTAATTTCACATAAGTCTTTTCTTGACCAGGTAAATAAAGCAATTGTCTGTATAACTGAAACATCATTGCTACATCACCAATATTCAAATTGTTGAGCTCGTGAGGCAAAAGGCTTCTGCATCAAAGCTGGGGAAAGTCATTATAGTTCTCAAAGGACAAAAGTAACAAAATAGTAAGTAATGTAGCAAGTCTTCAACTTTGGGTGGACCTGGATGGCATAAACTGTTGTGCCTCTGAATGCCTCTAGGCCTCCCCTCCTAATGAGCCAACTGTGTTTGAAAACAGAGTTATGAAGTCCCCTTTTTAGCTTAGTATTCAAAACTTCCAAATATTTCTCAGATCTATGGATGACTTTTAAATCAGAGCTTGGGAGACACATGGGTTGCATTAACACCTGATTATTTACAAACATCTTCTGTTCTAAACTTAATGAAAATTCTTAAAGTCCTGACCAAACCTAGTTTCTGAAACCCCCAAGAATGCAGACATTGGACTTGCAAAAGTCTTGAAAATTTTGAAGTTTTAGACTTAAGCTGTTCCTCCAGACATGACCTTGGAAGCCAATGTAAATTCAAATTCTGAAATTGCAACTAATAATTAACATAGAGGCATTGTGCTTTGGTAGATATAGAGCATTCACCTACCTCTGCCCTACATAAAGCAGCTGGGGCATAGCTGAGGAGATGACGTATTTGCCTCAAAAATGTATTTGGCATTTCTCTAATGATCTTTCCATCCCCAAATTTCCACTATAGAAATTTAATGAGATAATATAATTCAATAATATAATTTCTTAGCACAAACGTTAGCTGTGAACAGTCTGAGAGATTGTGCAATTAAATAATCCCCATGCACACTAGAAAAACAAAGAATTGTTTGCATGGACCATAATGTATGTAAAGCATACCTGAATGTAAAGCATATAAACAGATCAGAAAAGCACTTACCCTGTTTGATATAGTGGTCATCAATTATCCATTTATGGAACTTTGGTTTATATCCAAAAGTAAATACTTTAGTTTTCAGCTAATCTATAGTTGTGTATTCCTGCTGACACAAAATGCTAAAATCCCATAATGGACATTTCAGACTCAAAGGCATTTGGGACAACAAAACCATACCTGCCTATAGCAGGACACTGGTCAATTCAGAATTTTAGGGGCAAAATACTGCTTCCCCTCAAGTAGGCCCAGTACCATTTAATATAAAAATTAAAAAGAAAGGGGGACAACAAACTATGATACACGCCCTTTATAATAGACATAGGATCTGTTAGATTGTCCTTCCATCCTATCCTAACCCTGGCTATTGTTTGGCCAAGAAGGGCTCTCAAAAGATAGTTAACCTGAGATGTTACCAAGCCCTTGCAAGTTTCTTCCTAAAATGGCTTCTGTCAACAGACTTAAAAGCAAATTTCAAATCAGTGAAGGCCATATAAAATATTCCCCCATTGGGAGAAACAGTATTTGTAGATCAAATGTGAGAACACACAATAATTAACTATATCTGAGAAGCTGTGTTTCCTAAAGTTGGCTAGTTCTCTGCAAAAAGGTTACAGCTCTCAGCCTTAACAGGTATCTAGAATAGATTTTGAAGACCACATCTAAAAGGCTGATTGGATGATAATTCCCAGGTTCATTTCTACCCCTCTTATCATAAGTGGGACAATAATAACAGTAGACCAACTAGCAGGGAAGTCCCTGTATTATTGGAACCAACTTTCAAAATCTATTTAAAATTACAGAAAGTTTGCAACCCCAGGTATTTCTTACCTTCTTGATAGATTGGCAAAGTGGAATTAAAAGACAGGCCCCTTATGCTGAGCCTGTAGGAAGAATCAGAATTTCTCTGTCCCCAGGACCCAGTGGAGCATTACTCTCTCAAAAGAACCAAGTAAGCTACTGGGTACTTTTCCATATGTGAGTCAGGGATTCAAGCACTATGTAGAGAGACTCATTGTAAAAAGGAGAGTCCCAGTGGGAAGAGTAAATATTCAGGGCTTAATAAAACAGATTTATCTGGAAAGATAAAACTGAAGGCCTGGAAATAGGGGTTACTTGATGTTAACTTAGTTATAACATTTAATTTAATGGAAACACAAAGGGCCAGACTACTTGTAGGTCTCCTGCTAACATTCTTAACATCCCTTTCTGAAAAGATTCAAGGGCCTGGTGATAGTCTCATCCTTAGCTGGGCTTCTCGAAGGAAAGGTCAATGCAAAGTGACTTGTGCCAGCCTAATTTTGTAATGCAGAGCAGGCCTAAGGGTATGTCTACAGTATGGGGACTACAGTGGCATGGTGATGGTGCCATAGCTCTGCTAGCATATCCCCATAGTGTAGACCAGCATATATCATGGAAGGGGTTTTCCCATCACTGTAGGAATATCACTTCCCCATGTAATGGTAGTTAGGTTGATGGAAGAATGTTTCTGTCACCTTGCTGTATGTACACTGGGAGTTAGGTCGGCATGGCGACGTTGCTCGGGTGTGGAATTTTCAGACCCTGAGCAACTTAGCTATGTTCACCTGAATTTAAAGTGTTGACCAAGTCTTAATCCTAGACAAATTGGAGGATTGGGCCAAAAGAAATCTGATGAGGTTCAATAAGGATAAGTGCAGGGTCCTGCACTTAGGACGGAAGAACCCAATGCACAGCTACAGACTAGGGACCGAATGGCTAGGCAGCAGTTCTGCGGAAAAGGACCTAGGGGTGACAGTGGACGAGAAGCTGGATATGAGTCAGCAGTGTGCCCTTGTTGCCAAGAAGGCCAATGGCATTTTGGGATGTATAAGTAGGGGCATAGCGAGCAGATCGAGGGACGTGATCGTTCCCCTCTATTCGACATTGGTGAGGCCTCATCTGGAGTACTGTGTCCAGTTTTGGGCCCCACACTTCAAGAAGGATGTGGATAAATTGGAGAGAGTCCAGCGAAGGGCAACAAAAATGATTAGGGGACTGGAACACATGAGTTATGAGGAGAGGCTGAGGGAGCTGGGATTGTTTAGCCTGCAGAAGAGAAGAATGAGGGGGGATTTGATAGTTGCTTTCAACTACCTGAAAGGGGGTTCCAAAGAGGATGGCTCTAGACTGTTCTCAATGGTAGCAGATGACAGAACGAGGAGTAATGGTCTCAAGTTGCAGTGGGGGAGGTTTAGATTGGATATTAGGAAAAACTTTTTCACTAAGAGGGTGGTGAAACACTGGAATGCGTTACCTAGGGAGGTGGTAGAATCTCCTTCCTTAGAGGTTTTTAAGGTCAGGCTTGACAAAGCCCTGGCTGGGATGATTTAACTGGGAATTGGTCCTGCTTTGAGCAGGGGGTTGGACTAGATGACCTTCTGGGGTCCCTTCCAACCCTGATATTCTATGATTCTATGATTCTAATCAAATTGGGATAAACAAGGTTGGAATTGGACAGCAGATACCAGCTATTGTGACTGAGTCCTTGACCAAGACTTGTCTTAAATGGATATTTTAATGGCTTAATGACATATTTGACACCATTGCTGCAGCAGTTGGAGCATTACAAAAGTTTAAGTATGTTCTTGCGAGCACACTTAAGAGCACCCTTCCTAAAGAGCTGCCTCCATTTTGGTGGGTGCAATTTGCATCAGCAATTGAAGTGCAGAAGCAGGTCTGACTACTTGAATTTCTAATCAATTTTGGGTGTGTAACATGGACAGACCTTGGTCGCCAGTGTGTGGGATCGAACCTGATATCTATGGAGCTTAGTGCATGAGCAAAAAGCCAACTGGCTCTTAGCGAAGGCTGTAGAGTAGACTCATTTTATCTCTCTCTCTAAGTGGTCACGATGCCACTAGATGGGACACAACACCACACCCAGAAGGTGTGTGGGTTACAGGTACACACAGGTATAGAAGTGTACATGCATTGATTTGTTCCTGCAAGTAGGGAGCCACTTGTTTGGGGGAATAAAGGAGTCAGATTGCATATTGGGATAGTAAACAAACAATCTAGAACAGTAGCTCTCAAACTAGGGCCACCACTTGTTCAGGGAAAGCCCCTGGCGGGCTAGGCTGGTTTGTGTACCTGCCGTGTCAGCAGATTCGGCTGATTATAGCTCCCACTGGCCACCGTTCGCAGCTCCAGGCCAATGGGGTCTGCAGGAAGGGTGGCCAGCAAATCCCTCAGCCTGTGCTGCTTCCCACAGCCCCCATTGGCCTGAAGCGGCAAACCGCGGCCAGTAGGAGCCGCTATCTGCTGAACCTGCGGACACAGCAGGTAAACAAATCGGCCCGGCCCACCAGGGGCTTTCCCTGAACAAGCAGCAGCCCTAGTTTGAGAACCACTGATCTAGAATGACTGTTCTATTTAAAGATAGTACAGTTAAAAATAAAACTAAGCATCCTTTCCTCCACTTCCTTCAGCCTCAGAGGTGATAGGCACTCAGAATGGCTATGTGCCTGGCACCTCAGAACCTACTATAGCTGATTTCTTTGTAATGCAAATCTGGACTTGTGCATGAATGGTTTAAATACTCAGTCTGTGAATGCTGAAGGGCTGGAGTTTTCAGCTAAATGCCAAGTCGTTTGCAAAGCATTTATTCCATAACGATGAAAGAATTTTTTTAGACTTTAAAAGTGGGTTTATTTTTTTAATCGAAAAAGCAAAGAATGGTTTCTTGCAAAGCAGGGGCAAATTCAGGGTTAGTTTTAAAACAAGTGTAAGAATGTGTTCAGAGCATTGAGAGCAAATTCCATTGAAAAGCCATATCCATGCAAATGTATGCCAAGAGTGATCAGATTAATACGAAGCAATCCTCTTATAAAAATTCATATTCCTTCAAAATGCACTGAGGAATTCTTGGATTATAAATTAATGCCACTGTGAATTCTTCATTGGAGCACACTGTTGCACTTAATCAGGCAGTCAGAAACAAAATAGCTCTAAGAAGGCCTAAAAATATTCAGGATGAATTTCTAATAAACATAGAATTTAAATTAATTAAGAAGAAGCAACCCTGCCATGGGAACTGGCTCTGCAATAAGAATGGGCCCCCGCAAATGTGGCTTCTTTGCAGCAAAGTGACAGAAAAAGCATTAACATCCATTCTAGGGTAATAAGAACAAGTTAGGTAGGCTTAGTCCTGGCCAGGTTGCCTCCCTTTCATAGAGTCCTATGGACTTTTGGTCCTCCTGTGCTTTGGAGCTGGAGGGCTGAAGTTGAATCCTGAGAGCCTTTGACAACCATAAAAAGAACAGGAGTACTTGTGGCACCTTAGAGACTAACAAATTTATTTGAGCATAAGCTTTCGTGGGCTATAGTGGCTTTGGCAACATCCATTTTTTCATGTTTTCTGTGTGTATATATCTATCTTCCTACTGTATTTTCCACTGCATGCATCTGATGAAGTGGGCTGTAGCCCAGGAAAGCTTATGCTCAAATAAATTGGTTAGTCTCTAAGGTGCCACAAATACTCCTCGTTCATTTTGCTGATACAGACTAACACGGCTACCACTATGAAATTTGACAACCATGTAACAGTGGCTTCCCCCTTTTCTGTGATCCTGCTAACTCTGACAAGCCAATCAGGGTTTGGATTTAGTTTGTACCCGAGAGTGTATTTAGACTAAGATTTTTAATTCCAGTTAGTTGGCTGCCCATTTACCTGAGTTAATAAATACAATTGTACATGCTCAGCCTAGCATAAACCTCAAACACTTGTGTTCTGGAACAATGTAGTATGTCCAGAGTACAGAAGAATTGGCAAACTCAGATTGGCAACCAATTGACTTCAGTTTAACTCCAGTCTTATCACACCCTGAATGAGATGTGTAACTATTGTCTCATGAGGGCAATTTGCATGCCAAAATTCATCTTCCCAGCCACCAGCCTTTTCAGCTGTAGAGCTGTTAAAAAAGAATCCCCCCAAACAACAACTAAACAAACAACAACCCATCTTTCATATTTTATATCAAAACTGCTGAACCTTTTTTTGTATAATCTTTCCACGAAGGTCCACGTTTTGTCAGAGAAAAAGCATGGAAAACTTCATCCTTAAAGGGGAAAGCTTCAAAAACCCAAGTGACTTGAGTCCAGGTAGCTAGAATGGAAACTTATGCAATCTGATCTGCTATATAGCTACCCACTAAAACTCCAGCTATTATTCTATTGAAACCATTATAGTTACTGATATACCAGCTATTGCTGTTGATTCCCTTCTTTTGATTATTCAGTACCTATCTCTTAGGTTCTTGAACATATAATACAGCCCTGAAGTACCAGTAACTATGAAGTTTAATGTTGAGCTTTGGAATAATGCCTGTAATCAAAATAGTTTTTATGCAGTATCCAAATAAGTGACAAGTGATTCAGAGTGATATTTTGTCACCCCTTTGACAGTTAATATACACACATGTTGCTGCTGCCTGAGGTTTAAGTTTTAATTCTTCGATTTTTTTCAAATCTGGACTTGCACTGAGGAACCTTGTTCAAAATAGCAGGGTGCCCTGAAACTCAGAGCTGAGGGCTTAGGAACAAGCTCATTCACACAGTATCCAGATGCATTAGTTAGGGTTAACATTTGTTATGTTTATGTGTACTTTAATGTGGCCTGTAAATGTGCTTACTAAAACTGTTCAATATTCAACATTCAGATTCTTTTAGTACTAGCTAGCATATTAGCTTTGTCAGTACGAGATCAGTTTTTTCATTTGAAATGTAAGTGACTTAATCTGGCATCCATAGAGAGCACTTCACAGCCCTGAAGTACAAAGTTCTCTCAATCCACAAAACCAGTAGAGCACTGACAGTGGTAGTGCGTATCAGCCTGTATGCGTCAGCTCTGACTTGGATGGAACATCTCTAGGGTTTACACCAAGATGTTTTTCACTCCCATAACTTCTATTGGGTACAGCTAGTGGAAGCAGTTGTGCAGGCAATTCTCAGATGGGTCTGGCATCTGTCCCTGTTAGAAGATGTGGTTAAAAGCTTCTGGGTCTTACATACGTTGCAATTTCCTTTTGGTGCTGCACTGTTGACAATCATGGATCTGAAAAATCATGGTGTAAACAATGCCAGTGGGGGAGGGTAGTTCAGGCTCCAGGCTGAGCAGCTTAGCAAAGATGCTAATGACAATGGTGGTTCATTATGTGGACATGTGTCCAGTAGCAGCTGGGCTCAGGCCACTAAACACAAACACTGTATGTGAAGTGCACTTTATTTTTTTTCTATAGAATAGCAAACCTAAAAATACATCTAGCTAAACTGGATAGTGAGGCCTGGCCAGGTGTGCTGGATTCAGAACGGGACCGACTAATATTAATCAATGAGAAGGAGGAGCTCTTAAAGGAAATGCGATTCATTAGCCCCCGGAAGTGGACTCGGGTTGAAGTGGAAAGATTGGAGATGGAGAGAAAACGTCTAGAGGAAGACCTTCAAGCTGCAAGAGATACTCAAAGCAAAGCCTTAACAGAGAGGTATGTAACCAGAGCAGAGGAAAGCTTAAATTACTGGCTTAGAGGTAGAATAAGAATAAATAATCAAGTTTTATCATGGCAAAATAGCAAGGTGCCCTGAGGTTCTAGGAATGCCCACAGGCAGCTGAGAAGTCTTCTGCTTTTAAGGTTTTATCTGAAAAAAAAGGTTTTGTCCCCAAGCACCCCTCCCCTTCTCATTTACTCTGTGTAATTAGCTGCTATCCTACACAAGTATGCTAAAAATATATTCATGCATATTGGAAAAATTCCAGACACTGTAGAGATCCATGATCACTTGAATTTTTACTATTGTGAAACACTTCTAGCTAAATGAATGGCTCCTACTACCATTCTAAAATTAACTCCTTTACTTGGAGTTTATGGAAACACTCATTTGGGGATGTCACAAAAGAACTGAGGGTGGGAGCAGGGAGGAAAAGCTTATTTTTAGACATACTACTCTGTAGTGCATCCCCCTTTGTTAATGATGCCGCTGAGAATCCATTTGACTTCTGCATCAATCAAATTTTCACCCTCTATAAAGCACAGTGTACTCAGATATATATGTACACTTTGAAGTGTGTACAGCTATGAACTTAATTAGTATTTCAGAAGTTCTCTGAAGTGAGATGAAGGACTAAATTTCTAGCTGAAATTCTAGTAACAAATTTAAAAACTACCCTTGGCCCAAAGGTATAAATCAAGAAAAGCCTACAATGCGACAGCTGTCAGAGTAGGGCTTCTATTTTTCAAAATAAATTATGCCTTATGAAGTTGAAGATACTTTAATATCATTAGAAGAGGAAACATATAATCTAAATGTGCGAGTTCATTAAAATCTCCATCTGGTTTCCTCACTGCAAAACTTGTAAGCCCTGAAAGCTTGCTTTTCAGTGCTTGTGCTGAGTTTTCTTTATGAGGAAGAGCTAGATTCAATGAGAACTTCATATAGCCAAGTGATCATATTTTGCTTTCTAATCCCTATTGAATACCTGCTGTTTCAATTGCATGGGTTACCCCACTTTTCCTTCTACTATGGAAAATGTTCTAACTAAGGGCAAAAATGCAAAATTTGCTCTCTTACACCATTGTAAATCTGAAGTAATGCTAGTGCTTCAAGGGAATTTCTCTTGCTTTACTTACATACATATAAAATATGGTTGTGATGTAATTCACAGGAGTGTAGGACGGGAAAGGACCTCAGTAGGTCATCTAGTCTAGTCGCCTGCACTCAAGGAAGGACTACATAATAACTAGACTATCCCTGACAGGTGTTTGTCTAACCTGTTCTTTAAAACCTCCACTGATGGAGATTCCACAACCTCCCTGGGCAATTTGTTCCAGTGCTTAACCACCCTGAGAGGAAGTTTTTCCTAATGTTCACCTAAATATCCCTTGCTGAAATTTAAGCCCTTTGCTTCTTGTCCTATTTTCAGAGATTAAGGAGAACAATTTTTTACCCTCTTCCTTGTACCAACCTTTTATGTATTTGAAAACTGTTATTATGTCCCCCCTCATCTTCTCTTCTCCAGACTAAATAAACCATTTTTTTTTTCAATCTTCCCTCACAGGTCATGTCTTCTAGACCTTTAATCATTTTTGTTGCTCTTCTCTGGATTTTCTCCCAATTTGTCCACATCTTTCCTGAAATGTGGTGCCCAGAACTGGACACAGTACTCCAGCTGAGGCCTAACCAGCATGGAGTAGAGCAGAAGAATTACTTCTCACATCTTGCTTACAACACTCCAGCTAATACATCCCAGAAGGATGTTTGCTTTTTTTTTTTCAACAGTGTTGCACTGTTGACTCATATTTAGCTTGTGGTCCACTCTGACCCCCAGATCCCTTTCCGCTGCACTCCTTCCTAGGCAGTCATTTCCCATTTTGTATGTGTGCAACTGATCGTTCCTTCCTAAGTGGAGTACCTTGCAATTGTCTGTTTTGAATTTCATCCTGTTTACTTCAGACCATTTCTCCAGTTTGTCCAGAACATTTTGAATTTTAATTCTATCCTCCAAAGCACTTGCAACCCCTCCCAGCTTAGTATCGTCCTCAAAATTTAAAACTTTCATGTGCCCCAACTGAGCTGGCCTTGGCTATCTGTTTTTTGTTGGTGTTATAGTAGTGGTTAGAGGCCCCAAAAGAGAGTCAAATCAGATTGTAGTAGGTGCTGTACAAATATATAGTGAGAGAAGGCCCTGAACCCAGAGACCTTCTAGTCAAAATAAGCAATGGACAAAGGATGGGAGAGGAAACTGAGGCCCTGAAGTAAATGACATGCCCAGTAGCTTACAGAAAGTCAGTGATGATGCCGGGAATAGAACTCAGTGCTCCTGATTGTCTGCCCAGTGCCATATCCAGTGGCCCACTGCCCCTCTCCCCTCCCATTCTTTATGCTTTATTGTGTAAGTAAGTAAAGATTGTTCTTGCTCTCCTGTTGCTCTCTAAGTTGAACTCTTAAGGCTTGATGGCAAGGATTTTCCAGGAGAGAGTTCTTTGGTCTGGAACTTGTTTTTTAAGCGGTCCAACGCATGTTGGCCATTTTCTGGCTGTCTTTTCCCTGACTCCTGGGGATTGTCTACACAGTGAGTAAATCTGTAGCAAGCCAGGGTGTGCAGCAAACAGGGTCCACATAGCGAGTTGATGCGTGACCACTGGTGCACTGTAGATTCACACTCTCTAGCTTGCCGCATTCTAACTGGCTGCGTAGACAAGCCTGGATTTAGCTAGACTGGATTTAGACTCTTGATGGTACATGAAGCCTCAGGCAGTGTCAGTATACGACCTAACATTCATCTTTGTTTCTATTTACATAAACTAGATACCAGGTACTACTGTGAGGAGTTTCTAGTAAAGCTCCTTCAGTGGGAGGAGAGGTGTAGGAGGGAAGTGCCTGAAAAACCCACTTTTCCCATTAGGTGTGTGTGTGGAGAATCTCCCACTGAAAACCCAATCACAAATATATCATGCCTCATTACCAGTTATGGAGGCAGATTCTGGGTCTGCTCCAGCTGCTTAGCACTACTCGGTGACATTAAACAGGTGAAGGGAAACAATGGAGCTGTGTGCGCTCATTAGAATTTGAATGCGTAGAAATACATTTTATAAATCTGGAAATTACACTGGATCATAAATGTCTTTAGCAATGTGATTTTTTAACCTGTTTTATTTAGAGAAATATTTGACATGAAAAATGTATTCCCTCTCTTTTTTGAAATTGAGTGAAAGGATAATTCACAAACTCACATTTCTGTTACATTGACTGTAAGACTCTAACTGTGTGACTGGCAAAATGCCTCCTGAGTTATCCAAAAGTGACTACCAAATGTCTATGGACTGACCCTAGAAACACAGCCAGGTATAGTGCTTGCTGCTCTACCCAGAAATAAGCATTAGTAGGACTGGGCCCCAGATTTTAATTTTCTTTGAAGCTGTTTAAAAAACTAAGCAAACAAAAAAAAAATGAAAGTAGTATAGAACTGCTTCACACAGGGCTGATTACTGTCCTAATTGACTTCTACTTTTCTCAGTGGAATTGCATAGTAAGGGCACAGCTTACTGCTTGGTCTTCATTTTAATATTAAAATGTCATTTTAACTTATTGTCCATCTTTGCTGTCTTCTCTAGATTGAAGTTAAATAGCAAAAGAAATCAGTTGGTCCACGAACTGGAGGAAACAACACGATTAGTTGTAGTGTTACACACCCAGCTGAAAAAGTGAGTTTTTAGTCTTTCAGAGATTTACATATGCTTTAAATGGGCATCACGTGACTGTCCTTTCTCCCTTATCATAGTGCTCAAATTTTGTATAATAAGAGTTGAAATAATAAATTGCTTGGATTTGGGTGCGGGATGGGAGTAATAAGGTAATTTATCACAGAAGTTGACATTACTAAGGGTCTAATCTTAGCAAATAAGCATGTATTATTATGCCTGATAATTATGCCACTCACAGCACACGTATCTCTGAAAGTGGACTTCAGATTTATGCTCCTGCTTGTAAATGTGCCTATTGTATTTATGGTATCTTTGAACTTGTTCTAATGAAATATTGTGTACTCCGTTTGTTCAGACAAACGGAAAAGGATAAAGTTGATAGCTTTGGAGACAAGTACACATATATCATCCTCAGAACTCGATACAGAGTTGGCCCATCCATTGGAGAAATAGGGTTTCTATCAACTGGGCAAACTGAGCTGATGTTATTCTTTGCTGTTTTTCCTTTTGGATTCTGCTCTGAGGCCTATCCTCTTTCATTAAGGCAATAGTGAAAAGACTGGAAAGAAATTTTAGTACAAGATATCTGACTCTTAGAGAGGCCACTTAGAACTATTGAAGATGGGCAGCTATTCCTACATGGTGAAGTAGGCATTATTTCTAGCACGTGGAGCTGCATCATGCATTCATTTCCCAGTTCACCGTGTGGGCTGTGTAACTCATTTCCTTACTCTGTGCACCGTACTTTCTGTTCTTAACACACTCACTCAGTGATTGGGGCAAACACACAGTATGAACAAATGCTTGTGTGCATGTATTTGTATGTGCAATATAATGAAGTTCAGCCAAACTTTCTGTCACAGGGAAAGAATAAGAATCATCCTTTAAAAATGAAATCAGGGCTGCCTGGGTGGGGGTGGGGGGTGAAGAGTGGGGCAATTTGCCCCAGGCCCCCGAGCCCCGCAGGGGCCCCCACGAGAGTTTTCGGCGGCACTTCAGCAGCAGGTCTTTTAGTGCTGCCGAACACACCCGGAGTGAAGGACCCACCTCCGAAGACCCGCCATTGCTTCTTCTGCTCCGGGTCTTCGGTGGCGAGGGGTCCTTCCACTCCATGTCTTCGGCGAAGTGCCCCAAAGACCCGGAGCAGAAGGACCCCTGTCGCCAGAGACCCCAGGCCCCTGAATCCTCTGGGCGGCCCTGAATGAAATTACAACTGTTTTATAATAGAGTGTATTTACTAGCTCTCAGTAGTCTTACAAACCTTACCAAGGTTCATACTCAAATGCTGGTGGCCTCTTTTAAGCCATGCTTCACACAACAGGTGGTTTTCATAAGACTGATGTGATACACATCTGCCAACCTAGTGCAGAAGGCAATCTGTGCTAAAACTCTGCTGAACTCTGTATGTTGTCCTTAAAAGAACAAGCATATGTTGTATCATTTATTTAGCACCACTCCTAGACAGCATTGCAGTTACTTAAGTAATATTAAGCTTATTAATTAGCATTTTCCTAGCTTTTTCAGCATTAGGAATTTTTTTTTAGATCATGTTAAAAATAACCCAAGTGTAAGTTTTTAAACAATAGCAAATCGAGATGTGAAGTGAGGGCTAAAGGCTCTAAGACTACTAGTGTTTGCAGTATAGTACTTACTATGCTGAGTAGTTCCATTGACTTAAATGGAACTGCTCAGGGTAGTAAGTATTGTACTTGGTAATTAAGTATTTGTAGGATCATGCACCAAGGAACTCCTCGCTGGTAAAATATGTGAGGACTAAGGGGTTATATAGTTCTGTTTTAATTTGGGAATGATATTTTATTTTGTTCTTGCTGATCTCATAACTGACACAAAAATACAAATTGTACATCATCTTATTAAAACAAATCTACAAGTCTAGCATTCTTACATCAACAAAATCCTCTTACATACTTTACCCCATTGCATTCTGCTTCTCTTAAATAAAAGTTGGTGTGAATTTCCCACTTGTGAAATGAAAGCCAAATAAGGCTAGCTTTAAAACAGTCCTTGTACAAGCCTCCTTGCCAATGTATTACTTCCTGATTTATAACATCTCCTATGTCAGTTCTGAGTTTCTACTGAGCAGAAACAATTGTGCTGCATTGTTGGGGTCTTTTTATGTGAACAAGCATCCTCCAAGGACTCAACTAACACTTATTTCACTTGAGATTAATTCTGATTTGAGGCAGATCTCCAGGGGTAAATGGGTAGTCAGAGCTGTGTTTAGTCACTCACTATTGTGGCAGTGGAATAACTGAGGCTGATTCTGCTCGGCAATGCTAATTTTTCACATAGATGAATTTGCAAGTCAGTTCAGAACAGCAGGTTACTGGGCTCATCCCAGACAGTTGCAGGCCAGACTTCACTGCAGGCCGTATTCTGGGTTGGAGTTTGCGGTTCGACAACTGGAAACCCTTCCTGTGACATGAAGAGATCGTCATCTCCTCACTGTGGCATTAACTAATCTTTCCTGTATGGGGCAAACAACCTGTTCTCATGCTCCCCCTTGAAGGTTAAGAAGAACCAGAGGGCCTCCACATAATTGAACAAAGAATGCTGTTACTCTAATCCTTTGATGCATTGAGTTGACGATTGTGTGTGTGTGTGTGTGTGTGTGTGTGTAAGAGAGGGCCCATTGGATGATGAGTACAGCTTGTTGAAAAAAGCAAATTATATCACCTGTTTTCACTGAAGTGTCATCAATTCAATTTTGGAAATTTTCAGTCAACTGTACTGATGGGTGGCCATTCCTGTATGGATTTTAATTCAAACTTGTCAGGGTGCCTAGGGCTATGGACTGGTGTCTTGTTGTTTAAAAGCTAAAATAGCAACCTGCACCAGCATTTTGGTGAGTGTGCATAAAAATGTCACGGTGTCTTTCAGAACTCATATGATGTAAAAGTCAAGCTTTCTCTGACATGTTTGTGTTTTTCTGCAGCCTCTCTACCAGCATGCTTTCCCTCTCTTCAGGCAGCAGCCCTGGCTCTCTTGCATCGAGCAGAGGATCTCTTGCCACCTCTAGCCAGGATTCTTCCACCTCAGCCAGTTTTACTGATCTCTACTGTGAGCAGTGGGAACAGTTGGACTCAGACTATCAGAACAAAGTCGACTTCTTACTCTTGGAGGGAGCCGCTGGATTTAGGCCTTCAGGCTATATCACCACTATTCATGAGAACGAGGTGGCAAAAACTCACAAAACAGATGCCACCAGTCGTATCCAGGCTCTGAGATCTTTGTCTGGGACCCCCAAATCAATGACATCCTTATCTCCAAGGTCATCTCTGTCATCTCCCTCTCCGCCCTGCTCCCCACTAGTGATAGACCCTCTCTTAACTGGAGATGCCTTTTTGAGCCACATGGACTTTGAAGATACAGAAATAAATATAAGTCTTTCTGAACTCTCTCTAAACGCTGGAAGTGGCAGCTACAGATTGGAAGAGCCTAGGGCTGGGGACAAACATCTAGGCCAAGGTACAGTAACAGCTCAACCTATAAGTAACTTTAAAATCCTCTTTACAAAAATCTTTTTAGTTGGACAGCAAAGCAATAAAGCTAAAATTCAGACATTGCAAACATTGCTCAACAGCCTTTAGTACAAGGACTTCTGGCAGCCTCCACCCAATAATGCATTTGTGACATCTAACTATATACTTTACCGCAGCTGGAGAAGGAGTTGGTGATTTAATTCATATCCAGGAATGAATTCCTTTCCTAACCACTTCAGTCCCTAACTAAGCTTAGCAGCATTTGATTTTTATTTATCCTAATGATTATTAACCAATTTAACAAATAAAACATCTTAACAATTTTTGTTTTTACAGATGTGAGAAATTAAAAGGAGGTCAGGTAGGAATTAGAGTTTGGCAGTGGGGCTACACAGGGCTCCCAGCACTGACAGCAATGCCACAGGGCCTTCCTTGCATGGCCAAGAGGCCCAAGTCACCAGGATGCAAGGTGTGGGGGTTGGCTGCAGTCCTGGCTCAGCAGTGCAGAGACCTCTGGTCAGGACTGCAAGGAGAAGGACGAGCCCCGGCCGTGGGGTGCTGCTGAACAGTTCCTGCTGGGGGGATGGCTCCCACTCAGCTGGCTGGCAAGTGAGTGAGTGGGGCTATGACAGCAGAACTGCAGAGCCAGTGATACCCAATCTCTGCAGGCACAAGATGTGAGGAAGACTGTAGATCAGATGGGATAGAGACGAGCTCCCCTACCCCAGCCACAAGGGAGGCCACCCAGCTGCTGAATGGCTCCTGCTCAGGGATGGAGCCATTCAGCGGAAGGGTGGCCTCCCCTGTGGCCGGATGTCATCCTCATCCTCCTTGTAGTTCTGGCCAGGGGTCTCTGCTTTGCTCTGCCAAGACCGCAGCCTTCCCCATACCATTCACCTGCAGGGATTGGATATCAAGAGGCCCCGTGGTTTGCAGGAGTAAATGAGTGGGACTGTGACAGTGGGGCTACAGAGGGGTCTCTGATCTCCTGCATGGTCAGTGGCACCTGATCCGTGCAGACACAAGGCAAGGAGTCTGCACTTGTGCCGATTGTTATGATCCATTTTTTTGTTGTTGTTGTTTTCAGTGTGTCAGGTGAAATTGACATTTACTGACAAATAATATAATTTGAATGCTGCTAAGCCTGCCAAAAAGTGACTCTGTGTGTGTGCATATACACACACCCCCACAAGCAGGGTGGAGCTAATTTTTAAACTTAAGTGCCTAAATTAGGGTGCCCAGTTCTCCATCTAAGTGCTTAATTTGGCACTTCAGAGCCCAAATATCTATTGTAGGTGCCTACTGCCTAAGTGTAGAATTGAGTGCCTTAAAGTGGACTCCCTAAAAGGACACAGTAAAAAAAACTTACAGGCAGAAATCTGCAAGGTGGTTCTGGAGGTCAGTTACTCAACAATTGAAGAACCAAAAAAATCCCAGGAGGTGCACATTGGGCCTGACTTTGCTCCCAGGCAATTCAGTGGTTAACCCTTCCATGGATGTCAGCAGAGCAGGGATGGCTATGTTATGTTTTGAGAACTAACTATTTCAAAGGCGAAGTCTCTTAGCAACAATAACTTGTTTGGATAATAAGCATGATAAAAGTGAGACACTTAAGAATACTGGATTTTTGTTAAAAGGGTTCAATACAGGAACAAACACTTTCCTTTGTGAGGCTACTGGCCCGGTGCAAATAGATTAAAAGAATCAGATACCAATTAGTACAATATTGATCCACGCAGGCAGACAGTAGCCCCTGTCAGATTCCAAAGGAGGTGGGGCCTATGTGAATGAAATGGTTTTATTTTCTACTTCAGTGGAGAAAAAAAAGTAGAAAGTCAACACTAGTGCTGTAGGGAACTACATAAGCTTGCAAAATGCAGCACTGGCAAATGGGTTTTAAACCCATCTAGCACTTTGTTCTATGGATATGTACAAAAACAAAAAAACTACATAAATGTAGGGGATCTAGTGAAATGTGATTACCATCTGATACCATATAATATCTGAACAGTTGTCATTTTAAGGCTTCATTTCATAATTAAAATTCCCTAAAGTGACATTACCCTCACCCTACATGATAGGTACTTTTTCATCTGAGTATGAAACAGTATTTATTCCTGTTAGAACTGGATGGTGATTTGTTTTAACCTTTTTAGCTCTTCACGATTGTCAAGGCTGTTAAATGAAAGCTAAGGTGTTAAGCAGATTAAGTGATTATTTCTGTTATTCAGTCAGCAGACAAAGTAATCCTCGTAAGTAGTTTATTTCAGGGCAATAAGGAGGAGAGATTTCACTCTCTAGGCATTACTCTCACAATTCAATGTAACACTAAAACATTGTGGCTGAGTGTTATGGTCAGTACTTGGCCTCACTGGACAACACGTGCTCATGTTTTTGTAAGCAGAATTAAATTGTATATCCCTCGGGAATTTTTTTTTTTAACAAAGTCCTTGCTGCTTTGAAATATGCTTCCTTTTCTTAAATGTGTGATGGTTAGAGTCTAGTTATTTATCATTGATAAGTATCAAACGTGTATGTAACAGTGTATATTGGGCCAAACTCTGATGTATATGCAGAGTAATTCCATTGAAGTCAAGGGTGAAACTGAACAGAATCTAGTCCATAGAGAATTATAAAAGAGCCCTGTACTCTGCCTTCAGATGTTCGTATGACCCACAGTTGCTTTTTGGAAAGTAGCTGCAATTGCACGTTTGAGAGATTAAGAAAAATCCTACTAAGAACAGAAATCAAATCCATGTTAGTGGTGTGACCAAATTTAATGAACTCAGATTTATGATGACATTTCATTTATATCGTATGCAAATGCATGCAATGGAGCCTGTGCAGTCCTCCGTCAGGGCAGAGCGTGGGCCTGTAATAGGAAAAGATCTATCAGCCGTGGTTACAGCAAGGGACTCTGGCTGTGGCTACACTACAGAGCTTACAATGGCAAAAGGTGCAGCGCTGCTAGTGCAGATGCTGTAAGCTGCCTGGAGAGAGCTCTCCTGTCGACTTAATTATTCTGGCCCCTGTGAGCCGAAGTAGCTATGTCAGTGAGAGTAGCTCTCTCACCATCCTAGCGCTGTCCATGTTGGTGCTTAGGTCCATGTAACTTACATGGCTCAGAGATGTGGCTTATTCACACCCTTGAGCAATCTAACATATCCATGTAAGCTGTAGTGTGGACATAGCCTGACAGCCAGTTGTTTGGTTCAGTTCTTGACTCAGGAGGAGATTCGATAATTGGTATAAAATGGGGATTTAAAGCTTCTGCTCACTCCTTATCTCACTCTGTTCCTTCTAGGAATGGCACATCTTATTGGCAGAATGCTGTCACTCCTATAATTTAGGTGTAAGACCCTGAATAGGATAGAAAATATTTTTTTTTCTGAGATTTAGCCCAGATATTATATCTAATTCCATATGGAATTTGGTCAGGACAGTAAGAGAGAGTAAGATATAGTGATTAGTTAATTTGATTATTATTAATTTGAATCAAGCCCTTAATGGTCTAAAAGGGTTATCTGACAAACACACAGTTGCACATAATTGGTAACTGCTGCCCTAATCTGTGTGGTTTTTGAGGGCTTCAAGTTCCATGTATTATCATGTACAAAGACTTGTAGAAGACACCAATATGTCTCTTTTGCAGAATCACTTCAATGCAGTGTAAGCACAAATTCTTGATGTCTTTCTCTTCATGCATTTGTAAGAGCCTCCCATGTGTTGATGTTTTCTTTTTCACATGTTTAAATTTCCTAGCTTGAACATAATGGTATTAGATGAAAAAATGTTTGCTACTCTATGTTATCAGATAAATACCATGGCTGTAATATTTTAGTTTTTAAACAGAACTCCTCAGTGAATTCAATTGATGATATGAGGTGGCCCTTAAAAACACCCTCACAGCAGTAATTCTGTAGTTAGAGACCTGATCCTGCAGCTCATTACTAATGTGACTAAGGGGATCACAACCGGGATGTGGGAGGTTAGACTAGTGGTGGGGCAGGAGTCAGACCGAGTCAGGTACCAGGAGGTCAGTGTCTGAGACAGGCAAGAGGGCAGACCAAGCGTCGGACACCAGGAGGCAGACCGGGTCAGGTTACCAGGAGATCGGGATCAGATGCCAGGTTACAGGCAGCAATTGAATAGCAAAGTCAAGGACAAAGCAGGGTCAGAAACCAGAATCTAGGGTCTTTCACAAGCAGGATCTGGAGCAGAGATGGGCAGGCACTCTGTGTTGTTGCTCAGACAGCTCCCTTCATGGCTTCCTGGTTTAAATACTGGTACTAGCCAGTCAGTGACTGTTTGGAGCCGCCACCTACATCCTGCTGCGCAATACTTCCCGCCGAGCCCAGCCGCACAGGGTCCTCCCGTGGACACCCAGCCTAAGCCCCCAGTGGTGATGCAGAGGTGCCAGCAGCCCAGAACCCTTATGGTCCCTAGATTCCAACCTTAGAGGTTCTTACAAAGGATTTGCAGGACGGGACCTAATTCTCTTAACTAAAAAAATACACTGAACATTTATCAGAACTTCTTAGACAAAGTTTTAAAAATTAAACAAAAAGTCCTCTGCTCACTAGTTGGGATGAGTGCTTCTTAGAATGTTCCACAGCTGCTGAAGAAGGGATTTTCCTTCTCAAATCTCTTTTGGTTTGATGATTGTGGAGCATGAGTAGGCTGGTATTCACAGGCAACCATCAGCCCCATTATGCTTACTCTGAATATAAAGCCTTTACTCTGGAAGTACCTCCAGTTGTGTGACAATAGGGTTGCCAACTTTCTAATGGCACAAAACCGAACACCCCTGCCCTGCCCTTTCCCTGAAACCCTGTCCTTCCCCTTCTCCCAGCCCCCCCAACTCGCTCCATCCCTCCTCCCTCCGTCGCTCTTTCTCCCCCACCCTCACTCACTTTCACTGGACTGGGGCAGGGGGTTGGGTTGTGGGAGAGCTCCGGCTGGGGATGAGGGGTTTGGGGTGCAGGAGAGGGCTCCAGTCTGGGGCAGGGGGTTGGGATGCAGGGGATGAGGGCTCCGGATAGGGGTGTGGGCTCTGGGGTGGGGCCATGAATGAGGGGTATGGGGTGCAAGAGGGGACTCAGAGCTGGGGAAGGGGGTTGGGGTGGAGGAGGGGGTGCAGGGTCCCGGCGGCACTTACTGTGGCTCCCAAGAAGTGGCTGCCAGGTCCCTGCAGCCCCTAGGTGCATGGGTGGCCAGGGAGGCTCTGCATGCTGCCCTTGTGCCCACAGGCGCCGCCCCTGCAGCTCCCTTTGGTCGTGGTTACTGGCTAATGGGATCGGCAGAGCTGGCATGCTGGGTGGGGCAGCGCATGGAGTCTCCCTGGCTGCCCATGCACCTTAAGGGCCACAAGGACCTGGCGGCCGCTTCTGGGAGCCATGCAGAGCTAGGTCAGGCAGGGAGCCTGTCTTATCCCTGGGCCACTGCTGTACTACCAACTGGACTTTAACGGACCAGTCAGCGGTGCCAACCTGTGCCACTAGAATCCCTTTTCAACTGAAAGAAAAGGAGTACTTGTGGCACCTTAGAGACTAACCAATTTATTTGAGCATAAGCTTTCATGAGCTACAGCTCACTTCATCGGATGCATAAAGTGGAAAGTACAGTGAGGAGATTTTATATACACACAGACCATGAAAAAATATACATTGTAAGGAGAGTGATCACTTAAGATGAGCTATTACCAGCAGGAGAGTGGAGTGGGGGGAGAGAAAACCTTTTGAAGTGATAATCAAGGTGGGCCATTTCCAGCACATTTCCAGGAGTTAACAAGAACGTCTGAGGAACAGTGGCGGGGGGGGGGGGGGTGAAAGGGGGGAGGAATAAACATGGGGAAATAGTTTTACTTAATATAATGACTCAACCACTCCCAGTCTCTATTCAAGCCTAAGTTAATTGTATCCAATTTGCAAATTAATTCCAATTCAGCAGTCTCTCGTTGGAGTCTGTTTTTGAAGTTTTTTTGTTGAAGGATAGTCACTTTGAGGTCAGAAATCGAGTGACCAGAGAGATTGAAGTGTTCTCAGACTGGTTTATGAATGTTATAATTCTTGACATCTGATTTGTGTCCATTTATTCTTTTACGTAGAGACTGTCCAGTTTGCCCAATGTACATGGCAGAGGGGCATTGCTGGCACATGATGGCATATATCACATTGGTAGATGTGCAGGTGAACGAGCCTCTGATAGTGTGGCTGATGTGATTAGGCCCTGTGATGGTGTCCCCTGAATAGATATGTGGGCACAGTTGGCAACAGGCTTTGTTGCAAGGATAGGTTCCTGGGTTAGTGGTTCTGTTGTGTGGTGTGTGGTTGCTGGTGAGTATTTGCTTCAGGTTGGGGGGCTGTCTGTAGGCAAGGACTGGCCTATCTCCCAAGATTTGTGAGAGTGATGGGTCGTCCTTCAGGATAGGTTGTAGATCCTTGATGATGCGCTGGAGAGGTTTTAGTTGGGGGCTGAAGGTGACGGCTAGTGGCGTTCTGTTATTTTCTTTGTTGGGCCTGTCCTGTAGTAGGTGACTTCTGGGTACTCTTCTGGCTCTGTCAATCTGTTTCTTCACTTCAGCAGGTGGGTATTGTAGTTGTAAGAAAGCTTGATAGAGATCTTGTAGGTGTTTGTCTCTGTCTGAGGGGTTGGAGCAAATGTGGCGTTCCAGTCGAAAACTGGACCCCTGGCAACTCTACCCACCTGCTGCTTTTAGAGCTTTTCTAGCCTATTCAGGACGCCTATGGTATGTTAGCTCTGATAGCTTCTGTTATGTCTATTTTCCATTGCACCCTGTCCCAAATATCTAAGCACTGTGGCTGTAGTATCTAAATACTTGGTTTTTTACTATTTGTTTATGGTAGCACCCTCATTGTACTAGGTGTTTCCCTGACAGAGCATGATCCTTGTCCTGAAGAATGTAAAGGTTTTTACTAGGGCTGTCAAGCGATTAAAAAAATAATAGAAGTTAATCGCGCAATTAATCATGCTGTTAAACAATAAAAGAATACCATTTATTTAAATATTTTTGATGTTTTCTACATTTTCAAAAATATTTATTTCAATTACAACACAGAATATAAAGTGTACGGTGCTCACTTTGTATTTATTTTTTATTACAAATATTTGCACTGTAAAAAGCAAAAGAAATAGTTTTTTTCAGTTCACCTAAAACAAGTACTGTAGTGCAATCTCTTCATCATGAAAAGAAAAGGAGTGCTTGTGGCACCTTAGAGACTAACAAATTTATTTGAGCATAAGCTTTCATGAGCTACAGCTCACTTCATCGGATGCATTCGATGAAGTGAGCTGTAGCTCATGAAAGCTTATGCTCAAATAAATTTGTTAGTCTCTAAGGTGCCACAAGTCCTCCTTTTCTTTTTGCGAATACAGACTAACACGGCTGCTACTCTGAAATTTATCATGAAAGTTGAACTTACAAATATAGACTTATGTACAAAAAATAACTGCATTCAAAAATAAAACAGTGTAAAACTTTAGAGTCTACAAGTCCACTCAGTCCTACTTCAGTCAATTGCTCAGACAAATAAGTTTGGTTACAGTTTGCAGGAGATAATGCTACCCGCCTCTTGTTTACAATGTCACCTGAAAGTGAGAACAGGCGTTCACATGGCACTGTTGTAGCCGGCGTTGCAAGATGTTTCCGTTCCAGATGTGCTAAAGATTCTTATGTCCCTTCATGATTTAACCACCATTCCAGAGGACGTGCGTCCATGCTGATGATGGGTTCTTCTTAATAACGATCCAAAGCAGAGCAGACCGATGCATGTTCATTTTCATCATCTGAGTCAGATGCCGCCAGCAGAAGGTTGATTTTCTTTTTTGCTAGTTTGGGTTCTGTAGTTTCTGCATCTAAATGTTGCTCTTTTAAGACGTCTGAAAGCATGCGCCACACCTCGTCCCTCTCAGATTTTGGAAGGTACTTCAGATTCTTAATCCTTGGGTTGATTAAAACCCCAATAGCTGTAGCTATTTTTAGAAATCTCACATTGATACCTTCTTTGTGTTTTGTCAAATCTGCTGTGAAAGTGTTCTTAAAACGAACATGTGCTGGGTCATGATCCGAGACTGCTTGAACATGAAATGGCAGAATGCAGGTAAAACAGAGCAGCAGACATACAATTCTCCCCCAAGGAGTTCAGACACAAATTTAATTAACGCATTATTTTTTTAATGAGCATCATCAGCATGGAAGCATGTCCTCTGGAATGGTGGCCGGAGCATGAAGGGGCATACGAATGTTTTGCATATCTGGCACGTAAATACCTTGCTATGCCAGCTACAAAAGTGCGATGTGAACGCCTATTCTCACTTTCAGGTGACATTGTAAATAAGAAGCAGGCAACATTATCTCTTGTAAATGTAAACAAACTTGTTTCTCTTACCAATTGGCTGAAAAAGAAGTAGGACTGAGTGGACATGTAGGCTCTAAAATTTTCCATTGTTTTGTTTTTGAGTGCAGTTATATAACAAAAAAAAATCTACATTTGTAAGTTACATTTTCACGATAAAGAGATTGCACTACAGTACTTGTATGAAGTGAATTGAAAAATACTATTTATTTTATCATTTTTACCGTGCAAATATTTGTAATCAAAAATAATAATATAATCTGAGCACTGTAGACTTTTACTCCTGGGGGAATTCTGTGCAACTGCACATGCACAGAATTTATGTCCCCTGCATATTTCTTTGCTTCCCCGCAGAAAAATGACTTTCTGATGGGGAAGCAAAGGGAAGCCACAAGAGCGATCATACACCCCTCCCTAGCAGTATGTTTTGGGTGCCCAAGGCAGCTGGCAGAGAAATAAATCACTGTGGGGCAGGGCGTGGGACTGGGAAAGTCCAGTATGATGCCTCCTACCATGTGCTGGGCTCAGCTACTAGTCCTGACTGGGCTGGGCTGGGCTGGGCTGCGCTGGGGACAACAGGACTTCCTCTTCCCCTGCATGGTATCCGGGACTGTGTCAGACCCACCCCCAAGATTTCTCCCCCGGCTGTAGGAAGCTCTGCAAACTCCCTCCTCACCCCCCCATCCCCCCACTCCCTGCACCCATTGCTGCTCAGCTGCAGGGGGAGGGATCACTGTACAGGGAGCTGCTCCCCCATCCACCTAACTCCCATGCATCCAGACTCCCCCACACCCAGACCCCCCCCACAAGCCCCACTCCCCCTGCACCTGGACCACCCCAACAGCCCACCCGGATCCTCACCCTACTGAGCCCCAACCACCTGCACCTGGATCTCCGACCCACTGAGCCCACCTCCCCCAGTATCTGGACCCCCCACTGATCTCCCCACACCCAGACCCACCCTGCTGAGCTCTAACCACCGTCATCTGGACTCCTCTGCAGAGTCCCATTACCATTGCACCCAGAATCCCCTAACAAGCCCCTGTGCATCCAGATCCCCCACTCAGCTGCCTGCTTCCAGATTGCCCCTCACAGAATCCTCTCAACACACAACTGGATCCCCCCACACTAAGCTCCTCCACACTTGGATCCTGCCTTGCTGAGCCTGCCATCCACACTTGGTGCACCTGGCATGGAGGGGCAGGGCCCTGGGGTGTTTTCAGGGCAGGCCTTGTCCTTGCACTGTGTCAGAGTTGGGTGCAGCCTCACGGCTCAGTCCATGTCCCAGGGCGTAGCTTCACAGTGATCTCCCACCTCTGTGCAGCCAGTGGCCTGTGCTCCCCAATGCCATGCTGGAGCCTCCACATTTATTTGACAAATAAAATTTGCAGAATTTTAAAATACTGTACACAAATTTTTGGATTTTGGTGCAGAATTTTAATTTTTTGGCGCAGAATGCCCTCAGGAGTAACACTTTGTATTCTGTGTTGTAATAGAAATCAATATATTTGAAAATGTGGAAAAACATCCAAAAATATTTAATAAATTTCAATTGGTATTCTATTGTTTAACAATGCAATTAATCACCATTACTTTTCTTAATCACCATTAAGTTTTTCCCGTTAATCGCGAGTTAACTGCGATTAATTGACAGCCCTAGTTTCTACCCTTATCTTCTGCGTAAGTCAGTGGTGGTTTGGAATGGTTTGTTTTCCTTCCCTATATTTCAACCCCATTTTTCTGGATTACCTTTTTTGACTTCCAGTTTAGAAGTTTTTCTCGTTTAGAAGCACAAAAGGAAAGATTCCTTGTGGCACCAGGAGGAGGCATGGAGCTCTTGTAATAATGGCTGAGTCTGGCTTGTCTCCATTCAGGGAAATGTGAACTGGCAACACGGGGGTGTATTGCCTGCCACCTGTATGAACTTGACACCCAGAATGTGTAAGTGGGAGAAAGCAAAAACAAAATAAAATTTTAATAGAACTAAGCAGTCTCCCTTAATCTCAGAGAAGGATGGGTATGTTGAGTTGGTGGTGGGGTGGGGAACAGGAAGAAGGCTGGAAAGGAATAGTAATTGAATTAGTAAAGGAAAGGATGCTATCTGTTCATTGTAGCAGTATCCTGAAGAGTGATTCTGAATAGAAGGACTTCATTTTTCTGGGCCACAAATTACTCAGCTGAAGTGATCAAAAACCAGATGCTTTCTGGTTGAAGTGTTTAAATGGCATTGGTAATTGAAAAGGGACAAAGAGCTCTAGTGTGTGAGGACTAACTTGCCTAGGAAAAGAATGAATATATATATGTATATGTGTATATATATGTGTGAAAAATATGACTTCTAGCTTTGTATTTTGTGGGGCAGTGTGTAAGTCTCAACTGACTGGCTATAAAACAAGCTACCAGGGAAGTTTAACGTTCATATTAAAGGCTGGGGAGTAAAGGCTATGCCACGGTAATAAGGAAAGAAACAGAGATTAATCATGCCACCCCTTATATCTGAGCCATGAATATAAAGCTTACTTTGATACCTACAGTAGTCCCATGGATTTCAATGGGAATACAGCAGGAATAAGTCCGCTAAGACAGCACAAGAAAAAATAAATTGGTTTGTGAATGTCATTTTTAGCCCTGTATTCATCATCTGCCTTATTTAATGACTGATCTACTACACCATGAATGGTTGCTAGCCTGTTTTTGCGTTCTAAGGAGAAAGCTTAGATTACTTCTCTCACTGACAGTACTGTACAGGGATGCAAGGTAAAATATTCCCCAGCAGCATCTTATAAAAATAACTTTGATACTAGTTCACACTGTCTCCTCTGAGCTGAATCTTTGCAAAATTAATCAGCAATTATAGGAGTTGCCTGTAGTGCCATCTGCAGTTAACTGTAAAATAGTTTCTTTTATAAGCCCCTGCTTTCATCTGTAGTATTCACCTTTTGGACTGAAATTTTCAAGATTTGTCCCTATCTGACAGTGACTTTTTTGTGTGTGTGCAAAAGTTTGAACAAAAATCTTTCAACAGTTTGAGTTAGAGGAGCATGAGGAAATAGATTTGTTTTATGATCTATTCTACAATAGGGAAAAGTCAAACCACAAACTACACTCTTTAAACAGGACTACAGCCAAAATGGCTAGTGTCAAACATAGATATAATCCTTAATGGAGTACATGCTTTGCTAGGTTTGAGGAATTGGGGGCTGTTAAAAAAACACACTGTTTTTACATCTGACTTTTTGCACGGTGGTCCTGGAATCCCCAGTGTGACATCTTTGCACTGTCACCCTGCCAAGGCTGCTGCTCTCAAGGTAACACTGATACAATGGGCACGCAGAAGATTTTCTGAAACCTAAACAGCAAAACCTTTCCCCTTCTCTTCCAAAAATAGCCCTGAGTACAGTTTGGATAGCTAAAGTTAAGAGAGAGATCTAAATTTGATGTACAGCTATAGCAGATAAAATTCATATTCTACCACTTACCTCAACCATTCTTTCTAGGTTCTATATTTTTTGCTATAGGTTTTGGTGGCTCGAATTGAGGCATCCTTCAGGCTATCTGGAAAGGCTAATCCTGCTGCTGTCTATGCAGTGTCTGCTGTGAGCTCATACACCCATGGATGGAAATAAAGATACTGCTCTTCCTTCTGCTGTCTTAGGTTAAAGAGAAGCTTTTCAGTCACCATGGCTGTCAGTCTGGCCCTGTCCACCAGGACTAATTTCACACCAGCTAAAGAGTAGTTCCATTCAGAGTCAGAAGCCTATTATCACTTGACACATGAGTGAAAGAAAAACACTTGCCTTGAAAGCTACAGTTGCTGATGCACCCAGCTTTTTCATTAACACCTTTGTTTTTCCTCCCTTCATTTTATCACAGGTGTAAATTCAGCTGGAGGGGCCACACTGAAGGTGGCATGTGTGTCAGCTGCGGTGTCAGATGAATCTGTTGCTGGAGACAGCGGGGTGTATGAGGCAGCTGTACAAAGGTATACTCCAGATTTGTTTAGTAAGAAGCTCATGATTTAGATATCAAGCCAACATTACCAGACGTGATTGTAATCCTTTTTGCAATTTGGTTAAGATATAGACTCTTGGATTTTACCCAATATCTGTAGACATGAGAGGTAGGGCAGGCAGCATTGCCTGTTAAGGTTGCCTGATACTTTCCATCATATAAACAACTAAAAAGAGGGCCATAATTTTGCCAAACATAACTGTTTGTTCATAACTGTTTGGGCTGAAATATTTCATACCAGGTGTCTGCCTCAGGCTGAATTTCTCTGGAAAACTTCAGCCAAAAAGGTTCAGCCACTTCAGAGAATGAGGCCACGTGGCATTTCCAATATAGCTTTCACTCCTTGAGTTTGTGTTGCCTCCTGTCTCACATTTTTGCTGGCAGCAGAGGGGAGGCATGTAACTCACTGTAAATATGTTTCTCTGATATGCACACTATAATAAGAGAAAGCAAAACCCCTTAAAAGACCCATATGCCCAGTTCCCTCCAAAATTTGTGCGGAGAGGAGAAAAGGCTGTGCCTCCTAAATTAACTGTGTTATTGAAATTCCACAGGCCCTTAATTGTCCTTGATTTCTTTCAGACTCTGTGTGTCAGAAATGATAATGTTTGACAGTGATCATACAGAAGCAGCTGGGACTGCCAAAGTGCAAATTGCTATGAAGTAAGCTGGGTGGCTTCTGTTGTTTTTGAGACTCTGATCTTAATAGTTCTTGATATATCTTGTTCTCATAAGACTTGCATGCTCTCTACAGCCTTCTCTTTCCAATATCTTTTTTTTATGTTATTGGACTAATCTTGCTTAATGTACACTATAAAGTGTGATTATCACCTTATTATCTGGACACTCTGGGCCTGGTTTTGCTCTCACTCACATCAGTGGAAATCTATTGGTGTTACATTCACCAGGGTAAATCAGCAATGAGAGAATTGGGACCTTTGTTTGTGGCCTCAGTAGACTAGATGCATCATGGAAAAAACAGGATTTGGTCTCTGGAAATCATCTTGCTGGGTTTCTCCATCCCCTACTGACCAACTAATAGGTTGGCTATTAGTAACCCTAATCATAAATGGTAGGCTAAATTGGCTGTCCCATCTGAATGATAAGAGCAGCAAGAGGGGTTGGCAACATGATGGGCCAGACATAGAGGGCCCTACTCAAATGACTGGGGGACCACACCAGAAACAGCTCTGAAAAAATAACTAGCACAAAACCACTTGATTTTGTTTTGTTACTGATGTTATGGATTGTTTACTCCTAACTTCTTCAGCATAAAAATGCCTGAGCCACTGGGCATTCTTAAATGTAATTAATTTTTCTTTTAGTATGCTATTTTTACCTAAATATGATTCTATATATTAAAATCTTATTTGGAATTCAGCTATTTACCTGAATAACAGGTAAAAATACTCTAATGCCTTGGTTCAAATTTATAGTACACCTTATCTGAATGACTTAAACCACTATATGTCCACTGGTTGTTATACAAAAATGTTACACATAACTAGAATGTGATTGATTGAATTATACATAACAAGCTATCGGAAAATAATTTTTAGACTCCCTTGGTGTAGTTCTCGTCAGATTTCAAATATCTTAGTGCAGCAAATGTCAAGCCAGCAAATCTGAAGGTGTCTTGAAAACAGAACAGTCTTTCATTGTGTCTAAGGCAGTTTTGTTGTTGCTAATGTGTCTTCTCACATTTTTTCCAATTAATTCAGATATGATGACAAAAATAAACAATTTGCAATATTAGTCATGAAGCTGAATAACGTTCCTGCTCTAATGTTACAGCAAGATCAGAAAGTGTAAGTAGATTAAATAAACATAGTAGAAATGGTTGTAATATACTTCATCCGGGATCTCACACATCTTAGTTTATTTTTTCATTTTATATAATGCATGTAGCCCTGTAAGCACATCCCATTTTTCATCCCACATTTACCATCAGTTGTGAGCTCATACATCCGCATATGGAAATGAAGATGAACTTCCTGCAATAATCTTTAGATTCATTTATTTCCTTTGCTAGGAAAAACTTATATGGAATTAACATTTAACAGGCAAGATTGTCAGCTGTGGCTCATTGCTCAGTGCAGCCGAGCAGAGGGTGTGCAGAGTTCAGATACATGGACTTTCATGGTTTGCCAGTCCCATTCAAACGAAAAATTAAGCATTAACTCAGTAGATCACATTCACTGCTGCCAACAAAATAAATGGAAGATGTTACTTTCACATCAAAAGTGCTATGAATGTCATGTATGTTTAGCCAGCAGCTATTTGGCAGTATTTCCAGCCCTTGCAGTCCCACATTTTTGGTGAAGATTTTTTTTCCCATTTGCAACTAATGTTTTGAGTATCGTAAGTACAGCATTACAAAAATCCAACACTTTAGAAGTTCTCTCCAGGGCATTTAAGCTTCCTAGTTTTGTCCATCTTAATTCCCTCTCTTAATGTTTTTTTTTCCTCATCTAAATGTCAGTGACTAGCCAGTGACTTTAAGAAGTCTCTAGATCCTGTTTTTAGGTACATAACTCCACTTATCCTAAAATTATAATACATTTCATATTTGTTTTTAAAAATTTATGTTCCCTAAAAAGTACTCACTGTTATAGTTGAGATTAGTATTGCAAAGAGGAAAGTCTGACTATGATAGATGCTTTCACAATGAATTGGGTAAATAATAGTGTTTTGTGATTTATGGTAATCTCATAACAGATGCTTACAGCAAGTTAATATGGCACTAATTAAAGTATTTTTCAATAGGAACATTCGTGTGGCTGTTCTTCCTTGCTCTGAAAGCACAAGTTGTTTGTTCCGCACAAGACCCATGGAAGCTTCAGACAGTCTTGTATACAATGAAATATTCTGGGTTTCAATCTCTTACCCTGCTTTACACCAGAAGACTTTAAGAGTTGATGTTTGCACTGTGGATAAGTCTCACCTCGAGGAGTGCCTGGTTAGCATTCATTTCTGTGTGAATCTTTTCTTCCATCTCTTCTGCTTAATTTGACAAATACCTAGTGTTCTCAAAACTTAGATTTGGCCAGTTATGCAAGCTTCCCTTACTGTCCTTAGCTGTAGGACCCATCCCTGTAGAGATGGACTTTCACTATATCGGAGAATCCCAGTTATGCCAATATGTACAGTGGCTTAAGGTCTGCATTAGAAACCCAATTCCTCAAACCACTTGACTCCTCTTCCCTTGTGACTTAAGGGTGTGAACCACAATTTGCACCCACCCTTTAGGGAAATGTTCTGTAGAATGTAATAGAGAATGATCTCCTTTGTAGAGGATTTTTTTAAAAAAATCTGTAGAATTCTATAATGGAGGCAGTTTTATTACATTTTTAAGGATTTTTACAAAATCCTTTTAGAAATGTGATCATTCTCTCAAATTCTGTAGAAGAGTGTAAATTGTAAAGAACCCTATAATTTCCATAGAACTCTGTTGGTATGAGTTCAGTTATCCTTTTTAATGGTCAGTATTCCCTTAGTAAGGGAGTTGATTTTAATGAAACTGCTTCTGGAGTAAGATACTTTACTTAATATGAGTAAGGCTTATAGACCTGGGGCCTAAGTAATAACAAAGCAACAAAAAGTTAATTCTGTTTGTACGTTTC
The DNA here is from genome assembly GCF_965140285.1 of Lepidochelys kempii. Classification (NCBI taxonomy): domain Eukaryota; kingdom Metazoa; phylum Chordata; order Testudines; family Cheloniidae; genus Lepidochelys; species Lepidochelys kempii. The sequence continues at coordinate 29,391,541 of NC_136387.1, forward strand.
TGGAGTCTTTCATGTCTCCCTTAGTAGATGCTATTGTCTACATACATTTTGGTTGGGAATCCCACCACACTTTTATGGTGTTCCTGCTTTGCTACCTTCACCTGCGAACCACACTTGGGCTTAAGAAACAGCCCTTGTATTCCAAACTGATTTCCCATCTGGTAGCCCACATGCTTATGTGCCTCGGTAAACTCCAGATTGGGCTGAATTTAATTGCAGGAAATCTGTGCAATATAAAATAAACTGTACTTAGCTAATGAATAGTGTCTGCTCAAGCACAGGCCATATAAATTGTAACAGAATTGCAATATATTGTGCATATGCCATGATGTAGTAAAAGAAAACAAAATGAAGGTTCACAGTGGATCTAGGCTGAGTGGACACAAAAACAAGGGGAACCTTTTTAAATGATCAATCGCAAGCACCTATATCCGAAAGAGCAATTTGATGAGCCCTTAAATTAGAAAAGAATCCATCTCTTTTTAATTGTTGTCTTTTATTCTTGCTAATTGAAAGTGATTGCAAGTTACCATGGCCACAACATAATTGTTCATCATTCTTGACACTTATTTGCACGCAGCTGCTGAAGTGAATCTTTCTTGTGTACTGACCCTTGGAAGCCACCAACAATATGGTTCAATTTAATATCATCCAACCATCACCAAGATGATGTCTGAAATAGCGAGAGTGAAGATTAGTGGTGGTGGTGGTTTTTCTCAGGGACAACTAAACCTTCAGCTCTCAAAGTCTTGGTTTTTGCTGCTACATATTTCTGCTGACATTTTATTGCTGCAGTCACTTCTTTCTGAGATGGCACTCACAACTCTTTTTCTTCTTGGTTCCAACAGGGTGGGGCACAAATTAGCCTTGCTGAAATATGTAGATCTGGAGAGAAGTCAACACGCTGGTACAACCTTCTTAGTTATAAATATCTTCAGAAGCAAAGCAGAAAACACAAACAAGGGGATATTTGTTCTGCAGTATCCTGCGCTGAAAAAACAGTAAGGACAAATGCTAAAAGGAAGCTTGCATAAACCTCCTCTATAATATATTACATTGCTGAGAAGAAATCAGCAGTTGTGTGATTCCATGGCATTCTTATATGTAAATAATTTCATTATGATACTAAATGGGTCAATAAAACTAAAAGTTTGATTTAGGATGTAACTTTTTACCTGACTGATGGACCTTTTCCTATTTTTTTTCTCAGGTTTATTGTGAGTATGGAACACTCACTCTGATAGCTGATGGGGTTTAGAAATGAATTCTGTCTTTAAATAAAGCCCTTTCCTCTATACAGGACTCTGTATCTGCACTGCTGGAACAGACTGCTGTTGAACTGGAAGCAGTAGAGAAGAAGCTGGAAGAAAGCAGAAGCACTTTAACTAGTGGAGAGAATTGGTAGGTGGCATCCTATTCGCTTATCATAGTATAAGAGTCTGTGGATTCTATGGGTTTGACACAGTGTTTCAGGTAAGGATGTCAATGAGTCAAAGTTTAATGTGATAATATGCAGACAAAGGTGCAATCGTGTAATATTGAAATGTGTCTAGTAGCTGATCAAAGTTCTTGAACTTTGCAAAAGATCATTTCTGGCATCTTTTTCTACATCAATAGAAACATGCTGTAGCCACTGAAACAGAAGAGCATGTGCCTGAGAATTGAGAGTAGAGCTAGTAAAAGTTAAAATTGGAAGAGATAAAATAAATTAATCTGTGGCACATAGTGCTTGATGGACCTGTGAAATACCATAGCTTCAGTTCACAGGGATTTGCATGAACTCTTTAATTGGCTGTGGATTACATGGTCAGTCCCACATTTCACTGAGTGTTAGGTTCAAACCAACCACAAAATTCAAAGCAAAACTTAGCACAAACTTGGTGGGGAATCTACCAAAATGCATAATTGAGCTCAGGTTTCCCAAAAGATTCTCAAGAACATGTTGTTTAACATAATTCTAGGTTTCAAACTGAGAGTACCTCAGTTTGGGGGAATCCCCGAGTCAGCCTCCTAAACCCAACATAAAGTTGGACCAGCAGCACTAAGTCAAACCCAAATGGACCAGACCCAGTATACAGCTTGTGGCAGAAACTGAAGCAAATGTATTAAACCATAGTCATTTCCTTACCATAGAATGAAAGATGAGAAAATTCCCTTTAACTGTTTCACTGCTGGTTCTTCCACTCCAACCAGCGTGCTTTTGTTATTCCCTTGCTCCATGGGACGTCATGAGATATCTGGTACAACTGGCAGCTCTAGAGGTTTTTTTGATCAGAGTACTTAGGACACCAACCAGCATCAAGGATGCTATGGGGGTATTGTCCCAGGTGGGTCCAGCCCAGTAACAGAAGCAGTTTATATGACAGGCAAGATGAGGAGGTTGCCGAGCAAGAAGAGCAGGATGGGAACAGTGACAATGAAGCAGAAGAGGAGGAAGAATTCTATGATGGAAAAACACTCTGGGAGGCGGAAGAGAATCCAGAATCCCAAGTGCATGCTGAGTCAGTAGCAGTAAAGGTAAAGCCCAGAGTAAATGTTGTCGCTTCCAAAAGGCTGATATTTAGTAAGATGAGTTAAGCACTACATTGTTCATTATTATTATCGTCCCTAATTGCTGGTCTTGATGCAATTCCTTCTGTTTTTTGTTTTTTTTTTTGGAAAATTACATGGAGTGTTTTTCTGTTTCTTATAGCATCACAGCAAGCCGCAGTTCAGGGGAAATAACAGGCTTGGTGGAGTAATTATCATATTGTGGGATGAAGGTTGTGGGGAAGGTGTTTCACTTGAATTTGGGAACGTTTCCTTTTATTTTGTTTTTGTTCTAATCACTGTAGCCCAAACAACTTATCACAGACCTATCAAATGAAAAGCAGACTTACTAATGCTAATGTGTTCATCTGCAAGAGTGCATGTATATATATATTGTGGCCATTCAGCCCTGCATTTACCAAAAACCTCCCACGTGTGCATAAGCAAATCATGTCATTCAGATGCTTCCCTGTTCAGTTACCTGATTTACTCATGCAAATACAGGAGGCTTTTGTTGCAACAGGGGTGTACATTTGCATCAAATTCATTTTGAGGGGAAAGCCCATGAATTTGCATTTTTGGAGGAAAATTTGCTGCCACAGCTTTGAACATATAGCCCTCTAATGTTTTGTTTTGGACTACATACTTGTCATAGTCTGAATTGCTCGTCTCTTTCTACTGCTGCTTTGAAGTTTTACGATTTAAAAAGAGCTAAAAACAATTCTGAGTGGAACATCTTCATATTTCTTGATCTCATCCTTTTCCCTTTGTCTTATTCACTTGTGATAAGTTTTTTTGTGGGCCCTGTGTTAATCATAGAATCGTAGGACTGGAAGGGATCTGGAGAGGTCATCTAGACGAGTCCCCTGCACTCCTAGCAGGACTAAGTACTATCTGCTGCAAAGCTGACCAGGCCAATGTTGAATTAAGGAGAACTACAGCAATCACATGAAGTTTAAGATAGCTCTTACATTACAGTCAAACCTCAATTTTAAATAACACTACATTTATGAAATACCAGTTAATCCAAAATACCATGTCCCCTGGTCTTGGAAGCATTCTTCACCTAAGCACTGTCAGACAATATGATTAGCACATGGGATCTCCTAATGTAATCCTGAATGATAGTACTATCTAATCACCACCTATTTACCTAATCAAGGGCCTGTTTTAATGCTCAGATTGCCTTGTCTCTGTCAGTTGCAGGTGTGCAATAACAAAAAGGTGGTCTTTAATGGATAATCTAAATTTAAAGGCTCGATTTTTAATCTGCTACAATGGTGTAAATCTGAAAAGTTAGTGGAGTCACTCAGGATTTACACAGGTCACTTGCAACTGAGTCCATAGGAAATGATACAGTTGTTGAAATTACTCACAAGTTTGGAGAGGGCTGTACTACAGTGTATTGCATAAGGAGAGCCAAGAAAGAGACACAACTTTGTCTGCTCTAGATTGTAGTTTAATTCATGAAAAGTTGCTCTTTTGCATGTGAAAAAGCAATTGTCATTGATAGTATGTTGGGGGGAGGCAGTTACAGGGATAAATAACAAAATGGTAAATATCATTATGCCACTGTATGAATCCATGATATATCCACATATTTAATACTTCATTTAATTCTGGTCACCCCATCTCAAAAAATATATATTAGAAATGGAAAAGGTACATAAGAACATAACATAAAATGATTAAGGATGTGGACATCCTTAAGATCTTCCATAAGAGGAAAGACTAAAGAGACTGGGACTGTTCAGCTTGGAAAAGAGATGACTAAGGGGGGATGTGATAGAGGTCTATAACATCATGAATGGTGTGGAGAAAGTGAATAAGGAACTGTTATTTACTCCTTCACATAACACAAGAATCAGGGGTCCCCCAATGAAATTAATAGACAGCAGGTTTACAACAAACAAAAGGAAGTATTTCCCCACACAACATACAGTCAATCTGTGAAACTCATTGCCAGTGGTTGTTATGAAGGCCAAAACTGTAACTGGGTTAAAAAAAGAATTAGATAAATTCATGGAGGATAAGTCCATCAGTGGCTGTTAGTCAAGATGGTCATGGATGCAACTCTATGCTCTGGGTGTCCCTAAGCTTTGATTGCTAGATGCTGGGGCTGAACGACAAGGAATGGATCACTTGATGATTGGCCTGTTCTGTTTATTCTCTTTAAATCGTCTGGCACTGCCACTGCTGGAAGACAGGATACTGGGTTAGATGGACTATTGGTCTGACCCAGTATAGCCATTCTTATGGTTATTAAAGTGTGTTTCTTTCAGGTGGATAAAGAGACAAACACAGAGAGTCTTGCACAATCTTCTACTGTAGTTCGTCCAAAAGAGAAAAAAGCAGCTAACCCCCCACAAACTCAATTTGTCAGAAGTAGCACCATAATCCGCTCCAAAACATTTTCGCCAGGACCACAGAGTCAGTACATCTGTCGGGTAAGGAATCCACATCCCCAGACTTCGTTGTAAATGTTTTTCCTGAGTGACTGCACAGTATCTTTAGTTCATCTGATAATACACTGCACTGATGGGAGAGTATACAGCATCCTCAGTGACCTTGAACTTCAATGGGAGTTGAGGGTACAGCACCCCTTCTTGACATTGTACATCAGAAGACCACAGAGCATTTCACACCTGTTAAGTAAACCTCACAATGGGAAGTGATAGTGGAATCACTACACACTCCTGAAAGGCAGCTATTTTAGCAGTTGTACCACAGCAGCACAATACAGTGGCTTAGGGCAGGAAGTGTAGAGAGAATGAATATAATTAAAATGCTAGCATGAATTTAGGTAGGATTAAGATAATTACTCAAATTGGAACTTGCTGTGATAGCGGTTTTAGCACCTGCAAAGGTTCTTTAATAAACTAAGTGGTCAGAACCTCACTTTGCCATCTTTGTAGGAGATGTCACTTCAGTAGCATGATACCCCTGACACCATGCTAGAACGTTAGTGACTGACATTACAGAAAGCACAGTTGTCTTGTCAACACCAAGTTAATTAGCCACCGATCTGTAACAGTCTGGGGTAGGCAGCTTCCAGAAGGCAAGAGCAACACACCTCTGGACAGGTATGGCCTCATATCCTGGCAGTGAAGGACCAGAACGCAGCTCCAGAAATGTGGCATTCCTTATACAGAAGTTCTGGACCCACTGCTGGTCATCCCATGTCTGTGTGATGTAGTCCCACTGCTCTGTGCTTATGGTCCTGGTCTAGAACTGTCACTCAGCATAGGGAGATTCCTCTGCCATTAGAAACTGGATCAGCTATCTTCAGTCCTCCATCTCTGTGGACCGCTTGCACACCTTGCTTAAAGCACACTGCTGTATTTTTGTGGTACTAAGCTCCTGCCAAGTGCCTGCCACCACATCTCATGCCCTGGTTCTTCCTCGTCTTGCCAAAATAAGTTGCATTAGTGCCAACATTTGGTACAGAGTCATTGCTCTCACATGGACCATGACTTGCCACTGGTTGGAATGAAGGCTCCAGACAGAAATCTGAGACATGTCAAACTAGAACTGGGTCAATTTGGGTGAGTTAAAATAAATAACAATTACTAATTAAAGTGTAGCACATATGTCAGCCAAGAATCTCAATGTCTTACTAAAGGTAGGCAATTAATTTTACAAGTGAGGAATATGAGGCATAGACAGATTAAGTAACTTGCCTTAGATCACAGAGTGAGGAATGACAGTTCAGAATAGCACCTTGTCTAATCCTTCGGCCCCTTTTGTAACCAGAGGCAGCCTTGCTGCATTTAATGCTGCTTAAAGGTGGATATTAGGGTTATCATCAGACAGAGATGCTGTAAGTGTCTGACTAGTGTTTATCTCCTCTAAAATCAAAGGTCGTGATAGAAATCAGAAAGCAGACAACGACTAACTTCAATTAGCAGCACTGAGGGAGCGTGAAAGACTCCACGGTGCTGTGTGTGACACTAATTGAACGATCTGTGTACTGACTGAGGATGTCAGTGCCACCTCTTTGATTAAATGTTTATTCATAATTAATTAGTTCCAGGATTGAGGATCAGGATAGACTACAAATAACTCCTTTAGTTTCAACCAGTGTAGAATACAAGTAAATGCTGTCAGGAAACTGCTTTTGTGACGTACGTGCTGGTCTAACTGAGGATTGAGGTGTTCTAGTAGAACATCAAGGGCTGCCTAACTCTGAGTGCAGCAAAACAGTCCTTGGAAAAACCTGCGTATCCAGTTCAGACAAAATCAGGCTCACAGGTGAACTGTTTTGCCTTTGCTTTAGCTGTGAGCTTAATTCTCTTCACAACAGTCTAGATCTTTGAATTGCATCTTCTCTTTGGCCTCTGAGCATTGAGCCATACAATAAATAACACTCAACAGGACATTTAGGCATACCAAGGAATATTCATGTCTCAGGGCACTGGGAGGTACATGGTTTCAGTATCCAAGGGATGCCTAGACCTTACTCCAGATGCATATCCTGGAGTACAGTAAATTAATGCTCATATCAAATGGAATATTTAACATCACAGTTGTGCATAATAGGTACAACCTTGTGATGCCAATCTGCACCTTCTCAGTGGTAGCATCATATCCTGGAGCTCCCTAGCATGCAGGAGGCACATGCCTGCTCCTCCAGCCCTTGGATTTCTGCATGTGCTCTCCTGAATGCCTGGCCCAAAGGTACACAAGGAGAGAATTGTCCATACACTTGGATTATGATTGTGTCCAGCCACTATGGAAGTAGCACAAAGAAAAGAGGTTTCTTGCTCTGCGTTGCCAGGAACAATCTGACCCCAAATATATAAAATGCTGCAAAAAAAACCTGAAAAAAGTCAAGGTATTCACATGCCACACTAAGTTAGCTTCATATATAGATATAGTTTGTTTGAAAAGGAAAAAAAAATACTTAATCCTTCTCCAATGTTATGCTCTTCTTATTCATAGAAGTTACGGATGGAAATGACTTAATCCCCAGCCAATTTAACATTGTTCATTACATCTTATTTTTTTAGTCTCTTGTTTGACCTAGTTATTGCTGTTGAGCAGGGGAAAGGGACTGTGTTGTGACCTGTGTAGTGTTCTAACAAAAAGTGATGGTATCTTCCAACCTCTTCTCAAACAGCACCATTGAAATACAGAGGGGAGGAGGCCAGGAAAGGACAGTGGCCATGGAAAAACAGCCAGATTTGGGCACCGGGTGGGTTTCATTGCACTGTTACATGTGACTGTCTCAGATAATTCTCAGTCCATGGCTTTCTATAAATGTCGGCAGCTCTGTGGGCTCATTCGTAATAGCCTTCCACTGCATGCTTGTTTTATAACAATTACTTCTGTCTCTTTTTCAGCTAAATCGCAGTGATAGTGACAGTTCAACACTGTCTAAGAAACCACCCTTCGTTCGGAATGCTATGGAGAGGCGAAGTGTCAGAATGAAGCGGGTAAAAACTTCATCTACAAATTTTTCCCCTTAGCTGGCATTTAAGAAAACAAGCATGTTCTTAAAGCATTGGTTTGTGAGTTACCAATAGGTAATTCAGGTTAATTTCAGATATAAACCGCCTGTCTTCATGTGCTCATAGCGTTAAAAAAAAATTCTCCATTTTGGCAGAAATATTCTTACTAGTCTGTCAAAAGGTGACATATGTCTGCTCCCTTGAGTTACTAGAACTCCCACTTTGAAAAATTATTTCTCACAATTTTCCTTCCAAACAGAACTCAAATAGCTAAATTTTTAAATGTGGCATGTAAATTATGCTCTCATTGGCAATCATTCCTTTGGCATAACTAATTTGTAAGCATTTGAAAATCACCTTTTCAGATGCACATTGAAACTTAACAGTGCTTAATGAAGCTCCACAGCCATTAATGACATCATTGTGCACGTTCTTCTATGATGTGAATGGGGTGGAATTGGGCTGCTGTCCTTAGGCGACCACTGAAACATTTTGCATGAGGCAGACTGTAACTGTCTGATAGAAATACTCACCTTTTCACTCCTTGACACTAATGTGCCTGATATTGGGGGCAGGAGAAAATCCACTGGTGTGAAACCAGTGCTAATATGTTGTTTTGCAGCATTCTGCAATATTCTGATAATTGAGGTGTAAGTATTAAAGTAAAATTATATTCTGAGTAATGGTGTAAGGAAGACACTCCTCATTTCAGCCCATTGTCAGCTAAGTACAGAAGCCCATGGCTTACTTTGGATATCACTAGTGTTGATGGAAGCTGCAGCATGGGCAAGCTTACTTATAAGACTTTGCTAGACTGTGAAACTGCAAATTCGGGTGAGCAGTTTTGCAAAAGCAGCGTTACCAGAGATGTTACCTTTCATCTCCAGAACATTGTGCGTTTGAGAAGGAAGTGGTCATCGCACATATTCGGACCAAATGGGAACAGTTTGACACTTTTTTTATTCTAATCATAAATCCCTTCTGTTCCAGCCTTCAGTTAAGTCCTTTGGTGCAGAGCGTGTAATCCGAACTTCACTAGACCTGGAGTTAGACCTGCAGGCTTCAAGGACCTGGCACAATCAGTTAGTGCAAGAGATCTCTGTACTGAAAGAACTGAAAGAACAGTTAGAACAAGCTCAAGGTCAAGGTGAAAAAGAGCTGCCACAATGGGTAAAGGATGATGAGAGATTCCGGCTTTGGCTGCGACATGTTGAAAAACGGGTAAGTAATTCTGACTGGGTTTTTGTTAATATGTTTAGTCAAACACATTTTCCCAATCCTCTAGAGACCAGAATGTTCAAATCTTTAGTACTGCTACATTCCAAATCTTCCCCCTTTTAAATAAACCTATTTTTTGGAGCTTTGTATTGAAGCTTCTGTTTTATTAACTTTACATACTGACAAATAATTAGAATTGTAGCCCTTGCAAATGCAGGAGTCATTTCCTACAATTTGAATTCTACTGTCACGTTTCATTGGATGCAAGGCCAGGCGCAGAAGGAGTCTGTGACGGGTTCCTCCTGGGGGTGCCACCTGGAACTGGGGTACCACTGAGGCCTCTGACTCACCAGCCTGGGCTCTCTCTCACACTGTGTTGTTGTGACAAGCTGCAGACCCACTCCTGGTCCTACACTTCCACCAGCATTCACACAAGTCGGGACACACCCAGCTGCAGTTACATACCGGGCTGACCAGCCACTGCACAAACCAACAATAGAGACACTACAGCCAAAATAACCACCAGCTTCCCAGTCTAGGACCCCAGAGCTGTACCGTCCTGCCCTGGTCAAAACTCTGACCAGTATGAATTTATTATCCAGTTCACCTCCCCCTCAGTGTGGAGAGGAAATGCAACAGCCTTTGCCCCTTGAGCTAAGATTTCCAAGAACTTCATTCAGACTCACTGGTTTAGATAAAGCAAAAACAAGTTTATTAACTACAAAAGATTTTAAGTGCTAGCAAACAGATCAAAGCAGATTACCTAGTAAATAAACAAAAACTCAAACTAAGCTTAACATAGTAGAAGGATAGGATTTGAATTAACAATCTCTCACCCTCACTGATGATACAAGCAGGCTTGCAGATACTTAAGGAACAAGCTCCACTTGCTTTTCAGCTAGGGATCCCCAGGTTTTCATACATAGGCTAGAAATCCCTTTAGCCTGGGTCCAGCATGTACCCCAGTTCAACCTTTTGTTCCTTAGGTGTTTCCAGGAGTTTTCTTGTATGGGGAGTAAAGAACAACAGATGATGTCACTCCCTGCCTTATATAGCTTTAGCATATGGTGGGACCCCTTTGTCCCAAATTCAGTTTGTGGAAAAACACTGGTATCCAAGATGTAGTTCCGTGTCATGTGGCCTGGTCACATGCCCTTGAATACCTTGCTGAGTCATGGTAGCCATTACTTACAGGCTGTCTGGAGCCTTCTCAAGAAGGTCACCCAATGGGAGATAAGCTTCTCCTAAGGCAAGTTGTTCTTCCTAATGGCCCATTACCTTGAATAGGCCCTTCACAGCCAGCTGTCTAGACTGGAAGCATTTTGCCTAGTGGGTATCACCCAGGTGTGACTACATGTGAAATACAGATACATAGTCAATATTCATAACTTCAGATACAAAAATGATACATGCATACAAATAGAATAATTATATTTAGCACATCATAACTTTTCCAATGACACCTCACATGACCAGTCTTGTACAAAATTCATTCTAATTATGCCATAATCATATCATAATAATATCAATATGAAGAATATGGAGTGCAATGTCACAGAGTCATTGGCTCCAAGTGGTTCCTGCATGTAGAAGGATAGTACCGATTGGCTACTCCTTTCTTTTGGCTAGCTCCATTCTTTTCAAAGCCCAGTGGCAGTCTTGGAAAGCAGTGATGAGAGAGAATCTGTAAATTAATGTACAGACTGAATTTTCATAGATGGTCTTTATCAGGCACACACAAGAGTTGCATGCTGTGGGGAAAGTCTGTTTCATGCACCAAGAAGGAGTATGTTGAGATCACAATTTTGGGGGCTGTGACCTTTGTTAGTGGGGGAATGAGTGCCCAGACCATTAGGGAGGGAGGTACTAGAATGTCTCAGTAAAAATTGGGTCTTCTGTATTATCTGCATGTTGGTTAATAAAATGATATTCTGTTTTGCCTTCTCTGAATCTGTGTGTATTAATGGATTATAAAATGCTGTAATATGTTTAAAGTACTATAAACAGCCTTCTAGAAAAATCTGAGGGTTCTAAAAGTCCATGCTTACAAGATGCTGTAGGATTTAATCCACAAACTCTGCTGACTATTCTGGGCCCAGTTCTTCTGCACTTACTTATGGTATCATTGGAACTCCTTGCAGAACATGGTACTATTTGGTGGAAGGGCTTGTTTACATGCAGACTTTCATAGACTTTACTGCTTTAACAATACCAGTAGAAATTGTACTTGTAACCAAAGTAGTTTTAGTAAAAAACCTGTGTGTAGACTAGGCCTAAGTGCTTTAGAATAAGGTCCTCTGCTATTAAACATGCATAATTAATGCAAAAGTCAGAGCTCTTATCTATCTGGATTTCCGTAAGGCATTTGATACAGTTCCACATGGGACATTATTAGTTAAATTGAAGATGGGAATTAATATGAGAAGTGAAAGGTAGAAAAGGGACTGGTTAAAGGAGAGACTACAATGGGTCATACTGAAAGATGAACTGTCAGGCTAGAGGGAGGTTGTGACGGGTTGGATCACAGAAACTCCCTTGGGGCTGCCAACTGATGTCCCAAGACTACTTCTGCCCCTGCTTTCCCTGCCAGCTTGGGACTCCAGCACCCTGTCTTGTTGAGCCAGACCCGCCAGTCTGCTCCAACACAGACCCAGGGTCTGAACTATGTGCTCCAAAGCTGCAGACTTAATTGAAAGCAGCTTAAGAAGTGTTCCCGTCTTTAACACTCAGATGCCCAACTCCCAATGGGGTCCAAACCCCAAATCTGTTTTCCCTGTATAAAGGGTAAACTCATAAATTGTTTGCCCTCTATGACACTGAGAGAGAGAGATATGCACAGTTGTTTGCCACCCCCGCCACCCCCAGGTACTAATACATACTCTGGGTTAATTAATAAGTAAAAAGTGATTTTAATAAATACAGAAAGTAGGATTTAAGTGGTTCCAGTTAATAGCAGACAGAACAAAATGAATTACCAAGCAAAATAAAATAGAACACACAAGTCTAGATCTAATACCATAAAAAAACTGAATACAGATAAAAACCTCATCCTCAGAGGAATCCCAGTAAGCTTCCTTTTACAGACTAATCTCCTTCTAGTCTGGGTCCAGCAATTACTCACACACCCTGTAGTTACTGTCCTTTGTTCCAGTTTCTTTCAGGTATCCTTGGGGGTGGAGAGACTATCTCTTTAGCCAGCTGAAGACAAAATGGAGGGGTCTTCCACGGGCTTAAATAGACTTTCTCTTGTGGGTGGAGACCCCCTCCTCTCTCCTATGCAAAGTCCAGCTCCAAGATGGAGTTTTGGAGTCACATGGGCAAGTCACATGTCCATGCATGACTCCGTTTTTACAGGCAGCAGCCATTGTTTACATGCTACCTTGAACGTCCTCAGGTAGACTTCTTATGTGGATTGGAGCCTTCCAAGATCCATTGTGCATTAAGTGCTTCTTGATTGTGCACTTAACTTGCAAATTCCTTTCTAAAGAAGCTGACCAAATGCCTTACTAAGGTTATTTAAAATCAGACAAGTATTCAGCCAATATTCATAACTTCGAATACAATAATGACACTTGCATACAAATAGGACGAATAGATTCAGTAGGTCATAACCTTTACAGAGATATGTTACATGGCATATGTAGCATAAAACAAACTCCAGTTATGTCATATATACATTCACAAGCATATTTCCATAAAGCCTTATGGGGGGGCACCATCCAAGAGCGTTCCTCAGGGATTGGTCTTGGGACTGATCTTATTTAACGTTTTTATTATTGACCTTGGCACAAAAAGTGGGAGTGTGCTAATAACATTTGCGGATAAGACCAAGTTGGGAGGTATTGCCAATGCAGATGAGGACCAGCATATAATACAAGAAGATCTTGACGACCTCGTAAACTTGAGTAATAGAAATAGGATGAAATGTAATAGTGCACAGTGCAAGGCCATGCATGTAGGGACTAACAAGAATTTTTGCTATAAGCTGGGGATGCATTTGTTGGAAGTGACAGAGGAGGAGAAAGACCTGGATGTATTGGTTAATCACAGGATGACAATGAGCCACCAGTGTGATGTGGCCATGCAAAAGGCTAGTGCAATCTTAGGATGCATCAGGCAAGGTATTTCCGGTACAGATAGGGAAGAATTAGTAACATTATACAAGGCACTGGGGAGACTTCATCTAGAATACTGTGTGCAGTTCTGGTCTCCCATGTTAAAGAATGATGAATTAAAACTGGAACAAGTGCAGAGAAGGGCTACTAGGATGATCCGAGGAATGGAAAACCTACCTTATGAGCTTGGCTTGTTTAGCCTAACCAAACGAAAGCTGAGGGGAGATATGATTGCTCTTTATAAGTACATCAGAGGGATGAATACCAGGGAAGGAGAGGAGTTATTTAAGTTAAGTGCCAATGTGAGCACAAGAACAAATGGATATAAACTGGCTATCAACAAGTTTAGGCTTGAAATTGGACAAAGGTTTCTAACCAACTAAACCTAACTGGCTTCAAGACTGAGGTTGATAAGGTTATGGAGGGGATACTATGATGAGACTGCCTACAATGGCATGTAGCTGATCTGCGATTGCTAGCAGCAAATATCTCCAATGGCTGGTGAAGGGACACTAACTGAAGAGGGCTCTGAGAAATCTTTCCAAAATGTCTGATCAGAGGATCTTGCCCACATGCTCAGGGTCTAACTGATCATCATATTTGAGGTCGGGAGGGAATTTTTCCCTGGATCAGATTGGCTCAAGATTTTTCATCTTCCTCTGCAGCATGGGGCATGGGTCACTTGTAGGTTTAAACTAATGTAAATGGTGGATTTTCTGTAGCTTGAAGTCTTTACATCATGATTTGAGGACTTCAGTAACTCAGCTAGAGGTTATGAGTCTATTACAGGAGTGGGTGAGTGAGGTCCTGCAATGTGCAGGAGATCTAACTAGATGATTATGATGGTCCCTTCTGACATTAAAGTCTATGAGTCTGTGTGTAACCCCTAAGAGAAGTGGCAACTTGTTTTAGTTTTCCCGCTTAACCTTGCAGTTGCAGAACTCTATTATAAGCATAAGCAGCGTGCTAGTCACTTTGGTTTTCAAATATCTAGTGAAACTAAATAAGCTTACACTAGAATACAAGTTGCTCTGTCACTTGGCATTTGTCTTTGAAATGCACAAATAAATGGGTCTTGTGATTCAAGCTTGGGAATGATATAATCTCCTTTGAGAGAAATCAGTAACAAGATTGGCTATTAAACTGGTAGAAAAAGGCAACCTCACATTCTTCTTTGAACTTGGTCACAGCTTCTGTCATACTTTGGCTGACTAGAAAACCAAACCAGAGGATAGTGAAAGATGACAGACAACTTGACTGATGTTTATGTAGTTTCAATATTCATCTTATAACAATTGTGCTTTCAGAAAACATTGGGTATAAAAGAAACATAAAGCACTAACTAAAACTTTTCAACAAGTATTCACTTCGGTTTTAGATCACTAGAATGGAAATCCCAGGCATCAAAAGGAAATGACTTGGGAATATTAATTATGCAGGATTCCCAGTTGGCCATAGCAGAAAATGTCTTTTTTCCCCAGATTATTAAAACTGCATTTTATTTGACAGTTCTGAAAGCATCTACCATCAAGGAGTGGGTTAAATGGCAGTGATGAAAACTGGAAACACTAAAGATTATTGCACAAAACAATTTTTTCTCTTTCTGAAAGTTGCCTTTCTGTTCAAAATGCATTCCTTTTCTCTCTGGAGAGTCTAAAAATAAAACTCAGTGCTTCAAAAAGAATGGAATTTATAGATAAGGTGGGGGAAGCTTCAGGAATGACTGAATAGCCCTAAGTAGAGGTAATAGCAAAGTGAGCCGCTTTCTGACACATTTCACAAAAAATGGGATTGTTCTTTATTTGATTATGATAATCCCTTTGATGATAGACTTCTAATTGTTAGCTAAACTTTCAACTTTTTTTCTTTATCTTAACTAGTTTTTCAGGTTAGTCCAGAGGGAGAGCATCTGGAGGCATACTGCTTTCACCCTCTTTCATAAGAAAGGCACGCATCTCATCCCTCTTATACTTCAGCTTCATAATCTTGTAAATGCCACATTAAACACACACACACATTGTACCATTGACTTATACTATTACTTCTGCAAGAAGTTCACCCAGGTGCTCAGGGCTCCCTCTACACCACACAGACTTTGCAGGGGTCCCTATGCTGGAACTGAGGCAGACAGGATTGATGTGCAGGGGGGCTTTTCCATCTGCTGTGCAAGGGTTTCATTCTGGCTCTGAACAGGCTGGCATGCAGGGGGCTTTTGGGGTTGAGCTGCTGAGGGTACTGCTAGATGCTCATTGAAGCTGATCCGCTGGCCTCAAACCCCAGACAGAGGGGTTGCCCAGGGGTCAGCAGCCACAGTTCCAGCCAATAGGCTAGAATAGACATTGCAGAAGGGCTGCATTGTATTCACAATGAATGAGCATATTAGAGGTGGAAAACTCCTGCTAAATTTTATTCCAGCTTCTATGGTTTATGGCCCCAAATAGTTGATCTCACCAGAATGCCTTTATTTCTCTCCTTTAACATACAAATGAAATAATCTTTTTAATTGACATGAGCTTGTTGGTTTAGGGAAGAATCAATTGGTATCTTCTATATTGTACATAAGGTTTCACTCTCTTCATCACTCAATTAGGTCGAGAAAACAGAACACAAGTGTGAGCTGAAAGCGGATAAAATGATGAGAGCAGCTGCCAAGGATGTACACAGGCTGCGAGGACAGAGTCGTAAGGAGCCCCTGGAGGTACAATCATTCAGGTAGGAATGTCTCTAAAGAGGAGAAAGTTATTGCTGCAAAATTTTCTTTTGCATAACTTCACTTCACCATGAATTTAAGTGTCCTTTACAAAAGACTGTTACTGTGCTGCCTGAGTTAGAGAGATTTGCATTTTCTTATCCAAGACTAAAATCCTGCGCTCATTTAAATCCACAGAATTCATGTTGATTTCAATGAGAACAGGCCTGGATCCCAATATTTTCTTTATCAGGCAGTAGTACAATGCTGCTTAATTTGTCTATCCCTTTGTTTAAGAAATGAATCACCTATGGCTGTCTTATTGTAACACACTTATGAGACCTAAAATGGTATGATAGTAGCAAAGTGATGCTTTTTTGTAACAAGTAGTTTTGTTAGTTTTACTGTAACCACTTACAATGCCTGTCTCGGAAATGTAAGTAAGAGGCGTGTTGTGTGTGTGGTGAAGCATGGGGCTTTTCCTTTTGTGTATTAGTTGCCTGGGCAGTCTTTCTTCTCTTAGGATGTCCAAATCTCTGGTGGATTCTTTATTGTATTAACAACTGATGGTGGTCTTCTTTTTAGAGAGAAGATGGCATTTTTCACACGACCGAGGATAGACATTCCAACCCTCTCTGCAGACGATGTTTAATCACCATAAAGTATTTGTTTTCCTTGACCATTCCATAAATACAGTTTGGTTTTGCTGAAGTTATTTATGTGGTATTATGAAGGTACCAAGTCATTTGTACATTAGAGCTTTTGTCGGTTTTTTAATGTCTAAAGACTTTTTTAGTTTTGTTCTATCATTAGAAAAACCAGCATTAAAGTGACAAGATTGTATAGTTTGTATATTTAGGAATGTATTTTTGGGAAAGAATTTTAAATAAGAACAAATGCAGCCTGAAGTGCTGTTCTTAAATAATATTCTATTTAGACTTATTTTGTACAGCTCTACCTTTTAGAGGTTTTACTGCAATAAAATAAATCTGAAGGAACCTCACTGCTATGTTCTATGGCTATAACACATCAAACTCTTCCTAGCTAATATTGTGTTCAATATAGAGAATGCAGGGAACCATTTTTTTATTCTGAAGTGCTGTGAATGAATACTCTGAGCTGTGAAGTGTTTGCATTTCCTGCTAGGTCATAAAAATGGGTGTAGAGTTGAAATACTTGCACTTTTTTGAGATTTGTACTTTCAGCTCATGTTTATAATGGATCTGTTTGTTTAACAAGTTCCAAAAGCCCATTGAAACCACTGCTATAGGAGGAGGGCTGCATGGAACACGAGTCAATTTTAGGGTTTTTTTTTAATAAAGTGAGCTTTCTGGATGAACTTACCTTTTTTCTTTTTTTTTGTTTTTTTAATACTATTCCCATCAAGTGGGGCACAGCTAACTCATTCCTTTTCTAATCCACGAACCTGGGATAGCTATTCTATCATTTTTAAACTCTATTTTCAGAGTATTTTTTAGCAAGTAACTCAGTGGGACTTAGGCTCCACAGTCATTCAGGTGCTTTTAAAGATTTTTGTCCTTACATATAAAGAGAAGACCCTACAGTTGCTTAGGAATATTTTATTACTTATTTTTCTACAGTTTAAAATAATAATAACAATGCAGAAAAAGCAACTAATATATGTAGACAAATATACAAAGCAAACGTGTGAAAGCACCAGTGTTTAACCACCCCGTCTTTTCTAGCACATCCCAAATTGATTTGCATGATATACTTGACAGCTTTGTCACTAATTCATCTCTGCAGACAGTTTAGTCTTTAATGCATGTGTGACTCTGAGCCCAGCTTTTAGGTGTGGGTGTTCAATCCACATACGGGTGTTTCTAAGAACTGAACTGCTCAGTTTATTTTATGCCCAAGTGCCAATTGGACCATTCAAATGGCAAGTTTGGATCCATTTTATCAAGAGATTGTGCTTTCCATAGTATTAGAAATACTATTTATTTTTCTTGCACTCCCGTAGATTGAACTCCCCCTCACAAAATTTAATTGTATGCATTCCTTTGGATCATTAATCTGTTTGGGGCTTTTGGTGGCTGAACACGTGCTCCACAGAATAGAGCACTGGCAGTTTTATATGATACAAAAAATACTTAAGTGAGTAAACTTACACCCTCTGTTCTACAAAAATGGACTGTTCTAAGTAAATAAGACTCTCTACAGATTGAGGGCACTACATGCTAATATATATGAAGGGCCACAGTTAACCCCTGTGTGAGAAGGTGTAACTCTGCAGAAGCCATAGAGCTGCACCCCGGTGCTGAATTTGACCCAGTATTGTACTACAAAGAATCCAATTCAAATTTTTAGCCATACAAGTTGCACTGTTTTGTAGGAGTGGGAAAACCCCCCCTCATCATTTTAGGGCCTGATCAAAGTCCCGTTAAATTCAATGGAGTCTTTCCATTAATTTTAATGGGAGTTATATCAGGCCCTCTGCCAGGTCAATACAATGCATTTCACTTCTCAGATTTGTTGTTGGCTGTTTGTAAAAGATTATTTTATGTCAAATAATGGATTTCCAGTCAGTAAAAATAAACTATGAAACTTGGTGTATTGCTGCTAAAATCAAAAAGCTCTTAAAATCTTACAATTTTGTAGTAAATTACCTAGTATTGAGTACTTGAATGATGCTGCTTTAAAAAATATCTACTATATTGCCGTACTCTACAGAATTATGAAAAGGAGATGTGACTACTTTGTCCAGAATTACTGTAATTGATAGCTAAGTTTTCATCAAACTACTAGCCGCTTTGTTATATAATATTTGGGTAATTTAACTTTGAAAATGCTGATTTGAATGGTTTTTATTGTGCTAATTCTTTATTTTCTCAAACACTTCTAACCTTTCCAAACCACCTTTATAGTTATGACTCTACTATGGTGGGGTGGAATTGGGGAGAGAATGCAATTAAGTCCAGAATAAAGACTAAATTACATTAGTCTCTGTCCATTAAAGCTGACAAATACTTTTAAAATGCAGGTCTGTGGATGTATATACTATTTTTCTATGTATGAAACATTTTAATAGGCAACAACTATACATTTTTATCCTATGTATACTGTAATGGTTTTGTCAGAATTAATGGTAATTAAAAAATATTACAAAATTACATAGTTGGTCTACACACTTGTATGTTTGGGGTGGGAATAGGGGATGTTTCAGAACTAACTTTAAGTTACAGTCATGGCAGAGTCAGCATGGAGGCAGCGTCACTAGTCACTGGGCAGAGTCAGCCAGGGTGGCATGAGGCCAAAGGAGCAAGGGAAAAGGATGGGAAACAGGCTGGGAAGGTGGTGTGAACACCATCTTCAGTGACATTACTGGCCCGCTGGGAGGATTTGAGGACTGGTACTGGCCCTAAGGTTAATTGAATTTGAGACCCCAGTTTATACCTTTGGAGCAGAGACCCCTGCCATGAGCAGTGAGGTGGAAGAAGAGGAGGAGAGGGAAGATGCAGCAGGGGGTTCAAGCTCAGACCTGTTCAAGACTCCATCACAGTCTAGCCCAGTGGTCTCCAAACTTTTTATTGTCATGGCTCCCCCTTACCGATAATGTAATCTGTCCGTGTTCCCCCCAAACTTCCAGGAACTGAGATTGGGGCTGGAGCTGTGGCTGGGGTCGTAGCCTGGATCGGAGCTATGGCCAGGAGCCAGGCCTCGGCTGGGGCTGGAGCAAAGTTAGGTAGTGCTCCCTCCCTGCCCACCATGGCAGCTGGCCCCGACCCTGCCACATCCCCATGAACATTCCTCCGTGGCCCCCTAGGAGGGAGTGTCCTACAGTTTGGGGACCACTGATCTAGCCAGTCCCACCAGACAAGCACAGATGAGCCCAAAGAAGGGAAAGGGACCTTGGATAAATGTGTACATACATTTTTCCTTGCAGGGTTTAAATTAAAAGATAACACCTAGCCCATCCCCTAGTTAACAAACACAGGTATTGACTTCTCATTGTTTTACTTGTATGAGAAGAGGTGTAAGTACAACACGTAGAAGTAGAGCTGGCATCTGTTTTTCATTCTGCTGTTGGGTTAGGCTGGGGGAGCGTGAGGGAGAGCTATGTAGAGCATCGTATTTATGCATATAGGGATGTCTCTTGTATTCTCAATGAAGTTTCAGAGAGATACTCTACAATCCTCTCCCAAAGGTTTCTAGGGATGGTTCCCTTATTTCTTCCTTTGTGGTATGACACTATCCCATGCCATTCCATGGTAAGACTGGCTAACACAAATGTAGTTAACAGGTTAGTGGTATATGGGCTTGGGTGGCTTCCTGGTGCCAACAGCAGCTATGTTCTCTATACCTTATACTCTCAGCACTGAGATGTCAGCTAAAACCACCACTACCTGTAGCAGCATAGTAACAATATTCAGTGCCATTGCCCTATACTCTTACCCATGGTATGGGGACCAAAATTGTATTGTTTCGTGCAACCAAAAATCCATCACACCCCTTGCCATTACCGTGGCTGGGCCTGGAGAGTGGTGCTATGCAGAGGCACTTCAATGCTGAAGCATCAATAAGAATGTCTTATTAAAGCAATTGTGGGAATAAGGGAAATAACACTACAAACTGTATGTGGGCTATTGCTGGTACTGAGCAAGGCTGCTCATTTAACTTGGAACTCTGGGAAATTCTTGTAATGGCATGGCAGTAATCATTAATCTCCAGCTGCAGCCTGGCAATGACATAAATTCCCCTCTACTCTGTAAATTCTTCCTCCTTGACTCTGCTGTAGCAGCTCACCTGTCTCACCCACCAACCCACCCAGTTTATCTCCCCTATACCATATCAGTTCATGCACATACATGGAAGGAAGCACTGCACATTCAGCTGAATGAGTCACGGTTGCTCCAAGGAAGGAGGGTGGTGACTGGCACTGCATTCACAGCTCCTGGAGGACCAGCCTGGACTCAACGTGATAAGGCCTGTGAAAAAACATCTTTTACTGGACCAGGTTCTGTTGGTGAGAAAGACAAACTCTGCAGCTACATCGAGCTCTTCTTCAGCCCCCAGGAAGAGCTCTGTGTAGCTAAAAAGCGTCTCTCTCTCACCAACAGAAGTTGGTCCAATAAAAGATATTTCCTCGCCCGCCATGCCTCTAAAATCCTGGGACTCACTTACTCTGGGCCTTTTTAAGAGTCAAACCCCACCCCAGGGAAAACAGGGAGAGCCTCTATTTCCAGACAGCTCCACACTCGGCAGGCACCCAGGCACTCTTTAGTAAAGAGGGGCAGGCTCTGGCGGAAGGACACTAACTCCTACTCTCCGCCTGCGAGGACGGTTCAGTGCTCACCGCGCAGTTGGCTACGCGCTCAGACCCTCCACCGAGCTGCCAAACCACCGCTGTGTCTGTGCGCACGTGGGTCACGGTGACATGCTGTCGGCAGCCCCGCGCGTTCACCCCCGCGGGCCTCTGGCGAAGGATGGCGGCCTCCACTCCAGCCCGGGGCTAGCCCCAGCCGCCCCCTGGCCGGCGGGGCGGGACGGGACGGGGCTCGCTCTCCTGGGAGCAGCAGCGCCGGGCCCAGCGCACTGCGGCACGCACTAAACTCAGGCCCGCCTCCCCATGCGCGAGGCGGGCCCTCCCTCGGAGTCGGACCGAGCCGTGGGGCCGCCCCTTCCCGTCTCCGTGCGGCACGTTCCTTCCGCTTCCGGCGCGTAGCTGCTTCCGCTTCCGCTTTGCCTAGCCGCCGGGGCCTCGGTGAGGATGGAGGCTCACGTGGCTCAATATTCCGCTCGGCTCCTGCAGCAGGTCAGCCCCGCCTCCCCCGGGAGAGGGACGCTCGCCCCAGGCCGGGTGGCTCCATACAGCGGGCTGCTCTGGTTCCCACCCCCCACTTCCGTCCTGGGCTGGGGGGAGGGAGCCCGCGCCGTCCGCAGCCTTTCCCCGGGGGCTGGTGAGGGACACGGGTCCTCTTGGCGCAAGGGTTCAGTGGGCGGGGGGCTCGTAGTGGGGAGTCTGCGGGGGATGCCCCATGGGGAGGCTGCTCCGCCGCCTGGGAGGGTCCAGTGGCACCGGGGGGCGGGGAGGCTGCGACCCGGGAGGGTCCAGTGGCACCGGCGGGGAGGCTGCTCTGCGGCCCGGCGCGGGGTTCTGTTGGCCCCGGGGTAGGCAGGCTGCCCTGAGGCCCGGGGGAAGGTGGCGCTGGGTCTGGAGGGGTGGCACAGGGACCTGGGACCGTGTCGCTGGATGTGGGTCTTTGGAGGTGAAGCCACACAGCGCCACGGTGACGCTTCACCACCTTGAGCCACTGTAGAAAAATCAGGAGGATCTTCCCAAACTGGGGCGGTGGCACCTTTGGGAGCATCTGCCTGTTGCTTAGATTGTAAGCACGTCGGGTGCAGGGACTGTGTCTTTGTGTCAGGCAGGGTTGAGTAGAAAACACGCTGCTGCCGGCTGGCTAGCAATCTGAGCCCTGCCAATGCCATGCTGACCGGCCAATATCCTGCCACCTCTTGTGACAATGCTGCTGTACAAGATGCCAGCCTGTAACTTCATTCCACACCAGCCTGGGATTCTGATAGTGCTCCAGGGTCTTCTCTGCACACAGTTTTTGTATCAGTATAACTATGTTGGTTAGGGTTTGCTTTTTTTAAAAAAAATTGATACAGTTATGCTGGTACAACCCCTGATGTGAATGCAGTTCTGCTGGTATAACTGCATTCATGCTAGGGGGATTGTACCACTTTAGCTATACTGGTTTAGTTAAAGCAGTACAACATTTGTGTGTAGGAAAGCCCTTAATTATTTCAGCATACGTGTCAAAATCTCTGAGAGAGAGAGAGATCTGCCATGCATTGTTGGCCATTCACAAAATACCCTGCTTCCAGGTCCACTTTGCTGTACTTTCCTTGTCTCTTCTTACAAGGGTAGCCCCCTAACTATTGTGTTACCTCAGAATTGCTGTACATGGTTTTCACCTTTAGAAGGAAAGATTAGTCACATGTAATAAATCTTGTTGGTATTCGACAAGCAAAGTGCATATAAAGCGTGATTGCTGAAGAGAGCAATAAAATGAAGGCAGGAAAAGGTCAGAGGCAAAAACATGCACAGGAAGGCAAGGAAAGAAACAAACAGATGGGATGAGGGAGGTAAATAGAAAAAAATGAAGAGGGAGACATCAAACATAAAAGCACAAAAATAAAAGAACTATGCTGCCCACCAGAGTTTAGAGAAGGGCAACTTTGGGCCAATCTCAGTGCAACTCACCATAGGTGAAGGGATCTTCAGAAACCTGACTGCAGGATCAAAGCTCAATGTGTGAAGTTAGCCTTCTCTTTCACATAATAAAAGTGTTTGTCCAATTCTTAAGTAGTATAATGACTTTGGCTTAAAAAGGTAATCTACAAAGGGGAAAAATGGGTTTGTTTTGCTACTTTGCGTTGTGCTCAGAAGGCCAACAAGTTTTAGTTTTTTTAGATTTTTTTTTCCTGCTTTGTCTCCATTAGAATTCAGAGTTTGTCTACCCTCGAAGGTGGTGGAGATGTAGTAGGATTGTGACAACACTTAACAAGAGATTTCCTGAAAGGGAAAGAGTGTTTGAAGATCTTTTTATATTTTTATATTTTGTTTGATAGTAAGATCTGCTTAACTAAACATTTGGAAGAAATTATGTCTCTGAAGGAGTCTATAGCCTGTCCCCTTCCATGGAGGTCTCAGAAAAGTCCCACCACTTACATCTGAGACCTCAAATGAGTCTTCCAATAAAACTGAGGAGGTCTGCCATTAAAACTCTTGACATCTCTGATGTAAAAAATAAATCATAAAATGTAAAACACCAACCACAGTCAGGCCTTCTTCATTGCTCATAAAGAAAATTCTGATTCAAAGTTTACTATCTGGGCTGACAGCCCAGTGTTAGATCACTGTGAAGTGGGGTCAGATGAATACCAGGTAGGTCCATGAACCTTTCCCAGTGAATGTGGAAGCCTAACTCATCAATTTCTGCACAATTTAAGCTTTCATATTAATTAAAATAAAGAAAAGTTTGTCAGAGATGGTAAGGAAGAAAGTCTTCCAAATGTGAATGGATGTTGCTTTGTCTTCCTGAGTCTGGTAGTGCCTCTGCTCATTTTGTGAAGCAATGGCAGTTTGAAATAAGAGAGACTGTGGTCAGATTGGCTGCTGATATTCAGATCCCTATGAAACTGGCCAAAGTCATGTCGCTTTCATGCACAGCTGCTTGGGAAAGCTCCGACCAGCAGCAGAGTCAGGGATTGTTACTTCTGAGGAAGAAGACCTTCCAAAAATGGAGATTGGGGGAGGGGTGAAGTAGAGGAGTTCCTCCTCTCCATAGCTGGCTTCAGAGGAATCACTGTGGGTTGGGTGAAAGAGCCAAGTGCTGATCTTTCTCTCAGGTGCAGATGACGTGTTGCCAAGAGACTTATGGGGAGGGGAGAAGAGGCAGAAAGCTCTTTCTCCTTTCAAGAGCTAGAGTGGGTGGAACTTCAGGTCTCCAGATGTCTGCTAGCCAGAGGCTGAGAGGAGTGATCAAGTCCAGAGAACACTCTGCCAGAAACTCATCATCCCGTGTGGAGGTTGGCCTCTGGAATTCATTGGCATATACACACTTTGTCTTTTCTGTCTACCTGTGATTTAGTTCTCTGGCTTGTAAGTGTCTAGTATGTTTTTCAGGCCATGATGCAGACTGACACATGACGAAAAAATCGGGATATAACTCTGATTATTCTGACAGGTTTCAGAGTAACAGCCGTGTTAGTCTGTATTCGCAAAAAGAAAAGGAGTACTTGTGGCACCTTAGAGACTAACCAATTTATTTGAGCATGAGCTTTCGTGAGCTACAGCTCAAGTGAGCTGTAGCTCACGAAAGCTCATGCTCAAATAAATTGGTTAGTCTCTAAGGTGCCACAAGTACTCCTTTTCTTTTTCTGATTATTCTGTGTGTGTCTGACTTCATCTGACACTACCTCTCCTCATTTCCTACGATATTTGCCCTCTTCCTTTGTAGTTGCTTTTGGGGCTCGTATCTGTAGAAGAGAATCTTAGGCATCAACAACTAAGTTTAAGGGCAATACTGATCTTGTTAAAAAAAGCTTTAGATTTTGCATTCACAAGTGAGAGGAAGATTTCTAGATCACAGCTGACCAAAGAGCCTTTGGAGATGGCAGCATGGCTTAATGCATTCATCACAGCTTCTCCTGAGGTGGTCATCAGGTATGACCCTCTATTGACAAGTTGTGTTTAGTCCAGGGGAAAGGTTACCTTACCATGGCAGCAGTGAGACAGATGGCGCTTTTTCCTTCCCTCTCCTGGTTTTCTTTCTCTTGGTTACACATATAATGCCATCTCCCACTCTTGCTCTTCCAAACTCTGAGATAGTATGAAAGAGAAGTCACAGATAAAAGTGAGCTGATTTGTTAAGCCTTTGCATGAGTGTACTTGTGCACCCAGGTTTGATGGTATGAATTTCAGATGGAAAATAGAGAATTGATAGTATGCTCAAATACATTTTTTAGTCTCTAAGGTGCCATAAGTACTTGTCATAAATATAAAGGGAAGGGTAAACCCCTTTGAAATCCCTCCTGGCCAGGGGAAAGCTCCTCTCGCCTGTAAAGGGTTAAGAAGCTAAAGGTAACTTCGCTGGCACCTGACCAAAATGACCAATGAGGAGACAAGATACTTTCAAAAGCTGGGAGGAGGGAGAGAAACAAAGGGTCTGGGTCTGTCTGAATGCTGCTCTTGCCAAGGACAGAACAGGAATGGAGTCTTAGAACTTTTAGTAAGTAATCTAGCTAGGTATGTGTTAGATTATGATTTCTTTAAATGGCTGAGAAAAGAATTGTGCTGAATAGAATAACTATTTCTGTCTGTGTATCTTTTTTGTAACTTAAGGTTTTGCCTAGAGGGGTTCTCTATGTTTTTGAATCTAATTACCCTGTAAGATATCTACCATCCTGATTTTACAGGGGGGATTTCTTTATTTCTATTTACTTCTATTTTTTATTAAAAGTCTTCTTGTAAAACACTGAATGCTTTTTCATTGTTCTCAGATCCAAGGGTTTGGGTCTGTGGTCACCTATGCAAATTGGTGAGGCTTTTTATCCAACATTTCCCAGGAAAGGGGGGGTGCAAGTGTTGGGAGGATTGTCCATTGTTCTTAAGATCCAAGGGTCTGGGTCTGTAGTCACCTAGGCAAATTGGTGAGGCTTTTTACCAAACCTTGACCAGGAAGTGGGGTGCAAGGTTTTGGGAAGTATTCTGGGGGGAAGGACGCGTCCAAACAGCTCTTCCCCAGTAACCAGTATTAGTTTGGTGGTGGTAGTGGCCAGTCCAAGGATAACGGGTGTAATATTTTGTACCTTGGGGAAGTTTTGACCTAAGCTGGTAAAGATAAGCTTAGGAGGTTTTTCATGCAGGTCCCCACATCTGTACCCTAGAGTTCAGAGTGGGGGAGGAACCTTGACAGTATCTGTGTGCTTTTTTTTTTCTTTCAAAAAGAAAGGAGTGGGTGGGCGGGGCTATAACTTTGGAGCTACTTAGCTTTAGCTGTAGCCCTCCCAGCTCTCAGTTGACAGAGGAGAATGGCTTACTGCACTGAATATAGCCTTATTGTTCAGACTTTACTTAAAGGGCTATTTTTCCTTTGTACAGGAGTGGTTTTGTAAGGTACTTTTTTCATCTACAAAAATATTAGACCTTTTAAAAAAAAAAATGATGAGCTGACCCTGCAGATGCTTTCCCCTTTGAGGAGTCCTATTAAAGCCCCAGTACTGTCTTTGAAGCTAATAGGACTACTCATGCGAGCACAGTTGCTCTCATGTTTAAGTGTGTGGGAGATCAAGACCTATAATTACTATGAATTTTCATTATCAACATGACAGACTCAGTGTCGGAGTCTGTCAAAAGAAACGTGTGCTAATAGTTGCTAATTACTCTTTTGTAGCAGTGTTCGGCTTTGTTAGTGGTTTCCTTTTGGGCTATGTCTTAAAGAAATGAGCTAACAATCAAAGTTCTGTTGCAATCTACTCCAAGAGTTACCTCAGATGCAAACATAGCAGCTGACATTATTTTATTTTATTTACCAGGAAAAAGAGATCAAGATCTTGGCTGCAGAGATTGATCGACTGAAGAACTTTGGCTCCTTGGAAGTATCTCCAAGTTTGGAAGGATTGCGAGACGAAAACGCAAAGCTTAAGTACCGGCTAAACATTCTTCAAAAGGTGAGGGAGGAAAAATAGAGTACATATTGGTAAATGCTTTCCTTCACATCAGGCTAAGAGATTTTATTTTGTTATAGCTAATGCTAGGTAACAACTTGTTCACCCTGCACTCTGGTGCCACAGTTGTAAATGGTATATTATAGAGCTCTGTTCTTTCACAATTCTTTGGACAGTGTGGCTTTTTGATAACGTTTTGGTATAATTGCCTGTAGTCAGTTAAGCATGCCCTATAATCTCTTCTGCATTCTTGGAGTAGGGCACTCCTGTTAGAGTTGAGACCCTACTGAGGTCACCTAATGGCCACATACATAAAAGTATGAAAAGGTTTGCTATACCTGAATCAGTGAAAGTATTAACACTGTTAATTTCAAAGGGTAGGGTTCTGTCCTAAAAATCTGGGAATGAAGGTTAAAGTGAGAATGGTAGGAGAAACTATTTAATCTAGAAAGTAGTAAAAACAGGGAATAAGGTGTTGCTGTGTAAAAGCAACAAAGATAATTGGCATATTTCAGAAGAGATATTTATTTAATAAATATGTATATAGGGTGAAACTAACGCCAAAGCAGAGGGATCCAGGCAAGTTCCTATGCATCACATGAACCACCCATAATGCATACAGTATGAAAAGGCCCAGTCTTTTCCCAATTGACTTCAGTGGGAACAGAGGCAGTATTAAGTCTGACCATTGTCAGTAAGAAGTTCCTGAAATAAAATTTGTAGCGCTTGCTTGAGAATGTTTAACTGTAGGGTACATCCAAAGACTATGTACTGTGGAAACTGAAAGCCAGGTTCTTTGGTGGTGATGCTTTTATCACATGACGTTTTCCGTAGTTTGAATTTCAGTAATATCTAGAGGCCCCAGCCTGATCTGCTCGGGTTTTCCGGGCAGCTTTAGAGTGAGAGTGAAGTAACTTCTTCTAGAATACTGTAACCTTAGTGTTTTGACATTGTTTTTTTTCAGAGTCTTCAAGAGGAGAGAAATAAGTCCGTGAAAAGCATGATTAATATCAACAGCCGCATTCAGGAGATCTTCAGAGATGCCATCAAGGCTGCATATCCGGATTTAGAAAACCCCCCACTAGCAGTCACGCCAAGTCAGCAGCCCAAATTTGGGGATTACCAGTGTAACAGTGCTATGAGCATAACAAAGGTAACTCTATTTAAAAACAATTCTTGGTGCATGGAACTTCTGTGGGGTATGAAGCTCTCTAATGATATATCCAAAGCAATATCAGGTTCTATATTAGACACGTTTTAGAGTCTGATCCTGCAGTCTTCACTTATGTGATGACATTGAGCTTGGGGAATTTTGGGTGCAATAGGAACAGGCCCTTAGACTTCTGTTCTGATGATTAGTGCAAGAATAAAAGGATTCTGAAGACCATCAAGGCTAGCTTAACTACCTCTGAAGTCTAGGTTTTTGTAGCTAGGTAAGGGGCAGTGTTCGTGCATTCAAGGGGTATGTGTTGCTCTTTTAACATTTCAAGTACTTTTCAATTGCAAGTTAAAGAGGCTTGAACCTCTGGCTTAATTATTTTATTGCCATAAATGCTTTACACTTGTTCCCATAAAATAATCCACTATTTCTCCTCACCCTAAACACACACTTACTATAATGTTGTACAATGACTTCTAGTTGTATTAATCAGACAACAGTAGAACCATAGCCAGACAACAGCAGAACCTAGGGTGGCCAGACAGCAAGTCTGAAAAATCGGGACAGGGGATCGGGAGGGTAATAGGAGCCAATATAAGAAAAAGACCCAAAAATCGGGACTGTCCCTATAAAATTGGGACATCTGGTCACCCTAGCAGAACCCCATTTATCTGACCCTCCCTTTACTGCAGGGGTCCGCAGCGCAGTGCCCACGTGTGCAGTGGTGCCCGCCGGGACAGTTGTGTGCGCCCGCAGGACGCCGCGCCACCAAAATGCTGCCGCCGAGTGTGGCCGCCAGAGAACCACCTGCCGAAATGCTGCTGAGAAGCGTTGCCGTTTCTCGGCGGCATTTCGGCAGTGAGGCTTCTTTCCGTTGCCGCTTCTCGGCGGTGTGTTTGGTGCCCGCTGCGGTCTTTTGGGAATAGGAATGTGCTATTGCCACAGAAAGGTTGGGGACCAATGCTTTACTGGTTTTCCACAGTTACAGAACAACCAGGACTGCAGGGCCAGAAGCAGGCGATCTATCCTGTGGCCACTAGATGGCACTGTAGCATCCCTTTTTCTCATTCTCCAGTTTCTCCAGAGTTTTGATCATTGTCCCAATTAGACCAGATAAACAGGATTCTGCTATAACTGGGCAATGTGGTCTCATGCACAAATGCAGTACTTTTAGCACCTTATTTAATGAATGTAACATAAGTCAATGATGTCAGGCTTAGTATGCCCCAAAATTATGCATTGCCTGAGCTGCACACCACCAACGAAAGATAACATGCAGCAAAACGTACTATATAGTTTGCTGTTGTGTGCTCTGCAAACTACCTGTGAGAAAACAGTAATATTAACCATTGTTCAGCAAAGTTATTCCAAGAAAGTTGAGGGTGGGCGATGAAAAAAGAGGAAAAAAAAACTGCAGGAAGGGAGAGTCAGTAATGCTTTATGAGAGATGTAGGATAATAAAGGAGAGAAGGATGTCAAGTAATAATGCATGGCGTGGAGTTGTTTTAGAGTATGTCTTCATTGCAAAGTTAACCCAAATGATGGGCACGAGGGTCAGCCAACTCGGTTGTGAGCAGCCACACTGCAGAGCCACTCTTGAGTTACTCCATCCTTGCTGGGGCTGTACTACCCAGCTGTGTCACTAGGACTTCTGGGGTATGTCTCAAAGTTCTTTATGCTGCAGTAGATTAAGGCTCTTTGATTCTTTCCCAGTGAATTGTGGAAGAACTCATCCTTCTGGGCACATGGGGGGAATTGTGGGAAGATGTTGGAGGACAATGAGTGGCTCAGCCTTCCTGCTCACTGCAAAATGTGCAAATTACCAGCCCAAGTGAGAGCAGTACTTGGGCTTTAGTCTATACACCCAGACAAGCCAGCTAGTCCAGGTAGAAAGCACCACCAAATTCAGATCAGAGGTTATTGTTTGTGGACAGAAGCTGGGCTAAGAACAAAACCTGAGTAAGAGCCTGGTTAGCTCTTTAGTGAAGCTGCAGCCAAATTTGTAGGTTCTGGGTGAGCCCTAGAAATGTTCCTTGTTTTTTAAATGAGAGAGTGAATAAATCCGGATTGCTGCCTCTTAAGAGTGTGTTTGATTACTGCAGCAACCATACAGATTTTCTGGGGGTTCACATAGCATATGCAAATCAACACTTTAGATATGCTAGTGAGGCCTGGAAAGCCAGTTTTGAGCAGCATAAAAACAGGATATATTTAGACCTCTGGTGCACATGATGAGCAAAGATAATATTTGAAACTAGCTAGTTATATATATTGCAGTTGTTGTTTTTTTTCCCCATTTCCCAAGAGGAGGAATGTCTGGATTCTATAATTTCTGGAGAACACATTTTTAAGATCAGTCTGATTTTTAAAAGCTATTGCAGATCTGAGCAAAAAGGAAGCAGTTCTGATAAAATCAAATGAGATCAGCAATGTCTCATAAAAAGAAAAGAAAAATGGAATCAAGTCTTTTGTCCAAAGAATCAAGAAAACTGACTTCTCTCATAAATATCAGCTTGTCACAAAAGCTCTGGAGAATCTGAGAGCATTTCAAGTTCCTACTCCATATCACTGCAGTGCTGGAGCTGTTTTTTTAAAAATGGTCAGAACTATCCTATCCTAGCCAAAACTATCAATTTTTCATTGACTTTGGTCTCAGAGTGGCTGACCTGTTTTGACCAAACTTTCTCCTCAGGCAGACATCAATCATGGAAAATTTCAGCCTCAAAACTTAATTTGTCGACGTTGTAGGCTACTGATATCTCGGGATTATAATGGAAATTGTTTGGCAACTTTAATAACAGGCATTGCTGTTGAGTGTGTGTGTGCGTGTGTGTGTGTAAATTCTTTGACACCTGGTTAAAATATTCTTAGGGTTCCTTGATGGTTTTAGTGTTGCCCTTTTCAGAGTGTACTTTGGCTACTGGGGAGCAAAATAAAAGAGGAAGCAAATGAAGAGTCGGAAGGGGTTGGGTTATAATGAGGAAGCAAAATTAGGCTCTGGGGAAAAATGAGTAACTTAGGTACATTGTGAACTAACAGAAAGTGAATTTCAGTATAGCTGTGAAACTATCCAAACTTCCAATGTATTCATGTCTTTGTCGCTTTATAAACGTACGTCTTCCACACTATAATTCTCAACATAAGTAGCTTTCCTGTTTTATGAGTTTTTTCATTAATAAGGGTTTATTAATTTATTAAACATATATCTCTTTATTTCAGAGCCCTTGTTGTAGTAAGCAAAATGCTTGTCTCCCCATGGCATACCTACAGGGGTTGTTATATACAGCTGCTATGCAAACTGCCTGTCTCATGGGGTTTCACTCCTGGGCAGCACTGGTACGTGCCAGACAGCAGCCTCTTGGTTTGAACTGCCAATGCAGAAACAGCCCTCACAAATGTGTGTTGTCTTCCTTAGATCTCATTAGCATATTATGACAGCCTCAGCCGAAAGATCTGCCTGTCTCTTAGCGTAACAGGTCCTTGGGTGACTGCACAGATACAAACTTTCAGAGTATTGTCTTTTTTTAAATATCTCTTGACCGCCACTTTACCCCAATTAAGTCATTGTTAGGATTCTCATACAGTACTGTCTACTTTGTTTTCATTACTTGATGCCCAAATGCGTACTTGCATTTGAGGGTCATTTATATAGTTTCTCAAGTCCCAGACTGTCAGAGGAACTGATGCCTTAAGGCTAGCTGTATTGGACTTTGATACAGGCTTCGTTCTTTCCTTACACATGGCTCTAGAACTCTCTGTTGTTCATACAGGACTAACAGTGTGCTGGGCACTATGGAACTAGTGCTGGGCACTATGGAATTGTAAAGGCCATGTGGCCTTTCTTCCCCCACCCCCAGGAGCATGATTCCAACTCCAGTTAAGCTCCCTTGTTATAACGTGCACCTTGCAGTTCTTGGGAGTCACATGACCTAGCATTCAAAAGAGACCGAAATCTGTACACTGCTGCTGTGTGGTAGCAGGAATGATTCTGACCCCTGGGCAGCACTGATACATGCCAGCCAACAGCCTCTCCGTTTGACCTGCCAATGCGGAAACAGCCATCACAAATGTGTTTTGTCTTATTGGGAGCTAATTAGTATATTGTAACTGGGGTTCAGCCAAAAGCACTGCTAGCGAAACAGATATGTGGGTTATTGCCTTCATAAAGACTTGGATACCATCACCTGTAATTGTTGGCTCAACATTTATTTCCCCTGTTTTGGCAGCTTTTCCCTTGTTGAGCGGTTGATTAAAGTTATTGCTGCTGAAAAGAGAGGATTTTTTCCTTGCCTATTCTCAAGCTTTACTCGGGCTATGTTGTGTTGATGGTAGGATCAAATGAATCATATAGTGCCGCATTATATCTGAAACTGAAACTTGTTAAGCTGTAACATTTCATGGTGGACTGGATGGTAACAGTATAAACATCCAAGAGTCTGGAATCCAAATCACTGAGAAAATAATAGAGCCTGTGGCCTTGGTGTGAAATGGTGCTTACCTCACAAGGTGATAGATGTTTGAAAACACCACAGAATGACAGAAGAAAATCAAATTCCATGAAACACACTTTTATGTCAGATTTCATGCAGCGTGAATGCATAGTTTGTTCAGTGAATTGATTTATCTCACAGAATTTCAGGTCCTCAATGCAATTTTAAATATCAGGGCCCTCTTAAAGGGTAACTTGTAAGATTCAAAGAGTCAGGGGACTTGGGAACTTGTGTTCTTCCTCTGCCCCACCCTGTATTAAGTTTAATGGAAGGAAATGCTATTTTACAACAAATTTGCTAAGCTCATGGATATTTAATTGCACTGTTCTCCTTATAGTAGTCCTAATGCAAGGCAACAGATCTGCCTGATTGTGATTCACATATCAGAACGTCATTTGCAATACTTAATGGCAGCCCAGCTCAGTCTTATGTAGTTATTTCTCTGAAGTAATAGTTTTAAAGATACACTGTCAGATTAAAAATCATAATAAAAATCAATACATTTCCTTCACTTTGGTAAAAATAACACGTTTGATTATAAAAACTAAACATTTTAAAATTCTGATTTGCCCATCCCTGTTTATATTGAAGAGTTATTTTTCATATGATTCTTCTCACTTTTGTTTTTTTCCTAGTCAGTGTCACATTTTAGCTCTCAGACACTTGCACACTGTTAGCACACTGTTGTAATGTGTGAATTAAAAATTGGGCAGGGGAATGTTTGTTTTAAAATCTGATCTTCGTTACATTTTGTAAAGTAAATTTTGAAGATTTGTATGAAGTTTTGGCGCTCTACAGAGGACTGATATGCCCAGTTTTTGGACAACAAGGGAAAATTGTATGGGACAGTGTGGACAGTGCTTACTTTTTAAAAATTTGCTTTCAAAACTGGGCATCCAGCTGGTGGGATTTTCAGAGTCACTGCTGTATGATGCTGTACACACCAGCCATGGCTGCCCTCCCTGTTTCTAAATATCACTCCAGCCAAAGTCACTCAAAACACTTTAGGTCCCTTTTGTTTTCACCCAGGGCCTGCTAGGGCAGTACAGTGACCTCACGTGCACTTGAATGGATAGAAAATCCCCCAAAATGGATTTGGCCATGATGTGGGGGAATTAGTCACTGATATTTTTAAAAGTGATATTAAAGCTGCTTTTCCCTTTCTGTGCTTGCAGGAGTGATGGGAGAAGCAGAAAAGGGCAATTCTACACACACTCATCAACTTTTTAAATGCTTGGGCAGGTGCAAATAGCCAACTGAGCCCCTCATCAGATGCTGGGTACTATGGGGATTTTCAGATCTGGTTTTGGCTGACCCCAGGGTTGTAACTAAATTAGAAAAGAAGGTGCTTTTTTTTTGTTTGTTTTAAATTCAGTTAGTGAACATGATTTGAAACAGCATTCCGCGCCTAGTGTAGGCACAGTTCAAACCACACTAGCTGGTTGTGGTGTAACCTGCAAGGAGCTTAGGTTACAGCCAAGACCAGCTAGCATGATGTGAAAGGTTTTCACTAGGTGCTGAGTGGTGCTTCAGATTAGGTTGGCTAACTCGATTGAAACAAAAACCTAGCTTAGAAAAGGCCCAGATTGCCAGAGTGCTTAATCGGGGCGACCTGAGAACAAAAATGTATAATCCTCAATTTTGTTTTCAACTGATTGACAAGGTGGATGGCTTTAGGTGTTTTGGACAACGTTTTACTATTCCAGACATCAGTTTTACATTTGTCACCTACACATAGGCTACCAGAATGGCCCTTTTGCAAGGTTTCATTGGTCATTTTTGCCTCAGTGGCATCTCTGTCAGCTGCTCTGTGTACAGTGAGAGGACAAGATCAGAAACAAGAATAATCAAAGCCAAACTCAACAACTGTCGCCTCCAGCACTGATTCAGTTTCAACAGCTTTCTTGGTATGGACATATAAGAATGGAAGATCAGTGAATTCCAAAGTGTGCGTGCCAGTGATCATATGGATGCCAAAAGTTTTGATGGCACAACGAGATTGCCAGTGATAGACATAAAGTAGTCTGATTGTATATTCAGTTTAAGCACCTTGCCAGAGATCAATCCGAGTGGCTCTTGATTTGCAAGAAGGCCACGTTTCTTTGAGATTTGCCATGATGATGATTAGTGCTTAGTGGGATTTTCAAAAGCAACCATGCAGATTTTCTGGGGGTTCACATAGCATATGCAAATCAACACTTTAGATATACTAGTGAGGCCTGGAAACCCAGTTTCGAGCAGTGTAAAAGCAGGATATATTTAGACCTCTGTTGCACATGATGAGCAAAGACAATATTTGAACTAGCTAGTTATATATATTGCAGTTATATTTTTCTTTGCACTTTTCTGTTATAAACTGTAGTATCATCAGGACATCTTAAGGTGGTACCAAATTCCTCATGTTTTAGGACCAGATCTTGTCAGGGCTTTGTGTGTAGCACTCCTATTAACTCCCATGGGAATGCCATGTGTGACATACTTACAGAACTAAGTTCTTAATATTCCACAGACTTTATTAGAAGAGAGGAATTTAGTGGGTCTTGTCAGTGTAGTATCAACTCAGGTTATATTTTATTTCCCATCAGATTCCCCCAGGATTAGACTGTACTGAATCCTCTCGTTACATTTCAGATGCTTTCCAAAATCAACGAACAGAAAGTGAGCCCAAGAGAAATTGCTGATAACATTTCCAGAAACATTCCTGACAACGAATACATTGAGAAGGTTGAAATCGCTGGTCCTGGTATGGTCACTCTATTGTTGTACCTTCCCAACATTTAAATTTGATGTTGCAGCTATTCTACCAAGTGGCAAT
Organism: Lepidochelys kempii; assembly: GCF_965140285.1. Taxonomy (NCBI): domain Eukaryota; kingdom Metazoa; phylum Chordata; order Testudines; family Cheloniidae; genus Lepidochelys; species Lepidochelys kempii. Next base: position 29,427,208 of record NC_136387.1, read on the forward strand.
AAAGGAGACAAAATCTAGTTTGATTATTTTTTAGCTTTATAAATAGAATTAAAATATGAATTACATTCAGTTTTGCCTGATTAATTTAGCAGCAGAAAATCTGCTTAATAGCACTTGCATTAGAATCAGTGGGTGAATTTTCTTCCTGCAGCTCAGTAAAATCAAAGCAGTGCCCATATGTGAATCTGCGAGTCTGAATTTTTCTAATTGTGACACTGTGGTTTTAAATATATGGTAATTGGTGGCACATGTACATAGCACATAGCCTCATGTGCGTAAGTGCCTTCAGGATAACTCACTGGAACAGCTTTGTGTAATGTCACTTACGTATATAAGTGTTTGCAAAATGTGTTTGCAAAACACCCCAAGATACACTTTTTGTCAAATATTTCACTCTTGGGTTCACTCTTGATTACAAAAACCCCAAAGCAGGTTATGTACTTAGCAGATCTTGTAGCATTTGATAAGTATAGTTTAGACATCTTTGCTTAATAGCAATTTGTTTGTGGAAAACAGTCTCTCATAACCTGGTAAATTAACTATCATTTTTTCAGAGAGTGATCATGTGTTTTTTCCTGTTATAGAAACAAAAAGTTTATTAAGATGTTCTGAAGTTAGTTTTAAATACTGTGTTTTCCTTGTATCTAGGGAATTGTGAACTTTGGTACGAAACACAATTAAATGGCTTTCAAGGATACTTTTATAGCACCAACAACCATTGTTTTTTCTCTAAAGGTTTTATTAACGTCCACTTGAGAAAGGATTTTGTGTCCAAACAACTGAGCAGTTTACTGGTGAATGGAGTTCAACCACCGGCTATTGAAATCAGGAAAAAGGTGTGCTAGTAAACTTTCATTAAAGTTTCAGTACTGCTTTCAGTGCAACAGCAAGTGCTGCTGAATGGTTCTGACTCTGATTTTGCTTAGTAAGCATGTACTTTCTTACTGAGCTTATAATGAAGCTTTTAACAAACATTCCAACTACAAATACACAAGTTATTACTATTTTAATAGTGGGCACTTCAGGGTTGCAGCTGTTATGGCAGAGGGGGAGACTAGGACTGACTTGGCAAGGAGACGTGGACGAAAAGCCTGAGGAGTGGAGACTGGGTTGTTAAGGGGAATGGGACATGGGAACATGGGTGGGAAAGAGACAGAAGAGGGACAGGTGGGAGGGAGAAGAAGGGGTCAAGCTTGGGAGGAAAGGACAGAAGAACCTGTGCCCACTCGAGTACTCTCCCTTCAGAGCCTGGAATGAAGCCTGTGATTCCTGAATCTCCCTATTCCTTTTTTGTCAGCAAATATCTGTGCAGATCGTGGGCAAAGTGTATGTCTCATCCCCTTCTCATGCGGTCCACATAGAGGACGACAGCATACTATCGCTGTCAGTTACTCAGGTCAAGTGGCAGCAAATTATCACACACAATATAAAATGTACAGTATTCACTTTATATTATTTTTTATTACAAATATTTGCACTGTAAAAATGATAAAAGAAATCATATTTTTCAATTCACCTCATACAAATACTGTAGTGCAATCTCTTTATCATGAAAGTGCAACTTACAAATGTCGTGGGTTTTTTTGTTACATAACTTCACTCAAAAACAAAACAGTGTAAAACTTTAAAAATGTAAAACTTTAGAGCCTACAAGTGCACTCAGTTCTACTTGTTCAGCCAATCGCTAAGACAAACAAGTTTGTTTACATTTACAGGAGATGCTGCCCACTTCTTAATTACCATGTAACCTGAAAGTGAGAACAGGCATTCGCATGGCACTGTTGTAGCTGTTGTCGCAAGATATTTACGTGCCAGATGCGCTAAAGATTCATATGCCCTTCATGCTTCGGCCATTGTTCCAGAGGACATGCTTCCATGCCGATGACACTCGTTAAAAAAAATGCGTTAATTAAATTTGTGACTGAACTCCTTGGGGGAGAATTGTATGTCTCCTGTTCTGTTTTACCCACGTTCTGCCATATTTTTCATGTTATAGCAGTCTAAGATGATGATCCAGCACATGTTCATTTTAAGAACACTTTTACTGCAGATTTGACAAAATGCAAAGATACGAATGTGAAATTTCTAAAGATAGCTACAGCACTTGACCCAAGATTTAAGAATCTGAAGTGCTTTCCAAAATCTGAGAGGGATGAGATGTGGAGCATGCTTTCAGAAGTCTTAAAAGAGTAACACACTGATGCGGAAACTACAGAACCCAAACCACAAAAAAGAAAACCAACCTTCTGCTGGTGGCATCTGACTCAGATGATGAAAATGTACATGCGTCAGTCCACACTTCTTTGGATCGTTATTGAGCAGAACCCGTCATGAGCATGAATACATGTCCTCTGTAATGGTGGTTGAAGCATTGAGGGACATATGAATCTTTAGCGCATCTGGCACGTAAGTATCTTGCAACGCCAGCTACAATGCCTGTTCGCGCTCTCAGGTGACATTGTAATTAAGAAGTGAGCAGCATTATCACCCATAAATGTAAACAAACTTGTTTGTCTTAGTGATTGGCTGAACAAGAAGTCAGACTGAGTAGATTTGTAGGCCCTAAAGTTTTACATTGTATTGTTTTTTGAATGCGGGTTTTTTTGTACATAATTCTACATTTGTAAGTTCAACTTTCATGATAGAGATTGCACTACAGTACTTGTATTAGATGAATTGAAAAATACTATTTCTTTTGTTTTATAGTGCAAATATTTGTAATCAAAAATAAATATAAAGTGAGCATTCTACACTTTGTGTTCTGTGTTGTAATTGTAATCAATATATTTGAAAGTGTAGAAAACATCCAAAAATATTTAAATAAATGGTATTCTATTATTAACTGCGTGATTAATCACAGTTAATTTTTTTACTCGCTTGACAGCCCCAGTCATTATGTAATTGAAATTTGTATCATATGTAAATGCACATGGAGTCTGACCTCAAATCTGGCATTTCCTGATTTCTGAGTGCTTGACTTCGCAACATTAATAATTTTCTTTTAACATAGTTTTTTGTATGCTATATATATATATATATATATATATAAAATCTCTGTACATCCGTCTTGTTTGTTCAATGATCGTCCTTTACATAGCTTTGTGTAAGTTTCTTGGGGGTACAGAGGTCTGTGCCAATGGATCTGATTTTCAGGATTCAGCCTAAAAAGGGTGTTTTTGCTCTGAATTGTTTGCTGGAGTTTGGAGCTAAAAGCCACATTTAGAGTTTGATGTGCCAGCTCATTGGGTGGCTATTCTACTTTTTAAAACCTATCCTATGCTGTGTAAAAGAGGAACATTTATTTTTAATTATTAAGGATTTGTTTGTAGCGTGTAAGTAGGGATACAGGTAATTTTCACAGCCAAATATTTGTTGCAGCCAGAAGAGTTCTAGACATTTAGAGCCTGACTTTCAAACCATCACCAAACTATAAAATGACTACAGTTATACACATACAGGAAATTTGAGCTTGCCCAAATGGCCAGTTGTAATTGACCATTTGCCACATGCAAATACATCACTTGTGTATGCAGTCATGGTGACTGCACGTATCCATAAGGCATGTATCCACAACTTTGCAAATTTTGCCCTGAGAGCAGGACATTGTACAGTGCGTCATTTAATAATGTTTCTGTTCATTTGTTGCCCTGTCGAAGGTGGTGGTTGACTTCTCTTCCCCTAACATTGCCAAAGAGATGCATGTTGGTCACCTGCGGTCGACTGTTATTGGAGACAGCATGTGCCGTCTGTTTGAGTTTGTGGGCTATGATGTTCTGAGGTGAGCACTGTTGGACTTGGCAGACAAGTTTGTTTATCTCGATTTGTACAAGTGCACCAGTGATGCCTGTCCGTCTGTTCTAGCCACCCTTAGTATAACTTAAAAATACATCATAACTAATACCCCAAGTGTAGCAGCACAATTCGGCATTACCCCCCAACCCCCAGCAAGCCATGTGACTGAAAAGCTCTAATCACCCTTCCCCCGCCAACAATCTTCAGCCTGTTTTAGTTCTGATTTCTCATATGATACATAATTTTGTTTTGCACTTTCTAATTGTTGGCCAGATTAAACCATTTAGGAGATTGGGGCACCCAGTTTGGAATGCTCATTGCTCACCTCCAAGATAAATTTCCGGATTTCCTGACTGTTTCACCCCCCATTGGGGATCTCCAAGCTTTTTACAAGGTATTTTAGCTAATATGTCCACTTGTTCTCCTCTTACTTTTAAATGAAGCAATAATTCAGAACTGTTGTGAATGATCAGTATAACATTGTTGAAACAAAATGAATTTTAACTGGGTTTGTTAAAGAAGTAAAGAATTGCTTATTTTAGTTTATGAAATACAGGTATCCGGTCTCAGGAATTGTATACTGGTTTAGTAAAAGTAATTTTTTACCCTACCCATTAAGCCACACTGCTTCCCTTCCACCAAATAAAAAATTGCTTTAAAGCAGAATGTCAGAAATACTGTTTTGCATAGGAGAGAAAAGACTTTTTCTTACATATAGTTTTTAACCTAGGAATCCAAGCGGAGATTTGACACAGAGGAAGAATTTAAGAAGCGAGCCTACCAGTGTGTGGTCCTACTACAGAGCAAAAATCCAGACTTCATTAAAGCATGGAAACTGATCTGCGATGTATCTCGGAAAGGTAACAGTTAGAATTAGTGTCTATTTCTTTAATCCAGTGTTTGTTTTAAGTAGAAAAGGAGTACTTGTGGCACCTTAGAGACTAACCAATTTATTTGAGCATGAGCTTTCGTGAGCTACAGCTCACTTCATCGAATGCATGCCATGCATCCGATGAAGTGAGCTGTAGCTCACGAAAGCTCATGGTCAAATAAATTGGTTAGTCTCTAAGGTGCCACAAGTACTCCTTTTCTTTTTGCAAAGACAGACTAACACGGCTGTTACTCTGAAACCTGTTTTAAGTAGATCATTTTATGTTGATCTGAGACACAAGTTATTCTTTGGAAATCGATAAAATTCGTTGGGATAAAAAGGAGCAATATGGCTGAGGAAGGTTTGCTCCATAGAACTCCACCATACATATCAGAACATCAGAGCAGGATGCAGAATTCACTTAAAATGAATACAACCACACTTGAAAACCCCAGGATCCTCAGATTTTTCCCAAACAGCATTATGGGTGTTGCCCTTAATACTATCTGGAAGAGTGGTTTTGAAGAGTTAGCAACAATGACATTAGTACCAATGTAGAGTAACATCTAAGTATTATGCTGATTGGTGCTTAACAAATGTCTAATATTAGTAATAATCGATCATTTCCAAACAAAATGTCTGACCCTTATTCCTTCCTGCACCTCTGTTTGTCTGCTTCTGAAACACAGGTTGTTAAAGAGAGAAACCCTTCATCTCTTTCTGACAAATTGTTGAAGTGTTTATGCTGTATAGTATAGTATTGCTGTGGCCTGTTTTATTTATTAAATGTTACTTACCTCTGTAATGTGCCATTCTGTCCAGTATGGCTCAGTAATTGAAGGTTTTGCCCCATTGCCTTAGTATCTGAGTACCTCCCAGTGACTGATAAATTCAGCCTGACCGCCCCACCCCCGAGGTAAGGAAGTACAGTAACTCTATTTTATAGATGGGACATGAGGCACAGAAAACAAGTGACATGCCCATGGTCACAGATTGCGAGAGAGCTGGAATTGAACCCAGATATCTTGGTTCCCAGGCCTATGGCTTAGCCTCAGGACCATCTTTCCTCTCATTTCAGTCATATTTTAGGGTCTTTTTGCTTCGAGTCTTAATACAATCAGTCAAAATCTTGAACGTATTGTTTTTTTTTATAGTTCTCTCTGTTTTCCCTACTCAGAGTTCCAAAAAATCTATGACTGCTTGGACATTAAACTAATAGAGAGAGGGGAATCGTTCTACCAAGATATGATGAAAGATATTGTGCAAGAATTTGAAGACAGAGGTAACATGTTCCTTAACATCGTCAAAAAATCAACAATTGTCCAGTCACTTCATTTTTTTTAAATATTTTTTCAGTTTGAGAGAGTGTTAATTTCTACTAGTTTGTTTAGAGACACTTTCAAGATTAATGTTCCCCAGATTAGACACTTGTCCTTCCCCTCCATTATATTTTTGACTAGAAAATGCTCCCCTGCTGAGAGACACGGGCTATTATTCCTTGTTTTTGTCGTTCAGAAAGGTCTGGGAATTTGGGGCTCCCGGGACCCCCCTGCCCCTAACCACCCCCCAGGATCCCACCCCCATCCAACCCCCCTGCTTTCTGTCCCCTGACTGCCCCAACCCCTATCCACACCCCCACTCTCTGACAGGCCCCCCAGGACTCCCACGTCCTATCCAACCCCCGAGGCAGGCCGGCGGCTCTTGCAGCTTCACTGACCAGCAGGAGCTTGCAGCCCTGCTGCCCAGAGCGCAGCGCGATGAGCTGAGGCTGCAGGGAAGGGTAGACAGCAGAGGAGGGGCCAGGGGCGAGTCTCCCCGGCTGGGAGCTCAACTGCCAGGCAGAATGGTCCCCCGGTCCGTAGTTTGCCCACCTCTGCACTAAGTACATCAGGATACCAACTTACAATGGTTTTAAAATCAAGCTAGAACTCTCTTAATGATAGCCTGTTATTTCACCAGCAAAACTAGATTTGTATAAATCTATGCTCTCTTTGCAAAAGATGATTGGTGGTGTTTTTGTTTTTTAAGAAATCAAGCATTTAATGAGACATGCACAAAATGGATAGAATGTGAATAGATAGGAGCAACTGGCTTTCACAAGCTTTAGAGCATTATCACTTTTTACATGTAGCATCTAACAACTTGCATATTTCTGCAAATCTCTCTTGAATGCTTGCCCTCAAATGACCTCTTTCCCTAGGATTTGTACAGATGGATGACGGGCGGAAGATTGTGTTTGTCCCAGGATGCTCTGTTCCTTTAACAATCATGAAGTCAGATGGAGGTTTCACATATGATACATCTGACTTAGCTGCTCTTAAGCAAAGGCTATTTGAGGAAAAAGCTGATATCATTGTTTATGTGGTGGATAGTGGGCAGGTGAGTACCCCGACCTCTGCTTTGTTCTTCAGTCAATCACTAGATATCGCTCTAGCCTAGAGGACAGGGGCTAGAAGGTGTTATCACCTGATGGCTATTTATTGGCCCTTATGTGAAATTATTTGGTAATTACAGTCCAGTTCCTGATGGGCTGTGGGCCAATCACAGAATTCACCACCACAGTTTAGACTCGCGGCCATCTCAGCAGTGCCCAAGGATTTAACACTCCGGGAAACAAAACTATCCGCACATCCAGGTCAGTGCTGAATCTGAATGGCTGGAGAGAGTGATAAAAACCTGCACTGTCACTGTTCATGCATTGCCTTATCTGTGGAGTCTCCAGACCTGTCCGTTGAGTACCTTTCACCCACGTTTATATTCACTTAAATGGGAACTATAAAATGCAGGCAGTGGTGATGTACTTGTCACACAGTCTTGTACCGAGAATTGGGGAGGGATCTTTAAAAGTATCAGGCATTGATACTTTCTGAAAATCTGAATAGTCTGTAGAAACTGATGACAGTAGTGGTTCGTCATTACAAGTGTCCTGTGCAATGAGTCTAAAGGGGGACGTGATCAGTTAGGGAAGCTTTATTTTTCCTTGTAATAACACTCTTGGTACAAAAGCATTTTACAGTATTTATACCAGAATCTTAATGGGAAAAAGACAATTGGAAAATGCAGTTGACAACTGCTTTTTATTTTTCTATTTCTTCGCAGTCAGTGCACTTGCAGACAGTATATGCAGCAGGTCAGATGATTGGCTGGTATGACCCTGCCGTGACCAGAGTAGTCCATGCTGCATTTGGAGTGGTACTGGGAGAAGATAAGTAAGTTGAATGAATAGACCATTTCATGGTACATTTAATGGATACTGTGATTACACTTGCCAGGCTGTCTCAGCATCAGACAACAGAAAAAGAAAAGAAGTCAGATCATATTGCAGTTTTCAGGGTCAGATTCCAGTAGACCCTGTCACGTTGTTTGAGAGAGATTCTTGTATGAGGACTTAAAATGCAAATATCATACGAGTACTTGGACTTTGAAAATTTTGATTTACATGTTGACATCTAAAATAATGAAGAAACAAAGTTCACTTATTAATGAGTTTTTTGCATGTCTGCTGTGACTGTCTTTCCATATATTCTGTTACTATTCTATAAAAGTGCACTATTTTTCTGGAATCTAAACAAATCAGGTTTTTTGGTTGTTATATTTTTAAAGCCACCTCTTTTTCCATCCCAAACAAACTAGCTCTGCCCTGTTTTTATTTGAGAAAATTCTATCTTAAAAAACAGATTTCTTGTAAATGAAGTTCATGTATGTCTAAATTAACATTGCAAACCAGTGTTTCATTATTCATTGGTAAAGTAACTGCAAAATAAGAAATCTGAATTTATTTTCCATAAGAAAAATATTTTATATATTATTCTGGCTAGATTGTGGGCTTAGATTGCATTTTGTTTGACAAGATTATTCTGTCTACTCCATAGCAAATGTGTTTATAGCTTGTGACAGCCGTGTTAGTCTGTATTCGCAAAAAGAAAAGATGCATCCGATGAAGTGAGCTGTAGCTCACGAAAGCTTATGCTCAAATAAATTGGTTAGTCTCTAAGGTGCCACAAGTACTCCTTTTCTTTTTATAGCTTGTGTTTCTGTTTTGGTAATTGGGAACACCTTAACCCCAGAATTGTCCTGTAGGATTCTCTCTGTGAAGGAGATATATAGCTAATTCAGCATTTTTTTTTTTACAATCCTATTTTATCCTTTTGCTATAAATAGAAGTATATGTGGCCCACAAAAGTCACAAACTAATTCTAGTATGGCTTGAAATTCCACGTCTGTTTTTCGCAGCTTCACTTTGCAGTATTGTGACTCTGTGTCACAAGGAACATATCGCACAGCATGCTCACGTGTTGTACTGTGGGTCGGTGTGACTCCACTCTAAGCTATGTCCTCTGTCTCCTTCTTTCTGGTTGGTGAAGGGGTGGTTTTCGTTTCTCCTTCACCACCTCCATCTCCCTTGGGCTGCATGGAGATTGAAAGGGATCCCAATGCCCCTATTCTAGGCCAGTTACTTAGTACTCCATCTCAAGCTCCTCTTGCTCCTAAGTGATACTGCAGTCAGACCCATGCATTGTGCAAGAGCTACGTGTAGCTGAGAGTCCACATGCTGTGTCCTTGCTGTTGCATTTCACTGTTAAAACAGGGGGAAATGTTTTGAGCTGTTTTCCTGACAATTGTTGCTCTGATGGGACAGGAAACTGTCCTACACATATGACTGACACCTTGGTCAGCCAATTGTAAACCTTCTTTTTCTCCAATTAGTTTTATTACAGTTCTGATCTGCCCTTATAGGCGCACCAGTTTGATGTCTGTTTTATACATTTAACTCAGGGGCGGAGGCAATTGGAATGTGCAGCTGAATCTATTAAACTATTGAGAAATGTGGGCCACCCAAGTAATTGTAAGATTTAGTTCTGCAGAGGCTTGTATATAGTGCTGATCGTGAGCCGTGGGGTTTCTATCGAGCCATGTCTATGTGCTTTCAGGAAAAAGTTCAAAACTCGTTCAGGGGATACAGTGCGGCTCATTGAGCTACTGGAAGAGGGGCTGAAACGATCAATGGACAAACTGAAGGACAAAGAGCGTGACAAGGTAATTGTGATGGCTTACTTTTCTTCTTGGAAACAAGTATGTGGTGGGTTTCATCATGTACTGGATGCTTCTGTGTAATGGATCCAAGGGAAATATATACAGAGCAAGACTTTCCCCTCCATCACATTGCTCACTGGGCTTATTTTCAGTGTTACCATTCTACTGCATGTTGTGATTAGCAAGCAGCTCTGTTTTACGGCCTGGAATTGTTCCTGACACCAGTAAGAAAGACTCCCCACCTCTGAAGCTCTTAAATTTCCCTGCACTGTGGAGTAGACACTGATGCTAATTCCTAATGGATTTAGTGCAGTTCTGAGTTAATCACAGCTCATTTGAGCCGGCAGGATTGGATTGCAGACAAAGCCTCAGCACTGGCTGGACATTGTAGTTTTGAAACGTAGCGCGGGCTTGTCTGCATTGGGAAGTTAGTGGGCAGGAAGCTAGGGTGTGAACTGAAAGCACGCTAGCTACTCTGCACTTACTGTCCGTGGGGACATGCTGAATGCCCTTGGGCAGTTTAGCTTAATGCACTTCTCAAATGCCTTAAGCTACTGTGCAAGAAGACTCCCTTAATGCACAGTAAGAGGGTCCACATGTGTGCACGAGGTATTCCTCACTAGCTACTGTCGGCTTTTTCCCCTTGGTGACAGGCCCTGGAATATTTATTGCACAGTTGGATCGAGGAGAATAAATTAGGATGTTAAAGCTTTCAGTGCTGGAAGCATTTACTGTAGCCATCCCTGCACCCCTCCTTGCTCTGCCTGAAAATGGTGCAGAATGCTGAGCAAGCTGCTTTTCAGGAACAGCTTGGAATCCGAGTTGTAGGAGACTGTCCCAGCATGGGGCCAGGAGCCTTTTGGGAGAGCAGGGATTTTTAATAGGGAAAAGGATGAGATATGAGCCAAGGTTTAGAAGGGGGCAGGGTGTGAGATGGGTAGAAAGGGACAGCCAGTGAACAGGGAGTTGAGGATGGTAAGCAACTCCAGGACTTGATCCTGTTTTTGGGACAGACATTCTCTTGGCAGCTAGAATAGATAGGAGAGGTTAGTTAGGTGAGGAGATGTCACAGGCCATAGAAGAGCAGGAGCAAAGGTCGATACATTAAAAATGAACATTCAGTCCACCAGGAACCCCATCTTAGCACTCGCAGAGCTGCCTCTTGCCGCAGCCATACCAGTGTCAGGAGTGGCCACCCGGTGGAAACAATTAAAAAAAAAAAAAAGTTGGGGCAGGTCATGTTCCTTGTCCGGTGAGAGAAGTTCTTGCATTGTAAAACAGCATTAAATCTCCAGAGTATGCTGGTGAGATGCAAAGGGGGAAACAGCCGATTCCTTAAAGATCCAACAGGTGGTGGCAGAACACAAACCACGCAATGCGGTTTTCCATACAGTGCAGCCTTTGCTGCCTCCCTAAGCAAAGATGTATGTTGAGACGGTGGCCTTGATGTGAGCTCCAACATGGCTCAAACCTTTCCTCTCTCTGAATTGGCTCTGTGGCATATCTACTGGAATCTCTGCGGGATTAAACTCCTGTGCGCTGTAGCTAGTTATTTGCTAAATTGTTGGAATTAAAGCAGGTCACGCATGAGGCTCCAAAATCGCAAAGGTATGGAATTCTATATCAGTGCCTGAATTGTGGACAAATCACCCTCTGATTTCAACAGCCTCAAAATGGCTTCAAAAATGCATAGCACGGCAGTTTGCTCTTGCATAGCCTTCAACTGTGTCGCCTTGGTACATACTGTGTTCCACTATGGGAAGTGATCTAATTTTGAAGAGATCCTCATTTTCTGGAACACAAGTCGAATGGATGCCCTTTAGAATATAGGAGAGCATGCTAAACTGTTCCTAAACCTCTCTGAGGTCAATCAGACAGTGGGGCAAAATACTAATTTACAGTTACATGGCATTTTCTACCTTCCAAAGCACTTTACCCACTATGCAACTTCACCACTAATTAGGTGGGGGGCCACAACCAGCTGCCATTTTGGTTAAAGGCCCTGGGCCCAGGCACTAATCTTGCTGTCCATGCACAGAACACAGGGCCTCACTTTTAAGTGTCACAGGAACGACACCTGCATGGGACTTCTTTGGCAGCAGGAAGTGTTGTGCTGATCCTGCTCTGTTTCCAGATAATCTAGGTGTCCACTTTATAGTAAGCCTTGATGAAATAGAAAATTCACTTAAGGGTTAAGCAAATTTGGCTGAACAATCATCAGTGCTTTGAAATGGGTTCTAACTAGTTAATTTCCCTCTGGAAAAAGCAGAGTCAAAGTCCATGAGTTGACCATGTTTTCCCCCAGCATGTTACTTGGCTGGTGCCTCTAGAATATTTCCTGCTGAGGCCTTTCCATTTCTCTGGGTTTGTGGTGAAGCAAAGCATGCTATGTGGGAGACAGAATGGTTAAACTTGGTGGTTTTTTTTTTTTTTTGGTCTTCTGTAGGTCCTAACTGAAGAAGAACTGAAGGCTGCCCAGACATCAGTTGCTTTTGGCTGCATTAAATATGCTGACCTTTCCCATAACAGAATGAATGATTACATCTTTTCTTTTGATAAAATGTTGGATGACCGAGGAAATACAGCTGCTTACTTGCTCTATGCCTTCACTCGAATCAGGTAGCTCAAGGGTATTGTGGTTGCTTTAAAACCAAGCTGAAAATGAGTTGCCCTTCAGGTTGCAAAAAGTGTAATATGTCTATTCCATCTTTTATTAACTAAAAATAACAGAATTCCTAGGGAAATCTCAGCTGTGGTCTCCCTTGCTCTCCTGCCCCTTACTCAAAAAAAAAAAAAATTATTTGTGTTTGGGGCCTTAAGCCTGTTTCATTTTCTTTCCCGAGCTGCTTGCCCTGATGATATCCTTAAATGCCAAAGGAGGAGTCTAACTGGACCCCTCTGAAAAGCTCTGCCTTGTTTAATGTAAAATATCTGCCATGCTTCATAACAGCTTAGCCTGAACTTTGTGCTGGGCTGACACTTCATCTGCCTTGGTAAATCTGTTCTCAGTATTAGCAGGTGGGTGTGCTGTGATCTAGGCCCTATGTGTTCTGAGAGGGCGTGGAAGTGGAACTCCTTCTTGGCCAGCCACTGCAGGCTGTCCTTCCAGCTGGAGGGCGAGCGTATCTAATTTTTCTAGCAGTGTGGCCATTGTCTTGTTTTCTGCCTTCATGTCTAGATGGAGCCTACTTAGTGAACATAGTCAATGTCCTCCCTCAGAAAGGGCAGGTCTGTGTGGAGAAGTTTTCCAGGCAGACATCTCTCACTGACATTACAGGGTAGTGGTCTCTCCCAAATGAATATTTGTATAGGCTTATTAATAATTACATAGCCCACTCTCACAAGGGAACTGTGCACCACCACCTCTTTTGGGTACCTGTCCCTGTTTCCCCCTCCCATCTATTACTGCTTTCCTGCTTTTTTTCCACGGCCTCCACATACACTTGAGCCCCCAGGCTTCTTCCCATATCAGTGCCTGGTCACCTTTTAGCTTCTCATCCACTCTTCCTCTTGAATGCGTGTCCAGTCCCTTGCTGCTTCCGTGAACTAATTCCTCCACCCAGTGCATGCCTCCTGCACTGATTGCCTATGTTCTTGCAATGTACTGAAACTGAATATTTTTCTAGGCAATTCAGGCTGTTTTCTAATATCCATTCAAGTTACCACTCCATAGCTAGATCATTCAAATCAGAACCCCTTTGCTTTTGGCCCTTCAATCCTGTTGCAAAATTCCATGCATAAGCATGACCAATGCTAGGCTGTTTTTTTCTTTTTTTGTCAGATCTATAGCACGTCTGGCCAACATTGATGAAGAGATGCTGCAGAAGGCAGCTAGAGAAACAAAGATATTACTGGACCATGAAAAGGAGTGGAAACTGGGCAAATGCTGTCTGAGATTCCCTGAGATTCTGCAGAAGATTTTGGATGATCTCTTATTACACACACTCTGTGACTACCTCTATGAGCTGGCCACCACCTTTACAGAGTTCTACGATAACTGTTACTGTGTGGAAAAAGACAGGCAAACTGGTGAGTGCATCCCTTAAACTTGCTTGCAGTGAGCACATCTCTGTGAGGTTGTAATTGGAGAATTCTGATGATACAGTTGATCAAGTTTGTACCAGCATTCCAGGCTGAAAGGTCATAACATCCAGGCGGGGGGAGTCTTAACTTTGTGTTAAGGATGCTGTTACTCCAGTCGTTCTTGGATGCAAGATAACAAATGCACAAGCATGTCAAGGCAGCTTTTTGTTGTTCTTTAAAGCTATTGCTAATAGTAAATCATATCTAGTTTTTGTGACCAGTGTTACTGATTTTTATGAACAAGTGCATGTCTTGGTCTATTCAAAAAACAGAGCTATTGCTGTGTTTGAAGGAGGGCTGTCTGTGGCCACACTGGCTGCTCTGTCTCTGCTTTACAGAAAACCCAACCGTTCCCATTTATATTTAAAAAAGAAATTCACCATAGCTATAAAAGCAACCTACAAGTGTTCAGAATAAGATGAGGTTTCCAAGTGCTAGCACATGTAACAAAACTCTCTCAAGTAGAGAAGAAGGTGGGCACTAGTGATCGATCATCTCTTGTGAAAATGCTACTTGCTGTAGCACCTGAGTGTATTAAATAGTGCGTTTTACCAGTCCCTTTTAGTGTAATGGAAGCTACATAATTCCAACTGTACTACATCATGGAAATAGCACAAATGCAGTGACTGTAATGTGTAATCTATGATGCTTCCTGACCATCTAATTCAAGCTTGCACTATTTTTCTTTCTTCTCCAGGAACGATAGTGAAGGTGAACATGTGGAGAATGTTGCTGTGTGAAGCAACAGCTGCCGTTATGGCCAAAGGGTTTGACATCCTGGGCATCAAACCAGTCCAGAAGATGTAACTACTTCTGCACTTGGGCCTCTTGTATTTTACTAAACTAGTTTTCTTAGCTGTCATAGTGGAGTCTTATTCAAACCCTACTTTAAAAATAAAAAATTGCTAACATTGTGTGGATTGAACTTGTGTATGCTGCCCTGTATGTGGGTGGCGTATTGTCAGTGTGATGTTTTAAAGGACATGCAACTCTTACACACAGGTGCCTGAATTTATATTCGCATGCTGAACAGGTACCTAAAAAAACAAGGTCAAGAATGCAAAGAGAGAGAACAGAGCTGGTAAGTGTTCGAGGGCTGCACCTTCATTAGAGGTGCTTTGTCCAGGCTATTACAATCTGAATATTTCAACCAGAAGTATTTACAGAAAAGGAAGAAAACTGAGTAAATACAAATCTGAGGAAAGTGGTTAAATTCATATGCATATTAAAATTCCAGACTTTCAAAATATATAAAGCTCTGGTACCCGAGGCTGCCCTATGCGCACTACATTGCATAGCCTCATGTAAGTGTTTTTCAATAGCTTAATTCTTTGGAAAGATGCAGTTGTAGACACACCAGTGATACTCAGATCACCAGGGGTGCAGGAGCCAAAGAGCCATAGTAGTGCAAAGTTATTGTTTCATTTACTGTATATTCATATTTAAACAGTAGGCGGGGAAATATTTAGTTTTTATTTATATTAGTCTCATAGCAAAAGGACTGACCAAATATTTTTATTTTATCAACTACAGTTAAATCACAAAGAGCCACAGGGGAGACAAAGATTTAGCTTATTTTAGTACAGTACCTTAAGCTAATCTGAAGGAAAATGGGAGTGAAGTTCAGTTGAACCTGTGCCTGTTTTGCACCTTAGTACTAAAGTAGTTTCACCCATTGCTTGTCTTAAATGCAGTCTCACTTATCTGTGCCTAGAAAGAAGACAGTTAAAACACTGTTTCTAATACTTACGTAGGGCACAGGGATGTGGCAAAGCCTCCATACGTTACTAGCAGTTGGCACATCTACGTTCTGCATCTACAACTGTGCCACTGAAGTCTAAGGGGTTTTTTTTTTGTTTAACTATTGTAAACTAGAAATAAAGACCCTGCTTATACTGCCACCTAGCATACCTCCAGCCAAACAAAGAGTTTCCTCTCCGGGCATTTAAAATCATTAGCTGCTATTGCCCAGCACTAACCTCTCTCACTTTTAAGTATGGTACACTGGACTTTCTAAAGCTTACATATTACGGAGTGATTTGTTTTTTAAAGTCACTTGCTGTACCTCTTACAAAATTCAGTATGGCATCCGTGACCATATATTGCTACATGCGTTGTCATTGTTTGTGCTGACATCTAAATGTTTAAGATGTCTGGGCTGCTTTAAACAAAAAAAGCTGCACTAGCATTTAGAACAGGGTGCTGTGTACTAGAGGTAGATTTAGATCAAAATTATCTCCAAGCATGGCTCCAGGTTTAGCTGTGTGACTTGTTAGCAGCTGGTAACAGAGCTTTTAAATTTTTAAGCTCCAGCTCAGGAAAACTTGTCACTACCTACATTTCCAGTGCTGCAATAAAGTTAATCTGGCAGCATTACTATGCGCATGTAGGGCCTAGAGTCCAGTTTTCACTGGGGTTTAAGAGCAAAAGGGTAAAGCAGCATTATTGGGGGTGCAGGTAAGTCTTATACTGGGTCAGCCCAGTGGTCCAGCAAGCCTGTCTTCTGACAGTGCCCAATGCTTCAGAGGGCCTGAACAGAGCAAGCAAGCAATGAGTGACCCATCTCTTTTTTTGCTTGTGGCAAAACGAGGCTAGGGACACACAGAATATGCCATTGATGGACCTATTCTCCATGAATGTATCATGTTCTTCCTTTGAACCCTGTTAGCATTGTTTTGGCGGTCACAATGTACGTTCCATAGCTTGATTCTGAGTCGTGTGAAGAATAACTTGCTTTTCTTTAAACGTGCTGCCTATTAATTTCATTGGGGGTCCCCTCGGTTACGTGAAGGAATAAACAACACTTCCTTTTCTCAACCCCATTCATGATTTATCATATGCGCCTCGTAGCTGTCTGCTTTCTTTACTGAACAGTCCCCCTCTTTTTAATCTCTCCTCCTAGGAAGCTGTTCCATACCCCTAATTGTTTTTGTTGCCATTCACTGTACCTTTTCCAATTCTAATATCTCTTTTTTTGCAATGGGGTGACCAGCCCTGCATGCAGTATTCAAGATGTGGGCATGCCATAAATTGATATAGTGGCATTATCTATTCCTTTCCTCAGACATTGAAAACAGCTGCTCACTGTACAGTAGCAGTCAAAAAAAGCCAACCAAACAATCCATCTAAGGTCTCTGGTAACAGCTAATGTTGTGTGTAGAGATGGGCGTATATTTCCCAATTTCATCTGCCATTTTTGTTGTGTAGATCAGTAAAAGCCCTTTGTAACTCTTCACTGTCTGATCTGCAAATTTTGTCACCTCATTGTTCATGTTGGAATGGTCCCCATACAGCTCCCTGGGAGACACCACTCTTTACCTTGCTCCTTTCTGAAAATTAGCCATTTATTCCTACCCTTTGGTTCTGTGTTTTAACCAGTTATTGATCCACTAGGGGCCCTTCCCTCTTATCCCATGACACTCTTGTGAGTCTTTTGGTGAAGGACCTTGTTAAAGTATTTTATCAACTGGCTCACCCTCAAAGAATTCCAGTAGATTGGGGAGGTCTCATTTCCTGTTACAAAAGCCCTGTTGACTCTTCTGTAACAGCTTGTGTTTATCTGTGTGTCTGCTAATTTTGTTCTTTTCTGTAGTTTCACTCAGTTTGTCTGGTACTGAAGTTAGTCTTTCCAGCCTGTAATTGCCTGGCTCACCACTGCAGCCTTTTAAAAAAAATGTTTGTCACATTAGCTAGCCTCAAGTCAGCTGGTACAGACGCTGATTTAAGTAGGTTACATACCACCCTTCGCAATTTCCTATTTGAGTTCCTTCACAACTCTTCACTGAATGCCTGCTGTGCCTGCTGACTTATTACTGTTTAATTTATCACTTTGTTCCAGAAAACCTCCTCTCTTGCCACTTCATGCTGGGGCAGTTCCTCAGCATTGTCACCAATTGCTCACATCCGTAAAGACTGAGTCAAAGGAGTCACTTAGCTTCTTGACAAGAGCCTTCTCTTCTTCGTGTGCTCCTTTAATGCCTTGCTCCTCCAGTCTTCCTGATTCTGATGTTCTTAAACTCTGGCAAGTTAACAGTCAAAAAAAGAATTTGAAACACACAGCAAAAAAAGTTTAGGTTCCTTTATGTTCTCCTCAGCAGGATTTGACTTCCAATTTTTAAAGGGTGCCTTTTTGCTTTTTATCACTTTTACTTTGTTGGTCCTCTTACTGTTTTTTCTGAGTTTGGTGCCACACGCATGGTGTTTTAAAAAAGTTTCCATGGCCCTTGCACACAATTCACTTTTATCGCTGTACCTTTTAATTTCCATTTAACTAGCTTCCTTATTTTTTATGTAATTCCCTTTTCTAAAGTTAAATGCTACTGTGGTGGGCTTCTTTGTGTGTCTCCCCCAACATTGTTAAATTTATATTATGGTTGCTCTCAGCAAACCTTTCACCTCTTTGACCAAAGCATGTGCTCAGTTTAGGACTAAATCAACACTTGCCTCTCCCCTTCTGGGTTCCAGAACTAGCTGCTCAAGGAAGCAGTCATTTGTGGTGTCAGAAAACTGTGTCTTTGACCTGTACCCAGTCAACGTGGGGACAGTTGAAGTCTTCCATTATTACTCAGTTTTCTATTTTTATAATCTCTCCCCCAGAGCATTTCACAGTCACCACCTTGGTCAGGTAGGAAGTAAGATTATAGCAATAGGAATATATTATTATTGAAGCATAGAATTTCTATCCCTGTTACAGTTTGCTTCATTTAAGATTTTTATTGTATTTGCCTCTATGCTTTCTTGCACATGCACCACCACTAGGCCCCCATCCATCAGCACTACTTAGTCCAGGGGTGGGCAAATGTTTTGGGCCAAGGGCCACATCTGGGTGGGGAAAGTGTATGTAGGACCAGGGCAGGGGAATATGAGGAGGTTGGGGTGTAGGACAGGTGTGGGGGCTCAGGACAGGGAGTTGGAGTGCAGGAGGGCTCCGGCCCGGCGCCACTTACCTGAAGCAGCTCTGCCCACTACCCTTGCCATGCCTCCAGGAAGTTCTCATTGGCCACAGTTCCCTATTCCCAGCCAATGGGAGCTGCAGGGGGCAGTGCCTGGAGGCAAGGGCAACACACTAAGCCCTCTACTGCTCCCGCAGGGACTTGATGCCAGCCACTTCTGAGAGCAGCACCATCGCAGGCAATGCCCCAGGCTGGATCCACCCTGCAGGCCGTAGTTTGCCTGCACCATACTTAGGCTTTCATTCCTATATATTTTGTACCCTCATATTACTGTGACCCATTGATTAGACATCACAGAAACTTGGTGGAAGGATAACAATCTATCACTCTCCTCATTTAATACCAGACACAAGTTCATCTTAGCTTAGTATTTACACTTACAGCATTTAGATACAAGCAGTCACATTTTAGCTGTCAGCCCTTATGTGATGTAATTGAAGGGGACTCTTCCATTTGACTGTCTCTTCACTTCCTACCTGTGCTTTACTGCTCTAGTTATGGTCAACCACACTGGCTCAGAGCCACTAACTGATTTGCCTACTGTCCAGATATCCCAGCTCTTATCTAGCACTAAGAAAGCTAGTAGTGATTCAGAACTTCTACTAGGTGTTGGTAAGACACTGATAACATTCACACCACCCTCCGTGTGTAAGGATGTAACATTGCATTGCATATACCTAAGCAACTCTTTAATCACAAATGCAACTGCGAATAAGTTACAAGACATCATAAATCCAGGGCAAGTTAGTTTCACAGGAACAATTAACAAAAGACTCAACCCCCACTCCACAGCTGAATAAAAGATTTAACCCTAGGAGTAGCACCTTAATTATCTGTGTACACACACTTTTTGGCTTTCATGATGAGCAGCTTATTAAATGTACAAAAGGAATGTTTAACCATGATTGCAGTTCAGTAAACAAGCACAATGCCTATGATTGAGCTCAAGTGACTTAAGTTGAAGGTTACATTAAAAAACCAGTTTCTGCTAGGCCAGTCACATAATTTCTGCTGAGAATTTAGCTTGGCTTATGGCCTTTAGTTAACAATTGAAATGTATTCCTAAAGCTTCAACATGGGGAAAGTAGGCAACGCTCTCAAATGCAGGAACTCTACCCATAACATTAAACAACCACCCCCGCCAGATTTGGTTTCCTATTATGTAAAAAGGAAGTATGAAGAGTTAACAGCATACGCTAAAAAGTATTTAGCTGCCTCTAGTAAAAGGCATAGGTTTTCAGCCCTATTTTCAACTGTAAAGAGGTTAAAATTAACTTCACATCTCCACCACCTTATTCAATAAAAAGAAATTTCAAGAGACATAATGCTCTACAATGCATAAAAGTCTACATCTTATAAAATACTTAATGCGTATTTGGAAAAATACCATGTTCTTAGTTTAATAATTTACTTTATAACTATAATTTTGAACCAGCATATTTTGTCTTTCCTGGATGTAACAATTGCATTTTATAGCTTTGTATATATACACATTTGACCTTTTAGCTACCTGTGCAGCCAGTTCAAGAACAGCTTCCTGAAACTGGGGGGGGGGGGGGGGGGGAGGGAAGCAGCTTTATAAAATTACTATTTTACATTACATTTATATGCCATTACAAATTACTTCTTGGTTTATTAGTTTTAAAATATAGGCAAGTCTCTTGAGTCTGTAGCTTTTAAAATGATAGCAGAGGAGCAGTTCATTCCTCAGCACCAGCCTCTGTTTAGAACCAGGTGCTTTAGATTTTCGTTTCCTTTGTGTCATTACTGAGAGGTTTGAAGGAGTCTTTTATCCTCATCAGTTCTGCAGCACACATATGACCAAAAACCCTGTTGTACCATTCTGTTGTTCGTCCCCTGTAAACCAAGAAGTCAATATATTAGTAGCCCTTAAAAGATATTTAAACAGGACGAAGCAATTCATTTTCTTTCTGTTCACTACCTTCTTTATTTATAAGCACATACACACCTAATCGTTATTAATCATTTGTACTGCAGTAGTGCCTACATGCCCTCACCCTCACTGTATGTGTGTACATACAAAAGGCCAACTCCTCCCTGTAAAATAGCCTAAAGAGTAGTTTGGCTAGGTCTGGGAAAGAGGGGGTTTTAATGCAAAAATGCCCTAATTCCAGTGGAGAAATATTAGAAGAGGTTCATTTTCTTACCACACCTAGGTTATAGTAGAATTTTTGACTGGTCATTGTGGTGTTAGACATTAATGACATTTTGCTAACTGCTGCAAATCTCTTTCCAGTGGGTGCTGGGGGTATCTCCATCAAACCTTCCCAAATGAGCCATCATTTCTGCTCTTCCTCCAAGAAACAAAGTTTTTGTAGATGTTGGTAATATTTAATAATCTTTAATTCAGGTGCCATGGTCTACTATTTCAGAAGTAACTAATGGCCTTTGGGTGCGCACCATGATGTGTCAGAAAGTGTTGAGCATCCATTCTCTAAGCCATCAAGGCTTAAGGTGTTTTACGCTGAGCACCCACTTGCAGAGGGAGCGGCTATCACTAGTCACTTTTTGACAATGTAAGTGTGTTGCCATTATTATAGTGCTGCAGGTAACAGATAAACCACAAAAAAACTAAGCAAAACCTCAGTCCTCCACCTACAGTAGATCCACCATGCCTTAGCCTAGATCAGAGATGTAGCTCACACTCCAATGCATAGGATCAGGACATCTGGCAGACATATGTCAGCTGTCATTTAGGACATCAGAGCTAGGTGCCAAATCCTCAGATGCTGACAGCTGTAATTCCTGCTGAAGTCACTGATATTTCAAAGGAAGATACTCGCTCAGCACCTCTTGGTATTTAGACCCTCATAATTCAGCCACATGGATTCCTGTGATGTTGAATGTTCAGCAGTGCGTAAATAGCTAAATACTATTAGCATTCACACCCTGGGGTCTCTCTGGGAACATGCCATTTAGGAAACAAACTCCTGATGAGGAAGGCCCAAAAATTTAAAGCAAAGTGCATTAAGGAATTCCTTTCCAGTCACCTTTTCCCCCCTGATCACCTCACTCTCTG
Organism: Lepidochelys kempii; assembly: GCF_965140285.1. NCBI lineage: Eukaryota > Metazoa > Chordata > Testudines > Cheloniidae > Lepidochelys > Lepidochelys kempii. Next base: position 29,448,980 of record NC_136387.1, read on the forward strand.
CCCTAAACTTGTAACTGAATCACTTATACAGTGACTCCTCTGCTTACTCAAACTAGGTTTATCCAAATGGTGTCCTCATTAAGGCAAGTAATTGCAAAGTAATTAGATATTTACACAGTGATTGCAGCCATTCCCCAAGAGAGATCCACTTGTTTTTCTGTTCAGTGACATTGGTGGCTATTTCACAGCGTGATGGAGACTGTTTAGCCAAAGTGGTGCCACTTTACTTGGGACTCTCAATTAACTAAAACCTAAAGGGGTGAAACAAAATGTAGCAATTCAAGTCCACTGGACATTTCACAGTATCCTCAAAGTTGGCTCAAATTTCTGGAAGCTTTTCAGAGCTCAGATGGGAGGAGAGTCATGCACAGAGGGTAAAGCACACATGAAAAAGAGAGACTACGGTATAACACTGTGCCTCAAATGTTTTTAAAAATTGAGACATGAAATTTGAAGTTGACCCTTCCATCTCTCCAGCAAGACCTTACAGAATAAGTCACATTTTTTGGCAGCATTGGGGTTACTAGAATTCACTGTTCTTATGAGTGAAATCTAACTTTCCTCCAACATCATAGGACTTGAGTCTCTTCCACCAGCTTATTTATTTTGAAACACCATGGAGAAAAAAATCCCTCTACACATAATACCCCATTAGCCTGCCTTTGATTAAACTGTGTACTATATCCCCCTCTACAGGTCAGAAGCAAAGCATATCCTGCAAAACAACTACTTTGTGCATGATTGAAGCTCCCACTTAACCAAACATTCTGCATGTGCCCCAAGATGTTAAAATATTGGGGGTTAACCTGTACCTGTTTGTTGTTTTAGGGAGAAAGATTAACAAGAGTTATCCTGGTTTATAGAAATCTAGCTAACATGCAGCCCCCCTTTGTAACTTACGAGAATGTGCATTGGCTCCACCAGCAGAGAATGTGAAGCAGTCATCTTTCCCAGCTTCTAGATATTCAGCATTGGATTATACCAGTTGCTTGCTGTTTTCTACCTCTCTCCCCGTAAACCCACACAGATCATTGCAGCCACAAATAGGGCAGAACTATTATAAATAGCTCTCTAACAGCACACAACACTGTGCGACAGCTTCAAGACAGGATGTGATGAATAGTTCTAGTACTCATTGTTTGAGGCAATTAAGATAAAATTCACAGTAAAAAAAAAATCTCAGTAAAAGATTATGTGGGGTGTTAAATACCATCTGTCCCAATACCAAATAGTTTTGTTTTTGATACTCTGGGGGAACAGAATACTTCTCTACAGCGAGCACAAACTCAAACCTGTGGTAGACAACCCCACTTGGCAAAGATGTCTATGTGAATACACAAAATAAATCAACAGGCACTTCTTATCCAAAGACTTCAAAGTGTTTTTACTCAGGTGAGGAAGTAGCATTATCCTAATTTCACAAGGGGGAACTTTTACAAGGAAGAGAGGTTTGCCCTAGATCATCCAGCAAGTTAGCAGAGCCAGGAATCGAGCCCAGACCGCAGCCTCGGGCCCTCTCCACTTGAGTGCTAAGTATTATTTTATGTTAATTTCCTCTACGTTACTGTAGAATGTGTGTGACAGAACATACTGGTGGCTGGAAAGGTATGCTCAGGACCCAGCAGCTCCATAGGGCTAAGGTAAAGAAGCATAAACTAAAATGATACCTCGTGTCTGTCCGGCAGACGTGAGTCACTTTGGATTTCTGGGAGCCAGCTGGTTCTATGAGATACTGACACAAAAGGACATGGGCCAAAATCCCATGCAGAGTAGCTCCTTCACTGTCAACTGAAGTAGCTGCCAAAATACAGGTGCCACTCTGGGGATCAGTCCTCCAAGTCCTAGAACAAAGAAGGACATTTTTAGGATGTTTCGCACAGGATGTTTTCACATGGCTGGACAATCGGATGTTCTGCCTGTGGCGTAAAGCAATATTCTGACGGGCAGAGACCAATTCAGTTAATGCACGACATGAATAAAAATCTTTTCCAGGCCTCAATCCATATGGAGGAGGCTTACAAATCCTGCCATAAATGATCTATTATTTGTGTTGCACTAGCACCTACAGGTCATGGATGAGGGTTCCTTTGTCCAAGGCACTGTTCAAATGCATAATAAAGACAGTCCCTGCCCGAACAGTTTACAATCCATATAGAAGAGACATACAGAGGAGCTAACTAAGTCCTAATCTACACTACACACTTACGTTAATATATTGCTCAGGGGTGTGGAAAATCCATACCCCTGAGTTACATAGTTATAATTGACCTACCCCCCTGTATAGACAGCGCTATGTCAATGGGAGGGCTCCTGTCAACATAACTACCGCCTCTCTGGGAGGTGGATAACGTACGCCCACAGAAAAAGCGATCATGTCGGCGTAGGTAGCATCTTCAGTAAGTGTTACAGCGGCGCAGTTGCACTGATAACCAGAGTCCTGCACACACATGAAACGACACTACACATGAGCACAACGATCTGCTCAAGTAGATCCAGGAGCCTAAATCACCTGAGCAGATCTCAATCAATCAATCCAAGTCTCCCGCCTATACCTTCTTAGGAAGAAAGAGTGATAGAATAGGATCTATTCATTGTCATAGCGGGCTAGAATTTACATTTTTCCCAGACACAAACCAAGGTTTCTCGCACTGGGAGATAATACAGCTACGACAACAAACGTTTGCAGTTGTGCTATAATTTTTAGAAGAAAAGAGGCAGGAATGTGGCAACAATTTCTGAATCTCATCAGTGTAAGCCTCTTACCGAGTCTGTAAGCTCTTTGGGGAAGACTGTTATTGTCATATGTGGCACATTTGCCTGGCAAATGAGGGCTCTAGGCATTACCGCAGTATACACTGTATCACAATAATGTACAATCAGATTGGTGGTTAGTTACTCAGTAGTTATCCTGAAACCACAGGGAACTGCACCCCTTTTTGATTGACGTGGAACTGGAACAACCCAGCATCAAATGCTGGGAAGCAACACGCACCAAAGTTGGGCTATAAATTGTGTTTGGGAAACCAACGAGAAAAGTCAAATCATTTCCTTACCTCAAAACCACATACTCCCGTGGCAGGAGGGGTGACATGCTTTCTCTTGTATAGTGATAAACATCTGTTTCATCATCCCAGGTCTCTAGTATTTTAGCCTGCTGCAGACTTGGGTCCCACAGATGCTGCTCTGTCAGTATGCGCTGGAGGATTACTTTAGAAGTGGCATCGATTTCAGTGGATGCCTTCCATAAGCGGACATGGTAGTTATCTTCCACCTTAGAAGACAATTAATGGACACTAGTAGTCTACTAGGAGTAGATTTAGTGATCCGTTCCACCACTCCCTCCCTCCAGCAGAAATCTACACAGCCTTTCAACAAGGTGTGTGTTATAGAAGAATGGTTCTAGGAGACAAAGTGTAGTAAAGGGGGCTTTATAATATGAATAAACTGCCCAGTCAGCATGGATTATGAGTACTCATGTTTCTGGTATCTACAATGAACTTAACTTATCTGGTATCTTAACTTTCTCCTACAAGATGGATATCTTGCCCAGATAAGGGTGTGCCATAGATGAAGGGCGTGCAAGTCACAAGTGGGCAACTCAACTTTGATTAATACTAGACTATAAATAAAAGGCACCAGAGAGTTGCTGCTAGCTCGAAAGGGCTCTGGGGCATTTCCTGAATGGATGTTAGGCAGAAACACAGCTAGTTTCAGCACACCCACAAGCTCAGAAAGGTGCATAATTATTAACTTCCATCTTTGCTAACACCCCAGCATCAGATTTACCTTTTTATTCGCCAATTCCACACGTTCCAAGTTTGAACAAGTAACCCAGCTCTTGAACTTTTCCTTGGCATCTCGCAGCAAGTCCTGCATGGAGTTCTCAAGGGAAATCAGCATGGAGTGCCTCATTGAGGCGGTCTGATTAGAAGTCCTTTCACTCAAGCCATTCTGTTCATATAAGTCATCACAACACTGATCCAGGCAATAGTCGGGCATCTGCAAGGGGAGGGGATGTTGGATTCTAAGCACAGTTCCATTACATTTATTCTTACACTGGGAGAAAAATCTACTAGGATAATGATCCTTAAGTGAATGTGAACTCACTACTGGAGACTCTTTATGTAAAAGTTACAAGCGCAAAAGCAAGTGCCAATGAATATTCTAAAGCGTTCCTTGGAAGAGCTGGACTTGCTAATGCGGCGAGACTGTGAATGAATGATCAGCAATCAGGAGCAGCCCAACACATTTTATAGCACTAGATGTGAAAATAAAAACCACCGCCCTGAGCAATAGGAAAGCTAGTTTAAGGAATGACCTCCTCTCTCAGAGTTGGAGCACTGTAGTGGGATTCCTACATTAAACCCCTTGCTCTTTCACCACTTCAGTGTGCAATGTGGGGTTAGTTGCTTCACACCCATCTGTGTTGAGGCTTTAACTATACTATTTTATCTCAGGAAATCAAATGACTAAGTCCCATTAAAAGTGTATTCTGTCTATAAATGTGTTTAAAAACGCTGCTTATTAAATCCCAACACCTCTAAGAAGAATTTATATTAATTCTGCAGAGACAGAAACAGAGGTAAAGGAGCACGGCTTGCTTTTCTGTGGGTTAGGCTATCTAGATCAATTTCAGATGAAAGCCACAGCCTCAAATGTTCCAGGTAGGGAGGTTACAGCATTTTCTGGCTCATACCAAGAGACAGAGTAAGGTTCAGACAGGAATTTCCATTTCTCAGCAGCAGTTCCTGGCTTACTGACAACAAGGTAGAGATGACTGATCGGAGATGAGATACACCATCTCCTTTGCATGTACACAACTTGCCTGATCTTACAGAGCATGCCTGGGGAACTGCTTACATCTTTTATACTACGCTGGCCCAGGCTGTGGAGCCAGCCATCACACTGATTATTGTGGGGCCATTGGCTGCATAGGAGGGAGGACAGGCCTGCCTACTAGGGAGAAAGAAAAGGAGTACCTGTGGCACCTAGTCTCTAAGGTGCCACAAGTACTCTTTTTCTTTCTGCGGATACAGACCAACACGGCTGCTACTCTGAAACCTACTAGGGAGAGTATACACAAAAGAGAGTTTTCAGAGTAGCAGCCGTGTTAGTCTGTATCCACAAAAAGAACAGGAGTACTTGTGGCACCTTAGAGACTAACAAATATATTAGAGCATAAGCTTTCGTGAGCTACAGCTCACTTCATCGGATGCATACTGTGGAAAGCTTATGCTCAGATAAATTTGTTAGTCTCTAAGGTGTCACAAGTACTCCTTTTCTTTTCACAAAAAGAGAGTGAAAGAGTATTCCAAGGTCTCATTAAAAAGTACAGCCAACTCCATCACCACAAGAGACTGACTTAATGGGCTGAGAATTCTTCTCTGATAAGGAAGCCTCTCCCGCAATGAAAGAGTTTGGCCAGTCTGGGAGAAGCTGTGATATGGTTAATGGAAGAGTGCAGAGGGTTGCAGGTATGCTTGCATAGGGAGACAGAGCTCTTCTCCAGAGCAAACAACGCACAACACTTCATTAGTGTCCCGCTCTATGGAGTCTCCCAAGCTGCTTTGCAAAATTGACCTAGCTTCTCAGCAAGTGAGCTATTATCCCCATTTTACAGACACAATAATTATAGGCTCCTCAGTGGTAGCGACACGGCTGCAAATCTGTCAGAGGCACATCCCGCACCACTGCAAAAAGGGGTTTGCTTGAGTGGGGCTTACCAGGCCCCTCTGAAACTGGCAGAGTGCATCTACATTGGGGGTTTGCATCTGTAGCTACCCCAGCCCAGGCCCATGTGACTTGCCCTATGTGGCACAGCCAGTGGCAAGGCCGGGAACAAAACCCTGAACTTTCACTACTCCTTTCGTTTATATATGTTATGCACCAGAATCTGTTGCAGGAGGTGATGGCTCTTCTTTTCCACCCTGTTCTTTGCAGCTTCTTCCCCCACCCCCCCATTCCTTTTCTATGCCCCCTCCCCACCCCCATACTGCAACATTTCTTTCCCATGCTCACCCTTCAAATACAGGCCAACACTGAACCTGGATGCCTAAGCCAAGGGAGAAGAAAAGGAGGACTTGTGGCACCTTAGAGACTAACCAATTTATTTGAGCATAAGCTTTCGTGAGCTACAGCTCACTTCATCGGATGAAATAAATTGGTTAGTCTCTAAGGTGCCACAAGTACTCCTTTTCTTTTTGCGAATACAGACTAACATGGCTGTTACTCTGAAATAAGCCAAGGGAGGAGGCTGGAGGGACTGGAACATCCCACCCTCCTTGCCTGTGAAGGTATTTTGGAAAGCTCCAATGGCCCTCCATGAAGCTGAAGTTTTTTCAACGGGCCATTTCAGCACCAAGGTGGAAGGGACAGCCTGGCACCAATTAACAGACATGTGAATGCTGCCAAGGGGAGTGGCAGAAGTGCCTGGATGCCAGACTGATTCTTGATCCTTATCCAGCTCTTGCCTCAACAGCGTAATTGCAGACTCCCACGTGCAGGTCAGTTAGCTTGCTGGAGGGAGCTAACCAACTGACAGCAGCCTTCACAGGAAGAGGAAAAATGAGGGAGGAGAGTATGCAATTAGCTGCCTTCCCCAAGGGCTCCAGCGAGGGGGAACGTGCACATTCCCCCTTGTGAAGGATGTTTTAAATCACTCTGGGATGGTGAGTTCCCTTGGTTACACGCTTATCATTAGAGCCCTGCATCCCACAGATAGAAGGGGCTGCTCACTGCCTGCACGTAGGCTACACTCAGCTCAGGGTTGTAGAGATGCCCTACCTGAGTCAGTTAAATGCTGGATATAGAGGATTCCTGGAGGCATACGCCCGTGGGGTAAGCATTGCCAGGTGAGGTTGCCAAGTTATTTCTATCTCTAACTGGTAATACATTTAGAAACGCTGTCCTAAGCCAAGCCAGCTGAAAAAAACAACTGCACAGAAATGGGACATCTTAAATAAACTCGGAGTTGGGTCTTAAAAAGAATCCTGGTTCTGAGCTCTCAATACAGTGGGGCTGAACCAAAACCCAAACCCCACCTCAACCTCTGTGGCTCGGGCCCACCCCCCGAAGCACACAGATATATCCAGAGCCTCGGAGGACTGGGTTTAATCACAGGAAGAAAGAAACGGCAGAATCACATTTTGCCATCCAAGTACTGTACAGCAGATACAATGACCTCGACAACAGAATTCTCCCTGTATTAAGGTCAGTAGGACACAGATACCACACCAAAGCATTAGGAATTGCAAGCAGAAGAAAGAGCAACAGGATAGTTTCCCTGGGCCAAGTTATGACTCACTTTCATCCTCAATAAAAAAAACAAACCTTCAGGGTTTGCTTCAGGGGTTGTTTGGATTATTTTAAATTGTATTCAAGAAACAACAGAAGGACATTTACTCTTGCCAATAGGCAGCAAAGAACTTGCAGGCATGTCCAGTTTAAGCTTCAGGGCTGGAGAATCCTACTGGCATATTCACTTTTCTAATGAACATGATGGACACTTTCCGTAACGTTGTAACATAGGGGGTGTTATAGCAAGAGACATACCTGGAAGAGTCTGTTGCACTCCATTATCATGTGGGCCAAGCCTTGGGTGGCTGCCAGATTTTCGCTCAAATCTCTCTGGTCTGGTTTTCCCAGGCTGTACTTCCTCTGGCTGGACCTAGAGAGAGGGTTAACAAGGATTTTTTTTAAAGGCACAGCAGACTAAATAAAAAAAATTTAAAAAGAGGTGAAACACATCATCATCAGCCTGGAAGCTCTAGGGAATTTCCTCATTTACTCTGGTTTCTGAATTTCTGTGTTACAATGAGTTCTGTACACAAACAGCTTCACTAGACAAGTCTTCTGTCATCACTTTCACATGGACAACATTGTGAAAGCTACAGTAATCTTGAAAGTAAGCTGCATAGAAATGGTAGCCTTGAACCAAACTGCTGAGATACCAAGGTGCACTAGTGCTACTGAGGCTTACCAAAATTTTACAAGTAATACAATCTTTTACTGAACAGTAATTAGACAGGATTAGCCAAAGAAATTAATGAGCTCTCATTGATGTGTTCAGCATGAGTTAAGTGTTTAGTTATATCAGTCACCTATGTACTCTGTCTAAAGACTTTTTATAAAATCATCACAATCCTCAGAAGTGCTGCCATATTGCTATGTTTTGCTAACTCGTGTTACCAGCATTTTAGGCTCTTTCCAGACATAATCTTTATATGACACTAGTAACACTCACTCACAATAGCTTTATCTTGGAACATTCCTACTGAACAACTTTTAAAAAAGTGCGGGCAATAAGGACCCTTGACTATTCCTTAGAGCCTTTTAGAATATGTCCCTTTGAAGTCTGAATCCTAAAATAAAATATTAACTAATTATTTGAACTTAAGATTCAAAGCACCCTTGTTTCTAAAATGATTTTAGGCTCCTTGCTGTTGCAATGTAGAGTTAAAAGTAAATCCAAATGGTACAAACCACTAAACTATGAGTCTCAATCTCCCAAACATTACAGATTGCTTAATTCTGGTCAGGATTTGCAATTGAAAAGCTATCAATCACTCTGCCACATTCCTGGCTCCACTCACGTCTTCTCTGACTATGATCAGCAGCCCTGTCATTGTTTCAGCTTCAGTGTTAGCTCTTCCCAGCAAGAGCTGAGCATCACAGGACTTGTTTTACAGGCAGATATGCATCTTGAGATGCTTTGTGCTTCTTAAAAGCAAATTCTTCACATTTTTCATCTCTATTTACTTTTCTCAGAGAGTGTCATTAAATCTGAAATGCACAAATACCATGTATGTGATATGCTTCCTCACCTAAATGGAACGTAATATCCTTATCATTAGATTGCATAAGATGAAGAAGCATCTGCTTTGACAAGGGCATGATGTTTTTGTCAAAAGAAAACAGCCCTTTCCTGCCTCGAAACAAGTTTATCCACAAGCACAGCCATACTGTATAGGAAACAAACAAGAACTTGCATTGAGGCTAGACTAGATCCTGAATGAGCATTCTCAGAGGTTACTGTACTGATTCTACCTAGAAGAACCTCCATCACTGCATAAACTGCCAGTAAATGTTACACAATTAGGATATTTTAGAGTAGCAGCCGTGTTAGTCTGTATCCGCAAAAAGAAAAGGAGTACTTGTGGCACTTTAGAGACTAACAAATTTATTTGAGCATAAGCTTTCGTGAGCGACAGCTCACTTCATCGGATATTGTTGCTTATTAAAATTAAAATCACTCAGTCCCCCTGGCATCCTTATCACCAAACAGAATTAGTACCTGAGATAGCTACGAGCTGGAAACTAGCTGCAGGAGCTTGAATGTGCAGCTGGGTTTTTACATGTAAATACTAACAGGAGTTAGGAAGCCCACTCCTACCCACTTCTGTGGAATACAGCCATCTCTATTGCATGTTACCTGAGTGCAAGCAGAATTGACTAACCAATTTATTTGAGCATAAGCTTTCGTGAGCAGCAAACTTCGTCAGGAAGACTATTCTGACCCCTCTCTTCATAAGGCACAGACGGAGTGGGTTTTTTGCTATATCCTTTGGTGTAGATATTGGGAGAAATCTAATCTGAGTGAGCAGCTCACGAAAGCTTATGCTCAAATAAATTGGTTAGTCGCTAAGGTGCCACAAGTACTCCTTTTCTTTTTGTTAAATGAGAGTTTTTCTGTGCCATGTTGACTGTATAAATAAAATGAGCCAAAATGTACCTTGCCTGTTCAAAAAAAAAAAAAAAATCTGGAAGTGCTCCAGATTTGTCCCATATGTGACAGCCCTGTCCTTAGGGGAGATGAGAATACATCACCCTCCTGCTCTTCTGGCTCCCTGTCAAATACGAGATCAATTTTAAGGTCCTGTTCTTCAAAGCCCTAAGTAGTCTGGGCCCTAGTTATCTCTGAGCATCATACGCTAAGACAACTCTCCTCTTTGTGGATGCACAAAGTGTTAGTTAACACGGGCCTCGCATATAATTCTGAAGGTGGCAAGATCTATCATTTGCATTAGCTTAGCCTGATTCCACTACAAAAAACTCAGATTAGATTTCTCCCAATATCTACACCAAAGGAGATAGCAAAAAACCCACTCCGTCTGTGCCTTATGAAGAGAGGGGTCAGAATAGTCTTCCTGACGAAGTTTGCTTTTTATAATTCTGCTTGCACTCAGGTAACATGCAATAGAGATGGCTGTATTCCACAGAAGTGGGTAGGAGTGGGCTTCCTAACTCCTGTTAGTATTTACATGTAAAAACCCAGCTGCACATTCAAGCTCCTGCAGCTAGTTTCCAGCTCGTAGCTATCTCAGGTACTAATTCTGTTTGGTGATAAGGATGCCAGGGGGACTGAGTGATTTTAATTTTAATAAGCAACAATATCCGATGAAGTGAGCTGTCGCTCACGAAAGCTTATGCTCAAATAAATTTGTTAGTCTCTAAGGTGCCACAAGTACTCCTTTTCTTTTTGCGGATACAGACTAACACGGCTGTTACTCTGAAACCTCTCATTTAACAGTTCAGCTGTTACGACGATACCTAGATGATGATGAACTCTCTCGCCTTAAAGTATTGAGATGAAACAAGGATGGCGCGAGACAGACTGCAATGTTGGTCGGAGTCATCTGGTTTTCCTCAACAAAAGCAACTACTTCTCGGAGAAAGAAGAGAAGGATTTTCAGAGCTTCCCGGTTTTCGTCTGGGAGCAGAAGAATGGCAGCCTGGACTGCATGAAACTGTTGATCCTTTGGCAAATCTGAAGATAGAAGAATTAGGAAACTCATGAGAGAGTTTGATAAGATAAAACATTAAATAAAAGAACGAACACAATATCCCCTAAATAGGGCATCAATTCCATACATCAGTTCTCCCATTACTCAGGATCATAGAACAGTCCTCAGAGATGGCAAAGACCCTAAAAGCCACCATTCCGGGTGTCGACACATCTATTTGCACCAGTTTAGTAAAGCCAGTTAATTTAAGCCTCCACAAGAGGTGTACAAAGTGGTTTATTTCAGCTGGTCTTAAAGCTCTTCCTGATAGCCTTATTTCAGTTTCTTAAGTCTGTTTAAAATCCAGATAAGGGCTTGTCTATACCTGGAGTTATTCAAAGACAGTTATTCCTGAATAACTCCCTGTTCAGCCATACTTACTCCAGAAGCAGAGTGCCCACTGGGGTAGGCTAAACAGGAACAACTGTTTACTTTAAAAACAGCTTTTTTTATTTAAAATCTTTATTTTAAATTTTAAAAAAAAAATCTTTACCCAGAGATTAGGATATTATTCCATATTCTACAGACAGGAAATAACAAGCAACTAGGACTCCTGTAGTCAAGGCTTTGCCTCCAGGCAGCAGGACACATGTTCCTCGTGTCAAAGTAAAGTAATGTAATGTAACAAAACTCAAGATTTAATCTTTTTAGAAAGCTTGTGCTTATTTAAGGTTTAAATGCCTTTTCCAGGTTACAGAAAAGATTGTCATTAAAAAACCTTGAGGCACCAACATCACATGCCTCCAGAATAAGTTCTTGCTGCATCGCTGTATCTCAAAAATAAATTCAATTAAAACAAACTATTGGAGACAGAACTAATTCCAAACAATTGCAAATGATGTAGTTTGCCTTATGGTTTATTCTTCTTTCAGACAATGTAGACTGGCTGACAGAAGACATAGGAATCAGCTGGTATTTCCAGTGAAAATGCCATACCAAAGAACCTGCACTCATGCTAAGAAGTACCTGATCTCAAGGTGCAGTCTTATTGAAATGAACAAGACTACTTGCATAGTCAGGTGCTCCTCAGTGAGAGTAACAGATTATGCCCTAATTTAATATACAGAAACAACCATTTAAAAATCAAGTCAGAACACCAACCACAGAGTACTGTTAAAGGGAATGTGTGTGACAGAGAGAGAGAACACACAAGGGTGAGGAAAAGAGATTATATTTGTCATATAATCGGAGACCAATATTTTCATATTGATTTTAGAAGCCCATCTTGAGACACACAGGATCTTATTTGAGAAGTGCTGAGCACCTGCAGCTCCCATTGACTTCAACTGGGCTTAAAGATGCTCAGAACTTCTGAAAAGTCACGCCCCCAGCAGCATAAATGTTGGATTCTCAAAATATGGAGCACACAAAATCAGACATGACTTTTGGCCTAAATGTCCAAGAAACTCAGAAAATTTAAAAAATTACATACACTGATAGATGTGGAGGAAGGATTCACAAAGCTTGCTAGTGAATATAGGCTCAGGAAGATCTCGGAAATACTGCTTTACCATATCTGCCACATCAAACGCCGACTGCCCTTCATAAGTTACATTGTTTGGGTCATTTTCATTCATTTCCCTTAAAGAAAGGATCCTAGATTTAACGCCTGATTTTCTGAACAGGCCAACCTATTAAGAGAACAGACAGACATAACCTAAGTCAGAATAAGCAATTTTTCTCCTTAACTCGGACACTGAAGTACTTATGATGGCTGTACATGCACACACTGTACATGGGACATGATTTTGCTCACAGGTACATTAAAATATATCCCCGGCATTGCTTTGAAAAGTCAGCTACTACCAATGCACTCTGATCTCTTTAGAAACAGCTTGGAAATTCCCTATTCTCCAGCTGAACCACACTGGAACTCTTGGTGCATCAGTTAACCCAAGAGTGAGAGTCCTCACTGAAGACTTTTCATGTAGGATTTTTTTTTTCCCTTTTAAATCAATTTGTATTGGCTCTCTCAGTTTATATCAACAGGATAAGATGTTAACACTAGGTCTGCAAGTTGCGAGTGCACTTTGGGTGTTGTGTATCAAAGAGAAAAGGGTTTATACAGAAGTATGAATTTAAATTAATACCTAGGTAACTGCATTAAGCACTGAGCTGGATATCCAACTGCATAAAGTTTCACATACCTATTATTTAGAGTTGGATGAAAACCAGAATTTCCATTTTGTGGAAAATTCCAATATTTCAAATAAGTTAATTTCAGTTTGGAATGAAAATTGGAAATTTTTTAATTTTCCATGAGACAAAAAATTCTGAAAAATTCAATTTGGATAATGTCAAAACATGTCATTTCAATATCATCATTTCAATTAATTTTGTTTCAACTTTTATAATATTAAAGTATTTAGTGTTATATATTTTAATATATAGTAAAGTTAATGTTTTAACATAATATAAAGTCAAAGCCAAATTAACCAAAGTGACACTATTGAAATGACATGTTTTGACATTGTCACGGAATATATATTCCATTTTTAACTGCAAGATATAAATTTGTACACTAACACCATAATATGTATTTAGATCATTTTTTCATTTGCATAATATTTGGTTATACATGTCTACACAAATCTGCAAATTAAACACTGTATTGACAGATCTTCCTTTAATATGCACACAATGACATACAAAGCAGCTCCCCACTTCAGCCAGTTTAGTTTTCAATGAAGACAGTCTTTATCCCAAATCCAGGACTCATGTAAAATGAGTTTTCTAAGTGAACTGAATCTTTTTTTAAAAAAACGAAAATAAAAAACCCACAACCCTCCATGGGTTTAAGTTATACGAGAAAAAGATTAATGAACCCTAACTAGATTTGTGATCCAAACAGTTGGAGAGAGATGGAAAACTTCTAACTTTACAAACTTTCCCTATCCATATTACAGAGGTATCGCAGCATATAGCATGTGGCTCATAATTGTGGGCACTAATCTGCAAATATCTTCAGAGCAGCGGATAAATGTAATCACAGCCCTATTATATGCCATGAAAAGATACAGCCCAATTCTTAGAGATGTAAAATGAGAATTCAGATGTTGCAATGCTTTCAGACTGTACAGAGCAGAGACAAAGGGTGCTACAGGTGTTAGATTTTGCTTTTTACCACTAAAGTACCATTAAAAGAAGGCAGTTTACCCACATTTGCCAAGTGAACGGAACAGCTGCAGGTGCTATAGACAAAGAACGACAGATAAATTTATACTGGGGTGGAAATAAGGTATCCACAAAAGGAGAACAATATCGCTATTCCATGCAGGGTGCCCACTCACGCCTGTTCAGACACCACCGTTAGAAGCCTTTGAGAGGAAAGAATGTCCTTGAAAGGGTTGACAAAGCAAAAGAAACTGGCGGTCAGCTCTCTACGGGCTCCAAGTTAAAAACATCCATGGAATGAAGGGTCACTCAAGTCATACTTAGGTTTGTTTTATATATATACCTGGTCAAGAAAGTGGCTTCTTAAGTACTCCATGGCCTGGATAATGCTCTTTGGAAGCGGATAGCTTGTTCGCTGAACATTTAGCAGTAATGGGACCCCAAATACATTTTTATCCTTATAGTCAGGGGCTTTGATTTTTCTAATGAACTTTGGAACAGTCCTGAAAACAAAAATAAATACATTCGAACCATTAGCTGCCCTTCCATTCAGGCAGTTTAGAGCAGGGGGCACTGGGAATCTCCCCTCCCCCCTCCAAAAAGCCCTCTCTTTATGCTGTGCACATTTAGGAAGGTGTGTGCCACCTCTGTTCCTTCCCCAAATGCTGCAGCCTTATTACACTCATGGCAGCACAAAGAAATCAACACTTAAAAATACAGCGACAGCCTAGGCTGTGTGTCAGAAGTCCCTTAAATTAGCAGGGTGCAGCTCCCATAAAGAAATCCTCATTTCAAGCTGAAACTCTTGCAGAATACACTCCCATCCTTATGAGAGAGAGGCAGGTTCCTCTGTTGTGTCCCTACATTCAGGAGTTAGAACCCTACATAAAGACGCAGAATTGTTATTGCCGATCACAATGGCAGGTGAATTTTTATTTATTTATTTAAGCTACAACCAGGAAAGAAGGGGTTGGAGTGGGTCTCTGTCCTAGACCCTAATTCCCTTTGTCTCAGAGAAGTTGTTTCAGAGAAAAGCCCTATGAACGGGCAACCTTTGGAAGAAAGCTTGGACTGTTATTTAAGTTATCAATAATGCCAAACTGCAGGAAAGGGTGACAGTCCGGGTGAAATCCTGGCCCCACTCAAATCAGTAGCAAAACTCCCATTGAGAGAGTGGGATCAGGATTTCACTCCAGATGTGCATACTCAGTTCAGAGCAGGGTAAGGTATCCACCTGCTTTTGCCAACTGTCATCTTTCCTGAAGTAGAATATGTTAACACAACAACTTACCAGTTCCAGCCCTGTTTACTGGAAGGAGAGTATTTGTCCATTAAAGCAGTGAGTTTCAACAAAGCAAGTTTCTGTATTCGGTTTAGGTGGGCTGCTGACTGGTTATCTATTTGTACAGAAAGGCTTTCCAAGTTTACAGTCTCCTCTGTAGACCACTGTCGCCTCTCATGTCTAAGGAGTAAACATTATTTAGGTTAAAGGAATGTTCTTATTGCTCATGTCAAGTCTCTGCCTAAAGCAATGGAACACCTATGGAACATTTTGTCCTATCAATCAATCACTTCAAAAGTGACCTTTTCCAAGCAGATTTTGGTTGCATTTTACATAAAAGGTCTAGGCTATGAGGTACTGCACCAGTGTGACCAGTTCAAATGAGAGAGAGGAATGAGCCACAAAGTTTGGATCTGGATCTCTCTCAGTGTTTATGTGACCATCACTGTGATACCACAGCACCTAATGCTTGGATCTAGTTGGTTCCGGTTTTTGTCTAGTTGAAATGGATTTACATTTCTCATTGTTTTGAGAAGGTGATTGTGTTTTGGACTGAGGGGAAGTTCTTGGAGGTAGGGTAGGAGGAGGAGGGGAAGGTTATAAAGAAAAATGAAGCTGACCTGTTGGAATGTGATAATGATGATCCCATCTCTGAATCTGTTATGTATGCCAGTTCTGGAGAATCAAGCTCATTGCCATGCTTGAAGTTCTGTTTTCCATCAGCAGCTGGTAGATCTGCCAGTTTCTCTTCTGAATGCTTTTTTATCTCAAGGTGGATTTCTTTCGGGGAAGATGGACACGGAGAAGTTGAGTCGTTCGCAAAATCAGAGTCTCCATCATCTGAGAACTTCTCAGTCCACTGATTGACTAACTTTCTGAGCCCATTGACATGTTCCATAACATTGTCTAGTTCTGAAAAAACATCGTCGTCACTAACTTCCGGCATCTCCATCTTATTAAGATGAATAGGAATGCTGGGCACATTGTCATAGATACTCAGCCTGTTATCTATAAACGACAGAGGACTCAGAGGGGTCTCAGACTCCTTAGAACTAGTTCTAATTCTGTTCCGTCTGCATCCATGAAAGCTTCCAGTTCTCCAGTTCACAGAAGTGTTGTCTGTTGGAGATAAGAAACTGTTTGTAAGTGCTTTGGGGAAAGTCCCAGGCTTATGGCCTTGTGGTACATGAAACATTTGGTTTGCATGCAAATTGATTTCATTTTTGAAGTTTTGCTCAGATACATCATTCCACAGAGAGAGCTTGCTGGAGTCGGAGTCCTCCGCATACACGCCTCCCCGTTTAGCATAACTCCTGACTTTGATAACAGGACTTGGAGTGCTCACTGTGCTGCTGGTTTCAGACTGGCTGCTGCTGCTGCAAGTGTGGGGAGAATAGGAAGAATTTTTTTTCATCTGGCTGTCAGATAGGTCACTAATATCTACACAATTAAGGTTTTTCAGCTTCTCTTCATTCAGTCCCTCCTGAAGAACAGGTTCACCAATAATGGGTTTGGCCTTTGACTGAGCAGCTCTCTTTACACTGGAACTCCTTATGCGCAGTTTCTCCATTTTCTTTAGAAAGCTCTTCTTTTTTTGTGATGGTTTATCCAAAAGCTTCTCCTCGCTGATGATGTTTAAGAACTCACTAGGGGAAGGAGAACAACTGAAAGTAGAGTCAGGAGAGGCCAGTTTACTTGAGGAACACCTTGAGGAACTAGTGCTGGTCTCAACATCCTCAAAAGTCTTAGGGAAGCTGATAATGTCACTGTCCCCACTGCTAGTACTGTGAATTGAAGACACATCATGCTTCTCTCCTTGGTCTGAAAAGGATATCTCCTCACTACCAGTGCTCTTAAGTCTTGGACTGTCTGGGACTGATGCACTTGACCCTTTTTCAGGGAAACCTTCTATGCTCTCCAGGCGAGACCATCTCTGACTGCACCTCTCATAAGCCCATTTGTTACTTATTGCACAAGGTTCATCCTCTTCGGATTCGTCACTCTTAAAGTAAAGAAAGTACAGTTCAAGGGGTAAAGTCCAGCAAGTTTTAAAATATCTAAGATGCAATGAAAAAGGAGGTTTAACTTTTTATGCTTATTTGAGTCACTGCAGTACTTTTAAATTTAGATTTCTACATTGTAACAACATTCAGCCTAAAGCACTTCAGGATGAGCATTGTTTTGCTAATTGAGAGGGTTTGGGGAGAGACAACACTTAAGCATGCTGGTAGCTTTGTTAAAAGAGAACAGAACTGACTGGATAATGACAATTCTGTTTCATGGCAACTTTCAAAGTTTGGTTTCAAAATCTAGTTTCTTTCAACATCGGAACAAAGCCAAAACCCCTGGAACATTTTAATGAAAGTGAAATTGTGTTGAATTGTCTGTTTTTTCAGATCAAAACCTGAACTTTTCTATTAGGGAAGGGGGTGGCTGGGTGGGCAGGTGCATGAAGGGAAGGGTTGTGTGTGTCTGTCTGTCTCCAATGTGGTGGTTAGAGCACAGGCTTAGGATGCAGGAGACCCAGGTTCAAGTCCCTGAATCAGACAGAGAAGGGACTCAAACGTGGATCTCTCATATCCCAGGCCAGCACCATAGCCACCAGGCTAGAGTGAGAGAGAAAGTCTGGCCGTCTCTCCTATCCCCAAAAACTTTCTCAAAAGAGATTTGTTTCCACAAAATATATTGGCTTCAACAAAATAGCATATTTTGATGAAATTTCATTTAGTCCAAAGTGTTCCAACCAGCTCTAAAAGAGATATTGAATACTTTCAGGGAGGCACAGGGTGGGATTTCTGGAAGTAGGGTGACTGGTTTTCGACCAGAACACCCTGTTGAAAAGGGATCCTGGCAGCTCCACTCAGCACCGCTGACCAGGCCGTTGACTGTCTGGTTGGCGGTGCCGCGCAGCAGGGCTGTCAGGCTCCCTGCTAGCCTTCGCACCGTGCAGCTCCTGGGAAGCGGCCGGCATGTCCCCCTTCCGGCTCCTATGCATAGGGGCAGCCAGGGGGCTCCGCACACTGTCCCCACCCTGAGCGCCATCCCTGCAGCTCCCATTGGCCGGGAACCACAGCCAATGGAAGCTGTGGGGGCAGTGCTTGCGGACGGGGCAGTGCGCAGAACTGCCTGGCCACACCTCCACATAGAAGCCGGAGGCGGGGTGGGGGGGGGGGGGGACATGTCACTGCTTCCAGGAGCTGCTTGAGGTAAGCACTGCCCAGAGCCTGCACCCAGACCCCCTACCCCAGCCCTGATCCCCCTCCCACCCTCTTGGCCCCAGCCCGGAGCACCTTTCTGCATCCCAACCCCCTGCCTCATCCCTGGCCCCACCCCCAGCCGGAGCCGTCACCCTTTCCCGCATCCCAACCAACTGCCTCACCCTGGAGCCTCCTACCACATTCTGAACTCCTCATTTCTGACCCCACCCCAGTGCCCACACCCCCAGCTGGAGCCCTCACCCCCGTCCCTTGAGCCAGCCCAGTGAAAATTAGCAAGTGCATGAAGGTGAGGAGAGTGAGCAACAGAGGGAAGGGGGGATGGAGTGAGCAGGGGGTGAGGCCTCGGAGAAGAGCCAGGGGGCGAGGCAAGGGTGTTCAGTTTTGTGCGAGTAGGAAGTTGGCAACCCTATAGGTAAATGACTTAGGCACACTAGTCCCATTGACTGTCCAGGGGCTTTGTGCTCTTAAGTGCTTTGGAAAAATAAATCCGCAGTGCCCAGTCTTTAATTCTCTCCAGCCACTCATTTGTCTGAAAACAAAAGACAGTGTCAGTAGCCAACAAACAAGTTAAAAATGTATCCAGATCAAAGGAAGAGCACACAGAGTACAACAAAACAAGTGTGCATGGGTTCAAGTGACTGACAGCGATATAAGGAACTTTTCACTTTTCACCTAATAGCATAAGAGAAGCAAAACCTTCCATAATCAAAATCCCATTCTCATAAAAGGCACCCACATTGGCAGTCTCAAAGGAAAATTTTCCTTTTCCGTGCTATGGAAAATGGTATGAGTTTTTTAAAACAACATGATAGTTAGCTCTTTAAAATCCTAGTGCAGAACGGCAAAACTGTCGTTTTAACCCATGTCAGCTAGTCAAGGGAAACCTAGGCTGTCCCTAGCGTGGACAAGCCCATGGAGAATGAACTACCCTCTCACTTGAAGAGATAAGAAGGTGGGTTAGGAAATATCATTTATTGGACCAACTTCTACTGGTGAGAGATGCAAGCTTTTCAGCTTAGGCTGTGCCTACACTTTTGGTCTTTCAGAGGTGTTTAAACTCCTTTACCTCCAAAAGACAAAAGGTTTGCCACAACAAGCGCCAGCGTGAACAGCGCGTTGTAGGCAGGAGCGCTCTCCTGCCGCTAAAATGCTGTTTCTCGGCTCTCCTGCTTACAACACAAATGCTGCTCGTTGGGGGTAGAAGTTTTTTTGTCAGCATGAGAGCCAAGAAACAGCATCTACACTGCATGACTTTTAGCGGCACGGTTGTGGCGACACAGCCATGTCGCTAAAAGCTGTGTAGTGTAGACATAGCCTTACACAGAGCTCTTCTTCAGGTCTGGGAAATGCATTCAGTGTCACAGCTAAATACAAGGTGGAACAGATTATTTAGCATAAGTAGTCAACACATTTCAAGGGACCACTTAAGGTGAAATGACTCATTAACACCTCTCCAGTCACCGAGAAGGGGGCCTAGGTAGTTTAGAAGGTTACAGACTCTTGTAATAAGCCACAAATCCAGTGTCTCTATTTAAGTCCATGATTTTTAGTGTCTAGCCGAGTTATGAATTTAAGCTCCCAGGCTCATCTTTCGAAAATGTTATGCAGATTTTCTTTGAGAATGAGGACAGAGGTCAGACAAAGTGATCGCTTTGTGAAAAGTATTCACTCACAGGTGATCTGGTGTTTGTGTCTTTTATCATGTTTCTGTGTGAATTAATTCAAGAGCATAGTGATTGTCTCATTTCACCCACATAGTCGTTATTGGGCCATTTAGTGTACTGGATGAGGTACACCACCATTGGTGCCGACACCGTGGGTGCTCCAGGGCTGGAGCACCCCTGGGGAAAAATTGGTGGGTGCACCCACCGGCAACCAAGCTCCCCTCCCTGTCCCCCCACCCCTCGCCTACGCCGCCTCCTCCCCTGAGCACACCGCGTCCCCGCTTCTCCACCTACCTCCCAGCACTTGCCATTGCAAAACAGCTGTTTCGCAGCATAACAAGCTCCATGAGGGAGGGAGGAGGAGCGGGAACGCGGTGCGCTCAGGGGAGGAGGCAGGGAAGAGGCAGGGATTTGGGGAAGGGGTTGGAATAGGGGCAGGGAGGGGCGGAGACTTTGGGGAAGGGGTTGGAATGGGGGCAGAGCAGGGGTGGAGTCATAGCGGGGCCAGGGGCAGAGAGGGGTCAAGCACCCTCCGGCGCCAGGAGAAGTCGGCGCCTATGTACACCACCATGTTGTTTTAAGACTCATGGATCTTGAAAGGTGTGTTGTGTGCGGTGTTGATCATCATAGCGATGGAGATATTTCGACAGGTTTTGCATCTGTTGTTCTGGCAGGGTCCGTTGCCACTTTGAGTTGGTGTGTCCTGGTCTAGGGGGAGCTTGCTTCTGATGATGAGTTTGGAGAGGTTAGGGGATTGTTTGAAGTCCAGAAGAGGAAGTTCAGGCCTGAATAAGAGCTTTGTGTAAGCTCAATAGCCTGTTGTTCTCACCGACCTTGTCTCTCTAATATCCTGGGACCAATACAACTACAACAACACTGCAAAACCTCACCTATAGATCAGTTGAGATACAGTGGCTAGGAAGCTTGCACAGAGCCCTCCTCTGAGCATACATTTTCAGGCCCTGATTCAGAAGAGTCTCCCTAATCAGGGCAGCACTTAAGCACATGTTGTGTCAAGGCATCTGTGCAGTCCATTTGTCAACTCAAAAGCATTAAAAATCTCTGAGTAAAAGCTTTCATCTTACCAGGCAATGACATATGTACCACGTTATGCTATTTTTTAAAAATGCTCTATTTGGCTAAGTTACAAAATGAAAACTGATAAAATTTTTAATTAGATTCCTACCTTTAATTTTTTTCAATTGAAAATGAATGTGTTTTGCAGGACAGGTTTGCTCATTGACAACTCAAATTAAGACAACAGAAAGATAAACAATTGCTAATCCTTAATGGATCTTCTTCAAAACATGCCTGCCACTTTACATGGTTTGTTTTAAATACCATCGAGTAATTTTTTTATTTTTAACCAAAATGACAACCAAAATTTAAAGACATACCCGTTTTCTCTGACGACTTATTTCCACTTTCATTGCTGCACACTTGTTCAGTGTATTTAACCGTCTAGGGGAAAGGAAAAAAAAGGACTGAAGATTTTAAGCCAAATTATTTTCTTAAATAAAAGCAGACAGACATTCTTATAACTGCCCTTGAACTCTTAAAAACACAGTCTGAACTTCTGCCAGTAATAACTGACTTTCTGCTGTGGGTTCCTGAAATGCCCCCAAACCACCAACCCAGTTCTGCAGTTACATGATGTTGTCTACAGCTAGAGTTCTCCCCTTGCCGAGTCCGAAGAGAGGACTATAACCAATCAGAATGTTATTTCATTAATAAAAGCTTAAGAAAGCTTTGGTGATTGTGAAGGATGCTACATCAATGTAAGACTTTGGCAAAGAAAAAAGTCTTGGTCATATTAATGTCTTAAAACATAAGAAATAAACCAGTGGGACTAAGGTAGATCATTAGGACTTTCGTAGGGTTTTTTTTTTTTTAAATCATTTCGGTGGTACTGCAGGATCAATAAGGCCCCAAACCAGCAAAGCACTTAAGCACATGAGTAATCGCTTTGACATCAACGTGAAATGTTGAGATGTAGTTCCAGTAAATTAAAAAAAAAGGTGCCATTATTCTAATGTGATTCTGATGGTGAATGGATTAAGGAGAGCCAGAATAGTATTCCATCTCACTCTGTACACAGAGAAAATAGTTTTGCTATAGAGAAACTCATTCACGCAAGCACTGAAGCACCTACCTCACTTTTAAGTATGTAAGGCCATTGGTTTCAATGGGACTTAAGCATATGCTTAAGAGCTTTCTTGAATTGGGATGTCAGACAAGTCATTTGTTAAACAAAACAAAAAATATACCCTCAAAAAGAGTATGTTAAATGCTAAACACTATAAGCATAATTTTCATGTGTGCTGGGCTGGGGGAAAACTCAAACTAATAATATTTACCTGTACAGAGAATCAATAGCATCTCGATCTAAAAATTCATGATCTTTCCTCACAGTTTTGATGTCGATAGGAAACTGCATGTCTGTGAATATAAAATATTTATAATTAAGCTTGGAGGGTTTAGATTTTTATCAGTAAAGATTGTTAAACATCAATTTCATCACACACACAGAAAACAATGAAAAAATATATCCATCAATATTAAACAAGATTTACAGGTTAGGCAAAGAAAGAAAAATGCTACTTGAGAACTTAAGGCTTTGATTTAAGGCTATTTACTTGGCATATTTTGATATGTGAAGTATGTAGACAATTTGTGTTTTAATGGTTATAAGCTTTAACTTTTTTCTTCTCAACAACTCATTAATTTCAACAGTCATTAAATAATTGTCTGACCCTTCCACTGAATGACCTCCCCCAATGATTTCCCGCAACTGTGAAAATTAAAAAAAAAAAAACTTGAAAAAAAAGCTTATAAACACTGATATCTGTTGAAATTATTTTTTAAAAAATGAAAAAAAAAAATCAAATTCTGCCAACCCTACTTATAGTCTCTTCACAAAGATCATAATATGAACATCTGCAAAGAAGTTAAACAGTACTTGCCATCACATTTCAGTTTAAGCTAGATAAAACTAAATATAAATATAAACACATGCAATTGACATGCAAATAACTAAGGGCCCAATCTCCAAGTAATTACATACGAGTAATTTTACGCACACGCCCTCAGTGGGATTACTCACATGCAGAGCTATCCAGGGAGTGGGGTGGGGGTGGGGGGTGGTACGCGAGACATAGGCGCCGAGTTTCCAATCTGCCGGGAGGGGGTGCTCCCCCCAGGCTCTGCCCCCACTCCACCCCTTCCCAAGCCCCCACCCTGCTTCTTTCCACCCCCCCCACCGCACTCACTCTTCTCCCCTCCCACCCCCCCCGAACCTCCTGATGCCACGAAACTTCTGATCCACGGCACGTGGTAGGCACTGAGAGGGAAGGGGAGGCACTGATTGGGGGGCCCGCCAGCGGGCAGGAGGCGCTGGGGAGAGGGGGAGGTTCTGGTATGGCAGCTCCTTCTTGCCCCTCCACCCGCCTCCTCACTCCACTCGCCTGCCCAGCTCACCTCCTCACGATTTTATCAAAGGGTGGGGGCCCCCAAAGCGTGGGGCCTGGGCAGTCGCCCCGATTCAACGTACCCAAGGGACAGGTCTGCTCACATGCGTAAGTGTTTGCTGGACTAGGGCCCCAGTGTTTACAAGACTAGGCTATTAGGTTGCATCAAAACCAAGGTTCTTAGTTTTATTTAACTTAAACTGAAATGTGATGGCAAGTATAGTCTAAATTCTTTGTCAAAAACCACCAAAATCACTAGAGTCATGATAAAGTTATGTGACGGTAATACTGCCTACATATGTTTATAAAACTGGAATTTCTTACAAAAATCTTGCCTATAGGAAGGACTTGCTCACTACACACAGCCTAGACACTCTGCTTAAACTTTAATGAGATCAACAAAACATGCCACACTTGAGTAAAGCAGTTCTCCAGTTTAAAAGTATGACTAAAAGGTTTGACAGCCCAGATTTTGAGATATACCCTCCCAGATCAAGGAGGATGCTAGTTTTACTGGCACTGTTTTTCTTGGATTCTTTTCTAGATCTTACTGACATTTAAATATCAAGTGAAGTCAGAACACTGCATTCCATCCTCAGGTTAATTCAGAGAGTATTATACAGTATGGTACACTGAGGATCTACACAAAATGTAAGGTTGCACACAAAATGCTTGTTTATATCTATGTATTTCAGTCTGACAAAGGATATCATGAGACATCACATTTTAAGGCATATGACTTCCAAGCTGAGCTTTGACTATTTGATTTCTCAATCTTAATGTTGCAATCACTGATTTGTTTGCTGGTTTGTTTTAAAGAAAGGAAGTGTTGCCAGTGATGTTTGTAAATTCCTTGATCTATAGCTATTTGGTTTCATGTCCCCTCAACCCAGCTATCCTAAATCAAAAGTTTAGACTAATAAACAAATATTAAAAAGCCTATTTCTAACATGCAAACATAAACTTTGTTTTTAAATGTTTATAACTTCAAAATGACAATAACTTTTTCCAAACTTGGAATAACCCTTGTAGCCCAATAACACTATGAGAACAAGCTGAGACTGAATTTATAATCTATTTGAGACATTTCTGATTGGAAGAGTATTTTTCCCCCCCCTTTAAAAAAGTGGTTCAAACAATTATGTTCAAGCATTTTTGGGAGGGTGGAGAGAGAGCTTGAGGGATTGCTAGGAGTGAAAAACTAAACGTGGAAAATTTCAGACAAAAAGGAAGGAGACTGAAAAAGTTTCGAGCTATTAAAACGTAGGGAAACTGAAATTCAACCTGAATTGCAATCTCTGCTACCAGCGCCTATTACTCATATTTGGTCCTTCCCCCTCTCCCCCAATCTTTTTTTTTTTTTTAAAGCACTTTACATTGCTGCACAAACATTGACTTAAGATATAGTTTCCGTGTGCACAGCACAACTCAGCCACATGTTTGGTTTGATAAACTGTATCAGATTAAATTTGTAAGAATTGGTTACAACAACATGGCTATGCTTACAGTATAAGTGTGGTCAGAGGTACTGAGCTCTGAAAGATTTATTTTTTAAGGGATTCCAGTTGGATTTAAAATCAGATGTATGGATCATACTGTACCTTCAAATAACTGAGCATATTGGGGGAAACCAGTAGCCCTCAGCCAGTCACAGGCTTCTTTGGCTTCAATTTCTGTAACAAAACCAAAGGTTGATTTTCAGTGATTAACAAGAAATTTAGATGACAAGTAATTGGAGTGACTTATTAAATAAGCAAGCTTATTCTGTATGACTCCACAAAGGTGGATTCCTGAGGAATCCTACGTATGTGAGTTCTGCTAGTTTACCGTTTCAAGGACAAGAACTTGTTTTATGGCATGTGTACACACACGCGCACATACACAGTATTTATTCCACCATAGAGTAGATGCATCAAACACACAAATATGTTGAAAGTGGGGTATATTTGCTATACAGTGTACAAGTCTATGTCATCCACCTGTGAAGATCTGTGAAACATCTGTTATATGTTGGAATGAACAAAAAAGGATCTATGATACATATGTCCAGCTACCAGTCCAAGATATCAATGGCCAGTCACACATACTGACTCTTAGGCATGACAGCAGGACATACACCTAGCACAGAACACTACTTTATTAATTAAACTGGAAGGCCAGCACACCATTAGTAACACTGGACACCACTTACTAGTTCTTCGTAACAAGAATTTGCCCCAGTATAGTACCTGTTGGTAGGGTCTTTTAATATTTTGTTCCTGGCCCACTATCAATTCCGCTAGGCAGTTACTTCAGAACAATAGATATCAGGAATCAACTGCTCATTTTACAGCAATTATGGCCAACACTACAACATTCCCACAGAAGCAGAGGCAAAGCATAACCTTACAGAAATACAGAACACTCACCAGATGCCTTAAAAATGTAAACAAGTTTAGTATGCTGTTGGAAGAGCACATACCAGCTGCCTCTAAACTGTGCCAATATTGGAAGTTACTGGTGTTTGTTGGGGAGGAGAGGAATCCTGAACTGCACTCTTCTCCTTCCTAGGGAGGCTTCTAGTTGAGGTATGAGTCCAACCAAACTGTCAAGGCTTGTCTGACATATGGACAGTCCCTATACATTCTCCTCAGATCTTTAGAAAGAGCTTCAGAATCTGGCATACTAGACTGAAGAAACAAACCGGTTTGTTAAAATATATTTTCTAAACAAAAAAAGCATTCTATACATTTATGCATAGGAATGCATAGCCTGATTTCGCTTGAAATATTCAGCAGTAAGTTATCAGTTCAGTAAGGTGAAGGAATTCATCTATGTATTTCTATTTTTTTCATGAATTTACTGCTTTGCTCCTTCTTCATTAAGTGAATTTTAAATGTCTCTCTCTCTGAAACTGTTTTATTACATAATGCAAATTAGCTCAGTTTGATTAATGTAGGTAATCCTATTGCAACGCACACCCAAGCAACCCATTTTCACCTTCAAGTAAGGAGGTAGGTTGAAATGACATTTGTTTTAAACAGACTGATGCACTTCTCTTCATTTTTAAAATTTGTCACAAATTTCTACCACTATTCCAACTTCACCTAGTCTAAATACACCATTACTGCTGCTCTCATAGTACACATTTCATGTCCAATTGCCCTCAATTTGCACATAATTTTATCAAAGCATAGCCTTTATTAACAAAATCAGGAACAGATTGATAAATCACACACACATTCTTAAATGACATACTCTCAATAAGAGAAAAGAAGAAGAAATCTTTAGGCATTATCTTTACTAGGAAAAAAGCTTTGTTCTTAACTCGAGCTGTCTTCACTAGAATTTGACCTTGTGTTAGGTAAGGCCATTTGTAGTTTTCACACAAATTAGCAGGTCAAGGAAACCCTAAACTCATCTTAGTCTTTAACTCAACTTGCTCACTCTGCAAAAAGTAAACTACACCCTGCCTTGTCTTCATTAGAACTTTAACTCATGTTAGTTACTCAAGTTAAGCACATCTTTTTTTCCAGCAAATAGGGAAGAGTCTACATAGTCACATAAACGTTAAATAGTTTCCCAGGTTAAAGTAACCCAGAACTTCCTTCTGAAACTACAGCTGCATTTCCACTGTGAATTGAATCAAGAAAAAGCTAATCCAGGAATAGCAGTTTAGAAAATGTTTCAGTTAGTAATTTTTCCATCAGCTAATGATCCTAGACACAATGACCTTTTCACCACAGTGATGAGAACAAGGTTAAGGCAGCTTCAGAAAAGTTGTACCGCTGACACTTCTATTCTTTAGCTAAATGAACTTCTACCTTCAGGTATTTTAATATAACACTTTACACAAACATTACAGACACTACAAAGTTCTTTACTTTGAATAGCTTAACCTTGGCCTGCTGCCTCTCTGTGACCAGGCTTCTGTACAGGAAGCATCAATACACTTCTTGCTCTACATCTGTTCCAATGTTAGAACTTTTGAAACGATCTAGCAGTTATTATTTCACTGCTAGAAATGGTTGCCAAAATGCTCTAAAAAATCTGTGGATGCCATTGAAGTCTAGGGAAGATTTAGGTGCAGCTCCTCTTAACTCTAATGGGAATTAAGATAGTTGGAAAATAGAGTCCCAGCTGTTTAGATGTGATCTAAGGACATTCCCCACCCCCCACCCCAAACTGTATCAATATGATACTAATCAACCTGAGAGGAGGAAATAAACTTTATCAAAAGAAAGATTTGTGTTGACCTACATTAGGCTCCTGATATGCCAGGCTAGTTTTCAGCCTGACAGAAGGAAATTTTAAGATACGCGCTGTCTGAAAGGCTATTGTGGTAACAATGGCATACATATTAAATACCCAACTGATGTTTTCTGTGGATGCATACAGAGTATTCCAATGCCCCCAAAATGTTAACAACTGAAAAAGGGACAATACTCATGAAGGCATGGCACTGTATTGCATCCACGGTACAGTATCAGCCTTGGGCACCAAGTATTAGAGATGTAAGTAACAAGGCACTTATAAATCCTGGTTTAACTGAGCTACTAAAATCATGAATATTCTTACTCTGTAAACTAACATATTGCTTTAAAAGTGTAGCTAAGAGACACCAAAGCTCAGTGAGGACTAAACTGGAGTCCGAGATATCCTTACAGAGCCCATCTCCTTACAAACAGTTATTTAGCCTGTTGAAATGGTCACCCATTTTATTTTTTGATCAGGGAAGCAACATAGCCTAGTAGTTTATGCAGAAGAAAGAGACATGAACTCTAGACTTCTAATACCTGCTCTGTGCCAGAGCCACTTTGCCACTCCCAGTCTCAGTTCTCTCCAACTATGAAATCAAGATATGTATTTTACCTTAAAATGGTATGGGAATTAATAAATATTTGGACAGTTCTTGTAACAGGTGTACAAACTTTGTGTGTTAGCCACTGTCGATAACTACCAACCTCACTAAATTATTAGAATTGGTTTTGCCCCTACCCAGTTACACAGATACTACAACAGGATCTATCAATAGACTTATTGACCAACTTTTTAAAATAGATATGCTAGTAAACACAGGATGATTCTAACTGCTTACTCTTTTTTGATGCCAATATAGCTGCTCAGATGCTTGTAGGGAAGGAGTCAGCCCTTCCTAAATAGAAGCAGGAAATGGGAGATCCTTTGAAAAGCTGGCACAGGAGTGACACTCCAAATTCTATTACAATTACATCCTCTTTCTCAGGATTGAGCAGAAGGCAGATTCCTGGAGATCATACGGCATTATCTGCATATGGTATGAAATACCAGAGTGACTCTGACATGGCAATTCCGCCTCACACATTAAATACACTGTTTGGTTTTATAAATATTTAAGCAGTTGGAAAGTTTCCATTTCCTGCAAGCCCCATTAGTTTATCAGAGATTAGAGACAGCACTTTAAAGTTAGCTGTTTTCTCTTGAGCCAAAGGTGATAGGGTCACTGCCAAATGTTTATGGGAAGCAAAACACAAATGCATGACCTGTGCGAATTTTCCATATAGGATTGTAATATAGAGTTACGTAGGCTGGTTATCACATAACCAAAATTTAGAAGGGATGATTAGGTCCAAAAACCAAACAAATGCTCACATTGATATGAATGTTCATGTTTTTATTAAAATATCAATGAAGATTTGAATTTAAACATACCCTCTGCAGTGTTTGCTGCCCAAGAACAGCAGCCCTGTGCTAATATAGGAAAGGAAGAAAATGAAACTAACCAGAAACAGCACATGAAACAAACTAGACTAATCGCAGTTTAAAATGATGAAATACTTCATGTAAACAAGCAGCATGAATGGTAACTAGTACTTGAGAATTTAAAAATACTTTGTTTTAATAATTTAAGGTATTAGTAACAGGTAAGGATATTTGTTTAAAACTACAGAATATAAATTTATACTCGACAGTATTGTTGCAATATATTGAACATAAAACTCATTCTTAATGTATTGTTTTGGGTTTTTGTTTTTTCTTAAAAAACAGTTGTCCCTCACTACCGCTTTCCTGCATTGGAAAACTATAACACCTCCATTATCAAGGTGAATGAACATCTTTCACCTTCATTGTGTTACAATGTAGTTTTCCAGTTTTGATGGATAATAATTAATTATCTTAATTAATTAGCCTCTTACAGTTTGTATGGCAACTTCCACCTTCTCTGTGTGTATATACATATCTTATTACTATATGTTCCACTCTATGCAGCCGATGAAGTGGGCTGTAGCCCATGAAAACTTATGCTCTAATATATTTGTTAGTCTCTAAGGTGCCACAAGTACTCCTGTTCTTTTTGTGGATACAGACTAACACGGCTGCTACTCTGAAACCAAGAATTAGATGGTGATCAGGGTTTAAGTACATTGAAGGGGGAGGGTTTTTAAGTCTGAAATTGTTCCAAAACCTTACAGATGGGCATGAACATTCCTGCTGTTTGCAGCAACTCCATACCAATTATCCCAGGACTCTCCATTTCAGCAGCACTAAATTGTATAAGAAATCGCTATGACAAGTAAGATTTGCTCAGCACTCCCAGCTCACCAGGAAGCGTAGCAACATCTCCTCCTCACTCACAGCAGGTACAAAGGAGAGAACAATTAGTGTAGAATTAATTTTAACTTTACATGATTAGGCTAGGACGCCAATTTGTGAGGCTATAGAAACAATTCAAAAGAGTTTTGTTCTCTCTTGATCCCCGTGTGACACATGAAGGATTTTTTCCATAATACACTAATCTTACTATGACAGCAAAAGGCAAACCTACAAAAAAATACAGCAAAGCAGATGGCCCCAATACTAGTCGGATGCTGCTGCCTCCTTCTGTTACTGGCAATGCTGAATCTATTGTCCTTCTCAACCACCTGCATCTGCTCCAAAACTGGAGTCAACATGTATGGGACATGCTTGGCAGCTGCAGTAGCCAGATGCCAAATGCCGGAATGCATTGTTCCTACAACAAATTAGCCTACGAAGCTAACAGGTCCTTCATGAAGCCTCTTGCTTGGTTTCATTGTGGGCTGTGCTTCAAGCTGTTGAGTTAACTCTGGGGCTGATATAGGGCCAGGTTGCAGATAAACTTATTAGTCCTTCCTGACATCCTTGGTCTGTATTCTGTGTTGCATCTGTAAAATTTCATATCAGTTCTCCATAAACTTCAGTTCCTAGGAAGCCAATTCCCATCTGCACATGTTCTGTGAAAAACATGTCCATTGGACTAGATCCACCCAAATCCCAATGCGTTGCCCAGCTGTACATCAAAATCCCAACAGGTATCACAAATCAGATATCTAGCCTCCAGCAGCACCACAAAGTGTCAATTGCAACAGTTGCCCTTTATTTAATACTAGGGTCAGCATGTGTCAGTAGACTATCTAACCAATGTTCAAGGTTGGAATGCCTTGCCTACAAAACAGACAGTTTCCACTGCCCTGCTTAAAATAATACGCCAAACAATCCCTGATTTGTAAGACTGTCATCAAGACTTGGTTCAACAAGGACAAGTGCAGAGTCCTGCACTTAGGAAGGAAGAATCCCATGCACTGCTACAGGCTGGGGACAGACTGGCTAAGCAGAAGTTCTGCAGAAAAGGACCTGGGGATTACAATGGATGAGAAGCTGTGGGGGGATTTGACAGCAGCCTTCAAATACCTGAAGGGAGGTTCCAAAGAGGATGGAGCTAGGCTATTCTCAGTGGTGGCAGATGACAGAACAAGAAGCAATGGTCTCAAGTTGCAGTGGGGGAGGTTTAGGTTGGACATTAGGAAACACTTTCACTAGGAGCATGGTGAAGCACTGGAATGAGTTACCTAGGGAGGTGGTGGAATCTTCATCCTTAGAGGTTTTTAAGGCCCAGCTTGACAAAGCCCTGGCTGGGATGATTTAGTTGGGGATTGGTCCTGCTTTGAGCAGGGGGTTGGACTAGATGACCTCCTGAGGTCTCTTCCAACCCTAACATTCTATGATTCTATGATTCTAAGATACATTAATCTATGGAGGTGGGAACGGGAATAAATAAATTTATTCACTTAACTTTCACATAATGCTAATTAACAAACTTAAATCTCTTTTATTAGCCCAACAAAAATGGTTATTTGCCCTGGACAAGAAAGGGAGTAAGATTTTGCCAGGCTAATTTATGCTACTGATCTTAACATCCAGAAACGTAGAGGCAAAAAGATTTGGTCTTCCTTCCTCACTTTATGATAATGCTGGTGCATCTGCTGGGTCACTGGAATGTGACACTGTATAACTGAAAAATATTAAATATCAAATATCTAGCAGGAATGCTTTATGCCACTAAGATAAACTACCCCAAGCTGGCCAGCTCAGTGTGAACTTCTGTAAGACCATCAGTATTTGATGATATAAACCATCTATTCTTCAGTTCTACCAGTGAACAGATCCCAGCAAATACCATTTGATATGGGAACATGGACAGCTGATCTGCAAAGTGCCAAGTTCTACTTCCATCCAGGTCAGTGGGCAATCTCCATCTTTGCCAATAAACAGTATGTTAATGCAATTTGTTGGTTTTTCAAAGGCACACAGTAAAATAAGCTACTGAGTTTTTAACTAATGAAATTTCCTATAGGCAGCACGCAAATTTCTCAGAGTAAGCATCTGAGAGAAGACTAGCATAAACAAGAGCTATTACAATAAACTGATTTTAAAAATGTACATAAAATCTAGAAATCAATCAACATAGCCTACTGTAATAGCAACATTAAAAAAGCCACAGCAGTATCCATCTGAATTCTCACCAACCAAATGTATTTACAAACACTTGTAGTTCTAAACAAAAAAATTATACTGTACAATCCACTTAACTGTTAGATTTCAGAGTAGCAGCCGTGTTACTCTGTATTTGCAAAAAAAAAAAGGAGTACTTGTGGCACCTTAGAGACTAACAAATTTAGGGGCACTGATTGCATCCGATGAAGTGAGCTGTAGCTCACGAAAGCTTATGCTCAAATAAATTTGTTAGTCTCTAAGGTGCCACAAGTTCTCCTTTTCTTTTAACTAGTAGATGTAATTGTTTCTGGCTATTCACCTCAATTAAAGGTGTGTGCCCTCAAACGCTTTCAATAGTTTCTTTTTGCCCTAAAAAAGTAAATTCTGTTTTCTCTGGAGTATTGCTCTCATTGTTTCAATGTCACTGCATGCCAGCATATACACTCACCCACATTACAACTCTGTCCTTGGGAGTCAAGTCTTCCAGTATACCCCGGAGACACAACTATTTGCTCTGGCTCAGCTTTGCAATCAAATCTCAATTGTAAACTCCCCTGGAACCATATGAATTTGAGCAGCACCTTGTGCATTACCAATGTTAATTGGAGAGTCCCTGCGAAATATTTAAACCATAATCTCCTGGCAAGGTGAGGGGAGAAATGCCACCACTCCTTACACATGCCTATTTACTTGTTTTGAACCAAATACACTTGAAAATTAAGTGTCCTGCTGTAGTTATAAGGAGGATGAGGAGGTTTTATTTGTAAGTGAGCTAAAGCGTAGTCGTCACCTAACTGCTCGGTGCCTCAGTTTACCCTACAGTGGGTATTGCAGGAGACACACAATCAGTGAGTTCAAGGTCAAGATGGTCTCTGAAGAATCTAGGCCATTGGCCTAGATGCTTTAAAGGCGAGTATTAGTTGTTTAGCGGCAGAATAACGGCAGGAAAAAAGAAAACCTACGTTCTCACCCGGCCTGGCCAGAAGCCCGACTGCAGAGAGACTTCAGCTAAGAGGTGAAAAACTGGAGAGTGCCCCACTCAAAGCCACCCCCGGCCAGCACACTGGAGCGGGGGGGGGGGGTTGCTATTCACGAAGGCTAGGAGAAAAAGACAGCCCGCCATCACCAAGGCAGGTTTCTGAGCAGGATGACCACCACCTTTGCAGGGTGTCAGGTCAGAGCCCCGCAAAGCGCGGGCGGGACCGAGTCCCCAGCCAGCCCGCTGCGCTCGGAGCGCGCCCCGGCGGCTCGCCCCGCGGACCACCGAGCGGCTAGCGCCCCGGCGTCCCCCGCCGCCGACCGGCCTCGGCCCCGCTGCTCCGCTCCGCGCACATCCCCTCTGCTGCCCGGCCCGCTCACTCACGCGTCACTATCATCCTGCCGGCTCCCCGCCGGCCGCGGGCTCCAGCTCTGCCCAGCCCCGCGCCGCGCTCGCTGGCTGCGGCCGAGAGCCGCCCGCGGGGCACGGCCCTTGGGGAGCCCTCCAATCCGGGCCGGAGGGCGTGGGAGGCGGCCTGGGCTCCCCAGCCCAGCTGGGAGGGATCCGGCAGAGCCCCGGCGCGCAGCGAGCCGGCCGCGCGGTGCCTCTGCTCCTGAGGGGATGACCCGCAGCTGGGCTCGGCTCGGCCCGCGCGTCCCGGCCCCTCCCCCGGTCCTGGGGCCGCAGCCTCGCCGGCTCCCGGCCCGGAGCCAGGGGACAAAAGGGTGTTAATGAAATTAACTTCACTACCCGCGTGATTGAGGGCTACAAGGAGGTCTGGGCAGCCTCCTGTTACCTGCCACTAATTTGACAGAGGCGCGCACCCCCACCTTTCCGGGCTTAACTAGAAGCGGAGCGTGATTTACCGATAGGGAGGAAGCCAGAATCCTCTATCTTCCCCTCCACTCTGATCCTTGCCCTTCAATGGTCAACAACTCCAGCACGGATTTTTTTCTGCTGGCTGTATTATCCTGGGGCGTGCGCTATCATTTATTAAGAGCGGTAACAATTGCCCTTAGGAATTTTTTCCCAATGAATTAAAATTAAGTTTCACTTAAGTGCCTATTTGCAGTGCCACGTAGCTATAATGCACAAACCGGGGATGCTGTGCTCAGAAACTGGTACACCAGTATCCCAGAAAAGCTTTACCCCAGTATGCTGCTCTGATACTATTAACATAGGACGCTTGCACCTCCAGCCTTTGATGGTTCACTAAATAAACTTCTAGAGACTCCGATTTTTAAAGGTATGTCGGTGTTTCTGTGCTCAACATTGCAATGCTTAACTGATTTAGACGTTCAAGACCCATTGATTGTTAAGGTAATTTTGACTCCTAAATCAGTTTAGTTATTGCTATGCTGAGCGTAGCAAAACTACATTAATTTAAAAATCTGGACTGAAGGACCTGTCTATATGGGGAAGTTATTGCAAAATAAGGTAAGGTGTGAATTTAAAGTTCAATAGCTATTCCACACCAGCTCCTGGAGTGGATACTCTTATTCGGCACTAAGAGAGTGCCTTCATGCTGTTAATCCAGTGGGCTATACTCCTGCTTAAACAAGCCCTAATAAGGAGTTTTTGCTCAGAAAAGGAAGTTTCATCAAAAAATGGAAGGGAAATTTCTTGATTCCCTCTGAGTTATGGGGCATCAAAAATAATAGTTGCTCCTTAAGCATACTAGAATATTACTGTACAGCACACATTGTTAGCAGATTGGGAGGGGTGAGTGGGGAAGAGATCCCAGAGAGGAGGCAATACATCAAATACATATTACTACACCTATGCCTGTGATCCTCAAATCTATCAGTTTTTCCATAACAACTCCCTATTTTCAGACATTTCTAATGAAAGATATGTCACAGGCCAGTTCATGGTAATTAGCAGTCTCACAGTCTTGGTGACACTACCTTGTTGGTCAAAGAGCACCTCACAACACTCCTGCAAGGCAGGGCAGTGCTATTATCCCTGTTTTACAGATGGGGAACTGAGGCACTATATGACTTGACCAAGGTAACATGGGAAGTCTATGGCAGACCAGGGAATTGTTTGCTAGTCTCAGAGTCCCACGTTAGCATCTGAACTACCGGACAGTCTTTCCTCTCACAGGTAATGATAAAGTCATCCTGTGTAATCCACTTGAACTTGTTTGTAAATGGGTTTTGTTGCATAGTACATCAAAAATACAAACTCTATTAAAAAATCAACAACCACCATGTCAGTTTAGAAGAGTAGCAACTGTGTATTGTTTGGATGGGGAAAACTTAAAGGACAGTTAGGACGTAGGAGATATTCTCTCCCACTGGTCAGAGTCAGTTGTCAGTTCTGTACCTGGTGTACATGAGATCTGAAGAGCCTCAGGGCAACCAGGCATGGCAAGACCTATAAACTGAACTTTACACTGGTATAATAGGTTTTCAGAGGGGGCTTCCCAGTATGGGTGGGCACACACCAGATCTGCTGGAGCTGGCGCACTAAAAATAGCAGTGTGACTGCAGTGGCACAGGCTAGCCCCCTGAGTTGGGGTTGGGTGGGATTGTACTGAGGCTGCCACCCACACTGCCATGGGGACACGGCTATTTTTAGAGCACCAGCTGGAGCAGAGCTAGCACACATCTGTCTACCTGTGCTGGGAAGTACCCGCCCAAATGCTGAGACACATAGTATGTCACATGGGTACCATAATGTAATTTCAGAGTAGCAGCCGTGTTCGTCTGTATTCGCAAAAAGAAAAGGAGGACTAGGGGCACCTTAGAGACTAACCAATTTATTTGAGCATCAGCTTTCGTGAGCATCCGATGAAGTGAGCTGTAGCTCACGAAAGCTGATGCTCAAATAAATTGGTTAGTCTCTAAGGTGCCACTAGTCCTCCTTTTCTTTTTATAATGTAATTTGGCACTCTCTTGATTGTGTGTTAAAGGGATGCAGATAGTTTAATCATCACTTCACACTTCTGATTTCATTTTCCCCTACAGGCTGCTTCTAGGATTAGCATCTAGACTGCATCTGCATTAGAAGTTTTTCCCTAACATTTCCCACTATTGTTACCAGCAGCCCAGTTGTCTTAACCCCTTTGTTGTCTACTCCTAACGAGAGCGGGCTTACACAACACCGACTGCCTATTGCCACCAGTGCTCCCACTGTTGTTCCAATTGTGGTGCTAAACCTGTGGTAGTGCAATGGTGTAATATATCCACTGATGCTTTGAAAACTCCCACACCCCAACCTGGATCTATGCTGGTTATGTGATATGTATGTACCTTGTAACCGTTACTTGTAATCCCCCACAACCCAAGCCCGACCCCAGCTGTACAGTACCTTCCCTCTTAACTTGTGTAAATTTGATTTTAAACGTTAACTTTAATAATTTTTTTAAATTTGTAAGAAAATGTCTAGGGCAGATAAGACCAAAGATTAGAGTGGGCAAGTTTCTATACTTTGTACAGTTGAGAGCATTTTGTGTATAATCATTTTGCGGTTTCCCCTTTTTTGTGAGGATTTTTCACATAGCAACAGTGGAGAGACAAAATATTGTTTCAAAAAGGAAATGCAAAAAAAAAAAAAAAAAGTGGTTGCAGGACTAGTACCTGAAACTGCTCTTCTATTTTAAGCAGTCTAGATTTCAATACTATCCCTTTAACATAACAGACTTCCAACGTACTGTGCCAACAGTCCACGCATTAAGAGGCCACATGTTACATATTGACACAATGCATCATAATGCTTCCCATAAAGCATAATTTTATGCCCGTATATTTAGGAAGATCGGAGGAGCTATAGTACCAATAAGTCTATGGGGGAGAGGGTATAAATATACACACACAATTTCTAACAGGCTGAAGTCACCAACCCAATACAGCTCAGCTGAGGGAATTCTGAACAGCCCAGGTACAAGGTTTTCAAATATGCACCAGCATGTACTCAGGCTGGGCATGTACTGATACCCCTCAGTCAATATTAAAGACATAAGTTAATGTGCCATGGAGATTATATTGGGTCCTATTTGAGGTGATATTTGTAATTGCACTGGGATTGCAATATATACATATAATGATAAATGTTTTGTCATTAAAAAGAAAATTAGAAAGTAAAGTTAACATTACTATTTCAACCAATACAAGCTAGGAAACAGATGAGAGACAGTCTATGTCTCTAGCTAGATCTTGTCAATATCTGTTTGGAAATAAAATTTAAAAAGATCCTGAACAAAAACTGTGTGTTGTTTTTCTAAGGTCTGCTCTAGAAATCATTGTGGGGAAGTTCTATGGCCTGTGTTATACAGGAGGTCAGACTAGGGGTATGTCTACTTAAAACAGTGCAGCAGTGCCAGTGTGGCACTTCAGCATAGACACTGCCTTCCCTACGCCAACGGGAAAGCTTCTCCTGTTGGTGTAGGAAATCCATTTCCCTGAGAGGTGATCACTAGGGCAACAGAAGAATTCTTCCACAGACCTAGTTCTGGTCTATGCCTGGGGTTAGGTCGACACAAATATGTCTCTCACGGGCATGGATTTTTCATACTCCTGAGAGGCGTAGTTTATACTGAAGTAAATTCCTAGCATAGACCAGGGCTAGCTAATCACAGTGGTTCCTTCTGGCCTTAAAATGAATGAATCTATAAACTTAGATACTATGATGTAGCAATTTCCTTGTTCTTGTCAATTTATAATTCCACGATGTGCTATATATTACATGGATTAAGCATATAGGTTTTCTTAGGCATGTTTAAAATGAGTCACTAATAGTTGACACACTACCCAGCTGTGTTCAGTTCAGGGCCAAGTGATGCTGTTTGCTCCCACTGAGAATTAATTGCAACAACAAGTTCCACAATTTATTTGGCTAATGTAATTAACATGCCAATGACCTCAGCTCTAATTTGGATAGCTTCATATTCTGGTATCAGTGCCCTGTTATACTATTCTAATATGACAGACATTACACTAACAGTTTACACCTGTTTCTTGGAGGAAATCTACTGTACAAAATGATTCAGCTGTCAAATTTCTCAAAAATTCTCAATTTAGATCTGTTAGTTTTAAATCAGATTTACTCCCTTCACTTTCCATCAGATATAGGTAATCTTTCTACCATTGCAGAAATTCCAGATTTTGAGAGATGCTATTTTACATGTCAATGACTTGGTTTCATTTGAACAGTCCCAGACAAGCACTTGTTGATTTTCTCAGGGCATCTTGCACCTTTTTTGGAGCTTAGATACTGTTCATCATCACGAACTAAAAGGTCTCAAGCTGTAAATTTCTGATTAAGAAAAGGATCTAAAAGGTGGTAGTGGAAAAATCTAAAACCCATCAGTTCAGTGAATGGTAGCATGATTAATTACAAATCTGGGGGAATCAGAAGACTTGCATTCTATTCCCAGTTCTAATGAGTGACTTACATATTCTTAGACAGGATTCCTTGGACTTTTGCAAGAGATAAACAAGATTTGGGTTCATGATTAAAACCCACTTTGGGTCCCATCTACACTGCCAGACTAAACCATATCTTGGGACTATTGTGTTATAATCAGGTCCACTGGCATAACAGATTTTATGGAATAGACAGTACCTTTCAGATTTTGCTTATGTGGACTTAGTCCAGACAAAAATAGTTTGTGGTCTGAAATATGCACACACTGTTGAGCAATGCACTCATGTGCTAAAAACATTCTGAACTTTGTGACTGATCATAGATTTCTCTGCATTTGCTGTAGGCTGTTTTCAATGTACCCTTTGATTATATATTTTTAATAAACCAAAATGATTTAATTAAGCAGCCTGATATGACATTTCCCTAATGTAGCTGATCTCAAACTTGTAAACATTTTTGGATTCTGTAATTGCAAAGGCCACATTTTTTTAAATTAAAAAAATTAAAACTCTGTCCACATTGTTTCTGGAGCCAAGTTAAACCATACATTATGGTGCATTATAATAAAAATATTTGAACACCCTTTATGGATGCTTAGATCCATAAGATACCGGATTATAATGTGGTTTGGCTTCAGAAGCATACCTTAGGTTACTATTCATACATTTCCCTTCAGATACACTTTAAATCATGGTTAGTTTGGTGGCTTTTGAATTGTTAAATATTATGAGTAGAAAGGGGAGACCCTCGAAAGGATGAGATGCTTTGATCATTCTTCAGGTTCAGATACTTATCCAAAGTCTATGAACCACTTCAGATTGCAAAACTGGGTTAGAAATTTCCCTAAAACAACATCCTGTGATGTTTAGGCACTTCCAGTTTGGAACCTGAAGTGCACAGGAAAGACAAAAATGAAAGAATGAAGTAGTTAATCAATCAAATATACTTTTAAAACTTCAAATAAAAGTTCCTTTTGGGTTTGGTTTGATTTTTAAGTGAAGATTTTAAAAGCAAGGTCAAGCAAGTTTCTATCCAATCCATTTTGTCCAACTCCTAATTGTGATATCCTGGTAAAGTTACAATTTAAGGGCTCAATTCGTTAAAATTACATCTGGTTACCACACGGTAAAAGTGCCCCTCAAAACCTGGTATTTTAAGACTTGTACAGCCTTGTGAAGGAGCCAATTCTAATTTGTGTGGCGCTGGGCTCTAAACTGGCAATTCTTTATGACAGAATAAAGCAACTGTATTATTATGCTCGTGATTCACTGAGCACATGTGCTACAAATGAGATTATATAAACCTGATTTAGGGTATCCAACAGTGATTAATTTAGAAATTGTTGCCAGTCAAGTTACAGACCCACCCATTTAATGTAAAAAGTACACACCCTTCACTGATTAAATTCTCATCTATGCACTGGGGTTAAGAAGAAAGAATGTATTATTGTCAATTGGGAAGAACATCTGTAGATAGAGTTTCTATATAAAATAAATGCTCCATCTGTATGATCATACAATCTTTTTTTCCCCATTCTAATTTTCCTTTGAACAACTGCCAGCATGTGATGCGACAGGAAGAAATGATAGCATTTTAGTACTATTTCAAAGAGTTAGTTTATTAGTAAACAATGTTTACACTGATCTTGAATGCAAGCCTCCTATTATATAGGTAATTGATCAAGAGCAGGTAGGCAGAAGAGAATGTTAATATGGTGGGGCCTGGTCGAGTACCGTGCAGCCATGACTGAATGGTGAAGGGCTTCAGAAGGCCTTTGAGGTCAGTTTTGAGTATGTAGATGCTGATCTTGCACTACGATGGAGGTGGATGGACCCATACACCCACAAAGAGCCCCACTCAGGTAAATGGGACTGTGCCCCTGCACAGGGCCTTTAGATTTTAAAGTTCCGTGAGACAGAGACTGTGTGTGTTCTACCATGTCAAGGCCCAATTGTACTAGATTTTGGAGGAGACCTTTAGGTGTCACCATAATTTATATAAATATATCAAAATCACCTAGCCCGGTTCCAGGGTGGCACGCTGTAGAGATATGCAGGACAGAAGCATGAGACAGTAAGGAGATATTTCCCCACTTTCCTATGCTCCATAGTTCCTGATACCACAGCCCATCCATTCCCACTACCGCAGAGTCATTCAGCTTACATATTGCCACATCCCAATAACTAGAGTAACTCTCTGGTGCTGAACTTCCTCTCTTCCCATTCATATCCATGGGTTATAGCCTTCTGCTTTCTCGCCGTCTTGCATCCAGTACAGAGCTACTGGACAGGAAGAGTCCAATACCACTGGGTTGGGGCTACTTTCACAAATCATCTCTGCTGAATGCCTGACACTGGTGGGATTCTGGTGCTGAATGGCACAGGTAGACACCCTTAGTACTTTGCAAATATTAAGGACACACCATCTCCTTTTCAATCCAAAACTCTGTCATCTGCTTATTGTAGCCAATACATGTAGAGATTTTATACATGGTATCTCCAAATCAGAGGCATTCCGGGTTGCTGAGACTCCTAGATTTACCCAAATATGGTGAAAGATACTTCAGCAAGTCATCTTGGAGCAGCTCACTTAAAACAAATTCACAAGCTGTTTCATGAACAAAATTAACCTTTTCATAAATGGAAATGAACTTTTTCCCGTCTTTCTCCCTCCCTTATACTTAACCAAAATCATAGAAATTGCTCGGAAAGTTATTCAAGCTACTTCAGACAGGCACTGATCCTGTCAGTGGAGTCACATCTCATTAAAAGCCAACCCACTGCATATTTTAACTCCGATGTCATTGGAATATTTCCCATGTAAACATGAATCTACCAGAGATCCCACAGATCACCTCTCCTTGATTGTCTCACCCCCACCCCCAAATAAAGAACAGTGTAAAGGAATGTCCTGAGCTCAAATTCTGGAAACAAAGCCAACTTCATTTCAGCTGTGATTAACTTCTGTGATCATTTTTAGTGAAGGGTGTTCTGCATAGAAGTACTGTTTCACCATAATACTTTATGCTCTGTAACATACAAACTACTGGATAAAAACATTCATAATCACACAGAAGTAGCATCACTGTCTCAAAAGCAGAGGCCCTGAGGTTTATTTTAAACAGTCCACTGGGATCCTCAGACCCCACCCCCACATAGGCTCCTCCTGAGTCATGGGGATATTTCCTTTGGTTACAGATTGGAGGGGACTCTTTCCGATCAGTCTGTACCACCTCAGAGGGGGTTATGTTCTCTTCCCACCCCTACAGCATATTCTATGGATTCCTCTGCAGCCCTCCTGAAACATCATTCCAAGGAAAATCCGATCTGGAATCCGATAACCTCCCCACCACATGGCAGCAAAATATGCTGCCAATGCCACTTGCCCACCTAGGTGACTACCCCATCACACTTAAAAATCATTCCAATTGTTTTGGCATACTTTTTAGTTCAAGAGATAAAATTAATGGCTTTTGTTTTTGGCAACACACATATTTAAAGGTATCATATAGGAACTACAAAGCACTACACTGATGAAACATGAAGTTT
The DNA here is from genome assembly GCF_965140285.1 of Lepidochelys kempii. Lineage (NCBI taxonomy): Eukaryota > Metazoa > Chordata > Testudines > Cheloniidae > Lepidochelys > Lepidochelys kempii. Next base: position 29,491,154 of record NC_136387.1, read on the forward strand.
TCCTCTGAGCACCCAAAAGGCAGGAAGTGCCACAGCTAAGGCTGAACACATTTCTAATTCTCTCTTTGTTACCATATAGTTAAATACTGTTCACCACATACTACACAGTAAAAAGAAAAGGAGGACTTGTGGCACCTTGGAGACTAACAAATTTATCTGAGCGTAAGCTTTTGTGAGCTACAGCTCACTTCATCGGAATGCATCCAATGAAGTGCGCTGTAGCTCACGAAAGCTTATGCTCAAATAAATTCGTTAGTCTGTATTCGCAAAAAGAAAAGGAGTACTTGTGGCACCTTAGAGACTAACACGGCTACTACTCTGAAACCTGTCATACTAAACTGTATTTTTCTGCCACCAAAGACACACATTCAGCATTGTATGTTGCCAGGGTTCCCTTTTGTGTACATCAGATGGAAAGGATATGTTCAAAAAGCAAGCTGGACATTGTGTGGCCAACAAATATCCAGAGTTATCGTTTATGTTGAAAGAAAGTTTGGAGTGGGAGATAAACTTTCATGCCTTAGGGCTTAAGCCAATCTCTAATTATCACAAAATAGGCTGAGACTTTAATGTAAGCATATTCCTACTGCAGGATTTCTTGCACTTTCTTCTAAGGCATGTGGTGCTGGCCAATATCAGAGCCAGGATACTGGAGTGGGTGGACCATAGAAATTGTCATACTGGAATCTGACCTATGTTCCTATCTACATGGAGGAACTCTGGACTTACTCTGGATCACACAGCAAGTAAGTCTTAAATTTTAAACCTATCTAATGAACTAGAGTATTCCTGAACACCCGGAAAGGAAGTCAATTGGTCAGTTTTCCCATTTGAGAAATGCAGCTAATACCTTGAACTTGAATCGTACTTTTTCCATCTCATCTCAAAGCACTTTGTAAAGGGAGCTAGCTACTTATGCATACCCACCTTCACAGATATGGCAGCTGGGATACAGAAAGACTAAATGAGTTTTGGCAGACTCAGGAGTAAAATCCAAATCTCTTGGCTCCAGGGTCAGTGTTTAACCATGATGCCACAGTGCCTCCTCCTAGCCAAGTCCTTCAGGGTATGTCTACCCTGCAACTAAACACATGCAGCTGGCCCATGTCATCTGACTGGGGCTCGGGGCTGTAAAATTGTGGTGTAGACGTTCGAGCTTGTGTGGAAGCTTGAGCTCTGGGATCCTCCCCTATCTCCCCCCCGACCACAGGGTCCCAGAGCCCTGGATCCAGCCCAAGCCCGAACACGGGCCAGCTGTGGGTGTTTAATTGCAGGGTAGACATACCCTTTGAGTGTCTGTTTTTAGTGGCACCCTCTGAAAAATTTAGAGCTTTTTCATCCAGCAAACTCGAAGTGATCCATGGAGGTAGGTTTGCAATACTTCCATTTGCAGAATGCCTAACTAAGCACACATGTTTAAAGCCATTTGCCTGAGAGGCACTGCCATCTAGAAGATAAGCCTCTGGGTCTACCGCATCAGCGACCTATGCTCTGTTCTCAGCTCTGCACTAAGCTTCTTAAGTGTCCTTGGGTAAGTCCCTGAGAGTAAAATAGTTAAACTTGAATATCTGAAGTCATGCACCTAAATACATGTCCTGATTTTCTGAGGTGCCAAGCACTTGCAACTCCTACCTAGTTTAATGGGAGCGGTATGGTGTTTAACACTTCTGAAAAATCACGCCACCTTTAATGAGAGAGAGAGAGAGAGAGAGAGAGAGAGAGAGAGAGTCACCCTACATGTACTTGAACAGCTCAGCCTTCCCCCCATCAAGCTTTCCAAGAAGCATCATCTCAGGACAGAGTCCAGCTTTTGCAGTGAAATTGTCCAGGCTTTATCATTTCACAGATTGATGAGGTTCTCAAATTTAAGTTTGCAACCTCAGCTATTACCAGGTCTCCACTCTAACAGTTCATTGAACTAGTTTCCTTGTAAAGGTTAATTGGTGAACATGGGTGTATTTTAATGTCTATTGCTATGCATGTGAATTCACACTAAAAAACTGCTGTAGTGAAGTCATGTTTTTTGTTTCTTGGGACAATGTCACTATGGGTGCCCCAAGCCTGATGGGCCCCTTCAGTACATCAAAATAAATGTAAGCAGAGTCTCACTCTAGTGAGAAGGGAGGGTCTTGTGATTAAGGCAATTGTCAAACTCAGGAAAACTGGGTTCAGAAGCCAGATGTGCCTCAGGCCTCAGTGTGACTTTAAGGTGGTCACGTAATGTGCCTCAAGTCCCCATCTGGGAAAAGTGGATAATCTTTATTTTCCCATGCTTTGTCTGTCTTGTTGTTTAGAGGAGGGATGTGTTATTTACACTGTATTTACTAGGTTTCTATGTAGAGTGTCTAGCACAAAGGGGCCCAGATCTTAGGGCTAGTCTACCCTGGCAGCGCTTTAACGTGGCTTGTGTAGTCACGGCTGAGCGCTGGGAGAGAGCGCTCTAAAGCACTCTAAAAAACCCACCTCAATGAGAGGTGTAGCTAACAGCGCTGGGAGTGCGGCTCCCAACACTTGGGACACTGTCTACACTGGCACTTTACAAGTGATGAAACTTGCTGCGCTCAGGGGGGTGTTTTTTCATACCCATGAGCTAGAAAGTTGCAGCACTGTAAAGTGCCAGGGGAGAGAAGCCCTTAGACTCTGGTGTAATATAAAAGACCAAGTAGAATTGGAATCTGAACATTGCAAAGCACTAAAGCAGTTCAGACTTTTTCCTATATGAGGAGACATAAGAGTTTTATTCTACTAGAGTTCACACTGGGTTAATTCAACTCAGTGCAGAGGGCCTATGCAATGCTCTCTAATGCATCATGTAAGATGCATACTAGCAGCTTAAGCAGATCTTAAATGGTCAACCTTTTATAAGTCCCTTAGCAGTTTGGTGAAACTGTATGCTTACATGCATTCCACTGTATGCTTACATGATTATGTATTAGATACTTTAAGACTGGAGTATTTGCCTTTGTCTATTACATAGCTATGCAACAATTAACATTTATAGAAATGAGAAAAGCCACTCACTAAGATCACAACTTTGGTACTCAGTTTCTGGGTCTAACTCACTGGAATGAACTATATTGAATCCTTTGATTACATTCCTTTTTTATTTACAATTCCTAATGCCTTCAAGTAAAAGTGTTATTTGCTTTGGATGAAACGTTTTGTTTATGTAGGGCAAATTAAGGCCCCTGTTCAACATTGTGAAATCTTACGAGTTTTGACATACTGATAGCTATGTATGAATCAGTTCTTTGTTTCAGTAGTTAATACAAAAGCTGGCTCCAGATGCCTCACTGTGAAGACAAATAGTCTACACGTACCCAGTCTCCACTCCAAGGCCCAGAATAGTTAGGATGTGCAGGCAGACAGGAATACTACTAGAGTCAACATTAGACACTCAAATGTGCACACTCCCCTGCCTAACAGAGTAAGGTATATTCACACTTGGTAATATAGTTCAAATATAAGACTCTTTACAGAAGAAGAAATCGCATTAACGCTTATGCATGGTCAGTTTGATCTCACACTAAGCAACAGTATTATCAGGGAAGCATGTTAATTTCATCTCATTTTGAGAGAGAGAGAGAGAGAGAGAACAAACAAATGTGCTTCCTATGCCCAGAACTGGTCACATTATTTTGCACTGTAGTAACTGCAGCCTGGTAGTTTTGAACCATGTTCTCAGGTCATAGGTGCTTTCCCTCCTTATGGAAAATGCATCTTTATGATATTCTCACGAAGAATTGCTGCAGGCTTGATTTCTCTTTCTAGTTTTCAGTGAGGCAGCAGATAGCTAATCCTCCAGGGTAGCACAGGGAGGGAATTGTGACTCTTAGTCACCTTTTCCTGTTTGTTTCCCTCATTTGCTCCAATAAGAAGTAATCAGTGACGGGTCCATACCAGTAAATGGGGACAGTCTACAATCTGATTGATTCATCAAAAGCCTCCTAAACCACAGAAAGTAATGACTAATTACACTGCTGTCTGATCTAGCTAACATGTAGCCTCTGCATCCTCCCACCTACAACCACCTTTCATCTTAATTAATTAGCCTCTTTCAGTTTGTATGGCAACTTCCACCTTCTCTGTATGTGTGTATCTATCTATCTATCTATCTTCTTACTATATGTTCCATTCTGTGCATCCGAGGAAGTGGGCTGTAGCCCATGAAAGCTTATGCTCAAATAAATTTGTTAGTCTCTAAGGTGCCACAAGTACTCCTGTTCTTTTTGTGGATACAGACTAACATGGCTGCTACTCTGAAACTGTTCAGACAGAGGGGAAGGGGAAATATATTACATTAAAATTAGAAATAAAATATTGTTCTGAGTGTAAAAAATAAGTTAACAGCCCTGAATTGACTTATGCACTAGTCTTCACTGGCAGTAGAGAGCCCCCAAGACCGGTCTAGTCAATTGGCCTTTCGCACACAGTAAGCTGGCCATATGTACTTAGTGTATCATAAGAATGGTGTGGGCTTTTTTAGATGTTACTTCTTCCCAGGGCTTGACTTTCAGGGCCAAATGATCAAAGAGCCTCTGAAAAGGTTTCATGGTTCTTGCAGTCACCTCTTTCTTAGCAGTCTGCCAAGGCCAAAGGGGGACAAAGACCCAAAATGAGAGAGAGGGGGGCGGAAAAAAATTATTCAAGAGGAAAAACAAACTGCTGTAGGATTCCTTCCTTCCGGGTAAATAACTCCCCTTTTGTAACCTCTGCTGCATGATTCTGCACCTTTGAGGTAAATAGTTTTCAACAATAAAAGTTAAGGTACACCCATTTTTGTGTGTGTAGGACATAAGTAACTTTAATAGCAATAATATCTAAAATAGCAATAATAGCCCTCAAAATTAGGTTAGCTGACAGGTATACTGTAGACATCGTACAAGGTAATAAGAATCATTTGAATACATTTCCTTGTTTCATGGCCACTTTAAACACTACAGCTCCAATTTTGCAACCATGAATAAGCATCTGTTTTAGTCCTTCCGAATATAAAATGTCCTGTGCCAAACAAAATTAGAAAGTAAATAGTTACAGATCAAAATACATGACCTTAGCAGAACCTGCAGTAATATCTTGAGTTTTGTCTTACCCACCCCATCACGATGCAACTCCATCACAATGCAATTTGGGGGGGTGGGGGGGAGGAGGAGGAGGAAGAGGGGAAGGAGTACAGAAAGCATAGGAGAGCTAAAGGAGGATGAGAAGTGGTAATCAGAGCTGGCCAGGAAGCTGAATTTCCATCCTGAGAAATTTTTGTCATTTTCAGTCCAACAACAACAACAACACAAAACACACAACAACAACAACCCAAAAACCTCAAAATTTTCATGGAACTGAAATTCAACAATGTTTAATTTTTGTGTTTCCAAAATGAAATATATGTGCCCCAGAATCCCCAGAAGCCAGCCTGGCAGGCTGCCCAGCTCTCTGGGCTTCCAGGTTAGCAAGTCAAACAGGTAGCCCAGCAGCTCATCACATGTGCTGCCAGGGAACTGGGCAGCCCAGGAAGCCTGCCAGTCTGCTTGGTTTCCATCAAAACTGACAATATAACAGAGACATTCCCACAGAACATTTTGTTTCAATTGAATCAGCATTTTCCAACAGAAAACAAGTGTTCTGTATGAAAATTTTCAACCAGCCATAGCAGTAACCTAAGTCAAGGTAACAAAATGAATGCAGTAATGCACCCAAAGATGGGTCAGAACCAGAACCCAGATCCAAATACCTCCTAATTGCACCACAATATATACATTTTACATTTCAGGACTAACTCTGAACAAAACAAAACAAAATCAAACTTAACATTTTAACCTTTGTATCAATGGAAATGTGTAGATCTAGAAACTGGTACACTTTGGTACAAAGAGAAGCTTGTATATCCTATTAACCATGTGGTGACCCTGCAAACATGCATAATTTTACCCACATGTATAGTTGTTCATGCTTAAGAGTTTGCAGGATCGAGACCTATGCTATATTCTTCTCATCCCAGTGCTTATCCGTGCAACCCTTCACTAAACACTAAACTTAAGCATCTTCATATATGCACATGTATAGGTATGCACAGCCTCCCAAAAGAAAGGGGGAAGTATTCTTCTATCCTGCTCAGTCCCATTGCTGTGAGGAAAAGCTTTTGAGCTTACACTTTTTGTTTTTACTCACACTGTACTTCCCTCTCAACGGACATTGATAATGGAACACTTTTTCCAGATTTTATATTCAGATTTCAATCCTGAGACACATACAGATGTGAGTAACTTTACACACTTGAGTAGTTCCAATCTCAGTATTTGCATGATTGAGGTCACAGTCTTTGCTGTATAAGAGGCTTTTAAAACTAAGCAATTTTTCCTGCTTCTGAGGAACAGACAGCTCTCATGCATACAAGGAGCCAAGCAGCCTCTTCAGATGTCAATTAAGAGACAGCTGTCTCTGGATGTTATGACATGACCAGCTCTGAATGCAGCCAAGATGTCCAAGCCCATTGGAGTGACATCATAACAAGACATCTATGCAAAGGGACGGACGGACCCAAAATCTGAAGAGTTCCAAACACTTCAGCAGCAGTGTTTGGGAAATGAAGAAACAGTTGTAGGGCTGGGAAACAACATATCTTAATGGTTATTTTCAAGAGGGTCAGAGAGATAAAAAAAGAAAAAAAGACAAAAACAGCAAAACAAAACAAAACAAAAAAAACCCCGAAAACCCACAACCCACTTACTCTTGTTTAACATCACCTTACTCCACAAGGGATGTCATTGACCTCAGTGGGTCTATAGCTATTACTGCTGTTAGTACTACTCCTTGTGGAGTAAGGTGCCACTAAATGTGAGCAGAGGCATGTCAACAGTTAAAATGCTACAGGCACAGCTGCATTGTTATAGTACTTCAGTGTAGACACTACCTACGCTGACAGGAGGGGTTCTCCCACCAGCATAGGTAATCCACCTCCCTGAAAGGTGGTAGCTAGGTTGATAGAAGAATTCTTCTGTTGACTTAGCACTGCCTACATTGGGGTTTACGTTGGCTTAACTACGCTGCTCAGGAGTGTAGATTTTTCACACCTAAGCGATGCAGTTAAGCCAACTTAATTTTTCAGGGTAGACCAGGCCTAAATTTATTATAATCTCTCTCTATCTGTCAAAACTGCAAGATCCACAAGGGGTTTCTTTCCCCTTATCTCCAAATTTAAAAAAGTTTTTCTTTCTTCCAAAAATTTCCCCATTATCCCCCCTTTCATTCAAACAATCTGAATTTATTGGTAGAAAAAAACAAGGATGGGGTAACTTACATATGACAGCTGCTCTTTGCCATCACATGCTGCTGTTAATGCAATACTGTGAAGGCAGCATTAAAGAACATGAATTCCAGCTGTTTCCCTCTTGCCTAGCCACATTTGTATTTATAAGACCATGGTCTATATATAATCATACCCTGTATTCGTTTATCCTTATAACCCACCCCACCCACTTCGGCAGATTATTATTTTAGTATTAGGAAATACAAAGAAATACTGCATTGTTTTTAATATATTTGGGTTTCCAGAGATCACATACAAATAATCTCTTCTTTACCCAAGACAGTTAGGTAGGAATTGCCATAGTAGGGCAGGCCGCCTGTCCATCTAGCTCTTACTCATTCCTAGACAGTAGCCAGTATCATGTGCTTCAGAGGAGGGTGCTAGGACCCTCCTAATGCACATTTAATAACATACCCATAGGGGACATTTCTTCTTGCTGCTTTCAGTTAGTGGTTGGCTTAAATCCTAAAAGGTGAGGGATTAGTATCCCTCTTTAAAAAAACAAAACAAAAAGCATTTCTAACATAACTGGAGGTTTTTGTTATCATTAAAAGTAAATTAGCCTTTTATATCTAGGCTCACATTCTCGGTAACATCTTACGGCTGTGAATTCCACAGGTTAATTATGAAAAAAAATTCCTATGATCAGTTTTAAAGTGTGTTGCCTTTCAATTTCATTGGACGTTCCCTGGTTGTTCTATAAAGGGAGGGGAGTGAGAGACAAAAAAGTTCTTGATCTACCTTATTCACACCATGCATTGTTTTATATACCACTATCAGATCCCCTCTTATTTGCCTCCTCTCTAAACTAATCAGTCCCAGACCTTTTCAGTTACCTTTCAGATGGGAGTTTTCTATGACAGTAATGGTTTTCATGTGTCCCATCGCTGAACACCCTTCAACCGCTCTTGATACAGGCTGACCGGAACTGAACATTGTATTCTAGGCGGGGGCATATATAGATTTATATAACAGCATTATGGTTTTGGTATTGCTTTCTGTACCATTCTTTGTAATTCCTAATGCTCTGTTTCCTTTTTTGACCACTGTTGTGCACTGACCAGAGGTTTTCAGTGAGCTGTCCAAAATTACACTAAGAGAAAAAAACCTTGGGTGATTACAGTTAGGTTAGAAGCCAGGTAGCTCAGATGATTTTTTCCTAACTGCCCTATGTTCTTCACACAGTCAAGAGTCACATGAATCAGCTTTAATAAATGCACATAGGCAGACCTATTTTCCAGCAAATTTCAAACATTTTTGTTATTAGAACTGATCAGAATAACTTTAAAGCTAAGAATACAGTAATTATCCTGCATGAACTGAATGCTATAGTAGCCACGTAAGCTTTATAAATAGAAACAGAAGGAACCTCACACAGTATTTTGTTACGAACTCTTTTAGTATATACAGGCTGTTAGTTTCCCAGTAGAATGTAAACATCCACTTAATCTGAAGATGGTGACGCACACAGCTATCTATTAAACTAGCCATGATATTCTGTCCAAGTAGGAACCCTGAACTTCAAGCAAAAGGCAGTGGATCATTAGCTATCAAATCCCAAAGCTTCCCTCTTTAACTGTGTTAATGATCTGTTTCAGTAACATTTAGCCCTAGATACTTATTTTTTGTCCATCATCACAATAAAAAGAAAAACAACCTCTATTTAGAAGGGTACTGTAACCGCATGTGCATTGTAACATGTAGTTTTGTAGACCATTAAAGCTTTATAGAAAAGTAAAAAAAAATAACCCCACAACAAACTCCCTCCCACCTCCGAAATGCATGATAGTAATTCCACCTCTGTCCCTTTCTTTTCACCACTAACAAAATTACAAGAAGTTGAAAAAGATACTGTCAAAAGGGCTTTGTTAGGGTACAAATCCTATTATAAGAGAAGAAAGCCCTTACATGTGTTACTAACTTCTCACTAAGTACATTGTAAGATCTCACTTCAACACTTTATGATCTTTGCACTTCATTGAGCATGGAAAATGAAAACAGACTAGTGAAGTTGTACTGTCTGGTTCTCATGCACTAGGCACAATGCTGCATGTTTGGGAAACAGGAATGTTTAGACTCAATGTCTCAACTGACTTCTTTAAAAATCATGAAAACCTATGAACTTTTACTATTAGGGTTTTGTAAATAAATAAAACCACCAACATTTCCGGAAGCCAAAACTTACATTTTGGAACTAAATTACTCAACAGCATCCCTTTAAATAGTCCCCCAAATAGTAACTTTGGTTCCTCCTCTTGCAATAGTGGATGAAACCCTCTAACTGCAACTGGATTGCTGAATTATTTGAAACTAAGTGCAGTATTTGTGGTGACACTTTCTATTACAGCCCATCCTACTCATAGGCATCCAGGAAGGAAGGAACACACTCACTGAATAGTCTCACTTGTACCAATTAACGGAATAATTATTTATTGTTGGAATTACAGGAGTACCTACTTATCCTAACCAATGATCAGAGCCTCACTCTGCTAGGTGCTCTACAGACATAAAGTGAAGAAGACAGTCCTTGCCCCAGAGGTCTCACAACCTACATGGTCAGACTACACACAAGAGGAAAAAACAGAGTAATAGGGTGTGGGAGGATGGAAGGCTGAGTGAACAAGGTGGAACAGGAAAGCAAAGTCACAGCTCATTATTTGCCTAACCAATGCCAGCCAGGAATGAAGGTGAGTGTATGGAAACGGATTAAAAATCTTACTAATGTATTACTGAATCAATTAGCTCTCGCCAGGAGAGAGAGGTGGAAGATGGGGGAAAGACTTCTTAACAGTCAAAAGTAGTTCTTTAAATGAATTTAGGATACACTGAACTACTTATCTTATTAGCACCTAATCTAATCATATCATTTTTGGGCAGAGCAATATTAAAAAGATCATATTAATACTTTCAGTCTCTTCATGCCAAAATGTCTTAAAAGGAATAGAGGGAAGCTGAACAGGAAATTCAGATCATGATATATGTTCTCTGTAGATGTGTGGTCAGGCAAATTACTGCTCATTTGTGATAACCTGAACAATAATTTGATACCAACAGAATTCTCAGGGTATAATTGGGTTAGACACTTACTATTTGGCTGGTTGGAAATCTTCCATAAAAGTCTGGTGGCACAGTGGGGCTAAGGCAGGCTCCCTACCTGCACTGGCTCCATGCCGCTCCCAGCAGTAGCTCCCAGGAGGAGGCATGGCCAGAGGGTCTCTGCACACTGCCCCCGCCCTGAGCACCAACTCTGCAGCTCGCACTGGCTGGGAATGGGGAACCGCAGCCAATGGGAGTTGCAGGGGTGGTGCTTGCAGACAGGGGAGCGCACAGAGCCACCTGGCCGCCTAGGAGCCACTGCCAAACATGCTGCCGCTTCCAGGAGCCACCCAAGGTAAGTGTCACCTGGGTGGAGCCTGTACCCCAAACCTTCTTTTGCACCCCAACCCCCAGCCCTAAGCCCCCTCCTGCACCCAAACTCCTTCCCCACTCCCACACCCCAACCCCCTGCTCCAGTCCTGAGCCCCCTCCCATACCCAAAGTCCCTCCTGGAGCCTTCACCCCGAACCTCATCCCACACCCCAACCCCCTGCCCCAGGCTCAGCCCTGAGCCTCCTCCTACACTCCAAATCCCTTGGCCCCACCCCCCAGCCCAGAGTCCACACCCCATCCTGCACCCCAATCCTGGTGAAAGTGAGTTCGGGTAGGGGAGAGCGAGTGATGGAGGGAGGCGGGCTGCAGTAAATAGGGTGATGGGGCCTTGGAAAAGGGATGAGGCAGTTGTAAGAAAGATCTCAGTAAAAAAAAACAACAACAAAACAAAAAAAAACCCACAACAGACATGTTCTTCCCTTCAATTAAGGGCTAAGAAGCTCACAAGATTAATCTTAGTAACCCCAAAAGACCCCCTCCAGTAAAACCAGGGAAGACTAGACTTGACATTTTAGATATTTCAAAAACCCCACAAACTTCCATTCCACCTTTCCCCCCATCACAGAGGCAAAAAAGGGCCCTAACCTTGAAACACTGCAGACTTCTAGTAGAAACTAGCCCTTACACATTTATCACAAGTAGAAATATGTAAATTTAGTCTATGAAGAGAAATTCTGCAAAAACCCAATAAAAGTTAGAGACCCTGAAATTCTGGGATTAAAACTTTTAGCACACTTGATTTTCCATTTGCTTTGCTGGCAGTCTTCAACCAAAATGACAGACTAAGAAATATAACTCCAACAGTCACTTTAATGTCAACATGCAGCAGAGGGGGCTATGGCAACAAGGGGCAGGGAGTTCAGGGAAAAGCAACACAATTAAGGGGCTGGAGGAATTGACTTGTTAGGAAATATTAAGAGCAAAATACATTTAGTGTGGCAAAAGACAACTAAAGTTGAACAACAACTAGGGCTGGGTAAAATTTTCCATCAGTTTTTTTTAAAATAGAAAATTAGGTTTTTGACTAAATGAATATTTTTGTGGAAAGTGTCTGCTTTCCTTGAACAGTTTTGATTTTTCATTCAAAAACTGAAAACTAAAAATTTCGGTTTTCAGTTGCTGACAATTTTCAATTTTTGGTATTTGGATAAAAGTGCAAAGTTTTCTACCAAAATATCCTCCATTTTCCCCATCCACTCTAATGACAACCACCTACATCTGTCTATTGAGGGGGACAGAAGGGAGTAAGCTCCAGAGAAAAAGAAATGATTTAGCTTAATGCAAAGGATTTTAACTAAGTCATGGGATGAAATTAAGAAATGGAAGATTTAGGCTGATTGTCAGGAAAAGCTTCTTGACAGAAATCTATTAGATTGCTAAATAATTTCCTCAAGGATAGTGGATGAAACCTTATCACTTGGGACATTTAAAGCAAGACTGGGCAAAGCATTAGGAAATACATTGACGGGAACAAATGTGTATGGGCAGAAAAGAGGACTGGGTGACCAAAGATGCCATGTCTAATAAAAATAAGTTGAATACAATTAAAGTTTTGAAACTGCTTAACAGCAGGAAAATGATAATGTAAAAAAGATTCTCAGATACAGTAATGGAGGTTCAGAGAGCAACTGTGAGAAAGTCGAGAGGCTACTTTTGGAAGTGATTCTCTTACCAGAAACTGAGGACAATGAAAACTTTCTAGGGACTCCAGGATTTTATAGTTACTCAGAAAAGTTAGGAGTTAGAAAACCTAGGCACAGAGGAAGCTAAAGTTAATACACTGAAAATAGGAGTCCCCTAAAGGTATTGGGGAACAAATGAGTTCCCTGAAACATGGGGAACAAGAGGACCCAGACAACTATAGACCACTCAGCCTAACGTTGATACCTGGTAAGATAATGGAACACATTAAAACATCGATTTGTAAGCATGAAACTGATCACTAGATTGATTATTCAATCTATAATAATAAATTGAAGTGATTGAATAATAAATCACTAGATTTATTTATTAAATATTGCTCGGGCATGCAGGAGTGAAATCAGGAAGGCCAAATCACACCTGGAGGTGCAGCTAGCAAGAGATGTTAAGAGTTAACAAGAAGGGTTTCTTCAGGTATGTTAGCAACAAGAAGAAAGTCAAGGAAAGTGTGGGCCCCTTACTGAATGAGGGAGGCAACCTAGTGACAGAGGATGTGGAAAAAGCTAATGTACTCAATGCTTTTTTTGCCTCTGTTTTCACGAACAAGGTCAGCTCCCAGACTACCGCACTGGGCAGCACAGCATGGGGAGGAGGTGACCAGCCCTCTGTGAAGAAAGAAGTGGTTCGGGACTATTTAGAAAAGCTGGACGAGCACAAGTCCATGGGGCCGGATGCACTGCATCCGAGAGTGCTAAAGGAGTTGGCGGATGTGATTGCAGAGCCATTGGCCATTATCTTTGAAAACTCATGGCAAATGGGGGAGGTCCCGGACGACTGGAAAAAGGCTAATGTAGTGCCCATCTTTAAAAAAGGGAAGGAGGAGGAACTACAGGCCAGTCAGCCTCACCTCAGTCCCTGGAAAAATCATGGAGCAGGTCCTCAAAGAATCAATTCTGAAGCACTTAGGAGGACAGGAAAGTGATCAGGAACAGTCAGCATGGATTCACCAAGGGCAAGTCATGCCTGACTAATCTAATTGCCTTCTATGACGAGATAACTGGCTCTGTGGATGAGGGAAAAGCAGTGGACGTGTTGTTCCTTGACTTTAGCAAAGCTTTTGACACTGTCTCCCACAGTATTCTTGCCAGCAAGTTAAAGAAGTATGGGCTGGATGAATGGACTATAAGGTGGATAGAAAGCTGGCTAGATCGTCGGGCTCAAAGGGTAGTGATCAATGGCTCCACGTCTAGTTGGCAGCCGGTATCAAGTGGAGTGCCCCAGGGGTCTGTCCTGGGGCCGGTTTTGTTCAATATCTTCATTAATGATCTGGAGGATGGTGTGGATTGCACCCTCAGCAAGTTTGCAGATGACACTAAACTGGGAGGAGAGGTAGATACGCTGGAGGGTAGGGATAGGATACAGAGGGACCTAGACAAATTGGAGGATTGGGCCAAAAGAAATCTGATGAGGTTCAACAAGGACAAGTGCAGAGTCCTGCACTTAGGATGGAAGAATCCCATGCTACAGACTAGGGACCGAATGGCTAGGCAGCAGTTCTGCAGAGAAGGACCTAGGGGTGACAGTGGACGAGAAGCTGGATAAGAGTCAACAGTGTGCCCTTGTTGCCAAGAAGGCCAATGGCATTTTGGGATGTATAAATAGGGGCATTGCCAGCAGATCAAGGTACGTGATCGTTCCCCTCTATTCGACATTGGTGAGACCTCATCTGGAGTACTGTGTCCAGTTTTGGGCCCCACACTACAAGAAGGATGTGGAAAAATTGGAAAACATCCAGCGAAGGGCAACAAAAATGATTAGGGGACTGGAACACATGACTTATGAGGAGAGGCTGAGGGAACTGGGATTGTTTAGTCTGCAAAAGAGAAGAATGAGGGGGGATTTGATAGCTGCTTTCAACTACCTGAAAGGGGGTTCCAAAGAGCATGGCTCTAGACTGTTCTCAGTGATAGCAGATGACAGAACGAGGAGTAATAGTCTCAAGTTGCAGTGGGGGAGGTTTAGGTTGGATATTAGAAAAAACTTTTTCACTAGGAAGGTGGTGAAACACTGGAATGTGTTACCTAGGGAGGTGGTGGAATCTCCTTCCTTAGAAGTTTTTAAGGTCAGGCTTGACAAAGCCCTGGCTGGGATTATTTAGTTGGGGATTGGTCCTGCTTTGAGCAGGGGCTTGGACTAGATGACCTCCTGGAGTCCCTTCCAACCCTGATATTCTATGATTTAAGGCAGCAAGGTTATTCTAAGTTTACAATAAAACGGAATATCTTGTAGGGAATAGAAAAGAGAAGGAGGAGAAAGTGGATGATGGGACAGCATGCAGAGGGGGAGACTTTCAATGGCACAAATGGTAATCAGGTGCCTAGTCCCAATTGGTGAGTTAGGCCTCTAACTGCCATTTATGCCTTTAAAAATCTCCCTCAGAAAGTGCGAGTGCATAGGCATGGACCATGAGAGTGGAGGCGCGAGAGGCAAGAGCATTTGGCAGGCCACCAATGACAGAGTTCTCCATAAAAGTCAAGACCAAATCGTACAACTTAAAGACGAGAGCACCAGGTGGCATGGCACTGAAGTGAGCGCATCCCCCACTCAGCTTATGCTCCAGCCAGCGTGAAGGTCTTAGAAGCGATCATTCAAAAACCCTTCATTTTCAACATTTCAGTCTGACCCCCCCCCCCCCCCCCAAAAAAAAATTTCCCCATTTTTCAGCCAGCTCCACTCAACAGCTTTTCCTGGATTCTCCTGGTTTCACGCAAAGCACAACTACGGGCTTCCAGTGCTTGCCTGGTGAACTCCAACCCCTAACTGACTCTGCAAAGAGCTCTCCCCCACTACTGGTCTCGGTGGAGGTCAGCGAAGCCCTCCTTCTCACCACCACACCTTCCCTTCCAAACGCTACCATCTAGGGCTAGATGAAGAAACCACAAATCACCAGTGCAAAAGTGCCCCACTGCCCATGCACTGGATGATACCAGAAAGGGAAGGACCCTCCCTCTCACACAATAAAGGAGAATGAACTACCCAACCTCACATTAAAAAAAAAATGCAAACCACGCTCCAAAGGGAAGAAGAAAATACTCCTCCTTATACCTGCAAATTCCTAGGAGATAGTTATTAACTACAATCATATGCAAAGAACTATTCTAAACTGTGTTATAAAGAAGTAGATCTGATGGCTGGGGGGGCAACGGGGACAATTGCACTGTACAGCTTAAGTAAATTGACTTTCCATCTTCCATCCTTCTTAAAATCCCCATGCCTGTGACCATTAGAATTGTGCAGTGGTTCTGTCGTTCGTACAATCCAAGACTCAAGTTAACACATCCTCTCTCTCATGTTGCAAGTTTGACATTTTTAAAAGGGAGGAAAAAATTATGTTGATGCTATGAGTTCCAGGAATTTTCCCAGCTATAACTTTTATCATCAGACTAAACAAATTGAAGAACAAGATCTTTATTAATGAAGTTTATATCTTAAAGGTAGGCCAGCCTATGCAGGACAGGACATTTTGTTTTGTAGTTTCAACACACAATTAAATTATTTGATTTTAAAAGCTCAGGAAACAGAGGGATTTGTAATGGTTGTCTAGGATTTCCTTATGTGTTGTTCCTGTAAGGACTTTCGGTGACAGGGGATGGATCACTTGATGATGACCTGTTCTGTTCACTCCCTCTGATGCACCTGGCATTGGCCACTGTCAGAAGACAGGATACTGGGCTAGATGGACTTTTGGTCTGACCCAGTGAGGCCATTTTTATGTTCTTTTGACTTATGCATATGCTTAACTTTTCTCATTGTGATTTCTCCCATCAAAATCAATGGGACCGTGCTCTGTGGATTAAGATTAGCATGTGCATATGCCTTTGCAGGATTTAGATCTAAATTACTACCCTATGCTCCCATCCTAATGTGACGGGCAAAGCAAGGCCTTTGAGCTTAATTTCATTCTTTTATTCCTCCTCATTGGATGCCTCAACTGCCCAATCACTAGGCAAATTGTGTCATTAAAAGTTGTCAGGATGCCCTTAAGTACATAGGCACATACAGATTCAAACTTTGTTCACAAAATAATAAAGCAGCTATGAGCATTAGATCTGGGCCATCCCTTATCAGTAGTACTACAATATACACCAATGATTCAAAGCACTGGAGATGACAGTACAACATTACAGTTTCTACTGTAAAATCTTTTTTAATATGAAAGCATTTGGCTATCTTTCTGGGTACTCTATAGTTCCTGCCACGCCTGTTCTGACGTTCTGAGGTTGCCACTCTTCACAAAATACAGCACCATCGTTTCTATGCCACCAGAGATGGAAATGATGCTGTGCCACAATTATTATACAGTACATTGAATGTGGAGTGCTTGCTCCGAAGAGCTTGCAAACTAAAGGTCCTATCCTGTTCCCACTGAAGTCACGGCAAAGCTTGCACTGACTTCAGGGGGAGCATTGCTGCCACAGAAAACCAGGCTCTAAAATGGCAGATTAAAATACTTCATTATTTGTATTCCTCCTGGAAAGGGAGGAGAGTAATTTGAAGCCATGATTGAAGTCCATCCAAACATTCTTTATGTTGATGATATAAGCTGTTTTCCATAAAAGTTTATCTAGATTTACTAGATACTGGTATCACTATGCTAAACCTCCTGAATGATCAAGGAAGGAATTTTAAAATGAGCTATATTTAAAAAATTAGCTAATCCCTCTTTATTCTCCATCCAGCCCCTAAATCAAAATATGAATATAAACATCGTATCTAGCTTAGGAGAATGCAAAGAATAACTAAAAGTGTCCAGAAAAAAGCTGTATTCATTGATTGTAAAAAGAGATTTAGATTAGAGACCTAAAGTGAGGTTTTTCTGTAGCATGAATTGAGTGGTATTAACCCAGGTTTGATAGCCCTGGGTACCAGATACACAGCGTTATCAACTTTCATGATTTTAATTTTTCATTAGACTTGGTGTTTTTCTTAAAGTCTCAGCTGCCGGAGTCAAACGATTAACTGAAAATCTCAGTTTTCATTGTAATAATGTTTCTAACCCCCACAGAAAAGGAGAAAAGCTTAAAACATGAAGTAATTATGGCCTAAAGGCTCAGGAGCCAAATGACTAATAAAAATAACCCAGTTTAAAAAAAAAACTCTCATGATTTTGGGGGCCTGACTCCGGATTTCTGGATAGAGCAGATGCAGCAGTAATGCGAGCTTCCCCACAGGAAAAAGGACATTGCTGGGTAGTAGCACAGAACCATTTGCATTTTTGGAGCAGCTTCACTTTTCTGCTTGGTTCACTTTTCACCTGAAATATGATCAGCTGTTCAACCTAGCAGATAACTTCTCCCTCTCCCAAACCTCAACACTATAGATACAAAGAAGAGGAGCTGCCGAACAATCTCTGAAACAGGGATTCTCAGACTCAAGCTTGTGCCCTATGGGGAGGTGGCTGGTCACATGATGCTGACTCGTCTCCTACTTTCCAGCTACTATACTGCATTGAAAGACAGCTAAAAATACAGTACATACATTCCTAATCTTATTTTTTCCATGTAAGCAATTGCTGTATCTTCTACAGGGGTGTTACGCAATCATGAATGGAGGCAGTGTGGGGTTTCAAATAGTCAGCCTATTAAAGTTCAGTCCATACTATAAAATGGCAAATGGAGGTGAGCAAAGATGAATTGGAATCTGATAGCCTTCTTGGTTTGTTTTTTGCCAAGCTTCTCAATCATAGAATCAGAATCATAGAATATCAGAGTTGGAAGGGACCTCTGGAGGTCAACTAGTCCAACACCCTACCCAGAGCAGGACCAATCCCTAACTAAATCATCCCAGCCAGGGCTTTGTCAAACCTGACCTTAAAAACTTCTAAGGAAGGGGATTCCACCACCTCCCTAGGTAACGCATTCTAGTGTTTCACCACCCTCCTAGTGAAAAAGTTTTTCCTAATATCCAACCTAAACCTCCCCCACTGCAACTTGAGACCATTACTCCTTGTACTGTCATCTGCTATCACTGAGAATAGTCTAGAGCCAACCTCTTTGGATCCACCTTTCAGGTAGTTAAAAGCAGCTATCAAATCCCCCCTCATTCTTCTCTTCCGTAGACTAAACAATCCCAGTTCCCTCAGCCTCTCCTCATAAGTCATGTGTTCCAGTCCCCTAATCATTTTTGTTGCCCTTCACTGGACTCTCTCCAATTTATCCACATCCTTCTTGTAGTGTGGGGCCCAAAACTGGACACAGTACTCCAGATGAGGTCTCACCAATGTCGAATAGAGGGGAATGATCACGTCCCTCAATCTCCTGGTAATGCCCCTACTTATACACCCCAAAATGCCATTGGCCTTCTTGGCAACAAGGGCACACTATTGACTCATATCCAGCTTCTCGTCCACTGTCACCCCTAGGTCCTTCTCTGCAGAACTGCTGCCTAGCCATTCGGTCCCTAGTCTGTAGCGGTGCATTGGATTCTTCCATCCTAAGTGCAGGACTCTGCACTTGTCCTTGTTGAACCTCATCAGATTTCTTTTGGCCCAATCCTCCAATTTGTCTAGGTCCCTCTGTATCCTATCCCTACCCTTCAGCGTATCTACCACTCCCCCCCCAGTTTAGTGTCATCCGCAAACCTCCTGAGGGTGCAATCCACACCATCCTCCAGATCATTAATGAAGATATTGAACAAAACTGGCCCCAGGACCGACTCTTGGGGCACTCCGCTAGATACCAGCTGCCAACTAGACATGGAGCCATTGATCACTACCCGTTGAGCCCGACAATCTAGCCAACTTTCTACCCACCTTGTAGTGCATCCATCCAGCCCATACTTCTTTAACTTGCTGAAAAGAATACTGTGGGAGACCATGTTAAAAGCTTTGCTAAAGTCAAGGAATAACTTTAAAATCAGCCAAGCCCCTCTGAATTAAACTAAAAACTACAGACAATTTGGTATTCAGTGCAACACACATACACACACACCCCTTATTTGGGGTGTATAATTCTGGGAGAGAAATTTAATTTTTATCCTACATTATTTAAGGCCTTCTCCAACATCAGGCATGGGGGGGAGGTGGATCTCTCATGAGCAGCATCATCCACACTGTTGGCACGATAGCCTCCAGCATGGAAGGTGGGAGCCCCTCATTTCATCCTGTTGCCACTGACAAGAACAGCTGTATGGAGTAGCTGGTTGATAATCTGTGTTTTTTCTGCTCTGGAGAACGAGGAGAACTATTATTCCCATCACATTCCAGGAGGCAGAATTTCCTCCATGCACGGCACTGTTGATAGAACATTGACTCCAAGCCAAACAAACTCTTGTAAAGAACTCAAACAAGAGTAGGAAATACTCTTAAAAAAAAAAAAAAAAAAGTAACTTATTAAAGCAGAGCTTCGTCATACGGTTTTCACTGCTTCCATGAGAGGTGAACCCAGAAAGGAAGTCCACCCAATTTCAAAGTTATATAAATGAAAGTTTCATGCTGCTTCCCACCTGATCTTTGCCAAAAACCTGAGGATATTACATAAGAATGTTAAGTGCCCTGTGTTTGTTTTGCTCCGTTTTCATGGATTTTGGGATGAGCTCAGATTGTTGACTAGCAACAAAGGGATTGCTTTTAAATCAGAGGTTCCTCCAAAGTTCACAAAAAAGTGAACTTTAAATAAGGGATTTTTTTTTTAATTAAAAAATGCTTTTCTAAATGAGGAAAAAACAGCCCATCCTGCTACAAAGCCTGAAGTCAAAAGAAGGGATGGAATTCACTACCCAGATTAAATATATAGTCTGTCGCACAAACTCTTTATATTTGGGGCAGGGACTGTCTTCTTATATGCATACAAGTGCCTAGAAAAATGGAACCTCTACACACTATTGTAACTAATAATCATAAAAGCAGCTTAAATTTGTAGTGTTAACATTATATGTATTCATGCAATATGTAAAATCTATTATTTTGCAATGTTGTTAGCACCCCTTGGAAATTTACACTTCAGTTCTTCCTTCTGATAACACTTGGGAGACAGCTTGGATAAACAGAAATGGATTCCAAGCATGGTCCAAAATTCAGTTTAACCCAAGCCAATAACCAAGATGGTTTGAAAAAGTCTAGTTAACTTATGCTAAAGGGAAAAAAAAGTGTCACTACGAGTAGTTTTTCATTCCCTTTTGTCTATGCATTTCCTACCTCCAGTTAGGCTAAACATCCTCTGTTACCGTATCTTGACATTTCTGTATATAGCCACCACATGAAGTGCTTCCAACAGCACAAAAACACTTGCTCTTGGGAGATTTCCAGCTCTGCTTTGCAGATTTAAGACATTCAGCCAGCATAAACAACCTGGTTCATCCAAACTGAACCTTCAAAATTTTTGCAGTTCAATCAGTGCTAGCTAGTGTCACAGCTCAGGGCAACTCAGTCTGTAGTCCCCTTCTATGGTCCAGCAAAGGGCACCCACTCTAGGCTTCCAAGACATCATCTCTCTTGGATGCAGACACGCATTTCACTCTCTTCTGAGTAGGGTATTTCCAGGATGTACAGTTCCCAGACTATACTTTGGTGTCCTCAACAAAAGACAAGCTGCCTACTTGGGCTTCTTTTGCCTTCTCTTCAGAGATGGTACACAGTGTAGTTGTCACTGGTACAGTTACCACATAGCTATATCTAAGCAAGCACAGATTATTCTTAAGGTAAAAGCATTACAGAGAAAACATGTTAAAACTAATAAAAGAAACTACACACGTTTATAAGCTTACAAAGGATCAACCCAGTTCTAACATGGGCTCTGGCAAGTAGTCCTTCAAAACCACACACAGGGGTTTTCCTGTAGTTTCAAGTTCATAACACTCTTTGCTCAGCACAAGAACACTCATGATTCTGTAAGTCTTTCATTTATCCACTTTGGGCCTTTGAAGAGACAATGAATATATTATAAGCCAAACAATGGTTTTCTGCTCAAGGCACAACTTCAAAAGGATTGATTCAGAGATGGGTCATTTGCATTCCCCTCATCTCAAATGTTTCCTAGGAAATCCACTTCACACATGAAGAAAAGGAGTACTTGTGGCACCTTAGAGACTAACCAATTTATTAGAGCATAAGCTTTCGTGAGCTACAGCTCACTTCATCAGATATGAAGTGAGCTGTAGCTCACGAAAGCTTATGCTCTAATAAATTGGTTAGTCTCTAAGGTGCCACAAGTACTCCTTTTCTTTTTGCGAATACAGACTAACACGGCTGTTACTCTGAAACTTCACACATGTTGTCCCAAAAAGTCCTTTGAAGTTCCTGGTGCTTCCCAGAGATTGCATTAATTCTGACTTCCTCAAAGAAATTCTATATACTGTCACAATAATATATAAACATTTGCGTTTTTAATACATTGGACTCCTCAACCTTACTGAATTAAGTATTTTAACTTAATTCCATAAAGTTTGTTTCAGATATTGTCATATCTGTCATGGTTAGAGTGCAGTGTCCCTCCAAAATAAAACAGGGATTATCTTGAGGAATGTTTTTGGGCCTCACCTATTCATTTTTGGATCTGTGATACTTTGAGAACAACATTTAGCTCTTCTAATGGCCAATAGGCAAGGGCATTTAATATTGGTGTTTTGGAAAATTCTCTATTATTAACTCCACGTTTGTTTGTTCTTGACTTCAAGCAGTGTTATTTAACACGTTACATGCATTTTTACATGCCACAGTCAGGTTGGGATCTGTAGTGAATTCTGAAGGAACAAGGTGCTCCCCAGAGGAATGTCACTTGAGAGAAATCCAGAAGAGCAAGTCATAGCATAGTCTTGAAGAGCTATGCTAAATTATGTTCAGTAGTTTGAGAGAGTAGGGTCCTGCCCTGGGCAATACAGATCATTGCCAAGACCTTTACATAAAATGGGAGGGGGCGGAGAATTAAGTGGGAAGAGTCAGTGTAAAGGAAAAATTTGAGGCTTCCCTATTATAATCTGTGTTGGTCTGTAAACAAAAGAGAAGCTTCTTCTTTTGACTGTTTCCCTGTGAGAAGCCAGTGTAATTAGCCTTGGCTGACAGGTACATATTTCACAGGTACCTTGCCCACCCCATGTCCCTGGTTACAGTATCTACCTAATGCATCTAAACCCGATTGTATTACGAAATTACATTGGTGATGAGTTATTTGTTAAATATGTATGCATGTTAGACCTTAAGAAATTGAGAAATATTTTATTTCCTTGGCACCAACTCTCAGGCTTTCAAAAGAGGGCTCCTCTTCACTGTTTCTTGTAGGAAAAAAAACCGGGAGGTGCAAATTACTATGTACTGGAGCTCACAGAATCTTTGGACTGGACTCAGGACCACAACAAAAGTAGGAAGGAACGGGTGTGAGAAAAATCCATAGTCAGTGGCAGGCCCCCTTCCTGGTTATCAAGTTCAATATAATTATCTAAGCTACTATAGTTGATGTAGTATAAATGGTTTTTAATGGAGACTTAAAAAAAGCTTTTCAGACCATGTCTTCCTGTGGACGGAAGAGAGTTCATGTGATAGTCAGCTGCATTGTTCAGCTTTACATTCCACAGAGATACATCACTTTTTTTTACATTAAATACCTATTATAAATCACTTCTATACCCTGTAAAATACATGGCACCTCATGTCTAAGTCTAACTGTGTTCATAGTCTTTGTACAGAAGAGTGTACAGCCTATGGGCGGATCCTGAAAGGTTCTGATCACCCGCAGTTCCATTGATTTTAATTGGAGTTGAGAGTTCTTAGCAACTTCAGGGGGTTATCAGTTAGCAGAATTAGACCCTAAACATTGGGTCTGGACAATGTAATTAATGTTTTTCAGATGTTTCTGCCATAACAGGGAAAAACACAATCATCGAGAGATGACCATTCTTATATTTAACTTCTACAAGTAAAACGCTGAAGCCTCATGCAAATAGATCAGAGATCAGCCCCAAATAAAGTCCCAGAGCCATGCATCTGCAAATGTAAGAGTAGTTTAGAACTGGATCCAAACTTTATAGCTGACAGTTTCTCTCAAATGGGCTGAACCACAGTCTCTCCATCTGGTGCAGAGTTGAGATCCAGATATACTCAATGGCTGAAAGCCTTTTTTAAAAAAAAAAAACAAAAACATTGTGACTGTTTTAAAGCTCAAGAAAGTATAAAACTAAGAGAATTAACTTGAGCAAGGCACCATATATGATTCACCATTCTGTTCTGTCCAACACACCTCACCTGACCTACATACCACTTCTATTCCTTTTTAAAAGGCTGGATTTCAACCTCATTCTCCAGAGGCACAGGACTATCTAAATGCAATTCATCATTCTTAATATTCTTCTTCAGATTGCTAGCAAAGGTGATTCTGTGTCACTGCCTTTGTTTTACCTGCATGGTACAGCATGTCACGAGGATACATTAGAACCCAATATTATCAGTGGTCCTGCTGCACGAAGAATGTGAAACATGTATAGTAAATCCCACTCATTCCTCACTTATTTTTTAATGCTTATTAAGATGGATTGCTGCACAAACAACTCCATTCTTTCACCTCCTGTATCTACCCGAATCACCTGCCACCTCCAGATCAGAGTTCACTCCTGGAATAGAACTGGCTTCCGCATTGTGCAGTTAGCAAAATGAGGAAGGTATAAAGGGAGTTTAATGTACTTCAAGTTAAAACATTTTGGCAAATGAGAGGACATAAAAGCACTGGCTAAAATAAAACAGTCTATGTATAAACCAACCTCATAAGAATTTGACAAGAGTTTCCATTAAAAAGATTCCAACCGATTGTGCAAAACATTTTTAAATAAATGGTGGTTTGTTTTAATCTTGTGAAAGTGTCTTTTTTTTTTTAATCACACTTGCCCTACAAGATTAAATTCACAATCAACTGAAAACCAGAACTATGACTGAAGTATCTTATTTAGGGTTGCCATGTGTCCTGTTTCCATTAAAAGTCCAGTCAGCGGCGCAGCAGGGGCTCTGTGCAACTCCCGGAAACAGCGGCATGTCTTCCCACTGACTCCTACACGTAGGGACAGCCAAGGGGTTCCGCGCACTACTCCCACCCCAACCGCCACCTCCACAGCTCTCATTGGCCGGGAACTGCAGCCAATGGGAGCTCTGGGGGCAGTGCCTGCAGATGGGGCAGTGTGCAGAGCCGCCTGGCCGCACCTCCGCATAGGAGCCAGAGGGGGTACGTGCCACTGTATTCCCCTTCTGCCCTCCAAACCCGTTGGTTCCCTCCTGGAGCCCCCTCCTGCACTCTGAACCCCTCATTTCTGGCCCCACCCGGAACCTGCACCCCCAGCCCAGAGTCTATACCCCCTCCCACAACCTTCTGCCTCAGCCCAGAGCCCCCTCCCCTACTCTGAACGCCTCGGCTCCACCCTCCACCCCGGAGCCCCCTCCTGCAGCCCATTTTTCTCATCCCTGGCCCCACCCTGGAGTTCGCACCCCCAGCCAGAGTCTTCACCCTCTCCCATACCCCAACCCCCTGCCGCAGCCTGGTAAAAGTGAGCGAGTAAGTGAGGGTGGGGAGAGCAAGCAACAGAGGGATGGGGGATGGAGTGAGAGAGGGCAAGCGTGTTCAGTTTTGTGCAAGTAGAAAGCTGGCAAACCTAATTTTATTAGCATGTTAGCTGATTAAGCAGTACTGATTTCGAACTGTATTTAGGCACCTAAAGAGGCAGACAGGTTAAAATCCATTGATGTGTCTAAGAAAGTTAGGTGCCTTTCTGCATCTTTAGGTGCCTAAATACTTTTGGAAACCTGGGCCCAAGATCACTGAGCCCAGAAATAAACTGGAAGATGCACAAAGCCTCTTTGAGAGCCTGTCAGCAAGCCAAGTACACCTGTACCTTTGTCATGAGATCCTGACACACTCACCTCTTCTGGTGACAACGAGCATGGATTAACTGGGTCCACACAGTAACTTCCACCCCGCCCCACCCCCATCCTTCAAACCATCGTTTATTTAGCCATTTTGGTACAAGTGCATTCTGGGAAAACCTGGAAAGCTAACCCATGATGCTTCAGCTGGAAATTGAGTGGCAGGGTATTATGCACAAAGAGCAGCACCAGCAGAATATGGAGCAATGCATTCTGGGATTTCTTACCACAGAGACCGAGGGGAGGAAGGAAAGTTTAGTTACATGAGTACCATTACAGGGACCCTTCTGCATAGTAAAAACAGTGTTACAAGCTGGTTACAGGAAGATGCAATGATTATTAACCAGGGCTTTGTGGCAGGGGTGCTGGTACAATTTGTATAGTGAGGGTGCTGAGAGCCACTGAACCAAACTGTAAACCCTATATATGATGGAAACCACTTCAAACCCAGGGGGGGGGTGTTTCTGCACCCCTAGTTTCAAAACCTATGCTTTGAGGTGTTGCCTGGGCACAAATCACATTAGTAACTGGTTACAAATGACAGGTTTCAGAGTAGCAGCCGTGTTAGTCTGTATTTGCAAAAAGAAAAGGAGTACTTGTAGCACCTTAGAGACCACTGAATGCATCCGATGAAGTGAGCTGTAGCTCACGAAAGCTTATGCTCAAATAAATTTGTTAGTCTCTAAGGTGTCACAAGTACTCCTTTGGTTACAAATGGTTCAAGTCACAGCATGGACCCTCGCAATGGCAGCTGAGTGTCTCCACCCAGCAAGGCACTAAGTACAGTAGCTGCAGTTAATATTCATTAAATCAAACTCGATTACACTCCTTCCACTTTCAAGCCCACTCTCCCACACAAGCCTCTTATGGCCCAATGCTGTAATTTTCCAACTTGGCTTCTAGTTTGCTAGTTTTATGGATACATGAACATTTCTCTCTTCTCACTGTTTAAGTTGTGTACGTAACTCACGCTGACCTCTTCCTCTCTTACTGAGGTGCACTCCTTATCCAGATTTCCATCAGGCATCACAATGCTGCTTATTTGACACACGATTTGAAAATCTCTCTCAAACATTAAAACAACATTTCTGCTGGCATTAGATGTTTAGAAGACATCTAAAAATGTCAAGAGTACCCAAGCTGGTTGAAGCACAGCACTGAAAGGATTTTATGGGACATTCCACAATCTCAGTCAAGTTAGACTGGCTCATACAGAGCCCCTGGCAGGGTCAGGAGATGGCTCTCAGAAGCTTGAATTTAAAAATAAATCCTCAATAAATCAAATTAAAATCCTTTTAAGTCTCTTTGTAAGTGAGGACACCATGCCACAACCGCTACATGTCATAATCATGGGTATACTCAAGAGTGATGTGTAGGGACTATAGCAGTGAACTGGAAGTCAAGACTCCAGGGATCTATTCCTGGCTCTGTCTATCTCTGTGACCTCTGTCAAATCATTTAAATGCTCTGTACCTGACTCCCAGTCTGTTGTTCAGCAGCGAACACCACCTACCATCACTGACTAACAGTTCTATGCAAATTCAGAGAGGGGGATGTAGATTTAGGTCTCAAACTTGCCATAACTAAGCATCTCATTTCGCACGGGAGTATGAACTGGCAAAAGCCCAGATAGGATATTAACTGTTATTCATATTGACATTTTCTATAACATTCCCACTTATCATAGGATATCTACGGACATACAAAACACATGAAAGAGACCACAGTCCAGGCCATAAAGTAAGCAACATTTTTGCCCAGTTCTTTTCTTCACAACATACCGTGGCTGGAAGGTATGATGCAACATAACCTATTTTTCACAGCTGAACAAAAGTCTTTTGTCTCCATTACGGATTTACAGCAGTGGAGATACAGATATTGCACGTGTGGGTTTGACCAGTGTTGCTGCTAAGGTAACTGAAGCAAGAACTTTTGCATTGAAAACATATTGAACCAGAGTACTGCAAACTTTAAGGGACCTTGAAATCTGTCCCATTTTTCTCTTGTAGCTGCTTTGGAGTAGCAGCCCTTGCTTCAAAAAAGAAAACAAAAGCTTGTGACTAATAAGCTAACAGATGTACATAAAGCTGTGTATGCTACAGTGTGCATCAAATCCCACAATTTAGGTGGATGTTTTAGCCAAACTTTTTTTTTTTATATGGATGGATTGGCCTATATTATAGGATTTGGAGCTGATGGCTGGGAGTGGGGTATACTGTACTTGGGAGAGTGGGTAACGAGGAAGGTAGGGTTTTGAGCACCTGGAATGTGAAGCACGTTTGAACTCCTAGGTTTCTCTCCTTCAGATGGAAAGCCTGGTCCAGTTGCGAAATCAAAATACCAGAAGCCAAGAGGCCCATTTTTCTGCTGCCACAGACCTGCTGCGTGACTTGGGGCAAGTCACTTAGGCCTCGTGTAGATTAGGATTTGGAAGGCGTTAGCTAACACATGTTAACAACCTAGTATAGACAAGGCAACGTGCTTTTAACACATGCTAAACTGGTTGATATAAAGCTTTAATTTGACCACTGTAAGACATGTTAAAGGCACACTGCCTTGCCTACACGAAATTTAACACTAATATGTTGTCTAGACTAGGATTTGGAAGGTGTTAGGAACACGTTAACAGTCTAGTGGAGGCACAAGAATGTGTGTTATAGTGGTCAATTTAAAGCTTTATATCTACCAGTTTAGCATGTGTTAAAGGCACACTGCCTTGTCTATACCAGGTTGTTAATGTATTAGCTAACACCTTCCAAATCCTTGTCTGGAGAAAGCCTCTCAGTCCCATTCTGCCCCCACCCTTTGTGAAAAAACAAAAACAAAAAAACCACGCCTTCAAAAGACTTGGGAAGCTTAATTTGAGATAATACAAATCTGTTAGGTATCTCTTATCTGTATATCTCAAAGTACTTTTCAAAGGAGAGATCATCCCCCTGTTAAGAATGGGGAAAATCAAGGACAAGGAGTCAAGGACAGAGAGATAAAGTGACTTGCCTAAATTCTCTGCCATGGAAGAAACGGAAATAGGATCCAGATCTTCTGAGTCCCAGTCTAATGCCCCATCCACTGTATTATACTCCCAAAGCCAAGAAATTTGATTCCAGATTTCAACTTTTGCCAAAGTTTAGAGGTATTGAAAACTCAACATAATGAGCTGGCCAGCGTACATGAACCACTGTCCTCTACAGGATGGATTCAGAACTTCAAGACTGTCAATCATAAGCCATATATAACTAACAGTTTAGCTCAGTGGCTCTCAACTCTGGTCCACTGCTCGTTCAGGGAAAGCCCCGGCATGCTAGGCTGGTTTGTTTACCTGCTGCGTCCGCAGGTTTGGCCGATCGCGACTCCCACTGGCCGTGGTTCGCTGCGCCAGGCAAATGGGGGCTGCAGGAAGGGCGGCCATCACATCCCTCGGCCCACGCCGCTTCCCGCAGCCCCCATTGGCCTGAAACGGCAAACCGCGGCCAGTGGGAGCCGAGATTGTTTAGCTGCTGCATCCGCAGGTTTGGCCAAAGTGGCCTGGCCCGCCAGGGGCTTTCCCTGAACAAGCAGTGGACCAGAGTTGAGAGCCACTGGTTTAGCTGAAGAGGGCAGGGTGTGTTCTTTTAGGCTAGGAAGACTGGAACACTCATACTGAAAGCTGCTGCTGTGAAGTGCGAAGTGGCAAAATTAGTTTCCAGCTGTGAAATTCAGATACATTTTTGTAACATTTGTCAGGAGTTGAGGGCTGTTTGGTTCCAGTGGGTTGGCTTAAGTCTATCTCTACTTAACGAACTTTGGTAGCTCCTTGAAGTCCTCATATGGGAGATTCTATAGAAATACAAACATGTTTTTTTTTTCCCCCAGGGATGCCCCCACTTTATCTTTAAGGAGTAAAACAATTTAAAAAAAAAATTGGCCACTGCTCCCTTGCAGCGTCCAGCATAAGCCATGACAGCACCCATATGAAATATTTTACCATTAAAAGCTAAAAAAAAAAAAAAAAAAAAGTGTTCAAGATGATATATTGACACCTAGCAACCTGAAGTATTACAAGCTTTATATGGTCCCATTTTAAAATTTATGGTGCTTTAATGAGAGGGAGTTACTCTCACTCATACCATCATATTTTAGTAATAATTTCTGAAGGGTTATTTAAAAAACCCACAGCTGAGCTGTATTTGTTTTTCTGCTACTTTTAGAATGTGCCAACACTTAAATCATCAGAGTGTGTAGCTTTCATATTTACCATACCCTTTACAAGCATGCTTAGCATACCACCCGAGAGAGACTACTGTGCCCACAGAAATGAGGAACCTGGATTAATTTAAAGGAGAACATTTCACAATCCATCTCCCCAGAATACAAGAGCAAGGAGCTGCTCAATTAAATTAATGGCAAGTAAATTTGGAACAAATAAAAGGACATTCATCTTAACGCTATGGCTAGCCACGATGTGTAATTAGGTGCTGATGGAATTCAAACTCAGGCATTGTGGCTCGAATTTTTTTTAAATGCTTGGATAATCCTAAACCCAACAGCAATAATTATTATTTTTGTAGACTGGCATGATAAGCTACAAGTAACAAAAACTCAGGCCTCAGAATGTAAACTGACAACCACAGGGGCGCCAGATGCTCATCACTCTATATACTGCTAGATGGGTAGGTGCATTCTGGGGTGCTGGTTTACCTTCTTCCAAAGCATCTAGTAATGGTCTCTGCCCAAGAGAAAGGCTACCAGCTGGACAGATCAATGATCTTACCTATTATGGGTTTCAGAGTAACAGCCGTGTTAGTCTGGATTTGTGCTGGAAACGGCCCAACTTGATGATCACTTTAGATAAGCTATTACCAGCAGGACAGTGGGGTGGGAGGAGGTATTGTTTCATGATCTCTGTGTGTATATAATATCTGCTGCAGTTTCCACGGTATGCATCCGATGAAGTGAGCTGTAGCTCACGAAAGCTCATGCTCAAATAAATTGGTTAGTCTCTAAGGTGCCACAAGTACTCCTTTTCTTTTTACCTATTATGGTATATCCTATGGTGATCCAGCAGGAGGTGCTATACTACAGCTTTGACAATCATATACACTTTAGCAGACCTAGCTGTGGCCCAGAGGGTGAGGAAAGGGAAAGGTGGATTGAAAAGAATAGAGGCCTCACTGCTCTCTATATTTCAACTCTTAGCCCTAACACCTACTTTAAGTTGTACTAACTAGAACCTAGAACTTGGATATACTGAAAGTCATACAAAGTACATTCCAGCCTCCTCAGCTCTGCAACTGTTAGTATTTTATTATTTACTTAATGCCCCAGAAGGCACCAGGTTGACAGATAAAAGACCCTGAAGAGCATATGATCTACTGACAACAATTTCCAGAGAAGGGGAGAGGCAAAGGAACACAATACAAGATTGTAAAATAATTTCATATTCCTACTTGTGCTACTTTACCCCCGCTTTGCTAATACTAATCCAAGCCTGTCATCTTTTGTAGGGAATTTTTAACTTTGCCTTTTTCAGTTTTTAAACATTTTTAAAATAACTTTTGCTTGTTCCATTTATTTTTAGTTTTAACTCTCCACCCCCTCCTCTAATTAAAATTCTGCCTCACCACCACCACACACATCCATCTCTGCTGCACCACTCATATTGCTCCTTAAGGGTGGGCTCTGCCTCTTCCCCAACTACTTTAGTCCCTGACAGCCCTCCACTTGCTGCATGAGGCCAAGCAGGGGTGGAAGCAGACCAGAGGCTCTCATCCCCAGAGGCGTTGGGGAGCTAAGAGAGAATTTCTTCATGCTCACAGGGGCGTGGTGAGGGAGGGAAGGAGGAAGGGCTACAGTACTGGGAGGCAGAACCGAACACTCACTGAGCCAGCTGATGAGCAGGAGGGCAGAACACTTCAGGTACCCTCCTGATCCCTTAAAAGGGAGTAGGCCAAAATCGCATCCACATTCAAAGTGCTGAAGTAAGGAACCTCTCAGCACATGAAGCACCTCTACTGAGTGGCCTTTTCCCAGGAGGGCAAGTTGGGGGAAAAAAAACAGCCAGAGTAATTTTTTCCATAAACAGACAGGTTTTCAAGTTTGAGGAAACAGAGGCAATCTCTGCCCTGAAGATGTTGCAGTCTAAACAGACAAGACAAAGGGAGGGAAGGAGCACAGATCGGTGAAGTGACTTGCCCATGCAGGTCGGTGGCAGAGCTGGGCATAGAACTGAAGTCTTACTGTACCAGCCTAGTGCCTACCCACTGGACCACACTGTCTATATTTTGAAATCATCAACAGATATCAGTTACATTCTCTTATTTTGTAGAGCTGGCTAGGAAACTCAATTCCACTTCTGCAAAAAAACGTTGAGGTCTGGAAAAATTTTCAGCCTGATTCAGGCTGGGGAAAAAACAACAACAACAACAACAAAAAACAGAAAAAAAACTTCAAAGCTTTTTGCCATGGTGGAATTTTGCCAAATTTAGTTTCAGGAACGTTTTAGTGTTTCCAAAATAAAATACGTTCCCTGGGAGCTGGAGCCTTAGCTGCACGGTTGCCTGCCTGGTGGGTCCCTGAGGAGCCAGAGGAGCTTGGAAGCCCAGCAGTCACCAGGTGGGCTGCCAAGGAGAGTGAGCTGTCAGGAAATCTGCCTGACTTTCTTAAATAAATAAATTAAATTAAATTAAATTAAAAATCCACCCAAACTGACAAATTCCCATGGAATGTTTGGCTTTCAATGAATCTTCATTTCCCGACAGAAAGTTGTTCATTTGAAAACTTTTCCAACCAGCTCTGTTATTCTGATACTTCAGATTGTATCCAGGATGGTAATTTATGCACTAAATCTAAGAGCTGCAACACTAACCAGGAAGGTGTTGATTTCCCTCTTGGTTTACTTGTTTGTTTCTGCACTTTGGCAAACAACTTCGCCTTTTGTTTTCTGGGACAATTTCAGCTCAGTTTTCCAGGCATGGGGATTTTTCACTAACAGTAACCAGATTTAATTTCACTGCCACACTGAGATGGCTATAAATCTCAGCATGCCAATGTACAACGAGCCTTGAGTATGAAAGCCCTGTTTTACTACAGGCCAAATAGCAGTGTCTATTTCAGCGATTTAAAGTGTTTTTCAAATAACACATTTGTACAGCTTAAATGGAAACATATTGTCAGCTTTTGGCAGTTTAAGTGCAAACATCTGTCTTGAAAGATGTGTGGTACCACAAGAGCCTTTCTGATAGGAAGTCAATCAATAGAGATAATAATTGGAACTGATCTGAGGATTTAAGATATTCTAAGTCACTCACAGAATCACAGACAGACTAACTTTAAATGCCCTATGATGAGAATCACACCTCTGCTCCTGGGAGGCAATCCCACAGCCTGAGGGAGTTCAAAGAGGCTTCCCACAGATACCTAATTCTAATTATTTTTTCCCCTCTGAATTTCATCCTAGTGTAGCCTTATCTATAGTTATAGGTCTCTATACAAAAATTACCCACCCCAAGGTGAGGATTTACAGTTACTTTAATCTGTGAGAGTCCAGCTCCCAAAATGGACTACAGTACAGAGGTGATCAATCGGAGGAGGATCCCAAGGTGCACAACAAACACTACATAATGCTCTTTCTATAATAATTATTTTTCCTAGCCTTACAATACACACATAGCAATCTGGTAAAGGAGAGAGAGACGAATACAGAATGTGTTGTATTTGCATGACTCACGCCATGCTTTGTGGGAAAACCCAGAGTTAGTCCTCCTCATCCTCAATAGGATCACCCCAGTGGTTGGCATCTCCCCCATCAAGGCACACAGACACGTAATGTATCATGCTGACACCCATGGGGGTTCATACATATTTATGAAAGTTTTAACCCCTTTTCCTTATTTGAACTTCACATCTCACAACTTTTGGGATATCCTGTTTTTTACAGGCCAACTCATTACCACTTACATCTTAACTCATTACCATTTACATTTAAGTCTCTGACGTTCCACCCCAGCTACCAACAGCCGTCGTGTCTACTAATCTCTGGTAGATATTATTAACCACATGCAGCAATTATTTTCAAAACATCAGCATATCACAAACAGAGATACAAGCTCAGCAGGTTTATTATTAACTTGCTTATGCTAACTTATCCTAGATCTTAGGGCCTAATTTGGCTAAGCTAAATATTTTACAGGCAAGAAAGCCCTGTGTTACAACTTTAATTAATGTGTATGTTGTACCTCTATATCCTAAATATCCTGAATACCTTTTGTCCTTGGCTATGCTACTACTCTTCATTATTCCTGTTCAGGCACCCTGAACATTTCCTCTCTCACCCAGGGTGATTACACACTATCAATACTGGAAATAGTTGTGTTATAACCACTTGAATTGTGGTAGCACTTTGGCATTAACCAGTCATTGACCAGGACCTCATGGTGCTAGGTGCTGTACAAATGCACAATAAAGACTCAGCTCCTGCCCCCAAGAGCTTCTCCCCAGCAGTAGAAGCCTTTTAGTCCAGCTATCCACATTAATTTTCCACAAAAAGTCAGCCCATTCATGCCCCTGTTCACTTTTGTTGCTTTTTTCTTAACTCAGATAGGAGTTTAAATGATGTTAATGTGTATGTTTACATTTAGAAGACAGTCTCCACATTATTTATTGCAATTTATATAACAAATGGATGGACTGCTACCTATCTACGTGTACAAGTATCCTCAGTAGCTTTATAAAATGGAGTTGTTACAACAACTCCATCAGCCTTACTACAGCTCCATCAGTTGCCCTTAAGCAAAAGTAACGAGGCCTAAAGAAGACACTGAAAAATGCTCCCCACTTACCATATCCCCACCACAACCACATGGTCAATACATTGGAGCTATTTGGTACAAAGAGGAGGAGCAAGTAACACAGGCAAGGGGCAAGTTTTTTGGTAGGCTTCATGGCAAAGTAGAGTTTTAAGTATGATAATGAGTTATTTTTGCAGATTTTATGGGCAGCTTCTCCCAAGCATGAGGGGCAGCATGAGAATTGAATAAGAGGTTGATGAGGCTGATGCTGTGGGCTGATCAGCTGTAAAATTTGGCCTTTCAGTTCTGAATGAGAGAAAATAGGTGGGGCAGGGCTTGACCACGAAGGGCATTAAAAGTGAAGTAAATAACTTATTTCTTATGCAATAGAGAAGGAGGAGCTAGTGGAAAGATGCAAAGAAAGGGGTGACAGGGTTAAAGCAACTGGTTAGAAAAAATTATCTTTTCAGGAGCATACTGAATGGACATGGATAGAGTAAGATTGTCAAGGCCAGAGAGACGGATGCTGCAGTAATCAAGATGAGAGAATGGACGAGAGTTTTAGCTGTGTGGATAACTAGGAAAAGTCATATCTTAGAGAAGTTATGCAGAAGATTCTGCAAGACTTAAACATTCTCTATGTCCACACATTCAGGGTGAGGTCTGAGTTGAAGATGACACCCAGTTACTGGACTGATTGACATGCAGGATGATGGCATTGTCCATAGTGATCGAGAAAGAAGGCTGTGGGGAGAGCTTGGGGAGGAAAAAAGTAGGATCTCTGTTTTAGCCATGTTGAGCTTGAGTTGCCAGCTAGGCATCCACGGGGAAGATGTCAGAGACACAGGCTGACATTATTAATTTGGACAGGCTGGAGCAGGGACACAAATCTGTGAATTGTCCACATAGAGAAGGTAGTTGAATTTGTGTGTATGCTCCCTGTGACTCCAGTTTGGAACAGGGGTGTTCCATCGCCTGTTTACAACACAGCTGCAAATTGTACTGTGGATGGGGCAGACCAGAATTTTTAATCTGTGCTCTCTAGCTAGGCTAAAGCCCAGGACTTGCAGCTTTAGTCCAATTATTGAATAGGTAGGTCATGTCCACACATCCTTGACATAACTAGGTCAAGGGACAATTGTGTTGCAATTGGTTCCCTTCCAGTCCTTCGCTTCTAACGAAAAAAAGAGACTCAGGTTTATTCTGCTCAGAGTTTCAGATAAGTTCTCCAAACATTCCCACTTTTGAGAAAAAACACTGTATATGTACTGGGGAAAGTCAAATAAGGAATCCCAGAGGGATAAGTGCCATTATATTCTTATAAATCATATCAAATATGCAAGCTCTTCAGGGCAGGGGCTTGTCTTGCTGTATGCATTGACGGACCATAACACACTGTGGGCATTACACAATATTGTCCCGATGGTGACTGATATCAGAGTCTATTAATTATTTGCATTATGGTAGCATATAGAGGCCTCACTAGAGACTGGAGTCCCATTGTGCTAGACAGCCACAGCCCCCTTACATTCCAAGTAGAGCAGAGGGGCAAAGCATGACACTGGAAACAGGCATAGAGGTGAAATAACTAGCACAAGGCCACACAGCAGGTCACCGGAAGAGCCAGGATTAGAACTCAAGTCTCTCAAATTACACTTTAGTGATCTCTTCGCTGGACCGGACTGTCTATCAATGCTAGGCATTGGCCCCT
Organism: Lepidochelys kempii; assembly: GCF_965140285.1. NCBI lineage: Eukaryota > Metazoa > Chordata > Testudines > Cheloniidae > Lepidochelys > Lepidochelys kempii. The sequence continues at coordinate 29,526,898 of NC_136387.1, forward strand.
GCAGAAATGCCTTATGTAGCATGTGATGCAAAGGGTTTTTCCGCACAGCAGTTGAATTCCTTCCAGAAATGCAAAGTTGGCTCTTACACACACCCACTGTAGTGCTCTCTTGCCCTTATCAAGTTAATGCACTGTAGTCATAGCCTCATGCATAAAGAAGTGGTAGGAAAGTTGCATAAGTGCTGTGTAAGTCCTTGTGACCATACTTGGTAAGTATTTTGACTGAGATGGATGTGTCAAAAGAATTTTTGACCAGTGTCATTTTAGCAAGCTCCTTCTCTGCCACCTCCCAGCATCAGGTCCTGTCCTCTGAACTACACTGCCATCTCTCACGCTCTTGGGAAGACAGACTTTAAAATAAAAATGTGTAAACATATTCTCCAAACTCAGGAAGTTCAAAGGTTTCACAAGTTTATTTCCTGAAGTGCAGAGGAATTCAGCTGTTTCTTTAGACTCACTGACTGCCGCACAGCAGTGGTCATGAAAGGGAGGTGTCCCTTTGAGGAAGTGAATTCCTTTGCCAGCAAGTGGGTGGACAAAGCATTGGAAGACAAAGTCATGACAAATATTTTAAAAAGTCAGAACAGGAGGACAATGTTTCGAAGAGAGCAGGTCCCTTTGAAATTCTCTCTGCGTCAGGAGACTGTGTGTCTGGATTTTGCAATGGCACAAGGCAGAGAAAGCTCTTTAAAAGGAAACTGACTGTCCAGAACAAGGAGCAGACTTGCACTGCTAGGACAAGTGGCCCAGTGGCTACACTATGCACTACTAGTGCATACTTGTATTTGGGTTTATGAACGAGAGAGGGACGCAAGCGTGGATGGGGATCTCAACTGCTGCAGAGATGGGAGGTGGTTGCGGGAGGACAGGACTGGAGCAAGGATATCAGATCCAGTCTGTGTCTGCTCAGAAAAAACTGCATAAAAACACACAGTTGTGTCATTTGGCAGGGGCTGAGAAAACACCGTCAGTTGATGTGAGTTCACACTCTCACATTCTAGATCCTAAGAGTTGTCAATAGGAGGCTACTGTGCCTCCAATCCCAAAGGTCTGCAGGATGCGGCCTGTCACCTAAGCTCAGGACAGTGGGAGCTGGACAGCTATCGGGACACAGGAAATGCCACAAAACACCTAAGACGACAAAACACAGCAAACCATGGAGTAAATCTCAGCAACCACTAGGAATATTTTGTAAAGCCCTTTTCTCATGATCTTTCCTGTAGCGTGGAGTAGACACAGTAAGAGCCAAGACAACTCTGGTAGGAATCCATGGGGAACCGTGTGATGAAGGTAGAGGCTGGAAAGCTGGCGGAGTTTGCACATGACCAGTCATATCACCCTTACACCTTTTTCTCCTCCCCCGTTAGTCACATGTCCATCCAGTGGCATGTGAATCCAGTACCAACCCTTCCCCTATTTGCAGTCACATGAGCCAGCCAGCCAGCCCAGACTGGCAACAGCTGCAAAACTACCCTGAGAACCACCCCGTCCCCGGAGAATTTCCCCTCTTTACATCCTGCCATTGCTCCTCACCTTTAGACAAAGCTTGAAAAATCCTCTTGCCTACTTTACCATGGGCAAGTAGGACATTTTGCTTTGCAAATTAATGAGCTTAAATTCTGCAGATATTGCTCTAACCTTGCACTGAAATAAGTTTCCAATTCACCTTGGTTGTGACAGCCTTTCCAACGAGAACCGCTACAGTGCTGTCTTCCTCAGTGTGCAAACAGATACCTCAGTGGCTCCTGCTCAGAGTTTTGACAAGCAACAGCAAAAGTGAAATTAAAAGAGTGATTTAAAAAAAATAAAACAATCTGTTCTTAAGTTTCCTAAGCTTAAACTTGTCCCAGTCTGCGGGCTAAGAGATCTGACACACACAACAGCTACATGTAAGGGACTTGAGCCTAGCGGTTAGAGCACAGGTCTGCACACATCACTAGTTTTAGTCTCTGCTCTTGCTACTATCTCACTGTGAATACTTGGTAAGTCAGCCTCTGTTTCTTGATTTCTGTAAAATAGGGGAGGAATAATAATTACCTTCTTCAGAGGCATGAGGAGAGACTTAACTGACTTTTGTGAAGCACCAAGAAATCCTTGAATGAAAGGGTCTACAGTAGTACAAGGAACCTTATTATGTTCAGCTGAAAACCTATCACAGCTTCACACCCATGAGTTCTGTGATTTGGGGGTTTTCCTTCCCTTGTTTAAAAAAATCAGACTGTGTTTTGAAATTTGGTGGGTGCCTATGTAACACCGACAGACCCCAGTCGTCGTCAGCAGGCAGGCTTGAACCTGGGACCTCTGGAGCTTAGTGCATGAGCCTTTGCTGCAGAGGTGGCCAAACTACGGCCCGCGGGACCGTTCTACCCAGTCCCTGAGCTCCTGGCCGGGGAGGCTAGTTCCCAGCCCCTCCCCTGCTATCTCCCCTCCCCCACAGCCTCAGTTCGCCTGGCCACCAGTGCTCTGGCCCACCGCTCCTGCCAGGCAGCACGGCAGCGTGGGGCCAGGCAGCGAGCTCCTGCTGCTCTAAGCAGCATGGTAAGGGGGCAGGAAGCGGGGGTTGCATAAGGGGCAGAGGGTCCAGTGGGACAGTCAGGGGACAGGGGAGCTTGGATAGGCATGGGAGTCCCGGGGAGCCTGTCAGGGGGCAGGGGTGTGGATAGGGGTCGGGGCAGTCAGGAGACAGGGAGGGGTGGGGGGTCCCAGAAGGGGACAGTCAGGGGACAAGGAGCGGGGGGAGGGGTTGGATGGGTCAGAGGTTCCGAAGGGGGCAGCTGGGGGCAGGAAGTGGGAGGGGGCGGACAGGGGGCAGGGGCCAGGCTGTTAGGGGAGGCACAGCCTTCCCTACCCGGCCCTCCATACAGTTGCACAACCCCAATGTGGCCCTCGGGCCAAAAAGTTTGCCCATCCCTGGTCTAATGCAGGAATCATAGAATCATAGAATCATAGAATATCAGGGTTGGAAGGGACCCCAGAAGGTCATCTAGTCCAACCCCCTGCTCAAAGCAGGACCAATTCCCAGTTAAATCATCCCAGCCAGGGCTTTGTCAAGCCTGACCTTAAAAACCTCTAAGGAAGGAGATTCTACCACCTCCCTAGGTAACGCATTCCAGTGTTTCACCACCCTCTTAGTGAAAAAGTTTTTCCTAATATCCAATCTAAACCTCCCCCACTGCAACTTGAGACCATTACTCCTCGTTCTGTCATCTGCTACCATTGAGAACAGTCTAGAGCCATCCTCTTTGGAACCCCCTTTCAGGTAGTTGAAAGCAGCTATCAAATCCCCCCTCATTCTTCTCTTCTGCAGGCTAAACAATCCCAGCTCCCTCAGCCTCTCCTCATAAGTCATGTGTTCCAGTCCCCTAATCATTTTTGTTGCCCTTCGCTGGACTCTCTCCAATTTATCCACATCCTTCTTGAAGTGTGGGGCCCAAAACTGGACACAGTACTCCAGATGAGGCCTCACCAATGTCGAATAGAGGGGAACGATCACGTCCCTCGATCTGCTCGCTATGCCCCTACTTATACATCCCAAAATGCCATTGGCCTTCTTGGCAACAAGGGCACACTGCTGACTCATATCCAGCTTCTCGTCCACTGTCACCCCTAGGTCCTTTTCTGCAGAACTGCTGCCTAGCCATTCGGTCCCTAGTCTGTAGCTGTGCATTGGGTTCTTCCGTCCTAAGTGCAGGACCCTGCACTTATCCTTATTGAACCTCATCAGATTCCTTTTGGCCCAATCTTCCAATTGGTCTAGGTCCTTCTGTATCCTATCCCTCCCCTCCAGCGTATCTACCACTCCTCCCAGTTTAGTATCATCCGCAAATTTGCTGAGAGTGCAATCCACACCATCTTCCAGATCATTTATGAAGTTATTGAATAAAACCGGCCCCAGGACCGACCCTTGGGGCACTCCACTTGATACCGGCTGCCAACTAGACATGGAGCCATTGATCACTACCCGTTGAGCCCGACAATTTAGCCAGCTTTCTACCCACCTTATAGTGCATTCATCCAGCCCATACTTCCTTAACTTGCTGACAAGAATACTATGGGAGACCGTGTCAAAAGCTTTGCTAAAGTCAAGAAACAATACATCCACTGCTTTCCCTTCATCCACAGAACCAGTAATCTCATCATAAAAGGCGATTAGATTAGTCAGGCATGACCTTCCCTTGGTGAATCCATGCTGGCTGTTCCTGATCACTTTCCTCTCATGCAAGTGCTTCAGGATTGATTCTTTGAGGACCTGCTCCATGATTTTTCCAGGGACTGAGGTGAGGCTGACTGGCCTGTAGTTCCCAGGATCTTCCTTCTTCCCTTTTTTAAAGATTGGCACTACATTAGCCTTTTTCCAGTCATCCGGGACTTCCCCGGTTCGCCACGAGTTTTCAAAGATAATGGCCAGTGGCTCTGCAATCACAGCCGCCAATTCCTTCAGCACTCTCGGATGCAACTCGTCCGGCCCCATGGACTTGTGCACGTCCAGCTTTTCTAAATAGTCCCTAACCGCCTCTATCTCCACAGAGGGCTGGCCATCTCTTCCGCATTTTGTGATGCCCAGCGCAGCAGTCTGGGAGCTGACCTTGTTAGTGAAAACAGAGGCAAAAAAAGCATTGAGTACATTAGCTTTTTCCACATCCTCTGTCACTAGGTTGCCTCCCTCATTCAGTAAGGGGCCCACACATTCCTTGGCTTTCTTCTTGTTGCCAACATACCTGAAGAAACCCTTCTTGTTACTCTTGACATCTCTGGCTAGCTGCAGCTCCAGGTGCGATTTGGCCCTCCTGATAACATTCCTACATGCCCGAGCAATATTTTTATACTCTTCCCTGGTCATATGTCCAACCTTCCACTTCTTGTAAGCTTCTTTTTTATGTTTAAGATCCGCTAGGATTTCACCATTAAGCCAAGTTGGTCGCCTGCCATATTTACTATTCTTTCGACTCATCGGGATGGTTTGTCCCTGTAACCTCAACAGGGATTCCTTGAAATACAGCCAGCTCTCCTGGACTCCTTTCCCCTTCAAGTTAGTCCCCTAGGGGATCCTGGCCATCCGTTCCCTGAGGGAGTCGAAGTCTGCTTTCCTGAAGTCCAGGGTCCGTATCCTGCTGCTTACCTTTGTTCCCTGCGTCAGGATCCTGAACTCAACCAACTCATGGTCACTGCCTCCCAGATTCCCATCCACTTTTGCTTCCCCCACTAATTCTACCCGGTTTGTGAGCAGCAGGTCAAGAAAAGCACCCCCCCTAGTTGGCTCCTCTAGCACTTGCGCCAGGAAATTGTCCCCTACGCTTTCCAAAAACTTCCTGGATTGTCTATGCACCGCTGTATTGCTCTCCCAGCAGATATCAGGAAAATTAAAGTCACCCATGAGAATCAGGGCATGCGATCTAGTAGCTTCCGTGAGCTGCCGGAAGAAAGCCTCATCCACCTCATCCCCCTGGTCCGGTGGTCTATAGCAGACTCCCACCACTACATCACTCTTGTTGCACACACTTCTAAAGTTAATCCAGAGACACTCAGGTTTTTCTGCAGTTTCGTACCGGAGCTCTGAGCAGTCATACTGCTCCCTTACATACAGTGCTACTCCCCCACCTTTTCTGCCCTGCCTGTCCTTCCTGAACAGTTTATAACCATCCATGACAGTACTCCAGTCATATGAGTTATCCCACCAAGTCTCTGTTATTCCGATCACGTCATAGTTCCTTGACATCACCAGGACCTCCAGTTCTCCCTGCTTGTTTCCAAGGCTTTGTGCATTTGTATATAAGCACTTGAGATAACCTGTTGATCGCCCCTCATTGCCAGTATGAGGCAGGAGCCCTCCCCTCACAGACATTCCTGCCTGTGCTTCCTCCCGGTATCCCGCTTTCCCACTTACCTCAGGGCTTTGGTCTCCTTCCCCCGGTGAACCTAGTTTAAAGCCCTCCTCACTAGGTTAGCCAGCCTGCTGGCAAAGATGCTCTTCCCTCTCTTCGTAAGATGGAGCCCGTCTCTACCCAGCACTCCTCCTTCATGGAACACCATCCCATGGTCAAAGAAACCAAAGCCTTCTCTCCGACACCATCTGCGTAGCCATTCGTTGACTTCCACGATTCGACGTTCCCTACCTAGGCCTTTTCCTTCCACGGGGAGGATGGACGAGAACACCACTTGCGCCTCCAACTCCTTTATTCTTCTTCCTAGAGCCACATAGTCCGCAGTGATCCGCTCAAGGTCATTCTTGGCAGTATCATTGGTGCCCACGTGGAGAAGCAGGAAGGGGTAGCGATCCGAGGGCTTGATGAGTCTCGGCAGTCTCTCCGTCACATCACGAATCTTAGCCCCTGGCAAGCAGCAGACTTCTCGGTTTTCCCGGTCAGGGCGGCAGATAGATGACTCAGTCCCCCGGAGGAGAGAGTCCCCGACCACCACCACCCGCCAGTTAAAAGCCAACTGCCTGCTAGCTGAGGTTGTAGAGCAGACTCATTTTATCTCTCTAAGTGGTCTCAGTGCTACTACAGGGACACACCACCACACCCAGGAGGTGTGAGAGTTACATACTTCCCTTAGCTGAGGAAGCACATCCCAAGCTTCAGAGACTTCCCAGATGAAATCCCAGACAAGCCCCGACTTGTAACACCGAGAGACCCCGGTGGTCAGCAGGCGGGATCGAACCTGAGTCCTCTGGAGCTTAGTGCATGAGCCTCTATTGCAAGGGTTCCGAAACTGGGGGTTTTGACCCCTTAGGGGGTCACAAGGTTATTACATGGGGGGTTGCGAGCTGTCAGTCTCTACCCCAAACCACGCTTCACTCCAGAATTTATAATAGTGTTAAATATAAAAAAAGAGTTTTTAATACGTAAGGGGCATCACACTCAGAGGCTTGCTGCGTGAAAGGGGTCACTAGTACAAAAGTTTGAGAACCACTGCTCTACTGCATGAGCTAAAAGCCAACTGACACTTAGCTAAAGCTGTAGAGCAGACTTATTTTCTCTCTCTCTCTGTTAAGCGGTCTCGGTGCCACTAGATGGGACAGAGCACCACACCCAGGAGGCATTCGGGTTACACCTACCCTGGTAAATACTGAAAAGAGACATACCAGAGAGTTAATGGCTGCACAGTTTTAGAGTCACAAAACAATTGGCTATTTCCTGCTACATGTAAGCTTTCATGTTGAACAGGAGTTCTCAAAATTACTACACCAGAGGTGGGTAAACTACGGCCCGTGGGCCACATCTGGCCTCCGGGACCCTCCTGCCCGGCTCCTGAGCTCCTGGCCAGGGAGGCTCACCCCTGGCCCATCCCCTGCTGTTCCCCCTCCCCCGCAGCCTCAGCTCACTGCACCGCGGGTGCAATGCTCTGGGCGGCAGGGCTGCGAGCTCTTACCGAGCAGTGCAGCTGCAGAGCCGCGGCCTGACCCGGTGCTCTGTGCTGCGCGGTGGTATGATTGGCTCCAGCCGGGCGGCATGGCTGCTTGTCCTAGTGCTCTGGGTGATGCCAGCAGTGCCGCCAGCCACCGGTGCTTCGGTTAGCATGGTAAGGGGGCAGGGGAGGCTGGATAGAGGGCAGGGGAGTTCGGGGTGGTGGTCAGGAGTGTGGATATGGGTCGGGACGGTCAGAGAGTGGGGAACAGGGTGGTTGAATGGGGGCAGGGGTCCCGGAGCGCAGTCAGGAAGGAGAGGAAGGGTTGGATGGGGCAGCGGGGGGCAATCAGGGGACAGGGAGGGGTGGATGGGGCAGGGGTGGATGGGGCAGGGATTCCAGGGGCAAGAAGCAGGGGGGAAATCGGATAGGTGTCAGGGGCCAGGCCATGCCTGGCTGTTTGGGGAGGCACAGCCTTCCCTAACCGGCTCTCCATACAATTTCAGAAACCCGATATGGCCCTCAGGCCAAAAAGTTTGCCTGCACCTGTACTACACGACCCCAGGAGGGGAGATTGAAGTCTAAGCCCTCCTGAGCCCTGCTGCCCCAGGTGGGGAGAGGGAAAGCCAAAACCCGACCCCCACACAGGGGGCCTATAACCTGAGCCCCGTCACCCAGGGCTGACAATATAAACTGATGCATTCCTAACCTCTTTACCCAGCACGGTGAGTTGGCAGCTGCAAAAAGACTTATATGCAATCTAAATGAGGTGTCCTTGTCAGAACCTAAGTGAACCCACATAAAAGGTTGTCATTAAGGAAAGCAAGCTAGTCCTGAATGAGCAGCAGGTGCTGAAAATCAAACTACAAGATAAACTTTCAGCTAGAAACCAGGCACTTTAACACACAGGGCCGAATTCCACTCTTAGTTATACCAGAACAACCCACATTGACTGCACAGGTAAAACTAGGGGTAGAATTTAGCTATTGTCTTAATACTGTATAGTCCTTTCCTCTTTTCCCACATGAACTCTGGCTCCCCTGTCCTGCGGAAGGGGGCTTTCCCATCCCTCCCTCTGGCTGCACAGAGGCTGGAGCTCTCTATGCCCTGAACTCCTTAGCCCTTCCCTCCACCTTCTCTCTTCCCCATAGTAACCACCGCATGGACCCTCACCTATTTCCTAGGGTAGGACACGCAGTTCTTTTCTGGATCAGCCACTACATAAATCATCAGGTAAAAGAGTGCTATGGAGTTAACGCACCTTGCAAACAGCCATATGAGACTTTTCAGTGCCCAGTCTCTTAATGAGCTGAAAAGTGGAAGACAGAATACCCAGCTCTAAGCTTAGGTATCCCACTCTGCTGCCTGATAATCTACAGCTGTTGCTTTGCTAAGTTGATTTTACCTCAGTGCATCTCTCATGCACTTACAGAGACAGTGACACCACAGCAATATGAAGAACTGAGCCAGTACATAAAACTATTGCAATGTGATGAAATAAATCCTTAGGAAGAGACCAGACCTTCACCCGGGAAATTTCATATTCTTTTCTACAATATTCCAATAGCCTTGATCACAAAGGTCAAGCATTATCACTGCTCCCAAGTCTTCTCTGTTTTTGAATTTGAAACTTTTTAAACCTGGAGTCAGGTTGCTTGAGTTACCAGAGTAGGCTCTGGGATTTCTAGACTCTCGAAGCAAGTCAATTCTTCAGTGCAAAACTATTCATTTCATATTCCATGCCCTATTCTTGCAAGTACACCAAAAGCAAAAGTTATTTGGGGCTACTGACACTGCCCATGACTTCTGACATTTAAAATACATATTTCCATGATGTTCACTACATGAATAACCTCACTGAGATTTTTTCCTTTACACTTGCATGACCATAGCCCTAGTCAAGTATCATATATTTAAGGGATTAGAAATAAGTCTCTAATTACTTCATAGGGAAAGGGGAGTTGCTTATAATGGAGCACTCAGTCCCAAAAGTAATTACCTTAGGTGATGTGTTCCACAAAAGGTTCCTAGTAATAGCCCAGTTCCTGATCAACTGAACCTTAGGAGGAAGACTGTACGTGGCTACATCTTCATCTACAGCATTAAGCTCCATCTTGGTTCATGGAGGAGGGATCGGGGGTGGGGGTGGGGGGGGAAGCACCAACAATTATATTTTAAAGTCACAGTGCTCATGCTGAGTATGTCCAGCAAAGCTTCTCATTGATTCCCGGGAAGGAATAGATTTAAACTCCCGCCCCTCCCAAAAAACTATTTGCTTCTGGTTGAAATGCTCGTGGATATTGGAAGAAGTTTCACAGATATTCTGGGAGAGCTGGTATATGAAGGTTGCCTGATACTTTCCACTATAAAGCATTCTTGCAAACTTTTCTTTGAGTAACTGTCAAACCTCTATTGTTTGCAGCAAGCCTTTGATATGGGGTAGCTGGAAACCCCTAGGGCTACAGCAATGCCTTTTCTTTGTCCCATGAAATTTTACGTAGAATTAGCTGAGATAGAAACAGTTTAAAATCACTAATTCCCTTCTCCAACTTGCATTCCTCAGGGAAATTCTGACAGCCTGCCAAAATCACTGAACATTCTAAGGCCACTGCCAAAGCAGCAGCACTTGCTCTACTAGGAACTTGCGGGTGTTGGCAGGACACATGCTGGGGAAAGAGGCAGGCGAAGCTCCTCTCCCTGCTCACCAACAGACTCAGCACATGGCTTTAGTGGCCCATTAAACCCCCCTTTGTCTCACCTTGACCAGGGGGCACCACATAGGGCAGGAACTCCCTCAGATCTCAGGCCAGGAGAGAAAGAGACAGTACAGACTCCCAGCAACCACTCTCCAGCATGTGGTGCTCGCAGCCAATCCCCTCTCTGGGACAACACCTGGGGCAGGACCTCCCCCAGCTCTGGGTGTGGGGAAGAGAGAGAGCCAGGTTCAGCTGTGCTACCCTCAGACCATATCCTAGACCCAGCAACCCGTATTGCTCTGAGATAATAGCCTTCTCCTGCTACTTGCTGGTGCTGTTAGTGCTAGAGCTCAATCAGTAGCCGTCCATACTACAGTGCTAGACATGAGGGTTCAGACCCTACTGGTGATGTGTGTTTTGGGCAGGGGATGTACAGTTGCACAGAACAGAACTTGTTTTTATTGTTTTCTTTAAAATAAATACATAAATAAACAAACCTAGGCTTTTGCGACCATAAATCTGGCATTTCCTAACTTTTTGAGGGTTTTACTTTGCAACCTACATTCTTTTAACATTGCTTTTTTGTGTAATTATACATAGACTTGCTCATCCACAAAGATCTCAAGGTTAAATCAGCTGCTCAGATAGCCTTGAAAGAGCTGTGCCAGGGATTTCAAACCCTGGAGCACAGGAAAGAAAAAATTGACCTGCTGGCCCCAGACAAGACAGTGGAAAAATGACTATCCCTCCTAAACCTGCTATTCAGTGGCTTTGCTGGGAGTACAGCACAGCAGCAGTTCCTGTACTTTCCAGACAATTCTAGTTTTGCTCTCCCGTCCCCATCTTGCTAGCAGAGAATGAATGTGGAGGGGTTAAGCCAAGAGCTGCATAGCAATGCAGCAGCATCTCCCATCTCAGGAGGAGGAGGCTCTTTGGGCTTTCCCCAGTTCTCAGTGTTGGGAGAAAGAGTATAGGGACAAAAAGAAAAGGAGTACTTGTGGCACCTTAGAGACTAACCAATTTATTTGAGCATGAGCTTTCGTGAGCTACAGCTCACTTCATCGGATGCATACCGTGGAAACTGCAGTAGACATTATATACACACAGAGACCATGAAAGAGACCTGTTTCATGGTCTCTGTGTGTATATAATGTCTACTTCAGTTTCCACGGTATGCATCCGATGAAGTGAGCTGTAGCTCACGAAAGCTCATGCTCAAATAAATTGGTTAGCCTCTAAGGTGCCACAAGTACTCCTTTTCTTTTTGCAAAGACAGACTAACACGGCTGTTACTCTGAAACCTGTCAGTATAGGGACAGCTCCTCAGCCTACACACCAGAAATACCATGTGATCTCCAAGCAAAAGACAGCGTGTTTTAAGCACTTAACATAAATCTAAATATTTTATAAAGTGAATATAGTTTTCATGTCCAGGGGTCAGATTGTCAGTATGAAACCTTCTATTTATCCACAAATTAGATACAGCATAAGCAACACATGTTCCTGACAACATGCCTCAGCCTTACACTGGAGGGAGCCCCTGGAATGGATAATAGGTTCATTCAAATTTTATACCTACTCTCAGATTGGCTAGTGATTTTCAGTGATTTTGCTGAGCATGCACCTTCTGAAAATCAGACCCCTTTAAGTTTGCTCATGTTTAGCACCCAAAAATCACTAGTCACATCTGAAAATCTTGACTGTATATATACATGCATATAAATACTGGAGCCAAGCACATATAGGTACTTCTTGTGTTGAGATTGCAAACAATCAGACAGAGATTCTCCCACCTGGGGATATGAAAAATAGACAAACTGATTTCACTTCTAGTGGCTTACATTCTGTGGGAGGAGAATTAGCCCAAACGGTGCCAATTGTCACAGTGGTATTTGTGATGGTGACACACCAGTCCACTAGCAACAGGACTGAAGCCACAGCTCAGTTCATATCAACCATCAAAACATTCGGCAAATAAGACAAACTTCCGGCATAGGCTAGATTCAAAGCAGTGACCTTAAAGTAAATGGCTATATCCTGCTGCCAATCCTCTGATCTTCTTTTAAGTACATTTTTAACATTCTCTCATGCCAAGTCAATAGAATTTAAATGTCACATTACGATAAGATCCCCTTTCCAGCATGCTCGGATCATACCTTAAGTATAGACTAATCTCACTTGAATCATAAGGGCATAGGCTTTAGGGAGTGAACTAAACCAGATAAGGACATAAGTTGAGGAAATGCTAAATATAGGAATTTGTGATTTAACACTGGAGATAAACCCAGCTCATCAGCTGCAATAAATAACAGCTACTTTAGCTGTGCAGGTTGAAGTATCAGTTCAACAGTAGAATAAACTTGTTACGAAACCTAATAGGTGTTTTCTTTGGCAGCTGCGAGAGACATATTTTAAGGCACCAGGAAAAAAATGAAAGAATTTTGAAATGACCAATTTACTAGAAAAAAATCCCTCTTGGTTTTAATCTCTGGGGTCATAGAGGTAGCAGCATGCACTGAGCCAAATTCTGATCTCAGCTACACGATCCAAAATCCAGTGTAACTCCAGTGGAGACAGTTGAAGTCCATTCCACAGACACAGACTGTGATCCTGCTAAGACATACAGGTGCCCCATTGAGCTCACCATGTTTAAAATTAAATGTGTGTGTAAATCTCAGCAAGACTGGAGCTTTATCCCAGATTTACACTAGTGTGATGGGGTGCAGAATTTGGCCCAAAGTTTGCATTATTCATTCATGGTGAAAAACCTACTTACTGGGAGCTGTGGACTATCTTGAAAACCAAAATGGAAAGGCCTTCCAAGAGAGATTTGGTCCCATGTTGCAGCTGATTCTGTGTACCACTTATCTTTATTGCTCTTATTAGGATTGTTTGACCTTAAATGTTAAAGAATAACATGAGTCAGAATGAATGTTTAGTATGTACCAGATATTTTTATTTCATGTTTGTGAAACTTTTTTATAAAGCATTTCAGCAGAGATTCTTGTTACAGCTGGGTAACATACCCGGGGTGACAGACTGTAGCTGTAATCTAACATTATTTGTCTCATTAAAAACGCAATGAAAAGGAAAAATAAAGACTGACTGAGATCAAATAGCTTCATTTTGGTGCCTCTTTTTCCCCATTCACTTCACCTGGGACATCAGTGGTTCATTGTTGTGAGGCTTTGTAGTAGCTGGAGTATTTGTAGTGTTTAATATAGTTGTGGCAATACCTTGTATTTCTAAGGTGCTTTCTATCCATAGATTCTATGGTACAGTTTGATTCATTTAAGATTTTTACTATATTTGACTCTGCTTTCTTTCACATATAGTGCCACTTCCCTACTAGCATGACCAACTCTGTTGTTCCTTTATAATGTGTACCGTGGTATTACAGTATCTCATTGATTGTCATCGTTCCACCAAGTTTCTGTGATGCCGATTGTATCAATATCCTCATTTAATACCATGCACTCAAGTTCACCCATCTTAGTATTTAGACTTCTACAATTTGTATTATAACATTTGTCAATATTTAGTTGTCTGTCCTTCATATGATGTAATTGAATGGGACTCTTTTTTGTTTGACTGTTTCTCTTCAGCACCTACCTGTACTTTATCAACTTCTAGCCTCTCTTTGTTACTAGGATAGAGTATCTCCTTTAATAAACCCTCCCCTAGAGTGATGTCTCTGTCCAAACTGTGTGCTCCTTTATACATGTCAGCTTCCCCCTTAGTTTAAAAAACTCCTCAAAGACATTTTTAATATTATATGCCAGCAGTCTGGTTCCAGTTTCGTTTAGGTGAAGCCCATTCTTCCTACATAGGCTCCTCCTTTCCCAAAAGATTCCCCAGTTCCTAATAAACCTAAATCCCTCCTCTCAACACCACCATCTCATCCATGCATTGTAGATTCTGTGCCTATCTAACTAGCCCTGTGTGTGGAACTGGAAGCCTTTTGGAGAATACTACCATGGAGGTCCTGAACTTCAATGTCTTACCTAGCAGCCTAAATTTGGTTTGCAGGACCTCTCTCCGACTCTACGGCTAGAGCAAGGGTAAAATTCCCGAAAGTCCCTAAATGATTTAAGGAGCTTCAGTTCCATTGAAGATCACTGTGTTTTAATGGTATTTAGGCTCCTAAATCATTAAGGTTATTTAAATTTTTACCCTATTCCTCAAAGATACAGACTTTAGCAAAGATACAGACTATTGCCTAGAGGCTGTTTCTGCTTGGAAACACTAAGAAGTAGGCAGTGTGGGCTATAAAGTAGGAGTCTGGGAACCAGGACTCCTCCACCTAAACTGATCAGTGGCATAAGTGAGTACAACTCCATGAAATAGTATCATATGTATAATAGATATGCAGGTACTTTAAGTGATATACCCAAGGACACAGTGAATCAGTGGTTGAGCCATCATGAGTGCCTAGAGGCCCTATTTATTACTGATCCAAATAGGATCAACTGAATTGACTTCAGTCAGCATTATACTCACTTAGCATATGTACAAAAAGGGGCACAGGGAAATTGAGTGATTTGCTGAGGATGATACAGTAAATCAAGAGCAGGGTTGAGCTTAGATCTCAAGAGCTAATTTCATTCCAGCTGTAACCAGGCATAACCTCAGCAGTGAATTTGGCCTCCGAGTTTTCTCTCCAGATCTCCTGTTGACTAGCTTTTGGGTAAATATTTTGACCGCTCTGTACCACAGTTTTCCCCATCTGTCCACTTCTCCACATGGAGGGCATGTTGTAAGTCTAACTTAATGTTAGTAATGTGCTCTGAGATCCTCAGATGAAAGACACTAAGGCTTTGTCTACACTACCAAGTTTTGTCACCAAAAACTACCTTTTGGCGACAAAACAGTGAGAGTGTACAAACTGCAATGCGACTTTTGTCAGGAAAAATGGCTGGTCTTGGCAACAAAAAAATACCTACGAGAGATTTTTTTTATTTTCTCCTCCCTTTATTGTCGACAAAGAGCCAGTGTAGACACTGCTGTTTGTTTTGTCGACAGAACTGGCTTCTGCCAGTTTCCCACAATGCCTGCCCTGATCGCTCTCCTCAGTGTTTTGATCTCTGATGCCCTGCAGGCATTTGCCCCTCCCCTTTCAAAGCTGCGGGAAGTATCTGACACAGGGGTGGGCAAACTTTTTGGCCTGAGGGCCACTTCTGGGTATAGAAATTGTATGGCAGGCTATGAATGCTCATGAAATTGGGGTTGAGGTGCAGGAGAGGGTGAGGGCTCTGACTGGGGATGCGGTCTCCGGGGTGGGGCCAGAAATGAGGAGTTCAGAGTGCAGGAGGGGGCTCCCGGCTGGGGCTCCCGGCTGGGGCGGGGGGGATGAGGGCTCCAGTTGGGGGTGCAGGTTCTGGGGTGGGGCTGGGGATGAGGGGTTTGGGATGTAGGAGGGTGCTCCAGGCTGGGACTGATGGGTTCGGAGGGTGGGAGGGGGATCAGGGCTGGGGCAGGGGTTTAGGGGGGTGGCTCAGGGGTACAGGCTCCAAGCGATGCTTACCTCAAGCAGCTCCCAGAAGCAGTGGCATGTCCCTCCTCCAGCTCCTATGCGGAGGCATGGCCAAGCAGCTCTGCTGCGCACTGCCCCATCCACATGCACTGCCCCCACAGCTCCCATTGGCCATGGTTCCTGGCCAATGGGAGCTGTGGGGGGCACTTAGAGTGGGGGCAGTGTGTGGAGCCCCCTGGCTATCCCTACATGTAGGAGCCAGAGTGGGGACATGCTGCTGCTTCCAGGAGCCACAAAGAGTGGCCCCCACCCCCCGCTCCCTGGCTGGAGCGCCAGAGCGGGGCAAGACCCAGACCCCGCTTCCCAGCAGGAGATTGAGGGCCTGATTAAAATGGCTTTTGGGCCGGATGCAGCCCAGCCCTGATTTGACAACTGAGTGTGCTGCTCCGTTTGGGGAACAAAGAGCAAATCATTGGAATGCTCCTATTCTGCCCTGCACTAGGAGCGAGGAGGAGAGATCGCTGGGCTGCTTTGACATTCCTCAGCACAGAGCGCTCACAGAGCTACTCATGATGCCGCTCCGGGCAGCTGAGGAGGCTGTGGCAGAACTCGGAGGGAATCCTCCCTAGATGCGCAGCGATCAGCTCCACCTTCCCACAACACTGCACTGTGGGATACATATCCACAGTGCATTGCTCACACTGTCGATGATGGTGCCCACAATGTGGACATGATCTGTGGACAGAGGAAGCAAGTGTGAACACCCTTTGGCGATATTGTTTTGTCCACATTTGGGTGTCGACATAAGTTTTGTCGACAAAACTTGGTAGTGTAGACGAAGTAACTTGGATCATATATCCATGCTGCCACTAACAACTATCAACATGACGATGTGCTACAATGCACTTACCAACAAGCTTTTCAGATCTGCTTTTCACAATCTACCCTTTAGGTCAAATATTCCAGTGATATTTCTGGTAAAGGCAATTTTCTGTTTCCTAATTTGAATGGTTACTTTAGTCATTCTTCCACTAACGTTCAAGTGTTGTTTGAAAACATCTAAACAAGAAAAAACCTGAATTGTTCTCCCTGAACATTCTGTGCCCTCCTCTTCGGAATGTTACTTAGGTGCCAGGTGCTGGAGTGAATCCACAACATGCCAAAAGGTGGATGTCATGTGTTCTCTTCCTCTTTATAATAGACAGTTTACGTTTGTGTTGTGGTTTTGGAAGCAGTTTGGATTTTGCACAGGTTGTACTTTACGTGCCCCAACTGTTGGGCACAGCCTGAGTTGAAATGTTCAGTGGCTCCATTAGATAGAGATCAACATCCTTATTAAAAGAGCCCTTAATATTTACCCACTACATATTCCCAAGTCACTGTCATTTATTTGGGCTTGATGGCTTACAAATTGCCATCAGCATCTGAGCCTGTATAGAGAGACTCCTGAGTTTAACTCAAGTGGTTTGGAATTCCAAACCATGAAATAAAGGGAGAGTCAGTATGGGAATGATCCAAAGACCCTGAAATCAATTGAAAGACTCCCATTGATTCAATACAATTTAGATCAGGCCCTGTTTCTGGTAGGACACCAGTTTATTTCAGCAAGTTGATTGGCCAACTTGATTATCATACACATTGTAAGGAGAGTGATCACTTTAGATAAGCTATTACCAGCAGGAGAGTGGGTGGGGGGAGGTATTTTTTCATGCTTTGTGTGTATAAAAAGATCTTCTACACTTTCCACAGTATGCTCAAATAAATTGGTTAGTCTCTAAGGTGCCACAAGTACTCCTTTTCTTTTTGCAAATACAGACTAACACGGCTGTTACTCTGAAACCTTTGAGCAAGTTGTTAGTCAGCTCCTTTTCTACCCATTTCTGGGGGGAGAACACAGTTTTTGGTCATTTGTTTTTACTGTGAAATATATTGGCTCTACGTGTCACCAAGGTCCTCTTCACCCTTTCTTCACTTTCCCAGTAGTTGCAATGAGAATTATTCCAGCTCGGGAGTTGTTTAATTTATTGTTTAAAATACTTGCTGAGTTTTAATTACCAGGGTCCTGATTCTGCTCTTACACTGGCATAAATCAGCAGTAATGCCACTGAAGTCAGTGGAATAACACATGGGTAAAGCCATCATAAGTGAAAGGCGAATCAGGCCCGTAGATAATCTGTGCATATGCATGTATTTCTCTTAGAAACCATTTATGTTAGGCACTCCAGTGAAAACATCAGAAATCTATCTCACTGCCAGCTGCCAAAATCAATCCTACAGTTTTTCTGCCCTTTCATTAGGAAGTCCTATGCCCCTGGAAATCACATCCACAGGAAACAATAAATAGACTGGCTTGCAGGTCTTCCAGTAGTTTGGTATTGCTGGAATTCTGCCCCCCCCCCCATGAAGGAGGGCAGTATTATTCCTATTTTACACCTGGGGGACAGGCACAGGAGACTAAGTGATTTATCTAAGGTCACACAGGAAATCTGTGGCAAAGCAGTGAACTGAACTCAGATCTCATAAGATACAGGCTAGCACTCTTAACCACTAGACCACTCTACCTCTCCAGGGTGCTCAGTCCAGCACCTTTTACCAGCACTACATTCAATGAACAACAGAAACAGAGACAGAACTAATTAAAATACATTTTGTCATGGCAGCTGTTATGGCTGGATGGGACTGGAAGGATACACCCAAATCCAAAGATGGATAAAGAAATATTTTGGAAGATTCCTTCTATTAATTCTGAACAGCCAACTGTGAGTTACCTTCCACTGAGCGTAAGTGGATTTACATGTATTTTGGATTAGTGCTGTGAAAAAGGCCATCCCCGCCAACCAAACTGACTGTGTTTTAGGTCAAGAAAATTCACGTGGTAATACTTAAATAGTGCCATGGTGCTTTAGTTCTACCTCATTCATCTGTCTGCTACAAAGAGAATGGGATCCACAGTGTATTTGTAACATGATGCCTGACATTCAGAATGCAAACCATCATTATAATTTACCCAAATATAAAGTTCCCCTGGTTTAAATTGACTGTCAGGTTTGAAAGTGGCTCAAGGAAAATCCCTGAGATTTCTCTTCCCATCTGCTTCAAACTACTCTCCTGCATCTATAATTAGTAGATTAATTAGTTGAAGCTGTAGAATGCTTTGAACATGTAAAGTCCTATATTATGTTATTATGAGACATACTGTATTCCACATGATGTTGGAGGCTCTATCTAGGAAATTAGATAGGTGGTGACCACACAAGCTAAATTTGTTATGAAGAAGGAGGATTTAAATTAAAAGTGAACTTTTTTTCTTTTAAAGAAGTTTTTGAAAACCACAGTCTTTTTAGTAATGTTTTTCTTAACTTGGTGGAGCTTTTCAGAAAGTCCTCCTCACTGACATATTGACTTGATGTATTACACATGCTTAAATGGATGTAGAAAAGGCATGGGAATGGCATGCCTGCACTGGACTTGTGAAAAACAGGAGTATTTAAAGAAAAATTCACTCTTCCAAAAAATGTGGTTTGTGAGGCAAAAATAGCTTCATCGGTTTATTCTTTGATGGAAGAGATTCTGAAGACATATTGCCGACCACATGCAAACTTGAAAGGACTCTTTGTGTCTGGAATCCTTATAGGTATCTTCTAAGCACACAGCTATCCAAAGTTTGTGCTGGTAGTCAGTCTTCCTTAGAGTTCACACTGTAACAGCAGCAGTGACTGTTCCAGAGACATTTGGAAATCTAAAAGGTCCAGTTTCTGCAACCCATACTCACCATGAGTAGTACCCTAATGCTCACATAGTCCCAATGAAGTTAGTGGGATACCTAGAAAAGAAAGTTACTACTCAGGTGTGTAAAGGTATCAAAATCTGTCCCAATGTAAAGGGACCGAATAGCACATGGTATTAGTGAGGAGGTGTAGACCCTTCAGGCTGACAGTAAAAGTCACTAGCTCTGGATGGGAGTTAATGACATTCTGATGGCTCTTTGGTGGCTTGGGTGAGAGGAATTTGATGGTCTCAATCCAGTCTAAAGACAGCAAGTATCCACATTTCACAAAGTACCATAACAAGTGATACCAACTGACACCTTTGCTGACATGTTTGCATTGTTGTTGTAGCTGTGTTGGTCCTAGGATATTAAAGAGACAAGGTAGGTGAGGTAATATATTTTATTGGACCAACTTTAGAGAGACAAACTTTAAAGCTTACACAGAGCTTTCAAGCCTACAGAGCTCTTCTTCAGGTCTGGAAAGCGTACTCAGGGCATGGCTACACTTGCAGATGTAGAGCGCTTTGAGTTAAACCCACCTTTGGAGAGCGCAATAGGGAAAGCTTGGTGGTCTGTCCACACTGACAGCTGCAAACGCACTGGCATGGCCACGTTTGCAGCGGCATTGGGAGCAGTGCATTATGGGCAGCTATCTCACAGAGCATCTTTTCCCATTCTGGCACTGTGGCTTGTGGGAAGGGAGCAGGGGGTGCGGGGCATTCTAGGTCCTGTCCCAAAGCCCCGTGATGCATTAGTTCGCATCCCAGCAATCCCTGTGCTTTCATCCACATTTGGCACCATCTTTCAACGTTTTCTGTACTGCATGCTCTGTCTTCCCTTATAGTCTGCGGCAATGAAGCCCAAACTGCTGAGGAGTATGCCGACGAGTCTCGCCAGCACGTCACGTTTGGCAGTGGAGTTATTCCTTATGATCCAAAGTGACAGTGAGGGCTCCAATGATATCGACTCCAGTAACGCATATGACATGAGTTTGCTTGTGGCATCCATGGACATGCTCACCACCGTGGAACACCGCTTTTGGGAAACAAGCACTGAGTGGTGGGATCACATCGTCATGCAAGTCTGGGATGATGAGCAGTGGCTGCAGAACTTTTGGATGAGAAAAGCCACTTTCATGGGACTGTGTGAGGAGCTCGCCCCCACCCTGCGGTGCAATGACATGAGATTGAGAGCTGCCCTGATGGTGGAGAAGTGGGTGACTATTGCAATCTGGAAGCTGGCAACTCCAGAGAGCTACCGATCGGTCACTAACCAGTTTGGAGTGGAAAAGTCAACCGCTGGAATCTTGTTGATGCAAGTTTGCAGGGCCATTAATCGCATCCTGCTCAGAAGAACTGTGACTCTGGGTAACATGCATGACATTGTGGATGGCTTTGCACAGATGGGTTTCCCTAACTTGCACACATATTCCAATTCTGGCACCAGCCCACCTAGCATCCGAGTACATTAATCGGAAGGGGTATTTCTCTGTGGTTCACCAGGCACTTGTGGATCACGGTGGGCGTTTCATTGACATTAACCGGAAAGGTGCATGACGCATGCATCTTTCAGAACACTTGCCTGTTCAGGAAGCTGCAAGCCAGGACATTTTTCCCAGACCAGAAGATCACCACAGGGGAAGTTGAAATGCCTATTGTGATCCTTGGAGACCCTTTGTGACAGGTGTCGGTCGGTCCTCCGAGCCCCTACCCGTGGCAGGCCTCGGCCACACCTTCCAGGCATTGGGGAATTAGCGGGAAGGTGTGCCGGCCGGAGTCAATAGCACGCCCCTCAGGCAGGGGAGCGCCGGCAAGAGTCAGTAGCGCACCCCTCAGGCAGGGGAGCGCTGGCAAGAGTCAGTAGTGCGCCCCTCAGGCAGGGGAGCGCCGGCAAGAGTCAGTAGTGCGCCCCTCAGGCAGGGGAGCGCCAGGGTAGGGGAACGCAGGCCCACCCAACTCCACTGCGTTCCAGCCCAGGGCCCTGACAGTGGCGGGAGGCGAAGGTCCCGCCACTGGATCAGCGGGGCTGTCCGCACCCGCTGACCAAACACACCCACCCCACGGTGTAGTTCGGCCCCTGGGCTACTTCCTACACGGTCTCTCAGGCGGGTCACTCTGGTCCCTCCATCTCCTCCGGGTATTCCGCTGCGGGCAGCTCCGGTCCCTCCATCTCATCCAAGTATTCTGCGGCGGGCCACTCCAGTCCCTCCATCTCGTCCGAGTATTCTGCAGCGGGCCACTCCCGCTCCCCCTCAGTATCGGACTCACGCTGGCCCAGGCTGCAGTCAGGCCCCTCCAGGTCCTCTGGGTATTCAGCGGCCGGCAGCCCTGGTTGCCACAGGCCTTCCCCCCAGTCAGGCTCCTCCTTGCCCAGGGCTTCGCCTGGGTCAGCAGCAGGATCGCGAGGGAGCAGCCAGCAGTGTCTGTCTCCCTCCCTGGTGCTCTCCTCACTGGGCAGAGGGCCCCGCCCTTTGTACTTCCTGTCCCACCCTTCCCCTTCCGGGGATTGGCGGAAGCTTGGCCTGGCCCCGCCCACTCAGGCTCAGGCTCTTTACCCTCTGGTTCGGAGGGGAGCCACCCTGGCTCCCTACACCCCTCTTACCCTTTAATGCCGTGGCTCATGAAACCCTACACAGGGAGCCTTGACAGCAGCAAGGAATGCTTCAACAACAGGCTGAGCCAGTGCAGAATGACTGTGGAGTGTGCTTTTGGCCATTTAAAGGGCCGCTGGCATTCTCTGTATGGGAAGCTGGACCTGGCCGATGACAGCATCCCTGCCATTATATCTGTGTGCTGTACCTCCATAACATTTATGAAGGGAAGGGTGAATGATTCACTCAGGCATGGAACTCGGAGGTTCAACACCTGGAGGCTGAATTTGAACAGCCAGAGAACAGGGCTATTAGAGGGGCCCAGTGCGAGGCTGCAAGGATTAGGGATGTCTTGAGGGAGCAATTTGAGGCTGAAAGCCACCAGTAATGTCTGGTGCCCTGCACGGGAGTGAAGTGCAGTGGGTCCAATTTTAGTAGGAATCTTTGTTTGCTACACTGACTTGCAGTGCCTTTCTTTCCTGGGCTAAGGTATCTTTTACTTTATGCAATAATAAAGAATATTTTCAAAGCCAAAAAATCCATTTATTGAAAAAAAAATTCATTTATTGAAAAGAAACACAACTGCTTGAGAAACAGAAAGGGCAAGGGGGTGGAGTGGGGAATGGTACAATCACAGATTTGTGTATGTCCTGTTGTCATACTCAGCCTTCCTGTCTGGAGTGCTGTGCAATGAGTGCTGCACTTCAGAATGGCTATACTGCATGGTGATGGGGGCTGAGTGCAGCGGGTAAGTGTTGTAGTTTGCAGGGCTGGGTGGTGAAGCTACGGGTGTTGGAGGCAGCTGGTGGTGGTAAGAACCCGGATGTTGGGGTAAGTGGGTTGGAGGTGACATGGGGGCACAAGGGAAAGAGTTTTGGAACAAAGGCTGCAGGGGCAGGCGGGCATCGTAGTGCTCTGCCTGCATGGCTATGAGTGCCTGGATAGTGTCCACTTATCTCTCCATTATGCTTATCATCCGATCCGTGCTTTGCTGCCGGAGCACCGCGCTTTTGTGCTGACGCTCCTCATTCTGCTGGAGGATCCTCCTTTCACTCTCCCACCACTCCTGCACTTTTCGATTTTCATTACTTGAATGCTGCATTACTTCATGGAACGTGTCTTCCTTGTTTCTATGTGGCCTCTTTCTGATTCTTTGGAGTCTTTCGGCCGGTGATAACACGGACGGTTGAGATCTCAAGGTTGCATCTGTAAAGGCAAAATGCAACACTTAACAGAGGCAGCATTGTTCACACCAGACAGAGCAATGAGTCCCCCCTACTTAAGGGCGAGCACAGTCTACACAATAGCATAATTTGCCCATCCCAAAGCAAGCGCACATAACCCACGGGAGCCCCAAAATCGTGAGTAAGCACAGGGTGAAGCGTGACTGATTGTTTCACGATTGTACTGTCCTCTGGGTTTCTGTGCCTGGGGGAGAGCCAACAGTGGCAGGGGGCCCCTATACTGAACACTGTCCCCACATTTTCCACAGGAGTTCTTCCTGGAAGATACCTCACTGCTGAGGGTGACCTGGGAAGCAAGGGAGGGTCTTCTACTGCAATGCGGCTTCTGCGCTGGCCCATATGCAGCTTGCCTGTGTGCAGCAATGGTCCCCCCACCCCTCAAGGCACAGTGGCATGGACAAGTTAGCCTGAGTGGGACAAGGACCACAGTGGCTCTCCCGAGAAACCTGCCCAAGCGCATTGCTCAAGTTCTGGATGAGACCTTTAAAGAGATCACTGAGGCCAATTACCATGATGTGAGAGAGCACATCAACGCCCTATTCTGCATCTAGGTATGCATGCAGCCCGAACCCTCCTCGCCCCAAGAGCCCTCACCAAATAACTTCCTTCCCAAAATAAAAGCTGCTTACCGGGAACCTCCTCTGGTGTTTGTACTTCCCCAAGCACCAGCCGCTGCAACAGGCTACCTTCCTCCTGGCTTGAGAACAGCTCCTGGCTGCATGCATCCAGGGATTCCGGGGTGTCTTCCTCCACCTTAGAACTCTCGCTCCCGCTTTGCTCCTCCTCCTCCTCCCACCTTGTTGAACTGGGCTCTGAAGTGTCCATGGTGGTACTCGGAGTGGAGGTGGGGTTGCCCCCAAGTATCGCATCCAGCTCTTTATAGAAATGGCCGGTTGCAGGGGCAGCACCGGAGTGACTGTTTACCTTGCAGGCTTTGTGGTAGGCATTCCGCAGCTCCTTCACTTTAACCCTGCACTGCAGTGCGTCCCGGTCATGGCCCCTTTCCATCATGTCCCTTGATATCTGCCCGAAGGTATCATAATTCCTACGGCTGGAGCGCCGCTGGGACTGGAGAGCTTCCTCCCCCCAAACACTGATGAGGTCCAGCACCTCACCATTGCTCCATACTGGGTCTCGCCTGGTGCGTGGAGGCATGGTCACCTGGAAAGATTTGCTGAGAGCACTCCACACCTGGCTGAGCAAACAGGAAGGGGATTTTCAAAATTCACAGAGACTTTAAAGGGCAGGTCTGATGGTTGGTCACCTGAGGGCAGGGCAGTAGAGTTCAAAGTGATGACCAGAGTGGCTAGAACAGGCATTGTGGGACACTTCTGGAGGCTGATCAGAGCGCACTAACAGACCAGGGCGTCCACACTGGCACCTCAGCGCTCCAGCGGGGGTGCACAAAACGTTATTCCACTCGCCAAGGTGGAGTACCAGGAGCTCTCTAGCCACAGAGTCAGAGTGTTCTACGTGCCTTGCCAGTGTGGGTGGGTAGTGAGCTAGTGTACCTGGGGCTCCTTTATTGCGCTGTAACTCGCAAGTGTAGCCAAGCCCTCAGAGCGTCACAACTAAATACAAGGTGGAACAGATTGTTTAGCATAAGTAGTTAACATATTTCAAGGGACCATTCAAGCTGAAGTGGCCCATTACCACTTCTCCAGTCATGGGGAGGGGAGGGGGAAGAGGGGGCAGAAGTTAGTGGATTATAGGTTGTTGTCATAAAGCATAAATCCAGTGTCTCTGCTCAGTCCATGATTTTTAGTGCCTAGCAAAGTTATTAATTTAAGCTCCCAGGCTTTCCTTTTGAAAGTGTTGTGCAGGTTTTCTTTGAGAATGAGGATAGAGAAGCCAGATATAGAATGATCACTTTGTCAAAAGTTTCAGAGTGGTAGCCGTGTTAGTCTGTATCAGCAAAAAACAATGAGGAGTCCTTCTGGCACCTTAGTGATCACCCACAGGTGATGTGGTGTTTTGTCTTTGCTGACAGTCAACAGAGGGGTCCAGAAGCTAATAGGCTAGGGAGACCTGGCTGACATCTCATCCCTCCTATTGGTTCTTCCAGAGCACTTATATCTGCACACCTGCCAGTCTGGCATCTTCCATTAGAAGCAAGAGAAAGACTAAGAGCAGGGTAGGCCCCTTACTTAATGAAGAGAGAAAGACAATAACAGAAAATGCAGCAATTGCTGAAGTGTTAAATGTTTTTTTTGTTTCAGTTTTCAGCAAAAAAGTTAGCAGTGATTTGGTGACTAACATAGTAAACATCAGTGTAAATGGGGTAGGTTCTGAGTCTAAAGTAGGGAAAGAACAAGATAAGAATTACTTAGGGCTTGTCTACACTTCTGGCTAAATCTGCACTGCTGTGATCGATGCAGCGGTGTAGATTTAGCAGGTCTGGTGACAACAAGCTAAGTCGTTGGCACAGCGCTCTCCCATCGACATCTGTACTCTACCTCCCTAAGAGGCGGAAGGTAAATTGGCAGGAGAGTGTCTCCAATCAACATAGGGGGGTGTGGGTACCGCTGTAAGTTGACCTAAGTTACATCGACTTCAGTTATGTAACTTACATATCTGAAGTAGTGTAACTTAGGTTGACTTACAGAGTTAGTGTAGTCCAGCCGTTAGACAAGTTAGATGTCTTCAAGTCAGCAGGGCCTGATGAAATACATTCTCGAATGCTTAAGGAACTGGCTGAAGAGATCTCTGAGCCATTAGCAATTATCTTTGAGAACTCATGGAGGATGGGAGAGAGATCCCAGAGGCCTGGAAAAGGGCAAATATAGTACCTATTTATAAAAAGGGGAATAAGGACAATAATGCAGGAAATTATAGACCAGTCAGCTTAACTTTGGTACCCAAAAAGATAATGGAGCAAATAATAAATTTGTAAGCACCTAGAAAATAACAAGGTGATAGGTAACAGTCGACATGGATTTGTCAAGAACAAATCATGTCAAACCAACTTAATATTATTTTTTGACAGGGCAACAAGCCTGGTGGATTGGAGGGAAGCAGTAGATATGATACATCTCAACTTTAGTAAGGCTTTGGATACTGTCTCACATGACCTTAGAGTGACAAGGTGGGTGAGGATATCTTTTATTGGCCCAATTTAGGAAGAGGGTGGTGAGAGCAGACAGAGTGATGGGGGCAACAAGGGATAGACATATCAAGTGGGGTCCTGTGGGGATCTGTCTTGGGTCCAGTTCTATTCAGTGTCTTCATAAATTATTTGGATAATGGCATAAGGAGTACACTTATAAATCTGGGAAGGGTTGCAAGCACTTTTGAGGACAGGATTAGAATTCAAAATGATCTTGACAAATTGGAGAAATGGTATGGAATAAAGCGGATGAAGCTTGGGAAGGAATGGTCAATTGCATAAATACAAAATGGGAAATGACTGCCTAGGAAGGAATACTGCAGACAAGAATGTAGGGGTTACAGTGGATCACAAACTAAATATGAGTCAACAATGTAATACTGTTTCAAAAAAAGTAAACAGAATTCTAGGATGTATTAACAAGTTGTGTAAGCAAGACATGAGAAGTAGTTTTTCTACTCTACCTAACACTGAAAAGGCCTCAACTGGAATACACTTCTGGGGACCACACCTTGGGAAAGATGGGGACAGAGGAGAGCAACAAAAATGATCAAAGGTTTAGAAAAGATTGCCTCTGAGGAAAGATTGAAAAAATAGGGCTTCTTTAGTCTGGAGAAGAGAAGGCTGAAGGCAAACATAAGTCTTCAAGTACATACAAAGTTGCAATAAGAAGAGGAAGGAGGTACATTGTTCTCCTTTACTACTGAGGACATGACAAGAAATGATGGACTTAAATTGCAACAAGGGAGATTTAGGTTAGACATAAGGAAAAACTTCCCAAGATTCCCAACTTTAAGCATATTTAAGCACTGGAACAAAATAACCTAGGGAGAATATAGAATCTCCATCACTGAAGGTTTTTAAGAACTGGGGTAGACAAACACCTGTCAAGGATGGTCTAATACTTAGCCCTGCCTCAGTGTAGAGGACTGGACTAAATGACTTACTGAGGTCCCTTACAGTCCTACATTTCTATGGTTCTATGATCAAGATTCATCAAAGCACAAAAGCATCTAGAATGGCATGATACATTTGGCTGTGATCCTGCAATGCAACCTGCTAGCATGGGCTCCTGCATCCATATTTATTTTCATGTTGATGTTATCAAATGTTTTCCCATTTTTGTTGATGGAAAATGAATGTAGCCATATAGTGTTCATATTAGTCAGCCATTTGATATGTTTACATTTTACCAAAGTGCAATATGCTTTAGAGATTGCAATTCCCTTGTTTGTTCAGCAAATTCATCATGGTTTAGCCTATAAGAGTAAAGCCCTCTAACAGGATGGATACATTTCCACAAAACTCGTACAGTTTTTTAAAACAATTCTGTATATGCCATTCCAAAACTACCCAAACCCCACATACTCAGTGGCTAGTATACTCTACAATTTTACAGAGCAATGTTTAAAAAAAGAAAGCGGACTCAAAACCAAACTGACACCACTAATGCTACAGAATTGGCTAAAAAGTCAGCTCAGAAGAGATAGGAAACACATGGAAATGAAGCTTCCTGTATATGGCTATGAATAGCCATGGGATAGGGATTAATTATGCAGAGTTTGGCATAATACATCTGGACAAATTCTGCCGTCTGTTATAGCCTAAGACTCTAATTCAAAGGGACTGCACAAGTGTATCTGAGGGGAAAATGTGTCCTGTTTACTGGTTAGTACAACATAGTCTCCAAAATGCCAGACCGGCTGTAGATGGACTATTTCAAGGCATTGAGCCCAATCCTGCTTCTACTGAAGTTTATGGGAGTTTTGCTAGTGACTTCTCGGAGAGCAGAAGGAGGCCCTTTGACTAACCGGTGACTGAGTAATATTAAAGCAGTCCATTCTCCCCTTTATGCTGCTTCATTGGAATATGAAACCTTGACGTTTGAATTTATCACAGCCAAAGATCTGGCCAAGTCTCATGGAGAAGATTCTTAATATTTAACATATACACTAGTTAATCTTTTTCCTGGGATATATTCATTCCTGCTGGTATCAGGATGCAAATTGTACCAGTAAGACTTGCTGCAAGTCAGGTAGGATACACCTCAGTAGAAGGGGCAAGTTATGTGCAATGCTGACAGTCTGCGGGGTGGGGGGGGTGGGAAAGTGTGTTAGGAAAAGCAGCATCAAAATCTGTCAGGGGCTTCATAGGATCAGTGCATCCTTCAGCTACTTTAGCCATGTCCCACCTCTGCCAGCTCCGCCTGCTTTTCTCCCCAACAGAATAGCAGTGTGGCCACTTTCTATTACTGCAACCTTCCGATGCTGGATTTTTTGCTACTGGCAGAGCCTGAGGGTGGTTTTAATATTATATGTAATACAATGATAGGCAAAGGTGCCCGAATGCCAGCTGTAAAGCTAGACATCTTTTTAACCACAGAGTGGAGAAAGCAAAGGCCACAAGCAGTACAAATTTATTTTCAGTGCCTATCAACAGATCTCCAGACTTAAGATTGAGAGTACAGTCCGGTCTCCATGTCCAAACTTTGGCTGATCTGCTCTGAACACCAACAAGGATGCCAATGAATGCCACTTGTAATGATGGTTTTTATAATATCCACTAGGAACTAGACTGAGACCACCGAACTCATTTAATAGATTGGCCTATGATGGACATTCGATGGTAGCGACCTTCAATCACTACCACTCTGGGCTTGATTTGAATTCCCAGCCTTGTTGTGAAAATCCTGTATCTCATTATTACTAGTTCTCAAGGCTAGTCCATTTCCAATAATCTATCAGTCTTATTGTCTTTGCTGCTGAAAGGCACTGAAGAAACTTCCACAATGTCCAGGAATATTTCAAAATAATGCCCTAAGAAAAAGGTGGGTGCTTCTCCTCAAATTAGACTATGGGGACATTGTGTTACATAGCGTGTGTCACAGCTGCACCTTAATGAAGTTGTGATGTCATCAGCTTTGGACTATCCAGTGCACACAATTTATAACATATGTAGTAACATTTTTTACTTTTCTTCCTACAAAACCAAACATAGTATGACACCTAGTGGCAGGACATCACATGAATAAAACAGTGGCCCAGTGAAAGCTGTGCATGTCATAACCCAAAGGGCTACAGACTCACTAATGGTTATTATGCATTTTAAGTACTTTTAATCTCACCTATATAGATGTTAAAAAGGAAGGATTTTTATATTACAGTCATTCGGCCCAGCCCCTTCATGTATACTTTAACAATAACATGAGAGAACACTTCTGAAAAAGGTAGTGCACAGAGGTTAGTATATTTAAATAGCACTCATCTTTGTGTAATACTTTTCACAAGTATCCCCCCATCTTATCACACTTTTGATGAAGTTTATGAAAACAATCTTGGCAAGATTCCTATAATGCACTGTTTGGACATGGAAAAATTTTAAAAGGATGAAAAAAGGATGGTAAGATCTCAGAGGCAGGGACTGTCTGTTTGTTCTGTGTTCCTAGCACTTAGCACAATGAAGTCCTGAGCCATGAATAGGACTCCTAAGCACTACCACAGTATAAATAATAATGAAAGTGAATGACTTTTTCAGTCCCTGAGTTCTTTTCCTTCAGGACAGGTTTAAGGAACACTGAAGGGCATGTGTCGGGGGGGATAGCTCAGTGGTTTGAGCATTGGCCCTCTAAACCCAGGGTTGTGAGTTCAATCCTTGAGGGGCCATTTAGGGATCTGGGGCAAAAAATAATAATAATAATAATAATAATAATAATAAATTGGGGATTGTGCCTGCTTTGAGCAGGGGGTTGGACTAGATGATCTCCTGAGGTCCCTTCCAACTCTGATAGTCTATGAGCACTGCTGCTAATTGTACTGCACCTGCTCTGTAAAAAGAGTAATTCAGGTCACAGGCAATCCAGCACCTTTCAACAGTACTAACTCAATTGGAAATTAAATTGATATTACTGGCCCTGTCCTAAAATGAATACAACATGGCTCTGTCAAATTAATATGTTTCCAATTGCTTTTATTTTGTACCCTTAGGAGTGGTAAAGTAATGCTGGAAGAATGAGGATATCTTACACCAAATGTTGTCGAAAGGCCATCACGTCTTATAGTAGCAATGCCCTATGCTGTTATAATTCTCTCTTAGATATTGCTGTACACATTGGCATTTCTTACTAAAACCCAAATGTGACAAGGTGCAAAAAAGCCAACACGAAAGACTGGCCTCTTGGCCAGAGCAATCCGCTTTAACCATTGTACTCTCCTTTTCTTTGACTATTACCTGCCTCGCCTCCAAACAGTGACCAGCCCCCTCCCACTTCCTAAACTCTCTCATAATGCTCCCATGCAAGACAACACCAATCCATCCAAAGCCCTGCATGTTCAGACTGTGACTGCTCTTTGGGCCGGAGACTTTCTTTTTATTATTTATGTGTTCAGTGCCTAGCACAAAGGGACCCTACCATAATAAATATGATTAATAATAATAAAGGTCAGGCTGAGAACAAGCTGCAAGGAGACACCTAACAATGAGGAACTCTAGAATCCAATGAGGATTTTGTGAAGGGGGCAGGTCAGGATTTATGCTAGAGAAAAGTCCCATCCCATCCAACTTCTTTGCTGCCAGAAACCTTCATTAACCTACACTAGCAGCTCCACTCAAGGCACAAAGTCCTCCCAAAAGAGCCATTTTCCCACTGTAACCATCAGAGAATGAGCTAGCTTCCTATGAATTTAAAAGGAACTTTCAGCAGAACCAGTGTCCAAAGCATCCCCATTTCATCCTGTAGTCTTCCATTTATCTACTTCATCTCAACAGGTCTATCCATCATTATTAAGAATGATTAGAAACAAAGAATTTAGGTCATACATACAGGATGGGTGACTATCTTGGGAAGCAGTGACTCTGAAAAAGATTTGGGGGTCATGGTGGATAATCAGCTGAACATGAGCTCCCAATGTGACTCTGTAGCCAAAAGAGCGAATGTGCTCCTGGGATGCATAAACCGGGAAATTTTGAGTCGGTGTTGAGAAGTTATTTACCTTTGTATTTGGCACTAGTGTGATTGCTGCTGGAATACTGTATCCAGTTCTGGTGCCACAATTCAAGAAAAGTGCTGATAAATTGGAGAGGGCTCAGAGAAGATCCATGAGAATGATTAAAGGATTAGAAAACATGTCTTATAGTGAGAGACTAAAAGAGCTCAATCTATTTAGCTTAACAAACAGAAGGTAAAGGGGAGACTTGGTTGCAGTCTATAAGTATCTATGTGGGGAATAAATATTTCATAATGGGCTCTTCAATCTAGCAGAGAAAGGTCTAATATGATCCAATGGCTAGAAGCTGAAGCTAGACAAATTCAGACTCAAAATAAGGTGTACATTTTTGACAGCGAGGGTAATTAATCATTGGAACAATTTACCAAGGCCATGGTGGATTCTCCATTACTGACAATTTTTAAACCAAGATTGGATGTTTTTCTTAAAGATCTGCTCTAGGAATTATTTTGGAGAAAGTTCTATGGCCTGTGTTACACAAGAGGAAGCTCAAACTAGATGATCATAGTGGTCCCTTCTGGCTTTGGAATTTATGAATGTCTGAATGAATCATGCTCGCTCACACTCTCTCTCACCCAGCATTGAAATTGCACTGCGGATAAATAATGAAAGCATCACTGGGGGGAAGGGAGAGCACGCAGATGCACAAGAATGATGCTGTAGTGTGGTGGTGGTGGTTAGATAACACCCCTGGGAGACACAGGATCCAGTCCCCCTACTCCAATGACTTTTTAAATTATTTACCTACAGTGGAACAGCTTCAACAGATGGGACTGAGGGCGCTGCACATCTGAATATCCCATAGTGGCTAGAGCACTCATGTGAGAGGTGGCAGATCCTTGTTGAAATCCCTTCTCCCATCTCAGGGGAAGAAGGGGATTTGAATCAGGTATCTCCCACATTCCAGGTGAGTGCTTTAAGCACTGGGTTAAAAGTTTAGAGGGAAGCTCCTCCCCACATCCCCACCTTTTTGCCAAAATGGAGCCTAACACCACAGCTGAGAATCCCAACTAGAAGGTGGTGCCTCCCTGCAGCCCAGACTTAGGTGCCTATCTCTATGAGAGGGGTGGGGTGGGGCTTAGCATTTCCCACTGGCTGCCTTAGGCAAGGATCATCCAGTGTGCTGGCCTTTGTGAATCCCATTCTGAGCTGCCTATCTCATTCTTTGCCCAGGCACCTAACCCAGGCTTTGTGAATCCCAGTGATTTTCTAGGCACCTAAAGGTTAGGCTCAGCATCACCACACCTAACAGTACATCTACACAACTATTAAACACCCACAGCTGCCCGGGGTCAGCTGACTCAGGCCCTAGGGCCATAAAAGTGCTGTGACGTTGGGGCTCAGACTGGAGCCTGAGCTCTGGACCCCATGATGGGGAATGGTCCCAGAGCCTGGGCTCCAGCTAGAGCCCAAACATCTACACAACAATTTTTAGCCCTTTGAGCCTGTCAGCTGACCCAGGCCAGCCACAGCCAGGCTACAGGTCTTTTATTCCACTGTAGATGTACCCTCAGTTTCTTTGCGAATCTAGACCTCTAACACTAGGACAAGGCTATCTGGCCCCAAACACCTGCTTTTCTAGGTTATCTTTACCCACATATGTATCATTTACCCTCTGATTTAATGTCCTTTCCTACTGACATGGTTTCTTCCTTTTGATGTCTCTCTCTTTCTCTCTCAACAGTTCTCTATATACAGCTTTGAAAACCAAGCCTTAGCCTTTGGTTTATAAGCATCCCCAACCTGAGTTCCTCTAGGCTAAGTCTCCTTTTGTACCTCTCACCAACTATGCAGCGCTGCATCTCTCTGTGAGATTCTGCCATCTGCATGTGATTGCAAAATGAAATAAGTGAGTCATTAACCCTGCTCCCCTGGCTTATGGTCTAATGCAGAGTGGACAGGGAGTTTGCTGGATGAATCACTCCTTATGAAATGGATTTTAGATTAAATCATGTTTTTGTTTCTCGAGCTCAGTGGGTTATTTAAACAAAACATTGATTCCTGTTCATATTTCTGAGACTTTGGATGGCTGAATACCAGTGAAACTTACGGTTTCCATTATACCAGATGAAACAATCTTCATTCCAGTTTGCATGCAGGCCTATATTTTTCCTCAAGATTATGTCATAACTGGATGTCCTGGAAGTTTTTATTAAGGGAGCATTAGTGAAGCCAAGATTTCACGGCTCAGGTGCTCAGATACTATGGCCAAAGGGCAATATATGTACTTAGATGATTGATATCTCTTGCTTTCCTCACAGCAGTAAGAAGCAAGAGAGTATAGTAATATTCCCTTTACAACATACATGTTAAGTAAAATGTACCCCTATTGCTGGCCCATGGACTGTGTATTCTGGCTTTAATGTTTCATTGGCACTAGATAGGGTTGAATACAATTTGGCCAATTCACTGTTTGACACAGCTTTCCTTTTTCCTCAAATGATTTATTTAATGGACCAATAGTTCCTAGTATCTGACTAGCTCTAATGGCTATGTAAATGAAACCCTCCTGGGTGTGGTGTTCTGTCCCATCTAGTGGTATCCAGACCACTTAAAGAGAGAAAATGAGTCTGCTCTACAGCCTTAGCTAACAGTCAGTTCGATTCTGCCCGCAGATGACCGGGGTATGTTGGTGCTATATAAACTCTTCACAGAAGGTGGATGTATTCTACTCTGCCACACAAGGCTGGCATTGGGGAACAGTGGCCAAAGGGTTAATTATCGTCTTTCCTCTCACATATTATCACATCCAGCTCTATTTCTTTCCTTTTACAAGGGATCGTTTTCATATTTTGCCTTCTGTTTCAGAGCTAGCTCCATTTCATGAACCATCAATGACTTATGCTATACAAGCCAGAATACATTTCAAAGAGATTTAGTCCATACAGTTTGCATCACCAATGGAATGGCTACAGTGCACCAGAAGTTCTTAGTCAAATGAAGTAAGATAGCTAAAACCAGGGAAATCGACTAATGATTCACAATTTTACATGTTGAAATAAGAGCAGTTGCTAACCCATGTCTGAGAGGTTACTGTAGTACGATGAGTGGAACTGGAGAAAGGTCAGGTTTCAGAAGGGTCTTAGCCTGGCATGAGACCAGGGGTTCAGTAAAGCAAACTGGGACCAAGCTATTACCAGACAAACACAGACCACTCTGCATGTAATGCTGACTGGCCTCTCTGCATTTCTACATTGCCACCTGCCTCATCACTGACTGGTAATGAATAGAGCTGGACAAAATTTTTCCTCCAAAACTTTTTTCTGTAAAAAAATACAGATGTGTGTCAACAGAACATGTAAGGAATGTGTGTCAATTTCAGAGAATTGTACTGGTAAAACAAAACAAACTCCTCTCCTCCCCCCCCCCCAATATATTTCAAAAAAGTTGAAACATTTCAACATTTTTGAAATGAAACATTTTGATTTTTTGGGTTGAACAACTTTTTGTTTTGGAATTTCCTTCAATTCCATTTTTAAAAATGAAAAAAAACATAAAAGTGTTGAAATCTAAATGAAATGCTTTGTTCGCTCCAATGCATTTTTTTTTTATTTGCCAAAAATTCAGAAAAATTTAATTTTGGGGTTGACCAGAAACAATTTATTTTTATTTTTCAGAACTGCCAACAAACATTATTTCCGGAGCTCCACTAATGAAACAGCTATGATGTTGGCCCATCCCAAACATTATAAAATCACAAGCCTGCCTCCCCCCAAAAAGCATGACATTAGCTTGAAACTCCTGAGATGTTTTAAAATAATAAATGTTGAGTTGGTTTTATTTGCCTTCTGGTTTCTGAGCTGTTTGGATGCACTCGCTTCACATTTTCCAACTTTTCTCTGCAATCATGTGGTCTAGAAAAGAATATTTTAGACATACGAAAGCTGAGATTCTCATACAATGTGAGGAGTCCAGAAGCTGGGGACTCATTAAACTCATGAAAACTATCAGCACTGCCAGTCTGTCAAATTGTTCCTTATTCCTCCAACTTTTTTTTACAGTAAAAGGTAACCACTTCTGAAAGTTATTTATTCATTACAAATGTCTAACTCCCACACGTATCCCACAACTGCCAAATCCTGTTCCTTCCCCTCTGACTGTGGAGGGGCCTGCTTGCCCTGAAAACATTGCAGTTCTGTTGTGGGGGAGGGATGGACAGGATTCTGGAACAATCCTGCCCATGGAGCATGGATACACTCTTGACCTCACAACATAAAATCTTGGTGATCTGGTGGTGTCTGGGTAAGGAATTTGTGCCTATTTATTGGCTTTTCCTGTATTAAAACAGGCATTCCGTCTCCTTGATTTGCACTTAATTTATTGCATTATAGGTCAATTCCAAAATGTTCTCCTATATCCTGGCTGGGATGATTTAACTGGGAATTGGTCCTGCTTTGAGCAGGGGGTTGGACTAGATGACCTTCTGGGGTCCCTTCCAACCCTGATATTCTATGATTCTATGATTCTATGATATGTGACTATTTGGCAACGTAACTCTATTATCCTCTTCGAGATGTTTAGCTTATTTGATCACTTCACTCATTTGCTAAAAAAATATGTATTGTTCTACTTGGGGGGGGGGAAGATATAAATTCCATTTCCTAGAAACCCTGCCTGTACAATGGGCCCTCAATCCTGGCTCTCAAGTGCTGCAAGCTAATCACATGTCGTCATAACTATAATACTCCATGGCATGCAGCCAGGCTGACTCAAACTGATGAGAAATAAATTGAGTCAGTACTTGGCCAAAGAGCATCAGTGGAGAGGTTTAGTTTACAGTGAGGAGAAGGGTGATAAATGCACATTTATTCTCTGCTATGGCTTTTGCTATCAATTTGCCAAAACAAAAATCCAGTAACATGCAATCAAGCTGGATGATCTAGGTTATATTGGGTGTTATAACCTTGTGATATTGCAGCTGAGGAGGGCTACAAGTTAATTTCCTTTGGAAACTCTAGAATATTTCATTGATATTTATCACAGTTGGCATATGGCTCAAAGAACACAGCACATTTAATGCTTTCCACCTTCTGTGCAAAGAGCTCACAATGTTTTAAAGAAGTCATGAATTACCTAACACACCTCTGCAAGGTAGGTAAGTATTCTCTTCATTTTACATATGGAAAATTGATTGCAGACTTGTCCAGTACAACGAAGCAAGCCTTTGGCAATGCCCGGAACAGAGTCCAGATTTCCTGAACAGTGATATAACAGCTAGACATTGTTTTCTCTCTTTACTTTCCATACAGGAATTGTGTGGCACTTCATGGCAATGCAACCACTTCTGGGGTAGAATACAGCAACCATTATAACAGTCAGCAATGCTCTATGAGAGTCCAGCACGGAACAGTGAAGGTGAATATCAAATTCAAATGCAATGGCAGGGGATTACAAGTGAGGGGGCAGTTACTGGATCTCAGTATATCAAACAAGCCGATATAGAAAATGGATTCTAAAAAATACCTCTGTCTCCTCACTGGGGGGAGAGAGGAATTGGGAGTAATGCTGGGTTATCAAGAGGACACATGCTACTGCATATTTTATCAGGATAGCAACACCCTGTCCGTAATTCGTTCCCACTCTTCCTCCTCCACTGAATGAACTGTTAGAAAAGCCAGGAGAACTTCTAGAGTCAGGAAAAGAGCGCAGTGTAACATTGGTAGCAGCAGCACCAGCACTAGTTGCATTGCCAATCCATAGCCCCACCAGAGAAAGAGAAGACAAAATGATGGATAGGAAAGAAAATCATGTTCCTGGACTCCTCCAAAGAGTGAACAAAAGCAGATCTGCTTAGACACTAAAGACAAAATCTTAGCATCAGATTCTGCCCCATTCCTTTCCCGCCCCAGGCACCCTCTCCTGCTTTGCACCACTCAGGCATAAGGCTGTAGAGGAGACATAGAACCACCTTTGCCATGCCAAACACAGAACAGCTGCAGCTTCCACCCTTAATTTCTTTCTTTCCGTGTTGAGATCATTCATTTTCCATCATTCTTTAGCAAGTAGCATTAGTGTTCAGGCTAATGTTTTAGTTTGATTTTCTTTCTAGTGTTTATATTTTCCCAAGAGTCAATTAGCCTTCCCTGATGGAATACACATGCTGCAATTCCCACACTACAACCCACTTCCATGTCTCACATTAACCTCACTTGCTTTGCGATCTTCTTGTTCAAAGCCAGCTAAATAGTTTTCTTCACCCTAATTATATTTATGTGCCTAGGGAGGTCCTTATCCATTCAGGCAGTGACAGATTAGATGATCCCTTAATGGCAGTCACTCTGCACTCCTTTAGCCCTTCATTTCTGATGAGGAGACACTCTGTGTCCTAAACCAGTGACTCTCAACCTTTCCAGGCTACTCTTCCCCTTTCAGGAGTCTGATTTGTCTTGCATACCCCAAGTTTCACCACACTTAAAAACTACTCGCTTACAAAATCAGACATAAAAATAAAAAAGTTTCACAGCACACTATTACAGAAAAAGTACTTACTTTCTCATTTTTACCATATAATTATAAAATAAATCATTTGGAATATAAATGTTGTACCTACATTTCAGTGTATAGTATATAGAGCAGTACAAACAAATTATTGTCGGTATGAAATTTTAATTTGTACTGACTTCGCTAGTGCTTTTTATGTAGCCTGTTGTAAAACGAGGCAAATATATAGATGTGATGTACCCCTTGGAAGACCTCTGCGTACCCCAGGGGTACACATACCCCGAGTTGAGAACCACTGTCCTAAAGCAATCCCAGTTCTGTTTCACTTTGGAAACCTTAGCTGTTCTTCCCTCCTGCTCTCTCGCCTCCCTCCCCGTGTGAGGACAGCACATCCTGGAGTTGATATTTTCAGTGGGGCACTATATATTTGTTTAATAAAACCAAGGATACTCTTCAATTTGTGACTTCCATTTCTCTGCCAGTCCCTGGAACTT
Source organism: Lepidochelys kempii (assembly GCF_965140285.1). NCBI lineage: Eukaryota > Metazoa > Chordata > Testudines > Cheloniidae > Lepidochelys > Lepidochelys kempii. The sequence goes on from NC_136387.1 coordinate 29,565,061, forward strand.
TATGGCTAATAGAGCTGTGAGAGGTTAAAAAACAACAACAAAACCACGAGATATCTCTAAAGTATCATTCAAGTAGTGCTTGCATTAGTGCTGAGTATTTCTTAGCTTTCATACCCTTTATAGATTTGCTTTTTAATTACTGCAGGAAAGTCCGATGAAAGCCAAAGTCATATTTATATAAATCAATATCAAATGCTTTATGCATTTTCCTTGGCCTGACTCCTGGAGAGAAGGTAACTGCTACCCTCTAGAGGAAGAATCTGCTTTTAATGTTAATGGAAAAGCCCTTAAATTCTATTACACTGATGCATAAGAAATTAGATTTTGTTGTAACATTTCAGGAGCTGGAGTATTGGATTTCATTGTCTCTATTTATCACGTTAATTTTTTTAGTACCACACATTCTGTCATTGTTAAAATTCCCGTCCCCTCTACCAGTAAGGTAAGTGTGAACTGTATCAGGATTCCATCAAGGTCAGGACGGATACCCCCCACATTGTTAGCCTTTACCATTTCCTCCTTTTTCCACTGACATGCCTTACTCCCCCTTAGATGGAACAAGATTGAAAGAATAGAATAGACAAAAAAAGAGAGTAAACCTCCTCCTACCTTCCATGTGAAGAGTGAATTGAAATGTATTACTGTCCTGTATGGAAAACATAAGAGCCCCTAAAAAGCCACCCAATGTAAATCCAGCTTTAAGGAAACTAAGGTTATAAGATTGCATGTTTGGCTTTAAACAGAAATGTCAGGACCCACCCATGGCTGGGTGGAGAATCCCTCCATGAAAAGATGGAAAAAACAAATACAGTTCATTGAAATGTCTCCAAAAGTTTCAGCCTCTTCCAAGTAATTCTTCACATCTCTTCAATACTTTTGACTTGCCATTTCCTTTTCTCTGCATTATTCATGAGGAGCCACAATGACTGCGAATAGCTGGTCAGAATCAGTATTAGCAACATAATCATAATATGATTTCTACTGTGGTCAGAATCAGTATCAGCAACATAATCATAATATGATTTCTACTGTGCCATATATGTGGATGGTATGGATTCATAATAGAGACTGATCTGTGCCCCAGGGAGCTTATAATTTAAATCAGTCATAAAGAAAGGGATAAAGTGGGGAGAAGTATGTGAAGGACTCGAATTACAACAGGAGGAGATCCTGAGATAAGCTATGGCATGGAAGAGTCAGAAATGCCATTTTTTCATTACTAAGGAACAAAGGCCACTGTTGTCCCTTGCTCTGAGTTTTACCATTAGCACCACCAAGAGTTTGAAAAGGTGAAGAAAAAAAAATATGGTAGATCTGGTGCTTTTGCACTTGAGCTGCATTCTGTACTGAAGATAGTTTCCATTTTTAAACAATCACTACATTACATTTCTTTTTGCAATTAAAAAAGAGTCACACACAGAGAACATTCAATTGTAACAGATAGACACTTTTTATCAAGAAGCTGTGAGCTGGTTCTGCAAAATGAAACCCCAAACCAGTCGTGGCTCAAAACCGAGTTCCATTTTATCTAAACCACCAATGTCAGTTTTGGGGTCTTACGGAAGGAAATGTATTTTGGTTAGGCCTTGCTCTAACTATCCATTTTCACTTACTCCATTTTCAGAACCAGTCTCTTTTTCAGCTGAAATTTTGCATATTTGATTACAGGCCAAGAGGGATTAAAGAAAGATTCAAAGATTAATGATAATAAGCAACAAGGCAAGTCCAGTCAGTCATTCTGGAGCTATTCGAGGTGCATTTTTACATTCAAATGTATGGTGTTAAGGAGGACAAAGTAAGGCCAACCTTTAGGTTGCCCCATTAGTTCAGTCCAGATTTCTCCTTGAACTGCCTTGGAGTAATCCAGTCCACAATATTAGAATTTTCAACATGCACTGCTCCAGGGGCGCAGGGTCCTCAATGAACAAGGGCTTAACCAGGGCTGTCCCTAGCTATTTTGGTGCCCTACGCAGCTCCTGGGGCTGTGTGGGGCCCCAGACCTCCATGGGCGGGAGTGGTGGGGGCTGGCCCCAGGCCTCCATGTGGGCTCTGTGGGGGGGCTCTGTGCTGACTCTGTGTGGGGCCCCAGGCCTCTGTGGGGGACGGGGGGGGAGAGAGGGGCTGGCCACTTCCTGCGGGAAGTGGAGTGACCCGGCCCCACCCTGCTCCGCTCCCCTGGCTCCCAGCTGCGCCTCCAGCAAGTGCTGGGGGGCGGTTCTCCCCTCCCCACAAGCCTGGGAGCCAGGGGAGCAGAGCAGGCTGGTGCCGGGTCACTCCACTTCCCATAGGAAGTGGCCAGCCCCCATCCCCCATGAAGGCCTGGGGCCAGGTCCCCCGCTTACAATGCGGTGAGTGCAGGGTCGGGCCTGGCTGCAATCTTCAGGGGAGTGGGGGCGGGGAAGGGACGGGGCTGGGGCAGAGCAGAGGCGGGGGCCTGGGGAGCACGCAGCTGCACAGGGCAAATTTCCAGGTGCCCTACGCAGCTGCATGCTTTGCGTATGGGTAAGGACGGCCCTGGGCTTAACCTATCTATCTAGCATGTTATATGCCCACTACCAGTGTAGTACTTGAGCAACTCCAACTATTCACGGATGTCGCCTCAGAACATCTCTGTGTAGGAGGGATGTATCATTATCCATCGCTGATTTACAAGTTACTAATCTTCTCATAACTGTTCTTCGAGATGTGCTGCTCATGTCCATTCCAATTAAGTGTGCGTGCACAGCAGCCGGAAGATTTTTCCTCTAGCAGCATCCGTCAGGTCGGCCTGGGTGCCCCCTGGAGTCGTGCCTTCATGGTGCTCAATATAGGGCCCTGCTGACCCACCACCCCCTCAGTTCCTTCTTGCCAGCTACTCTGACAGAGAGGTAGGAGGCTGGGTATTGGAAAAGACATGAGCAACACATCTCGAGCAACAGTTATGAGAACATTAGTAGCTTGCTCATGTCCATTCCAATTAGGTGATTTCCAAGCCTAAGTTTTGGAGGCGGGCTCAGAGCGTAAATGTTTGCAGACTGAAGTACTGCTCTACCAAAAGCTGCATCATCTCTGTCCTGCTAGCGATGTGACTGTATGAATGGAAGACCACGTCACTGCTCTGCAAATTTCCTGGGTGGGAACATGTGCCAGGAATGCTGCCGACAAAGCCTGTGCCCTGGTGGAGTGCACTGTGAGCGGAGGGACAGGCATCTTTGCCAGGTCATAGCATTCTCGGATGCAAGACATGATCCATGATGAAATCCTTTGGGAGGAGACTGGGAGCCCTTTCATTCTGTCCGCTACCACAATGAACAACTGAATGGACTTCCAGAATGGTTTGGTTTGCTCAATATAAAAGGCTAAGCCTTTGTTCCCTGCTGTTTGCATGTGGCTTAGGGAAGAAAACTGGGAGAAAGATGTCCAGAAAACTGGGAGAAAGATGGTTGACTTGAAACTGGGAGACAACCTTAGGGAGCAATGCTGGATGAGGTCTGAACTGAATCTTGTCCTTGTAGAACACAGTGTACGGAGGCTCTGATGTTAGGGCCTTGAGCTCAGACACCCTCCTGGCTGAGGTTATCACTACCAGAAATGGCACCTTGTACGAGAGGTAGAGCAGAGAGCATGTCGCCCGCGGTTTGAAGGGTGGTCCCGTCAGTCTGGAAAGGACCAGATGGCCAGATGGCCAGATGGAAAGACCAGGACCAGCTGTTAGACATGTGGATATAGCCTGTCAAGACCTTTCAGGAAACGGTTGACCATAGGGTTGGCAAAGACTGACTGGCCCCCTGCACCTGGATGGAAGGCAGAGATGGCAGCCAAGTGAACCATTATTGATGACATGGACAGCCCCTGCTGCTTAAGATGGAGAAGGTAATCCAGTATAAGGGGTATGGACAAAAGTGTCAGAGACAGACAGTGTTGCGCTGACCAGATCGAAAACCTCTTCCAGTTGGCCAGGTAGGTAGTTCTGGTGGAGGGTTTCCTATTGCCAAGGAGGATTTGTTTGATCGGGTCTGAACAGGAGAGCTCCATCGGGTTCAGCCATGGAGCTTCCACACAGTGAGGTGCAATGACTCGAGGTTCGGGTGCTGGAGACAGCCATGATCCTGAGTTAACAAGTCCGGGAAGAGTGGCAAGGTGACTGGGGCTTCCATGGACATTGCCAGGAGAGATGTGTACCAGTGCTGGTGGGGCCAGGCTGGGGCTATTAATGTCACTGAAGCATCTTCCCTCCGTACTTTGAGGAGCCCCTTGTGAACAAGAGGGATGGGAGGGAATGTATATAGGAGATGGTCCCCCCCACGGGAGGACGAATGTGTTCGAGATGGAGCCTGGGCTGTGATTCAGGAAGGAGAAAAACTGCTGACACTTCCTGTTGCATTGCATGGCGAACTGGTCTATCCGGGGAAAACCCCACCATTGGAAGATGGAGTTCGCGATGTCCGGGTGTAGGGACAACTTGTGGCCATGGAATGACCTGCTGAGATAGTCTGCCAACTCATTCTGTACTCCAGGGAGGTATGATGCAGGTGTATGGAATGAGCTAGACAAAAGTCCCACAGAATGAGGGCTTCCTGGCACAGGGGAGAGGAGTGTGCACCCCCTGCTTGATATAAAACATCACCGTGGTGTTGTCTGCCATAACTGATACACATCTCCCTGCCAAGTGTACTCAGAAAGTCTGGCATGCTAGGCACACCACTCTCAGCTCTCTGACATTGATGTGGAGAGCAAGTTCTGCCTCAGACCACAGGTCTTGTGTCCTGAGGTCTCCCAGATGTGTGCCCCAACCCAAGGCTGGCACGTCCATCAACAGCAAGAAAGATGGCTAAAGACTGGTGTAGGGGATCCCCATCCATACTACCTGCAGGTCAAGCTACCACAGGAGGGAGTTGAGGACTGGACAGGGCAGAGTCAGAGCCTTGTCCAAACTGTCCCGAACTGGTCGACACACTGAGGCTAGCCACGATTGGAGCAGCCGGAGTCTGAGCCTGGCATGTTGCACCACATAGGTACAAGCGGCCATGTGTCCCAGGAGTTTCTGGCAATTCCTTGCTGTGTTGGTGGGGAACTGCCTGAGACTTCAAATGCTGTCGCCCAGGGCCCCGAATCTCGATTCCAGGAGGTATGCCCTGGCCTGTGTAAAGTACAGTACCACATCTATAAATTCTATGCACTGAACCATGGGCAGGTGGCAGGTCCGCTGTGGCTCCCACAGCTGCCCACCTGGCTCTTATAATGGCCGGGCTTCAGGTCTGAGACCTCCCCTCCCCTCTCCACCCCCCCCCCCGAGCTGGAGCCGGGTCAGGGAGAGCTGCAGGGCAGCTCTGGGGAGCCTGGGTCCCTCCACCTGCCCTGGACAAGGCAGGAAGCTGCCTTTGCCTCCACCGTTGGTGGGGGCTCGTGGCCCCCCCCCCACTTTTGGGAGGGATCTGGTGCCCTTGCTGTGGGCTGGGGCTAGTGGGGGCTGGCCTGCAGCCAGGGACTGTAGGAGTTATGTAACATGTAGGATACTGTGTTCCAAAACTGTTGGAAGTGAAACTTGTCACCTGATACAGGGAAGTCTCAGAGCTGACTCAATCAACACTGAGAACAATGGACATCTGTGAATCCAGCCCAACCTCTGTGTTGACTGTCTGGACCAGATGCAGACTTAAGCATTTACAAAAAAGACAAAAGACCCCCAAGAAAAGTCTCTAAGTAGGGGACATCCTGGCTTAGAGACAATAGTCTGTAACTGTATAAGAGAAGGAGAAGGGGCACATTATGGAGGAAACACTCTCTCAGCGGATGTGTCTCATGAAAGGTGGATCCCAGCTTTCTGGACTGGACAAGCACTGACCATTGGCTTAGAAATACCTTATTAGACAGGAAATAACTTATTAATAAATATAGGCTATAGATTGTGTTCTATGTTTTTCTTCTACGTGTAACCTTATGTTTCAAAACCCTTGAACTTGCTTTTATATGAATCTCTATCTCATGCTATGTTAAATAAACTTCAATTTGGTTTTACTCTAGACATGTCTAAGTACCTTGTGCTAAGGATCGTGTTGAACAGAGGTGAAACCAGTGAACTGGGGTGCACTGTTTCCACAGAGGCTGTGGATTGGTGAGTGTCCAGAAGACAAGGGACTGAGGGCACTCAAGTGTAACAAAGTGGGATGTGTAAATTGCTAGGCTGAACTGGGAAAGAGTGGGGCTCGTGGACCCTGGAGCAGAGTGCTTGTCTTGCCAGCAGCCAGTAGTTGGGGAGTTTTCTTTGGCGGGCACAGACAAGACTCCCTGCTGCTGTGAGCAGGCAGTAGTAGTGATTCACCCTGGACACCTCAGTTTGTTCCCACAAGTGTCACAATCACCCTCTAGATCAGGGATTGGCAACTTTTGGCCCGCGGCCCGCCAGTGTAAGCCCCCTGGCGGGCCAGGCTGGTTTGTTTACCTGCTGCGTCACAGGTTTGGCCGATCGCAGCTCCCACTGGCCACAGTTCGCTGCTCCAGGGCAATGGGGGCTGCGGGAAGCAGCGGCCAGCACATCCCTCGGCCCACATCACTTCTTGTAGCCCCCCTTGGCCTGGAACGGTGAACCGTGGCCAGTGGGAGCTGTGATCGGCCGAACCTGTGGATGCAGCAGGTAAACAAACTGGCCCAGTCCACCAGGGGGCTTACCCTGGTGGGCTGCAGGCCAAAGGTTGCCGATCCTTGCTCTAGGTGTTTATAACAGAAACTGTGTTTTTACATTCCCAGGAATGGTAATGTCTGTTCGGGACACTATAGTTCCACTATCTTGGCCCTTTTTCTTGCAGAGACCACTTTTCTTACTGCAGTACATTACTAGATGGGTGTGGGATTGTGTCAGACACAAAATTTGGAACACTAAGGCAAGTTCATTCCCAAACAAACCCTAAACTATTTTTCTGATCATCATAAGGAAAAGGAGCATAGATGCTCTTTCGCCTTCCTTCCATTCACCTTAGAGCTCAAGACAACCCTGCTAAGGAAGCAAGCACTTGACAATCCCTGCTAGCCAGGAATTCCCAATTTAGGCTCTGACGAAGGCAAGGCAGTTGTTGCTTTGCTGTTTGACTCTTTTCCTGACTGTCAATTTTTATTTACTCCATAACTTTCAAAGATTGAAGTTTTCCTGGGGAAAAGTTCTCTGTGTCTCTGCATGCACTATCATAATGTCTAACTCAGACCTTCCCTTTGTTCCCAAGGTCAGGAATCTTGGATTAATCCCTGACTCTGACTTTTTTTTCCCTCCTACATTTCCCTTATCTGTAGATCTGTCTATCTCTGCCTCCCTCCAGCATTGCCAGAATTCTTCCTAGTTTTGGCCTTGACTCCACTGCGATACTTATTCATTCCCCATCATGACTATTACAACTCCCTCCTTCAAGGTCTTTCTAAATCCCTAATCTTCTCTAAATTTCAGGGGTCCAGAAAATCATAGCCCAAGCTAGTCTCTTGGTCCAGAAAGCAGGATTATTTCCCATCCCAGTCCTGCATGCTTTTCAGGGGAGTCCTGTCTACCTCAACATCCATTTCAATATTGCCCACCAGGTATTCAAAGAATTCTTCAAGCATGGGCTCCAGTCAACGTTGGATGACCTTCTATGTTCACCTACATGTTCATTCTGCTCCAAATGATTTAGGGGATTAGCAGCTAAGGGGAGGAGGTGGCTGTTTAAAAACAAACACCTCTGCTTTACTTAGAGATTTGAGTACAGTTAATGGGAACAACAGTATCAATGAGGGCCTAAGTACGGCTGCTTGTCAAAGCCCTGTGCAAGAGCACATAGAAGGAAAAGCACTACCCACTTACAATTCCCTGGTGTGCTTTTCCCTTAGAATATCATTCAATGTGAAAGTTTTTAGTATACCAAGCTTCCTTCAGCGCATGGAAACACAGCTGAGTTTCCTTCCCAGAGGAAACTGCAGACCCTGATTGCTATGTGAAAATAATTTATTTTACTAATGAATGCTACATCCATCAGGATTACACCCCCTCCTCCTTCCCCCACACACTTGTTTTTACCAAGTACTCTTAAAGAGTTGTAAAGTTAAAGGCATGACCCTTCCCCCTTAAAATAATCAATGGGCCTAGGGACATGAGTATGTATGCAACTGGCTGATTCATTGAAAGTGATGCCTTAAGACAGGTAATGAGAAGAAAATCATTGTCCCTCTGAATAATTAGTGGAATGTTCATGAGAATATCCAGGCAGGAACCATGTTAATCCATTTGGCAGGGACACAAAATGAGCTTCTTTACTAGTACAATTCTGTACTATTCCATATCCTAGATCAGGAAGCGAAGTCTATAAATCAGAACAGATGTGCTCCTCTTTGCTGAAGGAAACCGATAACTGTCTCCTGAGAAGGTAGACACATCAAGTGCTCCAGAATGGGATGGCTACTTGGGCCTACAAAGATATGACAATTTGGGGGAAGAAATTCTCTCACCCTTTAAATTTATTGCAATATGAAGGTTAGGACACACAGACCTCAATCAAGCAACCTTTCCTCTGCTGCTGGTATTACATCCCATTACAAAACATTGATTTGCAAATACCTTTGATTTTTCAATGTTCCCTCAAATACATAAAGTTTCCAGATAAAATCCTGGCCCTACTGAAGTCACTGACAAAACTCTAAGTGACTTCTATGGGGCCAGGATTTCACCCCAGATCTCCACAGTGTGCTTCCATTCATGTGAAGCATGGATCCTTATCACAGCACAATGCTGCATCCAGCTTCCCTCTACAGAATTGTTCTGTTTTCATGACAAACTTGGAATCTAGGAGTGTCCTGTCTATGTTATGCACTACTTACCCCATAAGAAAAGGTTTTACAATGCTAATGTTCATAGAAATGTTTATATAAATTTCTCCCAAGCTTCAAGGAAAATAGTTTTGTCTGGATTTAAATATTCCTCTGATATGCTTGCAGCACAAAACACTGTGGTGCGGTGTTAGTGCACGAAAACCAGATAACGAAATTGACTACAAACAAAAGACTATTTTCATTGGCCAAACTGAATGAAATTCATAAAATAATTAATAATATGTAGTCAAAGGCAAACTAGATTTAAAAAAAAAACTATTTCATATTTTAGAATCTAAAGTGTTGCAGGGGGAAGGAAGTGTATACTTTGTATCCACCCATATGCACCCACTTCCCTCCAACTTTTCTCATAGGGTGAGTCCTCAGCTCATCATGCAGTGTGTGCTATTCCGAAGTGTGTGTTTATCTATCTCCCTAGACCCTCTTACAGTGAAGGTACATCTACACTTACAGCAGCATGCAGAGTGCAGACATTGCACACCTAGGTATAAATAGCGGTGTAAATTATGAGGAATGTTCCCAGCTGCCTCCTCCCACTGGAACCTTTCACTGCTGCGTGTAGCTACCCACTGCAGAGACAAGCGTGGGGACAGCCTGCCTTTCACTGCAGCACGTAACTACACATACCCTACATGCTGCCGCAAAGGAAGACAAAACCTTAGAGTAGGCTGGCAGCTCCACAGTCCCCTCCCAACTCTTCTGCAACAACAGTCAAACTCTTACACCGAACCTGCTCCAACAAGGTAGGTAAGTTTTAAAGAGGAATACACTGGCTCACAGAGATAAAATGGCTAGCCCCAACTTACAGAATGAGCCAGTGACAAAGCTGGGACTAAAACCCAGCAGGCTGCCATTGAGATCAATACAGTATGGAGAAGACCAGTATGTTAATTTTAGTTTGGGTGACAACTAAGCAAGTTTGCAATTACTACAATACCTACCATCGAAGGTGACATAAGATCTCTAAGCAATGACCAGTTTATTCATGAAGATGCAATGTGTTACCATGGAAATCCCTTCTGTTCCTATGACATTTGCAGTGTGAATGCAGTATTGCCAACGCCAAGCATTCAAATATCATGAGTCAGGCCCCCAAAGCCATGACGGTGGCTTAAAAATCACAAGATTTTAAAAAGTTACATGTTTCAGCTTATTTTTCTTTGCCTTCTGGTTTCTGAATCTTTAGGGTGCACTTGGGTCATGTTTTCAAACTTTTCTCTGCAACAGTGAGAGCTAGGAACTTATTGTTTTCCTTTAAATGAAAGCTGAGATTCTCACATAATTGGAACAGTTTGGAGTTAAGGCTTAAAGAAAAGCTCCAGATTTTGCATGAAGACTCACAATGAAACTGCAGGAGTTGGCAACACTGAGCATCTTCTTAAAGTGTGTGTACTGCTCTCTCAACAGACTAGCCTGTAAATTCAGAACTGTAATGATTTCAGAGAAAACTAAACAAACATGCCCTGGCTTTCTAGAGTTCACAAGAACACAGGAGAGAATTTGAATGAGGTGGCCCTTTTGTTTCTAAGATCAAAGGTTATAATGTGAATTTCTGAGCTTCTTCTATTCTTTAAACGTGACTGGGAAAGGCTTACCCCCCCAGGAAGACAGCCTGACTCTCCCCCGCCCCCCACTTCAATCTCGGACTCTGAAGTCCAGAGTTATCAGAGAAAAAACAAGGGGATATTTTTAGGCTGTTTACAAAGAAAGAACTGTAATCTTTTTAATGTATCTGCCTTCAAATTGTAATGAATAGAGTTAGTGCAAATCACTGCATTCCCATAGTTATGTGGAAAGAGCACTGGTCAGCTCATCAATAGATGTGGTATTTTGTCTGCATTGGTGCTGGCATTCTGGAGAGAACCGGAATGAAAAGGGTGCCTGTGAATACACTGTAGCAGGGCCAGATTCACACACCAGGAGAACACTCGGTCCTCCAGGGTTTTCAGCTCCCAAACACCTCTTCCTTTTATGAGGCTCTTATTCCTCTCTTGTGGTAGGAGCCTCAACCTTCTTCTGTGATAGCAGTTCAAGGTTAGTATTTCAGCACTGTGAACTTCCTTAGATGCCTTCCTTGTAAGTCTCTCATCGCTGTGTCCCATTATTTTCATAAAACAAACAAGCACTCTCCTTGAATTCTTCTTCTTGAGGATGCTGGGTGCCCCTTCTGGACTCTGCCCTGTGCAGGGCGGATCCTCCATGCGAGAGATGGAAGGGTTGCTTTGGCAACAGCTGTGGGATGATTGGTTTTCTCATTTTTCTTCACTGAGTAGTGCCCCACGTGGCAGAGCAGCAGTTACTGATTTTCATCCTAATTTAAAAGGAAATGTACCTCACTATCTCTGCTCCTGGCCCTAGCTCTTTGGCCACCAGTGCTCACTGCTTCCGTGCTTGCCAAGCAATGCTCCTCTGGGCTCCTCTGCACTACGTGTTTTGCCATTTTTCCCTGCCAAAGTCAGACACATCCCTGAGACCCACTCTGTTCTTCAACCAGGAGACAGAGCCAGCACCACTGATTGTTTGTTTGGGCTGTTGCAAAGCGAGGGACAATGTAGTGAAGTTGTGTGAATGTGCCATGTCTAATGCCGATTGGAAAATACTGACCACAATTCCTCTTTCACAATCAGCATCTTAAAAATATTTCCATGCTAGTTACTTTCTCACAGTCCAGCATTTTGTGTAAGCAATTGTCTATTCTTGAAGGTCACATGGGTCTAAATGAGTCAACATAGAATGTATCATCCCAAAGTGAGAAATTGCTCATAGCTGCATATTTGGAAACAAACCTAGTTGAACTGAGACCAGGTGTATGATCAGCTGGTACAATACAGCCAGAGAGAAGAGGCCTCAGGGTAACCAGAAGCTGCTAGATGTTGTCACTGTATGAAACCAATAAGAGCTTTTTGGGTGCTCGCGGTCTCTGAAAATCAGGACTACTAGAGGTGGGTCGGAGCTGGAACGTTCTAACTCAGTCTGGATCCAAACTTCAGGGACACTAGGTTTCAGTGGATTGGCCCACTTCTTATTATAGATTGAATGCAGGCAGTTCAGAAATGTATGGAGATGTTCTGGAAAAAGACCAGTGCCCAAGTGGAGAAATCAGTCCTCTTTGTTTACTTAACTTTTAAAGGGGAAAACCATCTTTGTATAGTTCATCAAGAGGGACCTGTGTATCTTCTGCATGGGGACTCCTGTTAGCCAGGGCAGGATTCTTCATGAACAACCAAGGGATGGGCTGTGCAGCCAATGCATTATATTGGTCCTTGGGACAGAAGCAAAGCATATCCTGGTTAAAGTTTAGTGTGGACTACAGCAGGAGTACTGTTCAGGTAAGGGTCTGGACACCCCCACTAACTCACGAGGGTACGACTCTTGGGTGATGCTGTATGAGGGCTGGCATGGGGTGAAGTAGGAAGCTCCCTGGATGGTCTTCTCCTCTAGTGCATCAGCACAGCAGGGGACAGGAGTCAGCTCTCAGAGCACAATTTATTGATCCATTCACAATTTCCACTCTCTAAGATTTCGCAGCACTGTTTATACATAAGTGTCCCACACATCATACGATATCAATGCCCAGCTCTAACCACCATAGCAATGCTAGGAAAACTATTCACTAATTCTCTGAGGAAATCAGAGTTCAGGTCCTCACTAGCACAATCCCAGCAAGTGTGAATTGCTGCTCACCTGGCACAACTGTTTCCCTCCACATCCTTCTTAACCACACTCTAATATTTAATGCCATGTAACATCACCACCCAGTGGCCAAAGATATTCATTGCATCTAATATTTATCTAGATATTTTGGTTATCCAATTCACACTTCTATCTAAACTTGGAGAAGAACTGGCAAAAGAATTGAAGGACTTTTATTTCAGTACAGATCACCAGGGCCTGAACTGAGGGAGAGCCAGGAGGAAAAGATGCCCTGTCAAAATTTAAATATCTAATCTACTGTAATTTCATTTTAAAATAGACAACCTTTCCTCCTAGTTGGAGCCCTGATGGTATGATAAAGTGAATGTGGGGAGGAAGGAGAGATCTAGTGGGCTTCCCATCCAAGGATAGTTAGATTCTGTTTAAACATAGATTCATAGATTCATATATATTAAGGTCAGAAGGGACCATTATGATCATCTAGTCTGACCTCCTGCAAAAACAACGCAGGCCACAGAATCTCACCACCCACTCCTATGAAAAACCTCTCACCTATGTCTGAGCTATTGAAGTCCTCAAATTGTGGTTTAAAGACTTCAAGGAGCAGAGAATCCTCCAGCAAGTGACCCGTGCCCCATGCTACAGAGGAAGGCAAAAAACCTCCAGGGCCTCTTCCAACCTGCCTTGGAGGAAAATTCCTTCCTGACCCCAAATATGGCGATCAGCTAAACCCTGAGCATATGGGCAAGATTCACCAGTCAGATACCCAGGAAAGAATTTTCTGTAGTAACTCAGATCCCATCCCATCTAACATCCCATCACAGGCCATTGGGACTATTTACCATGAATATTTAAAGATCAATTAATTGCCAAAATCATGTTATCCCATCATACCATAAGTATGGTAGAACAGTAGAAGAGAAAAGGATCTTCTTATTTCCCTTCCTCTTGTAAATTATTCAGATTTGAGCAGAAGTAGATACTCTTGCCCATTACCCATATGGACATCATTAACACCTCATGATCTTACGTTGCTGATTTGTAAAGGGACCAGATACAGCACTATGAAAACTTAGCTTGTATCATGTCATAAATCAAACTGAACCCTCATGGAAAATCAAGACAAAAATTACTTTGCAAGCCATCTATTTGCCTTAGCATGTGGGGAACGTAGAGGAAATAAATGTGATGGGGCTTAAGGCATATTTTACAGCTTAGATTTCCATGCTGCCAAAGTGTGTTGGGTTTTTTTTTTTGAGGGGGTACAGGAGGGAGGGAAGGATTGTCATGTATCTGGGTGGATATTCCACTACAGAGGTAGTATATAACAGCTGTCAGGACAAGGAGGGCTTAAGTCAAAGCCCAATGGAAACAATGGATAGTCTGCCATTGACTGTACAGGGCTTTGGAATCAGTCCCTGGTGTGGTGGATAGGTATAATTTTTCCTCAACTTAAATCAAAATTAATGGCAAATGAAGCAACATGTGCACAACTTTCACCTCCTGCTAGTCCAGCAGGGGTTTGAGTGGAACCCTCCTATGTTCAGCAGAACCTAATGATTTATATGAGAAGAAGCAAACCTTGAATATTCTGTTAAATCTTCACTCTTGAGCCCTTCATTCCACAGGTTGGTTCAACTGGCACAACATAGTGATTTATGGTGAAGGCTTTGGCTTTTCCTCCCCTCGCAAGCTCTCACTGCAGTTTACATTATGGACCAGAATAGTAACAAATATTTGAAACGGCAACTATTTGTAGGAGTTTCTCCTTCTTCAAACATGATCTGAACCTCACGCTGCATGGAGGGGAGCCAGGAGAGAATGCTGCACTAAATGAAGTGGTGCTCGGAGGGTGCTAAATAAATGTAATTTTTCATATCCTGTTAGCTTTTCATATATCATTACTATCAGTTCAAAACCCCTCCACATGGCTGTATTTGTTATAACTCATTCTTTTCTCAAAACAGTGCAATGGAGTAAGGGTTGAAAGTTCTTTTCCCCACAGTTACAACAGAAAGCATAACATATGGAGTGGGTCACTGTCGTCTATAATGCTGAGTGTATTATACAGATCACAACCAACTGACTAGGGTAAGAGGAAGTCTGACCCAACATTTATAACAGTGTTTACAGGACAGAAGTTTCTTTGAATCACTGGGACCACAAGCCACTTCCAAGGGATAAGAATGTTATTTTGTTGGCGGGGATGGGGACCCTACAGTTTTTAACCCTTTGTTAAAACAATCATGCTAAAAAAGAAGAAGAGCATTGATTAGTTCCCCTGATTTCTTCCCTGGGAAGATTTATCGCAACATAGTTTTAAATTGAGAACATTTGTGATAATATTATGCAGGAGAGAGTTCTGGCTGTTTTTTGTACTCTCAGCATTGGTTTAACAAGTCATTAATGAGAGGGCCTAATAATACCTGAGGCATGACCAAGGTCAGTTATGATAGCTTACCAGTATCTTTATATTGCACTGAGTAAAGGGAAATGACACTATGAACCATTCTTTAACAGGGTGAGAAATGTATTATGTCTGATTTTCACCATCCTTCTTCAATGTAAGAGGAGTTGACTCACACTGTGCAGTAACTGATGTTCTTCGAGATGAGTATCCCTGTGGGTGCTCCACTTCAGGTCAAGATGCGTCCCAGTGCCTTCGATCAGAGATTTCTACAGTAGTATCCCTATGGGCTGTGCCTGCCTCTCGAGCTGTCAGTGTTTGAATAGCGTGTACACAGCCTGGGCTCCTCAGCTCCTTCTCTACAACGGAATGAATCACGAATTCCAAAGTAGAGGGGAGGAGGGCAAGTAGTGAAGCACCCACAAGGACACTCATCTTGAAGAATGTCAGTTACTGCCCAGGGTAAGTAACCTCCTCCTCTTCTTCGAGAGATGCTCCTGTGGGTGCTCCACTTCAGGTGACTGAAAAGCAGTATCCCTTAGGATGGTTGGGACTTCGGATGAGGCAAGAAGGCTGTTGACAAGACAGCTGTACCCAATCTGGTGTCAGATGCTGCAGTGTGGATGAGAGCATAGTGATTAGTGAAGGTAAGGTTCGATGCCCAGGTAGCTGCCTTACATATGTCAGACAGTGGGACATTACGGAGAAAGGCTGTGGAGGTGGAGACAGCTCTGGTAGAGTGTGTTCTAATTGACATAGGAGGCTGTATTTGCCTGAGTTGGTAACAAAGGCATATGCAGTCAGCAATCCATTTGGAAAGTCTCTGTGTAGAGACAGCATTTCCTTGTGAGCCCTGAGTAGTAGAGACAAAAAGTCTGGCGGTTTTCCTAAATGATTTCTTTTCTATCCAGGTAAAAGGATAATGCTCTGCAAACATCAAGAGAGTGCACTGTTGTTTCAAAGGCATAAGTGTGAGGTTTTGGGGAACATGCTGGGAGCTGTATAGGCTCACTGAGGTGAAAGGAAGAGTGTATCTTAGGTAAGAACCTTGGATGCGTTCGGAGTGTGACCTTATCACGGAAGAACGTGGTATATGGAGGGTCCACCATAAACGCCCCCATTTCTCCTACTCTTCTGGCAAACGTGATTGCTATGAGGAAGGCGGTCTTCATGGATAGGTGGAGAAGGGAGCAGGTAGCCATCAGTTCAAAGGGTGTATCCATCAGGATTTTGAGGACTAGGTGTAAATCCCAAGGTGCAGCAGGCGGTTTCACATCTGGGTATAAGGTCTGGATACCCTTCAGGAACCTTTTGGCGATTGGATGGGCAAAGACAGTTACATTGTCAAACTTATAGTGGAAGGCGGTGATTGCCACGAGATGGACCTTGAGTGAGCTCGTAGAAAGGCCAGATGTTTTGAGGTGTAACAGGTAATCCATTATCAGTGGGAGTGAAGCAGAAACTGGAGAGGTCTGCTTGTCAGCGCACCAAGATGTGAACTGTTTCCATTTATGCAGGTAGGTAGTGCGCATGTTGTGTGTTCTGCTGTGTACTTGGTCCAAACATGTTAACTCTGCATTAGAGAACCATTGATCAGCCAGGCCCTCAGGTGGAGATGTTGTATGTCGGGGTGAAATAGTAGTCCCCTACGTTGTGATAGGAGGTTGCTGAGTGAGGGAAGGCGAATGTTGACTGACATGCTCAGGAGGAAGGGGTACCACAGTTGTCTGGGCCACGATGGGGCTATGAGAATGATGTTGGCTCTGTCGGTTCATATCTTCTGAATTACTCTGTGCAATAGAGGCATTGGTGGGAACGCATACATGAGAGTTTCGGTCCAAGGGGGCATAAAGGCGTCTCCCCATGAGTGTTTCCCCAGGCCTGCTCTGGAGCAGAATGTCGGGCATTTTTTGTTTGTTGCTGTGGCAAAGAGATCCAGTTGGGGATAACCCCAGGTCTGGAAAATGTTGGAAAGAAGGGTGTCATTGAGTTCCCACTCGTGCTGTATGGGAAACGATCGGCTGAGCTCATCTGTGGTGGTATTCTGAGAACCTGGCAGGTATGAGGCAGAGATATGGATGTTGTGTTGAAGGCACCAGTTCCAAAGTTTTACTGCCTATGTGCAGAGGGAGTGTAAGCAGGCTCCCCCCGTCTGTTGACACAAAACATGCATGCAATGTTGTCAGTCATGATTCGAATTCAGTAGTTTTGGATGATGGGAAGGAAATGGAGGCAGGCATTGCGTACGGCCTGGAGCTCTAGCAAATTTATGTGAAGCTTGGTTTCTGAAGTGGCCCAGAGACCCTGAGTGGTGAGGTGGCCGATGTGTGCTCCCCATCCTGTGAGGGATGCATCTGTAGTGATGGTAATTGAAGGGGGATCTTGTCGGAAGGGAATTCCAGTGCAGAGGTTGATGGGAGAGGTCCACCAGAGAAGTGACTCCTTGACTTTCTGGGACATAGTTAGTAACCTATTTAGCCTGTGCTTGTTTGGTTTGTATACCATGGCTAGCCAACCCTGAAGGCATCACATGTACAGGCGAGCATTTGTGACCACAAATGTGCAAGCAACCATATGTCCTAAGAGCTGTACAGTGTCTCGGACTGTAGTCTGTGGGCTGGCACATATCTGGGTAATAAGGATGCCCATTGTGTGGAATCTGTCCTGGGGGAGAGATGCAAGACCAGTGGTGGAATTGAAGTGGGTGCCGATGAAGTCGATTTGTTGGGTAGGTTGTAAGGTAGATTTGTTTTTGTTTATTTGCAGGCCCAAGGTGCAGAAGCAGTGAAGGGTTGCAAGAGTTGCATGGTTTGCTTCTAACTGAGTGGGAGACTTGAGGCGACAATCGTCCAGGTAAGGAAATATGAGGATTCCTTTTTTCCTGAGATGTGCTATTACAACTGCTAGCACCTTGGAGAAGACATGTGGTGGGGTGGAGAGGCCAAACGGGAGGACTTTGTATTGGTAGTGTTGCTCTGCCTCAGCAAACCTGAGGAAACGTCGATGGGCAGGGTGGATAGAGACATGGAAATATGTGTCTTGGAGGTCGAAGGTTGAAAACCAATCTCATTGCTTCAGCATCGGAATTATCATTGGGAGAGTAATCATCTGGAATTTCTGTTTCTTGACTAACTTGTTCAAATGTCGAAGATCGAGGATAGGGTGCCAACTGCTGTTTTTCTTTTCTGTCAAGAAGTAGTGGGAGTAAAACCCTCTCCCTCTGTGTTGAGGGGGTACCTCCTTTATTGCTCCGAGATGTATGAGATGTTGTACCTCCAGACAGAGCAATTGTTCATGAGAGGGGTCCCTGAAGGGGGACGGGGTGGGAGGGTCAGTGGGAGGTAAGGAGAGGAAGGGGATGGCATAACCCAAATTGATAATTTCCAGGACCCATCTGTCCGCAGTGATGGTTTGCCAGTTGGCCAGGAACAGACACAAACAGCGTCCAAAAAAATGGTTGGTTGGAGTTGGCGCTGGAGGGGGTGCGAGGTTTTCTATACCCTCGACCAAGACTTCATATTTGTTTATTTGGGTTAGAAGGGTGGGTCGCCGTTATTTGCAGAGGGCGACGTCATTGGTTCCTGGGCCTATGTGGTTGTTGTTGTTGCGTATCATATTGTCTGAAAGGTGGTGTTGTGCAAAGGTATAGTAAAGCTATCATTGGTATGGCTGATATATATATTGTCTCTTCTTTGAGACAGGTGTTTGGATGCCAAAGGATTGGAGTGTGGCCCATGAGTCCTCCATGGAGTGAAGGACCTCATTGGTTGTAGAGGTGAAGAGCTTGTCTCCATCGAAAGGGAGATCTTTGACCGTATTCTGTATCTCCTTCAGAAAGGAGGAAGAAGCAAGCCATGAGGACCGCTGCGTGACAACAGCCGTGGCTGTGGATCTGGCCACTGCATCCGCAGCATCGAGGGTGGCTTGAAGAACTGTGTGGGAGATCAATTCGCCCTCGGACACCACTGATTTAAATTGTTGTCGTTTATCCTCTGACGCATCATCAATAAATTGCATTACCTTGGCATAATTTTTGTGGTCATATTTTGCTAAGAGCACTGCATAGTTCACTACTTTAAATTGCAAAGTGGAAGAAGAATACACTTTGCGATCAAACGAATCCAGTCTCTTGTTATCTTTGTCTGATGGAGTGGAGTGGAAGTGCTGGGATTCGTTTTTCTGATTGGCCACGTTGACCACTAGTGAATTAGGTGAGGGGTGCGTAAATAGAAACTCAGAACCCCTAGATGGGACAAAATATTTGTGGTCCAATCTCTTGCTAGTGGGTGTTATTGTAGCTGGGGTCTGCCAAATAGTTTTAGCAAGTTCCACAATGGCCCATTAATTAGTAGGGCTATTTTGGAAGAGGTCCTAGCTTGCAGGATGTCGGAAAGCTCGTGGTGTGTTTCAGGTACCTCCTCCAGGGTAATATTGAGCTCTTCTGCTACTCTTTGAAACAACTCTTGAAAGTGAGCAAGCTCATCAGTAGCGGGAGATGGTGGGGGTACCATGGCATCTTGTGGTGTTATTGCTATAGAAGAGGTATGCGGGGCAGTGTCCTCTGTAGAGGTGGTGGCCACTTCAGGTCTTATCTGGGTTTCAGTGTAAGCCAGCAGTGGGGAGGGTCTGACAGCTTTCCTCCTGGCAGCCCGTGGAAGACCTGAGTGTGGTGTGGTGTAGGTCCATGGGCCCCAGTATGGCCATTGCCCCAGGGGAGGGGGGCACAGGTGGTCCCATCCAGGGATTGCCATACCAGTGTGGATAGGCTTGAGGATATGGAGATCGTGCTGAAATGCATCTCTCAGGTGTGGGTAACTGACTCTGGGGAGAGTATTGAGAGGAAAACATCTGGTCATCATATTCCTCTTTCTCTTCCTTGTCTTCAGCCTCCCACACTTCATTGGAGGGGCTTGAAGGGGTAGGGGAGTACTGAAGGTAGGGTGCTAAAGGTCTTGGTGATAGACTGGTGCCGAGAAGAAGAGAGTCAGGAGTATGGGACACCCTTAATTCCTCTGGCTGTAAAAACTGCAGTGGAGCTGAGTGACCAGGAGTCAGTGCCGGGGTAGCTGGTGGAGGCAGTCTGCTGGGGCATCTGCTGGTGCACCAAAGGATGTCCCGGGGGCACAAGCTGGCTCCGTGGAGTAGGAGCCCCTGAGGTAGGCACTGCAAGGGAGGCTGGAGACCTCAGGGGGCTCAGTGTTGAGAGCGGCGGCTGTAAAAGCAGTGCCGCAAGATCAAAGGACAGTGCCGCAGCTTGTACTGTCGGCACTGCAGAAGCTCTCGGCACCGTACTGACAAAGGTGGCCGTAGGAGAGCTGAAAGAGGTGGGCAACTGGAAGCCCTGAGCCTCCACACCATGTAGCGGGGCAGCCAACTCACAGTCGGTGCCTGAGGTGCCTGCCGCGTGGAAGGTGCTGAGCCCCGGAGCCATAGTGAGCAGAGACCAGAGAGCCGGTTTTAACTTTTTCCCCGAGGAACAGCTCCTGAGGGGAGAGGAAGCTGGCCCTTCTTTTGCTTTTCCTTTGCCTCTGGAGGGTGTCACAGAGGTTTGCTGGCCAGGGTCAGATGCAGGTCTGAGGGAGTTTTCCAGAGCAGCATTTTAAGCCTGAGCTCCCTGTCCTTGAGGATCCGTGCTTTAAATTTGTTACAGTGGATGCATTTTTGGGGTACACGAGACTCCCCCAGACAGCGTACGCACTGTGAATGCCCATCCGAGATGGGGATGGCATCCTTACAGGAAGCGCATCTCCTGAAGCCTGGGGAGCCAGGCATGTCTGAAACCACGGAGGTTTTTTTTAGATTTTTTCTTTTTTTTTTCCTTTAAGAAATAAATGCAACAGCTAATGTAACTTATCTAAGTAGGAACTCTAATGACTGAAACTATCTAACTAAACTGAGCAACAAACTAACTAGCTAGTCTCAAAGAGCACTGCTGAACTCCGTCTCCAGCCGGCGAGGGCAGAGAAGGAGCTGAGGAGCCCAGGCTGTGCACACGCTATTCAAACACTGACAGCTCGAGAGGCAGGCGCAGCGCGTGCGCAGCCCGTAGGGGAACTGCTGTGGAAACCTCCGATCGAAGGCGCTGGGACGCATCTTGCCCTGAAGTGGAGCACCCCCAGGGACATCTCTCGAAGAAGAACCTAAACTATCAGACATGCTCAGTTGATCACAGGATCAAGAACATTTTACATTTACTGTCTATATGGCCCTTAATCCCAAGTCACTTTACCAACAACTGTCTATGCATCCTACACCACCTCTGGAGTGGCAACCACATACTTTTAGGGTGCACAACAGAGCAGGGTGGACATCTTTGGTCAAACATACTATGAGAAAACCCACACTGATATAAGAGTTTCCATGGGATTAGAAATAGACTCAGGAGAGAGATCTGGAATTTGAAAACCCCACTGAGGGGTGTTTGGAGGCAGGTTCGTAATTCTTCCCCCTCTCTAAATGTCTATGGAGAACAGACATGATTTGGGTTTGAAGGTCACATCTGAAAGATCCAGATTCAATGAACAGCATGGAATTGTGTTCTCCTTGGAAGAGACGAGCTATTCCTGAAGGGATTTGAACCCACTGACTTTAGGAGTGTCAGACATTATGTTTAGACCCAACTTCTTGCTAATATTTAAAGAGTTTTAAACAATTTTGTTTAATGTTTTTTTAATGCACATGGCTTTAGGCTCACTGCAATTATAAGCATCATTAGACAAAAAGTTACTACTTTTATTCTAAGCAAACACACTACTATGTTGCAATTGATGTCACAGCTTTTTTCATGTATTTGAGTAATTGGAAACTGAAAATCACAGTGAGCTTTAGTCCTGATATCTGCTAACACTAACATGCTGCAATGAAAACAACATGCCTCAAGCCTGCACTTACTTTCTACACATTTTAAAGTCGAGACTATTAAAGCCTGAATCTATCCTCATGTGTGCGTGCCCCTTTAAAAGAGACTAGGAACTGTTGACCCGAAAGGTTTTGTTCAAAAAAAAGCTTAAGCATCAAATCCCAAGTGTTCTGAGCCCAGGGGTCTTGCGTCTACTTTCTGTCAGCACAGCCAGCACCCTATACCGGAAACCTACTGACCGCTATGCTTACCTACCTGCCTCAAGCTTCCATCCAGACCACACCACACGATCCATTGTCTACAGCCAAGCTCTACGATACAATCACATTTGCTCCAACCTCTCAGACAAAGACAAACACCTACAAGATCTCTATCAAGCATTCTGACAACTACAATACTCACCTGCTAAAGTGAAGAAACAGACTGACAGAGCCAGAAGAGTACCCAGAAGTTACCTACTACAGGACAGGCCCAACAAAGAAAATAACAGAACGCCGCTAGCCATCACCTTCAGCCCCCAACTAAAACCTCTCCAGCGCATCATCAAGGATCTACAACCTATCCTGAAGGATGACCCATCACTCTCACAGATCTTGGGAGACAGGCAAGTCCTTACTTACAGACAGCCCTCCAACCTGAAACAAATACTCACCAGCAACCATACACCACACAAAAAAACCCACAACTCAGGAACCTATCCTTGCAACAAAGCCCGTTGCCAACTGTATCCACATATCCATTCAGGGGACACCATCATAGGGCCTAATCACATCAGCCACACTTTTAGAGGCTCGTTCACCTGCACATCTACCAACGTGATATATGCCATCATGTGCTAGCAATGCCCCTCTGCCATGTACATTGGCCAAACTGGACAGTCTCTATGTAAAAGAATAAATGGACACAAATCAGATGTCAAGAATTATAACATTCAAAAACCAGCCGGAGAACACTTCAGTTTCTCTGGTCACTCGATTACAGACCTAAAAGTGGCAATTCTTCAACAAAAAAACTTCAGAAACAGACTCCAATGAGAGACTGCTGAATTGGAATTAATTTGCAAACTGGATACAGTTAACTTAGGCTTGAATAAAGACTGGGAGTTGATGTGTCATTACACAAAGGAAAACTATTTCCCCATGTTTATTTCTCTCCCCCCACCACCCTCACTGTTCCTCAGATGTTCTTGTCAACTGCTGGAAATGGCCCACCTTGATTATCGCTACAAAAGGTTTCCCCCCACCCCGCTCTCCTGCTGGTAATAGCTCACCTTACCTGATCACTCTTGTTACAGTGTGTATGATAACACCCATTGTTTCATGTTCTCTGGGTATATAAAATCACCCCACTGTATTTTCTAATGCATGCATCTGATGAAGTGAGCTGTAGCTCACGAAAGCTTATGCTCAAATAAATTTGTTAGTCTCTAAGGTGCCACAAGTACTCCTTCACTCTGGAGAAAGTGCTCTTTGTTGCTGAGGAAAGCCCTTGTTATTCGTTTGTATTTTGTAAATTAATACTCCTAACAATGAGACAATAGAACAGTTAGGCATTGTGCAGGCAGATGCTGCCAAGGTACCTCATTTCCAATCTATTGCACTCCCTGCCATTCTGCATCTCCCCCAAGCAGAGCAGTGCCTAGTTTATGATGCGTACAAATATACCAAAGGCCAAGAGGAGACTTCCACTAATTAATATTAAGATGCTTCTCTTGACCTCTTCCTTAGTAAGAGAGGGGAGACCGTAATGTCCAACATATGATGTTCTATTAAAGGTCATGTTGTGATAGGAATTAGCTTTCAAATGACCTGCCTACCCTCCATCTACTTCAATGAATCATGATGGGAAGCTGGACAGGATAGATTTAGAGAAGTACATGAGCAATTTAAGCTTCAGTAATTTAGAGGAGAGAATTTGGAATGAGAAGAGCCCATTGTATGTATTTATTTACATAGGGCCTTTCCCAGTCTATGCACCATAAAAGCGACAAGAAACAATGGTTAAAACACCTTCCAACAATAATCCCCCTAATTCAGCCAACACACCCTATTCATCTCCAACAGAAACCTTGAAGTAAAAAATCCCAGGCTTCATCAGAGCAAGGAGGGAGCCCATTCCAAAGTTAAAGACCTGTCACTAAAGTCTCCTGCCACCAGCACCCTGCCATCCAAAGAGATCAGAAGGGAATTTTTTTCTGTACATATATAGTAAAGAAAGAATGATGGTTTTTCTTTGCTGATAGGTTTCCATGACAGATACTGCTACTCACTGTACTTGCTGATTTCCAGGGAAAAGATTGCTCTGTTCACACAGCCCCCTTTTTTATATTTCCAAACTGTAGGTCTAGTTGCAAAGAAGAGATGGAATCTTGCTGAAGATTTCATTCCCTCTCTGTTTGTCACCATTGTAAACCAAACAGATTTAACATGTACAATAGGAAAGTGAGAAGGGAAAGAGAAAAGTTCAGCCATAGGTGAAAAATAATGTGACACCATTCAGAGAGACCAGTCCATAATTTAAGTGGCCAAATTAAACAATACACAATAAGGGCTGCACAGGCCCTCAGATTCCAATGTGCAGGTCTATAAACTCCTTGTGGGGAAGGGACATCTACTCCCAGTTGTCTTGTTTAACTTGGACAGCAAACCTGACATAGCACAGTTGAAGTTTAATATGTTCCTGGACCAGATAACAGCTGGTTGTGCACCTACAACTTACAAGTTATGCACTTACAAGATATAAAGGAGTGACAAACTCCTCATGAGAAATAATGGATGCAGGCCCTCTGATTTCATTAGGAGATTTCCAAACATGATGGCACCTTATTTGTTCTATTTGCCAATGTTTCCTGTTTATTACCACTGGGCGGTATCACACCCTCAGTTTTTAAGCCAAAATTTAGGCTGCTCCACTGTGCTCCATCCTAGGAAGTTTGTCTTAAAAATCAAAGGGAGTTATAGCCCTAGGTCATTGTCTTATGCCCAGAGATAGTGAGATTGTTTAAAGAAATATATACCAAAGATATTTTTAATTGCCCTTTTTTTCTGCCAGTGCCATACAAAGTAAAGGAAAAATTTTTTTGAAAGGATTTATATTGACTTCATTTCTTGTATCCTTTTCATGCTTTCTAGATATTTCCCACCAGGCTCTTGGTTTCTCATCTGGAAACAGGACCTGATTCGAAGGCCCACTAATGTAGTCTTCAGTGGATTTAGGGTCAGGGCCCAAAGTGAGCTCTTCCAGAATTGCTGGTAATAATAATGGGCTTATTTCTGCAGGCCACACCTAGTCAAAGCACCTGTTTACTTCAATAGAAGGACTTTGGAATCAATTTAGCACTGTGATTTTCAAAGGAACCTAAGGGAATTAGCTGCTGGGCCCTTAACTTCTTAAGGCTTTATTGAAAATCACAGCCTAGATTTATAGACTCTTTGGTTCCCCAAAGGAACCCACAGTAGTGGGACATCACAACTCACATCTATAACCGCCCCCCCCCCCAAATCTACCCCAAACTCAGTGTGCTTAAGCCAATAACTTTCACTTCGTTTTGACACAAAACAATAAAATCAGCCCCAATAAGTTTGGCTCAGAAGGCTAGCAAGCTTTTCAAGTAAAAGTAGATGGCATTTCTAGCATATAATGGATTCCAAACCCAGCTATGTTTCACTGGCATTGGGGTTTTGCTGTGAACATCTCACACAGCTCTTTTCATTAATCACTGAGGTAGCAGACATTTTTTCCTTTCCATAATCCCAATCAATAGATGTGTGCAATCACTAAAGGGTTAACATCAGTGGAGCAGCCCTATTGTGTGCAGGGGTATATGCTGTATCTTTTATAAACACAGCAGCACTAAAGAGGTGAGCCTCATGCAGTGAGCATCCAAGGAAGTGCTCCTTTCTTTAATACCCCAAACCACAGGAACCTAAAACCAGCCATACAAACCAGTCAGACAAAAGTCCATCTAGCTCAGTATCCTGGATCCAGCATACTAGAGCTTCAGGGGGAATGTACAAAACAGGGCAATTGTAGCAATTATCTTCCACTCCAGGTTTCTGGTAGTCAGAGGTTTAAGGTCATCCTGAGCATGGGGTTGCATCCCTGATCTTCTTGGCTAATAGCCACTGATGGACCTATCCTCCATGAACTTATCCACTTATGCTTTTGGCCAGCAAAGAGTTGTTTGTTGTGCATTGTGTGAAATCTTAGGGTGCAATCAGATGGAAAAGGAATGTTTGGGATGACAACCAAGCTCGTAGTCACATATGAAGTGTTGGGAGATTTGTTTATGGTCAGAGAAGTATCTGTAGTCATAGGGATTGAGTGAGCCTATTAAACACTATCATGACTGGAGTAGCCGTGTAGAGCTGCTCTGGGAGGGGCTAAACCCCATGGTCTATCTCGGTAATGGGCAGAAACAGAAGCCTACATCTGAACATTGCTAATCTTTGGGGTGAGCAGGCTATCTAAAACTCCATCCAGATCTGAACTTGGACCTCAGGCCCATGATTATTGTGAAGCAAAACTGGTGATTTGGGGCGCCTTCCTATGCACAACTGATGAGCTCAGTTTGATATTATGAACTCGACAACTCACTCCACCCCTCAATGTGCAGTAAATCAGCCATTGGCTGACACTGACCCTGTCACCTATTACGCTTCCTGTCTGGAAGAAGCTACAGAACAAACAAATGAAGTCATTAATATTAAGAACTGTGCTCTGGCAGGAAAATGGGTGTGCTAAGGAAGGTGACTGAGCTGGAAGAATCCAGTTATTCCAGATGGTCTGCACAGAAGAGGGTTGGAGGAGTGGAAAAATCCCCAGAAGGGGAACAAACAAACCAGGTGTTAGGACTGGTGTTTAAAAACTCAGATGATGAGAGACTCTGGGAATCACAAAGGGCCATACTTTCTGAGAGAGAGAAGACCATTTGACAGCTGCACCAGCCGAAGCTGGTCAGAAAAAAGAGAATATATGCTCTGGGGAGAAGCCCTGAGCTGGAGGAACAAGGTCCAGGAAAGGGGATTAGAACCCTGAAAGGACACTGACCTAAATCCCAAAGAACATTCAAGAGTGGAAAGGAAACTGAGGCAGGGAATGGTGTTTATTGTTTTGCCCACACACATATATCTCTTGTGCTGACTAAAGTAAAGAGTGAATGTTTTATAAACCCTTCTGCAAAGTCTGTGTCCTATTTCGCCTCAGCTATCACATATTCCTGAAGGGTTAAACTATAAGCTGGAGTACCTAAAAGGATGGAGCCCTTGGAAAGCTGTGCTTAAGTTACTAGGGAGTCTTGGGGCTTGAGCAGCTGCACCATGGTCCAGCTTCCAAAAAGGGACACCAGTCAAAGAATCTGTAACCAGGGAGTGAGCCTAGGGGCCATATATAGAAAATGCCTAGAGCCTACACGGACCAAAAGGGAGCTAAAAGTGCTGGGATCCAATCACATCAGCCTGGTGAGCGTCCGGCAGGAGGAGCTAAATCAGGGCCATGACAAAAACTATTTGAATGTTCTCACTTAACAGAGTTTTGTGTAACCTCTGGGAACAACTACACTTTCTCCTCTGGAATGACCCTTCTAAATCCTTCCATTGACATCCGAGGAAGGAGAATGGTACTTATAAGAAATCTTACAAGTGGTAAGTGGGATAAATACTGTGTAAATCTCTTCTCTTTCTCTGCAGAGGTTAAGACAAGCCATTTATGTCAGCAGTGGACAGTTCTACCATCAACCCACAAAGCTTCCTAAAGAAAAATATTTATAAAGCCAATTTAAGTAACTAGGACATTTATTACTGTCATGGCCAATAGAGCTTGTATTTATTTTATGAACAGAATGTTTTATTTAACTGCAGAACTCGTCTAGCATCTCCCACCAGTGGAAATAATAAAGATTATTTCATATGAGAGTAATTGCAGCTGTTGAGCAACAGGCTACCTATGTCCTGAAGAGAGGGATAGAAGTACTTTTAATCAGAAGTAGAGATAATCAGCTCTTTCTAGAGTGCAGAACCATCTATTTTAATTCTGGCTAAGTAATTTTGAGGCTCAATAAGTGAAATATCACCCCGATGTAAGTTCACAGCCCATTGTCTGCATGTGACTTTGTTCCGGGACCTGTTGGCTTTTCCTGGATGGTGTCTAAGCAGAAACAACGATTTGAAAGTCTCAGCAAGATGAGTTCTTGTTTCATCAATGTTCAGTGGGGAAAGCTACATTGTGCAACATTTATGCTGCTACATCTTCTGTCCCAACAGAGTCTGCTCTATCCAAGAAGGGTTTCACCCAGGGGGGAAAGCTAGTGGTTTGTACCACAGTTCTCACCTGGGGGCCTACTGGAGGTGGACACCTTTAAATTACAATCAAGTCTCCATAGGAGCCCCTTTGGTGAGAAATCTACTGAACTCAGTTGGCTGCCCTGGCCATTTTGTACAGTGAGGTTCACAGGTGCTGTGTGCCCACTGTGACACAGCCATCCAATTGTTTTTTCAACTGCTGGAGACCCTGTGGGGTGGTCTGCCAGGACAGGACCCTGGGTGATAGAAAGCCCATCAGGAGGTAGTAGGTTCCCATTCAGTGGGCCTTTTCATTTGAATAAAAAAAGTCTTCCACTGACATCTTACATGTTCTGGGCAAATTTCTCACTCCCAGGAGGCTGTGGGACACTGGGAAGAGGAAGAGGTGCATTGCCTGAGGGACCTGCAGGTATACAGCATCCATTGGCACTGATGAGAAGCATGCTGGGAAGTGGCTCTTGCTACACTCTATTCAGTTCTTCTGATGAAGAAGGGCTGTGGTCTAACCCAAACATACCTTCTGGGTTAGCCACCCTGATCTGCTCTGTCGCCCTCTCAGCACCAAGCAATCCAAGAATGGCTATCCCTCAGGCAGGAGGAGGGAACGCATGGTTTGCCACCCCTCCCACATCCCTCTCTCTGCCTGGGGCAGTGAGGGGTGAAATTTCACATCAGACAGAAAAAGCAGGAAAGTCCCTAGCAATTCCAAACTAGTGGCAGTGGAGGCATGGATGAGCACAAATCCACCTGAAAACCAACGGGTATGTACTTGACATAGCTCAGCTATGCCTCCGCTGCCACTACCTTTAGCATCTCAGCTACACTGCTACTTATACTCGTGCTAACTCAATGAGAGCTAGTGCGTGTATGTGTACCTGAATCACACCCCTTTCTCTGTAGTGTAGGCCCAGCCTCAGTCAAGGGAAAGGAAGTGAGAGTGCCCGCTCCCACATCTCCCCCTAGCAGGAATCGCCAAGCTGAAAGGTCAACATGGCCCTGAGTTTAAAATTCAGGATCATCCACAAAACTGTTAAATCAGAAGAAGGTAGTGTTATGATAATGAAATCTGACCTCAGGTTCAAAGAGGACAAAGTTCAGTGCAAGGACGGGGAAATCATAAGTCCAGCTCCCTCTCTGCATGCTGACAGGAATAATGTGCTTTCATAAGTAAAACAGTCAGAAGTGCCAGAATATACACTGGAAGAAAGGGAGTAAGAAGATGCCAGTTTTGCAGTCACTTCTCAGACCTTAACCACACGATTCTAGCAATATGGATACAGAGATAACAATGCTCATTTGGACCTGTTAATATACAGTGTAAGAACTTGGATTGTAAATGATTTTTACACTGTATCTGTTACTTTTAATATCCAATAAAGACTTCTTGTGAAGAAAGTGAAGGTCTGATGTACTCCAGTTACTCCTTAAATTAATCTCAACTGCATCACTTATTGCTATTCTTTATCTTCCATGGCACACGAGCTTAACATCTGGGAGAGGTTCTTTCCCTCTATATGGAGATGCTTTCGCTATCAGGTACATATTTGAATGGTTGCCAGTATGGTAATTTGCAATCGGCATGTGGTCTAATAAATATATGAGAGGAATTCTGGTGTCTCTGCAAACTGTACCGATGGCTTTCTTGTACTGTAACAGCATGATGGGGGGCTGTGAACATCACAATGCAATCTGAATCCAGAGCCTCTGCATCCAGATATGCAGGGGAAGAATTCTGATAGCTCAGTAGTAGGAACAACAAAAACCCTCCTTACATTTTACCTTTCTAAATATATATCTTTGGGAAATTGCCTGTCTTGAGTAGCTGCCCATTTAGAAAATGCCTCTATCTTCCATGCTCCTCACATAACTAACACAACGGAGGAGAATGGACCCCAAGTCTTAGCATGGGTTGCATATGCTGAAGCTTCAGTGCTAACCATCCAAAAATGTTATAGTACCCTGGCCACCCTAGTCTTAGATTACGTACTGGTGATCTCCAGGCCTTTTCCGAAATCAGCTACACTAAAACTAATTTGCACAGTAGGTTAGACACACAATGTCTGTCTATGAGCTGTTTGCCAGCTATTCAGTTTGACTATTTGCACTATGTGATTGGTCACCTAAGTCACATGCTATTTCAACCAACCAGCTGGAGAATTTAAAATTTGTAAATATAAAAATGAAAACGTGCCATGTTATTTGCTCTTGGTCATGAGCACAGTCCCTAGTGTACATTCAGGAATACCTTTGCTTGCGTAGAAATACATGTGCACTAATGAGTAGGAATGGCTATTTGCCATACAACCAACCACCTTGTCATCTGAGCAACATTTAAGAGGACATGAACATACAGCTGTCAGCTGTTTGGCATTTGATAGAGTGTTTGCAAGCACTGTTTTTACAGGACTCAGCCAGCTCTATTTCAAAACATTTGTGTATACTTTGAAACAAAACATGAAGGCAGAAAAGCTCAGGGATAGAATTTCAGGGACTTATCTTGGATTATAGTAAATACATTTTGGAAGCTGATTTAGCTGTAGTATGGTGGTCATTCTTAAAAGCATCTCAGTTTTGCCTTGGCTTGATAGATACCAATTAAGCTTATTACAAGGAATACTTAGGAGATACTACAAATGCTGAGGTATGGTTAATTATCTGCAGCAAAACTGGAAAACTTAAGGCAACCACCATGCAGATGGGACTAGAATCCTTGATCTGAACAGACCTTGACAGTGGGAAACTTTGCAACAGGAAGCTCTGCCTCTAGAATTAAGTGTTTACAGTGCAGTATAAGCATTCTGTACAGCTGCTCAATCCATTACATGTTTCTTGCTTATAATTCTTTTAAGAAGAGTTCTGCTCTCAGAAAGTAAAATCTGGCTTTTTTTCCTTATGAGTAGATGTAAATGTCAGGATTTTGGTCCTGTCCAGACAGGAAAGCAACCTTTCTCTGAGCAGTGCAATGGGTTTGTGTGTGAGAGAGTTGAGAATTTCCCATTTTTGGCCAAAAAAATCCATAGGAATATTTTTTCACCTGAGAAATGTAAGAGGATTTTTCACATGATTCCAGAAGAGAACCGAATGTAGACGTCAGGCAGTAAAGTAGGACTCCTGCAAGGTGTAGGATCAGACAGGCTTTCAATGGGAGTTTGACCATGAGCCTGTTCCTGATAGGTGCTTGGCACTTAAACACTCCCTCTGATTATTTTCTAAGCGTACATCTACACCATAAATGAAAGTGTGATTGCAGTGCTGGCAGACATACCCAGACTAATTTTGATCTAGCTAGCACAGGTAACAATAGCAGCGAAGATGTGGTGGCACGGACAAGCAACCCAAGTACATACCCAGAGTCTCTAGTGGGGTTGTACTGGGGTGGTTAGCCCACATCGCCACATTCTCACTACTGCTTTTATCCACGCCAGCGAGATTAAACCTAGAGCAGGTATGCCTACCTGCACTAGAATCACACCTCCTTGTACCATTACTTATATCCTTCAAGACAGCCATCTAACTCTAACAGAGCAACACAGTGTTATATTGTGTATAGTTGTGTAGCACAGTGGTGCTTCCACTGTATGTAGAATGAGCAGATATTTATGTCAGCATTTGCAGGATGTGCAACCAAAGGATAATGGATCAAATCCTCTGCTGATGTGAACTGATGTAATGCCATTGGCTTCAGAGCTCCTAAATTCAGCCCCAGATATGAACTTTTAATGGCCAGATCCAAACAACCTCCAACTATGTGTAAGGATAAGGGCTGGCTGCAAAGCTCAGATTTGTCATTTCTGATCTTTCCCACAGCTTTTGACCCAGGCTTTTAATTCAGCTCCCTCCCTAACGACTGAAGGTTATAATAGCTCTCCTAATACTGGGTTTGTGATGTTGTGAGAAATAAGCCCAATGAGAGTTCCAGTTTGTCTTACTAATCTTCTGATCCTTTATTGCATGTTTTGTTCATTTACCTAAATGCTACTCTTACTGTTGCAATTCCCAGATTTAAGGAATTAAAAGTAGCCATGTTTGCCTTATTACTAATTTTAGTCAAGCTTCCCTTTGTCATTTACTCTGGCTGCCTTCACACTTGTTCTGTCTGGACTGCTCTTGAGAGAGTTAGTGCAGGTCCACTGAAACTGACTAGAAGAGATTAAATTTGTGACTCAGAACCCTAACAAGGGACTAAATCCGGAAGC
This sequence comes from Lepidochelys kempii, assembly GCF_965140285.1. NCBI lineage: Eukaryota > Metazoa > Chordata > Testudines > Cheloniidae > Lepidochelys > Lepidochelys kempii. The sequence goes on from NC_136387.1 coordinate 29,597,302, forward strand.
TCTTAATCAGTCCATACACAAATTAACATCCACGGCAGTCAGGGGAGAGTCAAAGCTGAGTAAGGGGGATTTTTTGCACCATGCAATTAGAAATTGGGCCAATTGCCATAAAAACAACCTTAACATTGCCTTATAATGCTGGATTGATTGTGAAAAATATCACCATGTCCCATTCCTCGATTTTACAGTCCAAGAAGAGAGCTCTGGAGAGGATTAGCTTCATATCATCTGTGTTTACATAGAACTTTTACTTCAAACCTGACAACTTCAAAGTCAAAGTTCTGGGAGAAACTTGCCCTATTTGTCTACCTAATATAATTTACGTCCTCTAAACAATCATGCATGTTTTATTGCTATAGACTGTCAGGTTGGTAACCCAAAAGTCAGGCTCCCTTTCTTAAAAATAATGCTTTCTAATAACAGCAGTGTTCTTTGAAGAGGCGTTATATAGAGTACACTTTACAAGCATTGATTTTATTTTACTGTGTGACTCCCACTCCCTGTTTAGAGTGTCAGAATTCAACATGTCTCTGCATTATCAAGTAATCATTTAGAGGCTGTGCACAGAAAATAGGATGTAAGAGATTTTGCAATATAACATCTGACAGAATTCCAGATTATGCAACTACTCTTATTACATACTTGTCTGACACGAATAAGTGCTGAATGCCCATGTCATGTGTAGAGATCAGTTCATCAGAGATTATAAAACCACAGCACAGTTGATTCCAAGCAGTTTCTTGGTGCTTGGGAAACTCCTCATTGTGAATTAACATTCACATTTCCTGACAATTATGACTGTAAGAGTCTGATATGCCAATGCCTCCAAATCAGTAAAGTGTCTTCAAAACTTCAGCAAAAGGACAAGCAGTTTAAATATTTAGAGGTAGAAACTCAGGCAGAGTACTTGAGATTCTGCAAATTGATGCCCATGCTGAATATCAATCTAAACATCTACTCGGTCACATAGGTGAAAAAGCAACAGCCAGGGCTATAGGGCCATTACCACCTAACCTTCTGCAATGACATACCAGTGCAACACATAATTTTAAGGCGCCTCTTCCACTGGAATAGGGGCACATACATTTTCATTTTCTGCCACTTCCACCGCTTGAATAAGAATAAGTATCCCCTGTGACTGACCTGATAAGCGTTTTTCTCTCACGCTCTTCCAGAACACATCCCATGCTTTGTTGGTTGAGTCCTTGATATGCTCACTGAAGGATCTCCTCAAATGAGATTTCCCTGGGTATGCCATCCCGGCTAACAAATCCACAGAGGCAATATTAGCCCATTAAGATCCAACAGCCTGAAAAAAAAAACCCAGCAGACTGAGAACTCAGTTCTCCCAGCTTTCTCTTCTTAGACTGGACAGGAAAAGTTACTCTCTAGGAAAAGTCTGCATGTAATTTGTTAACACCCCTCTTGGAATGAGAAAGAGAGAGAGAGAGCCCTCCTTCCAAACAATCTGGGGTCAGGCAGTGCTGTAAAGGAAATAGCAGCCCACTTGGGTCCTCTGTGCCTCAGAGCAAAATGCAGTTCTGCATCTCAGCAGCCACATTTTATAAACAGACTTGATGGTCTGCCATGCAAAGCAATAAATAACAAGTTAGGCAACAAGGCGTCACTTGGAACAGGAATGAAATGTTAGACAATGCAATGTACCTTGAGTTTCCAGCTTCTTTGCATTAACTGTATGGGGAATGCCTCATCATTTCCAGGTTCCTTCTTGTAGTTGCTTTTTATGTTATATGTGCATGGTAGCGCTCGTGCCTGCAGTTTTCTTCACTATGTTGCAATTGTTTATTTGGGCTGCATTTTTTTTTAACTATTTGAAACAAAGAGTCCAGTTTCCCCAATTTCATAATGGGAAGTTTCTCCTCTAGTATCAGCTCAACCTCACTGAGGGCCTGATTAAAAGATTCTCATTGACTTCAAAGGACTTTGGATCAGGCCCTAAAGTTCTGATTAATTAATTACCCTACTTACCTACCTAGAGCAATACTGCTTCTCACACAACTACTATCTAAAGGTACTTAATGGCCTCCATTATCTAGTATCTAAGATACTTATTGCTCCTCTGATGAGTGGTAGCAGGTGTCCAGGGCCTTGCAAGTAGGCTTTTCAGCCATACAGATTTTGGGTATATTTTAAGTGTAACTTGTTTAACTGTAACTTGTTTTATTTACACACATACACCAGTCCTGGAGCAGAGGTGGTCACAAACAGCTTGCAGGAAACCCTTCTTTCAAGAAGCTCAGCCAAATAACAGTGCCTGATACCCTGGGAGCAACTGTCTCTGCCATTGCCCAAGGATTGACTTTGCTGCTACTTGCACAGCTCCCACAACCTTGCATAGCAAAACTAACACCCACAAGATCTTTCAAAGACTGAATATTTGCTAAGGAAAAGAACGTGAAGTTTATGTAACAGCATCTCCTGCTAGGGCAGCAGTGCCTGAGTTCGTCACCATAGGCCCTTGAGGTAGGGAAGTGATATTTATGCCCATTTTACAGATGGGGAATGAAGGAACAGAGAGACTAGGTGGCTTGTCCATGATCACACAGGCAGACTGTGGAAGAGCAGGAAATTGAATCTGGGTCAGTCAAGTTCCCATTTAGAATCCCATTTAGAAACCACTGGACCAGATTGCCAAAAAGGATAGACTTTGCCCTGGAGACTGAACTAGTAAAATGGGGTCCCTCAAGGTCAGGGTTGAAGCGGTGAGGAAACTTGCCCTGTAACTGACCTTTTCTGGAGTTAATCTGCCTTCAGGCCTGTTTGCATCTCAGTTTCCATGTCACTTGGCACTTTTCACAAGCAATTAACCTGGTAATATAAAAGTGATCAAATCAGTTCTCAGTAAGACCAGAATAACCTAGTTGCTATTAGTGTTGCTGAGCAGAACCTGGTCAACTTTTAGTTTTATACTGACATAGGTAGCTAGAATATATCCTGGACAAGTTTTATTGGCATGCATTTGGGATGGCTGTATTACTCATGAATGGTGATGTTGCTCATGAGTTAAGCGGCTCATCCCAGAAGAGAGCAACAAAACTTCCACAACTCACCCCAGTGTCACATACATTGCATGTGATATATTACAGAAAAACACTCCTAAAATAGCTCTGAGGCTCTGTTTTAATTGATAACTATTTCTTGTATCCATTCCTATCAAGAGCCTAACTGCACAGAGTTCAGAAGGAGCCATAAAACCTTTGAAAAATATCTAAACTACATCTAATACTGAAAGCACAAGACTGTTCCTTATAGCTGTGTCACTTGTCTAGAAAAAGCTGTTTTTGGCCTATCCTGGGCTCTGGACAGGGATAATTTCCAGGAGGAGGAGAGTGGAAGAGGAAGCATGTCTGCTGAGGGTTTGTTTGAGCCATTTGAGCCTGCCCAAGGGTTTATAACAGGGGTTCTCAAACTGGGCATTGGGACCACTCAGGGGGACGTGAGGTTATGACCTGGGGGGTCGCGAGCTGTCAGCCTCCACCCCAAACCCCGCTTCACCACCAGCATTTATAATAGCGTTAAATATAAAAAGAAGTGTTTTTAATTTATAATGTGGGTCACACTCAGAGGCTTGCTGTGTGAAAAGGGTCACCACTACAAAAGTTTGAGAACCACTGGTTTAGAACAATAGACTAGCTCTCAGGGATGATAGACAGCAGTTTTCACCCAAAGATGCATGTGCAGTTGCACAGATTTGCATTATTAAACACATCCAGGCGTAGATTATCTCCAGATAAATAGTCTTTTAAAAACCTGCTTTGGAAGTAATACAGCATATGCATCCACTATGTGAAGCTGTGCATTCTGAAACATGTACTTCACATGGGCATCGGTATATTAGCCTTATATCAGAAGCAGCACTATACAAAGGGCATATCCCAAGCTCTAACTGAGTGTCGATGAAGCAGCTTGGAAATAAATCTTGCCTCAAAAGGAAAGTATTTAATGGGGAAGTGATATGAGGTAGAACTTTACCATAAATGTTTATGTTAAAAATCCACTGCTTCTATTCCTGCAGCCGGTACAACTTTACCTATAAATTGAGTATTACCAGAGTTTGAAAAACTGAGGGCCTCTGCTGGTGATTCTGTTGGAGAAAAGTTCAGCATGTAGCAGAATTTGTAGGGGCCGCAAGCATAAAGCCCACTGAACATAGAGAGAATGTCACTGCATATGCTAGACCTATTAAGTCAGAAAATTCAATCAGCCAACACGTAATTCTCACCAAGACCATTGCTGCATTTGGATGTGGCCTTGTATCTTTGTTTCTTCTGTGTGTTCTCAAGGCCTGGTGACGTCAAAACCTGACAAGAGGAAAGATGACTAATTTCACCTTCTCTAAAACTGATAGATCCTGCCAGTGCAGGGTGGCATCTCTGCTCTACCTAGCACTGAAGCCCATGAGTTGACAACCCCATAGGACTCCAGCAGTAGGCAAAGAGAATGACTAATCCCCTTGAAATCTGAAAAGCAGAACTCCAGCAATGTGGTGAAACTAAAAAATAAAGTTACATTGGACATGTCTCTTATGTTCACTTCCTATAATTGAGAGAGCAGGAAAGTCCAGTTCCCCCATTGTATGGCACAAAAATGTCTGAGGCTGAGAACGACATATGAACACGTTAGTTTTGCAGTAGTTATGGGGCAGCCAAAGTAGAGCTTGGAGAGCTTTTGCAGCTACCCTGCTAGTCAGATATAAATCCAAGTAAGATAGTTTTCATGTTATTTTAATATCAATTTAAAGAGTCATTAAAAAACCTTTGCCTGTAACTAAGCTGATGTTATTAAATATGTATTCTAATAACCTAAAATATTTTGGGTTGGAAATGTTGCATAGAAAATTTCCCTATTATCTGGATGTTTTATAGTTTGTATGAGTTTCAAGCTGGGGGTGGGTTGAAGGGAATGTGGCCTAATGGTGAGATTGGGGGTAGGACTTTAGAGATCTCTTCCTGGCTCAGATAGTGACTTGTAGCCTAAGCTTGAGGTCAATTCACCTCTTTGTACCCATTTTTAAGATGGGTATAACACCAGCCTCCTTCAAATTGCCAGTCTAAAGGAATTTGCTAAACCAAACCAGGACAAGTTACTGGATTCTTTCCTGTAAAACTGACAGGGTTGACAGGAAAAACACTTAAGATAAGGGGGCAAGTACACTGGCTTTTCTGGGCTGCCGAGAAGATCACTGAGAGCTAGAAGGATCTTACTAATTTCCACAGGGGACCACACCTGCCTTCTAAGCAGCCCAGAATCCTGGAGGTATAAAAGGTGTCGTAAAGGCTCTTTTACTCTACCCTCCTCTTGGCCTGCCTGTCCCTGTAACATGTCTGAGCGGTGAAACATGGTGTCTGGCCCACGGCGGGGTAGCAAGCAATGTGTGTGTGTGTGTGTGTGAGATTTACTGAAGCTGCAATCCTGATTAAGATGGGAGACATGTTATTGAATCCATGTCTCCAGTAGGTATTGTTCCCAGCAAAAAGAAATCTGTAACTACTGGAGGAAGGTGTAGCAATCATTTTGGTGCTGTGCCTTACAGCCCTAAGCTCTCTCTCTAGAGTTTTAGCACAAAGTTAGCACAGAGTAGGGAATGTAGTGCTCAATCATTAGCAAGGCATACAGGATGGAAGGTATTATAGAAATGCAAACTATTTATTAATTTAATCATACTGGCTTTTAAAAAAATTGTTTTATAACTCAGGATTTCATGCAAATCTTTATAAGCCTATGACTTTTCTACAGGGAGTTTGATTAGCCCACATTCATTGGGAAATCAGTGTTTATTCACTATTCACTTCATCCTTTGACTTGGCCATCACACATTTCAATAGACCAGAAAATACCTGCGCTCTAGAGCCCCGGCCATTATCTGATAACAAAAGGTGCACTTTTCCCTTTTAAAAAGAGTTAGAATGTGATTAACCTAACTCTCCCCACCCCCCACCCCCCCACACAGTAAAGTCAGCCATTACATCCAGTAGGTGTTTGTGGAGCACTAGCCAATACATATTAATTTTGCCAGCTTTCACTGACTATTGTCCCAATTATAAACTCCTTATTTGGTCAAAAATTCCATTTTATTAAGATGGAATTTTGCGTGGAGGTGGAATTCAAGTGTCAAGATGTATATTGGCTCTCCTAAAATGATCATAATAACTAACAGAGGATGGAGAGTTAAGTAGAGAATATAGTAGTGAAGGGGCCTATTGACAAAGAATCAATATTGGCAGAAAGATTCAGTATTCATGATCCTGTTGTCCATATTCTGGAAGATAATTTTCTGCTGAAGCTTTTTGATACACATTAATTAAGTCAATTTAGCTGAGCTGTCATTTTTATAAACCCTTTCCAATTTTGCCATAACAATTCTATGGGGAACAGTTATAAAGATGTCTTCCATATTGGTACAGACATGTGGGTTAAAATGGGTAAACAGTGGATTTTAGAATGACTATAATTTAGGATAGCAAAGTGTTAAGGTCTAGGTAAGCGATAGTAAAGGCACTCCTCTCCTTCAGATCCAAGTTTTGTTTTAACTTTAAATCAATGGAACAATTCTGAATTCCTCAGTTAGATTATACATCTATACCTGCATTTATGTATACAAAATTTTTGTAACGGATACTATGAGGGATTTACTTTGCTTAATCTCCATTTAGAAAAATTGACAGGTAATATTCAGAGCTCCACCTAGCAGCACATAAGCATTTATAATCTCATTCATAAATGTGTAGATTCAATAAAGATGTTCTGTACTGTAAGCCCTGGTCTACACTAGGACTTTAGGTCGAATTTAGCAACGTTAAATCGATTTAAACCTGCACCCGTCCACACAGTGAAGCCCTTTATTTCGACTTAAAGGGCTCTTAAAATCGATTTCCTTACTCCACCCCGACAAGTGGATTAGCGCTTAAATCGATGTTCCCAGCTCAAATTTGGGGTACTGTGGACACAATTCGATGGTATTGGCCTCCGGGAGCTATCCCAGAGTGCTCCATTCTGACCGCTCTGGACAGCACTCTCAACTCAGATGCACTGGCCAGGTAGACAGGAAAAGAACCGCGAACTTTTGAATCTCATTTCCTGTTTGGCCAGCGTGGCAAGCTGCAGGTGACCATGCAGAGCTCATCAGCACAGGTGACCATGATGGAGTCCCAGAATCGCAAAAGAGCTCCAGCATGGACCGAACGGGAGGTACGGGATCTGATCGCTGTTTGGGGAGAGGAATCCGTGCTATCAGAACTCCGTTCCAGTTTTCGAAATGCCAAAACCTTTGTGAAAATCTCCCAGGGCATGAAGGACAGAGGCCATAACAGGGACCCGAAGCAGTGCCGCGTGAAACTGAAGGAGCTGAGGCAAGCCTACCAGAAAACCAGAGAGGCGAACAGCCGCTCTGGGTCAGAGCCCCAAACATGCCGCTTCTATGATGAGCTGCATGCCATTTGAGGGGGTTCAGCCACCACTACCCCAGCCGTGTTGTTTGACTCCTTCAATGGAGATGGAGGCAATACGGAAGCAGGTTTTGGGGACGAAGAAGATGATGATGAGGAGGAGGTTGTAGATAGCTCACAGCAAGCAAGCGGAGAAACCGGTTTTCCCGACAGCCAGGAACTGTTTCTCACCCTAGACCTGGAGCCAGTACCCCCCGAACCCACCCAAGGCTGCCTCCTGGACCCAGCAGGCGGAGAAGGGACCTCTGGTGAGTGTACCTTTTAAAATGCTATACATGGTTTAAAAGCAAGCATGTGAAAGGATTACTTTGCCCTGGCATTTGCGGTTCTCCTAGATGTAGTCCTAAAGCCTTTGCAAAAGGTTTCTGGGGAGGGCAGCCTTATTTCGTCCTTCATGGTAGGACACTTTTATCACTCCAGGCCAGTAACACATACTCGGGAATCACTGTAGAACAAAGCATTGCAGTGTATGTTTCCTGGCATTCAACCAAAATCCGTTCTTTCTCTCTCTGTGTTATCCTCAGGAGAGTGAGATATAATTCATGGTCACCTGGTTGAAATAGGGTGCTTTTCTTCAGGGACACTCAGTATAGCCCATTCCTGCTGGGCTGTTTGCCTGTGGCTGAACAGAAATGTTCCCCGCTGTTAGCCACAGGGAGGGGGGAAGGTTGAGGGGGTAGTCACGCGGTGGGAGGAGGCAAAATGTGACCTTGTAACGAAAGCACATGTGCTATGTATGTAATGTTAACAGCAAGATTTACCCTGAAAGACTGTAGCGACTGTTTTATAAAATGTGTCTTTTTAAATACCGCTGTCCCTTTTTTTTTCTCCACCAGCTGCATGTGTTTCAATGATCACAGGATCTTCTCCTTCCCAGAGGCTAGTGAAGCTTAGAAAGAAAAAAAAACGCACTCGCGATGAAATGTTCTCCGAGCTCATGCTGTCCTCCCACACTGACAGAGCACAGACGAATGCGTGGAGGCAAATAATGTCAGAGTGCAGGAAAGCACAAAATGACCGGGAGGAGAGGTGGAGGGCTGAAGAGAGTAAGTGGCGGGCTGAAGAGAGTAAGTGGCGGGCTGAAGACAGGGCTGAAGCTCAAATGTGGCGGCAGCGTGATGAGAGGAGGCAGGATTCAATGCTGAGGCTGCTGCAGGACCAAACCAGTATGCTCCAGTGTATGGTTGAGCTGCAGCAAAGGCAGCTGGAGCACAGACTGCCACTGCTGCCCCTCTGTAACCAACCGCCCTCCTCCCCAAGTTCCATAGCCTCCACACCTAGACGCCCAAGAACGCGGTGGGGGGGCCTCCGGCCAACCAGCCACTCCACAACAGAGGATTGCCCAAAAAAAAGAAGGCTGTCATTCAATAAATTTTAAAGTTGTAAACTTTTAAAGTGCTGTGCTTAAAGTGCTGTGTGGCATTTTCCTTCCCTCCTCCACCACCCCTCCTGGGATACCTTGGTAGTCATCTCCCTATTTGTGTGATGAATGAATAACGAATGCATGACTGTGAAGCAGCAATGACTTTATTGCCTCTGCAAGCGGTGATTAAAGGGAGGAGGGGAGGGTGGTTAGCTTACAGGGAAGTAGAGTGAACCAAGGGGCGGGGGGTTTCATCAAGGAGAAACAAACAGAACTTTCACACTGTAGCCTGGCCAGTCATGAAACTGGTTTTCAAAGCTTCTCTGATGCGTACCGCGCCCTCCTGAGCTCTTCTAACCGCCCTGGTGTCTGGCTGCGCGTAACCAGCAGCTAGGCGATTTGCCTCAGCCTCCCACCCCGCCATAAACGTCTCCCCCTTACTCTCACAGATATTGTGGAGCACACAGCAAGCAGTAATAACAGTGGGAATATTGGTTTCGCTGAGGTCTAAGCGAGTCAGTAAACTGCGCCAGCGCGCCTTTAAACGTCCAAATGCACATTCTACCACCATTCTGCACTTGCTCAGCCTGTAGTTGAACAGCTCCTGACCACTGTCCAGGCTGCCTGTGTACGGCTTCATGAGCCATGGCATTAAGGGGTAGGCTGGGTCCCCAAGGATACATATAGGCATTTCAACATCCCCAACAGTTATTTTCTGGTCTGGGAAGAAAGTCCCTTCCTGCAGCTTTTGAAACAGACCAGAGTTCCTGAAGATGCGAGCGTCATGCACCTTTCCTGGCCATCCCACGTTGATGTTGGTGAAACGTCCCTTGTGATCCACCAGAGCTTGCAGCACTATCGAAAAGTACCCCTTGTGGTTTATGTACTCGCCGGCTTGGTGCTCTGGTGCCAAGATAGGGATATGGGTTCCGTCTATAGCCCCACCACAGTTAGGGAATCCCATTGCAGCAAAGCCATCCACTATGACCTGCACATTTCCCAGGGTCACTACCCTTGATATCAGCAGATCTTTGATTGCGTGAGCTACTTGCATCACAGCAGCCCCCACAGTAGATTTGCCCACTCCAAATTGATTCCCAACTGACCGGTAGCTGTCTGGCGTTGCAAGCTTCCACAGGGCTATCGCCACTCGCTTCTCAACTGTGAGGGCTGCTCTCATCCTGGTATTCATGCGCTTCAGGGCAGGGGAAAGCAAGTCACAAAGTTCCATGAAAGTGCCCTTACGCATGCGAAAGTTTCGCAGCCACTGGGAATCGTCCCAGACCTGCAACACTATGCGGTCCCACCAGTCTGTGCTTGTTTCCCGAGCCCAGAATCGGCGTTCCACAGCATGAACCTGCCCCATTAGCACCATGATGCATGCATTGGCAGGGCCCATGCTTTCAGAGAAATCTGTGTCCATGTCCTGATCACTCACGGGACCGCGCTGACGTCGCCTCCTCGCCCGGTATCGCGTTGCCATGTTCTGGTGCTGCATATACTGCTGGATAATGCGTGTGGTGGTTGATGTGCTCCTAATTGCCAAAATGAGCTCAGCGGCCTCCATGCTTGCCTTGGTATGGCGTCCGCACAGAAAAAAGGCGCGGAACGATTGTCTGCCGTTGCTCTGACGGAGGGAGGGGCGACTGACAACACCGCTTACAGGGTTGGCTTCAGGGAGCTAAAATCAACAAAGGGTGTGCCTGTACATCAAGGAGTATTTCAGGCAGGACTTTACGGAGGGTTCCAATAAGAAATGGTGCACCAAAGTTATCGTTGTTATTGGAACAAGGAGGTTAGCCTGGCCTCTGATTGATACATGGCTAGATTAACCTCGCTGTGCCTTCTCTGTGACTGACTGCAGTGTGATCTAGACAGGGGAGGAGGAAAATGAGTACAAAACAAATCTGGTCTATTTCTTGTTCTGACCCACTCCATCTATCCTTTACATCTTTGGCTGGCAGCAGACAAAAAAGGCGCGAAATGATTGTCTGCCCTTGCTTTCACGGGGGGAGGGAGGGTGGGAACGGGTTCCTGATGATATGTACCCAGAACCACCCGCGACAATGTTTTAGCCCCATCAGGCATTGGGATATCAACCCAGAATTCCAATGGGCAGCGGAGACTGCGGGAACTGTGGGATAGCTACCCACAGTGCAACGCTCCGGAAGTCGACGCTTGCCTCGGTACTGTGGAAGCGCTCCGCCGAGTTAATGCACTTAATGCACTTAGAGCATTTTCTGTGGGGACACACACACTCGAATATATAAAACCGATTTCAAAAAAACCGACTTCTATAAATTCGACCTAATTTCGTAGTGTAGACATACCCTAAGTGGTTTCTTGAGTGCAGCAATTAACAGTATCTAGAACTTTTGGCATATTGGACTGAATTCTGCTCTTATTTATACTGATGTTAAACTAGACTAACTCCATTGACTTTCGTGGAGTTACTTCAATTTACTCTACTGCGAGAGATTTACCCAAGTACAAAAAAGCAGAATACTAGTTCAGTTTAAACTAGAATAAATTCTGTCTACTGGACTCCGGAATGTTTTTCCTACCCATTATGTAATGCTCATAGAGGAAATGCATTCTGCCTTGTAACTTAGTGCTGTATACAAAAGTATTCACTTTGTTCATCTTCATTTTTAAAGGAATTTGTGTTGCAGTAGTGATTAACTGTTAAACAGGTGTTTTAACTGGAACAATGACTTTAGAAGCAAAAGTAAACTCTTCCAGAGTACATAAACAAGAGCGAGTATTGGCTTGCAAAGAGAGTCAAAGCAGCAGTTCTGCTTCGGAGATAGTAGGCAAGCCAAAATTCAACTATGCCTCAAATATCTGCTAGTTTACTTTGCATATACTGATTCATGGGCATAACAGCCAAGTTTTGTATTGCTAATAAATAGCTTTGTTTATAAAAACATATTAGTTTGCCTTTGAAGTCTCCTGGTTTGTAAGATCAATTTATGTGCATGACAACTTTATTGGTACGTGCATATAATTTATCACATTCTCTTGCATCTGTGTAGATTACAATACAGGCCTGCCAAGCAGAGAAGTGGCACCATTTTCCTCCTCCTCTCAGATCTCATGCAGATACTAAATTAGGATAATATAGAAAACATTTAGGATCCAGAACAAAACCACCCCTGCTTTTGCCCACACATTCTCATCTGAACTTTCTCCCAAAGATCAGGAGGTTAAGTTTTGGCCCATATCTAAAGGAGAGGTATAATTATGAATATTCAGATCCAAGTCCTATTATAACCAGTGTCTGTTTCCAACAAAGATTGGTGAGGGAGGTTGAATACATTTTGGGGGAATGGGGTAGGTATAGTTTACCAGCTTTTTCATGAAGGACATAATCTTGTGTGTTTTCCCCTTACTGAATTGGTATTTGCCAAAACTCTCTATAATGGACTAGTAATAACTCCAATATTATGTTATTAACTACAGTTTCTGAAGCCCCTAAAGCCATTTTCCTGGTATGGGAGTGTATCATACTATGGTAACACAGCCTTGAACCACAACCTACAAACACTTAAGAGATGGAGGCAACACCAGAGAGGAAGTCTAAAACTAAGACCCCTTCACCTTAGAAATGGAGAGCTAGAACTTAGGCTCGTTGTACCAGTGACCATTTGTTACAAAGTTGATATTTACCCGTAGGTGTACATACTTACAGAAGGTTCAGCTACACAAATTTCATTACAATCAATTAGGACAAAATTCTGCTAATCAGTCTGTATAAAGCCAGTGGAATTGCATAGCTGTCACATTTTTCCCAAATGGAAGCTTTCAAAGAGCTGCACAGGGCATTTAATATGAGGAGTTTAGGCTTGAGAGTACAGAACAATACACAAATTTCACAGCTTCAAGTCAGAATCATAAGTTAATGTTATGTGCTGTGGTTGGCCAACTTTGTGCCATCAAGAGGTGTTAGAGTGAATGGACATTAAAAAGGCTTTCCTGTAAAACATGTGGAAAATATAAGGCCTGTCAGAAAGGATTCAACAGAATATTAACCTAAAGGGCTGATTCCAGTGGTGAAAGCAATTTGATTATTGCCAGACCCAACTACAAAGGGTTATCATTCAATATCCTATACTGTAAGGTATAATGATCCCCCAAATAGCTATATTTCTGTCACAAACAGTACTTCTTGTCAGTGAGTGCTTGAAATAGGGTTATTAGCCTTTGAATGAACTGGCTTTACAGAATACTGTGTTAAAAAAAATCAAATCTATGCTTTTGGAACTGAACTTCAGCATGACTCTGCTTGGGTATAGCAAGCTAGAGCTAATGCAGCTGTATAAGAGCAAAGAACCCAGGCTAACCTTAATGTTGACCCATTTTTAGGACTTCAGATGTTTACATATATAGTGAAATTGTATCCAAAATCCCAGCCGGAAGCAGTGAATAATTTTGTTTGATACAGGTTGGCACATAAAGATTGCTTAGAGTTAGCAAAGTCATGCTCAGATGTAGATGACATGAAGCACTCATTACTGAACAGTTTAGTCAGCACTTGGCAGGGATTTATGGGGATATTCCTGTATCACCTCCTTAATGGATGAGTAAGGAGCCTCTTCCAGAGAAAGAAATCCTTCTTCATCCATATGGTTTCCCCAAGGCACTCATCTGAGTGCCTGTGCCTGCCAACTAGAGTGAAAACAATGAAAAGAGGAAGAAGCCTGCACTGATAGCAAGTTAATCATAAATATAAATAGGAACATTTTTCAGAAGTCATGCATTTCAGTTTGACTCAGACCCCACACTGATGTTCAGAACTATGTTTGGTTGGCACCTCTTTGCTGCCTCACAGCTCAAATAAGTCATTGGTGATATAGTTGTTGGAGTAAATTTAGACCAAGTTAGCTTTGCTCCCTCTCAACCCCAAAGAAAGTCTTGGCAGTAGACAGGGAACTTGCTTAGCTAGTGGTTCTTGATGTTATTAAGTTTGACAAGTTGTAAACCCAAGGCAATATGACAATTCCCCATCACCTCCTTATCCCTGGGTCTCAGCCAGTTCAAGACAACTATATAATATCTTTCCTCATGCCATGGGGAGGGAGAAAAGTGATTGGAGAGAAGGGCAATTCCACCTTTCATTGTGCTCTAGACCTGCAGCTTTCTGTACCCCATGTCTTGGTATTTGCGAGTAGCAGCGACACAAGCTTGTATTTTGTTTGTACATTAGATGGCCACTTGATGTATGTGAAATGACATCACATTACCAGTGAATGAGGCACAGAACTTTCTGTCTCCCTGCATGCTCACGAAGTGTAGACTGCTACTGTCAAACTGGACTTCTTCCAATGTCTTGTTCCTCCATTTAAGTGTGCATTAGCAGTAGCTATTTTGAGGTAACAGATATATTACTAAGAATTGTATCCTCTGTCTGAAAACTTGACCATACCCTTATTTGGCAGATGAGCCAAAACAGATGTCAGTCTCTTAGGGATGAGAGAGTGCAAGGACCATTTCGCCCACCACTAAAACGCAGCAAACACACTCAAAATATGCCATTGACCAAATGAACACAAGAGCCTGGACATGACCATGTCTGGAGCTATTTTGTGATTAGCAAATAGCCAATACTTGAGAAATTGAAACTCAAGGTGGAGCCTGATGAGTCAAATGACATGGCCCTAAAGGTCAACGTGGTCCAAAGTATGCTGGCAATATCTGAAAATAAGTAGGCAAACTGAATTCACTGAACATAATTCAATCTGTAAGTAAAGTGCAACGTGTTTGTGACAGAAAATAGCTTAGGAGGAAGGTTCCCATGAGGAGCCTTCATTGATGCCGTGATAGAGATGGGCCATATGGCTTTTTTTCTTTAAACAGTGCAGCCAGGTTTAAGCACCTGATCCTAAGATGTTAAGTACCCACAACACCCACTGGTGTCAAAGGGTGCTTAGAACTACAGGATCAGGACTAGATATTGGAATGTGGAGCTTGATCCTGCAAGGTGTCAAGACACTCCTGTGACTTAAATGGGAATCAAGGGTGCTCAGCACCTTGCAGGATCGTGCCCTGATTGAAAATGCTTTTAAAAACCCTTAGCACAATATATGTCAGAACAAGGTGAAGTACCCAAGCAAGCATTTTGGTAATGGGCAAAATGTAATTCTTCTGAGGGAAACCCTCACTGAAGAACAGTCTGGATTTTCATTAGCTCACTTGCCTCCATCTCTAGCACAAAGCTTGGGCTGCTCAGAGATTGGATTTTGTTCAACACCATGTCTCCAGAAGCTGACCCAAGGAAAACGCAAAGCTAGGAAGATTTACTAGCTGGCAGTCACAGTGACCCTCCGTAGCATGTCATTTTGTATATTTTTCATACCTCCTGTGTGTAGCGTGCTCAGTCAGCTCAGCATGTGCTTTGACTCTTAGCACTAAATGACACCCTTAGCTTGCCTCAGTCTCTACCTTGCAAGCCTTCTATTTGCCAAATCTACATGGAGAGCCCCACAGTAAAGTTATAGCCACAAGCTAAACATTTCACTCCTGATACACTCCTCCTTACTGCCTGGAAATAGTAATTCTGACCAGAGCTTAAATCGGGATAGTGTGCAGTGGTCCAGCAAATGGGTGCTATTTTCCTGGCGGCTGCTATCTTGTGATTCAGAATCTTAGCTTTGCTAAATCTCTAATCTTCATGGTTGTGTCACCTTTTTAAGGCTATCACAAAAGTAAACCAGTGCAGCAATGTCTACCTGATTCTGCAGACAGCTTGAAACAAGAGGTGCAAATAACCTCTATTAATTAAAGAAGGTTAACGCTTAATCTAACGGATCTAATTTAAACGTTAACCCTATTAGCTATTTCACTGCTGCTCACACACCCAGAAAAGGAGGAATATTATATTAAGATTGTGATTGTATGTTAAGTTGGCAACTCAAGCAACTGGAGCTTCAGTTTTCCACTACTATTACTCAGTCATTTGTATTACCACCTTTTAAAAAGGTAAATGTTTTAAAACTAAAATAAGAAGTTGTAGAAAAATGCTTAATTTTGTATTCCAGTAATGATCTGGCTTCTAGATATATTAGCCTTAATCATAGTTTAATAAATTTAACTGACCTCGATTCTTCCATGAATTTTAATACTTCGAAATGCAATTGAAATTCAGTGCTTAGCTCCAGATCAAGTCATAAAGGTGTATAAATTACAACTCCTGGGATGTAGATATTTATTCTGTTCATTTAACTAAGTGGTTAACTGAAACAGAGAGAGAATAAAGGCCTTGCCCCAGGTCACACAATATGTCCGTGGCAGAACCAGGGGATGGAACCAAAGATGCCCAATTCCCAGACTCCTACTCTAAGCTAGATAGCACCTCCTGGTGTGGTCAGAGGGTGGCAACTAGCTGCCAAGCAATACTTAGTGCAGGATTATGAAATGCCTAAACATGTGCCTCAGCGCTTTTCTGAATAAGGATGAACATACACAAAGCATGTGCTTCAGTTTTTTGTTGCACTGGGGCTCAAGTACTGCGCCTGCATGAGAAAAGAGTGATTCTCTCCCCTCAGAACTTGCAAGCTCACTCGAACCATAATATATTCTTTCAATCACAAATGCCGAACCAACTTCAGTAGTTTGCACATCTCGTTCTGAAGCCCTTACACCCATGAGCTCTCCCATTGACATCAAGAAGACAAAGAAGAATGATGAGAATTGCTCATATCATTTTATGGTTCTGCATGCAACATCCTCCTATTTAAAAGAGATCCAAAGACATTTAAATGTAAAGCTGGTTATGATACAGGATGTCACTTGAATAAGGAGCTGTGGTGTATATTTGGTGTACATTCACCCAATTTAATATCCAGCGCTTACTGACTCAAAAATTCTCTCACCTTCCATTTAATATGAAAAAAAAATTAAAAAAAAAAAAAGAGAGATGTGTTTGTATTCTGAAGCCTGCACAGCTTCAGGAATTGGCAAGAAAACAAGGTTGTGTCCTGTTAGTGCAGAACTGGGCTTCATTCCCACCAGACCAAAAGCAGCTCAGTGGGGCTTATCATGAAGCATTTTTAATTAGAAACTTCTGCTGCTGTGGGATAGGAAAGAGTATCATGGAGTGTGAGTAAGAGATGGAAAATATAAAAAAAAAAAAAGCCCATTTCAGTTGGCCCAGTACTTTCAGTGTCCCCTCTCTGTAGAGCTGGTTGATAAGGTAGTCACAATTTGTTACTAGAAACAGGGTTTCTTCATTAAAAAATGGTTAAAAATGTGTAGACTAGACAAAATGTAACCATTGCAAACCCTGAAATAGAAACTTCTTTGAAATTTCTCAGAAGTGTATTTCGACCAGTTCTGTTTCTTACACACATGGGAAGAGGCCATTTCAAGTCCAAACATATGGAACAGGAATCAAGAGGACGATGAAGGTTCATAGGCACTAACGTGTATCTACCTCCTCTAGATCTTCTCTTGCACAACTTACAGTTGAACACTCCCGGCAAACTTTCAACAAGAGCCGCAGGATGCCTGGCCCAGCACTTTCAAGTAGTCCTGTCCTCCAAGAAAGAGAGTCCCTTGGCTGCAGAATGAGTGTAGTTCTGCTGTACAGTGGGAGGAATGGATTTGAAGGGGAGGGATAGCTCAGTGGTTTGAGCATTGGCCTGCTAAACCCAGGGTTGTGAGTTCAATCCCTGAGGGGGCCATTTAGGGATCGGGGGCAAAAATTGGGGATTGGTCCTGCTTTAAGCAGGGGGTTGGACTAGATGACCTCCTGAGGTCCCTTCCAACCCTGATATTCTATGATTCTAATCCTTATGCTACACATGCTTGTCCCTGTGTGATCTTTGTGTAGCAGCATGCAGGGAGGGGGCATGGGTTACTCTGCATAGCAGACCTCTTAGGTCCCCTTGGAGGCCGCAAGAACCAGCTGGAAGGCAGCCTCAGGCTGTATTATCATGCACAGTGATCCCCTGCAGGCTGGGTCACAAGAGGCCACCCCGCTAATTGCCTCACCTTCTCCAACGCCAAATAGCTGCATCTCCCCAAAGTCCCTATCGATGGGTTCCTACAAGTGTATATGGGGAAGGAGAAATATACGACAAACTCAGAACATTTTCATAGGTAGGTAATACCTTTTGTGTGGAGAGAAGGAAAAAGGCTTTAGAACATCATAAAAGGCTCAAATTACCTTTATCCTTTTTAAGGTGGTCCTTACTTGCCCATTCTTAACAAGTGGCACCATAAAAGCAGTAATGATTGTGAACTCTTCCTGGTATGCTGTACAGTGAGTTCTATTTGGCTCCATTTGGTCCTGAAACCAAGACTAAAGTCCCTGACAGACAATCAGCTGGAATCTTATGGAGATAGTGAAGATGTCAAACAGAATGATCAAACATGCAGAGCCAAAGCTTAAGCAAGAAGTGCAGCCAGGAAGGACATTCAAATAATAGGAGCAAAGCATGCTCTGTACCTCACAGGAAAAGACTCTACAAAAACAGAACTGAGAAGCATGACACACGTACTTTTAAGGCGTCTCAAGATAGACTTGAAAACTGAAGCACTTTAAAGGGATGCTGATAGCCCTTCCTGCAACATCGGGCCCCTTTAAGAGGGTCTCAAGCTGGGCATGGAAAACTAGATATTTAATCAGAGGTCACTTTTGAAAATATTTGCCTATGCTTTTTGTTCTGATATTCCCTATGATCAGACTCAGCAAAAAGTCAAAATTGTGACCAGTGATTAGAATGTCTGCTGCATAAGCAGTATGAACATACCCACTGAATTAAAGGCCACAGTAACAATTATTGGTTTCGGAGTAGCAGCTGTGTTAGTCTGTATTCGCAAAAAGAAAAGGAGTACTTGTGGCACCTTAGAGACTAACAAATTTATTTGAGCATAAGCTTTCATGATCTGGAGCTCAAATAAATTTGTTAGTCTCTAAGGTGCCATAAGTAGTAACAATTATTGTTATGTATAGTTTAATATTTTATTGATTAAGACTTTATTTAGTATTTGCAGAGCACCCCAAGCACTCATCTGGTTTCTGTCTGTTTTAGATTTGGACTGTGTGTATGTGTGTAAATCTCCAGTTTGAGTTGGCTCTTTCTGGAATCCATGTATTTTGATACTGCTGGCTTGTGCTATTTGTCAGCAGAATTATTTCAATTTTTTTAATGACTATGCTTAATTTGAGATATAAGCACAAGTTTAAAGAGAGCTTTATTAGTTTACATGCAAGAGTATTTGTGTATAAATGCAAAACTACAACTGGAAGATAAGAAATAACAGTTTCTCTCTCAGCCAAAAGATCCCTCATAATACCCAAGGCATTTTGTTGGAGAGAGTCAAGATGTGTCCCATCTCTGAACTGCTTATGGCTGCAGTTGTAACCAACCTGGGCCTTGTTTCAGTGTTTTGATTTCTCATTCACTGGCTGGACATGACATGAACCCCATCTCCTCCAGTAAATTGGGAACATGAACACTTCAGACAAACTGAGAAGATGCAAAACAAAGCTCATGGCATGCCACATGCCATGTCACAATGCAAGACTGCTCATCTAAGAATAGCCCAGTAAGGAGGCTCCGCAGTATTTCAGCAGCTGCAGACTTAGCAAAGGGAGAAGTGGTCTGGCCTGAGTCCCTTTGAGGGGGAAGTGCAGCCTAAACTTCTGCTTTTTAAAAGCATGCCTAAATATTTAAAAGATACTTTGCCTATGTGCTGACTCTAGGGCCCAGGATCTCCCAGGTGGACTCCAAGACAATCAGCATTGGGCGTTGCCTCTGACATCCACCATTTTTATAGTCTTTCCCATGCAGAAGAGGATCCTGGAAGAGTTATAGTGGCCTCAGTTTGCCTTCATTTTTTTGCAGGTCATTGAGTGGGAAGGACAATATGCATCCCATCACCCATGCTTCTCAGCTTTACCTTTCCACCATGGAAATCCCTCCATTCCTTCTGAGGTTCCTGAGGCATTTTGCATGGATGGGCAAGTATTTTCCTTGTTTTATTCATGAGGAAATAAAGGTATAGAAGTTAAGACTTGCCCAGTATCACTACACAAGTTATCAGCAGAAAAGGAAGCAGAGCAAGCCAGGTCTTCATGACTCTTAAACCCCAGTGCTAGCCACTAGAACATGCTGCCCAACCACTGTATTCAGCCACAAAAACTTCGCCATAGTTAAAAGACGCATTTATACCATTTTCTAATCTGAATTGCATACTCCAGAACAAACTATGCTTGGAAGATCAATGACTTGCACACCTCAAATCAATGGACTTTTGTTCTCATGTGGATGGATGCCAAAGAGCGTTGGTGGTTTCTTGTCTGCGAAGTGTTTGGCCTAAGTCTAGTTCTTATAGGCCACAAAACAGCTGGAAATGATACACTGAATACTAGTTTGTGGTGTTTACAAGTACTAGAGTATCCCACATCATAAATATTGGATCTAAATTAATTGAGAATTATACAACTTAAAATTTAACCATTTTACCAGTTCAAGATAAACAAGGAGTATAGTAAAAGCAGTTCTGCTTCTGGGAGAGACCTTCTAAAGGCTACCAAGTTATTTTTTAAACATTAATATTACCCAGAATTCTTTAATGTCTTTAAAAAAAGGAAATGCATTTTTGATCTGAAATTGTGGCTTTTAAAATGAAATCATGATGAATTTATCTTCTTCCACTTACTTCAGTAATTAGCATATTTTCATTCATCTCTTTTCAGAGTCCAATTTTAGCAGTATTTCTTCCTAATTTGTTTCATATTCAGAAATCTTTAATGTAGTTCCAATCTTCTGGCATCTGTTTGGAAGTGTATTTAAAAAGAGATTTTATCACCAGTTCCTTTTTGCATGCAAAAAAATCTATTTCTGATGGGCCTCTTTTGTGGGGAGCTCATCTACAACAATGGATATCATTAGAGAGGTTTATGCTAAAAACCCAGCAGTAACTACTAAAGTATTTTCCTTAAAGGGTTATAAGCTAGTACTGCACTGTAAACTGACATGCAAAATTAAGAAAAGTCAGCACTTAAGATCAATGGAATGTTTCTTGATGACCTTTAACACTTGGCACTTCCTTTGGGTCCCTAAGAATGGATTGTGACATTGTGTCCAGACCACAAGTGGAATTCAGGTCATTCTTTAATCTTCCTGGAGAGGGTTATTCCTCTGGGTGGAAGAAGTATGGCACATTACATGTTTAGGGACACATTGGTAAAGGCAGGTGGGATGCTGAATGCCATGTCTAATATTAGCATCCCCTAATGCAGACAAACTCTAGGACAAATATGCAAGTTTGTTTCTTGCTCCTTTATACAAGCAACTTTGAATCCTCATCTTTATGGCTACTTCACTAACCCAGAAGACCTGCAGGCACTCCTGCTCTCTCACCAGCTTTAGACTAAGACTAGGAACTCTCCCATGACTAATTCCCCGAAAAGCCAGAAACAGACAATAACAAGGGAATTGTTTCACTGTTAAAGAGGAAGTTATACTTACACCAGGCAGCCCCTATTTTGTGTTTACATTCTCAGGGCCAAGGCTGTCTTCCCTGTTCCCTTTAGGTCATAATATTAGTAAAAGTTTCAAGGTGGTCATAGTAGACTGCTTCCTTAGCTCATTAAACTATGTTCCTTGGGTGGATAAATAGTAAATATGTATCTTTTTCCCCATTGCAGGTTCCTGCTATTTGTACTTTGGTGCCTAGAAGCCCCACTCAAGAATCCCATTGTGCTCAGTGCTGTATGAACACACCACACAGAGCGAGGTCCCGAAAAGCTTGCGATCTTAGCCTTAGCCTTCCATAACCAACTAATTGTGTATAAGAAATTAGTTTAAAATGTAAACAATGCACATTAAACCTAGAGGAGGACCGTCTCCCTCTTCCTCTGACCCAGAGAAGGCATGTGCTTATATCTTTCATCTAGGTTTATATACTGCACCAGTAACCATAGTAACTGACCACCATTTTCCAACCTCTCAGTCTGAAGCACTTTGAAACTGGTATGCACCAGTCTGCAGAGGAGCCTGGCCATTGTGCAAAGCAGGGGTGGGAAGAACTAAACAGAACTAAGGTCTTGTCCATATACAAGATATAGAAGCCAAATGCCTTTTGCTCAAAGCTTGAAAGCTCTTCTAGAGGGACTGCTAATTTCTGTGTATTGTACAGGCCTGGGCACACTAGTGCAGAGTCAAGTACCTGATAAGTCAGATGCTCCAAGCTGAAATCCTGTAGGGGCCTCTTTGCTATCTCTGATGTATGTCTAGAGTCAAGAGCTAGAGAAAGAGAAGAAATGTCCTAAATCAGTCAAGCCTAGGCCACAAAACCCATACCCCACCCTCTCCATTATATGGATGGAGCCACTCTGCACAAATAAACAAGAGCTACAGAAGCAATAACTCATGTTTTCTTAGACTGAGGCCCCATCCCTCAAACAGAGTAGGGAGCTCTTGAAGCTTTTGTGAACTCTTTTGTTGCTTTTTGAAACCTTTTCCTAACTTGTCAGAAGTCAGATACCCACCAAACCCAGAGTGTCCTAGCTTGATCAGATGCACCCTTTCTTAGTCCGCATTCCTGCAAAGGGATGCACCCACAGACCCACTGAGTTCAGCAGGACTCTGTACGGATGTAAGTATCAATGTTGGCAGCTCAGGATCAGGGCCACAATTCATGCCCACTACCCATATTGGGAAATGTTTCATTCCAATGGTGACCGAATCCTTGAGCCTGCATGGAGTGTGCCAGATACTGCAGAATTACTAGGGAGATCACAGTACTAGTAATTTATATTAAATATGATAGTTCCACTTTACCAGTTCATGCCAAAATCTACAGATAAAAGGCCATTCATCAGCCATTGCCTCGTTCAATTGCTGGTGAGTGCCCATTTATATTTCCAGAACAGCATCTAAAATCGTTATTCTTTGGAAGGCCGGAAACCTTCATTTATTGTGACATTAAAGCAGCAGCAGCTCCTCCCTAGGATAGGCAGTGTTCCTGCAGGTTTTAGGATCAACCATTTAAAGAAGAGCAAGAGAAAAAGGAAAAACAGAACTAGTGACCAAGGGAACTGGCACGGAGAGAAAATAAGGCTGTATTTTTGGTAGTTCTGTTTTCTGGTAGGATTGGGTCTCACTTCTTAGGGCTTTTTCAATAAAGACATTGCACTAGTTTAAATTTAATTGTTTTAATTAAACTGGTTCAAACCTGTTATGTGGAAACTTAGGTCACTTGGCAGCAAGCTTAATTAGGATAAACTAAATTGTCTTAAATCAGGAGTAAACAAATTTAAGATTTATCACAGACATCACTCTGAAAAACCTTTGGCAGAGATTAGCAAATGAGACCACAATGGATGCCCTCATAAATATGTCTGCTGCAAAACAAGATACCTGTTTTACATGCACAGTTAACTGCGTGCAAAATTTCCCATTTAAATGTGCGATTATCAGTTTTATACAAGCAGATTTTTTCCAGTGGCAAAAAGTGTCCCCAACTTTGAACTTGTGGCTTAAATTTAGTTAAATTATACTTCAGCATTGCACAGTGGGCACAACGATGGTCCAAATCATCACTATTGTAAGCTACATTACGAGTGTTTTGGACCATGACTGCATAATGCAGTGGTACAATATATTTTTAATAAGGAATCACAAGAAATATGCACCTCAATTTATGTGCTACAAGTCTTCGCTCCATTAACAAACACTTCGGATTTCAGGGAGTAAAGACTGAGTAGAGATGGCAGGATTTGGAGCCATTTGGAGTTTTTAAAGAACTAACACCACTTCCAGCATAAACATTTTGCTTATACTTTCCTGGGAGGAATTCAAAAGTACAGAGAGGCAGTTCAGCCTGGATCAAGGTCAGTTAGCATAAACCAGCAGGAACTTCGCTCAGACAATCAACAGTCCTATACAGAAGACTTCTAAAGCTTTACAGACATTGGTTTAATTTCAATAGAGTACATGCAGACTTCATGGTGGGGTGATAATAAGCTTAAAAACGGGACCTGGAATTAATAATTTCAAAACTGCTTTGGTCTGACTTTTTAGAAATCTTTGATTAATTCCTAACAATGTTCCTCTCCTTTCACTTCTCTGCCCCCTTCCTTCCTTCCCTTTCCCCATTCCTTTGTTATATTTTTTGTCTTTTTGCTGTTGTTTTCCCCTTATTTGTATGTGCGATGGGAGGTGGAGGAGGAGAGGGGAGGAAAGGGAAGGGAATCAGTCCATCAATAGAAGCAGTTCACATCAGAATGCATTAGGAAGAGAAACAATGGCCTGTAACTCAGCAGGACTCTTAACTGTGGAAGCAACTGGGCATTGCAGAAGCCTACCAAGAGAAGTGCACTAAATTTAAACATCCTTTAGACTGAACAGTATTGGAAATAATACAAGGATTAGTCCTGCAAATCTAGAGCCAGCATAGAGGATCCAGATACCTTGGCTACCTAAGGATCTATAAAAACTAATTGTCCTGCTGAATGGGCTGCTACATGACAGGCAGCCAAAGGAATCTAGTGGTGTGCCATTCATTTGTATGTAGGAAGAATAACTCCAAAATGGATTGTGATCTGAGCAAGCTAGAGACCTAGAGGGGAGATTCTCAGCAGTCAGCCTCTATTTGTGAGTACACCACTTTGTGTCTGCGCACATTTGATACACCACCTGTGTACACACCAGAGTGAGCATGGTGTGCAAGGTAAGGGTTTTACCCTTGTTAATTCTATGATCTGTATATATAAGTGACAGACTCTTATTTACACAGGCAAGCATTAGAGTTTCAGAAATGTGCAGGGGTTTGCGGGCAGAAGTGTGCCCTTCAAATGAGAGCTGGGGTGGGGGTGGGGGAATCCCACTGAAAAAATAATCAGCCTATAATGAACAAGTACTTTAAATAAATATTCAGGACAGGAGTATGTGCCAGATACGAAGCATACAGATTAAATTTAGAGATACCTATCTCTCAGGAGATGGTAACTTTAGGTCAAGGTATACCATAGTTCAATCCTCCATACCACCTCCATCCAGCACTCCCACACAATCCTCCTCTTTGCATTGTGCTGCCAGGGATGCCCACCTCCACTTTACCTGGCAATTTTCCTAGAAGGATATAGCATAGTCCAAAGGAACTCCTCAGAGGAGTAACTACAGTCTGAGGCTCCATTAACGTTATTGGATCCACCCCTGGGTGGGAGATAACAGTGTATGAAGAGCACCTATTCCCCTAGTCCGGCGCTCTTCAGTCCTTTTCTCCCCAAGAAAGCCCCTGCCCCTTGGAGGAGATTGTCAGGTCTTTGTGGGATGGTAGTAGAAGTGAACCTTCAGAGGTAATAGACCACTCATCCATTCAGTGTGGCAAGAAAGGGAGATGCCCACATCGGGAATGCCCTTTGCATGTGAGTTCAGCTGGAAAAACTGGGTCCTATGTTATTGCAAATGAAATTGCCAATCCAAAGAATGTGCTAGCCTGCATTTCCCTCTGGTTGTGACACTGTCAGTGGGAGTATGGGGTTTCAAGCATTATGTATTTTCTTTCTTTTCTATCTCCTGAGTTTGATAAGAAACAGCACTTCCTTAGCTTTGGGACAATAGCTCTTAACACCCACAGTTCAGAATTCTGGATGACAAGGACCCGCTGTGTAGCCGGCACCACTCAGTCTGATTTCCTTGCTCTTTATCTTGGTGGCTTTGTACAAGAACTACAGAGAGATTAATAACTTGGGTTGAATTTCCTCTTCTGGGATACCACACTTACTCATTCTATTAAACAGATAATAAGGCATTTATAACCCTACATTAGACAAGCGGTTAGCTTCTTAGAATTGGATGGGATTATGTTTTGGCATGGATTACACTGTACATGGCTAAACTATCCGTTGTTGAGAAAGATGTGACGATGAGAGCTCAGATATTCACTGATGCACATAAAACAGATGTTATTTCTAGCCATATGTTCACTTCTGTATGTAATTGGGGAATCTTAGAACATAGGGTTTTGTGCCTGCAGTAGTTCACTATGTATATAGGGGACAGTTCTGAACAAAAGGAACCCCAAAATGAGAGTCAAAGTGAAAAATACAATCCAAAAATTCCAATAGTTAAACCTAGGGGGTGAATGGCAACTGCTATCCATCTGTCAGCTGCCTTTTCCTGAGGGACCCATTGCAGGTTGCCTCTTGGAAAATGATACTGAGTGGCTTTCTTCAGCAATTTTGACTTCAGCCTCACAGTGTTAGTGCTGCATTGTAAAAAGCTCTAAGCCAGTCCCAAGGGAAAATTCAGACTAGAATTTATTGTACAGAGCTATTTTAATAACTGGAAAGCGGCTTGTTTGAGCACTCATACCTGTGTGTAGGAGTCTGGTTTAAGACCATGTTTTATTATGGCAGATTGTATTACATGGTAACATTCCCATTACGTAGGTAATGAGAAACTAGGAGGCTTTGCACATGACTGCTGGCTACGACACCAAGCAAAGGAACTTCTGATCATGGGTCTTTTACCACCTAGGTGGAGCCTCAGCCAGCATCAGGGATTATGACTCGACAGTTTGATGGCACCTTTCAGGAGGAGAGATCCAAAAGCCTTTTAAGGAGTTCAGACTCTGCTATGGAAGGGTCATTTCAGACACCACAAATATAGACATCTTTCAGGGAAAGGCAATCTATAGATCATATCTCAGCACAGAAGGTAAATAGTATATTCAATTGGATACCAAAAGAAATTTAGCCAGCCAAAATGCAATCCATTGTAATTTGCCTAGGTCTTGGTGGTTAGTATCTCTGTCTTATTAAGAGTACGTGGTGCCCTGTGCCACATTAGTTTTCTTCCCCAGTCCCTGGAGTTACCTTACTGTGGTGGTTGGGGTCCAACGTTATTTCAGACAGGAGCGTCCACTCCTCCTGTTTCATTATAACCTGTGATTTTCACTAGTTCAGAAATTGAACACAACATTAATAGATATTGAATATTGTAGTTTGTGAACACGTCTAGGAATGAACAACAAGCCATAAAGAATTCAATTCCCCTCCACCATTACCAGCCACAGGTAATAGCTAACCATCCAGTTAAAGTGGCCCAGAGAAGAGCTGCCAGATGCCTCCAGCGATATACCCTAAAGGCCAATAAGTTTGGGTTCTGGGGCCTAAGGCCTCACACCAAAAATGCCATACAAGAGTACGCCGACCAATTTCCACTATCATCATAGGCTATGAGGCGGGGAGGAGAGGAGCTGTTTGGATAACAAATCCTAACTAATGAGGATGTGTGCAAGGAGCTCTGGATGGCACATGGAACAGGAACTGGCTGCATGTCCCCTTTTCCCTTCAATAAAATGTTATCAGGACAGTTTGGGAAAGCACTATGCTGTCACTGATGTGGGGTGCTACAGGATCCCCTCAAGGGAGGAGTGATCACACTCACCCAGCAGCAAGAGTCATGCCACCCATTTCACATCTAGCTTTGGAAGAAAGACAGACCATTTTGAATTTTAGCATAAGTGACACAGCGGGACAAAAAATGAACAGAACCTGGAACAAAGCAGAACTGACACATTTCAGACATCTCAGCCAGCAGCTCCACAAATGGCGACTCCTCAAAGAGTGGGCACATTACTTGTAGCCAGGAGGGGGCAAGACCCACCCCCACTGACATCTTCAATCTAAGGCTTCTTGGGTAAGAAAAAGGCAGATGGTATAACACTATTTTCTGCTGATGGGAATTCAGCTCCATTGTCAGAACTTCATTTTTAGTCTTTGCTCTTTTATATTCTCTTCTCTTTGTGTACCCCTTGCATTTCACCCCCACTTGGATGTATCTTAAGTAAGAGAAAAAATAAGTAATTTTAGTTTGCCCACATCTGTTTCTACGTGCCCCTTGACTAGCTAGAACGTGGGTTTCACACTTATACCTGAAGTGCTTGCTTTGAGGGTCTACTACAGCTGACTCCCCAGGCAGTCATCAGCCAAAGAGACAGCCCCAAATCCATCAAGACTAATCTTCCCTGGGAAATCCGCTAATTTACCAGCAATCAGAGAACCTCGCAGCCCCCTTCGCCCCTCCTCACTCCCACAAAACCACACCAAAAACCACAAGGCTATTTTGCTTTTATTTTGCCACTTTCACCTAAAAGCAGATAGAAATTGAGAGCTTTTGTCCTTGGAAAAATGTCATGAATTCTTACAAGATCCCATTGTTCTTTAAGTCTGTTGTAAACAAGCTGTCAAGTTTAACTGGGATGTGCTATAAATTAGCTTTCCCAAAGAGAAAATTGCAGAAAATTAGCAGATTATCTGTTAATATATTCCATATGGTGAAATGGAAGAGTCCAACACTCCTGTCAGCCTATATGAAACAGGGCTAGAAGTTGCAGGGTTTTCTCTGCAGCTCCGCAGCAGTTTTAGTTCCTGTTGTAATTCTCAGTTAAAGCCAATGTATTAGGGGTTTTTTTTTGCAGATGAACATATGCTGTACAAAGATAGCTTGATTCCCTGGAAGGGCACGGCTTGGTGATCAAACTATCAGGTCTGAAATATCTAGATTCCTAAGAATCACAGATTCAACCTTGTCCTTTTAAAATACATGAATGGAGTTCTAGGCAGCTTGCAAAATCCTGTCTGCTTTGCATGGTGCTTTTTGTGATTCCAGGGTTTTGCCCCAGTCTCGAGATGAAGCTCACTCTGTGGTTCAGTATGCTCCAGTCTGCCACCCTACAGACATTCCCTCTGTGAAAGAGGTATCTAATTTTATGCCAATAGTTTGCAGTCTCAGGAGTCAGACCTACCATGTTTGCAGCAGTCTGCCCCCAAGCTTTCTGAACAAGTCCCACTGACTTGAGTGGGAGCTGGGGATGATCAGCACCAATTAAAATCAAGACTGAGCATAGCACTTTTCATTTAACAGTGCACCCCAAGGGCAGATTTTGTCTTTCTTGTACCATTGAGGAGCTTGAAGAACAGAGGTCACCACTTACCCATGCTCACACAGCAAGTCAATAGAGTCAGGAATAGAATTCAGGTCTCCAAATACCTAGGCCCATTACACTAGCCTCTAAATAGCTAATGCTGCCTCCCCTTAATAAAAGTATCTGCAAGCCTTTGGGTAAGACTTTTCAGTCCTCTACAATCTGTAAAGAGCCAGCAATAACTTAAGAAAACCTTATAGTCCTACCAAAAACCTTAATTTGTGTTCTCTCTTCATTTGTGGCAAGGTGTTCGGACATATGTCCCTAAGAGAGAAGAAAAAAGTAAGAAAATGGGCCAGATTCAGGAGATGGTTACATGTTGGTAACTGAATGTAAAGAAGTCTAAGATAGGCAGCATGTGGTGGCCTCCTAGTACACAATCAGACAGACTGAGTGGCATTGTACTTTTGGTAACTGTCTCAGCACTCAACTCAGAAGGAGTCTGTCCAGGCTTTTGGTCATGCTCAGAGACTTGTTATCAGCATAGCCAGTCACATACAAACCTGACACTTAACCATATATCTGCCTGGTAGGATTGTGTCCTGCCATATTGCTCTTCCAACATGTAAGTTACACCAGCTGGATTCAACTTAGGGCCACCTAGACTCATTAGTTACCTGATTCGCTTATGCAATCATAAGCATAAATTACCTGTAGGTATATCACCTCTGAATTTATTCCAGTATATGGTAATTTCATTTTTTCCCCTCTCTCTCATATATATATCTGTGGATTCTTAAACATCTGTATTTAAATGACTGTAGTGCCTTTTTATCCTAAAGCCACCCAGAATGCTTTACTCATTGAATACAGGCAGCAGTACAGAAATGCAGCTGCTCCTGCTGTGGAGGGCACCAGGCAGCCAGCATTGCATGCAGGGTTGGAAATGAAGTCTGGAACAAGGACACTTGCAAACCCCTACATGCTGTTGGATTCTTAGTATCAGTGCAGGCCATTCTGTTATGGTCTCATCCAAAAGCTGGTTGATTTGTAACAGACTTCTTCGGAAAAGCCCATGGGTAGAAATGAACAGAGGTAATACTTAAAATGCTTTTTAGTCTTCTCTGCTAGCGTGCTTTGGTAAAATTCCTTTGCTACTGTGATACAAACTGGGTCAGATTGTTGATCTAATTCTTACCTCAGGTATTCACTGTAAGTCAGTAGATTTTTTATTTCTCCAATTTTTTGGCAGATGGAGCTGGAGAAAGAGGAAACAAACATCTGGCACACGTCTATGGAGAGTTGTTATTAAAGCTAAATCTCAATCAGATCCCCAGGAAATTGGTCCCCATGTAGGTCTGGGGAATTTGCATCTGGCCCTCTGTTTACAATCTTATCACATTCATTCCTATTTCTCACGACCTTAACACTATGCTAGCTGTAGCAAAGCATTTGGTTACTGCTAAAAAGGTCAAGGCCCTCCAGAGGCCAATTACTTGCACATGAAGAAACTGCCTTCTAGAATTGAGTTCTGTTCTTCAGAAGTTGAGCCTTCTTAGTAATATAATAAGACGTGAGGTACTGAAGAGTAGCTATACTCTGAAGAATTTATTGGAATGCTGAAGACATCCACCCAAGTTTTCTACTTGTGCTTGTGCCAGAAGTGACAACACATAGGATTTGGATATTTCTTTGCAATAGTGAGATACAGAGTCACCTGAAATTTTGGTGTATAATACAGCAAGAGCTCATTCCTGCATTCCTTGTGCACCCAGACTCCTTTTGACCTTAATGGTAGTTTTGGATATGGAGGAAATACTAGTTCTCAAAATGGAAAGTTTGATTTCACACAGGTCTGTGTGTCTAGCAGGAAATAGATTCTTTGGAAGTCACAAGTTCAACTCCCACAGGAAAATGATAAAATACAAAAACACCTCATCACCAGTGGATGAACACTTTCCACAAACGATCACTCTATATCTGACCTATTAGTCCTCATCCTCAAAGGAAACCTGTACAACACTTTCAAAAGACAAGCCTGGGTGCTGAAAATCATTAACTGAATAGACCACTGGATTTATGTCTTATTACAAAAACCTATAACCCACTAACAAACACCCAGCTGCTTCCCACTCCCCCTTCCTTCCCCAGTCTATGACTGGAGGGGTGTTAATCGGTCACCTTGAATGTCCCCTTAGAATACGTGTTAACTACTTATGCTAAAAAATCTGCTCCACCTTGTATTTAGCTGTGACACTCTGAGTACACTTCCCAGACATGAAGAAGAGCTTTGTGTTAGCCCAAAAACTTGTGTCTCTCACCAACAGAAGTTGATCCAATAAAAAAAATATTACTTCACTGACCTTATTTCCCTAAGTTCAACTTCTGGCCAGGTCAAGGCAACCCTTTGTGCTGCTAGGAAGATAAAGAATTTGTGGGTGATTTTTCATATAAAAGTTTAAAACACCAGATAAGATCCTGGGGGCTGCCAGGGAGAGAACCAGCCCCCAACACAGGATAGAGCAGCCTTAAGGTTCTAATTTTCCCTGGCCAGGATTGCCAAGTGAGAATCAGTCTGGTACCACCCACAGCATGCCCACCCCATGCCATATCCTACAGAGGGTGCCATTACAACAAGTCAATGTACAGTTGTTGCTTTAAAGCCACTAATACTTTAACAGGATAAAGAGGACTTAAGGATCAAGGATCTGGGCCCAAACAAGGTTCTGTCAGACCTGCATGCACTTGCCAGCTTTGAACCAGTTAATGCTTCTGAAACATGAAGTTAACATTTAACTGTCTCGCAGATATTGGGGCTTCTCTTTGATTTTTTGGTAAAGCACTTAGAACACCTCAAACTTTGAGATCCTCCAAATGGCTTTAAAACAGCTAATGTCCTTCTTTATCTCTTTGATGTAATGTCAAGCCTAAGGCCTTCATGACTAGATAAAGATTGGCATCTTACTATTTTTTAAGACTCTGGAGTGAGTTGTTAGGCAGTTCCAAGTCCATGTAAAAATGTTTTAGAAGCATAAGTGACAGTAACAAAGCATGATGAATGTAGATAGTTGGAAGACATTGTCCCAAGGGTACTGTACAGAACAACACTAGGCCCTCTCTTAGCCTATCATTTTTAGACACGAGAAGGTAAAGTACAAGTTCACTCAGCTGATTAACTGGGAACTGTTGCAAACAGTGGAGAAAGAAAGCAAAAGGTACTGAGGGGGTTAGCAGTGTGGGCAGGAAATAATGAGATTTAAGATGGAAAGTTGCAAGCAAGTACACCTGGAAAAAATAATCCCCACATATATTCAATGGGAGGTATTTTATTTAGAAAGCAGTAAAGCCAAAAGGTGCTTGGGGAGCAATAGTGAGCAGGAAGTCAGATAATTATGCAATGTGGTATAGCAGCAAGAAGTCATTCTGGTTCGAGGACCCATACAAAAACATGGAGTCTCAGATCAGTGAGTCATTGTCTCTCTTCTCTGTATAGCAATGGCAAGTTGTCAGAGTACAGCATTTACTTCTGGAAAATTTGGATGCCAGAAGGATGATAATAATTTGAAGAGAATTCAGAAGAGAGCTATAAGGATGCTGGTTTATGAGGAAAGAGCTTAATACCCATTGCTTGGGCATATGATAGCCTATAAAGATTTGTGTTTACATGCTTCCAATGGAGACATGACCAGCAGTTTCTTTGAGGAAATAACTAAAAGTAGACATGAGTAAATACATCCCCAGTTGCTTCAATAGCAATTGACTGTTTTCAAGTGTCAAAGTTTGGTGAAAATGTTCTGCCAGTAATTCTTGGGTTATAGAATGTACACCAGTAGTTTGAATGTATTTGGTGTCCAGTCAAACCTAATGGGCAACTCTTCTGTACTTCCATTGGACAAAAATTATTATCAAATGTGAGTAACTGCAGCAGAATCACAGTTCAAAATTTGCTTTGCTTTTTGTATTCTTTAAGGACATGGCTGGATAGGTGAGTGAGTTACCTTTTGTTACTGGCTGTCTCTCTCAATTATAGGCCAGCAAAAAAAAACAAAAACAAAAACAAAAAGCCTTATTGTACAGGACAAATCAAAAACTTAATCAGATGTGTCACTAGTTTCTAGCTTGATGCCAGTGAGAATTGTTGGGTGCTCAACACATGAGAATCAGGCTATTTTGAGCTAAGATTTTATTTGAGTGGATACTCATTTTTGGGATATTCATCTTAAAGGGGCTTGATTTTAAGAGGGATGCTTTTCAGAACTTTTTTTAAGTTAAGCCTACATGTGTCAGGTTGGACATCCAAAAATCATTCACTTGAAAGCCTGGACGCCTTATTCTAGGCAGCTCAATTGGAGACTTTTGGCCAGAGATCTTGCTCTTTTCTGAAGCCCACCAACTCAGGCTGTGATCAATCACTAAAAGGAAGAGGTTCCAGGGGAGTGAGGTTGTCATATTCTGTGGTGTAATCCAGAATGATGAAGAGTTGTGTCACCTCTTACGCTGTAACCCTGAGGGCCTGACAATGCCTTACTCTGCCTGGGATGCCCATTCAGCAACAAGCATGCATTCTATGTCTATGTAGTGTGCATCTCTTTGGATTCAGGAGCGTGCCTGCCTGCAATACCAATTACTTTCACTGGTCCACCAGCCTTGGCTAACAACTGGTGAGGTGACTCCACATTCTCCACAGCCCCATATTTCCCCCAAAATGTATGTTCTGAAATGTTCAGCCCTGTCCTGGAACAATCAAAGGAATGTCAAGGTTTGTTGCTCCTTTAAAGGGTTGATATTCAACAGTTTGTTACCGTAACTGTTCACTATACAAACAGTTCACTTGAAACACAGTACTGGATTGGTTTAGATTAAAAATAAAGCAATTTTATTTAAATTACAAAAAACTGAGTGAGTGAGTACAAGTATAAGGATGAAAATCACAAATAGTCATAAAAGAAATAAAGATAAAATGCCTTCTAGTAACTAAAACTTAACAAGCTCCATTTTGGTCAAGGTAAAATCCTCACTACCTTTTTCCATTGTTATACATGAAGGAGAATTAGGTGTCTAAATATCTTTGAAGTTATGGACCTAAATGCTTAGGCATTTCTTGTACCATGGCAGGGCTGTGATAGCACAGAGCATGGTGACATCAATGTCATAGACAGAAAAAACAAAAGTGAGAGCCACCTAGCACATCTTAACTCCTGCACTGGAACATTTTTAAAAGCATGCCCCAGCTTCCACCAGGAAACTGTCAACCTTTATAAGCCTTTGTAAGCGTGCATGTTAATGCAGCCTTCAGAACAAATGGTGATGCACTTTACTCTGATGGGTGAGATCTACACATTTTACAAGCCATGCAAATGTTTGTGACATTTCCAGGTTCTCCTCTTTCAGCTGCTGTCCTATTGCATCCTGGGAACTGGCACTGATAGCTAGCAAGTTTGCCAATTCAAACAAAGTTATTTTGCCAAAGGAAGAGGGAAGTTTTAGGCACATTACAACATGCTTGGAAGCTCTCTTACCACATGGATATTGTTACAAAATACTACACTTTATGTTCCAGTTTTGAAAATGAACACAATATTAATTTCAAACAGTTTGGGTAACAGAGATATCACGAGTTGCAGTTGTACTTTCACCTGATTTCTTTTGGGTCCCATGTTCAAGCTTACCTATACAGATGAGAGAGCTAATTTTTTTTTTAAAGTGGATACTCCAGGTAATAACCTGATTGTAGCAGTTGAGCCTTTAAGGAAGACACCAAATATCACAGGAGTCTGAATAAAACACTTGCCATTCTTCCTTCACCAAAATCCTTCTGATGTGGGAGCCCCTGCCCGCTCTCCCCCCAGAGTTAGTAGTGCACACATTAGGTGACCAAAGAGGGCTGTGGCTCCTAAAAGAGAATTTATGAAACCAAAAGAAAGTGTTGTTCAAACTTCAGTGCTGCTGTAAACAGAACCCTGCAGGAAAGTGAGGTCAGGAAAGTTTGTTGGTGCTGAGAAACCTCATGCATACAGATGCATACTGTATACATACATCAAGTCTGATGACTTTAGCATTAGATGCATTCTCTCTGGTGGGGTGTTTTCAGATGAACCAGAGAAGTTAGGTATTTGCTATTCAGAATCCTTTAACTCTTTGAATACCACACTGGAAGTTTACCCAGCAAAGATTGTGTCACGCAGCACTATGGGGCTTCATCATACTACTATGTCACCCTGAGGGTGATTTGAACAACATTGACCAATATGGGATGTTGTATGCAGTGATGCAGGAAAGTAGTTACATTTTACATTAAATAGAGGTTATGTTCTAGAAAGTCATACTGTTTGAAGACAGTTGTCCCGTGCTTGTTTTTCTTTGAGTTTCAGATAACGTTTACAAAGTAGAGCATTTAACTGCCTACTCACCCTAGGATATTTAAGATAAACTGTGTTCTCTCCAGCTGTTTCACCACAAATAAAGCCTGCAGTTAGAAATCAGTTAACTTCTACTGCTGTGGACTTTAATGCAACCTTGAAGGCTGATGTTTGCGGAGTAGAGGAGGAAGGAGATGGAAAATTATAATAGGATCATGGTACCAACAAGAGGGAAATCAGTGGAGGATTCTGCTCAACGTCTTAGATGTGTATACACAAAAGCAAGGAGTATGGGGAATAAATAGGTAGCACATAAACTGAATTATGACTTAATTGGCATCACAGATACTTTGTGGGATAAGTCTCAGGACTGGAATATTGGCATACAAGGGTATAGTTTGTTGAGGAAAGACAGGCAGGATAAAAAAGGGAGGAGGTGCTTCATTATACATCAAGAATAATATATATTTGTTCTGAGGTCCAGAAGGAGGAGAGAGTCAGACCAGCTGAAAGTCTCTGGGTAAAGAAGAATAGCAAGAAACCATTATGGCTCCAACGGGAGCTCTTTAATGACCTGAAAATCAAAAAGGAATCCTACAAAAAAAATGGAAATGTGGACAAATTGCTAAACAGGAGTACAAAAGAATAGCACAAGCATGTAGGGATACAATCAGGAAGGCTAAGGCACAAGATAAATTAAACCCAGCAAGGGACATAAAAGAAGAAGTTCTTTCAACAAACTAGGAAGAAGAGAGAGACAAAGGATAGCAGAGGTTATCCACTTAGCAGAGAAGGAGAGCTAATGACATAAAGAAGGCTGAGGTGTTTTAATACCTATTTTGCTTCTATCTTAACTAAAACGGTTAGTGACCAGATACTCAAAATAGTTAATTTTAACAACAAGGGGGAAGGGTCCTAAGCCAGGATATGGAAAGAACAAGTTAAAGAATATTTAGATAAACTAGCTGGATTCCAGTCAGCAGTGCCTGATGACATCCATCCTTGGGTATGTAAGGAACAAGCTGAAGCAATCTTGGAACCATTAGCAATTATCTTTGAGGACTCATGGAGGAAGGGGGAGGTCCCACATGACTGGAGAAGTGCAAACAGTACCTATTTTCAAAAAGGGAACAAAGGTGACCCAGGGAATTATAGACCTGTGAGCCTAACTGTGGTACCCAGAAAGATACTGGAGCAAATTAGTAAACAATCAGTTTGTAAGCACATCAAGGATAATAGGCTTATAAGCAATAGCCAGCAAGGATTTGTCAAGAATAAGTCATGCTAAACCAAACTAATACTCTTCTTTGACAGGGTTACTGGCTTAGTGGATGAAGGGAACCAGTAGACATGATACATCTAGATTTGAGTAAGGCTTTGACATTCTCCCACATGACATTCTGATAAGAGAACTAAGGCAATGAAATTACAAAGGTGGGTGCACAACTGGTTAAAAGACCATACTTGGAGTAGTTATCAGTGATTACTATCAAAGTAGGAGGGTGCATCTAGTGTGGTCCCATAGGAGTGAATTCTGGGTCTGGTACTATTCAATATTTTAATTAATGACTTGGATAATGGAGTGGAGAGTGTGCTTATTAAATCTGTGGATGACACTAAGCTGGGAGTGGTTGCAAGCACTTTGGAGGGCAGGATTAGAATTCAAAACAACCTTGACAAATTGGAGAATTGGTCTAAAATCTGCAAGATGAAGTTCACTAAAGATAAGTGCAAAGCACTATACTTGGAGAAAAAAATCACATGGACAGCTACAAAATAGGGAATAACTGGCTAGGTGGTAGTATTATTGAAAAGCCTCTGAGGAAATTGAATCTGAGTCAACAGTGTGCTGCATTTGCAAAAAAGGCTAATGTTCTGGGGTGTGTTGACAGGAGTGTTGAGTGTAAGAGACAGGTGGTAACCGTCCTGCTCTAGTAGGCACAGGAGAGGCCTCAGCTGGAGTACTGTGTCCAATTCTGCCCACCAAACTTCAGGAAAGAGGTGGAGAAATTGGAGAGAGTCTGGAGGAGAGCAACCTAAATGATAAAGGTTTAGAAAACCTGGCCTATGAGGAAAGATTAAAAAAAAAAAACTGGATATGTTTAGTTTTGAGAAAAGAAAACTGATAAGTCTTCATATATGTTAAGGGCTGTTATAAAGATGACAAGGACCAGTTGTTCTCCATGTCCCCTGAAGGGAGGACAAGTAATGGACTTAATCTGCAGCAAGGGAGATTTAAGTTAGATATTAGGGGGAAAGTTTCTAACTATCAGGGTTTTTAAGTACTGGAATAAGCTTCCAGGGAGGTTCATTGTAGGCTTTTGAGAACAGGTTAGACAAACACCTGTCAGGGATGGTCTAAGTTTACTTGGTCCTGCCTCAGTGCAAGAGATGGACTTGATAACCTCTCATAGTCCCTCCCAGCCCTACATTTCTATGATTCTATGAGCCAAAATGGAAACCACCTCATGCTCACAGCTGTACCAACAGAGGTTTCTGCTTTCTTTAGTAAGAAGTAACTTTACTATTAATCCTTACTTCATGTATCTGTTTAGAAAAATTTGACATTTTTACATAACTACTTTTTGGACCATACTATATAAGGAAATTGTTGAAATGTTACAGAAAATTTAATCCCTGATGAAAACTAATGTCAATGTCAGACACTTCACAAAATGCCTTTTCTGAGTGGGATACCAGAATATTAGGAGTTGTTACATAGAAATACTTAGCTTCCTCATAGTAAAATAGCTGTGGTAGCTAACAATATTAAAATTTGTTCTGAAGTGGAAATAATGGTCAATTTAGCATTCTACCAAGCTACCACATTCTGGGGTGCAATCCAAAGTAGTGAGGGGTTGTGACCACCTGCCAGGCAACCTTTGATGCCTCTCAATGCTTTGTGGTGGGAGCTCCCAACCTGAGCTGCTCAGAAACAGCATACAGGTCACACCCTGAGTGTCCGTGTAAAGCTGCAGCCCGCCAGGAACATTCTAGTCAACACTCTGTCTTCCTTGGTTACCACTTGCTGGGTGACCCCAACACACACCCAGTCCCAGATTTTTCCCAAAAATGTGATCTGCACTGTCCAGCCCTCTCCTGGGCAATTCAGATATTAGTGGTCTGTTGCCCCTGTAAAGAGTCAATATACCACAGTTTGCTCTTTAATGGGAGTTAGCAAATAATTCACTTTAAACACAACACTGGATGAGCTTTTATTAAAGAATAAAACAAGTTTAACTACAATGGACAGAAATTTTAAGTTAGTACAAGGTATTAAAGTCAGAAATGGTTACAAAAACAATCTTTATTTCTCCCTAGTACCTAAAACTTAAACTAGACTGGGTTCATGTTAAAATCCTTACCATATATTCCCAGTCTGACCAAAGTCTCAAGTCAGGGTCCCCCCCCCCAAGTCCAAAGCGCTGGTTCAAACAGTAAAGCAGGTGCCCCCATGCTCTTTCTACTCCCTGGTGTATGCTGAAACACAGATCTGCCTTGTCTGCTTAGTGTCTCAAGGACCCAGTTCACAGGCACTGGCTTTCTCCTTGTCCCAGGGGTGCTCAACCCCTGCTCCGCCCCAGGCCTCGCCCCCCACCCCACCTCTTCCCACCCATTTCCAGCGCTTCCCCCAAGCGCGCTCTGTCCCCCACTCCTCCCCCTCCCAGAACCTCCTGCGTGCTGCAGAACAGCTGATCCACACCAGGCAGGAGGCACTGGGAGGAAGGGAGAGGAGTCTATTAGCGGGGCTGCCAGTGGGCAGAAGGCACTGGGGGAGGGGGAGGGGAAGGAGCTGGCTGCCAGTGGGTGCTAAGCACCCATTCATTTTTTTCTGTGGGCACTCCAGCACTGAAGCACCCCTGGAGTCGGTGCTATGACCCTGTTTACTACTCATATGTAAACACATGTTCCCTTATTTAAGATAGACCTGTTTAACCACTCCTTCCTAATCAGGGCTTTGTGGGTTTGAACATGTGCTACCAACATCATACAGGAGGAATTCAGAACTTTGCATATCCCTTGCTACATACATGCCACCATGATATCGACCGGTGAGTAATTAGTTTTCAAATGAAATCTTACAAGGCATATTTTGTAGTATGTAGGGTATGAATACAAGGGTGCATTTGGTCATACAAGCATAAAATATCTGGTCAATAATTAGGTAGTGCTGGTTTGTCAATGGTGGTTTAACTGTTCTCTAGATGGAGCATTACACACCTAATTTATAAGGCTGCTGAGCACCTGAAATTCCCATTTCTTTCCAAGTTATAAGTGTGGAAATGGGCTTGTATCTGACCACAGATGGTGCCAGTGCATCATGAAAGACACCAAGGCACTCTTTGTGATATTGTGCGTATGTGTCTTTTAACAGTCATGTCTTTCATTAACTTGTGTAAAGTCCTTTAAGTCTGGAAGTGAAATCTGTAAAATGATTTTTCCCTTACTCTTATTGTAGGGTTGATCATGGATGTTAAGTTGCTGGCATTGTCATGTGTGACACTAGTGTATTAAAAAGAAATACTTACAATAAGTTTGGAAAGAATAAAAGTAGGTCTAAATTTTGGGTTTGCTAGCCAAGTGACTAAAGAAATTCAACCCTTTGTGCTGCTTCTTAGTTTCCACGGAAATGCTAGTAGGGACAATCTGAATACGGACCAAAGTTTTGCTGTGAGAATGCATGTATTCTTCTTCTGAACTACGGCACTTTGACCCACATCCGCACTAATCTAAACCATCTCAGATGTAAAGCACTCTGTCACAGCGGTGGGAGGCAGTGGGTTCTGGGATAATTCTGGAAATCTACCAGAGCACTGTGGGTCCACTTTAGTGGTATCCATATTGGCAGACTGAAATGATTCAGACTATTACAACATTACTATGTAGCTGTGCTGAAAACAAGTATAATCCAAATGGTATTTGGCATGTATGCTGTCAGGAGGACTGTTGTGTGGATGCAAAAGAAACTATGAATTAAGTGTCCAAAGTGCTGCCACATCTGAAATAGCAGGAAGCCAACTCATGAGAGCATTTCTTTCATGTACACCAAATAGTGTGCAAAGAATCTTTGGCAGCTGAATAGCAACAGTTACTCAAAGAAGCAGAACCAATTTTTAAATGCTCAGTGACAGGATGGTCTGGTAACTATTCTGGGTTGTTGTGTGCGTGACATGAGTGAGAAAGAATGGAGTCTGAATAGAGTAAAAGGAAGTACCGTATTTTTGCTTCTGCTTAATGCTACAGCATTGTCTTTGTTTTTCTATTATTCCTTTTAGGAAAGCCAGCAAATACATGCACCTAAGGATTAGATGTTGGCCAGTAATGGCTACCATGAAATGGAAGCTTGGAGAGTCAGCTGTAACCTGTCAAGAGGACAGGGTTAGTGGGTGTGGTGTGGTGTGTAGTTGCTGGTGAGTATTTGCTTCAGGCTGGGGGGCTGTCTGTAAGTGAGGACTGGTCTGCCTGTAAAGGCTGTGAGAGAGTGAGGGATCGTTTTCCAGGATAGGTTGTAGATCGTTGATAATGTGCTGGGGAGGTTTTAGCTGGGGGCTGTACGTGATGGCCAGTGGTGTTCTTTGTTTTCCTTGTTGGACCTGTCCTGTAGTAGGTGATTTCTGGGTACCCGTCTCGCTCTGTCAATCTGTTTACTCACTTCCCCAGGTGGGTATTCTTATTTTAAGAATGCTTGATAAAGATCTTATAGGTGTTTTGTCTCTGTCTGAGGGATTGGAGCAAATTTGGTTGTATCGTAGGGCTTGGCTGTAGGCAGTGGATGGTGTGATGTGTCCTGGATGGAAGCTGGAGGCATGTAGGTAAGTATAGCGGTCAGTAGGTTTCCAGTATAGGGTGCTGTTTATGTAACCATCACTTATTAGCACAGTAGTGTCCAGGAAGTGGATCTCTTGTGTGGACTAGTACAGGCTGAGGTTGATGATGGGGTGGAAGTTGTTGAAATCCAGGTGGAATTCTTCAAGGGCCTCCTTCCCTTGGGTCCATATGATGATGATGTCATCAATGGAGCACAAGTAGAGGAGGGGTGCTAGAAATCTGAGGAAGC
The DNA here is from genome assembly GCF_965140285.1 of Lepidochelys kempii. Taxonomy (NCBI): domain Eukaryota; kingdom Metazoa; phylum Chordata; order Testudines; family Cheloniidae; genus Lepidochelys; species Lepidochelys kempii. The sequence continues at coordinate 29,638,435 of NC_136387.1, forward strand.
GTTGTTCTAAGTCAGCCATAAAAATATTGGAATACTGTGGGGCCATTCAGGTACCCATAGCAGTGCCACTGACTTGAAGGTATAAGTTGTCCCCAAATCTGAAATGGTTGTGGGTGAGGACAAAGTCACAAAGCTCAGCCACCAGGTGTGCCGTGGCCTCATCAGGGATACCGTTCTTGACTGCTTGTAGTCCATCCTCATGTGGAATATTGGTGTAAAGAGCTTCTACGTGCATCGTGGCCAGGATGGGGTTTTCAGGAAGATCACCAATGCATTGTAGCTTCCTCAGGAAGTCAGTGGTGTCTCGAAGATAGCTAGGAGTGCTGGTAGTGTAGGGTCTGAGGAGAGAGTTCAAATAGCTAGATAATTCTGCTGTAAGAGTACCGATGCCTGAGATGAGGTGTCCAAGGTTTCCAGGTTTATGGATCTTGGGTAGCAGAACACCCGTGGTTGGGGCTCTGGGGGTGTGTCTGTGTAGATTTGTTCCCGTGCTGTAGCAGGGAGTTTCTTGAGCAGCTGGTGTAGTTTCTTTTGGCACTCCTCAGTTGGATCAGAGGATAGTGGCCTGTAGAATGTGGTGTTGGAGAGTTGTCTTACAGCCTCCTGTTCATAATCAGACTACAGCACCTCCTTTGTCAGCCCCTTTGATTATAATTTCAGAGTTATTTCTGAGGCTGTGGATGGCATTGCATTCCGTATGGCTGAGGTTATGGGGCAAGTGATGCTGTTTGTTGACAGATAAATCACCTACTGCAGGACAGGTCCAAAAAGGAAAACAGAACACCACTGGCCATCACATACAGCCCCCAGCTAAAACCTCTCCAGCACATCATCATCAACGATCTACAATCTATCCTGGAAAACGATCCCTCACTCTCACAGCCCTTGGAGGCAGACCCGTCTTTGCTTACAGACAGCCCCCCAACCTGAAGCAACTACACACCACAGAAACACTAACCCTGGAACCAATCCCTGTGGTAAACCTCGTTGCCTACTCTGTCCCCAATCTATTCTAGTGACACCATCAGAGGACCCAACCACATCAGCTACACCATCAGAGGCTCATTCACCTACCCATCTAATAATGTTATATATGCCATCATGTGCCAGCAATGCCCCTCTGCCATGTACATTGGTCAAACCGGACAGTCCCTACGTAAAAGAATAAATGGACACAAATCGGACATCAGGAATGGTAACATACAAAAGCCAGTAGGAGAACACTTCAGTCTCCCTGAACATTCTATAACAGATTTAAAAGTAGCTATACTTGAACAAAAAAAACCTTCAGAAACGGACTTCAAAGAGAAACAGCAGAACTAAAATTCATTTGCAAATTTAACATGATTAATTTGGGCCTGAACAGGGACTGGGAGTGGCTGGCTCATTACAAAAGTAGCTTTGCCTCTCCTGGAATTGACACCTCCTCATCTATTATTGGGAGTGGACTACATCCACCCTGATTGAATTGGCCCTGTCAACACTGGTTCTCCACTTGCAAGGTAACTCCCTTATTTTCATGTGTCAGTATAATAATGCCTGCATCTGTAATTTTCACTCCATGCATCTGATGAAGTGGGTTCTAACCCACAAAAGCTTATGCCCAAATAAATCTGTTAGTCTTTAAGGTGCCACTGGACTCCTTGTTTTTGTGGATACAGACTAAACATGGCTACCCCTTTATACTTGACATTGGTGTAGTTAGAATCAGAATATGGCCCTCGATGAATGAATCACAAGACAAATGAATGCTCAGAAACTACTGCTGGATGGTGGGAGGAGGATTTGAGAATGGGAGTCTTGACCATATGTATTAACTGGAGAGCAAGATCTGGTCCAGATCTTTGCACCTTCCCCAACCTGACTTTTCCTACTATTTTGGATTAGTATGAACATGCCCCTCCCCACACACACACACTTGGATGGTGACAGCTACAGTAGCCTCTCTTCTACATCCCAACATAATCTAAACCTTGCACACACTACAGACGTGTTCCACATGAACTGCATGTCAATTCAAAAAAGACTTCCATTCAGTCACACTGGGATCTAGAAGAGGGCTGCCATTAGCCTGTTGTATCAGATTACCGCCAAGGGAGTAGTTTTGGAGTAATTTAAATAAATTAGAGCTAGCCCTATTTGTGGGAGCTTTATGCCAAAGAGATATAGAAGTACTATGTAAGGTCCCACCCCATCCATCCTTATCTTCTCTTCCAAACTTTTATACCTACTGCATAGCTTTTGCTTGAGGGCATATACAAGCCACCCAACACAGCAGGAGCATAAGCAACAAAAGGAAAAGATATCTCTTGCATTCTTACTAGTTCCCATTACACTCATGCTACAGTACTGTAAAGTAACAGACAGGGAGATCAGTGAGGAGAGGCAGCTGGACACTTGAAAACAGCTGGCCCACTGGCAGCTCTCCTAGGCTGTATTATGATTATTTAACAGCAGGGCTCTGGCTGCATAGGCCTAATGTAGTCACTAACTACAGACTAGGCAAATTCTGAGAGCTTTAGTTGGATTGCTTTAGGTAACAGCATGAGAACTTGAGGCCAAAAATATCAGGGTGACTATGTTCTTTCATCCAATGGGTTGAGATCTCCTTGGCAATAGATAAAGAAAAGTTCATATGATTTTTGTAAAGACTATAATGGTACAGGGGAAGAATTTTTGTAGGGCATATGAAGACAACACAAACAAGTTACAAGACTTGGTGCATTAATGGTTTGATCTGCTATGACAAGTTCTCTTCCTAAGGTACAGTAATCCTATGAAGAGGAGTTGGGCCACAAGCTATGAAATTCAGATCCAGGTATGAATCCACAGATTTCAGGGGATTCAGATCCAGTGGTTTGGGTTGGCCGTTTATCTTCTACTGGAACATCTAGGCTTGACTTACGAATTCCAACAATTTGGGGATGTTTGGATCTCTTTATGCTGGACTGGTTACCATTAAAACTTGGTCCATACCTCTTTACTCTAAAATGGAGTAGTTGCCATTAAAACTCAGCCTCTACCAACCATTACCAAGTGTTACTATAATGGTATCTGAGATAGCTCAATGTCATGAGTGCTAATAATGGCTTCTATAGAATAGGAATTACTGTAACATGCAAGACTGGCAGCATCTCTTGACCTTACCTTACAAATCACAGGAGGCACTCATTAGCCTTTTTAAATTACAATGAAATATTCTAAGCAGATGCTTGTTTTGTTGTCCAAGAAATGCTCATCTAAATTTGTAAAGGTGTTTTTTTTAAAGTTTTGCACATTGAACTTAGTAGTAGTGCATAGTTATGAAAAAGAAAATGTGTGTACACCAGCACAAAGTCTACCCCACTGTGAATTTAAAGCAAAATCAGAAGCATGATGTATATTGGGAGAGGGGGATGATCAAGCATTGGAATAAGACTGACATTTTTATGTTCACAGTAAGATATATAATAGGATTGCTGACACGCTAAGCAAATACAGTTGATCAGAAACTAATTTTTGTTCTGTGGAAAAATTCGGCCTGGTCACAATGTCTCAGTTCAAGATGTTTTGTTTTGATTGTTATATTCTATTATAATATAACACATAAAAGCTAATGTGAAAACAAGAAAGCCAAGACAATTAGTTTTGACTTCATCCTGAAGAGTTTGACAAATGTCATGTGAGAATGTGTTTTTGTTTCAATGAAACTGCACTTTTCAAGGGAAATGTGTTCAAACATTTTTCAATCAGCATTGTAAACAAGAAGTAATCCGTAAAAGCTCAGGTTAAAATGTTTCTTCCCTAATAAACACTGATTTAAAAAATTGTTTGTTGTATTTTTAATTGTTGTATAAAGGACAGCTATTATGAGTCAGCCATCTTGAAACATTTTTAGACAGTTACTTCTGTAATGTGTTCCAGAACATTTGTTTGTTAAGTGAAATCTGCAAAAAGATGATATTCAAGCCACAGCAATCATGAATTGAGTTTCTGAAGAACTGGATGTTGGAAAGATTACACTTTTAACAATAAAGGGGAACTGAGTTATACACAAGACAACTTAGTAAAGTAGTAAAAACAGCTTTTTATACAGTTGAAGAGTCCTTCATGCTATACTACCTTCACAGCTAGCATAAACCTTATATGTTCCTGTGAGAAAAAACCATGTCTTACTGAATAAGTGACATAAGGATATAGTTATTACTGTAGCATTTTAACTTTTCTTATAGTCTAATAGAGTATACACTTACCTGTATAGGAAGGTTTGGAGAATAACCCCAGGGCCTTGACAAAGAAACCCATAGTAAATATGCTACTATAAAACCACCAAGAGGGAAAAAGGAAGCAATACTATAATGAAGCTGCATCTGGAGCAGTTGGAGAGTCAGTAATCTCTGATTGGCCATAGCTCTGTTAATTCTCAGTAGGCTTACTTCCAGCCAATCACAGTAGGAAGCGGTTAATGTGAACATTGTGGATGAGGAAGAAGTTTTGGTTAGCAGTCTTGAAACTGGCAGAGTTCAGTTGGGTAGGAGCAGAACTTTGGTTTGGAGGTAATTTTTCTTAGAAAACTGTATTGTAGAGCTAAGTTATTTAGTCCCAAGGGCTCTTTCAATTTTCCAGATACAAATGTTTATACATGATTCTGTAAGTTCTCACTCATATATGGTATGTATGGGTTCTGGAGCAGGGAGGTATGTATTTAGCAGGTTTGTGTTGGGTTCAGTTAAAGCCCCCAGCCTCCATTTGGGGGGGAGGGATAGCTCAGTGGTTTGAGCATTGGCCTGCTTGCTAAACCCAGGGTTGTGAGTTCAATCCTTGAGGGGGCCATTTAGGGATCTGGGGCAAAAATTGGGGATTGGTCCTGCTTTGAGCAGGGGGTTGGATTAGATGACCTCCTGAGGTCCCTTTCAACCCAGATATTCTATGAAGGCATTAGATGAAATGGAACATGAAAAAGTTGATAAAAAGCCTTTAAAAGCTTTCTTATAGTATCTTCATCTGGGTCTTTATGTGCTACCTTAGACTGTGTTGGTAACGTCTGCTGAGTAAAACTACTCCAAGGTCTTAAATAGAATGTTAATAGGGAACTTTAATAACTGAAGAGCAAACAAATACAAGCTCCAGTTTCGAAGCTGTATCTTTGGTTGGAAGCTTACGTTTGTATGAAGATGGGCTCTCTCTCTGCCTGTCCCACTGAAACTCTAGTTACTGTGAAAGAAGGGCAGTGGGTAGTGTCAGTGCAAAATATTTTCCGCTAGCTTTGTTTTGAAATTTTTAGTTAGTTAAATAAAGCCTCAGGAGACTGGAGAACTACTCTGTTTCTAACTATGCTAACAAACATATCAAACTACAATAGTGACTGTGAAGCACTCTCCAGCATGGGTAGGAAGAGATGGCATTCTCTGTATCTATACCATTTTAAACTTAATTCAGGGTGATTCCAATTGTATTGCATAACCCCAGACAGAATCATCATTAAGTGCTTGTGTTTCTCCCTGGTAATGCCGGTCAGTCGTACTTCCATTATAGTTCTTAAGTCTTTTTTTTTATGATTTTAATTGTAAAGTCTGGCTACAAGAATTCCATTTCATGAAAAATTGAGATGGACATTGGTTTCTATTCTGATCCACAACAAAATGGAGAGAAATGGATACCAAATGGAGAGAAACATCCCAGAAGTCTGGTGGGTAGGGCACATGCCTCGGATGTAGGAGACCCAGGTTCAAGTTCCTTGTCTGAATCAAACTGAGCAGGTTCAAATGTCCTTACCAGAAGGACACTAGACAGCTACCCCAGAATAGCTTTTTCAACAAATATGTTTCACAAAAAGTTTTGGTTTTAACAAATCATTTTCCAATGAAAAAACATTTTTGAATATTCCCAACCTGCTCTATTTAATCTCTGTCTTCCTCTGTAGGAAAAGCCTAAGAACATTCAGTTATTGTCTTTCAAATATTTCATGATCCCTGACCAAATACCAAGGCAGTGAATCAGTCATGAGAATCTGATGGACCCACATCATTTATGCTAAAACTCCCAGAGAACTAGCTTGCGGTTTTGTCAGATTCTAATTATACAATGTACTCTAGTTATAATGAAGCTCTATCAAAAATTGGTTTTGGCTTTCTGTACTCTGTTCTCATGGTTGGTTTCATTTTATTCTCATTGATTTCCAGCATCATAGTAAAATACAAAAAATGTAAGTTAACTGAAAGAAAAACGTTGGTTTATAGTCCTGTCTTCCTGTTCATGACTTCCCTAACAAAAAATAGTGAAAGTGTATTCCTTACACTGCTATAAGGAAGTGGTTAAAAGCCTATTAGGCTTCAATGAGCTTTAGTTCAGGCCTTCAGTGTCTGGGACGCTACCAGTGCCAAGCAGGAGTGGAGCTGCCAAACGCTGTGTTCAGTGAATGCCAATATAAACTTGATCCATTAGGTCAGTGGTTCCCAAACTTGTTCTGCCACTTGTGGAGGGAAAGCTCCTGGCGGGCCGGGCTGGTTTGTTTACCTGTCGTGTCCACAGGTTCAGCCAATCGCAGCTCCCAGTGGCCGTGGTTCATTGCTCCAGGCCAACGGGAGCCGCTGGAAGTGGTGGCCAGTACATCCCTTGGCCAGCATCACTTCCAGCGGCTCCCATTGGCCTGGGGCAGCAAACCGCGGCCACTGGGAGCCGTGATCGGCCGAACCTGTGGACGCAGCAGGTAAACAAACCGGCCCAGCCCACCAGGGGCTTTCCCTGCACAAGCGGGGGAACAAGTTTGGGAACCACTGCATTAGGTGATACAACTCACATTTGGAATTTCCTCTTACACCACACTTCCTAACTGTAGACTTGTGCTCAGGTCCTAAATTCTGAGGTTTGTTAAGAATAACTACATTCAGGTTTTGGAAGTGCAAAAGCAAAATTAGGGTTGAGTCAGCTCTGGGTCACATTTTAATGAAATGCCAATATTTGGGTTGTGGCTGGGTGGGACATGTTTTGGATATGTAGTTATGCTTGGCATCTCTGTATTTAATCTCTCTCATTGAAAGTTACTAAATACATCTAGTTTTTAAAAAAGAACCCTTAATTTGGGCCTCCTGATTAGTGAGGAGAGCAGGAATGGCTTTTTTTCAAGCCATGTACTAGTTTTGCAGCTGCTGCTCAGATGGCCTGACCCTGCAATTTGGGTTAGGATCTCCTCACTGTGAAAATTCAGGTGGTTCAGATTGGGACCTGAACCACAGGAATATTCAGTTCCGAACTTTTTGGTTCTGTATTATTCTAAAATAGGCCTCAATCCTGAAAGTGCTTATACATATGCTTAAATGTGACATCAGTGTGAGTACTCAGTGCCTAAAGCTAAGCACATGCTTAGGCCAGGTCTACACTAGGGACTTCTGCTGGACCATATAGCTGAGTTGATAAGAGGTGTGATCCCTGATCAACATAGCTGTGCTGGCAGAAACCACTAGTGTAGACACATTTATGCCAGCAAAGCTGTGCTTTTACTGGTATTGCCTGTTTAATTCATGGGCATGTGGCTTTACTGTACGGGTATAAAATTACTTGTAAAGTGTTTCTAGTGTAGACATTGCCTAAAGTCAGTCTTTGCAGGGATCGGGACAATAAAGTCTGCAGGTACTTCACCCCTGCAATTTGCACCTTTCTGCATCTGTAGGAGCATCTGCATTGAGGAGAAATTCACCTTCGGAAGAGTACCAGTATCACTTACCTTTCCCTTGGCAGGGCAGGGTAGCTTTTCTTATCAGGTTGGGACTCCATTAGGGTCTTGTGTTAACTCATTGTAAGATCCAGAGGCTGAGGCGGGCTAGGGGGTAATCCAGAGGAGTAGTCAAGTGTGCACAGGTGGACAGATAGCCAGCAGGTCAATTTGTACCAGAGGAAGTCTGGGGCACTGCTTAGAGTTCTCACAGGGGTCAGGAAGATCTAATCCAAGGGACTGAGTCAGTGGGTTGGGGGGACAAGGTCGGGTGAGGCAGCAGGACAAGGCAGTCTACGCAGCAACAAGTAGACAATGGTCTGTTGCTCAGACAGCTATTCTTCCCATTGGGGCCTTTGTATAGTCCAGGAATGCAGTGAGAGTGAAGGCAGACAACTGAAAAGTGACAAATTTTATAAGTACTCCTAGACAAATGCCAGAAGTCTAAATACTTAGATGGGTGAAGTTGAGCATCAGGTATTAAATGAGGATATTGATATAATAAGCATCAAAGAAACTTGGTGGAATGATGACAATCAATATCACCTTGATCGATCGGTCCTTCAGCCCTCATATAGATTGCACCAATCACAACATGTCTTCCATTCGTCTCTTATCCTGGCCTTCCTTTTCCATGTGTGGCCATGCCCTTTCATAAAATCTTTTCATCTCTTTGGAGGTCAGCCAAGGGGTCATTTCAGTTCCCGTGGGAACTGAACCAGTTGGCGACAGCTGTAGTCCATCAGTTGTCAGTGAGACTAGCTATATGCCCGGCCCATCACATTTTATTGTACCTGCTTTCAACAACCATGTGCTACGCTGCACTCTGCTGTCTGATCACTTCATTGGGGACTTAGTCACGGATTGAAATCCCCAGAATTCTTCTTTTCATCGCCCTCTCCGTAACAGACAGTTGTTGCTCCTCTATCTTTGTAAGCGCCCATGTTTTGCTGCCGTACAACATTGCTGGCAGTACTGTTGAGTTGAAGAGGTTAGTGCATGTTGCCTTGTTGATTTTTCCTTGGAGGACATCCTTGATAGAATTGAATGTGTGCCAACCAGCTTTCTTTCTTCATGAGAGTTTGCCTTCCTGATCATGGCATATGTTAATTTCTTGGCCCAAACAGACATATTGGTCAACTTTTTTGTTCTCCCTTGACTATTATTTGTGCTTTTGGCAAGGCATCAGACTGCATACATTGCATTTTAGAGCGGTTCATTTTCAATCCAACTTGGCTGCTTTTTGTGTCGAGTTCTCGCAGCATTTTCTGTAGTTTCATAATGTTTTCAGCTAATTAATGAGGCAGATGAACTGGAAGGGTGGCATCAGTGTCAGAGACCAGTTAAACCACCTCAGATTTGCGGATATCATGTTGATTGCCAGTAATATCAGGGTACATAATTTATATAGGAAAGACAGTAGGTCATGCTGGTGGGGGAGTGGCACTATATGTGAAAGCAAGCATAGAGTCAAATATAGTAAAAATCTTAACGAATCAAACTATATACCATAGAATCTCTATTCAAGCATGGAATTTCTATCCATAATCAGAGCATGGCAGTAGGAATATACTACCTGACAGTGATAGTGACTGAAAAGCTATAGAGATACTATAAAAATAGAAAACCTCAATAATAATGGGGGGATTTCAACTATCCCCATGTTGACTGGGTACATGTCTCCTCAGGATAGGATGCAGAGATGAATTTCTAGACACCATTAATGATGACTGCTTGTAGCAGCTTGTCCTGGAACCCACAAGGGGAGAGACAGTTCTTGGTTTAGTCCTAAGTGGAGCACAGGATCTGCTCCAAGAGGTGAATATAGCTGAACCATTCAGTAATGATGACCATAATATCATTAAATTTAACATCCCAGTAGTGGGGAAATACCAAAGAAGTCCACCATCGTAGCATTTACCTTTAGAAAGGAGAACTTCACAAAAATGAGGAAGCTAGTTAAATGGAACAGTCACAAGAGTGAAATGCCTGCAAGCTGCATGGAAACTTTTTAAGAACACCATTAAAAACAAGTTAAATGTATACCCCAAATTAAAAAACAAAAACAAAACACACACACACCATAGTAAGAGGACCAAAAAATGCCACCCTGGCTAAATAATAGAGGCAAAAAGGCATCCTTTAAAAATTGGAAGTTAAATCCTACTGAGGAAAACAGAAAGGAGCAGAAACTCTGGCAAGTCAAGTGTAAAAGTATAATTAAGCAGGCCAAAAAAGAATTTGAAGAAGGCCAAAAAAAAATTTGAAGAGCAACTAGCAAAAAGACACAAACTGACATGAAAAAAATGAAGTACATCAGAATCAGGAAATCTACCAAACAATCAGTGAAGCCCCTGGACAATTGAGATGCTGAAGGAGCACTCCAGGAAGACACAGCCATCGAAGAGAAGCTAAATTAATTATTTGCATTGGTCTTCACTATAGAGGATGTGAGGGAGATTCCCACACCCAAGCAATTTTTTTTAGGTGACAAATCTGAAGAAAGAAAAGGAGTACTTGTGGCACCTTAGAGACTAACCAATTTATTTGAGCATGAGCTTTCGTGAGCTACAGCTCACTTCATCGGATGCATGCCGTGGAAACTGTAGCAGACTTTATATATACACAGAGAATATGAGAAAATACCTCCTCCCACCCCACTGTCCAGCTGGTAATAGCTTATCTAAAGTGATCATCAGGTGGGCCATTTCCAGCACAAATCCAGGAACTGTCCCAGATTGAAGTGTCAATAGAGGAGATTTTGGAACAAATTGATAAACAGCAATAAGACAAGACTGGATTGGTGTTCACCCAAGAGTTCTGAAGGAACTCCAAGATGAAACTGCAGAACTACTAGGGGTGGTAGGTGAACTATCACTTAAATCAGCCTCTGTACTAGATGACTGGAGGATAGCTGAAGTAGTGCCAATTTTTTTTTTTTAAAAAAGGATCCAGAGAGGTTGGCTAACAGTCAGCAGAGGACATGCACCAGATAATGCATCTGACTCTACATATTAGAACTGCAATCTTAAGTAGCTTTTGAAAATGTGTTTCGATGTTGTGAAGCTCTGTAGAGTTGCTGTTGAAGTATGAGCCAACGTGTGAGGGGGGAGGGGGAAGGAGCGAGAATGAGCCCCAAACAAATATAGCAGGAATGAAACACAAAATGAATTGTATGTACTTAGAGGTGAACAAATTCCTCTTGGATTGAAAAGAGAGAGAGACCTAACCAGAGTTTTTTGGGCTATACCCAATGACAGTTAATTTGTTAGTGACTAATACAAATATGAAGTTTATTTCCACAACAATTTCTTTGGTACACTGAATGTGTGTTGAATGGTATTTTTGCTCTCTACTTTGTATTGGGGCTTGGCACTTTCTGGCAATGCAGCAGGGACTGATCTTATTCCAAGAGAAAGGGGTGTGATGATTCAGGCCATGTCTACACTGACCAGGGATCAACAGTGCTGCAATTGATGCAGTGGGAGGTCGATTTAGCAGGTCTAGTGAAGACCCGCTAAATTGTCTGCAAAGCGCTCTCCTGTTGACTCTGGTACTCCACCGGAACAAGAAGAGTAAGATAAGTCAACGGGAGAGCATCTCCCGTCAATGCAGTGTGGTGCAGACATTCATGTAGCTGGAGTAGCATAACTTAGGTTGACTTACCCAAGTAGTGTAGACAAGGCCTGAGGGATGGGCATGGGATGTGGGAGGCAGGAAACATTGAATGGGAACCATATGCTATTAATTTCTGCCTAGCTTCTGCTTGTTAAGCATTGATACATCACCTCTCCTTCAACATAACTGTATCAATTTCTTAAAGCTCATGTTAGTTGTTCTTGTTGAGTATGTTTAGAACGTACTGCAAAATGTCAAAAGACCTGCAATGTAGAATATGACTTGATAGAACTTTCTGTCACTCCTGTTCATTCATCACTGGTCTGCTCGCATTCTTGTTAGTAAATTGTATAGCTGTTAGGGTGTGCATGGGTAGGGAGGAATCTTCCCTATGTGGGAAACTTCAATGCTTCAAAATTACTTTCCATTCTAAATCAGAAAAGTCACGGTCCAAAAAAAAAAAAATCCAAACAGGTTAGAATATAAACTTCTAAATGGCTTTTTCAATTAGAACGAACAATTAGACATGTTGAAACACTTGTCATTTTGAAATGTTGACTTTAAGGAAAACTTTGTTTTGAATACACCATTCAAAATTTCTTTGAAATCTACACTTTCTCTGCAGAGGTTTTTGACAAAACCACACTTTACAAAAGGAAAATTTGGGGGATGAAAAATGCCATCAAGCTCTAGTAAACTGCTACTCTAACTTCACACTTGCTATCTTCAGTGGTAACGTGGTCATTTTAGACATAGCCTAAACTTCACAATCCAGGTTTAAGATTTAATCTTACCCAGATTTTGGAGGTATTTGGACCCAGACCCACATCTAGTTCTGGTAGTGTACAAAGATTCAGCCCCTGCTTACATTAAGGCTAAGGTGTATGGACCTAGCAGGTTTGAAAAGACAAATTCATGGAATTAGATAAAAAGCTAAGTGCCTGATTCTAACCTCTCAATTCTCCATGCTTCAGTGGCGCTGCTCTAGATTTTATAATAGCATACTTTAAAAATGGCTGTTGCTTAGTTCTCCCAAATGAAATCTGCCAAGTGCATCATATCCAGATATGCTGCATTTTTAAAACAGTTCATACATTTTACATTAAGCATCGTGAAAGGCCCTGTATTACAGGGCATGGAGACTTGCAATCTGTATGAATGTTTGACTGATTGACAAACTCCAGGGATACTTGCTTTTGAATGACAAACACCATCTTTTGAAGTAGCCCACACTGTTCTTAAGTGGAGGGAGGGAATAGTGGAAGGTCAAGGTGACTTTTTTGGACTTGTTTTCAAAGACAGTATTTATGTAGTAAGAATGAGTGAAAATAGCAAAGTAGTAAATTATCTGTGTGAACCTTTTTCAGTGAAATCTGAAACCAAACTTCATTTTTTTCAGGGAACAAAATGTACTACATTTCTGCAGCTTTCTGGGCCTCTTGAAACTCCAAGTGAAATGTTTTGCTGTCTTTAGATGAAAATAATGTTTAGAGTTGAATTTCATATTTTTGGTCTTGTTTGGCAAAATCTGTGGTAGTGCAAAGGGGAGTACAGACTCCTTAATATGAACTCTAGGCCAGATTCACAAAGGGATTTAGGTGCCAATGTCAGAGTGTGGACTCACCCCTGCAGTGCCTCCTGCTGGTTTCTCAGGGAATTAGCTCTTCCAGCCTCCAGACCACCCTCTGCAGGCCAGTGTCCCGCTTGCCACTGCCCCCCCCAGACTCCAGTGCTCCCTTTTCCTCAGGGTGCTGCCCCTGGCAGTACCCCCACAGTCTCAGGGTCTCCCCTCCTCAGGGAACCCTCCACCCACTATCTCCACCTCACCTCAGTCTTTGGCTACTGCCAGTCACCATTGAGCCCCCACACACTGGGGCGGACTGCAGTGTATAAGCCAATCCTCACAGGCAAGGGGGGTTTGGACCTGCTGCTTCTGCCTACCTGTGGGCTGCCCTGTTGCAACCCCAGTACCCTGTCTTAGGCCATCTGCCAGGCCTGCAGCCTAGGGCTTTTCCAGTCAGGAGCCTCCCAGCCCTGCTTCACCTCAGGTACCCAGTACACTCCCCAGCAGCCAAGCCCATCTCCCTCCACAGATAGAGGAGACACTCTACTCCTGGCCCACTGCCCTCTTATAAGGGCCAGCTGAGCCCTGATTGGGGCATGGCCACAGCTGAGCCTGCTTCCCCAATCAGCCTGGGAGATACCTGCCCCCAGCCACAGCCCTCTCCTAGGCTAGTTTAAACCCCTCCAGGCAGGAGCTGGTGACCACCCTGCTACAGCCTAACTACCAGTTTAGGTGCTACTTGTAATCCATGAAAGCTCTGCTTGGCTGCAGCCAACGTTATAAGTGCTTAAATTCACTCACCTACATTTCTGCTGTAAAACTTTTCCAGGCACCTAAGTTTCTTCCTCTTGACATGCTAACTGCTGCCTCCCTCTAGGTGCCTGGATGCCTAAGCCCCAGTGCAATTCACAAAGAAGGGGAAGCTAGGTGCTTGTCCATCTATCTCGCCTGCAGGGCCTGATCAGGTAGGTGTGCTCAGAGGCTGCCTAAGCCACACAAAATGGTAGGGAGGAGGAAAAAGAAAAGGAGTACTTGTGGCACCTTAGCGACTAACAAATTTATTTGAGCATAAGCTTTCGTGAGCTACAGCTCACTTCATCAGATGCATGCAGTGGAAAATACAGTGGGGAGATTTTATATACACAGAGAACATGAAACAATGGGTGTTATCATACACACTGTAACGAGAGTGATCCAGCAAGGTGAGCTATTACCAACAGGAGAGAAAAATCTTTTGTAGCGATAATCAAGGTGGGCCATTTCCAGCAGTTGACAAGAATGTGTGAGGAACAGTAGGGGGGGGAATAAACATGGGAAAATAGTTTTACTTTGTGGAAATGGCCCACCTTAAATATCACTACAAAAGGGTTTTTTTTCTCTCCTGCTGGTAATAGCTCACCTTACCTGATCACTCTCGTTACAGTGTGTATGCCAATTCTGTCCACATATTTATTCAAGTGACACCATCATAGGATCTAATCACATTAGCCACCCCATTAGAGGCTCGTTCACCTGCACATCTATCAATGTGATATATGCCATCATGTGCCAGCAATGCCCCTCTGCCATGTACATTGGCCAAACCGGACAGTTTCTATGCAAAAGAATAGCTGCTACTCTGAAACATGGTAACACCCATTGTTTCATGTGATCTGTATATATAAAATTTCCCCACTGTATTTTCCACTGCATGCATCCGATGATCACGAAAGCTTACGCTCAAATAAATTGGTTAGTCTCTAAGGTGCCACAAGTACTCCTTTTCTTTTTGTCTTTCCCAAGTTGCCTTGCAAATATTGGTGATTTTTTTTTCTAAGCACCTAAAAGTTAGCCGTTGTGGTGGTCAGTGTGGCATTTCCTGAGTGCCTCTGAGAATCTAGCCCTCAGTATCTGAGATGCTCTCACTCTGTCTGAATTCAAAATAAATCTTGATGTTTGAGACATGGTAGTACTAATACTCCCACTAAATGACATAAAGTGGGCCAAATAACACACAAATCTGATTATCTTCCTCTCAAGCTATGACATTTCATCTTGATTTTCCTTTGTGGGTAATCAACCTCATTCCTGTGCTGGGTTTAGCTTGCCAGTCTTGTGGGAAGCTGCAATTATTTTCATTTCTCAGTTCTGTAACCTGATCATACCACAGCTGTGAACCTGTGTCACGTGCAGTCCGAGCCACTGCTTTCTATTGCAGTTGATATTCTTTATTTCACCTCACTCTTCTGCAGTCTGAGTTGCCTGACATCCTGTAATACATCAGGACCACCCATCATGTCTTTGTAGAATTGCCAAGCTTTTATGTTTGCACGTGACTTTTAGTACATAGGACTAGCAAAAGCAAACTCCCCCTTTATTTTAGGCTTTCTTAGAGTCACAGGAAACTGACATTACCTTGTGAAAAAACATCTGCACTTCAGCTCTGGAGTCCATGCCTCGTTGCAGCTTGGCTACAGGTAATTTTTGGTTGAACTACAGGAATAAACTTTCTCTTTGTTTAAATATGGATTGAAAATGACTCCCTTAAAATACAGCCCCCAGTACAGTCAGTGATAAAAAGAGATATGAGAAGAAAGCAAAGGAGGATTTTGAAACATGTTAATTATTATTTCTTCCCCCCCCACCCCCCCCCAAGGATTTGCACTTTCAATAAATGAAGTTCATTTCAAGGCACATGAATCTGTACAAGACTGTCTGCACCATTTCAGCCCCACGTGAAGGCTTGAAGTGATACAATGATCTCTGAATTAGGATGAATTCTGTCCTGTGAGCACAGTTAAAACCTTTGTTCCCCTACTGGTTACAAAATAAACAAGGAACATGTGAACTAGGAGTAGTGACTAGAGTAGGGTACCTGCAGCCAGGGCCCTGGGGTTTTGTTAATAGCTCTGCAGTTGATTTGCAATGTGGCAAATGTTGTCTCAGTATTCCTGTTTGTGAAATTAGTATAATAATAATTTCACAGACGTTTTTGAGGTGTAATTAGCAGATATCCTGTTTGAGACCCTTCTGTGACAGTGTTTTATATAAAAGCGCACAGTATTATCTTTGCCATAGTAGAAGGCTATAGCAAAGTTGAGAAGTCTGCTATAGCCATCCCTCATTTTCCGTGTTATTGAAATTAGTTCTTAGGAACACTAGAATTGCCAGACTGCATCAGATCCCTGTTCCAGCTATTCCAGTTTATCTCCAACAGTGGCCTGTACCAAATCCTTAGAGGAAGGGCAAGAAATGATGGAACAGGCAGTTAGGGAATAACCTGCCTGCAGGGAAAGCTGCTGACCTCAAGTTATTACAGGTTGGTTTATGCCGTGAGACATGGAGGTTTCTATCCCTTTCAAAGATCTGCACTCTAACTCTTCTTGGCTACAGAAATGCTCCAGGCTGTTGGCAGTTGACCATAAGCTAAAGAAGCCCTAAGGCTCCTCAAATTTATACTGTGCGCCACATCTCAGTGTCTCCTGAAGATGCACATTGGCCATAATGCCTCAAGAAAAACCATTTAACTTATACTGACTAGCTTGGGGAGTTCTAGAATAGGTTGAATACATTCTCAACCTAATTGAATGAGTAAAAATACCCATTAACTTTATTACCAAGACTTGGCCAAATTCGATATTCTGCTTGTATGTTGCATGTCTTTCTCCCCAGTTTTTTCTTTAGATTGCATTAGTGTCTGGGCAGGGATTTGCCTTCTCTGCAGTCTGGGGAGAGCTGAGCAGGCTCTGGGTGTGGTTTATTTCTGGCAATTGAACTTATATGATAAAGGGTTTTATTTGTTAGTGATTGGGTGGAGCACATCACCAACCCTACGGCAAGAGTTCCACTTCCCATTCTTCATCTGGAATCCCCTGTACCAGAGCAAACAGCTAAGACTTCCCGCTCTCTCTCTCATAGTCAATGAGTGGCATTCTGTATTGGCCATTGCTAGTTCAAGGGTTGCTGGGAGATTATGAAGCTTCCCTGGCCTTCATGTAAGCATTACCATGTCCCCAGCCACAATCTACCTAGCCTTTGCCATACTATAAATATGCATTACGATATTATTTCAAGGTTTTCTAGTAATACGCTCCAGGGGTCTCTGCCCATGTTCCGGTTGGCTGATTTCCTTGTCACTTCAGGATGAATGTTTAAAGACTCTGAAAAAAATCCTGAGACTATTGCCAGCAAGCAAATTCCGCTTACTGAAACTAAAATTACAGCTGTGTCATCACCCTAAAAAGACAGGGACCCGTCTTTGATGATAAATATTTATTTTTAAAACAAAATCTCTGGGAAAGCTTAATTTTCAAAATCCCTCTTCAGCAGGAGAAATGGATATTAAATAAATCTAGGAATGTGATGACTTGTCTCTCTGATGTACTCTCTAGGCATTCTGTTCAGGATGGGAAATCAAACATCCACGGGGGGGGGGGGGGAAATAATGAGTGAGAGAGCTTCAGCTGTGTATTTATTGCCATTTGAATCTAAGCCTTTTATCTGTCACATTTGGGGCTTGAGTCTGTGGTATCCAGAGCACCCTCCATTAACTTCCGTAAGAGCTCAGGGTGCTCAGCATACCACCAAATCAGGTCCCATGAGATGCAGGGGATTTTTTGAGGGGGTGGTCATTAATGGATGGAAGTTGTTCTGACTCAGCTGAGACCTCCCCAGTTTCCTCTGCTGTGATATTGTAAATGACTCCAGATTCATGTTTTTCCACAGTAGAAAACACATTAAGTCATTTCCTTGTCTTAAAAACATTAACAGAAAACAAAAAATCCCCTCTCAATTCTTCCCCGCCCACAATAAATCTGTCTGGGGAGAAATGTAAAAGTGAATGTAGGTAGCTTCATGACTCTCACTGCAGTATGGCCCTGCCTCTGAGGTCTATTTAACTGTGACATGCTTTGGGAATGCACATGACTGAGTTTTCCCACTGTTTCCTCTTGTCATCTGAAAACACCCATCTGTCCCCCCACTGCAGTGGAAGGAAAGAATTCCATCCAAAGATGTGAATCATGGGCTCATGTTACTAGCTTTGTAGCTCAACATTTACACCCTCCATATTCTCCAATTAGTGTTTTCTTCTGAAAGAGAACCTGAAGAGAGCACAAGGTAACTGATTTGGAACATACTCCTTTGGAAGAGTAACATTACCTGGGTTAATCCCAAACCTGCTGTGGCAGAATTAGCTGTAACACTTATACATAGCTGAGTTTATATTCTGGGTAGTCTATAGTCTACATAGATAACAGCCACTTGGCCACGTGACCTTATAGAAGAAGCAGAGTTTTTTTATAGTTAATTCAAAGCTCGTGGGACACTGCGAACCTGTGAGAGCTATACATTTCATTTTAACTGCAGACCAACTGTTCACATGTACACTGCTAGGCAGTTTTGATATTTAGGGGATAAATTCATTCAAACTGGTATTTAGAGTCCATCTGTATGACGTTTGCATTCTCTGAGATTAACTCTGAACAACTCCACAAAATTGAAAGTGAAATTCAACCAAAACCACTGAAATTTAATAGGCTCCAAAAGTTTGACTATTGTCTAGTCCAGTGGTTCCCAAACTAGGGGCACCACTTGTTCAGGGAAAGCCCCTGGTGGGCCAGGCCAGTTTGTTTACCTGCCGCGTCCACAGGTTCAGCTGATCACAACTCCCAGTGGCCGTGGTTCACCGCTCTTGGCCAATGGGAGCTGCAGGAAGTGATGCAGGCCGAAGGACGTGCTGGCTGCTGCTTCTCGCAGGCCCCATTGGCCTGAAGCGGCGAACTGCGGCCACTGGGAGCTGCGATCGGCCGAACCTGCAGCCGTGGCAGGTAAACAAACGGGCCCGGCTCGCCAGGGACTTTCCCTGGACAAACGGCGCCCCTAGTTTGTCCAGGGAACCATTGGTCTAGTCTGTTTCCTTCCTTTGATGTAAATAAACCTCTCTAGAACTTCAGTTTCATAATTCTTCACTTCTGATGTAAATAACTTTCAACAATAAGTGGTGGGGATACCAAATTTATTTAAAGTTAACATAGTTAACTTTGGGACTGTAATGGGTGATGTTCCTTGAAATGATGGTTGTTCGAGAGGATGTATGTTTTGGAGGATTAATCATAAGGTTACTAAACTGTTCCCATTAACCATTCATGGTATGTAATTAGTAGAGGTGGTCAGTATTTTTTATTCAAAACACTTTTTAGTGAAAAAAGGCTTTAATCAAAAGGGACATTTCTGTGGGAAATGTCTTTGTCAAAAACAATTTTTTGTTTTGTTTTTCCCAATCAGCTGAAATCTTTTGGCTTTCAGTTGCTGAAAATGGAAAAATCTTTGGCTTGGGGGTTGTCAAGTGCTCACAATCTCCAATGATTAGTCACATTGCATATTGGTCATAATAATCAGGGAGCAGAAACTGAATGAGATGTTTTATTAGAACTGGTGGACAAAAATTACCATATTATTAAGGTTTCAGAGTAACAGCCATGTTAGTCTGTATTCGCAAAAAGAAAAGGAGTACTTGTGGCACCTTAGAGACTAACCAATTTATCTGAGCATAAGCTTTCGTGAGCTACAGCTCACTTCATATCCGATGAAGTGAGCTGTAGCTCACGAAAGCTTATGCTCAAATAAATTGGTTAGTCTCTAAGGTGCCACAAGTACTCCTTTTCTTTTTGCATATTATTAAGTAGTTTTATTAAAGTGTGACAAGCTTGTTTTAATTCTAAAACATGACTGTACAGCTGCACCAGGGAGATGCTACCATGAAGCCTTGCTACACAACAATTTGGTATGGCAGAAGTGGCTCGTCAGAGCAAGTAAAATACAACTTTGGTATTTTCAACCCCAAGTGGTAAAAATATGATGAGCTGAGCCCTCCAGAATATGGACTCATTATTTACCTTCTGGTGTTGGAGCTTTTAAGATTCTGTGAAGATGAGAGGAAATAACAGCTTTTTCGCATTCACTTAGCTATTTAGCAGATATTTCATAGCAGTTTTTCATTTAATGGTGTGAACTGAAACAAAACCAAACAAATGTCATCATAATTGACAGTGAACTAGAATGATGCCAAAAAGAAAATGCTCCAATGAAGTTATTTTACCCACTGGGTTTAACTTGTAAGTCAGTAGTATTAATGTCAATAACTGGAGACTTCAGTGAGTAGGTAGTGTGGGAATGAAACTACAAGTTTTACTCCCCTTGCAAAAGAAGTATTTTGTAAGACTGCAGTAGACTTCCTACATGAACTTGATTTGTAAGTAGCTGCAGTATATAGACATGTAGTCTGCAAGATTAAAGTTCTTTTCTGTAGGTACAACTGAACACTGGTTCTTAATTCCATCACTACATAATAATAGACGCTACTTTAGATGTCCACATTTTATTGCAGATTACCACAGGTCTGGAGCTTTTTGGTGTAATCTTCCTGCAACAGTTTCTGTGGGACAATATTTTGTTTACATAGTAGCCTAAGCAGACTGATTATATATCCTGCAAAGAGAAGTGTATTGCAGTATCTCTTGCAATGTAACTATTAAAGATAAGACCATTGCCAAAACCACATTTAAAAACTAAATTGCTCTCAAGGGCTTTATGATAAAAAGAAACTTGATGCATTCATAGTTGCGTATCTGGTCTTGAACTTATTAATAGGTTCCATATGGAAGAATTTATATAGAGGAAGACTAAATCAGTGATGCCTTTTTTTCTGGAATAGCATCAGCTCAGATTTACAATTTAATAGTTTAAACCTGTTAGTGCACCTAGGAAAAACAATTCTGGTGGGACAATGAGCTTAGCCCTAAGAAAGGCTACCTGCACCTCAAAGGGTTGTTCAACTTTCAGAGACTCAGATTCTCTCTTAATCTTTGAACTACCAAGACACTTGTATTGGCTAGATGGTGCCTGGTCCACACAGGGGTCAAAATTCATGCCTATATATAATCTGTAGGGCAGCATGTGAATGTACATATCAGACTTCAGTATGGGAACTGCTGATGAGCCCTCCTTTGGGAGGACAGAGGAACTGTACCATGGTGGCGTACATAGATGAGACCAGATTTCAAAGTTAGGCATGCTCTGTTGCTCACATACATTTGTGACACAGAGGCCTAATTGATGCCAGAAGGTAAAAGGTTCACTCCTGTGGCAGCAGCTCCTATTAGGCCTGACAAACTCACTACATGCAACACACTGCTTGTATAGTACTTATCCAAAAAGTGACTTGTAAGGTGTCAAATGAAAGCCCATGACACACTGGTCACTAACATTATTTTGAAAAGTATGTACTGACTCTATGTAAGGAATTGTGTGTGTGTTTACTGAAATTAAGTTTTAAATTCTGTAACAAGGCAAAGTGGATAAATAGGTCTTCCACCAGACCACAGCATGCCTAGTCACCTCTCTTTGGCTCTGATATAAGTTAAGCTTTGTAAAGTCAATACAATGGAAACCCCATGTGGATGTAAAATCAACAGGAAAAACTGGTTGACGGAGCTGTGAAACCAACATGGGGGAACACACTGGAGAACAAGAAGAGGGGGAAAAGAGTCTTATCTGGGGGATCCATTTCAAAAGGGGCATTTCAAAGGTTTACAGGAAGGAAGGAAAAAAGGACCCCTTTCTTATCCTTCACTAAGGAAGCAGAAAGGACAGAGCTTTTTGCATTCATGAAAGTTGGATCCTAGACGTGTGGGCTATTGATGCTGGGAGGTTGCTTTAGGTGAGAAATTGCTTTAGACTGGGATTTGAGCTTGTTAGAGTTAAGATTAGACTCTAGCAAGTGTGTTATTCCTTTTGTTTTATATGGCACATGTTTTCCGAGTGTGCGCGCTCTCTCTCTGTCTCTCTCTCAAATCTTAATCTTTGTAAATAAACTTATATTTGTTTTCACCATAAGTAGATTCTAGTGCTGTGGCATTATAAAGGACCTGATCCTGAGCTGTGACAGTCAAGCTGTGTACACTCTGGTTCTTCATATACAGCTTACCTGGTTATTTCTGTGACTGTCTAGTGTCAGGAACTGGATGCTATCGAAGGAGTTGCTGGCAGAAGAGTGCAGGGATTGGTGTGTGTCTGTAACTAGCCTGCACAAGGGAGAGGTCTATGGTCAGAAGCTGCTGGCTTTGGGGAGCTGAGCTACAGCAGGCATCAGGCAAGAATGCTTCACCCTAAGTGCAGGGGGTGGTGAAATCCCTCACAGCTCTGGGGAGCATCACAACGTCTTTCTCGTGCTTACCAATACAGGGTAAAGCATGCAAGATGTATACATTCATATACCTCAGTGGCAGAAGCACACTAGCTAGCAGCACAAATAAACTAGGCCCATACACACAATGGCACATACCTGACTTGAGAAATATGGGTTATAATGTACATTTTACATGACATTCTGCCCCCATGGTATTGTCTCTGTGGCCAACGAGCAGCATGTGATTGTGATAGGGTAGTTCTATCACCTAATATATTCTCATAAATCCAGGCAGCTCCTTCATGCTCTTGTTTCTGGTGTTAATGTGTAGGCTTGGAACATGGGGAAAATCTAGGCTTGAAATCCTCACTAATGAAAGGCAACATTTGGTGCAGAGGCTCACTAAAAATTATGGATAATTCTTGGTATTTATGGGTACTGCTCCAAACCTCTTGCATGTACAAAAGTGTGCTGAAAATCTAGTGGACAGTCTCCTCTGAGTTTTCTTTACTTCCTAATACCAACTGGAAAGGCACTACTGTGAGATGAGTTTCTCTCACTGTATTTTAACTTGCTTGCTTTTGAACCCAACCAGCCACCAGATACATACAGGTGCACAGAAGTGAAAAACATGGGGAAGCTATCAAAATTTTTCACAGCCTCAAGGGTTAGTTCTAGTTTGGGGTGAAGAGTTGAACAAAGGGGTATCCTTTTTTTATCCAAACCATTTTGTCCCACTAATCTTCACATACCAACAGTGAAGAGACTCTATTACTATCCAGATGTAAGCTCTGTGGCCTGAAGCCCTGAAGAGTAGAGTGCTTGTTATTGACATCTGTTGGTGAAATGGGAGAAGAGTGGCCCAGAACTTTGGCACAAAGGCTCCCTTGGGGAGGGGGCTCTCTGCAAGCATGTGTTGGTAAGCAAGGGGAAATGACTAAATAAACCCGGCCTCATTTTCATTTCAGTTATGTGACATTTGTTTTGGGCACTTTGGTCAAAACGCAGTTACGTTTTGAGTTTGGGGGAATAAAACTTGTCCTTTTGTTTGTCAACAAAAAAAAAAAAAAATTGCCCAAAACATTACTGGGATGAGAGATCACCTTGTCCAAAGCCTCAGTTTTTCACTGCTAGAATCTGGAGCTGGGCTATCACCAGAAGATGGAAAAGACTCTGGTGAGCATCCTCTGTCACTGATCCTTCTCTGAAGACTGTGCAGTGAATTGGTGGATGGACCTGAAACAGCTTTTGGTGAAGTTGCATAGGGCAACAGCAGAGTTAAAGAACTGCAGCAAGGGTCCCCTTACCCAATGCCAGTAAGGCGGTAAGCAATACTGCTGTGATAGGTGGTAGAATCCCCCTGAGCAAGCCAAGCAGCCCTTCCTTTAGAATGCAGGATCTCTGTGAGAACTTGATGATCAGTTGTTATAGGGATGAATTTCACATTTTACACCAGGCTGATTTGGTCTAGGTTTACTTTGTAAATTTATCTGTAAAATGGGGATCATACCTACTTCACACAAGCACTGTGAGGATTCATTAAGTTGGATGGTGGACTTAGTTGGACGGTGAAACAGAAACAAACTACTGTTACCCCTATTTCTTAGACTCAAATAGCACTGCTGTGATTGATTTCTTTCCTGTTTTTGATATGTAGAAGAATCATATAACAAAAACCAAAGAACAAATTGTATAGCATTTAAACAAAAATTAGTACTGCTAGGCCTCTCCAGACTAGCCCTGTTCCACTTCTTAATCACCAGGGTGATGTCTAATGAAGATTTCATAGGCTGTCATAAATATAAAGGGAAGGGTAAACCCCTTTGAAATCCCTCCTGGCCAGGGGAAAGCTCCTCTCACCTGTAAAGGGTTAAGAAGCTAAAGGTAACCTTGCTGGCACCTGACCAAAATGACCAATGAGGAGACAAGATACTTTCAAAAGCTGGGAGGAGGGAGAGAAACAAAGGGTCTGTGTGTCTGTCTATATTCTGTCTTTGCCGGGGATAGACCAGGAATGGAGTCTTAGAACTTTTAGTAAGTAATCTAGCTAGGTACGTGTTAGATTATGATTTCTTTAAATGGCTGAGAAAAGAACTGTGCTGAATAGAATAACTATTTCTGTCTGTGTATCTTTTTTGTAACTTAAGGTTTTGCCTAGAGGGGTTCTCTATGTTTTGAATCTAATTACCCTGTAAGGTATCTACCATCCTGATTTTACAGGGGGGGATTTCTTTATTTCTATTTACTTCTATTTTTATTAAGTCTTCTTGTAAGAAAACTGAATGCTTTTTCATTGTTCTCAGATCCAAGGGTTTGGGTCTGTGGTCACCTATGCAAATTGGTGAGGCTTTTTATCCAACATTTCCCAGGAAAGGGGGGGGGTGCAAGTGTTGGGAGGATTGTTCATTGTTCTTAAGATCAAGTGGGGTGCAAGGTTTTGGGCAGTATTTTGGGGGGAAAGACGTGTCCAAACAGCTCTTCCCCAGTAACCAGTATTAGTTTGGTGGTGGTAGCGGCCAATCCAAGGACAAAGGGTGGAATATTTTGTACCTTGGGGAAGTTTTGACCTAAGCTGGTAAAGATAAGCTTAGGAGGTTTTTCATGCAGGTCCCCACATCTGTACCCTAGAGTTCAGAATGGGGGAGGAACCTTGACATAAGCTGTTTTGGGTTTTCCAGAAATCTAACTTCCAAGCTTCCCCAGACTTGATTTGAATCAAGCTTCATGCACTTAGCAGAGGGACCAATTCAGATTTATAAGTGACCTAGTCTCAATCAAACCCTTCTTTTTTTCTTCTTCTTACTACATGCCACCAATGTGATAAGAAAAATGTAGATATGACATTTGTGTAGAACCATTCATGGAGTGGAAATGAAACTACTAGTGATGTGTCCCTAGATGAAAAAAAAAATCCAATTTGCAGAAAATTGTACCCTGGCATCTTATCAGATATTTATGAATACTTTAGCGGAGAAACTGTTCATATGTAACTTAGAAATTTGCCACCAAAGTTGCTTATGTTACAATCTTTCCCTTTACAAATCCCATATCATCTTGCAGTCTCCTGGCTTGTCGACTGCACTAATAGCTTTACTTATTATGAACCTTGTACAGAAAAATAACCTGTAGTGGTTAAATACTACCATGCAAATCCCTACCCATGACTAACAATGCCTCAAATCAAGAAAATGGAAAGAATTGTAAAAATCTAATATTTCCCCATTTTGCTGTTTACCTTTTTTGCACTTGACTCAGCTTGGACAATGGAAATAGATTAGTCAGTCTCACATTTGCTTAGTTCCACTTTCTGGTTCTAAGGGCATGTCTACACTGCAGCTGGAAGGTATAATTTCCAGATTATGTAGACATCCCTGTGCTAATTTTGATCAAGCAAGTATGCTAAAAATAAAGTGTAGCTGTGGTGGTGGTGGCCTGGGTGACAGGAGGGGCTATCTGCCAAACTGTGCACCTAGGGCCTCGGATGGGATTGCACTAAGGATGGAGTCCTTGTGGCACCTTAGAGACTAACCAATTTATTTGGGCATAAGCTTCCGTGGGCTACAGCTCACTTCATCGGATGCATGGAGTGAAAAATACAGTAAGCATACATGCATCCGATGAAGTGGGTTTTAGCCCACAAAAGCTCATGCCCAAATAAATGTGTTAGTCTCTAAGGTGCCACAAGGACTCCTTGTTGTTTTTACTGATATGGACTAACACGACTGCCATTCTGAAACTTATTAAGGATGGCTATCCCATCCTGATGCTTGTGCCATGGTAGCTACACCTCTGTTTTTAGCACACTAGTTCAATTTGAACTAGTGAGGGTATGTCTGCCCAAGCTGAAATTACACCTTTCAGCTCCAGTAGACATACACTAAGCATTGGTAGCACAGTGCTACAATGTTTGGCAGTAAATACTGAATGTTTCAAGCCATGTTGTCCTTAAATCATGGAAGAAATGTATTAAGTTCAATAAGACTTCAGATTTGGTCCCAAGATACCTGACAGTGTTCCTTTAAGTCAGCCCTTTACAATCTTGTTGCTATTATTGCTCCTGATCTGTTTCTCTTCATGATAAATATTCCTTGTCTGGCGCTAACACCATTCCGTTATAGAAGGATGTCATCACTGTTGTTATTTATTTGAAGACAGTGTTTCAAGTTAACACCTACAGGCAGCAACTGACCCAAATTCTACCGTCTAGTGCTTCAGTTTAAATACCGAGTGAGTTCACTGATATGGTCCCAAGAGAAATGAAATCATAAACTGAGCTGTCAATAAAAACAGCACTGAATCTGGTCTGACATTTTGGTTTTACACCTATTCATGAGTGTTCAGACAACTGCCAAATATTCACTAAGGCATGCAAATTCCTAAAGTGCCATAGATTTAAGCACAATTTTATCCAAAAATTCATAATGGAAGAGTGTCTGCCATTCTTCTGATCTAAAAAATTCAGTCTTTCAACAGAGCAACGATACCGTATGATTTAGGAAATCAGCTACACAAAAAGAATAATACGTTTCTAAAAAAGACATCCCTTAAATTGAAAATGATTCATACAAACTACCAAACAGTAACAGATTTTATTCCAAGACGAGGATGGATTTGTGTGACCTGCTACCCAAAAAGGCCAAGTTATTAAATACTGGACCATATTTTCAGCTAGCATAGCTCCATTGACTTTAATACTGTTGTCTTCAATAGAGCTACAGCTGCTGAGTATATGGCCTGGTCCATTATACATTACAAATATCTGGACTCTCTAGTCTTTACATGCACAGTTGGAAAACTTTGGTAATATGGATGAAAGTTATTCCTGAAAGACAGTTTATTTAAGATTGTTAATGTTATCTTCAGTTATGTTTCCAGTATATGGGTCCATAAAAGCCAAACCCAGTGAAAAAGCTATGCAAAGATAAAACTTGCTAAAGCAGTGATTTGATAATGTGATCAGCTGATCACAGAAAGAAATTACAGCTGCAGTGAAACAAACAGCACAAAACAATCATACTCTGGCAAGATTTTAGCAGTTCACTGACCTATCAGCTGCTCTTTGTGCTTTTCCTTCAGAGTTGGGGAATGAAGCAATTTTATTCCTTGCAAAAATCTCTTGGATTCTATGTGGTTGTCACCTGAGTATGTGTACTAGTGAAAGTATCTGAGAAGTTGGACTGAGCTAGTATTGGATCACCTAGCATATGCTCTTACTAGATGAGGACTGTCTCCTGTAGTATATTTCTAGGTGCTTGCTCCTATGCCCATTGAAGTAAATGAGTGTCTACCTAAAGCCTAGTAGAGTTAATTAAAAAAGTTAAATCCGTTGGTCATTCTCCCTTGAAATTACTCACGTGACCTTCCAATACTACTTGTGAGAGTCTATTCAAGACTGCAATAGATCTGTTAAAATATTTTCCCATTAGTAATCCTCAATTATCTTTTTTTTCATCTAATTGCAGTCAGAGGCAAATTAGCAAAATATGTTCTGCAAATATTTGGTCAGATTTTTAAATGAGTTCACTCTGATTTATTTTTGCCCATTTTGTGTTCATTCATCAGTTAAGCTAGTGAACAACTTCAGGGGCAAAAACATTCACTGGGGGAGCGGGAAGCAACAAGAGCATGCCAAAGCTCATCCTTTATGGAATGGTAAAAATACAGGGCAGCCTTCTCTGCTGATGCTTTTAGAGGCACCAGCTTGCCTACTTCCCCCTCCCTTGCAATGCTCAGGTATGGATGGCAGGCCTGCTCTCTCCTCTGTGTCTCCTGGGACATTGCCTCCTTCTACCTGACAGTTCCACAGGAGCCTCTCTATTTCTCTCACATTGGGGATGTGGGGTGTAAAAAAGAGTGATTCAGATATGTACATATATTAATTGGGACTCAGGAGTCAAGTTTTGCACAAATTTAGCCCCTTAAATGCCTACCTTAACTCTTTCATTACAATAATTAATGTTAAAGTCTTTTGGCTGATACTGGCTGGAGACTGGATACTATTTTTAGATCTTTCTGCCTGGCTTGATTCCCCCCAATATGTTCTGGTGATTCTGTTCAGGTGTCTATTTCTTGCATTGGTAGCCTAATGAAAGATGATGCAAGAAGGCTGACACCAGATTGGAACAAACAAATCAATCAGCACATTTACTGTCAGCTGCATTGATATGCCACTTGCCTGTGCAGACATCTGACTAACTTAAGCCCACTTGAGCTTAAAACTCAGCAAAGAAGAAAACATCAGATTGCATCTGATGAAGTGAGCTGTAGCTCACGAAAGCTCATGCTCAAATAAATTGGTTAGTCTCTAAGGTGCCACAAGTACTCCTTTTCTTTTTTCAGATTGAGTGGTTTGTTAACAAGCCATCCCGGAATAATGAAAGCTCACAGCAAAGGAGGGCTAAATAGCCTGCATCAGACACTATTCCTGCACACTGTATTGCTCCTCCAGACCCTACATTTGGGGTGTGCTCAGCTTTTGGCTTGAGGCCCAGCTCTCACTTAAAATTTTAAAACTTTGTTGGGCTGCTCAGCAACAAAAACATAGTATCACTGAAGACATAAACACTCTGTTTAAATGTACATATTTCATTCTGGGATGTTGCTTGGCTTTACCTCCCTAAAAAGGAATGGAAAGTTAGAAGGCTGAACAGATTTGTGTCTGTTAACAAGAAATTTGTTAGCACACAAATTTAATTAGGTTTTCCTCCCATGGTTACTTAATATACACAGGGCAGCTATACTGAATTGCCTTTCCTGTAAGGGGTTAATCAGTTCAATTAACCTATTTGGCACCTGACCAGAAGGACCAATGGAGAAAGAAGATACTTTCAAATCTGGGGGGAGGTTTTGTTTGTGCTCTTCATTTGTTCCCTCCCTTGGGGAAAGGGATCAGGCAGGAAAAAACATCTCCTAAAAACCTGCCTGAAATGAGCATCTAAGATTACAAAAATTGTAAGTAAAACAAGGAAATGCGTTAAATTATCTTTTGTTTTAGCTTGTGAATTTTCCCTATGCTAAAAGATAATTTCATTCCTGTTTTGTAACTGGGAAGCAGAGTCAGAGGGGAATCCTCTTGTGTTTTAAACCTTTTTATTTACCCTGTAAAGTTATCTTCCATCTTGATCTTGCAGGTGTGATTTTTTTTTTTTTAAAATAAAATTCTTCTAAGAATCTGATTTTTGGTGTCCTAAAAACCAAGGGGGTTGGTTTGTGCTCACATTGTAACCAATTGCTTAGTATATAATTCTTAAAAAGGAGTACTTGTGGCACATTAGAGACTAACCATCCGATGAAGTGAGCTGTAGCTCACAAAAGCTTATGCTCAGATAAATTGGTTAGTCTCTAAGGTGCCACAAGCACTCCTTTTCTTTTGGCGAATACAGACGAACACAGCTGTTACTCTGAAACCTATATAATTCTTAAGCCTCCCCAGGAAAGGGGGTGAAGAGGCTTGGGGGAATATTTTGGGAAAATAGGCACTCCAAGTGGTCCGTTTCCTGAATTTTTGTCTAAATCACTTGGTGGAAGCAATACCATCTGAGGACAAGGAAAGGGTTTGTGCCTTGGGGAAGTTTTTAATCTAAGCTGGTAGAAATAAGTTTAGGGGGTCTTTCATGCCAGTCCCCACATCTCTACCCCAGAGTTCAGAGTGGGAAGGGAACCCTGACAAAGCTGCACTAGGATCACAGTCAATAAAAATACTTTCCTTAAAGAGGAAAGGGACTTTATGCCTAAGTAACAGTATTGCCTCTGTACAGAGTATGGAAAATGCATGGTCTCTCTGCTCCCTCTGCTGGCTCAGTGTGAGAGCTGTAAGGGAAATTTGAGAACACAAACTTATTACTGTACTTTCCATACATTATAACTAACTCTCCTGCACAAGTTTTTTACACTAGTCTGAAATGACACTCTAAATTCAACTCCAAACACTTGCTTTATTTAATTCTGGGTGATGTATCAGTGGACTGAACAGTCTGATTAATAGGAAAGTGTTTAACAAAGCAGCTAAGGAAATGCATATCCACGCCATGGCTGGCTAGAAGACAGTGTGGTGCTCTGCTGAAATTAGCATCAAATTCAGTACCTCCAAAATAAGTCATTCAGGAAATATTTTGAGAGGGGTTCTAATTAATCTGATTAATGGAGGAAATCTAAAGGACAGGTTTGCTCGTGTACACATGGCAAATTATGTTGGCAAAAAAATAAAATAAGCTTTTGTTTCATGACTGTGTCCTCCATATTTTTTCCTCACTTATAACTGATAGTTCCTTGCAAGTCCTGCTGTGTCTCAGAAGAAGTCTCAAAGATAGATGCCACAAGTAATTTATAAGTAAATATTTACCTGCCCTAAGAGGTGGGAAAATAGTAAGAAAAGTAGATTTGTAAGACACCATAGACTCCTGAAAACAGATTCCCAGCTTGGACAAGGAAAGGAATCCCCAGTATAATCTGTCCTATGTACCATGGTTCAGGGAAAGCAGCTGGCTGGGAAACCTTCTGCCTGGAACCAGCGTAAACTGAGAAAGCTAAAACCCCTCCCCTGTGACTGACAGCTCTGGTTCTACTTCCCCAACAGTAGAGCAGGGGGAAACACAATTCTCTGTTTATAAAAGTAGGTGGAAGTCAATGATTTTTATATTACTAAAAGACCATGCTGCTGGCTTCACAAGATTAACTTTATATTGGGACAATTGACTGAATAAGCTTATGGATAAAATAACATGAAGTCACCTAGTTTCATAGAAACATGACAGCATTGGCATTAGGAAGTCATTCTTAACATTTCCATAAATTTTGTATAGTCTCCAGGGTTAGGCTAGATCTAAATATTTATTACATTTCATAAAGCAACCTATGTCCTCATTCACGCATAGTAGGTACCAATATGAAGGTTTAAGCACTTCAGCTGAGTTTTACATCTGAATGTAAAAGCCTTTTCCAGTGACCAGTACAGTAACCTCCATTCAACATAAACTATCTCCAAACTCATTTAAATGGCTACCCAGCTGTAACCAGCAAAATTAAATCGCCAAAAGGTATCTTTACTTTTCACAAAAAGCTAAAGAATCTTTGTCTTGTATGGGAAAAGGGGCATCAGCAAGTATAAGGACACGAAACCAAGAGCTTGTAGTTATGACAACATAGGCACCCCTCAGAATCCCTGAAGCCTCTCCTCACTATAGCTCTGCTTCAAGTTATTGCAAATCAGGGCTGTCAGCCACAAAATCTGACGTAACTTTTCAGATTCGGGGGTGTTTGGATTTAGTCCAATCATCACTGAAAACAAAAGTTGACATTTTACAGACAAAACTCTAGATGTTGACCAGTTCAACCTCCAATCCTGATCTCCTTTGCCACCAACTCTAGCCCTGACCCCATGCTCCTGAAGCTCCCTTCCACCACACCACTAGTTGTCCCAAAAAAACCTCTCTCCCCTACTTACTCCTACCACTCCAAATGAGCTCCAGCCAAAACAACACACCTCACCCATCCATTCATTCCCTTCTCACTTAGCTCCCACCAACCATGGTATTTGTATTCTACTCCCAAAGAAAATCATTTAGAAAATATGCAGAGAGGATTTGTACTAGTTTACTTCAAGACCGCCACTACATTAGAGTATGCATGAGGGTGCAGAGGTCCAAAACTGCTATTTAACATAAATCTGTAAAGTGATTTGAGGTAGTATTTTCAACTGTAGATCCTATTGCCTGTCTTCTACAACATGTAGAGCAGTGGTTCTCAAAGCCTGTCCGCCACTTGTGCAGGGAAAGCCCCTGGCGGGCCGGACCGGTTTGTTTACCTGCCACGTCCACAGGTTCTGCTGATCCCTTCCTGCAGCCCCCATTGGCCTGGAGCAGCAAACTGTGGCTGATTGGAGCCGCGATCAGCCAAACCTGCGGACGCAGCAGGTAAACAAACCAGTCCGGCCCGCGAGGGGCTTTCCCTGTACAAGTGGCGGACCGGCTTTGAGAACCACTGATGTAGAGGATTAATCATGGACTATTTACAAAAAAATCAGATAAACTTTAAAAAAAAAATATCAAGTGAGCATCAGCAATACTGCATGGATTTTTAAAAAGTCATGTTTGAGGTTAACATACAAATAGAAAGAACTTTTACTGTAAGGATTATTGGAATAAGATAGCTAGTGTGCATCATGACTTTAAACTTCAGTGCACATTCTACCCATGCTGCTTTTCATCCAGGGCCTAGAGATGGAAAAAGTAGTATTTTACATCCCAGGAACCTGCGGAACTCTTTAGATCAAAAGTTGCTGGTTGTCAGGATTGTGGATGAAGGTATAAGATTTAGGATAAGAGATGTGCTGCAGCCTCTAATTACCTTAATGGGTTCATTTTAGTATTAATTGCATCTCATTTTGGGTGGCTGCAATATATGTAAACTAAACTCTAAGGCACAGCCCACAGAATTAGCTAATTAGGATGCACCTAAAAGCTATGTGCTCTTGTAAGGACTCTAAATTTCCATTACTTCAGTAGAAACAATTTCAGGGCTAAACAAAACTAGGCTACTTGGATAGTGAAAACAAAGGACAATTCTCCAGAATGGAGC
Source organism: Lepidochelys kempii (assembly GCF_965140285.1). NCBI lineage: Eukaryota > Metazoa > Chordata > Testudines > Cheloniidae > Lepidochelys > Lepidochelys kempii. The sequence goes on from NC_136387.1 coordinate 29,671,048, forward strand.
ATTATCTTGTGCTGAAGAGGGTTCAGATTGGCAATTCAGAATTCTTGAAATAATCTTGAGCTAGTCTGCCAGTATAACAAGTGGGTGTTTAACTGAACTGAAAAGTCAGTCTGAGTAAGCACAGCCAGGATGTATCAATGTATAATACAGTCAAGTAGCAGTAAATTGTTTAGGAGTTTAGGGAACCAGTATAGGTTCCCAAGGTAAGAAGACAGCAATATAAGCTTTCACATCAAAACTATTGCCAGGGTTATACTTGTTGCATTGGATCTATTCTTCAAGGCTATCAGTGTAGGGCCATTTATGAGTTGTACATTTAAAAAATGGCAGCTACATCAAAATTTAGTTATACCATAAACTCATTTAATCTTTCCTTTACAGGTTTTCCTCTACAGGAAGAAGAGCTGGAGAGTTGGTCCCATCCTGTTCCCCTACTGTTAAGTTATATGCAACAGTACAAAGTATATCCATTACAACAGCAATTTGTGATGCTATGCATTGACTAACAAAGGAGCACAAAGAAAAGGAACAATGGAGACACAACGGAACAATCTGGAGTTATTTATTAGGAAAAGTAAGACAAAGTACTGCTTCAACATTCATACTGAACAAAACCAGAAAAATACACTACAAAAAAGTAGGTCCATCATACTGAAGTTGGCTTATGGCAATACAGTACAAAGTAGTAAATTAAATCCAAACTTCATTTATGCAAGCAAGCAGTAAAGAGTTGAATACAGTTTTGATGGGGATGGATTACACTGTAGGCACAAACGATTTGGCCACAATGAAAATACTTAATTACATTATATCTATTCTGTACATTCAATAATGAGCAGCTATAAAATGAAAAAATAAATTAAACAATTTACAAGAGATGTACTACAGTTTACATAAATTTAATAAAGTTAATACAAATTTGCAGCACATTGTACTTTTTACATCATATCTTCAGTGTCAGAACAGTAAACAAATAAGCTCAGATATAAGTACAATATAATAGAATAAGGCAACTTAACTGAAATGGCTCTTATGGAGAACACGTGGGTTTGGAGTTTATTGATTTACTATCCCTTTTGCTAAGGAACTAAACTCTGAATGTATGATTTGGTCACTAGAAGGCCTACAACTGGTAAGAAAATTGCCTAGCAATTAAGAGAGAAAATACACATGGTTAAAATGACAAATGTAAAAACAGATGGTGCTGACTATCAGAAGACAACTTTTTGCTTATGTCCCATCTCAGTCCGAACACCAAAGTAACGCAAATTTTCAGGTTCTTGGTACTGCAAATTTAATTTTTTTTTCCAAACATCCTCACTCCCTACAAAAATCTGTGTTTAAATGAGTCTTTTGTAACGTTCAAGCTGAAACCAATGTAACCACTTAAAGGCTTTGTATTTACAAAGGTCTAAAATATCCATGCTGAAGGAATTGTGAAATTTGAACAGATTAAAGTTTATTACTGCAGATTAACAATTCAGAAATCCTATTTCAGTTTATTTTATGGATAGGACTACTTAACAAGTTACATCTTTAAAATGAACTTTAATTAAATATTCACAATTTTTAAAAGTGATTAATACTAATAGTAATGGTTGTACTTTTTGAAATGCTAACACAGAAGGACACGGTGAGCCCCCAGTAGTTGGTACTAAAACTTTGTCTACTCTAAACAGCTTTAATGATAAAACCATGGGAAAGTATAAGTTTAACATCTAAAGCTAGTTTTAAAACTGAAATTCTAGAAATGAAAAGTGATCCATGTCATAAAATTCACAAATTGAATGTAATCAGCTTTACAGAAAGCCAGCCCCATGAATGGCTCTTGACCTTAATGAATTTCAATCCAAATATATAAAAAAGGAAGCTTGACATAAGGCCGTGAGAAATCTTTGCAATTTGACAAATTTCAGATCTGTCAAAAGGACCAGGCCATAAATATTAATTCTATTTACAACTTTTGATTCTAAATTTTTCAAATGATTTAGCACCAGCAGCAATATGCAAAGTAGCACTATTGTTTTCCCCATTTGCATGTCGTTTTTAAAAAAGTCTTGGGGCCAAATGTTTCACTGCTGCTAAAAGTAGCTCCCATTTAAACCAACAGGCTACTTAGCAACTAAGACAAGCAGGATTTGGCAATCAGTTATACAGTATTCTATACATGTCAGATCTAAGCAGGTAAACTCAGCTTGGAAAACAGGCTTGGTTACAAACTTTATCTTCAAGTCTTCTTTAAAGGTATTATTACATTTTATAATACTGGTAACAATATTTGGAATATATTAACAAGAAAAGCCAGATATATCTGATCAAGAGGGTTTAGTAATATGCACTTAAGTGTTTTGTGGAATATAAGTGGGGAATTATTGCACCACACTGTGAGAAGGCATCTTAGTGCCCTGCCATTCGCTCCATATTAAACACAAACTTCCATAAACTTGATTAAGTTTTTGCAGATAATTAACCCACCAACTCTATTCTTAATGAGCTGAAAATTCCCTGTGCCACTGTGCCTTAGCCTGAAGGGGAAGGATTATCTCAAAATGTAACTTCAACTGTATTTATCAGACATGCTTGCCGACATATTACGGTAAAATACACAGCTAGCGTTATCAATACTTAAGTATGACTCAGTATTGTGTGTAAATTCCTTAATCCAAACAAAACCCAACAACTCTACACATTGCAGGTTTTCTAAATACACGTATGTGGGAAAGATGGAGAAACCTCTGTTTCATAAGGCAAACATGAACATAAGAAATAGCCAGCTTCACTGCATGTTCCATTAGATGCTGGGGAAAGTGGGTTACACCTATTTAGCTGCACTGGTTCAACCTCATTATTTCTGTTTTGCTTGAACTGATCAGTAACAAGACCATCTTGTCTCCAATTCTGTTATGAACTAATCTAATCTGTCTCCTTAGGATACCAACAATTCATTTACAGAGTTTTTATAATAAATGAGATATTTACAAAAACAGTAAAGGCATGAAAGAAAGATTATACAACGAATAAACATAAGAATATACTGATTAGTCTTTAAAGAGCACAACTTTGCTCTAAGTGCAAGCACCTTGAAATACTTTCAAATGTTAAACTCCCACAGCTATCCTAAAACATTAGGAAATATAAGTTATTGCCACAGTTATTTGGAATGGGACAGTTTCTTAAAAAAAAAAAAAAAACACTTCCAAAAATGTGGTGCTTTACTAAATATCTACACTGGTTCAGGTAGAATATAAAAAATTGTAATATAACAAAGGCCGTTTATTCTCCTCACACTAAAAAGGCAAGGAATACCTTACATGTATATACAAGATGTGTGCTACCAACCACCTGAATGCAATAGGAATAGAACCTCTCAATACAACTAATATGCAGGCAAAAGTATTACTGAAGAACCAGAATTATTAAGCATTTCTTATATATCCCTTGAAAATGGGTAACACAGCCTGGCCTTTAACTCTCTTAATACCAAAAATTTAAATAGCATTAGGAAGTACTGCATGAAGCGTCAATACCACGTAAGTGCTTTGTTGCTGGATGTATGTCACTGCAAGCAAAACACTCTTAATGACGAAAAAGGGGAAACTGAGCTGTTCAGAGCCTTTACAGTCCCAGATTCTAAATGGAATGATGCTTTATAGAAAAGATGTTTATACAAGTGGCAATACTATTAGATTCACAAAAAAAACTTAACAGAAAAATGTAATGCCAGTATTCTAGATTTGATCTTAAATTTAAAGGTCCAAACTATGTAGCAAAAAGGAGTTCCTTAAAGTGCGGTTACCTTAAGCACAACTAGAAAGGTGTTTGGAGTGGTTAGAGATTTGTTAGCCATACCAGCCAGTCCATGATATCTTCATATAAAAATGAAGCGTCTGATAAAGAAACGGCCTGTACTTGTGGAGCAAAAAGCAAGCATCATTGCAGAGAGACAACGTTCTGACATAATGCATGGACAAATCCAAATGGGAGGAAGGGGAGACAAAGTGGTAGGCATAAATACTCCAACAAAAGTAGACTAGCTTGCCATGAAGATGGGAGGCCAGAAAGCTCATACTGTCTTCTTGACTGGTCTAGCAGACCACCTAAAATGCTGATACACTTATTCTCCACGTCTACAGTAAACAGTCTGGGGTGACGAAAGTATTACTGGTGCCAAGAATGCTCTTACATCAAATTGCAGTGCCAGCAAAACTAACATCGTTGGCACCATATGAGAAATGAAAGGCACTCGTCTGGCTTGATTTGAGACTGGCTACATTCAGAATGAGCTTTGCCTTTTTCTTTCAAGGGAAAAACCTCTACTTGAAGGAAGTGGTTCCCTGTTTGAGAATTCAGCAGTAGTCATGAGGATCCACAAGCTTGCACAGAAAGTTGTTGCACTTCATCTGCTATAACATGTGACAGCTTGTCTGAGTTGAGACAAAGGAATGTCAAATGTGAAGGTAAAAGCATAGAAGATAAGAAAGAAGTGAACCTACATCAGCGATTCACTCTAAAGGAAGTGAGCCTTTTAGCCCTGGCAAGGTTCTTTTGGTCTATATACAAAGGTCTAGATGAAGAAATTTAAAGCTACTTTCATTTGTACTTGCCATGCTTAGTGACTCCACTAAAGGTACAATCAATCTTTGGATCGGATGACAAAAGGCTGTGTTTGTAAGTTTTTGAAAAAAATAACCAAATAAACCTCAGCAACTGTGCCTGAACACTCTCCAGCAAAAAAACCCTCTATTAGGATGGATCTCAAGCGGTGCAGAGGAGGGCTACAAGGCTTTGCTGGTAGTCTCTGGGGAGAATGGGGAGGGGGGGGGTTTTAAGAACAACCACCAACCAACTTACGCTGAAGGAACTAAAAAAGGCGAGACAGACTTTTTCCGAAGTTGAAGGCAAGAAATATATAAAGGTAGGACATGCATCTTATTTCTCATGAGGAATACTAATAGCATATATGCAATACAGCTATTCAAGAATTACTTATGAATTTATTCCTGTGTCCATGTTAACTTCAAAAATTTATCATAGGCTACATCAAATTAATATTTCTTGAATTTATGAAGGTCATTTCTCTCAGACTGTCTTGCTAGGGAACTGGAAAAATAAGATTTTAGCTAAACTTACTTTCAATATCTTCAGGTCAAAATATACAACGTACTTCTAAATACTGCTTCAAAAGCAACTCTCAGTTTATGCTCCAGTAGTACAGGATGTATATGGAAGAAGTAATCTATGGCAATGGATATGGACTAGCTAAAGTGTTTCTTGCCAAATTGCATGACATGATGCTGAAGTACTAAGTCTTCCATCCCTCAGGAAAGGCAAGCATTTGGTGTGTGAAACTTTGTACGAAGCTAATACAACCTGCAGAAAAATGAGTTTTCAAATAATCTCTCTGTGAAAAGTTCATAGAAGAAACAAGTCTAAATTACTTCTTCCTACTACAGGCTGTTAATGCAAACTAACTAAGCTACTTGCTTATAAACTCAGTCATGGTAAAACCTCTAGCAACTTTCATAAAGGCACATTTTACCCAAGCTGTACCAACTTGCTTCATAGATTGTTGCTGCCTTCGCTCAATGATATAAGCATAGTTCTAGAAATGATTCTATCTTTCCAGACTGAAGCCTCAATTTAAAAGTCTTCACAATGGAAATTTAACTTAGGTACTCAGCAGCAATGACAAACTATATTTGCTCCAGACATTGCTCTGGGTGGAATGAAATGGCCTCCCATCTCACCCCTATAAAAGTCACTGCACTTCAGGACCTTAGGAAATTTTATGGAGTTCAGCTAAAAAAAACAAACAAACAAAAAAAAAAAAAACCCCCCCAGAAAGAGTATTTTCTACTTACTATTTTCAGTCCCCTCTATGCACATTATGTGGAAAGGTAATGTGGCTAAAAAGTTGCTGCTGTAATGCAACATAGCAATGTTCTGGAATACTTACTCATTTACTTGATTTAGAGTCATATCCATTTAAATAACATGTTTAATTCCAACATATCAATGAATTCTAATCAGATATATAGCTTTGAAAGCATCCACAGGAAATACTTAACATTAATTTACTTCCTGCAAAATTGGGTATTTCTTCTGAGGTACACTAAATACACTGACATACATAGCTGGCTTGACTTCTGACATAGTCTTTCTGGTCTAAAGCCTTTATCTCCTGGCTGCAGCAACACTTACCACAGTAAAACAACTACTGTAAAATTTAAAATAGTCTGAGAACATAGTATGTAGACAAAACAAAGACTAGTCTCAGAATATGCAGTTTATCCCAAGGCCACAGTTTGCAATAATGGGAATTGTTTAACAAAGTGTACTAAACACTGGTCCTTTTGACTCTGCAATACAAACTCTGGAGCTACAAAAACAAACTTTCAATTCCAAACAAGATCAATTAAAATCATCAACATAAATTTGACACTGACTTATTAGAAGTGAAATATCTTGTTTACGATTAATGAAATGAAGGACTGAATGTTTTCAAATCGGTAGAGCAGGGATGGAATTTGTACAAGCATCCTCACAAAGATATGCCAAAGCAACAGAATTCCAAGCTGTAATACTATTATTTTAGTCCCAGGCCTCTTTTGGGTAAATACACTCTGCCGGTTTTGTGGTGACTTTCACAAGTAGAGGAGAATGAAATCAAAATGTTGTGAATGTAAGGTCATGGAATTTTGCATGTCAGATACCTTTTCTAAAGGCTTGCTGTTCCTTGAATCATGAACCTAATCCAAAGGGATCTTCTCAAAATACGATATCTACCTTTCGATAAATGAATTGAACAAATGTAAAGCTTCACAAGAGTACAGATATGTGGAAATGCAGCAGTAGCTGACCTTATCTGTATTTTTACTTAGTATATTTGCAAAAAAAATTAGATATTTTCCCATTAGACCTCAAAATTCTGCAATTACTGGAACATATTAAGTGCTTTAACACTTTATGCTATCCTTATATTGTGAAATAATCTTCTACACTACATAGCTTTGCTTTCTGTTGATGGCACTTTGGTGTTTTCAGGTCAATTGTCTTAAACATACAATTCTGCTCTTAGTACAGTGCAATAATGAGACAAAAAACAAACTCATAAAATAAACCATTTTCACCAGATTATCTACAAAAGATATTTGCTTAGCACTAAAGCTTCATGTTTAAGTCCACACTATTGTAAATGATGGACACTTAAAAGGGCTGGAATTCTTTCTTTTGGAAGCTTGTTTTTCAGAGGATGTATTGCATATTAGAAGTTCAAAACTGGCTACAAGCACTGGAGATCATAAGGCAAAACCCACAGGTATTTCACTTAAAAATGCCTTACACAGCAAGATCCCACTTTCTTAATATGGTAACATCCAGCAGTTTACCACTTAAATTTAAAAACAACTGCAGCAAAACTGCTGCTTTTTTTCCTTTGGTTCCCGTTGACTTAAACAATGTAGTAATAATGCCATCCAGGTGGAAAACAATTCAGCGTAGCGGCATCTGGTACTTCAGCTGAAATTCGGCAATCCAAGAAGAGCACCGACAGCGCCAAAATATCCCTGTTTAAAAAAAAAAAACAAAACCACACACACACACAAAAAAGCTGTCATTCCAAGTTTCAACCACCACATTAAAATTCAGCATTCAGAAAAACCTTTTTTAGCCACAGAAGAGTACTTGGAAGGCTCACACTAAGTATGAAGAATAACGTACATTTGTAATATACTGCCTTTTATCTGAAGTACTCAAAACTTTACGAATTTAAATACTTTTTTTTTTTAATAGCTAACATTCCCTGGTTAAGTTTTTTCCCTCCACTAAAGCCTATATATTACTAAAAACTATTAAATTTTTTCATTTGTTTGTAAAAACAGCTAATGTATTTCTAAGGCCCATACCAGTGCTATCTGAACACATATACCAAAACCAAAAGGCTTTTCAGAAGAGCCTATAGAGATATAGCTGACCTTTGAACTTCAATATCCACATGGACATTACCTCTGAGGCAGTAGTTCAGCACTTATCTCAACTCTTCACCTTAAGTTTCTCAAAGGTATTCTTCAGTCCTGAACAGAGCCAGCTATACTTTGGACTGGACCTTGAGGCTGCATGTGGACAAACACAAGAACCACCTCTCTATCCCTGGACCACTTCATAACCAAGGTAGAAGCAAGAATTTTTTCCCTATGCAAGACAAAATGACCACCATCATGGTCCCCCAAAATCAAACCTTAAAATCTAACCAAAAAAAGTGCAAGGATAGCACTAGCAAGGAATTTCAACCATTCACTACTGAGAAAAGAGAAAACCTTTTGAAGTGATAAACACCCATTTTTTCATGGTCTGTGTGTATAAAAACATCCTCACTGCATTTTCCACTTTTATGCATCCGATGAAGTGAGCTGTAGCTCACGAAAGCTTATGCTCAAATAAATTGGTTAGTCTCTAAGGTGCCACAAGTACTCCTTTTCTTTTTGTAGTTTTATAGAAATTCTATCAATTTTTTTTCAGTCTTCTGGCAGAGAGGCAACAACTTCACACCCTGCTAATGTTGGATCATATTAAAGAAGTTCTGTATTAAAATCACAAATGAGTTTGTTTCCCCATAGTTTAAATTCCAGGGTATTACTAATTAAGAGGTCTCTTGGTTTTTGGTACTGCTTCTCTCCCTCTATGTGTGAAACTTGCAAGCTGCTAATTGTGTTAATACTTTCTAAGACAGAGTCTGCTCTCAAAGCAATTCTTTGTAACGACAACTACTCACACAGAGAGAGACTCAAAGCAATACTCTGTAACAATAGAAACAGCACTCAGAGACTGCCCGCCCTTTCGTTGTATTCATCTCGCTTTGTTAACAATTGCGATTAAAATAGAGATAGAGGATGTATGTGGATGGATGCTTGGTGTGGATAATAACTGAATGATCAGGGAGGTGCCAGCCTAAGAATTCAGTGTCCATCAGCTGAAGAAGGCGTCAAGTGGAAATAACCAGAGGACACCCGGAGGGCAGACTGGAATCCAGCCTCAAGAATGGGAGAACCAAAGAACAAGGTAACATCTGGCAGCACAGAGCCATCAGGAATGTGACATCTGCTGATTGATTCAGCAACAGCATGATGAAGCAATTCCCATAGACTGGCATAGGAAGAAATTCCTATAAAAATGGACTCTAGAAAGTGAGAACTTTGGGGTCTGATTTTGCAAACCAACTTCCAGAAGCATCAGATGAGCATCTGACAAGGTCCTGCTCCCTCCTCATGCCCAGGCCACCTGGCCAGTGGCTTGGCATGAGCAACTGTAAGGCTGGTAACTATGATAACAACCTTGCAGAACCTGTGTGTGTGTGTGTTTGTAGGAATGAATGTGTGAATATATATGAGACTGAATGGAATGTTATAGCTATAACTGTGATTAACTAACTATAACTATGATTCTTTCTGTATTCACAATAAATGTGGTATTTTGCCTTTTCCCCTTTAATAAGATCCTGCTGGTTTTTATTTTATTGGTATAACACTAAGCATAAATCACTTAAATTCTGACTGTCTGCATTCAACCCCAGAACATATCCTCTCCTAGTAGGAGAAATTAGCTTACGTCAGCAGAGGCCAACTCAACCAGGTTAGCCTCTGACCACCAAAAAAAGTAGACAAATGCCTCCAAGAATTTGGACCGTTCACTGTAAGTATCAGTTGTGGAAGAATTAGAACTCAGGGCGGCTCCTAACCTTTCAAGATATAAAAGCAAGCTAATCAAGATCAGCAAAAATACACAATGGCACTTTGAGTTGCCAGCATCCTATATCCCTCAGGTGGGCTTCAGGCTTCAGCAAGGTACTAGTAGGTAATATTCCACCCATAGATAAGGAAAGAATATCCACATTCGTTCTGTTGGACCTCTCTGCAGCAGTTGGTGACATTAAACAAATATCCCTGAATTGTCCCCAAGGACAAACAGGATGAAAGGAAATCCTGAAGTCCTTCTTCTGGGGACCCCCCTCCCCCCCACTTCAGACTGAACTTAGAGAACTGATATAGGTAGCTATTTCTGAGCATTACCTATAGAGTCCCAAAATACCAGATTCTAACCCCACTTGAAATAGATTACATAAGAAACTGTTTGGAGAATGGTTGAGACAATCCGAGTTGAAGTGCCTGTGATATGTAGAGTACACCCAGATTACACATCTTCCCGAATTTTCAACACCTCACTGAAACAACACCTGGATTAAAAGATTTGTTAAAGTTCATCCCTCAAAAACTGATATGATGCAGGTTGAAAAAGGGAAGCACTGCAATTGAACCTTATTCCCCTTACATCTTCAACTCCTGAGAGCATTTGCCCTCAAATTAAGATAGTCCATCACCATTTGAATCCCTCTAAATGCAAGTAGCTCCGGTGGCAAAATGCCTATTTAATTTAACTGACCAGAAGACTGTCCCATTTGAATAAGAGACAGACCTGGCCACTCTGATTTATGTATTAATTCCTAGGTAGGTTTCAGTAACTGAAACCGTGTGGCTGACGCCAGATACCCTGAAATGCTTCATCTGGGAGAAAGCAAAGCAAAACATATTCTGAAGCCTTCCTCTGTGTTTGTATCCCATTCAAAGTCTTCAGATTGGAGTGGCACGAGCTACTGCTCCCCCTCCATAATTGTGATATGCTGTAATAGCTGTTCCATCAGAACAATGTAATGGTCCACCCACTGGATGTGGCTTATTAATACAGAAGATAGAAATAGACTCCAGAATTCATTGATGCAAGAAAACCACAAAATTAACTCTTTCACAAATAAAGTCAAAATCCATTCCTTTGACTTATCAACCACCTATTTCTCTATAGGCCAGGAAGAATAACACAAAAGTGATACTACTGTGAGTTTTATAAATATTTGCAAGGTGACTGGATACTACAGTTATGGGGTCATTTAAAATAGGTATTGTGGATTAAGGATAAGGCAAAACACATACGTACATGTAAGTGTCCTTCGCTTACCTCATGTTCTAGGAACAAGGCCTTCAGCTGGCCTTTTGACCAGTAATCCAGTGCATATGCAAGAAGCTTCATTGACAAAGTGTTCACACGCAAAAAGTTACCAACAAAGACAACTCTGTTTATCTTCTAAAAAAGGAAAGAAAACAGTATGAGCGTTATGACAAGTTTCCTCACTATCCAGTGTGGCTTTAAAAAGCTAGGATCAGAAGAAAAGAGGTTGTCACAAAAAGATTTAAATATTGAATGCTTCACAGTAGAGAGGAAGAGTACAGACCCTTAAAACAAAAGATTGAGACTTACAGAAAAACTGTAGTAATGTCATTTGAAAAATACCTAAGTGAGGATTTCAAACCACTGAAATAGCCTAACTAAAAGTCCAGCTAAATCAAACATACTTATTCTTGGTAGAGCAAGACTTAATGCCTTCATAGCCCTGTACAATGCTGCTTGATCCATATGCAACAAGGCAGCACTGTAAAGAAGCCGAAGACAATGAGAGAGTTCAGATGTTCATTTCTTCAGCTGTTAATGAATGCATGGTATAAGTTAATTAGAAGTGAGACGTCAGAGTTCACATTTAATATGCACTTTTAATTTAGTGTTTAAAAATGCTTTAAAAATTTTTACTGCATTTTCCAGTTATGGGGACATTTAAGTTGAAAATAAAACTGACACTCTGATGGCAAGAATAAGCTCCAATAACTGAAGGCATCTGAGAAGTATATAAACACACAAGCATGCTTTACTAAAGTTTAACAAATGACTGATGTGAATATTCACATCCAAATTGTTCCAGAAACTTGTGCAGCAGGACCACCCACTGACTATACTCAAAGAACTGACACTTGTCTGCTCCTCCCACACTTTTATCTTGACAAGTTCATAATTTAAAAAGGTACAGAAATGCAGTTAAAGCACCCAAACAACCTTAATTCTGCTCAACAATGATGTGCAGGAAAAATAAAATCTACATTTCTCTACTATGTTAATCTCTGACCACAGACTGTTTTAATTAAAAATATTACGGTAATTACAGAGTGTTAATACTGGACAGAGATAGGAAAAATCTAAATACAATTAAGGTTGATTTTGATGCCTCAGCTATTTATTCCCTTACCTTAAGGTATAATAACTTGACATTCCTAGGTTTCAGAGTAACAGCCGTGTTAGTCTGTATTCGCAAAAAGGAGTACTTGTGGCACCTTAGAGACTAACCAATTTATTTGAGCATAAGCTTTCGTGAGCTACAGCTCAATTCATCGGATGCATACTCTGAATCGTATGCATCCGATAAAATGAGCTGTAGCTCACGAAAGCTTATGCTCAAATAAATTGGTTAGTCTCTAAGGTGCCACAAGTACTCCTTTTCTTTTTGACATTCCTAGGTTCACTATGCTTGGTTGTAGGATAATGACAACATTCCTGTAATGCACTTTATCATTAAATTACTGGTATGTACTCTCAACCTTATCCTCTTCATAGATTATACTAGGGCTTGGGGAAAAAAACCCAAAAGCTTACTAGACAGACACAGATATGAAAGAAGAGGGAAGGCGATCGCGAACTGTGATGTCAAACATAGAATCCAAATGCAAAATCCATCCTGCCCACCTCGCAGGAGGAAAGTAAACGTGCTGGGATTTCTAACAGTGCTGTCCTGGACGACTCCAAGCAGGGTCCATATTTCACACAGGCTTCTGGCTAGTAGGTGACTATTTAGGAATCTCCATCTCTAGCTCAGTTGCTGGAAGCTAGAAAAAGCTTTCTCCTCATCCAGAGCTCGCTGGCAAGGGGAGATGGGTTTCCGCTACTCTATACCTCAGCTGCCACATTTGGTCCTTTTATTACTAGTTCAGCGTCTTCCTGTGTTGATCAAAGCTTCTTGGCTGCCCACTGCTGTACGGAGCTTTAAGTAGCCATAATGAAAATGAACCTCAGGTTTATTCTGATGCTATCTGGCAAAGTTCTGAGAAGCAGGAGAGGTGATGGAACTATTTTTATGCAGACTCAGGAAGAGAACATCAATTTCACATAAATTGACGTTTCAAATATTAATTTGGAAATAATTAGAAGCATAACTTAAAAACAAAGCCTTTTCACCACCTCTGTTAATCAGAAAAAACGTTTTATTTGCCATTACAAAGTGAATTCTCAAGCCTCATGAACCTTCCCAAAGGTACTAAAAGTATTCTGACCCGATGTCAAGTTAACAGAATCAAACTGCCTCAGCTAGGAATTTGATAAAGGACTTGAAATGAAAAGTGTTTTATAACAGTAGTCCTCCCAATGACTGAAAGCAACCACACAACCCATATGAAATTTTCTGATTCCCCTCCCCCACCTCATCCTCCAACTAAAATAGTTTACCTCATTTACCGCACACATCCGTGCTATAGACCCAATGTTATTGGTGATTGTAACCAGTGTAGCTCTAGCCAGGTCTTCTTTACTAACAGATTCTCTCTTCTCTTTGTAGATCATATTCCCAAAACTGGAGAGAGAAAAAACAATACAAAGTGAAACATTTGTCTTCAACAAGTTTAGAGTACAGTTTCCATGCTGTAGTGGAAATTACATCTTCTGTTTATCCTCAGTCTTAATTGAACCAATTTTCAAATGCTCACTGAATACAGTAATTTGACCACCAAGATTGTGGAGGGTTATGTACCTGCATCCATTCCTTAAAAAGAAATATACTTCCTCCAAACATTTTAAGACCCTATGAGTTAAATCTGATTATCCTACAGAATTCCATGAAGGAACAGCTTAAATCTCAGCTAAACAAGATTAGTCCACAGCACTAGCCAGAACAAGTAAAGGTAATTCTGAGCCCTGACTGATGTATTCTGCAGATTCCGAAAAGTCAGCCTCGCTTCTTCACAAAACAAAACTATTTTGCTCCATTCTTGCCTTTAGGTGCCATCGAGAAAAAGATAACCAAACACAAAAATTTCAAGTATAATAAAATAGCCCTGGGGATTTAAAGTGACTACGTAATCATAAGAATCATACAAGTTTATTGATGCTGCCACAATTCTAGTTTTCCTGGGGCTGAGGAATTCTGTCCTGCCGCTGGCTCTATATAAAGCAAGCAACTTCAGCTCATATCTCTTTATTCAGTATTTTGCCTAATCACAGCTTGTGGTCTTTTTCTGGCTGAAGACATAAGAACTCTCACCCTGTTCATATGGAGTGGCTGAAGCAAAGCAGGGGGAACATGGAATTAACAGCACTGTTTCCCATCCAAAGCCCCTCTGAAATTAAAGCCACTAGTTGTTTCAGAAGGAGGAAAAAAGTGAGTAGAGGTGGTATACAACAGACTCCAATTGAGGGCAAGTAAGAAAAATCTGAAGTAAGATCTCCCTGGGGAGGGACAGAATATATTTAAAGAAAAAGAAATGCAGTCATAGAAACAGTCATTCAATTTTTCACTTCCAGCAGGACTGATAAACCCATTATTTGTTCAGACTAAATGTTAGATTCAAGTTTATGTTATTCTCATTCTCCAGTTTCATCATTCCTCATTCCTGCTTCCAAGTACATGGATGCTGCTCCATTAGCCTCCAACTAATGAGCAAGCTGAACAGAGTAAAATATTAACCTTCTGCCATTGGAGGCCAGCCCAATTATCAAATATGCTGGTGACATAATTACCCGTCATCCTGAGACAGACCTAAGACTACCTTGCAATTATGAAATCTTGTGATAGGCTAGCAACTGTGTTTGACAGAAGCTAAGGAAATAATTGCAATATGAATGGCTGAATAATAAAATAGTCTATCTGAATGTTTAATAGAGGGAAGCTCTCTAGGTCGATCAAAAATAAATCAGGAGGACTACTTTTCATTCCAGTATTCAAATGCAGGACCTCAGCTCTTAGAGCTGACAAACAGCTGTAATTAATTTGTAGGAACCTAGAACTTTTAAAGTTGAAGACATGCCTCCATTGGTTCACACTTATTAGTGACAAGCAGATCTTTAAGAATAGCCAAAACTGTTGAACTATGACAGCTGTACTAGACTTGGTGGGTAAATTAAACCATCGACTACAGTAAGATCACCAAAAGTATTTTCCCAATTGAAGAGCTTTTCAACATTCATTAGACAGCAAATATAAAAATATAAGTATGCTCAAAACCATACTAATTCATCTGGTGCCTGTTGAATGTTTCTGAGATGCTGTATAAAACTGAAAACAGTGGTTAAATGAAAATCCTTTGCCTGGGTGCCTGGCTGGTTAACTTAAAAAGGTATCAAACTGAGGAAATAAAGCCCAGACAGGAAGAGCTGTTGTAAAATGGAGAAGAAAGCTGTCAGATTAAACAATGCTCTCAAAGATCCCAAACAGCCATTAAAAAGGTTTGACAAATATTTTCATTAATTTTTATTTCCTTTCTATGCCTGCTTGCCCTTTGAACTGTGAGTATTCTATGCAGGAACGTGTCTGTTTCTTTTAAATCTACACTTGATGCTGTTTTTTAGTTTTTCAGGAATAAAATATTACACAGAATGGGACTGCTATAGCTAGCTAATAATCAACTACTACTATCTGGTTTCAAAATGTTCAGAAAGGTTAGCTGTCTATATTTAAACACAAAAGTAACTGAATTGAAATAGTAAGACTGCAAAAACTGTTCTTCTAATAGATACTGAATACAGGTCTCTTTTTTAAAATCTTAACACCTCAGTCTTAAGAGACAAAAAAAGGTGATGCCTCCTCATTAACAGGTCATGACTAGTTAAGACTACATTTTAGTCACGGCTATTTTTTAGTAAAAGTCATGGAGAGGTCATGAGCAGTAAACAAAAATTCACAGGCCCATGACCAGTCCATGACTTGTACTATATACCCATAACTAAAACTTGAGTCAGGGGGTCATGGGTGCTCTGGGGGAATTACCTGGGACCCTGCTGATGCTGCGGGTGTGTGTGTGGGGGGGAAAATGGGAAAACTTGTAGCAGCGCGTGGCCCAGGACTGTTGCTGGTGGCAGGAGGGTTAACAGGCTCCCTACCAGGGTTCACGCAGCTCTCCAGAAGTGACCAGCATGTCCCTGCAGTTCCTAGTGGGAGGGAAGGCAAGGGGGACTCCACACGCTGCCCCCGCCATGAGCTCCAGTTCTGCGGCTCCCACTGGCTGGCAACCGACACCCCAACTCCCAGCCCTGAGCCCCTTCCCACACCTAAACTGCACCAGCAGCGGTCAGTGTGACTGGCCCAGAGGCTGCCTGATCTGCTTGGGAAGCCCCAGAGCCAGCCTCACCAGCCACTGCAGAAGTCACAAAGGTCACTGAATCCGTGAGAGATATGGAGCCTTAATTACAGTTAAATAAGCGAGTTTCTGGCTTACCTGGAGGCTACTGCCCATCCTGGCAAGCCAAAACGTTCATAGTCCCCTCCATAAATGTCCCGAACAAGCTTATCAGCATGTGTACTGTCCCCTTTGGATGCCATTTCAAGAGCTTCTTCAAAACTTTCACAGCCAGTCAATAAACTGCATAAACCCAGAAATGTCCCTCCACCTAAACTAATGAAAGAGGAAAAGAAGACTTTTAAACAACATTCTCACATAGTACAACTAAATAATCTATAAATGTATTCCTTCAATTAAGATACTGATTTGTCTGCTTTCTTCCTCAGAGCTTGGTATTGCTTAGCAAAGCAGTCAGTCGTGAATCATGGCAACAATGTTTACACAGGTATCAGCTTAACTGTGCACACACAAGATTTTGAGCTGCAAAAGTTAAGTAAACTATTTAAAAATAAATGTGTTTTTGCTGTTTCCCAAGAATTCTTTTATTGTGCACCTAAATTAAGATACTAAAATTCATACTTGTAATAGGTAAGTGAAATAGGTGTGAGTATCAAAGTGCCAGTGGGAGGGCATAAACTCAGATGAGGATGCCCAGAAGCACCCACATCTGATCACTGGCTTCAAGTCCTTGTTCCTCTTTCTGCATCACTTCAGTGAACGCTTTCTCATTTTTCTCCAGTAGAGCAGAAAAAATATGAGTTTACTGGAATAATGCTATACAATAAAAAAAAACAAAAAACCACTAATGTGACAAA
The DNA here is from genome assembly GCF_965140285.1 of Lepidochelys kempii. Lineage (NCBI taxonomy): Eukaryota > Metazoa > Chordata > Testudines > Cheloniidae > Lepidochelys > Lepidochelys kempii. Next base: position 29,688,119 of record NC_136387.1, read on the forward strand.
CCTAAAACCACACACTATTGATATTAGTCTCCTGTTGCAGACCACACAGCAGAAAAAACACTAACTATACCTCCTTACTAGAGCCATGGAGATAGCGTACAATTAATGCTGCTGGTAATTAAACAGGACATGAAATCAGTTTATCACATGGAAAAGACATGCAAAGAAATTATTTGAAAGCTTAAGAAAATATTAGGGTCATTATTCCATACAAAAATAATAATTTAAGATTTCATATCACTACCTTGTTCCAGTCACTCTCTTATAGCTGTCCTTGGAATGGACTGCTAAAATACTGACTCCTGAACCAATGTTTACAACCAATAATGGGTATGGGTCATCCAGGTTAAAAGGCATCTTTTGGCATCTTTCAGGTTCTGAGGCATTTTCAAAGTAATAGCACTCTGCCTGGCCATTGAAACTGACAGAGTCTATATACAACAGACCTTTGACAAGGCAGTCAAGCTCATCCAGTTTGTGCAACTGGAGGTTTCCAATCTGTGAAAAAGGAAAGGACAAAATTAACAATTCATGAACTAAGTATGCTGGACATTTAGTAAGCCCAGCAGCACACTACTAAAGATGGAAGAAGTTAGCTTTCCATGCACTTATGCTTTAAGCCATTGTTCAAAAATTAGCACCCCTTTTTTTTTTCAATTAGCAAACACCCAAAAATACCAAAGTATTTTATTAGCCAAAAATCACATCTGCAAATCTGTGTACCTTAAAAGGCAAAACCACTCATTTGTAAGATACTAAAAAAGTTCATGACTCCTTAAAAACTTGAACAATGCCCTATTTAACTTAACCATTACTTCAAGGATTGTAAGAAATTTAACCTGCAGTCTGCCTGGCTTCTGTCAATGTTTAATCTCAAATCATTCCCTAATACAGAAACACTAGTAATAGAAAAAGGACATATATAGATAGATAATATACTTAGTACCTAGATGTCTCAACTCATTTCAATAGTGTAATCTTTTAATTAATTTTCAACCAGATCCATATTACTAATGCCAAATCTCATCTTCCTTTTTTTAAAAAAAATATAATCTGATTATTAATAATACCAATAGAACAAGCCAGAAAGAATATTTCTAAGGTTACTGCATTTAACAAGTAAGTAGTTACTTAGCCTTTACATGTCCAATGCATGAAAAGATTGTCCAGAAAGACACTGCCTATCTTCCACTGATAAAACAGCTGTGACCAGTTTTGTTTGTTTTTTTAACCAAAGACTACAGTACTAGGGAAGGTAGGCTACCTACTGTGCGAAAATCTTCTTCAAACTTATAAGCACCGCCTCCAGTGGCACAAAGCACCGTGTGTAGTGTTGAAAAGTTTTTATTTCTTCCCATTTGGATAAAAGTAGGCAAGTCATGAGTTGGGAATCGAATAAAGTGCAAGTTTCCCCTTCGGCCGAAGAGCGTCAAGTCTTTCAGTTCAAGGTGGACATCTCGAATGCCAGTGGATCCATAGGCTATATTGGAAGTCAAATATTTGCGGATGCTCTTCAAGCTTTCAACTTCCTCCTGCTCCTCTTCTGCAGTGATATCAATAGGTTCAAAATACGCAAGTTTCACCAGTGTTCCCCCAATGTCCATGCCAAACCATGGAAAAGCTGTGGAGATGGAAAAAGTATTCCATTAATATTGTTAAAAAGAAAAACTGACACCACTTAAATTGAGATTACAGAGACTGAATACTCTGAACTAGGAAAATTAATGTTTTTTCTTTTCTTCAATGCTAGGGAGAGGAACAATTTAAAGTTTGGAACCAGATAAGAAAAAAGTGAAGTTATTAGCCACTCCTTTGAAGTTATCTTTGTAAAATGTATTCCACTGGACCTGATTAAAACCAAAACACGAAGTAACTTCTTCCCCTCCCACTGACTTCATGTGATCTCCCAAGCTAACTTAAATCCACTAACACGGGGGTGGCAAACCTGTGGCTCCAGGGGCACACGCAGCTCTTCAGAAGATAACATGCGGCTCCTTGTACAGGAACCGACTCCGGGGCTGGAGCTACAGGCGCCAACTTTCCAATCTGCTAGGGGGTGCTCACTGCTTAACCCTTGCTCTGCCACAGGCCCTGCCCCCACTCCACCTCTTTCTGCCCCCTCCCCCTCCATGCCCTCACTCTCCCCCCGCCCCATGTATGCCATGAAACGGCTGATCGGGAGGTGCGGGGATGGAGGGGGAGCTGCTGATCGGCATGGATGCTGATGTATTACTGTGGCTCTTTGGCAACGTACATTGGTAAATTCTGGCTCCTTCTCAGGCTCAGGTTGGCCACCCCTGCACTAACATGATGCTCAAATAGATGTACTGTAACATATTCTACTCCCGACAGCCTTTTAAAGAGGAAGTTTACCTATAATTTTCCAAGAACCATTTTCTCCTGACCATATAATACATTTAATAATTCTTTTGAGAAATAGGCACTTTTCCACTGATTTCTGAAGAAAGTACAACAGGACCAAGACAGCTAAGTCCTGGAGGTGAAAAAGGAATGGTGTATAGCTCTTGGAAATTGCAGAGTACTAGTGCCAAGTATGTGTATTTAAAAAAAAAAAAAAAGCAAGATATTGAATGTTACTGAGTTTCGGTTTCTAGCTAGTGTTTCTATACCTTTTTCTGAAAAGGGGGAATTTCTTGTATTAAAACAGACATCATCTTTGGTAAGAAACACTTCCAGTGCTACTGAAATACTGGTATTTTGTCTCAATCACATTTCCTTCACTCCAGATGTTTGAAGTGATAATGTGCAAAAAGATGATTTTCATTGTAGAAGCCTATGCTAAACAATAGGTCAAGATCATGACTGACGTACGCAGGCATCTAGTAAAATCAGCTTACAGAACTCTGTGTTGGAAAGGATGGTTAGTAGTTTCATCTAGTATATTCCCATTTATTGTGGCACAACTGATGTTATCCCTAAATAATCTCCGATAAATAGATTTCAAATCTAGCCCAAAGTATGTCTGAAGGTGATTATTCCACCAACTCTTAAAATAGCTTGTTTCACTGTCTGTTACTGTATTTGAAGTTAACAGCCTAATATTTTCTACTCTAAGAGTGTTCTATCTCTGACATGTAGGTCTTTCACAAAAGGTGTGGACCAAAGAGATTCTCCATGCCTATCATCTTCTCTTCAGCAGCTGTCACTGCAGTTGCTGCTTATATATTGTGGTTATATGATATTGTGGTTATATGGTAGTCATCACTACCCTTTCTGAAAAAGGAGTATTATCGCAATGCTTCAAAGCCAAGTGTGCCTCTCTCTCATATCACAATACATATCTCTTCTACACATCTTTATATGAATTTAGCTTATTCCATCATATTTCTTAGCACATATTTTCCCCCTTTTTTCAGCAAACATTAGGAAGGCATGATTAGCATTTGATAGCCTGGCACTGTCCCTTCTGAGTAGCTGATTTTATTATAAGCTAGTAATCAATATTAAGATATTTATTTAATTTACTCATAATGGAGCTTAGGACATATTTTAATTCTTTCATCATATGAGCAAAAGGCAACCCAATAGTATGCAAGTAAACATGCAGTCAAGGGTAACTTTTTGCTACCCCAACTTCCTGTCCACCTCTTGGGATTTTACTGTATATCTGATCTTAATTTCCTTGATTTTTATTTACAACATTTTAAAGCATCTTCTCCCTCCTCTCCTATGTTGCTACAAACTATTTTAACACAGAGCAGTATCAACCCAAAGATATGTTATCATTTAAAAAGGTGGGAGGAAAGAAAGAAATGCTACAGAGGCCAACTGTGATTAAAACTGAATATATAAAAATGTTTAATAGGAAGAAATTGGCTCATTTGTCCTTTGCTTTAAAACCCAGCAGGACCCCAGAAAAAGGTGATAATCGTCATGCCATATTAGCTATAGATAAACCTGTTGACTACTGTAACTGGGGCTAGGTTATTAAACTCAGAAAACAAAAGTAGAAAGAGAGTGAATATATGGGGGTGGAGGGGAAAGAAGTCAGTTTTCTTAAATAATTTCACTTCACTTACACAGATCTCACCAAATATCAAAATAATTTTCTGGTTTTAGAAACATCTGACTTCCCAGCTGGACCTTCTGAATACCGAACTTGGAATCTGACAGTTACTTCTCCAAGTGCATGCTGAATGGGACAATTAGCCACTTATTTTTCCAAAGCTACTCCCAACAATCCTTTGTTCTTAAACTCAATTCAGATCCAGTTTACACTGAACACAGTTGCAGGATTAAAAAAAGAAAAAAGAAAAAAAAAAGAAGGAATATGTCCAACCTGTCGAAAATTTAATTCCAAATTGTATCAGATTATTAGTGGTGGTGGTAGGAAGATAACTGAATAGATACTATAGCAAATTAGTCAAAGCTTGCCTCAAGCTGTTTATATGTGTAAGATCATTAATGGCATGTTTTAATGGACATCCATGCAAAACTTGGAAGGTAAAAGGAACTTAAAAGTTGCTGTACATCTGGAGAAATGGATACTCATAGAACACTACCAGATGTTAGGGTATGTACAAAACAGGAAGAGAACCAGCCAAAATACACAAAAATTATTTTTTTAAAAAAAACTGGTAATTATCTACATGAGGGTCAATACTTGCACTTGGAAGTAGAAAGTTCCTTTAAACTGTTGGGCATTGGGAGAAAGGATTCCTCCCACTCCCTGCCCTCTCACACAGATGTTCTACAACTGATTTTCATCGGGGAAGCTGAATTTTTGTTGGACCTTTCTCAGAAAAGCTAGCACCAAGTCTAGGTAATGTTTCAGTATATTGCAATTAATTTTAGTGCTAGTCTAGCAATGGTTTCTGTAGTATTAATAGCTCTGAATGTTTAAATATCTTATTTCTTTAAGGTAGCCAATAAAAAAAAAGTTTCAATTTGCTAGTCAGTAACTGTCTCCACCTAGCAGTTCACCTATGCAGTACCATGTTCTTTGGCATCTCAAAATAATAATAATAAAGAAACCCGCTGCCTATGAACCATAGACTCATGAGTCCATAACTTTCTCCTCAAACAATAGATCAGAAGGGTTGGTAGCGAGCACTACTGGCACACTGAAAGCCCAACAATCTGAATACAGTATAGTGAAGACAGCAGACAAGCATAGTAAGGGATCCAGGAACACAGGAATTCTAATCTGTAGAATACACACACAGGATTTAATACATGAAAACACCTCCCTGCCCAAAAAGCCATTCAGATCAATTATATAACTAGATACAAATGAAGAATTTTTTTTATTTTAACATATAGATGCATGCTTGATTTGGAGATTTTAAAAGGTTTCTCATTTTTTTAGCCAGTAGCACTTCACTCAAGTGAAGACTAGAAAGGGGAAATTTTATTTACCCAATAAACCAGAAAGGGTCCTTAGGAGTTGTTTTAATCCATTCAGTAAATATGTAATTGGGACTTAAAAAAAATTGATTAAATAAAATACAAAGGATCCTTTCTGGTCTATGGAGATATTATGTAATTAAGACATGTTCTTTCGCTTGTTTGTCACCCAATAATTGTGAAAGAATCACCTGCATCTGCACAGTAGATACTTCTGATTTCAGCTGTTAATGGTTAAAGGTTTGTGGAGAGAGGCACGGGACCAAGTTATGAAATTAGACACCTACCAGTCTTTGGAACTTTAATCTGATTTACAGGAACAAGTTTATGCTTCTCGGATACCCAATTAAAAAAAAAAAGAGGAGCAAAGCAAAAAAAAAAAAAGAAACCAACAAAAACACAAGCATAAAGTTGAGGGAACCAGAGAAAGCCAGCTCAAGATGAAAAACTTCCCATTTTTCAACTTGGAACATATTTTTATGCTAGTGTTATCCAATACAGCTTTCTTTTGGGGGTAACTACTCAGTATTTGAAGGCAGGTATTCTTGACACTAAATTAGAGAATTTAGAGAAGGATCAGATTCTTTGCTTTTACCTCATGTCAGCAGATGATAGAACCCGAGCACATAGTTCTGGTCAATAGGTTTTAAAAGAAATTTGAAAAATTTCTTATTTGTGAAAAGGTTGCAACCTCAACGTTGGGAGGCTTTTTAGGGTTGTTTTGCTGCATTTAATATGCAAAATGCCACTAGTTCACTATTTATATTAGAACTAAGAAACGTAGGTGAGAACCTTTTTCAGAGAGGTTTCTTGGCTATATAAACCATAATAATTTAGTGTATATGAAATTTTTCCCAGGAAAAAAAAAATCAACATTTTACTTTCTTACTAAGTGGGTTATATGTAGGGCACTGTAGGAACCGCTGTGCACAAGCTGTTATTTTTCATGTTACCTTGACAGTGACAAAATAGGAAAATTTATCCACGTTTGCCAATCCTACCACCATTCTGCACTTGCTCAGCCTGTAGCTGAACAGCTCCTGACTGCTGTCCAGGCTGCCTGTGTACGGCTTCATGAGCCATGGCATTAAGGGGTAGGCTGGGTCCCCAAGGATACATATAGGCATTTCAACATCCCCAACAGTTATTTTCTGGTCTGGGAATAAAGTCCCTTCCTGCAGCTTTTGAAACAGACCAGAGTTCCTGAAGATGCGAGCATCATGCACCTTTCCCGGCCATCCCACGTTGATGTTGGTGAAACGTCCCTTGTGATCCACCAGAGCTTGCAGCACTATCGAAAAGTACCCCTTGCGGTTTATGTACTCGGCGGCTTGGTGCTCCGGTGCCAAGATAGGGATATGGGTTCCGTCTATAGCCCCACCACAGTTAGGGAATCCCACTGCAGCAAAGCCATCCACTATGACCTGCACATTTCCCAGGGTCACTACCCTTGATATCAGCAGATCTTTGATTGCGTGGGCTACTTGCATCACAGCAGCCCCCACAGTAGATTTGCCCACTCCAAATTGATTCCCAACTGACCGGTAGCTGTCTGGCGTTGCAAGCTTCCACAGGGCTATCGCCACTCGCTTCTCAACTGTGAGGGCTGCTCTCATCTTGGTATTCATGCGCCTCAGGGCAGGGGAAAGCAAGTCACAAAGTTCCATGAAAATGCCCTTACGCATGCGAAAGTTTCGCAGCCACTGGGAATCGTCCCAGACCTGAAACACTATGCGGTCCCCCCAGTCTGTGCTAGTTTCCCGAGCCCAGAATCGGCGTTCCACAGCATGAACCTGCCCCATTAGCACCATGATGCATGCATTGGCAGGGCCCATGCCTTCCGAGAAATCTGTGTCCATGTCCTGATCACTCACGTGACCGCGCTGACGTCGCCTCCTCGCCCGGTATTGCTTTGCCAGGTTCTGGTGCTGCATATACTGCTGGATAATGCGTGTGGTGTTTAATGTGCTCCTAATTGCCAAAGTGAGCTGAGCGGCCTCCATGCTTGCCTTGGTATGGCGTCCGCACAGAAAAAAGGCGTGGAACGATTGTCTGCCGTTGCTCTGACAGAGGGTGGGGCGACTGACGACACGGCTTACAGGGTTGGCTTCAGGGAGCTAAAATCAACAAAGTGGGTGTCTTTACATCAAGGAGTATTTCAGGCAGGACTTTACGGAGGGTTCCAATAAGAAATGGTGTACCTAAGTTATCGTTCTTATTGGAACAAGGAGGTTAGCCTGGCCTCTGATTGATACATGGCTAGATTTACCTCGCTGCACCTTCTCTGTGAGTGACTGCAGTGTGACCTAGAGGAATGAGTCCCCTAGACAGGGGAGGAGGCAAATGAGTACAAAACAAATGTGGTCTATTTCTTGTTTTGACCCACTCCATCTATCTTTTATATCTTTGGCTGGCAGCAGACGGTGCAGAAGGACTGCATGCCATCCACATCTCATGGCTGCTCGGCAGAAGATGGTACAGTACGACTGCTAGCAGCCCCTATCACCTGCCCGCTCACCATAAGACGGTTCAATAGGACTGACTGCAGGACTAAAGAGAATGACCTGGTCAAGTCACTCCAAATTTAGTCCCTGCGCCCATGTCTGCCCAGGCGCTCCCAGCCAACGTGGCCAGGAGCACCTCGGACACGACGAGGACGACTACCAATCGTATTGCACCATCTGCTGCCAGAAGGCAATGGGTTGCTGCTACTGTGCAGCAAAGCCGTACCGCGTCTGCCAGCACCCAGGAGACATAGGGTGACGGTTACCTGAGCGGGCTCCATGCTTGCCATGGTATGGTGTCTGCACAGGTAACTCAGGAAAAAAGGCGCGAAACGATTGTCTGCCCTTGCTTTCATGGAGGGAGGGAGGGAACGGGGGCCTGACGATATGTACCCAGAACCACCCGCGACAATGTTTTAGCCCCATCAGGCATTGGGATCTCAACCCAGAATTCCAATGGGCAGCGGAGACTGCGGGAACTGTGGGATAGCTACCCACAGTGCAACGCTCCGGAAGTTGACTCTAGCCTCGGTACTGTGGAAGCGCTCCGCCGAGTTAATGCACTTAGAGCATTTTCTGTGGGGACACACACACTCGAATATATAAAACCGATTTCTAAAAAACCGACTTCTATAAATTCGACCTTATTCCGTAGTGCAGACATACCCTTGGAGACTAACAAATTTGTTTGAGAATAACCTTTTGTGGGCTACAGCCCACTTCATCGGATGCATAGAACGGAACATATAGTAAGAAGATAATACACACACACACACACACAAGCTGGAAGTTGCCATACAAACTGTGAGAGGCTAATTAATTAAGATGAGCTATTATCAACAGGAGAAAAAAAAACTTTTGGAATGATAATCAAGACGGCCCATTTAGACAGTTAACAAGAAGGTGTGAGGATACTTAACTTAGGGTAATAGATTCAATATGTGTAATGACCCAGCCACTCCCAGTCTCTATTCAAACCCAAGTTAATGGTATCTAGTTTGCATATTAATTCAAGCTCAGCAGTTTCTCATTGGAATCTGTTTTTGAAGCTTTTCTGTTGCAAAATTGCAATCCTTAAATCTGTTACTGAGTGGCCAAAGAGGTTGAAGTGTTCTCCCACCAGTTTTGAATGTTATGATTCCTGATGTCAGATTTGTATCCATTTATTTTTTTGCGTACCGACGGTCCGGTTTGGCCAATTTACATTGCAGAGGGGTATTGTTGGCACATGATGGCATATGTAACATTGGTAGATGTGCAGGTGAACAAGCCCCTCATGGGGTGGCTAATGTGATTAGGTCCTATGATGGTGTCACTTGAATAAATACGTGGACAGAGTTGGCATCAGGCTTTGTTGCAAGGATAGATTCCTGGGTTAATGTTTTTGTTGTGTGGTGCGTGGTTGCTGGAGAGTATTTGCTTCAGGTTGGGGGGCTGTCTGTAAGCGAGGACTCATCTGTCTCCCAAGATCTGTGAGAGGGAGGGATCGTTTTTCAGGATAGGTTGTAGATCCTTGATGATGCGCTGAAGAGGTTTTAGTTTGGGGCTGAAGGTGACAGCTAGTGGCGTTCTGTTACTTTCTTTGTTGGGCCTGTCCTGTAGTAGGTGACTTCTGGGTACTATTCTGGCTCTGTCAATCTGTTTTTTCACATCAGCAGGTGGGTACTGTAGTTTTAAGAACGCTGGACAGAAATCTTGTAGGTGGTTTGTCTCTGTCTGAGGGACTGGAGCAAATGCGGTTGTATCTTAGAACTTGGCTGTAGACAATGGATCATGTGGTGTGTCCTGCATGGAAGCTGGAGGCACATAGGTAAATATAGCGGTCAGTAAGTTTCCGGTATAGGGTGGTGTTTATGTGACCATTGCTTATTAGTACAGTAGTGTCCAGGAAATGGACCGCTTGTGTGGACTGGTCTAGGCTGAGGTTGATGGTGGGATGGAAATTGTTGAAATCATGGTGGAATTCCTCAAGGGCTTCTTTTCAATGGGTCCAGATGATGAAGATGTCATCAATGTAGCACAAGTAGATTAGGGGCATTAGGGGACGAGAGCTGAGGAAGCGTTGTAATGTTGGCATACTGTGGGCCCCATGCGGGTACCCAGAGCAGTTCCGCTGACTTGAAGGTATATATTGTCCCCAAATGTGAAATAGTTGTGGGTGAGGACAAAGTCACAAAGGTCAGCCACCAGGTTAGCCGTGACATTATCGGGGATACAGTTCCTGATAGCTTGTAGTCCATCTTTGTGTGGAACGTTGGTGTAGAGGGCTTCTACATCCATAGTGGCCAGGATGGTGTTTTGTGGAAGATCACCGATGGATCGTAGTTTCCTCAGAAAGTCAGTGGTGTCTTGAAGATAGCTAGGAGTGCTGATAGCATAGGGCCTGATGACACAGTTTGCTCAAGCTCCAGGAACTAGTTCCTTCTTGCATCACCTCCTTCTGATCAGTTGTGACACTGGCTGAGGATTTCACATCTAATTTGTGTATTTCCTTATACAAAATCTATGACCTCTCTATGTAAGATGTTGATGCATCTCTTAAATGGAGATTTTCTTTTCACCTTATCATCCACCTGATTCATCAAGGGAGTTAACTGAGGCCTTCTTGCCTTTGATAGTGGTTTGATACAGCATGTACAGTGCTTTGGACTTGGGACATACAATGGCATTCTATGAGTGCCATTTTCATATTCTGCATGGGCCGTGACTTTCTTTGGATGAGTGGGCTAGGGACATACTGATGGCAGTATGATCTCAAGACCAAGGAAAACTGAGTTGACTGAGAATAACCCCTCAACACCATGCTGGAAGTGTAATGGTTGTAGAACTATGCCTGGCTGGGGAGAGCTCCCAACCCTAAGATCTCGTGGTGGTCCGGGGGGGGAGAGAATGAGAGGAGGAGAAAATTCTTGCCTTTTCTGATTTCTCTGTTCTTCCCCTGAGCCATTTGGGAATGAGCTACAGATTTCAGCTGTTGTCCTCACAGAATATACCTTGTACTTGTCCTTCCAAGGTGTCTCCCCAACTTACAAGGGCCCAATACACTTGGAAGCAGTTGACAGGAAAAAAAAAAGAAAAGAAGAAAGAGGAAGCAAGCTTTTTTTAGCCCATGAGATTGGATCTAGAAGACTGACTGCACAGGGCTGCTGCAAAACAATGCCTTCTACTTCTGTAACATTCTTGGGTGTTGGACTTCATTTGAAAGCCAGGCAATGCTCAGTTAAGGTCTCTCCCACAAAGAAAGGTGAGTGTTAAAAGAAAGAAAACTTGCAAATATCAGGGAATGATAGTTTAGGTACTGCCTCAGATATATACAGCACCAACACTTTAAACATGAAAATGCAAATGTAATGCAACAGCATGAAAATCTTAGTTTCAATTTGCCAACAATGCAAGAACACTTTACAAAACATCTGTACAATATCACATAATCTAATCATTTAACTCATCTCTAAAATATGACTACCTAATCAGATCTGTGCTGGGAAACAGGTTTTGTTTGTAATCAAAACTAATCCAAATCTTATTCCTAACCAGACTGCACGAAAGCAGATGCATAAGCATATACTTCAGTTTAATCAGCTAGTAGACCATAATTAGTTTTTCACCCATTTTTAAACTCTTGATTATTTACAGGTTAAGTTTTAGGAAAATATCAATAGTACAATTTATATACATAATCTAACTGTTGGCGGAAAAAGATGAATTGGAAGAAACACTCTTGAGAAAGTAGTTGGAAACACACAGATTTGAGCTAACTCTTCTGAGTCACATGGTAGAAAAAACAGTAATAAAGCATACATATTGAACTTTTTGACCTCCTTTCTCTCCCAACAGAATGTAAACAAGTGTCCACATGTATATGAAAACTACCTGACACAGAATTTGAGTTCTAAATCAAGTTGCATCAACAGTACGGTTTGGTAGCAAAATTTATATCTAATATAAATGTTATGCACATTACATTAGTGTAAGAATTAACTTGAAGTTCTTAAACACTGAAAATTTTATCACATTATTTCAGCAGTTCTCTAACACTTATTTTTTGCTATAGGTGTTCCCAAACTTGCCACAACCCTCCTCACAAATAAGACCTTTGACTAGTAGGTGTGTCAGATGTTATCCCCTCCAGCTGAGTGTTGGAAGGTAGTCTTTCAGTTCAGAGTTTAAAATCGAGCACCTACAAAAGACAGTTCAGTGTCAGGAAAATTATTAACCTGAAACTTGTCTACAATAATCACAGTTAAGCCTGTAAAACAGAAAATGGATGACAGTTTAACGTCACACACCATTTATCGTCTACAAAAATCTATTTCTTCAGTCTTTCCAAGAACTTTATCTTTCCGGCTCTTAAATTACTTCCCCTCTGGTTTTGTGATTAAACAGAATGCACTCATTACTGCTACCAAGAAATACTTTCTTCTTACATAAAGAAAAGAAGCCCCTTTCCATTCATTACAAGCTTCTCAGTCAAATGAGAAATCAGTTGTGATAAGAATGTCATGATGCAGTTGTCTTAGTAACATCAGGCATAGGAAAATCTTTCAACCAATAATTTACAGAAGTGACTTGTGTTGTATGTTCCCCACGAACACCTTCACATACCCTCTCAGACTGCCCCATCGGAATTAGAAAAACTGTCAAAATCTGTGAAGCAACTACCATCCTTTCTTTCAAATGCCTCCAAAAGTCACCTCTGCTGTGGTAAAGAAAAGCTGTCATCTAGCAACAGCTAGGCAGATACCAAGTTATGACTACTGTTAATTCTTTAGTCTTAGTATATCTACAAGTTATAGATATATTTTAGTTTGGATTAGTTATATTACTGTCATGGTATCCTCCCTCACTCCTTATTTCAGCCAGTTTATAACTTGTCTTTTAGATTGTGAGCTCTCTGGGGCAGAGACTGTTTTGTTATGTTCAGACAGTGCCTAGCACACAAGAGCCACAACCTGACTCAGACTTACAGATGCCACCACAAGATAAATAAAAACACCGTACCTGGTACCAGAAACCTGTGATTAAAAATACGAAATTAATTTGGAATTAAAAGAGAGAATACATAATATTACTTGAAGGATAAAAAAAATTATATGGACCTTGTAATTATTCCCCAAACAAGAATACAAATACAGAAAATACAAAGTTGAGATTAAACTTAAGGTAGGGATATGTGCAGTTTATGAAATCCAAACATGTTAAGGTTGTTTGGGTGCCTAACTCTGCCCTATAGTGAAATCATCCATTCAATTACAATTAGTGCATGTTTTTGTAGTACCACATTCGATCAAACTAATTTTTAGAGAGAGACACTTCATTCCCTCCCCGCCAGCCTTCATTGTTTCAGTACAAAGTGAAGTTAAGATTTTCTTTGGGTGCCTTAATTATTCATTTCCATAAGTTCACATTTTGATTTCTTGAAAGCACAAAATCAGCAACGTCCTTGTATTTTAAATTACTAAACATTTCATACATAACCTGGAAACAAGGTGGGTACACTCTCTTTTGGAGGTATTCTTTATTTTTTTAAAAAATATTAAGTTTTAGAGCTTCATTCACCAGTCTACTGACTGCGTTACCTCACTCTACAACAGTAGAGAGTCGGAGTATACTGGCCAGCTGTGTACCCTATGTTCCCCTGCTCCTCACATTCATTCCTGCTCTCCTTGTTGCATAGATGTGGTACAACATAATTTTGTAAAATACTTCTTTAGGATTAGTTATGTTTTGACATCATTCTCCATTGCTGAAAGTTTCTTCAGCAGAGGAAGATGGACAATATTTTTTCTGCAACAATTTCCACAAAGAATTCCCCCCTTCCATGACGGTTGCCATCTTCCAAAGCTTTCAAAGTGAGATTAAAAGTATCTTTAGCAAAGGTATATTTTCAAAATGGTCAATGCGTTCTACTGGAAAACATGAGTGTGAAGCCTAGCTGCCCTCAGAGAAAATAATGCTGTCAAAGGCCACCATCTTTTCTGAGAGAAACTAGGCTTCACTTTCACTGTCTCTACCATCAGTGGAGATGCACTAGTACTCAGAATAGAAAGATTTTTTTTTTAAAAGTAAAAAACAAGTGTGGGCTTCTTAGAATTCATAATATCATTGTGAACACAAGGAAATTTACCTGTTGCAACCATGCTTTCTTCAGTTGTGTTGAACATGGTTCCATCTTGTCTACACTTGTTCTTAACACTTTTATCTGTATTTCGCTTCCAGTCACTACTGATATCTGTTAGCAACAGGTACATTTCCTTTCGTAAGCAAGACTTATGCTTCCCCCCTCCATGCGCTATTTGCTCAGTGAAACATAGCTATGTATTGACATATTCCCTACCCCCCCCAAATATTTACTGAACACTGATACTTACTGTCTAGCTATAAATTTGTAGAAATCTGACATTGGCCCAATTCTCAAGACCTTATTCATTGTACCTACTCCTTACACCTAATACGAGTTATTCCACCGAAGTCAATGGAACACCTATGATCAAGGGTTGCAAAATGGTTCCAATGTCCACTTTAAAAAACAAACTATTGTTGCCTGTTCAGGTATCAGCAACTAAAGTGACACATTGTATATGTACATTTTTTTAGGATACCTTATATATTTGTTTGATGAGGAAAAAAATTAACAGCTTAGATTGTCACTATGTTTTTTCCCTTTTGGCCATGAGAGTGAATAAATTCACTAGCTATTGGTTATAAAATGAAGAGTATCTTCAGGCCAAACTTAAAATTAATTGATTAAATATGTATGAAGCTTTGAACAATAGAGACCTAAAATTGTTAATTCTCATGTTCAAATAGTTTCAATTGTTAGTGACAAGTCTTAACGGTGTCACTGATGATCCCCTACAGCACCTGTGCATCTCAGAGATGCTACTGAAATTTACAGTTCCTACCAGTTATGTGCAATCAGACTAGCATTGTTTTAAAATATTGATCTACTGTAGATGTATAGCCCATTACCATAGAGACTTTCTGACAGCACCCCCTAAAACTGTTTGGAGACAGTTTTAGAAGAAAATGCTCTCTTCAGAAGACATTTTCTAAGATCAGTACAAATGCACTGTTCACTTGAGAACAATTCTGCAGTGTACTCAGCAACCTCTGTTTTCACTGAAGTTAACATGAGTTCAGGGTTTTCAACACTCTACAATATGAGGTCCTAACATTTATTTTATGCACTAGAAAAAGATTAAGAAAAATATTTTTCTCAACTTAAATCAATTTTATGTTTATAACCCTTTTGACAGCATTACTAATATTTCTTACATGATGTGCACAATCAATGGCATTTTATCACATGGCTGTTAAAGCAGTAGCGTGTTGACATTTTCTATGTAATTTTTCAACCACTAAGCTTTTCTAGGAGGGAAAAAACCACTCACATAAGACGGCAACTTTAAATAAATGAATGAACGTCACAAACAGGAAAAAGTGAGGCTGTTTGGGTTTGCAGACTTTAACTGTGTTAGTTTTAAGTAGTACATTTCAGCCTGTGATATTCCTTAAATTTGACCAACAGAAAAAGGATAATCTCTCAAAATAGGTGGACTCTCCTTCCAGCTCAGAGACCTTCTTCGTAACCCTGGGCAATCTCTCTGTACCTCAGTTGTTCATTTGTAACATTGGAATAATACTACTCACCTACACCTCATAAGTTAATATGCTATGAGTGCTACCCAAAAGTCTTAAAGTTCTGTGAGGAAAAGACTATCTATTCTATAGCATGGGTGTCTAGTACCTAGCATAACAAGGGGTTTTATCCCCAATTGTGGCCTCTAGGTGCTACCACAGGATAAACAATAATGAATAGTAGTAAGTAAGAAATATCATTAGTACTACAATTGTGAAAAGAGTACTTAAAAAAGCAAAAGTCACCTTGTAACACTGATTTATTTTTAAAAATATGGTCCCCCTTCTGTGTTCCCCCACCCTATCTTCAAGAAGCTTTTTAAGGCACAAGAATATCCAAGTAATTGACTGGCCACTGAGATGCAACTGCTTAACAACTTGGATACACTGATGAACCCTCCAGGTTATTAACAGAATAAAGTCTCATGCCCCTCACCCCCTCAAAACAGAATGCCTGTCCTTTCTTCCACCTGTAAAAAGCCCTCCCATCAAAAATATTTTATTATTCAATTACTTATGTAGCTCCCATCACAGGGGCCTCCCATATATTTAAAAAACAGTATTAACTCTGGTTGCTAAAGAAACATGATTTCAGAGCTTAGCTGATCTTCTAGAACAGCCAGCCAAGAGCTGGAGAGATTAACATAAAACAGAAAACGTCTGTACTTATAAGTCAGATCAATTTGAAGAAAGGGAGCCCGATTTTACACCAGTTTTTCCAACCCACCCACAAATGGAAAATAAATGCCTCTTCCTTCCTAAACCAAAATTACACCCAGGCTTACATGGTTTCTTGGCATCCTTGATCTTCATGTCTTTGCAGTTGTAGCAGCTCTGTGTAGCTTTCTTTCCTAATATCGGCGGGTGCGAGGAGCAGGAGCAGCACCTCTGGATGGGTTTCTCTTTCTCTCTGTCTCCTGATGGGGCGGGAAGAGTCAGTAGCTTGTAAGGGCTGGGTCTCTATCTCCTGATCTGGGACGTCGGGCTCGTGGGTGGTAGAGAGCAGCAGTTCAGTCAGTGGGCGTCTCCTCGAGGTCTGGGATAGCAGCAACAGCAGCACCTGATCGGTTTGTCTAGTTAAGGGGAGAGGCACAAGCGTGGGGTGGGAAGAGATATCTCCTCCCTCAGTTAGGCTGGGTAGAGCAGATAGCTAAGGACCTGGCCTTTGGGGTCTGGGCAGGGCTCTGTTAGGAGAACCCGCCTCCTCTAGGGGATGGTGGCATCAGCTCTAGGACGGTGTAAGTCCTGCCGGGGTGGACACGGCTTCCCTGTCTGTGGGGCTGCTCTCGTTTGCTGCCGGAGCGGCGGCAGCACCTACATAGGCTATAGGTGAAGGGGGTATGGAGGAAGAGGGGTGTGCTCCTGCTCGCAGCACCGACAGAGCGGGGCGTAGCTGGCTCGAGACGGGTGCGGCGGCAGCCCTGTGGGAGGGGGGTAGCGGCGTAGGAGAAGCTGCTCTCTCGAGGCGGGTCCTCCCTACATTCAGAGGCTACTCTGTCGCGGAGGGGTCCTGAGGCGAAGGAAGCGGGCAAAGAGAGGGCCCAGGCAGCTGGGAGGAGAGGCGCGCACTCCACCTTCGTGGCCGGGGCGCAGGGTGCCTCACTGGGCTCCCACCAGCACAAGATGGCTGCCTTCCCCGGTGAGCCGCTGCCGCTCTAGCGCGCCACACGACGGGGAGGTAGAGAGGGAGGCTCAGCGTCGAGTCCGCCCGCCCCGATCGCCCCTGCCGCAGCGCTACCCTCTCCGCCCCAGCCCCGGGGTCCCGCGCAAGGAACGATGGGAGCCGCAGTCTGTAAGGCGCCGAGAAGCCGTTCCCTACCTACAGCTCCCAGCATGCCCCGCGCTACCCTCCTCTTTCCGCCTTCTGTGCGCGTGGCACGATGGAAGATGCAGGACAAGCAGCCTTTGCCTACGGCTCCCACCATGCAGCGCGGCCTCCGCGCCCCAGTTCCCCCCCTGCCGCGAGAACAGCACCGCTCACCCCACCTCCCCCCGACCAATCACAGACCGCCGTCTCTTCTCGCGCCCCCTCCCTCTCCCATCGCCTGTTCCTGCCGCGGCCCGCTCATCTTTCCCTCTCGCGTCTCCCCAGGCCTGTGTCAGGGGTCAGGCATTTCCGGGGGCGCCCCTCCCCCGCAACGCAGCCCAGGCGAGCGGGCGCTGGCCCTTTAAGAGGCTGCGTGGAAGGGGTGGAGGAGGAGCAGGCGGCGGCATCCCAGGAGGTGTGCCCGTGCTCTTTGGACCTGCTCTCTTCCCCCACAGGATGGGCTCCCTGGTCCCCACCCCTCGCTGCCCTGGCCTGGTCTACAGTACAGGGGAAGGGAGATATAAGCTGCTCCACCTTGACCTAGCTGTGGAAGTGTCCTCACTTAAAGTTGTCTCCTGCCCAGTGCCAACGGAAGAGCCTGGCTCCAGTGGTTGAGTGACACCACCCTCCTGAGCAGCTTTGAGTCAGGCTCTACATTATTGAGTTGATGCAGTGTCAATATAGACATTGCTTATGTTGACTGTTTACTAGCCTTCTGGACCCATCCCGCAATGCCCCACGCTGACAATACAATCAGGACAAGCGCTCCTGGTTATGATGTGCCCCCCTAGAATGAGGAGCCACATGTGCACACACACAATTTAATAACTCTGGTGGCCACAGGCTGGTGTAAGTTAGGCCAAGTTTTGCGGTGTAAACATGGCTTCTGCTGGCTCCAAGGCTTGGCTCAGCAGGGGTAGGAAGCAGCAATGACATGTAGGTACCACTGCTCTGGGGAGGTGCCCTGGCAGCAGCTGAGAAGGGCCCAGACCCTTGCCTCGCCTCAGCCTGCCTTCTCTCCCCTCCCTGCAACCTCACCCAGTGTGTCAGCTGCTCCCGTTCGGGCTGACACATGAGAAAAAGATAAAAACACCTTCTCACCTGGGGCACAAAGTCATCGCTCCATGTTTGGCTTCTCAGTCCTCATCCTCAAGGGAAAATGGCACAACACCTCCCAAAAATGAGCGTGGGAGCTTAAATTCATAATTGTGCTAGATACTAAAAATCCTGGTGTGAATAGTGACACTGGATTTACATCTCATTACAGCAATCTGTAACCCACTAATCCTCCTTTGTGCTATGACTGCAGAGGTGTTAATTGCCAACTTCATCTTGAATGGTCTCTTACATCAAGAGGTAACTCCTTATGCTTAACAATCTGTTCCACCTTGTATTTAAGGCGATGTCTACACTAAGTACACTAGGTAAGTATGCTATGCAACTCCAGCTATGTGAATAACGTGAATAACAAAGCTGGAGTCGATGAAGTAGCTGGAGTAGAGTTACCACGTGGGGGTTGACAGGAGAAAATCTCCCATTGACTTACCTTACTCTTCTCATCGGAAGTAGAGTGCAGGGGTCAACTGGAGAGCGATCTGCAGTCGATTTGGCTGGTCTTTAGTAGACCCATTAAATTGACCGCTGGTGGATCATCTCAGAGCATCGATCCCCACTGTAGTGTAGACCTGCCCTAACTGACATTTTGAGAGCTTGTCTACACGTAGAACACTACAGCAGCACAGTGTAGACTCTATCTACACTGATAGAGTGTAGATAGAGTCTACACTGATTTTTCCATCAGCATAGGTCAAGGCTGATTCCCCACTCTGGCACTTTGAGTGCAGAAGGTGGGGGCCTGCAAGGATTCTAAAAATTAATATTGGCCACTCCAGACTTGTATTAAATTCCCAAGGTTACAGCTTCTCTCTGATCTTGGATGGGTAGATGCTGCCACCACCCAAATGCAAAAAACCCCCAAACCCTTTTGAGATCCCAGAAAGGCACACTTGGGAATTCCTTCCTGTGGGGGTACCCTCAAGACCTTTCACACACACACACACACCCCGGGAAGAGCTGAGAAAGAAAAACAAAGGAAATCAGCTGTTACCACCAGCTAATTAAACATATGCACAAACCTTGTTGGGACACAAAAATCCAGTCCTGTTCTTAAAAAATGTAAATTTTATAAAAAAACAAAAAAGAAAATACATCTTAAAAAAATTACAAAAATTAAGCATCAAGATAGCTCTCTTGAGGTTCAACTTAAAGGTTACAAGCAAAACAAAAGCACCTGGGGTTAGCACAGAGGAGTTCACAAGCCTTACAGAAATAAAAGAAATAAACCTAATCACATCTTCCTAGACATTCCCTGATCTACTTACATATCTGGGGTTTCAGATAAGTAGGTTTGAAGTATAATCTGATGATTTTTCATACTGTTTTTTAAAGCTTCCTACAGCATAGTTCAGCTCTGTTCCTGCTCTGCATCTCCTCTCTCCGGAGAACAGACAGCAAAAGGGGAGATTTGTTTCAATTTTAAAAAGTTCTATCCTTCCCATTGGCTCTTTTGACCAGGTGCCCACTCACTTCCCTTTACCTATACATGCAGTCAGACTTTTTAACCCTTTACAGGTAAAGCAAGTAGAGAACAGCTACCAAGAGGGATTCTATAGCTAACTGGCAGGCTGAGTGTCCACAAAAGGGAGCTATTCCCCTCCCTCATTTATCACAGCATAGTTAATCCACCTCCCTGAGAGGTAGTAGCTAGGTCGACGGAAGAATTCTTCCATTGACCTAATGCTATCTACATGGGGACTTAGGTCAGCTTAACTATTCCACTCATAGATAGGATTTTTTCACATTGCTGACTAAGGTTGTTAAACTGACCTAATTTGCCAGTGTACACCAAGTCTGAATCACTTCCCCAGACATGAAGAATTGCTCTGTGTATCCTGAAAGATTGTCTCTTTCACCAACAAAAGTTGGTCCAATAAAAGATATTACCTGACCCACCTCAATCAATCCTAAATTCTGTACTCTAAACATAATGGCCACCATTGAAGTGAAAAAGCTAGAAATGGCAAAGTTCCTAAGTGGTCAATACACCTAGTAAAAAGATTGCTTCAGACATGCAAAAGTATTCTTCATTTGTAATCATATTTCCAATGTGAGTTAAGTAGCACTCAATCAATACAAATAAATAAATTCAAGCTAGGCCAGGTCTACACTACAAACTTACATTGGTATAACTACATCACTCAGGGATGTGAAAAATCCACACCCCGAGCGACGCAATTATACCAACCTAACCCCTGGTGTAGGCAGCACCATCGACACAGGTACTGCCTCTTGTGGAGGTGGATTAACTACGCTAATGGTAGACGCTCCCCCAGCGGCATGGTAGTATTTTCACTGAAATGCTACAGCAGCAGGATTTTAAGTGTAGATTTGCCCTTAAGCTTATAATAATTAGCAATTCTGTCATTTGCCTGATTTTTCAGGATTGAGAGGCACATAACTGGAAAGTCAAGTGATCTGCCAAACCTGATTAACAAGATTGCGGTGTTTTCTCCAATGACTAAGATTAAAGCACTCTCACTTTGCATTTGAAAATAGTGTAAACTAATTATAAGCAATATTTTAATTGTTCTGATAAACTGTCAGCTATCTCCAGCAAAGACGACATTCATGGAAATAGGGGTTTGAAATAAATGAAAAATCTTTTCAAGTAAGAGCTATTAGTCTACTTTGCAAGTGAATTTTTAATACCTTTACATGTTTACACTCATTTAGGAGATGAGGAAAAAATTTACTGGGGAGAAATTAAGAATACTGAGTGTCTTACTTGAGATTATATGAACTCTGTTTATAAATCAAGTTTCACAACATCTAGGATAAAAGTACTACTGTACGTTTTTTAAAATACAGGTGGACCAATGGACGCATGAAGAAATGATTTGCTCAAAGTTACATGGTAAGATGACAGCAAAACAAAGAATGAGTCTTGTTCTACATTTAAAATGTACTCCTTTGTAGCTATGTTGGTCAGAGGTGTGAAAAACTACAACCTTGATCATCATTGCTCTGCTGACGAAGCCCCCAGTGTAGATGCAGTTATGCAGACCGAAGAGTGCTTCTGTCAGCATAGCAAACATTGTCTAGGGAAGTGGTTTTCCTACATTGGCAGAAAAACAGTCTGTGTGTGATGCCTGCTTCTACAGTAGAGGGCTATCTTGGCATATGTACTGTAGTGTAGACATAGTCTGTGTCCTAATTCCAATTAACCTGGTCTCTACTAAACTAGCCATCTTTGGTCAAGTCATTTAGACTGTAAGGATATGGGTTAATATTGTGTGTACTGTATTTCATAAAATAACCTTTGTGTCAGAAAGTTGACTGCTAACACCACTAGGATAGAAACAGTTACTGCTAAACAAAGAAAACTATACATCCCTCCCTGTACATCCTACATCAGAAAAGCCTTTCCTTTCCAGCTGTGTAACAGGCCTAACAAACACCCTTCCCTCTTTATTATTTTAAAACAACCCTCCCGCTCCTTTCTAAAGTTTAAGCAGAACTATAGATATTACCCTGCCCTTGACCCCCTGGTCACTCTCCTGCCAGAGTGCCACTGCTTCCTTCCTTTAAAACCCAGCAGATAGGTCAGATACATTACCAAGATCAGCTGCATGTGCTCTTTCACCTTTCCATGTCTGTTTCTCTACCACTGCAGAGTCAAGAGTGAAACAAAGGGTCCAGCTGGGACTACCCTGATGGATCAAAGACCCAAATGTACAGAAAACTTGGGAACCTAGATGGGTATTAAAACCAAAGACAATGCAAGACAGGGTGTATTTCCCTCCCCACAAATACACAGCTGATGGCAATTTTTTGTAAGAAACTAAGGCCCAAATCTGTATTCATTCCTTAGGCAAAACTCCAATTGACATAAGTAGGCATTTATACTGAGAAGAGCGCTTAATTAAGCTCTACATCAGTGGAGCTCCACCATCATTTGTTAGCTTGCCAATCCTCAAAGTCCAGCAGATGTCCTTTAATCAAAAACCTTGTCTATTACAACGAGAATAATAAAGTATCACATTTTAATAGGTTTGATCTGAGAAGTCTAATGGTCTATTATAGCATCCAATATAATATTCATTCTTTATGCACGCACTGTATAATTAAATGAAAATCTCCAGAGGTCTTGTCAATTTATTGCACTTTTAAAGGCCTACCTTCTTCTAACACTTAGAGCAGAAGAGTAGCAGGCCAAGTTCAGGCAAGAAATCAAGAATCCTAAATCTCGAAATTTCGGTGTGTACTAGCTGACTTCCACAGTGCCCAGCCAGAGAAAATAATCCTTACCAGAAATCTGAATTTGAAAGGCTTCCTTCAGCCCACTTCCTAAATGAATAAAAGGGTGGCTCTCTGTAGCCAAAGTTTGAATCTGTCAGAAGCCTTTCCTCCTTTTCACAAGCATGGACTGCTATAATACTCATTAGATGAGATTCCAGAGGATACATTCTGCCTCTAATGAGCTGGGGTAGGGAGATGACAGCTTACCCCTATGGAAATCCATACTTCCTTCCCAGGTAGGTTTCCTGAGATGTGCTTGCACTGGGGGCAGGCATTTATGATTTTTCTTCTCAATAAAATCCCTCACTCCACCAAGGCCTGGAAAGGCGTAAAAACCTGTCACAAGGGAACTGTATACATTTAAAAACCAAATAGAGGTTGATAACTTTATAGAAAATGAAAATGTGGACACTTAAATTTTCACTTGCCCCATTTCCTTTAAAACTATGGATATTGGAGAGCTTGTCTTCAAGTCTTTTTTTTTTTTTTTTATGTAAGCAGAGACAGGGTGGGCTCCACCCTGACATCTGGTGGTGAGGTGTGGCAAGTTGTGGAAAAGAACTTCAGGGGCTGATCTCATTTGCATAGGCACACCCACCCCGCCTAGAATGAGGCCATAACTGCCCAAATGGTCACTTTGGCTGCTGTGGGATCCCCAGTGTCTCTGTTATTGGGGCGGGAAGAATAAATTGTTAGTATCCTGATTATGGGAACTGTGCTTGGAACTGTACTTGGCCTTTTTGTTATGATGGAGGACTCACCATCAACTGAGTAGCACTCACTAGGCAAGGGACATGGGTTCCAAAACTCTGTGAATTGAGAGAGACTTGAGACAGGTATTAGTGCCTGGTGGTGTAGGCCCCTTTGTGAGGGCCTGAAGTACCAATTGCACCTCTGTCTCTCTCCACTGTGGAATGTCAGAGCTAATTTTGGGTCTATTAAGAGTTTTATTACAGGTACTGTGCTGAATTCACTTCAGCCTTATGGTGCACCAGCACTAAGGCTCCCACTACTATGAGCTGAAATCACTGAGCACTGTGTCAAGTAGTGGGGAGCCGGAAGATCTAGTGTGCAGCGGAGCTATTTGTGAGACGGCGAGCTGAGCGGAGCCGGTCGTGAGACAGCGGTGTGTTCGTGAGACGGCGGTGTGTTCGTGAGACGGCGAGCTGAGCGGAGCCGGTCGTGAGACGGCGGTGTGTTCGTGAGACGGCAGTGTGTTTGTGAGACGGCGGTGTGTTCGTGAGACGGCGAGCTGAGCGGAGCCGGTCGTGAGACAGCGGTGTGTTCGTGAGACGGCGGTGTGTTCGTGAGACGGCGAGCTGAGCGAAGCCGGTCGTGAGATGGCGAGCTGTGCAGAGCGGAGCCGGTCGTGGTGGAGCGGAGCAGAGCCCTGTGGGGCAGTCAGCTTCAGGACACGTAAGGTGCCCCTTACCTCTTTCCCCCACACCCAGGCACATTTTAGCCAGACTGGGGAGTAACACTCTGCAGATGAACTTTTGAACCCAGGGACTGGACTTTTTTTGGACTTTGGGTGATTTGTGGATTGCTGGACTCAAGAGACGTTTGGGTTCTGGGACTCAAGAGCCTGAGGGAAAGGATGTGGCCCAATTTTTCTGGGGTGGGTCGGTGTTCATGGTTTGGTTAATGACCACTAGTTGTGGTGTTTCCCCAATTTAATGCTGATGTTGTTTACCTCATGTTATTAAAGATTCTCTACTACACCAAGACTCTGTGCTTGCGAGAGGGGAAGTATTGCCTCCTTGAGGCGCCCAGGGGGTGTGTAAGATTTTCCCAGGTCACTGGGTGGGGGCTCGAGCCAGTTTTGCATTTGCTTTAATGAGAGGGAACCCCTGTGTACTGAACCCGGCCCTTGCTGCTATCAACTTGGCCTGGCAGAAGGATTACATTTAAATCACTTCCTCCCCCTAAGAGGAAGTTATAAACATAGCTGTATGAAACTTCCTTCCCTTCCTGTAAACCCCAAGAGACTGTGAGAATTCCCAAACACTGTTTTTAAAGAAAGGGCATTAAGTTGCGGTTTTGTGGTTTGCTGTGTAAGGGAAAGATTACTAATAGAATGTACAAAAAACTATATTAAAAGAACATTTAGATTGCAGAGTCAAGCACTCGTGAGTTAGGAAATGCCAGAATATAATTTAATATATTCCTTTAAAACTATGGATATATGGAGAGCTTGTCTTCAGGTCTTTTTTTTTTTAAAATCACTTCCTCCCCCTAAGAGGAAGTTATAAACATAGCTGTATGAAACTTCCTTCCCTTCCTGTAAGCCCCAAGAGACTGTGAGAATTCCCAAACACTGTTTTTAAAGAAAGGGTATTAAGTTGCACTTTTGTGGTTTGCTGTGTAAGGGGAAGATTACTAATAGAATGTACAAAAAACTATATTAAAAGAACATTTAGATTGCAGAGTCAAGCACTCGTGAGTTAGGAAATGCCAGAATATAATTTGCCTATGGAACCAAAGATCTGCCCCCTTCTAAGTAGGCATTTGATGCAGTCTTCAATAATATGATTGTGTATTTTTTTCCAGAAGAACTCTGCCTCATTCAGTGCACAGGATAGACAGTGCTTAGGGAATGAGGCAACTGTTCAATATTTCCATTATTGTTCAGTTAGTGGTCCCTGCCTTATTTACTGCACACCATCCAAAATCCCCAGTCAACACAGAATTAATCACTGCTTCCACATCTTTTCTAGGTCACTCATTGTAGTGTCTGAGTGTCTCACAACCATTAATGAATTTATTTCCACTACAAGAGAAGAGAACATTATCCCCATTTTACTGATGGAGGAACAGAGACAAAGACTTGCTGAGGCCACACAGTGAATCAGTAATAGCTAACATTAGACTCTGGGGACTTCCTGACCCCGAGATCTGCACTTATTCTTCAGACTGCATTGCCTTATCTTACTGCGAGGAGTGCTGAACATCGACAGCTCCCAACTGACTTTAGTTGCAGTTGCGAGTGCTCAGCACTTCTGCCAAACAGGCTCAAGTTGGGCATTCACAAAATACAGAACACGCACTTAGTAGTCACCTGTGAAAAGTTTTAGTTGAAATGACTTGTCCAGTGTCACATAGGAACTCTGTGGAAAAGGCAGAGAACAAATTCAGGTTTCAGAGTAGCAGCCGTGTTAGTCTGTATCCGCAAAAAGAACAGGAGTACTTGTGGCACCTTAGAAACTAACAAGTTTATTTGAGCATAAGCTTCCGTGGGCAAGCTTATGCTAGAACAAATTCAGATCTCCAGGTGGTCATTCAATTACTTCAACCATGATGCACATTTTTCCTCTTCCTGCAGTTTTCTACTGTGTTTTCCACACACCTTCCAGTTTTAAAGTAAATGAGACAACACTCCTCTTGGAGAGACAAATTCTGGCTCACTTACTGTACACACACAAGCCAGAAAAACAGTGCCCAAACTTGTTTTGTTGAAGAATGCATGGTGCATGCCAGCTGCCCCAATTCTTACTTTGCTGTAATACACAGAAAGCTTGCTGGGCAGAACCTAACGGGAATCACGGAGGAACTTATCACATGCAGCTTTCTCTTTCCAGACTCATGTGCTTTTTTCCTGGCTTGGGCCCTTTAACTTCAGCATGGATGGTTTGTCTACTGTTCTGTACAAGCAAGTTTTATTATTTTAAGCATGTATTAATAAAAAGATTTAGTACATAAAATTGGTCAAAACAGAGTGCTTCCTCTCTTGCTAGTGCTATTGTTTTTGAACAACAAATGCAATTATTTGAACCTGTTGTGTAAGTATAACTTTATGGCAATAAAGTAGATGGCTGTATAACAAAAATGATGTAATTAATAAATCTGAATGAGACAAGCACTACTGTTCATCACAGAAAGTTAATGACATATTCAGCATATGTTGCACTGTAACAGGGCACAGATTCACCACAACAGCACCTCCTGCCGGTTGGTTTGGGAATTAGCTCTTTCAGCAGTGCGCTTTTGCTAGTGGTGTCTCATCCACTGTTACTCTCTCCATCATCCTCACAATCACATCCAAGTCACTCCCAGACCACGACATCGGCTTCTGGACACTGCCTTCTGGCTGTGCCTGCTCTGCTGGTTCTCCCCACTTTCCAGGGGACCAGCAGCTTCTAGTTCTATCACTCACTTCAGTAGCTCATTGCAGTCTTCAGTCTAGCCCCTTCCTCCAAAGACAAACTGCAGTCTGGCTTAGTCACTCTCATCACTGGCAAGTGGGGGTGAGGGGGCCAGACCCACCTGCTACTCTGGGCCCTGACCCAGTGACCCTCTAGCGGCAGCCACTTACTGCCCTCCTCCATCTCTCCTCTACTGCCTACTTCCCTGGGCCACTTCTCCATAACCCCAGCACCTTCTCTGCCCCTTTGAGTCAGGGCCCCAGTCTGGCAGTCATCAACCTAGATCTCTCCCAGTCTCTGCTCTGCTTCTCTAAGAACCAGTTCTTCTCCTTTGCCCTCCAAGAACAGACTCCATTCCTCATGGCACTGCAGCCTTCTTATAGGGCGCAGCCTGGCCCTGATAGGCTGCTTTCAAGCCTCTACTTGATTGGCTCCCAATAAGCCCTTCCAGGATTGGCTGGGGCTCTGTGCAGCCTCTTTGGCTTGCTTTAACCCCTTCTGCACCAGAGTGGACTATATGCACAAAGACACAATACAGGGGGGAAAAAAGCAAAAATGTACACTCTGATTCCCTCCTCCTCACATGCAAGGTTGAAGGATTCAGTTTAATACAGTTTGGTGACAAGCTCAGAATACTCATCAGTTATCAGGTGAATATTTAGCTATACTAAACAGAGATGGGTGTGATCCAAAACACTAGTTTCAAACACCCAGAACTTTGGGGAAGTTTGAAGCAAGATCCAAACTTTGCCACTCAGCTCTATCTCTATTAACAGAAAACATACACATGGACACTTATGTGTGCTAGGTCTTGTTTCTGATTGAATGGGTTGGTGAAACTCAAACAGCTGAAAATAGATTTCTTTATTGAAAAGATATATAGAACTAAACAGATATTAAGCCAAAAGGGTCCTATGGAAATTACTTAAAAACCTGGAAATGGCCCAACTTGATTATCATACACATTGTAAGGAGAAAAGGAGTACTTGTGGCACCTTAGAGACTAACCAATTTATTTGAGCATAAGTTTTCGTGAGCTACATCTCATTTGAAGCTACAGCTCATCATGAAGTGAGCTGTAGCTCACGAAAGCTTATGCTCAAATAAATTGGTTAGTCTCTAAGGTGCCACAAGTACTCCTTTTCTTTTTGCGAATACAGACTAACACGGCTGTTACTCTGAAACCTGTCATTGTAAGGAGAGTGATCACTTTAGATAAGCTATTACCAGCAGGAGAGGGATGGAGGGAGAGAAAACCTTTTGTAGTGGTAAACACCCATTTTTTCATGCTTTGTGTGTATAAAAAGATCTTCTGTACTTTCCACAGTATGCATCCGATAAAGTGAGCTGTAGCTCACAAAAGCTTATGCTCAAATAAATTGGTTAGTCTCTAAGGTGCCACAAGTACTCCTTTTCTTTTTAAAAACCTATAGAATCTATTAGAAAATTATCTAGAAAATTATTTTTAGTTTTTGTTTTAAACCAGCCTGTGTAATTTTAGACCAGGGATATAATTCTCTATAAATTGTACATGACTTTTCTATAAACTTTACCTTACCACTTAAATTTAGAAAGGAGTCAAAACTAGAATAACTTCTCTAACTTTTTATGGTGCTGGTGGGTTCACTTAAATGAGGACTTGGATCCAAACAATTATGCATGGCTTGGAACACCTGGCAGACAAATATTTATAAAACCCCAAACCACCTTGTAGTTCTGCCCTAAAATCTCTAAAAAAAACCCATACACTAACTAGGTTCCACAATTTGGCTCCTACTCTTCTTGCAGCTCAGTCATGTGTCATCTAGTGACTCAATGAGAAACTGCAGTATCATTTTTATGCAGCCAGAAAAGGGTCTGTGTTAAAAAAAAATCAGACCTCTGGGCTGATAAGGGAAAAAAGATACACTCCAAATGTCAAACGAGTTTTACATTTAATCTCTTTCATCACAAGAGCTGTATGGAACATTTTCCTCACCCACACACACACAAATGCATCCTGACATGGCAAAATCTCATTTAAGGCATTTAGGTGAATTGATGTCAAAAACAATTCCTGGCCTATTACTAGAACTTAAACCTCTACCTTTTGAAAAAAGGTTTGAAAAACTGGAATTACAGATACATCAATCTCCTTCTCCCACTGGCATCTCTGTTAAAGTGACCATATTTTTAAAATGACTCACTTTTGTAGGGGCAAAAAATACACAAAAATATAAAGAACACTTTTTAGAAAGTGTGCTGGTTTTACTACTGCCAGCTCTGGATGGAACAGCAGCACATGAATATGTCTCAGAGGGGAGGATGTTTTCTTGTACCCTAGTATACTGAGTGAATTTAGCATGAAACACCAAACAGGTATTAGTAGCATTCACTTTGAGCAAAAGAACAACTTTGGCAGCTTCTACGCTCATTCAGCTTTTCTCTTCACTCCAAATACTGTCCATCAAACTGAACACTCCTTTCCACTGGACTGTTTGTTCCTGGGAAACATGGAGCAAACTCCACCTGTTACAGGACCAGCGTTCCATAGCTGTAAAAGAACCAAACTTTTGATTGATGAAATGATATTTCGGGGACCTGTAAGACATTCATGGGATGTTTTGATATATGAAAAATCATGACTGTCCCAGTAAAATTGGTGTGCAAGGTTTCTAATGTCCGTGACTTCTTCCATGATGCCCTTTATGTTTGGAATCCCAAGCTGTTTCCTTCATAAAGATTAACTTCAGTTGTCTTGTCTACAGGAAGTGAGGGGGAAGGAAATGTTTTTCAATAAAAGTAACGCAGCTTGCAATATGAGTACATGTTCCATTCACTTGAGTAACCATGTGTCCCTTTGTCCTTTCTCTTTTTATGTCTCTTTATGACCCTCACTTGTTGGGTCATGTCACATTTAGACTGCATGCATTTGTGAATAGGGACTTGTTTCTGTGAGGCACCAAAGTTGCTTTGGGTACTCAATAAGGAATAATGAATAAGAACATAAGAATGGCCATACTGGCTCAGACCAATTGTCCATCGAGCTCAATATTCTGTCTTCTGACAGTAACAAATGCCAGGTGCTTCAGCAGGAATGAACAGACAAGGCAATCATCAAGTGATCTATCCCTGTCACCCATTCCCAGCTTTTGGCAATCAGCGTGCATGACAAATTGGTGATATTCAAGAGATAAGAAGCTGTGTGGGACAGGCAACTAAACCCCTTATACCCTGTGCTCTTTGCGCTGGTTAACCATTTGTTCAAAATCCAGTTTCAGGTGCTGGTTATGAGATCCAATTTCAAGTGCTGGTGTAGGACCTGATTATTTGAGAAGCTGTCACTCCCCTCCATCTTCCATCATGACTGGTAATTTGGTTGGGGTACTTCTGCTATCAGATCTGTGCTAATGCTTTTTGGAACTGGCAATGGAATGTTTTCAGTAGAGGGCTCTTGCTTGCATTACATAAGCCCTTGGATGATTCACAGGGAGAGTCTGATCAGGGCAGGTTGCATTTGTTCTAGCAGGCTTTTAATTGAGGCTTTTAAACTGTGGCTTGGATTTAATCTTTTATATGGCAGCTCTTTATATTCCTGTACCATGGGTGTAACACAGCAAAATCATGAGGTTGGCCAATTTTCTGTGGATATTATTGTTACAATTATGTTAAAATACTGTCAAGCATTCAAGATGATAGATATCTAACTGTGTATATGAAAACAAAGCCATAATATATACAGCTGTTTATTATTCACACATGCTTTGTTTTGTTGGTAGATGGAAGGGGATTTTTTTGCTTGGGCTGTGTATCCTTTGTTTACCAATATGTACACACTGAACAAAACTGTATGCTCAATCCCCAGAAACATATTTTGATTTTTTAAATAAATGTTATAAACATAAAACAATTCAATAAATGGTCCATCCAGAGGCAAGCAGAGTAATGTTTTTTTAGCCAGGAGGCAGAGTGGCCTAATGGACAGGAGACTGGGTGAGGTGTTCTGAGGTCTGACCTGACTATGGGGATCTGTACTCTAGTGTATTATACAGAGTCCTAGGAGACCTAGGCCAAAATGCTCAAAAGTCTCACATCTCAAGTTGGGCTCCCAAAATGAAATAGCTGCCAAAATTTTCAAAAGTGGCCATGTTCTAATTTGGTCCTCCAACAGTGACTCCGTATATAACCCTGGCCACCCCTCTTAATTCCTTTCCCTCTGTAGTTAAAATACCATTCATTTGGGGGATCTCAAATTGCTTTACCTAAAATATATTAGCTGTGGTTAAAGTAGATTGAAACCGGTCTTGCCACACTGGCTAAGGAGTGGGATGACCTCTAGCACAGAGAGCTGTGCTTCTCATCCACCTTCTACCAATGTACTTTAACCCTGAAATAAAAATGCAGATTATTAAAGGTGAGGC
Organism: Lepidochelys kempii; assembly: GCF_965140285.1. Taxonomy (NCBI): domain Eukaryota; kingdom Metazoa; phylum Chordata; order Testudines; family Cheloniidae; genus Lepidochelys; species Lepidochelys kempii. Next base: position 29,719,338 of record NC_136387.1, read on the forward strand.
TGAGAATATCGCCTATTATTAAAGTTGCCCAACACTTCCTATTACGAGACCATGTTTTTCAGTTGCTTACAACTTTGCCAAACTTCAGCCGTTTGGGGGGTGAAATGTGACAGGCTGGATGTCTGCCTCACTCTGAATTTTTTTTGGAAAATTCCAGCCAGAACTGTTCAGCCATTACTTAGAACAAGGGAAGGGGGGCAGGGGAACCGTGTTTTCCTCATGTTAACACATTCTGATGACCTTTTCTTTCAGCAGCTCTGGTGCACCCAGACCTTGGAACAGGCACTTGAAATTTGCCACGTGGTTGGCCTTTGGGTTAGGGATGTGCCTATTGCTATTCCTATGAAAATCAACCAAATGTGGCCAAATTATAAGCCTCTGAAAAATATGCAGTATGCACATGCTCAGTAGAGACTGCGCATGCTCCAGCCTGTGTCTGGACAGGACTTTCCCTACAATTGCCGATCTGGGCTGCTGCAGACTGTCCTGGGCCCTGGAACCACTCTACGTCTTCCAAGTGCTTTATGATCATTTTCTGATTAACCCTCATAACCCTCATGAGAAGTAGGTAAATTGTGTTATCTCTAGTTCACTGATGGGCAAACAGACACGGGAAGACAAAAAGTGACTTGCCCAAGGTCCACCAGGGGGATAATGTCAACAACAATAATAAAATCCAGGAGTTCTTGGCTCCCAGTCATAGAATAGTCTTCTCCCACACACTTACATTTAATTCTTCTGGGAGAAAAGAATGCCCCATGCTCTTGGGGAAGGATGTATTAAGGCAATAATGGGCCCTTACACAAGAGCACATCACCAGCGAATTACAATTCTATACAGCGAAGCCATTTCTCTCCAGCCTGTTTGTGTGAATTGGTGCGACAGTGAGATTTACAGTGATGTAGCATCTAGGCTAAGGCTTACATAGATGAAACCCAGGGCATGAAATGAGCAGCATCCTCAACAAATCAGAGCAGCACATCATTACCGGATACTGTATGATACAGGCTTATTGTGCAGGGAGCAATTAACACAGGGGCCTGTTGTGGGAACATCAGAGGCAGGAAGTGATATTATTTATTTATTTAATATTTAGAACTCACCAGAAAATACAGTTTTCAAATAGAAATTGCTAAAAGTCTAAGTAAGTCTTAAGGAAAGGGGAATATGTTTGTAAATGCTTGTAAAAATGCTTCGAAAATGTTTGTAAAAGCTCATATTTTTAGAGTCATGAGTTTAGCTGAAGATGCAGAATGGAAATATCCCTCTTGTAATCTTATGAACACACATGAAAATATGTTATCGCCTAAAAGTTATCCCCTTAAGACTTTTCTAGATTCCTTCCAACATTATGTTTAATCCTAGTTCTGGTTGGTGCTGACTTCACCTATGTCTGGATTGTCTTCACCCACTTATTTTGTCAGCTGTAGAACTCTCCTCTTGAGAAAAGAACTGTACAATATGAGGCCCAGAAGTGGAAGAAAGCTGATACGGGCCGGTACAGCACACCAGTAAGAAAGTGGCCGCTGGTACGGGCTGGTATACAGGTATAAAGAGCTGTGGCAGTGCTTTAAGCACCGTACCAGCAGGGCTGCTGACGGGGTGCAAAAGGGGCAGCGGCCTTGGGGCCCAGCAATTTAAAAGGGCCCAGAGCTTCTGGCAGTGGCTGGAGTCCTGGGCCCTTTAAATCGCTACTGGAGTCCCAGGTGGCACAGGCTGGGCAGTGCTGAAGGGCTGGCTGGGGGAGTCTGGCCCCAGCCCCGCCCCTTCTGCCCGAGGCCTGGCCTCTTCCTGGGGCCCAGAGCCGCCCCGCCTCCACCTTCCCAGGACCCTGGACACCCTGCATACTAGTAAGTTCTTTAAGTTACTTTCATCCCTGATGAGGACTGAAAAAGTTATGCATTCATTTTTCTGAATAGCATGATTTCCACAGTTGTCTGGCCTTCACACAGAAATGACCTGGTAGAAAGCTGAGCTTGTTACTGCTGACATGGTCTTGGGATTCCCATCAATAATACATATAATGATAAAAAATCCAAAGAATTATGATCAAGAAAAACAAAACCTGTTAGTGCAGGTCAAGAAAATAGAACTGCAGTTTCACAATTTTTAAAAAGGAAGGACAATGTTTAGTTCAACGTTTTTCTTTTTTTTGTTTGTTTTTTGACTCAAAATGTTGCACTATTTTACTCTTTCTCAAAAAATTGAGAGAAAAGGAGGGGGGGCAGTCCGTCCAATGAAATCTGACAAAAAGCATGCCATGAACATTTTTGTTTTGAAAATGGTATTTGAAAAAAAGATATTTTTCCATGAAAATGTCTTTTGCTCAACAAGCCATAAAAAAAAATCTTTGTTGGAAATTTTTTGACTGGCTCTAGTTCCTTGGAGATTTGTGTTAAAAGAAAGAGGGGCCTGACCCTGACCTTCATTTCACTGGTATAACTCAGACCTAACCCCATTGAAATCAATGGTGTTAAACCAGCATGCAATCAGAATTGGTTTGAATGTATCAAAACTGATTTAGATGATGACATTCTTAAAAAAATTCTATAATTCTGGAATTTTACCCCAGTAGATTTGAATTTATGTGCTACTTTTCTATTCAGCTACTTTTCTCATTGCTTGTATGCAAGTACGATATCTGTCATCAGTCAGCAATTTCAGCAGTAATCAATGTAAACTGTGTGTATCTCTGCCCTATTATATTTTATGCCTCTTTTGTAGGAAATTTTTTTTCTTGGAAGGTCTAGGACTTTTTGGCAGCCTCACTGTCATGGATTTTATTCTGGCATATTGTTCTTTGTGGTTTTGTTTCTTGCAGGTCAGTCTCCCACAGATTTAATAGAGTTTAATGTCAAAGGACTCAGAATAGCTCATCTAGTCTGACCTCCTGTGTATTTCAGGCCATTAGATTTCACCCTGCTGTCCATTCGTTGAACCCAGTAACTTGGGTAAGAATAAAGCAATCCAGTTCTTGGGAGACCAAACTGTGCTGTACCACAGGCAGAGAACGGGAAAGACCAAGGTGCAACCAATGCTGAAGACCCCTGCGATGGCAAGGAATTAAGAGATTCATAAATTCCAAGGTCAGAAGGGACCACTGTGATCATTTACTCTGACCACCTACATAACACAGGCCAGAGAACTTCCCCAAAGTAATGCCTAGAGCGTATTTTTTTTAAATAAAAAACCCCCCAATCTTGATTTTAAAATTGCCAGTAGCTGGAAAATCCACCATAAACTTTGCTAAAGGTGGGATTTGATAGGATAGGCCCAAATGATCCTCGTTGATGATCTGTGTTCCATGCTGCAGAGGAAGGGAAAAAAACTCCAAGGTCCCTGCCAGTCTGACCTGGAGGAACATTTCTTTCTAGACTCCAAATCTGGCTACCCTGAGAATCTGCTGAACATTTAAGAAAGAGGACCTCATGTGGACAGTTCATGTGAGTAAAGATTTGCAGGGTCAGACCAGTATCTGTATTCTTATTAGCAGGGATAAAATAAAAAGGAAAGCAAGGGAGAGCACTTGCCCCACCTATGCTAAAAGCATAGGTAGCACTTTCTCCACTCTCCTTGTGGTCTGAGACAGCATTGTTCTCCCTCCTCTGATGAGTTAGTATTACCAATCCTAAATGTTGAAAAATCATGAGTCAGGCCCCCCCAAAATCAGGGGACTTTTTATGTAATACATTTGGGGTTCTAGTTCTTTTCCTTCTGACTGGTCCCTTGGGTCACCTTTTCCAGCATTTCTCTGCAACTAACAAGGCTAGAAACATTTTTTAAATAAATGAAAACGAAGATTCTCACTTAATCCCAGGACTCCAGGAGCCAGGGCTGAAGGATACAGATTTTGCAAGACTTGTGGTAAAATCACAATGGTTCACAACAGTGGTTTCTGGAGCTGACTGGAGGGTTGCTTGCTTTTAAGCCCTGGTCTACACTAGGACTTTAGGTCGAATTTAGCAGCGTTAAATCGATGTAAACCTGCACCCGTCCACACAATGAAGCCCTTTATTTCGACTTAAAGGGCTCTTAAAATCGATTTCCTTACTCCACCCCTGACAAGTGGATTAGCGCTTAAATCGACGTTGCCGGCTCGAATTTGGGGTACTGTGGACACAATTCGATGGTATTGGCCTCCGGGAGCTATCCCAGAGTGCTCCATTATGACCGCTCTGGACAGCGCTCTCAACTCAGATGCACTGGCCAGGTAGACAGGAAAAGAACCGCGAACTTTTGAATCTCATTTCCTGTTTGGCCAGCGTGGCAAGCTGCAGGTGACCATGCAGAGCTCATCAGCACAGGTGACCATGATGGAGTCCCAGAATCGCAAAAGAGCTCCAGCATGGACCGAACGGGAGGTACGGGATCTGATCGCTGTTTGGGGAGAGGAATCCGTGCTATCAGAACTCCGTTCCAGTTTTCGAAATGCCAAAACCTTTGTCAAAATCTTCCAGGGCATGAAGGACAGAGGCCATAACAGGGACCCGAAGCAGTGCCGCGTGAAACTGAAGGACCTGAGGCAAGCCTACCAGAAAACCAGAGAGGCGAACAGCCGCTCTGGGTCAGAGCCCCAAACATGCCGCTTCTATGATGAGCTGCATGCCATTTTAGGGGGTTCAGCCACCACTACCCCAGCCGTGTTGTTTGACTCCTTCAATGGAGATGGAGGCAATACGGAAGCAGGTTTTGGGGACGAAGAAGATGATGATGATGAGGAGGTTGTAGATAGCTCACAGCAAGCAAGCGGAGAAACCGGTTTTCCCGACAGCCAGGAACTGTTTCTCACCCTAGACCTGGAGCCAGTACCCCCCGAACCCACCCAAGGCTGCCTCCTGGACCCAGCAGGCAGAGAAGGGACCTCTGGTGAGTGTACCTTTTAAAATACTATCCATGGTTTAAAATCAAGCATGTGAAAGGATTACTTTGCCCTGGCATTTGCGGTTCTCCTAGATGTAGTCCTAAAGCCTTTGCAAAAGGTTTCTGGGGAGGGCAGCCTTATTGCGTCCTTCATGGTAGGACACTTTACCACTCCAGGCCAGTAACACGTACTCGGGAATCATTGTAGAACAAAGCATTGCAGTGTATGTTTGCTGGCATTCAAACAACATCCGTTCTTTATCTCTCGGTGTTATCCTCAGGAGAGTGAGATATAATTCATGGTCACCTGGTTGAAATAGAGTGCTTTTCTTCAGGGGACACTCAGAGGAGCCCATTCCTGCTGGGCTGTTTGCCTGTGGCTAAACAGAAATGTTCCCCGCTGTTAGCCACAGGGAGGGGGGAAGGTTGAGGGGATAGTCACGCGGTGGGAGGAGGCAAAATGTGACCTTGTAACGAAAGCACATGTGCTATGTATGTAATGTTAACAGCAAGGTTTACCCTGAAAGAGTGTAGCCACTGTTTTATAAAATGTGTCTTTTTAAATACCGCTGTCCCTTTTTTTTTCTCCACCAGCTGCATGTGTTTCAATGATCACAGGATCTTCTCCTTCCCAGAGGCTAGTGAAGCTTAGAAAGAAAAAAAAACGCACTCGCAATGAAATGTTCTCCGAGCTCATGCTGTCCTCCCACACTGACAGAGCACAGACGAATGCGTGGAGGCAAATAATGTCAGAGTGCAGGAAAGCACAAAATGACCGGGAGGAGAGGTGGTGGGCTGAAGAGAGTAAGTGGCGGGCTGAAGAGAGTAAGTGGTGGGCTGAAGACAGGGCTGAAGCTCAAATGTGGCGGCAGCGTGATGAGAGGAGGCAGGATTCAATGCTGAGGCTGCTGCAGGACCAAACCAGTATGCTCCAGTGTATGGTTGAGCTGCAGCAAAGGCAGCTGGAGCACAGACTGGCACTGCAGCCCCTCTGTAACCAACCGCCCTCCTCCCCAAGTTCCACAGCCTCCACACCCAGACGCCCAAGAACGCGGTGGGGGGGCCTCCGGCCAACCAGCCACTCCACCACAGAGGATTGCCCAAAAAAAAGAAGGCTATCATTCAATAAATTTTAAAGTTGTAAACTTTTAAAGTGCTGTGTGGCATTTTCCTTCCCTCCTCCACCACCCCTCCTGGGCTACCTTGGTAGTCATCCCCCTATTTGTGTGATGAATGAATAAAGAATGCATGAATGTGAAGCAACAATGACTTTATTGCCTCTGCAAGTGGTGATTGAAGGGAGGAGGGGAGGGTGGTTAGCTTACAGGGAAGTAGAGTGAACCAAGGGGTGGGGGGTTTCATCAAGGAGAAACAAACAGAACTTTCACACCGTAGCCTGGCCAGTCATGAAACTGGTTTTCAAAGCTTCTCTGATGCGTACCGCGCCCTCCTGTGCTCTTCTAACCGCCCTGGTGTCTGGCTGCGCGTAACCAGCAGCCAGGCGATTTGCCTCAACCTCCCACCCCGCCATAAACGTCTCCCCCTTACTCTCACAGATATTGTGGAGCACACAGCAAGCAGTAATAACAGTGGGAATATTGGTTTCGCTGAGGTCTAAGCGAGTCAGTAAACTGCACCAGCGCGCCTTTAAACGTCCAAATGCACATTCTACCACCATTCTGCACTTGCTCAGCCTGTAGTTGAACAGCTCCTGACTACTGTCCAGGCTGCCTGTGTACGGCTTCATGAGCCATGGCATTAAGGGGTAGGCTGGGTCCCCAAGGATACATATAGGCAGTTCAACATCCCCAACAGTTATTTTCTGGTCTGGGAATAAAGTCCCTTCCTGCAGCTTTTGAAACAGACCAGAGTTCCTGAAGATGCGAGCATCATGCACCTTTCCCGGCCATCCCACGTTGATGTTGGTGAAACATCCCTTGTGATCCACCAGAGCTTGCAGCACTATCGAAAAGTACCCCTTGCGGTTTATGTACTCGGCGGCTTGGTGCTCCGGTGCCAAGATAGGGATATGGGTTCCGTCTATAGCCCCACCACAGTTAGGGAATCCCATTGCAGCAAAGCCATCCACTATGACCTGAACATTTCCCAGGGTCACTACCCTTGATATCAGCAGATCTTTGATTGCATGGGCTACTTGCATCACAGCAGCCCCCACAGTAGATTTGCCCACTCCAAATTGATTCCCAACTGACCGGTAGCTGTCTGGCGTTGCAAGCTTCCACAGGGCTATCGCCACTCGCTTCTCAACTGTGAGGGCTGCTCTCATCTTGGTATTCATGCGCCTCAGGGCAGGGGAAAGCAAGTCACAAAGTTCCATGAAAGTGCCCTTACGCATGCGAAAGTTTCGCAGCCACTGGGAATTGTCCCAGACCTGCAACACTATGCGGTCCCCCCAGTCTGTGCTTGTTTCCCGAGCCCAGAATCGGTGTTCCACAGCATGAACCTGCCCCATTAGCACCATGATGCATGCATTGGCAGGGCCCATGCTTTCAGAGAAATCTGTGTCCATGTCCTGATCACTCACGTGACCGCGCTGACGTCACCTCCTCGCCCGGTATCGCTTTGCCAGGTTCTGGTGCTGCATATACTGCTGGATAATGCGTGTGGTGTTTAATGTGCTCCTAATTGCCAAAGTGAGCTGAGCGGCCTCCATGCTTGCCTTGGTATGGCGTCCGCACAGAAAAAAGGCGCAGAACGATTGTCTGCCGTTGCTCTGACAGAGGGAGGGGCGACTGACGACACGGCTTACAGGGTTGGCTTCAGGGAGCTAAAATCAACAAAGTGGGTGTCTTTACATCAAGGAGTATTTCAGGCAGGACTTCACAGAGGGTTCCAATAAGAAATGGTGCACCTAAGTTATCATTCTTATTGGAACAAGGAGGTTAGCCTGGCCTCTGATTGATACATGGCTAGATTTACCTCGCTGCACCTTCTCTGTGAGTGACTGCAGTGTGACCTAGAGGAATGAGTCCCCTAGACAGGGGAGGAGGAAAATGAGTACAAAACAAATCTGGTCTATATCTTGTTTTGACCCACTCCATCTATCTTTTACATCTTTGGCTGGCAGCAGACGGTGCAGAAGGACTGCATGCCATCCTCATCTCTTGCCTGCCTGGCATAAGATGGTACAATACGACTACTAGCAATCCTCATCTCTTGCCTGCCTGGCAGAAGATGGTACAGTACGACTGCTAGCAGTCCGTATCACCTGCCCGCTCACCATAAGACGGTTCAATAGGACTGACTGCAGGACTAAAGAGAATGACCTGGTCAAGTCACTCCAAATTTAGTCCCTGTGCCCATGTCTGCCCAGGCGCTCCCAGCCGACGTGGCCAGGAGCACCTCGGACATGACGAGGACGACTACCAATCGTATTACACCGTCTGCTGCCAGAAGGCAATGGGTTGCTGCTACTGTGCAGCAAAGCCGTACCGCGTCTGCCAGCACCCAGGAGACATAGGGTGACGGTTACCTGAGCGGGCTCCATGCTTGCCGTGGTATGGCGTCTGCACAGGTAACTCAGGAAAAAAGGCGCGAAACGATTGTCTGCCCTTGCTTTCACGGAGGGAGGGAGGGAACGGGGGCCTGACGATATGTACCCAGAACCACCCGCGACAATATTTTAGCCCCATCAGGCATTGGGATCTCAACCCAGAATTCCAATGGGCAGCGGAGACTGCGGGAACTGTGGGATAGCTACCCACCGTGCAACGCTCCGGAAGTCGACTCTAGCCTCGGTACTGTGGAAGCGCTCCGCCGAGTTAATGCACTTAATGCACTTAGAGCATTTTCTGTGGGGACACACACACTCGAATATATAAAACCGATTTCTAAAAAACCGACTTCTATAAATTCGACCTTATTCCGTAGTGTAGACATACCCTTAGTTCCACTGTTTGTGTGCTTTTTTCTACATTGGCTGAGAACACCCTTGCAGTTCCTGAGACCATTGTGTACAACAGTGCCACCTGGTGGCATGTGCTGCACAATGCGGCTGGGCCCAACCCACTTTCTAGAGTAATGTTTCTCAAACTGGGGGTCCTGACCCAAAAGGGGGTCACAAGGCTATCGTAGAGGGAGGGTCGTGGTATTGCACTGCCTTTGAAGGCAGTGGCACTGCCAGCAGCAGTGCACAAGGAAGAGTGGCATGGCATGGGGGGGAGGGGGGGTCAGTTTTTTTTGGGGGGGGGTCAGCACAGCCTGAAATATTTTCAAATATTTCCAGTAAAAAAAAGTTTGAGAACCCCTCTGGTAGAGCATTGTGCCATGCTTCTCCAGGCCCCTGCCCAGATGAAACTCCTCTGGCGCAGCAAGGGACAAGCAGAGGGGAGCACAAGCCTTTCTGCTGGTCAGCAGCATGTGGAGGAGTGAGGTAGGCTAAAGTTGCTGAGCATCCTCTGAACCAGTCCCTCAGTCCTGGAGGCCTTGGCGTGTTTGCGGCGAGCAGCCAGCCGGGATCCCAGCAATGAGATGATAGTGTTGGGCTGGAGAGGACGAAATTGAATTGCGGGAGGGGTTAAGTCCTAGGCCTTAAATATGTTGATGCATATGTTGATGCAGGCCTAGGGTTGCCAGGCATCTGGTTTTCGATCGGAATGCCCAGTCGAAAAGGGACCCTGGCGGCTCCAGTTTGCACCACCGACTGGGCCATTAAAAGTCCGGTCAGCGGCGCAGCGGGCACCGGGGGCTAAGGCATGCCCCCTGCCTGCCCTAGCACCGTGCGGCTCCTGGAAGATGCACCAGGTCCCTGTGGCCCCATGGCTCATGGGCGGCCAGGAAGGCTCTGCGCACTGTCCGCGCCCCGAGTACAGGCTAAGCATCTCCCATTGGCCAGAAACCGCGACCAATGGGAGCTGTAGGGGTGGCATCTGCAGATGTGATGGCAGCGGAGCAAGTAGAGCCTCCCTGGCTGCCCATGCACCTAGTGGCCGCAGCGATCTCACGGCCACTTTCTGAGAGCTGCGGTAAGTGCCACCGGGACCCTGCACCCCAAATCCCCTCCCACACTCCAACCTCCTGCCCCAGCCCGGAGTCCCTCCTGCATCCAAACTTCCTCCCAGAGACCGCACCCCCCCAACACCCTGCCCAAGCCCTCTCCTGCACCCCATACCCCTCATCCCCGGCCCCACGCCAGAGCCTGTACCCCCAATTGGAGCCTGCACCCCCTCCTGCACTCTGAACCCCTCAGCCCCAGCCTGGAGCTGGAGATGAGGGGTTTGGGATTCAGAAGGGGGCTCCAGGCTGGGGCTGAGGGGTTTGGAGTGTGGGAGGGGGTGCCTGATGGCCCAGCTTAGTACAGCTGTGGCAAGGAACCTGGGGAAAGAGTGTGGTGGGGGAGGGAGGCAGCATTGACAACTGCAGGAAGCAAGAGAAGTGGTGAGGGGCGCACACAGAAGCCCAGTGGGTGGAAGCAGAGGAGTGAGTGACCTACTCGGGCGTACCCCAATGGAAGGAATAGCCACCAGACCTGCAGGGAGAGGAAGGAGCAGGAACTGTGTTGTGCCAAGCAAGGTTGGGTTCGGGTGCGGGGCAGGAGATTCGGAGGAACCACTGAGGGGAGCCTGCCCCAGGGGGAAGAGCAACTGAAGGGAGCACACTCTATGAGAAAAAAGCCTCAGGAAGGTGGGTGAACCCTGATGCTGGGCATAGTTGTAAGAACAGGGAGTTAAAGGGCGGTGCAGGCAGCAGAACTCCTGAGGGAAGTCCAGGCCTTAGCAGAGGAGGTGGTAGGTTGGGCAGGTGAAGAAGCCAGGTGAGGCCTCACCCAGGCAGCAATCACAGAGGGTGTGTGACATGGGTGTGGGGGGCCCGCCCCCAGCCCCCACACCCCCAGCCCCCACACCTGGACATGACCTCGCTAATCACTGCTTGGTATCCATTTCCTAAAGCTCATGAATCTTTCCCCCTAATTATACTTAAATGAGAGGGAAAAAATGAAAGTTGGGCTCCATTCGAAAAAAATCTTGGGGGGAAGGAGTGGGGAAAAAAGTAAGAAAAATAAATGAGGTGAAAGATGTGAGTTGACCACATTTCCCAAAGAGAAAACAGGGCACCGCATGGGGCTGGCCCCAGCTGCTCACTCAAGCCCCCTTCCCCACCTGGGGCTGGCGTTACTGTTTGCCTGAGCCCTGCCTGCCCCCCTGTGCAAGGCTGGCCTCTCCACTCGCCCCCCCCCCACGTTCTTTCGCACCCCACTCTTTTGACAAAAGTGGGCATTTGTCCCATTTGCTTTTGCCAACTGATCAAGTTGGCAAGATCAAATGGGACAAATGTCCACTTTTGCCATAAAAAGTCAGGATGGCCAGGACAGGGCTTAAAAAAGGCCAAAACGGGACATATGGTCACTCTAGAAAGATCGTTTCCTTGAGCCAAGTCCTGCAAAGTGCTGAGCACCTTCCCCTATTAACCGTCCCTTGCAGGGGCAAGATTAATTTTCAGCTTAATCCACTGACCTCTGCAAAAGTGGTAAATTGTAGGCTAGATTGGTACAGTTTAATGAAGCAGAGTACTCAAAATCCATACCTACTGATATGTGTAAGTGCTATGGAGCCTAGCTGATTTAGTCATGCGTAAAGTAGTGGGCAGGAAGCAGGTGTCAACTCACAGTGTTGAGGTTAAAATTTGAATAAAATTGGGTCATGAAGTTACAGCTTCATATATTTTAGGGACCATTGTGGTCGTCACGTCTGATCTCTTGCATAAAACAGGCCATAGGACATCCCTGAATTCATTCCTTATCCTACGCGTACTGGTGACATATGCTGAGTAATACATTCAACATCCTTTCCCGCGATTCAGCTACCTTTAGTTGTAACACTTTCATAATATTCTATCAAATCAAAAGTTGATTCACAATATTACAAGTAAATAAAGTAAGCAATAAACATTAGCTTTTACTTTTAAATTGCAGAGGGCACATTGGGCTAGTATGTTTCACCCTGGGTAGTTGGCTTAATCCTCAGGTTTGTTAAGTGTTGGCGAATAAAATATAAAATTGCAGGGGTTGTAAATTTTTCCCAAGTGCTGTTGGGACAACTAAGAAAAATGATCAAAAGGTGATGGTTAGGATTGGGGTTATGTTAGCCAGTGAGCAACGATTGTCAATAAGCATATTATTTCTAATGTCAGCTAATAAAGGTCACACAACCCTAGGCTGACATGCTATGAAATGGAGGCGGAAAAGCTAGTTTAAAAAGAATATCCAAGCGATTTATAGACCATCTGTCCCCTCTCTCTAGGTACGTTTACTGTGTAGTATTCGGTTCTTGTGGCTCAGGGGCTGAGAAAAAAGGGTATTCCTCAAAGACACAACTATTCAAGGTCATTGAGCTAAATATTTTAGGTGCCACAGTCTCCTAATCCTTCCATAACTCTGGCACCTTACTTATTTGGTTTGTTGTAGCACGACTGTGCTAAGCACTATAAAACATCCCCCCCCCGCCCTTCCCCCCACACCCACACATAACCCCTCTAAACAGTTTCTGCCACAAAGACTTTACAATCTATGGTCACTAGCAATATTTAGCAACAACTGTTTAATCACCTATTTTAAATTTGCTGCTAATGTACATTGGGGTTTTGAGAGGGGCCATGTTACTCTCTTGACGGCAACCCATTTTGAGGACTCAACTTGCATTAATAAGTGTTGTTGTGGTCCGTAAATGCTCAACGCTATCCATGGGTGGATGGGTGGTTGTGCTCATGCCCACTATATTCTTTGCATGCTCTAACCACTAGAGGAAGACAAAGCCACTTCTTGCAATTTTTTACATGATTACTATAATGAGAAAATGAGTAGGACAGTAGAAACTGGGAGATGCAGGCCAGATTCTGTGGAAGAAGCTCTCCTTGGAGTTGCCCCCTAATCATTCTATGTGATGTAGGGGCTCCATGGAAAAAGTAGTACATCTGTAAGCAAACATTGGATCAGGATCTGCAAATGGGTGGTAATATTTTACTATATTCTTAATGTGTTGTACAGCACCCTGGGCACACGTGTGTGGGGGGGAGGGGGGAGGGAGAGGAACTATAAAAATGATTGGTTAGCTGCATTTGTTCACTCAGGGTTTGTAGGGCTCATAGGACGTTCTGTATTCTGAATGTGTTTTAAGTTTCACAGCAGAACTCTGCTGTCTTACAACAACACTTGCTTGATGTGTGTGAATGGTCTGTGCCTTCTGCTACAGCAATAACAGTACTTATTTTTGTTAGCAGGCAGCCAAGAACAGATGACTTAAGCCACACTGCTTGCCTAGCATGGCTGTTTTCTCAAATGCGCGCTTTCAGTGCTGGTCATTTAACCCACTTCTTTTGGGCTCATCTGTGCTGTTGCTTTGACTTCAAGACTGGGAAGTAGGGTTAACAAAAGAATACTGGGATGTCAGTGTCTAGGACAGACTGATCAGAAAACGGGAGAGAATGTCCCCTAGATAACACCACAAAAGTGTTTCAAAATAATCAGCTGTCGAAAGCTCTGATTGACAGATTTGGGTTCTTTTGACCTTGCCCGGTCTTGGTTGATCTCACTGGCTTTCCTACCCTGTGTTATCATAAACACCACATTATGGTTCAACCAGTTTCTATTTCAATCATATCTCTCATTGTTTGGAAAATCCTGAAGATTATTTGGTGATTTAGGGCCATATTGTACTCTCTGCAATCACAGGCTACAGGGATCCAGAGGATTCCAACCTTGGGTGGTCCAGGTGTGAGCAGTGCCACCTCCATAGCAACGTATCCCTGCCTTCCTTCCCCACCACAGAAGGGGCTTAGTGGGAGTCAGGGTCTGTGTGGAGAGGGCAGGGGCCAGGGAGACATCACTCACTGTCATCTCATAGACTTTTCATGGGTAATCTTACACTGCTCCACTTTTTCCCTCTGTACCACTGAACTCCCTCTTCACTGGTGAATCCCGTCAGCAAAGGCTCATACTGACAGGGTGCTGGAAGGAGCAGAGGTGCAGAGACTGTGCCAGGGTGACTTCATGTCTCTGGATTCATGAATATCTCTAGCAGCTGCTGGTTTTTGTGGCAGACCCTCTGTGCACAAGGGTGGGGAGAAGGGGCAATCTTGAGTAAGTCCTGTGAGTGCTACCATAATGTAAATGTTACTACTATGGCTTCTTCAGTGGGGCAAATGCAGCCCCTTTAGGCCCAAAGAAAGAATGTGATGGAAACTCCAAGAGGAAAAATTTTTCCAGGCCTTCTTATGCATTGGAGTTGCCTGTACAGGAAGTTATGTTGTCACTGTGACCAAAGTTGTGTATGTTCTCATTGCAATACTTTGGCTACCTCACTGGTACAAGAGACACGAAGTGGCCAGACGATGATACCCAACATATACAGTTGAAAGAAATAATCTGCATCACACCACAGGATATGTTATAATCTTCCATAACCCAACACTTTATTTAAAAATTACATCACAATGAGAGTCTGTTAATAAAATACACTAATTCACACCAGTCTGCATTGCCTTCTTACTTGGTTTTTTCTTTTTTTTAGAGTTAGCATCTTTCTTCACTTTATTAAAAACTTGATATTTTTTAACATTAACTACTGCATTGTACCTACAGTAGCTGATATCTACCGTAACAGGCAGGTTACAGAGGAAACTTACAGAGCTAATTAACACTTCAGTTAAACTGATATTTTTGGCACCATTAAGTTTTTTTAATTAAACCAAACAAACTACTTCCATATTAAGCCAGTAAAATCACTGATCTGAAACATGGCAGTGATTGTCACGCAACTGCTGTCTAGAAATGTGTAAAAAATGCTTCTTTTGGTTTAAAAAATAGGAATTCTGAGTTATTTGTATGTCACAGCACTTGACTGTGATTACAGAACAGGGCCAGCCCCATTGTACTGTAGCTATTATCATTTTGCTGTGAAGTTTTGGTTAACACGTCAATCTGGGATTCATTTAAGCGGCCGTTGATGGCTTTTTTGCCTTTGGTAACAGCCACAATTTAAAAACCTGTCAGAAGATTGGGGTGGGGGAAAGAAGGAAACATTATTTTCTCTCAGTCATGCTGCTGTTTGGATGAAACCATTGGCTACAATTTCAGTTAAGTTTTCGGGGAAAGCAATGCCACACAATGTTTTGGCGGTTTACTGGCAGCCAATTATCCATCTTACTAATGAGACTTTAAAACATTAAGAGTGAGGAAGCAGTGCGATTCACTGGTCAAGTCTTAATTTCTCTTCCCTGAAATGATGGCTAACTGCATCTATGAAAATGCACTGAGAAAGAATGTATCAACAATAGTAGATTTGTACCAGGGCCATGTTTATACAAGCATGTGCAGTTAGATGCTTTTGCAAATTTTTAGAATCTACAGATTGGGGGGCAGGGAGGATTTTTTTTTTAAACTTTATAAACTCCAGCTGCTTCTAGCGTCACATATTATCACTCAAAATGAAATGAAACCTATGCTATATATAACTGTTTTTTTCTGGCTCCTGAACTATACTATTTCAATCAGGTTTTGGCACATTAACTCGTGATTGTTTTATGTTTCACTGATTGCAGGCTCTATTGTACTAGTATTTATTCTGAAAGACTTCTATTGTATCACTCACTTCCCTCCTGCCCAAATTACTCTGGGAAACAAAAGGGAACGCTGACTACACTGTTATGGATAAAAAGGGTTTTAATTAGAATAAAGCCTATAAGCATCTTAGGGCTGCTGGTTCCAGAAAAGGACAAAGATTTACATTGTAACTGCGATAGTGTCTGTTTTCTTTTCCTGAGGGGAATGTAAATTTGAACTGGCTATGACAGGAATCTGTTTCATGCCCTTTTTTTTGTTTTTTAAAAAAAAGCCTCATTTAGGCAAAAGCACTAATTTACTTTTTTTTTTTTTTTTTTTTTTAATAAAACTGATGACCTCTCTTTCTGCCCCTGCTCTTAAAGGGCCTGATCTTTTCCATTGACTTCAATGAGCATTGGGTCAGGCCAAAACTGCAGGGCATAAGCTCTGTCTTAGCTGTTTCTCACAAACATACTCATTGAAGAAAGGACCACTATACTCAGTACCCTTACAGGGAGAAAGAGAAATTACTTGAGGAAACAATGGAACAGTAATTGACAGGAATTAATTCATAGTAATAGAACACTTCAAGGCTTGTGTAATGTAATCAATGTCCCTAACAGGTAACCCTGGCAAAACCCCCAACACACTAAGGGTAAAAATATCACCTCTCAGATTCACACTGAGAATTTGTCATCTGCACCAGTGGTTCTCCAAGCTGGTCTGTCGCTTGTTCAGAGAAAGCCCCTGGCGCACCGGACCGGTTTGTTTACCTGCCGCATCCGCAGGTTCGGCCAATCGCGGCTCCCACTGGCTGCAGTTTGCTGCTCCAGGTCCATGGGGGCTGCGGGAAGGGCGGCCAGTACGTCCCTTGGCCCATGCCGCTTCCTGCAGCCCCCATTGGCCTGGAGTGGCGAATTGCGGCCAGTGGGAGCCACGATCGGCCAAACCTGTGGACGCGGCAGGTAAATAAACCGGTCCGGCGCGCCAGGGGCTTTCCCTGAACAAGCGGTGGACCGTCTTTCAGAACCACTGATCTACACAGATCTCTGCTGCATACTCAGAGTTCATTCTGCACACACGGCTCCTGTTAAAGTCAACGGGAGTCCTGCGGGAGGAACAAATGCAGAATATACAATAGTGCAGGTGAAAACATTTTTAGCATGGATTAGTCAAGCTACATAGTGAAAAGCGAGAGCAAAACTATATGGAGATATCAAGAGTCTCCTTAAGAACAGATGAAATCTCTTAAGGTGGGACAGACAGCAGACCTATAGGAATTCCACATGCATATTGTGCAACTTACACTACTTTGAGAAGTAGCAGGTGGAGAAGCAGCATGTTGGCCATTTACCATAGAGTGTGCATTAATAGGGAACTGTGGCAAGGAGTAAAATTTTGGCTGAAATAAATGAAAGTAGGAATAAAGTACAATATATTAGCAAGGTAAATTCTGGTTCTTGGGGTATTTTCACTCTCTTTTAAAATGGATTTATACATGAACTTTGAAAGCTGCAGTGTCTAGGTTTGTCAAACTTCATTGTAGTGTATTCCCCACATTTCATATACAAAAAAGAACTCAAGGCTGAGAGCAGTGAGGCATAAACCTGGGAAATAACACAGGAAGTGTAAGTTGAAATAGTTAGTATGTTGCTTAATTGGAGTCACTTAGCACTTATTTTTGCCTTTTTGGACAAAAACTTCCCAAAATGTGTTTCCCATATTCTCTCCCCCACTTCCTTTTGGATAGAGTTGTCTGTGCTATAGAGATACCGTCGCTCAAGTATATACTGGGAAAACAGATAAAAATATAAAATACAAAACAAAAATGCATTACACTATTATAATATTTGAGTAATGGAGTCAATGTCAGACCGATGCACTTTTTGGGGAACTGATTCAAGAGTATCAAGCTGAGCCACTGTACAGAAACCAAACACAAACTAGCATTGTTAGGCAAGAGTAAGAATTGAGAGGGAGACATTTTCAGGGTGCACAGATAGAAGAGATGGCAGTCAGATGTGAGAATGTGCTTTCCTGTTGTACCCACCAGAACCTCGGAGAATATTTTTTGCAGTCTGTATCTATCGTTTTGTGGCAGGTCCTTGAAATATCTTCACATTTGGCCATCGTGCATGCTTATAAACTTACCCCATTTCTCCTTTTGTTAGGCTATGATTTCTTTATTTTTTCAAAACATTTTAAATTTTTTTAACAACTGTTAAAAAAGTTTTATGGTAAAAATAACTCACTATATGATACATATACCCGAAATGGTGTGATACTTTATATAATAAAAGATGAAAATATTCACTTTCCATAATAAAAATAAGTTCTATTTTTTGTTTATTTTACAATATACTTAATATTCTTTTCTTCTTCTTCTTCACACTGAAAGTAAATAGGTCCGATTAAAGTGGCAAGAGACTGGAGAATGCCTTATGAGCATTTTGAGCAGCCGCATTCCACATGCCTCTCCAGTTCTTCCATGAAGGAGGATCCATCCACACACTGAAAGATGTATTTCCGCCTTTTGCTCCGGAGGGGAACGCAACACTGCCCATTACTGCAACTGCCACGACATTCCATCTGGGGAACTTTGGAGGCAGTGACACACGAGCTGTAGCCATGCTGCTTATGGATCACTTCTCGGACAATCTCCCCCTGGCAAAGATTCTCTGTTAAGACAACGGAGAGTGCAGAGATAGGTTTGTAGAAGATTATAATTTAGAGATGCTCATAAGGGACAGTATTATGAACGTAGGATTTTGGAGATGTGCCCTAAAGGCATGGCTGTGCACAGCAGTTCACCAGAGACGCTCCCCAGTTTGTATTATTAAAGTTTTATTCCTTTCTCATTCACTGGCTTGTTACTTAATGAAACCCAAGATCGTTAGAGAGAGGAAGGATGGGGAAGGTGATAATTATCTTGTAACCCCCTCCCGACCAAACAGCCCTGTGCGTGTACTGACATTTATTTTATTAAAGGCAAACAACAGTGCACTGGGTCTCCATTCTCCACTGCTTTGTACCAGGTGTAAAATGCTATCAGGACAGACTAGAACTCTCTTTGTGCAGGTATGTATTTATACAAGGCCGTGTAGAATCAGGCCTGTTGCCTTCAACAGAACTGGAGATGCTTTAACAAAGCACAGTTATTTAAGCTTCCAGAACCCTGTAAAGTATATATTATCCCCATATTAGATGGAAAATGGAAAAAATATATTAATAGTAAGACCATTATTCGCCATGGGAATGGTTTAATGGCATGAGACTCACATTTGAAACACTTAAGCTCCCTAGAGCCACAGGTACAAATCTCGGTAAGGCTGATCTGTCCTTACATCCTTTCAGATGAGATATATGGAGTTCCATGCAGCTTACTCTGTGTAGGTCTTTAGAGGAGGCTCTCAAAGCCAACATTCAGCCTACTCTGTATGAACTTTAATAATCTGGGGTTTGCTCAAGTATACTTGGCAACATTTCCTGTCCTAACCTATTGTGCAGTCACTGTGCAGCAGTCAGATTCATGGAATTGGCAAAGACTGTGATCCTTTCAGATGAAAGCTGCTACCTAAATAAAACATTACGGGTCAAACTGTTGCTTTTGCAGGGGAACAAAGGAAGGACTAGAAGATGGAGTTATAACTTTCTTAGTTTCTAATAGGCCATTTCATTTGGGGGCAAAACAGGTGTGGAACAGACAGAGGGCTTGGCCTCCCCAAAAGACCAATAGGAATATAGGAAAAGCTAAGAATTCTCCATGAGATTCCATTTCAAACTTGTACAGCTCAGGAGAGGGAAGGAATGAGGGCAACTCACATTAATCATCCTACACAGCATGGTTCCTAAAGAAGCACTGCTTCCTGGGAATTCTGCCTTTGCCTTTCTGAACTTCCCCATCGGGGATGTGTTTGTGTTCTGGGGGGAATTTTCATCCCTAATAATGCAGTGAGGACAATCCTTATAGTGTATGAAGGGAAAGATGCACAGAAAAGCACCTACATCCCAAGCCTTCTCCATTCAGATGTCCCACTCAGAAACCACAGAGCTACAAATCCCCAGGATTCAGGAGGAACAGAGCTATTACCATAGATCTACCTTTTCCATGTGTTCAGACATCTTCTGGCCAGCTCTTGTGTGGTTTCCCTCTCCTCCTCCTTCAATGGCTCAAAGGGGCCATTGTCCCATTAATAAGAGTTTAATGGAGGAAGAGTGAAGACAAATGTGAATAGAAATGACAGCAAAGCAGCATCCCAGGCACTGTAGTCAGGCATACCTTTGTCGCAATGTTCTCCGCTATAGTTAGGGTCACATTCACAGTATGGCTCCCCATGTTCTGAAATTTTACACTGCCCATGGTTGCATTTCATAATTCTGCAGGGATTTGAGGAGTCATTCTTCCTGTCGCAGTATATGCCCATATAACCCTCTGAGCACTTACATGTGTAAGCAAAGTTGACAGCCATGCATTTACCATGGATACACCTGAGAAAGAAGAAAAGTTTAGAGCTGGCTTATGCTTGTGGGGTTTGAATTAGGGCAGGAAGAGACCTCAATTTTTCCAGGAATGTTTACTTTGGATGTGTCCCATTCAATTTCTGGCCAATATTCTAAAGCAAAGAAGTTCAGTGCCAGGCATGCTGGCAGAAACTGCAAGTGAATATTGGATAATATTCACAGAAAGCAAATTCTGAACTTAGTGATCATGAAATGTTCTCATGGGAAACCTGAGAAAGGGTTAGGCTCATTCAATCACAGATCAAACAATACAATTTATCCAAACAAAATAGCTCAGATTCAGAGTATCAATACTTGAAAGAAACTGCTTGTGAACAATCCACATGTCAAAGTGTACTTGGAAAAATTATTCTACAGATTACATCACATGTTGAATAAATGCGAGGAAAATTGTTATCTGTCTGTGGAATTTGTGGACAAAAAAGAAGCTAAATTACTCCGAAAAACTTGACTCAGTTCTAGTTTAATGGTTTCATGATTCAAGAGTCCTGCAGTGGGATTTGGTATTTCTGGAGAGGTGGTGCATGATAAGGAAGTGCAATAGATTCCCCCTATTCAGTGGGTAGATGAAGGCTCAGATTGTGGAAGCAGGAGATGAAAGGGGGCATCTTTATGCCTGGGGATGCCATCCAGCAGTACAAACATTTCATAGATACAAAGCTCTCGCTTACATAAACTTTTCCCCGTTTGTTATTTTTACTCCTGGAATTTTAAATTATTTCCATTTTAAAAAAAAGTTTATTTTAACCCTTGCCAGTTTTATGTGTGTGCAAAATAGGCAAAAATAAAAAAACAAGAAATAATAAAAGCAACAATGAGGTCAGGATACAGAAAAAAAGGGTAATTAAGTGGAGTCACATTATTTAAAAAAAGGCATTTTCAACAACACTAAACTAACTGCTGCTCCTCGATCAGTAGATCAGTAACCCTTGTTACTCCCCCCCCGCCCCCAGTCTCCTCCTCAGTTTTGAATTACCACGTCTCCACTTAGATTGTACACTCTTTAGTATGGAGATCATGTCTCTGTCTGTATGGCACCTACCACTCTTTTGGACACCCAGGGTGAAACAAACCTTCACCATTTAAACAACTGCAAGTCCCTCTTTCTTTCCTTGCCCAGCCATCCTGACTATTTGCTGATTTTGAAAACTCAGGGGACTGCTTGTGCATCCTCATTGGTGAAATACAATTACAAAAGGCTAGTTTAAATAAAAATAAAATCAATATTTCAGCATTGTTTAGGGTTAGGGTCATGTATCCAGATCTGTCTTTTATTTTACTCTACCTAGTTTTACTAAGGCTTACAACATAAAGGGCTTCAATCCTGTGAGGTGCTAGGCATACTCAGAGCTCCAGCATTGAGGGAGCTCAATACCTGCAGGATTGTGCCCAGAAGCTAGTTTAAAATGGTTGCTGTGCCAAGTGAAATTCCTGTTCACTGCAATCAGTCACACAGATAATTACAGATTGGGTCACTCTGCCTGTCAAAACCATGTGTTTGCAATATCCCTTTCCCACAGATTCTCCAACAGCTTACCATGGGAGTAGCTTCTAATACAAAAGTATTTCCATCTGTTTGAGATAAGACACAGGGCTACATAGACCATTGGTCTGTGCTGGTTTGTCTATTTGTGTTCCTGTCAGGAAATTAATGTATCTATTCAGTGCCCTGACATGAATGTGCACTTTGTTTCTTTGAATTATAAATACTTCACTCATAAGCCCGTTCCCTGAGACTATACACTATTCCTTACTCTATTGCTGTTCCTCAGATGTTCTACTCCAAAGGGAACTCCTAAGGACAGCTGAGTTTTGGGGGATTCTGAATGAGTTTAAGTTGGAATACATAGTTCTAAGAACAACATTTATGGCCTTTGGAGAGTTAGACTCTGAACATCACGTCCAGCACATGCTGTAATGGGCACTTTCTTTTGGATGTGGATGCATCAAAAAAATGTGCACCATCCCCCTACAGAAAACTCATCCCTGGGTAACGATATGCAATCAGTGGATCAAATGCAATGTGTGTGATTGATGTGGGGTTTATGTATGCAATGTGGGGCTGTGTATTTTGGCAGGCACACCCACTGCTGAAAATGTGGCTCTTGATATAAATGCCTCAACTTCCCCTGAACTGGAGAACAGATCTATGGCCTGCCAGCATTCTAAACAAGAAGTAGTTGATGTAAATTTTCAGAGGTGAAGAGGCCTCAGAACTCCTAATGGCTTCAGGGGGAGTTGTGGGTATTTGGCACCTCTGAAAATGAAGCCTGGCTCTGCAAGATAAAAAGTTAAATGTCAGTTCATTGAAGAAAGCATTCCCATCAGCACCAATGACCTTACTTGTTACTAAGGCAAGGGTCTCCAATTTCCTGGTCACACAGTGGGCCTGTCCAGCCTGGATGACACTCACAGATAACGCTTGTCTTCTCTATGGACCGGCAGATGCCATGCTTGCAGATGTTACAGGATTTGCAGCCAGGAAGGACTCCTAATGACTGCTGGGGTAGATCCTTAAAGTCCTGCAGCTCGTTATTAATGCGGACGTCATGGATACATCCATGAAAGCCGTTTGACATCCTATCTGTGCCTTGGCGCAATGAAGATAGCCCAGTAGATGTTGGGATCCCTTCAGATAAAACAAAATATAAATATTATCTTGCATTCACAATAATACTAGAATAAATTATAATGGCTAGCACCTTCCCTTTGAGCATCCCAAAGCCCTGCATAAACACTAATCTAGACAGGCATAAAATAGCTATTCATATTGGACAGGACACTGTGATTAACACTTGGGACATGTAGTGAGTATAACTGGGCACATCCTTGGTTTTACATTGCACTTAAAACATGATCCTTATAGAGTCTTCATGGAAGTAACATCACATTAGTCCTTTGAATTTATAAAGCTTTCAGTCAAATGTTTACGTTTTCAATTATAAAAGGACAGAATTTTGCAATATGTCTAGAGAGGAGCGATGTTTAGCAGAGCTATGTTAGGAAGACACTGAGCTTGCAAAAGGAAGTAGTCAGAAGCCAAGACTACTTTAATGCTCCCCCATTATATGCTTATGCATTACAAAAGTATAATTACATGATCTTTTTATGCTTATTTCCAAAGGACACACTATTTATGTTGGGTGGTTCAGGGGAGATGTTCTCATAGCTCTGTTTCCAGATCATCTCTGCTGCATGAGGCTCTTTAATCTCTGACATTCTTAATATGAGCCAATTGTTAAGGTTCAGCTCTGGCCAAAACAAGATTATCCAGTTTTCAGATTTGTGAGGATAATAATTCAGCGGCCATGTAGAAAAGGGATTATTAAAAGGGATTATTTACAAAAGGCCTGATCCAGCACACAGTGAAGCCAAAGGGAATTTTTATCATCAGCGTCAATGGTTTTTGGATCAGGCCCAATGGCCCTTAGGGATCTATTATAAACCTGCAGCCATTTGTGCTTGGTTTTAATCTAGCTAATTTGGAAAAACCATGGCTGAGGAGGAGATGCTCCCTATCCAATCCAAGTTCTGCCATCCCTATCACTGCAATATCTCCATGCATCCCTTCATGGCTTCACAGACTGTTGAATTAACGGGGCTATTAACATCTCGTCAGACCATAACACTGGAATGTCTTATTTTTTAAATCTCTTAATGTCTTTATTCCAGGCAAATCATTTTCATAGCAGTAACATGATCTGCTGGGAGATGCCAGCTGTATTATTAGCTGAAGAAACTTTTGGAAAATTGTCGAGGACTCAGCTATTCTTGCGAAGAGTGACCGAACATACCTCCAATATAGAGCGGGGTGTTGATGCTGACTGTGGGTTGTTTCTGCAGTTTGCCAAGACTCTTGGGGGTTCCTTTATCCACAACCAAGTTCAGTGTTTGGTTCAGCATAACCAATTCCACACTGTGAAACTGCCCATCATTTATTGTTTCCACACTAAAGGAGAAAACAAAGAAGGAAGAGAATCAGAAGGAGCTTAGCTGTGACTTTCTTGCTTCTGTTACAGGCAATCACCCGCTTCTATCCTTGGAAAGAAAATGGCATACTGTTGGCTGCTTTGTGATCAGTTGTCTTTTTTATAATAAGCACATTGCTAAGGGTAAAGAACTTAAAAGGTGCAACTTCAGACCTGTGTCAACTCTCATGTAATCAATACATAAACAGATTCAACTCTTAAGACACTTGTTAGTTATTGGGGAGGTTGGGAAGATTAGAAACAATTTGTGGGAATAATCAATTAACATGACATGAAAATGAACTCCATATTTGTTGTTCTACACCTACAGATATTTTTATATGTGAACAGAGTTTCAAATAAGTTAGGCACACAATCTCTCCAATAATTGCACATGCTAAATGTCAGTTTGGATCACTTGTACAACACACAAAATTACCTGTTCTTCACATGCAATCAGAGCAATTACACAGAAATTAGGAGCACAATTGTGCACCTAAGCTTTTCTGAACTCTAGCCCACTCAATACATTGGAATAAATTTAATCCTTAGAGCAACTTAAACTCTCAGCCCTGTAAATTGCAAACTGCAGTGCCATGAAACAATATGAAAATTTCATTCTACTCCAAAGTGCAGAGAAAAGAGAGGGAGGTAGGAGAGGGATGCAATGGATACACAAGGGATTAACTGCTCTTTGACAAATGAGTGGGTTTTTCAAAGTGCACTCATAGTGATGGAAGTGAACAGATTTTTCCACTGATGCAAATTTAACGAAACATTATAGTCTCTCTTCATTGTACACATGTGAACTTTAATACATAATGAGATACTTAATAGCAAATAATGTGTTAAATAATGTGCTACGTAAGCTACCCATGCACTCAGCTTTGCCAATGAATATCATTCTTGACCTGCTGCAAGCCCTGTCCAGTGCCAGGCCTCTCCTGAATAGACTCCCCAGTTGTGTGGTGGTTCTGCCAGGAAAGCATGGGGGCAAAAAGATGTTGTGTGGAAAAGAAGAATTCCAAGATGTTGCTTAGTCTAGAAAACTAATTTGGAGTTGCTGGACAAAACATGGTGACAGATGAATAGAAGTGCATCAACTCATTTATTCTCAGTCAACTGGAACATATGCCCAGCTTCATATAGCTGATTAAGTTAAAAGTATCTAGGGGCCAACCCTGAGTCACTGATGTCTATGGAAATTTTGGCCTTTAAGACGAGACATTTAGAAACAAGATACCCAAAGGCAGGGGTGAAAGTAAGTCGAGTAACTTACAGGTATGCTGGGGCCAGCTCTGGCCCCTGGAATGGGCGAGGCCTAGGGCAGAAGGGGCAGGGCTGAGGAGGTCAGAGCCAGCCCCAGCCCACCCTGTAAGGTAAGTGCCCCCCATCTTTCTACTCCTCCCCCACCCCTCCGGGGTAGCAGCAGCAGCAGCCCAGGACTCCGGGGGCTATTTAAAGGGCTCGGGGCTCCCCTGCTTCTACTGCCTCGTCCTTTAATTAGCCACCGGATCCCTGGGGAAGCGGCGGGGCTCCGGCGGCTATTTAAAGGACTGGGGCGGCAGAGGCAGCTGGAGCCCCCACTACCCCAGGGCTTTGGGGGCTCTTTAAAGGGCGTGTGGCTCCCCTGCTTCTACCGCCCCAGTCCTTTAAATAGCCCCCGGAGCAGCAGTGGCGGGGCTCCAGTGGCTATTTAAAGGGCTGGGGCGGTAGAAGCAGGGGAGCCCCAGGCCCTTTTAATAGCCACCGGAGCCCCGCAGCCGCTACCCCAGGGCTCCAGCAGCGGGGCTCTGGAGGCAATTTAAAGGGCCTGGGGCTCCAGTCACTGCTGGGAGCCCCAAGCCCTTCAAATTGACTCCTAGGGAAGCCAGGCTGCCCCAGTACGGTGCACTGGCTCTTGCCGGTATGCCATACCAGGGCGTACCGGCTTACTTTCACCTCTGCCCAAAGGAGGAAATGACCAGAATTGACTTGTTCATGGAATAGTTACAATTCTACAACAGCTACAATAGACCTGGTACAACTGATCATATGCAAGCAGGATTAGGCAGAAGCCACCAATATGGAGACTTCTGAAGAACACCAGGGCACACAGAGAAGTGGTATTGCTGACTCAGTAGGTAACCCTCTGAGAAAGGACTGAACCAATGCCCCAACACAGTGTTGGAGGTCTTGTACTGGGAAGGCCTTCCGGATGAAAGAGGACATGAGCACTTGTGGTTTTTAAAGGTCATGTGAAATTTTATGGAAGTATGAGGTGTGTAGATACTATGGCACCATATAAGAAACCAGTTAGACATACAGTGGATTCATGTTAAAATGTTGTAAAAGTACTTCTTCTGCAGAACAATTCCCACAGAAATGATGCTTATGGAACTCTGTGAACTTGCATTTCCAGTGAGTCCTTGCTGTACATTCTTAGGATGGAGAGAGGACTCTGGGGAGGCAGGTACTGGTAGTTTACACTTGGTGCTGCTGTAGTTCTCTCTGAGACCTAGAAGTATTCCTTAGGGAAAAGAGACCTCACACCACACAGAGGACTAAAACTTATTTAGCTGCATTCCTGAAAGATTTGATAGAACAGATTAAACCAGTTTCTTGGACAAATTCCATCTGGTCATATTTTACCAATTGAAATTCCCTCTGCAGTGTCAGTTGGACAGAGTGGTGTTGACATATTGCTATAAAATGTTGCTTAGATGTTCTTGTGTGCTATCTAATATCTGCCAAATTCCACTGAGGAGATGGCTGTGTTTCAGTGGTGGATTAAATGACCCCTATATATCCCATAACAACCTCACAGGAGTATTCTGAGGCTTAATTCATATTTATAAGCATTGTGAGAGTCTCAGAGCAAAGATGTTATACAAATGCAAAGGCATATTTTTAATTGTTAAGCTCTGTAGATAAGTCAATGAGAAAGGAAGAAGAATAGGCAAAAATATTTGCTCTGAAGCATGTGCGTTGAGGAGCAAGGATGAATAGCTGTTTAACAAGCAACCCCTGTCCTAGTAGGATTGATCTCTGAAGATGAAACAAGACCACATTCTTATCTGAAGAAGCCCAAGCTGCGACTATGTGGCAGAGGACAACATTATCACATTTGGCAGTGCTAGTTCTTATTTGGGCCAGGACTTCACAGACATTAATCATTAACTCCTCCACAGCATATGGTTTTCCAGATTAGGTCTTAAATGTTTTGATTAACAGGCAAATGGAGGCCCATGTGTCCCATTGATGGCGTCTAAGCTTCAACTCCTAATTCTTCACTATTTTTAGTGTACTCAGAGCTAACATTTTAACTCCAGTGGGGAACTAGAGGTAGGGAGGGCTTCTCTGGTGCCATTCTGAAGCTGTAAGTGCTTGTTGTCAAATTCTAACCTTTCTCCTTTAACCCACAAAAGAAAAATATTTCACTCCCAAACTTCGCAAAACAGAAAATCATTTGTTGCCCTAGCTAACCATTTCAGTTTTATGAAGCTGAAAAAGTCAAAACAGCCTGAGCACACATTTTCTTTTAAAATAAATGCTCATACTCAAGGAAGGGGCCAAATGCTTACACCCAAAGGAAAAGGGGCTCAGAGAAAACTGAGATAGTGGATAAATCAAAGCATTTGTTGTTGTTGCTGTTGACAGAAGAGACTTTTAAAAAGCTTTAGATTCTGAGAGAGACACACACAGAGTAAGGCTGAGGGGGAAGTGCTACGTGAATTCTTCCTTACAGCTTAGTGTGCCATTCGGCCTCTAGGAGACTCAGCAATCGTCTGAGACAGTTGGAGACAGTGGCTTGGCGAGAGATAAAGGGAAGAAAGCCACAGATGCTGAACAGTGCATTGTAACTGGGCTCAGCATAAACTTGCTGTGCTCTACTTTTTTCAAGGGGCTTCTTCCCGACCCGGCTCTCTGTGAGATTTTTATTAAAATGCTAATTGAATTCTTTTTGGTGATCCGGTGGTTTTACAGCTTATCCACCTGAAACAGCCCTCAGTATATAACTACCTATCTGAGTCAGGGATTTGTTGCCTTTTATTGGTATTTTCATTCTACAAAGCTACAGTGCCAGAGGCACTTTAGCTTTTAAACCTGCCATGTTGACACTGGCAATGATGCGACAAACATGAGCGGTAGTGTTAAGATAGAAACAGTAAGGTGTAACCATTTTATGCATCTGCAATGCCCAGAGGCAAGAACTCAGAAAAGGCAGCTATGTTCACTGTGACAGGTTTCAGAGTGGTAGTCGTGTTAGTCTGTATCAGCAAAAACGAGGAGTCCTTGTGGCACCTTAGAGACTGAGAAATTTATTTGGGCATAAGCTTCCGTGGGCTAGAACCCACTTCATCAGATGTACATCTGATGAAGTGGGTTCTGGGTTCTAGCCCACGGAAGCTTATGCCCAAATAAATCTGTTAGTCCCTAAGGTGCCACAAGGACTCCGTGTTGTTTATGTTCACTGTGATGCACAATGTACTCTAAAAGTCTACCACTAGATGGAGATGCAACATCACAGAAAGGATTGTCAAGTTTGAGAAACCATCCATCGATATTATTCTTCCAAATCCTCACTCCACACCAGAATGTTAACAGCTTGATACACAAATGAATATTGCATTAGGTTATGAAGTCAGGACACACAGCTACAAAAATTAAAACATTAGAGGATGGAGCTGAGGGTTTGTTTTGGCTTGTTAGAATTTATTAACTAAAATAAGCTTTTGTAAAGTTACACACCTGCTGGCTGAGATTACACAGTTTGTCCCTTTTTGCAAATGCTTTTGTGATACGTGATTAAACCATAATCACTTATCTGAACAAATGTGGAGGGAGTTGAGTCAGGGTAAAACACGAGCTGGATCAGAACTAACTCTGGTTTTGGAGTAAAAAACCAAGTGCTAGCTCTTGAGATTTTCCAGCTGATTAAAAACCAGTCCTGAACTTTTCATCTTGGGCAGCTTCCAATGGAACAATTACAATATTGTGGGCCTTTATGATAGAATAGCCTAAGTTTATAATAGATACTTATTAAATAAAGGAAGGAAATATTTTAAATGTAAACATCTGAAGGATGAGCAAGGTTTGCCATGAATTTGATTTTACAGAACAACTTGCCCAAAAGTAAACAGTAAAAAGAGCCTACACACCAGTTTTATATCCAAAATGTGGGAATTGCTGCACCAACTGTTACAAACAGTCTGTAAAGGACCCATGTTGGTCACTGACAGTTCACTGATTTTTACTACAGTAATTAAGATTTATACAATATCTTCACCCTAAAGCATTTTACAAACATTATATGGAGGAACCATTTCACCTACCATCTAAATGCAGCCATTTCTAGCTCTTTGCACATAGGCATATCAAGCAACAGAGTAGAAGAGAAAGTGAGAAATTATCCCATTGAAACTGCAGGGGAGAATTCATTAGGCAAAGTCTTTAAATAATGTTCTGAGGACATCAGTCAGTCAGAGGTTATGGTTCTATTACAGCAGTGGGTGGGTGAGGTTCTAGATGATCACGATGGTCCCTTCTGGCTTTAAAGTCTCTGAGTCTATGAGACAGTAATGACCTAGATGCAACCTTACTCTTGCCAAAAGTGCCATGGGAGCACTAACAGTCCAAGAGCTGTGGTTCTTGGTTTTACTAGTTTTCTTCCAACAGTGCAGTACCCTTGCACACCAGGCAGAGGCATTAGTTCAGCACTGACGTAAAGAAAAGAGTGGCACCTACAGAATCACCACCACCACTTCACCCTGCATCTAGATATTAGTAGGAGGTCTCCTCTCCAGTTACTTATTGGTCCTGGCTCTGTTTAGCTTATCAGATCTGACAAATCACATCTTCAAGTTTTATAGCTATGGGTTGTGATATTCCTTCAGATCTGCTAACTCTCCCATTTTCCTTGGAAGATTCCTGCTTTCAGGTATCCTGTCCTGGGTGCTTGTTTGGGTGCTTGAATTTTGTGGGAAACCTACTCCCACATACTCCTAGTCTCTATGGTCTCAGCAAGGTTGAACCTATGGCTGAATCAATCTACCTGAGACCATACAGACTAGTAGAGAACCTCACCACCATTTTCCGACCTCAGAGCTATGACAATTTACTCCAGCCAAGGATCTGCCCCACAGATATGAGCAAAGCTAGGTCCAACACCAATTGCTGCATTACCTTTTGATGACTCCTCCAAGTGGATATTTTGTCTTGGATGGAAAACTGGTTGAAACGTCAGGAGTAATGGCAGTGTTCATATACATATCTGGGTATAGCACCTTTGACTCCCTCTGTATGTGAGGCTGGTGGCTTTCAGAGTGTGAGTTGTGCTGATGGCAGCGATAGCCATCAGATAGAGGCCACTGGAGGTGGCCTCTACAGTCCCAGCTTGCCAGAAGTTGGTCTTGTCTGTCTGATACAGAAACCCCAGAGACAGACAGACAAAAGTGACTCCCTTTGAAAGTCCCAGGAGCCTGACTGAGGCTCTGTGGGACATTGCTAGAAGTAATCACTTATATGATGATGGTGCTCAAACCCATGGCCCTATTGTGCTGGACACTTTACAAACAAAAGACAGCCCTGAAGAACGTATGCTCAAAACCAGAAACAGATGAAGGGGATGGGATACAACATACAAGCCAACGGAGTATGGTGAAGAATTTTGTTAGTTAAATGATAACAGGAAAATGCACTGAAATAAAAGCCATGTAAAAAGAATTTCCTCCCTTCTATATTTCCTCTCTCCCCCACACTCTGCTGTCTGAGCCCCTCACGCCCCACTCCTCAGTGGCTGTCAGAGATTGAGAGAGGAACCACCACAATTTTGTCAGCAAATAAAAATACTTTTTCAACCACACCCCAGCATTTAAGTTAATTTTGTAACAGGATTATTTAAGTGCCTTTGGCTGTAGCAGAGCAACTGATACTGTGCAGGAGATAGAATAGAGGTAAGAAATAAAAACAGCTTTTACTAAAAATACAAAACACGTAAATGAGGTAATACATAGCCACCAATTATGCAAATTAGGGTATGTATTCATTAGCAGAAGTCTCCACATTTCCAGATCTTCCATTTAAACAACTCCATGCCTCATTTAGACTACAGCACTATGCAAAAGTGAAGCTGTGAGTGACTGCGGGGGTGAAGCAATGGAAAAGTCTAAAGTGAGGGAATCATTAAAGTGAAGAACAAAAGAAAGCAACGTGAAACCGTACGCATCCAATGAAGTGAGCTGTAGCTCACGAAAGCTTATGCTCAAATAAATTGGTTAGTCTCTAAGGTGCCACAAGTCCTCCTTTTCTTTTCACTCTTCAATAGAATCTAATAATCTCACAGCAGAGCAAGACAAATTCTGGAAGAGGTGTACCAAGGTGAAGAAATATCATTTGGGGTCTGCAATGAGGTATGGTGGGGCAGGAACAGGGAGCTCCATCTCTGACAGCTTTGTACCTCTGCTGAGTTTTACTTGCAGTTCTCACCCATTCTTAATTCCAATTATAATTTAAATTAGCCCCTGAGCTAAAATAAACTTTAAAGTTCCTCATGGCAATAAAAGCAAAATGAATGAATTAGAGTAGCATTTGTAGTTCTGTCACCTGTAGTACTAACATTATCTGAAGCCAAATTAAAATTTATATTATACATGAAAATTTATGTGAATGAAACTCAGGATCAGAGAAATATAAGTGCAAAAAACCTATCAAATTACTTATAGCCAGCCCCTCGGCCAGTGCAGGATTATTCTTCACAGAATATTTTGTGTTGTTGTGTTCACTCCAGTTTGAAATGACTCTAGTGTCAAGGCTTTGAGTCAGTTCCATAGCCTATCAGATCTCACCACTGATGTCTCAGTTTCCCTTTGCTTTTTTTATCCCATTTTGCCCAGTTACAGCTCCTTGGACCACCCTAAACAATTCCCCTCTCTCCTTGGTGTTTATAACCTTCATATGCTTACAGCTGATTATGGTATGTATCTCCCTTAATGATCATTTGGCCAAGCTGTGCATATCCAATCTCCACTCATAATTTGATCCCGGCAGCACACCTGCCAACAATGAAAGCTATAATGCTACAAACATTTGGAGAGAAAAAACAGACTTTTTATGCCATTGCAAAATGTAATTAACATGCTCTTGACCCCCCTCTCCCAGATTATTAATACAGGAAAGATCCTCATCTGGTGTAAATTGTCCCTGCTTTCACGTCAATGGAGCTATGACATTTTACTTCAGCCAAGGATATGCCCCATAGATGCCAGCAAGACTAGACCCAACATCGATCTCTGCATCACCCCTCAGGTGCCTCCCCCAAGTGGATATTTATGTCCTGGATGGAAAACTGGTTGAAACATCAGGAGTAATGGCAGTGTTCAGATCCAAGTCAATCTGAATTTATTTTTCAAGTCAGAGATTGATCCTGGATATTATGGCTGTCAATTAATCACAGTTAACTCACATGATTAATTCAAAAAATTAATTGTGATTAAAAATAATAATCATGATAAACAATAGAATACCAATTAAAATTTATTAAATATTTTTGGATGTTTTTCTACATTTTAAATATATTTATTTCTATTACAACATAGAATACAAAGTGTAGAATGCTCACTTTATATTATTATTTTTATTACAAATATTTGCACTGTAAAAATTATAAACAAAAGAAATAGTATTTTTCAATTCACCTCATAGAAGTACTGTAGTGCAATCTCTTTATTGTGAAAGTAGCAACTTACAAATGTAGATTTTTTTGCACTCAAAAACAAAACAACGTAAAACTTTAGAACCTACAAGTCCACGCAGTCCTTCTTCTTGTTCAGCCAATCGCTAAGACAAACAAGTTTGTTTACATTTACAGGAGATGCTGCTGACTGCTTCTTATTTACAATGTCACCTGAAAGTGAGAACAGGCGTTCGCATACCACTTTTGTAGCTGCCGTTGCAAGGTATTTATGTGCCAGATATGCTAAACATTCATGTGCCCCTTCATGCTTCGGCCCCCATTTCAGAGAATATGCTTCCATGCTGATGATGCTCATTAAAAAATAACGTGTTAATTAAATTTGTGACTGAACTCCTTGAGGGAGAACTGTATGTCTTCAGCTCTGTTTTACCTCCATTCTGCCATATATTTCATGTTCTAGCAGTCTCGGATGATGACCCAGCACATGTTCATTTTAAGAACACTTTCACAGCAGATTTGACAAAATGCAAAGAAGATACCAATGTGAGATTTCTAAAAATAGCTACAGCACTCGACCCAAGGTTTAAGAATCAGAAGTACCTTCCAAAATCTAAGAGGCAAGAGGCGTGGAGCATGCTTTCAGAAGTCTTAAAAGAGCAACACTCAGATGTGGAAACTACAGAACCTGAACCACCAAAAAAGAAAATCAACCTTCTGCTGGTGGCATCTGACTCATATGATGAAAATGAACATGTATTGGTCCACTCTGCTTTGGATTGTTATCGAGCAGAGCCCATCATCAGCATGGACACATGTCCTCTGTAATGGTGGTTGAAGTTGAAGGGACGTATGAATCTTTAGCACATCTGGCACATAAATATCTTGCGACGCCAGCTACAACTGTGCCACGCAAATGTCTGTTCTCACGTTCAGGTGACATTGTAAACAAGAAGCAGGCAGAATTATCTCCTGCAAATTGTAACCAAGTTTGTTTGTCTGAGCGATTGGCTGAACAAGAAGTAGGACCGAGTGGACTTATAGGCTCTAAAGTTTTACATTGTTTTATTTTACAGTGCAGTTATTTTTTGTACATAATTGTACATTTGTAAGTTCAACTTTCATGATAAATAGATTGTACTACTGTACTTGTATGAGGTGAATTGAAAAATACTATTTCTTTTGTTTTGTACAGTGTAAATACTTGTAATCAAAAATAAATATGAAGTGAGCACCATACACTTTGTATTGTGTTGTAATTGAAAACAATATATTTGAAAATGTAGAAAACATTCAAAAAATATTTAAATAAATGGCATTCCATTATTGTTTAACAATGCAATTAATCAAGCGATTAACTGCAATTTTAAAAATCATGCGATTAATCATGATTTATTTTTTAATCGCTTGACAGCCCTATTGGATATCAGATCATGGGGCTGTTGCTTTTCCAAGTTAATCCCATAGCACAGAACAAGTGTGTGTCAAAGTTCGGACGAATGTGTCATGATGTTGCTGTCAGCACATTGCAATGAAGTGGCTCTTTGTCTGGCAACATCATGATATCATGCCTTGGGTAAAAACAGTTTCATGACATAGACTTCTATCAATTCAGAAATGATGTCAGGATTCATGAGAATCCCATATATTACCCTGAGAAAATATGGATGACTGCAGACATCAGAGAAGGACTGGCAAAGTCTGAGGGCATGTCTACACTACCCAGTAGATCGACACTACTGATATCGATGCAGCAAGTGTCAATTTAGCGGGTCTGGTGAAGACATCCTAAATCGATGGGAGAGCACTCTCCCATCAATTTGTGTACTCCACCTCCCCGAGAGGCGTAAGGGAAGTTGACGGGAGACGCTCTCCCATCAACACAGCATAGTGTAGCCACTGCAGCAAGTAGATCTAACTATTCACGTAACTGAAGTTGCGTAAGTTAGCTCGATTTACTGCGGTAGTGAAGACCAGCCCTGAATGACTTGTAGCTCTAAGACAAGTGACTTGTAGAAGACAAGTACTGAATGCAAGGATCCTAACTGGTCAGAGAATAGAATTATTTTACATTGAGGTACCTGTATCACTCGCAAGAATGAAGCCACCAAGCAGAGGGAAAGCTTGACCTGCACATTCATGCCTCACAACAAAACATGGCTGCTGGGTTTAATTTTTAGACCAAGTGTCAAATCACCACTGAAAGCAATGTTGGCTTCAGCATTCAGTATGACATAAATTCTTTGTCTCTTCTGACAAGAAAGTGTAGCAAGTATCTTCGGGGTCCATTCTAGAATAAGGAGTGCTTAACCCCCCCCCAACAATGGTCCTTCTTTTATGCTTTTGAAAATGTGTTGGTACACACCATTCACTAGCAGTTGCTGGTGACAGTGACCACTGCTTCTGCTGAAGGTAATTAAAAATGCTTCCAGCTTGAATGACTGGGAGCGAATGAAATTGTTCAGCTGAAATTGGAAACTAGGCACTAAGAAAGAGAACTAGGGTCTAGTTAGAAACCTGATATATGTAGACAGGAAATGAAATGAACTTTCCACTTTATTTTCTGGTGGCAGTGTATTCATAAGTACGTGCTTTTCCTGCCCTGAAAATAAACAAACTCCACTCCTGTTTGGAAACCTGGAGAGTAGCAAATGTCTTACCTACCTGCTAAAAAGGCAGTAGGATGATCCTGGGAGTTATAAAGGAGCAAGCCTAACTTCTGCACCAGATACATTTATTAAAATAACTCAACAAAGAATTCTAGAACACTCTTATGCTTTGGGCACTTTACATCAGTAGCTTCTTTGGGTGTAAACCATCTACTAGTGCAGGGGTGGGCAAACTTTTTGGCCCGAGGGCCACATTGGGGTTGCGAAACAGTATGGAGGGCCGGGTAGGGAAGGCTGTGCCTCCCCAAACAGCCCGCCCCTGACTGCCCCCCTCAGAACCCCCGACCCATCCACCCCCCCGCTCCTTGTCCCCTGACCGCCCCCTCCCGGGACTCCCCACCCCTAACGCCCCCTCCAGGACCCCACACCCTATCCAACCCCCCCTGCTCCCTGTCCCCTGACTGCCTCGACCCCTATCCACACCCCTGCCCCCTGAGAGGCCCCCTGGGACTCCCAACCCATCCATCCCCTCCCCCTTCCAGAACCCCTGTCCCTAACTGCCTGCCCAGGACCCCAACCCCTATCCAACCCCCTGCTCCCTGTCCCCCCCAAACCGTATCCAACCCCCCCTGTTCCCTGTCTCCTGACCGCCCCACCCCCCGAACCTCTGCCCCATCCTACCGCCCTCTGTCCCCTGACTGCCTCCCGGGACCTTCTGCCCTCCCCACCTGTCCCCTTACCAGGCCACTCAGAGCAGCGGGACAAACTTATTTGAAAGCCTGGGAGGTGGGCGGGCGCAAGCTGCACTGCACACGCGGTGCACTAAGGCTGCAGGGGAGGGCAGATGGTGGGATGGGGGTCGGGGACTAGCCTCCCCAGCCAGGACCTCAGGGGCCGGGCAGGACGGTCCCGGGGGCTGGATGTGGCCCGCGGGCCATAGTTTGCCCACCCCTGTACTAGTGGGTGGAGAGCTTAGAAAGTTATTTTACCGATAAGCAGTTTTATTCCATAATATTGCATGATGGGGGTCCTTGCACCTTCCTCTGAAGTATCTAGTATTGGCCATTGTTGACAACAGAACATTTTATTGTGGACCAATGATCTTTTAGGACATTTAGAAAACAACTGGCTTGGGTTTGCATACCTCTCTCACATATTCACTGGAAGTGGATTTCAGCATGAGACCATGGTTCCAACATGCAGAAACAGAACTACCCCGTGAAAGCTGGTCTAGTATCAGTTTGCTTTTACTTGTGCTCACTGGGTGTCAGAAAACTTTGCTCTGCTCTGTCATATTTTAAATGTCAACTTCTCATAAAGGAGGCAATGATATATTGTTGATAGACTGAATCAATTACCTGCTGGGGTGGAGGACAGTCTTATCATTTAACAATTATACCTGCTGTGGCCATGCAGTTCCTAACTGAAAACTTGCACTGAATTTATCCCAGCCCATCCCAGCCACTCAATACAAGGAACAGGTGACAAGTAACCTCCAACACACCCAAATGGAATCTTTACTAGCAATTTCTGTTCACATTTAAACCTCCACAATATCAGGCAGAATGCTACAGAAATAAAAGGAAATAGTGATATCCTGATTTACAATCATTTTCTTCTCATTGGATAAGGATTTAAGGACCTGATCCTGGAAAGTAGAAACCCTGGAACTGCCACTGTAGTCAACAGAGTTACAGGTACTCAGCATCCCTCAGGATGTAACCCTACCTACCCACCACTGATTCAGCCTATTACAATATTCACCTTCCATTTGCTTTATTTATTAAGTACCTATATACACATCACCTCTTAATTCTTCTTTTGACCAATACTGCTGAACTGATTCATGTACAGTAAAAGGCCCTGCAAAGCCCATTACATTTTGACTCTTGTCCGCTGCTTAGAAGCAGTTTTATTGTATGGAAGCTGTATAGGGTGTTGTAGTTTTCTCCTTTTTACAACACCATGACACAATATTGTGGAGCAATTTACAAACTAGAGTGTGCCTACTGCTAACTTACAACTTAGAATAGTGATACTGACCTTCTTTGTAATGTGTTTGGAGAGCTACTGATGTAAAGTGCTTTTTAAGAGATAGATATTGTTGTTATAAAGTCAATGGTACTGGTTTAACGGAGGTTGGAAATAAAACCTATAAAACATTAACATGGATCATCTGGATTTGGTTTCTAGATGTTAATATTGTTTCTAGGCTCTCCGTTATTGTGTGTTGAGTATAGCTAAGATGTAAAAAAACCCCAATATCATTTAAGCATATATTCTCATCCCAGATACTTGAGGGAATGACATATAAAACATCCATTAACGCCAACAGGATTTTGCCTATATAAATCCAAATGAATTCTGAAGAATGAAACTATACCCGCAAAGCATTCAGAAGCAGACTGTTCCTGAATAACACAAAATCAAGTATTTCATTCCTAAGCCTGAATTCATCTATCCTTTGCCTTGGCTCATGCAAGATGTATAAGTACATTTGAATTTTACAACATTTACTGTGCAGGTCAGAGATTAATGCCAGTTGCTTTCATTATATTTGATGCAAAATCTCTAAGGGGGACCTGAAAAAATGAAAGTGCGGTAGAGAGAACAAAATGAATTGCAAATACTCATAACTGTTAAGGACCTGCTGATGTCTCATGGAAATCTCTGAAAATGGTCTATTT
The DNA here is from genome assembly GCF_965140285.1 of Lepidochelys kempii. Lineage (NCBI taxonomy): Eukaryota > Metazoa > Chordata > Testudines > Cheloniidae > Lepidochelys > Lepidochelys kempii. The sequence continues at coordinate 29,757,209 of NC_136387.1, forward strand.
GGAGACCGTTCAGCCGCATCAAATAGAGATCCCAGTGGGGATCAACACAGCAAAAGCTGCAGGGGATAAAGGTATTGGAATAAAAAGGACCAGTCATACAGACAGTCAGTTTCTGCAATCAGACTTCTGGTGAATATTGTATTTGACAAATTCTAATAATTATTCTAATGATGATTAATGCTTTTGCACTCCTATGGTACTTTCCTTACATGGAGCTCAATACATTAAAGAAGTAAGGCTCAACTCTCTTGGGGGCAGGGAAGTCATATTACCCTTTACTGATGAACAGCTGTAGGTACAGAGATATAAAGGGAACATCCTGTCTCCTTTTTCCTGCCTGCTGTGGGTGTGGCGGCTTCTACATACAGGGGAACTACTGCAGTTCCACTGCTTGAGGAAGGATTTGCTGTATAGTACAGAACCCAGCTCTGCAGGGGTTGACAGTTACCTATCACAAGCTTTGGAGTATGACTGAAAGTGGATAGGGATAGATGGTTGAGATCTGGTGGACCTCATGCTCTTCTGACCCATCAACCATTGCGCTCTGTAAACAGGTTCAGCAGCAGCACAGACTAACACTCGAGCACTTTGCGGGCCCTTCTCTGGGCATGAGAAAATCCATTTCTGTTCTGCAGCCTTGTGGAGGAAGAAATCCTCTGAGAGATCCCCTGCACCCAGCCCAGTTACTTGAGGCATGTACCATGAACAGGATTTACACCTGTGTCCTTCGCAAGGTCACATAGAAAGCATGTGGCAGAACCAAGTGGAAAAAAAATAGCCTCAACTATCCTGACTTCAGGTCTTGTGCTTTAACTATAAGAACAGCCATTCTTCCTATACACATACTAATCAGATCACTAATTTTTTTTGTAGACTATTTTATTGCATTTTATATAATGTCTGTATTTTATGCAGTAGATAGTAGCTGAACATTCTTCTAAATTTTTTAAAGAACTCTGACATTATTTGGGATTGACACTGAAAGAGAAACAGCCAATCTGGTAAGCAGAATTAATAATAATAATTTACATTTCTACATTTTTATTGCTGCCAGGAAATTTTCATGAAAATACATTCTATGTTTCTTAGGAGATCATTGACTTCTGCTTCTCATTTTTCACCTGACGTGACAGTCTGTTTGCAACATGTCAGTTACCGTGGAGAGCATTACATTATCAGATCATTGGCCAAAGTCTGATCTCACTCAGAGCCATTAAATAAGGAAAAATTCCATTGAAGTCACTGAAGTTTACATCAGTGTAAATAAAGAGGCAGAGTATAAGGTCATGCTCTGGATCAAGAACATAACAGAAATAGAAGATAGCTGAACTTAAGAAGCTCTTTACTCTAGAAGACAAATGCATGAAGTAAATCTAATGGCTTGAAGTTGGATATCAAAAGTGGCAACTTCGTTCCAATTTGGAGTTTTAACCATTGGAACAGCTCAGTAGGAGGAAGTAGTAAGTTCATCATCACTTGGAGTTTTTCAGCTGACTGGTTATCCTTCTAAAAGATATGTTCTATCTTAACCACTCATTATTGGGTTCAATAGTGTTCAGTAATATAGTAGGGAAGAGTAATTCTCCCCACTGCAGAAATTACTGGGTGAAAAGTCTATGGAGTATGTTATACAGACTATCTTATTGGTGCAATCTGGTTTAAAAACTAGAATGCTCACAAAACAGAATTTTGTTTTCCTACGTATATCCTCAGCAATAATTAAAGTGATAAGAGGAAGCAATGAATTGCAATGCCTCTGTACAGAGTGGATCTTTTGTAAAATGTTTGTCATGAGGTTCAGGTTGTCTTTAATTTGCAATTCAAAAGTGATCCTCACCCATAATAGGACAGTAGGGTGTTCTCTTAAAGGCCAATATTAATGTAGAGTTTTTCATACATTAACTTACATCTCCTTACAACTTGGTGATAAATGGCAATATACTTTGTATAATCTCATACAATGGATATTTGCTGACTTCTACCTGACTTTATGGCTAATACTCAAGAAAACATTAATTCAAACTTTGACTTTTCCATCCAAGTCATAATGCAGGAGTGGAGAAATTTAAAGTAGGTCCAGAATGAACAGCCAATTAGTCTTTTCCTAGCTAACTTTGCATTACAATTCTACTTAAACAAATCCACTGAAGGGAGCAAGTAAGATCCTGTAATGGGTTCCCCCTAACCCAATCAGAGATCACAAAAACAAAGCAACACACCCAACAGGCAGTATAAGCTACTTTCACCTGGCCTGCTAGCAAGCCACAAACATTTCACTGCACCATGCTTGATTAATCCCCCAGGGTAACAGCTCTAAGGAAGCCTGTCATCTCAAAACTCCAAAGCAGGTGAGGTGAAGTTCAAACTTATAGATACAGATTTTCCATTTCCTAATAATACCATTTGAGGAATACAACATGTTACTGGAACCATACTAACAAGAGGGGAAATAAATCCAACAGAACCCAACATACATTCCTCATCCATCTTTCTAGCACTCCTTACACCATCATTAGCTTGTGGGGATGGTTTAATAATCTAAAGCCCAAGTTTGAAATACACTGAAACAGCAGGTTCAAAGCCAGGGAGGGCCAACTGAGCCCATTATAATCAAATAAACTGAGATCATTCCAGGCAGTTTGCCATGCATGGGTCTTTAGGATGAGATTTTTAAAAGAACAATGCATGGACATTATGGATCATGTGGCTTTTGAGACAAGTCAAAGGAAAGTTTTTGAAAAACACTAAGTTAGAAAGCCAAAACAACATCTTATCTACCCCGGAGATTAACTATATTAGTCACTCATTATCTTTGTTTCATTGTTATTCAACAGTTGTAAGTCCACTGGGCCACATTCACTCAACTATGCAGACTATGGATCAGAATCACCAATGATGGAAAGACTGCTAGTGGGCCTGTGACCCATCCACAGCCAGGACAGCCCCAAAGGTCACAGAATAGCACAGGGGCTGGCACAACAGAAAGAAGGTGATCTGCATCTTCTCTGCAGCCTCAACTGATGAACAGCCAACTGAAGAGCTCCTGCTTGAATGTAAAGCCTCCCTCTCTCCCAGCAGATACTTCTGAAGGACAGTGGTGAAAACACTGCTTATCCTTGCTTGGGGGTATATTCCCCTTGGGGTGCAACAGCTCTTGGTGGTGCCGGTTGGCTAAATCTGGCCCAAAAGATTTGAGTGAGTTCCTCAAAGCGGGCCTAGGAGTGTTCAATCGCTTTACATAACCCATTTGATCACATTAGACAGGGGAGTAGCAAGTAGCCTCTGTATATGGCACCGATGAGCCCGATACTACAATACTATGGGCAATTCTGGGGCCCACATTCTTAAAAGATGATTGAAAAGTTGGAGCTGGAGAAAATGCCTCACATTGAGAGATTTAAAGAGCTCAATTTGTTTAGATTGTAAAAATGGAGATTAAGAGGTGACTTGATTACAGCGTACAAATACATCCACAGGAAGAAAGTACCAGTATTAACAGGCTCTTTAACATGTAGAGAAAGGCATAATGTAAACCTATGGCTGGAAGTGGAAGCCAGACAAATTCCCACTGGAAACAAGGCATACATTTTTAACAGTGAGGGTGATTAACCATTGGAACAAACTACAAGAGAAGTGGTTGATTCTCCATATCGTGCTATCTTCTGAATGCCTTTCTGGAAGATATGTTTTAGCCTAACACAAGTTATGCATTAGTCAAACCCAAGTTACTGAGGCTCAATACAGGGATAACTGGATGAAATTTTATTGCCTGTGATGTATAGAAGGTCAAACTAGATGATCTAATGGTCCCCTCTGACCTTAAACTCCTTGAATCTATGGAGACAAGCAGGTTTCTCTCCCTTCCCCCATCCTTAAGGAAAACGTTTTAAAATTCATTTAGAAGTCTCTTTTTGACATTCTATAGCTGCAGTTTTTCTCAATCAGCCTCATCTTTTCCCATCAAGCTTCATGCTAATCCCATTCTGCTGTACTCCTTAAACTAATAAAAGATTAGGGTGACATTTCAGAAAGGGCATCGCATTAAGCAGCAACTTTCCCATCTCAACAGATCACACGGTGCAAAACGTAGTGAGCAGGCCATTAATCTTATGGTAACGAGATGTCTTTCTGAATGGAGACCTCCTCCTTGATCAATACGAAGGGCACTGGAATAATGAGGACACTGATGCTTGCCATCTCTGGCAACTTTGCCAGAAGGTAGTGGATCCATAAAGCACTCTGATGTCAGAAACAGCTCCTGTCACTGCACCATTCTGCCATTGACAATTGAGAGGAGGCTCCCACTAGGATCTGTCACCTGGTGTGCCGTCTGCAGATAATGAGCCTTTCCCTATGTTCTAATTAGTGGCATAAAACTGTTTAACAACTTTGGCTTCGCTCTAACACGGAATCAATTAGGATTAGCAGCTGAATAAAGAGTAAATTTTCACGCCTCTCACTAAGCCTGTATTACTGGTGAAAATCACTAACAAAACCCTTTGTTCCTTCCTAGGGTGGACAGAATAGCACAGACCTAATCACTGGCCTTTCTGTTCCAGTACAGGACCTGCTGATATCATCACATTGCCTAATTAGTCTTTACACCCCAAGAATAGAAAGCAGCTTACTGATTTATTTTCGTTTGTTACATATATCTCAGCTCTCAAAATGAAGAGACAGCAACTACAGACAGAGGCAATTATACATCTGCCTTGTTTCTGGGGGACTAAAATCTCACATGAAGAATTGAGAAAATCTTTAGGGAAAAAGTTTAAGCATCATCTTCTTTACCTGCATATAAACTGCATTTTTATACTTGCTGTGATAGGGCACTACCCCTTTAAGAGCAAGACAAGCTGGGTAATCTCACCAGCATATAAAATAAAGGCCTGATCCCTGCAATGACATCCATGCAGGCAGACCTTGGCACCTATCACTGAATTCAACAGGCTCTGTATAGGTAGAGGGGTATGACCATATGGAACAAATTTGGCAGATCATGGACTAGGTTAGCAGAGGGAAGTCAGTCTGGGGCAGGCTCTGGTGGAGGAAAGACCTGTGGGCACTGCTGTCAGGTTCCTAATAAAAGAAACCCCTTTGGATATGGCTTATACCCTTTTTGTCTTTGGTTCTCTCTCTTGTGGTTAATGAATTGAGATTTTCTCTTATTATCACTTGGAGTGTTCAAAATTGCAGGCTTCTGGAATCCAGATGACTCTGTGTCACACTTGCCCTTCTGTTTAATTCCATTAGCTATGGTTCTTTAGCCTTTTTATTTTGTTGTTGATGCAGGTATCAGTGCTTCTAAAAACATGTGCCCTGTAATAAAGTCAATCCCTTCCTGTCCCATTTTATCTAACTGCAATTCTGTACCACTGGCATTACATTCTATTGCTTTCTCTCTCAGGATTCAGAGTTTACTGTAGATATCAACAGGAGAAAATGGATTACAACGGACAGTTGCAAAGACAGCATTTACCAAAAGCTACCACACTGTAATATCTGTGAAATCACAGTATTTCCTTACTCTCAGAATAGGAAATAACTGCAATAACTCATATACATCTGGGAAGTACCTGATTAATCTCTGCTAAGAAGTCAGTGTTTATGCAACCATCCTAATTTTGCAGTCTGTGAAGACAAAAGATTCCCAGTTAACGAAACAGGTGTATTGGATATTGGTGCAGGGGGAGGGAAGGCAATTCCAACTTGGGACAGATAAGTAAATAAAAAAAGAGCTTGTCACATTCTTTGACAAAGATTTTTCATAGAAAGTCCCACCTCTCCATCATTTGGAGAACAGTGCATCCTGTAATAGCTTAGGTGGAGGAACTTACCTGTACACTGTGGTGGGTGGAGAGGTCCGTGTGTCGTAGATAAGCCTCACATGTCCTTGGTACAACTCCAAAGCCAAAGGGTCATTGTCCCCTTTGTACAATAAGATGCCATTGTCTTTATCTGTTGCTACCTGTGAAACATCAACAGTTTGGTGAGGATGCTTTAGAGTTAATAAAAATGGAAACACTAAACTTGTATCATATGGAAGGATCCTACATTTAGATTAACAACTCTACTGACATTTTAAAAATCAGATACAGCAAGAGCAGTAGCAATGCAAATTCCCCCAAACTGCCTCAATCATTGACCATGAGCTGAGGGTGTAATTCCACACCCATTCTATCCTTGGTGCCTCTTAAGATGCCAACGAAGGTTTAGACTGTAATGGTGAGTTTTGCAAGGTGGACTCTAGGTATTGGACAGGAGCTGCTAAACTCATTTTATATAGGTTGTTCAGCTGCCATCATAAGCGTTGGTCAGCAGAGTCAGGTCAATTCTGCAGATAATGTTCTGCTGAGATCCATTCCCATTTTTAAAGTATTTACTTAGGCCCTTTGCAATGTATTCCCTGAACATTTGTGCAATGGAGTTTACTAGTTCAAATGCTCATGGGCTGTGAATTTTAAATCTTGAACATTCAAATGTTAACGGAAATTGAACCCAGTTGTGAAAACCTCACATCTCACTAGGAAATGTGATTAACCCTGATGTAGTATCTTTGTGTGAATGAGCATGTGACTGAGATGTCATTTAGCTGCTGGGTCTTGACACAAAAAAAGGACCTACCATAGCCACTCGTCCAAGGTGCTTTTTTTAGTTCAAATGGTAGAGACCTGTATTTTAGGAGGTGAAGGCAAGATTCTAATTCCAATCTTTCTCTCTTGAATCTCTGAGTGTGAATTGTGACTGTTTTTTGGCAGCACATGATTCATTTCACAGTTCAAGCAACAGCTTGAATTAGGGATTTAGAAAGTCCAGGTAGAGAGTAAATTAAGTTTATCAAAATTGCAAACAAATAAAGTTGAGAAAATTTCAATCCGATCATGGATATTCTGTGAACACAAAGAGAAACTAAAGTGTGCCTAATGGCTTATACATTATGAATTTTTCACTCAACTCTAGTTATCACCAAGCCAGACTGAGTTCAAACTGGTGACCCAGAGGGTCAGAATATAAGAACCTTCCAGTCCCTCCTAGATTTCCATCTTTGGTGTCCTAAGATACCCAAAAGCCTAAACCCACAGGTGATGAATCCACCTTCCCATGAGGTGCCCCTAAAAGTGAGAGTAGAAAAAATAGGACAGAAAATACTTTGAACAAAATCTGCCTCAGAGTTATTTTTGCAACAAATATTGCAAAGGTTTTTTCTTTTTAATGGCAGTTAAGTGGCAAAACTAAACAGTTAAATATTTTAATCTATTTTCATTTAAACAAACACCCTTCCTTGCCCCTTAGGAGAGCATGATTTTCATTCTTTTATGAGTATGTTTTAATAGGAAGCTCTCTTTAATCCCTTTTTAATGGCCACGGAGGTATCCCAATTTTATTTTGTTGGCAATTAATTAGCAGAAGCAGAAATAATATTTAAACTGGAAAATAAGATTTGAGAACACGATATGTGGGTGTTCTATGTAGTAAGCAGGCCTGGCCTCTGAGTTATTGCTGGGAGACATTTACTCCTTGTACATTTTACTTAAGAGGAAAATGTCACGGGTTTCAAGCTCTGAACTTAGCCAATGGTACAGTTGAGCCCTTGAGAATATCAGACTTTCTAGAGTCTTTGAGAGACTTTCCTAAGATCTGAAATGAGAGAATCTGGAAAAAATAAAGAGGAGAAAATAATCTGTCTTCATGAAGTGAATTGCTCTCTCATATAAACTAAGTATACAGACTTGTTGGCCTCTGCATTATCTACATCATAATAAAGATTCATTATTTTTAAAAAAGCAGCTTACAAAGAAATGCTAAGCAAGTCATGCAATGTTAAAAATTATTTATATTTTCAACTGGTTGAATCTTCAGGAGTGAGGCCTTTGATATAGAGGCAAAATTCTGATCTTATGATCCCAGATGGTTCCTTTAGTTTGAAATAATTCACCTATGATAGAAGACATTAATCTAAACAGGTGGTGGTAATGTTGGGCCCAATACAAAACTTGTTAAAGTTAGTGGAAAGAGTCCCATTGACTTCAGTTGCTTTGGGATCAGGCCCTTTTGTGGTTTTTGGCAACACCCTCATGAATATTATTTGTAGATTTTTTTTGTGGCAGACGTAGAAATTTACAATATTTTTTCAGTCTACAGAACAAACTTGGTAGAAACCATCTAAATAAGTCTTTGAAAAAATCAATTCTTAATCCTGAAATCTAGTCCTGTCTTCAAAGTCTTTCCCACTGGTGTTTTGACTATGTTGAATTTATGTTCTCACAAGTAGTTCTGGAACATTATTTGCAACACCAGAAGCCATTTCCTTTCTAAACTGAGAAAATAAAGCAAAATGAAGGAAGACTAATGCGATAATCTCCCTCTTTCACATATCCTCATTCATCACTTGAAATGCCATGCATCTTTCATAGGGCGAGGCTGGGATAGTAGCAGTTCAGGTGCATAAGCAGTGGTATATGGAAGAGATATATTAGGTCACAGATTAATTTTATGTTTCTCTTTTCTCTTCATTACAAACTGTTAAAAGGGGCAGATTTTTCCCTCTGTTACCCTCGGCCAATGGAAAAATAATTATGATTCAAATGACACTGGACATACAAAAACAATTTTAAAATATGTCTAACGACTTCCAAAAGACACGGATCTAATATTGGATTTAGTGGCTCCAATCCAAAGCATCTGTGATCCAGAAAATACAAATACTGCAGGAGAGGCATGGTAACCATAATGTTTATTTTCCATCATCTTCTAAAACACATAACACAAAGCAAATTGAAGTGATCTAAGTAGACATTTAACCAAAATCTACCCACTTTTGTCTAAGTGAACATGCACAGTAATGCCAGAGGAGTCTAATTTCTGGAAAAAAAACATTTCAAGAAGAATCTTTTTACAATGCTGTGCCCTACTATTCACTGATGAAGGATGAAAGGCTAACATGTACATCAGCAGCGGGACAGGGAAATTTGCAGATACCGTCTCTGTTTAAACTGCCAATACCACCTTGTTATGCAAGTCTCAGACAGAAACAGGGCGGAGAGGTTGGTGTGTGGGGGGGTGGGGGGTGTCAAACCAGGGACGGGACTATCTCAGTTGCTGCATAATGTGACAGCACAGTTGCAGAGCAGCCACGGTCACCTGCCCAACATGGCCCCAGCTGTCTGTCATTCTGTGGGTCAATAAATGCACTTCCTCTGGGATTAAAAGCACTGAAAGGTTATCTCTTGGAAGGACACTGGGCTGACAGATGAGCTGTTACCTCTTCTGTGCGACATACCTGGAGGGAGATGTTTGCCTGAGGACGGATTTTGGCCGACGGCAGCTCAACATAGGAATCCTTCCCAACAAAGTTGACGGTGATGAGTTTCTCGCACTTTTGGCCAGCGAAGCCAGCCAGGCAGCGGCAGACTGGTTCATGGTGAACTACAATGCACTGAGCCCCATTCTGGCATTCATAGTGGTCACAAGGGCTGGTCTGTAGCAGAACCATTGGAGGGGGATTTTCACAGAAGAGTCCACTTTAAAGGAAAAAAAGTACCTGTAATTATCACAACCCTTCAGCACTCTGGCAGCATTTCCAGGATCTGAGATTCAAACACCGAATTATTTTGTGACTCCCCAAGTCTAATAAACCCCATGGCATTGTGACTCCCAGCTGCTTATGGATATTTGGAGGAGGCCACTTCAAATTACATACATGCAAATATGGTATCATTAGGAAAGGGACTGAGCCAAAACTCCAGATCTGATTCTCACCTTCCCCTACACACACCTCCGCCCTTTGAAACATTTCAGATTCACACTTTGCAGCTTAAGCCTATCTCTATTTGTACAACAGCAGCCCTGAGGCCAAAGCCCTGCTTTTAAATGTTTTAAAAGGTCTACCTGTTTGCCTTACACTAGGGCTATGTCTATACTGCAATCTGAGGTAGACATGGATAGACAGATCCATGCTAATATAGCTAAAAATAGTGGCAGAGGCTGTAGTGAGGGCTTCAGCATGCACTGGTGGTACAAGCAAGCTGAGGACCCTCGGTACGTACTCATGTTGCTAGCCCAATGTTTACACTGCTGTGTCTACAGTGCTATTTGTAGCTGCACTAGTGTGGGTGAAGCTAGCATGGGTATGCCTACCCATGCTGCAAGCACACCCCAGACTGCAGTGTAGACATACTCTCTATGTATGAAGTGTAAAAAAAAAGAAGTGTGCTATCTCTAGCGATGTGACCAGTTTCTGAAACTTATAAAGGTTAAGGCACGGACACCATGTTATTTGTTGGGCAGTTTCCTAACGATGCTGCTTCTAGCAGCCACAGGAACATCAGATCCCTCTTAGGTGAGCTTCTGGTTATGTTAAAGGACTGAAAAAGTTTGAGGACAGTAAGGTCTGCAATAGTTAGAGGTGGGTGAAAACAGGAATGTCATATCTGAGCACTCATGAAAGCTTAGGTGGGGAGAGGGATATTCTGATCCAGATCCATACTTTGTGTCTGACTTTTATCTGTCTAATAGGCCAAATCTGTGAGCCAAAACCATGCACACAAACACCTGAACTTTGGATCTGATCTGGCCTTTGAGGTGTGAGCCCACATGTACAACCATAGCTATGGTTCAATTTCCTGTGTTGTTTCCCCGACTTCATTATGTCTGGAATTTGTTCCAAACTATTTGCTGTCTCCAACAAGCTGGGATGATGAAACCAGTGGTGAGCTAGAGCCGGTTCGCTAGAACAGGTTGTTAAATTTAGAAGCCCTTTTAGAACTGGTTGTCCCGTGAGGGAGAACCGGTTCTAAAAGGGCTTCTAAATTTAACAACCAGCCAAAAGTGGTGCCTTCGGCACCGACTCCATGGGTGCTCCGGGGCTGGAGCACCCACAGGGGAAATTTGATGGATGCAGAGCACCCACCGGCAGCTCCCCACCCCGCCTCGCCCGGCCCCAGCTCACCTCCGCTCTGCCTCTGCCTCCACCTCCACCCTGCTCTGCTTCTCCGCCCCCCAGCCCTGGCTTCCCGCGAATCAGCTGTTCACGCGGGAAGCTGGGGGGCTGAGAAACAGGCAGAGTCTTCGTGCTCAGGCCGAGGGAGGAGGAGGCGGAGCGGAGGTGAGCTGGGGTGGGGAGGGGCTGCCCGTGCAGCAGCAGGTAACTGGGTGGGGGGAGCGCGCAGGGGAACTGCTCCCCACCCCATCTCACCTCCGCCACCCTCGGCCTGAATGTGAAGCTGCCGCCTGCTTCTCAGCCCCCCAGCTTACCGCACGAACAGCTGATTTGCGGGAAGCGGGGGGGTGGGGGGAAGGCAGAGAAGCAGAGCAGGACAGCGCGCTCAGGGGAGGAGGTGGAGGCGGAGCGGAGGTGAGCTGGGGCTGGGTATGGAGCGGGAAGCTGCCAGTGGGTGCTCACCCACCAAATTTTCCCCGTGGGTGCTCCAGCCCCGGAGCACCCACAGAATCGGCGCCTAAGGTGTCACTTTTGATGTGATCGGTGGAGGGGAGTGGCCGCTCCCCCCTAGGAGTCAGAGGGACCTTCCCAATGCTTCCTGGGAGCTGCCCCAGGTAAGCACCGCCGGGACTCCCCACCTCGCCCCCCGGCAGGTCCCTCTGGCTTTTAGGGGCGGGGTGGGCACCCATTACGGTGGCCCACGAGACCCTCCTGCCCAGTTCTGGGGGCAGACAGGGGAGGGGGGTGGATGGGGCAGGGGTCCGGGGGGGCGCATCAAGGAACACGGGGGGTTGGATGGGGCAGGAGTTCCTGGGGGGCGGGGGTGGGCCACGACCCCCTCGTGGGGTGAGGAGGGAACCGGTTGTTAAGATTTTGGCAGCTCATCACTGGATGAAACTTCATTGAAATAGCAAAAACAATATTGTGGGGGTCGAGGGGAGGGAAGGGAGAGTGTAAAAAATTGCAGTGATCTTACAATGTAATCTACTTGACACACTAAACAGTAAAAAGCATATTGAACATTTCTACCTAGTATTCCCATACCATCCATGAGCACTGCTAGGCTGCCACATTAAGCAGACAGTTTGTTACTCCCACTGAGATGCTCAAGCAGAAAAGCGCATCAATGCACCTGCTGCTGTCTGCCCTGACGTTCCTAATTACAGTAGCTTTCCAAAACCAGCAAAACCTTTGTGCTAATGAATACAGCATAAAGTTCTGTGATCACTTGGAACCACTGGAGCTTGTGAATAACAAATGAAATGATGAAAACTCTTTGCTCAGTGCACAGAGATTGCAAACAGAACTTTGCTGTTATACACGCTTAGTGCTCAGAGATGCTTCACGTTCCAACCATGGTATCAATGTCCTTTTTGATAAGAGAGTTATGGACATAGTAAGACATGTGCATACACACAAAATGCTAGAATACCCAGTGCAATTCTGGAGAATTAAAAGTCAACCTATCTTGCAGGGAAATTCCACTGGATAAGAGTTCTTATTGAAAAAAACCAAAACCAACCAACCAACCAAACAAAAAAAAATTCCCTTCCTCTAAGGAAATGAAACCTCCAGGAGTGTATACAGAAAGCATCTACAATTGAAGTTAGAATACAGTCTTAATCCCTTTACCAAGCAGTACTACTAGGAGTGCAATGGTTGTTAGCAAATAGGACAGCTGTTAGGTATTCAGTAGAAACTCCAGCTTAGCCACGAGCTTACTTTTGTTGAGATAGAAGTTAGTAAAGAAACTTGGGTTATGGCATCCTCTACTCTTCACTGTTGATTTCCTCATGGGTAATTTACCAGAGAAAGGAAATAGTTAACATCTCACCCAACAGGTGGCATGAGTGCAAAACACTCTAATACAGGGGTGGCCAACCTGAGTCTGAGAAGGAGCCAGAATTTACCAATGTACATTGCCAGAGAGCCACAGTAATGTGTCAGCAGCCCCCCATCATCTCCCCCACCCTGCTCCCAGTCCTCCCGCCCACCGGCAGCCCCGCCGATCAGCACCTCCCCCTCCCTCCCTGCACCTCCCGATCAGCTGTTTTGTGGCATGCAGGAGGAGGAGCGAGGGCATGGCAGGCTCAAGGGAGGAGGTGGGAAAGGGTGGAGTGGGGGCAGGGCCTGTGGCAGAACCAGGGGTTGAGCAGTGAGCACCCCCTGGCACATTGGAAAGTTGGCACCTGTAGCTCCAGCCCCGGATTCGGTGCCTATACCAGGAGCTGCATATTCACTTCTGAAGAGCCGCATGTGGCTCCGGAGCCAAAGGCTGGCCACGCCTGCTCTAATATTTCACTGCAGTGATAGAATGGTGTTGGACTTAAATCTAGTGATCTTTCAGTAGGCAATCAACTGGGCCATCTTGATACCATACAATAGAGGTATTTGTATCTGAGGAAATGTGGATGGGTCAAATTTTGAGGTCTATCGAAGCTGATGATATTACTCTGGATTTACACCATACTTGAGAGCAGAATTTGGCCCAGTATTTTATAAACAGAAGAGTAAATAAAGTACAAATGTTAATTACATTTTGGATTCTTCACTTGAACCTGCTTCTGCAGTACTCCTGCTTTCAAAGCCAGTAAGAGGGTATCCCTGGTTTGGGGGAAATACAGATGCAAGAGGGAACCTCCGCTTTCCTTTTTCTTTCTTAGAGTTCGTTTCCCTTCTTTTTCTTTGGGCAAATAACCTTGAAAGAATAAGCCAATGGCTAAGGGCTGGAAGGAGTAAGCAGCTGGGCTCTACCTACTTCAGCAGGTAGCCAGTGGGACCTAATGATCTCCCCACCCGCATCCACACACACAGTGTTTATACAAATGGAGTCTGTTAAGTTTGAGTTTTACCACAATAAACCTCTTCTTAACTCTCCCCCAAATCCACAGCCTGGCCCTGTACATGGCGGTGTCATCACTGCAGACAGGAATCTATTGAATAGGACTCCGAGGTGGGAGTGGGGAAAGAGGTGGCAAAACACTGATCAACAGGCCTGGCCGTAAGTGCTCAGGCTGCCTCTGCCTACTTTACAATGTGTATCACCCCTGGGGATTGCTCCGGTCCAAGGCCAGCATGACACAAAATCCAAATATACTAATGTGGCTAAACATTCTTTCTTCCTTGTCAGCCACCATCATCTCGCCAGGCTTTCCAGGATAAACTGCATTTCAACACTTTTCTTATCGTATTACCAAACGCTTCCCGCATCGGCCACACAAACGCAGCCACATTACACAGCCAGACTCCACATGTGCACAGAAGTACGGCCTCAGAGCGAATTCTCTTCTCTTAGATAACAATGCCGGGGACAGCAATAGTTAATTAGGAATCCAGTCCTTTCCCATTGCTTGGAGCTGATGCATTGTGCTTTCAGGGGGTCACAGTGGCGGAATTTAGCACAGGCTGAGGGGAACATATCTCTTGGAGTCCTCTGTCTATCTACCCAGACAGCATAGTTTTGCAGAGGGACTGGCGAACCTATTCATATGTTTTCCCGTTTAAACAAAAAAGTGTCCTCAAAACTGTAGTCTAGAAGGCAGCACCACTGGGCACACATAAACCACCACTTATTTATATTTTGCTCCTGAGGAATATACTGACAACGTTGCCAGCATAGCATTATGTTCAATTCATCAGCGGAAATGAGGGAGGCCAGCTACAATTTTCTGAAGTGGGGAGTCCTCCCCAGGGAAACTGTTCCCTTCCCAAAACTTGGTTCAGTCTGGTGCATGCCAAAGGCAAACATGCACTTTAAAACATTCCTGATGAGTATCAGGCTAAAAAGTTCTCTCTGGCAGGTGTGAGTTAGCTATATCCAGAGAAGGGGTGTCATCTGAGGCAAGGAACCCTGTCTTCAATTGGGTAATGGAGATTTTTCCATGAGCTCTAGTTACGCCCCACAAGCCCCCGCCCAATTACTTTACTCAGGAATACACCATATTCTATGGTGGAGTTATTTGAGGTCCAGTCTCCAAGGAGGCAAGGGAACAAAAAGAGTAAGAGTGCTGTCAGAAGCTAACCTAGATACACAAAGGAGCACTACTAACATGTCAGCTTGCTTGCCAATTTAACCCAGCTGCTACAGTAGCTCATACCCATGGATGCCGAGGCTTGACTGTTTATTAGTACACTTGTCAGTTGCAGCCCGGCACTAAGGAAAGCTGGAGGACTAATCAAAGCAGATACTAACACCAGCCTCTACAACTGCTAGCCAGATACTAGAATGGACATGTCCAGTTACAGAGACAAAGTGGGTGAGGTAATATCTTTTATTGGATCAACTTCTGTTAGTGAGAGAGACAAGCTTTTTAGCTACACAGAGCTCTTGCTCAGCTCTGGGAAAAGTACCTAGAGAGTGTAACAGCTAAATACAAGGTCGATATTACCTCACCAAGCTTGTCTCTCTACTATCCTGGGACTGACATGGCTACATCAACACTGCATACAGCAATGGAACATGTCCAGTTAGGGCAGTCTCCTGGTTTCATTACGTGCCAGATTGTCATCTCAAATCAGGACTCTTGTGATTGGCTGGTGATGCTCTATCAGGACAGTTGGAAGTGAATCTCTAACCAGGGCCAATTTACTGGGAAGCTACCACTGCTGTCCTAGTGTCAGCTAAAATGGACTCTTTAACTGTCTTAGGCTGTGCAACACATTAATGGTAGCATGGGCGGCAAATTCTATGGGCCCTTAGTGCCTGGGCACCAGGAATATTCCTAGCCCGGGGCCTGTCTCCAGCAATGTCTGAGGCCATGTCTCTCCCTTGGCTCCACCTTCTGCCCCGGGCGCTCCAAAATGGCCTAGGGCCCGCACTCACCACCAGCGCACAGCGGCACTGAGCAGATTCCTGCCTGCTCGCTCCATGTAGCTGCTGGCCCCTCCCTGCGGCCCCTGGGCAGGGTGAGTCTGTGTCCTGCCCCTGCGGCCAATAGGAAGTTGCAGGGGCAGAGCCTGGGGGTAGCAGCACATGGAGGCCCCCCGGCCCGCCCTGCCTAGGAGCCCCAGGTAAGCGCTGCACCCCTCTACCCCCTCCCAGAGCCTGCACCCCTACCCCTTTCCCATATACCCCCTCCTGCCCCCAAACTCCCTCCCAGAGCCTATACCCCAACTCCGTCTCAGAGCCTGTACCCCTCAACCCCTGCCTCAGCCTGGAGCCTGCACCCAGCACCCAAACTCCATTCCAGAACCTGTACCCCAGACCCCCTCCCCCAAGCAAACTCCCTCCCAGAGCCCAACCTCTCACCCTTCTGCACCCAAACTCCCTCCCAGAGCCTGCACCCCAATCCCCTGGCCCAGCCCAAAGCCTGCACCCCAGACCTCCTCCCCCCACCTAAACTCTCTCCCAGAGGCCTAGGCAGGTGGGGAATGGAGTTCGGAGCGGGGGGGGAGGGCTGGCTCTGGGTGTTCAGGGCACCACCAAAATTTCTACAAACCTGCCGCCCCTGAATGGTAGCACTAGTATCTCAGCACTTAGTCCTTGTCTAACCTAGTGTGAGCTGTTCTGTTTTGTCTGAGAGAAATAATTCAGGTAGAAGAACACTAAGCCTATATATTTTCATGTGAATTTAGGAAACTCACCTGGCCTATACCAGCTTCCATTAACAAAGAGGAAGTGCTACGGAAGCTGTTTTGCCTATAGACAGTGTCTCGCTCAAAGATTTCTAAAGAGTTCTAATGCCCAAATCTCCACATGGATCACTTGGTAATTTACTCCCTGCAATCACATCCCACTTACTGGCTGTCTCAGTGAGATATAGCTGTTCAGCTACTAGCATCAAAAAGTTACACTACACACAAGTGTTTGTTAGAGGCTTTTTGTATACCCAACGATCGGAAGTCAAAGCCTGGCCCTGCTTGTCCAAGCTGCCTGAGTCCACAGGGAAGGAGTCTACGGGGCTGTATAATCCTGGTTTATTTGAATAATCGCTGAATTTCCTGCAGTGAAATATCACAAGGGGGAGCCACACAACGGAGAAAAATACCAAGATGGTTTATGTAAAGCTCAGCAGAGTTAATATATGTTTCCTTTCTGAAGCAACATTTATCAGAACAACACGGCTGTTCCATGGATTGCTAAAGGGAACATTTGACAAGTCAGATTTTGCCTAATAGAGTTTCATGAATTGTAGAAACAGAGTTTGTCCGGGGTAAACAAATCATACTTTGGACAGAAGACACACAGAAAACATTTCAGGAAGAAAAGCATATCAAGTATTTGAAAATCACATGAAGTAATAAGCTATGTTAAAGTACTGCATATAGAGCAACTATAAATTAGCAATTAATAGGTCACGCCATAATGAAATGACTGGTGTGAATGCATACTACTAATCCCTACTGGATGGAATCAGAGGTGCTTAACTCTACAGCTGTGGCCCTAGACTGCTATAGCCAATGGTGATTGTCTCTTGTTCAAATATGCTTCCTCAGCAGAGGAATATGGGTTTTAACCCCACGCTTACTGTGCCGTCCATGTGACCGTGATGTACAGCACAGTCGTAAGCACAAAACTGCTAGGGAACCATGCATTTATTACAATAGTATAGACACAACTATTGGGAGATTATTCTGTACATTCACTGAAATGCTTTCTGATATTTAGCCAAACATGTCTGTGCTCAGTTTCATCTGATACCTCCTTAGTTATCTTTCCTAGGCCACCTCAAACCTTCTCTCCCTCTGTCAGTATTTAAACATTTGCAAAGTTATCCTATCCCCTTAGTAGTTTGATGCCCGTGGCATATATCACTGCATATCTTGCAAATGCACAGGAGGTGATTTTACATGCCTGCACATCACAGATCTGAACTCTGTCCCTCAACATGTTTGCAATTACAATCTTAACAAAAAAAGTCACACTCCCGTTCAGAGCTGTGTGCTTTGAAACTACAAAAGGCCAGAGGCATGAAAAGAATAATGAGCAGATAGTTTTTGTTAGCAGAATTTTAATGCTCACTTTGAAAAAGACCATATACTGTTCTGGATGGACAGTAAGAGTGGACTAATTCCAAAAGCCTAAGGCAAATTCAGAATCCACCGCCCATTCAGCCTGTAAGCCTCTTCTGAGACTACTGGGATGCGAGTCAGACAATAATCATTGTGATAGTGATATGGTGATGTGGATACCACTAGGATCTGAACCTAAACAACCAAACTCATTTAACACTAGTTGGCAGTAGGGCTTGCATCTACATTTCAAGGCAATTTATAAGAACTATATGAAAAATATCAGAAGTTGATTTCTAAAACAGACCTTCCTCACAGTGATTTATTCACTACATGGAATCATGTAGGAATTTAGAATTAAAACTTGAGGGTGGTGGTGTAGTCAAGGGCAATGGACTGAGGAACAGGAGATTTGGGTTCTATAATCCTGGCTCTGCCATTCATTCGCAATGTGACCGTGAGGAATTCCCTTAAGCTCTCTGTGTCATTTCCTCCTCTGTAAAATGAGGCTAATGCTGCCTACCCACTTCACCCTATGGCTGAAAAGTGCTATATCAGGGCTAATCATTACAGCTGTGCAGAAAACAGTAATGCCATTTCATGGTGGCTTTTGATATTTGGAAATCCGGTTTCATTCTGATTTGGAACAACAGCCAAAGTTTTGAAATTCTCCAGAAAAGGGCAGGGAGTACTAGCTCGGGGGCAGTCTGCATAGTGGGCTGTTCTAGAGCCATGGATCCTGGGCACTTTGGGGTCCACAGCTCAGGGGCAGTCCACCTGGTGAGCTGTGTAGGACCTGGGATCCTGGAAGCTCAACTTTGTGACAGACCACCAGGTGAACTGCAGAGGAGCCTGGGTGCTTAGGAGCTGGGCTTCCCAGGCTCATGGACTGTCAAAAAGCTGGAAGCCTGAAAGTCCAGCCTGGCAAGGAGCTGGGCAGCTGAGTTTGTAGGAAATCAGAGAGGTTTCCATCAGAACTCTGCCTGCGTTCCGTTGCAATTGGGTCAAAACTGAAATATCTCCATGGAACATTTAATTTTTGATTCATTTACTTATAGATGGGAAAATGTTCTATCATAGAATTTCCAACCAACTCTATTTAGTATATGATCCTTAGTGTGATTTCTTGAAGACGCACTCTCAAATGCTTGTTAGTACCTCCCTCTTGAGCATCAACTAAGAGACATTCCTTAAAACACAGAACAGATCACCACTCTAGCTGGAGACTCCTAGAGTTATTGCCATCTGATAGCTGCCTTGAGTTGGATTTGAACAGGAAGCGTAGAGGTGCATGGATCTGCAGTCCAAATCCTTGAATATGTTAACAAATAGCAAGGCTATTTAGTGATTAAAATTCTACCAAGAAAACGTCTACCTCGTACCCTCTCTAGCCCAAGTATTGATGTGGTCACTACAGGATTTAAGCAGGGAATGGAACATGATGGAAACGGTTTGCTTAAGAAATTCAGGGGTTTCTCTTATAT
This sequence comes from Lepidochelys kempii, assembly GCF_965140285.1. Lineage (NCBI taxonomy): Eukaryota > Metazoa > Chordata > Testudines > Cheloniidae > Lepidochelys > Lepidochelys kempii. The sequence continues at coordinate 29,776,583 of NC_136387.1, forward strand.
TTGTAAGATTTGGTCCTGCGAAACTGCATGCTTACTTTGCTGTAAATATCAATGTCAGTTCAATAGGAGGCTGACTGATTTGCAATAAAAATACTTGTTGAGAAAAAAAAGAATAAGGATGAAATAGAAGAATAAAAAAACTGCTATGCACAGAATAGGGTTTATAAATGCTCATGCAATTTTTGTTTTGTCCAGGCTGATCTTTTCAGGTACTTCTCTCTCTTTTTCTCTCTGTTTGTTTCAAATACAGAAAAGATTCAGTTGGAAGGAAGCCAGCATCTAACCTCAGGCACTGATTAGTGAATCTGTTTGGAGAAGCACTCTCATCTTTGACAGACAGCAAGATTTCCAGGAGTCTGATATATCAGCAGCTGTCAGAATTGGAGACTTGAAATGCACAGGCTGACTTGTGCAGAGTTCGTCCACCAACAGACACAGAACATTCAGAACCCTATATTTTGAGGGCTGGATATGCTGTGGGTGAGTGGGTATACATATCTCAGCTGAAAGGGCTAGATCTCCACCTACCATCCCAGTTGTTTCTCTGATGGAACTTGCATGTTCTCTAGTGGGGCGGGTGCAGGACTTGGAGCCAGAATCTCATGAGGTCTCATTACAGCTTTGTGTAACAGAAGACTCATTTCTACAAACACGTGACGTTTCACAAACAGCTTATTTGGTAACAAAACATGGAAAACTGTAAAACTCGGCACATCACTGGGAGAATGATCCCATTTTCACAGGAAAATTTTACAACAACAGGATCAAGTGAAATCCCTCACATTTTCTGTTCCGTTTTAAGTATTTCACCCACCTGCTCTGTGCATGTGTGTGTGTGTCATCAAGCACAAGTGTTTTATGTGTGGCTATTAAACCACACACAGATATAATAAAAAAAAAATACATGGAGTTGTCCTCAAAGCATGCACACTAATCATCCAAGTGACAACTTCAGTCTCCTCCTTCCCTTCCTTATAATCACTTTCTGTTGTCTTGACTTAATGTAGAACTGATCCTACAAACACCCACTTCCTGGTGCAGTAATTACCAATGTGCACTGTTCCACTGATTTCAAAGGGACAGCTCACAGTATTAAGTGCGGTTCTGGTTACCAGGTGTCTGCAGAATTGACTCCTTATATTACACATTCTTTGGGTAGGGAATAAGTCTTTATAGGGTATGTGAAGAGCCATATCTCTAGTGCTAGACATGCACAGAGTGTATATGGGCCTGATTCTGATCTCACTGTCACCAGCAAGAATCAAGAGTCTACGGAGTTCCACAGACATAAGCAAGATAAGATGAAGACAAGAAATCACTCCTGGGTTAAGATTTTATATGCCAAGCTTTTTCTCAATATGAATTTTATGGCCAGTTTACAGAACCTTCTAAAATGAAAATGGAACAGAATGACTTGGGCTACCATAAGAGTCTGTATACTGAAAAGCCAAAGGGTTTTTTTTGTTTTAAATGAAGGCTACAGGAATTACCCTCAAAAGCAGGTCTTCAGTTTTCCCCTATTCATTGTGGTAAAGTACAGAACATCTAGTAAGTATGTTTACCCTTTCCGCCTGCTTAGGTGTTTGCAGATTTAAGTAAGCTTATTTCTATCATCCCCTTTCCTAGAAAGGCTGGATAATGTAGGAGGGCTGTGGTTCTAGTGGTTCTTATCTAGGAAGTGACAATAAGAAATCTAGCTCTCTCACTGGATGTGTAAGCTCAACCCTTTATCTGCTCTAGTACGCCACAGCGTGGAGAGCCACCAACTCAGAGTGACATTTCATCCTCATGTACACTTTTTTCAGTTTCTCTGTCACTTTGCCCCACTTACATACCCCACATCTTGGTGGCAAGTTGGGCTTGATGCGATTCCTCTTAGCTGACAGCACTGCTGTGCCTCTGTCAGACACAGTGGTCGCTGCAGAGTGATACAAAGCAGCCTCATCTACGGGCTGAGTGGACAGCTCCTCTCCTACCCCTCCAAGCTCTCCTCGTTGCTGCTGGCCCAGCGCTGAAACCCAGGTCGCTCACGTACTAATAGAATATTGGTCAAGATGCTGAGCCCTGAGATCTTTTCTGTTTTCAAAGTAAGGAGAGAATACTTGAGTATCTGGCCCCAGCCCATCTGGAAGATTAAGAGCACTGAGCCATCAGTTCACACAGTAAATGATGGATAAATACCACATCTTGAGGCTTGTTTGAGCAATTGTAGGAAGAGACCAGATATTATGCAGAGAGTACACACAGTCTGAATGATGAGCACAACTCTCTGCTTACCTGAACCCTTGGGGGCAGACACAGGTGTAGCCATTGACTGCATCTACGCAAACAGCACCATGGCGACATTTGTGGCTCACACAGTCATCATCGTCAGTTTCACAGTGTTTGCCACTGTAGCCAGGTAGGCACTCGCATCTGAAACACAATGAAGATCATCATCAGTAGGCTACATCCCTAGCATCCGTCGTGATAACACACACTCAGGTCAATGTCTGATTAGATCAGGGTATATGGTTCACGATGTAAGGATGGCAGAGATAACACTCTTAGAACAGTCAAACAAACAGAGAGCTAAACATTAGCTTTCAGAACTGCTTGAGCTCCTGTGACTGCTGGGGTTACACATCTTAGGGAATCAAAGCAAATACAATACCATATAATTTCTCTTTTCCAGGTCTGCTAAAGAGTGGCATTGCATGGTCATGTACGAGCTTTCTTTTTATATATGAGATAACTAAGTTAACTTGGCTAAGCTTATTAAAGTGTTTGACATGTTACTGACTCAACATTTAGAAGGACTCTAGTTTCTATTTTCACAGCATCTATTCAGCTGTCTGAGTCCCAGCAGGAATGCCGAGCACAGAGGTGACATACAGGAGTGTCATTTTGGAAGCCAACCTGGGAGATCCCGGCCAGTGGAGGCCAGACACATTGCAGAGGTAGTACAGTCCATGCAAGAATGGGAAAACAGGATCCTTATAGTTTCTTTCTTATGATTTGAGCTTCATTCGTAGCAGCCACTAGGGACAGAGAGGTCTTCGGCCTTCAGACAGAAGAGAACGTGCACGCAAATCATAAATGAAGTCATGTAAATGACTTTGAAAGGCAAAAGCAAATTTAAAGGAGGTGATCATCAGTTTTTAGTCCACCACCTGTTTGCTTTTTCACAGCAGATACTCTATGGGAGTAGTAACAACTGAATGTTTCCAAATCACATCTCCTGCTGAAATACTGATGCAATGCCACTTTCCTGCCAGAAGGTGGCAACTCGCTCCTAGGATGAAATGATATGGGATGCTACCAAAACTGCAAGCATCGGCTTTTTTATTATTATTTTTTTTTATTACAGTTGTTAAGTTTGTTGTGTTAAGGTTGTGTCAGCATTTCCATTATAAACCCTATTTTCAGAGGTTTATAACTTGACCATAAAAATGTGCTCTAGGCTGAAATTTGGCATCCAAGGTCTCAGGCCAGGAGTAGATCTTTTTGGAAAGTTGAGCTGACTCTTTCTGAGCCTGTAGACACTAAATTTTAGTCTGGCTTGAAGGTATTTTAGTCCATAAACCATATTTCACTTCTCCCAGATGGATTTTATTTCACAGCTGGAAAATAATAAGCATATCACTTAACCCAAAACAAAGGGGGAGCCCCAATTATCTCCCAATGTGCATGTGTATTTTACAGCACGTAGGTCTGTATCTCCCTGAATTCTGGATTACCCCACTTAGGAGTGGCTATGATCACAGCTTTCACACTCTTAAGGGCAAATATAACCTCCTCTCCTAGCTGCAAGGGTCCTTGGAATGGGTGCAGCTCCACTGGGGATGGGCAGTAAAAAGGATGGATAGAGGTAGGCTCTGTAGGGCATGTATTCCATGTGGCATAAAGCCCTGACCCACATGAGCTCTGTGGGGACATGTGCAGGGGCAGGAAGGATTGAGGCATAAGCAAGGCAAGGGAGGTGGCACCTGAGGATCCACTGCTATGCAGATACTCCTGTCAAGGGCCAAGTGCATTATAAGATGTTAAACTTCAGATATTAGGCTGAAACCTCTGCAGAGAGACTCCATAATCCTCTGTGTGTGTTTGTGGGGGGGAGGGCGTGGCCAGGGGGAATGGGAAGGAATGGTAGAAGAAGGATTTCTCCACTCCCTGGACAATTACTGGGTGCTGGGTTTAGGATTTGTTCCTTAATGAGAACGTGTATGTGATTAATTATCACTTGGTGTTCGCCCATCAGGGAATTATGGGCCCACTCTGACACAGTGCCAAGCACCGTCAGTTCCCACTGAAGGCAATATATGTTGAGGGCACTCGACACTTTGCAGGAGTGGCCACTTGTGACGGGGTGTCCACCCCACACAAGTCCTGAAGGGGGTAAGGTGGCTAGGCGAGCCACCTGGAGGAGGAGCCAGGGAGTAACAAGGGTTAATTAAAGAGGAAGTGCAGCTGGCCAGGAACAGGAGGGGCCTACATAAAGCCCAGTAGCTGGGAGTAGAAGGGGCTAAAGATAGAGAGGTGGCAGTCACTGTCAGGGTGAGAGAAGGCAAGGTAGGAAGTAGCCCAAGGATACAGCAGTTCCAGACTGTGCAGCCCTCAAATGCTTGTTGTAGGGTCCCTGGGCTGGAACCCAGTGTAGAGGGCAGGCCTGGGTTCCCCTACCAGCCGCTGGGCAGTGCCGCTGTTAAGGGACAGTGAAAGAGAAGATGGCCTGGGGCAGTGGGTCTCAAGAAACTTTGAGAACGCAACCCCTCTCCCTGCCCCAGGAAAGGGAAACTACAGTGACCTGGCCAGAGGGCCAAGCCACAAAGTGGGAAGAGTTGAGTCCCGAGACAGTGAGACACAGCGAGAGTGACGGAGTGCAACCACAGGAAGGGGCATCAGCCTGGCAGTGCTAATCCCCAGACACATCCAGAAGGAGGCGCTCCAGCAACGAGTGGAACACCCTGTGACTCCCTTGTATATGATGATTCTCTCTTTTTTAGGCATTTGTAAGTATTAATAATATTGACTCTTACGTGGCACATTTTATCCATCGACAAGACTCGTAAAGCAGCCAGCCCCATAGTATCTAGCCTTCTATAGCCATCTGTAACACACCTAGCACTGTGCTGCGGCTGAGTAAGGTGGCACACATTAGTCTAAAACCAAAATAATCTTATCTGAGAACGCAATGTGAGTGACTGAAAAAGTAGTTAATAGAACAGAATCTAATAACTTAGATTCTGCAATTATGGCCGCCCTCAGGGGCCAGAAATGGGCGGGGCATGGGGTGGTTGCAGTTCAAAGATCTGATGCTGTGCAGATCCACCAATTTCCTTCTCCACCCTCAGTGTGGTAGGGGTCCAGGTAATGGCCAACAAGGGCACTCTTTAGTTGACATTCCACCTCTTGATGTCCTAATGGCATGCAATACGTCTTGGTGGCTATAGGAACAGCGTGAATAACATAGTGTTGGAGATAATAAAACAAAACCCAAGACCATTCCTTCCCCAAACTCTGTAAGAGCTGAGCAAAGTTTTTCAGCAACGTTTCTGTCACTCCTGCAAACAAATAACTTGCAAACAAATCTAAAGACTTTGTGGGGGGAAATGCAGCATTTAATCCTGTTGTTTTTTATTGATCCCTGTTGTCCTAATATAAAATGATGTAATAATGAATGATGTGCAGTTTCTTATTCAAAGCTGCCATGTATCACTTTTATGATGTGTACGGCCATCACGGTAATGATGGAACCACCACTTTTCTCTGCAGGGCTGCATTAAATCAGTGTTCTATGCTGTCAGGTGGTAATTCCATGCTTAGAAATAATAAAGCATATTTATATTGTGCTCTAATAGAGCCACAGTGAGTGGAAAAACATGTGTCTTCCCTGAAGTTATTTTTTAAAGGCATTTCATTGCATTAGATAATTTCTTGGTCTGGTATACAGAAAGCTGGCCTTTTAACAATCACAGCACAATAAAGATCTAGAGGCTAGAAGTGAAGAAAGCCACCTGCAATTCTAGGTCAAAAAAAACAAAACAAAAAAACCAGCAAAGAACTCAGTGCAGCCAAAAGCACATAAAAAAATGTCAGTTTGTTTCCTAAGCTGAGATTTGGCCATGCCCTTTAGAAGCATAGATTTCTTTTCCATTCTGAAATTTCTGTTATTTTACAGTTGCTTTTTTTTAAACTTTGTCACCTCTAGGCTGGAGCTACCCCACCAAGCACTTGATGCTGCCCCCAATTTGGAGCTACCCCACCAAGCACTTGATGCCCCCTTTCAATCTGAGCAGCTAGTCAAATTTTAGGGTCCTGGGAACATTCCAGTTGTTTGTTTACAAGTCATGTACAAAGTCCTGCTTCTCTGAACACAAGAAGAACCAAGAACAAAAGGAGCAGTTTCTTAGCTTACAGCCCCAAGCCTCTTTAGCTAACACCAGACTCAAAAGCTCACTCTCTCTAGCTTTTTCCAGTGTCATACTGTCTTTTGCTCTTTTCTTCCCTCTCTCAGTTTGTGTGTATTCTGCCTTCTCTCTCTCTCACTCCCTCCCTCACAAACCCACCTCACTAACAATATAAGCAAAACCCCTCTGCCCGCACTGGGGTGAGTTCACAACCCCCTTTTGCATTAAGTGGGGGACTTCTGATTAACCCATCCTGACAGAGTATTTGAAGGGCTTGTTCGCACGCTGCCTTAAAGAAGTTTGTGATCAAACCAGGCAGCAGTACCCCTCAGTGCAACATGCTCCTAAGGCAGAACTATTACAGAACATGGCAACATGAGTGCTTAGGAGCCTCTTGCCTCAAGTACTAGAGACACCATGGTTTGCATTGCCTGCCTCTTAGAATATATCTCCACTGCAGCTGGCAGCAAGTCTCCCAGCCTGGACAGACAGACTCATGCTAGAGGGGTTTGAGCTAGCATGCTAAAAGGAGCCATGTGGACATTGCAGCTTGGCCTGGAGCTCAGGCTCTCAAGCCTAGGGATTGGGTGAGCTCAAGAGCCCAGCTCCAGCCCAAGCTGCAATGCTTGAGCCCCTCTGAGTCTGTCTACCCCGGCTGGGAGGCTCATTCCCAGTTGCAGTGGAGACATACCCTTAGTGTCTGCAAAAAGAAAAGGAGTACTTGTGGCATCTTAGAGACTGACAAATTTATTTGAGCATAAGCTTTCGTGAGCTACAGCTCACTTCTCAAATAAATTTGTTAGTCTCTAAGGTGCCACAAGTTCTCCTTTTCTTTTTGCAGATACAGACTAACACGGCTGCTACTCAGCAACCTTAGGGTCTGACTCTCCAATGCCTCGCCAGACTGGAATGGAAACTCATAACCCCTTTCCTTCAACCACTTTGCACAGGTGAAAGTGATTACACAAGTAAAAGATAGCAGAGAATTCGGCATGTAAATTTTAGTACTCAAGCCTTAGTAAAAGGCCAATATACCCCAGGGACCAATAGATGCCTGATATCTCAGTGAACCAGCTGATGAGTGGGGCTGGAATAGCCTGGAGGCAAGGGGTAAAATTTTCAAAAGCACCAAAACGACTTAGGACTTGGAACCTAAGTCCCATTTTCAAAAATGACATGAGCACCTAGGAACCAAAGTCAACAGGACTTAGGCTCCTAAGTCACTTAGTTACTTATGAACAGTTTACTTGGGCCGTCTCTGCTGACAAATATCTGCTCTGGAATGCTCTTCCCTCACCAAATACCAGGACATCTTCCCAGTGAGACTCATGGGGTTTTCACTGCCTAGCTTTTTGTTTGGCGAGGGGCATTTTACTTACTCTTATGTTTGGGGAATGGGTACAAGGGGTTTGTTCTCCTACACCTGCTCTGAGATTTATTAGACTATGCTCTGACTTGGCTTCAGACCTGTGTTTTCTTAAGCACTCAGAGGCTTTCAGACATGGATCACCGTAAACATTAATATTAATTACTAATACATTTTTGTAAGTCCAAATACATACTTCCTGCCTGAGTGAACTGGTACTATGTCCATCCTGGAGTTAATGGGTTTATTGTCTACAAGTGAAACGGTGGACAAAAGTGGCCAAATGTATGCGATGGTGCTGCTGCTTGAGCCAGTGTCATTCTGTATGTTGCACTGCAGTACCTCATATTAGATACATGCCATGACCACAGGCATATCTAATATGTGCCAGAGACATGGACTGCTGAATAGACTGGTAAAAGGATAAGGAGCTCTCCATCACTAGGTTGCTGGTTTGAATTTGGCCCAGGACAATAGCAACCAAACATTTTCATAACCAGAAAGCTGCTGCATGTGAAATCACTAAGTGGTCTCCGTCTATTTCTGAAGGGGCAGAGGGTCCATATAAAACTAAAAACCAGAACTGTCATTCTGGCTAAAGGCCAAGGACTGTTTGGGCAAAGGAGCTAAACTATTCTCAACCCTAGACACGGCACACACCCCGATATGGAAGGGCCCCTAGTAAGGCAAAGTGGGGGAGAAGCCTGCTTCACCACTGCCTGTTAGGTACCTGGTCTTTGAATAAATAGAGGTACTAAACATACAGTTTGGGAGGTTTTTACATCGTTATTTCATTACTACTGTTCTTACAGCAGTACCTAAGGATCCTGGATGAGGGTCAGGACCCCACTGCGTGTGGCACACATCATAAAGAAACAATCCCTGCACTAAAGAACTTACAACTTCTACAATATCACTGCTCTGCAAAAGAGTGAACCGAAAAAGGTGTGTGTTATCTACATTCAGTGCTGGGGATTAATGACGGGTGGGATTATTCCTCCGTGGTGGATAGTTCCGAGAGCGTGCCCAGAAATGGTGCAGCAGGTTCGGTCCGAGGCTGTCTCATCCTCTCAAATCTCGAATGACACTGAGTACTTTGAGTTAATTTATGAATGTTCAGTTCTGGAACCTGTCAGGGAACTCTGAACCATGCTACCTCTGCCTTGTAACATGCTGCAACTAATGGATTAGTCAAATAATGGATAGCTGAATGAGGATGCCTGAAGCAATGTCAAGTAGTCAGCAGCTATCACTGTACCCTTCAGAGGAGGTTACTTCAAGAATTGTCCTAAATCATTTAAGAGTTTCCTTGCCCTCAGGAGTTGGGAGAGGCTCTTTCCCAAAGTCCTTCACATGTCAACAAGTCATGTGACCCTGCATGGGATATCTGGTTAGTGGAGAATAGTGTGGGTTCAGCTGTCTGAAAGACTCAGTGCTATAAGAACATATGTTTGTAGTGTGGCTACCTGACAATTTCACTCTGACTCTCTTTAACTGTCCTGAAATTCATGAGCCTAATTTATTATTTTTTAGCAAGCAGAAGCATGTTAGGTGCTTCACAGGACACAGCCCCTTCCCACAACACATGCTAAGTTAGACACTGATAACAGTGAAGCTAAGATTGCTACTGCAGCATATATACCTCCTTCTCCCGCTCCAGTTTGGATTGGGCAAATGCCCTGCGCTGTGGCCTCTCTATTTTCTTTCTAATCCCCCACAATCCAAGTGGCAAAATCAAAGAACAACCAGGAAGGGACTAAGGTGGCTATGTTGTCAGCTTTGGCTGGGCACGCAAGCTGGCTTCAGCTTCCCTATAAGCTTTCTTGAAATCTCCCCACCTCCTCACTCTTTCTCATGTTAGAGTGTGGGGGGTTTTTCCCATAACTCCCCCAGTTGAGCTCTGTTTTTGAACCTTTGGTGTGACTTATTCTATTAACAGCACAGTATTCACGGGAGAATTCTGTGCCACTGCGCATGCATAGAATTCATGTCCCCCACAGATTTCTTTGCTTCCCTGCAGAAAAATGACTTTCTGATGGGGAAGCAAAGGGAAGCCACAAAAGCAGTCATGCAACCCTCCCCAGCAGTTTGTTTCGGGTGTGCAGGGCAGCCGGCACAGAGATAAACCACTGTGCATCAGGAGGCAGGACTGGGGAAGACCCAGCTGGTGGCTCCTACCCTGTGCCGGGCTCAGCTACTAGTCCCAGATGGGCTGGGGAGAACGTGACTTTCTTTTCCCCTACACCGCGTCCGGGGCCGGGTCAGACCCACCTCCAGATTTCTCCCCTGGTTGCAGGAAACTCTGCAAACTCCCCTCTCTGCCTGTTTCCTGCACCCAACGTGCAGGGGGAGGGATCCCTGTACAGGGAGCTGCTCCCCGGTCCGTCTAAACCCTGAGCATCTGGACTCCCTCAGACTCAGACCCTCCTGCCAAGACTCACCCCACACACACACTCAGGACTCCCCCCCGATGAGCCCCACTCCCCCTGCACATTGACCACCCCAACGAGCCACCTGCACCCAGATCCCCACTGCACTGAGCCCCACTCCCCCAGCATCTGGATCCTCAACCCACTCAGCCCCATTTCCCCAGCATCTGGATCCCCCACTGAGCCCCCCACACCCAGATCCCCCTGCCAAGCTCTATCTCCCACATAGTCAGGCCCCCCGCCGAGCCCCAACCACCTTCACCTGGACCCCTCTGCATAGTCCCATTAACGTTGCACCCAGAACCCGACAACAAGCCCCTGTGCATCCAGATACCCCCTGCACCCAGATCCCCCACTGAGTCTCCCACACCCAGATTTCCCCATGCAGAATCCTCTCAACCAACACCTGGATCCCCGCTCGCTAAGCCCCTCCACACTTGGATCCTGCCTTGCTGAATCTGCCTGCCCACACAGAGGTGCAGGGCCCTGGGATGTTTCTGGGGCAGGCCTGGTCCTTGCCCTGTGTCAGGGTTGGGTGCAGCCTCACTGCTGAGTCAGTGTCCCGGGGGTGGAGGGGGAGTGGGCGTGCAGAGCTGCACAGTGATCTCCCACCTCTGTTCAGACAGTGGCCTGTGCTCCCCAATGCCATGCCGGAGCTTCCACATTTATGTGACAAATAAAATGTTGCAGAATTTTAAAATATTGTGCACAGAATTTTGAATTTTTTGGCACAGAATTCCCTCAGGAGTAGCACTGTAAGTAGAGGTTTCAGAGGAACAGCCGTGTTAGTCTGTATTCGCAAAAAGAAAAGGAGTACTTGTGGCACCTTAGAGACTAACCAATTTATTTGAGCATGAGCTTTCGTGAGCTACAGCTCACTTCATCAGATGTTTACCGTGGAAACTGCAGCAGACTTTATATACACACAGAAATCATGAAACAATACCTCCTCCCACCCCACTGTCCTGCTGGTAATAGCTTATCTAAAGTGATCAACAGGTGGGCCATTTCCAGCACAAATCCAGGTTTTCTCACCCTCCACCCCCCCACACAAATTCACTCTCCTGCTGGTGCCAAATTCAGCAGGAGAGTGAATTTGTGTGGGGGGGTGGAGGGTGAGAAAACCTGGATTTGTGCTGGAAATGGCCCACCTGTTGATCACTTTAGATAAGCTATTACCAGCAGGACAGTGGGGTGGGAGGAGGTATTGTTTCATGATTTCTGTGTGTATATAAAGTCTGCTGCAGTTTCCACGGTAAACATCTGATGAAGTGAGCTGTAGCTCACGAAAGCTCATGCTCAAATAAATTGGTTAGTCTCTAAGGTGCCACTGTAAGTAGAAGCTCTCACTCTTGCAACCTTCTTCTGGAAGCCCATCTTTGCCAATGATGAATATTAGTACTAGGCAGATCTCAAGCACCTTCCATCCAGGGTTCTCCAAATGTTTTATAAACATTAAGCTTTACTTTACCTCTGGGATGTAGGTCAGTATCACTCCCATTATGCAAAGGAGGTGCAGAGAGAGGAAGTTACTTGCCCAAGGTTCCTCAGGATGTCTTGGGAACAGAATCCAGATCCCCTGATTCCCAGCCTTGTGCTTTAGACACACAAGACCATCAGTGATGAGCTGCCAAAATCTTAACAACCGGTTCCCTCCTCACCCCACGAGGGGGTCGTTGCCCACCCCCGCCCCCCGGGACTCCTGCTCCATCCAACTCCCCCGCATTCCTGGATGCCCCCCCCAGGACCCCTGCCCTATCCACCCCCTTCCCTTTCCCCTGACTGCCCCCAGAACTGGGCAGAAGGGTCTCATGGGCCACTGTAGTGGGTGCCCACCCCACCCCTAAGAGCCAGAGGCACCTGCCGGAGGGCGAGGTGGGGAGTCCTGGCGGTGCTTACCTGGGGCAGCTCCCAGGAAGCATCCAGCAGGTCCCACTGGCTCCTAGGGGTGGGGGAGCGTAGCTAGGGGGGGAGCAGGGGAAATGGCTGCTCCCCCACTGATCACATCAAAAGTGGCACCTTAGGTGCCGACTCCCTGGGTGCTCCGGGGCTGGAGCACCCATGGGGAAAATTGGTGGGTGCAGAGCACCCCCCGGCAGCTCTCCGCCCCATGCCCGGCCCCAGCTCACCTCACCCTCCGCTCCGCCTCCTCCCCTGAACGCACCGCCCTGCTCTGCTTCTCTGCGCCTGCCCCTGCTTCCCGCGAATCAGCTGTTTGGAGGGAAGCCGGGGAGGACTGAGAAGCAGGCCATGGCTTCCCGCTCAGGCTGAGGGTGGTGGAGGTGAGCTGGGGCGCGGAGCGGTTCCCCTGCGCGGTCCCCCTCCCCTCCCCCCTGGGTTACCTGCTGCAGCGCGAGCGGCGCTCCTCGTGGCCCCCCCGGCCCGAGCTCACCTCCGCCTCCCTGGGACTGAGCGGGAGGCCGCTGTTCGCTTCTCAGCCTGCCTCGACTTCCCGCGCGAACAGCTGATTCACGGGAAGCCTGGGGGGACGGAGAAGCAGAGCAGGGCGGCGCGTTCAGGGGAGGAGGCGAAGGTGGAGCAGAGGTGAGCTGGGGCCGGGGGTGGGGCGGGGAGCTGCCGATGGGTGCTCTGCTCCCACCAAATTTTCCCCTTGGGTGCTCCAGGGCTGGAGCACCTGTGGAGTTGGCGCCTAAGGCGCCACTTTTGGCCGGTTACATTTAGAAGTCCTTTTAGAACCGGTTGTCCCTTGTGGAACAACCGGTTCTAAAAGGGCTTCTAAATTTAACAACCGTTTCTAGGGAACCGGTGCGAACCGGCTCCAGCTCACCACTAAAGACCATCCTTCCCCTCTTGATTTAAATGTGATTTTTAAAAAATTGACTGAGTGCCAGAGGAGAATGACAATGGGACTTTTTTAATGCTTGAATTGACCCTTGTTATAGGAGTTGCATGTCTCTGGGGAGAGTCAGACAGATCCTTTTGCCTATCGACATGATACTAACTCATTCTACTAATGAGAAGACTTATTTTCAGTTTCCTAAACTGTTTGTTGTTTGGCTGGACAACGTTTATCCATTCAAGCAAGGGAGGGCTTTTTGAACATGGGCAAACTGTCATGTATCCTCTGCGCTGGAAACGTACATTGGAAAGAAGGTCATATGTCTGAAGCGTGTGATGAACTATGCATGCTATCAGTGCACACTAGCATTTCCAATACCAAGGACACACAGAATCTATGAATGCATGAATCTATGTATTTTCTGTACTGGAAACACTCGCGTGCACTGACTGCATGAATAGTTCACCACACTCTGCAGTCAGATGACCTTTCCAATTTCCCCATTCCTAAATACAGTACGTATCCATCTGGAACGACATTCCAAAGACAAGACTTACTGTTCCTAAAATTGAAAGGAGTGCAAATCTAATCCAGGCATCCAGTTTTCAGGGGTTAGCCATAGTTTTTCCTAAATTTTGGAGGTGAGGGAGGGGAAAAGGAATATTTAGTCTTTGTTGAAAATAGGTACTTATCTGTTTATGTTCTGTTCATTTCTGCCATCTAGTCAGGGCTGTGCCTAAATAGCATGATATTAATAAAATATATGGTATGGCCAATTTTAGCTGTCATTTTTGTTAGCTACACTACAGAGTGTGATCGCTTTTTCAATCACAACAGCAGCCTTACAATTAGTACATGATTAATTGCCAGAATTAATCATCATGTGTTGAAATCTGTGCTATGCTTCCCGTAGAGGCCATTCAGTGTGGTGAATCCTGCTCTCCTTGGAGAAGGGAGAACAAAAGACTCCTGCTATGTGAGAATAGCAAAAGTGATGTTGATGTCAACTTGCATGCAGAGTTTCCACCTTAAAACCTTGCCAATTACCTCAGTATTTGCCATGTTCACTGTATTTACTACAGGGAATACTTAGAGAACCTGTGTCCCCTGAGGAATCTAGGGCAACTGGCAGGTTTTTTGAAAGGGTGACTGCTGTCCTTCACTTTATTTTATTTGAGAATAGTTACTCTGCTTTGGAAGAGCACTAATTATTCTTGGAATAAAATAACTTAAATTCTGAGGAGCTGGAAGAAAATATAAGTTAAAGTACACCACCTCACACATACTACTTTTCAGTTTGGCTCATTAGGTCAAAGTCATCACAAGCGTGACTGCACTGTAGTCAGTAGATGAAGTTGGCCCAACACATGAAGACAAGGATATACAAACACTCACCTGAATCCTTTGTCAAGGGAGATACATTTGGACTCATGTTTGCATGGATTTAGCTCAGGAACACAGTGGTTGATCACCTCATCACAGAGCTCACCTGTGGCAAAGAAAATTAACAAGGCTGTAACACATCTGCTACCAATACAGCTCATTGGCTTTGCTAAAATAGCTCTAACCATGCTGTCCAGGGATGATAAACCCACCAGCTCTTATGACTACAGGTCTTACTAAACTGAGTTGATCCAGCAGTACAAGAGGAAGCCCCAAGACAGTACCTGTTATGATGGCAGGACAAACTAAATAAGGGTGGGCTCGCTCAATACTGGACAGTTCAATTCTAGTTACATTTAGCTATTCCTTAGCAACTGGGCTACACTGGGTGCAATGATTATCTCATACAAACCTCAGAGTCCCAATTCAAAAGACCTTACACTCAAGCCCTCTCAACTTCAGCTGGAGTTTTGCCAGAGTAAGGACTGTAGGGTCAGTTCCTGACCCCAAGTTGCAATATGCACATTAACAGAGTCCTTAAACTTTTCACACCAAGTAATATTCTAGTCATAGTTGATCCTTTACTGTCCTAGGAGATGATCTGACATCATTCAGAAAAATGGCTTTTCAGTAATGGGAAACAGCTTTAGGGCTGCACATAATTATACAACCCCCACTATTTACAAGAAGAGCACTAACTCTATTGTACTCTTACAAGATAATGTTTTCTATAAAAGTTTCTTATATGCAAGCCTTGCTCAGCTGGTTCTAGGTACTGTGTGTAGAATTCAGTGCATTTCCCTGGATTTGTGTAACTTTTAATAATGAACAGCTCCAGAGTGTTCAAAACCAGATAGGTTATTTAAACACCATCCTTCTTCTGAGCTCTAAATTATTAGGTTACACTTCAGTACCTCAGGACTTGAGATACTGCCAGAGACTAAGCATAAACCTTTGCCTTTGAAACAAACTTCTTCAAGGGAATGGGCAGGTCAATTATCCTTAGTATGGAAACCCTCAAACAAAATCCAGTCCCAAAGCCCCTTTTGCAGTAATAGTGGAAGACTGCATCTGCACAATTTTAAGGATATAGGCATGCGCAATACATACATATGCTCATGTGCACGCGCACACAGATCCTCTGAAAATAACAACCAAACAGTAAAGTGATGCCAGACAAATGTTCTCTGGACATCCTCTGATAAAGCCTTCCAAGTACAGGGTGGTATAAAATACTTAATTAGATACAACAGCTATTAAACAACAAAATCTAACACAACAGCCTGCAATATTGTCAATATTTTCTGGGCTGTGGCTCCAACCCTGGGCCCGGCTTTGGCCCACTGTGTGCTGTTCCACCTGTGCAAAGTGGCCCAAAGCCCAGCATACCCAGTCCCTGGAAAAATGTCTCTGAGTGGAATCTCCCCTCATGTGGTTCAGATCTACTGTAGCTGCTCCAACACTGTCCTCTCTCCCAGCTGATGGTAGGGGAGGCATGACTAGGGGAAAGGTGGCATTGGTTGGGGCACCATTTTAATGGTTCCAGTAACTCGGAGCCCTCCCTATCTAGTGTCCCATCTCTGGCCACTGGAGATATTTGCCACGTCCAGTTGCAGATAGGCCATTGTAGGCAGTCTCATCACATCGTCCACTCCATAATGCCGCTGGAACAATAATTTTTCAGAGCTTATTATTGTGACACTGACAGACCAAGTGCCAGCTTATGCTAAGGCCTATAGGCCTCACTGACCACTGACAAATGCATAGCTGGAAACCAGTCAGACACACCTGTGAATTAGCTTTGTTAAAATAGACGTAAAGTGTCTAAGAACTTAGTGTTTAGACTTTATGAAATGCTTGTAAATTGCTGCAAGCGTTAATCTCACTTATAATATCTGTATTCTATGTTTAAGGAAATATTTAAGAATTTGCTCTGCAAATATAAAAGTGTTTGCTATGAAACTGGTAACCCATGCAGTCAAGAGAAAAGCATTACCAAGTGTGAAATACTAGTTCATCACAAAAGGTGTCATCTCCTGTCCCCCCGAAAAGATAGCCCATAGACACCAGACAAGCCAATGTGGAACATCAGTAGACAAAAGATTTGCTGATTGTTTTCCTCACACCTATGAAGTGGGGATGAACACAAAAACTCGTCCCATCACATTTTGAACTCTAACGGAAGGGAATAAAAATCCCTGTCAAGGAGGAATTGTTATTGCTATGCTGCCTGGAATTCAGAGAGGGCAATATTTCTAAGCACAAGCAAGGGATCCTCAAGCTTCTTGGCTTGCGTTAGCCCTAAAGGACATATGGAGCTTGGATTTCATAGTTAACTGCTATTACCTTTTGGAACCTAAGACTGTATCGCATTTGTGTGTGTATATTTACCTGCTTTAACCTTCCATATAACTCTTATTTCTTTTTCTTAGTTCATAGACCTTTAGTTAGTTCATTATAGGATTGGCTACAAACTTTGTCTTTGGTTTGAGATTTGAGATACAATTAATTGACCAGGGATAAGTGACTGATCCTTTGGGACTGCGAGTAACCTGAATATTGTGATTTTTGGTGTAAAGGACCATCTGTCATAAAGGCAAGCTTACCTTGGTGGCAAGATAGACCAGAGTGCCTAAGGGGACAGTCTGACTCTCCATGGTAAGACTGTTACAGTGCTTTAGGAGTTCACACTTGTTACTTGGTTGGTGAAATATAATTACAGAACACACACATTTGGTATTTGAGCCCTTCTTCTAGACAGTCTGCCCTGAGGTGGGCACTCCTGGTCGTTAGCCACTCTAGACAGCTTGATAATCAGCACCTAGCTCTTATATAGCACTGAACTTGAAATAACTTGGACAAATACAAATAATGCATCTGGCTTGGAATGGGTGATATGCCAAAGAAAAAGAAGTACTTTCCATCTTTGAATCATTGGGCACACCAGGGAAATCAAAGCATATATTCTGCTTGGTTTGGGTTTTTGATGTTTGTTCTTGCACCTCATTCTTCATCCAAAGCAAGTTGGCACATTCAGTAACAACCTGCATGACTGAAACTATTGCTGAAGACGTTCAGTAACATTTTTGAGATGGCACAATTGGAAGTTTACTTTTATCTTCAAAAAACCTAAAAGAACCTGCAACCTAATTCAGACAGCTAGAAGAGACATTGACATCAACCAGGGTATGTCTACATGGGGCTAAAAGACCTGAAGCATGGCTGCAGCTGGCCCAAATCAGCAGACTCAAACTCACAGGGCTTGGGCTACAGGGCTAAAAATTTCCATTTTGTCATGCAGGCTCAGGCTGAGCCTGAGCTCTGGGACTATAGGTGCCGACTCCATGGATGCTCCAAAAATAGTGGGTGCTCAGCACCCACCAGCCATAGCTGTTTGGCGGCTGGAGGAGGCACTTGGGGAAGGGCGGAGAGGAGCGAGCGGTGGGCAGGCAGGGCCTCAGGGGAGGGGTTAGAGCGGGGTGAGGAGAAGGTGGAGTGAGGGCTGGATCTCAGAGGAACGGGTGGAAAGGGGCAGGGCCTCAAGGCGGAGCAAGGGTTGAGCACCCCTGGGGAAAAATAAAACTTGGTGCCTGTATCTGGGACCCTCCATCCTCGCAGGGTCCCAGAGCTCGGGCTCCATCCCAAGCCTGAGTGTCTACCCAGCAATTTTTTAGCCCCAGAGACCAAGACCTGTGAGCCTGAGTCAGCTGACCCAGGGAAGCCACGGGTTTTTTATCCCTGCTTAGATATATCCCATCAGGTCAACCTTGGCTTCTAACTTCCTTCAGTTTGCCTTTTTTGTTTATTTCTATGAGCATAAAACATGACAAGCATTCCTTAAAAAAGAAACCCAGAGAATTTCTAACTTGATGGTGACATGACAGGAACTCAATGTTCTAAAGCCTTCAAGTATCCTTTTGAAAGGTAGCCTTTTTTTGTTAACAGAATACATTGGAGAGAGATGCCTTAAGCTATAACTTTGCTACAATATCCATAGGAGCTTTTTTTTTTTAAATAAAGGAAAACAGACTTTTGAGAAAAGTCAGAATAGTGGTGTAAACTTCCAATTCCAGGAAATCATAATTCTTCTTAAAGTAGTTATCTTAGCCAACTTGGAAAATTGACAAATGCATAGAAATCCATTAAAAATTCCCCCAAAATGTATACACTTGTCAAATATTATGACTCACTGTGTCATGCAGAAAGCACCACTATCAAAATTAGGAGGATTTCAGGCTTGGTACCAAACACAGCATCCAACTAATTTATCACTGTTCACAGAAAATTTGGAATGTTTTAGGCTCCTTCCTGTTACTTATTTTTTCTCATCTCTCTTTCATTTCAGATTTCAACATTTCCAGATTTCTCTTGGGAATGTCATGGAACCCAGACAACCTCATCTCGGGGAACAAAATTCCTGTTGATAATTGAAAGGGCTTCATCAATGTTTACTGAATGGCAGACAGCATGGTAGGGAAAGAAAACACTTTTTAAACAGTGATACTCAAGTCAAGAGCTATACAAAGTTTCTTATGTTTCCTTCAGTTACTAAATATTTTGGGTAAAAATCTGCCCTCAAACAGGGATATGTAACATTCAGTGGCCATCTGATTGCATGTTTCTGAGGGGAAAATGTGGCCCTTTTTACTTCTGTGCATGGTTTTGGGCTCCTAGTTATTGTAGCAATAAAAGGTCTTCCAAGTTTTTCTCTGAAAAATGATACTTCCAAATATTGTGTCATTTTGTTAATTATTTGCACACAGGCTATGCTGGGCTCTAGAGGCATTAAACAGCTTTTTAAAATTTTATCAAAAGTGTTTTATACAGAGGGCATTCCACCACATTAAAGCTATGGCTACACTAACAGCAGCATGTAGAATACATACACTGTATCCCCCCGCCCCTCAGCACATGTATAAATAGCAGTGTATATGGTGAGGCACTGCTTAAATGAGAAGAGTCAACATGCCAGAACCCTACACAGTTCTCGACATGCCCAAGCAGTGCCTCCCACATCTACACAGCTATTTTTAGCTCCCCGCTGCCTCCCCACTTCCAGAGGCTTTCGCTGCGGCATGTAGCTACGCACCACAATGCAGACGCAGCCTGCCTTTCACTGTAGCATGCAGCGACACGTACCTTACACACTGCCACCAGTATAGACAAGACCTAAGAAATGCAACACTTTCCCAACCACCAACATCATCCTCCACACTAACTTCCCCTACTCAACTCCACCCTAGGTACATACAGGTAAAAACACCTGCCATACATACATAAAACCAAAATTTTCATTACTCGCCCAACCAAAACAAAATCCACACTGTACATCCCACACCCTCTCTCCTTTCACCAAAGTCTGCAAGAATGGACAGGCTTTTCAGCACACCCTGCTGGTCAGCCAAATGCAGGGGGTGTAGGGCTTGGGGGGATTTTGGGGGAAAGGCGTTTACAAGTGGGCTCTTTCCCGGTTATATTTTGTTAGAGGCTTGGTGGTGGCAGCAATAAGGTCCAGGGACAAAAGGTAAAATAGTTTGTATCTTGGGGAAGTTTTAACCTAAGCTGGTAAAAATAAGCTTAGGGGGTTTTTCATGCAGGTCCCCTCATCTGTACCCTAGAGTTCAGAGTGGGGAAGGAACCTTGACACCTCCTTTTTTATTTGGTTCAATGAAATCCTAAAGAGGGACATTGGTCATTCTAAAATAATCTCTTTTCACAGTTCTCACCACTTACAAAGAGCTGCTAGGCTGGCATATTTATACAGCTCCGTGATCAAAAACAAAACAACAGCAACAGAGACAGAAACATTTTGCATGCAGTTGGTTTGATTTAATTATTTTATTATTTAAATGACCACATTGGCATATGTGCTATTTATTTCATACCATGTTAGATTTTTAGAGCCGTGATCTGAATTATATTGTTCCTTCCTAATGGGAAAAAAAGGGAGGTGGGGTGTGTCAACATTTTTTTTTCCAATCCCAACTTTGAAATGATTGTAACACCCACATTGTAACTTGCCTCCAAGTACCATGTGTTCCTCAGTTTTATTGTCTGCAGTGTCAATTTAGGCAATCCTTTGCTCTCATTTCTAATATTAATCAAAATAATTAATAACATGGCATGGAAAATATTCTCAGTCTTATGTGAAAACAACTTTTACAGAACCTCAAGGCTAAGGGTAACAATGCTGTCAAGAACTTCACAAGATTAAATAGGAAAAAGGGAAGTGTTCATGGGCAGTGTTGCCTGATTTTAGGGGATTAATATTATTGTTTATATAACAATATAACTTATAAACATAGGTTTAGGATGGAGAAATGGATGGAGACAGGCTGGCTGTTATGTATTGGGCTAACTTTTACAGCTTGCAAAGGAAAGAGACATATATTTGAATTGTTAAGTAGTATGTTACAGTCCTCTTAATTGTACTCAGTGAGCCAAAATAGGGGCATTACCTCTGGCCACACCGGTAAGAGCTGACTACACACTACAGCTGTCCTCTTGAGAAGTTACTCATTGGATACCCAGTAGTGACTAATGTTCCACAGAGACATGGATTCCCCTGCTCTTTCTCCTTCCCCTTTATGCTGAAAAAAAAAAAAGGCAATGCCAAGTGGAAATTTCAAATAGTCCTTAGCAATCAAGGCCACTGTCACCCAAAAGCTGATTGGCTTCATCAGTGGTAGATGTTACTGAGAATGTGCCAGAACATGCTGTGCAGAGAAATTATTGCCAATCAGGAGTAATGCTGATGCTTGATGAAGTTTAACAGACCTGAGCCAAAACATTGGATCCATCTATCTTTTGGGCACTCCAATAATGCATTTCACAACATGTAAGTTTTGCGGATCCAAACACCCACAAACAGGGGCATCATTGCAGAAAAATCAGAGGGGAGGAGCAAAGTTGTGTCAGTATCCCCACTTCCACCTTCCCACTGAGGCAATGGCTGCTTGTGGGGGATAAACGAGTTGGTCCCATCCGTGAGGGGGCTGGAGCAGTGGAATGCCAATCCTGTCCCTCGGAGCGAGGTGTCTCTCTCACTGATGGCTGGCTTGGGGCAGGGACTGGCCATTGCTGCTGCTTCCTATCCAACCAGTGGAATATAGGGTTGGTGCTAACAATGAGGAGATTAGGAGCCCCGGCCCAGACAGCCTCAGATTGGCTCCCACTGGCCTGGGGGAAGACACCGCAGTGCTGTTGACTGGCAAGGGTATGAATAGTCTGGGCGGGAGGAGGGAAACCAAGGTCTTGTGGAGCAACTGCCCCCCACCTCATAGCAAATGACACTCCACACAATTTTAGGAGAGAGGTGTTAAATTTGAACTTGGGGAAGGAATCCAATAGGGGCAGGGAGGGGGCGGAGTTGGGGTAGGGACTTTGAGGAAGGGGTTGGAATGGGGGCAGGGCAGGGGCAGGGCACGGTGGCGCGAGCACCCACCAGTGCCAGGAGAAGTTGGCGCCTATGAATCTCATGGTTGATAGGTCCTTACCTTTATAACGGGCTGAGCCCAACCCCTGAACTTTGAAGAGATTTAAAGTCCAGATCCATACTTCTTGGATTATTTTTTTACATGAGACTCTTCCTGCTGGTCAGGGTTTACCAAGCTCAACATTTAGAAGTAAAAGCCAATATTTTCCAACCCCAGATTTTGCCTCAATCCATTGTGTTTGTTCACTGAAATGACGCACACAGGAAAGTCGCAGCCAAAGTCCTTATGGAGACAGTCCATTCAGTTGCCAGGCAAGTGCACCAAACCCACTTACTAAAAATTCAATGAGAGGTTTTGTTGCAAAAATTTAAGGCTGGATGCACAGTAGCTGATTTCTAAACCTCATTTCTGGACTCAACCCTTGCTTGACAAACAGAGAATCTTGAACTCATAAGTTTTATCAGGAAAATAATTACTTTGAAAATAATTTAAGACTGCTTATGGTAAACTCTGATATTAGGGGGAAATTTTTTTTCACCTTCAAACATTTGGGCAAGATTTTGAAAAGTAGTAGCTGAAAGTTTGACTCCTAATTCATATTTAAGTACTCAAGTAAGGGGCTTGATTTTCAGAAATACTGAGAACCAAGCAGCTACCACTGCCCTTTGTGGTACCAGTGAAATCAGAGCTCAATGCGATAATATGTGGGGAGAAAAGCAGGGATTCCAGCAGTATTCCCATGTGTTTGAGCAAAGAATGTGTTCTGCTTCTCTCCATTGACAAGATAAGGAAAAAGCTCACACAATCTCCCAAAGGAACACTGCTTCTTGTTTACGGCACCAGAGAAGATTTGACTTTAGAACAAGATGCTGTAATGTACTGATGCCCTGGGACATCCTTAAGGTGAGAAAGGAATTCAAGCCCTATCAATCACAGAAATTTAAAGACAGACAAAACATATTACTTTGGAGAGAGAGATCACAATAAGTGTTGTACACACATAAGCTGTTAAGTCATCTAAGTCTATTTCCCTGCCATTCAGTGGGGGACTTTTACAGCATTGGTGGCAATTATGCTGTTAGATATTTATATATATATAAGAACAACCATATTTACATTAGCTCGGCTAAAGATTTGGTAAGGGACAAATCCTCATGCATCAGGGCAAGAGTGAATTACTAACTAATGGGCATTATTTAGAAATTCTGCCTTTTGGAAGGATATTCCACAAGTGTCCATTTTGAAGTTTCTTCCACCATCCTCTGAAGCATCTGATAATGGCACTGTCAGAGACAGGACACAGGCCTAGATGGATTATTGAGCTGACCCAATATAGTAATTCCTATCTTCTTATGTTGAAGAAGAATAGAAATTGGAATAAGACATGTCCCAGTGCTGAAGAAAATCCCTTTTGTGCCTATTAGTATAGTACAGACATTATTTGTGGACAATTTATCCTTGAGTTAGGTCCCTGTAATGCTTTCAAGCCTAATGGGAGATGTCAATTAAACTTGCACCCCCAAAAGAGCAACTGAACATATTTGGCCAAATTATGCTCCAATTTATGGGAGTAAGTCACAGGAATCTTCAGCCCACTTTTTTCCATTGAAGTTGGCTGCATCTACTCTAATGTCTAGCAGAAGGTAGTGCAGAAGATAAAGTACAGCTTGTTTCTTTGTATACCAGTTGTTAAAATATAGCTATCTTCCTAGAATAATTTATATACAAGGATACCTGCTTACCTCTTGCTGGCATTTCTAATGTGCCCACCGAGTGCTGAATACAGTAATTAACGTTCACATAGAGTTGTCGACAGTGTTGTCCACTTCTCCTAGATTTGGCAGTTTAGCATGCTGCCTTATTTACTGAATATTATAACTTGCTCTGAAAGCGGTTAGGTTTTTGCTTGGCTTCTAATCCTCTGGCAGGATGTTCAGAGATTGGGGCTCGTCACCCTAGAGCACCCTATGTTCAGATCTCACAAACTTTATCCTCCTAGGCCAGGGGTGGGCAAACTTTTTTCTGAAATTGTTTGGAGGGCCGGTTACGGGAGGCTGTGCCTCCTCAAACAGCCAGGCATGGCCTGGCCCCCGCCCCCTATCTAACCTCCCCTGCTTCTTGCCCCCTGATTGCCCCCCCAGGACTCCTACCCCATCCAACCCACCATCCACCCTCTCCCTTCTCCCTGGCCCCTGACTGCCTCCCGCTGCCCCATCCAACCCCCCCCTCCTTCCTGACTGCCCCCGCAGGACGACTGTCCCCCATTCAACCCCCCTGTTCCCTGCCCTCTGACCGCCTTGCCCCCATCCACCCCCTCGCCCCCTAACCACCAACCCGAACTCCCCTGCCCTCTATCCACCCCCCATGCTCCCTGCCCCCTTACCGTGCTACCTGGACCACCAGTGGCTGGTGGCGTTACAGCTGCACTGCCCGGAGCACCAGGACAGGCAGCCGTGCCGCCCGGCTGGAGCCAGTCACACCACAGCACAGCACAGAGCACAGGGTCAGGCCGCGGCTCTGCAGCTGCCCAGAGCATTGTGACGGCGGCCCAGAGCGAGGGAGGAGGAATAGCAGGGGAGTGGCAGGGGGCTAGCCTCCTGGGCCAGGACAGTCCCGCGGGCTGTAGTTTGCCCACCTCTGTCCTAGGCAGTATTAGTCTCATTGTTCCACAGATGTGTGGCTGTCTTGGTGGGCCATGAATGCAGAGGAAGTCTGACATTTGGGTCCCAACCCATGGGCAGCATTAAGGATTAGACTAGGGATTTGAACTGGCACCAGAAGCAAGCTGGGAGTCAAGGTAGGGTGCAGAGCTAAGGAATCAGATTGCTGTATTTTCATTTGCTGTGCTGTTTCCACCTTCATTCCCTGCACAATGAATTATCATAGTCTGACCTGAGGGAGGTAAACATGTGGATCGCTGTCAAGGAAAACTCAGACTGACTGCAATGACAGCAGGAATGGGCCCAAGATCCTTGTGTCAGTTATGTGTATCCAGCTCTTTTGGTGTTCATATTCTTTGTTTCTGCAAGCAAAAACTTGGGGTTCCTGCTTTAGTCTTCTATACAGAAAACAAACAAATTTCACATTTTGCCAAGTAACTAAACTGGAAAACTTCCACCCAGAGCAAGAATCTCTTGGAGTAAAGGATGGTTGCACCAAACCCTAATCATTACTTGCTTTCTCTTTCAAGCAAATTATGGCTAAGGACGATCCCATAGTTCTGAAACTGGCTAATAGTTAGGAACTTGTTTAGGCCTTAGATACACATGTAATAGCTCAAATCCTTGGTGAACTTACAGAAGAAATACTTGAAACCACACTATCAGAAAACTTCCTGCTTGTATGTATGACACATGAACTAAAAACATGCAAAGGCAACAAACCAATCTAAAGAGCTATGATTCAGATAAGTTCAACTTAGCACTGCAATTGGGGCCCCTCACTGAGATTGTTCTGAGCCGTCTGACCACAATGGTTAGCTATGTGAAGCAAGCTAGCAAAGCTCCATAAACTAGTGGCAACCACAAGTCACCACAAGGCATCTTTCCTCCAGAGTAATTTTGTTTACTTAAGTACTTGGTTTTGGACAGGCAACAGCCCTGCAGTAAGCTGGGCCAGAGGGAGAAATTGTAATCACTCACAAACAATGAATAGCGCTGAGTTGAAAAGGGGAAGAACAACAAAAAATCTGTGACAACAACATCTAACCCAAGAGACTGCAAGGTCCTCTGAGGTAAAAATGCATTAAGCTCATCTTGCTAACATGCAACACCAGAAATTGTTTCTACTTATTTTTCTGTGATACAAGCTAACGGCGACAAACCTTTCACAGGAAATAATCTTACTGCCCCCATTCCCTCCTTCCTGGGATGCCATCTGTTTTAGAAAGAGGCTATTTTATTTAATATGGGTAATTTTTTGAAATTGTTTTCAAACCTGATCCCAATTGCCAGACCAAAGCGAGTTGAATACATTTGCTGAGACTCACTAGATCAGACTTTTTAAAGAAATTTTTAGTGTTTCCCAAATTCCTTGTGGTATCTACTCATTTCTGCTTCTGACTAAGGACACAGATTGCAGGGGTGCGTGAAATTAAAAGAAAGACACAAAAGTTTAACTAAAATGTTTCAAAAACTTCAAAGATCAGCTCAGGTTTGGGACTGCTCAGATTCTGGCCAAGCGTTCACATAAATTCATGGATGATCGTTTGAGCTGCCAATCCCACACGGATGACAGTGTTTGAATACCACCTTTAAAACAGTAAGACAGTACATGCAAGACTGATGAGGGGGTAAGAACAAGCTCTGGGTATCTCTTTCTCTCAACCACCCTCCCCCACAACCCACACATGAGAACAAGTCAAAAAGAAGCCTTGGAGGCCGATGGACATCTAGATAAAGAACTTCAGGAAAATTCTGTGGGCTTTGTTAGAGACTCCTGGGGCAGAAAGAGCTGCGGGGGCTAGCAATAAACCATTTTCTGGAGTACACGGAGAGGGATGCTTTTAAGCAAGAAAGCCAAATATAGCCAAGTCCTAGGAACGAAGTTAAGAGACCAGCAGAGTGAAGAAAGAAGCCTTAAACAAAGGAAGATCTGAAAGCTTGAGAAAGGAACCAAGTGGTAGGTTCCTGTTTTGAAGTCCATGGCTAGGAGTTCACCCACATTTCCCTGAATCAAGAGGGAAGATTGCTGAGACCATCAAGAGGGCTCCAACAAACTGTTCAACTAGTTTCTGGTCCATTGTTAACCTTAGACTTCTTCTGAACTGTCTATCCTGGAAGAAGTAGAGTTTTTTGTTTAGCTGTAGGGCTAAACTACTCCTCCAGCGAGAGGAAGTTGAGGCAGGGGGAGTTAAGGACACTGTGTCACAGAGCCTAAATATGGCTTTAATTGCTTAAATTTAGGCACCCAGATTTGCAAGTGTTGAACTTAATGAATAAAATGGAAAACATTATCTGGTCTTGTGGCTAAGGCCTTGAGTGAAGAGATTCAGGCCTTTTACTTTTGTTTCAGCCATTGAATCTCTCTCTGTCACATTCAGCCAGTAACATGCCATTACTATGCCTCAGTATGGACGTCTGTAGACAATTCTTACCTATTTCAAAGAAAGGCTTTGAGGCTCAGTTCATTCATGTTTGTAAAGCACTTTGAGATCACTGGATGGGAAGGAACTCTGAGAGAGTCAAGAATATTTTTAATAATACCAAAATGGGGCCTTGGGTGTGGTAAATTCCTCCCCTCTATAGTCATTTACCATATTGGACATTTTTCATCTAGGATCAGCTAGAAAAGGAAAACATTTGGAAAACTATTCAGTGAAGAGAGATTTACAGCCTTCATTATTTTAACCAATGAAAGCAAGATTCATACTTGGCATATTTTTCCCAAAAAGGGCATAATGGTAAAATTAGAGAAATACAAAATAACAAAGCGGGGCGATTCTGAGGAAATAAAGAAAATCTTGGATACTTCCAAGAGACTGGCATAATGCAAAAACCAGGAATGCATGTAGTCCATTGGAGAATTCTGAATATTGGAGAAAATTCCTTTCTGACCTCGCAGTGGTTAGCTTATTCTTTGAAGCATGATATTTCATTACTCTTATTTTAGCTTGCAAAACCATATAATTAGTTATTAGTTTATCCTGCTCAATTATTTTTTAGATTTACAAAGTTCCTCTAACTCTTCTCCTTTCCAAGTGATTTTTTCAGCCTTTCGTTACATGCAAGTCCTATCACACCTCTACAACCATGCATACTACCATTCTCCAGACTTTCAGCTTTATTGTTTATAGTTATAATCAAATTTGTTTCAATTGCAATCAAATAGTTATTGGCTGTACAAAGGGTTAATATTCTAGGCCCCAGATATTGTATACTATATCCGGCAGTGTGTATCATGCATCTGAAACTAGAATCAGGTCCAAGGAGTTTACTGCATAGCTATTTGATGATCTGGTACACTCTAGCTGATGAACAGCTTACAAAAGGCAATATTCAGTCATTCATTCTGGTAATAGTGAGCTGGATTATGATTGAAAATATCTGCAAATCTGACTCTGAAGTGTCATAAAAATTCTTTGACCATAACCAGAAATGATTCACTGACAGGTACTATCTGCAGAAAAATTCTACTCCACCCCTTTTCCTGGTGTTTTTGTCTGCAAGAGCCATTATAGCCCATCATGAGGCTGTTAAAAAGGACAGAACATGTCCATTGTGCATTGGATTCAGTTCCTTGCTAGCTATCTCTTGCTTAGCTGCTCAAATACACTTCCTTTTGTAAACGTAAAGCCATTATCACCATATAAGGAGTTTTATTCGGTATCAGCAATGTAAAGCTCACCTTCATACAGTGCATATAAGAACAATTGGCTCAACATACTAGAAACAAAGTTCTTTGCCCTGGCCCAGCCTAAGCTTTGCTGAGTATTTTGGCAGAAGAAGTAGATACAAAACTCTAATAAATTTTCATTCAAGTCATAAGGCTTTTCCCCAGCCAAAGATTTACACAGACCTCTCATATTGGCTATAAAAAGCATTTTTAAAGAGTTTGGGAAATTCTAGAAGACTTCCCTGTCACTTACCAAGCCACTCCAACTTTATACTTATTAATTCCAGTGATATGTAATACCCTCCAGCGTACGAGAAGCCCGGCATTAGTGCTTCATGCTCATAGAGTAACAAACCTATTTCAAAGCATCAAAATAGGAATGAACATGGATATTTTTTTACCCCTGTATACTGAGCAGAGGAGATCAGCGGCCTGTGATGGGCTTGAGTGGCTTGTGATGAGTGAAGTATCTACCCCAGCAGTCATCTGAGAGGCATTTTTAATTTTTGAGCTAAGAGGGTTCCTAGCCTTACAGAAGATTTAGGAAGGAAGACATCTAAATCACAGGACAGAGAGTCAGGAGATCTGGGTTCTGTTTCCAGCTCTCTCACTCACTCACTTTGTGACCGAGGGCAAATCACTTAGCCTCTGTGCCTTAGTTTCCTATCTGTAAAATGGAGGTGACTTAACCGGGGTATTGTCATGGTTGGTTCATTAATACGTGCAGTGCTTTGAGATCTTTAGATGGAAGTCATTTTATAAGTGTTACTATTATAGTATAATTTTAAACAGGAGTTGCTTTTATCCTCAGAAATGCTAAGGAGACGTATATCGAGCTAAGCTCAGTACTGGAAACACTTTTGTGAACACTTTTGTGGAAAAGTACAAATTTCTCTAACCAACAGATGAACTTGAGAATTTCTTGTTTATATATTTTAACTGTAGTTCCAGTAACTGCGATGAGTACTTCTGACCTGGGGAAGTGCATGTGTACAAAATATGCCAAGACAGTAATAGATTTTCCCCTCTGACCCTTCCCAAAAGCCTCCTTCTGGTTTGAATTACACTCTCTCAGGGGTAGCAGTGATCTCTCTGGATTAAGGGTCAGACATATTGCTCGAGCAGCATCTTTGCAAAACTATCCCCCTTTCTTGCCTTTGCTTACTGGATGAGCAGGAATTCATTCACCACACTTGCAATTTGGGTACTTTAAAATCTACTCAGAACCTGGGTTAATTACATGCATGTGATCTCACCAAGTGGGAGCAGACCAGTTTCTTATGGTGCCCCAGGTGGATGGAAGCTCCTTCAACTGCTTCCCTCGGCTCCCTATGCCCTTTGGCTGAGGTCCTTCCTTACCTGCGTAATTAGGAGGGCAGAGACAGACATAGTTGTTGATTCCATCCATGCACGTGGAGTTATTCTCACAATCGTTATCTTCACAGTCATCTGGGTTTATTTCACATCTCTCCCCCTCATACCCTAGAGGGCAAGAACAGCTTTGGAGTGGAGATAGAAAAAACAGAGAAAAAGTTAGTTTGGATTTCAAACTTTGCTTTTGAGCAGGGAGAGGTACTGGAGTGGGATGAAAACTGATGAGCTGTACTCTCTGCTGCTGCAACACAGCGGCATTCACATTACTAGCAAGTTTTGTGATACGTGCCACAGTGACAAGCCTGGACACTATATTACTATACTTATCTACAGAAAAGGTACAACACAGGCAGAAGAATTCATCTCCCCTACACCTCCATTGCCCTGCTTGCTGATGTGCCTCATCCCTGAACTGTACTGACCAACTCTAGGGTGACAGGTTAAGATCACTCACCATGGCTAATCAAATTCTTGGTTTCTCTGCATAACCAGCAAGGGTGTTGATTGCGACAACAGTGTTGGTTTTGTAGGCACCTGTCCACCAAGAACTGGACTGAGGACACCAACACACATCATCACACATGAATAGGAAACTGTTAAATGGCTCTAACTCTCTCACCATTAACAACCTAGACTGGATTTGAATTAGGGAGGTAGAAGCGAAAGTTTTCATCTCATTACCACCTTGTCTCCAATCCAAACAACAAATGTTTGTTAATGGATCTTCCAAACAGAGTATTTTAAGCGTTAAGATATCAGCACTTTTTCAGCTCCTTCAGTACCCAAGAATCAACCAGGAAAGAGTAATTAAATTAAATGGTGTGACTGTCCACATCCTAAGTATTTATGACTCCCAATATCTGAAGAACAGCTCTGTGTAAATTTAAAAGCTAGTCTCTCACATCAATAGAAGTTGGTCCAATAAAAGATATTACCTCACCTACCTTGTCTCCCAATACCTTGGTAACATACCCAAACAACAGACCAAATAAACAAGGACAGAAATACTGGGTTTGTAAGGACTTGGACAAAGAACTACTGCATTAAATACTTTATTTTCTGAAAATGTAGAGTGCGCCCACTTAAGGGAGTATGGAGGACTAGATGGCAGTGCAGAAAGGGCTCAGTTGGTCCCCAGGGTTTCCACAATTTTTAGGACATCTAGTTGTCATGGTTGTGAAGAAAACCTTGAAAATGTGACCCAAGTGTAAACCAACGCAGAGGGATCTTCCTGAGTTTGCAGAGAGCCTTAAACTCTATGAGGAGCTGAGTGGAGCTGAGGTTGTGGGGTCCAGTGTAGAATCAGCTGATCATGGTCTTAGGCAGCCTTCAATAGTTTGCATATATGGGGGAAATGAGTGGACTGGAAAGGCTGGGAATTGGCTGGTTCAGAGACTCATCACAGGGAGTGTATGGCCTCATCAATACTCAGGAATAACCCCTGATTCAGCAATTTATACAGCTGCCCTTTACTTGTAGACAAGGACATTTAGGGGGTTTGGGCCTATAAAGCATAATTGCAAAACCACATTATAAAGCAAATCCTGACTTGCCTTTGTCTACAGGACAGCGTAGCCCAGTGAATAGAGCACTAAGGGGTCTTGGGTTCTATTTCCAGCTCTGCTACTGGCCTGCTGGGTAACCTTGGACAGGTCACTTCCCCTCTCTGTGCCTCAACTCTATCGCTAAAATAGGGATAATGATACTGACCACATTTGTAAAGGGTTTTGAGATTGACAGATGAAAAGTTCTAAAGAAGAGGTAAGTATTCATTTATTATTATTATTACTACTACTGCTGCCTGGAGTGGACAGCACCATTGTCGCCATATCAACTGCTGGCTACTGACTGCTGAA
Organism: Lepidochelys kempii; assembly: GCF_965140285.1. Lineage (NCBI taxonomy): Eukaryota > Metazoa > Chordata > Testudines > Cheloniidae > Lepidochelys > Lepidochelys kempii. Next base: position 29,807,949 of record NC_136387.1, read on the forward strand.
TCCAGACTATTTCCAAATGCAGACAAGGCTTGTGTGTGTGCAGTGGTAACGTTTACTGCTCAGGTGGTCAGGCTCCGGAGGAAGTACTTATCATGGAGGTAGGACTGAGGCGTGTAGACAAGGGTTGGTATTAAGTGGAGGCTCTGTATTGAAGAAACAGGTAGCTGTTAGCAGAGCCCCAGCTCTTCTAGGCTGGGTGCATGGATCCAGTATGGTGAGAATGACGCTGGCTTTCTCTCTCGTCCTCCTCTGCAATAAGGATTGGCTGCACGTGGACACTCCACACATGCCTCAGCACGACCTCAAGGAGTAAACTTGGGTTCCCCTGAAGCATGGGCAGCCGAAACATCCACTCCCATGGAAACCCAGTGAATAAAAACTGTGAAGCAAAGTGTGTGTGTGTGTGAGAGAGAGAGTGTGTGCACGCACTCTCAACCCCATCATGACAGGAAAGCTCCCAGAAGGGAATTAGCACAAGTGCATAGGTTAGCAGCAGACAGCTACATTCCTTCAGACCTATACTGACCGTTCACAGGTCATGAGAGCTAGAAGGGAGGGGAAACTCTTCAGAGCAAATGATTAAAAACAAACGGCTCCGATCAATTCAATTTAAAACACAATAAATCAATATGAAATATTTTCTTTGTCTGGCTCTGCCTCATTAGTACCAATAAAAAATGTCCTCTTTCTGACCCTGCAATGATCCAGGGGATCGCAGGAGGCAGATAAGAAAGAGAAGAGCTGGCACAGCACCTTTTGTGGCAAGGGGAGCAGAAGGAGGGTAAAGAAATCTAACTGAACAAATTTGTGCATTTATCCTGTCACCCATTTCCATTCCAAAACCCCATTTTTCAGAGGTTTATAACTCAGCCTTAAAAATGTGCTCCAGGCTGCAACTTGGCATTCAAGGTCTCAGTCTGGAAGGAGACATCTTTCTTTCAATGTAAAGGAAAACAACAAAAGGAGATTGTGCTGGTGATTTTTATATTCTATGAATATTTCACCCTCTTCTTGCCACATCCTGACTGGGACTGTATGTAATTAAACACTGCTACAGTAATAGTTCAATTCACCAAAGTTTACAATAGGGACATTACAGTACATGGGATTGTTATTGTACAATATTACAACAGGAGGGTTTGTTTGGTTCTTGTTAAGAATGGAAATGTCACCATAATTAATGAAATTTGGCAACCAGTTACTCTGTTCCAGGGCAAGTCTTTGCGTTATTATTTACGTTTATTCTTTATTTCAATTTGTGGTCAGTTGTTCCAATTCAGAGATCTGGGTGCAAGCATAGGCTTGAAGTGGTTTCCATCATAAGAACATAAGAATGGCCCTACTGGGTCAGACCAAAGGTCCATCTAGCCCAGTATCCTGCCTTCCTACTGTGGCCAGTGCCACAGAAGAAATGAACAGAACAGGTAATCATCAAGTGATCCATCCCGTCGCTTATTCCCAGCTTCTGGCAGACAGAGGCTAGGGACACCATTCCTGCCCATCCTGGTTAATAGCCATTGATGGACCTATCCTCCATGAATTTATCTAGTTCTTTTTTGAACCGTATTATGGTCTTGGCCTTCACAACATCCTCTGGCAAGGAGTTCCACAGGTTTATTGTGCATTGTGTGAAGAAATACTTCCTTATATTTGTTTTAAAACCTGCTGCCTATTAATTTAATTTGGTGACCCCTAGTTCTTGTGTTATGAGAAGTAGTAAATAACACTTCCTTATCTACTTTCTCTACACCAGTCATGATTTTATACACCTCATTCATATCTCCACTTAGCCATCTCTTTTCCAAGCTGAAAAGTCCCAGTCTTATTAATCTCTCCTCATACTGAAGACATTCCATACCACTAATAATTTTTGTTGCCCTTTTCTGAACCTTTTCCAATTCCAATATATCTTTTTTTGAGATGAGGCAACAATATCTGCACACAATATTCAAGATGTGGGCGTACCATGGATTAATATAGAGGCAACATGATATTTTTTGTCCTATTATCTATCCCTTTCTTAATTATTCCCAGCACTCTGTTCACTTTTTTGACAGCCGCTGCACATTGAGTGGATGTTTTGAGAAAACTATTCACAATGACTCCAAGATCTCTTTCCTGAGTGGCAACAGCTAATTTAGATCCCATCATTTTATATGTATAGTTGGGATTTTGCTTTCCAATGTGCATTACTTTGCATTTATCAACATTGAATTTCATCTGGCATTTTGTTTCCCAGTCACCCAGTTTTGAGAGATCCTTTTGTAGCTCTTCGCAGTCTGCCTGGGTCTTACCTATCTTTAGTAATTTTGTATCATCTTTTGTACCTAATTTTGCCACCTCACTGTTTACCCCCTTTTCCAGATCATTTATGAATATGTTGAATAGGACTGGTCCCCGAACAGACACCTGGGGGATACCACTATTTACCTCTCTCCATTCTGAAAACTGACCATTTATACCTATCTTTTGTTTCCTGTCTTTTAACCAGTTACCAATCCATGAGAGCACCTTCCCTCTTATCCCATGGCAGCTTACTTTGCATAAGAGCCTTTGGTGAGGGACCTTATCAAAGGCTTTCTGAAAATCTAAGTACACTGTATCCACCGGATCCCTTTGTTCCACATGCTTGTTGACCCCCTCAAAGAATTCTAGTAGATTGGTGAGGCATGATTTCCCTTTACTAAGACCATGTTGACTCTTCCTCAACAAATTATGTTAATCTATGTGTCTGAAAATATCATTCTTTATTATAGTTTCAACCAGTTTGCCCGGTACTGAAGTTAGGCTTACAGGCCTGTAATTGCCGGGATCACATCTGGAGCCCTTTTTAGAAATTGGCATCACATTAGCTATCCTCCAGTCATCTGGTACAGAAGCTAATTTAAATGATAGGTTACACACTACAGTTAGTAGTTCTGCAATTTCACATTTGAGTTCCTTCATATTCAGGGTTTACAGTTTGGTTCAATGGTGCTCAGCATATATCATGGGTGCCAGTGGAAATTAAATGATAAAACATACAAATTGGAACTCTGTCTGGATTGGATGGTGGAAGAGTTGTCATTTGGGAAGATCTGCACATATTTTCCCAACACAGCCTGGAAGAAAAGTATAAGGTTTTCAGTGTAATCTGAAGGACATCAAATTGGGGTTCCTGCTAACCAATGGTGAAAGTAAGCTCTAGCTATGAGTATACCATATGGCCCAGTGGATAATGCATGGATTAAGACTCAGGAGACCTGAATTCTATTCTTGGCTCTACTGGATGCTCTTGGGTATGTCACTTCCCCACCATGTGCTTCAGTTTACTCATTTGTGGAATGGAGATAACATGGGCCTCATTTCTAAAGTGCTTTGAGATCTGCTGATGAAAAGTGCTATATAAGAGCTAGTTGTTGTTATTACGGAAAAGTTCCTGGGCTCTAACCTGCTGTTGATTAAGCTATGGGACTGTTTACCTGAGCACTCAAATGTTACAGTTTCACATAGGGAGAGGTGGTCTCCTAGATACGGTGACCAAAACCATGAAAAAAATTAAAATTCAGCCTGCTCTTCCAGTTCAGTTATTTCATGACACTGCTGTTCTCAGAGACCCTGGTGCTCCTGACTATAATTTCCCTTTCATTGTTTGGCAGTATGCTGGGCACAAGTTAGTTGCTTCCCTCTACCCCAGAAGTAGCTGCCCTTCAGAGGTGCAGTATCTACAGAACTTGTGAAGTGCTTTGGGGTGACAAAAACAAAAATTCTTAGAAGTTGGCTCTACTCTGAAAAGTGATTATGTAAAATTAGCAACGTCTTACATAACACACCAGCTTCCTTTGCATATTTAGACATAGATATGGTTGATCAAGTGATTGTGGATTTTTACTTCTTACACTATGGTCTATTATTTCTTCTGCATCATCAAAATCTTAACATACTAAATTCAACTTCCAGGATCAATCCAATTCATCCATGCAACTGAAGGCATAATTTGAAGATAATGGGATTGCACAGTTGCCACTGAGGGCAGAATATGGCCTCCAGAACCTTTATTACGAGGGAAAAAGCATGATATGGGAAAAAAACAAATGATTTTCAGATTCCAGGTTGAGTTTTCAGAGCTGGCTATTAGGAATACGTATCTTTTTACTTGTAAAGTGAGCACATGTGTAAGGAGCCAGTGAGATGCAATGGAACAAGGAACTTAACAATGCCATTGTTAGAGTAACTTTTCAGAGCTGAACTGTACTGGCAGCAAACTCAAAATGGTTGGCTGCACTTTGTCCATGCTATGATTAATCATTTTTGTCTTTGGATAACAAAATAAATACAAAGATGATCTATCATGCTTTAAAAAGTCAGCTCTTGTGTACACAGAGTAAATCTTTAAAAAAAAAAAGATGGCTTTTTGGCAGATGAACTTTGTGCACCTGCATAAAAAGTGAATGACTTGATAGCCTGTAAGAGCTTCATTTATCCTTGACCAACGAGGCATTGACACTGCAGAATTTATCAACTTCAGGTTTTTACATAGATAAGTGAACTTAGTGTTTGTGGAAGGCACAAGACTAACAGTCCTGGACAATGAAGCTCTCTTTATACACAGAATTGGACAGAGCAACACAAGACTATGTAAGTTTCCTCACAGTTCACTGTCAATGGTCTGCTGTTCATCAGGGGCTAAATCTGAGTCAGAATGGGTAGCTCTGTCTCCAGGTGCCAGGCAGACCTCGACTGCAGTCTCAGCGGAGGTTCTACAAGATGCTAAATGACACTATTGGCTTTTGTGACACAGATGTACCTGACACTACTGTGGCATTTTATGAATACCACCAAGCAGCTTTCACTGGGTGACCTTTGACCTAGCCAACCGAGTTGGATTTGAAGCAGCAATTTAGAGGAAGGAAAGGCTTTCTGTTGTATTACCAATCCCCTGAGCTACTCAGTTTCATTTATTAATTAATTTATTCATTTTGAAAGAAAACAAATCCACCATGATAAAAGGCATGAAAATGATTCAGAGTAAAAAAAAAAAATGTTTAAGAAAAAAAAGCTGACAAGAGAATGGATCTGAGAACTCCAGCTGAACCTAAGCCCTTCACCCATTCCATTGTGGCTAACTATTACAGCAACAAAAATGAGAAGTGAAATCACCTGCTGTTTAGAGCCCCTGGCCCTATCTATGCACAGCCACGGAGGGGTGTGTGTAAGGATACAGTCTCAGCCTTAACTGTGAATTTCCTGCCTTTGGCTGGCTTATGTCACCACTTTACCATTATTTAAAGGGTAATTTCGCTTGTCTGTGACTACAGAAACTTGAGAGTTAAACCGCTTGGCATTTTATAAGGAGGAAAGCTTTGGCTTAAGTTTCTTTTTACAAGAATAAAGATTTGACAAGTTTGGCAGCTGAGTTTGTATATTAATATATTCCTCCAGGGAAGAAAATCTATAGAAGATATAATTTCTTTCACAGGCCACACAACTGAAAACTCTAAGGGGGCCTCTCATTAAAATATTTTTTTGACATTCACTTCCTTACAGAATACAACCGAAGAGGATATTTTCCCATTTTGATGCACACAAATTTATGCATGTAGCTCCAGTGGATGCCAACAGGAGTAGCACATCCACTGGAGGAAGAAGATTTCCCTCCAGACAATCGTTGTTTCAAATGTTTCCTCATCTTCCTCCTCTATCTCTCCGCCACCCCTAAGCTATCAGTGCAGATACTTTTAGATAATGCCTTATACTTCTATAGTACATCTTCTCTAGCAGAATGGGGATCCAAGGTACTTGTAATACAGTGGCCATCATCTGAGCACCTCCTGATGGCCAAAGGTTGCTCTGCAACAACCTGCCTGTTTCCCCCATCTTCACTGGGCACCGAAGATCCACCTCATTTTCCTCTTGTACCAGGGGCTGATCTAAGTGCCTGCATTCCCCCCAGCATGTGGGACACAGCAAGGCTTCTCCGCAGCTAAACAAGCACTCCTTGCCAAGCCCAGTCTCCTTTAAGTAGGTTTATTTGTCCAAATATAAGCCCATAACAGACAAAACACAGTTCCTCAGCTCACCCTTTCTCCTAGGGTTTCATGGCCTCCCCTCCAAGGGTCTCTGGTAATTGTGCTTTTTGCAGCTTACCAGTCCCAGCCAGCTTCCCTTCTCAGTCAGCTCCCTACTCACAGACAGATCTCATTCAGCCACCTCTGCTCTCAGCCAGTTCTGTTTCCCCTTTGGGAACACTGGCCACAAGGCTACCTCCCTGACCATCTGGCCACTTGTTCCAGGACCCACCACTGGAGTAAGTTCCCTCAGTGGTTCCTCTCCCCAGGCACAGCCAGTCCCAAACACTCCTCCTCTTCTATCTGACAGGGCTTTATAGCCCCAGGTTTAGCCCTTCCCCTTTTAACTGGCTCATTTGGGCCCACATGCTCTGACTTGGGGGCGGTGGGCCTGGTCTATTCACTAGCTACTCAGTGACAGTGTTTTATAAAAGGGAATTGATGGAAAGCAGAGGTGTGTGGGGGACAGACATTCCTTTTCAAGGAGGATTTTGAGATTTCAAACTTTGGCTTCATTCCAAATTGGAGCAAAAACAGAAAACTTCAGAATTGTCCATGAAAATTTTTTTTTAAATGTTTACGGGTCATTTGAAACATTATCTTTTGGAAAAACTAATGTTTCAATTTTGACTTGTCAACATTTTTGCATTATAATAAATATATAATATGATAAAAAATAAAATTCAAGATGAAATGTCATTTCAAAATGAGAAATTTCCTTATGAAAATGTCAAAACAGGATGTTTGGACACTGTTGGGACCTTTTTTGCATTTTTTCTCCAAACAAAATTCTGGCAAAATTGGCTCGATTTCACAAAGCATTTCAATTTTGACAGAACTGCATGTTCCAGTGGAATACTGTTGCATCAAAAGTTTGTCTGATCAGCTCTAAAAGAAGGTCTGACTCATTTAAAAGTAAGACTGGAAAATGTATCTGAGGATGTACTACACAGTATAATCCTCAGTTTGCTGAGCATGGGCTAGGCAACCTAACCAGTGTTTTCCCCATCGGTAACCCTTACAATTCCGTGTCTCACTCAAGCCATCATTGATATGCTGCATATGGGAAAAGACAAAGCAATCATTCCTGCAACAGGAACATCACGTAAGCCTTTTGTTCTGTATGCAGCTGGAACTACCGTACGGGGAAGTTTTGAGTAAAAGATAGCATAAAGGCTTTAGTAGCAATTTTTTCATGATCTCAGCAACTAATTTCCAAAAACCATTCTAGCATCTTTAATGCGGATAAGTGGCCAGAGCCTCAGTGTTATGTTTCAGCTGAAAAACAACCTCTCTGTGCACTGCAAAGTCCCTTAGACACACAGGATAACTGGAGAAACACTACCTTAGAGGCAAGGGTAACTTTTTCTAAGCCACTACCATCAGCACTTCATGCAACTTCCTGGGTTCCCCTTGGAAGTCTCCTATCTGAGCAAGGTCTAGGCTGCAACCTGTTCATGTGGGGAGATTGAAGCCCAAGATGTTAAGTTATAGAGGTTGTTCTCTTATGGGCACTAAACCCTTGAACTGACATAACCTCTCCATTGTTCAATTCTTTCTTTAAAGCCTATTTGACTATGAGATTCTTCAGCATGAAAACATTTTGCATCTGGCTGTCAAGCAACAGATGCTCATTTTACAAATTAAAAAAGGGTGTGTGTGTGTTTGAAATGCCCCCAAGAAAATTAGTCTCTGGATAACACAAAGCAGATCAGGGGAATGCTCAAAACAGCTTTTAGAGAGAGTCCCATTAAGAGAAAATAAGGAGGCCTGTTTTAGAGGAAACAATATGTCACCAATGAAACCAAATTAATTTCATGTCTGGCAAAGAGAATTATTTGTCATGTATGGCAGTTTCAGTAAAGAAGCCATTAGACTTCATTAGTGTAAAATAGACAAATGTAAGGTAAATTCATCTCATCTTGCTTTAAATGCAATTCACTCTCCACTACCTGAATCCGTCTTTATTTGCCTCAGTGAGATGGCAGGTCCCTCCATTCTGGCATGGATTCTGAATGCAGGCATTAATGGGCATATTGCAGTCCCGACCCTATTGGGAAAAGTTCAAGAGAAATTCAGTTAGTAACACACAGAGCAGCTGGACTAATCTATCTTGTGTATTGGGCTTTGTTTTTGTTTTCCCATTTGCATTGACAGAAAGGATGTAGTCTTCAGAGCAATCACATCACCTACCATTCTTTACTGAATGACAGACATTGCTTAAACCAGGCTTTTGGGAAGGCAGGACTACAATAATGCCCAGTAGTAGGGAGTGTATGGGTCTACTGCTTGGGTTTGAAGTCTCTGGCTGGTTATTTTTTCACCTGCTTGTTTGGAGAAAGCTGTTCATTTTAACTTTATAGAAATATACTTTATTCTTCAATATTAGTTACACATTGAAATAAGCAAATAATTCTGATGAGAGGTATACCCAGAACAGTGCAGAGTCAGTATGCACTCAGCAGCACTTACAAGTACTCGGTCAAGTGTTATGGCAGCACACAGAACTCAATGCTAAGGATGGCCAACGCTTGAAGGTAAAAGCTTATTTTTTCTGCTAGGAGGCCCAGCTGACGTTCCTCTACAAAACACAGTGAAATCTATTCAAAATAGCATCTTTACTAAGCAGCCTTGTGTTTTTAAGAGAACAGCCACAAATATCTCCAAGTGCATCAATGACTATAATTCTGCCCCATCACTAAAAGACTACCTGTGTTAAGCAACTGATTTTTGTTGGTCCTTTGAGTGGCTGTTAAAGCAGGTTCCACTGGACTTGAATCCTGCTGGCTAAAGCTGAATGTGCTATGGAGTTGATATCTACATCACAGACACTGGTCTTTTCCTTTGAGTTATTTCAGAGCAGATTATAAGTTTAGGAAGTCTCTGGTCTGCCAAAGTCTGTGCAATCACAGGAAACTGAAGGGATTGCCCAGTGGTTTTAGGAAATGATCCCGTAGCAGTGTCTCTCTTTCTATTTGATTTGCATCACCAAATAATCCATGCAGTCAATTCTGCCAATAAATAACCACATGCTAAGATAAGAAAGATATCTCAAATTAAACTAAAAGGTTATTGAAGTAACATTTTTCATTTAAAATCATGGTTCACATCATGTGTTACTAAAATAATATTTTTTGTGACTAATCTGTAATAGTCTTTATAAGGCTGAAACAGTCCCCTGAGTCAACAGGGGCACAAGAAGTGGCTGCATGCAACATTGGAGAACCTAGCTTCCATTTTAAAGTGTTCAGTGGCAGGTCTGGTGATTTGTCTTCGGCTGGATTCAGGTTTGGTTAACTTCTTGCAGACCTGTCTGCACTCAGAACAAGAGATAGACAGATAAGATAGATAAAACAGATTAGATAGATAGATAGATAGATAGATAGATAAACAGCCAACCCATTATCTTAACCAGAATGCTTGTTCTGCTGTCCCCAATTCCCCCTCTTCATTGTTACATCTTCGAGTGCTCAGTCAAAACACAGGCCCCAATCCTGCAACTGGGCCCCAGATGGGTGTGAGGGTCCGTATCCATGGATCGAACTGCAGGATCAGGGCTGGAAAGGAAGCTTATCAGGGCTGTTTCAATGGCAGCTGAAGTGCCTATCATGCTATAAATACTATGTAAATACCAACAACCCAAAACCGCTGCAGGCTTCCCACCCTGGGATTGACGCAGTCCCATCAGTTTCAACTAGGTAGGAATTTTAGAAAACAACCAGCAGTCATGAGGAGCTATAGATAAATTGTTGAATATGGTTGATAGCTGCTTTTCCCTCACATTGCTCATGATGTATATTCCATCTAGATGCTTATATGTTCCCCCACCCCGATTACCACAGATCTGAGTCCCGCAAATGTTAATGATCAACATAGTGTGAGGTAGGGAAATATTCCCATTTTACAGATGGGAGAAACCAAAGCACAGAGAGACTAAGCACCTTGCCAAGGTCACACAGAAGTCTGTGGCAGAAATGGGAGGTGAAACCTCAGTTCTTGAGTGCGAATCCATTGGTTTAGCCACAAACACACCAACCCCAGCATTAGGCAGAGGGGAGGGCTCGCGTTTGTTGTGCTTGTTTGTTCTCTCCGCAGGCCAAAAGGAGAAAGGGAGAACATCTATCAGGATGCTCCAATTCTGAAGGTCAGGGAAGCAGGAGACCCAGGTAAAAAAAAAAGGAGCCACACCTGATCAAATACCGGAACGACTGGGGACTAGCAGAGCCCACTCCCCAAATTAAGAACAATGAGTGGGCATGCTGGGGCTTTGCTCAGCAACTGGCACAGGTGCTTTCTGCTTCACCGATACCCAAGCCTCGACCAAATAGCTTGGCATTTTCCATTTGAACCATTCACTCCAAAAGGTCTCGGGGAAGGGGGGGATGCTGAAAGCAAAGAGGAAAGCTCATGCAGCTTTTATTTTGGCACTGTGTTTTCCACGGCACTTACAGGATCCCAGCCACATCTAATATACTGCCACCCGCTGCAGTGTTGCAAACCCTACATGCTCGACATGTTATCCTAGTGAAGCTGGGATGATGCCATGCTTAATATTTCTCAAGTGCTCAGCACAAATGCTTTTCCATATCCCTGGTAAATGGAGTATTTTGCAGATGATTCAATACTGTAGATATCCTTTCAACTTCACACATACTCTGTGTTCTCTTGGTATTGAAGTCTGAAACCCTCTGTGAGCTAACTAAGCATAGCAACAAGCAAAATAAAAAGCCCAGCGTTAATTTTTCCAAAAGTTCTACACACACTCTCACAACAGCCTTTCAAACACCATGTGTAACAATATTCACATTATCTTTCATGTAACTATGCACGTTTCCTTGGAAGTTACTGGTGACTATTTCTGAAGATCTGTGTTAAAATGAAAACACACCCTTCCAAAGCATTTTCTAACCTCTTGTATCTGCACATGAAATCCTGATGACTCAGAGCCCAGTTTTCACTTCTTCACTACATAAGCCTGTGTTATTGGGTTTTCAGGGCTTCAGTGGCCTCAGGCACCCTGGAAACTGAACAATGTTTTCTGCTGAATCAGACTTTTAATTATAACACTAATTTGCTGTGTGACACTAGGTAAAGCAGAACCGCTGCCTCAGTTTACCTATTTGCAAAAGCTGGGATAACACAACTTGCCTCTCTCTCTCTGATCTCATGAGTGTCAGCTGTCTGTTCAGCATTCTGAGTTCTTTAGATAGAAGGTGCTGTGCAAGTGAAATATTTTATTGTGTACAAAAATGTGGAAAACAGAGAGTAAACAGAGACTATTTAAAATATTAGTATTGTGTAAGGTACAGGTAATCACTTCACTTCTGAATGAGAGAGACCATGCAGGGGTCTAATGTGCCTTAACTTCACAGCTTGAGTTAATGCATCATGACTTTCCTGAGAGTTCCTATACAGACGAGCCCTAAGACATGCTGAAAACATCTTTCAAATAAAACTTGCAAATCTCTGGCCCCAATTTACAATAATACTGGCATATTTGTAAAAGATTAATTTCTTTAAATGTCAAGCACCAAACCTCAACTTGGTTCATTTACTCTTGAACCGAAGACAACTCTTTGACCTACATACCCTGAAAATTAATTATGTCTGTTCTCAAAAAGGGAAAACATTGAACATTTGGTCCAAGACTAAGGGTGTGCGAATTAAGCTGGAACTGGAAAAGGAGGTGCAAGCTTTGCTTCCAAAGATCTGGCCCATAGACAAAAACAACAAGATTGTCTCAGTGATTCATGTTGCTAGATTAGAGGCTCTCCTTTTGACTGCAACTATTTTTAGGGATTTGTAACTCTACTCTAAACATTTTGTTGTAGTCTGATGATAAGGCAAAAGCATCAGCCTAGAGACATTTTCTGATGAGTTTTGCAAAACAACACCTGCCTTCCCCCCCCCCCCCCAAATCTGGCCACTCCCTTAGAAGAGGGAAGGAACAACATGGATTTTGACATGAAGTTCCTACAAATGGCGAGGCAGAGCGCGTACAGGTCAGGATCACATTTGGATTTCACATGTACCCCTGTAAATCTGGAGAAAATCAACTGGCTCCAACTTTAGTAGAGTTGCTCCAAATGAACATTCCTGTGAATAAGCAGAATCTGCCCAACAGAAAACTTAAGTTCTTCTTTACATAAATGGTACTGAAGAGTGCTGTACATACAGGCTGTAGATCACAAGAATTGTATCAGATCCTGGACTCAATTACTGGCTTGTACTTATGATATTTTCCAGGATCAAATACATCATAACAGCAAAAAGCCAAGAAGAATTGGCATAAACCAACAGAGAGTTGGGCAAAGAGAGGTTATGTGAATACATGTTTGATGAAAAAACACATTTGCTTTGATAATATTTTGACCATTTAAATTGGTTTGCTTTCATAATGTGGAAAGTGAATATTTGTTTGTGCAATGGTTTGTAACATACAAGTTCACCAAGCCATCTGAGATTTTGGGGTTTTATCCACCTGCTTCTAAAAGAGTCAGCCAGTCACAGATAATCCTATTAGTTCATCACACCCCAGAAAAAGGGCTTCATCCTGCCCTACTGAAATCACTGTGTTTGACCACTGACTTCAATGGGCGCAGGACCGAGCTCATAATAAAGAGACAACGTTAAAGCAACTTCTTCATAGACAACCCATAGGCTGAAATATGTTTGCATGAAGTGTCTGAACAATTACAAACAACAGACAAAAACAGTCTACTTTTGTACATAATCCATGCACAAAAAGAAAGCCAAAATTTGTCAAATCACTGGCTGTAAATTATTTCTCTATCTCTACCATAAATAATAATACCACCTAACACTTTGCATCAGTAGATGTCAAAGCACTTTACATTATCATTATCCCTATCTTAATATATCTGGAAACTAAGGCACAGAGCAATGATGTGATTTGTCCAAGGTCACCCTGCAGGTCAATGGCAAAGCAGGGAACAGAACCCAGGATTCCACCCACTAGGCCACACTGACAGTCATAACCACTAGGTAGCCATATTTTTCAAGTGAGTTAAAAATATATTAGGCACCTGCTGATACAGAGGCTATTATTTCATATTATAATAAATATTTAAGGAATCCATCTCATAGTACTTGTGTGTCATTAACTGGGCAAATACTGCAATAATATTTCCATCGAGATTCACTCGGTATTTTAAATTAACTTGATTTGCCTGTGCCCTTAACCCCATTGAGTTAGCACCCGGCAAATCTGTCAATTAAGTTTTAATAGCACAAATATTCAAGGAAAATGAATTTCAAGATAATCTACACAAGAATTTGCAGAAATTGAATTCTGAATTTCCACCTGTGAGTATTTGCATCACAAGTGCTTGGGCACTGATTTAACCAATCACCACCAACATAAACAGATCAAATACTATCTACTCCAAAAACTCCTCATGTTTATGCCATGTAATTTGAAGAATTTACAAAATTATTACGTAGTTCTGGAAAAAAAAATGAGGAAACCAACCAGCTCACAGATATTCTCTGAGCAACAGACTAAATAGACTGGGTATGTTATTCACTGAGAATTATTCACTTCTCTAATCAGTTTCCCCTTAAAGAAAGGAACATATCTGGCTCACAGATTAAAGGCACTGGAATCATTTTCCTACTCAGTTTTTTGAAGGAGGTTTGCAAGAAGAAGAACCTTGCATCATATCCTAAAAGCAGCAAAATTTAGGTATGGAGCTTTGATAGATCAACAGACGAGCCACCAAATATTATAATTCTCTTATTTACTCTCATAAGGCAATTCTTCTTGATGCAAAGGACCGAATTCTGCTCAGTTAAACTAGAGTAAGAATGGAACAATTGCATCAACTACATTGGAATGATTCTGTATTTATACCCCATAGCAGAAATCAAAATTTGGTCTAAAGACTGGCACACACTGACGATGTGGGAAAAAATCTCTGAGATTATTTCATTGCAGGAGACTTGACATACCACTTATAAGTGACCCCAGAAAAACTCAGAGATATGCTTGCTAGTCACTATCTACCAAAAAATGAAGTTACAAGATCTACGGCTGTCTTCTTATGTTATTCTAGAATGAAATATTATAATTATCCTTATAAAAGGATGAAAAACCCCTCCACCTCCCCATCAATCTGTTCTGTGTAATCACTGCTGAGTCATGTTAAGTTTAAAGGTTACTGAAATGTTACCAGATACAATATTTTTCAGGGTACAGAAAGTGATAAAACAGAAGGCATAAAATGATTACTCCGGGTAACAAGGAGAACTGCTTTGTAATTAAGAGACATTTCCTGTAGCTGTAACATATGGTGACTCAATTCAATAAAAGATCATTTTGTAAAAAGCAACAGCAGACCTCAGACAACAGCAGTGACAGGGAGCCAAGAAGATTTTTATGCCTCCATGGAAAGACACTAAAGAAACTCTGAGCACCTGGGTAGGCAAAAATTGGAACTACAAGGGGATGAGCAGCAGATTAAGCTTCTTTTCAGTAGCAGCTGTACTTTTTGGCCCTCTGAATTGGAAGTGCAGTAGGCTTCACACTGGTAGAGACATGGAGGCCCACAGGACTTCCATGGGTTGGCAGCCACAGAAAATTTTTATTTTTCTGGCTGGTGGGAGCCTTGTTCAGTGACTAACATGTCTTTGTATTGGCAGCTGATAAAAAAGTACTCTGGGAAAATGACTACAGGAGAAAGAAAAAGGGTTTCCAAGCAACTACATAAAAACTGTTAACTCTTCCCCCTATGTTATTCCTATTAATAGATTTTGTTGAGGCAGTGCATGGGCAGAACAGATGTCACAGTTTTCATATATTTAGTGCAGACACTACACCAAAGCAAATTCAGTGATAGAATTTTGAAGTAAGACCTAGGAATGTTCCTTGATCGTTTTAAGTATCTTATCTTAAGGTCAATACACCAAATCACTCAATTGCAAAAACACCATCTTTGAAAACATACTCAACTGATACTCCAAAATATCAGTGTAACATCCCACGACCACCACAAACAACCTCTCAAATGCCAGTGCACTCAATTTACTAGTGTTTTGAATAAAACCCAATAAACCCGCTTTACTGAACAAGGAAAGACTAAATAAGCTCTTTACTACACAACAAACTTAAAGGGCCACTTTCCAGCAGCTAAACCAAAATGCAAACTACATTTAAGCATTTATCCGTCCTGGGATGCCATCCTAAGCTGAAATATCTACTGGGTTTAATGGTTTAGTTGTCCTGCTGCTGTGAAATTAAGAAAAGATGAACATATTTTCCCCTTCCAAAATGTATTAGTGCATGACGCCATTCTTTAGCCACAGCTAATAGGGGTACCCCAAATTTCTTAAGTATTCAGAACTGTACTGCTATCTGTGACATTACTGATGATTGTCCCAGTCTTGCAATCATCGTTTTGCGTGGATTAATGGCAGTGAAAAAAGCTAATGTGGTCTTGGGATGCATCAGGCGAGGTATTTCCAGTAGAGATAAGGAGGTGTTAGTACCGTTATACAAGGCACTGGTGAGACCTCATCTGGAATATTGTGTGCAGTTTTGGTCTCCCATGTTTAAGAAGGGTGAATTCAAACTGGAACAGGAACAGAAAAGGGCTACTAGGATGATCCGAGGAATGGAAAACCTGTCTTATGAAAGGAGACTCAAAGAGCTTGGTTCGTTTAGCCTAACCAAAAGAAGGCTGAGGGGAGATATGATTGCTCTCGATAAATATATCAGAGCGATAAATACCAGGGAGGGAGAGGAATTATTTAAGCTCAGTACTAATGTGGACGCAAGAACAAATGGATATAAACTGGCCACCAGGAAGTTTAGACTTGAAATTAGATGAAGGTTTCTAACCATTAGAGGAGTGAAGTTCTGGAACAGCCTTCCAAGGGGAGCAGTAGGAGCAAAAGACATATCTGGCTTCAAGACTAAGCTTGATAAATTTATGGAGGAGATGGTATGATGGGACAGCCTAATTGTGGCAATTAATTGATCTTTGACTATTAGTGGTAAATATGCCCAATGGCCTGTGATGGGATGTTAGATGTGGTGGGATCTGAGTTACTACATAGAATTCTTTGCTGGGTGTCTGGCTGGTGAGTCTTGCCCACATGCTCAGGGTTTAGCTGATCGCCATATTTGGGGTCAGGAAGGAATCTTCTTCCAGGGCAGATTGGCAGAGGCCCTGGGGTTTTTTTGCCTTCCTCTGCCACATGAGGCACGGGTCACATGCTGGAGGATTCTCTGCATCTTGAAGTCTTTAAACCATGATTTGAGGACTTCAATAACTCAGACATAGGTTTGGGGTTTGTTACAGGAGTGGGTGGGTGAGATTCTGTGGCCCGAGTTGTGCAGGAGGTCAGACTAGACAATCATAATGGTCGCTTCTGACCTTAAAGTCTATTATTCTGTGACTCCGCAAAGGCATAGCAACCTGCCTGCTTAGATCAGATTTCAGGGTCAGGATGTAAGTTGGTGTATATACAAGGAGGTAACTAGAACAAGGCAAAGCCATGTTTATTTTTGCTTTGTAAGAACCACCTCTGGTTTGATGGGGGAGAGCGGAGAGGAAATAGTCCATGCACCAATAAGTGGAAAAGACACAAAAGCCCTTTAGAGAAAGGCAGGTTAATTTCAAATATTCATTAATCTGTGTGTGTTTTCTTTTTGAAGTATAGAACAGCTTCCATTTAATAACTACATGAGATAAACACAAGCTGTAAATACAAATTAAAAGAAGCAGAAAGAATTTTACACAGATGACTAAGAATACATGAAGGGATGAAGTCAGCTATCCAACCAATGCACTTAATTGTAAGTTTGGTAGAAAAAGCCTATCATGAAGTTCTGTTTACAACTGTAACATTTTAAAGCCCTTCATTAGAAAGGAAACCAACGTTTATATGTTGAGAATGTTAAGAAAAACCAAAACTTAATGAAGTGTGCTGTAAAACTAAAAACAAACCATTACAAAAACCCTATTATGCAAACTGCTACACAAATGAAACTGGGGGACAGCTACACAAAGGGAAATATTTGGATTGCTACATCCATATATGGCGTAATGAACCTAAACCAGCTGCACATCTGTGTGAAGAAAGGATCTGGATCTCAACAAAATGATTACGGATGTTGCAGAAGCAGAGAATGAAACTTGCTTTGAAATATTTGATTCCTTTGATGGGATAGATATGAAAAAGAACACCCAAAACCACAGCCTATTTACTGTAATATTCTCTCCCACTCACTTTTTACCACAGAAACCTCTTAAGACAAAGAATTCCATATCAAATCACATTGCCCTGGGAGGCAATATACATAGATCGCTGCATGAAGCTGAGGTCACTCAGATCTGTCTCCTTTTTGACAGATCCAGATGATGCAGTTTCCTCATTTATCCTGTAGCTGGCCAACATAAGATGGCTAAGGCTCAGTTGGGATAAAATGCAGATGATGCTAGCTGGCAGGGTTAGGTAATTAGAAGAACTGTCAGGGTGCATGGCTGATCCATCTGTTGGTGGCATATATACAAATTATTTGACAAAGCAGGTATTCCGGACAACATTAAGGTACTTTTGAATCTGACAGCTCTTAAATAGCAAGCTAGATTTGTTCATCTGTGCTTTGCAAATGGGCTGTGCCTATTCCTTGCTAAAGTACACCTTGCACAGTTATTCATGCCTTTGCCACTGTGACACTGGCAGACCAGGTACCAGCTCATGCCAAAGCTCATAGGCCTCATGGAACACTGACAAATGCATAGCTGGAAACCAGTCTGGCTCACCTGTGTGTTAGCATTGTTAAAATAGACGTTAAGTTGATAAGAATGTGTTTAAACTTGATGAAATGCTTGAAGGATGCAGCATGTATTGATCTCACTTATAACCTCTGTAGTTGATGGCATAAAGTTATATTGAGTGTTCTCATTGTAAATCTCTGCAACTGTGGATCACCAAACAGGAAAGAAGCATTAATTAGCGTAAAGTGCCAGTCCTGTGGACAAGAAGCCTCACTGAAACCACATGAGCCATTGTGAAACATCAAAGGACAAAAACTTTGTTGATTGCCCCCCACCACCACACCCACCCATGAAGAGGAGATGGGTATCACCCTAGATTCATCAGTTTGAACTTTGGGGGAAAGGAATAAAAATGCCTGATGAGAAGAAACTGTATCACTATGCTGCTTAGAATTGGTCACGGGCAATATTTTTAAGCATGAGCAAGGGATCCCCAAGTTGCCTGCTTTGGATTAGTCCTAAAGGACATATAGAACTTGCATATTATAGTAGCTACTGTTACCTTTTGGAACCAAAGACTGTATCTCATTTGTGTGTGCATGTTTACCTGCTTTAACCTGAGAAATAACTCTAATTTATGTTTCTTAGTTAATACATCTTTAGTTAGTACTATAGAATTGACTACAAGCGTTGTCTTTGGTTTGAGATCTGAGGTACACTTGACCTGGGGTAAGTAACTGGTTCTTTGGGACTGGGAGTAACCTGAATATTATTGTTGATTTTTGGTGTAAGGGACCATCTATCACAAAGGCAGGCTTGCCTGGGTGACAAGACAGGTTGGAGTATCCAAAGGGACTGTCTATGACTCCACGTTAAGGCTGTTACAGGGCTTTTAGCAGTTCACACTTGTTGGTGAGGTCTAATTATAGAACACAGCCAACTGGGGGTTGGTGCCCTCTTCCTTGATAGTCTGACCTGAGGTTGGCACTCACACTTGTGAGCTATCTTAGACAGCTTGACAGCCACCTCCAAGTTACATTACTGCAAGTGATAATAAATTAACCACATTCCTTGGTAACCTGTCTCAATGGTTGATTACTCTCACTGTTAAAAAGTTGCATTATATGATTGTTAACAATAATCCAATAATCTAATGTATTTAATGTGAGAAAAAAAGTTTCAATCATTTCCAATTTTAGTCAAAGTTTCAGATTTGGTTTGATCTCACCTGGACCAGTACATTCATCTATTTTTGGGTGACACAGCAACCTAACCTAAATCCCGCCCACTATTTTCCACACATGGTGAGAAATACTACTTGCTGAAAGCCACAGAAGGTGATTTCAGGAAAAAAGATCAGTTTAGGTTTTAGCCTCTGAAACCGTCACAGCACTGGTGAGTGTAGTAAAGATACAGAGCACTGTTACTGCCTACAAGGCTGTATACAGTAACCTTCTGCACCAGTTTGGCTTCATCTGGCATCTGATTAAACAATAATTGGACATGGCAGCAGCACTGTTTGGTGACTTCCTTGTCAATAAATGCTATTTGTCAATTTATAGTAAATTAGGCCAACTCTGCTCTCTTAAGCCTCATTTTATTTTAATCAAAAAGATTTATGATCCTCCAGGGTATACTATACCTTCCATTATCTTTGTAGCTAGTAATCAAGATTATCTCTGACAAAGTCAAGGTGCAAGGATTTGAAGATATTAAAAATATTCTGGCATTGGTGCCCATCAGTATGAAATTTGATTCTCGTGGATGCTTGAGGTTTATTTGTTAATAATATACATTATTGTGCATTTCTTCTTGCCTTATGGACCTCTGCTTACATAAGCATACTGTATTTCAATGCTCCTTACAGATAAAGGACTTCCGGGCTTTCAATCACCAGAAAGAAGAGGTGGAACAAGTCTACCACATGAAAAATCCACATCCTATACTAATGGAAGCAATCTCCATGAATCCAATGTTGGAACCTCTGGAATACTTCCAGAAATGTAACTATTTAAGAAGTAAACCAAAATCCTAATTTAAATTGAAAATAAATCATTGAAGTACCCTAAAATATCCTATTATAGATGTTTCCAGATTTATATCATTCAGACTACAGGAAAAATGTCAAAGGAGGGCTTAATTAGAATTTCAGAATTATAATTCAAACACACTGAAAAAATAGAGGAACATTTTCTCTTGTCTCTTTCCATTAATGTAGTGAACTTAGGGGCTACTTGTAAAAAGCAGGTATAAAAACTTTTCAGGCAAGAATGTGATTTTCAAGAAGACAATGTCTCTTTAAAGTGTGGCTTATTTCCTCCAAAAAGTCTGTGATATCAGACCATGCCATGACATCATGAAAGACCAAGTGTGACATGACTGATGACCATATGTAATGATTGGGTACAGCCACATCCCGTGGCTGATGTGAGATGGATGGACACAATTAAGTCAGTTGGGTTAAATGGTTTTAGAGAGAGTCAGTAACAATCAAAAACAATGAAAAGGACAATCATGTCTTATTCTCCTTTTAAAACCAGTAATTATAGTAAACATTCAATATTAGAGCATTTTGTTATGTGGAGGACACCTAACCACTTGGCACCTAGCACAAGAGGAGCCAATGTGGCACTTAACATTGGCTTATTCCAGTCACACAAATCAGGAGACAAAATACTGATGTTCACTTTTAGTTCCCGATTCCACAAAGCATTTAAGCAGGTGAATAACCTTATCCCCCCCAGCTTGCCAAAGCACTTAAGCACAGGTTTACCCCAGAGACTCTCGGAGGTAAAAAGGAGGAACAGACTCCAGAGAGAGCAGAGGAGGCAAGTCTCTCTGACCTCCACATGGCTCAATGATTGAGAATGTGAGACCAATGGACCAGGACTGACAGAATGCAAGAGGCTTTGATACAACTGTACTATTGCGCATGGGCTTTGTCTAAATGAGCTGATCACCCGTTCTGAGGCAAGATATGGCATTGTACCCTTTCTGTTCTATAGGAGCTAATGCACTCTCATTGCCTTAATGAAAATTGTTTTCTCTACTGCCTTAGATTGCTTATAGAAATTTCACGCAAAGCCATCCCAAGGGAAGGGGAAACAAGGAATTAACCTCTAAGGAGAGGTAATGAGCTTAAACTCTGATGAGGGTCTCAGACAGAGAAAGGCAAAGGCTAGAAGGTCATGTCTTATATGGTGAAGTCAATGCCAGAGCTGCACAGGAACAGCCGAAGGGTAAAAAAAAAAAAAGAGCCAATCATGAGAGGCTTTAATAATAAGGACGACTGTCTAGTGTGACTGATGGCTTCAATCAGGTGGCTGGTAAGGTTGAAGAAAGTTTAATAGTTAAATACATACAGCCTGACTGAGCAGGGACATAACAGTCTACAGATACCTGAAGGATGAGGACACCAAGGAGGTAGAGAAATTACTTAACATAATAAGAATGGGTATAACTAGAACTGAGAGGATGATATTAAGAAAAGGAAACTTAATTTGACATTAAAATAACCTTCTACGAGTGAGATTTATTAGAGCGTGGAAAGGGAAAAGAAAGGGGTGGGAGCTTCATCTCTTTGGACACTTAAAACTAGACTGATGAGTAAATGTACAATGGCAAACAATCCTGCATTGGCAGGGGACTGGAGGAGAAGTCTTCTCTATATCAATTCTGGGTTATATCACCAGCTGAGGCTCTGACTCTCTAATTTATTTAGAGTCACCTTTATTGTGGGGAAACATTGCTGCTCATCCCTTTTTCCTGATGCAGCACTGAACAATCAGAGTCAATGCTTCAAGTCACTCAACATCTGCTTTCTCACTGCCCTAGAGCAAATGGAAACATTTCCTCAGGTTTGGCTTCATTGTTAACAGCCTTCATTAGGCCACAGCATAATACACTGTGCTTTTTACAGGGCTTCTGATGAGTATATGCCTGCCTCACCACCCTCAGCCAGCAACTGTGGCCTGTAATCCTTCCTTAAGCCTTTCACTGTTATACTCTTGTGCGTGTAAATCCTCACTTTCCCTAAACCTACTGTAGCAAGGGAAAAGGATCCTTACAAAAATCAGCTAACCAATGCACAGTTGTGTCTTGGGAAGCATGAATAAAACCTCTAAGTGTGAACAGGTGGGTGCTATGCTTTCCTCTTTCATAGTCTTCCTGTCTTGGGGGGCATCAGATGAAATTATAACCCCTGCTGGTGCCAAGGGTCTTTGCCTACAAAATCCACACACACACAGGCTCTTATTTTAGAGGGTCACCCATTACTTCCCCCTTACCTCTTAACTTCTCTGGCTCCCCACTTTATCTTGCGGAGAGCTGGAGTACTCCCACATTCACTGATAATTGTTCTAAGTACTGTAGCTTCATCACAAAAACCTCAAGGCTTCCAAGGATAGCATCACAGGATGGGAATCTAGTTCATGGAGACAGAATCTCCAAACAGCAGCAATATTTCGCTGCACTGATTTTTTTCACACTAATCAAACTTGGCAAGGTACTAGCATTCCACTATCTTTCCCCCCTACCCTGAGGCTGTTAATGGAAAGAGGCCCAAATAGGATAACATGTAAAGACCGAGATGTTTGAACTCTCCTTCATATATGGAAGAATGCAGGCAAGATTTAAGAGTTCCTTCCAGTTTCTCCTCTTTCTGGAATTCAGACTGAAGGATTTTTCTTGCACTGACTGATGTACAGGGGATTTATGCACATGTGTTAATAGACCCAAAGAAATAAAAGAAAGGAGTTGTTTTCCCAAATGGTATAGTCTAAGAAATTAGAGCTGACATATAGTCTTGTACAGTTGACATGTATCATAAGACAAATTCTGCTCTCAGTTACACCCATGCAAACCCCACTCAAGTCAGTATAACTGAGGTTAGAGTTTGATGTTTTGCACAGACTGTTAACTATAGATGGGGCCAAACTTTAGCAAAGAAATGCTCTGTCCCAGTGCCCGAGAGACTTATCCAGGACTTTTTCATTTGCTTTGTCCTCATGAAGAATACCCTGTCTTGGAGAATTGAGCATGAAAGTTATCCCTCAGGATAGTCAGGTGTCAACACATTTAGTTCTGTGTAAATTAAGACATTGTCTTTTATCTCAATCTGGAAATGAATAGGGAGGAAGTAGAATTTATTGAGCAACATTGTGATGAACTCACATTAGCCTCTGTAACTTAAGAGGTGTGCTGTACCAGTTGTACCTGCTAAGTAATGCTCACCTTAAATCTCAGGGAGATTTGCAATAGCCTAATACTGACGTGATGAAGTCATGGGTCAGCCACACTCATTCCATTTTATCCAAACCACCAAAGCTCGAAGAGGCGAGGAAGGGGGAAGGGCAATTATTCCATTAAATATTTTCATTTGGCCTTATTCTCACATATTAAATACAGCACAGAATGTGTTTTAAACTCTTCTCCTTTTATTCTGCTACTCCCTTAATTTGGGAAGGGGCAAGAGTGATTATTGTTTAATGGAGATGATTTTCCTTTGCTTGTTCCTGGCTAAGCTCGCTATCAAGGGAAACTATTAAAAAGAACAAATAAAAGACCAACAAGTCATGCATGTCCAATGAGGTCATTATCAGAATGTAGAAGGCCAGAATATACTTATCATATTCCTCAGGTTTTGCTAGCACACCTACTCTGGTAATGTTTTACTTTTTCAATTGCCTCCCAATTCTCAATTTGATTATCCTATTTAATTATAATTTAGCCATGACCTGTGTGCTATCATAGCGATTGTGTAAAAACCGTACTCAATAGACTACGTGAATTAAAATCATGCCATTATCTCCATACATAGGAGTCCAAACAGTCCACACCATTCAGCATTCAAAGATGGAGAAAAGCCAGAAAGAAAGACTTCAGAATCTATTTTATAGTGATCCATCCTCAGACTGACAAACATCCTACAAGGGAAGGCACAGATATTTTTTAAATGATGGTATCTATGATGGGGAAGGGAGAAAGCAATCACTATGTTGGCCGAAAGCTTGAGAGCTAAGGGTTACCAGGTTTAGACACACACACTGATCATTGGAGCCTTGGGCACATGGGACCCCAGTAAAGAAAGAGTGCTGAGAGAATGCGGAATCGGTCAACGCTAAGCTCGGCTGATGCAGCAACTCATGGTGTTGGACACCATCAGGTGGTCGAGGGACATCTACATAGAACATATCACCGGATATCAGCAATACCAGGAGGGATAAGCTGAAGTGCCGATGAGAAGCACAGTCAGGAAAGTAACTGAAATACTTTCCTCATGGATTGTATTTTCTAAATGGACAACCAAGCTAATTCTGAATTACTGACGAACAATCTCCACTCATTGATATATTTTGCTTTCCACAACCAAATCTCTGTACAACTTTTCACGAGTGAGGTACCCGAGTATTCGGATTCTAATATCTAAACTCTGTTGTTAAATGTGCTCACCTAAATTTGGGTTATTGCTGATTTTGTACTCTATGTATCATATGACTTTAAAAACAAACTTTGTATTTGTGGATAATCTAAGCACTATACACAGAAGTACAGATACTCTTTTCTCAGCCCATGTATTATATAATTTTTTTAACATTAACTTTAATAAAATGTTTAAAAGACCCATATGTCATTGTTTCAGTGGAAGTTGTATGAAGTGAACTTCAATTAAACAGCTGCATTTTAGCTGACAATGACATCCTGAAGTTATTCCCAGTAAATCCTGCTAGTCCCCATAGGTGGCACTCTTATACTATCCATTGCTTAGACACCAACACTCTTCAAAGGCAAGAGTCCTGAAGGCAAGATTTCCTACAAGGCTTATCTGTAACGAACACATTCAGTACCCAATATGAGGAGAGAGCAGCAGCAGAGATAACTATCAGCACTTACCTTCCCCCATTTTAAAGCCAGCATATTTCTACCCTCATTAAATGGAATTGTCTGTCCCACAAGCCTGCCAGCTCAGATTTAGAGTGAACAATTCATGAGCTACCTTACTTTTAAGTCCAGCCTAAGACATGCAGTGTTATACACAAGAGACATTGCTAACCAATATTTACATGTGCATTCTAGTGGGGAAAAAAGACTTCAAAGGACACCAAATGTAGCATTTCTGGTGTAATTCTATCAAAGGGCCAGCTTTAAATGTGGTAATGCAAAGAAGATTACAAGCTTCCACTGCTTCCACTGCCATGCTATCTATAGCAACTAGAAGAAACTCTTGATACCATAAGCTTGAACTAAATTTTCGGGTGAGTGGCACACTGTGATTTCGAATGGCCACCATGAATACTGAAACCCCAGAGAAGTTAACACCCCATTTCAGGGAACCCAGAGACACCGTATACACTTCAGCTCAACTGAATGAGGTTATAAGGAAAATAAGGCTGGTTGGTGTTTTTTTCCTCCGGTGATACACTCCTCCACACAGGATTTTCTCCAAACTTACATCAAACAAGGAAAAACAAATGCTGTGAGGGAAGATTTAGGGCAATTTATCAAGATCTGGGGAATAGCTTCCAGATGGACAGAGCTGTTTGGTGTTGGCTGGTGAGAAGGAAGCAAGGTATTGTTATTGAATTAGCATGAATCTCTGGCGGAGAACAGCTTGATAGAAATAGAGTGCTCTCTTCATATGGTTTACATTTGGACCTGTCAAATTTTACTTTTACTCAAAAACCCACAGTGAAGATGCAGAGTTCTTTTTTACTTATCACATTTTCCCAAGTTCTCCCTGTACTAGTTATAAGTCACTATTTCTAAGCGGTCTGCTTTGCTTTAAATGCCACACCTGGGTATCAGAGGAACAGCCGTGTTAGTCTGTATTCGCAAAAAGAAAAGGAGTACAAGTACTCCTTTTCTTTTTACACCTGGGTATGTTCATTCTTTGCTATGCTTGCATGAGAGTTTGTTACTTGCAAGCTCAAAAGCAGACCAAGTTCACACAGTGAATGAAACCTGTCACCTGAGAATGTGAGTCAGAGAGGGAGAGAGAGAAGAAAAGCTAAACTTTCTATAAGATATTTAAAATAAGTCACCTCAAGAGCTTAACAAAATGGTTCTAAGTAAAGTTGATCCACTCTGAGGTCTAGTAAACACTAGAGAAGGTTTGCTGGTATACATGGATAGTTATACTGGCAAACTCTCCAAATGTGGCTGCAGCTTTGACCAGCAAAAAACCCCTGCATCTACACAAGGGCTTTTGCCAACATAAGATATGTAAAAAAACTCACCCCCCACAATAACATTATATTACCAATGAAGGTTTGTAGTATACACCCGGCCTGCCTCACACATAACTACTTCACAACATGTCTCTTCTAGCATAAGGCATACACAATATGAATGCATAAAATCTATATATACTCCAATGAACATGGATCAAAGTTATTTACTTTCATTTACATTATCTCAGCAGTCTCCTAGTCCTGCTTTCAATAATTCAGGGTTAGGTTGTTGTTTTTTTTTTACATACCAAATTCAAAATGATCACCCTGACTATTAGTATTTTATTGACACATGGAGACAAGATAGCCACAGATTTCCCTAAATTATATTAGTCAAACTTTGGTCATAAACTGCAGCTTCTGTCTGTTTTTGACACCCAAAGGAAGTCTCCAAAGTTATTTGCATATGTAAGGAGAAATGGTTCTCTCCAAGATAAACTGGGTGATAGTAAATAATATGTAAAAATAGTAAATATAAATTATATCTCTTTTTCGCAATAAGGTTTTCCTGGTTCAACATCTGATCTTGGCTTTTCTATCTTGAATCTACCAGAGCCAAGAAGCTAACATCAACCACCACCACTCTGAAGCTCACAATTTATTGTAGATCATTCCTCTCAGATTAGGTCTTCACTTACAGTGGTTTGCAGAGTACAGAGACCGCACGCCCAGCCAGCACGGCATGAGCAGTGGGTACAATAGACCAGGGAAGACTTAGCCTTCCTTGGTGCTGCTACTGACATGCCGCCGGTCACCTGGGCCGCAGTGGCCCCCCCTTGCCTGAGGCCCCCACCCCCTGCTGCTGCTGCCTGCCTGGTCTCCTCCACTCCACCTTCTCCCTCCGGAGGTCCCCGCTGCTTGCCAAGTCCCTCCTCCTTGGGGATGGGGGAGTGAGGAGGCACGTGGAGAGCCAGCGGCCGAAGGAGTGAGAAGGCTCGGCTGGGCACTGGGGCCAGCAGCTCAGGGGGAAGGGGCTTCAGGGGCGGGAGGGGCTGGCGCTGGGGCCGGCCTGGTGCTTGGGGAGCTGGCAGCAATGGGGGCCAGTGTCTCAGCTGGGGGAGGGCTTACAGTGCAGGACTACCCATACCTTACACACTGCCACAAGTCTAAATAAGATCTTACAGAGGCTCCAGTGAGATACCACTTGGAAAGATTGTTGTGAAGAGGCAGGAAAAGTCCAACTCAACTTGTTAAATAAAATTGTTTGTGACACTCAGCAAAAGCTGGTGACAAACAGACTGGTACAAACTGGATTGTTTATGTGAAAAGAACTATGATACAGGCTCTGCAAGGCTCCTGGTAGATCTATGGCTTGATATGACGACGAGCTGAAAGATTCTAGAAATGGGAGGAAACGTTTATAGCTGAAGTCCCCAAAATGTGTTTTGATTGGTTAATGTCAATAGGATTGGTTAATGTCAATAAATTGGTTAGTCTCTAAGGTGCCACAAGTACTCCTTTTCTTTTTGCGAATACAGACTAACACGGCTGTTCCTCTGAAACCTGTCAATAGGATGAGGCTGTGGTCCCTTCTTGGACATTGTGCACCTGGAAGTCATTCAGCAGGAGCAGAGAACAGTTGGACTAGAAAGAGAGAGAGTTTACCATCATGGCTCCCACCCACCTCACCTCCTGGGACCCCTCCCCCCCCCCGGATCCATTATGACACCACTGAGTCCTCAGCATCCTGAACCTGAAAGGCATCCTGAGCAGACTGGGTCAGAGACAGGAAAACGATGACACCACCACCAGCAGCAGCTTGCACTAGGGCCTAAACAGCTTCTAGAATGTGAGCCTTGGGTTTCTGCTGTCACCCGCTCCATCATGAGTTCCGTTCCTAGATCTCTCTTTTTGCCTTCCGTGTAATGAGACAGCCAGAACTGCATCTTTGTAACACTGCTCTGTGCCAGTACGGTAGCTAAAAGGGATGCCCTACATTGTCCAAAGTTGGAACAAGGTTGCCAGGCCTCACCGTGGCAGATAAGACTGTGTGCTGGGCCATGTTTCTCCAAGGTGGCAAGTAAGAGTCACCACCAGAGACAGGAGCAGTATTTTCAATCTTTGCTGTTCTTTTCTGGTCTCTTGTTTGTGAGTGTATTTGTTTTGTTTTATTTTCCAGGGAACAGGAGCAGACTTTAACAACAGCAGCAGCTCCAGACTCTCTCAATGAATACCATCTCTAATACCATCTAAAAGACTCTCAAACAAGGGGTTTCCCTTATCAAAACTCTCTAAAGTGAAAGGGAAAGGAAATACAGCAGATTGTTAAAAGGAAAGCTTTACTTAATAGTTCACGTTTCAAATGCTTTAATTGTTTTCTGTATCTTTAATAAAAAGGTTAAAAGATTTGTAACGGTGATTGTTACAGTGAGAGTCACCAGGGATAACACAAAATCCCAGATCACAACGAACTGTTCAATGTTGTAAGCGTGAACAATGATGTCATTAATATTTTATCCCTGGTGTGCCAGAGACACCACCGTTTCAACACAACAGGATAAAGCCCACGATCGATGCAACCCGCTTCTTAATCTAAAGGTGTTGCCCCATTCTTTATACTTGACAGCCCAGTCCCTGACATGTATGAACATATGATTATTTGCATTATTTAATTTTATATTGTAAACACCATAACTACTAGCACCTTACACGTTATGCTACCCTTGACAGTTCTATTAAGCTTCCAGTGATCTCAGTCGGAGCTGGGAACCTAGACGAAAGGCAGCACGTAGCTCTATCATTAACAGTGGAAGTTCTACACCAGAACGGAGGAAATGATATTGCTAAATAACTAGATTTTCCAGTACACTCTACTGGAATTGATAGTAAAGTGTTCTCTCTCTTTCTCTGATACTGCTACGTATTCTATTACAAAGGATAACAGTACTTCACATCAAAAGTATTTCACATTTTCAAATTACTGTACAAACATTAACACTCACAACTGAGTTGAATTAGTGTTATTAGACCCAATCACCAGCTCTGTACAAAATGAGTATCAATTAGTGGTTACCATATAGGAACATCTCCACTCACTTATACTGGTGGTGATACCTAACACCCACTTTTCCCCAATGTACATGACTATACAAGGTCAAGACTGAAGAATTAGGCCCATTATCCCAATTTGAAAGAAGAAGACAGTTTACATGACTTAGCCAAGGCCACACAGGGTTAGTGACAGAGTCACGATCTAATTTAGACCTAACTTATAGCCTCAGGGTATGTCTACACTACGGAATAAGGTCGAAATTATAGAAGTCGGTTTTTTAGAAATCGGTTTTATATATTCCAGTGTGTGTGTCCCCACAGAAAATGCTCTAAGTGCATTAAGTGCATTAACTCGGCGGAGTGCTTCCACAGTACCGAGGCTAGAGTCGACTTCCGGAGCATTGCACTGTGGGTAGCTATCCCACAGTTCCCGCAGTCTCCACTGCCCATTGGAATTCTGGGTTGAGATCCCATTGCTTGATGGGGCTAAAACATTGTCACGGGTTGTTCTGGGTACATATCGTCAGGCCCCCGTTCCCTCCCTCCGTGAAAGCAAGGGCAGACAATCATTTCGCACCTTTTTTCCTGAGTTACCTGTGCAGACGCCATACCACGGCAAGCATGGAGCCCGCTCAGCTCACTGTCACCGTATGTCTCCTGGGTGCTGGCAGACGTGGTACTGCATTGCTACACAGCAGCAGCAACCCATTGCCTTGTGGCAGCAGACGGTGCAATAGGACTGGTAGCCGTCATCGTCATGTCCGAGGTGCTCCTGGTCGCCTGTGTGAGGTCGATCAGGAGCACCTGGGCAGACATGGGCGCAGGGACTAAATTTGGAGTGACTTGATCAAGTCATTCTCTTTAGTCCTGAGTCAGTCCTATTGAACCATCTTATGGTGAGCAGGCAGGTGATACGGATTGCTAGCAGTCCTATTGCATCATCTTCTGCCGGGCAGGCAAGAGATGAGGATGGCTAGCAGTCCTATTGTACCATCTTCTGCCGAGCAGCCATGAGATGTGGATGGCATGCAGTCCTTCTGCACCATCTGCTGCCAGCCAAAGATGTAAAAGATAGATGGAGTGTATCCAAACAAGAAATAGACCAGATTTGTTTTGTACTCATTTGCAAACTCCCCCCGCCCCGCCCCCCGTCTAGGGGACTCATTCCTCTAGGTCACACTGCAGTCACTCACAGAGAAGGTGCAGCGAGGTAAATCTAGCCATGTATCAATCAGAGGCCAGACTAACCTCCTTGTTCCAATAAGGACAATAACTTAGGTGCACAATTTCTTATTGGAACCCTCTGTGAAGTCCTGCCTGAAATACTCCTTGATGTAAAGCCACCCCCTTTATTGATTTTAGCTCCCTGTAAGCCAACCCTGTAAGCTGTGTCGTCAGTCGCCCCTCCCTGCGTCAGAGCAACGGCAAACAATCGTGCATCTGAGTTGAGAGTGCTGTCCAGAGCAGTCACAATGGAGCATTCTGGGATAGCTCCCGGAGGCCAATACCGTCGAATTGTGTCCACAGTACCCCAAATTCGACCCGGCAAGGCCGATTTAAGTGCTTGTCAGGGGTGGAGTAAGGAAATCGATTTTAAGAGCCCTTTAAGTCGAAATAAAGGGCTTCATCGTGTGGACAGGTGCAAGTTTACATTGATTTAAAGCTGCTTAATTTGACCTAAAGTCCTAGTGTAGACCCGGGCTCAGTCTTATTCACCCAGGCCTGGCTGCTTTTTGTTTTGGTGCTGATGTTAAAAATGAAATCAACTTGCCCTTTTACATTCTCTCCAGTATATAAAACGTTTAAAGAATAAATATACACACTACATGGACTAAAAATCTGTAGCTGTGTGCATGAAAGGCACACAACCTACTTGAGCAAGGGATGCTTGAACTTCCTTGCCTGTACAATTGACTCCCCTATTGATACAACATTGAGGAAGCCAGCAGAAAGCTGAGAGTCCTGTGTGTCTTTTAAGGTAGTTCAAGTATGGTCATACCTTGAAACCAAATGGACATGTGCATCGATAGAACTCCACTGGATCATTGTTGCATGTCCCATTGTTCTTACATGGACTGGAAAGGCAAGGGTTACACTTGGACACAATGCTGATATCTACCGGTCCTGCAAAAATGAAAGTGTAGAATACAAGTGGAAAATGTGGATTGCAAAATTCATTCTTAGTTAAGGCACAAGATACTTACCAGTACTGACACTGTGTGTTTTCTGCCCCCTGCAGTAACAATAATATGTGCACTTCATGTGATAATGTTTAATCACAAAGGATTAAAGCAAATTTTAAATCCTTCAAGTGCTGGACAAATCTTAATGATATCTGGATATATGTCTAAAGAGAGAAACACCCAGCTTGCAAAAACAGACTGCAAATGTCATAAAATTTGTTTACGATCAAGATTTTTGGAAATTTCCACTTCCATCAATGCTGGAAATTCTGCAAGAGCAGCCCCTGACTGCTAATATTTTGACATTTCTAGTTTTGTGGATGAGACCAAAAGAGAAAGTGCAGATTCAGCAGCAAAAATTAAAAATGGGTACAAGAAAGTTGCACAAAGATTTGTGAAGCTCAAGAAAGGTTCAATTAGAGGTTTAGGAGACGGTTCAATGTTTCACCACCCATAGTTTTAACATGGTTTATTTTCGACTGAATTCCCTCCTGTTCTTACTGTAGAAAAAGCAATAGCCAAAACACAGATATATCTGGGAAATGCTGCAACTGTTATTGCCCTGTATAATATCACCAAACCATTTTTAAGCCATTTAATAAACTAAATAATTGGAAACAACCATTCCAAATGGGTAGGAGAGGGTGTGAACAAAAGTATCCTTGCCACTCACACCTTACATACTATTATAATAATATTTGTACAAAATACGCCTTGTGAGGCATAATTTGAAAATTAGTAACTCACTGGTCAATATCATCATGGTGAAATGTATTTAGCAACGTTACATGTAAAGTTATGAAGTCCCCCTGTACAATGTTCATAGCACATGTTTAAAACCACAGCCCTACCCAGGCAGACGTATCCTGAACGAAGATTTACCTCAATTTACATATAAGTAGTGAACAGGGTCCTTGAGACAGGAGGGAGAGGAAATGGCAGTAGAAAAAGCAAATTTGAATTTCTGCAAACAAAGATGAGGAGAAAGGACATGAAGCCTCCTTCACCATGAGACTCTATGTCACCTTCTTTACTGTGTGAATAAACTTTGCTTTGAGGTGTAACTCTCAGAAGAATCCACTTCAAAGATTATCCAATTGGACTATAAAAGAAAGGGGGCAGAAAACTGCAAGCTCTCTCTCTCTTTCACCCAGGAAGACAAAGGAACCAGCCCTTTGACTTTGGGGGTAGATCCTGATCTTAGAATTTGGTCAGCCATATTGCTGGGAACCTGTGGTACGAATTTTACCTTGAACTAACTCAAACTTGTTGTGTTCTAGCTACTAGAAAGTGTTTTATATTTATTTTTCATTATCATTTCTGACTTTAATACCCGATACTTGAATTCACTTAAAAACCCTATCCTCTTTGTTAATAAACTTGTTTTATTCTTTAATCTAAACCACTCCAGTGCTGTGTTTAAACAGAACTCTTTGATAACTCCAGGTAAAGTAGCAGACTGTTGAACATTAGATATTAAAGACCCATTATCCCTGTAAAGGGTTAAAGTGCCCAGGAGAGGGCTGTACAGTGCGGAGCACACGTTTCAGAGACTATTCAGCATTGAGAGTATGTTGGGGCCACCCTGCAGTTAGTAACCAAGGCTGGTGGGAAGTCAGAGTGTGACTGGAGTGTTGCTGACAGGCTGCTGGGCCAGAGCTACTGGGCCAGGGCTGCAGCTATACACAGGCACTCAGGCTGTGATCTGCATGCCCGCAGGCTCTTTGTGAGCGTCCCTTGTTGGGAGCGCTACACTAAAGCATTGTGAGGCATCGAGAGTTGCAAGGCAGGTGATGACACAACCCTCACTGGTTTGGATTGCACCCCAAAATGTGACAGAGTGTTTGTGGGTCAGCAGGAACCTGATCACAGCCCAGAATAGTGGAATTTGGAGACTCAAGCTGAAAGCCGAGAGCCAGATGAAAATCATTTTACACCACAATGAATACCGGCCTCCAGCTACCACTGTAGTCCAGTGATTCCCCTGTCCTTTGCACAATCATCTGCCTATATTGTCTGGCTTGCTTGCTCCTTGTAGATCCTAACTGCAGTAACTAGCTCCTGTTTGCGGAGGGAGGGGACTGCCTATGTGGGGAACGGGAGTACTGATGCTCAGGCAGAAGAGCAAGTGATTGGGTAGTGGAGGGTTTATTGCAAGGAGAAGGGATTCAGGCAAGTGTGAGGAAATGGGGGTGGCAATAAAGCTTCATGTGAACATATTGCAAATATATGGATTTAAGAATCAAAATGGTCTTGTCAATCTTTCTTAAATGTACTGCTTTGTACACAAGAAACATGACACTCGGACATGAGAGAAAGACAATAAATTGTTTTCATTCCATTACTTTTGCGCATGCAAAATCCCTGTTTTAACTCCCTAAGGCACCGAGAAAGGCTTGTGAAAAATGTAAACAAAAATAGAAACACACGAATACTTGAAACAAACACAGACGCTAGACACCACACACTCAGGCATCTACACCAAAGAGAACTTATGGCTTCCTGTGTAAACACAAAAATTACCCAAATTTAAAAACAAGTATTTGTTTACTGGACCTGAACAGGTCATCTGCAGGGCAAAGCAATCAAATTGTCAAGGAAGCTCCATCGGAGTAGTTACTGTCTGCTGTGTCCACCTCTAGCATGCAATTGAGTACTAAATCAATCAATATTATAGATCTGTTAAGATGTTAATAAAGATAGGCAAATTTGGAAATGTGAAAATAAAACTGACTTTGTAGTCACTAACTTACAAATATTAATGACTCAAATGGTTTTAAAATGTAAAAATGGTCAAAAGACGCTAATTTATTTCAAGCAGTGAAGGTCTTAAAGAACTTTATTTCCTTTAAAAGAAAATATTTCTTTTAAGTGCAAGGACTCCTCAAAAGTACCGGCGATCAGTAATAAATTTTAAATAACTTAGGACAGACCAAGCACATAAGATATGGGTGAGGAGGGTTGAAAAATATTTCACTAAAAGTTGGTAAAATCTGTTGTTCATCGGCTGAAATCATCTAGTCCACGGTGAATTTTCATCTCTGAGTTACGTCTGAGTGAAAAACATGCTTCATGTTTGAAATACTAACAGACCCTTTCACTGATGGCTCCTTTTGGGCAGTGCAAAATTGGCAGCCAGGTGAAAAAGCAATGCCCAGGAAATAGGAATTCTTTGCTGTGATTGACTGTATTAGCATTCCATCATAAAATAGTGACAAACACCTTCCTTTTGGCAGATCTGTATATGACAAATGTGTCACAACTAAAGAGAAGAAATAAGTGATGAGCAAGACAGAAGAAAACTGACTTTGTGGGCTTACATTTTAGGAAACTGTCCAGTAATTCAGTAATTCACTATCCAGTAATATAAAAATCTATTATAGGGTTTGCTTCTGACCTAGCAAACCTTAGCCGAGATATTGACTGACCAAATCATTATTAATATTTATTATTTACATAGCACCAACAGGGAGCAAAGGGCTTAACAGATATGTACATTGACAAGGACTCTGCCACAAAGAGCCCTCAATCTAAGAGGCAAATGCTGATGCCCTTACTCACTTGGTTACTATGCAAGTAGTGTCACTGAAGTTACTGAATTACTAGTAAAGTTAGGTGCTATTTAGTCTGAATAAGAGTATTGAACCTGGCCCTACACAAAACACTACCCAGGAAAAGGGCCCACAAAGAAAGGAAGAAGGAAGAAGACTTTTCTCCGCCTTTTCTGCATTTGTGTGTTTTATATCTAATCCATTCCTGTCCTGCTTTTTTTTCACTTTTTTCCTATTTGCTGTAAAGTCTAGATACAACAGCTTGCCTGATTTCAGCAGAAGAGGTTAGCTTGAATGGCTGTAGTTATGTCCGTGGGTTTTTTCACCTTTATGTGCTACTCCTCTGTTGCTTCTCCCAAAAGTGAGATTAGCTATTTGGGAAAAACGAGGTGGCCCAGGAGGCAGCATGGGTTATACTATACACTATATATATATATATATATATAGTGACAGGTTCGGGCTGGATGGCTACAGGAGGGTGATAGAAGGCAGATATATTAGCCCCAGGTTAAGTAGGTCCCTTTTCCCTGGGTAAGGTAACAGGGAAGGTTCCAGTACAATCAGGAACTTTCTGGAAACAATTAAGGCAGAGAGGCTGATTAGAACACCTGCAGCCAATCAAGAAGCTGCTAGAATCAATTAAGGAAGGCTAATCAGGGCACCTGGGTTTAAAAAGGAGCTCACTTCAGTTTGTGGCGCATGCGAGAAGCTGGGAGCAAGAGGTGCAAGAAGCTGAGAGTGACAAGGCTTACTACTGGGAGACTGAGAAGTACGAGCATTATCAGACACCAGGAAGGAGGTCCTGTGGTGAGAATAAAGAAGGTGTTGGGAGGATGCCATGGGGAAGTAGCCCAGGGAGTTGTAGCTATCACGCAGCTGTTACAGGAGCCACTGTAGACAGCTGCAATCCACAGGGCCCTGGGCTGGAACCTGGAGTAGAGGGTGGGCCCGCATTCCTCCCATCCCCCCAACTCCCTACTTGATACTGGAGGAGTTGAACTGGACCGTGGGTTCCTCCAGAGGGGAAGGTCTCTGGCCTGTTCCCCGATCCACTAGGTGGATCAGCAGAGACTGCGGGAATTGTTCTTCTTCCTCTCCCCATGCTGGCCAGTGATGAGGCTAACTGAGTAAATGGCAGATTTGAGCCACAGAAGTGGCCAAAGTGAGGGCTGCCGTGAACCTCTGAGGCGAGAAAATCCGCCAATAAGCACAGGACCCACCAAGGCAGAGGAGGAGCTTTGTCACTATATATATATATATATATAGCTATACACACACACACACACGCACACAGTACATCCCTATGGCATTGATCAAAGCCAATCAATGAAGGAGCTAATCAGAGCTCCGGCACTTAAGTAGCCTATTTCTTTGCCCTTGGGGGTTTGATTTATAAACCATGTAGCAAAAATGTTCGCAGTCTAGTGCAGTCCTTTCCAATAGTGCTGCAGACAAGGAGGACAATGTAATAAAACACAGAGCTGAGTCTGAACTACTTGGGCCTCAAGTCCGGTCCTGTTTGCACTGTTCTGAGACAAGACGTGAACATTTGGCTTTTAGTCCAAACATTGGGTTAAACCACAATTTTGACAAAAGACACATTAATTTAGAAAGTCCTGCGTGTCATTGTTCAGCCTTGTCGTGCTGTGACCGACAGGAATATGGCAATAATGAGGGGAAGGTAGTGGGCTAGAATGAAGAGATTGTTTTTATTAGGATTTAATTGCAATTGATTGTGGAGCTCCACTGACTTTACTGGGGCTCTGCACAGGTGAAGGACAGAATTCACACACAGGCAATTGCAGGATCGGGGTGTGAGTGTGCGTATGGGGGTGACAGATTGCTCTGATAAGTTAATAAGTCTTGTACATTTGTTTTGAGTGAGGGGGAGGAACACAGTGGGAGGAATCCGGAAACTCTCTCCATTCTAAGCCAGCACACCAGCGGCTCTATTTGTCCACAGACTGCTGCTTGGTTCATGTGGTGGGTGACCTCAGGAGAATGCTTCAAGGAGAATCAGGCAAAGCAATTTCCAAATATGAGTGTTTCAAGAATAAAAAGTTAGCTACTTTTTTTGCTGCATCATATTTCAAAAATAGCTTCATCTACAAATGCCACATTTGTTTTCTTCATTTTTCCTTGTGAAAGTTAGCACATTGTTGGGTGTTTATTTAGGATTATTTGTAACTCTCAGCAGTGAAATTATAAACTCAGCAAAGAGCAGAGAGGTCTGATTATGATTTGCTGTCTTAAAGCTATCATCA
This sequence comes from Lepidochelys kempii, assembly GCF_965140285.1. Lineage (NCBI taxonomy): Eukaryota > Metazoa > Chordata > Testudines > Cheloniidae > Lepidochelys > Lepidochelys kempii. The sequence continues at coordinate 29,844,957 of NC_136387.1, forward strand.
CTTTTAAAATAACTGAATTTGAATGTTCTAGTTATTAAAAATGAAGATGGAAGGTCAAAAAAGTCAGCTCTGGTTTGGGAAACAACCTTAACTTTAGCCCATTGTCAACACTCGTCCTCTATTCAGCAATCAGTTTAATCCCAGCTGCTATACAATCATCCCGCTAAGCCAGTGACATTATTATAATTTATTATTACATATAAGTGTACATGGCACTTCATAGATAAATAACAAGATGATGTAATTTCCCCTTAATTTCCAACCACAGACCCTCTTCTCTATTACCTTAAATAGTAAATCCACTTCTTCACACTTCTGTCTTCACATATAGGCTAGCAACCCAAACATACATTTCACATTCCAAAAACAATTTTGACAGCAAAAAACACAAACATATCCCCTTTATTTGTCCACAATTTCATTAAGTCAGAAAGCCCACTCATTCTCATTCTACCTCCATATTATATACCTCACTATAACTCCTCAATCAGTTTCTCCTCATATAGCTCTTATATCCAGTCATATACCTGCATCCTCTCCTGATCTTGCAACATAAAATACATCTAATACACCCAGTTACTGATCTAGAGTTGGTAGGACTTAGGGTTGGAGTTCAAGTTGTTTGTGGATCTTCAGTACAAATGTCCTTATCAAAACATATTTGCTTTCCACCTGCAACTTCTTTCCTACAGCTTTCAAACTTATTTTTATAACTATAACATTCTAATTTTTTAAAAAATGTAGAATTACTTACTGCATAAACTTTCTCTTACCCAAGTTTTTTTGGGTCTGGAAATAAATTATTTGATTAATTATCCCTAAAATGACATTCCATACAGTAATTTACAATTATATTATCTGATGTAATGACAGTGTTGCTGACTCATGTGAGATTTGGTGCTTCCCTTAAAGCCCCAACTGCCAGAGCTAAGTGATTGCATGAGAATATCAGCTTTCACTGTAAACAATGATATTTCTAGCCCTTCTGTGAGTGGAGAAAAGTTTGAAAACATGTCCCAAGTGGTCTTCAATAGCTCAGAAACCACAAGGCAAAAAAAAAAAAAAAAAGAAAGAGAGAGAGCCCTAAATTCGTTTTAATATCTCACGATTGTTGAAGCTGTGGGTTGGCGATATTCTACCAATAAAGCTGTTTACACAAGATAAGCAATGACACTCAATCAAATGGTTTACAGACCTCAGCCAAACAGCTTGCTCCTACCTTTGCACTGGAAGTGATGGGTTGGTGTTGTGAGCAGCAGTCTGTCTGCCATGTCCTCTGGCCCACTGCAGCGTGCAATCCCTGGCTCTTTGTACCCTGCCTTCACCCATTCCGAAAGCCAGCGCAGACTGCAGTCACAGTTCAAGGGGTTGGTACCTAGAGCCCTGGTGATGTAAAACAATGAACTAGTTCCTTTGCTTGGAAGCAAAAATAGCCCCTCTGCCCCAAATGGCACATTTTACCCAACTCTCCACATTAAACTTTCCAAATAACTGGAAAACTTGATTCCAAAGAGCTGGAAAGAAAATCCTTCAATATTTAACAGAATTTCAATGTCTGATGTCTCCAAACAGCCCTTTGAAGATGTTTTTGGGCAAAAGTCATAATGGTAGATTAGAATTCAGCATAAAGTGGGCCATCAGATTTTCATTCTCACCTCACTGCTCCATTTGTGTTCATTCCAAGGCTTTGTCTACACTATGCACCTTTTAGCAACATGGCTGTGTCACTAAAAGGTGTGCAGTGTAGCCACTGTTTGTAGACAGGAGAGCGCTCTCCTGCCGACAAAGCTACCACTGCTCATTGAGGCTGGATATTTTGTCTCTCCTGCCGACAAAGCGCTGTTCACACCAGCGCTTTTTGTCAGCAAAACTTTTGTCATTCGGGGGGTGTGTGTTTTTTTCACACCCCTGAACAACAAAAGTTTTGTCATTCAGTTTCCAGTGTAGACAAAACTCAAGTCTCAGTCATGAGCCTTTTATCTTCCGCTATCCCTAGAACACTGACCCCATGCCTCTCTGACTGAACATTCTCTCCCTGGCTCCTTCCTTAAGGCTAACCTCATCCAACAATCCTTCTCACACCTTTCTTCTCATCATTACTAAGCAGAGTTGAATAACTTACTACCGATCATTTATTCAAGAAATTTAGCCCATTTCCACTTGAGCGATATCTATACACACAGTTTCTCTAAATTTATTATTTTAACCTGACAAAATTCAGGTGTTGTTTGTTTTCTTGTTTAAACTCTATGGCCTGAATGATAATATTCCATGTTGAGCTGTCTTGCTTAGTTATCATTTCAAAGACACTTTTTTTTTTATAGAAGTAACCCCACTGCAGGCAGTTGCACTACACTCATGAATAAGAGTTTGCAGTTGCTTGTTAATTGTGAAGACACATTTTCTACCTCAGAAACAGTCATCTAAATAACAAGGAAAACAGTTCAGGTCTTTTGCAGTTTCCACAGTATGCATCCGATGAAGTGAGCTGTAGCTCACGAAAGCTTATGCTCAAATAAATTGGTTAGTCTCTAAGGTGTCACAAGTACTCCTTTTCTTTTTGCAAATACAGACTAACACGGCTGTTACTCTGAAAACAGTTCAGGATAGGGTGAGTGAGTGAATTATTGATGGATATCAGCAAATAATGTAACGATTCTGTAAATGATTATTTCAATTTTTAAATGCATCTGCTTTAGTCATGGTCATGCCCATTTTTGTTTGCTTAATGAAAAAACAAGTTTTACTGGCAAAAGTTAGCAGGTGACAACTTTCAATGTCACATGCACAAATTTTTGCAGAAACCAAGTTTTAATGTTGAACGTCTAGGTATTCTTGGGGAAATGCTTATGTGCTGAGCCAATCAGGGGACAGCAAGAACACGAGGTGAGCTGTCTGATCGAAACAACGAATTTCAATTGGACTTAAGCACAAACTTGAGAACTCTTCCTGGAAAGGGCTATTTTATGAATTAGGGTCTAAAGTTGTAAAATGCATTAATGAAAGACCTCTCTTTTTTTTTTTTAAACCAAGTTTTGGTTTGTATTTTTAAAACTGTAGAGATGGGTAATATCAGGCATGTGAGTTGTTACATTTCCATTTTTCAAACTACCATGAAATGCACAAAAAATAAGTAGCAGATTTCCTGTTCAATAATGAAAGTGAAATACAATCTAAATCTGCTAAAAGTAACTTTTTACATAAAAATCTTTAAGATTTGAATTGGAGATATTCAGGCAACAAGCTGAAAGAAGGAATAGCATCTCCACATGAGAGAGACAACCATTCTCCTGAACATTTTCTAAAAGGATGTCTGTTTTTCTTTGGCTTACTTTTTAATAAAAATATATAGTGAATTTATTGCTTTTTCTTTTTTTTAAAAAAGAGGGACTGGATAGCCCTCACAGACCATGCATTAATGAGGGTTCGACAAAACTCTGGGATTGCACTCATCTTTTGAAACATGACATTGCTTTCATTCCAGCCAGCAAACAGTTCCTATTAAGTTTGTGTGTGGTAGTCCGGTGATGCGAACAGCACACATGAGAAAACTGGGACTAGCTTGAGACACTCAAACCTACTTTAAGGCTGTAATCCAAGTCACACTTTAATAAAGATTCCCAGACTTGGATGGTTAGTGAAATAACCCACTGTGCCTCAGAGGCTGCTATATTTGTGAGTGTTACAGTTATTTATGGATTGCTGCCAACTATATTTAAAACATCATTGTTGGAGTTTGGAGACCAGAGTTCTGTTTCCAACTCTCTCACTGATTCATTGTGTGACCCTGGGCAAGTCACTTAACTTCTGTGTCTCAGATTTGTAGTTTTTTTTAAAACAGGGAGTTCAACCAAATATATTTCCCCTTGGCCTGGGATAAATCCCATGTAGCAGAGATGCATGTACTTGCAACCACAAGATAGGAGAATCTATTGGTTTGTTTTCCCATTTAATCAGAACTGTTTTCTTATAACCAAGGAAGGAGGCAGCACTTTCAGGGAAACAAATTTATATTAAGCTGCACTTTGCTGGACATATTTATATTTTGCTCCTGTAAAAAACAAGATAAACCAAACCAACAACCTAGAATAACAGTGTGTTCAGTTTGGCTAATTTGTAGAGTGGTTCAGGTCTTGTGCTAGGCTAAACCAGTGGCTCTTAACCTTTCCTGTACCCCTTTCAGGAGTACGATTTGTCTTGCATACCTTAAGTTTCACCTCACTTAAAAACTAGTCGCTTACAAAACCAGACCTAAAAATAAAAAAGTGTCACAACAAACTATTACTATTACTGAAAACTGCTGCTTTTCTCATTTTTACCATATAATTATAAAATTATAAAATAAATCAATTGGAATCGTGTGTGTGTGTGTGTATGTGCCTTTGTGTGAAATTTTAGTTTGTACTGACTTCACTAGTGCTTTTTATGTAGCCTGTTGTAAAACTAGGCAAATATCTAGATGAGGTGATGTACCCTCTGAGACTTCTGCACACCCATTGAGAATCACTATGCAAGGGTATACTCCCCTCAGACATTTTTTTTAAAAAATACTAGTTGTTTAGGACAATCTGATTCAAACCAAAGGCAAAACACTGTTTCTTTAGAAAGACATTAGGGATAGGTCATCTCTGGCCAGGATGATTTAGGGATAACTCCACCAGAGACAGGGAAATCACCCCAACTCATCCTTCGATTTGCTAGCAGAGTTTTAACGAGAGGCTGTCCCGTAAGTTGCTGTGAGTCCCATCCAAAATACCACTGTGTGAAGTGTGAAATAAATGTAACCTATTTTTCCATTTCAATGAGGCTGCAGCACAAACAAAAGAAATGCATCCATGTTGGAGGTAAGACCCACATGAAACAGATGCAATGGCATCAAGCCAGGCCATTGAGCCTATGTACCTCACAATTAGGAGCAGGAGGAAGGAAAGAAAACAAAATCCTGCAAAGACTGGGGTTTTCAAAGAAGCCTAACAGTGGTAGGTGCTCAACTCCCATTTAGCGGGAATTGTCTGTCCAACTCTCCTAAGCTCCTGGAAATCCCAGCCAAAATGTGAGCGCTTGACCAAAGGCAGTTTAAAAAAATCAGCTTTGAAGAAACACACATTAGAAGTCTATGGAGTTACTTTTTTGAAAACAATGTAGGGTTTTAGCCATGTAACTCTCTTATTTTAATAGACTAAAACACTGTAAACTGATCTGGGCATTTAAACGTATCAGAATCTACAGAGGTTTTGACTTGGAAAGAATTATTACAGCATTGATGCAAATTGCTTTTTGAATTTTAGCTTTACCCCATGAATCAGACTACAAATCATTTTTAAAAATAATGTTTTGAACTCAAGCTTCTTTTGGATAAAAACGTTCAGACAGGATATTAAGAAAGGAAACCCCACTAAATTTGTTGATACATTTCTATGGGAGTGACTAATGAAACAATTGTGCCCTAGACAGACTCAACTGTAGAGTTCATGGGTTCAATCCTAGCCAGGGCTCATTCATCAAAATTAAATGTGTACAGCAGCAATGCCTGAAAACCCCCAAATCCAGCCCCTTTTGTAGCTCTATTGCTTACAATGGAAAAACTCCAGGGATGACCCTTTGACCCCCTCTGCAATGAGTTGGCCCACTTGTGCAAGGCTAAACAAAACCCTACATTTCAAAGTTCGTCTAGAAATTACAGTTAACCATTTAGCACTGGACAAACCCCAACACACACAAGGTGAGAGGGAAATCACAAAATGAACATTGAAACATCCAGGTTAATCAATCTCTCTAATGCAGCTTGAAGATGAATCTGCTATATAAATGCTAGGAATAATTTTGTTCCATAAGATGTATAAATTAAGAAGTGTATTTTTTACTTTCCACTAATTTTTATGTACCACAGCATGCTTGCTTCCACTCACTTCTCCTTTTATTTCTTTGGTCAATATAGCAAAACAATTCCTGGAGGTTAATCATCTCATACTGCTATGAAACACTAAAGGTCTTTGCAACGAAGAGCAGATTTTTTCCTCTCTCAGACTTAAGTATTTCTCATTGAAGGGCAATTAAAATAACTATAGGTGAGATGAACTAGAGATAGAGAGCACTGTGGAGGGCATAGTTTATTTTTATAAGTATCTAACATGAGCTTGAGTAAACAAGAGATGAATCAACAGGGACATGAATCTGAGCTGTTTAGGTACAGAATATATGTCTCTCAGACATATTTTTAATAATGTGTCCTTTACCATGCTTTTGATAAACTATCTGGGTCAAGACCTCTCCAGGCAGTGGTAACTGGTAGTCCACTGGGTCAGGTAGTTTTGGATGTGGGTAGCATGCACAGGCACTGAATGAATTCATGGGAGATCTCAAGCTTGCTTTGTCAACTTTAAGGCTGCTCCTACCTTATCAAATTTAGAGCCTTTTTTTAAGCACTAGTATAGGAATTAGCGTAGATAAAGCTCAGACATTTTTATCATGGTGTCAGAAAAAAACTAAATTTACTAGTGAAGACAAGCCTCAGTTGGAGAGTATTCAGGATCGTTACAGTATACAGGCACAGATTCTGTACAAAAAGAGTATGTGTATTCCATAGATAAACCATCTTATCTCTCTCTATATATACACATACACCTTTCAAAAAGCTACTTTAAAAGAATGTTATGTTTGCAAAGCAATTTTGGTGAAAATCTTTCCCCATGATTTGAGCAGCTTTGGAAAGTAGAATAGAGTAGGCTAGACCTGAGTTTTTAAATTTCCAATTTCAAACCATATTACAGCTGCAGCAAAAGGCTTTGACCAAAAAAAAAGAAAAATTTTGTCTACACTAGAGAACCGAACCTTTGCAATTTACAATGGTCCATTTGAGCCATCGTAACTTGTAACAATGCTGCGTGTCCACACTAACCGTTCTGGCTAGGCTAAACCTGTTCAACTTTTTAACATTCAGCATCTCCTCCCACCCTAGGAATACCATTATAAGTTCCACTATTTACTATGGATTCACACTGCCAGCAGAGAAAGTGTTTCTCACATGTAAAATTGTGTTCACTCACCAGATATATGAAATTGATGCACGGCACTTTTTTGTTCCATTTATCTGAAAATGCCACAGCTACAGACTCTCTCAGAGATATGTGAATCCCAGAGAGATCTGTCAGTGTTCATAAAACACATTATTTTAAATTGCTCGTGGCATTATTGGTGAACTCAATTTCTTCAACTGTGTCAAAGACACTGGTCCTCCTAGAATTATAGAAGGCAAATGTTTCTTTAAAGAAACAGCCAAGAACAATTGCACGGTAGAACTTAATTGTTCCCTGAGCAAATTATACCCTAGACAGGTCTTAATTATTTTATGGATGCTACTTATTACCATTCATTTGAGCTTTGTGTACTTTACACTGTCAGCAGCACATACTTATAAACAGAGGGGCTACATTGACTGTGCTGGGCCAAAGGGGATTTTATGACTCTCTAGGGTGAACAGTTTACCTAAGAAAGCTGTGCCTGCACTTAATGTAACGTAAACTCTGAAGAAAACCCAAACAAATGGCACATGACATGTTTATCATTTCAGTTCTAAATATACCCTTAGAGGCCAGCTTCCCCTGTTTGGAAGGTGTCACTGAATTTCCAAGTAGAGACAAAGGAATTTGGTACAATGACCCTGAATTCATCCCCAGACAATGCATAGAATGAATTTACTATACTATGAACACAGCATAGAATACATTTTGTGTATAACAGATATTTGTACTTAAACATTTTATCTATCTTAGGTACAGGCTAAAGTTTGAGATTTGGATCTGAAGCTGAATTAGGGTTAAAGCTCAGGTTCAAATTCATGTAAAATTGTGTTGAAATCCCTTGAATTGTTCATAAAAGATTTTGTCCCAAATAGTAACACTTAGTAAGTATCACTATCTCTTATTTTGTAAGGGGAAACTGAGGCATAACAATGTTAAGTGACTTCTCCCACAGAAACCTCGAAACTGGGACTAGGATCCAGGTCTAGAACCGAGCAAACATTTAATGTTTTGGTTCATTGGTAGCTCTGGAAAAAAAAGTCAATTTTTTTGTTGTTGTTTCGGGTTCAATAAAACATTCATTTCAAGTTGGAACTTAATTCAAATAAAATAAAATTGAAGGAAATTTTGAAACAAAACATTTTTGAAGGCATTATTGTTTAAAATAAAAAAAATTGAAACATTTCATTTTAAAAAGATCAGAACAAAGCATTTCAATCTTTTTGGATTCTTTTTTCCCTGATCAAAACAATTTGGCAAATTTATCACAAATTTGCAAAATGTTTCTATCAATGTGAATATGCATTTTAAATATTGCCCAGGTCTCCTGACTGCCAGGACATGCCAGTCTGATGCCTTATTCATTGGACCATGCTACCTCCCATCCTGAATAATGGAAATTTCAAGAAATCTGTTTTTGCAAACTATTTGAACACCCAAGTCACAACTGGATCTGAACTCTGGATTTGGCCTGAAACCAAATCATAGGAAAAACAACAAGATGTCCTTGTGGCACCTTAGAGACTAACAAATTTATTTGGGCATAAGCTTTCGTGGGCTAGGACCCACTTAATCAGATGCATATATTTTCCACTCCATGCATCTGATGAAATGGGTTCTAGGACTCCTCGTTGTTTTTGCTGATACAGACTAACATGGCTACCAGTCTGAAACAAACCATAGAAGTAAGTTTAGAGCCTGACAAATCAAAAGTAAAAGATGACAGATTAAAGTTTACCAATTTGGGTCCATCTCTAGGTGAGTGACTGGTCCAAAGCCATTAAGGAGGGAAGAAAGTGAGGAAAAAACTAAAATAAACATTTGGATTTTCTTCTCACTTGAAAAGAGCAAATATATTTCATATATATGGATAGTGTGTCATTTTTAGAACATATTTTATATGTATGTTTGGAATGAAATACACAAAAAGTTCACTTTCATTATTAGTATATGTGAATTTTTAGTTCATGTACAAGATACTATATTGACAAAATCCAGTATGTAAAACATGAGATATCTATTATGCACAGAATCCACATATAAGTTACTTAATGTTTTGGTGGGTGGCTTCCTGTCTCATGCTCAGGCTTCTGTACCATCATGCTCTCTAAATTTCACATGCAAAGTACTAGATGCTGGGTCTTAGCACAAATGCCATAAAAGAGGAAATCTTCATATTATTCATTCAATTGTTTTTCCTAAGAAAATGTTTTGAGAATAAATAACAAGTAGTCCAAGCATTTATTTGATTTAATTTGAACAGAAAATGTCTGAATAAAGACAGTAAAATGCAGAGAGAAAATGGACACAAATCAGAAAAGCTTAGAAACTAGATTAGTAGCATAATCTACATTGTGTTAGTAAAATAACACAGTTAAAAACATTAATTCAGAGCAAGGGTACTTACAGATGTGAAAGGGACACAAGGTCATTAAAAGACCCTTCGGGAACACTGGAAATATCATTACCATGAAGAGTTCTAGAGCAGGGAAAGAACAATAAGACATTAGAACACTGTATTGTCATGCTCCACCCCAAATTTTGAACAAATAGTTACTTTTAGAACCAATATTTAACTGTCCCCACTGTAGAAACTCTACTAGCTTCATAACCCACCGAAGTCAGAGCTTTGTTATTTGTACTTTTACACAAAGATTTTATAAATAATGTTATCTTCTGTTAAAATGTTAATAACTTTTAATCAAAGGAAAAGAGGGAATATGAAAGATGAAATTAAACACTGACTACAGCGGAACATCAGAAGGGAGCGAGGGTCCATGTGATAGATATATTTGTAGGATCAGGGCCCACATTCCCACATCAGTAGCAGAGTATACCAATATGCAGTGACAGACACATTTGCACTTCCAGACAAAATACTTGGAAATCAGTTCTTTGAAGAGCCTGTCCACCTTCCTAGTATGAACAGAGTATAAGCACAGTCTTTACTGGAAGGATTCTAAATGTTTCTCAGATCATTTGAAAAAGTATTTTATTCCCCACCTCTTCCAAGAACTGTATTATTTTTATTTATATGGATGTCTGGAAGAATTTTTCTGATAAATTGTGGAACATGCTATTTGAAAGGTGCTACAATAAAGGTAAGTCCTTACTCTAAATATATGCAGTTTGTATTGCAATAGTAATCAAACGCCACAATCTGGATTGAGGGATCATAGTGCTGTACAAACAAACAAAAATGCATTTCTTGCACCAAAGAGCTTACAATCAAATTGAAAGAGGTGGCCCAAAAAGTGCGTGCATCAGACTATGGGAAGGAATACAAGAAGAATCATACTGGGTCAGAACAAAGGTCCATCTAGCCCAGTATCCTGCCTTCTAACAGTGGCAGTGCCAGATGCTTCAGAGGGAATGAACAGAACAGCACAATTTACTGAGTGATCCATCTCGTCGTCTAGTCCCAGCTTCTGCCAGTCAGAGGTTTAGGTATATCCGGCACATGTGGTTGTATCCCTGACCATCTTGGTTAATAGTGATTGATGGACCTATCCACCATGAACTTATCTAATTCTTTTTTGGCCTTCACAACATCCCCTGGCAATGAGTTCCACCGGCTGACTGTGCGTTGTGTGAAGAAGTACTTCCTTATGTTTGTTTTAAATCTGCTGCCTATTAATTTCATTGGGTGACAACTTGGTTCTTGTATTATGTGAAGGAGTAAATAACACTTCCCTATTCATTTTCTCCATACCATTCATGATTTGATAGACCTCCATCATATCCCCCCCTTGGTCATCTCTTTTCTAAGCTGAACAGTCCCCGTCTTTAAAACTCTCCTCACATGGGACCTGTTCCATACCCCTAATAATTTTTGTTGCCCTTGTCTGTAGTTTTTCCAATTCTAATATATCTTTTTTAAGATGGGGCGACCAGAACAGCACACAGTATTCAAAGTGTGGGCATATCATGTACTTATATAGTGGCATTCCCAATGTACGCACATTGGAGCTGAGGCCAAACTGACCATTGAATGACACGCACCTCCCTGCACCATTGAGAATTTGGGCTTTATTGGTCCTAACCAAGCCATGGACTATGCTATATTTTCAACTACTGGCACACTAACATTTCACATATATTCAGATATCGAGATTCTAAAAAGTAATCACGGCAGAAATGGAGGGAGAACACACCAGATCTTGTAAATCTTTTCTAACCAAGAGTCAGCAAGATATTGTGCAAAGAGGGAGGAGGGGTGAAGAGGGCATCTGAGCATCTTAAAACAATATTTTATTTATTTTGCAGTTCTATTGTGGCCCGTATCAGTTAAAGAAAGTACGGTAGCTAGTCCAGAATATTTATGAACCCCTTCCTTGATGACAGGAAGAGCTGTATCTGCCTTTCACAGATGTCAAAGACAGTGATGTGCTAAGCTGCAGCAGCAGCACGCAGAATAGAAAACTGGTGTGTGTATATTTTATAATCCTTTTATGAGAGTCATTTCTTCTCTAATTTATTCTGGTATTTACGGTATGCAATGACCACCTCCTACTATTTCCTCCGGTGGCTTTGTAGAGACTCACAATGTTGCAGATGAACTTGAGCTGTAATATTTATCACTTAAAAATTATCTAGGCTCCTAAATAGAAGCCAGTTATTCTCATTTAAAACAAAAGACATCTCTGGGGCTGAGTCGTCCTTCTATGTCATGTCCTTTCCCGTGTAGTAGTCCCACTGCAATACTCACTAGAATTTACACTAGTGAATTACACCTTTACAGTGTTACCTTCCCAGTGCACACACAGCTGAGCTGAAGCCAAACTGACTATTGAATGACACGCACCTCCCTGAACCAGTGAGGTCCCTGGCACTGCAGTGGACATTAGGGCTCAGTGAGGGCAAAGAGTGTAATTGCTATTGTCCTTCCTCAGGGTGTACATGGACAAGGAGAAGCTTTAGTTCCGACCTTGTTACCTTGCTGAGATTTGCAACAGAGAAGTCATCCATGTATGGGGATGTAGATTTCCTGGACATGCATTCTCTGCTGCTTTGGGCACCAGTACCCCCAAAGCCTTGTTTTCTCAGTGTTCTGACCCTGAAGCATCCTATTAAGTGTTTGACCCATCAAAAATAACTCGTGGCACTGACAACTTGAGCTGAATCTTCAAGCAATCCACCTCAGCAGGAAGGAGGAGCAGTCCAACACAATATCTCCAGACAGAGGACACTTACTACAAAACCAAAAACAAGTAACTCATTGGGCCTTACCCAGCAGCCCATACAGAGGAAATATTATTATTGGTATAGGGACTGCAAGATTGGGCCTGTTCATTAAGTGCTCAAAAGCCAGAACTGAATATAATGGCCTTGAACTAATTACCATTATAATGAGCTCACTACTATGTTATATTTCTGATCTCTGCCATTATTTTTTTGTATGCCACAACAGGGAGCTGCCTAATTTGCAGGCAATGGTGCAGTGGGAATGAAGCATTTAAGCTGATTTCCTTGGTTGTCTTAAGCCTCCTTATTTTGTAAATATTTAAATGAAAGCTGAGTTCAGCTTATAAAAGCCTGATCCCATGAGGGGCTCAACACCCACCAAAAAGCCTGGATGCAAGGGCTCCCACAGCAACCAATCCATGTTGAGGACCCTCAGATATCACTGGAGATTGTAAGTACCCTGTGTTGTGTGTCTGTATATTTTAGGTTACATTTGACCCACGTGTCTTTAAATACTTTGCCAGACATACACACACATTAGTTCTTTCCATATAAAAAAAAATTAATGAAAATTAAATCATTTAAAAAGATCTGTCTACCCATGACCAGGACACTTACATTTCAATTTATGCAGGTGCCAATCAACTAAACAATACTGCATAAACTGGATATAAAAGCAAAGTGGTCCAGAGGAAGAGCAGCTCTAGGAGTTTTACAAGCACACGGTATGCTGTATTTATGGGAATGTACCTTTCCCACAGTGTATGTTTTTCTGTATTTACATGCACCCAACTACAGTTTACATTTCACTGTTTATCAGTGACCCTGCTAGGCAGCAGTTCTGAACATGTAAAGCTGCTGGAACACTTTTTGTAACTCATTTCATGACCTGGGCCGTCACGTTATTGCAAAAGTCACGCTAACGACTGGGGCCTGGATTCTGCAAACGCTGACACTGGGGCTTAACAGTAAACATGAGTGGCCCCATTCATGTCAATGGGGACTGCTCATGTGCCTAAAAGTAGTGCATGTGCATAGGCACTTGCTAGATGGGTTCTGAAAAAAGGATAAAAAAAAATACAAGCGAGAGAGACAGAGAAGCTGAGCAGCACAGCCAGAGAGAGAGAAAGAGAGAGAGAGAGAGAAAGAGAGAGAGAGAGAGAGAGGACATGAAACATGTAACTAAATTACCCATTCATGGGTATTCTGATTTTCAGATACATATATTCTATTTATTGTTCACAGAATAAATATAAGGAAAGCAGAAGGATTTGGAAAGATACTGAATCACACATGAAAGAGGCCAGTTACCTTCAGAGGCAAACACAGCTCAAGATGATGAAATATCGCACATATTTAAAAAAACAACCACCACCAACAACCCTGAAAATGTGGAAATTGTTTTGCTGATGTTTTCTCTTTTAAATTCTCCTGAGAACACAGATAATACATGACAATAACAGATTGCACACTGTCACTCGGAAGCACTTTCTCCCCTTTGGAGAATTGATTTTTAATAACAACATAGATGACATGTGGCAAGAGTTGTAGCTGACACCAGAGTTTTGTAGGCCTTTATAAATCAAATCAATCTGGAGGTTTCCAAATGCATAGAGCACAGACAGAGACTCTCTTTTGGGCTTCATTTCACTAATGTTGTTTTGCGCAGGACTGAGGTTCTTTTAAGATTTGATTAGCAGATCTTCAAAAAAAGCCAAGAGCCAGCTTTTGAATTTTTAAAAGCCACCCTTTGTTTGTGTCACAGTCCAGGCATGACCTGTAGAAACCGAAATTAAATTACGACTCAGCTACAAAAAACCCCTGGAGTGACCAACAACTGGGAATGGAGACATGGTTAGGAGTGCATGTCCAGTGGGAAAATTGACTAAGAATTTGCCATATCACAGCACCCATCCACAGCCACCAGGAACCTCTCCAGACCGCCTGAGACCTAATAATTGTACTTCGCTTTTCTACATAACCTTCGATCGAAGGATCTCAAAGCACTTTGCAAACACTCAGGGCATTATTTGAGATGCTGCAAATCCACAATTCCAGACAAAGTCAATAGCATCTGCAGATGCACAGCATCTCTGAAATCCAGACCCAAATTAATTAGGTGTCAGGACATCAGTGATATAGCTAAGTATTAACCCCATGCTACAGATGGGGAAGTTAAGGCTCACACGGGATGTTTGTGACAGGGACAGGAAACAGAGACCAGACGCTCTGACAGGTAGGACTGTGCTTTTGTCACCCGACCACCTTTTCCTCTCCAAATGCACCAATCAAACCTGGCTTGAAATCTGTATAACAATCAATGTCCAACTGCTAACCATTCTTTCCTGTTTTAGTCTGAATTGATTACCTTAGGCTCTAAAATGCAGGAATGATCACATATAATGCTAATAGAAAGGGTATGCCTTCAAAGTAAGGAACAGAACATGATTTCTTCTCTTCAGCCCAACTACACTGCAGAATGAAAACACACGGCAGCTTAAAATTTCAGGAGCTTACATATAATGTTTAATTAGGAGCAGAGGTTTGCAAATGAATAGTCACAAGGATGATGAATGGCACACAGAATCTTTTACCGTTAAACTACCAATTAATATGTAGCAATACGTTTTGGTCACAACTAGAGGTAAGCAAAAAATGTTCAGTGAACAGTAAATTTGCCAAAAAATAATTTTGGGGGGCACTGAAACGATTTGCGAATTTGCGTCACATTCGGCAAATAGTTTCAACTGAAAAAAAAAACATGAACGCAAACATTCTGAAAATGTGGTTTCAAACTGACCTTTCATTTCCAATTGTTTTCCTTGACCCAAACAATATTTTTTTGTTTTGACAAGAAAAACTGAAAAAAAATTCAATTTTGTTTGAAATGAACCTATTTCCCCCCTGGATTTCCCATTTTAGCCATTGAACCGAAAAATCAGCTATTCGCTGAGCTCTAGTCACAGCCAGACTTGATGGTTAGAGGCCTGTGAGAAAAACTGAATGTCTCAGTCCAGTGACCAGTGGACAAATGACCCCCACCCAATTGGCACATTCACTGATGTCTTTACGGAGGCCAAGCATGGAGATTTCACTATTCTTCTCACCAGGGCAGAATTTAGCACCTTGAAAGGGCAGTTTGGGGTAGATCATGCTGTGGGTGCCCATGATGTAGCTGTTTGGTGGAGAAAGAAAGGTCTTCAATCTCCAAGGCTATTAGTCTGGCATTCTTCATGAGCGCTGCATTCACTGAGTACCTAAAATCAAACCTAATAGAAAGGTCAGAGCTATGGGAAGATTTTCCTTTCATAAATCTTATTCCTCCGAAGTCCCACTGCAGCATTTTACCAGTGGTAGCAAATCCCCCAGAAAGCAATCAGTCACTGTCTGACAAATAGCTCTGTGAGGTAAGTGTTCAGTGGGGTGCACAGTACTTAGCTCTATCCCAAATCCTCTTATTTCGGACTGGAGGTGTGGAGATAAATAACTCTCAGTGCTCAGAAAATACTGTCCTGTGGCTCAAAAATGCAGGCAGCAGACCTTCTGCTCTCCAGAACAATGCTCACTGAAACAATGAAACCCACTCTAGTCTAGGAGCATTAACCTCTGTAAGCCTCCTTACCAGCCTCAACCTTCATAATCAGTCATTATTTATGTGATTATGGCCGGAAGGATTTTCCTTATCAGTAACATGAGGAACTATAAGTTTGAACATGAAGAACTCCCACCACTGCAGTAACCCTGGTTTACTTTCCTCCCCAGTGTTTCATTTAATATGTAGAAACTTGTCATCTGTACAGCTTAGCAGGAACAAATCAATGCAAGATCAAACCAAAGGGGACAGACAGTTACGCTAATAACAAAAATATTTGGCACCTCTACTGCCGTTTTGAATAGAAAATCCCAAATCACTTCGCAAAAGTAGGTAAAAGTGACATGCTGATTTTAACCCTGGGGAAACTGAGGCACAGAGCAGGTAGGAATCCTGCCCAACTTCACAGAATCAGTGGCAGAGCTGAGAAAAGAACTTAGGTTTCTTCATTCTTGGTTTATATTATGGTGTGGGTGATCAAAGGACTACCTTGAACAATATGGCAGACAAGAATGGTCTTTTGCGATCATACATGTAAAGTGGATTTGCTGGGAAATATCGAGGGGGAGGTGAATGCAAATCTGCCCCCCAAACACACTGTTCCTGGAATCTGAAGTTCAAGGCCCAAACTCTATAAAGTAAAGACTGAACTTATGTGGCAACACTATTCATAAGTCTTTGGAGAGAAAGCAAAATGTAGACATTGGCCTGTTTAGGTAGTCTCACTTACTGAGGATATTACAGTGTTGGCAGGGAACTGTGCAGCCTGGACAAATCCCTGATCAGGAGGGAAACACACAGGTTTCCATGCAAGAGAGGGGATGACTAAGGAACCAGGAGCCTAGAGTAGGTGTTTTTTGTGGACCATGGATGTGAAATACAAATACAGTTGATCTGAACTGTGACACTCAGATGTGGCCACCCCATGGGTGTTTGAAATCTGAAAACCAACTTTACAAATGGATCCCTCCCTTTACAATGAAAGCTGTGGCTCCAAACAGCCTTAGACTTTAGGGGGCTTGAAATCCAGATCTGTATTGCGTGACTTGAGCTTAACTCTTCTAACAAGAAAGAATATGAAGTTTCATTTATTTTAGAGTACTTGAAAGTTCCTCCTACGCTACACATACTATGGAGCCGAGTTTTGCAACCACTAATCGTGGCCATCCTGCTGCTACATGCCATACCAGAACTTACTTAACAAAGGGGAAAAATATTCTTCTGCAAAGCCCCCAAGTCTTAACAATGGTTATAACTTTAGATGGGCAGTTCCAAAATACTCTGTAGATAACTAGAGTGAAAGTCAACTCTCTGAGATGTTGGTAGGTGAACATGTGCCACATAACACTGTGTTAGTAGCTTAACATTTGTAAAACAATTCAGAAAAATCAAAGATATTAAAGAGCATGAACCTCCCTTGAGGTTCCCCTTATATGTTCCACTCCATATTACTCAACCAAACAGTTTTAGACCAAAACTTTCTGAAGGAACCTCATCTTCAAGGGGATCCAATTTGGGAGAGCAAGGCAGAGCAAGAAGTCACAAGGAAAGTAAAGAGCACTTTAAGAAGGAAAAATCCATGATTTCAAGAAATAGGACTCATTCCCCCTAACTGCTAAGACTCCCCAAGTCTGGAGTCTCAAAAGAAAAAAGGAGATTTTTGTTGTTTGTTTAGTTTAGTTTTATTTGGGGAGGGCAAAAGCATGGAGCGAAGTTCCCTTTCCCCCCATTATGTTTCCTAACTTTGTTCCCAAGAAAAATTAAAGAAGACACTAGTAAATTTTGTCCTTACCACAGGAAATTTGGGACAAGGGGCTGCCATAAATATAAAGGGATTGCAATTTTCCTTACCAATATTTTCTTTTGCTAATCATTCATTGGGTTTAAGTCATGTATTTGCATCCACACTGCCCAAATTAAAAAAAAGATGGAAAGCCTGTTTCTCCTCTCCACATCATACTCCTGGTCACATGGTACTGACTCAACCCTTTCCCCTACTATTAAACTGCATTACAAACAGCTACAAATAGTAATTATTTGTGTAATGTTACTTCTCCATGTAAGTGATAGCTTTGGTTGCCACAGATATGTTATACAATCACAGATGGGACAGGAGGTGCTCCATGGTGATATACTATACGGTCTATATGAAATAGTTTGAGAACCTCTATTATATCACATCACTTTCATTCCTATGTATGTTTGATCAGTAATTTACAATAATAAAAAGAGAGATCAATGCAGGTTTGTATGTGGTGGTGGCAAATTTGAGATGATGGCTCTTTACAGGAGGGAAAGTTCTTGTGAAGTATGATCAAAAGAAAATTTCCTTAAAGTAAAAAATTAATGTTTTTATTGAATGCTGTAGCAAGGAGGTGGAACAATAAAGCTGAGGTGTAAAGCACTAAATAGGGCAAGAAGAGTTATGGATTGTCTTGCACAATCAAACCTCGTATCATTATTACATGGTGGATCCTCATTTCCCTCTGGTCTGAGAGGTTCTCATTTATCACAGCAATTCACAGAGCCATGGGTATAAAATATGAAAGTAAAGTAGACAACCAGCCTGTTGCAGTCTTTCCCCTGCCATTTGAATGTTTCTGCTCTGATTCTTGATTTCCACTGAGTACCAGATAAACATAGCTGTGGTAACTTAATTTAGGTTTTCACCTGCTTTCTGCACTCAGTATGCTCTTCCCCCCATGCTCATCCCATGATTCTGATCCCACTCATAATATGCTTTCAGTGCATTGTATCACAGAGGGGATTTCATCAGCTGACCCATCCTGGCAACCAGCATAGGCAGACAGCTACCTCCAAATCTACAATGTCAGCGTGCCAACCTGACCATCCTTGGGAACAGTGAAAACAGATACCTATACCCATCCTCGTAGAGGCAGAGAATCACTGTTGCAGGCACTAATTGCTCAGCCTGACAGGGAGAAGTCACTTCTTAATTTGGCTCTCCCATGCCAGAACATTACAAAGCCATATATCTGGCTGGAATAATCATCTCTGTTCCCGCTGATTTCCGTGTACTACACAATCCAGGAACTGTCCTATGAAATTCAATAGGGTTCGACAGAAGTTCAAGTTTTGTTAAAAACTTTTAGGATTTAAAAAAGAGATACTTGCTATAGTTTCTGAGGCATCCTCTAGAAAATTATACCCATGCTCTAGAGTTCTATCGGTTTCTATAGGCCACAGGGGAATAAATGGAGAGATGTTTTCCTCTGTTCTGCACAGGCTGTTACCATTTTGTGTTCCAGCAGACAAATACACTGTAGACTGTCCCATGGAGACCTTTCTTGCTCATTCTTGTCCCCATAATATTAAAGCAAGGAGATTTATACTGAAAGTATATGGTTACTGTCTGCATGTGAAAAAGCTTACTATTCACCTGCGTCACCTAGATGTAAAGGGAAATCATGCCTCACCAATCTACTAGAATTCTTTGAGGGGGTCAACAAGCATGTGGACAAAGGGGATTCAGTGGATATAGTCTACTTAGATTTTCAGAAAGCCTTTGACAAGATCCCTCATCAAAGGCTCTTAAGCAGCGATCTCAAACACAAATCACCATGAGGGCCACATGCAGACTAGTACATTGGCCCAAGGGCCGCATCACTGAAAGCTTCCATGAAGCCCTGCCCCTGCTCCGTAGGCCTCTTCCCACCCCTTCCCTGCCCCCATTCCAACCCCTTCCCCAAATCCCTGCCTCGGCCCCACCTCTTCTCCACCTCCTCCTCTGAGCGTGCTGCATCTCCGCTCCTCCCTCCTGGAAAGTCCTAAGCCCTGCCAAACAGCTGTTTGGTGGCAAAGCACTGGGAGGTAGGCAGAGGAGCAGGGGACGCAGCGCGCTGGGGTGGGGGGAAGGAAGAGCTGGGGGAGGAGAGTTTGGTGGGCTGCAGGAAATAACTCCGGGGGGGGGGAGGAGAGGAGGCAGGGGAGCTTGGAGGGCCGCAGAAAATAACTCCGTGGGCTGCATGAGGCCTGTGGGCTGCATGTTTGAGACCCCCTGCTCTTAAGCAAAGTAAGCTGTCATGGGATAAGAGGGAAGGTCCTCTCATGGATTGGTAACTGGTAAAAAGATAGGAAACAAAGAGTAGGAATAAATGGTCAGTTTTCAGAATGGAGAGAGGTAAATAGTCGTGTCCGCCAGGGGTCTAGACTGGGCCCAGTCATAGGCATGGGAAGTAGGGTGTGGGGGGTGCTGCAGCACACCCAGGTTTTATGCATGGTCCTGGCTGCATATGTGGGGTTCCAGCTGCTGCCCCCCAGCTACTGACCATGGACACAGGGTCCTGCATCATGGCTGCTGGCCCTGTGCCTGGGGGTCCCAGCTGTCAGCCCGCTCCTGGCTGCTGGCCCCACTCCCGCCCATGCACATGGCGTCCTGCATCCTGGCTGCTGGCCCTATGCCCGGCTCCTGGACGCGCATGCAGGGTCCCCGCTCCCAGCCACGCATGTGGGTCCTGGGTGCTGGCCCTGCTCCCGGCGCACACACGGGGTCCCAGCTGCCAGCATGTAGGGCTCTGCTACTGGCCCTGTGCCTGCCCTCAGCCGTGGCCCCAGCCTCAGCCCTTATCCTTGTCCCCCCTCCTGGAGACACGGCCCTTCTCCCAGCCTCAGCTCATGGGGTGGTGGGGTGGGGTTAGGGGGCGCACGAGGTAAAATGTTTGGGGAGAGTTTTGCTGGCTTTCAGCACCCCCACTATAAAAAGTGTTCCAGCGCCACTGGGCCCAGTCCTATTCAACATATTTATAAATGATCTGGAAAAAAGGAGTAAACAGTGAGGTGGCAAAATTTGGAGATGATACAAAAATCCTCAAGATAGTTAAGTCCCAGGCAGACTTGAAAGGATCTTTCAAAACTGGGTGACTGGGCAACAAAATGGCATATGAAATTCAGTGTTGATAAGTAAGTAATGCACACTGAGAAACATACTCCCAACTATACATATAAAATGATGGGATCTAAATTGGCTGTTACCACTCAAGAAAGAGATCTTGAAGTCATCGTGGATAGTTCTCTGAAAACATCCACTCAACGTGCAGAGGCAGTCAAAAAAGCAAAGAGAATGTTGGGAAGCATTAAGAAAGGGATACCTAATAAGACAGAAAATATCATATTGCCTCTATATAAATCCATGCTATGCCCACATCTTGAATATTGCATGCAGATGTGGTCGCCCAATCTCAAAAAAGATATATTGGAATTGGAAAGGGCAACAAAAATGATTAGGGGTATGGAACGGCTGCCAAATGAGGAGAGACTGGGACTTTGCAGCTGGGTAAAGAGACAACTAAGGGGGACTATGTTAAAGTTCTGTAAGATCATGACTGGTATGGAGAAAGTAAATAAGGACGTGTTATTTACTCCTTCTCAGAACACAAGAACTAAGGGTCACCAAATGAAATTAATAGGCAGCAGGTTTAAAACAAACAAAAGGAAGTATTTCTTCACATAATGCACAGTCAACCTATGGAACTCTTTGCTAGAGGATGTTGTGAAGGCCAATACTATAACAGGGTTCAAAAAAGAACTAGATAAGTTTATGGAGGATAGGTCCATCAATGGCTATTAGCCAGGATAGAGAGGGATGGTGTCCCTAGTCTCTGTTTGCCAGAAGCTGGGAATGGGCGACAGGGGATGGATCACTTGGTGATTACCTGTTCTACTCATTCCCTCTGGCATTGGCCACTGTCAGAAGACAGGATACTGGGCAAGATGGACCTTTGGTCTGACCCAGTATGGCTGTTCTTATGCACCAGTTGGTACAGGATGTGTTGCACAGAAGTACAAGTACATTGAAGCTAATTGTGTGAAAATATTTATGGTGTACTGAATCAAGCAAAAGCCATCTGCTCATTAAGAATCCTGCTGTCATCGACAGCATCCTAATAAGCTGTAACCCAGACCTATTGAACAAGTATTACTTACAGCACTCGAAGAGACTTGAGTCCATTAAATGCATGGGCTGGAATACACCGGAGTCTGTTGTAGCTCAGGATCCTAGGAGAATCAGAAAATGCAGTTACAGTATTATATGTTTCTTTGGTTATTTTGCTACTAATTTACTTAAGAAGCAACATGGAAAGCCATCAGTTTACATAACAAGAGAGATACTCGTTGTTTAATGCAACTGATTTTGTACTGAACAACAATTAAAACTGATGCCGGAACCACTGATTACTTACAGCGTTGATAGCTGAGTCATGTTGATGAAGGTGTAATTGGCCAATATGCTGATGCTGTTGTTGCTCAAGTCACTAAAGAAATACACACAGCAGATACATCATTTATATGAATGACTTTAAAAACAAGTCATTTTTAAATGTTAAAACGGACTCAAGCAGCAAACTAAGCATTTTCAAAGCTAGCTATTATCAATTGCCATCGTCTCTTATAATCAGCCTTGGAAGAATCCCTCAGCAAGGCACATCTGAGTATTTCTCTATGAGACTCTCAAGCATCTTCTAGGGCACATTTTCAGTGCATTGCAACATAGAAGCAATAGATGTAAAAGAAATTTCTGGACAGGTGAGGCAGTCATAGGCGCACAATGAATTTATCACATGGATCTGCAACTTGTCACATTGATATCTCCTCCACAGGTAGCGTGTATGTATTTTGTATACACATACACATGCAATTACTGCAGAGTACTAGGGTGAACAAAGTCTGATTGATGGGATCTATTTTGAACCTACAGTTACGACAACTCCACTTCTTCTACATCAAAAAACGAAAAGGCTTTGTTAGGTGCCTTCATTTTCCCAGTGCTATAATATCATAAGCAATGGTTTAACCATAAGAAATTGATGTCTGCCTTTTAAGCCTACCAGCGTTGTACGGGTAAATCTGCCACACCCAACTACAGTCACATAGTACATAATAGTTTTACAAACACTTAAAGGAAACAATTGCTGACATGCTAGGCACTCAGAAATGAGTTCCCAATGACAGTTCCCCATATTCCGCTCAAGACACACAGAGGAAAGAATCATCTAATTTTGCTGGCATTAAAACCATGCATTTCTTACATCAGTGTCAAGTGTCTGAAGGTCAACAGCTCCTTGGGCACAGCTGTTAAATGGTTTCCTTCCAGATATCTGAAAAAGAGTCACATTTGGATGATTAGGCACACACGTTAATATGAACTTTAGCCAGGTCAGGCTGCGTCCCTTGTATTTTTGGGGAAATGCAGGATCTATTAGAACTTTAAAGTAGTAACTAGGGATGGAATCTTTGAATCATCACAGCTTTGAAACTATACTAAAACACCACTAGAATTTATTTGCTTCACAAATCCATAGTATCCAGTGCAAAGCACCATAGTAGCTTGTTGGTGGTTTTGCTCAGAAATGTGAAGTGAGTATAGCAAGAACCCTTGACCTGCAGCTCAAATAAAAGCTCATTTAGCTCTTCATAGAAGACTCTTATAGAAAGAGAAAAAAATCACACATGGTGTGCTCTTGGTATAAGGTTATATTTAATTAAAGTTTTTACAAGCAACTCTAAATGCTAATTTACCCCATTAGAACAATTTCTGCCCTCTGACTGCAAACAGCTTGTACAGACAGTATTTAAATAAACCCTTATCTAGTATGTTGCATCCCTTGATATTTGTACATCAGAACCTCACTTATTCCAACAGGGCCAACCCAAACATCTGATTATTTTCGAAAAGTTTCATTGCAGCAATCTCCTATCTGAGACTTCTTTTTTTATTATTATTTTTACAATCTACAGTAATACAGGGGGAGATTTTCAAAAACACAAGTCATGGTTGATTAACTCCCATTTGTACTCCGCAAAATCTCTCCTACATTCAGCAGGTATACTTAACACAATCGACTGTATTTCCAGGCTAGGTATGCACTGCAGCACCATTGAAAAAAATTAGTTTTGTCTTTAAAAAAAATACATGTTGTTCACAGGAATTCACTCTGCAGAGCAAGAAATCGCCTTTAACACAGGAGGAATTTTAAATGGCCAGGAGTATATATCAACATAAATATTGTCTGTTTAAGACCAAATACATGACAACAAGTTTTTAGCCCTGGAAGGTTCTACCTATACCCGAGAACATGGTCAATCTTGGGCATGTAATTCTCCTTAACGTTCATGTACACAGAAATCCCCACATGTCAAGATGTGAAAACTATTCCCTAAGATTAAGTACTAAATGCACCAATCATTGAACAGGAGCTACCTGAATACACACAATACATGCTGGACTATAATGTTCTCTTCCAAAGTTATGACCACTTACTCCTTAAACACATTTCATTATTTAATGAAATATATAAAGATTGTAATAGCTCTGGGTTAATTACAAGTGTCCTTATACCAGAGACACTCAAATCATCACTTAATTTGAGTCTGAAAAAAACTTATTATAACTCCTAAAATTTTACTAGGATGTCCTCATTTAACAATGCTGGTTATGTATCTCCATTGCAAAGCATCAGAAATTACATATGCAATTATGTGGTTCACCTGTGCACACATGGATGTGGTATATAGGTGCTTATTCACCCACACATGTGCAAATTCAATTTGCACAAATACAAGCAGTAGCACATATGCAGCTGGGTGAAAAAGAACAGATCCTTTATGTCAATTTGTGGCGTCTCATAAAACCTCTCAATTTTAAATACATCCCTATTTAACACTATCAGGTCAAGGTAAGCCTGGTACGGTCAAAGTATTAAAAAGCAAAGAAAACGCAAGAGCGATTAATTATGGAAGTATTGCAAAATAGAGATATTAGGAATGGTGGTTAAGGATTTGAAAGTGCTTCCAATAGCTACCAGATGGCAATAGTATATAGTCTCACTTCAAGTGGGAAACAGTACATTTCATTTCATTTTGTTAACTGGGCTGTCAAAATCTATGGAGGGTCCTCGCACTCTACTGGTGGACCCTGTGGACCCATATTTAAGATCTGGATGGCTTGCTCCTGCACTCCTTACCCAAATAACCCTCACTGAGATGAAGAATGTAGAATCAGGCCCTTGAAAACCAAAACTGCTCTTCTAAATGAACTCTGTGGAAGTGGAGCAGGAAAATGGCTCTACAGCCTAAAGGTATTTCAGGCAGAAAGTGTAACATGGCTTCCCAGCATGTGTCTACACCTTCTCACTGCTGGGACTCTCGTATGGGAGACCTGTGGCTCAGATTATCAAATGTTTTTTTTATTTGTAAGAAAAACTGTTATGAGATTAAGACATAATTAAAAAAAGACCACTGAGCCAGATCATAGCCCTGACATCTACAAAGAAGGGATGGACATTCTGCACTGAAGGGGGGGCTTCTCTGGCACCCTCTTCTTGCACCCCATGAAGCCATGGAGGGTGCCCCAAGGTCCTGGGGCTGCAAGGAGGTTGTGATAGGGCAGATTGAGGTGGGGTACGTGCATTGTCCTCATTTTGGCTCTGGAGAAATTAGTCAAAAATAATATAGCTCTAGTTCTTTCTGCTTTCATTCCAATGTTTTGGGAACAGCTGTGGCCAGTGGGAGGCAATGGTAGAAAAGTTCCAATGGAACTGTACTTCCAGTGGGGAAAGGCCAGTACAGAACTGTAGGACTTAACATGACTTTGGCCCATGTGACTCCACAGGCATCTGCCAGTTTTCCGTGTAAATCCAGTGGCCTTTTCTATGAGGGGAACAAATCCAGCTTCCTCAGTACTATATACAGGGGGCGGGAGAAAAAGGCTCTCCTTCAGTCAATGCATGCAAAAATTTCATCCCTCTGAGGACCCTTTTGGTGGATTTCTCCATAGACAGACCTAGCTTATTGCAATCAATATGATGTCCTTCAAGGGTTATCAAGTATCACCCGGGAGTACATACACCCACACACAGTGGAGAATAAAACACAATGATTTTCCCAGAATCTGTGCCACGCACAATTTTTATTTTCTTTGGCAACAAACCTATTTGGTCTGCATTTAGAACAGCAAACAACAATAATTATAGTGACTAACATATTATAGGTTCCGTCTCCATGTAGGCTGCTACAGCACCAAAGAATTTTGTGCAAGCTATTTGTTCTAAAAGACTCTTGCTGCAAGTTGAGTTTTCGTCTGCATTACTTAAAAGTAAAGAGGCACATACAGAAAAGCTACTGCCATTTATTACAGAATATACTATTTATATCAACTCATGTTTTATTTTCTCTCATCTGTTTCAGTGTAATGCCTTCATACCCCATTTTCTGTTGTCTGAGCTCTGTTGTCTAAACTAAACAAACCCCAGGAAGAATTTCTCATATGATATTAGATGCTGGAGCCTAATAATAAAATGAAAAAATCCTCGGCTATCAAATGAATAGAAAGAAAAACTGACCTTTCCCTCCCCACTTATGAACTCCCCATGTGAACTGGAATCCTGATTTACATTTAGAGTAGATGGGGGAAATGACCCAAGTACTACTAGGATTAGATTAGAGAAAAGGGATCAAAACTTTTTTGCATTTTTATCCAAAGGCAAAATCCTCCCTAAATGCAAAACTTTCAAATAGATTGATCCTTCTATGCACAGACATCCCATGAACCAAGTGATGGTGTTGTACAGTGACCAGTTAACCCTTGAAAAGTAGTGAAGTAAATAAGCTACAATTCAGAGAGGGGCAAATCCTGCCTCCTCCCCCTCCCGCCCCCCCGACTTCAATGGGTGCAGAGGCCCATGAAGACAGTGGGTTGTTGGGAGCTTGTTGCTGGTGGTACTCATCACATGCACATGGTGGACCCAGCTCCACAAGAATGCCTCCTGCATCGAGAGAGATGTTAGTGTGGGCCAGGGCAAATAGATACATAGCTATATGATCCATCAGCCCTTTGCCCCACATGGAACGGGGTGCAACGGATACGTGTGTTATTTCAGATCTGACACCGAAAAACTGGGAAACTCTTACCTGTGGGAAAGGATTCCTCTTTCTTGACACTTTTTTCCCATGCACCAAACCCCTGGACTCTGGCTAAGTAAAGGATCCAGTATTTGCTCCAAAATGAGGAAATCAAAAGTAAGTCATGTGATAAACTTTAGAGGCTACTCAGGAATCCTTATTTAGGACAGTAGGTAGAATTCTTGCAATACAGTGATGAAACCTTCAGAATATATTTTTGTGGCATTTTCCATTTGTTTTGACATGAAATAGATGTAAATTTAAACAGCTTTTTTTGGCTAGAAAAGGTCTTCCCCCCTTTTTTCTTGGTATCTGGTGGGTGTTTAGGTGTAGGTTGTACTCTAATTCTACAGTTTTCTGACTGAGACAGGCACAAACCTTTGGGCCTCTGGAGTTGGACTGCTACAGCAGATCTCCTTTCAGAGAATATTCAGCTACAATATTCTCAACAATTTCCCGGTTGTCTTAGGGTATTAGCACAAAGGGTAATGTTTATGCCAATGGAACATTTTGTGAAAAGAACATAACAGCTTCCTAATAATTTTACTCTGAAAAATTAATGATTATACCATTATCATGCACAGCAGTTATTAGGGGTGCACAAAGCTTTCCTATTTAACTTTCTGCCGTATTATACAAAGGATGGTGACATTTTCTAGAAAAAGAATTTTTTTAAAGCCCATTTAAGTTGAGTTAATTTGAAACAACCACAATTTTTCACAATATAATGATATAATGGGAGACATGTTGATTTGAGTTGCTGCATTTGAAAAAGCACCACCATTTACACAGGACCAAACTTGATTGGATTCCACATCATACCACATGGTGGAACTTTATTCTCATGACATTTACACAGAGCTAATCTAATACAGTAGCTACGGCCCATTCAAAGTCATGCACTTAAACCTAAGCCTAAGTATTTCAGTGAATTCAACGTTCATTGAACAATAATGTCTTTCCTTAGTGGCTATCCCCCATCTGAGAGGAGAACCTGTTTCTAGGTAGAGCAGCCTGTCTTGTAGCTTGGGCGGTAAAAGCTTTTGTTGCTGAAGATCCTAGCTTCTATCCTCACTGATGATTACGAGACAGAGGACATCATAGTGCCGCATTTATAGAAAAATTTACTATCAAAATAATACAGAGAAGAGATTTTGTTTTCATTTCTTTCTTAGCCAAAGAAGCAAAACACAGAATAAATTCATTCACTTGACCTTTAGTAGACAAAGAAACTTTGGTATGAACCAAAAAAATGCACTTTTAAATTTATCTCCCACATTAAACTATCCACAGATTAGGTTAATAGATTCCAAGGCTAGAAGGGTCCACTGTGATTATCTAGTATGAACTTCTGTATAGCACAGGCCATAGAACTTCTCCAAAATAATTCCTAGAGTAGCTCCTTTAGAAAACCATCCAACCTTGATTTAAAAATTGCTAGGGATGGAGAATCCGACATGACTGTTGGTAAATTGTTCCAATGCTTTACCACGCACTGTTAAAAATTTACATTTTGTTTCCTGTCTGAATTTGTCTGGCTTCAACTTCTAGACACTGGATCAGGTAATACTTTTTTCTGTTAGACTAAAGAGCTCATTATTAAATATTTGTTCCCCATGTAGCTTCTTATAGACTGTGATCAAGTCATCCCTTAACCTTCTCTTTGTTAAACTAAATAGATTGAACTCCCTGAGTCTAACATTAAAAGGCAGGCTTTCTAATCCTTTAATCATTCTCAAATCTCTTCTTTGAACCACCTCCAATTTTCAACCTGAGTGTAAATCAGCTGCCTTAATGTAGGAAAACTGTCTGGTGGCCAAATTAATATCTTTAGATTCCTAATGCTTTTAGATGCTGTAGCTCTGTAGTTTTAGATTTAAATATTTGGGCTCAATTCACCCTCACCTTAATTTCACTGCGTACAGCATCACACCATTGATGGAGCTGGTCCAATAGGTACACTTAAAATTCCTATTAAGTTTTATCCATCGTTCTGATAATAAATTAATATCTGCCACTTCTCTGATGCAAAATAAAAAGTAAAGTGCAATCATATATAAGCCACCTGAAAAGGTTTTTCCAACCCTGCAGTTCCTAATACAAATCTGTCAAGTAAGGATTTAAGCCCAGGTCCTCAAAGGTATTTAGGTTCCTAACTCCCACTGATTTCAATAGGAGTTAGGCACCTAAATACCTTTGAAGATCTTGGTCTTAGGAACTCTAAGAAGGTGCCAATTTACCTTCATTTTGTGAGTACCTATTTTATAAATAGGATAATATGGATAATTAAGCATTCGTACAGCAACTTCATCCTGTAATCTCAAAGAGCGTTACAAACAGGTTAGGGCATACTGAGTTAGGTGCTGTATAAACATATTGTAAGAGAAATTTATCCCCCTGAATCTTACAAACTATATTAACAAAATCTACTCCCAGACAAAGGGATAGGAGAGAAGTGATGCTATTTTACAGGAGGGAAATTAAGGCACAGGGAGTAAGAGACTGGCCCCAGGCCACACAGCAGTGTGTAAACTACAAGGCCATCCTCTCAAAAATTACGTAAGGACATTTCAGTCCTCTTTCCTAGCAGAAAGGACAAGCCCAGAATCAAACAGCAAATCAGGGAGAACAAGGAGGGACTAAACTCTTGACTTCCAGACCTGTGCTCTAACCACTACAACATACACTACCTCATAATGACTTCACCAGAGGAGATGAAAAGACTCAGGATTTTGGTAATGCGATATAGAAACTTTCCCCTCTAGGTTGCTCTTGTGAATCTAGGTGGGTCAGTAACAAAGTTGTTACTATCAAATGTGTATTAGAGCCTCAGAAAAAAGAGATTAATGTTCTCATAAATAACTCCCCGCCACGTAGCAATAAAAGTTGCTCAACTCCTTTCTGGTAATCTTAGAGAGATCAAAGACTGCATGCCTCTTCCCCTAAAGATGGCCTTTCTCCCGCTCATGGTTGTGGCACATGGGCATGCCTTGAAGTGCTGCTGCATGCACTGTACTTGCTTTGAAAATAGAGAGAGCACCTCAGACTCCAAGAATTCCCTCCAGCACCTTTCACAGGCACTAACTTTACATAAAAAAACAAAAATAAAAGTGAGGCATTTAAAATGACAGCTGCTCGTTTTCTGACCTGTCAATTTTTCATACCGGTGAACACTTGGATTTGAGGCGATACCACTACCACAAGGCGGCATGTAATACTTTGAATCTCTCATAATTTTTTGTATGATATGGCCTGCTTGGCCATAAAGGCAAGTCCACTGGAGCATTCTGTGCTAAGAGAGGAAGGCAAAAGGAAAATACAGTTCTCAGACAGGAACTAAAGAGGCCTAGGGAAGGACAGGAAAAACTATTGTAATTTGCAAAAAGAACAGGAGTGCTTGTGGCACCTTAGAGACTAATAAATTTATCTGAGCATAAGCTTTCATGGGCTACAGCCCACTTCATCAGATGCATGCAGTGGAAAATAGAGTAGGACGATTTTATATACACAGAGAACATGAAACAATGGGTGTTACCATACACACTGTAACAAGAGTGATCAATTAAGGTGAGCTATTACCAGCAGGAGAGAAAAAAAAACCTTTTGTAGTGATAATCAAGATGGGCCATTTCCAGCAGTTGACAAGAATGTCTGAGGAACAGTAGGGGGGAAAAATAAACATGGGGAAATAGTTTTACTTTGTGTAATGACACATCACTCCCAGTCTTTATTCAAGCCTAATTTAATGGTGCAAACAGATGGACATCATACCAAAAGGACTGAAGGTAAAAAATCAATTACAATCTACATACCACACAGACTATGCTGACAGATTGTGCCACACACTCTCAAAGAAACTGCGGAACCACCTGATCAACATCCTATACAGCAAACAGGGAAAGATTAAGAATGAGCTCTCAAAACTGGATACTCTCATAAAAAAACAACCTTCCACCAAAATTCCTCGTGGCTGGACTTTACAAAAACTAGACAAGCCATTTACAACACACACTTTGCTTCTCTACGAAAGAAAAAGGACACTAAACTATCTAATCTACTACATGCCACAAGGGGTCACAACAGTGGTTCCCTTAACCCAACCAGCAATATTGTTAATCTATCCAGCTATACTCTTAGCCCCGCAGACGAATCTGTCCTACCTCGGGGCCTCTCCTTCTGCCCCTCCACCCCCACGAACATGATACAGTTCTGTGGTGACCTAGAAACTTATTTTCGATGTCTCCGACTCAAGGAATATTTCCAACACACCTCTGAACAGCATACTAACCCACAGAGACCTTCCTACCAACACTACAAAAGGAAAGATTCTGGGTGGACTCCTCCTGAAGGTCGAAACAACAAACTGGACTTCTACATACGGTGCTTCCGCCGACGTGCATGGGCTGAAATTGTGGAAAAGCAGCACCACTTGCCCCATAACCTCAGCCGTGTGGAACACAATGCCATCCACAGCCTTAGAAACAACTCTGACATCATAATCAAAAAGGCTGACAAATGAGGTGCTGTCATCATCATGAATAGGTCGGAATATGAACAAGAGGCTGCTACCACATTCTACAAGCCATTACCTTCTGATCCCACTGAGGGTTACCAAAAGAAACTACACCTTCTGCTCAAGAAACTCCCTGAAAAAGCACAAGAGCAAATCCGCACAGACACATCCCTAGAATCCCGAGCAGTGGTATTCTATCTGCTACCCAAGATCCATAAACCTGGAAATCCTGAATGCCCCATCATCTCAGGCATTGGCACACTGACAGCAGGATTGTCTGGCTCCGTAGACTCCCTCCTCAGGCCCTATGCGACCAGCACTCCTAGCTATCTTCGAGACACCACTGACTTCCTGAGGAAACTATAATCCATCGGTGATCTTCCTGAAGACACCATCCTAGCCACTATGGATGTAGAAGCCTCCTACACCAACATTCCACACAAAGATGGATTACAAGCCATCAGGAACAGTATCCCTGATAATGTCACGGCAAATCTGGTGGCTGAACTTTGTGACTTTGTCCTCACCCATAACTATTTCACATTTGGGGACAATGTATACCTTCAAATCAGCGGCACTGCTATGGGTACCCGCATGGCCATACAGTATGCCAACATTTTTATGGCTGACTTAGAACAACACTTCCTCAGCTCTCGTCCCCTAATGCCCCTACTCTACTTGCGCTACATTGATGACATCTTCATCATCTGGACCCACGGAAAAGAAGCTCTTGGGGAATTCCACCATGATTTCAACAATTTCCATCCCACCATCAACCTCAGCCTGGACCAGTCCACACAAGAGATCCACTTCCTGGACACTACAGTGCTAATAAGCAATGGTCACATAAACACCACCCTATACCGGAAACCTACTGACCGCTATGCTTACCTACCTGCCTCCAGCTTTCATCCAGACCACACCACACGATCCATTGTCTACAGCCAAGCTCTATGATACAACCACATTTGCTCCAACCCCTCAGACAGAGACAAACACCTACAAGATCTCTATCAAGCATTCTTACAACTACAATACCCACCTGCTGAAGTGAAGAAACAGACTGACAGGGCCAGAAGAGTACCCAGAAGTCACCTACTACAGGACAGGCCCAACAAAGAAAGTAACCGAACACCACTAGCCGTCATCTTCAGCCCCCAACTAAAACCTCTCCAGTGCATCATCAAGGATCTACAACCTATCCTGAAGGACGACCCATCACTCTCACAGATCTTGGGAGACAGGTCAGTCCTTGCTTACGGACAGCCCCCCAACCTGAAGCAAATACTCACCAGCACCCACACAACAAAAAACACTAAACCAGGAACCTATCCTTGCAACAAAGCCCGTTGCCAACTGTGTCCACATATCTATTTAGGGGACACCATCATAGGGCCTAATCACATCAGCCACACTATCAGAGGCTCGTTCACCTGCACATCTACCAGTGTGATATATGCCATCATGTGCCATCAATGTCCCTCTGCCATGTACATTGGCCAAACCGGACAGTCTCTACGTAAAAGACTAAATGGACAAAAATCAGATGTCAAAAATTATAACATTCAAAAACCAGTCGGAGAACACTTCAATCTCTCTGGTCACTCGATTACAGACCTAAAAGTGGCAATTCTTCAACAAAAAAATTTCAAAAACAGACTCCAACGATAGACTGCTGAATTGGAATTAATTTGCAAACTGGACACCATTAACTTAGGCTTGAATAGAGACTGGGAGTGGATGTATCATTACACAAAGTAAAACTATTTCCCCATGTGTATCCCTTCCCCCGCTGTTCCTCAGACATTCTTGTCAACTGCTGGAAATGGCCCATCTTGATTATCACTACAAAAGGGTTTTTTTCTCTCCTGCTGGTAATAGCTCACCTTAAGTGATGACTCTTGTTACAGGGTGTATGGTAACACCCATTGTTTCATGTTCTCTGTGTATATAAAATCGTCCTACTCTATTTTCCACTGCAAGCATCCGATGAAGTGAGCTGTAGCCCACGAAACCTTATGCTCAAATAAATTTGTTAGTTTCTAAGGTGCCACAAATACTCCTGTTCTTTTTGTCGATCCAGGCTAACACAGCTGCTACTCTGAAACCTACTGTAATTTGGAGATTTAAAAAAAAACATTTAAGATAAAAATTAGGAGTTGCTTGGCAATGCTACATCTAAGTTCTACAATTAAGTTAGGGTCAAAACATTTTTGATGGGATGTTCAGAACATTGTTTGAAATCAAGGCAACTTTCTTTAACCAGAAAAGATAGTCTGGCAGAAAGTGAGGGAGTGAAGTATGAAACATACTAGGAAATTTCAGATTTTAATGACTTGAAAAAGTCTGGGGTTTCAGTTCACTTCACCAAGAAGACTGGGGCATTTGCAAAATTTGGATTCAGATCTAGGTTTAGGCTTGAGTTCTGAACTCTCTGAAGTATGAGCAGGGTTTTATTTTGGGCTCATCTCTGCTAAAATTGCTATTTAAAAATGGCATGTAGAAAATATGGTTTTGTTTAAAAGCCAGTAATGAGGGCTCCCAAGCTAATGTTCTCTATCATGCTCTGTTAGTGTTAAAATCAGCTTTCTAAAGACTGGAAGACTTTAATACCTCTCAAAAGGCCATTTTATAACTATTGATCTATTTCCTGTTTTTTAAATGGTCAGATTTGAAATACCGATTTAAATTCTCTATTTTGGCTATAGCTAAGAATACCCTATTCTAGAATAATTCAAGCTCTCTCAGTGTGAAAGAAATTTCCATTTGCAGTATATTAAGCAGACTGCAAACTCTTTCCTGACTGAAGCAGCCCCAAAACCAAGTCTGCCTCAGCTTGCAGCTAAATTGTTTCTCTCCTTTTATTATTAAAAAGAAAATTCACCTAATTGTGTGTTAACTGTTAGTGCACAAATAGTGCTGACTGCCAGGAAAGCACAGACATTGGCATCCACAAACAGACATTTCTATCAGATATTCCACTTCAGGGTTATCACATTGATTAGCAAATATGATGCAGACAGTAATGTAGCAGCACTGGGAAATGGCACACAGCATGCTAGTAAGTCTACATTAATCTCAGCTGACTCCTTAGAGTAAATTTGCTATATTCACTTGATTGCATGTACATTACTCAAAATTAATGTCAATGTTGAATGAACAGTACTATACTGAAAACTCCTGCTGGTACTTACTCTAGGCCACCATTACAAACTGGGTGTTATCCCAGTCTCACTGGTTAAAGTAGAGCAAAACAGGATGGAGAGCTTGCCCATTTTGGTGATGGTCATTGTACGGCTTGATGTAAAACAGGCATATGGGAGAGCGTGGTTTAACTTGTGGTGTCAGGTAACAGCACAAGAAAACAGTGGGGACAGGAGGAGGAAGAAGGGCTCATAGTCAGTCAAGCAAAAGTGAGTTTGTGTGTGTGCATAGAGCACTTGGAGCTGTGCCAGGACTTATTCCTTGAGCTCCTTACCCCTGTTCCTGTTATCTTTGTATGACTGACCAGGACAGAGAATGGACACTATTAAAAAACAAATCAAACTGTAAAGCCTGGGCAGGATGCAAGGGACCAGTCCTTGGAAAACTGAAATATGCAATGCAATGTCCAACATGGTAGATGAAGACACTTCAAAAAGATTCTTAGCAAAATTATGCATTTGTGTTTCCCCCGAACAGTAGGGTTTCTCTTGGAGTATGATACTGATGGGCTGCCTTCTATCATTTATTAGGAACAGTTGCATTTCTGACTTGTGTCCAGGATGCCTAAAGAATAGGTACAATTGATGTGGCAAGACAACTCTCACAGTATCTAGATGCCTTTGATCTCACTGTCCCTTGTCAGTCTGAGTATAAGTCAGGGAGAGGCTGAGGGACAGGGCATGAGGGAGGGGGCTAATGGGCACTGCGGAAAGAGACCAGGTGACGATCAGAGAGGGAGAATTGAGCAACAGAGAGGTCAGAGAGAGAAGTGCTTGGTGAAGATGAAGTCAAATGAATGGCTCTTTTAGCGAGTGAGAGTTGAACCAGATCTGCAGGTAGAATGGAGAGGTGAGGGTGGGGAAATGCACAGCTAAGCGGTTGGATGGGTCATCAACATGGAAGCTGATGTTGCCAAAGAAGAGAATGGGAGATTGTGAGGAAAGGAAGAGAGAGTATGAGACAGGAATACATTAAACATTTTATATATATGCATAGCAATACAAATAAAAAAAGACACTAAAAAAGTTGATGTACATCTGCGTTTTCATACCACCCCCAATACTGTTCTATCCAAGTACTTAGGGTCACCATAGTATTATGAGTCCAGAGACAACATGATTGATGTATATTTAATCTAAAACTAGACTATGCTCATTATAATAACATAAGTAACTCCAATGTTTTCTCCTTGAAGCAAATCCGTGCTATTTCCCATAGCACGAATAGCAGCAGCTGGATACTGTCAGGCCTTTATTAGATATGGCCAGGCCTTTACTTCAGATTACTGCTCCTTTAAAAACAAAACAAAACAAAACTCAAGTATTGGGGTACTGCATGGAAAGCATGCTTGGGAAAGTTGCTTCAGACAAAAAAAAAAGCTTTTTTAAGGCACTGATGTGGAGGGAAGTTAGGCTGTATACTGGATCAGTATGCTACTATTTTACTTCTGACAGCAGGACTAGAAATCTGAGTAAACTCAAAGGACAAGTCTTCCCTTCAGAACTGTGCACAGAGCAAAGGAAGCCCATGTATGTACTGGCTAACAATACCAGTACCATAAGGAAGGGCAGTAAGAGATACTGAATGGCATCCTCCTGCTCCACAGGTTTCCTAGGAAACCTGTGGAAAGCTTGTTCATAGGGGTAGGTTTTTGAAAGGCGTTGGGTGGCTGGGGAATGGCAACTGATTGTGATATCTTCCCTATTAAAAGCCCAAGAGATTTACACCGCAGGCTATACCTGACCTTGCCTGACAAGCATTATCTTGTACAGAACCTTTCACCGCAACGTGAAGACCCTTATTCCAAAGGAAGGCTTGGGACCAACTACAGGGAGGTGTCCTTTGGCAGCATGGCTCCAAATGTCAAGGAAAGAATGGGCTTCTGGGTATTGTCTTCCATTTTATACCTTCCCCCAAATCTGTCCATGTGCTGTATGGCCCTTGGTCCAATCTGTGATCCCATAATAGAACTACCGTCCTTTTGAGGGCAGTCCTTTCACTCCTTCCCCAGTTAATAATTTGTCAAAAACTTGGAGTTGATAAGACTTGTGGCGTTACACATGCCTCATGCAGATTTGACCCTACCTGTATAATTCCAGATTTCTGCACATCACAGAACCAGGCCATTTACTGGGACTTAATATGACTGGCAATCTCTACATTTAGAGACACTGGAATAGCAGGATGGAAGTGTGTTGGCAAAACAATACGGGGAAAACTTGTACAGCACCTGTCTGCACTATGCCTAGCTCTGGATAGTTCTATTAACCCCTGGTTTTGAGACTTCAATTAACTTACAAATTATAAAGTAGACCTTCTAGAAGGTATTTCATATGTAAAAAGAATAAAAGCAATAAAGTTAACAGTAATTGCTTTACTGTGGGGACTTGATTCAAGGTGCCCTTTCTTAAAGTTGACATTAAGGGCACCAAGACACAGTTTCTATGTTCAGCATGCTTCTGAGTCTCTATAGTCAATCCAGAATGGAAACCCAAGAGGAAAATTGGAGAGGTGGAGAGCCTTGGTTTCCAATCTGCCATCATTGTAATAACACCAGTGCTGATGCTCTACTTAGCCTTTTCCACTGAAGTAGGATATGATGAAATTCTACCCTCTGCATAATGAAATTCTCTGTCCCCTTGTCAGAGGAATATTCATTTCAGCACTTTGTTATTTAGTACCTGTTGCAGTTAGAAATTTCCTGTTGTAGAGGTATTTTGGAGTTTTATATGCAACACTAATTTACTGGCTTGGTAAGCTGTATGGCCGTGTTCTTTTATTAAAATGTGGTGTATAAAGTACGTTACATTTTAATAAAAAGCATTTCAGCTGACAGCTTGTTATAGAAGTTGCCATTCTAACATGGAAAATGGAAGTTTATAAATGCAAGACTCCACAGCATTCATCAAAATTCCACTAAAATATTCCCCTTTGTTACTTGGAACACCACATCAGACCTCTCCCAGAGAAAGAGCCATGAACCATCAGGAAAATTAATGCGAAATCCTTGCCTCAGTCATCACCAAGGGCTCTGTGCACAGTGACACAAGTACTATTCTAAGGCATGGTGTAAGGGGCAGGATACAGGCACCCTGCATGAGGGGAAACATTGCTCTCCAGGGCTTGCTCACAGGAAACCAGCATGTAGTTTGTCTGAGAATGGAGGTAAGCTGGGGGAGAAACTGGTCATTTCTCCCTTCTGGGAGGTCAGCACCTGCTGAAATGGTAGGCAAGTACTCAGTCTTTTGGGGAGTGCTGGAGTATGAGTGGCTGCAGTGGTAGCCATGGAGAGGGGCCACTGTCACTCTGGCTGAGGAGGTCGAGTATTCCCTTCTTACACAGACCATTGTGGATCTTCTGTATATATAGACTAGCTACTCAAAAGCCATGCAGTTTGAAGATTGGATCTTGAACCTGTCATAGGAAGAGGTTACTTAAATAATTGGCACCACTTGCCAAAGAATAATCACTCCCTAGCAGTATACAGCGCCTTCAAGGACTCAGGATGTATCCTGTGATTTGTTGAATATAGACCAGCAAATGGGTCTGACACATCCTTATATCACATAGCAATGCTTTGGTGAGAGGTAAAAATATCACCTTCACGGGTTAACTCTAAAATCTAGTTTTCCTGCAAGTTACTGAAATCTGCTGGAGAGTCTCCTGGGTTCCATTTCTTTCTTCCAAATCTACCATCTTGCTATAGAAACAGAGACTGGAAGACATTTGTTTCATAGTCCTATTAAACCTGCTGGGGTTCTCCTGTTTCTGCCAGAGCAGGTAATGAATATGTTGTGGTTTAAAGCAGTAGTTGATGCTATTAGAGAAACACGGACAGTTTAGAAATGTCTGAGCTACGGAAGTCAAAACTTACTAGTTTAAAAAAATCTGTTAAATTTTAACTGTCCTCAATATATGACAGGGACATGGTGGGAGGCACAGAAGAATCTATAATTGGTAATAGAAAAGGAAAATCTTCAGGCAGCTTTTACCCCTGAAATACAGTTTTAAAAAGCCTTTAAATCTAAAACTTTTGGAATTCTGACAGATAACTAGGTCCTAGATGATACAAGGTTTTCTAGAACATAACCAACATCTGGACTTGGACCTAGAAGCAAAGAGGAAGCTTGTGAGCTTGATTACATTATTTGCATTTCAGACCTGTCATGCTTTGAATCAAAAGATCGCACACCTTTTGCTTCAGGAACTGATGTCAAGGAAAATCTGCCTGGCTTTGTTTGTACTGACAAATGGGAAGCTCAGCTCAGGTTGGCTGAAAGAATCAGCAAGTGACAAAATCAGCTGAGAAGGATTCAGGATTTTGCTTCCAAAACATACAAAATTGAAAGCATGCAAAAAGAGGTGTCGTTTGGAATTAGTTCCATTGCTAAATTTTTGGATTCAAAACACAACACCAAACTAGAAGGTTGCAAATTCAAGTAGATTAGACTGTTCAGTTCTATGCAGCTGTACTTGTAATATCACAGACTGCTACTTTCAGTTGCAAAGGACGACTAAAGGACATAGCAAACTGCAGGAATTTGTGATATTGCTGTCACAATAGGAATGAAGTTAACTCATGTCACTGGTGTATAGCATATAAAATATTATTACACTCATTATAGCAATCCTGAACATAAAAACATCAGTGTTGCACAGTTATATGGAA
Source organism: Lepidochelys kempii (assembly GCF_965140285.1). Lineage (NCBI taxonomy): Eukaryota > Metazoa > Chordata > Testudines > Cheloniidae > Lepidochelys > Lepidochelys kempii. The sequence goes on from NC_136387.1 coordinate 29,884,055, forward strand.
CTGAAGTGATACCTGTAATTCCCCATTGACTACAAATCACGCTCGAGGGAAGTGCTGGAGCTCCAGCATGATGAGGGCAGAATCTATCCTGCAGAAACTTTACGATTGGTGATGACACATTAAAAGGATAAGAATCAACTTGACTTTTAGATGAAAGCATATTACTACTCTGTGAACTGAGCAAATTTGACGAGAAATCATTGGCACACGTTAAACATGTACTCTTTCACTTCTCCAGTTAGAGTCACTTTTTTACACCAGACACCACACACACTCGCTATGGATTTTTCTGCACTGGAACACTCACAAAAGTTAAGCTTATTCAAGTAAAGCTGTGAAGTTAACGTGCATAATTTAGAAGTGCATTAAACCCTTGTGTGGACACTCTCTTTCCGAAGTAAAGTGGCTTTATTTTGCTGTTGCTTAATCCTCACTAAAAGACACCTATGGAAGGTGTCGCATAATGTTTGAGAAAAAAGACAACACACGTACGGCTTGTGCAGCAGCACTGCAAATTTCCCTCCACTGAACAGCAGGGGCTAACGCTAAGAGTGAAACTGTAATGCCTGTTATATTCCTGGTCTCCCCTGTGTCTAACAATAATAGTGCTAATTAGCATAAATCAGATATGGTTCAGTAGGAAATGGACTAACTTCATTTACTCTCATCATACGGTAACCAACTACTTTCATATATAAACAATCATTAGCTGGTAACAACTTCCAGTAACTACTCAGCGGGGCTAGATTTCAATGTGTGACCCAGAGGTGAAAAACTCTATATTCCTACTACCAACCCTTCAAGCCATTCAATTTCTCCAGTATTATGTTTTCTTTCCATGGAAAGAACCAAAAACCAATGTAAATTCACAGCAAATGAAGGAAGCTAGAATGGCTCCCTCAACTCAGGCACATTCACTTTACAATGTAATCTAATTACCCCTGTTATTTTAGACATTTCATGAGAAGAGAAAAGAAAAGAATCCACTGTTTGTTTTCCCTGCTGTTTCTTTTGAAAAATGTCATGCAGTGGGATAATTAGCCCACAGATGCGTATGTAGGGAATATATTTTCCATAGCTCTTTCAAACTGTCTATTGTGAACTCAAGCTGCTGAAAATGCAAGATATATTATACAGTATTGATTTATTCATTTGTTCCCCACATATAGAATGAATAGAAACAAATACATGGCTTGCGTACAATTTAAAATGACATCTCCTCTCTGCGCAGAGTAACATAGGCAGTTACAGCCTACTCGGGCACAAGAAAAAGGCCACAACAATCAAAAAAGACAAGGAAAGTATCCAAGTACAAAGATTCATTCACTGAAGTCAATGGCAAACTTCCATGGACCTCAACTGGCACAGTACCCAGCGCCCTTTTCTTGTGAAAGGAGTAACATAAAATGTAACTTACAGCTCAGTCACATCCTTGGGGATGCCTTTGGGCAGGATGCGCAGCCCTTTGTTACTGCAGCGCACTACTGAGTCCACGCAAGTACATTGATCAGGACAACGAGGAGAGAGTAGACAGCTGCTTTCATCATTACCTGCAGAGAGAGAGAGAGAGAGAATGACCATGAGAGGATCCTGATATTTGGAAATCAACCATGCAGGCCAGGAGGGCTCACTTCAGAGGCAATTGCTCACATCTAATACAAAATAGGGACATCCATAAGTCTACAACAGTTGGGTTGTCAATTGATCCCTAATATTTAGTGTCTCTCCAACATCACATACTGGATCACTGATATCGGGGTGAAAAACTGCCCTGAAAAATGGTGGCAATTGTTTTAAAGGGAAAAGGAAACAAAGTTTTATCAAAAAGCTGGCTACAAATCTTCATCTATTAAATAGCCTCTCCCTGTCACCCCAACACATGCACCCTGTCTTAGCTTAAATGGAAAACTTTACCAGACTATTAGCCTTAATCTTACCTTGACATAAGATTACAAGGAATCTTTTTTTTTAAATAACTATCTAGCTTTATTTCATCATGATGTAAATCTTTCAATGTTAAGTGTCGACTTTTAATGTTGGCATGCCACTTCATTTATCACTTTAATTGAAAAGCCTCATTGTTGACAAGGATAACTAGGCAAAAAAGAAAAACACCCCAAGCTACATGCTCAGAATTGCTGGCAATGCATCTGTGCATGCATAAAAATATCTAATACTCCTAAAGTGGATTCAAAATTCCATAAACAACAGATTAAATCTCATAATTGAAGAACAACAGTGTTTGCATGGAAGAAACCAAGTCTTTGACGTTAAGAACATTAAAGCATGGATTTTCCCCAAAAACAACACGCTTCACAAAACATTAGGAAAATGAATACTCTAGTATCAAGATGCATATGGAAGGAAACAGTTAGTGAAACATACTCTAGATGATCATGATAGGAAGTATATAAATGTTTATGAATGCAAGCAGACTGAATGTACTGAACATTGAAATAATAAAGTTAAACCATATGACCATGTTTCCATTAGAAATTTTCATTTCTTTAAGACTGATACAAAGACTAATTGAGGCAGAGATGATTTTCCTTCTTTCATGGGTCTGCCAGGTGTATGCTTGAGCCTTCAAGTTTAAACAAGACTGGAAGCCCTACTAGAGGTCTGCAAAGTAATCCCAGCAACTTTCACTCCTGAGTGTGCATTTCCAAAAAGGGATGGTTTCCATTAAAAATGACAGAGAGAAAAAGAAGAAAGGGGAATGGGAAAATAATCCCATCATTACAAACCAACCTATGCCACCAAGATATGAATGTAACTAAGCTAAACTTTTACTGTAGCTCCTGGTCTCTCCTGCTCACTTCCCCTATTGTTTACTAAACTCACTCATTACTTGCTAATCCTGCAAATGCTTAAGCCCAAGAACAACTTTATGCACTTGGGTAGTCCCACTGAACCAAAGGAGATGAATGTACATTAGGTTACTCCACTCTCACCCTGCCCCCAAATCTTGCTTCACAGGGAGGTAGAGGCTGATGTGCACAGGGAGCAAAACCTCATCATATACTGTCCCCACACAGAGCAACTGAAGCATTTCTGCAAAGTCCCTTGGATCACAGACCGTCGTTTTGTTCTGTGTTCGTACAGCACCTAGCATGATCGGGTCCTGTTTCATGTCCAAGGCTCCTAGCAGTTACAATGATACAAACAACAGCAGCAGCAGCAGGAGGTCCTCCATAGCAGAGGAGGAAGGGTCAGAGTTTGCCCCTAAATGGCCACAGCCGTTCATTACACTTCACTGAATCTTTCTGATTGATTTCTAAATCTCTGATATTTCTATATTCCCATTATATTTCTACTGAAACGTCACAGCCCCAAGATCTAGTAGGTTCTCCAAGCAAGCCCCATTCCTACTGTCCTCAGGGGTTAAGGGAATGGGAGAAAAAGTCAGTAACTACACTGGCATCATTCTCAAGGAAAATTGCTTTGTTCGTCAAACTCCCTGGCAAGGAGCTGAATGCATTTGTTCAAGGGTGAAAAAAAGGTGTATCCTGAAAGAATTCAGAGAAACCAGTCTTAGCTGATTGCACAAGGAAGAACTCATATCTAGGCTTGGAGGGAGGGGGCCCGGAACATGGGAATCTATAGGAAGATGGGAAGAGTCAACTGAGACTACACCAAATACGAGCCCCAGGAGGATACAGGATGGGCTGAAGAGGATTACAAGGGAGAATAGGAATGGAAAGAACTTGCAGCCAGAGGGAACAGGGGATAGACTGGAGAATAGCACCATCACCAGGAAAAGGCAGGTCTATGTGATCGGGGACTCTTTACTGAGAAGAATAGACAGGCCTGTAACCAGAGCTGATCCAGAGAATAGGAGGGTGTCCTGTCTTCCTGGTGCTAAGATACGGGATGTAGACCTGAGGTTGAAAAGGATCCTAAAGGGATCGGGAAAGAATCCCCTAATTATCCTTCATGTGGGAACAAATGATATGGCTAGATTCTCACTGGAACGTATGAAGGGAGACTATGCTAAGCTGGGGAAGATGCTTAAGGAAATCGAGACTCAGGTGATCTTTAGTGGGATTCTGCCTGTTCCTAGAGAAAGGCAACAAAGGTGTGACAAGATTATGACTATCAACAGATGGCTTAGGCAGTGGTGCTATAAGGAGGGCTTTGGGATGTATGGCCACTGGGAGGCATTCATGGACAGAGGACAGTTCTCTCGGGATGGACTTCATCTGAGTAGGGAAGGAAATAGACTTCTAGGATGGAGGCTGGCACAACTGATTAAGAGAACTTTAAACTAGGAATTTGGGGGAGATGGTTGGGAGATGTCCAGGTAATCTCCACGCCGGATTTTAGCATTGAGAGGGAAGAAAACAAAGTAAGAAAGGATACAGCCGTGGGTAGGAGAATGTATATAAGGAGGAAGGGCAGTGTGCATACCAGTCTAATAGGTTATACTGGCTGTGGAATGACCGTGCCTAACAGGGTACAGCATGTGAGCGAGGCCAAACAGCAAAAATTAAGGTGTTTGTACACCAATGCGAGGAGCCTGGGTAACAAAAGGGAGGAGCTAGAGCTACTGGTGCAGGAAGTGAAACCAGATATTATAGGGGTAACAGAAACATGGTGGAATAGTCGTCATGACTGGAGTACAGGTATTGAAGGGTATGTGCTGTTTAGGAAAGACAGAAATAAAGGTAAAGGTGGTGGAGCAGCATTGTATATCAATGATGAGGCAGAATGTAAAGAAATAAGAAGCCATGGAACGGATAAGATAGAGTCCGTTTGGGCAAAAATTACATTGGGGAAGAAAACTACTAGAGCCTCCCCTGGGATAGTGCTTGGGGTGTGCTATAGACCGCTGGGATCTAATTTGGATACGGATAGAGCCCTCTTTAATGTTTTTAATGAAGTATGTACTAATAGAAACTGCATGACCATGGGAGACTTTAACTTCCCAGATATAGACTGGAGGACGAGTGCTAGTAATAATAATAGGGCTCAGATTTTCCTAGATGCGATATCTGATGGATTCCTTCATCAAGTAGTTGCTGAACCGACTAGAGGAGATGCCATTTTAGATTTGGTTTTGGTGAGTAGTGAGGACCTCATAGAAGAAATCGTTGTAGGGGACAATCTTGGTTCAAGTGACCATGAGCTAATTCAGTTCAAACTGAATGGAAGGATTAACAAAAATAAATCTGCAACTAGGGTTTTTGATTTAAAAAGGGCTGACTTTCAAAAATTAAGGAAATTAGTTTGGGAAGTGGATTGGACTGAAGAACTTATGGATCTAAAGGCAGAGGAGGCCTGGGATTACTTTAAATCAAAGCTGCAGAAGCTATCGGAAGCCTGCATCCCAAGAAAGGGGAAAAAATTCATAGGAAGGAGTTGTAGACCAAGCTGGATGAGCAATCATCTCAGAGAGGTGATTAAGAAAAAGCAGAAAGCATATAGGGAGTGGAAGATGGGAGGGATCAGCAAGGAAAGCCACCTTATTGAGGTCAGAACATGTAGGGATAAAGTGAGAAAGGCTAAAAGTCAAGTAGAGTTGGACCTTGCAAAAGGAATTAAAACCAATAGTAAAAGGTTCTATAGCCATATAAATAAGAAGAAAACAAAGAAAGAAGAAGTGGGACCGCTAAACACTGAGGATGGAGTGGAGATCAAGATAATCCAGGCATGGCCCAATATCTAAACAAATACTTTGCCTCAGTCTTTAATAAGGCTAAAGAGGATCTTAGGGATAATGGTAGCATGACAAATGGGAATGAGGATATGGAGGTAGATATTACCACATCTGAGGTAGAAGCGAAACTCGAACTGCTTAATGGGACTAAATTGGGGGGCAAGATAATCTTCATCCAAGAATATTAAAGGAATTGGCACATGAAATTGCAAGCCCATTAGCAAGAATTTTTAATGAATCTGTAAATTCAGGGGTTGTACCATATGATTGGAGAATTGCTAACACAGTTCCTATTTTTAAGAAAGGGAAAAATAGTGATCCGTGTAACTACAGGCCTGTTAGTTTGACATCTGTAGTATGCAAGGTCTTGGAAAAAATTTTGAAGGAGAAAGTAGTTAAGGACATTGAGGTCAGTGGTAAATGGGACAAAATACAGCATGGTTTTACAAAAGGTAGATTGTGCCAAACCAACCTGATCTCTTTCTTTGAGAAAGTAACAAATTTTTTTTAGATAAAGGAAATGCAGTGGATCTATTTTACCTAGATTTCAGTAAGGCGTTTGATATCGTGCCACATGGGGAATTATTAGTTAAATTGGAAAAGATGGGCATCAATATGAAAATTGAAAGGTGAATAAGGAATTGGTTAACAGGGAGACTACAGCGAGTCCTACTGCAGGCTGGAGGGAAGTTACCAGTGGAGTTCCTCAGGGATCGGTTTTGGGATTTATTTAATCTTTTTATTACTGACCTCAATAGCACAAAAAGTGGGAGTGTGCTAATAAAGTTTACAGATGATACAAAGCTGGGAGGTATTGCCAATTTAGAGAGAGACCAGGATATCATACAGGAAGATTTGGATGACCTTGTAAACTGGAGTAATAGGATGAAATTTAATAGTGAGAAGTGTAAGGTTATGCATTTAGGGATTAATAACAAGAATTTTAGTTATAAGCTGGGGACGCATCAATTAGAAGTAACGGAGGAGGAGAAGGACCTTGGAGTATTGGTTGATCATAGGATGACTATGAGCTGCCAATGTGATATGGCCGTGAAAAAAGCTAATGCGATCTTGGGATGCATCAGGCGAGGTATTTCCAGTAGAGATAAGGAGGTTTTAGTACCGTTATACAAGGCACTGGTGAGACCTCACCTGGAATACTGTGTGCAGTTCTGGTCTCCCATGTTTAAGAAGGATGAATTCAAACTGGAACAGGTACAGAGAAGGGCTACTAGGATGATCTGAGGAATGGAAAACCTGTCTTATGAAAGGAGACTCAAGGAGCTTGGCTTGTTTAGCCTAACTAAAAGAAGGTTGAGGGGAGATATGATTGCTCTATATAAATATATCACAGGGATAAATACTGGAGAGGGAGAGGAATTATTTAAGCTCAGTACCAATGTGGACACAAGAACAAATGGATATAAACTGGTCATTGGGAAGTTTAGACTTGAAATTAGATGAAGGTTTCTAACCATCAGAGGAGTCAAGTTTTGGAATAGCCTTCTAAGAGAAGCAGTGGGGGCAAAAGACCTATCTGGCTTTAAGATTAGACTCAATAAATTTATGGAGGAGATGGTATGATGGGATAACATGATTTTGGCAATTAATTGATCTTTGACTATTATGGTAAATAGGCCCAATGGCCTGTGATGGGATGTTAGATGGGGTGGGATCTGAGTTACTACAGAAAATTCTTTCCTGGGTATCTGGCTGGTGAATCTTGCCCATATGCTCAGGGTTTAGCTGATCACCATACTTGGGGTTGGGAAGGAATTTTCCTCCAGGGCAGATTGGAAGAAGCCCTGGAGGTTTCTCGTCTTCCTCTGTAGCATGGGGCATGGGTCACTTACTGGAGGATTCTCTGCTCCTTGAAGTCTTTAAACCATGATTTGAGGACTTCAATAGCTCAGACATAGGTTAGGGGTTTGTTGCAGGAGTGGGTGGGTGAGATTTTCTGTGGCCTGAGTTGTGGAGGAGGTCGGACTATATGATCATAATGGTCCCTTCTGACCTTAATATCTATGAATCTACTAAGGTGCCATCGCCAACAAAAAAAAAACAATTCCCAGATGATAGAACAATGACATTTGATAAAAGACAGTTCTCTCCCTCATGACTACGGTAGAACCTCACAGTTATGAACACCAGTCAACCCCACACCTCATTTGGAACCAAAAGTACGCAATCAGGCAGCAGCAGAGACATTTATAAAAAGCAAATAAAGTACAGTACTGTGTTAAATATAAACTACTAAAAAAAAAAGGGAAAGCAGCATTTTTCTTCTGCAGAGTAAAGTTTCAAAGTTGTATTAAGTCAATGTTCAGCTGTAAACTTTTGAAAGAACCACCAAAATGTTTTGTTCAGACTTATGAACATTTCAGAGTTATGAACAACCTCCACTCCCGAGGTGTTCGTAACTCTGAGGTTCTACTGTAGATTTAATTCAGCTCTTTTCATCATGATATCGTGGTACTGATTAGGTAGAAAAACCAGCAGAGATACCAGTCTGGTAATGAAATACCCAGTCCCATCAAGTTTCCTTACCATCACAGGTGAAGTCTTGTATGGCTACATCTTGAATCGGAATCTCCTTTAAGAAAGAGGGTTTCTGGCAACGTGGATTTCCACTGACAATTCTCCTTTTCCTCAGCCATTTCCCTAGCCATGCCAGGTGGCAATTACAATTAAAGGGATTAGACAGCAAATTACTGAAAGGGAATCAAGACAAAAACACGTTGAACATGGTCAGCTACTACAGACATTAAGTGACTAGAGCGGGGATAGGCAACCTATGGCACGCGTGCCAAAGGCAGCATGCGAGCTGATTTTCATTGGCATTCACACTGCCTGGGTCCTGGCACCCGGTCCGGGGCGGCTCTGCATTTTAATTTAATTTTAAATGAAGATTCTCAAACATTTTAAAAACCTTATTTACTTTATATACAACAATAGTTTAGTTATATATTAAAGACTTATAGAAAGAGACCTTCTAAAAAATGTATTACTGGCATGCGAAACCTTAAATTACAGTGAATAAATGAAGACTCAGCACACCACTTCTGAAAGGTTGCTGACCCCTGGACTATAGAAAGCCCATATATTCACAGCTCAAGGATTCCATTCAAGGCTCTGCCCCTTATTGTCAGTGAGAGCCTGGCCAATTCACTTAGGCTTGTTCTACACAGAAATTTTGTACTAGCATAATTGTCTGTAAGGGGTGTGTGTTTTAGACTGATACAATTCCTTGTGAGGATGCAGTTATATTGGTATTACACTGATATAACTTATTCCCTTTCCCTTAAGGAAATAAGCACATTTATACTGGCATAACTGTGGCCACACTGGAGAAGAAGGGTATGTAGCACTTTATGTAAGCTAGTATAGTTAAAGTGATACAGCCTTTGTGTATAGATAAGCCCTTGATGTGAGTGAATGTACCTATCTAGAAAAGGCTGTGATAGTATTGTACTTACCTGCGTCACAGCTATTGTGAGGTACACACCATATCTTGTAACTGCTTCTGAAATATCTTTCATATGCAGTCCAACTGTTGTAGCACAACAGGCGACTATGCTAGCATTGTAACAATTCATGAAAAGAGACCATTGGATGGACTGCCTAAGAGGGGTAAGTATATCAGAGTTTGGGCTAACAGTTTTTAGAAAAAGAAATCCCTATGTACTCCAAATATCAACAATCATGCTGCCAAGCAAGATTCCTGGGGAACTGTGGATAACAGCTGTCTTTTTAAACACATCTGTATCTCTAATACCATTGCTGAAGTCACTGTAGACAGAACCTTAGTTCTTTAATTATTTCTTAAAGATTTCTGGATCCTTTGAATGAAAGCTGCTACATGTAAAGTGGTGTTATATTTAACACATTCACCGGGATAGTTCTAGGATAACTGGAAAAAGAACTGAGAGAGTCTTGAAAGAAGATAAATCCTACCTGAGACCACAACTAATGAGTTGAAATGTCCATAATTTGTGTTTGTGCTGTTTTAAGCTCAACAGTAGACTAAGGGAAGAGGGTGATGTTCTATCTGATGTATGAAAAGCAGCAGTGGTTTCAAGTTTGTGAAAGACCTCCCCAAGGAAGGAGAATGAACATGAATGAACATGTTGGGCAGAAGATCTCCAGCAAGACAGCAGGAATTTTAAGGTCCAATGAATGCAGCATCTCTTGTCCATGCAGCAAGTGTGTAGATTTAGCTGGAAACAGTGACATGGAGACCATGGAACTATTTGATATCCTACATAATTTTTTTTAAAATCTGATGTCCCAGTCAAATAAAGCTATATCAAGGTTTCTTCCAGTCACTGGTCCTTCAGATTGCTATGGAATCTTATAAAAAACATCTGAGAGAACTGTGAGGAAAATGAATAATCATACCACTGCCCAGACTATATAGTTCTGGGCCAACACCACATACCCACAATATGGTTTACAGCCACTCCTAGAAAATTGGCTAATATTTTTAGCCAAAAACACCCCAATGCTAGCAATAACCCAGAGCAATGGGTGTATAATTACAAGTTGGCCTAGCACAGACTATTGAAATTTATAGTTAGAGTAAAAAAGGCAGAAAGAAACTCAGCACGATGTGGTTCAACTACCAAAACCCCCCAACTTTCTTCGTCTCCACTATGACTCCACTAACCACTTCATTGTCAATAAAGAGGACTCAAAATGAGGAGGAAAGGAGCAGCTTTCAGAGTCAAAAAGTTATAAGCAAACATCTTTTCTCAGGTGAAGACTGGCACTGAAAACATCAATGTATTTCTAGTTATTTTTATCCTAAATTGTTTTCCATTTTCTTTCATCCATAATAGGACCACAGACAGGATGTCCTGTATATTTTCAAAATGGACTTACTTTGGCACAAACAATGTTTCCATGAGCCAAATGTTTAAACTGCCAAAGCCAGGGCAGACAGCACTTCACAGGCCATTTGCTATATTGTCCGTAAGAGACTTGAGCCATAGTTCACACATAAATCCCAAGAACAAAACACTCCACAATTTGGAGCAGATTATATGTATATACAATGAGTTTCTTGAAGAAAAGGCTATATTGAACTTAAAGAATATTTCACACATCTGCAGCATCTTTATTCTGGGCATCTCCAAGAGCTTCATAAATATGAGTTTAATCCAAACCCTCTTATGAAGGTGATTATTGTCTCCACTTTACAGATGAATAAACTATGTCAAAGAAGAGTTTGTGGAGTAACCCTGGGTCCCAGTGATTCAGCCGATGATCAGGGAAAAGAACCCAGGTTTTCTGACCTCTCCTAGCGCCAGGTTCTAACTTATTAAACACCACTTCTCACAAACGAGACCATCTTTACCGTCAGACTCATGAAGCTGTACTGATTTCTGGCTCTATGGGCTTCCTAATTAATAAATAAAAGGTCAAAACAGAAGAACACATAAAAAAGTAACCTTACTCTTCTATTCGCATTCACATTTCAGGATTCATACGATATACACCTTTAACTCACTGAACCCACGGCAAAGATCTCTTCAGCATAGAGTTTTGCTACATGGAAAAAAATATTATAACTCAATTACAAGGCTCTGAATCTGTCATTTTTATTAATGTGGAGCAGTATTTTAGTACACAAGCAGTCCTAATGTTTCCAGTAGAACCACTTGTGTAGTAAGGTTCTGCTAGTATGGGTGTCATGAACTGGGTCCTAAGGGATCATTTAGTCTGCTCATGCATATTGTTGAAATTTAACAGCTGTTTTTTAATTCACTTCTAGTTCCGATTCTTAGACCTCCACTATGATCCAACTCAGGGGTTGTTTGTTCTGTATCATGAGAAAAATAGCCATCATTCTTCTGGATGCTCTTTAAAGAAATGGAGACGAATAAAGCTAAATCAAACAAAAAATGAGGCACACGGCTTCGGAGTAACTGTTTAAGAATCAAAGTTGGATAAACAGTAAAACAAAGAGCGCTTACCAGAAGGGGTAATGCCCCTAGTGTGGACTGTTCTGATATAGTACTATTTACCCTTAAGTATCTTATACACATTTGTCAACATAAACTCCTCTCTTGTTGGTTTTCCGCAGTAGGATTTCCTGTTTTTTGGGGACACTGTCTTTCAGCCAACCAGATTTTACAAAGCATAACTTTAAGGTTAATTCAGTGACAAGGACTCAAAGTGAGTTCTTAACACAATATTTTTCATGTGCTGGTATTGCCAGAACATATTGGGCATGACTAGATGGCATAGCTGGTGCATTGTAAGCACAATGAGAGTATAATTATTATCCTTAATATACAATCCAGTTAATTATGGCAGGAGGGCAGGGACTGCAACAGTTAAGATTGCATAATAGTATCTGTGCTAGCTCACGAAAGCTCATGCTCAAATAAATTGGTTAGTCTCTAAGGTGCCACAAGTACTCCTTTTCTGTTTTCAGCTCAATATTGCCCTTTGGGGATGAAATTTTTCACACTTGGTCTCCACCAAAAGGACAGGTTTTTATTAATTATATTATATTATATTATTTAAAAGATAGAAGCTGGAGCAAAAATGGGTTAGCCAATTTTATCCACATGGAGAATAAATGCCCACTCCTATCATAGAAAGATTCCTTTTTTAAACCTGGAATGGCTGTGGTAGATAGCTGGAAAATGGCATGACAATAAGCCCTTCAGGAGGAGAAGTGCCTTTAAAAAAAAATCAGATGTTGTGTGTTCAAAGTACATTTTGCAGGGGTGGGGGAGAAAACATTTTATGTTTTCTCTATTTTGACCTTTTATTTATGAATTAGGAGGCCCCTAGAGCTGAAGATCAGCACATCTGCATGATACTCTCATAAGTAAACTGTGGAAATGTGGCTGAGATAAAACTACTACAAGGTGCATGTACAAATGGTTGAAAGACCATTCTCAAAAAGAGTGGTTATCTCGAGTTGCTGTCAAATTGTGAGGGTATATCTAGTGGGGTTCTTCAGGGGTCAGTCCTGGGTTTGGTACTATTTGATATTTTCATTAATGACTTGGATTATGGAATAAAGAGTATGCTTTTAAAATCTGCAGATGGCACCAAGCTGGGAGGGGTTGCAAGCTCCTTGGAGGACAGGTTTAAAATTCAAAATGACCTTGACAAATTGGAGAATTGGTCTGAATTCAACAAGATAAAATCCATTAAAGACAAGTGCAAAGTACTTCACCTAGGAAGGGAAAATCAAATGCACAGCTACAAAATAGGGAATAACTGGCTAGGTGGTAGTACTGCTGAAAAGGATCTGGGGTTACAGAAGAACACAAACTGAATATGAGTCATCAATGGGACCTAGCTGCAAAGAAAGTGAATACGATTCTGGGGTACATTAACAGAAGTGTTGTATGTAAGACACGGGAGGTAACTGTCCCGCTTTACTCAGCACTGGTGTGGCCCCAGCTGGAGACATGTATCCAGTTCTGGGCACCACAATTTAAGAAGGATGTGGACACAATGGAAAGAATCCAGAGGAGAGGGGAAAAAATGATAAAAGGTTTAGAAAACCTGACCTATCAGGAAAGGTTGAAAATACTGGGCAAGTTTAGTCTTGAGAAAAGAAAACTGAGGGGCAACCTGATAACAGTCTTCCAATATGTTAAGGGCTGTTATAAAAGGACAGTGATGAATTGTTCTCCTTTTCCACCGAAGGTAGGACAAGAAGTGATGGGCTTAATCTGCAACAAGGGAGATGTAGGTTAGATATTAGGAAAAACTTTCTCACTATAAGGGTGTTTAAGTTCTGGAACAGGCTTCCAAGGGAGGTTGTGGAGTCCCCATCATTGGATACATTTAAAAAACAAGTTGGACAAACCCCTGTCAGGAATGGTCTAGGTTTACTTGGTCCTGCCACAGAGCAGGGGGCTGCACTTCATGACTTCAAGGTTCCTTCCATCCCTACATTTCTATCATTCTATGATTTGTCAGCTTCCGTGGGTAAATTAGTGTCTAGAGAAAAATAATGGGTTGAGGAAGGGCTTTAAGTTTTCCCAACACATTTGGCAGGATATGGTGGGACTGAGCAAAGTGTGCTGAAAGGGAGCTGGGGCTGAGGACATTCTTCAATTTCTGCAAGGTGATCCAAGCTCAGGAACCCCTTTGATCCCCTCTGGAGCTCACTGAAGTTAAAGACGCTCCACATGAGTGTGGAGGTCCAACCATGCAGATCAGCTTGCGGGATCAAGGATAAGGTATACAGGAGGAAGTTCCCCTCTTGGGCGTTTTAGGAATTACATAGCAGGGGAAAGCAAAAGGCAGCCCAACTCCGGCATTGCCTGACCCAGCATTGCACAGTTAAGTTTTCTCAGCGTGAAATTTACCTGTATTTATAGACAGTACATGGCCTCTTGGCACTTCACTACCACATACAGGGCTTAAGTGACGCAACAGCCTTGAGCAGTCTCTCTGCTCGGGGGTGAATTTCACCCTTCATATAGTTTCTGGTATGGAGAACATACATTCACACGTCACAGTAATCTAAGCACCTCTTGATGATTTAATTTAATTAATTTTATTTGTAAAAATAAACACTGTTATACACTATCTTGGCTCCATATTCAAAGGGCTGGAAACTGAATAACAAGGCGGCGTCTCTTTTATGTGATTGCATGATTGCATTGTAACCCCCGGCTTCAGATTTTCCCATTTATTGTAAATCTGAGATGGATCTGTTCCAAAACCCTGGATTCAAACACCCAAGAAGACTGGCAAAATCCAATAATCTGGTTCCAGTCCAAATTTTGTAGCTGTAATTAAAATATTCAAGTGCAACTTTTATTTATGGAGGAAAATTGATAATGCATGTTATTGCATAGTCAATAGTGGGAACAATGATCAAATCTTTTCTGAATGTTACTATCTGAGGAAGCATGGCTTATTCATATGGAATGGTACAATAAATATCAATCAATCAATTAAACTTAATATTTTTTCAAATATACTGATACTTGCACTAATTACTTTTGAGATACATTATATAATAATATTAGAAAACTAGATACAGATATATTTTGGTACCAAAACAGCTCAAGATGTTTCCATGGAAACATGATGATGCCACTTGGCAGGACCATTAGGTCAATGATATCTAAGTATCACATGGAACAAAACCTTCACTATGCAAAATTATTTTTGATGATAAGCAATTTGAAAGCCTGGAAGGGACAATAAATTGCAACAGTGTTAGGATGGAGTTTGACTGAGGCTATTAAAGTGGGCATTTTCAGATCACAAACAGTAATGTTTGACAGTTGAAATCCTATAAAATTAAATAATCAGATTTTCTATACCTAATGATAGTAATATACCCACTCACATTGAAATAGGGCAATCAGACTTTTAGCAAAGGTGGCTTATTAAAAGGTTTCAGTCAAAGATACAAGAATATTTTTTATAGCAGGTGTGGACAGAGCCCTTGAAATAAAGAATCAGCCAGTCAAATCAAGCAAATCAAGCAAAAATGTCTTTATTAACATTTGCAAAGAGCTATGGAAGCTGAAATATTTAAAAGGAAAAGTTCCAAATTGCAGCCTGTCTTGATACTGTTATAATCAGCTTGGAAACACACTCTAAAATCTAGGCTGATATTTTAATATTGTGTAAGTGTGCCCTCTTAGCATGTTTAGTTCATGCAAAACCCACTGTGGATAAACATGCTTGCCTAGGTATTAGAATACATGCATTAGGACTGGGCCTGCAAAACAGCATGCACACCTAAAAAGTGGGAACTTAAATATCTATTTAATTTATCCCACTGGTTGTAAGAAATCATAAAAACAGCTATGTTTTTGCAATGACACAAAAAATAAATGTATGCGCTCCCTCTGCTGGAAACCATTCCTTTGAGTGCTATTTTCAGAACTGTATACTTTCTGATAATGTTAAGGATAATGGCTGTAAGCAAAAAGTAAACAAAGCTGTTTTTAATCTGGTGAATGAGGTGAAATATAATTTCCCAAATAAAAAAATGGAAAGAAATGTTAGTTTGAAAGTGGTTATTATAAAAATGAATATAAAATGGAGCGGTTCATAGTTTTGTATTAATAAATGGCAAAAAAGTGAAACCTAAACACTGATTAATCCTCACAATTTGGGGTGAATAGGACAGTCAATGACCTGAACTCTCTAAGTCATGAAAGTAATATTTAATCTCTAGTAGCATCAGGATGCAAGCACAGCCACCCATAATGGAATGCTGTTATGAAACACAGGTTGGGGAAACAACAGTTCCTCATTTTCCACGTAAGGTGCGACTATACTTGTAGCGCCTTGTAAAGTACAGACACTGTGCACTCTGCTGACATAGGGATAAATAGCAGTGTAGACGGTGAGGTACAATTTAGATGAGGAGAGCAGAGTGCCCTGCACCCCTGAACCCTAGGGTAAATACCCTAGATCAATGGCCAAGCAGTGCCTATCATGTCTACATCGTTATTTTTAGCGAGTGCAGCACACTGCAGCCTCCCCGCAGCCAGAGCCTTTCCCTGCTGCGCCCAGTAGCTCCCAGCTGCATTCCCCGACCAGAGCCTTTTAGTGCTGCGGGTAGCTACACAACACAGTGACAAGAGTGGATGCAGCCTGCCTTCACTGCAGCATGTAGCTATATATGTAGTGCCTGTAATCTACGCACTGCCGTACGTGTAGACACGGCATGTATCTGAACGATATGACCCCAAATCCAAAGTCCAGTGAGGTCAATGGGAGTCCTGCCATTGACTCGAATGGGCATTGGATCAAGCCCTATGTGAAAATCTGTCTGAGTGAACTTCCTAATTCAGACATGGATAGGAACACAGTGTCCATCTTCCACGGTCAAAGTGACTATTAAAAGGCATTTTTGTGCCAAAGCAGCTCTGTCAATTGTTATCACCTTTAACACACTGCCAGAGGCTGTGAAAATCATTATGTGCAGCTGAAAAATACCCACAAAAGTGAAAAATTCTTTCCAGCCATTAAAACATGACACAATCACAAATTACTCCCAGCCTTGTTTGTGCAACCAATAACCCAGTGAACTGTGTAAACAAAGGGAAACTTCAGCATTATTTGTTTACGTCTACACAGCACTTGAAATTGTGCTTGACCTAGGGTGTTAAAAATAGGAGTGTGGCCACCGTGGCAAGGTGGCAGCTTGGGCTAGCCACCTGAGTATATAGCCAGCGGGTTGCGAAGGATTGCATTTGGGCGGCTAGCCTGAGACGTCACTATGGCTATCCTGCTATTTTTAGCACATTAGCTCTGCTCTAGACAGCATGTCTGTCTACCAGTGTTGGGAAACACTCTTCCAGCTGCTGTGTTGACATACCTTCTATTTTAGAGCATATGATGAGCTAGCTCCTTTCCTGACATTCATCAGTAAGTAAATAAGAGATGGTTTCCTGCTCTGAGGTAACATGTAATAGCAGACAAGCACACAGAGATTAGGAAAAGGGAAACAGAGGGAACTGTTAAAAATTGAATAGATTCACTGTAGACAGCATAGCAGAGGTGAGTTTTTGAGAGAGACTTAAAAACAGACAGGACATGATTCTTGGGGACTAGTTCAAGATCATCACTCCATGCATAGGGGATGCATTGAAGGAGGCATGGAGGCAACTGCAAGAAGCAGGGAAAAAGGCAGAGAAAGCTGGGAATGCTGGCAGCACAGGAAAGCACACGTGGAGTACTAAATATTGGAATGTATGGTTTGACCAATATAGAAGAATGAGCAATGAAGATGGTGACCAGTGAAAATCAATTCCAGTACAGTTAGTGCCCTTGTCCTTCAATCTGCAGGGTGACTTTTAAGAGGGTTGTTTACCTCTCTCTCTCTCTCCTACCAAAGGGTGAGATGCCACAGCATGAACTGGCTGGTTGGGGAAAAGCTATTGACAAAATCAGGAGGTGACAAAAATGAAGGAAGGAGCAACAAAACATTGCAAGACCTTGGCTCTGCTACACCCCTTCCCCAACAAACAAACATATACTCCTTATTTAAAACAAGTAAACACCACAGAGGTTACTTTCCAGACCAATAAATAAATAAATAAATGCAATAGCAACAAAGAGTTTGTTTTGTTTGGATAGTTGGGTGCATTTTCAGTGCAGAGTGGATGGGATTAAGTAGACAACTTCCATTAACAGTTGCGCCAGTTTCCCATTCACAGCTGGAAGCACAGACCAGACTCTATCTCTCTATTTAACAATGTGTACTTGTATGAAAATAGATACACTAAGAAAGGGAATCCAGAAAATATATAAGAATAAAAGTCAGAAATATTATAGAAAAACCTTGGGAACTTTTTGCAAATGTTTAGGCTGGGATTTGCAAATTCCAATGGGAACTGAGCTCCCTTTCCTTTTAGGTTTAGATATTCATTTTATAGAACAACTTTTTGACATTTAGGTTTTTTGATTAAATTGAAAAAAAACCAAGTCTTTTCTCTGCCCTCTGTCTGTTCAAACTGAAACTGAGCATGGAAATTCTAACACAGTCGAAGAGGTTCTAAATTCTCCAAAACTTCAACTTCAGTGAATTAAAAAAAAATGAAGGGTTGGGTTCTCCACATCTGCACACTCAAACACTTCGATTTCACAACTAACAAATTCCCTTAAAGTATGGGACAATAGCAGGGCCACACAGAGGTGTTTGGGGTCAGGGCCAAAATCTGAAACTGAAACCCCCCCACCCTGTACCTAAAGCCCCAACGGTGGGGTGGAGGGAAGAGTGAGCCCACTCCACACTCATCTCATATTGGTGGCCCCTGTCCCATGGAGCTGGGCTCAGCTCCCAGCTCCTAGTGTTGCGATCTGGCACCTGGAGTCCTAGTGCTGATTTGAGTTCACAGTGGCCGGGCCAAACCTGAGTACCAGGCTGCAATGGACCCCTCCCTCCCGCCCTGGCCCAGGCAGTCCTGGATAATGGCACCATCAAAAAAACCTAAAAGGAATACTCACATCGTGGACAAAGAGACAAGTGTATTGAAAGCTCCAGGAGTGATGGTGGTGATGCGATTGTCATACAGCGAGAGCAACCTTACTGAGCTTAGTCCTGTGAAGGTGTCATTGTTCACACAGCTGATCAAGTTGCTCCTCAGCATCCTGCAAAGATATAGAAATGGAATTAGAATACTTTTTCAGACTGTAGTGACGGTGGTGGCAGCCTAATATAAGGGCAGGGGTCCATGAATACCATTTCTAACATCCATCTGTTGTCAGACAGGACAGTGACTGACGCTAAACGAGCATCAGACCCCATTCTGTTTTGACTATCAAGAGTACAAATAGCTAACAAAGGGTCCTTCTCACCTCAAACGTGTATCATTATGAATCTCAAACTCCATTATTATATTTGCTCACACATGGCATTAAAGAGTGGTGGGCACTCTCCTGCTGAAATTACAGTGGGACCAAAAACCTTTGCTAGCATCAGACATGCAGTCAGCTTTAAAAGTCTAATCATTTACTGAGTATGGGAGTAATCTAAAATGGATTTCTGAGGCCACCTGATAAGGGCTCTGGCTACCCTCTGAACATAACAATACTTACATTGCATTAACAAAATGACAATCCTAAATCGTTTTTTAAAAATTGTATTTAAGCAGTATGAAAGGAGACAGCAACAGTGGAAGCTTACTTATGGTATAGGAAAGGGTTTCCAAACCAAAACCAGCTCTGAAATCTTATTGTCATCATTAACTTTCCTATTGCAGCCAGAGGAAAAAAAAGGTAATGACCCCATAAAATGCCTCTTTGCTCAGCGCTTGTACCAGATGAACATACATTGCTGTGAGTTGTTATGGTAACAATGAATTTGATGGTAAAGCCTAATTGAATTGAAATACTATAATATCTAATTTTGCTTCATAGCCACAAAGACTTTAGAGCTATTCATGAAACATGTGTCACATTTCATATAAAAGAATGTCGTGGTACATAAATGCCACTATTCATCTTCAGATTAAACATTATTCAGTATCTAAAGCATACCGCCAGAAAGTCCCAAAATACATGCGAACATGTGCTCCCACTCCATAATCTAAGCATGTAAACTAAAGGGGATATAATTCTCTGCTCTGAAATCCAGGAAGTCTGCACTGAGTTCAGTATACCCTGTGTTCACATCCCCCACTGATACCAGCCAGCTAGGCAGTTGGATAGTACATTGATAGGAGGTACTTTCCCATTGCCTGAGAGAGATTAGATTTAGCAAGACAGGTATAGATATTCCCATTCTAATCAGACAGTTGGTGTGAAAGGCCATGACTTGACACTAGGTTTTAAGTGGATATACTTCCAAATCCAGTTATCACCTCAAGTCACCTATAATATAAATAGATGGGTCCTAGTGCCATAAACAGTGGTTAAATAGAGCATGTTAAAAATGGGGAGACCAAAAAGCACATGACAAGAGATATTAACAGGACACCAAAAAGTTGGGAGGAACTTGTCCCTTCATGCAACGGTTCCATCTATGGCACAAACTCTAGAAGAAACATGCTATTATAAGAAAAGGGGGTGTCTAAGACCTGGTTGGATTAGGTCAGTTCTGGAAATATATTATATTGAAGTCATATGTCAGAATGACGTGTTTTTTGGATTCTATAAGTTTTAGAGGGTAACTTCATATAGCTAGGAAGGTTTTTAAATGTCTGTTCATCTCTATAACTATTTAATACATTTATAGAAGCACACAGGATTTTCAAAATCAATGCACGCCTCTGTCCAACATGGCCTCTTGGTTTAAGGCTACAATTTTTATGCTCAAAGAATGCAGGTTTATAGATCCAAATATATGTCTCTGAAGCCAACTCTGGATTCTATACCACACACTGGGTGCCCTTTCTGAAGGAAAACTTATACTTACAGATTTTCATTTCATGCTGTGTATATTTAGACTGCTTTAGCAGCTTGGGGGAAATGCAGGTCAGGTCAGCACCATAGCTCAAATGCTAAATATCTTTCTATGAAAAAATACTTATTTTGTTTGGGAGCCCTGCCATGGGCTGCTTTCATAGCATAAAAAGTGAATTTAGTATCCACAAACAGTATTTAAAAGTTTCTCAGTAAAACACACACAGCAGATGGACTAAGCCAAAGAAAAGCAAAAGTTGAAGGAACAGTGAAGGAAAAGTTCTCCAGTTTTTGTCTCTACGGGGCAAGTTGTGAGGTCCTCACCCAGGCAAACCTCCAAGTCACGTCAGGGTTGTTTTGCTTGTGTAAGGAGTGAAGGGTTTGGAACTATAATACTTTGCAAAGTAAGAAACACTTGTTGCTGTGTCTAAACTGAGCTTTTTTAAAATTGCACTTGACATTTTGGAGCCAATCGCAGGGGAAGTCACATTGCTCAGATGTTATGTCCTCCTAGAACAGAGAGATTGTGCAAACAGGATATTTGTTAAGTTGTCAATTACATGCCATCATTCTTTCTGATTTTACTGGAACTTTTATCTCCGGTGTATGGAGCAGAAGCAAACTGTGATCCATTTTCCAGTGTCTGCTGTTTGTCTATAGGTCTAGGCACTTATGTCGCCCCATCACTGTAGGAACCTCACATGCATTAAAGAATTTATCCTTAACACTTATGAGAGATTGGAAACTTAAAAACCATAGATATTAAGTGGCTTGCACAAGGCCACATGGGAAGTCTGTGGCGGAGCTGGGAATTTAACCCTTAATATACTGGACTCTAGAACAGTGTCTTCACCATGAGACCATATTGCATTTTATGATCACCATATGTCTCTGACATAATCACAGATAATGTCACAGTGAATTATACCAAAGTGAATTTTAAAAAGTAGAATTTTAGAAAGGATCTTAATTAATTTTAACTAACTAACTAACTAACTAACTAAAACAGCTAAATGATTAAATTCACTGAGCTTTGGCTCAACAGTTTCACTGTCAATTTACTAATCCTTGAAAATCAGTTTATAAAGAAACAGAGTACCATAAAAATACACAGTGCTTTGTGAACACAGTAAGATACATTCCCTCCCCCAAAGAATTTACTGTCTAATAACTGTGGTGTAATTAGGTATGGCTGTAACCAAGCTCTTCCAAACAAGCAGCCATACTTTTCAGCAGTCGGACATAGATTTCACACTTACATTGTCTTGAGTCCTGTGAGGCCTCTAAACATTCGCCCTTGCACAGATTCCAGCTGATTCCCCGTCAGCATCAGTTCCTGCACTCCTGTTGCCCCATCAAAGGCACCTTCTCGGATCTCCTTGATCTTATTGTTATTCAGGTTTCTGGTGGGGGAAAGCAAAGGTAATAGGAAAAAGATTACTGTCTTGTTCCAAACATTTGTCAGCACAAGGGAAAGAGAGGCTTAATGAAGACTATGTGCTTTGCAGAAATTATCCAGCAAGGTTTTCAGTCTGTAACAGAGGGCAAACAGCAGTTTGAAATCATAACGTACAAACAGCTCCCCTTTCACACCATTTATCACAAACACAATCATACCAAGATAGGAGACAGAACTGAGGTAAGCACGTGAGACCAAAGTCAAAGGAACTGCACCGTTACACCTGGTCTGAATCAGGCTCTTAATGGGCTTGATCCTGCAAGGTGCAGAGCATTCTGGCACACTACTTGTGCATACAGTTAAACACCTTCTTAAGTGGTTTTGTTGGACTGGGACCAGAGTGCTCAGCTCCTGCAAGCCTTATGTAATCACAGGGAGCAGCGCACATAACCCTGAGATATGGACCGTCTTTACTTGGGTCTATTGTACAGCATCAAACACCAAGCTGGCTTTAAATGTGTAAGCAATAATGAAGTAGAGAAACAAAATCAGATGTGAAGGGAACGATGAATGTAAATTTACAACGTAATTAAACTACAAAATGGTTTAAACTTGAAATGAAACCTGGGCTGAATGTGCTGTATTTGTAAAGAAGCCAAACGGATTGAAAACTTCCATTTGATAAAATGCTGTTAGAGATTTATTAAAATAGGCTACTCTTATTTATAAAAATCATGCCTTAAGTTCTTCAGAACCTTAGGGCTCAACCCTGCAAACATTTACTATGAGGCTCAGTGCATGCTACTCTGAATAATCCTCTTGACTTCAGAGTTACTGCTCATAATAGTAAGCACTATTCTTTGTAATAAGGCTCTGAAGTATAGGGCCATGCATAAAACACATTTCTGTTCTCCAAAAAGCATACTGTCTAAAGGCCAGACTCTGACACCAATACTCATATTGAGAAGCACCTTATTGCAGAAGTGGTCCCATTGCTATTCAACACAAGTAAGGGATTCCGAATCTGTGCCTAAATGAGGGAAAACAAGCAAACAAGAAGGCATTGGACTTGTGCCTGGACCATGCTTTTCTGAAGAATGGACAGTTTGATTAGGATAAAAGTTAATGGAACACATGGCAGCAGTACAATTCTGGCCTTAGATGCAAACAAACACTGTGGGGCTTGCTCTTTGCAGAACTTGTCCCTGAATGAAAGGAACTTTGTAGACTGGAGATGGGTTTCATGTGGTAAACTGTGGTAAGCTGGTTTATGTCTCCTGAACAACTGTCAGATACTGGGCCATATAGCATGTGACCCATCACCTCTTGTGCATTCTGTAGTCAGCAAGGAGGAGAAAGAATGCCAACTATAAGATGGAAAAAAATCACGAAAATATATATACTTTTTTTTTGGGAGGGGGGGTGTGTGGATTTCCAAAAGTTTCTTGTGCTTTGTACTTTCATCCATGCTGTGAAGACAAGAGTTTATGTTCAGTGTCAAAGCCAGCCTAGTATGGATATTATGACATATGAATTTAATTTGGGGCTGAACTGTTGTCTGATGAAAGATAACTCAGTATCTCTTTTGTGTCTGTTTTGAATCCCTACATTATGTTACTTCTCCTGTTGCTCCCAGTGACTCCCTTTCCCTGGTGGTGACTATGGAGTGATGCATATTTGCTGTTTTGTTCTCTGACTGGTAATTCATACAACACCTTTGACCTGTAGTTCACCACTTATAATCCAATCCGCACTTGTAGTGATTAGGTTTCATTACTATCTGAAGGCTGTTTGGTCAACCATGTAAAAGAATGTTTGTAATCCACTTCCTGGAGGACATATACCCATGTTGCAAAAACCAAACACACTCAGTAGGCTGGCCAGAGACTGGAGAAGGCCTTACCATCTCACCCTACAAATAGGGCACACCAATCAGATCAGAAATAAGGCATATTACTTGACACTGTGTCAAAGCTTGCAGCTTTCACTGTCAACACAGTCACTACCGTAGAAATGGAACTTCAACCACCTGGGTTGTTGAACTCTACTCCGTTCACCAGCAGTGCACATGACTAGTTTTTAAGTGTCCAAAAACATGCTAGGTGTTTCACAGAATAGACAAAAATATATCCCCTGCCCTGAAGATCTTAAAATTCAATATTAAATAGTATAAGCTAAGCCAAACAGTAGAGGAGAGGAAAGACCAGGCTTACAACAGTAAATGGAGACTAGACTGTTCTGTAATCCCACTGGGATCATAGTCAAAGTAGACGTCTCACGAAGATCGGTTTCCTTATTTGTCTTCTTGAACCCATTTCCTCCCCATTAGACTATAAAAAAAAGAGATGGGTAACTGACAACAACTGCCCTTTACAAATATCTACCATTATGTGAAGGTGACCCTGAAGCCTGACTGAAATTTTGAAAGATCTACCAGAATCCTAGACCTTGGAAATAAGGGGCTTTTCACATTCAAGCTGCCTAAAAAGATTCTCCCTGATGGCAAAATGGCGAGAAAAAAAAGCAGCAAAACTTTAACTATTCTTGTCTTATAATTTGGACAAAAAACAGGTTACCATTTTCAGAGGTGACAATGTAAATTCATAGTGAAAATGGTATGTTTCCATCTGGAATAAACATCTGAAAAAACTTTGACTTCACAGCAGACTTCTACTATTTCAAACATTAAAAGCCGTGTCCTTCAGGAATGCTGAGATTCCATCCCAAATCATACTTGAAACAAGTGCTTTGAAATAATATTAGATCAGTCTTGGCAACCTTCCAGCTCTATCCTATTTTCCATCTGTTACTCTGGATTTGTTTTACAGAGGTACATGACTTTTCTTTTAAGTAAATTTGTTGGGGGCAAATAATGCTGGGCTAATCTCTATCTGGTGAGCAGGTCATACAACAAGTGGCAGTAATATAGGTTTCCTCATGCAGCCCTACTGGTGCACTTTGACCCTTCCATATAGCCTCTCCTCCCGGCTCCATGCCCATTGGTCTTTCTGCTGGGACTGCTGGTGGGGCACAGGCAGTTCAGAGACATGAATATCTGTCTTCTAGAGTCAGCCCTCCAATGCCTTGACATAGCCCAATTAATAACTTTTGGTCACTACCAACTGCAGCTAGATTTGATCCTGTATTACCTAGACATGAGGGGCTCAGGGTCCTATCATCCAAATTCTAAGCCACTCAGAGCAAAGGAAGTTTCAGAGACTCCGAGAACATAGTTCAGAGACACAGAAAACCAAAGGGTAGGCTTACCCACCACTAGAGCCGAATAGGAAATAATTTTCTCATCCCACAAATATATTTGAAATTTCAGAAAATCTTCCCTGTTTCACAGTGGGAGGAAACCAGGACCTTCAGAAACTTCACAAAAAATTAGAGTGAGAGAGACACATGGCCATATGAGCCAATAGCCTGGTGGGTTAGTGTACTCATCTGCGATGCGAGTGACCCAGTTCAAATCCCAGTTCTTCTTCATTTGTAGCAAAGACTTGGAACCCAGGTTTTCTACATCCCAGATGAATGCCTTAGCCACCAGGCTATCCTAGGGCCTTTGTTTCTTGTCGTGACCAGAAATTCCATCCTGGACCTGAGGAAACCTCTCTCAGTGAAAGTTTCATCAAGCCAATCCCTTCTTGCAAAAAGTTTTGATTTGACAAGTCAGCATTTTCTGACTAAAAACCATTTAGCCAAAAAATTCCATACCAGTTCTACTTACCACCTTTGCCATTATATATCCAACCTGGACTTAAAAATCCTTGAGTCCAAACAATCCAGTACCCTTCTTTCTTTTAAAAAAAAACAACAAACAAAACAAACAAACAAACTGTGAATTGGATTTAAAAGTCTGAAACCTACTTTCCAGGAGAGCATGTGGCCTTGCGACTAGAACATGAGGTTGCAGGTTAAGAGTTCTGTTCCAGCTCTGACACTGACAAGTGGCCGACCTCAGAAAAATCACCATCCACTTTCCTGTGCCTATATTGGCTCTCACTTACTTTCCCCACCTCCACTTATAAATATCTGGGACAGCTCTAGAAAGTGTAAGATCCATTCCCCCATGCATCCACTTCAGAATGGGAGTATAATAATTGGGGTCTTTTTCAAACATGCATGCAGCACAACTTTATTAGATAGACCCTGTACTGGCTTTGTTGTATCCATGATGAGCTATCATGTAAATTTGTACTGAGAGACTTCTTAAAAATTGGACACATTTGATTCCCAAATCCAGGGGTCAATGAATCCTTTGGGATCATTTAAATACATGGCTTACTGACAGAACAGACAAAGGCTCCGAAGTGAAAACTGCCCGCACGTGCCATCTCTAGAGGAGAAAGCGGCTGCCATTGCTTCTCCATACAAATAGGTTAGGCTACCACACAGAACTATGGGAGTTCAAATGGGCATAAATACGCAAAGATTGTGAGGTGCTCAGATACTGTGGAAATGGGGTGCATAAATGTACCTCACGTAGCTTGAGAGGGGATTTCCTTTGTTATTGTTAATGGTAAGAGTCACTTTACCATCCAGTATTACAACAAGTGTTTTGTCCAGCACAACCCTGGTGCATAGCGTTACATGTAAGGTTAAAAATGAAGGGAATAGGGAGCGCAGTGGAACCCAGCCCTGAATTAATGAGCGTCCACTGTGTAGCTGCCAGCTTACTCCTGTCTCGCAGTTGCAGGAGTGAGGCATGACTGAGGGCTTCATTACTATAAAGATCAGTTCAGGCCATGACTCCACAGACATGTCCATTCTCTGCGTATACCCTGTCCTTTTTTTTTTTTTTTAAAGCTTTGTACTTGTGCATATGAGAGAAGGGCTTGATACCACTAATTCCCACTGCTGTGTACCATTGCTGTGTACTAAGCCAAGGGCTCTATATCTCATTTCTGTTCACAGGTAGCCTCCACCAGCACTTGTGCTGGGGTGCAATTGTCAGGCACAATGCACAAAGACTACCAGGATCAATGTTCTGCATCTACAGAGCTCTGGTTAATTTGGCTGTTTTTACGTAGTAGTGATAACCCCTAACATCCTGTTGCTACCATGGAATAAAATCCACCAAAAATGCATGGACAGCTGAAAAGGAAATGGGTCTTGAGGCATGTCTGCAAGCACTAATGTGCACAAGCATGAAACAAAGGGGAACACATACAAAGCCTGGTCATCATTAAAGACTTTGCTCTCTAACTTGTACCTGCTGGTAAAGTTTAAACCTGCACCCACATTTTGGGAGAGGAGGAAAAAAAGGAGTCTCTTGGAAGACTTGCCTATATCAAAATGTGTCTCTGAACACACAGAGTGTAGAGCTATTAAGGTATAAAGGTGCCATTTTTAGAGGGCTACTGCTCAGAGTCTTATCTATTTACATTATGACAGGTTTCGGAGTAACAGCCGTGTTAGTCTGTATTCGCAAAAAGAAAAGGAGTACTTGTGGCACCTTAGAGACTAACCAATTTATTTGAGCATAAGCTTTCGTGAGCTACAGCTCACTTCATCGGATGCATACTGTGGAAAGTTTAGAAGATCTTATTATATACACACAAAGCATGAAAAAATACCTCCTCCCACCCCACTCTCCTGTTGGTAACAGCTTATCTAAAGTGATCACTCTCCTTACATATGTGTATGATAATCAAGGTGGGCCATTTCCAGCACAAATCCAGGTTCTCTCACCCCCTCTCCCCCACACACAAACTCACTCTCCTGCTGGTAATAGCTTATCCAAAGTGACCACTCTCCTTACAGTAAGGAGAGTGATCACTTTAGATAAGCTATTACCAGCAGGAGAGTGGGGTGGGAGGAGGTATTTTTCATGCTTTGTGTGTATATAATAAGATCTTCTAAACTTTCCACAGTATGCATCCGATGAAGTGAGCTGTAGCTCACGAAAGCTTATGCTCAAATAAATTGGTTAGTCTCTAAGGTGCCACAAGTCCTCCTTTTCTTTTTGCTATTTACATTAATGGGCAAAGTTTATAATGGTGTTATACCTGTTGGTCATGCAGAGTTAACATAGTTATGGGAAAGGGAGATGGATTCTATTCTGGGTCATACATCAACAGAATTGTTTATCCAGTGCTAATTGCTGGGTTAAATTCTCTTTTAGGTTTTTATCCTGCTAGTCATCACTGTAGTATGTAAGCACTTTCCACATAAAATCTATAACAGCACAGTCCCTAGTGGAATTTATGGAGTCTCTGGAACTTCTCCTGTTTCAGGGTAAAAATACTGCTTGTGTTAGGAGTTAAATTTTTAACTATTTCAATTGCTTTCTCTTGGTTTTAGGTTGATTCTTTCCCCAAGGGTTTTATAATTTTTTTTAAGTTGGTTGGAGAAGAGAGTTTGAGTACAAAAGCACATTAGTCATTCTTATGGAGGAAAGGACTTTTTTAGCATTTTAGGCATACTGAAGACAACTGAGCAATTTTGATTTGGGATCACTGGGCCACAGTGAATACAGAACTCACAAAACTGATGATAGATTGAGTTGTTTTCAGAGTAGAACTGCTCTTTAAGGCTTTAATTACTAGAATAAACACTGCAATGCACTAAGTGACCAGATAGTGCAGATTAAGGAAATAAAGGAAAAACTCAGGTGCACTCAGGCTGCTAGGTTCCAAAACACACTAAAGACATATCTATCTGGTGAGCACCAAATAAAGTACGTTACAGTAATGCTTGGTAGAGGTAACGAAGACATGGGTTGTCAGTGTTTTGAAGAAAGGATGGCAATTTAGGAATATTTTAAAGGAGAAAAACCATTCTTGGCCATGGGTGACATTTGAGATTCTATGTTCAAAAATGACCCCACATTGCAGATCCTATTGGCACACTTGGAACAAGGGAAGCCACCAATCAAGTGATTCTATAGACATTTCCCCTTACCCACAAGCACTTATTCCTGAGATTCCAGCTGCTGTTTTGCACCCACTCTGCAGCGTCAGCTAGGAAACCAAGAGAGTTGCTGTGGTGTGAGACAGTATAAAATACAGGTACATCTAGCACTCTGCTAATACTATAGACTGTTCCATCCTATATATGGAATTACATAGTTAATTACTGAAGTTAATCAGGAAAAAAAATGATAGGCACAGAAGTTTTACCCTTTTCAAAATCAGCAAGCTCGTTTTAGTGGTTTAATTTCTAAATAAAAGGCTGCCTAACTTGATATTATGGGCTAGTGACCTTTAGGATTTAATTTCGGACCAAGGATTTAATTTCATTTGCAGCCCTATAACATGTAAAATCAATTTAATCCTAGGCTGTAATTTCATACACTAAAATTCAGCCTAGAAGGAATATTTTCAAATTATTTTAACCACTGGATGTAATTGTATATTATAGGCCAGGCTGTTGCCTATGAACCTTGCCTGACACGTGCCATTATAAGACTCTGTTTTCAGTTGCTGATCACTTTTTCAAACTCTTGCCATTTGGGCAGACATTTTCCATGCTGGGTGTCTGCCTCAGGCTGACCTTCGAAAAACTGAAGTCTCCCCAGGCTTTGAAGCAGGGACTTGAAATTTGACAGGGGGCTGGCCTTTGTGTCAGGGTAGGTCTACACTTACAGCGGTGTGCAGAGTACCAATATTGCATCCTCAGCTATCGGGGCATAAATAGCAGTGTAGATGGTGAGGTACTGCTTAGGAGAGTAGAGCAGAGTGCCCCACGTGCCAGAATCCTATGGTATATACCGTACATGGCTATCTACCTGCCCGAACAGTGCCACCCACATCTACACTGCTATTTTTAGCAGTGTAGTGTCTCGCTGCTTCCCCATTGCTGAACACTGGCCCCGCTGTAGCGAAAGATTCAGGCAGCAGGAAAAGGCTCTGGCCGGATCTTTTCCTGCTGCCTCATCCCTGCCAGAGTCTTTCATACCGCATTTAGCTACACACCACCGTGAGTATAGTTGTAGCTTGCCTTTCACTGCGGCGTGTAGCTACACGTACCCTACACGCTGAACCACATGTAGACAAGTTCACAGAGACGTGCTTTATGCCATTCCTGTGAAAATCTCCCCAAATTTGGCCAAGTTATAAGCCTATGAAAAACTGCAGGTTGCACATGCTGCCTAGAGTCTTGAGATTTTAGCAGTTAAAGTCCCCCAAAATTCTGCCCATAATGGGCATGCTCTAGCCCAAGGCTGAGCAGGACTTGCCCTGCAATTGCAGCTCTGGTCAGCTGTGAGCTACACCGGAGAAGGGTCTGGGGGCAGGCACCTGGCCTGTGAGCAGGGAGACTCTCTCTCTCTCTCTCCTGTGCTTTCAGTGCCTCCTCTGCTTGGCCTTGGCAGCGTGGAGAAGGAATCTGCATGATTTGAATGCAGATGGGAAGACAGCCAGACCTCTCGGGCGTAACCTTAGGGTGGCGGGGGTTGACTGTCCTTCAGACTGTAAAATGGGGATAAAAGTAACCCTTTCCCCTGCACCATCTAGGGGTGTTTTGAAAGTAAATTCATTGTGAAGCACTCAGATATTACAGCGATGAGTGCCATAGAAAAGCCCATGACACACGTAACACCTGTCATGTGGTGCTGACAAATGAATGTGGTAAAGACCCTCTCAAAGATGTCCCTAAAATGGTAGTGAAATCAGTCTGCATTCCACACCCACACTGGAAAAATGGGGGCTTGATCCAATTTTCTTGCCCTTTTATATAAAAAGTGGCAGCAGTAGGTGGCTGGAAGACTTAACCAACATCTTTTCCATCACGTTCCCTGCCACACACAATAAGCAGCTGTGTTAGAATCAGAATCATCTGCAACGCCATCCACCAGTGTCTCCCTGGCACAGACACTGC
This sequence comes from Lepidochelys kempii, assembly GCF_965140285.1. Lineage (NCBI taxonomy): Eukaryota > Metazoa > Chordata > Testudines > Cheloniidae > Lepidochelys > Lepidochelys kempii. The sequence goes on from NC_136387.1 coordinate 29,914,789, forward strand.
TAAGTAAACCCCTTGTACAACTCACTGAAGCAGCCTATCACTTAGTAAAAGGGCATTTGGTAAAGGGCACTGTAGTGACCCTGAGTGGCCTCCCTTCCCACGGGAGAGCAAGGGACCATTACACTCCTCCTGGAGGGCAGAGCCTAGATTGCCCCACCCCACCTCGCCAGAAGTACAGGACATAGCCAGAAGTATAAAAGGCAGGCCCTGCAGCAGTTGAGGGAGAACCTGCGGAGGAGAAGGACGCTTCGCCTGTTCCCAGCCCTGAGACTGTTTTGTTGCTGGCTGCCTGAGCCTCCTCAAACCCAGGCCCCAGCTCAGTTATAGACTCCGTTTAATGGCTGGCAGCTTGAGCCGCCCAAGCCCAGGCTAAAGCCTGATCATGACTGTTGGTCGCCCAGCCCTATTGTGGGCTCTTGACTGTCCTGCGGACTCTGGTCCTGGCCAGACAGAACTGGACTGAGTGGCCTCCCTCCGCCTTGGAGAGCAAGGAACCATTACAGGCACGCAATGACATACAGGGGAGCTATTTTCCAGGTGGCTCAATTGCTTTATGGATGCTTCTAAAGCCATTTTATGAAAGTGTGTGTCTACAGTGTTTCAAACCATGGAAAGTAGTGGCATAATCAAGTTTGATGCATGCTTTTCAGGAAAACTAGCTTAAACTGTTTTAAAGAAGTCAATGTTTTCCAATACCTTTTTCTAAAATCCCAGCATGCCATGTGGGACAACCCTTTTACTAAAGGGTCTTCAGGTAGGGCAGGAAAAAATGAAGCCCAGCTAACCAGCATGGCTAGAGAATTCTCTGCTTGGAGGCTGCTACTGAACATCTATATGAGGCAATGCTTTATTATGAACTTCAGGGCACAATTACCTCTCCTTGCCAGACCTTTCATTGGCAGAATCCGGACATCTGAACTGCACCTGTAATCTTACATTCTTATCTTCTGCCAAGAATAAAGCACGGAAGATTTATTGCTTCATAGGAAACAAGCTCTTAAAACACATGGCTGTTTCATGCTGCATTTATGAATAGCATTGCTGCCTTGTCAAAATGCCCCAACTCCTTATAGATCTATAGGCACAAGAAGGACAGCTGCTCAGTCTCTTTTAAGTGTCAAATGAAATCAAGGAAATGATTCCTACTATCACATCTCTTATTTCCAACAAGTAAAACATGATCATGTGAGGGGTTTTTTTGCAGTTGCATACACTTATTTATTTTGCAGTGCTATTTACTGTATGTAACTACGCACTATGGCCTCTACAGGCAAGAAGACTTTCTGAAAAAGTCACCAACATTTACTAAAAAGCAACAACATGCCTTCTTCATGGTATCTTTCATGGTGTTCTAGGCTTACAGATATGACTAACTCCCATGTTCTCTTTCAGCTCTGAGGTGCGGGATCTAAAATAAACAGCATCTGAAACTTTGGCAGCCTTCAAACTGACAAAAACGATCCACGCCAGGCTTGTGTGTCAGATCCTGAGATCTTGCATGACTTGAATCGGCCGGCAGGTTCCAGATGTTCAGTAACATGTGGAAATGTAAAGAATGTGCATTAGGGAGAGCAAGTGTGGTTGGTTGGTTTCCCCAAACTTGGTTTGACTGACCTATGTAATTTTACTCAGTAGAAACTGTAGATGGGATTTAGGTGAGGGCAAGAGAGTTCAACAATAAGGTCCGATAAGAGCCACTTTCTAGGATAAATTTAAATAGAGCCCATAAAAATCCTTTTATAATAGAGCTCCAATGGGTACATTTGAAGCCATTAATACTTGCAGCAGAATATTTATCAGAAGAGATCTCATATTAGTGAATCTCCCAAAACTATGACTTATTCAAATATGCATACTCCATAGGGACAGAATGATGCATAGGGCTGATAAAGGACTATAGAACCTCAAAGGCAGCAGCTTTTTTCTACTCTACAGAATATTAGTGAGTACAAGAAGTTAGTCCAATAAAATAAAATATATTTTATATATCACCCACCTTGTCTCCCTCATGGGCCATGAACACAGCTACAGCAACCCTGCAAACGTATCTTCGGAAGTAAGGGTTGAAGTACTTGGACAACATGGGAAGCTTGTGGTGTCATTGCTTGTCCCGTACCTGGTCTGTGGCTAAACTGAGGACTAAATTCACTTAAATTTAAATGGAAAAAATACCGGACATTCTACTATTGCCATACGGGACTGTCTAAATGGGACTCCTCCCCTTCCTCACAGTACAAGGTAGCAGGGATTATATTACATACGGATATTAATGAGACAGGAACTTGAACTTACATTTTCCTTAGGCTGGGCAGTTTCTTGAAGACTCCAGTGGCTTCTAGAACTGAGATATCATTGTCATTTAGACGGCTGGTGGGAACAAACAAAAAGGCACTTAATGCTTCATGGATCTCTGTAGCTGTGTGTCTGTGGTGTACAAGACTGCCACACAGAAAATTATGGCTTTTGTTAAACAAAAAGAAGCATCCCACCCTAATTTCCTGCCAACTCTCTATCCACCACCTATTTGAGCTCCATACAACAGAAGGCGTTATAGACAAAAAACATATAAACATAACTGTTACTCTGATAACTGTATAGAAAGCTTAGAATTTCCTTAAGAGGCATGAGATTGATTTGGTCAAAAATATTTTGTCATAAAAGGCCCTGATGACCACGAAGGGATTATATCCCTTCACTTCAAAGTGCAGGGTGCTGCTTTGGAAAGAAACCTCTACACAGCTTGAGGACCTGCTTACCTGAGGGATCTCTTTCTTCTCACACCATACTGCCACTGAAGAAGTGCTCTACCTGAAGCACAGTTCTGTGCAAATGAGAGGGAATGGCTTGCAGAGCATTTTCTATATGGCCCCTTATATCTGAAATTTGCTTCCCATGTTTGGGTCTGAAATAGCCCATCCCCGTTGATCCTCAGAAGTACTGCAAAGACCATTCATTAGCAAGGGCTATTAGACAGGGCAGAGAGCGTGGGTAGCAGGCTATATTGCCCTGACTGAATTTGTACCTGATTAAATTTAGTTTAATTTTGTTGTGTGCATGCTTTACTATGCTCCGAAGGGTTAGATGTGGCTCAGCATCCTCTCTTTTCTTTTCTTTGTATTAAGTGGAAATAAATAAAATACCTTAAATACATGAAAAGATTTAAAGAGGACACAAGCACTAGAAGAGGACCAAATCCTGAAGACACTGTGCTATATCCAATATTGTCTTATACTCCATTAAATTGGATAATTTGCCTTTCATCTGAAAGGATCCCCAAAAGTAGAAAGCATACATAGAACATATTAGCTCTTTTATATACAGAGTCACTTCACAGTTTAATGTGTGCAGACAGTTCTGAGGTGGAATAAATGAGCTGTTTCACAGCCCTACACAAAGATTTAGGTCAAAGGAATACCCTTTTTCTAAAAAAAAAATGATTGGACCTTTCAAAATGCAGGGCTGCTAAACAAGTAGTTAAAAAAAAAAGAGGAAAAATGTGCAAAGGATGTTCAGAACATCAGCATTCACCATAACCACCTCTGGAGGGCATGCCACTTACAGATCGGTAGCATATTCAGGAAGGTGACTGGGTAAGCGGGTGAGTTTTTGGTTGGAACAGTCTACAATTGTTCCTTCGCAGCGACACTTTTCAGGACAGACAAGGTCCATGAAGCACTCCCCGGTGAACTTACTTCTGTAATCCTCTGAACCTGCAGGGAAATGGAAATGTATCCAGGTAAACAGCCTGATAATTAACAATCACAGAAATAAGAGATTGAAAGGAGACCCCTCAGTTCCTTGTCCTTCATCTCCATTCACTCCCCGCAGTCTCCCCTAGCCATCTCCCTAGCCAATGCTCCCTACATTACATTCCAAGGTGTTTTGTCCAGCTCTCTTTTCAAATGACTCAAGAGGATGGGCTCCTGCCTCTTTCCTTCTTCCCTTGGGAGATTATTTCATAGTCTTATAGGCCTCCCTGTTAAAACATCTTTTTCTTAATCTTGTCTAATTATCCCTTTGGGGTCCATCCACAGGCCTGCACACATATAGCCTCGCTGCAGTCAGGTTTGCCCATGTGCACTTCACTCTTGCATCAGGGCAGAGGGTCTAATGGTATCAGCAAAAAAGATGGTGTGTTCAAGTGAAGCAGTCATTTGAAACATGGGTGTTCAGAAAGGATTCTTTTACTAGCTATTAACCTAGCATAAGCGAGCCTAGTCACTTTGCAACAATTAGATATCTTGACTAACTACATGAAACAAAAAGCAGTTGAAAATAACAGCAGTTTAAATCATGTTCATTTCAATCAAGGTAAGCACAGACTGAACTTAGAGAAAATCACTCTCTAACATGCCATTATATTGTAATTGCCAAACCTCTTTGACAAGGCTTTTGACCCATTCTAACGAAATGCTTTTCCAATTAGGTTCAATGAACTACTCCGTACTTTTCAGCTTTTTTTTATTAATAATATGGGGTTTGAAACTTGATCTCTCTGCTTCTGGAGCCAAAAGTATTAACAAATGTGTATGTAAATCCAAGGGTTGCCAGGACAGATCTAGTCATGCAATACTTGCCTGCTCACTTCATATTTCATTATGGAACCATCAAAAACTTCTTTGGAAACATTTGTTATGCTCAAATGATCATAACAACCAAAACCATATTTTAACTTGTCCAGGGCCCCCAAAAGCCAATTGTAATTGTAAAAGGTCTTTGTCACTGCCAAAAAACACTTAGTTGAAAAGCACTAATTCAAACAGGCAATACCTTTTTCAGAGTGATTTGAACAAGCTCATTTTTAAAGAACTCTGGAAAAAAAAACAACAACTAAAACCCAAGTTGAAATTTGCCTTCTGAGAGTTGATGTCATTTTTATTCTAGTTTCCCTGTCGAGGCTGATAAAAACACCACTACTTGTTGTATGATTGCTAACCAGAAGAAGAAATGATCATCCAATAGCACCATTATGTTATTAATTCCTGTTACATTATCACCTTACCAGGGGAATCAGGTGAAATCTGGTAGCTCCAAAGTTCTAGCAATTTGATCATCAGACCTGTAGGTTTAAGTCCCATAGATAGACTTGCATTTAATTTATAACACAATGGTTAAAAATACAGTGCAGAAAGGAAAGCAGGTAACACACTGCTTTGCGTAGTACAGATACGTGGGTGATGAATGCTCTGCAAAAAGACAGGTCATCATTCTGTTGAGAAATTAAATTCATTTAAGGTCTGATCTGGCTATTGTTTTTAGCCTGAAGGCAGGGGTGAAAGTAACTTAAAGGACTTAGCAGTACGCCGGAGTCCTGAGCAGGGGCGTGGCCTCAACTGGAAGAGGCGGGGCCTTGAAAGAATTAAAGGCCCCTGGGCTCCAGCTGGGAGCCCCCAGGCCTTTAAATCACCCCCCAGAGCTACCAGCTGCAGAGGTGGCTGGGAGCCCCAGGGCTCAGGGTGCAATTTAAAGGGCCCCGGGCTCCAGCCACTGCTACCGCAGCAGAGCTCCGGGCCCTTTAAATCACTGCCTGAGTCCGGCTGCCAGAGTCCCAGGGTAGTGGCGGCAGGGCTCGGGCGGTGCTTTAAAGGGCCCAGGGCTCCTGCCTTTAAATTGCCAGCCTGGGGAAGCCGGTCCAGTCTGGCAAGGCGTACCAGACCATACCGGCTTACTTTCACCTTTGCCTGAAGGCACTGGAAACAGACTTTGGAGATATTTAAAACTGAAAACCTTTGTGCTCAACACTTCCTTATTCATTTAAAATCACTTAAAACATTAGGCAGCAATATCCCATTGTATGTTTTAATGTGCTTTAAAAATACCTACTACAAAAATACTTAAATTCTATTGTTTTCTGCAATAACAGCCAACTCTCTCCTGAAAATCCCATAACTGGGGCACAAGTTAAAATGGTGACAGGTAAACACTACTGCATATGATGGAGAACACTCTACATCTGAGACCATTAGAACTTCAGAATTGTTGTTACACCACTCACACTGAGCAGTCCCCAGGAATTAAGGAGTGACCAGAAATGGGTTTGGGAATATATCAAATTTAACCTCTGAAAAATTCAATTGTCACTTTCATTATAAATCCATTCCTTGAAAGAATAATTGTGAATGCAATAATGTGGTAGCGAGTAACTGTTTATTTAGGCATTTTGTCTGCTTTGGACATAATATCCAGTGTCCTGTGGGTAAATGGGAGATGGGTGATGGAATAGAAAACCTAGTAAAAAAGGTAGAAAGGAGCATATATTTTTTGAGGGATGTAAACTACTAATTTCTAGACATTTTTCTCAACCTTTTTGGAAAAGCTAATAGAAGGAAATTTACCACATGTGACTTTGCAACTTTCAAATTCCAATTCTCCCGCTGTGTACATCTCTCATACCTATGCTGCATCAACCATTAGAAACCCATCTAGCCAGGGCACCAGTCCACCACCTGCATGCTTGGAACAGGTGAAAACCCTTCAGAGCTCAGCAGGAGAGAGGAAGCAAAGGGTTTAAAAAAAGATTTAAAGACGAGTGATCTGTATAAGCATGGAGTCACAGTGATAAATAACACACACATCCTCCTCAAGTAGTCAAAGTCATCCATTAGGCTGAAAGACAGCAGGAATCAGCTGCCAAAGATTAGATAAAATTTACTATTTGACTAGAGCCTGGAGATCACTTGGACAGGTGGCTGCTCTATTAAGTTATTCCCATCAGGGAAACTAATGTAAAATGCAGCCATCTGCTTGCAGAACTAGTTAAATGTGTATCCCTATCTCTACATGCAATATTTTATCAGCCTATTACCTCAGAGGTTTAGGTGGATATGGTATGACTTAAAAAGCACAGTTAGAGATCATGTGCAAATACTACTTTGTCTATTCTAAAAATTAACCTTAGTGAACCATGGAGAAGAGCTATAGAAGCAGTGCAAAAGACTTCAGCAGTCTCTCGTTGGACTCTGTTTTTGAAGTTTTTTTGTCAGCCACACTATCAGAGGCTTGTTCACCTGCGTATCTACCAATGTGATATATGCCATCATGTGCCAGCAATGCCCCTCTGCCATGTACATTGGCCAAACTGGACAGTCTCTACGTAAAAGAATAAATGGACACAAATCAGACGTCAAGAATTATAACATTCAAAAACCAGAGAACACTTCAATCACTTTGGTCACTCGATTACAGATCTAAAAATTGCAATTCTTCAACAAAAAAACTTCAGAAACAGACTCCAATGAGAGACTGCTGAATTGGAATTAATTTGCAAACTGGATACAATTAACTTAAGCTTGAATAAAGACTGGGAGTGGATGGGTCATTACACAAAGTAAAACTATTTCCCCATGTTTATTCCCCCCCCCCCTCACCCTCTCAGACGTTCTTGTCAACTGCTGGAAATGGCCCACCTTGATTATCACTACAAAAGGTTTTACCCCCCCCCCCCCCCCCCGGCTCTCCTGCTGGTAATAGCTCACCTTAAGTGATCACTGTCGTTACAGTGTGTATGGTAACACCCATTGTTTCATGTTCTCTATGTATATAAATCTCCCCACTGTATTTTCCACTGAATGCATCCAATGAAGTCAGCTGTAGCTCAAGAAACTTATGCTCAAATAAATTTGTTAGTCTCTAAGGTGCCACACATACTCCTTTTCTTTTTACAAGAATTAAGTTGTCTCTAAAAAGGAGTTGCCAAAGATGGTAATTGGGGAACTGCATTAAACTGAATTGCCCGTTACTGTTACAGAATTTTTACCTAATAAGCTCAAAAGCACTGTTACAACAAGCAGCTGATAAAGCAATAAAATGTCCTAAGGCAGATACAGATTTTTCTCATTTCACAAAAAGGTAAACTGCAACAAAGTTAAGCACAAAATTTTCAAGAGAGTCCACTAAATTGGGGTGTCTTTTTTCTGGTCCTCAACTTGAGAAATTAAAGTTCAATGGCCAAGGACTTCTTTTTAAAGGGATTCTTTGTTAAATTCTGAGATGCCAGACACCCAGCAGCTCCCAGTGGGTGCTCAGCACTTCTGGGAAATCAGGCCACATATAAGCACCTGGATGCCATTTTAAGTACTCATTTAGTTAAAATTTTGACATAGGTGTTTCAAATTGACCACCCAAAATTAGTGGACGAAACTGAAAATGTAGTTCTCAGTGCTTTAACGAAAATCAGAGTGGCAGAGAACACAACAAAACCAAACCAGGAAACCTGACACCATTTCTTAAACTAACCACTAGATAACACTATCTTCAGGTTTATTGGAAAAAATAGCCAGGGCCTGGTGATTCACTAGTCTGTGTCAGCAACTCTTGTCAGGCCTGATGTATTCATTGCCCTAACTCACTGTCGTCATAATCTATATCTAAAAGATGCCATGTAAGGTATCAAACAAGCTGGTAACATGCGGGCCAAGAAAATAATTATGTGGGGTATGAACAAAGAGTTATAAATATGTGCTAGAATCATGTTCTTACAACGTGTTTGGCAAGCAATGTATAAGCTCAGCCTGCCCTAGACAAAGAAATGTGTATTTGCTTGTCTGACCAGCCTGCCCGTCAGGCAGAGCCAACGAAGGTACATTTACATATACGGTGAACAAAGCTAACAAGTGAGGGAGCAGACAGCATGGTGTCTGTACCCCAACAGGGGAAAGAAACTTTGCCTGGGCTTACTTTTCAAAGAATACATTTCAAAGGTTTATTAGACCCTACAAAGAAGGAGCGAGAACCCCATAGTCATCCTTCACCTACGGAGACAAAAAGAAACAGGCGCTTTAGGCCCTGTGATTGGATCCTGGCTAAGGACTAGCCAGCCATGCTGGAGGAACTTCTATGGTGAGAAAATTTTGAACAAAATACTCTAGTTTGTTAAGTTGAGTTCCAGCCTGAATAGCTTATTTTCACATTTGTTTCTGTGTAACCATTTGTATCTCTATTACTTCTACTTGGTATCACTTTATAAACTTGTTTTACTTACTGTGAACCAATTCAGTGCTGAAGGGAAGGTTGTGTTAACCCCAGTTAAGCTAACAGGCTGCTGTGTACTATTTCTTTAAAGGAACAGCAAACTTGTAATGTTTCATGAGTGTTCCAGTGTGAGGGACTGAGCACTACAGGGGAGATAGTTTTGAGGAAACTTGGGGCTGGAAGGGTTGCTGAAATCCCCTACAAAAAGTAACTGGGTGATGGAAGCCACGACGTGCCCTGAAAGCTTGTCTGCTGGCTGTTGGTGTAAGGGCTATGAGGCACCACAGCATAGCATATAGGACTCCAGAGTTGCAAGGCAGGAGTTGATGGTACCCCTTACTAGCTTGTCGGAACCCCAAAATGTTACAGCATCTCTCAATGTTATTTGATACTAGTGTTTTCAATCCTTACAAATAACTGCTTAGACAATTTAACAGCAGCAAAAATGTTTCTGACGTTAGCACAATTTATCAGTAAAGCTTCTAAACAAAATATAGTGCTACCTTACTACTAAACTTCCATGTAAGGCTCTCAAAGTCCTTTATAAAAGATAGATGTCATTTTCCATATTTTACACAGGAGGAAACGTAGGCAGAGAGTAGTTAAGTGCCTTGCTCAAGGTCACAGTCAAGATCAGATCAAGAAAAAAACTCTGGTATGCTCACTCGCAGTCTTCTGCTCTAACCATCAGAGAATATCACCCTCATGTTAGAAAGTGTTTTCCGTTTCAGTAGACATACAGCTATGGAGACTCTCCTGAAATGTTCTATCAAAGTACTTTCTTTCCAGTTTTAGTTCAGTCCTGAGATTCTGTTAAGTAGTAGACATATAACTACTCATAACATAGCCTCAGCTGTGATTCCAAGGTGTGGTTCATGCAATATAGTTCACGGAATAGCTCTAAAAATAATTACTCAAATGATGATATCTCTAGCTAATTAAATTAACATGATTTTTGATCTTGCTAGAAATATCACTGAAGCCAGAGCCAAACATAATTCATCAACAAGATGTCCAATGTATTCACTTTAATATCAATTAATCAAATGAGTTATTTAGGGACAGTTATTCGGCATGCAGGCCCTTTGAAAAACCACTTTGAAACACTACTGTTCACTGGGGCTATCACCCCTGAAACCTGGAGTCAGCTGCTCAGCTGTAGGTGGGTCTATTTATAGAACACAAATAACCATTTTCACTTTTCTTGTGAGAATGAGGGAATCTCTCACCTTTTGATGCGTCTGAAAACAGCAGAAGTATCCCAGCATGCCATGCGGCAGGAAAGTATGCAGCCTTCCATGGTGCTTGACAGAACCATGTTCAATTTGTATTGTTCTACCACATGGTTAGATCAAGCACAAAGGAAAACCCCATTAACAGCCAGAGTCAGTGTTAGGCAGCGCCAAAGAGAGAGGAGCGTTGAGAGGAAGCAACATGGAGAAGCACAAGCTGGAGCTTTCACTGAGAGCTGCTGTCCATTTCACCCATGCAAAAAGGAGCTGGAGTACAAGAGGTCATCATTTTATGCTACAATTGCAAGAACACTCTGTACAGAACAATCTGTTAGCATAAGAGAACAGGGACCAGAAGTTTTTAAAGGCAGAACTACTGCAACAGAAAACACTGCCAAAGAATTGCAAATGGCTGCCTCCAGTAGGTGTACTCAATAGACTGTACAGTGAGCATGTGGAGCTAGGAAAGCATATAAGATGTCTGCTCTATGCTACTATTTACTGGGCCCCCTTACTCGCCTTTGGTGACTCCTTTCAGAAGATACAGTGGAAAAACATACTCAACTTTTTTTGGTTTTTATTATACCATCCACTTAAGAAGCCAGCTTGGAGGTACAAAACGCCAACTTCATATGCCAAAGCACATACTGGTAAATATAGGATTCCAGCCTGCTGGTCAAACTCTGGCTTCAGATGCTCGCACACAACTCACTGAAGTCAATGGGAATTGTGAGTTGGGACCTCAGGGCAGAATATGTCCCCCGAAATGGTCACACGCACCAGTGGGAATATTTACAAGAGAGTAATAATAAGCAGCAATAATCATTGCTTAATTCCTGTTTTTTAAAACCACACTTCAAAAGGAGGACATAGCAGAGAACAATTACAGTTTAAAATATAAACAAGTTTATTGCTATTGCTCCTTCTTAGCATAATACCTGTAGTTTTCCATAGGGTAGGCGGTGACCGAAATTTGGCTAAATATTAGTTCTTGTCCACCATGGATCTATACAGTTAACATGGTGAGCTTCCCTCCTTCCCATATCCCAGGCTCACTTCCTTATAACTCACTCCTGTGTTCTTGACATGAGGGGTGGAGCTTTCAAAAGTGCTCGGTGTTAGACTTACTCTCCTCCTCGTGAAATATATGGTAAACTCCCATTGACTTCAGCGGGAGCACAGCTAAGCCAACGATGAGTGCTTTTGAAAGACTCATCTCAAACTTATTTACACAGATGACAGGGAGCAGGATTGAAGAAGGGAAGGCTCTGTGCAGCTGGTAGGATGCTGGTAGGATAGCTAGTATCCAGAGGATAGAGGTCTTTGTCAGGGTAGGCCATTCACTGCAGCGACACAGAACAGCTTAAAAAGTTTTGCAGAGGCAATAGATAAGACAGCTGGGTTAACTACTGGGAACAAAAAATGTAATCGTAAAATCCCTTAATTTTTACGAATTTTGTTTATAATTTCCAGTCCCTGGCTTTTAGATTGGCACAGGGAGGGACTAGACAGGCAGAGTTGGGAAATCTGACACTTTAAACATTTTTTGTTTAAGGATCACTTGAGCCAGAGACATCAATGGTAGAAAAATTAGGCTATTGTAATATTTAATTACCTTTCTTTCATAATTCACACAAAGTTTCATGTGGATTCCACCTCTGGTTTATTTATAATGACTTCTGTCTCAGGGCTCTTGCTGGGGGTTTTGCACAGTCCTAGCTGTGAAGGAAGCAGTCCCCTACTCTTATTTCTCCTCCTGTTTAACCATGCATCCACTGAAGCTCTGGATTTTTGGAATAAAATCCCCGCAGGTGCTCTATTATGCAATGAGCAGACATATTTTCTTATCTACCAAATGCCTTTATTCAATGTATCCAATATTCATCAGAGTCCCTGTAAACAAAAAAAGTAATTTTGATGTGGGTGCACACTTTCAATCATTGTGGAGCAGGGCATGTAAAAATCACCAGGGCAGAGCTTTGGGAAATATTTGAACAAATCTGTGTCCCTCTGTTGTGTTAATTAAGCATTTCCCTTTTTTTAACTGTCTGCACTAGCCATGAACAAGAGATAGCAATGTAAATAGAAAGGAGTCTACCACAATGGCTAGTTCAAGTCCTCCTCAGACACAAGGGGACAGGAAGCTCAAAAGCACCACTACACCTGCTTTGCAGTTACATTTTGGGATTTTTGTTCATGGCAGCTGTGGCAAAACTATGCAGGTAAACAGCCTGTTTTTTGGATAAATGTACAAGGGAAAGCAGGAAAGCTTACTGCTTGTGCTTTGGTCCCAAATACTTTGCTGCTTCATAAAATGAATTTCAGTTTGGGCCCAAAACTCATTCTCCATGAGCCTCTCTATGAACAAAACGTCACTCATATAAATGTTTGCAAAAAGTAATGTTTAAAAAGGGGAAACTGACATGGGAAATTTAAATTTAGTTGCCAATTCACTGAAAAGTTGGCAGACAATTTCCCCTGCCACTGGCCCAGCTCAAGAAGAACGATGTTAAATGTAAGTTACAGCAAAGTAAAATTGTATGATTTACTGTAAAAGGAGATTCCAAACTGTGGTAATCAGAGGTCTGTTATTTCAAAGCAAGGGTTGAATCTGTAGTTTGAAAAGGAGTTGAATATGGTTCACTGTTTTCAGCTCTGTCATTAGATCGCATCTACTCAGCAAACTGTTTAGGTATCAGAACAATCGGACAGAAGATTTATTGATCTATTTCAGGCTCATTGTCACTGCGATTGTTTTATTTACCTGGCTTGTTTTATTTAACATGCCAATTTCTCTCTCATGCTTTTATTTTTTCTGTGTAAGTGGCTTTGGGTGCCCATTAAAAGGTGCTAAGTTCAGTGCTCCAGTGAGTGACATTCAATTTAGCACAGAACAAGTGCAACAGAGGCATTGGCACTTATCCCCAAACTGGAGGCACCATCCACTAGGGGTAGCGGGTGACAATCTGTCCATCCCCTTTCTGTCCAGCGTCTCTCTGCATAGACTCCCAACGAGGGTGTTGGCTGGAATTTTTACAGACAGCTGATGAACTGTTGTCTACATTCTGTCAAATGTTCTACTTTCATCAGAAGATCAGGCCTTAAAATAAACATTTAATTGGACACCTTCATATTTTACCCTCTTTTGAGGGCCTATATTCTCTGGCAAACAAGATCACATATTTTAAGATGGACTTGTGCTTCCTTGAGAAAGAAAGCCTACAGTATAGATCAACAAAGCAGAGTAGGAGACCTTTCATATATCCTGGGTTTTATATATATATATAACTCACAGGGTTAGCAAGTGAGAAGCTGGAATGACTGGAAAAAGAAACACAGAGAGAGATCTGAATTGCTTCCAAAGCTTTTCTAGAAATGAAATAGTAAGATCAGTGTCAAAGTTAAATCAACTGTCTTTTTCAACTGGAATATTTTTGGAGTAAAAGGAAATTAAAAGCACTTATTATTCAGTACCAGATCATATTGTTCTCTCTTTCAAAGTGGCTAGATAACAAAGGAGGTAAGATGCATAGTGTCATGTAAACCTAAGCTTGCAAATGCAGTTACGTTACGGAAAGACTTCATACCAATAAATATGATCAAATCCAAGATTCAATTTGCTCATTTCTCTTCTCCAACAACATTCTGTTCAAACAGACTTATTTAGCTATACTCTTACAGCAAACACTCACTTGGACAAACTTTTGATTCCCTTTCCCCTCTGCTTTCCTCCCAGCAAACCCGGTGATGAGCAACAATAAGCAACATTCTAGCTTCACTATGCTCTAACACCTCTGGGGGCATTTTCAGGTGAGCTTTTGTCTCTCTCTTTCAAAAAAGAGGTCAGGAGACATAAAATGTAATTGACCTTAAAAACCAAAACAAAATAAAAAAAAATGTTACTTTTCAGCTGCTCAGATCACATGGCACTATTTCATATGTCTCTCCCTGGCTCAGCTCAAGCAAAACTCTTGGAAGCAGAAGTGCTGGGAGCTTGGCCTCAAGCAAGTTTTTCTGCAAATGCAACTAGGCTTCAGAGAAGTCTATTCAGTTCCAGATAATCCCCACTAGTGTCAAGTATAGTATGGGCTAACATAACAGCTGTCAGGTTTCAGTCTACACCTTCAGCTAGGAGCTGCTGGAGGCCAGCAGGATAAAAGCAGACTGAACAGCAAATCCCTGACCAGGTGTTACTGCAATACTGTAACTAGGCAGATTAGGGCATAGGGATATCTGCATTTATTAAAAGAGACAGGGCTGAATACTACAGACAGGAATATGAACATACAGTATGTGAATGATGGTCTTTGCTTAAGAAAATGAGAAGAATTTGGAAAGGAAGCATCATAGTGATTTGCAAGTTATAGGAACCACTACTAGCATTTAAATAAGATATTTCATATAGAAAACAGCTGATTACACTCACTTAACTTGCATAAGTTTTAAACATTTAAAGGAATAATAATAATACTTTGCATCTTTCATCTAAAGATTTCAAATAATGTAAACAATACATGCATACAACTCCACCGCAGATATGGAATAATTATAACCACTTACTCTAGGGAAACCAAGGCACAGAAAAATTAAGTGGCTTGCCCAAGGTGTATTAGTAAGCAGGCAACACAAGTGGAAAAAGTTTAATTACCAGGCTCTAACTAAATAGCCCTATCTCTTCATTCATGGAGTTCTCTATATAAGGTCCAATCCTGAGGCCATGAGATTTTTGCTTCAGTTAATGCAGTGTGCACCTCAGCCTTGGGCCGACAATGTAGAGGGGCGAAGTTTCAGTCCGGTGTACGGGAAAGGCCATCACGATCACAAATAATTGGGGGTGGGGAGGGACTACACTCTAGCCGGGAGCTCCAGTTCAAGCAGTTTGAACATGTTCACCACCAAAACAGTTGCCTAGAACCCAAATGCAAATACAAAGACAGGGAAAGACAAATTACAGGTTCCATGAACAGCTTTTATTAGATGCCTTTGATGCAGCTATTGATAAACTACATCATTCTCTAGTCTGATGACAAGGGTTATAGAAGAGATATGAAACTGTCCCTGAATGTGCAGGTGCTTATGTCTCCATTTTCAACATTTGTATCAGGGCTGCTGTCTTCTGATTGGATTGAATTACTGAGAGGCAGTGTCTGAAAGAGAGAGATTTGTGTTGGCAGATGGCTCATTGTCCTCCTTAAATAGTTCACCCTGTTTTTGGTTTGTACAGACCTATCTGGTGTTGTAGCAGCTAATTAAATTAGTTAAAAACCACAGGTGCCCAATGCAAGAGGAATTAAGGAGCCAGGTTTAGTTATTAGGGCTTCAAATGGGAAAGAAGTTCATGTTTCTACACTGTAGGAGGGGAAGCTTTTGTGATTTGGCGCTCTTAGAAACAAATATTCTTCAACCATCATCAAAAGCGGGGTGGGGAGAGTTGGGCAGGTAGAACTTCCATCAGTTTTCAAATGCACAAGAAACTGACATTATACAAACAAAGTACACGCACTCGTGCACGCAAACATAGATACACACACTGCACAAACAAACTAGGAATCTTGAGTGCAGGGAGAGCTCTGTACAATAGCCATTGTATATAGAGTAATCCAGGATGCTGACATTTCTTGAAGTGATAGTGAGCAACCACAGAGGCAGCAAAACCTAGTACTGGATCCTTTTTATTGTCCTAAAGACTGGTGCTGCTTTACAAAACAAAGCTTAACTGAGTCAAAAGCTACCAAGCAGAAGAACTTTCTTTTTTTTTCCTACTGAGGATGAGATCCTCCAGTGACCTAGAACTGACATGTCCCACTGAAGCAGCAGTCTGTGTAAGCTCAAAAGCTTGTCTTTTTCACCCACAGAAGTTTGCCCAATAAAAGATATTACCGCACCCATATTGTCTCTCTAATGTCCACTGTGCTGAGAGTGAGCAGATGCTGCTGAGGAAGGAAAATCCTATCATGCTCTTGTATTGCTGCTACTGAAAATGACACAACATTCCCCCTTTATGAGCATATTGGTGGAAGCTTGCATTGAATCTCCTTCCTTGACACACTCATAACCCTGTGAAGATGTGGCTGCTCCATCATCATCAGGTACATGGCAGTAAAATCTTGCACCACTGGGCTGGGAGAGGAGCTGAGGGAGCTGCCTTGATGATGGAACAGTCCACAAGGAGAATACAATTTACCTTTGCAAATACTAGCATGAAGCCATAGGGAGGGAATGAAGGAGGAAGAAAGTACCTACTCAAGAAAAAAGCCTCCAGAAATTAATCACTGTCTTGTATGAAGCTTATTGTTTTACTTATCAAAGCCTGAGCCTATGCTCTTCCATCTAACCACATATCTCCAAATTCTGTCCTGACACCACTCCTAGATACAGAGCTGACGTCTCAAACTCCACTGAGCAAAATGTCTCATCTTTCCTCCCAGGCCCTTTTTTCCCCTTTTTCCCACAACTCCATTGTCTTCCCCTCTCACCCCAAGATGACTTCTGAGTCACCTCCGGAGTCCACTTTTTACCCCCCTCTCTCCTACTCCACATACCATGCCTTTTCTCATTCAAATCCCTCCTGAAAAGACACTTTTGTGAAACCTTGGAGAATCCAAAGGAAGAAGAAAAATATCTGCACTGCTGGGGGGTTGGGCTTTGTGGACTTTCTGGGATGGAACTCCATGACATGGAGCCCATTTCTTCCCCTGTTGCTATAATGCTAAGTACACCGAAGGTGAACTAATTGTGGGTCTGATACTGAGAAGGGCTGGGCACATGCATCTCCCACAGATTTCAACAGAGCTTGGCATCCTCCACACCGCTCAAGTTCAAGAACCACACCAGGGTATTAAAACAGGGTTGCTGTCCCGCCTCCCCTTGAAAATTATTAATACATTTACTACTTTTTTGACTGAAATACATGCTTATTTCAGGCATATTTACGTTGGAATTTATTAAGGGGCTAACACAAATAAAATGAAAATACCAGTAGCCCTAGATGAGAAATTAATTTTGTGATCCCTGAGCAGGAAGGTGTAAGCTGTAGATTTGCAACAGAAACTATTTTCCCATTCCTTCACTGAGCAACAGATGCAAGAATCAGCTGAGAAGGATCCCTGAGTCAGCAAAGATAAACAGATCACTAAGTATTCTCATCACAGCAGTACTGTGCAGGACTGTCCCTAAGGAAAGAGATGCATTGCACACCTCTGTTTTTGCTTTAAATACATAATGATCCCACACTTCACATCTCTGTCCGAAGACATGTTGTGGCAAAGCCCAGAAAAGTTCAAGGTATGCCTTTTTATGGGTGTTTGATATTATTGAATTAATCAGCTAGGCTGGAACAGATGGACTGAGAACATGATGGACTGAAGAAAGGACACAACAGAGGAATCCAGACAAAACATTACTCTCAGCACCATTAGGTGAATTGCTGTCCCTTCTCAACTCTGATCCTCCAAAAACTGTATCTGATGGTCTCAGCTTTTTTTCAATGGCCTGTACCACTGCATAGGATGGGTGTATATATATACACACACACGTAACACATTTTGATTATTGCTTTGCCCTATTAATAGAGTGAAACAAAAATGACAGATTGGGATAGATTTAGAGACATTTACTTCTTCATAGTGTTCTTTATTTTGTAAATATCCATGACTTCTCCATTCTCATTCCAAGTTTCTTTAAAGGCGAATATTGATGGTGAGTTACTGTGCTACAGGGATGGGCCTAAACAAAGTCCCTGGATCAAACATCCCATAATTTAATAATTTAAGATTTGGCTCTAAACTGCATGACTTGAGCCTGCAACTCAAATTACTGAAAGGCTTTAAGCCCTGCCTACAAGACTGATTGCAAAGGAAGTTATCCTTCTTTTATTTTATCAGTAAAGGGCAGTTTATCTGAGAATACTGTTTGCTGAGACACACAATACAGCATGTCTTGTTCTGGGCTGCTGCCATTCATTCTCATGCTACCTCAGTCTATAGTGCCATCCATCTTTTATTGTCAGGAGCACAATTAATCACAATGTTTTTTCGAGGGTGGGGGGAAGGGGAGAGGACAAAAATGATAGTAATTTTTATAGAAAATACTGAAAAGTATTTCATCAATGACAGTCGTTTTTCTTCTCAATACATAGCAGTAGATTTTCTTACACTGAAATTCTGCCTGTTCCTACAGCATGTCACAAGTACAGTAAATCTGAAACCTACGCTACCAGTACAACACACACATAAATAAACAGAGTCTGCTAAATTAGGCTGCATCAGGCGATATCCCTTTGTTGACATCTGGTCCGGAAGATGAAAAAGAGCTAATAGTACAGTTTATGAGGTGCTGGGGATGAGGAAGAGCTGTATATACTACTTTTCAGATTATTTTCATCATTATCAACTAATTACACATACTGTAAACAACAGAAGTTGTGGACCACACCCTGAGGTCAGTTTTGATTCATTCCTTCCTAAGGACAAAAATGCACTGACTGCAATGGCAGCTTTGCGTGAATGAATAAAAATTAAAGTAAGAGTTTCTGGGTTGGATCTGCAGAAATTAGTTATGGATGGTAAAGCCCGGCTAATTCATATGGTCTATTTCTGCCTGTTTCCCTCCGGGGGCACAACTGTTCCTTGCAGTTTATGTAGGACCTAATCCACAAGGTTCTTTTCTCTCTCTCTCCCCTGCGCCTCCCCCTCCACCCTTTTTTTTTTTTTTTTTTTGGCTGAGTACTTACTCAGGCAAAGCTCCCATTCAAGCCAGGATTTGGCCCAATGTACATCCAGGTTTCTGCCTTTCCCAAATACACCATTTGGCATATGAATTCATCTGTATCTCCACTGGTTTTCATAGACATTTTATAACCCAGCATTCTTTAAAAATTAAATGTCAAGGATTTTTTAAAAAAAGACAAGCTACAGACTGGGCTCTTTTTTAATCCATAAGGTAATTGGTTTTCTGGAGGACTAACTGAATTTCCCAAATTTAATTTTAAAAGATGCTCCACAGTATCCATTATAGCAAACACTGTCCTGCAGATCTGATTAGCAGGCTCTCTGGACCTGCTTATTTCTGAATTGAAAGTGCAGTACAGCCTGGATAAATGAATTACCTGAGCAGCGGAACTTCTTGCTCTTGATCTGGCTGATTCGTTTGTTGGCAAGGCGACGTGGACTGCTGCATCGAGCGCCGCTGGTTTCTATCGGATTATCCTGCAGGTAATCAGCCAGCCACTTCAAATGGCAGTCACACACAAATGGATTCTGAGCTAAATGTCTGCAAGAGGGATGGGATGTTTAATCAGAAATGACCTGTGACTCTGTACTCCATCATTGTTTTTCACAAACGCAAACCTGAAGAGTAAAGTAATTGAATAAGCTCCCAAAAACTCAGGCCTGGCGGAAGCCACATGGAGCTGCACATGAATGGGAAAATTCTGTGAGCTATCGTATTTCGTAGCTCATTAAGCCTGCTGCAAGTCCTTTCATGGAGAAAGCAAAAATTAATACAGCAAAGCCTGATTTAAAGGATTCAGATCTTCTGTCTACAAAGGCCAGTGTTTTCACTTGCGAGCCTGACATGATGTATTGTAATAGAAACACATCTTTTTAGAAACACCTGATTTGAGAGAACATTTTGTGCCCTGGTTTCAAAAGAAGGTTTATTGACAAGCTCAGCTTCCTAGGGATAAAAATCTGGATAAATAAAGGAGAACACCTTGGATCAGTGGGCAAAGCCACAAATGAGCCAGAGGCCTTCACTCAAGAGTGAAATTAATGTTTGCATATCCTGTTCAGGGCTAATAGAGTTTTTTTGCATTGATTTCGATCTGAAATTTTAACTTTTCAGAATAGACAGCTGATGCAAACTAGGGCCTGACTAATATAATTCAGCAAAAGCCTGTGTGAAATACACCAGTCTAGTTGGCAACGTATTTCACCAGACATTCAAATGCGGTGATAAAGTTCCTCTGGATTATCTACAAATATTTCAGGTAGAGGCCTCTTTTGCTCCACTTAGGCTCCCAGAGATTAAGACAACAATTATTTCCGCAGTTGTTTTGGTCCTCTTTGTTGGGCTCAGTGAGGTAATAAATACAGAAAGTTTGTCAGGACTCTCTCTGAGCCTGCTTCTGCTCCCATTGAAATCAATGACAAAACTCCTACTGACTTCAAAAGGGAGCCGGATGCAGACCTCAATCATGAAAGGTCCGTTTGTTGGAGAACTGGATATGGAAAGATGTTAACTTGTGTTACGGAGCAGAGGCATAAGGACATATTCCCTGAGAGTTATGGTCCTACTAGTATCTAGGCATATTTTTCTCTCCAGCTCATATTCCATCCACACTACATTTATTTCGTTTCCTTGTCCCAGGTATGGTTAGAGGTTGTAGGTTAATATAATGAAAATAACATGCCATCTGGTTGTGGTGGCAGCACCAGAGAGAGCAGAGTCAAATGAGTGTAAAGAGTGGGGAGAAAAAATGTTCCTTACAGAGGTTACCCAAAGAGGCTAAACACTATTCCTGCATTGAGCCTGTAAACTAAATCCATTCCAGTACTGGAAGGTCCAAATACCAAACTAAACAGTATGTGATGGCAGGGATGGGCTGTGCTCAGTGCTCTAAAAAAAGGTAGAAACTGGAAATCAGCTACAACACCAAACTACCCACAGAAAAGTGTCTCAATGGGAAGCCATGAGGAAAGCTTGATATACACTCTAAGTAATGGTCCCAAGCTCTGTCTAGAAAAAATATGGAACCCAAGAAGTAACTTTTATAGCTTAACATTTTAAAAATATTGTTTCACTTAGTTTGTTGAATTTCATGAACATCTAGCATTTGCAACAGAGTCATATATACACACACAAACCAAAGCCAGTTATACATCACAGAAATATTTATTTTAATGTTTGCTTGGATTGGTGCACCAGGTGCTGGCCAAATATTTGTGGCAAATTATCTCCATGATCCCAGCCTCTTGAGCTTACTTGTTGCTAAAAACAACAATTGTACGTTTTCTTTTAGGTGAGCAAACATACACAAAATAAATTTACACAATGCAGTGCCTGTCTTGCAGTGTGGGCATGTGTGCGTACAGACACACGCAAAGTTTTGGTCCTTTTTTAAAATGCGTTTGCCAGTCAGACTCTGTGAGAGGAGTATTATTCTTTCTTTGGAAGTTCTCACAGCTTTATGATGAAAAATCTTACCCTGTAAAATATCAGGTTTGGTGTATCCTTATGTATCCAAGAAAAATAATGGGTTTCTGACCCCTCTCTTAGTCCTAATGCCTTAATATCGTCTCACACTAAGACGCAGAGAAAACATAATAGATCCATGGATTTTTTAAAAAATTAATATTTTACCTGGCCCAAATGAACAACAACTTACAGTGATACACATTTACCCCACATGCCTGGAATGTCAATTAAAATATAGCTTCAGCTCTTATGAACTATGCAGCAGGGCTCAACATCCAGTAGGGATAAATAACAAATACATAGGCTCACAGAAAAACATTATGCAAATATTTTAAAATATATGAAGTCTGCTGTGCATATAACCTACATAAAGTCAAATGCACATGCCCAGTATCCTCCCTATTTAAAACCACTGAATGTCCCTGAATGAAATAATTATATTCATTAATAAATTTATGATATTTATAAGACCCCTGGAAAAGAGGCAGAACCTTGTAGAATTTGGCAGTGCTGAATTATTCTATACTTTTCTTTCATGTTTTTCTTTTATTTCTGACAAAAATGGGAAGCTACTGGCCTTGGGTTTCTTCAATACTGTCTTAATGCCAGATGCAAAGGCAGTGCAAAGATAGGGAACATCTTTGGAGAAAAGGGAAGAGCTGTCAGTTGTAGCATGTCTGGGTACTCACAGAGTCTGGATTGATTGGAGAGGTGCAAAGAGCCCCTTGCTGATGGTCTGCAGTTTGTTGTCATAAAGAGATAGCAGGTTGAGATTATGCAGATCTTGAAACGTGTTTACCCTGAGGCAGTTGATCTTATTGGCATTGAGAAGCCTGAAAGCAGAGGAAAGGTTTATAATTCACTAATATTGTAATTACCAGATAAAGAGAGACTGAACTTTGGGGTTAACCTAAAAAAAATGAAACCACTCAAACCAAATCATTCCACATTAAAGGTCCTTGGTCTGCCTGTTACCTTAAAAGCAAAAACCCTACAGTCACCATTAGAGCTATCAATCTGAGGGACATATCAATCTGAGCCACACAGAGATGGCTATAATAGAGTTAGATAAGCAAAAAAAAAAAAAAAGTCCTGAAAATATAATTTTTTGCACATAATTTGTACAAGATAATTCCAGACAAACATTGCATAGGGGTCATAGAGACAGTTTTCTCCTTAATAATCCTTACATAATTTACACAAAGAGATGGTCAAACAGTTGCCTTCCCCCACGTAGTGGCTATTGTATGGAAGTCCACTGTAAGAGGCAGACAGGGCACCTCTTTTAACCCACAGTCAGCAGGTGTTTGAACCCTGCTCGAAGCTGCTGAAGTTCTGACCACCTCATTGCGGTAGTTGTGGCTAGTTAGTTCTATCAGAGAGTGACAGCGAGTCTCCTGAGGGACAGGAAACTAGAGCAGTAGGTTCTGGAACAAAAATCTAGGGAGAGCCAGGCTCCCTTGATAGTTATGCGTGATACAGGTTGAGTTACTAATAAAGTCAAAACCCAGGAATGGGGTGAGTTTGAACACTTCACTCAGGGCACGCTGACATGAGGGACACAGACTGGCAGTTCACCATACATAATTGCATACAAACTATTATTTTAGGAGAATATTCCATTTAGCTTCCATAGATCCTGAGCTATTTACTGCTGGCTTGCGATGACATGCAAAGATAGACCCTTTACATTTAGTGTAGTCCATAGATATCACAAGCAACATGGTTTCTATGATGACAATAAAGAAATAAGAAACAACAAAGTCAATCACACTCCTTTATTACCTTGTACATCCCATCAATTTATGTTCTGTCTATGGGCTGTAAACTCCACGGGACTATCTATATGTGTGTACTGTACAGTGCCAAGCATATAATCATTGCCAAACAAATACATTAGTAGCATAATAAATAAATGTAGTGTGAACCTTATTTAAGTCTCATTGCTTCTAGTTTCACAGTTTATCCACCAACATTAACTAATTGGAATGATCATGCTGGGGCCAGGCTGTAGCTTTAAGCTACTGGCCACATTAGTGCAGAAGGGTGAGAGAGGCCATGTAGCAGTGGGAGTTTCAGGAAGAATTCTGACCAGCTCAGCCAGGATTTTTCCAGAGGCTTTGGGGAAGACACATCACAATGGGAGTTTCACAACCCTTATGAGATGCAGGTTCACTCATCCCTTTAAGAAAATAGTACAAACAAGCATAGTGCCTGCCTTCTCCACTTCAGTTATGTCAGTCTCCTGTGCAGGTGTGCAAGGGGAATAGTATAGAAGAAGGCATCTCAGTGCCTCTCCCACCTTCACATCTGCACAGAGGACCCATAATAATTCAAATGTAGTCCATTCATCCAGAAAAACAATACAGAATGGATAGCACCAAGGAAAGCTTCCCCCTACCACCCAGTCATGGTCACATCAACTCTGACATGTATAATCTTCATCAGTAATAGGGGAGTGCAGTCTTCATTGCCCATTCAGGCTCAACTTTCAAGTACTACCAACCTGAGCCATACTCAAGACTGTGGCCTACACATGTAAGACCTCACACCAATCTAGACCTCTTCTTTTCTGTGTTCTACTGTAGTTTCTGAAGTGGCTTATGTTTCTTCAGGACCTCTGAAGTGTCTTGACCTAAAGCTTTTCCCTAAAGTTGTTTACCTAAAGAATTCGACAGCATTTTTATTTTTTGAAGGGATGCCTATCTTTGTTGAAATGATTCAGTAAATCTGTCATCAAACCTATATGAAACTGACCTCTCCATTTAACTTCAGTGATTCACCAAAGTTATCCACAAAATCCTTAACTATCTTTGAGCTTTCTGAAACTGATAATGGATTTTCAACAGGCAACAACTTTCTAAAAAGGAAATCTTATTCTAGTTGGTAAGACTGAAACAGTAAGAGTGAAAGGCTGTTGCAATGGGATCTGAACCTGATCGCTGCTTCTGTGTGCTGCCACAATAATAGTAATAGGGTTGTGTTTGCGGGGATAAAGGTATCTTTGCTTCCTGAGCAAACTAGCATGAAATCTTAAATAACACTTGAGGGTGTCTTACACAGGAGTATTGTCTCCTGCATGAACTTGCACCTCTAGCCCTAAGGACACTAGGGCACATTCTGTCAGGTAGAAGTGCATGCCAGCTAGGGTAACATCTTGCTATCCTTTTCTCCAACAAAGCATGCCACACAGAGTTTTCTTAATGCTATTCTACCCTTCAACTACAAGAAGTCTTTCATACAAATTAAGGCCACCACTACTCTGTACTCCCCATTTTATTTGTGGGGTGCCCCAGATATTGCACTGAAGTGTTACAATAGTTGTGCTAGTAAATACTTAGTTGTAATACTTGGAAACAGAGGGTCCTTTTCTCAAGGATTTACAGTGTGCAGTTCTTTGACATAATAACGTGTCAGAATACAGTTTCCCTGCTTAACCAAGGGGGAAAATCAATATTAATTCACCTGGATTTTCTTCATGATGCTGTGCAGCAGGCTACTGGTCTATGATGGGATAAGGTCCAATAGAGGGCAATGAGGGATAAATGTGGGCAGCTCTTGCTTGAACAAACAGCTTACAGCATTTTACAGAACTGAAATCTTGGTCTCAAATAGGGGGCTTACAACAGCACCCTGCCCCCTGGGCAGCTTAAAATGCTGCAACTGGTGATTATGTGGCATGTAATCTAAAATCTTACTGACCCTAGCTGTACTACAGAGTAATTTTCATATTAGGACACTTGAATAATTCCTCCAGTGTATTAGGCATGCTGAAGCTTTGCTTCAACAGCAGGCATGCAGATCATCAGTTAATGACTTGTTCTTATGATTTTCACTGTGTCCAAGACAAAATAATCACCATGACCTCTGAGTTCTCATGCATTACGTGTCTCCCTTTCTCAAACTGATACAGGTCAACACATTATAGAAGGCAGCATAAAAAGGGGATAGGTGTTGCACTTATGAGCCCTTCAGCTATCACCTCTCTTCTTATCTACTATCCCCACTTACTATTTCCCTATTTTAATGTAACATTCACTAACCGCTGTGTTTCAAGAGGACTGTTCCATGATCATATTACAAACACGCTGTTGTACTGACCACAGTGCCCCAAACCATCCTCCACTGTCACTTGCTCAGAGCTGGATGATTTGTTTTGGACCCATACACTTGTACTGATGCACCAATGTTGGTCAAAGTGAAGTGCACCATCTGCAAACTGAAAAATGATGCAAGGTCAGCGCTGATGGCATTCCCTTGGCGCTGCTAAAATGCACTATTGGCCTTGTAGGGGAATCACTTCTGGCTGTCTTTTGCCTAGTGTGGAAAACTGGAACTGCTAACCGCCTGGAAGGACAGTATTGTGATCTCATGTTATAAGGGTAAAGGACTGTGCAGCGAATGTAAGAGCTACAGGACGATCACCTTGTTGTTCATGCTAGGGAAGATGTTTGCGCATGTTCTGCTTGCGTGCTTGGAGCCCCGGCTGCATCAGAAGCATCGCTCCCAACAGTCAGGGTTTACGAGAAACAGGTCCACATTAGATGCCATTTTGGCCCTCCGCTTGCTGTCAGAGATACATCGTGAGTTCAAGCAGCCCCTGCAGGTGGCGTATGTCGATCTTAAGGCTCTGTTCGATTCAGCTGACTGAGTCATGCTCTGGAAGGCCTTAAAGGGCATAAGTGTCCCAACCACTTGGTGATCTCTCTCTCTCTCAGACCTTGATTATGTGGATGACGTTGTTCTTCTAGTACAGAGCCCCGACAGGTTTTGCAACGCACTCCAGCAAATGAAGGAGTCAGCTAAGGTTGGTCTCCATGTTTCGTGGTCAAAGACAAAGCTGCAAAATCTAGGGATCAGGTCCACCCATGACCCCAATCTCTTTGACTAATGAAACTGTCAAAGTAGTCTCCAGCTTTTGCTATTTGGGTTCTATACTCACCAGTTCCTCACATGGGGGTTGTTTGCTGGATTGACATTGCAGCATCTGTCATGGGTGGTTTAAAATGAATATGGAATCAACATAATCTTGGCACAACCACAAAGTTCAGGATCTATTTCAGCTGTAGCCTCTCCGTACTGCTGTATGGTTGCGAAACAGGGACACTATGGCACTCAGACTGGGCAAAGCTGGAGGCTTTCCACACAAAATGCCAAAATTGTACATTGGGCATAAAGTGGAACAACTTCATTTGTAATGCAGATGTTTACGGTTGCTCTGATCTACAGATTACTGGGGCCACTCTCCACAGACAGCATTTTACGCTTTTTGGACATGTCGCAAGAATGCCACAAGACATTCCAGCAAATGCTGGTCTCCAGGTGGCTTGTAACATCCGGGATAAAATTCCACCAACCGAGGATGGAGGGAACCCAGAAGGAACCCAGTCTGTTCCGATGTTGGACTCTTGGACTGTCAAGCCCTTGCTACCACATAGGAAAGGACCAAATGGTGAACAATTGCTATGGCCAACCATTTAGCTAAGAGTTGAAGAAGAAAAAGCAGTATTGATGCCATATGAGATTACAGTGACACATGCAAATACCTTTCCTTTGGGCATGGAGGATAGATTTGACTTCACACCCAAACTGGGAGTTTTCTCCATTGTGTCTCCTTTTCTGATGTTCCTCCAGCTCTCTCTGGGTCTCTCCAACAACCCGCTAATATTTCCAGTAGCTGTTGCCAGTGATTTATGGTGCTGCTTTTGATATTCTTTTAACTACTATACAGAAATGTAACCCTGCATTATAATGCAATCTCTCTCTCATTTCCAGCCCCATTCTGGTTGCAGTCTACCTGATCACATCAACAGATCTCTGACTTCAGCTCTGGATTTGAGTATCTGAAGAGAGATTTTTTATTTGAAGCCAAAACGTTACTTAATCTTCATGCAGGGCCTGTGCAGGCCTGTGCACCACAGTTCGAATCAGAATCAGCTTCCAGAGTTCCTGCACTATGCAACCGAAGTAGCATTTTCTGATATTCTGCACTGCTAGCTCTGTTTCTAATGACTGAAATTCTCTCACATTAATGTGCGCAGATATAAACCAGGCCCTTCAGCTCACACTGTGTACTATGTCAACAACAGCAGACGAGGCAACGAACACGAGACACAGCAACTGGGAACACACTACCTTAGAGTAAGGTCTCCAACTTTGTGGAATAAAATAAACCACTTTCTGTGAACCACACCCTGACAGAGGAGTGATTGTTCAATAGAGTGTCCCCAACCCACCAATCCAGGAAAGAATTGAACAGAGAGGGGGATACAGCAGAACTTTACTAATCTACACCCAAGATTGAGAGATGCATTGAGTGGCTGAATTTTGCCAGTCAGTAACACAAGTAGAACTTTAGGAAAATGCAATACAAAATGTGTTTTGATATTTCTTGCCAGTGGTCATTTGGCTGCAATTCTTTATGAGAATTATTTATGGCATAGTTAGTAAAAGTAGCAGAGTGTACAATGATGAAATCTTAGTAATGAGTCCTCCTCACAGCATCTGCAATTAAATCTACACTCACAGATGGGGAAGCCCTACCTTTATTTTGTGAGGTGTGCACCTTAGCAAGACTGTTCAGCACGGATGCAATTCACCCCTTTATAGAGGGTCAGCACAGGGCCTATGCATCACTTTACCTTTGTAACACCTCAAAACAGGAGTGCTAAAAGGGATATCAATGCTATACAGCTCATCCTCTGCATAGGAGTGAAGATTGCACACACCAAGAATATTACAACATTGTGGTTGGAAAGTCTAGCCTTCAAAACTTAGGAAGTGCCAGAATCGAGGTTGCCTGTAGAACCCCTTCTGTGTATGCATTATGATACACTCTTTAATTACATGATCACTTCTTATTTTTTCTGAGATGGCTGAACCATTTTTGCTGAAGTTTATAATTATATATACATCATAATTCAGCCTGAGGTAGACACCCAGCATAGCAAACTGCAGCCCAAGCAACTTAAGTCATAGAATCATAGAATATCAGGGTTGGAAGGGACCCCTGAAGGTCATCTAGTCCAACCCCCTGCTCGAAGCAGGACCAATTCCCAGTTAAATCATCCCAGCCTGACCTTAAAAACCTCTAAGGAAGGAGATTCTACCACCTCCCTAGGTAATGCATTCCAGTGTTTCACCACCCTCTTAGTGAAAAAGTTTTTCCTAATATCCAATCTAAACCTCCCCCAAGTCTGGCAAAGTCGTGAGGAACTGAAAATGGGATTTTGTAACGGGAAGTGCCAGGAAACCTAAACTATAGCTCATGCCTAGGGCGGCTAAACAAGAAGCATGACAACAGGAATTTAAAGAGTGGTGCTCCTTCCACGCTACATATCCCTCACCTGAGGTCTAAAAACTATACACAACAATATTTATAATGTCATATTTATTTAAAAGGGAAAAAAGATATCCTTAATAGACGACTATTGTCTCATAGGGAACAGGCAACAAGTTCAAGAGCAGAGAAAGAGACTTACTGATCATATAGGTACTGTACATACAGAAATATCTCTAAACAAAATGGTTTTCAGAATTGTCCCAGAGGCATTTTAAAAGTAACTGTGTGTTAACTATAAAGTCAGCACTTAATTAAATAATAGCAAACAATAAGGAAGGGAGGAGTAAGAAAAACTCAAACACCCATTCTGAGAAAATCATGAACATTCCCAATATTAGAAACTAGAGTTTACAAAGTTTGACTCTTTCCTGGTAAATATTTGCCACTATTTGCAGTAATACAACCAGAAACAACACTGTGAGAGATACCACTGCTATGATAGGTACGACAGAAATACAAACCTAGAGAGACTGAGTCTATATATACATCCAAGATATATAGGCATACTTCCTACTTTATGGATCACAGAAAGTAATTTAAAAAGGGACTTGGTTATGTGAACTAGAGTGAGAACTCACATAACCATTTAGAACCGGGAGCTCAGTTAATACACAACATACTTCTGTGACCAGCAGTTGCTGTTCTGTAGAGGATATATAGTACCTAAGAAATATACCTCTAGTACCTGAAGCTACACAGCACAGACACAGAAAAAACTTAGAGGTAGAGAAGGTTGGAAATTTTTTGTCAAAACATTTCTGACAGAAAATGCCAATTTTTAAAATTCAAAACATTTAAAAAATGTGTAAATTTTGATGAAAATTCCCATCCCAAAATTTTTTTTAGGATAATTTTCATTTAGGAAAATACTGGATTTTTTTCAGATTTCTGCATTTAGTTTAGATTTTTTTCATTTTTTTATTGTTTTAATTATTGTAATTATTATTATTATTACTGCATTACTGTTGTAATAACCCAGTTGGACACTGATGGCAAACAGAAGGTAATTTGATCTAGTAAAGAAGATAAGTTGGTTGAATCAGTACTAGATCAGCAGCTGATCTTAATTTTTAAAAATAAGAAGATAAATTACAAATATTTCAGTGATTATATTATGCCATATTTAATAACATACATGAACCAAATGTGCATTGGCTAGGCAACAGTTCTGCAGAAAAGGACCTAGGGGTTACAGTGAACGAGAAGCTGGATATGAGTCAACAGTGTGCCCTTGTTGCCAAGAAGGCCAATGGCATTTTGGGATGTATAAGTAGGGGCATTGCCAGCAGATCGAGGGATGTGATCGTTCCCCTCTACTCCACATTGGTGAGGCCTCATCTGGAGTACTGTGTCCAGTTTTGCGCCCCACACTACAAGAAGGATGTGGAAAAATTGGAAAATGTCCAGCGGAGGGCAACAAAAATGATTAGGGGACTGGAACACATGACTTATGAAGAGAGGCTGAGGGAACTGGGATTGTTTAGTCTGCGGAAGAGAAGAATGAGGGGGGATTTGATAGCTGCTTTCAACTACCTGAAAGGGGGTTCCAAAGAGGATGGATCTAGACTGTTCTCAGTGGTAGCAGATGACAGAACAAGGAGTAATGGTCTTAAGTTGCAGTGAGGGAGGTTTAGGTTGGATATTAGGAAAAACTTTTTCACTAGGAGGGTGGTGAAACACTGGAATGCGTTACCTAGGGAGGTGGTGGAATCTCCTTCTTTAGAGGTTTTTAAGGTCAGGCTTGACAAAGCCCTGGCTGGGATGATTTAGTTGGGGATTGGTCCTGCTTTGAGCAGGGGGTTGGACTAGATGACCTCCTGAGGTGCCTTTCAACCCTGATATTCTATGATTCTATGAACCATGAAGAAGGCAGGTATGGAATAGACTACTCTTCAGGAAAGTTTCTTCCTATCCCCTTTTAGTTAGAAGTTGACTTATGGCCTGAAGGATGCAAGTTTAAATCCCTTCCAAAGCTCTTGATTATGCTTTACTCCTACTATAGCAACTTTGGATATTGTTTTACTCCATGAAAATGTCCTGTTTTATCTTGTTAAGATCCTGGCTTAAATCATTACTTCAAATGATTAATTATTGGACTCAAACATGTGCATTAGGTAAACCCACAAAATAAATACTGATTTCAATTCCTCTAACATATTATAGGTGAGAAAGCCAGCTATAACTCAACAAGCAGAAAAACTGATTCTGTTTAGACACTGCACCTTTTAAAAACTGTGCTCAAAAAATGACAAGAGTTTCATTCTGTTTAGAGTGTTTTTGAAAGAGGGAACAGATAGCAGTGTATTTTGCAACCGTATTTAAACACGGCCTTACCAATATTTCTCTTACAACAAATTATGGTGAAAGTAATTTCCATTAATTTTTTTCATTGTGTTATCAGCCTAATCGGATGTGATTTATACACAGGTTCCACATGTGGTACAGCATTCAAAGAGAAGTTAAAAATTCCAGAAGAAATAAAACCACATGCTACTTAGAGGGATGATGGATTATTAACTCAGCTCTCTCTTTTCATCCATTTGGACAAGTTAAAAAAGTGTGTGGAAAAGATCGCTCAGAAGTTTAAGATCCCATGTCTCCATAGTGTAAGGGAAAGAGGCTAATGACCTATGGTTTGCACTCTGTTGAAAGCCCTGAGCAGAACACAACTCTATTAAAATACTATGACTGTGTTACTAAGAGCGAATTTGTCCAGGCACGCTGTAATAATAATGTGTTTCAGCTAAGTCATTTGAAAGAAAGCGTACTGAGTTGGCACAGTAATGGTATCAGATGCTCACAAGTTCCAGCTACATAATTAAGATGGTCTTCCAACTGAATTATATACACAAGCACAGTGTCAAGTAATTAATATTTAAATAATATTTTGAACTTCCAAAACAAAATGATTGAAAATAATTGGTTTTTAAGAGTAAAGAGGGATGCTGATGAGGCTTTCACCCCAGTGGCATTTTTATTTTCTGCTCAGTGAAGACAAGTAATCAAACTATCAGCAAATAACTACATAACTCAAAGTCTGAAACAGCAGCCTAGCCTTAATGCACTCGGAAGACTGCGGGTTGCTCTCTGTTGCTAGTGGATGGATCAGAAATCATTCTAAGTACATTAATAAGCTGAGGGAAAATGAAGGGGAGAAAAGCTGCACGGAGCCACTGTGAAGCTATTTCTTCTTCCTTTTAGTTAGCTTTGTATTATGATAACGATGACAATAGAGCTAGAATTAAAACAGCCAATATTCTGTCACTTGACCAATGGGGCCCACTTGCCAGACTCCTTTGGGGAAAATGAGAACAGGATGGGAAAGAGCAGGCTTAAAAGACATTGGAGACTTGTAAGGAGATAGGTGACTGAAGTTATTTGCATGGATAACAGTAGAATTCAAATCGAATACACGTAACTTTTATTAAATACCTACATCAAAAGGCTTCACCTACATTCAAAGTCCCTGTGTGGGAGGTATGAAGGTATATCTACACTGCAAACCTGTGTCAGCTGACTCAGGTTCACAGAGCTTGGACTGTTGGGCTATTTAACTGCCGTGTAGATGTTCTGATGCAACCTGCAGTCTGATTTCGGGGACCCTCCCACCTCACAAGGTCCTACAGCCTAGGTTCCAGCCCAAACCCAGACATCTACATTGCAATTAAGCAGCCTGCAGCCGAAGTTAGCTGGCAAGGGTCAGCCATAGGTTTTTAACTACAGTGTAGTCATACCCTAAGAAGGGAGGCTGCATCAAGCAAGACACTGGGAATCAGGACTTGGGTTCTATTGACTCGCTTTATCATAGAGCAAACCACAACTATTTCTATTCACCTATATCTCAAGGGTGATGTTAGGCTTAATTAATGTTTGTAATGGTGTTGGATCCTCAACTAGCTGGTTACATCAGCATTAAAAGCCAGAAGTTAGCGTAGAGTGGTACCTAAGATTCCATACAGATAGCTGTGGCCACAAGGGTGTCTATATACAGTATTTTGACACCGTTACAATTTCTATCTAGGTGGAGCTTCCCAAATGCTGCTATGATTGATTTGAAATATGGCCACCAGCTGTTGGTATAAAAACTGTATCTTTTTTTCCTGAAAGTATTCTCCTCTTGAAAGGTATTCTAAATATTGATGTCCTGAGCTAAAAAGGTGTCTCCCTCTGAGAAAGATGGAATACATCTAATGCCATCTGTTTATCAGGCATCAAAGTATTAAAATATCAGTGTATTTCACTAAAGAGACTATTATTACAGATTAGTTGAGAAAGCATTGAGAAATTAAATGTCATTATTTCCAACAAAAACTAAGCACTGAAAGACCTACAATCTTTCCAGACTTAAGCCAGTATAATCCTCTGTAAAATGTGATAAAATGGTATGTAGTAAAATGGTGTGGAAAAGGCTAAGATTTGAAAAGAAATCCCCCCCCCCCAAATGTATCTTAATATGCATCACTATGATCCAGTTAGAAGAAAAAAAAGTGCTTGTCATTACCAGTAGCTGGCATAACTAGAGACACCAATAAAAGATATTACAAAACTGGGATAAGCATGCTATGGAAGATTAAGAAGGCTTCTAGCAGTCTGATATGAAGAGCACAAAGCTTGCTACCCGTCATCTGCCTCAATATATTTAGAAAACCACTGATATATATCTTTTTCTGTATTATGACTGGCCACCAACATTTCTGCCAGGATTCAGCTGACAATGCCAAGAGCTAATTCATTATCAGTTTTTCTCAACAGTTTAGAAAAGGAGGTGAAGACAAAGAATTTGTCCAGTGGAAATTAAAAAGGGAAACTCCAAAAGGTACAATTTAATTATTCATGTTGCAATTTAATCATGGTGCAGTCTAACATTTTGCCTTTGTCAGATTTTAAACGCTTCAATTTCACTTCTCCTCCAAAAGATGGCAGCTCAAGCTGAACAATGACTAACACTATACTGGGGTATTTGTGACTGTGAAGAAAGAGGGCAGTTGAATTACCAACACCTCTTGTCACAGTGCCTGGGCTTCTTGATAGGTTCTCCCATTTAGATACTGACCCTGTTCAGCTTATGAAAGCCAATGAGATCATAGCTGATGTATAGCCACATAACAGATCAGCTAAGTTTGTAATATTATCACAAGAGTAAACACAGAAAGATTGAAAGGAAAAAAAAAAACCCCACACTGCAAGTGGCCTGAAAATAATTTTAAAGCTTGACAGATCTATACAGAGACCCTTCTTCTCTACTCGGGACTAGACTCTGATCTGATTGTCGTCCTGTTCTTCCCAGGATTGCATTAAATAACAAGACAAAAGTGTCCCACGTGATTCTGCTAAGAATTGAAGATGGTCACTTGTTCCATAAGTAAAATGCTGTGATTGGTGCCATGGTAAGCAATCCTTTGCTTAGAAGTGACAGGGTACACACTAAAGCGAAATGTTCCACTGTTTGTAAGGTGCCCAGTAAGGCCCAAACTCACAAGGTGCTCAACGCCCTCAACTGCCAGTAAGGAACTGGATTCTGAGAGATGCTCAACGCCTTCTAGGACCACAGTTTCTCCAGGGTATAGGTTCCTCACAGAATTTAGTAAATGAAAGTCTGTTGACTTACAGGGCTTTCCAGAAGACAATTTAAATATGATATATAACAATCCAAATAAAGCACAAGAAAATCTGAAAAATTCTAGACCTATACAAACATTTTCTCAAAGACCATATTGCGTTCACCGAATCTGCTGTTTCTAATGTAACCATTTAACTTGAGATACAGAGCATCTTAATGGTACTTCACTATCCCCTGCAGTGCTTCCAAGCTGGTTTAATTTGTAGTGAGAACACAAGTGCATGGTCTGCATAGCTTTTTCAAAAGGAAACAAAAACATCCCCACTTTTTAGAGAGATTGCAATAAAGGCAGTGTGGAATACACATATTTCTATTTGGTTTGGATTCATAACCATTGAATTTTGCTTTGTTCTGGGTTTAACCCAAACCTCTCAATTCAAATCAAATCAAAATAAAGTAGAAATCATAAATAATTCTTTTAAAAATGTAAAATAATGACCCAGATTCACTCAGAAGTACAAGTGGGTTAAATCAAACCGTTTGGATGCATTCGCTCAGTCAGAAGTGTAATGAGTTGACAAACACCGAAAGGTGTGGGTGGGACTCTTTTACTGAGCATTTATTTATCATCAATACCATGGGATTACAGAATGTTTGGAAGACTGGACTGCAACTGCATCTGGTTGTGAAAATAAATTGATGCTTAGAAAGTGGAAAAGCTCTAGGGTCCAAGTTTTAAAAGACTGGGATGGCAGCTTGGCAGAAATTGGTTCATCCAGGCACCTTATTTATAAGACTAAATGTCTAAACTGAAGCATTTCATGGGATAGGAAGAATTTATCTGTTATCGGAAGGGAAACAGGTGTGCTGATGACAGGTACACATGAGGTGACTAGGGAGTGTTGGGGGGCAAGCAATGGTGTGCAATGAAGGATTTTGTTATGGAAAATTGTCTGTTTGTTCACAGGTTTTGTTATTTTTATATATGATTTTGTAGCACTGGTTAAAACTAATAAAGATATGTTACTTCAAAGATTATATTGGAGGTGCTGGACACAGGGGTGCAGAGCTTATTGCTTTCAAGTTTGCAGAGAGATTGTGAAAACTTTTCTGCCTTACATCACCCTGAGTGGGTTAGCACCTCTCTGCATTCTCTTTGAGTTTCAGATTCTACCTAACTCAAATCCAATGGCTAAACATCGAGAATCTGGTGGAAACTCGGTGCGATAATTGAATTCCATGTGGCATCCGCCTAGAATTATAAATCAACTCACAGGCTAAAACTGGCACATAACTTCACCCAACCCTCTCTGGAGCTTCTCTAAGTGGTCTGAACGACTTGGTGGTACAAAACTGGGCTGGAGATGTTGTGATAACAACATCCCTTGTGGAAGTACTGGAAATCTCATTACCAGCCAAAACCCACAACACAGAAGCAGAGGAAAATGAAAAGCAATGAGCGTTAACTAAACAAAAGTTTGACTGGCTTTTAGAGGGAAAAGGCTTGGGAAGAGTGTTCATTTGCACCAGTTTTCAAATGTCAGTGCAATTTCTCACTCTGTATAATTGTATTTTGAATAGACAAGGAAAGTTACTAGTTAACACCACACTTCACTAAAATTAGTGACTTGGATCTAAGGTTTTGGCTTGAGCCCATCTCTAATTCTGGAACACCTTTAAAATGCATTCTATCTGTTTATACTTCAGTGTACACACATTAGTATGTTTATAGCTCACTCCCCACTTCAATGCACACATTTAACTCTGATGCTAACTGAAATCACAGACATCTATAACATGAGAAGAGAACCCTAAGCTTCTTGTGGATTGTTATGGAGGTGAAGCTACAACAAACCCATCATTTTCCAGGTACAAGCTCTTCAGCACACTGGCGTATAGAAAGAGTAAGTACAGGGCTAGATACAAAAGAACAGAAACGACTCTGGGAAACTTTTCTTCTGCATAATTGTCCAATTGACCTTAGCAAGCTCAACCTCTCAAGATTTAAGATCAACACGTCACAGCACCAGTATGACCAGTGACAGTGTAAGGCAAATTTCCTTAAGGAACAAGGTTTATTGAAAACTGATACATGTTAGACACTTGATAAACCAGATTACATTCCCTACTTAGGTACCTAATCTCTTTAAACAGAAAATGTTATGATATCCTTTTGGCTCCAGGGACGAAGATACCTCAAAGCATGTGGTGTTTGACAGCAATAAAAATGGTCTGAAATGATTGTTTTAATATGGCTGCAAAAAGAGCACTGTTCAGATATGAAAAGGATGGTTAGACTCTGTGTGAATTATCCACAATTCATTGGCATGAGCCATTTGAATCGTAGCTCTGTTTCGCTGCAGGATGGTGTTGCAGATTTAGCCATGAGGGGGTAAGCAGAGTAGTCATCAAGCTTATTTGTCAAACTGCTGCAGAGAAAGAACCAGCCGTGTGGTGTTAAGTTTTACCTACTGCACTGTGATTGGCATGTTATTTGGGAAACTCAGGAATTCTTGAAAGGTCTTGTCCATGTCCCAAGAAAATTGAAAGACAGATGACTAAGTTGCTTTTATTCCAGCCTCCAGACAGACCAAGATTAGTTTAAAGCCTCCTGGAAAGGTAGTAAAACTGACTGTGGCTAATGTTTACATGAAAACATCCATCTCCAACTGAAGCACTTTTCATTTCTGTAATATTCATATACATGTCAGACAAGCAATGCTAATAAAGCAAATGCTGTTCTACAGCTGTGTTCTCCTTCTATGTGGCAACAAGATAAAGTCACTAATAAATTCACTAAGTCACTAATAAATTCACACTCCAGTTCTCCGTCCTGGAAAATAGTACACCTCACTACAGGAAACTAAAACCCTGAGAGGCACTTGATACAGCCCAATAAGCTGAGTAGAAAGAACATGATCATCACTTCCATGAACAACCATCCAGAATCTTTACCATTTGGGCTACCAGAAGCTCAGAACATGACTAGTTTGAGCTTGATACAGTCCAAGAAGAGAGGTCCCACTTGCTCATTAGGATGCTAGAATCCGTGTTGCAACTGGATTCCATGGATATTGCTGGTTACACTTGTGTATAATAAGATGATCTGGGAAAGCAGCATTTTAATTGAAATCCAATTATAGGGTTATTTATTATTATACGTTAGGTCAGCCAATTAGTAAGTTAATCATGGCACAGACTTAAGAAATTACATTTATCCCCAAATTTTAAATTAATCCAGGAGGGTAATAAAGTTAAATTTAAAAAGAAAAGATAGATACCGTCTAACTATGCCTTACTGCCTATAGTATATATGCCTCGCCCACCTCTGTGTTGTCTAAATGAAATGACAGAATTCTAACCACCATTCCAAGTGGTCTAAAAGTAAACTAAAATTATCATCTTTCCCACATTCAAGGGACTAATAGGATTGTTGAAGATATTATGGGTCAGATTCTACCATCCACACTCAAGCTGAGCAGCACCTTGCTGTGAAAGTAGGCCACTGACTTTAGTAGAACTACTTGCAGAATTAAGATACTATTCTACCTAATTAAGAGAGGCAGCATGTGGCCCTACTTTATTATTCTATATACAAAACACAAGGTTAGAAAAGTTTTTGTGGGGCTTAAAAGAATAGTGTAATTGAGAGCAAACAACTGAGTAGCATCTGCTGTGCAATTTAAGAGATTTTCCTCCTAAACCAAAACCTGAAAGCTTTGAGAAGGACCCATGCTCACCCTCCCTTGCTAATAGCATGCACTGCTTTACAATGTACCGATACATTTTTAAAAATGGTCCCGTTCAAGCTTAGAAAATTACATTGGCTACCAATGTATTCTAATCAGAGCATTTTTATCAGTGTGTCTCCAGACTAATAAGAAGAAATTCAATCTAGAGCTCACTGAATGCTAAATTAGATCTAATCAGAGGGCAGTTTTCCAACTGTTCAACAGCAGGTCTAAAACCAATCCATGCCATTTATGTTTTAGGCATCCATTAAAATACAACAAGCAAATCTGTAATAGCTTCTTCAAAGCCACGGTCAGAAAAATGTTCAGACATTTGTTTGCATTTAAGCATGATCATTCAACTTTATCTTTGCCAACAGCTACTTTACAATCCAAATACCTTCAAAAAGTCATTTAAAAGCCCCCAAAGTAACATTATCCATGAATGCCCTAACTCGGACAATCTTTTAAAATTTATCCACTTAGATCTTCTCATCTTGATGCGGCTCAAATGGTTTAACAACAGTATCTTTGAACTATTTCCCATTACATGGATTTTGCCACTTTAACAAAAAAGTGTCACTTTAGCTAATCTCAATAGTAGTGTTACAATATTTGGTTTTAAAGAAGTAACATAAAATACTGTGTTACATACACAGAAGGACTATTATATAAACATAAGTGCAGTAAATAAACCTATCTTTATGTTTCATTCAAAGGTTCTACAGCCACATTTTTACAGGACACTTAGCCATATGTTAAGTGACTTTTTTTTTTTACTGAGAAGGAACCCATCTGTAACTTGTCCAGCTTTGAATCCAATGACATAGTGTCCTTTTAAACTCACAGCTGTAAAAGGCACCGTGTGAACCGATTTTGACCAAGCTGAATTCTTCATATACTTTGCTCCAACATAACAAAACAAAACAAAAAAACCACCCATAACTAGATGGATTATTTGAATTAAAGGCTCTTTTTCCTTGAAGTTCCTTCACTGCACTGTATGCTGCTGTTAGAGAACTACAATAACTAATGTGCCTCTTGTATCAATTGGTACTGCACCCAAGTTTCAGAGTACTTCAGGATCTACTGCTCTCATGCATAACGAAACAAAAAAGCCTGCATATTTATTCCATACCTAGTGCACATGCTGGAACCAAAAGTAATTTAAGATACAGAGGGGCTTGCTGTGAATGGTGCAGGCTGACAGGAAAGGAGTGTGCAAAGGGCAACAGGAGGTAACTGCATGCCTGAAGGAGAGGAACAGTTTGCAGAATTCTCTCCTGAAGACTTATAATAAATCCACCTTGTGTGCCCTCTCTCATCTTGTCTCTTTCCAGAGAAAAGTGATCCAGATTTGCAACTGAAAAACCTATTGACTAAATTACACCTGAAGTGAGAAGAGAGTGTGAATTATCACTTATAGCAAAATTACAAATATTTTAACTCATTTTAGCTTTTTTTCTGTACCAAAAAGTTTATAATCCAAATCTCTCTCTGTCTTTGTACAGCCTCTAGTAATGGAGTGATGACACAGCTTGCGGCCTCTGAGTAATACAGTATTATAAATAATAATAGTTATTATTTGGATTTCCAACTCACTGTATGTTGAGACAGACTCAGAGACTTATAAATAAGATGTTTTTGACTAATTTTGTTGTATTCCACCTAGAAATATTGTTGTATTCCACCTTGATTTCCCTATTTTCTATTGCATTCTCTATACGTGTTTTATGGGATGCTAACCTATATGGATCAACATCATCTATTTCTTTGTCTAAGCACATCTTCAGGGATTCTAACCCGAGCTCCGGGAATACAGTTTAAATCAATTTAACTTTTGCCCCCTCTACTGGCTGGCTGAAATGGTGGCCGATTTCTCTCTCCCAAAACAGGTTCAAGGTGCTAAATTTTGTTCCCACAAAGTGAAAAAGGCTTGGGATTTTAATTCTGTCCCATCTCTATTTTTCCCCAGTGGGTTAATGAAAAATGAATATATTTATAGTCTAGAGTAGATTTTTCCTCAGATCATGACACTGTTTTAGTGCAAACCAAATCTGCATCTCTTAAACTACTTGACTATGTAAATATACTAAGGCACAGGACTGAGACCATTTGTATTCAAATGGAGCCACAATCAATGTAATAAAAATAATAAAGATATGGAACTAGACACTGCAGGTAATTGCAATATCCTTAAATATTACTATTTTCCTTACAAGCACAGGCTATCTGCAACATGATTGTCAGTGAGGATCTACACATTCACCCATATATGTCATGGATGAATGGAAAATATGAAAAGTAGTATAAAAATGATCAACTGGCATCATCTTACTGGCATTTGGTGGTGACTTTCAGATCTTGAGTTTCTTCATAAATTCACCAAGAAGATACTTCCCCTCTTAGATTTAATGTGTTCTTCCTCTTCCTCCCGCAAACTTAATCTACTGTATCAGCTGCCTGCTACAGTTACTGAGCTGTAAAAATCACACTCACCTTTTTTCTTTTTCTCCTCTTCACCCCATTGCTATCCTAGTCAGTGAAGTGTCTCAATGAATTTTCAGTGCATAAGGTGATGGGCCAACAAGGGATTTTCTGAAGTTAAAACTAGAAGCTGAAAAAACTAAAAATCTGGTTAGGCTGAATAACAGTAAAAGAAGAGCTCATACTCACAGCAACTGCAGAGAGACAAGCCCATCGAAAAGGCCTTTGGGAATCTCAGTGATCTTATTTCCATAGAGCACTCTGAAAGATACGGGGAAACAAAAGAATAGTAAGTAACAGTCCAGCCTACTATCCTCTCATCCCTCTGTGAATTATCATTTTTATTGATCTCATGCACCATGACCACGATCTGTAGCCATTTAATTTAACTACTGATCTCATTTTCTTTTCAGGAGGGCACATGGTATTCAATGAGTTGTTATGATTCAGACTTTGTCTGGTGCTGAAAAGCATTTTTAATGCAGAAACTGGACATTCTCCAAAAACTGTATTTCACTATTTTTCAGCCTGACTTTTTTCCTTTCTCCCTGTATGAAATGTTTTAACCATCGAGACCCTCTGTTCACGATGCAAAAAGTATAGAATTCAGCATGGTGATGTTGCACTGTTAATTCCTAACAATCTGGACATACGAACCAGGGATGTGTACATGTTAAAGGACCCTGTCTGGATGACATCTGAACGTCTTATGACAGCTGAATTGTGTATAGAATGTCACACAAGCAGCATTTCAGGAGGTATTCTGCCCCCACCAGTTGCAATCTCAGCCTGACCCAGTAAGTGCAATGGAGCCCAAGAGGAGAAAATAAGGATATATGAATATTTCACAACAACAAAAATGATTAAATTATGAAACTGAGAAGCAATTTGGGCGCATAGATGGGAGTTACTTTGTACAAACTGGTTCACTGCAAAGTGCCAGGTGCACTAATACTGCAGTAATATCAGAAAAGTTCCAAAGGGTTTCCCTCAACCCAAGCCAAACATACAGCTGTGGAAAGCAGTGAAAATCTCCACCACAGATCAATGGCCATTGTGATAGCATTGCCCTTCCTGCTAATTACCCTCATCTTTGAGGCTATATTACACCATTCTCAACCTCAACACCTGACACATCTGTTACTTGGGTTGCTATCCAAAGGAACCTTGGAATAATGTGTCTGAAGTAATTTGTCACTGGTGTTTATTTAAAAGAAGCAAAGTTGTGAAATTCAATGCTCTCTTCAATTTGAAATCTTTGAAACTATTAGATGTTGTCTATTTTTAGAAATTGTTTAAAAAACTTTTATAATAAAACAAAACTTTAGATTTGTAGAAGCCATAAGAAGAAAACAAACATTTCCTAGTGTAATGGGGCCTGCACGTGTGTGGCACATTAACATTTGAACAAATAACTGACTAAACAAAAGTCAGTATGATAGCTCAGGCACCCATTTGTAATTCATATTAAATGTTCAATGCTACACTGAGCCAAATTAACTAATGTCATTGTCTGCCCACCATGTCACAGTGGAAGTCAAACCTTCCTATGCAGCAGCGGAGAAACGCAAGGGAAGCACATGACATTGCATCTTATTTTCCTACATCCCACATTTCCATTTATTGTTTCTAATTGAGAGCCTGGGAACATTTATGCAGAAGCTGCTTTGATTATGTTTGAGACAGGCAAGTGTTCAGATGCCCACGTCTGCCTGGCTGTTGTCAGGTCTACACTCCAAAGATATTTTGCCTTTGATACACTGTCAATGGCACGCCTGAAAGTACTGCTGCTAGCAGTTACTTATGGGAGATGCATCTCCATACCGGCCAATCTCACACCCCATTACCATATCCCCAACCTTTCATCTTCCTGCCTCTCCGGTACAAATGCACACACACAGCAGTGTTTCTGGAATACCAGAATTTAAGTCAGAAAAACACACCAGAAAGTACCCAGGAAGACCCAGCTGATCATTTCAATGATTCCACATACTCTCAAAGATGTCTTTAGCAACAAGGGGCCTATTTTTGGAGGTTTAGCTACAGAAATAAAAGCTGTAAAATGCATGTGCATTTGCTTCCCTAGCTTGAACATTGGTCATTTCTACTTTTAATGCATGCAGTTTTCAAGGTATGTGTGCAAATTTGGTACATAAATGTATATATTATTGCATCCCTCAACGTCTGAAAATCACACGTCTGAAAAGCAAACGTCTGAAAATTTTGCATTAAAAT
Organism: Lepidochelys kempii; assembly: GCF_965140285.1. Taxonomy (NCBI): domain Eukaryota; kingdom Metazoa; phylum Chordata; order Testudines; family Cheloniidae; genus Lepidochelys; species Lepidochelys kempii. The sequence goes on from NC_136387.1 coordinate 29,957,542, forward strand.
TACAGTCATACCAAGTAAAATACACAATAAAACAAAGTAAACAAAGGAAGTGGCTCTATCTGACAATTAGTGAATCAACAAAGACACTTCTACCTTTATTTTTTTCCCTCTGAGTCTCATTAATGCTTCATTTGCTTCACAGGCTATTTGGAAGAATAAAAGGATGGCTTTGTAGGGATTTATATACTTGTTGTTTAGTGCCAGGTAAAGGAAGAGATTTACAGATACCATCTCCCCTTGCGGTAGGAGGAGGAGCAAGAAGATTTCTGGCTGAACTACATCTGCAGTACTCTGATCTTCATGCTGTTGATTTGAAATTTAAAAATGAGTGAAAGAGTTAAAAGGGACCGCAAGACTGCTTCCTCTCTTCCCTGCTGCTCCCTTCCCTCTCTTCCAACTATACATACCCACAGCGGTGGTCTCTGTTCAAGACAGATACCAATCTGGATGTAGATGAGAGCCATGAAAACAAACACACAATCCTATGTACAAGAGCGTCCAGTGCATAAGTTGTATTCCGCTCATCCCTGGTACTTCTGACAAGCCTGTTTCTTCTAATGCCAGAATAATTAATACTGAAGAATCATTTACTATCTACTTGAGTCAAGCAAAGTTTTCACAATACTACAGGTTGCTTCCTAATGTTAGCGAGTTGTCTGGCATACGTATAGTTGATGCATCTGAGGGCTCTATTCTTAATAGCATGTAGAGCCGTCAGCCTGCCAGTTCACAGCTAAATGCTTTCAGGGTGGCTGCGACCCACATTCTGCAATTCTGCAAAGCATCGGGCAGATTGGGTGGATTTTAGCTAGCAGCAATTTCCAGACTGTCGTCAACCTTCCAAACATTGATAAGAACAGTGCATGAAAAACCCAAACTGCCCGCTGCAATGCAAACATTAGAGCAGAAGCCTGGGAGAATCGCCTTGTTAAACTGATGAAGAGATTTTTCACTAAAACAATAAAATAAAAGTCCCACAGTTATATTCAGCTGTTCATGGACATTGAAAGTGCTCTAGAAACAGGCCAATTTATTTAACTGATCTAACTAATTACTTGGATTCAGAGAACTGAAAAAAGGAGTATTTTTTTACATATTCTTTTCCCTTTATTATATGTAGCAAATGATGCATTACAGAAAGTGAACCTTGTTGTTCCTTCACTATTCCAAATAAAGTAGCTTGTCTTGTTAGATCTTCATAGCAAGAAACACAACAAGCAAACAAAAACCCTAATTAAAGAGATCAGAAATGCCTTCAAATGTACCATGCTTGTCTGGTTCATATTGTTTGGTCACACACTTTTATGCTCTTATATTAAAGGTGTCTGCCAAGAGATGCCATTAAACTTGAAGAAAAGTTTAGCAGAACACGCTATTTTAGAGGTTAATTTGACTCAAATAAACTGGTGCCAAAATAACACAGTTGCTGACACTCTGATTAAATATTGATAGATTAGATAAAATAATTAGACAGAAATAATGAAAATTCTCCCCACAGGATGGAGTCTCAGCTTCTGGACTAATCATATGATGTAAGTGGTGGAAGCACCAGTTCATACCTACCATTAGAATATACTGAACACTAGAAAATATTAAACATTAAACAATCCTGCACTGGCAGGATCTTGGACCTGGAGGACACTAATGGCTTTACTACAATCTCTAGACATTATGAACCCCTTTAACAATCACAAGATTAAGGAATTTGGGATTACATGATCAGCATAATATATTATAGGCCTTCCATAATCATCAAGGTTTAGTTGTCTGCTTTTCAAGTACCTGAAAAAATGGGTGCGTATTTCCCTCTATTCTCTGACACTTCTGCATGCATTCCCACAAGCCTTAGTTGCAACTTGCTCAGTTGAGTCAGAGTCCCAGAACATAAAGCTTTTCTCCTGAAAGTTGACCCAGAACTTGCTGGGTATAAAAGCCCACTGTTGAATCCTTTAGTCTGTACCATATGTTTTCCAGCTAATAGTTCCTTTATTTTGGCTTGGTTATAACATTCTTAGTGAAGTGTCAAATCAAGACTCTGGGCAATGGCTTCTTCAGCCCTCAAAAGCCTTTTAACTACCTTTCAGACTGTGAAAATGATTCTTCTTATGAAGAATTACGTTTCCAAAATTATGAGGACAATGGCATAGGTTCAACAGGAATAAGAGCTCTCAAAACAGCAGCAAGGACTGTGGGTAATAGCAGCATTACATTTCTGATATTTTAGGAAAATGTACACTTTTTTTTTGTACGGCATTTCATATTTCTGCATAACAATTAGGCCAAACAAATCAAGGTAAAAATACTGGCTGCAATTTGTTACTCTAAAATAGATTCAACATTTATTTAAATAGATAGCGTTTTAGCCCAGAATGACACGAGATAAATCATCATACAACATGTGATGATGTAAAATATGAATGACATGCCAAACACTAAAACTAGTCTGTATGCCAGCTGATCTAAACTGATCAATCACTTGTGAGCCTAATTCAGATGGGGAAGGATTTCTCATTTTACACAGTTCTGAAATCTACTCTTTCACAAGTGAAGGGTTTAGGCTGCTTTGCTGCATCACACAAAATGTCTCCAGACTGTCTGGATAAGGTCTTCAGAACTCGAACAGCCGAATTAAAAGTGCAGAAAGTCTACTGGCTCCCAGAATCCTCCTGTACCTTTGGTACTATGTACAATAAGCAGACACTAATCCCTCATCCAATCCCCTCTCTGATAATTAAGCCAAATGTTTCACTGGATGAACCAAAAAATAATTTACTTCAGAAAGTCCATGTGACAGCTGAAACAGTAGAAACAGGAAAGTGTTCTCAACTTATCCACAATTTCCAGCCTTGTGTATGAAACTTGTATTTTATTAACAGTTATCTAATAAAGGCAAAATAATACTCTAGTTATACAGGTTATAAATCTAATATATTACTAACCTAGAGGTTTTCAAATGTTTGCTTAACATTGAGACAGTGGAGCCCCTTCCAATCAATCAATTATGCTTCCAAGTCTTCCCTACAACAACATTATCTGGCCTCTCTCTCACACACAAAAAGTAATATTAGGATAGTATTATGGAGGCAAGAGAACAAGAAGTCTTCTGACATGAGCCTGCAGGAATGTGTTTGTTTTTGGTGAGCCTTTTTTTTAAAGTGCAGCTGGTGATCAAATAAGTTTCTGGAAACTCCAAGGGAACTCTGAACTCTACTACAACTATTGTAGCAGAAAGCTTCATAGCTTGAAGACTGACAGGAGGATTCACCACTGTAAAAAAAACAACTCCGTAAACTACCAGAAGCATGGACAATCAGTGACCGACAGACCATAGGCTGAGAGCAATTTTATGTGGCAGAACAAAGTGCCATGGGGAAGAATGGAGACGCTTCAGGGTAAAGTCAATGCTCTTTAACAAACTAGATTTATTCTCCCTGATTCTGGGCTCCAATAACTAACTCTAAATGGAGTTGAGGCAGGGGTCAGAGCTCCCCTTTTCCATGTATTCCCTAGATTTTCTTTCAAGAAGAAAAACATCCTTACTGCGAAGACTGATTCCAGACATGGCTGGAGAGCAAACTTCTGCTGAACACATGGGTTAGGAGAAACCAGCTACTTAATTTCCTTTTTACAGGACATGCTGGCAATGGAAGGAGCTTGGGGCCTTATACTGGATAAGCTCTTCTCCCTCTTGGTTTGTGCTAAAGAATTCACTGCCAAGGCAGGAAGTGCTGTTCTAAGGAGCTGGGATGTTATAATCAGTTTTAGATTGAGCACTAGGAGATTTCTTGTTTGAAAAGGATTTTTTATTTTTTTAAGAAAAAGTCTGGTGGCCCTGTAGTGCATGGGCCACTAGTCACGTTTAAGAGATTGGATTTTGTGTAGCGTGTGCATCTGCTGCTGTAATTAGCATCCCTATGTTTAGAAAACTACTGCACACCTGTTTTCTTCTATTCTACTCTAACTGTGGTGGGAAGAGTACCCTGCCTCATCACTGAGGCCTTGTGCCACTCAACTAATTACAGGAGAGTTTGGATTGGGTAAGCTACTATATAAGGGGCATCCACTGGTCAGTTGTTAGAAAAACATTCTTGACAGCCTTGCAGATAGGCACTTTCACTCTCCTGGAAGTAGAGAGAGCACCTGAAGTGCAGTCAGCTAAGAAGGAGCAGACAATGGGGGCTGTGGAAGAAAAGGAAAAGAATTCAAACAGTGGTGTTTTTTTGAATGGGCACAAAGTTGCCTACTTTCATTTCTGCATTAGTTTGTCTCCTTCCTTTATCATGGTTTTAACTCTGAAAGCTACAAGACCACCTGTACCATATGCAGATTTAATCTCAATGTCAGCAAATATTCTTATCAGACAACCTAATCACATTCAATATAAAGATAAGAAAAATTACTCGGCTAAGACAGGTTTCAGAGTAACAGCTGTGTTAGTCTGTATTCGCAAAAAGAAAAGGAGTACTTGTGGCACCTTAGAGACTAACCAATTTATTTGAGCATAAGCTTTCGTGAGCTACAGCTCACTTCACAGCTCACGACAATGCTAAGACAATGCACTGTAGACAATCAGAAAATGGAGCTGAATAATGTCACTGGGCCACCAGGGCTCCAAAAATAATGGACCACTTAAAAAAAAGTGAGTGAATTGTATATTGTTCTGTTAAGATACGGATATTCAGTCCTGTCTGCAAAGGCCTATACTTTAAGAATTTAGGTGTAACAGATATTCAGGCCTGTCTGCAAAGGTCTATACTTTAAGAATTTAGGTGTATTCTTATCACTTACCTAGTTATAGAGGTATAAAGGAAAGAATCAAAATCACAGTCTGCCTGTTTACAGGCTCTCTCTTACAGTGACAGTCTGAGGTCCTGTTCTTAGGCTAAGATCTTTGGCTAAATAGCAGAGGCAGCCATAAGCTAGGAAGCGACCGGTCACATCCTCACATTCCAAACTAGTCACACTGAAATAAGGCAATCTGGGGCTGTTAGAAAGGTGATCTGATCTATGACCTCCTGTCATAAATATAAAGGGAAGGGTAAACCCCTTTGAAATCCCTCCTGGCCAGGGGAAAGCTCCTCTCACCTGTAAAGGGTTAAGAAGCTAAAGGTAACCTCGCTGGCACCTGACCAAAATGACCAATGAGGAGACAAGATACTTTCAAAAGCTGGGAGGAGGGAGAGAAACAAAGGGTCTGTGTCGGTCTGTATGCTGGTTTCTGCCAGGGATAGACCAGGAATGGAGCCTTAGAACTTTTAGTAAGTAATCTAGCTAGGTATGTGTTAGATTATGATTTCTTTAAATGGCTGAGAAAAGAATTGTGCTGAATAGAATAACTATTTCTGTCTGTGTATCTTTTTTGTAACTTAAGGTTTTGCCTAGAGGGGTTCTCTATGTTTTTGAATCTAATTACCCTGTAAGATATCTACCATCCTGATTTTACAGGGGGGATTTCTTTATTTCTATTTACTTCTATTTTTTATTAAAAGTCTTCTTGTAAAACACTGAATGCTTTTTCATTGTTCTCAGATCCAAGGGTTTGGGTCTGTGGTCACCTATGCAAATTGGTGAGGCTTTTTATCCAACATTTCCCAGGGAAGGGGGGGTGCAAGTGTTGGGAGGATTGTTCATTGTTCTTAAGATCCAAGGGTCTGGGTCTGTAGTCACCTAGGCAAATTGGTGAGGCTTTTTACCAAACCTTGTCCAGGAAGTGGGGTGCAAGGTTTTGGGAAGTATTTTGGGGGGAAGGACGCGTCCAAACAGCTCTTCCCCAGTAACCAGTATTAGTTTGGTGGTGGTAGCGGCCAGTCCAAGGACAACGGGGGGAATATTTTGTACCTTGGGGAAGTTTTGACCTAAGCTGGTAAAGATAAGCTTAGGAGGTTTTTTTCATGCAGGTCCCCACATCTGTACCCTAGAGTTCAGAGTGGGGGAGGAACCTTGACACCTCCAGAGAAAAGGAAGAGCCTAGAAGATGTAAATGGAAATTTAGTTTGATAGTTTTCTGTTCGGTAAGAACTCACTTATCAATAGACACAGCTGGGAAACCCTTATGTCTTTATAGATGTAGTTGTAAAATCTTCACTTCTGTATTGTTTTGTCATTATAGTTCCCACTTTGCTATTGTTTATTTGCATGGTCTCTGTCTGGTTCTGTGATTGTTTCTGTCTGCTGTATAATAAATTTTGCTGGGTGTAAAATAATTAAGGTGGTGGGATATAATTGGTTGGCTAATCATGTTACAATATGTTAGGATTGGTAAGTTAAATTTCAGTAAAATGATTGGTTAAGGTATAGCTAAGCAGAACTCAAGTTTTACTATATAGTTTGCAGTCAATCAGGAAGTAAGGAGGGAATGGGGGTGGGGAAATTGGAATCATGTTTTGCTAAGGGGGGAATGGGAACAGGGACATAAGACTCTGTGGTGTCAGAGCTGGGAAGGGGGACACTGAGGAAGGAAACTGGAATCATGCTTGCTGGAAGTTCACCCCAGTAAATATCGAATTGTTTGCACCTTTGGACTTTGGGAATTGTTGCTCTCTGTTCATACAAGAAGGACCAGGGAAGTAAGCGGGTCAAGGAATAAGCCCCTAACATGTTCCCTCTTGTTCTGCTCCATTTGGTAGTGCCATAGGATGGGGACTGGCCCTTTAAGGGGAGTTGACTTCAGCCCCACCTATGCCTAGTTATCGGCCTCCCAGTTGATGGGCCTGGGCTAGTGTCTGGCTCAGGTGACCATGCATCAGATATTAATAGCCTAGGGTTAGGACTTCCTATAAGAGGGAGCCAGTTCCATCATGGAGGAAGATCAAGTTCAAGGAAAGACCTGAGGGAAATCTTTCTAAAAATGCCCAGATTCTGGAGTGGGCCTGGTGAGCTTCCCAGCTCAGACAGAGCTAGAACCTGATGCACAGAAACAAGGTTAAGGAGAAGGTACATCAGCAGGGAGCAGATTTCAGAGTAGGAGCCGTGTTAGTCTGTATCCACAAAAAGAAAAGGAGTACTTGTGGTACCTTAGAGACTAACAAATTTATTTGAGCATAAGCTTTCTTGAGCTACAGCTCACTTCATTGGATGCATGCAGTGGAAAATACAGTGGGGAGATTTTATATACAAAGAGAACAATGGGTTTGCAATCCAGTTTGCAATTAATTCCAATTCAGCAGTCTCTCCTTGGAGTCTCTTTCTAACCCAGGAACCTATCTTTGCAACAAAGCCCGTTGCCAACTGTGTCCACATATCTATTCAGGGGACACCATCATAGGGCCTAATCACATCAGCCACACTATCAGAGGCTTGTTCACTTGCACATCTACCAATGTGATATATGCCATCATGTGCCAGCAATGCCCCTCTGCCATGTACATTGGTAAAACTGGACAGTCTCTACGTAAAAGAATTAATGGACACAAATCAGACGTCAAGAATTATACCATTCAAAAACTAGTCAGAGAACACTTCAGTCTCTTTGGTCACTCGATTACAGACCTAAAAGTGGCAATTCTTCAACAAAAAACCTTCAAAAACAGATTCCAACCAAAGACTGCTGAATTGGAATTAATTTGCAAACTGGATACAATTAACTTAGGCTTGAATAAAGACTGGGAATGGATTGTCATTACATAAAGTAAAACTATTTCCCCATGTTTACTCCCTCCCACCCGCATTGTTCCTCAGAGATTCTTGTCAACTGCTGGAAATGGCCCACCTTCATTATCACTACAAAAGGTTTCTCTCCCCCACCCCCATTCTCCTGCTGGTAATAGTTCACCTTACCTGATCACCTTTCTTACAGTGTGTATGGTAACACCCATTGTTTCATGTTCTCTGTGTATATAAAATCTCCCCACTGTATTTTCCACTACATGCATCCGATGAAGTGAGCTATAGCTCACAAAAGCTTATGCTCAAATAAATTTGTTAAGTCTCTAAGGTGCCACAAGTACCCCTTTTCTACCAGCAGGGAGGTATCTGTAAGGGAGCCAGAAGAGACCCATGGGTAGGAAATCAGCACTCCCTACCAACCAGATGGAAAGGCCTGACTGCAGTGACCTGTGAAGAATAGCAGGAGCAAAACCTTAAGAGAGAGTTGAGTGCCCAGGAGGTGTATAATAGACTAGTGAGCCTCCAGGAGGAGCCCAGGAATTTCTAGTTTTGAATTTAACTACCTGTGTGTTGCCGGCACCCAGTGCCGACAGGCTGAACAACAGCTTGAGTGGTTTGTTACCCGGTGTGCTATATTTAATAATTATAACGGGGTGGAGAAGCAGAAAAGTTTAACTACCTGTGTGTAAATCATTCAGTTCCTGCAAGGGGACAGCAATTAGACCACCAGAGGTAGTGGTTGGTTTGGCTACAGATGGAGGCAAACTGAGGCAGAGGCAGTGTCCAACACTGGATGACGAAAGACCCTGCTATAGGCAACTTCCCTCCTTTTATCCTCCTTTTGCTGCTTCTGGCCAAAACTATCCCTATCTCCTTTATGTACTACTAGAGTTTTAGGCCTCATCTATACTTTACCTGAACTGGTCTGGAACAGTTTTAAACCAGTTAAGGCTCATTTGGTTTAAACAGAGTTTTGGATGACAAGCCAAAGAATTCCTAGTCCCCTTACTGGTTCTGGGGGAAGTTGAAGTGTTATTGATGCATTCGAGCATGGTTTTGGTTCTGGCTTCCCTCCTGTACCCCAGTGTGCCACCCCAGCCGCTGAGGCCAACTTGTGGGCTTGTGTCAATTCTACCTAAACTTGAATGCCTTTCAGCTTGGCAGGGCATTAGCAGTGGAGGTGCCTTGACTCTGAAAGTCGACTCTATCTGTTTGCCTAGAGCACAAGCCTGTTGAACAGTGCTAGTCTAGTACCGTGCCAAATTACATTATTCAGTGAACATCCCTTTTTTTCAATGAATCATTTGCTAACACTTGTGTGGGATCTGACCAGATCTATAGCAGGTTGACTGGCAACAGAATACTAAAATCCATAAAAGCGGCAAAGAGTCCTGTGGCACCTTATAGACTCACAGACGTATTGGAGCATAAGCTTTCTGTGGGTGCCACAGGACTCTTTGCCACTTTTACAGATCCAGACTAACACGGCTATCCCTCTGATACCTAAAATCCATAAATTATTCAATAAATAATGGTATTTGGCATTCTACCAGGTGTATTTAGGAAACAGGATAAAGCCCATCTTTTAGTATTCTGCTTCAAGGGCTTAATACAGTATATAGTTGAACGCTGATAAGTCTTTCTATATTTGCATTGATCAAAAAGTTACACAGGTTATTTACTAATGCTGTTCGGCACCCAGAAAATGCAGTGATAGCAGCATTTGTAAAGTGCATAAACTGTGTTTAAGCCAACTCCATAATGGCTAGGCTAGTGGTCTCTATTCCAAATTAATCTAAATTGGCTTAAACCATATTTCATATTAACTCAGGTAATGCTATTCCAAAGCTTTAAACTCCTCTTCCGACCAGGACTTCTTCCCAACACTTTGCCTTTGGTTCATTTTCCTTTGCAGCAAATGACCTTGTATTGTCTCGTCTTTGTTATTACAAGCTTTTAAAACAGAACTTAAATAGAACTAGTGGTGTAAGCTGGCTAAAATTCAGAAATATTCAAACTCAGCTGGAGACCATGAACAGTTTCGGTTTTCAAAAAAGAAAATATTAGTTATCGAGATTCTGTTTTCCACATTTGGTTTTTGTAGGAAGTAATATTTTAGTCTATGTACCTTGTTGATAAAAATAGTACTTACAGGTCAGAAATAAAAACATTTTCTTGATTGGCTGAGGTCCTTCATTTTGTAATTTGAAAAAAGGAAAACAGAATCTGAATGCTGCTGAGAAAATGGAAGAGGGCGCTGGTGTAGAAAAGGTTTCCCCCCCCAAGATCTTTATAAAAGCACCACAGAAAAGTGACTTTGACTTTTGGACACCAAGACAAGGTGGGCAATAAACCTACATAACCATATACAACACAGTTACAAAAAGAATACACTCATTCAAACTGTAAACTGTTCCCTCTTCAAGTCTGCACGATCAATTTCTCATTTACGAAAGATTAGGTTCTTCACACTAGTTGATGATTGTGCACAGAAACAAAGCATCACCAGCCACCACTTACTCTATCTTTTTTACATTCAGATTCTCCCCAAACAACTCATTCAGCTCTACTTACAACGAGGTGAGTGATTTCAAGCCATGGAATGCATCAGGAGCAATGTCAGATACTTGATTCTTGCTGATGTCTCTGTAAAGATATGGGGGGGGGGGGGATGACAGATTATTTGTAAATAGGAATTTCTTGAAAAAAGTTAGATTTTTTCAGTGTAATAAGCACTTTATTACTTATTTCATTATTATTGTTATTTATTTGTATTATCCGAGCATTTGGGAGCCCTGATCACCATGAACCCATTGTGATTGGCATTGTACAAACACAGAACACAAAAATGGTTCCTGATCCAAAGAGCTTACAACTGCAGTTTAAGATAAGGGAGAACAGATGGACACAGACAGATGGGGGAATTCAAGAAAATAATGTGACAAGATTGGTCAGCATGATAGGCCATGTTATCAGCTCAACAGTACTCTAAGTGTTGTCAAGCTTTTAGCAGGCATCATGGCAAAGGAGAGTTTTAAGGAGGAATTGAACAATGAGGTGGCTTTGAAATTATTTACAGAGAGCATCTCCCAAGTAGAAGAAGCAGCATGGAAAAAAGCACAGCAAGGCTTGTTTGAAAATTTAACAAGTGGGCAACCGAGGCTGGTATCATTAGCTAATCAGAGGCAGGAGTCAATTTTTCCAGACTGAAACGATAGATAGGATGGCAATCGGGTATGAAAGGCTATGAAAGTGAAGACAAGTAGTTTATGTGTAATGCAGTAGAGAAGGGGGCACAGTGGAGGGATACAAAGAGAGGGGTGACATGGTCAAAGCAATGGGCTAGAAAAATGAGCTCTACAGTAGTATGCTGAATGGATATGAGCAGGACAAGACTGTATTTGTCAAGGCCAGAGAAGAAGATGTTGCTGTAATCAAGATGAAAGATAGTGACAGCCTGGACAAGAATTTTAGCTTCATAAACAAAACAAAACAAAATGTGTTAGCCCTGTTTAGGGTTAATCATTGGTTAGAGAAGATAACCATCCTAAGCAATGTAGCACTGGGTTAACAGATAAGAGTCTTTCCTGTACCAGATTTCTGTTTGGCAGTAGTGTATGCTTGTATAGGGGAACAGCTCAGCCATTTCTCTGATTTTAAAGACCAGCCTTAGTGCCACTCAGAACTGGTGCTGGGCAGTAATAAATTGTGCCACTGGTGTAAGGCTCTTAATGAACACTCTGGTCCGTTGCGGATGAGCAGAGCACATTCAACTGCACCTCTCATCCAAGGGGAACTCAGCTGGGCATTTAAAACCTAGATAATGACCCTAATTCTGCCACCAGCATGGTATAAAGGGACCATAAATCACTACAGAATCTGGCCAAGGCATTAGGTTTCAGTAAGGTCCCCTTCACACTCCCATTACAGCTGCGCTGGGGGATCCAGTCACAACATGCTTTCACTGTTTCAACAGAAGTTTTGAAAATGCTAGTCTGAAAGAAACAAACAAATGAAGGCTGTAGAACAATTAGTTTGTTTGTAAATGGGACCAAATTCTATTAGATCCCTGTTAAAGACCCAGTCCATCCTTTTCTACAGGTGGGATATAAACATGTGCTGTGTGCCCCAACATGGCTAGGATGTCAAATCATCTTCTCCAAGTTACTTAGAACATGCCGAATGTTCAGCATATAAACTGTTCCATTGCCTTCCTTTGGAATGGTAACTGCTTATATCAACACTGACTCTGTTCCATGATTGTTCAGGCTAGTACAATCCGACACGGGTAGTATTTCACATACTACATTTCCATTGTTACTCCATTTCTGCTAGAAGACATGTTCAGAACAGTGGATGGGCTTATTCAATAAACTTCATTTCAGTAGCAGTATCCTAACATCTCTTTAGGAATCTACAAGGAATAAGGTTTTCTCACAAAGCTCTTAACAAAGTGATTGATCTAATAATGTTTCCCACTACAGCTTTTTGCTTCACTTTTGTCCACTGGAGTTTCATTTTTGTGGTTTTTCTTAGGCTATACTCACCACAGTCAAGTCTGCTAAAGAAGAACCCCTTTCATTCCCCTCTGAAATCTGTTTAGGAAATCAGTTAACGTTGACTGCCCTTTGTGTCTAGACAGTAAGATGCAAATAGCAGCCTTCATAGAAATAGCCAAATTTCTTGGCACAAAGTTTGTACTATGGCATCTATCCAGGAATATTTTTGAACCCATTACAATGGAGCAGAGCAATGTGATAGACCAGAACCCTAACATCTGAAAGGGGAACCCTATTTCGGAATCAAACATCTCAGTGCAGCCTGTTTCTGTATATATCACATTTTGATTGAAACAAAAGATTTTGTCCCACCTCCCCCTCTCCAATTTAGGATGTTAATCTGGGTATAACTAATGATGCCTGACCCTGCATAAATAGCATGGGAGATGACATTCACCCACCTCTTGCGGATGTGGTATGATCAGCATTAGAAGATAATTAGACACATTATTTCCTTTCCATTAGAGCCAAGGCTCCAGTGCTGTTACTTAGATAGCACGGCTGAATCTCCTCCTGCCTTGATTGAGGCACAGGATTCAATTAAGATTTTGCTCTTCTTTTTGTTTCCTTTCTATGGCCTGCTGTTTTGTGGTAAGTTCACTCCACTCTAGTGCTTGATTTACATCAAGAAAGAGCGGGTACACGCTTTCCTAACCTTTCATTACTAAGTCAGTTTAGGTCACAGAGCACATGGTTTTGGATATCACTAGAATCACGGAGTGGAACTGCAGCTCTTTAGCTGGGAATTTAATAGACTGATCAGGATTCCATCTAGGCAGAGAATTCATTAACCATCTCAAAGTCTCATCTCCTTATGCCCATGACAACACATAAATGATTTACTTTTTGACAAGGTTCATAAACATACTCTTGAGCAGTGGTGGGCAACCTTCAGCCTGTGGGCCGGATGCAGCCCATCATGGTAATCTGCTGGCGGGCCGCAAGATAGTGTTGATATTGACCGTCCGCAGGCACGGCCGCCCGCAGCCCCCAGTGGCCACGGTTCACCGTTCCCAGCCATTGGGAGCTGCGGGAAGCGGTGCAGGCTGCAGGGATGTGCTGGCAGCCGCTTCCCGCAGTTCCCATTGGCCAGGAACAGCAAACCGCAGCCACCGGGAGCTGCGGGCAGCCATGCCTGCGGATGGTTCATGTAAACACTGTCTCGCAGCCAGCCAGTGGATTACCCTGCTGGGCCGCATGGATTGCCCACCACTGCTCTTGAGGGTGACTGCATGCAGCTGCTGTATAGGAGTGCAAATTGCTTCTATCTCTGCAGCAGGGTAGAAGGCATATCTTGTGCTTCTTGTAGAGCATATGAAGATGATTTAAGTTTCTTTACTGCCCTCTGTAAGAGCTTTTGAGACAAACTACTGAATAATGTTTAGAGCTGGTTGAAAAATGAAAAACAAACAAACCCACAATTCATAAAATAATTTGAGAAACAGTCATATTGCAACATTAGTTGGATGGGTGTGAAACTTTGTGACCTGTTTATTGTTAAGATGAAAAGTGTTAATGTTAAATATCAGAAAGAAGTGCAGTTATATTGTTATAGCCACACCTTTCTGGGGGCTGGAGTCCTCAGTCTTGTGCCCAAAATGCACCCGAGAAGCACAGGTAAAATAGTAGGAGATGGCTTAGTGATGTTTCTATAAATTTTCAAATCCCTAGACTATGCAACCATATATTTGACTACTAGAAGGGTGAAATCTTCCTTCTGAGCTAGATAAATTGAGCTGCAGTAGTTACCCATGTGTGGAGGCATGAATAACTGTACTGAGGTCCATGACAGATGAAAAGTTGCAACCAAGAGAAGATGGCATAAGTTCTCTTGGCTACTGCTGCTACCTGAACATCCAGAGGCAGTTAAGGATCCGCTCTAAATAGTGAGTTTTAACTAAAGGCAAACATAACTTCTCAATCCACGGAACAGCTATAACTTTTCCCCTCTCCTCAGGATGTTGCCCTCATCCCACCTGTCTGATTTAGATTGAGCCTCAGCTAACCAGCTCTAACTCAAGGTCTAATCTTAGCCACACACTGGGAAACAAAAACTTCACCATCTTTTAGGAAACTGAGCTAAGTACCGTCAAAATACTGAAATAGTCCTTTTCCCCTAACATCCTCACATGTACATGGAACAGCAGAAGAAGTAGGATAGAACCTTCTGGTACTCCACAGCACTAGCATAATATCACCCTCTGATTGCTTTCAGAGAAAGAATGGAGGAACTTTTGTTCTCCTTGGTATACTCTTAGGATCCCCAGACATGTTATTAATCCCTCTGATATCAAAGGCTCCTGCCATTTCTAAAGAATCAGCATGAACAAATGCACTTTTCCCCACATTAGAAGGTCATCAGCCAATGAGGCCAGCACAGTTTCCATGTCATTCCATAACTAGGTCTAACAGCAGAGAGAAAGGAGCTAAGAAAATCTGAAGACTTCTGATGATTCCAGAGCTGTCTAATTGTAATCTGCTCAACACTATCTCCCAAAATATTAAGATTAGAGACATGACTGGTGAGCCTTTTAGTATTAAGAGCGAGTTTCTTGACCACAGTTCATGCTTGTATTAGTAATACTAGAATCTTGCAGTCCCAAATGGAGATGGCAATAACCACCAACAGTAATGGAACAAATAGATCTCCACTAGATTTCACAAACCCTGGTGAGCACTGGTCCAGATTACAGATCCTCACTGTTCCACAACAATTCTGAACCTCACTAAAGAGACAGAAGCAACGTTACAGCAGAGAAATGTCACATTTATTCTACCACACACTGACAAGGACATCTCTTGATCTCCATAGAAGCCATCTCTTCAGTGTCAATAAAGTGTGTGAAGCACTTGGGGATTTCCTTGCTAAAAGTGGATAAATAATGTTAAATTAACATCTGGCATAATGGTTTACTGTCTCACTGTCATGGCAGGAATAGTAATAAGGCTGTGTAGAATCAGAACTGCAATAAAGGCTGTCTTTCCCATATGTACATTTATATACATTTGTAAATGGCAAAGACCTATTTTTAATGATACTACTTAACAGTATTTTCAAGAATAATCTCAAAGCCTATGCCAACAGTGCTTCAAAAGCCTATTAATGTAACTTGCTAATGGAATTCTTGCACACAAAACCTTTACTGTTATCCTTTTCATAATAAGCACCACTGTGCATTGTCCTGAATGGTTAGGGAAAAAAGCATCATTTTCTATATCTTGACAGTTGGAAGGCACCAATCATGAAAACATAAATAACAATAAAGGATCATCAAGTTCTAATATTACTAATACCTCAGAAAAAAATTAAAATAGTAACAAATAATGAAAGAGTTACAGGTTATTTACAATTCCTCAACTCTGGGAACTTGATGACCCTGGATTGGTGGCACAGTAACTTAACCCAATAGCCACTGTTCAACATGGGATCATGTCAAAGAGCATTAACTATTTGGTATTTCAGTTCTTATGTGAAACAATTTGATAGGATCAATCTTACTCATATCAAGCAGTCGTTCACATAAAACCCCCCACTACCCACGGTGCCTTCATGAGCAGCCTCAGCAAGGGGCCAGGGACACTGAATTAGTCCTCATCCCCAGAGGTGTCTGGTGCAGAGGAGTGTTGACGCACATTGATGGGATGGCAAGTTTAGCAGAAGCTTGTTTTACCATGATTTTGGGTTTAGTACTACTTCCAGAAGCACACAACAATTTCCATTGCTGTGTCCGTCCAGCATCTCTCATATGAGCCTCAACTTCACGTCTGGGGAGAAATATATATATACCTCCAAATTCTGTTCTTTTACTATTGATGTAAATCTAGGGCAGCTATATTGAACATAATAGATTAGGGTTCTTTTAGGTTTATACAGCCTAGAATATTTGTTTTGAAAACCAACCTAATTTGGATACTTAAGAAAACAAGGGCATACAATATATTGTTACAAAAGTTCAAACCCCTCTTGTAAGAACCATCTCTCCTGCCCAACCAATGGCAACTAAATTAAAGTGATGCAGACAGACAGGGTGACCATATTTCCCTATGCTGAATATAAGACACCTGGTAAAATTACTTGTATTCAAGCGAGTTCAGTGGCAATCGACCAGAACTATGCAGTACAAACATTCAAATTAACATCAAACTGACTGAGCCCCTATTAAAAAGAATCCAAGTAGGCAGTACTTCTTTTTATTTACCTTATCTTTAAGGCTTTAGGGTTCACACAGGGAGGGGTCATACACACACTCCACACACACACTGGGAGAGGTGACACACCCACGCTCCCGTACACCTCTCTCACACAGGGGAGAACTGACCCTCCTTGCTTGGCGCTCTCCACCCTCCATTCCTGGCTGGGCCACTGGGACGGTCCCGCCTCTCCTATTACTTGGCACCGCATCTTCCTGAGGCAACATGTGGGGAGGGGGCATGTAGGGTCACATGAACCCCTCCAGATTTCTGCCAGAGTTCACACCAGAATGTGGCCATCAGCAGTCTTTTGGCACTGTGTGGGAGGGAAGGGACAGGAGCTGCTTCCAGCCACAGGGGAGTTTGGGGGCAGGATGACCTGGACCATGTCTTTGCAGGACTCATTTCTTCCCCCACTAACCTCCCCTCCCTGTGACGGGAAGTACCTTGTCTCTTCCTGCCTGCACAGTGTCGAAAGGCAGCTAGAAGACATGGCTGCTGCTGCTGGTCACTGACATAACCCAGCCGCCTCCTCTCCCCCGGCTACATTGCGGGCAGGAAGAGATTAAGCCCTAAGGATGCATTGTGCACCAGGGCCCAGGGAATCTTACTGCGGGGCTTCAGCAAACCTGGTCAGAGAGGTGGCTCAGCAGGGGAGGGTGCCTAGGAGATGGAGCAGCCCCACGCTCTCTGGGGGCAGGACCCAGGGTAGGCGGTCAAGGTGAAGAGGGTGCTAAGCCCTTGTCCGGGGGGCTGCTGTGGACCCTGCAGGGTCGGGGCACGAACAGGCTGGAAATCGCTTCCGCCACTCCCCCACCACTCCAGAGCTTAGCTGACGGGTGGAGAAGCTTCCCCGTGCCAGGGCTGTGTGTGACTATGGCACACACAGGGCTCAGCTCCTCGTAGTCAGTCCCTGGGCCAGAGGGTCTTGGGCTTTCCTGGGGTGCTGGCCTAGCCAGAGATAGTGAGGGAAGGAAAAGCCTGCTGGCCAGGCTGTTACTGAGCTGAGCACTCTGACCAGGGGCTGGTTCTCTGCGCAATGCTAGGAATAGGACACGCGCTGCTGGGGGAGATAGGGAGGAGCAGCGGCGCTGGAGGGACGGGGTGAAGGGGCAAAGCAGGGAGAGGACAGTGATAGGGGGAGCATGTAAATGGCTGATGGGTGGGCAGCATTGGCGGCACATAACTGGCTACTGCCTGGCACCTGCCTGCACTCACCAGCGACCACAGCTTGCAGCCAGTGCCAGCTGGAAAGAGGACGGAGGGTGGGGCCATGCTGGCCAAGAGCCGGCACGCAGCAAAGGGCTGCGCTGACAGACCAGCAGCAGGATCAGCCAGCCCCATGCACTGCAGCTTTGCCCCACCACCAGCCTTGCACACCCACTCCCATCATTGGCCACTGGACCCCCACTCACTGCTGGTGGGGGGGAGGCTGGCGAGCAGGGATCCAGCCAGCAGCAGGACCCACCAGTACTGATGGGGAAAGACAGAAAATATGGGATAATTTGCCCATTTTTAAGAAAAAGTCAGGACAACTGCAGAAGGGCTTAAAAACAGGACTGCCCCTTTAAAAACGGGACATCTGCTCACCCTACAAATAGATGTCTGAATGCAGAAGAGAAAATAATTATAACTCAAAATCTTCTCTGAGGAAAGGAATTCAATGTTTGGAAAGAAATAAAGGGGACAACAATTAATTACTTCATATGCTACACAATAGAGAAATGAATCTGCATGTTATTAAGGATTTCATGCACTGTTAAGCATCCTGGGCCAATTCCATGCTGCTTTATACTTTGAAAAAGAGTTTATCTATACAACCCTCAGTAGTTTCAACACAGAATTTGGTCTTTTATTTGAAAAATAAAGAAGATAAAGTTCAAAATAGTGCAAGCTACAAGTATCACTCTTACATGTAGTCTTATTTTTAAACTTACATTCTCTTAAGTTTCTTGTACTGGGAAAAAGCTCCAGTGGGAATTGTTTTGATGGAATTCTGTTCCAAGCGTCTAAAAACAAACAGAGTAATATAAACATTAAATATAAGATTGTAACGCAGGAATAACATTAAATGTTATAACTTTTTTTGTACAAAAATATAAAACTATATTTGAAACAGATTTTCTTTTGAAAGCCACTAAAATTCAGCAAATGGCTTTTTTAGGAAACAAATTCATCTTTCTGACTAATCAAATTTCGACCAAAAAAAGAAAACCCAATTACGAAGTATGTCACAGTAAGATGGTAAATTTAGTTCTGTGGGAGCTAAGCTCACTTTGTCCTTTCTCAAGATAGACACATTGCAAATCACCACCTGCATCTTCAGGGCCAACCGAATTAACAGAAGATTTCTGATGTATATTGTAATATTTCTCACTAAGGATAAGGAAAAAAATATCATTTCCCTCCATGTACAAAGCAGTTATTACAAAAGGATGGCAAATTTCCACCTCAAAGAAGTTGCTCTATTATTCTTCTCTGAAGTAGATAAAGGATGCTTTCAAGCTGAGATCTAAGACAATACTTTTTATGCATATGTCCACAACTCCCAATATAGTTACTTAAGATAGAATTTGGTCTGCAATGTCAGACCACTAGACCATGTTCTCTCATGGATAAGTAGATCTGTTTGTAAAGCATGGGGGTAAAAGCAAGGAACTCTTAAGTTCTAGACCTGGCTATGTCATTAACTCACTGTGTCACTTTTTTAGACAAGGCCTTATAAATAACTTCTGTATCAGTTTTCCCATTCATAATTTGGGAATAATAATGCCTTATTATCTACCTCACATAGGTGTTGCAAGGATTAGTATCTATTTGTGATATACTTTGAAAAAAGAAAATGCTAGATAAAAAGCATAAGGTTTTTTGCCTCTTTTGATGCCACTCAAGAAATAAAAGGAGAGGTCCCAAGAGAGGAAACAAAACACTTTTTTCACTACCTTAGAATACTAGGGTCTATTTTTAATGCCATATACAGAGAGGCATCCTATATAAAACACTATGGATGAGATTAACAGTAAAATAAAACACACAAGATTGACTGAGAAATATAAAACTTAAATGAGTTTCTGAAATATATTTTCATAAAAAAGTTTCTAAGTAGATATTTTAAAAGGTTCCCATAATCCTCAAGAACAGGCCTTGTGATCTCACAGGTTAATAATAAAAGTGAATCCCAATAAGCTAAACTCAAAATACTCAACTTATGTTATCAAAAATTCTTATATCCAAATCTGACACTGGCATTCAAGGCTATTAAGGCTCTATTTTACAAAAAGAAAAAAGAAAAGAAAAAAAAAAGATTTTTTTCCAAGAACTTCATAATATCCTGAGTTTTGACTATGTTGGCACGGTCACCAATCACTGTTGTTGGAAATGGTAGAGAGCTGAAATACAAAAGCACCTCACCGACCCCAAAGGGGCCAAGGCAACCCAACACACTCCTTTCTTTAAAAGAAAACATGGTGATAGGTACTTAAGAAAACAACTCCCTGAGATGACATGGAGTTAATCAGCATTGATTACTGCTGCAACCACATGGAAGAGAGAAACAAAAACGTGAAAGTATGAGTATGGAGATAAAATGCAGTGCAGCAAGAAGGTGAAGCATGTGTGTCTTAAAGGACTGCAGGAGAATGAAGAGGGAGCTTATGAAGCCTATAGCTCTTTGCTTCAGAGAATATCCTCCAAATGATCAGTGCCTGCAATGAGTAAACAAAAATCCCACTTCCCCCAATGCATTTTCACTATTTTGGCTGTTTTACAGGAAACAGTTTAGTGGAACTGAAAAACAAATAAAACAATGAGTATGTAGTCATTGCCATTAAACTTTACTGATACCATACCTATTTTGTGGATCCATTATCTCACTTAATTATCTCAATTATTCTGTGATTTAAGTCTCTGTATAAGATTTCCCTCCCAGTTAGTCCTAAATAGTATGGTACGCACATGCACTGGATTGCAGGGGAATGAACAGTGAAATGCAAATTGCTGCGGATATCAGCACACTGGTGTTTTAGTGTGCATGTGCTACCCAGAGTTGCAACAGACTTTTTCTAGACATTCGGAGGTCAACTTTTCAGTGAAGCCTTTTGCATTACAAACTCACAAAAGTTTGCCTGTGCACTAATTTCTATGAACAAAGTCTGGAGTTGTGCGCCAACTACCACTTTGCAGATACAAATTGGGGTTTCACATGCTTAAGAGGTGCATATCTATTTCCACAGGAGCAATCAATTGAACAGAATTGCAAGATGAGGTTAGCCTGGGTGAAAACTTGGCCCTGTATTAATAATTCTTTGAAGTACACAGGAAAATGTCACATAGAGAACAAAAGCAATGATATGTAAAAGATACCAACTCTCCTCCCTCTGCTTCCCCAACATGTACACACCCCAAATTGCAATCACTAGGGATTAAAGCCCACACCTCCTGCAAATGTGAAAAATAAATAACCTAGAGGAGGACAGAGTGGGGGGAAAGAAAGAGAAATTAGGATGCCAGAGGGCTGTCTCACAGGGAGTTGGCCAGTAACACTCAGAAGCAGCATTGAGTTCTTCACCACTCACCACAAATGAGGAGCAGATGGGCTGTAATGAAAATAGATGGTCAAGGGTGGTATCACATGCCGCTGTATTTTCAGTTTAGTTCCGCAATAAGCTCTTGATTTTATTTAATTTTTAAGAAGTCCTTTCCGTGGGGTTCTAGGCCGAACAGATGATGCTTAGTGGGCCCTATCATGATAATGTGGTCATGCAAGTAAGCATGTAGATTCCAAACTTGCCACAAAGCACAGTCAACATTTACTATATAATATTAAAAGGCATAATTGCAAAATCTGAAGTAGAAACTTGGGCTTTACAATTTCTTTATTCATAAATGCATGTTATGGAACTGTGGGTACAAGCTGAAAATGGCAATTCATTTTTATATTAATAGAAATGTGAAAAACGTAAGTGATTCACATTACTAGTTTGTACTACTACCTTGCCTGACCTCACTAGCTAGGCAACATGCGTACAGGTCAGTATTAGATGGGAGATATCCAAGGAACAATTAGGTTCTGTCAGAAGAACATTAGGTGCTGATGGTTCTGAGAGGTCACTCTTCACCCTGAGCCAGTGCTGACTCACCATGGAATAATGGGGAACAGTGGTGCTAGCAAGCACAATCTTTCAAATGAGATGGAAAATGGAGGTTCTTACCAGATCATGTAACACTTTGCACCCCCCCCCCCAAAAAAAAAGGTGTGTGGTAACCTGTACATCCTGGTTAAATTCTATTTTAAGAGTAGAGCTTGGCAGAATGAAATTGATCTAATTTGCATCTTCAGGTAGACAGCATTCTTTAGCCCATGTTCTAGTGTGTTGGATGGGGTTGCTGTATGTTGTTAAAGAGCAAATTTTTTTCTGCCGCAGAGGAGACAGATTTCAGTGGTTGGTGAAGGAATATTAGGAAACAATTTTTGAGAGGCATTCTGAGATCTTCTGATGAAAGATGCAAGCACAAAATAATAATCTGTATTGGCTATTTGAACCCTTTCCCCCCTGTTCTAGATTTCTGTAGTTTGGATTTGAAGTCAAAATGTAAAAGTAAATAGTTGGAAAATAAAGAAAAAATTTCAGGAAAATTTATTTCCATTCTTCATCCAAATTTCATTTTCACTAACATTTTGCAACCAGCTGTGTTTAACAGACACAGCACCGAACAAGTGGAATCCATGAGAACACACTGTAAAGACTGATGGAATAAACTGACTCTATATGAAAGGTACTGTTCAACCTTCTCATGGGCTTTTGCTCATCCATTCAGTTATCCTCTTCATTCTGCCATGTCAGCTGCTGCCTGAGAACACCATTCATACTGCCCACATGTATTCTAGATGCTGCACTTCCCCCTTCTGACATGAAACAGTGTTGCGTCTGCCTTTGGAAGTTTTACTTTTAAAGCTTCAGTGACAGTGGATGTCAAAGGACAAAAGCAATTTCCTTTATTCTCCTCTAATAAAGTATCAGAGCCTGGAAAACGCAGAAGGCCTGATGGATTCAAATACATTTTTTTTTTCTAATAGTGTGACATGGGAGAAGATCTTTTTGATTTTTAAATGACTTTGTGGCACTAAGAGCAGATAGTAAACAAAACAGTTAGAAAAAGCAAGGGGGAAAGGATGCACTTAAAGGTGACAAATAATCCTCTGACAAAGAATAAGCACTCAAAATCCCATCCTAATCCATCTCAAGGTTCACTAAGGTGCAAATCTTTTCAAATCTCATCTGGTGCTTACACTACTCAAACACATGCAGGAAAACACAAAAAGATAAACAATCACCACCTAACGTAGCTTTCTTAGAGCCAGATCACATTCTTTGGAGTGACAAAGCCATTTGTCTTGAAGAGTAATGCCCATTACAGAGTGGGGGAGACAGCCATATTAATTTAGGCCTCAGCTATCTCATTTTCATGGGGGGAAAAAATAATTTGTTACTTGGCTTGCTAATGGAGCAGTTTGCTAGCAATTTTCCCATTTCAAACAACATCTCAGCCGCTAATGTGTAATGGTTTGTCAAGTCTACCCATAACACAGACAAATCACTAGCTTGGGAAAAAAGAGAGAGAGGGAGCGAAACATCAGTACTGATAATTCTTAGCTGTCAAATGAATAGAGTCTACAAATGAGACAGCCACGGTCTATTAACAGTGTTGTTCTGCTGTGCTTGAGATGTGTCAGAAAATGTCCCTTCCGCAAGAGGCAGCCATGAACGTCCCTGCTGGGAAAGCATAAAGTAACGTACAACAGCCAAAGTACTCAATGGGTCATGTTGCTCTGCTTCAATGGCTAAGGTTCTTATAGGCTTGCACCATTTGAGTGGCCAAGAGCTGAAAGAAATATCTGGTAGAAAAAGAGGGGCATCAGTACCTTGATAGTTCTCATTTGTCTGACAGGATACATAAAGCCTATTCAAAGGTCATCGGGAAGGTGTTAGTCCTCTGGACTTGGCTGAAGGAAGGATAGCCTATCCTGAGTGCAAGGATTTGCAGGGTAGCAAGTCAAGGTCAGTAGTGGGAAATTACTTAATTCCTCCCAGTGGGATGTGCTGTGAAGAGTTGTGGACTGGGAATAGCAGTGTCAGGGAGGAAGGTGGGGGATCTGTGGAGAAAGAGGTTTTTTTAAAGAGTCCCGAACCACCTCTTTCTCCACAGCCCTCTGTGGAGAAAGAGGTGGTTAGGGTCTATTTAGAAAAACTGGACGTGCACAAGTCCATGGGGGCGGATGAGTTGCATCCGAGAGTGCTAAAGGAACTGGCGGCTGTGATTGCAGAGCCATTGGCCATTATCTTTGAAAACTCGTGGCGAACGGGGGAAGTCCCGGATGACTGGAAAAAGGCTAATGTAGTGCCAATCTTTAAAAAAGGGAAGAAGGAGGATCCTGGGAACTGCAGGCCAGTAAGCCTCACTTCAGTCCCCAGAAAAATCATGGAGCAGGTCCTCAAAGAATCAATCCTGAGGCACTTACATGAGAGGAAAGTGATCAGGAACAGTCAGCATGGATTCACCAAGGAAAGGTCATGCCTGACTAATCTAATCGCCTTCTATGATGAGATTACTGGTTCTGTGGATGAAGGGAAAGCAGAGGATGCATTGTATCTTGACTTTAGCAAAGCTTTTGACACGGTTTCCCACAGTATCCTTGTCAGCAAGTTAAGGAAGTAAGGGCTGGATGAATGCACTATAAGGTGGGTAGAAAGTTGGCTAGATTGTCGGGCTCAACGGGTAGTGATCAATGGTGCCATGTCTAGTTGGCAGCCGGTGTCAAGTGAAGTGCCCCAGGGGTCGGTCCTGGGGCCGGTTTTGTTCAATATCTTCATAAATGATCTGGAGGATGGTGTGGATTGCACTCTCAGCAAATTTGCAGATGGTACTAAACTGGGAGGAGTGGTAGATACGCTAGAGGGCAGGGATAGGATACAGGGACCTAGACAAATTGGAGGATTGGGCCAAAAGAAATCTGATGAGGTTCAATAAGGATAAGTGCAGGGTCCTGCATTTAGGACGGAAGAACCCAATGCACAGCTACAGATTAGGGACCGAATGGCTAGGCAGCAGTTCTGCGGAAAAGGACCTAGGGGTGACAGTGGACGAGAAGCTGGATATGAGTCAGCAGTGTGCCCTTGTTGCCAAGAAGGCCAATGGCATTTTGGGATGCATAAGTAGGGGCATAGCGAGCAGATCGAGGGACGTGATCGTCCCCCCTCTATTCGACATTGGTGAGGCCTCATCTGGAGTACTGTGTCCAGTTTTGGGCCCCACACTACAAGAAGGATGTGGATAAATTAGAGAGCGTCCAGCGAAGGGCAACAAGAATGATTAGGGGTCTGGAACACATGACTTATGAGGAGAGGCTGAGGGAACTGGGATTGTTTAGTCTGCGGAAGAGAAGAATGAGGGGGGATTTGATAGCTGCTTTCAGCTACGTGAGAGGTAGTTCCAGAGAGGATGGTTGTCATAAATATAAAGGGAAGGGTAAACCCCTTTGAAATCCCTCCTGGTCAGGGGAAAGCTCCTCTCACCTGTAAAGGGTTAAGAAGCTAAAGGTAACCTCGCGGGCACCTGACCAAAATGACCAATGAGGAGACAAGATACTTTCAAAAGCTGGGAGGAGGGAGAGAAACAAAGGGTCTGTGTCTGTCTGTATGCTGGGTCTTTGCCGGGGATAGACCAGGAATGGAGTCTTAGAACTTTTAGTAAGTAATCTAGCTAGGTATGTGTTAGATTATGATTTCTTTAAATGGCTGAGAAAAGAATTGTGCTGAATAGAATAACTATTTCTGTCTGTGTATCTTTTTTGTAACTTAAGGTTTTGCCTAGAGGGGTTCTCTATGTTTTTGAATCTAATTACCCTGTAAGGTATCTACCATCCTGATTTTACAGGGGGAATTTCTTTAATTCTATTTACTTCTATTTTTTATTAAAAGTCTTCTTGTAAAAAACTGAATGCTTTTTCATTGTTCTCAGATCCAAGGGTTTGGGTCTGTGGTCACCTATGCAAATTGGTGAGGCTTTTTATCCAACATTTCCCAGGAAAGGGGGGGGTGCAAGTGTTGGGAGGATTGTTCATTGTTCTTAAGATCCAAGGGTCTGGGTCTGTAGTCACCTAGGCAAATTGGTGAGGCTTTTTACCAAACCTTGTCCAGGAAGTGGGGTGCAAGGTTTTGGGAAGTATTTTGGGGGGAAGGACGCGTCCAAACAGCTCTTCCCCAGTAACCAGTATTAGTTTGGTGGTGGTGGTAGCGGCCAGTCCAAGGACAACAGGTGGAATATTTTGTACCTTGGGGAAGTTTTGACCTAAGCTGGTAAAGATAAGCTTAGGAGGTTTTTCATGCAGGTCCCCACATCTGTACCCTAGAGTTCAGAGTGGGGGAGGAACCTTGACAATGGTTCTAGACTATTCTCAGTGGTGGAAGAGGACAGGACAAGGAGTAATGGTCTCAAGTTGCAGTGGGGGAGGTTTAGGTTGGATATTAGGAAAAACTTTTTCACTAGGAGGGTGGTGAAACACTGGAATGCGTTGCCTAGGGAGGTGGTGGAATCTCCTTCCTTAGAAGTTTTTAAGGTCAGGCTTGACGAAGCCCTGGCTGGGATGATTTAATTGGGTATGGGTCCTGCTTTTGAGCAGGGGGTTGGACTAGATGACCTCCTGAGGTCCCTTCCAACCCTGATATTCTATGATTCTATGATCTCTAGGCAGCATCAGAAACCCAATGAGAAGTGTGATTCCTCCTGATACTTGAGTAAGGTGAGATGCATTTTAAAAGTTGCCACACCTTATGCTTGGGACTTTGATGAAGGAAGTCTGCTGAATTTGTTTGGCCCGTAACAGGAACTGGTCAGGCATCAGATTTACTCTTCTGTTTGATTACAGAGGTGTTGAAACAGGACCTAGGTCTGCTGAACCCTTTCCTGACTTGAATGGCCTGTCACACTCTGCAACATTAGTTCCATTATAATTACACTAACATATCCCTAGGTCACTGTATCAAAGTATGTACCAAAAGGTAAGCACTATGTAAAATGCACTGTGGTTATGAAAAAATACTGCTTTGCATTTACCCTATCAGTAACAGCTTCTTACTATGTCATTAAAGGAACAAAGTAAAATTCTATTTGTACTGAATTACTGCAGTGCACAACAAAACAATGCCAATAAGTGATTTGGACAGCATGTAAACAAAGTCTGAGGTCAAAATGCACAGTCTTGTTGCTTCAGAAGCTTTGTGGGTTGGCCCTGCTGAGTGGTGGCCTTTGCCCCTCTTCTCTCCCTTCCTCATCCAAAAGCCAGCAGAAATGCTTTAATGGCTGTGTGTGTTTTGGGATACAGGAACACCAAATATTCTAAATATATTTCTTTGCACTCTCCTGTTGTTTTAAAGCTTTCACTCCCTTCCTAAATGGAGCTTCTGCTGCTACTACCATTATACAACACTGAATGTTCTCTCACTGTCTTAGGGATTTATACTGCCACCATCACCATAGTATCTGAGTGCCTTCCAACTAAAATCAATACTATTTATTATGAATCATAATGAAACCATTATTTTTCCACTGCAACCAAGGGAATTTATTTCTTCCCAACAGGACTCAAACTTTACCTTCCCACTTCATGGTTTCTTATGGGGTGGAGGAGCTGTGGTCAGCAACCTGCCCTCGCATCCTAAAACAAGAGGGCAGATAGCAACTTCCCTCCACGTCCCTAGTGTTTTGTTAAGTATTGTTTTATTAAAGAACTAGCTGACTATCTCCCATGCCCTAACCTCCATCATCTTTTTTTTGGAAATCTTGGAAATTGGAAATCTGTCAGTTTCAAAAATTAGCCTCACAGAACTTGGATCTAATGCATACCAGAGATCAACATGTGACTTTGGATCAGAAATGATTAGACTGATAAATATCTAAGCAGTTTCTAAACACACGGACACTGCAGATTAATTCACCAACAAGTCATGTTGCTCAGCTTTTACATAAGGTCTGAAACATTACAGTAGTTTTAAGGAAACATGAGTTAGGACTCAGGTATGGGTACAAACATGAGTTAGGACTCATTAGAAAACAAAAGATTGTTTACCTACATGGATTTTCATCCACTTATCCAAGTATGACCACTTCTTCCTCATTAGTTTTTCCTTTGGTTTCTCAAGGCACTTGCTCTTCTCTGTTTGCGCTACTCCATTTCAACATGGCTGCAAATTTTCAGGATTAACCCAAAGCCATGGAGCAGGATTATGAGTTTCCACCTATCAGTTCAACTCTTCCTTCAAGTGATAATGAAAAGTTGTTCACACAACTATGGGCTGTAGATTCTTCCGATCCATACTGCATCATTAAAAAGCTAGTGATGGAATTCTTGACTGAATTTTTAACTATTTATCTAACTAAGGGCAGATCTTCAGCAGCCAAAATTGCCATTGGAATTGTCAAGCCTGAAATGGTCTCTTAAAATAAATCTGTGTACACTAACCTATTTGGATAGCAATGCTCAGCAAAGAGCTCTCTAGTGTGACAGCTGACATCTTTTAGAGTAGAAACAATGTAGTTGCACTTTAAGGGCTTGTTCTGGCCTCTGGTTTTGCGGTCTCTATTAAAAACTCAACAATTGGCACCATGGTATCTGCAGTTCATTGAGTCCATTATCAACAGCACTTTCACTACTAACTTGTAAATGCTGAATTTAGCAACCATTGTATGAATCCATAAGATACAACAGAGTATTTTCCATATGCTAGAGAGGAGAGGCCTCAGTCTGAATCAAGCACTTCCTTGTGTTAGGTACTCTCCAAACAGACAGGAAGCTGGTCCTAATATTTCTTTTCTGCTGCTGTGCTCTGCAGTAGCTTTCTGTTTTTGAACCTAGTTTATCTAGAACATGTGGATGTGTCTTTCTTCAGAAGCAGCCGGATGACTGACATGCTGATACACCTGAACAAGAGGGTCCCAAACTGATGCATGTGGCAGACCCTGGATAAAATACTCTGCTCTTTGCTTTGCTTCTCAATAAATCCATCAGTGTCATGCTCTCCTGCTTCCCTAATCCATTAACCCTTCCGCTTCCAGACACCCACAGGAGTCTCAACACACCATGCTTCTGCCTATCATGACCTCATTGAGGCTTCAATAGGTGGCTTCCCTCCCTGGAGGTTGTTCCTCAAAGCAGCAGCAGTAGTGGTGGTCGCAGGAGTTTCTCTTCTGGCTGGTAGAGGTGGGAAGAAGAGGGCTCCCAACTCCCTCCTAGAAGATGTCAGTTTGTGGGCTGGGGTTGAGAAGGAAAACAGGCCCGAGTGGGGCAGGTTCCAGGGCTTACTGGACTCCCAGTCAGGACAGCAGAAACCTGGCTTCAAATACTCTCTTCGGTATGCTTTGCTGGAGTGATGTTGTAAGAGGTGGTGAGAGGGTCTATGCAGTTTCTCCCCCATAAGTAGCTTCAGGCACTAATGGGGAGCTCAACAGGTGACTGTTCCCCTTATGTTAACTGACACGGTCATAGCAACAGCAAGAGTTAAACAAGGCCAAACACAGTTTTTCTGGGTTGAATGTGAAACAATGTTTTGCTGCTTCCACCATTAAATATAACCCATTTTCTGTCCAGAATCACCCTACTCTGCATGGGGCTGCCTTGCCCATGCTTCCACAGGGGAGTGAGAGGTCTGTGTGCACGGGGGCCCCTGTGTGTGGATCTGGGAAGGAAAGAGTTACTTTGCTTGAGGGGGATATTTGGCTCTTCCCAATCCCCCGCTGCTGAAATGGGGCCTAGAGCTACACATTCCATTCATTAGGTGTGCATTGGTACACATGCCAAGATGCCTTGGCAAGAAGAGGGCCAAGAAACTTGGGACCACTTCAGCAGTAAGAACTCTGCAGGCAGAAGCCCATATCACATGTCACCGCACTAACTTTAGTGGGGCTCTGCATGTGTGGTTCTCAGTGCAGGATTAGGGTCTTAATTTTTATTATACATAAACAATGCAAAGCTTACAGGGCCCAAGGGCTGAGTCTGTTACCAAGAGGCTTGTTCAACCTCTAAGCCCTCTCCAGCTCGGCAGTATTTGAGGATTCTGATTTTATGTATTGGAAAACACCATTGCACCTTGACAATCTGATTTTAGCTAAATTTCATACACGTAAACAAGTTGTTTCCAACTAATCAGTATCAACTAATGTATATGTCGCATTTGGACTTATCTCTGCTTTTTTGTTCTGCTTTGTCACAAGAAGAACATCTAAATCCTTAATGAGCCACATGGTTATCTCATTATACTCATTAATCCTTAGCAGGCTGACATCCTATCCCCAGTCTTCAGGGCTTACAATTCCTCTATATGTCTGGCAGAAAACCTCCAGTGTAGGTCCTGAACATCAGCACACCAAGACTGTTTGGTTACCAGAATAACCAATGCCGAGTTTTGAGGCTGTGTGTGAATTTACAATATTGACATTTCGTGTTATTACTTTCTTGAAGTTTTAATACAAATAATTATTGTAGATTTGCTGGAAGCGTTACCTAATAGTAAACTATTTGAAAGGAAAAATAGTCAGCATATAATCGATTATATAATTTGTGCACAATCCCACAGTTTTTTAAAATCTATTTGTACTACATACCTACAACATTGACAAGGAAAAGGGATCAGAAGAAAAGGTGAAAAACAAGGACAGGTGGGAAAGGTGCAAATACTTTCCCTGTGCGATAAAGTGCTGTCACTTATAGTATTTTGTCAACAAAACAGATGTTTTAGGGCTCTGTTAACTAGATTCTACATGTTGTATATCCTTTCAGTGAAAACATCCATCAAAACCCACAGGTTCATTTAATAAAAGCAGCAGCAAAACAAACATACAAATCAAACATCATAGCACCTGCCTGCAATAATAAAACAGATTAGCACATTTTATATAAAATTCATGCTTTTGTATTCCATATTTATTTTCCCTGATGTCTTCTGCACTTTCATAATGAACTTTCAAGATGCATACACACATGATACAATACAATCTCCTTCCTGCAATATTTCAGCCAACACTGTATACTGTGTATAAAACAAGATCTCGGAGGTTTTTTGTTCTGAATGTCCTAGTCTGCATTGATTGACCTAAAGTTAGTCAATTTGATTACTTGGTATGTGTTATTGTCCTTATTGTTCATACAAATTCCTTTTTATTAACAGAGCCAGATTTATGTGTCTGGTGAGCTGAAAGGAAGCTTCAGAAAATACTCCCAAGATTACAAACTCCTACACAGCTTGCCCTGGTGAAATTCATCTGCATGCGGCTACCTATTACAAATGTCAAAATTATAATTGGCCAGAACAATCTAAAAAAAATGATGAAGCAACCATAAAAATGTGTACAATTATCAGACTTAGTAAAAATATAATGCACCTTCTTGTCACTGGAGGTGACAATAGTCACATTTGACAAATCAGAAAGTAAGTAAATATCTAAGATACACAGCTGAAATCTTGTGTAGTGATTGCTTATTTGTACCTATTTTAATACCGAAACATCTATGTCAAACATCTCATTCAACAAATCTGTAAATATTTTATTACTGATCTACCTCACTCTCTTCCCTTTGAGAGTTTAGCAAATACTACACAAAGCAGAATTTACCTACTAGCAATATAAATAGAACCTGAACATTTCTATTCAAACTGCACATGATAATACCCAGACAAAACAAAACTACATGTCCTCCTCAACCCATCTCTGCACATGAAAGTGTTTTTATTCCCACCATTTATCACTGATTTACATCTTCTACATTGATTGTTCAGTTCATCTAAAATAGCTGCAATTTTCATGTCCTTTTTCTCAGTGGAAAGTTCTCCGTGTACATGTTTTAAGCCTAAAGAGTAGGAAATTGTTTCTTGATGGTGAGCATAAGCAGTCAGGGACAGTTTACGGTGACATCTGAAAGCAGTAGGCAAAACTGACACGTAAAGATGTCCAGAGCCACTTTACAGCAGTGAGTGAAGATCGTATTATATGACTCAAATAGAGTAGAGAAACTCTGCTTTCCTTCCCTGGGGAGCCTCCATTGGAACAGTCATTAGGTATGTTCAGAAATACTGTACTTGTCTAAGACACATTATATATTGGAAAATTGATGGGAAAAATCTATTATTAACTTCAGGAGAAAGCACAATTTGAATTGCTGAACTATCTTTCCTCTGCCCCCAAATTTGATGGGTGTTGCTTTTATTTAAAAGGAAATTAATTTTGAAAAAAAAAAATCTAAAGACTCGCCTCCAGGTTGAGATGTTTAAAGCCAAATTTCAGTGCAGACCAAGTTCTTATGTACAGTCATTCAGTAAATGACTGAAAATAATGGATTTATTCTATAAGATATGCTTCACACACTTCCTATTTTAAACGTTTCTGTTGGTGTAATTTAATATATGCAAAATCAAATTTGTAAAATGCATCATAGAAACTTCAGTTTTAAAAAAGACAATGGAAAGGATATTTTTCACTTCTAGAACACCTTTATTCTTACAATCACAAAAGCTTCACCTAGAATTAATTATTTAAGTTTCAACACCCCTATGAAGTACATTCTCTGGGTAAACTGATCAACAAGAACTTCCCCAAAGGGTATCAATGAAGCAGCAAGAGCCCCAGAAATAGAACCAAGAACCCTTGATATTGAGTTGCCTGTCCTACCGACTGTGGAACAGTCCCCACTGGGATGCCCTCCTACTCCCTCTCACAAAATCAATTCCCTAAAATGTAATGGTTTGGCAAAGAAGCACATTTGCTAAAGGCAGAATGAACAGAAAGTTAAAGCTGTTTTCTCAGGGAAAGCAGCATTGTTTGCTTTTCCCTAGGTAGTCAGAGGAGATAATGAATATCTAGAAGTGCAGTAACAGATATTTCCATAATGTTAAGTGAATATCTCTTATTTGTCTAGAGCTATGAGAAGCCATTATTTACCAAAATGAAGTATATATTCTACATAACCAACAATGTTGGTTAGCAATAAAACAAATCAATATTAAGTCTTGGTAAACCAGATACTAAAAGACATCGGACTTGAAACAATCCCAGACTCTGTTCTGAGGTTTGAAAAAGTTTGGTTCAACTCAAATATTTTGCACACCTGACTAGTTACTTGTACTGGCTAGTGCTGGAAGTGCAAAAGCATAATCTTAGTGAAAACAGTTGCTCTTACTGTATTACTGAGCTGACTGAAACTAGAAACCCCTGATGCTTTTCCAACTGGTTTCTCAATATAAAAGGTTCAGATCAGCATCTAAATCAAAGCCCCAAACTTCAATGTTCAGCCATTTCTGATTCAGGTACATCGAGTTTGATTAAATTCTGGATTACTCCGATTTTATGCAATTGTGCCTCCATTCATTTCAGTGGAGTTATTCTAGTGTAAAATTGGAGTGACATATTGGTGAATTAAGTCCAATGCAGGCATGGGTTTAAAATTTTCAATATGAGATATAAGGATAAATCTACTACAAGTGTACAGCTTAATAAGGTGTTAATATACTGAGTATGTACATTGGGTTGCTGAAGTGAGACTCATGGTGGTGTTACAAATTTGGGTATCATCCTGGGGTTCGTAATCTGCAATAGAATCACATGTGAAGGATGGAAGAGACCTAACATTCTTCCACCAAAATTGTTCCCCTTTATACATGTTAATACTCAATTCTATTTTTCATTTATACCCAAAAAGCACTATTAAGAGGACACCATGAAGGTTGCAAAATCAAACCTTTGAAAGTTAGGAAATGCCAGAATTAAGGTTGCCTGTGCCTACTGGGGGGGTGGGGTGGGTGGGAGGGGGTTGGAGAGAAAACCTGGATTTGTGCTGGATGTGGCCCAACTTGATTATCATACACATTGTAAGGAGAGTGATCACTTTAGATAAGCTGTTACCAGCAGGAGAGTGGGGTGGGGGGAGAGAAAACCTTTTGTAGTGGTAAACACCCATTTTTTCATGCTTTGTGTGTATAAAAAGATCTTCTATACTTTCCACAGTATGAATCCAATGAAGTGAGCTGTAGCTCACGAAAGTTTATGCTCAAATAAATTGGTTAGTCTCTAAGGTGCCACAAGTATTCCTTTTCTTTTTGCGAATACAGACTAACACGGCTGTTACTCTGAAACCTGGAGTATGATGATTCTTTAATTACATAATCACATACTATTTTTTTCAGAGGACCCATGTGTCATTCATTGCACAGGATGGATGGTGCTCACTTCATGTACAGTTATTCAATATTTTGTTTTCCCCTTGTACAGTGTATGGCTCCATTCCTTATTTACAGCACACTATTCAAGCCCTGCTCTTAAAACAGAATTTTTAATTTCCTTATGGACCTTTCCATGGCACTCATCACTATAGTCTTTGAGTGCTTCACAAACACAAATATATTTTTACAACACCATTGTGAGATGTGAGATTTTACAGATGGGAAACCGAGGCACAGAGTGAATGGGGTTAAAAGTATCTAAAAACTTAGCATGCCCAATTTGAGACACCTATGTATGGCCAAAGAATAAGATCAGACTCCAGGCAACTTCATATTATGCACCTCTCCAATCTATGACTCTAGCTGCTTCATCCCCAGGAGATCAGTCAACCCATGGCAACTTCCAGGTACAAGAATTAAAAAGTATACAGGTCTGGAAGTTGACAGTAGCCTTTACTACTGAAAATGGAGCCTTGATGGGAAGGTGATCAACACCCCAGTTGCAAGAGTATATCTCACATATGCTCGCAGCATTACAGAAACCACAGAAATCTAAACAACTAATGAATCTCCAAGGTTTGATGCTGATGGAGGTATGAAATAGCCCTTCCTATCAGACCACTTAGTTGGGGTAACTCAAATATAGGAACTATCACAACCAGACCCAGTGATAGTCTCGTCTTCAGTGTTCTGGATAAAACCCCAGAAGTCCATTTCCAGGAAGATATTTCTGCTCATTAAAGCGGATGTTTCATGCTGGCACCCACAAAGAAAATAAGGCACGAGGCCTCCAATAGGAGCATAGACATCACCTGGAATATTTCAACTGCGGAACCCTCCATCTAAACTGGTTTATTGTTAAGAGGGAAAAAAATAGAAATATAAACTCTGGTCCTTTCCTTGGGGCAAAGGAAATGGTCAGAGCCTTAAAAAAACCCTCCTCTTTGAGGTTGTCCACATACATACATATCAAGCAAGATGAACCTATCACAAATTATTCCCTCTACCTCTTTACATTTGATGTTAGTAGATTACGGAGATCTTGACCAGAATCAACCATGCCAAAACTGGGCCTTCAGCTTCATCCAACAAGATGTCAGTGATACATGTTAGACATTATGATGGGTTGGTGCAGAACATTCTCAAAAGAACTAGTAATATAATATGAAGTTCTCTGGGGGATTCTTCTGCTACCCATGGGAATTACAATTCTTCTCTAGAGCATCATAATAAGTACCTCCAGACCTGTTATCTTAACTCCCTAATCCACCCAGTTCACCAGACCCATTGCCTCCCCACAAAGAATCATCGTTCATCTGTGCCAGCACAGAATACTACATCACAAGAGAGACAGAACAAGTACTGATGTAGGAACTCCCACTTGATTATCTTCAAATAAAATATAAACAACGAAGGTATGCCCCTTTAACCTCCCCACTCTCTTGACAATTGATCATTCCCTAAGAACATCAAAAAGTTACAAATTTTAAAAAAGTCTAAAGGAGCTAACATTTTAAAAGTGTGAATAGAAAGTCTCCCTCTTCGCTTAAGCAAAGTAAACAATCATGGGATAAGAGAGTATCCCATGAGAGTATCTCATGACTCAGTAACTGATTGAAAGAAAGGTATGAATAAATTATTAGTTTTTACAATGGAGAGAGGTAAATAGTGGGGTGCCCCAAGGATCTGTACTGGAACCAGTACTGTTCAACATATTCATAAATCATCTGGTAAAGGGAGTGAAGAGTAAAGTGGCAAAATTTTCAGATGATACAAAAGTTACTCAAGGCAATTAAGTTTAAAGCTGACTACAAACAATTACATACAAATGTATCTCACAAAATCGGGTGACTGAGCAACAAAATGCCTGATACAATTCAGTGTTGATAGGTGCAAAGTAATGCACACTTATCTATAAACACAGTCCCAATTATCCATACAAAATGATGGGGTCTAAATTTGCTGTTACCACTCAAGAAAGAGATCTTGGTGACCTCATGTTACAGCTCTCTGAAAACATCTGCTCAATGTGTAGCGGCAGTCATAAAAGCTAATAGAATGTTAGGAACCATTAGGAAAGGGATAGATATGGGATGGATCACTCAAGAACTACCCTGTTCTGTTCTCCCCTCTGGGGGGCACATGGCACTGGCCACTGTCAGAGACAGGATATGGGGCTAGATGAACCATTGGTCTGACCCAGAATGGCCATTCTTATTATTTCCCTTCTCATTGTTTTCTACTTACACATTCTTCAGGGTGTTTCAGATACTGTGATCCTTCCAACTGATACCTTCTTTTCAAATGTTTCTTAATATCATTTGTTCCCTCTGTTGCTTTCAGATTAATGGAAATCACGAACATAGCTTCCGCCTACAGATCACTAACTTCCAGCAGCAGGTCCCATATAATCACTCAACTGTGCCCTCTACCTGTCAGCTTCAATATAAAACTTTACATAAAACATCTTCCTCTATTATTTCTGCACACCAACACTCTGAAATTAGTAGTTTCCACACTCTCTAGAACCATATACTCTGATATAACTTCCCAAACAGATGCTCATAGCTGCATCCTTATTACCTCAGCAAATCTTTCATATCATTATTTAAAATGTTCATGCCTACAGTTCTTGAATCTATCATGTTATAAAACATTACATATATACATCCATATCCCTATAGGGTATATATTGTTTGGAATGCAAATTCAAGACTAATTTTTAGTACTTCAGATATAATTTATACTGTAATTTTCAGGGGTAGAACATTTCTAATTTTTTTGGATTCCTAGTTGGCATGTAGTACAAGACGCTGTAATCCCAACAGAAGACTGTACATGTCTGAACTTTTAAGGGAAGCAAGTTTTTGAATTGTGATCAAGCATGTTACTATTTTTCCATTTCCAGTGAATATATTTACATGCCCAGGTTATCCTGGGCAGTATAACTTTACAGCATTGTTTACATCTAACAAATTTGTTCAATGAACTTGTATGTTTAAAATATCTTTTTCAATATGAGAGTTGCAAAGTCCACACAGAACATGGAAACTGATTAAATTACGCATAATGAACTACTTTATAATGTGCTGAGATAGTAACCACACAGATTTTGAGCTGAAACCTAAATTATAAGAATAACCAATGTAGTGACAGAGGAGTGCACATATAGATTAGAGCACCAGCAAAACCTATAGTTAGAGCATTTTGGATAAACTGTAACCCTCAGATTGCTGGGAGTCAGATATTAAATTGCAATGGGCCAGCACAGAAATGAGAGAAGCAGCTAAGCTTTGTCCCAGAGAGTCTTGCAGTCTAGCAATATTTCTGCAGAGATGAAAAGCTGAATTGTTACAATAACTGTATGGATATGATTGAATCCATAAAGTTAAGGCTCTTAAAGCTGGTTGCAAGAGGGATACTATCTTCAGTACAACAACCTCTGAAGGAAAATAATTGCTCGCCATTCCCTATGGAACAATCAAAAGCAATTCTGTTTTATTTCACACTAATCATGACTATGGTAGATTGTGAAATGCTGTAACAGATAAAACTAGTAAAAACAAGTACATCTGAAAACCAGTATAAGACATGATGATACAAGAAAGTGTTGAGATAAGTGTAAAAGTTTTGGGATAAATGAAATATAGAACAAATAACTGAACAATCTGTTCTAATGTCAGACTTTAGCAAAGAAAAGACCCCCGCCCCCCACCTCAGGTTCACTGTCTAACATGAGATACTTCCATCATTTTGGGAGAAATCACCAAGGTAAGTTGACATGTGAAAATAACTCTGTTAGGGAAAATATAAAAGAGGAGCTGCTCTGTTTTCATTTCCTGACCTCTAGATAAAAGTGACCATACCCCATTTTGGGGGGGGGGGTAAAAAATACAAATTGAAATGAATTTGATGAGTATTTGATCCTGTTCTCAGATGGGCAGGGGTATGTTGCACAATATCTCATTTTGCATTTAAGACCTGGATTAAGCCCTAAAATAGAATAATGTGTGGGATAATGGCAATGCGACTGGCAAATGGCCATGGTTATCATCTTAAATGGTTAAAACTTGCAGCTCCCTTCCACGAGTGAAGTGCACTCGATTTGGAATGACATTTGGAATGAGAATAGTAAGTTGACACTGGCACTTACATTTCCACAATGCCCTCTGGTAGGTTAGATGGAATTTCTGTTAAGCCCTTGCCTCGACAGTCCACAATGTTGTTGCTGCATGTGCAAGCGGATGGGCAAGTGATGGAATTAGCATTGCAGGATGGAGGTTCAGAGTGGGAACCTGAGAAGGAAAAGACAGTACCAAAAATATCAAGATTAGATTTGCAAACTGATCACTTATTATTTTAACAATGAAAAATACAGCAGTCAGTGAATTTTCAATTCCCATTTACATAATAAATGGTAATCCCTTTGGATAAAATTTATGTATTATTGTGTCAACTTCAGAGAAAATGCACAGAATATTTTTCCATTTTTACTATTACACCATCTCCATTTTATTAATTTATTGTTCTCCCTGACCTTTTTTACATTGGCCACATATTTCCATTTATTATTTGAATCTAAATTTGGAAAAAGAAGGCTGAAGATCCAGGAATACTTCCAAATAATGAGGTCTATTGGAGTACTGAATAATTTTGTTAGGAACATGATGAGAGCTCAATCTCTGGGGTCATTTATGTAAAGACAGGACAATGAGCTCAAAATATACAGTATATGAAGGAACAATCCTGCAGTGGCTTAGAAAAAGCTAGCTGACCCAGTAGGTCTTTGCTTCTCCAGTTTCTACGAAATTTGCAAACTCTTGAGATTGCACATACTAGCTATGAGATGGAACCATTTTATTACTGATTAAACTACAAAGGATGGGGATAGTACACGAATTTTCACAATGCGAAGTAATGCAATCGATTGAGAGAAAAAATTACTCATAAAAATTAAGAGCTCTGTCCTGCAAACCTTTACTCAATCCAGTAGTCCCACTGGAGCTAAGGAAACTACTCATATGAGTCAGGCTTTATAGATGAGACATCTAGATGTATACATTCTGAACAAATCATTAAGTGCAAGTTTAATTTTACTTTCATTAAAGTTTCCAAAAGTTTATCACTTTCTCCAATTTTAACCTAAATGTTACAATTCACACATACAAACAACATATTTTAGCACCAAGTCCATAACTTAGTGGGTGTGTGTGTATATATATATATACACACAAAGAGAAAATCTGTGTGGTGGAAAACAGTTTTTATGCCTATCAAATTTTACAAATGATCGAAAGGTCTACGTCAAACTTCCAAAAATTACATAGAGATGGAAGACATTTTTTGGCATTATAACCAAACGCACAGAGC
Source organism: Lepidochelys kempii (assembly GCF_965140285.1). Classification (NCBI taxonomy): domain Eukaryota; kingdom Metazoa; phylum Chordata; order Testudines; family Cheloniidae; genus Lepidochelys; species Lepidochelys kempii. The sequence goes on from NC_136387.1 coordinate 29,996,531, forward strand.
TTACTAATAACTGTTACAATGTCATAGGCTTCATTAAAACAGCTTCTTCCTCCAGGCTGATTGGCAATTTTTGATGGAACCTTTTTCCATCAGTAAATGCCAATCCATCGAAACTGAAACTTTTCATGGAAATATATTTGTTTTGATAAATATTTCATCAGGAAAGTTTCTCAGATCCAAACTGGGGCTGGGGGGGGGGGCAGAGGAGGAGACGGAGGAGCGGGAGAGTGGGGCGAGCACTTTCATGGGATGTAGGAGACCTGGGTTCAAGTCCCTGCTTTGAATCAGGGAGAATAGGGACTTGAACCTGGTCTCTCTCATTCCTAACTACTGGGCTATTGGCTATTTTCAGGGGCAGGTCTCACTTTCTCTCTCTCTGATGTTTTTTCAAGAAAAAATGTGAAAGGTCTAACTATTGGTTCTCATGTGGAATGAACCCATATGTCAAAAGCTCAGTTTCTAATTCTTATTTTCTGGCCAATCCTAGATGAGATACAAAGAGGCAGTGACAAAATATTAACAAAGTGATGAAAAGCAGAAGAACATGCTCAGTAGACAAATTCCATTCCTCTGGTTATAAAACACTAAATAAACTCCTTAGTGTTCAAATGACAAATTACAGATGACATGTGGAAAGTCATAAATGAAACTCTATATTCTTTAGGTTTATGTTTAATTAGAAACATGTATGATATTAAGCCAGAGATTGGAACTGTAGCTGGCAATATGGTCAAGGTGGTCTGAAAAATTCTGTTCTCATCAAATATCAGACATTATTATAACCTGCTTCCTTTGACATACCTCTTCATGCCATCCAGATAACAGCAAGACCTTAAATATGCAAAGCCTCCTAACTGGAGGATAGCTAATGTGACGCCAATTTTTAAAAAGGGCTCCAGAGGTGTTCCCGGCAATTACAGGCTGGTAAACCTGACTTCAGTATTGGGAAAACTGGTTGAAACTGCGGTGAAGAACGAAATTGTCTGACACATAGATGGACATAATTTGTTTAGGAAGAGTCAACATGGTATTTGTAAAGGGAAATCATGCTTCAACAATCTACTAGAATTCTTTGAGGGTGTTAACAAGCATGTAGTCAAGGCGTGTACAGTGGATATAGTGTACTTAGATTTTCAGAAAGCCTTTGACTGTGTGCAGATATGGTTGCCCCATCTCAAAAAAGATATATTGGGATTGTAAAAGGTTCAGAAAAGAGCAATAAAAATTATTAGTGGTATGGAACAGCTGCCATATGAGTAGAGATTAATAAGACTGGGACTTTGCAGCTTGGAAAAGAGACGACTAAGGGGGGATATGGTAGAGGTCTATAAAATCATGAATGGTGTGGAGAAAGCAAATAAGGAAGTGTTATTTACTTCTTCTCATAACACAAGAACTAGGGGTCACCAAATGAAATTAATAGGCAGCAGGTTTAAAACAAAGAAAGGGAAGTATTTTTCACACAGTGCACAGTCAGTCTGTGGATCTCTTTGCCAAAGGATGTTGTGAAGGCCAAGACTATAACAGAGTTCAAAAAAGAACTAGATAAGTTCATGGAGGATAGGTCCAGCAATGGCTATTAGCCCGGATGGACACGGATGGTGTCCCTAGCCTCTGTTTGCCAGAAGCTGGGAATGGGTGATGGGATGGATCGCGTGATGATTACCTGTTCCGTTCATTCCCTCTGGGGCACCTGGCATTGGCCACTGTCAAAAGACAGGATACTGGGCTAGATGGACCTCTGGTCTGACCCAGTATGGCCATTCTTATGTTCTTAACTTAAACACTGTGTCGCAGCCTACAACTTTCAGCAATCCTATATGTATGCGTTTATATACAGACACCCACATGCCCACTGTAGGGAAAAGAATTTGAATGCAGTGTAAACACCTAAAGATAACTGGAAAAGTTATCTTGCAAAACACAGCACTTAACACAACAAAACATTATTTCAATGACCAGTGGGGTCAGGAGGCTCTCTTGCATCTGGGAAAGAATAATTTCTAGACACTGCTGGTTAAGAGCTCTGCTAATTGCAAATAAATATTATATTGGAAAGTTTTGTGAGATTTGGATGGGTTCACAAGTCGCGGAAAGACAGCTCCAAACATCTCCACTATCCAAATTTGAGACGGAGGCAAATACCTAAGCCTCTTCATACTACTCACAAACATCACCTAATTTCAATGATGAATAAAAAAAATAGCATGGGGTAAGTAACTTGCACCTTATCATCCCACATCAGAAACATGTTTACGTTGATATGGCTATAAATGTCATGATTTTGAAATGTAGATCCAGTTCCCAATAGCTGCAAAATGAAAACTGCTAGTGATTGGCCTTACACATCCAAAAGGAACAGAGAATTACTGCAAACTCATGCCTTCTGTCTGAGAAATGTCAGAGCTTCCACTGAGAATTGGTATCTGTGTGCTTGAATTTCCATTAGCTCAAATAGATTGCATCTGATGGTCATCCCTCTTTTGATATGTCAATATTATGAGGATAGGAAGCGTCAGAAAATAGGGAAGGAGAGAGAATATCAACAATGACTTACACTTTGAGGTATGGGAGTCTTAAAAATGAGTCAAAAAAGTGTTCATCCAACTTTTATAGCGGTTTCAATTCCAACAGAATTAAAGTAGGGTTTATTTTAGAGATTTCCTCTGAGACAGCTGTGTATTTCACATTTTCTCACATTTTGTTTTTTAAAGGAACAGTGACAATTTTTAACTAGCCTTTCCTGAGTATTACTTGCACATCAGACTATTTAAGATGAAAGAATTACATAATTGTAATTTAATTTTCACTTTTGAATATTATCATTATTGGTGGAGCAGATAGCACTGCTTATTATTAAGGTTGCCTGAACTTTGGACTTTGAACTTTATAAAACCCTGTTTTCAGTTGCTCATAACTTTGTCAAACATTAATCATTTGGGATAAAGTTTTGCATGACAGGTGTCTGCCTTGGACTGATTTTTTTAGAAAATATATTGCCTTTTTACGTTCAAAGCAAAGACACCATTGATTTCAGATGCTGCTGTGAGTAATCAACACTTCTGTAAGTCAGACAAAGGGTCCCAACTCAAGTACCGAGAAAATGAGGAACATACAATAAGTGTCCACCCATGAAAAGTTTGTTTAAGTGATTTGACTAATATCACACAGAAACTCTGTGATATAAGCTATGATAGAGTCCATTATCCATGGAAATATTCCAGTTCTTTAACTGGGATATCATCCTTTTTCCCTTTCTACAATTCCCTGCCTCATTCACTACCTATAAACTTATGCAACAAATGAGACAGGCAGAGGTCTTACAAAGTCTCCTACACAGTCCTGATTCATCCCCTGAGCAGTTGCATTCTGTGCAATAAAGGAGAAAGGGGTCCTGTGGAAAAAGTAGCATATGATCCTGTAATTAAAGAATGTGCCATATGCACATGTAAAAGAGGGCTGAATTAAGGTTGCACAGGCAACCTTAATTCTGGCATACCCTAAATTCTGAGTGCTTGACTTTGCAACCTTAATAATATTCTTTTAACATAGTTTTTGTGTATAATAAACTATTTATATTGCAGTAACATCTAAACACCTCAAACACATTGGGGCCTCATTGTACTATTATATCTAAACATATAGTTAGAGACGGTTCCTGTCCCAAAGAGTTTACAATCTAAATTTAAGACCAGACAAGACAAGAGTTCACGCCGCTTTGGCCCTTCTTCTGGTTTAAAAACATGGGATGATCCTCTTCTATTGTGAATCAATGTAACTCCTCTAAAGTAAATGGAGCTATGCCAAGTTACACCAGCAAAGCATCAGGCTCTAAAAGTGTGTCCTAAAAATATCTGAGTGTCCCCATAAATTTCTGTATCTCTTTTGCATATTAAAGATTTCCTGAGCTCCTTTTACTTGTTTTATAGTGGGTCAAAGGTCTTAGCTATTTTTCCATCAGAACAAAATGTTTCAACACTGAAAATTCACTCTATCACACTCTATTCTTCTCCTTTCTTGTTTTCTATCCACACTGATTGTGATGTTCCAAAACAGACCCAAGACCATGAAAATAGGAGGCAGTAATTGATAGTCTTCAGAGACAGGCAGAAGCGTACACATTGAGAAAAAGAACTTCAGAGAAATGTTTGCTCCATATGAAGAAAAACAAGTTGGTAGTTAGGTCAAATTTTCTGCAAACATTTCAACATTCAAGTCTGGTATGCTTTCTGAATGGACTTGTAATGAGGGTTGGGGGGAACGCTGTTTGCACTGATATGCCTTGTAATATATCACTGTGGTTTATGTGAGGAGAAGTATACGCCCTTTTCATTTGAGTGTGGTGTCAGAAAATCTGTACTTGTATTGCCAGTTGGTGTTCAAGTGTCTGTATCTCATAGTGCATTTAATTGACTACATACAAGTTAGCTGACTTCAATATCTCCTAGAAAGCTTCAGCAGAGCTCAATGCATCATTTTGTATGACACAGTATTCCACAACAGGACATCATACCAGGTGATCTACATAACAGGGGGTCATTTAGGGAAGGATGAGGGGCTAGAGTTAAGCCAGAAGCACAAGCCTTCTCAGCTTGGAAAGTAAGCCACAACAATAATAAAAGTGCTAATTAATTTTCCCATTACAGCTTACTATCATGAAGATTTCTGGTATAAGTTTTTCTGCGTGGGAAGCTTGCAGCTACTTCCTATCACTATTCCTGCTGGCCAGTGAGCTGTGAAAGTAAAGATTCATAGAACTAACAACAAGGGATCTTTTTCTCTCAGTTCTCTATGAAGCCTTTCAGATCCACTCCATTCAAATGTCCTCATTGCACATCTACAGAAAACAAAGGGGAGTCCTTCCATTGACTTCAATGGGTATGGATTGGGACCACAAAGCAAGTTTCCACAGGGAGTGAGGAACTTTTCTGAGAAGCACAAAGCAGAGTTTTCTGGCTAGATGGAGATTAACCCACCACAGAGTTACCTGGACATGAAATAGAGGGAAAGTGATGCCGTGCCTTTATTCTCGGTACAAATGTAACAGAGAAGTGGAGAGGAAAAAAACCACTATCATGGTTTTAAGCATACAGAATACAGAAGTTTTCATTAGGGAGAAAAATGTCCAAATAAATGAAAATGCAAGAGAAGGAGGATGGCTGTGCATGCCCCCTCCCCCACCATATTCTAGATACTTGATAGCAATGTTTAATTTTCCCCATTCAATTAAAAATACCCCCAGAAACTAGAAAAAAATTTTTGTAAACATAATATCATTATTCTATGTTTGGCTTAATATACTCTGTATCGTGTTTTTAAGACCAACAGCCCGTTGCAGCACACATTTTTGTGCTGTTTTGTGAGACTATCTTTTGATCATGTATCTAAATCTATTATAGGTCTCTTGTAGTCAATAAGCTCTTCATTTTTTAAATGAGTGGCAGCAGATCTTGACTGTCGGTTTTCAGAGCACCTTATTGGAGCAAAAAGACTTCATGCATAAATTGCAGAATCATTTAAATCAAGTGAGTGGGGTTGGGTTTTTTTTTGTATTTTGTTTTGGGTTTTTTTATTTATTTTTGGCAGAAGACAAACGTTGCTCTATATGCAGCAGAATTTTATTAATCTTTGTATTACACATTCCACCACCATTTCAGTCAACATTCGTCTGCTGATCTTAGGGTTTCTTTAATCAAACTGTAAAGAGAGTCTGAAAAATTATTTGGATTAAATAGTTCCACCTAAACGACGGTTCGCGTTACTTTTACTTCATGCCAGGTCTATGTGAATCTTGGGTGTAAGAGTATTGACAGGACAATGAAACACCATGAAGACTGAGTTTAATCAGAAATCTTCACTGCTGGTGGTCCAGATGAGATAGGTCCATACTAAAAAGAAGACTAATCAAGTGTCCAAATCCAAATATCCCTAGAATCTAGAGTACTAGAAATCCAGATCTGGATCTGATTTTCACACATGGCATTTATCTTTATAATTATTCACCAAACCCCTGGTTCAGATCACCATCAAACTAAGGGATGTTCAGATCAAGCATTGAATTTCCCAGCTTTCTGTGGTTACCCAAGTCCCCCCCCCCCCCCCCAAAAAAAAAAAAGAACCTCCCAAGAGAATATATTTTAGAATCATAGAAGCATAGAATATCAGGGTTGGAAGGGACCTCAGGAGGTCATCTAGTCCAACCCCCGGCTCAAAGCAGGACCAATCCCCAACTAAATCATCCCAGCCAGGGCTTTGTCAAGCCTGACCTTAAAAACCTCTAAGGAAGGAGATTCCACCACCTCCCTAGGTAACACATTCCAGTGCTTCGTCACCCTCCTAGTGAAAAAGTTTTTCCTAATATCCAACCTAAACCTCCCCCACTGCAACTTGAGACCATTACTCCTTGTTCTGTCATCTGCTACCACTGAGAACAGTCTAGATCCATCCTCTTTGGAACCCCCTTTCAGGTAGTTGAAAGCAGCTATCAAATCCCCCCACATTCCTCTCTTCTGTAGACTAAATAATCCCAGTTCCCTCAGCCTCTCCTCATAAGTCATGTGTTCCAGTCCCCTAATCATTCTTGTTGCCCTTCACTGGACTCTTTTCAATTTTTCCACATCCTTCTTGTAGTGTGGGGCGCAAAACTGGACACGGTACTCCAGATGAGGCCTCACCAATGCCTCACGTCCCTCGATCTGCTGGCAGTATTCCTAGTTATACAGCCCAAAATGCTGTTAGCTTTCTTGGCAACAAGGGCACACTGTTGACTCATATCCAGCTTCTCGTCCACTGTCACCCCTAGGTCCTTTTCTGCAGAACTGCTGCCTAGCCTCTCGGTCCCCAGTCTGTAGTGGTGCATGGGATTCTTCCATCCTTAGTGCAGGACTCTGCACTTGTCCTTGTTGAACCTCATCAGATTTCTTTTGGCCCAATCCTCTAATTTGTCTAGGTCCCTCTGTATCCTATCCCTACCCTCCAGTGTATCTACCACTCCTCCCAGTTTAGTGTCATCTGCAAACTTGCTGAGGGTGCAATCCACACCATCCTCCAGATCATTAATGAAGATATTGAACAAAACCAGCCCAAGGACTGACCCTTGGGGCACTCCGCTTGATACCGGCTGCCAACTAGACATGGAGCCATTGATCATTACCCGTTGAGCCCGACAATCTAGCCAGCTTTCTATCCACCTTATAGTCCATTCATCCAGTCCATACTACTTTAACTTGCTGGGAAGAATACTGTGGGAGACCATATCAAAAGCTTTGCTAAAGTCAAGGAATAACACATCCACTGCTTTCCCCCTCATCCACAGAGCCAGTTATCTCGTCATAGAAGGTAATTAGGTTAGTCAGGCATGACTTGCCCTTGGTGAATCCATGCTGACTGTTCCTGATCACTTTCCTCTCCTCTAAGTGCTTCAAAACTGATTCCTTCAGGACCTGCTCCATGATTTTTCCAGAGCTGAGACTGACTGGCTTGTCATTCCCCAGATCCTCCTCCTTCCCTTTTTTAAAGATGGGCACTACATTAGCCTTTTTCCAGTCATCTGGGACCTCCCCCAATCACCATGCGTTTTCAAATTTGGCTCTGCAATCACATCCGCCAACTCCTTTAGCACCCTTGGATGCAGTGCATCCAGCCCCAAAGACTTGTGCTCGTCCAGCTTTTCTAAATAGTCCTGAACCACTTCTTTCTCCACAAAGGGCTGGTCACCTCCTCTCCATACTGTGCTGCCTAGTGCAGTAGTCTGGGAGCTGACCTTGTTTGTGAAGACAGAGGCAAAAAAAGCATTAACTACATTAGCTTTTTCCACATCCTATGTCACTAGGTTGCCTCCCTGATTCAGTAAGGGGCCCACACTTTCCTTGACCTTCTTCTTGTTGCTAACTTAGCTGTAGAAACCCTTCTTGTTACTCTTAACATCTTAAGAGCTCTACTGCTTGTGGCAGTTAATAGTTTGGTAAGCTACATACCAGGTGAGAGTTACCAAAACACATGACCATGGCATACAGAGCTATAACATGTTAGCTCACCCCCAAAGTACTGTCGGGCCCAGCTTTCCTGTTCCAGTCCAGGTGTTCTCTAGTTTGGTGTAATGAGGAGGGCAGAGCTACCCTCGGAGTTATAAATGGGAAGCAGCCCAAGGGTAAGAGAGTTCAGAACCTGAAGTCCAGAGAGGGAGAAAGCTCAGAAGAAGAGTAGAGCTGGGCTGAGAGCTTCAGGGAAGGGATGACTCTGAGGGAGGGGAAGTGAGAACTCCTTAGTGAGCAGTGGAGCCAGACCAGGATGGTGAAAGCAGAAAGCAGGAAGGTAGTTGGGGGGAGGGCCACCTATAAACTTCCCAAGCCCAGAGTGGCAGGGCCAAAAAAGGCTGGGGCAGAGGTGTGGGGTGGTGGCTGAAGGCTGACTGCAGCAGAAGGAGATGCCTACTGGCTCTCTGAGCTGGAGAGCTGAAGGCTGGGGAATGATGGCGGGGAACTCATTGATATCTCTGGGTAAGATCTGGAACGATACAGGAAAGAAAAAGGGCAAAGAAACATCTCAGCTAGAGGGGTTGGGGTGAGGCATGAGAAACGCCAGAGCAGTAACTGGGAGCTGGAGCTTGGTGAGAAATACTGGAGCTGTATTGGAGACTGCAGAGCTGTAATGGAGAGCTGCAGCATGGCGAGAGACTCCTGAGCTGTGCTTCGGGTGCTGATGAATTGCTGGAACTTGAAAAACTGCATGTATTATTTGGATGATGCTGTGGAGATTTGAATTATGGTTCTGGGATTTTTTTGTAATAAATTAACCCACAAATGGCTATTTATACTCTGAAACCTTATGTGGCGTTACTGCCTACTCCAGAAGAAAGGAGAAACTGAGGGAGGTGCCCCAGTCATGCCCCAGCCTGACACAAGAAGGCACTCCAAGAAGGGGTCACCATATGACTGGGATTCTCACTACTACCTACAACTCAGAGAGATACTGCAGCTCTGCTTCTCCAAGTTAATTGCATATTTAACTTTATGGATAATAGAACTCACTTCATTCTTTTATATATATCTATATCTACAGCTATCTCTTTCTATAAATAGATAGATAAATCTCAATACCCTTCGTACCAAAATATGCACAGTTGGATCAGTCATCAGGCTGACAAAAAGGACAGTTCTCATCTATCTCTCAAGAAACAGAATGGCAGTTCTAATCATTTTAGTGTTCGGTATTTTGTATGCTAAATTGCAGCATTTTGTTTTAGAATCAAAGTCCATAGGTTATGGAGGGAGAGAGAGGAGACTTAGGACCTTGGAGTTTACTGAGAAAAGTTAATTCCTGTTTTCAAATTAAATATTTCATTGGCTTCTAGCCTTTTAAGAGCAGCCAATAGACTGAAATTGCAATTAGAACAGAACAGTTGTAGATTATAAATGAATGATTTAAATGCCAGGGGCATTTAAATTAAGTTCTGAAATGAATAAATAAACCAAATCTCATTCCTACTGACGTCCAGTTACGGCGTGTTAATTAAACACAGAAGTAGGTTTCAGTTTAGTCCTGCTTCACCTAACCAATTGTTTTAATAGAAACCTACAAAATGCTTCTTGTTTTTTCAGAGGTTCTGCTAGCTTGAATATAAACCTGACAAGATGAATTTACTGGGTAAAGAGCTATGACAGGTTTAAAATAATTGTAAGTTTGGTGGATGCAAAGTTTTTGATTAATAAACAAAATGGTACATTGGTGCAACAAATGCTTGGATCCATTATGAAAATGTGATCCTTGACCACTTGTGAGTAATTAAATGGCTCTAAGGTATTTTTCACAAGGTTAGGGATATCAGTCCTGGTATCTGGGTTAAATACAACTACGTGATCTGTATTACAATTTTAACTAAGTTTGAAATGAATAAATTTGTCTCGCTTTGCTTTCCTAAAACAACTATGCTGCTCGTTTTGAATGGCCACTGCTTCCTAATGGTGAAATGTCTCCCCTCCATGTACAGAGCGAAACAGACAGAACTGGGTGAGCCATTCATCATGAACACGGACGGGATGTCTTCTCAATTTCTTGACTCTTGGCTTTTCCCTCCTACTTACCCAGTTGGGAATTTCTGTGAAAATCCATCACTTTCACAAAGTCTGCCTCTTCTACAACTTAACTATTCTGAGCTTTGCTTGCATGCACTCTTCTGGCTGAGAGAGAGTACAGACAGACAGTTCCTTATGAGCATCCATGAGCCAAGTGGGGCATTTACTCTTCTGTGAGTGTTACACTTCCAGCATTCTGCCCTGTGCTGCATAAGTCTGGGTTGTTGTACCCTTCCAACACAACACAAGTCCAAAGGAGGTACTGCTACTGGATGAGGGCCTTAAACGGGCATATCTTGTTCCTGGAATTCTCAGTGGAATCAGTGTTGAGTAATCCCATTAAAGACAATGCAACTATTTGAATGAGTCAGGGTGGCAGGATTTGGCTCATACCAAGTGAGAAGTCTATGACATCACCAATTTCCTACAAGCATCATTCTATACTTCAACCAAAGGCAGCAGTAAAACGAGTCCCAATAATACCGTTTGAGTTTTAAAGCTAATTTAAATTCAGAGAGAGCGGACACAGATTCCCTGTAACTCAGTGTGTGTCAGTCACACATGCATTGGAATTTTCACGTATTTTCCCTAATTTCATATGCATTGCTAAACAGCATAGATACAGGTTTCTAAATAAGCAGCAGAGGACACAAATGGCAAGCAGAAAATGGATTGTCAAGTCAAGGGAGTCAAGGAGATAAAAATGAAGAGGCTACCCATGTGCTTAAGTCAAATGCTTACAAGAGTTTGAAGTCCAATTTCATTCTTCCCTACTCAGCAATATTACTGGAAGTGAACTACAGCTTCAGAATGGCATTCCATGAACACAAGTAAATGTAGCACTTTCACTGTATACTGAAATACTATTAGTGTATTAGTAATAAAACAAGCCATTAGGCTTAGACACCAAGACAAAAATGTAATTACATTAGCACTCTTGGAGTAACGGCTCAAAAGCTGACTTCCTGTATGATTATAGTTCAATCCAGAATCATTAAACAAGCAATAACACTACTTTTACAGAATTCTGCTTAAGGGGAAAAAATCCATGGCAAAATCAGTGAACATAACAAGCAGAGAGAAATAAATAAGAGGGAGTACTCTGATGCTGCTCCGTTCCACATAATCTGACTATAGTTTAAGGACAAGTTTCAGTCATGATCTCCAGAGAAATCGTAGTAACAGAGCTAGTAATGGGAGCTACTTTGGACCAAATTTAGCCCTTGATGTATGCATGGGGCTCACAATTAGCTTCTTGTGAGCACATTCAAAAGCTGAGCTTGGCCAGCCAATTGTGGATTACATTGACTTTCTTGAACAGAAACCGGCTTTGCTGTATTTAGAGTAAATATTTCTATTGTTTCACACTATATAGTGCAATGTCCTCCACAGCAGAGAAGAGGCAGGACTCTGCTGTCATGAATGTACAGGGAATTAATTATTCAGGCCAGGACTGGTGATAGTACTTTAGTGCCCAAGGCTGCTGCTACCCAGTGGTGCTACCTGGGCAGAGCAGTCCCAACAGTCTCCCCTAAAAATTAGGCACTTTGGCCTTTGCCTGTGTGGCCTACCTATAGCACTGATCCTGATTCAGGCTAGAAGTCAAAGATGAAATCTTGCAGTTCTCCCTTTTACTCTAGATTCCCAACTTAGCATTATCACACAGGGTCTCACTAAGTCTTGGGCTAAGCAGTAACAGAATGGATTGCTGACTATTCTACAGATGTCAATGTATCATCTAGATAAAGATGTTCTTGCTAAAACAACAAGCTGAAACAAACAGGTCACCTTTATAACAGACGACGGGGCCATTGGGACTGACATTTGAAAGCTACTTGATAAGCACTGATATGTTTCTCTAGTAGGACAGTGGTTCTCAAACTAGAGTCGCCGCTTGTTCAGGGAAAGCCCCTGGCGGGTCGGGCCGGGCCGGTTTGTTTACCTGACACGTCTGAAGGTTTGGCTGATTTAGCATTTTACCCACCTGCTAAATAAGTCTTCTCCACATCAACACCCGGTTTTGCCAGTGATGTCTCCCCACAGTCCCCAACTTAAAAAGTCTCCATCATCATCCTGGGTCAACCACAACCAGGACTTCTTATTCTAAAACAGTGTGTCTGCAACTGTTGTTAAAATTAGCAATAAGAATGCAAATAGGGATGCTTTAGAAGGTCTAAACAAGAACACCCTCTACTGATCTGTTAAGTATTTGAAAGTGTGTTGGTGTATGATAAAAGGTTCAAGAATGCTGACACACACACACACACGCATCCACCCAATTTATCTTTGTGGCTTTTACTTTTTACTAGTTCTGGGTGGTTGCTTAACTTTTGTGTGCGGGATTAGCATTCACAAAAATATGAGTCTGACAGCCCCAGAAACAGAAGCCCTCCATTTAACCAGAGGAAAAGTTCAGTGTAGACAGCAGTACTGCAAGCATCCCCAAAACACGCTACCTTAAGTCTCCTAAAGGTAGGCCCTCTAAAATAAGGCCCCATTGGGAAAGAATAGTACCCACTGAAATGTTTCTTTAAACTAGATCTCAGTTAAAGTTGCTGATGACAAGAGTTGTTTAGTAGGAGCTGAAAATCCTTTTGAAATGTTACTGAAGGGCACCAAGAATAGATTCAGATCCTGATTTTCTCAAAAGGCTTTAAGAGAACTGAAAAAACACAGTGTTAAGTCCTGCAGTTTTGCCCAGAATCTGGTGTAAGAATGTTTACCAGTACTCTTGGGGCTCTCAAAGGGGCTAAAACCCTATCTCAGAGACCAAAAACGATATTATTGGCTAATGTAACCCACAAGTCACTCACATACAAACGGGCAAAAGTTGGAGAAAATAGTTAAGTAGATAAAAAGTTGGCAAATGATAAAAATACTGAGATCTGGTATTTAGTGGTAAACTGAGGATAGCAAACCAGCCTGAACTGAAGCTTTGCAAACCAACCAACCAACCAACCAAACACACACACAAAACCACATCCAAAAAAACCAAGAAAAAACCCTGATTCCCATGACCATTAAAATCTGGACAGTTGTAGGGGGCATTGCTCACCGCATCCCTGCAGGAATTGAGATCAACCAGTGGTGGGGGAAGGAGACAAAATCTTCCCCGCTCCCTCAGAAATTATTGTTGCTGCTCAGTAGAAGCAAGGCCTGCATAATTAAGTGCATCACTTGATAAGATGCCCCACTCATCTTCTTCTCTTTATTTGTCTTTAATCTACATTCCTTCTTTTTTTCAGGGGTTTACCACTTTTACCAGTTATCAGTACCTCCAGATAACATGCTGTAAGTAGCAGATGATTCTATATATTTATATTCTATAAATGAAATATAAGCAGAGTATTTTCCCCTGCTTTTCTCGTGGCATTTTTTGAATGTTCTATCATGATATCTAGCCTATGGAGTGTTTATTTATATTAGTTTTTCATTGTTGTTTTTCTCCTTAACAACATTCCATGAAGTAAAAAAAATGATTAAATCAGTCTAGTGATTCTAGAAGCCCTGGCCAGAGATTAATGGCTATGATTTTAGCACTGCTAGATCTCTTCTTAATAACCACCAAACAACCTTTCCTTTCTGGCTCTTGGTGTTGTGGTAAGAGGCAGTAATGGGATAGAGATACTGCATTACCCTCCGTATTACACCTCACACAGAGTTTTATCATAGGAATTCGGAACTTTAGATTCCCAAATTAGATTTGAATCAATTCCATGTTTCCTTAAAATCACTGTCAGCTGCATTAGTCAGAACAGATTGGAAGTTTGACACACTGGGACTGATTCTCCTCTCACTCCAGTTTTAGTCTGGTCTAACTCAAATTAACTTCAACTGAATTACCACTGATTTATACTGCTGCAAGTATGTGAGAGGAAAATTTGGCTGTGTGTGAATAGAGGGTAAGGAACAGGAAGCAGAAACCCCCCCCCCACTTAATGGAAAAATAAAATTATTTAGGTAACCAAGTTCCCCACTTTCAAACTCCAATGTCATTGCTCATTAAAGAAAATCTGTCCTATAGGAAGCAGTTCAAAAATTAAATGTTTAAATTTATGTATTGTTACATTTCCTTTTGGAGAGTGCATTGAAAGAAATAAGTAAAAAAATCAGCTATGAATTGAAGGAGATTTTATATACTGGTAGTACCACTTACATTAAAAAACAACACCTTTTATATTTCTCCCCTGGAAACCTATACCTCTGGTTCTTACCCTCCTTTTATTTCTTTAAATGGTGCCCACTGTGAAGTATCCCAAGTGACTGGTAAACATTTTTGTTATAATATTGTAACAAACCAGTGTCAACCTTGGAGTTCAGGGTCATCACTATGCCGCGTGCCATGGCCACTCAGACCTTCAAGAAGCAACGGGGACAAGCATACTAGCCAGTTCATTACAGTATCGTACGATAGGCTCAATTTTCTTATAATGGAACTGCTTTACACTCAACTGTTTAGTTTGAATGAATATTACTTTATTTCTCCTGAGTCTCTTTCCTCATTCTCCTCATATATGCACTTTAAAAAACTCCAGAACTTAAGGATGGTTTATTAAAATATTTTGAAAAAAAATCAAATTGTGATCTAAAATGGGGATATTAAGCGGATCACCCACCAGACACTGACAAGATCAAGGCAGTTGCTTGCTGACTGTATGGCTTCATAAACTCACCGCTTGAGACTGCAAGGCATTAAAGCGAGTGACAAAAGGCTTTGTGACTCAATGTAGCTGATCAGTATGTAGATTAAACTCACCTTGAATGAGCAAAAATCAGGTAGGAGAAAAAAAACAAAGAGCCACAACTCAAATTCATGTAAGAATTAAGTCAGGGGACTTAGGGAGATGAAACAGAACAGCTACCTTAAGGGGCTAGAGAGAAAATAATTTAACAGTGTAACATCTAAACATTGCTTGGGATCTGGTTTTCACCTAAAGCAGAGGTTGGAAGGCTCAAATAGGTACCAACAAGCACCTCCCGTAACTGCTTCCCTGATACCAAGAAGAATATGAAAATAAACAGTCCCCTTGCATCAAAGCAAAGCTGATATTTCAGCTGACAGACAAGTCTTTTCTTGGTGTCTTGTTACTCTTTGTTTCCATAATGTGGTTGGGAGTTGGAGAGTTGTGGTGGAGGAAGATAGGAGAAATGTGTCATACTATTTGTACTTCATCGATTGGCATAATCACCCTATTTAGTATGGTGCCTTGCACGCCAACTCTATCTCAAAATGTGTTGCAGAGTTAAATAAAGCAGTTTCACAGGGGAAAAGATGTGTTTGCAGATTAATTCAAGCATTAAGACAGAGTTCCGACAGAAGCAGCTGCAGAAGAGAAGACCGTTATACTAAGAGTGGACAAGTTATGTTAACAGTCAGAGAGAAGGCTCATGATAGATGAAGAGAGGGCTAGTTAACTATGCGGAAAGCTGCCCGGCCCACAATGGTAAGACAGGATGCCAAATTATTTTTGTCATCTAAAGCCAGCACTGTTCAGGATCATATAAATTAGGTTTCTCTGCTGTCCTCAGTACTACAGAGCCGATTAGACATCTTTTGAGCTATATTTGCAAGCCAGCCTTCAGGTTGCTGCACACAAATCTTCCACACACACACGTGCCTGAGCCAACCACCCATTTACACGAACAAATCCCAATGTGCCCAAAGCATTCAACTAGCATGTGTAAAATTTAGGTACGCAAATTGAGAGGCCTGCTTGAAAGCTTAGTCCTTCAAGCTCTTTTATTCTGAATTTATGCATCTTGCCCATCTCTCTTGCTATACGCATTTACCATGCCAGAAAGGTAGCATGGTGCTTCATGCCAGGCGCTAGATATGGCATGTCACAACCTGGGTTCTTGTTCCAGTTTTGCTATGAGAGTTTGGGTGACTCATTGCATCTCTTTGTTCTTCAGTTTTCCAAACATTCCCTGTTATGGAGGATTCAGTATTTAGTTGGACCCTTAAATTCTCATTAATTCAAGTTTTAAAATTCGCTATGAAATGAAAAAATGTGGTTTTGGGTAGTGTTCTGTACCAGTCTGAAGTCATTTTCCCTAGTTCAAATAAATGACCTTTTTTACTTGAATTCCACCCCATGTGCACCACCCCCCAGCCCCCAACTTCAAAGTTTGAAATTATCAATACCAAGCTTTGATCTAGAATCCTGACAAAGTCCGTAATATGGTGGTCAAAAAAAATGAAGAAATGTAAAGATCTCACTCTTCTCCCAAGAGAAAATGCCCATTGCTATAAAGCAGTTCTGTCTGAAACCCTGAACATATACTGAAACACAATGGTGCAGCACATTGTATTCCAGCACTAAGTTTGTCACTATGAAACACAGAAGCCTTTTAGCACCACTTTAGGGCTTGTTACTGTTGTTCATATCATTATATAAAGTACATTCACAGTGAGACAAGGCCTGCACAGCAGCATCATCTTGTACTGGTCTGATCTGAAGTTGCTCTATATTAAGATCCAGTAACTTCATAGTCAAACAATGACTAAACTAGTCTGTAAATTCAGGGAAGAGAAGTTGACATGTGAAACAGTGGGGCCAAGGTTTAAGATGCTCTTTAGAATGTATAAATCAGGGGCATCTTCAGCAAACTGTGCACATGGATTGGTCTTTTTTTTTTTTTTTAAACAAGTGGGCAGTAAACAGGATTCTGTGCTAAATCTTCCCGTGATGAACTCTTGTAGATTTCCATTTCACCACACATCATTTACAATTGGGTGCTAAGGAATGCGTTCTCAGGACTACATAGCTGCAGGCTTTTTTGTTGTGTGTGGTTTTGTTTGTTTTGTGTTTTAAATAAAAAACAGGCTACCCTTAAGAGAGTTACCTGATAGGGAACCAGAGAGGACTCCTTAGTCATCCTATCTCCCCATCATTCAACTGCACTTCCTTTCCTCTTTTGGGACAGCATGGCTAATACAGAACACTATTTATTCTGGCAGGTACTTTTCCGCTAGGGAGGAGTTCCTCACAGTCCAGTTATACCTTAGCTCTATTGATTTAAACATCTCCTTTTGTTTCACTGCACAGTACTGTATTTCTGGAAGCACCAGTTGTTGAGTTATTTTTTTTTTTTTTATAACTTCCCTTGTAAAATGAGGCTCTGTCAAGGGCAATTTCCTTACCCACTTTTTTTTTCTCCTCCTCACTCCTCCCCTTCACCATGACCTGTTGTAGTCTGTCTCATCTTATCTTTGTAATTTAGATTTTAATGGCCTGCTTTTCAGAAGTGCTGGGCATCCACAAATCCCACTGAAGTCCATGGTAACTACATGAAAATGAGGCCATGCATGATCCTTGGTGCAGGGGCCTTGTTTCCTATGTCTCTGCTACACACCATGCCCATCTCTAATTTTTTAAACTAACTGATTATCAATAATGCACTTAAGAGTTTGATCAAACCCTTGTCCGACAAAATATTTACCTCTCACTTGTGGTCATGAATTAATACAACAATGGGGAAAAGCCTGCAGTTGTGCCTGCCCCCACAGCCATCACCTGAGCACCAGCCATTTCTCAAATGCTCGTAGTGCAACCACCACAATTACATTTCGTACAGCTGACACTGACCCCTATGGCACAGCACTGCCAAGTGGCCCCACAGAAGCCATTTTGTACAAAAGCACACAAGAACTTGACAAATTCTTGTTTCCTCCCTTATGTAGTTCCCACATTTTCTCTCCTTGATCAAGCCACATATAAAAATAACTAAAAAACAGAGTTATTTGTACGGTACTATTTAGGTCAGATAGTGTAAGTTTTAGCATTGCTTTCTTCTAAGGTCAGGGTTAAAGCACCTACAAAAGAACATAATCTCTGTATAAAATGCGGCTTTTCCTGCTGTTTGACTCAAGCTCTTCAGACTTCTCAGAGGGTCTCAGTACCGCTCTCTATATGTAATATGCATAGCTTTTTTTTTCTTTAAGTTTGGCTTACATGCCTGTGGTTAAATTGTCTGGCAAACTTGATGTAAAAAGGGATTCGTCCTGCACAGACAGTTATACAGCATGCGAGTGGTGGGTTTACCTTCCTCTACATCTCGAAGCACAGATCACATGAATGAGGGTAACACACCCAATCGTCAAAGCTTCCTTTGAGAGAAGGAGGTGAGCATAAGCGCATCTCTGTCCTTGCCATCTAATACTATTACGACTATGTATTACTGCTGTAAGGGACCAGAGTGTCAGCCCAGAGAACACAATCACCAACACCATTTCAAGCTACTGCACACTACCACACTAATGTGCCTCAGTTCTGATGGACAACCTCTAACAGCAAAGGGAAAACATTATCTAAGATCATTCAGTCCTTGGCCTTTCTGCTGACACTGTCAGCAATTCCGGATAATAGGTTTTCGTAATGCAGGATCTCGTAGTCATATAAGCACAGAGTCAGGAATAAGTGACTCCTGCATTCTATTCCTAGCGCTGACTACAGCTTGTTGAGACACTTTGGGCAATTCACTCAGCCTCTCTGTATCTAGTTTCTCCACCTGTAAAATAGGGATAATAATATTTCCTCACCTCAAAGGGACAATGTTACTTAATATTTGAAAACGGGAATAAATATATAAAATGCTATGATGAGTAAAGATAATTATTATCTAACCTGAGCTCACCTCATGTTGCATACAACCCCAGTCATCAGGTGGTATAAACACACATTTGGTCACAAAAATCAGTGACAGCATTTTAATGATAAAACTTCGATAGATAGACTCACACACACACACACACACACACACACTCATGCCCATTTTACCAGTAAGGAAAATTAGGTAGAGAGAAGTTCAGTGTCTTGATTTCAAGTCACAAATGAAGTTTGTTTCAGAGACTGGGACAGATGTCTGGACTTATAGTCCAAGCCTTCATAAATAGACCCGATTCCCACTGGATCAAACCCCATACTGGAAAAACAGCAATGTATACAGATCAGCATTTACTAATCCCTTCCCTTTGTAAACTAGTCAGCTGTAGAGTTTAGAGGGATTTTCCCCTGAGAAATGCCAAATTACTACTATTTAATTGTCTTTTCACATTAAAATCATTTCTAACACCACAGCTGAGAAAAGAATTTGAGAACAGAATAGTTCAACACTTCATATGAGACTGAATAAATCATAACAATTTACAATATTAGCAAACAGTTTAGCAGTGATATGACTGAATCAGCACTGGCATGGAATTACATTTAAATGGGATTAATAATAATACTTCATTCACTGATTTTGTGTGAACGTCATTATAAAAATGTCAGAAGATAGATAAATGAATAATCAGTGTCATACCAGAGCAGACGTATTCCTTTTTCTGAACATCCGCCACATTAAAACCCCGTAGGTGCACAGGTGCCATGCAGAATGTGAACTGCCCAATCGAGCGTCTCTGACGCAGCCAGTCAGACAGCCAAGCCAGGTGGCAGTCACAATACAGGTAATTGGAGTGAAGCCGCCTGCAATGGGCAGAAAGAGTCACATCACATCTGAATGTTTTAGAAACAGTGATTAAACACAGCAAACTCATACAAATTCTCAGAGACATTGTACTAAAAACCCTGCACATATTTTCACACATGAGTATGCTGAATTATTATAGGTGAATTGTTGAGACTAGAGGATGAGGGGATCCACAAAATTGAAGAGGCTTTCATTTAATCAAATTGTCTTTTCTGTTATATTGAAAAGCAATAAGTGACCCTGACAAGAAGCAGAGGTCCAAGTAAGCACCAAAAGGATGGGTGTGCAATCAACCCATGAAACTGAAAATTTTCCAGCAGGCAGCAATCTTGGGTGAAATTATCAGTGCCAGGAGTACCATAGCAGCTTCATGGTGGTTAGAGGCTTTTATCTTAGGGCGGTATAGACAAAGCACAGAGGACCCCCGAAAAGATAATATCTATTAACTGAACTTTTTCATTAAAGGTTTAGTTCACATTTAGGTGACGATTCATCCTTCCCCATCATTAAGTAATTTAATAGAAGCTTCACTTGTCGTCATGGCCATCCATTGAGCTTCTAAGAGGAGTCTGAGAAGTATTGTTCAGCAATGGGATGTCTATTTTACAGACTCACAACGGATAGAAATCTTAAATACAAAATACTCAAATTATGAGTACTTGTGCAATTTTGCTGTGGGTTTGCTGAATACATTAATTGCTCTCCCCCTCCCCCCGGCCCAGTTCATTTTTAACATGATGCAATTACACAAGAGAAGATGTAAACTTCTAAGTTTATACCAAAGACTTCCAGAAGCATCATCTAGCTTTAATCCCTTCCCTCCCCCATATCTTTTAAATAATAAACATGCAACCAAGGAATGAACCCAATACTTTTAATAACTACCACAAACTTTAGGTCAAAGTTTAATAAGTTGAAAGTGGCAAAATTAAACATTTCATTCCTTTTAATGAGTCATGAGTTCATAGCATTATGACAAAGTTGAAATGACAACCCCACCCCAGCCCCTGCCGAAGACTGCAAATCTTGTAAGATATAGTTAGACAAAGCATTCTTAACTGCAATTCAGTAATATAGCAAGTATTATATTAAAAAAAAATTGGTGTTCACACAGGATTTAGCCTTGCCAGCTCCAGAAGAAATTAACCATCAATCTAGAGATATTCATATTACACAGTGGCAGTTGAGATCAGTGGTGGCGCCTGAACTGACAGTCCCTAGATTTGTACGTCTGGGGGGAGCCACTGACACATTTTCAGTTGGCTGGACCTCAAGCTTGGAATTCACTTCCATGCTTTGCCCAGTAGTGCTTACATCTGCTGGGTACACTTCAGGGCACACTGTAAAGCATATCTATTCACCCAAGATTTCAATGAAGTGGCGAGGCGGGGCAGTGATGTTGTTATAAGATGTGAAAGTTTTAGATGACACTGCATCAACTTAGATCTTTGGTAAAATGTTTTTATTACGAATTTTTTTTATTTCATTTTTGGTAGGCACAGCATATAAACTGAAAGAACAAATATATACATTCACAAAGCTGAGAGAACACTGTCTAGGAAAAGATCACCCTAATTGCAGCAAGGCTGTGGCAACCTATAGATGAACAATTTCATACAGCTAACCTGACAAAGAATTAGCATCCCTTCCCATCACAACATTCTAGAACATCCTATGATGATATTCAGAATTATACTTTCTAAAGAAAGTAGGAACATGCCTTTTTTTGTTTTCAGACAGGGCTCATATGATAAAAATTTCACAAGAACTGCTTCCATTTCTCCTATTTGTTTTCTTGCTAGATATATCAAATTAGTTTCTGGGTTTAAATATTTTAACAGTGGGAACTATATTCCTCCTCAATCTGCCTGCATTGTCCCATGTGAGCCCTATCTTTAGACTTGATAACATTATTTGTGTTGAAATTCTGCAGCATGCCACGGGTGTTTGGGAATTGCTCTTGGTTCATTGTAAACAAGCTGTCAAGCTTAACCAGGTAGCTTGTAGGAATAGGTCTTTGATAAACAAATTAATGAATACAATAAGAATGCTTGAAAAGGGCTTCCATTGTGGTTGAGAAACATGGCATAACCACCCCTTGTGCAAGTCAGGAGCACTGAACCCATTTGGTGTATTTTTTTTTGGTATATTTTACATTTTTTTTAATGTAATAATTTACCTCTGCAGTCACTCACAGATGCAGAGATAGCAAGAGACTCACCATTAAAGAAATTAATACTGGGGCCATGTTTAGCATAAATAAAGCTGTTTCACACAAATGAAAGCAGATCAATACAAACTAATTCCTGTAAATTCCAATCAAGAGCAAAAAAAAAAAATCAACAAACAAAAAACAACAGAAAAGAGGAGTTAGGTAGAACAGATCAGCATAGAAGAGTTGATGTATTTATTTTATTTTTAAAAAAGGATTCTTAAGTGTTACAATTTTATTAGTACATTTTTCTTTCCCTTAAAGGTCATATTGACTGGACACTTCCTTAATTTTTCCTCCCATGCTCTTCATAATGGAATGGATTTTTTTTTCTTTTAAAAAATTCACTCAACTCTTGTCTTTATAAAACAAGCTGGATTGATAGCACTGAGAATAAACTTTTTAGCTACAGAAGAAGTACAGTACAGGCAGCTTCCCCAATTGCCTATCAATGGACCTCAGCACTCACTATAAAGAATTACATCCAGTGTACTCTATCTAGGCCCATTCAATCTATGACTTCTTTAGTAATCCTGCTAACACAATGGCCAGGTGTGATGATAGTTCTGTGATGTGGACACCGAGCCGCTGGGAACTAAATGAAGATTATATTAATTCTATCTAAGGTACTGCACAGCCATCAGATGGCTGAATTTGAACCACTGACTGAAGGATCGAATACTACATCCTACCTCTCCAACCCAAGCCATCATGTCTGCAATAAATTCTGTGCAACATGTTTTCTCTCACAGATTTTGCCCTTTATGAAAACAGCTTCTTTGAGGTGTATATTAACGTGGAAGAAAAAAAAAGGTATTAAGTAAAATCAGAAACATGACATGAGAGAAGGTATTGCTGTTCCTTCCCCCATAAATATCTTCATATGAACATTTTACCTAACAGAACAATAAGAGACTTATTTCTCAGTTGATTTGTACAAAGATGCGTTACCTGGGCAGTTGCAAAGGGGGATTATTACCTACTTCAGGAAAGCACATGTTTAATATCAAAGCCATATTATCATGCAATATGGGCCAACAATGGTCAAGTGTGTTTCTAATAATTTTTAGCCATGAAAAATAATTTTAATATTTAGACATCATCTTTGTGAGATGTGATGGTGGTGATTTGAGGAGAATGGACCAATTCCAGCTTTGAAGGAGCAGCAGAAGAAGTCATGAAATATTTGTGACATCTGTGTTTATCTTACATTTATTATTCTTTTGATGGCTTTACTACCTCTGACAATGCAGGGAGAAGGTAAAATGAAAGATTAAACCATTGTATTAAAATTCTACCATTCTGCATGGGGCTTTTAAAAAAAATACTGAACTGTTCAGAAGAGGTGTAATTTGGCAGCCTTTGAGACTCGTACATGCCACTTACTATTGATGAAACTATCTTTGTATAACATAGGTGAATAAACACAAATGCCAGCTTTTAAAGGTGCCCTTTTAGCCACAGACTCTAGATTAAATTTCCAGCAAATCCTTTTAGAGTGGGTCAGCATTCCTGTTCTGTAAAATGTGGCTCTCAGAATTCAATATAAAATCATCTCTTTATAAATCCCATTTATGACTTCCTTCCTTTTTTTTCGTTCCCTTTTTTTTTCTTCTTTAATTACAGCGAAGGGGGATTAGTCAGTGTAAGTCTCCAGGGAGCGATATACAAAGCCATCTCCGAAATTAAACTAAAGGGAAAATGGCAGCAGGCACTGAGCTCTAGGAACAGACAAGACTGACTGATCTGAAGTAGCTGGGCAAATATTCTGGATCGTTACAGGAGAGAAATATTTTAAACCACCCTTCACCTCCCACCACAAAAAGACGAAAATATAAATTCTCTTTAATCAGTTACATTAACGCTAACATCTTTTAATGTCATCCTTTAGAGGAGAAAAGAAAGTAAATATAAATCAGTAGTTACAGAAAATAGCCTTTCAGTATGGACAGATAAGAACCATTTTTCTTCAGTTCAGTTAATTGGCCTGCTGTGATTATATGCAAATATATATCCAAACACAGCATTTTGCTTCCCACTAGTATGAACAGGCTGCTAGTATTTGGCTTGTTGAACATTTTGAAGTAAGCACATGTTGGCTTGTTTTTATACTGTGGAATAAAACCAAACAGGCTTTTCTTTAAAAAAAGACTTCTGGAGCTGTGTATTTATTTAAAGGGAATGATTTTGGAAATGGCTGGGTCGGGTAGAGCTGCAAAGCTGATGGCATTACCCTTTGGAATTTTACCTCTGAGCCCTCAATCTAAATTCCACAAAAATTACACACAGGTCAATTTAATTCCCTTTGTATATGTTCTCCTAGAGCTGGTTGGAAATTTTCCAGAGGAGCCTTTTTTCCACTGTAAAAAGCAGATGTGTCACAAGAGAAAACGTTTGCAAAAATGGGTCAAATTCTATTAAATTTCATTTGGAGAGGAAAAAAATCGAAAAACAAAATCTTTTAGATTTTTTGGTGCAAAATGACTTTTCATTTCAAAATATATTTTATTTTGTATTTAAAAAATAAAAGTAATTTAAAATGTCAAAATCGGATTGAAACATTTTGACTATCAAAATTAAAGGTTTTGACTGACAAACAATTTATTAATTAAATTTTGTTTCAAGGATATTTTGAAAATTTTGGGGTTTGTTCCTTTTTGGAACAATTTTATTTTTTTTTAACCTCACAAAATTTCCCACTAAATGAAAAATCTAGTTTCTGCACAGCTCTGACTTCTACATTATCCTAGGTCAAACTGTGCATGCATTTAAAAGCTGCGTGATCCCAACATATTGAGATTTGCACAGGGTATAAGGAAGGGTTCGGTTTGGCCTCCCAGTATCAACTGAATAACAGAATTACATTTCATAATCAGCACGTGATGACAATTAGGCTCAACTGGTAGATGTTTTCCTCCCAAAACTAGCTTGAGCTGATTACCTTGGGGAGAGACTGAAATATGCTCTCACCCAATCAGAAGACTACCTCATTCCTGTTTACAAAGGGTTAATGTCACAACATAAAGTTTTGGCTTGACCTATTTACTGTCCTTTTGTTAAAGAAAGGTGGTTTAAAAACCCTTTACAAAAGTATTCCTTGAATAAAGACAAATATTCAAAGCAAAGACAGAGTTATCCAAGGCTGCTACTTATTTCTGAATTTAGTACTTACAGAGTCCTGATCTTTGGCATATGGTTGAAACTGGTAAGAGGGATGCGGGTGATGTTGTTATTGTTGAGAGTACTGTTAAAAAAGAAAGAAAGAAAGAAAAGAAAAACAGATAGATCAATTATTTACATTGCTTTACCAGCACACACTCTATAGAAATGAACTTCTTCAGTAATGGGTAATAAATCTACAGTGCTGCAAACAAGACGACGTGCTGACAAATATCTCAGGAGCGATTTGTGAGTTGTCAAGAAGGATATTTTTATGGCAAAGTAACCAATAATTACGCACAAGTAAACAAAAATTGCTATTTAACATGCCCTGACCTGCGTAGCAAGTAGCACAAGATTTCATCCACTAGAAAATTTGGGGAGATGTTGGCACTTAAAGCCTCGTTAGCACAGCCTGTTGGCAATGAGACATACAGCTCAAATTGCTCCTTTGGAAACACATGGATGGATGAGGAATTCTTGTGTGGTTTCCTTAGGAAGAAATATATGGAATGTGGAAAGTACTAGAATAAACATTTTGTGTTCAAAGCATGTAAGGGTTTCAAATGGAAACTCCATATAGTGTATTTTATCAGAGCTGGTCTTAGACAGAATGGGACTTTGGCTGCCATTAGGGATGCTAATCATGTTTTTAATGATAAAATGACTAATTTAGCATCAACTGGGGTAGGTTGCCCTCATTTATGTTGTTCCTAATTATATCAGTGATTCCCTGGAAAATTAGAAGCTATAAAGTTTATCAATGATGGCCTGGGAAATGGAACACACACACACTAGGAAAGTATACTTGCCACATTCCAATTGCTCAGAAATTGCAACTACAGCTGCCTACTGTGTCAAGAGACTTGGTCAAACCTGGCTATTTGTTACCTACCGTGCAGCCCTATCCATCATAACTCTAACTGAAATGGTTAAAGCTCTTCACATTTCCCTTATTTAAAATGCAAACACACGGCAGTTGTTTATAGGAATGGCCCAGCAGGCTGTACGTTATAACAGCCGTACTGCAGTGTTTTGGGCAATTACCTTACAAACCAATAGCTTGGGCTTGTTTTTGTTTTAAATTAAGGGTTGTATGCTTTGTGCAGGTGATAAAATAAACAGCCACCTTAAATAACACTTTAAAGCCTTACTACTGTTATGAATTGTTCAATAGTTGTGATATTATGTATTTGTGTAAGGCATTTCATCAAAAGATTTTCAAGAGCTTTAAAATAATTAACCTTCTAATTCACCTGTAACTTCTTTCCAACAGATGCCTCATTGTCTGTATACTACAGATCAGCATGTACAACAGAAACCTCTCCATAGATTCCCAGTTTGCACAGCCTTAGTGTACTGTAGCCTATAATACAATATACTGCAGTATTTTAGCTCCACTAGAAAAACTGTCAAGTATCAGAGGGGTGTCGTGTTAGTCTGGATCTGTAAATCGGCGAAGAGTCCTGTGGCACCCTATTGACTAACAGACGTACTGGAGCATAAGCTTTCGTGGGTGAAACCCACTTCGTCGGATGCATGTAGTGGAAATTTCCAGAGGCAGATATGAATATGCAAGCAAGAATCAGGCTAGTTCAGTCAGGGAGGATGAGGCCCTCTTCTAGCAGTTGAGGTGTGAACACCAAGAAAGGAGAAACTGCTTTTGTAGTTGGCTAGCCATTCACAGTCTTTGTTTAATCCTGAGCTGATGGTGTCAAATTTGCAAATGAACGGAAGCTCAGAAGTATCTCTTTGAAGTCTGGTCCTGAAGTTTTTTTGCTGCAGGATGGCTACCTTTAAATCTGCTATTGTGTGTCCATGGAGGTTGAATATTTTGTGTCCATGGAGGTTTTCTATATTGTAGGAGACACCAGCAGCTCAGGATTAAACAAAGACTGTGAATGGCTAGCCAACTACAAAAGCAGTTTCTCCTCCCTTGGTGTTTACACCTCAACTGATAGAAGAGTTGTCATCCTCCCTGATTGAACCTGTCAGTCTCCCTGATTGAACTAACCTTGTTATCCCTAGCCTGATTCTTGCTTAAATATTTATACCTGCCTCTGGAAATTTCCACTACATGCATCCGACGAAGTGGTATTCACCCACGAAAGCTTATGCTCCAATATGTCTGTTAGTCTATAAGGTGCCACAGAACTCTTTGTCGCTTTTAGAAAAAACTGGTAATGTCAGATGTTCAGAAATCAGAACACTCTCAAATATGGATGGGATAGGATGTTTGAAATCCAGACCTGAACCAAGACACACATTTCATAATTTGAGCCTAATTGGAATCCCAAATTCAAAACACCCCAATTTCATTGGGAAGGGCAAAGAATTAGAGAAGAAAGTGCTGTCAGTATCTGGAGTTGGATCCTGGATGCATCACTCATGGTGCAAACTAGTTAGGACAAACTGCAATGCCTCACAGTGAACCTCTCTGAGGCTGAAAAGCTGCTTCGTCTGTACCACAGAACTCCCTTCTTAAGAGCATTACAATACAAAAATGAATTTTCCACCTTGCCAGTTTGTATTTTAAAATAAAGCTCTCTTTATATGCAATTCTTATTGCTAGATTATGGTATCTATCAGATGGTGCAGGAATGGAAATCGGTGGTAGACAACTAGTCAAAAGAAGTGTGTGGCACAGTAATTTTCATTCAAACAAATGAAACAATCTGTAGGAACAACTGACACCAAGTATTGTCCAGTGGCTCAAGCAGAGGATTATGATTCAGAACTCCTGAGTTCTTGCTATCTCTATCACTAATTCTGCCTGTAATCTTGGACAAGTCACTTAGCATCAGCCTCCGTTTCCCCATCTGTAAAATACTTACCTACCTAGCCACAGAGATACTGATGCTTAATATGTGTAAAACACTCTGAACTCCTTGGAATAACCACCTTGGATGAGGCTGTAGAAGTGTTAAGCATTATTACTGCTGTTATACCTGTGTTCTGATTTTGTTCACTTGTCCACCAAAAGAATAGAGGCAAAGCGTGTAAGTGACATATATTACCGAGAGCATTAGTATAGGAAAGAACTCCATACAGGCACTGGGATCATAAATCGCCAAAGAACAACCATGCATATAGTCAGCTTTGAAAATTAAATCGTACACAAAGTTGACAACTGAATGTGTCAGTGAGGGCATTAAAGGATCCAATGCAAGTCAAACTGAATTCAGTGGAGACTTTCCATTGATTTTAATGGAACACAGAGTGGATTCAGAGAGTGAGAAGTGACAACAAACATCTTTCCCAAGTAGCTGAGAGATACATTCTGTACACTACTCCCAGCACAATTGTTGAAAATTCAATCTGTACTATCAAACAGACTCAGATATATCTATTGTAAAAAAACCACATATTTAATAGACAAAGTATCAGTCTATTATGTAGCAACCCAAAGTAACCCAAATCCTAGCTTTGCTACTTACACATTTCCAACGTTAAGAACCCATTTGTTGCTAAAAATAAGCAGGAAGATTTCCATAGGTCTCCAATAAATAACAAAGCAACAAATAATGAGGAATACAGTTAATACTGAATTAAGCCCTATTTCATTAATCTACTAATTAGCTAAAACATTTCAAGTATAATCATAGCAGATAGCTACTGCACAGAAGACTTATTAATGCATTATTACAGTGATATTTAAATGTTAACCATTATGAAGGCAATAAAGCATTTATGATTATAGCAGTATTTCAACACAAAGAAGGCTAAATACAGCTGTACAGCTTCTATTGCTCCACAAAGGGTACTAACTGACAGTGAACAGTCTGCATTATTAGTCACAATTTTAGTTGTGTGAAGTAAACCCCTTTGCAATGATTCTTCAGCATGTGGCAGCCTAATGTAGCAGCGTTCTTGTACAGGCACTTGCAGGGAGCCTTCAAGGTAGTTGGAGCAGTGCTAGAGAGCCATTTTGCAAACCTGAATACCAAGTACATGAAGCAGTTGCCAAGTGTCTAAAACTCATCTTCCCAGCAACGATTTTTAAGCCTGTGTGTTGTGGTAGAGTCAAAAGACCATAATGCACTTATATATGGAAGATGAGGGGGAACAGAGAAAATCCACTCCCCCAATTTTCTATTAAGTGCTATGAAGCCCAGTAGATATTTGAAACAGACTAAGAGCAGAAAGCTATGTGAGGTCCTGGACTCTCAGAGCATCCAGGTTCCCTCCGCACCATATGGGGAGACAGGAGACACACATCACACCACATTGTCATCAGGATCACACCTCTAATCTGTTGCTTATTTTAGAGCCAAGTTTACCCTCATCCCTCACAAACTCACTGTTATCATTGTAAGGTGTTCACTTCCAAAATGCTGAATCAGTAACCTGAGGTTACAGAGAGTGTTATTTATGGCTGCAGACCTTGGGCTGTGATATTGTCAGATCTTGCAAGCAAAGCAGGCTCAGGATGCATCAGTACCTGGTGGGCCTCCAAGAACTACTTGGGAGCTGCCCAAAATGTTGTTTTCCCTCTCTGAGGCACATCCTCAGAGGTGGTAAATTGTCAGCTCCAACGACTTCAATCTATACCAGCTGAGATCTGCCCTCCGGGGTAGCGTGCTGTTAGGGGGAGCTCACTTTCCCATAAGATATAAAACTGAGTTGTGGTAATTAAAAGATCACTTAGCATTTTTTCAAAAGTAGGAGGGGGGGTGTGGCTCTGGAATCTTACATAAATATGTAAGTATGTATCCCATGACCGATTTTCATGACGTTTCAATGGCAAGTTTTTATTCTGACGTTAGCCATCTCCTCTCTGGGTCTGGAATCATGGTCCAATCCCAAATCTGGTAAACACAATCTGCCTCCTTCCTCACATTTCCCATGCAAATTCATTTGCATTCAACATTCTTACATACTTCCTAGCGGTGCTAAACTGTTGTGGAACATTGCAGTGTGCTGATAAAAAATTACCGAATTCCACCCTAAAGGTGGCTGTATTTTCTGGTGAATGACATGATCCTTTGTATTTCCACAGTTGCTAAAGTGCTTTAGGATAAAAGGTGCTATATCTATGTAAAATCATGATAATATGTGAAAGGAATTAATCCCACATCATTAAAATATTTCTACTCTTGTTTTGTGGTCTCCCCATCATTTTGAGTGGGAAAAGAGGCGCTAATGGGTGAAATACTTATATACTAATCTTTATCCCAAATTCTAGAACAAACATAGCAGCTTCTTGGCACAGCCCAAATGCTCTGACCAAAAAGTGAAAAGATTAGATTTCTTATCTGCCCAGACTAACTACTCAGTTTGAAGAAAAGGAGGACTTGTGGCACCTTAGAGACGAACAAATTTATTTGAGCATAAGCTTTCGTGAGCTACAGCTCACTTCATCACGAAAGCTTATGCTCAAATAAATTTGTTAGTCTCTAAGGTGCCACAAGTACTCCTTTTCATTTTGAGGATACAGACTAACATGGTTGCTACTCTGAAAACTACTCAGTTTGAAAGACTCAACCTAGCAGTCTAACTATCTCCCCACACCAGCTGGACTGATTAGGAACTGAAAAATCCTAGGACCTTTGCTGAATGGCCAGAACTCTCTCCTCTCTCTCTCTTACTGCTTCAAGCTACAGGGAAATATTGTGGGTTTTGTTCCTCTTTGTTGTGTCTTTTCACCTCCAAAAAAGTATGCATGTATATTAAAATTGCCAGCTGCTTACAAATCTGTAATAAAATAATAAATAAATAAATAATATTAATAATAATAAAAATTAAAACATATCCACCCTACCTACTCCAGTTAAGTACTGGAAATATAATGTAAGACCAAAGATATCTTCTGGCAATGCCATCAGAAAAGGTTGCAAACCAGATGTAAAAAGATTATGTTAAATATTTGTATTACAACAAGTAAAAAGGTAACAATGTTAACCGCCTTGCTATTTTTGCAGTCAACCACAACTTCAAGTGAGAAAACCGGTGGGGTTTTTTTGGTTTCTTTTACAAGGAAAGGGTCTCATTATATAACAATGATTAATTATCATCCACTGTACCCCAGCTAATACAAGTTATGCCATTCTATTTTATCAGTGCTATAAAGAAAAAGACCCCATTGCAAAATCTAACTTTCCTCCTTTAAACAGTACACTTTTTTCATAAAAGAACACACACAGGAAAACAACTATCAATACAATTTCCACAATGATTTTTTATTTTATTTTATTTTATTTTTTTACACACAGGATTTGAATGGATGTAAATGACAGAAAAATCTACATGCAACACTAGGCCAGAGCCAAGGGCATGCTTTGGTTTCTGCATATAATAGGGACTCTGATTTTCTTTTACACCCCATTTCTGCACCTGATTAGCACAAACAGCTAATCAAATTGAGAAATGATATGGTAGATTATATTTTTGATTAGCACTTTTTTCCAAGCATTAATGAGCATCTACCATAGTTACCAGGGGTCTGCTAGCCATTCAGCCTTTGATAAGCACCAGGCTTCTTTTGTGTAGTATTTGGCTCTGCTGATCAAGGGGGTTTGCAGCATTTGCAATTCTCAGCTATGAAGAAACACTAAGGCCTACGGGAGATCAGATCCATGAGAGGGAGAATAAAAAAAAATGTACAGACATAGATTAATTGCCAGGTTTAACAAATTACTGGTAAGAAATATACTTTCAAGTGGTGAGAGGTAAATGGGAAAAGAGAAAGGAAACACAACCAGCACGTTTTCTGTGTTTGTGTTGCTCTTTGAATTTCTTCTTCTTTTGCTCATTAGAGATTAATAGTCTCTGGTTTGTTTGCCAAAGTTTTGTAGTTTAAAAAATAATTATTTGAACCCTGGAAATAACAAGAATCATTTGGCAACACCAAGCTCATGTTTATGTGGACTACAACTTTAAAACTCAACAGACACTATTTTAATTTTCATTCTGCCCCCTCACCCCCTTCCCTGCCCAAAAGACCAATTTGCTTACTTTTCTAGCTGTGTGGCAAACCTGTTTTGAATGTGTGTCTTTGATTTGCATGATCTGGGCCTGGACTTGAAAAGCTGACCTCCGAGGCTGGTGGGAGCAGCAGCAGCCGCTGTGTTACTGGTAGTGCTAACAAGTCTAACATTTCCCTCTGTCTCCTTTGATTAGACTACTGCTTTATCACAGTGTCCTTTTTTGGTTGCGTGTGTAATCTGTGTGTTGTGTGTCCATAACACCATGTAATTGGCCCTAATGCAACATTATTATCTGTATGCATGCAAGGACTGGATACAAATGGTGCATATGCCGGCTTACAACATTCCCAGGAGTGAGTTACTCACCTGTCATCCTCCCTGATTATTGCCTCTGTCATAACTGCCATGCTTTTCATGTTGCTTGTCCCCAAAGCAAATGGACATTCAATTCAAAGTGGAAAGGTAAAGGACGGTGGAATTCCACACACACACACACGAACATACCCTCACTTAAACAAAACTGGAATTTTTCAACTAAGACATTGTCTAGGAATCTTCAAGCACACGTAAAAAACACAATTAAGCCTCAGAACACCCTTCACATAAATAGTATTGCTAAGAATGTTATCCCTATGCAAGGATGGGTGAATTGAGGCAAACAGAGGTTAAGCTATTTGCCCAAGGACAATGGTGGATCTGGGAAAAGAGCCCTGAGGAGCCCAGATATATAGTCCCCTGCCAGCCAGCACTTAGACAGCATTTCCCAGATAGGCAAAAATCTCATGGTTTCAAAAATCATGAAACAGGGGGAGTTATTTGCCTTCCGGTTTTTGAGCTTTTGCAGTTCACGTTTTCAAGCTTCTGTCCACAACCAAGTGTGACAAAGTTTTTTAAATGAAATTGAGATTGTCATATAATCACAGGATCTGGACCGTTAAGAAATACACCAAATACCTCAAGACTCGGAATAAAATCATGAGTTTGCAACCTTTTTTTTTTTTTCCATTTGATCACCAGACTCCTCTTTATTTCAGACTTAGCTGACACCATTTTGATGCAATACCACTCCTGGAAAAATACTGAAACCACCACAACATGAATAGTAACAGGGTTCCTATGACTTCATGTTTACAGAACTGGAGGGCAGGAAATCTTTTAGTATCTATGTGACTAGATTGCAGAACCACAATGCGAACACTGTCTTTATGCCTTATATAGAGATGACGGGTGTATTGGTTTCCAGTATTTTTCCTCTTTATTTCCATAAAGTTTATTAGATTTACCTTTTCTGAAGTATCAGCTCTAATAAGAAAGCCCATTTTCAGTAGTTCAAACACACTTTCAGCACTTGCATTTTGTATGCAGGCATAATTAATCCACGTAAAGAACATTTGGATCCTGGGATGAAAGTTGCTATATTTTCATCAGTTGTAAAAAGGTTATATTTAGCATAAGTCAAAATAAATCAGCATTAAATAAAATGCATAGTATTTCTCAAAGAGGTGAGCTAGCTCAACAACCTCACCCTCTACTTTCTAAGTGGTCAAGCAAAGGAAGACCCAGTGCTCTCAGGGATTGCTTTCAATTTTTTTTTTCTTTTCCAATTCTGGGTGCCTCCTATATGCACTTTCTTGATCTCCTCACAAAGCATTTAAATTAAAGCCTATAACCACTGTGTGGGCATATAATGAAAGTAACTGATGCTGCACTGATTAATCCATTACTCTCAACTGTTAGAAAACATAATGATCTCACAAGGGGCCTTATTCACTGACGTATAGCAGTTGAGCTGTAATCTGACACCTCAAATTAGCAGCAAAAGCAACAACAGCTGGGTTTTTGTCTCAATATTTGTACCCAACTCTGAAGTGCTTTGGCACCATACAAATGTTATTTTTAAACACAAGGTTAACACAGCCAACTAACATTTTAAATGGTCTCCAGGTGTCATGTAAAATCCATAGAAATAAAAACAATCAGTTGCCAATTTGGTTTCTATTCTGCTTTTATCTTAATAAACAGATTCACCATTAATCCTAGGTGATTGTTTTCTTTTTTCAAATGTGTTATCAAAGATATGAGAGGGTCTTCTATTGTTATCTCAGGTGTCTGGCAGTTGAAATTTAAACAAGCCAAAGGGAACAGGAAAGAGAAAATGTCCTTTTTTGGAAATGTCCGAGTGAATAAGCTTCATGTGATTAACACATGTATATGCTATGCAGAGCTGGTAGCACCACCTATTATTAAGGTTGCCTGACACTTCCCTCTATAATACCCTGTTTTCAATTGCCTTATATATCTTTTTCCAAACTTACCATTTGAACTGAAATTTTCCATGCAGGGTGTCTGCCTCAGGCTGCATTTTTTCAGCCACCGGTTCAGCTATTTCCAAGAATAAGGGTAGAGAAAAATACACTGCTTTGTCCCATGTTAAAAAATTCTGGCAACCTTTTCTCTGAAATGCTAAATTGCTCTGAATGAGGCAGGGGTCCAGTGGAAAAAATAGTATGTTATCATGTAAATAAAGACCATCATAATGGATATGCACTAGGGGGCTAACTTTGGCAGGCATGACTTTGCAACCATAATAATGCTCTTTTACCATACTGTTTTTATGTGTCCAATGTGTGTGCATACGTGCACGTACTCACACACTTCACGCACTGAATGTATTTTTCTGATTATTGCAGATTTATACTTTTGACATGATATTTAGGTTTCTCATGATCTATGCCTTCATAATCTATGCCCTCCCAAATATGGGGAAAAATAAAACGAAACAAAGGAGAAATGAATAAAAGGAACAGGCTTCTAAAAGTAGATCTTCACCACAAGTTAATACAAGTTATCTACACTCAACTTTTTTCACTCAAATTAGCCTTACTCGTGTAAGAGCGCCCACACTGGTGCTTCACTCACTCATGTGTGGTACTAAGACGTCTAGGGGCATATCCCAGAGTTCTTTGCATTACAGTAAGCTGAGCCACTCTGCGAATTCTTTCCCAATGAACTGTGGGAGAATTTGTCAGTCCTTTCTGGGCCCGGGAGGAATCGTGGGAAGGCATTAGAGGACTTGAGTGGTACTAGCCTGAGTCCATAATGCAGAGTGGTCTTGTTATTAGCAGCTGAGTTGTGCTATCTCAAACTTCAGCCTGTATCCCCTGACTAGTCAGCCACCTCAAGTAAAAAGCTCCTCCACATGCTAACTAAAAGGTTGTGTGTGACGACAGGACTCAAGTTACAGCTTGATTTAACTTTTCAGTGATGATAATCCCTAACCAAGTCTCGGCTGTCAGGGGTTTTCTGGAGAATTATGTTCTGTTTCAGCTGGTTAACTGAAATTCCTGAGAGTTTGTAGGTTGGTTTTCCATTTGATTTTTTCATTTAATATACTGAGCAAACAATGGTTTCAGAGTAGCAGCCGTGTTAGTCTGTATCCGCAAAAAGAAAAGTACCACCTGTGGCACCTTAGAGACTAACCAATTTATTTGAGCGTAAGCTTTCGTGAGCTACATCCGATGAAGTGAGTTGTAGCTCACGAAAGCTTATACTCAAATAAATGTGTTAGTCTCTAAAGTGCCACAAGTCCTCCTTTTCTTTTTGGAGCAAACAATGTTTTCAGCAATGAATTTACAAGAATTATTGTCTAGTCTTTTGAACAGGGCTTGCTTTTTTTCTTTCATGTATATTATATATATGCAAACAATTAGATCATAAGCCTGTCAAAGCACAGATCATGTGTTTGCTCTAAACTACCTAACATACTGTGGGTGCTACAATAACAATATTATTAATAGAAATTATTTTTATACATTCCTTCATCTTCTTTAACAGAACTTAGTTTTCCTTGGTGATTGTTGCCATCTTTTAGAGTGATTTCTTAACATAGGAGATCTCTTGCAATCCAGGCCGTCATTTTCATATTAGCCATAAAGTGCAAATTTACAAAGAAATAGTATTTCCATTTTTGGTGCACACAGATGAAGCTGTAAGTAAGGGACAGTAGTGACAGCTCAAGATGGATCATTCTTTGCAGAGTCCATAAAGAGCTACTAAAACATAATTTAAAATTCTTAAACTTTTGAACTTAGAAGAAAGAGCTTTAAAGTACAAGAAAGTAAGCGATCATCCTCTATACAGTGCCAATTTAATCCCAAACTGTATATTTTTGTATTATGAGAAAGGCCTTCTTCCAGCTCCAATATAAAATATTTTCATTTAGTATGTGATAATGTCTAGCACAGGAGATGGAATGGGCTGGAAAAGCATACTTGCCTATCAATATAGAGAAACAAAAAACTCTGCTACAGGATCCTGGAAGATGTTATATTTAAGACTATGTAAATGCCAGTTCCTGGCTTTGCAACCAACAGAGCTCTCAACCCAAATGAGCTAGCTGATCATCACTGAGATACCTAAATCCTAGGCACAGTCATTACAAATGAAGTTCAGGTCTCGAGGCATAGGGACAAAATGACCATCAATACTGCAAAGCCTGTGGTAGAAAAGGTAACATGTAAGACTCAGTGCTCCTTCAACACAGTTCATGATCTCAGATCATTATATTTACTAACTATTTGTATTGTGTTTATTATATTTTTACTTTTGTTTTTAGTAAACAACCAAGTGGGTATAAACTGGTCACTAATAAATTTATGGTGGAAATTAGAAGACAGTTTCTAATCAACAGAGAAGTGAGGCTCTGGTACAGCCTTTCCACAGGAGTGGAATTAGGTTGGGGGCAAAACCTGGCCCTAGTTAGGTTGGGGGCAAACAATCTAATTAGTTTTAGGATGGAATTTGATGCATTTCTGAATGGGATTATATGATGGGGTTGTCTGCAGAAGCAGGGGACTGGACTTGATGACCCAAAAGGTCCCTTCCAGTCCTACAGTCCTAAACCTTTCTATCCCTGAAGAGAGACTTCAGCACAAAAGCTCTCTCCATTTTAGACCTAAGCATATGATGCCTGAAGTAATTCTCATTCAAAGAAAAAGATGACTGCTGAATAGGCAACCTAGTTGCCTCTTGTTGCAAAAGTATTTCAGTGATGACATTTTCCCATCTTCCACCTTAAATCATTTGCTTTCCCCATTGCCAAACACCTTCAGTCTTTCAATACAATGCTACATCCAAAGGCAGTGCAACTCCACTGAAAGCGGTCAATTTGCATGTCCCACCAAATTTTTTTTTTAATTTGGGGTAAGAGTAGTAGAAATGCAGTTATTTTATAGACCATTCTCCTTCAGGAATAAAGTCACTCTCACTCAAGCAAATAAGACAAGAATGGAAGCTAAAATAATTGGTTAAAAGTAGATATCTTAAATTATTGATGGCTCCTTATGCACATAATAGGCTTGCCTTTCATCGAAGGATCTGAACATACAGGTAAATGATAAGACCATGACACTCCAAGAAAATGGATTTTACAACTATTTTACATATGGGAAACTGAGGCATGGAAAGATTAAGAGTCTCGTCTTGCTCTGATTAAAGTAAATGGGATTTAAGTATATGAAGCGCTGCTCTGAACAGGGATGGATTTAACCACATACGTGAGAGTCTTCTACCAAATTGAGGCCCTACGTGGCTTGTTGAAGGTCAACACAACATGACAGCAAAAGAACCAGGGAAAGATCATAGGAGTCCTGTTTCCCAGTTCTCTTCTTTAACCATTAGATATCAATCCCCATTCGATCTACAGAATCATAGACTTTAAGGTCAGAAGGGACCATTATGATCATCTAATCTGATCCCCTGCACAATGCAGGCCACAGAATCTCACCCACCCACTCCTATAACAAACCCCTAACCTATAGCTGAGCTACTGAAGTCCTCAAATCGTGGTTTAAAGACTTCAAGGTGCAGAGAATCCTCCAGCAAGTGACCCATGCCCCACGTTGCAGAGGAAGACGAAACCCCCACAGGGCCTCTACCAATCTGCCCTGGAGGAAAATTCCTTCCTGACCCCAAATTTGGTGATCAGCTAAACCCTGAGCATGTGGGCAAGACTCACCAGCCAGACACCCAGGAAACAATTCTCTGTAGTAACTCAGATCCCACCCCATCTAACACCCCATCACAGGCCATTGGGCATATTTACCGCTAATAGTCAAAGATCAATTAATTGCCACAGTTAGGCTATCCCATCATACCATCTCCTCCATAAACTTATCAAGCTTAGTCTTGAAGCCAGATATGTCTTTTGCCCCCACTGCGCCCTTTGGAAGGCTGTTCCAGAACTTCACTCCTCTGATGGTTATAAATCTTCGTCTAATTTCAAGTCTAAACTTCCTGATGGCCAGTTTATATCCATTTGTTCTTTGGTCCACATTAGTACTGAGCTTAAATAATTCCTCTCCCTTCCTGGTATTTATCCCTCTGATATATTTATTGAGAGCAATCATATCTCCTCTCAGCCTTCTTTTGGTTAGGCTAAACAAGCCAAGCTCTTTGAGTCTCCTTTCAGAAGACAGCTTTTCCATTCCTTGGATCATCCTAGTAGCCCTTCTCTGTACCTGTTCCAGTTTGAATTCATCTATGTTTCATTCCTGAATGTGCTTCACTTTTATAAGGCTGAGGCTACATTAGTCTTCTGATTCAGCTTCATCAGTGGGACCGATGGCAAAAGTGCTGGTGTAGACAAGGCTTCACAGCCACTGACATTTTTACTACTCTGTTGTCTAACCCTTGCCACCAAACAACATGATGATAAAAATACTGAAGGCCATTGTCACCATGCTCACACTAGTGCCAGTACTGATGGAGCTCAACTGGTGGTAGCAATGGTATATACTTTTGGGAGAAAAAGACAAGTGAAGACAAGGCTTAAGGGACTAAATCATTCTCGTTCTAGGGAATATTGTTAATTCAAGCACGTATTCAATCATGGGCCTCTTTTAAACAAAAATCTCCAATGGTGCTGAACTATGGCATTCACGCTGGATTATTTTTTACATCCATTTCATCGGGATGATATCCTCTATTTAAAGTCAAAGCTGCTTTCAAGTTGTGATTCCAGAATGGGCCTATTAGGAGCTGTGCAACTAATTCCAAGTCATTACATCTGTAAAAGCAAGTGCGTTAGGTATGTATCCCACTTTTAATTTCACTATGAAAACAAGAGTACCACCTCTTTAGAGTACTCCACTATTCTGTCTAGAATGCTCAATGCCATTCATTGCTAGTTTCCTCAGCAGCAACTTCATGGTCCACTACGAAGTACTCCATAAAGCCTCTCTCACTAAGTGAAAGCAGCTCTGTGCTTTCCCCTCCATACTGTTGCAATCAGTCAATATTGCATTCTTCCCTAATACCTGTACCGAAAGATCTGCAGAAATGCTGGTCTTATCTTTGCAAGTTTCTACACATCACATCTGCTTGCTCTCCTAGACAGAAAGTGCAACTTCACCTAAACAGAAAATCCAGTTGTAAAAAGATCATTGCAAAGGCAAACTAAAAACTTTTTTGGTTATTTGTTTGGGGTGAATATTGTTCACTTGTTTTGTTATGTTTTTTGGCTGTGATGCAGCATGGCCAAAAGGCAGCAGGAGAGTGTTAGAAGGGAGCCTTATTCCCTGTAGAGGGAAGAAAGTTTGCTATAAATTAATTAAAGCACCTGAAGCCAATTAAAGCATTTGAAGCCAGTCACATGATAAAAACCCCCTGCTTCAATCAGACAAGAGGAGGAGTTGAAGCAGAGTGGCTTGGTCTTGGAGCAGAGAGTAGTTTGGAGGGAAGCAGAGGAGAGTCTGGAGAAGTGCTGTGGTGGGCTAAGAAGACCAAGACCTTAGGAAAGGGACACCTGGTTTGTGCAGAGGGAGGGCAAGAAACCCCACAAGCTGAAGGGCCGGGGAGGAAAGTAGCCCAGGGGAAGGAACCGCTAGTTCTAGTGGTTTACTGCTATCCCTAGGGCCCCTGGGCTGGGACCTGGAGTAGAGGGCGGGCCTGGGTCCCTCCCTCTTCACTCCCCTCCTCTAGGACACTAGTAGGGCAGTTAATACCCCAGTTCAGGGGCAAGAAATGGTGCCCTGAACCCCCACCCAAGAAGAGAAAGCGCAAGACCCATCATAGTAGTGCCAGCAATTTTGCCACAGGCTGTTTCATTTTTAAATAAAAGTGTGTTCCAACAAATTATTGTAGTATATTCAATAACAGCACAACGGAGACTGGTTTTACTTACCTTTTAAAAAAGGGGAGACTTTATGAATTAAAGGTTTGCGTAAAGTGTTTAAGTATTTCAGTGCAGCATGCTGAAAGAGATTATGTTATGGATCCAAGCCTCAGTAGTTTAATAATTTCGTGTAAATTATTCTGACAAGGGGAAAGACAACCAGGCCCACAATCACTGAGTAAGCTTTATTATAGAAGTTTTTCATGATATAACAGTTATAGTGGCATGGATGTTTGCATTTTGACATCTAATTTCCAAGTATTTGCAGCTCAGCCATACAAATGCACTTTAGGTTGATCATATATTATCACTAAATTTCTACATTCAAAATTTTGGTGAGTGAGTTTATAACTCCAACACAAACCTCCACACAAAAACACAGATTTATTCTACTGAATGCAGAACTCAACCACACCTATTTGCCGACTATAAAGTTTTAAAGTGATTTCTGTATTACGTTAATGATATCACATTGGTTGAAAATAATTTCTCCTTCCTGTAGTGGTGCGAAAAAGTAGTTAAAAAATCATATGGTTTAATTCTTGCCTAAAACAAATCTGAACCAGTGAGTACAATTACCATCACTGCACCCAATCCGATGCCCACTGAAGTCAATGACTGACTTTCCACCGACTTTAATGGTCCCTGAATTAGTCCCTTGCAGTTTATTGATTTGGGCAAGGATTTTCAAAGGAGCTCAGGGGAGTTAGGCACTGAACTCTCATTAAGTTTCAATGGGATGTGGCCATCTCAGTCCTGTAGGCGCCTTTAAAAATCCCAGACTTGATCAAGAATATGCACTTATCAATAATTATTTTGTAGATCATGTTTTATGTAACACAGTGATCACCTGTAAAACAAAACAAAACAGAATTTACCAAATGGTGAGCTTTCAGCAGTGCCCACTGTACATTACTGTTCATTATATATTACAGTTTATGGGACTGATTTAGCTCCCACTGACATTAATGGAAGCTGGATCAGGCCCTATATGCATAATTCATGTAAAGCATACCTGAATACATATCCACAAGGAAGACCAGAAAGAAGAGATGAACTGAATGGGACTCATGTGAATGCTTAGTTTAGAGCCACAGCCTCTTGGCTATGTAAAAGAGAAACTCAGCTTCCATTTTAAAGAGTTATTTATACCCCTTTCTATAGCAGAGACAATGGTAAAAATGTAAACCAATTCAAAGTAATGCAATCCAACTGCTAGGATTGAAAGGAACAAGCATCTGGACTCCACTTCTGCAGAGAGATGCTGGGGAAATCCAATGATCCACATGCCACAGCTCCCAAATAAAGAAGTCCTGCAGTATAAAATCTATTGGGACTATCTATTCAGTCAGGTTATACAAACAGAAATTCCAAATGATAACCATGATAATTTTCTAATTTAATTCAGAAGAATGTTTTCATGCTTCCAGATATTTTTATTTTATTTTGCCCCACCCTAGAGGATGTTTAAAACAAAAACAAAAAACACACAGTATGGAAAAGTTATTTCCTATGCAATTCTGTAAGACTTCTCCATTGATGCGCACACAATTGTTTTGGCAAAACACGTCAGTTGAGTGGTGGGGAATCTCCCAATAAAACACCTCCCCAAAATCCTCAGGTCAGCCCCATGCATGGTAGTGTGATTATAGTAGACACAAATTGTTTGCCTTTTCAGGTATAGAGAGGGATAGCAAAACTTGTCTTGTATACTCACTCAAAAATGCTGTGATTGTGTCTATTTGTTAAAATGTTCCCCCTCTCCAAGGTTCGCCCTGCACCAGCTGCTGCTAGTTGCCGCAATGCGGAATTGTCTGCTGTTACTGAGGTAGCCTGCATGCCCCACTTAGGCCACTAGGAGCACAGAGGGACAAACTATCAAGCTCTATACACCACATTACCAGCTACTCCAAAAACATAAGGATAACAATGAGTAGGAGGTGAGGCCAAGATAGTATTCCACTGAGTTATACGGCTGCAGCCCACCTCTTCCCCACACTATTCTTTTCCTATCCAGCCTCATCCCAGAGTTTGGAAGAGGAGGTTTGGGAGGAAGTCTAGAGCCCCACTCCCATCTGACCCTCCACACTAGTGACAGAATACTGGCTTTCCCCAACTAACTGCTATGATCTGCACCCCCCACAATAGACAAGGGGGACATGAAGAACCAAACAGTGAAATCATGGAGGGATATGAAATGGGGAGGAAAAAAATGACACTGATTTTTTTGAAGGGACTTGAGAGAAGAAAGTAAACGTATTTTATACCCAGTGAACACCACATGCATTGCCAAGTAAGACAGAACATTTCTCAGGTAGTCCTTTGTTAAAATTTTAGGTTGTAAAGGTGTATGTATAGCCCTCATGGTGAAGTTACATGAGTTGTAAATTAAGGTTGATATGTATGCTATTTTAAATACACCCTAATGTATGGGGCATGTGTCTCACACATAAACTGGAAATTTAGAACTTGCATGTTCAAACATTCACACTGAAAAGGTATCATTTATATAGCATGGGAAACTGAATAACAGATCTTTGCCAAACCCAGGCACAAATGCATCTATTTGTGACACACACATTCTTTTGGGTGAAAGTACAAAGAAGTCTGCACTTAGATACTAAACTAAAAATGGACTATTTTTGTTGTAATGATGCTTCAGGCAAAACCTGTCTAACTTAGAAAGTAAAACGTTAAAAAATATGCTAAAAAATATCACCTTGTCCTGACTAAATTTACCTAAGGTGCTGCTTGCCCAATTGTCAGAGCCAGGAAGCTTCTTCAAGTCCCTAAATGATTACACAAGTTAGTTAATTCACTACCACGTGCTACGCGCAAAGAAACCAACACACCTTAAATACTGAATACTCACAAAAAGAACAGGAGTACTTGTGGCACCTTAGACACTAACCAATTTATTTGAGCATAAGCTTTTGTGAGCTACAGCTCACTTCATCAGATGTAGCTCACGAAAGCGTACGCTCAAATAAATTGGTTAGTCTCTAAGGTGCCACAAGTACTCCTTTTCTTTTTGCTAATACAGACTAACACGGCTGCTACTCTGAATACTCACAGTGTTCGACTCATATTCAGTTCACAAAGTAAAAACTTGCAAAACAAAATAAAAGTTTGAATAAATATGAAGCAGTCACCTGATCGTGAATATTCTGCAAACATGAAAAGAAGCTAAATAAATTGAGTCAACTATTCATTGTAAATTATTTGCTCAGCTCTAATAGCTATACACACGCACAACAGGGTACTAATTCCACTTTGGATGCTTTGCATCTCAATGTTGAAATGTAGCAAGTATTAGCTCAAGCACCTCACCTGATTTCAAATGCCATCACAGTTGATGGGGAGAAAGGTTGGTTCTGAGATAAAATGGATCCAAGCCTTATAGGATTTTATAGATCAACCGATCTTGAACTATATCCAAGAGCCAATAGGCTGCTTGTGCCGTTGGAGAATTGCTGAAATAAACTCCCTGCTGGTGACTCCGCCCAGTAGACTGACAACCTCATTCTGCACCAACTGGAGCTTGTGACTGGCTTCAAGGATAGTCTTATGTCTGCTGCATTGCGGTAATCCATGGATTACTGTGGCCAAGTCCAACTCTGAGACAGATGGTCACAATCACCCTCACTAGACAAAAATGAAGGAAGGCACTTTTGGTGACTGACACCAGCCAAGATTCCAGAAGTAGAGGGTGTGAAAGCACCTCCAAACTATGCATCTCTAGACAAAGGGCAGGTAGACCTTTTCATTAATAAGTGCAGAAATCCTTCCTCTGTATTCTCTAGAGCTTTCCACCAACCCATCAGCCTCACCTCTATCTTGTTTGGATTAGAGCAAGATACCTCAAACTCAGTCCAAATCCCAACCTTTGCCAGGCACTAGGAAACTGCAGACACAATGTACCATCTTGCTTTGATGAAAATGAGACAGAGATGCATATTCGCTGAATACTATTGGCGCTGCAGCTCAAAATGTTCTGCTATCTCCCTCAGTGCCTCATATGAAAT
Source organism: Lepidochelys kempii (assembly GCF_965140285.1). NCBI lineage: Eukaryota > Metazoa > Chordata > Testudines > Cheloniidae > Lepidochelys > Lepidochelys kempii. The sequence continues at coordinate 30,040,573 of NC_136387.1, forward strand.
AAAAAAGCCTTGCAGAACCTCACTTAGTAAATCCTATGGGACAGATTAGCAATTGTCCAAATCTACACTCCGAGCTCTCTAAAAGGAAGGAATGGAAATACGCAAGAGCAATATAGCTAGGGTCTGTGTGAGATCCAACAAAAGCTTAAAGTCAATGGTATTTAAAGAACCTCAACATAAACATTTGTCCAATATTAGTACATACTGAACATATGTTTAACAATAATTCACCCAATAATTTAAACTCCTCCAATTTATGTAAAATTAATAATATTCTCATATTTTGATGTATTTCCTTCCTTTATTAAGGCTGAAAATTACAAAAGAAGTGTTCTACCAAAATTAAGTTTGTGATAATGTTATTTTAAAATTAAGAGTCATGCTTTCATCCTTAACAAATCCTCTTTCACCTTTCTTTCTTTTAATAAACAAAACAGCACACGCTAATTAAAGAATTGAGCATTTTCCTTTCTGTATCCTGTCATAACATATGTGTGATTGTCTCATTAAAAAATCCTCAGTTTTTCCTCTCAATTTCTTGTGTGGATGAGTATATATATTATAGAAATATATTTTTAGATTTATTTATGCTACATGCATAAATACAAGTACAAAATTAAAACAGAAAAATCTGGGATTGCTGTCTTTTAGATCAAAAGCAGCCTAGAATTCTGCACTTGCAATTTTGTGCCGATCAATTAATTGGAGAGGCCTTTTTCAGGCACAAATTAATTAAGACACAAATATACCTGATTTGCAAGCACAATTTCTACCTACAAATTAATTTCTTAAATGTCTATGTGCTACCATTTCAATCACCAATTGGCTGGAGATGCAAAATTATTGGCCTATCTGTAAATTTTTGGAAGCTTTAATGTCAAACATTATGCAGAGTTCGGGATCTCAGCAGCTACAGGTTAAAGTTAAATATTGGCAAGGTAGATGGAGCGCTGGATTCACAACTCTGCTACAGGGAGCATCCTAGATACATTCTTTTCTACCATATTCAAAATTTAAACTCAAGAGAGTCTAATTTGAGAAGAATCAGGGTTATTATGGACAAAATGGGGGAACGAGTGCTTTAGTCCTAGAGCCCTCATAGAGGTGCCAGCAGCACTCTCTCTTATAATGACTGGGATCCAGATCAAGCGCTTGTACTGTCCACAGCTGTAGCAGTGTGGCAGAAGGAGAATGACAAAAAGCAAATTCCAGGGCATTTAGAACTTTATAGGTCATGACCAACACCTTAAACAGCATCCGGAAACTGATAGGAAACCAGCATTGATCTCAGAACAGCGGAGTAATGCACTCCCAGCCATGTGCCCCACAGATGTTGCAACAATCTAATCTTGAGGTGACAAAGTCTTGAACAACAGTAGCAAGGTCTGCAACAGAACAGAGAAGTTGCAACCTGTTGGCCAGGCAGATGGTAAACAACTGACTGGGTTACTGCTGTGATATGATCATCCAACAACAGCTGGGAGTCATAGCTGGGAGTCCTGGTAACTCACAGCAGATCCACTCCCTTCACTAATGACAGGTTTCAGAATAGCAGCCTTGTTAGTCTGTATCCGTAAGAAGAAAAGGAGGACTTGCGGCACCTTCGAAACTAACAAATTTATTAAAGCATAAGCTTTCGTGAGCTACGAAAATATGTTGAACTGCATGGTACAATTCAAATGAGTGAGATACACACAGCTGGGTGTCTTCAGTGATGAATTGGGCACTTACATCAAGATTGACAGTCAAAATTAAAAGCTTGCCTTATGTTTCCTGTACAACTGATGAAAATACTACATCAGACAGAGGGGAGGAAGGAGTAGCAAAGTAGTCACAAGATGAACAGTGCCTGCAAATGAAACAACTAATATCAAGCGAGTCTGGCAGAAGTCCCTGACAGATCATAAAAATAAGTCCCTCTCAGAAATGTATTTTGTTCTTGATTCATGAATATAATAGTTCCAAATGGGCACTGCTCTTATCTTGATGAGTTCTTCATCCCGAAGAGCTCCTGGGTGTTATGAGTTTAAAGGCGATAAAAACACCATGATAGTGGGGGTAGGTGGGAAATGAACAAAGCATTCAAATATACTTCAGTAAGTCAAATCCATCTTCTGTAGATATAGAATATAGTTAGGCATCAATATTGCTTTTTCATGGACATGGCTAGAATACTAATACTAATAGGACTAACAAAATTACTAATTAAAGTACTTATGTGAATATACTGAACCCATCCATAAAGCAACTACCATTAAGGCCGTAACAGGTATCAACGACTCTTACAGAGAGTCTCTCTTCCCCCCTCTTATTTTGTTTCTGCTGGTCTTGATATAAAACCTGTTACCTTGGTGCCATCCGGATACTGTTCCTTTCACCATACACTATACTTCCAACCTCAGATTTTTTAAATATGTTATACAACAGAGGATCTTTCACATTTCATTTCCATATTGTTAGCAATGACAGTAGATGTCTCACTGAAAAGTTTCAGCAAATAAAAAAATTCCTTATTAAACATTAAAGCATTCCACCACCAGCACCACCCCCAGCCTGCCCTCCTGGTGCTGAATTCTTCATTTCCAAATGACAAAACATGCTAATTGCATACATTAGGGTTTCAGTATATTTCAGAAAGTTCCCAGGACTTGACAGAAAGTCCTCTAGGGCTCAGATTTTCTGATCCTCTTATCTCCAATTTGATTCCTATAGTGGAAAGTGCAACAGCAGCCATGCTCTTTGGGAACATTGCTCCCTCCTTCACTGTAGAGATCTACAATGAGACATGCATCTGACGAAGTGGGTATTCACCCACGAAAGCTTATGCTCCAATATGTCTGTTAGTCTATAAGGTGCCACAGGACTCTTTGCCTCTTCTACAGATCCAGACTAACACGGCTACCCCTTTGATACAATGAGACAGAAACTGATGGGGCAAGGACAGTTACTGGGCATTCTCATAATGCTTATCACTGGAGTAGTTCCAGAAAGCTAATGAAGTAGAGAAAAGAGGAACTAGCCATCTGTGCAGTGATACCTCTATATACTGGGGCAGTGTTACTTCGCCACAGCCAAGTCTACATTTATTTAATCTCTGGCTGTCTTGTGAGACTAACTTCCTGTCATAACTCAGGTGGGGTTTGTGGGGAGAAGCCTGGTGATACTGTTAGAAAAGGCATAGCTGGTATTCCAAATTATTTTGGATTACACACAATGGAATTAAACCACACACTCTGATTACCCACACCTTGCCACTAGTAAGCCCTTTTGAATTTTTGTTTTCATCACGTGTCTTATGTGTACAATTACTAGTGAAGAAGTTTAACAGATTTTTAATCCAAATTCATTATGAGCCCAACTGTATTATTTTCCACTTATTTGTTATTTTAATTCAACTGCACACAAGCATGAATGACTAAAACAAGTGTTATACACACAATTTATTGTGAAATCTAGTTCCCACTGCAATATTCTGATTGCATTGTAGCAGTTAAGAATGCACCTCACACAGTTCAAATTTAATCTTGATTGCCAGAACTGATGATAATTTGCAGAAAAATAGAGCAAGAAATCATTCTCGTGACATTTTCAGGCTTTCATTAAGCGATGACATCTCATATATTTAGAATTATGTCATGACTTTAACGCCCTGCCTCTCAAGATAGTTGAAGCAAATAAAATGTTGAGACATGCCTGGCAAAGCATTTTGAAAATAAGTAAAACTGGCTCTCTGTGTGTATAATTTTATATATCTATATGTATGCATGTATATAATTATAGGCAGCAAGACCGTAAACAGAAGAAAATTGGAAGAAAAATTAAGTTATGCTATATCTGAAGACCCTGTTTCATGCTCACAAAAATGTTTCAAGTTTGTTCATCTGAAAAAGCATTCACTGTGTATTATAATCATACATCTGAGAGTTCACTGTCAGAAGAGGCACAAGTTATTTACCAGGTTATTGTGGAATACTGTGTTATTTTACATGTTGGAATATTACCAATGGTAACTTGTAACTCAAGGTAAAGCTGTTGAATTCTCAACATAATCTGTGGCAACAAAAATGGATTGAAGTAGAAAGTCTGACTAAAACACCACAATAATATCCCCATTCTGCTTGTGAAAGTTTTGTTGCTGGTCAATGGGTGTTTTGCGCATAGTTCAAGGGAACCACACTATCCAAATTTAAACTGTTCTCACAGACTCTGATGTGTTCTCCAGAATACAAACTTCCATCTAAAGCAAATTTTAAAAAGCAAAGTGCATTATTTGCATCATATTGAGATCTCCGTATTTCATAAAGGAGTACTTGTGGCACCTTAAAGACTAACCAATTTATTTGAGCATAAGCTTTCATGAGCATAAGCTGTAGCTCACGAAAGCTTATGCTCAAATAAATTGGTTAGTCTCTAAGGTGCCACAAGTACTCCTTTTCTTTTTGTGAATAAAGACTAACATGGCTGTTACTCTGAAACCCGTATTTCATAGTCTGCATAATGAATATGTTTTGAGATACCAGGTTCCAGTTCATAATCTGAGTCAGAAAGAAGAAAAGTTTGAACTCCAGTACCCCCTTTTTGAATTTTCATTTTCAAATTATGTTTATTTATTCATTTATTTAAAGTTTTTGATAGTCCCAAGCACTTTTCGCTAGGTTTGAGCATTGGGACCTGGAAAATATTTTTCGTAATTTCTTTTTCAGATCAACACCTACTTTTCAGACACTTTCAAGCTAATGAATAGAACTGAGGTTCTGAGTTTAGTTTTTGGTGCTCAATTCACATATTAGAATTTCAGGCATGATTTAGGTTTGCTCTAGAAATCTGGCTGCTAGGTTTGGGGTTTTTTCAACCTTTGAGAGTGCACTGTGGATGCATTCCACCCTAAATGACTTTTAATGCTGAATGCCTCTTTACATAGTTTGTTATCCATTAATTTAAACAAGATTATTCACACAAGTAGGACTATTCGTGGCAAAAGGATTGGAAGCTTTTGTCCATAGCTTGGAAAACCTCAAAACCCAGTATGAGAGGCATAAGATGAATGAATAATTATAACAGTAATTAACACTATTAACAACATACCAAGAAGAAAACTGCATTATTAGCACTGCACAGTGAGAACAGAATGTGTTTGAAATGATACTCTTAACACAGTTTTCTATGGGAAAACTCTTGGTAATGTGAACTGAAGTGAACAAATACACGGATGTCTTTTTGTTCCTTTCTGTATTGTGAAATCTGCAACATCCAGAAAGTTTTCAAGCTCCAACTTTCAAAGCTATTTCAAGTAACTAGCTCCACAAAAATCCCAAGATTTTAAGCATTTCACTGCTGATGAGGATAGCACAAACACCCAGCTAGTACTCATATTCTCTTGTCCAGTTTGGCTGGACGTATTGAACGCACCCTGACATTCATTCCTGTTGAAAGGATGTCCCACAGGAATGAAGATGAAATTCTGAATGTTGAAATAGTTGTGTCATATATTCAGTATTCTTTGGATTACTTGGTTAATCAAGATGTCTGCTAACACCTTTATAAATAAGGATAAAAATGGCACCAACTAAAAAGTGTTGGACTCCTGGGATATGGATTGGAGGATGTTGAGGTTTGTTTTGTTTTTTAATGAATCCTAGCCTGTCGACAGCTAAGCTTGTTCAGTTTAATAATCTAATAAATATTTCTGAACAGTGCCGTTGTGTTGTATGGTGATATCTGACATTATAAGCTAAGGATTTGGTGGAGTAGAACAGAAAACAAAGAAAACCCGCCTATAGCAAAAATCACACTTTTTGTTTGGTGGGAAATTCACATCAAGTTTGCTTGCATTTTCACTTTACAAATGCATATCGGTTTTATATTTTATTATGATTTACTCATAAGATGCACCCTCCTTTGAGGCTTAAATTGTAAAATTCAGTTTTGAGTGTTCCTAAATTTAATCTAATTGTAGTTAGTATGGAATTACTAATATACGAAGCTTCCCGTACTATTGTGTCACAATCCATCCACTCCAATATATTTCTATCTTACTTCAAACCACTCTGCTAGCACAATATTAGTAAGACTTTTGGAGATCCAACAAAAGCCACATGCAAGCACCAGTGATGCTGACTGATGAACCAGCACAGGGTACAGTAACAGCAATGCAACTTGGCAATTTATGCCACAGAGTCTGAAGGGCACACTACTATATGTGCCAATTACAAGTCTGTAAGCATCCTAGTATACACAATCACATTCCTTAACTGAGATACAGGTATCCCAGCTGTTAACACAATACTTTATCAACGCACATTTTGGGTAGTGCAATTAATTGCAGTGACAGGGCAGAGTGAAGGTTGAAAATTGGGCTGTTTGGTGCTAGTTTATTAATGAAAAGAGTTTAATGACAAGTTTACTAATGGCAGGAAGAACTGATGTTAAATAGGCTCTTATACAAGCATCAGAACCTCTCTCTGAGAACCAATAACCCAAAAAATCAGATCATGGGGCTCTCTATTCTCAGGGATAATTCAATAATTTTCCTTCCGGTTCTTAAATCTACTTGGAGAAGCTCGTCAAATTCCTCTTCTCCTCTGATGAGTTTCAATTTGAGAAGCAAATGGAATAAAGAGATGGAATTGCTAAAATTTAGTGTAGTAATTTATTTCCTGTATAGCACTAAGAATGGGCTAGATATGTTAAGCAGCTTGCAAAAAAACATGGCCTCTACCCCCAAAGAGTTTACAATTTAGGCAAGAATTTACCACGAAAACAAATTTGCGAACATTTTGAGAAAGACTGTAATATTTTAGTTAGTGAGAAAAAGAAAAATGAACAAGGCTGCATCATTTGGTATCACAGTAAATTGTTCAAATTGATTATCGTTAGTGAACAGTATTTGCCAAAATTACCATGTCTCCATTATGTGATGGATTATAGGTGAAAACATATTTGCATGCAATTATGTAGTGGTGACTGCACTAGGGAGTGGTCACTTGATGTTCTTCTGGTTCCATTGTTAACATTCTTTCTAAGCGTTGATACCTTTTTGATTTTGACTCTTTGTAACAATATTCAGGATGAAGGTGTGACATCTCTTGGGAAGTTAAGCCATTTGTTTTGTTTCACAGACTTGAAGTGCTCAAAATTGCTTTGAAGAGCTTAAATAAAAATTTCAAACTGGGGAGGCAACATAATACTGAGGATTTTGTGCCTGTAAGAAAGATATCTTAAGAATTAGTTAGTGGCAACCAATTTTCTTATTTCTTAGAATTAAGACTGATTTCTCCCATAAAAGCGTGCCTATATTGAAAATTTAAACTGCAAAGTATAATCAATTATGGCCAATTCTAAACACAGAGCAGGTTAGAACAGATTCTAACAGAACACCCCAACAATTATATTGATTTGGGGATGGTTTAGAATCAAGCCATTATAGACAGATAGGTAGATAAAGTAATTCAACATTTGATCAGCTCTGAAAACAATGGGGAAGAGAAATATGTTGCTAAAAACTATCTCAGAGCCTATAGTTTTTAGGATATTATAGTACAAATATCATGTAATTTGCTAGTCAACATACTTTGTTGAAGTAATAGCAGAGTCTAGTGTCAGCGGATGTCAGGTGCATCATCCTTGGATAAAGAAAACATGCAATCATAAAAAATATTAGACTTGAACTTATTCTTTGTGTAAAATTGGATCATGCTTCTGGTAGCTAGTGATGACTTTAAAAAAAATCACAATAATCCTTTCAATCTGGCAGAGAAGGAAAATGTTATTGTGGGATGTCATTACCTGTTCTAAAAAATGCTACTAATTCAAAAGAAAGGTTCTGTCTTTCTAACTGTATTCTTCACAAAACAAGTTTTCAGCTAGGAGAGCCTTCAAAATACCTAATATGAGCTCAACACAAGAGATAAACAGTATTAGGTCAATCACAACATGTTTATTATACATCATGGCTTCAAAACTTTAGAGACAAAGACAATAAATATCTAAAATGACTATCCTAGACAAACAACCATGGAAACTAGCCTTAGGTCATTTAGAGTCGGATCCTGCTTCTACTCAAGTTGATGGCAAGACTCCAATTCAATCTCCACACTTGAGTTGTGAGGAGTTTGGTTATTATTATGGGCTCTCCATGTACTGTCCTTTTGTGTTGCCTGTTCTCATAATTCAAAAGACTCTGTGTTGATTCATCTCCAGTTTAATTTGCCTGCACTAGGCATGTGCACAGTTTAACCAGCCAATATTCAACTGTTTGCTGTCATCTAGCTAAGCAAAACCTTTGCTGGTAGGCTGGATGGGGCCTTCTCTGCTGTAATTCACTGCATATAGTTACTGCACTGGACCACTCTTACCTCCACTTCAGGTGCTAAGGGGTTTGCTTTTCTTTTCTTTTCTGCCAAAGAGTTAGACATCTTCAGAAGTGTTCATGCTTTTAGTTTGGAAGAATTAATTTTCCAACAACAGGAAAGCCTTTGCATCCATTTGCTTAGTTAAGCAGTACACTAGAAAATGCGTCATTGCTCAGATATAGTAACTATGTTAGCAATAGTCAAATTATTCTATGCCTAGATACTTAACTCTACGTAACATCTGATTTTACAAAAAAAATTAAAAGCGCGCATAAACATAGTTTTATGTTTGTAGCTCAAAATCAGGCTTCATTGTTGAATCCAATTTAAAAGGTATTAGTATTCTGCTTATTCTCATTCCGCGATTTCACTAACACCATTCAAAGGATGCACTTTACCAAAGGTTGGGAAAACATTAAAAACTGTGGTATTTTTGTGCTGCAGCTTTAAAAGAACACACCTCGGCATGATTCTGGTTCTCCAACTGGGACCTTCCCCATAAGCTAATGATGTGAGCAAACATGTCAAAGTCCCCTGCAATCCCCCGCCCACCTTTTTATTTTATATTTTATTTTACACATCCTCTTTCTGTCTAGATCAATTGTGAGATACCTCTAAACATTCTTCTCTCCAAACCTGTTACCCATCCTCTACTCCATATTACACATATACAAATAGGTTTCTGGCTGTACATACTGTACAATTGCATGTGCTCTGGATGTTATTGAATCCCATCTGTTTCACACAGTAACAAATATGGCAATTTCTATGCTCCTCAGGAGCATTAGCACATAAGTCCTCTTTTGTAGTTTAATTAGCAATAATCCCCATTTGGGGGAGATGAGACATTTCACTTCTCTGGTTATAACACTTTGGCCAGGGTAAGGAGGAGACCAAAAAACAAAAAAAATCCTACATTTAATCAGCACTGCAGCATGGAGAGAGACAAACACACACAGACACACAAAAGAAATCACAAAGTCAACTCACAGAATCTCCAAGTCACGCAGGGCTCTGAAGGCTCCATCTTCAATGCAGCTGATCTGGTTGTTGTCCAGTTGCCTGCAGGAAGGAAGGGAAAGTATGAAGGTTTGCTGGGTAACTAAGCTGCCTTAAAACACCGGGTTCCAGTCTTTCCTGTCACTGAGGTGTCCCTCCACCCCCTTGCAGTCTTTGCTCGTCCCCCAGGAGGAGGCTTGCTCATAGCCTGCCACGCTGCTCTGTCTCTTCTCACTGACTGTCTGAAAGAACTGCACAGAACAGCACACTGAAGCCTGTCAGGTCTCAGTAAATATTAATTGCGCTTTTTTTTTCTTTCTTTTTTTTTTTAAGGCAGAAGGGAGTAATTTCATTACATTAGGGCATCCAATCCATTATGAGCTTTTACCGTCATGTCACTGAAACAATTTCATTAAGCTAAAGGCCTGTAAATCATTGGAGGTCACTGCACTGCCCTCTGCGACCTCCCAGAATGCCTTTTTTTTTTTCTTTTACTGGAAGTTGCAGTCCTCTGTCCTGAAAGTACTAAATCTCAAGGCTTTATCTGCCCAAGAGCTGCAAGAGTGCACGGGGAATATACCAATTCTAAATTAGACTCAACTAATCTAATTTTATAGTCTTTTTATTATTCTAAGCACCAAATGTCTGTAGTGTTGGAGGCTTCTTTCTATTGTTACTGGTCCCATCTGGTTGGCCATTCTATTGAAAGATTTTTGACTAAATACAGATTCTGCCTAACTGTATCAGTGAGAGAAATCCATTGATAGAAAATATTCAAGAAATTGTGTGCATGCGTGCACACACACACAATTACCGTCTTAATAATATAGTACTTTGCTATGAAACAAGTGTAATTTAATACATCTAATATTGATTTTTCATATTTATTTTACCCAAATATGCATGTTGAAATATATTTTACAGTATTTGGGAACATTTGGGTACATATGCAAACGTGTGCATTTCAACTAGAAATTTTTTTTAATGCTCCCAGCGCTTGACTCAAAATGTACAATTTAAGGATTTAAGTCCCTATGTATCTGATAATTTACATTACACCACTGTAAAAAATCTGTATTATATGCTACTGTACAAACTATACATACATTTGAATACAGAACAGACATTGCAAAAGATGTGAATACACACCCCTTGTTCTGTGTGGTCCTTTGCCTAGACTACAAGGTTGGCGGGACTGTCTGTTCTGCATGTCTGTACAGTATCTAGCTGCGCACAACAGTGCTATGATCTTTTTGGGGTTTATAGGTGCAAATGCATATTATACAAAATTATTATAACAATGTACACATAATAGTGTACATATACACACTTGCACCGGTAGAGATATGATAATGTGGTGTGGTAGAAAAATCATCATCCTCTGTGCTTTGCACTGTATAGACATTTAAGAAACCATGCATTGCCCCAGCAACCTTCCAGTGAAAGTAGAAATAAACCATCGACTGGATATAATAATAACTATAATACAATAAAAAAGATAGTTAGCATCTTTTTAAGTAGAAAGTGTGTGTTAATTTACAGTTCGTAATGACTAACATTCATTTTAAACTTCATGAATCGCCACATAGGTACAAACTGAGCCTACTGATATAAATTATGCTGAGTATGTGTATATATATATAAACCCCAAGTGACATTTACCCAAGCTGATGTGGTCCTATCATAATGGACCAGGCTCAGTAAACTCCAAGCTTTTTATGATTTAAAGTGTATGAAAAATCATACTGATTATCAAGGCTACCAAACAGCTTACAAGCACAAACCCAGTTTAAGTTTCTCATAGAGCTCATAACTTAACAAAACATGCTGAATTCGGCAAATCTTTGAGCAGCATCCCTCATGCTGAAACAAAAGATGTAAAATCATCTAAATGGGATCTCACACACACACATGCACACACGCACTTTTGCATCTTTTGGGGGTAGAAGGAAGGAGTTGCTGAGAGGCTACTTTTTGGATCTTTATTTACTGGTGGTTTCTGAAATGTTAACACGTCACTTTACTGGAACAGTGTCTAAGTGATAATTTAGGTGTTAGGATTGCTGTAACAAGCATTTAAAATGGGGTAAAACACAAGATATCCGTTGTGTGTGTATATAAGAACTTTATATTGCAACTTGCTTCCTCATGTACATTATTCATCTAATTCACAGGTGCTTTGCATTTGATGTTAAAGAAAAAGCAAGAGCCAGAGATTAGGTGAACACGAGTACCACCTATTTCTTTCTTTTCAAACTCATTAGGTTGTGTAGCCTAGTTTTAATTGAGGTACAGTATTCTATCTACTTTTCTGTCAAATATGTTAAGATCTAAGTAAATAAGCCCAGAGTGATTAATATGCATATTCAACATCAGAAAGCCTTCTGTTAGTCATATAAGTACACGTAAACAGCATAAAGTTTCTTTTTTTTAGAATGCTGTTCTGTTGCTTGGATTTTATGGTAAAATGTATTTAGTAAATCATATATAGCTCTCTATGGGCCCAATCCTGCCAACACTAACTACCAAGCTTAATGCCTGAGGGGTCTATTAATCAACGGGCCCATTCACAGCAGTAAGGTAAGCACTACATGCTTCGCAGAGCTAGTACTGTATATTCATAGGATCGGGCCCCAAATTATTAAGCTTTCTAGATGGATCTCATTTTGCATTAGTTACACCCTGCCCTTTAGGACTAATTTCAGCTTCCTAACAAACTAAAGGAGCATGGTGTCTGAAAGACAGCCAGGGCAAGCATTTAGAGAATGCAACAGGGGGCCAGCGCCACCTGAGTTTTAGTCTTCGTTCTGTAAATGATTAAGGCCCCAATCCTGCAAACACTTATGCATGTGATTAATTTTAAGCATGCGAATTACCCCTCTGAAGACAATGGGATTAATCATCATCTTAAATTTAATCATGTGTTTGTTTGCAAGATTGGGGAAACAAATCCTATGCTGTGATACTCAAAATGGACAACTTGTGCTTTTAAAGCAAAAAATCAGGATCTGAGAAAAGCTATAGCATACACAGAAAAACTGAAGAGTCAGAGAGAAAAAAAAACAGAACGCAGGACTGCATTTCCCTGAGTTACATGTTGCCCCACAACTGTCTCCTCTTAGCACTTAGCTCCGAATGTAGTGTTCAAACATGCACATAAAAGAACTAAATATTCATTTGTCAGCTATTACTATCTTTCGGGTAAGTTTCAAAAATGGCATTCGTTTTATGTGACAGGTTTGAGTGTCAGCTTTCAGACGTTTGTTGAAGAGATTTTTCTCCTTGCTATTACCAAAATAATATAATTAAGGGAGGCTATATCTCTGATAGTTAGAGCAGAGGACAGGAGGACTGGTATTCTTCCACCGCTCACATGATATGTGATCTTTGGAAACTTGCTCTTTACCTGATTTTCTCCCCACCTATGAAATGAATACAACACTGACCCCATAGGGATGTTTTGAGGCTTATCTAACACTTGCAAAGTGGTCGAATTGCCTCTTATGAAAGGCACTATAAAATGTGCCCACTGCAACCTTTATGAAAGTGGGTCTTTGTATAGCTGGCTGGAGGAAAAGGGGATTTGCCCCTGTAGGAGCTCCCTTATAGCAAGTGGGGAGAAATGGGAAAGTTCATAGATATGGACAGGAAGGGCAGGAAGCAGATGGGGCCAGGTTAGGACAAGGTCACTGCATTGTCCTTCCTGCTGACTAGAAGAGTAGGGGGGTATTTATGACCCAAGCAACCTCCTTACCAGGACTTGGCTACCCACACATGTACTTGGCAAATGGGTTGTCTTTTGACCCACTGTGGGAATTATACTAATTGCCCTATTCTTTTCAGAGCTGAGAAGGAATTTTCCTCTTACCCCTGGATTGGCCGAAGCCAGATGTTTGTTTTTTTCACTTTCACCACAGCAGTTCTGTGACCTTGTGGGGTGGAGTAAGGGGATTAGGTAATACTGTCACAATTTACTACATAAAAGTTGTGGTGGATGTCCAACGCACGTACTTGGTATAGAAGGGATACAGTTATTGGACAAAATGGATTGAGAAAGGATTTGGAAGAAAGCATTCCTTAAGGAAGTTAAGTAAGAAGGGGTTGGGGATCCTACACCTCATCAGCAGGGAGTCAACCCCCTCCTTTTCCTGTCCCCCTTGAAGGGGCTAAGGAAGAGGGTTTGGGACTCCTAGCTCTTGTCAGCGGGAAGCTGACCCCCTTCTTCCTGAGCTGTACAATATGTTGCCTGGTACCCCTGGATATTATAAGTGAATACAGTTGCAGCCTAATTAAACCACATCCACGGCCTCCTGTCTTTCTTCCGCACAGATGGACAGATACAATGTATTCTTATGATTAATAATAAAGAATATGTTTGGATAAAATTAATCATTTGAACTACAAAAGAAAACAACAGACTAAGTAAACTGCATCTTTTCGCTCAGGCAGTAGCTGCTGGGGTATTACTGGAGCCTCTGAACAGCAGGCAGACTTACAATATGTATCATGTAGGCTGTGATAACTAGAAACAAAGGGGGCGGGGGGGCTTGAGGAAGGAGTGCCAGATTTAATTCTGAACCTCCAGGCTTTTGTCAGGTTAAGATGGATCCCTAACATTAACAGGAATTAAAGTGTTTGCTTAGGTTTAAATGGGGTAAACCCCTCGTGAATAATTTCATACATTAGACACTGGCCTTGGGTCTGTGGCTTTTGTCAGAAGTGTCTCTTGCTTTGACGTCAGCAAGCATAGGAAACCCTGGAACATATGTGTGATTAAATAGCTGCTCTGACTTCACCCAAGAGGCTCCAGGGAACTGAAACTTCTATGACAGGCAATTAGCTATTAGACAATAACAATAGCTACAGATAGATAACAAAAGAATTCAGAAAAAAAGAGTAAAATTGGATATCAAGGAAAAGATGTATTAGCTACTTAAGAAAAAGGTAACGTTTGAGACAGGAACACTTGAAGCTTGTAAGCTGTTGACTGAAGAAATGAAATATTCCCTTTTTAAATAAATCTGCTCTTGCAGATTATATATAAAGTCATAGAACTATAAGCAAGAAGGGGACAACTAGTCTATCCCTCTGCACTGAAGGAGGATTAATTATACCTAACATACACCATGCATATTATATGTATAATAATATGGTGTTATGTATAGGATAATTTCATGTCACCCATTTACTACTCAAGTGTTTTCAATAAGAAGCATAGAAAATATAAATTATAATTGACCAAGAAATTATGTGACTGATGGATAATTATTTGTCTTTAAAACTGGCATTTTACAATACAAAATTAAGATAAAACATCTTTCGTTAAAATTGAGAAACAATGCTGCACTCCTGTAACTATTAAATCCTTATATTTCAACTGTTATTTAGCCAAGAGATGGAGCTAAATTTTAGCGCCAAATCCCACGATACTGCAACACTTTGGCTCATATATTTGGATTTGCATATTATCTACCATAAGGTGAGCGTTAAATTTCAAATTTCATTATAAGAAAAACTAAGATTTCAAAATGCTGATTTCCCTTTGCCATTAAAAAAATCCTTTAATATTCAGAAATCTAAATTGATCATTTTGGTAATTATTCTGCAAACAACACTGTTCCTTTGTTCTATAATCAGATACCAAATGCAACAGAATTCACTACCTTTTTTGCAACTAACAAGCCTATGTACTGAAAGAGAAAGACAATGAAGCACTAAGTATGTTGAAACAACAAGCTAAATTCTCACTTTGTTTTGATATATTTTGTTTATTTGTAATATAGGAAAATATTTTTTAAATGTACAAACATTAGTCAGGACATTGTAGAATCCAAATGATCTATTCAAAAAACAGACAGAACACTAGTTTAATTAATGTCTTCACTTTGTATGTCCGGTCTGGAGACTAGTTAAAAATGTAAACATGAATCTGTTTTAACAAGGACTATCATGCGTACTTTGCAGTTATTCTCATTTAATACATTTGATTTCCTGTATTTTATATGACTATTTAGCATACATGTTTCCTAAGCGGAAGAACAGTTTTACATCCTAATAGCTGTTCATTTAAGAGAACTCCACACTAACACAAATGAACGTGGCAGAGTAATATCTCAGAAGTATGTCATGTGTTAGCAAATGAAAAAATATTTCACCCATCAGTGGGAAATGTCAACAACAAATTCATTTTCACATTAAAATATTTTACTGTGTGTTAGTCTGAGATTTTTTACGGACATTTAGTGGGAAGGTGCTTTGACTGTACCCTTTTTTAAAAAGACAACTGTCAAGGAATTTAGGCCCACAATTTAAGATTAATTAATCATCCCTCCAAAATACTCATTTTGACAGATGTGTTCATAGGCACTTTTTCTTAACACTCTAGAGGAAACAACTGTTTGGATGTATTTCACCTGCAGCGTATACACTCCGATAGTGCAGCACAAAGATAGTTCATAAGAACCAGAAACAGACTAGTCTACATTCGCTGTCCAAATCTAGAGTCTGATCCTGCAGATGCTTAAGCACATGAATAATTTGAAGAAAATTGGCCCAATACACACAAGTAAAATTTCTCACATGCCTCAGAATTGAAGGATTGGGCGTTTAGAGAGGTTTCATACATAAAGAAACTCCCCAGAGGGGGCCGGGAGGTACACATTTTCAATTCTTTCAGTTTCAATAATCAACAAGTGCATTAACAAAGATGACGGAATTTTAAAAACATTATTTTTAATCAATTTTAATTTTTCATACTTAATTTTACTCATCTTTGAAGAATTTCAACAAAATTAAAATCTTTGATGATAATATTTTTAAAATGTGTAGATTAAATAAATTGATGTTAACATTAAAATACAGGTTGAATGCGGTAAAAATGAGTCTATATGGGGGAAAGAGCTAAAGTGATTAGTCTGTAATCCACATTTGACATTTTGAGCCTTACTCCAGAATTGCATCTTTTTAGGACAATTATGGTTTGGAGACAGCAACATTCAAAGCACTATGCAGAAATAGCTCATTTGCATAGCATAACCGGTTAGATCTGATCAATTCTCAGTCCCATTCTGTGTTACCAAGGTTGTTAAGTAACAGACTAGGGGTTTTTTTGTTTTTGTTTTTTTTAATTATTCTGCAGATTATGAAGTTTAAAGTTACCAATATTTGCTCCCTCTGTAAATAAAATTACCTGGCTTTGTTATTTTGGGGGCAAGCAGCATTTTATATAAACATCACATCAATTTAAAGCAATACTTAATTAAAAAATTAAAACCTTCCTCCCCTCCCCCACATCCAACATCTCCTTTCAATTTCATGGTATTTACAACATCCTTATTTTACTGTCCCCGGTTACTGATGTAACAAATAGTGCATACCAAACACACAAATGGCTGTCTCCATAGCAATTGGGGCAGGTTTTGTGGTTTCCCTAGTTACTCCTGACTGATAACCATCTGCTGTTCTTCATTGCCATAGGCCCAACAGGAGGGGGGAGAAAGAAATCAGAAAGATAAAATCGGTGATTGTTAGATCATTTGAGAAGGTATCTGTTGTACAGTTTTTTAACCCCCCAAAAGGATTTGTACTTATTTGGGTTCCAATTCTGTCTTTTACTTTCAGTAGATGTGAAATAAGTACCTTTTGTAGAAGACGACTCTACTGCCAAGTTTCAGAGTGGTATCCGTGTTAGTCTGTATCAGCAAAAAGAACGAGGAGTACTTGTGGCACCTTAGAGACTAACAAATTTGTTTGAGCATAAGCTTTCCTGGGCTAAAGCCCACTTCATCAGATGCATGAAGTGGGCTTTAGCCCACGAATGCTTTTGTTCAAATAAATTTGTTAGTCTCTAAGGTGCCACAACTACTCCTCGTTCTATTGCCAAACTGGATCAAAGAGGGCATTATCCTGAGGGCAAGAATTTGCCAGTTTTTCACTGAATTGTTATATTTTACACCCACTTTAACACTTTTTTTTTTTTGAGCTAGAATCACAAGGGCTCTAAGGTTCCATTCACAAAACAGGAGGAGGAAGAGGTGGTGGTGCTCTTAGGCCCAATAGTCCAGTTATTTGGGTACTCACCTGAAATGTGGGAGGGAGACCAAGATTAAAATCCCTGCTCTGAAGCAGGAATTTTAACCCAGGTCTTCTCTGCTCTAAGGAGAGTGCCCTGACAACCAGTCCATAGGCTATTCTGGGGTGGAGCTCTCAATTTCTCCTGCTGAAGCCGGTCCACTCTGTATACGTAACGATTGGCAAAGCGATTTGAACTTGGGTCTCCCATCTGAGTGCCCTAACCACAATAGCTACAGAATCATTCTCAGTCACTCTCTCTCTCTGGCTCAATGACTATTGAAGTATTTTATACAAAATAGAATGGCTTCAACGGGAGAGTCTGAGAGACACACAACTCAGAATAGCCAATAGTCTGGTGGTTAAAGGCATTAGTTTAGGAGTGGGAAGATTTGAGTTCCAGTCCCTGCTCTAGGAAAGGGATTCAAACCCTAAACACTGGGCTATTGGATATAAAGGGATTGCTTTGTCTTCCTCCTCCTGTTTTATGAATCTAGCCCTTCATTTCCTTAGCTTTTATTCAAAAGAGGCTAACAATGCCCAGAAACTAAACATTTCATGTAAAAAACAAACAAAACATTTTGTTCGACCCAACATCCATCTGTCAACTTTTTGATTCACCAAAAATTCTGAAAAATGTAGCTTTTGGTTCCTGTTGAACCAAACTCCATCCTCCTACCCCCCGCAGCACTGCCAGAGAACCAAAAGTCAGTTCTTTGCCCATCTCTAGTCATGATGTAGCAAAGCAAGATTATTTAACAAGGGTGTTTGGCAGAAATTATATTAGTTCCATGTTTCATTGTTTGCTTTATTGTTTCTATATATATTTAAAAAAACATGTCTCTGAGGGAATACTAGGGTTTCTAACCCTATAAGAAGGCATGTATTCTCTGGAGGACTTGAAGGGAGATAGGATGGAGTGGTGATGATGAAGATGGGACATTTGACAAATCTTAACCACAAAGATAGCCTGTGAGCTCCCCAGGGGTCAGTCACACACACTCACTCATCTAAAAAATCAAGAGGAAGATGAAGCAGGTAGCAATCTTACTGCTGAATCTCTGGGCATTTGTCCACTCAAGTCACACCAGTTCAATTACTTAATATTTTTTGTATATTCCGTTCTACCACCTTGTAGTCAATATCCATTTAATTTTTATGGATGACTTGAGAACAAACCAAATGGGCCAAAGACAAATGAGAAGATTAAAAATGAGGGATACATAATACCAAAGTAATAATTGTTCCTAGTTAGTCCTTACATTATTGCACCAAAATCACCTGGACATTTAGATTTTACTTTAAATGGGAAAAAAAAGAAGAAAAGTTTGTGGATTGTTTTTAAATTAGAAACTGAAGATTCATGCTACGCTGAAAATATACTGAAGAATATCCAAGATGAGGGACAGCTAGTGTATTGACTACATCATCTTAGCAACATGCCACTGAATTATTAAACTGAAGCTTTGTATAATAAGCCCACTAGACTGTTTGTTGAGTTGCAAACTGGGATCAGCAGCCAACAAAAGTATTCCAGTAAGTGATTCTGGTTTACCAATACTCTATTTTTTTTCTTAAGTCCCAGTAGTGCCAAGGAGGGGTGAGGGAGTTTTAAATATCTCAGTGCATCCCTTTTGATACATATTTCCTGTATACCCCAAAACTACTGCCCAAATAATAATGATTTGACTTGAATCACAGTGGCATTTGTAATGAAGACTATAAATTTCAAGCTGATGCTTTAGCCTTAAATCATGCTATTATGACTAGGAATAGCCGAGGTTTCCCCAGTATGGATCATTCTTAGCATAGGCCTCGTCCTCATAGGCTTTCCTCAGAGGCTGCACAGGGCAATTTCAGGAAAGGTGTGGGGGCTGGGGTTCAGACGATCAGGTGCTGCATATGACTGGAGCCAGCTCAGAGCACCAACAGAATGCAGCTATCTGTTAATATGCTGACATGGCAAAAGTGACTCTGCCCTTGCGGCACTGAGGTTAGGTTATTCTAATGAGCTTGATTGTGGGTCACTGAAAAATTAAGTAGTGCACAATAAGCCTCTCTTGATTGCTCTAAGAGAGTGAGTATGGGGACACAAAGTCTTCTGTTTTACTATTGCTTTATTCTTTTCTCTGTCTGTCTCAGTATGAAGAGAGTTGAAGAATTGGGTTTGCTTATTTAAATGCCCTGGGTCCCAGATATAAGGTCCCTCACCAAAGGCTCTTAAGCAAAGTATGCAGTCATGGGACAAGAGGGAAGATCCTCTCGTGGATCAGTAACTGGTTAAAAGACAGGAAATAAAGGGTAAGAATAAATGGCAGTTTTCAAAATAGAGATAGGCAGATAGCGCTGTCCCCCAGGGTTCTGTACTGGAACCAGTGCTGTTCAACATATTCATAAACGATCTTGAAAAAAGAGGTCAACAGTGAAGTGGCAAAATTTGCAGATGATACAAAATTACTCAAGAGATCTCACAAAACTGGGTGACTGGGCAAAATAATGTCAGATGAAATTCAATGCTGATAAATGCAAAGTAATGCACATTGGAAAACATAATCCCAACTATACATACAAAATGATGGGGCCTGAATTAGCTGTTACCACTCAAGAGAGACATCTTGGAGTCATTATGGATAGTTCTCTAAAAACATCCACTCAATGTGCAGCAGCAGTCAAAAAAACTAACAGAATGTTAGGATCCATTAGGAAAGGAATAGATAATGAGACAGAAAATATCATAATGACTCTATATAAATGCATGGTATGCCCACATCTTGAATATTGCATGCAGATCTGCATCTCAAAAAAGATATATTAGAATTGGAAAAGGTTCGGAGAAGGGCAACAAAAATGATTACAGGTATGGAACAGCCACAGTATAAGGAGAGATTAAAAAGACTGGGACTTTTCAGCATGGAAAGGAGATGACTAAAAGGGGATATGGTAGAGGTCTATAAAATCTTGACTGGTGTGGAAAAAGTGAACACGGAAATGTTATTTACTTCTTCACATAACACAAGAATTAGGGGTCACCCAATGAAATTAACAGGCAGGAGATTTAAAACAAACCAAAGGAAGTACTTCATACAAAGCACAGTCAACCTGTGGAACTCTTTGCCAGGGGATGTTGTAAAAGCCAAAACTATAACAGGGTTCAAAAAATAATTAGTTTAGTTCATGGAGGATAGATCTGTCAACAGGTATTAGCCAGGATGGTCAGGCATGCAATCCCAAGATCTGAGTGTTCCTAGCCTCTGTTTTCCAGAAGCTGGGAGTGGACAACAGGGGATGGATCACTCCATGATTGCCTATTTGTTCACTTCCTCAGAAGCACTGGAATTGGCCACTGTTGGAAGACAGGGTACCAGGCTAGATGGATAATTGGTAATGGCTCGGCAGGCAGCAATGTGTGAGTGGCTAAAAATTGCACACACACCGTAATTTGTCTTCTCCAGACACGCGCCAGTCCAACATTCTTGTTTGCCTCATGAACTTATGTCTTGTCTTTTAGACGGTTAGCAATTTGGAGCATTTTCTGCATGTCTGTGTCGTGTCTTACTCAATAGAGCCCTGACTTGGTTGGCCTTTGGGTACTTCTGCAATATAAATGGGAAGCAACAATGTTGTTTAGAAATGCCCATTGTCTAGTAATCATGGCAAATAACTTGATGTATACAATACTGTTAGGTTTCAGAGTAACAGCCGTGTCAGTATGCATCCGATGAAGTGAGCTGTAGCTCACGAAAGCTTATGCTCAAATAAATTGGTTAGTCTCTAAGGTGCCACAAGTACTCCTTTTCTTTTCACAATACTGTTAGAAGCCCAGCCATTCTGATAAGATGTGAAATTGAAGACATTCTACTACAAGTGAAGACAACTGGTTACCCAGTTGAAGATCTCATTTCACTATTCTAAAAGAGCAAGTGTTCTGTTGTTCACTGCTGTATGTATAGTACTACTGAGTGTGTAATACTTGCAAGATTTACCTAAGGTGTTATTGCAATACCTATAACTGTATCTAGCAAACCAAGTTGTAAAAAGATGCAGGATATTTAGTGAACAAGAGGTTCTAGATAAAACCAAATTGCATTTTATTGTCTATACGCTTCCTTTTTTAGGATGAAAAATGAATGTATATATAAAAAAAGAAGTAAAGAGAAAACCCAGAAGAGGGGAAAAAGGCAATTAGATAATTGTTGGTTTGGGAAATATGAACTTTTTTTGTAATATGTCAGAAGTAATTCTGCTGTTGGTGGTTATCTTTGGGTCCCACTGAATTTAACTGGCTTTATATGTGTTGTATAGAACCCAGATACTCGATGGGTGCTTTAGAAATGTACACTGAAAATTAAATTAGATTGTACAAAGACTGATATCAAAGACTAAATGCTCCTTTAGTATTCAGTGAAAATTCATTTCATTTGTGTAACATTTACTAAATAAGCTACCACATAGATTTAGTTTTACAAACATTTTGTAACCAATATTTTTACTTGATATTAATCTGTCTCTTTCTGATATATCAAGATCACAGTACAGGTACTGAATTTTTGTTAGCAGATCACTGACCTTGTGAGCAGCACTCTACTGAATCTCTCTACCACAAGCATGTCCAGGTGGTAAAAGTGCACACAACATTTGTGACGAATCTTGCACATATTCTTTCTTTCCCCCTAAATTAAATTGTGTGACCATTTCACTTAATTCAAAATATCAAATGGCATATGTCTATCATAGGTACTTATCTGACAGGCTTCACCATAGTATTTGACAGGTTTCAGAGTATCAGCAGTGTTAGTCTGTATTTGCAAAAAGAAAAGGAGTACTTGCAGCACCTTAGAGACTAACAAATTTATTTGAGCATAAGCATCCAATGAAGTGAGCTTAAGCTTACGCTCAAATAAATTGGTTAGTCTCTAAGGTGTCGCAAGTATTCCTTTTCTTTTTTTATAGTATTTGAGTCTCTCACAATCTTTCATGTATTTATCGGTCCAACTTGCAAGATACCCAGCTAATAGCAGGATGAGGTTGTCTAAGACCTCAGGAATTCAACACACCTCTTCCATCTCCAGAATATCTACATTATTTTTTTTAATTAAAAAAACTTCTGATGTCAAGTGTTAGCCCAGAGTGAAGGAAACTAGAGATTTTACAATGGAAAAGCAGAAAACCTAAGAATGATGATACGATGGAGCAGTATTGATAATGTAAGCATCACTGCACAGTACAGTTATAAAGATAAAAGGAGAAAATTGTACACGATATTACAGTACTAAGATTTTTATTGAAGCAACATATCTCTAATTAAAAGTAATAATATCAGGAAGCAATATTGCTACCTGATATCATCATGTAAGCCTAGTTCTTGTGTCGGATTTAAAGCAGTCAAACAGATACTAATGCACTTCATTCAGCTTTCCTTCTGGATCTCTTTTACTTTTGAGAGATTAGTTGATACAGCTCTGGATACAGATCTCAGCTCTGGATCTGAAACATCATAGTTTAGAAATCTAGATACAAAGGGGCAACCATAATCTCAAAGACTGCATCTGTTACCAAAAACAAACCATGTGTCAGTTCCAGGTGCGTTTATTCCCTCCGTTTTGCAGAGGGACACACTTCTAATAAGACAGTTAGAAAGAAAGGGGAAGCATTTCTAATTAGGGGGATGGTGAAAGAATTATCCCTTACAGAAGGTGATAGAATGTTTGAAAAAGCAAACAAACCCACTCTCTCCAAATATAAAATAATTTTACTCCTGAATGACAATTAAGGATTTAGACAGATGTGGTCTATTTTTGTGAGACATGTGGCTAAATTAATTTTAACTTAAATACACACTTTTTAAACAGGAGATATTGAAGATATAGGTTTACGTTCAGATATTGCTTTCTATAATAGGAATTAATATTTTTTCTGTGGAATTTGTGGCAGTTTTATTTTGTTAATGAAGTAATTTTAAAAAGTAAAACCCTCAGGCCCTCTTAGGCAACTTTTTTGGCAAATGTAAACAGCCATATATCTAACCTGACCATCCATATTAATTATTAACCATTAACTAATTATTCAAAGGGCTTCATGAAACTGAAGTTATCGGCTAAGAAGTTGAAATGTAGCACACACAGTCGTACTCAATCTGCAAAGTAAGACTTTCAACCATTCTTTCTTGCTTCCAAATTCCTTTATACAGATTTTCTTCATCAATATATCCATTAAAGAGACTACTGCTTTTCTCCCCACCAACCAAGTAATCAATATTAAGTCCAACACAAACACTTGTTCGACTGTATTAGCTGCCATTCCCCAACAGGTTCAGGTAGCAGCTTGGGTCAGAACAGCCCTGTCAATAATCTTAGCTATTATAACCCAACTTCAAAACATCTGAATCATAATAAAAGGAAGAAAGCACTTTCATAAAATAAACAGAGACAAAGTCTGTCCCAAAATGGTCTTTTAATCTTTTTTATCTTAGTCTTGCTACTAAAACAACAACCCTTTTGTAAGTATGTAATGAAGATACCTGTGCAATCTTGGCTTGACAGTACATTTCTCCAGCCCTTATCTTCGCCAATCTAATTCAGAATGCCTAAATTATTGACAACAGGATTTTGCTGCTTAACCCCTTCAGTGCCTAAAGGTTAACACCTAGTTAAGCTCAATGGTTACTTAAGAGAAAACATATAACCAACACCCTTAAAAAGCAATGTGAGTTAGTGGTAGCAAGCAAAAGGCTTGGAAAGCAGTCTGTTCAACTATATTTTAAATCACTTTGGCTCATTGTATTATCTTGGGCAAATCACTTGGCCTCCCTGCAACCGTCATCCCAACTGTAAGGAAGGTTTTAAAAGCAGGATCTAACCAAAAACCCATGCTGCATCTAAGCTATGCTTCTCTGTGTAAAACCATACAAAATAAGGCAGACACAAGGGTTGACACAAGTGCAAAATCTTGGGTGGCATGAACAAGGGGTCATGCAACAAACAGAGACAAGAATTCATCCTTATTTCAAAAGCTAGCTTTCACATGTCAGAAACAGCAGTTTCCTATTCCAAGCCATGATAACAGAAGTTCAATATTATGAAGTTATGTTGGTGAGTGGCTGGGGTATGGAGAATCATTTATCAGACATCTGGGATTATGACGGAGATGGCTTATACAAACTTCCCAGGTTTCAGAGTAACAGCCGTGTTAGTCTGTATTCGCAAAAAGAAAAGGAGTACTTGTGGCACCTTAGAGACTAACCAATTTATTTGAGCATGAGCTTTCGTGAGCTACAGCTCACTTCATCGGATGCATGCCGTGGAAACTGTAGCAGACTTCATATATACACAGAGAATATGAAAAAATACCTCCTCCCACCCCACTGTCCAGCTGGTAATAGCTTATCTAAAGTGATCATCAGGTGGGCCATTTCCAGCACAAATCCAGGTTTTCTCACCCTCCACCCCCCCACACAAATTCACTCTCCTGCTGGTGATAGCCCATCCAAAGTGACAACTCTTTACACAATGTGCATGATAATAAAGTTGGGCCATTTCCTGCACAAATCCAGGTTCTCTCACCCCCTCACCCCCCTCCCAAAAACCACACACACAAACTCACTATCCTGCTGGTAATAGCTCATCCAAAGTGACCATTCTCCCTACAATGTGCATAATTAAGGTGGGCCATTTCCAGCACAAATCCAGGTTTTCTCACATCCCCCCCCCACCCCCGTACACACACAAACTCACTCTCCTGCTGGTAATAGCTCTCCAAGTTTAAATCCAAGTTAAACCAGAACATCTGGGGGCGGGGGGTAGGAAAAAACAAGAGGAAATAGGCTACCTTGCATAATGACTTAGCCACTCCCAGACTCTGTTTAAGCCTAAATTAATAGTATCCAATTTGCAAATGAATTCCAATTCAGCAGTTTCTCGATGGAGTCTGGATTTGAAGTTTTTTTGTTTTAAGATAGCGACCTTCATGTCTGTGATTGCGTGATTGTGATTAAATTCCAGGTTTCAGAGTAACAGCCGTGTTAGTCTGTATTCGCAAAAAGAAAAGGAGTACTTGTGTCACCTTAGAGACTAACCAATTTATTTGAGCATAAGCTTTCGTGAGCTACAGCTCACTTAATCCGATGAATACAGTATGCATCTGATGAAGTGAGCTGTAGTTCACGAAAGCTTATGCTCAAATAAATTGGTTAGTCTCTAAGGTGCCACAAGTACTCCTTTTCTTTTTTTTACATGCAATACGGTATTATTACATTTTGATGCTTTAATATTCTCAGCTTTAACTGGCTGGCTATTTAGAACAAAAATTGCACAAGTAAGTTACCCAAGTCATTTTAAGAAGATTAGTGTGCTAAAAAAATGAAAATGAAAATGAAAACAACAACAAAAACACTTCACTTTGTCTACTAGGATACTAAAAAAAATAAATATTCTATTTAATGAGTATTACACTCTGTAAACCTTGAACTCAAAATTATCATTGGATCATTGTACTAATATTTGCGGCTTTTGAAAACTAACTTTAAACGACACTCTCTCAGATTAAAAAAATACATCACAAAATACTGGATCAAGGATCACATTCACAGAGGAACCAAATTCTACCATCTGTTACACATGTGCATCCCTATTGACGTTAATGGGACTAGAAGGGGGCAATGAGAAAAGCAAAATTTGGTCCCACAGGCTCTTACTAGCGAAAAGGTGAGGAATATTTTGTTGTGGAAATAAACTGTGTAAAATTAATTTCTTTCTATTGCTCTCAGAAGGGCACATTCTAGTGTCCCCTCTGAATGCTACTAGATCACATTTTTGCGCCATGTTCTAGTCTAACACTGAAGAGTTTTTATCCTCTGTGTCCCATTTATTTCACAGCAACTTGCTCCCAGATTTCCACCTATCTAACCTACCCCTCAGTATTTCTATTAACCACATCACTGATATCTAAGTGCCAGAGGATTCCTGCTGTGGTTGCCTTAGATTTTGTCACTCCATTTTAATTTAACTAGAGACAGACCATTCCTGACACAAGCACAATACCTACTCTTATAAGAACTTCCTGAGATCATTAATGTCCCTGCGCAGTCTATGGGACCTGAGTTTGCTTTGATATCAGAAGCAATCTGTTACTGCTCCTCCCACATTGCTGTACAATAGCTTTTAAAAGCAAACAGACAGTGTCCCTTGTTGTATTAATATAATACAGTGTACATATAAGAGCAATAAATGATGAAAAGTTAACAAGAAGGATTAAGGCATTTAAGTTTCATACTTTCTTGTCTTATTAAAATAGTTTCATTCCAAGGAATAGCAACCTTGTCTTAAAGACACATGAAAATGGCTCAGTTTTCCTACAGCCACAGAATAAAAAGGATGGCAAATCTATGCAACAGTAGACTGATAGCTGTGAAATCAAGAACGTATATTTTCATTTCTGTGTACAAATATGGGTAAGAAACTATACCAACTTTATATGAGGTTCTCTCCTTGCAGACAGTGCTGGAACCATGTTTACATTTCCAAGTGGCCTAGAAATCATAGCATAACCTTTGCCTTTTGGACACCAATCTATGGTTTTATGGATAAAGCATAGGAATGGGAGTCAGAAGAGAGACAGTCTTTCTATTTCCAGCTCTTGACATAGGATCTCTTTCTGATATTGAGCAAGGCATTTACTGTCTTGGTGAAGTGTGAATATTACTGCTTACTGTTTCGAAATTGTCAGGTTAAATCCATTAAGGTTTTTAAAGCACTTTTAGATTTTCAGATAAATTATTATTAAATTATATTGTATTGCCCTTGAAAAGGCTGTCTTCCAATATATTATTTTAGTGCCCAGAAAGTGGTCTGTGTCTTAAAAAGTGGTATAAATGCATGAATAATGCTGACTATTTGCAAAATTCAATTTCAAAAGTTAATACCATTGAAACAGTGCAACAACTTGGCTGCTCAGAGACCACAGTATCAATATCTAGATATTACATTCCATCTTCAAAACTTTGATTAAGTAATACCTAAGTACTTCTTTATGGTTCCCTTATGATATAGGCACGATATCCATATACAGATAGGAAAGCTGGGGCAGTGAAGGAAGTCACAGAGCAAGTCAGAATCAGATCCAATATTAAAACTAAGGAATTCATCCTATCCTCTAACCAACAAACTGCAGCTCTCTGAGATTAAACAAACCAACAAACTTCTAAGGGCTTGTCTACACTTACTGGGGGATTGACGAGCAGCGATTGATGCATCAGCGGTCAATTTAGCGGGTCTAGTGAAGACCCACTAAATCGAGGGCAGATTGCTCTCCCGTCAACTCCTGTACTCCATTGAATTGAGAAGAGTAGTCGGAGTCGATGGAAGAGGGTCTCCCATTGACATCATGTAGTGTGGACTCCGCGGGAAGTAGATCTAAGCTACTTCGATTTGAGTTACGCTATTCACATAACTCAAATTGAGTAGCTTAGATCGAATTTCCCTGTAGTGTAGACAAGGTCTTCGTTTTCTTACCTGAGTCAGACGTGGGTTTGGCTTTTTATTTTTTTTTATTATTATTATTTTTTTTTAACTAATCCCTGCATTATAGGACCGGGTGAAGCAGAGAAAAATAAACAAACAGGCCTATCACTTAACTTGGTTCAAGTGGATAGGTCAAATACAGGCATACTTATTCTGACAGCGCCGGCGGGCAATATTTATAACCCCATTATTCATGGGGGCTGTGCTGAAATTATATTGCTATGCTGTTTTGGCTAAGAGAGTATGCACTGACCCTGCTATGCCCAGCACAGCACCAGAATAATTCTGTGCAAAAGGTTTGCATTAAATGTAATGAAGCAAATGACAAAAATCAATAAACCAGGAACGGTGTGGCTATCATAAAAATGATGTAAATTCAGAGTTCAGGGTGGTTATGAAGCTATTTAGAATTGTAATTAAAACCAGCACCATTTTTTTCCCAGGATAAAAACCCCTTTGACAACCACAAATGAATGCTACAGGAAATTTTCAACAAATATATTCAAAAATAATGTATGGCACAAAGATGGCATAAATTATCTAAGGATAACCTGTAAATGTCGACTTCTGATCAAGTTTAAGAGTACAAAATACAGGGAATTTGATTTTACATAAGATTTTTCAAGTGACTCTGTCTTCCATTTTAATTAAGTTTTATATTAAAAGGGAACTATGGATGCAATATATCCCATTTTAAATGAATTGTACTTCTGAAGGTTTCAGAGTGCTAGCCGTGTTATTCTGTATCTGCAAAAACAATGAGGAGTCCTTGTGGCACCTTAGAGACTAACAAATTTATTTGAGCATAAGAAGTGGGTTCTAGCCCATGG
Organism: Lepidochelys kempii; assembly: GCF_965140285.1. NCBI lineage: Eukaryota > Metazoa > Chordata > Testudines > Cheloniidae > Lepidochelys > Lepidochelys kempii. The sequence continues at coordinate 30,069,337 of NC_136387.1, forward strand.
AAGCATCAGATGCATGGAGTGGAAAATATAAGAGCAGGTATAAATACACGAAAAGATGTGAGTTGCCTTATCAATCCAGGAACTAAACCCTGCAACAAACTCCGGTGCCAACTCTGTCCACATATCTATTCAAAGGAAACCATCATAGGACCTAACCACATCAGCAACACCATCAGGGGCTCGTTCACCTGCATATCTTCCAATGTGATATATGCCATCATGTGCCAGCAATGCCCTTCTGCTACGTACATTGGCCAAACCGGATAGTCTCTACACAAAAGAATAAATGGACACAAATCTGACATCAGGAACCATAACATTCAAAAACCAGTCGGAGAACACTTCAATCTCCCTGGTCACTCAATAACTGACTTAAAAGTGGGAATTCTTCCACAAAAAAAACTTGAAAAACATACTCCAAGGTGAAACTGCAGAACTGGAATTAATTTACAAACTGGACACCATCAGATTAGGCCTGAATAAAGACTGGGAGTGGTTGGGTCATTACAAAACCTAATTTCCCCAATCTAATCTCCCCTTACTGTTACTCACACCTTCTTGTCAACTGTCTGAAATGAGCCACTCTCATTACTACTTCAAAAGTTATTTTTCCTCCTTTGGTATCCTGCTGTTAATTGATTGTCTCATTAGACTGACCTCACACTTGGTAAGGCAACTCACATCTTTTCCTGTATTTATACCTCCTCCTGTATTTTCCACTTCATGCATCTGATGAAGTGGGTTCTAGCCCACGAAAGCTTATGCCCAAATAAATTTGTTAGTCTCTAAGGTGCCACAAGGACTCCTCGTTTTTGTACTTTTGAAGTTATTCTCTGTCCAAGAGACTTTTTGAAGACTATTAACATTGCAATGAGAGGACCAAACCTGCCATTCATTACACTCCACTCATATCTCACTGATGCGGTGTTTAGCCAATCCTAACATGCAAGATAGTATTTTATACCATATCTATACTGTATTTAAACAAAGTAAACACTGAGCATATGCGTGATCCTTGCCAAAATTAGTAGCTCCATTGACTAACATTTCTTTGACACTCGCCCATTCACCAGATTCAAGCTTAGCAGACAAGAGATGAGCAGGTGTTAACAGATGTGTTGACTACTTATTTGGGTGAGTTAACATCACTAACAACTAGGGTTGCCAACCTTCCAGGATTGTCCTGGAGTCTCCAAGTATTAAAGAGCAAATCTTTAATTAAAGATTATGTCATTTGATGAAACCGCCAGGAATATGTCCAACCAAAGTTGGCAACCCTATGCAACACCTGAACACTACCCCAAACCTGTTCCTCTCATGCATAATGCATGAGTTACTCAGGAGTTCAAGTTGGAGGGAGTGCATAAATAACCTGCAAATACTGACAGCATACTCCTATAGCATACATACTTCCTACCAATCAGCAACTCTCGACATTTTTAGTTGCAAAGTATCCCACAATTCAAATGGCTCTCAATGTCAAACTGGGAATGTGCAGCATGTGACTTCGTTTAAAAATTCATACCAAAGTGACATTTAGGAAAGTTCACTACATACATGTTAAAATAAAAGGATTCTCATACCTAGTTTTTAATTGTTATTTCCAGTTCAATAAATTGGATAAAATCCAATATAAACTCAAAAATAACATTTAAATTTGAGATTCTCTCATTCAAATACAAACCTTTTACAATGCCCTCAGCTGATGCAAACTGGTCATATCACAATGCTGCAGATGCACTGCTTGTGAAGGGTACTGTCCATGCCATTCTTCAACACACCCCTTGCTGGGAAACTCAGCAGGCTGCATTAATGATACCTTCAGAAAACAACATTCTCGGGCCCTCTTAAACAGGCAAGACGAGAGTAAATTGTGCAAAATGAAGAGAGTAGATCACGGCAGGATAAGATTTAAGGTAGAAGGAGAGGACAACTTGGGCCACATGATATTAATTTCTTGGCACAAGGCCTTCCTACCCTATCAATAGGATTTCACCCTGTGAATCAAGGACATTAGAGTCCATTTAAAGAAGTTTGAGAACCTTTAAAAAAATGCCAATATTTGTCCGTAGTTAAACAATCAGGAAAAAATGAAAATTCATGGGAAGCCAAAAATATGACTATTGAAACACTGTATACATTAGAGCAAGGGTGGGCAAACTTTTTGGTTTGAGGGCCACATCGGGGTTCCAAAACTGTATAGATGGCTGGGTAGGGAAAGCTGTGCCTCCCCAAACAGCCTGTCCCCCACCCCCATCTGGCTCCTCCCACTTCCTGCCCCCCGACTGCCCCCCTCAGAACCCCCGACCCATCCAACCCTCCTGCTCTTGCCCCCTCCCGGGAGCCCCCACCCCTAATTGCCCCCCCGGGATCCCACCCCCATCCGACCCCCACTGCTCCCTGTTTTCTGACTGCCCCTACCCCTTCCACACCCCCGCCCCCTGACAGGACCCCCGAGACTCCCACGCCTATCCAGCCGCCCCCTGCTCCCTGTCCCCTGACTGCCCCCAGGACCTCCCTACCCCTTATCCAACCCCTACCCACCCACAGCTCAAAGCACCAGGACTGGCAGCCATAAGTAGTACACGTAAGTAGCACATTCCTACGGGGAGCAATTTAATACACTACACCAGTGACTCATGCAGCTGCGCTGCCCGACAGGAGCTCACAGCCCTGCCGCCAAAAGCGTTGGCGGCACGGCAAGCTGAGGCTGCAGGGGAGGGGCCGGGGGCTAGCCTCCCCAGCCGGGAGCTCAAGGGCCAGGCAGGACAGTCCCATGGGCCGGATGTGGCCTACGGGCTTTAGTTTGCCCACCTCTGCATTAGAGGTATAAAATAAAAACCATTAAAATTTAATCATATTATAAATGAGCCTTGTTGCAGTGGCATAGGGCTTAGATTTCATAAAAATCTAACAATAATTAAATATCTGTAATTTTTTAGTGAATCTAAATATTAAAGATTTTTAAAAACATGAAAAGGCCATTTTTTAAGGCTGAGATATAGGCTGAACTAACATATACTGTTATTTTATTTATTTGTATTTTGCAGGTTGAATACTTCTAAATAGACATAGGAGATATTTCAGCTTTATCTAGTTGACATTTTATGCAGCAGAGGGGAACTAAGACCAGCTCTGCAGTAGGGAAATTCATTTTCCAAGGGTCACAGGTTTGGTTTCTAATGATTTATTGTTGAAAAATCCCTCATGGCTGGTCAAGCCTACTGCTATGGACAGCCACAGAATACAAATACTTCCTCTAATGCAAATGGATATTAGAAGCCAAATTAATTAATATGGATATGCTTATGTAAATTTCAGTGATATCATTCAGTTACACACAGATAATCACAGGAAAAGGTTCATATCAGGGATGGATGTACTTGAAAGGTTTAATATTTTTCACAAGTGCTAGTCAACTGATGTTCTATTTAGGAGAAAGAACATGGAAGACAAGATCACAAAAAGCAGAATGTGTGTAATAAATGAAAGCAGTGATAGGCTAAGCAAGCAACTAAAGGAGGCATGGATAAAAAAGGATGATGTCATAGTCCCCAAACTTCATGTAAGGCTACTTGGAATTCTTCCATGTCTCACATATATCCCCTATATCCTTAATACTCCCCAAGTAGTTCACATTTCTTATAGATCTTCCTGCTGCTCTAAAAAACCAGCATTTCTTTTAAAAATATTCCCTTTAAAATATGGCCAGGGGCAATCTTTGCATTTAAGACCAAACTCTTTAGCTTCCTTGGGGGGCGGGGTACTGTCATGCACATGATAGGTGTTTGTCCAACCTGTTTTTTAAAACCTCCTATGATGGTGATTCCACAATCTCCCTTGGAAACCTATTCCAGAGTTTAACTACCCTTATAGTTAGGCAGTTTTTTCCTGATATCTAGCCTAAATTTCCCTTGCTGCAGATTAAGCCCATTACTTCTGGTCTTACTTTCAGTGGGCATGGAAAACAGTTGATCCCCATCTTCTTCATAATAGCCCTTAATATATCTGAAATCTTACCAGTCTCACCCCCTGCCCTCGAGTCTTTTTTTCTCAAGACTAAACATGCCCAGTTTTTTAACCTTTCCTCATATATCAGGGTTTCTTAACCTGTCCTCAATTTTGTTGCTTGTCTCTGGACCTTCTCCAATTTGACCACGTCCTAAAGTGTGGTACCCAGAATTGGACACAGTACTTCAGCTCAGGCCTCACCAGGGCCAAACAGACCAGGACAATTACCTCCTGTGTCTTACATAAAACACTCCTGTTAATACACCACAGAATAATATTATCCTTGTGTGCAATTACATCACATTGTTGACTCATATTCAATTTGTGATCTGCTATAACCCCCCAGATCCTTTTCAGCAGTACTAGCATAGAAGGGGGAATAACTGACATTTGATTTTTTCTTCCTAAGTGAAGTATTTTATTGATTTTCTTCTTGCTGATTTGAGACCAATTCTCTAATTTGTCAGGATAGTTTTGAATTCTAATCCTGTCTTCCAAAGTGCTCACAACCCCTCCCAGCTTGATGTCATCCACAAATTTAATAAGCATATTCTACATTCCATTATCCAAGCCATTAATAAAAATATTAAATAGTACCAGACCCAGGACTGACCCCTGTGCAACCCCACTAGATAAACTGGGAGGGTCTGACAACGGAGCATTGATAACTACTCTTTGAATATGGGTTTTTAATCAGATGTGTACCCACTTTATAGCAATTTTATCTAGACCATATTTCCCTAATTTGCTAATGAGAATGTCATGTGGGCTATGTCAAAAGCTTTATGAAAAACAAGATATATCACCATCTACAGGTCTCCCACTACCCACTCGGCTTGTAAACCTGGTAAAGAAGGAAAAGAGATTGGTTTGGCAAGATTTGTTCTTGACAAATCCATACTGGCTATTTCTTATAAACCTATTATCCTCCAGGTGCTGACAAAATTATTGTTTAATAATGTGTTCTGGAATCTTTCCAGGTATTGAAGTTAGGCTGGCAGGTCTATAGTTTCCCAGGTCCACTTTGTTCCCCCTCTTAAAGATACATATTATGTTTGCCCTTCTCCAGGCTTCTGGTACCTCACCCGTCCTCCAGCAGCCCTCTAAAACAACTGCTAATGGTTCCACGATTGCTTAAGTACCCTAGGATGAATTTCATCAGGCCCTACCGACTTGAATACATCTAGCTCTTCTAAATATTCTTTAGCCTGTCCTTTCCCTATTTTGGTTTGCGTTCCTTCTCCCTTGTTATGGAATCATAAAATATCAGGGTTGGAAGGGACCTCAGGAGGTCATCTAGTCCAACCCCCTGCTCAAAGCAGGATCAATCCCCAATTTTTGCCCCAAATGGCCCCCTCAAGGATTGAACTCACAACCTTGGGTTTAGCAGGCCAATGCTCAAACCACTGAGCTATCCCTCACCCTCCAAAATCAGTTTCAGGGAAATTATATGGAGCTTAGCATGGCATGCAGATATCATTGTTGTCAAATATTAATTGTGTTGATTCACCATTGACCTTTTTAACGAAGAATGAAGCAAAACAGGCATTAAACACCCCAGGCTTTTTGATGTCATTAGTTATTAGCTCTCTTTCCTCACTAATAGAGGACCTACACTTTCCTTCATATTTCTCATTCTCCTTATGTATTTATAGAACCATGTCTTATTAGCTTTTCTGTCTGTTGCCAGGTTAACTCATATTCTGTTTTAGCCTTTCTGATTTTTTCCCTACATGCTTGTGCTATTCTTTTGTACTCCTCCTTAGCAATTTGTCCATGTTTCCACTTTTCGTAGGATTCCTTTTTGATTTCCAGCCATTGAAGAGCTCCTTATGGAACCATATTGGCCTCTTACTATTCTTCCTATCTTTTCTTTACATTGGAATAGTTGGCAGTTGTGCATTTATATGTCTCCTTGAGAAACAGCCAGCTCTCTTGAACATCTTTTTCTTTCTATTTTCTTCCCAGGGGCCTTATCAATTCTATGGGTTTGTTAAAGTCTGCTTTTTTTTTTTAACTCCAAGTCTAAAATGGCTGTCTGCCCGGTTAATTTATCCACTTTCTGAAACAAAAAAAAAATGTCCCAATAAATTCCAAGAACTTATTGGAAATTTTGGTCAGATTTGGCAACCTTCAGGTCATGCCACAAGGCATTTTTCTCCAGGCTTTTTTCTTGGTCAGTGAGAAGTGCCACATGCCAAGATAGCTCCAAGTAATGCAGCCTTCATCAAGTCCCAAGGCTAGAATTTAGCACACAGTCACAAGTTAGTGGGCGTCACTGTGGTTTATACACAGTATTTTAAATTCAGAATCTCAGGGATAAAAAACACTCAGGAAATAATGCACTAATATCTCAGGTGCTATTTTCTGAGTGGGTAATTGGGTAGGAGAGGTGTTTAAGGGCACGGGAAGGTGATAAATATGTGTTTGTGGCACTGCCAGCTGTCCTCTATGTGGAATAGGAAGCCAGAGTTTAAGTTGTTTCTCAAGCTTGCAAGTGTACACAATATAGTGTCACAGTAAAGATGGAAAAGGTTTATCGAGACAATTCCCACCTGATTCCCTGATGGCAAACGCACCATACTAAATTATCAGTGCAATCGCTCTTTATAACACTTTAATTCAACGTGAGAAGAAAGAAAAATTGCTGTATCAAGAAATATCTAGTACCAAGCCTTAACCTCTCTCCTTGATTGGTTTGTGCATGATAAGAAAAATCATCTTAAATGCATGCTGCATTGTACAGGGAATATGCACATACATTTCAATCAATCACATCTTTTTAATGATGTAATTGTGAAATATGTGGTTTTTGCATTTATAATTAGGGGTGGATCAGATGGTGAAAGTTAAATATATTCATTAAATTAACAAGAGTTAAGTTGATAATACATTATTTTAATAGTACAATAATGCTGCATTATCATGGAATTTCTCTGAAAGTGATTGTGACAGCCACAGGGATACCTCCTGAATACATTATGGTCAATATCACAATGAATAGCAATTACAGAGTTAGAAAGATGTAATCCACTAGAATACTTAGAAAGTAATTGTGAATTTAGCGATATGAAGAAAAGAAAACTTTTACAAGGTTTTTAGTTATAAATAATATGATCCATTCATGCCTTAAAGGATATATGAGACTTGTCTCCAGAATAAATTTCTCATATAAATGGTTATACTTTATCTCTGAACCGTTTGGCACCTCTGAAGATGCTCAAGAAATATCAATGTTCAGGATCAAAGCCATGTGGAATCCATTCCACAATAAAAATTATTTGCCTTTTAAACTCTTATATATTGGAACATATTTAAAATATTATGTGTCTGACATAGACATCAGAGACAAACACTTTTTGGTCAGCCTTTGTGTACACAAATACAAAAGCATAAACATGCAGGACCCAACTTCCTTCTCATTTAAGTGGTTTTATATTGGTGTAATAATTGACTTTAATATTTACTCCAGATTTTACACCTTCTTAAACCAGTGGACAATCAGACCACTGATTCATTTTCTATTCCCCAAATAATTTTGTGCAAGCTCCAATATTAATGTAATGTTAAATTGGCAAATTCAACCATACAGGAGTCAAGAAATTAAGATTAGGATGTTCAAAGGGCCTAAGAGTTTAGGCTCCCTTGAAAATCCCACCTAAGGTTGTTAAGGTTTCTAATGCAACATTAATTAAGATATGCTGCACATTGTAAGCAGAGCTCAGCAAATAATTCATGATCACTTACCTTCTTTCTGCTTCTGAAATACTTGCAAGCATATTGTAATTTCCTCAGATTTATTCATTATTTTAATTAAGTAGACTATTTATTTATTTATTCACTTACTTCTCTCTCTCTCTGTGAATGGATCATGAATACTGTAAATAGAAACTGTGTTGCTTAACTGTGATGGGTAAGAAATGTCACACAGCATTGTTCTTGTCCCCTGGTTGTATGAGCGCACAAGCAACTGTTCATACTAACAGAAAAATTCAGCTTTTGTGAAAACTTGAATATGCAACTTGGAAATTCATTTTTTGAAAAAGCTAATCTGATAAATGTTAACAGAAAGTAAATACAAAAGGGGTATGAGCATAGACCAAGAGAACTCATTTAATAAGTAGACCCAATAGTCACAGAAAGGTTTTTGCATGCCATAATGTTCTAGATATTATGGTACGTATTTAATAGCAAAATAAATGTGCATAGGTTTACAACGTGTGACAAAGTTCCTCCTCTGCCTTGTTGGGTCCTGAGCCTTTTGGTGGATTTGCTCGCCTCAGAGGTTCATGGCAGCCCTCAGTTTGGTCGCTTCTGCTAGAGGCTCAAACCTGCCATTCACTCAGCTCACCTCATCACTGGCCAGCATGGGGGAAACGGAGAACAATCTCTGCAGTCTCTGTTGTCCCACCTCGTGGGTTGCGGACAGGCCAGATCCCTTTCCAAATTAGACCTTCCTTTCTGGTGTTGCTCACAAACCAGGTCAACTCCTCCTGTGTCCAATCAGGAGTGGGGGGGATTGGGGAACCTTGGCCCACCCTCTATACTGGGTTCCAGCCCAAGGCCCTGGGGATAACACCTATCTACAATGTCTTCTGTATCAGCTGCGTGACAGCAACAATTCCCTGGGCTACTTCCCCATGGCCTCCCCCCAGCGCCTTCTTTATCCTCACCGCAGGATCTTCCTCCTGAAGCCTGATCACGCTTGTACTCCTCAGTCCTCCAGCAGCACGCCTTCTCACTCCCTGCTCCTTGCACACCCTCCACTAACTGATGGGAGGTCCTTTTTAAACCAGGTGTCCCGATTAGTCTGCCTGCCATAATTGATTCTAATATGTTCTTAATTGGCTTTAGATGTCTCAATTAGCTTGCCTGCCTTCATTGGTTCTAGCAGGTTCCTGATTGCTCTAGCGCAGCCCCTGCTCTGGTCATTCAGGGAACAGAAAACTGCTTATCCAGTGGCCAGTACTTGTGCCGTCTACTACTCTGCTGTACCCAACTGGCCTGGGTCTATCACTTATCCCTCCCCCCTGCTCAACACGAAGGGGTTGGACAGCTTGGAACACCAGACAGTGTACACGAGATAAGCCATCGGCATTGCCATTTTGACACCTCACTCTGTGCTGTATGCAGAACTGGAAAGGTTGGAGGGATAAGAACCACCTGGTTACCCTTATGTTCTTTTCCTTGTTCCATTGCATCCACCGAAGAGGGGCGTGGTCAGTCACGAGGACAAATCTGCACCCCAGAAGGTAGTATCACAACGTTTCCATGGCCCATTTTACAGCGAGGCACTCTCTCTCTACCAGTGCATATTTTTGTTCCCTCAGAAGGAGCTTCCTACTGAGGTAGAGAATTGGGTGTTCCTCTTCCCCGCCATCTGCGATAGGATGGACCCTAACCCCACCTCGGATGCATCTGAAAGGATGAATTCCTTGGTGAAATCCGTGGCTATCAATACAGGGTTACTCAGAGGGCAGTCCGTAGGTCCGCAAATGCCCTCTCTGCTGCGTCGGACCATCTGACTGGATCAGGAAGACTGGAATTCACTAAGTCCGTTAGGTGATTTGCCCTTGTGGCAAAATGGGGGATGAAACACCGGTACCCCACCACCTCTAGGAATGCTTCTTACGACTCGGCCGTGGCCAATTTTGGATGGCCTCTAACTTATTCAGTTGGGTTTTACCAGACCTTTTCCTACCACATAGCCAAGGTATTTGGTCTCCATGAACCCCACAGTGCACTTAACAGGGTTTGCCATAAAGCCAGCTCGCCTGAAGGTATCAAGGACCGTCCCCACCTTCTTCAAGTGGGTTTCCTAGTCTGGGGTATAAATCACCATGTCTTCAAAATAGGTCGCAGCCTAGCTGGCATGGGGGCGTAATAGCTTGCCCATGAGGCGCTGAAAGGTAGCTGGGGCCCCATGTAGTCCAAAAGGGAGGACCTTATATTGGAAAAGACCCTCTGGTGTAGAGAATATAGTCTTTTCCTTTGCATCTTTGGCTAGGGGAATCTGCCAGTATCCCTTTGTCAAGTCTAGGGTCGTCAAGTACCGGGCATTACCCAGACTGTCCACTAGTTAAAAGTCTATGCAGGGTATAGGGTAGGCATCAATCTGGAATATCTTGTTTAGTCAACGGAAGTCGTTGCAGAACCTCGTGGGGCCATCAGGTTTGGGCACCAAAACTATGGGCTGGACCACTGACTGTGGGATTCTTCGATGATCCCCATCTCCAGCATTTTCCTTACTTCCGATTTTATTTCTTCCATTGTGGCTGTCGGCACCCGGTAGGGCCTGATTGTTACTCTGGCCCCAGGGTTCGTGATGATATGTCCCAGTTGTGTGACCCGGCTTTGTCAAGAATACGTCTTGATATTGGGCGATCATCTCAGTTACCTCTTTCTTCTGGGCTGTTAGACCGGGAGACACCCTCACCTGTTCAGGGGTTTTGTTCTTTCGGTATATGTCCTCTTGAACCACTGTGCATGCCTCTCGGGCATGCCAGGGTTTCAGAAGATTGACGTGATATATCTGCTCCAGTTTTCAACGTTCTGGTTGTTGCCCCTTATAATTTACTTCCCCTATGGGTTCGATTATTTCGTAGGGCCCTTGGCACTGGGCCAACAGCTTACTTTCAGCCATGGGTACAGTACCATTACTCGGTCACCAGGTTGAAACTGTCAAACCTTGGCTTGATGTTTGTAGTAGGTTCGCTGGGCCTCCTCTAGGTGCTTCCTCACTATGGGAGTGACCTGGGCTATCTGATCCCTCAACCGTAGCACATGCTCTATGTTCTTCCCCTCACTGCGTTCCTCTTCCCAAATTTCCTTGGCAACGTCCAGGATGCCTCGGGGGTAGTGTCCATACAACAGCTCAAAAGGGGGAGAATCCGGTGGAAGCTTGGGGGACCTCATGGATGGCGAACATGAGTGGTAAACCAAGGTCCACAGGGTCTGGACATGGAGCAGGGAACACAGGTCCTTCGTCAGCTTGGGTATGAATGGTGTTTCCTGATCTGTGAGGATTTCTTTTGGTAGCCCTACCCAGGCAAAGATTGCTACTAGTTCTTTGGCAATGCTCTTGGAGTCTGTGTTTTGTAAGGGGACAGCTTCTGGGTACCTGGTTGCATAGTCTAGGATGACAAGCACATACTGGTGGCCTCTGGTCGTTTTCTCTAGTGGCTCCACAAAATCCATGAAGATCCGCTCGAACGATGATCGGCAGGGGTACCAAAGGGGCTCTTAGATGTGGACGAGGGCTGCGCAATTGACATTTGGGGCAGGAGGCACAGTACCGCCGGACATCTTCATGTAACCCCAACCAGAAGAACTTGTGTAAGATTCACGCCTGGGTTTTCTCCACCCCCAGGTGCCCTCCAAAAAGGTGACTGTGAGCGAGGTTTAATATTGCCTTCTGGTGTTTCGGGGTACTAGGAGCTGGTGTACCTCTTGCGCCTGCATTTGCACGACCTGGTATAGGAGGTCCCTCTTGATCACAAAATAAGGCCCTGGCCCATGGGCCTTTCCCTCTACAGGTACCCCATCTATCTCAGCCACCTTCTTCCTGGCGTTCTCGTACCTTGGGTCTTCCACCTGGTCCCGTCCAAAAGTCTCTCTCCCGGGACTTATCAGCCTGAACTCTCGGGATCTGTCTCTGCCCTCTTGGTCAGTTCCATGAGGTTGGGGTTGGAACCGGTCTCTGACCCCTCCTCCGTCTTGAGACCCTCCCCTTCGGTTGCCTGTGTATGTCTGCCTACACAGGTGGCCCTCTGTCCCTGTAGGAAGATTCGGGTACCCAAGGCCTTGGCCGCCCTTCTTTCTCTCTTGGTCTTCCTGCCTTTCCCCGGGTCAGGGAATAGTTTGTGGGACATTTCCGTGAAAAATGGGAGGTGACATTCTGCCGTGAAAGTCTCCCAAAGTTCAGGGAGCTCCCTTCCCTCCAATACCTCCAGTGGGAGCAAGTTTCCAAACCCGGAGAAATCTTTATCTATAAGCACGGGGTATGGGAGGTTTGGGACTACCCCTCCTTTCACTCTGGTGACATTTCCCTGAATTTCATTTTTCACTGGTATGATGGGGTAGTAACTAACAGTCCCAACCCCATACTCTTAGCTTGCGTTAACTGGCTGCACTTTACTAGTTTACCCAAAATTAGGGTGATAGCACTCCCCGAGTCTACGAGTGCCATGGTTTCTACCTCATCCAACTTTACCTGCCTTGTATATTTATGTGGGATGACTGCGACCCCTACAAGATTGAGTAGACTGCATGGGTCTGCCCAGTCTCCCAGGTTACGCTGCATGGGGTCTATGATGTAGGGGCACTGGGCTGCTATGTGTCCCCACTCCCCACAGGCATAACATCTGTATGGGCCCTAGGCATTCCCTGGTCTCTAGGTTTGGACAGTCTAATGTCACAATCCTCTTCACCCTTAGAGCTCTGACTTTTTGTGGCTGCCGGTGGGCCCTCAGCCCCTCTCTTTTTCCCCCTGGGCCTTCCTGTGGGCCCCGTCGTCCAAGCTCTGAGGCTTGCTGCTGCTAGTTTAACCCAGGGTGCCTCTTCCTTAACTGGTTGGGTCAGCTCCCTCTCTGTCCTTTGCCTCTCTACCAGTGCGATAACCTTGTCGTAGGTGGAGGGTTCATTCTGGCTTACCTGGGCGTGAAGGTCTGGCGGTAGTCCCCTCATGTATCGGTCAATAACCAAAACCTTGAGTATCTCTTCTGGACTCTGGGACTCGGTTCATAACCACTTTCATGCGAGATGGATGAGGTCATATAATTGCGACAGTGGGGTTTTGTTTTCCTGGTACCTCCACTTGTGATACCACTGGGCTCGCACTGCGTTTGTTACCCCAGATCTGGCCAAGATCTCTGCTTTCAGCTCGGAGTAGTCTGCCTCAGCCTCTTCAGACACATCATAACAGGCCTTCTGGGCCTCCCCACACAGGAATGGAGCAAGGATGCCAGACCACTGTTCTTAGGGCCAAGCCTCCCACAGGGCTAGGCTCTCAAAGGCCAGGACGTACACCTCTACATTATCCTCCTGCGTCATTTTCTGCAGCAAATTGCTGGCCCGTATGAACTGCGTCCCATCATGGCTGCAGTTCCGCTCTGTAAGGGCCTTTATCTGGTTTACCAGTTCCCGCAACATAGCATGGTCTTGAGCAGCCTGGTCCATCAGCAGGTGATTAGTCTCTTGCTGCAGCCATACTGCCTCCTGTTGAGCGGCTGCCTGGACACAGGTAGCCTCCTGCTGGGCGACCGTGTCTTGTATCAGTGCCCGCACTATGTCCTCCATTGTGGTGGTAGGAAAAAAATAATAACCCCCCCCTTTTTTTTAAAAAAACCCAACACCGTTCCGCTACGTAGTGCGCCTAATCCCACCCCTGACACCAGTGTGACAAAGTTTCTCCTCTGCCTTGGTGGGTCCTGAGCTTTTTGGTGGATTTGCTCGCCTCAGAGGTTCATGGCAGCCCTCAGTTTGTCTGCTTCTGCTAGAGGCTCAAACCTGCTGTTCACTCAGCTAACATCATCACTGGCCAGCATGGGGGAAAATGGAGAACAATTTCCACAGTCTCTGTTGTTCCACCTAGTGGGTTGGGGACAGGCCAGATCCCTTTCCAAATTAGACCTTCCCTTCTGGTGTTGCTCACACACCAGGTCAACTCCTCCGGTGTCCAATCAGGAGTTGGACGGATGGGGGGAAGCCGGCCTGCCCTCTGCACTGGGTTCCAACCCAGGGCCCTGTGGATAGCAGCTGTCTACAATGTCTCCTGTATCAGCTGCATGACAGCTACAACTCCCTGGGCTACTTCCTCATGGCCTCCCCCCCAGCACCTTCTTTATCCTTACCACAGGATCTTCCTCCTGAAGCTTGATCACGCTCAGGGACGGTGCAAGGATATTTCGCGCCCCAGGTGAAACTTCCACCTTGCGCCCCCCTCTCCTTCCCCCTCCCTTCGTACTGCTTCACTACAGTACAAAGTGGCAATGACAATATCAATATGACAAATCTCAACAATCTACACATGCATATTCGCACACAAACATATACACTCAAATACTGAAAATACACATACAGTTGACACAAAGTATTAGCGAAATGATGCAGCAGCACTTGCTAGAGCCTTAGATCTGAAACAACTCAACAAAAATAGTTAGCCTCAGTCGACAACCTCCAAAAACTAGTCAACTTAGCATTATAAACAGCCTGTCAGAACCAGTGACGGCTGCGCACGACGAGAAAAATGACGTGTCACACACACACACACACACACACACACATTCTGGGGACCCAGAGGGGGAGGTTTCCATGTTTGGTAACTATAATGCCTCATGGTGCCCGCTTTTCTCCGCATTGACCAGCTGTGGCTCCAAATGAGCACTTCCCATAGAAATCCTGAGATGGGTAAACTGCCCCAAGAAATTTAAAAGTGTCCCGGGCCAAATGTAGAATAAGGGGGGCAGGCAGGGATCTCCGAGGCTGCTCGCTGTGGGGGGGGGGGGGCTGGGCACCAGTTAGAAGGCTGCCAGGGACACACAGGGAGGCAGCGGCAGGTACCCAGGTACCCTCAGGCTTTGGGCAAGGAGTCCCGCTCCATCCCCGTAGCGCCCGCCTGCAGCTCCCATCTGGTCTCGCCACAGCGCTGCTCTGTGAAGGGTACCGCCTTAGGGGGACGAGCTTGGCCCACTTCGCAGGCCCATGGGGGCTGTGCTCCGCCCCCGAGCAGGCCAGACCCCATGCTCCCCACCCCGGAGGGACTGGCCCAGCTCCCGCCAGGGCCGGATTAACTTTTTCTGGGCCTGGCACCAAACATATTTGTGGGCCCCGCTGGGAAATGTAGCAGCCAGGGGCAAGAGCACAGTGGGCAGCTGGATTTGATTTAAATCATGACTTAAATCACCAGTTAGGAAGACTTGATTTAATCATGGGTTTCTACATAAAAGTGAATTCTTGTTGGTTGTTATAACCTTAATACATATTCTTCACAACTCAGAAATAGATGTAGGTTTCATTTTTAGAAGATACACACTATACATTTTTAAATCATGATTTATTTTGAAAACTTTTCAGATGAGTTTTACAACTATATCAGAAAATGAATGATCGTTTGGTTATTTCATTTATCAAAGATAATTGAAGCAGATATTTATGAAGTCATTGGGAGGTGAACTATCTCGAATTCAAGAGGTTAATCATTAATATTTGCAGGATTTTCTTGCCAGGCTGTATTAGGAGAACACCACCAGACAGATATTTACATTGTTTTATTTAACTAAAACAACAATGTTAAGTATTCTGGATTTTTTTCTTCAACAGCAAACATAATATTTTAACAAAAAAGCATATGTACCTCACTTCTCACAATGATCTCCAGACTTCTTCTCCTTGTCTATTCTGCCCCCAACAATCTTCTATTCATTGAACTTTTTGAAACTTTTTACTTTTTACTTTGAAAGAGAGGTAAGGATTGCCCAAAAAACAGAAGGCTGGCATTCAATAAATTTTTAAGTTGTAAACATTTAAAGTGCTGTGTGGCATTTTCCTTCCCTCCTCCACCCCCCCCCCCCCCCGGGCTACCTTGGTAGACATCCCCCTATTTGTGTGATGAATGAATAAAGAATGCATGAATGTGAAGCAACAATGACTTTATTGCCTCTGCAAGCAACGATTAAAGGGAGGAGGGGAGGGTGGTTAGCTTTCAGGGAAGAAGAGTGAACCAAGGGGCTGGGGGGGGGGGGGGGGTTCATCAAGGAGAAACAAACAGAACTTTCACACCATAGCCTGGCCAGTCATGAAACTGGTTTTCAAAGCTTCGCTGATGCGTACCGTGCCCTTCTGTGCTCTTCTAACCGCCCTGGTGTCTGGCTGCGCGTAACCAGAAGCCAGGTGATTTGCCTCAACCTCCCACCCCACCATAAACGTCTCCCCCTTACTCTCACAGATATTGTGGAGCGCACAGCAAGCAGTAATAACAGTGGGAATGTTGGTTTCGCTGAGGTCTAAGCGAGTAAGTAAACTGCGCCAGCGCGCCTTTAAATGTGCAAATATACATTCTACCACCATTCTGCACTTGGTCAGCCTGTAGTTGAACAGCTCCTGACTACTGTCCAGGCTGCCTGTGTACGGCTTCATGAGCCATGGCATTAGGGGTAGGCTGGGTCCCCAAGGATAACTATAGGCATTTCAATATCCCCAACAGTTATTTTCTGGTCTGGGAATAAAGTCCCTTCCCGCAGCTTTTGAAACAGACCAGAGTTCCTGAAGATGCGAGCGTCATGTACCTTTCCCGACCATCCCACGTTGATGTTGGTGAAACGTCCCTTGTGATCCACCACAGCTTGCAGCACTACTGAAAAGTACCCCTTGCGGTTTATGTACTCGCCGGCTTGGTGCTCCGGTGCCAAGATAGGGATATGGGTTCCGTCTATGGCCCCACCACAGTTAGGGAATCCCATTGCAGCAAAGCTATCCACTATGACCTGCGTATTTCCCAGGGTCACTACCCTTGATATCAGCAGATCTTTGATTGCGTGGGCTACTTGCATCACAGCAGCCCCAACAGTAGATTTGCCCACTCCAAACTGATTCCCAACTGACCGGTAGCTGTCTGGTGTTGCAAGCTTCCACAGGGCTATCGCCACTCGCTTCTCAACTGTGAGGGCTGTTCTCATCTTGGTATTCATGCGCTTCAGGGCAGGGGAAAGGAAGTCACGAAGTTCTATGAAAGTGCCCTTACGCATGCGAAAGTTTCGCAGCCACTGGGAATCGTCCCAGACCTGCAACACTATGCGGTCCCACCAGTCTGTGCTTGTTTCCCAGGCCCAGAATCGGCGTTCCACAGCATGAACCTGCCCCATTAGCACCATGATGCATGCATTGGCAGGGCCCATGCTTTCAGAGAAATCTGTGTCCATGTCCTGATCACTCACGTGACCGCACTGACGTCGCCTCCTCGCCCGGTATCGCTCTGCCAGGTTCTGGTGCTGCATATACTGCTGGATAATGCGTGTGGTGTTTAATGTGCTCCTAATTGCCAAAGTGAGCTGAGCGGCCTCCATGCTTGCCTTGGTATGGCGTCCGCACAGAAAAAAGGCGCGGAACGATTGTCTGCCGTTGCTCTGACGGAGGAGGGGCGACTGACAACATGGCTTACAGGGTTGGCTTACAGGGAATTAAAATCAACAAAGGGGGTGGCTTTACATCAAGGAGTATTTCAGGCAGGACTTCTCGGAGGGTTCCAATAAGAAATGGTGCACCTAAGTAACTGTTCTTATTGAAACAAGCAGGTTGGTCTGGCCTCTGATTGATACATGGCTAGATTTACCTCGCTGCACCTTCTCTGTGAGTGACTGCAGTGTGACCTAAAGGAATGAGTCCCCTAGATGGGGGAGGGAGGGAAGCAAATGAGTACAAAACAAATCTGGTCTATTTCTTGTTTTGATCCACTCCATCTATCTTTTACATCTTTGGCTGGCAGCAGATGGTGCAGAAGGATTACAAGCCATCCACATCTCATGGCTACTCGGCAAAAGATGATGCAGTAGAACTGCTAGCCATCCTCATCTCTTGCCTGCCCGGCAGAAGATGGTACAATAGGACTGCTAGCAATCCGTATCGCCTGCCTGCTCACCATAAGATGGTTCAATAGGACTGACTGCAGGACTAAAGAGAATGACCTGGTCAAGTCACTTCTAATGTAGCCCCTGCACCCATGTCTGCCCAGGCGCTCCTGGCCGATGTGGCCAGGAGCACCTCGGACATGACGATGACGGCTACCAGTCCTACTGCATCGTCTGCTGCCACAAGGCAAGGGGTTGCTGCTATTGTGTAGCAATGCAGTACCAAGTCTGCCAGCACCCAGGAGACATACGGTGATGGTTACCTGAGCGGGCTCCATGCTTGCCATGGTATGGCGTCTGCACAGGTAACTCAAGAAAAAAGGTGCGAAACGATTGTCTGCTGCTGCTTTCACAGAGGGAGGGAGGGAACGGGGGCCTGACGATATGTACCCAGAACCACCCGCAACAATGTTTTAGCCCCATCAGGCATTGGGATCTCAACCCAGAATTCTAATGGGCAGCGGAGACTGCGGGAACTGTGGGATAGCTACCCACAGTGCAACGCTCCGGAAGTCGACCCTTGCCTCGGTACTGTGGAAGCGCTCCGCCGAGTTAATGCACTTAATGCACTTAGAGCATTTTCTGTGGGGACACACATACTCGAATATATAAAACCAATTTCTAAAAAAACGACTTCTATCAATTCAACCTAATTTTGTAGTGTAGACATACCCTGTGTACACAAATTTGCAGATGGACAATAGAGTTAAGGTCTGTTATTTCTCACCTCTATACATTATTTATTTAAAAACATTTTTGCTGTTAAAAAGAATGTTACCTCTGGAGACACAAATCCACAGTTTCAGAAATGCAAAACTAAGCATCTCTGATGGTATCTTCTAGATTGAGCACTGAGTCCCATTGGGTAGATAGAAAAATTAACCTAAATACAGAAGCCTGTGGAACCCCATAAGATTGGGTCCCTAATCCATGAACTATTAGAACTCATTTACAAAACTTTTCTTAAACATTATGAATATATTGTCTCATATTATAGAATTAGAATTTATAATCCCTATTCCATGATATAATGTATCTTAATTAAAATGATCTTTTCCCCTCACAAATCCAATAAAAATATCCAATTTTTTGATTTTTTTTAAAGTCATTGATTTTTATCCACTCTGACAGCTGGGCATGGTGGGGGGGAAGGATTGGTCCCCAGCTGGAGTGAGGCAGGGGCCAGGGGCAAGAAGAGCATAGTGGGTCATGGGGGGAGGATTAGTCCCTGCTGACTGGAGCAAGGCAGGAACTGGGGGCAAAAGCACAGTGGGGCGGGAGCTAGGGTTGGTCCTTGGAGCAAGGGATAGGCTGGGAGTAAACTGCAAGAGCAGCAGGGCTGGGGAGAGGGTAAACAGGATCCCCCCCTCACCCCTGCCCACATAGAGCACGTACCTACCTTCTCCCTGGCTCTGCATGTTCTCTTTGTCTCTCTCTGCACCGAGCTGAGGGTGGGGGTGCAGGGTCTGGGAGGGAGTTAGGGTGCAGGAGCAGGCTGGGGGTTGGGGTGCAGGGTCTGGCCAGGAGCTCGAATGAGGGAGGGAGCTCAGGGTTGGGGCATGAAGTTTGGGTGTGGAGCGCTTACCTGGGGCAGCTCCCATTCAGTGCAAGGGTTGCAGGAGCTCCTGTTTGGTGCTCAGGGTGGGGTTGGGGATGGGCAGGAGTCAGGGCATGAAGCGGGGGGAGGGGGCTGGGTATATGTGGGGGTGCAGGAGTCAGGACTGGGGGGCTGGGTGTGTGTGAGGGGGGTTCAGGAGTCAGGGCAGAGGGCTGGGGGTGTGGGCTAGGGTCATGGGGATGCTCCCAGCCCCCTGCCCATAGCGGCTCATGGCAGGAGGCTGGAAGGGATCTGCCCCAATTCCACCCATTTCCCCAAAGCCCCGCTCCTGCCTCTTCTCCGCTTCCTCCCTCTCACCGGCAACAGCTGATCAGTGGCAGGGAGGGTGAGGGAGTGAGGGGGGAGGCGGGAACCCAGCATGCTGGGGGAAGAGGCAGAGGAGGGGGGTGCTTGGCTGCCGGCACAGCCTGCCCTGTTGAAGCAGGACAGAGCCCCGAGAGCCGCAGCACCAAGCTTCTGCCCCCGCAGGGGAGAGTGGGGGATGGAGAAGAGTGGTCGCCTGGGCCCCTTTGGAGTGTGGGCCCGGTACCATAGCTGGTGCCATGGTAAATCTGCTACTGCCCACGGTGCTGACCCACCCGCTGCAGTGAAAGCTGAGCCCGGTCCGGGCCCCGCCCCGCCGGTCCGTCCCCTGGCTCCGTGCGCTGCGGGGCAGCCAGGCAGCGACCATGCTCGTCAGAGAGAAGACAAGTTAAAATGTAAAAAAAATTTTGGGGCACCGCTTTTTGGCGCCCCCAAATCTTGGCACCCTAGGTGATTGCCTAGTTTGCCTAACGGTTGCACCATCCCTGATCACGCTTGTACTCCTCAGTCCTCCAGCAGGACACCTTGTCACTCCCTGCTCCTTGCACACCCTCCACTAACTGATGGGAGGTCCTTTTTAAACCAGGTGTCCTGATTAGGCTGCCTGCTATAATTGATTCTAGTATGTTTTTAGTTGGCTCCAGGTGTCTTAATTAGCTTGCCTGTCTTAATTGGTTCTAGCAGGTTCCTGGTTGCTCTAGCGCAGCCCCTGCTCTGGTCACTCAGGGTACAGAAAATTGCTTATCCAGTAACCAGTATATCTGTCTTCTACTACTCTGCTGTACCCAACTGGCCTGGGTCTATCGCAAATGGTATACCATGCTATGTAAGTGCATTGGCAAGTGACAAAGTAAGCACTGGCATTGACACTCAAACAGTGTTGTGAAAACAGGTGGGTTTATTAGTCAACTGGAACGGGGTTGGCCTTGGCCAGTCCTTTTCAATGATTCATTCAGACATAAGCTGCTAGGCGTCGTTTACACCTATGTTTCTTTGCCTCACCCTGAGAGCAAACAGTCCTTCTTCCACCCCCCCAATATAGGGGAAACTGAGGTGCATATAGGAGTCATAAAACTATTTCAGAAAATTCCTGTATATATAAACTAAAGCCCCTCGTACCGTGTTACAGTCTTGTAACATTAAAGATGGTTTGTAGAAAGATGTAAGTAGGACATTTGCTATGGAGAGGCACTTCAAAAAAAGAGTGTTCCAATGGGGTCTACAGTAAAAATACCAGATTGAGAAGCTAATAAAAAAAAATCTATTATGTAGCTAAAAGTGCTGGAGTGTGCTACTGGAGCCAGCTTCACCATCACAGCTGCCAACCCCACCATGTCCTGGGACCCTGGATCTTCATCCTGATAATTACATCACCCCCACATTCACTGACTGAAACCCTACCATCCCTGGGATTATGGAGCGTCTCTCATATCTCTCTCGCCTCCCCACTCCAGCATATACCCTTTTCCTTCCCCACCTTATTTCTTCTCTTTCCTCTCTCTTTTTGTCCTTCTGCCTATAAGAGTCTGGCTTAGCCAGCCAAGACTGCATATTTTGCAACAGTGGTGTAAGGCTATGACTAGAAAGAGGCAACTAAATGAAATGCCCTAAACAGCCTGAGGTTGGTACATGTTTCCAGTTCCAGGTCTCAGAGTGGCCAATAAGACCATGTGGTGTGCCTGTGTTTTTCCAGCCACGAGATTGCAAGTAAAAGTCAACACCAGAAACAGAAGCTGCATTTTCTATCTTGCTGTTCTCTTCGCTCCCTGTTTCGTATGCTTGGCTTTTTCTATTCGGAAATCGGATCAGACTAACAGCAGCAACAGCTCCAGCCCAGCTCTACTAACTTCTTTTCTTTTCCTCAAAAACACAGTTATTAGCATCTTTGATACCATTTTGGCTTATACAATTAAAGCTTTATATTAACATTTGTGATAACTGGGCCTATACATTTATCCTAACTGTAAGCTCAATTTTAAAAAGTAGGTAAAAGTTTACAAACAGTCACAATAACCAACAGTAACAAATGTTAATAAAAAGTATAACTCCCTCCCCCCAAAAATTAAATTAGTCCAAACAGAGGAGCCTACTAATATAACTCAAAAACTGTGTTAAAATCATGCTTAATAAACAACCAAAAATAAGTGAACCAAAATTAATATATCAAAAACTATGCCTAATTAATAAACAAAATAACACGAAATGGGTTGTTCCACCTGTGACATCCTGGCACCCCATATTCCCCATTGTCATGTAATTAGGCTGTGTATGTTTTACTGAAACATGTTGTGAGGTTGAAAACGCCCACAAGCAGCCTTTCAGGTATAACAGTAAAAAGGCCAAACAATGTTAATGGCTTATTGAGGAAATGCACACCACAATAATGATAATAATAAGTAAATAAAAAGTTTTTGTGGTCTGTTCAAAAGTATCTGGCTGTACCGATTTGGCCCATGGTCCACCTATTGACTATCCCTTCCCTAGACTGATGTGGATGGACAGATATGTTTTAAGATTAGAAAATAATTCAATTTGCTTAGAAATCAAAAGATTCTCATTGCAAATGTCCCAAATGAAACACAAAATATCCATAAAATGGGGTAATGGACCCCTATATCTGTACTCAACGCAACACTAAGCTAACATCATTCAGTTCACTTGAACACTTGCACAATCTAATGTAGAAGAGGGGCTGTTTATTGCATGTACTTTAATTCAAATTACACTTCTCTTTCATATCTACAGATACAAAGACACTTGGTAATACCTAACCATCTACTATGCTATGACTGCTGCTCATTACACAGAGCTTAATAGTGTCAGTATTACCCTATGCTTCCCCTCTCTCTGTTTGTTATATCCACCTATTCTCTTGGAGTAGACTCAGTGTTTACATTATATGTGCACACAGTGCTTAGCACAATGGGGTCACTATCCCATGCACTGCTACAGGCTGGGGACAGACTGGCTAAGCAACAGTTCTGAAGAAAAGGACCTGGGGATTACAGTGGACAAGAAGCTGGATATGAGTCAGCAGTGTGCCCTTGTTGCCTAGAACGCCAACGACATATTGGGCTGTATTAGTAGGAGCATTGCCAGCAGATTGAGGGAAGTGATTATCCCCTCTGTTCGGCACTGGTGAAGCCACAACGGGAGTATTGTGTCCAGTTTTGGTCCCCCCACTACAGAAAGGAAGTGGACAAATTGGAGGGAGTCCAGCGGAGGGCAATGAAAATGATCAGGGAGCTGGGGCACATGACTTATGAGGAGAGGCTGAGGGAACTGGGCTTGTTTAGTCTGCAGAAGAGAAGAGTGAGGGGGGATTTGATAGCAGCCTTCTATTACCTGAAGGGGGATTCCAAAGAAAATGGAGCTCGGCTATTCTCAGTGGTGGCAGATGACAGAACAAGGGGCAATGGTCTCAAGTTGCAGTGGGGCAGGTCTAGGTTGAATATTAGGAAAAACTATTTTACTAGGAGGGTGGTGAAGCACTGGAATGGGTTACCTAGGGAGGTGGTAGACTCTCCATCCTTAGAGGTTTTTAAGGCCTGGCTTGACAAAGACCTGGCTGCAATGATTTAGTTGGTGTTGGTCCTGTTTTGACTGGGGACTGTAATAACTCATGTCCTCATGGCACAGAGGGAGACCTGTAATACACACTCACCAGAAGGTTACACTACCACAGTACTCATACTCCTAGAACATATGTTATGTATGTTACACAGTTTTACAATGAATTTTAGAGACTTTTGCCCCCCCTTCTGAGTCTAGAAAGCAGCCTTCTTTAGGGGCAGGAGACCAGGCACTGAACCCCTCCCTCACTGACAACTTGCTGGCTATAACCATGCTTGTTTCAAGATGGCCCTATCTTGCCTCTAACAGTAGCAATGGAGTGGAGTTTTTGTGATACTAGCATAAGGCAAAAAGAAAAGGAGGACTTGTGGCACCTTAGAGACTAAGGAATTTAGCTGAGCATAAGCTTTCGTGAGCTACAGCTCACTTCATCGGATGCATTCAGTGGCAAATGCAGTGGGGAGATTTATATACACAGAGAACAGGAACAATGGGTGTTACCATACACACTGTAAGACATACACATCTCGCTGGGATGATTTAGTTGGGGATTGGTCCTGCTTTGAACAGGGGGTTGGACTAGATGACCTCCTGAGGTCCCTTCCAACCCTGATATTCTATGAGAGTGATCAGGTAAGGTGAGCTATTACCAGCAGGAGTGTGGGGGGGAACCTTTTGTAGTGATAATCAAGGTGGGCCATTTCCAGCAGTTGACAAGAATGTCGGGGGGGGGGGGAGAGGGAGATAAACATAGGGAAATAGTTTTACTTTGTGTAATGACCCATCTACTCCCAGTCTTTATTCAAGCCTAAGTTAATCGTATCCAGTTTGCAAATTAATTCCAATTCAGCAGTCTCTGGTTGGAGTCTGTTTTTGAAGGTTTCTTTGTTGACCTGTAATTGAGTGACCAAAGGTCTGTAATTGAGTGACCAAAGAGATTCACGTGTTCTCCAACTGGTTTTTGAATGTTTTCTTCAACAACAAAACTTCAAAAACAGACTCCAATGAGAGATTGCTGAATTGGAATTAATTTACAAACTGGATACAATTAATTTAGGCTTGAATAAAGACTGGGAGTGGATGGGTCATTACACAAAGTAAAACTATTTCCCATGTTTATTCCGCCCCCTCCCCACCCCGCCCCACTGTTCCTCTGACATTCTTGTCAACTGCTGGAAATGGCCCACTTTTTTTTTTTCTTTACTCTGAAATTTGTGGTGGATCTGTTTAGCTCTGACCTATGCTCTGTAATATAATTACCTTTACTCTTTGAATGAAGCTGTGGGATGAAGAACAAAAACACAACTTCAGCTAACATCGTGATGCTGGTCCCTTTCAACTTCTCACTGATCTATTCTACTGTTTCCTTTGACTGATACACTTTAGCACATAGCCTGTAATTTACCCAAATTTTGCAGGGTAAGATTATGCATTGTTGTCATACTAGGGTCTCCCAATTTAAGAATATAATCTGCACATCTGTCTTTGTTCAGAACTGCTACTGAAGGATGGGAATTGTTTGTGTGTACTGTGGGGAGCATATATGTTCTTTGACTGTAACCTCTTTTTAGGTGCAGGGACCATCTTTCTATGTGTGCTACATAGAGCTGAGCCCACATCTGATGCTCAAATAAATAATAGCAGTAGTGCAAAGAACATAAGAATATAACAACTTAAGAAAGGCCATACTGGGACAAATCAATGGTCCATCTAGCCCAGTATCCTGTCTTCCAATAGTGGCCAGTCCCAGATGCTTCAGAGGGAATCAGCAGAACAGGGCAATTATCAAGTGGTCCACCCCTTGTAGTCCAGTCCCAGCTTCTGGCAGTCAGAGGTTTAGGGACACTCAGAGCATGGGGTTGCATCCCTGATCATCCTAGCTAATAGCCACTAATGGACCTATCCTCCATGAACTTACCCATTTCTTCTTTGAACCCAGTTATATTTTTGGCCTTCACAATCCCTTGGCAAAAAGTTCCACAGGTTGATTATGAAGTGTGTGAAGGAGTACTTCCACATGTTCGTTTCAGACCTACTATTAATTTCATCAGGTGATCCCTGATTCTTGTGAAGGGATGAATAAAACTTCCTTATTCACTTTCTCCACAACCTTCATGATTTTATAGACCTCAATCTTATCCCCACTTAGTCGTCTCTTTTCTAAACAACAATCCAGTCTTTTTAATCTCTCCTCACATTGAAGCCATTCCATATCTAATCATTTTAGTCCCCCTTCTCCAATTCTTATCTTTTTTTAGACAGGGTGACCAGAATTGTATGCAGTATTCAAGGTGTGCACGTATCATGGATTTAAATAGTGGCATTATGATATACTCTGTCTTATTACCACCTATCCCTTGCCTGATAGTTGGTAACATTCTGTTAGCTTTTTTGACTGCTGCTGCTGCACATTGAGCAGATGTTTTCAGAGAACTATCCAGGATGACAGCAAGATCTTTTTCTTCTGTGGTAGGGTAACAGCTAATTTAGACCCCATCATGTTGAATAGACTTCACAACAAACACCAAATAAAGCATCACTTACAAGTTCTTCACATCAGTAATTCCTCGAAAGGCCTTCCTTGGGATTCCTTGAATTTGGTTTTCACTTAGATCTCTAAACAAGGGAAGAGGAAAAACACATCATATTAACAAAGAGAACACATTTCCCTAAACTGCATTGAGATAACAGAATATAACCAGTTTGGCAACTCCAGACTTGTTCGACTTTGGCAAAGAAATCCCATTATTTCCTTTATAAAAAAAAAAGTGGTGGCATTTGTTAAAAATGGCTGTACAAGTAACAGAACTTCCACCACATCTCTAAATGTGTTTTTTTAGGGCTGTCATATCAATCAGTGCGTGTGAATCACTACCACGATATTTGCAGCACAAAAGTGCACCTCAGCTTTGTAATCTTTTAATTTTGGTGCAAGTGCAGCTTCTTCCCATTTCTCCTGTGACCTGATATTAATCTACCTGTTTAAAAAGCAAATACAATTGATACATTATCTTAACAACATTTTAAAATGCTGGGCTTTCCTATGATCAGATCATCAATTTAGGTTGACATTGATAGCTTAACTGGGGTCTGGATGAACAGAATCATAGAATCAAAAAATTTACTCAAATTAAATGCAAAATAAAACAAATACAAATTTGACTGGTTTTGCTCAGAAGGCATTGTCCTGCGTATCAATGAGAAAGATGACATTTGTAACCTGCAGTACAACACTTTAAGATGTGTTCTTTGCAGATCACTCTCAAATTTCTTTGCCCTTAAAGTGTTACAGAACTTTTGTAAGTTGGACTTTTAAGATTTGCATTAGAGGCGGCCCAGGCAGCAGTGCCAATATTTCAGGTTGCCCAACTTCTAATATAGGTTTGTCTACACATCTGCTGCGAGCATGTTTCATGGCCGGGGTCGACAGACTTGCTCAAGTGGCGCTTGTGTTAGCACACTAAAAATAGCCACGTGGACGCTCTGGTTCAGGCTGGAGCTTGGGTTCTGAAGCCTCCAGAAAGGGGCGAACTTCAGAGCCAAAGCTCCAGCCCAAGCCTGGACATCAAAACATCTGCATAGCTACTTTTAACATGCTAGCCTGAGCCCTGCTGGCATAAGTCTGTGGACCTGGGCTGTGATATTCACTCCCAGTAGCAGTGTAGACATACCTTATAAAACCCATATTCATTTCCTTATTATTTTGCCAAACTATATCAGTTTGTGTTGAAACTATTAACGCTGGGTGCCTGACTAAGGCTGAAATTCTGAGGGATCTTTCAGTTAAAATTGTTCAACCACTTACAGGAACAAGATAGGGGAAAATAAGTGTTTTGCACATGATTAAAAATTCTTACAACTGTTTTGTTGAGACAGTCCAGAGCCTCTAGGCTTAGCAGCAACAAGCTGGAAATATGGAAGGGGTCCTCTAGTGTCAGAGATTTGGATGTCCAGAAAAATTCACCCAAATGTGGCTAAGCCATGAACCTCTGAAAACTACCATTCACGCATTCTCAGGAGAGGTTTGTTAAGAGTCTGGCAGCTACATTCTCCAAAGGTTCGATCTGCCTGGAGCATGCTCCCTTCCCTCACAGCTATTATATGCAACTGAACTGTGTATGCACCATCTCCAGACCATGACTGAAGTTGGCTCATCCCGGGAACATGGGGCTGAGCAAGACTTCCCTGTGAGATTGCTCCTCCTGGCAATGGGCGCTGGCATTGAGAGAAGGAGACTGTCTCTCTGGTACTCACAATGCTCCCCATGCTGGCACCCAATCAGCAAGGAGAAAGAGGCAACTTGATTCAAATGCAAAGAAACAAAATGGGGCAGGGTGGGGTGGGGGGAGAGATTAGGAGCAAGATGAATAAGAACAGGGGAGGCGAGAGGTGGGTGAGGAAAGGAATGGGAGGGAGGGGATGGGGAAAGGGCAGAAGCAAAGGGATTGGAAGAAGATAGGAGCAAAGGGAGAAGGAAACATGGCCAGGACAGCATAGAATCTGTAGTATCAGTTTGTGTGTTTGTTATGTTGTCTTAAAACATTTGTTATGATAACAGGAATTTGCCCTGGCATGAGACCAGAAGTCTGGTTTTCAAATGATTATTAAAAAGGTAAGTGACAGCAAACACAAGGCATGCCACCAGATATCTTTTTCTTTTAATAAATTGTGTATTGCTGTGAGATCCCAATCCATTCTCCACCAAATTGACTTTATTGAACCTAGTCTTGGAATCAGAGCATTTCACAAAAGCCCATGCTGACGTTCCAGGTCAAGCCATGTCACAGAGGGCTTTCTTCTGTTTGCCGTCAGGCGGGGAGAGAGAGAGAGAGAGAGAAAGGAAAGGGGGTGGGGGGCTATGTCCTTGACATCAGACTAATTCAATTTATACCAGTCATCTAGTCTACACCAAATTCTTGTAGTAGACAATTGTTCACTCAGACTCTCCCCATTGAAAACATGTTGTTGTATACAAGAGACTCTTTTTCAAGCTAGATCCAAATTCCTTCCCAATTTGTTTGCCACTGATCTATGAAGCAACCCTTCCTCCCCCTCTCCTTTCTTCTGCTGCTTGCCAATGACAAAAAATCAGTTGTTTGAGGATGGTCCTTCATCCAAGACAAACAAATCTGCAACCACTATAGACAGAAGAACAAAGCAAAGGATTTCACAACACCTCCCCTAGAACAATTGGCTTTGGTGTGTGAAAGACACATGAGAGAGCTATTGATGCTGGTAAAAGAGAAGCAAAGTGTGATTAAGATGTGGAAAAAGAAATAAGGGTTGAAAGCAAGAGAAGGACACAGACCAAAATAAAAAGGGCTTGGAGTAGTGAAATTATGAAACCAAAATCAAATACATCCAGGAAAAAAAAACTTAATTCATACTTTAATGTTTTGTTCAAGATTTTTATTATGCATTGCCCCAAATCACCTTCAAACACAAAATCCTGGTTTCAAGCAATTCTTCTAACAACATTACGGACTAACCAGGCTAATTTATGCTATTACCTTCTGCTTTCTCCCCATGCCTAAGCCTTTTTCTTCAGAGAAGTAAAAACAGGAGACTGTAGGAAATTCATCCATTTTCTATGACAATCTGCTTGTAAATTGTATTAATTTTATTTTCCATTGAGGCTCTCCTCTGGCTAACAATACTGCTTCTATAAATCTCTAGGATTGTGTATTGATTTCATAAATACCTCCAGTGATCTGACAAACTGACAGCTTTAATGGTGTTAGTGATGCAGCATAGAGAAAAATTTCAGTGCTGCATGCTTCATTTTATGTAAGTGCCCTTTCACAACTATAAGCTTGCCTTTTTGAGATAGTTACTAATAGCGTGTTTATCTCTGCTTGATAGCAATATGCCAAATTATTGTTAAGCACCTTTCATAAGCAAGTAAACCACCACCAGATCCATCCAAAACACTTTACAAAATCTGTCTATAATGTATAGACGCTGAGTTCTAGCCAATTGGTCTCACAGTTTATTTAGTTTCATTTTTGTCAGTCTCCACTGCTGTTTTGTTCCATAGTGAAGGAAGCATCAAAAGCTCTCCTGTGAATATTAACCCAAAACAAAAACTAGCAAACAAAAAAATGAATAATTATTTGTTAGCAGAAACTATGGAAAAATAGATAAAATAAACAATCACAAAATAAAAGATTGATTAGAATTTTGGAATAAAAATAACAAATACATTATTGATCATAATGCAGTCCTGAATCCTTACACAGTAGTTGTTATCCACCTATCTCAAAGAGTGTAACAGACGGTATGAACCAGAGTCTCTAATTTATAATTTATCACCAAGGAAATTAAGTGGAATGAATTTAATCTTTAGACAAACAAAAACAAAAAACAACCCACACAGTGTAGACAACAGATACGGCCCATCAAATGTCACTCAGTGTGACGGTTTGTGAACTCTAAGATGTGCTATTAAGCTTCTGAAAGCCAGCTATTAAACATCGTATCCTCAATGGGCCATCTCAGAGAGAAAGCAGCAAGACCAAAACCTTAGTGTTTCTGCAGGTAACAGGAAAAAACTAGTTAGGAGAATGAGGTGCTTCCCATAGATCAAGGGAGGAGTGTCTGGACATGAATTCTGTCCTGTACAGGGGTCTTTGATATCCAGGTTGTTTAGGAGACAAGGTCCTGGACTGCATGAGATAGGAATTCAGAGGGGACAAGAACACAGCGAGGACTTGCTCTTGGGACACGTAAGATTGTTTTTGGCCTTGTGTACACAATGCAGGAGTGCACACCAGTGGGCTGTGAATTCTAAATGTGCACCAAGGTGTCATGCACTAACTGGCCTATGCAGACCCTGCTGGTGCATACAAAATATTCCTGAGTGTGCACTCATGTAGTCCTGTTCAAACAGTATATTAACACACACTAGGGAACTTTTAATGCATACCAGCATGGTCTACATGAACCAGCTAGTGCATGACACACTGGTGTGCACAAGAATTTACCTCCTCCTGACAAGCACTCCCACACTGAGTAAACAAGACCTTGGTCTGTAACTGAACTATTTGGGTTAGATTATGAGATGTATACATTTAGATGTGTTAAGCAAATTGTTTCTTTTTGTTTTACTCCACCTTCTCTGTTTTTAATAGATCTTGGTTTATTAGGAGATATACTATTGCATGTGAAAGTTTCACCAGTCAATCCTCAAGGACAGTGGTTCTCAACCAAGGGTATGCGTACCCCGGGGAGTACACAGAGGTCTTCCAGGAGGTACATCAACTCATCTAGATATTTGCCTAGTTTTACAACAGGCGATGTAAAAAACACGAGCAAAGTCAGTATAAACTACAGGCAATGACATGTTTATACTGCTATATATACTATACATGGAAACGTGAGTACAATATTTATATTCCAATTGATTTATAATTATATGATAAAAATGAGAAAGTAAGCAATTTTTCTGTAATAGTGTGCTGACGCTTTTGTGTTTCTATGTCTGATTTTGTAAGCAACTGAGTTGAGGTGAAACTTGGGGGTACACAAGACAAATCAGACTCCTGCAAGGGGTCTGGAAAGGTTGAAAGCTACTGCTCAAGGAAACAAACTCTGCAACTTTGAAGGAAAATTGAGGAAGAGTAAAGAGTTACTGGAGCCAAATCTCTCCCTACCACTCAACTTTAATCTTGTCATCAGGGCATGGGCAAAGCCATCTTTTCTCAGCAAAGGGTGTTGCTAAATGCTGAGTCAGATGTGCAAGGGGAGAAACCATGAAACCAAGGAAGCGACAAAGTTTGACACTAGGGTTAGGTAACTAACAGCTTATACCAACATTAATTCTAGCAACACGCCCTTGAGGAACTCAGGTATTCTCCTCATTTCGCAGATGGGAAAATGGAGGCACAATATAAAGCAACTTGGCTAAGGTGCACAATGACTCAGAGGCACAGCAGCTACCTGACCAAATCCAGAAGTCTAGACTAGACTCAACACTTGGCATGTGTCAATAAGTTTTTATTTTTTATTTTACTCATAATTTATTAAAATGCTCTTGTCAAGGTTCCTCCCCCACTCTGAACTCCAGGGTACAGATGTGGGGACCTGCATGAAAACCTCCTAAGCTTACTTTTACCAGCTTAGGTTAAAACTTCCCCAAGGTACAAATTAATTTTATCCTTTGTCCTTGGAATATCCACTGCCACCACCAAACTCTAACTGGGTTTACTGGGAAACGTAGTTTGGACACGTCTTTCCCCCCAAAATCCTCCCAACCCTTGCACCCCACTTCCTGGGAAAGGTTTGGTAAAACTCCTCACCAATTTGCATAGGTGACCACAGACCCAAACCCTTGGATCTGAGAACAATGAAAAAGCATTCAGTTTTCTTACAAGAAGACTTTTAATAGAAACAAAAGTAAACAGAAGTAAAGAAATCACCTCTGTAAAATCAGGAAGGTAGATACCTTACAGGGTAATTAGATTCAAAACACAGAGAATCCCTCTAGGCAAAACCTCAAGTTACAAAAAAGACACACAGACAGAAATAGTCATTCTATTCAGCACAATTCTTTTCTCAGCCATTTAAAGAAATCATAATCTAACACATACCTAGCTAGCTTACTTACTAAAGTTCTAAGACTCCATTCCTGGTCTATGCCCGGCAAAAGCAGCCTACCGACAGACACAGACCCTTTGTTTCTCTCCCTCCTCCCAGCTTTTGAAAGTATCTTGTCTCCTCATTGGTCATTTTGGTCAGGTGCCAGCGAGGTTACCTTTAGCTTCTTAACCCTTTACAGGTGAGAGGATTTTTCCTCTGGCCAGGAGGGATTTTAAAGGGGTTTACCCTTCCCTTTATATTTATGACAGCTTTTGACACAGATTTACTCTATTTGCAAGCATAATGCTTCACCTAGCTTGAAATAGGAAATGCAAGCACTTTAATAAAAGGGTTGGGGAAAACAAAAACAAAAAAACCCACTAGCATCACTAAGTGGCTCTATAGTCTTGACTAAAGTGCTGTTTTCTAGGTTCCTGCTTTAACACTTCCTGGTGCATCCAAAGTGAGATTTCAAGTGCCTTCCACAGCAACAGACATCAGGTCTATTTTTTTTTTTAAATTTACTTGCCAACAATGGAAGAATAAAATAAATCAGTTAATTGAAACACTGGCTCTACACAAACTCACAAGACAAGATTCTCAATTGAAGATCTAAAAAAAAATCTAACCAGCTGCTTAAAAAGTATCATTTCCGTTACAATGTCATTGTAAAACAGATGCATGCTGATGAAAATCACATACATTGACATGCATGGGTTTTCCCTCTCCATTTTGTTATTTTAATTCTTTGCATGCCGAAGATCCACCTGCCAACCTTTTCTTGTATGTACAGACCCTAACATTAAAAAGACTCATTTTCAATAGAGAACTGACTGAGAAGAAATTGGATTGATAAATATTTATTTAATGCGGCTCTTTCATGATTCCTCTTTCTAAGCTGGAATGAAGGACACCACAGAATACAGTAATATTTAATAAAGCATTTGATTTGCTTCTTCTGCCTAGAATGCATAGTTTAGATATGCACACATGCTAAGTGTATGTCTACACTACAGTTAGACACCCACGGCTGATCCTTGCTAGCTGACTCCTGCTCTTGGGGCTTGGGCTGCGGGGCTGTTTAATGGCTGGGTAGTCTTGCAGGTTTATGTTGCAATCTGGAACCCTCACACCTCACAGGGTCCTAGAGCTCAGCCTCCAGCCACAGCCTGAATGTCTACACTGCAATTAAACAGCCCTGCAACCTGAGACCCACAAGCCCAAGTCAGCTGGCACAGGTTTTTGGTTGTGTAGACATACTTCAAGACTTAAAAAGTCATCAAGAGCACATGGCCCTCAGCCCAACATACATCTTTTGTGATCTGTTACTGAGTGTAAACTGAATCATGAAGTTCCAATACATCTAAAAAGAAGGAAAAATCTGGGTTACTTGAGATGGTTCCTTAAAATATTTTTTTTAGTTTTATCCACAATCTCATTGTTCCATTGCAATAAGGCAGTGAAGCCTACATACAATGACACTTTTAGATTGCTGAAATAAAAACCCGAGCCAAACCTAGACTGACTGGACTGTAGGTGGGCTTGATAGTGCAAATTAACTAATTCATCCCATGGGCAATCCACTTGCTTTATTTATAAAGATCACAAAGATTACAGCGGTTGGCTGTATTTCTCAGTGCAAATGATATCGTGTGCTGGCTTTCACAAAGCATTTCCGGTTTTGATACAAGTAAATGGAACAGATGAAACTCAGAAGAACCCACCCCCTCTATACTCTACATTCTTTCCCAGGCTGCATTCTGCAAGTTGAGAGGAAATCTGCTTTCTCATCTCCTGTCTGATAGTGGCAGAAAGAGCGAGAGAAAAAGCTGCCACTATCACGTCCTCCTTGGTATAAAGGTATAAGAGAAAATGGCCATGGAAAAGTGAATCCAGAAAAGCAACACAAAGAAAATACATTTTTGACTACTTCTGGTTCAATATATTGAGTAGAGCTGGCTGGAATAATAGTAGGGTTTGTCTTGACATTTTTCTTTCTGTTTCCAATCAATATTTTTATTTTATGAAAATGTTCTCACCAGTTCAACATTACATACTCTGATAATGAGCAATAGCTGCACAATATGTAAATATCATGACATTTTTGTAATTCAGGGAATCAATACAGTGCACTGGTATTAAAGCTTCCCTGATAAATGGGGTGAAATTCATGATTGTGTGTGTGTGTGTGTGTGAGAGAGAATTATAGTGTTAGTAGATTACAAAAGCAAGAATTAACTGTATCCAGATGTACCATTCTTATCTGGTTAATAATCAGTCATTTCAGATATTTGTTTGCTTATTTGTGTGTTTGTTGTAAAAGCAAACTCTTTAGTTTTTGTGCAGGCAAAGATCTGCTAAATGTTTGTGACCATTATCAGAAAATTTTTCTTTACATTCCAGACTAGAGACAGGCTGATCTAGCTTGGAAAAGGTCAAGTACTTCTATAACTTGCTCATGCGATTTGTATAATTCTGAAATACTTTTATATTGTA
This sequence comes from Lepidochelys kempii, assembly GCF_965140285.1. Taxonomy (NCBI): domain Eukaryota; kingdom Metazoa; phylum Chordata; order Testudines; family Cheloniidae; genus Lepidochelys; species Lepidochelys kempii. Next base: position 30,103,537 of record NC_136387.1, read on the forward strand.
CATCATGTTTCACATAAACACCATCCCAAAATGCCCTAGGGCACACCTACACTGCAATTAGGTGCCTGCAGCTGACCCTTGCCAGCTGACTTGAGCTTGCAGGGGTTGGGCTGCAAGGCTGTTTCATTGCACTGTAGACTTCCAGGTTTAGGATGAAGCCTGGGCTCTAGGACCCTGTAGGGTGGGAGGGTTCCAGAGCTCAGGCTGCTGACCAAGCCCCAACATCTACACTGCACTGAAACATCCCCTTAGCCCAAGCCCCGTGAGGCTGAATCAGCTGGCCCGGGCCAGCCAGGGGGTTTTAATTGCAGTGTAAACATACCCTCAGAATAAACAATGCATTTATGGAGTTAAACAGTTAAAGATGGAGAAAAATTAAATAGAATAATCAAGAGAGAAAAGGTACGATCTCAGAACACACATAATAATACAAGATGTGAATCAGCCAGGTGGACAAAGATACAGAAAGGCTCTTTCAGAAGGCAGAAGCTGCAGAGAAGACAGTTCTTGTACCCAGAGTGTCCAGATTATGAGAGAATAGAAAGGCCAATGCTAGTCAAGTGAATGGACTGCTGAGGGGGGAGGGAACGGGCAATGGAAGAGAAAAAAAGATAAGAGAAGGCAAGACACTGGGGAGGAAAAGGGAGAGACGTTTGCTTGGTTACAACTGTAACGAGTGTTTCAAAAACAAAGATTGACCATTCTTTGCCTGTGGCCGCTACATCCTCAGGGAAGTCTTGGCATCTCCTGAAGATTTTATTAGTCTGCAATAGACCAACGTATTTCAAACACAGTCTAAATCAAAAGCATAATCAACCCGGGCACCATCACAACAGTTCCAGCATGCATCCCCATGGGCTCCATTCTAAGTGCTGCAGATTCTTCTTGTTCGTCAGTCAAATCCAGGTAAGAGGCTAGAGCACTGCTGCTCTGACACCCTGCAGCCTGAACTGGCCTCCTTCTCTCCCGCACTGCAACAGAACCCTTCCAGGTGTAAGAAGGGAAACAGAAGATTCCAGTCCTTTTTTGTGATGAGTCAGAGAAAACTGTGAGTGAATGGAGAGATTACTGACTCAGAAGATGAGTGGATGAGTCAGGAGAGTTGGGTAGCAAGTGAATGGTGTGGTGGGTTTCTGATGCACCTGGTGCAAACAGGTGCAAAGTGTACATTTGCAAGAAGATCCATCTGTGTGAGATACATACACACAAGCCCAATCATCAAGGTCACATGATACAGACGATGAGGTGTCTGTGCTGATGTTTATGGTATGGATGATTCAGCAGATTTTTCCTGGCTGGATATATTTTTCATGATAATTTCTGCAAGTCTGAAATAAAATTTAGAACTTTTAACAGATAGATGGTGTTATTGTATAAACATTACTATTAACAAATTTTCTAACTCCCGTATGAGCACGCAATGTTACCCCTTTTCATAGGTGAGTTAAAAATCCCATAGCCAGCTCTTTAGAATGAGTCATATGCTCTTGGCCCCTGTCCTGTAGGTATGTCAGATTTATTTCTGGCATGCAGCATTTTCCAGCTTGGAACAGCAATTAAGGCCAAGTTTGCTTACTGCGACTGCAGTATGAGTGACCCATGGCAAACCCGGAACTCATGTCAGCTCCTCTACGATCAGTGAAACACAATGATTCTATGATACTACTAGATGTCAAGCAAAAAAGATAATACTGAAGCATAATGAAGGAGCAATTGCACCTGTCTTCATGTTTTAAGAAAGTATGTAAGAGGCTAACTGCTGATGTGGTTACATGACAAGATCTTAAGTAGTACAATATTGTGACCGTCACTTTGTGGAAGCAGCAAGCATTATAGCGTCACTTCGGCTTTGATGGAAGGCAGACAAAACTTGCCGCCACGGCCATAGAGAAAGCACAGACATCAGCAGTGACTCAGATGTATAAGACAAGAGTGGGTTCTCTCTCTGACTTGCGCACTGAACTATTAAAGATTCTTGTTATTCCTACTAAAAATAATACTGCTGGAGAGCAACACTCTCTAGGAAACTACTGAGAAAGCCCCATTCTGAAAAAAAGAGAGAGACTATAGCTGCAAGCTACCCAATAGAAACATTGTGACACTTTTGCAAATACATAGACATGCGCTGCTACTCATGTACTACTGCTAAACCAAAAAAAAGAACAGCACCTTAGAGACTAACAAATTTAGTTGTGCATAAGCTTTCGTGGGCTACAGCCCACTTCATCAGATGCATAGAATGGAACATACAGTAAGAAGATACACACACACACACACACACACACACACACAGAGAGAGAACATGAAAAGGTAGAGTAAGAGGCTAATTAATTAAGATGAGCTATTATTAGCATGAGAAAAAAACTTTTGTAGTGATAATCAAGATGGCCCATTTAGACAGTTGACAAGAAGGTGTGAGAATACTTAACATGGGGAAATAGATTCAATGTGTGTAATGACCCCGCCACTCCAAGTCTCTATTCAAACCCAAGTTAATGGTATGTAGTTTGCATATTAATTCAAGCTCAGCAGTTTCTCGTTGGAGTCTGGTTTTGAAGCTTTTCTGTTGCAAAATTGCAACCTTTAAATCTGTTACTGAGTGGCCAGAGAGGTTAAACCAGCAGCTGGAGGATGCACACTAGTATTTCTTCATTGCTGTTGGTTCTATTGTGGCACAATTGATATTGGCTCTATACTCAACATTCACACAACACTCTACAAAGCATAAACCCAAGGCAGCACACAAGTGCATTCTTTAAGGACTGGAATACTGAATATATGCTGAGTTTAGAGGTGGGGGAAGGGATTAACATACAGCCAAGTAAAGACAAATTAAAGGTGCCGATCCTTTTTTTTGCAACAGTCTTCTCCTGCTCCAAGGTCAAATTTAAAAAAAATATTATTTAATAAAAATCTTTACCCAGGGTTCCATTCCCACAAAGGCTTACATGCATGCCTAATTTTACACAGTGGGCAATGTAGTTAATGGTACCACTCAGCACATAATGTTAGATTTTAGTAAAACCACTGGAGAGTATTAAAAGTGCAATATTTTAATTTTAATTTGCTTTACACCAGTTATGGGGCTTATTGATTTTTTTTTATTTTGCTGATTTCAACCACAAAAAATATCACTTGGTTTCGCTGCCCACTTCTTGTGCACTAAGTAAAATGCTGCAAATGTTTGGGCTACTAACACTGCAGAGGAACCTCCGATGCACCCAAGACAAAAATAAATTAAATTTAAAATCTACCAAAATATTTGTCTCATGAGATTTTGGAAAATATTTTTTATTTTGTTAATTTTAAGTAAATGTCAGTAAACTACACAACGATGTTACTTTTAGGAACCATATTTGTTCTACTTCATTGGCTTTTTAGTTATTCATGAAGTTCTCCCAACCCTTCTCCTCAAATACTACAATAGCAATGAACGCTGGTGAGATAATACTTTGTGCAGCTCAGTCCTTTTTAAAGCAACCAGACATATAACTTGTATATTTTGTTACCTGTTAACCTTTAACAATTTACACACACACACACACACAACCCCCCACCGCAAATGTATACTTTCACTTTCAATCTATTTCTCTTAACATCCAACTTCAGTGAATGCTCAGGAGCAGGAACAGACCAGTACCAAAAAACACTGGATTCTTATTTATGCACATAGTGGGAAGTGCTTTAAATAAATGGAGAACTGCCCCAAAGAGATTATGCAGACCCTGACCAATAAGAAGAACCTTCTCTAGGCTACTTCGTTTTCATGCTAGTTACATCCAAGCCTTATCTATCATTAGAGTGACCAGATGTCCCGATTTTAGACGGACAATCCCAATTTTTGTGTCTTTTTCTTATACAGGCTCCTATTACCCCCCACCCCATCCCGATTTTTCACATTTGCTGTCTAGTCACCCTATCTATCATGGCAAGAGGGACTTTCCAGTAGCAAAATGGTACACGGTAGTTTTTTTATGTGAACTTTAATAGGAATTTATCCTATTAAGTAAATCTCTTTTATTAGTGATTTAGGCACTGCCATATGTTTGCAATACAGTCACTGTCAAAGCAAGATGAAATCAGGCGTATGCCCTAGTTACAAATCACTGATTTCTATTAATGCATTTCCATTACACAGCTTCCTTTGTCCAAACAAGATTACAACATAGCTACCTACTCAAAATGAACCACATTTAGCTCAATGAGCTAGGACCAATGTACTGACATCAGTGGAAGGAGAAATAATTTCCCAACACTTTCTAATTACTAAGAAATATTCCATTGCTGGGGGAACAGTAAGAATTTACCAGTCTCTTGCTGCCTTTATGATATTGAAATTTAATAAAGAAAGGAAAACCAACATAGGTGCTTTAAGTCCTGCTTTCTTTCTCAAGATCATTAAAGGAGTAATATTTATACTATTCAGATGTTTTACAGAATTGTATTAGGAAAAAAAGCCTGCACTCACAACAAATTCTAAATATAAGTTGCTCTACTTTGATCTACATGGAACAAAATAATACCTTATAAAGCACAGATTGTATGATTCCCTTAAAGGAAACAAATTAAAAGATGTTTCATATCTTTTTTTAAATTGATCATTCTTTACTTTCAGAAAATAAGCAGAGGTATGAAATGTTAGGGTAAAGAAATATGTCAAATATTAAAATTCAACTGTGTCACCCTTGCAAATATAATTAGGGGCCCAGTTAGGAGCAGGGCTGGACCTTTAAATATCCTTCGTTGAGTTAAGTGTGTTAGTTTTTATGACGTTAGCACTGAAATTTTATCAGCAAAGAAAACTGTGCACTTTCATTATATCCTCCACAGAAATACAGCTCCTGAGTCAGCCATGCCCAGTACATATAAAATATTCTTTTTTAGTATGGACTAATCGAACCATAATATTATTTCCTAATGTGGATTTAATCCTGAGTCCTGTAAACCTTGAATGATGAGACTAGTGTCTTTGAGATCATAGGAGTAAGAAGTATTTGCAAGAGTCACAATCTGCAGACTAGACCTCTTTGATCATCGACTTTTCAGGGGAGGGCCTATCATTTAATTTGTATGTAAACCAACATGCAAGTCTCTGGGGTTGTAAAAAAGAAAATCAATACTTAGTTATAGTGGATGTAGGGTTGACAGGCATCTGGTTTTCAACCAGAATGCGTGGTCGAAAAGGGACACTGGCAGCTCCAGTCGGCACCACCAATTGGGCCGGTCAACAGTGCAGCGCGGGCCTGAGGCTAAGGCAGGCTCCCTGCCTGCCCTAGCTCCATGCAGCTCCCAGACGTGGCTGACAGGTCCCTGCAGTCCCTAGATGCATGGGCAGTCAGGGAGGCTCCGTGCCCTGAGGGCCGAATCCACAGTTCCCATTGGCTGGGAACTGTGACCAGTGGGAGCTGCGGGGGTGGTGCCTGCGGGCGCGAGGGCAATATGCTGAGCCTCACTAGCTGCCCATGCATCTAGGCGCTGCAGGGACCTGGTGGCTGCTTCCCGGGAGCCACAGAAAGTGCCACCATGACCCCGCACTCCGAACCCTCTCTCATACCCCAACGCCCTACCCCAGCCCTCCTGCACCCAAACTCCCTCCCGGAACCCACAGCTCCCCAACATCCTGTCCCAGTCCCCTCCTGCACCCCAAACCCCTCATCCCCGGCCCCACCCCAGAACCCACACCCCCAGCCGGAGCCCTTATCCCCACCCCACACACCCCAAACCCCTGCCCCAGCCTGGTGAAAGTGAGCGAGGGTGGGGGAAAGTGAACGACGGAGGGAGGGGGGATGGAGCTAGCGGGGGAAAGGTCTCGGAGAAAGGGCATGGCAGGGGTGGGGCCTCGGGGAAGGGGTGTTCGGTTTTGTGCAATTAGAAAGTTGGCAACCCTAAGTGGACACCTTGTACAGTGCAATTAGCTACAGCTAAATTCCATTTATTATGGTGAAGCAGAAACGACTCAAATTATTTTAATGCCGCCATGTGAAGAACAAAATTCTGGTTGGAGTTTGTCTATTTATCACAAAGCTATTCTGTGGCAAAAAGGGCATCAATAGGAGAGGGTTCCACAACAGCCCAATGTTATTACCCGTTATGTAATAGCATTATTTAAAATCAGATGATAACCTATAATACCTTTTTCTGAAATATCTCAAGTGAACCCTGCAGATTAGCACAGGGAAGTGCCAGGGAAATTATGTTAGAAAAGGGTTTTTGTATCTTGCCTCTGATTTTGTTCATACTATTTTTAGATTCTTATTCCAAGACCAGAAGAGACCACCAGATCATCCAGTTTGTCCGCCTGTATATCACAGGCCACAAACACCATGCAGCACCCACACACTAAACACAACACCCAAAATTAGATCAAAGTATTACAGCTGCAGGAGACTAAATTGTTTTAACAGGAGTGACTGAGTTGCACCAATGCCTGAGGCCCCTGCAAAGGCAGGTAATTAATTGAGATAATCTCAGCAAGTGACCCGCACACTATGCAGCAGAGGCAAGTGAAAACCTCTCAAGGTCATTGCCAATCTGTCCTGGGAGAAACTTCCTTCCTAACCCTACATATGACGATCAGTTAGACCCTGAGAATATGAACAAGAACCAGACAGGTAAGACGGGAGAGAGTGCGCTCAGAGCCACCTCAGTGCGCTGGTCCATCCCATCCAATGTCTTCTCTCCAGCTGTGCCCACCCATGATGCTTCAGAGAAAGGGAACGATAAACTAAACAAAACCAGAACACCCCGGGGGGGAGAGGGGAGGAGGCGGGAGAATCCCTTCCTGACTCCTCCAGTGACCAGCTGAAGCCCTGAGGCATGACCTCTTGTGAACACAAGATAAAAACAGCATGTCCCCGCAAGGGTTGTTGAGCCCTGCCACCCACCATCACAAACAATCCTGTCATACAATCCCACTCATAAATTTGTCCAGCTTCTATTTTTTTCTCTCTCGTGACTCTACCTTTACCTTTTACCGGCTGTGAATCACTTAGTTCCTGAAAGCTTTTGAGAAATACTGAATGTGTAACTAGATATAGTTCGTACTGTAAGGGGAAGGACTGTGTTTGGGGAGGGCAAAGCACGTAGTGGGTGCTAGTGGAAACAATTAATACCAAATATGAAATGGTATTTAACTACAAACCTTTCAAACATTTTTTTATTTTTAATCATGCGTTCCATGTGGAGATAATATTTATGCTTATTAGACCAAGATGTATGATCTCATGTGGTTTATCCTGTTGGGGGTATTCTCATAAAAAATAACTGGATAAGGAAGAGATTCTGCTTTCATATGCCAGACGACATGAATTCAACCCTGAGCCTCATATACTACTCAATTACACCCGTTGTAATACAGAGGAGAATCAGGCCTAACATCTGTGCACTCATCACTGAGGCTGCATGAACTTTACAAACGTCATTCCAATATTTTCCCATACATAAGATCAAAGATTCATTGAACCGTTACCTCATTCATTCCCTTTCAAAATTACAGAGGCAGGCACAAACACCTTGAGAACTCCATTAGACTCACAGAAAGTTGATCACTCAATACTTCTTGGTTTTTTTGTTAACTATAAGGTGTGGTGCAAAAGATTTTCAGTGTGGTATATATTATAGTATAGTACAAAGAGATAGGCGCTCTTTTATCTTGATAAGGATGTCTGAATGTTAACCATCCGTTGTGTTAATGCTTCTCAAAATAGTTCCTCTTTCAGCTTGCACATGTGTTTAAAATAATCATAGAACTGGAAGGGACCTCGAGAGGTCATTTAGTCCAGTTCCCTGCACTCATGGCAGGGCTAAGGATTATCTGGACCATCCCTGACAGGTGTTTGTCTAACCTGCCCTTAAAAATCTCCAAAGATGGAGATTCCACAACCTCCCCAGGTAATTCATTCCAGTGCTTAATCACCTGGGCAGTTAGGAAGTTTTTCCTAATGTCCAACCTAAACTGCCCTTGCTGCAATTTAAGCCCATTGCTTCTAGTCCAATCCTCAGAGGTTAAGGAGAACAATTTTTCCTCCCTGCTCCTTGTAACAACGTTTTATATACTTGAAGAGTGTTATGTCCCCTCTCACTCTTCTCTTCTCCAGACTAAACAAACCCAGTTTTTTTCAAAAGCGGCAAAGAGTCCTGTGGCACCTTATAGACTAACAGACGTATTGGAGCATACGCTTTCATGGGTGAATACCCACTTCGTCAGATGCATGTGACAAAAGCTTATGCTCCAATACGTCTGTTAGTCTTTAAGGTGCCACAGGACTCTGCCGCTTTTACAGATCCAGACTAACATGGCTACCCCTCTGATACTTGACACCAATTTTTTCAATATCTCCTCTTGTCTTCTAGACCTTTATTCATTTTTGTTGCTCTTCTCTGGACTTTCTCCAGTTTGTCCACATCTTTCCTGAAATGTGGTGCCCAGAACTGGACACAATACTCCAGCTGAGGCCTAATCAGCACAGAGTAGAGTGGAAGAATTATTTCTCGTGTCTTACTTACAACACTCCTGCTAATACATCCCAAAATGATGTTTGCTTTTTTTGCAACAGTGTTACATTGTTGATACATATTTAGCTTGTGGTCTACTATGACCCCCAGATCCCTTTCTGCAATACTCCTTCCCAGGCAATCATTTCCCATTTTGTATGTGTGCAACTGATAGTTCCTTCCTAAATGGAGTACTTTGCATTTGTTCTTATGGAATTTCATCCAAGTTACTTCAGACCATTCCTCCAGTTTGTTCAGATAATTCTGAATATTAATCTTTCAAAGCACTTGCAACCTCTCCCAACTTGGTATCATCCACAAACTTTATAAGCGTACTCTCTATACCATTATCTAAACCACTGATGAAGATATTGAACCGGACCAGAACTGATCCCTGCAGGACCCCACTCAATATACCCTTCCAGCTTGACCGTGAACCACTGATAACTACTGTCTGGGAATGGTTTTCCAACCAGTTTTGCACCCACCTTATAGTAGCACCATCTAGGTTGTATTACCCTAGTTCAGGGGTGGCCAACCTGTGGCTCCAGAGCCACATGCGGCTCTTCAGAAGTTACTATGCGGCTCCTTGTATAGGCACCGAGTCTGGGGATGAAGCTACAGGCACCAACTTTCCAATGTGCTGGGGGTGCTCACGGCTCAACCCCTGGTTCTGCCATAGGCCCTGCCCCCACTCCACCCCTTCCCACCCCCTCCTCCCACCCCCTCCCCCTCGCTCTTCCCCCTCCCCCCCAGAGCCTCCTGCATGCCACAAAGCAGCTGATCGAGAGGGAGGGAGGGGGAGGTGCTGATCGGCAGAGCTGCCCCTGGGCAGGAGGCGCTGGGAGCCGTAGGGGGGAGCTGATGAAGGGCTGCTGACATATTACTGTGGCTCTTTGGCAATGTACATTTGTAAATTCTGGCTCCTTCTCAGCCTGGCCACCCCTGCCCTAGTTTATGAGAAGGTAATGTAAGACAGTATCAGAAACCTTACTAAAGTCAAGATATACCACATCTACCACTTCCCCAGTATCCACAAGCTTGTTACCCTGTCAAAGAAAGCTATCAGGTTGGTTTGACATGATTTGTTCTTGACAAATCCATGCTGACTGTTACTTATCATCTTATTATCTTCTAGGCATTTGCAAACTGATTGCTTAATTATTTGTTCCATTACCTTTCTGGGTACTGAAGTTAAGCTGACTGGTCTGCGATTCCCCGGGTTGTCCTTATTCCCCTTTTTATAGATTGGCACTATATTTGCCCTTTTCCAGTCATCTGGAATCTCTCCCATCTTCCATGACTTTTCGAAAATAATCGCTAATAGCGCAGATATCTCCTCATTCAGTTCCTTGTGTATTCTAGGATGTATTTCATCAGGCGCTGGTGACTTGAAGGCATCTAACTTGTGTAAGTCATATTTTAACTTATTCTTTCCCTATTTTAGCCTTTGATCCTACCTCATTTTCATTTTGACAGGTTTCAGAGTAGCAGCCGTGTTAGTCTGTATTCGCAAAAAGAAAAGGAGTATTTGTGGCACCTTAGAGACTAACCAATTTATTTGAGCATAAGCTTCCGTGAGCTACAGCTCACTTCATCGGATGTAGCTCACGAAAGCTTATGCGCAAATAAATTGGTTAGTCTCTAAGGTGCCACAAGTACTCCTTTTCTTTTTGCTCATTTTCATTGGCATTCACTATGTTAGAGGTCCAAGAGCTAATAATGCATTGCTAATGCACTTCTCCAAAACTGCAACAGGGAGGTAGCAAACTTAACTGTGACCATTTCACCAAAGCAACTGAGAGTTTGCACTAGCTCTTCTCTGCAGTCAGACGTGATAGCTTAATGGTGCTGATACTGGGTGAAAAAAAAGTTTTATTGAATATTCTGCTACTTTAATGCTTTGGTAGTGCTTCTATTCAGGAGATATAGTAATATTTAGGGAATGAAGTAAGGTACATGGAAAATTAAGGCAAGCTATCCAAACATTTGCAAAACTCCCAGAACTAACTTCCTTGCCATTTATGCACATAGCAAGTCTAGCTTGCAACTGATGCCTGAGCATTCAGTTGCTTATATGAAAAGCTATGTGAGGGAAAGAGGGGACAAAGATTAGACACACACAAAAGTATGAAATAAATTAAATATTATTCCACTATGAAAGTCTTGCTTCCACTTTGTCTCTACTGCACAGTTAAGACTCCACTTTTAAATTGGATTCAATAGTTCACACTAGGGTTCCACTCCCCTAACACACACACGCTAATTGAAGGAAGATGTATGTCCATATTATTTAAAACAACAAGAAAAGGCTTTTGTGACACATTTCAAGCTTTAGTCCTGAAGAAGACAAGGAGGAAGGGCACTACTCCGATTAATCAGCAAATGTCTTGCTTCAGCACTCGGCAAGAGGATTTATTTACATAAAGCCACTTCCAGAAATGAACTCTACTTTCCTCTGAGTCACTGTCAAACATGTTACTGGATTTCAGATTGACAATGTCAGCTCAGAAAATTAAATTAAGCATAAAAGAAGCTGAGGGCTGAGTGGGGAGAGGGAGAAGGCCCCTCTGTGTGACAGACTCCAAGAGGGAAGCAGGAGAAGTCCACGTGTTCCTGTTTCGTCTTTCTATATTATAAGAAACAACAGGAGAATCACAAAGATCATCCAGTCCCAAAGCAATTTGATGTCATCATCCCTGGATGGGTTTGAATTTCAGTACCAATGTCAATTTAACTTCTACTCTAGCTACGTGAGCCTACAAAAAACTACTTATACCAACAGTTCTTGGCTTTTAATTAGCAAAATCCCTAAAGTTAAGAACAAAACTGGCAAACGACCAGCTTTAGTGGCTAGTCAGTCAGTCAAGAGGTCCTGTATATAAACAGCAGAAAGGATTGAATGGTTCAAAAGAAAACCAGAGTGTATATAACTGAATAGTTCATTTTACCTTCAAATATACTCTTCTGCACTTGGAAAGAAAAGTATTCTGCAAATGCAAAGCACCCCAGATACCAGATCCTTAGGTGCTGGCCACTTCTAATTGAACAATTTAAGCAGTATTATAGCTGTTTGAGGCAACTTTTAGCCTTTTTGGTAGTCAGTCACAGAGTAAAACTTCTGAGCTGAAGAAATTATCCCAGAATATTCTTTCAATAAAATCAATGCAACTTTAAAGAGACTCAAAATTATTTTCTAGTGTTCACTCAAGAAGTAAACTAATTTAGTAGGAGCTGTGTTCTCTAAGGTTTGGAAGCAAGGTACCTAGTAGCATAGCTACTCCAAAGATTAAGTATTGTATAATTTTGTCTTCTACATTGTGTTTGTTCTGTAGCACACTTTTCGTCCTCATAAAAATTTTGAATAGTTTATAATTGGCTTTCTCATCTTATTTAAACATTCAATAATTGAAACTAAACATTTTTAAGATCTTCTAGCTATTGAGAAGTATGTTTCTACTGTAAATATTACCTTTTACTATTATTTTTCTCTTTTAAGTACTTAGTGCAAATATTGAACATACACTTATAGGACATTGGAAGTTTTAATTCAGCTATATATTATCACACCTTTATTTCCAGCTATTCATTTTGAAAGATAATAGTTAAGGGACAAACTGAAGGATAGCTCAGTCAGCTCTAAGGAGAAAATAAAAGAATTAAGGTTAAAATGGTCAACATTTCCGATGCCAAACTGGGCATTAACGGAATTTCTGCACTGCTGCTCTATATTTCAGTTTAAAAAAAAAGTAGAATTATTCAAAGAAACTGCTCTTACCGGAGCTCTGACACAATCACTCACCTCTTTTGAGAATCAATCTGTGAACTCCTGGAAGGACACCCCAAGAACCATAAACCCACATCTCATCCACAAGATGTTTTATTACATAAACCCATCTGATTCTGTGTGTGTGTGTGTGTGTGTGTGTGTAGAACATTCCCATTCTGCATATAGTTTGCATCTTTACCTCAGTCTTTCTAAATCACAATCCATGCAAATGATGATCTGCCAATGCAACTTGAATACGATTGTGAGGAAATTATCAAAAGAAAGCAATACAATTGAAAATAGGATTCAAGCTGTTTACAAAACTGAGTAAAATAGTAAAAACAGGCAATTAAATAAATAAATATATAGAATGGCCCCTAGATCTTTTTGAACATGTTTTATATGTGCTGTAGTTAGTGATGTTATGCAGGAGTTATAAGGAGTACGTCATAGGGTATCCAATTCAAGAGAAATAAATTGAAGTATTATACATAAATATATCTATCTACACATGCGCACGTGCACACACACATACACACACTCTCCATTCAGGTGTTTTGTACATATACACGAGCAGGAGACATGGTCAGGGTGGTGAATAGTAAGTTACAAGAATACAGAATTTGCTATACCAGAAGAGGCCATTTTTCCATTTTCTCTCCAATTTCTAGGGATTAAAAAAAAAAAAATCCACATAGTCCAAAACACGTCTAGCCATTTGAAAAGCACAATACAGAGGGAAACATCCGTTTTGCACTTCCACAGTGGGACAGAACTTCCACTAATGACACCTTAAATATATATTCCATATGAATCCAAACACAAAGTGTACATGAATTTTCCCTCCCTTTGGGTTTACACTATAATTTGGTCTATGTGCAAGGTGGCATCTTCATGCATAAGTTATCCAAATAAGGGCCTCAACCAGCAATGTGTTAGATCCTTATCTGCAGAGATAATAGTGACACAGTCACTATTCACACAGCAATAACTTGCATTTCAGACAAGGACATTTGAACCTGCTAGAATGAAGAGGAAGGCCACATATAATACCCAGGGTTTATTATATTTCAGATAATAATACTCTGAGATGCTGAATTTGACCTGGAAAACTGCAAGGGAGGGGAGGAAGAGAATTCAGTTTAATACCTCATCCAAAGGATAGCACCTTTAACAATGCGACACTGTGATAGCACTGCACTGCAGTGTTGTCATTGAGAATCAGGCCACACAAAGATCTGGTGCTTAAACTCACAGCTTAGTGGCTCAGAGACGATTGTGCCACCATACAAGCCATAGTGATATTGAGTAACACATGGGAGCATGTTAATTTATGGCAATTTGTGGCTTGATTTAATAACCTTCCACTGTTATTGCAAAAAGTCTTCTTCCATTTGCACACACTTCCTTCCTTGCACACATTTTTCTACAGCTTTGTCCACTTTTAAAGAGGAACTTGTGAAAGTTAAAACAATAATCATCATACAGCTATTTATTGTAATGCATACTGGTTCCTGAAAACATTGTTAAAGAAAGATATGACAAGCCTAATGTTACTTATGGGGACTTTTATTCTTAAAAGGTCATCTGTAGTTACAGAAATAATATCAATATCACCTAAAACAGCAAGAGTTTTTCACTTTTATAACAAAATAGTGAAATAAACATGGGAACATAAGTTAAATGTAAAGGTTGTAACTAAATTTAAAAACTTCCATGAGCAACTGATTCACAGGCCTTATTTTAAAGGAGGCTATATATTGTTTTAACTTGTATGAGGTGCTTTCTAGAAAGCGAGGAAAGATGTGTTCAGACCTTTTTATCAACTGCTTATCTGATAAATCTATCAGAAGAAAATTGCTAACACTGTCCCTGGCCATCTTAGACTTGGACTAAGTGTAAAAATGCCTCTTTTTGGATGTCACATCCCTACAGAAAGAGTAATCATAAATATACTGAAGGGAGAAGTCAGAGCTGCAAAAAAGATCAGAGTTTATTTTTGTGAACCTTGACAGAACCCCTAAGAAGAAGGCCTATGGGCTGGCTGCACAGGACTCTTTTGAAAGTCTCAAATTTATACATCGCAAGCATCTTCAGTTAAATAACATAAAATTTCAAGGCACATAGTTAATGTTCAAATAGCACAATATATTGATTCTCTGCCCATCCCCTAGTGGCTTAAGTTTACCCAAAAGACACTTTTATTTAATTAACTTGATGCTTTATTAATATAAATATTCCACTATTGATCATAAGAGAAGCTGACGCATGTTTGAGTCAGGCATACATCAGATCCATTTAACAGAGCCCTACTTAGGAGAGTAGTTGGCCCTAAATCAAGGTAAATGGTAGCAAGTGCTCCTTTGGGATGACAGGGCTTAGCTGAATCTATAACATTTTTTACGGAGCTAGTTTTTTTAAAAGCAGAAAGCATATGGAAATTAGATATGAAAATGGTCTCTCCTTGCACGTATCAATTAAGCATGTCAATACCTTAATTAAATTGCTCAACTTAATGAGATTTATATCAATGAATATGTTTTATAGTTATAATAGCTTTTTTGGCTAGTGTTCAAGATGTCAAATAAATTGTGAAAAGAGGATTAAAAAAAAGTAGTAATTGACATTTTGAACTGAAGCCAGTATTTTTTCCTCTTTTTTTCCCCTCCATTCATGTGATTTTGGAGAACGTATATATGTAAGTAATGAACCCTGTAATAGCTTCGCTTTTTAAAATGTCTTTCTTCTGCAGTTCTAATCTTTCTTATCAAATCCTCTGTCTAAGAGGCACACCATTTGATTTAAAGAGCACTTCATCCTCAATGATTATAGGCACTTTTTCTACCAGACTCACAATGTGCCTCGTCTCCAAGTCCAATTGAAGTAACTTTCTTCCCGCTTGAAAATGTAGCTTCTGTAGAGTTGTCTCTACCCATAAGAGATAGCACAATATGCCTTGGGGCATATAGTGTAGTTGCTTACACACAACCACTAGCAGAAGGAGAAATAACAAATCTTGATACTCTGGGCCTGTCCACTGCTTCAGGTAATGAATTTTTTCACCCTCACCCTCCACTTACCCACTTCTACTCCATCCTCCCTGGCTCAGTCCAAATATGCCCCCTCAAGATCTATAGGAGGATTGAAGAAATGCTACAGAACAAGTGTGAGAGAGTACAATTTCCAGAATGGAAACTCCCATTTTCTTGATGCTTTCTGTAGTGCTTTAACAAAAAATTATGAAGCAGTGTCACCAATAGAATGAAAAGGAAGCAAATTACCAACTCACTGCTTGAAAGACAAATTTCCAATGAAATAAATGCCATACTTGCAAACTGCTAACTCAGGTCTTACTGAACTCATTGGGCTCCCCACTGAGTTAGAGACTCTTGCTCTGGTGACACTAAACCAAAGAACTGCAAATTAGACAGCACACTCTCAGCTTCAGGTTAATCATGAAACACTAAAGGCTTATAATGAGATCTGGCCGACTACAGGCCCCATGATATCAGATTTGGCCCCATGATATCAAAACCTCAAGATGTAGCATGTTGGGTAGGGGCACTGTAATCTAGTGAGCAGACAGAATTAGTGTGTGGCAAGTCTCCGGCCCTGAATTCTTAGCTCTGTCTCTAATACATTCCGTGCAACCTTTAAAAAGTTACTAACCTTCCCAGAGCCTCACTTTTCCAGTATGTGAAATGGGATTAATAATTCATTCTGCAGAGAGGCTGCCAGGCTACGTTAATTAATGTTCATAAAAGTTCTACAAGATTCTCAAATGAAAGGTATTATGGAACTGCCATACGTTATTGCTAGTGAGCTGTCAAACTGGACTGCAGTGCAGTGAAAGTACAGAATGCCATTTCCTCTGCATGGAACAGACAATCTGAGGAAAAGGCACCTAGGAAGCAAATTTTAGTTCTTTCACATAAGATTTGTTCTGTCACTACCTGTGGGCAGATAAACTGACGATAATAGAAGGAGTTCAGAACCAGGGTAACATTTCATTTAGAAAAACCCAGTCAAAGAACACCTCTAGATGAATTGGTTAGTCTCTAAGGTGCCACAAGTCCTCCTTTTCTTTTTACTAATTATGAAGTGAACGAAGGAATTTTCACATGGAAACAATTGTTTTAATTTAAATGAGCTCAATAAAACCACATACTTCACAGCTTTTCCCTCCAAATTCTGACTAAATAAAAAAGTCTGAAGTAACTTTTAGTCAGTTGAATAAATAAGTGAAGCAGTAACATCAGAAAAGGCACCTCCTACCAATTCCTCTGGACAGCCTGAAGATTAATTTAAGACGGCCAGCTCTTAACAAAACTAGGGAAATGTTGGAACAACAGATCATCTTGAAGCTCTTTGGAAGGTCTCAGAAACCCACACTGTTAAAAGCCATTGACTGCAGAGCAGAAACCTCTGATCTCTTGCATGTAAGGCAGACAAAGGTATTTTTTAACCTTTATTTAGTGTAGAGCTGACTGTGCCTATGGAGAAGGATAAGGCAGATTTTGGCACCCTTTCTGATGCTCTTTTTCCTTGTCCAAGGCCTTTTAAGGTCCTCCTCAGCTATTCCACTCCCGGCACAGGGAGGAGGGGCATACCCTGGCACTATAGCTGATGCCAGTTCCGCCTCCTGCAGTATTCCTGGATGGTGCTCCCTTTCCCTCTCTCCTCTTCTGTCCACTGTCAGAGGAGCCCTGCTGGGCAGCACTTGTCTGTTGGAATCAGAGACAGAGCTGTGTCTGCTTTCTTCCCTCTCCTCTCTCCAAACAAGGGGATATGCAGAGGATTGGCCCTCAGGGGGTGAGGATTTGAGGGGAGAAGTGCTGGAGACAAAGGAGTAGGAGTTCTGAGGCCAGGTATCTTACACTCTGATGGATCTTTGATTGTCTTACACTCTTTGACAACTCTTTGAAGGACCTCTGCTTCCCCCTCCATCAGGGTCAGCCCCCTCAGAATCTGAGCCTCCCCCACAGTTCAGGCAGAATGCATCACAGCCTGGCATCTGTCCTGTATTGTGGATTCCTGGTTGGGGTTGGCCATGCTACATGCTAGCTAAGAGACCTCAGTGCATATGTTACAAAGGTCCTGCTTTATGGGGTGCTCTGGAGGTAGCTGCACACAACTGTGTCAGTCTTCCCTCAGCCTCAGGGCTTCTTTGATCTCCTGTGCACACTCTGAAAGGGATCCCCCTCTTGCTGGAGACAGAAACAAGTCTAAGGAATGACTAGGCTCTTATAAGTGCTGAAGGAAGACATCCTAAAAAATCTCAAGGAACTATAACCAAAGTATCTGGACTGGTACAGATAAATGGAGAGAAAAAACAGTTCTTCTTCAGATGCTTTAGTTAAAATGATTATGTTAACACTTTCAGGGTGTATCAGTACACAGGCATGGGAATAAATACTTTACCTTTACATGCAGTTCTAACAAAAACTAATTATGATTTGATCAGTTGGTGTCTATTAATTTCCAAATAAAATAGGATTTTTGGTAGAAGAGTACAATAAAGTTGGGATGGAGGCTACTATGTTCTAGAAAGGCAAGCACTATAATAAAGGCTGGAACGTCTACAAGTTACTAATGCACCCCTGATTATTCAAAGTAATAATCAAAGTCTTTCAAAAATCCATTATACCTCTCACTATTTTATTCCGCTGGTTTTCTTTTTGCCACTCAGCTGTGACAACAGGAACACCTAGTCAATTTCACTTTTATTTCATTTCAATAGTCTTTATCCAGTTTACGCATTATCACCAAGCTAAAGTGTTTTGACTGCAAATGCTTCAAGGAAAAAATATTTTAAAAACTATTCTATGACTTGATTGAAGAGGAAATATTTGTACTTATCCTTTGTAAATTTCACAAACTATTTTTTTCCAATGTCCACTTAAAATAATGATAATGTCCATTTATAATTGACTAAGACCTCCCTACAAAAGGACTGTAGTGTCAACAGCAGTACACATTGTGTTTTTGTAAATTGGCAATTCACGCCAGTCACACGACACTGCATTGTTAACTGATATACTTTAAACAGGACGACGTTTCCAGTATAGTTACTACTTAGACTTTAGTTTCTATCCTTATAAAAGGGATGTAATGTTGATCTAATTTTGTTCCTGTCGTCAAACCAATTTCTTTAGCAGGATATCACAACAGCACCCTTCTTGTCAGTGAAGTATGAACTCCTTGATATAAATCAGTTTGCGGTGTTAATATATTAATAAAATGATAGAAATGGTTGAAATGTCAGGGGAAAAAGAATTGTACAGACTCAGTGTTATTTCTCTACAGTGTGCTTACAATATTTAAGTCTACACTGGATTTCAATTGATTAACACAAACACAAGTTACACAGACTCACACCCTTATAGCAACATTTTATTCACACTATGGTATTATTATTTTAGATAACACGTAAAGTAACCTGTTATTTGATTAGACTAACCACCATTTCCTTTATACAGTTGAACTACAACCAAATATTTTTGTTAAATATTATACTATTCCAGTCAGACAATTAAAATGCCTGCAGAATGTTACAGTAAATCATTTAACTATGGTTTTATCTCCTTAGCTTTGCCTGCTCACTTCAGCAATATAGAACTGCTGAAAATCTATTCACAATTTATTTTCAAGTAAATTGCAGTTTGCTAAAAAGTACAAATTAAATGTGATTGTCACTATCTCCAATAAATTGTTGTCCAGTTAAGAATAATCTATTATAATTTGATGGTCTAAAGAAAGCAAAAAAAGTGTTTTAACACAAAGTCACACATTCCTTTCATCTCGACTATCTGCTGTGACCTCTTCTCATTCACAGTGCCAACGTTAGATTCAATTACCCTTTCTATTTTTTTTAGCATATACCCAAATCACTGCATTAGAAGTTCTTGCTGCATTGTTGCCCATCTTTCTGAACGCTCATCTCGTGTCTTTATAGCAACATAAAGCAGCCTTGTAATATTCTACTTGTCTAAAACTAGAATTTTTGATAGACAAGTAAAATATCGTTAGATTTTTCATGATCACCCTTGTGTGTAGGTTATACGCTACAGTAGCAGTGTAGATGTTCTACCTAAAATAGGAAAATATGACGAATCAGTTGTGTACATCTGCAAACACATTTAGGGGAAAATATTTTCGACATCACGTGTACAAAATCAAACGTAAACCATTGTATGTAATTTTCAATATTGCTTCCACCACTTATGCCTTAGTTTGAGTGTACATGCATTTCTCATGGCTCAAAATCACCCGTGTTTTTTTCCTTTACCTGCAGTGATGGCATTTATATTTGGTTGTTATCCCATGACATATTTTCATGCTGTATCTCATTTCTCATTTGGGACCTCAGTTTCAGAACACACTTGTGGGTTATATTTCCATCTCTCAGTTTTGCTCGCAACTGGGGACATAAGGAGTGAAATTCTGGCCCTATTAAAGTCAATAGGAATTTTGTCACTGATATTAGCTAAGCTAGGATTTTACCTATGGTGCAGAGGCCTGCTAAATGTATGTCATGCTAACATGATGAAGTCTGTCCAGACAGCTGATCAGGAGTCAATATTGCCTAGGTAACTGCTATCAGAACTTGCTTTGATTTTTAATTTGTTCCTGCCAGCTGATACCAATCCCATTGTATAGATTTTTTTGGGGATATCTAAAACTAGGAAAAAGAAAAGGAGTACTTGTGGCACTTTAGAGGCTAACCAATGTAGTTAGTCTCTAAGGTGCCACAAGTACTCCTTTTCTTTTTGCGAATACAGACTAACACGGCTGCTACTCTGAAACCTAAAACTAGGAAAGGCAGCTAATATTAGGGGAAACAAAGGAAAAAATAATGAATTTGAGTTGGGCACTAATCTAGATTACTATAGATATTAATCTACATCCTATAATTTATCTCCTATTTCCTTCTCCTAATACCAATCTGAGAAAGTCAGATATTTGTAGTTTAAGTGCTAATTGCCTTCTATGATGAGATAACTGGCTCTGTGGATGAGGGGAAAGCAGTGGATGTGTTATTTTGACTTTAGAAAAGCTTCTGATACGGTCTCCCACAGTATTTTTGCCAGCAAGTTAAAGAAATATGGGCTGAATGAATGGACTATAAAGTAGATAGAAAGCTGGCTAGATCATCAGGCTTAACAGGTAGTGATCAATGGCTCCATGTCTAGTTGGCAGCCGGTATCAAGCGGAGAGCCCCAAGGGTCAGTCCTTGGGCCGATTTTGTTCAATATCTTCATTAATGATCTGGAGGATGGCATGGACTGCACCCTCAGCAAGTTTGCAGATGACACTAAACTGGGAGGTGTTGTAGATACGCTGGAGGGTAGGGATAGGATACAGAGGGACCTAGACAAATTAGAGGATTGGGCCAAAAGAAATCTGATGAGGTTCAACAAGGACAAGTGCAGAGTCCTGCACTTAGGACGGAAGAATCCCACACACTGCTACAGACCAGGGACCGAGCAGCCAAGCAGCAGTTCTGCAGAAAAGGACCTGGGGTTACAGTGGATGAGAAGCTGGATATGAGTCAACAGTGTGCCCTTGTTGCCAAGAAGGCCAATGGCATTTTGGGATGTATAACTAGGAGCACTGCCAGCAGATCGAGGGACATGATCATTCTCCTCTATTCGGCATTGGTGAGGCCTCACCTGTAGTACCGTGTCCAGTTTGGGGCCCCACACTACAAGAAGGATGTGGAAAAATTGAAGAGAGTCCAGTGAAGGGCAACAAAAATGATTAGGAGGCTGGAGCACATGATTTATGAGGAGAGGCTGAGGGGACTGGGATTATTTAGTCTACAGAAGAGAAGAATGAGGGGGGATTTGATAGCTGCTTTCAACTACCTGAAAGGGGGTTCCAAAGAGGATGGAGCTAGGCTGTTCTCAGTGGTAGCAGATGACAGAACAAGGAGTAATGGTCTCAAGTTGCAGTGGGGGAGATTTAGGTTGGATATTAGGAAAAACTTTTTCACTAGGAGGGTGGTGAAGCACTGGAATTGGTTACCTAGGGAGGTGGTGGAATCTCCTTCCTTAGAGGTTTTTAAGGTCAGGCTTGACAAAGCCCTGTCTGGGATGATTTAGTTGAGGATTGGTCCTGCTTTGAACAGGGGGTTGGACTAGATAACCTCCTGAGATCCCTTCCAACCCTGATATTCTATGATTCTATTCTATGATCTCTATGAAGCAATTTGCAATCAGTTTGATGGAAGACCCCAATACATGTCAAAACCTGTTGAGCCACAAGTGACTATCTGGTTGACTATTAAAGGGTAAACTAGGTTTCCCTTCACAGCATTTATTACAAACTTCTTATATCTGTTTGTTACAGACTGTGCGAGGTTCCTTTTCCTATACAAGAATGGAAAAATAGCTACGTGTTTTCAAAGCAGAGAAAACATCTAATCAAAGGGGTGTAGGCAGAACCAAGTCACATAGGATGCCTCTAATAATCTTAAAAATAAATCTGTCAGCCATTCTTAATAGGAGAATCATATTAGAACATTTAAATGTTTGGCTACTTATTTGAGAGAAAGATTGTTTAATTAAATGCTAATGAGGCCTAAAGTTCATGTACCTTTCTCCAAGTCATAGAAAAATAAACATCGGAGGTAGAATAACCTAATAAGCAGTGGTTTTAGTTCCTACAAGACAGTTACTCAGAAGGAAAACAATAAACTGATGAAGTTTTTGTTTTGCTTTTTGCCATCTTTAAATGGAAAACACAAGTGCAACATGAAAGTTGACTATTTAAACGTCATAACATCTGAGGCAAATGCCTCAAAATGCAGTATTTTCTGCTAGTGACAATTCACCGGAAACTATGGCTTGTCAGTGCAGTAACACACACCATGCTATTTTTCTCCTTAAGACAGCTCTGAATATGCTTCCCAAAGTCCACTTTGGAAATGGAAAGAAAAGTAAATTAAACATCTTTGCCACATAAGACCCCAACAAACACTTCTCAGGCTGTGCACAGTGAAAGTGGGAAAATAAAAAAACAAACAGAATTTTCAGATTTATTTACAAAAACAATAAGAATATAAATAGATTTGGCAGCTGGGTACAATACACATTCCAGTGATAAAAATTGTTCCTCAACACATGCATGTGTGCATGCACGCACACACACACGCACACACCCCAGACAGACACATGCACGCACATACACTAAAGATGGTCTCAACTGGCCATTTCCTTCAGTTTTACCAGGTGAAAAGATATATGCTAACTAAATGCGAAATGAGTATTAAAACATTTGCTGGAGGAGAGTAATTCTGCAAGAGATTACAATCAATTGTAATCTGTACATTATTTATTTATTTAGATTTAAAATAATAAAGATGCTAATCCAAGGCTCTAGGTGCCCTATTACACCACAGTACGTGTTTTTTTAGTACCATATGGGGATGTTTAACATATAGTGGCTATCTGTGCTTTCATTTAATGAGCATTTTTGTGTGTTAAACAGCAGTTCTTACGTTTGTTAAAACTGAGAACATAGTTCCTATTTTTTATCATCATTAATTCTAAAGAAATTGTTTTTAATCAAGGCCATTGGCATTAAATAAGCCAAGGACCTCTGAGAAGTAGTATATTCAACAGATACTGTATAAAGACTGGCTTGTTCAAACATCTTCTGCCTGGTGTAGTGTTAACTACTGTGAGCAGAGTGAGGGAAGATAATGGGATTGCTCATAATGAGAAGCAGTATCTTTCTGGTAGGACTGGGTTCCAGGTTAGCATATTTGAGACTCTTCAAGCTGCAAACTGACATCAACCTATGCCTGTGCGAAACTCTTATTAGCATTAATGTGATCTGCACGGGCCTACAGAAACAAGAGAGCCCCAAATTAAAGCTTTTTGTCTGCCTTTCTAAAGGAATTGAAAATGATGATTTTGATTCAAGAGAGTTAATTTAACAATTCAAAATGAATTAAACAGCACTGTTGACACAGTGTAGTAACTGAAAGAGCCAGTCCAAAGCTCTTAATTCTAAGGGAGACCTGAGAACAGGCAGTGGAGATGCAATTCACGTTGAACAGATCCTGCCTTTTTTGCACAAAGTTCCCACTGAACATGAGTGAGAGTTTTGAAGACGCAAGGAAAGCAGGAGAGGGTCTTGTGAGGAGGGATAAAGGCTTGGGGGAAGGAAGCACTGGTATACCAGGCACCAGCACCACAGGCTCTATATGCTACAGGGCAATTCATAGAGCATGTACTGGACTCTGGAGCACATGGATATAACAGAGAAAAGCCAAGAGACATTCAGTCACATGGAACACATTCTGAATTGTATTGTGTCAAGTGATGGGGGAAAATATCAAAGGTACTCAGTACTCTGCTGCACTCGGAGTAGGTAGGGATGGAACAACCATGTGCCCATGCCTGGCTTTTCAGTAGAGAGTAAATAGCTGGACAAAGTTTAATGGGTCCTTACATATAAAACAGAAAATGGTGGAAAGAATCACATATCAAATGTACGCGCACGTACAAACACAGAGCGGGATGCAGTTGTTGAGATCTTGGTTTGCCTCTTCATGTGATAGGGCACTGTGTTTTGTTTCCTGCTTTCACATAGCAATACAGTTTTGGAATGTAATGCTTCAGTACAGTATGGGTCTGAACTATGATACAGAAGATTCCCATTTTCATTGCACTAGCCAACAAAACAGGAAACGTGTACCCATATCATTGACAAATAGATCTGTCCACCATGATAGTGGTACTTTTAATCACACATGGGCAATTAATAAAATTCTTAAATACGGCTTTTTATTCTTGCAAGTACACTTTACTTTTCCTACTTTTATAATTTTACACTAAAAACGCTCCAGCGCTGGAGAATAACAAACAGAAAAGCAGGCAGATAGCCTATAAACTTGGCAGCAAATGAGAGAAAATAATTACATTGTACTCCCCTGCTAAGACCTCATATGTCAGCTGAATTTTTGTCCAGTCTCTTCTCCAGCAGCTGCTTTAAAAACATTTCTACCAGTTTGGAAAAGATTTGACAGGATTTTAGAGACACTTCCTATAAATTACAATGGTTTGGAACATTCTTAGATCACATTAACACAGTCTTATTATTCTTACCCTTGTCCTTCCTTCCACTCCCTCCTTACTGCCAATTCCATTCACTTGTTGTATCTTGTGATAACCTAGATTGTCGGCTGTGGGGGGCCGAGACCATATTAGTACAGCGCCCAGCACAAAGGTGCCCTGATTTTGATTAGGGTCTCTGATCATGACAGGAATATAAATAATAGAACTACATACTTATAATGTGAAATGTTGGTCAAATTTATATTTCATATTTGACAAATTTCTCCAAATACCTCTGACTTCAGTGTTAATATTAGTATCTATTACTTGTAATCCAATAGTACTTAGAGGCCCAAACACGTTGCTATGCATTAAACACACACACATATATTAAGATATAGTCCCAGCTCTGAAGAGTTTACAGTCTAAATGGACAAGACAGCCAAAGGGTAGGAGGATAGGCTGAAGAACAGAGAAGGGAGTGCCAGAGTTGGGAATAAAATCCAGATGTCCCAAGTCCCAGCCTTGTGTCCACTGGACCATGCTGCTTCTCTGCAGTCAGTCAGTACACTAGAATAAGCACTATACCTGATAATACGTTTTGGCAGGACTGGGCCCTAAAGCAAAACACATTGCTTGTATGTTAGATGCCGCCAATTCCACAGACTCTCACTTCTGAGTTTAGTGCTAACTAACAGGGAGTAGAAAATTCAGTGGGATTACTCTTGGTAGTAAAATTTTGTACCCAATAGTGCTGGCACAGTCAAGCTTTTATCCTTCGATAATCTATGCCTAAAGAAAGGAAAGTAACAGAGAATAAATGGAGTCCTTGTGGCACCTTAGAGACTAACCAATTTATTTGAGCATAAGCTTTCATGAGCTACAGCTCACTTCATTGGATGCATAAAGTAGAAAATGCAGTGAATAAATGTAGAGTGACCATGTGGTTGTGTGTACACAACATAATATCTACTTAAAACACTACTAGGGTGTAACATTGTTCCCTGCCACTCCAATAACTGTGGACGGACGTTCTCTTTTTTATATGTAAATAACTGAAAACCCAGGGGGGAAAAACCCTCCAGGAAGCCTATCAAATCAGTGTGTACTGTAGTTAGTTGTGTTCTTGGGAAGAAACACAGTAGGAAAGAACAAGTGGAATAGTCTGTGACTGGGAAGTTTATTATTGTAACTGGTCCTCTCTGTTGCATTTGTTTATGTTTAATAAGAATCCATGAGCTTTGTGGTGTGGTGCATATACATTTTCTACCCATTCAGTAGCCATGTGGGCTCTGAGTTTTATTGTACAATGTTGCCATTTCCTGTTGCTTTAAAATTTTTTCCAAAATAGGGCATATATGAGACAAATATAGTTAGCAGGATTCTATTATTACAGGCCTGTAGTAGATGGGCTTGGCTTTTATTCTTGTTTGCCTTGTGCATCTATAGCTCATATGCCTTTTTTGCAACATTGTTTTGGGAAGAAACTCATTTTTGGTGAAACATCTGTTGGGAGAGAGGGCAGCCTGTTGATTACTGACAGGGAAGAGATGTCAGGACTTTGGGGCTATGTACCTGGCTTTACCTCATAACCTCTCTTCTATTAACATTAACTGTTTTTATGCAGTACTACAGATTACTTAACTCACTGGAACGAACGTAAATCATGCTTGGCAGCCAACAAACCCTCCATGTTAAGTTGTAACATACGTAGAACTGGACCAATGACATAGAAGTCACCGGGCTGCATGCTGGGGTTGTTGGTGATGACAGTGCCGGGATTCGTTGAGCTAACACTTGTAGAATTTGGCTTGCTGGTTGGACCATTAGCTTCCCTGACTGCTGTCAGGTACTGGTGGGTAGCATGGCGAGGATGCTGATCCATTGCCCCTAATGGCAATGGCAGGTTCATCATGGGGTGCTTGTGCTCCAACTTTGCAGATGTCAGCTCTTGCCACCTCCTATTCGGTGGCGGAGTACTGCGCACCAGTTTGGAGTTGATCGTCACACACCAAACTGGTGGATATGCAGTTACATGCTGCTATGCGTATCATCTCCGGCACCCTGTGTCCTACTCCACTCCCATGGCTTCCAGTTCTGAGCAATATTGCTCCTCCTCATATCAGACAAGAGGTTGCCACTGACAAGTTACTGGAGAAAGTATGTGCCAACTCAAGCCTGCCGCTGCACAGTGACTTTTTAAAACCACCAGCTGCACGTTTGCCATCACGTCGCCCATTATGGTCTCACTGGCCAAGCCAGGATGTTAGGGCGGAAACACTCTGGTGAGGGGAATGGATATCTGTTATAATTCCCAACCAGTCCCTCGTCGCCAACCCCACAATTTGTACCCTTGTTTTTGACCTGCCCCATCACCAATGGTCCCTGTTGATCAGGTTCCGGACCGGGCAAGGTCTCTGTGCTGCCAACCAGCATCACTGGGGCCTTTGTGCAGCTGCAGTGCAACAGAGATGATGATGCACATTGTCGATGAATGCCTGCTGACTAGGTTCAGCGGTGGCCTAGAAGAACTGCATCACGCCACTGAAGATGCCATCACTTGGCTAGACGACTATGCACACGCTAAATAAATAAAAAATACTGGAACTCAATAGCCACCTTAATCAGCTGCTGGAGAAAGTAAAGCCCTATATACCCAGTCAAAATAGCCAAATCCTCACCACCAATATACATCTCCTAGATTAAAAAAAAAGGTGCCTACACCTGAAGATCTAGAAAATATATCAGAAAAAGGGGAAAGGAAGGCTTTTGAAATAGCACACATCATGTTTTCTTTTTAAATGTTATCTCTAAAATAGTGTGGGGTGACTTGTGCCTCAGTTTCCCCACCTGGACATATTTACCTGCCTGCTGCAAAATGAGTGATTATATTTAAATCAATTCATTTAATTGCAAAGTCAACATAGTGGACCTAATTTGGAGTATGTCAACAGTAACTTTGTATCACAAATTAAGTACTATAAAATACAGCTTTAAGACAAAGATGCAGAGCAGCATAAATTCCTACTCCTTTTAAACACCTTATTGCTCATTCCCTTTCCCGTGCAGAGTACAGTTATCACACTGTAGATATTGATCTGTGACCACCTCCTTGATATACATTTAGAATGGGAACTTCAGTTATACAGATCAGAAAGACTAACTTTGATGGTCTTGCTCCTAAAATGGATTGGAAGCTAAGATGGTAACTGCTCTGTTGTGTTTTACCTCTAAAACTGGAATTTTTAGCATTAAACCATAGCTAGCATTGTATGTACTTTGCTACTTGGCTTTCACTGGATCTATCTATCTATATTAAAGTACACCCCAATGTAACATAGCATTGTTTCATATACACCCTTGACATGAATGAACTCTGACAAGAACCTGTGCTTTGGGAGCTAACCAAATACATTTGATGGTAAATCTACAAGATTTTCCTTCATGAATTCCTGGTAATCAGCAGAAAGTATTTCTTTTGATACTTTCAAAATGTCATGTGAAAAGAGATTGAAATGATTGGGATGGTTTATCTTAGAGAAGAGATGTGATAAAAGTATACAAATTAATGAACCGTAAAGGGAAGGCAGACCTCCAGGCAAAACTGATGAATATATTCCTATTCCACCTTAGTGAAAAAAAATTGGCATTTTTGCCCCTAAAATTTCACTGTACAAAAATGATTTTGCAGCAAATGTAGTTTTTTCTATCTATGAGGCAGCTCATAGATAGAAAAAGCTGCCAAATTCTGGACGCACAAGTCTTGGCCTTAAAAAAACCCTACCATCCCCCAAATTCTCTTGCCATCTGAAAGAAGTTTGATGATTCAGCAAGTTGGTGATTTCTGGGAGTGTTCACTCAACCATAATATGTTCCAACTCATTTCCATGAGGATGGTGCAATTCACAAAGACTTCAAAGGGGTTAACATATAGGGGAGGCAACTCATTCTGGAGATCACATGTCTGCCAAGACAAGATTTATTTTTTTCTGGCAGAAGTGGTGGAGGGGGCCTACTTTCATTTTGGGGATACAATGCCTACATACCTGGCCCTCATGAACACAACGACTACAGAGTTCACCAGTAATGGTTTATACAACCTATAACTTGGGCCACCACTTAGGTTGGTTTTGTTTTATTATGGAAGGGATATCTAGTGTCTAGGGAGTTTCAGAATTGCTCTTCCAGCTTGGAGTTGTCACACAGGCCAAAAACATTTGTTGTGGGACTGATGTTCAGAAAATCTCCATTCTCTTTGTGTAAATGGAGGAGTTTGCAGCCACCTTTATTTAAGTTAAAAGTTATGCACTCCAGAAGGAAGCAGGTTTTTTAAAAAAAAAAATCAGTAAAATCTAAATGGTATTTTTGAGTTGCCACCAATACTATCTGCAGAGTTTTGCATTTTTTCCAGCCCGGTGCTTCATGTGTTTATGGTTTAATTTCCTACCAATGTCAACATTCAGGCTGCCTAGTGGTTTATCAAAAAATTATGACTTGGTTCCGGAAGACTACAGCATGCCTTTGTGCATGGGCAAAAGAAAAGGGAGCCATCGTTATGTGCATATGCACTATGGGCTCTCCATTCTTCAAGTGTGTTATTATGCTAAACACATTGTTGCTGGGGCTAATGCAGTTGGACATTACATAAAACTCACTGACATTGTGACTATGCAGAGACTATGGCTCGGGAAATAAAAAAGGATGAAAGCACTGGCACAAATCATTTCAGCGTCAAATGCATAACTTCTCTTTTAGTGTGTAGCTAAAAGAATTTTTATGGATCACATTCAAACATCGTGACTGGGCTCTCTGTAATTTAAGTTTGGTTTATTGTTCCATTTCTGTTGGATTTTTTTTCCAAAATACCCTTGCAGGGGAGATTACATAAGCCCTTTTCTAATGGATTTCTATATCTCTCTATAGAAAATTTATTCTGTTGGTCATGTTCCCTAATTGAGTTAATTCACATGTTAGCAGAAGGGCCAAGTTGCTTTCCTTTAGTGAACTGGAATAGGTACTTCAGACGAAGATGTCCCAGAACAAGAACTTTTATTTATTAAGTTCAAATTAATTCAGAATGTAAGAGCTGTGTTTCAATTTGGAAATCAATAACTAGGACATTTACTCGGTCTTATAAATGGAACTCATTAGTCAACCTGATGTGATTAAGGAATGTTCTAACCACTAGAAGCAGTCCCTCCAGTAAGGTGTAGTATTAGGCCTTTAGAATGCCCACACTTGAGTTTTCACCAACAAAAAAAAGACATTAAAAAGGAAGCACAAATAAGAACCAATGCTCTACTATGTTTATAACAGATTAGACTGATATAGTACCATAAAGTCTAATGGAAGTAGGGGAAAATCACCTGATTCCAATTAATACAGCTAAACTAAAGGTCTAAAGAGTGTACAATATTAGTGTATCACAGAATCTTAAGAGTAACATTCTGTCCTTCCCTTTGCAAAACAATTCTACTTGTGTTCCTGGGGTCAAAATATTAGCTAAAAATGATGTTTCTCCCCACCCTATCTCCTTATTAAAAATAAAAGTTTACTTTTGTCTTTCAAAATCCAGTCTATTTTGGAATTAGCATAATGCACAGGGTTGTACAGCACGTTTGGACATTCACTTGAAACACTTCCCACTTTCCCATCCACCGAACCCAGGAGATTGTGCTCCTTTGGCTATATTAAGTGTCACTCAGAGCCAGACAGACAAACAAACAAAAAGACCCTGACTACCCAGTAACCAGTCCAAAATTTACCTAGTAGGTCTATTCCACTCTGCCCCTTCCTGGAACATATTTAAGTCAAATGTGTCCGAAATATATCCTGGTCACCTTTCTCAAAAGAGTAGTCCATTAAAGGCAGCCAGACTCCTGAATAAAGCAAGCAGAAGTCGGCCCTTAATCTACAAAGGTTAGAAAAGTAAGTTGATGTTAACCTCAAATAAATTTGTTAGTCTCTAAGGTGCCACACATACTCCTTTTCTTTTTGTAGATATTCGGAGTTTGTCTTTGACAGGAATAAAGAAAAGATGAGTTTTTATACTGTGCACTAAGCAGGTTTCCAGAGAAGTTTGATCAGCACTGAAACTACTATTTAATTTAATTCCACTGGAACCACTAGTGCAACTACCAAGCAATGGCACATCACAAAACAGTGTGGAACAGGGGATGTGCTACAATCTGTGTATATGCATCATTTACCGCACTCTGAGTAGCAAGCATTACATGCGCCCTTCATTATCACTAATGGAATCCCAAGGTCAATGACCACTCATAAATGTCTATTCTAAATAAAAAGTATTGAAGGCACCCTGCCCAATGTCTTTTACACAGGTTTCTGGGGAGACGAGGAGTGTCAAAAACACAGTTAACCTTAGAAATAAAAATATTATCATCAATTGTGTTGATTTAGAACTTAATCTGTTTCAATTAAGTTTACCAACTGAGATTATATATTTCCTGAGAGTAGTTCCTAGTTTGTTATATGTTTTATGAATATTAATTTTTTTCTTTGACCCTTTAGTATTTCTCCAAGTGGTGGTCCCCTACTGTGCATGTGTATGAAACCTTTGTTGGGAATGCTAGTACTGCTATAACCCACCTGCTATGGTATTTTATTTTTGATAACTACATATTCTGTATTTTCAGTTTGCATTTTTCTCCTCTCTCATACGGAACAGCTGAAAGGTATTAAGAATAGCTCTCCAATCCTGGTCACACAAGATGAATAATATGTTTGAGATCAGAGAGATCTAGGAGAGGGAAAGAGAGGTGAAGAAATGAAGGGGTACATTTGTGTGGTTTTTTTTTACATTTTCCCTCAGTCTCTCTCCTCCTGCCCCCCAAATCTGAGATGTGTGACTGAAACACAGAATAACATCAATATACAATAATGACAGAGTATATTTGGGCAGAGGTCTTTGACCCTAGAACTCATTTCCTGTCTTGCTTTTACAGAGCACTGATTTTGATGAAACTCAGGATGACCTGAAAGACTCATCTATTTTACCAGGTTTTTCTGTCAGGGAAGGAAAAGAGAGAGTATGGTAGGGTGAAAGAAAAGGAGAAGTTGAACAAAGTTATGAGTAAGGAGGGACAGAATGTGCAAAGGAATGAACACCAGGTCTGGGTATGTACGAAACTCTGTCTTTTGGAAATACACACAGAGTGAGTAAATCATGTTGGAAACAGAAGAGAGCTGATAACCAAGAACCCAGCATCTACAGCAGGATCTGAAAACGCTTCTTCATCCCACATATACTTTAAACTGCCACATATACTTTTAAACTACCGATTTAATATGGTTGTAGGAAGTTTGACCTGGATTGTGCATGAAAATTTGTATTGGACAACTCTGTCTAGAACTCTCACACAGAATTCATGAATAAGGCAATGACTAGGAAGAGGGGATAACTGTGCATACTCTACAGACCCTGTAACCCATGTCTGCTGTTTGAGATGTTTTGAAAAAATGTTTTCTCAGAAAAATGTAGTACAATTATTACCCTGATTTATAAGCTATATTCAAGGCGGGGAGTGGAGATTTCACAGAACTTGACTTGACGGCTGAAGTGACAATGGGTCGATTATGTTTGCTTGAATTTATTGAAATATTTTGAGGAGAATAATGTGCAGAATTTTAGTAGAGAGTATTATTCCTTACAAGGGAATGTGTAAGAATTAGGGGCGGGGAGGGGGGGGGAGGGAGGCAGGAGATTCCTCCCCAAAAGAAATCAAATGAAACATATATTTTTAAGAAATCTTCCAGACTACAAATTATTCCTTTTTTTCATAATTTTAAATTGGTTTATGGTTAAATAAATAAAGACTAGAGTTTAGATATGTGATGGATATAGGGTAGCCACTCACACATTCCTGGAATACCCAACATTCTGGTAATTCCAGGAACAATGTGTGCTCGCCCTTCCTGCCATGATCCTGCCTCCCTTGGCATGACCTTGCACACACGGTGCATGGAAGGTTACGTCTCATGGGGATGCCATTTTGAAGAGTGCACCACCCCATCGGCATGACCTCGCACACATGGTGTTTGAAAGGTCACACCAGCAGGGGCAGAGAAACACGTTCTTCATTATGGCATTCCTCTTCTGAAACCGGAACAAAACCATATTTGGTTTTGTCTCAATTCTGGATGAGGGACAAACATTAGAAAATCAGAATTGTCCTATTTAAAATTGGATGAATGCCCTGACTAGATAGATTAGAATAGTCTGGATATATCTAAATCAAGTCTGCAAAAACAATTTTGTTTTGTGAACACCATTTTGAAACTGTACTAAGCTATATTGGACTGGGATTCCAGGAGATGTCGGAATAATTTTTTGTACTTAGCAGAGGGCTAACAATGGAGAGCAACCAGCAATCATTACCTTGGATGGCCTTCCATTCAAATGAAAGCCTTTAGGACAACAAGCTGGCTGCAGCCTTGGGGAACCATCTTTTAACAGTCTGAATTGCAAGAGGCCATGACTAAGCAACAAATCACCTAATGAGGGACATGAACTCAATAAGGAGTCACGTGATAAAAGTGTGCACGTGTGTGGGGGTGGTCTGGAATCTTATAAATGGAAGGATGTTCCACTGGCCATTTTTGAAAAAGAGATTAGAAGAAGGCAACATTGCACAGGAGGAGGGTCTAGGGACCCTGACAAAAACTTGAAGGGCTCTCGGGGTAGTGAGCAAATAAAGGAAAGGTTTTGTTATTTTTCCATAGATCTGTATCTCTCCTGTACTTTTACTTTGTGAGTAAAGTGTGATGGGTCTAGAAATTCTTTTGCGAACTCTATGCATTACTTGCTTTCACTGTCACAGTCTCTCAAAGGGGAAATAGTAATCCAGAGAGTCCACAGCATCAGTAGAACTCTAACAGCATTCAAGAGCTACTGGGGGTCCTGGGTGAGCTGCTGCTGCTATCAGGGTGCAGGCATTTGGACTGTGGATTCTACATCTGTCAGAAAGGGGAGCTAACCAGAGGATACACACTCCAAGAGTGTGGCTAGAAGGCCGGTGCCAGGACTCTATCCAGCCCCAGCCCACCTATAAGCATGAAGCCATCCAGTGGATGGACCCAAGCATGAAAATCTGGAGAACCTCCACCAGGAAGAACTCTTTAGGTAATAACAAGATATATATTCAATCATCATATTTGCTATCTGAACTCAGATCACAGAAAGAAGGTAAAGTAAGCAGTTTAAGACTTTCTGCCCTTGTAATTCATTGCACTACTAATGGTAGCCATTGTTGGCTAACTAAACTTCAGCATACAATGACTTAGTACCAGAAAGGGGTAAAATCTCTGTGCAAGATGTTATTTCTTTAAATAATGGTATTTGCCAATTGTACAGAATTAAGGAGGTTATAAAATGGCCCAAAACTAACAAAAATCTGAAGTAATTCTTGAAATTTTTGTTGATCTCTCTCCTCTCAATTTCTCTTCTCTAAAGTCATCGCTACACAACCAAAATAATCTTTTCCAGCCACTGCTTTCTCCCATAAACACCAATTTAACCTAAGGTCAGTTACCTACAAAGCCTTGGAGGCAATGTGCAAATGTCAACATATGACAGGGTCACAAACTGAAAGAAGTGGTGAAACATGACTCTGAGCCATTGGGGTATTCCATCAGTGCATTCCTTGGGTATCAATGCCATCCTTTTCATGCTTTGGATCACTAGGTGGGAGTACTAAATAAGTTTGAGAGTCACTTTATGAACAAGGAGACTTTATCCTCTTCTACATTAATTTCAGAAACCTGCCCAGTTTGGGCCATTCCTAAAGATTTACAACTTCTCTAAAGAAGAGAGATTGAAGACTTGCTTTGTTTGTACTGCAGATCCATGAAGTTATGCCTTGTGTACAGTGAAAGCACTCAACTTTCCTACATAGTACAATGTGCTCCAGACTGGAATACTTGATGAAATACTGTTAGACACTTAAAGCCCTTACATATTTTGGGCATGGGGGGCTGATTAATAATAAAAACTATGTAACATTATTTTCAGTTTCAAAATATTTTTCATACAGAGGAAGAACTACAGACACATTGATAAATACACCAGTCTCCATCTAGCCCTCAAGGGTTAATTTTATGTTATTTTTTAAGCATATTGTTTTCTTCAGATGAGCTACATTAGACAGATGCCAAGTTGATACAATAAACAGCAGTGCCAAATCTAATAAATTAAGAAAAAGAGAACCACATGCAGAGATTTTCAGATGAAATCAGGTAATGACAGGAATCTATTAAAAATTTTTTTTAGCTCAATGTTCAAGGTGTAGAGAGATTCTGAGCAGGAGGAAGCCTGACTATGCTGCATTGATCGTACATACGCATTTGAGCACGGTGAGTTGAATATATTTTATTTTTTTTGTAGAGTCACTTGGGCTCTAAATAAATCTGTATTCCACTATACAACCCAGAAAAAAGACTCCTATGCTGCTGGGAATCAGAAAAAAATAATTGGATTAATTAAAATATTCAGTACACTGTTTGTTAGAATGAAATTTCACATTTAAGTACTTTGCCGGATGGTTCTCCAATTCATTTGCACCAGTCTGGCTTACAGAGGCTTGTTGATTAAAATAAGGAAAGAACAGCAAAAAGGATGCATGTGTTCGTTACAGGTGCCACTGCTATTTAAAGATCAAACTCATCTACAAGGTGAAAATGCTGCAATAGTGCAAGCGTATTTCTAACAGGATTAACTGCACTCATGGATCTTCATGACATAAGTATTATGCTGTGAACCACATTGCCTAGAGTGAGTTAAATCCCTATTATATCAAGGGAAGTCTAGATTCTTTATTCAGGAGAGCTCACTGCTTTCTCGGTTCATGGTAGATGAAGTTACTGCATTTATTGTGTTGGGTTGTTGTTTTTTGTTTTTTTTTTACTTTTTAATAGCAGATTGGTTGGAACTGGAGAACAAATAGAATGTGAATGGCTAGTGAAACAAAGAATGGATGTGGGTGGCAATACACATGCATTGAAATATAAAATACACTGCCACAAACTTTTTAATCTAGCAATGTGCCTTTTCTGTCACGGGATCCTGACAAACACTGAATGTAGCCAGCAATCACAGCCACCAGTCTGGGCTGACACAATGTGTTTTGACTGCCAAAGTACAGTCTTGATTTGGACATCTTCGCTGTCACCGTTCTGGAATCTAGGCATGGCAAAACCATCACAACTACTCTAAATGTTGGTTGGAATGAAATTGAAGGCTTTAGGGTAAACGATACCATCAGCACATTGCTAGCTTCTGCTCCACAAACGACAGCAGGAATTTAAGCAGGCCTTAATTCATCCAAATATATTAATATGAGGTATGTACTGTACTCTCAGATCTGCCATTGTGACATGTTAACATTGTGCACACTACATATGTCCCTGGCACCCATATCACCCCTCTCTGTTGTGAAAAGCTTCAAGTTATATAGTCAAAATTGAGAAAACACAGACTAGAGATGAGTAACATACAAACAACACATATGAAAGAACTGTGGAACAGCTATATATCATGGAGAAGCAATTTACTGAAATTAATAATTTGTAATGAACCCTGAGGTGGGCGGGCGGGGAGGGGCCTGAAATCAAAGGTATTACAGACTAAATGACTTTTTAGATTAATAATAGTCACATTATAGCTGCAAAACATAAACATTCAGTGTACAAGTTAGCAGAGACAGGAAAATAAATTTAGTAGCACTTATCTCTTTTACGTATGGGGGCTTGGAGACCGTGGGTAAGCTCAGAATTTGCTTCCTGAACTGCTTTTCTGTGAATAGCTATCAGTGCACATGTATCATTCATAATTTTTGGGACCGTACTTCTGAGAGCCATATTATAACAGGTGCTAAAATATCCTGGCAAATACACTATGGGGAAGGAGGATATTTAGTGAGTATGCAGAGAGAGCAAGTCTCTCTATTTCAGCTTATGTCCTTCATCTTTGGAGAGACTGTATGAAAAAGTATTATTTTTTGAAATGCATGTATTTTATGGTCTACACAGTCAAGTGTAAATAACAAGGCTAACACATCTCAGCACGAATCCAGGCGCTGCTTTAATATTGTTTTCATCTTTACCTTGTATGAGGGCTTACTCATTCTGTCTCCTGTATATATACCTAGAGTCTGCTCCTGCACCCATTGACTCAATGGCAGAACTCTCAATGACTCTCAGTGAATCCCATAGTTTGAGGAACTGCCCTCTTCGTTTGCATTGAATGAAGTTCATCTGTATCTCAGGGGAAGACCTGTAGTTTAAGCCTCAAAATTCATATAACCTATTAGTAACAATTTCAGGAATTGTTTTAAAAGTTTTTAGAATTTCTCTGTAAAATACTATGTCTGTTTCTGACATGGGGAATGTTGTCTTGTCTAACACTGTCATATGTGGCTGATGATTTTTTTTTTAAGTTTACAGGGCAATAATCTCTTTAGTCCTAGCAAATAGTAGACACTTAAATGACTACAAATGCCAGTCAAAATACCACCAAAAGATATTTCTGTTAGCATTAAATGGCTTAATCTATAGATAGTCTCTAATTTTCAATATCAAGTTTTTCTTTAATATCCCAATATTACAATACATAATACAATTTGGGTTTATAATTTTAGGCAAAGATAATAAAACTCAAATCAAAGCAAAAAAAAATGGAACAGATTTTAATGAAATCTACAGTGGAAATACCTGAAATTTAGAATGTTATGCAATTCTGAAACATATTTGTGAAGAGGGCTTACAGGCCATAAATAGATTTTTTTTAAAATGGAATCATGAATTGTCCCTATGCTGATCTTCTCACTAATCTTTCCTAGAAACAGCTAATGCCTGAGCTGTTGCTGCATGTTTTGTTATTACCTGTCCCAGATGACTCTTGGGAGCTGGAGTCGTGCCTCATTTGCCCTGAAAAGGACTGTGTGCAGTTGGGTCACTACAGGAATTCCACGCGCCTGCTTTTCTTATCCTTTCAGCTGGAGTAGCTTCCAGGGTTTTTTAAAGAACGTATACAGAATGTGGGCATATTTGAACTGGCTGGAACTTAGTTAGTGTTTGATTTTCTTTTAAATAGATACCAGCACACCTCTCATGTGGTCGTTATGACCACAACAGAACAGGGGTGAACAGGCTTCACTGGCAAAGGGCTGTCATGAAAAGCTATTTGTTTTCTAAAACAGGTAGTTATGAAAAGAGAGCAGAGACCAGATCAGATATTTACTCTGTGTGCTACTATCTATGTCTTACTCCCCTAAAAGGGCTGGGCACAGCAACTTGGGAAACAGCGGAAGGACAGTAGGCCTCCTTGTGGTGATGGTGCAGCTAGTGGTTGCCATTCATTTCAATACAGAACATTACTTACCTTTTTTGGTGTCAGGGGGAGGGGATTCTCCTATTTTTATAATCCCCACCCCACACACACACTCATTTTTATGGGGAGAGAAACGGGGATGCAGTTGAAAACCAAGTTACTCACGCCCCAGCCCTCTGCCTGGTAAAATTAGATGTACCATTGCAGGGCGACAAATGGCCTCCTCTGACTGGCAGAATGAAAATAGGGTGGAACCAATATACACATAAAATGTAGTTCCTTTCCAGCAAGGATAGGAGGTTGTGGAGCTCCTGTGAATCTCCTCTGTTGAATCTAATTTCAATTCCTGAACCCTTCTGCCTTTGTAATGTTTTGCATGCAGTGGGGAGGCCTGAAGTTTATTATTTTGTTACTCCCCAGGCCATCTGTATATTAATCTACTTATCTTTAGCAAACCAGACTGTAAATAATGCCCTGTTCATGAGAACCGCATGAATGATTGCATTACGAGACTATTACAGATTGCCAACTATGAAACACAGACTATCCAAACATGAGCGGGCCCCGACCCTCCAGTACCCTGGCCACACAGCAACCTTATACAGCTGTCACCACCTCAAGGCAGTGTTTAATGTGTTGACGTAACAACTGCAGTTCATAGGTTTGCCAGCCTCCATTGGCAATATAAGGATGCCACCTAGTAGCTATAGTGCTGCATCTTTTACAGAGATGCTTTCTGAAATTGTGAAAGATCACTGCTAAGGGATACAGGCAGTATAACTCCTTCTGAAACGTCACAGACACATAGGGACGTGTCAGTTAACAAACTACCCCTCCGTACTGACAGAGGCTCAGAGCAGTAGTTCTCAACCCATAGCTCAATCAGCACACAGCTGCGGCCCATGTAGAATATATTTTGTGTGGATGTACAGGTAGAGAGAGAGAGAGAGAGAGAATGTGTATGTGTCTATAGACGCACAGAGAGAGAGAGAGAGAGAGAGAGAGCGCAAGTGAGTGCACGCAAGCTGCATATGTGGCCCACAGTGGTAAAAAGGTTGAGAACCAATGGCTCAGCGCATCATCTGCACTCAGAGCTCCTGCTGAGAGAGCCACAGTGCAGACTCAGGAACCCCATAAAGCAGCAGCAATACCAATCTAGCTAGAGTGTCATTTTAACAGCTTCCTAATAACGTTAAATGTATCCCAGGACATACACTTAGTAGTTTTTCACCGTGGTTTGCCAACAGTTAATTCAGGATCTCTGCTCTTTGTCACAATCTTCACTGCTTGGTTATTTGGTAGTGGAGGATGTGCTTTCATGTAGTGATTATTGTTTTGGTGGCAAATCAACAGTGAAGGGAGATAGTTACCTGGCAAAGAGGGGGGTTCTCTCCGTGCTTTAAAATAAATAAATCAAATCAAATCAGATTACCATTTGCTAACTCAGCAGATTCTTCAACTCAAACCAACACTTGGATGACCTGTTTTCCTCGTTTGTAAGAGTATATGTTTATATTTTTATTTTATATGCACACACACATACTTAGGGTTGCCAACTTTGTAAATGCATAAAATCGAAAACCCTTGCCCTGCCCCCAGGCCACGCTGTGCCCTGCCCCTTCTCCGCAGCCCCGCCCTCACTTGCTCCATCCGCCCTCCCTCTGTCGCTCACTCTCCCCCACCCTCACTTATTTTCACTGGGCTTGAGCAGGAGGTTGGGGTTGCGGTGTGGGAAGGGATGAGGGCTCCAGCTGAGGGTGCAGGCTCTGGGGTGGGGCCAAGGATGAGCGGCTTGTGGGGTTCCAGGCTGGGGCCAAGGAGTTTGGAGTGTGGGAGGGGGCTCTGGGCTGGGGCCGAGGGGTTGAGAGTGCAGGAGGGGGCTCAGGGATGGGGTAGGAAGTTGAAGTCCAGGAGGGGGTTCAGGTTCTGGACTGGGGCTGAGGGATTCAGAGTATGGGAGGGGGCTCCAGGCTGGGGGGCAGAAGGGGTGAGGGCTCCAGGGTGGGGCCAAGGGTTTCGGAGTGCAGGAGAGGGCAGAGGATGCTCAGGGCTGGGGCAGAGGATGGGAGTCGCACAGAGCCAGGGCAGGCAGGGAGCCTGCCTTAGCCCCGCTGTACCGCTGACCGGACTTTTAGCCACCTATTAAAATCTCCCGGATTGCTTTCAATAGTCACCAGGAGATCAGAGCCAATTCCGGTAGACTCCTGAGTTTCCTGGCCAACCCAGAAGGGTTGGCAACCCTACCAAATATATATATCTTTATGGCAGAATGCAGGTAAAACAGAGCAGGGGACATACAATTCTCCTCCAAGGAGTTCAGTCACAAATTTAATTAATGCATTATTATATATATATATATATATATATATATATATATATACACACACACACACACTATAAAAAGAAACCTGCATGTACATATATATGTGCATGCATGACCAGGCGCACACACACACAAAGCTGTTATGAATTTAGTGGTTGTACAAACGTGCTGGATTGCTAGCCTGGAGTTCTGTAGTCAAGTTTTTAATCCACACAGAAGTACACCACAGACAGCAGCTGTTCTAGGTGCTGAGGTAGTGTCCTCAAACCTGACATGTGGTCAACACCTCTCGGAGTAAGAGAGTAGTTCAGTCTCCAGACCCATTTATCGCTTGCCCTTTCCGTTGAGGTAACAATTAGTGGTAGTGGGATAGACACACACACTTTTTTATTTTTTTTTAAGATGGTGGTGACAGTCCCCAGGCAGAACATATATGAATGAAGGAAGTCTTCACGGAAGGTTTAAGCATCATGCAGATCTACATTGTTTTTAAATGTTAGTATCAAGGACAGGTTTGTTGAGGATTGTTTAAAAACAGCAACTGAACCTCA
Source organism: Lepidochelys kempii (assembly GCF_965140285.1). Lineage (NCBI taxonomy): Eukaryota > Metazoa > Chordata > Testudines > Cheloniidae > Lepidochelys > Lepidochelys kempii. Next base: position 30,144,083 of record NC_136387.1, read on the forward strand.
AATCCTTTTGAATGGGAGCAACAGTATAGTAGCATCAAACCTGATTCAATAAAACAATACTCAGCTTAGTTTAAACGCCTCAGAGATACAATGAAAAAAGAACAATAGTGAACAGTTAATCAGCAGGTGGCATCAGAGTTCTCAGAAACTTCTCCTTGGAATATTATTTTATCTTTTACAGAGACACATCTTCCAACCAAAGGACACCACCCATTCAAAGAGTAAAAAACACTCCCATTAACTGGCAGAACTGCATAGCTATTAAATAAAAAAACAAAACAAAACTGTCAAATAATTAACAGAAGCCACTTCGGTACCGTCAAACTAATTAAAACAGAATGTCAATACAGTTGAACTTTGTGACTGCATAATGGTATTCCAGTGGAAGATAAATGTGGAGAAAAAAAAGAGGTAGTCACAGAAAACAAACGAGGTGCTGGAGACAGTTTTCTAGACATAATATATGTTTCTATTGACATCATCATACTAAATGATTTATTTTCTTTAAAAAATAGGCGAAGGCAGAAGGGCAAGTCCAGCAGCAGATCTGTACTGCTGTAATTTTAGTTTTGAAACTGTTTTTCAAATATTTGATTTAATGTTTTCACTATACTGAAATCTGATGGCAAGTTCTGGGTCAACTCTAGGCTTCCCTTACATTTGTACAGAAAATAGGTTCTGCAGGATTCTTCCCTGACGCTGTACCAACCATGGTGCCTCAAAGACTGATTTTCACGAATCAATCGTTGGCACTGATTGATAACTGCCAAAAAAAAGGTCAATCCATCAGTACCAGCTGTGGTTTTGATCCTGTGGTGTTGACATTTGTGTATTGGGAGCTGGACTGATACTCTCAGCTGGGTTATTGAACAGTCACCAAATGGCAACAAAATAGTAATAGTTTGTTTTTCAGCTTTGTGGCAAGAGGTCAGAAAAAAAACAAAATTAGTTCATGAAGTTTCATGAAACTTGTCTCAATTTTCAGTTCACCTTCTTTTCTGTTAGCCATGTTTCACCTGCCTAAGATTTGTCTATACTCACACTTCCGATATAGCCAAACTATGTGTTTTTAATAGCCGTAGTTGTATGAGACATACAGCCAGATGAGCTAAAACACTTTTTCTTCTAAGTTATGAAAACCTGTGTGTCTAAAATTTCCATTTTTCGTCCCAATCGAAATTTGTTGCCCAAATATGACTCAGCACTGCTACTGATTAGGCTCATTATGAACTGGTGACTAAGTCATCGAATGCCTCTTACCAATCCTCTGAGCTATATCACTAGGGCCCTATGAATTCATGGTCCATTTTGGTCAATTTCACGGTCACAGGATTTTAAAAATAGTAAATTTCATTATTTCAGCTATTTAAAACGGAAATTCCATAGTGTTGTAATTGTAAGGGTCCAGACCCAAAAAGGGGTTGTTCGGAGTGGTGGTGGTCACAAAGTTATTGTGTGGGGGGGGGAGGGGGGGTTGCAGTACTACTACCCTTACTTCTGCACTGCTGCTGGCGGCAGCGCTGCCTTCAGAGCTGGGCAGCTGGGGAGTGGCAGCCGCTGGCCGGGAGCCCAGCTCTGAAGGCAGAGCCCCTGCCAGCAGCAGCGCTGAATTAAGGGTGGCTGAATTAAGTATGGTGTTGCCACCCTTACTTCTGCACTGCTGCTGGTGGGGCGCTGCCTTCAGAGCTGGGCACCTGGCTAACAGCTGCCGCTTTCCAGCCACGCAGCACTGAAGGCAGTGCAGAAGTAAGGGTGACGATACTGCAACCGCCTCTAAAATAACCCTGTAACCCCCCGGCAACTCCTTTTTGCGTCAGGACCCCCAACTTGAGAAACCCTGGTCTCCCCCATGAAATCTGTATAGTATAGGGCAGGGATCAGCAACTTGTGGCACACAGCCCACCAGAGTAAGCCCCTTGGCAGGCCGGGCTGGTTTTTTACCTGCCGTGTCTGCAGGTTCAGACGATCACAGCTCCCACTGGCCGCGGTTCGCCACTCCAGGCCAATGGGGGCTGAGGGAAACGGCACAGGCCGAGGGATGTGCTGGTCACCGCTTCCCACAGTCCACATTGGCCGGGAGGAGCGAACCACAGCCAGTGGGAGCCGCGATCGGCCGAACCTGCAGACACAGCAGGTAAACAAACAGGCCTGGCCCACCATGAGGCTTACCCTGGCGGGCCACATGACAAAGGTTGCTGATCCCTGGTATAGTGTAAAAGCACACAAAAGACCGGATTTTGCATGGGGAGACCAGATCTCACAGTCCGTGATATGTTTTTCATGGCCATGAATTTGGTAGGGCCCTAAATCCCCCTACCTTTTTCTCATCAGCTTAGAAAGTTCTCCTGTGAATCAACAAAGTAATTACAGCAAAAGTATGTTGATTTCAATTGAAATGCTGATTCCCAATTGGTTGGTTCCCTGTCTCTATTTTGTTATTTATTATTGGTAGAAAGAAGATCACTTATGGTAATTTAAAATTTGTATGACAGCCAATCCTACTTTGGCTAATAAGTGGAATACCAACAGCCAAACCGTCTGTTGTTCTCCTCCAATAAAGGCTAAAAACACTCCAGTCAACGTGTCCGATTTTTAACTTAAATTTGGTTCTCTCTCTGGAGTTTGAAAGATTTTCCCTCTCCTCCATTTCCCATGCCCCGATTGGAACAGGAGTGGCACTCTCTTCCATCTATGCCACTGTTCCACTCTGTGGCCTTAGGAAAGCCACTTATCCCCTCAGACTAATTTTCCACATCCATAATACTGGTATCATCATTGAACGAGAGGTTAAATTAATGCACCCAAAACATTAAGAGATCCTCAGAAGAAAGATGCTGTGTAAGTGCAAAGTATTGTTTTTAAGTGGTCCTCTTAAGTATTGCTTGCTTTGAAATCTGAATGTTTATTTGTATAAATTATGTTTCTCTTAATAAGTGAATTTCATTAAAGAGTGTATTAAAATAAAATTCTGTCATTAAGAATATTTACAGTGCCTTAGTTTTGCTGGAACACACATGAACGTATGCACACAAAGTTTCTAATTTTAAAACAGACGTTGCTTGTTAGATGGCAGCCAGAAGATATCATTAGGCAGACCCAGTGCCGTCAGTGGTTGGTGGCTAGGGCTAGAGGGGGGCTCACCCCTGACCCCTGCAAAAAATCTCTCTCCGCCTTGTCATTGGCAGGCGAAGTCCCACATCCGGCAGCACCAGGAGGGCCCTGAGGGGGAAGGCCCTGCCTACATGACAGATACCCAGCAGGTGTAGCTAGATTTCTCACCTGTGGAAGAGGTGCTGACTCCTGAGCAGAGCTTCTCAGGAAGGTTGAAGTTTGAAAAGTGCTGTTTGCAGAAGGCTTCACCACATGCAGGCACAGGGGCTGCATCTGGAATTGGCCATAGGGGAAGAAGGAACTATGATGTCTGGGAAACCCCAGTAGGTGAGCGGGAGAGATCTGGCCAAGTGGTGATCTCGGAAGGTTCTCTATACAAGGAGGAGATGAGGTGGCACAGAGTCCCCACTGGGGACTGGGATGAGGATCCCTGGGATGGGGCATAAGTAGCAGGGAAACTGATATCATGAAGTGATGAGGGAGGAGGAGAAGGAGAGTCCCAGAGAAGGGAGGAAAGATCCTTAGGCAACTGAGGGGGAGTCACAGGGCAGGAAGGAACTCCTGAGGGGATTGTGCGGGGGGGGGAGGGGGGGGGGAGAGAATCTCTGGTGTGGGAGGGGATCCTGAAGCCCCATATTAGGAGGTGTCATGGCTAGGAAGGAGATGGGGAGAGCATTGAAGAGGAAGGGCCTCAACTGCATGCAGACACATACATCAAAAAATGACACTGTGGCAGGCTCCTCCAAATTCAAAAGTGGTGAGTGAACAGGCCAGAGCTGCGCTCAGCCCCACAGAACAGGAGCTGCCATTACGGGGTGAGTGAGAGGTGGGCTCAGCCACTCCAAAGAATATTTTCACCAGCCATCTTTGCCCAGTGCTGCAAATGCTACTAGAACAGAACAAAATTCTGGTTTATGCATTGTCTTTCAAACTGAACCTATCCCAAAGTAAGGGATAACATCTTAAGAGCGGCACCGGTGTTATGCACTCAACAATTACTCCAAAACAATATCAGAAAACAAAAAGATTGTTGATCAAGAAAGTAGCACTATCACCCCCTTTTTTAACAAGCCAAAACAGGATATTTAGCCACAAGACACAGATGAATGTGACCTGTGTTATTGCAATTATTTTCCTCCTTTCTGTTGCTATGAAGCTCTAGGTACAACATTCACAAACCAAGGGCTGGATGTTCTGATCCTTTATATCGTTAAGTGAAAGGATTTTCAAAGTACATTGAAATTGGCAATAATAGTGAATGTTCTATTTTAAAAACCACATCAGTGTTGACTTTACATCCAATACTTCAGTGTTTTACTGTTAAAATCAGAACTTTTGAGCTGAAACATTTGGGTAATGAAGCTTCAGCATATCTACCTGGGACTGAAGAACTGGATAAGGGTTAGGAAGGAAAGGATCCTTTTGGTCCTTAGGGTTCATATTGACATAACTGACAATCTCAATTCACAAGTGAAAAAATATTAGTAGATTCCAGTCCCTTATTCCCTACTATATTTTTATGAGTCCTGTACAAAATTGTGGTTACTTCAGCATTAGTCTTGGAAATATTACACAAAATGTGTAAGAGGAATGATGGTCCAGTGGTTAAGTTGCTAGAATGGGCTTTGGAAGATCCGGGTTCAATTCCCTGCTCCAGCAAAGACTGTCTGTGTGACATTGGGGAAGTCAGAATCTCTCTGTGCCTCAGGTTTTCTTCTGTAAAATGGGGATAAAGTCTCCACCTCAGAGGGGTGTTGTAAGGATAAATACATCCAACATTGTGAGGTGCTCAGATAATCATAGAACTGGAAAGGATCTTGAGAGGTCATCTAGTCCAGTCCCCTGCACTCAAGGCAGGACTAACTATTATCTAGACCAGGGGTTCTCAAACTTGGTTCACGGCTTCTTCAAGGTAAGCCCCTGGTGGGCCGCAAGACGCTTTGTTTACCTGAGTGTCTGCAGGTACGGCCGCTTGCAGCTCCCAGTGGCTGTGCTTTGCCGTTCCCGGCCAATGGCTTACTCTCTAGGCCATTTTCTAAATCACTGATGAAGATATTGAACAGAACCCGACCCAGAACCGATCCTTGCAGGACCTCACTTGTTATGCCCTTCCAGCCTGACTGTGAACCACTGATAACTACTCTCTGGGAATGATTTTCCAACCAGTTATGCACCCACCTTATAGTAGCTCCATCTAGGTTATATTTCCCTAGTTTGTTTATGAGAAAGTCATGCGAGACAGTATCAAAAGCATTACTTAAGTCAAGATATACCACATCTACCGCTTCTCCCCTACCGACAAGGCTTGTTACCCTGTCAAAAAGAGCTATCAGGTTGGTTTGACTCGATTTGTTCTTGACAAATCCATGCTGACTGTTATTTATCACCTTATTATCTTCTAGGTGTCTACAAATTGATTGCTTAATTATTTGCTCCATTATCTTTCTGGTACAGAAGTTAAGCTGACTGGTCTGTAATTCCCTGGGTTGTCCTTATTTCCCTTTTTATAAATGGGCACTATATTTGCCCCTTTCCAGTCTTCTGGAATGTCTCCCGTCTTCCATGTCTTTTCAAAGATAATCGCTAATGGCTCAGATATCTCCTCAGTCAGATCCTTGAGTATTCTAGGATGCATTTCATCAGGCCCTGGTGATTTGAAGACATCTAACTTGTCTAAGTAATTTTTGACTTTTTCTTTCCCTATTTTAGGCTCTGATCCTACCTCATTTTCACTGGCATTCACTATTTTAAATGTCCAATCGCCACCAACCTTCTTGGTGAAAACTAAAACAAATAATGGGATAGAAGACCCTAAGATAGATAGATGGAATACAGATAATTGTAAAGTCCACTTTCCATGGTAACTAGGGTCCAGTCATGCAGCTAACAGCAACTTCCCGAAGGCCATTTATGTTCTGTACAACCGTGTCATGAACTATGGGCCTAATCCTCATCCCACACTCTATATTGGTATCTGAAGAAGAGTTACTTCAGTGTAAAAAAAGAAGAATCACAGACAATTAGATAAGAATTTGATGTAGCAAACAGAAAGAAGCACAACTAACAGATAAAACTCCTAAAACTCCAATGCTCTGCTTGCAGAAACACTCCCTCAACTGCATACCCAGAGGGACGTTTTCACAATAGATAATAAATAAATATCTATACCTAGATCTTATATAGTGCTTTCCATCAGTAGATCTCAAAGCTCTTTACAAAGGAAATGAATACCACTGTCCCCATTTTACAGATGGGGAAACCATAAGGCTAAGCTAAGAGAACCTGTCAACTGGAAGTAGCTATTGCTGATATTTTGACATGACTGGGTATCCAAAACAACTTTTTTTTAATCACCATTCAGAATGAAACATACTAGAGGTGTGAGAGAAAAAGACTAGACAGCTATTCAGCAAGACAGCAAGGTCTGTTTCAGCGTCAGTAGATTACACGCCATTCCTTTAAATGAAAACATAAGGGTTTTGTGGGGTTTTTTTTGGAAGGGGGGGGGCTTTTTCACAGTCTCAGAGAGGTGGCATTTAACCACCAGTTTAAAGAATGAGATAGGGTATGCTCATTTTTCCTCAGGAAGCACACCGAATTTCCTGCTTTAAGCACACTGTATAATTAAGAACCAACAAATAATGAGCACCAGGATGTACAAGTCTATTAGAGTGTTGGCAATGCTAAAGACTCATGCTGTTTTACTGTGGGCTCCAATTGAAGAGGTGATTTATGGAGGACACTTTTTCATTAAGTAATGGCAAATGGTTTCCACCCTCTCAGTAGCAAGCAATCTTCTGGGAGCAGCACATTGATATTGAAGTCCTTTCCTGGGGAGGAGTGTTTCAAGGACTTTTGGTAGATCATAAAATGACAATCACTTACTCAAGGTCAGTAAAACAAGGGCAAATGCAACCAGAGGTTAAACAGAAGGCACTTGGGATACATAAAATTGGTCTTTTAGAGAAAGAACACAATTGCTTTCAAAGAACACAGGCACTTTAGTAATACCTTCGTAGAGATAAAAGGTGGCCAGAGCGTCTCCGGGCATCGCACACTGCACTGCTGCATTCTCTGTGTTCATTACTGTCTCTAAACAGTTAACTTCTTGTCACTCACATTTTCTAGCCTTGCATACTTCCTAAGTTCCCACAGTCATCTAAATACTTCTTCCTCAAGCAGAGCATATACAAAAGGCTTTGTTATAAAGCAGCAAAGGCATAAGAAATGCGTGTGTGTCAGCAAACACCACAATAATATTGGTACCTCATCATTTCAATTACCAGCTTCCCTGTTCTCTAGAAGAAGAGCTGAACACAATTACATTGGCACTCTTGCTACTGCATCTGCTTTCTCCTCAATTCTCCAGTGCTGACTACCATAGCCTTCAGAGTAACAGCCGTGTTAGTCTGTATTCGCAAAAAGAAAAGGAGTACTTGTGGCACCTTAGAGACTAACCAATTTATTAGAGCATAAGCTTTCGTGAGCTACAGCTCACTTCCTCAGATGCATATCGTGGAAACTGCAGCAGGCTTTATATATACACAGAGAATATGAAACAATACCTCCTCCCACCCCACTGTCCTGCTGGTAATAGCTTATCTAAAGTGATCATCAGGTGGGCCATTTCCAGCACAAATCCAGGTTTTCTCACCCTCCACCCCCCCACACAAATTCACTCTCCTGCTGGTGATAGCCCATCCAAAGTGACAACTCTTTACACAATGTGCATGACAATCAAGTTGGGCTATTTCCTGCACAAATCCAGGTTTTCTCACATCCCCCCCACCCCCATACACACACAAACTCACTCTCCTGCTGGTAATAGCTCATCCAAACTGACCACTCTTCAAGTTTAAATCCAAGTTAAACCAGAACATCTGGGGGGTGGGGGGGTGGGGAAAAACAAGAGGAAACAGGCTACCTTGCATAATGACTTAGCCACTCCCAGTCTCTATTTAAGCCTAAAATTAATAGTATCCAATTTGCAAATGAATTCCAATTCAGCAGTTTCTCGCTGGAGTCTGGATTTGAAGTTTTTTTGTTTTAAGATGGCGACCTTCATGTCTGTGATTGCGTGACCAGAGAGATTGAAGTGGTCTCCGACTGGTTTATGAATGTTATAATTCTTGACATCTGATTTGTGTCCATTTATTCTTTTACGTAGAGACTGTCCAGTTTGACCAATGTACATGGCAGAGGGGCATTGCTGGCACATGATGGCATATATCACATTGGTGGATGTGCAGGTGAACGAGCCTCTGATAGTGTGGCTGATGTTATTAGGCCCTGTGATGGTGTCCCCTGAATAGATATGTGGGCACAATTGGCAACGGGCTTTGTTGCAAGGATAAGTTCCTGGGTTAGTGGTTCTGTTGTGTGGTATGTGGTTGTTGGTGAGTATTTGCTTCAGGTTGCGGGGCTGTCTGTAGGCAAGGACTGGCCTGTCTCCCAAGATTTGTGAGAGTGTTGGGTCATCCTTTAGGATAGGTTGTAGATCCTTAATAATGCGTTGGAGGGGTTTTAGTTGGGGGCTGAAGGTGACGGCTAGTGGCGTTCTGTTATTTTCTTTGTTAGGCCTGTCCTGTAGTAGGTAACTTCTGGGAACTCTTCTGGCTCTATCAATCTGTTTCTTTACTTCTGCAGGTGGGTATTGTAGTTGTAAGAAAGCTTGACAGAGATCTTGTAGGTGTTTGTCTCTGTCTGAGGGGTTGGAGCAAATGCGGTTGTATCGCAGAGCTTGGCTGTAGACGATGGATCGTGTGGTGTGGTCAGGGTGAAAGCTGGAGGCATGCAGGTAGGAATAGCGGTCAGTAGGTTTCCGGTATAGGGTGGTGTTTATGTGACCATTGTTTATTAGCACTGTAGTGTCCAGGAAGTGGATCTCTTGTGTGGACTGGACCAGGCTGAGGTTGGTGGTGGGATGGAAATTGTTGAAATCATGGTGGAATTCCTCAAGGGCTTCTTTTCCATGGGTCCAGATGATGAAGATGTCATCAATATAGCGCAAGTAGAGTAGGGGCTTTAGGGGACGAGAGCTGAGGAAGCGTTGTTCTAAATCAGCCATAAAAATGTTGGCATACTGTGGGGCCATGCGGGTACCCATAGCAGTGCCGCTGATCTGAAGGTATACATTGTCCCCAAATGTGAAGTAGTTATGGGTAAGGACAAAGTCACAAAGTTCAGCTACCAGGTTAGCCGTGACATTATCGGGGATAGTGTTCTTGACGGCTTGTAGTCCATCTTTGTGTGGAATGTTGGTGTAGAGGGCTTCTACATCCATAGAAGAAGCGTGGTGGCAGTTGCCGCTGGCTTGAGTCCCACAGAGCTCGTCACAGGTGCATTTTCTGCGCTAAGTACTACAGCCTGGTTTTGCTGGTGAAATCAAACAGGCCCAGAATGTACAAAACAACTATATTGTTATTACAGATCCTCAGATGGCAATACATGCACTTGGCGGTATCTCTAAGAAAATACTTCTACAACTCCACAGTGAGAACTGGTATGGTAGCCTTTATTTATGTATCTCAAAAATATGGAAGTCACTCCATGTGCAATGAAATTACCTCTTCAAAAAAATCCCTGAAATTTTATATTCTTCTCTTGCTCATTTTTCAAGTAATGCCAAGTTTAAATAAACCAGCTTTGCAAAAATCACATTGTTCTCCATCTGCTTCCCTCATTCGTCTCCTATAAGAGACAGGAACTGGAGATGTGTCAGCTACCACACCCACACAGAAGCCTTATGCACTCTGACATCAGTAATGTTATATGCTATGATGTGTCATGCATATCATCAGTCACTTTACGTGAGCAACATTAACAAGCCAGATGCAGTCACAGGACAGATACTTCAACATGGGGCATTAGCAAACAAGTACAGTTACACCTATGAAAAATGCTGTTAAAACAAGATGATTTTTCATAACTAGCTCTTCTTATCTTTTCCTTTTTTCAGTTAATCAAAATTTCATCTTGTTTCTCCCAACTCAGTGGCCTGATTTGGAAACTGCTACTTACCGTATGTTGAGTAGTACTGTACACTCCACAAAACTACTCGGATCTGGTAAAAGATGCATCTTAAGTAACAGGTAAAGAATAAACCCCTAGCCTGGTCCAAATTTCTAGCACACCTTGGTATATAACTTTACAAAAGGGATGCTTGATAGCTTGACAGACAGCTAAAGAGAAAGATATAGTACATCTCCAAATATTTAAGTGCCATTTTTAGAAAACAGCTTTACCAAAGGAATAGTTTCTTGTATCATCCAGGCAAGGTACTAACAAGCTTCAACAGGACTTCATTTTCGAAGTGGAAACCTCTTTACCAAGCCGCTGCTGCACGCTCTGTAGCTTTCTCCCCAACCTCTCAACTCCTCCCCCCTCCTTCCTGTTTCCTGTCCTTTCAGACTCCCAACAGCCAGTGCTCCCAATTCTAATAATTGCAAGCAACATCTAAACACCACATAGTTTAAGCTTAACACATATTCAGTACAAAAATAATGGCTTGCCTCCCACAGTAATAGCCATTATCCAAAGCATACAGAATATTCTACCCTAAAACCCAGCTGGGGGGGGGGGGAGCACAATAAATACTAATAATTATAATTACTACTACATGCATTTATTTAGTACAGATTGCTCTCTTGTGCCTTACATGGCTTAAATTGGTCAATTCAAGGTACTGGTAGGAGTACAGATACTACACTTTTCTACACTGTTATCCACTAAATCAAAATGAAGCCCTGTTAATTTTAATTAGAAATGGTCTCCAGCTGTAAAACTTTCACCTGGATCAGGATTTCAAAAGCTGCACATTTCAAAGGCATTAGTATTAGGTGTTTGTTTTGGGCTATTATATTGACAGAGGGATTTACAAAATTCAGTTGTGGGTTCCTATTTCAAACATACTTGAAGTTTGGGGCTCTTGCTGTGAAGCCAATCTACACCCTGAATATTATTTTGATTTATAGTTACTGTATATACTCGTTCATTAGCCCGTTCGTTTATAAGCCAACCCCCCAAAGTGGATAGATAAAAATAGTAAAAACTGAATGACCCTTTCATAAACTGACCCTATATTTCAGGGGTTGGCAAACTTTGGCGCCCGTCCCGTCAGGGTAAACCGCTGGCGGGTTGGGACGTTTTGTTTACCTGAAGCATCTTCAGGCATGGAGCCCCTCAGCTCCCTGTGGCTGCTGTTCGCCGTTCCCAGCCAATGGGAGCTGCAGGTAGAGAACAGACCCTGCATGTCCAGCTAGCATGGGTATAAATAGCGTTGGCACATCTTAGACAAATAGACCAAAGTAAGTGTTCTGCACACCGGAACCCCTAGGATAGATACACTGTACGGCTCTCTACATGCCCAAGCAGTACCTTCCATGTCTACATTGGTATTTTAGCAGTGTAGTGTCTCACTGCCTCCCTGCTGCTGGAACCTTTCCCCACCATAGTGAAAGGCTCTGGCAGCAAGGAAAGGCTCCAGCACTGGGGAGGCAGTGAGGAAAGTCTCTGGTGGGGTTGGGGGGCTGCCAGAGCCTTTTTCCACTGCTAGAGCCTTTTACTGCCATGTGTAGTTACACATTTAGTGCTTGTATTTCACATACAGACACAAGTGTAAGTGTTTGGGCAAAGGTGGAGGCTTAACCACACTGAAGTTTAAACAACCAGCTCTATCCCCCAGTATGCCTCCCCCTGTACCCTCCACCTCACAATACTCTTTTTATGGCCCAGTTTCCACCATCCTTTCCTGTCAATTCTCTATGTCCCTGGCCTTGTGCCCCTTCTCAACACCTTCTATCCACCTCTATTTAAATCTCTTCGGGACAGACTTTTAAAGGTATAGAGGCAGCTAGGGGGATTTTCAAAAGCACCTAGGCTCCTAAGACCCAGTTAATGTATGTTAGACACCTCGATGCTTTTGAAAATCCTACTGGGCATCTAAATACCTTTAAAAATTTGGCCATAGCAGCTTTAAGTTTTAAACCTAGAATATTAGCGGGTTGTAAAGTTTCATATGAATTGAAAGTCTCCACCTTTGTCTGTCTCCCACAAAACTTTCCTCAGCTCCCTGCAGAACCTTGCATGTTTCCCCCAGGTTTCCCTTACTTCCATCCACCAACCCCCAACATCTCATCCCAAATAACTCCCCTGGTCCACACAAAAGATGGCATACTTAAGCCTAGAGAGTGGGGAATGGAGACAAACAGTCCAACTTTATCTTACTGACAAAGCAGACAGTACAGCAAAAATGGTCAGTTTCCAATTTATCCTTGCAGACTGGGTCTATGTCAAAGAAATTCCTGACCAAGTTTCTTGGGGCTGGAAAAAAGAGCAACTCATCCTGGGCAACCTCTCGGTACCTCTGCTGTAACAAGCCCACAGTTAACCCCTTCCCTGCCTTACGATAGGGTACATACACCCATCACAAGCTCCTTATACTTACCCCACTATCCGAGTTCTATCTTACAAGAAGGCACAGCTAACAATTTAAAATATGCACATGCTCTGACCAATCCATTGCTTTGCCAATAATGCATTTATATTCTCCCCGCACCAAGGTCACCAGTACACACAAAGTAATCCGGAACCCAGCAAACTCAGTTAGACAAAACTATAACAGCGATAACAACCCAGTAAAGAAAAGTAAGAGTTACTAGCGTGCACAAAGAAATGTTCAAAGTTAATGCTATTACATGCAACTAGTATGTTGCCAAGCTGAAAAAGACAAAAAACCCTAAAAGAATAAAAGACATCTAAAACTGAAGTTACAGTGAAAGAAAATTAATCATCTCCTAACTATTAATAGGTGCACTGCCTTTTAATAATGCTAAATTTGCCCATATGTCAAGTGTAATAGCTTTTCATTATTTTCCCCCCTTACGAAGTATAAAATTGTAAAAATGGACATTTACCGCAAAGGTTCTAGAAAAGAGTGCAGGAAAACTAACATAATTACCCTTTTAGCTACGGCCAATTTCTAGCAAATAGATCTGCAGCTCACAGGTTAAAAATCACGGTTTTCAATCTGCACTGGAAACTGAAATGTTTTTCTCCCATAACGAAAACATTAGAATTCTTGGAGTTGCCCAGATCTATCAAGTTTTCTTTGTCATTTTCACTCAGTAAAGGATGTGCCTTCTCATATGACTAGTATGCTTCTTTTACCTGTCCACGGTGACATCTTATTTTGAAGGATAAACTCTATGAACTAGCCAACAGCCTTCCGATCCAATTGGGGTTTTCTTGACACCTCATTGCTCACAAGCTTCCTCTTCCTAACACTCACCAGAAAGCCTCAGATGAAAAGTAAGACACGTGTCATAGCACATCCAGAATGTGCTTGTTTAACAGTTAGCAATAAATGAGAAGGAAATATTGATTTAAAAAAAACAGGCTTTCCAGAGAAATCAAAAAGGACTTAAAGTAAAATCTTCACTAGTAAAAGAATACTATATTCATGTCTGTGCTTTGCATAATTCTAGAATGCTTTCCTTAGAATGAGAAAACCCAATGAGTGTAGAAAGTTTTTAACGTGAAGTGGAACAACTGACATATATAGAGTGAAATCTTGTGTCAGGATCTTCTAACATAAATCCTCAAGCCCTTTTAGAGTCTCATGGGACAAGGGCCCCCATGAGTAGAACCTGACAAAGCACTGGGGCATTGGTTTTAAACATGCATATTACCATACAGCTGCTATTGCTTTAAGAATCACAATTTTAAAACTTCCAAGTAATCAAGAGGAGGGAATTAAAAAAAAAAGGGGGGGAGGAGGGGGTGTTTAGAACACTAAATCCACACAGGTTTCAGAGTAGCAGCCGTGCCAGTCTGTATCCGCAAAAAGAAAAGGAGTACTTGTGGCACCTTAGAGACTAACAAATTTATTTGAGCATAAGCTTTTGTGAGCTACAGTGAGCTGTTGCTCACGAAAGCTTATGTTCAAATAAATTTGTTAGTCTCTAAGGTGCCACAAATACTCCTTTTCTTTAAATCCACTCAGTTTCTCGTCAAGAGACAGCAACACGCACACACACACACACTCTCTTATACCTGTTGACTTCAAGTTATAACATATTAGGATACAAAATTTCTACAGGCTGAGTAGGAATTAAGTCGTACATTCTCCATGAACATTAATGAGACTCACTGGGGTAAATCCTTGAATAAACTGCTGGAAGCAGTCCTCTTTAAATTGGCACAGAATGCACCTCATATTTGCTGCTGCTATTTGTTTAATAGTTATATTCTCACTATGGGAAACAGCATTATTGCAAAAAATTATTATTTGGACCATTTCTGAAGGATTTATAGTATTTTATAAAAGTTTATATATATAAAGGGTCACATCTGTTAATAGTTATCAGATAGTTAAACAAACTCAATTCAGAGTAAACATTCTGCTAGGGGAAATAAGACTGCAAGATTAAGATTATTACATATTAACTCTAAATTCTTCTTTTGGTTTCCTTTTGTGAGGTGCCAGAAATTGAAAATAATAAAAAAAAAATTGATATAATTTCACATTTTATAATCAGAGAATAGGATTTAAAGAATACAAAGGTGCATCACAAAGCCACAACTTGAACGGACCAAAACATTTATTTTGATTTAATTTTCAGCATTCAATAAACTGATGAAACTGTTTTAGGTATCCAGCATTGGGCATACCCGAATTTCATTTCATGGTAGAGAGGAAATTCAAACCCCTGTGGAAAGGGCATGCATCTATGTAACATATATATATCTCCAAGATATATGAAGGTATTTAGCAATGTCGGAAAAGCAAACTGACAAGACAGAAAAAAATCCACACTTATAGTGAAACAGTCTCACAAAATTAGCCACCCGAAACATTAAAAATGCTTACCCACCCTTACCAAAATGATGCTGATAATAAGGGAAAGAATATACATTTCTAATATTCAACCAAAGGTTTTTATAGCTCCAGGCAAGCTGGGGTTCATAAGGCTATATAACAAGCAGAATAACTAAATGGATAATGTCTAAATGTTTCTCTGTATAGTAATAATTAAAAAGCATAAAGTTACAGTCTGCCTTCTAATATCACACAGTAATATAATGCAGCACTAAGCTACAAATTAATGTATAGAATCTAATCGCTTATTTCTAGGTCATTAGGTAAAGTTTTATTTAGCTTGTGTTTGGGCTGGATCTTGAAATCTGAAAAAAATACCAAGAATAATTCTACTTCCTTGTGTAAATAATTGAAGTCAACAGGGCTACATTTTCTAGTAAGCACTTAACTTGGGGGAAGCATCTATATAGACTTAGGATCTGCAGTATCTCTCTTACCTGCAAAGAGTGGAGCTATATAAAATAATTAAAATCAAGGGTGAAAATCAAGCTGGTAATCAGGATGTTTAAGTGCAACATCAGCTACACAGAGGGACACTGGGTTGGAAAAGGCAGGGTTGGCTGAGAGATCATGCATCATTTTTCAGGACTAGTACTGAATCAAATCACCATAAATTTGTAAGTATTGGAGGAAAGGTTATAACATTTTCTTCTCCTTTAAGATATTTCCATGTTCTTTAACTCTCCCTCTCTTTCTCTCTCCTCCTCATACCCTAATCATCTAGGAGCCAATTTAATCCGGTCTTGAAAACAGTGCTACTCTTTGTTTTGATGGCTTTTCCTTTGTAAATTCAAAGTGTATGGTTTTAAAAGCATTTTCCAAGTGGTGAAAAAGTGTACACATAGCTGGATTAAAAACACTTAAGGAATTAATTAGGAAAATAGTACTCAGACTTTTTACATTAAACTTTACTTTTTTGTGACAGGTTATTTTAAATGTCACCGTAAATATGACATTGGGAAAAAACACGTACAAGCCAGGGACATAAAAGCAGTGATTACAGTTCCTTTCAAGACATGATGCAGTAAGAGAAAACAATTACAGCAGATAATCCCAATATAATAACTATGTACTGTAGGCAAAGATATATGGAATAACTAATCATTTCACACATAAAAATCATCATGATTATGTACTTCATATAAAAATAGCTTTAAAACTATGCATGGTTTAAGGAATAAGATTTGAACATCGTGGTTCTGGGGAACTAGTGTGCAATTCAATCATGTTGCAAGCCTATCCTGAGTGGAGGCCTGTGACTCCAATAGCCAGGAAAGTGCTATAACTCCTCTGAAATTCATTGCTTGGCATAGCTTGTTTCTGTTATGAATTGAAAATTATATATAAAAGGAAAAGGGTCATATCTATTAATTTACTGGGTATTATTCAGACTGGGCATGAAATCACTGATACCCAATCAGAATGCTCCAGCTTTAATGTCATTTTATAAACCTTAATAAAAAATTGTAGGAAGTGAATCGAATCCTCTAATTTTTTTACTTGTCATATTTTACAACTATCCAGTATTATATTAGATTATGTGGGAAGCAGTTGAGGTTAGATGGTATGAAATCAGGAGATCTAATACATGCAGTTCATGATCTAAAGTAAATCAGTTCCCTAATAGTTCTTCCAGATTTTAGTAGAGATTAATTTTTAAAATAGAGTTCCTTAGTAAATCTAATGAATTTCAAAATGTTAACCTCACCAATTGTTCAGTAACAATGTAAATGTTCATCTCGCTGGCAGCTGAAAATACTGCACAAAATAATTACAACATATTAGCACATTCACTCAAGATGCCTTTGGAAAAATTACTGAACTGATGGGTCAAAGCTGCTGAAAAGGTGCAGCCCAGGAGACTAAGCATGGAAACTGGGAGTCAGCAGGCTGAGGTTATAGTCCCAATTCTCTAACCTTTCATGGAATCTTGTATAAATCATTTTCCTCCTCTTTGCCTCAGTTTAACTCTTCTGCAATAACTGTTACAATGGTTGTAAAGTGCTTTCAGTTCCATGGATAACAAAATGCTATATGATGTAAATACAGAGTATCAATTATTATCATACTCAGAGCAACATTAAATTAACATCTATGACAGAATTAATGATATAATGGCACTGAGGGCATAAATCAAGGACAGTACAATATAGAACCGCTGAATCTTACTTAAAGCATTTGACTCCGTATATGCTCAGAAAACTGAATTTTTTTTTTCAATTTTTTTTAGCAATAAGACTGTTTCCAGCTTTGGGGCTGAAATTTTTCATTGTAAACATAATATTATTGGGAGGGAGAAGGGAGTGAGGAATGAGAAATAGAATTCTGAAGCCTCCCAGAATTTATTCCCTCCTGTACTTATTCCCACTCCCATAATACTGGACATTTCTAAGTCATCCATTTTCAAAATACTATCAGAACTGGTGCTTTCAGATTTCACCTGGAGTAAGAGCTATAACCTCAGAGTTATAACCATCAGGAGTTATAACCTCCTGAAAACAGAGGTTTTAATAGAACCACTAAACAGACCCTTAGCTACAGCTTCACTACAGGGCACTGCCCTAATTAATATTACATAATACATACAACACATGCTATCAATTTAGGGATCCCTTGCTGTTCTTAAGCGAATGAATGTGATTTATCAGCTCCGATCTGCCACTTCCACTTAACTGCAGAAGTGGCTACATTTCATATTACATTCTAAAGCATGCTGTGAGAACTCCATTAGAACTCACATTATTCATATAATGATCAAGTCCCACAGATGTAATGAGTAAATGGGCAAGACAACGCCTCTAAAATCACAACATGAAACTAAAGGAAAGGAAACAGGGAGTGGGAACACTTGCCTACTAACTGGGGAGTTGCAAGAGAAAATCCCAAGCCAAATCAGCTTTGCTTCAGGCCATTTTTTGTATAACTACCACAGTTTCTCTGCATTTTTCCCAGAAGTTGCACATTTTAAAGAAAGAATAGGTTTAAAGCTTGGCAGAATCTCAGCCAAAAGCTTTGTGCAGTTTTAACTTTCCTGAGCTAACACCATAGTGGTAGCTGAAGGGAAACACCAGATTGGCACTTTGGCAGCTTATCTAAAAAGAAGTGGCCAAACACTAGACAAGATTTAAACACTATACAAGATCTGTGATTCTCATTGCAAGTAATTGTATAATTCCCAAACTACAGACCAATATTCCTATTTAGAAATAATACAATTAGCAATTGGGGGAAGTTTTCTTATTGACTCTTGCTGTTTCCCTACTTGGGAAAAAATGGAATTGAGACAGGTAACACAGCTAGTCAAAAAATTTCCAGCAGAACAGTTTTCCAGTAAAAAACACTGATTTGATAAACCAAAGTGCTTTGCTTTGATTTTATTGTATTGTTGCTATTATTATAATAGTTGCAGCACTTCATTTTGATTTTTCTAAAATTCATTTTTTCTGAAATGTTGTTTTGCAGAAAATTTTGAAAGTTTGTTCTGATTTGGGACTAAAGAAGATTTTGAACTCTCAGAATGTCCCACAGAACAGAAATTTCAAGTTTTGACTAGCTCTATTAGGTAACCTAATCTTTAGAAACAGAAATTAGCTATACCAACAAATACTAACACCACAGAATCCTCCAGTAGGGCAGTCAATTTCTTACAACTAGAAGTTTCACGATAAATGAAGGCTCACTGAGGGATAAAGTCTTGTTTAGCAGCCACAGCAAAGAACTGGGAGTCAAGACTTCTGTATTGCATTCCTGACATTAAAGAATGAACTTGAGAAAGTCACTTAACCTCTCTGTGCTGCAGTTAACTTTTCTTTAAGATAGGTATAATACTCAATTTACAGAGTGTTGTGAGGCTTACTTAATATAATTGGAAGGTACTTCCTGTTTAACTGGTAATAGCCTTTTCCTGGACTAAAATAATCTGAGGCCTAGAGGCTTACAGTAAATCATCTTTGAGCAGAAAATCCAGGATACAGTGACTATTGAGTTCACAGGACCTCAGATTATTATTACTTTGACATGTATAAATGAATATTAATATTGCAAATGAAAGAGAAGAGTAAAAAGATTGAGTAAGATGGGTAAATAAGGAAAGAGTAATGTGAGAAAGTACTTGATTCTGATCCTATTCAACTCTAGTGCAAGGATCCTACCAACTTCAATTAGAATATGACTGGGCATGAAGGAGAGACCAATGGAGTTAAATAATTTAAAAACAGTTTTCAAAAACCATTTCCCTTCCTTTTATGGATATTTTAAAAGGTGTTTCTCTGCTTCATCAGAACAAAATTAAGCTTCGGCAATGTCTGAATTTTTTAGTTGTTTGTCGGTGCAGAGGAACTGCAGTAACCAAACTTAAGAGCTGCAAAAGTTACAATATGGTTAATGAGAATGAACCATAAACTTAAAAAATAAACTAATGGAGTATAACTGACTAATAATAGCTGTCAATTACAATATTGATACAAATCCAACAAAATGCAAAAGAGGGAGAAAGCTGTATGGTTATGGTTCACTAACTTTCAACTTCCCTGGTTGGATTAAATATTTCCATTTCAGCCTAATGGCTTTTAAAGCAATGAGAGGTTCAGGTGAAAAGCACTATAGACGTGCCAGTTGTTATAAACAGAATTACAATGTGCACATTGCAATGCACTGAAACAATTCAGGACTTTTTTTCTATTGTGCTAAAATTGGAAATTCAATTGTTCCAGCTAAATGGGTGCTGTATATTAAAACTACAGAGTGAAGTTGATTGGAGAAGTATGTTTTAGGAGCAACAGTCCTAGAAAACCATCTTATTTTTAAAAACAATGATGTTTAGGATTCCCATAATAAAAGTCAGAGGTTTTAACTACTCTGAGTTATTCTATTTTATTTGTTTATTTTATACATAAATAAATCCAATCCACTTACATTCACTGCAGGGTGTCACAATGAAAAGCCATTCATTCCCCCCTCCCTCACACACATACTCCAGCATGTCCTGCTAGGTCTCAGACTGAAGTCTTACTTTGTTATGCTCAGCTCTTATTCTAGAACTAATCTTTTTATAACGAACTTAATCCAGTTAGCTGCAAAGGATGACTAAATGTCAAAGTAATTGGATAACAGCCTGAGATTTTGTAATTAGTTCATTATTCAGACAGACACTGTTTAAAGCTGTACGCCTTCTGACTGGCATCCTACTAGACAATGTTATAAGCAGCAGCCATAGAGGAGTATCACACAAGTGGCCATTGTCTCCTTTCTCAAGATCACACATTGTTTCTGACCTCTTGCTTTGTGGGAGAACGTGCAGCTGAAAACACTGTAACGCATCTTGTGTTAGAGAACTATGGTGACCAGACAGCAAGTGTGAAAAATCGGGACGGGGGTGGGGGTAATAGGAGCCTATATAAGAAAAAGCCCCAAATATCGGGACTGTCCCTATAAAATCGGGACATCTGGTCACTCTATAGAGAAACAACCGCTACTCCATGCGCTACTTCATGCCAAACATTTCTGAATTAAAGTGCTGAATTAGAACAATGATTAATGCAGAATAGACTACTCTTATACTCAAACCAAATGGTTGGTTTAGCAGCTTTTACATACTAACAAAAAATGTTGTTACTCCACCATGTATTCTGTGCTTCCTTTTATTGTAATCCATCCCTGCTATGCATTATCCAGCACTGTTGGAGGAGTTTTGAAAGAAAACCACACTGGAGTTTTAGACATGTCTATGGTGCTTTGAGGTCCTTCGTAGTTTGCCAAAATTTTCAGTTCTAGTTGGTAGCACAGCTGGAATAACTAGAAATGGAAAAATAATTCCCCTATGTTGTGAGAAGTGATGCTTCATTTGTACAGAAGATTAGACATTTTAAAAACTGCAAAATGTAGTGCAACTGAAATGCAGATGGCTATGTTAACACAGCTCTCAATGGTGTGAAATGACAACATGTATATGAACATGTAACATACACACATGCATGAAAGTGAACAGGAGGGCTAGAGCCAGATAATATAAATACATGAATGTTGTTCTTCATTTTATGTGCAACAACAGTGACATCCGTCGGAAAGGTAGTATGAACACAGGGTCTCTGTTTTTTCAAGCATCTCAAATATAGTTGAGCAAAAAAATTGCAACCACAGTAGTAACTTACCCTACTAAATTAGCCTCATTCTGTCTGATGAATCTCCATGAACATACAGACTTGTCTCCAATTTATATTAATTATGTACATTTATTCAACTCTTTTTATATTTTGGCAAATTTTAAGGTCTAGATTGACTGCAAACAGTTCTGAGTATTTGGGATTTGTCTTTCGAGCTGTGTTAGTTTGCTGTGCTGCATCAGTGGTATTGTTTCTGATATAAGATTGTGCATTGGCACAAGTATGCAAAAACTGACTTTCTGAATATCTGCATATGCAAATTTAAAATATAGTTTACACATATACTCATATGTGATTTTAAAGTTTCCTTTCAGCAAACATTCTTTCCAGTAAAATATATCAGCAATAGTAGAAAGTGAACAAGGGGCCCCAACCATGGCCAAAATGAATTAACTGAAAAAATCTGAACAAATATTCATTAATATTATTTTTGACATTATCTGCCTTAAGTCTAGTCTCAGGCTTATCTGCCGCTTGCAACATCATTCACTCACTATCATTATTAATAGTGTACTTTACTGAAATGGTAGAACTACAAACCAGGAAGCATTCTACAGGAAAGGATATGATTCTTTCACTTCAATTTAGAACTGTAGGGCCCAGACCCTGAAAACACTTACACAGCTTTTCCAACTCCAAGAGTAAAAATATCATGAGCCAGAACACAAAAAAAATTATGAGGTTGGAGAAAATCACAATATTTAGGAGAGAATGTCATTTTTTTGGTCTGTCTTCTGGCTCTTGAACTCCCCTTGCCCACCGCCAATGTGTGTGATAATTACACGGTGGAAACAGCCTTAATGAGTGTACACAAAAAATGATGTCCACGGCTCCCCTGTGCACCTGCTTCCCAACTGCCCCATCCTCCTCCCTGGCTTGCTGCGCACACCCCCCTACCCCAGCAGGCTCCCTCCGCACCTCATTGGCAGGCTCTCAAAACCCTGCACTCCTCCCTTGTAGGCTCCCACAATCTCCACAACTCCCGCCTGCCTTCAAGGGAAGGAGCTGCCCTGTGCTCCTACCTGCATTGTATTATCTCCCTTTCCTGTACTGGGGTGGTGGGAGGGGTGAGGCTGCTCCAGCTCAGCTTGTGGCTGGGAGGGAAGCGGGCAGCTCCACTGTGCTGTCCCACTCAGCGTGTGTAGGGCACCAGTACTGCAGACAGCAGCTACAGCTGCCTGAACACTGGTGGCACAGACACTTCTAGCACACAAAACAAGAAACCGGAAACAGTGCCGGCAAAATTCCTGGGCTGCTGTTGTTTCTCTCATAGCAGCCCCTCAAAAGTCAGCCCAAAATTGTGACACTCGGAATAATAATCGTGAGTGCTGGAAACATTACTTAGGCACCCGAACAACTTCACTCCCACAAATGGCATCAATGACTGTGTCCAATTCTACGAGTGTCCCAGTATAAAATTAACTGAGACACCTTACACATCTATCACAAATATTTCCAATGCACTAATTATGGTACTTTATTATTAAAGCATATAACTCAGGTCAATACAAAAATGTGTACGGAACGCTGACTTGGCGTTTCCCAGCTTCCGGAGCTCTGGTCTGAACCTCTAGGGATCCCCACCAGGACTACAACTAAGATGGCTACCAAATACCCCTGATCCCATTCCCAGAAGGGGTGGAGTGATAAGTGGGGATAGAAGAGAACAGAAACCCCTACTGGGGCAAATGGGGAGGTTTCAGCATGGGCTGGATCTAGATGAGCAGCCCACAAAGCCAGGGCTGCACAGCCCCAGCACGCTAACTGGGGAGGGGCAATAGACTGTTGAGAAAGAGTTTAAGTTTGTAAACTGAAAGAGAGACATTGTTGCTGAGGAGGTTCCTCATAAAATCCCACTTTTCCTGGGAGTTTGTGCCATTCTGAGACTCATTGCAGGGATCAGACAGCTTCAGCAATACAATGATCAGCATCCAGAGAAAGACTGATCAGATCCCAGCACCAACTACTAAGAGGCAGCCAAGATCCAAGAATCATTCCAGACCACGGAATGGAGAGGACACTGCCCAAAACAAGGGTGAAAAAAAAACAAGGAGGGGGCTTTTATTTAAACCAGTCAATGCCACAGAGCTTCAACACTCCATCTCCGGCGACCACATCTCATCTAAACCATCCACCTCAGGAAGGCGCAGGTAAAGGAACTGAGGTTTGGAAAGTTTGTGAGTGTAAGGAAGTTGAGAATTGGCTTACTGATAAATGTTTATTAGTTAACCTTAACTGCTTCCTTCCCCAAAGCCTATTTTTCCTGTTCCCAGTAAAGTCACCCCCACTGTTATGTTATTTTTGGTGTGTCTTTCCTTTGCGGGGGTTTGTTTCATTTACCCCATGCATGCTGGACTTTACACTCCTTGCCAGCCTATAAAGTCACTGATTTCTCAAGGAACAGTAATCCTGTGCATCCAGCACAGTGAGGAGTCACATCAGGTGGAGGCACTAGGTGCCAAGAAGGAACCTGAGACCTGACCCCTATGAGGTAAGGGAAAAAGCAACTCCCAACACTGGTGATAACAAGTACCAGGAACACAAGAGAAAAGGGAGAAGACTTATGACATACCTCAGGGGAGGAGCAAATACCTCATCTCTGGTATTTTCCCATATGGAAGTTAGAAGCTTTTCCGGTCTTGAACTGAATGCTAAATTGCAATGTCTGGCTTCTGACAGCTAACAGCCTTCCCAGAGCTTTTCACAATGTAAAGCTTTTGGGGAAGGATTCTGGCACAAATATCTTACAGAAGTAGGACATCACCTTTTTGTCACACTAATTTTTTTAATGAGCATTTCCTCAACTCCAGCAATCATTATTCGGATACCCTTTGTTTCCAAATACACATACTGTTTTTTCTGCCACACCTACCCACACAAAGAAATGTGTTACCTCTGTGGAGGGAAAAAAGTGACTGAGAATCTAGGACCCCCAGCCTGCTGGTTTTAATATATCCCATGTGTGGTTGTTTGCACTCAGGCTCTCATTGTGACTTTTTATTCCCAGGAGGCAAACCCACATGCAGGAGTTTGCAGAGTTTTGCAGGCAGACCTGACTACTTTTGTCTGCATAAAAATTTGTAGGAATTACTACACAAAGAACATCAAAATCCAGCCCCTTCCAAAGCATGACCCTATACAAAACGTAGATCAATGTGCAGAACTTAAGTACTTGCATGTGAATGGATAAACAAAAGAAATCTGCTTGAAATAAGTATCATATAAATCTAGTAACAAATACATTTGACTTCTATATGAGAGAGAGGTACAACAAAGAGATGATAATCACCTTGTCACACAGAACAAGTCAGACTGCCATAAGCAAAAGAGAAGCCTAACACACACGATTAAACAGCTGTGATTATGCTGTTTTCTCTGAGTCACTTTGACAGAAATGCTTCCTCATGCATAGTGACCTAAGAATCCTGCTGCTGTCATGCTGATATTATACAGTCATCTACAACTAAACTAACACTGAAAAAAGCAAAACTGGTTCTCTGAATCCTTCCTGAAGGTAACAGCCATAATTACCTGTAGGATTCTTCTCACTTGGATGCAAGTAGCAATTACAGGCAAAGAATGGAGAAGGAAATGAAGGTGGGAATAATTATGCCAATGGGGGGTCAGCTTTAATTCGTAGGTCTGAATAAAGACACGCTATCAAAAAAACTACTGGAGCGAAGTATCTACAAGGAGTGTAGGGCAACTTCCTTAACAACTGCCTATAGCCACTAAATACAAATCCTAGAGAATGTAGGACAACTATTTCCTTTATGAATCTCAACTTCTGTGTTTCATAACATTGTATGTTAAAAAAAATCTCAATGGATTTCAAGCACTGTAAATATAGATTGGCCTCACCATGCTTTAATGAAGTCTGCTCCAGTAACTCAGAATATACTCTCCCTGTACATGATGATTGTAGGATTGTACCAACTACTATGAAGAAACTAGCTTTCTATGGTTGTTGCCTGTTCCAAAATAAGCACTCCCCTTCATCAAAAGTACAACAGTGCACACATGGAGGAAAGTGCATACGAGACAGTGCAGTGTCAGTTCTGCTAAGATATAAAAAAAAGGCAGCAATTTCAGTTACGTTCAAAATTTATAGCCCTTACCATGGCAATGTGACATATTACTTATTCACACTCAGGACAGATTAGCACTGCACTAATTCACTATGTTGATGCAGCATGCAGACTGCAATTTACAAGGAGCCCTGAAGTAGTGTTCGTAAGGAAATAGCTACCTACAAAAATATCTTAGTAATAATAAATACAGGCCACAATATTTTAATAGTTAAACCAAGAAAAGAGCATATAATTAATAGAAAACTTTTATTAAATACTGATTACGTAGTGACAGTACAATAGGGAAGAGTTTGAGACAGCACACTAAATTTTCTTTAGCACAGCCCAATGCATTTATTATACAAGTGAGTTTACTTAATAGGTAATAGAATATTTACCCCCAGATCAACAGTGGCACATCTTTAACAGGTTGTATTACAAAAAAATAAAATAAGAAAGAAAAGTAAAAAGAAATGTGGAGGTGACTATCTGAGATCCCCCAGCCAATGAGGAAATAAAACTTGCCCCTACACCTCTCGCTATGCAGTACACAGATTTTACAGACCACTGGCAGGAGAGGCAATTGCACAGAAATCTCTGTTCACGAACTGATTTAAAGAGCTACCCATGTACTCTTGGGAAGCCATGAATCAGTATAAAAATCTCTGTAACAAGATACACCAGAAGAATGACCCCTGGGTTGGTCATTAGATACTGTACCTTTAGCAAACCCTGCAGATCAAGAAGTCCTGCTATGTAGTAGAGGAGGTAGAGGATTTTTTTAATTGAATGGGATTACTTTTCAAGTGCTCCCAAACAATCTGTAACTTATTTGGTTGACAAATAGGCTGAAGAACGGCAAAGTGCTCTTGATAATAAATAAAATTAGGTATTGCAAAAGCCATTGGCAGTATTTTATCTTTATTTTTAAAATGAAATGTTGGAACAATCCTAACAAACTTTAGGGATGATGGATCACTGCTCTAAAAGGATAAAACGGACAGGGGGAAAAATAAATACAAAACGAGGCCAGGTTTTGATACATCTTTAGTTAAGAAGAAAAAACGAACTTTTCTTTCCACTCTGAGCACTGCAGCTGTAACAGCTTTATTACTGGATGGAGCTTTATATATGTTTACATTTTTAGCTGATCATTGGCATCCCAGCCACATCTGGTATCATTTCCCTTAATGTAGTACTATTTTCAGCATACTTCCCTCAATCCCTGAGCCTCTTGGGGATTAATCATGCCTATATCCCTCCCTCTCCTTTTCACCTCTTACCTTTTCCTCCAACTCTAACACTTTGGTGGCCTTCTCTTCAAAGGAAGGACGACAGCATACAACACTTTTTTTCCTCTACTTTCTCCTATCAGGGAAATACAGTGCCGACTCTGCATTTTTGTTATTACAGGCTAGCCAGGAACATGATCGTAACCTTTACTATGCCCCCACTCTAGTGAGCCTGGCCAAACGCTATATATTTAACCCTTTTGTGCAATTAGCATTGCATCCAAATAAATATGTTTTTTCCAGCAGGTTTTTCCCATCTCCTTTATTCACACACACAACATTTTTTTTATAAAATGTCAATGAAATCTATCTACACTTTCCTAATAACTGCAAAGGTATGTAAAATAAAAATAGCCATCAATTTCTGTAAAAGAAACAACAAAACAACTGACCAACACATTATAAGCTAAATACCAAATCACATCTGTCAGCTTGATTTTTAAAAGGGCTACAATATTTATGACAAACATTTGTGCCTCTGTGAACTTAGGTAACCAAATCTTAGGCTACAGAACATGAATTTATTGCCCACAGTGGGTCAGAAAGAAATACCCTACCTCATGTACAGCAATGAATTAAAGAGGAACTGCCTTCTTTTAAAATATTAAGTATTAGGGCCACTGTCAAAGGAAAGATACCGGACTAGAAGAACCTCTGGTTTGATCTGCTATAGCATATCCCATATTCTTAGTCTCAGGTGACCAACCTGTGAAGTCTTTGTGTCTTTTCACATAATTCCAGGTAGTGAAAAGGCAGCTTTTGTCACCATCGTGGCTTTTAACAACCAAATAACTCTCTTTCCTCCTAACCATCTGAAAACACATTTTTGGATATTGTTAAGGCTCAGTTAGTTGTTATTTGAAAACCACACTTTAATGCTTCCCTAGTGGCTTACGATGTCGGGAGGTGGCTCACTAGAATCATGGAAAATGTATTTCACACGCTGACTCATGAGCGGGCAACCTGTAACCAAACTAGATCTGAGTGAGGCTTCCATAATTGGAACTAGCCAACAGCAATTTATAGCATTTGGGCAGGTGAATAACCAGGAATAGCCTAGGATACCACTATCTTCACCAGAGATCGTTAGCATCACAAAAGAAATGAGGCTGGGGGATAATTGATGGCAGACAACTATCCTTAAAGGGTGGTTAGGACTCAGCAAACCCTCCAAGACCCTCCAAGTACAAGCTACTAGAGACCCCACAGAACTTGCTCATGGGCACTAGCCCACTTCCAGTTCTCTGCAAATTCACTGCTGATCAAGAGAAACCATCTACCCTCCACCCCAAAACAATACAACCTTGCCTTTGCCAAACTCTGCAGCTCCACTGCTACCATTCCATACCACACGTTACAAATCCCTCTTGGTGTCCTGGTATCTTGCTCCATGTCTGCTGATAGGCCTTTTCCAAAGTTTTTCAAGGAAGGTGGGATGGCTATTCCCACAGTATTCTTTCTTAGGATCAGCAGGATGTAAGGGAGATTGCCCCCCCTCCCCCGGCTCAAAAAATCCTAAATGGGGAACAGGAAAAGTCTGTCCCTTTCTCGCAAGGCACCAGAAGCACACACTTGCCCTGCTGAAGCCATCAGCTTTACTGAGTTGGCAGTACAAATATAGTTCTTTGTTAGGGTTCCCTGGCTAACATTATCTGGTAATTTGTGTGTGTGTGGCAGGGAGGCTCCCATCATGGACCCAGCACATTTGCATTAGGAACATTCCTCCTCTTCTGCATTTGTTTTTTTGTTTGTCATGGGTAGGGATTCCCTGCCCCCCCAAGACAGCGTAAAAGGGAGCAACCCCCCCGTCACTCCCTGAACACATACAGAGAAGGGGACGCTTGGTTCCAGGATGGATTGTGGGGAAGTCTGGAGGGGTTGGGAGGCTGTCACCACTTCATCTTCCAGAGACATCTAACATAACCTGAGGTCATGAGCTGGCAGGTTATGGTGGCACCTTTAGATGGGGTAGTAACGTCAACAGTCAAGACCTAAAACCCTCTCACAAATGTATGTGTTATTTCCATGAGGTAAGATCCTGAGCCCACAAGGATTTTCAGGTGGTTCAGGGCTAAATGCCAATCTTTCATATGGCCTTATACAAGGCTCCCAGTTATCTATGAACTCCCCTCTCCACAATGTTCCCAGCAAAACATATAATTTATTGCATGGGATAGAGGCTCATAAATAAATACTTTAACATTCAAAAGGTGAACACAGCTTTCCTGAGCTCCCATGTAGAGGCTTATAGTCAAAAGGGGTAGTCCTACGAGGATTAAAGGATACAGAGGTGACACCTTGTGAAGGTTTAGCTCATTAGGACATGGGTGTGCTGCCAGGTGTCTTGAAAAGTGGAAGAAGGAGAGACTACTTCACTTGAAGATAAAGCATTTAAATTATTTCCAACTCTTTTCCTGTACCTGTAATACTGACAAACTTTCATTAAAATGTCAGAATTCCTTCAGATGAAGGAGACCAGGAACGCAAAGATCTTTTTTTTGCCAGAGACTTCATGTAGTGTACTTCTGGTGAGATTAAACCTATAGAAGGTCTAAGCTCTGACTTTCTACTTACTCCTGCCACATAGTGGCACTCATGATCTTTAAAAAGGACAATACAAGCCAGAATAGCCAGGTGTTTTCTATTTAATTTTGACAAGCAGGTTTTAACAAGATCAATTTATGAGTATGACAGTGTCACTGGTGGTCTGTGTGGTTTTGAAAGCTATACAAATGCTGCCAAAATACATTAACAGATCAATGGGGAAGTTTTTATTTTTTACAGGTTGCACGATTATGCTCATTCTCTGGAAACTAATTTAGCTCAGGGCATTTGAATTATTTCCAGGGGAACTGGAATGACTGTTATCTATAAAGAAAGGCCCTCTATTGATTCTATATGAAAAAAAAGTGGATGTAAAAATCAGAGTAACCCCTGCCTTCTGTTTCACAATAGAAAAACACATCATAAAAGTGAAATGGCAGCTGTAATCAAAAGACGAGTATTGATGCAAAATGAACCATTAATTTTGCTTTCCTGTCTCTGTGAGTATGTACTAACTAGAAGATTACCACCACCTGTTCAGTCTCCTGATTTTCCTCCCTACCTTAGAGATTGTTGCAATTCTTGGAATTCACATATCTATAATCCATTTAAAACTCACATTGATGTCTTTTCAACTATATCTGCACCCCATTACATCTGAGCTGTTCACCTGCCATACCACAGCACTGTATATCCATCATGCAGTTGCACAATATCAGGCCAAACTCTTTTTTTTTTTAATCACCACAGTAATAATGAAAAACCAACCACCCCAAAATGAGCAACCTATCCATAATCTCCTCTCCCCCTGAAACAGTATTTACCCTAGTGGGGGTATGAATAGAACTCTGCAGGGCTAACATATGTGTCTAATTAAGACACCACTTCTAAAGGAAGGGAAGACCTTGTCTTTCATGTCTTTGTAATGCACTGTCTTCACTCTGTTCATCATTATTTACGCAAATATTATCTCCTATTCTGAATCCTTATAAAATCCTTATTTACAACCAGAAAGAAAATGATATTTTTATTAAAGGTGGGTTTTATGAAAATCCACAACTTTTCTCAACAGAAGGTATGTAGGAAATTTGCCTTAAAACAACTGAGTTTTGCTAGATTTGTCATATTTATTATGGTCTTCTGAAATATTTTCTCCTGTAATTAGTGGTAAACATGAATAAAACTACATGCCACAGCTTTCATCTAAAAAAACGTCTTCTTACTCATAGTATCCATCTATTTTTAGGGGGGTTACCACCTTCATATCTAAGCACTAGGGTATATTTGTCGGACTATTTGCTACCAAATAGGCAGAGCTTGCATAAGACTTCCATGAAATATAAAAAGCCTTTAAAAACGAGGGAAACAATTATACATATTGTACAATAACCAAAAATTATTTTTGCAGGTATAAACCAGAACAAGTAATCCTCACACAAGTTAATACAACACATGGCACATGTTATTCCATATATAACTTATATCTTTTAGACATTTAAATAGAGGGATACACCAAAAATAAAATTTTCCCCAGTCTAACACTACATCTTGATGACTCACTGGACAGTAAAGTTATGTATTATTCGCAAGTAGTCTTTTCATTTGGCAAACATAGGAATGAAACAGAATTTATCTTATTTGCAGCATTAAGACATGAGCCAAAATACAGTTTGGATTTTAAAACTCAGTGCAATTTATATTGATTCTTACTAAGAACCACAGGCCTTGCAAGCTTTCACAATTATACGGCACAATTGTTTTGTTTTGTTTTGTTTTTTGCTGGGAAAGTTCTATGAAAGCATCATTATAAAAGCATCCTCAGTCAGTTCCTCAATACATTTACAAAATATCTTTTATCCCAAAGAATCCCTAACCAGTTTACAAACCTACATATGCACATAGACAACATGAACAGAGAAATAAATTAATTCACCTTGTTTACCGTCACACAGCAACACTACACACCAATTCAAGGTAGTGAAGAACTTGATTCCCAGCTAACATTGCAGTGAGAGAAATAAGGTACTAGAGAAGTTGGGATCTGACTAGGACACCAAGACCAGACCTCCACTGTCATAAGAAGTGCCCAAAGATCTTTTGTGACCTGAATTGGTCAGAACCTTGATTTTGTAGCCTCTACAAGGGCAGAGAAAATAGACTCTAGAGTCAATGAATAAAAAATGAATTCTTCATTCAGGTTGCTGGACACAATTTCTTTTCTTCTTCCTCACTCTCTAGGTCCCCAACTAATAAAATAAAGCTGTGTTTTTTATGTGAACCCCCAAAGCTGAAGTAATTTTGACCTAACATAACCAATCCTATAAGGGACTGCAATACAAGCTTAACATCTCATTTGAAAGATTGCATCCAGAAAGATAGCTTTCCCTTGCTCTGTTTTGGAACACTGGTTCAGTTACAGACTCAGAATGCCAAAGAATTCATTCTCCAAAATATCAAGTAACGAACCACCAGCTCCATTACCTGTGCCACCCTAGGTTTTCCTAGAGACCTAGACTATCTCCCATCCAACTGTACTTAGCTTCGGCGATGACCAAAATCTCAGTTCAGGTTGGTATAGCTGCATAAACAAGAGTTAAGAAACTACGAAGTCAAGCTCTTCAAATGTACTTGAGGAACGAATAATGTAGCCTAGACAGAGCTCTCTTTCACATTGACGCTTTTAAAAATATTAGGCACTTGAAAAACAGTAACTGAAGTATGTTACTATAACATTCAAAAACCAGTCGGAGAACAGACCTAAAAGTGGCAATTCTTCAACAAAAAAACTTCAAAAACAGACTCCAATGAGAGACTGCTGAATTGGAATTAATTTGCGAACTGGATACGATTAACTTAGGCTTGAATAAAGACTGGGAGTGGATGTGTCATTACACAAAGTAAAACTATTTCCCCATGTTTATTCCCCCCACCCTGCTGTTCTTCAGACATTCTTGTCAACTGCTGGAAATGGCCCACCTTGATTATCACTATAAAAGGTCCCCCCTCCCACCCCCCCACCCCACTCTCCTGCTGGTAATAGCTCACCTTACCTGATCACTCTTGTTACAGTGTGTATGGTAACACCCATTGTTTCATGTTCTCTGTGTATATAAATCTCCTCACTGTATTTTCCACAGAATGCATCCGATGAAGTGAGCTGTAGCTCACGAAAGCTTATGCTCAAATAAATTTGTTAGTCTCTAAGGTGCCACAAGTCCTCCTTTTCATTTTGCGGATACAGATGAACAGGGCTGCTACTTTGAAACCGAGTATATGTATAAAGCACTAAAAGTGAAGGGTATTCTGCTTCTTCTGCCAACATCCAGGCCTGTCCATTCCAGAGACAAAACCAGGCAGCGATATTACAACCTTCCTAACAGAAGGACAATTGGGGATCTCTGAAAATAATATACACAGCTATGCAATATTATCCAATATTTAAACTTCTTTTCTGATAAGTTTTAAAAGCCTATTGTCCCATTTGAGTTTAAAAAGCTCAAACATGTCAGTGTGGACATAATGTTAAGTGTACCTATACTGAAAACTAAAGCTTTCATTTTCTTGGCAAAATGCAAGAACTAGTTATTTTAAAGTTGATTTTGTCCTATTCCAGTTATGGTAAATCCCTTCCTATATTATAACTTTCAGTTGCACTGTATCTGATGTATAGTGAATTGTTTCAAATCCCCTTAATGCAAAATCAGTGGTCAAGTCTTTAAACTATATAGACACACTTTCCACTGGTCCAGTTTTCATAGAGACTAGATAAACACCGTGGGCACATGCCACTATGGATCAAAAATTGACTCTGGAAAAATGATGAGCTTGGTCATGCCATAATTATTTTTATTTATTGAACAAGGCCTTGCTGCTGGCCAATGAGAGAGGGGAAATAATATAAATGTTAAATGGTGGTGAAGGGCAATTATGATCCTTCTGATGAGAGACAGGGCCAGTGTTCACTTTCCGACAGTTGGGAGTAGAAATCATGACCCTTCGTCCCCCCCGCCCCACCCCAATGGGAATAGGATAAGAACATGGGATTTCCTGGCTCCCTGAATGGCTAATTTCTTTCAAGCTTTGAGGCAAGAGGAAGCCCTCCTGGTCATAAGACTAAATAAAAGGAAATGGCATAATAAACTTTAATCTGGGATGATAAAGCATCTCTTTTTAAAATTCCTTTCCTGTTCTGAACTGAATGCTTTACATAACTTAACATTTTGTATCCAGCAAGGGAATGTGAATATTATACAGACAAACAACATATCTGTGAACTGAGCAATCTAACAAAAATTCAAAATCTGGAAAGCATATTGAGCATGTTCACTTACAATGACATCATAAAGAGTCTGACAATGTGAAACATATGTCAGCAGTTTTCTGCATTCCCTACCCAGTATGCATGAATATTTACTGAACCTTGATTATTTCAGTGGAGAAATTAAAGACATTTAGGACCTAAATTAAGAAAATACATAACTTGAGCACCAGTTAACCTCGAATTTCAGGTAAAAGGTTATAATATGGCTATACTTTTTAAAAACAGAGCTGTATGCTTTACTTCACCATAATTCTGAAGTTTAACATAACACTTTGAATCTACTTTTGAAGCAAAAATTAGACAGTGCACTTGAGTCAGCCATTTATTACAAAGGATGCACACAAAGTGATGACAACAAAAAAAACCCTCCTTCCTCCAGCACAAACATGCATGACACACCGAAAAATCTGGCAAAGAGACTGGCATAAAAACTAAGTTACCAGATGTACCTATGAGTGTGGCTGCCAAAGCTCCCTGAAACGTTCCATCATGCTGAGCAATGATATCTCTTAGATGGGAGTTAGTGTTGCCCCCTTTGCGTATGAGGCATTTCTGAGTCTTCCATGTGTTGTGCACACACAGGAGCCATTCACTTTTTCTTCTGTTGTACGTATTTGGTGCAGTTCATCTGCTTTCCCTTTCATCTCCGACACGGTTCATTGCAATTCTGCTGCCACTGGAGTGCCAAGCCAGATATGGCTGGAGACATATTTGAAAATGCAGAAAATTAATCCCTGACATTATGTCTCCTGCTGCTTGTATCAAGGCTTTATCATGTCATGATTTAGAAAACGTATTTCATGTAATATCATCCACACTTCGCGTCACCATCAGGAGACATGAAAAGAATAATGTTTGCTGCCCAAAAACAACCTTCACCAATATTGTAGAACAGAATTTCTTTTCCTTCCACCTCTGGGAGAGAGTACACATGCCACTAATACCGTGTTTCAAGTAAAGGTCTTTCTTGTCTCTAAATTTTATTTTTAAAAAAGGTTCTATTCAGTCCAAAAGTTAATTACAATATTGTTTTGATAACAGCACATCTGTGTTTTCTATGGGTGCCTAATCCTGAATTAGAAGTAAAATTCCTGGACAAATTTTTGTTCAGAGAGGGGAACTGGAGAATATACCTCATTTATAATAAAACATTAAATACCCAAATTAAGAAAATTCAAGTCTAAATGTAATAAATTAACCTTCTGTCCTCGCATACTCCCACCAGAGATTCTTTCTAGCTGTCACATGAAATTTATGTCTGAGGTCACGTGTTAGACTATATGACAACCGTACCTACATCATACTAAAGGAAAGAAATTATAGCTCTGTAGTCCCTTAGTTGGTTTTGAAGTATTGTTTTCTTTTAAGTCTTTAAAATTACTGAAATTACTAGTACCCATGTCTAACTTTTCCAGAAGAGACAATCTTTTCGCCATTATGCAGCTATGGAACATCTTGCTGCTTGCAAGGGAGAAGACAGAAGCTTAGTATTTTTCATTGGCTTATCCCCCATTCACAGAAAGGAACAGTAATATCACTCAAGCGCCAAAGGGCAGTCTGGATTCCATGACTGAAAAGATTAAATTAAAGATATGAATCCAAAATTTAGATACTCCCACCAAACCCCTCCTGACACACTCTTAAGGAAATATAAAAGATTTATCTTTCAACATTTATCCAATTGCACTCTTGTCTGAGTTCATAAACCAAGAATCTAGGCCTTTAATCATGTTTGTAATAATGCTGCTTTAGCTGCTGGAAGACTCTTTTCTGTAGGGTTACACAATCCATTAGAGTTATGCAGGCAATTGTTGTGAGGTCCCTATTTGTTCTATGTTGACAAGGTGCAGACAGATTTGTCTGTGACAGTTGCTTTCTAAGATCTATGGAGAGTGCAGAATGGTGTTTTTTTCTACATTTGGAGGGTGCATAGGATACAGCAGGTTATCTTTCATTAAGAGGGATGTTAGTTGGGGAGAATATGATGTGTCCTGCCTGTATGTGAAAAATAAGACAAGACAGTTTCCAGACTTCAGCAGGACAGTGACCTGATGGAAGGTAGAGTCTCAATGCCCCATACATAGTAAGTAGCTCATAAGCAAGTATGAAGATTTTAGGCTTATGTGAATTATGAGTAGACAGAGATCTTACAACCATTTAAAAAAAAATCCAAGTCCATTACTCACAAATCACTTATTTGGCTATCTTCAAGGGCTTTCCCAAATTCTCCTCTTCGGGCCTAGTGTCATGGGGTCCACTTATCTCTGAGTTGGTGTGCCCTCTTCAGGTGGTACCTCTCATGTCATCCTCTCATCCTGTGGACCACCTCATTCTAGGAGCCACAGTATGCTCCTTTCAAGACTCAGCCCTCCAGTTGGATCACTAGCCACGTTTCCCCCTTCTAGGGTTACCCAAATTCTTTCTATGCAAACAGTCCCAGGCAATCTTCTCCTGTGCTTTCCTGGTGGTGCAGTCCAGTCCAGTCCAGGGACCATCAGCTCAGCAGTTCTGGGCTCTACCCTCTCAGCCTTTACTGCTCCTTCCCCGGACTGCTTCCTGTTCTTCCTGATCTCTGCCCTTCTCTGCGAGTACCAGCTCCAAACCAACTCTCTTCTCCCTCTTCTGAAGGGGTGACTGCCCTTTTGCCCAGCAGCCCTGTCTGTTCTCAGCTCCTGGGCTTTACAAGCCTGGCCTATTCCTGCCCAGCTGAGTCTCCTTTAATCAACTCCGTGCTTCTTGGCTACTCTTCCAGGTGCAGCCTGGGCCAGTTAATTGGCCTACTTGGCCATCTTAACCACTTCTAGTCCTGTGTGTGAGGTGAACCCCCTGTGACACCTAAGCTTGGATATAAATATATGCATGCAGAATGTCTTGCTGAAAGGAGAACCTGGAGAATGGGGATAAGTCAACCCAATTTCACAATGGAAACAGTCAACCTCTGAAGACTGCAGTGCAGTGCTGGGTTTTTCAGCATATTACCACACAGCATAAATCAAAGCTTTCTCAATCCCTCTCTGCCCAGAATACCAATATGAAGGAAGCCCCATGCTTTACCTGTGAGGCTGCAGTCACGTAAACTCACTGCTTGTTCTTGCAAATATCTAATAGGTTATTCATATATTTGTCTTTAACTGGATGCCCAGACATAGTAGCAAACCCACAGAGCTGGAATATTGCCACAACCACTATGCTGTTGTACTTGAAATAGGTTTCAGAGTAGCAGCTGTGTTAGTCTGTATTCGCAAAAAGAAAAGGAGGACTTGTGGCACCTTAGAGACTAACAAATTTATCTGAGCATAAGCTTTCGTGAGCTACAGCTCACTTCATCGGATGTGAAGTAACTCTTCCAGTAACTGCTGAGACACCTAATATCCAAACTAATTTTCTATGACAGTGCCGAAGAAGTAAATCAGTTTCTATGAGTGGACTAAGTAGTACAGCGAGTTAATACTTTGCTCTATTGTGGAGATGAGCATTCAAAACTTGACATATGCCACAAAATGCCACAATAAGAACTAAGTGGGTGAAACCAAAACAGTCACCATGCTCTCAAATGAACTAATAAAGAAAAATGATAAAAGACAAAAAACCACCATATCATCTGTGTGTGAACACTTTTAACAAAAATGATCCTGCCACATCTGACCTCTCAGTCTTCATCCTCAAAGGAAAGCTGCACAACACCTTCAAAAGACAAGCATGGGAACTTAAATTCATATCTTTGCTAGACATTAAAAATCATGATCTTAATAAAGACGCTGAATATATGAGAGGCAGAGTGGGATGAGGTAATATCTTTTATTGGACCAACTTCTGTTGGTGAGACAGACAAGCTTTCAAGATTTCAGGGAAGGGATTGGAATGGGGACAGGGAAGGAGTGGGAAGAGGCGGGGCAAGGGCGGGGACTCACAGAAGGGGTGGAGTGGGGGCGGGGCTGGGGCAGCGGGGTGGAGGGTCAATGGTGTGTTCCTCAGGCCAATGTACTAGTCCTCATATGGCCCTCATCGTCATTTGAGTTTGAGACCCCTGGTCTAGACTGAGGTGTATTGGAAATTTTTTGTGGAAAAGCTAACACAACGTCTGCCTTCATTTTGCTTGGCTTCAACCAGAACTCCAACCAGACCCTGAACTCCAAATATTTTATATATATTTAAAAAAAATGCAAACTATGAATTTTTTTTAAAAGAAAAATCCCAAGTCATCTAAGTTTTAAATGCTCTTTAAAAATACCTCTTCTCTCTTCTATTAAGGAAAATATAAGGTTGCAAAAATCATGAAGCATTTTCATGTGTGGCACCTGAAAGTTTTATTTTTTTCTCTTGCTTAACACATAACTTCAGTCATAAGATATTGCTACAAGACAGGTGTTAATTTACAACCTACTTCCCAGATGTGAAGGTTAACAGAGTACTAATTCGTAGTAATGCCAGCAATCTCCAATTTATCCTGCAGCTCTCAGTGGTCTATCATTAGGGCGATAACCTAATATTTATCCTGACAAGGAGATTCCCTCCTTAGGAATAAAAAATGATACCTAACATAATTAGTGAAAACTTCATCTCCCAGAGAAGTTATGATTTATACCTCATCTCTCAGATTGATTACACTTAGGTAGGACTTTGCATATGGTTTTACTTAACCAGAAAGTTGTTTAACTCTTGTCCTGGTCAGTTGATACCTAACAACAAGACAGGTCTTTCCCCATTCTGTGGTTGTTCATGGAGAACTAATGTAAAACTTACTCCAAAGGCATCAGAAAAAATTAGAACAAACAGATTATAGGTTATCTTAAAGAGCGAAGGATACTCCTGTCTCTTGCTGAGATGATTCATTTGCGCTTTGGTTTTACAAATTAGATTAACAACACAGGTGATGTTCTGCCTTCCTAACAGACTATTTCATTTAAACACACACACACACACACACCCTTTTGAAGAAAGTCTGAATGCAAATACAAAATTGTAAGCATCATTAACTCTAATGCATGATGCATATGTTGGTGCTTCAGTCATAACAGCACCTAATGAGATTGCCTTCCTGAACTGATTGATATAGGTTCCTAACAGACAGATTCAGGAATAAGACCTGCTTGATTTCTCTTCAAGACAGTACACATCTATCTGTGATAGACAGCAAAAACTTGGTTAAACATTAAATTTAATGAAGCATTTGGGAACCCACTTTTTTACACAATAATGACTTGTTGAAATTGCCTTGTCAAGCCAACATAAAATTAGTAA
The DNA here is from genome assembly GCF_965140285.1 of Lepidochelys kempii. Lineage (NCBI taxonomy): Eukaryota > Metazoa > Chordata > Testudines > Cheloniidae > Lepidochelys > Lepidochelys kempii. The sequence continues at coordinate 30,182,701 of NC_136387.1, forward strand.
TGGCCTTAAAGAGAGACGCTGCAGAAGAGAATACCCTATTAATTTGGTCAAAATAATTGAAAGTAGTATATGATGAGAAGTTTGATATTCTCATATTTGTGGAGAGGGTTGTATACTTTGTCTTCCGTTTATGCTGCTTTGAGGTAAGAAGGTGTTGGGAGGCAAGATACTTCCATAATTTTGTTAATTACTTTTACCATTTTTGGTGACTGATAAAAACTCAGACAATAATTTTTAAAATGAAAGTAATTTATCAGGACTGAAGGGTTCTAAATTTTCCCTGAAGTGCTTCATAGAACACAGCCCCAGACACTAAGATTTAAATCTCTTTGGGATGAGTTTGTTAAAACAGGAATGCAATTTGCTTTTGGTATTATTCATCAAAGCCTCTATTCATGAGACTAATACATGTTCTGAAATTATGATGAAGCCCAGACTTCTTTACTCTTGAAATTGGCTACACAATATGAGAACAAGTGGAGGTCCCCAAAATTGTGAATCATTAGTGGGTGGGAGTGAATATAATGTATTAAGGTTAGGATTTTCAAAGGATGCTAAGAGGATCAGTTGCCATACTCCCACTGACTTTCACGTATATTTGGGATCCTAATTCCAAGAGGCTCCTTTGAAAATTCCAGCTGAAAAGCTTAAAACATCTGTATATTACTGAGCTAAAATGTAGAATAATTTTTACTGTGTTCTGGACCAGTGAAGATATAGATTAGGAAATAAGATCTAGTTGAAATAGGGAAGAGTAGCTGCTGTTGAAGTTAAAGCTAAAATTATGTTGGTAATCATACTGGACATCCCTGTGTTGAATCCAGTCCTAGAGCCAGCATTGTGACCATGTGTATGTTTGTTAATGGCTATTAACCAATTTATTTGTTGGTATATGGTCAGGAATGCAAAAGTCACATCTGAACATTCGGTCAATGTCTGGACACCAGAATATTTATGAATTGCTGATGACTGGCAAAAACAGTAAGCAAGTGTGACCTAATTCTGCTAATTCTAGGACACTGGAATCATATATATATATAGGCTTTACTGGTCTGTGTAAAACTACTTCAGATTGGGCCTAACGTTGATTTCTCAGGGACCCTTAGGGAGGTGCTATGGGAAAGAGTGACCAAGATCCTCAGGGATAAAAACTATTTCCACACGTCAAAACTTTACTTTCTGATCCCTCTTACCATGATTCCTGAGCTTCCAATCCAAAATACCAAAGAAAGATTCAAGTATGAAACCTGGAAAGACGGGCAAACCTGCAGAGACCCAGAACATGATTCTATTGACATCATTATTTCAAGTTACATGCTTTCCAGAAAGTACATAAATTTGTTTGTATTTATACAAAAAAGAAGCTTTACATCATTATCAGCATATTTGGGGTTTGATGTGTGATTTATTTATATGTGTGAATTAAACGATGTGGCTTTCAAAATCACTACCTGGAAGGTAATGCTGAATTATATTGGTATGTTAAAAAATTAAGGAAGTACCTATCTACATTCTAACTAGATTCTAATGTAGTTATTTGGTTGACTTGATATGACCAAGTTATATAGCTTGAAAATGGCATTCCAGGTTGCTTGGCAAATGAGGGACCTCATTCAAGATCCATAGTTATATACTAATACAAAATTTATCTATTCAAAATATTTTTGAATAATTAAAAATAAGTTACTGCAGTGCAATAAGCTTTACTGTGAAAAATATAGCTTTGTGGATTCAATTTATGGTTACTTGATGAAGTTCTAGTATTTTAAGTTAAGTTCAGTCTTTGAAACATTATAAACACTATATAGCCATCTTTATTTTCCATTCTGTAACTTCCGCTATACGGTAACCTTAACATTTGTAATAAAATGTTATAAAAGTCTATAAGGTGCCACAGGACTTTATACCAACAGACGTATTGGAGCATAAACTTTCGTGGGTGAATACCCACTTCATCAGACATACATCCAACAAAGTGGGTATTCATCCACGAAAGTTTATGCTCCAATATGTTTGTTAGTCTATAAGGTGCCACAGGAGTCTCTGCCACTTTTACAGATCCAGACTAACACGGCTACCCCTCTGATACTTGATAAAGGTAGAATCTTGAGTCTATACCTTAAGCCAGAGGTCTAATGAATGTGTAGAATTGCAATATGGTAGTCAATTACTTAATCAACATAAATTTCATCCCTTGTTTACTCTATCATTCTCATTACACTCAGTGGATCATATATATGAAGAATCCATTCATTATTCAGTGCACATTTCAGTAGTTCAACGTTGATCAAAATTGACTGGAAACTTTTTTAAAAAAAAATTCTCTCAGAAGTGCTAGTGTCCTGGACTGAGCCTAAAATTTTCCCAAGGTGACATCATAACTGGTTTTGAATAGCCAAATATTGTAATGCATTAATGAATTTGTATTTTTGTAAATGGCTGATTTATTGGAACTGCATTGATGACTGGCCTATAGAGTAAAATTATTTTATGTAACGTGTATGTTTTCATAAGCATATATAAAAACATAGTCGGATTTAGCAAGTGCCTGCTTGAAAAGCATAATTTGATAGAAGCCATCAGCATAGAATTATAAGAGAAAGGGACACTCTTTGACTATATATTATAGCCAACAGGGACAGAAGACAAGGAAGGCTTCCATTTAAGTACTCTTCATATGATTCCATACACAATTGTCTAAATTAATGTCCTTGGCAGGGGGCAAAACAGCTTGCAGAATGATCAAAAATATGAAAAGCTTAGCAGCAAATTCAACAAGAGTGTTTTGGAGAAACTTTGTCCACAATAAATGATGAACAAAAACAGCCTTGATAAGATGAGAAAGTTTAAACTCTAATCAAATTAGAAAATTTTAATGGATCGTTAAAGAGCTTTGAGATACCCAAATAAAAGGTGGTCTAGAAAGGAGAAATACTACTAATATTACTAAACTAAAAGGTCAAGAAATAATCCAAACAGCTAGACCGAAATACAGTTATTCTAAGTTGATGGGCAAAAAGAATAAAAAAATAAAAAAGGGAAACTTGCAATTAAGTAATAAGTCTGGGGGTAAAACAAATGAAATAGAGAGCTTATTTCTAATGCAATAGCTGTACGATTTGTAGAGAATCAGAGAAAAGGATTTAGGGGTATTGTATGGAAGTCCTTGAAGCAGTCAGTGCAACATATCTGGAGTACAGAAACCAAACAGGATACCAGGATGCCCTGTCTAGACCTCAAAAGACAAAGCGTTAAGAGACAGTACAATATAGCACAAGCAGGCCAACTGTGGGATTAAAATATATTTGTATTGAGGAAAAGGCTAAACTTGGTCATTCTAGTTTCAGGGGAAGAGAGAAGAGCTTGAAGTCATCAAATGGAGGAATTGTGGCTGGGATTTTCAAAGATGCAGGGGATTTTGATGCCAAACTTGCCAACATTCCTTTGAAAATACCTGCCTTGAAGAATTATGAAAGGGTTTGGCAAAGTGCAACAAACTCTAGTGCACCGGAAAGGAGTTCAAAAGCCAGGGAAAATAAGAGTATATCATCAGCTCTGAGGCAGATTCCACTAAGAAACAAACATGTGAAACAAATTGCCATTGCCATTGAAGCCTGCAAGCCAAGGATTCTAATTAGAGATAAGAGACATTTTTATGAAGAAAACAGGGAATTAGATGAGATAATACAGATTTAGAAGGGATTAATGCTCAAGGGGACGAATTCTTCAGGACACAGGGACATTTCCTGTCCAGCTCATTCCTGGGGTCTTGCAGCTTTCCATTCAATCTCTTAACTGAGGAAATCACTGCAAACAATCCACATTAAAATTTGCTTCAAAAAGGGAATAAAATATTGGTGCAGACATTGACCACGTTCTCCTTTAAAAGGTGACTACATTTACAGTAATACTCCAAAAACCTACAACTTACAATAATGATATTACATGTTAGTTGGTGAGAGAGACAAGCTTTTGAAAGCTTGTCTCTCTCACTAACAGAAGTTAGTCCAATAAAAGATACTACGTCACTCATCTTGTTTCTCCAATAATGCTATTAAAATATTTGAGGGAAAATGTATGCAACTCCTGGGTTCCTTTTCCAGTTGTTTTTCAATAATCAGAATGTTAGCTAAGAGAATCTGTGCCACTGAAAGTTCACTCACCTATTTGCCAAGAAGAGGGTTTATATCCTCAGCTTGTATAAACTGTCATAACTCCACTGGCTTCAATGGAACTATGACAATTCATATCGGCTAAAGATATACCTCAAAGCCCTTGGAAACCAGTTCTGTTATCCAGAAAAGTACTCTGCAAAACCCGAAAATAATGAAGTGTTATAATCATTGTCTTACATGAACCTCTTTCTTTCCATTTTGTGCTTTGGTACTCAATATATATTCATGTTCAAGAGGACCTGGATGCAAGCTTTGAATGTTCAAAGTATCTCCATAAACAACACATCTCCACAACAGTCTCCCTTATCTGAGAGTGGTCAGAGCTTAGGAAAACATAATGTGCAATAAGTGCCTGAAGATATGCTATATTGATCATGAGATATGATCATGAATTTTTATTACCCTTCTGGAAAAAAAAGGAACATAAAAGCAAGCAGTTCTGTTCCAGATGTAAGAGTTTAATACTATTCATATCTGATTAGCATTAGGAACACATGCTTTGAATATGAAACACTTGTAAGTCTCCCCAGGTGAGTACTCAATCTTATCTTTGCAATTTCTGTCAGACATTTATATACTTGCTTCTTTTTAAACAGGACACAGATGAAGCCTGATCTAGCAGCTAAATGACTTGGAGAACTTGATTGTTCCTCAGGTAAATATTGCAATAGAAAAAAAACAAAAGTTTCACTGCAGTTTCATCTAAGAGTGTTCAAACAGAAATAGAGTAGGAAGTCATCTTAGGTTTCTCTCCTTTCTTTTTTTTAAATTGTCCTTTCACAAAATACTTTCTATTTACTGTGAATACCATCCTTAAATTTATTTATTATATTTATTTAAATTTCTCATAATATTATTTTTAGTTACCATACTGTAATGTTAACTAGCTATGAAGAAACTGGTTGGGGTAACATAACTCACATACAAGTCATCTTCGCAAACTAATCCAATCACATACCATCACTTAACAGGTTTCAGAGTAGCAGCCGTGTTATTCTGTATTCGCAAAAAGAAAAGGAGTACTTGTGGCACCTTAGAGACTAACCAATTTATTTGAGCATAAGCTTTCGTGCGCTACAGCTCACTTCATCGGATGCACAAAGTGGAAAGTACAGTGAGGAGATTTTATATATACACACGACCATGTAAAAATATACATTGTAAGGAGAGTGATCACTTAAGATGAGCTATTACCAGCAGGAGAGTGGAGTGGGAGGAGAGAAAACCTTTTGAAGTGATAATCAAGGTGGGCCATTTCCAGCACATTTCCAGGAGTCGTTCCACCCCGCATCCGCCCCCACTTCCTCAGACTTTCTTGTTAACTCCTGGAAATGGCCCACCTAGATTATCACTTCAAAAGGTTTTCTCTCCTCCCACCCCACTCTCCTGCTGGTAACAGCTCATCTTAAGTGATCACTCTCCTTACAATGTATATTTTTTCATGGTCTGTGTGTATATATAAAATCTCCTCACTGTACTTTCCACTTTATGCATCCAATGAAGTGAGCTGTAGCTCACGAAAGCTTATGCTCAAATAAATTGGTTAGTCTCTAAGGTGCCACAAGTACTCCTTTTCTCTTCACTTAACAGTACCTCTGGTTTCCAGATTGGAGAAGAATTGTTAAAATACAATAAGAAAGGTCACTTTCAGGAGACATCCAGCCAATTATGTGTTCTAAATAAGAATCTTTGGAACTAAGCCTCTGAACTTTGTGAGGGTCTCATTTAAGTAAAGCAGTGACTACAAACTATAAAAGCATCACATACTGTAACTACATACATGGAGGAATGAGGATATGATACACACATACACAGTTCTGTACAGAGTTGCATGTATGAAATCTACCTCAAAGGTGGAATAAAATCTATCTGTAAAAAAGTTATTTTACACCAGAGCTGCTGTTGTGTTTTTCTTTGAAACAGAAATGATGGAGACAGTTAAATGAGCCTAACTTTAAATGCAGACGAGGAGTGAATCAGTTTTAGGTTGTGATGAATAAATTATATGGAGGTTTATTCTCCTCAGATGACATGAAGCATCTGTAGTGGCTTAACTTCTAAAAGGAGACATTAAGCTCAATACCAACAGACAAGTGTAAAGTATGTTGCTAATGAGCTCCGTGTTCTCCAATTGTTCCACATTTATGATAGTTATTAAATATTTTTATTATCGTTGCAGCCAGGGGGCCCAGATTCTCTTTCTACTTTCAATATATTTTAGCTCATACAAGGAAGGTAAGAACTATTTTGCCTTTAATTTTTGTACAATCCTATAAAGTTTTTGTACAAAAAAGAAGCAATGTGCCCATGCCACTGGACAAAGCTGATAAACATATTCACCTGATTTTTCTGACAATTTACTAGCCGACAGCTTGATAAATGGGAATGAGAGACACTGTAATGGTATTTGACAGATACTGTTTCTATTAATTCCAAAATTCCTGAATATTTCCAAAAACGCAAGGGGAAAATGATTTTTTCTGTTTGCTTTAGAGTTCAGACAGTAATATTTTGACAGCACAGCCCTGTTAGTTTACACTATGATATTTTATATGCAAATTCATATGAACATAACTGACTGAAATAGATAGATGCAACTGTTATGCCAGGCTAGACTATTTTTCTGACCGAAAAATATATTACTGAAAATTAGGCATGGCAGAAAGTCAGTGGCGGACAACTAGAATGATCAGTGACACCTTACAGTATGTTTGAGATGTATTGTCCACATGGATCTCACTTCCAGTATCCATGCCTGTGAGGTCACATTATTTTGGACAACAGTGTCCATTAGGGCTGCTATTTTGCATTTTGTTTTCAGGCTTTAATCACTCTATGTAGTGATATATATTAGAGCTGGTTTTTAATTTTATGGGTGCTCTTCCTCACACATCCTCTCTCTTATTTAAACATTGTCAGCTAACTGGAAGTTATAGATGACACTGCCAGTGATGCAGAGATGCATCATGGAAGCAACCTGGAAATTAGTGGCTATAACCAGATTTTGAGAGACTCTTCCTCCCCACCCACAGGAACAGCCTATCCCCATTGAATGTTTATGAAATCAAGCTGAGAAAGGCCTCTCTTTTCCCCCCAGTCAGCACTGACCTATCCCGCACATGGTAGAATAGCTTCATCCTTCTGTGACATTCCCCTCCCACCCCCCAATAGTTATTACCCAACATATCAAGCTCTGGGGATAACATAGCTTCAGCCTGCCTCTGCTCAAATACTTATCCATACCAATTATACCATATGGGGAAAAAAAAGACCCAAAGAAAAATTATTATGGCCCCAATAACAGGAAAGAAAATCATTATGAAATGTTATGAAAATAATTTACTAGTAAGTAGACTGGCACATACGTTAACAAAGCAGACACAGTACAATGGAAATATTCACAAAAATACATCTTTATTGTGATTCCTTGTTAATCACACAACATGAACATTTCATCATCTATTACTGCATATGTGGCAAAGGAGCCAAGAGTTGCATATAAGGGTGCCACACAGCTATCATTGCTGCATCTGACTTTCATGCTGGGTAAAGCTTCGGGGTAATGTTTGGCTAAGCACTTCAAGGAGGAATTCTTTAGCCACGCCTATTGACTCTTCAAAATTTGGTTGGAACTGCCAAGAGGGCCAGATCTCATACAAGATACAGCGCTCTGTGGTTCTTGTTGGGGATAGATCATTGGAAGAAGCATCCCTGTACTTTTTCCTCCCAGCCCTGGCTGGAGCTAGAAAGTGGAAGAATTAGAGCTGGTCAAAAGTTTGCCATCAAAACGTTTCTTTTAAATGAAAAATGGCTTTTCAAGTCCACGAATTTTTATAAAAAAAAGTTATTTTAGTCAAAAATACAACTTAAAAAAAACAACAACCAAAAATGCAGAAAAAAAGGAAAAACAAACAAACGTTTGTCTTTGTTGACATTTTTCAAGGAACACAAATCATTTCCCAACCAGCTCTGGAAAGAGTTCATTTTCACACCCACTCAGAAACTTAAAGTCTTGGGAGACGTGCTGAGGTATATATTTTGTCCAGGTTGTTTTGTCTATCAACCTCAACACTTCTCAAAATTGTGCTCCGTGGACCTTGGCCAGGTGGTCTGCAGAATACTGGCTGGAAACGCAGCACTGACTTCTCGCTGTTCCCAGCTCCGAAATTGCAATAAGAGAAGCGAAAAATATATTCTCTTCCTTTCCCACCCATAATAACCATACACAGATCTTCCAGCCAGCAAAGCTGCTGGTAGAGCTCCTACTCCCAGCAACAAGGTAGAACTTGCTGCAGTATGATCCAGGGGGTCAGCTTTGCTCCTTCAACACCCCACCTGCTTCTTGTTCCCTGTGTCCCACACCTGCCTGACTACCTCTTCTCTACATACCCCTCTCCCACCTTCAATTCCCTCTGCCCCACATACTCCTCTCCCATCTCTAACCTTCCTATCCCAGGCCTCTGGCTCCTCTCTAGTAATTTACTTTGCCTCACTAGTTGTTTGTTTCTGCCTCCTCAGTACACCACACCAAGCCTCTCAATAGGTTCCAGTCAACTGCTTTCAGGCAACCTCCTCCAAGAGAAAGGAAAAAGAACAAGAATAAGAGTGTCAATGAAGAAGAAAGAAAACTTTCCGACTACACATACACTAAAGTCTCTCTCTGGAGTTTATCCCAATGAGCCATTCAAACATGTAGGTTCAAATGTATGGGAACTTCTGTAGAACCACATAGATTTATAGATTTATCCTGCAAAGCAGAAAGCCCTAACTATATAGCATTAACTTCTCACATCAGCTTTCACCTCTCTTTGACCATCCACAAGGCTCTCTAGAATGATATTTCATTACTTCTCAAAGTTAAACATTTATTTTCTTTTGTTAGTCTTCCATCATGACACATTTTTATTGTGTTTTTGGAGGTGGGGAACCAGGAGTACAACTGTTTATAATCTGATATCTAATAGCTTATGCACGAGGTTCAGTACAGATGCAATCACTTCCAGCTTGCCTTACACAGCCTCTTTGTAACCATGCTCTAGGACAGACTGTGTAAGCTTGCATTCACCAGAGATCAGCATGCTAGTTAAAAGCTGGAGGGATAAGAGATCCTGGAGAGTATCCAAATCTCTAGTGGGAGTTTGCATAACTGATTTAGGTAATTCTCCCTGGAATTTCTTTTCAATTAGGCTCAGTGAATACACAGCATGCCAGCAAGCACTCGCTTTACAATTAATTTACTTTTCAATATAGATTTGCTGGTTTAGTTAAAATGGACCTTTGATCGATTGAAAGGAATTCTGTTGTTACAAATGCTTTCTAACATTTTTTCCTCGTTTCCTCCTTCCACCCGATCTAAAATGCTTTCTCTCTGGGAAACCTTTATCATTCCCCACAGGGATATAGGATTTTAATAGGTAAACAATTCTTCTAAGAGAACAGGAACTCTTTCCTCACTTGGTCTCAGGTATTTATTTGCACGTAGTTAAGGGAAATTGCTTTATTGTCTAAAGAAATCTGACATGATTGTTAAAGAGAAACCATCAAGGTTGACACACACACAATATTTAACTAACTGAACCTTAATTATGTAATACATACACATATGTATATAGTAAACTGCCTGATTGATTCCCCCCATCCCTATTTCATAACAAATGAAATATTGTTAAAAATCTAATTCCACAACCATCAAATTACCAAAAACAAGCCCAGAGCAACCACCCTACAGAGACACAACATGTGATGTTTCGAGAGTTAGAGAGCAGTGTGATTAAGGCCCAAGATAGGAGGAGATCTAGGTGCTATTCCAAGCTTTTCCATGCAAGTCCTAGGTGTGCTTAGCCAAATCACCTCTCTGTTTTATAAATGAGATATTACTACCTACCTTCTTCAGGGGTGTTGGGAAAATTAATTCATATTTTAAGCCCTTTGAAATTCTGGAAGGAAGCACTATAGAATTATACTATTCTTATTACTGATGTGCTTCTAGTGACACCACAAGCATGCTCACGTGTAGGAATACTGCTAAAATTTTTCAACAGTACATGTGTACAGAGTACTGTTGGGCTTCATGCTGCCTGCCTCATTGAGCCTCATGGTTTGAAATATGCTTATTCTAACTAATCTATAAAGTCAAATTAATGCACAGATTAAACCCAATAATGACACGTACGTGGGGATACAGTGGTTAAGAGTATGCATGTGTGTGCACATGTGCGTGTGCCTCTCACGCTGGCAATGGAGCAGGAATCCAAACAGAAGAGACACACTATCTCAGTGCATACATGTTGTCTTTCTAACATCTGACTAGTAAGTCAGGGTTATGCATTTAGAGCACTCAGCACATCCTGACCATCTCCTAAAGCCATTAACAGCTTTTTGTTTGGTTGTTTGTTTTTAAAAGGAACACATGGATGATACAAGATTTTTGGGAGACAAAAATCGAGTTACAACAATGAATGTCAAAAAAAAAAACAATCTGATGCAGTAGCTTTGTATGCCTCTGACATGACTCTCTGAGAAAAAAAGGACAAAAAGCCTTTTCAGTTCCAGGAACTGAAGTATTCCCATGTTAACCAATCATCTGAAATCCTTCCTATAAAGCAAAAAATAAAACACAGCAGAGTAGCTAATGTGGCTACCAACTAAACAAACTAAAATAAAATAAGTAAAGAAAGCTGATTCAGCACAGAAAATTTATTTTCATATTTACAGCTGTATGAATTAAATACGCCATCTCTTTCCATCTATAAATTAAATACATCATCTATATCTTTCCATCTATAAATTTATTCCTCTCATTTTTCTATCTGTCTTTCAATTTGGAAAAAAGACACTGTATACTATAAATTATTAATTTTCTAGTCAACTAGTTCTAAAACCAGTTCCTTTTTTCCAGTTCACTGACCTCCATATCCCATTGATTTAACCAATGAACTATCTACAGTGTTATGTATTATTAACTATATTTGGTCTTTTAAAATACTTCTATACCAATGCATCAAACGAGTATGCAAGCTTTTTCCTTGGGAAAAGGGTTCCCCTTCTGTTTTCATGCTATCTTCAATAAAAGGTATTAAAAGTAGTATTGTCTGTTTTTTAATGCCAGCCAGATTCATATCTGAATGGCAAAGAGAGACCTAATCCTACTCTCATTGGAATAAACTTCAAAGCTCCTAACTTACGTTAGGGTCCTAAAAATCCTATGCCATGGGTCTTATTATAAAGAAAGTGTCTCATCACAGTGACACCCACAGGTAAAAATATAAGGCTTGACTCCTCATGTTGCAAAACATCCTCAACTCCCACTTACTCCAAATAGAGGGAAGGGCACGCTACATTTCACAGGATGGAACACACAAATACTAAACAAAAGGACCTTTTAGATTCACAAAGACTGCAAAAATGCACTGAGAGGCTGCCAGGAAAAGCTGCAAATCGTTTGCTCTCTCTCACCTAGGGCAACTGACTTCCACCTGCAGGGAAGAGAAACCCAGCCAGCACTAAACTCTTATGCTTTCCGCCAAGTCACTGTATGAGTCTCCCACATAACAATGTAACAGACCATAGAAAATAATAGGACATGATCAGAAAAGCTAGGAACAGCTTGGTAAACTATGTTTAGCAATGCATTATGGTGAAAACAGCACAGCTAACTTTCACAGATGCAGGGAATACAACAAAAATCTCAGACCCCACTAAGTATTTGACATGGAAATTGGAATTATGTTTCTTTCCCTCTTTGCATATGTATTGAAAACAGCATTTTGTTCTCTCGGATATTGGTTTATATTAGTTTGAGAAAGTTAGAGTGCTTTCCAGCTAATACAGTGACATGGAGCTGAAACACCTGGCTGCACCACAAGAGGGAGGGAAGTACTGTGACTCAGACTCACAGACTTGAGGGTCAGAAGGGACCATTGTGTTCATCTCGTCTGACCTCCCGCACATTGCAGGCCACAGAACCTCACCCCTTCCTGAAATAGACCCCTAACCTCTGGCTGAGTTACTGCAATCTGAGTCTATTGCAATGAAACCGGTGAACTTCCACTGCTAAACACTGCGTCCGTTAACAGCTTTCATGCCACGCATCTTCCCAGCTCATCTAGGGATAAGTTTCAACTGACAAAAACCTGACTGTAGCTGAAATGGAAGAGAAAACCTGTAGGTGATGTGATTTTAGAAAATATTTGTTCATTCCTTTTCTCAAGTACAGCAATGGCAGGATGAATTCTACCCCTCTCCTTCCAGATGAAACAACGAACCTGTCCGGTTGTGCTTTCTTAACCTTTTCTCGTTTGAAGTATGGGGATGGGGCGGGAGGGGTGGATGGCTTTAGAAGTTTAAATGAGAGCTGAATGATCCTGCCCAAACACACACAGCAAGTAACTAAACCCCTAGAAATACTTAACCAAGAGCCTCTTAACTTCTGGAAATGAGAGCCTGGAACCAACTATTGTGCTGGAACATTCTTTTTAACAGCTTTGGTATAAGGTTCAAACTGTTTTTTTCTTTACAGCCAGAAAGTTTCAATACAGGAAAGGCATACGTAAAACATTACAATTTTTGAACCTTAATCTGTGCTGCAGATCAAATACACATACAAAAAGTTCTTAAAAATAGCAAGAGAAATATGGAAACTATTGATTTTTAACAGGCAGAAAGTCAGTGCTGGTGGGATACAGTGCCCTCTGCTGACCACAGAGTATTTTACAGCCTAAAGCATAATGTTTGTATATAAAAAAATATGTTAATTAGTACTGTAGTTATGCTAAACTTTTCTGAGCTGAATTTCTCTTCATTTATTTTATAAATGGGCCAGATTAACCCTCAATTAACTTCTTTGTATCAACAAAGCGCTTTGTGTCCTGCGTTGCATGGACATTCACAGGAGCGGAAGGCAGGTAACATTCAGGTTATGCCTACACTGGAGCTGGAGGGTGTAAAATCCAGCTCCAGGAGACACATCCACAGTAGCTCACATTGAGCTGGTATGCTAGAAAGAGAAGCATAGCTTCAGCGGTGGGAGGGGCTAGCTGCCCTGAGTGCGAACCTGTCTGAGACCACAGGTATGTATTCAGAGCAGCTAGCCCCTCCTGCTGCTCACGCCACCACCACAGATACACACTATTTTTAGCACACTAGGTCAATCAGAGCTAGTGCTGGTATGTCTCCTGAAGCTGAAATTTACACCTTCCAGCTTCAGTGCAAATACACCCTTAGATACACCGAAGGAGGCTGCTTTCATTTCCACATGGAAGCCCAGAGAATCCCTGCTGTCAGATGCCACTGAGGGGGTAAACAAAGAAAGCACAGCTCCTAGCTGCCATCACCACTCCAGCTTCTTGGACAGCACTGCCCATGCTTCAAGAACAGGAGATTATGGCTTTTTGCACTGTCACTCTTCCCCCTCAGCAAAATACTAGGAGTCCTATCCTGTGGATTAAATCAGCAGATGAAGAGATAAACCAGGGAGAATTTAGCACTCCATTGCCAATTCAACAACGCCCTACACTGCTGATGAGTAAGTATGCATTGCTTGCAGTTTTTATCCACTACTGAAACCTGCACAAACTTATACTACTTGTATCATGTTGGTGGATTAAAACCATGACTAAATCTAAAAGCAAAAGAATAAACACATTTTTATTGTCTTACTCCTCCTCTCTGATATTTCGCTACAGATACCCCTGCTTCCAGAACATAAAATCAGATATAAACCATTGACCTCACTGAATTTGCCAGTGCAGTCACAATTCATGACCCAGCAGAACCGGGTACTTTGGTTTTCGATGATAATGTTTGAATCACTAAGGTTATCAGGGTTTCTGCTAGAGCTGGGATAATAATTTTCAGCAAGTAAGTCATCCAATGAATTTTGCCTCCTGCTCTGTTCACTAATTGTCCACAGTCTAAAATTTGTCCAATTAAATCTACAAATAGACAGGTTTTGAGCATTTGGCAGAATATTTTTGATATTTACAATGTGAGCTGTGCCTTGGCCACATGGTGTGATTCTGTTCCCTACTTGGGGAGTGTCTCTTTTAGAATCAGGTTTCGAGTGCAAATACTCAAATTTATAAAGTATAAATTATCATTTTGGAGACACTCTGAAATTGGCTAAACATTTGCTGTTCACATAAATATTCCCAGCAGGAAATTGACTGTTGGAATATTTGTAGGAAGTGAACCTCGAAAAAGGAAGGAAAGTGGGTCATCCCCCTCCTTATTGCTCAGGTCTAATTTCCACTCTCTGTGGTTGTGCCAGAGATTCCAGTTAAACCCTTTCTTGTATCAACTATTAAAAACAAGACAATCTAGTATATCCTGGCTTGACATTTTGCTCGCAGGACAAAACTTCCAAAAGGAGCACAACACAGGCAGAAAACAGGTGATGTGATATCTTTTAGGTCTGTAATCGAGTGACCAAAGAGACTGAAGTGTTCTCCGACTGGTTTTTGAATGTTCTAATTCTTGACGTCTGATTTGCGTCCATTTATTCTTTTACGTAGAGACTGTCCAGTTTGACCAATGTACATGGCAGAGGGGCATTGCTGGCACGTGATGGCATACATCACATTGGTAGATGTGCAGGTGAACGAGCCTCTGATAGTGTGGCTGATGTGGTTAGACCCTATGATGGTGTCCCCTGAATAGATATGTGGACACAGTTGGCAACGGGCTTTGTTGCAAGGATAGGTTCCTGGGTTAGTGGTTCTGTTGTGTGGTTGCTGGTGAGTATTTGCTTCAGGTTGGGGGGCTGTATGTAATCTCTTTGGTCACTCGATTACAGACCTAAAAGTGGCAATTCTTCAACAAAAAAACTTCAAAAACAGACCCCAATGAGAGTCTCCTGAATTGGAATTAATTTGCAAACTGGATACAATTAATTTAGGCTTGAATAAAGACTGGGAGTGGATGGGTCATTATACAAAGTAAAACTATTTCCCCATGTTTATTCCCCCTCCCCCACCCCCACTGTTCCTCAGACGTTCTTGTCAACTGCTGGAAATGGCCCACCTTGATTATCACTACAAAAGATCCCCCCCCACCCCCACCTGCTCTCCTGCTGGTAATAGCTCACCTTACCTGATCACTCTCATTACAGTGTGTATGGTAACACCCATTGTTTCATGTTCTCTGTGTATATAAATCTCCCCACTGCATTTGCCACTGAATGCATCCAATGAAGTGAGCTGTAGCTCACGAAAGCTTATGCTCAGCTAAATTTGTTAGTCTCTAAGGTGCCACAAGTACTCCTTTTCTTTTTTTGAAATTTGCTGTAATTCATCGGAGTGTGGGATAAGGTTAGTGATCTAAATTTGGGGTTATTTGAGTCAGGGATTCCCATAAAATCAGCTGTTTAGAAAATTGCCTGATTTTTATTTTATTTTTGGTGGGGTGGGGGGAGGAGCGGGGGATAGCTAGCACTCAAGCTGTGGCTCCGATCCTCCCTCCACACTGATCCCAGCAGCTCAGTTGATACCCAGCACCCAGTGGCCCTTTAGGGAAGCAATATTGAAAAAGTTTGAAACTCCAGGTCAGCACGAGCTAAGCCAGTGTGCCTATAAGAATGAAATGTGCATGTGCAATAAGACTACAGTTCTGCTGAAGCCAAATGTATTGCAGGCAGGATATTATCACAGTAACTAGATGGCTCACCATGACATGCTGTGGTTGTTGAACCAGTGCTTCACTCATGCACTGAGAGTTCAAGCCCTACCCATGGTAACTTTCATAGAATATGTGTTGACTATATCAGCCAGGACTGCTGGAACAATTTTTATAGTGGGGGTGCTAAGAGCCATTGAACCAAACTGTAAACCCTGCGTATAATGGAAACCACTTCAAGCCAGGGTGTGCAGCAGCTCCCCTAGTTCAAAGCTTATGCTCAATTAAATTTGTTAGTCTCTAAGGTGCCACAAGTACTCCTTTTCTTTTTGTGGATACAGACTAACATGGCTGCTCCTCTGAAACCAGCAAATTTCAAGACAATCTGAATTACCATGTGAATTTTAGTGCATGGTAATAATAAGAATAATAATCTCTTAAACAGTAAGTGTCTCAACCTTTATTATAGCTGAGCTGTCGTTCCATTTTAATCAGAAAGATATTTGTTCTATTCAACAAACATTAATATGTTGACTCTAAGCAATATAACTTCTGATGCTGAACCAGCATGCCAGCCAGCCAGAAACAGAGTTACTGACGCTCTGACTTTTTTGTCCAAATAATCCAGACTGCCAATTGAAAAAAGAGACTTTTGGAAAGATGGTACATTCCCCACCGCAGCAAGTTTAGAAATGTATAGTTTATTCAAATCCTTCCAGTTCAAATGCAGTTCATATTTTGTACTTGTTGACATAATCTGAGGCAACTCTGGATGTTGGGATTTTTCCAATTTTTGCCTGAATTTGGGAGACTTACTTTGTCCTTTTTGAATGCTTGATATTCTCTCATATACATTTCTCATTTGAATTTACCAAAAACTTATCTTGAAAAGAAGCCAACATTCATGTTTTCCAGTGTTTTGTGACAGAGTAAAACAATAATGTAGTATCATTTTTGATTGCACACCCTGGAAACGTAGAGGGCACTGTTAAAAAGTCAATTTTTGCCAACAGGTACCGCAGAGGTTTTTTTTTTCCCCTCCCCCACCCGCTTTCTCCACATCTTTTTTCCACATATAGATGTGCCACACATATACAGCTAAACTAATCTCAGGTATGCAAAATTCTACTCCTTTTAGTGCAAAAGGAATTTACTCACCAATCAGAAGAAATCATTAGTATGTTTTAGCATTATCAAAGATGGAAAAGAGTGGGCGAGCAGAGTTTGTGCTTTAGCTTTACCGACAATACTGCAAAGATGCTATTTTAAATATATTTTAGCAATTGCCAATAAAATTGACATAATTTCAATCTTTACCACTGAGTAAGGTTAACACAGTATTTGTATTAGTCTCCAAACAAAGTACAGAGGAACACACGAAGATACGGTGTGACCTAGTGGATAGAACACTGGACGAGAAGCAGGAGACCTGTGTTCTATACCCGGCTCTGCCACTGGGTTGCTGGGTGACCTTGGACAAGTCACTTTGCCTCCGTGCCTCAGTTTCCCCATCTGTAAAATGGGGGTAATAACGCTGATCTCCTTTGTAAAGCACTTTGAGATCTATAGATGTGCTACTTAAGAGCTAAGAAATATTATAGTAATACTGTTACTTGGAAAGGCAACTGTAAAGATTTTATTGGTGCTCACTGTACACATCCTGTAACGTGTGTAACAACTGAAGTTTCACATATATTAGGTGTATGGATAGAAAGATTCCCTTAGCAGATCATGTCTGTCTTTGGGCTACCATAATACATTTTCCAATTTGAGTGTGATTTTTCACAAGCTTCACCCCCTACCACCCACTCACACACCGTCCTGCAAACTCATGACTTCAGCATATTTGTTTTTAAACTAATACACAGAGGGGATCCAAACTACATCAAACAAGTCACCTAGGAGAATATAGGTCTACAACCAGCTCAATACCCAGATATTCTGATTTCGTACATTATATATTTCTCCTAAATTTGCCGTTCTAATGTCTTACTTCAGTATCTATGCAGACAGGGAGAAAGTGGAAAGTTGGTTTCCAATGCATTCAAGTGTAAAATGATACCACAACGAAACCTGTTAAAGCTGGACTCTGGCGCAAATGAAAGGTAATAAATCCTTGGAAAAATAAGCTAATGTCTTTGAAATATTAACTAATGTTTTCATAAATATTCCAGCAATTACTTATAGATCAATTCTGATTATGGAGACTATATGGAGAAGGCTACATACATTGACACCTTCATTTAATGTGCTGAATTCACATCTTCAAAACTTGCTGAAAAATTCTATTTTTGGTAAGAAATGTTCTATGCTTGAAGGTGAACTTTCGTAAAAAAACTTGAGCAAAATTCCTTCCATCATTGTTTCCTGGTTATGGAAGAACTAAACAAGATTGTACTTTTCTATTTTAATGGAATGTAAGGGGATTTTTTTCTCACTAATAACACAGTTAAAGACCAACATCTGAATTTTTTTAAGCTGGCTAGTTATCAGGGAAAGACTTATTTTATTGTATGCAAAGAAAACTTAGATTATTTCCACAGTAAATGGATGTATAACATCTGTTGTGTTAAATTTTTAAATAATACTCTCCTTCTGTTTATTTCTCACTCACTCTAACTCTGGTACTTCTCAAATGATGTTTTTTT
Source organism: Lepidochelys kempii (assembly GCF_965140285.1). NCBI lineage: Eukaryota > Metazoa > Chordata > Testudines > Cheloniidae > Lepidochelys > Lepidochelys kempii. Next base: position 30,201,134 of record NC_136387.1, read on the forward strand.
ATTGTCTGTTTTACCCCTGCTGGAAATTAGTCTCTTTACTCTGTCCCTGCTGGATTTTTTAAAATATCTATTACCTTTGTGGAATAATCGTTTCGGGTCAGAAACGGAGACTAAATTAAGTCCATGGGGAGTTCCGAGTAGAAATTGTAGACAGGTGGCAACATACGGACTGTGAAGGGGGATGGTGATGTAATTAATTCAGATAGCTACATTTATTAATGCACAGTATGCTGCCTCTACCTGCTCAAGGAGAGAAAACTTTATATACTCACAGCTAAATACCTGGACCACCACAATACGGAAAGCAATATTGGTTTTCAGTCCATCACCTTCCCATTCTTTTCAGAAGAGAGTGAGTGATAAATTCTCTCAACTTCCAAGAAGCGCCGGGTAAAGGCAGAAAACAGATTCAACCTCAATGATGACTGGCGTAACCAGTGTCATGGCAACACTACCCCTGTATAAATCAGATTCTAAATGACCTCACTCAACAAAAAATACATACCATCTCTTATTCCATATTTTACACAAATAATTACACTCCTGATGTTATACTCTGTGACTTTATACTAGTGTTTTTCAGTCCTCATAATATAAAATGCATGATATAATATTATTTTGTTCTATGTTATCAGTCTAGGTGCTGTCCTCTTTGAAAGAAATAGGTCAGTCATAGGGACGTGTGAACTGCCACATCAGAACTAATCGTCTGTTTAACCTGCTCTCATATGGCATCTTGTCCAGCGTGCTTCTTCAGAGGAGAGCAAAAGGCCATTAAGGAAAGCTGGCTAATACCATGGTGATGGTATGTATTTCTTCCCCAGACTCCAAGATGGTGATCACCTTATCTCTGGAGAATGATGGAAGACTTAGCTAATTAAACCACTCCTATTAAAAAAAATTCTCACTGTCTTTTTTTTATTCCTAGGCATTATATAAATATCCTCCAGCTGTGTGTTCCACATGTTAATTTTACAATGCATAGAAACACGATACTTCTCTTCAAAACATTAGGGCCTGATTCTCATTTACTGTAAGGCCTCTTCTCTGTTGCTAGAGTGTTATAAAGAGACTTAGGCGTTAATGAGAATCAGGCCCTCTGCCTTTAAGTATCTTTGATTGTCCCACTGTGCCCCTATGGGATAATAGGAGCTTTCAAACAATCTTCTATACAGCTATTAGTTATTTTAGAATACTTGCACCACTGTTGCTCTTATTCTTTTCCTTTCCAAACTATACAATGTGAGTCAACTGATTAATTAAAAACTTTGGGCACTGAGCTCAAATGTTAAACCTCTTCATATGTATACAACACCCCTCACCCCAAACACAACCAATGTAAACTCCCAAATAGTTTACTATTTCAGTGCTTTAACTCAGCTTAGCTCATGACCCCCTCTAATGCTGGCCAGTCTGAAGAATGGTTTACTGCTATTAAAATAGTTACACTAACTTAAAAATTCAGCTGAGAGCAGGCAAAATTCTTCCCTGTGGAGACAATATTTGTGGGAGACAACAGCATCAAGAATCAGGAAGTCATCTTCTCACTGTGCTTTAAAGATTTTTGCTATTTGAAGAAAAAAAATTAAAAGCAAATTACTACTATGTTCTCTTTTCCCCCATGGACTTTCTCGAGGGATTTCTCTTTACTTAAAAATAATGTTTTACTCACTGTAGCTTACCAAAAAACAAGCAAACAAACAAAAACACCATTGCAAGCTTGAAATGGAAATCTGTTTCTTTCAAATGGTCCACTACATTATTCATAGAATCATAGAATCATAGAATATCAGGGTTGGAAGGGACCCCAGAAGGTCATCTAGTCCAACCCCCAAATTCACCAATTTCCAACCTCATTTATTATTGTAGGGTGGAAATGAATGTTAAGATATTGGCACTGTTTTTTCCCCTCTTCCAGTGGGAAAAAAAAAAACAGCAGCCACCCTTTGCTTCTAAAACAAAATGCATACCTCAAAGCATTACTTGGACTAAACATACGAGTCTATAGATACATATATATATATATATATATATATATATATATATATATATAAAGCTGATTTAAGCTTTTAACAAACTCAGGGCCATTTTTTTTCTCTTTAAAAACAAAAACAAAAAAACCCTCTTTTTTGTAAGCAGTGAGAATTTCATTTTTGAGTTTGAGCTGGTTAATGACAATTTATAGTGCTGGTGAAAGGTGCTGGAGATAGTCCGGGAAACTGAAGTAATCTATTTGTCCACAGAACAAGCAATGGCAGCACAAGCTTTTCCTAAGAGCCCAGTTAAACGTGCTGACTTACAGAGACTAGTTCCAGAGATGAAAGTATGGTTCATTTTCCACCTTCATTCAGTCCTTGGCCTCTTCGAAAAGAATGACATGTTTACCACCTATTAGCAGTTCCATTAGCTATTTTGGAATGTGGACAAGAAAGTTCTCTACTATTGTACTATTTCATGTAACAAAACCACGGCACATCCTGTGTTGTCACCAATGTGGCTTGAAGCCTGTGCTAAAAGAGACAGACGAACTTGGAGTAACAAATCCCTTCCGAAAAACACAACGTGCAATACCTGGAACAATAGCCACGTCTATAATAATACAACAATAGACACTGCGTTATTTACATTTATTGGCTGTCATTCCTTCCAGAGGAGCTGTGAAATTGACAAGAAAGCTGGCTTCTGGCTCCCCAGCTGGGCTGCTGCCGGTCTCTGCTCCAAGCCAGGCTGCCACCCAGGCTCCCCAGTTCAGGCTGCTGCACGGGTTCCCCATTCCCTGCTGTCCCCCAGGGTGCGAGCTCCCCGCTCCTAGCTGGGCTGCCGCCTGAGCTCTCAGCTCCTCAGACTCTAGGCATGGATCTCTCTGTGGGAAGCCCAGCTTTTCTCCCTACCCAGCTTTCCACTTCCCGCCGGGTACACAGCTACACCTGGTGGGGAGCTTCAAGCACCTATGTTAGGTCAAATTACGTTCATAGTGTAGATATGCCTTCAGAGGTGCTAAAATGGGGGGGGGGGGAATAAACACAACCACCGGATATGTCTACATTTCAGTTAGACAACCTGTGGCTGGCCTGTGCCAGCTGACTCAGGCTCACAGGCTATTTAATTGTGGTGTAGACATTCAGGGTTGAGCTGTAGCCCAAGCTTTGGGACCTCACAGTGTCCCAGAGCCTGAATCTCTACATCACAATTAAGCAGCCCCTTACCCTGATCCTCACAAACCCAAGTCAGCTGGTATGGGCCTGCCATGGGTTTTTAATTGCAGTGTAGACATACCCATTGAGATACAAAGAAACCCTCTTTAGTTAAAGGTTTATCTGCATGATCCAGATTTTCTGACTATTCTAATCTACTGCTTCTATGTCTACATTAATGTGGCAACCATCCTTCCAAACACAGGACATGTTTCTTTCAACCAACCTCTTATTGTCCTACTTTGTCCTTACTACCATCCATTAATATTCAATTTCCATCCATCTTCTCTACCTTTTCTTCCAAGTGCTCAACTGCTTTCAGTTTAAAGTAGAAAACAAATTCAGGAAATATTTAATATCCTGCATGTTTGTAACATGCCACATCTTTTTCTCAGGACCAAAATGTGAAGGTTACACACACAGGACATATTATATAATGTAACATACGGAAGTGAAGCAAAGCTATGAATGACTAAGTTAGAGCTAATTCTGGGAATGGAAATCTGTCTCAGCACACATCTATAATCACCATATCTCTTTTCCAGTAACTAAATCAGTATCATGAAGTAAGCAAGCACTTTTATTACTAGAAGAAAAAAAAGTAGCTTTTTACTACTAATTAGGAATTTTTAAAACTTAAAACTAATTTGGGTTTTAAGAGAAAACAGCACTGCAATAAAGTAGCACTGTGCATTGCAAGTGAAAGTTGGAGATTTGATGAATCCACCGCAAAAGCGTTGCTATGGAGATTTCTGATTATAGCACAATATTTCATATTTTTATCCTTGTTACCATAGTTAACTTCCCCAAAATGCTATGCTTTCAAACCTAAGGTTTTCCTGATCTCCTTTTTATTTCACACTGACTACAGAGAAAAAGTCTTCCGACCTTAAGGAATGCAGACCCACACTTGGCCATGCCCATGTTCATCCACATCCAATACCTGTGCCTTGGAAATTAAAATGTTCAATATCTAGTGAAATCCTCTGTTCATGCCAGGGTTTTGCTCTGGCTACCATTAAGGTCATTTGCAAAACTTCCACTGGCTTAAACCAGAATAATAATCTAGCTTCTGTATTACAAGAAGGTAGGGCTTTCATAAGAGGGGTTTGTCGTCCATACCAAGGCTGGAATGGTTCATAAGTGGTGGATACCACCTGTGCTAGGCTTGGTACAGCACCTTCCTCAGGCACAGTGACCCCTCCCTTGGCTGGTATAGAATCCTTATTTTCAACACCACCACAGGTTCATCCAACTGCAAAAGCAAATAATGCTTCAGAAAATTAAGGATACTAAATGGATGTGGAAATGATTTCTCTACAGAATTACAGCATGATTTATAGTTAAATCAGGACGAACAGCTTCTCTTGACAGATTAAGTTCCTAGAGACAGAGAGATCGCCTTCCCATATGCACTGCAGCTCAAAAAAAATCTAAGTAGTAACATTCTCATTGTTGCTACTGAATGAAACCAAAACACGTATAAGAGCGTACACACACACAAACACACACACGTACGTAACATTTTAAAAAATCAGCCAAGCTTTTACAAGCCTCAAGTAAAGTTCTGCTCAGATTTGAACTTGAGACAGTCACTTTCTTTGTCACTATCAAAAATGGGATCTTTATTTTTGTGGGTATCATAATAGATTGCTTAGTTATTCACAGGTAGTTTACTATCATCACACTTCCAGAGCCCACTCAACTTTGCCATATAAATCTCATGCACACTATCGTAAATCCCCAATCCTGCAAGTTGATCCATGTAGAAGAAACCTTGTGATCATGCAGAGCCAAATAACATGGAAGGATCCAATTGCAGGGCTCTGCTTTTCATCCTTTGGTTTAGTCAGAAACACAGAAAAGTGAACAATTGCTCCAAAATAAGGTGTGCAACAAAATACCTGCAAGTACATTCTTTTATTTAATTATATAAAGTGTCACCTCATATTTTCAAGTAGAAATTTTAAATGGCAAAACCCAGCATTGTGTTTTTCAGCCTATGGTAACAGCCAGTTTAATATCAGTTAGTTTCCAAACAAGATAAAGAAACCAGCCATTATTAAATTATGTGGAAGAGGGTCAAAGATTAAAAATCCTCTGTCTCTCATTATTAGACTTGAGATGACAGATTCATTCCAGAGCGCAGAAGGAAATATATTATCCCAAAACAGGATATGAAGTTCAGTCCCAGTAGATTAGTCTCTGTTAAGTAAATTTACCATCCAATCTTTTAACTGTCTCCCTAAAGTGCTGTCCAAGAAGCTCTTTCCTATCAGCTTTAAACCCACTCAAAAACCAGCACTGCCTTCTGGTCCTGCTAGGACTTTGATGGAGTATGAACTAAAAACAGAAAAACAAGAGGGGGCATGGGTAGGAGGGAAAGGACTGTAACTGTAATCAAACAACTAATAAAACCATGATTTATAGAGTGCAGGAGCTTTTTTGTGGGGGACTGGATAGGTAGAAGAAGAGAGAGAATAAAGTGAGCACATTTTGCCTCCTTTGAATAAAAGCTGAAAGTCCAATTGACGTGTTCAGCTGTGCAGATTTCTCCTTTATTATGTTTACCTAGTAACATCACTGTTTAAATACAAACATTGAAGAAAAAGTGAAAAAAATCTGCATTTGTACAATGGTAATTTCTGAGCAAAATTAAATGCAGCACACAAAGCTAGAGGGTACATCAAACAGACAGCAATTCTATCTCCTTCATTGTTTACCAAAGAAGAAGCAGTCTTCCATAGAATGCTACAATTCTAATTCCCTGTTTAGTCTAACTGTAGCTCCATGAAATTATTTGCAAAGACAGGGATTCCCGGCAAATACCATTTAAAAAAAAAAGATTTTCTAAGCAGCTTTTCCCCCTCTCTTAACTATTTCTTTGTTGGTTTATTCCCTATATGAGAAACGGAGAACAAGGAATCAGGCCAAGGCAAAAATAATACAGTAAAATGAACTAAAAGAGCTGCATGGCCATGGAACCATTACTAGTGTCCTTGATACCAATGAGGAAAAAATACTTCACAAAAACAATTACAAGCAACACCTAGCAAATGCACACTGGGCTAATGGTTCATATTGTAGCTGGTATCTTGTCTTTTGTGTCTCTCAATAAGTCATATAACTACTCCTTGTTCTGTCTCTGGTCTCCTTTTATCTGGTACTTAATCTCTGTACTCCACCCACATGTTTTTCCTTGTCAAAGCTGCCTTGTCGCTTTTTAATTTAATACTCTCAAATACTGCAATTGACTTGGTTTCACCGATTGAGTGTGCTGTCTGTCTGGATGTTAAATCTAGTGTAACACCACTCAGGAGTGTGTGTGCATGCATTCAGCGGGAAAGCGTCTATTGCAAATACCTGATATCTTCAATAAGAAGTTTAAATAGATACCACCCTGTCATACCTAATGTCCAGTTTCCATAGGGCCTATTCTAGGCTACAATTCTCTGCTTCGGAAGGGTTATGGAGGATAGGGTCTTGTAACTTTAGTGCTTGTGGTCTCAAGCAACAGTTAGGTTTCTTTACAAGCCCTCTTTATTAGAGCTAGACAAAATGTTTTGGCTGGAACTTCTTTTGGGGGCGGCGGGCTGGTATAAAAAAAATAAATCAAACAGGTTCAGTAATGCCAAAATATTTTGTGAATTCATGCAGTTTCTCCAAATTGTTTTGGTCAGAAAAGACCTACCGGTAAAAAAATTTAAAAGAAACTGAAATGTTTGATTGTGACATTTTCAGAATGAAACATTTTGATTTTTCAGTTCAAAATGACTTTGTTTTTAATAAAATATAAAATGAATCAAAATCAAAAATGTTTAAAGAAACCTCAAAATATGAATGCAACTTTACATTTAACCCAAAACATTTTTTTCCTGACTTTTCTGTTTGCCAGGAAGATTTTTGGATCTACCCAAAATTTATTATTCAGAATATCCAGCAAACCAAAAAAAGGTTATTTGCCGAGCTCTACTCTTCATTACCTTCTTTTTTTGGGTCAGCGGCGGTGGGGAAGAGGTTGCACCAGTTTGATCACAAAGTCTCTAAATTAACTATTGTTACGTTGGCCAAGGGAAGACTTTTTTCCAGATTCAAGAATAAGAAGGACCACAGCATGCATCTCAAATGCCCCTCATTTCAGTCCCAAAGTTAAATGAACTCAATGCATATTTAATACAAGTTCACTTATTGTTGGAAACTTACACCAGAAAAAGAATCATGGAAAAAAGTTATTGAGAAAGTTATTTGCTCTGAAGAATGGAATCTCACTGCATTTTCTGTGTCCTCAATGGATAATTTGACCCTCTTATGTTCTTTTAATACATTATGTCCTATCTTGGGACCTTGGCAGAATGGTCACAGATACAGTAACTGTGTTACTCTAATATTCCTTGTTTTCAGTGTTGTACACATATTTGATCCCAGGTTTCTTGTAACATGTGTTAGCCTCTTATGCTTAACCATCTGCCCCACCTAGTATTTAGCTGTGACAATTGGATTACTGTTCCAGACTGGAAGAAAAACTCCATGAAGCTCCAAAGTTTGTCTCTTCCACCAACAAAAGTTGGTCCAATAAAAGATATGACCTCACCCACCTTGTTTTTCTAACACCCTTTGTCAATTAATTCTCAGGAATGCTCCCCCTAAGATAAGCAAGGAGATTTTGAAGGTGCAGAACGATAACATTCCCCCTCACATTCACCGCACCGCACCGTAATCAGTATGGAAATTATCATAAAGAGTGGGGAAAACACATAAGGAGGAGTACAGGAAACTAGGCAGCCAATCACACTATGTGAAGTCAATCACACTGTCCTTTCCTTATAGCTTAATTCCGAAAACATTTATACATTGGGAAATTAACTAACAATACATTTGTTTCATTGTGTTGATGTAAGAGACTTAGCAAGCAATTTACCTCTGTTTCCTGCACTGAGATGCCACTTGGAAAACAGGTCTTAAGTGAGGAGGCTAAAGGGCAACAAGTGGACATGCCAAGCACCTGTAAAATCAAACTCACAATCCAGCATACAAAGACATTTACACGAATACATGCAGATTGCAAGTCCCAACCCTGCAGGTGTGCTCAATGGAGCAACGCTGCCAGGGTCCCCGCATTTCCACCTGTAACCCCTGTGCTCAGTGGAACAAAGGACATAAGCTCTAACCAGTGAAACTCATGAGTATGGAAAGAACTGCACAAATCCACCGCTAGCCTGAATAATGTAATGTTACTGTAGTGTGTAGGCTCTCAGGAAGTGCAGTGTTTATGGATACATTCCATCAGGACTCAGAATAAAGTCTAATATTCATTTCCACAGGCAAAAACAGAGGAATGGTTTTGGGGGCATCTACAAAATTATATTGTAATAATAATGGAGGAAGAAAATAACAAACAGTAAAGGAGCTTATCTGATGAGGGAGAGCATATATTGTTATGATACAAACCTAGAACTGATTCAACCCAAAATCAACACGCTTATATCCTTATCTGACGGATATATGCTTCTAGCTAAGGGAGAATATTACAGATTGGTTTTGGAGCCCAACAGCATCTCTATTAGTCACAGATGATGTGCTCCTTCCTACCCAAGAGCTTAAGGTGTATTCTCAGCCCAGAGCCAACTGAACTCAACTGTCCTGCATGGTGATAAAAAGCAACAGCAATCACTAACCACTGTACTGAACCAGAATTTCATGGCTTTCAGGAGCTTTATGGTGTACAGAACTCAAAACACCTGATAAGGTTTTCAGCTAGAACATCCTTTTTTGCCCTCAGGTTAATAAACTCCTGCTTAAAACTGCTCAAAATTATATTCTCTCTGTATCTCATTTCTGTTTCCTACTAGAATCTATAATGGGTGCGTTATAATTTCCCTTAACAATGGGCAAACCAAACTAGTATTTTTCCCTCACAAGTTCCATGAATATTTTGAGGAACCATATGTTTAAGGCAAGGATTTTCATATTACAAGAGAAAACTCACTACCAAAATAAGTCAAACTTCAAATTCAAGAAACAGTGAACCAAAAACAGAAACTAAGTGACAGACATATTGCTTTTAATATCTTTGATTTATACTAAGCTGTCAGCTATCTTTGTTTAAGCAACATACACTAAGTCACAGAGGATTATTTTAGTTTTCTGATCATAAGTAGTAAGATTTTTTGGTATGTGTCAAGAGTCTTCAGATAAACATGTACAAGCTGCACTGTTTCAAATATGATTTTTGCCAAATTTTAACAGCAGCAATCTCATCCAGGATGTGGCTTTTGAAAGTTCATTCAAAATGTGCTTTAATTTTTGACTTACAATCAATGACAGTCTCCAGAGACACATCAGTGCATTTATGCATATTAAGACCAGAAAAGACCATTACGCTCATTCAGTCTGACCTCTTGCATAACATAGGCTATGTCATTTCATTTAGTAATTGTTTATGCTAATCACTGTTTGGCTTTTCTTCTTCTTCTAGCCTTAGTCCCATCTATATGGAGTCAACTCTTCAAGTCCTTACAGTCTGTCTTGAAGCAGGTCCTGAGAAACTACTACGTGATTGTTCCCCTCTATTCGACATTGGTGAGGCCTCATCTGGAATACTGTGTCCAGTTTTGGGCCCCGCACTACAAGAAGGATGTGAATAAATTGGAGAGAGTCCAGCGAAGGGCAACAAAAATGATTAGGGGGCTGGAACACATGACTTATGAGGAGAGGCTGAGGGAACTGGGATTGTTTAGTCTGCAGAAGAGAAGAATGAGGGGGGATTTGATAGCTGCTTTCAACTACGGGAGAGGTGGTTCCGAAGAGGATGGTTCTAGACTATTCTCAGTGGTAGAAGAGGACAGGACAAGGAGTAATGGTCTCAAGTTGCAGTGGGGGAGGTTTAGGTTGGATATTAGGAAAAACTTTTTCACTAGGAGGGTGGTGAAACACTGGAATGCGTTACCTAGGGAGGTGGTGGAATCTCCTTCCTTAGAAGTTTTTAAGGTCAGGCTTGACAAAGCCCTGGCTGGGATGATTTAATTGGGGATTGGTCCTGTTTGAGCAGGGGGTTGGACTAGATGACCTCCTGAGGTCCCTTCCAACCCTGAGATTCTATGATTCTATGATACTCAGCTAATCACATTGCTTCATATGACATGTATCCATCCAAGTTCTTCTAAGTTTAACACCCTGCTTCGTATATATTCTTCTGATCTTCTTTTCATATCTCCCAAACTGTCAAAACCTCCTTTTTTCTATATTGGTATCATCTTCATACTTACCCTAATTCACTCATTCTGAACATGGTCCATCCTTGTAACTCCAAGCTTTCACCTTAACATTTTCATTTCCACTGCATTCACGTTCTGCTCCTGATTCTTCCTCTGTGCCCAACATTCAGAGCCATACAAAACTGCAGGCCTGTTTACTGTTCTATAGATCTTAATTTTCAGTTTGATAGGCATTCTCCTATCTCAGATCACTCCACTAACTTCATTCCATTTAGTTCATGTCTTTCCTGTGGCTTTTGTCTATTCTTTGTTTCTGTATTCAGTTTCTTTCACAAGATGTTGCATTCTACATCAATTCTAAGCAATATAACTCAAGCAACAATATATAAATAAAATGCATGGTCACTAACATTTTAACAACCATTTTCTACAGAAGACCATGCCTGAAATGAAAGTTCCAGTGTGGTCCCAGAGAACTAGCAAAAAAGCTACATATAACACCTCAGCTCCATTATTAAATAAATCTAAACTAAAATTAGGTTAAGTTAGCATAACTCAACAGGATTCACTGATCTCAACTGGCTACAATAAGAGTTGATATTGATTTATTTCAGAGTAGCAGCCGTGTTAGTCTGTATTTGCAAAAAGAAAAGGAGTACTTGTGGCACCTTAGAGACTAACCAATTTATTTGAGCATAAGCTTTCGTGAGCTACAGCTCACTTCATCGGATGCATTAAAAATTCTTCTACATACAAACAGAGCTCTTCGACCAGAGAAGAGTTGCTTACGTACATTATTCCCAGCAAAAAAAATTAAATTAAAATTAAAATAATCTGAAATTATCTAAAGCTGCAGGTTTCCTCTCTCTCCCTCCCCTCCAACTTCTGTTTTCACATAAATCCAATGAAGGCTTAGCATTCTGTCATTTTGATTGCAAGATCTGGAGTTCTTTCCCTTGTGATATATATAAGGGGCTCTCCGCCTCAGAAACTTAATATCTAGAAATGGGGTCTTTTCCTTTGCATATATAGATGGGGCTTGGATTGTTTATTAAAAATATTAAAATGTTCTTTTGGCTATTTTGAAAAGATTACAACACACTTTCCTGCAGTAATAAAGTACTACATCCATAATCCACCTTCATTAAAGTCTTCTGGCTGAAATGACCACCAGGTCTTGATGACCTGAGGTCATTAGAAAAGCCAACCAAATTCTCTACAAGAACAAGGCTGGTCCAGCCAAATTCCACTTTTCATTATTACATCATGCCCTTTAGATTTCACTGATTGTGGTATTATTCTTCACTTCTGGCCCTCAATTACTGTGTGGTGCTGCTGCATATAAAACAGTAAACATGCCCCACAAGTGACTGCAATTCACTGGCCAGTGAAGTAATTTTTGACTCAATGACTTTAGGATATTATTGGATAATACTAACATGGTAAATGTACACATGCCACAACTCCTACTACAAATCAAGAACTTAGTAAAAAGTTAAGGCTTCTGTTGTTCTGGAACTAACTCGCGGAAAAACTGATTAATTATTATGTTTCACCAATGGCTTCTAAAGACAAAGAAGCAGCACAAATCATAGCACTGAATGATAAAAGTATGAATTCAGATGCCAGCTTATTAGTGCTGACTAAATTATCTATGCACATTATTCTGAAAAATGTCATTATTTTTGCATTGTATAGTGTACAAAGTTTCAACAATTAAATGTAACATGCAAGCATGGCATTTGATTGCTGGTATCTAAAACACTGAATAACTTTATATATTTCATGTTGACTCCACCAGTCTTTGTAATAAATAATATTTGTGTATTTGAGCAACTTGCTTAATGAAAAGTACTACAACAGATGTGGGCAATTTATGAGGAAAAAAATATTTTCCATTTGTTTTGGAAAAATGTACATCCACAAAAGAGGAACTGTTGTGATCCTAGTGGCTTTAGACGATGTTTGAAAAATGAGAACTCCAGTGTTATAATGAAAACCAAACACACTGAAAAAACAGTCCAACTTCTTTCAATTAGTAGATAATACAGCCAAGCTCATTGGTCATTTCTCTTTTGCCTCCCACTAACGTGCTGTTTTCAGAAGAATTGCTACAAAATAAGTGAAAGAAAACTAAGAGTTTTCCTTTCAGTTTAAGTATAAGAGTCATGATTGCTAACAGGAAGACTCAATTAATAGTGTGTACATTCTACAAATAGTATTCATTAGGGAAGAAATGTATGTACTATGCCACATGGAACCTCTTAGAACTGTTTAGTTTCAAGTCATTTAAATGTATTAATTGGTAATAAAGTAGAGTTTGAGGAGGAGTTTGTGTCTACACTTCATAAACAAAGTGCAAAATAAAATAATCTGGAGTTAAAAAAGCCACTGAAGCTATGCTAATGACGATAGGGTACATGTGGGTGGAAGCAGTTTGGGACAGAGAAGAACTGATGCACACAAAAGTACTGTCTTGGTTACTTTTCGGCTTAAAGTGTGGCATGATGAGTGTTGCTATAGGAAATATAGAAAGCTAATGTGCTTGCTCTTTGTTTGGAGTATCTCTATACAATTCAGTGGAAGTTGGACTGGACTCAGTGCAGATACAGAAAGCTTTTGGCTTTATTGACAAGTGTGGATTATACTCAGCAGCATGAGCAAACCCATACTCCCACAATGGACTCATCACTGAGGAAAGTGAGAATTATGATGGGCAGAAACAGCATTTAAGCACATACATCCTATCTACTGGGGCAAATGATGTCCACTGTTTTAGAAAAAGTAATGTAGGTACTGCATGGTACTATGCAAGCTCGCGAACCTAAGCTCAAATACAGACATCAATATTTATCTTGTAAAATCAGCTATTGACCATGAATTCCCAACCACGGTGGTGATTCTGGAAGGAATCTCGCCTAGAATGTGAGATTGCAGAAGTTACCTAACGTGTTGTACCAAGTAGAATAGCTAGTCTGCAGAAAAACTTTTGGAGTGATGGCTCTCTATAGGGATTGGGTGACAAAAAAGTAAACAAACAAAAGATCAAATACAAAAGGATTTTATGTGAAATTTCTTTGCATCAAGTATCTAACTGAATTTTTTTGGCACTCCTATAATTTACAAATGGCCTGATAATTATTGCATTGCATGTTACTCAAAATTAAACAAAGTACATGTGCCTGTGGTGAAACCCATTAAGTCACATTTGGACTGGAGGGAAATTATTTATAGTTAAGTTACATACTATGTAGCTGAAAATGCATCTATGATAGAATAGCTGACAAACTCAACAACAGGACATCAGCATAAATGGTGCACTATAATTCATTTACTTACTTAGGTGTCAATCTTATCCTAACATTAATAATGCAATGGAAGTTGGGGAAAACCAGGTCTTATCAAAGCTTCTCAAGGCTGCTTAAAAAACACTTGAGAGATCTTTTTCTCTGTTTTGGGTCAGATTCTTCCTTGTTAGTGCAGGGAATTTTAAGTCACACCCTCCCTCTATTAGTTGCTCTGCAGAAGGGAGATTCACCCAGGGAAAGGCAAGTGGTTGTACTATAACAAGTATTCCTTGATGGTAACTGCCAGCGATTTGTGGGTTAGGAAATAGAACAGCTTTAATTTTCATCCCAGACTCCACAGGAGCCTCATTATTCATGGTGTATACTGGGAATACCCTCAATCAGCCAGTCCCCAGACTCAAGCTTCCTTCCTAGCTAGAGCCACTCACTTTTTAGTTGTTGTGGTGGGTTTTGTACCTCATCAACCCCTTTGATTCCAGGGGGAGGGGGGGGTGAGGTTAACCCCGCCTCTCAGCTTCTACGCCAGTTCTACCACCTCCCCGCTAGTCAGGGCTGTGTGGCCCAATGGCCAGAGTCCCTCTAAATCTTCTTCCCTGGTGTGATAGCAGCCAGAGTCTCTATAGTGCGCTCCTAAAGCGGTGTGGCCCAAGGGCCAGAATCCATCTAAGTCCTCTTCCCCTCGTAGGACAGTGCGTCCTAGCGACCGGAGTTCATCTATCTCCTTTGAGGAGAGAGAGGGGTCGGTGAACTATGTCGTCACAAAAAAAAGGGGAGGGGGGGCTCGAGACCCCCGGTAGGGGAGCCTGGGCCCACCCGCCTTCACCGGGCTCCAACCCAGGGCCCTGTCATTGACGGTGTAATCCACCCTGGGTCAGCGGGGAATCCTACCACAACACGCTGCCCTCAGAGTGGTGGGAGATACCACTCCCTTTCCTTTACTGGGTCACTTCCTACCAGTTCTCCAAACATAGCAGTCCCTGTGGCATCAGGGTCTTCAGGTTCCTCAGCCCCCGGCGCTCCCTGGGGTTCCCACAGCTGCCAGTCTCTGGTCCACTTCCGGGCCCCGCGGCTCCCTCCTGTACGAGTCGCCACTGCTCATGGGCTGGAGCCTCTGCTGGGCATCCTCCTTCCTCAGCTGCCAGCCCTGACTGAGCAGCTCTGCAGGCTTTTATACTTTACTCCCTGTTGGAGCATGCCCAGCAGAGCCTCAGGGGTGTGGCCTCCTCTGCCAGCGGGGAAGGGTTAACCCTCTCAGTCCCAGTGCGGGGCCAGTCCGTGCCGTCACAGTTGTATTGCCTAATACAGGGACCCTGGCAAAGCACAGATGGTGGATGCTTTCCCTTGCATATTACTTCCCCAAGGCCCTCCTGTCTTCCAACATATTCCTGAGCTGATTCTATCCCTCCCTATAATCCTAAACTGATTGTATCCCATCATACTCAAATAAAGTCTTCATGTTCTAAGGGAGCTATTTTAAAACCTTAGCCTAAAAAATAAGTAACACTCATTCTGAATGAGCATTCCCTGTCAGGGACTGAAATACAGTCCTTAGGAGAAACACATCCATTACACACACGAAGGAATTACACTTCATAACCAATCAAGGATTATTTACTAACTATACTGAATTGACAAAACACTTCTTTCTGGTTCCCATGCAGAGAGATTGGTATTGGTGTCTAGTTTCTTCCAATATTTATTTAATGAGGCTATTATAGACACTAAAGGCTACAATGATTGCATATCTGTTGGTTTACTTCTTTGTTCTAGCACATGGTGGCCTGTAATTCAACTTGGGCAAAGCATCATCTGATCAAAAAGTGTTCCAAATGTTGGAAGTCACCTGTTTATTACTAACATTTATCACTTGACAGCTTTGGATGTCTCCTTCTCTGCCAGAACCCTCCATGTTCCTGATATATGTTACTTTCTACATGGCAAACACAGATGGTGTCTTTCCCCTTAGAATTAGGAGGTTACCCTTGCCACTCTATTTAGCTTTGGTCACTCTATATTTTAAGTACATTGTACTTCTAACTTGGTTTCAGGAACCACAGCTGATCCAGATCTTTGTGCTGCGTAAACTTTATATATATGTATATATAGAGAGAGAGAGCGCGCACTTCGCTCCAGAAATTCTTTATACGCCAGTAGTGAGGCATTAAGCTCCCAGGCACACCAAACACAGACAAAGTAACTGAGGAATACAATATTGTGTTTGATGCTTTCTGTGAAATTACAGATGTGCTATTTGCAAGTCCAATATGGGGATTAACTATTGGAAGTAGAGGCAGACGTGCCAGGTTCATCTTGGCTTTTGCTTTGATACAAATAATTTACTACAGTGGGAAGAGCAAACTCTCCTTGCTAGCATCTAATTTCTTTGCTTTTCAGCTGAGCCAACTACGTGAAAGAACCCTAAATAAAGAAATCTGCCAAGCAAGTGATGAAACCCTAAGTAAAGAATTAGGACACTGGGTCCCAAGATACCCTGTGAGAATGTATTCTCCCATTTACATTCAAGAAACTAAATAACATTTTCTTCACACTTCCACCCTATGATGATTATAGTATTTTTTTCTATCCCTCAGCCTTTCTAACAAAATGCTTAGAAAGTTGCATCCAAGTTCAGGTTACGTACAGGAAAACTGGGTGGCAAAACTCTAAGCAACATTTTTTTATCATGTAACTAAAAAGCGCACACTTCACAGCCAACTAGCTGGGGGCCCAATCTCATCAGACCCACTGCTCATACTCTGACACTGGTTTTGTTTTTTAGATGACGGGAAAGTATTTCCAGAAATATGTATTCAACACCTCCCCACCTCTCACCCTGAAAAAAAACCCCAAAAAACAAAAACCAACAAAAACTTGTACTGGAAATAATAAAAATCCTATTGACTCACACCAAAGCATTAATATTGCATCTTTGCATGTAGGGAAATGCATAAGTATAATGCTAAGTTTCACAACATACAAAGATGTAATATTAATGCATTGCTTTAGACTACGAAGACTGGGTCAATAGTAATTTTCTATATTATATAAAATAATAGAAGTTGCATGTTTTTAAAGGGTCCAATTCTCTTAGGGGAAATCTTCTAACAATGATTCAGAACTATGCAGATTTTCTCAACAAAGTGACAAGTTGCAAACAAGCAACTTTGTTATAACTACATTTTTGAGGTTCTGTAGAGATCCTTATACAAAAGCAGAGAACTAAAAAATGGCTTCCTGACTCAGCAAGGGATCTGGATTTCAATTTGCTTGGTACTCAAGTAAACAAAATGTCACTGAGAATGTAAGTTCTGAACACTGAAGCACAGTAGTCCTGCAGTGATTTTCAACAGCTAAGCATCCCTCACTAGGGACCCAATTCAAGTACGATTGAAAACTGAGCGAAAAAACTCCATAGACTTTGATGGAAGATGAACCGGCCCTTAAAGCATTCCTATCTCACATTATTTTTCAGGTTCCAGAGCACAACATGCAAGTTCCCTCTTTTTCCCTAGAAATTAAAGGCTTGTCTTCACAGCGTGGGAGTGCAAATGAGAGGGCTGTAAATTCTAACGTGCACCAATATGCTAATGGCTAAGTAGCTAATGCTACTACCTGGCCTATGTGGACCCTGTTGATGCACACAAGAAGTTCCTTACTGTGCATTTACATAGCCCCTAAGCAGTACTTAGTTAACATGCATGAGGGAACTTCTAGTGCATACCAGCACAATCCACCGAAGCCAGTTAGCGTGCAACATCCTGGTACACATTAGAATTCACACCCCACTTATGCGCTCTGTAGATAAACTGCATAGACAAATCCTAAGTGTTCTTATCATGAAAACTTCCTTTTATTTTACCAAATGCTAATCTTTAATCTTTTTAGAGCAACTAAATGAAGGACTTTTCTCCATGAACATTCCATTCATGGCAAGCTAGGGTGTGAATCTACCCCACACTAGCCTGCCAAAGATGAACTGTTAATGTGCATCAGCTGGGTCCACATGGACAGTTCTTCCATGGAAGGCTCGTGGGGAATAGATTTACACCCTAGCTTGTCACAAAGTAAATGTTCATGTAGACAAGATCAAAACTGTATACATGTGTAGTTCAGTTCTCTGCTGTGTAATTTACTCCCCGGAGAGCAGAAGATAAAAAGAGCTATACTGCTAGACTACTGATATGCAGCAAGAAGCCAAGTGAAATTAGGGTAACTCACAATATATATAATTCAACTCAGCATTGTGAAAAGGCAAGGGGGGAACTGAAATAAGAGATTTTGACACAAAGGACGGATGGTTGCAAAGACCAACTGTCAAGCTAACAATTGTACACCTTTATAGAACATTGCATACATACTCTAACAACATAATCTAATAGGTTACTGATTATACACCCCGTTCCATGCAATGTTTTGTTCATGCACATCAGTGTAACATGCGAAGTGTAATAATCTTTACCCAACACATGTGCAAGAACACTCAAAAGCCACATTGAAATTCTTTGATAATTATCATTTTTCTATTTATTGTACCCTTTTTTTGGTTCTTGGCTTCATCTGCTTTCCCAAATTTCCAGTCATGGTACCGAAAAGCTGCCCCACAGCTATGCCCTGGCTGGCTTGTGTCTTTTGGTAGCAGCAAGGTGCTGCAGCCCATCCTACCAAAGATCAACTTTCTGTTTGCACAAACTATCCTCTTCCCAAACCAAAGTCAAATTAACTTGAAGGCAAGCTGCCCCACAGCTATGCCCTGGCTGGCTTGCGTCTTTTGGTAGCAGCAAGGTGCTGCAGCCCATCCTACCAAAGATCAACTTTCTGTTTGCACAAACTATCCTCTTCCCAAACCAAAGTCAAATTAACTTGAAGGCAAGCATCTACGGTACAAGCCATAGGCAGAAGGCACAGCTTTAAAAGATTAGGAGAAGCCATTGTTTTCATGTCAGACATGTTTTTATAATACAGACCATGTCTATCCTTGTCATTTCAATTTAATCATGATGCCAGTTTTTCAGCAGTCACCCGACCCTTTCCCACACCACAGCTTTAAAGGCTCATAAACATTATCTTATTTAGGGAGACCCAACATTTTAAAACAGATGTGAACCTCCCTCCTGCCAAGAACCTACACACAGTGTGATTCAGAAGGATGTGCATGCTGTAATGCACAGAAGACAAGTCATTTTAAAATTTAGAAAACCTTGTGATCAACTTTCTGAAGGCTTTTTTTTTGTTCCTCCCCCTCAAAAAACCTGCCCAAGAGTTTCTGTATGGGTGTGACAATAATTGAAAAAAATTATCTGTTTAGGGACACTTTTGCATAGAGAAAATCAGACCTGATATTCAGGATGATTAATGTAAAAGGGAGAGAGACAGCATTTTAGAACAGTTGAATTTCAGCCCTTTGCCTGCTGATGTGGCAGCACAGGACGAAGGCAATTTATCTTCTACTGGAAGCAGAAATGACATCACCTGTGGAGGCTGACAACAGGTAAGATTGAAGGGAAAATTCTGCCCACGTTTCACCAATAATCTTCACTGGGGCATAGCTTTATGGTTCGTGTTTAATGACCATGAGTGCTTTTACTATTAGTTAGTTTCTTCTGGGCGGGAAGCCATTTGAGTTTCCTGCTACCCCCTTTCCCTCCTTGTGGTTTTGGTTTTTGCCTGCTTTTGTTTTGTGCTGTACTTCCTGGAATACAGAGGGCTTTTGGGTTAGGAAGACATTTTTACCACAGTGCAAACTTGGCCAATCCGGCATGGGTATTTTTGATTACCTTCAGACACTAGAAGCTCTGTTTTCTTACATTTCAAAAAAAAACTTTTATGTAGCAACCTTTGTAGGAGTATTTCATGGTGATCAGGGTGGATAAAAATCAATGATTTTTTTATTTAAAAAACAAAAAAAATCAGATGTTTTTGATTTAAATCGGATTTTTTTGATAAAATGCTTTTTGAGGAAAAAACACCTATCTAA
Source organism: Lepidochelys kempii (assembly GCF_965140285.1). Classification (NCBI taxonomy): domain Eukaryota; kingdom Metazoa; phylum Chordata; order Testudines; family Cheloniidae; genus Lepidochelys; species Lepidochelys kempii. Next base: position 30,220,824 of record NC_136387.1, read on the forward strand.
AGATAGTTACATTATAGCTCAAAGATACTGCATCATGGAATAGGGATTATAAATTATAATTCTACAGTATGAGACAATATATGTATGTAATGTTTAAGAAAAGTTTTGTAAATGAGTTCCAATAGTTCATGGATTATGGGGTTCCAGTGGCTTCTGTATAGATTATTTAGGTTAATCTTTCTATCTACCTGTCAAGGTTCCTCCCCCACTCTGAACTCTAGAGTACAGATGTGGGGACCTGCATGAAAACCTCCTAAGCTTACTTTTACCAGCTTAGGTTAAAACTTCCCCAAGGTACAAATTAATTTTATCCTTTGTCCTTGGAATATCCACTGCCACCACCAAACTCTAACTGGGTTTACTGGGAAACGTAATTTGGACACGTCTTTCCCCCCGAAATCCTCCCAACCCTTGCACCCCACTTCCTGGACAAGGTTTGGTAAAAATCCTCACCAATTTGCATAGGTGACCACAGACCCAAACCCTTGGATCTGAGAACAATGAAAAAGCATTCAGTTTTCTTACAAGAAGACTTTTAATAGAAATAGAAGTAAAGAAATCACCTCTGTAAAATCAGGATGGTAGATACCTTACAGGGTAATTAGATTCAAAACATAGAGAATCCCTCTAGGCAAAACCTTAAGTTACAAAAAAGACACACAGACAGGGATAGTCCTTCTATTCAGCGCAGCTCTTTTCTCAGCCATTTAAAGAAATCATAATCTAACACATACCTAGCTAGATTACTTACTAAAAGTTCTAAGACTCCATTCCTGTTCTATCCCCAGCAAAAGCAGCGTACCGACAGCCACAGACCCTTTGTTTCTCTCCCTCCTCCCAGCTTTTGAAAGTATCTTGTCTCCTCATTGGTCATTTTGGTCAGGTGCCAGCGAGGTTACCTTTAGCTTCTTAACCCTTTACAGGTGAGAGGATTTTTCCTCTGGCCAGGAGAGATTTTAAAGGGGTTTACCCTTCCCTTTATATTTATGACACTACCCAATGGGGCTCAGCACTCAGTCTGGAAGATACCATCAGAGATGCTTAGTTTTGCAGTTCTCAAACTGTAGATTGGTGTCTCCAGAGATAACATGCTTGTTAACAGCAAAAATGTTTTTAAATAAATAATGTATAGAGGTGAGAAATAACAGACCTCCACCCTTTTGTCCCTCTGCAAATTTGTGTACATAGAGTCAATCCCTTACCTCTCTGTAAAAGTGCAAAGTTTCAAAAAGTTCAATGAATAGAAGGGGTGGAACAGATCTGGAAAAGGAGAAGAATTCTGGAGATAAATGTGAGAAGGGAGGGACAGGCAGTAGAAACAGAAGTGAAACTGTCTGAGCAGCATATTCCAGAAGTCTTGAGGTCTTTCTGAGTGTAGGCTTCATTGATTTGAGATCTACCATACCATCCTCTCACTAGAAGGGAAACCTATAATGGCAGCAGGCCATAAGAGACCCAGTTTGGGAATAAGAACCATTCAAGAAATATATGTTTGCTGATGATGTTTTAAAGAAAATCACACCAGTGAACAGGTGGAAATCACTTAATAACTAGGATTCAGAGACCGTTGAAGTGATAATCTCAATTTTAACAGCAGTGTAGAAAGAATATTTTCTTCCTTTGGACTAATTCATTCCAAATTGGGACCTGAAAAAGCAGGAAAGCTTGTTTTTCCGTGCATAATCTGGAAATAAAAATCAGGAAAATGAAGGTGATGACGACTGAGTTAGCAGCAGAAGCCAATATCTTAAGTTTCTCATGTTGACCTGGCTGCCAGTCTATTTAATTTTGGCTTTTTAAAAAATATTTCATTTAACTATTTTAGTTTAAAACAATTTTAAGAAAAACAAACCTGATTTTAAAAAAACTTGAATGTTTAACTAAATTCAAAAATGTATATGCTTGTTTTGTTAAAATATTACATGTTTGCTGTTGAAGACAAAAGTCCAGAATACATAACGTTGTTGTTTTAGTTAAACAAAACAATGTAAATGTCTGTCTGGTGATGTTCTCCTCCTAATACAGCATGGCAAGGAAATCCCCCAAATATTAATGATTAACCTCTCGACTTGGAGATAGTTCACCTCCCAATGACTTCATAAATATCTCCTTCAATTACCTTTGGTAAATGAAAAAAACAAACGATCATTCATTTTCTGATATAGCTGTAAAACTAATCTGAGAAGTTTTCAAAATAAATCACTTTAAAAATGTAGAGTGTGTACCTTCTGAAAATTAAACCTACATCTATCTCTGAGTTGTAAGGAATATGTATTAAGATTATAACAACCAACAAGAATGCACTTTTATGTAGAAATCCATTATTAAATCGAGTCTTCCTGACTAGTGATTTAAATCAGTTTGATTTAAATCAAATCCACCCTGATGGTGATTGAAGTTTCAAGGCCCAGTTGCCAAAATGACAGCTTAATTACTGAGGCAATCTGAGGGCTTCACATAATAAACTGGACAGGGATATGGATCTTAAAGGATTCATGCATCCTGAGATGCTCCTTTATGGCCTAGGAGTGCCAAGGGAATGTGTCTGCAGACCAAATCCCTTGTGGCTGGATTACCTCCCCTCTAATGGCTTATGGTACCCAAAATTGTTGTGTAGTAATTGTGACCACAAATGAAACCTATGAGAAAGGAGATAAAATTATATTGTTGCTTCCACTGCATCTCTAGAGAATGGTCACAGACAATACAAAACAATGACACATCAAGAGCAGAAGTCTGACCAACCTGTCAGTTGCATATATTCAACTCCCAGTGACTGCAATGGAAGCTGCATTCAAGTGATGGTAAGATCAGACCCCAACTGTTTGGAAAACTAACCTACAACACACACACACACACAAGCACACACACAAGGTAAACATCAATTTCCAGGGTGAAATTGTTTTGAAATTAAAATGGTACTACAAGCACTGCTGTTGGCCAGTAGATGGCAGCTATTTCTGCAGCCTCTAATTTAGAAAGCAAACACAGACATAATTTTGAAACTTAAATTAGAAACGATATAACCGAAGCAGTTGTGAAGATGGCTGAACACATTCAATATTGACAGTAAGGATAGGTTAAACATAAAAAAAAAATAAAAAAAAAATCTGCAATCACAAACAGAAATTAAGTTACAACAGCTGGAGTTACGTTTGGAAATATGTTTAAATAACTAAAAGGAAAGATTTCCTATAAGCACATTGCATTTTAAATAACCAATCTGAATATTAGTAGAGTCAAAGCTAAGCATTTACTTAATGGAGATGGAGTTGAGATATCCTACCCACTTACATCCAGTGGGGATTATCCATTAAGAACCATTACTAGGCTTAATTGTGAAGTAGTATAATCAATGGTTCAATTCAGAAAACAAGTTCTGTGTTATACTATAGCAACACTTCTACACAAGTGACAACAAACATGTTAACTAGAGCCATATATGTTAATTTATATTGCATATTTATCTGCATAAAGATGACAAACAACGGAATATACGGGGGGGGGAGGAGGCAGACCATCCCTGGAAGAGTTTACAACCATGCCTGAAGAGAGGAATTGGTGTAGGTAGGTATGCACATATATGCAATGTGCAAGATTGTATGTAAAATAAAAATATTTCCCCCCTCCACAGAAAGGATAATTTGGCAGCTAGAATTAATGTGCTACAAGGCATTATCACTCAAATTATTGTAATTAACTCTGTATCTGACATCACTTGCCCTCTCCTAAATAAAAGCCAAGCTGTTCCTTTGTGGGTATGTCTAAATTTGGAGCTGGATGTGTGTGATTTTCAGCTCAAGGAGACAATCTGAGCTAGCGCACTAAAAACGGAGCAAAGTTGTAACAGTGAAAGCTGCGGGAGGGGCTAGCCATCCTGAGTATGTACACATACAAGACACTAGGCATGTTCTCAGGGCAGCTAGCCCCTCCTGCTGCTCACACCAACATGGCTACACTTCATTTTTAGTGCACTAGCTTGATCAGAATAACGTCAGATATGTCTCCCCGAGCTGGGACTCAGACTCCCAACATGCAGCACAAACATACTTTCTCTGTCATAAACCCTATGCTGTTATCATGTAATGGAAAATCTTTGTTAGCTAAACTGCTTTCAAAACAAGAGGATATTAATTATATTTCTGCTGATGTCAAAACAGTCAAGGCCCTGCTCGCTCACTCCTATGACAGCAGGGCTGCAGAGGGCTCACTGAGCTGCCCCTGGAGGCATTCAGCAGCAAAATGGTAGTCCCCCCATGCTGGGCCAAGATTTGAATAATTCAGAGATTCAGATAATAAGGTTTCGGAAAACTGGGAGTATACTCTACTTGCTAGCCGAATTAATTGCTTATTTAAAAGCAAAGTAAACACCAAATATATATATATATTTATATATATATAAAAACAAAAACATAACAAGCTCAGTGTGCACAGTGGGACCTGCCTTGGACAACATTTTCTAATTGCATTTGCTCTTTGGACGAAAGCCATTTCTCCTTCTGGTGGCTCTGACCCCTCTGGGCCATGCACCACTCAGCTGAATAGCTGTGAGGTTGCCACTTGCAGGCAAAGAGGAGGTGGGTTTATTGGATCACATTTTGAATTTGGAGGACGTGTTTTCCACATTCTCTTCTTCTTAGTCAAGTTTATAGAAATTCCACCCAAACCTTGTGTAAGTGCTGTACTGAGATCAAAAGTTCACTAACAGATCCAAGGGTTTCCCTACCAACCAAAAGGGGGTGGGGGAGAGGAACAAATACTTGCATGGAGCAAATTAGCCAATGCGTTTGCCTAAGCTTGCTCATATTCCTCCTGGGACCTATGAAGACTGATCTCTGAATGGGGCTGGCATATACATACAATCACAGCTTAGATCCTGTGGAATGCCTTCAACTATAACAAAAATTCTTTTGACATTCTTTCTCAGAGCTATGGAGAGGACCAGAAATAAAATTCCCATTACTGTACGTTTCAAATGGAGAGAAAGGAGAGGTTGTGTTGGAGGGCGGGGGAGGGAAAGCAAAATTTCACTTTGCTTTGTCCCATATCTAAGCAAACTAGTTTGACCCTGCCAGTTGCTTTTATCATCTCAAGTTGAAGGTTAACAGAATGTAAATCAATGCAGGAAAACTAGCTGTAGCTGAACTGATTCATATGTTATTTTTATTGGTGTAGTTACAAGCTGTGATGTTTCACACCTTGAAGAAGAATAGGAGGTGGGATGAGGGAAGAGGTATCATCTTTTGGTCACTGGTGGGTGGCATTTTGGCACAAAGTGGGGTGGCTGTAAGTACCACACATGTGATGTGAAATTATGATTGTGTTTCTAAAATCTACATCCTGTAAAGGTTCACCTGAAGTCCCTCACATTACAGGATAGCATTCTTTCAAAACTAAAATATAGATTTCCTTCTAACCCCCATATGGACTGAAGAAATTGGAGAACTAGAAAAAAAAGAACAAAAGAAATCTAGATTACATTCCTTAAGAGGTATCAAACTAAAGTTCTGTTAAACTGTAACAGTAGGTTGCATAGATGTTACAATTCTAATATTCAGCTATATGTTTAGCTTCAAACAGTGGCTTTATAACATCACATGTTAATTCAAGTTCTGCATTATAGCACTCTGAATCACAGAAATTAGCTTAAAGGCAAGTTGGCTTGTAATATGAAAAAGCTTTCATTAATCCCTAATTAAATATTTCTGCACTCATAAGAAGTTAAGCAGACAAATAAGAAACATAATGAAAACAAAGATTTTCCAGGAACACAGAGATCAGTAAATGAATCTCAAGAGAATCTAGTTTCTAAGTTCACCGTTTTTTATTGTTCTAACCTTTCCTCCAGTCAGATGTTCCTGAACGTTTTGATGAACAACCCAGTTATTTTTGAATAATTTAAAAAGAAATCCGGGGATACACCAGCACAGACTGACTTTGAAAAAAAGATCCCAAATGCAGACTCCCACACACACTACTAGTTCTGCAGAACCACAACGAAGGAAAGATTCATTCAAAACAGCAGTAAGTGTCGCTGTTACCTGCCTTAGTCGGTAGCTAGATAAGCTATAACATTATTATTTAAATTAACAGAAATAAAAACAGAGGCAAAACAAAACGTAGCAGATCAGCATGCCAACCTCTCTTATCCAGTTTTTATCCTGCCTCTGCTTTCCCAGTGCAAACAAGCTATGTTATTAACATCACAAACAAAACTCCCCTCCACTGAAAGAGCCTGGGAAAAAATAACCTAACACATAAGTTATAAAGAAGACATACTTTACATTTTAACCAGGTTAGTATTCTAAATTGTTACATTACATAAAAGAAACTTATAAAAATTCTTGAATTGAATTGGCAGAATAAAGTGTCACTGGTATAAAAAGAACACACTTGTATTTTAAAAATAAAGCCATGCAGAATAGGTGACACCTTTGCAGTCTGTAGCTTCAGTCTAGTATCTTATTCACATTTTCTCCTTAAAAATATTCTAAACTGGAAAGTAAGTGAATAATGCTGGGGTTCATACTGCAGCCTTTATTACCTGGTAAAGCAGTTCATGGTTGCTTTCTTCTGTCACTCATGCTGTTACAAAAAGTTGGCAGACATAAGGGTGATAGCCATGCAGTGATGCCCAGGCTATGGAAACAATTAAAGTAGTTTACCTGTGTTTCCACAGAATTAAGATATCGGACACCACAATATTAATTGAATTGAAACCAGCTGATGGTATGCATTGTCAGAGCTGGTTCTCCAAAAATGGGGGTTAACTGAAAATATTGTTTTCCACAGATACTGTCATTTTTTCCCCATTTTTTAAAAGGGAAATTTTAAAACAAAATATAAATGTTAATTTCATTTTAAATTTCAATTTAAATTTTGCTTAGTTTTGGTTTGGTTTTAGAAAACTGATTTTTAAAAAAATCATATTTTCCTGCGTATTCTCTATTTTTCTTTTTGTTAATGAATGTAATATAATGAAAGTTCTTTAGCTTTATTTTTTTGTTTTTCCTCTCTAATTTTTCTAAATTTCTCCAGCTTTGGAATAGTTGCAGAGTAGCAAAGAAAAATAAAACTTTGCCACTCTAACTTTTCAAAGGTTGGAGAAAGTGCAGCATTAGAAAGGAAAAAAAGTGGGAGGTGGAAGAAACAATGAAAATGAAATGAAGACATCATTCATTTTATTTCACATACTGGCAAAAAGGGGGAAGGGGAAAACAAAAATCCACAATATACACATTCTAAAAACTATTTTTTTAAATTAATTAGAAAAATGGGGGGAGTTCCATTTAGAATCCAGTGAAATGGATACGACATCAGCAATTTTGGTGACTATTTTTATCCATTTTTACCAGCTATAGCATAGACCCATGAAGCTCATGTCAGTATATTCCAGATAAAAATGGCAGAATGCTAATATATATATTTCAATCTTAAAAAAAAATCCTAGTAGTTGGCACACAAGCCACTTTTTATTATGAAATGGTGAAAATATGCATTTGTGAAGTAACATCTGGATGGATCATTTGATTATGCTTTCCTTTCACTTTGCAATGTATCTTCAAGAAACTACACTTTGTGCTGAGAGGAAGCAAGCAACACACAACAGAAGACCAAACAAACAGTTCCTTTAAAAGGGATATGTTTATTTCCACATCACTGCCCCAATCCATGATACTCTGAATACTCAGAGTACACAGGATTCATTCATACGTTTTCTTTACATAAATACTGTCTCACACATGCACACTTTTGTAATGTGCACCTCTCTCTGACCTTAATACTCTCTTAATTAAATTCTGAATCTGATTACTCAAAATTATTGCATCACCATTGCCAGATTCAAGCTCTGTATAATTTCACACACAGTTAAATCCCAGAAATAGCCAGTAGGTGGCTCTACACTACAATTCCCCCCCCTCCATTTAATAAAGCTCACAGAACTCCCCATGTTTAAAAGTTCTGCTTATATTAACATATGAGAAACTTAACTAAATTGAGATTAAACTCTATGTCTAATCATTACGACTTGTTAAATTCAATTTAACAGGGAAAGCTAAAGTTGGATGACCATACTGATTAGCCTGGGTAGGAAGAGGTTCTTTCAGAGAATTTTAGACTTTAACTGGAAAACGTGTGTCACGTGAGTTTATCCTCCAGTGTTTATTTAGAATTGTTCCCTGCACCTCTAGTACTTTTTCCAGTACAGTTTTAATATGTACTGGAGCTTTCATGCACACAACCCACCCTCTTGACAACAAAACATAGCGCCAAATTGAAAGTATGGACTAAGCTCCGCAAACTTAAGTATGTTCCAAGGCACCACACCTGGATCAAGCCATTCCACTGCCCAGTCTCTTTAAGGAACAAGGTGCTAGGTTGCAGACCACCATCCCAGGACGTAGTAGCCCAACAACTGTGACTGGTGACGCTTGAAAGTGCTGCTTGAGTACACACCTCAACATACCCGATAAGGTTCCAGAAGCACAGTGGTAGCTACCGCTGAAGTCTTTAGAAATGGCTTATCAAGCAACTCGCATTTCACTGCTATTCCCTATGGGAGATGTATGGGTAGTATACTGCTCAGTTTTCTGATCAGTAAATCTGATCAGTTTTCTATGGCCTAACAGAATATTATTCCAATAAACCTGCACTGCTCCTTATATTTCTAAAGTAACTAGAGATGAGCTTGAATTGTAACTTCAGGAAGGTGTAAGTTAAAATACATCACCACTTACTTTAACTCAAAAGTTCTTAAGAGTCCCGAGGTGCAAGTAGCATCAAATTAGACTCATAAGGTATATTTACATTAGGGGCATTTTTGCTAATTTTTCCTATTTTTGCTACTACCAGTTGTAGTAACAGCAGCCACTAGCGTACACACAAAGCTAAGATGGCCACTGCTGTTTTAAGCACTACGTTGTGTTGACCTATTCTGAGCAGAGTTAAGTGCCAACATACTTTAAGGTTTCAGAGTAACAGCCGTGTTAGTCTGTATTCTCAAAAAAGAAAAGGAGTACTTGTGGCACCTTAGAGACTAACCAATTTATCTGAGCATAAGCTTCGTGAGCTACAGCTCACTTCCCCCCACCCCGTTCCTCAGACATTCTTGTTAAACCCTGGATTTATGCTGGAAATGGCCCACCTTGATTATCATACACATTGTAAGGAGAGTGATCACTTTAGATAAGCTATTACCAGCAGGAGAGTGGGGTGGGGAGAGAGAAAACCTTTTGTAGTGGTAAACACCCATTTTTTCATGGTTTGTATGTATAAGAACATCTTCTGTATTTTCCACAGTATGCATCCGATGAAGTGAGCTGTAGCTCACGAAAGCTCATGCTCAAATAAATTGGTTAGTCTCTAAGGTGCCACAAGTCCTCCTTAACATACTTTAAACATCACATCTGCCTGAAGCCCTGTCTACACCGACTGAAAAAGTGTTAGCAACAGTGGGACATTTTAGCAAAAACGTCTTAGGAGAGACACAACCTTACATTTCCCCTTCCTCCAATCAATAAGTGGGTGTAGGTGGCTCCAAGGGAGACAAAGTAAAACTAAAGGATACAAGTTATTCCCAGAATGGTGCCTAGAAGCAAATTTTTCCATTCTGGTTTCATTACAGTAACAATCTTCTCACTCTGACTAAACTATGCAGTGTGTTTGTTCCTTAAACAAGACGTCCAATTATAAATAGAGCAATAGGAGGAGGAAAAGTGTGTGTAAGTGGTTCCACTCGCTGCTGTAGCCCCCCCTTGGCATCAGGTCGTGGTGTTACAGGGGTTCTCATCTCCAATGCCCACTCTAGCATCTAGTTTCTAACGTCCATTTCTTTGGCCTGCGATGGGCTCTTTGTTTATGACTTTCGCAGCCCAGCCCCCAGGGCCAGGTCATGTTTAAGCTCAGCCCTCTTTCGGGGTAAAAAAAGTTCTACTAAAGAAACCAAATAAGAGTCAAAACAGAAGACCCTTCTGCATACGTTACAGTTCCCTGCTCTACAGCCCTGCTCCCAGGCACTGCAGAGGTCTCTTCTTTGCCCCTTAGGGCTGACATGGCCTCCAAGGGCATTTTCCCTGTAGGCCCTTCTTAGCAGGGTTCCCCACTGTCTTCCCTCCCAGGCAGCTTCTCTCAGGGACCTCCCCTGCTTCTTAGGGTGCATCTTCACTGCAAAACAAACACTTGCAGAGGCAGCGATTCTGAGGGCCCGCATCTAAGGCTCAGGGTGGCGCTACAGCACTAACAGTAGCAGGGCAGACATTACTGCGCAGACTCCATCTACGGTTGCCAACTTTCTACTCGCACAAAACCAAACACCCTTGCCCTGCCTCCAAGGCCCCTCCCCACCCCACCTCCCACTCATTCCATCCCTCCCTCCCTCCGACGCTCCGACCCTCACTCACTCTCAACGGGCTGGCTCAGGGAGTTGGGGTGCGGGAGGGGGTGAGGGCTCTGGCTGGGGGTGTAGGCTGCGGGGAGGGGCCAGATATGAGGAGTTCAGGGTGCAGGAGGGGACTCCGGACTGAGGCTGTGGGTTGGGATGCAGGAGGGGAGGAGGGCTCTGGCTGGGGTGGGGCCAAGGATGAGGCGTTTGGGGTGCAGGAAGGGGATCAGGGCTGGGGCAGTGGCTTGGGGTGCAGGAAGGGGTCAGGAGTGCAGGCTCCGGGCGGCGCTTACCTCAGGCAGCTCCCGGAAGCAGCAGCATGTCCCCCTTCTGGCTCCTATGCAGAGGTATGGCCAGGCAGCTCTGCACGCCACCCCATCCACAGGCGCCGCCCCCATAGCTTCCATTGGCTGCGGTTCCCAGCCAATGGGAGCTGCGGAGGGAGTTGCGCATGGAGCCCCCCTAGTCGCCCCAGCACCTAGGAGCCGGAGGGGGTACATGCCACTGCTTCCGGGAGCCGCAGGGAGCCTGCCTTAGCCCTGCTGCACTGCTGACGGAACTTTTAACAGCCCGATCAGCAGTGCTGACAGAAGCAACCATGGTCTCTTTTCGACCACGTGTTCTGGTCGAAAACCGGACACCTAGCAACCCTAGCTCCATCAAGAAGTGGGGGGCCTCCTAGCCTGAGCTCAAGCCTGAGCAGGAACATCTAGATGACTATTTTTAGTACCATAAGCATGAGTCTGAGTCTGTAGACTGGGGCTCTGAGACTTGCTTCTGCAATGTTTTTTTCCCTTCCAAGCACTGTAGGCATATCCTTACAGACCCTAATCACAGGGTGTGCACAGGAACCCACTCTGCTTTCTATAGTTTTCTCCACCCTGCCTCCATTCGGCCGTCCTCAGGGACAGAGATCTCCCTTTGCTCCTCTCTCCTGGGTCTTCTCTTCCCGAGTTCTCGCTCATTGTCTAGTCCTCCCTGACCCTTTCATAGCTGGCATCACTGAATTTAGTCACCTGATCAGGATCAGCTGGGGGATAACTACTTGATCACAGGCAAAGCTGAACCCAACACCTCTTAAAGCCAGCCATCCTATGACAGTGTTACTGAATGTGGTGGAGTTTTTGTCAACACTGCTGAAATTCTAGCAAGTGTGAGACAAAGCTGTCCAAACTGTTGGGTTTGGGGGTTTTACAGGGCTATAGGCCTGCCATTTGGCTACTAGTTGTTTATTTATGTCTGGACATCAAACACTTTTGACAAGAAGGCTGAAATCTAGGTAGAGTGCAGAAAAGAGCATGATAATCAGCTTTATTGTTTCACCTCTCCCGCTGGTATTTCTGTTCCCCCAGGTCAAAAACGTAGTCAAGTAAATTTGAAACAAACCAAACATCCTATTGATATAAATCAAGTTGAGTTAAATTAAATCAATCTAATAAAAACGATGGAGTACGAGTGCTCTGTTTATCAATGAGGGATAAGCATGCTTCCAAAGAAATATATTGCAAGTTATTTTATTCCTTAATGGCTCATCATCATACAGATTTGGTCACCTATAAAACGTTACATATTGATGAAACTTTTATCGTTAACCAAGCTAAGACAGCACTATGCATTTGCATCTGGTCTTCAAGTCTGTCATTAAACCAGACATCAACTTTCAAAATATCTGACTATTTTCCTATATGGATCTATCTTCCTTCCCCATAACAAGTACCTCCATTAGGTATTCACCTGATAACTGTTAAATGGGTAAAGACTGAAGTGGATCTTTAGAGACCTGTATGATGTCCCTTAGGTTTGGTTAAGAGTTTGGCACAGTGCCACTTAATGCAAACACTTGCAATAGGCAACCAGGGACAACTGAAAATAATGCACGCTGACAGTCAAGGTATTACGACCATAAATCCCTTAATGGCACTGAGGGGGCATGAAGGAAAACGAAACCCATTCCTTGTGTGGTACAATATCATTTCTCCATTATTACACAATACCTCTTTTTTTTTGTATTAAAAGCAAACCTGAACAAAGGAAGCGGCTTATCCTTTCTCAGATGGATGAAGTATCTGGCTTTTAGATCAGACAAGTTCAGGACCTATTGTGTCAGTGCAGAAAAGGGAAGTGACCTGATTTATCATATCTTTGAGATGCTAATGTTCTTACACTGCCTGAGAAAGTGCAGAGAAAAGTCTTTCTAGTATAGAGGAGTAAAAGGGATGTCTGATGGACACACTGCATGTTGCTATAAGTTATAAAATGGCATTTCCTCCAAGTGCCCAGAGTCACTTACATAAGAGGTAAGTCAAGCTAGACCAGGTATCACGGTATCCCTGGGCGATGATCTGGAACTACTCCATACGAAGCCAGTCAGCACTCTGTGGGAGCCTCCTCTCTGTGAGCATACTATCACCACGGCAAGAAGCTTACACAGCTTTGACCTTCCTGGGTCTGACCTCAGAGCATTCAGCATCCCCTTCCACACCGTGTGCTTCCCACAGTGAGTCCGCACAGGCCGGGCTCCTGGGGAAGCCAGAGGGCCCTGCACCCCAACTCCGCAGTCAGATGTGACTCTCAGCCAGCCAGGAAAACAGAAGGTTTATTAGACAACAGGAACACGGTCTAAAACAGAGCTTGTAGGTACACAGAACAGGACCCCTCAGTCAGGTCCATCTTGGGGGGCAGGGAGGCCAGAGGTCCATCTGGCCCTCCCTCCATTTCCCCAGCCAGCTCCAAACTGAAAACTCTCCAGCCCCAGGAGGTCACCTGATCTCTTTGTTCTCCGACATCTTCAGTCGGCACCTTTGCAGGGGAGAGGCCCAGGCCATCAGTTGCCAGAAGACAGGGTGTTGGCCATTCTCTGTGTAGACGCCATTACACTGGCCCTCTCGGGCTCTGCAACAATTACACACCCTTATCCCCCCACCTAGATACTTAAGAAATGCAGAGGGGAAACAGGCACCCACACAGTATTCAGAGAAAGCATAAAGAACATTCCCACTTCGTCACACCAGGCAAACTTTTTGGCCTGAGGGCCACATCAGGTGTCCGAAATTGTATGGAGGGTCGGTTAGGGGAGGCTGTGCCTCCCCAAACAGCCAGGCTTGGCCTAGCCCCCGCCCCTATCTGACCCCCGCTGCTTCTCACCGCCTCACAGCCCTCCTGCCCCATCCACCGCTCCCTGTCCCCTAACTGGCCCTGGAACCCACACTCCTGACTGCCCCCCCCCGCCACCCCATCCAACCCCTCCTCTCCTTCCTGACTGCCCCCCGGGACCTCTGCCCCATCCCATCACCCCTTCTCCCTGCTCCTCCCCGGAACCCCTGCCCCCATTCAACCCCCGGTTCCCTGCCTTCTGAGTGCCCCGACCCCTGACCACCACCCTGAACTCCCCTACCGTCTATCCAACCCCCACTGCTCCCTTACTGCTGCCTGGAGCACCGGTGGCTGGCAGTGCTATAGCCACACTGCCCAGAGCACCATGACAGGCAGCCATGCCACCCGGCTGGAGCCAGCCATGCCACCACACAGCACAGAGCACCAGGTCAGGCCGTGGCTCTGCAGCTGTGCTGCCCGGCAAGAGCTCGCAGCCCCACCACCCAGAGCATTGCATCAGCGGCGGCATGAGCCAAGGCTGCGGGGGAGGGGCCGGGGGCTAGCCTCCCTGGCCAGGAGCTCAGGGGCCTGGCAGGAGGGTCCCATGGGCCAGATGTGGTCCGCGGGCCATAGTTTGCCCACTTCTGAGCTAGACAAACCTTTCCATCTATTTATTAATGATTCTGCAGTCACATTTCAAGGCAAGTGAAGCAACAGCAATATTGAGCAGAGGAAGTTATTCTATATCCAAAGACATGTAAATTAATGCAAACTTAAAGTAAAATTAGAGCTAGACTCTTGGGCCCTCTTCAGCTCTTAAAGTAAGTAAATAGAACTAGTCAAGTTCAAGAAAAGGCACAAACCAAGAAACAACAGAAATGTAGGCTTTATGCAGTCTGGGGACATAGCCAATGGAGTAGTTACACTGATGTAATTTACCACAACCTAAGTTGTATTGCTACAAGCTGTAGTTTATGGCAGTGCAGCTACATCAGCATAGCTATGCTAGAGATTAAAAACCCCAGTATGGATAAGGCCCTGAGTCACAAAAATACTTACATCAAACATTTGCTGTACCCTCTTCCCCACACCACTACCTTAAGAAGAATGGTAAATAGACACCAAAGGAGCACCCGAGATGGTTAAAGGAGAACCCAAAGGATCATGTCCCAAAAATGAAGAGGGCATGATTTCAAGGAGGAGGATGTGACTGACCATAAGTAGCAGCAGATAAAGTTTAAAAAAAAAGAAAACGCTTAAGTGATCCTATTGATTTTCAATGGGAATTGTTCTTCTAAGTCACTTAGAGGCTTTTGAAAATCCCATTCAAAGGACAAAGGAGTAGGCTGGTGGATTTTTGTCTGGAAGAAAGCAGAGACCTTGGTGAGAGCAGCTTCAACTGAGTAAAGAAGGTGTGTAATAAGTTTGACTGGAGGGGATTCACATGATGTTGATGAAGAGGAACTGAAGACAATGCTCTTGATGCATTTGAAGCAAATTAACTGAAGTTTGTCTAATTTCCAAAAATCACTCTGTTTGGAAAGAAAGTTTAACAAAGTTTTCAAACAAGCTCTGAAAAATGAGTTTAAGTGGAATTTAACATGTTTGTTAGAACAAAGAGTGCTTGGTAGTTTAAGCCCTAGAAGTCAGGAATTTTAATTTTAAAAATTAAATCTCATACAATTAGGAATCTTTTCATTTTTACTTTAGTTGGCAGGCTTTGGCTGGCTGTTTCTGTTAGTTCAAGGACATTCCCCTGCAGGGTTTGCAGCCCCAACACTGCAGTTTATAGCTAGTTCCTGATAACTTTTTATGCGTGTACTTTGTATTCCTTTTAGCGGGTTCCTACTATTCCCTTCTCACATTTTGCCATGTGAATGAAAATGCATAGAAATGTATTTTCTTTAGAGAAAAGGCCCGTATAAATGAATAGGAATGCAAATACTATATTGCATTTTCATATAATTTTCTACAGAAATGAAGTCATTTCTGTACATTTTTAAAGAATCTACATAATTTGTTTCTACTGTATTAGGGCATTTCAGAAAAATATAGAAAGGACATTAATTTCTCTTAAATTCAATAAGACTTTTCCATAGCATAATGCATAAAGTGAGCATTAATTTATATACTAACATACACTTCTGTGATCATGAAGTAAAAGGAAGGAAATCAAAAGTTAACTGTAGTTTTATGTATGGTCTCATGTTCTGTATCTGTGGGAATAGCTTGGTCTGTTTCTGGGCCTGTGATTGCTCGGTCAAATCAATCAAAGAAACTATAAAGATATAAGAGTCAAGCAGCACCAACTGGGGACTTTTTAAGGACTCTTGCCAGACATAACAAGAGTAAATATGAAATGGCTTCATATTCCAAGAATGAATTAATGTTGGGGTTGTGACCGGTAAACACAAAATAGCTAAACAGCCCCTGACTTACTGACTCTGCAGATTATGGAGCCCATATTCTCACTGGAAGGCTTCTTTTATTGATGGTATCACATGCCTTGCTGTCTGGGAGAGGTTTCCCTCTCCCAGGCACCCTGTAATGAATTCTCACATAAGCAAAACAGTGGTAAATCATCAGCATAATCCGGGAATTATTTATTTTTGCAATGTTAGCAAGATTCCATTTTTTTAATCTGCTTCTCATTTTCTCTACATGTGCTATAGCTATCCTATTACTTTAATGTAACCTTGGCTTCAACTCTGTTACCAGTATGAGAAAAAAGTTTGGAAAATTATGTAAGTTCAGGAAGAGTAAACTGAATTCACCTAAAATATTTACCTAGGGCTTCACAAAAAGCCACATTGTATTTCTTTCCAATTGGAGCTGCACGGACTGTTGGAAACATCTCTGTTTCTTTTTTGTATAAGTAGCTTGGCTTCTCACCTTATTCCAGTTAATGGGTGTGTTACCTTTCAACTATCCTAATCTGAGATGACCTTCATTTTAGGCACACATTTTTATTTGGTTCCATACAAATCCAGTTTTCTCACATGGTTGTTATTGTAAATTATTGACAACAGAAGTCGGATCAAGTAATTGAGGTTAGGAAATGCTGTTTATGCTGAAGAAACAACATTTTGGTAAGCTTCACTGGAGTTTTCTTCTTATGTATACTTTAATTTTAAGTCTTTGTCCCAAATAACTTGAGTTGGGTTGAGACATGAGAAAATACTTATAAAAATGAACAAAAGAATGATTTATACGAAAATGCAGGAGCTAATAAAGATGATATTGGTTTCCCTTACTGATTAAGAAAATAAAAGGGATGAAGAGGACATAAATCAGTAAAATGTCACTGTAAAACAGCCTGGTACACATATATCAACAGGATTATTCATCTTTCCACCACTCTGTAAGAGAATAAATCATCCTTATTTGGTACCACACTGCCACAATCTAGAAAGCACATTTCTCCTTTTTAAGAAGATCCGAACTACTACCCATTTAGCTACACAAATCCTTATTGAAGTTCTTAAAAGGAAATAAAAGTTATGTAACAATTTTCATCACTTTGCATCAGAAAACTATGATTTTTTTGCTCCTGCCTCCAATTTTCTCTAAGTGAATCCCATCTAAAATCCAGTCATAAATGCCACATTGTATTACTTCATGAACTACCCCATGCAACTTTACAATGGTTTGTAATAAAATATGCTGAGGAGCTCAGTGAATAGGTGCTAATATGGAAGAGCATAATTCCTCGGATTGGGCAGAGAATTGTCATTGCTGCTATATCGAGAAATGTAGGATAGATATCTTATTTCCTTTACATTAAATGAAGGCATGGCCTTTCAGCCACTTACTCCCCCTTACAAGGGCGCATTCCTGGAAAAAGCATTTATTTTTCATGGAAATTGTATAAGTGTTTATAAATCAATGTGTGAGGGGCATCATTTTCTGAGACGCTTGGTATCCTTAGCTCCCATTCTCTTCAATGGGAACTACAGATTATTCAGCATCTCTTGTGGGGCAAGAAATCAGAGCATAGGTGCTTAAGTTTTGTATGAGAACTTTGTGTCCAACTGACACGTGCTATGGATATATATGGTAGCACAAGACTGAAGACTAACTGAAAATGAGTGAGCCCCCACAAAACCCCAGGCCACTATCTGGCTTGACATAGCTTCCTATGTGTATCACCTCTGGGATTATGGGTAACAGAGGACACCACCAGACCTGTAGCTGTGTCAAAGCCCGCTACACAAAGGAACTTTTTGAAAGAGGGTTTCAACGTAACGGGACTGATGTCTCCTTACTAAAACTCAGTGGGGGTGTTTTGGTTGGCTAGCTCCCAGTACTAAAAGAAAGGGGAAGGGCCGATGGGAAATCAGGACCCTGAGACTAACAGACCCCAAGAACAATGGGGAGAGGCCAGTGCTCCAGGTTAGCCTGATTGACAGGGCAGGCAAGCTAATCAGGGAGTCAGGAGGCCAGGGGGCTCCTGTCCTCTGTGTGTGAGCTGGAATTCAGAGTGAGGCCAAGCTAAGGAAAAAGCAGGGACCTAAGTTGGGCTGGGGAGTAGAGCCGTGCCAGCCAGAATGGCCAGAAAAGCAGCCCAGGAAGCAGGTCAGTGCTGGGAGAGCTATAGAAGCAGCCCAGGAAGCAGGTCAGTGTTGGGAGCAGAGTCACAGAAGCAGCCCACAGACAGACCTGTGCTGGGAGGAGAGCTGCAGCAACAGAGCCAGAGATGCAGCCCAAGGAGCTGGAGGCAGAGCAGAAGCAGTGCTGGGGAAGAGTGGAGCTGAGGCTGGAGCAGTCCAGAGCCGGGTGTGGTGAGCAGCTGGGGAGAGCAAGGGGGACCCTGGGCAGCGGGCCCAGCACAGGGAAACGCTGCCAGTCAAGAGGCCTTGCAGGCCAGACTTGGAGGGGAATCAAAGCCCCGACGAGGCGGGGGTGATGCTGCGAAGAAGGGTCCTACCACCCAGAGCCTGAAAGCGTGTGACGACCGTCAGAGCAAGTGTCTGACCTGCAGCATCCCTGCAGCACAGCCAGGAGTGGAGAAGGAGGCCTGGGACTTGTGAGGAACAGACTGAACTTCCCTTACATTCCAGAGACGCTGGTTGTGATGTCCCCATGCCACAGAGCGGGGTGATGTGTTTTCCTTTAACCTTTCCCATTTTTTCCTTATTTTTTAAAAATTGATTGCGGTCTAATAAATTGTATTTGCTTTGAACTCTCTGTAATGATCAGTGGGTCAGGGAAGCATCCAGTGCAGAGAGAGCACCCCGGAGTGGGGATGCCCTAGTCCTTGCCTTAAGTGACCACGACAAGGTTGGGGGGGAGCAAACTCCCCAAGAATCCTGAGCCCAGCCTTGTTAGGGTTATGGGGCTCTGCCACACAGGAGAGTTGGAGGGGAACCCTTGAGGTCAGGCAGGTCTCTGGGTAAAGGAGCGAGGACTCAGATCCTTTCACTAGCCCATTTCACTGGGGTAATGTATAAGCCAGGAAACTGCCCCACAATAGCGGGACGATTCCCCCACTTACATAGGGTTTTACATTTTTTCAAATTATGAATATTAGAGTGTCAGGTTAACATAGATCTTTTGACATATTCATGTGAGACAAAACACTCGACAGAAATGGCTAAAAAGCCTCTCCTGTAAGTTACACATTCCTATATTTAGTCAAGGTCCATCCTTTCTCTTTTTTGAGAAAGACAAACCAATTCTATACGCAAGACTGGGGATATGTCTTGTATCAAATAAAATGGGTTCCACATCTCTCAACTGCTGCTGGAGTTATCTACATTAAGTATGAAGTCCCCACCTATCAAAAGGTAGAAGTCCTATCAAGTGCATTTGTAACAAGAAAATCAAGATAGTGTAGTGATTAGAGGTGACAAAATTCTGTTTCGATACAATTTTATGTAATTTTACAATTTGTGGTTCATCTGTTTTCACCTTTTCCAAATTGCATGGTTCAAATTTTAGAAATAGCCGAATTTCTGATATAACAAAATTGATAAATTTAGATTCACACAAGTTTGGCTATTTTGGATAAACTTTCATGAATTTATGTTTTTGTTTTGTTCTTCTAGCTGCATAGATTAAATCAGAGTCCATTGCATCTCAGCTATAATTATATATCACAATTACAATTCTTGAGTTGTAAAATCTTTTACTATTTTTCCATCGGCGTTACTCCCTAGCCATTTACAATGCTGTGTAATAGCTATCTTAACCAAAGAGATTTGATAAATTGTGTGTTCATACTGTTCTTGGTACAGAGACCCAATAATAATATGGATCAATTTCATCACCACATAACATTTCTTAATTATTTTAGTTTCAGGAAGTGGCATTACTGATTTTAAAAAATGTAACACAGTACAAGAGTAAAAGTCAGATAACAATGAGTATGTTTAGACTGGAGTTAAACTAAAGCAAGCTGAGTTTCAGATATCACAACCATAAAGAAGTGTAACAATCCATCAGCTATACCAAATATGCAAATATAGTTTTTAAGTCAAGACCATTGCTACCATAGTTAATCAAAACTTTTAAGCAAAACAGCACTGTTTTTACAAAATATTGTTTATCGAGAAGCCTCAAGCTATGTTATAAAAAACCATGCACGTCATACAGTTGCAAAATTAAAGCACAGGGAAAAATATAGTTTTTCACTTGAGACCACTTGGAACTTTGCCAAACGCTAAGTTACAACATGAAGTAATTAGAACCAGTTATTATTAGGACACAAAGACACTACCCGAAGTAGCCTTCTCATTTTGGGTTCAGGAAGTTTCTTGATAAACTGATAAATTCATTGCATCAGAAACTGAAGAATAATCTGAATTCTTTGGGGTCCCCCTCACTGCTATTTCCAAATTCTCTGCACAGACCTATACGTGTTACAGCCATGAAATACTACACGTTAAGTCCAGAAACCAGGAACTGTGTACACAATACTATGTTATGGGTTTATAGTATCATTCTGACATCACTAGGTCTTTTGATGGAGAAAAAATAAGCACAAATTACCATGTGTGTGTATCTGAGGCTGCAAGTTCCCAAATTTTGGCCATTAGCAAGCATTTTTTTTATTTGAAAGCAGAGAGTGTCTGTCAAGTTCTGATTTTTTCTATATGAAAATGATGAATTCATATAATAATTTAATGGGTAATTGTTATTTCAGGTATAAACCTAAAATGATCATCAAGGTCTTTGACAAGCTACAAATACACTGATTATTATTAAGTTGTTAAAAATAATAGAGAGTTTTAAAGTTCTCAATTATCAGCATGCTGCAAAGCCAGCTCATTTTTCTTCTTTCTAGAAAGCATTAGAAGTATTTGGTTTCCCATACCATTCCCATTGCAAAACCAGCTATTTTCCCTTGATAGTGCCAGATTCAACATTCCTTGAAGCCTTTGAATACTGATTCACCTCTACTTCTTATCCCACACAGAAAAAATGAAATTTATATTAACAGTAAGCAAGGCAATCAGTATATCGGATAAAATTGTCTGAGTGAAGGATAAAAGAAGAGAGCGCCACTATTTACAGGGACCCTAATTACATTAATGTAATATTAAAAACTGAACTTAAAGATTTTACAAAGCCTGGGAAACTACACTACAAGAAACTGCTCCCTCGCTCATCCAGAGATCCTGATTTCTAGATGGACTACTGAAATGCCAGAAATAATTTTAATCTCCATTATTTATCTGAGATGAAGATAATGACCTATTAGTTCTGATATAGCCAGATGAGTAAGGCCTCCAAAATCCATGAGATTGGATTAAAAACCACTACATTTTTTATAAAAATTATACTTTTGGGGTTCTTTTGCCTCTGGTGCTAGAATATTTAGGATTCATGTTTACAAGCTTCGATCCACAGCCATAAAAGCTGGAAGCTTCCCTTTTTTTTTAAATGAAAACTGAGTTTCTCAATTAATAATCTGATTCCAATTTAGTGGAACTTTAAACGAAACAATAATTATTGTCAGACTTGTTAAAATCACAATAGACGGCTCTGTGTAATTCTAAACCTGCCTTTTCCCATTGTATTTATTTCAGTGTCAATTTTGGCGAAGATAGAACGTATCACGACAACTCTTTCCACACCATGAAGGACTTAAGAGACGCTGTAGTTCTTTGGAACTGTAACAGGGACCACCACTGCCTTCTTGGGGTGGCCTAGGCTCTTCCAATGTCCACAGTCAGTATTAGAGATTAACACATTTGTTGTCTCCTTGCTGAATCGTCTTATTCCTCATATGACCAAAGGGTTTGATCTCTGAAATCAAGTGAGTAACTGCCAAAGACATAGGATTTTGGGAAACCTGCCAAATCTGCTATTGTTATGGGGATCTCCCTCATTCTCAGGAGCATGCCAATCTTTCCAATTTACCTATCAAATTTCTTCTTTTACAGGAAATACATAAAGCCACTTGCCATGCTCATTCTACACACAGCACTCATTTGCAACAGTGGGAGTTGTACAAATGCATCAATGTCAATATACAATACTGAAATTATAAGGATGTTGGGAAGGGTGTAGAGACTATGTCTACTAGCTTTACAATTCCCAATACACAAGCTTGTTACAATTAAAGAAATGGAGGGAAAAGCTTCATAAAAGAAGAGAGTTATTCTGAGCACCAAAATGGTGAGACATTACATGCTGTTAATATCACAAGAATATGCAACCCTCACAAGAGATGAGGAAACTATTACTCCAGTTGCATACAACTAAATTGCTCCTGCATCCCAATATCAGTTGTAAACTGAAGCGATAAAAGAGAAAATTGCACATGAGATGAATAGCCTGATCCAATCTTACTGAATACCTGTATTTTTGGTAAGCTTGTAGCTAGGAAAGTTGAGGTACATCAATTTTGTGGAAATAATCTGTAATAATGTGATTAACCAGTTTGCACCCTTGGCTCAGACATTGACACTTATGTCATTACCCGGTATCTGTAGCATAGCTGCTGTTTTCCTAGTCTAAATTACTGAATAGTCTGGACTGGCTGATTGCAACAGAAAATGAACATTCCCTTCTTTTTACCAAAGTGAGTGACCTACACAGGAAGTGACCCAGGAAGGAAAGGTGCCCTAGGTCAAAGCAGGAAGGCTTGCAAGAAAGAGAGCTACTTCAAAGAGGCCCTTGCCTGCCACCCTGTATAAGGTAGCAATTAGCTTTAGGAGAAATGTGTTCATTTGTGGACATACACTTAGGAACTGTATACAGTGGCAAGTTTGTGCGCAGTAAAGCAGCTTTGAGCGCTGTAACTCCCGAGGTGTACACACTGCCAAGCCACTTAGGGCGCAGATGCAGCGCTCTTAAAAAACACACACACACACAGACCCCAGTGAGAGGCATAGAGTTTTCTATGCTGGGGCTACAGCGCTGTGATGCCAGTGTAGATACCATGGTGATTAGAAAGCTGTGATTGGCCCCCGGGAGGTGTCCCACAATGCCTGTTCTCACCTCTCTGGCCATCGGTTTGAACTCTACTGCCCTGCCCTCAGGTGACCAACGGTCAGCCCCCCCATACATTCCTTTACAAGTTTGAAAGTCCCCTTCCTGTTTGCTCGGTGATGTGTGCAGTGGTCTCAGCGCATCTTTCCAGGTGGCCATGCCTGCTCCACGCACCAGGCCATCCCCGACTTGGGGCAATACCGAGCTGCTGGACCTCATCGGCATTTGGGGAGAGGAGGCAGTGCAGTCACAGCTGCGCTCCAGCAGTCGGAATTATGATACCTACGGACAGATTTCTAGATGCATGATAGAAAAGGGCCATGACTGGGACACACTGCAGTGCAGGGTCAAAGTGAAGGAGCTGCGGAATGCCTACTACAAGACATGGGAGGCAAACCACCACTCCGGTGCTACGCCCATGAGTTGCCTGTTCTACAAAGAGCTGGATGCACTACTCAGTGGTAACCCCACCTCCACTCCCCTGTGGATACTTCGCATGCCAGTCGAGAGTGGACTGAGCCAGGAGGAGGCAATCTTGGATGAAGAGGGGGAGGGGGAACCAGGGGCAGAGGATGCCTTGGAGGCCAGAGATGCATGCAGTCAGGAGCTCTTTTCTACCCCGGAGGAGCCTATCCAGTCACAGCAGTCGGATCTTGGCGAAGCGCAAACAGGAGAGGAGGCCCTAGGTAAGTGGATCTGATTTTGGGAATTGCTGAAGCGAGTTGTTGGGGGCAGGAGGGTTGCAGAAAGCAGGGTTGTCTTCCAACTCATGCCTAGTTTGAGCGGCAGAACAGGCTGTTGATACACTCCCTCACTTCACAAGAGTCTCCCTCAGAGATCTCCAGAAAACTCTTGTGGAGATACTGGGCAATCCACTGCCACAGGTTCCTCGGCACAGTTGCTTTGTTTCTTGACCAATTAACGGTAACTTTCCCGCGCCACTGTGCCATGGTGATCCACAAGCAACTGGAGAACCATTGAGAAATACCCCTTCTGATTAATGTACTCTGTGGCTAGGTGGTCTGATGCCCGAATTGGAATGTGCGTGCCATCTATCCCCCCTCTGCAGTTAGGGAAGCCCATCTGTGCAAAGCCATCCACAATCTCATGCACATTGCCCAGAGTCACGGTCTTTCGGAGCAGGATGCGATTAATGGCCCTGAACGCTTCCATCACATGACTCCAACGAGCAACCTTCCCACTCCGAACTGGTTAGCGATCCATCGGTAGCACTCTGGAGTAGCCATCTTCCACAGTGCAATCGCCACGCACTTCTCCAGTGCTCATTCTTGTGTCCTTGCGCCACAGGGCTGGGGCGAGCTCAGCCCACAGTTCTATGTATGTGGCTTTCTTCATCCAAAAGTTCTGCAGCCACTGCTTGTCATCCCAGACATGCATCACGATGTGATCCCACCACTCAGTGCTTGTTTCCCCGAGCCCAAAATCGGTATTACATTGTGGTCAGCACCTCCATGAATGCTACAAGCATTCTCATGTCATAGCTAGTATGCGTGGTGAGATCAATGTCACACTCCTCTTGCCTCTGTAGTTTAAGGAATAACTCCACTGCCACTCATGACGTGTTGGTCAGTCTGAACAGCATTCTGGTCAACAGCTCGGGATCCATTCCTGCAGCCAGAAGGAGGCAGGGCAGGGCGCGCAGTGCACAAACCATTGAAAGATGGTGGCAAATGCGGACGGAAACACAGGGATTGCTGGGATGCAAAGCAATGCATCACGGGGCATTGGGACAGGACCCAGGATGCCCCGCGACACCTTCCCACAAGTCCTAGCGGCAAAAGAGAAAGAGGTGATCTGTGGGATAGCTGCCCAGGTGCACCGATTCAAATAGGGCTGCAAGTGTGAACATGCTATTGCGCAGGCAACTGTCAGTGTGAACACTCAACAGCAGTTTTTCTTCGGCGCTCTAGGAGTGGCACTGTAACTGCCAGCGCTATAACTTTGCCAGTGTAGACGTGGCCTTAGTTTCTTCATTGTAATAGTTTTAAAGCACTAATAAATCACAAAACAAACAAGGAGTCCGGTGGCACCTTAAAGACTAACAGATTTATTTGGGCATAAGCTTTCATGGTAAAAAACCCACTTCTTCAGATGCATGCTCTGAAGAAGTGGGGTTTTTTACTCATGAAAGTTTATGCCCAAATAAATCTGTTAGTCTTTAAGGTGCCACTGGACTCGTTTTTGTGGATATAGACTAACATGGCTACCCCCTGATACTTAATAAATCACAAAACACTTGTGCGTGCACCAAAGCATATATTGCCAGATCCAATTTTGGGGGAAAGTTCTGTGCTTCCCTGAAATGGCAGAAATAGGGATTCTTCTCTTGCGAAATCACTGAATCTAACTGTTGGAAATTGCCAGTGTTTTAACACACATTAGCAACAGACAGACAGATTTGCTGCTATGTGCTGAGTGAATCATTGGTCTCGTTAATGAGATCAAGGGACCAGTGGAGGCAAGGAGAAAAAAAAGAGGAAATGTACTTTGGAACCTGTTTTTATCCCTCTGTAATTTCAGATTTTAAGTTTTTAATCTTACTGTAGATAAGACTATAGTCCAGGGTTTGACACTGACAGTGGGGTCAAGAGCCAGGATAGTACAATAGGGAAGTGAAACAAAGCACTCCCTCACAGTGGTTATTGCCCATAGAAGATCTGTCTTTAAGCTGCTAAATTAAAATTCTCTTGGTCTGACTGCCATTATCAGCAACCTATTGCCAAAGGCAAGATAATAGTGCACTAAGTGCCTGCAATTATCATTATACTGGATAAGGGGTACAGCAGAAGGGTTTAAGTTGGTGAAAAAAGAAACTTTATGTGGAAAAGGAGGCAGAAGAGAAAACGTGAATGGAGTGGAATAGACTTCTAGCAAAACATGAGCTTTCAATTCTATTGCTTGTCTCATTCTTCCCTTTTGGCATAATCCTTCTTCCTTCTGATTAACAGCTGGGGGAAGGTGGGATATGGCTTTCGTCTGAAAATTAGACCCCTACATTAGCAAGGGAGCAGATGGGCTAGGGCAGAGGTTCTCAAACTGTGATCCACGAGCTCCTTTCAGGTGGTCCATGGATAGTTCCCTCTAAAGTGCGCGCCTGGGCAGCTGCACACAAAAGAATGAAGGGCCACCCACTTAATTAGTGGAGCTGCGCAGGCCTGGCTCCACTAATTAGGTGTCTGGACCCTGGAGAAGACGCACATGTAAGGTGAGGTAGTGCCCTTGGGGGAAACAGGGGGTAGGTGGGAGGGGGCAATAGAGTGAGGAGGGGGCAATAGAGTGCAGGGCTGCGGTGACCAAAGAGGCAAATTTCCCTAGCTCCAGGGCTGCGGGTGCCAGTGAGAGACAGCCTTCCTTCCCAGCCTCAGCTCTGTGGCTGCTGTGGTGGGGGAGAGAGGGAGGCACCCCCCTCCTTCCCAGCCCCAGTTCGCGGGCTGCCATGGCAGGGGAAGAGAGAGTACATCCATCACATTAGAAAGGTAAGACTACTGATATTAAAATATGAAGTGGGTGCTTTTCTTTGTAGAACAAAAAAACC
Organism: Lepidochelys kempii; assembly: GCF_965140285.1. Classification (NCBI taxonomy): domain Eukaryota; kingdom Metazoa; phylum Chordata; order Testudines; family Cheloniidae; genus Lepidochelys; species Lepidochelys kempii. Next base: position 30,247,292 of record NC_136387.1, read on the forward strand.
CCTTTAATTATTAAGTGGGTTTTTTATATAGCGCTTTTATCCTAAGCGCTTTACAGTAGTTAGCTAACGGTACAAACAACATTTGGAAAGATCATTAAGTGGTCTGCTGAGACCCTCAGCAATTTTCAAGTGGTCCAGAAAAAAAAAAGTTTGCGAATCACTGGATTAGGGGACCCATTTCAGGCTCAGACAGAGCCTCTTTAAAAAGCTCATATGTCATACAGGGGCTGAAAAGCTGGCATAATAGCCACTCAGAGCACATCACCAGTCTGGCGTCCCCTTACTACCATACCTTGTGCAGTTCCTGATGTGGAAGAAGGGAGTATGCCAGGACAGGTATGGGAGTGGCTGGAGCTATTTGGGACCTGGCTATTCTCAGTTACAGGGCAGCCTAATGGCATCCATGGGCTTTAATTGGGGATTGGTCCTGCTTTGAGCAGGGGGTTGGACTAGATGACCTCCTGAGGTCCCTTCCAACCCTGATATTCTATGAGTAGTTACCATATATTAGATCTTCCCATTTAACTCAGTAGGAATATTCAAGGGCGTAAGTGTTCACAGGATCAGGACTTAAATATTCCACACTGTTAGTGATATTTCAGTCCCCTATCCATTATGCTGAAGTACCATACATTCCCTTCTCTCCCACCCAGTTCACAACCCATCGTTGCATTCACTGATTAAAACCGTGAAGCATTAATTTATTTTCCAAATTCAGCTTGCAGAGTCTCAAGAAGATCATGAATTTTTTCTATCAGCTGAAATGTTTTGAAGCACTTTCTGAAAAATGATATAAATTCAAAATGCATTACAAATTTGTAACTGGAACACGTTCTGTTCTTATTTATTATGTACTGCCATTTACAGATTTAAGTAGAAAACAGAACCAATTAGGAGACAAACTGCAAAATGCAAGTCCTTGTCAATTTGCTTTGTTGTATTCGAAGTTTAGGCCCTTCATAATAACATCTATGGTAGAAGACATTTATAGTTAAGGATGTCAATAGACTTTCACCATAATCTCCATGTTCAGTCATTGCTACTGTTTCCCATGTTTATTTTCCGCCGAAACTTGAGATAGATCAAGTCATCGGGTCCGCCCCTTCCCCATTATTTCAGTGAGAAAAATAAATATTCACCATTAGAAAATGAACATAATTACATTATTATTAAGTATTTATTATTGGTGAGCTCAGAGACCCCAGAAAATCAGTATGTAAACCTTAGTGTGTTAGGACCTGTACATACACAACATTTTTCTTACTAAGTAGACTATTAAATATTTCTGCTGGTATACAGAATACGTATAATGTTGGTTCATATTACAATCAGAACATGAATTCTATTGGTTATATATATTTATATTTTATTTTTTTCCCCTGCTGATAATAGCTCATCTTTGCTAATTAGCCTCTTACTCCACCTTTTCATGTTTTTTCTCTCCCTCTATATATCTATATATCTTCTTACTATATGTTCCATTCTATGCATCCGATGAAGTGGGCTGTAGCTTATGCTCCAATAAATTTGTCTAAGGTGCCACAAGTACTCCTGTTCTTTTTGTGGATACAGACTAACACGGCTGCTACTCTGAAACCATAGATTTATACTGTTGACAAGGATTTTATTTCATGTGCTAGTTATATTTGTCCCCCTCATGTATATAACATGCCTGATCCTGAAGGCACCTAAATTGCTCTAACTAAAGTATCATACAGGATTTACCTATTTTCTATTTACATCCTTCTGCAGAGGAAAGCAGCAGCAATGTTAAACTTCACTTTTTAGAAGGCAGGAGTGACAGCAACCAAGATACTTTTAAATTTTACTTGGTTATACCACAACCAAATAACAAGTAAACCCCATCCAACCTACATTTAGAAACTCGCTGGGAAACTAGGGGTATTTGAAAGTGCTACATTTAATTTGATCTTATACCAGGTCCTGTTTATGAAAGGTGCAGCAACAAAAAATTTAGGCTAATGCAGGTTCATTCTGTCCAAATAGATGGAGAAGCCAGAGACCAGAATAACCTCTTTTTACTGTTTGTGGTTCCTGGAACAACATGACTTATTGGTCTGACTACTGCTTCTTTTGTTCACCGTCTCTTTGTCTGTAGGACACCCGCTATCAGACAATAAGCTCACTTGACTGCCCAGCCCATAGTAAAGCTGAGCTGCTGACTGTGATTTATGAGGGAGCAAGCTGTGCAAAGTATTAGAGACAATGACCCTTGTGAATTGTCATTTAGACCATGGAAAAATACAATGCTAAAGAATGTATGTTAGTAGGAAATCAGCACATCTATGCACTGAAAGTTCAATTGTTGCTTTTGCCATATCTCATTATCATATTTTAAAATGTCCTTAGAGAACCAAAGACATGTAGTAGGTAAAAATTTATGCTAGCTGATTATGTAATTACCGATCTCGATACAACTGCTTTTGCAGTTATAGGAGATGTTTGCTTAGTGCACAGCAGGGAACCAGATACACAAATCTTTAATCTGGTAGGAAGCAGAAAACATCCTTCTCCTCTTTAATGAAAACAAGAATCCATGTTAAACCTATTTCATGTGGTCTGAACAGGAGACTGTCGCTGTAAAAACAACACGACAGCATCCTGTCTCATTACACTTCAGTAGCCCACCTGAGATTACAGAGACTGACTAGTCTGCTTTGAAACACCAGTGGATTTCATTTCTCTTCAAAACAAGAGTGAAAATATGGGAAGGCTCTTTTAAGAGTTGATTTCTGCAAGGTTGCTTAAAACTGCTAAGGAACAAACTGCAAGGATGCAGAGGATCAAACAAGTATGGAGAAAAATGGCAGCCACTTTCTTTATGCAAAACATGACTGCTGAACAGTAGATTGCAATTCCAAATAACTGCCTTTTTGCAATGTTTTCATTTCAGTAGCAAGATTTATTTGTAATTTTAAGCCAAGCTAGAATGTATCACACGAACACGACTTGCAGCATAAGGGACAAAAAAAAATCAGGCTAATCTGACTTTAGGAAAGGTCAGTAGGTAATAATGTAGCACCAGAATTATAAAAAGGCCCTAGCTGGAGGCCATCATAGCAACTAGAAACTTGTAAATGTAGAGCCATTACTAAATACTCAGATTTCATTAAGAGGCTCATTAAAATTTACAACAGTTATAATAAAGACGAAAGCGAGCTTTTGAAACAGTTTTGTTATTTTTTCTTATTCCAATAAATATCTAGGGATTGAGCTGTATTAAGCAATGTTACTCAAATTAAATACGCTTTAATAATCATTTAAGTTGGCAGAAGAGGACACACTGTAATCTATCACATGGAAGTTTACTTTAAGGCGGTTTTGCTAACTGTACCCACAAAAATTACTCAGTTTATTCATTTCTATGTACATAAACTTCAAATCTGCATGCATTGGTGAATTACGCCCATACAAATACCATTTTACATACATTATTAAATTAGTTTGTACAAGCAAACAGATATGCTCACAGTTACTATATTTAAGAATGATTGTGTCTGGGTGTAATAGAGCCGGACTCACCCGGCGACGCCTCCTGATGGTTGTCCTTGCGAATTAGCTCATCAGCCTCTGGAGCGCCCTCTGCCATCTGGTGATCCGCCTTACCGCCAGCCCCAGTCCCTCCCAGGACCCGGTGCCTCCTCCCACTTGGGTGCTGCCCCCTGGCAGTAAACCCCAACAATCCCTGAGAGTCTCCCCTCCCCGGGGAACCCTCACCCACTACCCCCACCTTGCCTCAGTCTTGGCTACTACCAGTCATCGCTTAGCCCCACTCCCTGGGGCAGACTGCTGTGTATCAGCCACTCATCACAGGCGAGGGGGTTTGGACCTGCTGCCTCTGTCTACCTGTGGGCTGCCCCCTTGCAACCTCAGTACCTAACAGGCCCTAATCTAAGCCTCGCAGCCTGGCGGGGTTTCCAGGCTGGAGCTACCCTGTTCCCAAGGCCTTTCCTCCTCAGCCCTGCTCCAATCTAGGTATTCCCTCAGGTCCCTGCAGCCAGGCCCTTCCCTTTCTGAACACAGAGAGAGAGACTGGCTAAATTTCAGCCTAGAAGCCTTTTTACAGGCCCAGCTGCGGCCATTTCCCCAATCAGCCTAGCTTTTCTTGCCCTCAGCCCTGGCTCTCTCCCAGGGCTGGCTTTTAAGTCCCACAGAGCAGGAGCGGGTAACCACCCCGCTACACTGGGGAAATATCAAAGATATGGTCATTACATTATCAATCTAGTCAATTACATGGTCTTGAATTGGCTCTATATATTCAGCATACAGTGACTAAATTTCACTCTGCTATTTATCAAGGTGTCCAACTCTTATTGGGCATTTTCACCATTGGACATTTCTACCTACAAAACAGATTATTTTGGTTTCACGTTTATAATTTTGTATTGTGTTTGTATTGTGCAACTCAACCGATCAAAAATCATGAGTCAGATCCCCAAAATCATAAGATTGACCCAAAATCATGAGATTTTTAAAAACAATTTTAAAAACTGTATGTTGAGTTTTTGGTCTATCTTTTGATTTTTGAATTCTGTCGCCCGTTCCCAGAATATATGATATATCTTTGTGAGAGAGAGACTGTGCGTGTGAGAGCGAATATTAGGGTATGTTTACACTGCAGCTGGGATTTGTAATTCCCAGCTCGAATAGATGTACATGTGCCAGGTCTGATGGAACTAGCACACTAAAAACACCGATGTGGCCACAGCAGCTCAGGTGGCAGCTTGGGCTAGGAAGGAGTTGTACTTGGGCAGCTAGCCTGAGCCACTGCAGCTGCACTAGCTCTATCAAACCTAGCATATGTCCATCTACCCAAGTGGGGAATTACAGCTCCCAGCTGCAGGGTACATGTACCCTTACTGATGCCCACTCTCCCAAATTTATTGAGTCAGATGATTTTGGATCCTGCTGCAGGAGCTCTTACCCCTGTATCTGCCTGTCCCCTGCCCAACAATTAATCCTGCCCACAACCTCCAAATCAATCCTGTCCTCCCGCCCCCGATCAGTTCTGCCCCCTCTACTCCCTTCTGTTTCTCCTGGGGCTCTTCACCCCCCTCTCTCCCAGGCCTGAGTGGTAGGGAGGGACAGGGTCTGCAGCAGGTTTCTCTCTTCCCCTTTCAGGCTGGGGGAGCAGCTCCATGGGTTCCTCACACCCTCTCCCTTCCTGGGATGGGTGTTGCAAGCAAGGAGCAGAAGAATTGTCCCTTTACCACTGCTCACAGGAAGGGAGGGAGAGGAAGGAATGGAGCCATTCTCAGCAGCTGGGCTCTTTCGGCTTCCCTTGCCTTCCTGTGAGAATAGTTTTGGGTTGTTGATGGGAGGGGGAAGGAGAGAGCACTCTGCCTGAAGCAGCTTTGGTGGTTCACCCCTAGGAGGTGGGCAAGTGGGACAGGAAGCCTAACTGAGTGGGTTATTTCTCTAGGCAGGGCTTAAATTCACTAGAGGTCTGGAGGTTCTTGCATCACAGTAAGCCTGGTTCCAATCCCAGCTAAAACCCAGTCACCTGCAAAAAAAAAAAAAAATCACAGGAGATGGCAACACTGCACCTATAACCAGAATAGGGAAGCCTTCTGGACAAACTGAAGGGAGTACTATGAAGGTTCTTGGGAGTAACCTGGACTATGAGTCACCCCTGCCTCTAGCAAGAGGTAGCCTTGCCTGAGTTGGCTGAGTGTTACCCTGGTAGGGACTTCAGCACTCTACTCTGGGCTCTGCCAGACCTGTCTTTTCCATGCCGGTTAACAGCTGCACCCCAGTTCCCAAATTCCCTTGAAGCTCTCCACTCTGTTATCACAGAAATCCCAGATCCTCTGTCCCCAAAGAAGCAGTGTACTCCAATATATGAGGTTTACCTTAAATCACTGCCTCTGTAAACCACACAGCACTTGTAGGCTCTTACAATAAAACAAAACTAGGTGTATTTCAGAAAGAATAGAGATTCAACTAGAAACAAGACAGAGAGAGAAAGTGATGAAAACAAATGGTTGCAATACAGAATAAAATAAGAAGACATGAACGAGGGTTTCATACTTATCAATAGTTACCTCTTCTATCTAATAAAGCAAGTTTCCCCCACAAAGTTCATTCTGTTGCAGTGCTGTCTTGCTTCACAGGAACCAAGGTACAAACTTTCATGAAAATACCCCTGCTCCTCAAGTTGTTTCCTCAGTGAATGGATAGAGAGTGCCTCTCCCCACTCTGTGTTATCCTGAAAGTCTTTTGTCCCTATTCATAGACAGCGTGATCCACTGTCTGTGGTAATGTTCCTTTTTTACCTCCAAGTGGTCTTGATTGTCTGTAGTTGTTGTTGATGGTTTTCCATTGATAGTTTTGGGATTGTGCAAGGCTAGATAACTGAGCCTTGCATCACATCACCAGCTAACAAAAGAGGGGTGACAACTCCCTCCTGCTTCAATGGGCCAACACTGAGACTTATCCCCTAGTGACTAACTTTTACTCCACGACCATAAAGCATACTTTCAATATAGTTAATTTAAATATTAAACATTATTTTAACATTATTTAAATATTACATGTACATACATCTCACAGTGATTATGAGTCTTGATAAGTTACAAGTTTTCTGTAGGCACCTTACAGGTTACCTGTTATGAATAAACATGTTCACTGTAATGAAAGTTGTTTGCCAATAACCATCAGCTACTTTAACATTTTCTTCTTCATCCACCCCACACACATTCTATATATAGAACAAGACATGCATGCACCTCTAAGTATGAATACTGGCATAGCACACTGATTCTGACTTTTTACACTACACATCAGGCATCATGTGTGCACTCAAGACAGGTATGGACTAAAGCGTGCTTGCTTTTGAAAATCTGGGCTTATGAGGATGATACTTAGAGAGAGAAAAGATGAAACCTCATATTCAAGCCCTTTGAATTTTTAGGAAGTGGGAGAGTTGGCTCTGAATCCTTGGATTTGAATCTGTTCCTATGACGTTGGGTCAAGATTGTAGCCTAAACTGAAAGGGGGCTACTTTCTAGCTGACGGTCACATGTGGCCCAGACAGCACCTGAAGGTGTCACAAAATTCTAATGCTCTGGAGAAAGAACAAGAAGGAGAAATAAATGATTTTGCCTAACATATTTCTGGTTTTGTTTCAATTTGGCCCACTGAATAGATTTTCTGATTACCTGGCTGAGATGCCCAAAGCATTCTGGCATTCAAGCCTTGTTTTCTCTATTTGGCTCAATAACATGGACAGCCTACAAAGCCTGAGGACAAACTGTTTCTACTACTCGCTCTTATGAAGAGTGAGCCAAGAGGCCACTGGTTTCCAACAAAGCAAAAATTCTTCATAGTCATAAATATTAATTAAAAAGCCATTCAGTGTGTTTCCATGTAGAGAAAAACAGCTTAACACAGTTCATTATAATTTCTAAATTTTGTAAAGTACAATAAGGACAGAGGTCTCTGTGGTTTTGTAATTAAAACGGAAATACAACCTTTCTTCCTAGAGTCTCAACTCCGAGATCAGCTTTCAACCCAAGTACCTTGATGTTTATTAAACCCCAACCTGTCTAAAGTATTGAGTTACTCAACATTCAACAGCTGCTTAACCTCTTTCACTTAATTTCTTTCCTAGGTGACTACCCAAATTGAATTAAATGTTTTCTAAATACATGGCTTGGGGCAGAGTCTAAGCCAAATCCATGCCTCAGGCAATAGAAGAAGCTATTGGAGACCATCCGATGAAGAATAAAATGTTCAAGAGAGTTAAACATATAACTTTGGTGTCAGAAATTTATAGGGATGTATAAATATAGATCACTTCAGTCTACAGTTTGATAATATGTAACAGTGAAACCCTTTTATGAAGCTCACAGTGTCTAGGATCAATTACTACACTCCTATAATCTGTTATTTTTCACTGAGAAGTTGCTGGTGTCAATTAACACCAGCAACCTTGAGGTTAAACTGCCCACCCCTCACCCCATGAATGTTTCCATGTTATTGAAGCTGCTCTCACCAGGGTGTCTTATGGTTTCCTCCTGGCAAATCTCAGGGTCTCTACTCTACCATGATCCTCTGACCTACTTCCTGCTTTGGATTCTGACAATCATCATCATCTTTTTGATGCCTTTTCCTCAGTGGGTTTGCGAGATACCGTCCTCTCCTGATTCTCCTAACACCTCCAGCATTTTTGCATCGTTCTCTCCCCCTCTCTTCTCCTGCTCTCTGAAGGGTTTCTCAGAGATCTGTTCTTGACCCTATACTCCTCTCCCTTTACAATCTCATAAGATCACATGGCTTCAGCCATTATCGAGATAGTGATGATTTGTAAATCTCTCTCCACATTGCTGAACTGTTTCCTTGTACTATCTTGCATCTCAGCTTCTCTCTCCAATATCTCCTCTTGGATATTTCTCAACTGAACATACCCAAAAACAAGTTCCATATCTCTCCTTCCAAATCTCCTATTCTTCCCTCCTTTTCTATGATTGCCAATACCACCACCACCCTGTGACTCAGGCCTACAAATTGGGACAATATTTAACTCCTGCCTCTCCCTTGGCACTCCCCGCACAGTCAAACCATTTCCAAATCCTGTTGCTTCTTCTTCCTCAACCTCCAAGATATGTCCTTTTCTGTGCATCATCGCAGCCAAGTCTCTTATTTAGGCACCATCATTCTATCCCTGTAGCATCCACTGATTACTGCAACTTCCTCATTTCTGATCTAGCAAATACACACAGAGAACCCTTCTTCAGTTTGCATAAAATGCTGTCAAACTTATTTTCTTTACCTGTTTGATCTTGTAACATCCTTTTCTCAAGTCCCAGATCTGGGTTCCAATCTGATATTGTATCAAATTTAAGGTTGTCAGTTCCTTCAAAGCCCCATATAAAACTTTGCTACTCTGTTATTTATCCTCTCTTATCGAGATTTGTTTTGTCCCCTCCCCAGTTTGGTCTGAGAATGCTCCCACCCTCATCCACCTATTTGTCAGATTCCACACAGTCACCTTCACGCTTTGTTCTATGCATACCCCCTTATGCATGTTATAACCTTCATGAGCTCAAGTGTAAGGCTCCTACTCTGTCCACAGTGAAATCTCTCAAAGATCCACTTTTGTCATGTTGCCTATTTTATAATGAATCAAGTTGCCAGTTACTCCCTTTCCCATGATCTACGCTTTTTTGTCCCTAGACTCTGAGTCCCACAGAGCATGGACCATTCTCAAGTCTATGGAAATTGCCTAGACTTGTAATTTACCACAAATAAATTAGAAGCCATCTAGGTCACCTCCCTTGACAAGATTTCCCTCTACAGTGATTTTCTAGTGCTTTACCTAATAGAATTCATTGTTAAGAAGTTGTTCCCATTATTTGTTTTAAATTTTCCTTTTCTTAATTTCATCCATTGTAATGAACTGATGACAACAAACAATAGGCACAATTACTGTATTAATCAGACACAGTGCATGAGCTGGGAATAGAATCCTACTGTTTCAGATCCAAAATCACAGGCATCTTCCACTGCAGCTACAGGTGAGATACATACTGGCATAGAGTAGGCCCCTTATCCTTTCTGTGGGCTGGCCAACAGAGGACAGTAACACACATTCTCATATAAAGTCAGCACATTACACTATGAGCAGTTTTATCCCCTCAGACCAATTAAAATTCCTTTCCCTTCTTGTGTTTATAAGCACCCAATGCTCATGAGTAGGTATTACATGCCACATACCTATATCTGTAGTCATAATTTAGCTATCTCAATTTAGCCATATCAAATATTTCTTTCCTCCAGTCAAATTAATGAGCTATTTGCAGTCTACATCTGCAGTGGGTTTTTTTAAAGATATCCAAGCACAATTCATATAAAAAATAAGAGAGTGGAAAATACCTTCAGTAAGATAAGAGGTGAACAGAGAAAGAGGCATCTGCACACTAAAGTACTTGTAACTGAGAACAGGTCAATATAGATTAGGTGGTACATATGGCAACATCCTCTGCTAATTAACAAGCATCCATTTGATACACTGGCTCCATATTCCCCATATGGGAATTGGGTGTTTTATCTGCACCTACTTGGTACACCTTTTACTGGCCACTTTGCAGTACATTTTCTGTGAGCTGTTATATTAGTGAATCACCACTATATAGCTTCTGACGGGTACACAAAAGACATATGCAACTCGGAGTAGCATTTTGACATGATTTTGAAAGACTCTCAGAAATGAAGTAAGCATAAACACAATCTAACAAGACAAGCCAACCTGAGATAAGGAGACAGTAAGAAGAGCTTGAAACTTATACACAGCACAGTGAATAAAACATTTATTCCAACGCGGGGTGCATGATAGAGACCCACAACGTCAGTACTAGAAAGGGGCCAAATGCACAAAGCTGGATTCTAGAATAAGATTGAAATCAGAATTCTCCCATAGTTTGAAGGTGTGTTTTTTTAAATGAAAGTTGTCAGTTCAAGACCATCTCTAGCACTGACATTATGTGAGCTGATTAATAGGAACTTTCCTCCTGGAAATGATGAAGTGGCTGAATTGTATCACAAGCTTTGTAGTTTCATTACTCTCTGAAGCTGAAATCCAGAGCTCCAGTATTTGCGTTGAGGGCTGAATATAAATTCTAAAGATGAGCAGAGCTCCCCAAAGCAGTGAGGAGCTCCACAAGGAGTCAGTCTGCAGGCCTTCGCATGCTCTCCTTCCCCATCGCCCCATCCTCCATCTTACCCTGTCCTATGACCTGCCCAGGCTATCTATGAAGCTATATCTCTCTGCTTGTGGGAAATGCACATTTATGAAAATTTGAGACAATCTGTTCTTGCAAACATGAAGCACTAGAAACTAAAATCTTATATAAATGTTCATAATTACTTGAGATGTGTATATTTTTAAACTAAAGTTGCATGGGCAGGGAATCTTAGCATGACTGACCTGATGTGCCTGTAGAACTAGTGCAAGAACAAACAAAGCTTAATGAATTTCACACATTTACATACAGAATATATCCCCGTTGGAAGGCATAAAGTGTTAATATGATGTATGGGGAATGACCACACATTTCTCCAGTTCCCATTAATAAGTTATGATTGGCTAAGCTCCCAATGCATCACTCTGGAAATTTGTCTCAACAGAGGTTCCTGAAACATGATTGCCACCCTGTGTTTAATGTTATGCTCATAGCACTTAAAAGAATATTACAAAGTTGTGTAGGAAATCAATGCGCCATACTGTGCTATCAGTCACTTCAGTACTGTTAGCTAAACTAAATGTCTCCATTCATCAATAAGAATATTAAGAGCACCTACCTATATGGAGATGTCATGGAACAAGCTGGGCCTTAAAAAGGAAAAATTCCTCACAGATCATGTCACAGACTGACTACGTGACTATGGGATGGCAGCAAGACTATATAAATCTGCCTTTCCATTGTTACCAGAGAGAAAAAGAAGAGGCCAACCTCCTAGGGCTGTGGAAGAGAGCCTGGGAGGAGATCTAGGGACAGACAGACAAACAAGAGAAGGGTGCAGAACCTTGGGAAGGGATAAAGCATGTGAAGGAAAAGGACTGCAGCAACACAGTAATGGTGTGGGCCCCTAAACTGGGATTGACACCAGGGTTTACTTATGAGCCCCAGGCATAGACTTCCACTGAGGGTGGGAGGAAGTTGCACGTTCCACTCCCCTGTATCGACATGGATGAAATCTATGACCTAGGAAGGAGCAAGGAAGGCAATGATCAGTCCTCCATCAACAGTGTCAGAGACTATTTAGCACTATGTTAACAAGGTCAGAGAGAGTTCAGCCCAGTGAGGCCTGAAGGACTAAGGAACCCAGGCACACCTAATCCATGCTATTACAAAAGGGAGACAAGACTACAGACCAGAAGGGAAAGAGGCCTTGCCTGATCTGACAGCAGAGAGGACCCACTACACACAGGCAAAGTTCCAGCAAACACAGTTAAATCTACATGACATTCTGGAGCAAAAAATTACTATTAAACATCCATCTCCTTGCATGCAGTCATGTCAAGTTCAAACATATGCTGCATCTCTTACACAAACTCACTAACTGATTTGCCTGCAAAAGACATCATGTGTCAACAGTTAAAATATTTTTACGTTTGAAATCTTGGCTAAACTGACATATGCCAGATTATCCAGCAATGTTTAAAACAGTGGGGCAGACTGAGAAACTTTAGGCTTGCTAAAATCTAGTCTGATTTTCCCATCATATATTATGCTCTGGGACATTGACAGCTCTAAGTTAGTGCTACCTGTGGCCATTTTTCATACTGAAATTCCCAGCTCCAGAAGAGAACAGGCAGGCAGAGACTTCACAGATTTACACCACAGTACAGTGCTTGCATAATCCCACAAAACACCTTGGAATTCGAGGAAAACCCTGCTCAGAATTGAGAAGATTGAGAAGCAAAGCACAAATTTGTGTGAAGAATCATTTCCTACAGTAATGAGATTAAGAATGTGAAGAGGGAGTAAAAGGAAAACTGGAAACAAACAAATCACAGGATCGCTTTCAAAACCAAGCAGCAGCATTGCAGATTAGAGGCAAATTACAAGACACATAACATACTTAATTCAGCATAGATTTCTAGGGTGAATATCTCTGCTAACCAGGGTAATGAGCAATACATAAAATTAAGTATTTGTAGTTACTTATATTATAGTTACTTGTGCTGGTCACTTTCCAAACAGAGGAAGATATTTCCTCTCCCAAAAAAGTGCACACACAATAAAATGTACAATTTAAATGAACATGCTCCATTTTTAAATACCAGAACACCACATCACACATACCAGAAGTCTCATTACAGCAATATAACCTTTGGTATTTGTGATTGCACAGAATAGGGCATTCTGGGATATACTCTCCTAACTAGATAACACCAAGAAAGTTTTACAGAAACTTTTTTTAAAGTTTTATTTAAAGACTTGAGCTACTAGTCACATTCAACCATACTTAAATTTGGCCTTACCTCACATTTTAATTTTTGCTTTGTAACACGTTTAAGAAAAAAACATTTGTAATTCTCTTCACTAGTCCTGTACTTAGGTCATGCAACAAATGTTTACTAACTGGAGGCATATTTCTTTCTCTTTTAAAAATCAGAAGTGTAAAAGGACCCTGGGAACCGAAGTTGGGCATTCACATGGGAGTAAGATGAGTGGAATGAATTGTGAAGGGCAAGAGAACAGAGTGTTTGTCAATAGGAAACAAACACGTAACTGATAAGTTGCATGCTGCTGACCAGTATGATCACTTGGCTTCTCTGTTGTTTCTTCCCCTTCCATCTTTTGGCTCTTTTTAGACTGAGACTACTTTGGGGAAAGGGCTTTGCCTTCACCTGTGCTTGGAAAGTGCCCACAGCATGATCGGTGCTATTCCCATCTAAATAATACATGAGAACAATCATGAAATCAAAGGGGATTGGATCGGCAGGTGAATGAAAGGAGCTCTCATGCATAATGTGTTGCAAAGAATGGAAAGATCAGAGAACCACACAGTCAACAGCACTGTTCAGTAGAAAGTAGCATTGCACAGTGTTAGTAATTATAAAACAATTACTAAATAAATTACTCTAATGAATTACTAAGTAAATCAGTGAAGCTACCAATGAATGAAATCTGTACATTCAGTATATAGAAATGATTAGGTTTTAATTAAATAATTTATCCTTGTAAATTAATAAAATTCTAGCAAAGCAAAATAAAATAAAATACCAACCGAAACAAAGCAAAAAACCCTGTATTCATCCATGTTATCTGCCTGGAGCTCTTTAGTACCCCATGGCAATGACTGTCTGACTAAGCTTAGAATCGCCTGTGCCTCGCCCTAACAGCACACGAGGCAACCCATTTTTCCCACTGCTGTCTGACCAAAGGAAGGTGTTTCGCTCCATTGCAAGTTGTCTCCACGGTGACAACAACCTTTGCAATCATCCTGGGATAGGTTATTCTTTGTCCTCCACAGCTTTGCTTCCCTCCAGATGGTATCTAAACTAAGATGTACCTTGTGCTTCTGCCACGGGCAGCCTGATGACGTGGCCAAACCACTGTGTAGTCTTCTCTGTCTAATTACTGAGTCTGCAGTTTAGTGACCCATGTGGGGCAACACTTCAACTTTCCTTACGCGATCTCACTAATGAATTCCCAAGATTCTTCTTAAACAACACTGGTGGAATGCATTGAGCTTCCTGTTCTGTACTTCCACCATCTGCCATATTCCGAGGTGTACAGAGTGTTGGGAGCACAACAGCGCTATTCAATTTCATTTTATCTTTTACTCTTTCAGACATTTGACAAACAGGAAAATGATCCACTGGATTTACATATTCTTGCCTTCACTTCTCCAGCAAGCTGACCATTTGCAGATATTTTACTTCCAAGCTAGACAAAGTCACCATCTCCTTTGTACTCTTCTTCATGATCACACATCCATGAGCAAGGACAACATTGTCTCCTATCTCCATGGTCTTGATCTTCTGAGTACAGATATGAAGTACCACTAAAGCAGCTTCTGCTTTTATGTTCATAAAGAGTCTTTTCATTCCATCCAAGTTGCAATCCAATATGACTGTACTACCTGTAAAATCTAAGTCTCGCAGCTTCTCTCTTGCCCAAACAATACCAGTATCTTTGGCAGCAACCATCACTCTTCTCATCACAAAGTCTATGACAATGTAGAAGAGTAGAGGGGACAGTGTGCAACCTTGCCTTTCACCAGTAACAATCTAAACCATGCTGTGTCTCCGCTTTCTGTCCTGATACAGCATGCAGAATTGTCATTCAAAGCTTTTATCAAATTAACAGTCTTTGCTGGAATTCTGTAGTGCCTCAGGATTTTCCAGAGGGCTTCTCTGGGGACATGAACAAATGCTTTTATAAATCAAGGAAGCTAAAAGATACTGTATTTGCAAATCTGTGACAAACATGTCTGGTCTCTGGGTTGGTTCTGTAACAGAAAACATTTTTGCACGGACAGGTTGTAAGCCCAGCTCACAACTCAGGAGGATCATGGCAATGAGGACAGATCAAATCCAAGATCTTACTGGAAATCTAGTGAAAATTACTTTAAAACCTCCTAATAAGCCAAGGTTACTTAGAATCTAATGGCTCATACAGTTAGAATGCCCTAAATATATACCACCCTACTCTTGGGAGGTGCTCAGACAGTTTGGCAATGAATGCCAACATGGGGATGTACGGAGATGGATAAACAAACAAATCCTTAGGAATTTATCATGATGGTACTAATAATGACTTTTCCTCCCATGTGTATAAAATGCCAGTTTATTATTATACAATGTACAGGAGTCTATTATATTAAGCATCAATTTCTTCAAACCGAGGCATTTGTTCTAAAAAGCTTGTGAAAAAACTACAACTGCATATTTGTACTGTGAACAAAAAACAATACATCCAAAATGCTACTAGCAAATTGAAAATGTTCATGTTAGAAATGGTATTAAGATAGCTGGTCAAGAAACAGATTATTTCCATGAAAAATTTCAGAAAGACTTTTTTTTTTATGAAAACTGGAAAAAAAAATTGAAAACGGAAATTCTCCTAAAATTTTCCATTTAGTCAGAAAGGCAAAATTTTGTCTAAAAAAACTGGTGAATGTTCTTCCTCCAGCAATATGTATCCGTGGGCTGGTGCAATCGAATATCATGATAGTATCTTACTATAACTTTGGGACACATTCGGTGGGATTCCTGCACCAGAGCAGAGACTGAGAGAAGGCATTTTGCAGCTCCCATATTCAGGGGCTGCTATTATCTGATGTGGTACCTGAAAGAATCCTGAGGGCTACTTAAATATGCAAACTCCTCCTCAATGACTCCAATAGGACTTTTTAGGGTCACAGAATACTGAGCTGACAGTCCCCGCCCACTCCCACTCCTATTACACCCCCTACTATTCACAGTCTATCCCACCCACGTGCTGCCCCACTCTGGAATGGTTCCCACACCCAGGGTTCCTGCAGGAATAGCTAAAAGCTGCCACCAGGTATTGGGCTCCACTGCACTTCAAGGCAGGGATTTCCCTACACTCCCTCCCCCCGCCTGAATTTCCCCAACACCCCCCGCCCCAGTTTTGTGAACTAGTTACATGCAGTATTGCTAATTTAGTGATTGTTTGGCAATTTGAATTGAAATTGGAACATTAATACACACTTTAAAAGCATATAAAGTGTTTGATAAAATAGGTGTATCTAAAAAGGTATAATAGATTTGAAAAGTATGAACATAGACTAGCTTCCTTATACAGCTGTTGTTTTTATGATGATGTCAGTGCATTCATTTCGGTGATGTTGGCCAACCTAATAAATTAAAATTATGATTTGTAAGCAATATCTAAATGAGCTCTCCCTGATAGCTAGTGATGAGCTGGGGGGAAAGGCTTCAGGACCACATTGTACTTACATTCACACCTAATCTATCTAGGTATCCAGCAAACAGCTGTGTTGCCGAAGTGATAGATTTTGGCTGCGGTTGGGTTACAAATCACTTGAATGCAGGGGTGGGGTGGGGTAATGAAATGTTGTTATTCTTACTGTATGAGTAAAGGGCAGTAGAACTGTACTTAGCCTGTACAGGCTAAGAAAGAGGGCACCAAGAGAGAGGGTGGGGACAGGTGTTTTGCTTGATGGTCTGCCTGAATCACAAGTACTATTTGACCTGCCCCGCTCCACTGTTTAAAGACAGAGCTGATTAGATAGTCTTTTGTTCTGTTAAGTGACCACTACAGCTGAAATCACTGATAATCAGGTCTAAGTGCTTAGACCTGCTGTGGGACAGTGTTTCTGTGGAAGAGACGGCCCAGTCTGCACTAGCAGCGAGGTTCCCCCACTGAGAGCTCAGCTGAAATCACTGAGAACTGGGTGGAACCTCAAGAGACCAACTCACAGAGATCACAGTGGCAGGTGGCAGCAGAAGGTGACGGCGCAGAGCCATTGGCAACAGAGTGATGGAGTGAACGGTGGCAAAACGAACAACCGTGGCCAGAGTGAACAGTGAGCAGCTGGAGGAACAAGCAAGGTGCCTTCTTGCCCCCAACCTGGAAGGTGAACTCATGTGAAAGCACCTCTGAACTCTGAGTCTCCACTGACCAAGGACAACACCAGTTGAGTGTTAATGGGGCTGTTAAAAATGCTGGAGACACAACACAGTTCATGCGAACAAACATGGCTGTGGCATCACACTTTCTATTTAAGTAAGAGATACCACACACTACAAACTGGAGGCCAATCTTATGTGCACTGTCACTTGTTCATCCTGAAGTTGAACACTGGTTCTGAACAAGACAAGCAAATTCTCACTATCTTTCTGCAAGAAACTCAACTGTCTGTCTAGAAGCATGAGGTGAAATAGTGAAAGACTCAACAGTTGAAAACATTTGCATACATGGCTGATGAATGAACTGATGCAAATAGGCATCAAGTATTAAGTCATTGTGTACGTTATCTTGATGTCATTGGTAGGCCAGTAGGTGCATTTCTAGATGTTCAAGTTATAGAAGACACATCATCTGCATCTGTGACAACCCACATCTTAGAAGAGTTAAATGCTTGTTGATTGGACCCCAAACAGAAGGCTGCTTGTGCATTTGATGGAGCTGCAAACTTCTCTGGAAGACATGGTGGAGCACAAGCTTTGCTCAGAGAAAAGTATAACCCTAATCTCTCCTATACACACTGAAGAGGCCATAGGCCATCTACTCCAACTAGCGCTAGTATGAGCTGCAGACTCTTCAAAAGACATTTTAAAAAGCTATAAATTTAATGTCTTCATTATGTTATTTTTTCAGCAAGAGTCAAAAAAGACTGAATATCTTGAAAAATGTAGAAGCTACACTGGGACTGAAGTTCAAATTAGTCCAACCTGGGAAAACCCTCTGGCTTTCTCATGAGTGATCCTTGGCTGTTGTCTTAAAATTACTCCAGCCATTATTACTGGCTCTGGAAAGTATCTACCAAGATGGGATGGATCTAAGTAGTGAGGTTGGTGGATTACTTTTGCTACTACATTCAGAGAAGACTATTGCCATTCTCTCTCTCATAAGTCTACTGTTGAAACCACTTAGGTCATTAAAAATGCCATCCAGGCATCTCCTACAACAGTAGTAGATCTTTGTCCAGCAATAGAAGCTACGTTTGGATCAATCAGAGAGCTATCCATTGAAAAAGTACTGGAAGAAGCAAAGACTTCAGTCCAGAAGTTGACTAATGAATGCATTTCATAGAATCATAGAATATCAGGGTTGGAAGGGACCCCTGAAGGTCATCTAGTCCAACCCCCTGCTTGAAGCAGGACCAATTCCCAGTTAAATCGTCCCAGCCAGGGCTTTGTCAAGCCTGACCTTAAAAACCTCTAAGGAAGGAGATTTTACCACCTCCCTAGGTAACGCATTCCAGTGTTTCACCACCCTCTTAGTGAAAAAGTTTTTCCTAATATCCAATCTAAACCTCCCCCACTGCAACTTGAGACCATTACTCCTCGTTCTGTCATCTGCTACCATTGAGAACAGTCTAGAGCCATCCTCTTTGGAACCCCCTTTCAGGTAGTTGAAAGCAGCTATCAAATCCCCCCTCATTCTTCTCTTCTGCAGGCTAAACAATCCCAGCTCCCTCAGCCTCTCCTCATAAGTCATGTGTTCCAGTCCCCTAATCATTTTTGTTGCCCTTCGCTGGACTCTCTCCAATTTATCCACATCCTTCTTGTAGTGTGGGGCCCAAAACTGGACACAGTACTCCAGATGAGGCCTCACCAATGTCGAATAGAGGGGAACGATCACGTCCCTCGATCTGCTCGCTATGCCCCTACTTATACATCCCAAAATGCCATTGGCCTTCTTGGCAACAAGGGCACACTGCTGACTCATATCCAGCTTCTCGTCCACTGTCACCCCAGGTCCTTTTCCGCAGAACTGCTGCCTAGCCATTCGGTCCCTAGTCTGTAGCGGTGCATTGGATTCTTCCATCCTAAGTGCAGGACCACTTATCCTTATTGAACCTCATCAGATTTCTTTTGGCCCAATCCTCCAATTTGTCTAGGTCCTTCTGTATCCTATCCCTCCCCTCCAGCGTATCTACCACTCCTCCCAGTTTAGTATCATCTGCAAATTTGCTGAGAGTGCAATCCACACCATCCTCCAGATCATTTATGAAGATATTGAACAAAACCGGCCCCAGGGGCACTCCAGATATTGAACAAAACCGAACCTTGGGGCACTCCACTTGACACCGGCTGCCAACTAGACATGGAGCCATTGATCACTACCCGTTGAGCCTGACAATCTAGCCAGCTTTCTACCCACCTTATAGTGCATTCATCCAGCCCATACTTCCTTAACTTGCTGACAAGAATACTGTGGGAGACCGTGTCAAAAGCTTTGCTAAAGTCAAGAAACAACACATCCACTGCTTTCCCTTCATCCACAGAACCAGTAATCTCATCATAAAAGGCGATTAGATTAGTCAGGCATGACCTTCCCTCGGTGAATCCATGCTGGCTGTTCCTGATCACTTTCCTCTCATGCAAGTGCTTCAGGATTGATTCTTTGAGGACCTGCTCCATGATTTTTCCAGGGACTGAGGTGAGGCTGACTGGCCTGTAGTTCCCAGGATCCTCCTTCTTCCCTTTTTTAAGGATTGGCACTACATTAGCCTTTTTCCAGTCATCTGGGACTTCCCCCGTTCACCACGAGTTTTCAAAGATAATGGCCAATGGCTCTGCAATCACAGCCGCCAATTCCTTCAGCACTCTCGGATGCAACTCGTCCGGCCCCATGGACTTGTGCACGTCCAGCTTTTCTAAATAGTCCCTAACCGCCTCTATCTCCACAGAGGGGTGGCCATCTCTTCCCCATTTTGTGATGCCCAGCGCAGCAGTCTGGGAGCTGACCTTGTTAGTGAAAACAGAGGCAAAAAAAGCATTGAGTACATTAGCTTTTTCCACATCCTCTGTCACTAGGTTGCCTCCCTCATTCAGTAAGGGGCCCACACTTTCCTTGGCTTTCTTCTTGTTGCCAACATACCTGAAGAAACCC
This sequence comes from Lepidochelys kempii, assembly GCF_965140285.1. NCBI lineage: Eukaryota > Metazoa > Chordata > Testudines > Cheloniidae > Lepidochelys > Lepidochelys kempii. Next base: position 30,267,376 of record NC_136387.1, read on the forward strand.
TTCTTGTTACTCTTAACATCTCTCGCTAGCTGCAGCTCCAGGTGCGATTTGGCCCTCCTGATATCATTCCTACATGCCCGAGCAATATTTATATTGAATCCTTACATGAAGAGGACAAGAAGTGTTTGTTAAGACAACTGAAAAAGTACACAGACTTGATTCTTAAAAATCTACAACAGCAACTTCTAGATTCTACTCAACCACTACATAGCTTTTACAGATCGCGGCCCTATAAAACACCGACAGTTGAGTGGAGTGAGGCACTACCAGCGATGGGGCTGCCACGTGCTCGGGACAGAATAGAGAATTTGAACACAGAGTGGAATATCATACAAAGAATGAATGAACATTTGACTTTAACTTCTTTTTTATCATCACTAGTGGCTCGACCTGATCTTTATGCTATGTTTCTTGGGATGAAAGAAGTAGGAATTCATCTCTTGCTACTCCCAGTCACAACAGCTACAGTTGAGCGTTCTTTTTTATCATTGAATAGCATTTTGTGTTCTGAAAGAAGTTCATAGGATCATAGGAATAAACTAATGAGCATATCAATTGAAGGAATGGAAGTACCGGACAAATGAGAAGCCACCAAAGATGAACACATTGCATTCAAGAAGTTCATTAACAGAGTTGTGCAAAATTATAACAAGAAACCAAGAAGGTTGTAGATGTAGTGCTTCATAGAAGGCTTGAATAGCCAACTTTAATTTGTGTGATGATTTTAAAACATGAATTAAATCTAATAAAATGGTCATGAAACATTTTTCAGTTTTTACTATGGTGCCATACAGCCCACCTTCACCCTCATGGTCTCACCCCTCATTGGCCCTGACCCCTCCCATTCCCCGTAAATTCAAACACCCCCCCTAATTTCAATTCCTGGGGAAAACACTGCTTCAGGGTGTTCACAGAAAGAGGAAGCAATTGTGCCAGCCTTGCTGGCATAAAAAGACCACAGGGCAATGATGAATAGGGCTCACTATACTGGATGTGCTTGCTATGAAAGATTACTCAGAGTATTTATCCATATGCTCTAAACTAATACAGGGTTGGTTGTTTTCTTTTTGTAGCGAATGAAGTGCCGATCCAGAGTTTTGATTCAGGTGCATCTCTAATTTAAACACAAACCATTGAAATGCTGTAGTGAGCCTCCCTTATTTTATCTGAAATTGACATCCATACATCTGACCTTTCATGCAGGAGATACTGCTCTCCAGTATGCCCCTTTCTGCAGGTTGCCAGGCAACAGAGCAGCATAACCAAGTATGTACCTAGATGTGTGCTTCTATTGTACAATTTTTTGAAAAAATGAACAACTGGTTCAAAAATATGACACTTTTCATTTCCACAGCATCATTTGAGTTTGAAGCTTCTAAAATGCAGCAGGAGTTCCGTGATAATTCATATCCGTAGGTGGACATGTCCATATTCCCATGTCGTATTATAAATTAATTTTCCAATCAACAAGGCAAAAAAAAGTGATTGCCATTTATAATTGCAGAAAAATCATATTCAGAGAAGCAGAACACACAGGAATAGGTAATAAAAATATAGTAACAAATCTTTATGCTGCTGCCTTAAATTCAAACAGTATGTTAAAAACAAAATTCAGACAGAGTAGTAAATTCCTAGAGGTATATCTAAAGGCATAAAAAACTGTTTTGGGGGCTGTGGAGGTGGTTTGTTTTTTTCGGGGTTTTTTTTTTTTTTTTTTTTTGCTATTTAATGATTCTGTTCCTGTACCATAAAATGTTGTCTTTGTAACATATCCTGAAGTTGTTTCCTTTTGAGCAATTCAAACTAACTAGCATGGATTCATTTCAAGTAGGAGTAGCACTTAAATATGCTATACCCACACATTGGTATTCAGCACTAACAACCATAGCATAGTCTCACAATATTTGGTATCTTTCTTGAAGACCCAGTTACTGGAGTCATGTCATTATTTGAGAATCTCACTTTTCATTTAAAAAAATATTTCTAGCCCTCATAGTTGCAAAGAAAAGCTGAAAACTAATCCAAATGTACTCTAAAGGCTCAAAAACCAGAAGGCAAATCAAGAAAACCCCAAATGTTTTTTTGTTTGACTCTCATCATTTGTCACCAAATTTTATGCTTTTTGAATGCTTGGGGTTGCCAATGCTGTATTATTTCAGTGTGAATCACTGAATTAGAGAAAAGTAGGACTGGAAGAGACCTAGATAGGTCATCTAGTCCAGCCCCCTGCACTAAGGCAGGATTAAGTATTATTTAGACCATCCCTGACAGGTCTTCATCCAACCTGTCAATGATGGGGTTTTGTCGATGTCAAAACCTCCATTGATGGAGGTTCCACAACCTTCCTAGGTAATTTGTTCCAGTGATTAACTACCCTTACCTTTAGGAAGTTTTTCCTAATGTCTAACCTAAATCTCTCTTGCTGCAATTTAAGCCCACTTCCTCAGTGACTAAGGAGAACAATTTATCATGGTCCTGCTCATAACAACCTTTTACGTATCGTGTCCCCTCCTCAGTCTTCTCTTCTCCAGACTAACCAGATCCTCTTTTTTCAAACTTTTCTTGTGAGTCTTGTTTTCTAGGCTTTTAATCATTACGGTTGCTCTTCCCTAGACTTCTCCAATTTGTCCACATCTTTCCCGAAGTGTGGTGCCCAGAACTGGATACAGTACTCTAGTTCAGGCCTTATCAGTGAGGCTACAATTCTGTCACGGGTATTTTTAGTAAAAGTCACGGACAGATCACAGGCAATAAACAAAAATTCATGGAAGCCTGTGACTTTTGCTGAAAATATGATGAGGGAGGGGGAGGAGGGGGGACAAACAGAGCACAGCCGGGTCTTGCAGCAGCTCCAGCCCCACCACCACTCCTGTGGCAGGGGCTGACTGCTGCTGCTCCAGGCCCGGGGGGCTGACCCAATCCAGCCACTGCTCCATCTGGCCAATGGTCGGCTGTTCCTGCAGCCGCTGCTCCAGCAGTCCCGGGACTGACAGCTGCTCCAGCCCTGCCTCAGAAGTAGTTACAGAGGTCCTGGAAGTCATGGAATCCATGCCCTCCATGACAGAATCATAGCCTTACTTATCAGTGTTGAGTAGAGCGGAAGAATTACTTTTTGTGTCTTGCTCACAACACTCCTGCTAATACAACTGTGACAAAGTTCCTGCTCTATCTTGGGGGTCTTGCGCTTATTGACGGATTTGCTCGCCTTGGAGCATCACAGCAGCCCTCAGCTTGGCCGTTTTTCTGAATTCACAGTCCAGGTTGGCTCCTCCTGTGTCTGACAAGGAGTTGGGAGGATTTGGGGGGAACCCGGACCCGCCCTCTACTCTGGGTTCCAGCCCAGAGCCCTGTGGAATGCAGCTGTCTAGAGTGCCTCCTGGAACAGCTGTGCGACAGATACAACTCCTTGGGCTAGTTCCCCATGGCCTCCTCCCAACACCTTCTTTAGCCTCACCATAGGACCTTCCTCCTGGTGTCTGATAATGCTTGTACACCTCAGTCCTCCAACAGTCCGCGTTCTCACTCTCAGCTCCTAGTGCCTCGTGCTCCCAGCTCCTCACACGCATACCACAAACTGAAGTGAGCTCCTTTTTAAAACCCAGGTGCCCTGATTAGCCTGCCTTAATTGATTCTAGCAGCTTCTTGATTGGCTGCAGGTGTTCTAATCAGCCTGTCTTTATTGTCTCCAGAAGGTTCCTGATTGTTCTGGTACCTTCCCTGTTACCTTACCCAGGGAAAAGGGACCTACTTAGCCTGGGGCTTATATATCTGCCTTCTATTACTCTCCTATAGCCATCTGGCCCAACCCTGTCACAACATCCCAGAAGGATGTTTGCTTTTTTTGCAATAATATTACACTGTTGACGCATATTTAGCTTCTGATCGACTACAGCCCCCCCAATCCTTTTCTGTAGCATTCCTTCTGACGCAGTCATTTACATTTTGTATTTGTGCAGTTAATTATTCCTTCCTAAGTGGAGTACTTTGCATTTGTCCTAACTGAATTTCATCCTATTTACTTCAGAGCATTTCTCTAGTTTGTCCAGATCATTTTGAATTTTAATCCTATCCACCAAAGGATTGCAACCCCTCCCAGCTTGGTATCATCAGCAAATTTTATGTGTGTACTCTCTATGAAGATATTGAACGGAACCAGATCCAGAACTGATACTGTGGGACCCCACTCGATATGCCCTTCCAGCTTGACCATGAACTACTGATAACTATTCTCTGGGGATGGTTTTCAAACCAGTTTTGCACCCACCTTATAGTAGCTCCATCTAGGTTCTATTTCCCTATTTTGTTTAGGAGAAGGTCGTACAAGACAGTATCAAAAGCCTTACTATAGTCAAGGTATACCACATCTACCACTTCCACAATCCACAAGAATTGTTACCCTATCAAAGAAAGCTATCAGGTTGGTTTGACACAATTTGTTCTTGACAAATCCATGCTGACTGTTACATATCACCATAATATCTTCTAGGCATTTGCCTAATTATTTGGTCAATTTTCTTTCCAGGTACTGGAAAGAAATGACTCAAGAGCTTTTGAAAAATTTACCATAGAAACATTGTAATTACAGTCCAGCAGTATAGTGACTGTAACTATTATAAAGAGTAACTGAACAACAGGTTTCCAGTGTAACACAAGCAGGAATATGGTTCTGCTCTTGCAATTATTTTATATTCAATTCAAGGCAGAAATTCAGAAATGGTGATTGAATTCCTTAGCAGCTGCTGGGTTAACTAACATCCAATCTACTTGACACTTCTCCTAAACCTCCTTTATCTTCACAATGTTTCATCAGCTGGCATACATGAAGTGAGTTAGTTATCTCAGTGCAATTCCTAGCGGGCAAGTGTTGGTATCACAAAAACTACGACCACAGTTGATCCAAAATGACAGATTCTGGCAACATCAGCAGAGAAGCCAATTATTAAATAGATCCTGGAATATATCTCCCTCTTAATTGGTTGGACTACATTGGTGGGAGAGAACTGAAATTACATTGTCACTGAGTTTGCTATACTTGTTCTGTGGACAGAGGAGGAATTCAGTTTATGGAGCTGTCAAGGAAGCACCATTCACAAGGACCAAATTCCTTCTAAAACTCACCTGGTATAACTTGTATTTCCAGATATTCAGCTCTTATGCTTCCATACAATATACTTACCATTTAAAAAAAAGAAACAAGCATCTCTCCGCCCAGCAAGCATACCTAGGTAATTAATTTTTTTAAAAGACAGGTCATGGCATTTCATTTCTCAAAATTAATCTACTTGGGGGTCTAGAGCTTGGCTATAATTAAAAAGTGTCTGAAAGCCTAAGGATATTATTTGTTTAGCAAGATTTTAAAAATGTCTAACCGATTTATAAAACTGATCTTATCTTAAGAACAAGTATTAAAAAATAAGGCTTCCAGGCCAAACCCTGAGTTGCGAAGATCTCATGTAATGCCATCTAAAATGGCCAATATTCGAGTCCTGTTTTTTTTAATGGAAAAGCTGAAACAAACCACAGCAGCACTTCTCCAGACACTAATATTTTTGTTTAAATGAAGACCGAATGCTTCCCCGGGATTCTTTTTAAACTATCTGTCATTTTGGGTCAGTCTGATCTCTTCCATAGGCAACAAAAAAACAACTGAAGTCCTTTGTAAGTATCTTTATGAACCAGAAATGACAGTTACTCCTGACAGGTATGGCTTAGTACAATCTAGAGAGGAAGATGCACTTCAGAGTCAGGAAAGACCTCCCCCTACTGCATCAGAGCTTTTTAATACAAACCCTGAACACAGTAGATGAAGCACAGGCATTTCACTGAGGATCTAAGTCCTCTCGGTCATGCTAAGTAAAGTGGAGTTTAACATTTTCTACAGATTGCCCAAGTAATTCCTGTCAGAAAACCACACACATTTCAACATAATAAGCAGCCTCTGCTCAGCGTCTTTTCTTTAAGTCGGAATTACACACCTCACCCACAGCAGGGTGGTCCCTTCACATTAATGCTGAAATCTTTTTGGCAGACTAGCCAGCATGGTTGAGTGCCTGGTGTGCAGATAAACAGAAGGAATTCAGCAGCAATTCCAGCCCTTAGGATTCAGAAGTGAAAAACATTTGGCAAAACAAGCAATGAAAAAGCAAGTGAAAGAAACCCTCTTTCTTGACCGTTTCATTCAATGTTTATGAAATTACCCCATCCATACCACTGTGTATCACAGACACAAAACACTGTATTACTTGGCTTAGTCAGGCAATACCTTGTGCACATGATCATCACTTTAATTGCAAAGAAAATATTTAAATTAAAAAAATGTGGATGGTCTTGCTAAAGCATCAGGCCCTGCACACCTAATAGCTCAAGGGACTGGTAATAGGACAGAGCCTCTTTCCCAGCTCTAAGTTGTGAGTTCAAAGCTGAAACATCTGCTACTTTTGGAGGGCTGTTGGGAAGTGTAGAGAACAAGAAATAAATGTGAGGCTCTCAAGCTAGTTCTCCACAGACAGGTTTTCACATCTAACACATTAACTGACAACCTTCTTTAAACTTATCAGTATTATCAGAAACTCCAAGCCTTGAGCGTGCCCGGATAATGAACTATCCTCTCACCCCTACAGGTGGGTCCTCTCAAGGCAAATGAGCACAGGTGGGGCAATGTGTGGAAAACTGATGCCGTTCCCTGCGTTGGATCTGATTACTTGGATAAGGGGCTGCAGCCTGCAAAGCTGCCACTTTCGTACCAAGCTAGATGGCTGTAGTGCTCTGCATGATTACTAAGTGTTCCTTTCAACTAGAGCTCCGCCCTCGTTGGTTATTTAATTGTACCATTACAAAGTTCTCTCATTTGAATGCAACAACATGGACATTTGGTAAAGATCTCATTTGTCTACTGAACACAGGTAGCTTGTCATGCTGTCAATTTGCGTTCAGGTTTAGGAAGTTCCATTTTTTCCCTCCAAATAAACAGAAATTGAACACATTGTATACACACTAGAAGGTGTAGAACAGCAGTTCTCAATCGGGGGTCCACGACTCCTTTCAGGGGGGCCACAGAGCTCCACAGCTGAAACCCGGTGCCCCAAACCTCAACGCTGAAGCCAGGAGCGGTGCAGGCCTGAAGCCAGCGCCCCCTCCCCAGCCCCCAAAGCCAGGAGCTATGTGTGGCTGAAGCCTGCAAACCTCCATCCCCAAGCCAGGAACAGTGGGGGGGCTGAAGCTGGGAGGCCCAGCACTCCCCCCCAAAGCTGGGAACCACACTGGGAGCCCCCCTGCCCGTACACCCCCCCGCCTCTACACAGACTCTAGCTACCCCCTCCCTGCACCCTGAGCTACTTCTCTGCCTGCACATAGCACCCTGAGTGGTTTTCAAACTTTTTGAACTGAGTCCTCCCTTTGAGTTACATTTTTTGGTTGCGTTTCCCCCACAGCCCAGACAGGCAGGGTGGCCTCCTGAGTGAGTCAGGGGGTGAAGGTTGCGCTCCCTCCCTGAACCCTGCTGTGCGGAGCTGGCTCAAGCCCCTGCCCCCCCCCCCCCCCAAGGACGTAAAACCATGCCTATGCCCAAGGTCTGTACTCCCTCCCACCACCCTGGCCTAGAGCCCCGTGCTCTGCCCCCTCCCCCGCTGCCAGGCCCTGGCACTTTTATAGCATGCTGAGGGGGGCCTCAGCAAGAAAAAGAGTGAGAACCCCTGTACTAGGACACACATCTTCCACAGCAGGATATATGCTCACCAAAACCTGAGCATGGGAGGTGGGGAGAGACACCAAAATTAACCTCCATCCTAGTAAAATATTGCTCATTGAGAGGTTACAAGGATTTTATTTCTCACTGTGAATCTTCTGACATAAACAACTATATGAGTGAGGATAGAGGAATAGATGGACAGACTGTTTCAGAATGGAAATGTTTACAGAATCTCACTAATAAATATATTCAATACTAGAGATCAATCCATATCGCAACCTTCTATCCAAATGTGTCCTCCCCCACCCACTTACTTAGAAAAAAAAAGAACCTGATACAGATCTAAACTTTGAAGTTAACGCCTGAGGAATGTAATAATATAATTTTACATCCTTCAGCAAAGCTGGTTGAGGTCCCGCACCTGCACAATACACTAATGGTGGAAACCAAAAATTAACATAGGAGTTACCCTCCACTTGACATTAGAAATGGAGGTCATGAGGCAAAAGAACGAAAGCTGTGTTGGGGCTTGGTTAATTAGGAGTACTTTAAATTAAACAACCCCCTAACCCCCAACACAAAAGGACAAAGGAGGTTAGAGGGATTGCTATAACAACAAAAAAAAAAGATGTGTCCTAAACTCCCATTAGAAAACAAAGGGAAACTCTGATCAGGAAAGGATTTATGAATCTCCATTTAAGTTCACTGCCACTTGTAATGTTCCTTAACATTACAAGTAATATTGCTTTACAAATTCCAGACACAAACCCTGCTTTCACCATCGATATTTTCTTTTTTCTTCTTCTCTCTCCCTCTTCTGATGACTTATTCCTGGTAATTTGATCTTGCTTGGAAATAACTCTAATTCTGGTTCAATGCCATGGACTCAGAGGGATTCAATAATTCATAATGAATGACTGTAGAATCCTTATAGATTCAGAGACTGAATTATCAATTGAGGACTATATCTCTGATGTCTTTATGCTCTTCCTATTATATTATTAAGCTATTACATTAGCCACTTTTTTGACTTGCCTCCCCCTTCTTATCATCTTATCCAAATTCAATGCATTCTTAACCTTCAGGAAAAAAAAAACATTTTACAGTTAATCCATAAGTAATATTTGGAGGGGGAGAACTAGGCTTTTGCTGTCGAAAGAGAAGTCAATTTAGAGCTCAAGTTCCTTCATTTGGTTGAAATGAGAGTGATAACTGCTTCCATAGGAAAGCTTTTCATGAATCCCACACGGTACGAACAAAGGTGGGAATAACTTTATTTTTGATCAGTTTAACCCTACAATAACCACAATGTTCAATAACCCAAAGACATGGTCCACAACAAGTATATTCTTGTACTATTGAGAATTAAATTTGTGGAGTTCCAGGGGCCAGATTCTGGACTCCACTGGAGACTTCCATTGACTTCAATGAAGTAATATGCTGTGTGAGACACAACTGGATGACGGACAGGAATTTTAAAGCAAGGACTACCTTCTGAGAAAGAAGGAAAAATCAGGAAATATTGATTTGAGAATTTTTTTTATTTGTATAAAAAAAATTTAAATCTTACTTTAAAGGATAAAAGCATAGCCGTTGGGCAACTTAATTTGAATGCTGACCTCTGATTCAAAGGGTAGAAAGAAGGGTTAATATTGCTTTATCCAGTAGAATGATTGCTGAGGTTTAGGGGTTTGTATATCCACACCTTTTCTTACAATAGCAACTGCATATGGAAACTCACTCAGCATAGAGACGCATAAAAGAGTTGGGTCATCTTTATTTGAACCTTAAACATCTGTCTGTGTGAAGTTGTGGTTTCCTAATAAAACATTAAGATTGGCAACACAGACATTTTTATCAACCATGTGCTTAGGAAGGAACAGGCAATTAAGAAGACTAAACGTAATTACCCTTTAGTACTTATTTCTGCAAAGGCATGCTTTGACTTAAGACTTACAGAAACTATTTAGCTTTCTTTGTTCCGCTACATTTCATGGTGACAAAACAGTGACAGGCCTGTCTAAATATTTAAACACCTCCACTATCATGTTTTTGTTGTTAGGCCTTCTTACAAGCCAAGAAAAGAGGTTTAAACACATTTCTTCCTATAAATCACATTCCACTTAGGGATAAGGCTAGAAAACGACTGACTCATTCTTCTCCAATTTACAGGGTAACCCTAGCATTAGCTAGGTAAAGCTATGGCATTAGATTCCTACCTTGTTCAGCAGCCTCTATAGCACCTGGTTGTCTGATGTCAGCCCCTGTGCTTCCATTCAAAATGTGCGCCATAATTCTTTACAACAATTGAGAGTAGGAGAATGTTAGCCATTCACCTTAGTTCTCCCTTGCCCTGGTAATTGTTCATACGGCACACCAAAGTACCCCCAGGGCCTCCAAAGATTTTTGTAGTCTCATGAGCAAAAAGCCCTGGAAGAATATGAGATATCCAAGGCAACAGTTATTCCCATACGCAAACTTTAAACTGCATATTTGTCCTGAATTATTTATTTTTCTATCTCAACTTAACCAGACATCAAACATCATCAAGGAACAAACAGTCAAGGCAACACATATGAGATATAGCTTCATTAATTCTGTCTCAAGTCATATTCACCTTTCCCATGTTACTTTTAATAAATATTACTCCTGTACGACCACAAAGCTGCTAGTAATTAGAACGGATTTCAACAAGAATTTCTAGATATATGTGTCATCAGTATAATGTCACAGCTTTTGTGTAGTTTAAATTCGTTGTAATACTTTTGGGTTTTTTAACTGGACTTGGTCCACTCCAGTCAAAATGAGCTCTTGGATAAAATAATTCTCTTCCATTGTTTATTTTGATACCTTTGATGGGGGAGGGGAGGGGAAGAGAGGAACAAACAAAAAGAAATCAACCATGTCCAATTTATTTGCATAAATAAGAGACCAAGGTAAGGACCACTTCTAGCAACGGCATCTTTGCCTTTTTGTACATCATTATTCCCTGTATTTCTCAATAGATTCAAACGTTAGCCAAGAAATATTTTAAACATTTTTATTCCAAACTTAAACAGCAATCCTCTTAAGTATCAGTACTTCGAAAAAGTGACCTGGTGCATCAATGATTGATGCAGGCTGAGGAACAAAGGTACTTAAAATAAATTGTTCTCTCCCTAGCCACATCATTAGTTCCTGATGTAGCTACACAAGAGTAGAAAGTAGAACGAAGGCAAAAAAAATACATGGCATGTTCTCAATAGCATTCTCTATTGTGTATCATCTGAAAATGTTTCAATTCTAAACTTCTGACAGAGACCCTGATAATTTCTGAAGTACCAACATCACAAGTAACACTGAAAAATCTCAAATACCATAAGCAAGTCCCCAGCATATTTCCAGTTGAAAGAGAGAGCTTTTGGGATCATTAAAACTATGTTTGCTGCCTTTTTCTAAAAATTTGCTACCTGGCCTATACTGATCATCTGTGTTGGTACAAGAGGAGCTCGAGCAGAACTGTAATTAGAATGACCTTTAAATTCTAATTAGTTGTCTACAGTGTTAATCATTTTCATATAGTTGACTAAACAGCATGGACAAAGAAAAGGGAAATAAATATACAGGAAGAATTAGAAAGTCTTGGGTGAAAAAGATCTATGCTTTAAAGTAAGCAATTATTTTTCTATGCTACTCTTTGTAACAGTAACCATAGTAGGAGGATTTATCACCACCCTGGACATTATTGTTATTCATCCCCATGCAAAAAACGTAATGTGCTATCTCATCAGATTCTTAGCAAATAATATCCACTTAGCCCTGGGGTAAGTCTTTTTCCTCCCACTGAAAATTAGCCATCTGGCATGGCCAAATGCCAACAAAACTAGAAAAAAAAAATCCAGGCTGGGTAATGAGCTATTTATCTGGACCAGCCCTTGGCTACCCTAATCCATTCAGCTGGTTCTGTATTTATTATGACATGCAGTCACTTCTCAGTGCTCACGAGTTTCACCACCTCTAACAAACCATTAGAGCTGCTGCTTTTGCAAGCTGTTATTAGAGAATTTGCCCACTGCAAATTCGGTCCAACCCCCCAGGTATCCAGATCCTTAGCTCTTGTGATGCTGATCATTAGGTGGATAAAGAGTCATGATCTCATGAGCTTTCTCCACTAAAAATGTACCCACTCCTCCTTTACGTCCTGGTCAAGGAGCACTACTTCTCCTTTCTTGTTAATTCCCACACCAACAAGTTTGTGAAAACATGTTTTGATCTCCCCATACTATGTGGATAAAATGTGGGTTTTGCACATCCTTTGTTCTATGGTTCCAGACATGCACTGCAACATGTAATTCTACATGCATCTGAACATAAGAAAAATGCAGTTTCTTTGATTTAGTACCAGTCTTTCCCCCCCACCCCAAATTCAATGGGTATTTTTCACATTCCTACCAAAGCCTCTCTGTTTACAGCTTCCGCTCTAAGCAATTTACAGGCAGAAGATCCAAGTCTACCAAGGAAGCTTAGGTGATAGATGTGCTTATAAAAATACTAAGTAAAATGATAAGTTAAGATACTACATAAAATTAATTTAGACACAGACTAAGAGTAGTATGATCAAAGGCTGTGGGAGGAAAAGATGACAAAATTAGACCATTCTGAAATCTTCCAAGAATACATGATGTTATGACGGAGGTTGTTTGAAGCCTTTTTGAAGCTGTTGGGCAAGATAGATGTCCTTTATTCAGGATAATATCATAGAATTATAGAACTGGAAGGGACCTTGAGAGGTTATCTAGTCCAGTCCCCTGCACTTGTGACAGGACTAATTATCTAGAACATACCTGACAGGTGTTTGTCTAACCTGCTCTTAAAAGTCTCCAATGATGGAGATTCCACAACCTCCCTAGGCAATGTGTTCCAGTGCTTAACCACCCTGACAGTTAAGAATTTTTTTCCTAATGTCCAACCTAAACCTCCCTTACTACAACTTAAGCCCATTGCTTTTTCTCCTATCCTCACAGGTTAAGAAAAACAATTTTTCCTCCTCCTCTTTGGAACAACCTTTTACATACTTGAAAACTGTTATCATGTCCCCTCTCAGTCTTCTCTTTTCCAGACTAAACAAACCCAATTTTTTCAATCTTCCCTCATATGTCATGTTTTCTAGACCTTTAATAATTTTTATTGCTCTTCTCGGGACTTTTTTTTTCAATTTCTCCACATCTTTCCTAAAATGTGGCACCCAGAACTGGACACAATACTCCAGTTAAGGCCTAATCAGTGCAGAGTAGAGCAGAAGAATTACTTCTCGTGTTTTACTTACAAACTCCTGCTAATACATCTCAGAATGACATTCTCTTTTTTTGCAACAGCGTTACACTGTTGACTCATGTTTAGCTTGTGGTCCACTATGACCCCCAGATCCCTTTCCACAGTACTCCTTCCTAGGCAGTCATTTCCCATTGTGTATGTGTGCAACTGATTGTTCCTTCCTAAATGGAGTACTTTGCATTTGTCCTTATTGAATTTCATCCTATTTACTTCAGACCATTTTTCCAGTTTGTCCAGTTTTAATTTTAATCCTATCTTATCCTATGTAAGAAGCAGTTAAATTCCTTTTTGGAACAAGACAGCTGAAACAACAGGAGTCGCTACCCAAAACACAGGCCACATGCAAGCACAGTCAGAAACTGAGCTTCTGGGGGAGGGGGTGTTAGCAGAAGCACTGAGACAACAGACTGGGAGAAGCCAGCAAAAAAGCCAAGGAGACAATCAGAAGCATAACCACATAACATAAGAACATAAGAATGACCATACTGGATCAGACCAAAGGTCCATCCAGCCCAGTATCCTGTCTACTGACAGTGGCCAGTGCCAGGTGCCCCAGAAGGAGTGAACCTAACAGGTAATGACCTCGTGATCTCTCTCCTGCCATCCATCTCCACCCTCTGACAAACAGAAGCTAGGGACACCATTCCTTACTCATCCTGGCTAACAGCCATTAATGTACTTAACCTCCATGAATTTAACCAGTTCTTTTTTAAACCCTGTTATGGTCCTAGCCTTCACAACCTCCTCAAGCAAGTTGACTGTGCGCTGAGTGAAGAAGAACTTACTTTTATTTGTTTTAAACCTGCTGCCCATTAATTTCATTTGGTGGCCCCTAGTTCTTATATTATGGGAACAAGTAAATAACTTTTCCTTATTCACTTTCTCCACACCACTCATGATTTTATATACCTCTATCAGATCCCCCCTCAGTCTCCTCTTTTCCAAGCTGAAAAGTCCTAGCCTCTTTAATCTCTCCTCATATGGGACCCATTCCAAACCGCTAATCATTTTAGTTGCCCTTTTCTGAACCTTTTCTAATGCCAGTATATCTTTTTTGAGATGAGGGGACCACATCTGTACGCAGTATTCAAGATGTGGGCGTACGATGGATTTATCTAAGGGCAATAAGATATTCTCCATCTTATTCTCTGTCCCTTTTTTAATGATTCCTAACATCCCACTTGCTTTTTTGACTGCCGCTGCACACTGCGTGGATGTCTTCGACAAACTATCCACGATGACTGCAAGATCTTTCTCCTGATTAGCTGTAGCTAAACTAGCCCCCATCATATCATATGTATCGTTGGGGTTATTTTTTCCAATGTGCATTAACCCTGAGAGAAACCCTAGAAAACCTGAGAGAAACCCTGGGAGCATGAGGCTTGTAAATGAGAAACTGCCTCCTCTTTGATTCAAACTGTGTTCAGGGAAACAGGACTTTGTGTGGATTCTTTGTCAATAAATATATCAAAGAAACTCCTGACTCCATCACCAATTTCATCCCCCAACAGAAAAAACTACAACGCCCCGGATATTGGCTCATAGCTCAGGTCAAAAGGGTTAACAGTACTATGGATCGTTAATTTACGTTAATAAAACCCACTGCTTCTACTGGAAATAAAATTTTGATGAGTCAGGGTTCTGCTCTCAAAATCAAATACAGCGATTAGGGTCCAACCAGATGTTAATGGCATTCCAGTTACTGCACAGCTGAGAAATGGTTTCCCCCACTGAAATTATAACAGAAGATCTCAGGGTGCTTCTTGATGCCTCCCTAAATATAACCTTAAGTCTGATAGGTTCATGAGTTTATTATAAGTCTTGCCTAAGTAATTCACTTTTCCAGGACATAGAGAAAGAATAATCAATGAGGAGGTTTAAAACTAGATTACAAAACAATTGCTTAAATCTGGCCATGGATCTCTACTTATATTCCTGTCTGCTCAATACTGCAATATACTCAAAAAGAAAAGGAGTCCGTATGGCACCTTAGAGACTAACACATTTATTTGAGCATAGGCTTTCGTGAGCTACAGCTCACTTCATCGGATGCATTCAGTGGAAAATACAGTGGGGAGATTTATACACATAGAGAACATGAAACAATGCAAGATATTGAGAACCCTCAATTCCCAATTGATGCCCACAGGATGTGACAAGGTTGGACCCTTACTGCTGCTTTGTAAAACACTCAATTCTCACATGAAGGGCACCAGAAAAAAATGACTGTATGTTTAATAGCTGAAGAAATTGTAAAAGACTCTGATCTATAGGAATTAAAAAAACAGTGCTGTGATGTCCAAAAGTTTACAATGCATATTTGGTGGCAAAAAAGAATACAAATTGATGCATCATATTCTTCTGTCAGGCAGACACAGTGTGCACTATTATAATATATTTGGGGGTTTAACTTAGCACAGTATCACTACCAGCTACAAAAGGAGAGAAACTGCATGTGTGAAAGCAACTGAGAGGGCATGGGAATAAAGAGGAGAGAAGAAATTGGGCACAGAAATCCCAGATGAGCTAGTGCATTACAATTCAGAGGACAAGTCTCTTCAGCCACATGCAGCACTTGCTGACAAACAGGAGGTGCTGTTGAGTCAGCATGGCATGAAGATGCTGCATAAAGTTTCCAAAAGCTCCAAAATGACTTACGAACATAAATCCCACTATCAAAAGTGGCCTTAGGCCCTATATTTTTAAAGGTATTCCGATGTTCTTCTACTCAGCGTTGCAATGCCTAAATAATTTAGGAGTCTAAATTTCACTTCACTGACATTCAGTGAGACTGAGGCTGCTAAGTGCCTAATTCACTTTTGAAAATAAGATTTAGGCACTGGAACACTGAATCTAAATACATTTAAAAATCTGGGCCTTAGGCCCTTGAAAGCCTACATTTCATTGAAAGTCAAGGGAATAATACTTAGTCCTGCCATGAGTGCAAGGAATTGGACTAGATGACCTCTCGAGGTCCCTTCTAGTCCTATGATTCTAAGACATAGGCTCCTAAGTCACTCAAGTGCTTCTAATGTGTAATCCAACTCTGGCAGGAGCTGCCGTGAAAGGCTCTCTAATCAAAGCAATACTTAAAAAGATAAGAACTTACTGAAGATACTCCCTGCAAAGACTAGGAAAGAGACAGGCTGTGGCAGCATAACAAATGCAGCAGCCTGACAAACGAAGTTTCATACTGTACATGCCGCTTTTGACTCCAAACAACTCCTTCGGAACGTAAATATCTTAGGCCTCTCCAAGTGCCTGTCTGATATTACCAAAAACAAATTTGCAGGGATAACAGACATCAAAGAACTTTATAACATCTGTTCCTGCTCTCTTTATGCTATGTTAAATTAAAAAGGCATTATCATCCTCTCTCAAAAACTCGCTATATGGTGTCCAGTTCAACTCAATAAATTTAGAGTTTATAAAAATAAAAATACATAATTTTTAAAAAGAAGTTGGCAAGAGATCCAAGGAAAGTGCTGGGTTTTAAACATGTGAAGGAAAACAA
Organism: Lepidochelys kempii; assembly: GCF_965140285.1. Classification (NCBI taxonomy): domain Eukaryota; kingdom Metazoa; phylum Chordata; order Testudines; family Cheloniidae; genus Lepidochelys; species Lepidochelys kempii. The sequence continues at coordinate 30,283,890 of NC_136387.1, forward strand.
ATCTCTTCTTATGATGGAAAATACTACTTCAGAGTTGACTAAAGAGTGTTCAGTCAGATGTCGGTCAAACTACAGAAAACACAGTGAAACAGCTTAATTACTTCTTCTTCCACAAAGCAAATGGAAAAAAACCAAAGCATTTCACTTCTGAATATGGCAAATTTTTTTATATAAAATATTTAAACAGGAATTAGCAACACAACAGGTTATAACTCAATCTTTAGTTTGTTTTGTTTTTCTTGACACATCACAGGGATATTTTGGCATAACTTATTTTTCAGTTACTTCCTCAAAACTAGATTTCCTTATACACAGCTTTTGTAATTTAAAATAAATGCAATTCCTTTCTCTCTTTAATGGTTATTGAAGTTCAACTGAACAGCACTGACCAACAGCTAAAACCTCAACTTTTACTTGCTAATGTCATGTTCATACAAAGATACATAGTGCTGTTGCCAGAAGCCATACATATTAAGAAGCCCTAATATTAAGATAGGCTTCTTGGTCAAATGAGCCTTTGCAAAGTTGTTTTGACTTCTCTTGAAGTACACTATTACTTTTTGATTAAGTTGCCTGAAGAACACAAAGCTACTGCTCATCTTACATGACTTCAGATGTAATTTGAAAGTTCTGATTCTAAAAATCAAAACTCAGCATCAGAGCAGGAAATAATAATTGTATAGTGTACTTATTGTACTACTAGATGACCCTAGCATGCAATATTCAAAGGCATTTGGGCAGCTTCACTAAATACTGTATACTAAGATCAGAAAAGTGAACCTTTACACTGAGTCGGCAACTGCAAAAAGCATCAGGCATGTTTATAATAAAATTAATTACAAAAGTGCAGCTGCTACATTTTGTGTTTATTTATTCATTATTATAGCTGTACAGAACTGTGTTTGCACATTTTCATAAGCAAAACATTCAAGCCAGCCAGAGCCACTGAGGACTGGAGCAAGAATTTCTCCAGGACACTCTGGTTAACAACATTACTCTCCCAAAAAACGCTGTGGGAATATTATTAGTAGCAGTAATTTCAACAGGGCTGGATTAAAGTGTAGGTATTACAGGTCCATATCTAGGATCCCAACTCCTCGAGTCATGCAATTACACCAAACTCATTTTAAAAAGTTGTTAGCCTTTTTGGCTGAAGAAATTCCTAAAAATGTGATCAATGCAGCAATATCTGTCCGAGTCTGCAGAAAACCTGAAACAATAGTTCTGAGATGCACGAACTGCCCCCGTACATCTCAATGGTATGTTAACTCCAAACCCCATTGCACCAGCAAAGGGCTGTGCGTATGGCAGGAGTGCAGCAGGCCCAGCCCACCCTAACAGATACCCACTCCAGGAGTGTAAGAACTGGGGCAACCCCTGCAGCCGCCTTTACTAGACAAGGAATAAGGCACCAATGTCAGCACAGAGGCAGTATAGGAGAGGCCTTGGAAACTCTCCCAGTTGGTTTGGATGTGGAGACCAGAGACGAAGAGGAGCTAGTAACCCCATGCCTCTGCAACAGCCTTGAGCTCTGGAGGTCTGTCCGTGCAGCTGGCTCCTAGCTTGAAAAACATCTGTAATGCTGTCAGTGGACCTCAGTTGTATGACAGACATGACAGAGGTCTTGTGGAAATACAGCATGTGATCATGTAATTAAATACTGTATTAGAATACATATGTGCAAGAGTACTGAGTTAAGGTTGCAAAGGGGGACTTAATTCTGGCATTTCCCAAATTTTGAGCGCAACCTTAATACAGCTATTTTAATGTAGCTTTTGTGTGTATGATTTCTTAGGTTTGTTTTTTTTTAAATCCAATTGAGAAAAACAGAAATTCCATCATGTGGCTTCATACTGACACCCACATGGATCATCACCAGGGATGGAATCTTTAAACCCACTGCACAGACCTTCCCATTTGAGCTAACAGAGTAACTGACAGCCATAGCAGTTTATCATCCTCTATGTCAGGGGTGGGCATACTACAGCCCGCGGGCCGGATCCAGCCCATCAGCTTTGGATCTGGCCTGTGGGATTGCCACCCCTGCAGCTCCCATTGGCCAGGAACAGGGAACTGCGGTCAATGGGAGCTTTAGGGGAGGTACCCACAGGCGAGGGCAGCATGCAGAGCCCTGTGCCCCCCCCAACCCCCCGGGGCCGCAGGGATGGCCACTTCTGGGAGTGGCACGGGGCCCGGGCAGGCAGGGAGCCTACCTTAGCCCCACTGCGTGCTGTTGCCACCCCGGAGCCACCCAAGGTAAGCGGCGCTGGGCCGAAGCCTGGACCCCGAACCCCTCCTGCACCCCGCACCCTAACCCCCTGCTCTGAACCTTGTGTCGCACCCCTCTTGCACCCCAACCCCCTGCCCTGAGCCCCCTGCTACACCCCTCGTGCACCCCAACCCTCTGGTCTGAGCCCCTTCCTGCACCCTGCACCCCTCCCTGCACCCCACTCCCATGCCCTGAGCCCCCTCCTACACCCCGCACTCCCTCCCGCACCCCAACTCCCTGCCCCAGCTCTACATTCATGGCCCTGCATGCAATTTCCCCACTCAGATGTGGACCTCGGGCCAAAAAGTTTGCCCACCCCTGCTCTATGTGGAGCCTCACTAGTGGGCTTCATGGATATTTGCTGACAGAAAAGGAATAGTGAGGCTCAGGAAATATGGGATCCACTCCAGGCTCTGGAGGGGAATGTGATGTAGCGGACACAGACTGGTCTGCTCATTTCCCCCACTCTTGACCCTTTCTGCCACTTCCACTCCAACATATCCCTGTCCCAATCCTGGTCTGTTCCCCACCCCTGGTACTTCATCACAATCCCATTCTCAGCTTCACATCCCCTTCTAAGTCTTAATGTTCAGCAAATCCCTCTCTCACCCCTCCCGTCTTCATGTCTCCATCTCTCTCACCCAGTTGCAATTCCCTTATCCAGCCATTCCCAGTTCCTCCTTCCACTCCTGTAGCCTCATCCAACTTGGGTCTCTCCCCCAGCTCAGTCATTCCTCACAGTACACTGCCCATGTTCCCCATCCCATTCATTCCCAGTCCCAATCTCCTTCCCAGGAGATCTCAGTTCTCCTCCACCACCCCCAGCTCTTTGTCCCAGCCTCTGCCCAGTCAGTCCCAGCCCCCACACCCATCATAGAATCATAGAATCATAGAATATCAGGGTTGGAAGGGACCCCAGAAGGTCACCTAGTCCAACCCCCTGCTCAAAGCAGGACCAATTCCCGGTTAAATCATCCCAGCCAGGGCTTTGTCAAGCCTGACCTTAAAAACCTCTAAGGAAGGAGATTCTACCACCTCCCTAGGTAACGCATTCCAGTGTTCCACCACCCTCTTAGTGAAAAAGTTTTTCCTAATATCCAATCTAAACCTCCCCCACTGCAACTTGAGACCATTACTCCTCGTTCTGTCATCTGCTACCATTGAGAACAGTCTAGAGCCATCCTCTTTGGAACCCCCTTTCAGGTAGTTGAAAGCAGCTATCAAATCCCCCCTCATTCTTCTCTTCTGCAGGCTAAACAATCCCAGCTCCCTCAGCCTCTCCTCATAACTCATGTGTTCCAGTCCCCTAATCATTTTTGTTGCCCTTCGCTGGACTCTCTCCAATTTATCCACAATTTATCCATCCCGCTGCCCAACTCCAGCTCCTTGTCAAATCTGTTGTGCCGCCCTCTATTACTCCTTCCCTCACTGCACCACTGGTTCACAGCCCCAATCCCTTTGCCAATTCCAGGCTTCTCCCAGCATCTCATCCAATCTCAGTCTTCCCACACCTCCTAGCTCCCAGTCCCACCCTCATTTCCCTTCCCTGCTCTTAGTCCCAGGCTCCAAACCAGCCAGTCTCAGTCTGCCCCTAACACCAATTCCCAGCCCAGTTTTCTTCTCCACCAGCCTTTAGTCCCAGTCTCTCACCGCATTGTACTTGAACCAGTCTACTCTCCCCTTCCCTTCCCACTGTCGAGCCCTTGTTCCCTCTGCCTTTAAGTCAGGCTGCTTCCTCTTCTGTTCTCTCTGGACACCAGTGGGCAGGGGGTTCCACTGAGAGCACAGAAGAGACAGACTTGTTGCTCTGAGTTCAGGTTTCATGACCTAGCACAGCCTGCAGGTGCAGCAGTTCAAAACCACGATTGTAGGAAAACTCCTGCTCAGTTCTGAGCTGGAGCATGCCCAGCGTGCATAGAATCTTTGGGCAATTTAGCTGCTAAAAGCTACATCTCTACTGAGCACATGGAAAATGCAATATTTGAAAAGTTTATAACTTGGCCAAATTTGGGCAGATTTTCACAGTTATGGCAGAATGCAAATCCCTGACACAAAGGCCATTCCCCTGCCAAATTTCCAGTCCCTGCTCCAAAGCAAGGGGACACTAGAGCTTTTTAAGGTAAAGGTTGCCAGAGTTTTTAACAATGGCAGAACAAAATATTTTTTCCCAGCCTCAATTTCAGAAGAAAGCGGAATCGTTTTGCCTGCAATTTTCCAGAAAATCCTGCCTGAGGCAGACACCCAGCATGGAAAATTTCAGCCCAGCTATAGTTTGGCAGCATCATAAGCAACTGAAAACAGGGCCTTATAATGGAAAATGTCGGACAACCTTAATAATAGATCATATTTCCATCTGGCATATTTTACATATATAATTTTTTTTACACATTTCTATTGAGTAAAGTGATTTTATTAATAGGAAACATCATTGTGATCCAATACTAAACATATCTGCAGCACCTCTATTTGAGTCAGTGGAATCCACCTGTGTACAAATGGTGTGTTAGACCAGGAACTTTATGACAAAAATTGATGTGGCAAGACTCTTGTAAAGATATTTGCGTGCCAAATGCACAGAAGAGTGATGGGCACAAAAGACCGGGACTACTAAAATGGTATTTAATATGGAAACCGTTCCGGTTTTTTTCATATTTACACCACAAAATATGTGCAAATGGAATGGACCTAAGCCACAAAGCTTGGATGTAGCTCCAGATCAGAACTTTTCCAAATGTCAAATCTGGCATCATGGTTTGATATCATCTCTACCCTTCTATAATGCAACATACCAAATCCACTGGAAAAAAATAGTCTGTTTTTTTGCCAAGTGTCTGATCAAAGCCAAGATATTCGCAATTCTGAATAGCTCTGTTAATCTTAATAGCAAAATGCATGCGGTCACATGCACATTGCTTTCACTACAAAGCTTTACCTCTTCGCTTTTCTCACCATAATACACATATAGAAATGTAAGTTGCAAGAATGTTAAGCAATAATTTCCAAAACACTGTGAAACTGATCTAATATCATAAAGAACATAGTTTTTAAGATAAGACACAAATCATAAGATCCTGAAATGGGAATGAATAAGATGTCATACACTAGTGTACTGTTTCAATTCAAAGCAAATTTAAAAATCGTGGGTGTAGTTTTAATTTTATGGATAGTACAGCAGTACACCTCTACCCTAATACAACTCGGTCCTCGGGAGCCAAAAAATCTCACCGCGTTATAGGTGAAACCATTATATCAAACTTGCTTTGGCCTTGAGCATTTCTGTGATTAATAGTCACTTCCCACTCCTGACTGACCCCTCAGAACCTCTGACCCATCCAACTCCCCCCACTCCTTGTCCCCTGACTGCCCCCTCCAGAGACCCCCCCATCCCTAATCACCCCCAAGACCCCACCTCCTACCCAACCCCCCTGCTCCCTGTCCCCTGACTGCCCCAACCCCATCCATACCCCCGCCCTCTGACAGGCCCCCCGGGACTCCCACACCCTAGCCAACACCCCCTGCTCCCTGTCCCCTGACCGCCCCCCAAGACCCTCTGCCCCTTATCCAACCCCTCGGCCCTGGCCTGGCACCCTTAACATGCCACTCAGAACAGCGTGTTGGAGCCAGACACGCTGATGCGCTGATCTGCCGGAGCGTGCAGCCCCGCCCCCAGCGTGCTACTTTACCGCGTTATATCCGAATTCGAGTTATATCGGGTCGTGTTATATCAAGGTAGAGGTGTATCTGAAAGAACACACTTTTTTCTCTGTGAAAACACAAACCCAGATCTTTTCTCTTTTTTATAATCGTAAGCTATTTTGATTACTGCAATACTTAGAGACAACAAACCACATCATGGCATTACTACAGCGAGATTTACTACTACTGTCGATTTTCCACTCTTAGAATCCCTTCATTACAAATGTTCATTTTCATGCTAACAGGAAGTATGGTACGGTTTAAACCCTGATCCAGCAAAAACATTCACATTTTGCTGAATCAAGCACAGAGTAGCCCCATTCAAGTCAAGCGGGCTACTCACATGATCGATCAAGTGATTTACTTTATCAGAGCCTAGGTGAAGTACTGAGCTACTGACCAATTAACTCCTTCATTCCCAAATTTTAAAAAAAAAGTGGAATGAGGAAGTGGGAAGTCATGGCAACTGGGAGACTGCATGCTGAAAGGCAAGGTATGTTAACTGTCAGGCATGAGAACAGTGAGCAAGTGTGTAGAGGCACCAGGAAGGTAAGAGAAAAGAGTGGAGTAATTCAGAACACAAGACCGCCAAGATGTAGCTGCAGCCATGAGCCATGCTGCACCAACTAGCAAAGAGATGCAATGATGTATCAAAAGAGAAAAGGCAGACTCAGGAAAGGCGGTGATCGATCAGCCCAGGAGAAGTGGTGTAGAAGATCCATTGCACCCCTTGGAAATTTAAGCCCACTCCTGACATACCATTTTAAGAGATCACATTCAGAGTTAAAGGTATTGTTCTTACTTGGAAACAAGGGGTTTATGCCATTTATCAATCATAGGTGGAGCTGGTAGCAATAGTTAAGGTTTGCCCAATATTTCCCTGTTTTCAGTTGCTGATAAATTTGCCAAAATGTAACCATTGGGGCTGAGATTTTCCATGCTGGCTATCTGCCTCAGGCTAAACCTTCTATTTTTAAGTTTTCTGTAAAGCTGGGTCAGCCATTTCCAAAAAATGGGGTTAAAGGAAAATACCATTTTGCCCATGTCAAAAAATTTCCCATTACCCTTTTGTTTAGAAGTTCTAACGTCTCCATGCTTTGAAGCAAGGTCTTAATATTTCACAGGGTGGTTGCCCTGGTACCAGAGATGTGCCTTTTGTTATTCTCATTAAAAACTTCCCAAATGTAGCCAAGTTATGAGCCTCCAGCAATCTCTTCATACATGCTCAGTAGTCACTTGTTAGAGCTTGGCCTCCATGATCCCTGAAGCTTCCATTTGCATGGGGTATGCTCCAGCCCAGGGCTGAAGGAGCTAAGCAGGACGTTCCTGCAATTGCTGCTTTCCTGCAAGTGCTGTGGCACTGGGCACCAGAACTCAGGGCAAGGGATAGCATCTCCCCTGTGCTCTCACTGTTCCTCTTCTGGCACCCAGGTAAGGAGGAGAACAAAATAGTCTGACTCAATTTCTAAATAGGACAGGAGCCAGACTTGGGACAGGGAGTAAGGGAAGGGAGCTAGTGGCAGCGGGAATAGATTGGGACAAAAAGATAATGGAGCCTGGGACTGGAGAAGAAGGCTGGGGAAGAGAAGAGACTGGGACTGACTGGACAGGGCCTGGGATTGGGATGAGAAGCCAAGCGGGTTAGGGGAGCATGGAGTCAGACTGTCTAGGTGACAGGTAAGCTTAATTCTGGCATTTCCGACAGTCTGAATGCTTTACTCTTCAATCTTATTTTTCTTTTAACATGGGGGGTGTGGGTGCGTGTGCACGCGCACGCATAATATATTAATTAGGAATGGGTGACATTGTTCAAGAGAAATAAGCACAGACTTGAAGCTTTGTACTGAGAATAAAACATTTTATCTCAATCAGATATGTGCCAAACAGAAGGCAAAACACACTACAGATCAACCCTCCCATGAAATAAGAATGGAAAGCAGTCAGAAATAGTAACCTTAAGCACCATATGTGATTCATATTGTATACTGTATTGATATTGAGTACATATATTTTATAATTGTGTTAACAAAATTGCTCCACCCGGTTAACTAGAAGAGCTAAAGATAAAATTCTCCCATTAAGCCAATTTACTAAAACAGCATCACTTGGAAAGGAATTATGTTTGCAAACTCTGAAACAGCTCCTCCAGTGGTGAAAACTGACATCACTCCATTGACTTCAATGAAGCTATGACAATTAACACCAGCTGAGGATCTATGCCCTCGTTCACATTAACAAGGATTTGAAGCAAGTTCATGTAGTAATTAAAGCAGGAGTCTGGACTTTTGGTTTCTGAACCTGGCATTGAAAAAAAAAAATCCAGCCTTACCTTGTGTGTCACAAAGCCAAGTTTTCTAACGTGGCCACTCATTTTAATATGATTTACTATAAACAACATTTACCAAAAATTATATTAAACTCAGCTCTTCCGAATGTAGATAACATTAAAACATACTTTTAAAGAGATCTCAAAGGTGTCTCCAGAGGTGCAAGGTATATTAATGATCACCCTTTTGAAGAGAACAGAACAGGCCAGCATCTCCATGATGGTATCTTATATGCCCATACCATTGTTAAGAGAGGAGTAAGAAAGTTGATCTCATTACTTGTGTATTCAGATTATTTTATGTTAATAAAACGACACTTGGAAATACAACCACGTACACACAATCATCAAATCATATTATGGTTCATTCAATATGCTTGAAAATTTGTCAAGTATCCCCATTTTGGATTAAAGCAAACAGTTTCAGGAGTGGACATTGATTGTCAGTTTCTGGGCACTCAGCTTGACAAATCTTGGGCCTGATTTTCAGAGATGCCCAAAAGCCACAGTTCCCCCTGCAAAAATGAGTAATGTAACTGCTGGTAATCGCACACTGTGTTTATATTAATTTACAGTTTGCATTGAACTGCAAAAGTCATGGCCTGTCAGTTCAGTTTAGAAAAGCCAAACATGTCCTTTAGTTTATTTACACCTCCAAAATCTCTGTATGCTAGTTCAATAAAGTACTAGCTTATCTAAATAAGAATGTTACTCTTTTATCCCAAAGCACAGACACCCAAGCCTTCAAGAACACTTCATTTTACAAGCTGTAGAGATGATCAACAGCATATAAATATTTAGAAAATTGCTGGAGAAATAAAACGAGAAATAAACAAGCTGCTGCAATGCTGTTAGAGCTCTCTTGCATATTCAGTCTAACATTGAAGGTGTATATTTCCTCGCTATGCAAAATCCCACTCTCCCTTGACAACTTCATTTCCTGCACACTTTGGGAGACAGGCAGATGAATATTTAGTGTAGAACATGATTGTGATTAAGCTTCCAAATGAATTCTTCATCTGGATTCCAGCTGGTACAGCATCTCAATTACTCCTCCACCTCTCCTATGGGAGAGTGTCTTATTGATGTATTGAGCGTCACATGAAGGTGCTGGATTAAAAAGCTCCAAAGACCCTCCAAAACTTCTGACCTCAATCAATTATCCCTTAATGAAGGAACAGAAAGTTCTTGTGCAAAAAATATTATGGCCATCGCTCAAACTCAGGAACTTCTTATTTCAGCACAGCCTTTAACAGGAATACAAATAAATGTTTTAAAAGAAATTAAATTGCTTCCCACTAATTTTGCTTCATTTTCAAAGGCAAATTTACTTATCAAATTTACTGTTAAGAGAACTGCTAATCAGAACATTATGAAATTGTTGAGAACTTCTGAAATTGTTGAACTTTCCATACTGATTCTTTTAAAATTTGTTTACTAACCAGCTATAGCTAGAAGGCTGTGATGCAGACATTGTCTATTATGACCTGCAGCCATGCCACATCGTAAACATCACTGCATGCATCCCTGCAGAGGAGCCAAGGGATCATTTAAAATGCTCCTAAAACCCCTTTGGGCAGGCCAGTGAGATCACACACAAGAAAGGAGAGCAGTCTCCACAGGATTGTTATTCCCCCTCCCATGTAGATGGGCAGAGTCTTAGCTCCAACCTGCCAAACAGTGCAGCTGAGTCAGTGCAAAGAAGGAAGGAAGTTGCACCAAAAAAAGGACTGGCCCAGCTTACTTTCCCCACAGAGCAAGGGAAAAGCAAGGGCCATATTATGGCTATCAGTCACAGTCTGGCTCTTCCCCAGCTTCTGGAACAGCGCACCTATGCTCTGTCTTTATCAAGCTTGTAAGGTTACATGATAGCTTTTGACTACTGACACAATGACAGCAGGCTCTGTGGTTTCAGGTCTGTACCACGTGCAGACCACACAGCAAGAACATGAACTATCTGAGCATGGTAGAAGGGGTGGCACAGGGTACCCAAATGCAAATCCCTCACTGTGTACAGGTATCAAGAGGAGGTGGTAATGTCCTTTCTTAAAATCTCACAGCTGTCATCAGATGGCTGAAACCGTCAATCACACTTGCCCCTCTCCCACATTTTCTATCTTCAACACATGCTTTAGTTCCGCTACTCAGCTACTGAACATAACATCTATCCGCTACCATCCTGCCCACTGGTCCACCTCACTGCCTGGTAGCTTTATTTCCCCCAACCCTGTTCCTCAAGGTAAGGATTCAACCCTCCAAACTGCCTCGATAGCCCTGTCACTTTCCTCCACTTACATTTCAATTTTGTGTCTAAAAGTGTGCTTGGTGGGCAAGGACCACTTCGTGGAAGAAAGATGAGGAGTGCACAACCACACTAATACATGTCACTGTCTACTCCAATGATGGTTTCATGTCAGTGGCCAGAGTAGTGACAGTCTCACTGATATGAAAGAAGTTCTCTTACACTCAGGCAGTGCTTGCCTGAGCTCAGCTTTTACTGATCATTAGAGAAAGATCAGAAATCTCCCTTGAGGATTGGACTCCATCTGGGATTTTTCTGACTACTACATTTTCCAGTCCCTTGCAGAATCCTCCATGAGGAATAACTGTTATGATTACAGAAGAACAAAGTCTAGCAACAGTTATTCCACTAAAAGGTTTCTTCAAGTTTGGAGGGAAGAGGCTGGCTGTAATTTAGTCAGTCTATTTATTTTATGATTGGCCTGCAGTCACAAAAATCCTTTGCAGAACACAAAGGCGGCTAGACACTTTTCCCCATTCCCCAGTTGTTCTCTATGAACTTCCCACTCCGAAAAATTAATTATGGTACTTAAGAGCTTCATCCATCCTGTCTTCATTTTTCCCTCCTCCTCACTGTCTGTCTCTAACCCCAGTATCTGTTAAAGCTGTCAAGCATTTCCTCCCCTGACACATTTTCCCTTCACAAGTCCCTGATTTCTGTAGTCTCCAGTTATTTTCCTTACATTTGCAGAAAGATATCTCTATATATCTGCACATTTCTCTTAAAGCAATTAATTGCTTTATGGACATACGACAGAAACTGCTTGCCTTTTCAGACCACAGTAAGAGTCTACCAGAGACAGACTGCCCACATACAACCCAGAGCATGGCCAATCCCATTCAGATAGTTGTATAAAAATTTGCAGTGAAGCTGTGGTGCAATCCAGTCTAACTTCAAGTCTGGGGTTTGGAGCAGCCCACACTCCATTGCAGCACTTCTGAATAAGGCCAGCTGTGGTATACTGGGTCCTCACATAGACACTCATTAATTAAGGGAGCTGCAGTTTAACACACCAATCACATAAGCCTCCAGTACGAGCAGGGGAACACATCAGTGGCTGGTAACCACTGTGCTAGAACAGAGTGCAGTTGTTTTATAGAACCATTACCTACAAAGTTTGCTCTGTTTGCCACATTCTCTTTCTACTCGAGTATTTCCATTTGTCTTGTGTTGTTGCATAAAATCTCTTTGTAGGATGTAATTTAAGCATTCCTGTTTTTTCATCCAAATCAATTAATAAAAAAGGAAAAGTGGGAAATGGTTGCATTACGTACGTAAAAGCGGAATGTGCCATTTTTATAAGAATCTTTGGAATATTCCCAGCTGTATTAAAACCACCTTTTCAAGAGAAAACCACTGCATAAAATGGGGAAAGGGAGAAGGGGGGGCACTTAAATTATCTTTCTGATTATGGAAGTGCGTAACACAATTCGCCTCACACACTTAAAAAATCCTTAGAAGCTAGAAGAGGCTTCACAGTAGCCTAAAGCATTGTAAACTCATGAAAAATTAATTTAATTGCCAAAACCAGGACCAGCAAGAGCCGCTCTACATAACAAAAATGTGTTCAGTTGCATTATTAAAAACATTGCTTTTGAGAGATCAATTAATCTCAAAAGGCTTGACTTTTAGAAATTATCAAAGACAGATGTACTAAAAGGATCCTTTCTATCAGCACAGTGCCCATCTGCTCTATCAGTGTTCTAATTGCAATGTTTATCATCAGTTTAAGAACCTGTGTGTTCCTTTATTTAATGTAAGATTCCCCTAAAAACCCTTATGGTGAGTGAAAAATGGCAATGAGGGTGATACCTGCTGCATGTGGCTATGTCTTCACCCAAAAGGTCTTTACTAACTTTATTTATAACCCACCTTTTCCAAGGTTCTCTGGTTCTTCAAATGTCAAATATACATCTAGAGGTGTCTACCCAGTCTTCTGGGAGCCTAACCCATAAATTAAGGATTTCAATATGAACAGACATAAAACTGTACATAAATATATTCACCTCAGTCCACAGCTTCCTTGACAACCTTCAGTAAAGGGATGTCTACAATTAGAGCTGGAAGTGTGACTCCCAGCTTGAGGAGACATACTCATGTCTAACCAAGCTAGCATGCTAAAAATAGAGGACAGCCACAGCAACATAAGTGTCAGGAAAGGTTAGCTGCCCCAAGTACATATGTATGCTTGCAAAGTATAATGTGGGCTCTGGAGGACTGACTTGAGGTAATGATTTTGAAGATCACAGAGTATGCCTTGCCAGCAACTTCCTCTCATTCATATGAAAGAAGCATCAACTTGAGTGCCTCTGCTGATCTTAACTATGGCAATACTTCATGAGGAGAGACGCAGCCTTCTATTGGCAAACAGAGTGGCTTGAATATGTTTTGTTTTGGTATTTTTAAAGCGATGCCATGGTAGGTTTAGTGCCCATGTAACAGAGTAAGAGCACTAGCTTCAGATTTTCTATACTCATGGGAGATTGGCATTTATACAGAGAAGAGTATATGTACATATTTATTATTTTAATTGCCTAGAGGCTAGAGACTGATGCACAAAAACCCAAGGAAGGACTGCTACACGGTGGGGGACAGTGTAAAATGGGGCCAAGATAGCGCTATCCCTGCCTCCAGAACCCCCAGGCCCAGAACTGTGTAGTGGAGACACCCCTTTCTCAGGGGGCAGGTGGTTTTGCCTCTCCTCCCCAATGCCATGTGATGTTGGGGAAAACCTGCAATGGGAAACCAGCCAGAGACTCCAGTGGTTTGGAGCAGCGGCAAAAGCAGCCAAAGCAGGGACCTTCAGAGAGCCAGGTCTATAATGTTGACTGGACTTATTCTTCCCTGTCTAAATGGATGTTTGTGCCAACCCCCCCCTCCCTCGTTGTCTCTTCACCGTGGCTTCATTCCACACCTGCCCCAACCCTCACCCTCATCCTTTCAGTGTCCCTCCTCCCTTCACTGTTGTTTCCTTTTAGCTGAACCCCTCCATTAAACCACTCCCAAAAACATAAATCAGTCATGGTGCTAACTGACTTTTGCTGCCCTCCCACTTGTCTCTCTGCAGTTGTGTTTTAACCCTTCCCTCACCCTATGTCTGTCTGGTCTATTGAGATTCCAAGCTCTTTCGGGCAAGGACTGTCTCCAACTCTGTGCATAGCACGTAGCGCAAGGGGGGCCCCATTCTTGGTTGTTTCTTGAGTATCACCATAATAAGCATGACTAATAAATAAGTGACCAGGTCAGAGCCCCACTGTGCTAGACCTAGGGGTTGGCAAACTTTTTGGCCGAGGGCCACACCAGGGTTGCAAAACGGTATGGAGGGCTGGGTAGGGAAGGCTATGCCTCCCCAAATAGCCTGGCCCCCGCCCCCTCCCACTTCTCACCCCGACTGCCCCCCTCAGAACCTCCAACTCATCCAACCCCCCCGCTCCTTGTCCCCTGATTGCCCCCTCTCGGGACTCCCCACCCCTAACCACTCTCCCACCTGGGACCCCTATCCACACCCCCGCCTCCTGACAGGCTCCCCGGGACTCCCACACCTATCCAACCCCTCCTGCTCCCTGTCCCCTGACTGTCCCCCGGGATCCCTGTCCCTAACTGCCCCCCAGAACCCCACTCCCTATCAAACCCCCCTGCTCCCTGTCCCCCCAACCCCCTATCCAACTCTCCCCCCCGCCGTTCCCAATCTCCTGACAGTACTGTATAAGCTTCTTAAAGACAGAGTACCATTCTTCAGTGACATCTGGAGCACAGCACAATGTATGTGTCTACTCCATATACTATTCATTCAAAGACTGTATATGACTGTGTTTGCATTTATACTGGTAATATTGACTTACCTCTTTGCCCTAATAGAATCTTTCTTCTCAGTAGTGTTTTCCTATCCTTATGCAAATGAAACAAATTATAAATCACTGAAATTAGAGAATGATGCTGTGAATCTTAAATTGCCCAATTCAAGCCTGACACTGTTTAGGCATACCCCAAGCAGTTTTCTTTTAGTGTTCTTATGTAGTCTAGCCCCAGCATCGAGCCAAATTTTAAATACACATTGACACCAATGAATATACTGTCTCAGATAAATTTATCACTAAGTTCAGATACTAATCCAGTATACACCTTCACTGGTACTTATTCTAACACCCAAATCTCTGAGAAAATCCCAACTTCCATTTTTGCACATCTGCCTGGTCCAGAAATATTTCTTCTTCCTCCCATATGTGGAATTCCTCCATAATAACACCTACCTCAGACCCAGGATGGGTAATTCAGGCTCATGGGACAGCAACAGCTTTTCAAGATATATGTATCACAGCTTTGATGTATCAGAACAATGATGGGCTAGAAGCAGGAATTGTACACCATGGGAAAGGAGGGATTCTTAGTACTCACTTCCATTCCTGCGAGGGCCAGAAATATTGGACTTTCATTTGTTTGGGATACTCGGAATAAAACTTACACATGCCTATTGCAGCTATCCCAAACTCCTACTGATAAAACCTTTCTACCACATTTAATTATCAGGTATTTTGTATTGCCTGCTTGTTACAAGAAAGCTCTTCTCATACCTTGCTAATTAACTAAATTAATTAAAAACTAGTCATCTACCTTGTCTCCTAACATGACTTAGTAACCCATGTGGCAGACCGTCTTCCACTTGGCACAATAATTTCAGCACTGTCTGGGGGAGGAGGGGAAATGTCCCACTATTTTCTTTTTTAAATCAAGCCTATCCAGTGTCCTTCCAAGCAACAGCTCATTGCACACTTTGTGATGTAGATTCTCAAATTGCAATGTCAGAATGTGATACTGAGTTCCTTCTCAAGTGACACTTAAGAATCTAATATTTAGTAGATCTATTTTTTTCTCCATCTAACTAGTCAAGGAGATTCTACTAAGAAGCACGCTGTTAGCTCTGATCTGCCATCTTCATATTAAATAGTGTTTTATTTCCACAGGTAGTACCCTTGAAGTAAGTTTGACTAATGGTAGCTATATCTGGCCATAAACCTACTAGCCAGTATATGCTAAGCTTTCCTTGAAAAAATATCTGATTAAAAATTAACAGTAACTCAGAAAAGTGAATAGCACACCCGTTAAAGATCGATGAAAGCCACAATGTTTACACCAGGGATGCAATAAATACCTTTGCAGAGAAAACTAAAATGAGAACTACTGCTATAGAACTCAATGTAAATTGTTAAGATACAGATCTTGCTTAGCAGCACTGAAATCTTTTATCTATCTATATATACTTATTACTGGAGCACATCAAGCTGATGGAAAATGCTCTTCCATTATTCAACATATCTAGTATTAAATCTCTTCAAGTATTCTGAGAAACATTATAATGTGACTCCACTTCAGCCAATAAAGTCAGCATAAAATAAAAGCCTTAGATATTACAAGTAAAAAGAATATTCGATCTTTTGCTTCACAGAATTGCACCAAAATATTACTGAATTCTTAAAGCAGATCTTGAAAAACTATTTAAGACCAATATGAATTAAATAGGTTCTAGAAACCACGAAGTAGTTCTTTCTGAATCTTCATATATGCAGGGCTAGCTGTACATTATATATTTTTTGTGGACCTTTGGCATGCAAAAAAGTAAGCCTGCTTTACAAGCCTTTGCTAAGAGCACAGATGACAAAAGAATAAAAAGCATAACTTTCCCTGCCCATATTCAACTGCTAAGAAAAGAGTTCACAAGTGAAATTGTTTTGAAAGCTGGAATTGCAACATAAAGTCTTCCCTTTGCAAAAGCACTTACAACTTGTTTACAGTAGTGAATGTTAGCGTTTTAAGATATGAGTAAGACCTATAAAATGTCTTAAAAAACCTTCTTGGATCCACATCCAAAAGCACTTTAACTGGTATAGAAGCATTCCAAGAACACGCTGGAATACAAGTCAGTTCAGTCTATAGCGGGTGATTGCCTGTGCGCACATGGACAAGCAGAAACAGCATAACTTGTGCCCTCACTTTGTATCTCCTAGTCTGCCAGTGGCCTTGTGAAATCTCTCAGAACCCATTGGATAGAGGACTGTTTCAGGAACTGCAAGACTGGCACTGAGAGGTCATTCCAAGAGAAATTGCTTAAAAGAGTGACAGTTTGAATGCAGGGCAAACCATTGGTTCCTAAACCCTTTCAGTATAGCTACCCCGAACAGTTTGTGCTAAAACTGTTTCAATTACAAAACAGTTCAAGTTTTTTATTGTTGGGAGCTCGAGTCTTGTGTCTTTCCTACACAAGTTTAGGTGGACTATCAGTGATGATGATCAAAACTTACAAGGTCTGGAGGTTAGTTTTAGATAAGCACTCAGAAGTTCAAATGATTATTCCGAACTGTACAATCTCCTGGGTCTGCAAAGCTGATCTGGAAATATCATCATGAAAATATTATTCTTGCGGGAGACTGAAACATATGTATTGTACCTCACTTGTACAAACTTTTATTTTGTTTTCAGTATCTAAATTTCTGTGCTCACCAGAACTTAGGACTGCTGTTCTTGCATCACAATATCTAAGACCAGTCATTGTCCCCTCTGACAGTGGATCAAGTCTTGAAAAAACTCACTCACTCACCAGTGGCAAGCAGAAAACTCTTCATGGTGAGACAGCAGGGAGAAAAAGCAATGTGTCTCAATATGCTAGCTTTTTGGTTGTGAAATTAACATTACCAACATTAACTGAATGCAAGCCAATGCAGTGCTGACTTCCTGAGTCCCCAGACAACTCCAGTGGCACAGTGGTTTGTGCCTTTCCCAGGGGACCAAAATGAAATAAAAAAGAGGATTGTTCATTTTGCTGCTGATATGCAGTAGCCTGTGGGCACTAGCAAAAACTTAATGCATGGATTTATACTCTGCTGCTGCTTCTTGAGAGGGGTAGGAGCCTCCTTTGCAAGAATTCAAGTTCTTCACATGAAAGGAGACATCTTTCCCCCCATCCCCACCCTCCAAAAAAGATAGGAGAGCAACAAAGTAGCAGAGCCACATCCTCCTCTCATCCACAACCCATGTGTCTCATGCTCAACATTGCTCAACAGCTCTAACAAATTTCCTGTCATCGATAAATAATTCCTTGATGGCTGAATCCAGGCCAGGAGTTAGGCAGGCCCCATGTGGCAGCACTGCACCTCAAATGGAGTTTTTGATATCTATAGAGTCTGGGTGTGTCCAATTTTCAAAATGAAGAAACCCTTATTTATTTACTACACCCAAGTCTTGTCTCTTCATTGTCACAATGAACACCGTGGAGCCAGAAGAAATCATGATGAGCGGTGAAGAGAACTTTCATATTTATGACACCTATTAGAGGTTTATTTGAAATATTAGCTCCATGGATGATCAAAGACCTGCATCCTAATAGAAATCAGAGCACCTTGTCTTTTTCCAACTCATAGGGACTTACCAGAAAAGAATTTTTCCAGATCTCTCTGAGGAGGTCCCCTCTCATCTTTCATATCTACCTCCAGTTAATATGTTTAGTCCTCTGTGTCTGCTGTCTAGTATGTTCTTCACACCTTCAATTAAGCTATATGAACATGCTCTGAGATTGAGATTTCTGATACCTGCACAAATATCACAAGAATAGCCACACCCTTTATAGTTCACCAATTTCACTTCCAATTGTGATGGGAGTCCAGAAGTGCAATGAATGCTGAATGCATTCATCCAAAGAAGTTGGCAGTCCATTCCTATTGCCAGCACCTTCCCTTTTTCACAGAATGATACCCTGAGAATACAGCTAAAGTCAGAATGCTTGCAGCACATAGGTTGAATCCCCATCAGCCACTGTTCTAATATGGTTATAATAAGCCAAGAGCAAGTTTAAAGGAGACACAGGTTACCAGCAATGGGACTAAATCCTGGCTTATCCCTTGCACTTGGAAGAGACTAGTGTTCCTAAGTAAATATGGCAGGTGTTCGCACTGACAATGCTTGCTGCTTGCATCATTTCAGCTGTGAGCATAAATATAAGGTCAAAGTTTCCAACTCCATATAATGTGTTAACAAAGCATAAAGCTATCTTTAACAATAAAGAGGAAAATGTGCTCAAAATGTCAGCTTTGCTTTAGTAAGAGCAGATGGGCTAGTTTGGAGATTTGTGCAAAATGCAGTTACCACAGCCTTTTCTACAAGTGAATTATAATGTAAGTCACTGTAAAGAATTTACAGAATGTATCTTTAATTGTGTTACTGTAGAATCCTCAGCCCCTTGCATGGGGACATAGAGACTTTTAGTTAGACAGAGTGAGTGAGCAAATATTAGTTATTTGGAAAGAATCTCTTTTTTCTTGCTAAGATAAGGGAGTACTAAGCAGATCACACCCTGCCACAGTTCTCAATCCCTTTCTTCAAGATGTAACTGCCACTTATTTTACAACAGCGAGGGCAGAATGCTTCTGGCTTCCAGAGAAGTTGTCTTTAATTTAATGACTGTTATCACAATTTACCAGCAGGGAGGGAAGTGGGGAGGCTCCAAACTCAACAAGCGAAGGGAAAATTAAAGGCTAAAACTCCCCTCATTAATTTGCTTCCTCCCTGGAACATGCTGCCATGATAAAGATATTGCAGCTAATGCCATCTCACTTGCTCATGTACCAAGGCACAAGCTGGACGCTGAAGAATAGAACAGAAGTTATTCAAAGGGAGATGTTCTACCCTTAAAGACATCCAGCTAGCCACAGACAGTGCTTGTATGCTTAACAAACTACATGACATTGCACATCCTCACTTCCCAGTGGCCAATGTTTTCTGAAGGAGATTAAGAGTTTCTACCTGATAGGGTGTGGACATCCAGGAACTGAGTACTACACCCAAGGAAAGGAAAGCATTTTATCTTCCAACCCAGGATTAAACTACTAGGATTCTGAGCCATGACAGCTACGGAGATTTCAGCTGAAACCTAATCTCAAGAGAAATGAGGCCTTGTTTAACTTACTTCAGCCTTTTCAAGTTGGGAATAACATGGTTTAAAATTTAGTCCAACTAAAGAATCCATCTTAAAATCAGTGGGTACTCAGTACCTAGTGATGATTCCCTAGCCTTTTTTTAATAGCAAAGACTTTTCCGTATGCAATAGCAAGATAAGTGATATATAGGCTAGTAAGTAATAGTAATTTATATTGCACTTGTTAGTAATTGGGAGCCAGAACAGAGTAACCATATATAGGAGCAGAGTTTTACAATTAAGACTGTTCATTCAGGGGAACATTGTGTATTTTGGACTACATAATACACATACTGCACAATGTGTATAGATTATATACACTAGTATTTTGTGGACATGTCATGTACAGTATATGTGGACATTGCCAAGAACAAAAAAAAAAGCCAAGAAAATTGATCGTTTTTGTTGTGGATGTCATGATGTAAGAGGTATACATAAAATCTAGCCTACAGATCAATTGAAAATGCATAAAAGTTTCTTTGCACTGCACTACTGGAACTACGTTGCCTAAAATTATGACCGAACTTGTAGCTATAGAAGTCTGGACCTACTTGTTGCTCGCATGATGTTGCCAAGAGTTTTAAAACTGGCTTAAAAATTATTACAAGAATAAAATAAGGAAGTGTCAAATCACTTTAACTAGCATTTTCATTGACAAATGGTAGCCTAGCTACTCCACACCATCTCTAAGTGCAACTACACTGGGCTTTGTAATAAAAAAATAATAAATAAACAAACCTTACTCATAGTTATAGTTTTTACAAATCATTGTGTTTGTGCATGTTAACTGTGATATTGCAAAAAGCAGAAATGGGAAATCTTAACCAAGAGGGAAAAATATTGGCCTTGCATGCTGTTGGTCGAACAATGTTTTCTCTTCATTTGCTGGGCTACTTGTCAGAACTACTAGCAAGTCTACTGAGTCAATCCTAGTAATTTAGTCTGAGATGAAAATCCATGAAGGCATATCGTAATTTGTGGCCCACTCTCTGACTAAGTATTGCTGAATTGGTATGAGGAATTTAAATTGTATTACAGCATTATTATTGTTTTAGCTTTCCTACTGATTCTTCATCTCTGTCCTCTGATTTCCTCCAATTTAGATGGACATTATGGCCTGATTTTTTCAGCTTGAGTGCCTATACTTGATGCCATCATTAGGCAACTAAATCTAAGTGACTGGTGTTCCAGATAATGCTGAGCACCAGCAACCGTCCTGCAGTCAGTGGAAACTACTGGGTGCTCAGCACCTCTGAAAGTGTGGTGCTGAGCACCCAGTAGTGCTTAGATTTAGGTGCCCAACCTTAGGCCCCTAAAATCAGAAAATTTTGGGCTATATACTTATGTAACTTGTTAGCCGTCTATCTTCCTATGTCTCAGAAATCTAAGATTTTGCACAGCCCAATCCAGAAATTGATGCCATTGTTAATGACAATATAATTTCCACTCCCTAATATCAGTTATTAATAGGACTGTCAAAGGTTAAAAAAAATTAATCGTGATTAATCGCACTGTTAAACAACAATAGAATAGCATTTATTTAAATATTTTTGGATGTTTTCTATATTTTCAAATATATTGATTTCAATTACAACACAGAATACAAAGTATACAGTGCTCACTTTATATTTATTTTTGAATCCAAGTATTTGCACTGTAAAAAAACAAAAGAAATAGTATTTTTCAATTCACCTAATTCCATTCCTTTAGTGAAATCTGTTTATCATAAAAAGTGAACTTACAAATGTAGAATTATGTACAAAAAACGGCATTAAAGATAAAACAATTCTCCCCCAAGGAGTTCAGTCAAAAATTTAATTAATGCATTTTTTTAATGAGTGTCATCAGTATGAAAGCATGTCCTCTGGAATGGTGGCCAAAGCTTGAAGGGGCATATGAATGTTTAGCATATCTGGCACATAAATGCCTTGCAATGCCAGCTACAAAAGTGCCATTGAAATGTCTGTTCTCACTTTCTGGTGACACTGTAAGTAAGAAGGGGGCAGTATTGTCTCCTATAAATGTAAACAAGTTTGTCTTAGCGATTGGCTGAACAAGAAGTAGGACTGAGTGGACTTGTGGGCTCTGAAGTTTTATATTCTTTGGTTTTTGAGTGCAGTTATGTAATTTAAAAAAAATCTACATTTGTAAGTTGCACTTTCATGATAAAGAGATTTACTATAGTACTTGAATGAGGTGAATTGAAAAATCCTATTTCTTCACTTTTACGGTGCAAGTATTTGTAATCAAAATATACACTTTGATTTCAGTTACAACACAGAATACAATATATATGAAAATGTAGAAAAACATCCAAAATATTTAATAAATTTCAATTGGTATTCTATTGTTTAACAGCGTGATTAAAACTGCGATTAATCATGATTAATTTTTTTATCGTAATTAATTTTTGTGAGATAACCACGTGAGTTAACTGCGATTAATTAACAGCCCTAGTTATTAAGTAACTTGATAGCACATCCACTGGAGTTTAACAAAGTCTGATGATTTTCACCAGTAGTCAATATTCAAGCCAAAGTGGAAACAATGTTTGCTTCAAGTTTCTCCAGAGAACACATTTTTAATGTGTTATTTTCTTTTCTGATGCATTGGACTTGTTGTATGGGTAGTGTAAATTATGCCTGTCTGCGTTGTATCTGTATTAATCTATTTAAGTGCTAAACTCTAAATGGACAGACTGTAAGAAGGAAATGAATTCACAACAGGCGATTGATCCTCTATTTGATTAGCTTTACCTTCAACAGTGGAGTCAGTCATGTTAACTGAAATCAATATACAGGAGTTAAGGGGGCACAGGAATAATTAGGTGAGGCAGAGAGATAGATCCATCAGTTCTCAAAATAAACTCTATATTAAGAGCTTATGTGGCAATGCTGTACCACATCAGAATACCACAAGCATTTTCACTGTGCTGACTTAATGGGCAAATTAAGGTCAGTTTGTCATAGCTAGTCTGAAAATCTAATATGGGGGAAAAACTTAGTCATAATACAAATTATATCAACAATAGGCTGATGAAAAGCATTATGAAAAGTAGGAAAGGCAAGTTCCCAATAGTGAGTTTATACACCTGGCACATAATTTGTGAGCCTACTTTTAAGCAAAGTAAAAGTGATATCTGTGTTCTTAGAATCCACCCATATACCATTTGCACACCACAGGTCATCGTTTTAAAGCATGCAGGGAGGAGCAAATTCACTAAGTTACTTTAAAAGTGTCCTCCTAGGCTAATGCCAGAAACTGAAAACAAAAGCACAATATGGAGAAATCTTGCCATTTATGCAAGAGATGATTGAAGATTTACACACAAAAACTTAGATTTTCTTATTTAACATGCATATTTATTTTCTTCAATTTAAGAATACACAATGCCATTGCTCTCACTTCACAAGGACTCATTTTTAGTACAGAAAAGGTCTTTTTTATACTCCTATGGCAATATGAAAGGCAGAAAATGATACAAAAGTCATTTGGCCAGAATTTCTTCCCCTCCCCCCCATTCCTTTAGGGAATACAATGAATGCCAGATGTTCTAGTGAAATGTCTTCATCACTTCAATTGCAGCAAATACCTCTAAGACAGCCACACTGTATTTTATTTATTATTACACAGGGGTCAAAAGGTATTTAACAGATTTATATAAAAGCTGCGGCCTTCTACAGTCTTTTATCTTTTCCACGTAAGTTACCCTGGCCAATTAACTGTGAAGATTAAGATCACTGGTTGTTTCCCCATAGGCCAACAAACAGCTTGTCAAAACCAGTTAAGCACTTGAGTTTTTTAGTTGTTTTGGGTTTTTGTTCTTTTTGAATTTTCAGAAGAAATCAAACAAAGGAAGGGAGACCAGGGTAACCTCCAAGCAGTAGCCAATCTGAGAAAGAGTAAAGTGACACAAGATCAAGAGGAAGGGAATTGGAAGAAGTCTCTGTCAACCATCAGTAAACAGTGCAGAATTGCTAAGCAGGCCAGTCAAATCCTCATTGTTCCTTCCTTGCTCTGGTCACCAAGCCCAATAATGATCACATTGTATGCAGCTCAAAGATGTTAAAAGAGGTTTTTAGAGTAAGGAAAGTGGTCATTTCCTCCCCCAAAGTCACAGATTTCCCTTCTGAGTTTCCACCAAGTACCACTGCTGAAATACCAAGTCACCACCCTTGATTAGCTCGCTGGCTTTAAGGGATACTGCCAACAGTATATTGGTCTTACAGCACACACCCACACCATACCTACATTTCAAAGCACAGGAAAGGAAACGTTCAGTTTGCTGATTCAGAGAGAGCTGCTTTCTCTAGGTAAACTGGCTTAAAGTATCTGGGGGTCCCTCAAACAAAAGTTGTTTAAGACTCACTCTAAACATAAAGGATTAGTGCTGGTATCCCTGCACACTTTGAAACTTGAGTCTGAAGGGGGAATTTGCTTACTTATTGAAAAAATGTTGTGTTGTACCAATAGATTACTGTGTCTTTTAATACACTTACTGGATACATCCAAGAGCTAGGACTTAGAACCCACCCAGACCCTATTCATTTCAGCTAAATACCAGATATAAGGTTTCATTCCTGCTGGGAAATAACATTCCCTGCCCCACTCCCACTATGAACAAGTGCTAGAACTGCTGCTCAACTTAATTGTAGAAAGTTATGTTATATGGCCAGTTCTCATTTAGATCTCTGGCCTTTCTTGGAGAGAGAGGTCAGGGCCCTTTTACTTCATTTCAATGCTGACCTGTTCCTGAAGAAGAGCACGTTTCGCTCAGTCCCAAAATCTAGGAGAATTTACACTGAGCCTTCCTGAGAAGGGCTCTTCAAGTATAAGGATGTTTCCATATGTAGCACTGTGTGGTCTGCAGCCTAGGTTCCGTTCCTGGGTTCCGTTAAAGTAAGCTGATATCTACCCTGTACTTCAGTTTCCCTATCTGTAAAAATGACACAGTTGGGGGGTATGACTTTTAAAAGTCTTTGATATCCTCAGATGAAAGGCTGTCTATAATTCTTGTCCAGATATTTACTTGGCCCACACCACTGTCATATGTGACTGCAGATGGCTTCCAATTGCAATTTAGGCTTGGTCTACACTAGCAACTTATGTCAGTATAATGTCACTTAAGGGTATGGAAAATCCACACCCCTGAGTGACGCAGTTATACCAGCCTAATTCCCAGTGTACACAGTGCTATGTCGATGGAGGGCTTCTCCCATCGGCACAGCTAATGCTTCTTGGGCACGTAGAGTACCTATCCCAATGGGGTGCCCCTCCTCTCAGCATAGATAGCGTCTTCACTGAAGCGCTACAGCTGCATCAGTGCTGCAGTTTAAGTGTAGACAAGTCTTTACTCACATCCCCACTTCAACAACATCACTGCTTAACTGACAACAGTCACCACCTTCCAAGAGGCGACTGCAATGCCAAAGTGAGATACTTGTCTTTACAGCCAATATAATAAAACTAAATGATTTCATCACTACACTCCAGAGTTTTAAAATTTCAGATACCTAGCTAGCATAGCAGATATTTGGACACCCTAAAAAAATCTGTGTTGAGCACTGGCATGGCTGGTATCTTTTTGATGATTGTTTTTTAAAAAAATATATAAATGAAGCTTGCTCTGACTTCAATACTCCCTCTGCTTCCAGACGCAGGAGTAGTTCCCAAAAGGATTTGTTTGGAACAAATACACTGGTTATTGAAGCTGTTCATTTCATATTTTAGCCATTTATAACTGTTTTTTTGACAGCTAATGAAGATTTGTTTAGTTAAAGGTACTGCTCAGAAAGCTTCAACACTCCTTTGGATGAAGAAAACAGGGGACTTATCCTTTCATCTTGAGGAACAATAACTTTCAAATGCTCTGTGTAACTAGCTTGCTTTTAAGTTCCAAGGGCTCCTGAAGCATCTCACTGGGATGGTAACACATGCAAAGCATACTACAGTCTCTCCTGTAGCGAGCCACTGCTTAGCTCAGAGATGGCCAAAATCCAGCACACAAGTCAAATCTGATACAAATCAAAGGCCAATGTGGCCAATAGTGGTCTTAATCTTTAATATACCAATTGAGGCTTAAAGGGGTTCAGAAAAAAACATGATAATTAATTAAAAATTCTACTCCATTTATGTACATGAAGAACGAGGCAATGCTGTGGCATTGAGCCTTCTCATCGAAATAGCTTATTGGATGTTGGTATGGATGCAATGCAAATTATCTCTAATATTTAAAGCTTGCAGGAGGGAAGAAGTGTTTTCTTTTTTAAAAAATCATACTTTAATATAATAAAATGACTAAATTATTTTTTTAGAAACACTGTTTGCATTTACTGGATGTTTGCTTAGTTATAAAGAGTGGGGATATTTTTGTTCCACTGTTTCAACTAGTTTTCATTAAAACTACTATTTTGTTTTACACAGTGCACATGCAGTGTACCAAATGCATCATACCTGATGTTTCTTAAAGCGATTCCCACTAAAAATGTGGGGTTCCATTAACTGCAAAAGATTAATGCAGGGCATTAGCATTATTTCCATTATTATGCTAAATACAGTTATGGATATTTCATAAACAATAAAAACAGGTTTGCCTCCACGAGGTTCAGTTTCGGCATAGTTAAATCCATCTTGATGTCTGTGGCAAAGTTGCTGCCCCCAACACACACTATTGTGGCCAGATATGGCATTGTGGCAGCTGTGCCTCAGTTCCCCCCCAACACCCCACTGTCCTTTGGCCGCCTCCAGCCATAGGAATATCCTGGCCCTTCGACCAGACCATTCTAGGGACTTCTTCCCCTTCTGGTGCTACAGAGTCCTTTATCAAAGTCCTTGCAACAATCCCACTGTCCAGGAACTGGCACATTCCTCCTCTAACTCAGGGGTTCAGGGCTGCCACTTGTCCAGGTTTTCCCAGAATCATTTTCCCTTTTTTTGAGGTAGCTGTCATGAGAACACTGTAAGAGTGCTCACGACATACCACCAGCTAGCCAATTTTATGGGCTCAGGATCATCAGTTTTTTTGTACCTCAGAAGTAAGAACCCTAGGCTCAGGCAGGCTCTAGCTCCTCAGGGCCCCCATCTCCAGTCAGGCTTCCAGTCCTAGAGCAGCTTGCTTGCTTGGCTCTGCTTCCTGCTTCTCAGCCTTCTTTTAGGCTGCTTCCCAGAGAGTGGGCACTTCCCACCTCCTCTGGTCTGGGTCTCCTCCCCCAGGAGACATTCCTCATGCTCACACAACAGCATCTTAGTGTTATATAATCATGCAGAGTGGGTTTGTTCATCGGGTACCAAATAATAAATATGCTGTATGGACCCAAAACTGATGGCCTTTTTTAAAAAACACTCCAAGATTAACAAGAGTCAATAGCTGTAATTTAATAAGATATGCACTAGTTTAGTCAGCAGATAAGTGTTGTCAGAATTTCAGATTTAAAAAAAAAACTACAGGTATTCCTTTAGTCAAGAACACAAGCTGTTTCCTCTCAATTCTTTCTAGCATTTTCCCTCAGCCTAATTAAAACAACTAAACGGACCAGAAATAAAGAGCATAAAATATATAGACTGTGTGCATGAACATACATCAGCCTCCATTGCACCAGCACTGATACTGATATCACCACCTCCGTTCACCACACCACCTCCATGCAGCATCACGTCCCTGCTAACACTCAGGATATGAACACTTCCTGACAGAAAAGAACAGAACATCTGACCCTTTTATTAGTGCAAGAACTCACAATGCTGGCTTCTGAATGCTCTTGGTTTGCCAGCATGGTTTAAGCAGACTTTGTGCAACACACATTGATTGCCCAGCACACAAAGACTGCTGAGGGCCAACAAATGAGCAAGCAAGGTGGCAAGCCAGGAAGCAGTGCAAACACTCAGGAAGGGGTTGTCCTGGGGTGAGACGGAGAAGCAAACTGAAGCAAGTGGTGAGGACGGGGGAGGTAATGCGGGAGAGAGGGCAATTCTCTGTTCAAAACTATGTTTCTCTTTAAGGAGCAATGAGTCTGACAGACCTCCCCTGCATGTGTTGATATCTACTCTATGTTGTCTATCAAATATGTACACAGTTCACTTAGCCGTAGCATATGTGGGAGTTGTACTCACCTTCCATTTATGGGCACATTTTTTCTATGAGAGAGTGGGGGATTGATTGCAAAAGCTGTGAATCAGAGCACCCTGGGACCCAGTGCTGAAAAGCTTTTGACTCCAAAAACAGGATTAGGATTCATGGGAGCCAAGACATGAACGTCCTATGGCAGCTTCTTGTCCAAACCACAGAAATTACTCCTTGGGCCTGAATAGGGAACTAAAGTAAAAAAAATAAGGCTCTTATCAGGTTACTGGCACACTCATCATCCAGCCTCATTCACCCTACAGCAAGTAGCCTTACATAAAGGCCTAAAAAAAATTAGAGCTGAGAAAGAGAAAGCTTTCGGAACAGCTTAAGTAATCATGCAATGGTGTGATGTAATTACTTTAACAGCTACAACTCAACTGCAATGTAAACTTCTTAGATCTCTACCTGTTTTTTCTTGCGTGTGTACAAGTCACTAATTAGTGTTTCCTGCTTGCTGAGGTAAATTTTGCATTCCATTATCCCCAGCTCAAATTTCCTACCTAAAAAGCAAAACATCAACTCTAGGTAGGTTGAGCTGGATACAAAGCAATAATCCTTTCTGTAGCACTGGAAGAATTCCCTTTGTAGTGAACCAAAGTGAATAGAACAGACATAGGAATATCCCTGTCTAAATTTGTACAGTTCCAGCCACAGTGAACTTCACTGACAACAGGCAACTCCCAATAAAAATATGTTGCTAAAACCATAAAAGTTCATAAGATGGGAAATTCAGAACAAAGATTCCACAGCCAACCCATGCTCCCATCCAGCCAGCACCTGTATCCCCCATCTTCGAAACAACCCCATCTACCCACTCCTAATATTGGCTACAGATCCACTGACATGCTGACCTCCAAAGCACTACTCCAACCAGTGCACACTGATGCCCATTACATCCTTCACTACAATCTATCACAGACTATTTCCTTCCCACAAATATCTTGGATTTTACTCTTCACACATGGTCCCAGAGACTACATCCTTTCACCTTCTCCATACAATTTTGTGTGAGATACTCCATGTGTTGTGATCACACTTAAATTTCATTTCATATTTAGAGATACTGCTGGTTCAAGCAGTATCCCCTACTTTGGAGTATAAAGACTCTCAAAACTTTCAAAATGGAATAAGCTTTAGGTGGGTTGTACCCTTTTAACCCTATATACAGGCTAGAACTCTCAGTGTAGCTACCTTTGACATCCTCTAGTTTTGGCTGAGATCCCATGCTTCAGACTCATGCCCAGTATGCATTTAGTCTGCTCACTTTTCACACTTCGGACATACAATGCCACAGTTACTGAAACAAACTGAAGCCTTCCTTCTTTCCCTGGAGAGGGGAACTAGCAAGATTTTACCACAGTCACATGTAGCTAAGTATATGAACAGTTTCTCCAGTTTATGGAAGTGCGTTGCTCGTATGCCCATAGTGGATTTGATCCCAGTGCCCTACCTCAATAGGTGTAGGATTGGGGTCTAGATGGATGCTGGGCAGATTACTAAATATATATTTAAGTACCATGTTTTTTCCCCCAGAAAGAATTTCAGATTCAGTGTATATAAAGTGTGTCACAGACTTGTCTACACTATATCACACTGCAAATGCAAGCAGCCCATTTTCAGTAAGAGGTAAATAAATCTTTCAAATGTTATATTTATTTATTAAAAACAAGCAAATCCTTTTAACAACAAGATGATTTTTTAAAATACAGCTAAGTGACTTATTTATCCATTGTGAATTATTGTTTGAGGGAAAGTCACTTACCCGAGACACAAAGCCCTCATTAACTGCTAACACAATTGCCAATAGACCCTTAAACTACAGGTGCATTCCACTATACATATATAACCACCCATGTATGGATTTACTCTATCAAGGATTCAAGCATGTGGCATTGCCAATTTTAATTTTTCGTAATGTTGTAAAATCCATATTCAGAATAGATTCATTAAACTAAACATCTAGGGCTTGATCTCAGAAGGTGCCCAGTACCTATTGCAAAGTGCAGGAAGCAACAGCTTCAGTGGGAGCTGAGGCTGTTCTGCACCAGGATTTATGTAAAACCTTGGCTTTTCTCCCTTGTGATCTTGGTTACCAACAACATTTCGGATTTACACAGCTAATCCCAGTCCAATTATTTTCATCAAACCATTCACAGTCCTTTAATTACTTCTCTGGTTCTCTCAAATTATTCACTTGGACAATAATATTTTTTTTCTTTTGGCCTTTTTAATTACTTCTGTATTCACTTAGAGGTTCATTGTTAATTTCTGCATCATTTGATGTCCAACCCTAATCATTACATATTGTCTGTGACTTTTCATGTTTACAATGAATTCCACCTATCACTAAAATGGACTCAAACTGCATGCAAGAACCAATGACGTGAACCGACTGAAAGTTTCATATTTGTGATGTCTTGCACTGTAAATCTAAATTGCTGTCAGTGTTAAAATCTATGAAATGCAGAGGGAATTTAAAGAACGATTCAGTCATGAGGGCAGGTGGTTGTTTAAGTTGCTGAATGTTCATCCTGCTGTTAACAGCTTGCACATTTATATTATAGAACAAAACACAGCAAGGCACTTGGAGAAGGAACATAAGGTGTTAACAACTGCTACAAAATATTTCTTTAAGGTATGTTTCCTTCATTTCACATCAGCATACATTCTGACAACAGAAAAGCAATATTAATCCATGTTATCATTTATATTTAAAGGCTGCTTTTAATTTACAGGATAATAGGAGTCTAAATTTCAATAGCCAATATTTTCATAGTCAGCATTTATAATATTACTTCATCTGCCCTTTTAAGTAGAAGCATCTCATTAGTTTCCCAGTGATTATTTACTTATTCATTTCTATTGAGATATTTTTAAATAGATATATTCTATTTAAATAAACACATACTCTGCAGAAGCACTTCTCCTTTATAGAGTATTTACAGCACATCTGCATCTCCTAAAAGAAAATCAGTTTTTCATTAGAAGGGCAGCCTTCAGTTTCCACACTAACATGTCGATCCAACTGTATTTCACCATTGCCCAAAGCATGTGTGTCCCCAAATCCCCATTTATGACTGAGGCCCTCCAACATACACATACTTTGGCCAAGAGCACAAATTGTCAGCCTGACACCCAAGGTTTCCATGTTCTGACATGTACAACAACATTTCAGTACAATTTATTCTGCCTCCTGCTGAAATAACTAACTCTCCAGAGCCTCAACCAATACAGAGTCCCAAGTGGCATGTAATTTGACAGATCGTTCACATAAATACCAGATTTTGCATTTTGATACAAACCAATACTATCATGTGGAAATTGGGGCCTTCCTGAGAGTGATTCTAATCCATACCCAACAAATGGATTACAAGGAGATATAAATACAGAATTACACAATATTTTACTTATCTTTCAAATAAATATTATACCTGTTTTGCTCAACCTAGAAGCCTGCAAGTTAAGAAGAAATGAAGCACCTCTTGGCATGAACAAACGGTGAAATGAATATGACAACTGAATTCCTTACCAACCCTAACCCTAACTCTTGTTCTCTGAATACATTGCCTCGACAGAGACACACGGCAAGGGTCTCATTATGCAGCCATGGCCACTTTGAGCAATGGTTGGTAGTTATGGGTCAAACACAATTACCTTGATCCTTATATTTTGTAGACCAAGGGCATGAATACCTCGTCTACTCATTTCCTCTCTAACCCTACCGCGTGCTGTTTAGAGCCTGGCTCCAAACTTAAGCTGAGGAAGTAGGGTCACAGGGAGACCCTTTGAA
Source organism: Lepidochelys kempii (assembly GCF_965140285.1). NCBI lineage: Eukaryota > Metazoa > Chordata > Testudines > Cheloniidae > Lepidochelys > Lepidochelys kempii. The sequence goes on from NC_136387.1 coordinate 30,315,357, forward strand.
GGCATTCTCATTCAGAGAAAAAGGGCTACTGTTGTCAAATAATCCCTTTCCCTCTTTTTAATATTATCTTCACAGTCCCACTTTACAAGAGTAGCTGGCAGCAATCTACCAGAGGAGGCAACAGGCTGAGAAGCCTTCTTTGTTTTTTACACCTTGTTCAATTGTGCCCACCTAACCAGGGCCGGCTCCAGGCACCAGCTTTCCAAGCAGGTGCCTGAGGCAGCATTGAGAATGGGGTGGCAGTCCGTGTCCCACCGCGGCAATTCGGGGGCAGCCCCGCTGCTCTTCCGGGCACGGCAGCAATTTGTCGGTGACTGCTTGGGGCGGCAAATTTGGTAGAGCCACCCCTATACCTAACACACATTTTATATGGAATATTTTTGTTATCCTTAATGGTTCCTTTTCTTGTGAAGTGATTGTGATTTGTGACTGATTTGATAAGTACATCTTAAATCTTATAAACCTTTATAAAAACAAAAGCAAACAAAAGTTCTTTGGGGAATTTCTCAAGATACAATTTTTTAAAAAATTTATGCAGGTAAATAAAGATTAAAACTACATAAATGACCGAGGTGGTCCAAGCTAATAATGTTTAAGACCAAGGTCCATAATCCTCTAGTAAGTCTGAAATTGTGGGCATCTGTGAAAAAGGCACATTCTACAGTCAACACATTAAATCATTAGGTGTGCAAGGGAGGTGGAAAGCACTTGATGAGACCACATCTCTCCAGTACTTTCACATTGGTAGGTTAAATAATCAATGGCAGGTCAGTAGTAGAATACATTTGTGCAGGCTCCCTCACTTTTATTAGCTTCCACAATGGAGAACCAAATCCAGTTTCCAAATTAAAGTCAACTACTTCAGTGTTTTACTAAAACCTCCTGCTTGGATGAGCCAATAAAAATATCTACCTATGCTTTAAGTTTTGTGGAGGAGCATCATGTCTTCCTTTGGAAGATAGAGTGACCCAAACACATTTAGTCATGCTGCAAAAATCCCATTGATATAACATGGAGCAGGAGCAAGTCCAAAACTAGGCATGGCAAAAAGAATCCACTGCTTAATCACAACTTATCTAAAAAACAAAACAGGTTTCAAAGAAAATCAACTACATGGAAAGTTTGAAAGAGCAGTACCCCTGGTAGAATTCTGTGCCAAAAAATTAAAAATTCTGCAACAAAAATTAAAAATTCTGAGCACAACATTTTAAAATTCTGCAAAATTCTGCATATTTTATTTGTAAAAGTAACACAGTAGAATCATACCAGCTTCAACAATTTTTGGTAATTTATTTCAAAATACCTGTCAGCAAGTATGTCTTCAACAATACAGACAACAAAAAAGATTCAGGAAATGTTTTTTGACAAACATATTCCTTACTAGGCATATTAATACAGAACTCGGAGCAATAATTCATTTAAACTACAATACAGAACCGTATTTCTCACACCCCTCAGAAGTAGTGCAAAGGCTTGGAGGAGTCAGGGGTAATGGAGGAGCTGAGGGAGAGGAAAGAAAAGGAGCCTGGGTGTGAACTTGAAGGCTGTTGGGTATGGGTGGGAAAAGTATGGAACAGGTTTTTTTGGCGGCGGTGAGGAGGGATTGTTAGTGAGCTTCCCCCATGCCGACCCTGGCTGACCACTAGCCTCTCCCAATCAGTCAGGCACATCTGCTCCGTCCCCATGTGTCTCTGTGCCCTCACCCAGCAACTCCCCTTGTCCCTATGTAGCTCTGCACCCCTCCACCGTCACCATGTGTCTCTGTGCCCTCACCCAGCCACTCCCCTGTCCGATGTCTCCCTGTACCCGCTCCCCCACCCCCATGAGTCTCTGCATCTCCCTCCCCTCCGTGCCTCCAGTCCCATTCAGCCCCTGCCCCAGTCTGTCCTCCCCCATTAGCCCTTATGAGCCTGTCTGACCCCCCACGCAGCACCCCACAACCCCTGTCTCCTGACCTGGCCGGACAAGCGCTGGGAAGGCAGCTCTCTCTCTTCCCTCGCTGGTGGGGAGCTGCAACTTTGTTCTAGCACCACAGCACTCTCTGGTGGGCAAAAGGCGGAACTGCAGCAATATTTTGGCTAAAGCTTTCTTCTGCGTAAAAAAATAGAAATCTGCGGGGCTCATTAAATATGTGCATGCGCAGTGGCGCAGAATTCCCACATTGTACATCAGGACAAACCTGAGACCCTGCCAACTTTTTTTTTTAATGAAAAAACAGAGAAAGAGAGTGACTCCCCCAGACTAACCATGTAGACTGTACATGTAGCAATACTAAGCATTCCTGGCTTGCTCTCGTGGGATGAAGACTAGTGTACATACTGAGTAGCATTCCCCCTTATTCCACAAATGAAAATACTAAATGCCCAGCCTTTGTTATATGTAATGCTATTCCGGGTTCCATTTTTCACTATACACTATATTTTCCATAGAATGCTTAGATTATCTTTTCCCAATATGTCTTATGCACCAGTTATGTTAGAAGATTCTTCAGGGGAAAGCAGCAATAATTCTTCACTGAAGTATGTTAAGAAGATTGCCCACCAGGGATCGTGGGTTGCTATTCCTTCATTTCAAATCACCCTGCCAAGGGGCTAACCTTAGCTCAAGAAAGACTTTATATTAGCTATAACAAGCTAAATAATTTCTCAAAATGTACAGATATAGATACTTTGCTTCTTACATACGCTCTGAGGAAGACTATAACCTGACCTATTTTTCCCCTCTACCCCAGCAGTAAAAACAAGACAGTACCTTCAATATCCAGAATGACACTGAAATTAATTTAAAGAGAGTCAGCAGATTATTACAAAAAGATAAGGTTGATAGGGCTTTTATGAAACATCAAATCAAGTTTAACGTCTAGGGTGAACCTAGTGAAGGTCACAAAATTCACCCTGGACTCTTAGAAATCCTAAGGGAATTTGGGATGACAGCATGGTCCACGGGTTATAACAACAATCTAAATACATAACACACACTTGATAGACAAGTCACTTAACCTCACTGTGCTTTAGTTCTGCCATCTGTAAAGTGTGTCCATCCTTGTAACCTGCTTTGATAATCTCTTTATGTGTACAGATAATCTCTTTATGTTTCATTGCACATTGTCCAGTTATGGCAGTTTAAGTAATTTCTGGACAATAGTGGACAAACAGATCTAAACATGTACTTTCAATCTAAAAGTGGTTTATGTTAGATTAAGAAGCAGTAAAGCAGACGTTAGCACTGTATCTTTCCATATGAAGTTATATAGAGAAAAAGTATCATAATATAAATAAATTAATGGTACAAATATGAACATTGAAGTGTGATGTCCAGGCATTACATACCTAGCCATTTTTAAAGTTAACTCAATCAAATATTTTTTGGCAGTAGATTGGGTTTTTACAAGTAATGCCTCCCAAGTTTTCATCTTATATGTACACTGTAAAATTTCATAGGCCTGAATTATGAATTGTGAGCTACTCTATTTTTTAAATATCTGTATTGTTAGTCTATATGATCATGTGTATTGACTCAAAGTAACAATGTGCTTTAAAAAAATATGTCAACTGTCTAGAAATCAGTATCACCCCTTCAGTAATAAACCTCTTTGCACATGCAGGAAGGTTTATTGTCTCCAAGCCGAGCTAATCACCCCTAATTCTCAGAGTAGCTGAAACCTGGAAGAACTAGAAATCTCAAAAAAAGAAAAGGAGTACTTGTGGCACCTTAGCGACTAACCGATTTGAGCATAAGCTTTCGTGAGCTACAGCTCACTTCATTGGATGCATACTGTGGAAAGTGTAGATGATCTTTTTATACACACACAAAGCATGAAAAAATACCTCCTCCCACCCCACTCTCCTGCTGGTAATAGCTTATCTAAAGTGACCACTCTCCTTACAATGTGTATGATAATCAAGGTGGGCCATTTCCAGCACAAATCCAGGGTTTAACAAGAACGTCGGGGGAGGGGAGTAGGAAAAAACAAGGGGAAATAGGTTACCTTGCATAATGACTTAGCCACTCCCAGTCTCTATTCAAGCCTAAGTTAATTGTATCAAATTTGCAAATGAATTCCAATTCAACAGTTTCTCGCTGGAGTCTGGATTTGAAGTTTTTTTTGTTGTAATATCACAACTTTCATGTCTGTAATCGCGTGACCAGAGAGATTGAAGTGTTCTCCGACTGGTTTATGAATGTTATAATTCTTGACATCTGATTTGTGTCCATTTATTCATGTCCATGGCCCAACTTGATTATCATACACATTGTAAGGAGAGTGATCACTTTAGATAAGCTATTACCAGCAGGAGAGTGGGGTGGGAGGAAGTATTTTTTCATGCTTTGTGTGTATATAAAAAGATCTTCTACACTTTCCACAGTATGCATCCAATGAAGTGAGCTGTAGCTCACGAAAGCTTATGCTCAAATAAATTGGTTAGTCTCTAAGGTGCCACAAGTACTCCTTTTCTTTTTGCGAATACAGACTAACACGGCTGTTACTCTGAAACCTAGAAATCTCAAAAGGAAGCCTGGTGTCAGAAGGTGTTTGAGACTTGGCCAATCCAAAACTCCAAGTGACCAGTCTGCACAGCACTCACACTTTTGGGAGTGAAGTCTCATCAGCAATTCTTCCCAGAACCTAACTATAGGATCACTTTCCTGAGGTTGATCCCTGTCATCACAAAAAAATTAACTGGGGGGTCTCCCAACCACATGAATAACCCTTATCCACAACTCCAAACAGGTGAGGACATCTTCCACCCCCCCAGAATCCACCTGAGGAACACCCCCATTCCTTACCAAATTATAACATCTCCATCCCTCACCCAAATGTCTACACAACTTACTCAACTATTCCTAGGGTCTTCACAATTATTATTTCATAGAGAGCCCCACAAAAGCAGCGCTGACTTCACTTTTGAGATCGGCTTCTCACAAAGATATAATAGGACACAATACAGGGATTCCCAGATCTGTCTATGCCTCACAGTATGAGCTTGAGCAAGTCATTTAACCTGTGGCACAGTTTGCACATTTTTAAATGAGGAAATTGACACCCAACTTTCTCAAGTTCTTTTAGCTCTATGGAGTCAAGTGCTCACTAAACGCTAAGTGTTATCATTGAATTGTTTTTGACCTATGACCCGCAGAGAGGAACATGGGCATGTTTCTACTACTCCATTTATAAAAGGGCTGTTTCATTTCTACATAAAGAAAAGACGACAGGCAGTCTTTGGCTGGAATCCGGTAACATGAAGGAGATCATGCTGTGTTGAAGGACTTAAAAGTAATTGTTTAGTTATGATCATTATTAGCTGCTTTTAATCACAATAATGAACTAATACAGTAGTACTTATGTAGTGGAAAGTCAATGGAAATCCATTAAAAAGCTAATTAAAAGACAGTCTTTAAGAAGAGTCATGGCTTATTTATCTCTCTATTAGGTAATATAAACTAGTAAATTGTGCAGCTTGGAAAATTTCCATCAATAGAGCTGGTAAGCACTATTCCCTCTGCAGCTGTAAAACTACAATAAATCCTGCTTTAGGAAAATTTTCTATTGGAAGGAGAGAGGGGAAAAGGCTTTGCTATTCCCTGTGTGAGTAGAATTAAAATGGGAGAGACACTGTTCAGCATGTTATATCACAACTGGCATGTACACTGTATCTGCACTGGCAGGACCAGGACCAAGGATTCATCACCAGAAGAAACGGTTGAAGCTGTAGTGTAGACAGAGCTCCAGAGTTTACATGACCACTTTTTTCAGGAATGGACTGGTTTCAATGAAACTTTAAATCAGGAACGTTTCTCAGGTCCAAGGTAGTTGAAGGATTGGAAGAAGCGGAGAGAAAACCATCCTGTAATACCCCATAGTCTGGTGCTCAAGGTTGTCACTTGGGATGTGGGAGATATGGTTTCAAGTCCCTACTCCAAATTAGGCAGAAAAGGGTCATGAACCAGGGTCTCCCAAATGCCAGTTGAGTCCCCTGATCAGTAGGCTATTAGCTATTCTCGGGTGAGTATCTCCCTCCCGGATCTTAGCCCTGAGAAACCTTCCCGACAAAAGTTTTGTCAAGTTTTCCCTAGAAAAGTTTTGATTCGGAAGAATCAGCATTTTCCAACAAGGAACTATTTTGTCAAAAAATTCACAACCTTCCTGGTATCACCTATTTACGATTCTTTCTTTAGCACTTACAGCCCATCCAAACCACTTCATCAGGCATGAGGTGGATTTCAAAAAAGAAATCAAGGCAGTGGTTTCAGGATTTAAATATATTAACCGTACAGAATTTGTAAGTGACCTGATAGAGTTTAAGTTTTCTGGAACAGTCAAATACAGAAACAGAAACAAATACCTGGGACTAAATTAAATCGTTACTTTGAGTAAAAATAGAAGGAAATGGTGCCTTTAAGGGAAACAGAGTTCATGAAACACTGATTAAAGCAAGTGGTAGAGTTCTGTGTAGAATGTGGCAGAATGACTATTCTGCTCTGAAAATGCACATGAAAAGAGGATATTGTTCTCACCTGTGGACCTTTTCCTTTAGTCAGGGTCCCTAATGATCCAAGTCCCTATAGTTTACCTCCAGTTCTTTACTTCGTTTCCTTCCAGACTCCACTTTAACATTACTCTTCCCAGTATTCTGAGATCAAAACTTAAATGTACTGTTGATTCAAATATTTATAACAGGAAGAGAACATGCTGCAAATATAAGGGATTTAGTCTCTTTTGTATATGTTATCAATAATTATTTTTTTTACTTTTATTCAGGAAATATTTATCCTTTTCTATAGACTTTTTTTTTATTACTTAAGGTTCAACATAGCAGGGCAATCTGAAGGAAATGACTACACTCCATAAACACAAACATATGTTTGCTGAAAGAACGCATTTAAATGCTCTACTGCAGTTACAACCATAATTGTGGGGAAAGTAGGTTTAATATAGTATTGCTAATACGAAAATTCAATTTCAAGACACAGCAAACACTTGACATTTCTTTAAAACGTATTTAACCGATGCATCTTTTTCTTAAGCAGTGAATATTATAGCTTCCCACTGGGAATATTATGCCACATTGGTCTACTGAACTTCACAAATAAGCAACTATGTAAGCAAGGTCCTACCACAAAGGTGTTTAACCACACCCTAGATTAAAAATTTGTGAAGGAAGACATCCACTGTAACATGTGTGTGATTTAAATAAATGCACACTAGAATGCATCCTCCTAGTTTGCCATTAGTAAAAAACACTCAAATTTGATTCTAAAAATCTATACAACAGCACATTGCTTCATTCCATCCTCACACAACCACTCAATCACCAAGCATCCAAAATATACAAGACATCTAACTTGAACCTCCAAGGAAAGCCCCACTCCCAGATATCGCAGTAGCTCCAAAGGAAAACAGGTACGGGAAAGTTACATGTACTGCTTTATTCATGATAATGTTAATTACTATTGTTATTATTTGTAACTATATTACATTGTATTATTTCTATTTGTATATATTGTATATACAATGTAATTGTATATATTGTATTATTTGTATTTGTATTTCTACAGTAACATCTAGATGCCCAAACTGAGATCAGAGCTCCATTGTACTAGACACAAGACATGTCTCTAAGCCTTCACCATCCAATGACTTGATCAAAGTCACACAATAAGACACTAACAGAGCTGTGAGCAAAGCCCAATTCTCCTGACTCACAGTCCAATGCTTTGTACTAGACCATGCTGCATTCCAGTTATGTGAGCAATGTAATATTTACGCGACCCTATGTTATAGTTGTATTGGGTTACTATAGACAGAGCAGATAGCACAATATATTAAATTTACCCAACACTTGCCATTAGAAGACCCTCTTTTCTTACTTATTACTTTACAACTTTCCCAACCTTTAATTGTTTTGTCTGAGATTTCCCATGCTGGGTGTCCGCCTCAGGTGCAACTTTTTTCTTCAAGGTGCAAAAAATGCATTGTTGTGTCCACGTTAAAAAATTGTGGTGAACTTTTTCTGAAGAGCTCTAATATACACCGATTTTGGGCCGGGACATGACATTTGGCAGGAGGTGGTCTTTGTATCAGGAATGTGCCTTTTGCCATTCATGTGACAATCCAACCAAATCTGGCCAAATTACAACCCTTTGAAAAAAAAATCCCATATCACACATGCTCAGAACAGACTACTTACATTTTAACCACTACAATCTCACAGGATTCCACTTTTACTGATCACACTCAAGTCTCTCACAGCTCTGAGTGCTGACCAACCTACACATGTATCATTCCCCCCAGAGTGACTGAGCATGTTCTCTCCAGTCCAGGACTATTGAACCAAAGACCAAGTTCCCTGTAATGGCTTCTCTCAGATGCTCCAGGCTGGGGTGGGGCCAGGTCCCAGATTGGAGAACCTTCTATGACAACCCCCCAACTGCATCCAGGCATCACGGAGGAGGAGGCAGCGTCATCCAAATTCAGAGGAGGACCACAAGCGGGACCAGGTGGGAGGAAAAGTAGCAGATTGGGACAAGCAGCCTGGTGAGACTGGAGGAGTGCAGGAGAGAGAAACTGCCTGGGTCTAGCCGGGAAAGGCAATTGGGAATCAGGAGGGAGGGACAGGGAGGCTGGAACCGTTGGAGCAAAGTGACTGGGAGCTAGTGAGGGAAACAGAGGGATGGGGCGCAGGGTGCACGTAGAATGGGAGCCAGTTGGTGGGGTGGGGAGAGAACACTGAGACTGGACCAGGACCTTCCTTTCTCTTCCTGCACTCCTCCAGTCTACAATAACAGCCATTCTTCACTTCACAACTCTGATTCTCTACCCAGAGTAGGTACATCCTGGGAACTGAACGAGGCAAGGGTAAAGTGGAAAAACTAGTAAGTGATTGTGTAATTAAAGATTTTATCATAATGCATATGCACAAAGGGGCCCAATTACAATCACACAGGCAACCGTATTTCTGAGTGCTAACTTGAAAGTTATTGACTTTGCAACCTTAATATACACAAAAAACTAAGATAAAAAATAATTATTACTTTGGTAAAAGGAAGTATATTGTTGTTTTCACTTAGCAACCTTCACTGCTTTAGTTTTTAACAGAATGAAGCCACCACATGAGTCATGTTGCTTCTGTTAAGGAGACAAAAAGCAATGACTTAAGTGAAACATTGAGCCTTCTGCTTTGACTGTTACAAGTTTCGTTGTTTTAAGACAGGCACTTTTGCACTATTGTAATTGAGTTTGGTATGTTTGTGGTAAAACCCCTGGGGAAAGAAACCACAATTCTGTTATTGAAGCACATATTTCAGCACGAGTACATTAAAACAGTTTTTACCTCTCATATTAAAATAAGTGCTCAGGGACTTTTAATATACAAATATTCAACAGGAACCTTTTATACATATGACAATGTTTATAAACACAAGTATTTTTTCCCAACTGTCCCCCACAAATAAAAACTCATATTCAGGTGATTTCTTTAAAATCTTACAATTGACCTGACACTAATAGATCTCTTGGTTGGACAGGCTGTAAATGCTCTCTATCAGTGAGCAGGTCAAGCAATGCTCATGCACAGTAAGTACATATCTTACAAATTCTAAGAACATATTTAATTAAGCAAGATGTCAAATGACAGACCTGTTTTCTAAATAAACAATGGTATTTTACTTATATATCCAAAAGGGACTAACTCAACATTATGGTTCAATAAACAGAAGCTGTTCATCCGAAAGATGAAGTCACCGAATGTTTTAATAGCTGAGTGCATCTGTTACATATACAAATATCCATAGGTTTCAGAGTAGCAGCCGTGTTAGTCTGTATCTGCAAAAAAGAAAAGGAGTACTTGTGGCACCTTAGAGACTAACAAATTTCTTTGAGCATAAGCTTTCGTAAGCTATAGCTCACTTCATCAGATGCATGCAGTGGAAAATACAATAGGGAGATTTTATATACACAGAGAACATGAAACAATTGGTGTTACCATACACACTGTAATGAGAGTGATCAGGTAAGGTGAGCTATTATCACCAGGAGAAAAAAAAAACCTTTTGCAGTGATAATCAACCATTTCTAGCAGTTGACAAGAAGGTGTGAGGAACAGTAGGGCGAAAAATAAACATGAGGAAATAGTTTTACTTTATGTACATGACACATCCACTCCCAGTCTTTATTGAAGCCTAATTTAATGGTCTCCAGTTTGCAAATTAATTCCAATTCAGCAGTCTCTCGTTGGATGCCGTTTTTGAATTTTTTTTGTTGTAATATTGCGACTTTTAGGTCTGTAATCGTGTGACCAGAGAGACTGAAGTGTTCTCCGACTGGTTTTTGAATATTATAATTCTTGACGTCTGATTTGTGTCCATTTATTCTTTTACATGGAGACTGTCCGGTTTGGCCAATGTACATGGCAGAGGGGCACTGCTGGCACATGATGGCATATATCACCACTGACTTCCTGAGAAAACTACAATCCATCGGTGATCTTCCTGAAAACACCATCCTAGCCACTATGGATGTAGAAGCCCCCTACACCAACATTCCACACAAAGATGGACTACAAGCCGTCAGGAACAGTATCCCCGATAATGGCACAGCAAACCCAGTGGCTGAACTTTGTGACTTTGTCCTCACCCATAACTATTTCACATTTGGGGACAATGTATACCTTCAAATCAGTGGCACTGCTATGGGTACCCACATGGGCCCACAGTATACGAACATTTTCATGGCTGATTTAGAACAATGCTTCTTCAGCTCTCGTCTCCTAATGCCCCTACTCTACTTGCGCTACATTGATGACATCTTCATCATCTGGACCCATGGAAAAGAAGCCCTTGAGGAATTCTACCATGATTTCAACAATTTCCATCCCACCATCAACCTCAGCCTGGTCCAGTCCACACAAGAGATCCACTTCCTGGACACTACAGTGCTAATAAACAATGGTCACATAAACAACACCCTATACCGGAAACCTACTGATCGCTATTCCTACCTACATGCCTCCAGCTTTCATCCAGACCACACCACACGATCCATTGTCTACAGCCAAGCTCTACGATACAACCGCAGTTGCTCCAACCCCTCAGACAGAGACAAACACCTACAAGATCTCTATCAAGCATTCTTACAACTACAATACCCACCTGCTGAAGTGAAGAAACAGATTGACAGAGCCAGAAGAGTACCCAGAAGTTACCTACTACAGGACAAGTCCAACAAAGAAAATAACAGAATGCCACTAGCCGTCACCTTCAGCCCCCAACTAAATCCTCTCCAACGTATTATCAAGGATCTACAACCTATTCTGAAGGATGACCCATCACTCTCACAAATCTTGGGAGACAGGCCAGTCCTTGCTTATAGGCAGCCCCCAACCTGAAGCAAATACTCACCAGCAACCACACACCACAATGCCCGTCTCCCATTTACACTGGCCAAACTGGACAGTCTCTATGTAAAAGAATAAATGGACACATATCAGATTTCAAGAATTATAACATTCAAAAACCAGTAGAAGAAGACTTCAATCTCTCTGGTCACTCGATTACAGACCTAAAAGTCACAATATTACAACAACAAAAACTTCAAAAACAGGCTCCAATGAGAGACTGCTGAATTGGAATTCATTTGCAAATTGGAGACCATTAAATTAGGCTTCAATAAAGACTGGGAGTGGATGTGTCATGTACACAAAGTAAAACTATTTCCCCATGTTTATTTTTCGCCCTACTGTTCCTCACACCTTCTTGTCAACTGCTAGAAATGGCCCACCTTGATTATCACTGCAAAAGGTTTTTTTTTTCTCCTGGTGGTAATAGCTCACCTTACCTGATCACTCTCATTACTGTGTGTATGGTAACACCAATTGTTTCATGTTCTCTGTGTATATAAAATCTCCCTATTGTATTTTCCACTGCATGCATCTGATGAAGTGAGCTATAGCTTACAAAAGCTTATGCTCAAAGAAATTTGTTAGTCTCTAAGATGCCACAAGTACTCCTTTTTTTTTTTTTTTTTTTTTTTTTTAACAAATATCCATGTGTGCAGTGCGAGTCAATGCTATCTCTCTCACCTCTAAGCACGGGGGGAAAAAACTAGTGTAGTAGAGAATGAAAATATAATGTCTTAGGTTAAACACATTTGACAAAGACTTAGCTCTAAAGACACCATACAGAAGACTAAAGTACTTTTGTGCAGAAGACTAAGCACCCAGTCCTGCACCCACAACATACAACAGCAATACTCCCGTTAATTGCTCTCACTTGACTTCTCTCTCCACTACACCATTATACCCCACCCCAAAAGTGCGTGCACGTATTGAATTTGAAGTGGCAAAACTGAATTTAATCAAGTTTTGAGGAGCTACTTGCTCTCATTGTGAAAATTCCTGCAGCATGTTTTAGCCTAGAGGTGTTTTTTAACACTCACATTCACACCTATGTTATAAACACTTGAAAACATGGACCTTTAACTCAAGTGGTGCAAATTGGCTTGTCCATCAGCAGAAACTTGCAACTCAACGAGACTTTATGTAGTTGGTTACAGACCAAAGGGAGAAGTATATTTTCACAATGGAACTACCCTTTTAAATCATTATTCTGTACTGAAGTTAATTGGAATTACTGTTTTGCATTTTTAACACATCTAGCATCTGGAATAGCTTTAGCCAAGGGAAAACCACCACAGAACAAAAGCTGTCAATAGGGAGACCCTGCTGTAAGAACAATGCATCATTTAAACTCTTATAACGGCTGGATCATATTTCATAACATGCATTAACAGACTGATCTGCTTGCTGTGGTTACAATGTACCATAGTTTCATTTCATTTATGAAAGCTCTTGTTTGCAGATCAACTGATAGCAAAAAAGTTGCCCCTCATGTCTTTTTCATATAGTTTGCTTTGCTGAAGTGTTTGTAATCATACAAAATTATTAATTTATTATTATTATTATTAAATGTTCTGGGGCATCTTAGAATAATTTTGTGATAACAGGGGGAAAAGACGTTGTCCTGGTTCCTTTAAGTTTTTTGTTGCTTTTTAAAAAATTCTTTATAGGATGGGAAGTCTCAATATGCTCATTTTAAGTTCATCCTGATTTGATGTATCCCAACATGTAAAAATCTAACATGAAATTTATTATATTTTGGGAACAGGCTTCCAACACATGCAACAATATTGCATCTCTCTGGTACAACACATTTGGTACAAAAAGAAATAAGAAGAGGTTATTTAAATACATTATGAGCAGGAGAAAGATGAAGAAAAGTGTAGGCCTTTTACTTAGCGGGATAGGAGAGCTAATAACTGATGACATCAAGAAAGCTGAGGTGCTTAATGCCCATTTTGCTTGAGTCTTAAAAGGGTAATGACGACCAGATACTCAACACAATTAATATTAACAACAAAGAAAAAAGATGCAAGTCAAAATAGGAAAAGAACAGGTTAAAGAATATTTAGATAAATTAGATGTATTCAAGTCTGCAAGGCCTGATGAAATTCATCCTAGGGAATTAAAGGAATTAACTGAAGCAATCTTGGAACTGTTAGCAATTATCTTTGAGAACTCGAGGAGGACTGGTGAGGTCCCATAAGACTGGAGAAGGGCAAACATAGTACCTATCTTCAAAAAGGGAAACAAAGAGAATTTGGAGAATTATAGACCAGTCAGCATAACGTAAGCATCTGGAAAGACACTGGAACAAATGATTAAACAATCAGTTTGTAAGCACCGGGAGGATAATAGGGTTATAAGGAACAGAGGGCATGGATTTGTCAAGAACAAATCAGACCAAACCAATCCAATTTCCTTCTTTGACAGGGTTACTGGCCTAGTGGATAGGGAGGAAGCCGTAGACGTGATATATCTTGATTTTAGCAAGGCTTTTGACACAGTCCCACATGATATTCTCATAAACCACCTAGGGAAATGTGGTCTAGATGAAATTACTGTAAGGCAGGTGCATAAATGTTTGAAAGTCCATACTCAAAGAGTAGTTATAAATGGTTTGCAGTCAAATTGGGAGGGAGTATTCAGTGGGGTCCTGAAGTGGTCAGTACTGGGTCTGATACTATTCAATATTTTCATTAATGACTCGGATAATGAAGTGGAGAGTTTGCTTACAAATTTTGCAGATAAGACCAAGCTGGGAGGGCTGCAAGCACTTTGGAAGACACGATTAGAATAAAAAATGACCTTGGAGAACTGGTGGAAATTTTACAAGATGAAATTCAATAAAAGACAAGTGCAAGTTCTTCTTAAGAAAGAAAAATCAAATGCACAACTACAAAATGGGGAATAACTGGCGAGATGGGACTACTGCTAAAAAGGGTCTACAGCAGTGGTTCTCAGAGCCGGTCCACCGATTGTTCAGGGAAAGCCCCTGGCAGGCCGGACCGGTTTGTTTACCTGCTGCATCTGCAGGTTCAGCCAATTGTAGCTCACACTGGCTGCGGTTCGCCACTCCAAGCCAATGGGGGCTGCGGGAAGAGCGGCCAGCACATCCCTGGAGCAGCGAACCACGGCCAGTGGGAGCTGAAATTAGCCAAACCTGCGGACACGGCAGGTAAACAAACTGGTCTGGCCTGCCAAGGGCTTTCCCTGAACAAGCGGTGGACCAGCTTTGAGAACCACTGGTCTACAGGTTATAGTGTAACACAAATTGAATAGGAGTTAACCATGTGATGGAGATAAGAAAAAGGCTAATATCATTCTGGGGTATATTAACAGGAGTGTGGAATGTAAGACATGGGAGTTTATTGCCCTACTCTATTTGACACTGGTGAAGCCTCAGCTGGAGTACTGAATGCAATTTTGGATGCCATACTTTCGGAAAGATGTGGACAAACTGGAAAGATTCTGGAAGAGAGCAACAAAAATGATAACAGGGTTAGAAAACTTTTTAGGAACTATTAAAAAAATGGGGCATGCTTAGTCTTGAGAAAAGAAGATTGGAAAGGGGAGACCTGATAACATTCTTCAAATATGTGAAGGGCCATTATAAAGAGGACAGTGATCAATTGTTCTTCATGTCCACTGAATGCAGAACAAGTAATAATGGGATTAATCTGCAGCAAGGGAGATTGAGGTTAGATATTAGGAACAACTTTCTAATTATAAAAAGAGTAGTTACACTCTGGAATAGCTTCCAGGGGAGGCTGTGGAATCCCCATCATTTGGAGGTTTTTATGAACAGTGGGACAAACACCTGTCAGGGATGGTCTAGGACTTCTCAAGGTCCCTTCCAGTCCTACACTTCCATGATTCTTGCACTTCATTTTTGCAAAAAGCCCCATTTTCTTTGCACTTCAGATGAACTTGATGGCATAAGAGATCTCTCAATACTCAAAACTAGAAGCTCAAATCCTTTCAGCAAAGCATAATCGGAATTACTAACATTTAGCTCTCTATCAGAATGAACACTGTTGGGTATTCAGTTATAATAGCCATCACACTTGTACCTTATCACAATTTCTCAAATGCTCATGAGCTTGTTAGTCAAAGTTCCTACATAGCCTCAAGAACCAGCATCTCAACACTGCTAACTCACTCATCATCTTCAACAATTTACATCCTCTGTTCTGCTAGCTTCCATAGTCACACACAACAAGGAAAACAAAGATATGGGCAAAAACCATTCAAAATGCCCTTACGAGCAGAGAAGGACCTACTCATCTAGGACAATTATTTTACCTAATCCACAGATATCCAATAGCTTCTGAAGAAGCTCTGAGATTTGATTAGTTAAGCAATTAACTAGGGTGTTGTCTCTGAGGGGTGCTACGTAAAAAAAATATTGCTGTTCATTATATATGGAGAACAACTGCAACACCGGCAGTCACACTTCCCGCCTTTAGCTTCAAATGGGAGCATTTCCCTTCACTTTGCCTCCTATAAAAGCCTTTTTAGGTTACTGGAGCTGAAGAGCTGTGCTGTTCTACAACAGAGACAGCTATGTTTCAGTGAAGAATAAAGACAACCCCCACCCACCAAATGCTTGCAAAGTCAGAGATCCTTTCTGACTGAAGCACAACAATTAAGTGACAATTTATCTGCCCTTTGCATTTTTGTGGCAACAGATCAGTTAGCAATTTCTTTACAATTAAATAGTGTGGGTGTTTGTTTTCCTTTTTAAAGATGATACTTCATTCTGTTCATTCAACAGCAAATATTACTACAAACATGGAACAATTAGTTTTTTCCATTTAAGGCAACTAGGGATGGAATTTTCAATAGCTCCCAAGTTACTTAGGCTCATGCTGCTAAGGCACTTTCTAAAAATCCCCACTAAGTGTATAAGGTGTCGGACAGTTTCTTTTTAACTAAACAAGATCATAAGTGGACAATTTCTCCAGGCACATTAACATCTCAGCAGACATTCATTAAGTGTCATATATTTTTCTTCTCCCAAGTAGCAGATGTTAAGATCTCTTATATGTACTTATGAAGGTCTCCCCATTCTCTTTCCTTGTTTCTACAAATTTAAAGTGGCCTTAACAGATTGTGTGCCTCTGTTCAGGGTCATTTCTACTGTTTCTGTCCTTAATTGCACGAGAAGATTGTACAGCACAAAGCACCACCTCTTTCGTGGGAGAAGGAAGTGTGAATGTTGGTTGGGGAAAGATAAATACATCTAATTATTAAAGCTGGGATTTGGGAAATAAAGACATCCAGGATCTATTTCTGGCTATGCCAGTGAATCATTATGTGGACTTTTAAAGTAATTTAGGGTCTGACATTCAGAACTTCTGAACAGCTGTTGCTCCAATTGCTGTCAACAGGAGCTGTAGGTGATAAGCACCTCTGAAATCAAGCCTCTGTGTGCCTTAGTTCCCTCATTGCCATATATGGAACAAACTCCCTACTCCTAGGTGTGTTTTATCAATTAACTCATGTTTGTAAAGCTCTTTGGTATAGAAAAATGTCTTACTATGCTATGTCTATCACAACAGTTGGATGTGTTTCAGCATTGTGTAAAAAAGCATCCAAGATTGCTAAGTCATCACACTGCATTTAATAATAAACAACCAGAGCTTTTCCTATTGCTACAGTTGGGGTCATGGAGAGAAATTTAAATATATTATTAAATATGTATATACACAAATATAAATATATATTTTTGTATGCACACACACACACTTGTTGGTCAACATTTTAAATAATCCTTGCTTTAATATATTAATTTAAACTAGAAGACGTCTTCATAGTTGAGCATCACATCCTCAGATAAAGTCTTCAAGGTCTCATCTTCATTGCTTACACAACACTGTTGTAACAAAAAGAAAAACGCCCTGCAAGCCTTAGTATCTAGCACAGCTTCAAACATGGAAGGGTAATACTGATGTAAAATTCAAATGGCTTTCTGACAGCAAGTTGTGCATAGCTGAATTGACAATTTGTACCAGTTGCTCTATCGTTGGAAAAATATGAGGGGTATTAAAGATTTATAGGCTGAAAGAGCCAATATTGGATGGGCTGCCAATTGTAAATTCTGCACCATTATGGAAATTCCAAACGCTGTGTGGGCTTGCAAATGAGTATGATCCTTTTGCAGAGCAATTCATTCCAAATTTCCAGCTCTGCATTCTAACCCTGTCTTTTTACCATCCACTCACTTCTGGTCACCACTTTATAGCTACAACCTAGCCAGGGCTGGACAGGAGAAGGAGCCTTCCCAAAGGGAAACATTCTATGCATTTGACTTTGGCAATGACACTGTAGTTTGTGTTTGAGGGTTAGATCCGTTTCCCCCATTTATATCACAATTCTTGACTAAATTATTGCACAAAATTCACAATACTTCACTGTCAATTCCCTCAACTCCTATTTATCATGAGTACCAACGGAAAAAAACCTAACCCACTGGTTTTAGTTACAGCTTTAATGTTTTGTAGAGTCCTTTAAACTGTGAAATACAAACCTGACATTTTATAAATAACTCGGGAGAGGGTAGTTATGTGGTAAAACAACCTCCTCCCTGGAGTTCAGTCTCCTTCTCAGCCTCCTTTTCTCTCTTCCACCCTTGTTTTAGTTGTTTTACATTAACGAGGTACCTTTTATTGTCCCTTTTGCATGCCTGTTGGGTTATTCTATGTTCTATACATCTTACATGAACACCGTACTTCATTAGAAGATATTTTAGAGACAGAAAAAATAGGATGCCAGTGGCTGATTCTAGACACATCTTCTATGTGCACTCATTAGGAATGGCCTCAAAGCTGAGGGAAGCATTAGTTCAATGTCTTGTGAATTCTGTGCCTGATACTTTGACTCTGCTTCAACCTTGTTTTATTTCAACCTCAGTTGTAGCCAAATGCTCAATTGGCTCTATAGTAATGCCTGAGGAGAAAATTCATTAGATCACTATTTTCACTCAAGCAATTTTTCAATAAACTTTTTTTTGGATTGAAACGCCTCCTGCTTACTCCTAGCCCACGGATGATTTTGTTTTTGAGCATTCCAGGAAAGGCTAGTCAACTATTCTTCAGTGATACAAACAAAAATATAAATTTAGATTCTTTGGGGTAGGGGACAGAGGATATGTAACTTAAAAGGGAGCTAATACAAGATAAAACATTTTCAGAGACAAGAGTGTGATTTTTCTAATGATGGTGTCTTTTTAACCCACTAGAACCGACTATTTCTCATTTGTGCAAATTAAAGTAAAATAGGAAAATGCAAAGGTTATTATTATTAAATGTTAAGCATGCAGAGCTTTATTTCATTTTGACAGTATAGACATATCTTCACTTCCAAGACACCTTTTAATTGCAGTACAATTTTTTAAGAGTAAGGATTAAACAGCATTTCCTGCAATGACCCAGTCTAACGGTGAAATTTTTGTTAGTCTGTTCAGTGAGAATTCTTTTTGTGGTCTTTGCAGAGATTAACTTTTTAAAAGTCTGTTTATATTTTTCCTACAGATATAATTAACATGCCATCTCTACTTCTTTCTGAAATATTAATTACTTGCTATTTACACTGAAATACCATAATACTTCAGGATTTTTTTATTTTTAATTTATTTATTTATTGCTCATCAGGTTAATTACTGTTTATCATTTTGGTTTTTCAATTAGGACAAAAATGCAAGGAGACAAAAAGCTTCAGGCATTTAAGGGTGAAGTCTCATCACTACGGTAAAAAAAAACTGAACAAAAAATGAAAGCCACTTGTTTTAAGTCACACCAACTTGCCAATGAAATTCTCATTCTGCTTCATGCATGGTAAGGTCAGAAGCATGAAAACATCCGATCTGCCATGCAGTAGAAAGTAGATGATTTAATTTGATTTTAGCAGTATTCATTGAACTAAGCCTGCGAACGAACTAGGCTGCATGTATGGTATGTCAACTTGGCACTACTGTAGTCAAGGCAGAATCAAAATGTCATCTAGTTTTCTTTGAGCACACTTCGTATTTCACACAGGATGACCCACAGCTTGTTAGTCTTGTCACTCTGGCTAGCCCCAGCCTGACCTTCAGCTTGTTTCTAACAGCAAGAACTAGAATGGATAATATTGTGGGCTTAAAAAAACCCCACACACTTTCTCACTTGCTGGGAAGAAAAAATCTCAAGCCTGGTGCTGACTTGTTAATTGCCAGAGGGCAACAGCCACCATAGGTTGCACTAAAACCGCAAAGAATGTTCAGGCCACGTTTCAACATCCCAGGGTCAGCCAGGTGTCGTCCACTTATAAGAAAACAATTTTCTACTTCTGAACTTTGTCTTTTGCTCCTGGTTTCTCCTAAGGGGCAGGCTTCCTTTCCCTTTCATTAAAAATGACTAAAGGGAAGGAGATGAAGGACTAGAACTAAGGACAAATGTGATATAACCAAGAAGCTATTCTGAACTACTCTTGGCAAACATAACCTAAGAAGTTAATGATTCTTCTTAATGAAGGTGAATTCTTAATTCTTAATTTTGTGAACCTACAATCTCTACTGAATTCAGTAGGAAAGGGACTATCTGTTAATCTACAGAGACACTTCTGTCTACAAAGTATTTTTGGGGACCAAGGAAGGAATTCTCCTAAGAGGTGTATTACCCAAAAAATAGACTTCTTGGCATTGACTAATACAAATCTTTTGTGACGCATCAGATTCTCTAATGATGAAAAAAAATGCTCACTACTTGAAACATGTACAGTGAGTTCTAAGTTATTCTGAGAAAATTTGTTTCCTTCTGAACCTGATATCTGGAGTTTAAAGTTATTTTAACTATACATTTAAAGCATAGTATTCTTTTGTATTTCTTTAGATAAAGAAATTTTGCTACCCTATATATTCTGCCTGGAGGGAAGAATTATGTGACAGGTTCGGGCCGGATGGCTACAGGAGAGTAATAGAAGTCAGATATATTAGTCCCAGGTTAAGTAGGTCCCTTTTCCTTGGGTAAGGTAACAGGGAAGGTACCAGAACAATCAGGAACCTTCTGGAGACAATTAAGACACACAGGCTGATTAGAACACCTGCAGCCAGTCAAGAAGCTGCTAGAATCAATTAAGGCAGGCTAATCAGAGCACCTGAGTTTAAAAAGGAGCTCACTTCAGTTTGTGGTGTGCATGTGAGGAGCTGGGAGCACGAGGCACTAGGAGCTGATAGTGAGAACGCGGACTGTTGGATGACTGAGGAGTACAAGCATTATCAGACACCAGGAGGAAGGCCCTATGGTGAGAATAAAGAAGGTGTTGGGAGGAGGCCATGGGAATGTAGCCCAGGGAGTTGTAGCTGTCGCACAGCTGTTCCAGGAGGCACTCTAGACAGCTGCATTCCACAGGGCCCTGGGCTGGAACCCGGAATAGAGGGTGGGCCCGGGTTCCCCGCAAACCTTCCAACTCCTGGTCAGACACAGGAGGAGTCGACCTGTACTGTGCATTCAGAAAAACGGCCAAGCTGAGGGCTGCTATGAAGTTCTAAGGCGAGCAAATCCGCCAATGAGCGCAAGACCCACCAAGGTAGAGGAGGAACTTTGTCACAATATGTAAAGATCTTAAAAAACACACAAGGTTTTGGTAGTGGGCCATCTACATTCTTTGATGTTTAGATTTTGATCCTGTTTATAAAGTGCTCATCAAGACTCCATGATAAGCAGCATCTTTGTACACTAAATTATATTCACATGATTAAATTCACAAATTGGCAATCCTTTCAGGGGTTTACTAATGCTAATGTGCTCACATCCACTCTCTACCACAACAAAGTCAACCCTACAAAATTCCTTCTTTATCTTATCTTCAGATAAAATAGTGGTAAAATAATTTCTTTAAAAATGTGCTAATGTCGATAACTATTTCAGATGCAGTAACCCTGACAGTGCAGCAGAAATTAGTTTCATTTTCTGGTCTCTACTCAAATATAAACAAAGTATTGCTATTGGTGTGTGAGTAAATCACTTTGCATTACCACATGGCTTAAGTCAATTATCTTTTTAAAAAGTAACTTTTAATAAATTATACCCTGAGTAACAGGAGAGGAAAATGTATGCTTACATGTCATATTTGCTCAAACAAAAAACAATTGCTGCTGGATGCCAAAAGGGGGTTTTAGTTAAAGTTAACACACACCTAAACTGCTGAGATTCCATGTTTAGCTTTATCTGAGGAAAAGCAACTAACAGGAAATTGTTCTTGTGATCTCCTAATCTTCAAAGTAGTAGCCTCTCAAATCTGTTTATTGGTTCAAAGTTTAATTAGCCATTTATATGCACTCAATCTGTGCACAGCAGGGAAGGCAAAACACTGTCCAGATTGCACTGAAACATCACAGACTACTGGAGAACACAGAGCCTGTTTTACAGCATCCCATCTTTATTGGCACGGCTGGCATTCCTGAACCATTCCATGGATACCTATTAGCAGCCATTCCAATCCAGATATCCAGCTCCTTTCCTTCAATTCAGATGGCTCTCATGACACAATCTGAATTCCTATAGTTTGCACAATAACCACCACATCAGTGCAACAGAACATTTCATGAAGGGCCTGTCTACTCACAGGGAAACTGACTGGCACATCCACAGCAGTGTAACTCCGTGTAGACAAGCCCTAACACGGATTGCCAAGCAAGGAGGGTGGAGGCTCTCTGTGAATCGGGGGGGGGGGGGAGAGGGGACAGAGGGATGGGAAAGAAAGTGCGGGGAAGTCCTGACACTTAGTGGGGGCAGGGACATGGGGGCAGCCACTGCAGGCTGGGAAGGAGGGCACCAGGGGTTCTTACCTGCTTCCAGGAGCATTCCTGTCCCTCCTGGCCCTGCTCTCATTTCTAATCCCAGATGCCATCAAAGCTGCTCCAGTCCCTCCCTTCAGGTCCCACTCCCTGCTCCCCATCCCAATCCTGAGCCTCACAGCAGCCACTCCTGCCCATCTGGGTCTTGCTCTTGCCTCCAGGCACCCCCATCCCCAGGGCATGCACAAGTTTACATGAGAGCAGAGCCCCCACCATATTTCCATTGCACACCTCTCTCCAGTTCCACCAGCCCTGTGGCCAAGTATTCAGGTTTCCGTTTATGTTGACCTGCAAGTTTGTGCTCACGTTAGAACTGTCTTGCTCATATTTCACTGTTTTCTCAGCAGGTGAGAGGGAACTGCAACACAGTAGTGTAAATGGACGATTCTCTGTAACTTGAAGCATAGGTGCCAACTCCATGAGTGCTCGGGACTGGAGCACCCCAGGGAGCAGCCTCCCTATCAGAACCTCCTTCTGCCCCCAGTGTCTCCTGCCTGCCAATGGACCCACCAATCAGCGACTCCCCCTTTCTCCCCGCGCCTCCCGCACACCACAATCAGCTGTTTCGCGGCATGCGGGAGGTTCTTGGGCAAAAGGGGAACGAATAAGGACACGGCATGCTCAGGGGAGGGGGCGAAACTGGGCAGGAAGAGGCAGAGCAGGGGTGGAGCAGGGGCAGAAAGAGGCAGGTGGGGCCTTTGGGGAAGGGGTGGAGTAGGGGCGGGGTCTGGGGCAGAGCCAGGGTTTGAGCACCCCCAGGCACACTGGAAAGTCAGCGCCTGTGATTTGAAGTCTTTAAACCATGATTTGAGGACTTCAGTACTCAGCCAGAGGCTAAGGGTCTATTTCAGGAGTGGGTGGGTGAGGTTTTGTAGCCTGCCATGTGCAGGTGGTCAGACTAGATGATCATGATAGTCCCTTCTGACCTTAAAGTCTATGGGTAAGTATTTGGTAAGTGAAAGAAGCCATATTGTTACATTTATTGAAGGGAAACTGTTTGAACATGCAATAGGTTTACTTGACTGAGAAAGAAATGTACAAATACATAAATTCATCCCAGAGTGGTAAGACGCACCAGAAGTCTGGTGGCAGATCAATTTTCTGTGTTTGGACTATGGCACGTTTTAATTATATAAACCTCAACTATAGACATGGCTGCACATACTGATTACTATACCTGTGAACAGAAGATACAAATGAATATTGTAAATTTCTTGGGGCATGGATATTATCTTTATTCTTGCCTTGTTCAGGCCTAAACGCCTGGTACTTAATAAAAAATGTTTAGCAGTCTCTCTGACTATATAATAATCATGCTAATTTTCTTATTTCTTCCCTCCTTTGAAATGTATTAAGCAGACCAGGAAAGTAGTGTTATATTGTAAAAACAATAGTATAGATTAGCATGCAGTTTGCCCTCAGTTGTACCATAAAAACAACTAAAGTCAGAGCTATTTAGAAAATTAACAGCTGTCAGAGCTAACCCAAAACAGACATTGTTTATAATCATGGATGAGAACTGAATGTTAAATTTTATGTCTAGATTCAGTCTTGTCTGAGACTATTTAAAATGTTATCAATTTCATTTATGATCTATCTATAAATTGCATAACATCATCATTACAAGTTTCTGTGGTTCAGTAGTTCTCTTAAATAATCATCAACTGGAAAATATTTAAGGACAATTTGGGATATCATCCCTTAAAATGTTGTAAACATTTTCTTATAAATTGGGATTAGCAAGAGTTCCTGGAAACTATAAATCTTATTTCTTAACATTTTATTTCCATCAGACATTAAATCAACAAGTAACATATCATTTGCCAATGCTTTAATAAAGTGCTTAATAAGGGAAGTCTTGCTTAATAAAACTGCTATCATACTTCCTCTTAGTATTACTAGATTTTCAAACCCTGGATATCTGGATTAAGTATAATAGGTGGTAACTGTTCGTATTCTCTTGCTTATGTCAGGGATCTGATATCATAAACCTGTTTTAATGACTTTAAAAGGAAGTTACAAATGAATTCTGAAAGAAATAATTCTTATTCTAAAGTTAGTGGAAATTAATTAAGAAAAAATAAACTACTGTAATATACTGCAAAATCACAAATCTTTTCACAAGGCAATGTTTCAGTGGACTGAGAAATTCAGAGTATACTGAAAAAAATTAACCTATAAAATGCTGTGATATCAAGAAAGTAGATAAATTGGGGGGGGGGCAGGACATTTTCTCTCTAATTTCTAACAGTTTTGTATAGGGTTTACAACAGTAGATAAAACTTACTCATGGAGAAGTATAGTTATTCATTTGATGGAATCTCTTCCTAATAGCAATATATGGGTGACAATATAAATCAGTGCATGCACAATATGCGCTATAGTACCGTAAAGGTAAAATCTCATCACCTGCTCTTGTGATCATTTTGATAGACCTGAAGAACGTTACCTCAGCAAAGATAATATCAACTTAACTTCAGACCCATACTTAGTAAAGACAAGCTTGCATAGTAAGATCACAACAGTGTTGCTCAGAATGTATTCCTCTTAGAATTCCTAAAAAGACTGCTGAAGCAAGTTGATTTTTTCCCTGCAGCACTCTCTCCCACACTGACCAACTTCAATATCTGGGCATCTGGCAAAATAGTAGCGATCAGTGGTTTCCCTGACCCAGTTATGTGCAACGCAATAACAAACAGTAAAGCTGAGATTTTTCAAAGCTTCCTAATGGATTCAGAAACCTATCCTCATCAGTTTTGTGAATTGGCCATCCCAATTCTTCAGGAAGCTCTGAAAAGTCTCCCACAAAAACCTAGTATGTGTAAAACAAGAAACAGGTAAATAATGCTGGATTTTTTAAAATTAATTCATTTTAAATAATGTAAGTTGCTTACAAAGTTAAGGAAACCTGTTTGCTCTAAATACCTGGTTTTTAAGTGGACAGCATCCCTCAGTTACAACATTTATGTTCCATGTTTGCAGTTAACTGATGATTGGAAGCTTTTTACTCGAGAGCTTAGGAAAACAAAGAAAAATGTGAAAAGAAAGGGGAGGTGTGATTAAGGCAGCACAAACTCTATAGCTAGGTCCTAAGGAGCTGTACACAAACAAAAAAAAATCATTACGAAATACCCACAGTAATGGAGTCTGAGTGGTCCTTGTTTCACTAATTATGATTAATGAAGAGGCATTACAGACTTGTAGATGTAATCATGAAAATGTCTGACTCTAATAATTTTCCATTTATTCTACTGCACTCAATAACTTTGGTAAAAAACACAGCAACACGGGAGAGAAAAAGGGAGTTTAAAATTACATGCAGAACTAGTAGAATGCTAAGTGAACAGCTGGTAATGCTTCAGGACACTGGAGGTAATCCTCACACCAGAGTAATTTTGCAGGACAAATTGAAGTGAACTGTCTCAGGAAAATACCGATTAAATACTAAGAGTCTTATTGTTAACAACGGAGAAGGGAAATAGACTATGACTTAAAATGTACACATTACTTTCAGTTATAGAAAGCTTAGACTTGTTGGATCTAGTCTATGCTCCATCAATCCTGGAGAGAACAGGGGCCAGTCTGACCATGGGCACAACATAAAGGAGCCTCAGGTCTTTACTGGGTTGTGCTGGCTTGTAACCATTCCATGCACCAGCTGAAGATTTGCTCACACTAGGGCAGGGGAGGAGATGCTCAGATAATTGGCTGAGGGGCGTTAACAGGTCTGAGGATCTGCATCAATAGCTACTAAAGAGTATTTAGGTCATGGAAACAAATCTGAATCAGTAAACAACTATTGTCCCCAAAAGAAACAAACCAACCAATACTCTTGCAAAGATTTCACATGAGGAAACAGTAGTTCAGCAGGTATGGAACTCTGAGATCAATGTTAGATGCTATCAGCTGTGATGCCAAGGCACGTGAATGTGTTACACCATTTGTACGTTGCATCTGAACTTCCCTGTTTCACTTTGGGTCTCTCCTTAGAACAGATTTATTCAAAAACTATTTTGTACATTAAGTGCTTATTTTTAACGTAGTATCGCTGAGAACAAAGTGGAAATACCCTGTGGAAACATATGGCAGCTGACAATCAACTAACTCTTCTGGTTTGTTGAATGTACGCATACTTAGCATTGAATACATGATTTTTGTTTTTTAGTTAAACAGTTTATCTAGAAAACCAAAGCTATTCATGCAGAGCTATTACATGCTAATAGCTCACTAGATATACAAGTAAATTTCTGACATGATGCTCAAATGCAAAAGTTTAATACAATTAGACAACCTGTGAATATCCCAAAAGTAAGCTATCAGGACCACTTATGCAACTCAGTTGTAGAAAGCATCATCATTATGCAATACAGCAACAATGGCAAGGTAGAGCCTTTCAATTACTGCACATGAAATATTTCACACAGTCTAAAGGCTATAAGAGTGGACTAGGGTTCAACTCTCAAAGGTAAGAAACAACAAAACTTTTAGCCAAATACCATTTTCACTCACCAACAAAAACACCAGATATTAGAGGTTTCAGAGTAGCAGCCGTGTTCGTCTGTATCCGTAAAAAGAACAGGGGGACTTGTGGCACCTTAGAGACTAACAAATTTATTAGAGCATAAGCTTTCGTGAGCTACAGCTCACTTCATCGGATGCATACAGTGGTACTCCTTTACTTTTTACCAGATATGAGGTGAATGCTATTTAAAAGCAGCAGTGGTGGATATGCTTCCTTTCGCTGTTCATTGACTGAGATTCTCCATTATCAAAACTCTATGGAAAAGGAAAAGTTTATGCAAAATTCTCTGCAGAAAGGTGAATAAAGATGTGGAATAAGCTACCATGACAGCCACTGAAGCAGACAGCATCATTGTGCAGTATTCAAGTAGGACTGGATCAGTTTCCAAGGAGACAATAGGAAAGTGGAAATATAGGAACAAAAGGTCAGATTTGATGGGAACCATAGCCTTTTCTGTTTCTTGTTCCAATGGTTTATCATCTTAAAGTCAGACACTGTTCAAACATATCTTAATTAATACCAATAATTAGCTATAATTCCACTCATGCTTGTAATCTCTTTGTAATCTGCTAGCATATTCCTTGCATAACTTTCACAGGTCTGATAACTAGAGATAACAAACATCAGTTAAGTTGGTCATTAAATTAGCTTTAGGAACTAATTTTTTTTCCCCATCATAACACTGCTAACTGACTGAGCTAACAGAAGCTCAGAATAGACAGAAAACCCCAATCCTTACATTATACTCAAAACATACAATTGACTTGTTATATATTTTACGTCCCACTTAGCTACAGGCTTGCTCTTTTTCATTTTAGTGTATTTTGACTAATCAATGGTTATAAAAGTAAAAGTGGCTGTAATACCTAAAAAGATGCATTTTAAATGGTCAATTAATTGTACATAGTAATTATAGTAACTTTCTTAAATGGTAGAAGACAAAGAAAACTGTTAACTCCCTAACAAAGACCAAAGTAACCTAGAAGATAATGTACTAACCTTTCACCCCTAGAGAAAGAAAGCCAAATATTTTAATACCCATTTTAGTGTTTTCTATCGCACTCATCACCATAACAAGTGTTCTGTTTAAAATATCTTTGAAATTGATTTTACTGGTCTCAGCTTTGTGTCCCAGCAGTGGATGTTTATCCACCTTGTGAGAGGGTAGGATACTATCATCAAATTCATTTTCATACATAACCTAAAAGGTCAACAGAATTCTGAAGGAAATAGTCATTGGCTAAAGAAGAATAATGCATTTTGAGATCACAGTGCATAATGCTTTCTTTCTGGTTACCTATTTTTGTGTGTTTCATTTGGATATTTATTTTTAAAATGTTCTCCTTTTCCCAGGAGAGGCTAATACCCTTTCCAAATTTGAGCCAATAGCTGCAGATAGGACTGCGTGTTGTACTCCCTGAATTGACTTAAAAATAAAATTAAGACTCAGATTCATTCCAAATACATCATATCAGTCATAAATTTTACAACACATTTGATTTGTGATTACCCAGCAGAGTTACATTTTTAAGTAACACTGAACAAGCTTTTAGAAAACAGGAAACATGAAATGTTAATTCTTTGAAGACTGCAGTTGGGAATATTTTGCAAGTTTAGCAACTGCAGACAGTCTTGGGACTAATGATCTCAATGGGAAAATAAATCACACCTATTGTAGGAAGCTGTAGAACTGAAGTTGTGTCAGTCTGACAGAACACAGTTCACAGCTTTTGGCTTACCACCTCAGATAATGAAGGAAGATATCACCTACCACATATACACATGGCACAAGACTCAAATCTAGTTCCCAAATTGGTCATTTACAGTATCAAGTGCTTGTGTATCTTAGCATTTTGCCAATTTTATTACAAAAACTTACCAAGTTTATAATCTTTAGAGATACAAAACTGAACAGTACAAAAATAGATGTGATTCTGTTTTCTCCACATACTATTTTATCCTTCTTTATACCTTCAAGTATGCTTCTTGACCACTGTACACACCGTGCCTTTGAGAATGGGACTTGGTGAACAGCCAAACACATTTTACTGCCGGCAGTTTCCCCAATAGTTATTTCTTATTACATTTTAGTCTTATTTCATTTGGAGTGCTGATTTGTTCTCACATATGCTACATTTTTAGTACAATCATCATAAGTGACCCCATTGGAGTCTTCACACTACTTCACATATTGACCTTCCATCAACACTCACAGAATATCCCTATTTTTCACTAACAGCTGAGCTCAGCTTCATCTAGTTTGCCTGGGAAATTCTTAATAGCTGGTTATTATGTGTTCTATACTTACTCCACTAACCTCCAAACATGGACAAATATTAAAGGTACATACATATTTCAGAAGAGCTGTGTTCATCTGAGTCTGATGAACAGATATTGAACAGGTGATTGCTTTGGTATGCATCAGTGAATATACTGTGCATGACACACAGAGTATAGCACAACACAGACCTTCTGTCACTCTTGAATTAAGAATAATAATAATAATAATTTCTACTTTTAGAAAACAAAATGCGATTCCAGGAGCCAGTTTGACAGTCCAGAAAAAAGCAAAGATGCATTACAGGATACTTAGCTATGAAATTATGTCTCCTGTAAAAGCAGGTGGAGAGGGGGATGGGAGGGAGGATGAGAGAGAAGCAAAAATAATTGTACTAATTAAATCGCCCGAGTGACTACATTTCTGGCTAAAACTAA
Source organism: Lepidochelys kempii (assembly GCF_965140285.1). Taxonomy (NCBI): domain Eukaryota; kingdom Metazoa; phylum Chordata; order Testudines; family Cheloniidae; genus Lepidochelys; species Lepidochelys kempii. The sequence goes on from NC_136387.1 coordinate 30,344,824, forward strand.
ACACCTTCATCACTTCTGCACAGCATGCAAAAGGTCAAGAGGCAGCCCTGAGGCTTACTAGCCAATATCAGAGCTAAACCATGCAAGCAATTTGCCACCTCTCCGAAGTCCAAGGCTTACTAAATTCATAGCATTTTTCAGGTCACCTATGGCATCCCTGGGACAAGGACTAGAAAGCAGAGTGAAGTATTCTAGCTAAGTGTCCTCACCCTTCCCACCCCTAGCTTGTTAACTAACTGTAACATGCTTGAAACTGTGTTCTGTTCCAAGTATGTGACTCTCACTTTTCAGGCTATGGTCACACTAAGTAGGTTATACATCTTGATGCAGCCCAAGGAAAGGAGAAAATAAAGGATATTTTAAAGTACTTTATCAGGTTACTGTAGTTTATGATTGATTTCAATTCTAGCTTAACTTGTACCCACCAATCACCAACATGATATGTTAGTTTATAAGCATGGGCAACGTAAACAGATGAACCATTATAAAGAAAGCTGATTTTCAACTAGAGTTGTGGCTGTCAAAGATACGACTGACCTTTCATTAATACTACTGTACTAGATAAAAGTATTGCAGAGCTTCAACCCTACTTATCTAACCCAGCTGCCAAGCATTCCTTTGGCACCTCTGTTGTTTTGAATCTTGCACAGCGATGAAGCACTGTGTAAATAAGTTATTCAATACCTTGGAACTCCAAAAAAGAATTCTCTCTTCATTCCACGGCAACTTCAAAAGTGAGACAGCAGAGGATTCTCTTGGATTTGTTCCTGGTCTGGATTAGTACTTTACTCAAATGCATCAACAGTCATATCTCACCTCTGTTCATGCCAGGAATAGATAACCAGTGGTCACCATTAAAACAGGCACGTGCAAGATCACATTTATTAAGAGGCTCCTAAGAACGTGCCTGCAAAGTGAGTATGTCTAGAAGCTCACATATAGATGAGTTTAAGCATGCATTAATCCACTTCCGGTTTTTTAAGTGTCTGTTCACTAAAAACCCTACATTAACAGAACAGGAAAATCAGGGTAACAGAGAGAAATGGAGGGATGAAAGTAGGGAAAGATGCCTGAAAAGAGTTGTGCCTGAACAGTGTGGGCACATATTTAGAGGCCCACTTGGAAATGTGAACTAGAGAATCTATTTTCTATTGGTATATTGCTATTTTGTACCCAGCTTAAGAATTTTTTTGCCTGGTTTTGTTCCAATGTAAAGCTGCAGCCTTTTAACAACAGGAAGTTCCTAATCCTTACTTAGGAATTCTGTACAAACCAAAGACCCTTAAAATCCACAGGCAAGTTCCCAAAGGTAGTCTCTTGGGTTCTTCTTTCTTTATTTAATGCAGAACACATTGCCAAGGAAGTACTATTTTTTAAGAAGAGTAGTCCTTAAATTTTGTACTAGATAAACTGTCCTAGAGACCACAGCTGTGTAACTGCAAAACCTTTGAAGTTCTAGGAACAAGAAGAAAATCCATAGAAATGCCCGGGGTCATCTCTCTCTCTAGAGTTTCAAACCGACCCATTACTGTATACTATACTCAGAAGGGTGGGACTGCTGCTGTATGCTTAACTGTTTGGTGTCAATTTCTATTCCACATTTCCAATAAGAAGAGCTCCTTGTGCCCATTAAGGATGACTATGCCACTGCAAAACACGCCTTCTGCTATACTATGGGTCAAGTATTTTTACAGAAAACTGTATAGTCTGACCTATACTGCTATGTGGAAGAAACATCTGGAAAGGAATGGTACATGTATGTATTACCTCCTTCCTCTCCAGAAGTCTGAATAGAGCTCTAGTCATTTGCAGTATGTCTACACAGCAGCTAGGAGCATGCTTCCCAGTCCAGGTAGAGAAAGAGGTGCTAGCTCTGCTCAAAAATAGCAGTGTGGCTGCAATGGCACAGGTGATGGCTAAGCCTAACCACCTGAGTACAAACCCACCTGACCCCTTGGGTATATACTCAGGTAACTAGTCTGAACCGGTGCCCATGCCACTGCAGTCACACTGCTACTTTTACAGTGCCAGCAGAGCTAGGACCTCTGTCTACCTGTGCTGGGAAGCACTTTCCCAGCTGCTGTGTAGACATATCTTTAAAGGGAAGGCTCAGCTATAGGAATAAAATGACATTCAGTACTTTTTTTGCTGAACTAATCTGTTTTTCACCAGTGTAAATGACCAGGGACAGAATGGAGGCAAAACAAAATGGCTTCTGTTGGCTTAATGTTTAGTTTCTGCCCCAGAATGCAACTAACACTTGACTATTCGTTTTTTTTTAAATTATTATTTCTTTCTATAGTCTAGTCTGAACTCTGAAATGACAGTGTTTCATAACTGGTCATGTATCTTGTTTCACCAGCATTCAGTTCCAAAAATAATATTACTCTTAATATATTATTCTTCATTAAATTGGCCCACAACGTGCACTGTACTTAATTCACCTATTATTCATGCTGCTTTTAATTCTCAACATTGACTTTGCAGCCGGTAACATCCAGTTCACTGTATCACATCATTCCCTATAGAACACATTTGTATTATCAGCAGATAAATTACTGGAAAAAAATACACAATGGATAAGAGATTTTTCCTATACTAATTATTTTAGCCTTTTAAGGAAAACGTTTAGAGAATGAACATGTAGAAGATAATTAATTGTACTTAATTATTTAAGCAAAGAGCTATTCTATGCTTACTGAAGTCACATTTTCCATTGTACTTTTGAATCCTCTACAGACATCTTCACCTAACTTAATATTTTCATTTGTCCAACTGGAAGCTATTAAACTTTCATTAGGCTTCACACATTTGTTAAGTCAACTTAACCTTCGGTCAAAAATACTTTCTAAGCATGAAATATCAGACCTAAAAATTAATAAAATCTTTCTGTAACTTCACTTCATAATTATATCTAGCTTGTTAAAAATTGAAAGATCCTGTACTCCATGAATATTTCCTAACACAGACTCAGAGTAGTTGGGCCTACATACAAACAGCTTGTATTTCCCCAAAAGGCTGAGTAATTACAGTGAAATCAACACAAGCCTAACTATAATGGTTACAAATAGCTATACTTGGTGCTTAACAAGCACGAAAGGATAAGTCCTTGCCCTGAAGAGTTTGTTATGCATTTGTGCTATGTATCTCCTATCTTTGTTTTGGGGAGATGAATTTTAACTCATGAAATGTATTGGAAAAACTGCCTTGAATCAAAAGTTAAAATTAATAAAATTGATAGTAAAATTGAAAAGTTAAAACATAGATAAAAAGTCCACTGTTTAACAGTAGAACAAGCACAGCACATACCACACCACAGCCAACACAGCCCTCCCAAATGTGTTTCAACCCTAAACCTAAAGTGACCACTTCTAGCAATGTGAGGGTATGTCTACATTACGGAATAAGGTCGAATTTATAGAAGTCGTTTTTTTAGAAATCGGTTTTATATATTCAAGTGTGTGTGTCCCCACAGAAAATGCTCTAAGTGCATTAACTCGGCGGAGTGCTTCCACAGTACCGAGGCTAGAGTCGACTTCTGGAGCGTTGCACTGTGGGTTGCTATCCCACAGTTCCCGCAGTCTCCGCTGTGGAATTGGAATTCTGGGTTGAGATCCCAACGCCTGATGGGGCTAAAACATTGTCACGGGTGGTTCTGGGTACATATCGTCAGGCCCCCGTTCCCTCCATCCCTCCGTGAAAGCAAGGGCAGACAATCGTTTCGCACGTTTTTTCCTGAGTTACCTGTGCAGACGCTATACCACGGCAAGCATGGAGCCCGCTCAGGTAACCGTCACCGTATGTCTCCTGGGTGCTGGAAGACATGGTACGGCATTGCTACACAGTAGCAGCAACCCCTTGCCTTGTGGCAGCAGACGGTGTAATACGACTGGTAGCCGTCATCATCGTGTCCGAGGTGCTCCTGGCCACGTTGGCTGGGAGAGCTTGGGCAGACATGGGCACAGGGACTAAATTTGGAGTGACTTGACCAGGTCATTCTCTTTAGTCCTGCAGTCAGTCCTATTGAACCGTCTTACGGTGAGCAGGCAGGCGATATGGATTGCTAGCAGTCGTACTGTACCATCTTCTGCCGGGCAGGCAAGAGATGAGGATGGCTAGCAGTCGTACTGTACCATCTTCTGCCGAGCAGCCATGAGATGTGGATGGCATGCAGTCCTTCTGCACCGTCTGCTGCTAGCCAAAGATGTAAAAGATAGATGGAGTGGATCAAAACAAGAAATAGACCAGATTTGTTTTGTACTCATTTTCCTCCTCCCCTGTCTAGGGGATTCATTCCTCTAGGTCACACTGCAGTCACTCACAGGAAAGGTGCAGCGAGGTAAATCTAGCCATGTATCAATCAGAGGCAAGACTAACCTCCTTGTTCCGATAAGAACAATAACTTAGGTGCACCATTTCTTATTGGAACCCTCCGTGAAGTCCTGCCTGAAATACTCCCTGATGTAAAGACACCCCCTTTGTTGATTTTAGCTCCCTGAAGCCAACCCTGTAAGCCGTGTCGTCAGTCGCCCCTCCCTCCATCAGAGCAACAGTAGACAATCATTCCGCGCCTTTTTTCTGTGCGGACGCCATACCAAGGCAAGCATGGAGGCCGCTCAGCTCACTTTGGCAATTAGGAGCACATTAAACACCACACGCATTATCCAGCAGTATATGCAGCACCAGAACCTGGCAAAGCGATACCAGGCGAGGAGGCGATGTCAGCGCGGTCACGGGAGTGATCAGGACATGGACACAGATTTCTCTGAAAGCATGGGCCCTGCCAATGCATGCATCATGGTGCTAATGGGGCAGGTTCATGCTGTGGAACACCGATTCTGGGCCCGGGAAACAAGCACAGACTGGTGGGACCGCATAGTGTTGCAGGTCTGGGACGATTCCCAGTGGCTACGAAACTTTCGCATGCGTAAGGGCACTTTCATAGAACTTCGTGACTTGCTTTCCCCTGCCCTGAGGCGCATGAATACCAAGATGAGAGCAGCCCTCACAGTTGAGAAGCGAGTGGCGATAGCCCTGTGGAAGCTTGCAATGCCAGACTGCTACCGGTCAGTTGGGAATCAATTTGGAGTGGGCAAATCTGCTGTTGGGGCTGCTGTGATGCAAGTAGCCCACGCAATCAAAGATCTGCTGATATCAAGGGTAGTGACCCTGGGAAATGTGCAGGTCATAGTGGATGGCTTTGCTGCAATGGGATTCCCTAACTGTGGTGGGGCCACAGACGGAACCCATATCCCTATTTTGGCACCAGAGCACCAAGCCGCCAAGTACATAAACCGCAAGGGGTACTTTTCGATAGTGCTGCAAGCTCTGGTGGATCACAAGGGACGTTTCACCAACATCAACGTGGGATGGCCGGGAAAGGTACATGATGCTCGCATCTTCAGGAACTCTGGTCTGTTTCAAAAGCTGCAGGAAGGGACTTTATTCCCAGACCAGAAAATAACTGTTGGGGATGTTGAAATGCCTATATGTATCCTTGGGGACCCAGCCTACCCCTTAATGTCATGGCTCATGAAGCCGTACACAGGCAGCCTGGACAGTAGTCAGGAGCTGTTCAACTACAGGCTGAGCAAGTGCAGAATGGTGGTAGAATGTGCATTTGGACGTTTAAAGGCGCGCTGGCGCAGTTTACTGACTCGCTTAGACCTCAGTGAAACCAATATTCCCACTGTTATTACTCCTTGCTGTGTGCTCCACAATATCTGTGAGAGTAAGGGGGAGACGTTTATGGCGGGGTGGGAGGTTGAGGCAAATCGCCTGGCTGCTGGTTACGCGCAGCCAGACACCAGGGCGGTTAGAAGAGCACAGGAGGGCGCGGTATGCATCAGAGAAGCTTTGAAAACCAGTTTCATGACTGGCCAGGCTACGGTGTAAAAGTTCTGTTTGTTTCTCCTTGATGAAACCCCCCGCCCCTTGGTTCACTCTACTTCCCTGTAAGCTAACCACCCTCCCCTCCTCCCTTCAATCACCGCTTGCAGAGGCAATAAAGTCATTGTTGCTTCACATTCAAGCATTCTTTATTCATTCATCACACAAATAGGGAGATGACTACCAAGGTAGCCCAGGAGGGGTGGTGGAGGAGGGAAGGAAAATGCCACACAGCACTTTAAAAGTTTACAACTATTAAATTTATTGAATGACAGCCTTCTTTTTTTTGGGCAATCCTCTGTGGTGGAGTGGCTGGTTGGCCGGAGGCCCCCTCACCTCGTTCTTGGGCATCTGGGTGTGGAGGCTATGGAACTTGGGGAGGAGGGCGGTTGGTTACACAGGGGCTGTAGTGGCAGTCTGTGCTCCAGCTGCCTTTGCTGCAGCTCAACCATACACTGGAGCATACTGGTTTGGTCCTGCAGCAGCCTCAGCATTGAATCCTGCCTCCTCTCATCATGCTGCCGCCACATTTGAGCTTCAGCCCTGTCTTCAGCCCGCCACTTACTCTCTTCAGCCCGCCACCTCTCCTCCCGGTCATTTTGTGCTTTCCTGCACTCTGACATTATTTGCCTCCATGCATTCGTCTGAGACAGCATGAGCTCGGAGAGCATTTCATCGTGAGTGTGTTTTTAAGCTTCACTAGCCTCTGGGAAGGAGAAGATCCTGTGATCATTGAAACACATGCAGCTGGTGGAGAAAAAAAAAGGGACAGCGGTATTTAAAAAGACACATTTTATAAAACAGTGGCTACACTCTTTCAGGGTAAATCTTGCTGTTAACATTACATACATAGCACATGTGCTTTCGTTACAAGGTCGCATTTTGCCTTCCCCCACTGCGTGGCTACCCCCTCAACCTTCCCCCCTCCCTGTGGCTAACAGCGGGGAACATTTCTGTTTAGCCACAGGCAAACAGCCCAGCAGGAATGGGCTCCTCTGAGTGTCCCCTGAAGAAAAGCACTCTATTTCAACCAGGTGACCATGAATTATATCTCACTCTCCTGAGGATAACACAGAGAGATAAAGAATGGATGTTGTTTGAACGCCAGCAAACATACACTGCAATGCTTTGTTCTACAGTGATTCCCGAGTACGTGTTACTGGCCTGGAGTGGTAAAGTGTCCTACCATGAAGGAGGCAATAAGGCTGCCCTCCCCAGAAACCTTTTGCAAAGGCTTTGGGAGTACATCCAGGAGAACTGCAAATGCCAGGGCAAAGTAATCCTTTCACATGCTTGCTTTTAAACCATGTATAGTATTTTAAAAGGTACACTCACCAGAGGTCCCTTCTCCGCCTGCTGGGTCCAGGAGGCAGCCTTGGGTGGGTTCGGGGGGTACTGGCTCCAGGTCCAGGGTGAGAAACAGTCCCTGGCTGTCGGGAAAACCGGTTTCTCCGCTTGCTTGCTGTGAGCTATCTACAACCTCATCATCATCATCATCATCCCCAAAACCTGCTTCTGTATTGCCTCCATCTCCATTGAAGGAGTCAAACAACACGGCTGGGGTAGTGGTGGCTGAACCCCCTAAAATGGCATGCAGCTCATCATAGAAGCGGCATGTTTGGGGCTCTGACCCAGAGCGGCCATTCGCCTCTCTGGTTTTCTGGTAGGCTTGCCTCAGCTCCTTCAGTTTCACGCGGTACTGCTTTGGGTCCCTGTTATGGCCTCTGTCCTTCATGCCCTGGGAGATTTTGACAAAGGTTTTGGCATTTCGAAAACTGGAACCGAGTTCTGATAGCACAGATTCCTCTCCCCAAAGAGCGATCAGATCCCGTACCTCCCGTTCGGTCCATGCTGGAGCTCTTTTGCAATTCTGGGACTCCATCATGGTCACCTCTGCTGATGAGCTCTGCATGGTCACCTGCAGCTTGCCACGCTGGCCAAACAGGAAATGAGATTCAAAAGTTCGCGGTTCTTTTCCTGTCTACCTGGCCAGTGCATCTGAGTTGAGAGTGCTGTCCAGAGCGGTCACAATGGAGCACTCTGGGTTAGCTCCCGGAGGCCAATACCGTCGAATTGTGTCCATAGTACCCCAAATTCGAGCCGGCAAGGCCGATTTAAGCGCTAATCCACTTGTCAGGGGTGGAGTAAGGAAATCCATTTTAAGAGCCCTTTAAGTCGAAATAAAGGGCTTCATCGTGTGGACAGGTGCAGGTTTACATCGATTTAATGCTGCTAAATTCGACCTAAAGTCCTAGTCTAGACCAGGGCTAAGAGTTGTTCAGTCTCCATGACCATCCACTCCATGCAGGAATCCATTAGTCAAAGACAAAAAACTCTTAATTCTCACTTTTGTTCTCCCTTTTTAATACAATGATTTACTAGGGTCTCACCTGTTAGAACCTACATTGCTGTGACTCTGAGATGAGAGTTTTCTAGTGCATTCATTGATTCCAATATCTTTTTCTTATACCCACTTAGCTTCAATACATGATTCTGTCCTTTTCAGGAAGTTTTGATAATAGCTCAGACAAATGTGAATGTTTTCACTCAGACTGCATCAGTGAACATTTAACTAAAAGTGGCAGCTTCCTTGTCAGACATGTGTCTGATGATGTAGGTTGCTCAATGTTTTAGCTATAAGTTGCAAGTGAGGTAGCTGTAGGAAAGACTTTAATCTGCAGTTAGGAACATGCGCAGAAAAATTAGAACTGTTTGACAACTAATGTATATTATCTAATGTTGATTTTGATTTATAGTGCAAACTCCAAAACTTTTTATTATCTTTTAAAAACAAGCATAGACAAAAAAAACCCCTCATTTTAACTGAAATTTTGCTCCAACTGAAAACAGTTTCAGGAACAGAATGGTTGGAAGGGCTTCGATACTGAATTCCTTCCATTTTTAAAAATACTAATATTGTTCTTACTAGGAATTTTTGAGGGGTGAGGGACAGACAGACACACACATTTTCATTGCCTAATTTCACACTCAAAAGAAGTTCATGGTTTCAAAAGCTCAATTCTAATATCCCCTGCATTTATATTCTGCACAGGACAGTGAAACAGAATAGACACTGTAAAAAAGGAAAGGGAAGGAGGAACAGAGAAATTCTACAAAATACAAGTTAATATATTGTACCTAGGAAACTAGTCCTAGTGTAGGTTTGGAGGTGGTGATCTGTGATATTCTCATTCTGTCCCCCCCAATCTCATTCTCCCCCCTCACCCTCCCAAGAAAATGTAGGTTATTTTTAATCATCTTCAGGAGCAAAGACATGGGGTATACTATGAGAAAGAAATTGTAAATGAACAATTCATTTTTCTAACACAAAACATAACTGAGATTTATCCAACCTTTGATCACCCATAAGTGCTGTGGAGAATGTGTGCGATTTCTGCACTATTTTTATGAAATATTATATGTGACTCATTTTAGCTATATAATTTTGTGCTAATTATTATCTGGTCTCAAAGGGTTAAATTCTTTCCAGAGACACTTGCAAGCAGTGGGGAATAAGCAATCAATTATGTATGTGTCACATAGCCATGTCTGGGTCCAGTGAATGAACTATCAAGATTCACTGTCATGTGAATAGGTTTACCTGGGTAATACAATAGATATGCTAAAGACAGTGGCCAAACCAAGAAAATTGGTTCTACCAAGTGTGCTGGTAACCAGACAATGGATCACCTGGTGAGGGGCTTAGATCACCTGATGAGGTTGATCAGGCGGTGATGTGGGGGGGTCACCTGACAATAGAGACTGGAAGTTATAAAAAGAAGGGTCTCTCATCAGCAATTGAGAGAGAGTGGAAGGATACTGCTTACAGGAGTCAAAGAGAGAGAAGGAGACTCCATGATTTGTAGAAGAATTCATGAGCTGCTGGAGGGATAATCCTGGATACTCTAGAATACTCTTGACAAAATCCCAAGGAATGCCCAAGAGCGATGAAGAAACACAGTGAGAGTGATGTACAGGTGTTCTACCTAGATCTGTGTATCTTTTGTGCTGTCTAAAGTAGTGAGTAATTGTGTTAGAAACCTTTGCAAGGCCTGTGCCTTCTTCCTGCAACTATAACATATCACTGAGGAGGGGACCTGTAAACCCACAGGTTGGAGCTCTGGGAAAGGGTGTGCTTATGCAAATGAGGAGCCTGGAGGAGCCAGTTCTAGTCTCAGGACCTAGGCTGTTGGACTATGGCATCACAGCTCTCAGATGAGCATGCTAGAAAAAGAACCAGCAACCTAACAGCATGCATAGAAACCAAGAACCAGAGGCAGTGCTTTGCCTCTGCTCAGACTCAGGAAAGCTTAAAAGCACACAGGTGTTGAGACTTTAACAGTGGGGAAACTTAACCAGGACAGCGACAAGTGTTAATATAGGTAAAGAATAATTGCAAGTGAAGCTGGTGAATAATACCCAGTTTCTTAGAGTGGTTATAAAGCCCTAGGAAGGGATAGCCCTGTTCTTATTTATGTTAAGCTATTATCTCAACCTCATCTTAAGCTGCATGATCTGCAACCCTCACTGATGGAACAGCAAACATACTGCTGTTGAACTGCCTACTGTTAAGCAGCAAAGATGGAAACATGACTAATTGTATCAGATTTACTTCAGAGATTATAAAGCCATGATCTTTGGCCGTAACACCACATGCAACTCTTTGAGACCCACACTTGAGCAAAGGATCATTATTTTTATACATTAGACATCAGGTTCAGAGAAAAACTATTTCCAATTATTTTATTTATTGATTGGCACTTTTTATACCACTCATACCAATTTGACCTTAGTCACACAGTATTCTGGGACAGTATATTTTAGGTTCATTTATTAAGGGGCACACTCTATCAGTCAAATGTTCAAAATATTCTACAGTTCTACATATACTTCTTTGAAGGAATGTTTGTGTTTCTCTTCCTCTCCAGAAAGTGGTGCCAATCACAAAATAAACTGAACTAGACTCCTTGTAAGAGCTATCACCAAAGTAAGAGCATTTAAAAGGCTTAAAATAAGAATCTCAAATTACATAAAAGATTCAGCTGACATTCAATATTCACCATTTGTAAGTCAATATTTACTAAGTTTTAACTGTTATCTTTGGCACTTTATCATTTACCCTGTACTTAGCAGAGGAAATAATTGTGGTAACTCTTGTAAGCATAGACTTATAAAACTGTGACCACTAGGGTAATACCAGAAAAACTGCAAGAACAAAATATACTGTCCAAAACAGGGGGAATACGGTTATTCTGAAGGTGTAATGGCAGTCATCAAATGAATGTTTGATCTGTAGATAATCAGAGATTTGGTTAAAGTGCCATTGGGGGCAATAAGCATCTTCTTTCAAGCTAAACAGAATGAATAATTAAGCTCCTTCTTATAATGAGATAGCTGGAAACAGCAGAACCCACCACTCAAAGTAACAGGCCACATGCTACGGCTAATCAGAAGCTAAGCTGTGTCAGCCGAGAGGTTCTCTGAGCAGGGGCTAAGGGATTGTTTGACAAGCTGTGCATATGTTGTAGAGAAAGAAAGTAAGCAGACAATGAGAGACAGTACAGACAGAGCTTCTTGTGGTACAGAACTGACTGGGGGGCAGATCTGGAAATTGGGAGCAAGGAAACTGCCTGCTTTTTGTTTCTACTGTGTTCAAGGAAACAGGATTGTGTGTACTTTCTTTGTAAGTAAACAGGATTGCACCAAAGAAATATCTGACTCATATATCCATTTCTCCTCCTAACAGAAACAATCCGACAAGGCCCTGAATACTAGCTAACCGTTCAGGCCAAGTAACAAACAACAACAACATGTCTGGAATATATTGAATCAGCACCTAAAGTTATTATTTCGTCAACTGTCTGTATATTTAGGAACTTTCTTGTTTTCGTTGCTTGAATCATCTTCCGCAGACGTCACAATGTTATATTACTTAAGAACAGAATATGGTAAAGTAACTTCAATGTTAAAAAGTTGTAGCATCTTCCCTCCCACTGTACTATAAATATAAGCATGCTGCCTCTGATAACTTTTACACAGCTTGGATTGCTGCCTCAAAGAAGGAATGACACTTCAGAGCTTCAGATCAGACTGTCCCTTAAAACTAAAAGTAAAACTCTGAAAGTCTTTACATGTTTATGAATAAAGAAAAATTTACTGATTCAACTTATTTCTTAAGAGTTGGCTCCTAAACATGACTCCAACCACAATAGCTGTGAAATTGTTCTTTCATTTCAAGAGGATGTGGGTTAAAACTTTTCTGAAGATTTGTATTCCAAATCATGAACCATGAGCATAGTGAATCCAGTGTTATAATATGACCGCCCTTTAACAGTTTGGGTGGGAAGAAGGATGGAGTGTTTTTTTCCCCGTTAATGGAATATACTGATTCTATAGTCAAGTTTATGACCAGATGAAACAAAATGGTTTATATCGAAGGGCAATAAATATGTTCCTTAAACAGTTGCCAAGAAGAATTTAGGATGATGGGTGCAACTAGATCTAAGTATAAAGGACCTGTGTTATGTATATGCTCCATATCTGCCATTCATTTCTTGGGAAGCAGCAGTTGTCAGAATGGGGTTCTGTCACCTCCACTCTGCATCAGAGGAATTGCCAGACAGGAGAAGAAACATGGTCCATCTAGTTCAGTCTCCAAGCCGCCAGTAGTAGTTGCTTCAGAGCAAAATGCAATACATTTCTATAGTAGGCAGATACAGGTTAATCCCTACCCCCAAAGGAGTATCTTTCATTTCCCTTAATAATACTTTCGACCCCCAGGGAGTATCCTCCTAACCTTTAATAGTTAGAGACTGGTTTAAGCCTTGAAGAACAAGGTTCATATCACTTGGTGGAAAAGATACACCTATTTTTCAGATTTTGACTAAGCAACTATTATCCATGCCTGACACCCTGAGATTAGAAACTGTAAGTGCACTCTATAGAGTGTACATATTAAGACTATTCTGAATACGGTTGCCTGGTTCAGGACATAGTGCAGAACAGAGATACCTAGCTGTTGTGTCAGGCTTCTGTACTGTAAAGTGGTCTCCATCACTCAGTGGTCCACTCTGACTCTGAATTATTATTGTTATTATTTATTTTGTTGTTTTGCAGTAGCCTTTAGGCTCCAATTATAGACCAGGACTCCATGGTGCTAAGCACTATATAAATGGAACAAGAAAATGTTACCCACCTCAACCTAAGAGTAACACAAGAGACAATAGACAGACAAATAGCTGGGGAAGTACAAGTGAACAATGGGGTAATGGTGATCAGCATGATAGGCAGTCATCTCAGCACACCAGATGCAGTACCATTAAGCTTTGGTAAGTACCATAGTAAAGGAGAGTTTCAAGACAGGATTTGAAAGAGGAGAATGAGATGGCTTTGCAGATGTGTACAGGGAGCTCTCCCAAAATGTAGTAAGTAGTGTGGGAGGAAGCTCGAAGTTTCTCATTTGAAAATGTAACTAGCGGACAAAGAGGGCCCTGGCCTATGATTATGGCTTCTAGGCACTACAGTAATACAAACAACAAATTATCTTCCTCCTCTACAGAGAGGAAGTGGGAGTCAACTTCTTGATAGAATACGAGAGATGACAGATAGCATGGGGAAAGGCTGTACAGGGCTTTGAAAAGTGAAGATAAGTAACTTCTTTTTTGTGATGGAGAAAGGGGAACCAGTGGAGGGACACAAGGGATGCCATGGAGACCAAAGATATGCTCAAACCTGAAGGCAAGAGGTGGGAGACAGGAAGAGATTTTCAACATTCCTCTTAACGGAAAGCTCTTGGATACACCACTTTCCATACTGCCAAGCACAGGAGTTGAAAAAAGTCTGGCCCCAGAATGTCATGAAGTTGGCTTAAAAGTCACAGCATTTTAAAAAATAAAGTATTTTGGTTTTTATTTGCCTTCTGGGGTTGGAGTCACTAGGGAGCACATTCTGAAGCTTTCCTTTGCAACCATGAGAGTTGGAAGTTTGTTTGGGTTATTTTTTTTAAATGAAAGAGGGCATTCTCACTGAATTCAGGAGCACAGCTTTTTAAAACAAATCACAAACAGTCATGAAACTTGCAACAGAATGTCAAGAGTTGGCATCACCACCTTCTAAAAGCCTAGACTAAATCAAGATAGAAACTCTCCCTGGTGAAGCTGAGGTGAAGAGTACAACAGCAGAGCCATGACCACTCCTCTGACATGGGAAAAGAAGAGATACCTTAGAGCATGCTCATAACAGACATCGCCCAAAAAGTCCCATGTGGTTGCTGGGGGTGCCACCCTAAAATTAAAGATTAAAGCAGGTCAGCGCCAACTGCTCAACTCAAAAGCTGTTAAACAATGATGTAAAAAACAACCCACAATACATTTATGCCCTTATTCACATTTCTAATGCAGACTGGAGCAGTTGTTCTCACATACTCTTGCTATAGAACAAATGGGGATAACGCATGTGGCTTCTGGAGCCATGGATTACATCACAGTACTAGTGAGCACTAAAAACCAGGATTTAAAAGAATTCCCTCTCCATCTGGATAGGAATGGGAACATGGAAATAAACTGTGATCTGGAGAATTAAATCCAATTTGAAAACTTCCACATAGAGTCTTCCTAAGGCATTAACACGCAAATAGGAGGAAATGGATGTCCAAAATTGTTCTTGTTCCTTTATGTGAATCAAACAACTTTTTTCCTTCACAATAATCAAACTCTGACTAGGAAAAAAAATGCTGTCTGTTTCAAACACTCTTTTTAAGCCAAATGAAAACACATTGATCTAAAAGGACAAAAATGTTTCACAGATAATTCCCACAGGTAAATTTAGAAAGTGTAGTACAAATGAAACTTATTCACGGAGGTGATGGGTTGTTTCCCCAAAAGCTATAATAAATGCTATGAGGAAAACAAAATTACAGATGAAAATAGTTACCTTAAAATAAGTATGAAATTTGAAGTTGCTCCCTTTGTTTTTCTTATAGTCATCTTACATGGGATGTGCTACACAGTTCTCAGCAACAAAACAGTGATTGATCAGCTGAGTGTCTACTTAAATTGTTACTCTGTATGTCTGCTAGTAGATATTTGAAAATCATTTTGTATTTTATGTACATATGAATTCACAAAAGCACACACTCACCTTTGCAATGTTACATTGCCCGCAGCACATTGAAAAAGGAACCTAATTGAGCATTTGATTAATTTTGCACTAAACGAGTCACCATTTCAGAATTAATTTGGACACATCTTGGCTACATGAAACAAAGATAACTTGACAGATTTCAGAAATGCATTCCTTCAATATATGCATAGACAGAAAGGAGTGGACCATCTTTCGTTGTCTGGTATTTTCTCTTTCTACTCCGTATGTTCATTTGCGAAACAGTCATTCTTTCATTAAATGTAAATACTACCACATCCGGGGATGCATATGTAGCTGATGTTCAAGCATGACTACAGCATTCATTTTCTGCCAGAGCTAAAGTCTCATGCTGTATTTTAGGGAAATGTCAAATTATGTTTCAAAGATGGCCAGAACAGAGAGCAGTACTTTATTCCTCCAAATTATAGCCTCAATATACCAGAAATAGTCTTCTGCCTCTAACTATCCCAGCTTGGTGACCGAACAATAAAGCGAACAAACAATCAATGTATGCAGCTTTCTTGTGTGTGTGGTTTCTGATCATAAGGGAGCTTGGTTGCTTGCCTAACCACCTGGGGAGGAGGCTGAAACAGATGAACGTCTCCTGGCAGTACAGACAGAGAGGCAAAACTCTGATTAAGCCACTGACATGACAACTGGCAGCCCCTGCTCCTGGCACTCTTTAAAAGAGAACAATATGGCAATTTTCCAGCCAAATTCTCCCAATTAGGTAGTTAGTGAAACATTATCCACCCGAGGATAGAGTTGATGATAGGAGTAGAGGGGTTATATTTCACTAGATTAACAGCGTTGTTAATGCTGTCTATTTTGGCTTTCATGGCATTGGGTACACATTTTGTTAGGAGCTCAGTATCTGTGTAATGTGTTATTTTGTGCTATCCACAAGGTAGAGAAAGGCTTCTGCCATGGAAATGTGATAGGGGACCCTTTATCAAGCATGGGACCCTCACCATGTTGCATTACAAAAGGCTTCATGGCTCTCTTGGTCAGCAAGGTAAGTGCCAGATATTTTGAAAGCCATTTTACAAAGCTTTTATCCATCAACACTGCAGAGGATGGTCATGTTCGCCCCCCCCCCCTTGGTTTTTCAGGTTTTTTAAGTCATTAAACATTTCTCATTTTTATTTTAGCATCTGAAAAACAACTATTCCTACATTTTCCAGACTGGTATAGACAAAATGAAAAAGTTAATTGTGTCTGACAACGGAGCCATAATAGTGGTTCAGAACCTTTCAAGATGATTTGCCAGGATTCACCACAGGTGTTCATAAGTGTACTGTGTTAACTTTTGGGCACCATCACTCACCATGAAATGTGTTATTTATTTTGTATTTTCTTAGTGAAGTGTCCAAGTAACTGGCAAAGCAATCAGAGTGAATAACGTTATAAGCAGAAAGACAATTCACAGATTACAGTACCAAACAAAAGTTCTTACAAGAAACATCTGCCTCCTTCCCTCTAATAAATAAAATCACTCTTTAGCGCCTGTGCTACTTAATGGTTACACCAGTGGATGGATAGTTTTGTGGGATTGTTTTGTTTTTTAATTTGAATTATTAAGGAATTATCTATAACGGGCAAAATACTTTTAATTCTGACAGCAATAGTTGCAGTCTTCATTTGAGAACAAGAGCAAGTTCGTGAGATGGCCAGTCTTCTGTATTGCAAGTAAACAGCATAGGTGAACAGCACACATTTTAAACGACATGCCTGGCTTCATCTTCAAGCCTATTAGCATATGTGAAATACTACATGCCAGCGTAAGTTTCCCATTAGATGTTGTTTCACTGGTGTGTCCAAATTAGCTGATTATAGCATTTTAATACTTTTTAATTGAGCTGGTTAAATAATATAAGTAATTCAGCAAAGTGCCATGGCCCAGCCCACAAGCCTCTTGAGTCAGTAGGAAAGGAAGCGGTCATCCCCGCCTCCCTTAAGTGCCAGTCTACAGAACTGAATGGATGTGAAAAGGGGAAGCTAGCTGCAAGTCAGTAAAGGGCTGCAATGAGTTATCCCCCCCTGAGTACAGAGGAGGAATTCTGGTTGATTCAGAGTTCCTTCTAAGGATTCTTCCTGGGGCGGCATAGCTTACTGCTATCCTTACAGGCTTGAGTCCAAGGACTCAGACTAGCCCATTACTGAAATAATTTTTGAATAGTTTAAAATAAAAAAAAAAACATTACTTTTTAAACTACACACCATTCTACTTGTAAAGCCTTGTGTGGCATTTAGGTTTAAAACAAATATATAGAAGTGAAATGCACAAAATATTGAAAAGAACCAGGACAAAATATTTACCCATTTCTAGAAATGAACGCAGAATGTTCTCTAAAATGATTTAAAAAAAAAAGTTTCTCACTTTAAATTTTTGGCCATGTGGTTGTGGAAATACCACAGGAAAGCCTATCATAATGAGATTTACTAACCAATTTTGCAGGCTTAAAGGGATGCAATAAATTTTAAAAAGAAAAGGAGTACTTGTGTCACCTTAGAGACTAACCAATTTATTTGAGCATAAGCTTCCGTGAGCTACAGCTGTAGCTCACGAAAGCTTATGTTCAAATAAATTGGTTAGTCTCTAAGGTGACACAAGTACTCCTTTTCTTTTTGCAAATACAGACTAACACGGCTGTTACTCTGAAACCTGTCAATAAATTTTAAGTGGAGCTTCCATAAGCTTGCTAACTTGTGAGATTGACCTGTCTAATTCATGACAGCTTTGGATAAATCAGACCATACAAGTTTCAGGTTCTATTGGGACTTAACAATTAAGAGAATTCTTCTGTCCTCATCACAGAGCTTTGTAACTGAAAGTAAATGGATAAACTTAATGTTTGTAGCGTTGCAAGAGATTTATAAAACTGAAGAGCACCATTTTTAGTTTCCTAGTTCTGTTTTGTGTCTTTAGGTTTTTGTTTTTGTTTTTTTTTTAAAAAGTGGCTCCTAGTAAATGGAATTTATAAGACACAACCAAAAGCTATGTAAATCAACTAAAATATTTCCTACGTTAGTTAACTGTTCCTGCCAATAACCAGGTACAATTTTTCACACCCGCACTTCAGAAACAGAAATGGATGCTTTACGAAGGCTGAGCAGCAGTTTGGCAGGAAGAGCATAACTAATGCCAAATAACTCAAATAGGGCAAGTAAGTGCCATTGACATCACATTATGGCAGCCACACACATGGTTTCAAAATGTCCTGAGGCATTTAAGTGTATGTACAACTTGAGTTGCTAGCATGCTGACTACTAGGCAGTTCAAACTAGTTTTCACCAATTTTAAGTTTCTTCCTGTCTAACACTCTGTTTGAAACCTTAAGGCTGGAATCATATTTACTGAGACTCATTTTTCCAAGGAGACTTAGACACCTGACTGTAAGTTTCTGGTTGACTCAGGCTGTTGGTATTAAGCACATGCACACACAGACTTAAACGCACAAAGGAAGATAGAGGAATAACCTTTTTCCTCACGCACCATTTGAATCTTTAGATAATATCTGTCCACTCAATAGTGCATCAAAAGGAGGCTTTTAAGTCCTATATTTTTTTTGACTGATGTCCAGGGTTAAGACTTCCTTGCACTCATTAGTCTGGATTTAATGTTTCTTAGATCGTGACTGTCTTTGGATTGCTTCCACTGCAAGGACACAACAGCACTTCTAATGAATGAGCACAATTTTCACAAGATCTGAGTAGCCATGACTCCACCTTAAATCAAGGGGAGCAGCTCATGCTCAGCACCTCAACCTGGATCCCAGAGCAACACACTGCTATGCTCACTCGCACTTTCTGAGCTTCTAGCTCCTATTTTTTAAGTTAACGACAACATTTCTGAAAGACATCACTGGAAACTTTCATTTTTCACGTTTCTGAATGATGGGTACAAACCAGCAAGATTCCGATGCTTGTTTCCACCATCCCTGCACCTACTCAGACCCTCAATAATGTTCTTTACTCTGAAAGGATCACCTGAGATGAGGATGTGGAGAATAAAGCATTTTTCAAGATCTCTGCTGAGTTAGCTAACAAGAGTGGTAGTTAGCAACAGTAACTTTATCAGAGATGAACCTATAAAACAACTGAAGATGGAGACACCGCAGACCTTTAAAGTAAGGACCCAAACCCGAATTTAAGATCTTGGGTCAATCTCTAGTTTTCAGGCTGCCACCTACAAGTGAAACCCATGAACCATTTTGTACAGGCCAAGCATTTTCCCACATCACCTCCCCCTTTCAGGCTGTTCAAAAGAAGCCATTCCATTAAGTGATGGAAATAAGGTTCAATATGCAGCATGAAAACATTACAGCAGCAAGACAGTGTGGGCCAGATTGTGCCTCAGCACGCACATAGCAGCGTGCTGCAATGGAGTTCCTGTCATGCCCTTGGCAACTTCAAAACAAGGACCAGGCACAATGTTCCTGAACTTAGCGGAGTTCACCGGCTGATCCTTCTTAGAACCCCGAGGGACTCAAGCCAAGGGAGATAGGAGGGTCAGAACACTAGCTAGCTACACGAGCTGCTACAACTGAACCATGACGCACAATCCTAAACTCTCCCATTGCACTCGCTGGAGTTGCAGAGGGGCACCAGGGATATCCCTTGGGCAGTCAGACTCCCCCAGGTCCCTTATTCTGGACTGTGCATTAATGACACAATTGATCTTTTAATGTTTAAACCTTGACCATTTACACAGAACCTAGATCCAGTCACAAGAACATGATGAAATTAATGATGGGATCTCTGCTCCCCAAACACAGAAGTCTTCTTAGACACACACAGAACTATGAGAAAGTGTGTATTTCCCATATTCTTTACTAAACTTAAAAAAGGAAAAACTTGACTCTGTAAAACTAATTACCCTAAACTGCCTCACAGGACCTTCTAAGCTTCCTCCCAAGTAAATACTCTCCAGTGTGATCGCTTATCTGATTTTGTAATTAGATTAGCTGAACTCTCTCATTCACGCCGTAATATTCTGGGTTAATAATATTGAACATGAAAATCTTAGGAAGGAACTTAATGACAAGTACAACCGAACTGCAATTTATAAGCAAACATCATCTATGTTGGAAAGAAATAAACTGAGTGTAGAAACAGAAAAGAAACTACTGGACTTTAAAACATTTCCTTCTAGAATCTGCTCTGCAGGGGTCTCTATCAAAAACGTCCACATCTACACTAAGATGCAGATCGACATTAAAATACCTACAGTGCTAGGGACTGAAATTAAATAGTACTCCTGAAATAAAAAGAGGGTTTACTTTGTAGCCCCTTAAAGCTTAGGCTTAAATTTGGCATTCAAAAGGCATTTCCAAACTGAGAAGAGATTTTTTAAAGGAGTAAGACTGGGAAAGTATATGGATTCTGTTGAGTAAATCATCGAGCTCAGGTTCAGCTACTAAATTTTCAATTTTCATTAAATCTGGTCCTTTTGGATTTAGTTGAGTTCCTGCTTATTTGAGAAAGTGCTCATCCTAAAGGATAATTTGTATTACTGCTCCACTTAAGGCATACACTTTTGATATAGCTAAATGGCAAATATGTCTGAAATTAATGCACATTAGGTTCTGAGTAGAGAGAAAGAAGCAGTACTAGAAATATTTAAAGTTTTGCAAAATTGTATTTATCAGAAAACCCTTCCTTGCCTCTAGAAAGCTACCAACAACGATGGCCAAATGTAACATTCCAGCTTCCTCTTCAAGGGCCTGAACCATTAACTTCAAAGGATGTTGGACCAAGCCATGAAATAGTTTGTTGACACACACCGTATAGGGCCAGATTTATCCAAGAGACATTTGATAAATTTGGTCCTTAAAAAGCAGAGGTTTCAGAGTAACAGCCGTGTTAGTCTGTATTCGCAAAAAGAAAAGGAGTACTTGTGGCACCTTAGAGACTAGCCAATTTATTTGAGCATCCGATGAAGTGAGCTGTAGCTCACGAAAGCTTATGCTCAAATAAATTGGTTAGTCTCTAAGGTGCCACAAGTACTCCTTTTCTTTTTGCAAAAAGCAGAGGGGCTTTTCTGAATAGTGTAATTGAAAATATGGCTTCAGCAAGTGAGGCATCTGTTTGTGCAGACATCCAAATGGCAGAATTTGCTACCTCCTCTAATTGGTGGCATATTCCATTTTCTTATTGATTTTAAGCTCCTGATTAGAATGGTTGTGGAATAATACTCTGCAAAACAATATTACATCTGAAGTTTTCTTTATTTTGGGTTATGCTGTTACTCATTTTCAAATACAGAGATTCTTTTAAATAGAATGTAAAATGGAGGCTGTCAGAAGAATAATTGTGTACACAATCAGGTTCTATTGCATGCTGTGATTACAAAAATGGAGGTCTAAGACCACAATCTTACATGCTGAACTCAGACTGCCTATTTTGTTGCTCTTTAAACTGTCATTATTCCAACCACTGAAATTAAAACAAGGCTACCTCAGTAAGGGTTTGGTGTGGTATTTTTGGAAGCTTCCATTCTCCAGGCTCAAGTCATACATGTACACACTTACATATGTTGCTATTGTATCAGTGTTTCCCCTTCTGATGCGTAATCTTTTTAAGCCTACAAGTCACAAGAAAACACCAACTTGGGCCATATGTTCTCTCCTCCCACCATCTTTTAAATACACAAACTGTTACAGCATTCACTTCACTGAGAATTTAAATGTTTTTTAGAGCTACTTTACTGGGACTTTCATCTTTTTAGGGAGATTTTCTTAATCACCATAGGAACAGGGTTTCTAATACTAAGTGTTATAATCCAGGTGAAACCATAAGAGATTTTAAAACCATGGGAAAGCTTCCCATTCATAAAGTGAAGCGACACAAAAATCAAGAAACTATGCCATGAAATTTGGGTGTCAGAAGAAAATTTAAACTACTATGTAGCATAGGAACATACTTGTCTTCACCATTTTTCCAGGATTTCTTGTTAAATTTACTATTTTATTGTAAGAATGGCTTTATTGATGTGGTGCTCGCTGTGAGACATAGTAGCCTGAACTTCTATTCACAACTGTTGGCAGAAAGTTGAAGATGACACTGCTTGCTTCCCTCCAAAAGAACCCAACAGTGTGATTTGTGCAATGTTTCCAGCCTGAGGAATTCTTGACAAGTGCATTCCTTTCATACCAATCTCTCACTTGGAGGAATTAAGCCTGGACCCAGTTTCTGAAATTCACTGAGCATACCTCTCACTTCCCCATTAGCTGCAGAACATAAACCAAGATCCTAAGAGATCTGCACATCGGAAGAGAACTACAGTTACTTCTAATTAATTAGTTAATTGCTGCTAAGAAATGTTTGGTTTCACCATGATTTTATTTTAACATCCAGTTATTTAGCTTTATTTGCCTTAATGCTATTTTAATTATAGACTTCCAGGAAAACATGTATAATACATTTTCAAAGTAGGTACTAGTGTCATTTTGGAAGTAGTTCATTGTTAACTGCTATAAATTAGTTCAGCTGAAGGAAAAGCACATTTGTTTTTTGGGATAAAATATAGCCCTGTAAAGTAGCACTCTCAGTTCTGAAACAGTTGGGCTTTAATGTCAAATACCCAAATCAACAACAACTGTCATGTTTACAACTGCAGAGGAAAGACATAGTGGCTAACCATATTTAAACTACTAAAAGCAAGAAAAACAGTTTAAAGTGTGTAATTTGCTTCAAGTGTAACTGACATTTCAGTTTAAAAGCTCCTCACAACTGTCCAGACATCATTCTCTACTCAGAATAAAATAAAAGCAGTCAGTCAGTCACAGTCATACATGGGAATCACTCAAACTACTAATGTGGGCTTGTGATACAGTATCAATTTTCAGAGAGGTCTGTGGCTGTGACAGTGAGTACACTTGTTCACATTTGATTAAAAGATGCCCATAACTGCCAATGGACTATCATGGCTGCATGTGCACAAAGTACACATTCAGGCATTCATTCTGGGTTTTGAGGGCCTAAGCAAAACACAGACATTTGAAAATTTTGGGTCTCTCCCAAACAGTAAGCATTTAATATGGTCAATATCTCCTTGCCAAATTCATATCATATGGCAATGTGAAAATAAAATAGTCTGATAATGCAACCATTATCAGAGGTTAACAGTGTGAGAATGATAGGGAATGTCTAATCAGTTCTAGGTTATTGCCTGTCATACCTCATATGCTAAAGACTAAAGAAGTTAAGGAACATCAGATTTAATGAAATGACTTATTTCCAAACTTTTTATAAAAGAGGTCGAGTGCCTAATATTGTTTCTGGACTGGTTATAAGCCCTCATGTTCAACTGCTTATAACTTGATCAAACTTTAAACATTTGGGCTACTGTTTTCCAGGCTTGGTACCTGCTTCACAGTTTACTTTTTAAAAGTCAGCAAAAACTGATCAGACATTTCCTAGAACAATGAGAGCAAAAATAGATTGTTTTGTCAATGTTATTTTGTTATTTATTTATTTGAAGAACTCTTGTGGCATCGTGATTAGAGCCCTACCAAATTCATGGTCCATTTTGGCCAATTTCACGGTCACAGTATTTTTAAAATAGTAAATTTCATGATTTCAGCTATTTAAATCTGAAATGTTACAGTGTTGCAGTTGTAGGGGTCCTGACCCAAAATGGAGTTGTGGGGGGGGAAAGGTGGGGGGGGGGGTCGCAAGGTTATTGTAAGCGGGGTTGTGGTATTGATACCCTTATGTCTGTGCTGCTGCCTTCAGAACTGGGTGTCCAGAGAGCAGCGGCTGCTGGCCAGGAGCCCAGCTCTGAAGGCAGTGCTGCCGCCAGCAGCAGCAGTGCAGAGGGCAGGATGGCACGGTATGGCATTGCCACCCTTACTTCTGCGCTGCTGCCTGCAGAGCGGGGCCCTCAGCCGCCGCTCTCCGGCCGCCCAGCTCTGCAGGGAGAGTGCAGAAGTAAGGTGATATGGTATGGCACTGCCACTCTTACTTCTGCACTGCTGCTGGCAGGGCACTGCCTCAGAGCTGGGTGCCCGGCCAACAGCTGCCCCGCTCTGGCCGCCCAGCTCTGAAGGCAGCGCAGAAATAAGGGTGGCAAAATAACCTTGTGACCCCCTGCAACTCCCTTTTGGGTCAGGACCCCAAATTTGAGAAACTCTAATCTCCCCCATGCAATTGGTATAGTATAAGGTAAAAGCACACAAAAGACCAGATTTCACGGAGGGAGACCAGATTTTACGGTTAGTGAAACGTTTTTCATGGCCGGGAATTTGGTAGAGCCCTAATCATGAATAGTAATTTGGCAGGGGGAATTGGTGAAGTCAGAGGAGTGTTTTTTGCTGTCCATGAAACCTGCTCAAATTATAAACCTCTGAAAACTGCTATTTGCATATGCCCAGTACAGCTTTTTAAAATCTTGCTGTTATAATTGCAAATATTCCACCTACACCAAGCACAAACCACAACCCCACTGACCTCCATCTGCACTAAGTAGTCTCTGATATCACAGACTTATACAAATGCACTACCATAATACCTGTAAAATAGTTTTCCATCACAGGATATAAAGCTCCCTACAGGAACTTGTATTACATAAACTATGTGCAAGATGCTTGGTACGGGGAAGCATGTTTTTTGTGAGTTATGCTTTGATAATTAACAAATTGGCAATGAGACAAAATATCATAGTTTGAAGAGCAAATAAAGACATCAATGAGAGGGAATGACACCCAATATGAGTTCTTCATCAATAATATAGATGGCAAAAAACGTAGGCCCATAAAATTTTAAAAGAAAATCAGTGGAGGAATCAGCAATTGAACATAGATCAAGTCCCACTTCCCATTTTAATTATAAAACTATCCTTCCCTTCACACACTTCCAACTGAAAATAGTGATTGTGCTATTTGTCAAACTATTTCTATCCCTGTCTGCTTAATGTGATTAAAGTGTTCATTAAAAAAAAAGTAACTTTCAACCCCGACCTTACAATTTAATGACCCATTTATCTTAAATAAAGAACTAAGGAACCAATGACAACAGGGAGTGACTTTCAGAAAGATTTCATCCCTATCTGACCCTACCTGATCCAAATCAATAGAATAATTGGAAAAGGCAAACTACCCAGTCACTCGTAGCAATTATTATGAACATGTGTGAAGGTACCCATCACCATGGTATCTCTGAATGCCTTAAATGATTTAAATTAGATCACTAACAGTTCCAAAGTGAGGTGCAATAACACCATCTGCTTTCGCTAAGATACAGAGATGATACAGTTCTGGCCAATTGGCTAAGAGCCCAGGCTTTCATATCTTACAATCAGTTGAAAGCCTAGGCAAAAATGAGTCCAGCAACCCTTTCTGAATATGTCCAGGTTTGCACTTAAATATAGTTTCCGCATGGGCAACCCTGCTTCTATGGAGCTCCACAGTACATTTGGGACAATACTAAAAACAAAAAAAATACTAATTGGGGAAATCATGTTGCAGCCTAGTGAAAGTAAAACCAGAATAAAATCTAATGGTAAGCCAATAACACATCAAATGTTTTATTTTTCAAAGCATACTCTTTGTTTCCCTGCTTCTTAAATTGATGAATTCATGTTTCCTTCAGACTGGCTCTCATTTACAGACTTCAAGGATATATCCAGAATGAAGAGCAAGCACAAAGGAGAACACGCTCTTACTTTTATGCTGAAAGTTGCTTATGCCCACCATCAAGAGTCTTGGATGCAAGACACTCACAGGCATCCTTAAAATAAACAGATGTGCTAAAGCACCTTCCTTTATGGCTAATAGTAATAAGAGCAGTTGAGACTCTCTTGCAGTACAAAGCAGCTGGGCAAAAAGGAGGGGGCTAATGCCAGGAGCAAAACCATGCAATGCCACAAGAGATGCAGTGTGGAGTTAGTTCAGGTAGATACCAAAGACAGGGGTGTTGGTTCCTTGCAATCGGAATGATCTGAAGGTGCTGTAATGTGATGCTGTAAGGAAGCAGAAAAACAGCCATGCCCTGGGCTCAAGACTTGAGCATCTGTCTTGGAATCTCTGCAGAAGCCTATGTGCTGTAAATTCCTAACACTCTTCCAGGAAACAGGACTCTGTGTGTGTGTGTGTGTGTGTGTGTGTGTGTCATTCCACTAAAGAGTGTGTTTTTACGCTGAGATAGTGATCTCCGTCTCACCGATATCTCATCCCAACTGAATCAGCCCACAAGACCCTGAATTCTGACTTTCCAGTCAACCAAAGGGGCAACATTATGTTCTTTTTAAGTAGTGTTTCTAGTTGCCTACTATATGAAAAGGTTTGCTACTGTGTTTACCATGGCTCAAGTTGGTTTGCAAGAGCTGGAGACTACTGTTTAATACTGAACAGCTCTACTGGGAAGTGTGTTATATAACTAACCAGTCAACATTAGGCCACTGAGTGGGTGGGATGTCTTTTCCTTACTCACACACCTATAAAGCTGCAATGATATAACTCCTGAAGAATGCTCCTGTTGGGGGAGGTTGGGGTTTAGACTCATTTTTACCTAATTCCCAACCTTATTTGATTTAACATTTCTAGGGGCTTAGGAGGTAATCATGAAAGTTATACTCTACTCTTTCCACGGTCTCCTTTCACGAAGGCCCCACCATAACCACAAAATCTGACTTCTGTACCCATACTGTGAAGATACAATACTCACAAATCTCCATATGGTTTTAAACATTTATAGGCTCACAGCACTGACACTTTCAGATAGCTAAATCTCAATCATCCAAGTAAAAACAACTTTAGCACAAAATTTTTTTGTTTTTATAGCTAACATTTTCCCAGCATCACTTAAACTTACATTTTCTCATTCTGTACTGTTAGTAAGTTTGTGGAACAGAAGAAGCCATAAAAATGCAATATCAGAACAAAAATATAAATACCCTCCATTTAACAGAGAAAAAAAGATGGAAAATAGCGTACTCTATAGAAATAAAGCAAATTAGTTTACCATCTCAATTGGCTATAGACAGAGAGCAGAAATTCTGTGATACGTAGCATGAAGGACATAGTCAAATTCTCCAGCTCCATCATTTTGTGGACCATATTGAGAGACACGTTCAACATGACCCACCTCCCCAACAATCCGTTCCTTGACTCTCAAAATGAGTTATTCTGTTAATTACCAGGAAGGGGTGTGCTGACTACGGGTGGTCAACTTATCTTTTACTTTGTACATTGCTGACCATCCAACCATTTAAAATCTTTAAGCTAAGGTCTTAATAGAAATATTTGGGTGGGTGGAGGAGGGCTTGTTAGTTCATTTCCTGTGAAACATCTTCAGCTTGACTTTGTTCATGAATTTCTCTGGAGTTCTTTCCTTTAAAATATTTGCTTGGGTTGCTGGATAATGACTGTTGTGGGTGGTGATTAAGAAGTAACATCTACAGGAGATGTGTGTGGTACTATGGGAGCTACAGCTAGTTGGATTTAAGATTAATGGAGGTTTCCCCATAATCCTCACTCATTTTCTGCAGATTACTCCAGACTCCCATCCATGCCCTCTCCAGTTTTCAGCACCCCTTTTTCATGCATTACAGGATCCTGCATTCCCTCCTTCCTCTGATTACTTGACTTCACCTATGTACCTTATTATCTGCCTTGGTATACTTCACGCTTCCCATGTCTGTAAGATCTTCTACATCCCCCCCTCCCTCCCAACTCACACACATGCACAGTATGCCATGCCAGGGTCCTTTCTCCCTACCAGCCCAAGTCTCTGGGCAGTGAACCTCCTATTGTGAAACCTAAGAGCATAGTTCTATGCAACCTGTTTATTTGCACAGTCCATCTCCTTCTCCCCCCAGCAAGCCATGTTCTTTCATATTCATATCCCTTCTACACTCTTGCCCCACTTAATTTCCTTCTATTTCTACTCCTGTTCCCAGACCATATCCCCCTACTGAATTAAGTAGCTCATGAGGATATATTTATGAATTTCACAATATTGAGATCCACTTGGATACTCTTCCTCCAGGACTTTACTCCACTACTTTGAGATTCTAAAAGGCATCATTTTAGCAAAATAAAAATGTACGTGGAATTTCTAAACCAACCCCTTTCTCCAACATGCTAAGCCCAATGGACGTTTTTTTAAATCTTTTTAAGGACGGATATATTTGCAAAACACTAACTTTTAAACTTTTATGAATTTTACCAAATTTCTTGAAAAAACTCTTCTCGGAAAAGATGTAGCACACAACATTTCTTTTCCAGGAAGTACATGGAAGGGATTAAAGTCCAGGGATCTTGTATTAAGTTGCACATGGCAATCCAACAATGGCAATTGCAGTGGAAAAGTGAACAGTACATACTATGCTAACTTGACCTGAAAGTTGTGGAATTATCAATAAATATACTCCAATTCATTATACCAAAAAGTTGTAGAAGTTAAAAGCTTTAGAAAGTTGGCTTATAACAGGAAGCTACCTTCTACTTTATGTTTGGAATTGGGACACCCACTTCATAAAAGCAATATTCCATATTGTTTTCTTTCCACACTCATGCAGAATGTTGATTTTGTTACCTCCAAGACCATTTGGGCCACTGTACAGGTAAACACAGTAATCAACTGCTGAGTGAGGGATAATTTTGATATATCTCTTCTCTCAGTGTATTGCAGCAACTCTGCAAGAAAGAGTTTTTACACGCTCTTAATTTTGTTATTCTTGCTTAGCTGTTACTTGGGCAAGATGTTTCTTGCATTAATGAACATAACTAATAGGGGAAATTAGCTAAGGTGCAAGTGGAAGCTCTTCTCTCCAGATAAAGGTTCACATTACTCGCCAGGGCCATGCAGTATCTACCCCCTGCCACCAAGATTTTAAAAAAAATATTACCTGACAAAAAAGTATGATAACCTGCTGCTAGAAACAGTTAATTCTCTGATACTCCTTCTGAACATGAAGTGCAGGGTCGCTACTCAGTCAGGATATTGGTTTTACAAGAACTCTCTCCATTCTACAATGCTACAGGAACTGTGGACAGCAGCTCCAGAAAGTGTAATTACAAAACAGTCTCAAATGACAACATCAAAAGAGCTCTGGTCATGTAAGCTCACACTAATCCTTTTGTAACAAAAGAAAGGCTTCTATCTGGAGTCAAAAGAAGCAGAAATTATCTCTTCAGACAGATAGAGCATTCAAAGGAAAAAGGGCAATAAGTAAGCTGAACCCTCACGGCAGTTACAGTACACCACTGACCTTTAGGGTTCCTCAGAGTGTTTTTTTTAAATGCAAGGACAGTTATGATTCTTCATGGAGGATCAAAAAGGTGGCTTATTAAAACACACTTCTCCCATTTCCCTACTGGTCACTAATTCTTTTATGACAGGTTTCAGAGGAACAGCCGTGTTAGTCTGTATTCGCAAAAAGAAAAGGAGGACTTGTGGCACCTTAGAGACTAACCAATTTATTTGAGCATGAGCTTTCGTGAGCTACAGCTCACTTCATCAGATGTTTACCGTGGAAACTGCAGCAGACTTTATATACACACAGAAATCATGAAACAATACCTCCTCCCACCCCACTGTCCTGCTGGTAATAGCTTATCTAAAGTGATCAACAGGTGGGCCATTTCCAGCACAAATCCAGGTTTTCTCACCCTCCACCCCCCCACACAAATTCACTCTCCTGCTGGTGCTAGCCCATCCAAAGTGACAACTCTTTACATAAATGGTCAGTTTAGATGAGCTATTACCAGCAGGAGAGTGAGTTTGTGTGTGTATGGGGGTGGGGGGGATGTGAGAAAACCTTGATCTATGCAGGAAATAGCCCGACTTGATTATGTAAAGAGTTGTCACTTTGGATGGGCTAGCACCAGCAGGAGAGTGAATTTGTGTGGGGGGGTGGAGGGTGAGAAAACCTGGATTTGTGCTGGAAATGGCCCACCTGTTGATCACTTTAGATAAGCTATTACCAGCAGGACAGTGGGGTGGGAGGAGGTATTGTTTCATGATTTCTGTGTGTATATAAAGTCTGCTGCAGTTTCCACGGTAAACATCTGATGAAGTGAGCTGTAGCTCACGAAAGCTCATGCTCAAATAAATTGGTTAGTCTCTAAGGTGCCACAAGTCCTCCTTTTCTTAATTCTTTTATGAACTACTCGCCCTTTCTTACGCTTTTGAGCGCAAGAGAAAAGTTTTAACAGAACGTGTAAAAACAGTCAAAACTCATTTACATTTGCTTGGCTACACACACAGTTTGGTGGATTGAAAAGTGGCTCTATGACAATAAACCAAGGGCAATGGACTATACACTCTCTCAGGTTTAGGGAGTTCCTAGTGACATAACCACAGAAGACTTCAGGTTTCATCTCAAATATCTTCATTAGTGATTTCGAACAAGGATGAACTAGCACATAGTGATATTAACAGTTGATACTACATGGTTAACGGCAATAATGACCATGTATAAAAACCTATATAAGTTAACAACCTGGGCAGAAATTTAAGTGTGTTTCAGCCTGTAAAAATCAGAAGCTAGTACACTTTTGGGGGAAATAATAGGAATGGTGATTCAAGAGAGAAACCTGGAAAGCATAAATACTAGAAGTGCTTTAAGGATAACAGACAACAAATTAAACAAGAATTGAAACGCAGTATGGTAGCAAAACTAAGCGAGTGCAATTGTGGGCAATGTCAATGCAATCTTTGATGTACTGTAGAAGTACAAAATCTTCACATGATATATTGCAATCTTTTCCCATTTGAGTTGATCTTTTCAGTGTTACCTGCTCCATTGTCTTGATCTTAGGTTATGAAGCTGTAAAAAACTTTGTGCTATGCTAGTTAAGCTGACATTCATTCGATAATAAATATTCATGCAACACAAAATTTCCATCCCACCACCAACCTCAGCCTGGTCCAGTCCACACAAGAGATCCACTTCCTGGACACTACAGTGCTAATAAACAATGGTCACATAAACACCACCCTATACCGGAAACCTACTGACCGCTATTCCTACCTGCATGCCTCCAGCTTTCACCCTGACCACACCACACGATCCATCGTCTACAGCCAAGCTCTGCGATACAACCGCATTTGCTCCAACCCCTCAGACAGAGACAAACACCTACAAGATCTCTGTCAAGCTTTCTTACAACTACAATACCCACCTGCAGAAGTAAAGAAACAGATTGATAGAGCCAGAAGAGTTCCCAGAAGTTACCTACTACAGGACAGGCCTAACAAAGAAAATAACAGAACGCCACTAGCCGTCACCTTCAGCCCCCAACTAAAACCCCTCCAACGCATTATTAAGGATCTACAACCTATCCTAAAGGATGACCCAACACTCTCACAAATCTTGGGAGACAGGCCAGTCCTTGCCTACAGACAGCCCCGCAACCTGAAGCAAATACTCAACAACAACCACATACCACACAACAGAATCACTAACCCAGGAACTTATCCTTGCAACAAAGCCCGTTGCCAATTGTGCCCACATATCTATTCAGGGGACACCATCACAGGGCCTAATAACATCAGCCACACTATCAGAGGCTCGTTCACCTGCACATCCACCAATGTGATATATGCCATCATGTGCCAGCAATGCCCCTCTGCCATGTACATTGGTCAAACTGGACAGTCTCTACGTAAAAGAACAAATGGACACAAATCAGATGTCAAGAATTATAACATTCATAAACCAGTCGGAGAACACTTCAATCTCTCTGGTCACGCAATCACAGACATGAAGGTTGCTATCTTAAAACAAAAAAAATTCAAATCCAGACTCCAGCGAGAAACTGCTGAATTGGAATTCATTTGCAAATTGGATACTATTAATTTAGGCTTAAATAGAGACTTGGAGTGGCTAAGTCATTAGGCAAGGTAGCCTGTTTCCTCTTGTTTTTTCCTACCCCCCCCCCAGATGTTCTGGTTTAACTTGGATTTAAACTTGAAGAGTGGTCAGTTTGGATGAGCTATTACCAGCAGGAGAGTGAGTTTGTGTGTGTATGGGGGTGGGGGGGATGTGAGAAAACCTGGATTTGTGCAGGAAATAGCCCAACTTGATTGTCATGCACATTGTGTAAAGAGTTGTCACTTTGGATGGGCTATCACCAGCAAGAGAGTGAATTTGTGTGGGGGGTGGAGGGTGAGAAAACCTGGATTTGTGCTGGAAATGGCCCACCTGATGATCACTTTAGATAAGCTATAACCAGCAGGACAGTGGGGTGGGAGGAGGTATTGGTTCATATTCTCTGTGTATATATAAAGTCTGCTGCAGTTTCCACGATATGCATCTGAGGAAGTGAGCTGTAGCTCACGAAAGCTTATGCTCTAATAAATTGGTTAGTCTCTAAGGTGCCACAAGTACTCCTTTTCTTTTTGCGAATACAGACTAACACAGCTGTTACTCTGAAACACAAAATTAAGATGGTGAGGATGGTCAGTCTTAACATAGTTTCTGAAAAGCCATATTCTGACACAGACAGAGAGCTCATTTAAAACTCCATTGACCAAAGCAATCAAGAATACAAATGCAGGAATTTTTTCTGACCTAGCAGGAGAATGGGGTAGAGGACCTAATGTATTGTTTTTCTATCTTTAAAGTCTATGTTTAGATGAAAAAAATGTGTATTCACTAACATCATTTCAAAAATATTTTCTTTGCTTCAATGTGACCATAATTAAAATGGTTTTGGTAGAAAGAGCTTGTTTGTCAAAGGCTTCCCTCTTTGAAATAAATAAAAGTATACCACTAAGCAAAACAAAAAACAAAATGAAAACATTTCTCTAAGCTAAAACATTATATATACCCACATGGCAGGTACTGTTTTCATTTCTGTCCCCGTAACTCTAGGTTCTGCACAGTGGCATCTACATTGCTATACTGAGTTCTGCTTTGAGGCATAATCTTTATAACTCTAATGATATGTTGATATCTATCCTTCGGTTGACTGACATGACTAAAAAAAAATTAATGATGCTGTGACAGTTTTATTACTTCTTCATTTACAAACTAATAGGATGGATGATCTCACACTGCACACCCAGCAGCCTACAATCCCTGTTCTTAATGCGTTTTTCACACAGCAACCACCACCTTCTGCAAAATAAGGTCGGTTTCTCCCCTGGGGCTTCAGAGACAGTAGTAGCAACATCCTACAGCAGATCCACTATCTCCTGAACGTCATTTTAAGACCCCTTTAAGTGCTCATGCAGAGAAGTCACAATAGGGAAGAATAGCACGGTATTCAAATAACAGATTCAAGCCAGGTACTTGCTTATGTATACTCATCCAATCTGCATGGCTCTTGAAGTTCAGGGTTCTCATGCTGGTCATGTATGACAATTCAGCAATGGCAATTTGCACTGGAAAAATTAGTGTACTGTGCTAACCTGATATGAAACTTGTGAAAGTATCAATCAATATTACTCCAATTCCTTATACCGAACATAAGTCCAGTTTGCTTTTCTGCATTGACCTAGCTAATACAAGCTGAACACCTCTGTAGCTTTTTAAGCAGCAAGAAACAGCTGGCAGATAATGCTCAGAATTTTCCTACTAACTAGCTGTAACTAATGGGTTAGGGCAACAACAAATAATCTCTTTCAAATGATTGTGCTCATGGGAGCAGCTGAATTTCTGTAAGAGAGCCTCTGACAGCTCCAGTAAGTGTGCAGGGAGCCTAGAAAAAAAGAGGATACCGAATGGCTGCCAATAGAATTAACTCTAGAGGATAAAGTACCGCTGCCCACTGAACTGGGTATGCTCCTGCAGTAAAATGGCTCTAGGTGGAAATAGTGGAAACTCAAGTGGCACAGCAACCTAAACATATGCTCTACTTGAAAACCAAATGGTTCTGGTGAGGGAGTCTGCCACCATGCATACGAAACCAGTAGAGTTTGGCACTGCACCTGGATACCTTCAAATTCCTTTAGACTCTTTCTGAACAAGTTTTGCTGAATTCAAACTGTCAAATATGCTAATAAAATTATTCAGTACTGTAAAACAGTGATTCAGATTTTGAAATTAATATGGAAATTCATGTTTGAACTACATAGTGGTACTTTAAGTTAGTTTAATCATCTCCTACTGTTGGACATTCTAGTTTCTTCCATCATAACCCAGGAGTTAAGTTGGCAAATTAGTTCAGGCCAATAAGAATCTAAAGTAATTTCCAACAAGGTTTTGCCTTCGAGAGTCATCTAATACCAAATAGTAAGTTACACTTAGATAGCACCTTACCAACATTAAGCTTCTCAACAATCATGCAAGGTACTATCCATGTATTACACTTCACAGATCTGAGGTACGGAAAGTTTGGTAACTTTCTACCAGGGTCGCAGAGCAAGTCTCTTGCACATACTTAATATAGAATTTCCTACTCCCCTGTGACTTGCTGTAACCACTATTGAACACAATTTCCCAAAAAAGGCACAGTGGACCGGTGATTCAAGACTGTATTCCCTTTCTCTGCCACTTACTTCTCATATGACATTGCACTTCAGTGTGCCTCCATTTCCCCTGCATGTAAAATTGGTAAATTGTATAAAGGTTTATTCCTGTCTGAAGCACTCTGGGACCTCGTGCATGAAAGGCAGTATGTAAAAGAAAAATTACTATGTTACATTATGGTCTGGGATTAGGGTTTTAATTTACTGTGTGGGTTTTGAGACAAGGGACTACCCTACCCACAGGATTTATTCAGCACACAATATGATCTGAATACAACTCAGTCTTCTGTTGATTTCATTAGATTTTTTGTAGAGATTGGTAATTTACTACTCTCCATAGGTCATATGCCTTTTTGGCTTTAATTTTTTAAATTAATGTCTCCGCCCAAACTGCTGAGAAATAATCCCTCCTCTGCTCTAGAATTTCATGTTTACTTTTCAAGAAACAACACGGCCTGTATCCCTCCCCTTGCCCCACCAGTTAAACCATGTTTAAAATATGCAGTTTCACTCCTAGACAGCACAGAAAGGTAATGCTGAAAGTGTGCCCCAAACCTGCCACCCAGATTCTGTTAGACAGAAAGATGCTTTGATACACAGCAGCCATTCAGAAAATCAGGTAATTTCCCAGAACAAATAAGTTTCCTCTTATTATGGGGGACGGATAGCTCAGTGGTTTGAGCATTGGCCTGCTAAACCCAGGGTTGTGAGTTCAATCCTTGAGGGGGCCATTTAGGGATCTGGAGCAAAAATTGGGGATTGGTCCTGCTTTGAGTAGGAGGTTGGACTAGATGACCTCCTGAGGTCCCTTCCAACCCTGATATTCTATGATCTTAAACAGAAAAGCAGGTTCCTTAACAGTTTTCTAATGGTTTTGCACCTACATATAACTGCACTTGAATTCTGCCTCGAATTTCATTGTGGACTTTCACAATAAATCATGTAACTATCTACCAGTTTACAGATAGATACGGAATATTTGCACGATCAAGATCTGAGGTGCTATTCTGCAGCTGCAAAATTGTAGTCAGCTAATGCTCATGCCCTGAGGTCTATTATTCTTAATTGCAGACATGCTAATTGCCATGCACCTTGTGAAATCTACAAATGCACTTGATTTTACAAAATATGAAGAGGTAGCACATGTCACAGCAGCTTCAACCTTTTACTTGTTGACCTCTTAACTCACTTAACGCTTACTAATCCTTTGTAATAAAGGTTTCAATTGCTGTTATACTTACAATTAAATTTAGTGCCTCCAAAAAGGTGGACATTTCTTTGGACTGTGAAGTACTGTCACTGTTATATTCATAACAGTATTTTAGTTGTCTGCATGTGGATTCAGATATACTGTAATAGCAACTCCAAAACACCAGTGTCACTAAGATGACTGTTTCCATGGAGAAGAAAAAAGGTCTATTCATAATTAATGGAAAAAAAATTCAACCCAACATCAGTCAAGGTTGACAGGGGAACTTTTCTTTTAAAGACTAAAAAAAACCCTTGAAAAAATTGTCATCTATGTCAACTGTTTACATTGCTTTTTTTCTGCAACTTGAAGGCAATGTCTCAGAGAAAAGCTGTCATGGAAACACATTTTTATTGCAGATGACAAGTTGGCGTAAAGATAACGCAGGTGAATAAAGGCTAAGGGAAATAAAGCTCCTTGTCAGGCAGTAACAGAGAAAAAAAAAGGAGAATACACCACACAGTTTTATTCCTGTAATTAAATGTCAGATGTACACAACGCAAGAAAATAATTAGTACAGCATAACTGATTACCATGCAGCTGAAGCCCCGTATATTCGCCAAACAATTTGTACCAACACAACACAAGCTGTTCAAAGAAACTGATTTTTTTTTAATTTCTCCATGTAACAATCCAATTCTACCAGTGCCTAAAATACAGTGTTTCATTATTAATACAATGCCTTCTAACAAGCTAATGGAAGGTCAATTTGTAACACAGGCATGCATGAGAGGTTGCAATCTTTACCATGCAGTAGTTGATTCTCAAGATAGTACACATAATGCACCCCATTTATCTAGGAGCTGGGTGAAGCCTTCAGCAAAAAGAGCTGCCATTCTATAAGAGCATCTGATAACCTGCAAGATATGACTAAAAAAATCTAAGTACTGAAATTAATTAACAAATGTCAAGTGGGCTGCTTCTGGGAGCCTTCTCTGCTCAAGAGATACTTAGCTCCAGACATTGCTAAATGCTTGGGGAAAATCTTCTGATATAATCCAGAACTACAGGAATTCTGCTTGTCTCAGTTCTGGTCCAAATAATCCATTCATGGTAGTACTTATGTATCCTTCTTATGTATCTCCAAGTGGAAACCCCAAGCTTCATATTTTCTCATCTACAGGGTGACATGAGTTATTTGGTGTCACAAGTTGTTTACCAGTGTTTCTGTGAATCTCAGTCTAATTACCATTGTTTTTAATTAACTTTGTTTTTACCACCTAGCTTTTCACACACTGTCACAGCTTGTGAAGATTTACTGTACACTGCATAAAAGCAAAATAGCTGGTGTAAGTAACTGTGCTCTAGGTGCCCAAATTCTCTTGAGATGGACCACAAAGTTACATTCTGCAATCCTTACTCAAGCAAAAATGTCCCATGGACTTCAACAGAGGTATTATACAAGTAAGGAATGCAAAACATGGACTTTTGTGATCCATTCTTACAAAAGGAAATATCATGAGATCTCATGGGAAGTCATTTTTGGGGTAATTGCTGCAAACTGCAGCAATGTGATTTTTAAGAAGCTAATCAAAGTGTGTTTGACTTGGTTCTGGCCTCACTACAAATATTTCTACCACCAGAAAAATTTTTGACACTTTTACTGCTCCTGCTTTTTTTTTTAATTGATCCTTATTCTTTTCATTATGCTCAAACTAAATAATCCCATGCCCTGTATATTTATCTCTGATTATATTCAGAACTTGAATCATGTTGCCGCTTTAGTCTTAATCTCATTTAAGGAAAGATTAACCTCCTTTGACCTTTCACATGGAGTCAGCTCTTGAGAATTATGATGTGAAATTGTGCATGTGTGACTTCGCTGTGCACCCTAACCCAATACAGCTAGAATTCAAATGTTCTCACAGAACAGTGTCTGGCTATGCCAAAAAAACAGAAGACACTGGATGTGGTTTAATTAGGCTGCAATTTTATTCCCAAATGTCACAGAGTACCTGGCAGATAAAAGTGTACAATGCAGGTAATTCCATAATCGTTTACATATACAGGGTGTGGGGGAGTGCTGCTGTCAGCCCTCCCCTTTACCCATCTTGGTCCCCAGCCAATCCACTTCTGGGACTCCTCCCACCCTTGAATGAGGGTTAAGGGGGATTATAAAGGAAGAGCGGTGGTTGGCTCCCTGCCATAACAGTCATAGGAGCCCTGAAACCCCTCAGCCCCATTTCCGCTCCTTTAAAGAATACCTCCCTTAAATCTTTTACCAGTCCATTTTATCTGATTACCATATCCCTTCCCTATGGAGTACCTGCAGGGGACATCCACCCCATACTTACATATGGAGTTGTGATTTCACAGCCTAACCTCCATTTCATGTCTGCCACAAGTAAGCCCCCAGCCCGCAGTGGAGAAGGCAAAGAAACCAACAACCCACAATCTCACCTTGGCCAATCTGGCAGTGAAGGAAAAAAATTGTTTCCCAGCCCTGCAAGAAAGGAGCGACTAGTGCAATGCCCACAGCAGGTCAGCACAAAACCTGGCATCTAGCTACGTCCATAGGTCGGAGGGTGGGTGCTACTCTGCCTGTTCTAGGTAAAAGAGGGCTTTTCCCGCATTGCGGAGTGTCCCCCACCCCTCTTCCAGGAGCAGGGGAGGAAGAGGAGGATGGGTCAGCATCCCCACACTGACCTGATCTGAAGCTGCCACAGCAAGTCACACTCTGGGTATCTAGCCCTTAAAGGAGCCACACATTTTCCTACACGCCAGACAACAGCCCCTACTGCTTAATGCACAGTGAGGTCATTTACAGCAGACTGTGCATAGATTTAGGCTATGTCTACACTAGAGACCTTACAGTGGCACCGCTGTACTGATGCGGTGTCACCGCTGTAAGATCTCTCGTGTAGCCGCTCGATGGCGACAGGAGAGAGCTCTCTCATGGACATAATTAAACCACCCCCAATGAGTGGCGATAGCTATGATGGTGGGAGAAGCTCTCCCATCGACACACGCTGAGAGCATGCTACCGCTTATGTCAGCGAAACTGATGTCGCTCGGGGGGGGGGGGGAGGGGGCGTTTTCACCCCCTTGCCAATATAAGTGGTAGTGCAGACATGGCCTTAGGAAGTGCCAGGGAGAATTGCTGCTACCTAGAGCTTCTGTATTCCATTGGCTTGTAAATGGGAAAGTGTCAAAACAGCTGTCAGAACTGGGCATAAAGTAGTTCATAGCTGTCCAGCAGAGGAATATTTGAAACACTTTACACTAAGAAGAGATATGTAAATAGTCCTGTCACAATTAGGACACTAAAAAAGGAAAAAATCTAAAACATTCAACCAGTGAAGTGAAAACTTGTCCACACAAACTGAACAGTGCCATCAAAGGACAGGATTTCTTAGCCAGCTCCCTGTGAGGAGTGTTATCAATGGAGTGGTATTCTGAAGGTATCATGTGAAATTAGGCTGCCTTCCTGCTAAACAGTTACAGCCTGGACTGGTGATTCATTTGTTTCAACTAACCCACCAACATGCTTGAGTTTCCCAACCATCAGTAACAGTTATGCACCGTGACTTTCTTCTCTTCATTTTGTAACCCTTTTGTTTGGGGGGGGGGTGAGGGGGGAAGCAGGATTGAGATGAGGAGCAACAAGAGAGGAAAGAGTTCCACTCTAATAAATTTCTGTATTAAAAGGCCAGGAACCTCAGCAGCGTATAAACTATTCTGAACAGAGGTCATTCACTTAAGCTTAAAGGGTACTGGTAAAGTGTCAAACAGCAGTACTGGACTAGATGGACTACTGGTCTAATCCAACACACCAATTCCAATGTAATAACTGATAACACCCTACCAAAGTATAAACACGTTTCTATTACATACGGCAATTATTACACAAGGCAATAAGTGCTATTGAGCTGCTGTCTCTTCACCTGTGGCCTCAACTGTAATCAACTAATTAAATTTCTACTGGGAAGGGAACTTCCTATTGCACAGAACTCAGGCATGACCTACCCCATTATTGTACAGATGTGCAAAATTGTTTTGTATGCAGGTGGAGCTCATGTCTACAGCCTGAACACATTAAAACATGTATCCTTTAAAGTAACTTTTCATAATGACCTCTGCAAAATGCTTAAATAAATATGTACAAGATTCATAGATTCATAGATACTAAGGTCAGAAGGAACCATTATGATCATCTACTCTGACCTCCTGCACAACGCAGGCCACAGAATCTCACCCACCCACTCCTGTGAAAAACCTCACCTATGTCTGAGCTATTGAAGTCCTCAAATCGTGGTTTAAAGACTTCAAGAAGGAGAGAATCCTCCAGCAAGTGACCCGTGCCCCATGCTACAGAGGAAGGCGAAAAACCTCCAGGGCCTCTTCCAATCTGCCCTGGAGGAAAATTCCTTCCCAACCCCAAATATAGCGATCAGCTAAACCCTGAGCATACGGGCAAGATTCACCAGCCAGATACTACAGAAAATCCTTTCCTGGGTAACTCAGATCCCACACCATCTAACATCCCATCACAGGCCATTAGACCTATTTACCATGAATATTTAAAGATTAATTAATTACCAAAATCATGTTATCCATCATACCATCTCCTCCATAAACTTATCGAGTTTAATCTTAAAGCCAGACAGATCTTTTGCCCCCACTGCTTCCCTTGGAAGGCTATTCCAAAACTTCACTCCTCTGATGGTTAGAAACCTTCGTCTAATTTCTAGTCTAAACTTCCTGGTGGCCAGTTTATATCCATTTGTTCTTGTGTCCACATTGGTACTGAGCTTAAATAATTCCTCTCCCTCTCCAGTATTTATCCCTCTGATATATTTATAGAGAGCAATCATATCTCCCCTCAATCTTCTTTTAGTTAGGCTAAACAAGCCAAGCTCCCTGAGTCTCCTTTCATAACACAAGTTTTCCATTCCTCGGATCATCCTAGTAGCCCTTCTCTGTACCTGTTCCAGTTTGAATTCATCCTTCTTAAACATAGATTCATAGATATAGATTCATAGATATTTAGGTCAGAAGGGAGACCAGAACTGCACACAGTATTCCAGGTGAGGTCTCACCAGTGCCTTGTATAACGGTACTAAAACCTCCTTATCTCTACTGGAAATACCTCACCTGATGCATCCCAAGACCGCATTAGCTTTTTTCACGGCCATATCACATTGGCGGCTCATAGTCATCCTATGATCAACCAATATTCCAAGGTCCTTCTCCTCCTCCGTTACTTCTAATTGATGCGTCCCAAGCTTATAACTAAAATTCTTGTTATTAATCCCTAAATGCATAACCTTACACTTCTCACTATTAAATTTCATTCTATTACTATTACTCCAGTTTACAAGGTCATCCAGATCCTCCTGTATGATATCCCGGTCCTTCTCTAAATTGGCAATACCTCCCAACTTGTATCATCCACAAACTGTATTAGCACACTCCCACTTTTTGTGCCAAAGTCAGTAATAAAAAGATTAAATAAGATTGGTCCCAAAACTGATCCTTGAGGAACTCCACTGTTAACCTCCCTCCAGCCTGACAGTTCACCTTTCAGTAGGACCCACTGTTGTCTCCCCTTTAACCAATTCCTTATCCACCTTTCAATGTTCATATTGATCCCCATCTTTTCCAATTTAACTAATAATTCCCCATGTGGCACGGTATCAAACGCCTTACTGAAATTTAGGTAAATTAGATCCACTGCATTTCCTTTGTCTAAAAAATCTGTTACTTTCTCAAAGAAGGAGATCAGGTTGGTTTGGCACGATCTACCTTTTGTAAAACCATGTTGTATTTTGTCCCATTTGCCATTGACTTCAATGTCCTTAACTACTTTCTCCTTCAAAATTTTTTCCAAGACCTTGCATACTACAGATGTCAAACTAACAGGCCTGTAGTTACACGGATCACTTTTTTTCCCTTTCTTAAAAATAGGAACTATGTTAGCAATTCTCCAATCATACGGTACAACTCCTGAGTTTACAGATTCATTAAAAATTCTTGCTAATGGGCTTGCAATTTCGGGTGCCAATTCCTTTAATATTCTTGGATGAAGATTATCTGGGCCCCCCCGATATAGTCCCATTAAGCTGTTTGAGTTTCGCTTCTACCTCAGATATGGTAATATCTACCTCCATATCGTCATTCCCATTTGTCATGCTACCATTATCCCTAAGATCCTCTTTAGCCTTATTAAAGACTGAGGCAAAGTATTTGTTTAGATATTGGGCCATGCCTAGATTATCCTTAACCTCCACTCCATCCTCAGTGTTTAGTGGTCCCACTTCTTCTTTCTTTGTTTTCTTCTTATTTATATGGCTATAGAACCTTTTACTATTGGTTTTAATTCCTTTTGCAAGGTCCAACTCTACTTGACTTTTAGCCTGTCTCACTTTATCCCTACATGTTCTGACCTCAATAAGGTGGCTTTCCTTGCTGATCCCTCCCATCTTCCACTCCCTGTATGCTTTCTGCTTTTTCTTAATCACCTCTCTGAGATGCTTGCTCATCCAGCTTGGTCTACAACTCCTGCCTATGAATTTTTTCCCCTTTCTTAAAAAGAAAAGGAGTACTTGTGGCACCTTAGAGACTAACCAATTTATTTGAGCATGAGCTTTCGTGAGCTACAGCTCACTTCATCGGATGCATGCCGTGGAAACTGCAGCAGACTTTATTTATACACAGAGAATATGAAAAAATACCTCCTCCCA
Organism: Lepidochelys kempii; assembly: GCF_965140285.1. Lineage (NCBI taxonomy): Eukaryota > Metazoa > Chordata > Testudines > Cheloniidae > Lepidochelys > Lepidochelys kempii. The sequence continues at coordinate 30,387,208 of NC_136387.1, forward strand.
CCCCACTGTCCTGCTGGTAATAGATAAGCTATCTCATGCTTAAATTAATAGATTAAGCTCATGCTCAAATAAATTGGTTAGTCTCTAAGGTGCCACAAGTACTCCTTTTCTTTTTGCGAATACAGACTAACACGGCTGTTACTCTGAAACTTCCCCTTTCTTGGGATGCAGGCTTCCGATAGCTTCTGCAGCTTTGATTTAAAGTAATCCCAGGCCTCCTCTGCCTTTAGATCCATAAGTTCTTCAGTCCAATCCACTTCCCTAACTAATTTTCTTAATTTTTGAAAGTCAGCCCTTTTGAAATCAAAAACCCTAGTTGCAGATTTATTTTTGTTAATCCTTCCGTTCAGTTTGAACTGAGTTAGCTCATGATCACTTGAACCAAGATTATCCCCTACAACCATTTCTTCTATGAGGTCCACTCTACTCACCAAAACCAAATCTAAAACGGCATCTCCTCTAGTCGGTTCAGCAACTACTTGATGAAGGAATCCATCAGATATCGCATCTAGGAAAATCTGAGCCCTATTATTATTACTAGCACTCGTCCTCCAGACTATTTCTGGGAAGTTAAAGTCTCCCATGATCACACAGTTTCTACTAGTATTTACTTCATTAAAAACATTAAAGAGGGCTCTATCCGTATCCAAATTAGATCCCAGCGGTCTATAGCCCACCCCAAGCACTATCCCAGGGGAGGCTCTAGTAGTTTTCTTCCCCAATTTAATTGTTGCCCAGACGGACTCTGTCTTATCCGTTCCATGGCTTCTTATTTCTTTACATTCTACCTCATCATTGATATACAATGCTACTCCACCACCTTTACCTTTATTTCTGTCTTTCCTAAACAGCACATACCCTTCAATACCTGTAGTTCAGTCATGACGACTATTCCACCATGTTTCTGTTACCCCTATAATATCTGGTTTCACTTCCTGCACCAGTAGCTCTAGCTCCTCCCTTTTGTTACCCAGGCTCCTCGCATTGGTGTACAAACACCTTAATTTTTGCTGTTTGGCCTCGCTCACATGCTGTACCCTGTTAGGCACGGTCATTCCACAGCCAGTATCACCTATTAGACTGGTATGCACACTGCCCTTCCTCCTTATATACATTTTCCTACCCACGGCTGTATCCTTTCTTACTTCGTTTTCTTCCCTCTCAATGCTAAAATCCAGCATGGAGATTACCTGGACATCTCCCAACCATCTCCCACAAATTCCTAGTTTAAAGCTCTCTTAATCAGTTGTGCCAGCCTCCATCCTAGAAGTCTATTTCCTTCCCTACTCAGATGAAGTCCATCCCGAGAGAACTGTCCTCTGTCCATGAATGCCTCCCAGTGGCCATACATCCCAAAGCCCTCCTTATAGCACCACTGCCTAAGCCATCTGTTGGCCGTCATAATCTTGTCACACCTTTGTTCCCCTTCTCTAGGAACAGGCAGAATCCCACTAAAGATTACCTGAGCCTCAATTTCCTTCAGGGTCTTCCCCAGCCTAGCATAGTCTCCCTTAATACTTTCCAGCAAGAATCTAGCCGTATCATTTGTTCCCACATGAAGGATAATTAGGGGATGTCCATTTGTGTTTTGCAGACTTTCTCTGCCAGATTCTTTTCACAGCCAACATCAGTATACTTACCACAGATCAAATTCTCTGAGCGAAATAAACATGCCTTTATAGTAGATTGTTTTTCCTGGACACTTTCCATTCCAACCGTTATCATTTGTTAATGATAGAAATGGGATTGGTCAGTGTCAAGTTGCTATTTAACTCTTTAAGCACACACACAGTGACATTCTTTTGATCATGAATATAGAAACTACACTAACTTACTGAATTGTGCACAGCAAAAACCTTGCAATACAAAACTAAACATCTGGACTTTCAGTTAACTTAATGACTTCTCAATTTTTGCAAAAAGAAAAGGAGTACTAGTGGCACCTTAGAGACTAACCAACTATGCTCAAATAAATTGGTTAGTCTCTAAGGTGCCACTAGTACTCCTTTTCTTTTTGCGAATACAGACGAACACGGCTGCTACTCTGAAACCTCTCTATTTTTGGTATTTCATTTAAAAATACCCACTTTTACAGACCTTATATTTCTACAGAAGCTATCACAGCACCGCTTATGGCTAGTAAGTTATCTGAGCTCATCTCGTGTTAGAACAAACCCATGTAGAATGCTATGACATGGTGGTAATTGCTGAAGTTCTAACACTGGGTCTGATGACTCTCGCCTTTTATCGGTTGCACCATCATGATGGCCAGTAGGTGATATCGTGTAACTTTTGGTGAGGAGTATCATTTACCTCAGACATCTTCCTAGCATTACCTCATCTGCAGTTACTTCAAAGTAAGTCCTTAAACTCTGTTTAGAGTAGTATTTTCTTTTTAATCTGATCGCACTACCAAAATGCAGGAACATTGCTAAGCTCACTTTAGCCCCAAGCTTTGGTTATATAAATATACAACGCTGCCAGACAAAAGCACAAGCCCATAAAAAAAATCTAAGATTATTTTCCCTGAACAGCCCATGTCTACATGCATCACCATCATGCAGAAGCAGCTTTCTTTTGCTCTCATTTAAGTCCCCACACATGCTTATTCAGATGCTCTTAGCATGGCATGTTTAGGGATTCCCATCCTGCCCTTATCCGACATCCCTCCACACCTGCCTCTGCTCTCTCCCTGACAGACGCACATTTTGCTTTGGAAGTGTCTCCTGGTGTAAGACAGGGCAGACATCCAAATTACACATCAAAGCCAAAATCTTGCACAATACAGCCAGGCCTCAACAGGAATTTAACCCCAAACTCACCGCACAATCTCTCCAACAATGCTCTAACCCCTGGCACTACAGTTACATAATGGAAAGCCTCATCTAAGGTATTCTGCAAATCTTGTATGCGCATCCCCTCCCAAAGTACCTCAGGCATTCAAAAGCCACGAGTCAGAGCCCCAAAAACCTGGACGTTGGCTCAAAAATTAGAAGGTAAATGAAAAAGCACACACACACATGCACACACACACTATACATATTTAATCTCATAATTTTTAAGCAATTCTCCACAACCATAAGAGCTAGTAACTTGACTTCCATATGCAAGCTGTGATTCTTGTGTAACCATATGGCTCCAAGGGCTCGGGCTTTAACAAAAATATCAAACATCTCAAGACAAGAGGAGCACTAGTGATCCTATGTGAAGATGCTAAGGAGAATGGAAGGGGAAGTGCCAGCAACATTTCAGTGTGATGCAAACATCACTGGGGTAGCAACAGGCAATGCTGCTGCCACAAACATGTATCAAACGATTGCAGCTTTATGTGAGCATTTGAGAGCCAGAAAGTGCATACCACCTGTTTTTCCTTTTTGTAATTCTGTCATCTTGGACAAACAAAGAACAGCAAGTGAGATTGTTCTTTCATTTTAATAATATCAAATGCCTTCTACACCTAAGACAATCAATTTATTTTAAAGCCATAACTTTTAATGTGGTACTCAAATTCTTTTTTTCCTTTTATTTTTGCTGGATTTAGTGTGTCAGTTCAATACCTTAGCAGACGATAGTCAATGGAGTAACTCCTACAGTATCTGCTAAGAAACAAACATGGATAGAGCATGGGAATTTCAGTCAGGTGACAACTTCTACTCCTGGCTCTACCATTGGCCTGCTGTCACACCTTAGGTAAGTCTTTTCATCTGTCCCTGCCTCCATTTCTGCTCTCACTCTAAGTCCATCTTATCTATACAGACTAAGCCGTTCGGAACAGGGACTCTCTTACCTCCCATGTGTTTGTACAGAATCTGCCACAATTGTTTGAGCCTCTAGGTGCTACCACAATACAAACACATGAACCAAAAAACAATGCTAGGAAAGACCAAGTGAGACCATACAACATACAGCACACTGGAGAAGCTTGTATCACCTAGTTTGTGGGAGTGCATTCTCAGACAGTTACTCTAGGGCCATATTTTGTCACCCCGGTTTCCCCTACCCCCAACTTACATTTACACTAGAAAAGTAGCATTAGTTGTATGCCCATATTCCTGTTGGCTGTAGCCCATGTAGTGCCAGCTTGCCCCTTCCACAATGGTATCCCTGCCAGATGCTTTAGTGCACATGACAGGAAATGTTGGTATTTGCCACTTACCCAGAACACTATTCCCCACCCAGAATTGTCTCTTCTGCAGCTACACTTGCAGAGATTGTAAATGGTTTGAAGGGCTTCAGGGATCTTGAATCTGAGCACAACATTTTCATCCTCTGACCACAGCTCTTTGTGGCCTTTGCACATGTACTGACACCACGCAGAACTTGGTTTCAACACAAACTGTTGGTGGGAAACCAACGCCATCTTCCAGTTCACAAGGAAATCAGTTATGCAAAAGTTACCTGCTTTAATAGGACCAAATGCAAATGTTTCCTTCATTTTAGCATAGCTTTCATGCATGGGGAAAAAATAAATTGAACTCCTGGGTTTAGTTCTTTTCAGTATGAATAACTAGCACCCTCCATGTACCACGTGCTTAGCTTCTACGCCTCTCCAAGCCTATTACAGTATGTCATAATGGACTGGTTCTCCCCCTCTTCAGCTTAAGTATTTTAAACCACAGTAGGATACAGAATCACCACTGCAGACTGTATTTGTTCAGTGAGAAGGGGTCTGGGTAAAGAAACTTAGCAAATTTTGAGAGAGATAATGGAGAATTTGTACTGGTCTTTGGCCTGTTAGAGGAAGTTCTCTAGGTAGTCTGTATAGGACAACTACATTGAGTGCTCCCTGTTACCCTCACTCTTTCATTTAAAACATGGAATGACATATATTTAATATATTTTATACAGCTTATAATTAAATTGCAGAACCTCCCACTGGATATTATTCAGGTTAATACTTACTGGGATTAACAAATTATTAGGTATTTATTGTTAAATATTTGTATTACCATAGCACCTGGGAAACCATAGGACCAGGACCCTGTTGTGTTAGGTGCTATTCAAATATAGGAAAAAAAGACAGTCCGTGCCTCAGAGAGCTTACAATCTAAGTATAAGACAAGAGACAACAGTATTTTACAATCCAATATGTTAAAATCTAAGTGCAAGATGCAGAGAGATAGGGGAGTACAAGGGACCAACGAGGCCATATGTTCAACACGGTACGCTGTTGTCTCTGCACCTAGCAGCCTAACCATTGTCATTGTTATGAATGATAACATCCATAGTTACACTAAATAAAATACAAACACTTATAGGGGATACTAAATAGTTGGGTTTCAAGTCCAGGGTTGGACCTGTGAACAAGTTATTCTCCACTGTGTGGTTTCCTGCGTATTTCCCTCAGGTGTCTGTTACTGGCTACTGTAAAACAGAGTACCAAAGGCGAGTGACTGCTGGTCTGCTCCAGCAGGTCAATTCCTACGCTCCTATTCCAATAATGATTATTCAAGAATAATCATTTTCAAATACACATTATTAGCTCCCTAGTGAGTCAGGATGGAAACTGGTCCCAACAATTTAACAGTCACACATAAGCAAGCCTTTATCATTTCCGCCCTCCCCGCAACTACCTCTGGTGCAGCTGTGAAAAGGGGTTAGGCTGCTTGTACAATTTTATCCATTTAATTAAAGTTTACTCAGTGGTTCTTTAACAAAGACACAAACCTGATAACATTACATACATGTCCCTTTGATCAAAGGGGGCAGTTATTGAGAATAGTGTCACTTAACTCAACAAATAGCCAGGCAATAGTTTATCACACAGAAATTACTTGAATTAATGCCCCTTCCTGTGTGATGAATAGCAGGGATTTTCACTCAACAAAAGACAAATGTTATTAGCAACCAACTGACATAGGACAGGGTCCTTCTATGTATCCAAACGCCCAATATTCAGTGCTATATTTCAGTGCTTCATTAGTGGAAAAGGTCAGTCAGCACGTAGCGATGGGAAAGATTTTATTAAAACAAGTCCTGAATTGACATTCTGGGAAGAATCTGAAATTTAGTATGTTTTCAAAGAACGAGTAATTTGCACGAACCCCTTCAATATGTTTATAGTTCAAATGAGCCCCTAAATTTAAAAAAAAATGTTTCTTTAATGTAGCATAACAAAACAAAACAATGGGAACAGTTTCACAGACAGACACTGCAATATGTTCGTAACTGAAGGACAACCGTACAACATTAGGATTAAACAGCTGTATCTAATAATTAAATTTGTTTCAAGCACAGGTTGAATTCAGATACTGGCTTGCTAGAACTTGGCTTCTCCATTTATCTGGCTGCACCAATCAGGCCTCTCATTTAGTGGTGGGTCTTCGATTCTGATTTTTCATTGCCCAATCACATAGCACTTTTCCTTAGGATTTGAACTAAACTTAGTGTATGCTCCATGGCCTTTGGATCATACAAATTCACATTATAATGAGTGTGTGTGACAGGGTGATAGCTGGACTGATACCTTAGAAACAATTTGAATACTTAAATGAATTTCCTTTGACTGTCTTAGTGCTCTAGGTGTCACTGCTTTCTGTGAACTTTCACTAGCAATGATGCTCACAGAAATTTTCATGGAAGCAATTAGTGCTACACTGGTTTTGGAGAATTCTTCCAAAAAGAGTTGTGTATTGGTCAATGAAAAAAATTCTCAACACAAACCAGATTCTACAATTCAAACTAGCCAGCACTGTTCATATTCGGTATTGCAAATACTGGCAAGGTTCTTCTCACAAACCAGGAGCCAAGCACCACTTATCAGAAGTATTCAACAAATTTCAAATAATGAATAAATTCCTGACAGCCACCGTCTGCCTGAAAATATTAAATGAATCAAAATTTTTCAGAACTAATTAATTAGTAGAAATATTCCTTTTACTTGGTAATGTACTTAATGGCCAAGAAGTTTAGGTAAATGCCGTAGGTAGATCCTGTTTACAGACATGCTGACAACCAACATAAAGTTCAATATAATTAAGTAAAGTGAAGTGGCTAGTTTTCATTTAAGCTCTTCTGAGAATTTGCTTAGAGCTCCCAATCTTATTAATGGGAGTTGTGTGCACATCTGAAAATATCAACTGCTGAACTTCTGGCCACAAGGTAACCTGACAACAAATTGAAAAGCCTATTGCACTTACAGAAAACAAGAATAGAGAAGCAGAATTGGGGGGAGGGGAGGGGGAAAGGTTGCCAAATGGATTTACTTGCATATTACAGCAAATTATACATAGTATTATATAAATCAATTTACAATGGAGAGAACATCTGCCAAAATCAAGCTTCATATGGCAGAGCTCATCTATAAACCACTATATTTGCTTAAATTACACACATATAACCTATTATTTTCTGGCCTGAAACAAAATATACATTAAATTACCATCATTCTTTTTCTTACAACACCACAATTTACAGTCATGTAAAGTCACAGGCCATAACAACACATGTATTCTTGTTATTGATAATTAACATGCCTCCAATGATATTCTGAGAATCTGTATAAACCAGTTCTTTGCATAGATATATTTGCTATATTAGAGAAATACTTTCTAAAGTAACTGAAATCTCATGGGTCACTTGATGTTTAATGTTATACCCATGTTACTGAGTTGGGTTCAGATAAATCACTACCACTTTCTTTTAATGTAGGGGTGTTAAGTTCAACCTCTTCAGGGTCTGCAATCTCTTAAAAGCCTGAGGGTCAAAGTCACCTCCAGCAAATCTCCTGATTGATGTGGACCTCCAGAGCTACTTGAACTTGGAATATTGAGCTAGAGGGCATCATACTATATTTCTCCTAATACATAAGGAACCTTGCAAGTTCCTCACTATTTTGATATTAAAACCTTCAAATACTATTAAACTTTGTAACAAGAAGCAAGAATAAAAGCACTCCAATGGTCCATGATGGATTTTGACCATTAAAATGTCAGAAACTCCCCTTGACAACGATCTGTATTTGATCTTGATAATGTGCTGTTCACCTAACAATTCTGACAAAACCAAAATTTTAATATAAGAACTGATATTTCTGATTTTCAAACAAAAACCATCGTATATTCTAAGCCCAACAAACACAGCAGCATTCTGCAAAATATACAATTGCAGAATTTTAGTGACTAGATTTTTAAATTACAAATGCCCTGTGAAACAGACAGTATCTCCAACAATAAGATTAAACAAATAATTAGAGTTATTACCTGCAGTTAGACTAGTCAAAAGTAGCAACTCCTCCAGGTACCTCTCTTAACTACATCAATTGATATATTCAAATTATGTGCACAGCTACCACCTCTTTTAACAGCTTTTGTGGCTTTAAAAACACAAACATGACACTTGACATTTTAATTGTCAAAAAAAATGCAACAGGACTTCACTTTTTGAGTAACAAGCAGCAACCCCATCATAAAACCTAACTGCCCACAGATTTCCGAGATGCATAGGGAAGGAACAAACAAACCTTGCCCTACAGCGGGGTCTGGGGCTTGCAAAAATAAAGGGCACTGGCAGCACATAAACCTTTCAAATAAATAACTGTCCCCCTTTTATTAAGGAATGGACATTTACGAAGTCAAAAAGTGTCAGAGGCAGCCAGCCGCTTTTATAGAAGAGAAGGAAAGAGAAAACCAGTAGCTTCTAAGAACCAGTCTGTGTAAAACTCCATGTTCTTTCTATTCTGCTCACTGTAATTCACAGGAGTGCAGTCTTTACACACCAAATGATTATGTTTAATCAAAGTCTTTTTGTTCTAAGGTTATAATTATCACCATTCCACTCTAAGCTGCAAAATTAACTGCCCCTTAATGAAGCTGTTTTGCAATTAGGAGCCATGGATTTGCAGACAAAGGGGAAGCTAATTTAACATTTAAGGGGAGAAGTTTTGCAAAGGTGTGCCTCTACAGTGAAACACTTTTTACTCTTCTTTTAAAAATATACCATAAACATATGACACTCCCTAAACACATGGTGAGAATGTTCTGAAACCTTTTGTTTCTTCTAAATTAGTACAAAACTCAGTGGGTCTAAAAAATGGCTTCCTGACTAAAAAGGGAAGGCTAGTTTGTTAACTGCACAGAAGACACCATGTGAAAATAAAGATAGACATTCAATGGCAATTATTCCAAATACACATATTACATTTTGACATGGCTGAGAACATTGTGAGGGAAGTATATAAAAAGGCCTCTCATGTGCTGTACCCACACAAAATCCAAGTCTGTTTCAAAAGTAATCTCAAGTACAATGGTCCTCTGATATAAATGTACAGCACAACTTTCTCTAGAACAAGCAGCTTAAAACTTCACTTAAAAACCCAAAGTTCGTAACTATTATGAATGACACCTGACATAAGATCCTAGGAAGTTGGAAAAGTCATATCACTTTTGTAGGTTTATCAGATCATTCTTAAAATATCTGATAACCCTACCAGGCAGGGAATATAGCTAGCCAAGGGAAATGGGACTGCATCCCTCCCTCACTTCCCACCCTTTCTTTGGGCATGACCAGTTCCAGGGAGTGGAGCTTCTGGCCACATGGAGTCCTTAAGCGTGGGTATACTCCGCTTGCAACTCCCACATTTCCTTCCTCTGACTGTCAGGAAACCAGCATGGGACTCCTGATTGGCTGCTTCTCTCCACTCACACCCCACTGACTGTCATTTCCTTGCTTTTCTACCCTGACTGCCATTTGGCACCCCTCTCCACATTTACCCTTCTTGGTCGTGAGTGCTGATGGTTTTCCTACACATTTGTGGGCTTTTGCCAATCACTTCATGGTGTGAGGAAAACATTTTTGCCACATGGCAAGAGTGATGTATGCTGTGTGGGTTGTTGTTTTTGTTTGTTTGGTTTGGGTTTTTTTGAACTTCCTTCCAGCAACCAGGAGAGCTGGTTATTATGTGTGTTATGTTTTTGTTTCAACATTTGCCCTGAAAATTCTAGCACAAGTCCAATTTGCAAAATAACACACAATTAAACGGGGCATGATGGGGCTATGAGATGCAGGGTGGAAGTGTGGGTCTCTCAAATCTGGCACAGAGAGAAGATCCACCTCATCTGTGCCTTAACACTTCTACAAGAAAAGGGGGAAGGGAAATTAGACTACAGAGCCTACTATCTATTAGGATGATGCAGGGTGGCTATACAGCCTCCTCGACTTTGTGATTGAGATTTTGCACGTTGAAAGGGTCAAGTAATTTGAATCTACGCTGGACTAGTTCTTATTGCTAGCTCTGAAGGTGATTTAACCTGTTTACTTCTTTTGATTTATTACGTTTATGGTTCATTTAACTAGACCTTGCTGTACAGTGTCTCATTCCTGAGCGCATGCTAAAGACATCTCATCGATGCAGTTTACATTTTCCTACACTGGTGTATTTTTTCCCCAAAAAGATCCAGATTAAATTTAGCATCACTTTTTAATATAATTTCAGGCAGGCAATTTAACTATTTTAATTGGTTTTCAGTTCTTTGCTTTTAAAAGCAGGTATCCCCTCTCCATCTTTATAGCAAATTTTCAGCTTCCTTGAGAGGTATAATAAAAAGAGATCAAGAGTGCTCTAACTGCTTATTTCCACTAACTTAACATTAACATATCAACTGTTGTCTCTGAGGTTCTATTTGTTGTCAATGAGTTTGACAAATATTAAGTTTCAGGAGATTTCTCAGTCTAAAAAAACCTATCAATATAGTATCAATATACTTTTTTTCAATTGTCTTGGACAGAAGTTATTTCATGAATTCATTTGTTAACAAAAGATACTGAATTTCAAATAAGATGAAATTGGTAAACAGGCATGATATTAAAACCTTTATAACCATGGCACAGCATCATATATTGCATGACACTAGATACACATGGACCTCTTTCCTCCCACCTTAACAAATGGTTGGGGAAGAGGATAAAGAGGGAGCTTTCAAATGTATCTTATATAGATATAAACACAAATGTAACATACGAGTTATACATGTCACTAAGTAGAGGAAGGGTGGGAAACTTATCTGCCATTGGGTCAGTTAAAGAGAGCAAATTTTCTCAATCAAATGGTGAGATACTATCACAACTGTTCTCTTTATTTTGCCTGAAGGCCTATAAGTATTAGCTCTTCCTTACATAGCTTGATCTTCAGACAGCTAATGCTCTAAGTTCCAGTCTGGACTAAAAACTGGGTCAATCAAATATCATGGCTGAGTTAGACAATGTTAATAGGCTAGGGAAATCATATGGAGGAAGTAGTAGAAAACACCTGCACACTTGATTCAACAAGTTGATCTGTGTCTGACTGACATTTAACTTGGAAATCTTACCAGATCTACATGTAGAGTCAAGAGTTAGCCTGCAAACAGGTTGCAGGACAGGCATGATGGTAGAAGAGGAATTGGCCAAGTTTGCGTACCAACTGTTTTAATATCTTGCCATTTGGAAGTTAAAAATTACACAACAGTTAATCAAAAATAAAATGGTCTTTAAATTGATTTTTAATTAACAACCATTTAAAATACATTAAGTTTAGACACTTGTGATTATGTATTCTTTTTAATTAAACACATAATAAATAAAAATAATACTATTTAGACGTCTGAAAGTAATATAGTTTAATGTCTCAATATAAAAAAGCCTGTTTATTTGCTTTGATAAAATTATCTCCTTAATAGTTCAAACATTTGAACCAACTATATATTTGCATAATGGTAACATTTTTAAGTTAGAAAAACCCAGCAAACATACTGAGACCTCTTCTTTAGATTTATATTCTTTAGGCTTAATCAGTGCTACATGCCATTTCATAGCAAAAAATATTGCCCAGATTCCAATGTGATTGGCACATCAGAAGTTCAGACCAATTAGGGCTAGTCATGATTGGAGTTTTAGATCTGATTTTATCTAATATCTAAGGGCTTGTCTATACCCGGGGTGGCCAAACTTACTGACCCTCTGAGCCATATACTACTATCTTCAGAAGTTCAAGAGCTGGGGTGCATCTGCCAGGACTTGGGGCTTCTGCCCTGCGGCAGAATGGTGGGGCTAGGGGGTCTTGGGGCTTCAGCTGCACAGGGCCTGTCTGCTGGGGCTCAGGGCTTCAACCCCACTCTCACCCAGAGCCTCCTACGGGGCTGAATCCCTGAGACCCCCTCTCCCTGCTGGGCAGAAGCCCCAAGCCCCACCACCCTGCCGCAAGGCAGAAGCCCAGAGCTCCCCCCAAACAGTCCCGTAGGCAGAGGATGGGAGGGGCGTTGGGAGCTCTGAGAGCTGCACTTTAACTGTAAAAGCGTTGTGTAAAAGAGTTTAACTTTAACTCACAATCCGCGGTTTGGCCACCCCGGTCTACACTTACAGTGGTGCAGCTGCGCCGCTGTAGCGCTTAGTGAAGACACTACCTATGCCAACAGAAGAGGTTCTGCTGTCAGCATAGGTACTCCACCTCCCCAATAGCCAGTAGTTATGTCGACGAGAGCAGCCCTCCTATTGACATAGCGATGTCTACACCAGGGGTTAGGTCTGTACAACTATGTCACTCAGGGATGCGGATTGCTCACTTCTCTGAGCAATGTAGTTATAACTACATACTTTTGTAGTGTAGACCAGGGCTCAGCAATGCGGACAGGCTACTCTGTTTTCAAACACCTTTCAACTTGCTTTTGTCACTCCAGTTTTATTATGCATCTTCCCCACTGAAGAAAATCAGGATTCCGAAATGGAACAGAAATTCCATTCTGTCCATTTCTTTGCAGTCTTTTCAATACAATTTATCAAATCCTCAGGTTGGTACAGCAAGAGACTACTTATGTATGCTTTAATATATGCATTCCACAAGCTACTTCTGACAGACATAGGAAACTGGCTTTGCAGAGAAAGGAAAACTCAAATTTCACTCCAGAGGAAAGCTTCTCCAAAATCTGCCCCTTTCCCTACATGCAGGTTTCAATTCACTAAAGGACCAAGAGGCAAATTTCAGAGGCATGTAGATTCAGGGTTTTAGTTTGGGCCTATATTTTATTACAATAAAGGTAGCAGGGTCTTCCTCCCCGCCCCCCATAGCATGTCTGTCTGAATCTTGTACTTTGTTTCAATTGGCGAGGAAGGATTTTAGCCACACGAGCTAAAAGATACTCTACCTTCAACTTCAGCAGCATTGCTAAGAACCCCAGTTCTCAGCTGGGTCTTATGTGCCAGCAAGCTAAGTACATAGCAAGCCTCCAAGAGCTTCATTGCTAGATGGGACCTGTAGCAGAGCAGTTCTGAGCCCCAGTCAAGAAGTTAAAGAGCTCCTCAAGGCTCAATCAACCCCAACCCATCACAGCCGTAAGGCCAGTCAATCCTGGAGAAGGACACATCCTTAAAAGAGAGGACCCTGGCTCAAGCTGGGAAGCATTGAGGAGCAGACAGAACTTCTGCACAGAGTTCCATGGGGCCCAAGGAAACACAGGCTGTCTGTTGGGGAAACTATTTGAGAGCACCAGCCACCTGAACTCTCTGACTAATCAGATGAGCCAACTTTTCCTTACTTGCATTTTTGGAGTCCTGGGATTCAGTCTTGGTTGTTTGGACACATGAGGGAAAAGAAACCAAGGCCTCCCTCCCAAAGCCTATTGGCCTCTGCCCTGCATGAGACACAGGGGACCCAGCTCTCTTCATAGGCTGAAGAGGTATTTTGCCATTTCCTTTTGGACCATTTTAATACCTCCCCTCCCCGGAAACGGACAGACTCCCTCATAGGCACAGCCGGAGGGCTGTACCCAAACCCTGGAACCCAGGCCACCGTCCAAAGAAGGAAGTCTGAGACAAGAGGCACTTGCCTTACCTCCAAAGGGGCATCAGAGAGATACAAACTATCCCAAGACCAAATTCTGTAACAACATTTTAGTCTATTACTATTTCATGTCTAATTTCCACTCTCAGGCCAATATAAATGGCTGCGGTTCAATTGAAAATACTCATTGACTAAGTTTGTTTTCCTGAGTACTTGAGGATTGTTTTTATGCTGTGCTCTGTGGGAAGCCTGGCTCCACTCCCAGGGTTTTATCTCCCATGACGAAGCTCACAGCTTTGTTCCAAGTGACAAGCTCACAGCTAGCGCTAGTGATTCATATTGTGGCACCCAGGGCCTAAGCTACTGTGCTGTTCTCTGCCACTTGGGCTCCCCCTTTCGCCCTGACTACAATCTGTATTGCAGCTCCGAATCCTCTCTCATATCATACGGTTGCAATAACATCAACAGACCAAGCCCTAGCAGAAGACAACAGGACTGCCACAATATGGAGGCACCAGGCTATCTGCAATATATCAATAATAGCAAACAACTCCCACATCCTCCAACAGGGAACATAAAATCACAACCAAGTGGGAATCTGATGAAGATGGCATCTGAAAGAGAACAAATGAGTGATCCTGCTTGCTGTCTAGGGACAGTGGGCCAAAGGCAATCCATTCCCCTTGATGATTTATGTCTGGATCATGGCTGAAGGAAGCTGTTAGCATGCTGGCCATCTGGACTGAGAGACTTCAACGGGGTACAGCCTTTTGCACTATCATATGTTGTTTGTATGCTAACAGTACCTCCCTGAAACTAACATCACAGTTCCAACTATTTGTGGCTACTGCTACAGATGGTAAATTCTTTGTGTTTAGCAGGTTCAAGGTGAAGGGAGATTAGATCTTCCACCAACATGTATGTGTCAAGAAATGTGGAAGAGAAGTTCTGAATATTTGGAATGAATACTTATACTACATAAAACTGCAGGGTTTCCATAGAGAGTCTCTAACAGACATTGTGAACTCTCCTGCTGAGAAGACAGATTGAGAAGCATGACACAGAGTAACCACAATTACAGCAAGGTAGCTAGAGTGAAGTAAGGCTTTGTATTTAAACAGAAGCAGATTTTTCTTGTTTGTAAGTGGCACACTATTTCTGTCTTCAATATATCCATCTCTGAGCCCAGCAAGCAGTTTCATTAAATGTATACTTTATAGCCAATCTCCTCTGTGAAATGTAGTCTGTCCTCCCCAATCTCTCTTTCTCTTTTTTTTATTACCATTTCATTTGTTTAAAGACTCATGTTTTTATTCCTAATATTTCTTTTGAGCACACATTGGCCTCAGCATTTCCAGAAATTAAATGTTACTAGCCTCATTCGAAGACACCTGGTTCTGAAATCCTAACACGCTTTAAAAGCTAACAAATAACAAAAAGTATGCAGGTATGGCTGCCATGAAAATATGATCAGAGCTTTTGCAACACATGACTTGCCTGCCAGGGTTTTAGACAAGAGACTGCTATAATCGTTTTCCAACTCTTGTTTTCCTCCTTTTACTGTGACACTTCATTTGATAAATATTGGGATATTAGATTCTCTATTTCAAGCCTGGAAACTAATAAAGGAAAAACTGAATCAGGGCTACAACTTGATAGAGGTAACAGAATTCCATCTTTGGTGGTTTACAAGCTGAGTTGTGCTAGGCAGTTGACCATTCACCACTAACATTAATCTCCTTGATAACGTAACTTTTTATTCCTCTTCCCTACCCACATACTCAATTTCAAGTGCTATGCTAAGACTCAAATTGTGTTCAGAACAGGGACAAAAATATCTTACCCATATTAAGATCTTCACCAGACCCGGATTTCTCACCACATTCTCTGCACAATTTCAAATCACTGCACATTTCCTGTAATTATTATCTGAGCTGATGACAAGCTAAGTGCCAATTTTTGCAGGCACAGAAAGATATTGCAAGGTTATCTCACACTGAGCTGTTCACTCAGTTATTACAGGCCTATTCTCTCCTTTTTCCAATCTAAAAATCAAAATATTTCTGACATACAATATCACACAAAAACTACACAATTAAAGTCATCTCCAGAGAAATTCTGCATTCAAATCATTACATTGTTTAGCAAGTTAATGTATGACTTTGGTCCATGTGATTTGTTTTGTAAGACTACAGCAACCTATCTTCAAACGTTTTCATAGACTGTGTGTCATATTTCATAATGGAAATGTTATCTTGGATGACAACAGGGATGAGATGATTCCTTAATTAAGAAGCTATTTGTAGAGAAGTTCAGCCATACAAATCAAAGTCTTACAATTTGTTGGATGTGAGCTATTTGAACATATCTACTATGTGGCCCTGTTTCCTCTCCATCCCTAGTGTTTGTCTTGCTCCTACTAGTAGGCCCTCCCTCAACTTATTCTGCAGCTCCAGAGACTGCCCTCTAACTCCTGTCTACCCATTGATTGATGTTTTTGTGATATGCTCATTAGTATACTAACCAAGCACCTTAGTAACTATCCACTTAACTCCAGCCCTATGCACTTCATCTGCTTCCACACTGGCACCTTGCTCCTATAGACTCCATCCATTCTTCAGGATTTCCAGGATTCTTCTCCATATCTATGATCTCATAAGGTACCAGACCACAGCAAGGGGCATTGCTCAGATCCAAAAAGTCTCAAGACCATTTCATAATCATAATTCTGTTTACTTACTGTCCCTTTCCTACACCACCAGCACCATAAACACACAAATTGCACGGCATTGTTCAATACCTTGGTTTCTTGGGCTGGTGTTATCACACACAATCTCCCCCAGTTATAAAATGGGTCTAATTTAGGAAATGTATGTATTTACTGTGGATGTGTTATGAGGGCAATGCGTATGAAACCTACATCCCATTCCTACTCAGCCTAAACGGGGCTAGTTATTTCAGCCATTGATCATGCAATGATACCAGATGAAGATCAATATAGAAGCTCTCTCAAACTACTTCTTATATGCTACATTAGTGTTTGTGTTTTAACTAACACAAATGTATTAGTAACATCACCGTGTAAGCATTTAAATCATTTCCTCAAGTACAGTACTTTCTGCTGCATGTAAATCTTTAATTGTTGAACAAAAAAATGATGACAATTATTTGTTCAACAATTAAACAAATAATGACAATCCCCAGGTCCTGCAGAAAAGGACCTGGGGATTACAGTGGATGAGAAGCTGGATATGAATCAGCAGTGTGCCCTTGTTGCCACGAAGGCCAACAGCATATCGGGCTGTATTAGTAGGAGCATTGCCAACAGATCGAGGGAAGTGATTATTCCCGTCTATTCGGCACTGGTGAGGCCACACTTGGAGTATTGTGTCCAGTTTTGGTCCCCACACTACAGAAGGGATGTGGACAAATTGGAGAGAGTCCAGCAGAGACCAACGGAAATGATTAGGGGGCTGGGGCACATGATTTATGAGGAGAGGCTGAGGGAACAGGGGTTATTTAATCTGCAGAAGAGAGGAATGAGGGGGGATTTCATAGCAGCCTTCAACTTCGGGGGGAGGGATAGTTCAGTGGTTTGAGCATTGGCCTGCTAAACCCAGGGTTGTGAGTTCAATCCTTGAGGGGGCCATTTAGGAATCTGGGACAAAAATTGGGGATTGGTCCTGCTTTGAGCAGGGGGTTGGACTAGATGACTTCCTGAGGTCCCTTCCAACCCTGATATTCTATGATACCTGAAGGGGGGGTCCAAAGAGGATGGAGCTAGGCTGTTCTCAGTGGTGGCAGATGACAGAACAAGAAGCAATGGTCTCAAGCTGCAGTGGGGCAGGTCTAGGTTGGATATTAGGAAACGTTATTTCACTAGGAGGGTGGTAAAGCACTGGAATAAGTTACCTAGGGAGATGGTGGAACCTCCATCCTTAAAAACCTCTAAGGTCCGGCTTGACAAAACCCTGGCTGGGATGATTTAGTTGGTGTTGGTCCTGCTTTGAGCAGGGGATTGGACTAGGTGACCTCCTGAGGTCTCCTCCAACCCTAATCTTCTATGATTCTATAATTCTATGAATTACAGTGAATGCTTTGGCAAACAAAATTCTGGGGGCCATTAACAGACATTAAACAGAAATCAGAAGAAATTATTCTAAGCATTGTGTTATGAGCTGAGTCCCATGTGAAATACTACAAGCAATTCTGGTTGTCTTACCGGAAAGAACACAACAGACATACACAGGATTTGGAGGATCTTTTAGATAAAAGTTTGAGAAACCTAATATTATTTGGGAAAAAGATTAAGTTGTTAAGGGAATAGTAAGGACAGATCCTATTACATATGCTAAGATTATTTCCACAAATACTGAGCTAAAAACGAGTATGGACAGTTAACTCTTAGGGGCTCTTTCTGTAAGACAAATATCTATAGCTGTATTTATCATCAAGTAAAAATAGAAGTGATATTTAGGTTCGCTTCTTCAGAAATATTGTATTCTCTACATTACCAATCTCATCAATTTTCACTCAGGGAGCAATTAAAAAACTGTGCAAGCATACCTACAAGCAAAAAAAATCAGTTGAGAGTTCCATCAGTGTGAAACAAAGAATCCCACCAGCTGAAAGTAAGTCAGAGTGACTGATAAGAACTAAATAAATAAAGAGAATTTTCCTAATTTTTTTCAGAAGGAGTTAGGGAAGCATTACCATTAAAGTCTCTTCTGAATTACTCAATGCAGGCAACAGATCTAACTGGGCCCCCTTAGCTTTTCACTCCTAAAATTCCCTCACAACATATCATGTGGGTTTTTTTACCTCATATGTAAAACCACTGTGACCCAGTTTTGCAGTCTACAGTTACTCAGATGAAGAAATAGTCACGTCTCAGTAACTTCCAAAACTTCTGTACTGCATAGGCAGTGCAGCAAAAATGTGACTATAGCAGTGAGAGTGGGAATGCAAAAATATCTATCCAGTTGTACTTGACAGGGGATTACTATGTCGTTGCAAACCCCTAATTTGCTGATTAACCTAAAATAAGAGCCATCCAATGGCAGCACAAAGCCTGATATTTTTAAATGTGTAGTTTAACTGTGACCCCATTCATCTCTGCTGACAGGGTCTTTGGCTCGAGTGATTATGCCCAGGTGCATATAAAGAGAATCGCAAGTTTGAAGAGCAAATAAATATTCCAAAGAGGGCAAAAAGATAAAAATGTTATTTTCCATCTCACTTCTTAGATCTAATGACTGGCTACAAATGGGGTGTCCTGGGGTGTACTAGGCTCAGAGGCCCCCCGATGGAGGCCTCCTGGTCCTACCACACCCTGCCTGAGGAAAAAGCTGTAAAGGTGAGTCCTCCAGGCTGCCTAGAGTGGCTACTGGGAAGCAGCCAATCAGAGCCCAGCAGCCTCATACAAAAGGAGCTGCTGGACAGAGCAGAGTCAGTCGCTGGCTGACTGCAGGGACTCAAGAAGGACTACAGCCCTGGGTAAGGGTGAAGGTGAAAGCACTGGGTCACAGGGAAGTAGCCCAGAGAACAGTAGCAGCAGCAATGGAGTAAAAAGGGATATAGCAGGTGGCTGCTCTTTGTAGGATCTTTGGGTCAGAATCCAAAGCGGTGGGAGGGCCCAGGTCCCCCCCACCCACTGAGGAAATGGCTTAAGCCCTGAGCAAGGGAGTAGCCCAGGGAAGAGAATGATGGCCTAGAAGAGTGACTCAGCTGGGGAAACTGGTGACGAATCTTCAGGGAGGAAATCCTGGGGGCACTGCCCCATTCCACAGCAGAGATCATTTGAGAGCTAGCCCAGAAGAGGCTGAGGGACAAGGGAGTTTGAGATTGAGCCCAGGGAGGGCTGCAGGAAGAGTTACTGTGATAGGTCCTGGTGGACTTGTACCCTGAAAGGGTGGTGTTGTTTCACATATGGACCACATGTGAATCTGCTGGAGGGTTGGGTCGCCAAAGATCAACCTGATGAGGGTGGCAGCCGGCGGAGGCACCCCAAGCAGTGCAAACCTAGAAAAGAAGAGCAGGCACATACATACCTGCTCAAGGGTGCTCACAAGAGGCGAATGGACCAAATCACATCAGGCAACTGTATTCTACTTCCACATCAAACAAAACAATCCCTATGGTTTCCTGAAAGGGTGGTGGGATCCTTCATTATGCCAACCCACCTCTCATCTTAATAGGTCCAAAATAACTTGTAAAAAGAAACTCTACTCTTCACCTAAATTGGACCCACTTTAGGAGTTTGTATAAACCTTTCATTCACTTACCCCATGTACTCCCTATACATAGACAGGCATCCTGCATGCAGGTTAATTTCCATTATGTCAATAGGAGTTAGGCTTAAATTCTTCACGAGATACCCAGAGACTATAACCCATGGCATTTACAGTTAATTTTACAACCAAAACAAACTCCACATGCTTTGTATGGCTGAGTGAAAATATTGTCAGAGTCACTTTCACTGAACCTCAACAAAACCAGTAACATACCAAATAGGATTCTAGTACCAAACAAAGGAAATCATTCAAAACTTGCCTACTAAAATTGCCATTTCTACAGAAATTACATTTTTAATTTAAGTGCTGTTGTTGAAGAAGGGATGGAGAAAAGCTTTCACTGCTTTTTTATTTTGAATAGTTTTGGAAAACTATTGGAAGGAGGGAAAACCACCCATCTATTTATAGTAGACATGTGACTGAACAATAGCCCTAGGGCTTGTCTACACTTGAAAGTTAATTCAGATTAAGGTAGAGCTTGAATTTAAAGGACAATAGCTATTCCCAAATGACTCCACAAGAAGTTATTCTTGAATAACTATTCCTTACTAAATAACTCCATGTGTGGGAAGAAAAGGAGTACTTGTGACACCTTAGAGACTAACAAGAGTGATGGGTCGTCCTTCAGGATAGGTTGTAGATCCTTGATGATGCATTAGAGAGGTTTTAGTTGGGGCCTGAAGGACAACCCATCACTCTCACAGATCTTGGGAGACAGGCCAGTCCTTGCTTACAGACAGCCCCCCAACCTGAAGCAAATACTCACCAGCAACCACACACCACACAACAAAAACACTAACCCAGGAACCTATCCTTGCAACAAAGCCCATTGCCAACTGTGTCCACATATCTATTCAGGGGACATCATCATAGGGCCTAATCACATCAGCCACACTTTCAGAGGCTCATTCACCTGCACATCTACCAATGTGATATATGCCATCATGTGCCAGCAATGCCCCTCTGCCATGTACACTGGCCAAACTGGACAGTCTCTACGTAAAAGAATAAATGGACACAAATCAGACATCAAGAATTATAACATTCAAAAACCAGTCGGAGAACACTTCAATCTCTCTGGTCACTCGATTACAGACCTAAAAGTGGCAATTCTTCAACAAAAAAACTTAAAAACCAGACTCCAATGAGAGACTACTGAATTGGAATTAATTTGCAAACTGGACACCATTAACTTAGGCTTGAATAAAGATTGGGAGTGGATGTGTCATTACACAAAGTAAAACTATTTCCCCATGTTTATTTCCCCCCACTACTGTTCCTCACACTGCTGGAAATAACCCACCTTGATTATCACTACAAAAGGTGGGGGGGTTTTCAGGGGGTTTTTCCCTCTCTCTCCTGCTGATAACAGCTCACCTTACCTGATCACTCTCCTTACAGTGTGTATGGTAACACCCATTTTTTCATGTTCTCTGTGTATATAAAATCGCCCTACTGTATTTTCCACTGCATGCATCCGATGAAGTGAGCTGTAGCTCATGAAAGCTTATGCTCAAATAAATTTGTTAGTCTCTAAAGTGCCACAAGTACTCCTGTTCTTTTTGCGGATACAGACTAAAAAGGCTGCTTCTCTGAAACCTGTCCATGTGTGGGGGACACTTACTGCAGAATAAGCGTTCCTGTTCTTGTTTAGCTTAAACCGAAAAAAAGACACTCTTATTCTGGGATAAGTCCACACACATAGCTATTCAGAACAACTCCACATGCGTATAAACCAGAGATTGTGGGTGTTTGTATGCAAATCCAATTATAAATCATAATTTCCTAAATCTGAACCCTCACTAATTTAGCCAAGTGTGTACACTAGTACCATTTATGTAAGTGAGCACTGGCATAATTAGGTTATACAAAGTGACTTAAAACAATAGTCTGTTTAGTTTGGATGCAACTTTTAATTTAGTTGGTAGATTATGCTAGTGATATTGATAGGAAAATATTCTCAAAATGCTTCTCCCTATTCTTTGAGTACATTAAGTCAAATCTTTTCCGAAGGATTCACAGAGAAGTTAACATTACTACTACAGCATGTGGATTTCCTAAGCGAAAAAATCAACAATAACCATGAAGGACAAGCTGAGATCCCAAGAAAGACAAGTCAATTAGTAATTAATTTTTTGATGGATTTCCTTGATGCTATATGTACTTAATTTATCCTTCTCCCACCCTCCTTTTTCTCCCAGAAGTTTTGGTGTGTGCATGTTAGCAGCACTGTAACGATGGCATTTCTAACATCAATAGGTAGTAATCAAACAGTCCACTCTTTTTTAACAAATGAAATATGGCAACAATTTGACGTCGCAGCAGTGTTTTGCCCTCCTGAACCCTGGAAATGACCCAGAGGATTTGCACTCTGCTGCTAATCAGAATGCTGGCCATGGCCATTTCCCATGACATAACTGGAATTCTCCCACTGCTTGCCCTCCCGGCTTCAGTTACCAAGTCATACTGAAACTATTTGTTATATCCCCAGGCTGTCAATCATAGCACCTTTCCCCTAGACACTTCTCTGCAACACCACAGTCTCGTAAGTTCCGCCATGGGGGGGCTGCAAACCTTTGTATCCTTTTATTACTGACCCACAACCAGAAGTGAAAACTCCCTCAGCCAAGCCGCTTGTCCTAAAGAGCTGCCTTTTAAGCAATGATATACCATAGTAAAAGTAGCAGCTACTCTTGCCTGCGCGCACCAATAGGAAAAGAGAAACCGAGCATTTTATTCTTAAATTGAAACTATTAAAAGTGTGCTCTTTAAACACATTTAAGAGTGAAAGTTTCTGGGTCACAAATTGACAATCCAAAGGGCCAATTTTACTACAATATTTAATCTGCTATTCAAAGTTCCTCCAATCTGCCATGATATTCTCTCTAAAGACACACAGAGAGAACTGAGGTACATTTATTTTATCTTTGCAGATAGAAATTAAGATGCCACAAGTTGACGTGCCACAAGAAAATAGCAAAAATAAATACCACAGATGACTGAACCCACGGTCCAGCCACATAATTCTGTGCCCCATCAGGAAAAAGGGTAGCATGAGAGGCTGCTAAAGAAGGGAAGAGAAATCTCATAATGAAATGTGCCCTCCACGTTGACCACAATCCTTAGACGAGAAATGCTGTAATAGTATTGACAGGTATCTGCTGTTCACTAACCACATTTTTAGGGATCCCATCATCACACCTCAAATCAGCAGACAATTGAACCTTTGCTGCCCTGTAGGCCCTTTGATCAAGAACCTACACTTTCTTTCCATTTATCTGTGTTTTCTACTTTTTAAGAACTCATCAAGAATATTTATTTAATCATCATACGGCCATTGTTGGCATCTTATTCTCTTAGTTTCTTCCCCTCTCTCACTTAGATTGCCTTGATTTATTCCCATTTACCTAATTTTAAGAGGGTTCTTTATGGTGTATTTCATAATGGTTTTAATTATACCCTTATTTGGTTTATGTCGTTCAACTGAGCACTTTGTAGAAGAAAAGTTACCCATCAACAACTAATGGAAAATGATGCCACTAAGTTAAGCCTCTTATTTTCCTTGTGAAACAAAGTCTGTGTATCTCCTAATTAATGGCATTTCAAGCTTTATCGTTTTAAGTTCACAGTATTTAGCTACGCAACTCACTGACTTTCCTAGCCCTGGCATAGGTACATTTCTGTGCTGTGCTTTAAAGTCATAGTGTGACAGTATTTAAGCATTGGCACTGTGTAAGATTAGGATTTACATGATGAATTTTGATCTATTGTACCTGCAGAAACAAAAGCTATCAGAGTTTAGTCATTGAGCCCAGCCTGCTTTGTTTCATTCTGTATCTTTATAAACCAGAAGAAAGAAATCTCAAGCATATACAAGCATTTTTCTGAATCACCTTACTGATCTGGAATTTTCCTTCTAGCGCAGCAAGTACCCCAACTACTAGTAAATATACCTATAATAAAATAGGGGGAAATCACGTACCAAGTTAGCTATTCTATTTTACCTTTTAATAGACTCTATTTTATTTTAAAGCATATGCTATACCCTTTTAAACTTCACATTTATACTGTTGTGGTATATACTCCATTCATTTGCTATTAAATTTTCTTGAAACAGGTTTTTGTTTTTTAAAAATTTTACCCATATGTTTTCAAAGCTTACCACTGACATCTCATTCTAGGAAGCATATGCCTATTAAAAGCAGAAGAGTGTCCTTGCTCACAGTAAAAGGCCTGAAACAAGGAAAGCTATTTAGTGATCTAAGAAAATGCCTAGAAAAAAGTCCTATATGAATGCTGGCCAATTTTCATTCTTCTGTTTGGCAATCTAAATTATTTTATCCAATTATTTAGGACACTGCCTCAATAGCTCAAATAAGGCAATTATTTCACCAATTAAATCACTCCAACCATGGCAGTGAAGCTATTGTTCACTATACCCACAGCCTCTTCTCTCTCTCTCTGCGTCTAACAATTAGAACTAGCACGCTGGTACTGAGTGCTGTAATCTTTTCTGCTTTGTTTAAAAATATAATCACATAAAATCAGTCTCAAAAACACCACTGCTAGTTTCTCAACAAGTGAATTCTCTGTGTGACGTTTTTTTTCACAAACCACAACACGAACAGGTTCAAACTGTTGGCCAGGTAAGTGGGGAGCTTTTCAGTACACGGGCCTCATGGACACCTATCCTGAAACCTGGTGTGACAACATTTCATCTGTGCTAGTGGACACACCTCTCCTAATCTGACCTTTGTTCTTTAAGCATTTTTAGGTGCTTAATGACACAATTGCTCTTTAGCATTTGTCCATAATTAGATGTATTTAATTATAGATTCAGTACACTGGACAAGCACATCATACTCTTCTCTTTCAGGAGTACTGTATCCTTCTGTGTTCTACCGCCTGTGTACATACAGGAAATTGTTTAATTCAGTAAGCGTGTTACACATCTAAAATTTCAAGTATGTTCATTATTCATCTCTAAATAAATACCCTGGATTTGTTTTTACCCTATTAGGCAACATAAGCACATTTCTAGGTTTTCATGTTACACTTATGAAAACAAATTAATGTTTTTACGACATGCCTTTAAAGGAAAAATCAAATTTTATTCAATACCTTTCAACCATTTCTTCATATACATAGATTCATAGATTCATAGATATTTAGGTCAGAAGGGACCATTATGATCATCTAGTCTGACCTCCTGCACAATGCAGGCCACAGAATTTCACCCACCACTCCTAAAAAAGACCTCACACCTATATCTGTGCTATTGAAGTCCTCAAATTGTAGTTTGAAGACCTCACGGAGCAGAGAATCCTCCAGCAAGTGACCCGTGCCCCATGCTACAGAGGAAGGCGAAAAACCTCCAGGGCCTTCCAATCTGCCCTGGAGGAAAATTCCTTCCCGACCCCAAATATGGCGATCAGCTAAACCCTGAGCATATGGGCAAGATTCATCAGCCAGATACTACAGAAAATTCTTTCCCGGGTAACTTGGATCTTACCCCATCTAAAAACCCATCACAGGCCATTGGGCCTATTTACCATGAATATTTAATTACCAAAACCATGTTATCCCATCATACCATCTCCTCCATAAACTTATTGAGTTTAATCTTAAAGCAAGATAGATCTTTTGCCCCCACTACTTCCCTCGGAAGGCTATTCCAAAACTTCACTCCTCTGATGGTTAGAAACCTTCGTCTAATTTCTAATCTAAATTTCCTAGTGGCCAGTTTATATCCATTTGTTCTTGTGTCCACATTGATACTGAGTTTAAATAATTCCTCTCCCTCTCTGGTATTTATCCCTCTGATATATTTATAGAGAGCAATCATATCTCCCCTCAACCTTCTTTTAGTTAGGCTAAACAAGCCAAGCTCCCTGAGTCTCCTTTCATAAGACAAGTTTTCCATTCCTCGGATCATCCTAGTAGCCCTTCTCTGTACCTGTTCCAGTTTGAATTCATCCTTCTTAAACATGGGAGACCAGAACTGCACACAGTATTCCAGGTGAGGTCTCACCAGTGCCTTATATAATGGTACTAAAACCTCCTTATCCCTACTGGAAATACCTCTCCTGATGCATCCCAAGACGACATTAGCTTTTTTCACAGCCATATCACATTGGCAGCTCATAGTCATCCTATGATCAACCAATACTCCAAGGTCCTTTTCCTCCTCCGTTACTTCTAGTTGATGCGTCCCTAGCTTATAACTAAAATTCTTGTTATTAATCCCTAAATGCATGACCTTACACTTCTCACTATTAAATTTCATCCTATTCCTATTACTCCAGTTTACAAGGTCATCCAGATCCTCCTGTAGGGTATCCCTGTCCTTCTCTAAATTAGCAATACCTCCCAGCTTTGTATCATCTGCAAACTTTATTAGCACACTCCCACTTTTTGTGCCAAAGTCAGTAATAAAAAGATTAAATAAGATTGGTCCCAAAACTGATCCTTGAGGAACTCCACTGGTAATCTCCCTCCAACTTGACAGTTCACCTTTCAGTAGGACCCGTTGTAGTCTCCCCTTTAACCAATTCCCTATCCACCTTTCAATTTTCCTATTGATGCCCATCTTATCCAATTTAACTAATAATTCCCCATGTGGCACAGTATCAAACGCCTTACTAAAATCTAACTAAATTAGATCCACTGCGTTTCCTTTATCTAAAAAATCTGTTACTCTCTCAAAGAAGGAGATCAGGTTGGTTTGGCACGATCTACCTTTTGTAAAACCATGTTGTATTTTGTCCCATTTACCATTGACTTCAATGTCCTTAACTACCTTCTCCTTCAAAATTTTTTCCAAGACCTTGCATACTACAGATGTCAAACTAACAGGCCTATAATTACTTGGATCACTTTTTTTCCCTTTCTTAAAAATAGGAACTATGTTAGCAATTCTCCAATCATACGGTACAACCCCTGAGTTTACAGATTCATTAAAAATTCTTGCTAATGGGCTTGCAATTTCTTGTGCCAATTCTTTTAATATTCTTGGATGAAGATTATCTGGGCCCCCCGATTTAGTCCCATTAAGCTGTTTGAGTTTCGCTTCTACCTCAGATATGGTGATGTCTACCTCCATATCCTCATTCCCATTTATCATGCTACCATTATCCCTAAGATCCTCTTTAGTCTTATTAAAGACTGAGGCAAAGTATTTGTTTAGATATTGGGCCATGCCTAGATTATCCTTGACCTCCACTCCATCCTCAGTTTTTAGCGGTCCCACTTCTTCTTTCTTTGTTTTCTTCCTATTTATATGACTATAGAAACTTTTACTATTGGTTTTAATTCCCTTTGCAAGGTCCAACTCTACTTGACTTTTAGCCTGTCTCACTTTATCCCTACATATTCTGACCTCAATAAGGTAGCTTTCCTTACTGATCCCTCCCTTCTTCCACTCCCTATATGCTTTCTGCTTTTTCTTAATTACCTCTCTAAGATGCTTGCTCATCCAGCTTGGTCTACAACTCTTGCCTATGAATTTTTTCCCCTTTCTTGGGATGCAGGCTTCCGATAGCTTCTGCAGCTTTAATTTAAAATAATCCCAGGCCTCCTCTACCTTTAAACCCATAAATTCTTCAGTCCAATCCACTTCCCTAACTAATTTCCTTAATTTTTGAAAGTCAGCCCTTTTGAAATCAAAAACCCTAGTTGCAGATTTATTTTTGTTAATCCTTCCATTCAGTTTGAAATGAATTAGCTCATGATCACTTGAGCCAAGATTATCCCCTACAACCATTTCCTCTATGAGGTCCTCATTACTCACCAAGACCAAATCTAAAATGGCATCCCCTCTAGTCGGTTCAGCAACTACTTGCTGAAGGAATCCATCAGATATCGCATCTAGGAAAATCTGAGCCCTATTATTATTACTAGCACTCGTCCTCCAGTCTATATCTGGGAAGTTAAAGTCTCCCATGATCACACAGTTTCCATTAGTATTTACTTTATTAAAAACATTAAAAAGGGCTCTATCCATATCCAAATTAGATCCCGGCGGTCTATAGCACACCCCAAGCACTACCCCAGGGGAGGCTCTAATAGTTTTCTTCCCCAATTTAATTGTTGCCCAGACAGACTCAGTCATATCCATTTCATCGCTTCTTATTTCTTTACATTCTATCTCATCATTGATATACAATGCTACTCCACCACCTTTACCTTTATTTCGGTCTTTCCTAAACAGCACATACCCTTCAATACCTGTAGCCCAGTCATGACTACTATTCCACCAGGTCTCTGTTATACCTATAATATCTGGTTTCACTTCCTGCACCTGTAACTCTAGTTCCTCCATTTTGTTACCTAGGCTCCTTGCATTAGTGTACAAACATCTTAATTTTTGCTGTTTGGCCTCACTCACATTCTGTACCCTATTAGGCACAGTTATTTTACTACCAGTATAACCTATTAGACTTGTATCTACACTGCCCTTCCTCCTACCTACAGCTGTATCCACTCTTACTTCATTTTCTTTCCACTCTATGCTAAATTCTGGCGTGGAGACTACCTGGACATCTCCCAACCATCTCCCCCAAATTCCTAGTTTAAAGCTCTCTTAATCAGTTGTGCCAGCCTCCATCCTAGAAGTCTATTTCCTTCCCTACTCAGATGAAGTCCATCCCGAGAGAACTGTCCTCTATCCATGAATGCCTCCCAATGGCCATACATCCCAAAGCCCTCCTTATAGCACCACTGCCTAAGCCATCTATTGATAGTCATAATCTTGTCACACCTTTGTTGCCCTTCTCTAGGAACAGGCAGAATCCCACTAAAGATCACCTGAGCCTCAATTTCCTTAAGCGTCCTCCCCAGCCTAGCATAGTCTCCCTTAATACTTTCCAGCGAGAATCTAGCCGTATCATTTGTTCCCACATGAAGGATAATTAGGGGATTCTTTCCCGCTCCCTTTAGAATCCTTTTCAACCTCAGGTCTACATCCCGTATCTTAGCACCTGGAAGACAGCACACCCTCCTATTTTCTGGATCAGCTCTGGTTACAGGCCTATCTATTCTTCTCAGTAAAGAGTCCCCAATCACTCACATACAACATACATACAACAGGGACAAGAAAATTGAGTCCATTTTAACAGTGGACTCCACTGTTAAATGATGATCCACAGGGTCACAGTACAAAATCATTACATCAGGATCCCTTTTTGGCTAGTGAAATTTGTAAACTACCTCATGATATGTTGGCATATCAAGAGACAGGTAAATGTTATATCTTAATTATGCACAGTATGTATATGCTAAGCATAAATGGGATAATGGCGGAAAGCTTCTCTTGGTATTGCATGTTGCATTTCAGATATTATTTGTGTTGAGATTTCAACATTCTTAGCAGGACACTTTATAAAAAATGAATGTACTTAAATTGATCATTTGTATTCCTTGAAAGATTGAAATAAATTACAGTTTTCCAATTTCTATTGCTTTTTAAATAGCCTTTAATTTTGTTAACTGTTTTAAATAATTAGCCATCAATATGTTGATTATGATGCAGTAAATGTAATTCTGACCAACAGACAATGGTACGCATGAAGAGCAGGAGGCATTCAACTTTGCTATAATAGAGTTAATTATTTTCTTTTTCTTTTTTGAGGGGGTGGGAGGGAAAGCAGGCGCAAGGAAGCAAAAATTCCATCAACAATGCTAGCCCAATTTAACAACCCTCTGTTACCAATAGTTTAAGGCAGAAAAATTCCTAAGAGTACCATACAGAATACAGGGAGGCTTCAGAATGGCATGAACAATCAAGCAAACATAAGGATTAGCCTCCACTGAGGGATCTCATTGCTGTATTACACGGTTATGCACTGCTCTGAAGAACACCTTCCACCAAAACTGTAGCAGACAAAGAAGACTGAATAACCATGTTTGATTCATTGTTTTACATTATTTGAACAATCTACAAAGTGATTACATATTTGATTTTATAGAAAATATTTGAATTGAATGGATTTTCAATACCACAAAAATAAATCCCCCCCCCCAGTATTTTCATATTCATGTCACACCATAAATAACAATTAACTTGCTCATTATCTACCATTTGCATTTTCTATATTTAAATCTGTGCACAGTAGCCAGTTGACTTAGCTAAAGATTTTTATTTGAAAAAGATATGAACAATCTAATTTATTTCTATAGCAGGCTCACAAGGTTAAAAGCTGCAGTATTTTTATTAATTTTCAGATTTTTTTTTTGTAATATACTCGTTTATTTTCTATATGCAAGATTGCCAGATGTATTCCTAGGACCTTCTTGGAGCAAAAAAAAACAACCAGGATTTCAGAGGTTCTTCTGGCATATACATTTAAATCCAACATAAAAGATCCACAATTCATTGACAATAGGGGAAAACTTTACATTCCACAGGAAACAGCCACTGGAGAAATACTTTGCTAACTGTATACCTTTCATAAATTCCCCTGGTTGCTAAATCAGAAGTCCTAACTTTTCACTGTAGCCTGAAAAAAAATTCCATATAGGCTATTTGTACATATAATGTGAATTGCTTGGGAAATTTGCATGATAAAAAATAGAGATTGAAGTTTTAGATAGTAAACTCTAGTGAGGGACTTTTTTCCAGAAGTAAGCTAGACTTCTCAACACTTTACCAGAAAGCTTGATTTGTTTTACTAGAACGTGTGTTCATAAACAAAGTAACTTAGTTACTTTGCTTCTTAATTAGTGTTTGTATTATTTGCATCTATAGGCCATAACAAAGATCAGGAGCCAATTGTGCTAAGCATCTTATGTATAAACAGTGAAACACACACATGCATGTTCCTAAGAGCTGATTGTCTAAATAGGCCATATAACCAAAAGGTTGGAAGGAACAAGAAACTGAAGTGACCTGTCAAAATTACACACAAAGTCAGTGGAAGAGCTGGGAATAAAATCTAGGCCTCCTGACTTCCAGTCCAATGCCTTATCCTATCCATAACACCACATTGCCTCTCAATTACTTGTTTGAAACCCACTTTAGGGACACAAACAGGGTTCCAATTTCCTTTTAACCTAGGTTGCATTTATGTTCATGCTCCCATTAAGGCAATGGATGTTATACCACTTCCCAAAACTGGAATTTTGCCACAGGCCTCAAAAGTAGGCACACTGCAACCACTGCACATTTAGTTGATACCTATCAATGCAAGAACACATTTTACATTTTAATATACACAAAAATTTAAGTAACGCTATAGTATACGCCTCCCCATGGGTAATCTTGCCCTGCCACATCCAACATATACCATTTCATACATTCACACAGTTCATTTCAATGAATTCATCATTTCCTCTACTTACCACAATCACCACCTGCAGTACAAACCTGATGTTATAATAGCCCGAACCATTTCTGAATTACAGCTCAGCTCAGTCAACTCAGAGCTGTAGGTCTCCATTTACCCAGATTATGATAGCCGGGACCTTTATTAAAATGTAGACAGCTTGCTGACACATTGATAAGCATTACCTTAGAAGTCATGCAAATAAACTATAATGCTGAATCAAGTCAGTAGCATCCAGATAAGAAGAGTGAACAACTTTCAGGGCTGCCCTAGTTGCAATACAATCTGAAACTAGATTGTCTCACACACTAAAAATCAAAAGCTATGTCCTCAGAAACAGCAGGACGGACACTAAACTCTCAGTATCTCATATCAATCATTACCATGTGCTCTGTCTCAAGACTGGATTGGTAGGTGACATTTTTTCAAGTCCACTTGGAGCTTTTTTTCTTTTCTATATTCAGGCAGAACCTCCCCACTGAGGTCAATATGAGTTCCCACATGTGGAATGTTGGCTGAAAGGGAGAGAAATCCCCATTGAGTAGGTTTTGAAAGATCAAGTTTGATATGTATTTCCAAGTACTGATCCCTTTTTTCAGACCTGTAATTCCATACTCATTTGAAAGATTTAATACACAACCTTACCTAGAGGTGTATCCAAAAGCTTCACTACTGTAACAGAGGCTGCTTTTGAGAATTCCTCTAAACTTTCTACTTTAATTCACAGCAGCAAAAGTAAATGGTGTATTTTCTCCACAGGAAAAAAGGCAAATGTGTTGACATCAGCACCTTCATAATACCAATTATAAAAAGCAAGAACATCAGTAGAAAAGTCAGCCGCCATCCAACGTGGTGGTCACTATGACACAGGGTCACATGGTCACAGGGTCTAATAACATCAGCCACACTATCAGAGGCTCGTTCACCTGCACATCCACCAATGTGATATATGCCATCATGTGCCAGCAATGCCCCTCTGCCATGTACATTGGTCAAACTGGACAGTCTCTACGTAAAAGAATAAATGGACACAAATCAGATGTCAAGAATTATAACATTCATAAACCAGTCGGAGAACACTTCAATCTCTCTGGTACGCAATCACAGACATGAAGGTCGCTATCTTAAAACAAAAAAACTTCAAATCCAGACTCCAGCGAGAAACTGCTGAATTGGAATTCATTTGCAAATTGGATACTATTAATTTAGGCTTAAATAGAGACTTGGAGTGGCTAAGTCATTATGCAGGGTAGCCTGTTTCCTCTTGTTTTTTCCTACCCCCCCCCAGATGTTCTGGTTTAACTTGGATTTAAACTTGAAGAGTGGTCAGTTTGGATGAGCTATTACCAGCAGGAGAGTGAGTTTGTGTGTGTATGGGGGTGGGGGGGATGTGAGAAAACCTGGATTTGTGCAGGAAATAGCCCAACTTGATTGTCATGCACATTGTGTAAAGAGTTGTCACTTTGGATGGGCTATCACCAGCAGGAGAGTGAATTTGTGTGGGGGGGGTGGAGGGTGAGAAAACCTGGATTTGTGCTGGAAATGGCCCACCTGATGATCACTTTAGATAAGCTATTACCAGCAGGACAGTGGGGTGGGAGGAGGTATTGGTTCATATTCTCTCTGTATATATAAAGTCTGCTGCAGTTTCCACGATATGCATCTGATGAAGTGAGCTGTAGCTCACGAAAGCTTATGCTCTAATAAATTGGTTAGTCTCTAAGGTGCCACAAGTACTCCTTTTCTTTATGACAACTAAGTAATTTCTTTTTATCTACCCTTATGATAAAGTTCTATAGAATTCAGCAGGGATAAGGTCAGCTGTGTTCAATGTAAATTACTCTAAAAGTCAATAGAAAATGATATTATTGTCGTATAATAATAATTATTATTATTATTGTCGTTTAAAAATTCTACAGACATTATGTGTCATTTGCTACACAACTCCGAAGGTATTTTCCATAAGGGTGGGTATTAACACATCCTTTCCCCTGGTATCTGAGTGTATAGCACTAATAATTATGAGGGGAAGGTGGGAACGGAGCTTCAAGCTGAGTATATATTTTGATAGCAAAATGGAATGTATCTGTACAAGATTTGAAATCACTGATTTAACTATCAAGAGCAGTATTGGTCAGAGAAGACTATCAAGGTAGAAAAAGCCTGAAAAAGTTTGTTTTGACAATGTTGTTTTCAATATTTTGTTCAAAACATTGGTCAATACAGGAAGAACTTCCTTACACACATTTCTACTAAAACAGAAATCTGACTTCTCATTTTCGGGGGTATGCAATATATTCAGGCTTCCTTGAAATGATTCCTGTGCCTTAGGGGAGAGAAGAGTTCCTCCATTTCTTTTTATCACTTATTAGGGAGAATCCTATTCATGGTTAGAGATATCAAAGTTTTTATACAGCTGTAACAGATAAATCTTTCTTTATAAACATAGTATATAATCTCCTGCTATCTCTAACTTTCAAATTCCACTGGAGAGTCAACAGACATGATGCTGATTTCTAAAAAAGTGTTGTCATTTGGGATTAGGACTGGCAATGGATGAAGGAAGAAGGGTGGAAGGAAGAATTTGCTTATAGCACTTGAAATATCAATTCTAAAGATTAATTCAACTAATATTGACAGACTCCAAAGGGCAACAAAAGGTAACAACATTTAATGCTGCTCAGGAAATAGCTTAATTGATTGTTGTATTTGGTGCCAAGCAACGTACTATGGTCTTGGGGAATTATTTTGCCCCAAGCAATATCTTTATTGCTATTACCCCTGCTGCCACTCAGTATTTTTAATTTCTCTTTTTAACACCTCTCTTGAATTTTCCCAAAGAACTATGCTGATGTCGTCTTGAAAATAAAAACCAAACAGACCCATTTTGCTCTGGTGGATTACCACTGACCTCATTCTAAGATGTTGAGTACAAACAGAAACATACTGTCATGTGCGTCATCCTTCCCAATGACATATCTAATTTAAACCTTGGAACCACAGAGCTGAAGTAAATACTAATTCATTTAGATGAATAATTTGTCTTCTGGGGCAATATTACTAGATTAACTGCTTGGCCCTGGATGCAAAAGGTCTTTTCTGTAAACACAACATTTAAAACCACCCAGATGACCTCTAACAGTATTTTACCCCATGCTGCAAGAGACCTGGGCCAGGGAGGGGTATTTGAAGGTTTACTCCCTTGTTGGCAGTGCAGGAAATTCACATAGCACAACAGAAATATTATGTGGAAAGTGGAAGGGGAAAAAACTGCAAAAATATTCCTCTCCTTTGTCCCAGCAGAGCAGTACAGCTGCCATTCTATTAAGAGAAAGGTTCAAATTATTAGTTTGGAAGGGTGGAGGATAGGGAATGGTGAATAACCATGTTTGTTTAATTGTTTTACATTATTTGAACAATCTACAAAGTGATTACATATTTGATTTTATAGAAAATATTTGAATGGATTTTCAATACCACAAAAATAAATCCCCTCCCAGGGAAGCAAAGCAGCTGAGTTAAGAGGCAGGCAAAGATCCTGTTCATCTGAGAAGATATGTTTATCATGCGTACAAATTAGTTCCAGCAGAACCAGTTCGCAGGCTTTGAGGATGGTAATTCTTAGTGCAGCCTGTGACCATCCTTCCTTTCCAACCACACAGGAAACAAGTTGATGCAAGATTCTCCTTGATGCTGTCATCATGATCAGCATAATGCCACACAAAAGGTTCTCTACATGAGATTTCCTGATAGAATACCACAAGAATGTTCTCTCACAATGGAAGCTAATTTGTTTAGCCACATAACCAAAACGTATATTTTACACTTTTTTATTTTTCAACATAGATTCATAGATACTAAGGTCAGAAGGGACCATTATGATAATCTAGTCTGACCTCCTGCACAACGCAGGCCAGAGAATCTCACCCACCCACTCCTGCATTTTTCTTGCAATTCACAAACCACTTTGAAAGTCTAAATCTGGCATACCAATCATGCAAAAAGCATCAAAATTAACATCCATGAGCATAATTACACAGGAATAAAGCTGTCCATACCAGCTATTTCCTGAGGGTGGATGTCCTTCCATTTGTCTCCAGCAAATAGCCCTTTAGGCAATTTATTGTACTGCAGCACCATTACCACACAACAAAGATGCAGGCTGGTAGTCAGCTCAAAAATAATTTCCGTGAGTCACTGCAAACTGTTTGCATATTTGCCACAATTTATTTTCTAAAATCCAGAAAAAGAGAAAAAGAATGAAAGGGCTCGAGAATAACACCACGTCTATATGCACAGTGAGATTTTGAGTATTTGAATGGCAGATCTGTGCAAAAAACCAAAAACCCAGGGCGTTGTAGGAATTGGTGGTGACACACTGGGGTCTTCTTCCACTGTTATTCTGATATGCAAGAAACTGAGATTCTGATAATTTATGAACATATGAGATAGTACAGCACATTTTGGAGGAGTAGCAGCATTTACTTCAGAAACCTTTAAATATCTGAAATGCATTTAACAGGAATGTCCAATTATACCAGTCATGTATAGTAAGAAGCTCTCGAAAGTCCAGCCTAGCCTTCTAGCATCTTCCTAAGGCAGGTATGGTACATCTTTTAGTTTCCAGGAACACAAATAAGAATAACAACCAGCAAATACTTGGCTTTACATCATTTTATCAAAAATAACTTCTATTTGAAGAAATTACAATCATTGCACTTGCCCCTGCAGAAGGGGCTGCTGCTAAAACACTGCAGTTAGAAATCAACTTGGCTCATGGGATTAGTGATGAGAAATGGCCTTTCATCCCTAGGTCATGATTTGAAACCCAGGCCTGGTTTATAGTGGTCACAAGTTAGCTCTGTTTGGTAACTCATGAACTCATTCACTTACTCAAAGTAAGTACTCACATATCAAAACTGGTACAAATTAGCATCCTGGACAGATATCTCCAAAAATGCACACTGGAACAGAATTGACAAGTAACTTAAACTAGCCTTTTAGCTCACTATTATGATGGGGCATATTAGAGAGTAGAGTGAGGTGGAGTGGCCTCCCACAGACCCTCTCACTGAGCCCTGGTGGGCGGAGCCAGGCCAGGCTCACCCCTCCCGCCGGAAGTCAGTGGCCGGGACAGGAAGTATAGAAAGTGGGTCTGGGAGCTCAGATTAGCACCTCTGGCCGGGCTGTTGACTGTCCGGTTGATGGCACCGCCATACGGCGCAGCGGGGCTGGCAAGGTCCCTGCTAGCTGCATGCCGGGAAGCAGCCGGCATGTCTGGCTCCTAGCCTTAGGTGGTGCCCAGGAGAGTCCATGTGCTGCCCCGGCCCCCATCCGCAGGTGCAGCTCCTATTGGCTGGGTCAGGGCAGGGGAGGAACAAGTGCAAGCACGACTCACGAGCTCTCAGTAGGCAGCTGTTGAGGGGTCACGTGGCACGTGCCTCTCCCGCTGCTGCCTGGCCTCTTCTCCTCACGCGGCTGGGCTCGAGCTGCGGCGCATGCCCTGCGGTGATCCACAGTCCGTCTGTCACTCCATCGCCAGCAGCCAGGAGTTTGAGGTATGTGTACCCCTGTCTCCGAGTGCTGGGAATGGAGCTGCACCCCCATCCCCCCGTCACTTCATCCCTTCCTGTCCCAACCTCCCCACACCCCCATCCCCCGACATGGCATCCCTCCTCATCCCAACCCCGCCCTGCTTCCCCATCCCCCTCACTGCATCCATTCCCCATGCCATCCTGTCCTGCCCCCAACACCTACCCATCCCAGCCCTGTATTCCTTACAGTGCTCTCCCACCCATCCTCTCCACCTCCCAGGGCTGCCACCCCATGTCCCTCACCTGCCACAGCCCTGCAACCCCATTTATCTCCATATACTGCTGCACTCCCATTATGTCCCTATATACCCTGTGTCCCCACATCCTCATGCACCTGTAGCCTTCTGCCCTCCTCTGCATCTCCATCCACCCCATATACACCCACCCCCCCTCTCTCCCTGACTGTGTTTGTTGCTAAGCCCCTGAACATAGGCCAGAGTTATAGACTCTTTTTCCCCACCCTGACCAAAGGCCTGGGCACCCTAACTGTACTTGTTGCTCAGCCCTGACCACAGGGCTAGAGACTTGAGCTGTGGACTGTCACCCTGCTACTTCCCAACTGTAGGTGACGAACAGAGACGTAGTGAGGTGGAGTGGCCTCCCACGGATCTGGAGAGGGAGAAGCCTCCACCGCTAAACCACTAGAGAAAGCTATGGAGGGGATCCTTGCATTCCACTGCATTTTAAAGACTACCTGGTCTTCCATGTCTCAGAGCTGTCAGTCCAGCATCTTTCACAAACACAATATTCACTATTTTTTAGTTCAAAGGGCAGCAGATTTAACAGAAGAATCATTTCAAAGGATAAAATTAACTCCCACGTTCCTATTCTGCCAAAATCTATTAACGGAGACTGATAGTTATACTTATTCTGTTCTTTCCCTTAATGACCGCGATTAAGTTTTACAGGCACTGAGTTCACTACTGATTCTAACCCTGTTTCTATGAATCTTGGTTAGATTTTTACAAATTACACAACTTACTGTTCTCCCAGATGATTTTCATCTGCCATCAAAATTAGCGAATGCGAAAGTTTCAGAATGAGAAGTCAGATATATATCAATTCACTAAAACTTTGCTTATAAGTTTGGGATTTTTTTTGCAAACTAAGTAATACCCATGTAGAAACAAACAAATGCTTTCTGACTGCACTGAAATCTACTGGCAATTTGCACAGCTGGTCAGCTACAAGTTTTTGTGCTGCAGAGTTCAACAAAAGCCACTCATGATTTCAACAGATGTGCTGATTTCTTTATAAGCCAATGGAAACAATGCTTCCCCAACCTCAGATTCCCAGAAATAGAAGCCAGAAGAGTCAGAATCCAAGAACTCTGCTGTGAGGGTTTAACTAGCAACATTACAACTTGAACTGGTGCTAACAGATGCTAAGATCCAAGATCCTAAGACAAATGTATAAGCATGATGAGCCAATATGCCCACCCACAATTACTGACTGGCAAAATTTATAACTCCTTTTAGTCATAAGAACGCTATATGAGCTTTTCCTTCATAACAGGAAGCTGAGTCACAGTATTTTCCCCCAGGTTTCCTTGGCACTGTAAGACACGAGCAATGACGACTGGTAAAAAGAGCACACTTAAGAACTGGTGAGCATGCATGACCATACTCTGAAAATATCTGTCCACTTGTCTAGTTGGTGAGTGGTGATGGTCCTGCTGGAGTCTTCTTTGCTCCTGCACTCTCAGATAGAAGCAGTGAACAAAGAAGCCTCATGCACCAACAGCTGGCTCAGAGACTGCAGCCTTTTCTGTCATAGAGAACCCAGTCATGATGATGCATACCTGTCACTTCCAAATGACATTATTGTAGGACAGTGCATTTGGTGCTGGACCTGAAAGAACCGCGAAGTTACAGATTGTAGCAGCCCAACTGCTAAGCAGCACCAAAACAAATATCATTCTATGTGAATCATGCAAAACATATCTGCCCAGATATGAGTCAAATCAAAAATCCTCATATACAAATCGCTCAAGGAACTGAGACTTAACTATTTCAGTAGTCAACTTTTTGTCTGTGACTTGGTATGCCAGCTGTAATCAGCAAGGATACCATAGCTGTCACAAGGGATACACACTTTGTAGGAGAAAGCAATGCACAGTTGAAGGCCTGCAGCTACAGTACCGTTTACTCCAGAGATCAAGCTCAGCTTGGGTTTTGTAACACTCTTTCACCTCTTCAGGGAGGCCTTTGCCAAATGGCTGTCCAAGGTTCCACAGTTCTACTTGGAGACTGATCCTTGAGGGTGGACACAATGAAGCGACTGAGTGAAGAACTATGCTCCCATCAAGGTCACGCATCCCACATGAAACTACTCAGATACTAGAGTTGCTTTAAAGGTACATATGTTAATATTCATGTTATGTTTTCTGACATTGATATGGCTTGGTATGGAACCATGCCACAGTACATCTGTGAATCACACAGGAGGACTAGCAGCATCTCAGATCTTGGAGTCTTATCTGTGGTTCATGTTCATTTTTAACAAACTTATTTTTAATAGTAGAGTCCTTCCTAGGAGTCCCTCTTTTCCACCCGCAGTTCTGCAACCTCCACCCATCATGGCAGTTCAACCTACCTTCCTGCTGAATTCTAGAAATAAATCCCTTTGGAGCTAACCACTGCCACATGGTGCTGTCACCAGGAGCTGAGTGCATTATGCTCCCATTGCTGCCAGCTCAACAAAAGATATGGGATTTGGTATCAAATTCAAGCAAAATCCCTAGCCACACAACCAACAGAGGTTCCACAATTTTTTAAAAATAAAATTTTGTCTTTACATAAGAAAAGAGGTTTGTGACATAGTCTGCATATGTTTAGGGGGGAAAGCATAGGATTAATGTGCGTGACAATTTGTTTTACATAATTGTGGTAGCAATTACACTGCCACACACAGGCAGCTATTAGGTAAAATGGCTTTGCCCCTTCTCCCAAGAAGTTTTTCGCTAAAATAAATGGAGGATGCTGTGACGCTAGCAGAACAGGTGCCAGCTCATGCCAAATCCACAGGCCAATTTGCTTGTGTATTAGTATAGATCAAAGTGACTGTTAAATGTATATGAGTGTATTTGGTGTTTGAACGTCATAAAAACAAGTGGGTTGTTATTTGAATTATTTCCACATGTGTATCCCATTATAATGAAGTAGCAAACATTTACATTGTTTCTACCACATAACTAAATAATCTATCAGATGAGAAAGAAGCTGTGTGGAATGCAAATGAAGAACTTTAACAGAGAAGAGTTGATTTCAGAAAAGAGCTAATTTCAAAGCAAGATGATCACAGGTCAAAGACTCAAAATGCATTCCTCACTATCCATCATCAAAGGAAGAGCCCACGTGGGTAGTGACACTGTCAGATTGTTTTCTGTGAGAAGAAGCTATAAATATGGATTCAAGGAAAGGGCTCTGAACAATGTGAGGACTCTTACAGGGAAATGTACCAGATGCAAAGTAGAGATCTGCAGAAACAATCTTGGTACCCTGAAAAGTTTTTTGGGAAACTAGCAGTTTATTACTTCACTGCCACCATTTGGAATTATAAACTGTGACTCACCTTTGCATATATTTTACCTGCTTTAATCTCTCAATAACTCTCATTTCCTTTTCTTAGCTAATAAACCTTTAATTAGTTTACTACAGAATTGGCTACCAGTGTTGTCTGGGGTGTAAGATCTAGGGTGCCCATTTTCTGGGGCAAGTGACTGGTCTCTTGGGACTGGAAGCAACCTAAATGTGATGTGATTTTTGGTGTAAGGAACCATTTTATCACAAAGTCCAGTTTGTTTAGGTGGCAACATAGACTGGAGAGTATAAGGGGACTGTCTGTGACTCCATGGTAAGACTGGTTTACTGATCCAGGACTTCACATTTGTTACTCGTTTGATGAAATCTAATAATAGAACACACCACCAGTTAGGGGTGTCTGCCCTGTTTTCTGACGGTCTGCCCTGAGGTAGGCAACTCACAGTCGTGAGCCACTCCAGACAGTGTGACAGATGCTTCTGTCATGTATTAACTGTGGCATATTAGTTGTCTCATCACATGCAGAGAATTTGGGATGCTTCAGGCTATTAGTGTATCACTGGAGTGACCTGAAAGCTTTAAGCAGAAGTAATTTATACTGAAAGCAAGTAAACAAGCCCCCATAAATAAGCACCACAGATTTTTTTTTTTTTGGTTAACCTTGTTACTTTATCTTTTCAGTTATTTAGTATGAAGCTGAATATAAAAACTGCCTAATGAAGTGCTTTCCAACAAATAGTCATCAAATTATATCTAAAAAGAGGCACTGTTAGTAACATTTCCCATGTTGAGATGGGTAATCATGGCTTACAGTTAGAAAACTACCTTAATTAGCATATCAATTTAGTACTCTAAATCGAAGGCTTGCTAATTGGTTTTAGGTAGCCAGCCAATAAATGTGTACAATAGAGAAACAGAATGACACCACCCCTCTGGAGAACTTGTTCCAATGAGTTTGGTATTGTTGAGTTACAAATGAGAGATCAATGTCTTTCCATTGGAAAATGACATGAAGATATGTAAATCTTCTTGTAAGTAAAGCAGCCAAAATAAGATACAAAAGGGCAATTTAAGAAAACACTGGTGTAGATTCTGTAACTGAAAGCTAAAATTAGTTTTCAAAAGCAAAGAAATTAAATATAAACATCCTAAACAGTAATCTGGGCCACAATACACACTCCTTAGCCATTTAGGTGCTAAACCATTGCCTAACATTTTCATTGAGTGGCCTGATTGACTCACTAAACTCTAGTCCTAGGCTAAAGCTGCTAGCGAGAAGGAATTCAAAACTGGAAACAAGCTGCATGACTGGCTGACCTGCTTAGTTTTTCCTCTTTATTGTTTGATAAAATAGCATGATGAATCTGCTGAGCAATAATAGGTCAGCAGAGAGCAACGTGATAAATCTGCTGCTGTTACTCCGCTGTTTCCAGACTGGAGTGTGATAGGTCAGCCAAGACAGGAAGCTTTAGTGGCATTTGAGAG
This sequence comes from Lepidochelys kempii, assembly GCF_965140285.1. Classification (NCBI taxonomy): domain Eukaryota; kingdom Metazoa; phylum Chordata; order Testudines; family Cheloniidae; genus Lepidochelys; species Lepidochelys kempii. The sequence continues at coordinate 30,429,193 of NC_136387.1, forward strand.
GATCGTATGAGACATGGAGCAATAGTGGTGAAAACAGCTTTTCTTGATGGCTGCTGAACATGACCTGTGTATGGTTGGGTCTACCTTGGTTGGTTTAAGCATAAATTAAACATCTTGTATATAAGAATATGCAAATAGAGTAAATAAACTAAATTACACCATAATCCACTCCATGATATTAATTTCTGTCTATCAATGAAAGTTGACCTGCTACAAAAGGCCCATAATCAACAACCACTTGATTAAGGGGCACAGTTGTTTGACTTTCTTAGCAGTTGGTAAAGTTTCTCTTTTAATACTTGGCTCTATAGTGTTGATAGTAGCTGTCATTTCTATGAAGCCTGCTAGTTAGTTCTCCACTGATACATCCAGTCAACACAAGTACTTTATTTGCAGATTTTACATAACTCTAATTTCCATTCACCTTATGTCTGTTCAACATCAGTTCTACTGTTTTTGCTCTTTAAAGACTGTCAAGAGGAATCTTGGTATCCTAGGTCTAGCTAATTAGAACTGATTACAAAGATGCCACTGTTCTCTCCCTTTTTACTGATGTGAAAGATGCTATATTTTAAGCAAGTGATTCTTCACAGATTTAGGAACCCAACCATCATATTACCTCAGCAAAATTAGCCACTTCAGTCTCAGCTGAGATGATTTGGACATAGTGTTTATTTTCAACACCATGTAATAACAAGTAACGCATCAAATAATAGCCCTTTTTCCTCTCTTAAGTATCAGTGTATTTTAAATGCATATATTTCTGAAAATTACCAGATGAGAGGTTAGAGGACCAAAATCCTACAATGGGTTCTGAGTGAGCAGACCCTTGTGCCCATGCAGATACACCTGCACTGAAGTCCCAAGTCCATTATTTTAGTTTAGTTCATGTTTGAACACTGCATAGAACTCTATGATTTTATTTTTCATTTTGGCAGCCTTCCTAGAGTTTGTGTAAAACATTTGGAAAATTAGGGATTCTGAATGTCAGCTTTGCATATAAGACCGAAGAGAAAAGGTTTACATGCTTTGCTTGTTCTGCAAGAATGAATGTACACATTGTAAACAGAGATGGAGTGTGTACAGCATTATAGTATTTAGTCTTTATACTTTATCACCTCAAAAGTACATTCATATGCCATTATTTAGAATGCGGTCAAATTTACTGCAGAATACTTCTGCCAGATTATTTTCTAATCAGCATCCACAACTCCTCAATCTTGGTCCAAAGAGCCTAAATTTGTTGATCCAGGCCAGGCACAGCATTTTCCAAGCAGTCTGTATGTATCTACGTTTCGGGGACAGGAATGAGTTGATGCATAAGTGGGAGGAGAGTTATTGAGCATTGAGTTTTTTGGCATTTGGCCATTTCTACCACAGGAACTGAAGGAGAGCCACCCATGTTGAGAGACTAAAGTGCAAAAAAAACCCTCCAAAAACAAAAAACACCCTAAGTCAGCCTACTTAGCCTGCAGTCTGATAGCACGGCTAGTTGTCCAGCACACTAGTTAGGGGCTCTAATGTTTCTAACTGAGAAACTTCTGCTTAAACTGAGGATAAGAAGAAAGCAACCTCTCTTATCTTACAACATACAGATATGACCTGGCACTAGATGCCATCATACTAGAGTGTTTTGAAAATGTGAATATATCTACGCTATCCTTTTTAACATATGGGAAAACCAAGAGACAGAGTAACATGCCCAAAGCTACAGAGCGAGTTAATGATAAATTAGGATTACAAATCAGGAATACTTGGACCCCAATATCAAACTCCAACCCAAAAAACATGCTGCCTCTCTGAAAACAAGTGTGAATATTTTATTGTATTCAAAAATAACAAACCTACAAAAAAGTCCTGTTTTTCAGTTGTAATGGAAGTATGCTGCTGACTTCCATCAACAAAGTACTGTCTAGCATCATTTATTGGTGTGGATATTTCTTTTGGAAATGAACAGTCCTTTGCCACAAATGGCCATCAGTGTTTACACAACTGGATGACCCAATCAGTAGAGAACCTAACAATAGACAGCCCTTACATGACACATGGCCCTGAAATCACAAGCAAGGTCTCAAAGTACCACCCTCTCCCCCGATTCCCTCTACCGCTACCGTTTAGGAAACCAAGACATCTGCACAAAGTAGTTTTAAATAACTAACTTCACACAAGTCAGAGACTAGAATCCCGGATGGAGAATCAATTACTTATTTATTTTCTACTAACAGGTGCAGAAAATATGAATAATTCATAATTAAATAAAAGAAACCGAGCCCTCTGCCTGCACTGGGGAAGAGCAGTGAACAGAGAGTCACAATTAGACTCTGCAGTTAAGGCCACTTCATTTCCAGACATAATGTTGCTAAATATGCTATTTACCACTAGAGCAAAAAAAAAGCAAGCAATAAAATGGCTCCAGCTTGATAAACGGAATAGATGTCATCCAGAAATCTCCAATATGTGTCTCTGACGTAACGTATGTCTTTTCAAACTAGAAGTGCTCCCTAGACATCAGCAAACATTTATTGTAATTATTTACTATCTTCTGAACAGACCTGCTGTGAGCTATACACACTAAAACTACAATTATTGGATCTGGAAAATACCATAGCAACACCCCATTATGGCCCATACTATTTTGTCAATGTAATGCCCAGTAATTCAAGCTTATTGAACAGCTGACTTGTAAAGGCTGGGCTCCAGTGATACTGGAGCTTTAAGTCTATCCTCTGTCTAGTGAGAAAGAAATGAGGACATCAAGAGAATTTATGAACTGGTTGCTTGTTCTGAACACAACTTCTCCTGATGCTCATTAGCTAAAAGCCTCCGGATTAGGTCAGAAAGTCATGATTTCATTCTTAAAGTTTCATAAGTATGAAGGTGGAATTGGGAACTTAAGGGCTGTAGTTCTAGATATTGTCTCCTTTAAAGTCAGTTTTTGGTAATCCATAAATGTCCTCAGAAGTATCCTGGCTATAGTTAACCCATCAGGTACTGTATCAGCCATAGGCAAAAATCCAATCCACATTACACTTATGTGGACTCCTACTAAAAGAAGCTGACCCACTCGGCCAAATTCTGCCTTAAGTTGCACCTGTGAAGAATTTGGCACACTGAATCTGGAAGCTAACTCCAGTTTTCACACCTTTGCGTGATACTCTGTTTGTTGAATGGACAGCGTATCAGCTGTGTAAATCCAACTAATGCTGTTGGAAATTACTTATCTAAGAATAGTGAATGGATAACACACTTAGATCTTCACATCAGATACACAACGAAGTTCACCAGAAGGAAAAGAAATTCTGAAGATTAAAATGTATACATTAAATAAAAAGTCAGTTAAACAGTTGGCTTGACAGTTAAACAGTTGGCTTGAACTTACTTGTAAATTCATCAACGTAATTTTGCTGAAGTTTCTGGACCCCTAACAGATCACACATTTGTAATCACAATCATCAGGCTTTGTCACCATTTCTATTATCAACTCTTATTTTCAGGTGCTTATAAAGTAGCAGTGCATACCTTTTACAGGCTCAAGACTAGGAACACTCCAAAAAGAGTATTTCTGAGAGGTCTTCAGAAAATACTTACTATATAGTTAGGTCTAATTTTTATGTATGGACAAGGAATAGTAGAGAAAATGGAGGTTAATGAAGGTCAAAAAGAAATCCAAGCTTCTCAGTTTTTCCTTGACACATTAAAAAGTCTAATCACATATGCTCACTTGTTCAAGTCTTTTTATACCCTGCTATGCATTATGCCCTATTAGCTAGCATTAATGTGCTGCTTATCTCATCCCAGACTAGACACTTAATAGAGGAGATTTGTAATACAGCAGACAAACTCAATTTATAATCTTTGAGGAAACTGTTTCCATTTGCTAATAACTTTATACAGAGTAAGCAAACAATCCCATAATAAGGAAGCAGACATTTATTTTGGATGGGAGAATTTTCATAGTTAAACTTTTGTCTCTTTCCCTTTTGTAAGAGATTCACAGACCTGTTACAAATGGTATTTAATGTTTGCAAAGCGCTGAAGATTTTTTGATTTAAAAAGGTGTTAAATTCACACATCATAGTCAAACAGCTCCCAGTCAGCCACCTATCATCCTGGATTCCACAACATCATTTGTTGAAGGGCATTCTGAACAGCATTCAGAACACTGCGGAATTTTGATTGGAAGGTGAAGTCTGTTTTCCCCACACTGGAATAATCTATTATATATTTGGCAAGTTCTCATTTTACAATTTGTATGAAAGAAAAATCATTGTATTACTAAGCATTGTCAGCACTTTTAATGATAAATATCAACAAGATAAATACTAACACAGATCCGAATTACAACCAAAGCTGGAATAAATTAGTATAAGTGAATGAAGGCTGTAAAGTTCCCCTCATTGTTATAAAAGCATCATTTCATGGGTGGGATTGATGCCAGTTTAATTTCTCTCACCCTTACCACACAATAAAACAGAGGAACAGCATGGACTAGTGGACTGAGCACAGGCTCTAATCTCATTTTTGCAATTAACTGTGTGTCTTAGTCCAATATTCACCTTCCGTTTTCTTCCCCCTCTATAAAAAAAATGGAGATAGTGCTCTTCTCCCACCTTCACATCTATTCTGGGGGCTAATTAATGTTTGTATGGTGCTCTTTGAATGGAAAGCATAATGTAAGTACCAACTATTATTGCTACCACAGTGAAACCTCAATGGAATGCATTAGTTTACAGTTGGGTGATTTATAGTTGGAGCTGCTTGCTTGTTGCAGGGGGAGAGGGGAAGGGACAATATGCCTTGTAACTAACATATAATGTTGTTAATGACTGAAGCTCTAAGGCCTTGATTCAACAGGAGAGGAAACAGCACATATATTCTGAACAAAACCTATTTTCTTATACTGAGAGATGACTTTCACAGCCCAAAACGGATAATGTAGCCTGCTACAATGCAAATAAACTGAATTTATCAGATGTACTACATTCAAAACACACATTCATGGGCAACAGCAAAATAGGTTTCCCATTCAGAAAAACTAAGGCCTTATTAACCATAGATGTGAAAACAGTATTCTCAGACTGATGAGTTTATTAATTACTGTAACAAAAAGTTCATACCTGCTTTATTTCACCAATTATTGTGAAACTATCTACAAACTGGTCTAATGATTTTACTAAGAAATTGAAGCGTTCACCCCACAGACCAACTTCGTTGGCAAATTCCCTTTAGCCACAAATAGTTAGAGCCTGTTACAGGCTATATGATGTTATATTCAGTAACCTCTACTCATTAGTATCTGACAACTTTTCTGGATTAAAATTAGATCTGGTCTCTCTTTTCAAACACAAAGGAACTGGATTTACAGTATTAATTTTCCAACTGATGTGGTTTACCTGCATGTCTTCTCTTGGACAAGTACAATTTACAAGAGGAAACGACAAAATGTTGGTGCTTGATTACGTGCAATGCTTTACAACCCTTTGATTTTAAAAAGGTGCTATAAGTACTTAGTGAGGCATAAGTTTTGCCTGGACCAGCATAGTTCACAATTATAGAATCTCTCTGCTGCCAGGCTGCATTTTAAAATGTCAAGATCTCTGTATTTTAAGGGTATGTCTACACTGTAATAAGACACCAATGGCTGGCCCAGCTCAGCTAATTTAGGCTCACAGGGCTCAGGCTGTGGGGCTATAAAGTTGCAGTGTAGACGTTCAGGCTCAGGCTAGAACCTGAGTTTTGAGACCCTCCCCCTTCACGGGATCCCAGAGCCCAGGCTCCAGCCCGAGCCCAAGCCCAAATGTCTACATTGCAATTTATTAGCCCTGCAGGCTGAACCCTGCAAGCCCATCAGCTGACCCAGGCCAGCCAGAGGTGTTTGAGTGTAGTGTAGACATGCCCCAAGACTGTCGGTAATCTGTTCTCTTCATATATTCCAGACCTTCTCAATCTTATCTAATCTGATCCATCCATTTTTCAGAACCTCGCTGGCTTTGTGAACTGACAAAACCTAACTCTTCTGACCACAATCAATTGTGAATTCAGAAGGCTAACCAATCATTCAATCTCATTCAGGTTAGCTTTTTAAAAATAGTTTTCTTCGAAGGCATATTACTTCCAGTGAAGTGCTTTGGGTTGGCCTTGGTCATTTAAAACACTACACAACCAAATACGTTTATGTTGGGTTCTTTGTACAAAAACGTAAGTGCCATGACCATCTTCAGAAGTCACCTATGCATACTGAGTGTAGGAACTATCCCCTTACACGCAACCCACAAAAAAGGCTTTTTTAAAAATTGATGGAATTTAGGTTCTGGCTTCTCATGTTAAAAAATTCAATATAATTGCAAATCACAGCTTGTTTTTACAGTTGATAAATAGGCTTTTGTGTTTTGTTTTTTGTGTATGCACATCTCAGCTTAGAACGTATTTTTAAGTTTAACATTATTCTTGTTATCCATTTGTTAACTACTGATAGGCTCAACCTCTGGATTTGTCTGGTTGTCACCTCAGTTATTTTGATTTCTAGATTTAGTAAGGTACCCTCCCCCTACATACCTATGCACCGATCCAAAGAATTTGACCATTAGCTTTAACAGTGATTCCAATAAAGGTATTTATGTTAAATATGAAATTAGTTGGGAGACAAGGTTTAGATTAAGACCTAGGCAATCAAGACAACAGAAGAATGACAATTATGCACACCAGTGCAGCTGATCATGGGACCATTTATCATAAGCATTACCTTAAAACTCTTATCTTCTAAGATAAAGCGAATATTAAATCCATGAGCTCCAAAGCCCCACCTTCCAAAGCAAAAGGGTCCATATGTTTTATGCACCAGTCTATGAGAAACTCATTTTGTGGGATGTTTCACATTCCACTTGGAAGTTTATTCCTCTATATATTCCTGTGGTAATGTCAACCAGATGTGACAAAGAAGCCTGTGAATAATCATAAAAATTACAAGCATATTCAAATTCTGAGGTACTGTAAAATCATAGTTTGTTCTCTACCATCCCACCTCGTAGACGGCATCTAAGACTACCTGCTCATTTAGAAAGCTTATCAGTTAATGACTGGTTCTTCATCGTACATTAATTACTTATTAGTGCCACGGCTGAGCATGGTGTTTTAAGGTAAATAGCAAGCCAAGCTCCTTTACCTGATGGTTTTACAGTCTAAAAATATATCAAAAGCAACTCAAGGACAACTGCACAGTGAGATTCGTTGAGACAATGATCTGGAAGAGGAAGAAGACACCACTTCATGATATAGCTTCTAGCACAGAGCAGAAAAAAATTGTCTGAAAAGTTTTTATTATTAACGAATATTTGGGGGAAAAAAAGTAAACAAAGCAAGTTTCCACATCAAATAATGCTCATCCCCTCACATGTGCTTGCTTTTGAGGAGACATCTAAATAAGAAGAGTCTAAAGCTCTTCCTTCCATACAATAAGTAATTGAAAATGAACGTTGAAATTTTATATACACACAAGATAGCTTTTTTCATTGAATTTAAGTTTCGTTATTTTAGTCTTGAACTCTTCCTGTTGAATACAAACATTAATCCAAGAAATATGCTGGATCTGGAAAGAATGGTAAACAACTATTAGATTGAGAATTAATATTTCACCAGTAAAGCTGGAGGAGGAATAAGAACAGCTAACTAAATATTAATTGAAATTAACAAAGTATTACAGAATATCTATGTGTACAAAACAAAGCTAAATCTGTCGTGCTGATCAAACTTTATAACTTCTTGACCAAAAATTTCTGCTCATCAAATCAAAAAAGACTAAATGTATAATGTCTGTTGAAACACGTATTTCACTGTGCATGAATATTCTTACAGACAGTAAGCACCATCACATGGAAACTGAGGCCCAGCAAACACAACATCAGGTACTGCCTACTTGTGGGCTACATATGTTGGGTCTGATTTTCAGAAGTACTAGTATCCCAAACTCCAACCAAAGTCAATGGGAGCTGTGAGTGTTCAGTCAGCACATGATTACATCAGGGCTAAGGCCAAAAGTAAAAAGAAGCTCTCAGAAACGAAAAATATCTTACTGATTTTTAGGATCCCAAATGAATCTTGTCTTTAGGGCAATGTTATTTGCCTCTGAAGTTTTATAACACCATAATAGAATTAGTGGGGAAGGGTTTATGTATTTTTAAATAGTCTTCACATAGCACAAAAGCTGTTTTAAAGACTGGGAAAGACCTCTCTTAGACTAACAGGAAAGCTGTGTACTCTATCTTTCACTCTAAAAAATAGTACATCTTATTAAACTTAAAAAAAGTTGCAAGCATCTGATTGGTAATGAAGCACAGAGCTCAGCTTGAAAAGTAACCTGAAATTTCCCTGGAGCTGAAGTTTAATGACCTTTGATTTTTAGGGGTGAAATGTGGTTTGAGATAAGTGTTAATTGCTTTCTTTCCAATTTGAGAATTGTAGAGCTACAAGAAAGCACCAGATTATTAGATATTTCATCTGCCATCTGCAGTAAAGGAGGGGCCACAGACAAGGCATTTACTCAGGCTTTATTGTCATCATTTGTATAAAAGAAGGAGCCTACACTTCTTTGTTTCGGGGGAAGAAATGTAAGGGTCCAAGTATTTAGCAGAAGCACTATTTTTTTTAAAGCAGTTGCAATTGTTACATCGATGAATTTAACTGTTTTCCTTACATTTAGTCCATAATAGCCAGTAACGTCTGTGTAAATATACATGAGTGAATAGGAAAAAAATGGCCAGAAAGGAAGGAGTAATAGTTCTCAAGACCTGGAATTATTTCTCAGCTCCTTTGAAGGATGAGGTTATTGATTACTGCAGGTAAGCAGGTTCTGGATTGCCAATATGCATCCCAACACATGGTGAATGAACTTTTAAAATCATCACCAGTTTTCTCCCCCCAAGCCAAGCAAATTAAAGGGTATGGAAGAGGAATGCATCTGTCCCAGCTCTGAAGTCTGCTACTTCAGACATGTTTGCTTTAATATGCAGTCTTTAATATGCTATCACCCCTGAAAGAATTTTCGCTCCCCTCTGCCCTCCCAAGTTTCCCATAGCTCAAACAAAACTTTAAGAGGTTCTGCTGAAATAAAAAATATAAACACACACAACTTTAGTCCAACAGGAAACTAACAGGCAACATTTCAACTCAGACAGGAACAGTTCCAGGCAGTCATGATCTGTGGAACAAAAGTAATTTAAATTTATTTTACAACCTTTGTGACCAATTCTGAAAACACTTTCAGGTCTTCTGTCGAACTACTCAGGGTAACAGGAAGTTTGCCCTGGTGTTCACCAGACCGGACCATCTTGCGATACCTGCCACCGATCGCAAGTTGCTACCAACACCAGTGTTAATAAACAAGATAAAAATGCCAACTCTCATAGAGTTATCACCCAGCTGGGTTTTTTATATTTTTTCGGCAAAAGTTGAATTGGATGGCTTGTCATACCTTTTCTTAGGGTCCAAAAACCTTCTGTGTGTCTGTGGGTGTTTGAAATAAGCAGCTGATACACAATTACTGGGCTTTTGTGAATGTGTATGGTTTGTATATTTAAACAGAAGCTCTGCAACCTTATATGCTACAGACATCTTAGCCCTACTGTTATATAATTTAGTTTCCTTCAACTACTGAATTAAGAGAGTTACAGGCATGGATTGGTTCTGGTGAGCAGAATTAGTAACTAACCTGGTCACAAATCTAGCTGGTTGTCTATGTTCTAACTTTTACTAAGAGGATGAGTGAAGTGATTTGGCAGTCCAGTGGGCTAACCTTTGTCAAACTGTGGCAGCCCACACAATACATGTTTGAGTACTGTGCATAACTAAAAAGTTCGATAAAAAACTGAACCAGTATTATCATCTTTCCCTCTTTCTTCCATCTTCCTTTATTTTCTTCTTTTTTTGTCTGACCTCCATTGAAGTCTTGTCACTCTTACTCCTGTTCCCTCTTCATTTTTGCCTCACTTCTGTTATTCCCCTTCCTTGCTGTCTTAATTGTTCTCTTTTCTCTTGTAAGTTCATGCCAGCTACTGAAAAGGAATATCAGAGCCATGCCCCTTCACTGAAGTGTTTTACCCAGAGACCTATTGCAAGTGAAATTGATTAGTTTTTCTGGACTCCAGTGAATTTAGCTCACAGCAGGAAAGTGAGAAAAAACACCTCTGAATTTTACTGTGGCTAGATTCAGAGCAGTTGTGCAAAAATCAGATACCAGTGCTAGCTGTCCAGTTTCCTTAAGTAGAAAAGGGGTAAAACAAAAAAGAAAAAAAACCTTCCATCCACATGCATCTCAATGGTTAGGTTGCTGCTCCCGTTATTCCTGCACCACTGAAACATGTGTAGCAAAACTGGCCTATTACTTTTGGAAGCAGCAATAATGATAAATTGTTACTGTATCTAGGGTACAAGTTTCACTTTAAACATTATTTCAATTTAATGCTTGTACCTTTAAGAGAAAAGACTACTTTCTGGCTAAGCACAGTATGAGGGGATAGATCCCAACTACTACCAATGACTGAGACCCTGGGATCACACCTGCATACCTCACGGGGCTGATGAGACTCTTTATTCACTAACATTTTTAAAACCTTCTGAGGGGAATCACTATAGAAGTGCCAAATTCATACTCAGCTAGACCTCTCAGATAATTACCCCACAAGCTCTATAAAAGCACAACTATTACCCTAGTTTTCAAGGACAATAAACAGCTTGATTATCTGAATAATCAAAGGAACGTACTTTTGAATATATTTCATATCAAAATACCTGACTACTTGCACTTTGATTAGTTCCTTCACCTTATATTAAGGCATATCTTCATAGGAGTGATACATGAAGATTTGTACTGGCATATATAAAGCCTTTCCATAGATGCTGCAGATAACTGCTTCACTGATACCTGAGATTATGGAAATACTAAACTAGATTATTTTTCTATACCACTGTTTTGCTGTAGGAATCTTAAATGCATAAGGGAAGGAGGTCTTGTGTGTTATCAAAGTGTGATATGATCACTGTATCAACATGCTGAACTGCAGAAGCTGCTTTAAACCTAATGATAATCACAGATCGTGTGATAGCTACCTATGGAAGAGGAAACCTTCTGCTTCTTAAATAACTGAGATTATGTTATTACATACAAATTAGCTTTGCATAATTTTACTTTAACAAGTGCTGGCACTTGCTTATAAAACACAACAACCCGAACACTTTAGGAGAATGGTTTAAATGGGGTGTGGTTGTGACCAGCTGCCCTATCAACAAGGTATATAGCAGTGTGTAGTTTTGACTAAAGAGCAGTTTCAACCTGTGGAATTTACACACACTTGCACGAAGAATCTTAGAAAACTCAAGCAAATACCACTCAGTCCTAGAAAGTCCACTCAATGAATATTTCCAGAGCGTTAAAAGCTGCAGCAAGGCTAGCATTCCAAGAGCAGTTATGTCACACTGGTACTTGAGAGTCTATAGGTAGATTTTGAAAGTAAAAGACAAGTATGGCTTATGAGATTTTGTCTCCAGAACTGTGCTGCTGGTCAGAAGCTCCAAGAGTTACACACAAAGATCTTCACAATGAAATTCTGACAACACGAAGGAGTTTAATATGTGAAAATAGGTCCTCACAACGGTATCACGACTGCTCCTGGCTGAACATTGCACAATTCTTTTGCTTTAAAACTTGGACAAAGAGTCTATTTTTAAAATAGTGAATTGGTTCCCAAATTCTGCTTCACCATCACCATGTGTTTCACATTTCCACAGGAAGAAAAAATTATTAGATTGCCTCAGTGGATAGTTTGATTGCATAAAGACGTATTAAAACACAATTATCACAACCCCACATCAATGTAGCAACTTTTCATTCACCCTGTAGTAACTTTACAATTTCGGTAGCCAGTTTTATGCCAATATGCCCATCTTAAATAGCACAAGAATCGACTATTTCTCTGTGGACAGCTTACTACACTGAAAGCAAACCGTGGCCACTTCTGCACTAATCCTGCAACTCTACACAGCGAGTTTTAAGTATAATGACTCTGAAGTCATCATTTTGAATCTACATCAACTATGAAACAGGGAAAGAAAGTTTGTGGTTTCCTTCATATATGTATTTATTTTCTAGTACATAAATACCATAACATAATGGTAAAATGTCCTCATGAAACTATGGAAATCTAGATGCATCTTAAATGTCACTAAAGTACCTAACCAAAATATCATAGCAAATGCACTATCCACATAATGAATCAAGGCACATACACAATAAAAGTAAACTATACTTACAATCTGGTTAACTTCAGCGTGTTCTGGAAAAGCAGCTCTGGTAAAACCTGTAATTTATTCTTGTTCAGACGCCTAAATAAATAAAGAGAAGACAGTTAACACAAAAAAGGCATTAGAATAATTTTCATACTCAGGAGCCTATTCCATCTTCCACAACACATGTAACTCCCATTAAAGGATGTGAAAAGCCATGGTATTAAGCTAGTACAGAACGTAGGAGCCTTTGTGTACATTATTAATACACAAGGTCAGTACATCATGCCATGTGTAGACCACCTGGCCAGCTCCTTGCAAAATAAGACAGAGACAGCAAATATTAAGTCAGAATGCTATAGTGTGTAGAACTGTATCTGCATTTTAGAGTTGTATTGGATGTTTACTAACATACAAATCACATGGCTCCCACGTTGAGTTTTCAGTGTTTTGAAGAGGTTTGCAGAAGGTATCTGTTTTTCATCTTTCTTTCTAAAAATGTAGGCAAGTTAAATATCCCAAAACAAGTTAAATATCCCAACCATCCTGGAATTATTTCCAGACTGCCTATTGTGTCTACTGTACACGGTCATGTTAATTTTTTTTAAACTGTATATTAAACATTAACTCTGGAAATCTGGGCACTATTGTGAAAAGAATGAAAACACACTTTTAATGGGATTACTGCATCCTTGCAAAGGCTTTTGTGATTGGAAATGCAACCTAGTTTACTGAAAGTATCTCCTAAAATAACTTTTTGGGGACCTGTTTTAATATTTATTTTCTAGTTAATTTTAATATATTCATTTGACCAACTTTTGCACTGACTCAGTAACACATCATGCCAGCTGGGAAAAGTTTATTTGCCCATCCTGCCCTCCATCAACTACAGAAGTATCTATCACCCCGAAGTAAAAATTATCTTTATAACAGTCATGCAAAACTGAAATCAGCTTAATGTAGACAAAGCAACCCACTTTAGAAACACAAGTTAAATACTGCAATGTACAGTAGAAACAGATATCTGTTCATTCACAAGCTCAGTAAATATTACTTAAATTTAACAATTGACCTGAACTCACAGAAAAGACATTCAAAGCTCAAACTAAGTATCTGGCTCCCGTCTCCCACAGAATAGTTCTGTTTTGTGTCTCTCTATAGCTGAAAAATAACAACACACAGCATTTGGCTAATCTGCCCCAAATGTTTATAACGGTAGTAATGAGTCTGATTCCATGATATGATGGGGGTTACTAGGGTTCTGCTCCCAAAAGCCACATGGTCTCTTTCAGAGACATACTGATGCTTCGCCTCCAATTCCTGGTTTCTAATTTTCTTGGATGCTGAGTACTTCATTTCATTTTCCATGCCTTTCTGGATTTATTCACATTACAGGCCTCCACCATTCTGGCCTGAAAGGTCTTCCTTAGGGATCAGTCTAAGGTCACTAGGACTGAAAGGCTGGAGTTTTCATATGGCTACCATATGAATAAATCCAGCAACAATGGAAAAAGGCAATCATATATGTACTTCTCTTCCTGATATCAAGAACAGACAAGGTTGGGTTTGGAAGATTTGCCTACAGTTGGACATACTCAAAATTAAGGACATATCTAATACAAACAAGTTATACAATAGGTTCACCTCCCAGTACATTTCAGTAACATACACCCAAGTTAGTTTTCTATGCAAGTGCATTTAATGACTAAACACAGCAATAAATGAAATACTATCAAAAGCCACAGAACAGGTTTAGTCAGCAGATGGGGGAGTCTAAGTCTAAAAATGACTAGCAGAATGAACTATAAGGAAATCAATGATTTGTGATAGCACATAGCCAAACAGGGTGTACGTAGTTTCTGTCATTTCTAGCATTAACCAGCTTTAACTAACTTAACCATCAAGTTGTTGTTTGCTGAAGTTGCAGTGAAATCTGTGTAGACAACATGTGATATCTAAAATAAGTTATATAAGGTACGTAATGAAAAAATACTCTAAAATACATGATTTGGAAGGTAAATTAAGATTCACGCAGATTTCAAGCCGAGATGCTGTTATCTGCAATTATCCAAGAGCTGATAGCATTTTTCTTAATAGTAGTTTCTCCTGGCCAGTTTTGGGACCAATCTTCCCATCCTTCTGCCCTTTTAAACCTACTGGTTAATAACCACCCTCACCTTCCACCCCCAGAGATGGAATCATTGCATGGTGCAATTTTCACTTTTGGTTCCTTTGTGTGGAAAGGCGTCGACAATGCTACATTTCATGCCACAAATATGTATCCATGCTAGTTATTACATCTGTCAGTTAACTGAAGAAGAAAACCTAAGTATCTTAATACCTTTGAGGGCATTTTGAATACCTTTCTAATTTCCTTTAGATAGATTTGTCATCGTGGGTACTACTTCCGGGACCAGCACTTCAACACCACTATTCTAACTTTATTAATGATTATACTATTTACCAAAGGGAATTCTATGGAAAGAGCATCACTGTAAGGAAGTTGTTTTTTGGAATATGCTGATTGAATGATACTTTATGTAGTCAAAACTCTGATAACTTTCGGCTCACTCCCATCTGTTTTTACTGAATATGAGAAAAAAATTGTGCTTGTAAAATCCGCATAAGCCTGAGTACGATTTTATTCAGGGTCCTTAATGATAGCAACAGTCACATAAATAGAGCAATTATGGAATAACAGTTGAAGCTATTTACTAAGATACATTTAGTCTGTTTTATAATTCCAGAAGCTACTACACAACAAGCACAAAGTTCTCCTGCCAGGACTACAGAAAAATCCTGCATTCCCCCTTTATCTACTGAACAAGAACAGCTGTATTTTTAAGGGGGGGAGATTAAGTGGGGGCACCAGGTCTGTCAATGGACTCTGTCAAGAAGTGACTCACTGGCTGTCATATAATGCGCCCTCCTTCCCTGGCACCCCGTGCTGACTGCTGCTTTGGCCTGCAATAGTCTGCTTCTCCTTGTGACTCAGCCCTCTGGCCAGGTTACATTCAGCCCCACCCCTTCTGGGGTAACAAAGAGTACCAGAACACAGTAGTCCAGTGCCTTTAAACCAGGTTTTTAACTTGACTGGGCTCAGTGGTCCCTCTCACCTCAGGAGGCTTCCATGTCACCTTTGTCAGTGGCTAATAGGGAAACTCAGGCCCTCCATCTACTCTTGGTTCCAATCCAGGGACCAGCGGCAGGCAACTAAGGTCAGCTCGCTTGGATCACTGCTGCCTGCCTGCACTACTTCCTACCTCTGGCTTGTTTCTAGGCTCTTTTACCCAGTCCGTTCCTCCACAGACACTTTGCCCTTTCCCAGGCTCTACAGAGTTCTTTCTTGGACCGAGTGGTGCCTCCCTGGAGGCCTAGGCTCCTCTCTGCCCCGCCCAAAAGTCTCTGTGTGTTTTCCTCTGGAGACCCAACCCCTGGGCTGCCTCCCTGACCTGAGTCTTATTATCCTTTTGTCCAGGCTCACCAAAGGAGCTTTGTCCCTCTGGCTTCCCAGTGTCTCCCTCCTGGACCTTTGCCAAAGTTTCTTTCTTAGGAGAAGATCAGAAGGCTTAATCTCCTCCAGGGGCTCTGGCCTCCTTTCTACTGCCCTGAAGTCCTTCCTTTATGAGTCACCCCACTCCTTGCAGCTAGGTCATCCTTAACTCAGCCACTCAATTCCTCCCAGCAGGACCTAATTTTAAATTGGACCTGGCCCACCCTCCAGGTGCACTAATTGCTCTCTGGTTCCAGTTAACTTTTTCTGTCTGTAGAGTATAGGCTGTATCACAACTCATTTTCTCCAACTTCAGCTACAGTACCCCAAGGCAGCATTAAGACAACACACCAGCTTCAGAGACTAGTTCAGCACTGACCCTCTCCTGCAGATATTGGGTATAACTAAGTGATTCACATCTGAGGTATTCAATTAAAGTTTCCAGATCACAGACCCTGGTTCTCATGGGGGACTTCAATCACCCTGACATCTGCTGGGAGACCAATACAGCAATGCACAGACATTCCAGAAAGTTTTTGGAGAGTGTTGGGGACAACTGCCTGGTGCAAGTGCTGGAGGAACCAACTAGGGGCCACGCTCCTCTTGACCTGCTGCTCACAAACAGAAAAGAATTGGTAAGGGAAGTAGAAGTGGGTGGCAACCTGGACAGCGGTGACCATGAGATGGTTGAGTTCAGGATTCTGACAAAAGGAAGACAGGAGAGCAGCAGAGTACAGACCCTGAACTTCAGAAAAGCAGGATCCCCTGGGAGCCTAATATGAGGGGGAAAGGAGTCCAGGAGAGCTGGCTGTATTTTAAAGAAGCCTTATTGAGGGTGCAGGAACAAACCATCCCGATGTGCAGAAATAATAGCAAATATGGCAGGCGACCAGCTTGGCTTAACAGAGAAATCTTCTGTGAGCTTAAACACAAAAAGGAAGCTTACAAGAAGTGGAAACTTAGACAGATGACTAGGGAGGAGTACAAAAATATTGCTTGAGCATGCAGGGGTGTAATCAGGAAGGCCAAAGCACAATTGAAGTTGCAGCTAGCAAGGGACAGGAAGGGTCATGAAGGGTTTCTACAGGTATGCTAGCAACAAGAAGGTGGTCAGGGAAAGTGTGGGATCCTTACTGAATGGGGGAGGCAAACTAATGACAGATGATGTGGAAAAAGCTGAAGTACTCAATGCTTTTTTTGCCTCGATCTTCACAGACAAGGTCAGCTCCCAGACTGATGCACTGGGCAGCACAGTATGGGGAGGAGGTGAGCAGCCCTCAGTGGTGAAAGAACAGGTTAAGATTAGAAAAGCTGGACACGCACAGGTCCATGGGGCTGGATGCAATGCATCTGAGGGCGCTGAGGGAGTTCGCTGATGTGATTGCAGAGCCATTGACCATGATCTTTGAAAACTCATGGTGATTGGAGGAGGTCCTGGACGACTGGAAAAAGGCAAATATAGTGCCCATCTTTAAAAAAAGAAGAAGAAGAATTTGGAGAACTACAGACAGTCCCCAGAAAAATCATGGAGCAGCTCCTCAAGGAATCCATTTTGAAGCACTTGGAGGAGAGGAAGGTGATCAGGAACAGTCAACATGGATTCACCAAGGGCAAGTCATGCCTGACCAACCTGATTGCCTTCTATGATGAGATAACTGGCTCTGTGGATATGCGGAAAGGGGTGGACATGATATACCTGGACTTTAGCAAAGTTTTTGATATGGTCTCCCACAGTATTCTTGCCAGCAAGTTAAAAAAGTATGGATTGGATGAATGGACTATAAGGTGGACAGAAAGCTGGCTAGATCGTCGGTCTCAAAGGGAAGTGATCAACGGCTCGATGTCTAGTTGGCAGCCAGTATCAAGCAGAGTTGTCCCAAGGGTCAGTCCTGGAGCCGGTTTTGTTCAACTTCTTAATGATCTGGATGATGGGATGGATTGCACCCCCAGCAACTCCGTGGATGACACTAAGCTGCTGGGAGAAGTAGATATGCTGGAGGGTAGGGATAGGGTCCAGAGTGACTTAGACAAATTGGAGGATTGTGCCAAAAGAAATCTGATGAGGTTCCACAAGGACAAGTGCAGAGTCCTGCACTTAGGATGGAAGAATCCCATGCACTGCTACAGGCTGGGGACCTACTGGCTAACTGGCAGTTCTGCAGAAAAGGACCTGGAGATTACAGTGGATGAGAATCTGGATATGAGTCAACAGTGTTCCCTTGTTGCCAAGAAGGCTAACGGCATATTGGGCTGCATCAGTAGGAGCATTGCCAACAGATTGACAGAAGTGAATATTCCCCTCTATTAGGCACTGGTGAGGCCACACCTGAAGTAGTGTGTCCAGTTTTGGGCCCCCCACTACAGAAAGGAGGCGGACAAATTGGAGAGTCCAGCGGAGGGCAACAAAAATGATTAGGGGGCTGGGGCACATGACTTATGAGGAGAGGCTGAGGGAACTGGGCTTATTTACACTGCAAAAGCCCCGTTCTGTCAGCCTCTGCTCATGGCGACAGATGATTATGGGGGAATTTGATAGCAGCCTTCAACTACCTGAAGGGGGGTTCCAAAGACAATGGCACTAGGCTGTTCTCAGTGGGGGCGGATGACAGAACAAGGAGCAATGGTCTCTAGTTGCAGTGGAGCAGGTCTAAGTTGATATTAGGAAAAACTATTGCACTAAGAGGATGGTGAAGCACTGGAATGGGTTACTTAGGGAAGTCGTGGAATCTCCATCCTTAGAGGTTTTTAAGGCCCAGCTTGTCAAAGCCCTGGCTGGGATGATTTAGTTGGGGTTGGTCCTGCTTTGAGCAGGGGGTTGGACTAGTTGACCTCCTGAGGTCTCTTCCAACCCTAATCTTCTATGATTCTTTGATAAAGTTAAAACAGACAGGTCCAATGTGCATTATTGCTCACAAATAACTATGGTGGGAAGTCTTTTCTGACATTGACAAGCATTTGAAACAATATTGTTTAAGGAACATATGTCTTTTACAAAATGTTACACCAAAATGTACTGCTGTAACTTGGCTACCCACCTATATATATCCATTTAGTATGTTTTTACTCCTACTAATTCAAGAACAAGACTAGAACCCATAAACCTCAACTTTCCACAGTGAATCTTGCTACTTTGCTACTGAATAGGTGCCTGCCTTCCAGAAACTGTTTAGTAGTCTATTGTTCCCTCCTGAACAGAGTTAGTGATTTCTTTAATAATTGTTTCTGGGTTTTAACTACCTGAAATGTACTGTAACCAAAACATATTTAGGTCTAGGTATGCATCCAGATTGTTGCTATCTCAGAGCCAAACTGAAAATCTCAGTCTTCTGACATTTCAACTACAGTTGCACAAATTTCTGCTCTTTTCCACACTTCAGTGGTCTATAGTCTGTTAGCAACCCTTCAGACTGAAATGTTTACCGGCCATTTTTCCTTTCATTTCATTAAAAAAGTTAATATCTTTAAATTCAGAGTCAATTTGCATCTCTCTCTCTCTCTCTCTCTCTCACTGTGTTCTCTCCTCTGACTTTAATATCTGGGAGATAACATGAAGGCTTTCAATGGAGGGTCCTCCACTCAACTTCATTCAATAGGGTACAGTGTATGATCTGTCTATTTACTAAGCTTCTGATGACAGTGAGACTGATTGAGCCATGTACTGAGTTAGTTCATGAACTCTGTGTCAATATTTATGTGAATTCAAATATATTATTGCTGCTGATAATGGTTAATGAATTGTGTTTTGTTTTAAATGTTTCTTCTATCTAAAACGTTGCTAGATTTTACTTGAGTTTTAAGGAAGTACAAGACTACATTAAAAAGACGTAGTTTGTGCAAAAAGCTTCAGATTAGCAACTCCAGAGACTGGAGTACTGTTTATCCCTGGAACAGTCAAACCATGGGCAACAGAAGCACAGCCTTCCCAAAACTGCTCCATCAACATGCCTCTGATTTTGAGTGACAACTGCTAGGAATCAGAGGAAATTTATCCTTCAGTTCCATTCCTTTCAGCATCTGTTTGGAGACTACCAACAGTACTTGATTAATGGCAATTATGTTAAACTCATTTATCTATTAGGAATGGAAGAGACTGTCAATGCATTTTATATATTCCAGCAAACTACCATCTACTGGTTATGACTGCCTCTGATCTGATTCCAGACGGTGTTTGAGGTGCAAGAATCCATATCCCATTGCCAATTCCAAGCTAGTCATTCTCCTGACTGTTTTCATAATGTATACTAGAACCAGGAAATGGCTATTGAAATTTTGCCGTGAGTAGTCACAGACAATCTTAAAGAATTAATTTTAGTTGAGTTTATACCCACTGTTTTTGCAAATATAAAAGTCTCAGTTTCCAGATCAGAAAACTCATCAGCACAACAGCATTGAGGCTAATATTGTTGAATGTTCATGAAAAAGCATATCCAGAGAGAAGATCAGCTTTTCAGAGTCAAATACTTCGAAAACTTCATTTGAATCAAATTTCCAATTTTGGATATTGCATGCAAACAACTGTTTGCAAAACACCTAGCACCAAGAATTGTTCAGGGTAACAAATACGTTTGAGAAAACTGCTGTCACACAATTCAATGGAAAGGCAAAATAGATTAAATCATAGAATGATAGGACTGGAAGGGACCTAAAGAGGTCATCTCGTCCACCCCACTGCACTCATGGCAGGATTAAGTATTATCGGGACCAGAGGTGGGCAAACTACAGCCCGTAGGCCATATCCGGCCCGCGGGACCATCCTGCCCAGCCCCTGAGCTCCCGGCCAGGGAGGCTCGCCCCCGCCCCTCCCCTGCTGTCCCTCCTCCCCCACAGCCTCAGCCTGCTGCGTCACCGGCACTCTGGCCCACCGTTCCTGCCGGGCAGGGCGTCATCGTGGCTGCAAGCTCCTGCCGCTCTGTGCGGCATGGTAAGGGGGCGGGGAGGGGTTGGATAAGGGGCAGGGAGTCCCGGGGGATAGTCAGGGACACGGGTGGTTGGATGGAGCGGAGGTTGGGGAGGGGGGGTCAGATGGGGGTGGGGTCCCAGGAGGCAGTCAGGAGGCGGGGGTGTGGATAGGGGTCAGGGCAGTCAGGGGACTGGAAGCAGGGGGGTTGGATAGTGGGTGAGGTCCCGGGGGTGGTTAGGGGTAGGGGTCCAGGAGGGGGCAGTAAGGGGACAAGGAGCAGAGGGGTGGGTTGGATGGACTGGGCGTTCTGAGAGGGGCAGTCAGGGTGTGGGAAGTGGGAGGGGGCAGATAAGGGGCGGGGTCCAGGCTGTTTGGGGAGGCACAGCCTTCCTTACCCGGCCCTCCGTAAAGTTTCGCAACCCCGATGTGGCCCTCGGGCCAAAAAGTTTACCCACCCCTGAGCTAGACCATCCCTGACAGGTGTTTGTCTAACTTGCTCTTAAAAATCTCCAATGATAGAGATTCCACAACCTCCCTAGATAATTTATTCCAGTGTTTAATTACCCAGACAGTTAGAAAGTTTTTCGGAATGTCCAATCTAAACCACCCTTGAGTATTCTAGGATGTATTTCATCAGGCCCTGGTGACTTGAAGATATCTAACTTGTCTAAGTAATTTTTAATTTGTTCTTTCCCTATTTTAGCCTCTGATCCTACCTCATTTTCACTGGCATTCACTATGTTAGACACCAATCGCTTTTAACCTTTTCGGCGAAAACAAACAAAAAGGTCATTTAGCACTTCTGCCATTTCCACATTTTCTATTATAGTTTCCCCCTCCCCTCCATTGAGTAACTGGCCTACTCTGTCCTTGGTCTTTCTCTTGCTTTGAATGTAATTGTAGAATATTTTTTCTGTTACCCTTTATGTCTCTAGCAAATTTAATCTCGTTTTGTGCCTTGGCCTTTCTAATTTTGTCCCTACATACTTGATCTGTTAACTGTTATTCATCTAGGGCCATGTCTACACTAGCACTTATGTTAGCAAAATATTGTCTCTCAGCGTTGTGAAAAAAACACCCCCAGAGCAACGTTCAGTTTTGCCTGCATAAGCACTCATGTGCGGTAGATGCTCTCCCACCGACATAGCTACCACCACTCACTGATCTGGTTTTATTAAGTCAACAGGAGAGCCCTCTCCCATCGACATAACACGGCTATAGGAGTGATCTTACAGCAGCACAGCTGTGCCATTCTAAGCTTGTAAGCATAGACATGGCCTTAAATTTTTATGCACACACATTGTCTGCATGCAGATTAATAGAAATTATGTCCTCTTCATACCTATATAATAGTACTACATAGATTTCAGTGAGGATGGAGCTGGGTCTGTATAACTTTCTCCTAATGCCCTCCAGGAATCCAACTGCTTTACAGTCAGTTGTGGAAAAGTAATTCTTTTGCATGGAAATCTGAATGCACAGAACACTAAATAATTATGTGTGTCTTATATAACATGTATTTGCATACTAGAAAAAAGATGCTTACATCAAAACTACACTGAAACTACAAAACACAATGTCCATTCATCACTTATTTTCCATTCAAACAAATTCTAAGTTACTCTTTTAAACAACCCTCCCATCAGCATTTTAGTATTTCACCCTGTCTCACGCTGTTACACTTTAGCTTCCCTGATAATCAAAGGAAGCCAAGTTCATGCAAAAACAGTCCATTCAGACTTTCACATTCCGAGTGTTCACATTAAGTTTTGTTGCATGTAATGGCAACAAACATTTCAAATGAAAATGGATTCTGAAAACAGGGAGATATTCAAATATTTGATTCCATTATTCCTGTGACTCAAGTGTTTAGTAACTAGGATGCCCTCAAACATCTTCCTCTTTTTGTTTCCAAGTGGTTGCCAAACTGGTCTACAAAACCCAGCTACTTAATGGTACTGTTACCTAGAGCCCGACTTTCAGAGGTGCTAGTGGTATGCAAATTTCTGTCTGCCTACAGATCATGTGGGTAGTTGGATGAATAACTGGTAACTATTAGGAGCTGAACATGTCTGAAAATCAAGGATGCAATAGTGACTTGTTTCAATCTTTGTATAAAGTTTATAAGCAAACATATATACTAGTTACACAGTAAATAAACATTAATATTCAACTTCAGGCTTTACACTTTTATATTAGATAATATCCCTTCTCTTTCTAATACAAATGTACCTATTGCCGTCAATCAGTTTCCCAGCATACCCCCTAATCTGAGAGGCGGTATCCAGTGTTCACAGGCAGCTCCCACCTTCTAGACTGTCCCTCAAGTTCTGGATGAAAAACTCAGTCCAGGTCTACACTATAAATTTACATCAGTATAACTACGTCACTCAGAGGAGTGAAAAATCCACATCCCTGAGCGATGTAATTACACCGACATAACCCGCACT
This sequence comes from Lepidochelys kempii, assembly GCF_965140285.1. NCBI lineage: Eukaryota > Metazoa > Chordata > Testudines > Cheloniidae > Lepidochelys > Lepidochelys kempii. The sequence continues at coordinate 30,452,309 of NC_136387.1, forward strand.
GTACACAGGAGGGCTTCTGCCGTCGACATAGCTACCGCCTCTCACGGATGTGGAGAACCTGCTCTGATGGGAGGAGCCCTCCCATCGGAGTAAGTAGCATCTTCACTGAAGCACTACAGCAACACAACTGCACCAATGCAGTTGCGCTGCTAGAGCAACCTGCCCTCAGTTTCAAGCCTCCTTTTAAAAGGGCTTTTGCCCCCTTCCTTTCTCTCCTGGAATGGTGACTTATGGTTATTCAGATAGTGGAGACCCCCTCTTCACTTGAGAGCTGGGATGTCTCAATGTACCTCCATTAACTCTAACGGCCCATTGTTGCTTTTTCCTGGGTTGCACAATGGATTGTTACTTGAGTCTGGTTTTGTGTAAACACCTGGCTCGGGAGCTGCCTCTCCCTGACTGATCGCTCACTGCCATGCTTTGAGGTGGAGCCAAAGTTTATGAGCACAGTTCTCTATATGCACAAATACATAAATTCATAACCATATAGTCTAAATACGTATCTCCTAATGATTATTACGTTTATAACACTTACAAGCTTTCACAAAAGACCTTACCAGACATACTTTTATGATACAATAATACAATATGCAATCAGTTGCTCATTTTGGGGATTTAACCCTTCTGTTCTGCCCTTAGGGTGTTTGAGCCCTGATTGTCACAATGGCATGAACAGCAAGAACTATACAAATTCCCATGTGACTTCAATCCTTCTTTATTTCACTTTTTCTATGCTAGAGAGAAAACGTTAAAGCCCTTGACAGAAAAGCCATTATGAAGATTCTCAACATGTGGTATGAGACTTCCTTATATAGGATTTTTTAAAAATTAACCTATTTTGGAACATTAAATTGAGCATGTTTTTAAATTTCAAAATTTTAAATTTAGAAGAATTGCGCTTTAGAGGAATACATGCTTTAAATGGCCATTTAGTAGTGCTACTTCCTTCAAGCTGACAGGTAAGTGCCTGCCAAACCTGAGTGAACCGTAAATGTTTTTTTCCAAAACACAGTGTCCATAAGAACTCCACCTCACTGCCACATGGCAGTAATCTTTGACAATCACAAAGAAAGCTCAGCATAAGCTTTAAGTACAGCTTAAGTACTGAAGCAAATATTAGAAATGGCAGTACAGGGTCTGACAAATTCTATCCTTCACCTCTTCACAAGTGGCACATGAAAGCATGAACCGCACATGCTTTGGGAACACAGCACAGCAGCACCATTCTCTTCCCAACCTAAAATGCTCAGGGGCGGAGAGTTAGAAATTCCACAAGCTGGCTGGAGCCTTTTATCTGCGACAGCATGTCACATCTGCAGCCTTTACTGCCATGCAGCCATTAGGTGACAGAAGAGACAGTGTTAATGGACAAGTTCAGTATGCAAACATTGGCAGGACAGTGCCACTGATGGAGACAGCTCCCCTCTATTTGCACAGGTTTGTTTCATGTAAGTGGAGAAGCACACTATACAGTCTGCTTCCTACTTCTTAATTAATTCTCTTTATAAGGCAATGTGAGGTTTAGCAGCTTTAAGGACACATCCCCTCATGCTTGGAAAAGGAGGAGAACTGTTTCTTTGATAACGCTTGAACATTGCTTTTCTTTTTATTCAGCAGAAGAATCAAGTCAGTTCTCTCATGACCTATTTAAGGTCAAGTTTATTTTACAGAAAGCTGTACTATGTTGATATTTCAAACAATGCTAAATGCTTCATTGCCCTGCTCTTTCCTAGAGCCTGATCCTGCCATGTGATTCATTCATCTTGAGTACAGTGTACCCTCAACTTCCAAAGTCATGATTTGTCTTCAAACTTTAGGCATAAAATATGTACTTTTTATTTTGGGAAGTAAATGAAATGGAATGAGGGCTAATATCAAAATCAATGTGATAGCTATTGAGGCTATGTCTTCATTACAGAGTTAGCCCAAAGGATTGGCACCTGGGTCAGAGAACCCAGGTTCACTGAGTCCAGGTGCGAGCAGCCATACTGGCTATGTGTCACTGTGACTTCTGGAGGTAAACCCAGGGCTCTTTTGTGCTGCAGTAAGATGAGATCCTCTATGGTTCTTTCCCAGTGAACTGTGGGACAACTTGTCTGTCAAGTGCACACTGGGGAATTGTGGGAAGGTATCGGAGAACTATCAGCACTCAAATGACGTATCCTGCATCATCGCTGTAAAGAGGTCAGGGTTGCCAGTCTGAGTGAAGAGTGGAACCTGGGCTTTAACCCACACCCCTCCCTCCTGTGCCAGCTAGCCAAGGTTGAAAGTACCACTTAAATTGGGTCAGAGGTTGCCCTATGTGGAAAAGAGGGAAATTATGGACAACAGCCAGGTAAGAGCCTGGACAAACTCAGCAGTGAAAAAACAGCCTTAAAGGAAACTCTCTCATGGAAGGTCACTGAGGAAAAAATGTCTTACTACGAATAAAATGCCTTTAATTACAATAAGTCTTTAAGTCTGCTACTGAGTGCAGTCAGCTTGCCAAAAACCAAAGCCATTTGTGACCATAGCGGAAAGGACGCACAATGGAAGTACAGAACAATATTAAAATCAGCTACAACATGGTTTCATGATCATAAAGAGATAATCTGAGCCAAATGTTGATTTTAAAATTATTAATTATGGTGACATTTTCCTTGTGACTACACAGTGTAAAGTAAAGTAATTTAGAAAAATCACGACTTTAACTATAGCGGTGGGATATTCAATATATAAGATGACAAGAAGATTTGACAGCTAGAATTAGGAATTAAAGCCTAGTTTAGCATTTCTTATTAACTCTGTAATATGCACAATACATATGAAATGGGACTGACAAAGTCACTTTTGGGCACATTTTTACTAGAATTAAAATCTTCAGTAAACTAAAAATTAAGACTGAGCAAAGATATCTACTGCTTCAATTAAACGACTGCATGTCATCCATAGAAATGGGCACGTGTGATGTGTTGAACCAACCACTGGCAACAGTTTACAGGAGTTGTGTATCAGAGATATTACACAATACTTATTTAATAGAAATCTACATTTATCAGCATGAACACTCATTGGCACATAGATCAGAATTATCTGACTGCTTCAGAAGCCACATTAAGCACAGAAAATATGGCAAATGTATTGGCATTTACAGATCCCATGTATTTTTTGTTAATTTGAGTAAAACACTAGAATTATAAAGAAGTGCTTTACATCTGCTCATGAGCACAATTTCACACAAAATGTTTTACAAAGTTCAAACTGAAATTAAATATTTTCAGAAGAAAAATGTTTGCAGAATGGTGTCCAAGCTGGTACTGAATTTAGAAGCCACAGTGAATTATTTATCTGTCCATCAGTTCAGCCAGTGCCACAGGGGAGTGCTGCAATCATAAATGAGACCAACAACTGCTCTTACAAAGCACATACTTCCAAGTTATTTCCTGTGAAAGACTGAAGAGGCCCCAGCATGGCTTTATAGAAAATCATTACACCAACTTCATTTGTTTCCTCCCTGGAATTCTCATTTACTGAGACCTGTCACCTGAGGAGTCCATTCGCAAGGGACTGCCTAAGAGAATAAGGCACCACTTGCTGTGTAACCATGGCAGAACAGTGGGAATAGGGGATGTTGTAGCCTGGTGATCCAGTCTAAAGTGGAGTGAACCACAGACTTACACTCTGGGCAATAATGCATGTAGATGCCTGTCCCTAGGAAAGTGTACCCAGGAACAACTTGGGAGAGATCACAGTATGGCTATACTGTACATGTACCATGTCAATTCTGATGTACTGAGAATACAAGCTTCCAGTCTTACTATGACACTGAGTAGGATTTACAGCCACCAACATCTTCTGTAAAATATGTCTTAGATGCTCCATTTTCAGCCAAAAAAACTAATCTGACACCAGGGTAGTTGAAGCACATGTCTTTAGAATGGTTAATTGCTGCACAGCAAGTCACAATATGCCTAATTCTTGGAATGAGCCTCAGTTTTTTGCATGAGCAATTTAACTTATGTAATGAGCTGTAGCTACAGTTTTAAACCTACAACTCATGAAATACCATGGAAGAGCATGAACAGGTTCTTAAAATTCTGAGTGCAATTCAGAGCAAGAACCTACTAAAGTGGAGAGAAGCTTAGTGTGAACATCAAGCTCTTACAAGTAGTTATATGGCCATGAAAATGAGTAGGCATTACTAAAATTAGTACAAGTCACTCAACTAGCACTGTAAACTTACATATTATTTTGCAAGCCTTTGTTATGACATTTTTCTTGCTCCAATATGCTTACAATTCAGGATATTAACAGAAAAGGCACGGTAGCATCAGACACTCTGATTCTTCCTAAATTACTATACTGGTGTCCATCAGCATACTCTCTGTAATTAAGATGGCCTTGAAATGTGAAATGCAGGTCTGCATATAGGCTTAGCTGAAGTTTTGTGATTTCTGGATACAAGAGTTTGGTTTGTGTCTGTCTCTACTTCTCTAATAAGTTTCCTGACATAGAACCCTTCCATTGCTGCTGCAGCATTACCACATAGTACAAAGTTAAACCTGGCAAGTTTATGTGTACAGTCCTTGAGTATTGCAGGACTATCTACCTACAGATGAACGTGCACAATACACTGCCATGCCTCTACATAGACCACAACTGTTTTCAACGCCAGCTTCGTAGCATTAATTCTTCATTATTAGACATTAGTTTAATTCAAGGCATGTCCCCTTTCCACAAGGCTGTGAAGAATGAGGGAAATATCTGCACTGCTTGGGGAAAGACAATACAGGTGAGACATGGAGAGAGAGACAGAGATAGAAATTGCAGGTGGAGAGCTTCTCTCTCCCTACCCAGATACAGGCAGAGCATATAGCAAGGCTGTGGAAGTAAGGCAGGAGCTCTGTGCAATGCATCTGAGGCAGCTGGGCTCACCTCATCTTTGAAAGGTTTTGAGCAATCCCGAGGTGTGTGGACCTCAGGTGATTTTAACCCTTTTCGCCACACGCTGTATACCTTTGGGTGAATGGACAAAATGTGTATCTGGGAAGAGCTGTTTGGAGTCAGTCAGTTTAATTAGCTGCTAGTCACAGGCTCCTGGAGAGGCCTGATTTGCAGGTACCACTTGGACTTGTCATGTTAGCATGGTTGAAACCCAGGGGACTATCATCCCAGGCTCCCATTGAAGAGCTTGTCTACCTGGAGATTTAGTGAGCACCAAGCCAGGGTATACATCTACAGAATGCTAAGCTGCTGTGCAGTAACTGGCCATTTCAAAGAGCAGTAGGTCAGAGTGGACTGTGAAAGTTTTAGTGCACAGAAACAGTGGTTCACATAGCTAGTTAGGACACTGCAGGCTAGTAGTGCTGTAGTTCTACCCCTTCCCATCCACCCCCCGGCTTGCTCTGCACTAAGTCTCCATGTAGAAAAGCCCTAAGAGTGGTAGAACTGTGAGGTTCTACCAGGAGAGAGGTGAGGGTAGTGAAACCTGTCACTTGAGGGGTCCATTCATGAGTGACTGCCTATGAGAATAAGGCACCGCTTGCTGTGTTACTATTGCAGAATAGTGGGAATAGGGAGTGTTGTAACCTGGTGATCAAGTCTAAAGTGGGGTGAACCACAGAGTTACACGCTGGGCAATAATGCACATAGATGCCTGTCCCTAGGAAAGTGCCCCCAGGAACAACTGGGAAGAGATCACAGTATGGTTGTACTGTACATGTAACACATTAGTAAAAAGGTTAAAGTTTGAGACAAAGTAATGAGAACAAGTCCAAAGCTCACGTGCAGCATCTCTACCATTCTTTGTCAATATCTGCCTAACACAGCCCTGGACATCAATTAAAAAAACTGATCTGGGTTATGGAAATAAAGCTTTTCGCACTTACTGACCAGGCACCACATAGTTCAAGATGATTGCAAAAGTTCATTCAGTTCGTCTTTAATAAAACATTACTAACACACACTTACATGTGATTTACAGAGCAGGAACATCAGAAGCACTTCAATATTTTTCATGGTTGGCCTCTACTCGATAGCAATCCCATGCACATAGCTTTTGGTATGTGAGACATGGGAAACGCTTTGCTCAATCTCATCCAGAAGCTTCAGCTTGATGTTGAAACTCATATTCATAAACAAGTTTAGTGTAGAGCTCTGTGGAGAATTAGGTATTTATCTGTATTATTTGTTTCTATGAACACCATGTGTATCTCACTTTATCTTCTTGACATTATCCTGCTTTACTCCAAGGACTTACATCAAAAGAGGCTTTTGGAAGGAAACGAATAGGAACAAAACAAGGTAACATCAGAGAGAATACCAGAAGTCCTTAAAGAAAAAATGGGGAAGTGATTAACTGGGAATACCCACCTATCTGGCTCCTGTGTGGGTTAAAAAGGGATGCTAAACCATTAAAGTCCCTCATTTAGGGAGGAAGGAGGTTTGAATGGGAACAGCAGCAGCTGGAGATGCATCTATGACAGAGACAGAGAATGCTGCATGGTCTGTAGGAGCTGGGATAGCTGGTCTGAGTATCATAGAATCATAGAATATCAGGGTTGGAAGGGACCTCAGGAGGTCATCTAGTCCAACCCCCTGCTCAAAGCAGGACCAGGCCCCAATTAAATCATCCCAGGCAGGGCTTTGTCAAGCCTGACCTTAAAAACTTCTAAGGAAGGAGATTCTACCACCTCCCTAGGTAACGCATTCCAGTGTTTCACCACCTTCCTAGTGAAAAAGTTTTTCCTAATATCCAACCTAAACCTCCCCCACTGCAACTTGAGACCATTACTCCTTGTCCTGTCCTCTTCTACCACTGAGAATAGTCTAGAACCATCCTCTCTGGAACCACCTCTCAGGTAATTGAAAGCAGCTATCAAATCCCCCCTCATTCTTCTCTTCCGCAGACTAAACAATCCCAGTTCCCCCAGCCTCTCCTCATAAGTCATGTGTTCCAGACCCCTAATCATTCTTGTTGCCCTTCGCTGGACTCTCTCCAATTTATCCACACCCTTCTTGTAGTGGAACTGAGTAGAACTGACTCAACACTTGCAAGGAAAGAATGAAGCACACAGAAGACCAAAGCATTTAGACCCTTCATTGTTTTATCCTTTTCCCCATCTTGCTATGTGCTTTTGGGTGAATAAACAATACTTTAAATGTGAGCTGTGTTTTGAGTCACTTTAATCAGCTGCTCCCAAAGACAAGTTCTCCTGCAGGTGACAAGTAAAGTTGGGCCAGTCATATTTACACAACTGGGAAACTGGAAGGCTGCAGCCCAGACATCCAGTCCAAAACTGGTTGGACCAAAAAGTCCTCCACTACTGAGAGACGGGAAGAGAGCCAAGCCTGTCACCTGAAGGGTGTATTCAAGAATGATAGCAAAAGGACCAAAACACAGCTCACCTAGTCAACTAAAATAAGAAACTAGGTGGCAAGTTCCTGACTCGTCAGCCCATTCCAATGTTGAAAACAGTTTTCAGTAACAAGTTTTCCTGCTGTGCACTAAATCTAAAAGCTACGCCACAAAGCAGGAAACAAAAGTAACCTCTTCAAACTATGTACCTGACCGGTGACAAGCAATTCCTAGGACATTTGAGTTAAGCTTCGTGTTAGCAGAGCCTTAACAGTAAACAATTCTCTTAAGGTAGAACTAGTTTGTCATCTGCCACTTTAGGCTAGGGTGACCAGATGTCCCGATAAAATCGGGACTGTCCTGATTTTTAGTTCTTTGTCCTGCGTCCCGACCGATGCACACTTCAGCGTTTTTGGGTTTTTTTTGCTTTGGCAACTCGCCTCTGGCCGTTTTTTTTTTTTTTGCTTCCCCCATGTGTCCCGATATTTTGTCCGTTTCATCTGGTCACCCTACTTTAGGAAAACACATTAAAAGCCTAAACAGGGGCAGCTGACGAGCTTTTCAACCCTCTTTATGTCAGATTCTAAGCCAGTAACTATTTGTACAATATATAAAGGGAAAAATGCAATTTATGATGGCATGAAAGGTCAGTTATACCACAACTGAATATCCTTCCATCCCCAAATACTATACCACATATGGAAGCCCTATACCATATGGGCATGAGAACATTCTTTTAACAGATATCTCTGCATTGCTCACCCTAACACATTTTTTTAAAATGTTAATAAGCTTTTTGTCATTGGACACCAAGTACTTCTTTTCTTTTTTTTCCCCTTGTAACTGGATCATACACTGGAGAAAAAGTAATGGTCCATCAACCTTTGGCCCAGCATACTGTTAGTTAGTAGGCATCCACTTGGCCTACTGAGAGATTATCTACATAATCTTTTGTAAAGTACTGAAAACAAAAGGTGTGTATCACAACATCTGAAATTATGAAGCCTCTGTAAAGTCAGATACATGATTTATGCTGGATTTGGCTGACATTTAACTAAATTTCTCAGGACAGAAAAGGACCAAAATTCACAGAAGTGTAGTCTATTGCCTCAAGTGTGCAAACCTATTCCTACTCACATGGATACATTAACTATTGTTATTTTTTGTATTTCAAAACTTTCAAGGTGTGACACTCTTGGAATATGTGGGACACTTTATGATATTGATACCAATATTATAAAATTGAAAGAAATATGACCAGATAAACTGTGTGAGGTATCTGCAAAAAAGTTATCAATTTTCCAAATATGATAATCTTGTTTATATGTTTGTATCACCTTTGTATGATGAGTTATAGATATGTTTGGTATATCTGTATTTCTAAACTTGTGCTGTGTTTCTGGGTGATGCCCCTGGACAGACTGGCATCAGCAGGCAATCAGTAGGCATAGGCCTACTTGATGGCCCATCAAGGGTCAAGGCTGTACAATGAACCCATTAAAGGAGTCAAGGACTACACTTTATGAGTCAGCATCAAATCACGTAGTATGCCTGTGGACAGAGAACTCTAAGGATTCCATACTATGTGCTGGGCTGCTTGTGTTTGGAACAAAGGAAATCAGTTGCACATATACAAAAAGGGATCTGGGGGTCATAGTGAATCACAAGCTAAATATGAGTCAGTGTAACACTGTTGCAAAAAGAGCAAATATCATTCTGGGATGTATTAGCAGGAGTATTATAACCAGGACCCTAGAAGTAATTCTTCTGCTGCACTCTGTGCTGATTAGGCCTCAATTGAAGTATTGTGTCCAGTTCTGTCCGCCACATTTCAGGAAAGATGTGGACAAATTGGAGAAAGTCCAGAGAAGAACAACAAAAATGATTCAAGGTCTAGAAAACATGACCTATGAGGAAAGATTGAAAAAAGTGGGTTTGTTTAGTCTGGAGAAGAGAACACTGAGAGGGGACATGAAAACAGTTTTCCAGTACATAAAAGGTTGCTATAAGGAGGTAGAAAAATTGTTCTTCTGAATCTCTGAGGATAGGACAAGAAGCAGTGGGCTTAAATTGCAGCAAGGGCAGTTTAGGTTGGACATTAGGAAAAACTTCCTAACTGCCCGAGTGGTTAAGCACTGGAATAAATTGCCTAGGGAGGTTGTGGAATCTCCATCATTGGGGATTTTTAAGAGCAGGTTGTACAAACACCTGCCAGGGAGGGATGGTCTAGATCAGGGGTGGGCAAACTTTTTGGGCTGAATGCCACATCTGGGTGGGGAAATTGTATGCAGGGCTGGGGCAGGGGTTTGGGGTGTGGGAGGGGGGGCAGTGTGCAGGAACAGGTTCTGAGTCATGCATGGACATGTGACTTGCCCATGTGACTCCAAAACTCCATCTTGTAGCTGGACTTCTACACAGGGGGAGGGAGCGGTATCCACCCACAAGAGAAAATCTATTTAAATTCCAGAGAGACTCCTCCATTTTGTCTTCAGCTTGCTCAAGAGATAGCTTCTCCACCCCCAAGGATACCTGAAAGAAACTGGAACAAAGGACAGTAACTACAGGGGGTGTCAGTGATTGCTGGACCCAAACAAGAAGGAGACTAGTCTGTAAAAGGAAGCTTACTGAAGGAGGTTTTTATCTGTATTCAGTTTTCTTAGACGTAGACTTGCATGTTCTATTTTATTTTGCTTGGTAATTCACTTTGTTCTGTCTGCTATTACTTGGAACAACTTAAATCCTACTTTCTGTATTTAATAAAATCACGTTTTACTTATTAATTAACCCAGAGTATGTATTAATACCTGGGGGGGGGCAAACAGCTGTGCATATCTCCCTATGAGTATTATAAAGGGCGAATAATTTATGAGTTTACCCTGTATAAGCTTTATACAGGGTAAAATGAATTTATTTGGGGTTTGGACCCCACTGGGAGTTGGGCAGCTCAGTGTTGGAGACAGGAACACTTCTTAAGCTGTTTTCAGTTCAGTCTGCAGCTTTGGGGCATGTGGTTCAGAGGCTGGGTCTGGCTCAACAAGACAAGGTGCTGGAGTCCCAAGCGGGCAGGGAAAGCTGGGGCAGAAGTAGTCTTGGCACATCAACTGGAAGCCCCAAGGGGGTTTCTGTAATCCAACCTGTCACACCTAACCCCCACCCTTTACATTAATTCTTATGGGGAAATTAGATTAGTTCACATTTGCTTAAAGTAGCATTTTTCTGGAACATAACTACAACATTAAGCAAGTAGTTACTGTACCTAGTTGCATTATCTTCTGTAATGTGCAGTAGATTTGGAGATCAGCGACCAAATGTAGGAAGGAATTCAATTTTAAGAATTGTTAGAAATATAATTTCCATTATGGCCTAATATAACCATTTAAAAAGATACCTTGTGTACACACTCCAATTTCTGTGTTGTGACAAACTAAATTTGTCACTTCTCCATCAGCACTGTACACATGTGCAAATGTACATTTAGGGGATTTTTGTTTTAATGTAATGTGTGCATAACGTGACCTCCGATGCAAAGAGAGAGGGCTGTTAAAGAGCTCAGTCTTCCTGTGTCATAAGGAAGAAGTGTACACAGAATACATAAAGAGCTCTACTAGAGCCCTTGCCTAGTTCGACACACACATAGTGAATGTCTGAGCATTCTATTATTGAGCAACTAATAGCATACGATGTGGTTTTTCTTCTTGGTCTAAACCTAGGTAATTACATACCAAAAGCATGTTAGATGAACACCACTACTTTAAGTCAAGCACTCAAAAGTCAAGGAACATAATGCAACCTTAATTCAGTCCCCTCGTGCACAAATATTTTTAGCCATCTGTCAATACGCAGGAACTAACTATTTTTTCTAATGTATGCTTGTATCATTCCGTTTAGGATTAGGATGGCGTGAAGGTTCAGGCAAGGGGCCACAAATTCGACACAAAGGATAATAAATCCCTTTGGAGGGATACCTTGTTCACTAGACATCCATCATCATACAGGCTGAATGAGGCAAGGATGTATGGGAATAAATTATAGACTACTGTGATGCAAAGTAATATAGGTAAAAGTAAATTTAACTTTGACATATCCTTACCAAGTGCTTTCATTTGGAAAGTATATCATTATTTTAATGTACTTTATATGAAATAGTTTTTATCCTACTGTCATTTGTTCACCCCTAGAGCAGGGCTGAGCATCAACCAGCTTTTTTCTTGAAACCATACTTTTTTCAATACTCCTGCTTCAAACAAACAGGTCAGTAAGTCACACTAGTGAACAGAGTAGAAGGAATTCCTGAAAAGCATGCACTGTCAAGGGAACAGACTGTATGTAATTTCATAGATCATTATCGGTCATTTTTTAAATGATCATAGGCCATTAGAACCTGGACCAAGTGGCATCTGCTTTCATTGCTGGCAAGTTCAAAGAGAATGTCAGCCTACCTCAAGGACATTCTTCTTTTCCAATGGATCAGACTGCATGTGCACGTAAGTATACATACATATATATAAAGATCCTTTAAGCTTTTCCAGACATCCACACATCCCCTGATTTGCAACGGTGACAAATCCCCACAAATAACTAATTAGAGCCTTTTCTGCTCCAACCAACTTTTTTTGTATTTCAATATATGCTACGAAATGAAGATACCCATATTTTGCTACTAACACCCCAGGTCTGAGAAGCTAATTTACAAAGATAAGCCACTGCTACAATCAGTTTCTCTCTCATTTTGGCTAATTCCTTTCTTAAATGCAATTTCCTCACATGTAGGATTTTAACACGCATTTGAATCAAAGTCTGTATAATAGCTTATATCCTCAGCCCCACACACACTTCTCTATCCACCCGCCTTCCTTCCATCTGAAATAAGGCCAGGGTAAGTAGATTCTAACAGAACCAAGCTTTCAAGATTATATCCAAACCTGGTTTCATCTCAAGCTAAAGCACAGATGTTGTCCTTGTGAGAAATAAATAAATGACCAGCCTGTGGATTGAACCCAATGATCTTCTTGAATAACTTCCAGGTGTTTCAGCAGCTGTGCTACTATCAGACAGTGTTCTGTCAAAGTTACCCTGTGTTCTCAGTAAACTTCTCTTCAGACTCATCAGAGATTTCTACATGATACACAAGTAAACTTAATTGACGTCAATCCCTTTTGATTAGTCTATATATAAACATAGAGCAACCTCTCTCTTTCCCATCTCATACCCCTGAAAACCAGTGTTTATTGTTTAAAATTAGTTGCAACAGGACTCACATTGAAGCAAGGATTAAGTTAGATGCCAATGTGCAACGTATTAAGTCATTGTTCTCTGCATTGCCTATAATCAAATGGTATTCAGTTTTAGGACACAGTTAGCAAGATTAAAATCATATGATCATGAAAAACTGGAACAGAATGATGTTCCTCTGTATTAAGTATTGAGAAGATTATTTTTCCACTGTTCTTAGTGCTTTATTCTCTCCTCAAAGAAAACAGATTGCTCCCATTTCCTTCACATGATAGTGAACAGTAAAAGGAGAACTGACCCATTTAAGGTTTCAGAGTAACAGCCGTGTTAGTCTGTATTCGCAAAAAGAAAAGGAGTACTTGTGGCACCTTAGAGACTAACCAATTTATTTGAGCATGAGCTTTCGTGAGCTACAGCTCACTTCATCGGATGCATGCATGCATGCTGTAGCTCACGAAAGCTCATGCTCAAATAAATTGGTTAGTCTCTAAGGTGCCACAAGTACTCCTTTTCTTTTGACCCATTTAAGTTTTAACATCTCAAGAAGCAAATCTTAAGGGGCCCACAGTCTGTGATTGTGGATGAGCGGTTTGGCCCTAAATGTGTAGTTCACCAGCACTACCCAGCTTTCAAAATGTTTAATATCTTTCAGTGCTGAGGCAAATAGGGATTCAGTTGAAGTCTCCATAATAGGTACTGTCTTAAATATAAAGGGAAGGGTAACCACCTTTCTGTATACAATGCTATAAAATCCCTCCGGGCCAGAGCCAACGTCCTGTTACCTGTAAAGGGTTAAGAAGCTCAGCTAACCTGGCTGGCACCTGACCCAAAGGACCAATAAGGGAACAAGATACTTTAAAATCTTGGGGGGGGGGGGGAGGGAAAGAGGCTTTTGTTCGTGCTCTTTGTTTACATGTTTGTTCTCTCTTGGGACAGAGAGGCCAGACAGAAATCCATCTTCTTCAACCCATCCAATCCAAGTCTCCAATACTGCAACCAGTATAGGTAAGCCAGGCAAGGCGGATTAGTTTATCTTTTGTTTTATGTGAATTTTCCCTGTGTTAAGAGGGAGGTTTATTCCTGTTTTCTGTCACTTTAAGGTTTTGCCCAGAGGGGGATCCTCTATGTTTTGAATCTGAATATCCTGTAAGGTATTTACCATCCTGATTTTACAGAGGTGATTCTTTTACCTTTTCTTTAATTAAAATTCTTCTTTTAAGAACCTGATTGATTTTTCATTGTTCTTAAGATCCAAGGGTTTGGGTCTGTGTTCACCTGTATAAATTGGTGAGGATTATTATCAAGACTTCCCCAGGAAAGAGGGTGTAGGGCTTGGGGGGATATTTTGGGGAAAGACGTCTCCAAGTGGTCTCTTTCCCTACTCTTTATTTAAAACACTTGGTGATGGCAGCATACTGTTCAAGGACAAGGCAAAGTTTGTACCTTGGAGAAGTTTTTAACCTAAGCTGGTAAGAATAAGCTTAGGGGGTCTTTCATACGGGTCCCCACATCTGTACCCTAGAGTTCAGAGTGGGGAAGGAACCCTGACAGGTACTATAACTGACAGAACATCATTCCCGTATAAGGTTTATATCCCAGTTGTGGAGCTTTATTTTTTCGGCGATGTGTGTTGATTTTAAGCCACAAGAGAAAATGTATTGAGATATTTAAGGTGTTTCAGATCAGATGCTCTATGAAGACGCTGTCCAATATTCAAATTTTTAGAGTTTACACATCACCTTTTATTTTTCAAAAAACATTAACATTTCTATACTGGCCCCAGGACAGTGTGACTGGATTTAAAGGCTATTGGGAAATTACTTTTTGCATGTATTCATAAGACGTACAAATATATTTTCACAACTGGAGCTTGTTATAATTTAGGGTGAAGTGTGGTTGAATAGTCAAAGAGTTTTTAGAGAGAGAAAATCATTTCTGGTAGTATTGGGGCATAAGATTTCAAAATAAGATAATCTGATAGCAAAACTCCAGAATTTTCACTTTAATGGTTTGTTCTTCTACCTTCAAAACCATTTTACTTAGATCCAAAACTAAGCCAGGAAGGAAAATCAATGCTATCAGCTTTTCTACAGTCTTAAAACATGAGGCATATGAACAAGGCAAATATTATTCAAAATTAAGTTTTTGAGAAATAAAGTTGCCCATTTGAAAAAGCATAGGACCACAAAAACGTCAGGAGTTCATTCTATATTACTGCGACTTATTGGTTGTGAAGCTTTAGAGTATCGCTTACTGTCTGTAAAACAAGCTTAACATTAACCTCAAAAGTTTTACAGTCACGTGTGTTTAAAGAAAATAAGAATGGCCATACTGGGTCACACCAAAGGTCCATCCAGCCCAGTATCCTGTCTACCGACAGTGGCCAATACCAGGTGCCCCAGAGGGAGTGAACCTAACAGGTAATGATCAAGTGATTTCTCTCCTGCCATCCATCTCCACCCTCTGACAAACAGAGGCTAGGGATACCATTCCTTACCCATCCTAGATAATAGCCAGTAATGGACTCAGAACTAGATAAATTAATGAAGGTTCTTTTAAATCCTGTTATAGTCCTAGCCTTCACAACTTCCTCAGGCAAGGAGTTCCACAGGTTGACTGTGCACTGTGTGAAGAACTTCCTTTTATTTGTTTTAAACCTGCTGCCCATTAATTTCGTTTGGTGACCCCTAGTTCTTATATTATGGGAACAAGTAAATAACTTTTCCTTATTGGCTTTCTCCACACCACTCATGATTTTATATACCTCTATCATATCCCCCCTCAGTCTCCTCTTTTCCAAGTTGAAAAGTCCTAGCCTCTTTAATCTCTCCTCATATGGGACCCATTCCAAACCCCTAATCATTTTAGTGGTCCTTTTCTGAACCTTTTCTAATGCCAGTATATCTTTTTTTGAGATGAGGAGACCACATCTGTACGATGTATTCAAGATATGGGCGTACCATGGATTTATATAAAGGGCAATAAGATATTCTCCATCTTAAAAGAACTTTGTGATCATCAAACTGAAGGTGCTACGGAAGAAATAAAGGACCAGGCCACTACCAACAAGAGAACCACAAATCAAGAAATAACACAATATATATTCACATACCTACTCATTTTCATTTCAATGATCATGCAAGTTGTATTATTTGATAATACGGGATGATTTTATATTATACATCCCTTCTAAAAAATTAAGTTTACATGCAAAATCATGGTGAAACAAAAATATATCCCAGGGCTCAATTCTGCCCTCAATTATAAAATTGTGTCTCCCATTGGCTTCAGGAATTTACCCATCGAATTCCCTACCGACCATCTGTGGCTTCTGAACTAGATATAAGTATTGTAATTTTGTCAAGATAAAGTTTTCCCCCCCATCAACTACTATAGCTATTTTAATGCTTTCATGGTTGTCTGAAAGAAATTGCATTTGAAAGAGATCCAGAGTGTTTCCAGAGACACCCCTATATTAATACATTTTATCAAGAGCTTTGTCAATAGAATTTCTTGTACTACACTAGACTTAGTAAAAATAGCACACAGGTAACCAGTCAATTCAGTACATCTTTAGAACCTGTGCTTGTTTTTATACTGTTTGAGATCAGTATCTAAATTACTACCTATGGCAGAATCCATGACACTTTTATTTAATTGCAAATTAATTTAATCTATTGTGCTTCTTTGAATCTTTCAAGACACAAGAAGAATGTTTAAGGGGCTATCTGGTAGTACAGCTAATGACACCTGGAAGCTTTCCAACAGGACCTTGGGTTTAAGCCATGGCTTGGTCATTTATTTATTTCACACTAAAAACATCTGGGTTTCATTTTTGGGGGGATACACACACTAGTTGTAAGACCTTGCTTTTTTTTTTTCTTTGTTTTTAAGAGCTGTACTACACTACCCTTGGAGAGGAGCCTCAGGGAATGCAATGTAGTTTAAACTACTTTGCAAGAGTTGGTTTAAGAACAAAGCAGTCAGATGACAGGCTTGGGTATAACCAAGAAGCCATAAAAATAAAATAGCTCCTTACAGCAAAACAGACAGAAGAAGACAGTAGGCTCAGAGGATCAGAGCCGGCGCTAGGCATAAGCAGACTAAACAACTGCTTAGGGCCCCAAGCAGATCAAGGAGCCCCACTATTAATTATTAGTATGTGTCTGGGGGAGGGCAAAAATATTACTGCTTCGAGCCCCCAATGGGCTAGCACCAGCACTGCTGAGGACTTAGCACATTTTATCTTTTAAAATAGTGGGTATTTCAACCTAAGAAAGAGTAAACTAGAAGCACAATCATAATTTGTGTCCATGGAATTGCAACAGGAGCATGACAATTCCAATGATTATAAATAGGCATACTAAGGTTATGAATATAATGAACCACTATGTATTTTTTGTAGGGGACACTGGTTGAAATTCAGTGTCCCTCTGAGAAACAGTCAGTTTTGACTACTATATTCTGTTAGCATTCCTTTGCATTGCTGCAGTTGGACATAAAGATTGAGGACTGGAATTTCAAGTAGGCTGCCAAGATGGCGGCCACTAGGGCCAAAACCCAGGATTATGGTTTGAAATAAATAAAAACATATCTACTTACATTCATGTCTTAGTACAGAAGCTTTTCCCACAACAGTGAGAAGTGAGACTTTACCTCACTATAATGAGCTACGCTTATAAAAAAAGAAACTGCCTACATTGATTAAAACACTGAGATCCTTTACTGATAAACAGATGGGAAGGTCTTGCATAACCGTTTGAAGACTGGGAGAGATAATGGTCTGTGTTAGCTGGACGTCATTAGATGGAAAACCGGGATCTTCCACCATCCAGTGGAGAACCTTTATAGGCACTTACATGCAGCCAGCAAGACAGATCTCTTCCACCTCTCTACAAAGAAATAATATGTACATTGGAAGCATTATATGTGATATTCAGTTTTCAATCAAAGTTACTCGAGAATTTCTCAGGTTTTTTGGTTGTTCGTAATGTATATAATATCTTATGGTGATGGGGACAATGCTGGCCTCTGTAGTTTAAGCTCAAATTTCCTTTGCCTGGGAGTAGATATTTTTTCGTGGCTTTAGCTCAAATTAACAGTCTTAAAATTCCTGCACACACACCCCCAAACCAGCACATTATGATGGAAAATTTATAAGCTTGTCTTGAGCAGCCTAGATGTTGGATTTGGTACTGCACACAAATTCAAAGTGAGAATGCTGTAATAGTATAAATGTCTGAAGTATTAAGGACTTTGAAGTCATTGTGAAAGACGCAAAACAGTTCCACACCTCACTCTAAGGCTATGTCTACATTTGGAGCGAGGGATGTGAGCCTCATCCCGTGCAGATACATTCACACTAGCTCTCTTCAAGCTAGTGCACTTAAAAGTAGCATACTGCAGTAGCACAAGTAGCAGTGGCACAGGCTAGCCACCTTTAGTACCTACCCCCAGGGCCCAGGTGGGTTTGTACTCGGAGCGGCTAACCAATGCCTCTGCTGCCCATGCTACAAAGGCTACACTGGTATTTTTAGTGCGAGTACGTCAGCACGAGCTGGGACTCACACCAGGCTTCAAGTGTGGACATAGCCTATGAAAAGGAAGAGAGGGTTACAGTGAAAACTGAAGAGGGGAATGGAGAACAAAAATGTCAGGTGGATGGTAACTAATAACTCAGGAACAGCAGCAGACCTGCACAAATATCCAAAGTCCCAAAGTACCATATGGTCACAGAGCTACAGTAGATTACAAACTCAGAGATTTAATTTCCTCCTGCTTTGCCTAATGCCTAACACATTAAGAGAGTCCAAACAAGATGGATCACCAATGCACTCACATATATCCAGGCACATGTTTGGCACAAGCTGCTTGAATTTTAGTTACAATGTTTTTAGTAAGTTTAAGAACAAGGGTCTTTTATTTTATAGGATGTAAACAGAGGTTCTTGCAAAAAAGATTAATGGTGGCTTAGAAGATTGATAAAAAATGGAGCTTTCCCATGTTTCTGGATGAAAATTCAGTACAGGCTGACAGCAACCAATTGTGGTTACCATGATGAAGGTTCTTCAAAAGCCTATGTGAAATTAGCATGTTGGTTCCACTCCAGTTCCCAATGAATGTGTTTCAACATTACCAAAAAAGGACATTTGACAACTCTTTAATTTCAGCATAGGTGTCAAGGTTAGACTAGGCATAGTCACCAAATTATTTTCTTTTCAGGTCAAGGCTGAGGCACAATGAAGAAGCCCAACAGGAAAACTTATCCTGACACTTCCCAAACTCTACCTGTCCTGTTTATAAAGATTTCAGTTTGGAATAATCAAATTGTCCCTTTCCAGAAGCCCTGCACTCATGTTAAAATTAAAATTTAAGTTGAGATATTGTGGCTTTATTTTTTTTTTCCAAGGCAAACACCATGTATTTTCCTGGTAAAGTGGTTCTATTTAGTAAATCCAAGGCTAACCTGCCAAGCCTGTCCACTGTACTGTACTGTAAAAAATGCTCTAGTGGTGATAATTGTTCCCTCCACTCTGGGGCTACATGCCATTAGCCACCACCAATGAAATTATGACAAAGAGAACCACCTCCCTCTCTGAATTGAACTGGATGCTTGACAAAAGTCACACTCTCCAGAGCCAAACTGAAGGAAGAAGGGGAGGAAGTTATTTACTGACACAAATCAGCACACTGTTAACCAGGGTGTCCTACTAAGAGAAAGAACTAGGGATAAATAAAATCACCTTTAGTCAGAATAGAGGCAATTCCTACCCTCAGAACCAGACATCATGGATAGTCAGTCGTTAATTTTGATAGCAATACTAAAGCTGGATAAACCATTACTATTAATTATATAAATTAGAATGATGTCTCTATCTTAACACACAATGACACGTGGTCTCTCTCTCTCTCTCTCTCTCTCTCTCAATTTCACAGTGCTTTAACCTTTCCCCATTATTATTCATTATAAACAACAACAATTTGTATTACTTTCCACAGTATGCATCTGATGAAGTGAGCTGTAGCTCACGAAAGCTTATGCTCAAATAAATTGGTTAGTCTCTAAGGTGCCACAAGTACTCCTTTTCACTTTGTATTACTGTAGCACCTAGGAACCCCAGCCATGGACCAGGACCCATTGTACTAGGTGCTATACAAACACAGAACAAAACCTAAATTACTTTAAGCCACCTCTCTTCTGACCCTGCAAAAACACCACAGTAGTTTGGCCTGGATTTTCTGAAGTGCTCAGCACTCAGCAGGTCCTATTTCTCAGTGCTGAAGATATTAGGAAATCTGGCTCTTTCATTCTGGTAACTAAATATGTGCTGAGCTTTTGAAAATTTTGCCCCCATTTGTGGGTTCTGGGCACTTCTGAAAATCTGAATATTTACACACACACACACACACACACACACACACACCATCTTTCTCCAACTACTGCCAAAAGGTCAAATGCAAAAGAAGAACAATACAGCTAGCACCCAGAACACTAACAAAGCTGTAATTGCCTTCCCTCCTCTAAAAGCATCTTGGAGATGAGTAAAAAAAAAAAAGATGTAGCAATTACTGTATCACTTTGTGAATCCAGAGAGTAATATTAGAAGGTTAAAGGTGAATTTTAAACTAAGACCAGTCATGAAATACTTTGGAACACGGCAGTTTTTTCTGCTCTAGTTCAACAAAAATATTGACAAACTGGAGATACTAAAGAGTAAAAATAGGATTCAAGGCTCAGGAGTTGATCTATGATGGAAAGGCTCAGATAACTAAATATCAAAGGCTTGATGAACAGAGAATTACAACACATTAACTACTTGTATTTCATCATGAATACTTCATCACTTAATAATCAGGAATAACTGTTTAAAGTAGATCAAGGAAAATAACTACAAAGGTCAGGATTAAATTTAGACAAATTCAGGGACATTTTACACTGGCATCAAAGTAGTGTATGATGATCAATTAAATGATGCAATAAGCTCGAGCCAAGAGAGAAAATACCTGTTGGTGATGTTTTCATGTTTCTGAGACTAAATGAAGCATTTGGGAAGATGACCATATTCATGGATTGGATGCAAGTTTACCCATTACTAAGACAAACCCTTGAATATTTTCCGTAATGACTGCTAAAACCCAAATGGCAAAACATTAAATCATATTGCTTATGCAAAGCATTCTGTAAATCCCCCTGAAGTACAAAAAAATGCAAAGATCAAATGCAAATAAACCACAGCAAGAATAATGTTTAACATCTTCAATGTAATGATAAACATTAATCTAAAATTCCATATGAATTATTGCTATGCTGTATATGAAACATCATTACTTCATTTGCTCTTACAGTCACCACTTTTGGAAGCTTAGAAATTCTGTGGTTACAAAGCCTCTTGTCTATTTAAGCCTGACCCAAATTTGTTTTTCCCTGAGTTCTTACGGGTCAGTGACCTGCTATGAAAATGTTTTTGATGAAACCAGGATGGTTTATTATGATAATTGTTAAAATAAACTACTTTGTTTTGCAAGCCTGGACAGATGTACCAATCCAAACCAAGTTAGTTTGCTCAAACACGTGTCCTCCACTCTTCCGAGCTGCTCTCTCTTCCACTCTTCCTGCGTTCGGATTCCTCCTGTGAAGACTTGTTGACAGAGCAGCTAATGGTTTCCTTTCCAGAACAGGCGCCAACTTTTTGAATGTTTAGAAAGGAGAGAAACATCCACTCTCACATCAGCAACAGCAAAAGAAAAGATTAAAGGTTCATAGTAGCAGGGTAATGTAACTATTTAATTACTAACTGTAGACAGACATACTAAATCATAAATTAAGTAGGGCATTAGTTCCCTATAGTACATAAACAGTTAGTGTGCATGATCCACACTTGATAAAGACGCTATCCAGCTATAAGAGATAACAAGAGAAAGGTCATTCTGAATATACAGCAGTGCAGATGAGCCACTACAAGTGGTGGTTATCTAATTTGAGACATGCTGCTTTATTCAGCGTACAGCCCAAAAAAGGAGAAGGGGAAAGCTACTATACAATTTCACAGTTTGGGTCCAAATATTTTCCTATACAAATAAACACACACACAGTTCTACAATCCTTGTTCACTTTCAACGGGTCATCATTATGCTGTACCTCCAATCCACCGAAGTTCTAGATTGAATGTATCAGTATTTAGTGTAGCCAGAAATGGAATATAAAAGCCACTTAATTCAGAACTTAAAGTCATAACATCCACATATTAGCACCCAAGAAGAAGCTATGAGAATCACATTCACTCTACAAAACAGTATTGAACATCTGAAGACATGAAATGGGGGACAACCCTAAAATGACTTGGGGGGTGGGGGTGTCATGGTGGATAATCAGCTGAACATACCCTCCCAGAGGCATGGTGTGGCCAAAAGAGCTAATGCAATCTTTGGATGTATAAACAGGGGAATCTTGAGCAGAAATAGAAAGTTATATACACCTCTCTATTTGGCACTGGTGCAGCTGCTACAGGAATGCTGCATTCAATTCTGGTGTCCACAGCTGAACAAGGATTTTGAGAAATTAGAGACAGTTCAGAGAAGAGCCACCAGAATGACTGAAGACTTTTGAAAACATGCCTGCTAGTGAGACACGGAGTGCCATCCATTTAGCCCACAGAAGAGAAGCTTAAGCGGTGACTTGATCACAGTCTGAGAGTACCTACATGGGGACCAAAAGTTTAATAGAGGGTTCTTCAATCTAGCAGACAAAGTTATAACAACATCCAATGGCTGAAAGTTGAAGCTAGACTAATTCAGACTAGAAAGAAGGTGCAAATTTTTAACTTTGAGGGTAACTGGCCATTGGAACAATTCATCAAGGATTGTGGTGGATTCTCCATCACTGGCACTTTTAATATCAAAATTGGATTTTTTTTTAATAAAATATGCTATAGTTCAACAACACCTATTGGACCTGAAACAGGAATTAATTCCAAGAAGTCTTATAGCCTGTGTTATGCTGGAGATCAGACAAGATCATCATAATGGTTCCTTCTGGCCTGAAAAATCCATGAATCAATATTCCACAGAGGAGCACAATATTTTCTATTTGTTTACACCAGTGGTTCTTAACCAGGGGTAGTGTACTCCTGGGGATACTCAGACATCTTCCAGGCAGTACATCTATTTATCTAGATATTTGCCTAGTTTTACAACAGGCTACATTAAACGCACTAGCAAAGTCATTACAAACTAAAATTTCATAGACAATGATTTGTTTATACTGCTCTATACACCGAAATGTTTATATTCCAACTGATTTATTCTATAATTATATGGTAAAAATGAGAAAGTAGGCAAATTTTTCAGTAATAGTGTGCTGTGACACACTTCCATTTTTATGTCTGATTTTGTAAGTTTTTAAGTGAGGTGAAATCTGGGAGTACTCAAGACAAATCAGACTCTCGAAAGGGGTATAATAGCCTGGAAAGGTTCAGAGCCACTGGTTTACACTGCCCAATTGATCAACTGTCAACAGTCTGGGTCCAAAAGATTGACACACTTCTTCCAAGTACTGCAAACTAAAAGTAGGATTCTATGCTTCTCTCAAGCACAGATAAAGTCCATTGTTCTTCACTAGTTAAGATTCTTCTTCTCCCCCTCTCATTCCCACCTGTTCCCTTTCTGATCAATAACCATTTGAAAAGTCATCCAACAGTGCTTAAATCTAAATGTTCGTTCTGTATTTACTACGTTGGATGGGAAATATTTTAGATTCAAGTGACAATTTATTCTTGATTACTATATAATGAAACTAAGTTCTAAAGTAAGTTTTAAAGAAAGTAGCCATTCTCCAATTTCACCCTTTAGTAAGAGGCTCCCATTGACCGTATCCCCACTGCAATAAGTTCGACAGGAAATGCTTTTATGTAAATCCCAGAACAGACCAAGTACAAGGTCAGGTGACTCAAAGTAGAATTCTTTCAATATCAACAGCGAAAGAGTCAAAATTTAGAAATTACACTCAAATTTCTTCCCAAGTCTGCATTTGACACTCTGGGATGTTATAAAGCAGTGTCAGAGTTCAATGAAGCACTGGAACTATTTTACATTTAGGAGGTTTTGGACTTCATAGCAAGCAGTTTGCAAACTTACAATGCCATTCTGGGTTAAACAATATAATTATGAACATTTCCATTTGTGGTCAAAAGACTGAATGAGAATTATTAAATTAAACACTAAGCCCTGGTCTACACTATGGGGTTAGGTCAAATTTAGCCACATTAGGTCGATTTTAAAATGAATGCATCTACACAACCAACCCCGCTCCATTGACCTAAAGGGCTCTTAAAATAGACTTCTGTACTCCTCCCCGGTGAGGGGAGTAGTGCTAAATTGGCCTTGCTGGGTCGAATTTGGGGTAGTGCAGATGCAATTCAACAGTATTGGCCACCTGGAGTTATCCCAGAGTGCTCCAATGTGACTGCTCTGGACAGCGTTTTGAACTCTGATGCACTAGCCAGGTACACAGGAAAAGCCCCGGGAAATTTTGAATTTCATTTCCTGTTTGGTCAGCGTGGCGTGCTCAGCAGCACAGGCGACCATGCAGTCCCCCCAGAATCACAAACAAGCTCCAACATGGACCGAAAGAGAGACACTGGATCTGATTGCTGTCTGGGGAGAAGAATCTGTGCAGGCCGAACTCCGATCAAAAAGAAGAAATGCTAATATATATATGCCAAAATTGCACGGGGCATGGTGGAGAGAGGCTACAACAGGGACACACAGCAGTGCCACGTGAAAGTTAAGGAGCTCAGGCAAGCTTACCAAAAGACAAAGGAGGCAAATGGTCCGGGTCAGAGCCCCATACATGCCGCTACTCCCACCATTGTCCATGGACGCCTGCAAGGGGGGAGTCTCGTGCATTGCAGGAGGATTTTGTGGATGAGGAAGAGTAGGAGGAGGAGAATGCGCAATAGGCAAGCGATGAATCCGTTCTCCCCGGCAGCCAGGACCTTTTCATCACCCTGGAGCCAATACTCTCCCAAGGCGGGATCCCTGACCCTGAAGCCAGAGAAGGCAGCTCTGGTGAGTGCCCATTTGTAACTACAGTACAGGGTTTAAAAGCAATAGTGTTTAATGTATGATTTGCCCTGAAGAATTGGGATGTATTCACGGCCAGTACAGCTACTGGAAAAGTTTGTTAACGTGTCTGGGGATGGAGTGGAAATGTTCTCCTGGAGGTTCTCCATGTTCTCCTGGAGGTTCTCTGAAAGCCTTTGCAGAAAGTTTCTGGGGAGGGCTGCCTTATTTCGTCCTCCATGGTAGGACACTTTACCATGCCAAGCCAGTAGCAAGTAGTCTGGAATCATTGCAGCACAAAGCATAGCAGCGAATGGTCCTGGGTTTTGGTTACATTCAAGCAACATTCAGTCTCTATCTTTCTGTGTTAGCCTCAGGAGAGTGATATCATTCATGGTCACCTGGTTGAAATAGGGGAATTTTTGTAAGGGAACAGTAAAAGGACCCCATTCATGCTAAGTTGTTTGCACTTGGCTAAAAAGGATCATCCCAGAGAATAGCCATGCAGCGGGGGGAGGGGAAGTGTGTGCTGCACATCCACCCGAAAACCGCAGCCCCTCCTTTTAAATGTGAAACCCAACCGGCATTGTTTGCTATGGGAAAGGATGGCGCTGCAGTTTGAAACCATTCCCACACGTTATGAAGGCATAAGAAGCCAACCCCCTCATACCAAAAGGCTTACCATGGCTGCCTGGAAACCGAATTCTGTTGCCCAGCCATTTCTGATGTGTCACCATACTGGCAGGCGCTCAATATAAAAGGCAAAATGCGACCTTGTATCTAAACCACATGTGCTGACTGCTGTGAATTGCTTGATTCACTGTGAATGAGTCTCCTTTTTATTCTCAGAAATGTATCATCTTAAATTTTACTCTCCCTTTTTATCTCCCCCCAGGTGCAAATGTTTCTATGCTCCCCCTATCATCTCCGTCCCTGAGGTTATCACAGATTAGAAGGCAAAAAAAAAAAACATGCTCTTGCGATGACATGTTTTCCGAGCTCATGCAGTCCTGCCGCACTGACAGGGCACAGCTTAATGTATGGAGGCATTCAGTGGCAGAGGCCAGGAAAGCATTAAGTGAGTGATGAGCAGAGGCAGGAGGCGAAGCTGAGGCTAATGGGGGAGCAAACGGACATGATGAAGCATCTATTGGAGCTGCAGAAAAGCCAACAAGAGCACAAACCCCTGCTGCATCCATTGTACAACCGCCTGCCCTCCTCCCCAAGTTCTATATCCTCCTCACCCAGATGCCCAGGAACAAGGGGGAAGCTCCAGGCACCCAGCCACTCCACTCCAGAGGATGGCCCAAGCAACAGAAGGCTGTCATTCAAACAGTTTTGATTTGTAGTGTGGCTTCAATAAGCAATGTGGCCTTGTCCTTCCCTCCTCCTCCACCCTACCCAGGCTACCTTGTCAGTTATCTCACTTTTTTTTTTAATTAATAAAGAAAGAATGCATGGTTTCAAAACAATATAGTTACTTTAGGTCCTTTGCCAGCTGTGATCGAAGGGGGGAGGGTGGTTGGCTAACAGGGAATTAAAATCAACAAAGGGGGAGGGTTTTCAGCAAGAAGAAAAACACACAACTGTCACACCGTAGCCTGGCCACTCATGAAACTAGTTTTCAAAGTCTCTCTGATGCACAGCACGCCTAGCTGTGCTCTTCTAATTGCCTGGTGTCCGGCTGCTCAAGATCGGACGCCAGGCGATTTGCCTCAACGTCCCACTCCGCCAAAAATGTCTCCCCCTTACTCTCACAGATATTATGGAGCACACAGTAAGATGCAATAACAATGGGCATGTTGGTTGCGCTGAGGTCTGACCTAGTCAGCAAACAGCGCCAGCGAGCTTTCAAACATCTACCCCCATTCTGCATTTGCTCAGCCTATAGATGAACTGCTCCTTACTACTGTCCAGGCTGCCTGTGTACAGCTTCATGAACCATGGGAGCAAGAGGTAGGCTGGGTCCCCAAGGATAATTATTGGCATTTCAACATCCCCAACGGTAGATTTATGGTCTGGGAAGTAAGTTCCTTCTTGCAACTGCTCAACCAGCCCAGAGTTCCTAAAGATGCAAGGGTCATGCACCTTTCCCAGCCTTCCCACACTGATGTCAGTGAAACATCCCTTGTGATCCACCAGTGCTTGCAGCACCATTGAGAAGTACCCCTTGCGGTTTACGTACTGGTTGGCAAGGTGGTCTGGTGCCAAGATAGGGATAGGTGTTCCGTCTATTCCCCCTCCACAGTTAGAGAACCCCATTGCAGCAAAGCCATCCAGTATGACCTGCACATTTCACAGAGGCCCTTGATCACAGAACGTCAGTGATTACATTGGCTACTTGGATCACAGCAGTCCCCACAGTAGACTTGCCCACTCCAAATTGATTCCCAACTGACCGACAGCAGTCAGGTGTTGCAAGCTTCCACAGGGCTATTGCCACTTGCTTCTCAACTGTCAGGGGAGCTCTCATCTTGGTATTCCTGGCTTCAGGGCAGGGAAAAGCAACTCACAAAGTTCAAGGAAAGTGGTCTTATGCATACGAAAGTTTTGCAGTCACTGTGAGTCATCCCATACCTGCAACACCATGCAGTCCCACCAGTCTGTGCTTGTTTGCTGGGCCCAGAATTGGCATTCCACTGTATCAACCAGCCCCACTGCTGCCATGATGTCCCAATTGCCACAGCCCATGCTTTTAGGAACATCTGTGTCCATATCCTCATCACAATCGTCCTCGTGCTTGCGTCTCTTAGTCCGGTTCTGCACATACTCCAGGATAATGCGTGAGGTGTTTACAATGCTCACAACAGCAGCAGTGAGCTGAGCAGGCTCCATGCTTGCCATGGTATGGCGTCTGCACGGGTAACCCAGGAAAAAAGGCACAAAAGGATTGTCTGCCATTGCTTTCATGGAGGGAGGGAGGGGCAACTGATGACATGTACCCCAAACCACCCTCGACAATGTTTTTGCCCCATCAGGCATTGGGAGCTTAACCCAGAATTCCAATGGGCAGCGGAGATTGCGGGAACTGTGGAATAGCTACCCACAGTGCACCGCTCAGTAAGTTGATGCTAGCCACAGTATTGAGGACACGTTCTGCCGACTTAATGCGCTTAGTGGGGACATACACAATTGACTGTATAAAATTGATTTCTAAAAATCGACTTCTATAATATCAACCTAATTTCATAGTGTAGACATCCCCTAAGTGACCACTATCCTTAACTCCAGGCAGTTTGATGCAGCGAATTTTGGTAGATGGTGAGTACCTTAGAAAGATCAGTTATTTTCATGCTTTGGCTTATGCTTCTTCTGAAGCATACGAGTAAGTTTAGAATTATGATTTTGTTGTCCCATCAGACAAGTAAGCACTTGGAGATCCCTGGAAGAGGAGAGTTATGTAATTATTTTCCTCCATGTTTCCATTTTTATGTGGAGTTGTCCTTTGTAATAAGAACATAATCAAATCCAAGCTCTCTCTCTTCAAATATGTTTGCACTATTTATGTCAGCTGATGCTTGAGGAAAGGTAACTTTTCAAATCTACAAGGAACAAACGCTAACCAGTACCAAATATAATTAGCTACTCTGCCAGTGCACTTCTGTACTAAACTAGAATACATTTACTTTTCCAGTCCTTGGACTTCACATACTGTATACTAATCATATTGCAGACTGCCCAACTGTGGTGGTTTGCTTTTGACTGGCAATGAAATACTTCTTTATCTTATTTAGTTGGTTTCCAAAGAATATAGCATCCTCCATCTGCATAAACTATGTATGTGTATCACACAGTGGTTCCTCATTTTAATGCCTGAAGCATTACTTAACTAACTCATATGAATGTTAATACATGATATATACTTCAAGATGAAAACATATCTGTATTTAAATAAAAGCTATATTGGCTCAGCATCCCATATGCTGCCTTTGATCCTTGAAATAATGCCAAGTTTAATGGGAGTACAGTATGTGGCTAGAAATAAATATTGTTGTACTATAGGTATGCAATGCCAAGCTGCTAGCAAATATTTATACATGAGACTTTTTAAAGTAAATGGTAAAAAATAAATTCAATATTTCTTAACATTGAAGTCTTTCTTGCTCCTCAACAAATTAAATCCTTTCCAAAAGAAGAAAAAGATTGACAATTAAATGACAAGATGACTTAAGCCATTTGACAATTTTAAATAGAAACAACTAGTCATGTTAAAAAACTGAACAGCACTATGCATAGCCAAAATACAGCATAAGATGCTCTTCATAACACTACATTTTAAAATTATTCAGAAGCTAAAGTTGGTGCAGAAAGTAGCTACCTGCTTACTGGGTGTTGCTTCACCACAGCACATACTATACCAGCATTCCATAACATGCACTCATCCTATCAGATGCACACCTTTCATCACAGTTTGAAATCTTCTCTCTATAGAGCCTTAATTGACTTGGAAGTTTGATAATGTTCCAGAGAGAGCATCTCTCCTTGTGCCAGACTGTCACACATTTCGATCAGCAAAGGCATTCCAGCTCTGTCTCCCCATCTGAAATCAGGTGTGTGGCTAGGATGCTAACAAAAGTTGCTAGGAGGGTCTCATGAGGCCCCTTGACTCTGCAATTTGGTTTTCATTCTCTCTGTTTTAAAATAGCCTGGATCTATTAACATTCAAGGCACATTGAAAAGCCCATCTCTTGTATGGAGCATGGAGCCC
This sequence comes from Lepidochelys kempii, assembly GCF_965140285.1. Lineage (NCBI taxonomy): Eukaryota > Metazoa > Chordata > Testudines > Cheloniidae > Lepidochelys > Lepidochelys kempii. The sequence goes on from NC_136387.1 coordinate 30,481,645, forward strand.
TCTGTGTGGATAATTTATTTACCTACCTGCCAGATTCATATGTAGCTGTGTGGCTATTCTTTAACATATGGATGTTACATTTAATTATGAAGACACTTGTTAAGATACCTGGAATAGTCTTTATTTACACTTACATGGAATTCCACAGGAAACCCAATGGAGTCAAATGACAACAGCAAAAGGTGTCCAAGTTATGGGGGATAACAATAGGGTTAATCTGTTGTTCACTTTAAATCAGGGATAAGAAGTAGGGGTTATCCTAAATGTCAAATTATATGTCAGTGTCACATTGAAACGAATATTTTTGAAGTTGCATATTTAAAAATAGCTTTCAGTTTATTTCATATTCTACATGTACGCTGCCATCTTTTAAATCTTTATATCACATGTGCTTTCTTTTGCACCATGCTCAATTCACCACAGTTCCAATAAAACCTTGCATGGTTGGCATTTTTCAAGCAGATGGGATCCAACATGTGACACTCGTCACAAAACAAACTGAATATTTGCATGACACAGCTTGTAACTTAGTTTATTTTCTTCTGTTCAGTAACTGGTCAGAGTAGTTTGACTCTATATGGAAAAGTATGTAGAAGAGATTTCAAAACATTCCTTTCAAACAACAACTTTTTGGGCTAGAAGATTTTTTTCCCCTTCCATAATTTTTTTTTAAATCTAGCGTACACTGGAGTTGTGGGAACAGCAAAGATAAGAGAAAGATATCTATGAAACATTGATCTTCCCTGACCAGATCTGGTATGCAATTTACAGGAAAGAGTAATGCTTCACTAAATCACAGGAACTTAAACGAAACTACAGTGAAATGTCCTAAAAAGGCCACTTAACAGTTCTGACTTATGCAACTGAAGAAGGCAAATCTGAAATCTTAATCATCATTTTGGCAGCCAAGGGTATAGCTTGGGAACATTTATTTTGGCTGCTTGAGCCAATGTAACATTATATAAAGTTCAATCAATGGCAGCAGCACATTACTCTGAGCTCCCCACCGCCCAAAGAATTATTAACTCAGGGGTTCTATCACCCTAATCATGTAACAGCCTGCTGCTTTAAATCCATTCAAATGTATGTCTCTGGTGTGTCCCAATCAATGATTTTATGCTCATTTACTCTGAGCTAGAAAAGGGTTATTCATGTGTTATAGGAAAACTGAGGTACATAGCACAATTAAGCTTCTTCCCCAAAAGGTCACACAGGAAGATTGTTACATATAAATTAATATGGCTTAGCGAGATGAAAGAACAAGTGTAGTGTCTGCAGTTCCAGAATATCTAAATTTCACACTCATTTGGAGTACTAAAATAGTAAAACTCACAGCAAACCAACATGAGCAGGTCACCTACTGTCATCATTGTCACAGTGCTCAGGCTGTTGACAGGTGCCTCCTACAGTATAAACACTGAAAAATCCATACGACACCCCCATCTGCCTAAGTAAGGGTGTCTATGATACAAATTGAGTTAAACTGTCCATTTGTGTTGAAGGGGGTAGGGTTCTTGGCTCCCGCTCCCACTCCCCTAGTCTCTTTTGTATGTTCTAAGATTTCCTAACCCCAAAAGGGGTAGAGCATAGTGGTACCAACCACCTAATCAACTCCCCTTGAACATAAGAATGGTCCTACTGGGTCAGAACAAAGGTCCATCTAGCCCGTATCCTGTCTTCAGACAGTGGCCAGTGCCAGGTGCCCCAGAGGGAATGAACAGAACAAGTAATCATCAGGTGATCCATCCCCTGTCACTCACTCCCAGGTTCTCGCAAAAGGAGGGTGGGGACACCATTCCTGCTCATCCTGGCTAACAGCCATTGATGGACCTATCCTCCATGATTTTATCTAGTTCTTTTTTGAATCCTGTTATGGTCTTGGCCTTCACAACATCCTCTGGCAAAGAGTTCCACAGGTTGACTGTGCATTGTGCGAAGAAATACTTCCTTTTGTTTTAAACCTGTTACCTATTACATTTGGTGCCCCCTAGCTCTTGTGTTATGAGGCTTGCAAACTTGTCTTACCCAGACAGTGCCCCAGGGTCACTGTCTCCTTGTAGACATGGGGAGAGGGGGCAGGGGGACTGGTAAATGGCATTCCTGCGGGCAGTACCCCGAAGGCTTCCAGGAGTCTCCTTTCAGAGCTGTAGAGCCATTGTCTGCTCTGTCCCAGAACTGCCCAGCAGCTGCTGGGAAATTCCTGCTTTCTAAGCCCTTATTCCACTCTTGACATGAGTGAAATGGCCAGCTTTGCCCATAGCAGCTTTTTAACCCCTTCATCACAGGTGCAGCGTTTATACACTCTTCACAATTCACTAATAGAAAATGACCATTTTGAAAACTTTTCCTGAATAGCTATCACAGAAAATAGAAGTTTCTTAACCTTATGCAAACCACTGCTTTGTTACTCTGCTCTATTATTGGGTGATTCATAAACTTAGATTTTTAGGAATATGGAAAAAAATCATTTTTGCCAGATGTAAAGGAACTCTGCAAACTCTGTATAAACAGCATAAGCATAGATCCATCTAGGATGCCACAGGTCTGCAATAAACTTTTGTTTACAATAGTGAAGAACTATCTGATACATTTATTATTTTACCCACAACTCTGAGCCACTTAGCAATCTTTCCACTCAGCATGTTAATTGTGGAAAATGCTTTTTGTATTCCATGATTTATTTAAAGCCTGTTCAGTCCTAATTGATGAGGTCTAGATTGCAAAGCATCTCTCAGAACAATTTATTCTTCTCCACTAGCATCCTTGGTCACTAATAGTGATTTTACAGTACATTATGCCCAAACAACACACTTTAATGTCATAATCAAACATTTAAAATTCAGCTTATAGAAACATACACAGTAGCATCTCTCCAGTTAAAGGTCAAACCCAATTTCCATTTTAAAGCTCTATCGCTGCACAAAACAAGGGTTCTGGAGTTAAAACTTGGCATCCAAGTTCTTTGTCTGAGAGCTAATTATTTTTCCGAACATTGTAGAGATTAGATTTGACTATATTTACAGTTTTTGCCATCCTTTAGAAACAGAAACATATTGTTAGTGTTTTCAGATGTTGAAATCCTTTAGTCTAAGCTAAAGAAGCTGATCTGAGGAGAAAGAACAAACTGTGAGCTAAAGTCAACCCTTTTGAAGACAGTAGGGCTGTGTGACAATTTTTGGCAGACGGTTGTGTTAAAGTCAAGACTATTTAATGTCTTGTATCCTGCCTCTTTATTCTACAGAGATGTATGACATCTGGTTGTGGGAGGGATTTCAATCTGTACTTTGGGCCCCATCATGCCCAGTATCATGAGTTTATCCATTTACTATAGTACACCTACGTTCTTGATTATGTGTCTCATTTTGTTTGTATAACGTGTAACGACCTTTCTGCTCGCTTTGTTACCTTATAAATTTAAGTATGATTGTGTAGCTGAAATGTCAGGGTCCAAACAAACAAGTCAATAAAAATACTGTTTTTTAATTGTATTACAACTTTTTTGTGCCAATATTTCACAGTATTACACATATTAAGCTCACAGTACAAATCAGATCCAACTATATTGTAAAACTCTATTTTTATTCAGATATATTCCAATGTTATGTGTTCTAGATAAGTTAAGGCAAAGTCAGAAATAGTGCATCACAGACACTTATTCATCCTGTCTGAGTACTACATCCCGCACTTACAGGGATTGGACCAGTTTAATCATAAGGTTATGGGAGAAGAGGAAGTTGTTAATCTGACCTTGAGAAAGGATCACAAATCTTTAGGATACTCCTCAGTGGAGGATTTTACTTTTGATCTCTTAACTACACCAAATTAGCTTAAAGAGGTATAAAAATATTTATTGGCCCCTCATTGGATACCAGTATTGGCAATTAAAGAGCACTCTGGAGAACACTAAGTTTCCTAGTCTCCATTTTAGAAAATGGGAATCATCTTTCTAAAACTTGAATCATCCATAGCATTTATATGGCACTTCACATGCTCAACAGACTCTCCAAATATCTCTTTAATTAAGAAAGGGCTGGAGTTCATGCCATGGCAATTTTAGAAGGCTTGATTGAAATCGATATCTTACAAATTGTACCCAAGATTCTACCTTGTGAATTACTCTCTTTAAACAATCCCATGCTCATTGGCATATGTTTAGATCATGCTTGAATTCTCAGAACATGTCTTTTTAATTTTCCTTAGCAACATGCAAAAATCTCTGCTTCTTGAGGCTTTCCATCAGCAATGTTAGTCATGTTTTACAGTCAGTCCAATAATTAACCCTACATAAAACAAGCATGAATAACAGTTGACTACATAATTTCATTTTATACAATGAAACATAAATTGAATTAAGGGATAGGGTTCTAATGTGAAGGAGCTGGAAATTACTAAGCAAGTGATGCTGTCTTCTGAGATATTCCATATACCAAAAGGTAGAGCAGTTACCCTAAAATGGTTATAGTGCTACCAGCCAAGTGAGTTCAACCCTGGGGTATCATTTAGAAGATTCTTGGAGGGCACTCCAAATTCTTTCAGCTATTTTCATAACTACTTAAATATCTACTGAGCACTCCTACTATTCACAAGACCTGACACATGAAGTCCTTTAGCAGACATAAGTTCATCACACATTTTGGAAGATCGTACTGTACCTCTGTGCTACAAAGATTATGACAGCAAGAGCAGTAGCTATCAAACCTGATAGAAGACTTATACTAATGCTGTTTCAGGGCCTCAGTCCTGTAAGCTGTTTCATGAAGGTGGACACTTAAACACTCATGAAGACTCTTAACTTCCATAGGGTAGTGCACAAATGTGGAGTTGGCCTATGCAGCACAGGTTGCAGGATTGGACCTACAGCTGCAGAAGAACAAACGTTTAAGTAAGGCAGACTACCTGCACACATTAGTTTTACATATGTTTTGTTTAAACCATTTTTTCTTTTGATGCTTAGCCACCACAGAAATTGACCCTTTTAGTTCTGGTTTAGAAAGGCACAGAAGGTGACAATGTTGTAAAAACTAATCCGTGGTGTAAAACCACTAAATAAACCCTACTTTTTTGATGTGCTGAAGACCTGTAGCTCCCATTTAACTTAACTGAATTGGAGTTGTAGGTGCTCAGTGACAGAGAAAGTAAGGCCCTTAAAGAACGTAGGAAGTGCAGAAGACAGCTTGCAGAATCCTTGTTGTATGTGGGTTTCCATATCTAATGGATATTATCAAAACCCAGTCTACTTGGAAAGGTGAAGAAAAAAATGGCTTGATCAGAAATAGCTAGTTACTGTCTGCAATATCATTTTAACTACCAACTCTGCACTACAGCTCCCCATGTTGTGACTTGAATTCAATGCTTAAGTCTGCCTCACACTTTCCTCATCTGCTACAATTTTTGACAGAAATTTGCCCTTTGGATGCTCTGCTTGTATTGTGAGAACTAACATCCGTCCACTCAGTAAAGCTAAGTTATACGATTTTAGAGATGCAAATGGTAAAAGTAAAACAATTGGAAAGTTATCAAGAAATATGTTTGTGACATCAATAACTGGCACCTATATAGACATTTAGTTTTACAGTTTTAGACTGATTTAAAGGAGGGGAAAGACATCACAGGCAATAAATTTCACAAAGAAAACTCTGTCCATATTTTTAGTTAATGAGGGTTTTGCTCTGATGTCTAGACAAGTTAAACTACATTAAGAGAAAATAATATTCATTTAGGGTTAATGCCCTTTGAGTGATCACTACTGTAAAAAAAAAGCAATATATTTCCAATGTTATTTTGAATAAGAAAATGTAATGTACAATATTTTGCCAGGAACAAAATTACTCAAGTTTTTAAAAGTCTGACCCACTGCAGCTGCTTTGTTAAAAAAAGCAAACGATTACTTTTGCATCCACTTTAAGAGATCAAAAGCCAACTGTATTCCAAAGCCTGCAGCAGTGTAAGTGAAATTTTTATTTGTTATTTGAAATAAATTAAATGGAAAAAAGCCAGCTTCTTTTTTTTTAAATTCAGCTATCGTATTTTCTGCATTAATATTTTGTGGTGCTTGAAAATAGTTAATCAAATAGTTTTTATATTGTCTAAATCATTGCAATTTAGCCCTTAAAGTTATGCCAAACTTTCCACAATTCCTTCTCCAAAGCACACTGATCCATAGCAAAAGATTAGATTTATAGTCATCTCCTATAAAATGACTTGAGGTGAAGCACCGAAAAGTTGTGAGTTTCCCAATCTCAAATTCAAGGTATATTCATTTAGGAAACATTTTAATGACAGGTAATCCTAAAAGCAAGGAGAGATACAGTGTATGTTTGATTTTGAGTATACAGTATGTAGCAGGCCAACTTAAGAGTTTACAGAGAGAAAATTTAAGGGAGGCATTCAGATATCACATACTTTAGCAGTTACTAGTAGAAGAATCCCATTCTTTTATTTCTGGTTTCACACAAATGAAAACATACAACATAAAGAAAAGATTTGCTTTCTAGTTATGTTATCCATTTAGGTATCTTCCTAGCATTTTTCCCAAATATTCCTTTTAGGTAGATGAGGAATCATTTAAAGAAATAAACAAATAGTGGGGGAAGAGGAGAGAAGGAAGTTATTCCATTAAAGCACATATAATGGATGTAAAACTTCATGACTTAGTGCTGACATTTTCTTTAAAGAAGAACAAATTTTTAGCTAAAACAATCGTAATTTTAGTGTCAGGTTATGCATTTATTATTTTGTAAGTAACTTTGTTACTCTGTTACTTCCCAGATGTTTCCCTGAACACAACATACAAAATCACCACTCTTGTACCCTTAACAATGTTTTATATTTCAACATCTATTTTTCTAAGGAGCAGATTACAATCTCAGTGTGAATCTTAACTACATCATTTCAATTTCAAGCAGTTTTGTAACCCTAGACAAGATATACATTTCTCTTATAAGAGTGAATCCTGAGTTGTCAAAAGATAAGTCAATGTGTAAAAAAGCAACTCGCTTGTCGATAATTAAGGCAAGGCCTCAGTTGCTTTAGCACAGCAGACTTCTTTGTTCTATTGTGTGTACACAAAATTAACTACTCACCATGCCGATTTAGACAGAGGTGTTCTCCCACCCTATGCACAGCAGATCCACTCAACCAAAACAATGAGACTGTGGTTACCTTCATATATAGAATTCTACACAGACCCCGTTATATACCATAATACATGGCCAGTGGCCTTGTAAATGATGGATTTAAGATTATCTAAATCTTTTAGATCCATTTTATTTAAATCACTAACAAAAGCAGAAAACCAAGGGCCTTATTTTCTACTCAAAGTCCAATTTTACACCTCTGGGACTCCACCAATATCACTGCCATTGAATGAGTATAAAGCCAATGTAGCTGTATAGATAATCTGACACAAGGAGTTCTACTCTCATATGGAAGTGCAGGGCATTTATACTATGGCAATTCCCAGTAGTGCTGGCTATTAAAACAACCCATCACCATTCATCTAATTAGAGAAGTCATCCTGAGAACTTCAGAAAACAAAGTGAGATAAAATTTAGACCTGACTAACTTTGCCTCAGTGATTAGCTAGAATATAAAATATGTATTGGTGGTTACAGTTTTCTTAACAAATTATTGTTGATATTATTTTGAATTACAAGAAATCATGGATACCAAGGTTTTAATCTAAAAAACTCAGCTCTGTTTTAAACTATTCTTAACTCTAATATGTCAATTTTTTTGTTCATTCTAGTCATATTATTTCTTTAAGTCACTATATAAACACAATAAAAAGGATGAATAAAATAAGGCAGAAAATCTTTAGTTCTTTAAGTCAACATGTATGCAATAGACATACTTACAGCCGTTCAAGTTGCTTTAGATCCTGAAATGCTCCACGCTCTATCATACTGATTTGATTTTCTTCCAAATGCCTATGATTAAAGAAATACCAGTTGACAATGATAATTTAATAGAACGCCTTATACAGACAATATTTTATTCTGCCATTTTTCTACACATTGCTTGATTAAAAGTGCTGTTCACAGCAACACCAATTACAGTGATAGTGATAGACTGGTGAAAGCCACCAATGGCAGTGTTTTTTCCATGGTCACTTCTACCACCAACAGAAGATTAAGTTTACAGTCCAAAATACATATCACTGGTAGTTTTTGCATGGATGTAAACTTTATCCTGATTACCAGGGCTAGTAACCACATTATTGACTTTTATTTTTTATTGCCAAAACCCATTAAAATCTTGCAATTAGTTTATTATAGGCCTGATTCTGCCCCCTTAGTACTTTACTCTTTGCACTTCCAATCATTTTAATTTTATTCAGTGGAAGTAAGGATGGAAGCCCGTAGTCAACATCAAAAGATTAACGCAGGGCAAATAATCCAGAGAAAGCATTAAGTGATAAAGTGCATGCACATAAGCATCTGCATGGGATTTCAGACTCCTCCGGAGGTTACTGAGCAGTTCCTATTCAGTGAAGCTTCTCCAAGGGTGCAGGAGTGCCAGCTGTTTGTGACCACTAAAGACAGTGGGTCTGCATCATAGGGAATGGTAAAAGCTACCAAGGGAAGTGCTCAGGCACTCTGTCCCTTTTTCACATCCCTGTCTCTCCTTTCCTCCCATGAGACAGGGCATAAGCGGGGATGAATCAGCTGAAGAGATTGGAGGCAAGTAGAAATGCCTGGAATTGTCTTTATTTACCATTACGTGGAATCCCACTGAAATCCTGTCAGGCCAACCATTTAACACTGAAGTGATGTACTGAAGGGGGGCTCACTGACAGGTAAGTGGAGCCCCCACTCCACATATGAGCTGCAGTGCTGTGACACATGGCCCTGGCACTCTGATTAGCTAGGGGATGGACACACAAGAGAAGAGGGCTTCTCCACACCTCACAGAGCCCTGACTGGCTAGAGGGCTGGCAGGAAATCCTGCCTATATTTCCTGCCACCGGGGGTGCTGGAACTAGGGGCGCTGCCGCACCCCCTGGCTTGAACTGGTTTTCTTCATATACAGGGTTTACAGTTTGGTTCAATGGCTTTCAGCACCCCCACTATAAAAATTGTTTCAGTGTCATTGCCTGCCACCAGCTCCTTCCCAACTGGAAGATGGGATTGCCATTGGAGAAGGGACTCTGTGGGCAGACAGGGCACAAGCGTCTGTTGCAGGGGCACAGCATGCCAACAATCTCAGCTCAGGACTGTGGGGCAGGCCCATGGAGCAGTTGGCCTCTGTGGTCATTATGAGCTTGCACCACATGTGATAATCAGCCAGAGCCCACAGGAAAGGCAGCACCTTCATCGGTGACTGATGGACTGGATGCTAGGGGCATTTGGACTGTGTTTGCTGATCAGTGTGATTGATAGTCACTGAGAAAGGTGTTGAAGTGCATGCTGGGTGAATTCCTGCCTCTCCAAAATGTCACTGCGGGGGGTCTCCACTCCAAGTAGTTTGGATCCAACTATGTGTACACACACACACACGTACGTACATACGTACGTACGTAACAGATTATGCCAGATTTTCACTGTATTTATCATGAATAACTCATGTGGTATAATTTAGCCAATATTTTGTACAGTACACAAAGCATAGCAGTCAGTAAAAGAAACATTTACCAACAGTCACACTACCATGTCAGTAAATGTTATTTTAATAAGGACCCCCATAGAAATAGTGAGAGCTGGGATATAAGCCAACAAACTTTATATGGCTCCAAGCAGCAGAAAATTCTTGCTGTAGTAGTCTCATCCTGCAGGTGGAGGCAACAAAGCAGGGAAGTCAGTCTTCTACAACTAAATAACAAAAATCTCAAATTTATTAGAATAGTTATAAGAGTTTATGCCATACGTTTTGAAGGAACAGTGGAAGATATTTGTATTTTCATCACAACCATATTAAGCATCTGCCCATTAATTCACAATGTTAGAAAGTTCATCCACTACATATCTCCAAGGCATCTTGTAGGACTTTAAGGACTGAGATAATTGTACAAAAGGTGGTGTAAAAGTAATGTGTTCGCTACAGAGGGCAAGTGGGTGAAATAGAAGATTTTCCCTCACTTTAGCTTTTAACTTACCTATAGTGTACCTGCACTATAAGCAAAAACCACCTCTGAGCCCCTCTTTTGTGCAATGCTAAGCACAAGTGGTTTTTGTTACTGGTCACTTTATAGGGCTTTAGCTTGAGGGCAATAAACTAGCTATAGGCTTCTAGTGAGCTAAATGGGACACATAATATTGAATTGCTGTTCTCCCGTTAATTTGGGACACAGGGAATTATACAACGCCCAGCCAACAGGAGCTCAGTACTGAATTTTTCTATACAGAATACATTAATGTTACCGTTCTGTGTACATGCTGCACAGCTACTTCTGTCATACTACAGATTTTCCAAGAAAAAAAAATCAGCAAGCCAGTTAAAGAAAACCAGATATGAACTCACTAATAAGACCGGTATTTTTATTAATATTGCTCAACTCCAGCTGCAACTTTGCAGTGTCACAGTGCCACTATGATCTGTGATTCATACAGCGCCAAATCTAAAACTTAGCCAAGACTAAGGCTATGTCTACACTGCCATACCGCTACAAGGTATGCCATGTAGCCACATCTCCTGCTGACAAAGCGCAGTCCACACTGCGCTTTTTGTCTTTAAAACTTTTGTTGGTCAGGAGGGTAATTTTTTTACACCCCAACTAACAAGTTTTAACGACAAAAGAACAGTGTACACATAGCATAAAATCAGTGGTAATTTGTCTTCAAACTTCACTGAACCACTTTCACTAACTGATTTTAAATTTAGAGCTCATCTCTTGTCCTAAGGCACGGCATAAAACTATAATCAGTGCTTTAGTTATAGAAACTGTACAGAGTGTCTGATGTGGATGCTATTTCACAACTAGAGGATGTAAACAGTTCTACAGTACATAGGCATCAGCAGCACACATCTTTCCTGGTGCTTATTTTTGGAGGCCAATGGTCTAATGCAGCATTTTGAAGGCCAAACTAGTTTTATACTCACAAGACACGGAGATTCTTCAGCCCAGCAAAGTCCATCTTGGTGATTCTTGAGATATTATTTCTGTCTAAGTCCCTGCAAAGAAAAGAAAACAGAAATTCATGTTCAGGCACTTCAGTAGCCTCACAAAACTCTGTTTGAAGAGAATGCAACTTGTTCACCTGGGCATTTATTTATCACCGGGTTCTCACAGGGGGTTGGAACCCCTCAGGGGGTCGCAAGGTTATTACATGGGGGGTTGCAAGCTGTCAGCTTCCACCCTAAACCCTACTTTGCCTCCAGCATTTATAATGATGTTAAATATACTTAAAAGTGTTTTTAATTTATAGGGAGGGGGTCGCACTCAGAGGCTTGCTATGCAAAAGGGATCACCAGTACAAAAGTTTGAGAACCACTGGTTTTATCAGCACTCAAAGTTGTACTAACTAGTTTTCCTATTAAAATCTAAAATGAGTACATATATAAAAGGGAGTATATAAAATGAGTAAAGATTTACTAATACTGATGAATTTTGCTTCCCCCCCCCACAGTGATGCTACTTTTAACTGAGTTTTTGGGGGAAATGGGCGGGGGGGAGAGAAGAGTGGGATTTTCAATTCACCTTAGCCACATTGCACTTCAGTAGGAGCTGGGTGTTTAACTCCCTCAGACTGGGATTTTCTAAACAGCTGGAGTAGTTTTAACAACCAGTCAGTACACTGTAACTGACTCCACTGCAGGGATTCACTCAGTGGGTGCGTGCTCTAGACACTCTTGGCAGTGTGCTCTGTCTACCACAAAGTCAAGAAGCCACACTGTAGCTACTCTAAACAGTGATCTGACTCTAGCTTTGACAGAGTCTCATGCAGCACTTGCAGGTACTGAAAGTAGTAGAATTTAATAGGGCTAGCAGAATGGAAAGGTACAAAGGCTTACATCACTATCATCTAATTGCAGCCTCCTTTCTCCCAAAGCTCTTATGGGCAGTCCTGTAAATCAAAAGCCTTAGTGTGCTCCCTGGGGCTCCTCAAACGTTCTCTCCAACCCATTTCTCTCCAAGAGAAAAGCAGCACTGGCTTGGAAATCATACTAGCTACAGCTTCCCGTATAGTGTTCTTTGCGGTCCCTTCTGCCCTGTACTTTCGTCCAGACAGGTAGCTGCCTCACACCTCTGTGTGCAAACTATTTCCACAACTCTGTCGCTGCTGCAAACCCTTTGCCAGCCACAGCCTGCTTCGGCTTCACTGTTCAACGCATTTTTCAGGCACAACTCTTCAACTGCCTGCTCACTTGTATCCCTTCCCCAATGAGCTGCCAAGATATTGCTTCTAGCCTCCTACTCCCCTCTCAGAGACTGCTCTCCTCTGCATGTCACTTCCTTTTCCAGGTCAAGAAGCATCACAGATCCCGCAATGGACTTGTCATGGGACAGTTATCCCGCTCCTAGGAGAAAAGGTTAAAGGCAGCTGAGGTAGGCTGCTTGAAGAGGCAGCCACAGCTGTAGCCATACCCAGTCAGGCCATAGCTAGCCCTGATATAAGGCAAAGGGAGGAGCTGGGTCAGTGTCACTCCAGCCTTGGAGAGGGAAGGGCCGAGGTGCTTGGGAGCACAGGGTACCTGAAGCAGAGTAGTGCTGGAGAAAGGCAAGAGGAGCTGGGGAGCTCCAGCCTGGCAACTCCCCAGGCTGAGGCCTTGTTCAAGGCCTAAGGAAGTACTAGGGCTGCAGAGGCAGCCGGTCCAACTCCCTTGCCAATGATGAATGGCCATTACAGACTGCAACTTGCCCCAGAGAAAGGGGGCTAGATGACTGGCAGTAGCCACTGAGGCAAGGTGGGCATAGGGGAGGGGGTTCCCCTAGGAGGGAAGACCCAGAGAGTGAGGGCACTGCTATGGGACAGCAACCCAGGGTGAGAGGACACCGGAGTCTGTGAGGCAGGAGAGACACCGGCCAGCAGGAGGCACTCAGAGTGCTAGAACTGAGCTAATTCCCGAGGCAACCAGCAGGAGGCGCCGTGGCAGTGAGTGCTCGATCTGCTACAGGACTAAACAACAAACTTGGTTACAGTGCCCTTGTCTGCTAGCTGCGTGGGGCTGAAGCCTGGGTCCCTGAGCCCTGCCACCTGGAGCTAAAGCAGAAGCCTGAGCTACTTAGCTTCATGGGGGGGCATGGGGCCCGAAGAAACTGCCCTGCTTGCTACCCCTTAACACCAGCCCTGGCTTTTATATGCAGAAAACCAGTTATTGTGGCACAGGTGGGCCATGGAGTTTTTCATAGCATGTTTGGAGAGCCTCAGAAAGAAAAAGATTGAGAACCCCTGTTTTACTGGACCACCCTCCAGTACAAGAATACTCTAACATAAGAAGTAAACCTCAGGAGGACAATCTTGAAGCCATGAAATTTTGAACTGAGAATAGGGCACTTGCATCATTTATCCTTTAGAAGGTTCAGTGGGAGAGGAAGAGGACTCATTTAAAAGCATATATTTCAACCCAATAAAAACTGCATTCTGTGGAAAAGGTGGAATCCTATTTGAAAACTGCTTTAGATTTTAAGTTAGAGCTCAACATATAGCCATTTATTGACTGAGATCATAACCATAAAAGATAATGAAGGAGAAACCTCTACGCTTGCAAAATCCCTGGTTAAAAACAAGTCTTTCATAGTGGAAAAATGTTATGCTAAATTCTGGGTTAAGCATTTTTTTTTATTTTTATCAATTTAAATGTTCACAGCTGTCCAAAATATATGCAGGGATTAGACAATGGGGTGGGGTCGGGGGGGGGGGGGTGAGGTCAGACAATTATTTAGGACAGTAGACACTGATGCTATATAACCATTGCAAATTGTCCACACCACATGACAAAACATTAAAAGTAAATATCCTTAAATCAAACTCTAATTGGTTCTCAAGCAGCATTTTTCTTACTTTGCAGATCTGTAACTTCAGTTAATTAATTTCTATGGACATATTTTTGTTGGTTTGCGTGTGTATAGAAAAATCAATGTTCACCAACATTTATCAATAAATATCTAATCCATCCACGCGTCAACAAAAGCAAATAATATTTTAGCATGATTTGTAATTGTTTAAGCATTATACCAGACCGCCCACACAAAACATGAAACCACATTCCTTGACAATCTGAGTAATGAAACTTTGTAGTGTCCAAATTATACAGACTCTGATATCAAATGTCAAAATGGTGTACTATCAAACTAAAGGAATAACCCACCTTTTAAGTAGGAATTTTGCACCATAAGCATACACAATACTCTTCAATGGAAGAATTGTACCAAACAGATTCCTGTACTAAAGCCGTTACAGTTTAACAGCAAAGCTAGGTGGTGTAAAGGCACAGAATCATAGGACTGGAAAGAACACGAGAGGTCATCTAGTCCAGTCCCCTGCACTCATGGCATGAGCACTATCTAGACCAGCGGTTCCCAAACTTGTTCCACCACTTGTGCAGGGAAAGCCCCTTGCGGGCCGGGCCGGTTTGTTTACCTGCCGCGTCCGCAGGTTCGTCCGATCGCGGCTCCCAGTGGCCACTGTTCGCTGCTCCAGGCCAATAGGAGCTGCAGGAAGTGGTGGCCAGTACATCCCGCGCCGCTTCTCGCAGCTCCCATTGGCCTTGAGCAGCGAACCGGGGCCAGTGGGAGCCGCGATCGACCAAACCTGCAGACACAGCAGGTAAACAAACCGGCCCTGCCCGCCAGGGGCTTTCCCTGCGCAAGCGGCGGAACGAGTTTGGGAACCGCTGGTCAAGACCGTCCCTGTCTATCCTGCTCTTAAAAATCTCTAATAATGGAGATTCCACAACCTCCCTAGGCAACTTATTCAAGTGCTTAACCACTCTGACAGTTAGGAAGTTTTTCTCAACTAAATCTAAACCTAAACCTCCCTTGCTGCAATTTAAGTCCATTGCTTCTTGTCCTATCCTCAGAGGTTAAGAAGAAGAATTTTTCTCCTTCCTTCTTGTAACAGCATCTCATCAGTTCCATGACTACAGTTAGATCAATAAAAGGGTACGACTCGGTGAGCTGTTTGCAGAAGGAAAAATGGGGTAAAGAAAGCTCTGCACTTCAAATTTGTCTCTCAACAAGCAATGTCTCTGATATGGAGGTTATTGACCACCAGCTTTCATCTTTCCCACTTGTGACAGAGCTGTAAAACTTCCACTCTCCTTTAAATACCAATCCATCTGGTTTCCAATATAACTGGGTTTTTTTATCCTCTTCCTGGCTGGCCTATGATCTTGCCTGACAGTATGAGTGCTGGTGTCATAAATATAAAGGGAAGGGTAAACACCTTTCTGTGTGCAGAACTATAAAATCCCTCCTGGCCAGAGGCAAAACCCTTTCACCTGTAAAGGGTTAGGAAACTAGGATAACCTCGCTGACACCTGATCAAAATGACCAGTGAGGAGACAAGTTACTTTCAAAGCGGGGGGGGGGGGGAACAAAGGGTCTGTCTGTCTGTGTGATGCTTTTGCTGGGAATAGAAAAGGAAGGGAGTCCTAGAACTTAGTAAGTAATCTAGACAGATATGTGTTACATTTCTGTTTTGTTTAAATGGCTGGTGAAATAGCTGTGCTGAATGGAATGTATATTCCTGTTTTTGTGTCTTTTTGTAATTTAAGTTAACTTGCCTAGAGGAATACTCTATGTTTTGAATCTGATCACCCTGTAAGGTATTTACCATCCTGATTTTACAGAGGTGATTCTTTTACTTTTTCTTTAATTAAAATTCTTCTTTTAAGAACGTGATTGCTTTTTCATTGTTGTTAAGATCCAAGGGTTTGGGTCTGTGCTCACCTATGCAAATTGGTGAGGATTTTTATCAAGCCTTCCCCGGGAAAGGGGATGTAGGGCTTGGGGGGATATTTTGGGGGGGAAGACGTCTCCAAGTGGGCTCTTTCCCTGTTCTTTGTTTAACACGCTTGGTGGTGGCAGCATAGGGTTCAAGGACAAGGCAAAGTTTGTACCTTGAGGAAGTTTTTAACCTAAGCTGGTAAGAATAAGCTTAAGGGGTCTTTCATGCAGGTCCACACATCTGTACCCTAGAGTTCAGAGTGGGGAAGGAACCTTGACACTGGATTCGAGTGACTCTGCAGAGAGCTATCTGTCCACAGAAAGATGGTATTGTTTGACCTAAAGTCTTAAGTAGTTATACTCTTAAAATGCATTCTTCTGATCACCTCATGCAAAAATCAAATTGAGTACCGCGACCTGAACTAATTATGGGATAAGGTCAATTCCAGAACAAAAAGTACCTGCTGGTCCTCTTTTCCTCAGCATAAGTCCTAATTGTCTCTCTTATGCAAGCATAAGTTGTCGGTCTGTTGAATGAACCTTTCCTTTCCGAGCAAAGCCCCTTGGCTGGCTGCAATTCCTAAGTCAACAAACGCAGCTTCCTCTTAAGCACACAGTTGTGTCTACCTCATGACACAGCTCACTAAGGGCTCACTGGTGGGCCAGGATGACCTGGGCCTGACAGAAAGGGTGGGAAGTGTTAAGCCAGAGATGCAGCATTTCTGAAAACAGACATCAGTATTTATTTCACCTGTATATATTTTGTTGCCTTCACTGCTATTACCTCATAAATTTCTCCTTGGTCAGTGTACACCAAGTCTTTCTCCTTTTCTGGCAAGCCCAAAGTCACTATACAAGACAAACCCCAGCTTGCATGACCAAACTCATACCCTTTTCCAGGTACTGCTTCTTCTATCAATAGTCTCTAACATGGCCCCAGGCATTGAGTTTTTGACCAGAACGCCCAGTCAAAAAGGGACCCTGGTGGCACCACCAACCAGGCCACTAAAAGTCCGGTTGCAGTGGGGGCTAGAGGCCAAGACAGGTTCCCTATGGCTCCCAGAAGTGGCCACCAGGCCCCCTAGGCACATGGCTGGCCAGGGAGGCTCCGCACGCTGCCTCCACCCAAAGTGCCAACTCCGCAGTTCCCACTGGCTGGGAACCACAGCCAATGGGAGCTGCGGGGACAGTGCCTGTGGGCACGAGGGCAGCGCATGGAGCCTCCCTGGCTGTCCATGCACCTAGGGGCTCAGAGACCTGGCACCTGCTTCCTGAGAGCTGTGGTAAGCGCAGCAGGGACCCTGCACCCCCTCCTGCATCCAAACTCCCTCCCAGAGCCTGCGCCCCACACCTCCCACACACACCCCAACCCCCTGCCTCAGCCCTAAGCTCCCTCCTGTACCCCAAACCCCTCATCCCCAACCCCACCCCAGAGCCCACACACCAGCCGGAGCCCACACCCCAAGCTCCTGCCCAGAGCCTCCTCCTGTGCCTCAAACCCCTGATCCTCAGCCCCACTTCAGAGCCCGCACCCCCAGCCAGAGCCTTCACCCCTCTCCCACATGCCAACCCTCTGCCCCAGTCCAGTAAAAGTGAGTGAGGGTGGGGGAGAGCGACTGACAGAGGGAGACAGGGCCTCAGAGAAGCGACCAGGCAGGGGCGGGGCAGGGGTATTCAGTTTTGTGCCACTGGAAAGTTGGCAACCCTGGTCCTGTCATCAGAACTCCCTTCTCTGGAGCCATTTTTCCTGGCACTCTTAACAGCACACTTATCCTCACCCCAGAGTTAGAAGAGTCTGTACTGTATAGAGGCCCAGACCCCACCCAGAACAGCTGGACCACACTTCCCTAGGACAGGCACAAAGTGTGGGATTCACAAGGGGGGCCCAGGCTGACTGATGCAGGGCCTAACTTTTAGCTGCCTGCCACCAAGTGGAATTCATAGCACTGAGTTAGGCACCCAGGCTCCCTATACAGTGTATGGGGAGAGAGAGATGTCTTAAAAGAAAAGGAGTACAAATCCAGGTCCCCTCCCCCCCCCCAACACTCTCCTGTTGGTAAAGAGTGTTTGTTTGGGGGGGAGGGGGAGAAAACCTGGATTTGTGCTGGAAATGGCCCACCTTGATTATCATACACATTGTAAGGAGAGTCATCACTTTACATAAGCTATTACCAGCAGGAGAGTGGGGTGGGGGGAGAGAAAACCTTTTGTAGTGATAATCACCCATTTTTTTCATGGTTTGTGTGTATAGAAACGTCTTCTGTACTTTCCACAGTATGCATCCGATGAAGTGAGCTGTAGCTCACGAAAGCTCATGCTCAAATAAATTGGTTAGTCTCTAAAGTGCCACAAGTACTCCTTTTCTTTTTGCAAATACAGACTAACACGGCTGTTACTCTGAAACATGTCTAAAAAAGGGATTCAAGCTGAGTGGGAAGCTGCCTGAGATAGCCAAAAGGAAATGCTGAGGAAAGGGGTGTGGCAAAAACCCCTCTCCTCAAAAGGCAATTTGAACCCAAACTCTGGACCAGAGGGAGGCAGCTCCCTTCAGTCGGGATTCACTGTCATGAACTCTCTCCTGGAGTTTGGCACCTGAGTCAGCTCAGCCCTTTTTCCAAGACAAAATGAAAAGGAGCAGGAGAGGTGGTGCCCCTTCCACATTATGCTCAATATCCCAGTGGCCAGAGCTCCCGCTCTGGATGTTTGAGACTCAGAGGTTCAAATCCCACTTTTGCGTGATGAGAAGCAGGGAATTGAACTCTGGTCTCCGACCTCCCAGATGAGAGCCCTAACCACTGCACTATTGGGTATAAAAGGGGGCACCGCAATCACCTCCTCCTCCTCCAGCTGTGGTGTGTGGAGCCTGATCCAGCAGACGTGCTCTACGGCCACCTGTGAGCATGCTTACTGGATTAGACCCTGCAGGAGAGAAGCACAGGGAAATTCCTATGTTGTGAATCCCACTGGGGCTTATGTATGAATTAGGCATCAAGCTGCTCAGTGATGTCAGTGCTGAGGCCAACAGCCAACATGCCAACAGCAATTTATATGCCTGGGGACTTTTCCAGTGCAAACGTAGGCATCTAGGGAGTTTAGGCTCCTAGAGGTTAGGCAAACCTAACCAAATCCCAACCAAACTTTCTACAGTTGCTTCCGCTCCAGCTTCTCCAAGGGTTGGCATTTTTTCTTCCTTCTCAAGTGACTGTTTACTCCGTCACAATCTGACCCCTGCCTCCTCTCTTTGTGCACAGTTCCCTGCCTATCAGCTGCCAGAGCAGAACTCTTCCTCCAGGCTTGGCTCTTTTTGCTGGGAGGAACAGTCAGAAGCACCACCGCCCACATGGACCATTCAGTGCTTAGTGCCCTGACCCAGAGTCAGGCTTGTACACTCTGCTGCAAAAGCAGAAGACCTTTGCAACCAATATTCTTTTTATGCAATGTAACTTTGGGATTCTTAAGCTGTGTTATTTTTTGTTGGTGATTTATCAGTTCACAAACTTGAGTTTCATCATTTGCCAGGCAACAGTGCATTCTTGTCCTGTTAGGTAAATTCCCCTCTGTAATTCACTGACTTTCATGGGCATTAGAGCTGATTGAGTAGTCACACTATTTTTCTTTTAACTGAAAAAATGATTGTTTTCTGAAACAATATGTTCATTGTTCAGCCAGGTCTACTAGAGACAAAATTAAAGATGTGCATGTGTTTTGTAAGCAACTGTGCCCAGGAGAAAAAACTCTCCTGGTTTCAGCTTGTTATTAATTTGGATTAGGTTCATCAACAGGATTGTAGGGGTTCATGAGCCATACAGTTAATTTAGGCCAACCTACAATTTCAGATGGCAATTGTTTATTGCTTGCTTTCAACAGCAGCTCTTAAAACTTTGTGCTAACATAGACACTCAGGAGTGATGAACCACTGACAAAGCCAAAGAGATGGCATAAACTCCAGCTAGCCAAATCTAATTAGTTTTTCCACTCTTTTCCATGGTATGCAACAATATTGTTTTGTATGCTAGGGATTTGCTACTGGCATTTGTGGGAAAATAGCATTTTAGGCTTCCTTTATAAAAATCACTGTTTTAATCCATAGTCTATGACCAGCATAAACAAAAAAAGAGACAGGATGTATGCCTGCCTTACACCTGTCTCGATGCTGAATGGCTTACTCAATCCATTTTCCATTTTAATGCAGCACTTTATGAAGGCATTCTATGCCAACTCAATGTTAATTAATTTTGTTGGCATTCCATATTGTTTCACAATTTTCCACATTGTTTCTCTGTTTACACTATCGAATGCCTTTTGAAAGTCTACAAAATTGATGGCAAGACTGCTTTGGAATTCAATTGTTTTCTCAATAATCCATCTCAAGGCGAAAATAGTGTCTGTGCACAATCTCCCTTGCCTAAATCCAGATTGTTGTTCACACAGGATGGTATCCATCTTTCCTTTCATTCTGTGCAGGAGGACTGCTGCTAATACTTTTCCTGTAACAGATAGTGTTCCTCCCCTCTAATTTAAATAACTGTTTAGATCACCTTTCTTTGGTAACTTGATTAGGATACCGAGGTTCCATTCTTCCAGCACTTTCTCCTCCGTCCATATTTCGTTGCACAGCAAACAAATGACTGATTCCACGTCTTTGCCTCCATATTTAAGCATCTCAGGATGAATGCTGTCCAAACCAGGTGCCGCCTTGTTTTTCAGCTTCTGCAATGCTTTTTTTTTTAAACTGTTTCAATTTTTACCTCAGATACATCTATATCTAGGTCTAATGGTATATCATTGTTAAATTCCAGCCTTGTAATTGGTTCTGGCTGGTTTAGCACTTCTTTGAATTGTTCCACCCATCTATTTCCTTGTTCCCCCTCTGTTTTCACAATTTCTCCTTGTTTCCCTTTTACTGAGACACTTCTGAATTTTGATCCATATCCTGTTAACTGTTTCAGGATCAAGTAGACTGTTTTATCATTTCTTTCCCCTGCTTCTTCAGCTTCACTAGCCTTACTTTCTATCCTGTTTCACTTATCCTTTTTGCATTGTTTCTTTACTTATTTGTCAAGGTTCCTGCAGTTTTGTTTTGTTTCTTCAGTCACATGTTGTAGTACTAGAGCCTAAAATGGAACAGTTAAAGGCTATTTGATCTATACTTTGCTGACGACATCACTCTTATCAATGAAGATGCCAATGGACTACAAAAATGCACAAACCAAGTAAAAGTAGTAACGGAGAAGATTGGTTTGAGATACAATGCAAAGAAATGTAAAGTCATGCTAATGGGGACTATAAGAAGAGAAACTGGAGAAGGTGGACAATTATATGCATCTTAGAAGTACCACCAGCCAGGAGAGTACTAGCTCAGAGGAAATAATACGAAGAATTGGGAAAGCAAATGCTGCATTTAGAAGACTCAGAAACATCTGGCAACTCAAAAACAAACATATACAAAGCAATTGTTATTGCCATCACAACATATAGCAGTGAGACATGGCAACTTAATGAGAAAGATATGCAAAAGCTGGATGCATTTCATCACAAATGTCTGAGAAGACTATTGGGAATAACATATAGTGATAGGAAGATGAATGAAGAAGTCAGAAAAATTACTGGACAAGGCACCCTCTCACAAATAATCTGCAAAAGACATCAGTGGTTGGGACATGTGCTGAGAATGGAAAAAGAACGCTTACCAAATACTACCCTTGAATGGAAGCCAGAAAACACAAGAAGAAAGAGAGGAAGACCACGAATAACACGGAAATGAACAGTTCTGAACAACATCAAGCGCCTTAACATGAAATGGGAAGATTTGGAAAGGAGAGTTGACAGGTAAGGGTGGCAAATTTGGTAGCCCAATGTGCAGCAAAGCATGGGATGGACTAAGATCTAAGATGAGGTTATAAAAAGCTTTATAGGTGACTGTAGGATCACTAGCAGGTTCCAACTGCAAAAACCTAACCTTAACCTCTAATCTTCATTGGCTTTCAAATATATCAGTATACTTCTGAACTGGCAAAGAAATGTACATTAGAACTGATCCAGTCTTTTAGGGGCTATGCCAAAGTACCTTTCAGTGAAAATTCTTTAAATCAAGCCATTCAAGAACGCTTGGAAAATTATACTGCAAGTCTAAAGAGTCTTTTACTTTATAATTTATAAGCTCTCCATTTTTTTAAGCAGATTCATGCAAAAAGATATATGCTCATTACAGATTAATATCTCCTTGGGGCAGAAGTCCTACATCTGACTGGCATTCAGGGCCAGCTACAACCCTTTTGTAACATGTTAAATTTCACCCTGCATGCACAAGAGCCCTGTTAATATTGTGTGAAGTTACATGTTCAGAGAACACGATCCCATATCGCTCATGATACAGGAAAGCTGGCAGTCATGAGCCGAGCTGTCCTCTCGTGGTTCATAAGTAGCTCTGTTAACACTACTCACCTTTAGCCACAGGAGAATAGATTGAGATTGTGACCCACACCAATTTTAGTAAGACTGCTGGTTCTTATGACTCTCTGGGTTAATTTATTTTTCTTTTGGCATTCAACATATGAAGCAGGGCAGTATAAAAACACTAACAAACTTTTAATATAGGTGTTGTGGGAGCTTTATGCAAACAGAAACAAACAATGGAATGGAATTATTTCCGCTGGAACATAGTCATGGATTGCAATGGCATGGAATGAATATTTTGTGTGAATACCAATATAGTAAGCTCACACTGAGCTGTCACTTTAAAGGATGTTTTACCCATAAACATATCCCCCCATGCTCTAATAACTATATAATTTGATACATATTTGGTAAATATGCTGAAGAATAAGTCACACAATGTGTATACTTATTGCAAGCAGCAAAACAAAGCAATTGGAGCAAACCCTGCTCCAAAGCAAGAATTCTTCAGAGTTGCTTAATCCTACATTCCTCTTTGAAGAGAATTTAGAGGACTCAAGCCAGACATGTGAATAATATTTTAAAGTGCCTCCATGATGCATGCCATAATACACCTTCCAATACAATTAGAGCTACATGTATTTTTCGATCCTCCAGCACAGTTTGAACAATTTTTAGTTTACGGTTATCCTTCTGTGCCACTCAAATCCTTCAAAAAAGCAAGCTGGGAATCTGTTCTTCCAAAAATCCTACCCTCATCATGAGAATTATACAGGCACATCACTGTTGGGAGTAGATTCATTTGTTACAGTATTGAGAGAGAGAGTGTGTGTGTGCACACATGTACACACAAACACCCCCACCATAATTAATTAGAGGGAGCAGACTGAAGTATTTCAGCTTCTATTTTCAATACTGCCTTGCAAAGCTGATCTTGTGCAAATAATTTAACCTCTGCTTACCTCCGTAAAGTCACAGTACTTTGTGAGTGAGGAGTTAGAATTGAGGTTTAAGAAATATTTCAGATGAAATGCCTCAATTTCTCATATTATGCAATGTTAAACAATAATCAGGAGCAGAAGATGGTTAGAGCTGGAGTACATGACAAAGCGTGTCTACACTACAAAATTAAGTCAACCTACCTTATGTCGGCATACAGCTGCCACAGTCATCACATTGCTCATGCATGTCTACACTTCGCTCCTTGTGTCAGCGGTGCACATCCTCACCAGGAGCATTTGTACTGATTGAAATGTCAGTGTGGGGCATTGTAGGCTTCTGAAAGCCTGCAACAGTTGATGTAAGTCTACACTGATAATGTGTCAGCTTAACTACATCAACTTCAACTCTACGCTTCTTGTGGAGGTGGAATTACTAAATTGGTGTAGTGGGTGAGTTAGGTAAGCAGGAGCTGCCTTGCATCGACCTCATTCTGTAGTGTAGACCAGTGCCCACTCTTGAATTCAGATCACTAAGCCATCCTCACACTGAATGAGTGAAATGTATATATAAAGGAGTATCTGATAATTCTCCCACCCCTTTGCAAGTACGCTTATGGTGGGTGTAAAACGCATGCAAGCTGTTAGCAGACCAATAGGAGCATACTTCCACACATGCCTCCTATCACAACCTGATTCCAGTCCCATTTTCTGGATGGATCCCTGTCTGTTGTGATTGGATGAAACAACTGAATCACACATGCTTCTAAACATCCTCCATCTGAGTAGTGACTGATCACTGATCCTAGCTCTGAGCATCTCAGGTGCATTTCCAGATGCAGACCCTATGTCTGGACACCCTTCTGGGGCAGTGGGGCCCTGCAGTGTGTTTTCCTAGACCCTGGTATCAGTGCCTAAGTCCTCCAGAGCCCCCAGTTGCTTAAACATATCCAATCTGGAGTCTGGTTTCTTAATTACACCCTTCATGGACAACGTGGCAGTAAAACAAGGCACATGGACTTGCCCAGGAATTTAACCATGAAAACTTGCACTCTTACAAAGCATAAGAGATATAGATCTATGGAAAACAACAAACTCCAAAACACAAAACCCCTCAAGTCTGACTTCAACACCTAAGCGTCCTAGGTTTGGTCCAAATCCATAGGCCAGGCAACTCTTCCAGTCTTCTTGGCTAACAGACTTCCTTTTGGCAGTGGAACGGCCCTCCTGGCTTGGAGGACATTCTTCTTTTAAAACAGCCTCTTTCACCTTTTCTGCACATTCACTTCTGCTTAGATATTTCCAAATACCAGCCCCACTCCCTATTCCCCACTGGCTTCTAGGCAGAGTCGTTCAAAGTCCCTGGCCCTAATAAAGGGCTGTAAAATGCCACTATCACCCCAGCAGCCTGACTCCCCAGGCCCAGAGTTAAGTGAGTACCATTGCAACCTGGCACAAACCTGAGTAGTCCTGTGACCTCCTGAGTCAGGTCACAAGGCAATTCACAAAATTTGGCTAGACAGACTAGCTCACGAGTAAGTGGCACAGTGTTCTTGTGTGCAGGAGTTTGCCCTAGGTGGGCCCCCAGCTCTGCAGACTACAGTCCTAGGATAGCAAACCATTAGTAGGACAGAGCCACTGACTCAGTGTTGATGGTCCTTGATTGCTTTCTCTCAGCTTCCCAAACTTAGTCTCTCCACTGGATGTCAAGTTCCTGCTACAAAATCAATTCTCGAAGCCACACTGAAGCTTACATTCAAAATGGAGATTAAAATACAACATGGCATTCACAAAACCACAATTCATACCCTACAATCTGTCTCATCTCCCACACAAAGCAATAACTGGTTAGTTTCTCTTAAAATTTACTCTTGTACAAAACAAGCTATGTAGACACATCTGCAATAATGCCAGCCAAACTCAAAGATTAGCCTCTTGCATCTGCCTCTGGAATGGGATTGCCCATGAAAACCAGAACCTGCTGTTAAATTCTGTCACTGCCATTTAAATTTCTAAGACATTGTCTGGTAGCCATGAGATTAGATTTGTGTCTTCTCTACATTCATATCAGGAGCCCTTAACTAGCTAGGCCATCCCTACAATTAGTGCATTTATAATACCATTCTTTAGTAGCACATTTTACTCCTCCTTTTGGAAAACTTCCTTGGACTACTCAGCATAGCCAATGCAGTTGCTGTTTTAAAAAAACTGAACATGAACACCATTTCTGAGCCCCTGTTATTTCATGTTTGTGATTGATTGTACCTCTCAGCATTAAGCACCCTGAGTTCTATAATGGCCATTTAAGTAAACTTTTCCTGGAAGGAAGCAAGTTACCTCTTTATTGGTCTGTTTCTTTACACTTTGAGAAGCTGTGATAATAAACTAAAATATACAACACAAAAATAGTCTAATCTCTCAGGACATGAAAACACAAAGGGTGAAAATCCCAAACAAATGGCGGTTTTGCCATTGACTTTAAAGAGGGTCAGGTTTCCACCAAAGGTGTAAAGAAAGCACACAGAGAGTTTGAGAACAACTAAGTGCCAGTAACTTAGTCAGAGGGTCACTATCTTGGAGCACCGCCTCCTGGCCTGGGGTGGCCCCGCAGACATCCCATCCTCGGTTCCTCCTTCTCAAGGCTCCTCAAGAGTATTTTTCCAGCACTGAAGCTTAGAACTCCCTTGTCACAGGGTAATTATTATACAAGTCTCAAAGGCATAAACTAAAGTCACATATTGGAACTCAAAACCCCGCTGGCTCTGACACCTTTTAACACTCTTGATTCTTCTTCAGTCCCCAGTCTGTCCTCAAAATGGAGGGCTCCTGGGCTTACCTCTGTTCAAAGGACCCATTGAATCAATAATGCAAAGAATGAGTTTAATGAGCTAATTCAAGCAAGAAGGAAATAAACTGGGATTGCATGACAGGGGATGGCCCACTTGATAATTGCCCTGATCTGCTGGCATTGGCCACTGTTGGAAGACAGGATACTGTGCTAGATGGACCAATGGTCTGATTCAGTATGGTCCGATCCATTCTTATATATGTATGTAATGTCTGCCGACCCTGGGCTCATTACCACATCCCATCTGAGTTCTTTCCCATCTCCCTGCCACAAATAGAACAGTGGCGAGAGGACACTTTTCTGCACCTTTCTTCACCTCAACACTCAGAGATTAGCAGGAAGCAACTCCTCTGCCATTCTGCAGGCTGTTGGCTTCCTTCCGCTTCAACTGTCTCCCACTTTCCTGCCCCTTATACAGGACAGTGGTATTCCCTGTGCCTTCCTCTAGTTCCAGTGTCTCAACATCCCTTCAGCCAGGCGTTCCTGCTTCTGGCCTGTCTTTTCCTTACTTCCTGGATTCTAAGTCTCCTTATAGATCTCTTGACCCCCTAATCAGGCCTACCCAGGGCACACCTGTTCAGTCACAGGAAGGCTAAGGCAAGTTTGAGAGTCACTGCTGAAATCCATGTACACCACAGTGCAACATTCTAATCCATTCACTAGAGAATTGGCAGAATGTATTTATAGGAAAGGCAACATCAGCTGGACAACTGCCCTTCTCGAATTTACCAAAGTAGCTGAACCTTCATTTGTTAACAAAGAGTTACTGGTATTGTGCATTAGGCTACTTCCTCAAATAACTCAAGCAACTCACATTCTTGGGAACAAAGGTTGTATTGTTTATCAGTGAATTACTACAGAGTTTGCTGATTCAAACCACCTGCTGGAATGACAACTGAATAATCACTTTAAATTTCTCCTGTTTTGCTTCTTTCCTCCACCTGCTCCACAAGGTAACCATCAACTCAAACATACAGCACCTAAACAGTGGTATCCGTGGGATTTTAGAAGGCAGACTAACAAATTGTAAGTTACCTGCCCGTGAAAGCAGAATATTTAGTAGCACAAAGTGGTCAGCATCTCTGCACTGTATTTCATGGGAACGATTTGTGGAGTTTGATGCAAGAGAGTCTTCAATAAACAAGTTCAAACTCTAATACCGTCTGTCCCTCCCTATGAATGTTTTGGTGATTAGAATAGTACCATTCTCATGCTGCACCACATAATTTTATTTTACCTGTTACCTGAAGCCTCTGCTGCTGACCTGCTTTGTCTTTAATGGATATAGGCTGCAATCTGCCTCTAGTCTTACATGACAAACTACATTTTCAAGCATGAACTAACAAAGGTTTGTTACCTAGGAGGCGAGCAACTCATTCAAATATTTGGATTTAAGTTATTTCACTCTGATATGGACACACCAGATCAGACCATTGGTTCATTAAGTCTAGCATCATATCTCCTACAGTGTCCGATTCCTGAAGCTTCATCAGCTTACCCCCATCCTACTTCCCCAATTAAGATTTTGGTCTGCAGTTTAGTGCTGTACCATACATTGGAGGGAATTTCTTCCCTGATCCCTGTAGCAATGAGCTTGATCCTTAAAAAATAAAGGTGCAAGTAGTTCTACCTCAAGATGCAAAACTATGTTATTCATCACATTATTTAGGCCCTTTTAAAATCCAGCTGCAGTAAAATAATTAACTATATTGTATCTCTATTTCTAGGTATTTAAAGCCCTCCTCTTCTGTTCAATAGCTTTTTGAACACCATATTGTAAAGAACCATTAATGGCATCAGCTCGATTTGCAGGAAGAACAATGTTTCATTTCTGAAGCTGAGGAAGGAGGGAGGCAAAATATGTGGGTTCTATTCCTGGATATGCCACAGTTCCAATGTCACACAGGTATACAGCTCATGTGATACTGTGGCTTAACTTTGTGACTTTTTGCCTGTCTGTTACAGGAGAATCTCATTACTTTCCCTACTTCGCAGGTGTGTTACGAGGCTTAATTTTTCATCATCATAAAGCACTTGGCATTTCTCTAGTACCTTCAAACAATTACCGACCTTCAATAACACATCCCACTTTAAATTTTTGTTCCCGGACAGTTATGCCAACAATTGCTTTAAGCTTTGGAAAATTGGCCCTTTTAAAGTTCCAAATACACATCTTACATATTAGCTGGTGCCATATTCCATTTGCACAAAATAAAATGTAGCCAGATCATGATCACTGGTATCTAGACAACTGATAATGTTTAGGTCAGCAATTCACTCTTCTCTGTCAATCAGAGTGAGGGCCATTATTGAGTTATCCTGTGCCAAGTGCAGGACTTGTATTAAGAAATCATCATCTATTATTTTTAGAAACTCTAAGGAAGTTTTGTTACTGGCTGCATCCAATGTCCAGCAAGTGTCCCCCAGGTTCAAGTCACCCATGATAACAATATTTTCTTCCCACATAATACTTACAGATGGTTAAGGAGCAGTTCATCCTGCTCTCTAGTGAGAGTAGGTGGTCTGTAACAGCTGCCCCCAGTTCTACTACTTTAGCTTTACTCGGTAGAATATTAATCCATAAGCATTCAAGGTCCTGCAGTTCTGAACTATGACTAACAGGTAACATGTGTCTTTGTTGTAGAAGACCATTGCTTTTCCCCTTTTCCCATTCTATCCTTACAGAACAACTTCAAGCCATCAATTTTATTGTTCTAGACATAAGAGAGTCATCCCACCAAGTGTTAATAATACCAACCATATCATGTTTCTTTCACACATAACCATCCTCTTGTTTATTACTTAGGCTCATAGCATGAACAAACAACAATTAAATGTGTATTCTATATGTCCCTTAGCCCTTGGATCTGTCATGTGTGACACCATGAAGATGGTTTACATATTTGTCTGTTTGTACCACGATTATCCTGTTATCACCCTCCCCCTTCATGGTTACTTTACAACCCTCCTGACTACCATAGCCAATCATTGAAAATAGCACCTGTACTACTGAGATTGAGGTAATCGGAACCATACAACAACCTCTCTGCACAGTAGGTGTCTCAGTGTTCCACAACACTAAAACCTGCCCCCCTTACGCCACTTACTTAACCAACCATTCATCTCCAATATCTTACTTCTGCCTTCTTTCTTCTCTTGTGCAAGGGACAGATGATTGTCAGGATATTCCTCTCCTTCCATTCCTTTCTCAGTCCCCTGAAGTCTCTGTGGAATGATCTCTACTGTGGTGTCAATGGTGCCAATGCAGACCACCAAAGAAGCCTCTCCTGCTGACATCAGAACCTTGTTTATTCTTGCGGTGACATCCTGAGTCTTCACTCCTGGAAGGCAGAAAACTGTCATGCTATCCTTCTGCCCCTTGCAAAATGTCCTGTCCATTCTTCTTAGCATGGCATCCCCAGTGAGGACTGTCTCCCCTTTGGGCAGTTGTGGATGCTCTCTTGGGCTTCCGACATCCATCTGAATTGAGCTAAGCTGCAGTTCTCAATCCTTTCCTCTGGTTTCTTCTTGCACATTGTTATCTTCAAATATCTCACTCAGTACCTAATAGCAATTCTACACTACCAGCCTGAAGATACCCTTTCGGTTCTCCTACTTCTGGTGGTGACAAATTTCCAGTCTTCCTTGTTTCTTTGTCTCCTCTTGTCACTTAACTCCATTGTCTCCCTCTGCAGCACCTGTTGTGGTACTGATCGGACCTAGGTATCCAGGAAATCCTACACAAGGGGGCCAGCTGTTACTCAAGACCATGAACCTTCTCCTCCATGAGAACTATCAGCTTGCAAATGAAGCCCCCTCTTTCTTCAGGCAGGAGGGAGAACATGGCATATTGGGTGCATCACAATAACTGATGACTGTCCATCTTTGTTTCTGAGATGAAATTGCACCTATAAAAGCAAAGCCTCCAAACTCCCTTCTACAAGTTGTCCTGGAAACTCTACCGTTAGCTGCTCAGACTATATGAGTGTTATATCATCAGTTTTACACTATCATTATCAGCTTGGCTTCTTCTAAAAGAGTAACATGAAGCCAACAGATTTCAGATTGCTCACCTTAGGTTTCTACAAAACAACCAATAGGCAATACAAAAATCTTTGCTTTCTATTAAGAAATTACTGCCCCTCACCCAAACTGTAGGAAAATGTGGGTTTTACAAGACAGTTTCCATAGGAGGAATTTCATGTCAGAGCCAGCTATAATGGTGTGCTTTTTAGAACTTCACACTATGTAAGTGAGGCCTGTTGATCTGAAACCAAGATAGATTCAAATGCACCAAGGCAGCTCCAGAAGCCTAGCTCGCTCAGTGCCCACCGCTAGCAACAGGCTTCTTCCTTCCAGCTCCCCCATCCCATATCTCCCGCCATCCCAATCCAAGCATCACAGAACCTGCTGATTTTAGCTAATTTATTACCCTCCAATCAGTTGCCAGAGGAGCAGCAAAGGATTCATACTCAGGGGATTCACCACATTATTTAAGTACTCTGTACTTAGAGTTTACTGTCACCAAGTGTTGCCAACTCTTGTAATTTCATCCTGAGCCTCATGATATCGGGTGCTTTTCTCAAAGCCCTATCTCCCAAATATTGTTATTTCATGAAACTCTCAACTTCCATTGCAAAATAAAAAGGTATTAGCCCCTTTATGGTGAAGTAGAAAAGCTTGAAAATATGACCAAAGCATATCCTATAGGCTCAGAAACCAGAAAGTAAATAAACCCCAAATTGTTATTTTTTTAAATCTTAAAATTTAAGTGACTCACTTATGGGAACCTTACTCATGTGTTTTGAACACTTGAGTTTGGCAACAGTCTATTACCTGAAACTTTGGATTGCATCACGGCCCTTTATTTCCTGGTTATAATTTTTTTCTGTACGCACTGCTGACAGTAGCTAGCTGACATAACTGGTCTTTTGTATCACAAGTGACAACATATGGCAGAGCTGTGCTGCCCTTTTTATTCAAGGCTTAATAATAGCAGTTAAATACAGATTTATTCCTCTTACTATTCATGAAAGTTACCAGATTTGCCTTGCATTCTAGTCCAAAATCATGGTTCTGTCCAAAAACCTAAAAATATTGGGTCTGGTTAATCAGCAAAGGCCTTACATCACCCATTCACAACAGTGAATTTGTGCACCCAGGGTCACACAAACTGTTAAACCCACGCTCTGTCCCCCTCTCACGTGACAAAGAGTTTGTCAGGCACTTTTTTAGCTGCCTATGTATTTCACGAGAGTAAATAAGGATACAATTTGTTTAAACAAGTATAATATAAGAACATAAGAATGGCCATATTGCATCAGATCAATGGTCCCTCTATCCCAGTATCCAGTCTTCTGACAGTGGCCACTGCCAGGTGCTTCAGAGAGAATGAACAGAATAGGCAATCATCAAGTGATCCATCCCCTGTTTGACTAGGACTACATAGTTTTCTTCAGAAATGGACATCGCTGATCTGTAATAGTTAACTCTACTACATAATGATAAAACTATACTGATATACCCCATTTAACATGTTACATGTAATCTGGTGATTAACTGCATTGGAAGGACTCACTCACAGTCTGAGCAAATGAAGGAGCCGTGCACCGCACTGCAACATGGGGTGAAATACACCAATTCTGTTTATAATTTACAGCAACTTTCTAGTGGCTCCATCATACTGCCACACAATTTAAGGCTTCAATTCAAGAAAATTAGTTGATCCCTTGTGGGTGGCAGGGTTCAGATTACAGGCTGCCTGGGCTCGGGCTTCGGCTTTGGCCCTAGGCCCCAGCAAGTCTAAGCCAGCCCTGGCGACCCCATTAAAATTAGGTCACAATCCACTTTGGGGTCCTGACCCACAGTTTGAGAACCTCTGCTCTAGGGAGTAAGTCCCTGGTCCCCCACGCAGGGCAGTGGAGCTCCAGCTTTGTTCCCCCACCCCACGCGGGGCAGCGGGGTTCAGGCTTCAGTCCCCCCTCTTGCGGTCGTGTAGTAATTTTTTGTTGTCAGAAGGGGGTCACAGTGGCAATGAAGGTTGAGATCCCCTGAATTAGATGCAAGTTGGTAGGGCCTGAAAAATTCATCCTAGAATATTTAAGGAACTAACTGAAGCAATCTTGGAATCGTTAGCTATTATCTTTGAGAACTCATGGAGGACTGGTGAGGTCCCAGAGAACTGTAAAAAGGCAAACATAGTACATATATTTAAAGAGGGGAACAAAGAGAATCTGGGGAATTATATATCAGTCAGTTAGCCTAATTTGAATACCTGGACAGATACTGGAACAAGTTATTAAACAAACAATTTGCAAGCATCTAGAGGATAATACGGTTATAAGGCAGAGCACAGACAGACTAACTTAATTTCGTTCTTTGACAGGGTTACTGGCCTAGTGGATGGGGGTGGGAGGGAACAGCAGACATGACATATCTTAATTTTAGTTAGGCTTTTGACACAGTACCACATGACATTCTCGTAAGCAAATTAGGGAAATGCAGTCAAAATGAAATTACTATAACGTGGGTGTACATCTGATTGTAAAACCATCCTCAAAGCGTAGTTATCAATGGTTGCTGTCAAACTGTGAGCACGTATCTAGTGGAGTCCCACGCCTGGTACTATTCAACATTTTCCTTAATGACTTGGATAACGGAGTGGAGAGTACTCTTACCAGATTTATGGATGACACCTGTAAGTAGGCCTACAAATATTTTTAAGGGTTAAAAAACATTTTTAATGCAAACATTAAAAAATTAAACCTTAAAATTAACTCACTAACTCATACAGTTGGTCAAGCCATTGAAAAAAGGAGAAATTAGTACTTTAACCTTGCAGCAAAAGGTATTAACTATTAATAATATGTAAGGCTGTTAGTTTGCCACAGGAGGATTCCGTGACTTTCTGTGACCTCCATGACTTCTGCAGCAGCTGATGTGGCTGGCCCAGGGGCTGCCTGAACAGCTCAGATGGTCCCTGGGCCAGCCACACCGGCCACTGCTGGAGCAGTCTTGCCCCACTCACCCCTCGCCCCCCAGCAGCAGGAGTTTGGGTGGGGAGCTCAGGGCTGGGGAAGGGGTGAGGGCTCTGGGTGGCACTTACCTTGGAGGGGCTCCCTGGAAGCGGCAACATCCCTCGGCTCTTAGGGGGAGGTGCAGCTAGGGAGCTCTGTGGGCTGTCTTCACCTCCAGGCACCACCCCCACAGCTCCCATTGGCTGCAGTTCCAGGCCAATGGGAGCTGCAGAGCCGGTGCTCAGGGAGGAGGTAGTGCACAGAACTGCGTGGCCACACCTTTGCCTAGGAGCTGAGGGATGTCCCACTTCCGGGGAGGTGCAGAGCCAGGCACCGCCCCCACACCCAGCACTCCCCCGGGCCAACCCCCAGCACCTGCGGTGCCCTCCAGGCTACCCACTCCCCAAGATTTAGTCAGGGGTATATAGTACAAGTCATGGACAGCTCGAGGGCCATGAATTTTTGTTTACTGCCCGTGACCTGTCCCTGATTTTTACTAAAAATACCCGTGACTAAAACACAGCCTTAATAATGTGCATTCCATTGAGCAAACTTTACAATGAATGAATATATCTGTAAATGTTGTAATTAGTTCATTAAATAATGTTTTTAGGCAATTTCGTGCAGTATGTATGCTACCAAACTTGCTATACACCTAATACAGGAAATAGAAGAAATAGAGCAGGGGAAATGGTCAAGATTATTAAACAGCACGCTTATCTGGACTACATTAGTAGAAAAGACAATTAAGAATGTTAAGAAGAAAAATTTGCAAGACTAAAAAGTCCTGGACCTTGAGCACCCATGAATTAATAATTCAACTATGCCAATTACATTTGCTATACCTAGATGGATAGGGAATCCTAAAAACAATAGTGTAGGTTAACAGTAATTTAATTTTTACAATAAAAAAATAAGACCTATCAATAGCATTATCCCAGTATGAAAATGGCCACGCAAGGAGAAGATGAAGTAAACAGCCTGCTGTAAATGAATGAAGCACAGATGGTTCTAGGAGTGCTCAGCACAAATAAACCTAACCACAAGGAAGGAAGGTTGGACCCAACTAGTCATTACAAAGGAAGTGAAGGAGGTGGTACAGCTCGGGAACACAGTATGTGCTCTGAAATACCACAAACTTTTTGGTGGGGGCAATACCATGCCAGGAAAGCCTAAATGGATTTTGTCTAAACCTCACCCCTCTGACTCAGATTGAGAGCCATGCCCTATGCCCAAGCATGTAGATGAAGGAGATTGTGAGAGAGGCTGTGACAAACATCCCAAATGGGAGTCATTGGTAACCATTCTGTTTGCATCTACACCTCCCTTGTCCATACCACTAATTTTGTACAAAGAAAAAAAAAAAGAACAATTGGTGTTCATTGCCCAACTAACAGCAGAAATGAAAAACAAAGGCAGTGGTATGTAGGTAGTCTTGACCTAATATGAGTAATTAAATATGGGGGGTAGGGGAGGAGGCAGGTGGCCTCATTCTTTGGAAGATAGGATTACGGAGGTAAATGAACGATCAGGCTGGAAACAGAATGTTTGTGCTAACTAAAATAAGCAAATAGGCCAGTAGGCTAAAAGACAAAATGTCTGAGCCAGCTAAGCTAAGACGGAGAACACTCAGGAAACCATTTACTATAAACAGAACAACAAACCAAATACATTAAAAATATAAAAATCAAGAGTAGGCCAAGCATAAATAAAACGTGAACAGAGCATGCTATACCAGAACTGGTTCCTACAAGATAACCAAGCCAAGCCAAGCATTACAAATATGTAATGTAATGTATAGTAAATGCAATGAAATATATAAATATGTATAAAAGGAGGATTTATGTGAAACTTTGGAGCTGTGATGTACCTTGCACCCACGCTCCCCTGAGTTTGCATCTAATCAACTCAGTGTTGCCGTATGCCAAATAAAAATGTCTAGGTAACAAAATGTAAAATCAGACAGGGTTAGAATTCAAAACGATCTTGACTAATTGGAGAATTGAGCTGAATTAAACAAAGACAAATGCAGAGTACTTCACTTAGGAAGGAAAAAAACAGACATACAGCTACAAACTGGAGAATAATAGTCTAGGGCTTACTACTGCTGAAAAGGATCTGGGGAGTGAAAGTGGATCATAAATTAAATGAATCAACAATGTGATTCAGTTGTGAAAAAGGCTTATACCATGCTGGGATCTATTAACAGGAGTGTTGTATGTAAGACAAGGAGAGAATGGTCCAGCTCTACCCAGCACTGGTGAGGCCTCAACTGGAGTATTGTGTCCAATTCCTGGCTCCACGCTTCAGGAAAGATGTGAATTGGAAATAGTCCAGAGAAGAGCAACAAAAATTATGAGAGGTATACAAAACCTGACCTATGAGGAAAGGTTAAAAAAGCTGGGCATGTTTAGTCTTGAGAAAAGAAGACTGAAGAGGGACCTGATAACATATTTGAACAGGACTATTATCAATTGTTCTCCATGTGCACTGAAGTTAGGACAAATAGTAATGGGTTTAATCTGCAGCATGGGAGATTCAGATTAGATATCAAGAAAAACTGTCTAACTATATGGGTAGTTAAGCTCTGGAATAGGCTTCCAGGGGAGGTTGTGTAATCCACATCACTGGAAGCTTTTAAGAATAGGTTGGACAAATGTGCGAGATGGTCTAGGTTTACTTGATTCTGCCTCAGCACCAGGGGCTGGACTTGATGACTTTGAGGTCTTTTTCAGTCCCACTTTTCTAGGATTCTATTTCCTAGGTACAAAGGAAGAAACCTTTAACAGCAAATTTAAGACCAAAGCACAATGAACATACAGAAACATTATGGCTATAGCAGAAACAGACAGCTTCATATGGAGAATCCCAGATGCACAAGTTAACTAAAGTAAAGAAGAGATTGTAATGATCTGTGCCACTTTAGCTCAGGCACCATTTTCTTTCCTCTGAGGAACTCGTATAGAACTCTACAGTTGTGTTTACAAGAGCTTATTTTTTGGCTTCATTTAGAGCTACATGCTATTTCTTTCCAGAAGTCAGAGTACTTTTTTAAATTAAGCACTGCTACTTAATTTCCTACAGCAATTACATACTCCCTGTAGGCTACGGTAGCCCCCTCCTCTCTTCCAAATCCAACATACACCAGCTGGTTCCATGGACATGTAGGTAGTTACTACATCAATCCAACATGTCTGGATTGACGCCTAAACAATGGTACAGACAGGAATGTGAGAGATTCGAGTACCTTTGCTCAAACAGACAACACTTCCACCAGCTATCTGCTGCATTATGTTAGTAAGCTGTGAAATGCACTTATATGCTTGTTTCACTTTTTACTTACAGACTTCATCGTTAACTTCCCCAGTGACTAAGCCCTGGTCTACACTAGGACTTTAGGTCGAATTTAGCAGCGTTAAATCGATTTAAACCTGCACCCGTCCACACAATGAAGCCCTTTATTTCGACTTAAAGGGCTCTTAAAATCGATTTCCTTACTCCACCCCTGACAAGTGGATTAGCGCTTAAATCGACGTTGCCGGCTCGAATTTGGGGTACTGTGGACACAATTCGATGGTATTGGCCTCCGGGAGCTATCCCAGAGTGCTCCATTATGACCGCTCTGGACAGCACTCTCAACTCAGATGCACTGGCCAGGTAGACAGGAAAAGAACCGCGAACTTTTGAATCTCATTTCCTGTTTGGCCAGCATGGCAAGCTGCAGGTGACCATGCAGAGCTCATCAGCACAGGTGACCATGATGGAGTCCCAGAATCGCAAAAGAGCTCCAGCATGGACCGAACGGGAGGTACGGGATTTGATCCCTTATGGGGAGAGGAATCCGTGCTATCAGAACTCCGTTCCAGTTTTCGAAATGCCAAAACCTTTGTGAAAATCTCCCAGGGCATGAAGGACAGAGGCCATAACAGGGACCCGAAGCAGTGCCGCGTGAAACTGAAGGAGCTGAGGCAAGCCTACCAGAAAACCAGAGAGGCGAACAGCCGCTCTGGGTCAGAGCCCCAAACATGCTGCTTCTATGATGAGCTGCATGCCATTTTAGGGGGTTCAGCCACCACTACCCCAGCCGTGTTGTTTGACTCCTTCAATGGAGATGGAGGCAATACGGAAGTAGGTTTTGGGGACGAAGAAGATGAGGAGGAGGAGGAGGTTGTAGATAGCTCACAGAAAGCAAGCGGAGAAACCGGTTTTCCCGACAGCCAGGAACTGTTTCTCACCCTAGACCTGGAGCCAGTACCCCCCGAACCCACCCAAGGCTGCCTCCTGGACCCAGCAGGCGGAGAAGGGACCTCTGGTGAGTGTACCTTTTAAAATGCTATACATGGTTTAAAAGCAAGCATGTGAAAGGATTACTTTGCCCTGGCATTTGCGGTTCTCCAAGATGTAGTCCTAAAGCCTTTGCCAAAGGTTTCTGGGGAGGGCAGCCTTATTTCGTCCTTCATGGTAGGACACTTTATCACTCCAGGCCAGTAACACGTACTCGGGAATCACTGTAGAACAAAGCATTGCAGTGTATGTTTGCTGGCATTCAACCAAAATCCGTTCTCTCTCTCTCTGTGTTATCCTCAGGAGAGTGAGATATAATTCATGGTCACCTGGTTGAAATAGAGTGCTTTTCTTCAGGGGACACTCAGAGGAGCCCATTCCTGCTGGGCTGTTTGCCTGTGGCTAAACAGAAATGTTCCCCGCTGTTAGCCACAGGGAGGGGGGAAGGTTGAGGGGGTAGTCACGCGGTGGGAGGAGGCAAAATGCGACCTTGTAACGAAAGCATATGTGCTATGTATGTAATGTTAACAGCAAGGTTTACCCTGAAAGAGTGTAGCGACTGTTTTATAAAATGTGTCTTTTTAAATACCGCTGTCCCTTTTTTTTTCTCCACCAGCTGCATGTGTTTCAATGATCACAGGATCTTCTCCTTCCCAGAGGCTAGTGAAGCTTAGAAAGAAAAAAAAAACACACTCGCGATGAAATGTTCTCCGAGCTCATGCTGTCCTCCCACACTGACAGAGCACAGACGAATGCGTGGAGGCAAATAATGTCAGAGTGCAGGAAAGCACAAAATGACCGGGAGGAGAGGTGGAGGGCTGAAGAGAGTAAGTGGCGGGCTGAAGACAGGGCTGAAGCTCAAATGTGGCGGCAGCGTGATGAGAGGAGGCAGGATTCAATGCTGAGGCTGCTGCAGGACCAAACCAGTATGCTCCAGTGTATGGTTGAGCTGCAGCAAAGGCAGCTGGAGCATAGACTGCCACTGCTGCCCCTCTGTAACCAACCGCCCTCCTCCCCAAGTTCCATAGCCTCCACACCCAGACGCCCAAGAATGCGGTGGGGGGGCCTCCGGCCAACCAGCCACTCCACCACAGAGGATTGCCCAAAAAAAAGAAGGCTATCATTCAATAAATTTTAAAGTTGTAAACTTTTAAAGTGCTGTGCTTAATGTGCTGTGTGGCATTTTCCTTCCCTCCTCCACCACCCCTCCTGGGATACCTTGGTAGTCATCTCCCTATTTGTGTGATGAATGAATAACGAATGCATGACTGTGAAGCAGCAATGACTTTACTGCCTCTGCAAGCAATGATTAAAGGGAGGAGGGGAGGGTGGTTAGCTTACAGGGAAGTAGAGTGAACCAAGGGGCGGGGGGTTTCATCAAGGAGAAACAAACAGAACTTTCACACCGTAGCCTGGCCAGTCATGAAACTGGTTTTCAAAGCTTCTCTGATGCGTACCGCGCCCTCCTGTGCTCTTCTAACCGCCCTGGTGTCTGGCTGCGCGTAACCAGCAGCTAGGCGATTTGCCTCAACCTCCCACCCCGCCATAAACGTCTCCCCCTTACTCTCACCGATATTGTGGAGCACACAGCAAGCAGTAATAACAGTGGGAATATTGGTTTCGCTGAGGTCTAAGCGAGTCAGTAAACTGCGCCAGCGCGCCTTTAAACGTCCAAATGCACATTCTACCACCATTCTGCACTTGCTCAGCCTGTAGTTGAACAGCTCCTGACTACTGTCCAGGCTGCCTGTGTACGGCTTCATGAGCCATGGCATTAAGGGGTAGGCTGGGTCCCCAAGGATACATATAGGCATTTCAACATCCCCAACAGTTATTTTCTGGTCTGGGAATAAAGTCCCTTCCTGCAGCTTTTGAAACAGACCAGAGTTCCTGAAGATGCGAGCATCATGCACCTTTCCCGGCCATCCCACGTTGATGTTGGTGAAACGTCCCTTGTGATCCACCAGAGCTTGCAGCACTATCGAAAAGTACCCTTTGCAGTTTATGTACTCGGCGGCTTGGTGCTCCGGTGCCAAGATAGGGATATGGGTTCCGTCTATAGCCCCACCACAGTTAGGGAATCCCACTGCAGCAAAGCCATCTACTATGACCTGCACATTTCCCAGGGTCACTACTCTTGATATCAGCAGATCTTTGATTGCGTGAGCTACTTGCATCACAGCAGCCCCCACAGTAGATTTGCCCACTCCAAATTGATTCCCAACTGACCGGTAGCTGTCTGGCGTTGCAAGCTTCCACAGGGCTATCGCCACTCGCTTCTCAACTGTGAGGGCTGCTCTCATCTTGGTATTCATGCGCTTCAGGGCAGGGGAAAGCAAGTCACAAAGTTCCATGAAAGTGCCCCTACGCATGCGAAAGTTTCGCAGCCACTGGGAATCGTCCCAGACCTGCAACACTATGCGGTCCCACCAGTCTGTGCTTGTTTCCTGAGCCCAGAATCGGCGTTCCACAGCATGAACCTGCCCCATTAGCACCATGATGCATGCATTGGCAGGGCCCATGCTTTCAGAGAAATCTGTGTCCATGTCCTGATCACTCACGGGACCGCGCTGACGTCGCCTCCTCGCCCGGTATCGCGTTGCCATGTTCTGGTGCTGCATATACTGCTGGATAATGCGTGTGGTGGTTAATGTGCTCCTAATTGCCAAAATGAGCTCAGCGGCCTCCATGCTTGCCTTGGTATGGCGTCCGCACAGAAAAAAGGCGCGGAACGATTGTCTGCCGTTGCTCTGACGGAGGGAGGGGCGACTGACGACACGGCTTACAGGGTTGGCTTCAGGGAGCTAAAATCAACAAAGGGTGTGCCTGTACATCAAGGAGTATTTCAGGCAGGACTGCACGGAGGGTTCCAATAAGAAATGGTGCACCTAAGTTATCGTTGTTATTGGAACAAGGAGGTTAGCCTGGCCTCTGATTGATACATGGCTAGATTTACCTCGCTGCACCTTCTCTGTGAGTGACTGCAGTGTGATCTAGACAGGGGAGGAGGCAAATGAGTACAAAACAAATCTGGTCTATTTCTTGTTCTGACCCACTCCATCTATCTTTTACATCTTTGGCTGGCAGCAGACGGTGCAGAAGGACTGCATGCCATCCACATCTCATGGCTGCTCGGCAGAAGATGGTACAGTACGACTGCTAGCCATCTTCATCTCTTGCCTGCCTGGCATAAGATGGTACAATACGACTGCTAGCAATCCTCATCTCTTGCCTGCCTGGCAGAAGATGGTACAGTACGACTGCTAGCAGTCCGTATCGCCTGCCCGCTCACCATAAGACGATTCAATAGGACTGACTGCAGGACTAAAGAGAATGACCTGGGTCAAGTCACTCCAAATTTAGTCCCTGCGCCCATGTCTGCCCAGGCGCTCCCAGCCGACGTGGCCAGGAGCACCTCGGACACGACGAGGACGACTACCAATCGTATTGCACTGTCTGCTGCCACAAGGCAATGGGTTGCTGCTACTGTGCAGCAAAGCCGTACCACGTCTGCCAGCACCCAGGAAACATAGGGTGACGGTTACCTGAGCTGGCTCCATGCTTGCCGTGGTATGGCGTCTGCACAGGTAACTCAGGAAAAAAGGCGCGAAATGATTGTCTGCCCTTGCTTTCACGGAGGGAGGGAGGGAACGGGGACCTGACGACACGTACCCAGAACCACCCGCGACAATGTTTTAGCCCCATCAGAGTGCTCCATTGTGACTGCTCTGGACAGCACTCTCAGATGCCCGATTGTTTGCCATTGCTCTGACGCTGGGAGGGGCGCTTACAGGGTTGGCTTCAGGGAGCTAAAATCAACAAAGGGGGTGGCTTTACATCAAGAAGTATTTCAGGCAGGACTTCACGGAGGGTTCCAATAAGAAATGGTGCACCTAAGTTATTGTCCTTATTGGAACAAGGAGGTTAGCCTGGCCTCTGATTGATACATGGCTAGATTTACCTCGCTGCACCTTCTCTGTAAGTGACTGCAGTGTGATCTAGAAGAATGAGTCCCCTAGACAGGGGAGGGGGGGAAGCAAATGAGTACAAAACAAATCTGGTCTATTTCTTGTTTTGATCCACTCCATCTATCTTTTACATCTTTGGCTGGCAGCAGACGGTGCAGAAGGACTGCATGCCATCCACATCTCATGGCTGCTCGGCAGAAGATGGTACAGTACGACTGCTAGCAGTCCGTATCGCCTGCCCGCTCACCATAAGACGGTTCAATAGGACTGACTGCAGGACTAAAGAGAATGACCTGCTCAAGTCATTCCAAATTTAGTCCCTGTGCCCATGTCTGCCCAGGCGCTCCTGATCGACCTCACAGAGGCGACCAGGAGCACCTCAGACATGACGATGACGGCTACCAGTCGTACTGTACCGTCTGCTGCCACAAGGCAAGGGGTTGCTGCTACTGTGTAGCAATGCCGTACCGCGTCTGCCAGCACCCAGGAGACATAGGGTGACGGTTACCTGAGCTGGCTCCATGCTTGCCGTGGTATGGCGTCTGCACAGGTAACTCAGGAAAAAAGGCGCAAAATGATTGTCTGCCCTTGCTTTCACGGGGGGAGGGAGGGAACGGGGGCCTGACGATATGTACCCAGAACCACCCGCGACAATGTTTTAGCCCCATCAGGCATTGGGATCTCAACCCAGAATTCCAATGGGCAGCGGATACTGCGGGAACTGTGGGATAGCTAGCCACAGTGCAACGCTCCGGAAGTCGACTCTAGCCTCGGTACTGTGGAAGCGCTCCGCCGAGTTAATGCACTTAATGCACTTAGAGCATTTTCTGTGGGGACACACACACTCGAATATATAAAACCGATTTCTAAAAAACCGACTTCTATAAATTCGACCTAATTTCGTAGTGTAGACATACCCTTAGTGAATTCACATACACTCACATGTATTGAATTAATTTCATTTAAGGATACTTTGTTAGTGAATAAAGAAGGTAAGTTGAAGTCAAGATTCAATTCTCTAAGATAATATCTCTGCACCCCACACCCCAGTCCTCAAAGCACATATGTCATTTAAATGTAAGGTTACATTACTACTCATTATGAATAGGAATTGCTTATCCTTCCCAATCCGTGTCAAGGATTTCTTAGAATATGTTAAACATTGATGTGAGGTTAAGTGTGTTTGCAAGCACAACAATGGGGACAAGGTTTCTGTGCCCAAGAGCTTAAATAGAATGTGTTGAACAATTTAGTGACATCAAACATGGGGTTAACATAGGAAGGTTTCTCAAAAGCAGTAGAATTTAAACAGGGACTTGAAGAACCTCAGAAAGATGCTTGGAACATAAAGGAGAATCAGCAACTTGAAGAGCCAGCAAGAAAGGATCGGACAGAACTCAAAGGATTAGAAGGGTAGAATAGCAGAGTAGAGGCAAGCAGTGGAGGAGTGGTGCACAGCCTTGAGAATGAGAACTTTGAAATTAATGCAGCAGGAAATGAGACACCAATGCTTTTTGTGAAGTTCATGACTGAATGGGATGGGTAGAGAAAGGCTTTCTGTGAAGAACTGTAAAGCCATTTTATGTTCCTTGATGTGTTGGACCATTGTATAATTATGAAGAGCATTTCTTTAGCTACTGCCTTAAAATTTAGCAAAAGATGTATTGCTGTGTTCCATGGGGCCACCATTTCATCCTTCCCTCTAAACCTTCATAGCAAAATTATTAACGATTGGGTGCCTAAGTTTAACTCAGTGAAGAAATCAGGATCCATTTGTGAATTATGCTCTAACACAAAAGGTTCATACTGATGACTAATATTTCACTAGTTGTAGTTGTAATGCCTGTTCAGTATTGCATTTTTCAATATGAAACCATCATCAATAAATGAAGACGCTTTCTGTCAACTTCAGGGCTGAGCCTTGGCACTCTCTGACTTTAACCCACACGTTGGCTTAGAACTCTTCATAGAGCGCTTGCATTCATCTCTAGGAGTACATGGAGATATGCCTCCTAGAAAGCAAGCAGCTAGAAAACAACTGTCCAGAGTAATGACTGAAGAGTTTTAATAAGTAAACTGAAATGATGAAAAAATTCTCTACTACTGTGCCAGTTATTCATAGAGTAATGTTAAATCCCCATGAATCCTAATGTCTTTCCTGTGGCTTCTTCCCTTGAACTCCCTCTGCCCTCCATTTTTGGTTTGGCTGCTTGGTGGAAAGATGCTGATCTGACCTATTTTACAGCACACTTCTGTGTGTATTAAGTCAACTTTAAATTCCACCATGCAACAGAAGTTATTGTAAACAAGATTGGTTTCCCACAGGCTACTTAAATTGCACTCACATTTGGCATGACATGTTATCGTAACCATTCTTGCTTATGAAACGGTTTTGCATTGAGCTGCTGTTCTACATTTA
Organism: Lepidochelys kempii; assembly: GCF_965140285.1. Lineage (NCBI taxonomy): Eukaryota > Metazoa > Chordata > Testudines > Cheloniidae > Lepidochelys > Lepidochelys kempii. The sequence continues at coordinate 30,525,340 of NC_136387.1, forward strand.
GGGACTGCAGGGCAATCTTCATTGAAAGCAATATTTTTTTGTTGTTTGTTTAATTTAAAAAGTAATGGCAGTCTCACCAAAATTTGGAATTATTTCATGAAATGTGAGACCCCAAAGAGCCATACATTTTGCAAGGTTTCTAGTAATTCATAAATGCACATGGGCAGTTATTCAAAAACTCATTGGAATAAATACTATCTAAATATAGTACAGCATTTTCTATCTTGTGGCATGAAGTAATTTAAAAAACACCATGTACTTAAACCCGCTCAAAATGAGGGGCCTTCTCACTGTTAAAATCTTGTGTGTTCTTATCCAAGGGACTTCCACCCCCCTCCCTCTTTCCTCCCCAATGGTCTTTGCTTCTTGGACCTCACCTCTCTGAACACTCATTTCCATTTATAGAAAAACAAGGCTCTGATTTCCGTTCTGCACTTCAAGAACTGACTCACTTCACTGCCATGACTTGGTCCTGCTTTCTCCCCTCCTTATGGAATTGTCCTCTCTTCCTTTCCCCCACCCCCCTACACATACCACAGCTATCTCCTACAAAATGTGTTCTCTGTTACTGTTTCTTCACTCATCAGCATACAATTATCTTATGTAAATGTGACTCCCTCAGTCCTCCAGAGTATGCTTTCCATCTGAAATACTTACTACGCCACTATCTCGAATCTGCAGCTACCACTTTTGAGGAGCACTAGATGGAATCTGAACACATCTCCTTCCACCACCCAGAACATTGTTTAGTACAGCTAACCAACCCAGTTTGAGCAGACTGCCCATTTTACATGGCTAACTAACCAGAGGACTGCTATGGAGCGAGTACCCTGGCCAGTTTTTAAGAGAAGAAAAGAGAATAACTTCAAAAGACATTGCATCCAGACATTTCAAGAAGATTCAAAGCAAAACCTCTCTCCTTCAACATAATAATAATTTAACTTTATGAATAAAGTGACAATTTAATAAAAGTTCCTAAAGCAAGGTCACTGCTATATTGCAATTTAAATATTATATACAATGCACAACTTCCATTAGGCATGTCAGCTACACATGAAGACACAGGAACTCCCTTCAAAATGAAGTTCTCTTATCAATATTGTCCCATGTGTTTTTCAGGTCCCACATGCACTGATTTGATTATGTGCTAAAGTTGCCACATATTTTTGTCATTAAGAAGGATTAGTCAAAATATATTTGCAACAATTTTTCTTACAGGCCTGGTGCTTTGTGACAACATCTCTTCTTTATTCCAGCCTTGCTCTAAGGTCATCACAGAATAGGAATTTCCTGAAACTAGCACGGTGGGCCTAGCTAATCACTCACCCTTTGGAGGAAGCAAAGCATTTTGTATTTTTCACTATTCATTTATTGCTGGTGAAACATGCCTGTTCTAAAGTCCTGAAGCCAGAAGCTCTCTATTTAGAAGAGTATGTACACTCATAATATGTACACTCAGTAATTTAAATTCCTTCAGTTTGTCCGGCATATGTTCTAGAAAGAGACTATGACTAGGGGATCAGAGTAGTATCATCTATGCAAGGTCAGGGTGAGATTTTCAAAGACAACAAGGCAGTTAGTTTTGAGTTAAGCATCCAAGTCCTAATGACTTTTAGTGAGAATTCTATATTTAATTAACTTTTGAACAATTTCCCACCTATTCTTTAGCTTTTGAGACTACACACCAACACCAAGCACACCAAATAGTCAACAGTGGCAGCCATTTTGTGATGTCAACATCAGTTTTTCCAGGAACATGAAAGTCATACCCATGTAAGCCCTAAAAGCCATTAAAAACAGCCAAGCCACAAGCTGATCATTAACTACCAGGGCTCAAAAAAATCAGAGGTTTTCCCAATGTTAATCCAGTTCTGTTGGCAGCTATCTATTGATGATAGATTACTTAAATGTAATCTGGTGGTTTTGCATACTAATTAGTGTTCATTCAGTTAAAAGCATATAAAGCCTTTAAGAGTGAATGTGCGATTAAAAATTCTTGTTATAGCCCTCAGTGTTTTACTCATTCATGTCTTAAGGAAAAGGTACAGGGCATAGGGTGACCAGTCAGCAAGTATGAAAAATCAGGACGGGGGTGGGGGGTAATAGGCACCTATATAAGACAAAGCCCCCCAAAATTGGGACTGTTCCTATAAAATCGGGACATCTGGTCACCCTAACAGGGCAACATATTAATAGATTATACAGGTACAGTGATATAACACAACAAGATCAGTTTTATTAGTAATTTCTTACTAGCCATGGCAACGGAGAGGAAGAGGCAGGAAGAAGGCGGCTGGGATCAGGAAAAGGCAATCCACCCTCAGTGGTTACCAGTATGTGCAAGTACTCAGCTATAACTTTGCTTTCATCATGCTTTAACTAGTTACTTGTTACTTTCTAGTTAAAGTGCTCAGTGTCTGATGTAAGTTTATATGAATGTCCATCCACAAAACTAGCTGGCTCATCTTTTTCCCTTAGAGTAAATTAATGAATCTCCAAGTCATCCAGCTTCAGGGAGTACAGTTCTAAACTAGATATTGAAAGCTAGAGTTTGCAATGCTGTGACTTTTTGGACTTAAAAGACAAGTGTCTGAAATTTGCTAAAAATAATGCCCCTGAAGGCCCTAACAAGCCCCATACCCATTCTATCTTCCTCTCCTGAGCCCACCCCATGAAGGCCTCAGCTCCCTGCTGACTCATATGTTGGGAGCAGGAGGGGGAAGCTTACTATCTTCTCTAGTGTGATTAGAAGCAAACAGGGCAGTCCTCTACTGTCTATTCAGGAGGCTTACATGGCCATCCTACCACCAGGCCAGCATCTTCATGAACTGTCAACCGTTCACACCCATACACACTCAGTAATTCCTTGTGCCATCTTCAATGTCTTTTTTGCCTTCAAGTAGCAGTGATCTGGGGGCTGAAGCTATTTTCACTGTAGATGGAGGTGAATAAGACTGCCTGCTCTCCCTGACGTGCAACAGTCTCAGAAAGAGAAGAAAGGTCAGTGGGGGGATTGCTGAAGAGCAGCATAAGAGGCTTAAAATGATTAGTGTTGGCTATCACAAGCACATCTCTCCAGCCCCCTCAGAGAGAAAGAGAGCTGTAGATGGAGCTCAAACTCAAGTACCTCATCCAATTGAGGCCCACTGGAGAGCATGAACAAATAAGAGAAACTGAGGCTATTTTTTCCACTTAGGCTAGGCTATTTGTGAGGCACTTTTGTCAGATGCTTCATAGGTCTGGTGATATGACAACATTTTTAGATACTTCAGTGGTTTTGGTGTGGGGAGGGACTGATTGTAGCCTCAAAACAAGCCTTAGGCAAAAAGAAATCTTTCCTCTTATTCACCTCAGCACTGTGGTGAGCATTCTAGAACCATCCCTTTTAACTGCAGGGAAGTGGTCTACAAACTGAGGTGTTAGCAGGATGGAATTATGTTAGAGGAGGATGCAAAGAGTTGCATAACTTGGAGTTAAGCAGCTCAAATCTCTGAAAAATAGAAATTTAAGATTATGCAACTCATTTGTTGGTGTGGAATTACAGAGAGGAAGTCAGGCAGGAAAAACAAAATCACCCTTTTCCAGGTGGGCTTTGAGAACTTGGAATTAGTTTTCCAGTTTTGTCAAAATAGTTCAGAATTAAATATTTTCAAAGCACAAGGAATTAGGTATTTACATGAACTTTAAATGCTAAATAAAAGTTCAGTGTTGTGTTCAGCCAAAGTTGAAAAACTAGAGCTGGATGGAACATCCCAGTTTCCAGAAATGTTGTTAGAAAGTTACAGCAGCATTGGCGGGGAAGAGTTGGATAACAGTACAGCTGTGACCAGAAGGAGAGCCTGATGTATTTAAGTTGCATACAAGCATTTTGTTTTCCTTTTTATAGGCCTGTGTGTATATCCAGTGAGCCCAGGGAAAAGCCAAGATCTTAAGCAGTGGCTTCCTCTCCTCATCTTGATGCAGAAATGAGAGAAGCTGGATTCCTCTTAAATATCCTATTCACGAGAAATGGCTGCCATTAGGCCTAGGCCAGCCCAGCTGCTGTTCATTTCCAGGACCAGGTGCAAAAGCGGGCAGCCAAAGGAAATGAGGCACTCTGGGTAACTGGAACTACGTAAAGGGACCTGGAACAACTAAACCTTGGGTCACTTGAGCTAGCAGCTCCTAGGAGGCATCACATCCTGACTCAGTCTCCGGAACATGCTCATAAGCTAAAGTGTGTGATATTTGCCATACTCAGACTTAAGCTGTTAAACTCCTGTTTACTGGCTTTTGTTACATGGTTTATATGGTGTCCCCGTTCCCCTGCCACTATCTGGAAACCTGAGGTTATGTCTACACAGCTCCACAGCTTGGATTAGAAAGGTGTGATCTGCAGCGTGCACTAGTATGCTGTTCTCTGACATACCCATGGCTATGCTGGGGTGCCAGCTAAAAGCACTTAGTTCACATTAACGCTGTCCTGTTAAAGAGTACCACATTAACATAAACAAGGTACCTTTTAGTTCACACCTGTAATGTCCACACAGGGGAGTTAAAGCACTGAATGCTAATGCACGCTGCAATTTATACCCCGAAAGTCCAAATGACAAGGCCATGTAGACAAACTCAGAATATTTTAGCCATCCAGAAGGGTCATCCAAGAAATACTAATGTTGGATGTCAGTGTCAATACCATGATCAATGCTTGAAAATTATGGTACATTAAATAGCTAAATTATGCTGGTAATCCTGTACAATTACTGACTATATCCATATGATGCTCAAATTAATCCATAGTGATTAATGTTGTTACAGCAAATACCAAACTACTGAATAATGACTGGATCCTTATTTACATTACTTAAATGCTAGTCAAGTTTTTCCTGCCTTGTACAATGTCCAGTTACTGTAGGTATTTTCATATGGATACTGGCGATAATGCAGATATTTTAAAACTCATTTTGAAACCAGGCCATTAGGAAAAAGTTTTGTTTTGTTTTTGTTTTTTTTTGTCAGTGCCATCAGTCAGAATAGGTCTGAAAGGGCTTCAGCAGGTAACTTTAGCCTGCTTCAGTGGGGTGCTGTGACATTTTTAGTGAAGCACACAATTCTCCCTTGCGTGACTTAGGTGGTCCAAAATGGCATCCTCTGCATAGTATGACCTTGCATGCACTGCACGTGCAAGGTCATGCTGTGCAAAGGATGCCATTTTGCTCTACAATGCGCATTCAGGGGCCGGACAGAATTGTCCCAAGGGCTGGATCTGGCCCATGGACCACCAGTTGGATCACATTTTTTGAATCCTAGAGCTTGCAATGCATGCCTTGCATACACATCAGAGAAGACCAGTGGCCTGCTCTGCTTCAGCCTCATTTTCTCAAGCCAGTGCTAAAAAAAGCAGCGTACGCACCGTTTAAAAATATTGGATATGCCTAAGGAAAAAAAAGACGGAATAGCTTTTTTTGCAAAGATAGCCTCTTGGCCTTTTTTGCTGGACTTCTTTCAGCAATGTCTTTGGTATGAGCTTAGCTTTAAAAGACTAAAGGGGCTTTAAAGCATGATGGGGTGAAGGAAATAAAAATAATATAAGCCCACAAGTATCATCCCTACTTTATTATTATCTACTGTTTCTAAGTTAACTTTTCACCCATCCTTCTGTAACAGAGATACCCAAGATGACAGACCATCTCTGATCTGCTGTTGGCATTAGGAGACCATTAAAAGTTTCAGCATCTGACAAGAGAGTGCAAAAGTTGTGCACATTTCCAGACCACGTAATAACCGATATTGTGGTTGCTACCTTCGTCATCCTTCCCCTTCCATTGTTCAGGCAATAAGCAACTATAATATAGTGAGACCATGATCCAGCAAACATGCACATGCTTTACTGTGTGCACATGAGCAGCTCCATTAAATTAGGAAGGCAAAGACATGCGAGTAAAATTAGGCAAAGGTTTGTTCGTTTTTTGATCAGGACTTTAAATAGCAGGTTCTTCTAAACACAAACTGTCTCCCCTTACTGGCAAATGACCTAGTACAATGGGTCTTGACTGAGGCTTTTGTACACTACTGGTATATACATAAGTTAATAATTATCATTAGAGGAAAGACTTCTTGAAAGTCAGAATGTTAATCTGATAATCAATATATTTTAAATATTTGCATATATTTTAAAAAATGGTCTGCAGCAATACAGAAGTATTGAAGAAAGGAGCTTGGAGTAAGTGATGTGACAAACAAAGCTGAATAGCCTGAGAAGTATTACAAGCCAGTGCAACCTCGCAGTTCCATTCACTCAGGCCAAGACCACCACAATAATATATTTATACAACAGAAACCACAGACCACATGAAAAAATTCCATAGTATGCTGATGACTAAACTTCCAAATTGCTCCTAAATATCAACATACTTGAATCAGCTACTCAAGCATCGTGTAGGAGAGTGATTAGCCTTGCTATGGAAAGTGAAACAAAAACTTTGCTCTACCAATTCAGAATAGTAATATGCCACCAAAAAACTTACTATTTAACAGGAGGAGGAGGAGACACTGACTGTTGAGGAACCACATGTGCTCAAACGTCATACCTAACAGAAGCTAGATCTGGAGCTCTATGTAAATTTTGGCTACGCTTTTCAATCTTAAACATCCTCAGATTTGGAGTAGAAGGGTTTTATATGGTTCAATGGGACCAGTGACTGGCTTGGATACCGTGCACTAGTCAATGCACATGTGCCTCAGCTAGGGTGACCAGATATCCTGATATAATCGGATCAGTCCCATATTAGGGGCTTTGTCTTATATACACAACTGTATCCCTCTTCCCCACTACCCCCCAAAAAAGTATCCCGATCTTTCACACCTGTATCTGGTCACCCTAGCCTCAGCCTCCCGATCTGTAAAACTGGGGTGACTGACTAAGTGTTATGTGCTTTGAAATCATGGATTTAAAGAGCTGTAAGAGTTAAGTCTACATTACAGATCTAGGTTTCCATTCTAATTAAATTAATAAATTCAACACCATAACTGTTTGACATGGTCTGTCCTGAATAGCTCACAGCATCCCAAAGTGATATAGCAGTGGAGTCCCTCTTCACACGCACTACACAAACAAAATCACAAGTTATGCTATAACTAGATTACAAACAACTTCCACAAATAAGTATGAGAAGATAAGTCCGTTCCCTACACAAATGCATGTCAAGAGTCAAATTTTTAGATCATCATCATATGATGGTTTCATGAACGTTATATAAAAGATAACTTAACCAACAAGCAGAGAAGCTAAAGGCATTTTCCAATAAAGCAATATTCACAAGCGAATACTAGCATGCCACAAAACAAATCGGCCTTGGGAATGATTTTATCTGTATAACTAAAGATTTTAACTACAGAAATATCTCCCTCTTCATAACATGTCACAGCCAGTCAAGATTCCACTGAAAAAAAAATAGAATATAATGTGAAATTGTACATGGAAATGACAGCACTTCCAGAAACTGATTACAGCATACCAGCTCAGTTAGTTAACCAAGTATAGTCCTATAGAATATTAGGCAAAGTAAGATACATCCAAAAAGCTGAATGTGAAGTACATCCTTACACGTGCTATGTAATTTCTAAATAACCAATATTTGCTTAGGTCAATAATCCTTCATTGGAGCCACATATATCACTACTTACGGTTTTCTGTACACAGTGACTCTTCTCTACAGAAGTTGATCAAAGTGCTTAGCTAGTTGCTAAAGGCTGATAAAATTTTTAAACAAGTAATTTTCTCCATTATTTAGGATGCTTGTAATGTGGTTACATTCACTTTTCAGGATTTTGTTATGCAAGTCTGCAAAGACTAAATGTTTGTTTAAATATGTAAGTTACCAGTATGTACTTAAGCCAAGAAACAAAGATGTCAAGCCACGCTTTGCCTATGCTACTGATATACTTGTTCATGTAGAAAATTTCTTTAAGGACCATCGGTTAAAAAGCTTTAAAAAAAAAAAATAAAAAATCTATTTTAGAGTCCATTTTATTTTGTTGCCTGTCCTTGTCTGAGGTTTTGGGTAGAAGGAGAATTACAATTGCAGGTTCCTTTCATAGTACAAAAGGTAAACACAACATCTGTTTACTCTGTGCTTCACGGCAAATATTTTCATTTCAACTACAAATCATTTCCTCTGCATTTAGCCATATCTTTGCTTCATGGATACATTACACTGAAATCTCTGCTGTGTTTGTTTAGCTTTGCATATAACACTGCTAGCATAAATTAAATGTATACAAGACTTTAAGGGAAGGGGACTAGCATAAAATGTGCTGACATTATGTAAAATGCAGCCATGCTTATACTCTAGATTTGATACTGCAATTTTTTACAATTTACTATGGAACATTAAATTGTAAAAAGTTTAGTCCAATTTTCCTCAGGATTATATCATCTTGGTGACCACTGGTTGCTCTGCAGATTGCAGCTCTTGGAAAGAGTTACCACCACCAATTTTCTTTCCAAGAGAAGCAATTTCCAGACATTAAAAAAATAAAGCATAAGTTTCACATACATTATTAAAAAACTGTCAAAGTAGTGACTATCATACTAAAAAAAAAATCTAATGACTTTGCATTTCTCTTGATAAAGGTAGATTTGTGCTAGTTAATTTTAAAGAACAAGTGTAAAGCATCTATTTCTTTGGTGGAATGCTTTTCTCACGGTCTCCTTAATGTTACATTTTTAGTTTATTTTTCATTTGGATTCATTTTAAAACAAAATTAAAATAATATTTAGCCTGGCTGCACTGGCCCAAACATTCTGGAAGGTTTGCAAAACCAGAATTTTAAGAGCTAAGTGTGGAAGTATGTTAAGTGATGCTGTTAGATCTACTGTCAAATTTCAAATAAAAACAAGCTGCAACTGGCATTTTCAGCCTATATCTTACCTGGGTGCAGAAAGGATGAAAACTTCCCTTTATACGGAGTAAAGTACAGTGGCGTACAAATAGCTGTCAAGAAACTCACGAGTACAACATTTGCCAAAGTATCTTACGAACCACAGCTATTTGCTTCCTGACCTGGGTGATAGCACTATTATTTCACGGCTATTTAAGCATTTTGTTTTACTAGTCAGAAGTCAGTATATTAAGTAAAAGAGTAGAAAACTACAAACCAAGAATCAGAGGGGTAGCCATATTAGTCTGTATCCACAAAAACAATGAGGAGTCCGGTGGCACCTTAAAGACTAACAGATTTATTTGGGCATAAGTTTTCCTGGGTAAAAAACCCACTTCTTCAGATGCAAAGCTTATGCCCAAATAAATCTGTTAGTTTTTAAAGTGCCACCAGACTCCTCATTGTTTTTACGAATCAAGACAATCTAACGTCACGCACAGAATTAGCAGATTGCCATGGAGCACACAAAACTGAGTGATATAATCACTCCATTCAACTTTCACTTGTCATTTTTCAGGCAATTGGACCCCTTAGTAGGCTCTGAAATTTAAACAGGAAAAGTTAAGATTGAGGGTAACTGCCTAAGGTGGCTGTAAGATATAGTGAGATTCTAACAGCACATTTCAAGCCCTGAGCAATTATTGAATACATAAAATATTTATGGCTAAGTGAACAGAAAACAGGCATGTATTTAATAGGCGGAAAAACAAGGCACTGGAATGAGTTCCTGGTCTGATGAATTTGGATATCAGAGGATATCCAAAAAAGGCCTTATTTCCATCTGTGAATTTCAAGTTCACTTGATAGAGTGCTCCCGTTCTGCTCACTCTCTCTAAAGCATCTGTCACTTGGTACGGTCAGGGACTGGATACCGGTCTAGATGGACCATTGGGCTGACCCATTATGCAAAGCTTATGGCCATTCTTATGTTCTTGTAAATAAGCGTAATTACCAAATCTTGCATAAGAAAAAAAGTTTGTTTACTATACCAATTTAAATAATAAGGATTCAAAATAGACAAAGTATTTTGAAAAGGTTATACTTCAGCTGATACTCCAAAAACAGCAAACGGTTCATAAGATACTATCAGCATCAGGAGAATAAAACATTGACGAAAGAATGGGTACTGGAAGATAGGATGCGGTAATAAAAATATAGACTAATATACATCTTCTAGACAGTCCTCAAACCTTATTACACTGCAGTCTGTATGTTACTTTCACAAGCTATCAGTTAATACTATGCATGAGTGAATAGTGGCAAGTTAATAGCCTGCTATTTTAGAGTCTACATTAATAACTTAAGAAGCTCTCCATTTACACATTATAACAAAGATCATCTGAGATACTGTATTACACCAATAAGATTAATTTTCCGCAAAATGGTCTTCAATAGTTTTTATTTCTGAGGTAAGTTAGGCTGATAAAACTTGAAGAGTCTATTATAAGAGAGTACATTCGTGGTAAAGGATTAAAACTTTAGTGTTTTATAATCTATACTGGATATTACAACCACTTAGTGTACATTAAACACTTGTACATGCATATAGATTCATAGAATTTATGGCCGGAAGGGACAATTGTAATTTAGCCTGACCTCTGGCATAGCACAAGCCATTAAATTTCACCCAGTAATACCTGCATTAAGCCCACATCTTGTGACTGAGCTAGAACATATATTTTAGAAAAGTCTAAGTCAAGACTGGATGTCTTAAGTGATAGTGAATTCACCATGCCCCCAGTAAGTTGTTCCAAAGGTCAAATACCTTATTGTTAATATTTGCACCTTATTTCTAGCCCAAATTTAACTCACTTCAGCTTCTAGCCCTTGAATCTTGCATACAGAATATGCACATCTCACCAAGTTTATGAGTTGTGCAGGGCATGTGAATTTAGGGTAATATATGGACCTAGTGTTACTGTTGTCGACTCTGTACTCTGCTACTAGGTTGAACTCTATTCTCTAGATTTCCAGGCTGCTGCTAAACAGTGTCTCAAGTTCCAGATCAGAGTTTTATGCAACAATAGATGTTAATCATTTTTTAAAAAAAAACCTCACATTCGTTTGCTCAGTTGGTGTTAAAATGGTCTGTCTGTGAAATTGCAAAGTATCGCTGGATTGCCAAGTATGGAAGATGGGAAGTTGTGTGGTTTGTAAGATAACAGAACAGCTATCATTAAAGGGCTTGTTAATATTTCCATTATGAGTTGTATTTGTGGAAGCATTAATGACCTTCTTAACAATTTACCCTTGCTGAAACTTAGCCTTTGAGAATTGAGCCCATGAGAACTTTTTGCTTAGTCACAATTCATCTGCTTATTTTTTAGTTCCAGAAAGGTAAGACACTTTGAGGGTCTGAGCTTTCACTAAATAAACTGAAATGAATAGCCAAAATGAAATACGGTGGGCAGTCAGTCCCTACATTGAACTAATTGTGTAGTTTGTAGAATAGTTCCAAACCACTGAAGTATATTTTGTATGGGATAGCTAATTTTTCAAATGTTAAAAAAAACTGAACTACACTTCAGTTTGGTTATCATTGGCAACTAACTATGGAGCTGCAACGACGTTCTGTCAAATGTTCAGTTCTACACATATCCATTACATATTGTGTGAAATATCTATATGCCATATGCACTGTAGTAACCAGTGTCAGAGTTACATTCCACTTCGTTTTAAGGGATCTCCAGCATTCCAGTAAGGGTTAATTTGAGATTGAGAAAGCTGAGGCATTCACAAAAACACTTTAGCCTCAAGATAGCAGATTAAGCGTGCATTTATGGTGTATGGTCACAAAGCTGTAGAAAGCATTAGGGCCCCTAACTCCTCCTGTTGCACTCAGGTATTGTAGCTCATGCTGCCTGAAATACCCCACCACACAGCAATATCTAGGATATACCATAAGGGGAGTTAAGGACTAAGTGACAGGCTACCCTGTAACATTGATTGCCTTGCTCTGTCAGTTTAAGACAGAAACCAGAGATTGTTTTAATACAATCTATTATCCATTTTACTTTATTTCTGCCGGCAGCTGATGTTTCCATGGGAATGCAGTCACAGTGCTGGGAAACAAAGCAAGAAGGAATCAATACTAGTCTCAAGGTGAAAGCACCCAGATTTTTAATCATATGTTAAATCTCCTGAAGCGTTTCCAGTGGTAACCCGGGTCTGTGCCAAGGCCAGACTTTTGAAGCCCTTAACAAACTAGTTACTGCAAAACCTACAACAGTAAGATTTTAAACTTAAGTTACTGCAAGAAACAAGAACCTGACACACAAGGCTTGATTAGCATAGAAGCAGGATCAGAGCGGCTGTAACTTCCGAAAGGTTCCTCCCCCTCTCCCCTGCAAACGTGAATCTGTGCTTGATTATTCAAGCTGTTAGGATTGTGCGGGCTCCGAGTCTGCACCGATATGCAGCTGTGGGGAATCTCACCAAGAGCGCGCCTACAGTACTCTGGAAACCTAAGTGTGTGTTACTTACAGTCTCTCCGCATTCCTGGGAATGCCCCGTGGCACGGTTTTCAGTCCCAGCCCATGACAATCCACATTGGAGGCAGAGCAGGTACATTTATTGGGGCACCCTCCAACAGACATCCAAGCCCCGGAGCTCCAGAAGCCCAGGATCACTCCCAGCCACAGGGACGCACGGCTCCCACCGGGCAACATGGTCTCCTTATCCCTTCCCCAAAGGGTGCAAAAGGATGCAGGGGCAGCCGGTCCTCAGAGGTGGGAAACCCCAGCGACAGAGAGGGCAAAGGGCTGCGAGGAGCTCTCAGCACAGCCCAAGAGAGCCCACTTCTCCCCGCATCTCCGCTCGCACCCCTGGAGTCCTTGGAGCACCAGCCAATCTTCCGGGGAGATCTGGGGGGAGGGTTACGATCCGTGGTGCCTTTTAGCCTTTCAGGTTTCCCAGCGTTATCAGACCGGCACCAGCAGTCGAGGGGTTTAGCAGCGCTCCAGCCAGAGGAGCCCGCAGATGAAAGAGGAGCAGGGAGTTCAGGTAAACAGAGCTAACCATCCATCAGGGGGTTCGGCAAGCAGCGCCCGCCCCACTCCGCATCGCCCAACCTGGCAGGGCAGGTAACCGCTCGGGGAGGCGACGGCGGCGATCTCAGAGCGCTCCAGCGGCCCAGCTACTCAGTCCCTGGCTCCTGCACCTTCGCCGCTCCCATGCCAGGCCAGCCTCGCTGGGGGTGGCCGCTGTGCAGAGCCCCGGGATCGGCAGGCACTGGACGCGGCTCCCGCGGCGGCCGCCTTCCCATTCACTGCGCGCAAGGCGGCCAGGCAGACACCAGAACCATGGGGGCCACTCCTCCCCCCTCTCCTCCCAAAATATCCAGGCCAGCGCTCATTGGCTGCTGAGCCCCTGACGTCGGCAAAGTTCTGAACTTTGCGGGGAAGAGAGGGGGTGGAAGTTTCGGACGCGGAGTGGCCCCGAGCAATGGCCATTGTCCCGGGCGCTCTGCCGGGCGGCACCCGGGGGGGGGGCGCCGTCTGCAGCAGAGCGCAGGGGGCAAAGGTGCGGGCTCTGCGACGGCCCCACTGCGGCTTGGGGTCCGCTCGCTGGGAGCGGCCCCGGCCCGGGCTTCAGACAGGAGCGTGCAGGCTGCAGCAGCGCCCCCAAACCGCCCAAGGCTTCAGCGTCCTGCCCGCCGGCCCCAACTTTCTCCCTCGCCGGGGGCAACTCGCCGTCTCCTTTTGTTGCCTTGTTCTCTCTCTCGTGCTGCCCTCTGGTGGTGAGAGAGGCGCACGGCTCCTTCTCGCTGCTCGGCGGGACGTCTGCCAGTGACAAGGGATTTGCTCGTCTGCTCAAAGTAGCCCGAATTCAGCAGGCCGGGGGTTCATTCAGCCCCCCGGGAAGGGAGATGGGACTGACCTGTCTGACCTATGAGACAGTGATCCTCTATTGCTTTCTGCCGTTATCACTCCTTGGTGCCACAGCTCGTGTTTAGTCCATAAATGCAGCGTGTTAACCCTGCAACAGCTAGTCTAGGTGCTTAAGCCATATTTCCTGGTATTTAGGGCCAACTTTAGGGGTAGAAAGCAGAGCAATTGCCCTGGACGGCATGCCACAGCCCTCCTCCTCCCCCCTTACCCCCCTCCCCAAGTTGCATCATATCCCCCAGTGATGGTAGGTAAATAATGCCAGTATTACAGTAATTTCATCTCTAAAAGGGGAAATCAACCACACTAAAGCAGAGGATTTCCTGCTGTGGGGCCTGCCTTCCAAGGGGGTGTGGAGGAATGGTTGGAGGGCCCTGGGCGCTGCAAGCAGGTTTCAGGGAGTCTGCCAAGCATGGCCTGCATTAGACTTGCTAGAGCCCAGGGCAGAAAGCCAAAGCCCCGCCACATGGGACTCCAGCCTGGGGCTGAAGACAAAGCCTGAGCCACTTAGCTTTGAGGAGCCCCCTTTGGTGTGGGGCCCCCAGACAATTGCCCAGCTTGCTACCCCTTAAGGGTAGCTCGGGCCCTTATATACATTAAAAACAGTTGTCATGGTACAGCCAGGCTATAGAGTTTTTATAACATATTTTGGGGAGAGACAGGAGCTCAGAAAGAAAGAGGTTGAGTACTCCTGCTCTAAGACAGCTAGGCCTCAACCAGTTAAAACTACATCCAGAAATGAGTGGGCAGTAAGTGCACACTGGTGTAAAGGAGTGGCCTTTATGTAGCTGCAGAAAGGGCAAGTGGATTCAGGACATGCATACGAGGGACGTGAGCTATGTAAATGCCTAGAAGCTGGTATGGGACTCAGGCATCAGCATGTGAACTGGCTGCTTTTGCCCCCTCAGCCTGCCAGAGATCACAGAAAGCTGCCTTTGAGAAAGGAAGTGTTCACGCAGCTCGACAACACTGCTCTCCCACTTCTCAGATCTGTACAGGAACACAAGTGGGGGCAGAGTAGAGCGCACGGTACTGTGCTTGATCCTCAACTGGCCCTCTTCACAAGGTCACCACAAGATACTTTTAACCTAGTTCAACAACAGTAGATGGCAGCAACACAACTCTCCTCCCACTGTTAGCCTCCTGTAGGACCTTGAGCAGCACTAGTTACTGCCATTTGTCACCTGCAGGGTCCTGACTACCCATCTCTTTTCCATGTTTGCTTGCAATGCCAAAAGCTCAGCTGCGTCAGTGACAGTCCTCCCATAGCTCTCCTCCTGTGCAAGCCCCAGCACGGCTAAAGTGACAGTCTACAGGAGATTAGCTCCCTGATGAACAACAGCTGGCTCAAATGCAGCCCAGGCAGGACTAATGGGAAAAGTGCTCTGAATAACCAGCCAAAATGCGGTTTCCTCCTCACCCAGGAGAGTATAGAGCCTCCATTTGTTCAAGTGGTGTAAATTCTCAGGTTCCCGGTTGGTCATCCAAGCATAGCAAAGAGTCAGACTGCACTATCTCAGAATGCCTTTTCACCTCTAGTTGACTAGCAAACTTGGTCCATTCTTTCCAGATGAGGACCTGGTCACAGAGAAGCATTCACAGATCGCCACCAGATGGGATTACTATATTCACTGTATCTGACACTGAATATATAAGTCCAAAGGCTCATACCAATGTGGCTGCTTTCCATCTTCATGATTTAATCCATTGTGAGCATAACTCCATATACCACTTGCTTCTATTGGCCTCCAATCTCCTTCCAACAGCAGTGCAAGGGCTTTGATCCTAATCTTGAAAGCTATTAGTGGATCAAGCCCCATCTCCAGTAAAAAGCCAAAATTAGGTCAGGGGACTTTAGATGAATTCAGAAGCTGATCACCTTCAGGAAATGCTTCCTCCAATAAATACTTTCCACCATATCAATTACGACATTAACATCCTTCTATACTCTTCACCCTTCTCCCCCAAAACAAACTAAACTAACTCCACAAACCACCAAAATAAAAAAGAACTCACAACAGATCTAAGTAAACCAAAAGAGATGGCCAATAGACAACTGAACCAAAAGACAACTGTTTCTATGCCCAATATAGGTTAAACTATATCAAGGCCACCAAGAACAGTTACTTTAACTGAGAAGTATTCAGGGACTATGGGTGACAGTATTAAGCACTATAGCAGTGCTTCACTGCTGCACTCCACTATTTGTGGAGTCATTGTTTCCCTTTTCTCAAATTTTGAGACACTTCAGCAGATTGCATGAGGTTGGAAAATGTATCAATTTCAAGAATTTTAGTACTCTAGTGTTGAGGAACTGAAAACTTTACTCAGATGGACTTTTTACTATTGGCAATTGCTAGGAACTGAAAAAAAGGAATAGACCTTCTTTGTGGTTCATCTTGTTTAGTATCCAGTGTGACAGTGGCCAGTATCACATGCATCAGAAGAAAGTGTGAGACACTACACCCTCGTGGCATAATATGGCCAGAAGGGAAGTTTCTTCCTACAGTAGCTGGCACTTCAATAAGGAAAAGTAGACATACATTTTAAGTGAATTCTTTGAAACACCTGCAGGCTGGAAAGCGTTCATCTAAAAACATGTCTAATGTAAAAGTGTGCAGTGTCTAATACAATGGAATCATGATCCTTGACTGGGGACTCTGGGTGCTACTGCAACAGGAAAAAAATTAGTTTACCCCCTTTAGGAACAGCCCTTGCATAAACATGGGGATGGACTGAACAAACATCTCTCTTCATGATTTTATCTACTTATTGACTTCAGTTTTGACTTATCTGCCCTTTCTGGACACTTTTGGATTTTCTTTATCTTTAAAAAAGTATTAAAGTATAAAAGGTCTAAGTTCTAGAGGGGGCATTTATAAATATACTCTGATCTTAACAACTCAGCCAACATGCTTTGCATTGTGATCTGAAATTAAAAATTCATCAGGCTCTGGCCAGTGGGGGAAAGGGAGTTTAAAGTACGAGTTCGTTGGAGAGAAGGAATGTAGCTACCACTTAGGAATTTGTTAACAGGCTGGCCAATACATTTCTTCCCCCTTCCCCCATCATCTTTAAAGTTAGACGAGCTGTTATACTCATTATGATCACTAACAGTAGGTGCAGGTATAGTGGATTTACTGTATGAGTCTAGCAGAATGAATAAAGAGCTTGTTGATTAAGCTGAAACCACTGGCAGCGTGTCAAAAGAAATATTGCCAGAGTTAATTAAAATTTGTAGGCCTTGTCAAAGATGGCATATACCTGCCTACACCTATGGCAAAGCAGCATCAGTGGCTGTTAGTGTTATGTATAGCGGAAATGTTAGAGTCCACAAGCACTTATTAGAACCCATGCCTCTCTAGCCTTTATTTGTTTTTCACAAATGTTTGTGCAATTTAATTTATTTTTAGTTAAAAGGAAAAAAGTAAACTTGGAGCCATAGCCAAGGTAAAGGGAGCAGAGTAACATTTAGGTCTAAATGAGCAACAGTTACTTGGCATGGCAGGAAGGAATGAGAAGTTGAAGTTCTTCATAGCACCAACTGTCTTATGTATTTGGTTACATCTTGCACAATAGGGCAGTGAACTTTGCTGAGGCCTCTCAGCAGTATTGTACCACCAGCAGCATTCATTTCTCACTCCACTTGAGAACAGAACCGCCAAAAGACTTAAGGGGATATCTCCACTTGCACCCCATTATTAGGTGCTGTGTAAACTTAGAACTCTCTACGGGCAGCAGGAGACTCCACCTTTCTAAGGACCTCATCCTGCAGCTTACAGGCCTGGGTGGAGCCAAGGCCCAAGGATCAGAGTGGGGCTCACATGGATGAGGTTTCAGGATCGAAGCTCTAAGTTCTAGGTCAATGCAATTCCTAGTCAGTTAACCATTCTGAACACCTGTAAGAGGAACTTCTAACAAGCATATCCACCACAGCCAGAAATGCTCCGTCATCTGATCACCATGCTCATGTGTGCATTTAAAGTCTGCATCAAGTCTCAATCCAGCTGTTTGAGTCCATTTCATTTTGAAGTCATTGATTTTGACAGTCTGGGAACCAATGACTTGTGTTTTACTATACTAAGTTATGTACCATCTCAGTATTTTAGGCCAACAAAAAGGAAAATAAGGCTACCACTATTAAGAATCAAGTCAACAGAAGGTATGTGTTAAGCTTCACTTCAGCTGCAGAGTTGGGAATACAACATACCTCCCAACATTCCTGGGGTTTGCAGGACTGTCCCACTTTGACCCCCAGCACTCCCACATCCCAGTTGAAATAGAGCATTTCCTGCATTAACTTGGCTACCTTAAATTAGAACCCATTACTATGGGTGAACAAAAATACAATTAAAATTGAACATGTAAGTATAGCCACAAAATTGTATTTAATTTGTTGTGTAAAGTCACAACTCTGTATTGTTCTTTTTTAAAAAACTTCCACATTCCTTGTGTTATTAAAAACCACATATGCACTTTGAACATCATGTTGAGAAGTAGTCACACAAGAGTTGAAATTTGAGGAGAAAGCAGCAATAATCAGCAGCAACATGAGGGTGTTGAAATGAGTAACGGTAGGGATAGACCTACCCTATCGGTTGTGGAGTCACAAATAAATTAAAAATTAAACTTGAGTAGTATAGGTCAGAAATTGCAAGATGACAAACAGCAGCAGTGGCTAACAGACACTAATACTTCAAAAGCAAAAAATGGAGAGTCTTTAAAAACTCTTGGTGGGCACAGCACCATTTTCTACAAAAATCAAGAGAAGGACTAACATTGGCTTTTGGGGTATATTGCAGAACTGATTTTTCTGTTGTTGTGAATACAAGGATATTTCAAGACATATCACTGTAGAGAAATATGTGACCTGTGCCAATGCTGTGACAGTCGTAATCCCCGCCACTTGCTGGGCCAAAAATGAATGATCGTATAACCTCAGCTGAAGTTTTATTTACAGGATTTCTTTTGGAGCATAACATCCCTCTTGCAACCATGTTAGACTTTTATTCAAAAAAATGTTCCCAGACTCCAAAATTGCCAAGAGCTATGCATCTGCTTCCACAACAAATGTCCCACATTATACAAAAGGCAATCACACTTCAAGAATTTGAAAGTGTACCAAGTGTGATTGAAGGTCATGACTGATATTTTGGATTGGCATTGGATACTAGTTCTGATAAGCTTGTGTTTTCTAATCTTGGTTACATATGAACACCCAGCAACTGGCCTTACAGTTACTGAGTTTTTAGATATGGATTCTTGCACATTGAATAACTCTCAGGAATTGTTTGATGCAATCCAGAATGTGCTATCAAAACACCATGTCGACTGGAATGAATATGCTATGTATTCAGCAGACAATGCTGCAAAAATGCTGTGCAAGCACAACAGTCTCAAATGAAAGCCAAGCAAATTAACTAAGGAGTGTATGCAGCGGGGAGCTCCTGCCACCTTGTTCCCTTAATGGCAGAGCATGGCTTGAAATCACCGAAGAGGAATGTTGAGGATTTGATCATTGACTACAGCTTTCAGAGAAGTGTCAAAAAGAGTGGCATCATTGAAATGATTATATGGCACATTGCAGTACCAATGTGAAGAAAATTGTGAAGCATCTAAAAAGTGCTGTCTGTCTTTGGAGAGATCTATTGAATGTATGTTGGCTACTTGGGATGGGCTGTATTCCCAGTTTGTCAGAATCTTTGATGAGGAAGAACAAAGAATACTGACGAACTCAAAGAATCCTTTGATGAAGGTGTATTGTTTTAGCATGCAGTTTTGCTCACGTTTAAAAAGTTCAGCTGACTCCTCCAACTGAAGCACCGATGACATTAACCTGTGCATCCAGCAATGGTGATGCTATGGTAAAATATTCTTTTGGAATTTGTGCAACCCTCAGTGGTAACGGTGAGTGAAGTGTTATGGGACTAAATTTACAAGAACTCTTCTGTTCAGTAACCAGTATCTGAAGTGTTTGTGGGCTTTGAGACTATGAAACTATGCAAGAAAACTTACATGATCAATACAAGGCCCTATAAAACATTCTTAGTTGAAGCTGTGCAATTTTTTTATTTGTTTGTTTTTGGGGGGTAGAAGCACTGCATTATATGAAAAAGGCAATGCTTATGGAAGACTTTGTTTTTAAGAGCCTGGCTTTTGGTAATCCCACCAGTTGTTTGTAAGCACCTTTCCATGATCTGCTTTCTGAATTCAAGGATTATCAAATCTTTTATACAATTCCTGAATATGACAGCATTGTGAGAACCGAAGAATTTTGGGATAAAATTTCAAATGAAAGACCTAGTAAACAGCCAGGCAAGATTCTCTTTGCTTTCGAAACCTGTAAAATTCATGTTTAATCCCCCACAGCACAGCTTCATTTAAAGACTATTCAGCACAGTATGGAAAATAAACACGAGAAGGTCATTGGGGAAAAAAAAAAAACCATACCATGTGTATGAAGAGGCAACAATGGTGAGGAATAAAGTATGTGCTATGCTGGCAGAAAAGTCAATACCTTTTCCCACATGAAGCATCGCCAATGGCAGCCTTCAACTGGAGTCTGCTAAAGGCAAAATCTGCCACATATGCCTGTTTGTCCAGCCAAAAGGAACACACTGCAAAGTAACAGAAAAAGGAGCTTTTATATAGGCAAATACTTACTTTGTTCTATGCAAAACAGGCAGTAAAATAAAAAAAATCTGGAACTTAACATTCATTTCACAAATTGTCAGGGGTGAAGACAGATGAAGAAACATTTATTGGGCTTAGTTTTTCAATAGTTTGAACATATAAGCGTCAAAATCTTTCCCATAAACATAATTACTGTATTTTTATTGTGTCTTGCTGAGAACACTTAAAATGTTGGGAGGTGCAGTGACTGGGTCATGGGCAGTCCTCAGGCCTAGTGGTCAGAGGAGAGGGTCAAAACCAAAGACAGTTGCCAAGCCAGGGTCAGAGCTGGAGACAACGTCAGAGTAAGGCAGAGGAGCAGGGGTGTGGAGTAGGGCAAAACAGCAGGGACTGGGAGTATATGGTGGTCTGGGATGGGAGGACAGGAACCAGGAGCAGGCAGGAATGCTGGGCTGAGGTAAGCAGGAGAGGTCTGGAGTTGCAGCCAGCCAAGGATTTCTCTAGTTGCTCGGACAAATTTCTGGTTTATATAATGCTCCTTAGCCAATGTGTGTGGCTGGATGTTTACCCATTGGGAGTGTTGGGGGCGGTGTCCTCTGCAAGCTAGCCCTTCACTCGACTCTACTGTAGTTAGTCAGATGAACTGCTAGGTGACAGTTGTGGCCTGATCAATGCCTGTGGACCCGTGGGCCCAGGTTTGACACCTGTGATTCCTCACAGGAGGAATAAGACAACCTAGATGTAGGGTTGCCACCCATCCGGTTTTTACCTGGACAGTCTGGTTTTTGGCTTCCGTGTCCAAGTGCCATTTAGGATTGCCAGGTTTCTGGGCACCTGGCAACCTAAACGGCACCTGAACCAAAAGTCCTATGACCATGGGGTGGGGAGAGGTGCCGGGTCATTAAACTACACCAGCTCCTGCTCAGCCAGGGCTGCCTCCTACCTATAGGCAGGCTCCTTGAGATGATCCTGCGAGCAACAAGGGGAGAGGGAGGGAGAAGGGGAGAGGAGTGAGCAACAGGGTCAGGGCCTTGGGGGAAATAGGCAGAGCAGGGGGTCCAGTTACCAGCAATTAGAAAGGTGGCAACCTTTAATTTAGATTTAATATGGTAACTCTCAACAATTGTGTGATGCTACATTTCTGAGGATATGTCTACACTGGCAGAGTTATATCGTCGGCAGTTACAGCAAATCTCAGAGAGTGCTGAAGGGAAACAGCTGTTGTGTGTTCACACGGTCAGCTGCCTGCGCAATACCATGTTCACACTTGTGGCATTTGCAGCGGTATTCAGAGTGGTGCACTCTGGGCAGCTATCCCACAGAGCATCTCTTCCTCTTCTGCCATTAAGAGTTGTGGGAAGGCGAAGGGGGTCATGGGGCATCCTGGATCCTGTCCCAATGCCCCGTGATGCATTGCTTCACATCCCAGCGATCCCTGTGCTTCCATCCGCATTTGGCACCACCATCTTTCAACGGTCTGTGTACTGCACATCCTGCCTCTTTCAGGCTGCAGGAATGGATCCCACACTGTTGACCAATACTCTGCTCGTTCTCACTAACACATCACGAGTGGTAGTGGAGTTATTCCTTAAACTACAAAGGCAAGAAGAGTTTGACATTGATCTCACCATGCATAAGTAGCTATGACACGAGAATACTTGTAGCATTCATGGAGGTGCTGACCACAATGTAATGCCAATTTTGGGCTCGGGGAAACAAGCACTGAGTGGTGGGATCACACTGTGATGCATGTCTGGGATGACGAGCAGTGGCTGCAGAACTTTCGGATGAGGAAAGACAGTCATGGGACAATGTGATGAGCTCGCCCCAGCCCTGCAGCAGAAGGACACGAGAATGAGAGCTGTCCTCTCATTGGAGAAGCGTGTGGTGATTGCACTGTGGAAGGTGGCTACTCCAGACTACTACCGATCAGTCGCTAACCAGTTCAGAGTGAGAAAGTCGACCGCTGGATGCATGTTGACAGAAGTGTGCAGGGCCATTAATCTCATCCTGCACTGAAAGGGTAATATATGTGACATTGTGGATGGCTTTGCACAAATGGGCTTCCCTAACAGTGGGGGGTGATAGATGGCACACATATTCCAATTCTGGCACCAGACCACCCAGCAACCAAGTACATTAATTGGAAAGGGTATTTCTCAATGGTTCTCCAGGCTCTTGTAGATCACCGTGGGTGTTTCATGGACATTAACGCAGCATGGTCTGGAAAGGTGCATGACACATGTATCTTTCAGAACATTGGCCTGTTCAGGAAGCTGCAAACAGGGACTTTCTTCCAAGATCATGTAGGGGAAGTAGAAATGCCCATTGTGATATTGGGAGACCCTGCCTACCCCTTCATGCCATAGCTTATGAAGCCATACACAGGGAACCTTGACAGCAGTAAGGAGCGGTTCAACAGGCCGAGCAAGTGCAGAATGACTGTTGAGTGTGCTTCTGGCCGTTTAAAGGCCCGCTGCTGCCGCCTAAATGGGAGGCTGGACCTGGCTGATGACAATATTCCTATGTTTACAGCTGTGTGCAGTACACTCCATAATATTTGTGAAAGGAAGGGTGAAAGCTTCACTCAGGGCCGGACCACTGAGGCTCAGTGCCTGGAGGCTGAATTTGAACAGCCAGAGACCAGGGCTATAAGAGGGGCGCAGCATGGGGCCATAAGGATCAGGGATGCCTTGAGGCAGCAATTTGAAGCTGAAAACCACTAATATTTGCTGCTATGCTCGTGAGTGCAGCAATGGTCCACCCCCAGTGATGGCAGAGTGGTGCGGGAAAGTTACCCTTAATGGGGCAAGAAACAAAGCAGCTCTGCCAAAAAAACCTGTGACTGTGGATTGCCCAGTATCTAAGAGTTTTATGGAGATCTCTGAGGCAGATTCTTGTGAAGTGATGAGTCAATCAACACCTGTTCTGCCACTCAGACTAGGCATGTGGTGGTAAACGCATCATATAGACACAAGCCTGCTTTCTGCAACCCTTCTGCCCCCAACAACTCGCTTCAACAATTCCCAAAATCAAAGCCACTTACCAGGGGCTCCTCTCCTGTTCGCGCTTTGCCAAGCTCTGACAGTTGTGACTGGCTAGCCTCCTCCAGGGTAGAGAAGAGCTCCTGGCTGCATACATCTCTGACCTCTGAGTCGTCCTCTGCCTCTGGGTCCCCCTCCACATCCTTGTCCAAGATTTCCTCCTCCTGGCTCAGTCCACTTGCAACTAGCACACGAGCCGCCGAAGTAGCCACAGTGGTCTTTGCAGTGGAGGTGGGGTAACCACTGAGTACCGCATCCACCTCTTTGTAGAACCAGCAGGTCGTGAGCACAGTACTGGAGTGGCAGTTTTCCTCCCGCACCTTGTGGTAGGTGTTCCATAGCTCCTTCACTTTTACCCTGCACTGTGGTGTGTCCCGCTCATTGCCCCTTTCTGTCATACATCATGAAATCTGTCTGTAGGTATCAGAATGCATACGGCTGGAGCGCAGCTGGCACTGGACAGCTTCCTCTCCCCAAATGCTGATGAGGTCCATCAACACAGTATTGCTCCAAGTGGGGGGGATCTCCTGGTGCGTGGAACAGGCATGGTTACCTGGAAAGATGCATTGAGACCAATGCATGCGGCACTGAGCAAAAAGGAAGGGAACTTTCAAAATTCCCAAGGAATTTAAGGGATGGAGCTCCCGGTTGGTTCCACGAAGGCAGGGCAGTAGAGTTCAAACCAATGACCAGAGAGGCAAGAACAGGCATTGTGGGACACCTCCCGGAGGTCTATCAGAGTGCTGTAATCGACCAGGGTGACTACACTGGCACCACAGCACTGTAGCCCCGGCACAGAAAGCTGTACGCTCTCATCAGGGTGGGTTTTTATACAGCGCTACAACTGAACTTGCAATACAACTGCGCAATTTCTGTGCACTAAGGATTGTCTACAGTACCAGCCAGATCGACAGGCAGTGATTGATCCAGCAGGGGTTGATTTATCATGTTTAGTATAAACACCACATAGAAAGATATACTGGAGGACACAGTATGATGGGATAACATGATTTTGGCAATTAATTGATCTTTAACTATTCATGGTAAATAGGCCCAATGGCCTGGGATGGGGTGGGATCTGAGTTACTACATAGAATTCTTTCCTGGGTATCTGGCTGGTGAATCTTGCCCACATACG
The DNA here is from genome assembly GCF_965140285.1 of Lepidochelys kempii. Lineage (NCBI taxonomy): Eukaryota > Metazoa > Chordata > Testudines > Cheloniidae > Lepidochelys > Lepidochelys kempii. Next base: position 30,549,963 of record NC_136387.1, read on the forward strand.
CAGGGTTCAGCTGATCATCATATTTGGGGTCGGGAAGGAATTTTCCTCCAGGGCAGATTGGAAGAGGCCCTAGGGTTTTTTTGCCTTCCTCTGTAGCATGGGGTACAGGTCACTTGCTGGAGGATTCTCTGCACCTTGAAGTCTTTAAACTGATTTGAGGACTTCAATAGCTCAGACATAGGTGAGAGGTTTATTGCAGTAGTGGGTGGGTGAGATTCTGTGGCCTGCATTGTGCAGGAGGTCAGACTGGATGATCATAATGGTCCCTTCTGACCTTAATATCTATGAGACCACCGATCGGTCTAGTGCCAACTTAACAAGAAGCACAAGGGGAATAGACAGGAGAGCGTCTCCCATCGACGCACTGCAGTGAAGACACCGCAGTAAGTAGATCTAAGTATGCGGACTTCAGCTACGTTATTCACGTAGCTGAAGTTGTGAAACTTAGATCAATCCCCCACCCTGTAGTGTAGACCAGCCCTAAGTGGCTTGGCAGTGTGTGCACCTCAGGAGTTACGCCACAGAAAGCTGCTTTACCATGCAGAAACGTGGTAGTGTAGACAAGGCCTGAGTGTGCAGAATCCGTTAAGCTCAGTTATGCTGTCTGCAACCACTGCTTAAATCACTAGACAACTATTCCAGCAGCAGGAATACACATAAGAGTTTTGATTTTGAACATACTAGTGCTATCACAAGTAGTTTAACTTCCTGTCAAGTTGTACCACGTTGCAGTCTGGTGACTGATTAACCCTAAGCCCTGGTCTACACTACAAGTTTAGGTCGAATTTAGCAGCGTTAGGTCAATTTAACCCTGCACCCATCCACATGACGAAGCTATTTTTGTTGACTTAAAGGGCTCTTAAAATCGATTTTGGTACTCCTCCCCAACAAGGGGATTAGCGCTAAAATCGACATCACTGGGTCGAATTTGGGGTAGTGTGGACGCAATTCAACGGTATTGGCCTCTGGAAGCTATCCCAGAGTGCTCCATTGTGACCACTCTGGACAGCACTTTAAACTCAGATGCACTAGTCAGGTACACAGGAAAAGCCCCGGGAGCTTTTGAATTTCATTTCCTGTTTGGCCAGCATGGCGAGCTCATCAGCACAGGTGACCATGCAGTCCCCCGAAAGTGGGGGGAACTGGATCTGATCACTATATGGGGAGACAAATCTGTGCTATCAGAACTCCATTCCAAAAGACGTAATGCCAATATATATGCCAAAATCTCCAAGGGCAAATGTGAGGTGTTTACAATGTTCATAACTGCAGCGGTGAGCAGAGCAGGCTCCCGCTTGCAGTGCTATGGCATATGCGCGGGCAATCCAGGAAAAAGGGCGAGAAATGATTGTCTGCCGTTGCTTTCACGGAGGGAGGGAGCGAGGGAATGGTCACTGACGACACGTACCCAAAACTACTGACTGTTTCCTTGTCCATTATCTCAATTTTTTTAAATTAATAAAGAATGCATGGTTTCAAAACAATAGTTACTTGATTTTGAAGGGAGGAGGGTGGTTGGTTTATAGGGAATTAAAATCAACAAAGGGGGTGGGTTTGCATCAAGGAGAAACACGCACTACTGTCACACCGTAGCCTGGCCAGTCATGAAACTAGTTTTCAAAGTCTCTTGTGATATGCAGTGTGCCTTGCTGTGCTCTTTCAATCAGTGTCTGGCTGCTCAAAATCAGACTCCAGACAATTTGCCTCAACCTCCCACCCTGCCATAAACGTCCCCCCCTTACTCTCACAGATATTATGGAGCAAACAGCAAGCAGCAATAACAACAGGAACGTTGGTTGCGCTGGGGTCTGACCAACAATGCCAGCGCACTTTTAAATGTCCAAAGGCACATTCTACCACCATTCTGCACTTGCTCAGCCTATAGTTGAACTGCTCCTTACTACTGTCCAGGCTTCATGAGCCATGGGAGCAAGGGGTAGGCTGGGGTAGGTGAAACTGCATGGTGCTGCCAGCTGGGAGAGCAGCCTCAGGCAGAAGCCTCCAGCCCGCAGAAGATCAGGAAAGCAGAGTTGCAGCGGAAGCGGTGGAGCGAGCAAAACACCATTGATGAGGACAGCTAGCAGTCCTACTGCATCATCTGCTGCAGAGTTGCAGCGGAGATGTTCACCATTGACGCGAAGGCACCCAGGAGCTGCTGCTGTGTGGCCAAGGCAAAAGAGCAGGAGCCCTGGAGCTGTTTCATGTGGAATGTTCACCTGCAAGACTTCTTCACCAGTGACAAAGGACAGGAATATGATGCACCTAAAATCTAAAAAGGCCTGCACATTTCCCAGAGTCACTACCCTTGATAACAGAATGTCAATAATTGCATTGGCTACTTGGATCACAGCAGCCCTCACAGTAGACTTGCCCACAACAGCAGTGGTGACGGTGAGCTGAGTGGGCTCCCGCTTGCAGTGCTATGGCGTCTGTGCAGTTAACCCAGGAAAAAAGCCATGAAACAACTGTCTGCCGTTGCTTTCATGGAGGGAGGGAGAGAGGGAGGGGTGACTGACAGACAACCATGTACCCAAAACCACCCGTGACAATGTTTTTGCCCCTTCAGGTATTGGGAGCTCAACCCATAATTCCAATGGGCAATGGAGATTGCAGGATAGCTACCCACAGTGCACCGCTCCGAAAGTCTACACTAGCCATGGTATGGTGGACGCACTCTGCCGACTTAATGCACTTAGTGGGGACGCACGCAATCGACTATATAAAACCGCTTCTGAAAAATTGACTTCTATAAAATCGACCTAATTTCATAGTGTAGACATACTAATAAGGATATTTCAGCTAACAGTGACTCCTTTAGGTTATATATAGGCTTGGCAGAATTCAATTTTTATTTTTTCATAATTTTGATGTCTCTTTATTCTTATGCTTTTTTTCTATTTTTATCTATTAAATTTTCAGTTTTGGGAAATTATGGGGCGGTCAGACAATTGTTTAATGACAGTACACATTGAGTTTCAAAAAGTTAAAGCTTTATAACCATTCATACAAACTGTGAACATCACAAAAAGATATAAAGTAAATATCCTTAAATCAAACCCTAATAAATTCACAAGCAGCATTTTTCTCACTGTGTTTATCTGTAAATTTCTATTATCAATGGTAATATTTTGTTTCAGTTTGCTTGTGTGTACAGTGAAAGCAACATTTACCAAAACCCTAATCCTTCCAAGCTTAGTTATATACCAGAGGTCTGCACTGTGTATCGGTAGGTCCCAGATTCAACCCTAAGGAAAACCCATGTTAGGAAAATAATGGCTATTTGATTGAATGAAGAGTTTCATAAGGCATATCCACGAGACAGCAAAAATAAAGTGAGATAGGAAATGCCAGAATGAAGGTGATCTAGTTTGACTTTACAATTATGGTTTTAATACAGTTTGTGCTCCCAAATCACAAATTCACCACCATGCTTAGCACTAGCTGGCCAGCTAAGAGGCACTGAGAACTGTGCAGGTGAAGAATAAAGTCCCCTGTTAAGTCTAGAAGGCCTCAGCCAGGATTGTGGCGGGCTAGCAGGACACTCTGAATAAGCTTGCTGTGCCCCTACCCTATACATACCAAGCTTCATTTCCCACCCAGTCAAGCTGGCTCTGTTTGACACACATGGGCAATAAAATAAGGGAATACTTCAGAATAGGATTTCTCTGTAGTCACCCCACATGTGCCTCTCATCAGCAACAAGTACATAATCATAGAGGCCCATGATTTAAACTTAACATTAAGAGCCAATACACAATATCCATCACCTACTCACTCATTTGTTTAGACAGGGAACAAACTGCAGCTGTCCTTGAAAAGTGGAATCAAGTTATTCCCATTGACTCATTTCTAATCATGGATGAGCATACAACTAAGCCTGATCCTCATTCTTGCCTCTTTCGCTTCCCCATCCAAATGTTTCATGTCAAAATGGAGAGCTAATAGACCAACATCCACAAAAGACCATGCCCCTTACTGTAGCTGAAAACATGTGTTAAAGGTTTTTAACTTATTGCTTGTGAAGAAACGGAGAAAATGTAGTTTCCCTAAAAGCTTTGCAAATCCAATTAGGTTCTATTGTATTACATCTGCCTCACCCAGGCAGCACTCCACAACTCACATTTCCTTACCACAATATGGGTATGAGTCACATAGGATGCAACATATCCCACGGACCACGGAGTGTTAATACTGTCAGTTATTTAGCTATTCATGTCCTGAGTAGTACCCATCCAGCAATAGTCCTCTTTGGCTTTTCATCTTGATTGCACTCGGTCTTAAGTAATGCTACTTGATTTCATTTTCATATTATATTAATCTAAGTGGGAAACTGCAAAATGAGATCTGTGGTTTTGGTACTGGTTTTTATTTTAAAAAATGCTTAAGAAATACACATAGTAACTGGACATTTTGATCCCAAACCAACAAAGCCTGTGATCAGTATGCAAAGGCTTGCACATATTGGTCGGTGTTCAATAAGTCTCATTGTCAGTTTGCAAGGGCATCTAGGCTTCGGAGATAAGGGATCGAGCTACGAGGAAAATCTAAATGGTTTTCAAGTACTTGTGGAAAACAAAGCTCTATGAGGCTTGTGTTTTGTTAACCCTTCATTAACTAGCATTGCCATAATAGTTTTTAGTTGTGCTGAAAATGTGACTTTTAAAACTATATTTTTCTTTCAATTTTTGTAATGTTGATAAAGTCTTAGATATAGATTAAGTGGTCAAATTCAGCATGGGACACTGAAAAGTTGTGCTCCTTAGTACTAATTCAAGTCATGTTGTGTTATGTTCTTTAAACCACTGAGCTGACGACATACCATAGTAGCTCCTCCATTGGAAGTCATGGACTGTTTCCCAAGCATTAAATTTTAACAAAATTAACTCAATTGCCATGTATTACCCTGACACAGAATACTTTCTTTCATGTTGGTGGTGGTTTGACAGAGTACTTCTGAAACACTAATATCCCAAGTTAACATTATACTTGAGCATTTTAATAATGGCTCCTCGTCACAGTACCCCTTCCCCTCTGAGGGACTAATTCTGTTGAAGTTATAACTTTGTTGCAGTTGTGGGCGTTCATTTAGCTGTCCTGTGAAAATGTGAGATTGTGAAAAAGTTTCCCCATCCCAAATCAGGCTGAAGAGTTAAAGTTGTGAAAATGTTCATGAACCCAGAATCTAAAAAAAGATAATTGGTTTGAGTCAATTGAAACTGTTTGCTTTGATTTTTATTTTAAAGGCTTGGTGTGTTGGTTATTTTCTAAATAGTCATTTTGAATAGGAAAAACAATTGTCATTTACAGAATGTCAAATTGAAATATTTTAACAATTTCCCAATTTTTTCCCCAAAATATTTGAGTCAAGAAATTAATCAAAACTTATCTATGCCCTCAGATGTTTTCATTTTTAACAAATTGGCATTTTCTCACAAATTATTTTATTGAAACATTGCAGCCACCTCTAATAAGAACTATCACAGTTCTGGGGTTAACTGCATCTCTACCTCCTCCATGATCTGCTCCAGGGTGCCCCTTTAAGCCTCAGGTGTCACCCCTCTATTGGCAGGGACTTGTGTCCCTCTCCCTCCAGACCAGGAATTTAATGTTGCAGTTCTCCTGCAATTCACTGTGCTTATCCCAGCAGGTCTAACGTTAGTCCAGTGCCTTCTGCTCTGCTCTCTTCCAGGGGCTATGACAATGGTTACCAGTGACCAGCTACCTTTCACAAAGCACAGTTCGTTTATTTTAAAACGAGCGTTACCGAGAAAACATTTCAAAGCAATCAGCAGCTTACACACATGCTAGGTTACCAGCTATCACCCATCTTTCACATGGAGATCCTAGCAGGTCCTTCAGACTTTCCAGCATGATTTTTGCTCCCTTGGTTACAATCACATGGCAGGTTTGGTTCAAAATGAGGGAACTCTCAACCAATTCAGGCTGATCCTTTTATCACAAGCTCTTTCTTTGTTCCCTGGGTTGCCTGAACCCACTCTGAACCAGTTCACCTAAGGGGGTGGTACTTCTCTGCAGTTGTTTGCCTGTCCCAGGATTTGCAGTAGTTATCCACCATTGATTGGAGTTCCTGGAGGATAACCCTCCCTCATCCTAGAATACAATCCCAAACTCTCAAAGATACATACAACATAGACAGAAACACAAGTTCATTACTAATCCGCCTGCTGGAATAGAGTTGGTTGGAAATGTTCCACTGGAAAGTTTTTGTATCAGAACATGCCAGTGATGGTGATAGCCAACTTTCACAGGAATGTGTGGTTTTCACCAAATCTTTCTGCCTGCTTCTCCCATCATGGGCTGTCACAGAGCTGGGACCCTGGAAATCCCAGTTGCACCTGTTCAAGCCAGGGCTACCCAGGCTTCTCAGTAACCCGGCAGGAGGGCAGCCAGAGCTCTGAGCAGCCTTTGACAATTTCATTTAGAACGATCATAATGAAATGTCATTTTGATTTTAGAAACCAAATTTTGGACTCACCTGTTCAGAGGGAAATTTTGAAGTTGTCAGTTTTTATTCTGACATGGAGAAAGCTTCTTTTTGAAGGGAATTCCAGGTTCTGACCAACCCTTCTTGGCAATACCTGTTGCACAGGCAACTGATACACCTTTCAAAATGAAGCATGTGTTGCTTTCTACAGTGAGAGTTATCCAAAGGACTCTTCAGGAAGGGGCACAGGCTTGGCTTCACTGTGTCACATTCTCTTAAGAGTGTCTTTTAACACTTGTTCAACTGGAAACCCTAGTTTTTTGGGATGACTAAGATTATGGCTGTTGCGCCCTTTCCATAGCCTTACTGCCATGCACAGGAAGCTACAATCCAGCCTTATAAACATGTGCTTACAATGGACCGTCATTACACTGGTGGAAAAAGCTATCTTTTCTAATCCTTTTATCATTCTCATGGCTCTTCTTTGAACCCTCTCCAGTTTAATCAACATCCTTCTTGAATTGTTGAAGCAAGAATTGGATGCAGTATTCCAGCTGTGGTAGCCCCAGTGCCAAGTACATAGGTAAAATAACCTCTTTGCTCCTATTAGAGAGTCCCCTGTTTATACAGTTAAGGATCACATTAGCCCTTTTGGCCACACAGTCACATAGGGAATTCATGTTTCATGACTCTAAAGGAAGGGGGGAGGGGCGGTTTCAATGCTTCCCAGGATAGAATCCCCCATCTTGTAAATGTGTGATCATCTTATTTGATTGTGCTTTATTGCGCCACTACAGCCATTGTATTTTCTTCCTTTTTGCCTATTGTCACTGGGCATGACATCCTGCAGTTGCAGAGCTAATTCATGACACCTTGTAGAACACAGATTTTGGATTTCTCCTGACATGAAACTTCACATTCTGCCTGAAAATAGAATGGCTGAATAGTTAGAGGAGAGTATCTTTAATGGTGTGTTCAATAGCTATGCTGTAAACAAGAAATAGAAGGCCAATGAATGAGATATTCATCAATGGTTGGAGACAATGGCTGTTATATAAACAGCTTTCATAGGGAAAGGTCAGGTATTCAGTTAATATTTTATAGATACCATATGTCAAAGTAGACTTGTAACAGGAACAATTGGAAGCTTTGCAAAGAAAGTGGCAGCAGGGAAGGAATAAGCGAAGTAGTCAGTCAAATTTGGCAGAGGACAAAAGCACCCATCTGATGCTCTTGTCCCATCAACATGTAACATTTCTACGCTATCAGTATTCTTTGAGACATTTCATGTATCTGTTAAGGATGGCTTGCACACAGTCTTCTCCAACCCACAGTTTGGAAATGGATCTGCACAATTGCACACTAGTTCTCTAACATATCACAGTGCAGTTTGTAATGCCTGTTCAGGTTGCCAAGCTTCTACCGTGGTGCTCTACCTTCACTTACCCTCATCAGGAACCATGACAACTAAGTCTAGCATTTCACTGCAGGTGGGGGGTTGTTTGTTTTTAATCTCAGGGACTCTAAGCTATTGAATGTTTACCTGCTTGTTTCAGTATAAAACTTTGTTACTTGAATAACAGTTACACACTTTATACCCGAAGTGCACACTGCCTTTAACTAGATGTCATCTGCCTTCCCTTTATGATGTAGAAGTAGAAATTTTATTTACTATGGCTTCAAGGACAGGCTTTATATATTCAATGGGGTAGCTGAGTGAGGTTTTTTAGGCCCAAAAAAGCATGTTGTACTTCAATGGACATTTCACTTTCTATACACCAGCATTTAAAAGGGCATCTTATGTTTTGATAAGCTTGGTACGTGAGATACTAATAGCCCTTTGATACAGCTGGGCAGGAAAATTCTATTTAAATAGATTCTCTTTTACAGTGACCTCTACCTGACCTTGTGCCTCTTTCACTTCGCCATGATTGATATTGTTCCTTATAAACATCAGGGAAAGCTGTACTTGCACTACAGATGGATTCAGTTTTCCAAGATGGAGTGTGGAAAATGGTATCTCTCTTCTGCCATGATAACATCCCCACAATTAAGACTGAAACAGGAACTAATGCTAGTAAAGGTTATTCTTTATTTTCTGTGCAAGTTTAAGGCCAAATTTGAGATTTTTGGCTTTAACACTGCAAAGGATATATGGGGTTGGGAAATGCAGTCCACTACCTCTGACTTTTTATTGTCCACTGGGTATTTTAAATTCAGCTTTTTTCTGCGCAGCTGAAGAGTACAGAGACCAGGAGATGGATAGCACTTTGGGCTATGTATTGTCAAATCTGTTAATACCAATACAAAAAAAAATTCATTCTGCATAGGTTGGTGGGAGGCTTTGTTGAAAACTTTATTAAGACTATTTTGCCAAGTCATAATATTATGGCATGTACAGTACTCATCATAACATATGCACAATCAATATCAAGTTGTTTTTAGTGCAAACAGCTGTTGTATGGCCTGACCAACGTGATTTGCAATTAAGTTCATATTCTATTTCTTCCCCTTCATCAAATGCATTTCCTATTATGTTTCTGGCTTCATTACATTTTTAGAGTGCTGGGAAATACAAGGAGAACCTAGAACAGGTGCAGTATGCTAGCAATGAGACCATTTGGATAATAAGCACTTTTTTGTAGGAAAGAGAGGCCAAAACTTCTCCAGGAACTCACTGCTGATCAGTAGTGGATCTCATTTAAATTTCTCCTGTGGCTGTGGGTTCTGAACATCTGGAAATGGCCAGATTTCCTACTTCCCTGCATGCTGTCAGCTGTTAACCAATAGTTAAACACTATTTTCCTTGATAGGGGACTGACTTCAATTCTTTGTTCAGACTGGTTTTCATTGACTTTGCTCTTAATTACCTCTTAACAAGTGCATGCCAAGAGTCTCAAAACAGGGCTTGCCACACATCATTCCCACACATTCTCAACCACAACAGTTCTACAGTTTGGAGTATAGCATCTCTCATGAGTGCATGCTGTCCGATAGAAACACCAGGAAAACTGTTGAAGCAGCTGCCCCATCAGATCACCACAAATGACTTGTTTTCACTTCCCATCCACAGCACCTAGCCCCATTTCTCTATGTTTGCAGCCAAAGATGTAGAACAAAAAGGACAGAACAAGTAGTGATTCCATTACTAGGTTAACGGTCACAGGCTGAACCCAGAAGAAGACAAGAGGCTGATGCCATGTAAGCCTTCCTTGTTGGGATTCCCTGAGACCGTTTCTATTCGGTTTATCCAGAACACCTGACCAGGTCTCGAAGAAGACTTGATCCAGTTCTCTGGGATCCAAAACACTCAGTTCGACTCTGGATTTTGTCACTCAGGTTCCCTTATTTGGCATGCAGCAAAACTACGCTGAGTTGATTAGACAGAAGCACAGGGGGCTTACCAGACATCCAAAGTTACACAGACAACCCTTCCTTTATATACACATTACATTGCATTTGCTGTACATTACACCACACATTTTTGGATTGGATTGGCTACTTTGCAGTATCAAATCCCTGCACAGAATGCTCTGTCCATGTGCTGTTCACATTCCAAGTTTATCTTGTCCATAGTCCCTAGCATCCGAAAGTTGCTGCTTATCTTAGCTAGCACACACATCCTGACTCCAGCAAACTGTTTGTCAAGCTCCTCTTTACAACTTAACTTTTCATTTACTTTCCCAATTATGCCCACTAAGAAATTAGGCAAGTTACTTATGTCAAGCCAGACCTACACTGCTCTTCATCAATTCAAATTTGTGAGCAAGGTTTCCATCCACACTCAATATTACTTTAAAAGGTTTTATCACAGCTCATTGTACCAAAAGGAGGGCAAATGGTTTCAGTCAAAGCACGGATGTCAATTTTCAATGTTGTCTTTTGAAAAAGTGCACACCTCCCCAGCCAACTATTCATCTCTCATGTCTCATTTTAGCACATTTGGACTTGCTTGGCTGAAGTTTTCCAGTTGTAACCCCTCCAGTCTCAAAAGGTGTATAGGTGGAGGGAGAGAGGCTTTGCCTGGTCAAGCAGGAAGAGAGTCCCCCCTCTCCTTTGGTTTGAAAGAGGATAAATGACTGAGCTAGGGGCTGGCTGGAGGGATTCAGGTAAGCCATTTGCCTCCATGGCACTAAGGGGAGGATATACATATGCCCTGCCCTGCTGGATGGCGTCCTCTCTTATGCCTGGATCAACTCCCATCTATGGGAAGAGAGTGGAACCAAGGTTTTTGTGGTCAGCTGGGGGCATTGCACTGATCACTTTTTTGAGAGGAAGTGGGAAAGAATTTTTCCCTCACTGCCATTTGGGTTTTTTGCCTTCCCCAGAGCTTGGATAGGTCAGGTGGTATGGTTCAAGTTCTCACAGCTTAGAGGGTACTTATTCCACAGAGGATCTAGTTCACTGATTAACCAGAAGTGGAGGTAGCCTCAGGGGAACGCATCTCCTAAAAAAGCTGGGGAAAGGGCTCTTAATGTCTGCTACAGTGAGGAGGCAAGCCCCATTCTACAGCACTGTAATCCTTGTACAAGAAGAGGGCAGCGGGGTCCCAGTAGAGAACTCGGGGTAATGAGAAGGTGGAAATGAGTGAGAAAGAAATGATAACTAGCACTGTACAAGTTATTACCAGAAATTTCCCACATGAGCTAAATAAAGCTAAAACTAATTAAACAACTTCTGTTGCAACATATCAGTCTTCCTGCATGCCCAGGACAAAGCCTAGGTGCTTAAGAGACAATTAAGGGTATCATTTTTAAGGGCCAACACAACTGAGTGTTAGGTTTATCCAGTTAGTAGGCCAAGAATTGTATTCTGTTTATAGAATGACAAGTTCTTCATTTTTGACCATGTCTGCCTTGCTCCCTTCTGGTAAGCCGCATTTGCTTTTTTTAACCCAGTTTTTTCAATTGGAAACTTTCATGCATAATACTTGAGCTTTGTCCTGCCATACTTATTTTGCTTAACTCATTGAACAGAGGTCAATTTTTTAATAAATAGCCCTTTCTAATGTTTCGTTATCTTAGAGAAAACTTAGCTGTGAATGTCATCAGTTGACATTTATACGCCTCAGGTGCTTTGTTTAAAAAAGTGTGTTATTTGGTCAAGCATCACAGCCAAGAAACAGGTCTCCTAGTTCTACATGTTCTGTTATCCATATCTCCTTTGCTAGCCACTATCATAAAGTAACATTATCTTAGTCTGTCTTACCTGGCAGACACGAATATTTTTCTGGTTTTCAGCCAATAATGTCACTCCTAACAAATGTCCAAAATAAATACTAATTTCAAAGTGATGCTTTAGGCTAAACACAAACTCTAAGGTGTCTAGACAGTGTGGTTGGTATTAGGGCATTGGCCTTTTCTCTTAAGCATGCTTTAGGTAACAGGACAGAACATGTCACCTTTTGCAATTACAACCCATACCTCAGGCCCTGGAGGCCAGTTGTTAACATGACTATCTTGTTGTGGGCTCAATTTGTCATGTCACAATAGCATTTGCATAATTTCCATGTAAGGAACATGGAATGGACGCTGTGCATACCCATGGCACTCAAGCACATCTCTCAAGCAAGTCTCATTTCCAGAGAACGGTTCATTCTTTGTTGTTTGCTTGTCTTTATTGTAGTAGAAATTTTGTAATGTTCACTAGGTTCTCAACTTCAGTGATCAAACTTAGTAATGGACATGAACTCAAACAAATTAACTGAAAATTGAAACAAGTGGTTCTCCCCTGCTAATTTGATTTTTAAATCCATGTAAGCTCACTCCGACTAGGCCAATTTGTCTTTGTGCCAACCCACCTCACCCTCAATCATGTGAGCACCTTACTTCAGGATACTGAGGGGGAAATTAGAGTATCAGCTGACTTTTTCTGATGTAACCAAGAGATTTAGCCACTCAGTCATATTAACTTCAATTGGACTTGTGTGACTAAATTGTGGCCAGCTTTGAAAATCTCAGCCCATTGGTTTTAAGTGCCTACTGACACAGGTATGATGAACACAGGCATATGTTAAAGACTGTTTACCAAACTTTATAAATTGTCTGTATTTCTGTGAGCCAGGGATTGTGTTGCTGGCTGGCTGGCGACAGTTAGAGTTCCCTAAAAGAACTAAAATCAGTGCCGGGGTCATACCTGCTGGGATAATCAAAGTGAAATGCAAGGGGCTGCAATTTAAATCCCTGGTCGGGGGAGGGTGGTAGAAGACGGCCTCTTGCCGTCAACTCTCACTTGACGGCAAGAGGCCTGAAATTTAAGGAACCATTCCTTGAACATACCATAGAGGGAGCCCAAGGTGCAATTAACCTGAAATTGACACCTGCCTTTAGTTGAAATTTGTTAGTCATTAGTTTAAGGGGCTGGGTTTTAATTCTGGACCCCTCTGTGTAACCCTTTAGGTCTTCACTTTTATATTTTAGTTTCTTCCTTTATGGAAAGGGGATGATACCAAAGTGTAGCTCCTGCCTGCCTGGAGTGGCACTCTGTCCCCCTCTAGTGGTGGCCAGACCACCTAGAGATTGATAAGCCTAATACTGCCTTGGCTAAGAGAGAAGTGTCTTTTAGCTCAGGCAGTAGAGGATCATGCATTTAGCTCAAGAGGTCTCAGGTTTCATCCCCACCAATGAAGCCCGAGGTGCTTGGCATCAAAAGTGGTGGCCCGTGTGAGGAATTCAACTGGAAAGTCTCTGTAGCTCACTGTAGAGTCTTTAGGACAAAAACTTTGTTGTGTGTTAACAGTGCCTAGCTCCTGAATGGGACTTCTACTCATGTAGTAATGAAGTATTTTTATGAGCTCAAATGAAAGCCCCCAATTAAAATGATAAATATAATATAAAGCATTTATATAGCCCTTCTCATGCGTGGATCTGAAAGCATGTTAAAAGGAGGTCTGTATCATTATCCCCATTTCACTGAGGGGCAAACTGAGGTCAGTGAGAAGAAATGACTTGCTCAAGGTCACTCAGCAGGCCAGGGGCAGAGCTGGAAATAGACCTCATGTCTGCAAAGTCCCACTGGGGTGTTCTATCTGCTAGGTCACATACCTCTAATAGGGAAAACATTACCAACTTAAAAATGTTATTAATGGTGGTCTGGAACTGAGTGACCAATGGTGTACCAAAGTAATTTCTTCCTGCTTGAAAGCCAGTTCTCAACATATGCAGCTAGGATACTTTAATCTGTCTTCCTGAAAGCCTGTCAAGCCAGGCTTTTAATACTTTGCCATCTGACTCATCTTCACATTTTACCAATTGTGATCTAGATGGAAGAACTATTAACTGAATGTAACAACTCACATTAAAACCAAGGACCACAAGGAATCTTAAACAATAATCTGGGTAGCAACTCAAACTAATTCGTACAAATTGTCTTCAAAATCTTTATGACAGTTACACTGAATGCAATTAATTAGGTTAGAACTTTCACCTCTGAAGAAAACTTCAGTGTCATTCCTCATTGCTGCAGGAATAACCCCTGAGCAAGTCATTATGTCTGGGAGTAGGAGCCACATCTTGACAAATGAAACTACACATTTTTCATCAGTGTAGAGGAAAGCATTGTGGAAGAGTAGGGTCAGAAGCAAGTCAATGCTATGCCTAAATATTACTCCATTAAACAACATTTCTTTGGGGGCAAATGGCTCAGAAAACATATCTGAGCTTCAGATGACCAGTTTTCTAACCCAGGTTAGTACATTTTAAACAAGGTTTATTCTGGTTTCAGAGTCTCAGTAAAGATTTTGTTTTACAGCAAATTTTGGAATTATTTGAAAGTTCACTCAAGTGAGGTGTTAGTACCTTATCTCATTTACCTGTGTTTACTTGGTATACAGAAGTGTGTGTAAGGAGTTTTGAGGGGGCTGGATTCCTCCCCCCCCCCCGCCCCCAGCAATGATTTTTGGGTGGTGCAGGGGGAGAGACAATGAAAATAATAAGGATGTTAGATTGCTCTTATATTGTGCAGATACTCTTTGTCCACTGCTTCATTTGTTTCCAGGGTGGGATTTAGTTTTCTTTCATGCACATACATTTAAATAGAATAATTTACACAAATAAGTCAAACGGAAGCAGTGCACATTTACCAATGCTTTTCCATTTATGTTTAAGACCTAAGTAATTAGTGGGAAACGATGATAATGGGCATACTATAGTAGAACAAAGTGCATGAAGGAAAGGTGTTACTATGCATCCACTACAATATTTCCCAACAAATGATACCAAGCAATCTGGGTCTTATTTACTGAGGCTAGAACAGATAAGCATTCTTATATTTTAACTGAAAGGACTTTTGTAACAAGAATGCACACAGCGATAGAAAAAAAAATTTCACTGAGAACAAGTGATATTTCTGTAGTTCAAGACATAACAGAACTGTCTACTCCCATACACATAGTAACATGACAAAATAATACCAATGCCAGCCCACAGAAAATGTTATGACAGGTGTCAGATAGACAAAATTACATCAACATAAATCTAGTGAGACCTGTGTTCACATGCAAAGAAAGGCAAAACAATGGAAGCGAGCCATGACAATAGAAGTCTCTTATGCCAAGAATGGGTCAAAACAAGTCTGTGTATATTTTTTACACATTTAGTTGCAATCTATGTTAACTATATTGTTAGGAGCATGTGTGTGTACTATGCTTGTTTCAAGAGAATGCTCTGAAGTCCCTCCCCCTTCTTGAGGAATTACATTCACTCAATTGCATAAGGTATGTGGGTGTATTTCTATAATTTGCATACTTAAGAACACATGAACTGGGGAAAGTGGTGGCACTACATCAGGCAGAGAGAGCATGAACTCGCAGGACTTGCGAGCAGCACTATGAACTCTTCTAGGGAATCTGGAGCTTGCCAACACCTACCTGGGGTCACTGTATTAATCTCCTAAAGCATCTCTTAGGGTTGAAATAGGGCCTTTACACTCACCCAGGCCCTGGTCCAGGCAGCCTGCTGGGTGGGAGATAGTCACCCCTTCCAGAGTTATCAATGAACAAAAGGAAACAGAGACAAATTAACTCTCTCATGGTCCAGGAAGGACTGTTTCCGGGTAAACTGTGGGCTCCAATCAGGCTTATAGGTCAGTCTGTTATAGTCCCACAATAGTAGTTCAGTTCTGGGCCCTCGGGAAAGGGGCTGTCTAGCAGCCATTGGTAGAGAAGTTCTTGCCTTGAGCCAGCCCTTCTCTACAAGTTGAAGACTGAAGCTCTGCTCTGCTCTGTCCTCAACTGATCTGCGTTCTCCCCCTTTTAATCTCCTCCCTCCAAGTTTGATATCTCTCACAGAAGTGTGTGAGGGAGGGGGCATAGCTGGTTGAACCCACACTAATTAATTAAGATCATGTTGCCTCCAGTGGGGTTTTATACCCCCATCACACTGGAGAGTAAGGATAGAAGACTAGGTAAGTGCCTGAGAAGGACTTGAAGGGACTGTGAAACTTTAGTGTAGCTCTCATTAGGGCCAGGAGAAGCAGTAAGTATGTGGTTGGACTAGGACTGAATTAGGGATATTAGGAAAGACATCCAGGCCTGTGGGAAGCATTGTGGGTAGGGTCCTTACACTTTTAATTCCTACACCTCATGCAAGTCCATAATGGTCATCCTTTACAAAAACTAAATAAATGTTACTTCAGTATATGCAGTATTCTCTCTGCTTTTTATAAGGCACATACAAGGAGTTGCTTCCAAACAATGAGACAGTTATTAAACACAATTAGCATGTTTAATTATGTTGTGTACATGTCTGATCAATTATGGCTCTATAGTTCTGTAGCCTCATAAAAATGCATGCTTTAGCACCACATTATGTGGGTTTGGATAGCCTCCAAACTAAGCTAGGGTGGAACTGTAACTAAATCAGAAGGACCTTTATTCCTCATAATCATATGTTCCGAACAGACCACATCTTACACAAAAAAAATTGTTTAAAGTTCTAGAGGGTTTATAGGGTTTCATTGTTACCATTTCTCTACATCTCTTCACTTTTAAAGCCATGGGTTGCTTTTGTACTTAAAATCTATCTTTCTGTAGTTCATAATCTGTTTTATATTTTTACTTAAAACAGTGTGTTCTGGTTGAAGTGCTTGGGAAATCTCAGCTCAGTTTACAAAGGCTTGTGTATGTTCCCTCCACACTGAGGGAGGGGTGAACTTAATGAACGTACACTGATCCGACTCCTGACCAGTGCAAGACGGTACAGTTCTGGGGTGCAAGGCTGGGGAGCTGAGGGAAAATGGCTGAAGGCTCTGGTTAATGAGTGGCTGGGAGATCATTCATGTAACTCAGTTGGGTGTGTCACTACCTGCGGATGTCTGTGTAAGTGCAGTACTTGTCAGAAGTTTGTGGCTTGACACAGCATCACAGTGTGAGAGGGACACCCCAGGTTGGTGGGACAGAGGGCTCAGAGGTCCCACAGTCCAGGTTGCACGCCAGGGACCCCGTCGTAGAACCATGGTCAACTTAGCCCCTACCCTATTTTATCCGGTTTTTTTCCCCTGCCTCCCCCCCCCCCCGCCCCCAAAACCCTTTTAGTGCTTACAAAGATGCTAATTGAACGGTGGACAAGTTAATGAAAAGATTGACTGAGACAGTCAGTTCATTTGATGTACTAATCAGCCATCTTAAGACCATCTTCTTATTAAAACTTTCTGTCAATACTGACATAAGTCAGATTTGGAACAGTGACCTACAGGTAAGAAGTTTTTTATCTTCTTTACAATCCAAATTACTGCTTAGGCCAAAAGTTCTTCACTTTTAGAGCTATCTGCTATCTGATTTTTATATGTAGAAAGTTAATGATATTCATCCCTCAAAGCAAAATGTTTTAAATCCTTGTGGGTTAATTTCCACTAATCACTATAGCATTAACAAGCTGAGTCTTGGATATCAGTGGGCACTAACCATCCAAATCTTTGTACCCCATCCGATAGGTGGTGAAAAGCAGATAACACTGTTAAGTTTACATATCTAACTTATATTTATGACCTCACTGCATCCACACCGGCACTAACCCATTTTAGACCAAAGCTGTTTAAGAGTGATCAAGTTATTCAAATATATTCTACTCCAACCCATTCTTAGAATGATGAATTTTTAAAATTGGGCTAAAAGTCTTAGTACATTACCAAGTATTATTACATGGAACTGTTGTCAGAGTACAAATAGGTTAGCATTTTGTCTGAACATTACCAATATATTTAATGCAAACTTCTAGATCACTATCTTAACGAGAAGGGGAATAGGTGGAGTTTATGAACTGACATAACTTGTAGACCTTGCCTACAAACAGAAGTTCTATCACTTTAATTATTCTGGCATAGTTAGACTGGTACAACCCTTTTAGTTGGGAAAGAGAATAAACTGCAGGAGTGTAACAGTTCACACAAGAGGGGTTGTAGCAGTATAATTATTTTGGTTTGTTTAAAAAAAAATAATCACATTCCAATCTGAAATATTTCAGAGTAACAGCCGTGTTAGTCTGTATTCGCAAAAAGAAAAGGAGTACTTGTGGCACCTTAGAGACTAACCAATTTATTAGAGCATAAGCTTTCGTGAGCTACAGCTCACTTCCTCAGATGCATATCGTGGAAACTGCAGCAGGCTTTATATATACACAGAGAATATGAAACAATACCTCCTCCCACCTCACTGTCCTGCTGGTAATAGCTTATCTAAAGTGATCATCAGGTGGGCCATTTCCAGCACAAATCGGTGGATAAATTGGTTAGTCTCTAAGGTGCCACAAGTACTCCTTTTCTTTTTGCAATCTGAAATAGTTATACTAGTACAAAATGTGGGTGTAGACCAGGCCTTGGGGTGAGGGGTGGTGGGGAGGCACCTCCCACTGCTAGATTGACTCTGCAGTTTCTACCTATACAAAACAAATGCAATTTCATTTATCTGCATGCTACTGTGGAAACATACTTAGGCCTTGTCTATAGTACAAAGTTTTGTCAGCAAAAGTTGCCTTTTGCCAACAAAACAGTGGAGGTGTACACACTACAAAGCTACATTTGGCAGCAAAACTACTGTTTTGCCGACAAAATAAAGCCACCGACGAGAGGCATAAAGCTTTTTGTGGCAAAGTTAAAGCGACAAAGTGTCAGTGTAGACACTGCTGTCTGTTATGTTGACATAACTGGATTCTCCTGGTATCCCACAATGCCTGCCATGACCGCCCTGCTCACTGTTTCGATCTCTGCTTCTCTCATGGGCAGAGCATCACATAGGCTGGGAAAAGCTGTGCCTGCCCAAACAGCTTCTGTTCTGCCCTGCGCTAGGCACACAGAGGCAGGCAGACAGGCAGGCTGCTGCTGCAGGGAGTGGCAGTGGGGAGGACTGCTGTGCTGCTTTGACGTTCCTCAGCAGGAAAGATCTGCTCAGGATGCTCCTGGCAGCTGAGGAAGCTGTGGGAGAACTTGGAGGGAATCACAGAGCCGCAGGCAGATGGGGCTGCTTCTGGGGGTGGGGTGGGGAGACTGCTGTACAGAGCAGAGCCAGGGGTGGATGGGGCCGGGGGGGTGTACCCCTCTCCCTGTTTCAGGATAGGTTGGTCAGCCTGCTGTCTCTGCCCCCCCCCCCACTCTCCTCTCCTCCCCCACTTCAGTTGAAAAGCCGCTGACAATCTACTAAGATACCCATGGAATGATGGGATTGATAAACCTGCATCATGCTGTACCTGCCCCATGAGGCATTGCAAACCCTTCCCAAAGTACCCTGCGGCCAGTTGCACAGTGGGATGACTACCACAGTGCACTGCTCTGTGTCGATGCAAGAGCTGCCAGTATGGATGCACTCTGCTGCCACAAGGAGCATAATGTGGGCATGCAACAGCGGTTTTAATTAAAGTGGCATAACTTTTGCCGAGAAAGCTTTGTAGTATATACAAGGCCTAAGTTAACTATTTACAGCAGTAACTTTTGATTGATGCTTCAAATTGCAAAAGTACAGTAACTCCTCACTTAAAGTCATCCGGGTTAACGTTGTTTCATTGCTGATCAATTTGGGAACATGTTCGTTTAAAGTTGCGCAATGCTCTCTTATAACATGGTTTGGCAGCCGCCTGCTTTGTCTACTGCTTGCAGGAAGAGCAGCCCATTGCAGCTAGCTGGGGGGAGTTTGGAACCAGGGTGGACCTGCTCCCCTAAGTTCCCTGTGCGGCAGCCACCCAGCAGACTATCAATTGCCAGCAGTTCAGCTGTCCCTGTCCCGCACTGCCGTGTGCTGCTCCTGCCCTCTGCCTTGGACCTGCTCCCAGGAGCCTCCTGCTTGCTGTGAAGGGGGAGAGGAAGAGAGGGGCTAATGTCAGGGTGTCGTCCCCCCCGCTCCTGTCCCCCGCTTACCACTTCTCCATATAGAGCAGGGTGGGGACATGACAGTGCTCAGGACAGAGAGAGCTTGCTGGCCGCAGTTGCTGTCTCAACTTCCTGATATACTTAAAAAGGCAATGTATTTAAGAGTGATGTCAGCATATTTAAAGGAGCAATGTACATCTCTCTCACACAGGGTGCCATGCTCTCTGTCTGCCATGCTGTCTCCCCTTCCTCCATTCATTCTGCCTTGTAGAGTGTGAGGCTACATTAACAACGTGTTAACCCCTGAGGGCTCAGCCGAGTGCTAGTTCATCATTTAGCAGTAAGGCATTCCCTGGGAAATATCCCACCCTCTAACTTCACCACCTCAACCAAGCTTCACAAACATCATTGCTGTGTACAGTATTAAATTGTTTGTTTAAAACTTATACTGTGTATATAATATAATGCGACTTTAAGCGAAACGATGTTAAGCAAATCCAAATTTGGATTCGCTTAACATCGTTTTGCTTAAAGTCACATTTTTCAGGAACATAACTACAACTTTAAGCGAGGAGTTACTGTAGAGAGATACCACGTGCTATCCTACAGTTTGCAGCAGGCAGTGTTTGCATCTCAGTGGTCCATGGTCTATACAGTGAATTTTTATCTCAATTAAATACAAGATATCTTATTCTTCCAACGTTATATAAACCATTATCATGCAAGTGAAGACATGCAGGGAGGCCCACCTGAGTAGTAATTGCCTAAGAGCGCACCATTTAATGACTGACTTAGTTTAAATTTAAATTCTGGCCAGTGTCGGCGTAACGAAATTTATGCAGAAACACCCTGTCTTTTTAAATTATGACTGCCAAAACATTTCCAGTTATGTTGACGACATTTTAAAGGATAATGTTTTTGTTGGCTGAACATCTCTATGAGGTAAAGGCGCTTGAACACATAGTTATGGCAATGTATTTTCTTACAAAATGCTAAACATAAAGTTGATTAGATATGTGCAACTCATTTATTATACACACAGGTCCCTGAACACAGGTTTTCAGGGTTATTAACTTATCCTTATATGGCAGAACGTACCAACCACAACAATTCAAAACTCAGTCTACCTTTATTTTATAAAATTATATTTGGCAGAATATGTGATGGAAAAGTCAATGCAACAGAGGTACTATATTGTGATTGTTGGATGTGTGATAGGCTATTTAGACATCTATCACATTAAAACACATTCCTTTTATGAGCCACTAATGATTAGATTTGTCATGCCTGACTTAAAAAATTCACCCAGTCAAATACAGGAGTATTTATGCCCCTGCTTCCCTGATTTATCAGTTGCCTTGCCATCAGTAGCTTTAATTGAAAGTTCAGTTCCAATACAGAAACAAAAAGAAAAGGAGTACTTGTGGCACCTTAGAGACTAACCAATTTATTAGAGCATAAGCTTTCGTGAGCTACAGCTCACGAAAGCTTATGCTCTAATAAATTGGTTAGTCTCTAAGGTGCCACAAGTACTCCTTTTCTTTTTGCGAATACAGACTAACACGGCTGTTACTCTGAAACCTGTCAATACAGAAACAGGAAGTTTGAGGTTGTTAGCTAGTGTCATGTGATATCAACCATGCAACTCGTCCATTAGTACTTAACGTGCTGTTAATGAGGAATACAGCACTTTGAGGTGTCAGAACAGCTACTCAGGTATCACTATATTTTCAGACCCTTGCTTGTAAAGTGATACTGTAGACCTAGGAGTACCACAGAACATCTTTAAGACTCTGATTCCATGGTGGAAAGGTAATACTTGTGCCACAGAGCCCTCATAGGCTTATCCTCCAATCCCCAGAGGAGGAAAACCTGTAGGATTTGCTAACCACACAGAACTGCAGCTGTGTTCTGGTCAATTTAAAAAAAAATAGATTGTGTGTGGGTTTATATACCTGGCATTGTATAAGAACAATAAGATTGAGGCAGGACTGAATTTCTTAATTAAATAAAATTACGTAGCATGCCTTCTCCCAGGTACCTGTTTTGTAACCTTCAACATGGGTGTTCCTCAATCTTATTAAAACCAGTTCACTAAAGTTTATCTAAAAACATTTCAGTACAAAAGCATTAGGTTTAGTTTTAAGTGGCATTCTAAAGTTATCAGTTCTGTTACAATTCTTTTCTTTGGTCAAGTTGTCGCTCTCTTTCCCTTTACCTCTTGCCCTGGAGTTACATGTGACCCCTTAATTCTGAAGGAGATCTAATAATAGAGACTTCACCTCAATAAAAATAAATGTTGATTAGTTCCTTTTCTATCTTATACTGCTGTCCTAGATCCTTTAGCATGGGAGGACACTGATAAATACAGCAGCAATTCATTAGGTCACTTAAATTATGCTCGTAGTTGAGCCATCACT
Organism: Lepidochelys kempii; assembly: GCF_965140285.1. Classification (NCBI taxonomy): domain Eukaryota; kingdom Metazoa; phylum Chordata; order Testudines; family Cheloniidae; genus Lepidochelys; species Lepidochelys kempii. The sequence continues at coordinate 30,572,121 of NC_136387.1, forward strand.
TAATCCTTCAGTTTCATCACTGTGCTAGAGCAAACATATGAGAAGGCCACATGCTTCATCACTAAGGCACAGCCATACATAAAAACTAGGCACACCTTCATCCCTGTCTTATGTGCAGTCCACAGGCATTAATTACAAACTCTTGCAGTTGAGAGAGGGGGCAGTTGGAATATCCCATTTTCCTCTCAGTGTAAGGAGTAATAGTTCTCTACACTACAGCAAGGGAAATTTAAATTTTAATCAAGTTCCAGGTGCAAGGAAAATGACCACATGGTGTTACCCATCTGAAGATATACACCAACCTGACTAGAAATAACCTCTGCACTAAGTGCCACAAACTTTGGGAAACCCTGGTGTCATGAATCAGGGCCTGCAGCAGAGCAGATTGCAATCTAATGAGCAACCTAATGACCTCAGCTGGCCTATAGGAGGCTGCCTGATTGGCTACACCAGATGATTGGTGGGAAGAGTCAGCAGACCAGCTCTTAAGCCCAGCAGCAGCAGTTTGGTGCCTGATCAAAGCATTTTCCCATGGTTGTAGTAGCACTGTGACCTGTTTGTTCCCAGCCTTGCTCTAATCCTCCTACTGTCTTATTCTAGCTCTGCAGCTGTGCCTGCCTCAGCCCCTCTCCAGGTAACCCAGTTCTGGCTCTGATTCCTGACTTCTGATTGTGGTTCTGACCCTCAGCTTAGATTCACAGCTCCTTCTCCAGCCAATAGGCATAACTGCCATGTCCCAATCTTTAACACTGGGGAATTTTGCAAGCTTCTAAGAAGTTATGTTTTGTTTTCCATGGGGGGAGAGCTTGTTTCTATCTATAGTGAGTCACTGCTTAATATAGTCAATCTGAAAGGTGGAGCAATTTCACAGCTCCAGTGATTCTGTATTTGAGTCCACAGTTTCCCTCTATGTTGCTTCAACACTTCAAGTTTGGCAACTTAGATCCCATGTGTACAGGTTCACAAAACCATGACTAACATTATGCAACCTGACAAAGAGAGGGACTTCCAGCTGCAACAAGCTTAGCACAACTTCTACCATGTCTTAATACAAAGGCTCCCTTTGGGCTCCTTGAGTAGAATGGCTGACTTTCAGCATCCTCCCTTAAAATGAGACTTTGCATTTGTATACTTCCAAGCCCTTGACAATACTGATCTGCCATCCTAAACTGCTTTTTGAAAGAGTTGACGATGCCAAATAGCTAGTCAATGTGAAATGTGGGGATAGAATCCTGGTCTTGATTGCTAGTCCAATGCACTGGACTTCCCTGTGACTAAGAGTCCCAATTCACATCTCTGCTATAGCTGTATGCAGAACCGTGCATATTGACTCCAGCCATCAGAAATGGGGCCTGTTAATTGGCTGTTACATTCCAGGGTGGGGCCAATAGTTGGCTGCCAAAATCAGCCTTCTCATTACTGCCATCCGTGGCCTTCCAGACTTGTCACTTTTTTCTACCATTTCAAATCTGAAGGGTTCTCATAGTCCTTAAAATCCATTGGGCATAATCCAAGCACCATTTGTCTGTCTAAGACTACTTAACTACATATGTGAAATCTGAATCAACTATTACTGACAGCACAGAGACATAACAGAGGGAAAAGAGTGGGAAGCATTCCAGAAACATTGCTGTAGAGCAGACAGAAAATATACATTGACAGGAAGAACACAGTCCACAAAAATCCTTCATTGATACAGAGGGACAGTCATGCTCGAACCATTTTGACCTTTTTGTGGAGGCAGGCATTAAGTCTCCAAACTCTAAGCTTTCATCCACAGAAAACAAGTTCAAATTAACTTTAGTTAGCCTCCAAACAAGTAGATTTAAGTATGACATTTATATCCTCATTCTTTTCATAGTGTTAACAGCAAAAGCTAAGGCTTGGGGAGACTGCTCTTATCTGTGCAGGTTTTCAATTGTTTAGCATTTATATTACTATAGGAATTATGTTACAAAACCATAAAAAATAGTTATTTGAAACTGCATATGATAAACCAAAACTTTTATGTTGCAAAAGCATGTGCATGTGCTTTGCTCAAAGCCCACATGCAAGTCTTTGCAGGACTGGAGCACAAGAGAATATCAATTGTTTCCTAATATGAGAATACTGGACCAACAATTTTAAGTTGCATTGATGTCAACATGGGGATAGATGAAATCCCCCATTGTTATTGCATTATCTGCCTTTGGAGCCTCTTTAATCTCCCCGAGCATTTCACAATCACCATCACCATCTTGGTCAGGTAGTCAATAGTATATTACTACCGCTATACTCTTAATGTTCAAGCATGGAATTTCTATCCACAGAGATTCTATGGGAGAGTTTGATTCATTTAAGATTTTTTCTTTGACTCTATTTTGTATTGCACATATAGTGCCACTCCCCATGAGCACAACTTAATCTCATTCTTATATTTTGTACCCTGGTATTATAGAATCATAGAATCATAGAATATCAGGGTTGGAAGGGACCCCAGAAGGTCATCTAGTCCAACCCCCTGCTCAAAGCAGGACCAATTCCCAGTTAAATCATCCCAGCCAGGGCTTTGTCAAGCCTGACCTTAAAAACCTCTAAGGAAGGAGATTCTACCACCTCCCTAGGTAACGCATTCCAGTGTTTCACCACCCTCTTAGTGAAAAAGTTTTTCCTAATATCCAATCTAAACCTCCCCCACTGCAACTTGAGACCATTACTCCTCGTTCTGTCATCTGCTACCATTGAGAACAGTCTAGAGCCATCCTCTTTGGAACCCCCTTTCAGGTAGTTGAAAGCAGCTATCAAATCCCCCCTCATTCTTCTCTTCTGCAGGCTAAACAATCCCAGCTCCCTCAGCCTCTCCTCATAACTCATGTGTTCCAGTCCCCTAATCATTTTTGTTGCCCTTCGCTGGACTCTCTCCAATTTATCCACATCCTTCTTGAAGTGTGGGGCCCAAAACTGGACACAGTACTCCAGATGAGGCCTCACCAATGTCGAATAGAGGGGAACGATCACGTCCCTCGATCTGCTCGCTATGCCCCTACTTATACATCCCAAAATGCCATTGGCCTTCTTGGCAACAAGGGCACACTGCTGACTCATATCCAGCTTCTCGTCCACTGTCACCCCTAGGTCCTTTTCTGCAGAACTGCTGCCTAGCCATTCGGTCCCTAGTCTGTAGCTGTGCATTGGGTTCTTCCGTCCTAAGTGCAGGACCCTGCACTTATCCTTATTGAACCTCATCAGATTCCTTTTGGCCCAATCTTCCAATTGGTCTAGGTCCTTCTGTATCCTATCCCTCCCCTCCAGCGTATCTACCACTCCTCCCAGTTTAGTATCATCCGCAAATTTGCTGAGAGTGCAATCCACACCATCTTCCAGATCATTTATGAAGATATTGAATAAAACCGGCCCCAGGACCGACCCTTGGGGCACTCCACTTGATACCGGCTGCCAACTAGACATGGAGCCATTGATCACTACCCGTTGAGCCCGACAATTTAGCCAGCTTTCTACCCACCTTATAGTGCATTCATCCAGCCCATACTTCCTTAACTTGCTGACAAGAATACTATGGGAGACCGTGTCAAAAGCTTTGCTAAAGTCAAGAAACAATACATCCACTGCTTTCCCTTCATCCACAGAACCAGTAATCTCATCATAAAAGGCGATTAGATTAGTCAGGCATGACCTTCCCTTGGTGAATCCATGCTGGCTGTTCCTGATCACTTTCCTCTCATGCAAGTGCTTCAGGATTGATTCTTTGAGGACCTGCTCCATGATTTTTCCAGGGACTGAGGTGAGGCTGACTGGCCTGTAGTTCCCAGGATCTTCCTTCTTCCCTTTTTTAAAGATTGGCACTACATTAGCCTTTTTCCAGTCATCCGGGACTTCCCCGGTTCGCCACGAGTTTTCAAAGATAATGGCCAGTGGCTCTGCAATCACAGCCGCCAATTCCTTCAGCACTCTCGGATGCAACTCGTCCAGCCCCAGGGACTTGTGCACGTCCAGCTTTTCTAAATAGTCCCTAACCGCCTCTATCTCCACAGAGGGCTGGCCATCTCTTCCGCATTTTGTGATTCCCAGCGCAGCAGTCTGGGAGCTGACCTTGTTAGTGAAAACAGAGGCAAAAAAAGCATTGAGTACATTAGCTTTTTCCACATCCTCTGTCACTAGGTTGCCTCCCTCATTCAGTAAGGGGCCCACACATTCCTTGGCTTTCTTCTTGTTGCCAACATACCTGAAGAAACCCTTCTTGTTACTCTTGACATCTCTGGCTAGCTGCAGCTCCAGGTGCGATTTGGCCCTCCTGATAACATTCCTACATGCCCGAGCAATATTTTTATACTCTTCCCTGGTCATATGTCCAACCTTCCACTTCTTGTAAGCTTCTTTTTTATGTTTAAGATCCGCTACGATTTCACCATTAAGCCAAGTTGGTCGCCTGCCATATTTACTATTCTTTCGACTCATCGGGATGGTTTGTCCCTGTAACCTCAACAGGGATTCCTTGAAATACAGCCAGCTCTCCTGGACTCCTTTCCCCTTCAAGTTAGTCCCCCAGGGGATCCTGGCCATCCGTTCCCTGAGGGAGTCGAAGTCTGCTTTCCTGAAGTCCAGGGTCCGTATCCTGCTGCTTACCTTTGTTCCCTGCGTCAGGATCCTGAACTCAACCAACTCATGGTCACTGCCTCCCAGATTCCCATCCACTTTTGCTTCCCCCACTAATTCTACCCGGTTTGTGAGCAGCAGGTCAAGAAAAGCACCCCCCCTAGTTGGCTCCTCTAGCACTTGCGCCAGGAAATTGTCCCCTACGCTTTCCAAAAACTTCCTGGATTGTCTATGCACCGCTGTATTGCTCTCCCAGCAGATATCAGGAAAATTAAAGTCACCCATGAGAATCAGGGCATGCGATCTAGTAGCTTCCGTGAGCTGCCGGAAGAAAGCCTCATCCACCTCATCCCCCTGGTCCGGTGGTCTATAGCAGACTCCCACCACTACATCACTCTTGTTGCACACACTTCTAAACTTAATCCAGAGACACTCAGGTTTTTCTGCAGTTTCGTACCGGAGCTCTGAGCAGTCATACTGCTCCCTTACATACAGTGCTACTCCCCCACCTTTTCTGCCCTGCCTGTCCTTCCTGAACAGTTTGTAACCATCCATGACAGTACTCCAGTCATATGAGTCCCATTGATTATTATGTCCATTGATTATGCCCATATTATGTCCCATTGATTCATTCCACCAAGTTTCCATGATGCTAGCTTTTTCAGTTTACATGCCAGCAGTCTGGTTCTGTTTTGGTTTAGGTGGAGTTCATCCTTCCTGCGTAGGCTTCTCCTTTCCCAAAAAGTTCCTCAGTTTTTAATGAACCTAACTCCCTCTTCCCTACACCATAATCTCACACTGCTAGCTTGTAGTGTTCACAATTTCCGGGACACCACATACAGCAAGCCACTTTGTCATGAAGATCGGCACATAGCATCTATGCTTTTTTGTCTTAGTGTATTTGGAATCTGCTTCAATTGGCTAGCGGTGAAGATTAGAATTAATGTCCAAGAGTATATCTGAGGATATTGTCTAAGCTGCAATTAAAAACCTGTGGCTGGCGCATGCCAACTGACTTGGGCTAGAGGGGCTTGGGCTAAGGAGCTGCTTAACTGTAGCGTAGACATTCTGGCTCAGACTTCAGCCTGAACTCCGAGCCCTTCCTCTTGAGCCCAAATGTCTACGCTGCAATTAAACAGCCCCTTAGCTCGAGCCAGCTGGCACAGGCCAGCCGCGTGTTTTTAATTGCAGTGTAGACCTTCCTTGAAGAAGCTCTTGCCAGCTACAGTTTAGCAAAGCTATGCACTTATCCCATACATTTTTGATAGCACAGTTAAGCAGAGAAGTTTTAACCCCCATTTGGCAATTTTTTCTTTGAATGCTGTTTTATCACTTTTACTACTAGGACTGCAATCTTGTGCTTAGATGCACTATCAACAGTTTTCAGAGTGGTAGCCGTGTTAGTCTGTATCCTCATTGTTTTTACTATCAACAGTGTTCCAGTAGTGATGCTTGGTTAATTCCCCTTAATATCAGCAGAATCATTTCAGACTAAGATATGGTCACTGTATAGACTGACGGGTAGCAGAACTGAATTATCACTTAGTGAGCATTGGTTGTCGTCGAGGAAGTTGCTTAAATACATTTTTACTTATACTCACTGACTACAGATCCACATATGCAGAAGAGTGAGCAGAAAACAATCAGTTCTGTGAAACTTCCTGTTTCTACCCCCTTTCTTGGGGTTCTTAGCCTGGCGTGCTAAGTAACAGAGGTATTTTGTTCTATTACCCTTAAAAGTTCTTCACTGTGAAGTGAAAATAGCTGTATTCAGGCACTTGAATACCGATTTAGTGAGTTACCTCTGGGCTGAACAATATTCCAAATACAACCAGCAAATACACCTGTATAGGTTGACTTGTCCTGCAGACAATGCCACTGAACACAAAGATGAAGAACATGTGCAAGTTTCAGCAACAGACACACAACTGGGACAGCTGTATTTAATTTGGCTTTGATTTGTAGGACCAAGTACAAAGAAATATGTGGAGCTGCCATTACTAACCCTTTATCTGTTTAATGGGTATATTGAATGAATGTCCAGGTTATTAATTGGATGCAGACTATCTAAAATGCACAAGGCATGGAATGTGCTTAAAAACCACACACAGACGTACACAGGAAGAGACTCTACATGTGCATTTTCCCGGAACCTCTTGATGTTCTTCTGCAACTTCTCTTTCTCCATATATTTGCAGTGCTCCTGAATTTATGCCTACTTGACCAAACCAAGAACACACACAGAGACCCTTTGATTCCTGAGGCTTCAGAAACCACTTCGCACTAAGTTCTACCAAATGGAGTTTTAAGGCTTATGCTAAGCAGCATTTGGCCCTTACCATTAACCCACAATCATTTGGAGAGTTAAGTGAGGCATTTATCAAAATAAATGGATTCAGTGAGGGTATTGGTCAGGTTCTTCAGTCAGCCAGAAGCTTAGCAGCACTCCAATGTGTCAGGCTGCAAATTGTGTGGCAGCTTCAAGAAACTCTAAAAAGGCAACTGATTTCAGTTTGGAAGTTATACTAATTGTATACATAGTGTTCCTTTCATTTTGAAGGGAGCTATTTTATGCTTCACCTATTTTTAACGTATTATTCTTTTTCTATTCATTACTAGGAATGGGAGTACTGGTGAGCAGAGTCAGAACCAATGTGCACTATTGCCATGAATAAGGTTCTGTGTTTCACTGTCTGGCTCTATCCAGTCAATGCCAGAATTTATCAATCTACTAATTTTTGCAAGATATACACAGTTTCTTGAAAAATTAACCTAGTTGTCTTAAGCAAAGGAGGCACAAAACTGTGAAGTGGAACTAGTTAAGAACTTAAAAGTGATTAAAATGAAATGTAATAAGTTGAGAGTTTATTTGTAAGAAATAAAGCTAGTGGGAAATCATCAGCTTTTCCCTCATCTGAGGCCACTCATCACGACACAAGACATGTGTAATGTTCAAATGGTATAAAAAGTTACAGTTGTAAGCAAATAGTTTTCCCTTTCTAAAGCAGATTCCCATACTGGAGGGAAAGCCAGTTGGCACTTGGAGTCACTTGCTAGTTACTTTATATGCCACAATATTTACTTCCTTAACTGCGTGTTGAGCTAATCCACATCACTGACAGTTTAAATTTAAGATGAAAACTAATTTTTCATGAAAAACAGAACTGAGTCATCTTGTTTTAAACATCCAGACTCAATTTAGCAGCACTAGCAATTCATTTTTCACTAAAACGAAAGTAGAAAATTGATTTCCCATTTATTAAATTTCAGTGCATTGTGAAATACTAGCTAAACAGGAACAGACAAAGCTCCCACTGACCAGTTGTTTGAAAACTTCCAGAAGAATTGCTTATGAAAAAAATATAGGAAAATAGTAGCTAGTCAAGACTCCTTGAAGAGTATGGTTGCCTTCCCTTTTATGACTATACAGTGAACATCCAAACTCAATCCATAGTCAGATCGCAATAATTTAGGTTGTACTGTTACTTGTTAGTCTCGTGGCACAACTGTTGACTGCAAAAGTAAAAAAGCTGTACACTGTTCTCTCTTGCATTATAATTCGGAACTTTGTGTCAGGGATTTTGTAAAAGTATTATTATGAAGCACATTTTGTTTTGTGTTGAAAGTGAAAACTTTCAGTTTTAGTTATTTTTAGAATTTACATTAGCTACCAGTAACTTTTTGTACACAGGCGTTGATACTACCAGCATGGTTTGCTACCAGCATGGTTTACTACCACCAGGGAAAACTTGAGCTCTTTGAAAACATATACTTAACTAAATTTGTTTTTATCCACTGACCCAGTTAAATGTAGTGACAGTGTATAAGTTCAATTGTGGTTTATGAAGTCTAGCCATGCAGCTTCCATCTTGAACAGAAATATTTACCACTGTCTTTCCAGAACGCATATTTGTAATACATTCTATTTTAAAAAAGGCAATTGTTAGCTGTGCGGCCAAAGGAACAGAAATCAACATATTTAAATCAGAAAATTTCCACTGGAGTAGTTTAATCCAATATCTCTCCCAAGTGTTTCTCAAATAGCTGTGAAATAATCTGCTCAAGAAGTTACTGATATCTCCACTTTAATCTAGAAAATCAGTTCTTTGCTGATTTGATTTGATTAGAATGAAGTATGGTCTCTTGTTTCCTGTATAAATCTTTTTTCCCCTGCTGGGAAAATAGAAGCAATTACTTTCCTGAAACTATCTATTTAGTTTTGCCATCTTTATACAGAGAGTTTTGCCACATAGCCCACATTTAACCAAAAGCAGTATGATCAATTTACTGAAAGAGAAATATTTTGAAGAGGCAAAGGGACAGATTCAAACAATGTACAGGATTTCCATAAAGATATGAAACTCCCTTTAAAGGGAAGCATATCTAATGGATTCATTATTCAGTTCTTAAAAATGTAAGATTGTATCCCAAACCAGCCATCCACCCCTTATACCAATGGGGAGTGGGACAAGCAATAACAACACTGATCATTTTTGTTGTCATTCAACTCCTTACTGTACGGGATGGACTCTTAATTAACAGCCCAAGAAAATGTTGTCTTAAAGAAATTTTAAGACAGGATCATGACACCATTATAATGGGTAGCATCTTAATCTGCTAGTAAAATCAATTAAAATCAATTGGCTTTCTGGGCAGTAACTTGATCAATGTATTCCAGAAGGACTAACTGACTAAGTAGTTTGAGGACTGAAAATGTTCATTAAAGCTTCATATTCCAGGAATGAACAGTTTCCTGAATTAGTTTTCAGTCTAGTTTCAGACTGGTTCAAGCTAACACAGTAGCTATTTAAGAAGTCTTCAAGAACAGTCACTTTACCCAACCTATTACTGTTGGTATGGGCAACATTCAAAGGCAATAATAGTGGTTTCCTACTATGATATAAGAGGGGCAACAAGAGGGCTACTGACCAGGGCTATACATTTGAGTTCCAAAGGGACCGAAATAGAGACATTTCAGTTCAAGTTCTTTGGCAGCTTGACACTTATGGTGTTCAAAATATCGTGTTTGCCTTATGCTGCATTTACACATTGTTCACAAAAGGAGCTGCAAAACCAGTTCTAATTTGGTCTTGTAACTGTTCCTGGACAAATGAAAAAAACTCAAGATGTTAACAAATCCTGACTGTTCCCAACTGCTCTATAGTCAAGGTAAATTGCAGTATGTGAGAATATAACACAACTTGATAACACTGCAAGCTGTGGAAAAGTTATGATACACATTTATAAAGATACAATGAGAAAGAAACTGTCTCAAGTTAGGACTGAGTTTTCCCAGGCTAACCACCCTAGAATTGCCTGACCATATTTCTCTCTCCCCTATTACCTTTTACATCTTTTCCTCAAGAGAAAGTGACAAGAAGGTGGGCAAGTAAGAATAGCAGCATCCCCAGGTATATAACTGTCCATTTCTGAAAAGTTTAGTATAAATATTTTTCTTAGGGAATAGCACACCTAACTCCATTGAAATCTATTTGCCTAAGAACTTTTTGGATGGACCGTAAAAGCAGTTATAGAATTGGTTGAAAAAAAATCAGTTTCCCTCCTATACAGCAATGTTGACCAAGTGTAGCCAATTCTGATGTTTAAGTCCACAGAAGTAGTCAAGCCCTCAGGCTGGAATCCTTTGTGTTTGGCACATAGGAAACAATTCCATGACCCTGCTCTATTGTTCTGAGGCCCAGGCTGCTATTCCCTTGTCCCATACTGCAGCTTTAAGGAACTCTTCCACCATCACCACCCCCGAAATGGACATAAGGTATTGCAGGAATTCTGGCAACTTGTTTGCTGATATTGACCATTTACTTATGCCTTGTATTATAGGTACTAAATAAAGACCCATCAGGGAGGTTTATGACTTCAACTTGCACCTGGGTTTTTTTAAAAACACTATGACATTTCATTCAGCTCTGCCAATTCCTTTTGCCATAGTTACCACTGTAAAGTGTAACCAACACAGAAAAAAAAATCAGTTTTGACTTCATTAACTCAGTAGCCAATTTAGGCTATTCAGAAGTGCTTTACACAAGTGTGAACTATGTTAATGATCACTTCACTGGCCATAAAAATGCAGCCACTTCTATGTAGTATGCAGCAACTGTTAAAGTCATCACCTATTCAATCTAGTAATTTTAAAAGTCTGGGCAAAGAGCAGACAATAATTTAGATGTCAACTTTCAGTAGAACATGGCAAATGGACAAATGCAATTTTGGGCTGCAGATCAGGAGCACAGCAGGAAGGTCCAATCCCTCACTACTCAGTCCGAATGAGAAAACTGTATTCAGTTCTGAGAACTTCAGTACCACGAAGACTACATTAGCAAGTTGGATGGAAATTATAAAATAGCAACAAATATGATTTAGGAGAACAATAGTATTATGAGTAAAGATTTAAAAGGACTAAATATGTGAAGCTCAACCAATGCTGACTAAAGAGAATACACTAATCAACAACAATTTGATTTCTATGAACCCATGCCAGTTGCCTCAAGGCACCTTAACAGAAATAATTCATTTGTTAAAAATTGGTTTTCAGTTTAATTAGCATGAATTTTACATTGCTAAATTGTATCCCAGTTGCACAAATGGCTGTTAAAGAAGTCAAGTTACAGAACAATCAGATAAAATCTTTGTAAGTTCCCATTTACTTTGTCAAATTTTACTTTGTCTTAACATTAGTTCTAAACAGCTTAGCTTATAAATTAACTCAACCATAAGTCTGCCCCTCATGATGGTATGTCTACATGGAGATAAAAAATCCATGGCTAGCCCAGGTCAGCTGACGAGGGCTCTTGGGGCTGGGGCTCAGGCTCAGGGACTGAAAAATTGCTGTGTAGATGTTTGGCCTTGGGCTGGAGCCTGAGCTCTGGGACCCTGTGAGGTTAGAGGGTCCCAGAGCTCTGGCTTCAGCCCGAACTTCTACACAGCAATTTTCAGCCCCACAGCTCAAGCCCCACAAGCTTGAGTCAGCTGACCCTGGTCAGCCACAACCATGCTGCAGGGCTTTTATCCCCATGTATATGTACTGTGGCATTTTGTAATGACTATTCATCTTTTGTGGATTGCAACTGAGTTCTGTCCCTTACTAGTGTTATGTCCCATGCAGTATGGGGGAATGTTAGCTCCAAGACGATTATGGCAGAGTCTTTGCTTTCTATATATGCTCTAGAGATATTCAGATTGCTCCCTTTTCCTTGTGCCTAGTGACTGGGATTGAGAATCAATTGAGCTGTCTATGGGGCATGCAACAACAGCTGCTCTGCTGCATACTCCTTACCTCTCTGCTTCCTCTGATCCCACAAGGGTGCCTGCATAGGCATTTAATGCAGATACAGCTCCATGGATCATGACCCATGGAGCACCTGATGTACATACCTGACACCCCTTGAGCCCAGTGGATTTTAATGGGAATTCAATGCCCCTCAGCACCTTCTATAACCCCTTGCCCAGGTTCTGTGCTTCTAAAAACCTTGCTCTCAGGGAAGAGGGGCATATGTGGGGTGACCAGATGTCCCATTTTTAAAGGGACAGTCCCGTATTTAAGCCTTCCTGCAGCTGTCCTGACTTTTTCTTAAAAACGGGCAAATTGTCCCATATTTTCTGTCTCCCTCCCATCTGTACTGGCAGATCCTGCTGCTGGCCAGATCCCTGCTCGCCACTGCCCAACCACCAGCGGTGAGTGGGGGTCCAGTGGCTGACGATGGGGGTGGGTGAGCAAGGCTGGTGGCAGGGCAAAGATGCAGTGTGCAGGGCCAGCCACTACCCCAGCAGGTCTGTCAGTGCAGCGCCCGCTGCATTCCGGCTCTCGGCCTGCAGGGCCCTGACCCCGTCCCGTTTCCAGCTGGCACTGTCTGTGAGCTGTGGTGGCTGGTTACAAGTCGCCTCTGCTGCCCACCCATGGGCCCTTTAGGTGCTCCCCCTCTTGCTGACCTTTCCCTGGTTTGCCCTTTCCACCCCCAGCCCCGCTGCTCCTCCATACCCCCCAGCCCCGGTCTGGCACGTCCTGCTCCCAGCACTGTGTGAAAACCAGCCCCTGGTTGGAGCACTGAGCTCACCAACAGCCTGGCCAGCAGCCTCCTTCCTTCCCCCTCTGCCTCTGGCTGGGCTGGTGCCCTAGGAAAACCCAAGACCCTCCGGCCCAGGGTGCTAGCCAGGAAGAGCTGAACCCTGCATGTGCCAGAGCACCACACAACGCTGGCATGGGGAAGCCTCTCTGCCCCTTAACTAAACTCTGGAGTGGTGGGGGAGAAATGATTTCCAGGCTCTTCACTCCCTCAACCTGCAGGCTCCACAGCAGCTCCCCAAGCAGGGGCTTAGCACCCTCTTCACCCCACCCCCGCCCTGGGTCCTGCCCCCAAGGACTGCAGGGCTGCTCTGTCCCCTAGGCACCCTCCTCTGCTGAGCCACCTCTCTAGCTAGGTTCACTGAAGCCCCTGCAGTAAGGTTCCCTGGGCCCTGGTGCACAATGCGGCCTTAGGTTTTAACCCATTCCTGTCCACGCTGTAGCCAGGGACAGGAGGTGGCTAGGTTATGTTGGTGCCCAGCAGCAGCCTGGAGGTGTTAGCAGCCTTTTGACACTGTTCAGGCAGGAAGGAGACAAGCTGCTTCCAGCCACATGAGAGCAGTGGGGTGGGGGGTGGGGGGGATGAGCTCTGCAAAGACACAAGCCAGGTCATCCTTCCCCCCCATGCCTACCCACCATCCTCCCCCCTACTCCCCCAGCTGTCCCTTCCCTCCTGCACAGTGCCGAAAGGCTGCTGCTGGTCACATTCAGATGTGCACCATGGTGGCAGAAATCTGGGGATGGGGGGCATGTGTCCGTGTGTGCATCCCTTCCCCACGGGTTGCCAAAGGAAGATGTGGTGCCAGGTACCAGTAGAGGCAGGTCCATCCCAGGGGCCCAGGCAGACATGGAGGGAGGATAGCACTGGGCAGGATTGGGTTGGTCAGTCACCCCCAATCCCATGTGAGAGAGGTGAATGGGAGTGCGTGGGGGGGAGGGGGGAAGGGGTGTTATCCCTCCCCGCGTGAGCCCTAAAGCCTTAAAGATAAGAAGGTAAATAAAAAGAATCCAACCAGACAGTATTTCTTTTTAACAGGGGCTCAGTCAACTTGATGTTAATTTGAATGTTTGTATGACTGATTGCCGTTGAACTCACTTGAATACAAGTTATTTTACCAGATGTCCTGTATTCAGCACAGGGAAATATGGTCAACCTAGGCACATGTTGGTTGCAGCCCCATTTCTCTGCAGAGCCTGAAGCTTTTATCTAAGCCTGAGTCTCTTAGTCAGTTAGCATCAATAAAGATCTTGTACGCGCCAATCCTCCAAATCCTCTTTTGCCTGAGTTTGCCCAACATGGAGTAACTTGCACGGTAAATATTATACATTCACTTATCTAAAATATATTAGTTCTAATGAATTCAAATGTCATTTCTTTAAAAGCTATATTGCTATTAAAATCCAATTGTATTGATATATCTAGTTTAGAGAAGTGAAATTAATTTCTGGCAGGGCCATGCACCACTTTTCACAATGAAGAAATGACATTGTGCTTATATTTCTGACTTCACACAGAGCTCCCTTTAGAGACACTGCAGTCAGTTTATTTTCTCTCTCTAGAAAACATCAGCTCATTAGGCATTTTGGTGGAAACCTCATTAATTGCCCTCAGGACTGTGCTGGTTATTACTAATTAGTCTTATATGCTACCTTCTGCTTCAGTTAAGAAAAGTCAGCCCAGGAGACAAAGTTGTTTGGCTTAAATAGAGATTTTTAAGGTGTTAATTCATTTAGTAAGACTTCTATCATATTGGATTTGTATATAATAGATGGACACCACATCTTCTTAAAAGTCTTTCATAGCAGATGTGATGGTCATGGAATTGCTGTGTAATATAAGAATATAGATATGTAATAGTTTTATCAATACTGTATCTGGCATGGTTAGTTAGATTTGCAAACACACCGTATGCTATTTACCCTAATGAAGAATGTACAGCTGAATGGGTCACAGAAACTGAAAATAGGAAGCCCTGAGGATTGCAAGGCCATGGGAACAAAAACACAGAAACAGCCAAGGGAAAACAGCAGGAAAACAAAGTTACTACCCTCAGTGTGATAGATTAGGGGTTGAACACCTTCCTGTTCTCACTTGTGTATTAACTTCTGGGAAACTATCAGAGAAAATGGCCTTGAATCATCAATTATGAAACACCTCTGTTCATGAAATGTAAGTTGGTGACAGGAATTTTGTTTTCTGTCAATAAACTAATGCTGTACTACTAAAGTGCTAGCAAAGTTGGGGCACTTTTAAATATCGAACCCAATTCTCATACAACTGTCTGAAAATAAAATGATACTGGGACCATGTCACTGATTTTATTATATAGCAACATTTTCTATCAGTACAGAAACCTTTCATACATCTTACAAATATATATATATATATATATATATATATACCTGCAGTCATGGGATAACAGGGCAGATCTTCTCATGAATCAGTAACTGGTTGAAAGATAGAAAACAAATGGTAGGAATAAATGGTCAGTTTCACAATGGAGAGAGGTAAACAGCAGAGTCCCCCAAGAATCTGTACTAGGACCTGTGCTGTTCAATTTATTTATAAATGGTCTGGAAAAGAGAGTGAACACTGAGGTGGAATAATTTGAAGATGATACTAATGTAGCGCCCCCTCTCCACCTGGTTACCTCCTTTAATGCCAATCTGCTTACAGGTTTTGATGGACAGGTCTGGGTTCTTTTGGATCCCGCCACCCACTCAGCAGGGTGTATCTTCTTTCTTTTTTTCCTATGAAATTATTTGGTGGTGCCTCCACCCCCCCTTGCTCCTTCCTGGCAGGGTCACCAGGGCAGTTTGGACGGAAAATTCTAACAACATAACAGGGTAAAACACTATTTTTAGGGTCACCGGTGCCCACACTGCAAATATCCGTGACTTGATGTACCAAATGTAAAATTAGTGTCCCATTGTACACGTACTTTGCTGGGGCCCTTGATGACCTATAACCACAAAATTCTTCTCTGCAGTGGTTTAGCAGCATGGCTGACTGGGTTCAGTACAGCTCAAAGGACTCACAAGTGGGAGAAGGTAGTAAATCCCTCCACAAATTTAATATGCAGCAGGTTGTAAAATCCTCAAATCCTTACTCCCTGGCTTGAGGACACAGTTCAGGGAGTAGGGGGGTCCCCAAAACAAACTCCCTGACTAACTAACTAAACGATGGTGCACTCACAAACTCCATGAATGATCCTCAGGTTCGAAGACGACCCTGGACTCCTCCGTCACTACAGAAAGGCTGCTTTCTACTGGCAGGGATCCTCCTCAGGCAGGAATCAGGCTGCGTCGGTCCCAGGCTTACCCTCACCACAAAGGGGTGCAGGGCTCAAAGTGTAGGTTACACAACTACACTAACATCCAAACTGTGGCCTCCTAGCCCAGCCTCCAGACACACACTCAGCAGGCAGCTTCCCTGGCATAGCATCCAGAGCAGAGCTGGCCACGGGGTGACTGGTCTCCCCTAGGGAGCTAGAGGGCAAACTCAGCCTAGCTGGGAAGCTTCCCAGCAAATGCTACAAATTGGGAATCATCAGTGGGGAAGGAAAAACCCAGCTGAGGGATCTGCTGTCAGGTCACTAGAGGCCTGTTCTCAGGGGGAACCCTGCATGCAGGCCTGGGACTCACCAGCTCCCCACACAGCCAATCCTGCCCTTTTCCTGGCTGGCACCAGACTGACTCCAAAATAGCTTCTCCCTGAAAGGGCCTCCCTATTGGTTGCTGGGCAGACTCTGAGTTTGCTTTGGCTCCCCCTACCTACCACGGACAGTATGCCTCTCCCTGAACTGCCAGCAGACGGAGTCCCAGGAATCTATGTAATCTCCTTGGGGGTTACACTAAATTACTCAAAATAGCTTGAGTGTGAAGAGTTACAAGGGAAATCTCTTAAAACGGAGTGACTGAGCAACAAAATGGCAAATGAAATTCAACACTGATCAACGCCAAGTAATGCACATTGGAAAAAATAATCCTAGCTCTATATATATACACTGATGAGTTTTAATTTAGCTAGTACCATGCACAAATGAGATCTTGGAGTCACCATGGATAGTTATCCAAAAACAGCAGCAGTCAAAAGGCAGTATGTTAGGATCGATTAAAAAAGGGAGAGAAAAAAAGACAGAAAATATCTAATGCCACTGTATAAATTCCTGCTGCACCCACACCTTGAAGACTGTGTCCAGGTCTGGTCATTCCATCTCAAAAAGGATATAGTGGAACTGGAAAAGTTCAAAAAAGGGCAACAGAGTGTGCTATGTGACTTCTGCCCTGGCCCAAATTTGCTCCTTCAACTCAAGAAGTCCCACCCGTACAGATTGGGCATGAGGGAGGCTTTTACAGATTCAGACTGAGCATACACTTGAGCTAATGCCTACTCCAAAACTTGTTATACAGGCTCCTCCTCCCTTATACACAAACAATAAGAAAGTTGAGTTTTCACTCAAAATTCCATTTGCACTATTTTTTGTAATCTGCATTACTAGAGCTACTGCTCAATTTTAGATGTTTTTAATTAATCAAATTGGGGCTTTTAGCTTCTACATTTCTCAGCTATGATATTCAGATCTTTGGTGTAATACTCCATGTATGCGCTTGCACTCTACATCAAGTACAGATTTGTGAACTGACCATTGGAAGTGAATGAGGCTCTTTCTTAGTGACTGCTTGTACACAATTCTGACACAGAGTAACAGTCAGCATTACAAGATGAGGAAAGCCTCTATTATATGATTTTGTTTCAGAGAATTTCTTCATAATCATAGGATGTAAATGATAAAGGGCAGTGCACATTATTGAAGCCTAACTAAATTGGGTCAGTTTCCACAAAGTCAGTCCATCTCTTAATTGGCTTTGGGCTTTCATGTTCAGCATGAGGGATCGGTGGTCTGCCATTAGCATAATCAATTCTCATTAATATCTATGCCATTAGTATCTTTCCAGGAAGTTTGGGAACTTTTAATGAACTTGATTTTCAGACTAGTTCCTATCATTAGGCTATAGTACATAAACGGTTGTTACAAGCAGGAGGGAGAAAAATTGTTCTTCTTAACCTCTGAGAATAGGACAAGAATCAATGGGCTTAACTTGCAGCAATGAAGGTTTAGGTTGGACATTAGGAAAAAATTTCAGTCACGGTGGTTAAGAACTGTAATAAATTGCCTAGGGAGGTTGTGGAATCTCCACCATTGGAGATTTTTAAGAGCAGGTGAGACAAACACCTGTCAGGGATGGCCAGATAATTTAGTCCTGCCATGAGTGCAGGGGACTGGACTAGATGACCTCTCGAGGTCCCTTCCAGTCCTAGAATTCTGTGTTCCTGTATTATAATACTCCATGTAACCCAGTATTTATGTTATACTAAAACCTAAAGGCCCTAACTAAGAGTGGGGCTAATTATCTAGGCATTGTATTGGATCTCACCACCATATGTTAAAAACCTATAGCATAATGGAAAACTTTGCCTTCAAGTGAGTTAATAACTCATGTAGCAATAGGGATATTTCCCCCTGTGTAGTAGAGGCAGAGTGTATGTTAGTACACCCATCTGTATATTCCACTTAAAAGAGGAAGTTCAACTTAATGCTCAGTTTGAATCTTCCTGCAGGTGCACTAGATTGTGAAAAGATTTAAAATGTTCTCACTTAAAACAGCTTACACCCCTTTTAAGAGAAAAAGTGAGGCTTTACTATTAAAAAAATTGACACAAAACTATGTCCAGCATGGTATTTCATCTTAGCCATGTGGCTGGAAGGCGCTCTAAAAATATTCTAGAGCTTTTCAAAATTGAAATTCATTTGCAATCCACATAATTTAGTTTGCCCAGGTGATTAGATGTTTTTGGCTGCAGCATTTTTGGCTCCACAGAGTTCATCAACTCCAGTATCATTTTCTTAGCAAGTTACATTTAACTCAAGTGCTCCTTTTTCAGTTTGACACTATCATACTATTATCACCTCAGGCATAAATTAAGCTACATGACTGAGTCTTTTACAAGGGTTGTAAGAGTTAAGCCTTGCCTACAGAAGCACTACAGCCAACAAATTCCCTGGCTTCATTCACACCTACTCATATGTTTACTACAAAGTATAGTTAGATAGTAAAGATGTCCATTAACTCAGGATGCAGTGGTAGCACTTCACACAATCAGAACTTATTTTTGGTTAGTTTCCTGTGGTGTTACTTATAGTTAGAGAACAAGTAATGAGATGTAATTCATTTGCGAACTGCTTTACATAGCTATGTACAATCACTGTATTGACCATTATGCTATACCCAGTGAACTAAGCTATTCCGTCTTCAAATATGAATGTACTGAATGCTAATACTGTACAACAATTTCATTTACATTGGACAGAATAAAGTATATACAACAGTATGTAATATAACTTCTACCTTTGCACTCAGTCCTCTGAAGAATTAATATAATTGGTATATCACTACCATTCTTAAAAGTACTCATTCTACCACCAACATTTTATCTTGAAACATCTTAAATCTTAGCTATACTAATTACTACAGTTGTGGAAAGTTACTACCATTTCTAAATACTTTGAAAAAACACAATTGGTTTTTCTATATGTCATCTGAAGCTATTGAAAGCTGTTCAAAACTATATTTTAGAGACTAATTTAATCCAAATATAAAAAAATTAACGGTTGAAGTCTACAAGCAGGGTCAAGAGGAATTAATAAATTGACCCTTTAGACATGAATTACTCAGGAAAAGTCAAATAGCCAAAAGCACTTGGAAAATATCCATTTAAAATTAATTCCACTCAGTTTGTGCTGTATAGTATCATCTGTTATGATCTCACAAGGTGATGAAGACACTGCCCTAAAATATAATGCCAGGCTTGGCAATCTCAAAACCATGGGTGTTTGTTCCTGTCTTCAACACAGCTTATCTTGATTCATCCTTGAAGTGAAACTTTCTAGGAGGCATGCATGATAGATTCATGTGCAAACTAGACATGATCAACATATATACAATCTCTTTTATACTTCAAACCTACTAACAGGCTGAAAATTTGAAGACTAAAGACTGTGGCATTTTTATCTACCATGAAGAAAGAAAGAAGGCACAGAAAAAAGTCAATGCTGAACTAAAGTAATCCCCTATGAAACTACAATAATCCCTGCAAAACTATTCAATAATGGCCCAAATCACTGCAACAACACTCCTGTGAGTGTACATTTTAGACTGCTCCTGTAGTATTTTTA
This sequence comes from Lepidochelys kempii, assembly GCF_965140285.1. Classification (NCBI taxonomy): domain Eukaryota; kingdom Metazoa; phylum Chordata; order Testudines; family Cheloniidae; genus Lepidochelys; species Lepidochelys kempii. The sequence continues at coordinate 30,592,032 of NC_136387.1, forward strand.
GTATACCTGTAAAAATACTAATCTGCTCTGTGATGCACAGGGCAGATTATGAAAAGTACATCTTTGGATGCAGTATGTTCAACTATGCTGAGAAGACTTATATTGCAGAGTCAAGCATCCAAAAAGAGTGCCATAATTATGGATACCTTTGCAGTCTTAATTCTGCCCCTTTGTGTACTTATGGTTTGTGCTCAATAAGACAGGGTCTGGGGATGAAACCAGACTGATCAGAAATTAAAGAGCTGACCTTACTTACATCTGACTAATGTATCTTTACCATGAGCACTCTAGTTGACAGCATCTGCCCTCAGATTTTAATACTAATTATTTCCCTCAGATACTTGATAAAATTATGAGAACGGACAAAGAAGTTCATTTCTGTGATCAAAGAATAGCCTCAATACACATAATCAAGGAGAGGAACCCTTTCATTACAGCTATCATAAGACTTCTATAGCTAAACTTAGAAATAATGAAAAGTTTGATTTCAAAACCATTGATTGAAAAAAAAATGTCTGAAGTGTAGTTAGACCTGTTTTGGCAAAGGATAGCTTTTGTAAAGATGACAGGTTTCAGAGTAACAGCCGTGTTAGTCTGTATTCGCAAAAAGAAAAGGAGTACTTGTGGCACCTTAGAGACTAACCAATTTATTTGAGCATAAGCTTTTGTGAGCTACTGCATCCGATGGAGTGAGCTGTCGCTCACGAAAGCTTATGCTCAAATAAATTGGTTAGCCTCTAAGGTGCCACAAGTACTCCTTTTCTTTTTGTAAAGATGGTGATTTGTCAGTTTCTCCTTCAATAAAACCAATAATCTAATGTAATTGCACCACCCTATAAACACCTAATCGTTCCATTGCATCAGTAAGTGTGCTTTCCAGGACATCACTCAACTACTTTCCGGAAGTTTAAGGACTCATTTGTTTTCATTATTTCCCATTTGCTATTTTGCCTATGTTAAGAGTCATTGAAATATGTTTTCTGAGGGATAGGTATTCACAGAAGAAAATGGGATGCCATTCATGTAGCTAATTTACTGGTTAGATTGATGTACAATATGGTTCTTGCACAGCCTTCCAGTATCTGTGCTGTTATATTCAACAGCTGTAAAATGTTGCTATAACAGACTTGGCTTTACAATTTTCTTGAATGATGCCTACCAACTTTTTACATACTAAGTGCTTTAGTCTGTCTAGCACAGAGAGCAGTAATACAAAGTTAAGGTTCACAGTAATGACACTTAGTGTTTGTTTATAAATTTCAGTTTAGGAAAAAGTACCTTTTAAAGCAGTTAAGCACGTTGCTTTAAGCACTTCCTCTCCCTCCCCAAATACCTTCAACGTTATATTTTGAGCCCAAATTTTGACTGCCAATTTAGTGAGTGAAGGTTGAAAGTTTAGTTAGTTATGATTTAAATCAGTTGTCACTTCTGGATTAACACCAACTTAAAAATCCTTAGCATATGATTAATTTTAGTCATACAGTCAAGTTTATACAGAAGACTGGAATGTCAATTACTGGTAAAAAAAAGTCTCATTTGAAGAACTGCAGATTTGCTACCTAAATTCCTCTTGCCATTTGGGAGATTTGACCACCTCATGGATGGCAAAGGGCAAATGTAGCAGATTGAAACATTTTAGCATCCAGATGGAGGGGAGAGAGGTGGGGCCTACAGCAGCAGATGCAGAACTGCCACCTTACAACTGGAGTAGCTGGTCTATCCCAAATTGCAAGTCCAGCCACAAGAACAGCATGTTGGAAAAGCCCCTTCCACCTGTTTAAGAGGATGAACACAAAGTTTAGCCATGACCAGGCTTTCTCAGTGGAAGGTAGTTCTTAGGGATGAGCCAAGTTCCCACTTGCCTTAGGGAAAACAATCTGGAGTTAAATGCATTTCTAGAGCTGGAACACAGTGTGTCCTTCTGTTTAAGAGGCAGTTGTGCTTATATGCTATAATTTTTGGGTGCCATCTTGTATTTTATGTTAAATGTTTGCCACCATCTATATGCACTCATCCAGACTTTTGTTTTAAACCGCTGTATTAAGTTGCCTTGGCTTTCCTGACATTGTAAATGTACTATAGTCACACTGACAGTTGCAAAATGCCTTGGCTAACAAAGGTTAATTCAGTATTTCAAGCAGCTCTTAAATATATTGCCCTTCTATGGAATATATTCAATATTTAAACACGAGGCTTGGTTGACAAGTATAAGGATGGCCACTTTCCTCCCCTTTAAGGATACTAGTAATGCCACATGCCATTGTTATGAGTGTGTCACTGGCTGGTAGTAGTTTAAGTGGAAGTTTTGGCATTTATTTCTTTAAAAATATAATGTAAGTATTGTAATTTACAAAGTAACACCTGGGGTCTTATGTGCTTAAGGCCAAAGAACTTCTTAACCAGGTAAAGTTTCTATTTAAATCAATGGAAGCTTTGAGCGGCAACTTGAGAGTTTTGTCCATAATACTATAGTTAACCTGAAGCAATGGCATTCTTTAATTACTGAGTCAATTTGAACTATGGTCTGTGAGCACTTACTGGTGATTTGTTCAGGGCTGACTCCACATCGTTGCTTCGACACATCCAGGCTCATCACTCTCAATAAAGTTGGATGCCTAGAGAGAGACAGTGGGGTTCAAGTATGAAGATCCACAAGTGGAGGCAGCTAAGCTAACTCCACGAGTGTAGTCTGATTTTGAACAGGAGCTATGCCAGAGTACCAACAGCTGCTTCTGCATATAAGCAATTGGTGTAGTTACCACGTGGATATTTTAAGTTGACCCAAGTAGTTTTCATGCTTGTGATTAAGTGGGGAAGTGATTCACAAGGCAGTCTAGTACAATGTGGTCTACACTTATGGTAAAGTTAGAGAAACTTGTACAACCATCAGGTACTGTTATTTTGAGATTGACTCACCACCCCAACAAGTGCGCACATAAAGTCCCATGTGGTTTAAAAGACAACTGTCAAAATCCTTGTAGAATTATTTGAAATGTGAGTATTTTTAGACAAGAACCTTCAAGTTTCATGCATTAAGATTAATGTAACTTTACTAGATGACATGAGGTGGTATTGAAGATGTGCTACCAAGTAACATTTGAAACAGGTAGGTACATTTAAACATAGTATTAAAGGTGAAGGAAGCCAACCTTATGTCTTATACAGTGTTGTTGTAGCCATGTCGATCCCAGGTGGATGAGATGATAAAAGATATTACCTCACCAAACTTATATTTTGTCTTCCAAGATAGTTTAAATCAACCTACACAACTTTTTCCACCTTGCCCAAAGTATACACATTTCCTTTTCAAAGGGCTGACATGTGCTATTAACATTTTAAGCTTGCCTTTAGATAGGATTTCTAGAACTACTCCATATAGGTGGGAAAAGTTTTGCCTGCCTCCTTCAGACAAGGAGGTTGTGTACACTGAAGAAACTCACTTTCAATACCTCAATTCTAGACAACTATTCCCCAAGCAAGCTCAAAGATAGCCAGAAGGCCAACTATAAGCTCACCTAGTTCAACATATTAATAGTGTCCAGTTAAAGACGTTGGCAAATTGGAGAGAGTCCAGAAGAGAGTGACAAAAATGATAAAAGGCTTAGAAAACTTGATCTATGAGAAAAGGTTGAAAAAACTGGGTTTGTTTAGTCTTGAGAAAAGAAGATTGAGGGGGGCCTTGTTAACAGTCTTCAAATACGTTTAAGGAGGATGGAGAGCAATTGTCCACTGAAGGTAGGACAAGAAGTAATGGCTTAATGTGCAGCAATGGATACTTAGGTTAGATTTTAGGGAAAAAAACTTTTAAACTAAAGATAGTTAAATACTGGAATAGGCTTCCAAGGGAGGTTGTGAAACTCCCATCACTAGCAATCTTAAGAACAGGTTGGATAAACACCTATCAGGGATGGTCTATGTTCACTTGGTCCTGCCTCAGCACAGGGTGATGGACTAGATGACCTCTTAAGGTCTCTTCCAGCCCTACATTTCTATTGTTCTATCCTAGACCAACCATTATCTTGATTCAAGACATGGGAAAGAAAAATCATTTCAGTGGCATTGATGGATAAACTTCTACTGCCAGTGGATGGTGGGGAGACATCTAGTCTCATCCTCCTTGACCTCTCTGCAGTATTTAATACTGCTAATCATGAAATACTGCTGTCCTGCCTGAGAGAGGTGGCAGGAGTTCAAGGGAACATATCAAGATGGTTACAGTAATTCCTAGAAGGACACACCTAAAGAAAAGTGATGAAAAACTGCACCTCCACTGCTAGATCCCTCACCTCTGGAATCCCACAAGGGTCAGTCCTCTGTCAGATCCTATTAAACAGCCAGTAGATGAACCAAGAAGGTGACATAGGTTCAAGTGCCAGCAATATGCTGTTCACACACAACTCGACTCATCTTTCACTATATAACAATACCACTGCTACCCAGTTAGCTTAGGGCTTGCATGACTTCAGCTCATGGATGGATGAATAGCTAGTTGCAGCTGAAACTGAGCATGATGGACACAAATCTGGTGGGCAGAGAAGAATACTATAGAGAGTTTTCAGCCACAGTGCAGTACCCTTTGGTTCAAAAGACACACCCAAAATTAATTAATTTGGTCTGTAGTTTAGGAGTGCTTGCTTTCAACTATCTTTAGTTGGCTATGTGACTCCAACCCATCCTAGCAGATGGTGACCTGTTCTGAGTTCTCATGTAGCCTTTATAACCTCCTGTGTGGACTACAGCAAGGCAGTGTATGTGAGCATGAAGTCCAATAACTACAGAAGGCTGCAGTGCATCTCCTCAGCATCATGGTCTATTGCAAGCATGTTAAACCTCTCCCGTGCCCTCCACGCTAGCTTCCCATAGATTGAGTTAAGTTCAGGGTCTATCCTTATCTCAATGGCATGGGCCAGCATATCTCAAAGGTCCCCTCAGTCCCTGGGATAATGACTGGTCAGCATTTTGGATCCTCAGAAACACTGCAACTTTTTACCATAAGGGTGAAGTTAATCTGTGCAGCAGACAGCAGTCTACCCCCCACAGCACTTGTCATAAATATAAAGGGAAGGGTAAACCCCTTTGAAATCCCTCCTGGCCAGGGGAAAGCTCCTCTCACCTGTAAAGGGTTAAGAAGCTAAAGGTAACCTCGCTGGCACCTGACCAAAATGACCAATGAGGAGACAAGATACTTTCAAAAGCTGGGAGGAGGGGGAGAAACAAAGGGTCTGTGTCTGTCTGTAGTCGTCTTGGCCGGGGACAGAACAGGAATGGAGTCTTAGAACTTTTAGTAAGTAATCTAGCTAGGTATGTGTTAGATTATGATTTCTTTAAATGGCTGAGAAAAGAATTGTGCTGAATAGAATAACTATTTCTGTCTGTGTATCTTTTTTGTAACTTAAGGTTTTGCCTAGAGGGGTTCTCTATGTTTTTGAATCTAATTACCCTGTAAGATATCTACCATCCTGATTTTACAGGGGGGATTTCTTTATTTCTATTTACTTCTATTTTTTATTAAAAGTCTTCTTGTAAAACACTGAATGCTTTTTCATTGTTTTCAGATCCAAGGGTTTGGGTCTGTGGTCACCTATGCAAATTGATGAGGCTTTTTACCAAACCTTGTCCAGGAAGTGGGGTGCAAGGTTTTGGGAAGTATTTTGGGGGGAAGGACGCGTCCAAACAGCTCTTCCCCAGTAACCAGTATTAGTTTGGTGGTGGTAGCGGCCAGTCCAAGGATAACGGGGGTAATATTTTGTACCTTGGGGAAGTTTTGACCTAAGCTGGTAAAGATAAGCTTAGGAGGTTTTTCATGCAGGTCCCCACATCTGTACCCTAGAGTTCAGAGTGGGGGAGGAACCGTGACATGGTGGCACAGTGGTGGGATTAACCTGAAATCATTTTGAGATCCAGTTGAGATTTTTTGAACTAGAAATACAGATTTTAAAAAGGAATTTTTAGGAAGTCCAGAAAGCAGCTTTGAAATTGAAAGCAGCTTGGTTTCTCTCTGCTTTGTGGCCAAGCAGAGACAAAAGGGGATTATCTTGTGAATTGCAGGTTTTCTTTGCCTGGAGGCAGGGTACTTAACTCCTGCAGGGAAATTCACAGTCTTCCAACCCAGAGTTTTTTTTTTCTTTTCTTCCTAAAAGTAAATAGGGGGTGTGTGCTCTACCCATTTGCCTGGAGACAAAAGTGGCAGGGTTTTTTTTAGGATTTTGATTTTTTTTTGTTTTACAAGGAGCACAGGTTTGAAAAGAAATTTTTTTTTTCTTTGGGCTGGGTAAGCAGGTTTCCAAGTAGTTGGAGGTTTTTTGCTTTAATTTGGGCCCAGAGCAGAGACAAGGGAATTGTCTTTTTCTGTAGGCTGACAATCACTATCAGAGAATAGGTATTCTATTCCAGCACAGCAAAATTTTACAGCCAAGTTTTGTTTGTTTATTTCTAAACCTCGGGTGTAAAGTTAGTTAAAAACAGAGAGGTTAGAATGGCCAAATCCTCGGCTCGACTACAGCTGGAATTAGCCAAATTTCAGGCTGAGGAAAAACAAAGGGAACATGAAAGACAGATAGAACTCATGCGGCTGGAGAAGGAGGTACAGGAGGCTGCCCACAAGAGGGAAATGGAGGCAAGGAAGCATGTGGAGGAGATGGAGAGGATAAAGGCCCAGCAGAATATACCAACAAACCCTAGCAATCCTTCTCCAGGTACCACTTCCCATCCCAGAAAGTTCCCCACCTACAAGGCAGGTGATGATACTGAGGCCTTCTTAGAAAACTTCGAAAGGGCCTGCCTTGGGTACAACATCTCTACTGACCAATACACGGTAGAGCTGAGGCCGCAGCTCAGTGGACCCTTAGCTGAGGTGGCAGCTGAAATGCCTCAAGAACATATGAACAAGTATGAACTGTTTAAATCCAAGGCGAGAGTCAGAATGGGGATAACACCCGAGCAGTCTCGTCGGAGGTTCCGAGCCCTAAGGTGGAAACCAGACATGTAATTTACCCGACATGCCTACCACATTGTGAAACATTGGGATGCCTGGATATCAGGAGCAAGTGTTGAATCTCCAGTAAATTTGCCCTTCCTAATGCAAATGGAACAATTCTTAGAGGGTGTTCCTGAGGAAATAGAAAGATACATCCTAGATGGGAAACCCAAAACTGTAATCGAGGCAGGAGAGATTGGAGCCAGATGGGTGGAGGTGGCAGAGAAGAAGAAAACTGGTCGCAGTTGGAGCGGAGACCAGAAGGGACCACCCCAGACCACAACCCATTACCGGGGGCCGCCCAAAGCCCCACCTACCTCCCAAAGAACCCTCCAGACCCCTTATCGTCCCACCACCCCGTTCTCCAGCAACCCTCCTCGCCCCAGTGACCCGTCAGCTGGACGATGTTTTAAGTGTAATGAGCTGGGGCATGTAAAGGCCAACTGCCCCAAGAACCCCAACAGATTACAGTTCATTGCACCGGAATCACACCAGAGGTACACAGGCCCAGATACCTCCCAGATACCCTTGGAGCGGAGGGAAACTGTGAGTGTGGGCGGGAAGAAGGTCACCGCGTGGAGGGACACCGGAGCACAAGTGTCAGCTATCCATGCTTCCTTAGTGGACCCCAATTTAATCAACCCAGAGATCCAAGTGACGATTCAACCCTTCAAGTCCAACTCTTTCAATTTGCCTACAGCCAAGTTGCCTGTCCAGTACAAGGGCTGGTCAGGAATGTGGACTTTTGCAGTCTATAATGATTATCCCATCCCCATGCTGTTGGGGGAAGACTTGGCCAATCATGTGAAGCAGGCCAAGAGGGTGGGAACGGTCACCCGCAGCCAGGCTAAACAAGCCGTGGGGCCTAGCTCTGTTCCGGAAACTTCTATCAGGGCCCGGTCAGAGGTGATGGACCCGGACCCCAGGCCAATGTCTGCAACAGCAGTAGTGGATCCAGTCCCAGAGACCCAGACGGAACCAGTCCCAGAACCGGAACCAGCCAAACAACCAACACCAGACCCCGTGCCAGCACTGAATCCAGTACTTGCAACCTCAACACCAGAGGGCCCCACCGAACCTGAACTGGCAGCAGCCGATAACCCTACACAAGAGGCTCAGCCGGAGCCTGAATCCCAACATAGTGCACCAGCGGAGAGCGGTTCACAGTCAACAGAAACAGCTCCATCCCCTATATCGCTTCCAGAGAGACCAAGCCTATGTCCCCAATCCAATGAGGAACTGATGTCTCCAGCATCAAGGGAACAGTTCCAGACCAAACAGGAAGCAGATGAAAGCCTCCAGAGAGCATGGACGGCGGCACGGAGCAACCCACCGCCTCTCAGCTCTTCTAATCGATTCAGGTTTGTTGTAGAAAGAGGACTTTTATACAAGGAAACTCTTTCTGGGGGACACCAGGAAGACTGGCATCCTCAGAGACAGTTGGTAGTTCTAACTAAATACCGGGTCAAGCTCTTGAGCTTAGCCCATGATCACCCTAGTGGCCATGCTGGGGTGAACAGGACCAAAGACCGTTTGGGGGGGTCATTCCACTGGGAGGGAATGGGCAAGGATGTTTCTACCTATGTCCAGTCTTGTGAGGTGTGCCAAAGAGTGGGAAAACCCCAAGACCAGGTCAAAGCTCCTCTCCAGCCACTCCCCATCATTGAAGTTCCATTTCAGCGAGTAGCTGTGGATATTCTGGGTCCTTTTCCGAAAAAGACACCCAGAGGAAAGCAGTACATACTGACTTTCATGGATTTTGCCACCCGATGGCCGGAAGCAGTAGCTCTAAGCAACACCAGGGCTAAAAGTGTGTGCCAGGCACTAGCAGACATTTTTGCCAGGGTAGGTTGGCCCTCCGACATCCTCACAGATGCAGGGACTAATTTCCTGGCAGGAACTATGAAAAACCTTTGGGAAGCTCATGGGGTAAATCACTTGGTTGCCACTCCTTACCATCATCAAACAAATGGCATGGTGGAGAAGTTTAATGGAACTTTGGGGGCCATGATACGTAAATTCGTAAATGAGCACTCCAATGATTGGGACCTAGTATTGCAGCAGTTGCTCTTTGCCTACAGAGCTGTACCACATCCCAGTTTAGGGTTTTCCCCATTTGAACTTGTATATGGCCGTGAGGTTAAGGGGCCATTGCAGTTGGTGAAGCAGCAATGGGAGGGATTTACACCTTCTCCAGGAACTAACATTCTGGACTTTGTAACCAACCTACAAAACACCCTCCGAACCTCTTTAGCCCTTGCTAGAGAAAACTTACAGGATGCTCAAAAAGAGCAAAAAGCCTGGTATGATAAACATGCCAGAGAGCGTTCCTTCAAAGTAGGAGACCAGGTCATGGTCTTAAAGGCACTCCAGGCCCATAAAATGGAAGCATCGTGGGAAGGGCCATTCGTGGTCCAGGAGCGCCTGGGAGCTGTTAATTATCTCATAGCATTCCCCACCTCCAACCGAAAGCCTAAGGTGTATCATATTAATTCTCTAAAGCCCTTTTATTCCAGAGAATTAAAGGTTTGTCAGTTTACAGCCCAGGGAGGAGACGACGCTGAGTGGCCTGAAGGTGTCTATTACGAAGGGAAATGTGCTGGTGGTGTGGAAGAGGTGAACCTCTCCATGACCCTTGGGCGTATGCAGCGACAGCAGATCCAGGAGCTGTGCAGTAGCTACGCGCCAATGTTCTCAGCCACCCCAGGACTGACTGAACGGGCATACCACTCCATTGACACAGGTAATGCTCACCCAATTAGGGTCCACCCTTACCGGGTGTCTCCTCAAGATAAAACTGCTTTATAACGGGAGATCCAGGATATGTTACAGATGGGTGTAATCCGCCCCTCTGAAAGTGCATGGCATCTCCAGTGGTTCTAGTTCCCAAACCAGATGGGGAAATACGTTTTTGCGTGGACTACCGTAAGCTAAATGCTGTAACTTGCCCAGACAACTGTCCAATGCCATGCACAGATGAACTATTAGAGAAACTGGGACAGGCCCAGTTCATCTCTACCTTGGACTTAACCAAGGGGTACTGGCAGGTACCACTAGATGAATCTGCCAAGGAAAGGTCAGCCTTCATCACACATCTCGGGCTGTATGAATTTAATGTACTCCCTTTCGGGCTGCGAAATGCACCCGCCACTTTCCAAAGACTTGTAGATGGTCTCCTAGCGGGATTAGGAGAATATGCAGTCGCCTACCTTGACGATGTGGCCATATTTTCGGATTCCTGGGCAGACCACCTGGAACATCTACAAAAAGTCCTTGAGCGCATAAGGGAGGCAGGACTAACTGTTAAGGCTAAGAAGTGTCAAATAGGTCTAAACAGAGTGACTTACCTTGGACACCAGGTGGGTCAAGGAACTATCAGCCCCCTACAGGCCAAAGTGGATGCTATCCAAAAGTGGCCTGTCCCAAAGTCAAAGAAACAGGTTCAATCCTTCTTAGGCTTGGCCGGTTATTACAGACGATTTGTACCGCACTACAGCCAAATCGCTGCCCCACTGACAGACCTAACCAAAAAGAAACAGCCAAATGCTGTTCAGTGGACCGGAAAGTGTCAGAAGGCCTTTAACAAGCTTAAAGCGACACTCATGTCTGACCCTGTACTAAGGGCCCCAGACTTTGACAAACCGTTCCTAGTAACCACAGATGCATCCGAGCGTGGTGTGGGAGCAGTTTTAATGCAGAAAGGACCTGATCAAGAATTCCACCCTGTAGTGTTTCTCAGCAAAAAACTGTCTGAGAGGGAAAGCAACTGGTCAGTCACTGAAAAAGAATGTTATGCCATTGTCTACGCTCTGGAAAAGCTACGCCCATATGTTTGGGGACGGCGTTTCCACCTGCAAACCGACCATGCTGCACTAAAGTGGTTTCACACCGTCAAAGAAACTAACAAAAAACTTCTTCGGTGGAGTTTAGCTCTCCAAGATTTTGATTTCGACATCCAACACATCTCAGGAGCTTCTAACAAAGTGGCTGATGCACTCTCCCGTGAAAGTTTCCCAGAATCAACTGGTTAAAATCGTCCTTGAGATGTGGAAAATATTGTTAGTCTTTATGTACTTGGTAGTATATTTAGAGATGCATGTGTCTTATTAACTCTGTTTTCCTAGAGCTCCAGGAAGAAATCCCAGCCAGTGTTTCACCCTAGCTGAGATTTGGGGGGCGTGTCATAAATATAAAGGGAAGGGTAAACCCCTTTGAAATCCCTCCTGGCCAGGGGAAAGCTCCTCTCACCTGTAAAGGGTTAAGAAGCTAAAGGTAACCTCGCTGGCACCTGACCAAAATGACCAATGAGGAGACAAGATACTTTCAAAAGCTGGGAGGAGGGGGAGAAACAAAGGGTCTGTGTCTGTCTGTAGTCGTCTTGGCCGGGGACAGAACAGGAATGGAGTCTTAGAACTTTTAGTAAGTAATCTAGCTAGGTATGTGTTAGATTATGATTTCTTTAAATGGCTGAGAAAAGAATTGTGCTGAATAGAATAACTATTTCTGTCTGTGTATCTTTTTTGTAACTTAAGGTTTGCCTAGAGGGGTTCTCTATGTTTTTGAATCTAATTACCCTGTAAGATATCTACCATCCTGATTTTACAGGGGGGATTTCTTTATTTCTATTTACTTCTATTTTTTATTAAAAGTCTTCTTGTAAAACACTGAATGCTTTTTCATTGTTTTCAGATCCAAGGGTTTGGGTCTGTGGTCACCTATGCAAATTGGTGAGGCTTTTTACCAAACCTTGTCCAGGAAGTGGGGTGCAAGGTTTTGGGAAGTATTTTGGGGGGAAGGACGCGTCCAAACAGCTCTTCCCCAGTAACCAGTATTAGTTTGGTGGTGGTAGCGGCCAGTCCAAGGATAACGGGGGTAATATTTTGTACCTTGGGGAAGTTTTGACCTAAGCTGGTAAAGATAAGCTTAGGAGGTTTTTCATGCAGGTCCCCACATCTGTACCCTAGAGTTCAGAGTGGGGGAGGAACCTTGACAGCACTACACTACACAGCTTGCACAATTCCCCTTAATGAGAAAGAAGGAAGAAAGCTTCTTGTCACAGATGTTAGTCATGTCAACTAATGTACTGCTGGAAGGTGCCCAGCTACTATAGAGATGAGGGTGGTATAGAAACTTAAGTAGAACAGTATAGCTAGACATGGCAACTCACATTTAAAGTGCAAAACATTTTACTGAGCTGAGATTTCTGTAAACTAGGGTAACACATTTTTCCGGAAAAATGCAGCCAGTTAAGTTTACCCAATCAAGGAACGAGCAGGGCTGGGAGCATTGACACATGCCCTTACATTTGTGTTTTGATACCAAGTATCTGGACACCCCTTTAATCACAAAAATTTGGAGTGACCTAGTGGGACTCCATTTTGAAACACTCTTGTAAAGGGGCAACATTTGAGGGCTAACAGATAACTGGTTGTTTCTGTTCGGTAGCTCCAAACTGACCACCACATTACTAATGGCATACCACACCAATGACTTAAATGTTGACCCTAGTTTCTTAAATTGAAATGCTTCCATTGACTTAAATGGGAGCAGACAGTGTTAAGCACTTGGCCAGAGGCCTGTGCCACCTTGCACAATCAGACCTAAAAGAAAGAGGTTTAACTGCAAGCACTTCCATTCAAGTTGTACACAGTTTGTACTAGTGACTCAGTCTCAGGAGGCAGATTAACACTCATCATCTGTGTTCTTGTTATTGAACAAGAAGAGTTGAACTACCCATTTGGAAGACCACCTTGAAGGTCTAAGCTGCAAGTTAACATAAAATCATCTTTATGGATAGGGTGGTTCTTCTTTAGTTGGGGTTGGTCCTGCTTTGAGTAGGGGGTTGGACTAGAAAACCTCCTGAGGTCTCTTCCAACCCTAATCTTCTATGATTCTGGAGTACTTGTATCAGTTACTTCAGTTTTAACCCAAATTTTGAAAAACTATCTGTTTCAATCCTTTTCCTTCATTCCCCAACCACTGCTCTGTTGGGAATGCATTAGAACTCTCTCAAAACCCTGAACTGACTTTCATTTGAACAGTGGTCCTTGGTTAAATGCAGAAATTAAGGGTTTTTTAAAATGTATTCTGAATCTCAATAAAACTTGAATCCAATTTTAGTCTATGTTTGCCTTGTAAATCAAGGTTGCATCTGTACCTAAACCCCAAAAGCCTTAGCCTTAAGGGCAAAATATTTCAGAATGAATGGACTATCTATCTCCAAAGGATTAGCTATGCTGAGATACACCTTAATCTCTTTATGCAATGCAAGAGCTGCTACAAGTTTAACGTAGTAGGAAATTATCATGGCCAATTTTTATACTTGTCTCCCCTTGGTTTAACTCTAGTTTTTCTCCTCGTCAAGTGAGTGTGACATCTTTAACAAGCACCACTTAAACTGAGATTGTTACACCTGGTTAGTGGGTTTATTGGTTGTTTGACAACATTCTGTGTCTAAATTTGACTTTATTGCTCAGCTGCCAACAGCTCCAAAAAGAAACTTAGTCTAAGTTGCAATAAGATATAGGCAATTATGCTACCACCAGAACAAATGCTTCTAAGTGATTTCTTAAGTATCTGGAAGGTGAATGTACTGCAAATAATCATTTTTGTAGCAAACAACATTTTGTATGGGGACATTAGGACAAGTGTTTTATCTTTTGATGAGTGCTACACAAAGATTGTTAAGAACCTTTTATGCAAATTCTATAGATGCAAGTTGAAAAATAGCTGCATGTTACCCAACAGCTTTTCATTATCTGCATTTAAATTACTTTTGAAAAATCTGGAAATAGCCATTTAAAGAATGGACCCTAATAATTTATATATAATATAATATAATAATTCTATATGTTTGGAAGAGGTTCAGTCTTCTGAACTATTCAAAAGTCATGTACAGGAAGTACACTGATCTGATGTGGTAATCCACATGTACACTGGTGTGATGCTTTCTGCGAATTTCCAGAGCTGTAAGTCACCCTGTTATTTCTCTGCCTCAGTGAGAAAGAGATTTGCTACTCCTGAACTGTGTGCCACCTCTGACTTTCCGCTCTGTTAGTAATCCCAACAAATTCCTCATGGCTCTGCTAGTCTTTTCCTTGCTTTGAAGGTAGCACTTTCTGCCCCCAGTTCCCAAACGCCATGGAAGAGCAGCCTTTGCAGTATCCAGTCCCTGCCACTGGACAGTTACAGAAATATCAAGTCTGATGTCTCTGAAGAGACAGAACACATATTACCCTGGTGGCTCAGCTGAGGATGCACACCTGACTTTACTATAACGGCACAGAGGTGAATTGATAATGAAACAAGAATAAGTTTAATCAATAAAGAACAGAGATTTAAGTGATACAAAGCAGATAGAATAGAAACAGAAATGGTTACAAACAAAACAAAAGTAAAATACGCTTCTAAGAGACCACATGTAACCTTAGTGGGCTCCAATCTTTGTCTAAAGCTGCTTTTTTACTTATAGGTACTTCTGACTATCACCAGCCCACATAGTTGAGGATCCACCTTTCATAGATGCAAAGAGCACTGACCTCTTTGTTCCTTTAGTGATGGATAACAAAGGGGCTTTCCCCCCTTTATTTTATAATCCAGTAAACCTTTGAAGTATCCTATTTGTGCTCCAGTGAACTGACCATGCTACTCTCAGTTTGCTTTTCCTGTTGACTCAGATGCAAATATAACTTTCATGGTCTCTGGTTTTAGGCAGACTAGTAAATCAAGATTACTTGTTTAGGAACTCTGCTTCCAAAACAAACCTATTTCCAGCACCCAAACATAATTCTTTACACACCATCTGTACATATCTCGTGCCATGTTATTAGTGACCAGTGTGTCACCAGCTTTCATTTGATATTTCACACAACACTCTTTCTTAATAAATACCATGATAGCAATGTGTTAGGTATAGTGAGTGTGTCAGGCCTGGTAGGAGTTAGACATAGGGCCCTATGCTAGTTGGCATTGAGGGGCTCTTAGGGTCCTCATTGAGTATTCAGCCCCTGTTCACATCAAGAACATGTTTCAACATAGCTGCCCAAGGGCAGTTTATTGGAGTCTTAGTAAGGTCAGGTCAGGTCATAATAGCCATGAAAAACTTCCCACTCACATTTCACCTACAACAAAGTACAGGTTACCCCCACCTGAAATTACACGGAAAGTTTGAGACTCTTGGGAAAGTACCTAATCTTTTGTTCATTTATTAGTCTCCACCCCCAGATTTAAAAATCCTTCCCTATGCTTTTGAGGTAGGTTAGGGGAAAGATTGGCACACACTTAGGGTATGTCTACACTACGGACACCACACCAGCATAGCTATGTCACTGCAGCTGTGTCGGCATAACCCCATCCTGCATATGCAGCCTACAGTGACAGAAGGGGTTTTTCCCCCACTGGAGTAGGATCATCACCTCCCCCAGGAACAGTAGTTACATTGATAGATGCACTCTTTAATTGACATAATTGCATCTGTGCTGGGGGTTAAGTTGGCATAGCTATGTCAATTAGGGATGTAGTTTCTTCATAGCTTTCTCAACCTAACTTTTAACTGTAAGCCAAACCTCACTATTGGGCTGGGCTGGATTAATGTGCAGGCAAGATAGGGGAGCACCTAGGACCCAACAGATAACCATACAACACACTCACCACAGCCGGGCTGCCTATACTATGGATCCACCTGGACCAGCTGCTGATTCTGCTGCTGCTTACCACGATGGGGATCACAACGCCGCTCACTCAAATTTGGTCTGCACAGCATGACCAGCCCAGCTGCGGTAAGTGTGTTGTGAGGCTGTTTGTTGTTATTCATGAGAAGGTAGGGCCCGATAAATGTATTTTTCCTAGGGGCCCAATCATGAGTTAATCTAGTCCTGCTCTTGGGCATTGCAAATAAGGGATCAATTACATTTCTTCACATCAGGATTATCCAGTTTGTTTGTCAGCTGGGTCAGCTCACAATCACTGCATTCTAACTAACTGTCTGAAGGTTGCATTTTCAAAAACTATCTCCCAGGGCTGCATTTAAACCAAGCTCTTACTTCTTGACTAAATGTGGAGGACTGTCTTCCCCACAGACAGTGTTCAACAACAGGATACCCATGAAACTGGAGACCATCATCATATGCCTTATTATGATGAAGGCATGACTCATCTTAATTACTCATTTGGAAATCCAGAGATAGTGTGAGTGAGACCCATTTAGGTTTGTTCCCATGCAAGCCAGCCTCAGTGAGGCTGTATTTGTTTTGACAAGTTTATACAAAATAGTTGTGAAAAACTGAAATTTATGGTTGAACCAGGGACAAGATCTTATTCTGACCCACAAGTCCTGCACCTCATTTCATGGAAATGTCAACATTCGTATCTTGTAAGTAAGAAAGGCCGCACTGCATCTGCTCAGTCAGTCATGGCCATATTGAAACACAGAAGTTATTTGAGAAAGCCAAGAAAAAATATTTGAGATAGATAATATACTATAGTGAATTTGTACATCTTATACTTTTAGAGTCACATGTCTCGTGTATTCTCCACTTTCCAAGGATACACTGCAGCTATATAGATAACATTTCAAATTCTTATAAGACAAAATTGTAGTTTCCTTTCAACCAGGCAATATCATTTTGTCTTTTGCAATTTGAAAGAGCAACATGTTGACATTTGTTTATATAAGGATTGTGCTCCATTTAAGACTTAGCGTATCTAAAATATGTAATGATTTCAGCATAAATATAATAGGCTAGTTTTAGTTTTATTAAACAAAATTATAACTAAACTCCTTGGAAAACTTGATTCTTGCTTTTCAGTTTTCCGAAAAACCCTTTTATTAAATCAGGCTTACTTCTGGAGAAGAGTAATCCTGTGTGAAGTGTTTTTAAACGAAGATTTTATAAATAGGTAGATTGCTCTGGACGTGACTTACAATAAAAAACTTGTGACAGGTAAAGAGAGTTATGGTCTGTGAATACCTCAATCGTTTTTCAGAGAAACTCAGTTTTTAATCACATTTTCTGTGTCAACACTGAGTTCAGTTCCAGTGTGTGAAGGAAAATAATTTAACTTAAGACTTCATCATTCTCTTAAAAGCCACCATACATTCACAGCAGCCCAAAATAAATCCATGATGGTATAGTTTTCTTTTGCCTCCAAACCCCCATCATCAGTTATATCTCATTTGGGTTCTCTTGAGTGAAGTCTCCTTGGAGCAGTCACCAAGAATGTCCATTATTCGTCATCTGTTCACCTCCATGAAGATATAATGACAAATGCAGCCTCATTTACTTTAGTTGTACAGGTTAATGGAAAAATTTTCTACTGTAGTCTAAATTTTCTGAAGTGGCAAATAATTTTGGTTGTTGTAATTTCTGGGTATTTATCTTGACATCTTGGGATGGTTTCAGGAAAGGCTGAGTACCAGCACCTCTCACTGACTTCAAGCTGAACACGAGGATCAGCAAGTCTCAACTTCAAGCTAAATGTGCAGAAATGGAAACCTTTAAATTTAGTTGCCAGTTTTGAAAAATATTTGCTTATATTCTTGTTCTCTGCAGGGGATGAAGGGAAAAGGAGTGGGAATTTAAACATGGTTCAATAGAAATACAATCCTTAGTTCAATTCTAAAGCCTGCCTTTGTTTAATATGGAGCTCTTGGTTTTATTTGTATCAGCCTCTGAAGTACTCCATTTCCCAGCTCCAATTAGCAGAGGAACAAGCTAGAGTTTGCAGAGCTGCTCCCTATTCAGCATTTGAAAAGAAAGTTAAATGAGAACATGTTTGAAGGGGGAAAAGGAAGCAATAAAACGTTACAAAGATATCCACAGGTGTTTTAAACAGTCAATTTCAGAAATATAAACTGCAGCAGAACAGATCAGTTACTTCATATATTTCACCACTAGATGTCCTTGTTTAAGTATAAACAAAACAGTCATTCTGAAAGCGTGTAATGCAATAGCTATGAACGGGTATAATCTCATTTCTGTGATTACTATGATGACTGGGTAGAAGGAACAAGTAGGGACGTACAAAGAATCTGGAGATTTGCTGCACCCCTGAATAAGGTTAATTTGACATCTGCCCAATTCCACCCAGTCAGGTAGCTAGGAACAATGTGATTTTTGTGGTAATATAAGTTAAGAACTGATCACACTGGCCTTAACAAGGCATCGTTCATAGCATATCCTGCCCAGTTTCCCCTCCCAATGATACTAATAGTACCTTAAACCTGAATGGTGACATTCCCTTCCAGGCTTGGACTTAGTTTAAATAAATTCTGCCAATTGTTCTACTGCATGATTTGGGCTATACCTCAATAGCGTCTTGATGTGCTAATTTATCTTGGTTTCACCTGTGACTTAAATGAAGAGTCCAACTCATGTCCTCCACATAAAGGTGAGCATGCACTGATCTGCCACACCACTAAGCCTTCATGAAAGCTCTGGTGCCTCCTTACGTGAACTTTTTGCGCTCTTTCTCTCTCGCATGAGAGAATCTCTTCCTTCCCATCGTACGCTGTGACCTTCTGAAGGGACAGGCTGTGTTTCTCCTATTAGGTATTTATAAGCAAATGCTAACAGTTAAATGTTGAAGAGTGAGGGAAGTAGGCAACAATTTTACTCATCAACACCCAAAAACATCTTATTTATGCTTACCTTTAGTGTTAAAGTCAGAAATTGAGGCGTTAACAAGAGTTTCAGAAAAACAGAGTCTCTGCTTCAGCCTTACAATAAAAGTAAAGTATTCTATATTATCTGCTCATTGCCTCAGCATGCACTAGCATCTCAAGTATTTATTGGCTTAGCCATAACAGGCCTGAAATAGATGCTAAAACCACCTTGCACAATTAGGGCTCTTGATACAATTTTCTAACTGGAGGAAACATATTAATTATGTCATAGGCTTGTTATTGACTGAGCCTTTGGATTAAGATTTAGCCATCACATTTATATCTATTCAAATACCATGTGAGAGAGTATAAAATTTAGGTGTCACAAGCTAATAAAATTAAACAGCAGCAACATCCCTGCTATGAATTCTCTAAGGTAATCAAAAACCATGGGAGAATGTTTAAATTGTATCTAAACCTACTGGTTTCATTATAATTATTATAGGACATTTGTTTGAGTTGAGGATGTTTTCACTCTTTTCCCTTAAGTCAGGGGTTCCCAAACTTGGTTAGTGGCTTGTCCTGGCGGGCCGCGAAATGCTTTGTTTTCCTGAGTGTCCGCAGATACGGCTGCTCACAGCAGTGATTCAAATTAAAGCCATTTAAACTGGGCTGGTACAGAGTTTGCATTTCCTCCCAGAACCGTTTGAGTGTCCTAGCCTTAAGGAAATTGTTACAGTTAAGCATTTCAGTTCCATGAAACATGTTTTTAATAGAAAAAAATTCTCATTAACTAGCACTAACAGCCTTACCTTCATGCCCTTTAAATTAGACATGAAATAACCTGTGACCCTTGAATTCAAGTGAATAAAGTTCTTCTACAATAGAAGGGCTGAGACAATTCATTTTTCTTTGTTCCTTGTTCTAGCGAAGAACTGTTCATATATTTACAAAATATAAAAAGCAGAATTGATACATAAGGATTACATAGTGCTCTTTGACAAATTTCAGTTATGATGACAAAGCAGCTCCTTTTAGGGGACTATCAGTCTGGCTTAACCTTTGCAGAAGGATAACTTTCAGAAGAGGAGACAGCAGTTAAAAAGGCCATTGCTGATCATGTTTAGGTGCTCCTTTGCTGATCCTATAAAGTAAAAGAAGTCTGACATGAGTCTGCTCTCACCTTTGCTCCAATAGCAAAGGCCAGTAGGCTACTAGATAGGGCAGCTCACACCTGCATTTCACCAAGCAGTCTTGTTAGTTGAAGAACAAGCCTTTGTTCCTTTTAAGCTGAAGGAAAGACCAAACAGTGAACTTTTTGCTTCAATGGAGTCTAACTACTCACGCATAGTAATGAATTAGTTATACAGTACGCTACTTAACAGCACTGTATTGCACAGGCACTCTGACACCTTGCTTACATGAATTCACAAAAGTTAAGCTAAGGGTAAACTTGAAGTTTTATTTTGCCTTTTGATTTACTTCAAGCAGCTTAAACTAACAGAACACTGTTTGCGTATTTGAATGAATTCTCTTTTAGGGATATAAGAAAGCTCTTCAACCTAAATTTGGAATCCACTAAGATTCTGAGACCGGAAAAACCAGTTATACCAGTTACAAGAAAAGGAAGAGAGTGCTGAAGTGTAAAGGGAAATTACTATACAAGTATTCATGTTTAATGTGCAAAGCATCCACATAAGCCAGGCGAGCTTTTGGAGTCAGAGACTTCTTCCACTTCTTATAGAGATCTGGTGAAGATAGTGATTTGAGTGAAAACTAGATTTCTGTCAATAGTAGCAAGACTAGTCATAAATATTAACAGTATTGACTACACATGATGCTTGCCAGCAGGGCTGGATTACCCAATAGGCAGACTAAGCACGTGCTTAGGGCACCAGCAAAGCAGGGGGCTCCAAAAAAGAGATTTTTTTTTTTGAAAAAATTTGATATTTGATATTTGAAAAAAAGCATCGAAGTAGTCATCATGGGAAAAATCAGAACTTTGTTAGACTTCCTTACACTCCACTACACACTCTTCCCCCATTTTTCTGTTCTCTTTTTATTACTTATCCCCACCTAAACCAGGGGGGTGTCCTACTAACGTAGATCGAAATAATGCGAGGAAATCAGATCCTGTCATGTATTGCAATAAATTTATGTTCTATTATTGATATATTCTTCTGAATTATACGTACTGGATTCGTTTTTTACTTTCTTATATATTATATATATACATAAAAATAGTGTACATTGTGTAATTTGTTTTTTTTAAGAGTAGATAACTGAGATAAGGGGCAGGATGAAACGTAACCAACTGAGTGGAGCACAGAAACGTAAACTGGCGGAAGAAAAAAAAACAAAAAACTAGTGAAATTTTCCAAAATCTTCCAAAGCGGACATCATTTTTCAAAGCGAATCCATCAGAAGTAACATCTTCTCTCAGTAGCACAGACATTGTTCCAAAACTTGTAGGTGTTTCAGAGACCGACCCTTCTTCTATTTGTGAAACAAACACCATTCCAGAACATGTGGATGTGTCAGAGACTGTAACTGATCATCCTACTCCTGGTGGTAAAACAGACAATGTTCTAGGTGTGGATGTGTCAGAGACTGAACCTGCTCATGCTGTAAATAATAAGAGAAAAGATCCTGGTGTGTGGGTTGATTTCAATACTGATGATGTAGCTTACTGGATAGATCGAGGACCAAATGACTGTCAACCCCACACAGGGTGATTTGAGAAATCACGTCGGACTTTTACCAATGGCAAACAAACAAGATACTGTCCACAAAAAATATTTTTCAGCATGAAAGCGAATGGTGAGAAATATACTTGAGAATGACTACTGTATTCACCATCAACAGGGTCTGTGTACTGTTTTGTTTGCAAACTTTTTGCATGTAAACCTTCAACATCCTGATTTGTTGCAGATGGATTTAGTGACTGGCGGAATACTGTTTTAATTGAACAACATGAAAATAGCATTACTCACAGAGATTCAATGTTGACATATTTAAATAGAAGACAAGGCTTTGGATTGACACAAAAATTGGAAGAACAAATTAAAGGGTAGTGTGAATACTGGCAACATGTCTTGCAGCGTATTATAACTGTTATTCAAACATTAGCTGAACGTGGTCTGCCTTTCTGGGGATCAAATGACACATTTGGATCATTGCAGAATGGAAATTTCTTGAGATTGTTGGAGCTTGTGGCTCAGTTTGACCCATTTTTAGCAGGCCATATCTCAAAATATGGGAATGCTGGCAAAGGTAACCTATCATACTTATCCAAGACAATATGTGATGAACTCATTGGTCTAATGAGTGACAAAGTTCGTTCAGCTATTGTGGATGAAATAAATACTGCTGGGTACTTCAGTTTATCTGTCGACTCTACACCTGATCTTTCACATATTGATCAATTGAGTATTGTACTAAAATATGTGTCTCCCACAGATGGAAAACCAGTTGAACAATTTATAACATTCCTCAATTTAAAAAGCCACACTGGTGAAGAAATGGCAAATCAAGTACTGCATTATCTGTGCCAAGTTTGCAAAATACATTTCTCAAAGTGCAGAGGTCAAGCCTACGACAATGCTGCCAACATGTCAGGACATTATCAAGGAATGCAGAAGAAGCTTTCAGACAGAACAAATATGCCATATTGATACCATGCACTGCACACTCTCTCAATCTTGTTGGCCGCAGTGCTGTTGATTGTTCTCCGGTGGCAGCAAGTTTTTTCGCAACAGTCCAGTTACTTTATCCATTGTTCTCTGCCTCAACACACCAATGGGCAGTTCTTAAAACATATTTGGGCAATGATCATGTGTTGAAATCGCTTTCTAATACTCGCTGGGAGGCACATGCAGTGGCAACAAGTGCAATTCTGGAGTCCTACTCAAAGATTGTGGATGCATTAGAAAGTATAGCTGAAGACCAATTACAAAAGGGAGAAACTATACAAGAGGCAGAAAACATTGCAAACAAGATGCAAGAACTAGAGTTTGTATTCAAAATTGGATTTGAAAACATGTGAAGACCTCTGTCAATCATTAGCAGACCACTTACACACTTTGAGGAATGATTTTGAAAGATTTGAAGACAGATCAAAAGATATTTGCCTGATATTAACTACAAAGAAGCCCAGTCCTGCAAGCGAATCAGAAAAAAACAAGCAAATGATAGCAGTGCAGCAGAAACAGCATGGAATCCTAGAGACAAATTTCATGTATCTACTTACTACGCTATAATTGATACACTTGAAGCTCATATGAAGGGGAGAGGTGAAGTGTACAAAGAAGTATCAAGTAGATTTTCTTTTCTAAAAGATATGGACTTATCTGATGAACAATATTACAAGGTTCCCAAAAGCAAATTGACTTGAACATGAATCTCTGTGGAGAAGTACGGCAGTTCCACTGTTATATGCGCGCAAAGTTTAATGAAACAGGAAAAATGAAATTCAGCCACATCGATCTTCATGACACAATACTGAAAGACGGAATACAATCTGTATTTCCAAATGTAGAGACCGCACTATGTATTTTTCTAACATTGATGATTACTAACTGCTCCGCAGAACACTCTTTTTCTCAGCTGAAAAGAATAAAAAACCCTCAGAGAACAACAATGTGTCAGGACAGACTTGATTCACTTTCCCTATTGTGTGTGAAAGCGGACATGCTTTGTCGAGTCAGCTTCGATGAACTTATCCAGAATTTTGCAATCAGAAAATCTAGAAAGAAGCTATTTTAATTTCAGCATACATGTAAGTTTTGTGTCATTTCAAAAAATAAAATTTTATTTTACGGTATAGTATTGTTTTTATTTTGAATTACATATGGGGGGCACCATAATCTTTTCAGTGCTCAGGGCCTCTAAAGGTCTTAATCTGACCCTGCTTGCCAGTGTTTGAAGTAGGCAAGACATGGCACTTGGAGACAGGATCTGGCAGTTCTGAGCTCCAATACCTTTTTAAGAGTCTGTGGATGACTGAACTTTTGTTAAGACATCCTGCTGCCCCGTACTTGTTTGTGGCATGACTGATCACTTCAGGGACAATTTAAGCTTGCTTTTCAGAACCTACTTTTCTTCATTGTACAATATTTTGGCTAGGGAACCACCTACCCCTTTTCAGTAAGATGTCTTTGTTTGGTGTTTTCATTATTTTATGTGCTGTTGTGTCTCAAGGTGTGGGAGGAAATAGATCAGATGGATGTTTTACAAGTAAATGAAGTACAGCCAAAATACTGGAACACCACCTAACTCTGAGGATGACAAGGTACATACAGAGTATTGTGCATGGACTCTACAATAAGCTGAACCAAAATCAGATCTCTACACTGAAACCCAGACAGATATCGAGAGGCAAGTGCAAAGTAGTTGGAGGAATGCTTAATCCAACTGCTGTATTGCATTACTAACCAAAGAGCATTTTGCGATTGTCTCTCTCTCCTTGAGTCATTGTGGCAACAATCTGTTATGCCCATTTTGAGAGCATAGAGGTCATGCCCATGCGCTCCCTTTTCCTCAGGTGTGATGCTGCAAGTGAGCTTTTCCTGGTTACTTCACTTCACCCAGGTTATAAACAAGTCCAGACATATCTTTTTATCAAAGAATATCCCCCTTTCCAAAGGTCTCATTTATGAAAGACAGCTATAACTGTAAGGAGGAGCTTACTCAGATACACATGGAGACACGTCACCTCAGGACTCAGTCCAACTAGCCTTCTCCAGCTCCTTCGTTCAGGACGTTCTACTTTTCTGCACCTGCTAAGAGTCTGTTTCTGGAGCCTTTCCTGGTTCCTTCTGTGGATTATTCCTTTTTCAGTCCTGCCTTAAGAAGGAGTCCACAGCTCTCCTCTTAGTAACTGGGCTATATTAATTAGCCCCTCACTCTCTCCTTAAACAGGAGTCTCTCCAGCTCTCCTCTCTGGAGTAGAGTTCTGGGTTAGCCAATTTTGGGACTTTGTCATCTTCTCCCTCAGTGGGCCCCTTCCCATTAATAAGTCTGCAGGGTGCACAGCAGGCCAGCCTTTCCTTGCTGAAGTCTCCTGGGGTTTTCTCTGCTCAGAAGGAAGCAGCACAGCTTTTATGCTGGTCACTTCTCCCTGTTCATTCCCAATTGGTTGTGGGAACCTGGTCCACCCTCTCTGCAATGCTCCTGGCCCCAGAACCTTGAAGATATAGTGAAAGGATTTCCTCCCATACACCCTTCATTCCCAGGACCAGTTCCTCTCTGTCCATATCCCCCTTATGTCCTTTTATATATAATGTATATTGGATCTTTCAAAGCCTTAAAGAGCCATGCCATGTGGTGGAGTGGGCTGACCACTAGTCACACCCATTTTTAGATGAAGAAGTGTTTTGTCTGTAGCATTTGTGAGTGTTTTCCTCAGACACGGTGCTTCAGGGTTGTTGTTTTTTGCACAGACAGCAGAAACTGTATTGGCATCAAAATAAACACTCATATTATCTTCCCCTTCCCCATATTGTTTTGAATGTAAACATTTGCAAAGATGTAAAAAAGTTTCATTATTCCTCAATATGAAAAGCAACAGCTTAACCATTCATAAGTTTTATCATTAGAGATCTGAAATACTTCCTGCACAAAATATCAAGCTATCACAGTATATTATTTGTTTGATATTCCATGCTTAAGGTGCCTTTACTTTAAAAAAAATCTTCCTTGAAATGAAATAAGCTTATTTTGGTTCAAGGATCAAGATCCACTTCAATAAACAAACAGAAAACTCCAATGTTTGCATCAGATTTTATAGGAGAACACACAAACAGCAAAGGGTTTCATAGAATTGTTATCACTTGGGTCACCATGAAATTATTTGAGTATGGGACATATATTTTATTAGCTGCTAACACGAGAAGTTGGCTGCATTATAATTCACTAGGTTAGTTTGCTTCTGAACTATGCACAGAGAAGGAGCATACTTTATATCTAGAGCACAAAGATCTCTAGTTCAGAGATTCAAAGAGACTGGAAGATCTCTAGTTCAGTTACTGATTCGCTTTCTGACATGGGAAAGACATTTTGGGAATGTATGGGGTAGTTTGGGGGTCTGACTTGAGACATCTGGGGTTTAACTTTCTGTAGTGCTGAGCAGTCAACTCCCATTTGGGTCAATGGGAGCTAGCAGTACTCAGCTACCCTGAAGGGCTCTGCTTTGAAGAGAAATTTCCAAATGCTCAGCACCCACTGCTCCCACTGATGTCAATACTACTACTACCTACTTCTTACGTAGCATCTTTCACCAGTAGATCTCAAAGATCTAATCTCTACAAGTCAAGTCCTTAACCTGTGCCTCAATTTTTCTGTTTGGCAGCATTGATTCACTTCCCAGGGGATGTTTCAAGAATTAACAAAGCTGTATCAAGGTGTCAAGGTTCCTTCCCTACTCTGAACTCTAGGGTACAGATGTGGGGACCTGCATGAAAACCTCCGAAGCTTACTTTTACCAGCTTAGGTTAAAACTTCCCCAAGGTACAAACTATTTTACCTTTTGCCCTTGGACTTTATCACTGCCACCACCAAACATTTAACAGGTATATAATTGGGAAAGAGCCCGTTTGGAAATGTCTTTACCCCCAAAATCCTCCCAAGCCTTACACTCCCTTTCCTGGGGAAGGTTTGATAAAAATCCTCACCAGTTTGTGAACAAAGACCCAAACCCTTGGATCTTAAGAACAATGGAAAAGCATTCAGATTCTTAAAAGAAGAATTTTAATAGAAGAAAAAGTAAAAAAGAATCACCTCTGTAAAATCAGGATGGTAAATACCTTGCAGGGTAATCAGATTCAAAACATAGAGAATCCCTCTAGGCAAAACCTTAAGTTACAAAAAGACACAAAAACAGGAATCTACATTCCATTCAGCCATTTAAAGAAATCAGAATCTAACGCATATCTAGCTAGATTACTTACTAAGTTCTAAGACTCCATTCCTGTTCTGTCCCCGGCAAAAGCATCACACAGACAGAGAGAGCCTTTGTTTCTCCCCCCTTCAGCTTTTGAAAGTATCTTGTCTCCTCATTGGTCATTTTGGTCAGGTGCCAGCAAGGTTATCCTAGCTTCTTAACCCTTTACAGGTGAAAGGGTTTTTCCTCTGGCCAGGAGGGATTTTAAAGGTGTTTACCCTTCCCTTTATAGTTATGACATGCCAAATCACATATAGGGTGAAACGCAGGCTGTGATTTCTTCCTGGAGCTCTAGGAGAAAACTGAGTTAATAAGACACATGCATCTCTAAATATACTACCACGTATATAAAAACTAACAATATTTTCCACATCTCAAGGACGATTTTAACCAGTTGATTCCGGGAAACTTTCATGGGAGAGTGCATCAGCCACTTTGTTAGAAGCTCCTGAGATGTGTTGGATGTTGAAATCAAAATCTTGGAGAGCTAAACTCCACCGAATAAGTTTTTTGTTATTTCCCATGGTGGTATGAAACTGTAGCGCAGCATGGTTGGTTTGCAGGTGGAAACGCTGTCCCCAAACATATGGGCGTAGCTTTTCCAGAGCGTAGACAATGGCGTAACATTCTTTTTCACTGACTGAACAGTTGCTTTCCCTCTCAGACAGCTTCTTGCTCAGAAACACTACAGGGTAGAATTCTTGATCCGGTCCTTCCTGCATTAAAACTGCTCCCACACCACGCTCAGACGCATCTGTGGTTACTAGGAACGGTTTGTCAAAGTCTGGCGCCCTTAGTACAGGGTCAGACATGAGTGTCGCTTTAAACTGGTTAAAGGCCTTCTGACAGTCTTCGGTCCACTGAACAGCATTTGGCTGTTTCTTTTTGGTTAGGTCTGTCAGTGGGGCGGCGATTTCACTGTATTGCAGTACAAATCGCCTGTAATAACCGGCCAGGCCTAAGAAGGATTGAACCTGTTTCTTTGACTTTGGGACAGGCCACTTTTGGATAACATCCACTTTGGCCTGTAGGGGGTTGATAGTTCCTTGACCCACCTGGTGTCAAGGTAAGTCACTCTGTTTAGGCCTATTTGACACTTCTTAGCCTTAACAGTTAGTCCTGCCTCCCTTATGCGCTTGAAGACTTTTTGTAGATGTTCCAGGTGTTCTGACCAGGAATCCGAAAACATGGCCACATCGTCAAGGTAGGCGACTGCATATTCTCCTAATCCTGCTAGGAGACCATCTACAAGTCTTTGGAAAGTGGCGGGTGCATTCTGCAGCCCGAAAGGGAGTACATTAAATTCATACAGCCCGACATGGGTGGTGAAGGCTGACCTTTCCTTGGCGGATTCATCTAGCGGTACCTGCCAGTACCCCTTGGTTAAGTCCAAGGTAGAGATGAACTGGGCCTGTCCCAGTTTCTCTAATAGTTCATCTGTGCATGGCATTGGACAGTTGTCTGGGCAAGTTACAGCATTTAGCTTACGGTAGTCCATGCAAAAACATATCTCCCCATCTGGTTTGGGAACTAGAACCACTGGAGATGCCCATGCACTTTCAGAGGGGCAGATTACACCCATCTGTAACGTATTCTGGATCTCCCATTCTATAGCAGTTTTAGCTTGAGGAAACACCCAGTAAGGCTGGACTTTAATTGAGGGAGCATTACCTGTGTCAATGGAGTGGTATGCCCGTTCAGTCAGTCCTGGGGTGGCTGAGAACGTTGGCGCGTAGCTAGCGCACAGCTCCTAGTTCTGCTGTCGCTGCATATGCCCAAGGGTCATGGAGAGGTTCAGCTCCTCCACACCACCAGCACTTTTCCCTTCGTAGTAGACACCTTTGGGCCACTCAGCGTCGTCTTCTCCCTGGGCTGTAAACTGACAAACCTTTAATTCTCTGGAATAAAAGGGCTTTAGAGAATTAATATGGTACACCTTAGGCTTTCGGTTGGAGGTGGGGAATGCTATGAGATAATTACCAGATCCCAGGCACTCCTGGACCGTGAATGGCCCTTCCCACGACGCTTCCATTTTATGGACCTGGAGCGCCTTTAAGACCATGACCTGATCCCCTACTTTGAAGGAATGCTCTCTGGCATGTTTATCATACCAGGCTTTTTTCTCTTTTTGAGCATCCTGTAGGTTTTCTTCAGCAAGGGATAGAGAGGTTCGGAGGGTGGTTTGTAGGTTGGTTACAAAGTCCAGAATGTTAGCTCCTGGAGAAGGTGTAAATCCTTACCATTGCTGCTTCACCAACTGTAATGGCCCCTTAACCTCACAGCTATATACAAGTTCAAATGGTGAAAACCCTAAACTAGGATGTGGTACAGCTCTGTAGGCAAAGAGCAACTGCTGCAACACTAGGTCCCAATCATTGGAGTGCTCATTTACGAATTTACGTATCATGGCCCCCAAAGTCCCATTAAATTTCTCCACCAGGCCATTTGTTTGATGATGGTAAGGAGTGGTAACCAAGTGACTTACCCCATGAGCTTCCCAAAGGCTTTCCATAGAAATTAGTTCCTGCATCTGTGAGGATGTCAGAGGCCAACCTACCCTGGCAAAAATGTCTGCTAGTGCCTGGCACACACTTTTAGCCCTGATGTTGCTTAGAGCTACTGCTTCCGGCCATCGGGTGGCAAAATCCATGAAAGTCAGTATGTACTGCTTTCCTCTGAGTGTCTTTTTCGGAAAAGGACCCAGAATATCCACAGCTACTCGCTGAAATAGAACTTCAATGATGGGGGGTGGCTGGAGAGGGGTTTTGACCTGGTCTTGGGGTTTTCCCACTCTTTGGCATACCTCACAAGACCGGACATAGGTAGAAACATCCTTGCCTGTTCCCTCCCAGTGGAATGACCTCCCCTGCATGACCTCCCCAGGTCGTTGGTCCTGTTCACCCCAGCATGGCCACTAGGATGATCGTGGGCTAAGCTCAAGAGCTTGACCCGGTACTTAGTTGGAACTACCAACTGTCTCTGAGGATGCCAGTCTTCCTGCTGTCCACCAGAAAGAGTTTCCTTGTATAAAAGTCCTCTTTCTACAACAAATCTGGATCAATTAGAAGAGCTGAGAGGCGGTGGATTGCGCCGTACCACTGCCCAAGCTCTTTGGAGGCTTTCATCCGCTTCCTGTTCAGTCTGGAACTGTTCTCTTGACTCTGGAGACATCAGTTCCTCATTGGATTGTGGACCTGAGCTTGGCCCCTCTGGAAGCCATTTAGGTGATGGGGCTGTTTTCGTTGACTGTGAACCGCTCTCCGCTGGTGCACTATGTTGGGGTTCAGGCTCTGGCTGAGCCTCTCGTGTAGGGTTATCGGCTGCTGCCGGTTCAGGTTCGGTGTGGCCCTCTGGTGTTGGGGTTGCAAGTACTGGGTTCAGTGCTGGCAATGGGTCTGGTGCTAGTTGTTCTGCCGGTTCTGGTTCTGGGACTGGCTCTGTCTGGGTCTCTGGGACTGGATCCACTACTGCTGTTGCAGACATTGGCCTGGGGTCCGGGTCCATCACCTCTCACCGGGTCCTGGTAGAAGTTTCCGGAACAGAGCTAGGCATGACGGCTGATTTAGCCTGGCTGTGGGTGACCATTCCCACCCTCTTGGCTAGCTTCACATAATTGGCCAAGTCTAGCTAGATATGCGTTAGATTTGGATTTCTTTAAATGGCTGAGAAAATAAGCTGTGCTGAATGGAATGTAGTTTCCTGTTCTGTCCCCAGAAAAAGCCTCACACAGTCAGAGAGAGCCTTTGTTTCTCTCCCCCTCCAGCTTTTGAAAGTATCTTGTCTCCTCATTGGTCATTTTGGTCAGGTGCCAGTGAGGTTATCCTAGCTTCTTAACCCTTTACAGGTGAAAGGGTTTTTCAAGGCATTTACCCTTCCTTTTATATTTATGACACAAGGCTTCATGCAGGAGTGTACACTTTGCATGATTAAGGGCTGCAGAACTGGTCCCTTATTAATTTTTCTAATATGAAGTCACATGCACAACTGTGAACAGCCTTTGCTAGGCAGTAGGACCACTCCCTTGGACTTCTATCAAATGTCCTGTAATCCAGCTACATAAAAGCATTTATAAAATTTATTTTTCATTCAAAATCTGTTATGGGAGAAAATCTCCAAAAATAATGCAATATCAAGAATTGATGCAACCAGTAGGTGGCTTAGAAGTAGCAACTCCCCATGCATGCATTTTTAGCCTTTTCTGTATGCTTCTGATAACTTTCAGTAGTAACTGAAAGTTATCAGAAGCAAGTGGCTCATGCACTCTAAGTTTAGTTGTTTATCTTGGGTTAGTTTCCAGTGAAGAGGTGTTCCACAAAGCTCTAGAACAGCATTTCTCAAACTGGGGTCCATGGACCCCTGGGGGTCCCTGCGGGTAATCCAGGAGGTCCAGGGCCCTCGCTGATCAACTCCTTCCCCTCCCTCCCTCAGCTCCTCCTACTCCATTTCCCAGAGGCTTACTGAAGCCAAACCGGGAGATTTTAGGTGCTAGAAGTCCAGCGGCGCAGCAGGGCTAAAAGCAGAACCTGCCCTGGTTCTGTGCCCCTCCCGGAAGTGGCTGGCACGTCTCTCTGGCCCCTGGGGCTGAATGGGAAGAGGGGACTTGGGGGTCCCTGAAAATGTTTAAATCAAAGTGTGGGGCCTTGGGTTGCTAAAGTTTGAGAACTGCTGCTCTAGGAATTAGCTGGTGGTAACCAGCATATTTTACACTGTCTGAGGTGGCCAGAAAGATATTTCAGGCTCCATGCTCAAACTATAGTCCTTGCAGAGATGTTATCCTCCAAATGGAGTTTGTTAACCAAAATTAGTGGAACAACATAACTAAATAAGCATCGCCAAGGTCCATGTTTTACCTACTCTGTAGACCAAGTATTTCAGCATTCTGAGGTGTCAGCTAAACAGTTTTCAATAACTCCAGACTCAAATGCCAGCCACAAACATTCAATATATGTGCAAGAATCCCACTGAGGGTTAAGCAGGATAAAAAGAAAGCATAAGCTTGAGAACATACTCAGTAGGGAATGTGCTGCTTAAGAGCCACTTGCTCTAAAGGTGCACTCTTACTGCCATTAAAATAAAATAGGAGCCTTCTATACTGCTGCTCAAATTCCATTTTCTCCATAGTTATCTGTTTTAACAAGAGGTTTTTCTATGCCACCTGTTTTTAGACATATGGGACTTCTAACATTAACCGAATGTTATTTCCCTTGCCAGAACTTTATTAAATCTTTGGAAGATTTACTGACTTTGAGAGCTCTACCTAGTTCTGGCCATGCTACAGTTACATCTGTTCCAAAGACAAATGGTGTTATGCACACAGATTTTTATGTATTAGTTGCTATGTGTTGCATTGTTAAAACTAGCAACCAGTAAACATGAAAAGAAACTGGCTTCAGTCTTACAGCAGTGGTTCATCTTCTCCAAAACTTAAGTGAGAATCAGCTATAATTTAAAAGTTTTTCTGTGAATTTTAATAGCTTTTATAACAGCACAGATTTTTCTGAAAAGGAAGATGAAGTTTAGCAGCTCTGAAAGGCCTTAAATTCTCTTGATAGGTGGAGTCAAACAGCAATAAAGAACCCTTGACAGACTTAATTTGTGCTCTCAGAACACTGGTGCTGATTATGAAAATCCAAGCACATGACCTAACTCAGCTATGATAGGGATTAAAAATGGTATAGTATTTGGTGGAAGGATCCAGATACATAACATAGCCTTGGTATCTTGAGTGGCCAGGAATAAGTGAGTTTGCCAAATTCTGACTGAGAAGCAAGAAGAACTTTTGCAAAACACTCTCTAGTAGACATAACAGGCTTGCCAAACTCTACATCTTGAAACACAGTAAATTGCTGTATTGCTCCATACCCTATACATTCTGCAGCTCACTGCAAATTACACTAGTAACCACTATGCAACAGTCTTCACTGACTGTCCTGAGTGGCCTTTAATAGCATAGTCTTGGGAATTGGATGTAAAGTAGAATCCAGCAGTGTGCACAGTATTTGTGTGAAACTATCATTGCTGCCATAATCTGTCACCATATAAGCCACTGTCCTAATTGGTTAGGTCCTTGTGGAGTTCACCATTGTCCATTTTCTAGGCTGACCAAACTAGTGTGCTGTCGTCACTTTCTCTCACTAAACGTTGGTATGCAGAAGATTGTTCCTACAACTGATCCTCAGGGTAAAGAGTAAATAAATTGTATTAATTGCATCAAAGGTTGATATTTCCAAACTGGTCTACAGAATTAAGACAAATCTTCCATTAAAATGGGTAACGCATCTGGATGAGATGAGTACTGTTATAATTTGTGGCCATGATATCTGTAACAGAGGTCCGGCTTTACCAATTTACACCTTTCCTTGCATGGTAGTGAGATGTTTGCTGCCAGGATCACTCTTAGTTCTTTTTTTTTAGGGAAGGGCTATACTTCAAGTGAATGGGTGACTGATACACTTTAATCTAGCTAGCACGGGTAAGAACAGTAGTGGGCTTTAATATAGGCTAGCATCCAGAGGATAAGCCCTGGGTACATACTCTTGTTGTTAGTCCATGCCCATGCTAGCTAGATTAAAGCTAGCCCATATACCATGTTACATGGCTACCCATGTTACAATCTCACCTTCACTTGCAGTGTAGACATGCCCTCAGAATTAACTTCTTAGTTAGCCATCTGCCCTCGAGCATGATAGCTTTTTGTTGTTATATGGTTTTGCTGAAACTCAGCGTTGGTTCTTACAACTCTCAAGTGAATACCAATTAACCTTGGTTATTCCAGTGACTGAATAGTTTTACGACTGTTTTTTTTTTTAATCTGCCATGCATTTAATAAAACTGGGCATCAGCCTAGCTAACCAAAGTTTCTTTTCAAAGCTGACCAGTTTTCAGGGAAGAAACCCAAATCCCACAGTGTTCCCTCTAATTTTTCCCACCCATGTGCGGAATTAATTTTGTTATGTGCACCAATACGGAGGTGATGTGCCACACATCACCTCCATATGGTGGTGGGGGTCGAGGGGTTCGGAGTGTGGGAAGGGGCTCAGGGCTAGGGCAGAGGATTGAGTGCAGGGGTGTGAGGGCTCCAGCTGGGGGTCCGAGCTCTGGGGCTGTGGCTGCAGGATAGGCGCCCCTCCCCCAGTCCCAGCAGGTCCAGACCGGGGTTGGGCCGCCCCGGGGTCCAGGCCGGGCTGGGCTGCTCCGTTCGTGCCTGGGGCTGGGCCTGGTTGTGGCCGGTCTGGGCCACTCTAGGGTGGGGCTGGGCTGGCCCGGCCACGCCACGCCTGGGCCCGATCCCGCCGGGGCTGTGTCCAGGCCACAGGCTGAGTTTGGGGTTCGGGGAGGGGCGTCCCTCCCCGACTGCAGCAGGTCTCCAGGCAGGTTCCCCGAGCGCCTGTGTGGCACTAAATAGGATGCTACTCGGCCGCGTGGCTTACAGGGAACTTAGCTTACAAACCTTTAAAAGCTGTTGTGCACCTATAGACTAAAACAGCTTTAAAAGCTTTCCCCTTTCAGATGACTACACAGCACACATGATAATGTTCATGAAGGCTTTTGAGTCACAGGCAACTGAAATTTTTACCAATTAACAAAGCATATTTGTATAGCGGTTACTCTTGTGCAAGTTACTTCAGTTTTGAAAAATTTGTTATTTTGAGAGAGATACCCTTCGCTTATGAATAGTTAACACCTGTGGAAATAGTCTTTCTCCCTGGGGGAGATGGAAGTGTGTCCACTATATGCCTTTACAGGTGGTATGCATATTCCAGACCTAATTTCACTTACATTTCAGTATAAATAAGTATTAACTCCATTTTTTAAAATATGGATCAGTTGAATAGCAGTATGACTAAGTTACTGCAGGATTAGGCACACCCATATTCAAGCTTTTTTACTTTAGTTTTTCTTCCTGGGATTTACGTTCAACTTGAAAGCATTTGTTTTAAATAAATGATACACATGAAATCCAAATTTCTGGGGAACTTTAGAGCCCAACATGGCTCCAATTATGATCAATATGTCAGATTCACACCTTATAAAATGCCTTTCAACTCCATCAAGCAATTAAATTTGCTGCTGATTTCCAGAGGAGCAAAATTGGGCTAATGTTTGTTAAAATCTTTGTTTTTCACAGCCACGAGAATTAAGTACTTCTTATCTCTATTCCTGAAGACGTTAGAGTCTTAGATATGTAGTACACTGGATGCAGTGTCTGGCTTCTCATTGTTTCCAACAGTTTTAATCAGTTAGTTCTCTTTCCCACTTTGCTCGCTGCTTAGCAACTTTGCTTTTAACATTAAGACAATTCTTATTCTGGCAACCCCAGAGTTAGGCTAACTATAGCCATGTCTATACTACAGTCTCCCTATGGCAGCATGTAGAGTAGACACCCCTGGCCCCCCAGCATATATCGATATATAGATAGATTAGATTAGATAGATGGTGAGGTAGTACTTAGGTGAGTTGAGTAAGGACACACCTGAACCACTAGGATAAGTACCCCACAGAGCTCTCTGCACACCAAGCAGTGCCTCCCCATCTACACTGCTATTCTTAGTCACATAATATCCTGCTGTTGGAGCCTTTCCCTGTTGCCTCCCGTACACCAGAGCCTTTCACTGTGGCGTGTAGATACAGATTTCCTACATGCCACCACCAGTGGTGTGCAATGAAGATGTACTTTATGGGTCAGTTCAAACTCTCACTGGGTATACCAGGAAGAGTTCACTGAAGTTCCTCTCCTAATTTATTAGAAACCTCAAGACAAACTTAATCATAGTAGCAGGAGTATCTTGAAGAGAAGTCTTTCATAATTACTGCAAGTCTTTTTCCTTTTGTCTGAAAAGTTCTTACTTTTTAATAGGTCAGAGCCCAACACCCCATTCCCACTTACACCTACAAGCTTTTGTAAGGAGTTCCTTCCTGTCTATTGAAGAGGGTAGTTTCTTCAGTTGGCTTCTCTCATTTTGGAAGCTCATCTGAGCATATGCTCCTCACTTCAACTGACTGCCCTGATTGCGTATCCATGTTTGTGTGTACTTAAGAAGCAGTTGAACTTAGAAGAGTGCCAAATTCTCAAAATGGAATTTCTTAGATTCAGACTTTGATTTGTTGGCTGAAACAAAGTGAATATGTGTTTCTCCAAAAAAAAATTTCAGAAGTCTGCACCTAGTTCCTGTTGCTCTGAAAATTGTTTAATTTCTCAAGCTATATCAAAGCTAAGGCAAAATGCATTGCTACTATTAAGTTATATTATTTATGAATCATGAGTTTGGTAATGTGAATGCGACTTTGAGCATTTCAGAACATGTTATTGCACAATAATTGTACACATTGTGCCCCAATGCATCAGAATCATTTCGGGCCTGCCTTGCATTGAATAAACAGCAACAAAACTACAGCAGCTTACATTGTTACCTACAGTTTGCATTTCCATATTGAAGAACGAGTATGTGAGGAAAAAAGCTAGTTTCTCTCATCAGCGCATTTACTAAGCATATGTTCAAGCATGTTAGGATTTAAAGCTTGGTTTGTTGTCAGATAATAGCACAACTATGGTTAGGAGACTAAGCATTAAGAAAAGTAAAGCAAAAACCTCCTTATCACACAGGATCTGCTCTAGGCACTCTGGTGATTATTTAAGGCTGTACAATAAGGTCCCATCCCCCCATTCTGTCAGGGCCAGGCCACGGACAGCCTGCATGCACTGCTCAGCGGCTAACTTGCAGTCATGAAAGATGTAGAGGGGGTGGGAGCATGGATGGTGAGTTCTATGGACCCATGGTGCCTGGGCACCAGGAATATTCCTGGTCTGGGGTCCGGCTCTAGCAATGTTTGAGGCCGGGTCTCTCCCTTGGCCCCACCTTCTACCCCCGAGCGCTCCCCCGCACACATCCCCCAGGCGATTTAAAATGCCTGGGGCCCCCACCCACCACCGGCAGTGCAGCGGAGCTGAGCTGCTTTCTGCCTGCTCACTCCACATGGCTGCCGACCCCTCCCTGCAGCCCCTGGACAGGGTGGGTCTGTGTCCCACCTCAAGCGCCCCTGCGGCCAATAGGAAGCTGCAGGGGTAGCAGCACATGGAGGCCCCCTGGTCCACCCTGCCTAGGAGCCCCAGATAAGGGCCGCACCCCCTCACAGAGCCTGCACCTCCACCCCTTTCCCACACACCCCCGTCCTGCCCCTGAACTCCCTCCCAGAGCCTACACCCCACCCCAGAGCCTGCACCCCTCACCTCTCCTGCACCCCCAACCCCTGCACCCAGCACCCAAACTCCATCCCAGAGCCTGCACCCCTACCCCCTTCCCACACACCTCCTCCTGCCCCCAAACTCCCTCCCAGAGCCTGCACTTCTACCCCTTGCCCCAGCCCAGAGCCCAAACCATTCATGGCCCACCATACAATTTCCATACCCAGATGTGGCCTTCGGGACAAAAAGTTTGCCCAAACTCCATCCCAGAGCCCACCCTCTCACCCCTTCAGCACCCAAACTCCCTCCTAGAGCCTGCACCCCAGACCCCTGCCCCAGCCCAGGGCCTGCACCCCAGACCTCCTCCCCCAACCCAAACTCCCTCCCAGAGCCTTAGGCAGGTGGAGGGCAGAGTTGAGGGGGGCAAGCTCTAGGCCTTCTGGGCACCACCAAAATTTCTACAAACCTGCCACCCCTGGGTGGGAGTGAGCCAGGTGAGAATACCAGGAAGTCAGGGTCAGACACCAAGTTGCAGGTAGAGAGCAGGGTGAGGGTAGGGCTAGCTCAGAATACCAAGAAGTCAAGTTACAGACAACAAGCAAATAGCAAAATTAAGGACAAATCAGGGTCAGAAGGTAGATCTAGGGTGTATAGCAAGACAGGTCTAGCACAGAGACAGGCAGTCTGTATTGTTGCTCAGATAACTCCCTTTGATGGCTTCCTGATTTGAATACTAGCCTCAGCCAGTCAGTGGGCAGTACTTCCTGCCAAGCCTGGCTTCATAGGGTCCTCTAGCAGAACGCCAGCCTAAGCTTCTAGTAGTGATGTGGAAGCATCCAGGGTTTAGAACAGGAGTAGGCAAATGATGGCCCAGGGGCTGCCTCTAGCCCTTCAGACTTTTTAATCCGGCCTCAAGCTTCCACCAGGGTCCGGGACTTGCCCTGCTCTGACGCTCCAGCCAGGGAGCAGGGTCGGGGACTTATCCCGCTCTGCGTGTGCTGTGGCTCCTCTCAGCTCCTGGAAACAGCGACACGTCCCCCCTGCCCCACCCCAAGCACCACCTCCACAGCTCCCGTTGGCTAGGAAGTGAGGCTAATGGGAGCTGTAGGGATGGAGCCTGCAAACGGGGCAGCGCGCAGAGCTGCCTGGCCATGCTTTCATGTAGGAGCCAGAGGTGGGACATGCTGCTGCTTCCAGGAGCTGCTTGAGGTAAGTGCCACCTGGAATCTGCACCCCGACCTCCTCCCATGCCCCAAACCCCTGATCCAGCCCTGATTTTCCCCTCCCCCCGCCCTCTGAACCCCTTGGTCTGAGCCTGGAGCATCCTCCTGCACCCCAAGCCCCTCATCCTCAGCCCCACCCCAGAGCCCTCACCCTGCTCCCTGCACCCCAAGTCCCTGCCCTAGCCTGGAGCCCCCTCCTGCACCCTGAACTCCTCATTTCTGGCCCTACTCCAGAGTCCGCACCCCTATCTGGAACCCTCACCCCCTCCCACACTCCAACCCCCAATTTTGTGAGCATTCATGGTCTGCCATACAATTTTCATACCAGATGTAGCCCTCAGGCCAAAAATTTTGCCCACCCCTGGCCTAAAACCTCCCTGATTCTAGTCCTGCAAGTTCTATATTCCTTATGCACCCAAAAGTCACTTAAGTAAATGATCAGAGATTTTCTAGAAATTGCCTGTACAGCTCTGCAATGAGGCATTAGCAGAAGGATACCCTACATTCTGCTCCTCACATTTGTACTTTTTAATAGGAAAAACTGATCTGTAGCACTGTCAAGATCAAGCCTGCACTTTGTGTCAGTATTTGAACCAAGGCAATAGTTAGTTTTCTCTTCATTAAACACAGAGTTGCCTCCACCCATTGGTGCTTTTGTAATGGTAACCTATGGTGTAAAGGCTGAGGCCTCATTTACACAAAGAAATTGAATCCATTTAACTCAAAAGTGTTTATAAACCAATTTAGTTTATAAACCAATTTGCAAACATGAAGAATGCTTTACACCTTGGCAATTTAGCTTGCATTAGTAGTTGTAGAAGAGTGTTTTGAACTCATTTAATGAGCTTGATTTGGAAGAGTAATTTATGTGGTGGAAGTTGTGCTTAAACCAGGCCATTTGTGTCTTGCAGGCACACTCAGTGGTGAGCTGGAGCCAGTTCACACTGGTTCACTAGAACCGGTTGTTAAATTTAGAAGCCCTTTTAGAACCGGTTGTTCCGTGAGGGAGAACCGGTTCTAAAAGGGCTTCTAAATTTAGCCGGCCAAAAGTGGTGCCTTAGGTGCTGACTCCATGGGTGCTCCAGGGAAAATTTGGTGGTTGCAGAGCACCCACCGGCATCTCCCTGCCCCACTCCCCGCCCCAGCTCACCTCCCCTCCACCTCCTCCCCTGAACGCGCTGCCCCGCTCTGCTTCTCCACCCCCTCAGGCTTCCCGTGAATCAGCTGTTCGCGCGGGAAGCCAGGCAGGCTGAGAAGCAGGCAGCGGCTTCCCGCTCAGATCCAGGGAGGCGGAGGTGAGCTGGGGCGGGGGGCGGGGCATGAGGAGGGCTGCCCGTGCCGCAGCAGGTAACCCGGGCAGGGGGGCGCAGGGGAACCGCTCCCCACCCCAGCTCACCTCCGCCATCCTCGGCCTGAGCGGGAAGCTGCTGCCGCCGCCTGCTTCTCAGCTCTCCCAGGCTTTCTGCCGAACAGCTGATTTGCGGGAAGCCGGGGGAGGGAGGCAGAGAAGCAGAGCGGGGTGGCGCATTCAGCGGAGGAGGCAGAGCGGAAGTGAGGTGATCTGGGGCCGGGTGCGGGATGGGGAGCTGCCGGTGAGTGCTCTGCACCCACCAAATTTTCCCCGTGGGTGCTCCAGCCCCGAAGCACCCAGGGAGTCGGTGCTTAAGGTGCCAGTTTGATGTGATCAGTGGGAGGAGCGGCTGCTTCCTCTGGTCCCCCCTTAGCTATGCTCCCCCGTCCCTAGGAGCCAGAGGGACCTGCCGGATGCTTCCTGGGAGCTGCCCCAGGTAAGCACCTCCGGGACTCCCCACCTCACCCCCCAGCAGGTGCCTCTTGCTCTTAGGGGCGGGTTGGGCACCCACTATGGTGGCCCATGAGACCCTCCTGCCTGGTTCTGGGGGCAGTCAGGGGACAGGAGAGGGGGGTGGATGGGGCAGGGGTCCGGGGGAGGTGTCAAGGAATGCGGGGGGGGGGGGTTTGGATGGGGCAGGAGTCCCGGGGGGCTGGGGGTGGGCACCTCACCTTGTGGGGTGAGGAGGAAACCCGTTGTTAAGATTTTGGCAGCTCATCACTGGGCACACTCCTAGGTTGGGTCACTAGAGAACTGAAGAGAGATACATTAGACTTGATACCGTACAGAGTTGTACAGGGTGTAGGTATTTGTAATTATTCCAGGTAAGCAGAGGGAAAGGAAGTGTTAGCAACGCAATGGTAGCATTGAACATTTTACATCAGTTCTAGGACAAATGACAATGGCTGCTACCTGCTCAGCCATTAGTACTTATTCATTCATGTACTAGAGAGTTACTACACAAGATGTTTAAGTGAAGGCAGAAGGCTTTCTCACCCATTTCACCCAGTTAAGTAACTAAAGATTTTCAGAATCAAGGTGTAATTATTGTAGTTAGGGTGATAACTCAGGTAACACTGATTGGCTCTGTACCATATTTATGCCAATATTCTCTATATTACCACTGCTGACTACAGAAGGAATGCATTAGAAATTTTTTTAACCATTACTGTTGTAAGTCATCCCTTTCCCCTAAATGTTCCCTGCCCATTAGTTTGAAAGTCTTTCAATCATTATAAAAGGCCAGCCTTAAAAATTCAACAACATCTGAGGACTCTTGCAACTGTTCCTTTGCAACTTCACTTCCAGTGAAGTGAGTGTGGCATACCAGACCATATTTAATAGCATACAAGAGGAGGTAATTTCCTATATTAAAGTTCTTTTGTTCCATGCATTAAGCAAACTTTTCAAAGTAAGTTTTCATAGCAAAACAATCTAACGTATGGCAACAAGTCCTACAATGAGGAGAAAATCTTTTAGCCCTATCAAAGCTTCATGTATTATGAAGACTGATAGCTCACTGTAAATTTAAATGACCAGTAACGATACCTCTAGTTTTCTCACACTAGATTTGAAGAAATATATTAAACCTATACAAAAAGCTATGGAAATACCATTATCTTCTATTTTGAACAGATCAATATATTTCAACCATATTGAAGTGAGGACAATATGCAGAGGCAGGCAAGGATTAGAATAGTGGATCTTGGTCAAAAATCATACTGGGCAGTTAAGTTAATGATCCTGACTGATGTACAGTTTGACTCTTGCCTCCTTGTTCTGTTTCATTTGTTTGCTTCTCAAACCAAATTGTTCATCTTCCTTTGCAAGATGTTAAACTGGGTTCACAATTTTTTCCCACTTTAGAGAGTATGCATGCCACATAAAACATTCAAAGGACCGTGGGGAGACAATTACTTGCTGGATGGAACTTGCAGGAAAACTGGAAGGGGGTCACCACTGACCGAGGTATGCATCCACACCTGCTATCTGATGCAGGAGGATACGCGGCACAATAGTCTGTGTTGTCCTCTTGGATATTTTGAGGTATTTAGATGAGAGATGTTTAGCTTTGAGATGTTCAGATGAGAAATTAGTTCTCATAATGGTAGTTTTTTGCATATACTAGAATTGCTTGCAAGGTATGATAGTGTATTACAAGATCACATGGAAACTATTAAGGTACTACAAAGGTGATGTACTTCAACAGAATTCAAAATTAACTTTAATTGGTAGGATTGCAAGACAAGCACGGCAGAATATTTTGGACAAGGTTAGGACAGCTAAATACTTCTGTTATATTTGATTGCATTCCAGACCTCACCTGAACTTAAACAAGCATCTCATGTATTAAGGTACATTGTGGTTTCAAAAGACAGAGTGGAGGTTTTTGAGAGCTTTGCAGATTTCACTGCTAGCTGCACCAAAACAGGGGGATATGACAGGGGTTATTTATAAAAGCTGAAAGAAGGCAGTTTAGATATGTCTGATTATCAGAGACAAAGGTACGAGAGAGAACATGGCTGCAATATACAAAGATGTT
The DNA here is from genome assembly GCF_965140285.1 of Lepidochelys kempii. Classification (NCBI taxonomy): domain Eukaryota; kingdom Metazoa; phylum Chordata; order Testudines; family Cheloniidae; genus Lepidochelys; species Lepidochelys kempii. The sequence continues at coordinate 30,633,848 of NC_136387.1, forward strand.
CAAAATTGAATTCTGCAGGTAAATCAGCACATGTCTTTCATCCTCTGTGCTGCTGATCAACAAATCTTTTCGGAGTAGCTGCTGCGATGGTTGTTCCCCAAGTTATTCTATTTTTTGGAGTTGTTCAAATATAGCATACCTTCTTTTCTGCTTCTACAAGTTGTTGGGATGTGTTTGAAAAAACATATTAGATTATCTTAAAATGCTAAAACATGACAACATATTTATCAATGGTAGAGAAAAATCAGTCCCCTATGAAAATCAGCCTGAGGGTGCTTTGACATGTTAGATGAGATCAAGGCTTCAAACAATCTTGAACAATCCAGAACTTGAGTTGGAAACTCCTAGCTTGCAAACAAACATTGCAGCGTTTTTGTTCCTTTTTCTTGACTGAGATGCGGTATACCATCTTCTCAAAAATTAATGTGAGCAAAAAAAAAAAATTGCCAAGTCTGGATCCTGAGGTTCAAAGAACTTGTGGTTTACTTGGTGGCTTTGGAGGTGCTTTGTCCAAATTAGTCTTCTGGTACATACCATGTAAGGAAGCTATTGCTTCCCAGTGTGAAATTTTAGGAATATCCATGCAATTCAAAGAGAAATTATTTTGAAGGATGAAAGTAATGCCAGACAAACTTTCAAAGGACAAAAGGTTATCAGATCCCAATAAAGTTTTTGGATGAGAGGTTTCCAATCCTGCCTTAAACACATTAACACAGTCAGATAGGATTTATAAGCATGATGGAGTTGGAGAAAGGTTTGCTTTTTTTTCCCCCCATGGGCAAGAAACTGAAAAGTTTCAGCAAGAAAAACCTATGGTGGCACAGGTGAAACTTAGCAAGTAGCTACCGAGAAGATTTAAACTCAGTTTTGAAAAGGAGATCAAGGTTTTTGCCAAGTGTTGTGAGCAAATATTTAAAGATGACTTGTGAACAAAGGCTCCCATTGATTTCCTTATCTACATTCACAAAAGGTCGTTGGATGCGAGTTCCCCTAACGCAGAAATAGCACTGCCTATTTTTTGCTGTCTTTCCATAACTGTGGCTGCTAATAAAAGGAGTTTCAGAAAACTAAAATTAAATCAAGACCCCTCTAAGAATGTCCATGGTACAGGAAAAGATAAGTGACCTGCCAGTAATTTCTATAAAGGACTCAAAAGCAGGGAAGATAGATTAGGATGAGCTAAGTAAGGAGATTGCTTCAGGGAGGGTTAGGAAGATCCCTGTGTAAGAAATACTTAGTGGTGATTGCAGGTGTTCCTCCCTCAGTAGGAGGGCATCGTTTTGAGTCTTTGAACTGGGCCAGGAACTCTCTTGTCATGGCACTGAAAACAGTTCCATTACTTCCTGCCAGGTTGTGGAAACTCCATGAACAACAAGAATGGAGCTTCACAAGCTCTGCCTGAATTTAGGGGAACACCTAAGCAAAGGCACCAACTGATTGACTTAGAATGATCTGGTTATGCCGTCCTGCTTGAGTGCAAGGGTCTGGACTAGATGACCTATTGAGGTCCCTTCCAGTCTGACACTTCTGTGATTCTATAAAACATTACAATTAATGTCAAAAGCAGCTGCATGTATATTCATATGGATTACATACAAATTCAAAGTGAACAGTATATAGGGTAAATAATTTTATTTCCCCTGCTTGAGGATTGGAATGAAATTTCCCCTATTCTACCATTCGTACCATTAAAGGAATTCTTTGCTTTTATAACAGGATTGTTTCTATCCTGAACTACATGAACCCTGCACTTGTATATTGTAGGGCAATCAAATCCAGGCTTTAAATTTCTTAAGCATTTAACTACATTGAGATTCAATGAGTTAATGCTGAGAAATGTGACTTAAGTCTTTGCATGTAAATCCACACAATCAGTAATGCATAGGCTCTGTCAGGGCCAATTTGATCCTACCATGACCCTGCAGTGTGTGCTGCCACCATGTCATAGAGGCAAGGTCTCTGCCCCAAGGAAAGTACAGTTGAAAGGATACTTAAAGTTCTGTGACATACTTGGCCTCTGTGCTGTGAGCATGCCCTAAGGCCCAAGATGCACTGTGCCCTGAAACCACACTGCACTCTGCATGGTTGGAGTTCTGTTATCAACTCTGATGACTTGAAGCAGTGAGAGTTAGGTGGCTTTCTGAAAGCAACAGCTGCTGCATTCAAGAGATTGCCTGAGAATTTCATTTTTCAGCTCTTCGTGGTTTGGGTAAAAAGCTTTACAATTTGAAACAAGTGCAGCCTAAAACTGAAGCCAGCAGGCAAGTGAGGAGAACCTAGTTTATTTAAAAATCCCAAGATCTTCAAGCTGATCTTATATGTGGATGCTTAGGGTTTGCATTACTAGTGTGACCGTACGTAACAATTACTATCTGGTGTGATAGTGGCTTTTATGATGTGGAGACCTTTCTAGTATAAACAACACTGAGGCTATCAATCCTATTCATCTGTTGGAGAAAAGTCCATTGCTGTTGTTGCTTTTAACTTCATTCTTTCTCTCTCTCACACACACACACCCCGCCCCTCCGTTCTCACCATATATAGCTCCATTTGATACTGGTGTAGCACTGCAGTCTTTGAGATTGTGCTAAGCAACTGCAGCTCCATGCTTTTTCTTCTACAGAACTTCCCCTCTCAGGCAGTACAGTACAAGTGTCAACTCTCTTAAAGAAGTATTGCTAATGGCTTAGTTAAAAGAATAGCGGTTGAACAATGTTAAACACTGAAGGGGGAAAGAGTAGATTTTTCTCAATGTCTTCCTTTTTCTCTATGGAAAACTTTAATGTCACTAAAAAGTGATTATGTAGTCTTTAAGGTGCCACCAGACTCCTTGTTGCTTTTGTGGATACAGACTAACATGACTACCCCCGATACATAACATCTGGCCTGGCACACAAGTAGTATTTCTTTAAATTTGTCTTTAGTATGGCTCTTATGAAAAGTCTGGTAATATTCAAGATTAAACTAAATGCACTTGCATCTGACCTTTGATCATCAAATGAAATTCCACAGCCTGTCCAGATTTTTCAGGTTGTTTTTTTTTAGAAAAATATACTTATAGATAGCTCCCCAGAAAGTAAATATATTCAAAGTCTGGGTTTGTCTTGTCCCACCATTGCAAAAGCTGTTTATATACCATTGATTTAAAGTTCATTTGACCTTGTTAGAGTTTCCTCCTTCATCAGTACACTAAATATTTTTTTTGCAAATGATATACCCTGTTGTCCCTGAAGGCAAATATGTCTGTCTGCATTATTTGTAAGGCTCTTTAGCCTGAAAGCCAGTCTGTTTCAAAATATGAAGGTGATATCAGTGAGGACTTGAAGCTCTGCCTGTGTACTCTTTTTGCACACAGGCTGTACAAAGGGAACAAGTCACCTGCTGAGGAATCCCTAAGCTGGTGTCTACCATGCTCCATGCAGTTTTGGTTAAGCATGCTCTATAACTAGGTTTGGCAGAATTAAAAAAAATGTTTTTGGTAACTTCAATGGATAATTTCAATGTTTAAGTATTTTTATTAATTTAAATGTTCACAATTGCAGGAAATTATGGCAGGGTCAGACAAGAGTGTGTGGGGGTGGGGGTGGGGCGGGATGAGGCAATAATTATTTAATGACAGTAGGTTGTAAAACACAAAAAGAGTTACAAAGCTTTATAACTGTGAAAACCCAGGTTGTCAACATCACACAACAAAATATATAAAGTAAATATCCTTAGGTCAAAGTCTAGTGATTTTTCCAAGCTGACTTTTTCTTTCTTTGCTTATCTGTAAGTTCTAGTTATTGATGTAAATATTTTTGGTCAGTGTGCGAATAGAGAAATCAGTGTTTACTCACATTTACTGATTAAAAAAGTCTAATTCTTCCAAGCCTATGCACAACAAATTCCCTTAGTAATTCAGGGATTCGGGTAAGGCATTATTTTAAAATGAAGGCGTGTATATGTACAGTTATGCCTGAACCAAAGCCATGCATGTGAACAACCCTAGTTTGATAAATCTGGGTTTTACATACAAAACCAAGTTTTCTAGTGGACGCTTAGCTGTATTAAGTTGAGTTTAACATATAAAGACTGGTTTTGCCTTGTGTACCTCAGGCCCCTTTTTACTACTATAAGTTCACAAACTCAGACTGAATTGAAGCTGTACTACTAGTCTGTAGGGTGGATGGAGGAAAAGAAAAGTGGTTTATTTTGTCAATCCATCAGCGCTGCAGCCAGTGATGGTCTAGTACTTATGGGCTTTCATGGGAGTCCTGGGCAATCCTCAAAGTTTCACAGGAGGTAAAGTAAAGCCTCAAGGGTAAGGGATCTAAAAAGCAAGCAGCAATCCTGGGGCTGGAAGAGGGAATGTGGGCAAATTCAGTGTTTTGGAGCACAAGGAAAGCAAACTGTGCAAGGCATAAAGCTGTACAACAATCACCTCATTATTCCAGCTTCATATCTTGTTTTAGTTTAGGGCTTAATTATTGGCCCGCTTTATACTTGAGAGCCATTCTTAAATTACTAGGAAGTGCTTTCAAGTGTCCAGGGAGCCTGGTGTTTGTTTAAATTTACAGTCTTAATGTTTGGTTGAAAACATACAACATTGCCAGTTACCAACATCTTTCTGTTGGTTTCCAAAATGTTTTTCTTCCAAGTTGTGTTTATCTCTAATTTGAGACATCAAGGGAGAGCTTAGTTTTGGCTTCCATTCTTGCCAAAGCAAATGGTTATGTGTAAAAGTTCTTTTCATCAGTGCTTCAGCATATTAACAGTTCACTGTAATGTGTATAACTCTGTATCAGGGTTACAAAAACTTATGCGGAAAAAGGAATTGAATACATATGTTGAAGTGATAGAGACTGGAGGAAAACACTTTCTTTAAAGAAACTAATTCTTAGCAAAGTTTGAAATAAGGGGATATCACAAGATGTAGGGACATGGATGAAATAAAGAAAATTGGGTTTTACTGTGCTCTTAAAGCAAGACTAACTTATTTCAGAAAAGTTTCCGCCCAAACAATTCTGCAAATTTATTAGTTTGACTTTTGTAGAGTAAACTAACCTGTTCATTAGTGTAAATTCTAATAACTCAAATACACCTCAGAAGTTACATGAAAGAGATTCAGGAAGTCCTATGTTCATAGTTATAAATATGGCTGTCTCTTCTTCTATAATTTAAGATAAACATTAGTCAAAGTTAAATCCTTGTGCACAATGCTTAGTTAGTTAAAGATGGTTTACATGAGCTACTTTTAATCCAACATTTGTTGAAGCCCCTTTAAACTATCCTGGAGGAGATTATGTTACCTCTTCTGTCATACCACAAATATAGTTCCCTGCATTCCAGATTGAAATCTGTTGGCAAATGAAGGCCTAAAGCCTAAGCATTTATCATGAGTATGCTAAAGAACTCCCATAAAGCTCTGGAAAAAGTAATGCTAAAAGATGATATACAATTATTAGCCAATAAAAGCTGAACTGTTAAGTGGAAATTTGTTTAATCACATAACCTTTTTATGACCTATCTTTACAACCTGCTTAAAGTTGTAATGGAAACCACAAGAAAAGAATAAGTGGATAAAAACATTATAAAAAGGAAAAAACAAGCCATGAAAAGGCAAACATAATGGAATATGACATTTAGTTGGTTAAAAACTTGTTTTGAACCCATGTTAAAGTAGGTCAAAGCTGTAGTGACCTTTCGTGTGCTGGACATTTGGAGTCTATGAGGGCATGATGAAAATCTAACTGTCTAGACAACTGGCTGCAAGGTAGATATGTAATTGTGAGTGGACTAACTGCAAAAATTTTTATATGGGATAACGTGGGGGAAGGCATCTATATAAATCCTTAGAGTTGTAGTGTAACTTGGACTATTGTAGGCATGCCGGCCTAGTACCCCAGATTTGGTCGGTTAGCCTTTTCTGTTTATGCTGTTTGATTTCAGATGTCTAGTCTGATTAATAAACCAAACTCCAGCTTGACCAGATGTCTTAATGGGTTTTTGCTTATTTATTGATTTATTTACAAATCTAACATGGCATACAGGCAATTGATTTTGTTAGTCCATGTCAACATGTTGTTGGGGTTGATTTGACACAATTTGTTCTTGAAAAATCCATGCTGAGTGTTATTTATCACCTTATTATCTTCTAGGTGTTTGCAAATTGATTACTTATTTGCTCCATCATCTTTCCAGGTACAGAAGTTAAGCTGATTGGCCTCTAATTCCCTGGGTTGGCCTTATTTCCCTTTTTTTTATAGATGGGCACTATATTTGCCCTTTTCCAGTCTTCTGGAATGTCTCCCGTTCTCCATGACTCTTCAAAGATAATTGCTAATGGCTCAGATATCTCCTCAGTCAGATCCTTGAGTATTTTAGGATGCATTTCATCAGGCCCTGGTGATTTGAAGACATCTAACTTGTCTAAGTAATTTTTGACTTGTCCTTTCCCTATTTTAGACTCTGATCCTACCTCATTTTCACTGGCATTCACTATGTTAGAATGTCCAATCGCCACCAACCTTCTTGGTGAAAACCGAAACAAATAAATCATTAAGCACCTCTGCCATTTCCACATTTTCTGTTATTGTCTTCCCCAACCCCTCATTGAGTAATAGGCCTACTCTGTCCTTGGTCTTCCTCTTGCTTCTATTGTATTTGTAGAATGTTTTCTTGTTTCCTTTTATGTCCTTAGCTAGTTTGATCTCGTTTTGTGCCTTGGCTTTTCTAATTTTGTCCCTACATACTTGTGTTATTGTTTATATTCATCCTTTGTAATTTGACCGAGGCTTCACTTTTTGTAGGACTCTTTTCTGAGTTTTAGATAATTGAAGATCTCCTGGTTAAGCCAGGGTGGTCTCTTGCCATACTTCCTATCTTTCCTACGCAGTGGGATAGTTTGCTCTTGTGCCCTTAATAATGTCTCTTTGAAAAACTGCCAATTGTCTTCAATGGTTTTTCCCCTTAGACTTGATTCCCATGGGATTTTATCTACCAGCTTCCTGAGTTTGCTAAAGTCTGCCTTCTTGAAAGCCATTGTCTTTATTGTGCTGTTCTCCCTCCTACCATTCCTTAAAATCATGAACTCTACCATTTCATGATCACTTTCACCAAGTTGCCTTCTGCTTTCAAATTCCCAATCCGTTCCTCACTATTTGTCAAAATCAAATCTAGAACAACCTCCCCGCTAGTAGATATCTCCACCTTCTGAAATAAAAAATTGTCTCCAATACATTCCAAGAACTTGTTGGATAATCTGTGCCCTGCTGTGTTATTTTCCTAACAGATGTCTGGGTAGTTGAAGTCCCCCATCACCATCACCATTGTATGAATGCATCATTCCTGTATCTGAAGCTAGAAATATGAAGTATTACTCTGAAGTCCTATTGTAATTATGCAAAGTGGGGGCCATTAATGGTGGTTTAGAATCTTGATGGCTCCCATTGACCAGGACAACTGGTTGTAAATGGCTCTGTTTATTTGTAAGCCTTCCTGTGTTCCTGTGAGTCAGGCTGGGAAGAATGGAGGCTTAGTGCTGGAGATCAGTGACTTGCTGAGCAGTTTTTGGTTAAAGTCTACAGCTTTGGGGGCATGGACCAGATCTGGGTCTGTGTTGTAGCAGACTAGCATGTCTGGCTCAACAAGGCAGGGTTCTGGAGTCCCAAGCTGGGAGTGGAAAATGGGCTCAGAGGTAATTCCAGCAAGTCAGGTGACAGTCTCAAGGGGGTCTCTGTGACTGAACCTGTCACAAGAGAGTATCCCCAAGATCAATACTTAGAGCACTCTCCTGAGAGGTAGGATACTCCTGTTCAAATCCTCTCTTCATCAAAAAGAGGGGGGAATTGAACCTGGGTCCCCCATACTGGAAACAAGTGCTCTTGCCACTGGGATAAAAGCTATGAGGTAGGCACCAACTCTTCCTCCCACCACCAACATTTTTTTTGGAGCAAGGCAGATGCCTTACTCATTTCTTGCAAGAAATGCCTTGGGCACCTAAAGCTGATGACTCCAGAAGAGGGGTTCCCACTCATGGATTGCTAGCAGAGACACACTTCCCTGCAGCCTGGACTTAGGCAACTATCTCCATGAGAGGAACAGGATTTAAGACAACCCTCCTGTCAGAATCTTCCATTGGCTAGCTTGGGCTCATCTTTGCCTACTGTGCTGCCTTTTGTGGATCCTATTCCAAGACACCTCTGTCCACATTCACTGCACACCTAACTCAATTTGTGGCTTGCAGTGTTGTTCTCCTGTGATTTTTAGGTGCCTTAAAGTTAGGTGCCATAATGCTCAGCATTGCATAATGCTCAGCTATTAGGCCCTTTGTGTATCTGGGCCTAATAGCCTAACTTACTTTTACTTTGTAATGTGGTCCCATCACTAGCATCTGAACTGCTAGTCTTGTCACCTGATAGTTAGCTAAACCAGGAACAGGTGAGGCTGAACCAAACTCTTCTAGGGTAAGTCTTTTAACATGTGCACTAGGTCATGGTGGGACTTCAGGAGTAGGGCTCTGTTACAGGTAGCTTCTCAGTGGTGTCTCACTCTTTGCTGCCCTTAGTAAGCACCACAACAAGCCAGCCAGCCAAATACTTATCCACACGTGATTTAAAAGAAAAAAATACACACACACCAACCACAAAACAAGTCTTAGCAATTCACACTATGCATGGAGCAACCAAAAGTTAAGCTTTGCAGTAAGCTCTGAAGTTGTGAATTCACCCTCTAGTAGCCTAACAAGCTAGTTCCACAGCCAAAAACCCCTTCAATGAAACAACCATCTCGGGTGTTTAAAGGTAGGTGCTGTCTGCTGGAGTGACTTGGCTGATCACAAACATAAGGAGAATGCCCCAGAATAGGGGAGGGACCAAATGCTATTCCCACCCTGTTGTATATCTTGAGTAACTCAAGTAGTTTCAGTTTATACAACCCAGAATATCTGTAACCTTCTAGCTTGACACTGATCTCACAGCTTTTTAACCCTAGTGCAATGCCACTGACTTCACTTGAGTTGCTCATGACAAGCAGTGTAAGAGTAAAACTAGACCCTTCTCTGCCTATGCATCCTTTCTACTTGACACCAAGTGAACCACACCTGTTAATAGCCCTTAGATTCAATTAGCAGAGTATTAGTGGGGGTCATGTGATCTTTGGCCCTGAACTCAAGGTCTCATGGGAAATATAGTTTTTAACTAAGTTAAATGCCATTGGTGGCATTCTTGTTTATAGAAGTGATTTTACCAAGGAAATTCTTGTGCTATGAAAAGTCACCTGGCCTGTTTGCAATATGTAGGTTACTGGGATGGGGGAGTAATTGAATGGAGGAAAGGAATTAATAGATGGGTCATTAAGTTTTTGCAAAGGAATAACAGGTTATAAAGAATTTACTTTTAAAAACTGGGGTGGAGGAGGGGATGGGTAGACAAAACTACTAAATTAATGACTCCCACTCAATTTAATGTTGCTGACAGTCTGCACAGAAAAAAAGGAAAATGGTTACAAACCAGGTGGATGGAAGCAGGGAGATCTCAACAGTATGATTCACGCAGGAGAATGCAGCACCTTTGAGTTTCCATGCTTAGCTTCCACAAGCTTTGGTGCCACTCTATTAGCCCTATTGTTCGGACAAAACATTATTCCCTCCCCCTTCCCCCCGCCCGGACCCCCCCACCCCCGATTGGCAAGGGGCTTTGCAAGGGTTTGTCATAATTGTGAATGATGGCCAAGAAGAGATTATCACGCCAACAATAATTCATTGCAGTTTGTAAGCTAATCAGTGCAAAATCAGGGCTCTGTATGTGAGTTGGTATTCATACAAAACTAAAATGATGGAAGTTATGAACAGTAATTGCCTGTCAAGCCATACTGCTGTTTTACTTCAGACTGAACTGATCATTTGTGACACCCATTTAAGCATATTCTTTCCCATTTTCTCATGTTTGAAAACTGTCTGTTTCTGTTACAATGAAGCTCCAACTACTGGCTCCATTACCAAAATCACTAGGTTGTAAGAAGCTTAAAAAAAAAGTCTTAAAATTAAGTTTCCAGGACTTCACCAAGTCCTATTAAACCCTTTGTTACAGAAGTAATGAAATAATCTACAATATTATTGAAATGTATGTGTGGGTATTAATAGAACATCATTAGACTTCTTTTATTAAGTCATACATTTATATAGTTGGTTAATTACAGAAAGATCCACCAGCTCTGGATCAAGAAGTCCTGTGGTAGTAGAGCAGGGGTAGGCAAACTTTTTGGCCCGAGGGCCACATCGGGGTTGCGCAACTGTATGGAGGGCCAGGTAGGGAAGGCTGTGCCTCCCCAAACAGCCTGGCCCCTGCCCTCTATCCGCCCCCTCCCACTTCCCATCCCTGAGTGTCCCCCTCAAAACCCCCTACTCCTTGTCCACTGACTGCCCCCTCCTGGGACCCCCCGTCCCAAATCCCTCCCCCAGAACCCCATCCCCTATCCAACCTCCCCTGCTCCCTGTCCCCTGACTGCCCCAACCCCTATCCATCCCCCCTGCCAGGCCCGCTCGGGACTCCCACGCTTTATCCAACCCCCTCCCCCTGTTCCCTGATCCCTGACAGCCCCAGAACATCCGCCCCATCCAGCTGCTTCCTGTCCCCTGACTGCCCCCGGGACCCCCACCGCTGCGCTTGCACTGCTGCCGCCCCCTTACCATGCTGCTCAGAGCGGCAGGAGCTCGCAGCCCTGCTGCCTGCACAGCGGCGTAGCTGCAGGGGAGGGGGGACAACGGGGGAGGGGCTGGGGGCTAGCCTCCCAGGCCAGGAGCTCAAGGGCTGGGCAGGATGGTCCCACGGGCCATAGTTTGCCCACCTCTGTAGTAGAGGCTATTGTAAGACAAAATTTCTAACAGTATATATCATAAAAATGATTTTAGACCCTTGAATGGGAAGTCTTCAGCTTGTGTAAAACAGTAAAGGTTCCACTGGAGTCAAGGGAGGCGAATTTGAAGCAGCCTCTTACGTATCTCAGAGTTTGGCCCTTAAAACAACATTATAAAATCCACTGCCTTGACTTGTATAGCTCTTGGAGTAAAGCTCTCTGTCAGAAGTAATAGTATCTCATTCATCATAATAAGGTTTTTAAATGTAATAATGTCAGTTGAATGTAACTGTTCAACCAACCTGGTGTATTAACATTGGGAAGGGGAAAATAACTTCCACGAGAAATAAAGAAAAAGACAAGTCACATGCTCTTTGGTTATGAAATATTTTTTCAGGTGCCAATGTGATAAACAAGTACCATGTCGCCTCCTTATGAAGTCAGTTCATTGGCTTTGTCCACAAGCATTCAAAGCAGCCTCAAGCACTGTTCTGATTTGCCCCTTGCTGCTCAAGGCTGCTACTGGACTTGCAGCAGAGCTGGGGAACAGCTGGAGCCAGGGCTGCGATAGCAACATTCTAATACATGGGACTTGGTTTGAAGAGGGTGTGCAGAGCAACTTGAGCTCCCAGGACAACACTGTGGCCAAAAGGGCTAATGCACCTTTGAATAATAAGCAGAGGAATCGCAAGTAGTACAGAAAGGTTATGTTACCTCTATTTGACACTAGTGTGACTGCTGCTGGAATACTGTGTCCAGTCCTGGTGTCCACAATTCACAGGAGGATGTTGTCTGGAGAGGTTTCAGAAGTGAGCCATGAGAATTAAAGGATTAGAAAACATGCCCTATAGTTAAGGCTGTGTTTTAGTCACAGGTACTTTTAGTAAAAGTCACAGACAGGTCATGGGCAGTAAACAAAAATTAATGGTCCATGACCTGTCCATGACTTTTACTATATACCCCTAAAACTTGGGCCAGGGGGCCTGCAGGTGCTGGCCGGGGGTGGCCGGGGACCCTCGCTGGTGGGGGGGGATGGGCGGTGGCACATGGCCCAGGACCCCCACTGGTGCTGGGGAAGAAGGGGTTGGCGGGGCTGGCAGGCTCCCTACCAGCTCCGACTGGCATGTCCCTGAAACTCCTAGTGGGAGGGGCGGGCCAGGGGGGCACTGCATGCTGCTCCTGCTACAAGTGCTGTTTCTGCAGCTCCCATTAGCCAGGAACTGCAGCCAATGGGAGCTGCGGGGGTGGCGCTTGTGGGTAAGGGCAGCGCATGGAGCCCCCTGGCCCCTCCACCTAGGAGCTGCAGGGACATGCCGGTGGGAGCCTGGGAGCTCCCCTCACCAGGTAAGTGCTACCCCATGCCCCAGCCCTGAGCTCCCTCTCACACCCAAACTGCTGCTGCTGCCACAGGGGCTGTCCAGCTCAGGTCACGGAGGTCATGGAAAGTCATGGGATCCATGACTTCCGTGACCTCCATGACAGACACACAGCCTTACTTACGGTTATAGATTCAAGGAGCTCAATCTATTTAGCTGAACAAAGAAGGTTAGGGGGTGACAAGATTACCTTTTATGGGGAATAAATATTTATTATTTATCAGCCTACTGGGTTAGACCAATGGTCCATCTAGGCCAGTATCCTGTGTGTGTTAACAGTGGCTGATTCCAGATGCTTCTGAAGGAGTGAACAGGGCAATCATTGAATGAGTCATCCTCTGTCATCCAGTCTGAGCATCTGGCAGTCAGAGGCTTAGAGGCAGCCATAGCATGGTGTTGCAACCCTGATTATCTTGGCCAATAGCCACGGATGAACCGATCCTCCATGAACTTATTTAATTCTTTGTTGAAGCCCATTGTAGTTTTGGTGTTCACAACATCCCCTGGGAATGAGTTACAAGTTGACTGTGTGTAAGTGGGCTCTTCAATCAAGCAGAGAAAGGTATAGCGTGATCCAATTGCTGGAAGCTGAAGCTAATCACATTCATACTGGAAATAAAGGCAAAAATTTTAAGTAAGTAATTTTCCATTGGAACAGCTTACCAACGGTTCTGGTGGATTCTCCACTACTGAAAGTTTTGTGAAAAATATTTTTATTAATTTTCATAAAGAAACAAATACCGAAAGGTAAATGACTTACAAATTGTATGTGTCACCAGATATCACACATTTGACAGACTGGCCAATAAAATTATGCAGTTATGCAACTTCACAACTTGTCAAAGCTGCAAGACCAGACAATACAAAATATGTCTGTGTAAGATCGTCAAAACATAACATATTAGGGTGAGGGTAGCAATAATAGTAAAGACATACACAAATAGGCAATCAAGGGAAGAGAGGAACAGGTAGCAAGAGAAGAGGAAAAGAGGAGAGGTCAGCAGAATGAAGTCTTGCATTATTGGGCTCTCTCAGCATTCTTTATCCAAGTGTGTCACTAGACAGGGTCCACATTTTTTTAAATAAAATATTCCCTTTTGCTGATAACTCTGGTTAGAATATTACAGACAATTTTTAAATCAAAGATTGGATGTTCTTCTAAAGGATATTGTCTAGGAATTATTTTGGGGAAGTTATATGGTCTGTATTATACAGAAGGTCAGACTCGATGGTCAAAATGGTCCCTTCAGACCTTGGAATCTATGACTCTTAACTATATAGGCAAGCTTAAGCTCCCAAACTTTAATATAGAGGAAGGCAATGACCTGTTAGTAATGCTGATGATTATGTTCCTGACTTGCACTGAAGTTGAATTTTATGTAAAAGGATGAGAGTGGTGTTAACAAAGGCTTGGCAGTAGGGATGATGGCTTACCCATGAGAGGAGTGACTAGTTACATACCTTCTAAGTAAGATGGATATGAATATTGAAGCAAAGCTGGCATTAAAATTCATGCTGAGTTTTCAATGACTGGAAGTGGCAGCTCCCATGAAATCACTAATGTACCCACTTGATCATCTGCTGTTTGAAGTTTGAGCTACCCAAGAGCAGCCCTTGACCCATGTCCCTCCCTCCGGGACACACAATCCAGGACAATGGAAGGTCCGGGTCGCCGCACAGCGGTCTTTCCCCCCAAAATCCTCCCAAACCCTACACCCCCTTTCCTGGGGAAGGCTTGATAAAAATCCTTACCAATTTACATCGGTGAACACAGACCCAAACCCTTGGATCTTAAGAACAATGAAAAAGCAATCAGGTTCTTAAAAGAAGAATTTTAATTGAAGAAAAATCACCTCTGTAAAATCTGGATGGTAAATACCTTACAGGGTAATCAGATTCAAAACAGAGAATCCCTCTAGGCAAAACCTTAAGTTACAAAAAGACACAAAAACAGGAATCTACATTCCATTCAGCACAGATTATTTTCTCAGCCATTTAAACAAAACAGAATTTAATGCATATCTAGCTAGATTACTTGCTAAGTTCTAAGGCTCCATTCCTTTTCTGTTCCTGGCAAAAGCCTCACACAGACAGAGAGAACCTTTGTTTCTCCCTCCTCCAGCTTTGAAAGTATCTTGTCTCCTCACTGGTCATTTTGGTTAGGTGCCAGCGAGGTTATCCTAGCTTCTTAATCTTTTACAGGTGAAAGGGTTTTTCCTCTGGCCAGGAGGGATTTTAAAGGTGTTTACCCTTCCCTTTATATTTATGACAACTGGTGATAGCAACATCCTAATAATGTAATATATGCAGCTACTACATCAGGAATAATCACTGTCACATTCTGAGAAGCAGTGTTCTTAATGGCTCTTCATCTAGCAGTAAATATTTTTCAAATTAAAGTCAAGAAACAATAGAGTGTAGCTATTGTCCTACGTTCAAGAGCCTTGTACTGGTTCTGCATGATCCATATGAAATAAGAACTTTAATCTTTCTTTCAATCTATAGTCAGCAATGACTGGGCCCACATGGATTAACTTCTCTAATGACACTACCCAGCTCATATCTATCACTGTTAACTAAATATGCTTCTTAGACTCCATTCAAATCAGCTGACTACCACAAACTCAAAATTTCTTATCCCCTATGACTTTTCCCCAAGCAGTACTTGTTTCAAAGCTGAACAATAAAAACACTAGTTATTTGTAGAGGGAAGGTGCTGAGAATAACCTCCTGGGTATTTCCTCTTATGCTTAGACGAATCCTTCACAGTGTAAGGATAAGCTTCACCATTAACTTAAAGATTGTTTTTTCAGAAAGTTTTAAAATTGCAAGGTCTTATTAAAGAAGTCACTTCATGATATGAACTAATAATTCAATGCACATCTTGAGTTGCTGAAAACATCCACCTGCTCAAAATAAGACATTTAAGACTTAAAGTTGTCCCTAGAGCTCTTGATAAAGCTGTGGCATCAGAGGAAACATACCAAAATATTTATACTGCTTGCTTGAGTTCTATCTTAGAAAACTAGTGATAAATAGTCAAAGTAAAAACAAAGCAATTATGAAGTATAAATGCGAGGAACAAACCTTTTTCTGATGAGAACCAAGGAGATGAATTTTTAAGGAAAAGATCTCGTAGGGGCACTCTACATGTAAGGAAGATGCAAGGTTTTGTCCGAATGGATCAAGAATATTAAAAAAAACAGATTTACCTGGTTAATTAAGTCCTTGCATCTGCTTCCTCTCAGATATCTTATTGGTTCCCAGGCAGAAGATCCTGCTGGCTTAACCTTCCCTACTGAGTAAGGGTTTGGCAGGTAACCCAGTGACATCAGCAGAATTGTCACACAAACTATAATGCCTTAAAAGGGACAGGAAAATATTGAGATAGTTAAAGGGAATAATGTGCAAATATGGGCCATACTAAAGTAAGAGACAAAATAAAAACATAGGGCAAAATTCTGTATGGCCCTTATTTGCACAATAGGAGATAATGGCAAAGGAGACTTCCCCCCCATGCATGGACTCTATAAGGGACTGGCACAATTGCAGTCTTGGGCCCATATCCTCAAAAAGAAAAATCAATGGGAGTTAGACACATAAATACCTTTGAGGATCTGGCTCTTGGTGTTTAGTGTGCCATGGTATAGAGAACAACTCTGCTGGTCGGGCTGGATGGTCATCCTTTCTGCAGGGTCCAAACTATTGTGAAGTTCATCTGTTCTCAAGATTGTCTGACTCCTAGATTAAGTTCATCAGCTGGCACTCAGGTAAAGCCAAATTTCAACATGGAGCCTGTGAAAGCCTCAAAGCTGGGTCCATAGTAGTTGGTAATTGTCTTTGACATAGCTCAAATCCTTCTATAAAAGTTAAGCATAGGGTGAGTCTAAGGAAAAGGGCAAAGCAGGAGGTCCACACGTTACGGGACTATGGTGGTAGGCAGTGATCATATTAAGACTTTTAAATTTAATTGCAGAAGGCTGTTTTAGTGAAAGGCAAAAGATACAACTGGTCCACTTGACTGTCAAAACATCTGGCCATCAGTTTGTTTTTTTTCTGTGAAAGCCAGAGTAGCGACAGAAAAAAAAGCTTCTGCCTTGTCCACATTTTAACGAGAGCAGTGTAGTTACAGAAGCAAGAATATTGCTTTTTACCAGGTCTGAGCCCTGAAACAAAGTTCATACAACTATCAAAACACTCCTCTCCAGATTGGCCTTTC
The DNA here is from genome assembly GCF_965140285.1 of Lepidochelys kempii. NCBI lineage: Eukaryota > Metazoa > Chordata > Testudines > Cheloniidae > Lepidochelys > Lepidochelys kempii. Next base: position 30,650,276 of record NC_136387.1, read on the forward strand.
CTTACTATATGAGAGTTCTTGTAATCACATGGGAGCTTATCACATTAAACACATCAGTAAGAGAGGATAATCTCTGGAAACAAAAAGTACATGTGCCAGAAATGTTAACTTTTTCCTTTCAACAACTATGGGTGGTCTTCCAAAGAGACTGGTGTTAGCTGGCAAATAAAAATGTGTTCCATTTAAGAGTGTAAGCTCTGCCTTGATCAGCCAGGAGGACTATTTTCTCTCTAGTTTTCCAGAAGTTCTCTTTACCTCAGTCATTAGGGTGGAGGGAGGAGAGAAATCAGACATGAAAATGAAAGTAAAAATCGTTTAGCTTTGTCTGCTAAAGCACCAGCTAAAGGGTAATGTAAGGGTTATCTGCTGTCACAGCAACATCTCAATGAATTCGAGTGGAGTCTGAAATTAAGGCCAGCTTTCTTTTCTCAAATACAACTGGAATTGCTGTGGGACACTATCGCTAACATAAAAAAACTCTCATGAGTTAGAGGCTGGTAAACCTTGGATTTTTGTTTTCTGTCTGCCTGGAAATGATTTTCTACTCTAATTCCCTTGTCTAGGAGCACACATAGTGCGAAGGAGCAAACTGTAACAAAAACCAGATGACATAAGTATTTTGATTTTGAGTTTAGGATATTGCAGATGAGCTGACCAGTTAATATAGGTTAACTACATGTCCCTAGTCCTTCAGCAACTAAACTGTACAATACTGACTATTTTTTTCAGTTGCTATAAAGTGCTAGTAGAGATCATTGTTTGTCAAAGGGCAGATTATGACTTTATAGTTAGATGACTAATGTGTTTCAATTATTGGCAGACATTCAGAAAACTGAAGGAAGTTGATAAGCATTCAGTGGACTTCTCCTTCCAGATGGCTCTATGACTTAGAGTTTGTCCTAGAAATTGTAGTGTTTATGTAATTAATGACCTCTTTAAACTTCCCTTATTTTTAATAGCTTAAAAATACACCTCATTGCATGACTTTTATGTCTGAGGATCTGGTCCCTCATATGCAATCTATCACCACCACCACAAGATACCTATTCCAGGTCACCAGGAGCACATTAGAAACACAATGCAAGGAAAAGTCAAGGACAGAGATAACTATGCATCTTGACAGGATCAAACATTGTTAATGACTGCAGCACAGATAAACCTATAGCAAAGTGAGACTCTTCTGGCTGGGAAAAACCAGAAGATCAAATTGCTACTGATGGTTGAGCTTCAGAGGAGTAGCAAGACCTAAGATGCCTATAACACTATGTTAGATATATGTGCATGCTGCTCCACGTGAGAGGATGCATTGCTGGTTCCAGGCAACATTTAACTGTTCCTTTTACCCATTGTAATTTTTACAAACTTAACATTTAGGGGAATATCCCAGTGCCAATGACAAGTGGGACTTGCACCAGATTTTCACTAGAAAAGGTCTGCCAATACAACTAGAATAGGAAATCATTCTACTGTCGGAACAGTTATACCAGCATAACTGCATTTTCTGGTAAATTCATACTAGTTTTCCAAGCAAAATAAGTTAGAGGCAAAAGAACTTGTATAGTGATGTAACTGTACATATACTAGTGCTTTTGCTGGTATAGAAATGTTGTAAATAACCCCAATAAATAAATTGCATGCCTAACTGACATTAGTATACTGGCAAGGGTTTTTAGTGTAGATCTGGCTTAAAGAATACATGGGCTGTGTGGGGTTACTCAACTGCCACCAGATGAGAGGTACCATACCACTTCAGAACAAAAACACCCCGCTATTTAACTCTGCTTCAGATTAATTGTTTAGGAATTTAAAATCAATTTGGATCACAGACATCATCAGTGAGGTTGAGTTCACAGAAACGCTTCAAGCCAGCCTTCAATCCCAGTGGACAATGATCAGCCAGGCCATGAGGCAGACTGACATCACCTTTGGAGGCAGCCTTCAGCTGCTTCTCAGGCAAGGAGATTGAGACAAATATTCGGATAAACTGATCTCTGGTGACTTAGAGTGAACCTTCGAATACGTAACCCCAAGTAAAGTTTGGATTTCTGGTTCACTTAAAGAAAGTGAAGGGGATTATTTTATGGAGTGTTTTGAACGATTAAAACCTGAATTTATGACAGAGACCTTTAAGATGCCTGAAAAACAGAAGGTAGGTCAGTCTGTCTGTCTGTCTCTCTCCTTGCCCTATCACAGAATGTGCAATGAATTTACTTAAAGACCACTATTTCACAAGTGCTTTAACACTGCTTGATTTTAAGGGGCCACAGTATACAGTATGTCCATCTACTTCCTACAACCCATACCTTTTACGTGAATTATAAAAAAGTTAGTTTAAAGAAAAAATGCTTTCATACAACAAATGACCTCATGAAGTGAAGTTTTACTAACATGAACAATGCAACAGAATAGATTACATGAGTAAGAATTTCCCAAATGAGCTGTAGGACTAGGACCTACACTTGTAGGTGGAAACAAAGTATTTTCCAACTAGAAGTTCAGCAGTTGCATTTGAAAAGACATTCCATGAACATTTGTTACTAGCTCAGTACAATATATAAAGCACTGTACGAAACAAAAGATATTGTTCCTGCACATAGGTTTCCCCTAACAGTACCTACTATACAAGAAAGTATTTGAAATCTCTTGTGCTGGAAATACAGTTAAGAATTCAGAATACTTTTTCATCTAGCTGCATTTAAAATGGACACACCAATTAAAAAAAAAATAGAATTGGATCTCCCCCAGTTGAAATTTTTTTGCCAACGTAAGTAGATCTGCATGGTTGAGTCTCAACATCTCTGTGCAGCTAGGGTTTTATACTACAGATGACACAGCCCTGTAATTACACTTGTGAAAATGACACCAATGTTGAACTTATCTGTTGACAGAAATCTAAGCCAAGCCTCTCAAATAAAAAAAGCTACTCTGGTGTTTATTCTTCAGTTTCTCCAGTGCAGCTTGCCAAACTATTAGTTCTTAAAGAGATGGCATCATAGTAGGGTGTAGTCTAGATTTTCAATGGTTTTCAAGAGAATTAACATAGCACACAACAACGCTAGAAGAATGTGTGTGTAAAAATATATCTGCTTTAAGTCCACTTTGTCACTGAGGCTCATGGTCAATGAATATTTTACGGGGAGATGCCCCTTAAAAGTTTTAATCAATATTGAGTTTTCTACCGGAACCAGAGTTTTTACTGGTTTTACAATTTCCATTATTTGAACAGTACCATTTATCCTTCTAAAATAAGATAGTATTTCTGTAGGTGAGAAAACCTTAGAGTCTATACAGTAATAAAAGGAACAAAACGCAAGCTAACAAAGGAGAATTGCTAACCCCAGAGACTATTTTTTAGGGTATGAATAACTTACTAAGGTAAACTTAACAAGTTTTAATAAGAAATTTTATTTTAAAGCTCCTGGGACTTGCAAAAAAGTCAAAGAAATCCTTTTCAGTGAGGTGAAGACCTACAGCAGAGAAACTATTTCTTATAAAAAGTCCTCTGAGCCAGAACACCACAATAGTAACTGAGCTACTAGCTGTAAAATTATACTGTCTAAATGCTTGTAAATTAAAATATGTTATCATCAATTTAGACGAAGCGTGCAGAGTTTACCAGTCCATAAATGCTGAGATTCAATGGCATTTGAACTCATTGTTAACAGAACTTTTAAGCATTCTACACTGAAGTTTTTAAAGAGCTTTAAAAGAGCTGGCTGAGAAACTTGCAAATTTTCAGTATGTCTGAAACACCAGGGCAGTTTGAGATGACTTGAAGAAAGCTAATATGCTGATATTTAAAAAGGGTATACAGGAAGACCTGGACAATTACAGGCTTGTCAGTCTGACATCAGTCCTGGGCAAGATAATGGAGTAGCTGATTTGGAACTTGATTAATAAAGAATTAAAGGAGGATAATATAATTAATGCCAGTCAACATGGGTTAATGGAAAATAGATCTTGTCAAACAAACAATGTTTCTGATGAGGTTAGAGGCTTGGTTGATAAAGGTAATAGTGCTGATGCAATATACCAGACTTCTGTAAGGCATTTGATTTGGTACCACATAACACTGATTAAAAACTAGGAAGATTTCAAATTAACATGGCATACACTAAATGAATTTAAAACTGGCTAACTGATAGGTCTCAAAACGTAATTGTAAATGGGAAATGAACAAAGAGGTATATTTCTAGTGGGATCCCACAGGGATCAGTTCTTTGCCCTATGTAATTTAATATTTTTATTAGTTACCTGGAAGGAAACAAAGTCATCCCTCAAAAAATTTGCAAATGACACTGACATTGTGGGGAGGAGGGAAGTGGTAAATAATGAAGAGGACAGGATACAGAATGATCAAGGTCACTTAGTAAGCTGGGCACAAGCAAACAATATGCATTTTAATGTGGCTAAATGTAAAAGTATACATCCAAGAACACGGAATATAGGCCATACTTACAGGATGGGGGACTCTCCTGGGAAACGGACTCAAATATATTTAGGGGTCATGGTGAATAATCAGCTGAACATAAGCTCCCAGTGCGATGCTGTGGCCAAAAGGGCTAAACAGGGGCATCTTGAATTAGGAGCATGGATGATATTTTACCTTTTATCTGGTACTGGTGTGACTGCTGATGAAATACTTTGTCCAGTTCTGGTGCCCACAATTCATGAAAGATGTTGATAAATTGGAGAGGGTTCAGAGAAGAGCCATGATAACGATTCTAGGATTAGAAAACCTGCCTTATAGTGATGGAGTCAAGGAGCTCAATCTATTTAGCTCAAAGAGAAGGTGAATGGGTGACTTGATTACAGTCTATTAGTACCTACATTGGGGACAGATTTTTTTAATATGCTCTTCAGTCTAGTAGAGAAAGGTATAACATGATCCAATGGCTGGAAGTTGAATCTGGAAAAATGCACACCGGAAATAAGGCAAATTGTTAACAATGGGAGTAATTAGCCATTAGAACAATTTACCAAGGGTCGTGATGGAATCTCCATCACTGACAATTTTAAGTCAAGATTGGATGTTGTTCTAAAAGATATGCTCTAGGAATTATTTTGGAAGCTCTATGACCTATGTTATCCAGGAGGTCAGATTATATGATCACAAAAGTCTCTTCTGGCCTTCAAATCTATGAAATTAATAGATAGGAAAGTCAACTTTAAGCAATTGAACTAGAGTGTACATATACACTAAAGATGCATGGTCTTCCACCAAGAATTGATTATGTGCATTAGAACTGGACTGATCATTTCTAAAACAAAGTAATTGTGTGATTCACAAACCATCATTTACTTCAAACCAGACAAGTAGTAGAGGGGCAGGTAAGATCTTTGAAGTAATGAGAATATGTTTTTAAAGATTCTTCAATTTCATTTTAATGAGAATTATTTAAAAAAATCAAAACTGGTATTTGTCACTAAAAAGTCTATGATTATGGCTAGAATAAAACCAGCCAATCATGTGTCCTTAATTATCAAGGAGATTTTTTTAAAGTGTGAAGTACACTATACTTGTATCAGATTTTACTAGTCTATTCTCAAGTTGTAATTGGAGACAAAAGTTGATCATCTGAAACATTAAAAATAGCCCGTATGTTTACAGAGAAGAATGAAGAAGCAAGCAAATGCCAAGATACATTTGTCTAAGCAATTCTGGAGTCTGCAAACTCAACCCATTGTCCATGTGAACAGCAGATGTGAAACAGGGAGGTAGTGGTAACCAAAGAGTGAACAGGCAAAGGATTCATTGGATCCCAGCTCCCAATAAAAAGTAGACACCTCGATAAAGGCAGGAAACCCTGTAGTAAATATGGTTCCACCTTTCTTTAATGTATATTAATTTTTTACAAACTTTTTAGTTTTGTTAAACTTCTCCTTTGGTCCTTCCATTTACATTCCAAGGGGCATATTCCTTCTTTGGGATCCATGTTCTTGAGGCTAATGAGTATGGCTATTAGACTCTGCAGGTGGAAGCATTAAGAGTAATCAGCACAAGCAGGTATGTGGATAATAGGCCTCTCTGCCCAAGTTCTTATTGCTGGCCTCCAACCCTTTAACCTAGTGCCATGTGAAACATGCTTAACACCAACCTCTGGGTATTAGCCCATAAAAGTCTCTGGTTCCCCCTAGGAAGAGAAATACTGCCATGGTGAGAGAAATCGGGAGCAGTGTATCAGTGCAGAAAGGAATAGGAGTTTCTCTACTAAACAGTTAAAATTTTAACATGCTGCAGTTAAAAGGTGAGTAAATAAGCCCCACCCTCTCCTAATCATATTGGGGTCCAAAGACAATAAAACTCTTGCTCTGGAAGAACAGGAAGCTAAAGTCCAATAAACCTATTTTAAAATGGTTTAGAAGCCTATAAATTTCCCAGTCCACACCAGAAAAAATATGGGGTTTACAGCAATGGAGGAAGGACTAGCACAAGCAGACAGCTGTGTGAGGTTAATTTACCCTCCTTCCTAGACTAGATTAAGTTTCAACTGGAAGTTTAAAGTTCCCACTCAGCCTGAAAGACATTATCTAGTGATAACTTCCTGTTTCCCTTGAAGGGAGTCTATCATAGAAAGGCAAGACCCAGTTTCAGCCAGACAGAAATACAGCTTGGCTGGAATACAGTAACTTGAGTGCTGTTTCCTCTGTAAAACATTACTTGTAGGTTTATAAAGTTAACCTAAAACATGCCACAGTCATTATATAAATACTACCCTCACCTTCCTCTCATATATCTATCAATATCACACTTGCAAAAGTCAAAGGGCAGGACAGAAAAGGAGGGGAGCTTGACAAGGTTGTAGGGTAGATCAGGGGAAAGTTTTAGTCAGCATCGTTTCCTCCTCTACCTTCATATATACTGCTACCAGTTGTATGAAGTTTGATGCTCAGAAGAGAACAAACTTTGCATGATTTCATGCCCTTTTGAGAATGCACAAAGTTCACGGTCTGGTAGTAACTCAGCATACCTGCCTCCATGTTCCTGTGGCACGATGGAAAGCTAGATGGTGAGAATACACACCCCTGACTGAGATCTGTGTAGCTAGGGCTTGAACTTAAACATGGACCCCAAATTCTTCCTTTTTCAAATACCCACAATCCCCATACTATTACCTTGCTTGCCTGCCCTGTGGTGGGGTGGCAGCAGACATGTCAAAACCCACAGGAGAGGTGACTATCATTTTTCATTTCTTTGTGTAAAAGGGGAACCCCGCCACTGCAAGGACCACACAGTGCAGTGTTACAAACAGATGTAATTGTTGTTTTCATATTATTTTGAATCTCTTCATTTGGCCTGTCTGTTGAAGGTAGGCAAGTCACAAGCCATTGGCACTGATGCAATGCCCTTTTATGCACATAGCTGATCAAGTTATGGCTTGTGAAGCTAGAATCTGGCCCTTAGCTTGCACCCTGGAAAACTGAAATAAGCAGAATGCAAAGAGCCATCAGTCGAAGTGACTGATTACTTATATTTTGCATTTTGCCTTCTCCATTAATGTAACAGCCACAGGTCTTGTTAGTTCTGAGCCTTGTAGTACTTCATGTGGAAGGAATACTGTTCTCAAGGCTTTTTATGCCTGTGCAACATGCTTGCTGCTTTTGAATGCAATCAGACCAGCCTTCTCTACAGTGAGAAACAGGATCATCCTACCATTCAGCCTATCACTGTACCACTCCACCAATGGAGGGAGTGATACCCCTGACATTACTGCCATGGACATCTAGGTGGAGCAGAAGCAGAGGACAGTGGTAACACAAGACGGACAACCTTTGCATTCTCTTTTGTTGACACTGAAGCTGCCCTGGGGTAAGGCCATATGTTGAGAGAGTGCTTGAAAACCCCTCAGTGTAGATCCAGAAATGTCAAATTTGAATGCATCAGGTGTTGGAGTCAGACCACCTCAATATTAAAGCAGCTATAATGAAAAACAGACTGCAATAGGATACAAGTGGGTTTCTTAAAATAGAGTGGGAGAACTTCCTGGACAGTCTGTTCATGATAGATGCTTAGAGACTACCACATCTGAACATCTAGAACTGTTGCCTTTGTTTCCTCAGCTTTTTGGTGCCCAAAAAGGGTCAGGCAATGAGTCAAGACACCCTGTGTATTTCCAAATGCCAAGATGAATACACATTCTCTCTGTATACACAGAAAAATTAGTGCAGATGGCCCCCCAAACAAGTAGTTACTAGGAAATAGTTTTGAAATGTGTCTCAAAAAAGAGAAGATTTCTATCCACTGCATTTCAACATTGCCTGGGGACCACATAAAGGCTTCACAAAGATAAAGCCCAATGCACAGGTACTTGGAGTAATATGGCTTTAGGTCTACTAGACCGAGGAAGAGTCTAGAATGTGAAAAATGTATGCACAGCATACTAAGTATGGGCAAAGGCTCGTCAGAGCCTGGCTTGAAAGCTGACACACAGAACAGCTTTGTAACTGCTAAACCTAAATGTGCGTTCTCTAATCTAGTCTAGCAGTAGGATGCCCAGGAGTATAAAAGTTAAGTATTCTCCTACAGGGGATTAATTGTAGAAAGCTCATATACAGCTGTGCACTACTAAATCTTTACTTAGACATGAGGCAGAAGCCAGGTGCTTCAAGTTTTTTTCCGTTTAAGGTTGTGACCCTCAGAGCAGGCAGCTTGCCACTTACCAAATTAGCGGTTTGGGTCACTAGGGTTGTTAGTGCTGCTGAGTGTGGCTACGACTGCTGGCTTCAGGAGCTTGTGTGCACGCTGCACTAGCAGAGTATAGCTTGCTGATGACCAAACCTCGATGTTATTTATAAAGGCAGACCACGGGCTTGGTTCAGTGGCAAAGGCACTTGGTGAGGTTTATTGTTAATAAAACAGAACTAGCAGCCTGTCCAACAGGTTACAGGTAAAGGCTTAGTTAACATTCCAGAATGAGAAATCAAAGTTGCCCCTTTTATAACTTTTTTAAAAACTTTTTATACAAACAAGTTATATATTACACTCCACATGTTAAGTTACCACCCTTATAGCTTGTACCTACTAGTTTTAACAAAACCTATATATTTTTTACAAAAATTCAGTGTGTTCTTATACCATCTCAATAATGTGTTTCTGTAGTTACTTAAAATAAAATTATTTTTGTACCATCCTCTCTTGTCAAGAATGTACTTATTTGGTTAGCTAACACCTAGTATGATACTATTTTGCCAAGGCCTACTTTAATTTAGACTTTTAATTATGCCTAAAGCTTCAGCAAGGCCTACAACTTCATAAAGTGAAATCTATAGAATAGGAGGACAAATCAACTCACAGGGCTGGAGGAAACTGGACAAGAGTTTCAAGACACTAATGACAGGAGTTAAAGAGTATAAGCTAAGTTCCCCCTAAGCCACGCGGCCGCGCAGCAGACTATTAAGCACACCACAGGCACTTAGGGCTGTGGTGGGGAGAGGTGCCCCTCCCTTGGCCACAGCCCAACCTCGGCCTGGCCCTGCCATGGCAGGGGTAGAGGAACCTATCCCGTGGCTCCAGCCCCAAAGCTGCTGTGGCGGGGAGGGGCGCCTCTCCCCCCCCCCCCAGCCCAGGTGCTGCTGTGGGGAGAGAGCACTGGGAGGAGACCTCTCTCACTGCCGGAGCCCCTAGGCAGCCTGTACTCCAAACCCCTCATCCCCGGCCCTACCCCAAAGCCCGCAGCCCCAGCTGGAGCCCTCACCCCCCCACCCCAATCCTCTGCCCCAGCCCTGAGTCCCCTCCTGCACCCTGGACCCTTCATCCCTGGCCCCACCCCAGAGCCCACACCCCAGCCAGAGCCCTCCCCTCCCCATGCTTCCGAACCCCTTGTCCCCACCCCTGCCACATTAATTTTGTTATGTGTACCAATGTGTAGCTGATGTGTCACCCATCACCTCCATATTGGTGCACATTACAAAATTCATTCCGCACATGGGTGGGAAAAATTAGCGGGAACACAGAGCATAAGTACCATTGATTTATTTTCCCCCAAAGTAACCTGAGCCATTAAATTTTGAGTGCTTTTAAAAATTCCACCCTTAAGTCACCAATTTTAAAAAGGCTGGGAAAGAAACAGTAAATGCTCCTGTGCAAGAATTGATGATACCACACAGACTGATTTGAGCCTTCATAAACTGGTTTACTGTGCAACTAGTTTAATGTGTATCTGACAGTCATGACAATTTTCTGCTGTGACCATGACAAACCTTGTTGAATTAAGTATTTTAGGAGTTCATTTTATTAAAAATGCAAGTGTTTATGTACTATTGTTCAATTGTATATAACTTCTTTAGGAGGAGGACAGGATTAATGCAATCTCTGACACTCACATTACTTCCCAAAAGATTATGATAAACAATGTAACAAACCAGGATGATCTTTTGGGACCACACATGTGAAGTGGAATTCCAAGGAACACTTGGGAAGAGGGAATTGCAAACTTCCACCTAAGAACTCAGCTCCTGATGCTTCACCCTGAGAGGAAGTGGGGGAGACCATTTGTCCAGGTGATTATCTATTCTGTCACTTTGATTACCCAAACTCAAAGGAGTGACTCTCAGTTACTAGGGGGGCTAGTTCTCAATGAAAGCTGTTATGAACAGGTGACCACAGGAAAAAACCCATGCTGGATTTGAAGGAGTAATCACCGACTAGAGACCTTGTTGGGGTGAGGAGGTGATCTCTGGAAAGCTTATTAGCTTGGATGTAGGTTCTTTTATTGCTTAAAACATTTTCTCTATAATGCTTGTACCTCAAAAATAAAAAGTACTTGCTCAGAAAGAACTGTGTGGTACCTTATAACTGTTGGCAGTTACACTGTCTACCATCTGAGGGCAGAAGTGAAGCAAGCCTGCTTTGACAGTCTGACTTTTGGGAAATAACAGTGCAGAGAGGGAATTGTTCAGCCAGTCAAAAGGAAGAGAAACGGGTCCACCCAAAGAGGTGACAGATGAGGAGCCTGGAGCCCAGACACTGTGTCCGTGTTGGATCATAGATGGGCAATACAGGTGGAGTTGCCTGAACTGACACAGTATCCACTGGTAGCTGTGACATCCAACAGTGCAATATATTTTGCCCATACTTAAAATCTTGCTAAATCCCTAGGCAGCACGTCTGTCCTCTTTGCACTTATGACCTCACCAAACATTAAGCAACGTCGGTCATTGTCTGGCTTGGAGGGCTAGATAGCCAGAGAGCAACTTGCTGTGGCAGCTTCAGACCAGATGAGTGATGGGATGCTGACCCACTCCCCACCACACGGTGACTGAAAGAGAGGATGGACTATTTAGGTCCATGCCCATGCAGGAAAAGCCCTCTTTTACTTGAACCAGGCTGAGCAGCACTGACCGTACCACCTATGAATCATAGAATCATAGAATATCAGGGTTGGAAGGGACCCCAGAAGGTCATCTAGTCCAACCCCCTGCTCAAAGCAGGACCAATTCCCAGTTAAATCATCCCAGCCAGGGCTTTGTCAAGCCTGACCTTAAAAACCTCTAAGGAAGGAGATTCTACCACCTCCCTAGGTAACGCATTCCAGTGTTTCACCACCCTCTTAGTGAAAAAGTTTTTCCTAATATCCAATCTAAACCTCCCCCACTGCAACTTGAGACCATTACTCCTCGTTCTGTCATCTGCTACCATTGAGAACAGTCTAGAGCCATCCTCTTTGGAACCCCCTTTCAGGTAGTTGAAAGCAGCTATCAAATCCCCCCTCATTCTTCTCTTCTGCAGGCTAAACAATCCCAGCTCCCTCAGCCTCTCCTCATAACTCATGTGTTCCAGTCCCCTAATCATTTTTGTTGCCCTTCGCTGGACTCTCTCCAATTTATCCACATCCTTCTTGAAGTGTGGGGCCCAAAACTGGACACAGTACTCCAGATGAGGCCTCACCAATGTCGAATAGAGGGGAACGATCACGTCCCTCGATCTGCTCGCTATGCCCCTACTTATACATCCCAAAATGCCATTGGCCTTCTTGGCAACAAGGGCACACTGCTGACTCATATCCAGCTTCTCGTCCACTGTCACCCCTAGGTCCTTTTCTGCAGAACTGCTGCCTAGCCATTCGGTCCCTAGTCTGTAGCTGTGCATTGGGTTCTTCCGTCCTAAGTGCAGGACCCTGCACTTATCCTTATTGAACCTCATCAGATTCCTTTTGGCCCAATCTTCCAATTGGTCTAGGTCCTTCTGTATCCTATCCCTCCCCTCCAGCGTATCTACCACTCCTCCCAGTTTAGTATCATCCGCAAATTTGCTGAGAGTGCAATCCACACCATCCTCCAGATCATTTATGAAGATATTGAATAAAACCGGCCCCAGGACCGACCCTTGGGGCACTCCACTTGATACCGGCTGCCAACTAGACATGGAGCCATTGATCACTACCCGTTGAGCCCGACAATTTAGCCAGCTTTCTACCCACCTTATAGTGCATTCATCCAGCCCATACTTCCTTAACTTGCTGATAAGAATACTATGGGAGACCGTGTCAAAAGCTTTGCTAAAGTCAAGAAACAATACATCCACTGCTTTCCCTTCATCCACAGAACCAGTAATCTCATCATAAAAGGCGATTAGATTAGTCAGGCATGACCTTCCCTTGGTGAATCCATGCTGGCTGTTCCTGATCACTTTCCTCTCATGCAAGTGCTTCAGGATTGATTCTTTGAGGACCTGCTCCATGATTTTTCCAGGGACTGAGGTGAGGCTGACTGGCCTGTAGTTCCCAGGATCTTCCTTCTTCCCTTTTTTAAAGATTGGCACTACATTAGCCTTTTTCCAGTCATCCGGGACTTCCCCGGTTCGCCACGAGTTTTCAAAGATAATGGCCAGTGGCTCTGCAATCACAGCCGCCAATTCCTTCAGCACTCTCGGATGCAACTCGTCCGGCCCCATGGACTTGTGCACGTCCAGCTTTTCTAAATAGTCCCTAACCGCCTCTATCTCTATGGATGTAGCTAGATACCAGATGTTGTCATGATCTGCTGTAGGCATTATACTAGTCACTCTTAGAGCCTGGGAAGGAATTTTCTTCCTCCCTGCCAAACTGAACAAGGTGAGGTGGGAGATTTTTAGCCTTCCCCACAGCAGATTCGGGGGACTTAGTCGGGGCAGATGTAAAACAGGGGTTAGGCTGTGATGTCATAAATCATTATCTAAGGTGGGACAGCTGTCCAGTGCAAGTACTCCATAGGGAAGGGATACTGTGATCAGATAAAATACATTGGGAAAGGATTTAAAGGAAGTATTCTTTAAAGGAGCAGAAATGGGGTTTCGGGGCTCCTATGACTGGTACAGCAGGAGGCCAACCCCCTCCCACGTTCCTTTTATAGCCCCCTTAATCCTCATTTGAGGTGGGGTGGCAAGGTCCCAGAAACAGGTTGGCGAGGACCAGGATGGGAAAAGGGAAAGGGCTTACAGTAGCCCCTCCTCCCCATACATAAGTTATGGAATTACCCACACTGTATGCTTTTATCTTCTGGGTACACACTGACATTTTGGAATAAAGTTGTGGCCTAATTAATCCACATCCAGTGTCTGCTGTCCTTCTTCCATCTTAGCTGAACAACTGCTCTTGGTTCACAGTCACCTGCAAACTTAAAGCTAAGGAACAGAGGTTTCACCATCAAACTGCAGTATAGGCAATATCTTAATAGCCAGACCCTTCCCATTCCATACATAACAATTTACCTTGGTTCACTGTTTGCTGTTATCAATTGACACAACAATTCATATCAACCTAATGTTTGGTTTTGAGTGCAACTAAATAAAATCTGTAGCTTTAGCTGTACATTGTGATGCAATCCATGTGCTTTGTTAATGTAAAACAGATAATCTTGACCAGCATATTAGTCAGTTTGGCCCCTAATGGATACACATAACACTCCTTTGGCAACTTCAATTCATTGAGCATTTACCTTCAGAAGTATCTTGTGTGTGAGCCTGATCCTTAAAGGAGAGAACTCACATCTACCACTGAAGCAAAACCAGCAACTTGCAAGATTAAGCCTTTCAGTGCAATCGGCTAGCCTGAGGCAGAAGCCACAAATGCAAGCCCAAAGTCATGAAATATTGTTCTATTATGCTGAAGAAACTAATACTGGCAAAATGTGTTATTTCCATTATTAAACTAAATTGATAAGCCCCAGTGAAGCTGTACACCAAGAATGCAAATGATTAGTAGTTGGAAATACAAACACTTTTGAAGAAACTAAGTTAGACAGGTTTGATTTCAACATAGAAAAGGGAAAATGTAGGCTGAAGACCAGGAGAATGATCCTGTCAGTGAGATCTATTAAAGTGTAGAATAGTCATCTAAGGAAAGTGATATAAGCCACATGAGACAGTAAGAGAAACTAGGAAATACCATAAAGAACCATCTTATACCAGTAAGGAGACAATATACCTCTAACTTTCATGGTCCCATGAAATATTTGAACAAGATAGGTTAGAAGCAAAACCCAACTCTGGCAGTAGACATCCTATAATAAAAAAACTAGTACCTTTCTATAAGCACCAACCTTATTATGAATAGCCTGATGGTAGGCTAACCTGGTGGTAGAATGTGACCAATATTATCTATGAAGCAGTCATTAAATACAAATATTGTCTTGAGTATTGGTGCCAATCCCCATCTTTTCTACTGCATTTGTGGGTGCAATCTAGCAGGAATGCCTACCAATCAGGACCCACTGTATGGAATTCCTACTTTCATAGCTCCATACTTTCTTTAGGTCTACTAACCCTTAGTCTTTAACTAAGCCTAACCCTTAGCCTTTAGTCCTCCAAGCACTCTCTCTCCCCACCACTCAAAACCACAATGGGAAGCTCTGGAAGAGAAAAGGCACAACTGAAATACTTTAATACAAGTCTTTTTCCTAAAGAGAGCTCCAGATTAAAATAGAAATAGCGTCATTTGCACTTGAGTATGTACCCATACATGTTTTTTGTAAGTAAAATAATACTCTGTACTTTTGCTACAAAGTTAAATCTCAAGTTGTAACACGTACTGCAAGACATCAGGTGGTACTCTGGACAATACAACTAGGTCAGATTAGAGAACCAGTGTAGTCAATTAAGGGATGGATCTTATCTGGCCTGTAATCCCATGCAGGCACATAATTAAAACTGGACAGCCCCTCAAACCCTGCAGTATCCTGACACCTCTGCATCCACTTCCCCCACTCCCCTCCAGACCAAACAAGTACTTAGAGCCTTAGCTCAACCTCCTGCATCATCCAGGGCAGGTGAGCCAGAATGGGCGAGGAGAGATAACGAGTCGTTGCAACCAGTGCCACTAGCCCTGGAAGGAAGCAAGAAATCAAACAGTGTGCCTCCAGGAGGGGTAACTGCTTACCTGTGCTGCTTTTGGAGTTTTTCAATTTTATGCCGCCTCTTACAGACTTTAGGTGTAGCCCCAGGTATTGCTTGATGTCCAACTGAAAATTTTTAGGGTCACTGATTTACCTAGATTTCATAGTGAATATCTTCTCAAGCAGAAAAATCCACTTCTACCTCTATTTTAGGGCTTGGGTACACAGGAAAGTGTTACCATTTGTACTGGTATATCAGTATAGTTAAACAGATATTTATACTGGTACAAGCCCACGTGAACACTTTAATTCCAGTGTAAGAATGGTCTTTTTTTAGTTTCGTTTATCCCACCATAACCAAGACAAGCTAAACCAAAAAAGGGTACTTATACCCTAATTAGAGTATCTACAGATGGTGTTATACTGGTATAACTATATACATTTAAATTTACACCTTAGCTTATGCCAGTCTAATTTTCCTGTTTAGACAAACCTTTCTTTGCATACTTTAAACTGAAATGCATTGAATGACATTGGTCCAAAGTGACATATTAAATAACTCAATGAAGTATAATGCAGGAATTCAGGAACTTAATCCATTACATCGGGGAACATGAAATAAGACATAATCAGGGTATTCAAAATACAGATTCAATGTATATATAGCACAAGTTTTTGTAGTTTCAGGATGTATCACCCCCAGGAATCGCCATGCATGTCTTAAAAACTAATGCCATACACCAGTTATCCAAGGGACGAGAGCCCTTAACATGCTTCAAGCCTGATAATTTCTGTAAATACATGCTGCAATAATGATGTCACTAACATAGTAGTACAAGACTGAAAGATAAGCCTAACCTTACAGTAGTGAACAGACAACTCAGTCAGAAGAATGAAGAAATAATTTGTGACACAGTAAAACTGAGTTGTTGCTAAAAGTCTGCCCTTCCAAAAAAAATTAAAAAAAAAAATGGTTAAGACAATAGTATTCCAGCCAAAGTGGTGACCACCACCAAGTGGAAGAAGCCAACTTTTGAACTAACACAAAAACCATGGTTAAAATCCTTGGATCCTTAACAATTTGTTAACCTGTCCTTACTCATAAAAGTTCCCACCAAAGTCAAAGGAGCCCCAATGCTCTCCAGCTGTTGCATAATGGCTGAATACACGGATAAAGAAATGTTGGGACCCACTAGCAACCACCCAAGAAGTCCCATCTCTTTTTACCGGCCTCTGCAGTGCCCCAGAAAGGCCTTCCTCTTTCTTGACTAGAATTATGCTCCAACAGAGGATCTCTGCACTGACTAGAGAGACTCAATTGGCATAAATCAAAAGTTTCACCAACAGCCTGACTGAACTGTATCTTTCAAGAAGCATCACCCTCAGTCCTGCTCATGACTTGAACTTTGTATTTGCATGTGTAGAGAACAGGGTTGTGACTACATTGTCCAGGATCAGACTCACCAGTTTTCTACTTTTACAGGTAGGGTATGAGACCACTCTTCCCCTGTTGGGTAAAATCTGTTTCTGACTTGTGTTTATGTAATGTCCATCTAAGCCTCCATCTTGGACATCCTTCTTCTTAGATAATTTGGTGCCCTTCCAGTCTTTTTCAAATCAAGGAGGGAAAGGCTAGGGCAATTAAGTCATGTGATAGCCATAATCTGCCTAGTAACCGCTGGTTATTTAAGGGAGGCACACATGTCACTCAGGGCTGTCCATCTGAGTGGCAACCAGTGTCCCACAAGATCAGCCAAGTTGCTTGGGAGCCCTAGAGGGATCAGGACTCATAGGACTTCGGACTCTTGGTCTAATTAACACTCACTTGCATGCAACCTCTACATCTCATTAGTTGTGCGCATACACACGCTGGACTACAAGGTCAAGCAGAGACTGTGAAGGAAAGCACAGAAGACCCACCAGAAGGGGAGAAGACCTGCCCAGATGACCTGCCCAGAGGGAGAAGAATACCTAGTTTCTGTCCAGTGTCCAGCATCCCTGATTATTACCATTGTCCCTGTCAGTATCCTGAGTCCTTGTCATTGTGTCCCTGTCATTGGATATGGTATTGTAATACCCACTGTGGTTTTCCTCTGTTTTACACCCATAGTTTAAGGGCTCAGAGCTTCACGCTCTGCTATCTGTTAACAACAAAGTGTGTTTGCATACCTTTTGTTATCACCTGAAGGGGTCTTTGCCTAGCTTGTTTACTAGTTGCATAATAAATGTTCTGTATGTTACACTTTATTCTACCTCTGTTTTAATAGCTCACCAAATGATAGATGCGGGAGGGGACAGGATCTGCAGATAGCCCATCTTCTGATCTGTGCAGGCCATAGTTACATCTGTTTTGGGTAACAACCCTTTCATATGAAGCTGTTACTTTTTACAAATGTGACTCATTGGGCAGCATATATAGCTATGAACGTCATTCTAGATCTAGTAAAACCCTGCTGTAGTCAAAGAATACAAATGTAAGTAAGGATTATATTCTTGGTGCAGGTCCCACAACTTCAGTATTCACAGTTTGCAGAAGAGTTGTAAGTGTAAGGGAGAAAGCAATTATTAAGTGTTCTTCAAGAAACATTCAGCAGTGCAAGAGGTTAATAATTGGTAGATAAATAGAATGTCATTGTTTACTGGACAGCAAAACAAGTATCCTAACTTTTCTTTAGCAGCTGGTAAACTGCCTCCAGCCCTCTCTCCTAGTGAACGCCATTATGGACACTCCTGTCAGTGACTAACTCACAGGCAGTTTGGCCTAATGGTTGGAGCAACAGTCCACCCTACCAGAGAGAGCTGAAGCCAGGGAAGGGTTCAGGAGAAAAGCCAAAGGTCAGAGTTGAGTGTCAGAAGCCAAAGGGTTACTTGGGGGCACAGTCAGGAGGCATATGCGAGGGTCAGAGTTGGGAATCAGAAGCCAGGATAGAACTGGGGCTGAGCTAGAGCCAGCAGGGACAGAACCAAGTACAGCTGCAGTTGAAGAGCACATGGAGCAGCCACTAGACTCGTGCTGCTACTGAGCTTAAATATCAGTCGGCTGACTCCTCCAGCCAATCAGGTGGCTCAGTCAGACACAGTCTATGAGGGCCCACTGTGCTCATTAGGTGAGCAGGAGAATGCTGTGCTACAGGCTGGCTCCTGCCAATTCTTCTCCAGCTCACATCACATATTGCTTCTAGTACACAGCTCGACTTGAAATGCAGCCCTCATTGCAAAGTGCTTCTTTGTGAAATAGTGATGAAAAAAATGGCCGAGTTAAAAGATGCTTTTAGGATCAATTGTAGAAAGTATCAAGAGAATACTATAAGTCAGTGGTGGGCAGCCTGTAGTCCGTGGGCCACACGTGGCCCATCAGGGCAAGCCGCTGGTGGGCCACCAGACAATTTGTTTACATTTGCATGGCTGCCTGCAGCTCCCAGTGGCTGCGGTTTGCCGTTCCCAGCTACTGGGAGTTGTGGGCGGCCATGCAAATGTAAACAAATGTAGTCTGGCGGCTCATCAGTGGCTTGCACTGACGGGCTGCATGCAGCCCATGGGCTGCAGGTTTTCCGCCACTGCTATAAGCCTTGATGAACATGCATGTGCAATCTGATTAAGGGAGTACAACTGAATACATCTGCTGTTGATTCAAATCGCCTTCGCTCTGAGACTTAGGAAATTATGACTTATGCAAATACCTATATTCATATACAAACAATAGTATTGGTGTGCACACAGCTAACCAGTTACTTACTATGACTCAATCGTTGGCTGTTAAACTCGAGGTCTTATCCCATCAGGGAGCTGATAAAACACTAAGTGACATGCACGTTTTCATATAATGAATCAACGCAAACAGTTGATGGAAAGCTGACTGCACAGTTGCATTTTTTCCACAGATTTTTTTCCCACCAGAAAAAAAATAGTTTGGAAATACATTTTTTAAATTAAAAAAACCCTATTTCTTATAGGTATGTTTGAAACAAAATAAACATTTTTTTTGGTGGGGGGGACTACAAAACAAAAATAGTTTTTCTACATCATACACCGTTTCATTTACGTTTTTGAAAACTGTTTGATTAAAAGGGTTTTCATTTGCTTTTTTGACTTTTACTCTCCTCCTTTGTTCCAAAATGGATGCAGGAGGTGAAACAAGTGAGAGGAAACACTTGTGTTTTAAATTGTTACCAAAGTTTGGAGAAGCATGAAACTTACTATAAGTTACACACCCTTTTCCCAACTGACAAAAGTTGGAAGAGAACTAAAGTGGAACAAGCGTATTGTATTTTAACAATATTGGTGGTTAATTTCCTCATGCAGAAACATTTTTCCATGGGCAAAGTGACCAAGGAACTAAAGATTAAGGGTTTGATTAAAAAGGTATGTAGGCATCTAAAATGCAGAGATGTGTCTAGTGGTAGTAACAAAAGCATCTAAGCAGGTGAGGCACCTAACTCCTATTGACTCAAATCCAGCACCTAATTCACTTAGGTGCCTAGTGGGACTTACAAAAGTAAATATCTGCATTTTTAAGTGTGAGGAAATGCAGAAACAAGAGGGAGACAAATGGAGGTTCTGTGACCAAACTCAATTCTGTCATCTGCTAGCTTCTAATTCACTCTCGCCAGATGTATTCGATCGGTATGTAACTTACTAGGTTTTCACAAGACGGAAATAGAAATTGCATCCTATGGATCCATATTCAGGTCAATATGGTTCATCAACAGGCTGGACCTTGATCTCCACTGATGACCTCAAGCACTTGAGTTAAGTATCACTGGTGGTAGTAGTAAAAACCTCTAGGGGGCCCAGCCGTTGGAGGGGTTGAGAAACTTTTTGCTAGTGGGTTTCACAAGTATGTACTAGATTTGGGCCCACCATTTTAGAAATCTAAATTCTATTACTAGCTCAGCTAAAAGTGACACTGAGATTTGTTCGCCCACTTGGAAGGTGAGGAAAGTGATAACTTGCTTCCTATTAAGGTAGGAGTATGAGATGTTGTTAAATGGCTGTGATGTTCACAAAACTAACACCCAGCAGAAGAGCTGGGAGTAGAACTCAAGATGTCCTGTTGGATCCCAGCCCAGCATACCTTCCCCTAGGTCAGAGCGTAGTATTTAAATCCTGGGCATTTTCATGTGTCATTTCCAGCCCGTGAGAAATGGTAATCTTCCCTCTTCAAGGTGCCCCAGCAATGGGAACGGTGAAGAAAGAAGGAATCTGTAAGTATGAATATTCAAATAAAGGGTTTGTGGGACCCAGGTGTGACTGGGGAGTTTAGAGAAGCTACTGGGAATCAGTAGTAGACTGTGAAAGAGCCCAGTGATCTGACAAGGCAGAGACCCTGAAGCTACCTCCACATTACTTTGCTTCATACCTGTCAACTAGCATGGATAAGTCAGGGTGAATTCCACAGGGATAGCATAAGGTACCTCCCTGCTCCCAGTGTAACATCCCTGCCAAATTTCACGTCTTTGTTCCAAAGCAGGGAGGTGCTATAGCTTTCAGCAGAAAAGGCACATAAGCTATAGGAATAATATTTTTTAGCAGCTTTAACATTATTAGAAATCAAACTGGAGTGGGTCAATTGGCAAGAAAACAGAGGCTGAAGAAGAGAGCCAGCACACAAAATTCCAGCCTAAATGGTTAAAAGTGAGCAAAGGTTCAAGCAAGTAAAAATGGGATGAGAGTAAGGAAAGCACTAATTGAGATGGTCTATAAAAGACACTGCTCAACAATAAAAAGTAAAACAACCTAGCCTAGATTCTTAACTCAGTCTCTTCCTGGTGGTATGACGAGGTGATAGGTATTTGTTTCCCCAACTATAAAATTACCTTGTTGCTACTGCAAAACAGCAGCATTTCAAACAGATGTCACAGTGTAGTATCAAGTGTTCATTTAGTAAAGACGAATATTTTCCAAAGAAAGGTGCTACATACAGTAAGTAAAGTAAATTATTCTCCACGTCAGGGCTGGTAAAACAATTGACTATGGATAACAAAGTCTTGAAAGACAACTGACTGACAATATAGGCAGTAAAACATTTCTCCAAAGATACAATGTAAGTTGTGGAGCACTTATATTCAGAAGGACAGGTTTCAGAGTAACAGCCGTGTTAGTCTGTCTTTGCAAAAAGAAAAGGAGTACTTGTGGCACCTTAGAGACTAACCAATTTATTTGAGCATGAGCTTTCGTGAGCTACAGCTCACTTCATCGGATGCATACCGTGGAAACTGCAGTAGACATTATATACACACAGAGACCATAAAACAATACCCCCTCCCACCCCACTGTCCTGCTGGTAATAGCTTATCTAAAGTGATCATCAAGTTGGGCCATTTCCAGCACAAATCCAGGTTTTCTCACCCTCCGCCCCCCCCCCCCCACAAACTCACTCGCCTGCTGGTAATAGCCCATCCAAAGTGAACCTGGATTTGTGCTGGAAATGGCCCAACTTGATGATCACTTTAGATCAGCTATTACCAGCAGGACAGTGGGGTGGGAGGGGGTATTGTTTCATGGTCTCTGTGTGTATATAATGTCTACTGCAGTTTCCACAGTATGCATCCGATGAAGTGAGCTGTAGCTCATGAAAGCTCATGCTCAAATAAATTGGTTAGTCTCTAAGGTGCCACAAGTCCTCCTTTTCTATATTCAGAAGCTAGGCATGTTACCATTGAAGCCAGTTTAATGCCCTTGTCTCAATTGCTTGTGAGTACAACAGTTACATAGAGTTTGGCCCATGCAAGCAAACCAATACTATGACAAAGTGCAGGAGGCTCTCTCACAGTCACCTCCTGGTGAGGGAGGGGAAGATACTGGAAGGGTGAAGAGGGATTAGATGGGGTGAGATTAGCCTTCAGAGGACTGTCCCAGGATCTGCAAGCTGGGCAGATAGGGGCAAACCTGGGGGAGTGAGAATGATTGGGGAAATTTTAGTGAATTTAAACTTCTGCCCAGCATTACTTCTCCCCAGTTTTTTCCATGACAGGGCAATTCTCCCACTGGAATCTATATTCAGACTCACAGTGAGGATCTGCAGGAGACTGTCAGGTTCAACGGGTAGTGATCAATGTCTCCATGTCTAGTTGGCAGCCGGTATCAAGTGGAGTGCCCGAAGGGTCAGTCCTGGGGCCAGTTTTGTTCAATATCTTCATTAATGATCTGGAGGATGGTGTGGATTGCACTCTCAGCAGATGACACGAAACTGGGAGGAGTGGTAGATACACTGGAGGGTAGGGATAGGATACAGAGGGACCTAGACAAATTAGAGGATTGGGGCAAAAGAAATCTGATGAGGTTCAACAAAGACAAGTGCAGAGTCCTGCACTTAGGACGAAAGAATCCCATGCACCGCTACAGACTAGGGATCGAATGGCTAGGCAGCAGTTTTGCAGAAAAGGACCTAGGGGTGACAGTGGACGAGAAGCTGGATATGAGTCAACAGTGTGCCCTTGTTGCCAAGAAGGCCAATGGCATTTTGGGATGTATATGTAGGGGCATTGCCAGCAGATCGAGGGACGTGATTGTTCCCCTCTATTCAACATTGGTGAGGCCTCATCTGGAGTACTGTGTCCAGTTTTGGGCCCCACACTACAAGAAGGATGCGGAAAAATTGGAAAGAGTCCAGCGGAGAGCAACAAAAATGATTAGGGGACTGGAACACATGACTTATGAGGAGAGGCTGAGGGAACTGGGATTGTTTAGTCTGCGGAAGAGAAGAATGAGGGGGGATTTGATAGCTGCTTTCAACTACCTGAAAGGGGGTTCCAAAGAGGATGGATCTAGACTGTTCTCAGTGGTAGCTGATGACAGAACAAGGAGTAATGGTCTCAAGTTGCGGTGGGGGAGGTTTAGGTTGGATATTAGGAAAAACCTTTTCACTAGGAGGGTGGTGAAGCTCTGGAATGCGTTACCTAGGGAGGTGGTGGAATCACCTTTCTTAGAAGTTTTTAAGGTCAGGCTTGACAAAGCCCTGGCTGGGATGATTTAGTTGGGGATTGGTCCTGCTTTGAGCAGGGGGTAGGACTAGATGACCTCCTGAGGTCCCTTCCAACCCTGATATTCTATGATTCTATGACTCTAGGCTCTGTCCCAAACCCCGAAAGGACTGGGAACTGAGCCTAGGGCAGAAGAGGTGCTCAAGAAGGGAGAAAATACTTTGTGTAGGGGACTTTTGTTTGGACTTGTTAGCCTGAAAGGAAAGGGCATTTAACTCAGAGTGACCCAACCAGAGGGCTAAACCTTGGTTATCTTTCGGAGACACAAAACCTGGGTGAGAGAAAACTGAGGAAGGCAGTGTCTGTAGTGCCACACTTGGCCAGTAGGGTGTGCTACAGAGAAAGCATGGCCCACAACATACCATTGAACTGAATCTCATTTAACAAAACAACCCAAATTGCCAAATTGCTCGGTAATTCAGTGCAGTTAGTCACCCTCTTAAACTAATTGAATTAGTCTAGGGCTAAGTCTCAGCTTGGGTAAAATGAGGTGGGTCCAGTGAAGTTGGTGGAACTACATCATTTTGCCCTCACTGCAGATATGACCTACTGTCTGTATTGTAAAAGTACAGTCACTGTCGTATTGATTTTATAACATTTTATGCACACAAGCAGGTTACAGAGATGTAGCTCAGGATAATTCCTTTGCATATAATGGAATCAGAAAAAGGGCTTAGTTAGAAAAAAATGGAAGTTTCCAGGGAAGTAGATATTGTTTTCCTTTATAGAAGTGAGCTAAGGTTTTGGTTCCTGAGCTGGTGATTTTGGCCTGCATCTGATTTTACTAAACCGATTCAGTGCATAACAAGCTTGCATTTCTTTAACTGGAAGAGCAGGTAGAGAAAGTAGCAGTACTGTACATAAGCTATTTAATAAAAAACGCACTATTGACATGTGTTTCTGCTGAAAGCTTAAATAAAAAGGTGAATATTGCATTTCAGTCCCTAGCAGTCAATCATGAGTTCTCCAGCACATGGCCTAATGTGTTGGGGTGGGAGAAAGGCACAACTCTATCTCTAGCACAGTGCTTTGTGAATGAAGAGGTGCAAAGAATGTCATAAGGTAACAGTTTTTATTGTAATCTTCATAATGTTACAATGCATATTCTGTAGCAAAGATATCTTGCATGGATCACTAAGATTCTCATTTACAACTATTTCACAACAAATAGGAGCCAAATCAGTAAAAGTAACTTCTTCCAGATAAAGTACCGCTAAATTTAACCAAATAGAGTCCCTTGTTGTTTTTTTAAAGACTGCTGTGAGCCAAGACAATAGAAATGGCACCATCTGCTAATAATCCAATTAGAGAATTTCAGAGCAACATCTAAAAAGCTGACTGTTAGTGATTTATTTTTGTAAACATTTTTCAATTACAACACATGGAGGTCTACATTCCTTCTAATTACATTCTACTTGGAAACTATAACAATTCATGGGATCAAGGAAAAAGTTCAGGGTGGTGTAATGGAAAACTAGGTTCTTTCCCAATGACATTTTCGTCTCCAAATGTGACAGAACACATCTCTGGCTCAGCTATCCTTGTGTTGACAGTTTCCCCCACGGTACGTTATAGTCAAATACATTTTGTACATGACTTTGAGCAGTGATCTCAGTGAGGAGCTGGAATACTTCTTTCCACTTTGTTTATGGCTGAAATAGTTATCAGATGTACAAATGCTAAGCCAGTTTACCTACTGTGATTAACTGCTCTGAGATGCAGGGGGTTAGAAAAGAATTGTGGCAGATAGTTTAAACAAGAACATGAGTGTGTGCGCATGTGTGTGGCAGAGGAGGGGGAGAGATGTGTGGCTGAAAGGAAAGGGAGGGTCAGGCACTCTGATATGACATACAACTCTCTGCTTCTCAGCCTCCCTCCAAGGTGCGAGAAAAGCCACAAAAATAGTGTGTACTATTGCTGTGAGGAGCTCAAATCACTTCAAACACTTACCTTCTAGGCTTTTAGTATGTACAGAAGGAGAGGCATAAAGACTAAGGACCAGATCCTCAAAGGAATTTAGGCACCTAACTTCCAAATCAATGAAAGTTAGAGGCCTAAATACTTTTGAGGATTTGGGACTAATTGACTTGACTAAAGTCACAGCATGTTTCTGGCCAAGGCAGGATTAAACCCCCAGCCTATGAATCTAGTACTAGATCACTAGACCATGCTTCCTTGAGCACCAGAAAAAATGCCAGCATGTCATAAAGATAGATTTGGTCAGTTAGTTTGGTTTAGTTGACTCTGATGCAGAACATGAAAACATGAGCTCTTCAAATGGAACTGGATCAAATCTGTCTTGTAAGCGGAGTTTCACTGAGTCTGGTTTTGTTTTAGTATCTGTGTTGCCTTCAATATCTTTGTGCCTTCAGTATTAACTTCAGTATTGTGTTAACTGAAAGGAACTTTCTAGGTTCAGAACAGTCTGGAGAGGACCTGTGTCACCCACTTGCATATTTAGTCCAGTACAATAAATCGTAACCAGGGAAAACAATACTGAGTGGAAGGTGGGAGATAAGAACTACTGTAAATTTAACCTACATCATTTAATACTGTTTCCCAAACTAATAGACCTGTCCCCATTCTGCACCGACATAATTTTATTTCAACACTATTCCATTGGGGGGCATGCATTACCAACAATATAAGAGATAACTGGATGTATTGACTAGCAGAGGTCCATTGTAAGAGTATTTATCCATTACATCATATTCAGTACTTTATTTCAGTTTCCAGGATACATTATAGCAGGCTTATGTATTAATGTACCTCTTCATGTCCTTAGTGCTGGTTTGAGTTTTTATAATGTTGAATTTTATCTGCTTCAAATGATAGGAAACAAGAAGCAATAGACAGGAAGATTGCACATGCTAAACTTCACAAGCAACTGTCAAAAGTTAAGGTAACTTGTGCTTCAGTAACTCAACCACAAGTAAAAAGTCTTACTGGGTAACTTGTGTCCTGCTAGTGATGCCAGCTAGTAATCCCAACTTTACATACAAAATGATGGTCTACCTACATTAGCTATTACCACCGAAGAAAGAGCTCTTGGAGTCACTGTGGACAGGTCTCTGAAAATTTCCATTCAGTGCACAGCAGCAGTTAAAAAGGCTAATAGTATGTTAGGAACTATTAGGAAAGGAATAGATCAGAGGTTCTCAAACTGTGGTCCGTGGACCACCAGTGGTCCGCAAGCTCAATTCATGTCATCTGCGATAATTCTCTCTAAGGTGCATGCCTGGGAGGCCTCACATGAGAGAATGAAGGGCCACCCACTTAATTAGTGGAGCTGCACAGGCATGGCTCCATTACGTAGGTGCCTGGACCCTGGAGAAGACACACATGTAAGGTAAGGTGGTGGCCTTGGGGGGGAATAGGGATTAGGTGGGAGGGAGTAGTGGGGTGAGAAGAGGGGGTGGGTGGAATTTGGGACTTGCAAGGCTGCAGCAGCCAGAGAAAGAGGCAACTTTCCCCAGCTCCAGAGCTGCAGCTGCCGGGGAGAGACAGCCCTCCCTCCCAGCCCCAGCTTGGGGGCTGCTGCGGTCGGGGGGAGAGGGAGAGTCCCCCTCCTTTCCAACCACAGCTTGGGGGCTGCCACAGCAGGAGAGAGAGGGCACATCCATCACATTAGAAAGCTAAGACTGCTGATATTCAAATATGAGTTGTGTGCTTTTATTTGTTGAACAAAAAAAATGTTTACGTTTTTTTCATATAGCACTTTTATCCAAAGCTGTTTACAACAGTTAGCTAATGGTACAAACAACATTTGGAAAGATCATTAAGTGGTCCGCTGAGACCCTCAGCAATTTTCAAGTGGTCTGTGAAGAAAAACATTTGAGAACCACTGGAATAGATAATTCAGAAAATGTCATAATGCCACTATATATATATCTCCCTGGTGCACTCACACCTTTAATACTGTGTCCAGTTCTGGTCATCCCATCTCAAAAAGGATATAGTGGAACTGGAAAGAGTTCAGAGAATTTGCAACAGTGCTGATCAAGGGTATGGAATGGCTTCTGTGTGAAGAGAGAATAAAAAGATTAAGGCCAGGTCTACACTACAGAGTTAAGTTGACATAAGACAGTTTATGCTGACCTAATAATGTCTGCATCTATGCTACCAGGTCTTTCCTGCCGATGTAACTCACCTGCTATGTCAATTTAATAATTCCACCTCCATGAGAGACATAGCACTTAAGTCGATATAATTAGGTCTATGCAGTGGCAGCCTAGACACTGCATTGCTTACATTGACCTAAATGACCTTCAAGCGGTGTCATGCTCATCGTGACCACTCTGGAACTCCACTGCCCTGCAGCCAGGTACCCAGGTATGTGCTCCACCCCTTTTAAAGTCCCAGGAAGTTTTGAACATGTTCTTCCTGCTAGCTCTGCGTGGCGAGCTCACCTAGCAATTGCCCAGCTGAGCATGCTGTCTCTACGCAGCAAAGGCATTCTTGCCTGGAGTACATGGGAAGTGGTGGATCCCCTGGGTTTGCAGGGAGAGGAGGCTGTGCAGTCACAACTCCGCTCCAGCTGCACAAACTTTGAAATCTAAAGCCAGAAGGCTCAGGGCATGGAGGAGAAGGGCTATGATAGGGACACGCAGCAGTGCCACGTAAAAATCAAGGAACTGGAGCAAGCACATAGATGTAAACTGCATATACATAGGGAAACATAAGTATGTTTGCATGGATGTAGAATAAAAATCTACTTATGGAAACTGAATTTATCTTTATTATTCTCCATCACATGGTGGCTGCTGTTAACATTCATAGACAATTGGTACATGTGCATTGCTATAGGTGGGCACACACAGCAATCATTACAAGGTTCATAACATGGTACTAACAATGCCAGGCTCAGCACACTACAACACACATAACTGTGGCTTATTGTTAAAATGCTCCTTCAAGGCCTCCCTCAGCCAGCTAGTTCATGAAATACTGCAGGATCAGGCACGTGGTGTTCATAACACACAATACTGAAAAGCAGTGCAGGATCCATGCCTCGACAAATGGCTGCCGTGCAGGTTACCAGGGCAGCTGAAAAGCAGTGTGAAATGTATTAGGATGCCAAGGGAATGATGGGATTGAGAAAACTGCATCATGTGACACTGAATCAGCCCCCATGAGGCACTGCAAACCCTTCCCAAAACACCCTACAGCCAGTTACACAGTGGGATAGCTACTCATGATGCACAGCTCTGTGTCAATGCAAGAGCTGCTAGTGTGGACGCTCTCTGGTCACACAGGAAGCATAGTGTGGACATGCAACAGTGGTTTAATTACAGTGGTTGCTGTATGTCGATTTAACTTTGTAGTCTAGAGAAGCCCCCATGGCTTAGAAAAGGGATGACTAAATGGGGATACAGTAGAGATATGTAAAATCATGAATGGTATAGAAAAAGTCAATAGAGAAGTATTAGTCACCCTTTCCCACATTACAAAAAACAGAGTTTCCAATGAAATTAATAGGCCACAGGTTTGACACAAAGAAGAGGATGTCCTTTGTTGCACAACCTACACTTAACCCGTGGAACTCATTCCATGGGAAGTTGTGATGGCCAGAAGTATAAGTGGATTAAAAAAAGAGCTGGACAAGTTCATGGAGGATAGGTCCATTAATGGCTATTAGCCAAGACTGTCAGTGGTGCAATGCCATGCTCAGGGCGACCCTAAAAATACGATTGCCAGAAGCCGAACTGGAAGATGGGCAATCTTGGAGTCATACACCCCTACTTCTGTACATCCTCCCTGAAGCTCTGGGACTGGCTACTGTCAGAATATTGGCCAACATGGACCATGATCTGACCCAGCATGGAAGCTCTTAGGTTACTTGTACAGGCCAAATCCTGATGCCATTGAACTGTCATTTTTGACAGACACAAATAGGTGGACGATCAGACCCACAGTGCTGTAAGGGAGAAAACAGCCTACTAGTCATCTTAGTGATTGACTTGAGTCCTTCTGTTAACATCAATTCAGGGGTGCTGGAACAATTTTTATAGTGGGGGAGCTGAGAGTGATTGAACTAAACTGTAAGCCCTGTATATAATGGAATCCACTTCAAGCCAGGGGGTGCTGCTGCAGCACCAGCACCTATGCATCAATGAGCTGTGAGGCAGGCCTGCAGCATAGAAAGTGCAGGGACAAACACATCAGTCATGCCCTCCATATGCTACCTAGTGCAGGCACCCTGCATGTAAGTGAATTTTATCCCAGAATATATATTACAGCAGTTGCCCTTAAATATAAAAACTTAGTCTTTGTCGCAAATGTTACTCGGATTACCTATATTGAGAATGGTAATGATTTGGAACATTTTAGTGAACTCAGCTACAGTACAAAGTCAGAAGTGGGGATTTTAAGGAGAACACTGTTACTGTATTTGTATTTTTCACAGTGAAGTTAGAAATAAAATCAAAGGATTAAAATGAGTAGTTTGGTATCCTTTAAAAAACCCAATAACTTCCATAGTGATAAGGTTTCACATATGTACATGGGTCACAGTAAAATAAATGGACTATAGAAAACTTGGATGTTTTGGTTAAGGCTACTGAATTGCAAAAACTATACACTTAGTGTCCAAGTTAAGTGAGAAAAGAATAAAGACAGAAAACTTGTTTACTAGGTGAAAGAAAATAGAGCTGCCAAAGGGAATTAGAACCGTGCATAGTCTAACTCTGAAATGCTCTGGATATAAAAGGCAGGAAGCCTTCTCACTCACCTTGTCTCATATGCAGGTCAGCTCGCACTGTGGATGTTGATATTCAGGAATCCTGGCCCACAGAACTTGCCATATTGGCAGGACTTCATATGATGTTACATAAAGTGTGAAATAATTAGGTCTGGCTTTCAGTTCCGTTGGCTCCAGAGAAGCAAATCCTCCTAATAGAATGTGCTGTAGCATCTTGTTTCAATCAAGTACAATGTCTTCCAAGCTGTAGGGTTTTTGATCCAAAGGTGATTTACAGAAAAGAAAAACATGTTAAAAGAAAAAAATATTCTTCTGGGAAAGACTTCAATAGCCTCATGGTCTCCTGTGGCCTACAGCTGCCAAGCTGTAAATCACATGTCCATCATAAACTGGGTAGGACTCTGTTTTGTAATTTTGTTTCCTAATCTTTCTCTACCAGAGATAGTATGTTTGTCCTTCCAAATTAATGATACAACATCAAAAGGCACGGAGCACCAATAAATATTAATAGAAGTTGTAGGTGCCTATTATGCACCTAACTGGACGTGGATGCCTCAAACGGCTAGTAAGACTGACTTCCTAGGTGGCATTGGATGTCCACAGCCTTGATTGTCCTCTGATTTATGCTCTTTCTATAGATATGTCACTAACTTCAGTGGGGCCACTCCCAACATGAACTGGTCTATTGTGATTAGAAAACACAAGACAATGTTGTATACCGTATCATTTTTGTATTTCTGTTTTACGGATTCTTTCAATCCTCCTATAGAACTGAGAGAAATTAATCCCTTAAGTAGAAATAGAATTTCCAACCTACAAAAATACAATACTATATTTCAAATACAAAAGATGTTTCGAAAAACAACAACATAGTACTGTCAATCTGATTTATAAGAACTACTAAATGACTTGACTATAAGTGGCACTACAGGGGCCTGATCCACAACTGTGCTGACTTACACTGGAGTGAAACAAAAACAACAAAAGTGATTTGGGTGCAAACTGTCTTAGCTAGGAAAAAGCAAACTTTAACTTTTTCTGCTTCAGTTGCATTTAAGCAATATGTTTAGAAACTAGATCAGTGTATTGCACTGTGAGCTTTTTAAAAAGCTAGACATGCCAAACTCCATAATGAGCATTAGATTGCACAAGCAGATAGTTAGGAACCTGGGCTTCTGAATGAAAACAGTTGGAGGTTTAAAAAAAAACCAAAGTCTTGCATTTCCCTGCACAACTGCATTTCAAAGTACCTGCTGGGCCTGGCACTGTCAAAGCAGCACAAGTTACCCTTGATATATTTTGCCAACGGCTGCAATGTAAATAAGGCAATGTCAAGCCAAAGAAAAGCCTGCAATGGCAATACTTATAAACGTGTTATATTTAAGGTACAAACCATTTGTTAAGTGCAATGAGTAGATGAAACATCATACAACTTGGGCTCATGCCCTATTGTATATAGTGGTGGCTGGGGAAAAAGGCACAGGTAGAGGCTATATGTTGCTCACATTTTCGGTGGTACATACACATCAACAGTACCAATGAAGTTAATGGGGATATTCATAACAGCAAGGGCTGCACTCGACCCTAAAGAAGGGGACGTTTATCTTGTTTTGTGGAGGAAGCTCTTGTACCTCAGAAGACCATACACAGAAAAAAAAAATCTATCTTTTTGTTGCTCTTCCACACAGTTTCTCACTTTTTATGTCTTCTACTTGCCCCTAGTACTTCTGCAGCCTGAGTTTCATCATGATGCAATTAGAAAACATTGAGAAATTCAAAAGATGGCTATTGAAATTTAAATCACAACCATTTTTCTTAGGGTTGTCGTCATCATGCCTGGTTACAAACTACTGTTTGAGCTTTACAGCCTCCTGTTTCCTTCTTTGAAATACAATTCCTCCTTGCCAGGCAGTAACTTACCTTCCCTGGAACGAACCACCTCAGGATACTCTAAGATTACCCAGCAGAAAGATTTTGATGCATCTCTAAGGATGGTCTAAGCACACCAGGATCTCATAGCCCTTCGCTCCTCTCCTAAGCCCTCTGGCCCAATGCCTCTCCCAGAAGTATCATGTCATATGTCATCATCAAACTATGGTTCCTCCCTGACATGTCATCTGCTGATTCTCTGAACATGTTGTAAAGAGCAGCCCGAGGGATAAAAAAAACAACAACTTTGCCTGCCTTTGTACCTTGCAAGGCATGAGGGAAAAGGGAGGAAGGGATATTTTACCCATGATACTGCACATGCTATAAGCTATAAGAACAAAGACAAAGTGCCAAACGTTGAATTAGGTATGCCCTAAATGAAGGGATGTTTCTCAGGAGCATTATAGTATTGTCACATGTATTTGCCTTTTGTCATTGCCAGTAGGACTAACAAGGGTGCAAAATTAGAGCTTAAGACATCAACACAAATATATGCCATATCTTACATTGCCCCTAAAAGGCCACCTAGTTGGGGTCATGGACATCAGACAACCTGCCTACTTACCAAGGCAAGTGCTCCATATCTAACCTGTCCACTTTGTAGCCTTAAATACCTGCCAATTCATAGCCATTAAACAATCTCTTTTCTGTTTTGTTGTTCTAGCATCTTAAGCATATCCGTAGAAAAGAAAAGAAAGAAAGATGTGCAACATCATATCAGTTGGGTTTTTTCTGTCACAAGCAGTTTGTGCAAATGAGGTGTTTTCCAGAGTACGCAAGCTGACCCAGAATCAAATTTAGGATTATTAGGGTTTTTGCCCTTATGCATCAGTTTGAGCAACATATTTGCCTTAAGACAAAGATTATTCTAGAGTTGTAAAATACTATGTACGTGTTGTAAGTCTTAACTTCCAGCTACAACTATAGATGCACCAGTCCACCTTGCACTTAGTGATAAGCTTCTGCTGGGGGTGCAATTCCCATCACAAGCAGATATACTAAGAATAATAATATAATCAGGGTAGCATGAGCAGCTGTGAGAGGCAGCATGGACTACTCAGCTTGACTAGATATCCTCAGGGTCCGGTGAGTTTGTACTCAGGGTGACTGGCCTTTCCCACCATTTGCTGCTGCCCATACTACCCTGCCTACACTATTATTCTTAGCATGCTAGCTCAGTTAGAGTTAGTTCAAGTAGGCCTCCCTGAGTTGGGAATCACACCCCCAGTTACAAACACAGAAAGAGCCTCAGACTAGTTACTGCATGGAAGTGGTTTGCATTTTATACAGAAAGAGGCAGTTGTTGCAATTCTCTTTGACAGAATGAGCAAATTTAATGGCAGCAGAGTTAAGTATTAAGTTAATTGGTGATATAATTTCAAGACATGACAAATGGCGAGGGGGGAGTGAACAAAAAGCTTCTTCACTGCTTTCTGTACAAAGTTGCAAACACTTACTAGTGACTTTAGAACATAGCACTCCATCTTCAGGTTAGTAGAAGTCTGATTTAGTTGCCCTTCTGAATGATTTCTTAAAAGTTTCCTAGTGAAATTCCTGTTTCCAAGGAGAGATTAAAAACATTTCTTATTTGCTTGACAAAGGATTTTGCCATATTAGAGGTCAATAACCATTTGATGTCTTTTTTTAAGCTTGCCAATTTAAGTTCTTGTCCAATAACCAGGACAGAGCAGGATGAACTTCAAACATTGTGCTTCTTCTGCCTTTTGGCTTGCATCCAAAGAGTAACTAACTTGGAAAGGGGCCTAACACGTTGAACTCAGAAAAGTATCTACACAATTACTTCATGAAAAGCCAGCCGTAGTGGCAAGAATTAAAGTGTAAGGTACTCCATCTAACTGACTTTCAGCACCCATCAGCTGTTTCTAATACTAGACTTGTCTGTCCTCTGTACTACTTTCCAATTGTTTCTTGAATGGATCATCATCATTCCTTTCCTTCCCTTTTTTTTTTTTTTTTTACTTTTTTTGTTCTTCCTTTATTTTTGTTGGGGGTAAGGAGAATTTAGAAAAATGAAAAAAATTAAATAGAAAAATGTGAAACAATGCATATATTTGCTTTATATTTCCTTTTAGTAATCCTTGTCACAACGGTCTGCAATATGCTTTAAGATAACAATACACAAGCTGCACAGCTATTCTTATGCTACCCTCATATAGGGATAGCAATATGAAGAGTGAAACACAGTTCTGGCACCATGGTGTGCATTCAGGCTTCAGAATCCTGCAGACAGCACAGATGGCTGAATGAGGCAAGATTGACACATGGTTAAATGACTAATAACTTGTGTGGAACAGGTGGTGTCAATTACAACTGAAGCTCCAGACTTCAGAGTCAGCTAATAGATATTGCTGGTCAAGAAAGTGTTGCTTCACCTAGCTAAATTGCATTAGAGATCTGTCAGCTATCTTGATCCAAACTAGTGTAGACTCACCCCCTTGACATATGCCCATTGGGCTCATACAGGAGCAGTGTTCTGCCCAACAAGCCCATGGTGAAAGTCCAATCAGTGAACACAAATTATTACTCAAAGAAATCGCTACATTGCTGTTATTAGTTGCCATCAGGGGCAACCATAGGGGCAGGTGAACAGGGTGGGTACCTAGGTACCACATCACTCCACCGTGTGTGGGGTTTTTTGTTGCTTCACTGGAGGGAGAGAAGGGCACTGAAAAACTCTCCTCCCTGGGCACCAAAAATCCCATCAAAACAACTAGGGCCAGACCTGGTTGTCTTAAACAGTTTACATGGGTAGCATGAATTCAGAGTAATACCCAACTCTGGGAGGCACCTTTCCCTCATAGTTGGAGGTTTAGAGCTACTTTGTTATACATAACTGAATAAATCACATGGATCAGCTCAGCTCCAAACTCTTAAGTGTTCCAAATCAGAGCTTACTTCTTCCTCAGGGAATGGAGCTACTTTAAAAGCACACTTCCCTCTTGAAAATACATTACAATATACCTCATGTCTACCCCAAACTTGACCATCAAAACCTAGGTAACTCAATGGCATGTTGGCCATCATAGGCAGCACATGTTTGAATTATTAGGTCAGAGTCAGAACTTCCATGGAATAGATATTCAGGAGTAGATCTGGGTGAAATTTTTCAGATGGATAGTTCATTCACCACAAAAATGCTGTTTTGGTCAACCTGAAGCAAGTCATGAACTTGACATATCCACCAGATAGTGTTGGCCAAAAGAGTTTGTGAGGTTGGATTCACAAACAGACTTAGGCCCCAGCCACAAAACAGTGGCAGGTGCAGATGTCACCTCCTTTATAACCCTTAGCCTATGGGTTTGAGCACTCATCTATGTTGCCGGCACCCAGTTCTGAGAGGCAAAACAACAGCAGGGGCTCGTTACCTGGTGTGTTTCACTCAATAATCACAACGGGGTGGAGAAGCAGAAAAGTTTATTTGCAGCTGCAAACAAGGTACAGGGAGAATAGAATCTCAAATCCTGCACACCAGAGCAGGTCATTACACACACTTTTATATTCCTTAATGCTACTGCACTACACATCAGCCAATTAAAACTTTGCACAAATACTCTGCCTTCCGTATATGGGTTACAACAATGTTTATTTCCTGCAACCTCTAACAAGCATTCCTAGCAACTTAAACAACCAGCACATTCTGTCTGGCTTTGTAACTATCTCCTATTATCTTTAACTTGGCATCAGCAAACCTTACACTATAAGGCATTATCTGCGGCTGCAACATTGTTTTAAGAGCAAAAGCGCTTACTCAAACCAGCCGGGCCTGAATTCTACTAAGGGGGGTTGAAAAGAAGCCCTTAGTCCTTCAGCAGGGAGACTTCCTCGACCCTTATGGCCTTCCATCCCTTCGACTTAACTAGTGGCCATGCCCTGGGGTCTCCAACAATTCCCTCCTTTGAGAATACTCATTTCTATTGCTTGAGTCTTCTCATCTTTATTTACTTACTAGCGGGCTATGCATAAAATTAAAATTTTCAAAACTATGCAAAATAAGCATTTTTACACAGGACCACATACAACACAGTAA
Source organism: Lepidochelys kempii (assembly GCF_965140285.1). Lineage (NCBI taxonomy): Eukaryota > Metazoa > Chordata > Testudines > Cheloniidae > Lepidochelys > Lepidochelys kempii. The sequence goes on from NC_136387.1 coordinate 30,686,244, forward strand.
ACATAACATGATTAATACAGGGAAAAAAAACTTAAATAATAGGCTAAACAACCCACTTAGCCACGGGGAAAGGCCCCAACCAGAAAATAAAGAGCCTAGCCAATCCTCCCCAGTTTGCTAATGAATGCCCTTTACCAGCTGCTTTAGGCGTTGTAAATCAGCTTCTACGGATGGCCCTGCATCTGTTATATTAAAGCAACACATGCCTGCAAACTCCTGGCATAGGTGACCATGGTGTAGAAGCAAATAGTCCACAGCCAGCCTGTTCTGTAGCATACCCTGACATACTTCTCCTAACTCATGTGAGAGTTGGGCCAGGATGGTTGAGGTTAAATTAATGGCCTTTGCCACCGTACAGGCAAGGTGCTCTACTGCGTGATAATTATGCACCACGAGCCCAGGGATACCAACTAAGGAAAAGGCCAGAGCTGCTGCCTCACTCTCTGAGAATAAGGTTACCTCTGACCTACAGGTGGAATCAAGGGGAATAGCATCCCTTTTATGACGAGGAGATAACTGCGGAGGGTATGGAAAAATCAATGGTGCCACGCGACCAAGAGAGCAGGGACCCCCAGAACTATTGGCCGGGACATAGGAATACGCATGTCTGCCACATATAAGGAACCACCCTGCTGGCAATTTCATGTGCCCATAGGCAAAGGAGATTTCCACACTGTTATTACATTTAAGTTCTTCATTCGTGGGGTTTTCCCCAATGTGAGTAGCATTTACAAACCTCATACAAGAGGGGGCAAGGGTTGTATTGGCTAGGTAATAAGAAAACATGGAGGCATCTAACTTATACTGGGCAGATCCAAGGGTATATAAATCAGTATAAGTAAATGTTTTATTTATGGTTTTTAACAGGGAATAATGCTGAACCGGGGTTGGGGCTGCACATACACCAATAAAACAAGTCTCCATGATTGCACCCACTGAAAATGTATGTGGCAAACAAAACGACATTGCGTTCACTGCACTCTGGGCCAGTGCCAGCCAGATATTTACGGGTACAATGCCTGAAACAGCAGTACCAGTTAGGCACATGGCCAAGAGAGGGAATAAAATATACCCTCCCATCTGTTTTCCTGCCTTCCCGGCAGGTTGCTGTTTAAATAGTAATTTTAGTCCAAGATGCTCAGTGGAGGGAGCTGAATGCACGGTTCACCTTTCAGCTGGGGGGGGTTGACACCACTTTCAGCCGGGTATAATGAATCCAATTCTTGTGTCCCTCGATCTTTGCTGCCGTGTGGGAGACCTGCAGGACAGTATAGGGTCCCTTCCACTTTTCCTGGAGGGGCTCGTCTTTCCAGGTACATATGAGCACTGAATCACCAGCCTACAGGGAGTGGATGGGCGAATCCAAGGGTAGAGGCTGGGAATCCTTAGTATACCTGTGAAGAGACAAAAGAACAGCAGACAGGGAACACGTATACTGAGACAAAAATCCATTCCCCAATTCCCACTCTTCCCCTCACACAACCGGTGTACCATTCATAGGCCATGCCCTTCCAAACATAATTTCAAAGGGACTGAGCCCTAATCTACCCTTCGGGAGAGCATGGATGCAGAGCAGAACTCGGGGCAGGGCATCAGGCCATCGTAGGGAGGCCTCTTGGCATACTTTCGAAAGATGTCGCTTAAGGCTCTGATTGGTCCGCTCCACTACCCCACTGGCTTGCGGTCTCCAGGGTGTATGGAGTTTCCAGGGAATCTGTAAGGCGTCTGAGATGCTTTGGACGATTTTTGACGTGAAGTGTGTTCCATTGTCAGATTCCATCCACTGGGGAAGTCCAAAGCGAGGAATAATCTCCTTAACAAACTTGAGAGCCACTGTCCTGGCAGTGCAATTGTGACATGGAAAGGCTTCCGGCTATCCGCTGAATCTATCCACTATGACAAGGAGATAGTTGAACCCTTGGGTCCAGGTGGTACTGGGTGTCCTGGTCGGGGGTTATTCTTTTGACAAACTAAGCAGTCCGCTTGTACCTGGGCAGCCAGGGGTCGGAGTCTGGAGGTTATGAAGTACTTTCCCATTAGTTGGATAAGTGCCTCCCTGCCAGCATGAGTGGTTTGATGTAATTTCTGTAATACTGACAGAATTAGGCCCTTTGGTAAGAGGACTTTCCCTTTCAGGGAATGAAGCCATCCCTCCTTTTCCTGGAGACCAAGTTTGTCAGCTAGCTGTTTCTCCTCCCCAGAATACTGAAGGGTCGGGAGCTCCCCCACTGATGGGATAAGGGCATGCATATAGGTGTTCTCAGTCTGAGGGGACATCAGGGTGGCAGCATGCTTCGCCTCTCTATCTGCCCTGGCATTACCCCTGGTCACATCTTGATCCTCCCTCTGATGGGCCTTACAGTGTACCACTGCCACTTCCAAAGGGAGTTGCACTGCCTCTAGAAGCTGGAGAATTTGGGGCCCGTACTTGACTGGAGAGCCTTGGGCTGTCAGCATTCCCCTTTGCTTCCACAGGCCAGCATGAGCATGCAGCACACCAAAAGCATATTTGGAATCAGTGAAAATATTGACCCGTTTTCCTTTGGACAGTTCAAGTGCATGGGTCAGGGCCACTATCTCAGCCAACTAGGCAGAGGTCCCAGCGGGCAAACTTTCAGCTTCCACGGTGTCATTGAGGGTCACAATAGCAGAACCCGCCCTTCTTTGCCCATTTATCACCATGCTGCTACCATCAGTGTACCACTCAATCTGCATTTGGGAGGGGCACATCCTTCAAGTCCGGGCGGCTAGAATATTGGGCATCTATGATCTCCAAACAGGCATGTTCCTGTTTCTCAGTTTCTGGTAAGAGGGTGGCAGGGTTAAGGGATGGACAAGGCTGCAGCGTGACCTCAGGGTTCTCTAAGAGCTTTGCTTGGTATCTTGCTATATGCGCTTGTGTGATCCAGAGGCCGCCCTTAACATCCAGTAAAGCGCGTACCATGTGTGGTGTAAAAACCTGTATTGTTCCCCCTAGTGTCAGTTTCTCTGCTTCTGCCAGGGTCAGGGAGGTGGCTGCCGCTGCCCACAGGCATGCTGGCCAGCCCTTGGCTACTTGGTCCAGTTGTTTAGAAAAATATGCCACTGGACATTTCCATGCTCCTAGCAGCTGTGTGAGTACTCCCAGGGCCACCCCCTTTCGTTCATGTACATACAACTGAAATGGCTTGGAGAGATCTGGCAGACCTAGAGCCGGGGCTTCCATCAGCTTTCTTTTTAGGATTTTAAATGCCCTGTCAGCCTCTGGGGTCCAATGAAAGGGGTCATGGTCTGCTCCTTCTACACAGTCATACAGGGGTCTAGCCCATAGTCCAAACTCTGGGATCCATATCCTACAGAAGCCTGCCATCCCCAAAATGCTCTGAGCCGCTTGCGATTACTCGGGATAGGAACTTGGCATATGGCTTCCTTCCTCTCATTTGAAAGCTGGCGTTCCCTCTGCCGTATGTAGAACCCAAGGTACTGTACCTGCGGGAGAGCAATTTGAGCCTTACTTTGTGCTACCCGATATCCTCGGAGTCCCACAAAATTCAGGAGACTCACAGTGGCTTTAAGGCAAGGAGTTAAGCCCACAGTGGCAATTAACAGATCATCTACGTATTGCAAAAGGAGGGCTTCCTCATTATCCCACTCTTCTAGGTCCCTGGCCAGAGCCTGGCCAAAGAGGGTGGGGGAATTTTTAAACCCCTGGGCTAACACTGTCCAGCAAAGTTGCTTTTTAACTCTGTTTCGGTCCTCCCATTCGAAGAAGAAAATCTCCTGTGATGAGGTGTCAACTGGGATGGCAAAAAAAGCATCTTTTAAATCAAGAACTGAAAAATGGGTATACTGTCCCCCTATAGAAGTCGTATAGGGTATACGGGTTAGGGACAAGAGGGTCCAGAGTCTTAACCCGTTCATTAACTGCCCTTAGGTCTTGTACCAGCCGGTACATGCCATCAGGTTTCTGTACAGGTAAAATGGGAGTGTTCCAGGCTGACTGACATTCCTGGAGAATACCGTACGTTAGAAATCGATCTATGGTTTCCTGTAACCCCTCTCTGGCTTCCTTCTTGATTGGATATTGCTTTACCTGCACCGGGCCTTTCCCAGGTATGAGCTGGACATGAATGGGAGTTTGGTGAGTAGCTTTTCCTGGGATCCCTGATGCCCACACAAGGGGATACACTTGAACTTCCCACTGGTCCCATTCTGGGGCTTGCATAGCCGAGGGTTCAACTGCAAGGGCCATAATCCATGCATTTTCAGGGGGTAAGGTAAGGGTTATTTCATCTTGAGTAAAATGCAGGGTGGCACCTAGGCGACACAGCAGGTCCCATCCCAGCAACGGTGTTGGGCATTCAGGGAGGTATACCAGCTTATGGGATATAGTTCTGTTTCCCAAAGCACATTCTGCTGGGGCATACACTAGGTACTTAGTATCTTTGCCTGTGGCTCCTGTCACAGTGAGGGAGTCTGCTACTGGCAACTGAAGGGGTTGATTTACAGCAGTTCGCGCCGCTCCAGAGTCCACTAAAAAATCTATTTCTTCATTTCTCACCCGCATTTTTACTCGGGGTTCCGGGGGTAGGATGATCAGTCTCCCCTGATACCCCTATTCCTGTTCTTCTATCACCATCATAGAGGTACCCCCCCCTTTCCTTCTTGTTTGGGTACTCATTCTTCCAGTGTCCCTCTTGCCGACACAGGGCACACTGATTGCGCCCCAGTCGTCTCTCCCGCAGGCCTGGACGTCCGCGTCCACGGCCCCTTCCTTCTTGTTCACTTCCCTTTGTGCCTGCCTGCACCGCCGCTACCATCAATCTCACTTGCTTCTTCTCCTTCTCCACTTCTCTTAAACTATACACTCGATTTGCTGCTTCTAAAATCTGTGCCATGGTCATACCCATCAAATCCTCCTTTTTCTGTAGCTTTCTCTTAATGTCGGGGACTGCCATGCTTGTAAATACTCCTTTAATAATTGCCTCAGTTTGTGGATCATTAGGATCTGCATTGGTATACTGTCGGATCGTGTCTCGAATGCGCTGTAAAAAGGCTCCAGGGCTTTCCTTTGGATCCTGCACTACCTCATATAGTTTAGTCCAATTATTCTGTCTGACAGCTGCATGACGGAATCCATACAGTAGCAGCTTCTTATAGGTGGTGAGGTGGGTCATAGCCTGATTGTCATTTGGGTCCCACCTAGGATCCTTTACAGGAACCTGATCATCTGGGGTCGGGATATTGTTACGGTCCTGGTCATATCGCCTCTTTGCTTCCTCCCTTGCTTTAGCTATGACCTGTTCTCGTTCAACCTCAGTCAATAATGTTCACAGAAGCACATTATAATCATCCCAGTCTGGCTTGTAGCTACTAAGACATCCCTCAAAAACCAATACAAACTTGCTTGGGTTGATAGAAAATTCTCCAGCCTGTGCTTTGAAAGCGGCCAGGTCCATAGGATTAAAAGGTGCACGAGTATAGACCTGCATGGTAACAGCTGGTCTACCTTCCGCTGCATTCCGAGCAATTTTATTCTTGGTAAGTAACGGATATAATCCAGCAGATGGAGCTCGAACCTCACTATGAGCTTCACTAGGAATCTTACTCTGAGCCTCGCTCTGTGTGGGTGTAGGGGCCAAAGGGGACACACTCTATGTGGGTGTAGGGGCAGAAGGAGACACTGGATCTGCCATTACATTTGGGGTGGGGGTCTGGGGACTGACATTAATTGCTACCAGGCCAATCGGGGTTAAATTACAGCATTGTAAAATGTCAGTACAAGACCACAAGGTCATAAACAAGTAAGCAAACGAATGCTCATTCCACTTCCCCGTTTGCTGACAGAACAGGAGTAACTGGAGGATTGCATTATGATTTAGTGATCCTCCGGGAGGCCACTGTTCCTGGTCCTCTAATTGATACTGAGGCCAGTCAACCATACAAAATCGCTTCAATTTACCCTTAGTCATTGGACCTGATCCAAATACCTTCCAATTTACTAAAATACACTCTAGGGGCGTGCACCGTACCCTACCTCCCGTGCTCTGTTCCACTCCCATACCTACAGGGTAACTCTGGGCGTCCCCAGGTTCCAACAGAGCATACAATCCGGATTTCAAAAGGTTCCTACCTTATCAAAGGGACCGGTTCCCCACCATCGCCCGCAGCTGCTTCTCCACTATGTGAGTGCGTTGCACCGTTGTGCCTTCCGGGGTCAATCAAACTGCATCTCCTCCGAGGCCCCCGATGAACTCACCGGTGCGTGCTGGGCATTGGTTGTTGCTGCAATCCTCGACCTCCGGAAGGGATTGGGGCAAGGCTAAATTGCAGCCTCGTTGCCCCACGTTGGGACGCCAAAAGCTGTTGCCGGCACCCAGTGCCGAGAGGCAAAACAACAGCAGGGGTTCGTTACCCGGTGTGTTTCACTCAATAATCACAACAGGGTGGAGAAGCAGAAAAGTTTATTTGCAGCTGCAAACAAGGTACAGGGAAAATAGAATCTCAAATCCTGCACACCAGAGCAGGTCAATACACACACTTTTATATTCCTTAATGCTACTGCACTACACATCAGCCAATTAAAACTTTGCACAAATACTCTGCCTTCCGTATATGGGTTACAACAATGTTTATTTCCTGCAACCTCTAACAAGCATTCCTAGCAACTTAAACAACCAGCACATTCTGTCTAGCCTTGTAACTATCTCCTATTATCTTTAACTTGGCGTCAGCAAACCTTACACTATAAGGCATTATCTGCGGCTGCAACATTGTTTTAAGAGCAAAAGCGCTTACTCAAACCAGCCAGGCCTGAATTCTATTAAGGGGGGTTGAAAAGAAGCCCTTAGTCCTTCAGCAGGGAGACTTCTTCAACCCTTATGGCCTTCCATCCCCTCGACTGAACTAGTGGCCATGCCCTGGAGTCTCCAACATCTGGGATGTGAGATACCCTGCTTTAATTCCCTTCTCTGCCTGATGTTCACCAAGGGTTTGTATTTGGGTCTACCACACTGCAAGAGAATACCCTAAGCACTGAGCTATGGAGTATTCTGGGCAGATCTCTCCCACTGAAGCTGTTACATTGTGTATAAATAGTCACTGGAGTAGGGTGTGACATATTATGGCACAATTCAGACCAATGAGTAGTTGTTACCCCTGCCCTGTAACCTGGAATGCCCTTTACAATTCCTTTCTGCTGTAGCCTCCAACCTGGACTGCTCACAATCAGCCTCCAGCACGTAAGTCACTCCCAGCTATGTCTGTGTGCTGCAGCCAACCAGACCTTGGTTCTCACTAGCCTTGATTATACTGCAGGGTGATCCCAACACAGCGTCAGTCCCAGATCTTCCCCAGAAATATAAGTCCTGTGCTGTCCAGCCCTCTCCTGGACAATGCAAATATATTAAGTCTGTGTGATAAATGAAGGCGGGGGTGGGGTGGGAGAGTAGCTCCCTTTTATGGGCCCAGCCAGCCAGTTAACTATAAAATTCCTCCTAGTAGTTGTTCTCTACTTCCTTTACCTGTAAAGGGTTAAAAAGTCTCCCTGCATAGGTAAAAGAGAGGGAGTGGGCACCTGACCAAAAGAACCAATGGAAAGGCTAGAACTTTTTAAAATTGGGAAAAAAACTTCCCCTTTGTCTGTCTGTATTGTTCTCTCGGAGAGAAGGGACAGAGAAGCTATGCTGTAAGACCTTGGGCCAGGTATGAAAAATCATCAAATCATACCTAAAAACTACTCATTTAAAACCACATATATGTAAGTAGATCTGGAACTGTCTAGGAGGATGCGATTAGGTTTATCTCTGTTTATTTTTTTATGGCTTGTGAACTCCTCTGTGCTAATCCCAAATGCTTTTATTTTGCTTGTAACCTTTAAACTGGACCTCAAGAAGGTTATTCTTGAGGCTCAATTTTTGCAAGTGGGTTTTTTAAATCAAGCAATAGCCTGAGTTTTCAAATGCATATTCTTTCTTTTTGTTTTTAATAAAATTTACCTTTTTAAGAACAGGATTGGATTTTGTGTCCTAAGAGGTTTGTGCACATGTTGTTTAATTCTCTGTTGGCAACAGCTGGTTTCCTGTTTTCTTTCTTAGCTCTTCCCCAAAGGGCTGTGTGTGAAAGGGCTTCAGGGTACTCCACAGGAAGGAATTCCCAAGTGCGCCTTCCTGGGTTCTCAACTGAGTTTTTGCACTTGGGTGGTGGCAACATCTATCCATCCAAGGTCAGAGAAAAGCTGTAACCTTGGGAGTTTAATACAAGCCTGGAGGGCCAGTATTAATTTTTAGAATCCTCGTGGGCCCCCACCTTCTGCACTCAAAGTGCCAGAGTGGGGAAATCAGCCTTGACAGTCTGTTATTCCTTTAAGGGAATAATATGCCAGCCTTATTTTAAATAGTAAACCTAGCCTTCATTTCCTTTTTAGGGGTCACCAAATGAAATTAATAAGCAACAGGTTTAAAACAAAGAAAATGAAGTATTTCTTCACAAAACGCACAGTCAACCTGTGTAACTCATTGCCAGAAGAGGTGAGGAAGGCCAAAACTATATCAGGGTTCAAAAAATAACTAGATAAGTTCATGGAGGATAGGTCCATCAATGGCTATTGGCCAGGATTGGCAGGAATGGTGTCCCTAGCCTCTGTTTGCCAGAAGCTGGGAATGAGTGACAGGGGATAGATCACTTGATGATTACTTGTTCTGTTCATTCGCTCTGGGAAACCTGGCATTGACCACAGTCAGAAGCCAGGATACTGGGCTAGATGGACCTTTGGTCTGACCCAGTATGTCAATTCTTATGTATGTTCTTTGCATTGATTTAAAAATGCTCTTACATGAATCATGTCACTTCAGATCCAATGAAATGATTTGTGTAACCTGAAATAACAATTGTTGACTCTTGATTTACCCATTTTTTTCCAAAATTTTTGGTTCAACCTGAATGAAGCTTTTCTTCTTTTTTTTGAACTACAATGAACAGAAAGATCAGTTATTGTCCCAACTCTACTTGAGAAGAAAAACAGGGGAGGAAATGCAGTTTAAACAGCATAAGCCACAGATGAACCATGCAATAGATGGGCTAGTGCTTTGTGACAAAGGCTTTGCTTGGGGGTGTACCTTAGAGCATGCCATTTTGTCCTTAATGTGGCCTTTTGCATACATTTGAGCTTTAAAAGTAAATTGCCTTTCCAGTTTCATTTAAATGAATGGATGTCAGTTCAGTGTCTCTTGTCTTTACATTTGACAGTTACTCTGTTCGTAGTCTAGTTTCATTTGTGCTCATTCCTGTACCTTTCCTCTACTGAAATAAAAGTTCTTGTCAACAGGAAAATTGTGTATGAGGAATGGATGACCTAGAGCACAGGTTCCTCAAATTTGAGTGTTGTCTCCCAACTGTAATTACAAGTTCTATGCCTTCAACTCACAAAATCCCTGTCGGCAGCTTAAATTGACTAGTTGCCAAATACTACATAAGTACTGTAATCTTCTTCACCTTTGTAATTGAATTGAAATGGGAGAGCTGGTATCTTGTGTTCAAAAATATCACTCTAACCTATTGGCTTTAAAGGCACAAGTGGGAATTGGGCACCACCCAACTAACTGCCACTGCTCCCTGAAAAAAAGTCCCCTAACCTCAGCTGTTATAAATGGCAACCCTGATTTATGGAGCTATGATTACTAAGAGGGGAAGATATGACTCCTTCACCAACAACTGAGGTTAGGAATGACAAGTAACCTTTCACTTCTGAGTGGGCAAAAAACTGCAGCCCATTAACAATTCCAGCAGATATAACGGTACATTGGAGTATTGCTAGAAGCTTAGGTCAGCTCATAAAAGATTAAGACCATAAGAACTGCCCGTCAGGAATCGGGGCCTGCAGCTGAGCCAGTCCCCAGGCAACCTAAAGGGTGAAGCTGGCCTGCAGTAGGCAGCCTGATGAGCTACACTATCTGATTGCTGAGAAGAGCTCTAAGCCCAGCAGAAGGCAGTGGCTGTGATAGCTCTTGCTTATTCTCAGCCTTTCCCCACTCCAAATAAACCCAGCTCTTGCTTTGCCTCTGACCCTGGGCTCCTATTCCTGGCTACGAATTCCTGCTCCAGTCATTAGGGCTGACCACCCTTGTGACAGTTTCTGACACTGCCCTACTGAATCAGATCAGTGGTCCATCTAATACAGTCCTCTAACTGCGGACAGACAGCTTACTCACAGAAAGATGAGAAATCTTGCCATGGACAAAGAACAAAAGGCAGTTTTCTAACCCCGGTCAAAGGCTGCATTACTGCTTGAAGATTTATATCGTTTCCAATACCTCATTGAACATAACTGTGGGTGACCAACTTACTCATGTAAATAATTTTGTAAAGTTCAATGGCTCTAGGCTTGTGATACTAAGTTTTACAGGCTGACTTGTTTTTAGTTGAGTTCAGATTTTATTTAATGTTTCCCTATTTTGAGTGTAAATGGAAATACCTGGTCTGACACATTGCTTTTATAGCCTCCTTTATGACAATCCCTCAAAGGATATCTGAAAGTCTAGACTACACCCACTGGTTCTTCCTTTCTCTGTTGCTTGGCAAACTAGCTTCAAATTCTGAGGCTTCTGTATTTTCCTTCACAGAAACTGCTTCAGCATGTCAGTAACTTCAAGTGTCAGTGGAAGCGTGTCTTACTTATATTGGTGATTAGGATGTAGGGTTACATAGAAGCAGTGCCACTTAAAAAGCAAAAGTTGGGGAAAGGAAATACCATGTGTTCACTTTAATTTGCTCCTTAGTTCCTTTTTGTTTAGTGCCTCTTTAACCTGTCAGACTGCAGTGTATAAATTCAGTAAACTGCCACTACTACTACAACGTGCCAGCAGAATACAGTTGGGGATTGCGCTCAGTCTAATGATGCTACTGTCCGTAAAGTCTACTGCACTTCCTCTAGCTCATTCTGTCCTTGACTGTGGCACGCAGGTCAGACACAAGGACGACCGAGGCCTTGCTTTAGTATTAACTCCTTAGTTCTGCTGCTCACACGATACTTAAATCTTGGGAAAAAGAAAAGGAGCACTTGTGGCACCTTAGAGACTAACAAATATATTTGAGCATACCTCACTGAGTTGCCAACACCTCAGTTTTGGATGTCATGATGTTAAGAGCCAGATCCTTGATTGGTGTAAGTTGACAAAGTGTCCCCATAGTAGCTGTTGCTCTTACTCAAAATACACATGCTCTACAGGTTCCAAGACAGACCACACAGCAGACTTGAATAGGGTGCAAAAGTCCAGAATTTGAGATACTCCCTGACACACAACATAGGCAGCGTTTCCTGCAACAGTCTCGTTCGACCCCTTAGCTCAATTGTCCTTTCAGTAGATAAAGTGAGCTGTAGCTCACGAAAGCTCATGCTCAAATAAATTGGTTAGTCTCTAAGGTGCCACAAGTACTCCTTTTCTTTTTGCGAATACAGACTAACACGGCTGTTCCTCTAAAAGGAAAATTGTCCCCAAAACAGACTGAGTTCTGTACCAGGCCTGCCTGCCTGCCTTCAAAAGAGCTCTGGCACTCAGTCACCTCTGGAGTTTCTGGGCTGTTACTTTCCTCAGGGAATAAAGGATAGAAAGTCTATTCTCCTCCCTGGGATGCAAGTTATTGAGCTCTCCTCTTCCCTTTTTAACTGCCTCTTCGTTATCTGACAGCAAGTGCAGGTGTAGCAGGGCCGGGCTGAGTGGGTGCATAGCAGTTTGTGAAATCTTGCTGGCAGTGAAGGGTTGGTATACCCCCATCAAAGGGTGTTTCTGCTGTTCATACCAAAAAATAACAGCAAATACTCAGATAATTAATAATTATACAATACAAGGTAGAATACTTAATATAGTAAGTCACCATTGTTCCCCAATAAAAGTTACTCTTGTTTCATACAGCAAGTGACAGGTCACAGAATGGCTGATCATGTCACTTTAGGTTCCAATGATCTCACACATTAGTAGAAATATTCCTGCTAAAAGCAAGAGTGTAGCAGTGCTTCAGACAGTTGGAATTACACTCTGGCACTAAAATCTCTGAAACAATTCCGTAGGATGGTTCAAAATCCTACCCTGTGTCACAGTTTCAGGGTAACTGCACCTGTATACCCCCTTCCTGGTCCCTTGAGGGCATCCACTTAAAGTTTCCTGGTCCCAGCCATCACCTCCGTTGGGCAGAGACCCACGTCTCTCTTTCTCCCTCCTGACCAATGTTTTAATGCTGCACGGTTCCTGCCTTACGCTGTGACATCCCCAGCAGCTTGTCTGCCGAAGAGCCAGCACCTGTGCTTTGCTCTACCTCTGCAGGCTACAAACAGTGTATTGACAGCAGTTACAAGTTACCACACAGCTCTTTCCATGCAAGCACATTTATTCTTAATATCAAAAGCATTAGAGAGAAAATAAAAGATTCCATGTGCATGCTAAAAGTTTACCAGAGGTCACCCCCACTCTAACATAGGGCTCTGGTTGGTGTCAGTCTTTCGAACCCCACAACTGGGTTTGCCCACTTAGTAACAAGTTCATGTCAATTTTTAGACCAGGACCCAGACACTGGACTGAACAATTCAGCTGTTTCTTTTTGCACTTGGGCCTTCGATCTCCAGTCTCTAGGAACAGTTAATCACCAGTTGATGACCCTCTCCGCAGGGTATAGTTTGAAAAGGCTGAGTTTTTGCTTAACCAGGGTTGTAGCATTTACATTAACCAATCCCCAGGGATTCTCCAGGAAATCCACTTAACACTTACTATTCCACACAGTGCCATGCCTGTCTGACACATTTAAATATAGTCATTTGAACACCTTAAACTGTCCAGGTCACATATCTGTCAGACCTTGTAAGAAAAATAATCTTCTAATCTCAGATTTTTAGAGTAACTACTAATGTGCCAGTTCCCTCATTATTGAAATGTGTAGGACTCAGTGTCTGAATTTGCTCCTAAGCAAAATAGTCCAATATCAACTGCTGCTACAAATGTTGGCATTCTCTCTTGCACGAAGGACTTCATATGTGTGTATGGGAACATTTAAAAAAAATCTCTTGCACTAAACATGACAAGGACTGATATAAGAATGGCCATACTGGGTCAGACCAAAGGTCCATCTAGCCCAGGATCCTGTCTTCCAACAGCAGCCAATGCTAGGTACCCAGAGGGAATGAACAGAACAGGTAATCATCAAGTGATTCATCCCCTGTTGCCCATTCCCAGCTTCTGGCAAACTGAGGGTAGGGACACCATTCTTGCCCATCCTAGCTAATAGCCATTGATGGACCTATCCTCCATGAATTTACCTAGTTCTTTATAGAACCCTGTTATAGTCTTGGCCTTCACACCATCCTCTGGCAGAGTTCCACAGGTTGACAGTGCGTTGTGTGAAGAAATACTTCCTTTTGTTTGTTTTAAACCTGTTACCTATTAATTTCATTTGGTGCCCCCTAGTTCTTGTGATATGAGAAGGAGTAAATAAACACTTCCTTATTTACTTTCTCCACACCCGTCATGATTTCATAGACCTCTAGCATATGTCCCCTTAGTTGTCCCTTTTCCAAGATGAAAAGTGCCAATCTTATTAATCTCTCCTTATATGGCAGCCATTCCATACCCTAATCATTTTTGTTGCCGTTTTCTGAACATTTTTTGAGATGGGGAGACCACATTTGCATGCAGTATTCAAGATATGGGCATACCATGGATTTATATAGAGGCAATATGATATTTTCTGTCTTATTATCTATCCCTTTCTTAATGATGCCCAGCATTGTTTGCTTTTTTGACTGCTGCTGCACATTGAGTGAATGTTTTCAAAGAGCTATCCACAATGACTTTAAGATCTTTCTTGAGTAGTAACAGCTAATTTAGACCCTATCATTTTATATGTATAGCTGGGATTATGTTTTCCAATGTGCAATACTTTGCATTTATCAACATTGAATTTCATCTGCCATTTTGTTGCCCAGTCACCCAATTTTGTGAGATCCCTTTGTAGCTCTTCATAGTCTGCTTTGGACTTAAGTATCCTGAGTAGTCTATATCATCTGCAAAATTTGCCACCTTACGGTTTACCCCTTTTTCCAGATCATTTATGAATATGTTGAAGAGTACTGGACCCAGTACAGATCTATGGGGGACACCACAATTTACCTCTCTCCATTCTGAAAACTGACCATTTATTCCTAGCTTTTGTTTCCTATCTTTTAACCAGTTACTGATCCATGAGGACACCTTCCATCTTATGCCATGACTGCTGACTTTGCTTAAGAGCCTTTGGGGAGGGGACCTTGGTAAAGGCTTTCTGAAAATCTAAGTACACTATACCTGCTGGATCCCCCTTGTCAACATGCTTGTTGACTCACTCAAAGAATTCTAGTAGATTGCTGAGGCATGATTTCCCTTTACTAAAACCATGTTGACTCTTCCCAAACAAATTATGTTCATTTATGTCTGACAATTCTCTTCTTTACAATAGTTTCATCCAGTTTGCCTCGTACTGAAGTCAGGCTTACTGGTCTGTAATTGCCAGGATCACCTTTTTAAAAATTGGCATCACATTAGCTATCCTCCAGTCATTTGGTACAGAAACTGATTTAAAATGATAGGTTACAAACCACAGTCAGTAGTTCTGCTATTTCACATTCCTTCAGAACAATTGGGTGAATACCATCTGGTCTTGGTGACTTATTACTGTTTACTTGATCAATTTGTTCCAAAACCTCTTCTAATGACACCTCAATTGGGGACAGTTCCTCAGATTTGTCACCTAAAAAGAATGGCTCGGGTTTGGGAATCTCCCTCACATCCTCAGCTGTGAAGACCGATGCAAAGAATTCATTTAGTTTCTCTGCAATGGCCTTATCATCCTTGAGTGCTCCTTTACCATCTCAATTGTCCAGTAGTCCCATTGGTTGCTTAGCTGGCTTCCTGCTTGTGATGTACTTACATTTTTTTTTTTTTTTGCTATTACTTTGAGTCTTTGGCTAGCTGTTCTTCAAATTCTTTTTTGGCCTTCCTAATTATATTTGTATACTTCACTTGCCAGAGTTTATGCTCCTTTCTCTTTTCCTTATTAGGATTTAACTTCCACTTTTTAAAGGATGCTTTTTTGCCTCTCACTGCTTCTTTTACTTTGTTGGCTAGCCACGGTGGCACTTTTTTGGTTCTCTTACTATGTTTTTTAATTTGGGGTATACATTTAAGCTGAACCTCTATTATGGTGTCTTTAAAAAGTTTCCATGCCGCTTGCAGGGATTTCACTTTTGGCGCTGTACCTTTTAATTTCTGTTTCACTAACCTCCCCCTTTCTGAAATTAAATGCTACAGTATTGGGCCACAGTATTGTGGTGTCTTCTCCGCCACAGGGATGTTAAATTTAATTATGGCCACTATTACCAAGCAGTGCAGCTATAGTCACCTCTTGGACAAACCTTTGTGCACTGGTCTGTTTTGCTCCGGAGAAGCTTGTTTCCTTTGTAGGCCAGCTACTGAAAGGGCCGAGGTACACCACACCACTGCCACCTTAGAGCTCATCAGTAAGCTATTTAGATGGGAACTAGTTCTGCATACCCAACTCTGGAGTATAAGTCTAGTTCATGGCTAAGGCAGCATCCTGATATGGAACCAGGTCTTTTGGGGCTATTTAAAAAAATCTGTCAAAAGCACTTCTCCAGCAGACTTCCACACATTTACTTAGTGCAGTGGAGTGTAAGGCCCAGATTTTAAAAGATATTTAGGCATTGCTGATCTCAGTGTTGCAACACCTAACTGACTAAGGAGACTAAATCCAATTTTTTGACAGTCAACAGAACATTGGCTCCTAAGTGCCTAAATCAGTTTTGAAAATAATGCTTAGGCTCCTGAATCAGGCACTGCAATGCTAAGTGCAGCAACATCTAAATACCTTTAACAATGTTGACCCAAATGCCTTTTCCTCAAAACGTTTGAGAAGACAGACAAACTTTAACCGTGTGAAGTACAGGGAATGGGTCTGCCTTTCAAAGGGAGAGAAGTGATCAGTAGGAGAATGAGAATCAGTTCAGGGGGAGTGAAGGATAGTCATTTTTTGCATTTTTAAATTGTAAAGAACAGCAAGACTTGAAACAGCACCCATCTGTGGAAGCTAGTGGTACTGTTTTGCTGCTGTTCATTCATTTGGTTGGTTCTCAGGTCCAATAAAGAGTTAGATTAGTGTTCTAGCTCAGGGATCCCATAAATTACAAGGTGTGTGGCTTCCAAATTATGTGACTATTTTTAAATAGTCATCCTAAGCTGCAAGATCAACATGAGGTAGTGAAAAAGCCTGGCTACAAAAATGAGAACCAGACTCCTGAGAAAACTAAACCAAGCGGGGGGCAGTAAGATGGATTGATCAGAACTCAAGTACTTGAAGCTCTGTTGTGTCAAATCTCCATATACAAAAACCTGAGGGATCTGTTGTAAACTAGTTGAATGTACTGATGTTTTTAAAATCTGGAAAATGGTGGAAGCAGATGTAGCAGCTGCAAGTGAGAGGAAAGGATTTCAAACGGCCTGGTAAATGAGCTTGAACCTGGCTGGTGGCAAATTTCTAGGGCATAAAGAACAGACAAAACCCTTAAAATCAGTAAATAACTACCACAGATTAAGGGCTTAGTTTCTGAATACAACCTTACCAGTAACTACTTGAATGTCCGTGCAAGGTAAGCTTCAGATCAATGAAATGCTCATTCCTGCATGTAGGGAATTGCTGTTGCAGTCTGCAAGAAATCTCTTGAAAGGTAGCATGCTGGAAATAATTTGAATTATTACTTTAGGATCTGGAAAGCCTACGGGGAGTTCTCAGAAGTCAGAGGAGCAGCTGAGAGAAACAAACCTTCAATTTCACACACTTCATAATGGAGAAACAAGTGTTGTACCTAAGAGGATGTGCTCCTTGACTAAGGCATCAGATAAGCATGCAATAGATATACTGAACCCTATAAGAGTGTCATGGTGAGAGGGTAAGTGAAGAGTTAAAATACCAAAATATTGGCATCGAGACTCAAAAGATAGATGTTGAAAAAGGCTGTCAAGCAATTTAAAAAAATCGCAATTGAAAAATTAACTGCGATTCATCACACAGTTAAAAAAATAAATGATTAATTGCACAATTAATCTCACTGTTAAACAATAAAATACCATTTAAATAATTTGACGTTTTCTACATTTTCAAATATTTTGATTTCAATTACAACACAGAATACAAAGTGTACATGCTCACTTTATATTTTTGATTACAAGTATTTGTACTGTGAAACAGTATTTTAATTCATCTAATACAAGTACTGTAGCAATCTCTTTATCATGAAAGTTGAACTTACAAATGTAGAATTATGTACAAATTGCATTAAAAACAAAACATTTTAGAGCCTTCAAGTCCACTCAGTCCTACTTCTTGTTCAGCCAATCACTCAGACAAACAAGTTTGTTTACATTTACAGGAGATAATGCTGCCTGCTTCTTATTTACAATGTCACCTGAAAGTGAGAACCGGTGTTTCCATGGCACTGTGGTAGCTGGCGTTGCAAGATATTTACGTGCCAGATGTGCTAAATATTCATATGTCCCTTCATGCTTCAACCACCCTTCCAGTGGACGTGTCCATGCTGATGATGGGTTCTGCTCAATAAGGATCCAAAGCAGTACAGACCAATGCATGTTCGTTTTCATTATCTGAGTCAGATATCACCTGCAGAAGGTTGATTTTCTTTTTTGGTGGTTCAGGTTCTGTAGTTTCCGCATTGGAGTGTTGCTCTTTTAGGACTTCTGCAAGCATACTCCACACCTCATCCCTCTCAGATTTTGGAATGCACTTCAGATTCTTAAACCTTGGGTCAAGTACTGTAGCTATCTTTAGAAATCTCACATTGGTACCTTCTGTGTGTTTTGTTAAATCTGCTGTGAAAGGGTTTTTAAAATGAAAACCATGTGCTGGGTCATCATCCAAGACTGCTATAAAATGAAATATATGGCAGAATGCAGGTTCAACAGAGCAGGGGACATAGAATTCTCTCCCAAGGAGTTCAGTCACAAATTTAATCAATGCATTTTTTTAAATGAGAGTGATCAGCATGGAAGCATGTCCTCTGGAATGGTGGCTGAAGCATGAAGGGGCATACGAATGTTTAACATGTCACGTAAATACCTTTCAATGCCGGCTACAAAAGTGCCATGCAAATTCCTGTTCTCACTTTCAGGTGACATTGTAAATAAGAAGCAGGCAGCATTCTCTCCTGCAAATGTAAACAAACTTGTTTGTCTGAGTGATTGGCTGAACAAGAAGTAGGACTGAGTGGACTTGAAGGCTCTAAAATGTTATATTTTGTTTAATGCAGTTTTTTGTGCATAATTCTACATTTGTAAGTTCAACTTTCATGATAAACAGGAGAACACTTCTGTTATTGAGTGTCCAGGGAGATTGAAGTGTTCTCCTACTGGTTTTTGAATGTTATAATTCTTGATGTCAGAATTGTGTCCATTTATTCTTTAACGAAATTTCCCCCTGCTGATACATTCTTGTCAACTGTTTGAAATGGACCACTTGATTACAATGGCCTCATTAGCACTACAAAAGTGATTTCCACCCCTTCTTGTCAACTGTTGGGAGTAGCCTACTTCCACCTTAATTGAATTGGCTCATTAGACTGACCCCCTGCCCCTTGGCAACTCCCGTCTTTTCATATGCTGTGTATTTATACCTCCCTATTGTATGTTCCACTCCATGCATCTGATGAAGTGGGTTTTAGCCCACGAAAGCTTATGCCCAAATAAATTTTAGTCTCTAACGTGCCACAAGGACTCCTCTTTTTTTTTGAGGTGGGAGAGGAGGTCATACCTTAAGTCCCAACAGTGCTCTAGGAAATAAGTTTAAAAAACAAAACAAAACAAAACCAAAACACACACAGGCCCCCTACTCACACATTTCCGCCTAAATGGATAAAGGGTACATGACTTGAGGAGTGTGCATATGCAGATGCTTGCTTCAGATTCCAGCTGAGAGAAATACCATACTGAAAGGCAGTTTTTCCTTGAGTCTCTGGATACTTAATGTCTTCTACCTTTGTTGGCCTAACAGTTGAATTGTTTCCTACTAGTAGTTTTTAACTACAGTACATGATTCATCTACAAAAAGAGAGAGAATCACTTTGCATAAAAAAACTGGTCAGGAAAAAACCTGAAATTCAGTTTCTAAATACTTCATTTAACTGAATAAAAACTTTAACTTGTTTTAAGACATTTCATAAAAGTTTAACTTATTGAAGTCTAATTGATAATGTCACAGTGTTGTGTTCAAGGTGAGCACGTCAATAATTACATATTCTTAAAATCCCATAACTGATCTTATAAATAAACCTTAGAGCATTACCAATGTACTAAATAAAGATGAATTCTCCAGAAACCACCAAGTAATGGAAATAATTGTCACAGACAATAAAAGCAGATACTTCGATTCTTACTAGAATCTGAGTTAGGTAGACTAGCTGAGATACAAGAACAAACCAAACTTCATCAAAACTGAAAAAGCCACAAATGGTTCAATGCTTAATTTAAAACTTCCCATGTACCTCTGTGCTTGCTGGATGATATTTTCAGCTGAAATCTTTTTCTATGACTCAGTGACACAGAAAACTTGTGTCATTTTCACTAAATAGTTTTGGACACACACAAAAAAGCCACAACTTAAGTTAAAACTCTGAACATTTTGATTTTTTGGTTCAAAGTGAATTTGTTTCAAAGTTCCCTTTAATTTGATTTTAAAAATGTTTTTAAATGGTGGAAACTGCAGTGAAACATTGTCACAAATCATTGTTAGACCCCAAACAATGTTTTTTAATTGCCAGCAAACCCCAAAACCTGTTATTCGCACAGCTCTATGGCTAGCTGAAGGGCCACACTCCCAAGTGTGCCTTGTTGGATTAACCTTCCTGGCACCATCCACTGCACAACTGAGTTTCGGCTGGATCTTCACTTCACCCAACTGCATATTTTGTGACCTACTGAGCACTGCAGGCTTCCCAAAGCTGAAAGCTCAGGCAACCACCATTAAAGTTAAGAGAGTGCTGGAAGAAGGGTTCACAGTACGATCTTTCACCCAGGGCAAGTATGGCACAATTTGTCTTTAAGTGATCTTGGCTTCTGCTTTTACAGATGGCTTTACTCTTTCTGTTTAAGGCATGTGTCTTTCTTTGGATTCAGCTTTTTAAAACAGTAAAGTTATATTTCAAAATAGTGCTCTGGCTGGCCAACAGATAGGTAATGGACTCCATTTCCTGCAGATCAGTCTGCAAAAATCAAAACAAATTTTAAAAAAAGAAAAGAAAAAGGAGTCTGATTCTTAGTAGTTTACATCAGAATAAGCCTAATTCAATAGTCTTACTTGAACAGGTGATGAACCACGACTTTTGTGCTTTTACTCACTTATGTCCAGTAGCTGCAAAAATATATATATAAAATGGTACTATAAGCCACACCACACAAGCTACTACGAAAGATGTGCTTCAGCTGGGCATAATTTACTGTACAAAAATAACCCGGTAATTCAAAGCTACTAGATACTTTACATAGTATATTTTGTCTTTTCATAATAATGGTTTATTCCTTGACAGTGCTATGGCCACCATTGGAAGACATTTTTAAGTAAGGCTATTTCTGAACTTTGGGTTGATCTATCTCCCAATTCCCAGAATGTCTTAGTTTAATGGTAACTCCAGATGTGACAGTAGCACTTTGAAAGAAAAGTTGATCAGTTACAGACTGACTGTTGAGCACAGCTGAGCTGTTGATTCAAACAGATGCTATATCCCTTCAAAATCCAGTGGGAACCTTAGGAGTTTCACTCTCCATTTAAGAACAAAAGGCAGCACAGTTACACACTGAAACACATAACTTGCCACTGAAAAAAGAGCTAAACCCATCAGTTGTACTGGGACATGAATCCAGGCTGCCCAATGGAGATCCTTGGCAATGTGATACCTCAGGATTAAAACAGCCTCACATTTCCTGCTTTTAGGACTTCCACTAACAGTGTTCCTGAAATCTGGACTGGACCCTGGACTGCCAGGCCAAAGAAGGGAAGACTCTGAAGTCTGACTTCAGATTTATTGCATGTAACATTCCCATTATAGGAGACTCCGTTAAAACTTCTAGTCTGAAATACAACCAGACTGTTTTAAATGTATATTTAATGTCAAATACTTTTATAATACTCAATCTAAAAACTTTGAAATATTCATGCCACTATACAATTACCTCCATGATTGTTGCTACCTGATAACGTTTTGGTAATGCAAGACATTTGAGGGGAAAACAAGACAAAGAATCACAAAGTTAACACTAATACTAATAATTAAGTCCTTTAATGTGAGGGGCAGTGTTGGAGGACTTATCTTTGGCTGTGTGCACTTACATTCCAGTCTCATATTTTGAGTTGTAGGACACAGTGAAGCTACTAATATGCTCCTTGATTAATCCATACTAGCATTATTTGTGAAAAGTAAACCAAGAAAATAAGTACACCTAGACAACTTTATTATTTCGAGTGATCACTCGAAAGTTTTGAAATGTTTTCTAGAAAGCCATATAAAGAAGTTAAGGATAAAGCAGAGTAAGTTCTATAGAATCATAAGCTCACACAAGGAAGTAAAAACGCTGTTTTGAAGCAACAGGAGCTCGCAAATACTCTTGACAAGCAATCAGAAAATTGCAAGCCTAGTCATTCTCAACTATTATTAAAACCAATGGAATTGCATTTTAAACCTAAAGTCCCCCCACTATATTAAACATGTATGACCCATTTCTCAGCCCCAAATTTGAAAGGTCACAATACAATTTTGCTCCTAAACTATATCAGCTTCAAATGAATGTCAATTAATGCCTTTAGGCTTAAAAGTTGTAACTTGCTTTCCACTCACTTTTAATTCCAGATGCCCTGTCAGAAGTAAAGATAATGGGGTGAAGAATAAGGAGGTCCCAAATTCTAATCTGGGTTCCAATTAGAAGGCAAACTGCACATAAAAAAAGGTCTAAAATAAGCCAAAATTACTCAAAGCAAAAAGTTAAATATAAACATAAGAGACAAGGAACGTCAGGACAGGCATGGCCACACTATGGAAGTTTTAGTTAAGTATGGGATTTTCGAAAAAGCCTAAGTGGAGTGTAACAGGGTAACCATCCCCTTGTCCATGATGTGGCCCTTTAAGTTCTTGAACTCTGAAAGCAGATCAAGACCTGGGGAAGTTAGAGCTAGGTGTTGGGAGAGAGAAAGATATTCCCAAGGGAATAGTTAAGGAAAACCTTGGCTACTGTTTCTTTAAGGACCTGGGACCAGAAGGATTCCCCTGTTTCCCCTCCTAGGAGGAGAAGCTCTGAAGCTAAAGAAACACAGGCCCAAGAAGAAGGGGTGGCAATTCCTTGAACCCAAGGAGACTATTTCAAGGATATTTGGAGTTAAAGTAGAACCCTAGCAGATGGACTTGACCTTTGAAGTGTGATGGGTTTTTAAGCGACCCAGTGCGGAGGAAAACTGAAGTTGAGTCATGCTTGCCAGCAGGGGGCACTACAGAGAAGGCATCCCATTTGTCAGAGGACAGAATGCCTAACTTTCCAACTCCATTTTATTTGAAAATCCCAGCCCACATTTTTGAAGAAACCTCTCCCTAAGCAAATAAACCACTACTTGTTATTAACTATTGACTCGATGAATATTTTTCCATTTTTTAGAAGTTGCCTAATAGGAACTCTCAATTTGGCCTTGTGTTTTCAGCCTGTAAAATAGCTGACCAAACTGACTCTCTCACTAAGGGTGAATTTCACCCTGTGAAAACAAAGTCTCCAAGGCCTGTGGATCACTCAAGTCTCCTCTGAGCACAATCTTTAGGACACGAATGTAGACTTTCTGCTGCACAGAGGTAACATCATTGGAGGCATTGTCAGGTAGTAATACCTAAAAGAAATGAACAGTGCAGAAGTCTTTTTGGAGGAAGAGCATGTCATTGGGTCATAGTGGGAACCATATTTCCTCTTGGTGACTAGATAATGCACTGATGGACACAAAGAATGCATACATCTACATATGAATCTGATCATTTTAGGGGGATTGTAAGAGTATGCAATTGCAGGAATACAATTTTAGGCATGTTTTGGTAGGTAACCTATTAAGTTAAATTTACTGAACTTTATGTGAAACTATAATATAATCCATATGCCAATGACTTGCTGCAAAACCGTTTCTCATTACTGTACTTAAAAACTTGGAAAATTCATGTTTTGCATGGAGAGATGTAAAATATAAGATTCAATAGCCTAAGCTACTTTTTATGAACTGTGCACCCAATCAATACTGTTGGTGACTCTTATGCCACGTGACACTAATAGAGCTTTGTGTAACAGGGGAATATGTACAGGATAGGCAACAACAAAAACTTGCATAGTCTTAAGCCGATAAAAAGTGAAATGATTAAACTTACATTTAAGTTCAAAGACTGATACATCTTGCAGAACTATGCTAGAGCACAAAGGGAGGGGAAATACTGATGGCAAAGCTTTGAAAAATAAGAAGGTACCAATTCACCGACGAGTAAGGGCCACTGAAGTCAAAAGGGATACCCCTAAGGATGAATTTGCTACTAAATTTCTTACTCTTAGTAGCCCATGAAATCTCTTGCATCTTTTGAATGTGGTTGTAATCCCAGTTTTCCTGCTGAAATACTGTAATCTTCAACATGTAAATTCACCTCTGCCCCTGTCTTTCCTCCACCCTTGTATATTTAGATTGTAAGCCCTTCAGGGCAGAGACTCTTACATATTAGGATCCCATTGCTCAGAGTACCGTTCATGTATCAGTTGGGGCTTCAGACATTATAATACAAATCATAAGAAAAACAAAGCCGTGCAACTTTGGTGGGGTGGGGGGGAGAATCAATTATGTACAATTATATCGATATTGCTAGTGGGAAAGAATGAATCAAAAGACTAAATGGATAGTTAGTGCCATATAGCGAGATGACTGGGGCTGGTATTGCTGCTTGTTTCAACAAACCCTGGTGGTGCAGGGTGTTAACCTTGAGGAGGCGTAGCTCTAACTGGTAGTTAAATGCTAGTTGACTTTTGGCCAAAGCATGTAAGCAAATTGATCTTGATGGCCTGGGGAAAGCAGAGAAATGCAATGGGTATGGTTTTCTGCCATAAATATAGGGTTACTGTGCCCTTGTCCAAGAAGCTCAGGTATGCTTTTGGGTAACTAATTTATCCTAGATCAGATGGTATTGATTCCCAAAAGCATCTTTATTTTTATCTGTGCTTGGCAACTCAATAGGGATCATTCCTCTCTGGACTTAGCCTCAGTAGTTAGCTTTAACCTCCAGACTTGGAGCACAATGCAGTTACCATATGACACTACTCACAAAACCTGAAACTGCAAATTTGCTTCATGAGATTAGCTAAAGGGAGCCTATTACTCCTGTTGATAGACAACATTGCTCCCTATTTGTCTTCTAGTGCCATTCAATATGTTGAATCCAATCTGCAAAGCTCCATATGCATTGTGTCTTAACTTCTTGAGATTGGCATTGATACTGATCTCCTTCATGACTTTGGGTTAGCCACTAGGACATAATTTACCCGTCTGTTTAATTGATATATTAGTACCCTCTCAAGAGGGTTCTGAAGCTTAGTTCATGTTAGTAAAGACCTTTAGGTTCTTGATGTATGATTTAATAGTGAAAAGCAGCATTTGGGTGGTTTGGGTCTGATTCAGATGATGTCCGCCCAACGTTTCAGATATGAGTCAGCATTTTTCTACAAAACTTTTGTTAGAAAATGTCCAACCAGCTCTACTTTTGAGACAAAAGATGGATTTGATAGGTTTATCTTTATGTATTGTTGGCTTGAAGTATATGCTCAACCATGCATCTAACCTTGAAACCATTATAAGCAGCAAAATTAATGATAAAGTAACCCCTCAAGTTCAGTTTCAGGATGAAAAGCACTTGTCTAACTCAAGACTGAGTACTGTATAAGATGTTAAACTGAAATCCCATCAAGAGTGAAAAATCTGACTTCAAGCTTACTTACTGTACATTATTAAACAAAACTCAGCTAGATCATAGAGTGATTCGGCCATTTTGGGGTTCTTGTAATGGCATTACAGGACACAAACTCTGACATTGTTTTAATACCTGAGAATCCATGAGGGAGCAATCCAGGAAGATCCACGGTTGAAGTAGTTTTGGCCAGATCCTCAACTGGAGTAAACTGGCATAGATCCACTGAAACACTATCTGAGGTTCTGACTCTTCCTGGTTTTCTTTAAGTCCCAACCATGTTGAATAGAAGGCAATGAAGGAGAGATTGATTGAAAGTGAGGTCTGCTCCTCTGAGGTTGGTTTTTCTGGTTGGCGACAGAGCTTCAAGCCACCCAATTTCTAACACTGTAGTAGAAGTTCTAGATTCAGGGACTGGTGAGAATACTGTTAACGGCCCTTGTCTAGACAAGTGAAGAAAGCAGACAACTCAGCTTAAACATAGAAAGATAAAACCAAGCATCAAGGAAAGAGAAGAGAGTCTTTCGGGCAGCTTTTATGAGACTCTCAAAAATAATACCAGTAGCAGGGATAGAATTCACGAGTAAAACCCAAATGCTGTAGAAGTAATACATAGGAGGAAGAAATAGAGAAATATGAGCATAAGACTGAGTGTAACTGAAAAGGCAGAACGATGTTAATGGGTAACACTTTCCGCTCCTATGAGCTTTGAAATGGGATGGTGTAAATTAGTGCCATTTTCTGTGCTACTTATAGGAATCTTTCTCACAGAAAAGATAATGAGAAGAAGGGGATAATAAATTAGGCTTTAACATTCTGTGATAACTTTTCCTGGTGCGTGACACACTAAAAAAAAAGGGGGGGGGAACCAGGAGGGTAATGCATTAAATGTGATAATCTTGGACATTTGTGACATCTTTTTGTAAACATGCATTTGTTTGTGAAGTAAGATTGCCGTAAGGAGCGGAAATTAAAACATAATTAACCATTCTCAAGCAACTATTAAAATGGAGTACTTGTGGCACCTTAGAGACTAACATGTATTTGAGCATAAGCTTTCACGAGCTACAGCTCACTTCATTGGAGGCATGTAGTGGAAAATACAGTAGGGCGATTTTATATACACAGATTTTATATGAAACAATGGGTGTTACAGCGTGTATAGTAACAAGAGTGATCAGGTAAGGTGAGCTACTACCAGCAGGAGATGATATTTACCCCTTCTGTGCCAGTGTGGTGGCACCATCACACACAGCAAAGTCAGTGTCCCAGCTCAAGTTAAAGCCTAATAGGGAAGGGCTGTATATGAAAGTTAGGAGGAGGGGAGCTTTATAAGTTACAAATGATTGTTTTCTAATGTTCTGTTTTGATGCCTAGACTGAAGTGACAGGTTTCTGAAGTGATGAACTTTGAAGAGTTTAATCTCAACTTCTAAAAATGTTGTTAAATTTCAGCAAGGACTGGCAAAAGCCTGAGGCAATACAGAATATTACGCAGAACAGTGAACAATTCAGGGTCTAATTCGAAGCTGAGTTATTTTGGAAAACTCCACGTACTTTATCATTTTGGATGAGAATTAAGTATTAATCCAGCTCAGCCTGCTTTACTGGGAGGGGGGAAAGTTTTAAAACGCTACCTATCATTTGTCTCCTTGAAGGAGGCATCCATGGGACTTCATATAAAATAGGATTTCATGGCACACTTATGATCCTTCTTACTATATGGGCTGAAGGGAAAGTCAAAATTCATGACTTTCAATAGCTGCTTCTCTGTGACTGGACCACAAAATTATGGCAACCCTCTCAAAGAACTACACTAAAATTCTCTATTTGAAAGTTTACTGTGAAAAATGGACAATCGTCTGTTTCTTAAATGGCATAGTGATATGGTACTATTGGAAACAAAGTGATTTGCAGGTAAATGAGAGGAGAAATAATACAGCCTTTGTGGATTTCATCCACTGTAGCTCTTCTGCCTTCCGTGGTTGTAGGAAACTGAGTTCCCTCTTTCATTATTTAAATTCTACTATTTTTTCATATTCTATGAAGATTCCAGTAATAATGGTATAACCCCCTGCTTTCTCAGAGTGCCACTCTGTCCCCCTCAAGAGGTGTCAAGGCCACCTAGAGAATGACGAGCCTGCTATAGCCTTGGCTAACACATGTCTTTTTAGTGCGTGCAGTAGAAGCTCACACATTTAGCTCCAGAGGTCCCATGTTTGATCCCTGCTGCAGACGCCTGTACGTGGGTCAGCGTTACAGTGGGAACATGTGCGCAACGAGCACTGCAGCAAGCACAAAATGTAGCCTGACTGGATTATTTTGACTGGTTCTGGGAACTTGTCTGACAGAAGAATCCCTTTCATTGAAGGCAGGGCTTCATCCTAAGCTTTGAGCTAACTTGTCCCAAAGGATGGAAGCTGTCTTGGCAGGTCACGTGTGGGATATTACCTCACTCAGCTTAGTAGGTCATGGACAGAAATGCAGTCTGCTGCTGGGTCATGGTCTTTAGTGGCTTTAAAGATCAGGCACAAGGATTTGAATTGGAATTACAGGGGGACTGGCAGCTGTCAAGGGGAGCTGAGCATGGAGGCAATGTGCTATCATTCCATTATGAAAAGTAACTTTTTGTCCTTCAGTAATCAATGCCTAGTGCTGAAGTAGGTTTAAAACCTAAATATGGTTTATGCATATGTCAAACCCAGTCCTGGATTGCTAAACCCCCTGCGAAGTGGGTGGTGGGGGTGTGCAGGTAGAAGGGAAGTGGGAGTGTGTAGGTAGTGATCTCATGACTGCAGAATTTATCCTAAATTGTCAATTGAAAGTTTAGTGATAAAAAACGTCCATTTCCCAAGTCATTAGTGTCTCATATGCTGTGGGACAAATCACACCAGAAAGATAAAATTAGAGACAAAAAAGCTTTTGAACAAATCTTAATTATTTTCCCAGTCAAATGTAAGACCCTTTTTGAGGCTTTTTGTCATAGTTCATAAATGTACAGTTGTCAGATTATTTGACAACTATTCAGCTGTTGGCTCACTTCAGCAGATGCCCTCACTCAACTAACTGGCTTAGTCAGGAAGAATTAACTATGTGAAATGCAGTGCCACTCATACAACTCTGAATGGGAGTTTACAATAATTAAAAACTTTCATTTTAAGATATTAAGTTCCATTCAACATGGGACAGTTGGTGCAGTCAGATAAATTAGCAAAGGAGTCTCCAAGTATGTCACTTCACCAAGTAGCTGAAAGATTGTACAGTCGAAAAATTGGTTGTCTGGCTTTCCAGCTAGGTAAATACAAGAAAAAATAGAAGAAAAATGAAAGATAGATCAAATTTTAAAAAAATAACTAGGGCTGTCGATTAATCGCAGTTAATTCATGTGATTAACTCAAAAAATTTAATGGTGATTTAAAAAATTATCACAATTAATTGCACTTTTAATTGCACTGTTAAACAATTTCAATGGGTATTTTATTAAATATTTTTTCTACATTTTCAAATATTGATTCAATTACAACACAGAATACAAAGATTACAGTGCTCACTTTATATTATTTTTGTTAACAAATATTTGCACCATAAAAATGATGAACAAAAGAGGTATTTTTCAATTTGCCTCATACAAGTACTGTGGTGCAATTTTGGTCATGAAAGTGCAACTTACAAATGTAGATTTTTTGGTTACATAACTGCACTCAAACAAAACAATGTAAAACTTTAAAGCCTACAAGTGCACTCAGTCCTACTTCTTGTTCAGCCAATCGCTCAGACAAACAAGTTTGTTTATATTTACAGGAGATAATGCTGCCCACTTCTTAATTACAATGTCACCTGAAAGTGAGAACAGGCGTTCACAAGGCATTGTTGTACCCGCTGTTGCAAGATATTTACGTGCCAGATGCGCAAAAGAGTCATATGCCTCTTCATGCTTCAGCCAGCATCCCAGGGGACATGCTTCCATGCTGATGAGGCTTGTTAAAAAAATAATGCATTCATTAAATTTGTGACTGAACTCCTTGGGGGAGAATTGCATGGCTCCTGCTCTGTTTTACCCACATTCTGCCATATATTTCGTGTTATAGCAGTCTTGGATGATGACCCAGCACATGTTCATTTTAAGAACACTTTCATAGCAGATTTGACAAAATGCAAAGAAGTTACCAATGTGAGATTTATAAAGCTAGCTACAGCACTTGACCCAAGGTTTAAGAATCTGAAGTGCCTTCCAAAATCTGAGAGGGAGGAGATTTGGAACATGCTTTCAGAAGAGTTAAAAGAACAACACTGAGGCAGAAACTTCAGAACCCGAATCACCCAAAAAGAAAACCAACCTTCTGCTGGTGGCATCTGACTCAGATGATGATAATGAACATGCGTTGGTCCACACTGCTTTGGATTGTTATCAAGCAGAACCTGTCAGCAGCATGGACGCAAGTCCTCTAGAATGGTGATTGAAGCATGAAGTGACATATGAATCTTTTGTGCATCTGGCACCTAACTATCTTGTAACGCTGGCTACAACAGTGCCATGTGAATGCCTGTTCTTACTTTCAGCTGACATAGTAAAGAAGAAGCAGGCAGCATTATCTCCTGTAAATGTAAACAAACTTGTTTGAGTGATTGGCTGAACAAGAAGTAGGACTGACTGGACTTGTAGCCTCTAAAGTTTTACATTGTTTTATATTTGAGTGCAGTTTTTTTTGTACATAAGTCTACATTTGTAAGTTCAACTTTTATGATAGAGATTGTACTACAGTACTTGTATTAGGTGAAGTGAAAAATAATATTTCTTTTGTTTTTTACAGTGTGAATATTTGTAATAAAAATATATAGTGAGCACTGTGCACTTGGAATTCTGTGTTGTAACTGAAATCAATATATTTGAAAATGTAGAAAATATCCAAAAATATTTAAATAAATGGTATTCTATTAACAGTGCGATTAATTGCGCAATTAATCGTGATTAATTTTTTTAGTCGCTTGACAGACCTAAAAATAACATGAGCTGGACCATCTTGCCAACTCTATCTTGTAGAGTAAACATAGTTTTATATCAGAATCCTGCCTTTGAAGTGAGTCACAGTTCCATATCTTAAAATAGTATTGTCCTAATACTGTGGTGATGTTAAATAAACTCAAGGGAGAAAAACAGTTTTTCCAATTAAAGTGCTACAAAATACTCCAGAAAGCGGAGGAAATTCAGTACCTTTAAAGATAAGGGCCTTATATTTTGCTGACAGCTTGAAGTTAAACATTTCCATTGGCTGGGGAAGAAGATCTTTCCTTGGGGGAACTGGTTGACTTAGGTTATAAGAGAAGCTTGGATTTCGATAATGAAATAGCTGGCTCAAGTCCATCCCTGGATGACAGTGAGTCAGTGACTGACAGCCATTAATCCAAACTGCCATCAGGTATAAATGAAATGAGCTCAAAGTCTCAGTGAAGTTAATTATAGATAACAAAGCTGTATCACATAAAGCACTTGTAGGCAGCCTACCTGGCTGCCTCAGCAGAGAGGCCAAGGAATGAAAGGCCATGGAGAGTAAAGTGGTCATTCTATGGTCTCTATAGATTAGGACTAAGGCATGTTATATTGTCTTTTGCTTGTTACCTCTCATCTTCATAACTCTTGATTACCCAAGGCATTCAATCTAGCACCTTTCACAAGCACTGATTTTGTTGGAAGAAAAAATTCTCCACCTCAATATTTGTCTTAATCACTTCCTTATAGCCTAGGGATGCTGTAGATAGCAGCTGTCCACTGTGTCCCTTTATCTAAGTCACACTGCTGCTCTAATTCCCTGGGCCACTTCCTCTCGGCCCCACACTGTCTTCACCCTTACCTCAGGGTCTTGTCCTGATGGAGTCCCAGTAACCAGCTTAAGACTCCTTCTCGCTCTCCGCAGCTTCTGGTAACACTACCTCATCTGAGGTCCTGCAGCTCCCTCAGCCAGCCACACACCATTCACACTCCTGCAGCTTTAGCAAGGAACTGGAACTTACTCTGGCTCCATCGCTCTTCTTATACTGACCTGGTAGGCCCTGATTGGCTGTATCCCACACAGCCATTCTAGGCAGCTTGGAGGACCCTCTCCACTGTAGTGCCCTTGGCTCTCTTTTATTGGCTGAACACTACAAGACAGGGACTGCAGGACTGGCCTATCCATGTGGTACATGGGCTAGATCTGAGGGCTCATAAGAAGGGGTCAGAATAGGTTCAGGGGAGAGAGCAGATAGGCTTTTGTTATTGTGCTAAGATCTGTAACTCTTGCATGCTTTGAGACTAAAAGTTGCTGTGGCTTTAGAAATTCCTGAGCAAAGTCTACGTTCCTTTCTTTACCTGCCATGTGGCTCACACCAGAGCGCCCATAGAGGTATGCTCTGGAGGGAAAGTGTAAAAGTGACTGAGGAGGCTTGGGAGCTCAGGGAACTGGTTTCAGGCCCTAAGGTAGTTGGATTGTGGAGTCCCACATCCCAAGAAAGAAACCAAACACAGTCTCTTCCCCCAAGCGTGTACCCTCAAAGGCCCAGAGTTGGAAACCATAATTGGACACTGCCTCGGCCCAACTGGCTTGCAGGCACGTGGGATCCAAAGTTAGGACCAATTAAAACATATTTTGGTGTCTGTCCACTAGGGGGACTCACCCAAATTTGTAACACCTAGTACAGCTCTTGGGCCCAGATCCATCAAGGTACTTACGCAACAGATATAGGCACCTAAATCACAGTTTTGAGCCCCATTGTGATCCACAAAACCCCCGACTCACTGCTACCTAACCGTATAAGCACCAATGTTCACTCAGTGCCTACATTTTCAAGATAAAAGCTCGCTAGATGCCTATGTTTCTGCCTGTGCGCATGCGCACTGCTGCCTCAATTTAGGCATCTGGATGCCAATCTCCAACCTATGCCCCAGTGTGATCCATGAACAGCGGAAATAGAGGCAGAGGCTTGCCTATTTTCCCTGCACAGCCAGATGCAGTAGGCATGCTCTGAGCAGACCGTATTGATCAAACCCCATACATAATCCAGTCAGAAGAGGTGGTGGTGGCCTGCTTAGACCTTTTAGCCCAGGAGCTGGAGCACTCCCCTGTGGCGAAGGAGACCTGGGTTCAAATCCCCTCTCTGCCTGAGGGTGAGTAAAGATTTGTACTGGGGTCCCCTACACTACTCAGGGGAGTGCTCCAACTACTGGGTTATCGGATAGTCTCATAGGAAGCTCCCTAAATTTTCCCTTTTTATCATATTGCACTTTGGATAAATAAAGAGTCATTGGAGCTGGGGTGGGGGCCTGGACCCTGTGTCCCACATCTCCTCAGTGGGACCCATAACCATCCGGCTATAGAGTCCTTCTCATGCTTTCTCTCTAGCCCAGAATTCTAATATGTGTATATAATCCCCCTTTGCTGCACAAAAGTACATAGCCAAATGTGCTGCACCCATCAATGATACTGTCAATTTTTGAAGAATTTTCAGACCTTAGTTCCCAATGCAATCCCTTCTTAACCCAGACTTCAGAGAAAGTAAGAGTAAATGCTGGCAAAATGCTTAGAAGTCTGTCATCTTCACTTGATTTCCATATGCACCTACACTGGAAGAGTTAAATAAAATGAGATTAGCACCTCACCAAATCAGCCCTGCTATTTCCTCTCTATTTTTGTCCCCCCAGTCTTCTAGCATTATCTGTCTCACTTGGACTGATCTTCAGCCACTAGCTCCCATCAAAGCCCCAGCTTCAGCCTAACACTAGGAAAGCCATCCTACAGTTTCCAGAAGACATTGAAAGGACAGAGCAGAATACCACCAACACACAATGGCCCTGAAACTAACGATTATGCCATCTCTTCAGTTGGTGTTGCATTACCACGGGCCAGTGATGATCCTGTAGTAGCCTACATAAGACAAGTTTGTGATAATTGAGCCATTGCCCAATTCTGCTCTCCTGGAGAGAGAAAAGTGTAACTACCCAAGTACTATAAGGGCCCACAGATGTCATCTTATGGTCAATGATATCAAAGGCTGCAAATACACCCTCAAGAAACATTATGAACAGTGGGAACCACATTGAGCCCCACCACAAGCAATGGTATAAACTAAAGCTGAAGTTGGTCCTTGACCTTAGTACCTTGCCAGTACAAAATGATCTGTCAAAAAGACCAGTGCCTTATCCGGGGCTAAAATCAGACTTAACGGTCAAAGAAATAGGGCAAAGTCAAATGAATTTTCACAAATTAAGATGTTAAAGCTGCTGACATACTTGGCATAAAGTCTTTTACAGCCACAGGAAGAAGGCAGTGCTATTAAAGATCGATTTGACGGTTCATCTAGTCAAATACCTTACCTCTGGCAGGATCCAATACCTAATGCTCCAGAGGAAGGTATCACCCCCTCACCTGGCCAACTGGGAAGTATTAAAATAAGAATGGGCAGCTTCTTCCAGATGCTACAAACTGCATGAGGTGTTTGGACAAATCTGATGTCATGAATTGCCAGCTGGCTCAAATAATGAATCGGTGGTCGACTTGGGTCCCTCAGCTCCCACTCACCTCTTCTTTCCACCATGCTGTCATAGGAATGAGTGCCTGCAGAGCATGGCAGAGGTTGCATGCTTAGCCCCTGTGGGGGACTACGGTTTCTGGGGTGCTCTCTAGCAACCTGGCATGGGTAAGTGAAAGAACAATGTTGGTGAGCCATAGACGTCATTCTAGCTCTTCACTTTGTTGAAGTACTTGCAGGAGTCACTGAAGAGAGGAGGAAAATGTGGCGGATCTAGATTACCCCACATGATATACCTGGGAGGTAGAAGATGTGGATTCAGATTTTCTCTTTGCCTGATTCAGACAAGGAATTCCTAGCTGAGTGCCTTAGCTACCAGGCTATAAAGTCATTCTCACACTTTTTCTTTCTCTTTGGTCCAAGGAATATTAAAGTAGTTATACAAAGTGGAACAGCCTCACCAGGAGACAGTGAGAACTACCAACCCAAGAATAGTCTATAGTCTAGTGGTTAGGCTGCTCACCAAACAGAGGGGAGAAGTATGTTGAAGTCCCTGTTCTCACAGTAGTGAGTGAGACCTAGGACTCCTACATCCAAGGCAAGTGCCCTTACTGCTAAGCTAATGGTTATAAGGACAGACACTCATGGTTCTCTGAAGCTGACTGGAATTTTCTGAAAATTCCAAATATTTTCAGAACTGAAATATTTGTTCTGATTTTCATTTTGCTGGCCAAACTGAAAATTCAGTTATTCACTCAGCTCTAATTACAATGCAATTGCTTGCAGTTGATTTGCATTAGAGATGTGTCTACCCAGAAGAGTTCACAGTCAAAATTTCCTTTCTTAATGCTTACTTTATTAAAGCACAAAAGAGTTTTGCTTTAAGCTTTGCATCTGTAGATTGACAGTGACCTCCAGTGGTGCACTACGTAATCACTCTAATGTTTTACTAAGAATATGTTTCAAAATACATATTTTAAGCCCTATTACACATCTAAATGTAATACTTTAAATTCATGCTGATACCAACTGCTTAATCAAATCAGTGCACACCTAATTTAAAACAGATACTAGAACTGTTAGTGTGCACTGCAAAACTGTCTACATATCACAGAAAACATAGACTCATTGTGATGATAGTAATACTATCCTTTGTTAATGATGTAAATGTTGATAAATTCCATAGTCAATTGCTTGACCACACTTTGGTTCATTATGAAATATACTCAAGAGATAATATAACCAATGTCAGTCATATTTATTAATATGGTACAGGAAATTATACCAGTCTCCAAAGAGCAATCCCATGGAGTGAGGTCACATTCACCTTAGCAGAAGGCATGCTCCCCAAGTTATGCATTTCAGCTGGTACTATTTACATGATTTTACAAGTTACACATTTCTTTACATGTCACTAAAATCCAACCCATCAATTTGTTCCAGTTCTCTAACTTGTCATTCTGTTCCTTCCTTACCATTGTTTTGGATACTAGCATTCCAGGTACTGATCCATGAAGGTACGTCCCTAGCTTGTGCTAAGACATAAAATAAATGTATCAAGCTTCCTACCTGCTTATGCCAAATGCTTACTTCAGTGAATACAAGGTGTTATGGGATACTTAGCATAAACGAACAGGATTAGGGTATAGGCCAGTTTAGGCTACATCACTGTTACAATATTTGTGCTTAATGTTATTGCTGCTTAATGCATACTTATATATTTATATGCTAGCCAGCATATATTGGACAGCATAGAAACAATACACTAGAGGATATGTCTGCAATGACTGGGGCCTGGATGGTCAGGTCTAGGGGTCAGAGCCAAAGATCAGAACCAAAGACAGCACCAGGTAGCAAGTCAAAGGTCAGAGACAGAGTCAGGTTCCAAGCCAGGGGTCTCAGAGCCAGACACACCATCAGGGGTAAGGTGTAGGAGCAGGGACTGGGAGTAGTCCAGGGTCTGGGATAGGATAACAGGAACCAGCAGCAGACAGGAATGCAGGATTCAGCAGACAGGTAAGCAGGTAGGGTTCACAGTAACAGTCAGCCAATAATTCCACTGATTGCTCAGACAGCTCTGTGTGTTACTTCCTGGTTCACATAGAGCTCCTCAGTCATTGGGGAGGTGCTACATGTTTCCACCACGCAGAAGCTTTGGGAGCAGGGCCCTCTGTGAGCTAGCACTTTACTAGTTCTCTTCTTGGGTTATGCAGGTGAACTGCTGGGTGGCAGTCATGGCCTGAACCCTGCCTGTGGGACTGTTCAAGGCCTGGGAGCCCACACAACTCAATACCCCTTCTTCCCACAATGTGATACCAAATTCCCATGAATCTTGATGCTTAAACTGAACTTTAGATGAACCTAGTGTGATCAATGATGGATTGTGCATCCTCTTACTCTCACCCATTGACCCTTAGGATATGTGTCCAGATGGCCAGAAAGGGACTACTTATGGTTGATGAGGGGCATATGTTTTCGATACTTAATAATGACCTATTGAGAGATGCTTTTAGCTTATCGGGAATTATTAGATGTTACAGGTGTTTCTGCCATAATGGCTTGAACAGATGTCTTTAGCTTATCAATTATGTAAATTGAGATACCATGAAAAGAGCTCCGTGGGTCACTAGGTTGTTTTCTTTGACTCTGTATGGTTTAAAAGGGTACGTAGTGTTGTAGCTGTGTTGACTCCAGGATATTAGAGAGACTAGGTGCATGAGGTATGTCAAGGTTCCTCCCCCACTTTGAACTCTAGGGTACAGATGTGGGGACCTGCATGAAAAACCTCCTAAGCTTATCTTTACCAGCTTAGGTCAAAACTTCCCCAAGGTACAAAATATTCCACCCGTTGTCCTTGGACTGGCCGCTACCACCACCAAACTAATACTGGTTACTGGGGAAGAGCTGTTTGGACGCATCCTTCCCCCCAAAATACTTCCCAAAACCTTGCACCCCACTTCCTGGACAAGGTTTTGTAAAAAAGCCTCACCAATTTGCCTAGGTGACTACAGACCCAGACCCTTGGATCTTAAGAACAATGAACAATCCTCCCAACACTTGCACCCCCCCTTTCCTGGGAAATGTTGGATAAAAAGCCTCACCAATTTGCATAGGTGACCACAGACCCAAACCCTTGGATCTGAGAACAATGAAAAAGCATTCAGTTTTTTACAAGAAGACTTTTAATAAAAAAATAGAAGTAAATAGAAATAAAGAAATCCCCCCTGTAAAATCAGGATGGTAGATATCTTACAGGGTAATTGGATTCAAAAACATAGAGAACCCCTCTAGGCAAAACCTTAAGTTACAAAAAAGATACACAGACAGAAATAGTTATTCTATTCAGCACAATTCTTTTCTCAGCCATTTAAAGAAATCATAATCTAACACATACCTAGCTAGATTACTTACTAAAAGTTCTAAGACTCCATTCCTGGTCTATCCCCGACAAAGACCCAGCATACAGACAGACACAGACCCTTTGTTTCTCTCCCTCCTCCCAGCTTTTGAAAGTATCTTGTCTCCTCATTGGTCATTTTGGTCAGGTGCCAGCGAGGTTACCTTTAGCTTCTTAACCCTTTACAGGTGAGAGGAGCTTTCCCCTGGCCAGGAGGGATTTCAAAGGGGTTTACCCTTCCCTTTATATTTATGACAAGGTAATATCTTTTATCTTCTGTTGGTGAGAGAGACAAGCTTTGAGCTACACAGAGCTCTATTTAGTTAGTTTAGCATAAGTAGTTAGCAGAATTATCTGTTTGACTTTGTATTTAGCTGTGAGTACCTTTCGCAGACCTCAGGAAGAGCTCTGTGTAGCTTAAAAGCTCCTCTCTCTCACCAACAGATGTTGGTCCATTAAAAGATATTACCTCACCCACCTTGTCTCTCTGCTATATAAGGGTGTGAGTTTCTGAGAGCTAGTTTGAACTGTCTTATGCTGCTACCTACTCCCCAGACAGGTCTGGTATGTACAACCTTCCTTTCTCTCTTGTGCTGCGTTAATCTTTGATTCAATTAATTCCAGTTGAACCTGTTTATTTGACCTCTTATTAATACCAGAACTGAACCTAAACCAACAAATATAAGATCAGCATTAATAAAGAATCAACCCCAGAAAAATAATTGTTAAAAAAATCGAGTTAGGTTTTCAGGGGCCACTATTACATTGCCAGTGGTCATGAGTATCTAATGTAAACCTCAGTATTCACAGTATTTTCTAGGTAAAGTGTAGGATTCATACAAGGTTCATGCACTTGGCAACATTCAGGGCACACCCAGAGTGTTGTGCAGGAGCTGTGCACACACAGCTCTTCTCAAGGGCATGGACCTTGGAATCTCGCCCAGATGATATGAACCATGGGAAGCCTCCCAGGACTGGGCTCAAAACCCAAGAGCAAGGAATGCGGTAGATAGAAATTGGTAAATAAGAATGTTAAACAAAGCCAGTGTATTCCTTTTATCTGTTGGAGAATGTAATGCGCGGGGAGAGAGAAAAGAATAAAGGAGAGGGTGGAAAGCTGACAGGCAGAAGCCCGTTAGACCAGCCTGTTTGCTTGCTTAAAGCTCTGTGTTGTCTTGTATTTGAACCACAACAGTAAAGCCTATAGTGGGTGCAGAAGATACCGTAAATATGGAGGTAAACATATCGCACTTCTCTTCTGAAGAAACCTGAGGGCAACCTATGTACTAGGAGGGAAACAGAATATAGAAGAAGGGGGAGGAGGGGGGAAATGAAATGTTTTGAACATTACATGGCTGAAAAACTGCAGTTAGTATTAAACTTGTGAAATAGTGTAGCTAATACGAACAAAGGAACTTAGCATGGGTTTTAAAATACTAATGCCTTGGCTCATTAACTCTAATACTGTCAATACAAATGTACTTAGAGTACTGACTGTTACTTACCGATGCACTTCAGAAGAAAGGAAAATCTCAACGCATACTCGTCCGTCATACAAATTCTCGCCCTTCAGTATTCTAAAAAGAATTTGAAAGGAACCAACAGAAAGAAAAGAACATGCGCCCCCCTGCACCATCAAACATATTACTACAGAAACGTCAGGCATGTGGGTGTATGTAAAGGGGTATACAGGCCCATATTGTTGAGGAGAGGGTTAATTGAGGATCTGACCCAATTAGCCCTGCCCCACTCTCCTATATTTGCAACAGATGTCAGGTGTGGAGAGGGAAGTTAAAAGGAGAAGACCTAGATGAGTTGGGGATTGACTAAGAAGAAGAAGAGAGAGCATTGCTTCTTCCTCTTTAAGAGAAGACTGATTGCAGCCAGGAGTCTGTGACATGGGATGACCAGGTCCTAGGAGACAAACCAAAGGACTGGTTGTTTTTGAAGACAGGCCCTGAGTCGAAGGATGGGGGTCCTGCCAAAGACTTGTTGGAAGAATCCTATTTTTTCTTATTTAGGGACTTTATTACCCCAGAAGGGGTGAGACTGTACATGACTGTCACTAGAAGAACCAGACAACCCCAAGATGTCAGTGGCCTTCAGAAGAAGGTAACGAAGGGGAATATCCTGCAATGACATGCTTAGCCATGAGGGGCCTTACTGGCTGGTGAATCATTCTCCTACATCTTAAAATGGTAGTATGTTCCTTTGTACTCTGTTGTCATAAAAAGGTTGCTAAGGCAGTAAAAGTACAATACTTTACTTTACATGGCTTTTATCATGATCAACAGGACATACTGTCCATCAACCAAGGTTAACTCCATTGACAAAAACTCTCCCAACATCATTCCGTGCCATCACGTGCACATGGAAAGCATTTCAGGAACTCGTTCACCAAGCCACTATTATTGCAGGAGTACTTGCTCTGTGCTGCCCTTCACAGGGTGATGTTGCAGTAATTGAGACAATATGAGGGTCTTAATGAGAAGCTGTGTGGATGGAGGGCAAAGGCCAAATCTTAGATGATAGGCAAGAAGAATCAACAATATTTAAACATTGCCAGGGTGTGGGGATGTACAGAGTGGAGTTGAGGAGCACATCCAGATTATGGGCTGAAATAAAATGGAGGAATAGGTTGCATTCACAATGACAGGAGGGAGGAAGGAAGGAATGCATGAAGGGGAGATTAAAGGGTTTATTTTCACCAGGGTGAACTTAGTCCGACGTTTGGAAACCCAAGAAAAGATGTCAGCAAAACAGACAAAAGGTTTGGTGAGGACATGAGACTGTTCTGGAGTGCAGAGGTAGATCTAAGCAGACTATCACCTCCAGGCTGATTGGTTATTAATTATTATTACTATTACTATTATTGAAAATAAGTTTTCCTAGAGGGAGACTAGGTGATCAATGGGCTGAGCCCTTTGAAGCCTCCACCGAAAGTGGGAGTGGGGATGATGAGCCATCAAATGACACACCAAAGGAGCAGTTAGAGAGGCAGGAGGAGAACAAAGAGAGAACTAAATTACAAAAGCTGATGGGATGGGGACAAGATTTGAAGGAGTTGTAGGACTCCATTTAACCTTCATCTGTTTTAGACTGTAAGCAGTTGGGGGTATTGACTGTCTTGTTCTAAGATTTGAAAGCACCTAGACCATTTTGGTTACTATGACAAGAAAAAGAAATGGTGCAACTAGAACAGAGTATAATTGTCTAACGTCTGTCATGATAGATAAGTAATTGTACAACATCCTTCCACTCTGAGACAATTACATAGTAGTTAGTGTGTTTATGTATTACGCAACAACAAACCAGCATATACTAGCTACAAAGAAGCAGCTGCACATCCATATTTCTGATGAGCTGAAATAAAGAAAAAGAATTGCTGCTGAAAAATGTTCTTGAACAAAAAGAGCACTTTCTTAAAGTATTAGTAAAGGCATGCAGTGTTGTAGCTGTGTCAGTCCCAGGATATTAGAAAGACAAAGTCTAACCATGGGGGGTGCGTTAAGGATTGGGGCAAAGAATGATATAGGGTGGATCCACGTCCTCTTCATGGGGTTAAGTGTAATCTGGCCTGAGAGACTGCAGTGAAGACTGTGCGGGGAAGGGGGGCATTAAGGGAGAGGTGGATAACTATGGTGAACAGGAAGGCTAACTGCCTGCCATGAAATTGTATATTCAATACCTGAGTTAATCAGGAAAGATGGGGTGCACCGCTGCCTGAGGATCTGATAGGATTTGGTCTGATATTAGGTAAGGATTTAACAATTGGAGAATCTGTGATGTACTGAAAACTGTTAGTTTAAATTGGTAATTTACAATTTTATCTGGGGGTTTCCTGGGCTTGCTTGCAGGGTAGGAACTCTGTAGGGAAGTGAGTGACCTGCGTTCTGAGTGGTTAGCATGCAGAGAGCGAGGCCACAGCAAAGTGGGTTGAGCTGTGCCTCTTTGCCTTAGGGAGCTGCCTGCTCTCTCTCTCTTTTTGTGTGTTGTGTGCTAAGGTTCTGGCTGATGAGAAATAAACTAGCATCACACTGCAATGTTCCAGAAAGATAAAAACATCATATACTCTAATCTCTCTATTGGGTGTGTTGGGAACCCAACAGGCCAGCAGGAGCAGGAGGCAGTCAAGTGAACTGCTGGCATCTGGTGATG
The DNA here is from genome assembly GCF_965140285.1 of Lepidochelys kempii. NCBI lineage: Eukaryota > Metazoa > Chordata > Testudines > Cheloniidae > Lepidochelys > Lepidochelys kempii. Next base: position 30,727,342 of record NC_136387.1, read on the forward strand.
GCAGGGGCCTACTGTAGGTAATAGTTCAATAGACAGTCCCGTTCTGTGATAAAACAGAATTGGAAGCAAATTAGGAGAAGGCATTTCCTAAAGAAGGTGAGGAACAGGACTGCGGCTTCTAATGTCTGGTACAACGAGGAGACAGTCCCTTTTTCCTAACCCTAGTATCAGGCCAACAGTGGTGGTATCTTGGCACCAGGGTGGGACAGGTTAAAGGTGCAACAGGAACAGGTGCTGAGGGCAGTCCTCTCCCCAGGTGTTAGGATGGACAGATTACCTGGACTGGGTGAGTTATTGCCCTATCATTTCTCATGTGCTACTTTCTGATATGTTACTTAGTAAAGTTCCAGCCTAATCAAACTACGTTCCTGGTGTCTTGTTCTTTTTTCTTGTAGTATTCTTGTAGTATCTTGGACAATACAGGAATCATGGAGTGAGTTAATATACAAGCAACCTTAACTCTGCCCCTTATATATGTACTAATGTGTAGTGTCATTACAGGAAAACATTTCTCAACTGATAAACTAGTATGACATATTTAATTCTAGCCCTAGCAGAGGGATTTAATCGTACATGTGGTAATGAAGACTGCCAGAATCACGGCAGACCAATTAAAAATATAGGATAATTCAGGCACTACTAGTAAATAGAAAACAATCTGGAACTTCCTGGTCTGCTGTCTGTGATGACCAAGTGACTTTTAATTTAAATAGTCCTGTTCAGTGAAACAAAAGCTCCATTAACTCCATCTTCACTGATTAAAGCAATTTACCTAGTTTTGTATCCCCACAAATATGCAAGTACCGTTTTGTTTTTCCTAATCATGCAAATCTCCAGATAGGACCTGCTTGTCGCACTGTGATGCTGATGGGTTTTCTTAAAATATGATTGATAAGAATCTGTAACAGCCTGTAGTTACCTTTCAAGAATTGCATTGTACATGGTGATAAAAGCTTTGCATTAATTGTCTATCTAGCAAAAGGATGTTGGAAGGCATCTTTTAAAAGATGAAAGGGAGGAAAGGCTGGATTTTCACAAAAAAATAGATGTTTTCTCAACTCCCTGAACTATGTAGTGAAAGGTGAGCTCTGATATTTTTCTTCTGCAAGATTGAATCTCAGTTCGGGATTAATAAAAAGTTCAACAATCAAAGCAAGATTAGAACGGTCAGTTTTAAGTGTATTGGGAATCTCATGTAACTTTGAGGGACAGGTTCCAGAATGAATTGAAAAGCTTGTCTGATAAATCAAAAGAAATTCAGGTTTAAAAATCTCCACAAGAAAAGACGACTGCTGTTTCAAAGTAAGAGCATCGCCCTACCAGCTTGGAAAGGATTAAGGATGCACAACAGGTGCGGTCATGACTAACAACTTCACTATCTGGAACCAGGTTAGGGCTTTGTTAGTGACATTTCTGGGTACATTTAAATGAAGAAAGGGAGTGGCATGGCAAACAGAGACTAAAGGTTGAGAAGCTTGGATGAGCTTGTGTGATGGGGCCTATCAGGACTTCTCTGTCTTCTGCTGGAGGCATTGATGCCCTGACACAGTCCCGCTTAAGGAAATCCACGCAGATTACAAACAAGACTTGGCCCTCCAGGTGCCTAGCAGAGCCAGGAGGAGACAATGTTCAACTGGGAGCCAGCAGGCTGCTAAGCAGGCTTGGCTATTTCCTCTCATGGGGCGTGCTAGTTGAGGCTAGGACCAGAGCAGAGATTCTCAGCCCTGGCCCAGAATTCCAGGGGCAGGGCCTCGGTCTTAAAGTGCTATGACCATGCAGTTGCCTTTTTTGTATGTTTAAAAGGGCAAACAGCCAAATTCTGTTAGTTGTTGTTGTTTGGCTGTTTAAAGACTGACAATGACCTTATGGCATAGGCTGCCCTGCACTAGATAGACTGCCACACCTTGTGAACTGAGGCAGGGAGCAGCTGCAGTGCCATGTTTGACAGGAAGGGACTGTGATGGGGCAGACACACCTGTGACAGTGCTCACAAAAGAAGCCCATCAGCACCATTTATTCTTTGAATCAAATAGTTAATCCAGTTCATTTGCTACTTAAATATGACCTGTTATGATGAAAAATAAGAGGACGGAAACTAGTATTAGTTGGAGAAAATACTTGGGCTTTAGAAATGCCACCTTAGTTACTTGTTGCCAGAGTGGCATTTCAGCTCCTTTTACACTGAAGAATTTCACATCCAGGCAAAAAATATGGGAAATTAGCAACAGACTTGACAAAAAATGAAAAATTTGCATTTGGCTGACTGATTCGTGGGCGTTTGCTTGGCATTGTTCTGACATAGTCCAACGTTAGTGATAAAGTCACCTCTGTAGGAGCTCTATATATTACAAACATTCTGAAAGGCCCTGTCCAGATGATAACATGTGAAAAGAAATAAATAGTTTTTAAAAAACATGAAATGCTTGGTCCCTCACTTGCTTTACAGCAACTTCCTTTTTGTTTAAAGACCTGTGGGTATTCAGAGGCACTGGGCCAAATTCTCCTGGCAGACCTCAATTACACAATGGAGACTGAGCTTGAACACAGGTGATAGAGAACAGGGTTTAGCCACTGATGGCTGAAGGACACCTACCTGGCTGCAAGGCAAAACAGACCACAGAATGGCGGGCGGGGAAGTGCTCCAAAGTTATCACCCAGAGACTGAATCTGGTGAAATGGACCATTTCAAAAGGCCTGTTTGGGGCTTTTAAATATGTGAAGAAATAATCACTTCCAGCGGGTTAATAAAATACAGCTATTGCTGATGGCAAAGTTCATCTGCCACTGTCTCCTTATCATTTAAATTATTTTGTATGGAATTCCACATGCTCTGATATAGTAAATGGAATCTTCCACAAAGCTGCTTCATGGGGAATTTGTTTCTCCTTCACAACTTGCAATAGTTTCTGTGGTTTTCAGGCATGGAAGGTCATGCTTCACTAATCTGCGGGAGCTCTTTGAAGACTTCACTGCAATGAGAGATAAGGAAAACTCAATGTATTTCTGAAAATCTAAGCATCACAAAGTCAGGTTTCACATGAGAGATTAAGGCTAAACTAAAAAGCCATGGAATAGGAAATAACATGAGGTGCTGGATAAAACTGCTACACAGCAGGAGACAAAAGAGTTGAAAGCCAGATGGGAAAGCATGAGTGAGACACCTAGGGGGCAGTTTCATGACCTCTATTTACCATACAAAAAAATTGATTTGAATGAAGATACCAGAAAACAGAACTAAATTCTAATCCTCTACTGGAGGTATAGCTGTCTAACTCCGAGTTACTCTAGACTCAACATTGGAACACCAGTATAAATGACAGGAGAATTGGGCTCAAGAGGTCAAAGTTTCAGGGCTAAATAACACTGGTGATAGAACCAATATGAGGAATGAAACAACCTGACAAAAGGATTTAGATCACTTCAGTGTACAGACCAGGCGACGGCAACTGCAGAAGGCATTTGGAGTCAAAAGGCCAAACTAGGAAATGGAGAACCAAGAGATGAATTGTTTACATAGGGACTATCCCTATAACCCCTATGCAAATTACTCACTGTCGTCAAAGGAAGTTAGGCTTTATTAGAGGTACAGGATTTGGCCCATAGCTGAAACTATAAAATACCAGAGGACACAAACTAAAATATGTATCGGTTTTTCAGAAAAAATACAAAGAAATCAATGGGGAGTGCTGCTTCAGTTGCATGTGAAAAAAACCATATTTGTTTCAGGCACTTAGATCTGACCCTGGAAAAATGGGGATTGGTGTAGATTTGACCCTGGAGAACTGGGGATTGGGTGAAAATACAGGAAGATCAACTAAAGCAATGAAGGGCAGACAAGCTAAGACAGATCAGAGTCGTAAGTTTGTAAACTGCTTTTCAAAAGTATTTGGTCTCAGTTGGGCAATATTAAAGTCTGTGGGAATTTTGAAACTAACCACAATGGCATAGGATCTAGTACTTACAGAGCAGTCATTGAGTTGCTTTAAAAAGATGGGAGGGTCTCTAGTGCTTGCCAGGAACCATAAAAGCTTGGAGGGAGTGACCCAACAAGTGTTGTTTAAAGATGTTAATCCCATTCAACATACTGAAGGTTTCAGAGACTTTCTTTAATACCACATTCCTTTGGCAGGCCTCCCATGCTGCTAAACATGTTTTGCAGAGAACTGAACAATTACATCTATAAAATTACAACGAGTTCCATAAAACTTAACACTATTAAACTGTTTTCTCCACTTCATGTATGCAGTTGCTTTGACAGTGCTAGGAATGAGAAATGAAAGCAAGAGCAGGACTGAAAGCTAAATTAGTAGTTTGAAAAAGGCCCTAGTGTGTTTTAAAGCCTCGACTAAACCTCCATTTTAAAGCTATGTTAAATTAGGGCTGTTTTTCATTCCACACTTGGTCTCTCTGTTCCTTGGGCTTAAATATATAGTCAAGCCGTGTGCATGCAGTATTTGTAGAAGGCACGATGGATGCACACTGCACAGGTTAACTGACATATTTCCAGCTGTCGTAATTGTTCCAAAAGTCTTTGCTGTAATATCAATAACCACTGGGTGGCATCATGCAAAGGAATATTGACAATACAGCAGCCAGCTAACACAGTTTAAGCAGTTCAGTGTAGTGTGTACAACACCGGTAAGTTCAGCTATGTTACATCCAATGTTATGTAACATGGAATTTCAGTAACAGCATTGTAAACCAAGAAACTATTTAACCACTAGTTTCACAGAAAAAGTGAAGAAGGCTTCAAGAAGACTGAAATAACTTGTAATTTTTTGAACAGTCGGGCACTCACTAAATGAGGAATACACAGCTCTTGATCACCTGTGTAAAGTTTGATTGAAGATATTTTCCTAGTAACACACAGGAACTCTGTGGCAGAGGCATGGATAGAATCTAGTTCTTCTGGGCAGCATTCAACTGCCTTAACTGTGAAATCATCCTTTATATTCCTGCGAAGCCCTGCCTCATTTATTACTCAGCTTCCAGTGTGTGCAACAAATGAGGCAAAGGGCCTGCAGACACCCTTCTTAACTATATACATGATCCATCACAAAGCAGGTCCAAACTGTGCACTGGATGAGACAGGGGTCCTGTGGGAAAAACAAAATATAATCATGTAATTATAGACTGTAGCACAATAAGAAAATAGATAATAAGGCGATAAGTAACAGTCAGTGTGGATTTGTCAAAAACAAATTGTGTCAAACCAACCTGATAGCTTTCTTTGACAGGGTAACAAGTCTTTTGGATGGGGGGGGAAGTGGTAGACGTGGTATATCTTGACTTTAGTAAAGCTTTTGATACTGTCTTGCATGACCTTCTGTCAAGGTTCCTCCCCCACTCTGAACTCTAGGGTACAGATGTGGGGACCTGCATAAAAAACCTCCTAAGCTTATCTTTACCAGCTTAGGTCAAAACTTCCCCAAGGTACAAAATATTCCACCCGTTGTCCTTGGACTGGCCGCTACCACCACCAAACTAATACTGGTTACTGGGGAAGAGCTGTTTGGACGCATCCTTCCCCCCAAAATACTTCCCAAAACCTTGCACCCCACTTTCTGGACAAGGTTTGGTAAAAAGCCTCACCAATTTGCCTAGGTGACTACAGACCCAGACCCTTGGATCTTAAGAACAATGAACAATCCTCCCAACACTTGCACCCCCCCTTTCCTGGGAAATGTTGGATAAAAAGCCTCACCAATTTGCATAGGTGACCACAGACCCAAACCCTTGGATCTGAGAACAATGAAAAAGCATTCAGTTTCTTACAAGAAGACTTTTAATAAAAATAGAAGTAAATAGAAATGAAGAAATCCCCCCTGTAAAATCAGGATGGTAGATATCTTACAGGGTAATTGGATTCAAAAACATAGAGAACCCCTCTAGGCAAAACCTTAAGTTACAAAAAAGATACACAGACAGAAATAGTTATTCTATTCAGCACAATTCTTTTCTCAGCCATTTAAAGAAATCATAATCTAACACATACCTAGCTAGATTACTTACTAAAAGTTCTAAGACTCCATTCCTGGTCTATCCCCGACAAAGACCCAGCATACAGACAGACACAGACCCTTTGTTTCTCTCCCTCCTCCCAGCTTTTGAAAGTATCTTGTCTCCTCATTGGTCATTTTGGTCAGGTGCCAGCGAGGTTACCTTTAGCTTCTTAACCCTTTACAGGTGAGAGAGCTTTCCCCTGGCCAGGAAGGATTTCAAAGGGGTTTACCCTTCCCTTTATATTTATGACACCTTCTCATAAAGAAACTAGGGAAATGCAACCTGGATGGAGCTCCTATAAGGTGGTGCGAAACTGGTTGAAAAACTGTTCCCAGAGAGTAGTTATGAGTGGTTCACAGTCATGCTGGAAGGGCATAATGAGTGGCATCCTGCAAGGATCAGTCCTGGGTCTGGTTCTGTTCAATATCTTCATCAATGATTTAGATAATGGCATACAAAGTACACTTCTAAAGATTGCAGACAATACCAAGCTGGGAGGGGTTGCAAGTGCTTTGGAGGATAGGATTAAAATTCAGAATGATCTGGACAAACTAGAGAAATGGTCTGACATAAATAGGATGAAATTCAATAAGGACAAATGCAAAGTACTCCATTTAGGCAGGAACAATCAGTTGCACACATACAAAATGGGAAATAGGAAGTTGTACTGTGGAAAGGGATCTGGGGGTCATAGTGGACTATAAGCTAAATATGAGTCAACAGTGTAAAACTGTTGCAAAAAAAGCAAACATCCTTCTGGGATGTATTAGCAGGAGTATTGTAAGCAAGACACGAGAAGTAATTCTTCTGCTCTACACGCTCTGATTAGGCCTCAACTTGAGTATTGTGTCTAGTTCTGGGAGCCACGTTTCAGGAAAGATGTGGACAAATTGGAGAAAGTCCAGAGGAGAGCAACACAAATAATAAAAGGTCTAGAAAACATGACCTATGAGGAAAGATGGACAAAACTGGATTTGCTCAGTCTGGAGAAGAGAAGACTGAGAGGGGACATGATAACAGTTTTCAAGTATGTAAAAGGTTGTTACAAGGAGGAGGAAGAAAAATTGTTTTTCTTAACCTCTGAGGATAGGACAAGAAGCAATGGGTTTAAACTGCAGCAAGGGAGGATTAGGTTGGACATTAGGAAAATCTTCCTAACTGTCAGGGTGGTTAAGCACTGGAATAAATAGCCTAGGGAGGTTGTGGAATATCCATCATTGGAGATTTTTAACATCAGGTTAGACAAACATCTGTCAGGAATGGTCTAGATAATTAGTCCTGCCACAAGTGCAGGGGACTGGACTAGATGACCTCTTGAGGTCCCTTCCAGTTCTATGATTCTATAATGCATCACACCGGGGCCAAATTAAGATTTCACAGAGAAACTTAAATACTGGCATTTTCTAATGTGAATGTTTGACTTTCATAAGATTGGCAAGATTGCAATCTTTTAACTAGAGCCAATGTTTTTTTAAATAAAAAATTTCAACAAATTAAAATTCATTTCAGTTTTCCAGGAAAAATTTTGATATTTCCCAAAACAATTTCATAGAACACTAAATACCTGGGTTGTAGTACCTCATGGGAGCTGTAGTTTGGTTGCTTCATTGTTCTTTGTAGGGCAAGGGCCTTGGTCAGACTACATCTCTCATGATTCACCACAGTCTCCACTCTTTGTAAAGGAAGGAGGTGCATCACAGCAGCTGCATGCCTATGGTTCCTGATGGGAGAATAAATCCATTGGGGAATCTTGCTCTTACAGGAGATTGGGAACATGAGACACCAAAAACTACAACTACTAGGAGGCACCATGACAGTATTTGTGGTTTTGGACTTCAATTTTTTTGATTAAACAAACCCCACAAGACGTTATATAGAAAACATTTTTCACACACACAAAAAAATTGTTTAGTAAAAAAAACCACAATTTCAAATTATTTTTTTATGTTAAGATTTAGACCACTCCTACTTCTAACATATATATTTTATTTGTAGGTTTTTTAAAAAGCAAATTGGAAAAAACAAATTCCATTATGTAGAACACTAGTCACTCCCACAGCATTCATCAGCAAGGTTGGAATATTTAAGATCCATTGCTAAGACCTCTGCTACTTGAGCAAACAGTAAATGATAGCAGTAGTAGGTTGCAGTCTTCTATGTGGACCAAAAACTAGAATGGGATGAAACACACACTTTATCAGTCCAGCTCCTGTTGCTACAGTTTAAAGATAAATAGGGTGGAGATTTGGAGGCTCTAGGAACTGACTAAGAATGAAAACAGTAACCACAAACAAAGTTGCAAGTATAAAATCTTGTTTGTATTATAAAAGTTACACTTACATATCCATTTACACAACCCAAGAGAGTCCAGGCACTAGGAAATGCCATATCCAAACTCTCATACCCAGAGGTTTTATAGAGTTGGGTGGATCTCTCAACAGGTGGTCATTGAGAGAGGGGTGGCTCCTGCAGAGGTCGTCACAATGAAATCTTCCATAGGTCTTCCTCCCATCTTAGCCTAACCAAAGAATCTCTTTTATCTTGTTATGACCAACACCTTATGCATATGTATACAGATTTCAATCCTACTTTCCTTATTTGTACATTCATAGCCATGAATGTTGGGATTTCCCTGTTTTTCATAGGTTGTTTTATCAGTTTCCCTTAGTCTCATTAGCATCTCTGCACAACATGCCTCCATGATAGCCTGTGGACAAAGCAGAACATCCATGATGTGACAATCAGATGTCTTGCAGTCTAGACCAGTTGTTTTGAAACGTTTTTTCTGGCAACCGAGTTGAAGAAAATTGTTGATGCCTGCAACCCAACGGAGCTGGGGATGAGCAGTTTGGGGTGTGGGAGAAGCTCAGGGCTGGGGAAAAGGGTTGGGGTGAGGGCTGTGGGGTGGGGCTGGGAATGAGGGGTTCAGGGTGTGGGAGGGGGCTCTGGGCTGGGGCAGGGGGTTGGGGTGCAGGAGGGGATCAGGGCTCTGGGCTGGGGTGCAGGTTCTGGGGTGGGGCTGAGAGGGCTGGGGTGCAGGAAGGGGCTCTGGGTTTGGGGGGGCTCAGGGCTGAGGCAGGGGATTGGAGCGCGGGGTTGGGGTGTGGGCTTACCTCAGGCAGCTCCTGGTCAGCAGCGCAGCAGGTTGCTAAGGCAAGCTCCCTGCTTGTCCTGGCACCATGGCCTGCACTGTGCAGTGGAAGCAGCCAGCAGTAGGTCCTGCTCCTAGGGGGAGGCGCTCAAGTGGCTCTGCGTGGCTCTTGCCAGCAGGCACTGCCCCCCAACTCCCATTGGCCAGTTCCCAGCCAATGAGAGGGCAGAGTTGGTGCTTTGGGTGGGGGCAGTGCACAGAGCCCCGTGCCCTACCTGCCTAGGAGCCAGATCTACTGCTGGCTGCTTCCGAGGAGCAGCACAGTGTCAGAACAGGTAGGAACTAATCTGCCTTAGCCAGGCAGCACTGCCAATGGGACATTTAATGGCCCAGTTGGCAGTGCTGACCAGAGCTGCCGCGACCCAGTGCCTTACATTCCGCAGTTTGAAAACCACTAGTCTAGATGGGTACATTACAACCTATTTCCCATAACATCACCCATTGGTCTACTTTTTCTATTACTCTTGTAACCTTAGTGGCATGGAGTTATTCATAGGACATCCACTTACGTCAACTGTTCTAAAGCCTATGGCCTAGTACAGCTAAGCTAAAATCTTACAGGCCTCAGGTCTTGCATTACAGCCATGCATTACTTCTATATCTAATATACACTTTTCACTTCTAAACACTTGTCAGTCTTATACTTCAATAATCCTACAACTTAAAATTTATTGAGCATATATTAATTATATATGGAATAGCACATGTGTTGACCATAACAAAATAATAAATGGATGATTAAATGAACTAATTAGCTTCACTATCATAACAAATAAATAAAGGTTTGGCCGGTCACAATTAAGCCTTCAGTGCAGTTGTGGAAGCTCATTGTCTCCAGTAAGTTTGCAAATGGGTAACTGAGACAATATATAAAAAAAAAAAACAATGAGGAGTCCTTATGACACCTTAGAGGCTAATAAATTTATTTGGGCATAAGCTTTTGTGGGCCAAAACACACTCCATCAGATGCATGGAGTGGAAAATACCATAGGCAGGTATTTATACACAGCGCATTAAAAAATGGGAGTTGCCTTACCAAGTGAGGGGTCAGTGCTAACGAGCCAATTCAACTGAGATGGAAGTGGCCTATTTGCAACAGCAGACAAGAAGGGGTGAATAACAAGAAAATCCCTCCCTTGACACACAACTAGCAAGGTCATAACAAAGAAAAATCACAGTGTATGTAAAATCTCTTCCCTTCTCTGGATTTCTCCCTGTGGCGCTATGGCAGGACTTGTCCTCATCTTTGTCATATACAGCAGCAAGCGCGCTGTCCCTGTTAGGTGAACAATCAATAACAAGGCTGGTTATCTGAGGTGACTTTTTGATATTAAAACTTTATCACTAAACAACACTTTGACTTGCATGTTCTGCTATAGAATAACATTCAGCAGAAGCTGAAATGGAGCCCCACAGTTTTCAGTCAGCTGCAGGGGTGGGTAGGAAGCAGGGAAGGAAGCGCTCCAAGAAAGCCCATGGGTGAGACAGCAGAAGCAGCACAAGAAACTAGGTGATGTGTGAATGCTGCTCCCAGTGACCTGCACTTTTTCCCGTGAATTAACCTCAGAAAGGATCATCCTATGAAACACTGAGCATGTTTGACAGAGTGGATAAAAATCAATGACTTCTTTTTAGAATAAAACTGTTTTTATTTGGATTTATTTAAATAAAATACATGTTTTGTTTTAAAAAGATAACCTAGTCAGTTTCAAACAGGTTTAAGACCTAAACCTAGTACAATCTATTAAAATCACTTAAATTAAAATACACAAAAATTAAGCACTACATGTTTGCTGGTGAGTTTTAAAGAAAGTTGATCCAGTTCAGTGGTTTGAGTCACTGATTAAGCACATGGAGCCAGTGCTGGTTAAAGTGCTAAACCAGCTTTTCACAGCAGTAGCCTCTTCAGCTGGTGCAGAGACTGTTTTCTTCACTTCAGTTTATTCATCTCAGTCAATTCAATGACTAATACATTCAAAGTTAAGAAACCCATTGAAATTTGCAAACAGCAGGAAAGCTTATTTTCCACATCAAATGTATAAATTAAAATGTTGTGCAAGAGAATGAGATATACCAGTTCTAAATCTTGAAGGACATGATGACCAGAAAAATCAGTTCAAATAACTACAGATAATATTTCTTGGTTTTAACTACCTGTTTTTAATGCAAAACATGTTGGATACATTTTCTGGTAGACTTTTCTTATGTATCCAGCACGCTAAGATAGTTTTATAAAATAAAATAATGCTATTTTTGTTCATCTTAATTTAATTTCCATCCACATTGAGTTTAACATAAATCACAAATAAAAAAATCAATCATCCTGCAAATAAGACATGCATCATTCACTCTTTTCTAACACAATAATAAATGTAAAATTAAGAATGTGAATAAATGTAAATTAAGCTATGTAATACTCAAATGTTTATAAATGTAGTTTATTCTCCTGGTTAATTAAAAGAAGCAAACTTCATGTAAAGGCTATATTCAGTTGAAAAATCAACATTTTAATAGTTATCAACCTTTCCTTTGTAAAATAATAGGAGTACAAATGCAAAACATCATTAAAATCTATTCTTTAAACCAAGGTTTCCTGCTTGCTGCCTTAAATAATGATTAAAATTGGTGATTTAAATCAATCTACCCTGATGTTTGACCATCTGGTAAACCCAATGCATGGCCTTCTAAGCGGAGAAGCAAGAAAGTGGCAGGTACCTTGGAAATGACTCAAATATGCCTACCATTGAAGTAGCCAGCAAAAAGTGGAAGCAACAAAATCATGAGTTGTTTTTTGCTTTAGTTGTGGCTCAAACAGGAAAGCACTAGGAGATGGGAAAAATGCCCAGCACTTTAAAATACTTCAGAAACTGGAGTGGAATTTCTCTGGACTTAGACAAATAAAATACATCATAGTGCATTTGTTTCAAACTATTCTCCACTTTGATAGGTCAAAATTTCACATTTGCTTGTTACAACTGCCAACCAGGAACACATGAAACCACAAATGTATTTGCAAAGAAGGTATACTAAAGAAACTCTTTAGAGCCATCAGAAAGATGCTCAATGACAAATATACAGAACATAGGGAAGATCTCTTCACTATTTGCAATCCAAAATACTATTACTACATGCTAGAGAAAATAAAATTGCTTTGACTCAGGGTATCAGTGCCACAAGACACACTGAGAACCTTCTCAAAGAATTACACATCAGCAGATAATGTAAGGTTGTGAATATCTTACTATGTAGCCAACAGAAGAACACTTGTTAAACACTGGGCTAGGTAGAAGTTATTTCCTGTGTTGTGAACAGTAATTCAAATACTACCAGATTTGATCCATTAATCAGATTATGAACCATTGTCTGAAATGCCGAAGCTAAACAGGATAATAATTTATTTCTGAGGATACTTTGCAGTTGCAGAGATGATGGCACATCTTGAAAGTATAACAGAAATAAACACAGGTGTAAGCAATATCTGGGTAAGAAGGTTGTAGCATGTATGTAATACTGTGACTCGCTTCTCAAAGTCTGCTTTATGACTTATTAAACACAAACATCCTAGACCACTATCAAACTGGTGCAGGAGCTGTGCACATGCAATAAGGCTAACACTTCAAAATGTCATGGCTTGACTTTCAGATGCTAAAGTTGGACAATGTTGGCTAACCTCTGCACTAAAGATGTTAATGACACTATGATTAAATTGGGGTCCTTATACTGTCTAATGCAGCTGAGATCCTCACAAAAAATATCCATAGTAGGGAGGTCAAGAAAGCAGGCTTAATCAGTGTTAGATGTGGTGGATGTAGCCACTTTTGGGCCCACCCTAAGGTTCTAAGCCATGTGGCAGGGGTGGAGGGGAGGAACTTGATTGCCACCAACTAGCCCCCAAAGCTCTTTGTTCCCGTCTACAACATTGGTGTTAAGAATTAACCCTAGAAATAAATGTTGCATTCAGCTATAACACCAACCCTTTTTTTTAAATCTGAAGAGGGGCAAAAGCAGTTAGTGAAAGGAGCCATTCAGGGGCCCCTTGGGGGAGTCTCAGTACCACCCCAGCAATAGTCCAATGTACTGAATCCAAGGCTGAAATACACGGCAGTGCTGCCCATCCTGATCATTGGAATTGCCCCTTAGACTTGTGCCATCCTGGGGACTGAAGAACTAGCACCTGGTACTTCAAATGCTTGCTGATGTCGAGATTCAGTGTAAGCCCTGAATGGTGAATCCCAGTGTCTACTGTCAAGAGTCCTTTACTGAGTCTGGCCACTGTATAATCCTCGCTCCAGTTGTGGCCCAACTTTCCCCCTGAGCTGATGCCCTAGCACTAGGTCTAGATTGCATTTAGACCTTGTTACCTCTAGCAGCCACCAAATCAACATGTACTCCCGGCCCAAACCCTCAGCTTTCCTCCCAGTGCCAATCAGGTAGCCTTCAACCAAACCCTGCCCCTTGGGCCAAGATTGAGCTCCCATGCAGGAGTGGAATTCCTCTCCTACCACAGGAGGCAGGCTGGCACCTCTAAGTGAAAAGTAGGACTTGCAGTCCTCTATCCAACCAGGACTCTGGGGTAGAGGGGCCAGCTCTTGGCCTTAACTGCCCCTAATCAATCAGGTGCACAAAGGAATAGGTCTGGGACACTAGATGTGCATGTGGAGTAAGGAGTTGCATTGTCAGGAGTAAGGACCCACAGCCAGCTTGCTTAACTACACTGCAAACAGCTTAATGCCAAGCATGTAGCCAGGAGAGCTGTGCCCCATGTGAGCTGCCTGATTGGCTGAAAGGACTAAACACACCTGCTCTTAAGACCAGCAGCAGGGCACTGGCTACTCAAAGCATTCACCCATGGTTGTGACAGCTCCTGTGTTTGCTTGTTCCCAGCCTTACTCCAGGTAACCTGGGTTCCGACCTTTGAGTCTGACCCCTGCTCTGACTACTAGACCTGACTGGCCACATTCCAGTCCCTAATATCCGCAGATACGAAGGCAGCATTTGATGTCCTCTGCTCTGGCAATGAACTTAGTCAAAGTCCAGATAATCTGGGCTTGGAATGTAAACAGAGGAAAGTGTGAGAGGCTGAGGGAAGGGGGCAGGAAAGAGGAATACCCGAGAGGTAAAGGATGTGTAGTATTGCTAGCCAGAATAGGAGAGTGTTATAATACTGCTTGGGTAGCATGTATGGATGCCCTGTTCGGGGGCATTTATTTACCTGACTAGAATCTGGCCTCATATTCAGTAATAATGTGGGTGGCAGGCAGGGAAATATTCTAGCTGTTTCCATTATTTATTCCAAACAGCAAAAACGATGAGCCCACTGCTGAGTTGAGAGTTAAAAATCCCTTAATGTACAGACTTTTATTTAAGCAATGAAGGCAAAGGGCTCCACTCATAACTCAAATGGCAAAACAGTTTTTTTTTTTTTTTCCTTTTCTAAAACAAATACATTTCTTGGCTGAGATGTTGTGTGGCAGATTTCAGCCTGGAGGCTTTTTATAGGTGAATTAATCCCCCCCTGAAAATAAGTGTTTCTAATGCAAAGTATGACCGACCATTAAGTGCAGCACCACAGTATTCTATGCATATTTATAGTAAGTGATGAATGACATCTCTGTAATTGTGTTTATCCAGTACTATAGTAAAGAGACTTAATCAGGCACCTTCTCATTTTCCATATGAAATGAGGCGCCATCTCTGTTTCTGTATGCAAGGGTGCCTGTACTAAAACAGATAAAGAGGAAGCAAAAGAAAACACATTCTTGCAAATAGCGTGTTGTAAATGGAGAGCTCACAGAAAACCAAAGGAGCAGGAGTCAGCTGAAATTGCAAACGATCTCATGTGTTAAGGATAAGTTCAAGTAAGTGTACTGTAGAAGCCATATTAGTTACAGGGCTTAGGGTGATTTTTTTTCCCCAGATACAGAGTCAGGTTAAACTGTCATGTCAGTGGTAATGTTAGCACTTAAAAATCATTTTTCTATGTTTCTTTTTATTGATCTTGGATGTTAGGTATAATTCTTGGCAACTAGCCATTCCATTTCTGTAGCTTTTTATAACGTACTAAGAGAAAGGGCAGCCTGAGTTCTGACACTGTTGGTTTTCCATCACTTGTCAGATTGTTTGACAGCAAGCATACAGTATGGGCCACATTGTGTGCTGGTGACTCCACTATAAATCTGCAGCAAGTTCAATGGAATTGTAAATGGACCTGGGGGTGCCACCTATGGTTAAAAAGTTGCCTGGTATCCCTCATTACAAGATCCTTTTCCCCATTCTTACAACTTCACCAAACTAAACGTTGCAGCTGAATTATTCCATGCCAGGCATTTGCCTCAAGCTGAGGTCTGTTCCTTTTGGAAATTTTCAGATGAAATGATACAGCCATTTCTGAGGACAAAGTTGGGGAAAATACACTTTTCCCTGTGTTTTAAAAAAATATCAAAATTGCATTGAGAAACTCTAGTGTCTCCATGCTTTAGAGCAGAGACATGAAATTTGACAGGGGTGTTGCAATGGAGCCAGGGAGCTTCCTCCTGCCATCCCTGTGAAAAAGTGCCCAAATTTGGCCAAGTTATAAGCCTTTGAATATCTCTGATCATGCCATTAAAGACTTGTAATGCATATGTACAAGTGGGCCAAATTAAGGTTCTACATGCAACTTTAATTCTGGCATTCCCTATCTCTCCAGTGATTAACTTAATTATGTTTTTAAGATAGAGACATGCAGAAAACCCTAAAAGCTAATTTTCTTGCTTTTTACAAAAGCAAACTCAAATCAGATTCCATCCTGTGGCATCGACACCCACAAGGGTTCTCAGCAAGGTATGACCCTTTAGGTCTGCCTCTAGACCTCTGCCACTTGAGCAAGAAAGTAACTGATGGCAGCAGTCAATTGTCATCCTATAAATAGACAAGAAATAGGAGGCAAGGCATCCCATTCCTAGTGGGTTTCATGGAAACTGGTTGACTGCAGAGGAATGGTGAGAATCAGGAACCATGGGTTCCAGTCCAGGTTCAGTAGGGGAGTGTGCTCCAGTGGGCAGAGACATTTCTGTTGTTTTTTTGCCAAAACTTGACCACTTCTGCCTCATCCCTGCCAAACTGTCCCAGTCCTGTGTTTCCCTGCCCCCAGTTCCTTGTCCCATTCTTTTTGCCTACTAAATTGCAGCATCCACTCTTCAGGCTTATCATTCCAGTCTGCCCCCCTGCCCAGCTAGTTCTAAACTCTCCCTCCAGGCTCACTCAAGTGAGAGTCCCAATCGCCACTCTTGCTCTCATTGGCTTCCCCCTACCTACTCCTAATCTCAGTCCTGGCTGCCCGCTCTCATCTGAATTCTCTCCCACAATGGTTCCCAGGCCCAGTTTGCTTCCACAGTCTCCTCATCCACTCTGTCTCTTAATCCCAGTTTGCCTGGCCAATTGCCATTCATGGTCTCCCTCTCCCCAGTCCAACCTTTCCTCCTTTCAATCCCAGTCTCACTCTCCTTGTCTCAAGCTATTCCTTTTCCTCCACACATCCAGCTGTTGTCCCCTCTGCGTTCAAATCTGATATCTTTCTCCTCCACACTGATTCAGAGCTGGGGGAGAGGGCGGGGGGCTCGAGTGGACAAGACAGACAGGTTCCTTGCTCTCAGTTCCAGTGCCTGGCCCCAGCCTGAAGCAACAACTTCAGGGAAGTTCAGCTTTGCCTCTGTTACCTTGGATTGCTCAGTGACTCTGGAGATGGTGCATCTGCAATTCATGACAGACAGAAGCGGTGAATGGATGGACCATGTTCAATTGCTCGATGGGGATGGCGTATGCACAGTCTGGTCAGCCTGAGAATTTATGAGATGCCTGAGCATGCTCAGTGAGGATGGAATTCTGGTATATTTAAGCTGTTAAATTCTAGCAAGAATTAACAGAGTGTGGGCTCCTCCTATTCTCTTGCCCTTCCTTGATTTATAATTTGGGCATATTTTCATGGGGAAGCCTAAAGACATAAATCCCTGATACAAAGGCCAACCTTGCCAACTATTAAGTCCCTGCTGCAAAGTACATAGTGCTAGAGCATTTCAAAGAAAAGGTAAATTTTTTCACATGGGTCGAACACTTACTAGTCTCACTCTCTGAAACAAAGCTGAACCATTCTGGCTTACACTTTCCAAAACCATTGAGCATGAGGCAAACACTCAGCCTGGAAAAGTTCATTTAGAACAGTTAGAGTTTGGCAAAGTTATAAGTAACTTAAAAACAGGGTTTTATGATAGGATGTGTTGGACAACTTTAATAGACAGTGCTGCCAGCTCCACCTATAATACATAAACAAATGTTTGCAATCAGTATTAAGAATAGTTTTGAACAACACATTAAATTGCACTACTAGGAACATCAGTAGATCTACTGCCTTATACAGGTTTACCCAATTCACTGCTGTTGCAAATATTTGTGATGCTATGTTCCCTTCTCTTCTCTTAAAAGGTGATTTCTAAGTCTCCATAGTGTAGCCTCAAAATGGGTATGTCAAGTGGAGTCTCTAGAGTCCGAAACTGGCAGCCTCTGTTTTCTTACAAACCCTTCAGAATTTCTTCAGTAAAAAAGTAGGCCAAAAAACCCTTAAAGCCAGCATACAGTTCCAGTCTGAGCTTACAGTTGGTCTCTAGTTTCTAGCAAAAGAGGGAAGCTGTAGCCTCTCTCCAAGGTGGAATAGTTATTGGAACAGGCATTAGAATGCAGTCTATACTTATTCTACTGGGCTTTTTCCCCCCTCTGAGCTCTTACTGACACATAAGAACAGCCACACTGTCAGACCAATGGTCTATCTAGCCCAGTATCTGGTCTTCCAACAGTGGCCAATGCCAGGTGCTTCAGATGGAATGAACAGAACAGGTAATTACAGGGAGTCCTCAGACTTACGACGCCTGACTTACGTAGGACGTCACTTACGACTTTTCAGTTGACTGCCTGTTTCGCCCCATGACATTTGTTTTGCCCTTACAGTGCTCAATTTGCGTAAAGTTTGCTTGAAATCACTTCCTGGTTGTGTTTGGCTGTTATAGAGCTGGAAAGGGTTGCTTCTGATTGGCTTTGAGGCAGCAGGGTAGCTTGTTGCCAGGTAGGGTTGTTGCTTGTTTTTGATTGGCTCCTGGCCCTGGTTTCAGTAAATAACTAATGTATCTATAATTCATGTAGTACAAAAGTTGGGTTATTGTAGTGAAAATAATGGATCATCCCCCCTTCATACCATTGATTCCATGGGAAAAGCGGTTTTGACTTATGTTTCAACTTACAACACAATTCTGAGGAACAAATTGTGTGGCAAGTCCAAGGACTCCCTGTATCAAGTGATCCATCCCAGGTCACCTATTCCCAGCTTCCAGCTAACAAATGCTAGGGTCATGTCATTTTTTGCATCCCTGCCCATCTTACCTAATAGCCATTGATGGACCTATCCTCTATGACCTTATAACAGGGTTCAAGAAAGAACTAGATAATCTTGACCTTCACAATGTCCTCTAGCAAAGAGTTCCATAGTTTGACTGAATTGTGTGAAGAAATACTTCCTCTTGTTCATTTTAAACCTGCTACCTATTAATTTCATTTGGTGAACCCTAGTTCTTGTGTTATGAGAAGGAGTAAACACTTCCTTATTTACTTTCTCCATACCGGTCATGATTTTATAGATCTCCATCATATCCCCACTTAGTTGTCTCTTTTCCAAGCTGAAAAGTCCCAGTCTTATTAATCATTCCTCATATGGAAGCTGTTCTAGACCCCTAATCTGAATTTTTTCCAATTCCAATAGATCTTTGAGATGCGGCGACCACATCTGCACCCAGTATTCAAGGTGTGGGCATACCCTGGCTTTATATAGAAGCAACATGATATTTCCTGTCTTATTATCTATCCCTTTTTAAATGATTCCCAACATTGTTAGCTCTTTTTTTTTTTTTTTTTGACTGCCACTGCACATTGAGTGGATGTTTTCAGAGAACCATCCACAGTGACTCCAAAATCTTTGAGTGCTAACAGTTAACTTAGACACCATAATTTTATATGTATAGTTTGGCTTATGTTTTCCAGTGTGCATTACTTTGCATTTATCAAAATTTTGTTGCTCAGCCATTCAGCTGTCAGTGCATGTGTGGAACCTGAAAGACTGCTTGCCTTTAATGGAAACTTCCGGTAAAGTTTCTGGAACAACTACTGAGTACGACTAGTAACCACTGCACCTCTCCTCTATATGTCTAACTAAACGGCCCTTCTAATTAAACTGCCCTACCCTACTGAGTACGGTGAGTAATCACTGCTCATGAGTGTGGTGGTTGCTGCTAGGACAAGTTAAATGAGGCGGTATTCTTCTGGCAAGCAAAGTCTTTGAGTAAGGTTCTTCCCATGTGCACTTCAAAAAAACCAGATTTTTAAATAATTAATAAATGGCTTTATTTTAAGTGCTGCTATGCATGTGTTGGCTTGTGGCAAAGTGTTCTTATTGGTGTCTATGTTTGAGAAACTTCACATAGACAGGTTTGGTTCTCTACATTTTCAAGCCCCTTGAATTGGGGAAAAAATGTCACAAGTGTTCAAAAGCGACTCATGGGATGGGTGAGTGTCAACCCCATCCTTGAAATAACTCTTGGACACTGTTAGTTTTCTGAAAGTTCAAAATTTCACAATATCTTGATCACTGTGCCACAGATTTTTGCCTTTCTCTGCAGCATGGGTCACTTGCAGGTTTAAACTAGTGTAAAGGGTGGATTCTCTGTAACTTGAAGCCTCTAAATCATGATTTGAGGTCTTCAGTGACTCAGCCTGAGTTATGGGTCTGTTACAGGAGTGAGTGGGTGAGGTTCTGTGGCTGTGATGTTCAGGAGGTCAGATTAGATCATGATGGTCCCTTCTGGCCTTAAAATCTGAGTCTAAATCTTGTCTAGTAGGAAAAAGGACACTAAACAAACACCAATATCAATTAAACTACAATTGAATATCCAATAGACGGCTTGAAGAGGTCATGCTTATAATTGGGAAGGGTTGAGAAATCACGACAGATATTGAAAGAAACTGCTGTAGTAGAAAAACCACGCAAGCTTTCTAATGATGGCAAGAAGGGAGCATCAGAAGTTGAAATTATCCTGCGGAGAGGGGCAGGAGAAGGTAGGTAAAGTCTGCTGTGCTAGCCTGATGCCACTTAAGGACTCCTGGACAGAGAAATCTCAGATAACTCGTTAACCCGGCTGCAGTGGTACAGAACCTGCCATAGGGAAAATGGTGCCCTGGGCGAACTTTCTTTGGCACCCTTTAAGCACTGCTCTCTGAGCAGCGGGTAGCGGCTCAGCAGGCAGAGCAGTGGTAGTGGTGCTGCATGTGTCATGCTGCTGGGAGGGCGGAGAAGGGACATGTGCGAGTGCCTGGCTCCCACCCTGCAGCCCCCTTTATCACCTCCCAGGTGGCCCTTCTGCAGCCTCTTGCCCATGGCGCCCCCTGACCACATTGCTCTGGGTTGTTGCCCACATCACCCACCCATAAGGCCAGCCATGTGTGGCCATGACCTGGTCTATATACTTCATTTACAGAACGTAACAAAAAAGTCAAAGTGGGGTGAATGTTTTCTGGGTCCATTTTTACAGCCTTTTACCCGAGCAGCACTCATCTGTATCCTACTTGCTCACGCTAGATTGATGGATGTGTAACTCCAAAACGTTAGGGTGACTTGCAGCATAGGAAGAAACTTTAACAACTAAAAAAGACACTAATAGAAATTAAAAGAAAACTAAACCTAGGAAAAAAAATGTAACTTTTTGCAAATAAATACTATGTTTGCACTGTAGTGAGCTCCTTTGTTTTACTTATGTATCCACATTTAAAACAAGTCACAGACTGAACTGCCATGACGTGCAATCAGAGTGCTATCTTGCAACCATGGGAAAGTGTCTAAGTTCCTCTTGGTATGTGAATATATTTAAGAAGCAGGAAATATCTTTTTACATCTTATGTAAACAGATGAGGTGTGAGATGGCTTGTAATTTAGGTAAAGGCCTGCAAGTTGGGCATTATTTTTAAAATCACTTATTTTCAGGATAACTACTACAGCTTATAAAATTGACATTATGACTAAGTATACTGGAATCCTAGCTGTGACTCCTGCTATTCTGAATACCCTATTAAAGTGAACATTTCCTGAACTCTTGTTTCCTGCATGTTTTTTAGTACTTGAGAGAAAAATAGCATATTTAGAGTAATGACGAATGAAGCTCCCTAGTTTATAGTAGTTAAAACATGAGGTAGCGATATTTCAGGATTTCCCCATTCTGCCCCACCTATGTGCTTCCCCTATGGATCAAACAGTCAGTTAACCTCTTTACCTATTTGTCTTTTCTCCTCTTAGATGAGACTGGTAACACCTTGTAGCCAGACAGCCAGCCCCCGCTCTCAGACCAGCATTGCTGGGAACACAAGGGAGCCAAAACAACTTAACATCAATTCCAGCACAGCCTTTGAAGCTGTGAGAAGCACAGGTGTGCTGCTACAATGTGCCTCTGGGAGCATATAAGGATTAGGCTCACAGCAGACAGAGAAGCTGTGACAGACATGGCTCTTAGCCCCTACTAAATAGCGTGATGCACACACCCCAACATCCTAGGTGGGAAAATATTTATCCTAATAAAAGGAATGTCCAGTAGTCGAAACTTATTGTTTCTCTCCCTGGCAAGTGTAAACTACTCTTGCGAGAGCTGGTGTCGCCCACACAGACCAGCCCCAATTTGGCATAAGAAAGGAGAAAGAGAATAAAGGAGTACAGAGGTATAAGTAGGGGACCTACAGCACCATGATTTTTGAGTGCTTTTCACTATCTGCTGGTCAGATAAGTGACAGCCTCCCAAGGCTTCTGCAGCTAAGAGGGTCCCTAAGCCTTGTCCCTTATTCATCTTTCCGTGGAATTGAGTGACTGATCCTGGCTTGGCACTGCTGGAATCGAAAGATGCAAGGAGGGTAAGAAGCACCCACACCTGATCTCCTATCTTTAGTGTACACATATTTTGAAATAGAGCTCTATACTTTGTTTTCTTTCTTTGGGATTGTGGCTTCAGTTTTGTAACTTGTTTGTGTGTGTAACATCTCTACATTTAAATAAGTAGGCACTAGCAATTTTGTAACCACATGATTAGAATCTAGTTTAATAAATTTTGGTAACCATTTGTGCATAAGCCTGACTTATTTCTCTGGTTTACTGTAAAGCAGCCAACACAATTAAAGAATCTCAGCCGTTTTGGCTATAAAGCCTGGCCATTAGGTGAGAGTACTAAGAGCCTAGTGTTGAGTTGTGCCGCCTCCACGGGGCAAACTCTTGGGGCGCCTGTCAGTCAATCCTGACTGCCCACTGCAAAGGAGCTCTGAGCTCTAGCAGTTAAAGTCACGGGTGTTTAGGGCCTTGGGGCATCCGTCAGCCTAGCCCGGGCTGCCTGCTGTGAAGGGACAGTGCGTCCTAGCGGTTAAAGTCACGGATGGTATAAAACGGGCATAGCTGGCACCTCACCAAACATCCTTGGCCATCGGCTAACACACCTCTCCCAATTAATGGTAATTAAGAAGAGGTTTATGAAATGCACATATTTTCAGGTAGCTGGACTGAGGCCCCATGCATAATTTCAAACCAATTACCAAACAGCTGTGACACAGTAATGAATATCAGTTAGACATGTCAAAAGTTGAACCGATGATATGGTGTTCAAAGCCTTAGTAGCCCATTACTAATTCCCTGAGCCATTTAGTATCCCCTACAGAAAGACAGCAAATATTGCTGTGCTATGTAGACTAACACTTGCAGATGAAAATATGTAATTTATTATTTACTAAGTACATGGCCTAATGTGTTTAAAACTTTAAAAACTGCATTGAAAACAAGCCAAAATATAGCTCATTTGGAGTAATTATTAATGTGCATTTCAGTAATTGATCTTTTAGCATGTTTTGGACACCGCTTAATTTGGCACTGATTGCCAAGACAAAATTCTTGAAAAAGGTACATACCATTGCTTTAAAATCTGCAGCAAGAAACCAGGAAGAACAGAGTTGGGGAAGCTTCCAGACAGAGGCTCTACAGAGAATTCAAAAGGAAATAGCTATGAGAAAAACACTATTTTCTTATTGTAACACTGAAGAAGGATTTTATTAGAAGACAGACTCACGTTCTTTAAGTCGTAGGGCAGCTCTCATTGGCTTGAGGTCAAAGGGAATTGAGGATGCTCAGCATGTTGCTGAATGGGGCTCTTCATCCCTAGGAAGAACTACTTATTTCAGTGCTGCTGGAACAATGTTTATGGTGAGAGAGAGTGGGGGGGGGGGGGGGAGAGGCGACGACATGGGGCTGAAGGTGGAAACCATGTATTTGTGTTATTACTACTTCAAGACAGGGGGTGCAGTAGCACCCCTAGTTCCAGCACCTATGCTGTATTTGACTTATGGAAGGCCTCCGCCAAAGCCTATTGTAATCAATGTAAAGATGCCAATTGATTTCGGTAGGCGCTGGAACAAGCCTGGAAATGGCTTAGTTTAATGGAGTTACACATCAGTGTTTCTGATGTACATTACCACTCACATTCAAAAAGATGATTTCTAAAAGATTTATAAAATAAACCTCCTTGTAATTCAACTTTAGAGCTTTACAAAACAAATGCCCAAAACGCTGCAGTTCATAGTCCGTAAAGTCTCCCATTCACTTAGGATTTGTCTGAATAAGGACTTGAAGATGTGACCCTGTGACATTAAGTCAGATGGAAGAAATACATTTGGATATCTTCAAAAGGGTGAACCCTGTATATGACGAGATTAGGCCTCACTCAAATGCTTTATTTTTCTGCTCAGAATAATTAGAGGGCTGCCAACTCAAGCTCCCCCCTAAATCAATAGAAGTATAGTTATACTTTTCTGGATTCAAGATTGGTTAGTGTTCACACTGTTTTTGTATAGCAGGCCTCTATAGCAACAAAAGGATTATACACGTTTATCCTAACTCTAAGTGGTGGAAAAACTGAAAAGTCCCATAACTTTTACAATGAAGCTATCCTACTCTAATTCATGCCACATTAATGGTAGGAAGTTGAAGCACTGCTCTCTTTTGTATAAGACTTTAAGCCAAGTGGATAGGCTATACTGCACAAGCTTTGTGTTCTGGCTACTTTCCCATACTTGTATACATTATCTTTGGTTTCTGCTAGTTTTGTTACTTTTAAATATAATTTAACATCTAATACATCATTCTAAAACATGTTTACCTGACAAAAAGCTAATGTGTTTCATATGTTTTACTCTTTTCCATTAGTAATTTAAATAAATAAAAGTGGACTTGAAATATTACCTGTTTGCATGTCAAAGATATTGTAAAACATGCTTATTCCACAAGTTATCAAAATATCCGCTCCAGAGGAAGCTGGCAAAACCATGACAGCACCTGTTTATGTTCAACTATTGTAGACTGTTTTTTTCCCTCTCAACTTGTAATGTTATATGCCACAGAATAAGTAAAATTATTAATGATCCCAAAGAATATGCCAATTGCAAAATATAGAATTATAGAGCATTCTTGCAGAATGTTTCAAAATAAGGTTCTGTGCATTCCATTTATAACCACGGCATCATTGCTGGTGCTGGTGGAGAAGGGTCATCACCATGGTGATGGTCATGGAATAAACCGAAAGTGCCAGAATAGAATGATGGAACTGAGCATCCTAAATTTCAGATACTTTGCAGTTCTGTTCTTGAGGTTTGTAGCCCTGTCTCACAAGTTTTTCAACTCTGCTATGAGAACACTGGTTAGAAAACACAGGAAGAAAAGGGGGGATTTAAAAATTATATATATATATATATATATGTCCAAAGCTTCAGTTTTAGGCGTAGGCCTAATTGAGTATGTCTCAACTGACTTTCCTATCCCACTCAACTACTAAAACAATTTCATTTGATTTTGATTATAAGAAATTGTTCTGAAGATCCTGGACTAGTCTTTGATCTCACTTACACTAGTGTTAATATGGATTAACTCCACAATCCTGTTTGGCGGGGGACAATTGGGATTGAAGAACAGATGAGACTTTATGAAAATTTGAATGTGTGCTTTTTATATGATAAAGAGGTACAAATTGATATCCTTCATGCTTCAGAATACAGGCCAACTACTAAGTGCCTCAAGTCAAGAATAAAGTCTGCCCCTGCTTTCCCCCACCAGCATGTTGTCGTAAAACTGTCCATTATGGGTAAATTTGTTTGTTTTCCTTGGAAGCATGCCATACTGGCCGCTGATGGATACAGGATTTTAGGCTAGTTTTAATGACTGGCATGAAGCTTAATGTTTGATGTGATGCATTAGGACAACTGGTATTGCTTCAGTGGAGAAACAGAGTTTATACCAATGTAGTTGAATCTGGTCCTACAACAGAAAATATACCTGCATAATTAAAGCAGAAGAACTCCTTGTGTGCATGCAGTTATAAACAAATGTCCTTATACCAATCGAGCTTATTTATGTAATGTCCTCACTAAGGGTTTGTACCAATAGAACTTTGTCTTGGGTCACTTTTAAAAACAAAAACCAAACTCATGGACATAGCTATACCAGTACAAAATCTGTATGTAGACCAGGCCACACTGTGTGAAGTATGGGGAACAAGTGAATATGGATTAGTTATTATGTTCCTAGCACCACAAATGGAGATAGAATCATAGAACTGGAAGGGACCTCAAGAGGTCATCTAGTCCTGTCCTCTGCACTTGTGACAGGACTAATTACCTAGAACTTTCCTGACAGGTGTTTGTCTAACCTGCTATTAAAAATCTCCAGTGATAGAGATTCCACAACCTCCCCAGGCAACCTCCCTAGGCAATTTATTCTATTGCTTAATCACCCTGTCGATTAGGAATTTTTTCCTAGTGTCCAACTTAAACCTCCCTTGTTGCAATTTAAGCCCCTTGCTTCTTGTCTTATCCTCAGAGGTTAAGAAAAATAATTTTTCTTCCTCCTCCTTGTAACAACCTTTTACGTATTTGAAAACTGTTACCATGTCCCCTCTCAGTCTTCTCTGTTCCAGACTAAAGAAATCCAGTTTTGTCCATCTTTCCTCATAGGTCATGTTTTCTAGACCTTTTATTATTGGTGTTGCTCTCCTCTGGACTTTCTCCAGTTTGTCCACATCCTTCCTGAAATGTGGCACCCAGAACTGGACACAATACTCAAGTTGAGGCCTGAGTAGAGCAGAAGAATTCCTTCTCGTGTCTTGCTTACAACGTGCCTGCTAATACATCCCAGAAGGATGTCAGGTTTTTTTTGCAAAAAAACACATTACACTGACTCATATTTAGCTTGTGGTCCACTATGACACCCAGATCCCTTTCCACAGTACTCCTTCCTAGGCAGTCATTTTGTATATGTGCAACTGATTGTTCCTTCTTAAATGGAGGACTTTGCATTTGTCCTTATTGAATTCCATCCTATTTCAGACCATTTCTCCAGATCATTTTGAATTTTAATCCTATCCTCCAAAGCATTGCAACCCCTCCCAGCTTGGTATCGTCCACAATCTTTGTAAGTGTACTCCATATCATAGAATATCTGGGTTGGAAGGGACCTCAGGAGGTCATCTAGTCCAACCCCCTGCTCAAAGCAGGGCCAATCACCAATTTTTGCCCCAGATCCCTCAATGGCCCCTTCAAGGATTGAACTCACAACCCTGGGTTTAGCAGGCCAATGCTCAAACCACCGAGCTATCCCGCCATTATGCCATTATCTAAATCACCGATGAAGATATTGAACAGAACTGGATCCACGACTGATCCTTGCAGGACCCCACTCATTATGCCCTTCCAGCATGACTATGAACCACTGATAACTACTCTCTGGGAACCAGTTTTGCACCCACCTTATAGTAGCTCCATCTAGACTGGATTTCCCTAGTTTATGAGAAGGTCATGCGAGACAGTATCAAAAGCTTTACTGAAGTCAAGATATTCCACATCTACTGCTTCCCCTCTATCCGCAAGGTGATGCTGTTCAAAACATGCCAGTCAAATATCAGCCTTACTCTTTTAAGTATGCCTAGTTGGAAGCCAATGGTAACTTTGTTATAACTGCAATTGATATAAACAACATATGAAATAAATAGCATATGTGGGGGTATGTTATTAAAACTTACCAGATGAAACCCCTTTAAGAATTTTAAGTTTATAAGTAGCTTTTTGGAGGGGAGAGGGATGTCCCAGAATTAGTGTCTGTGGTATGTAAAACACTACATGTTTTAAAAACTGACTGATAAAGGACTCTTCCCAAAACTGCTAGCAAAGGATGACTGAATTCAAATCTGATGGGATTAAGCTGCATGGCTCCAAGGTAGGCCAAGCACTTGATTCATCTGAAGCCCTTAGAGGAAAGTGCTGCAAAACAGAGTAAGTGAAATTTGCAAGCCATAAGAATCAAGTGAAAGGCTGTGCATATGAACCTTCTTAATCATGAAGCCACATGAGAGAAGACTGATGTTCCAACATCTCCAATACCTGCCTATTTTGGAGAGAGGAAGTAAAGATAGCAACAAATGGGGTACACCAGTCTCCCTGCACTTGAAAAAGGTCTGCTAGTGAGAAGCACTACATGAGCAGAACTTCACTGTCTGACTCCTTGATTATAGTTCCAGCTCCTACTTTATAAGAGTCTGGAAGTCTGAAAGAGCTGAACAGTTTGCAAAACCCCAGATATCTCAAGTACTTAGTTTTCCCTCTTTCCTCTTTGAGGATGGTGGATACCAATTGGTTAACCTGAAAGCCAGACCAGCTTTCCCTATTTAGCCTTTTGTTCTCACAAATCAAGAATGTTTCTAGCAGGGTATTACTTAATACCTGCTAATTTAGCACCTTTTGCTTGGAAAGCAGTAACTAAGTCTGGATAAGCTAGGCACCACAAGGTGGAGCTGATGCCTTGTTTTGCCAATGTCACTCAGCTCTAAAGGAGTTCTAGTCAGATTCAAGAAGTATGAAGGCAATACTGTGGTATGGATGGCAGAAGGAAGGACTAAAGCATCTTAACTAATACAGTTCTTGAAAAGGAGATGAGGATGTTACTGAGGGAAGCAGTCTAGTTTGTAAATAAATGAGTTCAGAAAGATTTGGGTTGTTAAACTGTTCCATTTTTTTGTGTTGTGTGTGTTTAATTTTGGTTGGGTAATAGTGTTTGCATCATTTTCCATTAACATTTATCTTAAATTATCTCCCCACAATACAGAGCCTGGGGCTGTTGCCTAGTTGCTTCTCTTTATCAAAGGGGAGGTGGGGGACAGACACTAATGTAACTATTGATCAATGCAACAGTAAAATCTCAGCTGATGCTTGCTTCCTTGTGTTGGAACTCTGATGAATATGAAGTCAATGAAGCTAGGCTGATTCACACCAGCTGAATATCTGGACCAAAGCTGATTAATCTAGTTTTCTGTTTCAGCATTTGTAGTTGGCCAAAGCAGTCAGTGTATCTAAGCTGATCACTGTGAGGCACAAACGAATAGAGGTCTCTCAAACAAACTGATAATTAAATTGCTTAAACACTTTTCTATAGAATAGCAAGATGAAAGCTAAAACCATATCAACTTCAGATTAAATAACACTGCAAGTATGTAATACTGGGTAAGGTATCTGACAACCCACTCAATATATTTTACATTTAACAGTTTAGTACTTAATCAGTGCAAAATAAAATACAACATTGAAATCTCAAACGAAATTTACATTGGAGGGATGATTCGAGCTTTTGTCACAATCTGATAAAGATCTTTGTAGTGGGGCAGTTGCCCCATTCCTGGAGAGCAGGGGTTAAACGCAGCCAGCCTAGCCTGATTGGGGAAGCAGCCCCAGCTGTGGCCAGCTCAATCAGGGCCTAGTTGGTCCTGATAAGAGGGCTGTGGGCTAGAAGTTGGGGGTGTCAAATATAAAGGGAAGGGTAAACACCTTCAAAATGCCTCCTGGCCAGAGGAAAAACCCTTTCACCTATAAAGGGTTAAGAAGCTAGGATAATCTCACTGGCACCTGACCAAAATGACCAATGAGGAGACAAGATACTTTCAAAAGCTGGAGGGGGGAGAAACAAAGGCTTTCTCTGTCTGTGTGAGCTTTTGCTGGGAACAGAACAGGAATAGAGTCTTAGAACTTAGTGAGTAATCTAGCTAGATGCGTTAGATTCTGTTTTGTTTAAATGGCTGAGAAAATAAGCTTAGGGGGTTTTCATGCAAGTCCTCACATCTGTACCCTAGAATTCAGAGTAGGGAAGGAACCTTGACATGATGGTAGAACAGTGGGATTAACTTGAAATCATTGGTTTCAGAGGAACAGCCGTGTTAGTCTGTATTCGCAAAAAGAAAAGGAGTACTTGTGGCACCTTAGAGACTAACCAATTTATTTGAGCATGAGCTTTAGCTGTAGCTCACGAAAGCTCATGCTCAAATAAATTGGTTAGTCTCTAAGGTGCCACAAGTACTCCTTTTCTTCTTGAAATCATTGAGATTTTTTGAACTAGAAGCACAGATTTTAAAAGGATTTTTTTTCCCCTTTGGGCTGCTGGAAAGCAGGTTTTTGGCTGAAAGCAGTTAGTTTATTTTTTTGTCTCTGCTTGGGGGCCAGAGCAGAGACAAAAGGGAATTGTCTTGTGAGCTGGAGTTCTCTACCTAAAGGCAGGGTAGTTAACCTCCTGCAGGGAAATTCATAAGTCTTCACAGACCTGAAGTTTTTTTCTTTTAAACTTAAGAGCAACTAGAGGGGTTTTCTGTCTATTTGCCTGGAGACAAAGATGTTAGGTTTTGTTGTTTTTTTTTTTAAAAGGATTTTTCTGTAGGCTGACAATCACTATCAGAGAATATAGGTATATGACAGCACAGCAAAATTTTACAAGCCAAAGTTTTTGTTTGTTTCTAACTCTCGGGTGTAAAGTTAGTTAAAAAGAGAGGCAAAGATGACAGAAACCAAGACACAACACAAATTGTAGTTAATCAGACCGGCGGCAGCGAAAGCGGCAGAAAAAGCCCTAGAAGCTGCTCACAGGAGAGCTATGGAGGCAAGGGACAAAGAACTGGAGGAGGAAAAAGAGAGGAAGCATACACTGGAGATGGAGAAGGCAAAGGCTCAGCAGACTATACCAACAAACCCTAGGCATCCTTCTCCAGGTACCACTTCCCATCCCAGAAAGTTCCCCACCTACAAGGCAGGCAATGATACAGAGGCCTTCTTAGAACACTTCAAAAGGGCCTGCCTTGGGTACAGCATCTCTACAGACCAATATGTGGTAGAGCTGAGGCCGCAGCTCAGTGGACCCTGAGCTGAGGTGGCAGCTGAAATGCCTAAGGAACACATGAACCAGTATGAACTGTTTAAAACCAAGGTGAGAGTCAGAATGGGGCTAACACCTGAGCATTCCTGTTGGCGGTTCAGAGCCCTAAGGGGGAAACCAGACGTGTCAGTTACCTGACATGCCTACCACATTGTGAAACATTGGAATGCCTGGATATCAGGAACAACTTTTAAATCTCCAGAAGATTTGCCCTTCCTAATGCAAATGGAGCAGTTCTTAGAGAGGGTGTTCCTGAGGAAATAGAAAGATACATCCTAGAGATGAAGCCCCAAACTGTAATTGAGGCGGGGGAGATGGCAGAAAAAAAACTGGTCGCAGTTGGAGCGGATACTAGAAGGGACAACCTCAGACCACACCTACTACCGGGGGCAGCCCAAGGCCCCCCCCCCATCTACCCCCCCAAGGAACCCTCCAGCCACCTTATTGTCCTGCCACACTGTTCTCCAGCAACCGGCCTTGCCCCAGTGACCCTTCATCTGGACAATGTTTTAAATTTAATGAGCTGGAGCATGTAAAGGCCAACTGCCCCAAGAACCCCAACAGATTAGTTTGTTGCACTGGAATCACACCGGAGGTCCTCAGGCCAAGATACCTCCCAGATATTCTCAGAGCGGAGGGAAACTGAGTGTGGACAGGAAGAAGGTCACCGTGTGGAGGGACACTGGAGCACAAGTGTTGGCTAGCCATACTTCCTTAGTGGACCCCAATTTAATTGACCCAGAGATCCAAGTGACAATTCAACCCTTCAAGTCCAACTCTTTCAATTTGCCTACAGCCAAGTTGCCTGTCCAGTACAAGGGCTGGTCAGGAATGTGGACTTTTGCAGTCTATGATGATTATCCCATCCCCATGCTGTTGGGGGAAGACTTGGCCAATCATGTGAAGTGGGCCAAGAGGGTGGGAATGGTCAACTGCAGCCAGGCTAAGCAAGCGGTCACGCCTAGCTCTGTTCTGGAAACTTCTACCAGGACCTGGTCAGAGGTGATGGGCCTGGACCCCAAGCCAATGTCTGCAACAGCAGTAGTGGATACAGTCCCAGAGACCCAGATAGAGCCAGTCCCAGAACCGGAACTGGCAGCAGCTGATAACCCTGCACAAGAGGCTCAGCCAGAGCCTGAACCCCAACACAGTGCACCAGCGGAGAGTGGTTCACAGTCAGTGGAAACAGCCCCATCACCTGCATGGCTTCCAGAGGGGCCAAGCTCAGGTCCACAATCCAATGAGGAACTGATGTCTCCAGAATCAAGGCAACAGTTCCAGACCAAACAGGAAGCAGATGAAAGCCTCCAGAGAGCTTAGGCGGTGGCACGGAGCAACCCACCGCCTCTCAGCTCTTCTAATCGATCCAGGTTTGTTGTAGAAAGAGGACTTTTATACAAGGAAACTCTTTCTGGTGGACAGCAGGAAGACTGGCATCCTCAGAGACAGTTGGTAGTTCCAACTGAGTACTATGGCAAGCTCTTGAGCTTAGCCCATGATCATCCTATTGGTCATGCTGGGGTGAACAGGATCAAAGACCGTTTGGGAAGGTCATTCCACTGGGAGGGAATGGGCAAGGATGTTTCTACCTATGTCCGGTCTTGTGAAGTATGCCAAAGAGTGGGAAAACCCCAAGATCAGGTCAAAGCCCCTCTCCAGCCACTCCCCATCACTGAAGGTCCATTTCAGCGAGTAGCTGTGGATATTCTGGGTCCTTTTCTGAAAAAGACACCCAGAGAAAAGCAGTACATACTGACTTTCATGGATTTTGCCACCCGATGGCCGGAAGCAGTAGCTCTAAGCAACACCAGGGCTAAAAGTGTGTGCCAGGCACTAGCAGACATTTTTGCCAGGGTAGGTTGGCCCTCTGACATCCTCACAGATGCAGGAACTAATTTCCTGGCAGGAACTATGAAAAGCCTTTGGGAAGCTCATGGGGTAAACCACTTGGTTGCCACTCCTTACCATCAAACAAATGGCCTGGTGGAGAAATTTAATGGGACTTTGGGGGCCATGATACGTAAATGAGCACTCCAATGATTGGGACCTAGTGTTGCAGCAGTTGCTCTTTGCCTACAGAGCTGTACCACATCCCAGTTTAGGGTTTTCACCATTTGAAAAAAATGTATATAGCTGTGAGGTTAAGGGGCCATTACAGTTGGTGAAGCAGCAATGGTAGGGATTTACACCTTCTCCAGGAGCTAACATTCTGGACTTTGTAACCAACCTACAAACCACCCTCCGAACCTCTCTATCCCTTGCTGAAGAAGGCCTACAGGATGCACAAAAAAAAAAAAAAAGCAAAAAGCCTGGTATGATAAACATGCCAGAGAGCGTTCCTTCAAAGTAGGAGACAGGGCATCCCTAACACAGTATCAATATTGATGTTGATAAACACAAATCCATTATAACAAGTTTAAAAAGCACCCAAACCATATTGCCTTTCAATTTAAAATGATGCACCCTGCTTCACATGGCCAGTCTGCTGGAGGTTGCTGACTGCAATTGATAACTGTTCTTTAAGTCTTGCATATAAAGATTGCCTTTACAATCAATGCACATACATCTTTATTAACCTACACACATACACTATCACTATACTATAACTGACAAACTTAGTCTGCCTGCTGACTTTACTGCACTGTCTCTCCTGTACTTTGTCTCTTCTCCCTCTGCTCCAGTGACAGGATGCCTGTTGCTGCTTGCTCATCTGTCACTCAACTCCTGTCAGCTGTCCCCTCCTACTTTATACCATCCTGTTAGAACTTTTGAGACACTTCTGCTCATATCTTTCTGTCCAATCTTTCTTGGATGCACACCAACACATTCTAAATGGACAGTTCTATTTCTAGCCTTTTTCTCAGTGTTACAATCTGCTGTTGCTACCCCTTCTCTGCCAATTCTATTTTAGTGCTATGTGACCTGCAGTTTAAGGGTAGCGTGACTCTTGCTTTTTCAAAATGGAAGATAGGGATACAAAATAGAATCTTGCTAATTTCCCTAATATCACCATAACAACCCAGTCTTTGATCTCTTAGCATTTGGTGATCATAGCAATATTGCCACCTTTTGGCCAAATTCAAAAGAGGATTGCTCAAAAGGGCAAAAAGAAAAGGAGTACTTGTGGCACCTTAGAGACTAACCAATTTATTTGAGCATGAGCTTTCGTGAGCTACAGCTCACTTCATCGGATGCATACTGTGGAAACTGCAGCCGACTTTATATATACACAGAGAATATGAAACAATACCCCCTCCCACCCCACATAAACAATGGTCACATAACCACCAGCCTATACCGGAAACCTACTGACCGCTATTCCTACCTACATGCCTCCAGCTTTCACCCTGACCACACCACACGATCCATCGTCTACAGCCAAGCTCTGCAATACAACCACATTTGCTCCAACCCCTCAGACAGAGACAAACACCTACAAGATCTCTATCAAGCTTTCTTACAACTACAATACCCACCTGCGGAAGTGAAGAAACAGATTGATAGAGCCAGAAGAGTTCCCAGAAGTCACCTACTATAGGACAGGCCTAACAAAGAAAATAACAGAACGCCACTATCCGTCACCTTCAGCCCCCAACTAAAACCCCTCCAACGCATTATTAAGGATCCACAACCTATCCTGAAGGATGACCCAACACTCTGACAAATCTTGGGAGACAGGCCAGTCCTTGCCTACAGACAGCCCCGCAACCTGAAGCGAATACTCACCAACCACCACATACTACACAACAGAACCACTAGCCCAGGAACCTATCCTTGCAACAAAGCCCGTTGCCAACTGTGCCCACATATCTATTCAGGGGACACCATCACAGGGCCTAATAACATCAGCCACACTATCAGAGGCTCGTTCACCTGCACATCCACCAATGTGATATATGCCATCATGTGCCAGCAATGCCCCTCTGCCATTTACATTGGTCAAACTGGACAGTCTCTACGTAAAAGAATAAATGGACACAAATCAGATGTCAAGAATTATAACATTCATAAACCAGTCGGAGACCACTTCAATCTCTCTGGTCACGCAATCACAGACATGAAGGTCGCTATCTTAAAACAAAAAAACTTCAAATCCAGACTCCAGCGAGAAACTGCTGAATTGGAATTCATTTGCAAATTGGATACTATTAATTTAGGCTTAAAGAGAGACTGGGAGAGGCTAAGTCATTATGCAAGGTAGCCTATTTCCCCTTGCTTTTTCCTACCCCGCCCCCCCGGTGTTCTGGTTAAACTTGGATTTAAACTTGGAGAGTGGTCAGTTTGGATGAGCTATTGCCAGCAGGAGAGTGAGTTTATGTGTGTGTGTGTGTGTGTGTGTGTGTGTTCCCGGGGGCGGGGGGTGAGAAAGCCTGGATCTGTGCTGGAAATGACCCACCTTGATTATCATGCACGTTGTAGGGAGAGTGGTCACTTTGGATAAGCTATTACCAGCAGGAGAGTGAGTTTGTGTGGGGGGAAGGGGGGGGCGGAGGGTGAGAAAACCTGGATTTGTGCTGGAAATGGCCCAACTTGATGATCACTTTAGATCAGCTATTACCAGCAGGACAGTGGGATGGGAGGGGGTATTGTTTCATGGTCTCTGTGTGTATATAATGTCTTCTGCAGTTTCCACGGTATGCATCCGATGAAGTGAGCTGTAGCTCACGAAAGCTCATGCTCAAATAAATTGGTTAGTCTCTAAGGTGCCACAAGTACTCCTTTTCTTTTTGCAAAGACAGACTAACACGGCTGTTACTCTGAAACCTGTCAAAAGGGCAAGGGAATCTAGCTTCTCTTCTTGCTCATCTTTATGTCCCTTCACTTCTCATAGCTTGAGACTTATTTATCCTCTTTCAAAAGAATTTTTACAATCAAAAATACATGCCTATGTATCATCCACCTTATGATAGCAGAAAACAGTAGATGGAAGCGAGATGAAAAATTTGTGCTGTTTAAGAGTTAAATTACACAAGCAAAATGAATCCAAAAAAATTTGACTACTCCAGCAAAAGACCCCTAGCTCCTTACCAAAAACTGACACCATATTTGATTAAGTATTGAATCATCAGAACTCTCATTGGGTAAATATACCTTGCAGACCAGACAGTCAGTACTTTCTGAAAGCTGCTGATTTAAAAATTAACTAATTCATGGATGTCATGCTACAGTACTACTATTGGCTTCCTGCCTAGATTCCTTGCTGCACTAGTTACAAGTCATTGTCCTATATATGGACAGCATTACTATCTAGTTACTCTTCTCTAGATGTCCTGCTGTGGTAGTTGTCATGGTTGCAGGGCTAGCTGCATTTTTGGCCCTGCTGGCCTCTGATTGCATCTTCTGCAATATGTAAGCCTTCAGCCTTTACCTTCCTGGAGTGGAATACCATGATTTCCCCCCAGCCTTTGACTCTGTCCCCAGCCTATAGCTGAGACATATCAACCATGATTACTCAGCAGACCTGACTTCGTTCAACCTCTGCAATTCTTCTGTTCAGGAACTGTGAGCAGTGGTTAATA
This sequence comes from Lepidochelys kempii, assembly GCF_965140285.1. Lineage (NCBI taxonomy): Eukaryota > Metazoa > Chordata > Testudines > Cheloniidae > Lepidochelys > Lepidochelys kempii. The sequence continues at coordinate 30,763,343 of NC_136387.1, forward strand.
CAGTGAGCAGATAACCTTTTGAAAAGGTTAAGTACTGTTGAATCTTAACAGTAGGAAGACCAAGTCTAGTGGGGGGGGGAGAAGAGGAAAAGGACTTTAAAATGACAGATCTGTTTTGACAGTTGCATGGCTATCTTTCTATCTTTCCAGGTCCATCCCCCTGGAAGTTCAGGAAGGCCCAACAACTTCAGAGTCCTGCCATGTTGACCAGTAGGTTGCCCATATGGGGACAGTGTGTTGCCTTCCCATGAGCTTCCTAATACCCCCACTCTTAAACTAAATGAACATATGCATACATTAAGCATTTCACTAACCCATATGGTAGCCATCTCACTAAACAGATCGTATTCAGCATAGACCATGGAGCTGAGGGAAGAGCACCTGGGCCATGGCGACCACTTTGACCTGAGATGAGAAGAGGAAGATCAAGCAGGGGTAGGAGGAATTTATGCCTCTCCCCACTTTCCATGGTGCTCTGCAGCCCTTGATATACATTTATAAAGTATTACAGCTCAGCCTCATGGCCTTCAAAATGGTATTTTGGGTTGCAGCCAGACATAGGACTGGTACTCTAAGATTAAAGGTGAGCTGGAAGACTTTGTAATATGTACCGCTCAAAAAAGGAAAGAAGAACTGGTAGCCCCAAAGTACAATGTGTTGGGGTGTGGAAAATGTTTGAATGTCATCTCTAAAAAACGTGATATGTGAGAACCTGCTCCCATCCTAAGAGTCCCCCCCCACCAATCATTAACCTGCTTTCATGTGATAGTCAGGAAAGAAGGTCAATACAGAGGCTGGGACAAAGTATAGTTTTTTGTTTCATAATACAAAGTGGCTGTACAGTAATTATGTTGGCTCAGCTATGGGTTTCTATTCAGAAATTATAGGAAACTGAATATCACTCAAGGCAGGAAGTTTAATGACCTATTTCTCAATTAACATGTTGGTAAAGAGCCCTTGTCATTGTTTCACTTCTCTTTGGGATTCCCTGCCATCCCATGTGTATAGAAACAGCAGGAGCATCATGTGAGCCATAAATTAAAGCCATTTAATGAGTATAGCTTTTAAATCTTCAGTAATCGAAAACAAAAACAGAGCCATTCAATTTTCTTAAAAGCCTTTCCTACCAGTAAGGAAAGGGCTGCCCCAAACCTTCAAACCAATCTGTAATAGCACTTGCCTTAACTTATGTCCACTTGGAAAGATTAATTTTCACTCAATTTCTATATCTACCTGACACACAAGAATGGTTTATAATACTGAGAGGAATGCCCTGATTAAGGTGAGATGCTTAAACACACACAGCTATCAGCAGACACCTAGAGTTCAGTCTTGTGCACGGCGCTCCTCTCCACTGGTGAATGTGGAGCAAGGAGTTTTCTTTAGATGTTATGGGTCTTAACCAGGGCCGGCTCTAGACACCAGTATTCTAACTGCCACTCCAAGCACCTGCTGGGAGTGGCAGTTAGAAAGGGGAGGCAGTTCCACCTGCTGCCGTAGCAATTTGGAGGCAGCTTCTTCCTTTTGCTGTCTGCAGCAGCAGGTTTTTTCCATGACTTGGGGTGGCAAAAACCTGTAGAGCCGGCCCTGGTCTTAACCAACGTCCACTGAAGTAGAATGAAAAACCTCCCATTGATTTCAATGGGTTCTGGGTCAAGCTTTTATTGTGCTAAGAGCTACTCAGTCTCATGCAATGTTGTTGTATTTCTAGAGTTTGTACAACTGTTTTATTAGGGAACACTTCATTTTTAATTAAGTGGCTTAGATGTCAAAACTAGAATTTGGTTAATGAGTCAACCAAAACAAGCCAAATTTTACTTCTTTTGGCTTGCAAGAAGTGGTTTTTATATACAGTTGATATCTACAAAGTATTGAGAGGTCACTTTTTAGGGGGGGTCATAACTGCACATTTATACATTTTGGCAAAACCATCTCACCCTTAGGCACCAAAGCGATGTTGCATTTGATCTTAAAGCATAAAGTCATTTAGTTTGTTTCAGCCACTCATACCCTTTTCCTTACATCTTCTTGAAGTTGCCTTTAAGGGAAGCTGTTCCTCTCCACAAAATATTTCCTTTGCCATACACAGTTCAGGGGATGGCTTGTTTCTTTCCTGCAGGAAGGGGACAAGGATTTGGCTCCAATATCACATATTGGAATTTGTATTCCTTCATGTTTTAGGCTCTCTCTATACTGCACTGTGCTAAAGGGACAGACTTGCCTGTAACAGTGTGTTCTGGGAATTCTCATTCCTAAAGCATTATCAAGCCAGTGCAGAAAACTAGAGAGGGTCACAGTTCATGGATGGAGAGAATGATAGTCAGCAAATTGTCTGCTCCTGAAGGTAAAAGGCCAGATTCTTCCACCCAATCTGACTGAGTTGTTTAAGCAGCACAACTGAGCTGGAATCTGGCTCTAACTGCACAGATGAGAATTCCCCCAGTAGGGACTATGGGTGCCAAACACAGCCATACAGGGGGATTGTCAGAGTGGAAAGTAGTATGTTAGGGTGCAAAGTAATTGTGGTTGGCTAATCTAAGCTGCCTTTGGGACTCCCTTAGCTATGGCTAGAGTCACCACACATCAGTTCACCATCACACAGCAGTGACCTGATACTTGATGTGCCCTCCCCCATACTTCTGCGTAGGAGATAATGCCCAACATGTGCTTTTAGGGAAAGAGGTCTCCTTTGCCTTTGTCACAGAAGCAATATGGAAGGGTGTGGCACAGCTTGATACTCCTGAAAACGGAAGGAAAACCTGTCCGCTCAGTTAGAAACAAGTAGAGGAGAGGTACAATGAAATTAAAAAGGTCATAGCAAAACCAGGATATCTAACATTCAGTCAACTAAATCTCCTCCTGTTTTTAAATAAATCTGAAAAACTTTTATAAATATGTAAGGATCATGTACAAAGAAATAGATTCAAGGACTGGCTGCAGGAAAACCAGTCAACTAAAATTAATGCAGAGCCTGAGTAAACACTGGCCCGTTTGTTTTTTTAAAGTTAGATATTTCCAATGGTAAAGCTCCCATTGTATTCAATGGCATCTTGGCTAGAGTGTACCGAGTATAGAGACTGCAAGGGCTCCTCTTTATTAGGTGCCTATTCATTATTTAGCCCTTTATATATAGGGCATTAAGGCTACCAAAATAATATTCATTAATACTGCACTGTTGCAATTATATGAGCGCAAGTAGTCACATGGAATTGATAATTAAACACTCATTTAAAGAAATCACTATTAACAATGCTACTCTGGCACAATTGAGGGTATATGAGAGACATGCTGGTGAGCTATTTAATATTCTTATCAAAATGTAACCCTTCTGCCCATCAGAGTTAGCAGGAACAAGGGCCGGGTTCAGTATCTAGGGGTTTCTTTTCAATAAGAGAATGCAAAACTGTCTCGAGTGCCCATCCAGTGACCTGAGACAATTACATACCACCCCTCTAAGAGGCAATACTTCCCCTCTCACAAGCACACAGAGTCTGTATGTAGCAAAAGCCTTTTAATAAAGGAGGGAAACTATGTGGGGAAACACCACAAACACAAACCATGAGCAAAAGACCCACCCCCAAGTTAGTTTAGCAGTGTCCTTTCCCGCTCAGGGTCTTAAGTCCAGCAACCCAAAAGTCACCCCTTCTACAGTTTCTGTCCTTGGTCAGCACAGCCCCAGAGTTGAGAAGTTCATCTGCAGTTTACCTCCCAGCCTGAGTGGAAGGGGGCAGGAGAGAAGACCTATGGGGCCACCTTACATGCTCCTCTGCTTGGGCCAATTGCCATGCCTCTCCATGGGGTTCTGCTGCAGTCTTCGCTGCCAGCCACACCTCTCCACTAGCTGCTCACCAACATGTCTTCAGCCCCCTCACCCTTAACATAGCTCTCAGTGATGTCAGCTCTTAGTAACTCCAGCTCTTTAGTGATTTCAGCTCTTAGTAGGGGAGCCTCAGTGCTGACGCACTCAGAACCACTCGCCCAAAGTAGGCCTAGTGCCTAATTCTAGGAATCGGTGATTTCAGCTCTGAAGCATACAAGACCCCTAACTGAATCAAAATTAGCTCTGTTATTACATCATGGAGAGGTCAAAGTGGTATTTAGGGCCCTTAGAAGGAGTGCACACACTACTAAGTACACATACCCATCCCCAGCCTCTCTCAATTCACTGGGCTTTGGAACCCATGCCCCTTGCCTAGCGAGTGCTACTTAGTTAAGGGGGAGTCCCTCTGTCATAAAATGCCAAGGACAGTTTCACTGTCCTTGATTCACATAACCAGGATAACACTATTACTCCTGCCCCAATAACAAAGACTGGGAATCCCAGAGCAGCCAAAGTGACCATTTGGGCAAGCAGTCCCATCATGCTAGGGATGTGTGTCCATGCAAACAAGATCAGCCCCTGAAGTCCTTTTACACAGCTTACCACCAGATGTCAGGTTAGAGCTCATTCTGACTCTGCTTACATCAGCAAATGACCTATTGTATAAACAGTGGGATTTCATCCTAAATTGAATTTGATTGCTAATCCTGGTAAGCAATCCAAATGCTGCTTGTACTATTAAAAGTGCAGGCTAGCATGTTCTGCCCCATTTCAACCAGTGAATAATGGGACAAAATTGTAGCTCTTTATTTAAAACATTTATTTTCAAAGTTTAAGATGCTGAGTTCTTAAAACATTCCTGATGATGCAGAATAGGATAAGGTTTGTTTAAATTCCCACTGTGATATAAAATTAGTCTTGCATCAACAACAATATTGTTAGGCATAATTGTTTCAATCTTATTTTTCAAAGACCTTGAATTAGTTAATTGGTTATCTCACTGTGATTTACCAATAGTATATCCCAGCACTTTTTTTTTTATTAAGGAAGGAGGAGAAAGCATTTAGAGTTAAAGTCTTTGCATTAAATTACTGAATTTTGGGTACATGAAAACTCAGCCTTGTACAAGCAAATATTATTTGCAGTCAAATTTAGGGTAATTAGGAATGTCACTGCTTGATTTTTGATGTACAGAATAAATTCATAAATCTACTCTAACTTATTTACCTCTTTAGTGGTAGTAGGAGAAGGTATGAAGAAGGTGTCAGGCATTCCCATTAAGGATACCTCATAATTAGGGCTGTCAAGCAATTAAAAATGATTAATTGCATGATTAAATAAAATACCATTTATTTAATTTTGGATGTTTCCTACATTTTCAAATAAAGTGAGCACTGTACACATATTCTGTGTTAAAAGAAAAGGAGTACTTGTGGCACCTTGGAGACTAACCAATTTATTTGAGCATGAGCTTTCGTGAGCTACAGCTCACTTCATCGGATGCATGCAGTGGAAACTGTAGCAGACTTTATATATACACAGAGAATATGAAAAAATACCTCCTCCCACCCCACTGTCCAGCTGGTAATAGCTTACCTAAAGTGATCACCAGGTGGGCCATTTCCAGCACAAATCCAGGTTCTCACCCTCCACCCCCCTACACACAGATTCACTCTCCTGCTGGTGATAGCCCATCCAAAGTGACAACTCTTTACACAATGTGCATGATAATAAAGTTGGGCCATTTCCTGCACAAATCCAGGTTCTCTCACCCCCTCACCCCCCTCCCAAGAACCAGACACACAAACTCACTATCCTGCTGGTAATAGCTCATCCAAAGTGATGTAACTGAAATCAGTATATTTGAAAATGTAGAAAAGCATTTAAAATATTTAATAAATTCCAATTGGCATTGTATTTAAAAGTGCAATTGGGATTAATTTTTTTAATCATGTGAGTTAACTGATTAATTGACAGCTCTACTCATAACACAACAACAGGGCAGAAAATAAAATCTGTTGCCTTTATATCTTATCAGAATTAATACAAGTGATAATGTTATGGATAACATCCCAGTATTTAGGATAATATATAAATATAAGAATAAAAATACTGCCCTTTAGGGTACAAATACAATACTATCAGTTTAAGAATAGGAAGAATGTTTCCCGGGGGCAGTTATTCCACAAAATTGCGCATTACAGGGATTCTCAAACCATCCTTGAAACACTTGCTCCTGATGCTGCCATGTGAAGTTAGAGAAGGTAACATTTTTGTCTCCTGTGATGTACAAACTCTACTTACTTCAAAAACTTTTGGTCAATAGAGATACTAGATTGAGTCCCCTTAATTTGAGAGGATGCTGGGGTAGAAGATCTTCTGTGATATGCAGGGGAGTGGGAGAGAGCCTTTGAGGTGAAACTTCTGCCCTTGGATTGAAATAGTCTGGGGTTGTTGACCTTCAGAATAGGCTACAAGACTCATTTTGCTTCCTGGACTTTCTGAAGAGGGCTGATGCTAATGGTGCACATGGTGTAAGAAAAGATATGAAGGAAGGAGCTTTGGAGGTGAAAGAACAACCTACTGGATTTTACTCCGCAAGGAGCTGCAGTTCTTCTGGAGATTTGATGCTGTTTTAGTCTTTGTTTAGGTTTATATCCTATCAAAGCTGCTCATAGTAGTACATGGGTGCCTTTTTAAGGCCATTACATAGCAAAAGAACTAATTTGCATTTCAGGAAACGTATCTACGAATATACTCTGAACAACAGGTATTGCATCTCAATTTTTCCGAACAGGTCCTGTTTTTATCTGGGATGGCTGACTTGCGTGAGGTCAGAGTCGCTCATTATAAACAAGATATTATTGGCTTTCAAGCTGTGCTGTAAGCATGTGGTCTCTTTCAAACTCCAGCAGCATTAATACCAGTCTTTTTTTTTTTAGTGTTTAAACTATGCTCAAAAGATTGAATCCATGAACTGGATTTAATTTAAAACTAAAAATGCCTCATGCAAGAAGAACTCTTGCTGGTTTTATGCCAATTTAAGAATCATAAATAAAAGGGATGAAGTCCTCACTCCACAGAAGTAAATGTAAATTTTCCCATTGACTTCAGTAGGGTTATGATATCCTCTGAGGTTTCAATATGGGGTGAAATGACAAGGTTTTAAATTTGTGTTTAAAAACCATTAACCCTTCATTAAATAGTACTATAGAAAGGGCAAGCACAGAGGAAACTAATGATGCAGGATAAAGGATGACACCCCCACACCCAACACTTCACTTGCTGTCTCAGTTGTGCCATGGTACTCAAAATAACTACCAATTACCTACTTCTAGAAAAATTGCTTACAACAAACTTCCCACTCTCCACTGAATTTGGAGGATGTTACCTCAGAAGTGGAGTGGCTCCTAAACTAATTTAGTCTAGCCCTATGTTACTAGTGATATGAAGGCTGACTAAGCTATTACCAGGTAGAGATAACACAAAAGCTCTTAGTTTCCTTTATCTAGGAAATTGAAAACAAATCCACCTACTTGCCATAATTGCTGTTAAGGAACATTTATGTACTGGCATGGCTAACACTGAGAGGACAAGACAAAAGCTTGTGTCTACATTCTGTATCAGGTCAGCTGTGCACAAAGTTGTCACAGAAAGGGATATGTGAAGAGTATATGTTGATAAAGTTGGTAGCCACAGTTAACTTGTATATATCTACATAAATATGGCAGGTGACCAGCTTGGCTTAATGAAGAAATCCTAGCAGATCTTAATCATAAAAAAGAAGCTTACAAGAAGTGGAAGGTTGGACATACGGCCAGGGAAGAGTATAAAAATATTGCTCGGGCATGTAGGAATGAAATCAGGAGGGCCAAATTGCACCTGGAGCTGCAGCTAGCAAGAGATGTCAAGAGTAACAAGAAGGATTTCTTCAGGTATGTTGGCAACAAGAAGAAAGCCAAGGAAAATGTGGGCCCCTTACTGAATGAGGGAGGCAACCTAGTGACAGAGGATGTGGAAAAAGCTAATGTACTCAATGCTTTTTTTGCCTCCATCTTCACGAACAAGGTCAGCTCCCAGACTACTGCACTGGGCATCACAGCATGGGGAGTAGATGGCCATCCCTCTGTGGAGAAAGAGGTGGTTAGGGACTATTTAGAAAAGCTGGATGTGCACAAGTCCATGGGGCCGGACGCCTTGCATCCGAGAGTGCTAAAGGAATTGGAGGCTGCGATTGCAGAGCCATTGGCCATTATCTTTGAAAACTCATGGCGAACGGGGGAAGTCCCAGATGACTGGAAAAAGGCTAATGTAGTGCCAATCTTTAAAAAAGGGAAGAAGGAGGATCCTGGGAACTACAGGCCAGTCAGCCTCACCTCAGTCCCCAGAAAAATCATGGAGCAGGTCCTCAAGGAATCTATCCTGAGGCACTTACATGGGAGGAAAGTGATCAGGAACAGTCAGCATGGATTCACCAAGGGAAGGTCATGCCTGACTAATCTAATCGCCTTCTATGAGGAGATTACTGGTTCTGTGGACGAAGGGAAAGCAGTGGATGTGTTGTTTCTTGACTTTAGCAAAGCTTTTGACACTGTCTCCCACAGTATTCTTGTCAGCAAGTTAAAGAAGTATGGGCTGGATGAATGCACTATAAGGTGGGTAGAAAGTTGGCTAGATTGTTGGGCTCAACGGGTAGTGATCAATGGCTCCATGTCTAGATGGCAGCCGGTGTCAAGTGGAGTGCCCCAGGGGTCAGTCCTGGGGCCAGTTTTGTTCAATATCTTCATAAATGATCTGGAGGATGGTGTGGATTGCACTCTCAGCAAATTTGCGGAGGATACTAAATTAGGAGGAGTGGTAGATACGCTGGAGGGTAGGGATAGGATACAGAGGAACCTAGACAAATTAGAGGATTGGGTCAAAAGAAATCTGATGAGGTTCAATAAGGATAAGTGCGGGGTCCTGCACTTAGGACGGAAGAACCCAATGCACCGCTACAGACTAGGGACTGAATGGCTAGGCAGCAGTTCTCCGGAAAAGGACCTAGGGGTGACAGTGGACAAGAAGCTGGATATGAGTCAGCAGTGTGCCCTTGTTGCCAAGAAGGCCAATGGCATTTTGGGATGTGTAAGTAGGGGCATAGCGAGCAGATCAAGGGACGTGATCGTCCCCTTCTATTCGACATTGGTGAGGCCTCATCTGGAGTACTGTGTCCAGTTTTGGGCCCCACACTACAAGAAGGATGTGGATAAATTGGAGAGAGTCCAGCGAAGGGCAACAAGAATGATTAGGGGTCTGGAACACATGACTTATGAGGAGAGGCTGAGGGAACTGGGATTGTTTAGTCTGCAGAAGAGAAGAATGAGGGGGGATTTGATAGCTGCTTTCAACTACCTGAGAGGTGGTTCCAGAGAGGATGGTTCTAGACTATTCTCAGTGGTGGAAGAGGACAGGACAAGGAGTAATGGTCTCAAGTTGCAGTGGGGGAGGTTTAGGTTGGATATTAGGAAAACTTTTTTCACTAGGAGGGTGGTGTAACACTGGAATGCGTTACCTAGGGAGGTGGTAGAATCTCCTTCCTTAGAAGTTTTTCAGGTTAGACTTGACAAAGCCCTGGCTGGGATGATTTAATTGGGGATTGGTCCTGCTTTGAGCAGGGGGTTGGACTAGATGACCTCCTGAGGTCCCTTCCAACCCTGATATTCTATGATTTTATGAAATTGAAAAATGAATGCACAAACTATACTTAAATGTAGTAGGCACTTCCCAAGGAAAATACAAAAGATCAGAGTAGCAACTGGATTTCTAGAAGTGGTACCACAGAAAAAGGTGGCAATTATGGGGATCAGATGGGGGTGGGGGAATGATTAGCAAAACCCAAGATACTAATTCAGCTGTACATGTGGGCTACAAGAAATGAAAATGAAATGTGCATTGAAAACACACACTTAAACCTCATTCACTGAAATGTCAGTTACTAAGATACCTAGCAAGAAGAAGAAAAAATTATTCAGACCAAAATGTTTGATCAGTGCATAAAGGCCACTTTACACAAGAAGTTCTAAGAGGCAAGTAGCCTTTCCTGCATTTTCCCTTCACTACACTCCTTCACAATAATTACAAATTTCATAAAGTAATTAAAAATTGTTACACTAGAACAGTAAAAGAAGATCACAAGCCTTTTTCTCCTCTAGAGGCCTCCTAGTATGGTGGAGTTTAATAGTGATAGAAACTCAACATTTTTTTCAGTCGTAATTATATTTTCATTGTTCACAGTAGTGGAAAATTTTATACATTTCCATTGATTGTCATTCTCCACACTGCAAATCCCACACTCTTCCAAAGATTTAATAGTAACTGATACAGTGTTCTACACATTGTGACAAAGCTCTATCCTTGCCTCCATGGGTCCCACATTTCCTGGCAGATTTTGCTAGCCTCAGAGGCTTACTGTGACCCTCCACATAACCCTTCTTTTTCTAGGGACAAGGGTCACAGTTTACTGAGCCATTTTCATCATAAGCCAGTGAGGTAGGTGAGGAGAAGCTATCCTCCCATGCACAGTCTCTGTTGTTTCCCAGTCTTAGTGATTAATCAGAGAGGGGGTGGGGGGAGCCCAGGCCCACCCTCTACTCCAGGCTCCAGCCCAGGGACCCTAATAGTATCAGCTATGGTAGCCAACCTTTCAGAAACATGACACATACAGTTCCCTAGGCTATTTCCCCACAGCAGCCCCCACTTCCTCAAGCTCTACTTCACCCTTACCTCAGGGATTCCTCCCTTGTGCCTGATATGGTGTGTACTACTCAGTCTCTCCAACAGCACAACTTCCTCCCAGAGCTCCTGACATCCACACCCACCTGACTGGCTGGGAGGCTTTGAACTAGTTTCAGCCAGCCCCTAATTGGCTTCAGGTGTCCCAATCAACCTAGCATTCTCCCTGCCTTCTGGAAAGTTCTTAATTGGCCCCAGGTGTCTTAATTGACCTGAAGCAGCTGCCATTTCACTTATCCTGGTACCAGGGATTTGTTTAGCCTGGAGCTAATATATCTATCTCCCACTGCTTTTCTATAGTCATCTGGCCTTGCCCCATCACAACAGCTACAATTTATTTCCATGAAGTGTGTTATTGGACCAATGCTTTTACATCCTTTTCTCTGTAGAAAAGTAGGTTATTCTATTATCTCCTTCTGTATAACTTTTAGGGAGCACAATTTTGTTGGGAAATGCAAGTCTGAAGTACCCAAGTCAGTGTCTTAAAATGCTGTAGCAAGGAAAACCAATTCTGAGGTGGCTAATGGGGAAATATTTTACATCTAAAAATTAACTGGTCACTTTGCAGTTGGTATGAATTACTCCTTCATTTGTCTTGGGTATACACAAATGGTATGAGCAATAGAGAAGATTGTTTGGAGATTTTCCAGCTGCTTAAATATTCTGACTCATGACTTTAATGGATATTTAAGGCAGTAGACTGGCTTTACAGAATCTTAGAATGACTTTTTCTAAAATACATGTTACCATTTTGCTTCCATTACATTAAAGCAACAGTGCACTAAATGTGTTTTGTTAAAACATATTTAGTGTACAGTTCCTCTAATGGGCTATTATAATAATACTTAGCCTTTACAAAATACCTTATTTTCCAAGATGTACTAATATTGACAAATATTTATAATTCACCTGATAAGTAAGGAAGTGTTACCCCTGTTTTATGACAAGAAAGTTGAGCAATGGGCATAAAGAGCAATTGCTTATACAGTGAACATGGCAGAACAGGATTAGAACAAAGGATTTTTTGGCTCCTAGCTCCCATTTTAATTAACCTGTCCACCCTGCCTCTCTAAACTAGTCTAAATGTAACTTGTTAATCCAATTTCTACTAAAACCTTTGCTTTAGTAGAGTAAAATTTAATACCTTGTTTTGGCTCTTTACCTTTATTGGCATTCTCCCTAGCATTTTAACCGTATGCTAGTAATACTTTCCAAATTGCGTTGTGGCTTTGCATCTTAAGTCTGCTGAATTTTTTTGTCCAGTCTGACACAAACAACAGCCTAGTGTCCATTTACAGTCTGTTTACAGCATTGCAAGACATTTTACATCAATATGCTTATTTCTTCAAGCCAGAAATTGTGCTAAGATACACCCAGATATTAAGGTTTTTATTATTTTTTTTGGAGGGGTGGGGATGCAAAAAGTGGTCTCTTGAATGGCTGCTGCTCTCCAATCTGTCTAGTCACCAGTGCTGTGATATGAAAGACTCCTCTTCCACTGTTTTCAATACACAGCTGTCTTTGTACTGCAACCAATCCTGATTGTGAACATGGCAAACACAAGAATTTCTGCTGTCCTCTCCTTTAAAATACCAAAACCTTTTCCTTATCATTGTCAAAATTTTTGCTTTTGATATTTCTAAAAGTGCTAAAGAAACTTAGGAACAGAAGGGGGGGGGTCTGGTTGCACAGGAGCTTGGTTGTGGGGGCGGTTCTGGGTGTAATGGTAATGGGACTCTGCGGCAGGGTCTCAGTGAAGGTGGTTGGAGCTCAGCAGGTGGGGGGAGGTCAGGGGAGGATACAGCTTGGTAGGGCGTCTGGGTGTGGGGGGCTCAGTGGGGGATCCAGATGCTGGGGGAGGGGGGTTCAGTGGAGTGCGGATCCAGGTGCAGCTGGTTGGGGCTTGGTGAGGTGGCTCATCAGGTGGTACAGGGGAAATGGGGCTCATTGGGGCAGGGTTCTGAGTGTAGGGGAGTGAGGCTCAGCAGAAGGAGCTTGGTGTGGTGGGGGGATCTGGATGCATGGAACTTAGGCATATGGCAGGCGTGGTTCCCTGTACAGGGATCCCTCCCCATACAGCTGAGGAGGTGTGTGTGTGTGTGTGAGAGAGAGAGGAGGAGTGTGTCCCCGGATGATGTACAGGGGAAGAGGAAGTCCTGTCTTCCCCAATCCACCCAGGACTAGCAGCTGAGCCTGGAGCAGGGTAGGAGCCACAGCTGGGTCTTCCCCAGTCCCAGCCCTGAGCATCTGAAACATATTGCTGGAGAGAACCCCATTACCAAACTTGTGACTTCCCTTTGGTCCCCCACCAGAAAGTCATTTTTCTGCAGGGAAGCAAATAAATCTGCAGGGGACATAAATTCTGCATAGGTGCAGTGGCACAGAATTCCTCCAGGAATAATGTATGAGCCCGCTCCCCGGGGAGGGGAAGTGAGGGACTCCAGCCCCAGCTGTTGCTGCTGCAGGCACCATCACCTCCACCACCACCTGTGAGGGGTCCTTCCTGCCTGGCCACCAGACTGCCTCCTGGAGCTGCGGATAAGGAGTTGCTGGAGGCCCAAGGAGGAGAAGAAGAGGACCATCTACCAGTCGGGGAGCACTGAGAGACTTTGCAGATGACCGTGGAGGGGGCCATCATGGACTGAGTAACTTTCGAACTGTACTTTTGTAGTGGGGGTTTTGACTGTGTTTGTGGGGACATGGGGTGTGGTGTGAAGCCTGCCCCCCGGTTCCATCTGTGTGTCCCCCACTGCTCCCCTACCCCCACTGGCTGTTTACCGTCTGCCTCAGCTCCTGCCTCTAGACTCAGCTGCTTGCTTGGCTTGCCACGCCCCGCTTCCACCATTTGGGCCAGGAGCAGCAGCCAGCCCAAACAAGGACCCTTTTGTGGAAGCGCACATGCGTGCATGTGCCTCCCCCCCATTTCGACTGCCCACCCCACAGCTTTGCCCCTTGCTATTTGCCCCTCTCAGCCTTTTGCACCTCCTCTTTGCCTCAGCCCCCCATTACTAGCTTCAGTTTGTTTGCCCCACCCCAGCCTCTGAAGCTAGTCCTTGGCTTCCCTGTCCTACCTCTAGCCTGCTTAGCCTCTCACTCCGTGCACCCATGCCCCCTCCCATGTGCTTGTGCCCCTCCCCATTTTAGTTTGAACCGTCTTCACTGCACCCCTCAATGCTGTTGTATTCTCCCCTCCCCTAGTAAAAAAAAATTAGCCTGATTCCCGCGTGGTAGGGCTATTTCTTTTAAAGAGCAGAAGGTGGTTCTATTAAGGGGGCAGCTTTGGGTGCTGGAGTGAGACTGCAGAGAACGAGACACCCCTGTTAGGAAGACCCTGAAGCCAGGGGAACTGCTCCAGATGAGAAGGGCTGGGAGTAGTCTGTTATGACAGTAGGGACTCCAACCAGACCAGGGGAGTTTAGTCTGTATGCAGCTGAAGAGAAGACTTGTGTTTTGTTTTGAACTTAATAAATTGGACCCTAAGCAGGGCTGTTGTGATTGACTGGAAAAAACCCTGCATGGAGTTTATTTGGGGATCCAAGAAAGGAAACTTGAGATGAAGGACTGCAGGCAGGGCTACCACGAGACCACCAGAGGAGCTGTGATGGGGCACTTGTCCATAGTTACTTAAACACTTAGCCTACTTCCTGGTAACTTGGGCTCCACGAGCCTGTCAGTTTCAAAACTAAAATTTTGGCAAGTTTACATAGTCCTGCAGTTTGGACTACGGGATACAGACAGCAGTGCTGTAACTCATAGAATATCAGGGTTGGAAGCAACCTCAGGAGGTCATCTAGTCCAACCCCCTGCTCAAAGCAGGACCGATCCCCAACTAAATCATTCCAGCCAGGGACTTTGTCAAGCCTGACCTTGAAAACCATTAAGGAAGGAGATTCCACCACCTTCCTAGGTAATCCATTCCAGCGCTTCACCACCCTCCCAGTGAAAAAGCTTTTCCTAACATCCAACCTAAACCACCCCCATTACTCCTTACTCTGTCATCTGATACCACTGAGAACAGTCTAGATCAGGGTGGGCGAACTGTGGCCTGCGGCCTCAATCCGGCCTGCAGGCTTGCCCCCCATGGTGCTGCAAGCCCCATGCCAGCACCACATCCCTGGGGCTCCAGGGGGCGGAGGGCTCTGTGCATTGCCCTTGCCTCTGGGCCCCACCCCCCACAGCTCCCACTGGCTAGGAACAGGGAACCATGGCCAATGGGAGCTTCAGGGGAGGTACCTGGAAGCATGGCAAGGGCAGTGCACAGAGCCCTGTGCCACCCCCACCGGGGCTGTGCAGGCCGCTTCCTGGAGCAGCGCCACATGGGGCCAGGGCAGGCGTGCAGGGAGCCTGCCCTGGCCCCAGTGCGCACCGCTGCGGCCCCAGAGCTGCTTTAGGTAAACGGTGCCAGGCTAGAGCCTGAATCCCTCCTGCCCCCCAACCCTAAGTCCCCTGTCTGCACTTCACACCTCTCCTGCACCCCAACCCCCTTCCCTGAGCCCCCTCAGACACTCCACACCCCTCCTCTGCCCCAATCCCTTGCGCTAAGTCTGTTCCTGCACACCACACCCCAACCGCCTGCTTCAGCCCTGCATACAATTTCCCCACCCAGATGTGGCCCTTAGCAAAGAAAGTTTGCCCACCCTGATCTAGAGCCATCCTTTTTGGAACCCCTCCTTCAGGCAGTTGAAAGTCGCTATCAAATCCCCCCTCATCTTCTCTTCTGCAGACTAAAGGATCCCAGTTCCCTCAGCCTCTCCTCATAAGTCATGTGCTCCAGCCCCCTAATCATTTTTGCTGCCCTCCACTGGACGCTTTCCAGTTTTTCCACATCCTTCTTGTAGTGCGGGGCCCAAAACTGGACACAGTACTCCAGATGAGGCCTCACCAATGTCGAATAGAGGGGAATGATCACGTCCCTTAATCTGCTGGCAATGCTCCTAATTATACAGCCCAAAATGCTGTTCGCCTTCTTGTCAACAAGGGCACACTGCTGACTCATATCCAGCTTCTTGTCCACTGGTGGCATGGATGCTGCAAACATGAACAAGAGTCCCAGTTCACATTCGCATTGCCCTCTTCAAACAGGACTACATTACTATGGAGTAAGAACTTCAGGCCTGCAGCGTCCCACGTGGGGGAATTCTAGTGTGGCACTTTGGTGCAGGCGGCGATCCACACCCATCTAGTGGGAACGATTTGGTGTGTTCAGCACCGCACGGAGCTTAATGAGCGCAGGAGAGGCACTGAAAGGGACAAAAATACGTCTCAGGGTAGGCAACTCGTCCCAGTTGCCGTGAGGTGGGTGCTGTCGTGCACCGCTGCTCGCCCCGGTGCTGCAAGCAGGCGCACGCGAAGGGGTCAGTGCCCCGTACTCCCACAAGCCGCCTGATCCACCTGGGACAGCCGCTTCTGCTGGCGCTGCTTGGAGGGCGGCTGGCCCGCTCGCGTCAGTTATGGGCTTCGCACATGCGCAATGGGAGCTTGCTGTCTTCTGCGCCTGCGTACTGCGATCCAAAGCTCACGCACCTACATGGTGGTGAGCGCACGCATTCGGGGGGAGTAGGGGGTCTGTGGACGCGTGCGCGTTGACGCGCTCAGAGGAATGATGGGCGGGGTGGAGTGTGTTATCGCGAGGTTTGTGGGGAAAGGCTAGAACTGGAGCCGAATTTGAACGCGGCGAGCGGAGCCAGATCTGAAAGCCTCCTTGCGGGCCGGGCTGGGCTGGGCCGAGTAAGCGGGAGAGGCCTGGGGGCTGCCCGGTGTCTTCACTGCCGCCGCTGCTGCTGCTCTCCCCTGAGGGTTGGCGCCGGCGGCTGCCGTTAGCTGTCCCGGACTGGGGGCGGTTTTGGGTTGTCCCCTTCCCCGGGCAGGCGGGGGCCGGAGCTGGGCGCGCGGAGTCCCCCCTTCTCCGGGTGGAGGTCGCTGGCGGTGCCTGGTGGGGGTCGGAGCTGGGTGGGCGAGGTCGGAGCTGACTGTCCTTTCTTTGGTTCTCCACTCTCCCCTCCGCGGCGGCTGGTGTGGGGCAGTGGTTGAGCCTGCCAGACTCCGCAGTAGACTGAGTTTTGTGTGTAGAATCATAGAACAACAGCGGTGGAAGGGAGCTCAGGAGCTCTCATTATGCCTCTTTGTGCTAGATTACTTATAAAATCATAGAATAACAGGGGTGGAAGGGACCTCAGTAAGTCATCTAGTCCAACCCCCTGCTCAAAACAAAACCAGCCCCAACTAAATCATCCCAGCCAGGGCCTTGTCAAGCTGCGCCTTAAAAACCTCTAAGGATGGAGAGTCTACCACCTCCCTAGGTAACGCATTCCAGTGCTTCACCACCCTCCTAGTGAAAAAGTTTTTCCTAATATCCAACCTAGACCTCCCCCACTGCAACTTGAGACCATTGCTCCTTGTTCTGTCATCTGCCACCACTGAGAACAGCCAGTGTAACCAGTGACCAACCTAGAAGAACATTCAGGTTGCAAAGTGGAGCCCTCAGAAGTCAGGGAATGACACGATTCACATGTTAGTTGCAACTGTAATTTAACCCTCTTGTGCATATTTATTTATCAGTGTTATGTGCCCACATAAATTTTGTAAGAGAGACCCTGGTCTTATTTAGCGCATGGAATGGGAGGTGTTCCCTGAATGAGTTCTTTTGGTTGTTTGATGTGTGACCGTATTTACTGCATATTTGCTATTGCTACTATGCCTGCTCAGTGCTAGTGCAAGTAAGACCTTAGGGCAGTGGTCGGCAACCTTTCACAAGCGGTGTGCCGAGTCTTCATTTATTCACTTTAATTTAAGGTTTCACGTGCCAGTAATACATTTTAACATTTTTTAGAAGGTTTCTCTCTGTCTATATATTATATAACTAAACTATTGTCATATATAAAGTAAACAAGGTTTTCAAAATGTTTAAGAAGCTTCGTTTAAAATTAAATTAAAATGCTGATCTTACGCCACTCGCCTGCTCAGCCCGCTGCCAGCCTGGGGTTCGGTTCACCTAGGCTGGCAGCAGGCTGAGCAGGGCCTGCGGCCAGGACCCTGGCTGGCAAAGGACCGGCAGCGAGAACCCCAGCTGGGCAGCGGGCTGAGCGGGGCCAGTGGCTGGGACCCCAGATCGGCAGTGGGCTGAGCAGCTTAGCCCCCTGCCACTCAGTCTGCTGCCGATCTGGGGTTCTGTCGGCCGGCTCCTGCCAGCCAGGGCCTCGCTCAGCCCGTTGCTGGTCTGGGATCTTGGCCCTGCCCACATAGAGTGGGTACCTATCTTCTTCCTGGCTCTAGCCCATTCTTTTCCGCTCTCTGCACTGAGCTGAGGATGGGAGTGCACTGAGCACAGGGCTGGGGGTGAAGGAGTAGGCTGGGGGTTTGGGTGTAAGGTCTGGCCAGGAGCTAGAATGAGGGAGGGAGCTCAGGGTTGTGGCAGGAGGTTTGGGTGTGGAGTGCTTACCTGGGCAGCTCCCGTTTGGTGCCAGGGGTGCAGGTGGGAATGTGTGTGGGAGATGCAGGAGCTCCCGTTTGGTGCTCAGGGTGGGGGTGGGAATGTGGGGGGTGCAGGAGTCAGGGGGCTGGGTATGTGTGGGAGGTGCAGGAGTCAGGGCAGGGGGCTGGGTATGTGTGAGAGGCGTGCAGGGGTCAGGGCAGAGGGCTGGGGGTGTGGGCTAGGGTTGTGAGGGTGGTCCCAGCCCCCTGCCCAGAGTGGCTCACGGCAGGGGGCTGGAGGGGATATGCCCTGATTCCACCCCCGCAGTCCCCAAGGCCCTGTCCCCACCTCTTCCGCTTCTCCCCCTCCTCGCAAGGGCCATCAGCTAATCTGGGGCAGGGAGGGAGAGGAGGAGGGGCAGGAACCCAGCATGCTGGGAGAAGAGGCAGGGGAGGGAGGACCTTGCCTGCCCTGCAGCAGCAGCCGGCAGGGCCAAGCTTCTTCACCCTGACCCTGCGGGAGGGGGGCGGAGAAGAGCGGGCTGGGGCGGGCAGGATTTTTAATGGCACACTGCTGCCTGCCGGGGTCCCGGCCGCTGGCCCCGCTCAGCCTGCTGCCAGCCTGGGTTCGGCAGCAGGCTGAGTGGGGCCGCCGCCTGGGACCTGGCAGGCAGCAGCATGCCATTAAAAATCGGCTCACGTGCCATCTTTGGCACGCGTGCCATCGGTTGCTGACCCCTGCGTTAGGGTCTTAAGTTGGTTACCCAAAAAATAAACACACAATTAGTAACCATCTATGAAAAGTTTGGTTTAAGTGATTGCCTAGCAACATGGACGGTTTCAGAGTAGCAGCCGTGTTAGTCTGTATTCGCAAAAAGAAAAGGGGTACTAATGACACCTTAGAGACTAACCAATTTATCTGAGCATAAGCTTTCGTGAGCTACATGCATCTGATGAAGTGAGCTGTAGCTCACGAAAGCTTATGCTCAAATAAATTGGTTAGTCTCTAAGGTGCCACTAGTCCTCCTTTTCTTTTAGCAACATGGAGGAACTTAGTGGCAAAAGGGAGGGATAGAAGCCAATTCTGTGCACAGCATTCAACTACTTTAACCGTATGATCATCCTTTCTCTTTTAGTCCCATGCTTCATTCCCTATGTCTTCTAGCTGTTGCAAGAAACAAAACAGACAACAGCCAGCTGTGAAGTTGAGGACTTTGCAAAGTTAATAATGTTCTTTTAATGTAATTGTTGTGTACTTTCCTAAGATATTAAAAAAGCAAACCTGAGGGGGGACAGATGCCTTCTTGCGGCATCACACTGATATCCACATTGTTAATTAGCCTCTTTGTGGACCTGCACTAGAGAGGAATGGGACACTTTGACTGTAGTTTTTACAGATGTTTGCTGACAGCAGAGGTGTGGTAAAGACTTGGAAATCTTGAGTTCTATTCCAAACTCTGGAAGGGAGCGTGCACTAGTACACATTTTTCTGTCCATTTCCCCTAAGCTTGACCACCTCTGCCCCATCCTAGTCCTATCTCTTTCACACTACTGGCTTCTTGTTCTAGTCTCAGCTCCTTAGCCTTCTGTTCCCAGTTCCAGTCTCCTTGCTTAAAAGTCCTAGGTTCACCTCTCCATATTCCCTGTCTCATTCTTCTTCTCCAGCCATTCCCAGTTCACTCCTCTGCTTCCTAATGTTTCTTGCCTGCCCGCAGCCCTTGTCCCCACTAGCTTCCAGTCTCCCTTTCCAGGCTGCTCGTCTTATCTGTGTTCTTGCATGCCCCAGCTCCTTGTCCCAGTCTCTTTACCCAGCCAGTCGTAGTTCACTCCCTGCACCCTGGCTCATTGTCAGGTCTGTATCCCCTTTTCTCTTCCTCATCCTCTGCATCTATTCTCAGTTCTCTCCACGCACCAGCTCCCTGTGTTGCATCACCTTCCTTCCCTGGCTCCCAGACCTAGTTTACTATCAGCTCCTTGTCTAACCTACTCCTGCCCTGCAACCCCATACGCTTGAATCAAATGGCTTTCTCCTCCACACTGCCTGGGTGGGAGCGGTCATAGAGAGCATAGGAGAAACAGACTCTGCTGTCAGCTCTGGTGCCCAGCCAAGAGCAGCTATTGAGTAAAAATCGCTGGGCTGGAGAGAGCACAATCAGTCAGTCTGTGGGCATGCCGTCTATGCAGTTTTGTCATTTGCTGGAGCTATGAGGGAATGGAGTATGCTCAGTGGGTTTGGTGTATTTGCCATCCCGTCATGTGTAGATACTCTTGTGGGGATGGTGCATGCTCATGGAGGATGCAGTCTTCAGAAATCTTAGCTGTTAAATTCTAGCAAATGTCCATTGAGCATGTGTGAACTGCAGTTTTTTTCAAAGGCTTCCAACTTGATGAAATTTGGCTGGATTTTCATGGCAAAAGGTGCATCCCTAATACATCGGTCACCCCCTTCCTAATTTCAAGTCCCTATTCCAAAGCATGGTGAGAGAACTTTCCAAAGAAAAGATCCAAAGACATTTTTTTAACATGGGAGAAAAATTTGTTTTCATTAGCATTGTTCTCAGAAATGCTTGAATTATTTTGACTGAAGTGTTGAAAAGAAGAAAAAAACAGCCTGAGGTAGATACATGAAGTGGAAAACTTCAGCCTAAAGAGTTTAAAGTTTGTAAAGTTTAAAAGCAATTGAAAACAGGATCTTATTGTGGGGAGTGTTAAGCAAATATAGTAATAGATGGTGCTACCAGCTCTGTGTAGAATATCCCCTTCCTTAGCCTTGCGTGCTCTTCCTCCCCTCCCCCCGTGCAAATGTAGACTGGTGCAGGTGTTTCTCCATGTGGTTGACCCTTGCTTTGAGAGAGGTTAGTTATTGGGTAACTTCTGCAGTGGTTCTCAACCATGGATATGTGTACCCCTGGGGATATGCAGAGGTCTTCCAGGAAAGGGGTTCTCAACCTTTTTCTTTCTGAGGCCTCCCCAGAATGCTATAAAAACTCCTTGGTCCACCTGTGCCTATAAAAGCCAGGGCTGTCATTAGGGGTTAGCAAGTAGGGCAATTGCCTGGGGCCCCACGAAGCTAAGTTACTCAGGCTTCGGCTTCAGCCCCAGGTGACGGGGCTTGGGGCCCCGGGCTTCAGCTTTCTGCCCTGGGCCCCAGTGAGTCTAATGCCTGCCTTGCTTAAAATCCTACTCGCAGCCCCGCAGGGGGCCCCAGACCTCTGTCTGAGAACTGCTGTTCTAGGGGGTACATCAACTCATCTAGATATTTGCCTGGTTTTACAACAGGCTACATAAATAGCACTAGCAACGTCAGTACAAACTAAAATTTCATACAGACAGTGACTTGTTTATACTGCTCTGTATACTACTATATGCTGAAATGTCAGTACAATATTTCTATTCCAGTTGATTTATTTTCTAATTACACGGTACAAACGAGACAGTAAGCACTCTTTCCGTAATAGTGTGCTGTGACATCTTTGTATTTTGTCTAATTTTGTAAGCAAGTAGTTTTTAAGGGAGGTGAAACTTGGGGTATGCAAGACAAATCCTATTCCTGAAAGGAGTACAGTAGTTTTGAAAGGTTCAGAGCCATTGTTCTAAAGCAGCAATGTCCAATGACTTTCTGTAGGGTTTTTGGCTTCCAAATCAATAAGGCATTTTTGAAAATTTTACTGGCCTTGAGAGGCTGGCAAATGATTGACGACAGCAGATTTTGTGGGAGGTAAAGCCATCCTGTGTGACTCTTCTGGAGGGAGTTTTGCCTCTTGTCAAATTGAAGGAACTGGCTGGAATATCTGGAGAGCATTGCTTATATTGTGAGTAGAGGGGATATGCAACAATTAGAAGGAAGTTCGGCTTTGCACTCTGTGCTGTTGTTGCTGTTGCCAAGAATGAAAAAAATAAGTATGTGGATCCTATCAGTCTTGCATTAACATTTTAAGATTTAGGTGTAAGAATCTTTCATTGTGTTTTCAAAGAAGCGTTACTTCAGGTAAGTAAGTTTACCAAACTTTGTGTAGCTTCTAAGAGCCTGGGAATGGGCTTGGGCTGCAGATTTCTTTCCACAGAGCTTGAAAAAGCCAGTGAAGCATTGGGGAGGTGAAGAGGTGGTGGGAGAGACCACAATGTGATGTTATACAGAAACAAAGTTTTTTTTGTTTAAAAATGAGTTCAGCCCTTGTGGTTGTGAAAACAGATGCACTGCTCTCCTCCAGAAACTGCAGATAGAACTTCTGCAACTCAGCTGCTGCTCAGAGCTCTGCCAAGTAGCTGCTAAATTAAATTAATAAGAACCTGGTTGCTTTTGTTGCTCTGAACCTTGGGCTTGTATTTATTAGCTAACTATAAAAGTGTTTTAACATGACCTCGAGTAGTTTAGTTAACCTGAGGGGTTAAATATGAGTTAGTTTAGACAGTGATTTTTATGTGTAACATTTTGTCAGCAGATCAGGGGTAAAAGCTCCTGGAACCATCGATGCTAGCTTAAGTGATAAACATGCAGGTCACTGCCCGTGCTGTTCTAACCCCCCAAGTAGCAGCAAAATGTCACAGTTCTCCCTCTTCCCAGCAGTGGATGTTATGGCAACTGAGCTTTTCATGACAATGTTGCCCCTGAAATATTTTACAATCTTTTCTTCCCACCCTCTTAATTTTCTTTGAGGTCTACTAGGTTTTGTTCGCTGGTCATCCTTTGAGATCCTCAGAGGTAGGGAGTTAAAGAAGGGGAAGTGTATAGTAGTCAGGTTGAAATTTGCAGATTGTTTGTGTTGGGAGTAGAGCAGAGCAAGGATGTAGCTTCTTGTTTTTTACTGACTGGTGCTAGTTACAGAGAATCTGTCCCTTGGCAGCCTAGTGTGGTTTTGCTGTTTCTGTACTAGCTGACAGCTGCCTCAAATGGGATTTGAATGGGATTTGCATTTCCATAGGGTCTCAGTCTGATTTGCATTCTCAAAAGGCAGCAACAGACCTGAAAGAAGTGCGGAGAATAGTCTGATATGCCCAGCTTCAGCTATGGGCAGAAACTTTGTTCGTATAAATTAAAGTTGTACATTGAGGATAAAATCTGAATAGTTTAATGGACTCGTAAAGGTGAGTTAGAAATGTTTTCTCAGAGATTTCTAAAAAACCAGACTTTTTGATTAAAGCAGGGTAAGAATGCATTTCTGGGGTAATTTCAAATTGACTTTGTATTGTCTTTGTTTCCTTTATAAATCCACACTACAAGCTGTTAGTCATAGTTCATTTACTAACATTGAACAAGGAAGTAGGAAAAATGATCCTGTGCATGAGTATAAATCTGGTCTGCTATTATTGGCACAATATCAAGGCTGTTTAATATCACTAGAGACCACCTATATTCCTAGTTAGTCCTAGTAGCCTCCTTTTATGAGCCATGAAGAATCTAGAGTTTTAACTACTAGGGTGATATGATCTTAAAAATCTTACATTTTAGAGTTCTTCTTGTCTGTGGCCAGATGTAGAGGTTATAAATGCCAAATTTGGTGACAAACACACGTTAAGATGATATGCTGATCATAAAGGAAAAGATAAGGAGTCCTAGATTCTGTTTCCAAATCTGCTCAAACTCGCTGTGGTGATCTAATTTCTCTGCCTCAATTTTTGTGCTGTAAAATGGTATTTATTTCAGAGGGGGATCTGTGGCTTAAGTAGGTACTTGTATGAAGAAAATAAGAAAATAATAAAATGGAAAGGCAGCTAATTTCAACCTAATACAAGGAAACCATTTTTTTAATACAAAACTTGTAGAACTTGCTGCCACCAGATTGAGACCAGCATCTTGGTAGAATGCAAAAGAAGAACAATGTGTTTATCAACAGCAATGCCATCAGTTAAATTAGGTGTTTAAAAATAATTGTTTAGAGCAGTGGTTCTGAACCAGGGGTATATGTACCCCGGAGTATGCAGAGGTCCTCTCGGGGGTAAATCAACTCATATAGATATTTGTCTAGTTTTACAACAAGCTGCATAAAAAGCACTAGTGAAGTCAGTACAAACTAAAATTTCATACAATGACTGACTTATTCTGCTCTACATACGATAACACTGAAATGTAAATACAATATTTTTATACCGTTGAATTATTTTATAATTGTATGGTAAAAATGAGACAGTAAGCAATTTTTCCATAATAATGTGCTGTGACACTTGTGTTTTTATGTCTGATTTTTGTAAGCAAGTAGTTTTTTAAATGAGTTGATGGTATGCAAGACAAAACAGACTCCTGAAAGGGATACAGTAGTCTAGAAAGGTTGAGAGGCACTGGTTTAGAGGAACAAAAATCTCAGCCGAGTCTGGTTTATGGTCTGAGTACTGACATAGGGGTTAGGAAGAAACTTGGGTTATGGATAGGTTATTCCCTAACAGTGAACTAAAATTTTTTCACACTGCCTATACAAAGCATTTGGTACTGACCACTCTAAAGGACAGGATACTGGACTAGATGAACCCAGTGATCTGTGTTTGCAATTGCTGTATTTCCAGGTGTTTGTGGAAAGGGCATGACAGTGGCTGGTGTGTACTTCAGGAAGGTGGTGAGGGTTTGCTTGGGACATAGATTTTGATATGGTTGGTTTTTTTTGGTGTAGTGGTGAGGAGCAGCTGTAAGTCTCAGTTAGAATTTTAATGTTTTATTACAAAAGGGACTGAAGGCCAGGATACTTGTTTTTTATGATACAAGATGTATAAAAACAAATGGCTTTTCATTTGTAAACTTGAGTCAACTGTTAGTAGTTAATTCTTGTTATGTCAACTTGTGATGCTCTTCCAAATGATTATGCTGTACTTAACCTGTTAACCATTTAGCCATATGTTTCTCTTATCAGGCTAGCCTATGTTTTCAAAAGCAATTAAGAATAAGCCTCAGACTCAGTAGATAAGCAGACTAAATACATTAACCCTTTTAGAAATAATTCCAATTTGTTCTCATTCACTGTACTCCAACTGTTCATATCACTCCACCATATAACTCAGTAGCTGATAACACATATGCACGTAAATAACTTCAACAGAAACAGTGGGACTATTTGCATGCATGTATTGGCAGAATTAAGGTTTAGGATTAAGTTTTTGTCTCAGATTGTTAGTTTAATGTTCAAGACTGACAAGTCTGTAGTTTTAAGTGGGATCATGCAACAGTATAAAAAATTGACAGTCTTGAATAACTACGCTGAAACATTTAGTTACAAAATTAACTGTGCCCAAAAGGTATTAATTTGGACAGTTTCTTCAAGAATGAAACGTTAGTGGTGGTCTCTCTATTATAAACATACTGGGCTAGAACCAACAACAAATATATGAGAGCTGAAGTATATATAGTCTGAACTATTTTATGTTACATCTCCTGTATGTTGAACTTAAGTTTTGACTCTCCCATGATGTACTAAATTCATAATCAGATCTCAGCTTGGAATTTCCCAAGCTTTTCTAGTTCTCTACCTGGAGAACACAATGTTTTCTTTTTGGTAGTAGAGAGGTATGAATAAGAACCTCCATAGGGTAAATAAATGCCATATGATTTGAATAAATATGAATAGAATGCCAAAATAGTAAATAAGCTAAAAATGAGTGTGTGGAAGAGCAAAGGTATACTGAAATATCTGCGACACATATCTTCATATGTAGTTGTACTCTTCTCTTGGAGGGACTCCAGATTGCTGTGAAGGAACCAACCGCTAGATCCCATGTGCTTTAAGCTTCTAGGGTCTGAACAGAGTCCAGGCACAGACATTATTTTGGAGTCCCTGGCCATACTTTCAGGACGCAGGTCTTCTGTCTAGCACCCATTTTTGATAGTTAAGACCCCAAGATCTAACTGCCTAGTCCCTGGTAGTAGTGCTGACCCTCCCCTCCCTGATATCTTAAACACACACTTTCAGAACTCTAGGCATGTGGGCATTCTGAGTCCACAAATAAACTCTTTGAGGACAAGTGATAGGTGTAACACAACTTATACACAGACTTCGCACAGGATTCCTAGCCATTTTTGGCCTTTACTTAAGAGCACGAGAACTATGGCAGTCTATACAAAAATAAACTCTACACGCATTTCCCTGCCTCAGTTTCCTCCTCATTCTAAGCTTTCTTTGGGCTAGGGTCAGTTTTCTAACGTTGTCCAGGGTCTTTCTGCAGTACATTACTTGTCTTCCTAACCGTGGAGCCTCTCCTCTGCTTCCTCCTCAGCTAGCTTGCTTTGACCTTTATTGATTCTGAAGCTAAATTCAGTCCCCTGTTTTTAATAATTAAAAAAAAAAAAACAACCAGAAAAAACAAGCCAAATCTCTTCTTTCCCAGAACTCCCTATGGTTCTGAGTCTTCTCCGGCAATGTTTCCAGCAGGGATGGGTTCCTGGGCCGATGTCATTGATACAAATGTTCAATAACCTGGAAGAAAAAAATAATCACAGATAGATAGTTTCCAGGTGACACAGAAATTAGGGGTGTGGTAAATTGTGCTGTATCGGAGACCAGTCTCCTTTGCTGTTAGGATCTCTTGGTAAGCTTGGTGCAAGCCAACAATATGCTAAATGCTTAATATAGCTAAATAAAAATGTTCACATCCAAGAATAAAGACGATAAGCCATAATCACAGAATGGGGGGACTATCCTGGGAAGCTGTGACTGCAAAAGATTTGCAGGTTATGATCAGCTGAATGTGAGCTCCCAGTACAATGCTGTGGCAAAAAGGGCTAATGTGATCCTTGAATGTATAAAGAGGGGAATCGCAAATTAGGAGTGGGGAGATGATTTTACCTTTGTATTTGGCACTGGTGATACCACTGCTAGAATAAAGTATCCAATTCTGGCATCCACAGTTCAAGGAGGATGTTGATAAATTGGACAGGGAGAAGAGCCATGCGAATAATGAACTAATTGGAAAACATGCCTTTAAATATAGTGACACTCAGAGAACTCAATCCATTTAGCTTAACAAAGAGAAAGTTAAAGGGGTGACTTGATCAATCTGTAAATACCTAGGTGGGGGGCTGGTATTTATAATGACATCCCCAGTCTAGCAGACAAGGTATAGAAGAGGAAGCTTGAGAAATTCAAACTGGAAATAGGCATAAAATTTTAATTAATCAACAGTAGGAGCAACTTACCCAAGGTTCTGGTGTACTCTCCATCTCTGGTAATTTTTTAAAATAAAGATTGGACCTTTTTCTAAAAGATTCTCTGTTACAAACAGGAATTATTTCAGGGAAGTTCTTGGGCCTGTATTATAACAGAGATTATACTAGATGGTCATGGTGGTTGGTCCCTTCTAATCTTGGAATCTATGAAAACCCACCTAGTGGTTTTATTTATTTATTCTCCCCCTCCCCCCCGACCTCACCCCCCTAAAGGCTAGCATCAGCACTTGGGGTCTTTGTTCTGCATTTGAATATCATCTCAACTCCAGACACCAGCACCATATTGAGGGGTTGGGGAAAACTTGTTCTCCCAATTTCTCTAGTAATATCTTCAATCCCTGTGTGTGTCTAATTCAGAAGTTGCTTGACTCTCTGGTATATGGAAAGTGGAAGAGGGCCAAGACTATAACAGGGTTCAAAAAAGAACTAATTAATTCATGGAGGATAGGGCCATCAGTGGTTATTAGACACGATGGGCAGGGATGGTGTCCCTAGCCTCTGTTTGCCAGAAGCTAGGAATGGGTGATAGGATGGATCACTTGATGATTACCTGTTCTGCTTATTCCCTTTGGGGACCTGGCATTGGCCACTGTCAGAAGACAGGATACTGGGCTAAATGGACTTTTGGTCTGCCTCTCTCAAGAAAACTTCTGCCTATAGTATCTGATCTGCTAAATGCAGAAATTTTTGGTTGAAGTTCTATGGCCTGTATTAGGCAGGTCAGGTGACATTATCATAATGGTCCCTTCTGGCCTTAAAATATGATTGTGGGATTTAATATTCCAGTATCATCTAAAGTTAGAACAGTTCGATCCCAGGCTGAGTTTATGTGACTGAGTTAATATTAATTTATAGAAATTGTAATTGAGAGATAATTATGGAACCTTATTGTGCCATTTTAGTTAGCTTTCAGAGGTGAAACACTTTTAACATAAAATGCCCTGAAACTAGCAGTTAATCTGGCAGCAGTGCCATCCTCAATACTGTTTCTTGCTCTTTCTGTTATGACTTTGGTTTCTACACTAAATGGATGGTATGCACAGTAGGCAACATTGTAGGTAGACTAAATGTGAAATTCGGCATGATATACAGTATCTCATTAACAGCATTTCTTGGCTCTTAGTTTGTATGCCTTTCTCTTCTATCTTACAAAACAAAGCCACTGAATAATAGACATAAGCATTAACCCAGATACTCTTCTCTGGCCTTCACAGACAGTATTTGCTTTGAGTTATGAGGTGTTCAAACCAATCTACTTGTGAAAAAAATTAAATGAACTCAAAGATTGAGTTTCTTTAGTTGGTCTTAAACAAATTACAGTATGGATGTATGAAACAGAATATTAGAAATGGTTCACACTTCAATGCTTAACTAATAACTATAATATTCAAAATGTAAACTTGCCACTTGGCACATGTTTGTCATTAACGTCAGAAAAATTAAATGTAATAAAAGCATGACAAAATTTGATGCTAGAAAACTGATTTAAGGACTCATGGAATAGAAACTGAATATATTTAGAGTAATTTTTTTTAGTTAGAAATTTTTTGTTGTAGCTAAGTCAATCAAACTTCTTATGTAGATAAAAGTTCAACACCCCCAAAGGTTAGGGGGGTTGTGTTTCTACCATACCTGTACAAGATGAAACATGGGTATAACTAGGGCTGTCAAACAATTATAAAAAGAATTATGATTAATCATGAGATTAAAATAATTGCAAGATTAAAAATAGAATATCATTTATGTACATATTTTTGGATGCTTTTCAAATATATTCATTTCAGTGACAACACAGAATACAAAGTGTACAGTGCTCGCTTTATTATGTAAATATGTGCACTGTAAAAAATAGTATTTTTCAATTCACCTCATACGAGTACTGTAGTGGAATCTCTTTATTGTGAAAGTACAATTTACAAATAGAATTTTTTTTTACATAACTGCACTCAAAAACAAAACAAAAGTAAAACTTTAGAGCCTACAAGTCTCTTTATCTTGGTTTTTACTTTTTTAAATGAGCAGTGTCAGTTCTTAATTTTATTTTTCAAAAATCCACTACACCAAGACCATACATCATACTGGAATGTTGAAAAGGAATTTTAGAGAGAAACTAGGTTTTTACATTGAGCTTTGTTTTTATGTTGACTCTAAATTTGTTTGCTCATCTTGTATGTGCAGACTTCCAAAAGAAGCTGGAGGGCGAAAAGAAAATGGAGACAGAGGCAGTTTCTAATCTTCGTCGCCAACTGAAGGAAGCAGAAGATGAGCGGAGAAAGGCAGCACAATATGGCTTGCATATACTGGAGCAACAAAATGAGATGCAGAATCAGTTAGATCAGCTACGGAGTGAATTGAGCACCAAAACTGAGGTGAACTTTTATGTTAGATTTGACAGAATATTTTTATTTTTTGTAACTTCAATATCATTTTTAACTTTTGTGATTTTTAAAGTACTTTAATTTTTACAGTTCTGGGAAATTAAACAGGGGATGGTTAGGGCAGCTCTGAAAGCAGGATGAGGCTCCCAGTGTGGCAGACACTTGGCACAAGGTGTTTTGTGGGGGACACTGCAGCCCTGGCCTGGCAGAGCAGAGACCTATGGCCAGGGTTGTGAGGAGGAGGACAAGACCCTGGATGTCTGGGGAGGCCACCTTGCTGCTGAACACTTTGTGCCTGGGGTCAGTGCTGCACTTCTGGCTGGTGAGTGAGTCAGCGAGCTGGGCTGCGGACAACTCCCTCTGCGGCTGCTGAGCTAATGGCACTGAATCCTTGCAGGCACAAGGTGTGGGGAAGGCTGCAGTCCTGGTAGAGAGGAGCAGAGGACCCCGGCTCTCCCAGCTGGTGAGAGAGTTGGGCTGTGACAGCAGGGCTGCAAAGGGCTCCTTGCACTGCTGGTGACACCTAATCTCTGCAGGTGCAGAGAAGGCTTTAGACTGTGGGGAAGAGGATGATCCCCCCCCCCCCCCGGGGCCACAGGGGAGGTCACCCTGCTATCCACAGGCAGGCAGTGGGGTGGACTCCCCAGCTGCCAAGGGCTGCTGTTCTTTCTTGTGGCCCTGGCTGCGGTCTGGCAGGGCAGAGCAGGACTGCAGTGTTTCCTGCACCTTGTGCCTGCAAGAAACCAGCATCAACAACACTGGAGCTGTGTAGGGAGCCCTTTGTTCCCTCACTCATGTGACAGCAGGGATGCAGAGAGTTCTCTACTGGCACAGGGCAGGTGACTCATGATCACTGTAGGTGGAAGGAGGGGGGAGAGGCTGTGCTTGTACCATCTGTTACAGATGGATAATTTTGTGTTGATTTTTAGTCAGTTGAAATTGACTTTTTCCGATATCTCTAGATTTCAATCAAATTGTGCCAACCCTAATTATACTCCTCTATTCTAGAGAGGTGTTTTTGCCATTCTGTCTGTCTCATTAGATTCCATTGGTTTAGGCTTTTATACTATCCTCTCCTTGGAATAGCATCTTTTTCCAAATTTCCAGCTGAATGAAAGCGTAAAATGTAGGAAACCCAAGCTCTTCTTTATAGTTAGCTAGCACACTATTTTGGAAGTCTTGTAATAAACCACTGAGATGATTCTTTGAACTGGAAGCTGGAATGATAAATGGGACTTGCATCTATGTTGTCATATGTCTGCCTGACATTCAGATCAAGTTTAACAGTGAGTAAACATTTGAATAATTCTTTTCCTTCTTAATAGCCAAAACATGTCACGTAAGCTAACATTTTAAAATGATTGTTAAATGCTAATAACACATTGAAGTATTTTATGTTGTATTCATGTTCCTCATGTCAGTTGGACACTGATGGTGATGTCACAAGATGGTTCATGACTGACATGCCCAAACACTAACACACTGGGGACCACGCGGTGGGGGACTCTCTGCAGTCTGCCTGGAGAATTAGAGGAATATAGGAACTACTAAATAAATTACAGAAATTCTGAATGGATGGCTCTTTCCTGTAAGACAGATATGAAAATCTTCATGAAGCAATTGATGACTTTTGAAAAAGACAGATCAGCTGGAGTTAGAAGTCCGAGTAATTAGTTGGTCTTGGGTCTCGAGTCTAAATGCATTAAAATAAACCAATGCCTGAGGAGCCAGTTAAAAAGAAACAAAGACTTATCAATATCACATTTCTTTTTCAGAAATTTGAACAAGACAAGTATTCACTTCAGAGAGAAGTTGAGCTCAAGAATAGAATGTTGGAAAGCTTGAGCTTTGAATGTGATGCTCTTAAGCAGCAACAAAATATGCAACTGGACAAACAGCGAGAACAATTTGAAAGAATCCATGGACAAGAAATCAGACAACTTAAAAACAAGGTTTGGGATGTAATGAACTGCTAAAATGTTGCTGACATATTAAGGAATATTTGCAATATTTGCAAGAATACTTAACTTATTTCTTAAAGTAATAACTGCAACTATCACCCCAACAAATCAAATGAATGGTTCAGATATACAGCTATTTTTTCCCCCTTCTACTTGGTACCTACATTGAAAATTCCAGAATTCAGTTAGCCATCAATCCTTCTGATCATTTACTTATTTTTAATCAAATGTTCCAGCACAGTAGCACTTAGTAACTAATAAAATAGTATTGGAGACAAAAGGCTGCTTATGGTAGAATTTCAGAGGGAGGAAAATATCAGCAATATTTAAATGAATATTGCTGATTCTATACAAGATAATCATGTTTGTTCTGCAGTTTACTCAAGCCAGCTATTCGCTGGCAATGTGGAATTTAGGTAGAACGTAAGGAAGAATGTTGTCACAAAACAATGTGGTTGGCTTCATGGTAGCCTGTTACAAAAGCAGTATGTTCTGCCCTAGCAGAGAGTGCAGCGTGTCGATTCAGCAAACCTCAGTGTTTCTCATAAAGACCATGTGCTTAGTTCGGTGGTGAGGGCCAGGTTTATTGTTGACAAAGTGCAGTCCTAGTGCCCTGGCTTAATGGTTATAGGTACACTAAGATGTATGCCTGAGGCAGCATAGCAGCTTAATCAACATAATGTAATACTGTCCCTAGGCCTGTACAAGATGTCCTTCCTATGCCTTCTCTCTTGATACATTGATACAAATAAGTTAGGTATTACACTCCAGATGGTGTTAGTTACCACCTTTATTCTTGTACCTGGTAGTTGGAACAAAATATCCTTCTCCAATATTCTGTCATTCCCTTTATCTTTACAAGAGGTCAGTGCGTTCCTGTACCGTTTCTTAGTAATGTGTTTATGTAGTTACTTGAGAATGCTGTGTATCTCTGTACCATTCTCTTAGGTCAGGAATGTGCTTACTTGGCTAGCTGATACCCAGTATTACTATTTTAGTAAGGCCTACCCTAATTCACAGCCTTCGGTTCATTCTGTTAATTGTGCCTGGGGCTCCGGCAATATTTACAATATCAGTTGCTTCACTAATGTGTTTTTAAGTTGGAGAAGCTGAAAGCAGACCTAGATGAAACCCGACTAAGTGAGAAACAACTAAAACACAAAGTGGAACATCAAAAGGCAGTCATTAATGCCAAATCAGAAGAATTGCACATGATGTCTGAACGTGTACATGAAACGATGTCTTCAGAAGTGTTAAATCTCCAGATTGAACTAACTGAACTTGAAAGTGTGAAGGTATGTGACTAATACTTTATCAGTGTAAGTTCATGGTATGAACATTCTATTTGAAGACAAATGTCTACCTCTAGTCTCTTCCTGTACTAACACAGTTTTAGAAGGTTATGTACAGTATTCTGCATCTTGTGAATAAACTGGCATACTAATATGGTTCTTCCAAAAGCTAGTAATGATGGCTGGGGCAAAACTTTTTACGTTTGTATGATTGGCACTGGAGGGTGAGAGCCGCCTTTTTTGAGTAGGTGACACTGGAAAAAGTTGGACTGATGCCAGAGTACCTAACTACTACGTAGAAAATACAAGTAAAATCATTTTGCTGCTACTTGTTTTTGGGACAGGCCAGTGTTGAAGAGAAGATGAATGAATTGCAATACAGCAAAGAGCAACTAGAACTTGCAAACAGCAACCTACACAACCAGTTGGAACACCTTCAGGGAGAAAAAGAAGAGAGAGAAAAAGAAATAGTTTCTTACTGCAATGCATTAGAGGTACTGTGCCTATAGTTTTAAGTGCCATAATCTCAAATATCAAAATACTACTTTTCATACATAGCTGGTAATGAGAATCAAAATGTGAGGGGTTTATTCACAATTGCTAGATTGTTAATGATGCAGCACTTCCCACAAGTACCTTTTTTATTTATCTAGATTTAAAGACTTGAGTCTAAGGGATCTTCTGAGCAAAGCAGATATTTCTACGTATGATTGTTCTGTATAGTGTCAATCTAAGATACCAAATATTTTCAATGAAAATTAATGGCAGAGATGTCTACATCTCCTATATACCTTTTAAAAACTTCAATCATATATTGATACTGGCTTTTTCCATAGTTTATACAATCATCTGAGGGGTTATTGAGTAGTGTCCATAAACTTTTGAGACAACAGCTGCCGGGAGGTGGCTTTTCACTTTGTCTTTGAGCTCCAAGAGTTTGAAATTGACTTCCTATCCAAGGACACATGAGTGGCATTTCCGTTGTATTCATTTGTGGGGCTTCTGGGAGGGTATGCTGATTCCTTCTTTCACTGAGGACCATGGCCCATTGAGATGACAAAGGTAGGGGCTGGGGAAAAACAGTTGAAAGATATAGTGCAAATTGTCAGTCCTTTTGGCCATTTGTTGTTCACTTGAGTGCAAAGTTTCATAGTTTTAGATGACCAGCCACTCCTAGATCATCTTACAACGATGTCCTTGATGATGGTTTTTTATCACTTGCATCTTGCCAGAAAGATACCTACCACTTTGTTTTAGGATATGGACCTTAAGACTGAAATCTGTGTCTTTATCATGAGGAGAAATCACTGTGCCCCTTCACCCTATTATCTACATTTTTATTTTCTTCCTACAATTACCAGGCCATATCAGTCACTTGATTTCTTTCTATATTGTCTCAGGATGTCTGTGCACAAACTCACAGCAGTTCAAAGGTGGTGTTTTAAACTGATGAAACAGCCTGTGTGGACATTTGTTTGTTTTGAGTTGCTTATATGCAAGTTGCTTAGATTCCCAATACTTTAAACAGTTACAATGGCTAATCAGTTATTGTTTAAGAGCTGCTCAGAGATTTGACAGCGGACATTGTGCTGGTAACTTGCTGAGATTGGATCTGTACTAAAACATGCAGTCAGTGAGAATAGAGGGTGTAACTACAGTATTGTGACCAGCTTAATTTGGGGACTTTTTTCAAGAAATTTTCTGTCCTTAATTGTGTAAAGTAAGAATCTTTTTATCCTTTGTTCTGAATATCAAGCTACAGAGTAGAGCTATATCATCTTGTTCTAAATACCGTAGATCTAGGTCAATAACTAAGTTATACAGTGCCTGCTGAGATACCCAATTCATTGGGAAGCATGCAACTATTGCTCAATATTTTGCTTGGAACAAAAAAGATGTTTCAGCTGTAGCAATTAGAAATTTTGAATGAGTGTACTTTGCAATAAATACTTAACAGCCTTCCCTTCCCAAAAGCTTCCCTCCCAGCCCATAGAGCTAGGACTTTGGCAGTGGCTCGCCATTGGCTGGGGATGCAGGGGCTTCAGTCCCTTATCTCCTGCATGGTCCCCTGGCACGGGCAGGTTTCCAGAGCTGCAGTCCTAAAGGAGGTGCTAAGATGTGCTCAGCAGCAGCCTCAGGCAGGTTTGTAAAGTTACAGGTAGAGAAGGCACATCCTAGTGCTTCCATTCCTAGCTGCAGCCTCACAAACCTTTCTGCAGCTGAGTCATGGGTGTATGGGTTACTTCCCCATTCTGTTTCCTGGAGGAAGGGAGTTAATTATTCAACCTGGCTTGGGGACCGCTCAAGTGAGGAGGGGTATTGGTGCAAACACCTTGATTGTGGGAGTAGCTTACTAGAGGTCTCCAGGAGCCTGAAAGGTTGCCTGCCTTCCTGTCTCCGGCTGGCTACTACGCAAGTACTGTAGGAGTAATCTAGTACCACTTGGGGCTTCAGTCAGTCATGAGTCATTTTGAACATGGGAAGCTACTACTCACTTTTTGCCTCTGTAATCCCATGTAAGTATAGCTTAGTGGGGAGTGGAATCCCTGTGTGTTTCATATCTGGTCAGAGACAATCTGAAGTGCTCCTTGCACTTTAATATGGAGCTAACTATGGAACAACATGGGGGTGGAGAGACACCCCTTCTGACTAAGCCCCATTCCCTGGAAGAGTGAAAATTCTTGGGCTGAAAGCCAGACAGGAACAGTTCCCACAACACTGCAGCCTGAAGAGGGGCTTCACATGATTATCATGCTTCTCTGCATGTTCCGATAGACTCACTGCCCTGCTTCATGTGGAAGCTTGATAGAGAGCACTGAAAGTTTGTTTCCTCTCACACAAGCGTAAGATTTTTTCAGGTCAGAGACCACCTTGGTTATATAGTCTCCAGCAGAATGGAGCCCTGGTTTCTTGATGTTACCTTCCGGATGGTTGGTTGGAACTCTATGACCAGCTATCATAGAAAATTGGTACCAGCCCTAGCAATGTTGTTTTGGCAGGCACAGTGGACTCCTCCTGGTGTCAAGATTAACTGGAATGATGCTAAACAAGCCTGTGGCTGAATCTATATTTCCCATTATTTCAGAAAGAGGGAGGCGTTGAAATTAATTCCACTATATGAGGATCACATTGCTCTTGCAGTGAGGAAGAGGTTATAATAGCTCTAGAAACCTATAGAAAGCCAGTTTTTTTTCCTACAGTTCCAGGGAAATAACTTTCTCATCACTTTTACGTTATTGTGGCCCCTTTGGAAGGTGGTAATGAATGAGCATTCCTAGAAGTCTGAAGATATAACTCAAACAGATGGAGTACGCACTCAGATTGTACCCTGCTCAACATTCCATCCAAAATGCCAGGTCTTTAGGGCTTCCAGTTGCTGTAGGGAAGGTGTTTAAAATCCTTCAGTTTGCACGCTTGGCAATTGGGCGACTATTTACAGAGAAGGAAAAGATCCCTAGTGATGTGAGGAAGGTGTATGTGGTAGATTTAGTGAGTAGGTTTCCATTCCACTGCAGAAGCATCCTCTAGTGGGAAGGTACCACACTGGTTCTTAATTTTTTAAATTACAAAGCTCAGACTTTATAGGGGGCATACCCATTTCTAGTTTTTTTCTACTATACTTTCAATTCTGCTGCTTCTTCCTGCCCCATTGCTTGTGTTTCTTACTCTATGTGCTTACTACCTCCCAGTAGTGTTTGAATGAGGAGAGAAACTGATGTAGAAGGCAAAATTAATCACCTGATACCTTTCTGCTGGCCTCTTCTCTCATCGTATACACCTTGGTAGCCTGAAAAACTGGAGTACAGTTTATAACAAACTGATTGTTTTCCTCTAAAGGGAGAATTAGACATATGTGCCTTAATGACAGTTATATCAAATTAGTTGTCTTATTGCTAGTAATCAATTGCTGGAGTATTTTTACAGTTTTGGAAGAACTCTTCCAATGGTTTGAGCTGAATGGTAAAGCTCCAGCAAAAACAGTGAGGCACTTAGCTCATGTCTTGGAAACATTTCTCTATAGTTCTGACCTGTAATTTAAACAGACACTGTACTGACTGTTTTTCTGGCTTTAATCTAGAAAGCTCGTGAAGCTAACCAGGCACTCCAAGGTCAGCTGGATCATGCACTGCTTCAGGCTTTGGACCCTACCAGTAAAGGCAATTCTCTGTTTGCAGAGGTATGTTATGCCACAATTACTGCAGAATGTGTTCATTGGAAAGAGCTATAAATACTTCAATCACTATAAACTTGTACCTTCACTTACACACTAAATGCTGATGTATTTGTGTTTCCAGAGGCATCAAATGTGACACTCTACAAAGACTAACGTAGATGTTGAGCTGTTTGTGGGGACTGAGTAGTAGACATTTGTTACTCGTCTCTAAAGTGGTGTGGGAGTTAAGTGTGGTAGTAACATTTAATAAAACTGAATTGGACCACTTTGGAAAAACTTGAGGTTTGGTGGTGTAATTTTGGCTACTATACTAAGCTAAAAGAAAACCATAAGTTGGGAAGGAATATTCAGCTGGATGCTCTTATCTAATGTATTTGGGGAGTTAACTGATGGGGCTGTGTCTGACCTCCTGTAGGAGCCTGCCTGTGTTTGGCTTAGTAGTTGAGACATACAAGTACCGGATAATCCAATCGTATGAAGGGGATCATATCGTCTTACTTGGCATTTAAGGGAGTACCATGTTGTAGTTCTGTTCCAACTTCTCTCTGTAAATTAGTGTAACTGTCATGAGACCTTTTTTTAGGTATATAAAAATTTCATGACAACTTGGACTAATGTCAGTAGGCAAATCTGTGTGTACAGTACTACTAAGGGATCTTAGGAGTTACTTTACTTGTGTAGCTATAGCACAAGGGGCTAAAATCTCTATTTTAATCCATTGACCTTGCTCCTGGTAGTAAGGCAATATCTATTCATTCTAGATGCCTTAGAAGTACATGAAGTGTGTTGTTGGAGAAGTCACACTTCCAGAAGTGTCACTGGTGATGACTGTAACCTCATGTTCTTACCATAACATCTTAAAAATTAGCATCCAATTGACCATCATTATGATTTCCATAGTAATAATGTGTTAACAATGTTCTATAGGTGGAGGACCGTAGGGCAGAAATGGAACGTCAGCTGATCAGTGTGAAAGTAAAATATCAATCACTACAAAAACAGCATGCATTCACTAGAGAACAATTGCAAAGAATGAAGGTATGACCATTATTGTAATACTCCAGGGTTTCCTTGGGGTCTGACAAGACACTGCTTGAGAAAACGGTTTAGGAATTTGATTCTACGGACTATAGGTAAAAAAACGTACAAGTAGTCTTCATACAAAAATAACAAAAAGAATATGTCTGAGGATTTTGTCCATGTTCAGTTTAGTATCACACGAAGACTTAATTTATTGTTATTATTTTATTGATAACTTAAGAAATATTATCAGTCATCCCAAGAAATCAAACGTTAGACTAAAGCTACTTCATCGTGGTAGCTATTTTGTTCTGTTGTCAGTCATTCAATACAGATTTTGAAAGCATGCAAAATAATTATTCTATTTTTGTCCTTGTTTCACCCCCAATACTCATTTGTTGTCCTTTTGCATTAATGTTGGAATCTATTGGTACTCTAATAAGCATTTACTTCTGTGCCTTATTAGAGATTGGCAATAACGTTGGCTGCCTATGCATTGCAGGTCAGGCCAAGAACTAAGCATGTTTTTGCTTTGTTTTTCCTCTGATCCTGCTGCTTTTACTGTCTATTGCTTTCTTGTTCTGATGATCTGTCATCCCTGTCCCAATACTCAACTCAGTCATACAATTCACAAGACCTTTTCTCAAACGTTGAGTACTTTATTAATTTTAACTGACAAGCAAATTAGGATACTATCACATCTAAACATCAAATATTGTGCACCCTCCTGAGTTAGAGCATAGTTGTCCCATCTTGCAGGAAAAACTCTAGGGGAAAGTTGTCCACAAGAAACTCTGAAGACTGCCTGGAAGGCAGCATTTGTGCATTATCTTAAGGTGAAGGGGCCAATTTTGATTTGGGAAAGGGTGGGACTGGATGCACAGAAAGTACTCAACTACCATGTAGGGGGGATGATGATTATGGGTGGGATAGGGACTTCCAACCTTACACTCCCTCCACAATATTACCTGGATGCAGAAATAAGCTTAAAACAATCCTCTTCCAAAAGATAAAAGACTAGGAAAAGAATTATTGCAGAACTTCTGCATACTTAAGATAAGCATCTGGTGCATATATGCACCCAGTTGAACAGCTGAGATGAAATTTCTTGCTCTACATTCCCAGCAAATGTTTGAGCAACTAAAATGGCTAGCCAGCCTTCAGAAAGACTTTCTGATACTTTACCATAATAAATATTAGTTTTGATTTTTGACTGATTTTGCATTTTGGACACCTAATGTCTGAATTTTTCATTTCCCACCAAAGATGAGTAAAAAGCAAAAAATGAAATTCTAAATGTAAATATGAAAGGTAAGAATAGTGACTGTCTCAGTTCCCGTGTTTTAAAATGTGATCATTTTCCCCCAGTTGTTGTGCTACTTACCAATATTTGAAATGACTTTTCTGGCAAGCATTGCTTCTGCCAAGGTGGTTTTCTTTATTTCCTTGTCCCTTAGCCATGCTCGTTCTTCTTCCTTATCAGTTTCCTTTCTACGCCACTCTGCATTGTAATGTTCTCCAGTTCTTGCCTAACACTACTATGTCTAACAGTCCTCAGTTGGATTATCATCGGCTAGCCCTGGAAGAGGAAATCCATATTGTCACTACATGCTTTGGGAGCATCCTTCACTGTGTGGATACCCACTGTTGCCACCCTCTTTCCCTTCCCCACATGAATTCCAAATGTATTAAGGACTAGCCTGTTCCTGTGGGTCCAGTCTCTGAGTGTAGTGGAAAGTGTTGATTTCCATAACTTTTATCACATCTGAAATATTGCTTTCCACAGCTAATTCCTTCCCTTCCTCAGACTGGCAACCAGCATGGGGAGCAGTAGTGGGGGCAATAGAATCTGACAGTGCAGACTGGCTCCACTTTAAAATGAGTGGAGTAAATGTGAAATGAGCTTTCTGCTTTCTGGGAAGAGTAAGGGTGGCATCTCTCAGGAAAGAGGAGTTGGGAGAGATGGTATTGGGTGGATTAGGAGGAGGGTGAAGGAGTAGGAAGAAGCAGAAACTTACCAGTTCCTGTCTGTTACAAATCTTAAGGATGAATATACTTGACCTCAGGGACTTCAAGGGTTAATGCACTTCATTTATCCATCTGTATTTTACTTCTGGTAATGTACATGCTTTGGATATAGTCTTCATTCCTGTCACTTCTATACAGTCTCGTTCAATATTAACTGTGTATTAGGTTGTTAAAGCTGTTTTTACTAAACCAGTGAAATGCAATTCATAATGCCTTTGCCATAGCATTACTTTCAGCCTGTGCTCTTACATAGAGGATATTCACTGCTATTCTGTGTTGCTTAATTGCATGTTGCTTCTCTTTTACTTCATGTACACACATTAGACATATAAATTAAACTGGAGTCTTTGGGATGTGGAGGACAGACCTTCTGACTTTATAGGTCATGTCGTCAAGATATTTTTGGATGGTGCAGATGTTAATTTAATAAAATAACACAACAAAAGACTTCAGATGAAAGCTTTGCTTGCTTTTTTTTTGTGTATGATACTTTGAAAATCACTTCAAAAGCAAGTCAGTTGAATTGATGGTCTTGAATCCACATTTAAGTGTTCTCTCTGTTTGGCTACAGCTGAAATCAATCTTTTAATTATTCATGTGCTTTATAATAGAAATGGGTTTGGTGGATATTAATATTTGTTTGAACATGTGGCATGTAAATGGAATTTTATTTGACGGTTGACTGCTCTGGCTAAATGACTACAAAAAGGCATCTTCTTGGAATCATTCTAGTACACACAGATTCTTTCTTTAGAGTCAAACACTTTTTTTTTTTTACTGCTTGTTTTGTATGGCTAAACAAAAACAAAGCATCTTGTAGCTTTCTTGTGTATAACCAACACAGTTGTACATGAAATTTTAGCTGGGCTTACAGAGGAGTTTGTAACTAAGCTTGGAGAACGTCACTAGGTAATGCCCAATAAGGACAGCTATGACTTGAAAACCAGCCCAGGTTGAGTTGGATAGACCAGCAAGTATTAAAAATCCATCTTTATTGTATAAGAGCATATTTAATATGACAATTGAGATAACTTAATGCCATTTATGTACTTGTAGGAGTAGAAAAGTATTTAAAGTATTGCAGTGAATGTCAGCTGCTGAGTTAGGACTGCAGTCCCCTAAGTTTCCTGGGTAAGGATATGGGTTCCGAAAGGTTTTTCTTTGAGTCTTAACATTGGAATGGTTTTTGCTTGATGTTTAGCTACAAATGGCTACGCTGCTCCAGATGAAAGGTTCTCAGGCAGAACTTGAGCAGCTAGAACGCTTGCAGTCAATGTTAGAACAAAAGAATGGTGAAATAGAAGATCTTCTAATGAAAGTGAGGCAACTGGAGAAATTTAAGGTACGTATTTTACAAACTAAACCTGTAAAGTTGAACTCTTGTAATGTGGGACAAATAAGTTCTTCAGAATATGAGAGGAGACTTTTAGCATAAACTCTTTATTTGTAATTTAATTGTAAT
Organism: Lepidochelys kempii; assembly: GCF_965140285.1. Lineage (NCBI taxonomy): Eukaryota > Metazoa > Chordata > Testudines > Cheloniidae > Lepidochelys > Lepidochelys kempii. The sequence goes on from NC_136387.1 coordinate 30,804,807, forward strand.
TCAACAGTGCTCACAACTCTTATTTAGGTTGGTAACGGTCTCCGTTTTACAACTATTGTGTGCATCTTTTAAGTCCTAAAGAGTGCCACAACTCTAATTTTTATTCTTGTATTTTAAGGCCAGAGGGACCATTCTATCACTTAGTCTGACCACTTACATATCACAGACTACCATTAAATTTCACCCGGTTTTATATGTATTGAGCACAATAATATGTATGGCTAAAGGATATCTTCCAGAAAGGCTTCTAGTCTTGACTTGAAGAAATAGAGTATCTGCTACTACTTATTAGCTTTTTCAAATAGCTAATTACTCCCGTTGTTTAAAAATGTCTGTCTTCTAATTTGAATATGTCTGATTTTAGCTTCCAATTATTTGGTTCTTGTTATCCCTTTTTCACTAAATTGGAGCCTTTTGGTACCCTATATCTTTCTCCCATGAAGGTATTTGTACACTGTAATCAAGTCATTCTCAATCTTTTTAATAAGCTAAACAGAGCTTTATAAGTCATTGACTGTGAAGCATTTTCTCTGGCCCTCAAGTAACTTTTGTAGTTCTTCTCAGCACCCTCTCTAATTTAAAAAAATAAAAAATTTGGATACCAGAACTGGATGCAATATTCCATTGTTTCAGCAGTGCTGTATACAGAGGTAAAATCTCCTCTTCTCCCCTTCACTTGCCACTTTAAAATAAATGTATTTTGCTTTGTAAAGGCTAGCTGGTCACTGGTATTCAGTGGTGCGTGTGTGTGTGTGTGTGTGAGAGAGAGAACTTCAAGGGCTAGACCAGGGGTAGGCAACCTATGGCACGCGTGTCAAAGGTGGCACACGAGCTGATATTCAGTGGCATTCACACTGCCCAGGTTCTGGCCACCGGTCTGGGCAGCTCTGCATTTTAATTTAATTTTAAATAAAGCTTCTTAAACATTTTAAAAACCTTGTTTACTTTACATACAACAATAGTTTAGTTATATATGACAGAATTATAAAAAGAGACCTTCTAAAACTTTAAAATGTATTACTGGCATGCAAAACCTTAAATTAGAGTGAATAAATGAAGACTCTGCACACCACTCCTGAAAGGTTGCTGACCCCTGGGCTAGACTAAGGTCAGACCTGCTAGGATAAATGCACTGGTTTACAGGACAGCTGGAAGCCTAAATACCCAATCTGGAGGGGCAGGGATGCAGGTCCCTGCTTTGAGAAAGGTGAGGCCTAAGAAGCTTGAGACATTGCAAGCCCTCACAGAGTTCAAGAAGGAGATCCAAGGGGCAATTGATACCATGACTGTCTCAGTTCTGGTATCAACAAGGAGACTTTTTAATTCTGTTTTTTACTAATAATCTACAGAATGTTTGGGTAGCTTATGCTATGCTGGAAAAGGAGGGGTAACTTTTTAATCAAGGCTTTTTGTGTACCTTTGAGACAGGAGGATCTTTTTCAGTTCTGGCTGCTTCTCTAAGACAAAATTTTGGATGAAAACACTCAAATGAAATGAGGCTCTTTCTACCTCAAGTTTAAATCCCTTTATAAAGACTACCTAGCAAGTAGCTTTTTCTGTAACAGTTGTATTAAAATTTTGATGGAATAGTGAAAACTGTAAGAATAGAACTAATGCACTTCTGAAAAAGCCACTAGTTGACAATTTTTTAAACTCTTCCCTTGCATCAGAATTTATATGAGAACATGGAAGAATCAAAACCTTCTAGTAGCAGTTCAAGAGGTGGAGAATTTGGAGATGGCTATTATACAGATCTGCTTCAAATGAAACTTGAGAACTCCAAGTAAGAGTGTGGGGGTTTCGAGCCTAGAAATAGAATTTAGGAATTGTTTTAATGTTTAAAAAAATACTTGTAATCTATATCAACTTAGAGCTGTCTTGCACTCTGCCATTTCTTGGTTTGTCCACATATATTCTGTTCTCGGTGCACATGGACCCTAGGTGCTCAAGACTGGAATCTTTAGGTCATCAGTATCCTGCGTGTACCAGTAGCACAAAAGACAGAGTGGCCCCAGCTGCCCCTCAGTTATTTCTCACCACCTCTGACTGAGATGGAGCTCCTTGGTGCCCATGATTTTTACACATGCTTTTTTTAAATTACAGTTAGCTGTGTGCATATTAGTTTTGAGTACAGTCAGTTAGGGTACCAGCCTGTTTGGTAAATTCTGATAATTTTATTATTTGGAAGTTTTAACTTGCTTATTTTGTTTTGATTTGTTAATTCTCCTCCCCAGTACCAGGACTTGGGAATGATCTATCTTAAGTCTTCTGGCTTTAAGTATTGCCCCTTTTGCCAGGCAGCAGTTCCAAAAAATGATGGATACATGAGATGTCTGTTCTGTCTGGGGCATCCCATATCCCCGACAAATGTGCTCTGGTGCAGTCTTGAGATTTGGAGTTAACTGCTGCTAGTACAGAGGCCAGAGCATTGGATCAACTCAGCATAGTGCTTCAACATTGGTCATTATGGAACTAGTCCCATTGGTACCACTCCCTTTAATGCTACCAAGTCTGTATTAAATGCACCAGTGCCAGGCATGCTGGCACCGTCAACCCACCCAGATGCTTTACTATCTGACACAGAGGCTTATGTCCCTGTCCCTTGGTATTGAGAGAGGATATAATAATGAGTTATCTTAAAGTCTGCTCTGCTCTCCACAGGGCTACAGATCCCTTCCATGTTACTGAAGAGCTTTTATCTCATTGGCATAGAGTGCCTCCGCAAGGACGATGCCCTCTAGGATCCCTTTGAAGCCTAACACCCTGGCTTCAGCATGCCCCTTCTTTAACACCTAGAATGCTCATTTTCATCTTTTCATCATTTTTTTTTTAACCTTTTATGTTAGTCTCTCTGTCCAGGAAACTGAAATCTACATTATTGATGTGATTGTGAAAGACATTATGTGGCTTTTACTACTACTGTCAAGGTTCCTTCCCCGCTCTGAACTTTAGGGTACAGATCTGGGGACCTGCATGAAAGACCCCCTAAGCTTATTCTTACCAGCTTAGGTTAAAACTTCCCCGAGGTACAAACTTTTTACCTTTTGTCCTTGAACCTTTATGCTGCCACCACCAAAGTGTCTAACAAAAATAACGGGGAAGTGCCCACTTGGAAACGTCTCCCTCCTCCCTCAAAATATCCCCCCAAGCACTACACCCCCTTTCCTGGGGAAGGCTTGATTAAAAATCCTCACCAATTTGCATAGGTGACCCAAACCCTTGGATCTTAAGAACAATGAAAAAGCAATCAGGTTCTTAGAAGAAGAATTTTAATGAAACAAAAAGTAAAAGAATCACCTCTGTAAAATCAGGATGGTAAATACCTTACAGGGTAATCAGACTCAAAACATAGGGAATCCCTCTAGGCAAAACCTTAAGTTACAAAAAGACACAAAAACAGGAATATACATTCCATTCAGCACAACTTATTTTATCAGCCATTTAAACAAAACAGAATCTAACGCATATCTAACTAGATTGCTTACTAACTCTTTACAGGAGTTCTGACCTGCATTCCTGCTTTGGTCCCGGCAAAAACATCACACAGACAGAGAGATCCCTTTGTTTCTCCCCCGCCCTTCTCCCTCCAGCTTTGAAAGTATCTTGTCTCACTGGTCATTTTGGTCAGGTGCCAGCGAGGTTATCTTAGTATCTTAACCCTTTACAGGTGAAAGGGTTTTTCCTCTGGCCAGGAGGGACTTAAAGGTGTTTACCCTTCCCTTTATATTTATGACAACTACTCTAGGGTTTCTTAGTTTTTATTGTCTTGGATTTTAGTTCTAGAGGTCCTTGGATTTACTTTCATCCTTAGCTGTATATAAATTAATGCCATTGCCACCCCCAGTCTAAGGTTACATGTTACTCTTATTTCAAATTGAAGAGAAAATTGTGTATCTAAAATATTATTGGGAACTTCCTTCTGGTTTGAAGTCCAGGTTTCATCATACAGAATAACAGTAGTGTGCTCTTCTCCTAAAATGATCCAATTTGGTACTGTATGCAGAGGAGCAAATCCTCGGCTTCAGTGGAGCCATGACAATTTAGATCAGCAAGAGATCTGTCCCACGGTCTTCAGTATTTAGCTCAAATGGACTACTCCCCCTCCAAACACTGAAAGTACAGGCTGTGAAGTTGAAAACAAAACCAAATCTTATTTATCCATGCACAGGTTGTGATTTGGGAGGGAGGGTTCTCTGATTAAATTTGTATTGTATAATTTTCACTGCGGTGTTAGATAACTGCTTGTTTAAGTAGCTTGTGTTCTCCATTAATTAAACTATTATTCCTATTCTAGAAATGAAGAGACTTCAAAATTTCAACTTTGGGTTGGGATTTTTCAAAGCTCCCTAGAGGAGCTTCCAATTGCAGTTAATTGTTCTAAGAGGATCTGAGCAACCAAATACTTTAGCTTTGAAAGCTCACTGTAAATTGTTACCTAATTTGACTCTTGTGAATTTTAAACTTGTCAATTCCTTTTCCTTCCCAGTAAGGAGACCGAAACTTTGAGAAACGAACTATCCTTACAGAGGATGAAAGCTTTGTATGAGAGCCAGAGGGTTCTGGAGGTAGAAAGGAAGCTTTTTGCCAATGAGAGGCACCTGCAGGTTTGCCAAAGTGAGAACATGAACTTGCGAGTTATGCTGGACGAGCTGAAAATGAAGTATGAACCTGAAGGTAACTTTTTCTGATCACTAATACAGTTGAACAAAATAAATACTTGAGCCTCTTTTGCTATAACTAGGTTTTTGTTAAGGCACTAGTTTTCAACCAACTAAAAAGACATCTTCAACCTGACCATAAACACTCTACTGAAACAAGTGACTGTAAAACATCCTACTGTCTTGTAAGTTGCTGAACAGCAGTGATTTTTAAAACATTGCTTTATTGAAATGAATATACTGAACTAGTATACTGACTTTTAATTTCACAAGTCTGAAATCCGTGTGCGTGTATATATAGTTATACATGTGCTATAGAATTCTGAAACTAAAACATGGAAATTCACAGCAAATCGTGAATGGAACTTTTGAAGCAGGATGGAAACTCTGGATGCTAACGTTTTTTTTTACCAGTCAAAGACACTTGGCCTGCACATTACTTTGTGGAGATCTCTGAAGAAGTTCAGAGTTGTTTTTGAAAGTGAGAGTTGACCATGTAACTATCTCCTTCGTTAGAGAGAATCTACCACAGCCATGGGTGCAAAGCAGTGACTTAGCACTCTAACCTTGCCCATTATTGTCCTAGCTTTTAAAGGCAAATTTTGTGTTGGAGTCCACCGCTTCCTACCCTTTAGAGCCCAAGCTCCAGCCTGAGCCACAGTTTCAAAGGGCTGTCTATGCAGCTATTTTTAGAGTGCTAGCCTGAGCCAGAGTCTGTTGACCCAGAATGGGAGGCTCACTGCCATGGACTGTATAGACATCCACTGAGTACGAAATCTTTTGTGGTGCTGTTTACTGAATGGGTTTACCTGTTGAACTCCTTCCTTTCTATATGTCCCTCCTCTTCTACTCAATATGGCATAGTTGGCAAACAAAACATTTCTCCTCCACTAGAAAATGGTGGTCAGGTTGAATCTCTCTTGAATTCACAAAATCTTGCCAGAAAGGAGCACATGCTGGTTCAGTCTGACAAGGCTGCCATGTCAGTGCTTGTTCATACTCTAAGCCTTGACTTTTTTCCCATCATAGCTCAAACTGGGGAGAAGTCAGAATGCCACAGTAGTTCCTTTATTATGAGTGAATTCTTCCAGAGTCTGCCTCCCTGAGAAACCTGTTGGGTGCTACTGTGTGGCCACTACAAAGCTTGTGGATGCAGCTAATTGTTTAGCTGACATTTAATCCTACAATGGAGATTTGAAGGAGTCCCGGAGTCCACAAAGAGGTCAGCTATCTCAGGTACTGGCAGAAAGAGAAGTGCAAGCTCAGATCTCTGCCAGTCCGAGACATTATCTCTAAAAAGGAAGCATTGGTAACATTTTTTAGTTTCTGTTGCCTGCAAGAATGTTTTACAGCCAAAATGGCTTTTTAGATGTAACTGTTGTCTTGTTTCAGCAGTGGAGCAAAGCCTAGTTTGGTGTCAATGAAAACTGTTGTGATTATTTCTAAATTTTCCATTAGCTTCGAGCTGCTGGGTATGCTGATCACTGTATAATCCTCATTTTTTTTCTTTTAGTTGTCTTGGGACAATTGCAATCTTCCTTTGAATTTCTTCGAGCAGATGAGATGTGTACACTGAAAGATTAGATTAGAGGGCAGGGTGAGAGTGCTGCACCATTGTGACCATGTGGGGAGGATCAAAAATTGTTTTGAAACGAACAGAACAATTTTTCTGCTGAAGCATTTCAACGGTGTGAATCCTGAGATTGCATCTCCAGAAAGTTTACTAGAATCTGAGTTGCGATTAAAAATATTTGAAGCATTTTTCATACCAGCTGTAACCAAGTGCCTTGTAAAATTACAGCTCACTGACTGAAAACAGATATAATGCAAGTTCTTTCCTTATATGGCTAATGCATTAAAGCTTTCAATCAGTCTTTCAGGCAGTGAGAAACTGAGGCACATGCAAGAAAGATGCTTTCAGGTGACACAGTAGTTGAGTAAATGTGGAAAACACAACAAGTCTGGGAACTACTGAGAATCTTCACACCAATAGTGGTAAAAGGATGCAAGGGGGCATAAGAACAAATTGCCAGATGAGTTAAGCAGGTGGCAGCGAATCCTTGACCGTCTTAAAAATTCCCTGGCTTCCAGGTCCCTTCAAAGTAGAAAAGTTTTTAAGATAGAGTGATGTGGTCACGCTTCTTCATAACGATTGGAAAAAAAAATAAAAATCAGCATTTTTGAAAGTTAAGTGTTGGAAAACCCTAGGGTAGGGGAGGTTATACTTGCCCTCCTAGAGATGAAACTATGGCCCACATGAAGAGTACTGCAAAAATAATAGGCAGATATGTAGTGAAACAAATGTGGAAGAAGTCCATGGTCGTGAAGAAAGGAAACTAAAGTTAGGAAATGGAGTACTGTGTGAGGTAGCTCCTTCTGCCTAAAAGAAGCACTTGCCTTTCATTTGAGCAATATGTCATCAGTAAGTTTTAGCTACCAGGATAACAGCCCAAAATGTCAGAAAAATCAGAACACACAAAAGGAGGTGTGTGCAGTTAGGTATATCTGCTTAAAAGGGGTTGGTGAAAATTTTAAAATAGAGGTGAGAGAAGGAAATCGGAGCTCCCAGTTAAGTTTTTGAATTTAAGTCTTTTGGGACACTTAAATGTATGTTACTAAAAAGTCACTGTCTGATAGCTCCATCAGCATGGAGGCAGTTAAACATCTTGGGATGGTCTGTATTAAACAAATTGTCACCTAAATAGGTTCAATGCTATCTTGCTGGTTTCAGTAATTGTATGAACACGTAAGTTTATTTCAATTACCAACATGTATGTTTGTATACAAACATAACTATCATTCTTCTCTAGAATTAATTAAAATCCCTAAAAGCATAAAAAGGAGGGAGAAGATTCCAGTGGACATGACTGCTGAACCTGTAGATAGCAAAAATGCTACAGTAGAGGAAACGACTCACTTTTCATCTCAAAATAAGGAAGAAAGAAAGATATGTTCCAAGAACTTGGAGCCAAGTGATGCCCCTCAAAGAAAATATGTACTTGTGCCAGCGCCAACGAACTTCACGCCTCTTCCAGCAACACAGCTAAAGGCTGAACCTGAGAAGGACAGGAAAAGAGTTAAAATCAAAGAAGATAACACCAAAGGTTCAAGTGAAAGAAATGGAAATAACTCTCTAACTCCAGTTGCCTCCAGGTCAGTGTCATCTTGTGTGTATGCTTATGGCAATCAGCGCAGACCTGCATCTGTTTTTTTTCGCTGCATGAACTATGCTATCCACTTCTTTATCTATTTTCTCAGTGTTGCATGCAGTGTAATTCCTCAGTTCCGGCTGCCTACGCTCAACTTTTCAAAATCCTTTAAAAAGGCTAAAATGATTGCTAATGAAAGTAACTCTTAGAATCATGAACCTGGATCTTGGGAAAAACTGATATTTAAGGTTTACTGTTGTTCAAAATATCAGTGTTTTGATTTGTATATCTTTAACTTAACCATGATAAATCAAACTTCATTTGCAGAGGCTTCAATATGAGGCTTCTTTTCCTGGTCTGTTTGAGGCTGCCATACAAAACTGACCTTGGCAGGGTTTAGGGATTGCATTCCAGGAGTCGTTTGAAAACTCAAGACTTAAAATAATACATAACCTAAAATTTGCACTTCACTAAAAAATGATTACCAGTAGCTTTCAAATGACTTTTTATTATTCAAGATCATGTTTTAATGGATTATGTAATAACTTTTTGTTTTGAAAACTAGTATTTGTCAAAGTTACTAAAACTTTCACCGTTTTATTCAAAATTTAAGTAATGATTGATAGAGACCAAGCACTGTGTACAGAGGTCCAATGATTTTGTCTTTGTAAAAGGAATGCTACTTTCTGTTTTCTGTTCAAGTTAATATTCTCATGTGGGAGCATGTGTGGGTACACAGAAATCATGTGAAGGCTAATATTACTCCTTTGAGCTCTAATGACAGGACAGAAAGTTTATGTAAGTAAAACTAGAGAGAGCCAGCATTTTCTGATATTTCACGTCAGGCTCTGCACACAATAGAGTGTAGCTATGTTGAGAAGATTGCTGAGTGAAACCATTCTGGAAGGAGGGTGGAATAGAATGTTGAGTGGGGGGAAAAAAGCTAAATTTCCTTTAAAAAGTGTTCATTTTCCATGAGGTGTCCAGCTGCCTTACTGCTTTTCTCTTTACCATGTTCTTGCCTCAGTCTTTCAACTTAGTATTGCATATAGCTCCCCGTGGGGCAAGCTAGTTTGCCAGAAAATAATTGCTGCAGGAATGTGAGCCACTCCCTTTAATGCTGACTCTGTCTCCTTTATAGTCCCCCTCAGAAACTTCCCTTTTTTCCCCTCCTCTCTTGTCTCTGAAATATTTTTTTCTTAAGCTTCTATTTAGCATTGTTCATGGTACAGCATAATGCTTTATATTGGAACCATATATACTACAATCAAACATAATACAAACTGTTTCCAAAGCATATGGAAATTAGATACAGAGCTATGCTGAATGAATGTTAACGGTTGTGAGGTCAAAGTTAGGAAATGCTAGAAGTAAAGATTCCTGTGCAACCTCTTTATTGCTTCCTTGTATGGATATAATTAGAGACAATTAAAATGGTGCGATCACAATATTTTTTTGCAAAACTCAAGTCTCATTCACTGCACTTCATAACTACCCTGTTTTATATTTACACTATTTAGAGAAGCTTTAAAATATAAATTCAGAGAAGATCTGATGAATAATAGGAGGATACACTGAGAAAGCACAATGGGTTGTAAGATTGCAACATCACTGGGTTGGAAGAACTTGCTGGTTCCATTTTAATTAGTAGGTTACATGGACTGGGGGTAGTAAGGCTTTGCATGATGAAGAGGCTGTAGCTTGGGGAAGTGGGATTACTGGAGGTATTACATATATGCAGAAGCATGGAAAAGGGCTTGGGTGAGAAGAAAATCAAGGCAGCCTCAAGTCTGTCATGAGAAGAACAGAGGGGAATATGGCAAGACAAAATCAGATATTGGTCAGGGAAGAGAAGAGGGACTTAAATGCTAGAAGATGATGCTTAGTATTGGCATTAGTTACTTAGAGTACCTTTTTAATGGGTGACAGTGGGCTTACTAACAAACTAAATTATGACAAGTGTCTGTTTCAACGCATGTGGAAAAGGTCGCAAAGGTTCATTTAAGTGCACGTACAACTTGTAAGAAATATAAGGAACGCAAAGGTAATTATTGGATTCTCCTTCTGGCGTGTGTCGTATAATTCAGATACTGAATGTTTTGGTTTGGGGGGCACAATTTGTGAGCTTTCAATGTAGTTAGAGTAGAATCTCTCCCCTCCCAAACAGTCTTATGAGCTTATTGTCCAACTGATTTTAAGTAATTTAGTCACAAATACTGACTCCCACATCCCTTATCTAGGAGAAAGGTGAGGAGGAATGAGCAGGAATGTCAAAAATTGGGAAGGCCTGAGAGGGCCAAATTGGTTATAATGGTTTTTGGAGTTTCGGGCCTCCGTTGGGGCCATCTTGCCTTATCTAGAAGGGAAGGAAGCACTTAAAGCTGGATGTGAAAGAGGTGCCCAGGTATGACTAACTGATGAAGCAACATCAGCAGGCTTTGGAGAAAGTAACATTAATAGTTCATGGGTTAATGGAAGGCTGTTAAAATGTGTGGCATTTCTGAGAGTGAAAAGGTGGATTAGAGAAGTCGGCTGTGGGTTTGAAGGGAGGAGGAAGCCAAGGAGGAAACTGTGTCTGACAAATGGAGGGTTTGGGGAGTAAAGGAGGGTGGTGGGTGAAGGAAGACTAAATAAAATCAAGCAAAATTTTTAATTTATGGGAATAATTTTTATTTCTCCTGCACCACTTTATGTTGGCCTAGATAGCACATAGATATAGAAAAGAAAAATCAAAACTCTAAGGGCTTTTGGTCTCTATAGAAATGTTGGTTTGTTCTCATTGGTTTTCTTTTCCCAGGAAGAGGAAAGTGTTCTGACTCAACTATTCTAATTTCATTTAACTCTTCCTTTTGGATTATCCTGATTGTGCCCCCTGCACCCCTAGTGCAGACTCATTAGAGAACAGCAAGGCTTTCATTCCTGTTTGGCAAAATTCTATAAGCCTGTTTAGCTCCATTGAAGCCTGTTTAGATCATGATCCCCAGAGGGAAGAGCAACTGCTTTACTCAGTGTCCATTCTTTGAAATTTGTGATGTTCCATCTTGAAGTTTTTTCCTGAAATATCTTTCTGTGTAGGAACCAGATTGCATGCTATTTGGCAATACACAGTCCTTCATTCTCTGATTAGTTATCACTCCTCAGCTCTCTTCCATAAACTTGTTGTTTCTTTCACGATATACTATAATGGAGATTGGCAGAAGAAATAATGTGAAGGAGAAAGGAAGTTTACTTAGCAATAACCAGAGTTGAGTTCACTTAATGTACCCAATAGATACTTGCTGTACATCCTCCTTTTACTTCATTAGGGTGGAGAAGCACAGATGATGGTTAGGTAGAGAGGGTTTGTATATCTGACTTGACAGTTGCCTTTCTGTCAGTTGGCTTAATATATTTTGGTTTAGGTGAAAAGCTTAATTACCTGATAAGGTAGGTAGGGGGGTGTGTGTGTGTGTAAGTAATACCTCAGTCAGACAAGATGATGTTTGCTTCAAGGTAGAAATAGTCTTAACAGAACTCTTGATTTGGGTAATTGGTACAGTAACATGTTGCAGCTTGAAACTTGCAGACATACGTGGTGATTTGTTATTAGGGCTCTACCAAATTCACAGCCATGAAAAAGTGTCAAGGACCGTGAAATCTGGTCTTCCCCTACCATAAAGTCTGGTCTCTTTTTTGTGCTTTTACTCTGTGCAGATTTCACAGGGGAGACCAGTGTTTCTCAAATTGGGGGTCCTGACCCATAAGGGAGTTGCATGAGGGTCACAAGGTTATTTTAGGGGGGTCGCAGTATTGCCACCCTTACTTCTGTGCTACATTCAGATCTGGGCAACTGGAGAGCAGCAGCTGTTAGCCAGGCACCCAGCTCTGAAGTACCAGGCCATCCTTACTTCTGCACTGCTGCCTTCAGAGCTGGGCAACCAGAGGGTGGCGGCTGCTGACTGAGGGCCCAGCTCTGCAGGCAGCAGTGCAGAAGTAAGGGTAGCAATGCCATACCATGCCATGCTTGCTTCTTCGCCGCTACTGGTGGCGGCTCTGCCTTCAGAGCTGGGCTCCTGGCCAGCAGCTGCAGCAGCACAGAAGTAAGAGTAGCAGTACTACAACCTCCCCTACAATAACCTTGTGACACCCTTCCCCCCCTCCATTCTTTATGGCTCAGGACCCCTAAAATTACAACACCGTGAAATTTCAGATTTAAATAGCTAAAATCACAAAATTTACAATTTTTAAAATCCTATGACTGTGAAATTGATAGGGCCCTATTTATTATTTGTGGACGCAGTTATCCAATACTGGGCCTATCTTGTAAAAGTTTCTGGTAATGTTTCACCAGAATTTGTAATGTAAGCATACTGGATTTTAATTGGCTTTCTGTGTGTTTTAGCCTTCAACCAATTTTTTGTCAGAAAACTCAGCCATTTTGTGTGTGTGTGTGTGTGTGTGTGTGTGTGTGTAAGAAAGCTTGGATTATGTGTGGAGTCAAACAAAAGCTCAGGCATAGGTTAACTGCTTATTTTTAATCAATTACTGTTCATCTGTTTGTTTACACTGTAGAAACCACTGGTTAAATATCATTATCAAGAGATAATGAGCAGAGTAGCACACTTTCAAATCTCTGTCAGAGGGGCTCTTTTCTTGTACACTTTAAACTGCCTAAGGGACTTACAGGTAGTGGTCCAGAGGGCATCAAGGGAAGGACGGGTGGGGGAGCCATCAAGCAGAGGGAGCACTAGCAAGAAGATACTTGGCAAACAAAGCTCCAAGTGCTACAGGAACATAATTGCTTTTTTAGAGGAAGCTCATCAATCTCGCTGTTCAACAGACTCCTTACCAACCATGAAGTTTGCAAGATGGTTCTTAGAGTATATGTTGCTATGAGTGCATCCACCTCGGTACCATAGTATGTGCATACGCCTGTGCACTCTTGATTGGAGACTGGAAAGTAGTGTTTATGGGCCTGTGCCTGCACAGAACAACATCTTGTGGTCCAAATAAGAAGATATCGGCAGGCACAAGCCACCCACCACTCAGTTCCTGCTCAGCCGCCTACAGTTTGAGAGAAAGTCTTTGCTGTTAGCTGTTTCAGCTTCTTGCCTTTTTCACCTTTTGGAAGTCTTTATTCATTATTGTTTGTTTCCCAGTTATTTACTTAGTTCTTTTTTTGTGTGCTTCTGAAGAGGGATTTTTCCTCTCATACTTCTGGACCTTTGTGCCAGAGCATAATTTATGCCTAGCACACCTGTGTTTAAGTCCTACCACAGGTCTTTCCCCTGCAGTGATGGACATTTAAAGTAGCCTGTGGTGTTTGAGGGACTCCCATATCCCCTCAAAATTCAAGGTCTGTCTGGGATGTAAGGGTAGGTCCAAAAAAGACGGGGAGGCTAGACTAAAAGTCCTCCTAATGGAATGTTCCCTAGGTCCAGAGAGAATCCTCTCCTTCCCCGTAACATTGACCTAAAAATTGCAGGCTGCTTTTGTCACTGGTCCAGCTTTGTCTGTGACCACGGACCTGAAGACCTCATAGAAGAAGCAGCACATATCCCTAATCTTGGTGCTGCAGGTCAGCCCACAAATAACTGTGAACACTTGCCTTCAGCTCTTTGTCACGTCTGCCTCTAAGTTCATGACTCCCTACATGAGATTACACCTCAGATGTCCCTAGACATGGTTAAGAACAGTATATACCCCAAACAGATACAACTGCTCCAGATCGGTCACAGTGCCTCTAAAATGTGTTGGATTACTTTACATGGAGGAAGAACCCACAAAGGGTCTGTGGGAATCCCATTCTCGCATCCTACGCTACCAAATTTTCTCACAACAGACACCTGTCTGTTAGGATAGGGAGCTCAGTTGCAGGGAAATACAGTTCAGGGCAAATGATCTCTGCAAGAATTGACACTTGACATCAACAGTTCGATATGCTTGCCAAAACTTTCTCCACAACCTACAAGGCCACTTGGTCAGAGTAGTGCTTGACAACAGGGAGGTGATGTATTACATCGTCCACCAAGGCAGAGCAAGATCCCAGTCCTTATGAGCAGATTTGCTATGATTCTAGAACTGGTGTATTTCCTGTCGAGTAGACTTATAAGTGGTCTATCTATCTGTCCTTCAGATTACGATCACTGACTCCCTGAGCAGACACTACTGGCAAGACCACAAATGACAGCTCAAAGATGGTCATTTGCAGCATCTGCCAGACCTGAGGTCTACCACAAATAGATCTCTTTGCCACCCTGAATGACTCCAAAAGTCACCTGTTTTGCTCTGGGGGAGATGCGCTGATAACGCCATAGCCTCATGCCCTGCTTTTATACTTAACTGCCGAGACAGTCCTCAAGACTGTTCTCAAACTATGCACGGAAAGAGAGAGCTATTCTCATAGCACCCGCCTGGCCAAGATAGATGTGGCACTTAGACCTCATCCATTTTTAGGAGGTGGCACCCTTATGACTTCCTACCACAGAGGACCTATTGACACAGAACTCGGGATCCTTTATCCACTCCAGCCCTTTCTCTCTGATTCTCAACGCATGGCTCATGAATGACTCTTGACCATGGAATTGACCTGTTTGGAGGCAGTTCAGTCAGTTCTTTTGGCCAGTAGAAAACTCTGTACCTGCAAGACTTACCTCCAGAAGTGGAAAGGCTTTCATTCTTGGTACTGTTCCATTTTTCCAAGACTTAGAAGTTCTGCTTACCAAGATACTGGAATTAAATGTGAGAGGTCTGTCAATAAGCTCTATATTTCTATATTAGGCTTCTGCACAGCTTCCCACTCCTCTGTCTAGGGGTTCTTTGTTTTTGCCCACCTTGCCACAGCTAAATTTTTGAAAAGTCTATACAATTGTATCCTCCTATCTGTGACCCAGCCCCCAGTAGGACCACAACCTGGTTCTTAATGCTTTAAGGAGAGTCTTCTTCAAGCTGATTGACTGTGCTCTCCTCCACTTCTCCTTTTAAAACTTCACTTCTGGTCACCAGTACTTGAGCAAGAAGAATGGGAGAGCTGAGGGAACTTATGGCCAAACCACCATATACCACCTTTTATAAGGGCATGGCTGTATTAGGCCCCCATCCCTCTCCTCCCATCCCCCTCAAAGATCTCATTAGCATATCACATTAACCAAGGGATTACCTTCCTGTATTCAAGCCAAAATCTGATACCTCAGAGAGGAATCGAGCCTTCATTCACCAGATGTTAGACAGTCCTTTGTCTTCTATTTAGACAGGACTACATTTTAAGCTATTTGTATCTTCTTCTTCGAGGAGTGTCCCTGTGGGTGCTCCACTTTGGGAGTCTTGATGCTTGTAATCAGAGATTTGTGGTACGAGTGCCCGGTTGGGCCGTGCACGTGCCATTTCCGTCTTGCGCTGCTCCGAGTGGGTACATAGCGGTGTGCAGCCCCAACCATCGCTCAGTTCCTTCTCTACCACCTTTGGCTTGAGTTGGAGCAATCAGCAGCGTCTTCTCTTTCTTGTAGATAAGATTAGCATTAGATAGTTTTAGTGGTAGGATAAGTAATAGTTAGATATCCCTTACCTCATTTATTTTACCAAAAAAAAATTTCCCTTCTTTTCTCTGTATTTAGCCTCAGTAGGAAGATAGGTTTAGGCTCCCATACACTGTCTGTCCCTTACTGCATTTTGGAGACAGACTTATCTGGCATGCTTATCTCACTAGCTTTCAAACTGTCTGACTTGCAGACTTTCTATCCCGGTATCTGACGAACATGCACAGTGCATCCTGTGTCTTGGCGAAACCCAAATTTCTCAAAAGCATCCACATTGCTGAAACCTCACAGCCAGAACCAGGAAGGCAAGGGATCTCCAACTGAAATTGCTCATGATGGAGACCTCAGACCTTGAGTCTCAGACACCTCTGGGCCAACAGTATCCATCAGCAGCATCTGACAGAGGACCTGCTCCTACCTTCCCTCACCAGGAGCATTTACCTAAAAAGGCCACAAAAAGAGGGCTCAGACTTCTACTCAGAGGGAATCTGCTAAGAAGCAGCGATCCCCACCTGCCAAGTCCATCTTGAACCAATCGCATCAAGTGCATCGGACTCAGAGACCCTGGGTCCTTCCGGCAGTGGGAGTTCTCATAGATCAAAGGACCCAAAGTGGGCAAGCTCTAACAGCGCCTCAGAGGGCACAACAAAGCCCTCCACGTCACCACCCACGGAACCTGTGGTGCCTGCATAGCTCAGCCTAAAACCTTCAGCACCGGTGCCTGTAATGCATATGGCTGCACTGCCAGCAACGCTGACATCAACACTGATGCTGTTGGTACCGCACCAGTTCTTATGACATGCGGATCTGCGGGAATCCTCAACCCCTGAATTGCCGCTCCTCAGTACTGACAGCACTCCAGCCTGGTCGGTACCAAGTCCACTGACGACTTCACCTTGCTTAGCTCCGCCTCTTTAAAGTGACGAGGATGAGGAAGACAGAAAAGTGTTTACATGCCTCATCACTCCTCACCGAAACTGGGGCCATCCCACCAATCAAATTACCCTTAAGCTGCATGCTCTTGGTCTGGGCACACATGGACTCTGCCTCCCAACATCGCAGACGTCCTATCCCATCAAGACCCACAGCTCCGCAGTCGTCATCACCATCTGTCCCACCACCTTCGGACACGCATGAGAGAAGGGCAGAGGAATTCTCAGATCAGGAAGCCCTACCACTGGCTAACCTGTCATCTTTGTCACCTGATGAAACAATAATGCTCCTACCACAGGGATGACTTCAAGCTGTTCCAGGACCTTTTTAAGAGGGTAGCAGAATCCCTGGACATATC
This sequence comes from Lepidochelys kempii, assembly GCF_965140285.1. Lineage (NCBI taxonomy): Eukaryota > Metazoa > Chordata > Testudines > Cheloniidae > Lepidochelys > Lepidochelys kempii. The sequence continues at coordinate 30,821,419 of NC_136387.1, forward strand.
TCAGGAGGAGCTACCAGAGTCACAGTACAATCTGTTGGATATATTCCAGATATCCACTTCCAAGATTGTATTGCCAATCAATGATGCTATTATGTAGCCTGCCAAACTATCTGGCAGATGCCCAAAATAGCACCACCTTCTTGCAAAAGATCTGATAAGAAATACTATGTTCCATCCAAAGATGTTGAATTCCTTTTTACACACCCCACACCAAATTCCTTGGTAGTGAAATCTGTTTATGTAAGGCAGAAACAGCACCAAGCCAGAACAACTCCTTACGACAAGAACTGAAAGAGGCTAGACCTCTTCGGTCGCAAAGCATATTCGTCTGGCATACAACAGTTCTGCATAGCGAACTATGCATCTTTACTACCCAAGTACACTCTCTGTCTTTTCAAAGATATCTGAACCTATTGACCATTTGCCAGATGAAAGAACAGTTCAAAGTCAACATTGCAGAAGGCCACCTCATCGCCAGGCCTCCCTGGACTCAGCAGACATGGCTGCACAATACATAGCAACGTATGTGGTCATACGCCATGCATCTTGGTTACATCTTTCCAAGGGAATTCCATTCGACAGTGGAGGATCTGTCCTTTTAAGGCCCAAAGTTGTTTGCGACCAAAACAGATGAGTCCCTTCACACTCTCAAGGTTCAAGGGCAACCTTAAAATCTCTGGGCATCTATACACCTGCAAAAAAAAAAATAGGGCAGGTATTATACACAGAGATTCTGCTTAACGCTGTATTGGCAATGCCACAGGCAGTATGACTAACTGCATAGACAAAGATGTCAGCAAAACCAAGATCAACCCTCGACGTCTCAGCAGTCCACTCCAGACAGCAGTTTTCAAGGTGTGATCCAGGGCATGAGACCACCATGCTCTCTAACTCTGGAAACAGAAACGGTCTCCTATCAGTTCGGAGATTGCTTGTCACCATTTTACCAAGTGTGAAAACCGTCACAACAGACAGATGGGTTTTAGAAATTTATCCAAAAGGGTTACTCCATCCACTTTACTTCTATTCCACCTACCTCTCCCCCCACCCACCTTCCCTATCCCTCTTCAGAAACTCATCTCACGAGCACCTGCTGCAACAGGAAATAAATCCCCTCATACAACTCGGTGTCGAGGAACCCTTACCAATGCAGCACGGGGTGGGAGAGGGGGGTGGTTGCGTTATTTTCTAACACAGAAAAAAATCTGGTGGGTGGAGACCCATCCTGGATCTACAGAAACTCAACAAATTTGTAAGAACACAATGTTTCAAAATAGTGTCATTATCTACAATAATTCCAGTATTAGAGAAGGGAGATTGGCTCTCAACCTGCAGGACTCACATTACCATCAACCCGTCACACAGAAGATTCCTGAGGTTCACCCTAGGGAAACATTTCCAATACAAAGTACGACCCTTCGGCCTGTCCACCACTCCGAGGGTTTTCTCCAAAGTTCTAGCTGTCGTGGCGGCATACCTCCTCAGATACTGAGTAATGATATTTTCATATTTGGACGACTGCCTCATAAGGGCACCAACGCAGCAAGAAGTAGTAAACGCCATGCACAGTACGATAACCCTTTTCACGAGCCTAGGATTACAAATAAACGCACAAAAGTCCACACTCATTCCTGTCCAGAATCTGGAATTTGTAGGAGCCTGTCTCGACTGTTTAACAGCAACACTACCTCAACAATGCTTCCTCACAGCAGTCAATTTAATTTTGGCGGTGATGGACAGCCCACAAACATCCGCCAGAATGTCTTTACAGCTCTTGGGGCATATGTCAGCAACGACATCTGTTGTCAAACACGCCAGACTTCACATGAGATGCCTGCAGGCCTGGCTTCGAACAATGGACATACTGCAGAGGCACTCTCTAAACAGACGCCACACTGGGTAAGAGACTCCCCAAAATGGTGAACATAACCAAAGAACGTCTGCACGGGAGATCCATCTGAAATCTATGCAATCACTTTCTACCTCTAAATACACAGCCATCAGGATCCTCACGGACAATATAGCATGCATGTTTTACATAAACCGCCAAGAGGGAGCACAGAGACAATACAACTTCAGAATTGATGCATCAGCAACCACATCAATATATCAGCATCCTACCATCCGGGATTTCAGAACACAACAGCGGATGCCCTAAGCAGAGTTCTCACAAACCCATGAATGGGACATGGATCCTGGAATTCTATGTGCCATATTCGAACTATGGGGATTTCCCACCATAGAGCTCTTTGCAACAGCACAGAATACCGCACACTATTGCTCCAGAGCAGGATTGGGACACCACTCCCTAGCTGATTCTCTCCTTATCAAATGGGATGCGCCGCTGATGTATGCATTCCCTCCGACCCCACTCCTAAACCGGGTCACTCACAAGACCAAGAAGGACAAATCCAGAGTCATTCTGATAGCTCCTACATGACCCAGACAAACGTGGTTTCCATATCTCCTTCAGATGGCAGTTTGACCCCACCTCAAACCCTTCCCCTAGTACCTCATCTTCTATCACAATATGCAGGACATGTCCGCCACTACACCTCACGGCCTGGTTACTCCATAGCTGACTGTGGTCGAGGAGGCCTGTTCAGATTAAGTAAAAGATATACTACTGAACAGTTGGAGAGCAAGTACAAGAAAGACCAATATCCATAAGTGGAAATGATTCAGCGTTGGGTGTCAAGATAAACAGATCTTACCAACATCTTCCCCATTACCAAGGGTCCTGGACTACATATTATAATTAAAAAAATCAGGGCTTTCCACAAGCTTCATCAAGGTACATTTGGCAGCTATTTCCTCTTTCTGTGACAAAGTGGATGGAGCCATGATATTTGCCCACCCGATGACTAAATGCTTTCTTAAGGGCATTGAAAGTGCCTATCCCACAATAAGGAACCCTTTGCCCCTGTGGGACCTCAAACTGGTCCTACATGGGCTTATGGAAAAACTATTTTTGAGCCACTTGCCACATACTCACTCCTCCACTTATCCATGAAGGTGGCCTTACTTATCGTCATTTCATCTGCCAGAAGGCTGGGAGAACTGGGGCATTAATGGCACACATCCCGTACACAACTTTCTTTAGAGACAAAGTTGCCTTAAGACCACATCCCAAATTCCTACCCAACATCGCCTCCCCCTTTCTTCTGAATCAGCCTATCTACCTACTGAGTTTTTTCCAAAACCACATGCAGATGGAAAGGAGGCATCACTCCCACACACTGGTCGTTCATCGAGCTCTAGCTTTCTACATTGAAAGAACAAAACCATTTAGAAAATCTCAAGACTATTCGTTGCTATATCTGCTTCTCCTATTGATTGTTCTATCTCAAAATAGATACTATCTAAGTAGATATCAGGATGCATCCACCTCTGTTATCAAAACTCTCATCTACCAGTTCCAATGAACTCTACCAGAGTACTTTGGACATCAGTAGCCGTCGTCAATAATGTCCCTATTGTTAACATTTGCGGAGCAGCAACTTAGGCATCAGCCCATACATTCACAAAACACTATGCCTTAGAGCAACAGTCTGCTTTGGACACTTGCTTTGGACTCAAGGTGTTATCCGCCATGCATACTGCAACTCTGAAGCCATCCCTCCCCCCCCCTTAAGGGGCACTGCTCAACAGTCACCTAAAGTGGAGCACCCACAGGGACACTCCTCAAAGAAGAAAAGGTTACTCACCTTGTGCAATAACTGAAGTTCTTAAAGATGGCTATTCCTGTGGGTGCTGCCCAAGCCCTCCCTCCTCCCCTCTCCTTTGGAGTTTCATGCAGTTTCCCCTGGGTAGGGCAGGAATAGAGGGACGGTTGGCTGTGCACCACTATGTAACCACTCGGAGCAGCACAAGATGGCAATGGTGCATGCACGGCCCAATCCGGGCGCTGCAACCACAAATATCCGATTACAAGTGCAGGGCCTGAAGATACCTAAAGTAGAGCACCCGCAGGGACAACCATCTCAGAAAACCTCAATTACTGCACAAGGTGAGTAACCTTCTCTTTACAGAAAGAATGAAGGGCCAATCTGTTTCTCTGCAGTAGCTGTCAAAATGATTTTCAGGTTGTATTTTGACCTGTTAGGAAATAACTGGGATGTAGTCCCCCATATGACAGTACATTCCACTTGAGCTCAGTCCATGTCTACTAAAAGATGTTCCCATAGCAGAACTGCAACTTGTTCTTCTCTTCAGACCTTTGCCAAGCCTGATGCCACCTTACCTGCTTCCAGAGGGGACCCTGCCTTTGGTGATGCAGTTCTCTGAACAGTTCTTGACTTACCTTCCCAGTACCCACCACCTCTTTGAATTACTTCTTGGGAGTCTCCTATGGGGGAGTGCCCATAGAGACATGTACTCTAAGAAGGAGAGGTTACTTACCTTACAGTAGCTTGTCCTTGTGGAAGCTCCACCTCCCTCCCTCCTCCTCCTCTGCTGTGGAGTCTCTGGCTTTGTTGTTGTGAAGGAACTGAGTGGTGGTGGCTTGCCCCTGCTTATTATCCCCTTGTTTGCATCACAAAGTGTTCAGTGCAGGTGTGGCCTGCAAGCACTACTTTGCATTCTCCTTTCAAGAGCGCGTGGGCACTCGCATCCTATGGGGGGACAAAAACCATCTAAAAGAATTCAAATTGCTGTAAGGTAAGAAACGTCTCCTTTGTTAACTTGTAAAGATTACATAGGGAGTCTAGCTCTTGGCCTGCAGTTTTGAGGCTTATTGAAGTGAGAAATGAGTGCTTTCAGGGACTTCTGTGCAACATACCACAACTGGTGAGAATTTTATGCCATTATATTTGGTGTAAAAACGAAGTGGGATGTTTTGCAGATAGATGGGGTCAGGTGAGGACTCTAGAAGTCAGGTTCATGTTCCAACAAAGCTTTTCAAGTCCCCAGAATTAGATTTCCTTACCCAGATGTGTGGATCTTATGCTGTTCCTCTCTTTCCATGGCAGATGATCTCTGACAACTGCAGCACTTGTTTGCATGGAAAAATAATAGGAAAACCATTTGCATTGAAAATGGTTATATAGCAGCAGTAAATAAGGGGCCAGCGCCATATGATGGGCAAGACCTATTAGAAAATAACTGAATAATTCCTTATATATGTTGGAAATAGATTACAAGGAGTATGATTCAACATGACATGTCTGATGTACTGAAAGTTGACAGACTTGTAAAAATCACTTATAATCATTAGCTTAATTAGTTAATATCATGCAATTTGAAAACTTGTGTAGTTGTAGCTTGAAGTCTGAGAACCTGTGTCTTAACGGAGGTCTTACACCACAGTGTGGAAGCCAACATTCCCCCCCACACACACACACACACCTGTTTAGACTACAGGCAGATTAAAATCATAGCTTTGGCAAATTATGATAACCTTTGAGCCCAAGTAAGTCAATAAAAACTGATTGAGCTTCTAAGGTGTTCATGACCATCAGGACAGAGGCTACTGTAGCAGAGAGCCTGGATGGAAATTGTTTGCACTGAATTTGGCCCTATATTTTTGTCTGTTACAATACAAAAGTTGAATTATGACTTTGCTACTTCATGGTCATATGTAATGTGTTAATCAGGAACTGATAGGTAGCTTTCTTCTGGAACTTGTGCTTTTGTATGTGACTTCTGTTCATCTTTTGTTCCACGCATGGGATGATATTGTTTCAAGGAGGATAACAACTAATTACCATCTTTGATCATCAGTTTCAAACTGGTTCAGTAGATCAAACAAATTGGAAACCAAAAGCTCTTTAAAGTGGCGAAGTAAAGAAGGGGAGCATTGCTATGTGAATTCAAAACAATTTTGATGTTTTTATATTTTCAAATCTTGTAGTAAAAATACTATCTGACTCTACTTTCTCTTGTGGATAGAGCAATTGGTATTCCATTTTGGTGCTTGATCTAAGTTAAAATGAGACCCGCAGCCTTGATTTTTCTTTAATAAAATATGTATTTAGAATGGATGCTTTGCCTGTAGGTTAACAGCTGGATCCAGACTTGAAACTGTGGAAAATGAAGACCTGCGTGACAAAACAATCAAGCCTGAGAAGAAAACACGAAAGAAAACATACAATACATTGTATGTGTCTTCTAAGCCAACTCCTGAAACACAATGTCCTCAGCAATAAAACTCAGTTTTTCCAGAGCAAATCTGGAAACTTAGTCTTGCCTTAAAGATTCTGTTGTGCAGCAATGAATACGTAGTGTACCATTTAAAGTTCAGAATGACTAGAGTTGACTATGGACGTACTGTGAAGCTATATAATAAATACAGATATAAACTGAGTAGGACTGCATGTTTATCTAGTGAATAAAATATTGTGACACTGGACTGATGGAAGGGAAGATAGAGAGAGAACAGTAAATACCAATGTGGTTAAATATCCTAAAGGTTGTTTTATTTGTTTTAAATGGGCATCTTTCAAAGCTACATTTTCCCAAATGTGTAGCAATTTCTGATTTTCAGTGCTCCCTGTATACTTAAATCCCATATTTAACACCTTCTTTAAAAGTTATATGAAGGTTCTGTGCATTTGAAATGCTAGGAAGTATCTTGTAAATGTACCAGCAGTTAAAATAAATCTTGCTTTATTCTAAGGTGCCGATAAACATTGCATTGTATGACAAAGTGCTTAGTTTTCTAAATGTAAAATTCTAAAAAAAAAAAAAATCAGGAAATCTTTTTGTAATATTCTGTGTGTAAAAACTGTTACTGCTCTTAATGTAATTACTTTATTAATTTTGTTTGTAGAATACAAAACATGTAAGCTTTCTGTAACAATAAATGGCTTATTGCAACTTGCACACTGTACTTCGAATAAATATGCAGCTAATGTGTAGGTTAATTCTAATGGATGTTTGTTCCCAATTAAGACTTCTAAACTACTTAATTAAATTTGAAATATGATAATTGCTACAGTTGCTCTGGTTTCCCTTAGCGGCTAATTCAGCCCTTTCAAGTGCTTGCCAATAGACTTCGTAGCTAAGTTTTCTGAAAGTCTTAGTTGGAAAATTTATTCCAGTAGTTTTTACCCAGTGATAACCTGGTTGAGTAAGTCTTTATGCACTTGTGCCCTGATCTCTTCCCACCCCTCCACCCCCCAAGGCATTAATCCCCTAAAACTTCCATTGAAAACTGTGTGCACCAAACAGGAAATGTAAACACTCCCAAATGTGGGTGGCTGAAGATAGGCTCCTAAATGTATTCAGCACTTAAACCAAAGTGGATCCAAGTTTTTGTTAGTTGCAGGTAATCAACTCTTTAGAAAACTGAGGTGACTAAAATCAAAGTTAAACTTATTACAAAGCATGAGTCTTAGCTGGCAGTAGAACATGACCATTGTACAATCCTGTTGTACTTTCAGCAGTTCAATTAATTTTTTTCTTAGCTTGTGTTGTACTGATGCCCTTACACACAAGGCAAGTGATTTTAAAAACAAAAAACCCCCTCAGCCCTGGTAGAGCTGCTCCTGCCTGGACACTGCCCAGTTTATTCGTGTCCCTCCACACTGGGCCTTGTTGAGTTCTTAACCTTCCTTTGAACTGAGGAGGCTGCATCCCTGTCTTTTTCCTTGGTCTCCTGGTGCACTTCTTGGGCACAGACTGTTACCCTTTCACAGAAATGGGATCACATTGCCCAGCTGCCCAAGGACCAGTGCTGATTCCCTATTGGCTTCACTATATGTTCTCCCAGACTTCCAACATGGTGGGTGCTCTGGGTTTACAGTTCACCTCTTTGGTGATGTGTAATAGGTATAGCACATAAAACACAGGTTTGGCAATGATTTAAATACATGGGATCAACAGCTGGCTACATTCTTATATGTACGATTTATGCTTATTACATAAACTGACTAGTTTACAGGCAAAAATATGCTGAGCTATGCTACAATGTCTTTTGGCAGGGTCTGTCGGACAAAGTTCATTGAAACTGCCTGCATCCTCCGCTTACATCCAGTCACATACTCAGTCCACCGCTTAGCTCCTCGCCAATCTTCCGCAACCTTACCCCTACACTCCCGCCCTTGGCGGACTGAGGTGTTTTAGTTACTGCCACCAGCGCACTTTGAGCGTGCGCACTGGTTTGGGTGTTTCTAGTCGGGCCAGGAGGGCAGAGGAGCAATTCACGCAGCATTGAAGAATGACAAACACACATACAAAGCCCAGTAATCCAATCAAGAGCAGGAGCCCAATGCATCTCCCCCAGGTGCCAAGATCCGGAAGCCAGGAGGTTAGCCACTGCCAAGGGTCATCCCATACAGAAGCCTCAGAGCCCACGTCATGTAATACCTTCAAGTGGTCCATCCTATTATGAATGTCAGTCTTGATGCGCTTATCCTGATTTGAGTAAAAACAACAACTTTCATTAATCAAGGCACAAATTCCACCTTGAGCGGCTAATAAGTAGTCCAACGCCATACGATTCTGTAATTCAACTTGTGACAAAGAAACTACTTCTAATTGCAGGGCTTGGATTGCATCTATGATATTATTCTCTATAATCTCTAATGTGGCTGAAATATTTACAATAGCCCGCTCCAGTTTGGCCACCCCTAGCCAGGGGAAGAAAGTGTGGACAAAGTGATGGAAGCCTGTGGGTCTCTGCACAATGGGATGTGGGCGCCGTCGTGGACGTGCCGCCAATATGTAATTATGCACTGCATGAGCATGCATGGTTTGCATTCCATACGTATAGGGGAGGAGCTGTCCCAGTGTGCACCATCCACAGCATTGGGTGGGTAGGGTTTTATATGCCCAACGGCCACATAGCCAGTACAGCCCCGGCAATCCTGCCATGGGGAGACGTGCTATCTGAGGCACTGCGACCCCAACTATCGGAGCTTTGGCCACACCGAGACCAGTAATGTGCACGTGGGGTTTGCCCGTGCCTAATTGTGCTGAGGGGCGTTCTCCATCCGGGGGGCACTGGCATTGTAGGAATACAGAAAACCATGGGTATGTAGTCCCCACTCGCCCCAACACCACCACCGGTGGCAGGGGCTGGTGCCGTTGGTATTAGTCAAATTGGTTTTGGAGGAACCGGAGCAATTGTCACTCGAGACCCACGTCTCTCTGGCCATCCACTCACTGGGCATTTCCTGTGGGCCAGCAGTAACTTTAAACTGCCCGGTGTCTGGCAGGTATTCTGCTATCACTGTGCACGAGGAACGGGGAAGTTTTCCGATGGGTCGAGCGGCATCTGTTGCCGAAGGCCGCTGAACACACCAATACGCGTCCCGCAGTATCACTACCGGTGTCCCTTAGCGCCGGAAAGGGGGTGTTTCATTGTACTTATTGAGAAAAGTGGTGTTGTTAAGGGCCCAGGATTCATTCCACAGCACTGCGGCCCATGGAATGCCAGCACTTGCCAATTAGGGGGCATGTGCGCAGTACCAACAGTCTGACTTGTTACCTGCTAGTGCCACCGATTGCATCGACTGGACGGCCGAGTTGTGGTGCCATGTGGCTTGGGCACCTATTGCAGCTAAAATTAGGTAGTGTTTCCACTTTCATAGGGTCTGAGTCTGGGCTACCTCAGTCCGTGTGAGCGGGCTTTTGGCCCGGACCCAACCCATAATCGGAAGCGGGGTACGCACCTTTACAGGCTACGCGCCCGTTATGGGCTCAGTTTGCTGAGGGTCCACATTACTGCAAGCAGCTGCTGTTCAAGGGGTGTATAACGCTCAGCCGAGCCTCACAGGGATCACGACCAATACCCTATGGGCTCTTTTTGAGACAAAGCTTGCTGCCACAGCCCCCACGAGGCCACGTGGTCAACTACCGTTACCTCGAGTTCGAAGGGGGTGCCTCGTCTGCCTGGGCTCAGCACTGCGTGTTGGCTGAGCGCCTCTTTAGCCTGCTGGAATGCAGCATGCTGCTTGGGCCCCCAACTAAATGTGGCTTTCTTCCAGACTCCTGCTTGTATGGGCTGCAAGATGTACCCTAGATGGGGAATAAATGTGTGCCAATTCCCAAGGAGGCCCAGGAAAGTTTGGGCTTGGCTTTCGCTAGTGGGTTCTGGGAAGTGGGTAATTGTTTCGATGGCTTTTTGTGGGATCTTACTTTGAGGCCCCGACCAAAGTATTCCCGAGAAGATCACTTCCTGGCTGGGCCCCTGGATTTTACTAGGGTTGACAGCCCATCCCCTGGCTGCCAGAGCCTGCAACACATTGTTCTTGGCCTCGGAGAGTGCCGTCTCATGGGGCCCGCTCAGCAGGACATCATCAATATAATGCTCTAGTACCACTCCCTCCGGAAGAGTCACCTGCTCCAGGTCTCGACTAACCAACTGGTGGCAGATGGTAGGGCTATGCTTGTAGCCCTGAGGCAGCACAGTAAACATGTACTGCCAATCCTCCCATGTAAAGGCAAATTGATCCTGGCTCTGTGGGGCAATGGCAATGGAGAAGAAGGCATTTGCCAAGTCTACCACGACATGCCACTGTCCTACCTGCGTCATGAGGCACTCCATGATGGAGATCATGTCGGGAACTGCTGCTGTCAGGATTGGGGTGATCCTATTCAGGTAGCGGTAGTCGACTGTCATGTGCCAGGTTCCGTCCTTTTTATGGACTGGCCAGATTGGGCTGTTAAATGTGCTCATGGCGGGGTGAATGATGTCCGCCTGGAGCAGACCTTTAACGGTAGTGGTTATTTCCTCGTGCCCACCAGGTATCCGATACTGTTTGGTGTTGACCACTGTGGTGGGGGTTGGAAGCACCATGGAGTCCCATGCGGATGCCCCCGCAGCATGGTTACAACCGCTCGGACATAGAGCGGGCGCCCAAAGGAAAAGGATCCCCATTGGGTATCTATGGTCTTCCCTTGAAGGAGGTCTATACCCAATATATATTTATGAATGGGGGTGATTAAAATGGTGACTCGTATGGGGGGGTCCTTCCCAATGGCCAGCTGTAACTGCATCAGCAAAGCCCGAATGTCCGCCTCTCCGAGGCTGCTCACCCTTACCGACCGGCCCCAACAGGGCGGGGTACCATGCAATATAGTCACCTCCACTCCTGTGTCCACAAGGGCCATTACTCATTGTCATCCCCCCGCTAGGCCAGTAGATCTCTACTGGGACATAAGGGCGGTGGTCCCCCACTACATAGCGCCTTACCTCCAGGGGGATGGGTCGGGGGGACCCACCACCCCGTCAATACTGGGCAGGCAGCTTCCATCCAACATAGTCTCCCGGCAAGGCTGACAGTTGGGGCCACTGGGGGGGTGCCATCAAGCTTGTTTTGGGGCCCCCCTGTTATCGAGGCCCCTACCCTCTCCTTGGTATGCTGTTCCGGCTTAAGCTGCAACCAGTGTTTTAACAGCTCAGCATTGGTTTTCCCATCCACTTCCCCCAGGGGAATCCCTGCTTTCAGTAGGTCTTTAAACATAGTATTGCAGCTAACCCTCTCCTTTTGCTTCACATTCACCTGCTGCGGCTTTGTGGTTTTCGTCATACTGTCAATTTCCGTTAATTGCATCATGAGCTGCGCCACATCCCCCACTGACCCTACAGCCCCCCCAACCATCGGCAGGATCATCGCCTTGAGGTTGGGGGGAGGGCGTTCCGCAGAAGCCAGGCACGGATGGTATGGGTCAGCTCCACGATATCAGGCCCTTCAAAATGCTCAGCAAAGATGCTGGTGAGCATGCCCAGCTGCCGGAGCTGGCTAACCCCCTCTGGGATGGAGGTCCACTGTTCCAACCCATCATCCATGTCTGCTGAGGAGCTCCAGATGGTTTTGACAGCCATGGTCAAACATGCCATGAGGGAGGGATATGGATAATTTGCCTCTGAGTTGGCCCCTATCTTGAGATTCCTACAAAGGAGGGGATCTGTGGTGAGCAAGCCCATCCTGTCTATCTCAGCGGGGATAAGGGTAATCGCATCTGCTCTATTGTCTTCCTATCCTCTGGCACTGAACCAGCAGCGCTTTGTCCACCGCGCGGAGCACGGTGAGGAAGACCCATCCCAGGTCCCCTGCTGCTTTTCGCTCCGCGGGTTCTACTTTGTCCAGCCGAAGCTTGGATATTAGTTCCTCCAGCCTAACTTGAGTAATCCCCGGCTCCTGCTCTAGCTCCGGCCGTGCAGCGGGGGCAACCAACCCCACCAGCTTGTGAGCCACAAGTGCCCACCGTCCCGTGCAGGGCCACCCGGGGATGCGGCTCTCTCCCTCCCCCTTATCCTTCCTTCCCCAAAGAGGCATCCCTCCGCTGGTATCCTGTTCATGACGCCAATTGTGCAAGGGCTGAAGGGGGGGAAGATACCAGTGAAAGGAGGACACTCAGGCCTAAGAATAGTAAACTATGCTTTATTGAAGGAAGGAAGAACTTACGCTCCAATCTGCGCGGGGAGCCCCTAGGATGCGCGGAGGGGCTGCAGGGGACTGTGGCCATTTGGGACAGCTGATCAGACAGGATTCCACTGTGGGGGGGAGTCCTCTGCAGCGCTATATTCTCCACACTTACCTCGGGGTTACATGGGGTCAACAGCTGGCTACATTCTTATATGTACGATTTATGCTTATTACATAAACTGACTAGTTTACAGGCAAAAATATGCTGAGCTATGCTACAATGTCTTTTGGCAGGATCTGTCGGACAAAGTTCATTGAAACTGCCTGCATCCTCCGCTTACATCCAGTCACACCACTTAGCTCCTCGCCAATCTTCCGCAACCTTGCCCCCTACATCCGGGATTCCTCCTAGCCACCAATACCAGTGGCTGCCCATATGGAGGAGACCCTGAAATGGCTGGTTACTACAATGCAGGAGCTGCAGCAGTCCCAGCAGACGGAAAGGCAGGCCCTGATGACGTGGCAGGGGGACCAACAATGGGCTCTCCAAGAGTTCATCAAGGAGCAGTCGGTGGCCCAACAGCAGATCCTCCAGCAGGTGATGAGTCCATTGAGCGGAGACGGAACCAAGACAGCAGGGTGGGGGCTCTGTAAGATGGGCCCCACAGATGACCCAGACGTCTTTCTGGGGACCTTTGAATGGGTGGCTACAGCAGCAGGCTGGGAGAGTTCGACATGGGCCTCGCGGCTAGCCCCGTACCTGGGAGGTGAGGCCCAAGCAGTGTTTATGGCTTTGGGAGAGACCCAAGCCAGAGATTATGAGACTGTGAAGGCCGCTATCTTGGACTGGGTCGGGGTCTCAACTGAGAGTTACCGTCAGTGGTTTTGGGCAGCCTGCTGGACGGAGACCCTGAGGCCCAGGGCATTTGCTCAGAAGTTGACTGACTGGGCCACTAGGTGGCGGAGGCCCACAGCCCAGACAGTAGAGATAATGGACAGGTGATCCTGGAGCAATTTCTCCAGGGGCTTCCAGACCCATTATGCGTTTGGGTCCAACTACATCAGCCGGCCCACGTAGTGGATGCAGTCCAGCTGACAGAGGAGTACATTGAGGCAGAGGCACCCAGAAGGCAGTTAAACCCGTTAGGGGAGCAGGACCTGGAAGGAGTCCACTGGAACCTGCACCCAAGAGGGGGGTGGACCCCTGGCCCGCCCGCAGCCGCGAACTGACCTGTTGGTAGTGCAGACGCCCTGGCCATAAAAAACAGGACTGATCTCAAATGGAGTGTGGGCTGGCGGACTTTTGCAGGTGAACCAAGGGGCGGGAGGGACCAGGAAAATGGCCCTTAAACACCATACCCGTGTTGGTGGGGATGAAGCCCCGAAAGGGTTTGGCGGACTCCATCTCCACCCGCTCCCTGGTCCGTAAAGGTCTGGTGAAGACATGCTGGATGGTTCTGGGGAAAAAGGTAGCCCATCGGTGTGTCCATGGGGACACCCGGAGCTACTGGATAGCCCAAGTTCCCCTGGAGGTCCAGGGGTGTTTCCGGTGGCAGCAGGTAGGGGTAGTGGAGAGGTTACCCTACCCAGTCCTACTGGGAAGCGATAGGGGACCCCCTTCTTGTGAGACAGGAAGTCGGCAGGGAGATCCTGAGGAAGGGGGTGGGAAGAACCCAATTAGGGAGGTAAAGGGAGATGGGGGAGCTGGTAGAACCCCCAAAAGTAGCAAGAACTCCTGGACAGCAGTGGGAAGAAACCAACAAATGTTGGTTTTGTAGTTACAAAGGACCCTCCGGCCAGAAGTGCAGTCCTCATGAGCCCGAGGAAGGCAAGGGACTTGGGGCCTTGGAGCCAACCCCGGAGTCGGGGTATCTAGGCACCCAGCCATGTCAGAGAGAGGGCCGGGGGAGGCAAGGGAACAGTCAGCCATGGCCTGAACAGGAGTGTGGACTCTGTCGGGCCGAGGGACACATGTGGGAGACTTGCCTCTACTGTGGAGGCACGGGGGGTGGGGCTAAAAACCCCAGGGAGGACCCACAGGAACTCACAGCAGGGGTAAACGAACCCCCGCTGAAGGGCCAATATGCCTGGCTGAGAAGAGGCTAGGGCTGGTTGAGCCTGGTGGCTCATTAAAGGGGGGAGGTGTGTCACAGTGCAGAGGTATAAAACCTTTGAATGCCCTGCTAAAGACCCAGCTTCCCTCTGCTTCCCTGTAGGGTGGCTAGGTACACGGGCCAAGACCCTTAGCTGGGAGCCCAGCTGCAGGCCCTAACGAGGGCAGGCTCAGTGTAATCTGCTGAGCCAAGTGGAACCAGCTGGGTTGCTGACTGGGAAGAAATATAAACCCAGGGAAGAGCTCAAGGGGTGAGGCTAGTCAGGTAGGAGGGTTGTGGTTTTGTCTCTGCTGGCTGACACAAGCCTCAAAGGCCAGGGGACCCAGTGAAGGGTCAGAGTGGGGACCGGTGTTGGGGGAATTGGGACTGTACAGCCACTGTAAATAAAAGAACATGGGTGAAGCACCTGCAAGAGGCATCTGAGACTCTTTCTTTGGCCAGCCCAAGGGCAGGGACAAGGGGAAGGAAACTTGTGCCGTGCTATGACAGGTGGCTTCTTTAACAAGTAGAGGATAGATACAGTATCTTTCATTGGGTACTTTCTTAACCATTCCTCTCCCGGAAGACTGAGTTTTGCCAGCAAAAAAAAAAAAAAAAAAGACTTAACGGAAGATACTTCAGGAGGAAATGTAATTACCATCCACTCATCATTTTCTCCTATCTTTCTTACTACTTGTTCATTTATTGGTGATGGGAGCTGTACAATGAGTAGCCAAAGAGAACAGAAAGAAGGGTTTGTATTAAAAGTACTACATCTAAAAAGAGACTACCTTAGTCCCATTGTGGACTTGAGGAAATTGAACAGTTATGTCAGAAAAAGCAAGATGCATGTGTTGGTTCTGGCTCCTACCAACCTTATCCTTCACCAGAGAGTGGTTCAGCGCTGTAAGTGTTATACCTTATTATAGCAAGGTTGCACTTTCCAAACATTCTTCATAAGTTGAAGCTGCCTTCCCTGTAAATAATAATATTTTTTTTTAAAATAGAGACGTATCCAAATTGTTACTGACTTTAAACTTAGTGCCTAAGAAGACCAATCCTCTCCAGAGTCTCCTGTAACACCGTAGAAAGCCTTAAGAATACCTGGGCATACAGGTCCAACAAAATAGGGTAGGGGGTGGCTGAATAACAACAAATTCAGTGAGACACATCAAGAAAATGTTTATCGCTGGTGTAATTTGAGCTAATGTGAGTTAGCTAATGGATTAATTTGCTCCATTAGTCTAAATTGGGGATGGTGAGTTGCACACTAGAAATGCCTACATTTAAAAGGAGGGCTAAAGATTTCACTACAGAGGTGGGAATAACAGACTGGCAGTTGTGAGGGGAGAATTTCAGTGGTTCAGAATCCCCTTTAGTGTAAATTCCCATTTCTGTACATCAAATGCTATCTTTACTGCTAAAATGTAAGGTACCTTTCTCAAGTCGACTTAAAATAATCAAATGGTTGCTTGGGAACTTCCATCACCCTTCTGAAAATACCCTTTTTCATAAGCCTGCAACACACAGGGCTTGAATTAACAACAAAACAAACAGAACTGAAACACTCAAGTTTGCAGACAGGACTGACGTTCGCAAGCTAACACTCAAGATTTGTTGTTGCTCCACACTGTCTTCAGTAAACTGAAGCTTGGATTGGCAGTGTCTGTGCTTGTGTATGTGGTCTGTGGATGAAATGAAGATTGAAATCGCAGGATTGTCAGTGCAGAACATCATACCAGCATCAGAGCTACTGAATTTTTCAGAAATGTTTAAAGGTAAAAAGCAGGTGCAAAGAAATCTTGTACCAAGTGAATTTATCCCACTGAAAAAACTTGGGAACATAACTCCATCTAAAGGATTTTTTTAAGCCTCTGTCCTTGTAAGACAAGCTGAGAGAGAGAGAAGTGAAGGTGAGGCTTCATGGCATTGGTCATCTGTATCTTGCTCTCCAACTCAACTTTGAACACCTAGATTATGTGATCTTTACATGCACAAAACTTAGTTTGTGACATTACAATGGAATATTAAAGTTCTTCACTGTTTTGAACTAGAGCACTTTAAGCAACTAGCATTACTGTTTACTACTTATTGCTCTAAATCTTCCATGAAAGATTTTAAACCTCATCCATCCTTGTTTGCAGCCACATTTTTGCCCTTGCTATGTTTATGCTATGAAACTATTCTGCAGGATAGGGCTAAAACATGGCAGTTCCTACACAGTTAAGTCACATCTTGTGGGACCAATTGGAAAAATCCAAGGTTGTAGCACAGTATGGGAATGGAGACTTGAACTACAAGATTCAAATGTTCGGTGTTGAGAACTGCAATATTATAATCAGGTCATACAGCACAGTAGCCTTCTACTGTAGATGGGACCACGTCCAGAGCCGAAAGATGTGTGGTAGAAGGCAGTGTTTGGCATGACTCCCTTTCCATCTTGTCTGTTCACATATTACTGTCATTGTCCTATTGCTAAGACACCCACTTCAGGTCACCCTTCCCCCACAATAGGCGTGACTTTTTGGCAATGACTGATTCAGTTAGGAGAGAGTTAGAAAAGAGGAAGGAAGCAGGAGCCTCTGCGAACAGCAGCAGAGCGCACATAGCAGTAGCAGCCACGTTAGTCAGCCCCAGTTTCCTCCCAGGTCATCAGTGACTAAAACTGGGTAACAGATTTGACTTCCAAGAGCCTCACTCACACCATTGCTGCAGTACCCTGCTCACATTCAGTGGCTTTTCTGGGGGCTGGCATCCTCTGGGACCTGGAGGAGACTCATGCAATGGCACCCTGGCGCAAGACTGACAAGGAGAGGAGCGGCGTGGGTATGTAACGTACACAGACTGCCATTTGGGTTTTGCCCCCTCTCAGTTTTCAAGCAGGATGTGGGCAGGTATTTGGTGCAGTGCAATGAACTCCCTTCCCTATCATTTTCCTGCAGTGTCTTGTGAAAAAAAACAGAAATTCTGTCTTAACACAAACCCAAAGGGGAGCTTGCAGGGAAAACTTTGTGTTGCCTACTTGAGATTTTTCATCTCATTCTTTGACACTGCTGGGAGAATCAGGCTACCACTCTAGAAATAGTAGGGAAATGCTACATCTTCAAAATGACTAAGGCCAGGGTTTTCAGGGTGTCAGCATGCAGTAAGATGAACTATTTAGGGTGCTGCTTGAGGAATGACAGGGAGTTGAAAGGGGAAAACAGATTTGCATGTCAGGAAAAGTAATGCATGTGTTTATTGGGGAAGGACGTGAACCCCTCACTTGTTCTGAGAGTGGTACTAGAAAAGGGGCTAATAAATAAGAATGTAAGTTCTTATATTAGCTGGAGGGATGACCTCTTCCATCTGTGGTTTCTCTGATTAAATAGAGACTGGCATGCTTCCTGGAGTTAACAGAATTTTGTAATTGTGCTAAATTACTC
Organism: Lepidochelys kempii; assembly: GCF_965140285.1. Lineage (NCBI taxonomy): Eukaryota > Metazoa > Chordata > Testudines > Cheloniidae > Lepidochelys > Lepidochelys kempii. The sequence continues at coordinate 30,839,251 of NC_136387.1, forward strand.
TCAAGAAAGCCACAATAATCAAAGTTGGAACAGAAGCACTCAAAATTTGCCCCTTGAGCACCTTCCACTAATTGGTAACAAAATATTTCTCTCGCTCCCTTGGGAAGACCGCTATTGATAACAGTAACTTAAGGTTCCTTGCTAAAATACACACTGATGCATACGTATATACCCAGCACCATAAGGACTTTTTAAAATAAAATAGACAAACCCAGGAGAGAATAGAGTACTTCACAGTACACATCATAGGAGCTGATAGTTACATGGAGTAAAATGATTATTAATTTCCTGGAGGAAATAATAAAAGCAAAATAATTTCTCCATGTTTAATTTCCATGCACAGAAGTGGTAAAATTGTGAAATCTAAGTATTCTGTACTGGTGGTAATTTCCATTGCAAAACCGAGGGGCTAAGATACTTGATTTTCTGTTTCAGTAGTAAGGGGGTGGGGACAGAAAGCAGAAACATGTAACTTTAATTTTGAACTTCTGTGTTCTGGCAAGCTGAACATCTGCTCTGTAACAGCTGGATTTGTGCAGGATATTGTCTGAATGTCCATATGTTTGGTAATCAGAGTGTACTGCTTGGGTTAGCTAGAATATAGAATTTAAATCACTTGTGTATGAGAAAACAATTTAAGTGCTGAGTCTTTGTTGAGCTTTTTTTGTAGACAACACTCTGATTCTGGGCATGCTCAGTTTTTTTCTGTGTAATGCTAGTCAGAGTAAATAAAGGCTAATAATTAATAGATTCTTATAAGGATGGAAGAGACCACTAGATCATCTAGTTTAACTGCCTGTGGCCATTGCATTTCACACACATACCCTTACATTGACACCAACAACTTGTGTTTGACTGAAGCATATCTTTCAGAAAGGCATCCAGTCTTGATCTAAAGAAATCAAGAGATGGAAAATCCACTACTTACCTTGGTGGCTTGTTCCAAAGGTTAATCACACTCACTAAAAATGATGACAGGTTTCAGAGTGGTAGCTGTGTTAGTCTGTATCAGCAAAAACAATGAGGAGTCCTTGTGGCACCTTAGAGACTAACAAATGTATTTGGGCATAAGCTTTCCTGGGCTGGAACCCACTTAAAAGTGGCAATTCTTCAACAAAAAAACTTCAGAAACAGGCTCCAACGTGAAACTGCAGAACTGGAATTAATTTGCAAACTGGACACCATCACATTAGGCCTGAATAAAGACTGGGAGGGGTTGGGTCATTACAAAACCTAAACCTAATTTCCCCCTACTGTTACTCACACCTTCTTGTCAACTGTCTGAAATGGGCCACTCTCATTACCACTTGAAAAGTTATTTTTCCTCCCTTGGTATCCTGCTGTCAATTGAATTGTCTCGTTAGACTGACCTCACACTTGGTAAGGCAATTCACGTCTTTTCATGTATTTATACCTGTTCCTGTATTTTCCACTCCATGCATCTGATGATGTGGGTTCTAGCCCATGAAAGCTTATGCCCAAATAAATTTGTTAGTCTCTAAGGTGCCACAAAGACTCCTCATTGTTTTTACAATTAAAAATGTGTGCCTTGTTTCTAATTTGAATTTGTCTGGCTTCAGCTTCCAATCATGTGGTCACTGAACACGCATTATGGTTTTAAGTGTTGCATGTGACTGCAAGAGTATTTATAATATTGGTTAGTTGTACAATAGCAGCGATTTGAATGCCACAAGCACTGTTCACTATCTGAAATAACAAATCCTTTTTAGTACATAAAATAAACAACACTTTCTTCAGCAAAGGTTTCTGGTTCAATTAAAATATTAGTCTGTGTATAAAAGCTGTATCTTTACTGAACTGATTTATCCACAAATATAACTGCACAGAAAAATCAAATTTTATTTAGGTATTATCAGTAGGAAGGGTTTCTAAAGTTAGTCAGTCTACAGTTCTCCAAGACGGTTGCTCGGGTTTGTGGCTATCATCACATTTCTCTGTTAGGCTTGCCAGCAAAGGCTTCCGAATATTTAGCTGTGTAACTTTTTGCATAATGAATTAGAATCCCTAGCAACTTATCATCATGAACACTTTATATTGTTTTAGCACCCTAAATGCATTAGCTGAAGTTTCCTTTAGAAAATAAACAAGGCAAGTGACATTTTAAAGAAAAGTACTTCGATAAGGCTAAAAAATATGTAGCTAGTTATTATAGTTGAAAATGTTCAGTTGAATTTTTTCTACTTTTAGTACAAGAATAAAATTTTAAGTGTCAGTTTGACAAAATGAATGTCTAGGCAATTAAATTACAGGTGATACAACAATAGTGTGTTAGCTTTCCTTTAGTTCTGTCTTATATCAATCCAAATAACTAGGGTTGTCTCTGAAAATGACAGAAAATCCTTCATTGCCTAAAATGAAACTTAACACCTGTTAAGTATCACCTTTTCCAGATAAAGTTGTTGGCACTCCTTAAATCTGTTATCTGGGCTTATGACAGGGCTTGGAATTGAAGAAGCACATGAGAGAGGTGAATGATGAAGTTATGGCTGCTTATACTGCTAATCATGTTTGCAATACGCATGAGTCACCTAATTAAAGTCAATAGGATTATTTGCATTGCATGCAAGGTATTCCAAAACTTGGCCTACTATAGGAACCAAATGAGTAAACTGCAGTCTTGAGAGTTGGGTGGTGGAGGATGAGTGAGGGGCAACACATCAGTACAGCTGAGAGAAAATTAGTTGATTACTGTTACATACAGTGCACATCAGGGCAGTAACACACAACTTCAGTAGAGTAGGGTGAAGATAATGGAAAAATTTTTTGAGAAGATGTAGCTATTTCATACTTGAAAGTTTATCTCCAATTCATTTCCTGCTGTAAATTAAGGATACAGTGAGCTAGTTATCATTTGACCTACACCCCAGATTAGTTCAAAGAAACAAATTGTTGCAGTTTGACTAAGACAACTTGTGAGTGAGTGTGAATAACGGAAAGGAAATACTAGCAACCTAAGGTATGGGAAGGTGAGAATGGCACAGATCACTACCTGCTTATTTAAAGTATGTGAAGCTACTTCACTGGCATTTGGGAGCAGAGGATAAGTGTACTGTACATATATTTGTTTAAATAAGGCAGGCAAGTGCTTTATACAGTAGTGAAACAGCTGTTGTATTGTTGCTTTTCCCTAATGACAATTTGCAAAGACTTGGTTTGTTTATTTATGCACCCGTAGGCATAAATAACCTTATCAGGAATAGCATAATAGATCATTGCATAAACACTATGCAACATTGGCTATGCATGATTTCCTGTGGGTCAAATTGCATTAAACCCATTGTTATAGAAATGCTTCATCAAGCTTTATGGCCCTGGTTTTAATCCAATTTGACCTACCAGGCAATCAACTAGCAGAATGCTATAGAGCAGTATTATGTCCAACTTTAAAAAAAAGATGAAAATGTCTGCTCTGAAACATGGTGTGTGTATATTTGGTATGACTAAAGGGAGGTAGTGTAATACTTGCTAATTAACTTATTCAGTAATTGGGTATAATGTTGGAATACTGGAATGTCATGCAATTGCATTAATTGTATTCTGGTTACCATCTTAATAAGTGACCATTGCACTACCATGATAATGAGTTGGACTTAGGCTTCTCATCTGTACATTTCAGAGTACCCTGCAAAGCATGGCAAGTGTGAATAACCTAGTTTTACAGATGGGTAAATTGAGGCACAGAAATGAAATGACTAGTCTTAACACAACAGGTGAATGGGAGATCTGGGAATGTAATCCAGGTGGTCTCCCAGTCTAGAGCCCCCTGCCACTTTGTGTTCTTGAGAAGACAGTATGTTTTTTTCATCAAAATGCTTTATCAATGAAAGAGTTTTTTATAATGTTGATGGAAAGTAACCTGCTATAATAAGATATAATCCAAATACACAGTTTTATTTCATAAGCTGGACAGGGAAAGAGAGGATCAACATTCAGATAAGATGTCCCAAGAATACTAAAATACCATCAGTATAAGCACTCAAAAGTATGCCCCTTCTTTTTGGATAAGATGTCTATCATCTACGTGAAGCAGGTAGAATTCACTTCCCTCTAAAGATGCTACTAGGTGGTGGGTTTCCATAAATGCTTTTCTGGTTAATGGACAACTGAAGGCCCATAGAAGTTCTGCAAAGCTAGACTTTATGGTGGCTTTAGTGAAAGTAGCAGCACCTTTTACCCTCCTCCATAGCTAAGACTTATGAAGGCTTTTAAGAATTCTCTGCATCCATCTCTTTTAGCTCACAACTTGCCTAAGCTCACATGGTTCACCCCTGCTACTAACCTGCTTTCTTCCCCTTCCCTCCTCCTTGATCTGTCACATGCTGTTTAACCAAAGAGACATGATAGAAACCAAAGTAGCAGGGTCTTTCAAATGACTACTCCTCCTCACAAGTGGAGAACCAGTGCTGACAGGGCCAATTTGATCAGGGTGGATGTAGTCCACTCCCAATAATTGAACACATTGTTCTCATTGAACCCACTGAACACTGGTTCTCCACTTGTGAGGTAACTCCCTTCTCTTCATGTGTCAGTATATAATGCCTGCATCTGTAATTTTCACTCCATGCATTTGAAGAAGTGGGTTTTTTACCCACGAAAGCTTATGCCCAAATAAATCTGTTAGTCTTCAGGTGCCACCAGACTCCTTGTTTTTGTGGCTACAGACTAACACAGCTATGCCTTGATATTAGATAAGACTGTTAGATAAGACTAGGATAGCAAAGAAAATGTGGCAGACTGTTCCTTTTTTTCTTGGTGGCAGTTGGCCAGAAGTGCACCAGATGACCAGGGAGCTGCATGTCTGCTCAGGTTTCCAGGGAACCAAGTTGCTGCTGTGATATCAGAAGTGGGAAAACAGGCAAAATTGTATTCCAGAGCACTGTAAAGTGAGGAGGCATAAATCCATACTCAGGTTGCTGAATCTGTCACATTGGCTAATGTAGGATATAAGATGATCCACTCCAGATATGTAACATGAATTTGTGGAAACTGAGATAAAGGCAAACATTCTTCAAGTCTGGACCCAAAGGGTTAGGATTGGTAATTGTGCCTCTGTTTCTAGAGTCCTCACCTGCTGACATACCAATTTTTTCCCCTCATCTGTATGCAACTGAAGGGTTGGTTTTTGAAGTGAGAGGGAGATGGACATCAGCCATGTGTGAATGAAGCTTAACCCTCAGTCAAATACAAACAGAGCATCCTCCCAGCAGTCCTAGTGCATGTGGGGTATTCACCCCACACTTGCCCTGAGAGGGTTAATGCAGACTGAGAAGAGAGCTCATTAACCCAACAGCCCACAGCTGAGGGGAATCAGATGGCTGAGCAATCCCCTGATTGAGTGAGGAAGCCCAGCTGAGAAGGAAGGAGCTGGTTTGAGACTATAAAGGTAGGGAATTTGCAACACAAGGGGCTGGTGGGGAAAGTCTGCAGTGACACCCTGGAAGAAGGGAGGAGTGTTTGGAGCCTACAGGGATAGCTAGCCCACAGGCCCCTTCTGGGAGTGGGGAGTTAGGAGGCTGGTAAATCCCTGAGAGTGGGCAGTAGCAGATGGCAGGAAAGGGCTTAGGTGAAGTCAGTAAGGTCTAGAAGGGAACAGACCTTGACTGCTGACTACAGGGTCTTTGAGCTGGAACCTGAGGGCAGGTCTGGGTTCCCCTGCCAGTCACTGAGTGGCACTCTGAGGCAGTAAATGGGAAGATTGGCTAGGACTGCTAGTAAGGAAAGGCTTTCCACTCCCAGAAGGGGAAAATGTGTAGAGTGACCTGGCCAAAAGTCTGAGTCACAAAGAGGCAGTAGTAGCTTTTGGAGTGAGAGAGGGGCTGCAGACACAGAAAGAGGAAGGTAGAAGACAGGGTGCAACCCTGGGAAGGGGGGTTGATCTTGTGAGCTATTCCCCAGAATGATCGGGAGAAGGTGCCACCTTTACGGTGAGTGGAGTACCCTGTCTCACAGTGCTTGAGAGACATCAGCACCTAGGTGAAGAGTAGCTGGCTGAAGGTATAAATTCAGGTAAGATGAAGATAACGGTACGAAGGGAAGTGCTTTATTGCCATATGATTGGCTTCCAGTTAGTGCATTTGCCTTGAGTCAATGTGGTTGGCAGCTTTGGAGTCATTCTGGACTGGGGTGATACCAAAGAAGCTAGGAAACTGCACCCCCATCATGCTAAATTTGGACATGAGCACAGTGAGTCATGACTGTCCTCTCCAGGGATCGTTACTGCAAATTCAAATGAAAATGCCACCTGTGTGCTCCTTTGAAAAGTGACAACATAAAAACTTCACTTTCTTACTCAGCAGAGCTGATCCTGATGAGCAGTCAGTCACATCAGCTGATATCCATAACGATTGCAGTTGCTGCAAACCACAGTCAGTCCTTGGCGAGAACTATACATTAATTTGGTTTGTGCATCATCAGCAGAATTGCTAAGTAAATCCATCCTGCAGGACCCACTATGATACCTTCATATTCTGCCCCTCACTGCACCGAGTAGGATTGTCCAAGGGACAGTGAAAACATGATTGCGAACCATAGGATTGTGTGAGCATAGCTGTCAGCAGCTGGCCTGCACAACTTTTGGTGTGTGGTCCTGCATGAGCTGAAATGACTCTTGAAATCCTGTTCTGAGATGGCACACGATATACACGTGGGAAAGGCATATTGTTTTTACTTATGTTTCTATATCTAAGGTACTTGTATGGCCCCCATCACCATAGCAACTAAATGCCTCACAATCTTTAATGTATTTATCCTCCAAGCATTCTTGCGAGGCAGGGAAGTACTATTTCCTTGTTACCAGGAGGGAACTGAGAGATTTAAGGGAATTGCCCAACATCAACCAGGAAACCTGTAGCACAGCAGAGAATGGTATCCATGTCCCCTCAGTCCTATGCTGGCAACAACTGCACCATCCTACCTCAATGAGGTACAATAGGAAAAACTATGATGCCGCCTCCACCAAATCACAGTAGAATCCTGCTTGTGAGGAGCTCCAGTTGATTCAGCATGAAGCAGCTGTTACATGAGCAACAGAACTTAAAACCTCAGTAGACGGGACAGACATGGGGCGGGAGGAGAAGCAGAACACGCAAGTGGAGTGAACAATGGGATGGTAGGAGAGGTCATTTTGGATTCTCTCTTTTTTTTTTTATATGGTTTTGGTAGGTTTAGTTAGAGGGGATAAGCTGAAGGGAGAGGGGTGTCTATCGGGTGAGGTTATGTGGGCCAGGAAAGGGGTGAAGAAGGTAAAAGGAGTAATGCTGAGGTGAAGAGATGGAGGAAGAGGGAGGGGAGAACTGGAGCAAACAGCCAATCAGCACAGGGCAGAGACAGTCCAGTGAAAACTGGAAAGGTCTCCAAAGGACCAGAGGTGGCTGCTTTGGCTGTTTCTCCCCTAGCTGCCGGAGTCTCTGGCTGGCTCATCTGCTAATTTCTCCCAAGGCCACGCTGTGGGGGAAGAGGGGATGCTATCTGGGTCCTAGTGCCCCCAGAGTGTGTGTGTGGGGGGATCCTTCCTTCTACAATTCTGGGTCCAGATAGTGCTGGGGGGAGGGGTGGGCCTATCTGAGACCCATTCCCTTTGTCCCACCCCCCCACAACATTCTGTGCTGTTGTTGCTTCTGCCCCTTCCCCCCTGGAATCTCCACCTGGCTCTTCTCTACAGAGTTGCACCCTCTGCAGCTGGGAAAGGGGAGAAGAGACACCACCTAGTCCTAGTGCCCCTACAGTGCATGCGCCTTCCCTGCACAGTTGTGGGTACGTGACTGACAGTTTGTACACATGGATCAGTGCAACAAGAACAAAACTTGTGGGTGCAGGAGATGGAGCTGTACTGAAGTCAGGACCATGCCTGTGAAAGTAGCCTCTCTAAAATGAGAACAACAATGACTCTGACCGTCTTTAAGTGAAAATTAAAACTCATGACTTCTAACATATCCTTTCCATGATAGTGGCTAGTAATAAAAGTTAACAAACCACCAGCATAGGGGTACAGAAAGAGGGATCTTTTTGACATTTTGTAGTATGTTGGTTTCTTTAAAATGACTCATGTAGTTGCCAGAGGGAGTCCCAGAATGAGGCGGTTTCCAGCATGATGCAGGCACTCAGGGTCTGCATGCTCAGTCTGCAAGAATCATGTAACTGATAGAGTTGTGATTTAAATCTTATATCTCTGGTCTCACTCTGGGTTCTTGAAGTACAGAGGCTGTAGTGTACTCACAGGGAAGGTCCTCTCAGCTGCCTGACTGGATTAGACAGCATGACACTTGTACAATTGCTAAAAGGCAAAGGCCATGCTGTGGGATAAGTAGCAGCTGTAGAAAGTGATCTTGGAACACTAATTAACTATATTGGAATGTCACAGGGTAGCTAGGCCTGATGAGTAGAACTGGGCCCATGGTGGCTGGTGAGCCCAATCCAGCGAATTAAAAGTATGGGACACACCTGGGTCTACAAAGGTCTGCTAGGGGCCATGCACAGGAAGAGAGTGTTTGGGACAGGTTGTGCTAGGAGAAGGAAAGCTACAATGAAGTGTATTAATGGGCTAGGTGCTCAGGGAGGCAGCCCTGGTGTCACTGCCCCAAGAGAGAAGCCAAACTAGCTAGAACTGGGACACTGACTGGAGCAGGGTGCCAGAGACTCCTGGAAGGGTGGATCCTGAGAGCAAAGAGTAAGTGTGAAAAATAACTGCATTCTTTCTACTTGACCTTCTGTAGCATGTTAACCTTATTATAGTATGAATATGCTCAGCTGTTGTGTACTGTTGCTCTGTATTATTTAACAGAAGTTGTATTGTGCCCCAGATAGAAGTGCCTTTATAGCTTTAGTTTCTAATTTATTAAATTTTAGAATGAAAGAAGGTACAGAATGATTAGAAGGTGTATAATATGTACTCCATTATGATGAGAGTAATGATACAAGTCACATGAGAATTTTCCAGAATATATTTGGGTTAAGCCAATAATCATAGGGGAATCATTTGTTATAGAAACTAATTTTTTTCTTTTTTTGGAAGTTGAGTATCTAGACCAGAGAGATAGAAAAAGCATTCATATGTCAAAGCAATTCTGTGCCTTTTATCATATGTCTTATTGACTGCTGCGTTTCTTTGCTACAATTCCTTAGATGGAACATTTCTGGAGAAATTTGATTAACTTCACTGTGTATCTTCAAGTATAATGCAGCACAGCTCTGGGAATAGGGATTAATTGTTCCCTGAGATGGCTTGGTGGCTGCTCTTTCAAACAAAAAAATATTGTAGCATTATTACACAAGGCACATATAAAGTCTTTCTCATTTTTGAGAGTGTGGTGATAAATAATTTAAACTTAAAAATAGGCAGTTTTCTAAAGGGAGCTATAGATGTATTTTCCTTGTTCGTCAAATGAAAAGTTCTATTCCAGAAATCAAGAGGCAAAATATGCCACTAAAATACAACTGATATTTTTCCATCCAAGTATTATTTCATGGTAGATCAATTTTTCAGTTTAGCCTTACAATTTCACTTCATATCCTTTTAATAAAGGGACTGATGTTCTTTTAAACTATATAGTGGCATTGCACAGCTGTTGAACTTGTACACCAAAAGGTTGTCAACGCTTGTATGGAATTAAAGCATTTTGGGATACTAAGTGCTGTATATAACATTTGTTTTATTGTACTGAGGCTTGTTCTATGATCAGTTAATTGCTCAGTTCCATGCAGTGTCTGGAATCGAGACTGTCATGACAAGACAGGATTGAAGATTTTTGTAGGAAATAATGTTTTTATAGGGAACCTACTTCATTCTGATTGCCAATATGCAGCCATGGAAAACCTTACTGTTGTAATCTAGTTAGAGAAAAAGCGAGCTTTTCACTGTTGAGGTGTTGGGAAGAGGCTCATTGACCTTGGGAAAGGTGGAATTTTTTCCTTAACTTCTGTTGCTCCCTCTTTCCTCCCACTGCTTTCCCTGAGCCTTTCTCAGCCACCACTCCTGCTTTAAAGAGTCTAATACTGAAGCCCTTGGATAGTAGTGAGCAATCAAGTAAGGGTCTAGGCATAGTAACCCCAAGGAAAACTTGGCTTAAGAACTTCCATTCTGTTTCCACTCTGGACTTCAAGCTCTTAATGTATTGTGGATAGGAAAATAATTAGAGTAATAATTATTAGGAACTTTACAGTCACTTTTATCAAGAAGCCCAAAATATTAGTTTTTTGTTTAAGAATGAGAGAAAATCAGTGTGAGTCTGTTCAGCTGAACGCCCAAGAGTTGTTTATGGTTCTAGGACCCAATGTTGTACATAGGGTGTCTTGCAAGAAAGACACCTTGACACCGAGCCTGATTCTTGAGGGAAAGGACAGACTTGATAGATCCTAGATTTCTTAAATAATATTAAAGCCACCTCCTTTTACTCCAAATAACTCCTCCTTCTCTGCAATGATGCCTACAAAATATTCAACACTGGTTAAGCAGCTGGTTTGCTATAACTATGATATTTCATGCCAACCAATGTCATTTCATGGTTTATTTGTACTTCTACCATCTGTGCCTCCTGCTGACTGTAATCTTGCACTGAGGTAGTAAGCTCTTGTAGCGAGGGCCACTGTCTATTTGCTTTTATACACAATGGGTCCTTGGCCTCTAGCTACTACTAGGGTTGCCGGTTTTGTGCGAGTAGATAGTTGAACACCCTTCCCCTGCCTCTTCTATGAGGCCTTGCCCCAGCTCACCCTCCCCCAGTTGCTCGCTCTCCCCACCCTCACTCACTTGTTAATATTCACCGGGTTGGCTTCAGGGGACTGAGGTGAGGGAGGGGGTGAGGCTCTGGCTGGGGGGTGGGTGGGCTCCAGGTGAGAGCTCCAGGGTGGGGCCAGAAATGAGGAGTTCAGAGTGCGGGAGGGGGCTCTAGGCTGAGGCAGTGGGTTGGGATGTGAAAGGGGGTGAGGGCTCCAGCTGGGGGTGCAGGCTTTAGGGTGGGGCCAGGGATGAGAAGTTCAGGGTACAGGAGGGGGCTCTAGGCTGAGGCAGGGGGTTAAAGTGTGGGAGGAGGTACGGGTTCTGAGGTGGGGCCAGGGATGAGAGATTCGGGGTACAGGAGGGGGGCTCCAGGCTAGGGCAGGAGGGTGGGGTGCAGAGGGGGGCTCTGGGCTGGGGCATGGGGTTCGGCTGCAAGGGTTTCGGCTGCAGGAGGGTGTGCAGACTCTGGGGTGGGGCTGGGGATGAGGGGTTTGGGATACAGAAGGGAGCTCCGGGCTGGGACTGAGGGTTTCGGAGGGCGGGAGAGGGGTTGGGGTATGACGGGGAAGGTGAGGGCTCCGGCGGGGGTTGCAGGCTCTGGGGTGGGGCTGGGGATGAGGGGTTTGGGTGCAGGAGGGGGATCAGGGTTGGGGCCAGGGAGAGGGTCAGGGGTGCAGGCTTCGGGCAGCGCTTACATCAAGCAGCTCCTGGAAGCAGCTGGCATGTGCCTCCTCTGGATCCTACGTGGAGGCACAGCCAGGTGGCTCTGCAGGCTGCCCCTACCACAGGCACCGCCCCTGCAACTCCCAGCTAATGGGAGCTGCGGGGGTGGTGCTTGGGATGGGGGCAGTCTGCGGAGCCCCCTGACTGCCCCTACTCGTAGGAGCCTGGGGGGGGGACATGCCAGCTGCTTCCTGGGAGGCATGTGACAGAGGCTAGGAGGGAGCCTGCCAGCCCCACTGCGCAGCACCACCAACCAGACAGTCAACGGCCCAGTCAGCAGTGCTGACCAACGCCACCAGGATCCCTTTTCAACTGGGTGTTCTGGTCGAAAATCACACACCTTGTCACCCTAGACACTACTGCAGTCAAAATATAATTGATTCAATGCACTGAAGCAATCTTTGTTTTAATGTAAGCGTCTTTAACTTTTGGAAGCTGTCAGCCTGTTAGTAAAAAAAACTGTAGCTCCTTGGAGGGAGTGTTGGGGGTGGGGAGGAAATCCATTCATCAATGACAAGAAGGTCAAGCCTGAAGATTTTACTGGTGTGGGGAGAAAAATGTGCCCTTCATTAATTATTTCCAGGGACTGTGCAGTTTAAAGGAGCCTCCTACCCATCTGACTGTAGATCAGACTTCATTAGTGAACGACATCTGTCTTTTAGCTTAGAGTTGATTAACTGGTTTTGTGTTTTTTGTTTTTAGCATTAATATTCAGTCAAAATAAAAAGTAGGAAAACCCCCACAAACTCTGATGTTCCTTGTGGGGATGGAGAGCTAGGTCTTTGAAAACTATGCTGAAATATGTGTATTATCACAACCAGCTCTTAGAGCTTGAGTAACATGAAAAGGTCATGTCGTTCTAACGAAATCAATGTTTGTTCCTTTAGAGAGGTTCCTGAACTGAAAACTCTAAAGAATCCCTATTAACCTCCACTGGAGGGCCAACAATCCAGCTTCCAATTTGGGTAGGGCAAATATATACAAGCATAAATCAGAATTTGAAATACAGTTAAATAACCTCTATTAAACCAACTATGTCTATCTTAAAGAAATGCACACTAGTCTTTGGCCTTCTTGTAATAAATCTGTTGTTTACCCAAAAATGAAGTTCTGGAAGAATAAACCAGCTTTGCCCAGCTCTTAAAAGTTATTATGGTAAAAATCAATATATAAAAGGGAGATACTGACTCCTCAGTACATTTGCATATTGCAACTCTAGTTAAAATGTAGAACTGCTCTGGGACAATTTCAGTTCAGGGGGCTGGGTCACCTCAGAACCAACCTACTTTGAACAAGATTTGATCATTTCATGTTCCAGAAGATGGTGTTTCCTTGATACAGGATGCACAGTGTGGCAGGAAATGAATTCTCTCTGCAGGAACTTCTGCTTAAAAGTAGTTAACTCCTTTCTGAGTACTTACCTGTTCTTTTCTGACTTAAACATAACTTGACTTCATACTATGCAGCATCTTTACTATTAGGGCCGGGCTTGTGTTGCATGTACAAATTAGTGTCATAAGCATAAACACAATCTCTGTTTCACGCTTAAATTTCATGCGTGGTTGCACATACACTTATGTAAATCTGAGGTTATCTTTTCATTTGGACTTTGTAAATTGATCTTGGAGATATGCAGATGAAAAGCACAAAAGAGTAGTAGAACCATATTTTGAAAGAGGCTGTAAAATGCATTTACAATATTTGCTCACACAACCTAAATTTATTTGTCAAAAAACAGTCCACCATTAAATTACATTGTGCATAGAAATGTTTGATGTGATTTGTAGAAATTTGCTTGAAAATATTGCAAGTTGATTTGTGGAAGCACCCTGAAAAATTAGCCCAAAGAGTGCCTGAAGAAATGTTTAACAGCCAGTTATCAGCACAGATAAAAAAATATTTTAAACTTGAATTTTTGTTCTATTCCTAAAACATCTGCTGTGTTCACTAGAATAAATGTAATAGAATTTAAGTGGTACTGGTTTCCATAGTTATGTCATAAAAGCAGTACTAGTTTAACTAGTGGGTCAGTCTGATAAGAACTAAAATTGAAGAATGCAGTAGATGGAAAATTGAATAAAGTGTGAGGTTGATTTGGCTGACTTGCTTTCTTCTGATTATTTCTGTAGAAAAAAATTGGAAGTAGGTAACAGATTGCTGGATCCATAAAGGATTACATTTTCCAAATGCTTTAACATTGCTTTTGCTAAACTGAGCCCAAGCATATACCCAGGTTGTGTTTAGTGAAATTATTTTTGGTAATTTAAGTCAAAGTTCATGAACAACTATTTTGTATTGCATGTTGGACTTGAGAGTCCGTTTCTGTACAGCTGTATCACAAAACCTCAAAGTTTTAAGGTCTATCAAACAAAAGGAGAAAAGATAATTAAGGCTTTTAGTTGACAAAAGAACCTCCTTAGTGAGTAATAGCTTTAAACAAACCGTGAACAGAATTGTGAAGTTTTTGGACTGTGGAAATGTGCATGTAAGGAAGCTGAGTTCAATAATATTAACTACTGCACCCAGGGAGGATCTCAAAGCAATTTATGAACAGTAATTAATTAAGCTTCACTACGCCTATATGGTAGACTCATTAATAGACTCATTTTACAGATGCGTAAATAAAGACTCAACTGAGTTAAGTGCTCAAAGTTGCCTACTGTGTGGGTCCTGGCTTTTAAAAACGAACCACTACTCCTTCCTCTCAGACGAGGCTACGGTTTAATTTGTGTTGCTTGTATTAGGTTTCTAGGTCTGGGCCATGTGATTGGGCGAGGGTGCTTACAAGTCTATATTAGTAGAGATGTTAATCTAGAAGGCACTGGTAAATTTGGAGTACAGCATAATGTTTGTAATCTCTAAATACCCAATTAGAGATCTGCATGGGTAGGTGACACTGTAGTCCCATGGCTAAAGATGTTGCTTAGTAGTTAGCCACCACAGCTTATTTCTGTAATTGTTCACTTCTGTGGAGTTAGCAAATATAACTCTGTTCTACTGATCAAATGGCAGCAAGGGGTAATAACTGTTACTGAATACTGTTAAAGTTTTGTTTTTACTGACTGCCTTTTTATTCCTTTGACCCCATTTTCAGTTAACTTTTATTTTTGTTCATAAGAAAAGCAGCAGGGGAAAGGGAGAAGTAGCCCCACTTTTTCTCTGACTCTGGGAATGAGGAGACAGCATATGCAGGGAGATTATAGACAAATGGCATTGCAGATTGTACAGAATCGGTGTTTGAGGAGTATTCTATCTGTGTATATGTAATTCCTGAATAAGGCAGCAGTGGATTATGCTCAAGAATATGTAGACTAGTTGTTCTGCAGAACCAGTAAAACGGGGGTTGGAGTGTAAATGGACTCTTGTGTCCAGCTCTTAATGATGAGCTCTTCACTTTCATGTCATGGTCATCCTGGCATTGACTTAATACGTGCTGACACAAACTTTGCAATGCATTATCAGCTTGTTCCCTTGCAATCATACTGATGATCTCTGCAGCTCCATTTGGCAGATGGCTTTCTAGTTCTTAGTGTGAGAGCCACTATAATAAAAATTGCCTAAACACTGAAGTGGCTTTACGTCTAAAAATGACTCAGCAATGGGATTGTGTATTAACATGCATCTCCAAAAGGTTCTCGGTTAACTGTGAAAACTTTCCTTAATGGCAAGCCCTCAAACTCAGCCTGAGATACAAAAAATCAAGCTGGATTCATTCCTTGCTACACATCACTAACAGAGTCTGCGGGCCAAATTGGTCTCTGACGTGTAGAACGTCAGCAGTTTTGCTGGAGCTGCACAAGTGTAACTGAGGATGACCTAATAAATGTAACATCCGTTCTTATAGCCATGACTCAGAAGGGATTCTTAATTCAGGGTACTGGCATGCACTCTCTAGCTCAAGAAACCCTGTTTGTGCAGCACCGAGTGTTTTCCTGTGTCTAGGTCCTTATTAACTAATTATGGAATAAATTGTTAAATAGACCTAGTAAACAAGGGAAATAGAATGCAGCTCTTGCTCTTCATGTGCTGGCTTTACATGACCACTGAGAATAAAAAACAATCCAAACTTATTTTGGCCATAAGTGATGATTGGACTCATGTAGCTTTGCATGGAGCAGTTCTGTTGAGTTAGAGGGTAGAATTTTTACGTTCTTTCTCTTAAGAGTAAAACTGCATTTTAAGCAACTTGGATTGGGAGTATAGAAAAAGGCAAAAGGTACAGTTAATAATTTGTCAGGATCAGATTAGACTTCCTAATGATAGCCTATTGGGCCACTGAGAACCCTTTTAAATGCCAAACTATTGAGATGATTTCTAAATGCAGCTTACTTTTCCAACACTACAATTGAGTTTTGCAAGACAGAACCAATATTTGTAGACCAATCAGTGTTTGAAGTTCTTCATTCAACGTGTTGGCAAATACAACGGACTTAAGATGAGGTACTGAGCCAGAATCATTCCTGTTAATTCACTTTATTGCAATGAAACAAAATGGAAACCTGGTTTAACACAACTGTGCTTCTGAAGAAAAGTTTGAAAGAAACATTAGTACAGCTTCTCTGTGGGGGGAAGGGCACAGGGAAGAGAGACAGCGAAGTGGAAGACTGATGATTGATCTAAGTAACTAGACAGAGGGACAAGGCACTAGTAGGGACAAGGCCCTTTAAATGCTAGAAAGGGCTGGGGTAGGCACTTGGAATGAAGGAAAAAAACCATGCAGAAGGAAAGATTCAGGTAGTTAGAAAAAGTTAGTAAATTAACTTTGTGCTTGAGGATTGTGACTGCAGCCTTTCCATAGGTCAGCATTCCTGTCAAGATGCATTATTGGTTTGCAGCCTGATTCTAGCTTGCCTTTAGTTCCCTTTAAAATGAATGAAACTTTAGGGCAATCAACACCTTGTAGGATTGTGCCCTTAAGTTTTTCCTTAGAATTGGTTTCTATGGAGATCCTAGAGCTTGAGCCTCACATTTGTCCTTCTCTGCTTAGGGACAGGACCTTATAACCAAATTTAGCCAAGTCTTTGACCTTTAGATTCTGTTGCTTCAAACCTTTCTTAATCCAGTGGGTTTCAAATCTTAAAACATTGGTTTCCTGTCTGAATCCCCAAATGACCTTCATTCAAATTTTAGCAGGAGTAAATTGTGACTACATTTTCTGCACCTTGTGTCAGTGAGAACCAAGACAATGGCTGTTGACCAGTATAGTAGTATTGCCACAGCGTGCACAAGAATATAGACAGAGCCTAGAGGAGTAGTCGAGTGGGTTTTTTTTTGTTTTGTTTGTTTATCCATGAATTTACCCAGCAGTAACAGTTTCCCTAATAAGACTGAAAATATAACTGACAGTTCAGCGGGTTATTTCGTCTCCAAACCCAATGCAGTCTTTGGCTATTTGGTTAAGATGGCCAAAAATGCCCACACCATATTGCTGGAGTTGGATTTAGGAGGCTCTGGACAGCAACAGAGAACCTGCAGATCCTCCTTGTTGTTAATGTATGGCCATTGGTTGGGTGAAAAGTCACTCTTGTCTCAGGGCATCTCCCATTGGTCACTTCAGATGCCACCTGAGGAGGTTTTCATAGGTCTCATCTCCATCTACTTGAAGAGGAATTCCCAACAGCACTGGGGCTTGAAAAGAGAATGTTCCTGTCATTTCACCTGTCAGATCTGGTGGTGTGCTCTAGGCTTGACTAGAAGCTAATATCGAGTTTATGGTAAATGGGATGTAGCACTTTAGCTCTCAGTTGGTGGTCTCTTGAGTGAGAAAGGAATTTCCCAGATGGTGGATTGGCATGGCAATTGGAAGTTGCTAATCTTCTTCAAAAAGTCTGGGAGGGGCTGTAACAAGGTTATGTTAATCAAGTTAGTCTTGACCTTCCATAGGTGTTCATGGCAGGAGTCATTGGCTAACAGGTGCCTTTTGTTGTTCCTAAACTCTCTCACAGGGTCAATTGAGTAGACTCTTTGGGATTGGAAAGGGCTTCACTTCTATATTTCTTACAGATTAAAGCACCCCTTTCCTTGATTGCTCTCACAAAGAAAGAGTGGTAGGCTGCAGGGGGCTTTTCTACTGAGCCAAATCTGAGAAGCAGCTGAGATGAGAGGTAAACTAAGGATTTGGGGAGGGGCTTAGAAGACTAACTTTTGCATATGCCACTGCATTGGGAAATGGGTGGTAGCTGTACTCCCAGGTCAAAGAAGGACTTGTTGGTTAAGGTGTGGCCTATGGTTAGACTATACTGACTGTCGATGTCTCATTCACCTAGAGCAGTGGTTCTCAACCCATGACGCAATCAGTACGTATGTGTGGCCCATGTGACCTCATCAGGGCCATAAAGATGGCATAAATATAGTGTGTATGTGGCCCACATAGCACACAGAGAGTTGCATATGGGCCCACAGTGGCAAATAGGTTAAGAACCACTGACCTAGAATGTCCATGCCAATAATGCTAATACTAGTGCCTGGTTAGGCCAATACTGGCCATTAGGAAGCGGACTCAAAATGACATCTAACTTCTGACAGGACCTGAACACAACACATTGTTTTTAAAATTTAATCTATTCTTTGGGTTCAGCAACTGTATAATACCTAGCATAATAGAGTCCCTGATTTGGGTGCTTACATGCCACCACGATACAATTCATTAATATACCTTTGATATTTTTAGTATTGATATAGATTGTATTGGTTCCTTTGATATTTTTAGTATTGATATAGATTGTATTGGTTCCAGTGCTGTTCAACATATTCATAATTGGTCTGGAAAAAGGGGTAAACAGTGAGGTGGCAAAATTTGCAGATGTTACAAAATTAGTCAAGGTAGTTAAGTCTAAAGCAGACTATGAAGAGTTATAAAGGGATCTCACAAATGTGGGTGAATGGGTAAGAAAATATCAGATGAAATTCAATGTTGTTAAATGCAAATTTAATGCACATTGGAAAACATAAAATCCCAACTATACATACAAAATGATGGAGTCTAAATTAGATGTTTATCACTCAAGAAAAATCTTGGCGTAATCATGGGTTGTTCTCTGAAAGAATCTGTTCAATGTGCTATGGCAGTCAAAAAAGCTAATGGAATGTTAGGAAAGGAATAGATGATAAGACAGATAATATCGCAATGCCACTGTGTAAATTCATGGTGTGCCCACACCTTGAATACTGCATGCAGATCTGGCCATCCCATCTCAAAAAATGATTCCTTAGAATTGGAAAAAGTACAGAGAAAGCAACAAAAATGATTAGAGGAATGGAACTGCTTCCATATGAGGTGAGATTACAAAGACTGGGACTACCCAGCTTGGAAAAGAGGCTAAGGGGGATGTGATAGATGTCTATAAAATCATGAATGGTGTGGAGAAATTGGATAAGGAAGTGTTATTCTTTCACATAACACAAGAACCATGGTTCACTCAATTAAATTAATAGGCAGCAAGTTTAAAACAAACGTAAGAAAGTACTACTTCACAGAACACACGGTCAATCTGTGGAACTCATTGGCAGAGGATGTTGTGAAGGTCAAAACTTTAATGGCACTGGAAAAAGAACTAGATAAGTTCATGAAGGATAGGTCCCTCAATGGTTATAAGTCATGATGATCAGGGATGCAGTCAGTGGTTTTGCTGGTATTTTTTTCAAATATATGTGGTCTGCAGATAATTTATGCTATGTAATAGATTATATATTTATGTGTATTTGGGCTTTAAACAGCCCTATATTAAGAATACAAAGTCTTTATAAACTCATCCAGCTAAGCAATCAAAATTCAACCAAGAATTCTGTTTTGTCTGTAAGTTTCCACTTACTCATTTAGAAAATGTTTAGCCTGCAAACTAAGCCACTTCCTCTGTCAGTTATTGTGCTTTTTCAACATAACTGGTGTTAAAGGAAGCAATTAACAGAAGGCAACACTAGTTCACAACATGAATTGATGATTGTTGGTATCTATAATGTTTTGGCTTTCATTTAATACAAGGCAACCAGTAGAGGAGGAATGCATATTTCAAGTGAAAGGTGAAAGCTAAATTAATCTTGGCTAGGGCTCTGTGTTTGTCATGCAGATAGTGGAAGTCACGGATTCTGTGACTTTCCGGGACCTCGGTGACTTCTGCGCGGGGAGGCAGAGAGACAGTATGGCTGACCCCAGGGCTGCCCAAGCAGCTGGCTCTGGGGCAAGCTGCTCAGGTGGCCCCAGGGACAGCCACACCGGCAGCTGCTGGAGCAGCTCTGCAGATGGCCACTCCAGCAGCCCCGCAGCCAGCCACGCTGACTGCTGCTGGAGTGGCCCAAGGGCCAGCTGCACTGGCCACTGCTTGGCCGGTTCCCGGGGGCTGGTGTGACTGCTGGCCCTGCCGCCCCATCAGCAGCCCTTTAGGGCGACTGCCCCCACCCCCGAAGTGGCCCCTCCAGATCCGCCCCAGCAGCAACCCCGTTAAGATTTAGTCATGGGTATTTATAGCATAAGTCTTGGACAGATGACGGGCCCCTGAATTTTTGTGTGTATTGCCCGTCACCTGTCCAAGACTTATGCTATAAATATCCATGACTAAATCATATCCTTAATCTTGGCCCATAGGGACACTGTGGGGGTGGGAAAAATCCTCAAATTTGATCAAGTGTGTGATTATTTTAAGTGTTATGATGTTTTTGTCATAATATAGTATTTTCTAAAAACTGGTTTGAAGTTTCTATAGAAAATCACTCCTAATAGGAACATAACTTTAGTAACCCATTATTTAAAAATTAAACCTTGGCTAGAGTGAGACCAGTTTCCTGCCCTGAAGAGTTTATAGGCATTTGTGCCCAGTATTAAAAATTGTTTTCAGGGGTCCATTTGGAAGTGCACAGCTTCTGTCGTCATGTGAGTTTCCTTCCACTTTTGGACTGGGTGGGTTTTAAGCATATAATTTGATTTTTTTTCTTATTTTTTTTAATCCGCTCTAGGCAGTGGAATACATTGTCAGCTCAGGGGCCTTCCATCAACATGATAGTAGTTACAGAAAGTTTTCATCTGGTTTACTATCAAGTTGTACTCCTAGTTCTTTCATCTACACCTTAACTCTGCTCCTGCTGTCTGCCTTCTATCTTCACTTCTCATGGCTTTATATGGTATACAGTGGATGTGATGGATGAACAACACATCCCATATCAGAGCAGGATCACGATCCTAGATATATATAATCAACTTTCTGGGGCACAGACAGCAAGCAAAGTTCTATAGGCTTTCGAATTGCTACATAATGGAGCTGACATGATAAATGGAACTGAATGTTGACAAACAAAAGAAATTTCCCTTTGATCAGAAGAAATAACAAAGGGAGAGAATGACAATTGAGACACAAGATTTATAAGGAAGGTGGAAGTGATTGAATGACAATTTCTAAGTATTTAGATAGAAGCAATTAATCTGAACAGTCAGTGATGTTTTTCACTTGATGTAATATGGTTTAATTTTCTTGTTTGACCCATACAATATGAAATTGTTTGTTCTTTATGTTGATATTTTAATACCCGAAAGGCACAGGGAAGTGGATGAGATTTATATCCGAGTAACAGTGAGTTATGAGGGTAACAAAAGGACCCTGATTCATGCAAATCCATGAAATGTGTGTGTGACTGAAGTGAATGAAGTCTTAAATTTCAAGTAAAAGTTATTTCAGGTTCAACATGTACAATTTGTATTCTGATGGAAACAGGGCAATCATAAGAGACATGACATGTCTTTAGCAGCAGCTATATAAAAGCCTAATAAAAGGAAGGCAGCTTGGGTGAAAGTGATCATGAAATAGTAGAGTTCATGATTCTAAGGAATGGTAGGAGGGAGAACAGCAAAATAAAGACAATAGATTTCAAGAAGGCAGACGTTAGCAAACTCAGGGAGTTGATAGGTAAGATCCCATTGGAAGCAGGTCTAAGGGGACAAACAATTGAAGACAATTGGCAGTTTTTCAAAGAGACATTATTAAGGGAACAAGAGCAAACTATCCCACTGCATAAGAGAAATGGGAAGTAGGGCAAGAGACCACCCTGGCTTAACCAGGAGATCTTCAATGATCTAAAAATGGAAAAAAAAAGTCCTACAAGAAGTGGAAAATAGACCAAATTACAAACTGTGAATATAAACAAATAACACAAGTATATAGGGACAAAATTAGAAAGGCCAAGGCAAAAAACACGATCAAAATAGCTGGAGATATAAAGGGTAACAAGAAAACATTCTACAAATACATTAGGAGCAAGAGGAAGACCAAGGACAGGGTAGGCCTGTTACTTAATGAGGGGAGGGAAACAATAACAGAAAATGTGGAAATGGCAGAGATGCTTCATGACTTTTGTTTCGGTTTTCACCAAGAAGGTTGGTGGTGATTGGACGTCTAACATGGTGAATGCTAGTGAAAATGAGGTAGGATCAGAGGCTAAACTAGAGAAAAAACAAGTTAAAAATTACTTAGACAAGTTAGATGTCTTCAGGTCACCAGGGCCTGATGAAATGTATCCTAGAATACTCAAGGAGCTGACTGAGGAGATATCTGAGCCATTAGCGATTATTTTCGAAAAGTCATGGAAGATGGGAGAGATTCCAGAAGACTGGACCATCTATATAAAGGGAAATAAGGACAACCTGGGGAATTACAGACCAGTCAGCTTAACTTCTGTACCTGGAGAGACAATGGAGCAAATAATTAAGCAATCAGTTTGCAAACATCTAGAAGATAATAAGGTGATAAGTAACAGTCAGCATGGATTTGTCAAGAACAAATCTTGTCAAACCAACCTGATAACTTTCTTTGACAGGGTAACAAGCCTTGTGGATAGGGGGAAGTGGTAGATGTGGTATACATTGACTTTGGTAAAGCTTTTGATACTGTCTTTCATGACCTTCTCATAAACAAATTAGGGAAATACAACCTAGATGGAGCTACTATAAGGTGGGTGCAAAACTGGTTGGAAAACCATTCCGAGAGAGTTATCAGTGGTTCAGCCTTGCTGGAAGGGCATAATGAGTGGGGTCCCGCAGGGATCAGTTCTGGGTCCGGTTCTGTTCAATATCTTCATCAATGATTTAGATAATGGTATAGAGAGTAAACTTATAAAGTTTGCAGATGATACCAAGCTGGGAGGGGTTGCAAGTGCTTTGGAGGATAGGATTATAATTCATAATGATCTGGACAAACTGGAGAAACGGTCTGAAGTAAATAGGATGAAATTTAATAAGGACAAATGCAAAGTATTCCATTTAGGAAGGAACACTCAGTTGCACACAGACAAAATGGGAAATGGATGCCTAGGAAGGAGCACTGCAGAAAGGGGTCATAGTGGACCACAAGCTAAACATGAGTCAACAGTGTAACACTATTGCAAAAAAAAAAGCGAACATCCCTTCTGGGATGTATTAGCAGGTGTGTTGTAAGCAAGACACGAGAAGTAACTCTTCCACTCTACTCTGTGCTGATTAGGCCTCAACTGGAGTATTGTCTCCAGTTCTGAGTGCCACATTTCAGGAAAGATGTGGACAAATTAGAGGAAGTCCAGAGAAGAGCAACAAAAATGATTAAAGGTCTAGAAAATATGACCTATGAAGGAAGATTGAAAAAATTCGGTTTGTTTTTTCTGGAAAAGAGAAGACTGAGAGGAGACACAAGAGTTTTCAAGTAAGTAAAAGGTTGTTACGAGGAGGAGGGAGGATAGGACAAGCAGCAATGGGCTTAAATTGCAGCAAGTGAGGTTTAGGTTGGATATTGGGAAAAACTTCCTAACTGTCGGGGTGGTTAAGCATTAGAAAAAAATTGCCTAGAGAGATTGTGGAATCTCCATCACTGGAGATTTTTAAGAGCAGGTTAGACAAACACTTGCCAGGGATGGTTTAGATAATACTTTTGATCCTGCCATGAGTGCAGGGGACTGGACTAGATGACCTCTCGAGGTCCCTTCCAGTCCTGATTCTAATTGCTTTCTAGTTTTATGTTTAATTACAGACATGCAGAAAATCCATGTGAGAGACAATAGTTCTCCTTGAAAGACAAATTGCCTCATCACCACCATAAAATGGTTACAGTAAAGTAAAACATAAGACAAAATGACATGCATTGTCACCTCAGTTCACATTGAATTATGTTGCTTTGCTCAGAAACTCCTCACGAAAGCTTGCATGGTGGCGGTAGTGGGACTCTAACAGTCGTAACAAATTTTTGAGTAGCTCTTAGTTTTGGAGTTGTTACTAAGCTGTGACAGCTTGGTATAGTCACTTAAGTTGTATTGCTTGTGTAAGGTGTGCATGATCCAGGTGAAAGCCTTGCACAGATAGATTTTTATCCTCCTGTACTATTTTTTTTTTCTTGGCATGATATAATTAGTGTGTTTACAGAATGGCTAGTGAAAATGGCTTATAACATTTTGGGGGGCGGTGGTGGGAAGTTATGTGCAACACTTACAGGTAGTAAGGTCCAGTGGTCAGGTGGCACCTGTTCCATGGTGTGTCCCTTTAACCCCTGGGACTTTTTAGGGTGGGTGAAGACCTAGAAGAAGGGAGAGCTAGGAGTTGGGAGAAGGAAGATGGCTCTGGGGAGCAATGAAAACTGAGTGAAAACCCAGCCTATTTCTTTAGGGCCTGGGGCCAGGGGCCTTGTAGGGCTGATGAGGCAAGGCTGCCCCCTCTCCCAGCCAACTGGAAAAAGCACTGGGAAGAAGGCGAGATATATTCTGTGCCTTCCATCAGGAAGGAGGGAGAAGGGCAGGGGAAAGGATTATCTGTGGACCTCTCTCAGCCTCGGAAAGTGAGGGAAAGAACTACATGGAGAGCTGCAGGAAGGGTTCCTGAGGGAAGCTGCTGGAACTACTGAGAGCCCAGAAGGAGGTCGGTAAAAGCCCTGAACCTGACGGGAGAGACTACAGGCCAGGGAGACTTTATATCAAGTTCATTTGGATTTAATAGAGTACAACCCCAACAGGAGAATTGTATCTTTACCTTTGCAGTGTATGGAGTTCTTAAGGGGCCCTGAGAGAAGGAAACTCTGGCAGGACGTTGCAGTTGGCCAGGAGGGGGTGCTACCGGACAAGTACACCCTTTTATAGTATGATGAACTCTGTCTACTTAAAGCTTAGAAGTATAACGAACACACGTTTTGCTTATACAATATTGTATCACTTCAAACGTTAAATAACATAGTATTAAATACACAGTACTATAAATCATTCTAAGAGAAAGTAGTCGGTCTTAAGCCATTTGGGGAAGGAAATTCAGTTTCATTTTTAGGCTGGCAATATAGGGGAATACCATCTACAAATCAATGACACTAGATAAATCAAAAGTCAGTAAAAATGCCTTTAACTTTAAGAGTAAGTTAATGTGGCAAGTCACAGATCTTGAAAGAATACGGGTAGGACTATGGGATAAGCTTTTAGGGAGAGAAGTGTTTCAGGTGATGGAAGGGGACACTGAGGGGAATGGAAAGTTTTCAAAGAGTAATTATTCGGTGCACCATACTGAAAGCAACACATTAGCACTATCCCAGGGGTTATCACACTTCATTGCACTGCAACCCCCTTCTGACAACAAAAATTACTACAAGACCCCGGGCGGGCAGGGGGGGAGTGGAGACTAAAGCCTGAGTCCCATTGGCCTGGGCAGGGGGGCTGAAGTCCTAGCCCAAGGGCTTCAGTCCCAGGTGGGGGGACCTGCAACCTGAGCCCTGCCACCCAGGGCTGGAACCCTCAGGCTTCAGGTTCATCCCCAAGTGGTGGGCTTGGGCTTTGGCCCTGGGCCAAAGCAAGTCTAATGCCAGCCCTGGCAACCCCATTAAAACAGGGTTATGACCCACTTTGGGGTCCTGACCCACAGTTTGAGGACTGCTGCACTAGGCGGTGAAGACATGAGCAAGGAAGTCAAGAAAATATTAGAACAGAAGGCCAAATGAAAGGAAGAATTTGGACTACAGGAAATAAGAACTTTAAAAGAATAAAATGGACTTTCTTTTTCAAAGGAATATGATAGACTGTATTCTGCTGTGAGCTACACCATTGAAACTTGATAACCTTATCAGAGGCAAAGTTGATCTCAGCAATATATATTAAAGATGCAGCTTATTTACTTGAACTGATGATTCCGTAACAGTAGGCCACAGGTGCCTTTCTGCTGCATGAGTGCAAAGGGGAGCAAAATGGGACAGAAAGGCAGTTACCTGTGCTGAAGAAAAGCGGTGCCTCTGGACCATGCTCATTTCAACCAAAGACATTGCAAATTTGTGGGTTTGATGCACTCTGTGGGTTTTTTGGGGGAGAGGGAGGAGGAGAATAGGGATGTTCTGGGAGGAGAAGAGAATGGAACTAAAAAAAATGACCACTGAGTAATGTGTACTTCAGTGTAGATCAGAGAGACTGCAATAGATATCTGCATTGAAGTTACTTTTGATACAACAAAGATTTCAGCCCTATAAACATTTAACATAGGATCTCTGTGGGATGTTTATTAATTAGCCGCATTCTCGGTATGTAGCATGTGCCTCTATTGTCCAGCCCCAGGAGTCTGCATACACAAAAAGCCAAACACTTACCCTGCCAGCCCACATCCTGTAGGCCTCAAAGATAATGAACAACTGTTTGAAAAAGCCTATTACAATGTTCTTGAAACCTGTTCCACTTCTCATCTTCTTTTCTGTGCTTTGAAACCACATTTGAATTACTTGCTTTTGGTTAGCAAGATTGTTAGTATCTAGTATTTTTGTGGCAATTCGAATGTCCTAAAAACAGTACAACTAGACTTTTTCTGCTTTCTCTGTATTAACAATGATTTTGCTTTAAGATTAAACTCTTTACCTTAGGAACATTTTTAGTTGGCAGAGTTAATAAAATCAAAGTCTGCGGGCAGTTTTTTCCATTATTGGACATGAACTTCTATTGTGCATATATAAGTGTTCAATGTGTGCATATATTTAGAGTGAATGTTTGGATCATAGTAGGAACCCTAATGCATGTGCGAAGTAAACTCTGGATAAAATCCTGACCTAAACCTCTCAATACATTGCATGTTTTGCTTTGACAGCTACATGTAAGGGAAAAATACAAGCCCTGATTCAGGAAACACTAAAGCACGTAATTAAAGTTAAGCATGTTCTTAAATGCTTGGCTGAATTTGGGCAGTAACCACCAAAGTATTACTCACAACATTATCTTTAAATTCCTATTGATGATGATCTTTTGAAAATATATGCACAATCCTCTTTTGACTACTAGCAATGCATGGCTTCTTTTTGCCTTTTTTTCAGGTAGTGTTTACATTAGATAAGAAAAGAAGAAACTTGTTTGCTGAAATCATAGCCCATCATAAAATTTATAGTTTGTTGTGTTCTCCCTAATCTGTTCATCGTGGAGTCAAAACCTTAACATCACACACAGCTTATTTTTCTATTTAATTTGAAAGTATGATTTGCTCTATTTGAATCATTGAATACTTTGTCCTTTAACTTTGCAGCCATATACAACTTTAAAGGTGCAGGAGAATCTCAGTTACCCCTGCAGATTGGTGATGTGGTCCATATATTGGAGTCCTGTGAAGGTAAGTCACTTGCATTCAAAATATAGAAATTGCCTTGCATCTGGATCTACCTGTTCTACCAAGAAGCACATAACGTACTACAACTATAAAAACACAGTTTAATATTGTAAGAGTTTCAAAACAGGATAGGCCATGCTGCACTTGGTTAGTCTAAATTTGCCTTCTTTGAGTCAGAGTATATTCATCCTTGGACATCTGTTGTCAGAAATGTTAAAGTGCATGTGGTTTCCATGCAAAACATTAAGGATGAAGGAATCCAGGTGGATAAAGAGTTGAGGTTGTTGTCAGCCCCTCTTATGTGCACTATGCTTATCTGATGGAAGAATTAAGTCTTGAAGATAATACATGGGTTGTATGTGTTTGAGGTTAGTCTTACTAGGTAAATATATGCAATATTTAAGATGCTGAATGTTTTAAAACTCTCACTTAACACAAAGAATTTCTTTAATATGTAATATTTCACTCTTCTTGTATGTCAGAGCTGCCTCACAAGAAACACTGTAGCAATCAATACATCTCACTCCATTTACCTCAAGTGCCAAACACTGATTATTAGCATGTGTTAAATAATGCTGGCCAAAATCTAAAACTAATGGCACATCATTAACATTGAATATGCTGCTCCAAATTATTGGTGATTGTGGAGCCTACCTGATAAAGGGGTGGAAGTAAGACAGAACTAAGATGGGAAAATGCAAAAAGGGAATAAAATAAGACTGGAACTTGCAGCAAACTTGTGATAAATGCATTGCTTATGCTAGAGCTGTATAAGGTTCTTGTTCAGGCTATGCTGGAGTCAAACCAAATATTTTTGTTTTGACCCACACATTCACAGCCTTCCTGAGTTCTGCTCCATGAAACTGTCAAAGCCATTTAAATGTCCTATTTTCACTATGCAAAACTGAGAGTTACTTGGTTTGGCCCTGAAGCTAAGCAAATCCACCTCACTTTAGCTTAAAGCTAAGTTCAGACTTGCCTGAAAGGTGTATTTATCTTATGTGATACAGGAGGGCCAGGGAGCAGTGGGAGAGTGCTAGATATATAAGCTCAAGGCTAATTAAGGCATGGTTCCCTGTAAACTAGGGAAGGTGGCTGCAGGGTAATTGGAGCACCTGCAGTCAATTAAGGCCCTGTTAGGAACCTAATAAAACCCCCTGCATCAGGCAGGCAGACAGGAGGAGGAGGAAGGATTGGAGCTTGGAGGTGTGCTGAGAGATTTGGAAGACCTGAGAATTGGAGAAAGGGAGACCTTTCCCAGCAGGCCAGGGAGACTCCCCTCCCCCCAGTATCTGAGGACTGAGGGTAACCCCACCTAAGGGGGATGAGGGTAAGAAACCCACAGGGGTTGAGAGGGGCTGGGACTCAGAGCGAGGAGCAAACCCAGATCCCGTCTACGACCTTCCCGGGCTAGTAGTGGGGGATAAAGAGCAGGGGTAAAGGGTGGCATCTTAGCTCCCTGCGAAGAAAAGCGCAGGAAACACCAGACAAAAATCGGCCATCTTGCCACACTTAGTAAAACATTTTGATGAATGTGGTCTGAGTGGATTTTTTTGGTGACGATCCCAAAGACTGCAAGGTTGTTTTAAGATGAATATTTCACGACTGTACCCTATTAGATATTTAAAAACTTTTAATGCCTTTGGCTTCTATTGGGTAAAGTAAGTGTTAACTCTAAAACATTTCTTGATACTTTAGACTGGATATGCTCTGTCCTAGAGTCCACTGAGAGAAGGGGCTCTATCGGCTTACTTTGTGCCACTTAGGCTACATCTACACTGAACGCTTCTTTCAGTGGCATGTTGAGTATGCACTCAGGGTAGCTCCACTAGTACTGGTTTAAAGTAGCAGGGTAGATGGTGAGGCATGACTTAAGCAAGTAGAGTTGAGAGATGCTACAAGGGTGTGGGTATGTAACTGAGTCAATACCCCACACAGCTCTCTGCTTTCCCAAGCTGCGACTTCCATCTACACTGCTATTTTTAGCTGTGCAATGTCCTGGGACTGGAGCCCTTCCCTGCCCGCCATGAGGGTGGAGGGGAGGAGTTTAGCTGTACGAGTGGAGAAGATCAGGTGGTAGTCTGTAAGAAGTCTCCTGAAACTCTCAGAAGAGGAGTGAGTGGCCATTTGCTGTGGTTTTCCTTTTGAGTGTATGCATACATTCCATTGCAGGTGTGTGTGTGCCCAATGCACTTGAGTTGAAGACTTTTGTGGTAATACCACTAGGTGGCATATGTACCCCAGCTCTCCTTGTCTGCCATCTCCTCTCAGTGAAAGTTGGAGTTCTCTGTGGCTGTTTGCTTTGGTTAGCCAGCGTATTCTGAAAATCTTTGCATGTATAGAACAAAAATGCAGAGGGACTTCTGTCTAGAAGTTCACCTGATGAAAGAGGAATGTGTCCTTCATTGAAACCAGATCCCAAACATGAGGTGACGAATTCTAAATCCATGAGGAATGTTCCTCCAGCCACCAGCAACTCAAAGCACAAGTCAGGTGAAAAACAATGCTTTTCATCTTCACCACTGGCCGCCTTGAAAGCTTTCTGATGCTGACAAGTGCTCAAAATTTCAGTCTTCACAGAAGAAGCCTTCCAGTAAGTCCTCTAATACTGGTTTGAGGTATCATAAACATAAGTACTCACCAGCTCTGTCAGAGAATGCACCATGGACTCTGGCTCCTTCAGGCCCATCAAGTCTGGTGCCTTTAGTTAGTCAGTCTGTAAACCTGAAGTCCAACCCAGTGACGACGGTGCTTTCCTGTCCACAACCACTGGATCACATGGCCTCATGCACATATGTGACTCAGCATACCAGGCTTCACCTTCACCATTAACAGGCTTGGTTCCATTTTGTTTTTTCATTTGACCAGGCATCCTTTGGTCATTTGTGTACCTGAACGAGAATTTCAGTCTCTGAACTGGTGGCTGGACACTAGTAATATGTGCAAAGGGGTCCCATTTCTATCTCCAGAACCAACTAGAACTCTGGTTACAGATGTATCTACCAAAGGCTGGGGTTCTGCCTCAGGTGACTTTATGCACAGGCTCTGGTCACCCAGGAGGTCTCTCTGCATATAGACATGTGATGTTCTATGCTATCTGTTGGGCTTGTGAAACATTCATGTCCTTCATCAGGAACTATTTGGTGCAAGTCCTTACAGACAACACCACTGCCATGTTTTATCTCCGCAGCTGTGCGGGAGGGTGTGGATATGTGCAAGAATGACTCCTCTATATCAGGAGGCTGTCCACTTTAGGAACCTCTGCATAAGAACCAAAGTTTCCTTGAGATAGTTCCATCTTCTGGGAGTGAGGAGTGCCACTGCAGATTCCCTTGGCTGGGATTTTGTGGACCACCACAAGCAGTCAATCAGAAAGGACATCCTCCTCCAGATCTTCCGTCAGCGAGGATACCTGAATTTGTTGTTCAAGTTGGTAGTGAACAAGTCTATTTTCAAGAACTTTTGCTCCAGCCTGAGTTGCAGTCTGTGTTCCTTAACCAATGTCTTTCTTCTCACATTGACCAATCATCTGCTATATGCATTTCCTCCAGTCCCTCTCATCCTAAGGGTACTCAGGAAGCTGAAAACAGACAAAGCAACATTAATTTTAGTGGCACCGGTCTGGCCAAGATAGTACTGGTTCACAGGCCTACACTAGCTTTCAATCAGGCCAGCTAACTTCACTTGGAGTCAGAGATCTGCTATCTCAGAACCAGGGCTGGTCTCCACACTGCAACCTCCAATCTCTCCATCTCACTGCATGGATAAGCTCTGGTTAAATGCTTGTGAAAAACTGCTCTAGAGATGTCCAAGATGTCTCTGTGAGCAAGAGGAAGGATTCTGCGAGAGCCATATCCACTATTAAATGGAAGTGTGTGTCCATCTGGACAATCTCAGCATTTATCACTCCCTGTGACAGGACACTAGTCATTTTCTGGGTTACTTATTGCATTTGAAGGCATCTGGCCTTTCGGCTCTGAGAGTTCACCTGGCTTCCATATCTGCAGTCCATCCGCCATTTAGAGGGGTTTTCTGTTCTCTCTCACCCTCTGGTATCTAGATTTCTGAAAAAAACAGTCCATGTCTATTGTCCAGTATCTGATCAGCTACCATCATGGGATCTTAATCTAGTCTTTAAAGGCAAATGGAGGGCCCTCTTTGAACCCCTAGTGACATCACCATTGTATCTCTGGAGGCAATAACTTCTGCAAGAAGAGTGTATCAGCTACGAGTTCTGCTAACTGACAGTTCTTAAATTTTCCCCCCTATGAATGAGGACAAGGTTCTTTTCAGATGACACCCCAAGTTAATTGAAAATGGGGTGTCATCTTTTCATCAGAACCAATCTATTCATCATCCAGTGTTTTTCCCCAAAACCTCATGCTTCCAAATGAAGAAAAGACTTCACACCTTGGATGTTCACAGAACTTTGCTGTTGCATCTTGATCGCATGGTGGTTTAGTGTGTATCCCAGGCTCTTTATAGCCCATGCAGAGAGAGTCGAAGGACCAATTATAGAATCATAGAATATCAGGATTGGAAGGGACCTCAGGAGGTGATCTAGTCCAACCCTTGCTCAAAGCAGGACCAGTCCGCAACTAAATCATCCCAGCCAGGGCTTTGTCAAGCCTGACCTTAAAAACCTCAAAGGAAGAAGATTCCACCACCTCCCTAGGTAATGCATTCCAGTGCTTCACCACCCTCCTAGTGGAAAAAGTTTCTCCTAATATCCAACCTAAACCTCTCCCACTGCAACTTGAGACCATTACTACTTCTTCTGTTATCTGGTACCACTGAGAACAGTTTAGATCCATCCTCTTTGGAACCCCCTTTCAGGAAGTTGAAAGCAGCTATCAAACCCCCCGCCCCCCATTCTTCTCTTCCGCAGACTAAACAATCCCAGTTCCCACAGCCTCTCCTCATAAGTCATGTGCTCCAGCCCCCTAATCATTTTTGTTGCTCTCCGCTGGATGCTTTCCAATTTTTTCACATCCTTCTTGTAGTGTGGAGCCCAAAACTAGACACAGTACTCCAGATGAGGCCTCACCAATGTCGAATAGAGGGGAACGATTACGTCCCTCGATCTGCGGGCAATTCCCCTATGTATACAGCCCAAAATGCTGTTCGCCTTCTTGGCAATAAGGGCACACTGTTGACTCTTATCCAGTTTCTCGTCCACTGTAACCCCAGGTCCTTTTCTGCAGAACTGCTGCCTAGCTGCGCAGTGCATGGGATTCTTCTGTCCTAAGTGCAGGACTCTGCACTTGTCCTTGCTGAACCTCCTCAGGTTTCTTTTGGCCCAATCCTCTAATTTGTCTAGGTCCCTCTGTATCCTATCCCTATCCTCCAGCATATCTACCACTCCTCCCAGTTTAGTGTCATCTGCAAACTTGCTGAGGGTGCAGTCCACGCCATCTTCCAGATCACTAATGAATATATTGAACAAAATATCGGCCCCAGGACCGACCCTTGGGGCACTCCGCTTGATACCGGCTGCCAACTAGACATGGAGCCATTGATCACTACCCGTTGAGTCCGACGATCCAGCCAGCTTTCTATCCACCTTATAGTCCATTCATCCAGCCCATACTACTTCAACTTACTGGCAAGAATACTTTGGGAGACCATGTCAAAAGCTTTGCTAAAGTCAAGGAATAACATGTCCACTGCTTTCCCCTCATCCACAGAACCAGTTATCTCATCATAGAAGGCAATTAGATTAGTCAGGCACGACTAGCCCTTGGTGAATCCATGCTGACTGTTCCTGATCATTTTCCTCTCCTCTAAGTGCTTCAGAATTGATTCCTTGAGGACCTGCTCCATGATTTTTCCAGGGACTGAGGCGAGGCTGACTGGCCTGTAGTTCCCCAGATCTTCCTCCTCCCCTTTCGTAAAGATGGGCACTATCGCTACTCAGTATTAGCTCAGCATATCTCACTGGATCTCTGACAGTATCAAATTTTATTATAATCTTGCAAAAATCTCTCCACCACCAAAAAAACCCAACTCTCACCCCCAGAGCTCAGTCCCACTTCCTCTGTGTTGAGAAATGTTCTGATAACAGATATCTGTAAAGCAGCAATATGGTCATTTGTACATAACCATAGGCTTCTCGAACAGCCGAGCTTCGGCAAGTCAGCATTGCAGTCTCGGTTCAGATAATTAAAAATCCTACGATCTGTAATGGAACTGTTACAGAGTCACCAGCCGCAGAATGTATATGTGCACAATCACTTGAAGGAGAGAAATGGGTTACTTACTTACAGTAACTGTTCTCAGATATGTTGTGTACTCATACATTCCACAACCCTCCCACCTGCCCCAGTACTTTTGGATAATAACTTCACTGGAGGAAGATGAAACTGAAGTGGGGGACGTGCCCATTTAATGGCTTAAACTCAGTGTATGAGAAGAGTAAGGGTGCACACAGTCACCTAATGATACTGCTGGCAAGAATCTGACTTAAGTGCTTTGGGGGCACGCAACTGCAGTGAAATTATACATGTGCACAGCACACCATTAAGAACAACAGTTACTGTAGGTGTTTTTTCTCCCCTCATTTTTTTTATCATGCAGCTGGTAAGAGACCGGCTCCCACCCAAAACCACAGCTGTGATGGTTACACTTGCATACAGACCGTTAAGGAAGAGAAGTATTCGGCATTTTATAGTGCAAAGATTTAATAAACAAAACTGCTCCAGAGCATGAATTACAACATGGCTTGTGCAAAAGTGAACTCTTTATGGTTCTAGGACTCAGAATTCCCAGTCTATCCTAATTATAGCAGGTAACATTGGGCCTAGTTCTGCTCTCGTTGAAACTAGTGGAAGCTGTAAATACACAAGGTCCACAGGACCAAGCTACTAATGCATCCATAGTGACAGGTTTCTGCCCCTTTTCCTAAAGCTGGCCTTAAATAGGAACTAGAAAGCATTGCTATTGTAGTTCAGTGGTTTTTAATTTTTTTTCTTTTCCTTGTTTAGAATGCCATCTTAGGACACAGAAAATACAATTGAGGGGGAAGGCTTTATTGTTAGGCTGCTGTTCAGTTATGTAAGGAGTGTGCCTTATTACCAGAAGCCATAAATGCGAACACTGCTTCACAAACCCATGAAGCACATGGTTGCAGCCTCTACAGCTGGAATATAATGCAGACAAAACACAAATGAAATATGTTGAGGAATGAAAATGACATCAGACAGTGCTGGGGAGAAGATCAATCTTGGAAAGCTAAAATAAACAGGTGGATTTTAATGAGGAATTTGAAGGAAATTGGTGGGACCATGGAGGAAGATTTAAGGTCATCTTGAAGTATGGCATGAAAACAAGGGGGAGGCAAAAGGAGTGCATGATGAGCAGCTGAGGCACAAATATTTTCACTAGCAGAATGGAGGGTGGCTCTTTTAAAAAAGCACAGAAGTACTGACCCACAACCCCCCTAGAACCTGCAAAGTTTAAGTATAGAGCTGGTTGGAAATTGGAGAGTGTGTGAACCTGATGGTTATTGTACTAACCTGGGATGTGTGAGACCCAGGTTCAAGTCTGGCAGGGTAGGAACTACAGCCTGCATCTCCCACATCCTAAGTGAGTGCCCTAAACTCTGGTCTATTGGCAGTCCTGGGGCTGGAGGTCTCTACTTTGCACACAAAAATTCCAAGGTCTCAGTGTTTTCTCAGTGCAGAATAGGAAGCTTCTTGCAACGAAACATTTTCTCAGGATGGGAAAACCATTTTCAGCACAGCTCTACTTGATTGTCCTTTTCCTGCCTGCTTAATTTGAACCAGGCACTGTAACTGTGGATTGGGGGGGGGGGGAGGAGGGGAGTGAGGCATTTGTGATGGATAAAGCTGAGTGAATAATGTTGTTGTTTTTTAAAATATAGTGAAACAAACAAAACCCCAATAGCCTTGGTTTATTTTGAACTGAAAGTGATTTCTTTGGTTTTTCTCATTTGAAATAAAAAACCAAACACGTTCCAAAAATGTGTAAACAAACCAATTTGACATCGCCTTCCCTGACCCCAAAACACTTTTTTTCAGATGAAACTATTGACTGTATTAGGCCCAAATTAACATACAGTTTTGGTGCACCAAAAAATATATTTTCCAGCAAATTTACTAATTGACCCAAAAAAACAAACCCCCAAAACCACTAGCTCTAATGGTAGATCCACAAGCCTGCTCCAGTCTATGCCTCCTTACATGCCTCCTTGGAATGGATGTTTGATGCTATCCAAGCCCATCTAATTCTAATGGGCAGCTGAACTCTGAATGAGCTGAACTCTGCTCTGGTTGTACAGGACAACAGGGTCTTGGGGAAGGATGCTGGTGTATGCACTACTAGTGCTCGGTATGGGCCCCATGTCTTGATTTGAGGGCAGGAACGTCATTCCTTCCCATCTTAAAAAGAGATCTCATGGCTCAAAAATGGAGTTGAGCAAGGGTTAGTCATGGGCCCATTGGGCAAGAAATGCATCCCTCAGAAGTGACTGGGTACATGACAGGTTTGCCAGAGCCAGTGGAGCATTTCCCCCAAAGCAAGATCCTTTTAACTTTACAACAGTCAGTTGATGTCCTACACAAGATGGCCACTTTGGGCTTTAAATTCTACCATGTAAAACAAAATTTTCAAAAAGTGCAGTCAGAATTAGGGCCCTGACCTGGCTGAACTTCTGGGTTAAGATGGGATGGGAGATTTTTCCTTTTGTTGCTGCTTCACCCAGAATTACTGCTGGAGGAAGTAGCCAGCCCTTCTTACCTTGCCTTCCTTGCCAAGATTTGCTTCTGCCCACTCCCAGGCCTTCTAGCTGCTGAAGAACAGCTTTGCATTGTTTCCACTAGCCATTGATCCTGGATGGCCTCTCTAGGCAGACTTTTTGGAGGTCTAAACATGCTTCTCTTTTTCCCCAAAAGGGCATCAAAGCACTAGGGCATCAGACGTCTGATAGGCCTTGTCTCAGGGGAAGTTGAGGTAGCCTCCTAAACATCCGTGAGAATCGGGCCTCCTGCAAGAGATGCTTCCCTCAGCCGCCTCCTCATTAGACTAGAATGGACCCTTTCAAAAAATTGTGTGGGGGGGTGTTTCTGAAAAATCTTCAGACACATCTGTTTTCTCACCCCCCGCCACCCCATTTCCTTTCAATTAACTCTGCAGAGAGGTGGTAGGTTTCTTTGGGCTGTGACAACCTCTTTTAGTATTGTGGTGACTGAGATATGATAAGGAATTAGTTTACTTGAGATTTCTCCTCCCTCTTTCCTGGCTTCTATTTATGAGTGTACAGCAAGGCTTTTTTAAAAAACAAAACAAAACAAAACACACCCCAAACACATCTTTTTTTACAGTGACTTGCCTCCTGAATACTTTAGTCTAGGGTATGTTACTATTTGGGTCTTGTGTTCTGTCTCCTATACAAGGCCCTTTAGCAGAACCCGGGAAGCAGTGCAGTGCTATTATGCTGAACAACAAAATAAAACAAAATTTCACAAAGGGTGGTTATCTGTCTGAATAAATTTTAAAACACTCAGCCCTCGAGTTGCTGTGAAATTTGTGGTCTTCTCAAAACAGTTGCTCAATGAGGGAAGTGGAGTCTTCCGTATTGTGTAAGTGAGGAAGTTAGTCTTATTCCAGAGATTTTTGAAAGGTATATCCTACTGCAAATTGTAGTTGATAAGCAATAAATAGTGTATGTGTATGGAGAAACAGATTTGTTTACTCTTATATACATGTATTTGTAATGCAGACTTTGCCTAAATCGCATATACAAAAAAGCTCATGTAGAACCTGCATAGGATGGTGTGCAGTCATGGCGACTGTGCACAACAGTGATGAATAATGCATGAAATGGTGTTTTCTTGCGTACAGTTGTAAACGGGCATGTAGATTATGTACAATTACTTTACTCAGTTTTAGATTTAGGGTGGGATATTCAGAACTGCTCAGTGTTGGTCTAATTCTGTTGCACTCAGTGGTAAAATGATCATT
The DNA here is from genome assembly GCF_965140285.1 of Lepidochelys kempii. NCBI lineage: Eukaryota > Metazoa > Chordata > Testudines > Cheloniidae > Lepidochelys > Lepidochelys kempii. The sequence continues at coordinate 30,876,243 of NC_136387.1, forward strand.
TGTGTACTATCAGAGCAGAGTTACATCAGCACTAAGCGCTTACAAAAATCCCTCTCTTGAACCTTTGTTTTAAAGATGGCAACTAAAATTGAGCACTAGAATATTGCTGCTTCTAATTTTTTTTTATTTAGTAGCTTAGTTACAAGAGTAGGAGTGTTGCTGTTGACAACAGGAGCGCTTTGTATGGAGATCTGCAAACCTTTCCATAGTGGAGCATGTGAACTAGCAGCTAATAGGGCCAGCGCATGACGTCTTCTGTGCTAGAAGCCAATAGCGCCCCTTTGTGACCCCTACTTTTATGTTCACAGGGTTGTAGGTTAATACGTCTTAATGCAATTCAAAACAAGAAATGAAGTATTTGTGGGGAATTTTTCATAGTGAGACCAATTTCTACTACATCTTAAGAAAAGAGGGCCAGGGAAATCATTTTGGCTTCATATCCTGGCTATTCACAGCTCTGTGAAATAGTTAAGACAGACAATTAGTAACCAGCTGTGGCCTGCTGTCTGATGTGCATCATAACCATACAGAATCCCATGCATATTAGAGGGGCTCCATATGAGGGTATGGGCCTGTTTGTGCCAATGAGATAGCAGCAGAATTGGGGCATATTTGGACAAAGCCGCTTTCAAAGCTCAGAGGGCCCAGTTTATCTCTGCCAGATATACCATGACTTGTAATATGCTTTTCGTTGAGGGTGGTGGCATAGATCTCTTTTTGTTGTATACATTTCAAATTGTATTACAGCATAACATTTAAGTTTCAAATGACTTGCAAAGTCCCATCCCAACTTTATTTTGGTAGAAATGGGGCACGCCCTTTTTTATTACAAGTGCAAGATGAAATTCTGCTTTATTTATTTTGATGAAAAGAGAATGAGTCTCATGTTGACGAATTGAGTAAAACCTCCATGATAGTCCTGCATTTCTCAAAGTCCTCACTCTAGCTCTGTGTATTTGATGCTTCCTGTCAAATATCAGGCCTCGGAAGACTCTTTTTTTTAAGCAATGAGTGCACAGAAGACTTGCGTTTTGTACTTTGTTGGGAGTGATTGAATGTTTGAGAGCTGTGTGATTAATAGTCGGTTTAGAATGTGAAGATGTTACTATGCCTTGTATTGCCTCAGTGCCTGTTTCTATTGATTTCTGCTATATTGCTCTTGTAGTATGTTTGGCCATCCTGTTTTGCTTACTTCATTCAGCTGCATATCGGAAGTCTTCACGGTTAGTTCTTCTTACAATAGCTACACAATTTTGATGTTTAGCAGTGGGTGGGGCATACTTGTCAGTATCCAGTAACCAGAAATTCATAGGTCACATCTTCATCTGAGTAATGACAGAGGTGAAGTAAATCAAATCTTGGGAATTGTGGTGACCTAGATTACCTGGTTCACTGGGAACATACTAGACTAGACCCAAAAGTCTGAAGACTTAATGGGTTGCTTTAAAAATAATTTGTTAGATGAGAGCAGAACGTCTCTCTGTACATAATACAAGCTGCTTTGAGTAAATGCAGATTAAAATAGTTATAAATAGCATTGCTATATGCATCAATACATGTAAAAGTTTAATAGATCAGAAATGAGTGAAGAAGGGATTTACAAGAAGGAAGATAGCAGAGAAGAACAGAACAGAAACTACCAATCAAGAGAAACGATGCCAGTAGGAAGTAAGCTTAAGGTCAAGTAGGGAGAAGGCATTAAAACCATAGTATGAGGGGAAAAATCTGACTAGTGTTACAGACCAAATAAATCCAGCTAGAGAAGCAGACTTGGAATGGAGGTAGAAGTAAATGCATGTTGTTTTGACTTCTTTTGGTTTAATTTTACTGGCTTGCATTAGATATGTTTAGCACTTCATAGCTTTGTGTTGAGCTCAGAGTTGTGGTTTTTCTATTATATATGCCTACATGTAAAGCCACTCTTGAAAAAAGAACAGCTTTTATTTTTCTTGCTCAAAAGAAACTAAAACTCACTACAACTTTTTGTGTGTCTCTTTTGCAGATATTTTTCTTGGGTCATAATTTTCAGTGCTTACATGAAGGGATCATGGGTGGAAATGGTATCATTAATGAAAGATTAAGATCCACAAAGGGATCAGATTTGCAAGTTTTACGTTTAATTCCTACATACGGCGTAAATGGGCCTTGATATGCTACACTAGGATATTTACACTCCTAGAAAGGAATAAATGGGTTGGGAGTACAGGATGTGTCCTATCCTGTAAACACAGGGTGAACAAATATTGATTCAAATTCATACAAGGGGAGTTACTCTAATAGGTGCTTTCTGCCCCGCACTTTTGGTTTTGTCTAAAGAAATGGAGAGACTTACATTTTTAGTTGTACTATATTTAATCTTTGAACATGCTTTGCTGTTACTTTCCAGTATTTATTATCATTGCATGTAAAATAATAAACACATCATATGAATTTATTTTTGTGCAATTTATGCAAGTATTCTATTGTACTGAGTTCTGTTCTCTTCTCGATTTTTCAGATTGGTACAAGGGATACCTAGTAAGACACAAAGGGTTCGAGGTAAGGTTGTACTTTACATGCTTTGTAAGATTTTATGCTAAAAAGAAACAATTTTGCTTCTTGGTGTTAGTTTATTTCAGAGCTCTCAAAGAATCAAATCCTGATCAGTTAGCTCAACCATCTCATTCTGTTTTAGTTCAGTGGGACTCTACAAGGTTGGTAAGGTGAAAAGGATTTGACCTGAAACTTCTTCTTAAATATGAAGAGAAGAGAGGATTGTGCAAAACAGATCAAAGAGAAAAGAACTGCTGTGCTTCCAGGTCAAAAGCGCTGATGAAAATATGACCTGAAATACTTGATGAAAGTAAATTTATTGCAAAATTATAAAATATTGTAAGTGCTTTATCATTTGTTCCAAACATTCCAAAACCCAGATTCAATATAAACTCCTATCAAGCTTCAAGTTATTGGTTAGGTATGACAGTGCAAGCCTTAAACTGTGATTGTTTTGGTGGCTTGCACATGTTTCTCATTGTGGATGCTTCAGAGTTAATCTGAGCTCCTCTGGGAGGTACTGTATTATAAACAGTTGGCTTGTAGTTACTGTGTTAACTTCAACTTTCATTGTGTTGTGAATTCAAACATATCCTTGCAGGAAGTCATAACTGAAACGTGTTAACTTGTCATTTGACCTACTCAAGAACCTGAGTTCAGTAAAAGATACCTAGAGGTTTACTTGATTGTATTGAATTTGTCAAAGAGATGGACAAGTTTATTTGGGGGTTTGAGTGGAGGATAACACAGATTTTTTTTTAATAAGTCCTCTATTCAGATAAAACACCGTGCAGACTACTAGGGAGCAGTAGTCAATATTGCAAGAGAGATACAATATTTGTAAATGTGATCAGCACTGCCTGCAGATGTAAAAAAGATTTAGAACAGAGCTATCACAGAAAATGAATATATCCAAGAAGGACATTCCTAGTGTCAGTAAAGAGATGTTTGGGTCATTTAATATAAATGCCTAACCAAAATCCATGGAGGACCTTCTTAACAGGGTCTAATTCTTGTCCTATTTTCATTGCTCTGAATAGCCTGATCATCATGTTCTTAACAAGTTTCAAAACTACAGTCCCTAGGAGGGGCATGTTTCAGACACTGAAAACTAATTATGCTGTTAATACTTTCTGTGGATCCAAGTGCACACTAAAATGGCAAAAGCTATTATAAAGGAAATGCATAATCTTGTTAGTCTGGGGAAAGGGGATAAAAATCCTGTATAGCCACTTGCAGGAGGATGCTTGAGGATCAGGGGATACTTTTAAAAAGTATGGAAGACACCTTAGCCCACCTCCCCTGAACAGATTGATCCATGGATATAAGATTCAGCATTGAGCCTGCAGTTTCAGTCAATAGGCCATCTTGACTGGGTGTTACTATGAAGTAAGTGTTTAGTTTATCATCTGTTACTCTCCTTCATCTACTAGTTAATTTTTTTAGTATTTGTCTTTGCTTCCCAATGCACCCACTTTTGGTCTAAATCTCACTTCATGTATCCTGAGTATGCAGCTGGTTTAGCACACTTCCTTGTGACTTCTGGTCAAGGTAGTCTGTGGGCAATAATTTTAGCTATTCTCAGGCAGGGGGATCCATCACCTACAATGAAATCAAACTCGAGCAGCATATATCTCTACCCTTGTTTCTTCAAATTTGCTGAGAACATTTTGCCCTGTGTGCAGATTAGTATATGTGAATGACTTAAACGTGTCTGCTGCTTGGCTCCACCAGAACTGGAACAGATTTGCATCTTTACCATCTATTTACTTACGGCTCTGTGATCCATTTACATGGACATAATTACAACTTTAATGTTCTTAGATTAAGCATCTTTTAAATTGTTTTACAAATACCTAAAGAAAGAATCTTAAGCTGAGAAATGAATTACTCAGTTGGCGGGTGAGATCCAAGTTAAAGGTATTATATAAAACTTACCAGAGTCCTATAGGTTTGATTTTCTTTTATTAAAGTTCTTGTGGTGTCATGTTTTAAGCAAGTGAGTATCATAGACTCTAAGGTCAGCAGGGACCATTGTGATCATCTCGTCTGACCTCCTGCACATCGCAGGCCACAGAACCTCTTCCACTCACTCCTGTAATAGACCCCCTACCCTCTGGCTGAGTCACTGAAGTCCTGTGTCAGTTATGGTATCAGTGCAAATGCTGTTTTCTTTATAAATATGTAGGATCTATTTATTCACATTCCTCGTGGTACTAAGCACTAAAAATAATGATGCTAATAGATGTGTAGGGCACCTGACTCCCCTGGTTCCATAACTAGCTGTTGCAGGTACCATGGCAGGCCCTCCAATGCTCAGGTATTGTATCAAGAGCAAGAGGTGATGCCTGCTGGGGCAATAGCAGCACCTCAGCAGAATCTTCATGAAGAGAATAGGCTGCTATCTGCATCTGTGTTGTCTGGATCAAGGTGAGGAAGCAGAGTTACTCTTCTTTCTCCCCATCCCCACACCCCCCTGACGTTTGAGCTGCTCCCTTTTTGAAGCTTCTCCTGCCCCAGGAGTTGCTGTTGCCATTAGTCCTTCACTCTGATAATGATTTAACAGATTAAAGTGAACCTGAAAATCCTGCTTTTAAAACATAGACCAGAACTAGCCACTTACTCATCCTTACCCTTTTTGAAATTCGGGTCAGTGAAAATTTTCATCCAGCTGCACTTGAACTATTTGCCTAAAATATTCTGAATTCAGCAAGGAATGTTTCTTAAACAGTTTGCGAGGTTTGTTTGCTCTCTCCATTCTTTGTACCCAAACAGACTCTCTTGTGTTGAGCATTAAACCCCAAAGGAATTGTATGTGGCTGTCTTTTTCTTCCAAATGTTGTATAACTAATTCACCAAAATGTGCATATTAAAATGAATATTCATTAAGTTGGGGGGATATTGAACAGTATATTACACACTGCCACAGACTTGCTATCTGACGTGGGGGCAGTTTGTCATAAGATATGTGTAGAGGTGCCTAACTGAGCTTGCATGAGCAAACTTAATGCTAGCACTTCCTTATATTTGAAACTGAGACCTCAACTTTCTTTAATGTAGATTTTTGTATGTAACCTGCTTTGTAAATTCAGAAACCTGCACAGTTAAGTGCGCTGGAGACTCCTCTATGTAGTATCATGAGAGCTTCCCAATGAAACAAAAGGACCAAGCAACACTGATGAATGTATTCATCCTCCACCACCTTCAAAAAAGAGGTTAACTATCAGGACATATCCTGCAGAAAAGGCACCAGATGAGGTTCCATTACTTGATGTGTGTAGTACGAAAATCAGGCAGGTAACAACTTCAATTTCCAGCTTGAGCCAATCACTGGGCAAGAGAGCTGTGATCTAGGAAGCCAGCACATCGTCTGTGACTGACACCTCAAATATAGCCAAATATGTTCCAGAGGTTTAAAACATTTTTAGTACATCTCCAAGATGAAATCTAGAGCGAGAGCCATTTGAAATTAAAGGGTGTTCCCAGGAAAGTCTGAAAGGCTTAACCTCTGGAATATATTAGGCTACATTTGATGTCAGTCACAGATGTTGTGCTGGTTGTAATCCCTTTAAAGTCCAAAGAAATCCTAGCTCTGTTACCATATCTGGGCATATCAGCAGCTTTGCTTCCTCGAAAGACCAAACTGAGAGAGTCAAAGGTTCCTTGAGGATATGTATCACATGAACTAACCTTGCCTGCTCAGCAGTTGTCTGCAGAGGTCAATTAGCGATAAGAAAATCAAATCTGTTGTTTGAGGAAAAATCCCTTGCTACAGCATGTGCCTGGCATCTTGCTAGGCATTGCTGATATCTCGGTTGTTTGTGGGCACATCTGGTTGTGGGTGTAGAAGACATATGGTCAGATTAAATGGCTTCCTTTATCCACAAAGTGTAAGGAAGGGAAGCTCTTTCGGTTTCGTTCAAGAAACCCTTCACACCCCTCACAGCCTTAGCCCCACGCTGTGAGCTCGACATTTTGTAGGGTGGTAGGGATGGGCTACTTGTCACAAAAGCCATTTATTGGGCAGAGGTGATTGGGTCCACTAGGTCATTGTCTTCCCTTCAGACTGTTGCTCCTTCACTTAAATGGAAGTGCCAATTATATACTCTACCAGTTCTTTCGGCTGTTTCCCTCAGCCCACTAACATTATTGATCTTGTCCAGATTATGTTTATAGATGAATTTTAAATACTGAAGGGATCATTGTGGTGGTCTAGTTTGACTGCTTGTATAACGTGAGCTACAGGATTTGACTGAACTAGAGCATATTTTATAGAATAAATCCAATCCTGATGTTCATAGGAATGGAGAACCCTCTCCTATTTATCAACATCCTTCCAGAATTGTGGACTCTAGATCTGAACATGTGATTCCAGTAGCAGTTGCACCAGTGCCAAATACAGAGATAATATAGCCTTCCTACTCAAGATGTCTGTGTTCATACATCCAAGGATCACATTAGCTCTTCTTTGGCCACAGCATTGCTCCGGGAGCTTGTGTTGAGCTGATTATCCACCATGACAGCCAAGACTTTTTCAAAATCCAGTGTGTCCCAGGATAAAGAGTCTTGTGAGGATGGCCTATTTTCTTTGTTCCTAGGGTATGACTTTTTACATCTGTTGGTCTTAAAATGCATGTTGCTGGACCCTTGCTTACCAAGCAATTCAGATTACTCTGTGTCAGTGACTGGTCATTATTTACCACTCTGCCAATCTTTGTCACCTGCAACCTTTATCGATAATTTGCTTTTTCTTCCAGATCACTGATGAAAAGGTTAAATAGTATAGGACCAAAAGCAACTCCTTCAGGATCCCTCCCCAAAACACACCAGCTTGATAATGATTCCACTTTTAAGAAAGGCTATGCTGGTCTCAAAATGTATCATTCTAGTTGAATCAAAATTTTGTACAGTACCAAGTCAATTGACTTCCGTAAATCTAAGTGTTCACTTCAGCACTATTACCTTATCAACCAAACTTGTAATCTCTTAAAAATATCTGGTTGTAACCAAACAATATTTATCAAAGTTCACAGTTCACATAAATAATTACTTGTTTACTTCCCGAAAGCCTTGTGAGCCTCTTGAGCAGGAGGGGTGACTACAGATACTTACTTAGTGTCTTGCAGTAGGAAGTCTTTGTGGCACAGTACGAATTGCACACAACTGCCTTAAGGAGAAGCAGAATTGATGTGTAAAGGGAAAATGTCCATTTATACTACATCACCATAGTTGGAGGACGTCAAGACACATTTATGGTCTGATTTCTATTGTTAATAAAAAAGGGAAATCACTATGTTAATAGCATGGTTTAGTGTTTTGGAATAACTTGAATTTATTGTTTTAAGAAACATTGGAGTAGAATGACAAATGTGTGTTGTGTTTTGGTTTTGTTTCCAATAGGGAATATTTCCTAAGTCTTTTATCCGCATCAAAGAAGTTACTGTTGAAAAGAAAAGGTATTTCATTGTCATTGTTGCGTATGGTTAACTGATGTTAATGAATTTTATACTGCATCTATCTAAAATGAAAGTAGATATCTACTTGTAACATGACTCTTCAGTTTATACTGGGCTTTTATTAGTTGGGAAGTGGGAATGGAATAACTGAATTGTGAACACACTTGCAATCCCATTAAAAAGGAATAAAAATGTCTGGTTTGTTTTAACTATACAAGCTAAGGAGACCGAGAACGTAGGTATTAATAGTCACTTTGTCTTCCTAATGGAAGGATCATCACTGTCTAAGAAATAAGTTCTAGGACATTAAGTGACAAATACTTCACAGTTGGTTTGTTAGGTTTTAGCCATGTTAATTTGTCACTTTTCCCCTTCTGCTTAGAAATACAGAGAACATCGTACCTGCTGAAATTCCATTGGTGCAAGAAGTTACCACTACACTATGGGAATGGGGCAGCATTTGGAAACAACTCTATGTGGTGAGGGGAAGTTTTTGCCTGACTAAAATTAGATGGCAGATTGGCAAGAAAAATGCTTGGGATCCAGGGATGCTACATTTGCATGTTAAATAGGTTTATTTATATGTATCAAGCTGTCATTGTAATTCCCTTTGTTTTATTTCTGGAGTACAAGGCGGGATTTGAGAGAAGATTTAATTAAGAAGTGATTTCTTCATCTGAGTATTTGGATCAATACAGTGTTCTCCAGTAGTATTAAAATAAAAGATATGGCTTATAATTGTTGTTTAGAAGTAGTCAAACTTCATACTATTAGCTAATTAGTCTCCTGTGTCTGGCTCATTTTGCATAACATATTTGGCCTATGCAGTATTTGGCCTGCGCTTCAAGGAGGAGGAAGCAAGGAGAACTGATCAGGAAACTTGCAATAGACTTTTTTTGTCTGAAAATGGTAAATTCTCAAAACTGACACTTGTTTGTTTGTTGGGAAGGTTTCTCTGAGCCAGGTTAGAGCTTTTTGCAGACATGGGGGGGGATCAGATGGGTAAAGACCAGGATAGGCAATTTGTTACGACACTCACTTTCGATGTGTGAGACCTTGATTCAAGACCCTCTTCCGAATATCATCCAGATATTGGTCTGACCAGTGCAGGATACAGATGTAATATCACCTTCCTTATTCCAGTTCTCTAGCTGGGGCTTTCTTCTCCTGCACAATGAGTACCCTTTAAATAACACTGTAAAATGCACAAAACAAAACTCCTCCTAACGGCCACCAAATCACACAATTACCATCCCTGGGCTTTGAACCCTTAGCAATGTAGAGGTTAAACTATTTTGAATTGAATGCCTAGTACACAAAATGAAGGACAATGTAGGAAGCTGAAATGAAACCAAGCCCTCAACGGTGAACATTTTGTGTTTCAGACAAACAAAAAAGAGCGGTTCCAGCAGATGCAATCTATGATGTATGACCTAATGGAGTGGAGGTCACAGCTTCTATCGGGAACACTGCCTAAAGATGAACTGAAAGAACTCAAACAGAAAGTCACGTCCAAAATTGACTATGGCAACAAGTAAGTGTTTTCCTTGCGCTAAACTAGTACTGGGAACAACTACTTTATTTGCAGACATGTCACTGCTATAGAGTTGGGGGCAAATTTTCCCTGCTTCTATGTCCCTACCTGGTGAATATTGGGTGCCTACCCATCCTTTTTATCAGACCACTCCCCAACGATCCCTGCTGCAGCAGCAGACTCCATGGTCCCTTGCAGTCATGGTCATTCTTTCTTGAACAGGGCCATCCAGAATTTTCAGCTGCTCCCCTGTTTGGAATCAAACTTTTCAGGATGCATGATCTCTGTTGCTTACGCAGACAAATAGGCATATTGGAAGGATCAGTTCTAGGTTGGGCAGTTGTCACTCATATTCATATCCACTTCATATATTCAATCTGAACATCTTCACACATGCCTCACAAACAAAGGCAAGCTCCAGTCCCATACAAGATACCTGGTGGTTGTAATACCATGCTGCCCCCTGAACAAGGTTGCTGAAATATGATGGTCATGGGTAAAGTATAAGAACCTGAAGTGAACAAAATCCTGACGAAGGTGATGAGAGGGGAAAAAAATGAATTTTGAAGTTTCCAGGCCAAGCACGTTGAGATTGAGTCCATTTGGGAACCTGGTAACACAAATGAAACATCTGTGGGTTTGATGGTAGCTTCACTAATACTTTGATTGCTTCTCATTGATTCAGAGTCACCACAGCATAGCTCAACTGGCAAGCCCAGAGCAATACAGGGCAGAGCTGAGTGGTGTTGCCTTGCCTGAGATGTGAGTGAGCTTTGCAAACCAGTTTCCACTATTGGGTGACAGACTTTTTTTGCCTCTGTCGATTACTTGTACCTTTGAACTGTTGCAAATGGCTCTGGTAGTGGCAGTTCCAGGGTCTGTGTGTGACTGAACATTATGGGCTCTCTGTGGCCTGCATTTACTGTAACTTACGCAGCTGACATTAGGTGCCAGGGAAATGTGTACCTAGCCTACAGTGATTGTACCCACAGAATCAGGGATTAAATTGCCCTCTGGTTCAGATGGGGGAAAGCTATTTTTTGTAGGGAAAGAGGTGGTTTTGCTCAAGGTAGCTCATTTTCATTTACGGAGTGAGACCCCGTTCTGATTCAGACACTGCTGGTTACCACTGGACCACGTTTCTCCTGAGTCTATCCAGGAGTTTACATGGGTGTCGCTTTTAATATAAACATATTCAGCCGTTTTCCACTTAGGTCTGAACATGTTAGTTTGGGGATAGTACATGGAGCTGGATCATCTGAGATACAATGTAGCATAACAAAGGTTTCAAATTGATGAATAATGGACTTAATGATCCCTTAAGACAAATTGTGCATTCACAAGGCTTGAGTAAACAACACAAAAGTACAAAGCATGAGTAATTAATGTCTGAATCAGACATTTTCACAAATGTATCTCACGAGCTCTGATTTAATTCAGAGGAAATGTTTTTTTCAATTGATATTTCAGTTGCTTTTGTCAAAGTAGATGGTGGTGTTTTATGTTGACATTAACAGAATTATTAACTGGAGCTCTTAAAACCCTGCCCCCACTCCAGCTTCAAATCCTCTACCATCTGTAGACTCAACGGAAACATGATGCAGGTGCAGAGAGAATATTTTTTTCTTTTCATTCTGTTTAGCTGGTTCAATTCAATGACTTGTTCATTCAAAGTTAAGAAACCAACTGGAAGGTGAAAAAGCAGGAAAGCTTGTTTTCTTCTTACAATATATGAATAAATACTAGGTGTGAGAGGATGACATCTAACACTTTTAAAATATTGAAGGACATGGTGACCAGACACTGAGTTCAATTCATTAACTAAAGATAATAATTCCTTTGTATAATCATTTTTAAATGAAAAATATGTTTAAGAAAAAAATACTAATCTATCTAGCACTCTTATGATAGTTTTACTTTACATTTTAAAATGTTTTTTACATTTGAATTGAATTTGCATTTCCATCCAAATAAGCTTAACATAAATCACAGGGAAGAAATTAAATCACGTAGTAAATAAGAAATACACCATTCACCATTGTTTAACATAATCAAAACGTAAAAAAAAGCATCTGAATAAAATAAGGTAAGCTATACAATTGCCTAAATAAATGTGTATCGATATAGTGCGTTGTCCTGGTTAGCAAAAAGAAGCATCAAATATAGTGTAAAGATTGTCGTTAGTCACAATAATGTTTCAATGATTCCCAACTAATGAGAATCAACGTTTCCTTTGGAAAATAACTAAAAAGTACAAGTGCAGAAGCTGATTAAAATCAATAATTTAAATCAAGGTTCCCTGCTTGCTGATTGAAATCACAATGACAATTGTAGGTTTCAGAGTAACAGCTGTGTTAGTCTGTATTCGCAAAAAGAAAAGGAGTACTTGTGGCACCTTAGAGACTAACCAATTTATTTGAGCATAAGCTTTCGTGAACTACAGAGCTCACAAAAGCTTATGCTCAAATAAATTGGTTAGTCTCTAAGGTGCCACAAGTACTCCTTTTCTTTTTGCGAATGACAATTGGTAATTTAACATTTTGAATTTAAATCTGTCAGCCCTGGGGGAGGCTCAGGTGTTGGGGGTGGAGGGTGCCCGTCTGAGAGGGGGGAGTGATGAATTGCTGTGGGCACAAAAGAGGAGTGAGGAGGTGCTAGGGGCAGAATGGGTCACTGGGGGTTGCTGGGGTGTGAGAAAAATAGTGCTGGGGCACAGACTGTGTTTGTTCCAAAGAAAGCAGGGCTCTAAGAACAAGATAGAACCTGGAAGGGGGCAGATTTCTATATATGGAAGACACACCCTATGGTGAGAGTGTGGAGTCTTGAGAGAGTGCCTCCCCTTTTCTCTACTCAGGGTCTCAATCTTGGTGGAGGGGAGAATCAGTGGGTAAGGGATCTGGAGAGGAGGAGAGTTCCAAGACAATTGTGAAAGAACCAAGGAGAATGGAGAGGGTGGGAAATGTTTGGCAGAGGAATCGAATTTGGCAGAAAGGGTTGAAGCCAAATGGAGCACACTGAGAGGGTAGAACAGAGTGACATGAAATAGGAGGGGACAGACAGAGATACTTCATCACTCTACTGGGGAAGGCTTATACCCTAATAAGGAAGAAGAGGCAAAGTCTTCATGAAGTCAACTCGTGGTCTGGCTATTGCTCAATTTTATTTTACACGATAGGCATTTGGATGCTGTAAGGATAGGTGGCAGTATAAAACCCTAATATGGGTATGTAAAGGGAAAACCAAAGCTTGAAAAAAACTGTGAGGAAAGATGTTTAGGTTTTTTTTCCTTACTTTTGTTGAAGATACTGAGCATCATCAGATGTATTACTTAAATTATGTATGTTCTCCTTGTTTTATTAAACTGAACTGACTGCTTCAACATTCCAAGCAGCTTATTATGAATCCCATTTCAAAAACTGTCAGTTGAATGTAATTTGTTCGAGAAGAGAATAATCCCATTTTATGGAGTGATTTTTTTTCAATCTCCACAGGATACTTGAGCTAGATTTAATAGTTAGAGATGAAGATGGAAATATCTTGGATCCAGATAAAACCAGCGTCATTAGCCTATTTCATGCACATGAAGAAGCTACTAATAAAATTACAGAGCGAATTAAAGAAGAAATGGTATGAACAATTTGCCAAAATTGGCCTTTCCTTTCAGAAAATGTTAATTCAGTTTACAGGGTGTTACCTGTTTGTTTAAACTTGATTTTTCTCCCAGTAAAACCAATGGAAGTTTTGCCACCAATTTAAAGGAGCAGTTTCTGATCCCTAGTTGATAAATTATGGAACATGTCACCTTAGCTGTAAATATTTACTTTGTTTTACCAGACTTTGTCAAAATTTGCCTAACAGTGACTTCAGCAAGTTTCTCTGTGCATTGAATAAGATGAAAAAGGGCAACTGTTGATCTAACCCAACAACTGAAGAATAGACATGAGTGTTAATGACTGGCACTGGATTAAATACCTGGGCAAAGATGTCAAATCTCAATGCCTAAAATAAGATTCTTAAATGAATGGCTAGCCTCTGATGTGGTTTGACTTCCACAACTGCTAGTTTGTAGAATTAGAGCAGAAGAACATAGGAATGGCCTACTGGGTCAGACCAAAGGTCCATCTAGCCCTGTATCCCACCTTCTGACAGTGGCCAGTGCCAGCTGCCCCAGAGGGAATGAACAGAACAGGTAATCATCAAGTAATCCATCCCCTGTCACCCATTCCCAGCTTCTGGCAAACAGAGGCTAGGGACACCATCCCTGCCCATCCTGGCTAATAGCCATTGATCGACCTATCCTCTATGAATTTATCTCGTTCTTTTTTGAAGCCTGTTATAGTCTTGGCCTTCACAACATCCTCTGGCAAGGAGTTCCACAGGTTGACTGTGTGTTGTGTGGAAAAAATATTTCCTTCTGTTTGTTTTAAACCTGCTGCCTATTAATTTCATTTGGTGGGCCCGAGTTCTTGTGTTAGGAGGAGGAGTAAATAACACTTCCTTATTTACTTTCTCCACACCAGTCATGATTTTATAGACCTCTATCATATTCCTCCTTCGTCCCTTTTCCAAGGTGAAAAGTCCCACTCGTCTTCATACGGCAGTCATTCCAAACCCCTAATACTTTGTTGCCCTTTTCTGAACCTTTTCCAATTCAAATATATCTTTTTTGAGATGGGGTGATCACATCTGCATACAGTATTCAAGATGTGGGCGTACCATGGATTTATATAGAGGCAATATGATATTTTCTGTCTTATTATCTATTCCTTTTTAAATTATTCTCAACATTCTGTTCGCTTTTTTGACTGCCATGCACGTTGCGTGGATGTTTTCAGAGAACTATCCACAATGACTCTAAGATATCTTTCTTGAGTGGTAACCGCTAATTTAGACTCCGTCATTTTATATGTATAGTTTGGAATGTGTTTTCCAGTTGCTGCTCCTATTGAATTTTGGCCACTTACCTGGGACTTAGGAGCTTTATTTAGATACCAAGTCTTGAAAATACTGGCCATGGGATATAAGCTGCTGCCAGTTAGTTGGTCTGACTCTGCCAAAAGGTTGAATGCGTATGAGAGAGGAAGTGGGTAAACTTAACAACTCTTGGCATGCTTGCTGATGATGTCAAGGTCTACATGATCAGAGCACACACATAATCTGCAGTCACATTTTAAAACATGGCTCACATGATTACACTTCATTGTCTTTATAAATATTAAATTTATCCCAAGAACTATCAAGTGACATAAGGTTTGGTCTTTTTTTTCTTATTGATCACAATGTAAATCAAGGTTTCAGAGGAACAGCCGTGTTAGTCTGTATTCGCAAAAAGAAAAGGAGGACTTGTGGCACCTTAGAGACTAACCAATTTATTTGAGCATTGCCACAAGTCCTCCTTTTCTTTTTAATGTAAATCAAATGAGGCATATGTTAAAGAAGAACAAAATGTTTGAGTGAATTATGAAATCTCCAAATCATGACTACCATGAATAATGCATCGTAAATCAATATTTAACACCACATTCCTTGTCAGTCAGAAGCTCAGTTGAATAAACAGTGCTTCCCAAATGTGGAAAGGTCATCACTAAGCAATACAAGACAGATTAAAGCCCTGCTAACCTGAGTCACTTCTAGAGAATGTATTGTATTCTTTCTTTAAACATGTAGTGCAAGGTGCAATCACTGATTAAAACATCAGAGGGTCTCATATATACTTACTTTAAGGACAGTCCAGGAACAGATTCACCGCTCATCACCTTGTTCATACAGGCTGTGTATGTGAGTGAACATCTTATGCACCGTCCAGCATTTTAGGAATGTATGGAGTAGTGGTTAGGTGCTAGGAAAGACTGTAAAGTGTGATAAATGTTTTAGGCTAAATTCTACCCCACTATGTTCCTTAAATTGAGAGCAGAACTGGGCCATTTTCAGACAAACCTTGAGTATAGAGCAGTAAGTGCAGGTCTTGCTGGCATTCAAATTAGTTTGGTCGAATTAATAATTTTCCTCTTTCTGTGTGTAGTCAAAGGATCAACCGGACTATGGAACATACTCCCGAATCTCCTCATCCCCCACGTACAGCCTTTACGTCTTTGTAAGAAATTTTGTATGCCGAATAGGAGAAGATGCAGAACTCTTCATGTCATTATATGATCCCCAGAAACACACAGTTATAAGGTAGGCTATATTATTTTCCCCGGGAGAATGAATAGTAAAGTGAGTTGCTCAAACTGGAGAGGGAGTGTAATGTCCAATGTACACACAAAGGGGAAAACTGTAAAAGAAAGTTTTAGAAGGAAAAACCACATGCACTGCTGGAATCTAGTGATGCTAGGCTGGAGTATTGTGTAATAGCAAACAACTAAACTATATTGAGAGCAAATGGACCAGATGGTCTTGGCTTGAGTGTGCTCTGAAATCTTAAGTGACTGCTGATATTGCTTCAGAGCTGGCTGACTTCCACATTGTGTAGGATTTCTTGAGCAAAGATTAATGAAATGTTAAGTCAGTTTTAGAGTTTGTTCAGTCTTCGTTTGGAATAACTACTTGCAGTCGATGTAGCAAGTGAGGCATCAAATGTTGTGAGTTCAGTATGATTGGTCTAAGTCCAGCCTTAACCACTCAATCAAAACAGTAACGCATTTGGGCAGAAGCTGAGCTGTTTGTTCAAATGTGTACAAAAATAAAAGTCAAGGTCACTGTTATCGCTGGTAGGCAGACAACCTTGAGGCAGCTACAGAGATTCAGTAAATGGACAGTTTGCTGCTGTGAAAAATGTTTCTTTGCCTCATTGCCAAAACAGAAGCTTTTGCAACAGGCAATGGAGAATACAAACATCTGACCATCAACAGCTAAAATGTGTTTAATTATGAGAGTTTCCATCACCTTGACTACCAATGCCTAGGTGATTAGTATGGAAGAAATTCTATTGATGGGAAAAGCAGGGGATTATGTTTATATGTAGGACCATATAGGAGAATCAAATAATACTGGATTTTAGGATCAGGACTGGAGCGACAGAACACTTACATAAGACGTACACACATGCTCCCTTTCTATTGAGCAATTCTTATATTTGGGTTATAAATTAATCTGACAAGTTCTCAGATTTGAAGATTGCTGTACTGGATTCATTCTTTGACGAATTGTGTGTTTTTTGGGAAGAAGTTTGACAAAACTAGCAATGTGCTGTAAACTTGCATAAGGAGACTTTTTTTCTCTTTTCCGAATGGGAAGACAGCAAACAATGGGTAAAATTTAAAAGGGGCAAATCCCTAAATGCTGGGTGCAGGGGAACCCAGTAGAGTTCCAGCTCTTTGCCCTTGAGATCTTGGCCTTTTGTGGCTTTGTAGCAGTGCATATCCTACTACCCTCTTCAATCAGTTACTCTGGGCAAGGCCTTCTGCTGCTACAAAGAAGGTGGGAGAGTGGTGGTTGTTGGTAACGGGATAGCACCTATAGGCCCTACTGTGCTAGGTGCTGTACACACATGTAATAAAGAAGACAGCCTCTAATGCCAAGGAGCTCACTGACCAGGCACATGAAGGCAACAGGAGGTGAAAAACAAACAAATGGGGCCCAAGAGGAGAAAAAAGAAGTACTGAAACTATTATTTTAAGTATAATAAACTGCGCTAATAGGACACACACTCTCTAGTCACTGTTGAGAAATTAGTAGGTATTGAAACCAGGTAAATTCAAGGATGTACAGAAGGAGAACAATGTAGTAGCATTGCCATTTTTTCATTTGGGAGTTGTTCACATGCATAGGGATGGGGGTTCCACGACCGCCACTCCCAAAAGGAGGAGGAAGGTGGTGGTGGTTGAACTCCCTCCAAAGGGGGACTTAATCATGTGTCTGCTGTCCTGACTGGGAAAGCCAAGAAGTGTGCTGCTTGCCAGGAGCTAGGATTCCCGATGTGACGGAGAGACTACCAAGACTCATCAAGCCCTCGGATCGCTACCCCTTCCTGCCTGTCCATGTGGGCACCAATGATACTGCCAAGAATGACTGAGCGGATCACTGCAGACTACGTAGCTCTGGAAAGAAGGATAAAGGAGCTTGAGGTGCAAGTGGTGGTCTTGTCTATCCTCTCTGTGGAAGGAAAAGGCCTGGGTAGAGACTGTCAAATCATGGAAGTCAATGAATAGTTACCAGGTGGTGGTGAAGAGAAGGCTTTGGATTCTTTGATCATGGACTGGTTTCCAAGAAGGAGGATTGCTAGGCATAGACGGGCTCCACCTAACAAAGACAGTGAAGAGCATCTTAGCAAGTAGGCTGGCTAAACTAGTGAGGAGGGCTTTAAACTAGATTCACTGGGGAACGGAGACCAAAGCCCTGGGGTAAGTGGGGAAGTGGGATACCAGGAGGAAGCATGAGCAGGAGAGCACAAGAGGGGAGGACTCATACTAAGAAAACTCACTGATCATCCTGCAAAAAGCCTGGGAAACCAGCAGGGAGAACTGGAAGTCCTGACACAGTCAAGGAATTACGATGTGGTTGGAATAACAGAGACTTGGTGGGATAACTCGCATGACTGGAGTACTGTCATGAATGGATATGAACTGTTCAGGAAGGACAGGCAGGGCAGAAAAGGTGGGGGAGTTGCATTGTATGTAAGAGAGTAGTGTGACTGCTCAGAGCTCCGGTATGAAACTGCAGAAAAACCTGAGTCTCTGGATTAAGTTTAGAAGCATGAGCAACAAGGGTGATGTCGTGGTGGGAATCTGCTATAGACTACCAGACCAGGGGGATGAGGTGGACGAGGCTTTCTTCCGGCAATTCGCAGGAGTTACTAGATCACAGGCCGTGGTTCTTGCAGCCTCCCAATATCTGCTGGTAGAGCAATACAGCAGTGCATAGACAATCCAGGAAGTTTTTGGAAAGTGTAGGGGACATTTTCGTGGTGCAAGTGCTGGAAGAACCAACTAGAGGCAGAGCTCTTAACCTGCTGCTCACAAACTGGGAAGAATTAGTAGGGGAAGCAAAAGTGGATAAGAACCTGGGAGGCAGTGACCATGAGCTGGTTGAGTTCAGGATCCTGACGCAAGGAAGAAAGGGAGCAGCAGAATATGGACCCTGGACATCAGAAAAGCAGCTTTTGACTCCCTCATGGAACTGATGGGCAGGATCCCCTGGGAGAATAACATGAAGGGGAAAGAAGTCCAGGAGAGCTGGCTGTATTTTAAAGAATCCTTATTGAGGTTGCAGGAACAAACCTTCCTGATGTGTAGAAAGAATAGTAAATATGGCAGGCGACTAGCTTGGCTTAACAGTGAAATCCTTGCTGATCTTAAACACAAAAAAGAAGCTTACAAGAAGTGGAAGATTGGACAAATGACCAAATCACATACAAGGTCAGCTCCAAGACTATGGCAGTGGGCAGCACAGTATGAGGAGGAGGTGACCAGCTCTCTGTGGAGAAAGAAGTGGTTTAGGACTAAAGTAACTCACTTAGTCGTCCCGGTTAATGTTGTTTCGTCGTTGCTGATCAATTAGGGAACATGCTCATTTAAAGTTGTGCAATGCTCCCTTATAATGGTTGCTTGACGGCTGCCTGCTTTGTCCACTACTTGCAGGAAGAGCAGCCAGTTGCAGCTAGTTGGTGGGGGCTAGGAACCAGGGTGGACTGGCAGCCCCTAATCAGTTCCACGCTCCCCTAAGTTCCCTGTGCAGCAGCAACCCAGCAGGCTACCAATTACCAGCAGTTCAGCTGTCCCTCCCCGCACTGCCATGTGCTGCTCCTGCCCTCTGCCTTAGAGCTGCTCTTGGGAGCCTCCTGCTTGCTGTGTGGCGGTGGGAAGGGGGCTAATGTCAGGGTGTCCCCCTCCCCACTGCCCCTGCCCCAGCTTACCCCTTCTCCATACAGAGCAGGGTGGGGACAGGGCAGGGCTCAGGATGGAGCCCACAGCTGCTGTTTCAACTTCCTGATCTTTTTAAAGGCAATGTACTTAGTTGGGTCAGCATACTTAAAGGGGCAATGCACATCTCTCTCTCTCTTCTCCCTTCCCCCCCCCGAACACACACATGGTGTGTGTCTCTGTCTGTCATGCTGTCTCCCCTCCCTCCATTCGCGCTGCCTTGTCATGTGTGAGGCTACATTAACAACAATGTGTTAACCCTTGAGGCTCAGCCGAGTGCTAGTTCATCATTTAGCAGTAAGGCATTCCCTGGGAAATATCCCACCCTCTTCCACACACTAACTTCAACACCTCAACTTCACAATCATCATTGCTGTGTATAGTATTCAACTGTTTGTTTAAAACTTCTACTGTGTGTGTATATATGTGTGTGTATGTATATAATTTTTTGTGTGGTGACCTTTTTTTTCCCTGGAACCTATTCCCCCTTATTTACATTAATTCTTATGGGAAAGTAACATCGTTTTGCTTAAAGTTGCATTTTTCAGGAATATAACTACAACATTAATCGAGAAGTTACTGTATTTAGAAAAGCTGGATAAGGACAAGTCCATGGGGCTGGATGCACTGCATCTGAGGGTGCTAAAGGAGTTGGCTGATGTGATTGCAGAGCCATTGGCCATTATCTTTGAAAACCTATGGCGATCAGGGGAGGTCCCGGACAACTGGAAAAAGGCTAATGTAGTGCCCATCTTTAAAAAAGGGAAGAAGGAGGATCAGGGGAACTACAGGCCAGTCAGCCTCACTTCAGTCCCTGGAAAAATCATGGAGCAGGTCCTCAAGGAATCAATTCTGAAGCCCTTAGAGGAGAGGAAAGTGATCAGGAACAGTCAGCATGGATTCACCAACGGCAAGTCGTGCCTGACTAATCCAATTGCCTTCTATGATGAGATAACTAGTTCTGCACCCTCAGCAAGTTTGCAGATGACACTAAACTGGGAGGAGTGGTAGATACACTGGATGATAGGGATAGGATACAGAGGGACCTAGACAAATTAGAGGATTGGGCCAAAAGAAACCTGATAAGGTTCAACAAGGATAAGTGCAGAGTCCTGCACTTAGGATGGAAGAATCCCATGCACTGCTACAGACTAGGGACCGAGCGGCTAGGAAGCAGTTCTGCAGAAAAGGACCTGGGGATTACAGTGGATGAGAAGCTGGATACGAGTCAACCTTGTGCTCTTGTTGCCAAGAAGGCTACCCACATTTTGGGCTGTATAAGTAGGGGCATTGCCAGCAGGGACATGATCATTCCCCTCTATTCGGCATTGGCGAGGCCTCATCTGGAGTACTGTGTCCAGTTTTGGGCCCCACACTACAAGAAGGATGTGGATAAATTGGAAAGCATCCAGCGGAGGGCAACAAAAAGGATTAGGGTGCTGGAGCACATGACTTATGAGGAGAAGCTGATGGAACTGAGATTATTTAGTCTGCGGAAGAGAAGAATGGTGGGGGGCGGGTTGATAACTGCTTTCAACTACCTGAAAGGGGGTTCAAAAGAGGATAGATCTAGTCTGTTCTCAGTGGTACCAGATGACAGAATGAGGAGTAATAGTCTCAAGTTGCAGTGGGGGAGGTTTAGGTTGGATATTAGGAAAAACTTTTTCACTAGGAGGGTGGTGAAGCACTGGAATGGGTTACCTAGGGAGGTGGTGGAATCTCCTCCTTTAGAGGTTTTTACAGTCAGGCTTGACCACTTCTCTTGGTAGTTCATTCCGAGGGGTAATTTGAGGTGGTTTAAAAAAAAAAAAAGTAATCATAATTACATAAATACTTTGTTGAGGTGGACTTACTCCATGGAAGATGAAGTTCATTTCTTTGTTTTGGCTTTCAAATGAGAGGTGCTTTCCCTTGGATATTTCCACCTGCGCTTATACAATCTTGGGAGGTTGGTGGATGTACTGTGATGGATTGGGCTTCTAATTGTTTTTCATTCATGCATTGTTGCAAGAAGTGAGAGATGCTGGTTACTTTTCGGCACATGTGCAGGAGCCGGACTTGTAAACATAAACCTACAACATATTTTGACAAATGATTAAGTCTTCTGTGTTTTAAGCCTATACATTCAAATAGTCAAAAACAAAATATTAAAAATTGATGATAATGGGGCTGATGATGTTTCATATTTACTCAGATACAATAGAAATGGAATTTTTTTTGCTTAGCGTTTTAAAATGATTTTGGATCCCTGTTTTTGGGCACAAAAATGGCAACACAATATTTTCTTTGGGATGTGTACTTAGGAAAAAACGTTCAGTGACTGGAACAATGCGAAGAGTGAGGGAAATGGTCAAATCATGCATAATGAATCTAAAGATGTGGTACTGTATGGTATTCTCTTATGTGTTTTGTATTAAGCAGTACTACAGTACTTAATAACACATGGTGAAGAATTTTGTTAAATGACATTAACAAATTATTTCTTTCTCTCTTTAAACAGTGAGAATTACTTGGTGAGATGGGGGAGTAAAGGTTTTCCAAAGGAGATTGATATGCTCAACAATCTGAAAGTGGTGTTCACTGTGAGTAAACATTTTTCATATTTGACTAGATTTTGAATTTGCAAATAGGATTCTCATTTCTGATGATCACTCCCAGAATTTTTTGTGTTTTGGGGGAAGGCTTGAATGACCTCAGAAAGGAAGTTAGCCTGAGTAATTAAATGGAGAGGAGCATTTGCAAACTAACTCTGTTTGGATCTGAGTTTGCTTCCTACTATGTCATGTTTGATTAACCGGTCTTACTACTTAAAGGATTTTCACTTCAAGTCCAATTAAGTTGGCTCATTACAAGTAATAATTTTAAGATGGAGGATGTTTGTGCACTCTGCTTATGGTTATATGAGCAAAAGGGTATATGAATGACCTAGTAGGACAGACAGAAATTATTTAGATGAAGCTGTTTGACATTTATTCATGTCTCTGATTTGTCAAATTATTTGGCAAAAGTTAATGTTCATACCATTACTGATGCAAATATCAAAATCTAGTAGAATTTCAGTACTAAACCTGTAGACAGATGTTGTATAATAAGCAGGGGGATGTAGATATCAATCAGGCATTCATATTGCAGAACAGTAACCAGTGATTCATGACATAAATATATAAAGAGATGAAGACATCACTAAATCAGTGTCACTGAATATTAATGAAAAAATTATCTAACCAACATAGTGACTTAGTTTCCCCAATCAAATGAACCTGAGGAACCTTGGAAGAGCCTTCATATTTGGAAATTCTCCTTACACGGTTAATGGGAACTTACTAAAAATGATAAACAACCATGCATATATTCGTAAATTATTTTCAGTGTAATGTTAAGGGTGTAAACTACATAATGTCCATAAATACTCAGAGGTGAAAAAAAGTGGTGGATGATATAGTTGTGGTAGGAGAGAATTTCTGAAAATTTTTTTCTTTTAGAACCAGATAATTTTGAGGCTCTATAATGTCTCTTCCAAGTGTGTCTCTAGTCTACTGAAAGAGCTGCTACTCAAACCCTAATTCTCAGCATCATAACTTGAAGCTGGACTTAAATGTTTTGCTGAGTTAAACTGGGGTTAAGTACACACAATTAACTTTAGTGGGGCTTAATGTGCTTAAAGTGATGTTGAAAGTCATATTGAAGCCACAAGCGGAGAATATTATCGCTGAAGAACAAGCTGGCTTTCATGCTGAAGAAGCACCACAGAACAGATTTTCAACTATCATGATCTATGTGAGAAGTACTTACAACACCAGCAAGACATCTACCATGTCTTTATTAACTTCAAGATGGCGTTTGACAGAGTATGGCATGAAGCTCTCTGGGCAACCATGAAGTACAGTGTTGGTTGTAAGCTTATTCCAATCATTAAACAACTGTATTCCAAGGCCAGCAGTGCAGTTCTCATCAATGGCACAACAGGAAAGTGGTTTTGCATCTGATGAACTGGGTTTTAGCCCATGAAATCTTATGCCCAAATAAATTTCTTAGTCTCTAAGGTGCCACAAGGACTCCTCGTTGTTTTTGCTGATACAGACTAACATGGCTACCGCTCTGAAACATATCACTGTCAGTCGACAAGAGCTGGAGACAGTGAAACAGTTCAAGTATTTCACTGATGAAAGATCAAAGGCAGAAATTCTGGCAAGAACTGCGCAAATAACAGCAGCAGTGGCAAAGCTAAAGCCATTTTGGAGAAATAAGAACTTCCAAACTGAAACTTCTGTATGCACGCAAGATGTGGACCCTTAAGGCAAAATTTGAATGGAAAATACAGATAGGAGAGAAGATACTTACTTAAAATCCTGGGCATCTCCTACTTAAACCACATCACTAATGAAGAGGTCTGCAACATCATCACCCAATGTACTGGGTCATATGAAGACCTCCTGATGACAGTGAACAAGCGCAAGCTGAAGTGGTATGGTCATGTAACAAGATTATCTGGCCTATCCAAGATCATCCTCCAAGGGACAGTACAGGAAAAAAGAGGTGGACAGAAGAAGAGATGGATTGACAACATAAAAGAATGGACACGAATGGACATTGCAGAGACTCAAGCACTGACACACAATTGTCAGGGGTGGAGACAATTGGTTGCTCATCAGTGATGGTACCCCAACAACCAATGCAGTTATGGGAGTGATGATGAATGTGCTTAAAAGCTCAGTTGAACCAGAGCAAAATCTTCCTTCTCATATACGTTTAAATCTTTGTACTACACCCCTACTTAATCTATGATAGCCCCTCTGACTGATGCCTTTAGCCCTGTCTACAATAAAGAGTATCTTTTAGATTCAGGAGCTTTTGCAGCACTAGCTCTTGGGTGAGTAGATTGCCAACGCCCTCACCATTTTATTTAGAATCACTGGTGTTAGCAATGCTGGACATTGCTGAAAAAATATATG
Source organism: Lepidochelys kempii (assembly GCF_965140285.1). Classification (NCBI taxonomy): domain Eukaryota; kingdom Metazoa; phylum Chordata; order Testudines; family Cheloniidae; genus Lepidochelys; species Lepidochelys kempii. The sequence goes on from NC_136387.1 coordinate 30,900,577, forward strand.
GATATCTTTTGTCTCGTCTCATTCTCAGGTCTGTGCATTATTTGGAAAAGTCTCCAATTTCATGTATAACAGGGGCCTGATCCAAAGCTCACTGAAGTTGAGGGAAACCTGAATACCCTTTTTGTCCTTTCTTTGAAACTCATTTTAACATACCGTTTCCCACAGAATGTGAAATATCTCCTCCTCTTTCCTCACATGCACTGTTGCCCTGTGCAGCGTTTTCCTGAGAATGAGATGGTATCACCATGTATAAGAGCTTTGTGTTGGAAGTGTGTTGGGCACTGTGATGGTGCGATATAAATAAATGCCTGAATGCCCTATTTGTGAGATGAAGTTGCATAAGCCAAATCAAGTACAAGTATTGAGATAGTTAAGCTAAATTAAGCAGAAATATTTATCTTGAGTTAATTTGAAAGTGTACCATGAAATATAAATAAATAAATAAATAAATATGGTGCACAACATGGATGAGTATATGTTGCTGTACTTCAGCATTTTGTGACTTACTTTAATTACACAGCCTTAACATTACATACATTGGTGTTTTTTAATTTCAAGAAGAAGAGGGAAGGGGAAGAAAAGAAATTTGCCCTTTTCTGATATTTTAAATGTTCCCTGTTAGATTTCGAATTTGGCTTCTCATGAAGGTTAGTTGACTGGGAGAAGGGTCAGAGTTCAGACTTAATTAACTGATCACAGATGGGGGCATGGTGAGTTCTGACTTGAGCTTCTGCTAATGTAAGCTAGAGGGCAGCCTTCTGCAGGCTGGGTTAAAAAGGCAGCAGCACATCAGTTTACTTGAAGGCTGATGTATTATTTCCACTGAATACATCCGATGAAGTGAGCTGTAGCTCACGAAAGCTTATGCTCAACTAAATTTGTTAGTCTCTGAGGTGCCACAAGTACTCCTTTTCTTTTTGCGAATACAGACTAACACGGCTGCTACTCTGAAACCTATTGCTAAGGCTGCGAGTTTGTCACAGAAGTCACGGATGCCGTGACTTTCTGGGACTTCCGCAGTTGGCTCTGAGCAGTCAGCCTCAGCCGCTGGAGCAGGGGCCAGCTATTGGCACCCTAGGGTCTCCCAGAGCAGCAGCACCTCAGGACCCCAGGAGCAGCTAAGTTTTAGTAGGGGTATTTATAATAAAAGCCATTGATGGGTCACAGGATGTGAATTTTTGTTTACTAAAAATACCCTGCTAAAACTTAGCCTTACTAGTTGACAACAGAAAAAGTTAGACACAGAATTAAACTATTTCAATGCAAGAAGTTTCTAGGGAGCCGAAAGAATGGCCAAGATCTCCTAAAATTATGGGACCTGTAGCTTTTCCATTCTTGTAGTGTTCTCCTTGTTTCTGATGCTAAGGCCATGATTTGACTGCATTAAAATGACATATTATTGCTCATGCAAATAATCCCTGATTTATGGAAGCCCAGTCCACCCCTGAGCTTTCTAGACTAGAAAGTTCTGACGATTAGTGTGATGTCATAAAGGGAGCTGGCCTTTTTGGGAAGGCGGAAAACTTTGCAGACAACACTGACTGTGCTTAATGATTTTATTTTCAGTTGGGCATACATTCCCAACTCCCGTCCCAATTTTTTTCCCCAAACTTGCCTTGGATGTACTTCTAAATTGGAACTGGTTACGTGTGGAGTTTCCATCCAGTGATTGGTAAATTGGGGTGTCACATTTGGAGAAGGAAAAAGAAAGTGGATATTTTTTTTCCACTTTTTTGAACTGAAAAATGGCTGAAGAGATTTTGCTTCAAAATGTTAGCTATGGACCAAAAACATGAGACTTTCAAACTAAAAATGACTTCATGAAAACTTGCTGAGTGTGAGAGACAGGGGAACAAGGATATAAATTCAAGTCTTGTGCAATCCCAATGATATTAGTTGCTACCAGGCAACCACTAAACAATAACTGTATCCTCTCCTTTCCTGTTGTAAGTGGAAGTGAAAGAAATCTTATGACTGAGTCTGTCCTCACAATCTATCCCAAGTCTTGAAGATTCAGGATATTTGTATGAGTTTTCAAGCTCTTAGATGCTTATCCTACACAGTTTCTGAAACTTTTCTGACTTGCAGTTCTTTGTTGTGCTGTGAGGATAATTTTTTAGTTTTCAGTAACATTAGAATAAATTGCAAAGACTGCGAATCTCATCAGAAGCAATGAAACTCTACGTTCCATTTCTGACTGCACTCCCAAATTGCAGTCAGGCTGTTTCTCTGGATGTGGGCCAAAATACCATGATAAATACTTCTTTACAACATTGTGCGTTGACTACTTAAATGCATGTAGTAAATTAAGCCATACAGTAGCTTTATCATAATCGTAAATTAAATCTACTCAAACTGATGATGGTGCAACTATTTGACTGGTTATTACGCATCGTGAGCATATAACACCAATGCTCCAGGAATAGTGTGGTTTGCCTGCTGTTTCTGGCAGAGTCTGAGTTGCTATTGACCTATAAAACCCTAAATGTTTTGGGGACTGTCTGCTGGGGACTGCCTCTCCCCCATGTAATATTGCCACAACTGGGATCAGTGGAGATGCTCAGTCCTGAGTCTTGTTAGATGAAAGGAGAGAGACTTGAGATCACTCCCCATGCTTCTGGGTCTGAAATTAGCCCATATTCACTCACCTTCAGGGAATGCTGCAGAGACCATCTATTTGCTCAGACATTTGAGGAGGCTTGAGTTGTCTGGGCTTTTGGGGGGGAGGTCTTGAGGAAGACAGTTATTAGCTTAACTTTAGGCTGGCAGGGATGTTATATTATTCAGGGTGCTGGGTTAGCAGCTGCATTTGATGGGTTGTACAACTGCCAGCCTCTTTGAATTAATGGAGGCGCTTAGTGGTTTTCAAACTGGGATGCGTGAGAGAAATCCTGTAATGGCAAACAAAGCAATTTATTTCGTAAGACTTGGCAATCTAATCATAGGTATATTATGACCCTATCTCAGATGGGTGTATACAGTAGACCACATTATTTGGAGAGGAGTATACAGCCTAGAAAGTTTGAAAACCACTGCAGTAGCAATTAGGATGGGTGATTTCCTGTTTGTACTAATGATAATGAACACTTTTGGATGGTTCTCTCCTTTATCCTTCCTCTATCTCCTTCCAGTTGTCTAGCACTGGCCTCTTCTGTTTCCCCATACTCACAACTTCTTTATAATATCAGGATACTCTGTCCTGTAGCTCTTGCTGTGTGGAAATGCTTTTCTCCCTCTCTTTCCTTACCTTTTTGTATCATTTAAAATGTCAACTTTGTTAGGACAATGTTAAATCATAGCTTTCCTTCCCTGAGTATATCTTAGTTTCTTTTTCTGTTTCTTGTCAATTGGTATTGTAACTAGGGGCCCTGTTGAAATTTCATTTGCTGTAGAATGTCAATGGTCCATATTTTAATAATCCTCTTGTCATCTATTTTTAGGATCTTGGAAACAAAGATCTTAACCGAGACAAAGTTTATTTGATTTGTCAAATAGTCCGGGTTGGAAGAATGGATCTAAAAGAGAGCAATATGAAAAAATGCACTCAAGGATTGCGACGGCCGTTTGGTGTGGCAGGTAACAATCATTTCATTTAAAATTATTTGCAGAATTTCCTTCTAATCACAGCCCATTTACATTTATTGTTTTTTTTTGTAATGAAAAATTTAAAAACTTGATTATTTAAAGGCAGAGACAAAAAGCATTAAGATGAACCTTAAAATGGAAGAATGCCTTTGATTAAACACATGAATAAAATATGTAGTAAATGAAAGCATGTTTAAATATTTGTAGTAATTACTGATGGAAAAAAATTCTCCAGGAATCTAGTGTGTGTGGTTTATTGAGCTGTGCAGCTTCAGCATCTCACGCAATATAAGAGCCTGATCCTGTCTACACTTAATAGGAGCAGAGTACTATATCCTCTAAGAACATAAGAATGGCCATACTGGGTCAGATTAATGGTCCATCTAGCCAAGTATCCTCCTTCCAACAGTGGCTGGTGTCAGATGCTTCAGAGGGAATGAACAGAACAGGGCAATTTATTGAGTGATCTATCCCATGTCATCCACGTTAACAGATAGCAGGTTTTTAAAACAAACAAAAGGAAGTATTTCACACAATGTACAGTCAATCTGTGAAACTCCTTGCCAGGGGATTCTGTGGAGGCCAAAAGTATCACTGGGTTAAAAAAAGAATTAGATAAATTCATGGAGCAGAAGTCCATCAATGGCTATTAACCAAGGTGACCTGGAACACAACCCCATGCTCTGCAGCAACTATGGTTCTTTAAGGATGTTGTCAGTATGGATCCTGCAACTCGCTCTCCATCCCTGCTTTTTGGAACATGGGCTTTGAGTCACAAGGGGACTGAGGAAGTATTGCCCTTTATGCCTTCATATGGGAGCACGAGGAGGCAGAGAGCGCATACTGATGCTCTGTCATAAATATAAAGGGAAGGGTAACAACCTTCCTGTATACAGTACTTAAAATCCCTCCTGGCCAGAGGCACAATATCCTCTTACCAGTAAAGGGTTAAGAAGCTCAGGTAACCTGGCTGGCACCTGACCAAAAGGACCAATAAGGGGACAAGATACTTTCAAATCTAGGTGGGGTGGCGGGGAAGGCTTTTGTCTGTCTGTCCTGTGTGCTTGCCGGAGAGAGATCAAGAAAGCAAGCAATCCAACTCCATTAGAATTAGTAAGTACTAGCAAGGAAATGCGTCCGTTTACTTTTTTTTACTTTTGTTTTGGCTTTTGATTTTCTCTGTGCTGAGAGGAAGATGTATTCCTGGTTTTCTTTTTGTAACTTTAAAGTTTTTGCCCAGAAGGAAATCCTCTGTGTTTTAAATCTGATTGCCCTGTGAGATAAACTTCCCTTCTAATTTTACAGAGGTGCTTCTTTTACCTTTTTTCTTTCTAATAAAGTTCTGTTTCTTTTAAGAGCCTGACTGATTTCTCTATTGTCCTAAGACCCAGGGGCTTGAGTCTGTGATCACTTTGTAAGCAATTGGTTAGGATATTATTCTCAAGCCTCCCCAGGAAAGGGGGTGTAAGGGCTTGGGGGGATATTTAGGGGGAATAGGAACTCCAAGTGGTCGTTTCCCTGAATCTTTGTTAAATCACTTGGTGGTGGCAGCGTACCCTCCAAGGGCAAAGAGTTTGTGCTTTGAGGAAGTTTTACCCTACACTGGTAAAAATAAGCTTAGGGGGTCTTTCATGCGGGTCCCCACACCTGTACCCTACAGTTCAGAGTGGGGAGGGAACCCTGACAGCTCATAGATTTTTTTTTTTTTTTTAAATGAAGTCTTTTGGCCTTGTGTCCATGAGGCTCGTGCACAAGTACAGTGGTATCAACGCTGACTAAAACAACTCAAAGAACAGCAAATATTGAAGAATGAAATAGAAAACTGTACATCTGACAACTTACATATTGGAAAACTAAGCTTCAGTGCCATTGGGTATTTGGAAACAGTTAATGGGAGGATAGGAATTAAAATAAACCATTTCTACATGGAAATTATATCATAGCACCTGGAAAAGGTTTTTTTTTCTTTTTCTTTCTCTCTCTCTAAACTTGTACACACACAGAGTTCAGCTTATTAGGTTTTAACAAAGGCTTTAGCCTCAAGTCTATTCATATTGAATTTCATCTCCTTGGGGAAGGTACAATGTATGGCACCCCAATTGAGTGTAAATAACTTTTTTGGTAAAGATTAACCATATATTGTACTTTACATTGCTAGCAATAACTGATGAAATACCATTGTATAATATCTTTCCATCTAATAACCTTGAAAATCATATCTTAAAATGCATACCTGTCCTGAAGCATAATGTTAGTGAGAGAGAGGAATAATTTTTCATGTTCTTATATATTAATGAATTTTATTTCTACTTTTCTAGTTATGGATATTACAGATACCATAAAAGGTAAAGCGGAAAGTGATGAAGAGAAGCAGCATTTCATTCCTTTTCACCCGTAAGAGTCAAATTTATTTTTTACAATACAACAATTCATTTTACATGCAAAAATTTCTGGCTATGTGAATGTGCTTGTCATGGATCTTTTCTTTATTACAGATAAAGTGATTTTAATTGCATTATATGAATATCAATGTCAGTACAGTCTGAAGTACTAAAAAGAAAACAAGTAATTTTATGGGAATATGAGTGAAAAATATTAATAAGATTAACGTGAAATGTGACAAAGACATGGAAGTTTTTTATAGGGCATCAGCTAAGTATAAATGAACTCAAACTGATGTCTTCGCTCCACACTACTGAACAAGTTGAAAGGTGACTGAATTTTGAAAAAGGAAGTTCAAATTTCAATTGCAATGCAAAGCAATCTTTGACTCTCAAATTGGTACTCACACATAAATGGAGATATAGGCTGAAGTATAGGCACACATTGGAAACCGTTATTGAATGGCATTTTGCATAATACTGCAAGTGTTTGTATGTTCTGTGGAGAATATACCAGTTTGCCAAGCACTTAAGCATTGGCCCCGCTTCCCTTTTTTACAATTCCATCTGAGTCATTTGAGCTGGGTGTCAAGAAGCATTCTTGAACTGGATAGTAGAGGAAAGGGGAAGGGGGTTCTAATGCACCTCTGGCTTCTGATGAGGAAAACTGTATTGGAAAAGGCACTAATTGAACCCATTAGGATTACCACACATATAGGGCCTAATCACATCAGCCACACTATCAGAGGCTCGTTCACCTGCCTGCACCTTCACCTGCCTGCGTTCACCTGCACATTCTTCAATGTGATATATGACATCATGTGACAGCAATGCCCCTCTGCCGTGTACATTGGGCAAACTGGACAGTCTCTACGTAAAAGAATAAACTGACACAAATCAGATGTCAAGAATTATAACATTCATAAACCAGTCTGAGAACACTTCAATCTCTCTGGTCACTCGATTTCTGATCTCAAAGTGACTATCCTTCAACAAAAAACTTAGAAAACAGACTCCAAGGAGAGACTGCTGAATTGGAATTAATTTGCAAATTGGATACAATTAACTTAGGCTTGAATAGAGACGGCGAGTGGTTGAGTCATTATACTAAGTAAAACTATTTTCTCTTGTTTATTCCCCTCTTCACCCCCCCCCCCCCACTGTTCCTCAGATGTTCTTGTTAACTCCTGGAAATGTGCTGGAAATGGCCCACCTTGATTATCACTTCAAAAGGTTTTCTCTCCCGCCACCCCACTCTCCTGCTGATAATAGCTCTTCTTAAATGATCACTCTCCTTACAATGTGTATTTTTTCATGGTTTGTGTGTAGATAAATCTCCTCACTGTATTTTCCACTTCATGCATCCGATGAAGTGAGCTGTAGCTCACGAAAGCTTATGCTCAAATAAATGGGTTAGTCTCTAAGATGCCACAAGTCCTCCTTTTCTTTTTGCGAATACAGACTAACACGGCTGCTACTCTGAAACCACACATATCAAAAACCTTTGATTTTGCAAGAAGGCACGATCTGTTGTTGACCTGAATTTCATGGGTTAATTGTTATGGCTCACTACTGATTGCATCCTACCAGAAGATTTATAGGTTCTTATCCAATTCAGACTACAGAGTTCAAGAACTCAGAGAGTTCTATATCGGGAGAGGATTCTTGGAGTGCTTGGCAAGAACACGTACACTGAGGACAATACCAAATTGATAAAACCTTTATTGAAATTAACATTAAAAATAAGAAATGCAGTGAAACTTATAACTGCAAAAAAGTAAAAGAATTCCAAAACTCCTGGTTGTACAATTTCTATTATAAGTACTTAACCTAACATACTCACACCTTTCCTTGAGGACCCGGTAATACGAGGTGAAGGACCAGCCTCACTCCTGGCGTGCCCAATTACGCAATGGTGCTGTCTTCCCCAATGGTTAGGAATGTTGAGTAGTTATACTATACTGCACAAGCTGAGCTGATAGAATGATAAAATAGATAGATAGAGCTTAGAACTTAGAAGAGCTGAACTTCAAAGAACCGAACTGAACTCTCCTACAAGGTATTTTATAGGATCCTGACCTATGTAATTCAGGCCCAACCTACTATACCCAAATCTTATTTCCATAGCCTAAGAAATTTATAGGTACCCTTCTCCTATAGGTAGTGGTGAGCTGGAGCCGGTTCGCATGAACCGGTTGTTACATTTTGAAGCCGGTTTAGAACTGGTTGCTAAAGGGGTGGTACAAAGACACTGAGTGTGGTATCATTGCCTGGATAGGGTCACTGGGCTTTAACATCCAGAAAGGACATGGATCCAACACTATCTTAGGCCTGGTCTACTCTGGGGGGGGGGGGGGGGGAGGGGAGCGAGGGGAAGATCACTAAGTGCGTAGTGGTGGGGATTGGTAAATAATTTAAGTTGTAAAAGAACAATGACTGAGGGCATTGGCGCTATTGCTTCCTTAATTATTTGGTGTGTTCAGTGCTTACTAGGGAATTTTTTCTATTTTCCTTTAGAGTGGTTGCAGAGAATGATTCTTTGCACAGTCTCTTAGGAAAAGTCACAGCATCAAAAGGAGACAGTGGCGGGCAAGGTAAAGTAGTCTTTGTATGTAAGCAAAACAATACATTGTATTTATAAATCTTGGTTTCATATTTTTTTTAGTCTGGATTTCAAATCAGTCCCTGTACTTCAGTCATTGGGCTAGATATACTGTGACGCTGACAATGATGAATGTAAATCTTTGTGGGGGAGTTAGAGGCTATTTAGATAATAAGCACCTGTCTCACTGAGCGAAGTGGCTTTAGTTACGGTTTAAGTGGTAGCTGTTTTTTGGCTGAGGAGGTGGGAAAGGTGACATTTGTAAGCAGTTCTCTAGAGGAGAGAAAAATGGTAACTTAATTCAAACTCCAAAGTTTGTTAATTACATAATCTCTCGCTTTTTCTATAGGTCTGTGGGTAACTATGAAAATGCTTGTTGGAGACATGACTCAGATTAGGAAGGACTACCCCCATCTCGTTGACAGGACAACAGTTGTTGCAAGGAAGCTGGGATTCCCTGAAATAATCATGCCAGGTAGGAGGTGATTTGTTCTTCACTGAAAATAGACTTTCACCTTTTCACTGTAAAGCCTAGTATAAATACCTGTAATATTTAGCTTGGAGCTTACTTCAATGTACACTTCAGGGTGCTTTCTAATTTAAATATTAGAAGCTTACATCAATCAGTGAAATATAATTACTTAGAAAAAATGTAAGGATAAATCATTTAAAACAAAAATGCTTAAATGAAGACAAAGATCAGGGATGGTGTTGGCCCACTGCTCAGTGGAGAAGGTGAGCTGGTGATAGATGATGATAGGAAGGCAGAGCTGTTCAATGCATACTTTGCTTCAGTCTTCTCACAAAAAATAACACGTGACTGGACGACTTGTGAAATTACCATAGACGACAAAGAGGAAGGGATGCAGATCGGGATAAGTAAAGAACATTTCAGATCTTCTGACTAATTTGAATGAATTCAAGTTAGTGGGGCCTGATGCTATTCATCTCAGAGTGCTAAAGGAATTAGTTGAAGAAATCTTTGAGCCACTGGCAATAAGATTTGTAAATTCATGGATGATAGGGGAAGTCCTAGAAGACAGGAGGAGGGCTAATGTAGTGCCCATATTCAAAAAGGGGGGAAAAGGAGGAGCCAGGAAACTATAGACTAGTCAGCCTGACCTCGATACCTGGGAAGCTATTACAGAAATGTATAAAACGTTCAATTGGTGAATACCTGAAGGATGAAGGGGTGATCATTAGCAGCCAGCATGGATATACGAAGAACAAATCCATGCCAAACCAGCTTGATTTGCTTCTTTGATAGGGTGACTGGTTTGGTGGGTAGGGGGAAATGTGGACATCATATACCTGGACTTGAGCAAAGCTTTTGAGACAGCCCCACATGACATTCTGATAAGAAAGCTGGAGTAATGCAGCTCGGTGGAACTATAGTTAAGTAGATACATAACTGGTTAAACAACCACAAACAACAAGTAACTGTTAATGGAATGATGTCTGACTGGAAGGAGATCTTGAGTGGGGCTCCACAGGGATCTGTTCTGGGTCCAGTATTATTTTACATTTATATTAATGACCTGGATGTAGGAATAGAGAGCATACTGATCAAATTTTCACAGAAAGCTAGAGGGGTTGCCAACACTGTGGAGAATAGTGCTAAAATCCAAAGGGATATGGATCGATTGGAGAACTGGGCTATAGATGACGAAATGAAATTCAAAAAAGGCTACACTTAAGGAAGAAAAACCGAATGCACCAATACAGAATGGGTGATAACTGGTTTGGCAGCAGCACTGCTGAGAAGGATCTGGGAGTTGTCATGGATCACAACTTCAACATGAGTCAACATTGTGATGCTGTTGCAAAAAAGCAATGCAATTTTAGGTTGCATTAACTGGGGTATAGCAAGCAAGTCATGGGAGGCGATAGTACCACTCTATTCGACTCTGGTTAGGCCTGAGCTAGAGTACTGTGTCCAACTTTGGTCACCAAAGGAAAGGATCCCAAGGCGAACAACAAACATGATCAAAGGGATGGAATGTAAGCCACAGGAGCAAAGGCTGAAGGGAAAGAGGAGATTAAGGGGGGATATGATCACAGTCTTCAAATACTTGAAAGGCTGCCCTGAAAAGATGGAGAAAAGTTGTTCTCTCTTGCCACAGAGGGCAGGTCAAGAGGCAATGGGTTCAAACTATACAATGTAAAGATTTAGATTAGATCTCAGGAAAAAATTCATAATTGTAAGAACAGGACAACAGAACAGACTGCCTAGGGATGTTGTGGAAGCTCCTTCACTGGAGGCTTTCAAAAGGAGCTAGATGGCCATCTGTGTTGGATGGTTTAGACACAACAAATCCTGTATCTTGGCAGGGGAGCCGACTAGATGACTCTTGCGGTCCCTTCTAACCCTATGATTCTGATTCTAAAAGTACCATGTTTCTCATAAATTGCTTTCATGATCACTGCGTAGATAAGGAATTATTTACAGCTTTTATTAGTTGTTTGACTTTCATACTATGCTTTTGTTCCAGTTAAAATACCAATATGTATGAAGTCAGGCTACTAAATGTTTGTTTAAAGCCAATTTCTTGGTTCAGATTATCCAGACTGGCATGTATGTGGCATTATGGTTTTGATGACATCTCAATTTGTTCACAGGAGGAAAACAAAAAAAGCTGTTTTATAAAGCTCCCATTTGGGGGGGGAAACAGAATTTCATATCTTATTAGTCAAATTGAGCAACAGCATCTTAACTTCACCTCACCAGAAGGTGTCACTGCAGTCTGAGAGTTAGATGAGTTCCCTTTTAGGAAACACATTTTCTCGTTTCAGACCATACTATAAAATTTGATCAAATGAAAATATCAAAGCAGAACACTTTAAACTTTTCTTTAGAATGAACTTAACTTCATTTAATATAGTTCAGCATAGTGAGATGAGTATGTAAGTAATCATTATTACTTATAAAAACCCTCTTGGGTTTCCCTTTGATTTTGTAATATATTTTTATTCTTTTGCATTTCTGTCATAGGGGATATAAGAAATGATATTTATGTTACACTGACTATGGGTGATTTTGATAAGTACAATAAAACAACCCAAAGAAATGTGGAAGTGATCATGTGTGTCTGTGACGAAGAAGGAAAAGTGATACCAGTAAGTTTTTGTCTCTTGCCATTAGCATTAAACATGAAAATGTTAAACACATCTTAGAAGTAAGCCTTGCACTTCACATGAATTTTGAATAACATTGTAATGTAATATCCTGCAGTACATTTGTGTTCTATTTCTAGTGAGTTGTTTTGTCATGCTGGAATTGTTATATTTAATAAAAGCCTTACGTAGTGTGCATAAACCTGTAAAAGATACTTGCTGACCTGTTATCTCTGACTAGAGAGCAAACAGATGATCTGCTCTTATTGACTGTGACTCTGGAGATTTTCTCATGGGGATTCCTGGAAGAGTAATGTAATTACTATGTTAAACTAAATGTTCCATCTCCATTATACAACTAGCCAATGCAGGAATGGGACACAAAGACTGTATTCCTATCTCTTGGGTGGGCATAGCCTGCTTGAGTTAGGTAAGGTAGCAATGTATATATTTACTAGTTTTTTCATGGTGTCTCTCTTCCTTTTTTGTATAACTTTTTATTTGTCTCAAGACCTTAATAGCTGTCCAGTGTTTAGGAAGATTTTCTTCCACTTTGTTTTGAGCTTCATGCTATTCTTTTTGGAACTGTGCTGTATTCAGAAGAGTGAAAGCAGTGACATTTCTTAAGACCATGTAAATCTGGAAAAAAGCCTTACGCTGTCAGAATTGAGAATTCTCGTTAATGCATGTATGATGCAACAAATCTTCATTATGGGGCCAAATATCAAAATGTGGCCTCCAGCAGTGTGTGTGCACATCTGTCATGTGAAAATGAAGGAGAAAGACACCCCAAAGAGCTTTGGATCTCTAAGTTCTGTTGCCCGCATCTGCAAGTAATGATTTTAACCCATAAGTGCAAGTTTGGGGATGTTCAAGTGGAAGCTCAGTAAAAGTCCTTTTGGAAACCTAGCACTATTTTATGTCTTCACTTAATTTTCTTTAACGGTGCTTATCCCAAAGTTTAGGCACCTCTTAATTAATTCAGTACTTAATAAAATGACCATATTTAAATGTCCAGAAATAAAATCATAACTTACATTTTCTATCTTACTCTATTCATGCACCTTCTCCCTAACTGAATGAGAAACAAAGCACATCACTGTCTATATTTATAGCTTAAGTCAATCAGTTCAAGCTCTTTTTTAGACAGCACTCTTTTTAAACCTCTTTCATTACACAAAAATGCTCATCTGTTCATTTAAGATAATCTTGAGAGCACATAAATATTGGGAAGATAACTGGACTTCTGCTTTATCTAGATATAACAAAAGCAAAGCTGAATTAGAAATAGTACACAATAGAGAACACTAATGTGTTTTAAATTGAAAAACTGGCACTCAATTTATTTCTGCAAACAAGAGAGAAGGCCACTTTCTATAAGTAAATGTCACAGAATAAATTTAAACAACTCATGTGAGAATGGTGCATTATAAAACACCCTTTGGGGATATGTATTTCTACAAATTTAGATGACTATATTTCCTCAGTAGAACCCAGAAATAAAACCTCATTACTCCTCTTGATGTATCAATATTACTACCTTCTTGTCTCATGTTTAAAAGAATGACTTCATAAGGTAGGAAGTGGTTAAGATAGAGGGTTCACTGCTATCTGATATTTATAAATGTCTGGTGGCCAATACAATGTACAAATTTAGTTTTAGTTCCACCTACAGTCGAGAACAAGTACTATGCATGTGTAATTTAGTGTGCATCTAGTGTGCATGTGTCATAAATATAAAGGGAAGGGTAAACCCCTTTGAAATCCCTCCTGGCCAGGGGAAAGCTCCTCTCACCTGTAAAGGGTTAAGAAGCTAAAGGTAACCTCGCTGGCACCTGACCAAAATGACCAATGAGGAGACAAGATACTTTCAAAAGCTGGGAGGAGGGAGAGAAACAAAGGGTCTGTGTCTGTCTGTATGCTGGTCTTCTGCCAGGGATAGACCAGGAATGGAGCCTTAGAACTTTTAGTAGGTAATCTAGCTAGGTATGTGTTAGATTATGATTTCTTTAAATGGCTGAGAAAAGAATTGTGCTGAATAGAATAACTATTTCTGTCTGTGTATCTTTTTTGTAACTTAAGGTTTTGCCTAGAGGGGTTCTCTATGTTTTTGAATCTAATTACCCTGTAAGATATCTACCATCCTGATTTTACAGGGGGGATTTCTTTATTTCTATTTACTTCTATTTTTTATTAAAAGTCTTCTTGTAAAACACTGAATGCTTTTTTCATTGTTCTCAGATCCAAGGGTTTGGGTCTGTGGTCACCTATGCAAATTGGTGAGGCTTTTTATCCAACATTTCCCAGGAAAGGGGGGGTGCAAGTGTTGGGAGGATTATTCATTGTTCTTAAGATCCAAGGGTCTGAGTCTGTAGTCACCTAGGCAAATTGGTGAGGCTTTTTACCAAACCTTGTCCAGGAAGTGGGGTGCAAGGTTTTGGGAAGTATTTTGGGGGGAAGGACGCGTCCAAACAGCTCTTCCCCAGTAACCAGTATTAGTTTGGTGGTGGTAGCGGCCAGTCCAAGGATAACGGGTGTAATATTTTGTACCTTGGGGAAGTTTTGACCTAAGCTGGTAAAGATAAGCTTAGGAGGTTTTTCATGCAGGTCCCCACATCTGTACCCTAGAGTTCAGAGTGGGGGAGGAACCTTGACAGCATGTGTGAGGGATGCTCCATGAGTGAGGGATGCAGAATGTGCATGAGTGAGGGATGCTACATTTTTGATGGGTGATGAAACCCATCCCAAGTAGAAATAGAGGCAGAAGTGAGAGCTTGGCCTATTTTCCCCTCAGCACAGGGAACTAGCTACCCTGTGTGTGGGATCCCTGGCTGTACTGTGAGAGTCTTTTCAGTCAAGAGCTTGATGTATAGCAGGTGGCAAAAATTGGACATAGAATTGGATCTTTTTGGGGGTGTCACATTTTCTTCCCCTCTCTAAATCATAAATGGGGTATAAATTCAAGGAGAACAGTGACTGCCTTTCTGTGGTTGCTGTGTACTAGGGTGGCAGATACTGCTTGAAAACTACACCCAATTAGCTGGAGCTGAACCTGTTGGAAAGGGGTAAAGCAGACTTGCTGGTGCAAGTGGCATGATGACACCCTCAGGCAGACAGTGCTAAAGTTTGGAGCAGACAGATCCTGAGAGAAGGAGCCCAAACTACAGCCAACCAAGTGTAGAAGACTTAAATTGGGGCAAAGTTACTGTAGAGGCAGTAAAGCGTGCTGAGGCTTAATCCTGGGGTTTTATATAGGTTTATTTGGGAACACCTTTTTGTTAATAAAGCAGATGCCAAGAGAAGTGGCTCTATTTTTGGACCGAATGAGCACTCCCCTTTGGAGTGGGGTTGGGATGCTATTGGTGTGGGGTAGGGCCTATCCAGACCACAATGCACTTTGGGGCATAACTTTGAGTGTAGAAATGAAACACGACAAATGTAAAAATATGCCCTGAAATGAGAGGTACTGGGGGTAGAAGGGAGTCCCCAGGAGGGGGCCTTATTGCCAGCATGCCCCCTGCTCCTAGTACTGCCCCTAGAGGGAAGTCTCACTGAGCAAGACAATGGCCTGGGAATTCTGAGTTAATTCATAGGAGAGATTTTGGAATCTAAATTGGGAGTGCCTTCCTGAACTGAAGTAATCGTGTCCAGTTGAGCCTACTTTAGATTCAGAACCTTAAAAGTGGATGGACTACTTTTAGGAAAGAGAGGAGTGTTACTTTCTAAAAGACAAGGAAGCGAGTTCTAGAGACAGAAATCTTCCCTAGTTGTATTTGTAGTTTTCTGGCCATTTAGAGATTAAATAAAATAAGCTGCTTAAGGAAGCGTTCCCAGGCATTTCTCTAGGATTTTGTTGCTTGTTTTCTTGGAAAAGAGCCCTGTGAAATTTGAAACCCCAGAAAAGAGAGGGCTTTGGTGTCTTTGCTTTGCTTGGTCCTCCTTGGTTTCTCTAGCTGCATGGATGTCCAGCTAAACCTCCCAGAAAACTGAAAAAAGCAAACACAACTTATCAACTTCCCTTTCCCATACACAAACACCTACATCTTAGACCCTTTATGGAGCAAGTTATTTGCTGGGCACTGGCTGCATGCTAAAGGAATTAAAATCTCCTGAGGTTGCCCAAGCCTTCTCTATTCTGGCACTTCCCACTGTTGGAAGTTTTTTGTGATTCAGGGTTGTTCAAGCGATTGTGTTTATGTGGATGTGTCATAAATATAAAGGGAAGGGTAACAACCTTTATGTATGCAGTAATATAAAATCCCTCTTGGCCAGAGGTACAGAATCCCCTTATCTGTAAGGGATTAATCAGTTCAATTAACCTAGTTAGTACCTGACCAGAAGGACCAATGTGGAAAGAAGATACTTTCAAATCTGGGGAGGGAGAAGCTTTGTTTTTGTGCTCTGTGTGTGTTCTCTCGGGAGATAGAGAGACCAAGCAAATAATCCAGCTCCTACTGAATGATACATCTAAAATTACAGGAATAGTAAGTAATAGCAAGGAAATGCGTTAGAGTATCTTTTGTTTTAGTTTGTGAATTTTCCCTATGCTTAGAAGGAGATTTATCCCTGGTTTTTGTAACCTTAAAGTTTTGCCTACAGGGGAATCCTCTGTGTTTTGAATCTGATTACCCTGTAAAAATTATCTTCCATTCTGATTTTACAGAGGTGGTGCTTTTACTTCTTTTTCTTTATTATAAAGTTCTATGTTTTTTTTTTTTTTTTAAGAATCTGATTGGTTTTAGTGTCCTAAAAACCCAGGGATTTCGCTGCGCTCACCTGTACCAATTGGTGAGGATATTATTCTCAAGCCTCCCCAGGAAAGGGGGTGAAGGGATTGGGAGAAATATTTTGGGGAGCAGAAACTCCAAGTGGTTCTTTTTCTTGAATCTTTGTCTAACTCACTTGGTGGTAGCAGTGAATACTGTCCAAGGACAAGAAAGGATTTGTGCCTTGGGAAAGTTTTTTAACCTAAGATGGTAGAAATAAGCTTAGGGGGTCTTTCATGTGGGTCCCCACATCTATACCCCAGAGTTCAGAGTGAGGAGGGAACCCTGACAGGATGTCTGACCCTGGCCTACTTTCTCCTGTGAAAGTTTTAAAATAAATGCCCTCCTGAGGCACAACACGACTATGTAGTGGTACTACACACTATTTGTACTTCAGTTAGTCAATATATAGTCTTCTCTTGCAGTCTTTGCGTGTACAAAACTTGCATGGATTTCAATGGGAGCCACATAAGGGGTGATAGAGCTGCATGCACTAGGCTGAAGGCTACTTTTATTGTTCAACTTGGTTGCAGTACAAAAAACAAAACAAAGAAGAAACACGCTGGAAAGCATTAAAATACCTCTTGGTGGGAATAGAAGACATTTGATCATATTTTACACGTAGGATGGTTGACGTTTCTATACTTGAAGTAGATTATAATCTCCTTGAGCCAGAGACTTCCTTATGTATTTCTATCACAGTGGGTTGCTGGTCTGACTGAGGTCTCTAGGTGCTATCACAGTACAAATAATACAACCTTCTTTTATTATTTGTGCAATAAACAGAATATCCTGTACTCCTTTTTATATGTGTCTTTAAATGTAGCACTGTAGCCTCTAGCTGTAAACAATTCTTGTTTTGCATTTAAATTGGAAGATGCTTTTCCATTTAAATTTGGTTGATGGTGTTCTTGGTTCTGTACAATGGGCCAAATTCACCTCTGGAATAAACAAGGTGAATTGCATTGATTGAGTATAGTGAACCTATACTCATGCCAATAATCAAGTTAGCCTCTGAATACTGTTGTGAGTGTTGCACCCTCTAAAGATTTGTAGAAAGATTGGCACTAGCATGTATTTAGAGTTAAAAACCCCTGTCTGAAGGTTTAGAAATAATTCAAGTAAAATACAGACTGATCAATGCAAGCCCATCAGGGAACTTATTTTGTATGGAATTTTTTTAAAAAAAATCCGATAAATACATCAGTGTTACAAACAAGTGACCAGACTGGTTACCATTAGGGTCAGAAATTTTCAGAATGTTTTATATTGATAGAGTGCTGCTAATATTAGATAATTGTATTCATTTCCTTGTAGTGTTTTGACTTCTTTAGCAATCAGAATGTGAGGTGTGAGAAACAGGATGGGAAATGTGATCTGATGATCTGGTCATGACTTCCTGCTTCTCCTCATGGCTCTGATTTCTAGAATGCTAGTATTTATTATAGTTAAACAGCTTTTACTTCTAGTTCTTTGGATGAATTTTGTAAATCTGTTATGCAGAAAATATGTACCTTGTTGGAGTGTTCTTAAGTAGGAGAGTTTTGCCATTTACACAAAATAACTAAGTTTGTATTTTTTTTCTCTTTTTGTGTAAGAATGCAATTTGTTTGGGAGCAGGGGACAAACCTGTAAGTGAATACAGATCAGTTCTCTACTATCAGGTCAAACAGCCACGCTGGATGGAAACATTAAAGGTATGACACAAACATTTTTCATTTATATTTTCCACTTCAGTTGTCAGGTCCTATCTTTTCTCCTAAAAAACAAACAAACAAACCAAAACAACAACAACCTATTACAGTACAACTCACATTTTTTGTAATATTTTTTTGTAATATTTCAAATATATTTTTGAAATATAGTTGCATGTATGTCCTTACATCAACTATCAGTTTGGGATACATGATAAGTGATGCTTAAAGTTTCAGTCCAGAAAGCTGTGTTAGGATTTCTTGTTGTTGTAGCAGCAAAACCCATAAGATCATCTTAGTTTACCTTATGTCCTGAATATGCCATATTGAAAATGAAGTACACCATTAGCTGTATTGGTGTAAAATAGAGAAAGTGAGAAGCTTGAGTGATTAAACGAGTATGGTAAATAACCTCCTGTAAATTTTAGATTGTTATGGTCTTGGATGTCTGTTAGAGAAGAACTAATAGACACCTATGTAATGAGTGTTTAATTGTAATAGTCTGGAAGGTTCTGAAGGCAATAATTACAAAACATGGCTCAAGGTTACTTGACAAGTCTACAGTCAATGCTTTTTTGGAAAAGTGCTATGGAAGATGGGCTGAATTATGTTAGTAATCTGTGTAATAAGTCTGCGACTGCACCAATGTATGTAGTGACAGTGGATAGAGGAAGGTAGGTCATCTGCAGCTGTAAAACATGTTTGTAGTTTTGAAAGCACTGATAAATGCATTTTGATATCTTGTTGCCGTTTTAAATTTTGGCAGTAACTTGAATAGATTTTGTATTGAAAGCCATGAAAAATAGTTGTGCTTTCAATTATTTGAAAATTGGGGTTTGAAGTCAGATTAAGGTAGTGTAAAATGCTGTGTTGTAGCTAGTGATGTTCAAGATAGTCTCATGTGACTTCAGGAGCCACCACTGTCTAAGCAATAAAGAGAGACAAGGTGAGTAAAGTAATACCTTTTACTGGATCAACTTCTGTGGGTGAGATAAGATTGCCTGTCTGTCTTTCATCCACAGAAGTTGGTCCAATTAAAGATATTACCTCACCCACCTTGTCCTGCTAATATCCTGGGACCAACACAGCTACTACTATACTGAAAATAGGAATAACCACAAGATGGACATCAGAATTATATTATATAATTTAAAAATCTGATATGTGACCCGTCAGATCATGAGAATGTTTTATATTAATGGAGTGCTGCTAATATTGGATAACGTATTCATTTCCTTGTAGCGTCTGTGACTTTTAGCAATCAGAATGAGAGGTGTGAGAGTGGGTGGGAATGTGATCTGATGATCTGGTCATGACTCCCTTGTTGTCTTCATGGCTTTGATACTGACTTGCTCTGCAGCTTTGGGAAAGTCATTTAATATTTCTCTACTCCAGCTCATCCATTACTGAAGAGGTATAATTACCTCCATAGGGCTTTATGATTGATGTTAAAGGGTTTTGAGAGGTATTCTATAAATCCATATAATTAACAGTACAATTTCACTTTCCTTTTTTGTTTTTGTTTTCTAGTACATGAAATTTTGTCTGCCCTATAACTGATGGCTTTATCCATACTCGCATGCAAATTGGAATTGGTCCTGATGAACATTTTCATTCTGGACTGTATAATAGAAACCCAGGCACCCAGAGCTCAGTCTACTTCCTCCTGCTGCAGTCCTTTCTTACACCCTCCTCTATTCTGCTTCACTGTGGTGCCTAATGACTGTGGAATTCATTAGGAATTCCAAGCAGATGATTTCAGGACTAGGGTCTCTTCTGCTTCCCGAAGCCAGGCCTAGGCAAATGTGTTTTGTGTATGCAAGGCTTTATAGGGCCAGCATACAGGTGGGAAACAGCAGCACTGATTTTTGCATGTGGTTATATCTGTCTCAAGTTTCGTCAGGTGCCCCCTCTTGCCCACTCACCAGATGGCTGTGAGTAGGGTTGCCAACTTCCTAACAGCACAAAACAGAGCACCCTGGCCCCACCCCTTCCCCCAAAGGCCCCCCACCCCCACTACATTCCCACTCCCTCGGAGGCTCTCTCCCCCCCACCCTTACTCACTTTCACTGGGTTGGGGCAGGGGGTTGTGGTGTGGGAGGCGTGGTGCCAGAAATGAGGGGTTCAGGGTATGTGTGCGGGGGTCCAGCCTGGGGCAGGGAGTTGGGGTGAGGAAAGGGATGTGGGCTCTGGGGTGGGGCTGGGGATGAGGGGTTCAGGGTGTGGGAGGGGGCTCTGAGTTTCGGGGGGGGGGGTTGGGTTTGGGTGCAGCTTACCTCGGGCGGCTCCCAGTCAGTGGCACAGCAGGGCTAAGGTGTCCTGGCAGTGTGCTGTGCTCCGGAAGGGACCAGCAGGTCCAGCTCCTAAGCAGGAGGGCCATGGTCCTCTGAGCGCTGCTCTCGCCCAACGGCCCTGCTCCCCAACTCCCATTGGACGCGGTTCCTGGCCGATGGGAGTGTGGAGCTGGTGCTCGAGTTGGGGACAGCACGCAGAGCCCTGTGGCCCCTCTGCCTAGGAGCTGGACCTGCTGGCTGCTTCCGGGATGCAGCATGCTGCCAGGACAGGTAAGAACTAGCCTGCCTTAGACCCACAGCACTGCTGACCAGACTTTTAATGGCTTGGTCGGCAGTGCTGACTGGAGCCGCCAGGGTCCTTTTTTGACTGAGTGTTCCGGTTGAAAACAGGACACCTGGCAACTCTAGCTGTGAGGAGCCCACTGGACCCCACGTGTTTTAAGCCTCCAGAGTTGAACAGAATCCAGGCACTGCCTCTGGTTGGGATCCCTCAACATACTCACAGGGCGATGATCCTCCATTTAGCACACTCTTCTGAAAGCTGAAATTTTATGATCCAGCTGCCTACCCCCTGTTACCAGTGCCAACTGCTCTCTCTCTCTCCTAAAGCTTAAACACTCTCTCTTCGAGAACTTCCACCATCTGGTTGCTCTGTGTCCGCAGGTTAACTCTTGAAGGGCATGTGTGTAAGACATAATGCACAGACTGACTTTCAGAGGATTCTAAACCACTATTGCTCTTAATCACAAGAAATACACAGGTCTAGACAAAAATAAGTCTATATACATTTATCTGCCTTCGTTTCCTCACCAGTCCAGAGCATATGTTTCAAACTCCCTCAAGTTGATACTTCCCATCATCAACACCTGGCTCCTTTGTCCTGCTGCTAGTAATTTTCCGCTCTTCAAACCCGAGCCTACTTACACGCAGGCTGGAGGAAGTGGCTTCTCCCAGCTCTAGACACCCTCCTCCTTAGCATATATACTGAGCAATCAGAGTACAGTCATTAAAGGTAACTCTTCTTCATTGTCCCTCATCTGGAAGAGATGTGCTTACAAGCTTGTCAGCAATAATTGATATACAGAGGCATTCCTTGATGCAGCACTTTTCAGTAAGAACAACTTCACAATGTCAACCAGAATTTGTAAATTGCCCAGATTGCATGAGTGGCTAAACCCAGCAATTAAAGGAATGGTGGATATTCATTTCAAAGTAGACAAGTTTCATTATGTGCTATAACTTCTGATTTATAAAAGGTGGCAGTCCCCATTGAAGACATGCAAAGAATACATCTGCGTTTCATGTTCAGACATAGGTCATCTCAAGAGTGTAAGTACAGAAATTTATTCTTTTTGTTTGCAATCAAGGTTGCCAGTCCTTCTAAAAAAAATAACACATGATTTTGTACTTTGTAGCTAAAGACAAGGGAGAAAAGAATTTTGCAATGGCCTATGTAAAGCTCATGAAAGAAGATGGTACAACTCTGCAAGATGGCTCCCATGAGTTGGTAGTCTTAAAGGTATAGTAATGAAGGTTGTTGCATAGAAGCAATTATTTTTTTCACTGACTTTTTTACTATTCAGTCTTCTATGATATTCCCAATTTTCCATGGTCTTCCTCTCATTATCCTACTAAAGACTTAAATTATGTGGTCCTTCCTCTGAATGGACGAGACTGGATTCATCTTTTTCTAGAGTTGGTCAAGATGACCCCAAACATCTGCTATAGGTAGGAATCATTGTAGAATGACACAGGACAGTTGCTGTTCCCACATTTTAACCTTTGTTGCCCTGCTTAAAGTCTACTTTGTCCCTACTTCTAGAAGCTTGGGACAAAACTCAAGACCTGGACTGAAACCATCATTAGAGCTTGGAATATGATTCAGTTAATTTTACCATGATCTCTCCTGCCTTGTGAATAATCTGTGAACAGTTTGTGACTTTCTAGTATTTGTGAGGGGTTGGTTGCTTTATAATTACAATGAATACTAAGATGTGGATTGTATATGGTCAGTTGCAGGGATTTGGATACTGGACATTTGAACAGTGCTGGTTTGTTCTGATTGGCCACAAATAACATGGTTGACTTTCCCCCCGCCCTGTCCCTAGTTGGATGCATGATATTAAACTTGGGTTTCTCAGGCAGATACTGAAGACAGGGAATTGGAAATGAATTTCCTGAAAATATGATCAATCCTGTACTTAATTAGTTGTTTCCAAATGTGTTCTGTCCAGTAAACTAGTTTTTCTGTAATATTCATGGAAAGCTATAACAGAGGCCTGCACACAACTAAAGCAAATTGTTTATAAATTCCAGTGGAGATTAATGTGTTTTTTTTAGATATTTGCCCACCTCTTGTTGGTGTTAAAACTGATAAATATTGAGGCCAGAAGGGACCATTATGATCATCCAGTCTTGACTGATTGTATAATGCAACCCATAAAATTTCAGCAAGTGATTCCTGCATCAAGCCCATAACTTCTGGTTAAGCGAGAGCATATATATTAGAAATGCTAAACTGAGTTGGCACATTATATTTGTGGTAGAAAATAGATCATTTCTGACAGAGAAATGCTACTTCTAGAATTCAAATACAGAAACACCAGTGCTAGGCATTTAAAAACATGAGTCAGGATCCCAGAAATGGAAGGGCTTTAAACTCAAGAGGTTTTAAATACCTTTTAAAGTTTTTAGGGGTGGTGGCTTTTTCCCCCTTTTTTTTTTTGCCTTCTGATGTTCAGTCCTTTGGTGTGCACTTGAATCATGTTTTCAAGCTTTTCTCTGAAAGTTAGAAACTTTCTATTCAAAATGAAAGCTGTGACTCTCATGTATCTTTTTCTTTTAAAAAAATCCTAATTGTGAGACTGATAAAATTGAGGAAGCAGGCAACACTTGCCAATGTTCTAGTACATCTTCAACTTCAAAAGTGACCTTTCTGCCCTCAATATATCTCTTGATAATTTTCAGGGTTTTCCTGTGCTTTGCTTGGCTGCAGCTAGAGAATGGACATCTCCTCATGAGATGGAAACCTTTTTTTTTTTTTTAATGCTTTTGAGTGAGAACCTGAACTGAGTTAGGCACCAAGCCCCTTTTTACATCTTGTCAGTCTGGGAAGCATCTCTGACTTCTCTTAGGGATGCATTCGCATGAATTATCTCAAGAACTATTTAAACCATAAAAACTGACACCATAGGTCTGTTGGCACACAGCCCTTCTTTCACAGGCCAAACCTTTTGGAGCTATGGTAAATATCAAAGAGTAAGTCTCCTGAATCTAGAAATCCTGTGCCGAGTAAATTTCAGGTCAGCGCACTCTCCTCCACATCTGCTACACTTGGTCTACAGGCTGGCAGTTGCACCTTCTGATATGGTCTGGAAATTCAGCTTCAAACCTGAACAGTCATGATATTTGAATAGTTGCAACAATATTGGGTACAAACTGTGAACTGATGGATGTACTATATGGTGCAAGTAGCTATTCCAAGAGCTGTAGTTAGGTATATTCTATTTTCCTTCCCTAGTACCTACCATTTCATAATCTGACTAAAGTGGTTGTTCGTTTGTTTTTTTCATTTTAATAGGCTTCTTTTGCTAGAAGCTTGTGTTGGGGAGACTGTTTTCAGTTCTAGTCTTAATTGTCAACTGAGTATAGTTTTCCCTAATTTCTCATTTCTGAATCATTCCAATGTAATCAAGTTGGATTTTATGACAAACTGAATGCAGTCTGTTGTAGTATCTGTCCTCCCTAATCAATATCCAAGTGCATAAAATTATTGAGAGGACCTCTAAAATAATTTTACAGAATACAGATTAACTTCGCCTGATACAAAATTATGCTGTCATTTTCTTTGGCTCATCACTATTCACAGCCTCTCTTAGAAGGCCAAACACCACAATTCTGTTTTGATTGACTCTCTATGGAATGTCTTCAAATCAGAAGAAATAATCTCCTGTTTTACAACTTGCCGATTATTCCTGAATAACATCTCTAAGATATCACCTTCCCCTCCATCCAGATAATCCAGGTCACCCTCCTGTTAGATCTCAATTACTGCAACATCATCTTCTGTGACCTTGAATTATGCAGTCTCGACCCCCTCCCCCCCGCCCTTGTAGCCATTCAAAATGGTGCTTCAAAGAAAAATTTCCAGGATTCTTGCTTTGATCACATCATCCTCTTTGCATCCCTTCACTGTCCTCTTCTCTTCTCCATTTCATCAAACACAAACTACTTTGCCACTTTCAAGGCCCTTCATGTCCTATCCCCACTTTACTTCTCTGTCATGTGCTATTGAGAGGTCAACTCCAGCCTGCATTCTGCCACTGGTACCAGCCAGCATTGTCCACTTATTACATTTTCAAACAATCACCTTTCCAATTTCTTCTGGGCTGCCCTTTGCATATGAGAAGGAGCACCCTTTGAGCACCCTTAAAGTCACCCCTCCTTAAACTTTTCCTGTGGTGCCTAGAAAAAAAATCTTGACAGTGGTGAGGTTGCTGGTGTGTCGCGACTGCAACTTTCTTCCTGACCAGCATTGTTTGTATTTACTTGTGCTCCCCCGTCTGTGTGCAGTCACCTGTTTTCTCTTACCTATGCTTACTTTGTAAACTATTTTGGGGGCAGGGACCCTCTTTTTGTTATGTTTGAGCAGTGCCCAATGCTTGTCCAGGACTGTGATTCCTATGCATTCCTGCAATACAAATAATACATAACTAATATCTTTTCAGGGTGATAGTAAGAAAATGGAGGATGCCAGTGCTTATTTGACTCTACCTTCCTCTCGTCAACATGTGGAGAATAAAGGATTGACCTTAAGCCGAAGTGCTAGCAGTGTGGGAGGACTCTCAGTAAGCACACGGGATGCCTTTTCTATTTCAACTCTGGTTTGTTCAACAAAGCTAACTCAAAATGGTATGCAGTTCATATTCTTGTGTAAGCATTTGAAAAAGGCTATTACACGTTCTTAAAACTCACACGGACATTAAAAAGCTATCTTCTCTGCCATTTATTTCAGTGGGTTTACTGGGTCTTTTGAAGTGGCGCATGAAACCAGAACTGCTACAGGAAAATTTAGAAAAATTGAAGATTGTGGATGGTGAGGAAGTTGTGAAGGTACCTCCTTTCCAATGTTACATTCAGTTACACAACTGCTGTTCTGTTGTTGTTGGCGCTCTGTAAATAGCAGACTGCTGAGTTCCTCTCCCCTTTACAGATGATTTTGTGAACCTTCTGCTTCTCCTTTGACAGAGGATAGAACATTTAGGCTTCTATCAGGCTGTTGTTCATGGCATTCAACAATCATCTGATAGAGGGGATTAGATCGTGATATGGTTGGTTATTCATGACCTCTATTATTTTTTTCCATTTAGTAGAGTAGGTATGCCATTGTTATTCCAGAACCTAGTCTTCCTCCACACAATGGAAAGAATACACCATTCCAGTCATTTAGGAAGAGGTGATGTTGCAGAGTGCAGCTGCACATCACTCTTCCCTGAGATCAGAGATAATTTTCTCTGATCACATAAAACCATTACAGTGACAAAGTTTTGTCATTAATGGTACAAGATGCTCAGAGGAAACAATTTTCAATATATCTTAGTACCAATCTTGGTGAAAGCAAAATACAGTTTGCACACTTATAAGGATTCATCTAGTGGGACAGTAAGAATAATTTTAAAATAGATATTAGGTACAATATGGATGGAGAAAATCATGTAGCCACTATAGGATGGTAATTTAGGATTTCATTAGTATTATGAGGAAGTGTCCTCATATTAGACAGTTTAATATCAGAAGTTCCTATGCTGACCTCACACATTGTTGCTTGCTGGGCCATGTTTGAACAAGTGTGCAAGAGTACAATAAAATTTTGATGTTAGATTAATGTCATTTGATTCACTAGCAGATATGAACATATAGCCCACGGTATTTGACTTCTTTCAGCTATACATATAAAATTTATTTGACCAAATATCCTTTTGCAAATTTGAAATGCATGTGCAGAAGAAAATCTAAGTGACAACATAACAAATGTTTAGCCTAGATGAGAGTAGATTAGAGGTTGTAATACTGAAAGAGCTATTGGATAAATCTGAATCCCTGTACGTTAACAAATGCAAGTGATGTGCATTTACTTTAAATATCAGTTGTTTATTGCTCCATGTAAAGACTATTTGCAAGGTTGCAGAAGTAGCTAAAACTGGCAGATACAAATCCTCAAGGGAAATAACTTCTGTAACTTCCCATTCATAAAGGCGCGTGCCTCCAATTTTTATTAGTGTTTTTCCAGAAGGTAGAAAGATGGCTTAATCTTGGTCTTTCTCCTTGTCAAATTGTATTCCCCATATGTGTATCTACATCTATCTAGCTATATGTCACTAGCAGAGGCAGTAATACTGTCCTGCATCCAACAAGTATAGCTTATTTTCTGTGTACTTGAAGCTTCACATAGTTGTCTTCTGGGACACCCACCTTGATTAAGGGAATATTGCTCAGCTAACTCATAGTCCCATGAATATTCCAGACATAGTATTAATCCAACACTTAGAGGTCCTTAATTCAACATCTGACTGCTTCCACATGCCTTAGCCAATGTAAACATGTTATTGTTGTTAGTTTGTGGTGCCGTGTCTCTTCCCGCTGCACTTTGTATGTGTTCAAATCATTGGGAAAATAGCTTAAACAACCATTTTCCCCCCTGCCATCGGAACTTTACTTTGCATCTGTAGTTTACTCTTCAGGAAACTAGAAAACTGACTTACTATGCAAAACAGGTGACGAAGGCTAGCACACCTTATACCTGGGTCCCATAAATATATCTCTGGCTGTGTGATCCAGGCAACTGCAGACTCATTAGTCTGATCAATATATGCAAGGCTTTAGAACAAATTGTGAAGGAAAGAATAATTAGACAGACATAAATAGGAGATAATGCAACATGGTTTTACCAAAGGTAGGCTGTGTCAGACTAACCTGACATCTTTCTTTGATAACTGATTCTATAGACAAGAGAAATGTGGTAGATCTAATTTATATGGACTTCAGTAAAGCACTTGATAAATGACAATGAAAGTCCATTTAACAGATTCCGGACTGCATCTTCAACACAACACAGAATTCTTGAATCTTACAGTAACTGTTGAATATACATGTAGTTTTTATCCAAGAAATAACAAACATTTGCTTTCAGCTAAGCTTTTTTTAAAAACTTTTTTCTTTCTGCCCTCTCTAAAATGACACTAATGAAAACCTTCCCTGATCCTTAAAGTTTTGAAAGAAAGATAATCTTAAGTGCATAAACCAGCCTCTAATTAAATTAATAAGGTACTTCCTGGCGGGCAAGAAACTCCATAATTGTCTACTAAAGAGTTTCTGCCCCTTCCTCCAAAGCATCTAGTGTCAGCCACTGTTGGAGATGATGATGAATACAGATGGGTTCCTGGCCTGATCCGTTATGCTTTCTTCTTCTCAAGTGGGGTTAAAGATTTATCTATCTGGGGACTAATTTTGCTACCTACCCCCTTTTTTTTGGCGCTTCACCTTCGTGGGTATTTTCTTTGTGCAGAGAAGACAGGATTGGGACGTTACTTGTGAAAAGCACCACTTTGTTGCTATTCTGACACTCTCAACTATACATCAGAGCTAAATTTTAATTTTGGACTTATCATAGACAGGTGATTAAAAAAAAATTAGGGAAGAGGATAATAGTAAACATTGCCCACAAATCTAGTTGGTAAAGGAATGTTTGCCTTCTGCTGCTGTCAACAGATATACAATAAGCATTGTTTTTATTGCTGGGTTATGTATGCTGCATTTTTTAAAAATAGGAATATATTATTAATGCTCTGCCGCCTTATAACAAATGCAAGATGGGTAAGAATTTGTGGAAAACTGAGCAATGTTAATCTGTATAATAGTTAATTAAGACATAAAGAGAAGGCACCCAAATTAGGAGTCATGTAATTTAAATCAACCTTACCCTTTAAGTCTAAAATCAACTAATGTTACAATAGCTACCTCTGTTCTATGGGGCTGGGGAGAAAAGTGCGGTACCCACTAGGGACTGGGGGTGGTGCCAAAGTCGATTCAAATCAACAGGGGTCTTATTATTGACTATAATGGGTTTTGGCTCAGGCTCTGGAGGGATAAACATCTTTTGTGCTGTTACCTTTTCAGGATAAAAAGAGCAAATATTGATCTATATCACTCAAAAAGACAGTTATTGTTTTAATTATGTACAAACTACAGATAGTGATAGTTTTTTTTATCAATGCTGAGACTCTGTGAACTAAGTGTATGTTATGGACTAACCAATCAGAACCTTCAGGGGCATGGGCAGATTTCCGGAACTAAAAGCTATATTCTCTGAGGTGCATCATAAAAAAACAATTTTCCCAGGGGCCTCCAAAAATCCATCCAGAGGAAACCAAGTTCTATTACCTGCGAAATGAATTCTCATCATGTGATTTTCCAAGTTATTTTAATTATTTTGTCTTGTTTCATTTTCCATCATATAGTTTCTCCAAGACACTTTGGATGCCCTGTTTAACATCATGATGGAACATTCCCATAGTGATGAGTATGACATTCTAGTCTTCGATGCACTGGTAAGAATCATCATAGGAAAAAAAAGACTACACTGCAAATAGAAAAAATGAGCAAATGGACTCAAAATGCACTGAAGACGCTGCACTACTAAAGTGTCATAAGAGACTCCATAGTGTGTATATACCGCAGGGAATTAGTGTTAAAATAACATAAAATGAGTTGATGAAATGTTGCCTTTGAGTGTGTCACACTGTGTGGAGTGGCTTATGACCATAAGTGCTCGCTTCAGAGCAGACACCCCAAACTGGTGATATGTTCTTTAACCCTGTAACAAATCTGATCTCCAAAAGCACTATAACAGTCTTACCATGAAGGCACAGACAGTCCCCTTGAGCATTCTAGCCTATCTTGCCACTTAGGCAAACTAGACTAAGTGATAAATGGTCACTTACACCAAAAGTCACAAAATATTCAGGTTGTTCCTAGTCTTAATAGACCAGTCACTTACCCCAGATGAATTTGTACCTCGGATCTCTCACCAAAGACAACACTGGTAGTCAGACCTATAGTAAACTAAGAATTTATTGACTAGGAAAAAGAAATCAGAGTTATTTACAGGTTAAAGCAGGCAGTCTGTGGTTCCAAAAGGTGACAGATGTAGACATCTGCCGATTCAAAATGTCTTTCAGGGCAAACCCAGAGTAACTATGGGGATCTCTGCTTCAGTTTAGTGTGTCTGGCCCTGTCTGAGTCCAAATATCAAAAAAGAGATGAAAATTTTTCTTTGTTCTCCTATTTTATTTCCTCCCACCAGCATTCAAACTGATGATATGGGCTTCCTTGCATGTAAACACTTTTGTGGGTCTGAGAGAGCCATTAACTAAGTCTTTGTATTGTGATGTTCCACAATGGCCTATTTAGTTCTGATAGTCCTCCTTGATAGGCAGTGGACTAAAATCTAAAAATATTGTTATAAATCTGGTGCCCATCTTAACAACGCTAACACAGGTGAGCTGTACTGGTTTCCAGCAATGAATGTCGGTGCTCAGCTGAAGCCTAAAGTCTTGGCAAAAGCTGGCACCTGGTCTGCCAGCATCAGAGTGAATAGCTAAATTTGCTGAAACTGTTCATCAAAGTGTGCACAAATGTTTCAGAATGATAAATACTTCAGGAACCTGATATTTCCATTATAATGTTGTGTGTATTTCAAACACTGATTAATCTCTCTTTAGATTTATATAATAGGACTTATTGCAGACAGGAAATTTCAACATTTCAATACTGTTCTGGAGGCTTATATCCAACAGCACTTCAGTGCAACTTTGGCTTACAAGTAAGTTTTATTCTTTTATTTTTTTCTCTCTCTTTAAAAATCCGCCAGTCATTTTTTGAAAGGTAACAAGTAACTTTAATCTCATTAGATGTCTTTACTTGGTAAAGTACTACAGTACGTTGGCCAAATTGAGATCCTTTTCAGTTTTAGTCCTCCTGCAGGTCAAACTCCTATGGATTTCAAAGAGGACTAAACCTGCGTAAGGACTGAAGGACTTAAGAGATTCAGGGTTTTGTCCAATATGAAACAGACTGATTACACCCGTTTTGTGCAAACTCTGGCAGAAAGCCTCTAGCTGTAGAAAGCCTCAAAAGGAAGTGGTTAGCACATAGCAATGCATAAACCTTCCCTGGGCTGAGGAGTCTGCAGCCAGATAATGACTGCTTCAAAATTCAGCAGAGCTTGCTTGGGAAGGTTGAGGTTATGACAGTAATGAATTCAGGACATTCCTTTGGTAGCCTCCATTTGCAGGGATCCCATACAGTCCCAATAAACATTTCCTCCCTATGTGGAATCCCAGGTACCACTACCTCAACTCACTAGTATGTAATCGATTGGAGTAGGATAGGCAGGTGCAGTTGACCAACAAGGGTCAATTCAGTTGTGATGCAGGAAGATAAAACTATGTGTTTCATAAACTGGCTCATAGGAAGTTCCCAGCATTTTGATACTGTAAGGAAAGAACCTATTATAACTGGAGTTGTCACAAATTTTGTCACTCAATGTTTTTTGCCAAAAAACGCCAATTTGTCAAAACCAAAACTGTTTGCAAAATGGGAGTGAGTTTACAACTTGAAAAAATGTAGAGAAAATTTCAAAATAGTCTGTTTTGGTTTGGCATTCTTGAAATGGAAAAACTCCAGCTTTTCAATGTGAAACAACTTTACATTTTGAAAGGTAAGCTTAATTGGACTGAGAATGGTTAAAAAGAAAAGCTGGGGGGAGAGAGAAAAAGGTCAAGATCAAAACAAAATGTTTCAATTTCCCCAAAATGTGGGGAGGAGGCTAATGGGGGAGTTTTTTTGGTTAAGGAATATTTTTGAGATTTTGACTTTGTCCCAGTTTAAGATGGGGGTGAGGTCAAACTAACATTTCTGGAAATGGGAAACTGTTTCCCACCCATCTCTAATAATGAGTCGGTGAGGGTGCCATCAAGGTTGACATGACATGCTTCTGAAACTGTAATGACCAAAACTGAGAAACTCGTGGTATGTCTATAGCTGAGAGACTGCTGGCATAATCCCATAATGTAAACATAGCCTACTGACAGAAGGGGTTCCTCTGGTATAGGAGCCACCTCCCTGAATGATGTTACTGATGTCAATGGAAGCTCTGTTCTGTTGATATAGCTGTGTCTATACGGGGGTTAATAAGCATATCTGTCTATTGAGGATCTTTTCCCCCCACACCTGTGACAGATGTAACTCTACCAATAAACTTTCTGGCATAGACCAGGCCTCAATCTTAAGGGCTTGATTTTGCTCCCATTTAAATAAATAGCAAGAATCAATGTGACTGCAGTGATAACAGGAGAAAATTGCACTTGCCTGACATTTTTGTTAGCATGTAATGTGCCAGTGCAGCCAAGATTCCCCTCAGGGCATGCAATGAGGAAACAGGTAAATACTGTACATACCTTATATGAGATATCTTATTTGAGCATTCATGCCACTAGTGTTTAATAGTGTTAGAGCACATGCCTACATTCAGTGCTTCCTAATTTATTATGTACATGGCAGGCAAAGTCACCTAGAGTTTAATCCTTTATAAGTATTGTACTTCCTTGTACAAGGAGCACTGGCACTAAAATGAATGCCACTGAACCATAGTTTCCAGAATTGTCAGCTCGGATGCAGACAGTTTCTATACTCAAAGAAATTTATACCATTTCAGAATCAGTTATTTGCTATTCATTCTCATCACATTTACAGGGATTCTTACAATTGGCATGTATGGTAGTAAAAATTTGAATCTGGTTTATTTTTATATCTGCCATTTAAGTCTTGATGTACTATACAACTGCAGATTCAGAAGGTTGAATAATTTACTGAGACAACGCTAGTTACTGAAGTGCATTTTTTTAAAAAGCGTGTTTTTGAAATTATCCCTAATTCAGGAAACTAATGACGGTTCTGAAGACCTATTTGGATACCTCCAGTAGAGGGGAACAATGTGAGCCTATACTAAGAACTTTGAAAGCACTGGAATATGTGTTCAAATTCATTGTTCGGTCAAGAACATTATTTGCACAGTAAGTACTTGTTCTGCAAGCACTTGATTGATTTTGTGCTGCAATGATACAAACGTGTAATATTCGTGTTGGTGGGGGAGAGGAAGAATTGGGCACACGCCTGTAGGAATTTTCTGATCATCTTTTTATTTCAAATTGAGCACAAGAGTTATCAGATACTTGATGGTGTGCTTGGCTTAAAGTTTTATGGATTAATACTTTATTCAGGTGGTAAATTTTTTCATAATGAAAATTGTCACAAAAAGTAAACATCCACTTTCCATTTCATTCAGCGCACAAATTCCCAGTTCCTACTAAGATAATGACCTCTCTTGAAAGATGATTACCAATGACATCAGATTGTTTTGCCAGCTGTTTGGCTTGGGCCAAAGAGCATGACAGATGGCCTAAAGTTTTAGATGCTTGTGTTTAGCAGATCAAAGATTGTGCATAGCACAATGTAATAATTTTGGACTAACATAATTGAATTGAGTGTAGAGCTCCAGTTATCCAATTAAGAAGCTGGAGAATTAATTTTAGAGGGAAAGATTAAAAGGAACTAGGTATGCATAGCTCAGTAATGTGACAACTAACAGATGGGGCAAGTCTACAAGCTTTCATAAAGTATAGCAAGGAGGGAGGAATTTTTAGAGCGGTAGAAGAGGTTATAAATGTGAGCAATGGAATAAAATGAGAGAAAATTTAGGCTTAATATTGTGAAACACTTCACAGTACTAAAATCTATTAAAGTAAAGAATACTCTTCCAAGGGACGAAAGCCCTGTTGCTTGAGACATTAAGAATGTAATGTGTGTGGGGGGGGGGAGGGAATCTTTAAACCTTTGTAGGAAGGAATTCTGCACTCCCAAGGGAGGAGGGAGGTCTGACTGGGTGACTTAATGAAACTTTTCCATCCCTAACCTCTTTGACATGATTCTATGACTTTTATCTTTGTTGGTTTTATAAAGGAGCATATTTTTACTCAGGAAAGATGAACTATTGATTTATATTCCAAACATAAGGAAAGTGTCTCACATGGAGGTAGAATCACCAGGAGAAAAATGCACATTTCACACCTGAAATTAAGACCATTGTCCATCCCTTTGGTGTTTAGCCCTTTAATGTTTAAACAACAACAAAGCTCTCTTTCCTGAGCACAACTATATGCAAAAACAGCTCTCTTAAGTTAGGTGGTCCTTAAAGAAAAATACTAGTAATTTTTCGATGTTCAAAGGCTCTTTCACTTGATGAATCCACTACTACATCATATCAAAGAGAGAAAGAATGAAGCAATGAAAAAACTTGACTTGGAAAGCCAAATTTTGCCCTTAGGTTTGTACATGGGATTGACTGAAGTCCAATGAAAGCTCTGTTATGTGTCCTGAGGGAAAACATTTCCCTCAGTACGAATACCTTTCCATAATAACCTGATGAAAGAGGGGTTGCATATAACTGTCATATAAGGCTCTTCATTTCCAGAGACTCCCGTTTCTAATCCACTTAGTCCATGAAGTAGGAATTCAAGGTTACTCATTAACCTATTATTTCTGTCCATTACTGTAGCATCTAGGAGCCACAGTACAAAATACTGGTCTCTGCCCCAAAGAGCTTACAGTCTAAGTAGATGACAAGAGACAGATGAAATAGATGTGGGGTAGATACATTCATTGGCAGTTGTTATAGGTAATGAGTAAGTTTTGCCATCAGTGAAAACAACAAATTGATAGCATTATTTGGTAAGATCATAAATTGTTGCAAAGGCATTTGTGATTGTGAATTACATTTCTAGGAGCAAATTAGCCAATGTTTGAGAGATTATCATTTTATTTGGGTTTTTATGCTGCTGCTTTTTTTTTTTTTACACACACAAACTTTTACTCTTGGGAATCTGTTTAGTTTTTTATATCTTTAATCACTCACTCTGTCAGATTACAGCTAATTATTTCACAATAGCATTAGCTTAATGGGGACCAATGCAGAATATAATATAATATCCTTACTAAAATGTTCTTGACAATATCACTTTAGGCCTCAAAATATTACCTCCTTAATTGTTGCTATTCTGATGATGAAAATCACCACTATATTGCCAAGAAAATTTAACAGCGCCCCCTCTCCCTGCAAAACTTATATCCT
Source organism: Lepidochelys kempii (assembly GCF_965140285.1). NCBI lineage: Eukaryota > Metazoa > Chordata > Testudines > Cheloniidae > Lepidochelys > Lepidochelys kempii. The sequence continues at coordinate 30,935,258 of NC_136387.1, forward strand.
TAAAGCCACATTTTTCACACATCCCCTATCACTTCTGCTATTGACTCACTAATTGTGCGAGTTTGGTCTCACCACTAAATCTGTTTCCCCCCTCCCCATTAATATTGCAATAGCTGTTGGCATTTATATAGTGCTTCTCATCTCAGGATCCCAAAGCTTTCTACTAAACATTCTATGCTCTTTCTACAAAGAGACAATAGACGTTAACGTTGCCAGTTTGGGATTGATTGTACATAGCCATCATTCAGGCACAATCCAGGAACCTTGTATTACTAGCACACAAATACACTTGTACTGAGAGTGCCATTAAACTCAATCAAAGAGGGAGAGGGTGAGGAGAATGGGGCTATGTCTGCCCACTCTCCCATCTCCTGGGCAATGGACTGGCACAGTGAGAGCACATGATGCATCCTGGAAAACGGCACAGCAGTGAAAACTGCTGTGTATGATTTCCCAGTGTTGCTGGCGCAATGGTTCTGGGAACTGCTCCTCTTCACCCATTCTAGTGTGGCCATTGGCTGAATTCACTGTTTTGTCTATTTAAGATAGAATGAAGGGACAAGATACATCACCCATAAACACAAATAGGATCAGCATAATATTATTTATATACAGTTACATATTGTGCAGCATCTTTAGGTTTGACATCCGTTTTTATTTCTGTCCCATATCACTTCTTACCACCTACATACAGATGTCACCCTCCCGTAGCTTTCCAGTAGCAGCTACAAAATCTAGAGTAGACACTGAAATTGTACACACTGACCTACACACTTTGAAAGAAAGATACACAAGATGCCGATGTAAAGCTATCTCAGTTCAACATACTTTAAAAGGCGTGTACTATTCACTTTACGTTTCATAACGTTCCTGACTTGCACCATCAGTGTAGACCAAATACCTAACTGCACCCTTGTACCATTTTCCTTGCTGCTGTAGGATTGTAATGAGATGGCACTCACCTCTCTCAAGCACCCCCCTTGGCAGAGTGTGCATGCCTACACTCACGCTCTCTGCCTTGTGCCTTGTGGTGTGTCTTCAGGAACTCACCCTCTGGCCGAGTCCCACAGTCTGTATGTGAAATAAAAGCAAACCCCTTCTGGGGGTTCAAGTCCAACGGGGGGGTCGGGTCTACATATCTAGGCACCCTCTGTAAGGTCCCTTTATCTGCAGCTCTATCTCTGGGCTTGCTCCTCAATCCGTCCAGCAGGGCCTATTGCATTACCCTGGTTTGAACGGTCTCCCTGTCCCTTCTGGAATCTCTTAAATTGTCCCTGCTCTGATATAGAGCAGTGCCCCCAGGGCTCCCTCCCTGGTGGCAATGTCTTTGCCTTCTTTGGGCTTGTCAGGGCCCAGCTTTCTGGGGTGCATCAAAAGTCCAGGCCACTTCCCCAGTGACTAATGGGGGAGGGAGGCACCAGGCCCATCCACTGCTCTGGATCCTAGCCCCAGGACCTTGTAGATAAGTATCATCCACTGTGTCTCTTTTAAATAAACTGTCTCCCTTCTACAATTTCCTGGGCCACTTCCCTAGTACATTCTTCACCCTTATTTCAAGGCCTTTTCTTGGTTGAGTCCCAGCAGCCAGCGCAGAGCTCCTTGCTCCCCACAGTCTCTGCCAGGTTCTGCTCGATCTGATGTCCTGTAGCTCCCTCAGCCACCTGGCTCCTCCAGCATGGAACTGAACTCACTTTGGCTCTTCAGCTCGTTTTATACCAGCCTGCTGGGCCCTGACTGGCTGCTGCTTGCAGCCCCTTCTGATTGGCTGCATCCCACGCAGCCACTCTCGGCAGCTTGGAGGACCCTCTCTACTGCCCTTTTCTGGGGTGGAGTGCGGCAGGGCTGTGAAGCCTCCAGCAGGGGCCTCAGGACCTAGTCCATCCCATCACAAGGATAACCAGCCACTTTCTGTTTACCCAAGCAATACAGCTGAGACACCTTCTGCATATCGAACATGTATTCTCTTCTGCTTAGCTACTACAAGAACGGAGCCTCAGAAAACAGCACCATATGTAATGTCCCACAAACTTTATAGTACATTTGTTCACATTGAATGCCCTGTAAGATTTATTTTGGACACCCACAGAAAATGCTCTTCTGGCATCAAATAGGAATTGTGTATATGTAAACAGCCCTACAATGGAAATACTTTCTGACCTTGACTATGAAGTTGATTCCATGGCTCCAAAAGTTTGGTCAGAGAGTAGCTGACAACAGTACATTTACAAGGCTGTCTTGCACTACTTTTGTTAACAGTGAAATTTTAATAATAGAGAAAGGGACATTAGTTTAAGTTTTTAAACACCGGTACATTATTTAAAATGAAGGATAAAGTCAAAATAAAAAAACTGATAGGTCTCCTAAACACTTGCAAGATTTTAAGTGTTCTAGGGACAAACTCAGTTGTGGTGATATTTCATCAATAAAGAACTGAGGGTGAAATGATCTATTCATTACTCTATGCTGATAGGAGAGGAGAGGAAACTTCCTCCCATTTGAAACTAAATATTTCTAGAGGTCTGTACTCTTACATTAAGATGGCTTTTTTTTGTATAGCAGTTACAGCACTGTGTGCTTCTAACTAATGCTGCCACTGACAAGACCACAGAAGATGACATTGTTGGGGGTGAACTTTGAAGATCAAATTATAGAATACATATGTAGGTTATGGAAATGCATATTTTTAAAATTCAGATAACTGAATCAGAGCAAATAAAGGTATAGACTTGGGAGGGGATATATAACTCCTGCAGCTTATGTAATAGTTATGAATAAACCACAAAGCTGTTTGACATGATTACTGTACTTTGTGATACACGTCAAATGTACCTGAAGTAAGCACTGACTTCTAAGTATGCTCGTTCTAAAAGAACTGAATTTTTTCAGGTATGTTACCTTTTCCTTTTATCCTTAAGAAAACACAGGTTAACTTGTATATCAGAAAGAACTGTTGGTATCTGTTAGGTTAATTTATAAGTTGTAACTGCTTCCATATCTGACCTCTTTAGAACAGGTACTTCTCATTGTGCTGAAAGGTTTGACTAGAATTTCAGTGTACATGCCATTGTATTGTGATGATGGAGCCATAACCAACAACTGAATGGTGCAGTCGGTGTTCACAAAAACAATTTTCACTCATCAGTATTTCCATTGGAAGGTAGTCCCAGTAAAATCAATGATGGAATCCATAAAACCCCTCCCCCACAACCTTTAATATCAGCATTCAAGAGTTACAGTACTGCTACTGCAGTACTGAACAGTTTCTTACCCTGTTCCTGTCATTGATCTATTAGCTATGCGATTAGAGCTGGGTGAACATTTCTGGTGGAACCTTTTTTGTCAAATGCAGATTTGGGTTGACCTAAACAAATTTTAAATTCGTGTCGATCACACTGAATTGTTTCAGTCAAAAATAAATTTCTGAAAAAATCTGTTGCATTTTGGCATTTTTAAAATGAAATTTAGATTTGTTATTTTTTACTTGAAATTACTTCAGTTTAGGAACTTACTTGACTATAAAAAAAATGTAATTCCTCCCGATCCCCTGATTTAAATGAAATGTTTCATTTCAGTTCAAAGAATATATTATGTTCAGCCCAAAACAGACACACCCATTGGGTTGATCTGAAATAAGTTACTCAGTTTTTGGGGGTGGAGGGTACTGCAAGCAAACTGACAACAATTATTTGCAGAGCTCTGCGATTGAATAGAGGTGGGCAAAAAAAAAAATTGCTGAATAGTAAATTCACTGAAAAATGCGTTTTTTTTTATGCTGAAACTATTCATAAATTTGGGTCAATTGCTGAAAAATAGTCAAAACAACTTGAAATGAAAAACGGGATAATTTTTGTTTGGGTCAAGTGAAACATTTTGTTACACCAAAAAACTAAACAAAAAGTGGTAGTGGTGGGGGGGTGGCAGGAAGAGGAAGCACTTTTGTTTGAGGTGGAACAAACCATTTTTTTCATGGGGGGGGAGGGGAGTAAAAATAGTTTCCTATTGAACTGAACTGAGTTTTTATTTTTCAGTTTAGCCCCCAAACTGAAAAATAGATGGTCCATTCAGCTCCATAGCTGATACTTGTTCTGCTCCCTGGATCAGATGTTAGAATTTAATGATGCTGAATACAGCATGGTATGTTTTTCATTGAGCAAAATTTTTTCCTGCAAAAATGAATGAGTTACATCTCCAGACTCTCAAATAGGTCCTGGTAACATTACTGTCATATATATTAGCATGCAGTGAAAGGAGTGAGTGAGTGATGTATCAGTAACAGTCAACATGACTGATGTTAGACTAAAACATGGTCACCTCTTGAAGTGAGACCTTGCATTAAAGCATTCAACTGACTGCAGAAACAAGTACATTTAGTTGATAGTTACTCTCCACAGCCTAGCCTGCTAACTGTACTGGAAACACCAAATCTTTAAGAATAATGGAGAAAATATTAACATTTTCTCCCACGCAGCCCATCTTACATTGCTCCCATATGTTGTTTGTGTGTGGTGGGTGGAGCGGGGTTGGTTGTATATTTTGGAAATCTATTTTTCCTGGATAAATATAGATTGACCTAAAGCTGTTGGAGGAGGAAGTGGTAGGAGCGTTTTTATTGTGGATACACTTATATCTCCCCAAGCAATCATACAATAAAAATACATTTAAAAGGAATGCATATAAGAGAACACTCAGAGACTTACCACAAATCTAGTAAAATTACCTTCCCAGTGACAAAAGCCTCAACCTTGAACTCCTGGCAGTCTAGAAGAGTCAACTGTTGATATATAATAATATATGGCTTTGAATTAGAATTTCAGTATTTTATTTTGAAACTTCTGTTTTGCCCAGCTCTAGTGTTAATGAATGCGTCTGTGCCTCATCAACACAGGATTTAAGTCTGTTACAGCTATCAGTTATAGGTATTTAGTTTGGGTTGTGGAGACTCCAGCATTAAGCTTTGGAGGTTTCTGGTTCAATCCCCAGTGCTGGCCCAAAAAGACACGGAGTATTTTGCCATTAATGCTAATGTAAGGGGACTGTTGCCCCCTTACTAACATTCACTGGGGGTTTTTGGTTGCTAGCTCCCAGTACTAAAAGGGGAAGGGTCTATGGGAAATCAGGACCCTGAGACTGATAGTCCCCAGGAACAATGGGGAGAGGCCAATGCTCCAGGTCAGCCTGAATGACAGGGCGAGCAGGCTAATCAGGGGGTCAGGAGGCCGGAGAAGTCCCGTCCTTGGTGTGAGCTGGAATTGCCTGGGTCAGACAGAGTGGGGTCAAGCCAAGGAGAAAGCAGGGTCCTGAGCTGAGCTGAGCTGGGGAGCAGAGCTGTGCCAGATCCAGAGGGACCAGAAAAGCAGCCCAGAGAGAGCAGACCCTGTCCTGGGAGCAGAGCTGCAGCCCCAAAGCCAGAGGCACAGCCCAGAGAGAGCAGACTTGCCCTGGGAAGAAAGCTGCAGCAACCGGAGCCAGAGGGGCCAGAAAAGCAGCCCAGCCAGAGGGGCCAGAAAAGCAGGGAGCTGGAGGCAGAGCAGCAGTGCTGAGACAGTGGTGGAGCTGGGGCTGGAGCAGTCCGGAGCTGGGTGTGGTGAGCAGCTGGGAAGAGCGAGGGGGACCCTGGGCAGCAGGCCCAGCACAGGGAGATGCCTCAGCCAAGAGGCTCTGCGGTGCAGGCTTGGATTGTAACCCCGACAGGGCGTGGGCGACACTGGGAAGAAGGGTCCTACAACTTAGAGCCTGAGAGCATGTGGCCACCACCAGAGCAAGTGTCCAACCCACAGCATCCCTGCAGCAAAGCCAGGGCCTGAGAAGGCGGCCTGGGACTTACAAGGAACAGACTGTGAACTGCCCTGACGTTCCAGAGACACTGTTTGTGATGTTCCCTGCCACAGAGCGGGTTGATGTGTTTCCTTTAACCTTTCCCATTTTTCCTTATTCTTTTTAAAATTAATTGTTGATTAAATAACTTGCGTTTGCTTTAACTTGTATGTAATGGCCAGAGAAGTGCCCAGTGCAGAGAGAGTACCCCGGAGTGGGGACACCCTAGCCCCTGTCCTAGGTGACCACAGCAGGGTTGGGGGTCGAGCCCCCAAAGAATCCTGGGCCCAGCCTTGTTGGGATTACGAGGACTCTGCCAGACAGGAGAGTGGAAAGGGAGCCCTCAAGGGCAGGGAGGCCACTGGGTAAAGGAAGTGGGAGTGAGGACTCAGATCCTTTCGCTAGCCCACTTCACCGGGGTAGTGCAGAAGCCAGGAAAGTTCCCTATGAGAGCGGGACTATTCCCCCGCTTACACTAACCCAAGATGGTACAATGTGTTGTGCACCAAAGTGAGTTTTGCTTATATGGCCAATAAGCATAAATTGTTTTTTTTTTTTTTGTTTAATAGGCTGCAGTTTTACAAGAGCGAACTGCACAAACACCCTTTAGTATTATCCAGTCATCTGCTGCTGGTTTAATTGCCAAACTGACCCATGAAGGAGAAGGAAGTGTGTTGGGGATGTGAGGGAGGTGTTTCTTTTCAGGAAGAGCATGATTATTTGGGCTTAAAAGGATCACATCTCCCTTAAGTAAAGTAATCTACTTTATCGTGTTAAAATAATTTTTTTTCTGAGCTGATGTTGAAGTTGAGACCAATTTATTTACCCCCCCCCCCAAATTTATTCTTATCACTATAATAATTTATTGCCTCTCCTCGGAGACTACAGATGTTTGATTGCAAAATAAAATGTTAATATATAGTGAAAATGTTGTAAACATTTCAAAAAGGTGTAAACATGATTTCTAGAGTTGGCTGCTTAGTCATCCTGGGGGAGAGCTTTATCCCTTTGGCAGGCAAACGACTCACAGAGAGAGGGCCAAGTTTGGATTTCAGTTACATTGGTGCCACCCTATTGAAATCTCAGAGGTTTAGCAGAAAACCCAATCAGCTGTTTGCTAAATTTACAGGAAGGGCATCCATATCGATATGCTTAAAGCACTGAGTTTTTGCATAGCAGCCAGTGCTGAAAATCTTGAGTCCTTAGTTGACCTTGTTGTGTGGGCACAAAACAAATGTCGGTGTTTTTAATTTGTACCTTTTGGTGGCTGTTCCATTCACTCTCAGACCCAGTACTTCCTATGGTTGGGGAGTAGGATCCAAAACAAACCAATTCTATCTGATTTGTTAAATTTGCTCTGCTAACCATGTGGGTGAGGTAATAACTTTTATTGGACCAACTTCTGTAGCTTGTCTCTTCCACCAACAGAAGTTGGTCCAATAAAAGATATTACCTCACCCGCCTTCTCTCTCTCTCAGCTTGGGACCAGCACAGCTACAACAACCTTGCTAACAAATCACCTTCTTCTTTGATCTTTTAAAATTTAAACTTTAGGTAGTGCTTCAACATTGAATTATGACTTCCCTGTGGTTTGAACTTAGACACTGGAAATGCCAAATAACAAAACAAGGTATACTAGGTATCCTAGTAACCACTCAGCTTTTTCTTTCTATAAGATTTTGGGACCCCCTTTCCTTTAGTTGGCTTAAACCTCACAGTCAAACACTGCTCTGACTGTTCAAAGGCTGCTGCCTTTAACAGTTTATGTTTCAGTGCTTCACTTCTATCACACTTCTCAACTAGACTAACATTTTTGCATATTTCTCTGCCAATCAGTGTTTGCTTAGCTTTGATGTCCCTTGAAGTATCTAAAAGCTTTTTGCCTGTCTCTAGCTTTGCAAAAGCCTTTAGTTTAATATTGAAAAGCATATGACATTGTCAGTATATAAGCCCGGGTTCTGTGTCTTCTGACAGAAAAGGGCAGCACATCTGAGATGTAATATTTATTTCACTAGAACATTCTGTTTTTTGACTTCTGTGGTGGTGGTTGGTTTCCTTGTAGATTATTTTTCCTCCACTTGATTTTTGACAGCTGCTGCATATCGCAAATGCAGTGAGTGCGGCTAATAGTTTGTACTGCTAGCACTATTCTAAACCATTCTGGTAAACATGAATCTAACCTCCACCTACAAGTTCAACTAATCACAGACCTAAAAACTACTGATAGCTAGGTGCAAGTGATCATGACTAGATAATATTTGTGTGCAAGCAGAATGAACTCCAAACCTCCAAATAAAAATATGTATTGTGCTTTAAAAGCAGTTGAGATAAATTAGCTGGGAGAAATAATCTGAATAAAAAAATGTAAAAAATTGGAAATTAAGAATATTTACTAGATGCCCAAAAAGCCAGAGCCCCCCAAATGAGAGAGAAGACTACAATGGGTAAAAACAAACAAAAAGCCCCCAACATGGTTTAGACAGGAAATGAAAGCTGCTGTAAAGAAATGGAAGAAAGGGAAGGTAATTGTAATGAATATAGTTTGGTTCAATGGCTCTCAGCACCACCACTATACAAATTATTCCAGCACCCTTACTTGTACTTGTACATGGTTCTCATCTAAGGACAAGCAAGACCCAACATGAACATCTTACTACTTCTCCTGCACCCAGAGCAGGAACTGCTCTGTGTGACCTGTAACTCCACTTAATAGGGAGGGCATTTGAATGTTGGTCAAGTTGGTACCAAGTTGCTGTCATTAGTTGGAGACTTCAGGTTTATGTAGATCTAATTGCTAGGGCTTTGCAAAATTTTCCTGTTGAAACCTGAATCAAGAAGAAATGAAGGTCGTACTGTACAAAGTTTGCAAATACTTTGGCAAATCTGAGCAAAGTTCCAGGAAGCCTGTGCTTGCCTTATATTTTTGGTAGAGTATTACCATGTTTTGAAGCCTAAACTTAAAGCCAAACTAAAGAAATGTGAGCCCATTGAGGAAGCCAGGTCTTGGGAGCTGAAATAACAGTTATATACAGAAATATTAGTACAGCTATCATATTAACAGTATTATCCATTAGGCTCAGCACCAGGGTCTTGTCTCTTAATCATTCATCCAGCCAACCCTCCTCTGAATCCATGCTATTGGAGTACAATTTCTGGCTGTGTGGTTTAGTTGAAACCCTTGTGAAGGCATCTTTTTTTAAAGCACATTTGGCATCTTACCGTCTTCTACCAAATTGTTCCTAGCATTTTGTCAGATACAATACCAGAGTCTTGGTCCTGAATTCTACAATCTCTGTGCAATCAGAGCAATTTTTGCCACTTTGCCTGTATTACTGGAGTGATGCTAGAGAAGAGGGAAAGTCTTTGTTCTGTGTTAAGATGTTCTTTGTCCTTGAAAGGTCAATAATAACTCCAGTCTCTGATATTTGAGATTTAAAAATGATCTCCGCAACTTGGGCATTTTTAGAGCTTGGCTTTCTTCAAGGAATTCAGAAACTATTGTGTAAAATGAATGACTAATTATGAAGTTTAATTGCAAGGGTTTATGGATGCTCTGTTTAGTGAATTCAATTAGGTTAGGATCTTCGGCACTATCAGGGTTTTTTTTGTTTTTTTTTTAAGCATAATTTTCTGGAGTGATGGGATTGTGCCACCCAATCAGCGTGATACATTTTTGCAGCAACGTTACCACTTGATGCTCCATATTTAGAGATGTTGTGCCTGCAAAATTTGCTGTCACAGAAAAAGTACCTTGATCATGATCACAGACCTCTGCCCCCTTTCTCCAAAGGCTGATTCTGTCTTGCTCCTCTTCAGAGACTAGACTTTCACCACTGGGAAGCAGATTCTGATGCACTTGTGATTCTGCTGGCCCTCTTTCATTCACTGAGTGCAGACTTCAGACACTCAGTAGTCAGTTAAATCTAAAGAGTATGAAATGATCATCACAGTAACAGGAAGACTTAATTAAGTGCAGAATTATGCAATTTGATCATCTTGGTAAAATTGCATAAATCGTTTTTCCTGGAGGGAGTAAATGTTAGAATCAGATGTATTATAATAGATAAATTAGGGTTCCACTTGAGTTTTTTGCCTGTTTCTTGTCACCTAATTTATATTCATATATTATCTAAACTTGGATATTTTTAAAAAGTACGTGGAATGTTTTCGATGTCTCTTCTTCATATTTTGTGTACTGTCATCTTTTATGCACACACCACCGAATAGCTTTGTTTTCAGATTCTACTGTAGAACTCTTATCTTCAGTGTATTCATGAGCCTGTTTCACAACTACATTCCTTTTCTTTTGGTTTTTCCTTTCTTGGGTAACATACAGGAAATAGAATAATTACTGAAACATATGAGCAGATTGTCCTAATAGCTATCCCCTTCCTAAGGGTTCATGCTTTCAAAAAGGTAGATCCCAGTTTGTTAAATGCCTTGAAAGCCCACAACTGAATTGTAGTCATAAATCTGAGGAGTTGATAGTACCTGTTCTTTCGTTGAAAAAGTTGTGGTGGCGTGTTCTTAGGCACAAATTGCATCCATAAAAGTCAGACTGGGCTTGGCTGCAAATATACCTCTAAATGTCAGGTCTTTGGGAAGTAACGCCTTGACTTTGAGTAGACTTACTGACAAATTTATTGGCATTCTGGGTTAAGCAGAGAGCTATTGGCCTCAAATATGATACTTTTCCATTAAAGATACTTTTGGTTTTCTCTTCAGTCATGATTACTGCTTGATAACTCATCGCAGAAATAGCTATCATAATTTCTAATTCCATTTTCTGTAGTTTGACTTTCAATGAGTGCACTTTTCCTATCTGTTTGAGATTTGATCATCCCTCTATATTCCAGGGCTTGGAAGGTCTACTCACTTGTTATATTTCAGTTTTCAGAGGTTCAGCACCTGTACACCTAAATATTTCCTCCTATCAGACTACAAAGTAAACTGTGATCTTACATGCAGAAATTGTATGGAAGTTTTCAACCTACTGTTAGGTTTGTTTGAGATATTATATTATCAGGGGGTAGCCTTGTTAGTCTGTATCCACGAAAACACCAAGGAGTCTGGTGAAGAAGTGGTTTTTACCCACGAAAGCTTGTGCCCAAATAAATGTTAGTCTTTAAGGTGCTACCAGACTCCTTGTTGTTTCCTTGGATATATAAGTAACATTCTCCTACTCTCATTTTTCAGCTCATGTCCCTAATTCAGGTGTCTGTGACAGTCACTTCGTAGTTCAGTAGAGATTAAATAAAGAACTCCTCCACATAAAGCAAACAAAAACTTTGGTTTATTTTTGTGGGGCCTGAAATAGCTGGCTGCCCTGGATCTCTCCACACAGTGCAGTATAGAACTTCACATAGTCTGTACAGTCTGTCTTGTGCTACTTTCTAGCTGTCTACCTTGGCTTCTTTCTTTGCTGCCAGCATCAGTTCTGGTGCAGGGAAATTCCACAGCCTCACTCTACTTAAAGTCACAGTATTTTATTCACCCTTCATAAAATGACTTGAACCATTTTGCTTAACTGTTGAATAGTAACTGCAATAATTTTTATGTCTAGCACCTGGGAATCTTAAAATATTTTCCAAAAACTAAACGTTGCAAGAAGCCTGTGGAGTAGGTGAGGGATGGATGTATATGGATCACTTCACCTGTCGCTGAATTACAGCCCCTGGGGGAAAAGAGGGGAGCAGATGTGCTCTTCACATTAATTTGTTATAAAAACTGAAAACATTCACTGGTAGCCACCTGAAACTGAAAAATGTTTGTTAGACTGCAATTGAGTGAGTGTGAATCTAGCAGCAATATCAGGTTTAATATCCTTTATTTCTACAGAGAATTTCACAAGATCTTCAATAGCCATCAGTGCTCAGTCTTGCATTCAGATCTGCATTAATTTTTCAGATGTGACAAACCCAAGATTTTGGTCTGGTTGAGTGCATCATTTACTAGTACTACTTCAGCACCAAATTATCTTTTAAAAACTAGCATTAGTGCAGGGATGGAAACTGGTTTGCTGTCCTTTATATTGATTTCTCAGTTGGTACAGACTTTTTTTTTTCCCATTGGGATTTCCCAGTAAAGAACAAAGATTAAAATACTAGTGTGTATGTGTATATATATTGCAATACATATGTATTCCTCCTCATGAGAAACTTCCATTATCCTTAACTCTGTTATCTGAAGGAGTTTAATATCTCAGCTAATGCTGGACATGGGTGTTTTGAGAAGAGAGATGTTTGGATAATAGGGAGAGTAGGAAGCTGGGGGACATGGTTAGGAATTACATTTGGGAGTATCCAATGCAAGTGAGAGGGGTTTGGAGCAGTGCAGGTAAACTCACTTAGCTAAAGCTATTAAATGCAGAGGCTCAGTGCTGGAGCATTTCAACTAGATTGGTTAATTCCTTTCACGCTTCCAAGCTTGCCTTTCCACAGCTCTGCCATTCTCCTTTGTAAAAACAGAACATGCTTTGAGGTATGGAGGGCTGCATCCTACCTGAACCATCAGTTATTGATGGCTTTGGATATTGACCGAGAATCTGGATAATTTGCGTTGTACAGGGTTTTTTTGTTGTTTTTTTTTTGGTAGAAAATATAAATACCTAAAATTTGGGGATGTGATGTGTTGGGCTAGGTAACAGACATATAGTTATAATAAAATATTTTCAATTATACACTCAAAGTTAAGAATATTTAAGCTGCAAAGTCAAGCATTCAAAAAGTCAGAAAATGCCAGAATTAAGGTAGTCTGCGCAAACCTCTGCCGTTAGAGCTAATAGCAATCATAGATCAGCACCAGAGGGGGATGGGACTCCTTGCCACTGGGTTTCACAATATTTGCTCACAATAGGGGAATGGTGGGACTCTGGTATCTTGGGTTCTATTCCAGCTCCTGGGGATGGAGGGCGGGGGGAGAGTATGAGTTTGTGGGCACAGAATCTGCCTGCTCCCTGTCCCCTCTTGCTTTGGCTCCTGATCTGACCTATCTTCACGCCTTCCTCCACCCTTACTGCCCCCAATTCCTAGTCTCTTTCCCACATGCCAATTCCCAGTTTCCCTGTATCCCTCTCGTAATCCCCCTGCCACCTGGTGTTAGTGCTACAGAGAGGTGTTAAGGCTGCTAAATTGTTACTGCCACCAGGGTTACTGTTCTTGGAGGTCCGATGTCAGCTTTATTAGCAGCAAATGCAGTTTACCTATTCAGCAGACCTTGAAGTTATACGTAAAGACCATAGGCTCAGTTCAGAGGTAAGGCACTCCGCCAGGTTTATTGTTGACAAGCACAGTACTAGCACCCTGGCTTAGTGGTTATTGGTACACTAACATATGTATGCCTACAACAATGGTATCAGCTCACTCGTACACCAGTACGTTTTCCCCTCTGCGAGTGCAAAGATGCCCCTCATAGAATTCTCCTTCTACACATTGATACAAACATGTTATGTATTACACTCCAGATGTTGTTAGTGACCATCCTCATCCTTGTGCCTGCTGGTTAGAACAAAACATCCTCATCCATTATCCCATCCTTATTTTATGAGGGGTTGATGTGCTCTTGTACCATCTCTCAACAATGTATTTACATAGTTAGTGACTTGACAGATCTGTGTGTTTTGGTACTGTCCTCTCCAGTCAGGAACATGCTTACTTGGTTAGCTATTCTGCCAAAGCCAGGTCTACTCTGGTTCACAAACTTTGGTTCCTACTATTACTTATGCTTAGGGCTCCAGCAACCAGTTCTGAGTGTGTCTGTCTAACTGGTGCCCCTTACTTAGGCTTTATCTACAATACAGGGGTAAGTGGACCTAAGTTACTCAACTCCAGCTACATGAATAATGTAGCTGGAGTCAGTGTAGCTTAGATTGTCTTACTGCAGTGTCTACACCACACTGGGTCGATGGGAGACACTCTCCTGTTGACTTACCTTATGCTTCTTGTTCTGGTGGAGTACCGGAGTCGACGGGAGAGCGAACTGCAGTCAATTTAGCGGGTCTTCACTAGACTCGCTAAATTGACCCCTGGTGCATCGATTGCTGCAGTGTTGATCCCTGGTAAGTGTAAACATATGTTTAGTATTTGACAGCTGTCAGCCTGCAGTGTAACATCACCATTGGCATGCTGGACATGACCTCAGACTTCAGTTTAGGCATCAAAACAGTTACATTTTATATTTGTTATAACATATTTGGTTCAGTGAAGTTTTAAGTTCTCTATGAACATAAATCATATGCGACATGAAAGCACTCACTTTCACGGGTGCTGGTTTCTGATCAAAAATTCCATCACCGTTCAACCTTAAATCAAACTACTTTTCACAGAAAAACTCAGTGCCAAATGTGAACATAAGCAACTGCCAAATTTAAGACAACAGGTTCTCAGTAATATTTCCAAAAGGCAAAAAAAAAGTTTAGTAATTTAACAAAGTGTTAGGAAATTTTTATAATTAAGGATCATTTAGCATCTGACTTCCATGTACAGATTCTATCTGCTACCCAAGATCCATAAACCTGGAAATTCTGGGTGCCCCATCATCCCACGCATTGGCACCCTGACAGCAGGATTGTCTGGCTATGTAGACTCCCTCCTCAGGCCCTACGCTACCAGCACTCCTAGCTATCTTCAAGACACCACTGACTTCCTGAGGAAACTACAATCCATTGGTGATCTTCCTGAAAACACCATCCTAGCCACTATGGATGTAGAAGCCCTCTACACCAACATTCCACACAAAGATGGACTACAAGCTGTCAGGAAAAGTATACCCGATAATATCATGGCAAACCTGGTGGCTGAACTTTGTGATTTTGTTCTCACCCATAACTATTTCACCTTTGGGGACAATGTATACCTTCAAATCAGCAGCACTGCTATGGGTACCCGCATGGCCCCACAGTATGCCAACATTTTTATGTCTGACTTAGAACAACGCTTCCTCAGCTCTCGTCCCCTAATGCCCCTACTCTGCTTGCGCTACATTGATGACATCTTCATCATCTGGACCCATGGGAAAAAAAGCCCTTGAGGAATTCCACCATGATTTCAACAATTTCCGTCCTACCATCAATCTCAGCCTGGACCAGTCCACACCAGAGATCCGCTTCCCGGACACTACGGTGCCAATAAGCGATGGTCACACACACACCACTCTATACCAGAAACCTACTGACTGCTATACCTACCTACATGCCTCCAGCTTTCACCCTGACCACACCACAAGATCCATTGTCTACAGCCAAGCTCTTCGATACAACCGCATTTGTTCCAACCCCTCAGACAGAGACAAACACCTACAAGATCTCTATCAAGCATTCTTACAACTACAATACCCACCTGCTGAAGTGAAGAAACAGATTGACAGACCCAGAAGAGTACCCAGAAGTCACCTACTACAGGACAGGCCTAACAAAGAAAATAACGGAACGCCACTAACCATCACTTTCAGCCCCCAACTAAAACCTCTCCAACGCATCATCAAAGATCTACAACCTATCCTGAAGGACGACTCATCACTCTCGCAGATCTTGGGAGACAGGCCAGTCCTTGCCTATGGACAGTCCCCCAACCTGAAGCAAATACTCATCAGCAACCACACAAGAGCACCACTAACCCAGGAACCTATCCTTGCAACAAAGCCCGTTGCCAACTGTGCCCACATATCTATTCAGGGGACACCATCATAGAGCCCCCCCCGCTCTCCTGTAGGTAATAGCTCACCTTACCTGATCACTCTCGTAACAGTGTGTATGGTAACAACCATTGTTTCATGTTCTCTGTGTATATAAATCTCCCCACTGTATTTTCCACTGAATGCATCCAATGAAGTGAGCTGTAGCCCACGAAAGCTTATGCTCAAATAAAATTGTTAGTCTCTAAGGTGCCACAAGTCTTCCTTTTCTTTTTACTACTAGACTAGTTTCCATCTTAACTTTACTAGCAGTAATCATATCATACCTCTTCATTACTAACACATGCATCTGATTTGTTGGACAAAGCAGAGACAGAAATTAATTCCAAACTTCCATGTGTTGTCATGGGCAGATGGGGTGGGGTGGAAAGTCTTTCTGAAAGTGTCAGGTTTTGCAAACCATTTTCTGCTTCAGAGAAGACCTTTCTCTGAGCGGGCCTGTGTTCAGATAAACAGCTGATAATTTTGATTTCTGCCAGAGAGATTCTCCTGAGTCACTGGCAAAACAAATCTATCTGATGTATTATCAAAGGCAACTTAAATGCAGAATTTCACTATTAGTAGATGACACAAATCAGGGAAAATGCCAAAATTTAGACTTTCAGAACATTGTTCCACATCTGATCTGAGATCAGCATACCTAACCAGTCGGCCTGAGATTGACGTAATGTCATTTTGTTTCCCCTACTTCTTTTTCTTCCCCTCTCATGATCTACTTTCTCTTTTTTTTTTATAAGCAGTCTAGGAGCTGGCAACACCCACTGTTAAAGATACCTGACACTTTCTCTTATAAGAATTTGTTTTCGGTTGCTTATAACTTTGGCAAACTAACCATTTGGGCTGAAATTGTCCATGCCAGATATCTGCCTCGGGCTGAACTTTTTTGAGGAAAATTTCAGCCAAAATGGTTCAGCCATTTCCAATAACAAAATACATTTTAGCCATGTCAAATTCTGTTGATCTTTTTGAGAAATTCTTGTTCCCCCATGCTTTGAAAGAGGCACCTGAAATTTGACAGGTGGGTGACGTGTGTGTCTCAAGGGGCAATAATGTAAGAAAGGTGAACTTGAATATTAAACACAGTGTATTAAGTATTAGGAAAAGTATAGCTAGCTGAGGCTGTGCTCTTCGATGTAAAATACGGTATAGGAGGAAGAAAGATTGAAAATTGTCCATCTTGAAAGTCTTTGTGACTCATTTTGAAAGCTATTAATTCACTCAGTCTCAAGCTCATATGGGATGTCTGCTTCTCTTCTCCATAGCCCGAATGTCATGGCCAGGGTATGTGTCTTTCTCTGTGTCAGGCCTGATATGAGTTACAGTATAGAGGGCCCTCTGCCATTGGGTACCGAGGGACTCTTATGGTCACACTAAGCTTTGGCACCTAAGCAGTGAATATGCGATGCTTGGACCAAAATTTGCTGGGGTAACTATACTTTAAGTCAATGGGTAGGATTTTTGAATGGTTGATTTTGAAAATTTAATGGGAATGGCTACTTAACTTCCTTAAGCTCCTTGAAATATCTCAGCTAATGGAATTATATCAGGTATGAGTTTGATTTTTATTGATTTTCATTGATTTTACTAGCTTATGCTCACCACAGCATCTATGGGCTGAGTCTTTGTTTAGCTTTCTGGAGGAAAAGGTTCCGTCCACCTTTAAAGGTGACCGGACTCCCTCCTCAAAGGGTCATAGAGGGGAAGGAGGGAAGTTTTGCTAGAAGCTGGGAATGAGCGACAGGAAAAGGATCACTTGATGATTATCTGTTCTGTACATTCCTTCTGGGGCACCTGGCATTGCCGCTGTCAGAAGACAGGATACTGGGCTAGACGGACCTTTGGTCTGACTCTTTTGGCCATTCTTATGTTCTTTACAGGGATAGAGCAGGTTAGGGGAGAAGAACGGGAAGCAGGTCAGGGGGAGGGAACTGCCCTTCCTGCTGGCTGGAAGGGTTGTGGTAGTGGGGTATTTATACCCTATGTTGTTCCAGAAAATCCCTCTTACTTGGATTGGGTTGGCAGCATCTACCCACCCTGGAAATTTGCAAAACGACCGGTTTTCTCATGCCCCACTGTGTGCATTATGCTACTCAGCCCTTCTCTTTGAGGGCTGGGAAGGAATTTTCCCCTCACAGCCAGATTGGCAAAGCAGGATGGGGTGTTTTTTGCCTTTTGCATAGCAGATCTGGGAGCCAGTGGGGTGAGGGCAGGAGGGCAGGTTATAATGTTTCAATTTAGTGTGAAAAAAATCTTGACAATTGTCCAATGCAAATGGATCCAGTCTCAGTGGAGAATCTGGCACTCAGACTCCCAATTTATCGTCTGAGGATTGTGATGCCAAAACATCTCTCTTAGCTTTATCTTGTCTTTAAGTACTATTTCTCCCCCTTCAAAGGTTTTTCTGCTTTATTTATGGCTCACATTTACTAGTCACAATTAGGTTTTCGCCAAGTTGTTTTAAGAAGGCACATGGCCGTAAATCTGTTCTTCCTCCATTAGGCTCATCCCTTTTTTTCCCCTCATCTAGTTAACCATGGGCCATGGTGTACTCTTGCAATCTAGCCCACAAAGGAAAAGAACAACTTCCAAGAGTTGAAATAAATTCAGTCAATTTAGTTTAAAAATATTCGTAATTATGGCTTTATCTAAATATAGGAGAGGCAGGCATCATTTTAAGTTCCTTAAATAATTTCTCCAATTCATGCACCTCCAGTTCTACTCTGCTATTCAAGCTCTAATCCTAGAACATGGCTGCCAGTCACAGCAAACTGCGTTGACTTTATGATGTGCCCATTTTACCTTCACTCTAAGAATCCAGCATTGGTGTAGTCAAATGTTTTGATCCGTAGCTAGAGCAGTGGTCTATTTAGTACTCCTGTCATTAAAAAAAAAAGTTTTCAGAAAGGTTCCCAGGCCATTCTTGTATCTAGAGTTAGTAATACATGGGGTGGATGTTATGTAGGTGTCTACATTTGCCAAGCTTATGTTCCATTTGCAGATGAATGATTGAAACTGAAAGAGAAGCACAATATTTTTGGATTCTGTGTAATTAAAATAGGGAATCCTGGAAGGGCTGTGATTAGGACCGGCTCTAGGCACCAGCAAAGCAAGCACGTGCTTGGGGTGGCACAATTCCAGCCATTCTTTCTGGGTTTTTTTTTGCTTGGACAGTTGTACTCTCGGAGCTTGGGCGGCAAATTTTTTGCTTGGGGCGGCAAAAAACCTAGAGCCAGCCCTGGCTGTGATAATGTCTCCTTTGGATGGTAAATATTAAGATTTTAATCGCATTTCCTGCATTTGCTTTTTTAATCAATTGTGCTCTGAACCTTACTTCACGTATATTTGTAAAGTGCCTTGAGAGAGCTTAACTGGCTTAGTGACCTCTCTGAATACAGGGCTATTCAGAAAGCTAGCTGATGGGCAGTTTATTTAGTAGCATTATAGATAATTTTACAGTGATTGAAATTTGAGACTTAACCTTGGCTCATTATTGCCAGGATGACTGCATTAGGGCAAATCATGGGGGTGATGGTCAAACCTCCTGGGTTAAAGAGAGAACAAGGTAGAATAAACTATCTTGAATGCACAAATAAAAATGGTCTGAACAGCCTAAAAAACAGCAGCTGTTAAGTGGTCTAGCTTAGCTTATTGGTCATTCTTGTGATTTCATTGAATGTTGTTCAATGAAGACAGCTGCATAGAGAGAAGCTTGTTTCCAGAAACAAATGGGTTAAACTAGTCTGGTGCCAATAACTAAATCAAACTATTCTCTTGTTTTCTAGCAAAGTCTCCCCCTTTGCTATACAATATGGCTAACACTTAGATGAACATAAGTGGAAGTTGCTGCAGACTTTCCTAGCAATTAATTGTCTGGACATAGATGTTCATATTGCTGCTCAGTCTCTGTTGATATGGCTATGCTGCCCATGCTGTGATTATTGCAAATATTTGTTACCTTGAAGAATCCATTTTTGCTACCAGTGTGAATTGTTGTAAGACTGAACTTCTTTCCATTAGATTTCCTGCAGATAGCTTAGCAGAAATCTCTTTCGATCCTGAACTCTATACTTTAATTTTAAATATTTTTTGCTCAGACATAAAAGGCTGCAGTATGTTATTAAATAAACCATATGGGGGCTATTAAAACTGTGTGCTGTTTTACTACCAGTGCTTTTAATATAATACATGTAAGCAACATCATTATTTGCATGGATAGCAGAATGTTAACTGCAAAAATAAAAGCGTCACAATTATGATCTGTTGATTATTTCACCTTCCTAAAGATGTAATGCTTTAAATCATGAGGCACTTCAAGACTGCCAGTAGCAACCTCAATTATGTTTTGGGACTTGTTCATATACACACAGCTTTGGTAATGTTGTCTGGATTTCCTGATTGACTCCACTGTGTCTGAAGGAAAGTCATGTAGGCTAGCATTTTTAAAGAACTCTAATGGTTAAACACCTAAAACTCAAAGAAATTCATTGGGGGTTGGGTGCCTAGTTTCTTTATGTCCTTGAAAATCCTGGCCTAACTATCCCGCAATTTTTCTCAATGTATGGCATATAGATACTTCAATAACTACCTCATAAGACCTCATACATACGGCCAAATTAGTGCATTAGGGCTGAATGGGCAGTAGTCTAGTCCAGAAGAATAAACCGTTGTGGAGATGGGATTAGAGCTGAATGAATAACAGATTCTTAAAAGCAAAATAATAATGAACATCCTTTTGGGCTAAACTGAATTATTAGATTTTTGGTTGATCAAAAAGGTAAAAAATAACTTGTCCAATGAAATGGTCTGTTAGCCATTAAACTAAATGTTTCATTTAGATGAAAATTTTTTATTTTTTTAAAAATAAAAAAAACTTCAAAACAGTCCATTTTGAATCAAAAATAGAAACTTTTGAAAATATCAAAATGAAACATTTTGATTTTTTTCAAATTGTTTTTTACTGAAAACTTGGTGACATTAACAAGACGTGAAATGTTTTGGTGTCACTGTATTTTTTTATTTTTATTATTTTTTTTGCTGAAGAAAAGTTTTATTATAAAATGTTTATCCAGTTCTAGATGAGCTGTTGTCTTCTACTTGCTAGCCCACAGAGTAAGTGACCCAGAACTACTGTCAACTATGTGAGAATTCTTGTAGAAAAAGTAATAGAAGTCTGTGGGTTTGGATCAGAGTAACATGGTTCCAATCCAGTTTCCCTAGACATGAGATTTAATATAATTGTTGTCACTAGAACATGGATTTGTGAAAAGTGGAAGTACACTTCATATGCATGTTGTCTTATGACATAGTTGAACAAATATATTTAGATTTATTACAGCATAATCTGATTAAACATTATTTAAAAATGGAAGATTTCTATGGATATGAAAGTTAGTGGGAGTTGGGTTGTTGATTTGAATGGCATCGGCACTAGTGAAACATGATTTCTTCCACTGATGATGGGCAGCAGCTAAATCCTGATTATCTTCTTATAAATGTAAGGGAAAGTAAGCTATTCAGCACACAGCTGTTTTTACGGAAGGGGTATTGGCTAGATTTTTTTTATACTCATGTTTCTTCCATGAAATTTAAGTGACCAAATACCTCTCAAGAAATTTCATTTAAAAAAAGATACTGCTTGCACTGCTATCTATTGATTTCATTTCCTGATGATCTTATTTGTGTAAATTTGCTTGTTTTATCTTTTTGAGGCTGTGTGCTGTTTAGGCTAGGGACTTAATCCCTTAATTTGTTGTTTTTCAATTAATCTATTTGTGAAGAGAAAGTTTAGCTTTTATACACAATAGTTGCTGATTGGCTTTTGACCAAATTTCACAAAAAAGCCAGTTTTTGACAGAACTCAAACCTGGAAAATTTCAGTTCCCCAGTTGAATTTTTTTGGATGGTAGTTATGAGTGACTGAAAACAGTCGTATGCCGCTTTACCTAGTGGTTGCTGTATTGTCCCAATACTACTGCTAGTTCGGTTTTTTTAGATAGCGAGTTGGGTTACTGTGAAGATTGGATTTACTGGTTTTATTAGAAATTTAGCTGAAACTACAGTACCTTCTAGACAGGCCTTTCAGTCATGTTTAATCCCCATGATTTAGATTTGGTTGGGACAAAAGAGGTTCTAAAATGCCCTTGTAGGCCAGCATGGACATGACCAAACTATGTTACATCCATGTTCTAAATCTGTGTTCTAGTGTTCTATCTATCTTGTGTGAGGAGAACATATCGCTATCGCATTTTTGGCCCTGTGTCCCAATTTACTGGGTAAAATGTCAGAAATAGATTGAAAAACCTGCTTGACCATTTGTGGAGGCTCAAAGAGTTCAGTTGTCTTTTTTAAATGATTTTGTACATCATCATGTTCGCTGGGTTTGAGTGGAGCTGAAAACAGAAGCATCATTATGCATGGGAAAGAACATTTTGGGCAGAATTTTCAGCCCATGCCAAAATTAGTATTTATTGATCATCAAAATGGATTCAAGATTGCATCTGTAAGAAGTCTGAATAAATATAATTAGCTCTGGGGAAATATCTGGGCATTTGGACAATTTAAAACTCACATCTTTGGTTATTACTACCAAACAGGCTGTACTGAGGCCTTTGTGGAATGAAGCTGTCATGCTGTTTGGTCAGAGAGAAACTTAGCCTGGAAAAACAACTTCAAAAGAAAAGCACACTACACTTTCACACACATTTTCTAGCAAGTTGTGGTCTTCAAAATGTATGACAATGGCTAACATAATGGTCTTGAATTCTGATTAGTGGGCACTGTTTGATTACATTTCTATTTGGTGGTATAGTTGGGTCTTATAAGGTACCAAATTATGTATTTTAATTTTCAATTAACATTGGACTGGGAACAGTTATGGGTATGGCAGTTTCTGCTGCTAAAGCTATAACATGGATTTATCTTTATACAGGTTATATGAAGGAAAAGAACAGACAGAATTTGAGGAATCTATGAGGAGACTCTTTGAATCCATCAACAACCTTATGAAAAGCCAGTATAAAACTACCATTTTGTTGCAGGTTGGTACTTCAGAAACAACAATATGTTTTATTTATTGACAGTGTAGTAGTGGTGATACATTTAGATTATTTATTCTTTACCCATTACATATCTATTCCTTAACTGGCAGAGCATAGATGGACAGTTTGTTTAATTACTTTGAAGCCCAAGGTTGACAAGTTTAGAGGAAGATGCATGGTTTGTACACCTTTTAAAAAGGTAGCTGGTTAAATAGCTAAAACCCAGATGCTGCAATTTTCTAAGGAGCCTATAGGAGGTAGGCCCATAGGTGCTGACTCTTTTGGTTTTGCTGGTGGGTGCCCCATCCTGGTTCCACCCCCCTTCCCCAAGGCCCCGCCCCCACTCTGCCCCACTCCACCTCTTCCTGCCCCTGCTCTGCCCGCTCCCCTTAGGTCTACTCCCCTGAGCATCTCCTGCCCACTGCTCACTCCTTTCTCCCCCCCCCCACCTTGAAGGTGAGGTGTGTGTGTGTGTGGGGGGCTCAGCCTCCCCCCAAAACTGGCAATTTTCAGCATATTTACACACTTCTTTCTTATTCTGTTATCGAATGTGTCTATATCATTGGCGTCTTAACAATGTAATCATTATTAAAATAGTAATGAAATATATCATTACATTTTCATGAATTACAGTATATTAAAATTGTTACACTCAGCTACAAGCTGTCTTCACTAACATCCAAGTTTAAAGACATTATGTTTGCTCTGGGCTTCACACCTGCTTAGGGCCTGTTTGGGAGCTGAGGCCACTGATGGCTGTGGGGAGAAGGTCAATGAGAGGGACAAGCAGTGTAGAGTCGTTCCCCTTTCCCTGTCCCTTTCTCCTCTCCCTGCCCCTTTCCCTTTCTCTTGTTTATTCTCTAAGTCCTTGCTCCCTTTCCTGATGTTTTTCCCCCTTCTTGTTTCCCACTCATGTCCCTTTTTCCATCTCTCTCTATTCTCCATCTCCTGGTGGCTCTGTCTAGTGCCTGCTCCCACCCACCCACTCAAAGTGGCAGAGGAGGTTCCCCCTCCTTGAGTGGGAAGGTTGCCTAGTGGTTAATGCACAGGCCTCGGGCTTAGGTGTTCTGGGTTTGATTCTCTGCTCTGCCACAGGCTCCCTGCTTAGCCTTGGGAAAGTCACTTCACCTCTGTGTGCCCTAGATCCCACCTGTCAAATGGGGCTAATGCTGACCCTGCCTCCTAGGCTAAATCCATTCATGGCTGTGTGATGATGGGGGAAATGGAGATACCAATGCGGGTAGATTTGGGCTGAATTTCTCCACAGCCAGAGAATGAGAGCCAGCTCTGCAGGGTGGATGGGAAAGAGAGGGGCTCAGGCCAGCTCCACACAGAGTGGGGTTGGGGCTTCAGCCCTCCAGCTTCTGCCACTAGGGGTGGCTGGGGCTCCGAGCCGGAGACTTCAGCCCCACATGTTCTGCCAGAGTCCAGGGCTTCTTCCTGCCCTCCACCCCCAGTGCGGCTCCTGCCGGGGCTTCTCCTCCCTCCCCCCACAGTGCAACTCCTGATGGGGTCCAAGGCTTTTCCTCCCCCTCATCCACCACTGCACCCAGCCCTAGCCTAGCTGGGCTCCCTTGAGTCATCTGATGCCTTCTGTGGCCAGAGTGGAGCCTGGCTGGCAGGGAGCAACCATACTCTTGGAGGACATGGCCATCAGCCCAAGAGGTGTGGGGCGGCCCTCGGTGGCTGTGCTGCCGCTAATAGCCCAGCACTCCTGCCCACGCCTAACTCTAAGGATTTTTTTTGTGAGACTCACTCAGCCCCTGCTGGAGTGGGGAGGTGGGAAACAGCTGATCGCAGCCTGCCCGCCAAACAGCTCATCGCAGCTGCACACAGGCTACCCATAGGAAACAGCGCAGCTACTGAGGCACCTGCAAAACAGTTGATCCCTGGCTGCCAACAGCGGGTCAGCCCAGTGGGTGCTGAGCACCCCCTATTTTTTTTCTGTGGGTGCTCCAGCCCCGGAGCACCCACCAAGCCAGCGCCTATGGGTAGGCCCTCAATTCCTCTTGAATTTCAATGGGAATAGAATACCTAACACTTAGGAAAATGCAACCCAGGGATCCTTGAGGTGGTGACTCTAGCATATTAATTAAACAATCTGTCCCAACTCATAGTTGGCTCAGACACTCTGATTTCCTTCCCCAGACCTGAGAAAGGGCTCTCTAACACAAAAGCTTGTACCATCCAACAGACATTGGTCCAATAAGATGCTGCCTTACCTACCTTGTGTATCTCAATTGAAAAATAGACGTTTTGGTGTCTGAGCTTTTACAATGAGTTATCTAGACAGCAGAAACTACTGACTATAGGTTGAAGGCTTTGCAGTCATGTAAATGTCAGTCACTTTTATCATCCACAGAGACTCACATCTGTGAATAAACATACTTGCACAAAAATCAGGAAGAGAAGGGTTTACTAAGATATATCCAACTCTGCATAAATTATAAATTAATATGCCCCTAATAGCAATAAAAATCTGAAGTTTGCGTGTGGCCTTATAGCAGGATATAGTTTGTTTTCAGGCAGGATGGTAACATTAGCATTTTATGAACCCTTTAATGCCCCATTTTTCATACTGTTGGATATGATTTTTTGTTTTGCTTAGTTCTCTGTTTTGGTATCTTTGATTTAAAATGCAGTGGAAATGGAAGACTAAGCAGAGCAAATTTGCGGCTGTATTTGATTCATTTCAACGATCCTTTTTGGAGTTACATTTCCCGTCACGCTTTCCTTAGAATGATGCACAGAGCTGTAAAGGAACTAAAAACATAAATCTATTTTCACCTGAATAATAACATGCTTCCAATAATGTTCCCAATGTTTTGGAAAGGAATTCAGGATGTTCTGTACCCTATATGACAAATGTATAGATGATTTGCCAGGAGCAGGCTAAGTATTTGGAACAAATTGCATCAGGAGCAGGATACTTTTTGGATTTTAAAAATATTTTGCAACTGTCAGAACTATAAAGGGACGGGTAACCAACTTTCTGTATATGGTGCTGTAAAATCCCTCCTGGCCAGAGGCAAAACCCTTTCACCTGTAAAGGGTTAAGAAGCTGAGGTAACCTCGCTGGCACCTGACCCAAAAGGACCAAGGAGGGGACAAAATACTTTCAGATCTGGAGGGGGTGGGGGACAAAGGGTTCTGTCTGTCTGTGTGATGCTTTTGCTGGGAACAGATCAGATATGCAAGCCTTACGACTCCTGTAAAGTGAGTAAGTAATCTAGCTAGAAAATGCGTTAGATTTTCTTTTGTTTAATGGCTGGTAAAATAAGCTGTGCTGGAGGAAATGTGTATTCCTGTTTTTGTCTTTTTTTTGTAACTTAAGGTTTTGCCTAGAGGGATTTTCTCTGTTTTCAATCTGATTACCCTGTAAGGTATTTACCATCCTGATTTTCTTTAATTTAAAATTCTTCCTTTAAGAACCTGATTGATTTTTCACTGTTCTTAAGATCCAAGGGTTTGGGTCTGTGTTCACCTGTACCAATTGGTGAGGATTATTATCAAGCCTTCTCCAGGAAAGGGGATGTAGGGCTTGGGGGGATATTTTGGGGGAAGACGTCTCCATGTGGTCTCTTTCCCTGTTCTTTGTTTAAAACGCTTGGTGGTGGCAGCATACTGTTCAAGGACAGGGCAAAGTTTGTGCCTTGGGGAAGTTTTTAACCTAAGCTGGTAAGAATAAGCTTAGGGGGTCTTTCATGCAGGTCCCCAAATCTAGAGTTCAGAGTGGGGAAGGATCCTTGACAGCAACAAAGCAGTATCCAGAAGTATTCAGTAGAATCGTACTTCAGCATTACATAGTGTAATGGGTTGTACTCTACATTGCTTATAACACACTGTTAATGTTAGAATATCTTAATACCTGTATTGCATAGGAGGCACGTGCAAAAATTTCAATGTCTCCTGCATTTAGTTTCCGAGTATTCAAGCTTGTTAGAGTGAGATCTCTGGAGTAAAGTAATTAAATACGTTCGAGGCATTCCCCATTGCTTGTTTAGTGAAAATGATCAAAATATATATGCAAGATTTCCCATAGGATGAATGGAAGGAAATCTTCAACAAAAGGTGTACTCCTGTTAATTAATCTGGTTCTTTTACTTTGAGATGTTGTTAATCACATCTTTTAAATCTTTTGATACCTTCTAACACCACTTAACCTGTTTCAATGAAGTTTCTAATAGAAACATGAACAAAATTTTACAGATGTAATGACTGACAATGTTTGGGGGTATTTTTAGTTCCGCTTGATTGCAAACATTTTGCTTAAAATGTTCTTTGTTTTTCATTCTTGTGAAAACAGTCTTCATGATCAGAAAGAACAACTCAAATGAACTTTACTAGCCATGGGAAACTTGTCTAGTTAGCAATTTGTGTCATCCCCGAGATAAGCAGAATATCTTTTGTTCCATATGAAAAATGGATTACCAATGGGAATAAGGGACTGCTATCCCACATTGGATTAATGTTGGGTTATGTGGGATGGGAGTGGAAGTTAAGACAGAATTTGGTTCTGCAGCCAACAGAGTTACTCATAAAAAAAAAAAAAATAGCCACACTGCAACAGTCATTTAAAAGATGTACATACTAGCAGTAAGATTGCCATACGTATTTATGGCTACATTGCTCATGTTTAGGGTGGTGGTTTCTATATACTGTACTGGATTTTAAAATTGCACCTGTCTGGGAGAAGAGTTCCTGTCATGCAGGGTGAACACCATTGAGTATGTTTTTGAAAATATAAAAATATTTAAAAGCTCCTTTCCTTCAGGGCATGAGGAATTTTAAGGCTGTACAGGTGTGTATGTACTGGAATAAGTAGGTAGTGATATGGTAAACTGATGGAATGGCTATATCTGTGTTTTTATGCTTTTGTTAATTATAACTATTTTAAACATGCATTTTGTCTTTTCTAATGAGCTATATAAAATATGAAAAAGGTATTGTTTTGTGATAACAAAACAATTTCCACAGATAAACATCTTTTGTTATGTTTAATTATCCTCTTCAACTACTGTATGATTCAGAATAAAAATAAATGTTTTTGTTTTAAGCCCAGACAGAGAAGGCAGATCTGGTTTGGCTGAGCCCCTGATTTTATCAGAAAATCATAGTTTCAGCACAAAATTGATAGTTCATGCACAGATTATTTTAAAAGATATAGCTGTCTGGAAGGTAGAACTGCCTTAAACATGCCCAAATCAATAAATAATGATCAATGAATGAATATTTAAAGAACTCAGTGGGAGAGGTTGAGACCTCAAGGAAGAGAAATGCCTTTTAACTCAGGTTTCTGCAGCAAGAAATTAAGTACTAACTGTATATTAGAAAAGCTAGATTCTAGAATGGAAATCCACAGCAAATGCATACGTGAACTGACTCAAAATTAGATCAGCTGACCACTTGAAAGGTAAAACTAGAATGTATAATTGAGGGTGTGGGAATACTACTTTAAATCTCAGGGATCAAGGTTGTTAACTTCTGCTTAGATTTTCCCTGCTTTTGAGAGAGGTAGAAGTGTCAGATTTAGCACTGGAAAAGCCAGTGTCTAGGAGAAAATCTATCTTGAGAATACGGTGAAAAAGAATCATTGGCCTTAAGATCACTCTGGTTGGTGGATCAGCTCCAAGAGGAACATTGCTCAGGAATCCTTGTAGATCCTGACTTGCAAACGCTTCCTGTGAAGCAGCAAAAAATAATCTAGTTTTCCCATCATTAAAACCAGCTGCTCACAATGGGATGATTCCTACCAAGGGAGAGTAACAAATAGGTGGCAGAGGAGTAGATAATGGAACAAGACTTCCAAATACCTGCTGCAGTGTTAGCCAAAGCCCTGGAAACAACGATCCCAAGAATGGCCATTTTTCCCCAGGGCATCTGGTGTCCACAAAAGATGGGCAGTACTCTCAGAAATTATGCTAAGCTGGTTCCTGCAAGACTCCACGTTGTCTATATGCTTGGCAAGAGCTTCTGTGGCCTGATGCATGTAACTCAAGGGCTGTTTTTCTCAAAATCAGGTGGTTGCAAGTGCTTCTAAATCTCTGTAGACTTGTCAGTCATGGCAGTCATCACAATGGAGAACATGTGCTTCTCTGCCAGTGTAAAGGAGACTCGTATCTCCACTCATGAAAGCTTTGGCACCTTTCTGCGGCCAGTGTCTGTTTGGAGTGATGGTAAAATGGTTGACCAAAATGCAAGGATGATCACGCACTCGCTTCCATTACTGACAAAATGCATCAGGAAGGAGTGCAAGTCAAACAACAAGTCAGCTTTATTTATTCCCCTATAGCCAAAACAGATTTACCTGTAGAGAGGTGGGAAGGTGAAAGTTCTGGAACAGGCTTTGGGAGAACAATGATGGAACCTTGAGCATGCCAGTTTTAGGACACAAGTATTCTGCCAAACTGTCGCCGAACGCAAAAGGACCACTGTGGGATAGAGGTATATCTCATTACATACCCACATAGAAAAATCGACAAAGTCCACTCGTTCATGAAACAAGGATTATGCCATCAAACCAGAGGGGGAGTGAGGTAACCTCAAATATGGCTAAAAATCTTTTAAAGTAATTATCAATGGACATAAACAGCTGTAGAACACCAATTTCTGATGTCCAGGGTAACTGGGGGAATGTTTTAGATCTCAGAGCATGCAACTGGTCCTATCCAGCATGCACTATCCAAAGCAATCCTTGGGTTTTTCCCAGTTTGTTGAGATAAACGTTTCTTAGAAATGTCAAGGATCCACTGATCTGTTGTAGCATTGCCCAGAGAAGAAATCAAGGACTTAATTGAGCTGGAATTCCTTATGCAAATTTACATACACCACATATGCACACAGTACATACAATCCTCAACTTGGTCTGGATTTTAATACTTCTAAGAAAAGATGGTATTCTTTGTGATCCTTCCTGTGCCATGTATAAGTGGAATGGCCTGTTCCCACAAGCTCTCCATAGCTCACATGGCAATGGCCTCTACATCATAGTGTCATCTGTAGATGTTAAATCTACTGTAGTGTGTAGGGTATCCATTGCCTCACCAAAAATATTTACAAACCGGTAAACAGAATAGTTCTAATTTAAAGAAAGATACTTGTGATGTATAAAAAGATCCAACTTTTAAACGTCTGTTTTCTGTCTAATGTATATCACCTATTTCACGAGCACTGAAGAGGGCAAAATAATATGCTCTTACAGTTGTGTTAAGTTCTCTTTGAATAGCTGAAGACTGAGAACTGTCATTTTCAGTACTCACCTGGGCCATCCATGCAAATCCAAAACAAGGTTGTCTCATTTCTCCTCGAAGCAAGTTCTTGGCTTCCTCTGAAGACTTGAAGATATAAGGTTTTCCTCTCAACCCCAAGAGTGTCCAATAGGATTATGGCCATCACTACAATATCCTGGTTTCTTTGCTGACATAAGACCTTTCCTACATTATGAAAGCAAGCATGTGGGCTGGACTTGATCCATCTTTGGAATCTGGGAAACCACTACATCAGATACTCAGGAACTTTAAATACAATGCTCTGGAACGAGGCAGATTCACTAAGATGGTATGTAGTGAAGATAAAGCTGAGGGATGACTTTTAGGGAGTCTCTCTCATTTCTGTAGTACTCTTCTAGATGAATCATTTAGAAACTGTGCTAAATTGGTGCTTGTTGCACTTGTCAAAGTTATAGCTTTTTAAAGCAAACTGAAACTCAGCATCTGTGATCAAGACCCAGATAATGTTACAGTATTGACTTCTCTGTACCACTTTATCAATTTCCCCTGTCAATTTCATTGTCTCCATTGTGCCATGTCGTCCATCTAAATGCTTGTGCATATATCCAGATTCTTGGAGGTGGATTTATTTTTTCAGATATACAGTAATGGTCCTAACTCAATGGTAGGAGTGCTCTTGTTTGTGTTTGGGAATGCATAGCTGTCAAATTTCCTTTCTATTTGGTTGCCAGTACAAAAAATGACCTTCAGGAGATGGATTTATGCCTTTCTGACAAGTAGTAAATATTCAATGATTTGCCCAGGTTTCTTGGAGCTGGTTTATTGGTATCTATTTTATACTATGTGCATGTTTTCCCTCCATTATTTACCCCCACCCTACTAACCTCTAATTAAAATTAAGGACTCTGTTCTTTCCCAAAAGCTGTGGATTACTCCATGGTACATCCACATCTTGAATACTGTGTACAGATGTGGTCCCCTCATCTCAAAAAAGATATACTGGCATTAGAAAAGGTTCAGAAAAAGGCAACTAAAATTATTAGGGGTTTCGAACAGGTCTCATCTGAAGAGCAATAAACGAGGGTAGGACTTTTCAGCTTGGAAAAGAGGAGACTGAGGGGGGGATATGATAGAGGTATATAAAATCATGAGTGGTGTGAAGAAAGTGAATTAGGAAAAGTTATTTACTTGTTCCCATAATATAAGAACTGGGCACCACTAAATGAAATTAATGGGTAGCAGGTTTAAAACAAATAAAAGGAAGTTCTTCTTTACTCAGCACACAGTCAACCTGTGGAACTCCTTGCCTGAGGAGGTTGTGAAGGATAGGACTATAACAGGGTTTAAAAGACAACTGGATAAATTCATGGAGGTTAAGCCCATTAATGGCTATTAGCCAGGATGGGTAAGGAATGGTGTCCCTATCCTCTGTTTGTCAGAGGGTGGAGATGGATGGCAGGAGAGAGATCACTAGATCATTACCTGTTAGGTTCACTCCCTCTGGGGAACCTGGTATTGGCCACTGTCAGTAGACAGGATACTGGGCTGGATGGACCTTTGGTCTGACCCAGTATGGCCATTCTTATGTTCTTATATACTCCTTTAACCAGCAGATCCCAAGTGACCTGCACAGGTCTCAAGGGATCTGTGGAAAACAAGTGACATCCAAGTGGATGCCTCTTTTTGTTTGTTTTCCTGCTGCTGAGCCCTGCCTGCTGCAGCTGGCTTCTAGATATCATGATTCTTCCAGCAGCTAAGAGCCAGGTGCAGCATTGGAAAGTGTCACTTGATGCAGGCTTCCCACCAGTAGAGCAGCTGGCTATAGTGGGAGGAGAGGTTTCCATGGGTTTGAGGGGGAAGAGAGGAGCGTACACACAATGAGGTGGCTCTCCATTTATGTCAGGATGTGGAGTGGAGCATTGGAGCCTAACAATTTAAAAGTGTCCGGAGGCAGCTTGATTGATTGTTTAGGTGCAAATAAGGTTGGAAAAGTGCCGACAGTGATGCCTGATTTGTGATGTACAACAGATGATTGCATGGTAATTTTGTTAAACTTGCCTTGACAACAAATAAAATCAGCCTAATAAACAGGGCCCTGGTGACTCTTTACAGTGGTCTTTTAATCTTCTGGGTACTTAGGTTTCGTGAATACGTATAAAGAATTGTTGGAGATGAGGGTTACTATGAAGCTAAGCTTGTTAGGGAATAAAGATTGTAAGATAAATGTACCAGTAAGATGGAGGACTATAACATACATTTCTGTAATATTGTGAGGTTTTTATAGCCTGCTGAAAAATTAACCTCTTAGTTCTAAAAGGGCCAACTCTGTCTTTCGTACTCAGCAGAAGATGTCAGTGACTTGACTGAGGACTTGAGGGTTCCGTTGTGTGTACACCACATCATTTTGAAGCCACACTACTGCAACAGAAACATGGAGGTGCCAGAGATAGTCAGGTGCTCACTTCTGCACACTGTCTGATTTTCTGTACTCAGAGTTTGACAGCTATATCCTCCCCACTCGCAAATTGTGCAGATGCTGAAGGAAAGAACGTGGAAGCAGGTCTTCTGGAGAGTCACAAGAGGCCAATATCTGTAGCAAGGCAGAGCTGCACACTCTATGTAATGTATAGGAATTGGTTAGTATAATTTTAAATAGTATGTGAGCCTTCTAGTGGCCTCACTGTCTCCTGTGTTTTAGGAAACACCCAATTCTTGCCATAGTAGCAGTGTAGATATGTAGGTAGATGTTGCATGTTCTATACACTTACTTGGATCCATGCGTTACCATGTGGTTCCTTCATATTGTTGTGTAAAGAGCAAAAAGGACAACAGCCTGGTGGGCTGAAACCCAGTCTGGGGCTTGTTTTTTGGTTACATATGCTCATGGCTATTTTTGTGGGATAGATTTGACCTGATGATGGCTGCCAGTGCATTTGTGCGGAGTCATGCTGTTAATTTAGATGGCATATATGGCCCAAAGCGTCAAAGGTGTTAACATAACCCAGTGACTTAATAACACTAAAGAGTTTTAAACAAGGTTCAGGGTTTGGTATACAGAGACCAAGGCAAACACCCATTAAAAAACTTGTAAATCTTGAATTAAAGATACAAAAAAGAAAGGCAGAAATCATTTGAAATGTAAATAAAATAAAAGGCTACATACTTTAAATTGAATTTAGTAATGTTGTATTACACCACAGTGGGTTCGGCCCTGGTGGTTACAGTTTGAAGCTCAACAGAGTGAAAGTCACCTCTGCTACTTGCTTCAAATCTAGACCAAGGATAGTGACCGCACACCCATTTACAAGTACAAGGTCAAGTCTGTTTGTTTTAAAACTTTAATGAAAGGTTATGATTACCCAAGCATGTAGAAATCCTATGAAGACCTATGCAGGGTTCCCTCCCCACTCAGAACTCTAGGGTACAGATGTGGGGACCCACATGAAAGACCCTCTAAGCTTATATTCCACCAGCTTAGGTTAAAAACTTCCCCAAGGCACACATTCCTTTCCTTGTGCTTGGATGGTATTGCTGCCACCACCAAGTGATTTAAACAAAAATTCAGGGAGGGGGCACTTGGACCCCTACCCCTCCCAAAATATACCCCTAGCCCCTTCACCCGCTTTCCTGGGGTGGCTTGAGAATAATATACCAACCAATTGCCTTTAATGTAAGTACAAACCAGACCCTTTATCTTTAGGACACTAAAATCAATCAGGTTCTTAAAAGAAGAGCTTTATTATAAAGAAAAAAGTAAGAGAATCACAGCTGCAAAATAAGGATGGAAGGTAACTTTACAGGGTAATAAGATTTAAAACACAGAGGATTCCCCTCTGACTGTGTTTCCCAGTTACAAAACAGGAATGAAATTACCTCTTAGCATAGGGAAAATTCACAAGCTAAAACAAAAGATAAACTAACGCATTTCCTTGCTTTACTTACAATTTTTGTAATTTTAGATTAATCATTTCAGGTATGTTTTCAGGAGATGTTTTACCTGCCTGGTCCCTCTCTCTCTCTGTCCAGAGAGGGAACAAACAAAGAGAGCACAAACCACCTCCCCCCCTGCAGATTTGAAAGTATCTTCTTTTGGTCAGGTGCCGAGCAGGTTATTTGAGCTTCTTAACCCTTTACAGGTAAAGATTCAGTACAGCTGCTCAGGAGGGATTTTATGCTACCCTTAGCTGTATGTTTATGACAACAAGTTACAAATACAGCCATAGTCATATGCTTAGTGATATCTGTAGGGTCTGATGGATGCCTTGCCAATTGATCATCAGTAGAGGGACGGTTCCTGCTATGGTTTTTCAAAAGAGAACTCATTGTACCCAATCTGGGAGCCGCCTTTTATCTTGTGATTCTGACTCCACCTAACACTCTGCGCTGGTACATGAAGGTGTCCACCTTCTTTTTTCCTTATTTGTATTGTGTCCCCCAATAATATGGGGGTACCGAGTTTTTCATAGGTGGTTTGTAGTTCCTTTTATTCTCATTAGCATTTATCCACATATGTGCCTTAACCGCAGGGTGCACTGTTAGAAAAAAATGCACCTCTAAGGCATTTTGTGATCCAAAATTAATCTTGTAGCTAATTTGGCCAGGGTGTGTCTCAGGATTAGGACAAAGAAGGCCCAGGAGACTGTGGGACTGGAAGCCATGATGGTGAAGCTCACTCTAATAGCCAGTTTATCTCCCAAAGTCTGTTTCTTTAAGAACCCTAAAAGAAGTGATGGGCTATTCCACTCCCATTATTTTGTCCACCAATTAGGCCTGATATCTGACACGCCAATTTTAGTTGTCTGATTTCTGGTTCCACGCTTCTTGTTGATCAGTTCAAAAACTGTATTAAGATTATGCTTATGTCACTAGGCTTTTTAGGCCATTTCAGTCTTTGTCTCATATTTGCATCTTTCCCTGTCAACATTTGTTTTTGTAGGTTAAGGTGAAATGTTTTTAACCTAAACTCAGTTTTTACTGAGCTCCCAATTAGGGTAAATTTGTAGACCCAATGATCACAACAGTTATCCCACCATTTTATAGCCCTGTAAGGAAGTGTGTGTTCCCCTCCCAACCCCATTTGGAGGTTGCTAGCATTGCTAGTGTCCCTATCAGGAAGAGTCTTCATGTGAGGGTCTAAAATGTAGTTGATCCCTGCTTGGCAGACAAGGCTCCTTTTACCCTGCCAAGTCTTGTGTGCATAGTTGAGAGCTGCAATTTGGTACAGCCATGAGTGAACAATTTATCTTTAGGTGTACTGTGGTGGCTTGATGTACTGTGCAGTCTTAGCTGTGGAAGAAGTATTTCCTGTTGAATCAATACCATCCTTATTCTTCCAGTTGGCTTTTTTAAAAAGAAGGTTGGTCACCATATTAAACTCACATCTCAAATGTAAATGAAATCTTTGTCTTTGTGACTTTTAAAAATCTAGATGAGAGCTCAAAGGAATTTCTGCTCTTAGTTCCTAAAATTAAATTTTTAACAAGCAAGTTGGTGTTGGGTATTAGCATACTCTGAACTTAGAAGGGTTGTGTTGGGTCTTGCACTTGAGTGGCAATATCTCTGCAAAACTCGGAAAGTATTTGACATACATATTTCAGCTTTGAAGCTCAGTGATGCTGGTAGTTACCCAGGGGATAGTAATCTACCACAGAGTCCTAACAAACTATGAATGCTTGTCAAATGACGAGCACAAAGAAACTTCAAAAGCCCCTGTGCTCCAGGACATTTCTTCTTCTTGGGTCTTTGTAGAGGACGGAATTGAACATTCATGACAACGAATTCCTATTAGTGACCATAACTTCATTGTGCTTTTTAGTCCATGATGGTCTTGCCTATATCTTTTTTTCTACAGTGAAAATATTCGAGGGTTGGCTCCCCTCTTACATTGTACATCCATCTTAGTATACATAGTGAATCCATCTTAACTGTCTCCCAGCATCATTCTCATACCTACATTTGTTGTGAAAAAGCTGAAATATTGATGCTGTGGTGGGAATAGTGTATATTTCACATGCTAATCTCATACATTTTGCAATGTCCATGCATAAGGATATTGTGTCTAGACTCTTATGTGTGGGGTAGTTAAAATGACTTTTTTCCTCAGTTTGAAATCAGGTTATAGAAGTCCAACAAATGCAAATTCCAATAGCTGATGTTAGTAGATGCTTTATCATGTTTGTTTACTAAGGTTCATTGATTTGTTGACTGCAGGCTTTCTGTTTGTTTTAAGGAAATGCATTATGGATGCTCATCTGAATAAAAAGCTGTAGCCCAAAATTCTCTGAACAGTGTTCTAACATTACACATAATGTTGATAATTTCTTACCCAATATCAACTGTGAGATGCTCTTTAAAAAGTTCTCTCTCGCTTCTTTTTAGGCATTAAGGGACCGAAATTAGCATGACCACTTGATGTGTTTAAACCCATGGAACCTCTGGGAATTGTAGTTGGAGTCAATGCTGACAGTTTCAGCATTATTTTCCACTCTATGCCTTGGAGGTGCATTGGAGTCCAAATGTAGGTAGTCAGCCCATGGCAGAATTACACTTACAACAGATCTCTCATGAACATGTTCCTAAATTCATAGGATTTACTGTGGATTACTGGGTATCTAGAGGCCTGTTTTAATCTCCCCACTCCTCCCCACAAACGTGTAAACGTCTCCAGTTTCCATCTTAGAAATGATGAGTAGGGAATTCTGTGGGGAGTTTATTTATGAAACTTGCATCCAAGTGCTCTCGTGTTAGAGAGAATCATTTATTTTGGAGCATTTAATTAAAATTAGAGTTCAAGGTACACATCCTGGGTCGTCTTCAAATGACATGTGGGTCTATGGTGGGAGATGGTCAGTGGTGGACCGTCTGCTGAGGAAGACCATGTGAGCCCAATCCTGCATCAGATAAAGTAACTGAGTTTCACTGTTGAGCTCAAGGAATGAATAATTGGACCTATGTAACATGACAGAAAATTTATTGGCACTCAATGTTAGAAATTGCAATTCAGTTGCCATATTGTTCACATCGAGATATATCAGAACAACTTCACCAAAATCTCAAATGTTTTGTTTAAATATAAAAAGGTTCTGATTTGTGTTAAAGCAGCGTGCAAATTGGATTGTGCTCTTGTACCTTTGGGTTAAATAGTGTTTGTTACAAACTGTCACTATTTAGCAAGAGGTCTGCAGGCAGCAAAAAAGAGAAGCTAATTTTAATGAAAAAGTTCCTTACTAAACACTTTGACAGTAGGTTCTCCCCCCCCCATTCAAATGCTTAGTTTTCTGGGTTTACCAAAGTCATTCCAGCTTTCCTTTAAGCTTTTAAATATGAAGTGCATGTTTTATAAGAAAACAGCAGCTTAAAACTTTTGTTGTGGCATGCTCATGGATTAAGAATTATTTTGGATTTGATGTTTATTAAAATGCAATCTATATATAACTGTACATTCCACTACTTGGGGAGCAGTGGCAAGGACACTGGCCTGGGATTTGAGACACATGGCTCTCTTCCTGGCTCTGCAAGTTGACTCCCTGCATGACCTTGAGGAAGTTAAGCTCTGTGGCCTTGTCAATGCACAAACTTGCATAGGTTAACCAATCCAGTGCAAAACCCTTTGTGGATAATTTTATTTATTTAGTGGCTTATTTCAGTTTAGTTTAAACCTGTTCCTAATCAATTTAAATTAAACCAGAACAAGACTGGCTTAAGATGAAATGAGTGTCCACACAACCTTTTTCCACTGGTTTAACTAATCATTTTAAAATCACACTTTTAAGTTTGACTGATACAACTCTAGATGTAGGGTTAACACTGATATCCCATTGGTTCCCTACCTATAAAATGGGGTAATGTTTCTTGCCTTTTTAAAGGTAAGATGAAAAAGTTCTACATGAGTTCCAAATTCTCATTATAAAAAAACATTTGCTTTTAATTAGGTTTTTTATTTGAGTTTAAATATCCACAGGCTGTATGGCTTTCCTAAAAAAGTTATGCTTTTCAGTTTATTTCAGATTCTGTGCTTTGTCAGTGTGGAAAGTAAGAGTCAGGATGATGTATGGTCAGTCACTGCTTTTATCAAGGTCTGTGCAGACAATGGAAGTCAGACAGGAATGATTGCTGTTGGCGATGTAAAGAGCAGATTCCGCGTGCTTGTGTGCGAAGGCAATAGCAAATGTTCAGTAGTATCCTGCTGAGCTGATGACACACTCCGTGTGCAGGTTAGGCCTTGTTTAGTATGTTTCTCGCTACACAGCAGAGTTGACAATATGTACCTATGAAACCCATGGCTTGAAGCATCTGTTCTGACTCCCTTTCCTATAGCCCAGGCTCTACCTACAGCTGGAGCAATTTAGTATGTAAAATAGATCTGCATCAGGTGTTAAGACTGCCTTTTGCTGAAACTTACTTCTCACCTAAATGATGCTAGTAATAGCAACACTTCGGCTATGTCTACGCTGGCAATTGAATGACACAACTTTGGTCTTTCAGAGTTGTTAACGCACCACCCCACCCCACCAAAGACACAACTCTTACCACAGGAAGTGTCAGTGTGAACAGTGTGTTGTTGGCAGAAGCGCTCTCCTGCTGACAACACAAATGCCACTCGTTGGGGGTGGAAGATTTTTGTCGGCAGGAGAGCTGACAAACAGCAGCGACACAGCTCAAGTTTTAGCAGCATGGCTGTAGCAACACAGCCATGTTGCTAAAAGCTGTGTAGTATAGACAAGCTTTTAGTGTTTCAAAATGAAATAATGCCAGTATTGCCTTTGTAGTTCTAATGTTTTGTTCAGGAAGCAATTAGCCAAAGTACCACTTAATATACACTAAATCCAAAGTAAGGGAACTAAGTGTATTACACAACACAAATTACAGTTTGCAGAATTATTACACAAAACACTGCCCTAAATTTATGATGGTGGCAGAGTTTGTGAATAACCAGTGTCCATAACTAGTGAACATAGTAAAATTAACAAGAGATTTTAAGCAGGTATGAATGCACTTAAGAAATGAAATGCAGCAGCATTCATACCATGTTCTTTGCTAGAGATAGTGTATGTCAGAGATAGCTATCTTTTGGATTATTCTTTTTTAATGGAGGTAGCTATCTTTGGATGCATTCCCTCAATAATAAATGGTGTCACAAACACAAAAGCAGAATTTAACCTCTCATAAACCTTTATAGTATATGATAGCTGACAATGTTGGTGGGGTGAAGAGGAGGAGATGAAAGACCAGAGTGGATGTGCTGGTGCATTGTACTGTACCTGCAGCAATTTGGTCGAGTTCTCCTTTTTTGACTATTTTAAAGCGCATTTTAAAATACTCTCTTTTCTTAAACTTAAAACCGTGCTTTTATTTTGAATTTGTTAAAACTACAAAAGGATCTCTCCACCTTCCTTCCAGCAAGAGGACTAGTGCATCCTTTGGGTATGTACGATAAGTGAGAAATGTATCTCTATCACTAGAAACTACAGAATTGCAGAATAGGATAGTTTCCATATCTGAAAGATGCACTAATCCTAGGAGGCAGTTCTTAGTATCTATTAGGTTAAGAGGATGAAAAGTAAAGATTAATGTCTTTATGAAGCTTTCACTTTTGAATTGTCATGCATGGTTGTCTGTTTGAATGTTTCTGCTCTTTATCATGGGCTTATGAACTATGTGTAGCTTTAAAAATATTTTATTCCAGAGGCTGAGTATATCAAATCCCCCTTGCAGGATTCTTAGGAGAGCTGAATGATGTAGTGTTGATGTTAGATGCTGGTGATGACATCAGACATAGACTGTTGCCCACCAATGTGTGCTATTGCCCACTCAGTAGGGTAGTGTAGCAAGTGTAATTTGTCTCATGACTAACCTTTACCAAGTAATTGCTTGACAGACAGAATAGAATAGAAATCATACAAGATGAAATTCACCTCTTAAATAAAAAGTCTGAGTCCTTGAGCACCATGTCAGTAAAGTCTTGAAAGGTCAGTAGGGAGGAGACACAAAAGATCATCCCTTCTGCAGGGCCTGGTGCTTTCATGCAACATCACAATGACTATTACTACAGCTTGTGGCCTGGCCAAACAACTGCAGCCCATCTGTGCAACCTGTCTGGTACACTTGTGGGGGCTGGATTGGTGTAACTGAGGATCCTGTGGCCTCTGGCTTGTGCCTGCTTACACACTTGCATTACTGTAAAGCCACCTTCTGCTGTGGCAGCATTAGAAACACTGTCAGTGGTGTGAATAGTGTGTGCAATCTACCTCATGGCTATTGTGCTTCCAGCCCCCTTGCATTATATCACCATAAGGCATATGTGTTACAGAAGGCTTTACTCTGGCCCTCTGCATCATGGAGAAATTCAGAGTATAAAGCATTGACATTTCAGAGCAAGGTAGAAGAAAAGTCCTAGTTCACTTCAGTTCGTTGAAACATGCGCACTTCTTTAGTTCTAATAGTGAGCCATTCCTGGGGAGAGGGTGGAATGACTTCATTATTGGCCAAAACCTTTGGGTCTCTGAGAGCTATGTATTGCTATTGTATTGTATTAAGTGGACATTGAGGGTATTAGATGGAATTGAGCTGTATACAAGGACATATACGTACATGTACTTACACAATTAACACGATATGTTTGTCAATTCAGGTTGCTGCCTTGAAGTATATACCATCGGTCCTCCAAGATGTTGAAACAGTCTTTGACGCCAAGTTACTTAGGTGAGCTGCTATTCAACAGCATTTTGTTAGATCTGCCCGATGTTGTCTGCATGCAACGGTGTCAGTTCTGTCCAATACAGATACCAAGCCAGATTCTTAGCCTCTATAAAATGGCATAGCGCCGTTTAAATCAATATAGCTATGTCAGTATACACCGGTTAAGGATCTAGCTCATTTTGTTCAATTTGAAGCATCTGTCATGGGTTGTTTACAATGAATATGGAATTAACATGGTCTCGGCATGACAACCAAGTTCAGGATCTATTCAGGCTGTATCCTCTCTGTACTGTTGTACAGTTGCAAAACATGGACATCGTGCCACTCACTGGGCAAAATTGGAGGCTTTCCACACACAATGTCAATATCCTATATTGGGCATAAAATGGAATCACTTAATTTGTAAAACAGGTGTTTATGATCGCTCCAGTCCACAGAGTACTGGGACTGTTGTCTGAAAAGCGTAAGATGCTATCTGCGTACATGTAGCAAGAATGCCACAAGATGTCCCTTCCAACCCTGATATGTCCCTTCCAACCCTGATATCTTGCTTTGAGCAGGGGGTTGGACTAGATGACCTTCTGGGGTCCCTTCCAACCCTGATATTCTATGATTCTATGTTTGGGTGAATGTCATTCTCTGGGTGGCTAGTAACATCCAGGAAAATTCCACCAACTGAGGGGTGGAAGTGGCCCAAAGGCAGAGCCCCTATTACATGGGTTCATCAAGTCTGTTCTGATGTTGGACTGTCGGGCCATCAAGCCCTTGCTGTCATGCAGGAACGGACGAAATGGCAAGCCATCACTATGGCCAACTGTTTGGCTAAGCATTGAAGAAGAAGAACATTCTAGATAGTGAGTTGTATTTTTCCTTAAGAGTGTATTATAATACAGTTTAACATCTAGGCCTACTTTTCAAAAATTTGTTCAGTGAATGGAATTAGCAAGTAAAGCAATGCACTTCTGGAGAATAAGTGGAACTACCAAAAAGGCCACAACTCTGGCTGGCTGACAATTGATGTCTTCCTGATAGATGACAGAAGATTTGTTGGCCAAACACTGCATTGTATTGTACGTGTGCAATGGGAAAAAATGCCCCAACACTTAGTTTTTCTCTCTTAACAGTTGGTCTTTCTCCCCTGATAGTCTTAATACACAACAAAATACAAGGAAATGTATTGAATACATTTGTTAAGCATTAGAGGTGTATTAGTAATTACTGCTCTTGCTATCTATTAGCATAAGGAATTAATCTAAATTGTATTTCTGGTTTCCCACTTATCTGCAGCCAACTACTGTATGAGTTTTACACTTGCATCCCACCAGTAAAACTACAGAAGCAAAAAGTGCAGTCCATGAATGAAATAGTACGCAGCAACCTCTTTAAAAAACAAGGTAAATCCAAATTGTCTTCAGGTTTTAAACTAAATGTGTATAAGATTGACAGAGTGGCTTTAATCTCTCCATAATTTTATTTGATATACGGTAGATAGAAGATTTACATAATTCTTATAATTCAATCTGTAAAAGCAGATTGAGGTGGCTTCTTGTTGATCCTTTTGGGCAAGACAATTAGTTTGCAAAGGCACGATCATTAGAACAGAACAAAGACTAGACAGGCCTGGGAAGGGTTATTTGTGAGTGCTTATTTTAGTGGTAAAATGTGAAGATTGAGAAACCTGTTGTGGCCACCTTGAAATCCATTTTTTTAAGATGTACAGAAATATAAGAACATTTAGAAGTAACATTTAAAAAATTCTGAAATCACTTCTGCATATGGGACTTAAGTTCCGAAGTCAGTTAGATGCTTTTGAAAAACTTGCCACAAATGTTTGTCCAATACTGGGATATATAGGTCTATTTTGGGAGTGGGAGGCCAAGGGCAGGTGAGGGAAGAGGAAATGAGAGCAAAACCTAGGGTTGCCTGGTGTCGGATTTTTAACCAGTCAGCTTTGCTGACCGAGCCATTAAAAGTCCAATTGGTGGCGCAGCGGGGCTAAGGCAGGCTCCTTGCCTGCCCTGGGTCTGCGTGGCTTCTGGAACTGGCTGGCATGTCTGGCTCCTAGGAAGAGGGCTGGCTGGGGTCTCCATATGCTCCCCCATCCCATGTGCCAGCTCTGCAGTTCCCATTTGATGGGGCCGGCATGCACCACGGGGAGCCGCCTGGCTGCGTCTCGACCTAGGAGCCAGAGGGACATGCTGGCCACTTGTAGGAGGCACCTGAGGTAAGCGCCACCCGCATCCCTCACCTCCTCCTGCACCCCAACTCCCTCCCTCACTCCAACTCCCTTCTCCAGCCCTGAGCCCCTCCTGCACCCCAACTCCCTCCCAGAGCCTGCATCCCTCCCATACTCCGAACCCTTTGGCCCCAGACCAGAGCCCTCTCCTGAACACCAAACCTCTCATCCCCAGCCCCATATCACAGCCCTCACCCCCAGCTGGAGCCCTCCCTCCTGTGCCCTGACCCCCTACCCCAGCCTGGAGATGACCCCCCCATACCCTGAATCCCCTCACTTGTGGCCCCACCCCAGAGCCCACACTCACAGCCCAGAGCCCTCATCTCCTTCCAACCCCCTGCCCAACCCGGTGAAAATGAGTGAGTGATCAAGAGTGGGGGAAAGTGAACAACAGAGGAAGGGGGGGATGGAGTGAGGGAGGCTGAGCCTTGGAGAAGGGGCAAGGTGGGGGGGGCAGGGCAAGGGTGTTCAGTTTTCTGCAATTGGAAAGTTGGCAACCCTAGCAAGACCAATAATCGCATGAATGGAGAATCACAGGTCATGTCCCTTTTAAAAGGATAACAGTGTTATGACAGCATTGATAACACTGTGGGGTTGGGAGAAAGGTGGGGAGGACACTTCTAATAGACTGTGCTTCTAACATGTGGGCCTGCCACATGTGAGGGGAGAGGGGAAAAATAACCAGAAATGTAAAATATTCACTTTCATTACCTGCAGCAACTCAGCTGAATTTTTTCCTGAGTATAAAATTATTGATGGGTTGTCCCAAGTGTTTTTATTTGGGTTTTTTTCTCTCTTTCTCTCTCTCATGAATAAATCTTTTAATTAGTCTATTTGAGTCTTCGGAGAAATTGATGTTAAGTCACTGCTGT
Organism: Lepidochelys kempii; assembly: GCF_965140285.1. Taxonomy (NCBI): domain Eukaryota; kingdom Metazoa; phylum Chordata; order Testudines; family Cheloniidae; genus Lepidochelys; species Lepidochelys kempii. The sequence goes on from NC_136387.1 coordinate 30,978,834, forward strand.
ACGTTCTTTTTGCTTTCGTTAAAGGGGAAGATATTCTTTGACTTTGCTATACTAGCAAATTTAATCTCTTTAGTTCACCCGCCGTGTAGCTCCTCCACAAGAAGCTATAATGGAAGCTATCGTGCAGGAAGGGCTCAGTGGCTTTTAACACTGTCACTTACCTCTGTGTTAAAAATGCCAGTGCTCACAACAGCCTTGTCAGTGCTAGTACTCCCACTGTTGCTACCACAGGTGGGAACTTTTTGCCAAAGGAAGTATTGTACATCAGGCCTAATTGACTGATTGGCTTCATTAACCTCAGCTCCAAGAACTTTGCCTCACTGTACAAGTAACAAATAAGGTTCTATTCCATACTTTGTAGGAATAGCTAAGCTTGTTGCTCTCTGGGCTTCATATTGGAGCCGAGCAAGCCTCAGTAACTTGGAAAGGGCACCTAGTCTGCTCCAATGAGCTGCTAGTTGCTCAGTGTTCCCACTTCTGACCATTTATAAAACAAATCTGTCATGCTCCTGGGAACTTGACGACAACAACAACAGTGACTCTGCATGGCGTTGTAGAGGAATATGCCAAGAGTGGAATGCTTTTGCTCATCACATTGTACAAGGTTCCCAGAATAGTCATAGGCACAGATTTAAGCACTATGGACAGATGGAAATGCAGCACTGTCATAGAGCTTCTATAGGGTGCATGCTGTTGAGGGCAAGACTTGGATTGTTAGCTAAAATAGTAACAAGATACTTCATCTAAAGTCCATTGTGTTTTCAGGACATTGGGGACTGTTTAACCAATTTCGCAATCATGAAGTGTTGCATAACATGAAAAAATTTCAAGTTTTCTATGCAATATTATGCAGTCTTTAATCAGTACTCTTGTTATTGATTTCATGCACTTAGTCTTTGATTTTTGACTACTAGCTTATCATTAAAACCTTGCATATTAACCAAATCAGCACCTTGTTCCAGGCTATTAAATCTATATGAAACAGCATCTAATCTACAATCAAAGGTTTGTGTACATAATTGAACTGCAGTAAATATATCCAGAGTGATTTAAGAAGTAGCAGTAGTTGCAGACAATTTGCCAGAAACAAAAACTCTTTTGGCTAGAGATGTTGTACAGAGGAGTGCTTGTAGGAGGCTGCAATGAATATGAAAGTCTCTTTATCATATTTCTAGTTGGTTGTATTATAGCTGGTAAGTCACAAGTTACAAAGCCAAAAGGAAAGTGTTAGGATAAAAATGCTTGTATGGGAAGGAACAGGTAATGTTACTGACGAGCAGTATAGGGAATATGCTGGGTTAACTCCAAGAAATTACGCAGTGTAAGTATATTCAGTATCTGTGTGCAACTGAACTGAGCATATAGGTGTGGGGTCTACAGAGATACCAGCAAGCGGTACACAGCACATCAGGCTGTGAAGATTTGAACTCCTCCTCATCTCCAGGCAACACCAGGTGTTGCCAACTGTGACAACATCCAGAGATTTCAAGCAGCAGCACCCTAAATCTAATTCTGATCTTACTGAGGGTATTACTTGGTTCAATCTGTTTTCTGCCTAATGCTTTTAGCTAAGATCTATTAGAGTCTCCAGCCAAATATTTCCTTTGCTGGATAAACAGAGCTCTCCATCATTCTATTCCAGCATATTCAGAGCCAGAGAATCAATCCAAGTATTTCAAACCTACCGTGGGAGGAGAGTAGCTAACTGACTCTTAAAATAATCTTTTAAAGGGATATGAGACATTTAACTCCTCTGTATTGGGAGGATTCCTCTGGGGCTAGGCATGTCAACCTTCTTTTGGGTCTGTTATAGCAACCCCTCATACTGATTCAAAGAAGGGCACTGGATTGAGTATGCTCCAGGAGTAAAAGGGTTAAGGGAGCATCCAGCATTGTACATCATTCCAGACAGGATGTGACCTAGGTGTAGCCATGGCCTTAATCTCTGTACTCCTCTTCTGTGGGTTTTGGGATGGGAGAGTGGACTGCTGCTTTTAAGCACATGAGGTAAGGGCTGCCAATCAGTGCATCTTCGCTCCCTGGTGTGTTACTGGCAATTTGCTTGGGGCACAGGAACCTCAGAGAACCTCCTTTCCTTCCCCTGCCAACACAGTTATCCCTGTAGTAACATTAATGTGGCTCTTGGTAGTTTTGTGTAGGATCTACATGTTGTTAAAAACAAACTAACTGTGTCATCTGCAATGCTTAATTTAAAAAGACGACAACAACAACAAAAAAACAAAAAAAACTTTTAAACTCAATGTGAGCTTCACCCAGAATGGTGAAATCAAAGTCAGCCATTATAACCACCCATCAAGTGTATTTAGTCGATTCAGTCAGTTATCTTGAGCACAGAGTCCTCTTTCTCAGTGCTATTTGAGGTGCTGTTTGTATGAGAGACAGTGTTTTGACAATGCTAAAATGAGCTCTGACACAGCGTTCAAGCAGAAGCTTCGATGCTTGAGGCTGGTGAAATGAGTAAATAAAGTTTAACCATGGAGAGGATGTTTGTTGTTTATAACCTCAGTTGCCATCTCTTTCCTAAATTAATATCGTTGGCATCTCTCAAACAGCTTTCATATAATAATGCTATGGCAAAACTAGTAATGAACTACTAGTTACGAATTATTTATCCGAACACTTTTATATAAAATTCTGTGTAAAAAGCATTAAACATAAAGATTCTTGTCTGAATAATTCCATATGGGCTGGTGTGGTGGTGATGCATCTGGATGGTCATTAAGGGCATATCTACGCAGGAACACTCAGGAAAGTTAAGGTGAGTGAAACAAAGCTGTGAATTAAAAGTGCACTAGTGGATAGGTAACAAGGGCTCTTTAATTCTTCAAAAGGCCTTCTGAAAACTGCTGTCAATGAACAAACTTCTATGCAAGGCATAGGTTTCTGCCTTTTGATTGTCAAAACAGATTTTCTAGATAGAACTCTTTTTTAACTCTTTATTTACTCTCTCTTACATGCTTTCTAATAGTTTGGAGAGATGCTCATTATGTATAATGAAAATCCCTTATCTGGCATATGTTTGAACTGCATTAAGTGTTTTGGGCCCTTTGCATGTCACATCAGGTTATAATCACTTTTTTTACAAGACCTGTACAACTACTAACGAAAACGGCTTTTAGGCTTCAGATCATTTGTTTCTTCAACCTTGGGGAATAATTTTCTTTTTTGTCAGGGAAAAACTACTGTGACTACTTTTACCACCATTCTTCATTTTGGTGTCCTTGCAGTGCATTGGTAGCTTTCCGTTATTTTATTTTTGTGAGTCCTATAATCCCAATCAGTGCAGTCCTTGAAAAATCACTTAGGATATCTTGATCCTTGGAATTCTCCAGGTCATGCAAATCTTCAAACAGTTACCTTTCCCACACCATAATCTGCACTACACCCGTACTTAAAATTACATTTTCCTCACGGACAAGACAGCTCCTCTGAGGGCATTAAAATGAAGACTCTTCTTAAAGCAGTAGTACTGCTTTTGTTGCACAGCTGACGCAAACACATTTTCCAGCGTATTATTTTTGTCCATGCTGGACAGCGTGATGCAGAAGCGATAGTGGTGCTTTTGGGAACATCAGTGTTGGAGGTAATCTAGTTTCCCATCTGATATTGTATTAAAGTGGCTACCCGTAGATTTTTATTTTTTTTAAAATGGAGGGAATAATTTACATAACTATTCACTTTCTGTGCAGGAAAACTGCTATGAACTAAAAGCACAGATTAACTTGAGTTTTATAAATGAAAATGTGTTTGTAATTATGGTAATAAATTATATTACTTAAATAGTTATATCCTCAAAGCAAAGCACAGGTTCTTTGAGTGGAGCACCCCACAAATGTAGCAAACTTTAATGCTCAAAATATTCTTTCCCTTGGTAAGAAGAAAATAGATTTCACCTCCAATAAAATAAAAGAAAAATCTTACTGTGGGGAAGTACTTGTGCTGTTTTTTGGCTAAAAGATTGTGTGTACAGTTGCCACAATATAAACATTAGCTGAGCTTTTGTGGTGGTTAGAGGTTGCTTGTAATTATTAGAATTGGGAGCACTGGCTGTTGGGAATCTGAAAGGACAGGAAGAAGGGGGGAGGAGTTGAAGAGGCTGAGGGAGAGCTACTGAGAGTGCAGCAGCAGCTTGGAAAAGAGGTTTCCACTTTAAAAAATAAAGTCCTGTTGAAATTTGTTAGTACCTTGCCTGGCTACTACAACAGCTCTCTCCCATGCTGCTCCAAACTGATAGTCCCGCTGAAGGTGAGCAGTGAGCCTGTGCTGTCAGAGCCCATGCTAAGTATAACACAGGCAAGAGAATTTGCAGCTCGGCAAGGCAAGTCAGTACTTTGTTTGGAAAAATCTAAACTTGACTGTTTCCCCATTTTCCGGTGTTACTGATAAAGGTGTTTTTGTTGACCACACACTGGTATTTCTATTTACCATTTTAACTGTTTGAATACATTTTTTGCTGGTTAATATCTAATTTTGTTTGTAAAATAGCAAAGGATTCTTTTGATTCACCTGATAAGATGTATGGCTTTTTGGGGTCTTAACCCAAGAAGCTGACTTGATTTTGTTTCTTCCTTGTGACTCAAAAAAGCCTTCTAAATCTTTTTTATTGATGGAAAATCTTTATTAAGTAAGGCTGCAGACAAGGAAACTGAACTATGGAAACAGGCAACGCAGCAGAAGTTGCACAATTATTGGCTGTTGATCCCTTTTAAAAAAAACAAATAACTGCCCCTCTCGGGTGAGGGGGGGAGCAGACAATCTCCATCTTTTCAGAGTGCTAGATAAAAGCACCAGCTTTATATTTGTATTAAAATTTATAGGCCACAAAAACTCTTTATATTTGCCCTTCAGACAAGTATTGAGTGGCTCAGTCTTGTTAGCATTTGATTCCTGCTAACACTGTTTGTCTAACAGAAAAAATACAAATTCATAAACATTTCCTCTTGCTTCAACTTGTCAGTGGTGTTGTGCGTGATAAACTAGACAAAAAGATATCAATAACAGGTCCATTGTATCACAGCTGTGAGAAGAACAAAAAGCTTCTACCTATTTTTAAAAGAAAAGTTGAGTTGAAAAACTAATAACTTATGTAGGGTCGGCTTACTTCATGTTGCACCCTGCCATCCTGAATTGTTGGAGAGGTTGGGCAGTCTGTGGTGGGTTGAGGTTGCATCCCTGATCCTCTTTGTTAATAGCCATTGATGCACTTCTCCTCTGTGAACTTCTCTCATTCTTTTTTGAGCCTAGTTATACTTCTGGACTTCATAACAGCCCCTGGCAACAAGTTCCACAAGTTGAATGCCTTGTGTGAAGCACTTCCTCATGTTTGTTTTAAACCTATTGCCTATTAATTTCATTGGGTGATCCCTGGTTCTTACGTTATGTGAAGGGGGAAATAACATTTCCCTATTTGCTTTCTCCATATCATTGATTTTTATAGACCTCCTATCACATTCCCTCTTAGTCATGCCTTTTCCAAGCTGAACAATCCCAGTCTTTTTAATCTTTCCATATTTGGAAGTTGTTCCATACCCCTGATAATTTTGCTTGCCTTTCTATATACTTTTTACAACACTGTCTTTTTTTTAGATCAGAACTGCACTCAGTATTCATGATGTGGGTGTACCATGGATTTATGTAGTGGCATCATATTCTCTATCTTATCTATCCCTTTCCTAATGGTTCCTAATATTGTTAGCTTTTTTGATGACTGCTGCATATGGAGCAGATGTTTTCAGAGAACTATCCACAATGGCTCTTACATTTTAGACCACCTTCCACACGTAGAATTAGGAAAAGCTGACAGAGCATCATTCCTTTGTTTCCCAAAGCCCCCTTGAGCCAATATTGCAGGCCAAATCCTTTCTGTAGGCATGTCCCTCTTGATATTTGAATGGACAATTACTTTTAGAAGTATATACAGGAGGCATGATATACCAATACGATAGTTATAAGAGTCATATTAACTATATATTTATGCCTGAACTGTAACTCCGTGTTTTAACTGTCTAATGGTAGTTTTTGGACTTGATTCTCCTGGGTTTTGGATACCATCTTATATGGAAAACTTTTACACAGCAGTCTTGTTACCTGAGTATCTTGCATTACTTTCACACAGTACCATATTATGCCACAGAGTCTTGGAGAAAATTGTTCAGAACAACTGCAGTTAAAAAAACAACCTAGTGCCTGGAGTGAACAGCTGTGTGTTGTGAGGAACAGCACACAGCAAAGATAGTGATAAAATGGGCAATATAGAGAGGAGACCTGGGAGAGAGGTTGTGGTGAAGTTTTCTTTCCCTGGGAAGGGAACTACAGAGGAGCCAGCTGGAAGGAGCTTGCACCCTGGGACAGTTCCTGAAAGGAGCAGGCAGCTGGTGATAGGGAGACCCCCTAAAGCAGATCTGGGAGAAGGGATCCCAGGGAAGAAGTCCTGAGGGTCAGAAGCTCGGGAGGAGCCAGACCTCCAGGGAGAAAGCTCTTTAACAGAGTGAGAGAGAATTCTGCAGAGTCTGGAAGAGGAGTGAAGAGTCTGCAGAGGATTGATCCCAGGAAAGAGGGAAGAGTTTTTGTTCCTTTTGAGCTTTGAATGTGGCCATTGTTGTGACCTGGCCAGAGGGGCATGTCACTGCACAGATCTCTGAAGTCTGTAGGAGGTAAAGGAGGCAGAGGGGATGTGTCTTAGCATAAGGAGGTTCTCCAGGATGGTGAGTTAGTCCTACTTCAGATTCAGCTCAGCCTGTTGGCTCCAAATGTGCATTGTTCATCTGTTCTGTGGGCAGTGCCTTTGTATGTCCTAGGGAAGGCTACAGGGTTTTTTAGATTTATTTTGTTATGTATCTTTGATTTTTGTCTGCTGAAATGTTCTGGTAGAAAGACTTTGACAGGTCCTCAGGAGCAGAGCTGAGTTTGACTAGGTAAGCAAGTGGACAGTAGCATTGCACTCATTTTGTTAAGTTTTCAAATGGGTCAAACTGAACTGCCCAGTGTCTCTCTTATTTCTGTCCTTCCTTCCTTCTGGTCTTACACCTAAGCTTATTCTGCTGCTCTAAAATATGTATTGCAACAGGCACACGTAGCTCTGAAGAAATGCTAGAGCGATTTGTAATGAGGGGAGATTAGAAATGGAACTGAACCATCACTCTGGATCTCAGTCCTCTTGACTGTAGGACTCTTCATTGAGATTGTCAAGTGTGGTTAAAATGTAAAACAAATTTCGAAGTCTATGAATGCTTTCAGGTTCCACAAATCCATCTTAACTGAAACCACATATCAGTGTCGACCCTTTGATTTTCCACTAACAATCCCTTTATACAGTGCCACCTTGTGGTTATGCCATAATGCCTTTCATTGTCAATACGCATTTGCTACCATTCTTTTCACTGACCTCTTGAAGAATTCATTCTTTTCTTTACCACAATGTACAGTTGGAATTTTCTTTACATTAAGAAAGAAGTAGTGATGGATTTAAAAAAAAAACTGGACTGTTCTGATACACCAGGGTTAGGTGCTTCGCACCATCCACCATGCCTGATGATGGATTCTGATCTTTCAGGATTTAAATCCTGTCTGTCCTGCAATGACCTCATCCCCCTAAGCAGAAGCTATGGCCCCTGCCCATTTGGCTTAGCAGAAAGCTACATACTAGACCTATATTCAGTTTGCTTTTCCTTCTCCTTCTGAACCTGTAAGTCCTGAGTCGCTCATATTAAACTCCATCTAATTATTGTTTGTAGTGTTGTAGCCATGCTGGTCCCAGGGTATTAGACAAGGTAGGTGAGTTCATATCTTTTCTTGGACCAAAATCTGTTGTAGAAAGACACAAGCTTTTGAGCTTACACAGAAGAAGAGCTCTGTGTAAGTGCAGAAGCTTCTCTTTCAACAACATAAGTTTCGTCCAATAAAAAAAAATTACCTTATTGCCCATGAGTTTACCACAAATCTTGAGAACACAGTGGCTGCCAAACCAGATTTACTGCTGAACTCAATCTTGACTAGCATTACCCCCTCAAGCAGGAACCTCACACCTAAATCTGGCAGTGGGGGAAAAGGCAGCATTGAAAAGGAAATTGGTGCCAAAGACCCCAGCACTGAAGACTGGTGTGGAGAGGGAGGGCTGCATGAAATATGAACAGAAGCACAGCTCCAGACACAACTCACCTCACAAAGAGGATCTAAAATACCCATCCTCTAACGACAAACCTTGCAACCACTTGATTACCTGAGGGGCTCAGAACCAAGGCTGGCTGCTAGTGCAGTGCAGGAATGCTGTGGTGCAGTAATGACCTAGATGCTGGCCCTGGCCCCACAGACTTGAGCATTGCTGGTATAACTCATCATGGTCTCAAGGTCCATTCTGGCAGAGGTGTCTATATCTCTTCCTTGAGACATCCTCAGTCCTGAGACTGTTTGTTTCAGCACCCCCATGCTAAGGTCATGCCATTCAAGGAAATACTATCACCTTCACCAAGCCGTTCATTATCACCAGTGTTGAGCAGAGATTAATCTCCCCTGTGAGGGTGAATTCGGAGGAGGTCCCACAGAAAGCCTATCGGTTTAGAGTGCCGACACAGCCTAAATACATATGGCACTGGCAGACCAACCTCAACCAAGCTCATACCTGTACAGTGTTCCACCTTGGCCATCCCGGGGACCACCTTCACACACCTGAAAGCTGATCCCTTTCCCACCTGTTGAAGGAGATCTCCTTCCCCCTCGACATCACTAGCCAGACCTCCCATGCAAGAGCCAAATAATGGTCACCACAAACTGAGTGAGGTGGCACTAGAAGAAAACTAACAGCCTCATTCAACACCTGAGGAATAATCATTGTCACTAGATGAAGCAGTAACACCGCACCAGATGATTTTGAAATATTGCAGGACCTATTGGCTTGAATCACAGAAACCATAGATATCAAGACCTGGATAATCCAGGAAAACTCCCACAAGCTCTTTGACATCCTGACCCCTTTAAGTCCAGCCAAGACTGGACTCCCCATTAATGAGCCAGTGAGGGGAGACTGAGAGACTCCAGATACTCTTCTTCCAATATCTAAGAGGACTGAGAACAGCTACGAAGTACCAGACAGAGGTTTTGAACAATTTTATGTCCATTCTAACCTATGACCTCTGGTGGTATCTGTGATACAAGAAAAATCCAAATCCATAAAGGAAGAACCTAAAACCACAATCAAGCTCTGTTGGTGAAATATAAATTTCTTATGAGATAGTGGCCCTGTCCTATCCAAGGTCCCAAAGGATACAGGGTTGAACAGCCTTACAAGTGGCAATGGATGAGTCGGACATGGTTGCCAGGTCAATGGCCACCATGCTTGTGACACTATGAAGAGTCTTCTGGCTGCAAGCATCAGGTGTTCCTAAGGAGGTGCTAGGTATCATAGAAGACTTGTCATTTGATGGGATGGAGCTTTTCAGTTTCTGAGTGGATGGAGTACTCCACTCAAGGATTCTAGGGCCACGCTGCAATCCCAAGTAACCCAAGTTAAGGTAGCTAGCTCTTTGAGATGTTGTCAATGTGGATCCCACAACCCACACTCCATCCCTGCATTTTGGGGTCCTTGGTAAACACTGGTTTTGGACTGTGAAGGTATTGAGGGAAGGCTGCTACTTTTCACCCTTAGTGCTCTCTCTCAGAATTGTGAGGAATCACAAAGTATATGTGGCCCCAAAAGGTAGTGCTATTGAAAAGACTACAGTTTTGCATGCATGAGGTGCATGTGTCCTCCTGTGGGATCAACATCTTGAAGCCCATCAGTTTACCCTAAGATAAGTAACCACTTCTTCTCAACAAAGGTCACCCAGAATCTGCTCAAGGCCATAATTCACAGGGACTATTGTAATTTCAAAACTGTTTTAGACTAACATGAAAAGTTGTAAAATTAGATATCGGACACTTGGGATTATGATGTAGTCGCTCTTAAGTTTTAAAATCAGCAGCTTGTTAAAAAGAAAGTAAAAAATCTTGCCACTCTATCTTCAGAGTGTGTTAAGAGCACATTGTACTAGTTGACTTTGGTAGTTCTGCAGCCAGAAAGGATAATTGGATTTGTAAACTAAAGACCTGAGTCTAGAGCATCTTGTGGAGAAACCTTCACCAATTTTCAGATATTCTGTACCAGAGGAGTCCTACTGCCCCTGTCACCTTTTAATAATGAATTAAACATAGTTTATTCCCTTTACTTGGTTTTGAACTCAATCTCCGAGAAGCACTAGATAAGTTTCAGTGACTTCAAGGTGACTGAATGTATGGCTTTCAGCTTAATGGGAAAACAGACTGGAAAGTCAATTTTGCTTTGTCCTAAGCAAGATAAATTTATTTTTCTTGCATTTGTTCATTTCTATACTTATTTGTAGATTGCACTTTTGTAATTTCATTCTAAGCATTGCTTCAAAATAATATGAAGTCTTCAGAAAATGTTGCTACTTGATACCTGACCACAGTGTGAGTTTATTGCTTAAGGCCTTTCTAAGCTACTTGATTTTCAAGCATTACAGACTACAATGAAACTGCTAAAGTGTCTATTAATACATAACATACTGCAAAGCTTTTACTGTTGACAAGTAAATAGAAGTTCGGAATGGGTTGCAGTTAGTTTGTAAATGCAATTGGAACACTGCTTCTTCTGAAGTCTTCAAATACAGGTTTCTGTAAAATTCACCAAGAAAAGTATCAGGAGTTCCAAAAGGAATATTCATGCTTTGTTTGAAAGTTCTTAGGGTATTAATGATGGGAAAAAATAACTGAAAGAATGTCCACATATGAGAGGCTATTTCAACACAGTGTGGGCTCTTTGAACGCTGCTAAGATAGGCAATCCTCTTGGGCAATCTAAATGTGCCCAGACGTATAGGCAATGGGCTCATGCTTTTATGAATTTACGCATAAACAAATAAATATATAAAAACTTCTTAGTGTGGGCTTTTCTTTTCTCTAATCTCAAAACCAAATAGCTAAAAAAGAAAACATAAACACAGCTTAAATCCAATTTTTCCCTTTGTTATATAAAGAGTATTTTTTTAATGCGGAGTTTGTTCCAAATGACCACACAGCTTCTTGACAGATTTGTCCAATGGACGTTGTCAGAGGGCAAAACATGGTTTTCTTACCTGCTGAAAGTTCTATAAATTTCAACTTACTAGGTCATAAATAAGTTTCTAGTGATGGTGAACCCAAAAAGAATCCAATTATATGTCCAATTGTAACAAAATATCAAGAATGTCTTCCAGCGTTATTCAACTGGGTAAGTTTTTTGTAGAAAATCCTCATTTTATCTTAATATTTTACAAAAATAAATATGATTAGGATAGGCTGTTTTAAAATACTAGTTTTGTTGACATATGCATATTCTGATGAGACTTTCTTAGCTTGTATAGAATGCTTGATTTTATTCCATGAAATGCAAAATGTTTGCTGTAGGGAAAATATTTTTAGTTGAAGTGCACCATTTTACTTCTATTGGACCAAAATACAGTATAAAAATCAGATGGCACTGCGCCAAAAACTGTGATCCAAGCATGGCCAAACCTTGGGGAATCTCCGATCTGGGTCCAAACGTCACATCTGACTGTTTTGTAATGTCCAAAATGCTAGTGCAAAAAGGAGTACTTGTGACACCTTAGAGACTAACCAATTTATTTGATCATAAGCTTTCGTGAGCTACAGCTCACTTCATCGGATGCATAAAGTGGAAAATACAGTGAGGAGATTTATATCTATCAACTTCATGAAAAAAACTTGTACAGATAGAGACCGACATCTTCCTTTCCAAATGCAAACAGATGGACATCATACCAAAAGGACTGAAGGTAAAAAATCCATTACAATCTACATACCACACAGACTATGCTGACAGCTTGTGCCACATGCTCTCAAAGAAACTGCGGAACCACCTGATCAACATCCTCTGCAGCAAATAGGGAAAGATTAAGAATGAGCTCTCAAAACTGGATACTCTCATAAAAAACCAACCTTCCACACAAACTTCCTCATGGCTGGACTTTACTAAAACTAGACAAGCCATTTACAACACACACTTTGCTTCTCTACAAAAGAAAAAGGACACTAAATTATCTAAACTACTACATGCCACAAGGGGCCACAGCAATGGTTCCCTTAACCCACCCAGCAATATTGTTAATCTATCCAACTATACTCTTAACCCAGCAGAAGAATCTGTCCTATCTCGGGGCCTCTCCTTCTGCCCTTCCACCCCCACAAATGTGATACAGTTCTGTGGTGACCTAGAATCCTATTTTCGACGTCTCCGACTCAAGGAATATTTCCAACACACCTCTGAACAACATACTAATCCACAGAGACCTTCCTACCAACACTACAAAAAGAAGGATTCTAGGTGGACTCCTCCTGAAGGTCGAAACAGCAGACTGGACTTCTACATAGAGTGCTTCCGCCGACGTGCACGGGCTGAAATTGTAGAAAAGCAGCATCACTTGCCCCATAACCTCAGCTGTGCAGAACACAATGCCATCCACAGCCTCAGAAACAACTCTGACATCATAATCAAAAAGGCTGACAAAGGAGGTGCTGTTGTCATCATGAATAGGTCGGAATATGAACAAGAGGCTGCTAGGCAGCTCTCCAACACCACTTTCTACAAGCCATTACCCTCTGATCCCACTGAGGGTTACCAAAAGAAACTACAGCATTTGCTCAAGAAACTCCCTGAAAAAGCACAAGAACAAATCCGCACAGACACACCCCTGGAACCCCGACCTGGGGTATTCTATCTGCTACCCAAGACCCATAAACCTGGAAATCCTGGGCACCCCATCATCTCAGGCATTGGCACCCTGACAGCAGGATTGTCTGGCTATGTAGACTCCCTCCTCAGGCCCTACGCTACCAGCACTCCTAGCTATCTTTGAGACACCACTGACTTCCTGAGGAAACTACAGTCCATCGGTGATCTTCCTGAAAACACCATCCTGGCCACTATGGATGTAGAAACCCTCTACACCAACATTCCACACAACGATGGACTACAAGCCGTCAGGAACACTATCCTCGATAATGTCATGGCAAACCTGGTGGCTGAACATTGTGACTTTGTCCTTACCCATAACTATTTTACATTTGGGGACAATGTATACCTTCAAATCAGCGGCACTGCTATGGGTACCCGCTTGGCCCCACAGTATGCCAACATTTTTATGGCTGACTTAGAACAATGCTTCCTCAGCTCTCGTCCCCTAATGCCCCTACTCTACTTGCGCTACATTGATGACATCTTCATCATCTGGACCCATGGTAAAGAAGCCCTTGAGGAATGCCACCATGATTTCAACAATTTCCATTCCACCATCAACCTCAGCCTGGACCAGTCCACACAAGAGATCCACTTCCTGGACACTATGGTGCTAATAAGCGATGGTCACATAAACGCCACCTTATACAAGAAACCTACTGACTGCTATTCCTACCTACATGCCTCCAGCTTTCACCCTGACCACACCACACGATCCATTGTCTACAGCCAAGCTCTACGATACAACTGCATTTGCTCCAACCCCTCAGACAGAGACAAACACCTACAAGATCTCTATCAAGCATTCTTACAACTACAATACCCACCTGCCGAAGTGAAGAAACAGACTGACAGAGACAGAAGAGTACCCAGAAGTCACCTACTACAGGACAGGCCCAACAAAGAAAATAATAGAACGCCACTAGCCGTCACCTTCAGCCCCCAACTAAATCCTCTCCAACGCATTATCAAGGATCTACAACCTATCCTGATGGACGACCCAACACTCTCACAAATCTTGGGAGACAGGCTAGTCCTTGCCTATGGACAGCCCCCCAACCTGAAGCAAATACTCACCAGCAACCACACAAGAGAACCACTAACCCAGGAACCTATCCTTGCAACAAAGCCCGTTGCCAACTGTGCCCACATATCTATTCAGGGGACACCATCATAGGGCCTAATCACATCAGCCACACTATCAGAGGCTCGTTCACCTGCACATCTACCAATGTGATATATGCCATCATGTGCCAGCAATGCCCCTCTGCCATGTACATTGGTGAAACTGGACAGTCTCTACGTAAAAGAATAAATGGACACAAATCAGATGTCAAGAATTATAACATTCATAAACCAGTCGGAGAACACTTCAATCTCTCTGGTCACTCGATTTCTGATCTAAAAGTGACTATTCAACAAAAAAACTTCGAAAACAGACTCCAACGAGAGACTGCTGAATTGGAATTAATTTGCAAATTGGATACAATGAACTTAGGCTTGAATAGAGACTAGGAGTGGTTGAGTCATTATACAAAGTAAAACTATTTCCCCTTGTTTATCCCCCCTCCCTCCGTTCCTCAGAAGTTCTTGTTAACTCCTGGAAATGAGCTGGAAATGGCCTACCTTGATTATCACTTCAAAAGGTTTTCTCTCCCCCCACCCCCGCTCTCCTGCTGGTAATAGCTCATCTTAAGTGGTCACTCTCCTTACAATGTGTATGGTAAACATCCATTTTTGCATGGTCTGTGTGTATATAAATCTCCTTACTGTATTTTCCACTTTATGCATTCGATGAAGTGAGCTGTAGCTCACGAAAGCTTATGCTCAAATAAATTGGTTAGTCTCTAAGGTGCCACAAGTACTCCTTTTCTTTTTGCAAATACAGACTAATACGGCTGCTACTCTGAAACATGAAAATTTAAAGCTGATTTTTCAAGACAGCCACCCCCCACCCTGCATTTGGGGGAGGGGAACTATTTATGGAAAGGGTGTATTGTCATGGGTGAATAGTGTGAAGATTTTGCAATTGGTTACAAATGTATACTACCAAAGGAAGTAAATTATTTTCTCATGGAAGAGATCACAGTTTACCCATCTCATTAAAAATTCCTGGCAACACTGAAGTGAGAATTTCATTTGAGTGCTTTGCCCTTGATGGTAACTGATTCTGGCCCCATCCTGCAATGAACTCCATGTATAAGCGGTCTCCTTTGCCAGTACAGACTTCTGTTGACTCTAGTAGAACTCCACCTGGGTACAAGAGGCTGCCTGAATGGAGCTCATTGAAGTATCGGGACATTTGGAGGTAACAAGCACAATCCAACCTCTTCTGAGGTCAGTGGAGAGATTTCAGTTGTTTTCAGTGGGCGCTAGATGGAGCACAAAAAGAGGCTTAGGTTCTGAGAACAATAGTGAGGTTTTTTGAAAGGACATTTGATGGATTTCTACCTTCCTTTTTTCTGTTTTTGGTATCTATGCCTATAGTCAAATAGACAGGACTGACCCAGATAGACCAGGGACTGTGAGGTATAGGTGTTGAGTTGCTCTCTTTTCTTGTATCAAATCTTAGATTACTTCCAAAAATAGAGCTTGTATTTTCTGGGAAATGACTGTGATTTCTCTGAAAGCTGGATAAATCTGTAGGAGATTCAGACGTGATTGAATTCAAACTGGAACCAGTACAGAGAAGGCTACTAGGATGATCAGAGAAACAGAGACTCTACCTTAGGAGAGGAGACTTAAGGAACTTGGCTTGTTTAGCCTAACAAAATGAAAGATGAGGGGAGATATGATTGCTCTCTGTCAATACATCAGAGGAATGAATGTCAGGCAGGGAGAGGAATTATTTAAGTTAAGCGGCAGTGTTGCCACAAGAAGAAATGGATATAAACTGGCCTCTGATGGTTAGACCAAAGTTTCTAACCATCAGAGAAGTGAAGTTCTGGAACAGCCTTTCAAGGGAAGTAGTGGAGGCAAAAAAACCTAGCTTGTTTTAAGACTCTGCTTGATAAGTTTATGGAGGGGATGGAATGATGCAACTGTCTCTGGTGGCATGTGATCCACCCATGCCTGCTATTAGCAAATATTTCCAGTGGTTGGATATGAGACAGTAGATGGCAAGGGCTCTGAATTACTAAGGAGAATTCTTTCCCAAGTGTCTATTTAGTGGGTCTTTCCCACATCCTCATGGTCTAATGGTTGGTAGTCATTGAAAGTTACCTTATGAGGTTCTAAGATGCTCTGTCCTTGGTGGTACACAGGGGAGCCGAAAAATGATAGGGAAAGCTATAAAGTCAGGCAGGTACGTTGTGTGAGAACAAAGCAAGGATAGCTTCCACATCCTCCTGAGACTATGAGTACCCTATGTTTGAAAGTCAGCGGGGTGCGGGGCAGAACCAGTGACCAACTGGTGTATGCAGCATATTTCCTCTGAAATCTCTTGGATTTCCAAGACGAAATTGTTGCTAGCAGCTTCAGTAATAGTTCCCTGTTTGTTGTCTTTGCCACTAGTGTTAGTATGCAGCTGTGAATGGAGCCCATGGCATCCTGTCTCCTGTGTAAGCCGTCCTGTCAGGTAAGAAAGCTTCAATAGGGCAGCGTGGAGGAGCTCGAGCTACATGTAGAGGCTCTGAGTTTATGGTAATACATAGAGCTGGTTGAAAATTTCAAACAGTTTTAAAAAGAAGTTTGACATGATATGTTTTAAAAGCTTTTTTCTATTATTTTTTTAAGTTAGTGACTTTTAACAATTTTTAAAAGAATATTTGCCCGTTTGGTGGTCTTGTGAAATGTTACTTTAGTTATGGTTTTTCATTTATTGTAAGTGCTAGTGTTGATTGCCCAGCCTACTCATGTGTGGGATGTTTTTATTTTTGTTTGTTTTAAATAAACCCCCTTTGTGGTGATAAAGTTCTGATTTCAGAGAAAAAAATGGTTGAGGGAATACAACTCAGTGGAAAATTCAGAAAATGAAGTACTTGAAAACTGATAGATTGCCTGTATTCCATCTAGCTTGAAGTCTGTACCATTCTTCTCTATATGGAGTACTGAGGGGAGACAGCTTCTGAAACATCTTGAGTTATATATAACTTGAGCATTTTTCTTTTTCACTCTCCTATTTTTTCCTACATTAGCATAAAGTTTGTCCATGAACATGTCTAGAATATATATATATTCATTCAACAAGCAGGTCAGCAACAACAAAAAATACAGATGAAAAATAATTAGCTGTCATAAATCATAGTTCCTAACAGTAGTGTTAAAATGCACAGGAAAGCTGTACCATGACTAAGGCATGCTCCCTTTGATGAATAATATATGTCCTTTCACAACAACCAGCAGATTTGCACCAATCAGATAACCCAAACTTGTTTCCCTCCATCTGTAATCATGAATAATCAGTCACCAGAACTCCATTGTGCTGCATGCCATGCAGTAAATGCTAAGGGTTGTTGCCACAGTGAATTTAAATTTTTGTGCTTAGAGCTAATAATAAATATATAAATGTAATAAGTGTTATGCAATATTACAATTACAGAGCTGCTTTAGTAAGCTCCATAGGTCACACAAACTTGCTTATGCAAAGTTTGTGCAATTTATACAGACATCGCTAACACAAGTTTTTTAACATTT
This sequence comes from Lepidochelys kempii, assembly GCF_965140285.1. NCBI lineage: Eukaryota > Metazoa > Chordata > Testudines > Cheloniidae > Lepidochelys > Lepidochelys kempii. The sequence goes on from NC_136387.1 coordinate 30,996,273, forward strand.
TGCCACAGTAGCTGTTTTACACATTGATCATAAACCAATGGGATTTTTGAGACAAGTCAGGGACACAACTAAGCACCTAATTACTGGCTGTGTGTGTGTGCAATTGCATAATAACATAAGGAAATGGTCAAAAATGCAGGCAGCTGTCCAATTTGAGTACGATTTCATGGCAATTGCGTGGGCAGACATGCTGCAGAATCTGGTCCTTAATCCTTTCATTGCCTATATTCCATTTTACTGATCTGTATTTTTTTAATGGACTCATTACTTTTATACTGAGGCACTACATGCTATTTAGAAATGGCAGTGGAGATTTTTTTTAAAGCAGCCTATGGGATTTAGATTAATCTTTTGTTAATTTAAACACAAGACTTATATTTAAGTCCCTTCCTCTCTTCTGAAAATCTCAGCCAGTATTTTTGTGATTAATATGATAGAAGAGGTGGAGTATTAAAGAAGCAGCCAGACAACAAACTGTCCTAAGCATACAGGCTTCAAGGACATATGCTCCCTCTCTATCATTTTTTTCTGTTTATTGATGTCAAGAGTTTTAATATTAGAAATATTCATGTAGATAATGATTATAACAGAAGTAGTTTTGTTTATGCCAAAACCAAAAGAGATTTCTAATTGTGTAATTTTATATCCAGATTGGAAATACTGCTACATAATCATGACAAGTGCTTAAACCTGCAACCTTGCAAAAATATTGTCGCTGTCAGTTTTTTTTTAAAGGCAGATTTTCTTAAATGGGCTGAAGAATTGAAGCTTATTTGCCTTTATATGGCATGGGCAAGTGACCTTATAACTGGGTTTTCATTCTACATCTTTCATAAGTCGGGTTTCTTTTTAGTAGATTCCTCTTCACCAAAATATATACATACAATGAAATATGTAATTTAAGGTATTTGTGTAAATTTTCAGTGCAAGTATTATTTTGTCCTGATCTGGTGTGTATTGCCTGTTGATGCTTGTGATGCTGAAAGCATCTGTCTGTTACCTTTGACTTAACAAGGGTAAAAAAAAGATTGTGTGCGCAAAATATTTTAAAAGCCTGAATTAGTACCCCTGTACCTTACCCACAAAGGAGACATGCTTTTACACTAATAATATTAGGTCTAATCATCTTTATTTTGTTGGATGAATGGGGAGCTTTTGGGATTCTGAATGGTACCTAGAAGTGAATGATACCCTAACTCATCAGGAAAGTAGTAATTAGTTAATCTATACTTTTTGTTCTAATTTTACCGCCCTTACTTTGTCATACTGTGCTCCTAGTAGACCAATTGACTCTGATGGATCAACTTATAGTAAGGTATTAATCAGTGAAAAGGTGTTAGAATTGGTCAGTATCTTTTTAAAAACTTAGAAAAACACACACAAGACAAACACAGGGCAGAAAAGTTGATATTGTGTAAGATGCAACCATCTTTGTCCTTTCCATTGCTAGTTGAAACAGCTCCCACTTAATTTCTCAAATACTCCGAGAAGTATCTTGGTAGAAACAAGGAAGACCAAGGTTCAGTATGGTTGATACTTTGTAGAAAATCAAGCAGAAATATTCCCTCCATCTTTGCTCTCTAAAAGAGGCACATCTACGAAGGGAAGCTGTCGTCTGGCTCTGATTCCTGTCCATGTTGGTACAGCATCTAGATGGCTCCTAAGCTCTATCCATGTTGGTACAGCATCTAGATGGCTCCTAAGCACTACAGTTTTACAAATAATAATAAATAATAATAATATGCACTTAGAGAATGGAGTGAGCTAGAAAATAGGCTCTTTGAATGAACTATGCTACTTCATAGAAAAGTACAATTGTTTTCTTTGATCACTCCAATATATTCTACTACAGAAATAGGACTTCAACAGTACTTTTTGGTTTGGATTATTTGAATTTTTTGTTTTATAAACAAGAAGTGGTAGCTATTTAAAAGTGTAAATAAGGTCAAATTAAAAAAGAAATGTCCATTAGATAAGTTTCAAGTAACAGAAAATCCACCTTGCAATAGATACATGAATCAAAATGCTATTAGTGCAACTTTGCTTCTGTCTTTAAATTCCCTAATTGGGGCAAACGGACAAACTGCAGGGAGGGAACTGATCGTGTTTAACTTGGCATTGGGTATGTTTAACACTTCTGTCTTCTATTTAAAAACCATCTTAGCAAACCTCTTTTTTAAAATTAGAACAAAGAAAACCCAATATTCTAAATGATTAATTTATTTTTATTTTAAGAAAAAAGGTGTCAGTCTGGAAAAAAATTAATTGGACCCTTGTGAAGCAACCAGTTCATGTAATTGAAAGAGTTACTAGGGACCAAATACAGTGCAATGCATTTGTTAGTCAATACCACGAATTAATGGCACTTTTGGTGCTACCTCAAAGGCTGTTCACAGTAAATGGGTCTGAAGTGGTGTTTGATAATATAGATTTTCTGCTGTAGAGTCCAGACTCTTATCCCCATGATTTCCCCTGCTTTTAAAGAACTAGCACTACTCTTTGGGATGTTCCTTTAGGCTTTGTCTTCACTACAGACTTTGATCATCATAGAAGAGGACTGTGACCATATGAGTTGTCTGACATGGGGGTAACCAAGACTTCATTGTAATTAAGCCATGTGTTAGCTAGTCATGGCTAAACCCCGATGCAGAAGGAAAGTCTCTAACCATTTCCAGTGCTCAGTTAAAGAAATTCACTTTAAGTGAAGGTCACCTGTATTTGTGATGGGGGGAGGGGAAGGAAGCATAGTAGATGGCAATCCCTGATTAACTATACTAAACAATGGTAATGGGAATTATTCTCAAGGCACAAACCTGTGATACATACAACATTCATCCTTTGTGTATAATATAATAAAGGTCTTTGTTGGATAGCATCAGATGAAGTTGAAGTTTATCTAAAACAAGTAAGCATTGGCATGAACTAGGAATACGTAATGAAGTTAGACAAATTTGGTCAATTAGAATATATTAATGTGCATTTAAGAATTTATTTTTGCCTTCAAGCATTAGTCTTGCACTGTATTGTCACTGAGTTCATCAAAGCTGCAGTTCAATTCATTGACTTCCATTTCTGACTGTATTATTTGTCATTTATAATTTAATTAGACTTCATATATTGGAACTTTCAGTGTTACCAATGATCTTGTACTTCCCTTTTTTAAAATTTATGGACTTCAGTGACATTTTCAAAGAAAATAATGCTGCAGGGGAGGGAAGGAAGCATCTGAAAATGCTGAGAAAGTCGATGAAAATCTACACTGTAAACAGTTGTTAAATATTAATCTGAAGCGCACACAACTGGGAATGTGATGTAAAGCTCTGGGCTCAGGTTTCTGATGGCTAGCTTGTGGTCCAACAAGCTTCACTGCAGACTGGAATAGAAAGTTTCCTTTAAATAGGATGCACAGTGCTGTCCATGGTGCTAAAGGCAGAGAAAATGGGATCCATTGACACAACAGTCAGTCTTCAAAATCCAAATGGTACTACAGTAGTTCCACAAGCCTATAGACCCCATTGACAGATTTCTTGTGGAGGCATCATTCTGCTGTACCCATAATATGACTATATGACTACTAAACCTGTTTCTGTGATTTCAGTATTTCATAGGTTGAGTCCAGCATCACTTTGAACATATGTGCCCTAATGGAGATCAAAGCTTTAAAATGTACTTTGTATTGTTTATGCAGATTTTACATCCTAATGTCTGAGAATGTTTGTTCTTAATTTTTATCTCTCATACACATATGCCCTCCTCTCTATGTGGGCATGAGTTAAGGAAAACTTAGTCTTTCTTTGCCATTTATCATGACAGATCACCAAATTCAGACGCAACATCAAACATGGTTTCCATATTGTACAAAAAGTTGAGCTGAGGTCAGAGTATTTCTGATCTGTCAGCGGTTGGCACTTTGATTTGTTTTTCTAACGCTCTGTGGAGTCTTGATTTGGGATGACTTAGTTGGGATCTATAAGCATTCTAGATAGAGGTTAATCTCTCAAGGCTTTCTTGCCAGTGGTGAGTAGAAAGTACTCAGATTCTACAGTCTAGTGTGGTATAAGTATGCATCATTATTTTGTAATATAGTACAGCTGACAGGCCCCAATTAATTTGGGGCCACAGTGTGTTAAAAACATTGTGTAAAGCATACAGGGAGAGGTAGTCTCTACCCCAAAAAGTTTAATTGGTCACATGTATGGTCAGTGGAAAGGCTAGGGAAGATCCCAGGTCCTCTTTGCCCTATTCACTGTAGATACAGATGCTGTGAGCATGTGCATATAGCTTTGGCTCATTTTTTGAAGGGCATGTTCCCTTTGCTATGGGTCTGCTGCCAAAGCGCCAAGACACTTTTCTGTAGGGAAAAATACCTGCATGTTCTGTGAAAAATGGTGATTTTACCATTAATTGTTAATGGTAAAATTCCTTCCATTATAATGCTTTTTGTATATATAGATTAGTTAGAGATAGCTAAGTCTGTTAATATTCATATATGTGAAAATAAGATACATGTGTATGCTGAAGGGGAGAGTAATAGTCTTAAAATTGAAAACCTTCAAAATTACTCAGAATCCTGGCCAAAATTACAGTTTGGGTTATTACATTTGGTTTATATGAATTTCCCTGGCAGTGTCATTTAGATACCTCAGTAGTCTTCTCTTCTTTTCTTTCTCTCTGTTGATTCTTTGGTGGTGAAATACATTTATTAAGTACAGCTTCAGTAAATGTGTAAACAAGTAGCTAATTCTTTCAATGTCTGTAAACTAGGACATTTCCCTGACATCAAAAAGGAAGTTGGAGGATAGTAGCAAGTAATGCTTATTCTCTACTGCCTTGTCTCTGCTGTATGTCCTTATCTTATATATTTGATATCCTCCTTTACTGTACTGATGAAAGATTATCTGCTTATTGTGCACATTAGTGATATTATTAAAAGCTCCCACATTCTATTCCATTGCTAAGTGAATTGATTCCTTTTTATGTAAAGCTCAAGTCTGTGATCCTTAACTAGGAAAAACTCCCAGTAACTTCAGTGGGAGTTTTCTAGGGGAAAAATGCTGTATCTGGTCCATTTAAAAATGTGCTTAATTAATGAGTAATGAAAGCGACTGTATAGTGGTAAAAATAGATGATATTTGCTCAACAGGAGAAGTGGTAAGTGGGGAATCTGCATTATATTTCTAATTGGCTGTCCTTTCAACAGTCAGATTTATTGGTGTTGGTGCCTACAGCGTGATTACATAGGCTTAGCAAAATCATCATTTGATGTCATTTAGTTGTTACTGCAACCAACAGCAGCCTGTAGGGGGTAAAGTGAAGCTTTTGTCTTAAACATCAACCCTTACTCCTAAATAGGTATATTTTCAACCTCCTCCTAAGACAGCAATTTTTTGAGTAGTGAAATGGAATTAAGTAATTCCACCATAATTTAATACAGGAAAATTTTATACAGGTAGGTTATCTTGATAGTCAAAGAGAGCATGGTTACCTTATTCCTTTTAATAAGTTGGACAGTCCTACATTGGTTGTCTATACTGTGCCACAGTGTGAATGCTGGAGGTGTGAATTGCAAAGCACAACAAAGTGTCGCAATATAACTGTCCTGTGTTGACACTGCTGACATGAACTAAAAAAATTTAGTTTGAATGAAAAACACCTTGTTCCAACATAAAAGCAGCCAGAACAAGTGTACAGTCTCTTAGACATCAGTATGGAATACTGAAAGAAATTTCTTTAATCACCTAATCAGATCTATTTATGGACACTTGTTTGGCTAAAATCCAGTAAATAGAACTGTAGACCTCAGATTATTTTAACCTTCTGCAAACTACAGACCTCATACACAACATGACCAGGTAATCAAAGAAATTTAATATAATTTAAATGGTTAATCATTAATACCTAAGGAGTGTTGGTCAAGTAGCATTGAAGTAGTCTAAACAAAATGGTGAAAGTTGATAGTTTGGAGTTCTCAGAAAGGAAAGGTAAAATTTAAAGTCTGGGATTTGTTCTATACTCAGTACCCATTAAATAGTGTCCTAAATTTTCAAGATGTAGCTAAATGGGAATCTAGAAATTGTCAGTTACATAGATTCTCTGCTTATTATGTCCTGGTGCCTCGTAAATATCTACATTGTATTGTTTTATATGTAGTAGCATTTATTCTAGTAAGGTGGATATTTCAATGCTGTTAATGCACATTATTGAGGCTGCTCAGGGGTAAAACAGCCAAACCATGAGATTTGTAGCAGGTATATAATTCTTCTGGTTTCCGAATTTTATTCTACAACTTGCACTGTAAATTATGCATTTATACAGCATAAAGATGTACATTTTGATGCCATCTCCAAGAAAAAACAGAAAAGTGAAATCTGCTTCAAGAGTTTTTAGTTAAAAATTTTGAAAAATAGCTATCTTTGTATTTCAGCTGAGATTAAAAAACTGAAGTGTGGGACTGAATACAGATAGCCAGAGCTGAGAGAGATCTGAATAATATGGCTTCTGTTACTGCTAATAAAAAGCCTGCATAGCTAAATTAAGGGCTAGGAAGGTTAATTATATATTCTTTTTAGTACAAAAGATTATCAGAAATTGTGCATTAGCTAATTCACACACAGTACTAATGGAAGAGGCATACAAAATTAATTTCTACAGTATCATGTAGATTATAGGCACTTAATCTTTTATAGCTAACAACCATTCTCTCCCTTATGGTCCACACAGTTTGTGTTTTTGTGTGTATATATATGTGTATGCTGGAATTGGAAATCACAGAACCATGGAAATATGGGGCTGGAAGGGATCTCAAGGGGTTGTCTACTCTAGCCACCTGCCCTGAGGCAGGACTAAGCATACTTAGACCATCTCGGAAAGTTGTTTGTCTCACCTATTCACAAAAACATCCTCTGATGTGAATTCCACAACCTCCCTTGGAAGCCTATTCCAGAATTTAACTACCCTTATGGTTAGCTTAGATATTAGGAAAACTTTCTATGTTTCCTTTACTGTAGATTAAGCCCCATTACTACTTGTCCTACCTTCAGTGGACACTGAGAACAATTGATCTCTGTCCTCTTTATAACAGCCTGCAGCATATTGGAAGACTGTTATTAGTCCCTCCAGTCCTCAGTTTCCTTTTCGCAAAACTACATATACCCCATTTTTAAACATTTGCTCATAGGTCCAGTTTTCTAAACCTTTCCTAATTTGCTTGCTCTTTTCTGGAGTTTCTCCAATTTGTCCACATCTTTCCTAAAAGTGTGATACTTCAAAGTGGACACTGTACTCCAGCTGAGGTCTCACCAGTGCCGAATAGAGTGGGACTGTTAACTCAGTGTCTTACATACAACACTCCTGTTCATACACCCAGGAATATTAGTCTTTTTTGCCACTGCAATGTGCATCAAATTGTTGTCATGTTCAATTTATGATCCACCATAACCCCCAGATCCTTTTCTGCATTACTACCACCTAGCCAGTTATTCCCCTTTTTGTAGTGGTATATTTGATATTTTCTTCCTAAGTGTAGGACTCTGCACTTGTGTTTATTGAATTGAATTTTGTTCACTTCAGACCAATTCTCCAATTTTTCAAGGTTGTTTTGAATTCTAATCTTGTATTCCAAAGTGCTTGCAACCTGTCCCAGCTTGGTGTCCTACACAAACTTTATAAGCATACTCTCCACTCGATTATCCAAGTTATTAATCATAGAATCATAGAAAAAGAGAAGATTAGGGTTGAAAGAGACCTAAGGAGGTCATCTAGTCCAACCCTCTGCTCAAAGCAGGACCAACCCCAATTACATCAACCCAACCAGGGCTTTGTCAAGATGGGCCTTAAAAACCTCTAAGGATGGAGATTCCACCACTTCCCTAGGTAATCCATTCCAGTGCTTCACCACCCTTCTAGTGAAATAGTTTTTTTTCTAATATCCAACCTAAACCTCCACCACTGCAACTTGAGACCATTGCTCCTTGTTAATGAAAACATTGAATAGTATGAGACCCCAAAAGATACATTTGAAAGTGTGAAAGCAAACCATTGAACACTACTCTTTGAGTATGGTTTTTCAACCATTTGTGTACCACCTTATAGTAATTTCATCTAGACCACATTTCCCCAGTTGCCTTGTGAAAATGTTGTGCGATTGCCAAAAGCCTTACTAAAGTCAAGATATATCATGTCTACTGCTTCCCTCCTATCCAATAGGATGGTAACCCTGTCAAAGAAATAGACAGTTTGTCCCTATGTAGTGTGGGTTATATTAAGGTTACCAGCGTAATCAACAGTTTATAGTATACCATAAATAGCAACAGGTAAAGGAAATTGATTCTTTGCCACATATATGTATTCCTCTACTTCATAATTATAACAAATGTTTTTCGGCTATAATCAAGTAGAAGAATGTACTTGTTGCAAAGATTAACTATTTATTTCTGAATAATGAACAAATTTGCATGTAATTTTAACAAACAAACTGGTAAACAGAAAGATGCTTGAGTGATGGAAAACCTAGAGGGAGAAAGCATGGGATTATGCAGTACCACATAAATGACAGAAGCAAATGCAGCTCAGGTTCTGGTAATTTAATTAGTGCGTTTTTCAACAGAGGCAGAATGGTCTCATTGTATGTCTGTCTTTCCAGGGCCCTAAAGCAGGGGGTTCTGCTCTGAAAAGTGAAGGAATAAGTGGCAGTTATCTTTATGTATTCACTTCTCTGGAGTCTTCTGTCTTCAGCTTGGAATATATTATTCATTACATACGTGATATAATACACAAGGAGAGGCAGGTCTTCCTTCCATACATTTAAAAAAAAATCAGGAGTACTTGTGGCACCTTAGAGACTATTTATTTGGGCATAAGCTTTCGTGGGCTAAAACCCACTTCATCGGATGCATGCAGAGGAAAATACAGTTGGATAAATATACGCGTGTGTGTGTATGTATGTATATATATATATATATGTATATATATCTTCCTACTGTATTTTCCACTTAATGCATCTGATGAAGTGGGTTTTAGCCCACGAAAGCTTATACCCAAATAAATAGTCTCTAAGGTGCCCCAAGTACTCCTCGGTTTTTTTGCTGATGCAGACTAACATGGCTGCCACTCTGAAACCTGCCTCCATAAATAGTACATTACTAGTGTGTCACAAGAGATATGAGTGGCTTTTGATACACTTTGATTTTTGCAATGCAATGCATACTTACTGGGTGGATCCTGGTCTCAGATGAGTGCAAGCTGGGATCAACTTGGTTGAAAACAGTGGAGTTACTGTGGTGTAAATCTGATTTCAATCAGGCCTGTATTCTTTTTTCTCATCTGTAGACGGCTATTAACAGTCTTGATAATAATATAATTTTGCTGCCTCTTCTTAACCATTTGTACACGCAACTTTTAAAATGAGATGAGATGTTTCTGGTTTACCCTCCTGGAGTGCAATATGATATTGATATGCCTGCTGTTTTATTTCCTCTCTGTCCACATAGCACACCAAGTCTCAGTTCAACTAAATTTTTTACTTATCCATATTTTATATGTGCCTTTTAGCAATGGATGGGACATACCTTACAGGACCTGAAAGGGGCTGTCATGATTATGGTTTCCCCTTCTCAGGTTCTCTAACAAAATAAGGCTGTGTCTGCTCTGAGGTGGGAAGCTATGACCTAGAGGAGTTGCCTGAGAAGCTCAAAGGAATAAGCCAGTTTTCTTCTGCTGTAGGATGGAAACTCCTCACTCCTTGGAAGGGTAGTTAAAAGCATGTACTTTTTGTTTTGTGAATCGTTCTTAGAAATAACCAGCTCAAGATACTGAGGGCCTTTTGCACTGGCTCCCGAAAATAATCGGGCATATTTTCCAAAAGAGGCTTTTCCTTCTAAAGCATCTCCTATTGCTTATAAAAGTTACCTAACTGGTCTCTGCTACACTAAAATTCAGGTATGTCAGGAACTTTGTTTACTACTAAGTCACTTCAGATGTTCTTTATCCCTTTGTCTTGGCCTTTTTGGATAAACAGCTAACACATCCACGGTCAGGGACTAATCCCTGCATTTGCAGGATGTTAGATTATTTGAGTTGTAGGTCATCTTCATCACTAACTTCTGTAATATTAAGCAATTTTTATTTTACTACTTTGAGGTGGCATTCAAACTTTCAGCTTGATTCCCTCCTAATTCATGCTTGCATAAAAATAAAAATATTCTTGGAAACTTTATTTTCCTGTACTGTAGAAATTGTTTGAGTTGACCCAGCAATAAAAATTACAAATGACCATCTTTGTTCTTAACCCCTAGTTGCAGGGAGATACCACATTGGATATGGTACTTCTGCATTGCTCACCTGGTCAAACTGATTCACTGATTATATCCAAAGACTTTCATGAACATACTCATAGCTAGCTACATTTTAACTTTCCTTGATCTTGGCTCCATCTTCCATTCTGGAACCAGCATTCTGTTAATGCTGGTAAATAACTAGGCAAAACTATGTATTTTATTGACTCCTCCAGACATATGCAGACTAAACGAAATAACTAAAATGTGTTTGTTACACCCAGTTTGAATTTGGCCCAACATACACTAGCAAATCTAGTCAAAATGGAATAGGGGGTGGTGGTAGTACCAAATTTTAGCCACTTTTTTTTCCTTCAGGATTCGGTTGCAATAGTTGTGTAGGAAACAAAACTTGGAAATTTCCAACCACCTCTTCAGCTGTGGAAAAACCAGTTGTCATTTTGCTCTGTTTAGAAATTATGGCAAAACTGAGCTTTAAATGTTCATTTTAAAATGTCGTCTTTTACTTTTCCATTGAGTCCCATGCTTGTTTCTGTATTAGGGATAACATTGCTATGACTATATATTTTGTCCGCCACAGTAATCAGTAAAACTGCCTCCAGCATTTTTTAAAGCTACAGTTTTTGGATTTAGGAGTTTCCTTCTCCATTCCACTTGCTCTGCTTTTAGCTATTGGGAGACTAAATGTGTGTATTGTTCATAAAGTTACTAGAAGGCGGAAGCTTGAAATCATCTCTATTGAAATACAAGTTGATTTCTCTTTCCTGTTGGGAGCAACCCAGAGTGGATGAATTCTCCCCTTTTTTATTTTGCTTTTTTAAAGTATTTAAAAGATGTAACTTGCTGTGAGCTGACTTTTTTTTCCTTTTTGGAATTTGCATAAGAATTCAGGCTACATTATATTCAAGGTAGCCAATTTCAAATTATGTAGTTGTATGGCTTTTTCTGAAATAGCTTGGTACAGATATAGACTGTATGCACATGTACATAGGTATTTGTATAATTTTGTGGTGACAAATGATAAAGGTATCTTATTCTGCTTATTGGGGAAGAATGCAATTAGGTGAACAATGAAATCCTTAAATTTTGGGGGGAAAATCAGGACAAAGTACTATCCAAATTACTTGATAACCACGTTTCTTTCCTAGTTTATATGAAGATCGGACAATATTAATTTGCAGTTACTATAAATAGAAAACAGATCATAAGCAAAAACTATAGAACTTACAATGAATCAGATACTTAGGGCATAAAATTTGGTTTTGCACATGAATTCAAGGGAAACTGAGAACATACGGAGCTATATTCTTTCTCACTGCATTCTCTGTGTTCTTACACAAGGGAGTTCATTTGGTCTGTTTTGAGAACTTGCAAGACTGACACAGAAGCTATCCATTCGATCAGGCTCACAAAGACCACCAAGATTGCAGAACTATAAGTCATCTAAAGAGAGACTACAGCACTGAAATCTCATGGTGGCACCTTGGCTGCAACAGTTTCACAGAATATTGGACTTTGATGTGACTAGCTTTGTCCCAAGGTGTGTGTTTAGTTCCAGTGAGGAGTGGGGAGACCCAATGGCTTCCATGCAGGCATTTCTGGTGATGCATTCTACTATATGTGACCCAGGGTGCCTGGGGTAGCCCTCACTGAAAATGCCAAGGGCAGGGCAGGCTGCAAAAGGGAGAGCAGATACTCCCAAAACTGTTGGTTAACACTGAAGTTACTCTCACCAGCCAGTCACAAACTCTGCTTCTGATCCCCCACATTGGTTATCAAGAAGCTGAAAAAAGAAATCACACAACTTCCTTTACTGCATTCCAGTTCTCTGGCTTCCAATCAGCGCATAGGTGCAGTAGAGTGAAAAGTTATTTAAAAACTCTGCTCACTATACAAAGTATTCTTTTGACACCAAAGGGTCAGCCACGTTACCAAGTCAATATTAGTTTGGAGCTTACCCAAAATACCATGCTGCCAGCCAATCCTTTAGTACTAAAACTAAAGGCTTATTATAAAGAAAAAAGAACAGGAAGAGAGTTGTTAAATGGTAAAGCAGTCAGATACATACAAAGACTTCGAAGTCCATATATCAGATTCTTAGTAATATTGGTGAGCTTGCTGGCTTGAAAGTCCCTCTGGAACACATTCACAGCTTGGATACATCTTTCAGTCCCTTGTTCAGAGCTTTGTTTGTAGAAAAGTTACTCCAGAGATAAGCAAGAATGAAGACAAAATGGAGAATGATGCAGCTGCCCTTCATATTCCTTTTGCCATGTGGCTTGTACAGTAAAAGCTGTGTTATCTAGCCCTGTACCAACCGGAAAGCTCTATAAACTGGCATTTTCTAATCTCCATAAAAAGTTAAGTTTATAGTTCCAGTTGGTGCGGAGCTGGCAGGCTCCCTACCTGGCTCTGCGTGGCTCCCCGGAAGCAGTGTCATGTCCCTGTTGCTCCTAGGTGGAGGAATGGCCATGAGGGACTCGGAGTGTGGGAGGGGGTTGGGGCACAGGAGGAGGTGTGGGGCACGGGCTCTGGGAGGAGTTCAGGGGTGGGTGGGGGCTTGAGGTGCCGGATCCCGGGGTGCGGGGGCCGCTCACCCCGGCAGTTACTAGGCAGAGGCATGGCAGATGGCTATGTGCACTGCACCTGCCCCGAGGGCTAGCTTGGCAGCTCCCATTGGCCAGGAACTGCGGTCAATGGGAGATGGAGAGGTGGCGTCTGCAAGCATAGGCTTCCTGCAGAGTCGGCTGCCGCACCTCCGCCTAGGAGCAGGAAGGAATACAATTGATGGTTTAAGTTGTAATGGCCACAGTTGTGAACACGTCTCCTTTTGTCAAGAAACATGGGTTGTCTCAAAAGTCTCTCACTGCCAAAAGGATTTTATTTACTGATTTTATTTTCAAAGTTGTGCTTTAAATCTATATTCAGGTGACACCTATGTCCCGATTTGTGAGTGGGCATGAAGCCATCCTAACAGATGGGTATGAGTACAGGCCTGCCAAGGATTGAGGATTAGTGTTCCATGGAGGGACAAAGTGGCTTCAAATTTTTATCATCAGTTGGTTCTATGTATAAAGCATTCTGAAGTGAAGCCTGAAGTGTGATTTCTGCTGAAGGAGGCCCAAATGCTAATGATGATGATATTTAAATAACTTTTAACATCCAAACTTCAGTTACCGGACATATCTGAAATCATTGGATAATTGTTAAAAATCTAAGTCATCTGGAGAAGGGATGGGGTGGAGGGAATAAATAAAAGAGAAGAAAATGATTTGCAGTGGCTGTGCTAGGTCATGTATTAGTGGAATGTAGAATTTCTGTTCTACTGGACCTCAGCTAGGAAGATGACATCAAGGAACTTCTCTTTAGGAAGCGAGTTACTTTCAGTCTGGTTAAATGTAAGGGAATATGCCTTTCCTGTGGTGGAGCTTTCTGAATAATTAGGTGTAAGCTGCTGCAGTGATATGATTTAAGTCTTGTGTATTTGAATACAATTTGGCCCAAGGCAGGGTTTAGAGCAGTAGACTTTCAGCTATTTTTTTTTTAAAGAGCCATGCTTGAAATATTGTTACTTTTTTCATGGAGTTTAATTGAGGCTTGGAAAGAATTACATCTATACTGCAAATATTCCATAGCCGTTGCATTGTATATCCAGCATAAAAATAGTTCAGTGGTGCATGTTTTCTTTCCATCTGTATATTTTCTTTCCCTTTGAGGGGTTGGGGGGATAAATGAGTCTGAGTCAAAAAATTGAACTACCTATGCACTGTCTACAGTGAGAGGGTTATTTTTTTAAACTTCATTTATTCTGAAGTTGTCTGGCTTAACTTTTGGATCTGAGGAGTTTCTGCCTAGCTTGGCATTGTTTTTACTCACAACTGAATCCTTATGATGCTGATAACTGAAAATGTGGCAGAAATAGACAATCAGTTGCATATTTCGTTTTGATTAAGTCTGTTTGATCGGGATTTGTATAACAAATTATGTAACCTTAGTAGAGAATGGGAGGCATGACCTAGTGATTAAAGCACAGGGCTGGGCATTAGGAGGTTGGCAGTTTGCCACTGCCATAGACTTGCTGTGTGATCTTAACCAAAATGAATCAGCTTCTCTGCTTCAGTTACCTTATGAGTAAAATAGGGAATCATGCTTGTTTACATCAGAGCCTTGTTTCACTAATGTTTGTAAAACACCTGGAGTGGCTTTATACTAGGAAAGTAAAACAAAACCAAGTTGTAAGGGTTTATTTTTTTTACCACAAGGGGGTGAGGGTGGGAAGTAATTAATAAGAGATAATGATCGGGATTTGCTCCTCTGTGATTGTGGGAGGGCAACAAAGTAACAGTTATCAACTTTCATATACATTGGGCACATGGATAAATAATTACTATATAATCTATATGAGTGTATCATGCTAACTAAAATCTCACTATTTGCATGCACAATTTAGGAGATACCTTGAAGGCTTTTAAGGTCAGGCTTGACAAAGCCCTGGCTGGGATGATTTAGTTGCGGACTGGTCCCGCTTTGATCAGGGGGTTGGACTAGATGACCTTCTGAGGTCCCTTCCAACCCTGTGAGTCTATGAAGTCCTGAATTTTCTTTGATTCATAATTTAAAGTACACTTTAGCTCAATTATAAAATATCCTGAGCATAAAGCCTTTGTTTTGATGTCTCAATATAGTTTTGAGACAAAGTTCTGTAGATATATAATTTTGGGGGATTTACTACTCAATTGCATCCTCTCTCTTGCAAGATACTCGAAGGAAATTTTAATAGTTGCTAAGTTTCAGGCACCTCTGGGGAGACTGTATTTGTTGAAGTGGTGAAGCTGAATTTAATTTTTTTGGGCCAATCAATGTAGATGTTTTTCCTGGAAGGTATGAAATTTGTTCCTGCGTGTAATGTTCAGGACTCATTTCCTGGAAGTTAAGGGAAGTTGAGATGGGTGAGGTAACTGAAGAAAAGAATTTGTAAACTTCTGTAATTGTATGGACTGAGCTGTCATAGCAGCTGCATAGCAATCACCATTGATTCTGTAACCGACAAAAGTGGTTTAACTCACTGATGTGATATTTTTGAAAGCTACGATCATATATTTTTCAGAAATAATGAATAACTGCCCGTTCAGTTCCTTATACAAGCAAACATCAATAAAAATGTTGACAAGTGTCTTGCATATGCAATTGGCTCAATATTTAAAAACAATGTGTGTAATCCCTGAAATATTTATGAATGCACGTTAGTTAAAAGTTAGCATTTTGAAGTGCTTAAATATGTAAACTTGAGTAGATTTACAATAAGCTTTAAAGAGTAGTTACTGCTGCATCTACTGCAAAAAGATAGGTAACATATAAGACTGACCTAAAAGGTGAGAACTGAGTTAAGGTACAGTTTGTTTGCTTGAAAGTGTGTTTATGGTTACAAATGGTACTATGTAAAAATGGCACTTTCTTACCTGCTGCCAGCAATCATATTGTGTATACAGTGATGATTGCATCCTGAGTACAGTACTTTTTAGTCTCAGTCATTCATGTTTGCATATTGGCTCTGCAGTGCTATAAGCAGGTGATCTGGATTCTTCTCTAGCTGGTGCATTATAAAAGAAAAGCATTGCCATTACTTAGCTAGGGTTCTTTAGAAGGACTTGCAAGGGGGCAAATCTAAATAATTTCATGGTACTGATTGCTTGGTGGAGTAGCGATGGAGACCAGTGTCCTATTAGCCAGCAAATGGGCTTTTGCCTGTCCCTCTTTATAGGGGGTATGTGAGGGCTGCCAGATGCAGGGTGGGGCATTGGCTTCCACCTACCCATCCTTGGGGTTGGGATTTTGGTCTGGGTTACTGATGGTATCAGTGGGGGTTGTTTCTGGATTAGCAAATATATCGAACAGCGGTGATGTTTCCCAGTGTGGTCTGCACTTTGCTGATTGCCTGTCAGGGTCAGTGTTAGTCGACGGCCAAGGATGTTTGGTGAGGTGCCAGCTATGCCCGTTTATACCATCCGTGACTTTAACCGCTAGGACGCACTGTCCCTTCACGGCGGGCAGCCCGGGCTAGGCTGACAGATGCCCCAAGGTCCTAACCACCCGTGACTTTAACTGCTAGAGCTCAGAGCTCCTTCGCAGCGGGCAGTCAATACTGACTGACAGGTGCCCCAATGGCAGCACTAAGAGCCTCTCCACACCCGTGACTTTAACTGCTAGAGCTCAGAGCTCCTTCGCAGCGGGCAGCCAGGATTGACTGACAGGTGCCCCAAGAGTTTGCCCCGTGGAGGCGGCACAACTCAATGCTAGGCTCTTAGTACTCTCACCTAATGGCCAGGCTTTAGAGCCAAAACGGCTGAGGTTCTTTAATTGTGTTGGCTGCTTTACAGTAAACCAGAGAAAACAAGTCAGGCTTATGCATAAATGGTTACCAAAATTTATTAAGCTAGATTCTAATCATGTGGTTACAAAATTGCTAGTGCCTACTTATTTAAATGTAGAGATGTTACACACACAAACAAGTTACAAAACTGAAGCCACAATCCCAAAGAAAGAAAACAAAGTATAGAGCTCTATTTCAAAATATGTGTACACTAAAGATAGGAGATCAGGTGTGGGTGCTTCTTACCCTCCTTGCATCTCTCGATTCCAGCGGTGCCAAGCCAGGATCGGTCACTCAATTCCGCGGAAAGACAAATAATGGACAAGGCGTAGGGACCCTCTTAGCTGCAGAAGCCTTGGGAGGCTGTCACTTATCTGACCAGCAGATAGATAGTGAAAAGCACTCAAAAATCATGGTGCTGTAGGTCCCCTACTTATACCTCTGTACTCCTTTATTCTCTTTCTCCTTTCTTATGCCAAATTGAGGCTGGTCTGTCGGGGTGACGCCAGCTTTTGCAAGAGTAGTTTACACTTGCAAAGGAGAGAAACAATAAGTTTCGACTACTGGACATTTCTTTTATCAGGGTAAATATTTTCCCACCTAGGATGTTGGTGTGTGTGCATCACACTATTTAGTAGGGGCTAAGAGCCATGTCTGTCACAGGGCCTCTGCCTGCTGTGAGCTTAATCCTTGTATCTGCTCCCAGAGGCACATTGTAGCAGCACACCTGTGCTTTCACAGCTTCAAAGGCTGTGCTGGAATATATGTTAAGTGCCCTGTTCCGGCTTCCTCCTGTGTTTCCAGCAATGCTGGTCTGAGGGGGGGCGGGGGGCGTTGGCTGTCTGGCTACAGTCAGGTAGGAATTTTTCTCTGGATCGCTTTTCTTCCATGTTGTTGAGGCCTCTCACGGTCACTGAGTTCTGAAATAAACAATTTGGACTATCAGGTATAACTGTCTGGGTAACAGGTGGAAATCGCCTGTGTTGTATTCCCAAATAAACTTGCAACCAGTTCACTGAAGGTGAAATTCATACCTTTTTTTTTTTTGCAGAGGGCCAGCATAAGGGCTGTTAACTACCAAAGGGCTGAGCAATTAATGGTCAGTGCTTTGCATTCATATATTTCGATTTTCCCCACATACACTGGGTTTAGGAAAGCTAAGAAAAAGCAAAACTTACCTAAAAGTATATCATACAGATATTGTTGTGAAGTGGTTGAGAACTCAAACTTCATAATGCTGGAGGAAGAGGACTGTTTTTTGAGAAACCCGGCCCAGAAGTTGTTCTGTATTATGGAGGTCCCGCTGCAAACATCTTTTGAAAAGGAAACTATTTCCCAGCAATTTAAAAAGGGAGACAAATATTTTTGTTTCGTTTGAAGTAGCTATACAGTATTCTTAATCACAATTTGGATTTGTCATTTGACTGAACTTTTCTTTAATGTTTTGTCTGTAACCAAGTGCATTAGTCAAAGGATTACAACTGGGTTTAACGATGCTTCTGGCTATTGTTTACCTTGCCCCACACGTTACCCTGCTTAGTTTTATGGTCAAAAAACCAAGCTAAAACACCACTTCCTGAAGCAATATTAATATATTATTGGGACTTTGCTATCTTGTTGAATTAAACATCTGTTGATCTCGAGGCACCTTACAAAGGGGCATGTGAGTGGTAAGAATCGGTATCACCAGTTTACAGATGGGGGAATGGAGGCAAAGGCGGTTAAGTGACTTACATAAGGTCCCATGGTGAGTTGGTGGCAGAGCCGGGAATAGAAGCTGGATCTTCTGTCTCCTAGTCCCATGACCTGTCCAAAGGCCCATGCTGTCTCTGCTTACAAGATTTGAAAGTTAAATTGTTTGTCAGGATTTTCCCCTATTAGGCAGACCATCTATACATTTTCTTAGACTTGTTATGAAATATTGAGGCTTCCCGGGGGGCACCATGGTTATGAGGCACCTTGCTATCACCCGCCCATAGCATGAGGAAGTCTTGTCTGTGCCTGCCTGGGGGTCAGCTCCCTAACCCCATGAGCAACACAAGCACTCCGCTCTGGGCCTCGTTGGCCCTGCAGTCAACCCCACGTGCCATGAGCAACACAAACACTCCGCTCTGGGCCTCGTTGGCCCTGCAGTCACTCTACAGGTTAGCGATAGGCACAGTCCAACCCTTGAGCCCTCCGAGCGTCGTCCTGGAGTGTCCTGCCCTTGTTCCACTGGACATGCTCAGATTTACAGACTCACTGCTCCCAAAGGAACACCACCCTCCAGCTTACCAGATAGCCACAGCACTTAAATAAGTTAAAAGTGAAAACAAGTAAAAACTTATTTAACACAGTGATACCAAGTAGATATGTTCGTGTCTTACAGAGGAAAGCTCACCCAAAGTCCTGCCAGCATTTTACAGCCTGGCTTGGCTGTGATCTTCTGTTCCTGAGACAAGTCATGCTGTCAGCTTGCCTACTAGGTGAAAGATGCTGGGTATCTCTTGGTACTTTTAGAGGTATCAGGACAGTTCTTTATTCTTTTTCAAGAACAGGATGACTCCTGTTCTTTTACTTGTTTTCACTATCAACTTATTTTAAGTGCTGTTGTGATCTCGTAAGCTCATGTTCCTTTGAGAGCAGCGAGTCTGTAAATCTGAGAATGTGTATTCCCTCTCATTGATTTTGTAAGCTTTTAATCGACATCTGGCTCTGTATGCAAATAGGCTTATGTTGTGAGAGACAAAATGCAGAATGCTCAGACAGGTTGATAAATGTCTGCTATCTCCTCTTAGAAAGGAACTAGTCTGACATGTCACCTCTTTGAGAAGATAATTTCCAGTATAGATACATAACTTGCTAAATATTGTCCGTACATTTTGCATGATTATGATGACCATTGGGTTACTGGCTCTTAATAAAGACTTTTCATACCACCTTTTGGTGAAGTTAATATGCTTTTATCTGACCCAGGGGATCCATGTCAAATCCTGTGTTTCCTCTGGGCCCTCTGCCAGTTGGCACCAAGAGGATTTTGCATCACAAACATTGTTCAGTTTAATATAAAATGTTATGTATGTTAATGGCACACTCAGCTGAGTAGATGATGACTAAACTGTGTAAAACTGCTCTATTCAACTTGGATAGTAACAGCCACATGGCACGGATCTGTCTTTTTGTTTTGTTGGAGTACCATGTACTCTAACTGCACTATGATGCTGACCCAGCAAAACACTTAAGTAGGTGCTTAATTTTAAGCACATGACCAGTCCCCATTGACATCAGTGAGACTACTCATGCTTAATTCTCTTGCTGGATCAAGGTGCGTAGTAAAAGTAATAATCCATGATGAAAATGTCAACTGATTTGATGTATGCAGTGTAGTTGTAGCCGTGTTGGTCCCTGGACATTAGAGAGGCCAGGTGGGTGAGGTAATTTCTTTTAATGGACCGACTTCTGTTAGTGAGAGAGACAAGTTTTCAAGCCACACAGAACTTGTCTCTCACCAACAGAAGTTGGTCCAATAAAATATATTACCTTGCCCACCTGGTCTCACTGCTTTGATGTGTACTGTCTTTACTGAATATTAATTTTCAGCAATTTAAAGTATACGGGGGGTCATGAATATAATGAAGTTATATTGTTACATTGAAGTTACTTGGTGTTGAGTTAAAAAACCCCAGCAAAAAGCAAAGCTTTTAAAAATGAGGTTTTTTTATGCACATTTGTGTGAATAAAAAAAAAAATAGAGGCTTCATGGTTTGTTTTGTTTGCTCATTCAAAAGTTCTCACTTTCTGGAGAAAATAAACTCATTTGCAAGTAGAAATTAGACCTATTCTGAGTGAAAAGTGAAAGCGTGATGAAGAGTTTTTGATGTGGGAAAAAAAAATCTGTGTTTACAAAAACAATTTTAAGGTACAAGGTGTTACCTGAAACAAATTGGTCAAAATTTTAGCTCAGTGCCTCACTGAAAAGTTTTCAACAGGTCTGCACATTTATTGTAATTCTTTTGTTCTAAGGTTTGTTGAAACCTCTAAAGCTACATTCAGCTTTGATCTCTTGCTGGATGGTTTTTAGAGACATGAGAGGAAAGTGCAGTTAAAATGACGTCTCCTCAGCCTCATTCACTGTTTTACTATATTCTGTTTGCTCACTTTAGACTCAACTTTGTAATGAAAATAATACTCAGCGTTCTTGATTAATAATTATTTGGTAGTATGTAACATCAAGTCTTTCGGAAATATCCCTGTTCTTTACCTGTAGCCACTCAGCTTTTCTTAAAGTTGTTTATTTCTAGTTCATGTAGTGCTTTCTCCCAAACTTTCCCGGAAACAGTACTCATAAATAAAATATCAATTTGTTTGAGCTGGAGATACAGCAGACTTTTCATTTCATTGGGGTTGTTCAGTTGAAAATGAGGACAGAAATTGGCTCAGCTCTTAATATTTGGAACTTCTGTTGCAGATAGGAGTCTTCTCATTAGATCCATTCTTAAAAGTTTTTCCGTGTCTGTCGAGTGGGTGTCTCTGAAGGGTTCACATTTACTTAACTTTTGCTATGAAATAATAAATGTTTCTTACCCGTATTTTACTTTCTGGACATGTGTGAATCCTTTCATGTCTCAAACGTTCCCCTCAGATCAATTATGGTAGAAAAGCAATCTTACTCCTGTCAAACAAACAAAAATGAAACACACCACAAAAACAAAAGCAACCCAACATCTCAACAGAAAATAAACCCAGCTTGATTTAATACAGCATTTCACTTTGTAAAGAAATATAGGAGTTCTTTGCAGTCTTTCATACATGAAGTCAACAAGTATTCACAGACCAGTGTCCCTGGCATTGAACAACACTCCAAACTTAGCTGAAGGCAGGTTAGCATTTTATCTAAACTGGTTTGTCATTTATGTGTGAAGTATATTGGTAAGCAGCGAAGGCATCAAAGACGTTGAGGAGTCCTTGGGGCATGAGAGAGAAATCAAGAATACTAAGGTGATGGAGACTTCTGCTATTAAATCTGAGAAAGGAAGAGCTTATTGTGCTTCACTGTTTCAAAGAGGATTTATTTCAAAATAACATTGACTTATTTTTTCCTTTTCATAAGAGAATATTTTACCTTTCAGAATGCAGGGACATTCTGCTTCCAGTGATTACAAAAGAACTGAAAGAACTACTAGAACAAAGGGAAGAGCAACAACTTCAGCTTCAAGAGAAGAAGTACTGTGTAGAATTACTCAATAGCATCCTGGAGGTCCTCAGCTATCAAGACACAGTAAGTATTGATGAAGATGTAGATGGCTCAAGCCTACAGAGGCTGAGCTGATTAAGTTGTAAAATATTGATGCTGAAGAATCTCATTTAAATGCTAAATATAAGTTGATGGCAAGTTAAACTCATCAATATTTCAGGGGTAAAATTCTATAGCAGTGAGGGTATGAAAGGTGAGATACTAAAATCTAGGGCTTTTTTTCTTCTCAACTTCTGTTTAATATTCCTTGAGTAGTCAGATGTTGTAAATCAGTAAATCAATCTCCATTTATTCCATCTGAGGCTTGGGCCTGTCTAAATTAATTTGTTGAAGTTAATTTTAGACTAAGGTGGTGAAGTATACTAGAATGTTACCTAAATATTTATTCTAAAGTTCATTTTACCCATTTATAAAACATCTTCCTCTTTTCTAAAATTATTTTTAAAGTATTTACTAAATATAGAAAAAGTGGTACTTACATTACATATATTGAACAAAGCTTTCAAAGAAAGATTCAGCTTCATTTACTGTCAGTCAGCTTCCTCGTATACTTGGGTGTTACTGGAGACGATGGTTCTGCTTGGTATAATGGGACGTTGCTTTGGCATAGGATCTATTTTTTGAAGTTGCTGCTTTTCTGTAATCACTGAACTCTTGTTCTCTAGCTGACTATTAAGTCTGCAAAGTGTTGTTTTCTGATTCACTGTGTGAAGAATGTACAACAGCGAGTCCAGGTCAGAATGTAAGTGGAGGACTGTACCTTACTTTAGCTGTACGTGTATTCCTTAATTAAGAGCACACTTTGATGGGCTTCTTTGTGTTCTGCAGTGGCTGGCTGGATATACAGAGAGGATTTGCTGTTGCTTTGGATGCTTCTTATGGAATGAGCACATAAGTACCTGAGTTGGGAGCGCTGGAGCCTCCATCAGGCATAGATGCTTTATCTTGAAGAGTTGTGATTTCTGTTAGATTAATCTCTGTAAGGCTACATCTTACACTACATACCACTGGCAGCGGTGTGTGGGATATGCGTAGCTACACATTGCAGAAGAAAGCGGGCTGTATCCACGCTGTGGTGGGTAACTACATGTGTCTGTGAAAGGTTCTGGCAGAGGGGATGCAGCAGGGAAAGGCTTCAGCAGCTCCCAGATGCCTACCCCCTGTCAGAGCCTTCCCCCACTTTCGGAGCCTTGCTCCCTGGTGCGGAAGGGCTCTAGCAGCATAAAGCTGCTGGAGTCTTTCCGAGATGCCACAGCCTTTCCCTGTATCAGGGAAGGGTTCCAGCAGTGGGAAGGCAGCCAGATGCTCCTCTGCTAAAGATACCAGTGTGGACGTGGTGCCTTGGACGAGTAGAGAACTGTGTAGGATAGTTCCCAAGTTCTTACCTACAGCTTTCAGCCATGTTTTAGCTCTACTTATCTAAGCTGTGTCTTGCTCTCCACACTGATATTTATACCCAGGCTAGGGGGCCTTCGTGAGGATGTACGCTACATGTCACTGAAAGAAGCGTGCACTGTAGACATGCCCTCAATGGTACAGGGATGTTTTCTGGGGGCATTCAGGGTCATTAGGTACCTTGCTATCACCTTTCCATAGTGTGAGGAAGCCTTGTCTGTGCCTACGGTGGGTCAGTTCACCAACTCCACCAGCCTCTGGCAACACAAGCACTACCTTCTAGGCTTACACAGGCCCTGCACGTTCCCTTTACAGGTTAACAATATATGCACACACCCACTCGTAAGTTCTCCAAGAGTCCCCCTGGAGTGCCCAGCCCCCTATTCACTGGACACTTCCAGAATTCCCAGATCCTCTGCTTCCAGAGGAACCATACACCCAGCTCACCAGTTACACATTAGATCACAATTACACAGCACTTTGTTACGTTTACAGTAACAAGAAGTTTATTTAACAAAGAACAGAGACTTGAAAAGAAGCAAGTATAATGAATGGAATTAAAAGGTTACATATAAAATAAAATCATAAAACACTGTCTAGAGGGTGAGCGTAACTAACATAATATTCCCCCGTCGCATAAAGCTCTCACAAAGTTTCTCTCCCAGCGTCTAAGAGCCAGACTGATGTGATGCTCTGTTCATAAGACAAGACAGCTGCCAGCTTTTCCCCTTGGTGAAGGATAACTGGGTGCAAATTTGCACCCCCACATATAGTGCCAACAATCCATTGTCTTCCATTTGTAAAATGGGTTAATCTCCAGCTGCTTCCCCACCCCACCCACAGCCTCCCATGGAGACTTGATTCGCATTTTGCTTAGGCTGTAAGTAGGTGTTCATTGCGAAGTATACACTACTTTATCTACCTGTCTCTGTACATTAGCATGTCTTGCCTGAAAGAAACTTGTTCATCACCTTCTGATGACCAGCCCCAAGTCACAAACCTTGAGAACATAATTGTCTGTATATATTCACAACTCCATACATGTTATCTGTACAAACGTTTCATAATGATTATGAGGACCAGCATGACACATGCTTACAGATGAGACCTAACATGACATTCTTTAGTGGGCTTGTATTGTACATATCAAACCCAGGGCATCCCTGTAACCCTTATGAACTCCTGTACTCTCTGCCAGTTGGCACCAAGAGATCCCTGGGTCTCAGACTCTGGAGATAAAGACAAATTTATTTTACTCTGATTTTACCTTCTCTCCTTTAAGTGGGGCCATATCCCAATGACACAGTCACCACTGTACATTGGTTGTATAGTTCTGTAGTTCTCAAAGTATGATAGGCACTTTAGGCCTATTTGTAAGGGTGAAAAGTTTGAGGTATTTTCAGGGGTTTCTTATTCTCTCATTCTCGTTTATTTCATGGAGGAGCTAAATGATAGTTAATTGGGCTTGTGGAAAAACATGAAATGTAAAGAGGGAGTTATCAAAGGAGATGGTGAAACTTAATCTACCAAAGTTTCTCCAAAGCAGGGGATTACAGGCTTATGAAACTCTATGGTGAGCAAAACACAAGAATGAAAAAGGATGGGTACGTGTTCTGCACAAACTTATTACATACCTCAAGTAATATATTTTAAATAGGTTCATTTTTTTTCAAATTAAATCACTCCATTTCAGTTCTAGGATGCTGCCATGTTAAAGGTGAAAAGTATTACTTTCATAATTTCTAACATTTACTAATATACCCGTTGTCAAAGAGTTTAGGAATGAGAAGTCTAGGGTCACTGGTTAATCCTTTTGAAGTATATGTAGATAATGAAAAAGCAATTTTCCTCTCTAAGCCTTTTATTTCCTTTTGAAGTAGAGGTGTTGAAGTATTAACAAAGAAAGGTGAAGCTTTAGAACATCTGACTTGTTAACATTTCATTCTGATTCTGATAATAGAGCTAAAATTTTAAAATGGTTTTCAGATTCCTTTCTTGAAACAGAGTTCATTTCAGTATACTTTGCCAGAAGCTGGGAATGGGCGACAGGATGGATCACTTGATGATTACCTGTTCTGTTCATTCCCTCTGGGACATCTGGCATTGGCCACTGTCAGAAGACAGGATACTGCGCTAGATGGACCTTTGGTCTGACCCAGTGTGGCTATTCTTATATTGTTATGTTCACGTGCTGAGTAAAACGTGGCTTTGAAAATTTGCATCTTGAAAAGATCTTGTTTTTGATGTGAAATGAATGTTTTTAACTTCATGAAAATGCAAAATTTGAAAACACTCAAATTTAAACTGATATCTCTGCAGCTGTTCCTAAAACTCAGCAGGTAGATAAACTGCAAAACTGATTAAACAAACATGTTCTTGTTTCAGTGGAATGTAATATTTTATTCTCTTCGGTTTTCCATGTTTACTGAAACTCTGGCAACTGCGCGCTCAGCAATTTTGAAAACCCTTGAAAACTGCTTATTTTAGATTTTACTTCAGAATACTTCAGTTCTAAAACCATTTGAATACTAGTGTGCTGCTGAAAGTTTAAAGAGCAGCTAGACTTTTAAATCTTGCCTTATAGAAAATTGATGATAATGGCAAATTGGTGGCTACTCTTGGCCAGTTTTAACAAGTAAAATATCCTAGGATTGATCACCTTGCATAAGTAGTACCTTGTACAATGTGCACAGTGTTCTGCTCCTTAGATGGGTGGATTTGACCTGTTCAGATCCTGGCCTTGTCTACACTGGCAATGGTGCTTAGGGTATGTATATCTACAGTGAAATGCAGGTTGTGTCCACACTGAAATATGTAGCTAAGTATGGTAATGAAAGGCTCTGGCAGGGGGAAGTAGTGAGGAAAGTCTCCAGCAGAAGGATGCTGCCATAACATTTCACTACTGTCTCCTCCCTGCCAGGGCCTTTTCCTGCTTCGGGGGCCTTTCCCTGTGGCAAGGAAAGACAGGGGCAGTGGGATGCTCTACTGCTAAAAATAGTGTAGACGGGGAAGCATTGTTTGGGCGAGTATAGAGCGTCATGTAGGGTACATGATGTTATGGTTCTGGCATGTCTTTACTCACCTAAACTGTGCCTGACTGTCTGCACAGCTATTCACACCTGTGCTAGAAGGTGTACAGTGTATGTACTCTACACATCACTGTAAGTGTGTTAGAGAACCCCGAGACACAAGTGGGAGCAAAGGTTTTCGAAGGCTGGTTCTGTTCATTGGTTCTTGACTTCTCTGGCTCTTGAGAAGCCTCCCAGTTAGCTCTTGCCTTTTAATTTTTCTTGGGAGATAAGTGGGATGCCTTTAGCAATAAGATTATGTTGATCCAGTTCTCGTTTTGACTGTGAATCCCTGCAGAGTTGAGGTTAGGACCATATAATTTGGAGCAGATATACCCCAAGCTCTACCTTCTGCAGACATGTGGAATGTTGTTTCCCACTGTATAGCCACTGAGTGTCTTCTCCGTGAATTATTCTGCAATGCTCAGAGGTGGGTGGGTTAAATACACTGTAATCCCGGGATAATCTTTAAAGAAAAATGAAATGAATGCCTGTACTCAGCAAGAAAGTCTCTACTCACCCATTTTTAGTCATTGAAATATGACCTTGAAATAGAAACACCATCTTTATAAAGATCAACAATCGATATGTCCTGGAGGCAAACTTAGATATTTGAGAATTTGAGTAGCTATTCCATTTCAGACTTCTGATAGGAACAAAGATTAGATAACAGCGATGTTCTGTTTCTCAAAATTGAAAAGTGAAATAATTGATTCTGTATTTTTGAAAATATTAATGATAGTTTTAGCAATAGGTTTTAAAACTTATTTTAATCTTTAGATACTATTCTAAGGGGTTTTTGCTATTTAAGCACTGTCAGTGTGCTTCGACCAATACAAATTAGATGTCCAATGACATAACAGTCCAGACAAAAGAGAAAATGTGTCTACACAGTGTAGGAGATGCTCACAACAATACACTCAGTGTATATTTTAATAGTAGATTTGTGATAGAAAATATTTTTCTTTTCAAACATGGTTAAAATAATAAAGTATGATTTTAATATTACTTAACTGTAATTTATCACCTCTGAGAACTGGCTTAGCTTTCAGATGAGATCATGCCAATCGGAGACATTTAATTCTCTAAAAATGGAAACAAAAACCACCAAAAGTGCCATTCTTTACATGGATGAGCGGGATCCATGTAATAATTATCCACAATAAAATATTATTGAGGAAATACCTGAAAGCGAGCAAAGGGAGGACAGCCTTTCTTTTAAACACTGCACACAAGATTTACAGATCAGGAATATCTATTTTTTTTAAAATATGCTTGATATCAATAAAAATTTCAAATTTACCTTACAAAGGATCGGATCCTGAAGCCATTGCTCCTCTCTCTCTCTTTTTACTCAAACAAGTAGTCCCGTTGATTTAGATGGGACAGTGTCACTTTCAGGGATGAAATACAGACCAGTGAGGAGTTGTCACCTCCTACCCTGCTACTTTGGGTGCCTCACAATGCTTTGCTTTTGTGGCTCCGAAGCTGGGCTGCTCATAAACAGCCTACCAGCAGGCAGGTCACACCCTGAGTGTCTGTGTATAGCTATAGCCCTGGTCCAGCAACCCTGACCCTAGCAGCCTGTCAGAAACACAACAGCCACATTCTGGCTTCCAGCAGCCTTGGTTACTACATACTCCCAGCCCTGGATTTTCCCAAAAATGTGTTCTGCACTGTCCAGCCCTCTCTGGAGCAGTTTGGATATTAGACGTCCAATCCCCCTGTAAGGGGTCAATATTCAACAGTTGCCTACTTCAGCTGGAGTTACCAAACAATTCAGTTTAAACACAGCACTGGATTAGTTTTGATTTTAAAAAAATCAAACAAGCTTATTTAACTACAAAGAGACATTATGTGAGTACAAGTATAAGGTATTAAAGTCAGAAATAAATAAAGATGAACACACGATCTAGTCGCTAAAATTTAACGACCCTGGCTTGATTCAAGATAAAGTCCTTACAACATGTTTCCAGCAGCATTGCTAATCAATTTTTCTTGTCAGGATCCCTCCCAAAAGTCAAAAGGCTGGTTCCTTTGTCGTCTTAGTTGAGAGAGAGAGAGTGGAAGATAGGGAAAGATAACCTGGGGTATTTTTGCCCCTCATTTTTATGGTCCAGTCACCTTTTAAAATGCCTTTTCCTGAGCATCCTAGATAAAGTTCCTTCCGTCTATGACGATGGAGACATGGAGTCTTGTGGTGATGGAGGTTCCATGTTGTTGTTTGCTAAAATGCAGATCAATCTATTCTTGCACTCCCACTTCCTTGCCGAAGAATGGCTCCTTGACCAGTAATTGCCAGTCAACTGTGGCACCTGGCTAGAGGCATCAGCTTGTCCTTTGCCTTTAGGAAATGAGTTTACTCCTCTTGCTGTCCCAAGGACCCTGTTTACTACTTGAGGTAAACCCACATATCTTTGTTTAGCTCAGTCAGGGCTACATGAGTTTGAATATATGCTAACCTCGCCATACAGGGGAAAATAATAGCTTTACATATAATGTTGCTGCATACGTTTCACCATGATGCTATTGACCAGTGAGGAGTTAGTTTTCAAATGATTTCCCACAAGGCATATTGTGTTCAAAGAATATTACAATAGTATGTAGAGTGTGTGTATATATGGGTGCGTTCTGTTACAGACAGTTGACGTGGGGAAGATCAATCACATAAGTAAGAAAATTTTCATTTTAATCCAAAAGCCATTTTTATCAAAAGTTTAGATGGGAAAAAATTGACCAGTTCTAAAACTAGGCATGAATTTGGCTTGATCATTGAAGTGTGAGGTTCTGCCAGAATCAAAACACTGCCACTGCTGTCCATCTAAACTTTCACATAGTAATAGGTGAAGTATCCTGTCCTGTTAGTTTGGTGCTTTGATGTCTGGGGCCCAATTTAAGGTGGTTAGGTATGAATTTCCTTTCTTAGATGTTTGTTTTTACATAGCTACAGTGTCCTATTGTTCTTTTAAATTAATGGATGCTTATGTATGACCTGAACATCTATACTCCTATTTTTAGTCCCACGACATGAGCCCAAATCAGTTGATCCAGGCTCTGAGACTTGGTGCCACGGATCTTTTTTTTTTGTTGCTGTGTTAAATGTACCCCAAGTGACACAAGAGCAGCAGTTCCGTTTACTTGGAAAATGGTTTTCAATTGAACTTCTGCTCTTAAGTCACTTAGGCATTGCTGAATCAGTAACACAGTCACTTAGGCTGAGAACAGCCACTGTTCCACTGAGAACAGCTCCATTCATTAAGAAAATTTTGCAGCTGGCTTCAGTTTCTCTGGTTAAAAATTGATCCACTAAAATAGGATTACGCCTAAAAATCTAAACTTTATTTTAATTGCATGGATATTTAGAGAATGAAAAATAATTCCCTTGACATCTAAAGTGAAGTTGTTTCAGATAATTAAAGAGTAAACAAGGTATTGATATTATAATATGATCGCATGTTTCAGTTGCTCTTCCTTTATCTATTACAGCCTCTGCAGAATATGGCTCATAGAGATGCTTTTCCTTACTCTGTTTGACAATACTTTTCATATAACGCCAAATTCAAGTTACATTTTGCCTATGAAAGACGCATTGAATCTGAAAGATGAAATAAATTGATTGTATTCCCTGACTGCCCTTAAAGGAGCAAGCTTTGTTGTTTTCCTCGGCTGTCTTGAAAAGCTGTTGTCTTTTTCCTGCTCAACTGCTTGCAATTGTATATAATTTATAACATTTAATTTGTTCAGTCACTAGGGGTTTTATAACTGGGCTTCATTTTGTTTTCTTTCTTTCCTTCTTTCTTCATACATTTATTCCATTTAAACACACACACACACACTCTCTGAAAACTGGACTTTGCAGACGTTTAAAAAAAAAAAGCCAGTGTTGATTGTACTAACAGAGTTATAATTCCCTCCCAGCACACACACACCGATACATATGTATAATCTCTTTCACACACTCACATGCAGGTTATCTCATGATCATTTCCCCCATTGTGCTATTTTAGCAAATCCATGCACACACTTAAGTAAAAGTGTGTGTGTGTGTGTATGCATTCTTGGTATGGGGTGGGAAGGGTAAGTACCCTAGAAATATACACTAGCCTTGAAAAATTCTAGGTACTCAGATGGAGTATGATTTTCCCTATTACTTGGGTGTGTCAGGGGCATTAGTATCTGTAGCATATCTGCAAATATATATCCTATATGCTGGCATCTCAGCGACACCGTGTGGCGGGGGGGACTCTAGCAAAGAATGTAGATATAGGAAGGAGTCACAGAAGAGGTTAATACCTAAAATGCTCCTTATCAGCCTATTGTGAAGTCTCTACTCTAAGAAAACTAACAGCAGTTTTGATGGGGGCCTGAGGAAAGAGTGCAGATGCAGGCCCAAAACAAACTGAACTTATAAAAAAAATAAAGGAAGAATTGCATGTTCACTTGTCCTGTGTCATTTAACTTTGGGACGTTGAGTTGAAACAGAATTCAGGAAGGCTAGTCTTCCTCTTAGGATCCAATGACCAAACAAGAAGTGGCAAATGAAGACATCTGTTCTGGTGGTTGAACAATTTTTTTTCAATGAAAAATTAAATTGAAAAATGAGTTTTCCAAAACAATTCTTATGGGAAAAATTCATTGTCAAATTAGTAATTTTTCAGAGAAATTTCAAATGCAATTGTTAAAAGGAAAAACATGAAATAATTCAAAATTTTAGGAATTTTCTTTCCAAATAATGAGGAAAACACATTTTCTCTCACTTTAACTCTTCCTCCCACCTTTTCCCCATGGAAAAAAAGGAAGGGGGAAAAGTGAGGAAAAAAAACCAAAACACGAAAAGCAAAATTTTCATTTAAGAGTTGAAAAAAAAAAGTGTTTTAACAAAATGAAAACTGGTAATTTTTTTTTTTTTTACACTTTAAATGGGGAAGAAAAAGATTCAGTCTAGTCTTTAACCTGGAAACCATTTGAGGTCACTTAAGATTAGTCACTTCATACTATAAATTGTAAAGCCTGAAAGTAATGGGTTTTGCGCACTTCCCTAAAATAACTAGCCATGAGTAATACTATCACGTTTTCCCATATTTCATTTTTAGAGATGTCCATGTGTATTTGGACTGTGCTGGGAGGGTAAATGTATTTCTTGGGAAAGACTGGATCAATGGCACATCTGCCTTGAGGGGGGCGGGAGGGACTTCGAAGATCACTTCAGGTTAACTTTTTTTTTAAAAAAAATCTCTCCTTTGGTTCAGTTTATCATGCGTAAAACACATCTGGCATTGAGGCTACAAATCCTCACTTCTCTCTAATTCTGTCTTCCCCATTCAGCCGTGATAGACCTGCTTCCCCTAGGCCCCAGTGAACAATTGCTGTACTCCAGCAGCAATTTCAAAGCTCCTACCCTGGGAGCAATGTCCTCTTACCTTCATGATAGAAGTGGGCATATAATAAAATCGGATGCACTATTGTACATAAGTAATTGTATGTATCTGTACTGTATTGCATCTGGGAGACACATATCCTATATTTAGCTTTTCCCCCCAATTCAGGTGAACTGTGGCAGCTTACAGTCAGCTCAGCTTCCCCCTTTACACAGATTACTAAAAAATAATTTAAATGATAAAATGTAGGTCTAGAAAGACTTAATAGATGAAATCCATCAACTTCTAGGTGCAGGGTTTAATCCCCAGAAAAAGGATGTCCCATATAATATATTAATCTTCTACTACCTTAGAATTTAGATAAAAGGCAAATAAATTCAAATTTAAGCCATTAAGTCTAAAATTAAATAAAATATTGACTTACATTAAATAAAAAATTTTAAAAAGCTGAAACTTGAAAAAAAATCAATTCAACCCATTCAGTTTAGAAATTGAAAATAGTTGAGTGTTCTATTCCATCCTCCTGGCAGTCAGAATTGTTGCCTTTTGCATGCTGTTCTTACGCTCTGTTCAGTCTAGTTTTAAATGTCTCAAACAATGGCCCTTTCTACAACATGGAAACAACGATAACCTAATTAACATAGATATATAGGTAGGTGTGTGTTAATTTTCTGTTAAGAGTAAAGTGTCTAATTAGATATTTCCTATGAGGCATTTGGGAAGGACGTATCCACAGATAGATCTAACTCCGCACACACTTAGTGGCTATGGAAAAAGGCTCTTTGGAAGACTCTGAAGGAATTCAGTAGCAACATTAGCATGTGACGTGTCCTCTGGAAACTTCATATGTGCCAGCCTAACTGGGAAGTCTGCCAAACAACCAGATGCTAGTGTTGGAAAGATACCTACCCCAGCATGGAATCTGGCACTTTAATTGCTCATCATAGAAACTGGATGAGTGTTGCAATGTGTTTAGGTAAGTGACATTAAGTACAAAGATATTGTTTGTAATTTAATAAAATGTGAATATATTAAATAGTTTTAACTTCTTTAAGCCCTAAGAGGGTTATGATATTGTTTTAGTGTTGGTTTGTTGTTTTATTACTAAACATCACATTTGAGATAAAAAGAAAAGGAGTACTTGTGGCACCTTAGAGACTAACCAATTTATTTGAGCATAACACCATTCTGGCCACTATGGATGTAGAAGCCCTCTACACCAACATTCCACACAAAGATGGACTACAAGCTGTCAAGAACACTATCCCCGATAATGTCACGGCTAACCTGGTGGCTGAACTTTGTGACTTTGTCCTTCCCATAAGTATTTTACATTTGGGGACAATGTATACCTTCAAATCAGCGGCACTGCTATGGGTACCCGCATGGCCCCACAGTATGCCAACATTTTTATGGCTGATTTAGAACAACGCTTCCTCAGCTCTCGTCCCCTAACGCCCCTACTCTACTTGCGCTATATTGATGACATTTTCATTATCTGGACCCATGGAAAAGAAGCTCTTGAGGAATTCCACCATGATTTCAACAATTTCCATCCCACCATCAATCTCAGCCTGGTCCAGTCCACACAAGAGATCCACTTCCTGGACACTACAGTGCTAATAAACGATGGTCACATAAACACCACCCTGTACTGGAAACCCACTGATCGCTATTCCTACCTACATGCCTCCAGCTTTCACCCTGACCACACCACACGATCCATTGTCTACAGCCATGCTCTGCAATACAACCGCATTCTCTCCAACCCGTCAAACAGAGACAAACACCTGCAAGATCTTTATCAAGCATTCTTACAACTACAATACCCACTTGCGGAAGTGAAGAAACAGACTGATAGAGCAGAAGAGTTCCCAGAAGTCACCTACTACAGGACAGGCCTAACAAAGAAAATAACAGAACGCCACTAGCCGTCTCCTTCAGCCCCCAACTAAAACCCCTCCAACGCATTATCAAGGATCTACAACCTATCTTGAAGGACGACCCAACACTCTCACAAATCTTGGGAGACAGGCCAATCCTTGCCTACAGACAGCCCCCAACCTGAAGCAAATACTCACCAGCAACCACATACCACACAAGAGAACCACTAACCCAGAAACCTATCCTTGCAACAAAGACTGTTGCCAACTGTGCCCACATCTATTCAGGGGACACCATCACAGAGCCTAAAAATATCAGCCACACTATCAGAGGCTCGTTCACCTGCGCATCTACCAATGTGATATATGCCATCATGTGCCAGCAATGCACCTCTGCATGTACATTGGTCAGACTGGACAGTCTCTACGTAAAAGAATAAATGGACACAAATCAGATGTCAAGAATTATAACATTCATAAACCAGTCGGAGAACACTTCAGTCTCTCTGGTCATGCGATTACAGACGTGAAAGTTGCGATATTACAACAGAAAAACTTCAAATCCAGACTCCAGCGAGAGACTGCTGAATTGGAATTAATTTGCAAATTGGATACAATTAATTTAGGCTTGAATAGAGACTGGGAGTGGCTAAGTCATTATGCAAGGTAACCTATTTCCCCTTGTTTTTTCCTACCCCCCCCCCCCGATGTTCTTGTTAAACCCTGGATTTGTGCTGGAAATGTCCCGCCTTGATTATCATACACATTGTAAGGAGAGTGATCACTTTACATAAGCTATTACCAGCAGGAGAGTGGGGTGGGCGGAGAGAAAACCTTTTGTAGTGATAAACACCCATTTTTTCATGATTTGTGTGTATAAAAACAAACATCTTCTGTATTTTCCACAGTATGCATCCGATGAAGTGAGCTGTAGCTCACGAAAGCTTATGCTCAAATAAATTGGTTAGTCTCTAAGGTGCCACAAGTACTCCTTTTCTTTTTGCGAATACAGACTAACACGGCTGTTACTCTGATACCTGAGATTTGAGATAAGTAATTTAAAGAAAAATAGCAAAGTGCAACAAAGGAAAAATGTAAGGATCGAAGGAAAGGAATGTGCATGAACATACATCCTCCATGAGGCAGCAGCTATAGAATGTTTTAGCAAGATGAGAACTGTTTGGTTACATTGTTAACCTCTAATAATATGTACATAAATACACAAAAACACAATCATTAACTACTAATATGTCTCTAAATTTTGAACGTGGGTCAATTAGCCTGAAAGTTCTTAACCCTTTTTGGCCTCGTATCACACCTTGAAACCCTAAGAATGGAATATTCAGATATCCTTAGCATTGGCCTAACTCTGCTCTCATTGAGGTTGGTGGTAAAAGTTCTATTGACTTAACTGGGAGCAGTTAGGCCAACGTGTCATGCTTTTGGAAATCCTAGCCCTGGATTCCTGAAACGACAGAATCAGGATTGCGCAAATAATTTTTAGAATCTTCTCTTTAATTTAAAAATGGTTCTTCATGTGTATTATAAGTGAAAATAGCAAAAAGACAGGAATGGCACTATTTTAATTAAATCTCACATTGAATGAGTTTTGTAGTATGAGGCCTTTGATAATCTGTGAACTTCAGTTGTAGGACAAAGTCGTACGCCATGTGTTCATGGCTATGATAAAGATTCACAGAATTGTGTTATATAATTATTTTAAAAATCACTGACAAGTTGTATGACACTCTTTCAAAAGATGACTTGCTTCTACTCTAGTCTGTAGTGTTCTATTATTCAATATAATCTATAAGAAGTCTGTTGACCCAAGACTCTGTGGCCTATTTAAACAACAATTAGATATAACAATCATAACTTATTATGAACGATCATCTTCAACTATAATCTATGCATAAGATTTCCAGGCATTTTAACTCCATTAATTTTAATTTTGAAGCATTTGCATTGTTCCTCTAAGATCATTAGAGATGAAAGAAATTGTCAAGGCTGATTCCTCACTCTGGCACTTTGAGTGCAGAAGGTGGGGGCCTGCAAGGATTCTAAAAATTATTACTGGCTACTCCAGGCTGGTATTAAACTCCAAAGGTTACAGCTTTTCTCTGACCTTGGATGGATAGATGCTGCCACAACCCAAGTGCGAAAAAACCCCAACCCCTTTGAGAACCCAGGAAGAAGCAGTTGGGAATTCCTTCCTGTGGGGTACCTTCAAGCCCCTTCAACCCCTCCCCACCCCCCCGGGAAGAGCTGAGGAAGAAAACAAAGGAAATGAGCTGCTGCCACCAGCTAATTAAACAACGCGCACAAACCTCTTAGGACACAAAAAAACCTAATCCTGTTGTTAAAAAAGGTAAATTTTATTAAAACAAAAATAAAGAAAATGCATCTGGAACATAGGCTATTGCTAGATTTAAAAAGAGCAAATATAAGAATTAAGTGTCAAGAATGGTTTTCTTGAGGTCCAGCTTAATGGTTGCAAGCAAAACAAAAGCATTTGGGGGTTAGCCCAGAGTTGTCCACAAGCTTTACAGAAATAAGAGGTAAACCTAATCGCGTCTTTCTAGACAATTTCTGACCAACTTACATATCTGGTGTTTCAAATTGAGTAGTTTTAGGTATGATCTGGTGATTTTCATACCTGGTACACAGCTTTTTACAGCATAGCTTCAGCCCTGTTTTGCTCTGTCCCCTCTCTCCGGAGAACAGACAGACAGGGAAAGATTTTTTTTCCCAATTTTGAAAAGTTATAGCCCTCCCATTGTCTCTTTTGATCAGGTGCCCACTCCGTTCCCTTTACTTATGCATACGTCAGACTTTTCAATTTATAGAAAAAGCAAGTAGAGAACAGCTACCAAGAGGGATTCTTTAGCTAACTGGCTGACTGGGTGCCCACAAAAGGGAGCTACTCCCCCTCTCATTTATCACAGAAATTAAGTAATTCTACATTTTTTTACAAAACCCAGTTGTTCAACTCAAACACTAATAGATTTGTTTGCAAACACTCAGAAAATTCATTCAGTACTCAGAATAAGTATTGCAAATTCATGAAGGATATGCTGTATTTTCATAGACAACAAACATGGTTTAAGTGCAAAATGGAACTCCTTAACTATAGAGTCATAACCAGCCCCTCCTTAATAAGCAATCTCTTATTGTGTGTTGTTATAGATCGTATCAATGATGCTGCAGACCATACTGAAATGTAATAATGGGAGGAGACTGGATTGTGAGGACATTTTGTTCAGCTCCCTTCTTTAGGAAAGGAAGCATGAGGGAGAAACAAGGAACGCATTGATAGTGTCAATTAGTGGCTAACTCTTTTGGCCAGTGATTGATTTTTTTTCAAGGAGTAGAATATACTGCAAGTCTTTTCCCGTATAGTTTTTATAAAATCATTAAGTGTCAGTTCACTATTAGTATATCTACAACTATGATAAAATGTCTCACTATTTCTTCTTTCTGGGTCTCAGCTCTACTTAATTCAGTTTAAAATGTCCTTTTTCAATACATGCCTTGTTGTGGCTGGCAAATTCCTGTGTTTTCAAGTGCTTCCAAACACATTGTTTGAAAATAAACAAAATCAAACCACATTCCCAAAACTAATTGTAAATCCTACTGGTTAGAGAGAAACAAAATCCTTTGATGAAGTATTTGCCTCACATGGTTCTAAGAAAAGAGAGCCAATAATTGTAAAGTCCTGTAATTTAATGGACTGAAGGTAAGAGTCTTTCAAGGAAAGCATTTCCAAGTGCAGTAAAATAAAGTATGCCTTTCCACAAAAAAAAAAGCAGCTGCCCTAAGGTTTCAGCATGCAAAGATCTAGAGAAAGTTTAGGTTTTTTTCAAAGATATTATAGGAAGTTTCTATGCATATCACATCGTGATCATCAGTTTTATAGTATTTCAGTTTTTTCAGACTTCCACCGGAAAGTAAATTTATGAAGCATTATAAAAATTCACCCAAGAAGAAATGAAGATGTAAAAACGTGGATGGCACAGTAAATACAATAACAAGCTAAAAATAAAATATTTCATAGATTGAAAATCCTTTTGAGAACTGACAAAATAATTCCTTACATTTTTCTGGAATAAGCACAAGACAAATTACTACAAAGCAATTTCAGCCTATAAATATGGATGAACAGGGAGGCATGTTACTGACACGTAAGTCAATAATACTGCTGCTTTTGGAACAACTGTGGTTTTGTTAAAGAGAAGTGTGATGGTGGCATTTTTCGATTAGGATTAGTGCCCCATGATAGATAAATAATTAAAATAATGCAATAGATGAAATCAGATTATTAAAATGTAGAGTTAGGAGGTGTCTGAAAAAGTGTGGTATAACATCCTCACCTACGAAGGAGACCTACGCCTAGAAAGACTATCAAAGGAATACAAAAAGTGAAAGAGGAAACTGCAGTAGAAATGTTGGTAATACTATTATTAAAAAAAAAAGTCTGCTACTGAGTATCAGAGGCAATGACAGCAGTGAAATTGATTACAGGAGAGGGGAGCTCATGCACCGTAGACCTAAATGTTCCCATATTTCCATTTGAAGCAGTGTGAATACATCAGTATTCTAGAGCTCTCAATATTTAATGCTGCAATTTTTCCACATAAAAGTAGTGAAGTTCAAGAGTGAAGTTTTTCAAGCCTAAAAAAGCCTGCCTTTTTTTTTCAAAATTATAGTGGTAATCAATACATTGGAGAGAACTATGATTAATATAAACATCTTGAATTCTAACAGGGGACAAAGCGTAAAACACCTCGTACAGCACGGCACATAAAAATTCCATTTGAATTGTCAGTTTTGAACTCCACACTCTGTAATTTCATGACAAGAATTCTAACCAGGAGACTACTTAGAAGTGCTGCAATTCCAGCAGCAACACAGGGTGTGTCTTCTCTGGGTGAAAACAAAACAGTCTCTGCAGATTTTATGAAGTAACATTGAACACTCTAAGAAATTAACAGGTATTATCCAGGTCTGATACGGGTGCTTATGCGGCCAATGCTTTTAAAAAGTAGTAATTTTGCACACCTTCACTGGAATGTAAAAAAAGCTGCTCAGCAATCAAAGAACTCGGAGATGACCTTTCCAGCTGCTGGGTGTGAGGTGTTGTTCCATAGTCAAGTAATAACACACACTGGTGGATAGGCAAAGTGTGTTGATGAAAACTAGAGTTTGGAAGATCCTTAAGAGTCTGTATTGTGAGTTATTTATTTTTATTTAATTTAACTTATGCTCTGGGTGAATGTTAGATGCCTTAGTTCTACGGTCATTTTACTTTTCAGCTGATATAAATGAGAATTGCAAGGAATAGGGGATTTTTCAGTTTAATTCCATTTTTTTTAACTCCAAGTTGCCTCCACGATCCTTTATTAATGCACACTTTAGAATCTTGACATAGCAGCACATCTTACCATGGAAAATTATATGTCACAGTGTACTAAGTCACAGTGTACAAGGATAACTACTTTTTTTCTTCGAGTAGATACACACTACTATTAAAACAAAAAACAGTGCTAAATCTTCACACTCTCCCTTTGTACAGCAATATCAAATGTTGTGTGCTTCAAAGCAAGACCTATGCGGCTAAGGGTGAATAATTGAATTTGGGCAT
This sequence comes from Lepidochelys kempii, assembly GCF_965140285.1. Lineage (NCBI taxonomy): Eukaryota > Metazoa > Chordata > Testudines > Cheloniidae > Lepidochelys > Lepidochelys kempii. The sequence goes on from NC_136387.1 coordinate 31,035,533, forward strand.
CAATGAGCAGGCAGAAGATGTTGGAGTACATTCAGAGAAGGAAAATACCTACAGCAGGTGTTCTCAAACTTCATTGCACCGTGATCCCCTTCTGACAACAAAAATTACAATACAACCCCAGGAAGGGGGACCAGAGTCTGAGCCTGCTGGAGCCCTGTTGCCCCAGGTGGGGAGGCCAAAGCTGAAGCCTGAGCCCCACCACCCTAGGCAGGGGCCAAAGCCCACGGGCTTCAGCCCCCTGCCCAGGACTGATGCCCTCGGGCTTTGGCCTTGGGTGGTGGGGTTTGGGCTTTGGTCCCAGGCCCCAGCAAGTTTAATGCCAGCCCTGGCTAAAACTGGTCGCGACCCAGATTTTGAGAACCGCTGTTCTACAGAAAGGATTGAAAAAGATGATCACACTTGGCTATAAATACAACAGTGTACATCAGGAGCATGATCTGGAGGTATATGAAAAATTTGCCATGAAGATAGATTATCAAAAGCTAATGATCTCCTGGATTGTAGATATGACATTTAAAATAATGCTAGTAATTATGAAAAGTGTTGAAGTAAAAGAAATAAATAGGATGCTTTCCATTGAAACAAAGGAGCGGCTGAAAACAGTAGCATCTGTAGCTGTCAGATGTTTTCATTACAATGCTGAAAAACAGATCTCTGCATATATTCTCAGTACTATTGTAATCTCCATGTATGTTGCTTAGAGCTAGCCACATTTATCAAGAGCAGAACAGCACCGGCTACATTCTGTGTGTGACAATAAGAGCAACTCTTTTAAATTTTCTAATAAATGTATGTATTGAGTTTTTGATTTATAATATAAAAAGCTTATAACAATTATTTAAATAATTGTACTTCAGGTCTGGAGCAAAACCATTATTCTCACTTTAGTACAATTTACTTTTGTCATTTAGACATATTTAGCACAATTTCAATATTATGTAATAAGTTTTCTTTCAGATATGCATACAGTGTATACATTTTCTGCTGTACTTCCATATCACAGGAAGTGTCATGCTATGAAGTCATTATCAGTCATTGTAGAACATGTGATGCACTTAAATAGTAGTTCCACATCAAAAAAACCCACATTAAGAGAACATTATTAAAGTTTCAGAGGCAAGCCCCAAAAGTTAGTAAATGCCAAAATTAAGGTTGCCTGTACAACCTTAATTTAGCCCCCTTGTGCATATCTATTATGATAGTATTTAGTAGAATTGCCAATGGTACCTTATTTCTTCATCTCTGTACAACGAGATTGGGAGTTGCTGAGTGCTGCAAAAAAGCAGCAAGAAATATCCTGGCGAATGTAGGCTTAGTATTATTTTATTATTTTTATTTTATTGTATTTATTATTGATGATATCAGGAGGAGTAATGGAGTGGGGTGCTAAGAAAACTGTCCCTTATTTTTGGCAACCCTAGTCTTTGCTTCCAGGATTGCATACTGTTTTTCCAACAGGACCTCTGCCTCCTTTAGTGTACAGGATAGAGCTGCTCTGGGATGAATCCGGGTCTGTAGTGAAGGAAGCTGTTGTCTCTATTACCCCTGACTCATTTGTTGCTGAAATTGGATGGTGTGTATCTGGCAGGGGATTGCAGGATGAAAAAGAACGGTCTCATGATTAAGGCAGTTGAATGCTGGCCTGGAGTACTGGATTCTATTCCTGCTTCTGCCACAGAGTTTGTATGTGATGCTAGGTTAGTTAGTGAAACCAGACTTTTAACAGGAGTCGCCAGTTGTATGTTCCACAGTTTCTGGGTGCCTGTGTTGAGACCCTGGGGTCTGGTTTTCAGAAGTGCTAAGCACAGTTGAAGCTGAAGTCCATGTGTGCTGTGCTTTGACCATATAAAGTGCTATATATTGCTAAATATGTGAAAAATCGGTACCAGGCATCTCAAATTGGGCACTTAATCTTAGTGGCTACCTATGAACTTATTCTCTCTCTGCGTCAGTTCCTCACCTATAAAAAGGGGATAATAATACCATCTCATCTCACAGGGGTGTTGTGAAAATATATTCATTCATGTTTGGAAGCGCTCACTATTGTATCTGATGAGAGCCATAGAACAGCCCATGAGGAAGTTGTTTGTTCCTTCTGCAGAGCAGGGTTTGAATACTGTGGCCACACAGGGAACAATGAGAATAAATCAATATTGAATAGCTGCTCATTTGGTGAGCACCATCTGGAGGCCGGGGGCCCTGTGGAAGAAATAGTATGTAGCCAAGCAATTACAGACTGTATCATACTGCATATGCATAAGGGGGGGGGTGATTAAGGTTCCACAGGCAACCTAAGTTCTGACATTTCCTAACTTGTAAGGGTTTGACTTTGCAAACTTTTCCACCATATATGAGTGTATGCTGACTGAATACAGGCCATTGCAAAATTCTACACTCCACTCTGCTGCCATGTTTCAAACTTAATTTCCAGCATTTCTGGTTTTGGATGTTATTGAAGTGGAGATACATAACCATACTGTAACAAATGGATGGATAGTGGGTCGTGGTAGTGGATAATGGTAGGTGAAATTTGTCAGATGAATAGTTGATTCACGCAAAAATGCAGTTTTGGTCGACCTGAGTCTGTTCATGGATTTGTCATGAATTTGTTGAATAGTTTTGGGAGTTAGAGGAGGACTCCGATATAATTTTTAGCCCAGTGATTGAGAGGGACTTGTGCCAGAATATCCCATAGCCTCCCACCTCCAGGATCAGTGCTCTACCTGACATTTTAAAAGTTAGAAGAGAGTCTGCCACCGCCCAGAAAAGTCCATTTTGAGTCTGTTTGTTAAAACCAAAATGGATGTCTTTTTGTTCACTGAAATTTTTTGCAATTTTCAGATTCACTTTGGGTTGAACTGATTCTCTCTCCCTGTTCCCCAAACTGCCAGAGGACTGAAAAATCAGTCGTTTGTCCAGCTCATGTAGGGGATAAACATCTACCACTACTAAATTGAGACCACGAATCCCATTGCATTCATCATGAGGATTGACACATACTCAAACTAGAAGAGAGCTTGTCTTCCAAAGTGCAAAATCCCATGGTAGTCAAAGCAAATACTTCTCGAATAGCTCACTTACTCAGAAATGGTTGTCCAGGCTGTTCAGCAACTACTTACAACAATTATATTTATAGATGTCAAGATCAATTTGTGAACAGACGGGTAAATTTGCATTAATTTTATACCCAATGAATAACTCATCCAGGCCTAATAAAATAAGTGGGAATATAAGTAATTAATTATATTCTAATAGTAACTCGATAATGGGGGAACTGTGTGCATGGATGTTGGAGGCCTAGCAGCATGTTCGATAATTTGAACTCTTAGAGGGATAGACTGAGTCCATAAATCATGTTTAGTTGCATATAGAAACTAGAGGTATTGATTTAATAAATATAATGAAATATTTGGGAGGATAACTTCCATTCTAGCAATATGCCTCAGGTGCTGAAAGAATGGGCAAATTCAGTAACTGGAAGGGCATGACCATCAGACGATAGTTAAGAATCTGTGATGCATCCTAAGGTTCTGAAATTTATTAGCATAGGGAAGAAGAGTACTTGGTGTATTAATCTTGGGGTAGTAAAAACAACTCAGTGCATCCTATTAATCCAATAAAAAAAAACTATTCCATTTTATTAGAGTTGTGTTTCAAACAGTTCATTACTTTTTAGGCTTCTAAAACAAGCCAAAATGGTAACAGTAGAAAAAAACAAAGACAGCTATTTATAGTTTGTGTTTTGTGATGGGGGCAAGGGCAGATGGCTATAGTAAAGTAGTGAGGAACAGGTATGTTAGCCCCAGGCTAAACAAATCCCTGGTACCATGGTAACCAAATGGCAGTTGCTCCAGGTTAATCAAGACAGCTGGGGCCAATTAAGATCCTTCTAGAAAGCAGTGGAGATAGGTTGATTGGGACACCTGAAGCCAATTGAGGGCTGGCTGAAACTAGTTAAAAGCCTCCCAGTTAGTCAGTGAGGCACGCGTGTCAGGAGCTGTAGGAGGAAGCTGTGCTGTTGGCTTTTTATAAATGAAGAGCATTATAAATATTGGAGTTGATAAGCCAACAATTGGAGTACACGTCCGGGAACTCTGCTTTTGTAGAGGTGGCGGGGATATTGAACAAGGGACATGTAGTTAAGAACATAAGAATGTCCGTTCTGGATCAGACCAATGGTCCAGCTAGTCCAGTATCCTCTCTTCAGACAGTGGCCAATGCCAGATGCTTCAGAGGGAATGAACAGAACAGGGCAATTTCTTGACTGATTTATCCCTTGCAATCCACTCCCAGCTTCTGGCAGTCAGAGGCTAGGGGCAGTCAGAGCATGGGGTTGCATCCATGACCATCTTAGCTAATACCCGTTGATGGACCTATCCCACATGAATTCATCTAATTCTTTTTTGAACCCTGTTATAGTTTTGGCCTTCACAACATCTCCTGGCCACAAAATGCACAGTTGATCTATGAAATTTGTTAAGAATTTCTTCTTTATGTTTATGTTAAACCTGCAGCCCATTAATGTCATTGGGTAACCTCTGGTTCCTGTGTTATGTGATGGGATAAATAACACTTCCTTATTCACTTTCTCTACACCATTCATGATTTTATAGACTTTTATCATATCTTCCATCAGTGGTCTTTTTCCAAGTTGAAAAGTCCCAATCATTTTAGTCTCTCCTTGTATGGAAGCTGTTCCATACCCCTAATCATTTTTGTTGCCCTCCTCTGTACCTTTTCCATTTCTAATATAACTTTATTGAGATGGGGTGACCAGAACTGCACGCAGCATTCAAGATGTGGGCATGCCATGGATTTATATACTGGCAGTCGGATATTTTCTCTTATTTTTATCCCTTCCCTAGTAGTTCCTAACATTCTGTTCCCTTTTTGACTGCTGCTGCACACTGAGCAGATGTTTTCAGAGAACTATCTATGATGACTCCAAGATCTCAAATGGTGACACCTAATTTGGATCCCATCATTTTGTATGTATAGTTAGTTTAGTATCATCTGCAAATTTTTCCACTTCACTGTTTACCCCATTTTCCAGGTAACTTTTGAATTTGTTGAACAGTACTGGTCCCAGTACAGATCCCGGTGGAGAGGGGAGCAGAGCTGCTATTTACCTCTCTTCACTGTGAAAACTGACCCTTTATTCCTACGCCTTTTTTCCTGTCTTTTAACCAGTTAGTGGTCCATGAGAGGATCTTCCCTCTTATCTCATTATTGCTTACTTTGCTTAAGAGTCTTTGGTAATGGATCTTGTCAAAGGCTTTCTGAAAGTCCAAGTAAACTATATCCACTGGATCACCCTTGTCCACATGTTTCAGAGTAGCAGCCGTGTTAGTTTGTATTCGCAAAAAGAAAAGGAGTACTCGTGGCACCTTAGAGACTAACAAATCCACATGTTTGTTGACCTTCTCAAAGAATTCTAATAGACTGGTGAGGCATGATTTCCCTTTACAAAAGCCATATTGATTCTTTTCCAGCATATCCTATTAATCTATGTGTCTGATAATTCTTTACTATAGTTTCAACCAATTTTCATGATACTCAAGTTAGGATTACTGGCCTGTAGTTGCCAGGATTGCCTCTGGCAGTTTTTAAAGAATACTTGTCACATTAGCTATCCTCCAGTCATCTGGTACAGAATCTAATGTATGTGATAGGTTACATACCACAGTCAGTAGTTCTGCAATTTCATATTTGAGTTCTTTTGGAATTCTTGGGTGAATAAGCATCTGGTCCTGGTGACTTATTACTGTTTAATATATCAATTTGTTCCAAAACCACCTCTATTGACCCCTCAATCTGGGGCAGTCCTTCAGATGTGTCACCTATAAAGAATGGATCAGGGTGGGAATCTTTCTCATCCTCTGCAGTGAGGATCAATGCAAATAATTCATTTAGATTCTCTGCACTGGCCTTATCTTCCTTGAATGCTCCTTTGGCACTTTGATCGTCTAATGACCCCACTGATGGTTTGGCAGGCTTCCTGATTCTGAGATACTTAAATTAATTTTTTTTTTGCTCTTAGTTTGAGTCTTTTACTAGTTACTCTTGAAATTATTTTTTGGCCCGACTAATTATACTTTTACACTTGACTTGCCAGATTTGATGCTCCTTTCTATTTTCTTCAATAGGATTTGACTTCCAGTTTTGAAAGGATGCCCCTTGCCTCTAACCACTTCTTTTACTTTGTTTAGCCGTCATGACACTTTTTTGGTCATTATACCCCAAATGAAAAAAAATAGTCAACTTTTAATTTGAGCCTCTATCATGGTGTTCCTAAAAAGTTGCTGTGCAGCTTGCAGACATTTCTCTTTTGTGACTGTTTCTTTTAATTTTCATTTAGCTAGCTTCCTCATTTTTGTGTACTCAGCTATTCAGCAATATTCACATCTTGGACCAGATCCTGTGCTCCACTCAGGACTAAATGAAGAATTGCCTCTTCTCTTGGCTGTGTTCCAGGACAAGCTGTTCCAAGAAGCAGTCATTAATAGTGTCTAGAAACTTTATCTTTGCATCCCGTTCTGAGGTGACATGTACCAAGTTTGTATGGGGATAGTTGAAATCCCCCATTATTTGAGTTTTCTATTTTTCTAGCTTCTCTAATCTCCCAGAGCATTTCATAGTCACCATCATCATCCTGGTCAGGCAGTGTAATTCCTATTGTTATATCCTTATTATTCAAGCATGAAATTTATATCCATAACAATTCTATGGTACAGTTTGATTCATTTCAAATTTTTACTCTGTTTGACTCTGATTTCTTTCACATATCTTTCCCCTGCCAGCATGACCTACTTTGTCATTCCAATATATTTAGTACCCTGAAATTACTATGTCCCATTGATTGTTATTATTCAACCAAGTTTCTGTGATGCTTATTATATTAATATCCTCATTTAATACCAGGCACTCAAGTTCACCCATCTTAGTGTTTAGACTTCTGGCATTAGTATACACTTTAAAATTTTTTTAGCTGTCTGCCTTGTGCGATGTAATTGAATAGGACTCTTTTTCACTGGACTGTTTCTCTTCAGTTCCTACCTGTATTTTATTAACTTCTATCCTGTCCTATTTACTAGGATATAGAGAATCCCCTTTAATAGATTCTCCACTAAGGGAAGTCTAAGCCATATGCTCCTCTGTACCTGTTGGCTTTCCTCTAGCCCTTAGCTTAAAAACTCCTCTGACATTTTTAATTTTACATGCCAGCAGTCTTGTTCCATTTTGATTTAGATGGAGCCCATCCTTCCCGGATAGGCTCCTCCTTTCCCAAGAAATTCCCCACTTCTTAATAAATCTAAACCCCTTCTGTCTACAGCATTGTCTAATGCACTCAGTGAGACCCTGCATTTCTGCCGATCTAACTGACCCTGCTTGTGGAACTGGAAGTATTTCAGAGAATGCTACCATCGAGGTACTGGACTTCAATTTCTTACTAGCAGCCTAAATTTGGCCTCTAGGACCTTTCTCCTAACTTTCTATAGTTCATTGGTACCTATATGTATCATGAACACCGGCTCTTCCACAGCACTGTATATAAGCTTGTCTAGATGTCTCGAGATCCGCAACCTTCGCACCCAGTAGGCAATTCACCATGTCGTTCTTCTGGTCATCACAAACCCAATTATCTATATTTCTAATGATCGAATCTCACAGGGATTCCCTCCCCTGGAGAGAGAGCCTCAGCGTGAGATGATACCATTACGTCATCTAGAAGGAGGGTCCTAATTATGGCATTGTTTCCCTCCACTCCACTTGGTTGTTCTCCTTCCCCAAGACTTTCATCCTCCTCGATAGCACAGAGACTGTCAGACTGGGGGTGGACCACTCTACTGTGTGTGGGAAAGTCTCATCTATGTACCCCTCCATCTCCCTTATCTTCTCTAGTTCAGCCATTCTGGTCTCCAGAGCGCATATTCTCTCTGAGGGCCATGAACTCCTTGCTGTGAATGCACACACATGCCACCTGCCCACAAGGCAGGTAATCCTCATGTTGCATTCAGTGCAATAAACTGGATAGCCCCCACTCTGCTGCTGGACTTCTGCCTGCATTCTTTTTATTCCTGCAGCTTTTTTTCTTGGGTGTTCTTTGTTTTGGTTTTTTTTTGGGGGGTGGGGGGGGTTGTTTATTGGCCTATCTGGCTCTCAGATTCCCCCTCTAAAGTCCTGTGCAAAACAGCACTGTTAGCTGCTCCTGTTCATGAGCTCCTCTGGTAGCTTAGGAGTTAGCTGTTTAAACCCTTGTTTTCTCTGAATAGCCTCATTAAGAAGCTCTCAGCCTTGCCTAAAAGGCTGCTAGGCTCAGCATATTTCGTTCCCTGCCCCCCCAGACAAACAGACCCCACTATATACTTTAGTAAAGCAGCAAGCACACAACCAACCAACCAACTCACCCCAAGGTCACATAGTCATTCCTCCTTCACCTGGAGAAATTATCTTGCAAAACTCCCGTTATCTGCTCCTGTGCACAGTCATTCAATAGTTTGGTGACTGGCTTAAAAATGGTTAAGGTTTGTTTTTCCTGTAGTAAATATTGCCACAGAGTCACAGGGTCTAGTTTATTCCCCAGCCTGTAACCGATCTCCTGGGAGTGACCCTTTTAGTATGCTGCGTCCCAAGGACCCACACAGTTCCAAAGGGGCAGGCCCGTGGCCTCTACAACTCTGAGACTGGGCCTTCAGCACCAGCAATCCTTGTCTGTCTGAGTGACTCCTTGCAGTGAATTCTGCCAAGCCAGAGTCCTGTAGGAGGCTTATATTGTGCCCTGTCAGGGTGCAATATTCTGAGTGAATATTTACAGAAACACAAGCAGGCTTTTCAAAACAATATAGCCATTTATTAGTCACCTGGAGTACTGAGGTTAGGTTCGCATAGAGAGGCAGAAGTTAAGACATGGGACACCCAGGTGAAATCAGTGCCATGATGAGCCAGCCCAGCTTTGATGATGGACTCCACCTTTGGCTCCCTCTCTTGTCCCTTTATTCATCCAGTCAGAGTTCCTGAGTCCCTCCAAAAGGGCTTCCTTTCTTTTCAATCACCTTTACACCTGGTTCTCCAGCTCAAGTCACAAGTCCCATCTACTGGGGTTTCCTGCTGTTAGGTATGGATTGTTCAGTCAGTGGGGCATCTTTGTCATGCTGTTGATTCAGACTGTTTTTTTAACAACTCTTCATTTCACAAGACTGTAAGGTGACTCAAAGGCAAACACCTCCTGTCTCCTGTACTGTTCCAGTAACAGTGTTAATCCTTTTGCACCCACTGGGTGGCAATGCAATGTACGGCGGGAAACTGAGGCATGCTAGGTTCCATAAAATATATTAAAGAAAATTCCCATTGTGTCAAAAAATGAACTGAGGAATAACACTGTAGCAGCAAAATAATTATAGTACAGCAGGATATTATGAGTTTGTAAAGTATAAAATGCCACAACATATATATTCAGTTAGTATTCAGGGACTAATAACTCAGAAAAATCAGTGAAATTAACATCAGAATCATATTGCCCTAAACTTTGTGATGAAAAGATGTTGAATTGTTTGGAAAGGAAAATGTTTTAAAGTTTTGGAAAACGTTTGTTTGAGAACTTGCTCAATTGTATTACATGCTGACTTATTTTATTACAGGGTTATAAATCCTATACAAATAGGTTTTGTGATAACAATTCAGACAAACTTATTAGCTGTTGCTTTGATTTGACATGTATTTCAGAAACAAAAACTTGTAAATGTCACTTGAGACTACTGCCAACCATCTTCAGTTTGTAAAATTCCAATGATTATCATAACAGATGTGAAGCTATGGAACACCGTATACAGTATGACCGAAGAACTGCAGACTGACAACTCTGTTAAATGAAAAATAGGTCTGGCTTATATACTTGGGAACTTCTTTACAAAAATCTGAAAAATCTGCTTATGTGGTCTGCTGGCAGGTGAAGCCAGTTGTACTGTGTTGAGTGAAACACTTAAGATTTCATCCCTGATTTATGAGAGAGTTATGTTAAAACTCAAAGCTTTGCTAGAGACATGACAAAAAGTCTCTTGGTTAACTAGCAGAGTAGGCTTAGTGAGGGATACGTGCAATAGCTTCCATATTATAGTTTTTATAAAACTGTGTTTGTCAGCATAATGCCTAAGTGTCTTATGAAGAAGGATTACCACCACAGTGTGTGGTGGTCAGGTTGTGAGATGCAAATCTGGAAACAAAGGTATTTTCCTTCACTGTACAATTATTCCTTAATCCTAAAACTTTCTTTTAAAAGCTTGAGCTGCAGGCAAACTTGGTGGCTATTAGCATTTGTAGCTTCTTGTGCCACAGTTCAGTTTTCTCCTGTATGGTCTCTGTTGCTTGGACATTTATGATTGTCTGATAACCAATCACGTTGACTGGAACTAATGTGAGAATAGGGATAGGTGATGGCAAGAGAAGGATCATACTCTGCTTGCCTTACTGAAATGAGCATTCCTATTGAAATGAGTGGGATTGCTGACTAGGGCAAGCAAGACTGGTCCATTACTTCACTCAAGGATGTCATTCAACTATTGAAAGTATCAGTAGTTTACTAACCTAATTCTTTCTTCTGCTTTAAAAATATTGAGTTCATGTCAATATTGGCTTCATATTATTTTCCAGGAGTCCACTTATCATCACATTCAAGAACTAATGGTACAACTACTACGCACCGTCAACAGGACTGTTATTTCAATGGGGCGAGATGACACCTTGATAGTGAGTAGTATTTTTAAATGATTTGTTTTAAAATGTCTTCAGCATGCCTTAAAGATGGATTTTTATGCCAACCCATTTTATTCCATTTTTTCTACTAATGCTGTATCTGCAATATTCTTTCTTGGTGGTCTTTTGGCAAACTGGTTTTCAGGTTTCAAATACAGTGGCTAAATCATGTTCACCCTCTTAACACAAATGGGCCTGTTAAAGATGGGGTGAGCACAACCCTGAATATTGCTAGCAGGATTTGGGCCTTAGCCACTCTCCTGTTTATATGTTAATCCCTTCTGTGTTGAAGTGAGTTATTGAATACTTGTGTTTTAAGGGGAGAGTCTACCTCACAGAAAGCAGTGTTTCTGTTGATTTACAATGAAAGTATCTGCTTAAAGTTGGTTGTCTGAATAGCTTATAAAATGATTTTACCTGCAGGCCCTTCAACGTTTCTTCTGATGAGTTTCAGAGATCTCTTGCTTTGCAGAGCATTAGGACATTATCCTTCTTATCAGAAAGGAGACTGAGAGGTGACTTGGCTACAAAGTATAAATACCTTCACAGGAAGGAAACACTGGGTACTAAAGGGCTCTTTAGTCTAGTGGAGAAGGGCGAAGAAAAACCAGTGGTTGGAAACTGAACCCAGGCAAATTCAAATTAGTAACTAGGCACAATTCTTTAACAGTGAGGGTGATTAATCATAGAAACAAACTAGGAAGGGAAGTGATGGATTCTTTGACGCTTGATGTCTTCAAATCAAGACTGGGTGCTTTCTGGAAAATACACTTCAGTCAAACACAAGTTATTAGGCTTAATACAGGGTTAACTGAGTGCAATGTAATGGTCTGTGATATACAGAAAGTCAGACTTGATGATCTAAAAGTTTCTTTTGGTCTTAAACTCTGTGAATCTATGGAACTAGCTGCTTTTTCTGGCTCCGTGTCTGGAAGGAAGATGAAAAATCCATCTTTTGTCAATGGCTCTTTACAGTGGGGGAACATCAATCTCTTTTCCCAGTCTTGTGAACGCTGCATGCAAGAGGCCATAGTCACTGGGATGCTAACCCCAAAGCAGGAGATGGACAGCTCCACGGCCTGGGAATGCTGTGGGGGCAGAGCCAATGGTTTTAGGGTTACTTCTGCTGATCTATGATTTAATTTAGGGGCAGATTCGGCAGTGTTTTCTGCGTTTACTCTTGTGAATAGTCCCATTGAGTTGAAGTACTACTTGAAGGGACTAAAAGTTGCAGAATCTGGCCCTGCATTTGTATGTTTTTTGTTAGGCTGGGAAAGTGGCTGGATGGGTCACAAACTTTGTTGAGACTGATGGGTGTGAATGCACCCTTCATTAATTTAGCTGCAAAGATGAATTAATCACAAGCCTCCACCTGAGACAAAAGGGGTATTAGACTAGGTTTAGACTAGGGTTGCCAGTGTAAGTGGGGGGATGGTCGTGCTATTGTGGGGAACTTTCCTGGCTTATACGCTACCCTGGTGAAATGGGCTACCGAAAGGATCTGAGTCCTCGCTCCCACTTCCTTTACCCAGAGGCCTGCCTGACCTCAAGGGCTCCTCTTTCATATCCTGTGTGGCAGAGTTCTCGTAACCACGACAAGGCTGGGGGTCGAGCCCCCAGAAATCCTGCGTCCAGCTCTGTGGCTCCCATTGGCCGGGAACTGTTGCCAGTGTGCGGAGCCCCCTGGTCCCTCCACCTAGGAGTCAGAGGGACAAGTCACCACTTCCTGGGAGCTGCCTGAGGTAAGTGCTGCCTGGAGCCTGCACCTCTCACCCCCTTCTGCACCCCAACCCTCTGCCCCAGCCCAGAACCCCTCCCGCACCCTGAACCCCTCATTTCTGGCCCCATCCCGGAGCCCGCACTCCCAGCCCAGAGCTTGTACCTTCTCTCACACCCCAACCCCCTGCCTCAACCTGGAGCCCCCCTCCCACATGCTGAACCCTTTGGCTCCAGCCCAGAGCCTCCTCCTGCACCCCAAATCCCTTATCCCCAGCTGGAGCCCTTCGCCCTCCCAAACCCCTGCCCTAGCTAGGGTTGCCAAACCCTCCAGGATTGGCCTGGAGTCTCCAGGAATTAAAGATTGTCATGTGATGAAATCTCCAGGAATACAAAATTGGCAACCCTAGCCCCAGCCTGGTGAAAATGAGTGAATGAGATGGGGGAGAGCAAGCGACTGAGGGGGGTGGGGATGGAGTGAACAGGGAGTGGGGCCTCAGGGCAGGGGTGGGGAAGAGGGTGGGGCAAGGGTGTTCAATTTTTTTTTTTGTGATTAGAAAGTTGGCAACCCTGTTTTGGAGGAGGTGCTTTTGCTGAGTATTGTATGGGTAAGAGTGTGTGTGAGGGAAGGCAGAACACACAGAACCAGAGAGCAAGACAGCTTGAAGGAACAACTGAACGCATGGTGTATGGCTCTGGAAGAAGCCTGGGGAGAGGTTTTTGGGTGGGATGCAGGCTGAAATAGTGCTCTTGGTGTTGTAAGCAAATGAAGCTACTTTGAGACACAGGACATTGTGTGTTCTTTGTTGATAAACAAAACTGCATCAAAGAAATACCTGATTACCACCTATTTTTCCTCCTAACTAGAACAACCTGCTAACCCTGAAGTTTTGGGTAGCTGCTAGGGTCAAAAGGGGTAACACTATCATGTATCTTAGATTAATCGCCAGCATTGTAAATTCTTACGCTCTTCTGTAAAGTATCTGCATACCACTTACGTAAAGGTGTCCCAAACATAAAAACATATGACGCTTGTCCTCCCAAGGCAGCAGTGAGTCCTTTTTGTTTCCAGGTGAAATTCAAGGTGTTGCTTTTGATTTGTAAAGCTGAATGGTTTGGATCCAAGCTGTAAGAGAGAGTTATTAGCACTACAGGCAGTGTAGGTACAGTGGGAGTCCCTTAGTCCCAGAAATCATTTCTCCATTGATCCATCAGAGTCCAAATCTTTTACTTTTCAGCACACTATGTAAGTCAAATCTGTACAGTCAGTTCTTTGTGTGTATGAGAGTGAGATACAGTAAGGAAGAAGTCAGAAGTGGTTTTAGATGGAGATCTAATGAATCTGAAAGTCAATTTCGGTTGCACATTGTTGGAAGGTTACTTGTACATGCATGCAGAGGCCCTGGTTTTGAGCACAGTATATATGTGTGTGTGTGTATATATATATTTATGTATATAATCTGTAGATGAATATTGCTGAATTGGTTTTGAGTATGGTGAATAATCAAAAACTAAATCTAAATCACAAAGACAAGCTAAATTGCAGCAGACCTATTAGGATGAGTACTACATCATGAATACAGGGTTTGTTGCAGTCAGTTGAAAAGGCATGTGGATAAGCAAATGCTTTTATTGTGATTTATGAGTAAGCCTAGCATCCCATTGTATTCAGCAGGTACATGCCTTTCAGATGCACATGAATATTTTGCTTTAATATAGCCTCTATCGAAACAACATCCCACATATGAAATGTGGAGCCTCTTAACAGAACTGACCTCTGTGACCACTAAAGAAGAATCTCTGTTTTCATTTAAAACAAAATAAAAACACCTTCCTCCCACCAAATCCCCAAAGTAAAAACAAACCACCTAGACTTTGTCCTTGAAAAGATAGCATAGAAAATGTGAAGTGGTGCAAACTGCTCACTAGAGTCGACAGGGATGGAACCACGCTGCTTCCGCAATCCATCTAACTGCTATTAACCTAAATTAACTTGAAAGATTAGAACTGGCAAAAGAAACCAGGGCTTACAATGTAGAGATCACAGCTACTGTTTCTCTGGGCCGATGCATCAGAATTGTTTCAACGATTCTTGATGGAGCTAAACAATTTCTGAAACTTCTGGCTACTATAACTTTTAGAAGTGATCTGCATAAGTATACAGTGTGACTTTCTACAGAATGCGTAGATAATCTGAGATCTACTGTAAACACTATGGTGCTTGGGACTCTAGAAATGTAGGATGCTGTGGGATGGCTGAAGCCATTTTTAGTTAGTGTTTTCTGTAAAAAAAAAAAATAAATTAGCTTTGATGTTGCGTTGCAGCTGTCATTTGGATAGTTGTAAGTTTCTGATTTAATTAAAGTTTCCTTCATTTTGGGGAAAGCAGAAAAAAAGTAACCTCAAATAACTTATGAAATTCTTTAACAAGGGATAAAATCCACCATCTCATCTAAATTACTGATGTTCTATGTAACGTGCTACAACTATGGTACTTGAAATGATGCCTGATACGAACTGCTATGACAGTTACTATAACAATGTCAATTTAGCCTAAATCTAGTAAACCTAAACTAAAAAATTAATTAGAAGTACATTTGACTCAGTTTCCCTCTGCTGCTTTTTGGATTTAATATAGTTAACTTTTTTTAAAGAGTTTGTTTACAGTGTGAAGGAATGGTACAAATAAGAGAAATTGACTATACAGGGGAAACATGCAGTGATTCTAGCGAGGAACGCCATTGCACAGAGGGAGCAAATGGGAAAAGCCATTTTCTTTTTCACTAATCTCTTTCAATTACACTAATTAAGCACTACTTGTAAACACAGCAAGTTAAAACATTTCAGACAGAAGCCTGAGTAAGCCAAAGGTATCCCTTTAGATTTTGATCTCAACTGAAACTTTGGAGGGAAAAAAAGACAAGTAGACAAGTTTACACATTTTATTTAAAAATTTAACGAATGCAATAAAAAAATATCTGATGAAAGTAAATGCTTCCCTGCAGTGTTTGAAACAGCTACATTGCAGCACAAAGAAACCAACTGTGAAACAAACTATAGATGAACTGAAAGTGACTTTATTCTCTTATGTGCATTTTTCTCAGCTTGGTCACTGAAAATCAAAGTGGGGGGGGGGAAAGGGTGATGAGAAAATTGGATCTGAATTTTGTTTTGGTATAACAAAGCTGTCACTAGTATCATTACTAAGAACATTAGTTTACTTGCATGATATAATTTTAGGTGAACAGCGTCGCTTTAATTTTGTTGTCATGGAGGGCCGCTCCAATGCCCTAATACCAAGTGTAGTGTGGATACTTCCACCTGGGGAGGCCCTGTGTAACAAGTGTTGTGCCTAAGTGTGTGCTGAGTTATTGTGACACTAATATTGCTAGTATTATGGAACTAGGAAGACACCATTTTAATTGACTAATTTTACCCAGATAATCCTAGTGTCGTGATGAACCAAATGAAAGTCAGTCATCACAGCAATAATTGATGAGAATATAAAAAGTTTAAATGCCTCCCTTGTCCTTGTGTTCAGAGAATGTAAATTCTTAAAAAAAAAAAAAAAAAGTCAGAACAAGTAAAAAGCTTGTCAGAAACTACTTGACAAGAAATTGTCACACGAAATTCAATGGGAGATTTTAAAAGGGAACATATTTTTTTAAAAGAAAATATTCAATGCTGTTAATTAAAAGAAGAGATTTA
Organism: Lepidochelys kempii; assembly: GCF_965140285.1. Lineage (NCBI taxonomy): Eukaryota > Metazoa > Chordata > Testudines > Cheloniidae > Lepidochelys > Lepidochelys kempii. The sequence goes on from NC_136387.1 coordinate 31,051,706, forward strand.
GTTATATCACATGTTGGGGGATGCTGTCAGTTATGTCCAAATGTCTTTGTTCTGTGAAAGAGAGACAATTACTAAAGTCTAACACTAAAGAAGATGAGTAAATCTTTAACACCCAGAGTTTAAAAAGTATTTAGGCATCACTGCATGAAGCATTGCAATACTTCACTGTATTGGGGTCTAAATTCCATCCACTGTCAATGGGATTAAGAGCCTAAATCTTTTTTGAATATGAGGTTTTTGACTCCTAAATCAGTGTGAGTGCAACAATTCCTAAATACCTTTTAAAAATCAGGGCCTACATCCTTCTTTTTAAGGCAAAATTGTCAATGAGAGTGAGGGCCTCAGTCAGGAGTGTAGGATTTTGCCTAGAAATGTTTTGATGTAATTTAAATGAAAAAAAGTTTTAGATTTAAACATTGTCTACCTCTATGTGAACCGAAATGTGGCAGCATCAGGCTGGTGTCCCTCCAACAATAAAACATGGACCTAGAAATGGATCCAGGCTACTTTCACTATCCATGTTCAGATAAATTGAAAAAGTAAACCCCACAAATGTGGAAAATACAGATTTTTTAAAATGCCCTTTGGGTCAGTTCTATCCTAGGTTCAACTTGATTGGATGTAAATGGAGTTACAGCTAGGACTAATGTGTCCCTTTTGCTTTTAATGTAATGAGGGTGATAACTCGCTTCTAAGTGATTTTTTTCCTTGCAAAAATGAAATCTGCTTTCAAAGCATCTTCAGAGATCAAATAGCCTGCAGTATAAATGCATGGAGTATGAGTAAAAAGGGTCACTATTTAGATCAGGCATAGACTTCTTAAAATGATGTCTGGTTGCTTTTGTAGTCTGGCAGCTAGAATAAGGTGAGTCAGACATCACTTGCTGCAGATTTTGTCTTTTTTATTCCCGGTTGGTTGCTAGTCAATCTGTGTGACACTTCCATCCCTGCTGCCACCTGTAGTATTAGATATACATAGAACCACATACCATGAACAGTATCTGTGGGGGGACATGCAGGTGAGAAGCTCCTTCTATCAGGTTGTCTGCTGCCCTCCAACAGGTTCAGCCCATGAACAGAGAATGCTTGCTCCTTGGCGCACATCGTTCGTTGTACTGTTCCTGAGAACACACAATGGAATAATTTTAGAAAGCATCTTTTAATTTCATGTCTGAGCCTTAAATAAGGTTAGCTGGAAAATTGGAGAGAGACAAAAGAGAAATTGGAATATACTTAAAACCTTAAGATGAAAACCTATCCAGAGATCTGACACCTTCCATTCAATAAGTCTTTTCATGAAAAAGTTCACAGATGATGTTAATAATACACCTTGTGCACTCCATGAAATCTAATACTCAGTGAAAAGCTGGCATTAACTCAGTTTGACTCATCAAACTGACATCATTATGGTACCAGCAAACAAAAGCAGTAGGCTGGTAGCCATGGACACAATGGATAGACAAAAATAAACCCATGAAATCTGTAAATGTTATTATGCTAGGAGCAAACTTGAAAACAAACTACTACTAAATGTGAAAAAACAATGCTCTGGATTTCTCATTGTTATTGTAACATACCAATGTTTTTTTAAAAAGTTTTTATTGGAAGTGGGAGATAGAAACTGATCTATCTCACTCTTTATTTAAACTATAGAGTAGCTTAGTTTTCTATGTGTTTTTGACATTAGACCAGTGGTTCTCAAACTTTCAGGAGTCTGATTTGTCTTGCATACCCCAAGGTTCACCTTACTTTAAAGTATAGAATATCAAGGGACTGCAGGAGCTCATGTAGTCCAACCCCCTGCTCAAAGTAGGAGCAATCCCCAGTTTTTGCCCCAGATCCCTAAATGGCCCCCTCAAGGATTGAACTCACAACCCTGGATTTAGCAGGTCAATGCTCAGACCACTGAGCTATCCATCCCCCCAGCGGTGTAATGCTTATAAAAGCTTTTTTCCTTTTAAGCTGGCAAGTCTGGCACTCAAAGCTTTCTTTGAAAAAAAAATTCTACTGCCCGCATGCATAGGGTGTTTTGTCTTCCAATGTGCCAGCTTCATACTGTTACTTGATAGAGTTCCTCCACAAAGGAAACACAAAGCTTGAGATGGATTGCTATTTGTAGATGTGAATCCAAAAGCAATACGTTCCTTGCAGAACTCGCTATGGTTTTATTTTCGGTCATTTTCAGTTTTTTACAATGTTGAATGTTGCTACTGCTGCCGCTTCCAGCTCCTCGTTTTAAATATCTATCCATTTGTACATCGCAACCACATACACACCATGACAACCTAGAATGCATGCCTAATACAGTGCATATACACATGGCCATATAAGATAGTATACAGTGCAGCATAAACAAGTAATTGTATGAAATTTTAATTTGTACTGACTTCACTAGTGCTTTTTACGAAGCCTGATGTAAAAATAGGCAAATATCTAGATGAGTTGATATACCCCAGAGGTATGCGTACCCCTACTGAGAACCACTGCATTAGGCTACCTGCACTATTTGTATCTATTGTTGCAGCAAATAGATTTTCAGGTGTAGTTTTTATTTTAATCTGTTGAGACTTTCCTGCCTTTATCACTTACTTGCTGTGGCTGTTAGTCTCTCTGTGCTAATGTTTGCACATGGATGATAATACAGTGCGTTCTGCCTTTCTAAAGTGCTTGGAGAGTTTTATAAATGAAAATTACGTTTAGAAAAATATCTAACAGTACATGATCCCATATTCCATGATCCCATATTATGTTTTACACACTCATTCATTTAGTGCACAGGATGGACCTGATCTGGGAGTGAATCGGGATTGTGTAGTGAAGCAGTCTGTTGTCTTTGGGACTCCTGCCTCATTGGTTACAGAAGTTAGCAGGTCTGTAGTGACACAAAGCAGGGGATTGCAGGAAGGGCTGGTCTCATGGTTAGGCAATTGAACTCCACCCTAGAAACTTGGATTCTATCCTGCTTCTGCCACTAAGTTCCTATCTGATGCTCAGCTAGTCTCTTACACTAAATTTTTCACAGGCAGTCACTTTGCATCTAATTAAGGGCTACATCATAATGCGTTTGCATGAGCATTGCTCGTTCTGACTTTTCGTATCTTGAGTGCTTGACTTTGTAATATTTTAATCCTTAACTTTGTATTTCTTTTTTATTGTTTGGTTTGATGAGAACAACCTTCACTATGCTAAAGCTGGTTTTTTGTTTGGGAATTTCTGTGAGCTAAAAAATATTTGTTTTGCTAAATCACTCGCTTGTCCTACAAAGTGGATGAGGTAATATCTCTTTTGGACCAACTTCTGCTGGTGAGAGAGAAAAGCTTTTGAGCTACACAGACCTCTTTTGCTTGACCTGAAGAGCTCAGTTTCAGCATGAAAGCTTTTCCCTCTCACCAACAGAAGTTGTTCCATCCAATAAAAGATATTACTTCATCCACCATGTCTCTCTAATATCCTGGGACCAACACGGCTACATCATCACTTGTCCTACAGCATGCAGTGCTTTTGGCATACAAGAGAAAAAAGATGACAGCCTGAAATTACATTTTTGGATTGCTGATTTTGTCATGTACATGTAACATTTTAACAATTGTACCATTCCCTGTAGATAAGGCCCCTTTTTTTCAGTTTTTACTGATTTTTATTCCTGAGTTTTGGAAAAGCTTTGGGTTTTTCACTGACTTTCACCTCAGTTTTGGACCACTCAGGTACATGATAATACCGATTATGTTCAGAAAATCCAACACATTACATTAGGTAGAAGTTTATTAATAATAACTTAGTGCAAGTGGAAAATGTGAGGTTGTTTGAAGTAAGGGAATGAAGTGGAAGATTCCCCACACATGTGCATGGTAATCTACAGTTCATGAAACAAACCACAGCGTTAAACTGCTTTTACTTTCAATACTCTGACCTTTCTCTTTCTGGGTCCTCCCATCTCAGCATTCACTGCAATATTTACCCAGAAAATTGTGAAGTTAGATTTTTTTTTACTTATTTTTCACACATTTTATAATTTTTGTAATAAACATTGATAAATTCCTGGGAAATTTTAAACAAAAACCAGAAGTGAAAGGCCTTGCCTATAGAGCAGCTCAATTTCAACTCAAGTAGTCATGGTGTTCTCTGGCTCTTATATTTTAGTGTTATTGATAAATGTGTACATCAGACAAGAATTGAAAATGTATTGAAACAAGACCTTTTAACCTCCCTAATCTTAACATGAAACAATAAAGTAGTTAGCGAAGTTCATAGAGCAGTTCACTATGCACATCTGATTTACTTGGGAAATACTTAAACTACAATCAGGGATGTTAATGCAGAATCCGAAGAGTATACAGGACAAGATGAACTTCAGTCACCTGTTAGCCACTTTTGCTTGGCAAGAGTTTTTAAATGCTTCAAATTCTGAAATCGGAAAGGTTTTAACCAACTCCAATTTTGAAGCAGTACCAAGTTGATTGCTGCTTATATAATCTCTGCTCTTCTAATATTTCCTTGATTAGAAGTACTCCATTTCCTTGATGTCATCACTGTTCTTCCTACTTCTGAACAATTATGATCACATGATAAAAATTACTACCATCAGACAGAAACATTTACTAAACTATTTCATTTTTAGAGAAAATTTTGGGCATGAATTACAATACATAACATTACAGAGCTCAAACACTTCACAGGATGTGTGGATATGGTTTAGTTACTCCCTGACTGACTGTATTCTCTTCATGGCCTGGGGCTGGGGCTATTCACTCCTGCATTTGAATCCTGACTCTGACCCACTTTGTTGCCCTGGACATTTCTCCTAACCAGCCTGTTTTATTTTTCCCATATTGAAAATGGGAATAATACTTATGTCACTAGGGCCTGTTTGCAAAACATGTTAAAACATTATAAAAATCAGCAATTTTATTTCCAGCATTTGACCTAAAATTGTCGGAATTTGACAGATTATATTCCTCAAATGAATACCGAGAAATAAAAACACAGCACAATTACTACCATTTTTATTTAGTTACTATAAGAAATGGAAATAACTGCTATAAGAAATCAGCGGTGGTCTTCCAGATATGGCCATATTTTTGTTTGTGATGCTGGCCCACTGGAAAAAGTCAGTCATAGTGATTAGGGTTCATTTGACGCTGAACGAAACACTAAGCAACACACTTCTCTTACTGACCACACACAAGACAATGCCTTGTATTACACATGTTAATAGTTCACAAAAAGAAAGCCAGAGACATTTTCCAAATAGAGAACAAAAACGAAAAATATATTTGACTTACAATCAAAAAACAGTTTGCAAACCCTTGCCTTGATCCTATAACTCTAGTGCACAGAATTCTCTTTGACTCTAATGCAGAATTAGGCGGTGTTTTTAACTGACTCTGTGGATCCAGGACTAAAGAGTTAAAACAATAACTATGATTTATATAATATAAGTGGAAAGCAACTAAAAATTATACCTTAGTCAATTTACTGGCTCTCAGTGCATCTGAGAGTCACATCTGTTTACTGACAGACAAATTCTTGCTTCTGCAAAGTTAATAGTCATATGAAAGCCTAAGCTAGAATTTTATTCTATGTCATCCACAAAACTGTCACCTAAATTCTGGTATAGATGCAAAGGACAGAAAACACACCTTGGTTTTCATATTCCTGGTTAGATTTGGAGACCAAGCAGTTAAAAATCTTCTGACCTATTCTGTAAACTGAAAGAATTTCACGTGAACACAATTAATAAGGAACAAAAATAATTTGGTAAGGGAGGATTAATAGGGAACCCTACTGTCTCAGTTTTTCTGAGTCACTTTTTCTTCGAATAATTGCACCTTAAATGTAGCAGTTAAACTCTATGCTGAAGTCTGTGCTGATTCTAAGGTCATTCTGTATATTTATTTGCCATGAAAAAGAGAGACTTTTTCAAAGTTGCAGAGTACTTAAAAAATATAGGAAAATGCTTTGCCCTCTGCTTCTGTTTATTTGAATATAAGTGATATTTGGATTTTAATATTACCCTTTCTACTTCATAATGTACTGTATATAGTTAAAATATATCATTCATGATATGATAAACATAATGCAAACAATAAAACATTCAAAGCCAAGCATAACCCTGTAAAATACATGGTGGCTAGAATTCTGCAGGGGTATGGAATTCCTACATCCCACAAACATTTTTGGCAGGGATGAAAGGGTTAATGTTCTGATGGTGTGGCCCTTTTGCGGGGAGGAGCATGACAGCTTTAGGCTGATGTTTTTCTTCTTGTTCCTTGCCAGACTGTTATTCAAAGAATAGGGGAAGACATTGCCTTGAGCGTAAGACTAGCTAATCGCATTCTGTGAGGTCCACTCAAGCGATTGCGAGAAAAGGTCGGTTTAGATGGAGGCAAACACTCTACTCAAGGGAAGATGATGATGAGGGAAATTTGGTTTGGCACTCCGCAGCTGCTGCAGAGAATTATTATTTAAATATACAAGACAGCTTCATTGTGAAGTTATGGTGGTGGTGATCCTTGTCAACTGCTTGATAATGCCACCTGTAAACACTGAAACATGCATGAAAAGTGGTTCGAAACTTTTCATGATAGGGAAACACTATGTGTGATTTACTCTCTATGCTCTAAGTCTCCACATAAAATGCAGACTGCTTTCTGCTTGGAGGTATATAATGGTGCATTGAAAGTTCACGAGGGAAATATTGAAAGACCACACATTGCTGTCTGCATTGACCTTGTTTAAGAGAACCCAAAAAGGGTAGCTTTGAATACCCCCATGTAAATTTTAAATATTTCATGTAGTAGTTCTACAGAACTACTTTTTTTTCTTCACATTAAGTAAGAAAGGCCAGGTTAAAGTGGGTATGTTTTGTAGCAGGGTCCACAAACTTCCGCTCTGCCCCAAACAGAACATTGGCAGTAATATTAATTAAAATGCCATCTTTGTCATGCTACTGCTAGCACGGTCCCCGATCTTTCTAATTTTATATTAATTCGATATTACATCTGTACTAAACTGCTGAAAACCACTATTTTGACATACAATTCCGAGCACTACAAACATTAGCATTGCAACGAATAATGTGACAGACTTCAATATTGCTTTATATGGCAAATTTCACTGAGTTAACATTCTTCACAGACCCAGTGAGAGTGTACCAAGTAGTCCTGCTTGCATGTAACAGAGGAAATGACTTAATCAAGGCAGAGATCCAACATCAGTTGAGGAGTTGCAGGTGTTCCAGCCCTGGTTTGGAAGAAGAGTTACTACCTCTACAGTCCAGTCCTCACTTACAGACAGCCCCCCAACCTGAAGCAAATACTCACCAGCAACTACATACCACACCACAGAAACACTAACCCAGGAACCAACCCCTGCAACAAACCCCATTGCCAACTCTGTCCATGTATCTATTCAAGGGATACCATCATAGGATGCAACTACATCAACCACACCATCAAGGTCTCGTTCGCTTGCATATCTGCCATCAAGTGCCAGCAATGCCCTTCTGCCATGTACATTGGCCAAACCGCACAGTCTCTACACAAAAGAATAAATGGACACAAATCAGACATCAAGAATTGTAACATTCAAAAACCAGTAGGAGAGCACTTCAGTCTCCCTGAACGCTCAATAACAGACTTAAGTCACCATTCTTCAACAAAAAAAAGTCAAAACCAGACTTCAACGAGAAACTGCAGAACTGGAATTAATTTGCAAACTTGAGACCATCAAATTAGTCCTGAATAAAGACTGGGAGTGGCTGGGTCACTACAAAAAATAATTTTCCCTCTGTTGATACTCACACCTTCTTGTCAACTGTTGGAAATGGGCCACTTCCACTCTAATTAAATAGGCCTCGTTAGCACTGACCCCCACCCCCCACTTGGTAAGGCAACTTCCATCTTTTCACATGCTGTATATTCATACCTGCTTAGTGTATTTTCCACTCCGTGCATCTGATGAAGTGGGTTATATCCCACAAAGTCTTATGCCCAAATAAATTTGTTAGTCTCTAAGGTGCCACAAGGACTCTTCGTTGTTTTTACCTCTGTTATGTTTTCTATCCAGGAACTTGTGATGTGCTTATCATTTAAGCATCTAGGTATGTTTGCAGTCTATCCAGGTTTAAAACCCCAGTTCTGAATGTGAAGTGGTTATTATTGTTTCTTTTCCAAATAACACTTCATCTGAAGTGCATAAGACCAGGGAAAACATTCATTATGGGTTAACTGTTGATGGGTCCCAACCACCAAATGATTAGCAAGTCTTTATTGGACATGTCTCTATCCACATAATAGCTGTTGCCAGTCCAGCAATCAAGGTTTTGATTTTTATTACTAATTTCAGGTTAGTGAAAAGTTATTTCAAACACTTCAGTTTCATAAATCATTCATTTTCATATCTCTGGTGGTAACCTCCCTGAAAACCTCATGAAGTTAGTCAGTGAGCATCTGAAGAGGTGGGGTTTTTTACCCATGAAAGCTTATACCCAAATAAATCTGTTAGTCTTTAAGGTGCCACTGGACTCCCCGTTGTTTTTGTGGATATAGACTAACATGGCTACTCCTCTGATACTCAGTGAGCATATTTCTCTTATGGTCTTCCCAGATCTTACTGAATAGTGGAACTCCAAAGGAGGAAAAAAAGAGTAAGAAAATAGTTATCTGACTATTATACATTACCTATCACCTCTGAGTTACCTGAAGACATGAATTTCTACAACAAACAGCTCTTTATGAAGATGCTCAGCTGCCTTTGGTTAGTGACATTACAGAGAACACACCTATGTAAGAATCTGATGCTAACTGTCCAAGTTGCATTTGGAGAGAAGACAACTTTTTATGGGTAATAACCTACCTGGACAGTCCCCTTTCTATGTGGGTTTCAGCCATTAACATGTCTGGAAGTAAGTATCCTGAACAAAGTGAGGCATTGGCATGTTGTTTGTTAAGGAGTTCTCCCTTTTTTCTTGGGTGGAGCGGGAAGGAGAGGACATGAGAGAGGATCATGGTCCATTAAGCAAAACTTTCCAGATCTTTTATTCTGAACTCTGTTGACCCATACTTCCTTCTAAAATTTGGTGGCCTTTTGCACTTCACCTAGTTCTTCTGGTGCAGCTGTAACCCACACACCTTCTTGGTATGGTGTTCTGTCCCCACTCGTGGCATTGAGACCACATAGAGATTAGCTAGGGGCCTATGTGGCTTTTAGCTCATGCAGTAGAGGCTCATATGCTAAGCTCCAAAGGTTCCAGGTTCGATCCTGTCTTCCGACAACTGGGCAGTGTTACACAGTCTCTATGATCCCATTATTTTACATCTTTGCTTCCTACTGGGAGATCAAAAAGGTGCATGCTTTAGAACCATAATGTGGTTGGCATAGTACACATAGTACACAGGTTATAACCAGAGCAACAATTTGCAAAGCTAAAATGGTTGATAATACAGTGTGATATATTTTGAAGTGTGAAAGTCCAGTCCAATAAACCACTGATAGCTGAAATTCTCCTTCTCTACCTAGAGCAGCGGTTCTCAACCTTTCCAGACTATACACCTTTCAGGAGTCTGATTTGTCTTGTGTACCCCAAGTTTCACCTCACTTAAAAACTACTTGCTTACAAAATCAGACCTAAAAATACAAATGTGTCACAGCACACTATTACTGAAAAAATGCTGACTTACTCAGTTTTACATTATAATTATAAAATAAATCAGTTGGAATATAAATATTGTACTTACATTTCAGTGTATAGTAGATAGAGCAGTATAAACAAGTCATTGTCTATGTGAAATTTTAGTTCGTACTGACTCCGCTGGTGCTTTTTATGTAGCCTGTTGTAAAACTAGGCAAATATCTAGATGAGTTGATGTACCCCCAGAAGACCACTGTGCACTCCCAGGGGTACAGATACCCCTAGTTGAGAACCACTGACCTAGAGAATCTAATGAACATGAATCCATAAATATACTGTGCATGACCCCATCCTTCCTCTTTTCCCAAGAGCAATCTTTCATTTCCTCTGTATTTCCCCTAAATGTTTATTAATTGAATCTTGAAACCAAAGAAAAATAAGTCAGTTTATTGCAAAAGATAATATCCCATTAAAACAGTCTAGAAATTTACAAAACATTACATTTGATTATTACATTTTATTAGGAAGGTGCTCTGTATTTGCAGTAGCATAATTCCCGAGTCTTGTGACTGTTGATAGGACAATTATATTTGTTATAGAACTACAGGAAAAAAATAGCTTTGTAACCTTTGTAACCTATGTCATACCAGATTCAGGACTCTATTCATTTTGTTTTGTTCTTTTAAAAAAGAAATTGAAAGAGTAACTTCAAGTACAGTAATTTTGGTATATATAATGCCATATGCTGTACAGTATTTTACAAAGAGCTTGGTGTATTTCTCACATAAATGTCACATTTTTCGTAACAGCCTACTTTATTTTTGTATACCAATGTTATCAAATGGGATCATTCTGTGTGTGTGTGTGTATTCTACTCCTCTTATTGGAGCTACTTTGGAACACTACACAGTAGACTGTTATGGTATAGAATCTTTTCTGTCCAACATTAATAGTTTTGTTATCTACAAATCTATATATTTGTAGTCTAATCCTGATGTTACACAACTGAGCAGTGTGTCTCTGGAGCCACCTGTTCTCCCTTTTCCTATTTGATGCATTGTAATGGAATGTCACGCACCACTTTTTGTTGTGGTTGTGTCACGTATGCCCACTGGAGGATCTAAATATAGTAGATCCTCTATTTATACCTGGTGATATGTTTGCTTTATGTTGTCAATTTCTACGTTCAGGCAAATAAAACAGAGAAAATAGTAAAGGAGCAATTTGAGTGACTTTATATCTCATTAGCTTTCTCTGTAACATCAGACGTCGCTGATATATCTCTGCCTGACATACTTTTACAGCGTGTTCTCTTTAATAGAAATCACCCTTTTGAGTGTAATGCTATGTAATACTATTGCAATGTAGGAGCTGAATACATAATTTTCCAAAGAAATTGTATGAAGAATGGACTATGTAGAAGTTTGTGTACAGTAGCTGTACACATGCAGTATTGTGCAATTTCATGCACAAGTATGATGCCTGCTAAATTCTTGAGTGCAAGAGAAGCTTAGTTCTGCAGCTATAATTTTTTCTGTGTGATATGTACAATTACATGATTTCTTCCTTCTTTTACTGTGAATTGTAGTCAAGCTGTGCTTGAGACAGGTGTGGAATTAAAGGGGTTAACTTCATATACTTAACCTTAACTTCTTCTGTACACCCAGATTGAGTGCAGAAAACACTAATCAAGTCTAGAAGGATGACAGAGAGAACCCCACCACAGGCTGGCAGTGCTAGCACCCCCTGTAAACGGGTTTTGATACTGCTAGGAAAGGGTGAAGTGGCTGCTGTTCACTCACCGAGGCAATTGGTGCTTTATCCCATCCTCATATAATGGAGATGGGAGTGATTGTTTAGAAAGAGAGTTATCTATGGGATGAGAGATCATTAGGTAGGGAACCCTAGGAGCAACCAAGCCTGAGGAGAAGGTGTGAGCTGAACTTTGTCGCTTTTATGTTAAGTTCTGTGATGATCACACCATACCTCTTAAATGGGCAAGTGTGGACTGTGCTTGAATGAAACTGGGAAGGAAATTGGTGCATTCTCTCCCTCAGCAGCAGGCTGCAATAGGAACTGCTGCAGGTGCAAAGAGCCCCCTGGCCAAGGTAAGAAGCAGATCATTCACCATGGTACTGTGTGTTTATTTTTTAAAAATGCACATTTTAAAGAAAAACTTAATGAAGATTGAAACACATCCTGAAGGGATGACAAGTGAATAGTTAATTCCCTAGTAGAAGGGCTGCTTTCTCATTTTATGTTGGTAAAGAAAAGAAAAAAAGCTTTGGGAGTGGAATATAGGACTGGTGATAGCTAAAAGCTAATGACCTCCCACCAAAGGTGCTAAGAGCCATGAAAACGGTAGAGTGGGAGAGCAATTTTTAGCCTGCAGAGTTGTTGTAAAGATGTCCCTTTACCATGAGACACTCAGCGTTCAGAACTAGTTGGATAGAAGGAATGCTATTGTACATAAATAGACCCTTCTGTATCTCTGTTATAGAGACACACTGATACACAGTCAGTATGGAAGAATACTGTAGGCATGCCAGTATATAAAATGTGTATTGATATGGGTGCCATAGTGGTGTGCTCTAACAAGGGCTAAATTCTGACCCTACTTATTGAAGGGGGCTTATGGGTATAACTAGGTCACAGTTTTGCTACAAGTATTTAAAGGGAGGTTTTCCTCTGAAAAAGGTTACCATGAATGGCATTGTAGGTTCACTGGCCCTCAGTGACTTTCATATCTAATGTGTTTAATTCTTTCTAATTCCCAGTCCTGAAAACTCTCACTCAGATGAGTCATGCTAATTTCTTTACTTTCCATGCCTCCTCATGTCTAAACAAAGACCAGTTACGCCTAAGCAAGCCCTGTTGTGCTATGGTTCTGCCTTAATGACTCCTGTGCAATTTTATTACCTTCAGTGGGTTTGTACAGTTATAATTGATTGTCCTTAATACCTGGAACTTATTAAATGGTTTTGCTGATGTACAACAATGAACAAAAGCTAACTTGTCCTCTTTCTTAGCATTACACACTAATGTAAAAGTAGTGACAAAAGTGCTCGTTTGTTTTACTCAAGTAATAAGACTATATCCCCCGGGAATAAATCTGATGAATAAGAATGTTAGTATATTAAAGTCTCTTTCAGAGTGGGACTGCCTTATGCTTTGTCACCTATAGTACTGTCAAGGCTTTAATGCTTGGCTATTAAATTTACTCTGCTGAAACTTTCCCCCTTTTTCTAAACATTTTTGCATGGAAAACAGTGCACAATTCTATTTTTCTTGGGGGAAAAAGAGGTTTAATTTTTATATCTCATTTTGACCAGTTGTGACAGCTATTTTTCTAAATTTTCAAAAATAGCTAAGTTGAAATCTGCTCTACATTAATTTCTCTTAACATTTAATGCATTAATCTGTATTGACATCAGAACATCAAAATGTATTACTGGTTTGACACCCTCTGAGTTGCTGTGAGTATGTTTTGTTGGATCAAAGAGGCATGTGTTGGGGCATTTTGATGTAGTGTGAAGGATCTTAGATGCACAATGATACAAACAGAGATAGAGATGTTTTTTAAAGCTATTGCTTTTTAGGAAAGGGTGTTAATAAATATGACTCTCCCCACCCCCAGCTACAGCAAAATAATAGGTTTCAGAGTAACAGCCGTGTTAGTCTGTATTCGCAAAAAGAAAAGGAGTACTTGTCGCACCTTAGAGACTAACTAATTTATTTGAGCATAAGCTTTCGTGAGCTACAGCTCAATTCATGAAGTGAGCTGTAGCTCATGAAAGCTTATGCTCAAATAAATTGGTTAGTCTCTAAGGTGCCACAAGTACTCCTTTTCTGTTAGCAAAATAATAGTTTCTGAATAACACCAACAAAAAAAAGGAATAGTTTCCAGTCTTGGGTCCTATAATTTTTTAACTCTAACTTTAATGGATTGTCTCTCTTGGAGAGGAAGTTTTCTGAAAATCTGTGTCCCACCCCACAGTTTTTGGTTGCACCATTGGGGACAAGATCAGGGAATGACTTTTAGGCCATTTTGTTTGAAACTAAGCATGATGTAGGAAAGCATATGGGAGCAGCTTCCTTTACTTTGAGTACCCTTGTTTTTATCAATTTAAATCACAACCTCCGTATTATTTGAAAGTAAAAATTTTGCCTTTACAAAGCATATGAGACGTCTTTTTGAAACAAAAAGATAGATTGCATCCCGTTTCAAAATACTCGTGTCTTTATTCACTGAGCTTGTTAAATGAGCAAATTCTATTCCAAGCTTCTGAGTTTTCAAATAACTTCTTTTTTTAATTTTTTAATTTCCTGTTGATTTCATAGTTGTACATATTAAAGCCTCTGGATATATGTTTCAGTGTCTTCTGAAATATTGCCCTTCAATTCTGTAGTCAGCTAAAAGACATTCACATCCACCAGAAGCATTTCTTTTTCACCTTTTTTGTTTTTCGTCTTAATTCCTGTTTCTCAGGAATTGGATGGTCAGGTGGTAATTTGGGGGCTGGAGCCATGGCAGGAGTTTTCTCCACTTGATCCAGTGTTTTCAAAACCTGATTAAATCTGCCTTCTTGTTGTCTGAAGTCATATTCCACACTATAGAATACATGAGAAAAATAAGTTAGTAAGTTGTTAGTTACCAACTACAAGGAGAGAAATATGGAAAATATTTTTAGACTGCTGCAAATAATGTTTCCTCTTTCAGAGTTGACATAATAGAGGCTGACTCAAATGCAAACAGTTGTAGGCTGTGCTGTTATGAGGAGGTCCTGTGTGGCAATTATTACTACAGGGAGTCATCTTTACTCACAGGAGGTGAAGGTTGTGGGATTGTGCCCAAAGTCATTCATTCAGAAATTAAGTAAATGCACAAATAGGAATGTCTCTAAAAACCAAACCAGGATCAAGCAATCACAGCTGGGAGGTCTTATGCAATACGATTAGGCAACATTTTACTTAATTCCAATAACTGTTCATGCATACGCTGCTTCATTCACCCATTTTTGTTTTCCTTCTCAGATTATATGAACAAAAAAGAAAGCAAATTTGCCTACCATAGGTAGATACATTTATCTATGTGTTTGTGAATCCGTGTGTGTGTGTGTGTGTGTATGTATATATATATATATATATATATATATATATATATATATATATATATATATATATATATATATATATATATATATATATATATATATATATAAAAACATTTTCCTAGAACAATTTAAAAATGACCATAATAATGAAATTGACCCATACAATTAATCTTAAGTATGCTATTTGTGGTAGCCCACATGTTCCATAGTATGGAAAGGTTGCTAATGCTGATTACTTTTTTATTACCGTGTAAAATGAATTGTCACATAAAAGCCTGTTTAAACTGTCAGCGAGTTAAGTTTTCTAATGGTGTTTTTTTCTTTAATAGAAAATGTGTTCTTGCTCCTGTGAGTGGTGTCACTTGTCTTCAGTGATTCTGCCTCATTGGGCTGCATTATTATTGATGAAGATGTCAAGGGTCACCTACGTGCATTAATAGTAAACAGCTTAACCATAATACAGAATTGCTTCAAGTTTACTATACTTTTCTAAATAAGTCATTTCCTGACTGACGTTTTTTCTTACCCTATTCATTGGTAAATAAGAGTAACCATTAGTGCTGGTTGTCTTGAACACAAATGCCATATGTTAAAATTAATGAGCAGCATACTAAATATTCATGAAAAGACTCAAAATAACCTGTTTTATCCTCAGTTGGTTGAGTTAATACAACAGTACCTCCAAAAGGCCTCAGTCATGATCAAGGTTCTATCATGCTAAGTGTTATTAAAAAATAAATAAATTACATGACGTGGTTTCTGCCATGAAGTGTTTACATTAAAATCTAAAGACCAAACACAACAAATGAATGTTCCTAAAATCAGAGGGGAAGGAGAATGAGGATGAGGTTTCTGTAGTCAGTGTGAGTTAGTTTGTGGTTCAAAACCAGTTAAAATCTATTTGTGGGTGTATGTCTCGGCTATTCCTGACTGGGAATTACCTGTAAATGTCAAGTTAGCAGAGGGTCTTGAGGAAGAATTTGAATGAGTACAGTGTAGTGGCCTTGCAGACTAGTTCAGGAAAGATGTTTGTTTCACATAGGGAGTACAAAAGAAAACACACGCATCCTGGTAGGGAGTACTGGATGTAGAGTCAATGCTGGTATCATTGGTAGCGTTGAGGGAGTGGGGGATGAGGATATGCAAAAAGGCACAAGAGTGAGTAAGAGAGTGGCATAGCAGTGGATGCATTAAAACTGAGGACAAGAAGACTGCACTTGCTGCAGGAGAAGAGGAGGAGCTAGTGGAAGGACTAAAATGGGCATTTTGGAAAATCTAATGGTCCAAACCACAAGAGACAGATTATTTCATTAGTTCCTCTTTGAATGGTCAGGAGTGGGAACAATATGGATGTTGGGGAAGTCAGAGAAGATGACTTACAATCTTTTGCGAAATTGCCCTGTAATCATGGGTGCCTTACAATGCCTTGCTACTGAAGCTCCCGGGGATGTTCACAATGAGCCCACAAGCATGCAGGTCACACTCTCAAGTGTCTGTGTGCTAGACAGCCCTGGTTCAGCAGCTCTGACCCCAGCAGCTTGTCTACAGCCCCACCCTGTCTTCCATCAGCCTTGGTTACAACCAGCAAGGAGATCCCAACATATTCCCATTCCCAAATTTTCCAAGAACCACGTGCTTTGCAATGTCCAGCCCTCTCCTGGAGAGTTCAGGGAAATAATAAAGTTCTTTTGTTCCTCTAAAGACACACAAAGAACACCACATCTTATTAACTGGGGTAAATACATCCTTATATTTACATGAGTTGGTTTAAAATAAAAAAAAAATTAATTGATAATAGGACACAGGTTAAGTGATGTCAAGTAAAAGGAATAAAGTTAGGGTTACAAGCAATTAAAAGTGAAAACATCAAAAAGTCTAAAACTTAATCTAGCAAGGTGTACAGGCTTTGTTCAAGATGGTTTCTCACCTATACTCAGTTTCCAAAGACTTCAAACCCCCCTGCTTGGTTGAAGGACCCATCTTTCTCGGTTTGCAAGAGCTGTCTTCACTTTTGACTGTGTAGTGATGAGTGCCAAAGATAGCTTCTGTCTTTGCTTATATTTTTCCACCATTAATGGCTGTTTAAAGAGGCAGGATTATCTCTTGCTGTTTTTCCCTTCCTATGGGTTGCCATTCCCCTGCTGATTTCTTTGTAAATAGAGCTTCCATTGTTACTGGTCACACTTGGCTTAATTTCTTTGTAGACAGGCAGATAGCTGCCTTCCCTCCTGTTTGGGGGAAAGCCTGTTTCTCCCTTGTTTGGTCACAGACTGGAAGCACAATGCCATTAAGTATCATATTTCCTCATATAGCAGGGGTAGGCAGCCTATGGCATGCAAGATGATTTTCAGTGGCACTCATACTGCCTGGCCACTGGTCCGGGGGGCTCTGCATTTTAATTTAATTTTAAATGAAGCTTCTTAAATATTTTAAAAACCTTATTTACTTTACATACAACAATAGATTAGTTATATATTATAGACTTATAGAAAGAGACCTTCTAAAAATGTTAAAATGTATCACTGGCACGTGAAACCTTAAATTAGAGTGAATAAATGAAGGGTCGGCACACCACTTCTGAAAGGTTGCCGACCCGTCATATAGTGTTAATACTACATTTCAAAATAATAGTGAAAAGACCTCACTCTATACACCTTTATAATACAGTAATATTGATTCAATTGCCTATTGCTTAAGGTTCAAGCCCCTTATCTTTCTTGACCAGTAAACCTTTAAAATGGATTCTTTTGAGGGTTACCCGTCAAAGGAAAGTTTATTCAAGCTGTGAGGAAGGTGACATGGAGCCTAGTGATGAAGGAAGCTCCATGACCTTTCTTTCCCTGAGTGTTAGATTAATTTGTTCCCCCTCCCCTCCTAATAAGTAAAAATGGACCTTCATTGTCTTTGCCTGGAGATAGGGCTGGTCAGAGAATCAAATACACATTCCTTTGTCTAAGGCAGACCTCTTTACCAACTTCCAAGATTTACCAGCTTTATAAGGTCGATAGAAAGCTGGCTAGATCATTGGGCTCAATGGGTAGTGATCAATGGCTCCATGTCTAGTTGGCAGCTAGTATCAAGTGGAGTGCCCCGAGGGTTGGTCCTCGAGCTGGTTTTGATCAATATCTTCATTAAGCTGGAGGATGGAGTGGATTGTACCCTCAACAAGTTTGCAGATGACACTAAACTGGGAGATACACTGGAGAGTAGAGATAGGATACAGAGGGACCTAGACAAATTAGAGGATTGGGCCAAAAGAAATCTGATGAGGTTCAACAAGGACAAGTGCAGAGTCCTGCACTTAGGATGGAAGAATCCCATGCACGGCTACAGACTAGGGACCGAATGGCTCGGCAGCAGTTCTGCAGAAAAGGACCTAGGGGTTACAGTGGACGAGAAGCTGGATATGAGTCAACAGTGTGCCCTTGTTGCCAAGAAGGCTAACAGCATTTTGGCTGTATAATTAGGAGCATTGCCAGCTGATCCAGGGACGTGATTATTCCCCTCTATTCGACACGGGTGAGGCCTCATCTGGAGTACTGTGTCCAGTTTTGGGCCCCACACTACGAGAAGGTTGTGGAAAAATTGGAAAGAGTCCAGCAAAGGGCAACAAAAATGATTAGAGGGCTGGAGCACATGACTTATGAGGAGAGGCTGAGGGAACTGGGATTATTTAGTCTGCAGAAGAGAAGAATGAGGGGGGATTTGATAGCTGCTTTCAACTACCTGAAAGGGGGTTCCAAAGAGGATGGCTCTAGACTGTTCTCAGTGGTACTAGATGACAGAACAAGGAGTTATGGTCTCAATTTGCAGTGCGGGAGGGTTAGGTTGGATATTAGGAAAAACTTTTTCACTTGGAGGGTGGTGAAGCAGTGGAATGGGTTACCTAGGAAGGTGGTGAAATTTCCTTCCTCAGAGGTTTTTAAGGTCAGGCTTGACAAAGCCCTGGCTAGGATGATTTAGTTGGGGATTGGTCCTGCTTTGAGCAGGGGATTGGACTAGATGACCCTTCTGAGCTCCCTTCCAACCCTGATATTCTATTATTCTGATTCCCCTGATATGCCTGGTTTAAACACACTTTAGTTAAAATTCCAGCATATATTATAACTTTTTATACACAGCCTGTGCATACATCATACACAAATATTAATGATCAGTGAGTGGTTTTTAAATGATACCTCACAAGGCATATTTTGTACCAAGAGTATTACTATAGTGTGCATGATGTGAATACAGGGGTGCTTAGTGTCTCAGTGGTTGGCTATAGTGAAGACAGAGTCTCTGTTTAGTCCTCCTTTGATGAAATCTTTGTAGTTAGTCCTGGAGGATTCCTGTAACTATATATATAGAGAGAGACAACTTTGAGTGAATATCTAGCAGCTGCTTCGGAGCCCTGCAGAGGGGTGCCCAAAACCGTGGTCCACCCAGCTAATATAAAAAATGTACCAGATCTGGAGAAGGAAGAGTTTAACATAGTATCCAGATTTTGGGTCTAGGCGCTGGAGAAGATGGTTGTGATGTCAGCAGTGACAGAGAGAGTGCGGCGTGGAGGTTTCATGAAGAAGGTGTGGGTGGTGGAAGTAGTAGCAACGAGTCAGAAATGGTGAATAGATGAATGAGATTGTGGTCACATGGGTCACTGAGGTGGGAAAAATAGAGCTGCTTGATTAGGAATATGGTAGAAATGTTGGAGGAGAGAATAAAATTGTGGTGGAGGAAGCCAGTGTTCTCATGGGACTTGATCCCTCTAGGGCCACTCTGTGTCATGGGCACAGACATGGATATTGGTGGTGGGCCAAGGATAGGGTTTTGATGGGATGGTCCTGGAAGATGTAGAAAAGAGTGAAAGTCAAAGGTGATGGATAGTGCAGAGTTGAAACACTCAGTGGCTGATTCAGTAGAGGAGGTGAGTGGGAAGAACAGCACTGTGGGAACTAAATATTTCATAATGTACATTTTGACATGTACTGGAGAGATCTGGGGAGGGGGGGAATGTTGCATAGTATGACACAAGCAAACCTACTGAAGAACATCTAGTGCCTGACCCCTTCCCCCCACGAAAAAAACACTTGATATAAAATATGCTCTGTAGCCAAGTCTAATTCTGCAACCTTTATTCACGTGAATAACCTTTATTTATGCTAGTAGGCCAATTGACTTCAACATGTCTGTTTATATAAGTCATGGGTTCAGGCTACATTAATGGGATTATTCATGTGTGTACAGTGTGTAGGAGCAGGCCCTCAGTTATCTTTCACAGGAAAAAAATGAAAGGAAAAGCTATCTTAATTAGAAAGGACCACAGAAGTTCCAGAGGAGTTTAGTCATGCTTTTGTAAGCCACACTATCACTGATGTTGATGTAATTTGGTACACTTCTCCTGGAAGAACATGAAATCATCAAACCACTTACATATATTGTTTTTAGAGCAATCATTAACAAATTTCCTTCTGTGACCAATCTGGACTGTAATTTGAAAACCAAGAAGATTAGCAGGTGTACCTTAAGTTCTTGAGTTAATCTCAAGGCATTGTGTACCACAGGCTATCGTGTAATGATATGGTGAATTTCACAATAATCTCAACTTGTTTGGAGTTACCACAGAATTTATCACAGAATCAGATCAACCTCTAGGAGGGAACATACCAAGCCAAGAGGAATGAGCAAGAGGTAAATTCTGCCATCTTATCAGAGTTTGCATAAAATAGAGTTTCCGTAGGAGCAACTGTCTCACTGATGTCATTTCTGTTGCCCAGCACCACAGCATCTCCCAGCATTCAGGCTGACCAATTGCAGGTCAAGTCTTGATCAGCCCCTTGCAACTCTGGGCTGTTACATGCTCGGTGCAGAGGGAATCTCTGAAGAATTTAGTTGCCTAATTCTAACAATTCTATTGAGCATGTGTGAATTAAGAATTTTCCAGACTTGTAATTTAGGTGAATTTGGGTGAATTTTCAGAAAACAGCAAAAGGCCCATTTGCGCAAGCCGGGTTGACCCCCCTGCCAAATTTCAATTCCCTAATCTAAAGCAGGGAGGTGTTAGAGTTACTTGATGAAATAGTTGTAAGAATTGTTTTAACATGGGCAAAACAACATTTTCCCCCTAATCTAGTTCTTGAAAATGGCTGAACCATTTTAGCTGAACCTTTCCACAAACACCTGAGGCAGATATCTGGCATGGAAAATTTCCACCCAAACAATTAAACTTTGCCAGAATTTTATAAGCAGTCTTCTTATGGAATTGTCGGGCAACCTTAACCATAGACAGAACTACCAGCTCCTCTCAGAATAATAAATACTAAGTCTGCAGAGTATGTAGATTATAAAGATTTGCATTCCCTCTTTCCTGAACAGACAGAAACAAGTTGCAAGTGCAATCTGGCTACATCTTAACTAAAAATTTTACACTCCATTGCAGGTTTCAGAAAGGATGCACATTTCTTAATAAGATATTATGATCCACTGGTCACTTGGGAATTAAGCATAAACATAAGTAAAATACCTAGACTTCTTCCCACTGTCATGCATGATTAATAACCATAAAAATGAGTCCTCAAACAGCTTGTTTATCACATAAAGTATTCTCATTCTGAGTATATCCAGTATAAAGAGACAAAAATGACAATTTCTATATTGGAATTTAAATGGATCCCTTAAACAAATACTTTTATATATAAATTGATACATAAACTACGTGAAGTCTTCTGCATGTTCTTTATTCATAGTCATCCACCATCCTTCATTTCTGGTCATTCTATCTCACCTGCTGGTGCTACTTTTCCCTATTTTAACTTCCCGCTCTTCGTGATCAAACACAGGATCATAAACACTTCATTGTCTGAGTGTGTCGCTGGCAACAATAGCATGCTTTGGCAGCAGTGGTCCATAGTGCCAAATGTCCCTGGCCACACTGTACAGCTTTATTTCAGGCATCTAAAAGCTCCACAGGACTATTACTGATCTGGGGCAGCCAGATTAATTGCAGATGACCGCATGGCTGCCGCCAGTCCATGGGTGGGCAATGTCCCTTCCAGACCTCAAGTCTAATCTCCAGGGCTCGATGGGTAGGGACATTATCTTCAAAGTAGGCTATACGTGCCAGGAAATAGTGACTGATGATGACTTAAAGCCTCTCAAGGTTAGTTCTCAATAATACATCCGTATTACTGATAAATCAAACCATCTTATGTCCTGTAGTCACTGCTGGCAATGCCTATAAAATGCCTCCTGGAGTCTTGCTCAAACAATATCCATATGATCACCGATCGTGCAGTGGCTTTTCTCTGTAAACATGCTTCAGAATTTGTTGGTTGTCCATTCTAATAATGACTATACCAAGGCAAGTAAGCTACCGAAACTACTATTGCTGACGGAGGCAATTGCTGGGGGTCACCTATGAATATCCAGAGTTCTGATTTCAAGTGTCCTTCAAGTATCATAAAATGCAGGGTGTCTCAGCCACTTTCTGTGGGTGAAATTTAATCTAGAAAAAGAAAATCCTGATTCCTTTTCAGCTGAGATATTTGGCAGTGAAGCTGAAAACTAAAAGGCCTCACAGTGAGGAACTGTAGATTCTGTAAGATTCTGCAGTGGAAAACTTTCTTTGAAAACATTTGTACCTGGAGTACCTATAAACTGTATCCAAATGTCATATATGTTCAGCTGGGTCTAAAACATACAAAATGTGTAGCTTTCTGTGTGAGAGAATAAACCAAAACCAACCTGTCAGCTTTTTTCAGACCTTCAGTTTGCGCATCTTGATCAATCCACTATCAATATCCTTCTTTAATTTGGAAACTTAAATAGCAAATTCTCCCCTGTCTATACTAAGTGTAATTACAAGTTTTAAGGTGTAGTCTCCCTTCTCACTAATAGAACCAAGAGAAAAATAGATGTTGTTTTTGTTTCTATGGAAACTTTTGACCCTTGCAATTTTCGAATGCTATGCAGCAAATTCAGCTGGATGAATCCTATTAAAGTCCACAGGATTTATATAATTTAGAATATGTAATGTGACTTGACTTAGCTTTGGATGCCAAGTGAATAGCCTATTACAGAAGAACATAAATATGACAAAAAGAAAAGGAGTAATTGTGGCACCTTAGAGACTAAATAAATTTGTTAGTCTCTAAGGTGCCTTTTCTTTTTGCGAATACAGACTAACACGGCAGCTACTCTGAAACCCATAAATATGACAATGAAACAGATTATTTTTTAGTTCAAAGTAATGTATTAATCCAAATAAAACATGTCAGTCAATTCTGACACATTTGACAAAGTACTGTATTTAGTTGAGCATAGGTGTAAAGAAACTGTATTCCCTTCAGCTATTGTCACTCTGCAAATGTGAGTTAGTGTATTATTCTGTTTCAGTGATTTCCACACAACTCCTATAAATGCTGACAGGAGTTCTGTACCTTGGAATACCTTTCCCAGACCTGAAGAAGAGTTCACAGACTTGAGGATCGTGATGGTCCCTTCTGATCTTATAGTCTGACCACCTGCACATTGCAGGACACAGAACCTCACCCACCCACTCCTGTAATAGACCCCTAACCTCTGACTGAGTTACTGGAGTCCTCAAATAATGATTTAAAGACTTCAAATTACTGAAAATCCACCATTTACACTAGTTTAAACCTGCAAGAGGAAGGTGAAAAACACCCAGAGTCTTTGCCAATCTGACCCAGGGGACAATTCTTTCCTGACCCTGAGCATGTGGGCAAGACCCACCAGACAGATACCTGAGAGAGAATTCTCTGTAGTAACTCTTGGCTCTCCCCATCTAGTGTCCCATCACCAGCCATTGGAGACATTTGTTGCTAGCAGTTGCAGATCAGCTACATGCAGTAAGGAAGGAGTAGGCAGTCTCATCATACTATCACCTCCATAAACTTATCAAACTCAGTCTTGAAGCCAGTTAGGTTTTTTTGCCCCCAATGCTCTTCTTGGAAGGCTGTTCCAGAACTTCACTTCTCCGATGGTTAGAAACCTTCATCTAATTTGAAGCCTAAACTTGTTGATGGCCAGTTTGTATCTATTTGTTCTTGTGTCCACATTGGTGCTTAACTTAAGTAACTCCTCTCCCTCCCTGGTATTTATCCCTCTGATGTATTTATAGAGAGCAATCATATCTCCAAGCTCTTTGAATCTCCTCTCATAAGGTAGGTTTTCCCTTCCTAGTAGCTCTTCTCTGCACCAGTTCTAGTTTAAATTCATCTGCACACAGTATTTCAGATGAGATCTCACCAGTGCTTTGTCTAATGGTACTAACACTTCCCTATTAGAAATACCTTGTCTGATGCATGCTAGGACTCCATTAGCCTTTCTCATGGCCGAATCACATTGGCAGCTCTTAGTTATCCTGTGATCAAGCAATGCACCCAGGTCTTTCTCTTCCTCTGTCACTTCCAACTGATATGTCCCCAGCTTACAGCAAAAAGTCTTGTTATTAGCCCTAAATGCATAACCTTGTACACTGCACTATTAAATTTCATCCCATTTCTATTACTCTAGCTTACAAGGTTATCCAGATCATCTTGTATTATATTCTGGTCCTCCTCTGTATTGGCAATACCGCCGAGCTTTGTGTCATCCGCAAATGTTATTAGCGCACTCCCACTGTTTGTGCCAAGATCAGTAATAAAAATGTTAAATAAGATTGGTCCCAAGACTGATCCCTGAGGAACTCCACTAGTAACCTCCCTCCAGTTCACCTTTCAGTATGACCTATTGTAGTTTCCTGTTTAACCATTTCCTTATCTACCTTTCAATTCTCATATTAATCCCCATCCTTCTCCGATTTAGCTAATAATTCCCCATGTGGAACTGTATCAAATGCCTTACTGAAATCTCTGTATAAGCTCGAAATCTTGTCTCTTTCACCCACAGAAGTTGGTCCAATTCATTTTCTCTCTCTAATATCCTGGAACCAATGCAACCACACGGCAATTACCAGTGCATTACCAGTGGTATATACTGACTGTTTTTGTAATGCATAATCTGCTGAGTTAGTGCTTTAATAATTGAAAGGATGCTGGTGTCTGTTACTTCATGATCATATCTCTGAGACAATTCAAACTATCATTAAGTACAAGGATTTTACAATGTAAGTCAACACTGTATGAGTTGCTCTTTAATTAAAAAGACTGGGATTCCTATACTTAATCTGGCCATTAGTCAGTCTAGCCTGATGAATGTGCAAATCCTGAAATGTGAAGAACTCGGGTGTGATGGAGCAGAAATGACATGAAACCCTTGAATAAACAGTGTGTGACTGATATCGAGCTGCTCTGTAAAATAACTTTATGAATACTCTGTGTTCAGCAGGCTATTGGGATGTTTACTGCATGTTGATGTAGTTTAATAGTGAGCTATTAGGAAACAAATGTAGGAAGCTTATAATGGCTCAAGATAAGACGCCTCTCAGCAAATGCTTGAAGATTGTGAGACAATGGGAGGGCCACTGGCTTTGGGGAGTGGGGCTTGACCCACTGCACAGGCCACTGAACAGGTTTTTAACAAGCACAGCCAAAGCCTGAGAACTAAGAAGACAGAGAACCTCTGGCTGGATAAAAAGTGACCCTTTCCCTTTCTAGAGGCATGTTCAGACCCATATAGACCTCTGCCCGGGTATCTGAAGAAGCTTGGCCTCCCCAGGCTATCATTGGGCGATGATAAGCCTATAGATAAGATAAAAGAAAAGGAGTACTTGTGGCACCTTAGAGACTAACCAATTTATTTGCGCATAAGCTTTCGTGAGCTACAGCTCACTTCATCGGATGCACCAAAAAAATTGGTTAGTCTCTAAGGTGCCACAAGTACTCCTTTTCTTTTTGCGAATACAGACTAACACGGCTGTTACTCTGAAACCTGTCATAGATAAGATAGATATGCAGGTAGACTGTTGTTTGAAATCCTCCCTCTCCCCCTCACCCCCCATGCTACTGTAAAAAGCCTATCAGCTGCTAGGTGGTAAACATCTTAATCCGCTCATTTCTTATTCACTCCTGAGCAGGAGGTGGTTATCATGAGCACAACCTGTTCCATGGTGCTGGCTGGCTGTGGGGAAGCTAGTAAACTTGTCTTTGCCCACTCCAGGTTTGGAGAGCCCAGAGAGTACTGAACACGGCAGTACAACCTCTGGGGAGCATTGATTAAACAGGATTTTACTGTAGTCACCCAACACTCCGAAAGTATCTTTTTATTATTAACAACGAAAGCGGGGAAAGGTGGCTGTGTAGGTGGCTGGCTGGCTGAGTTCCTGTTGAAATGATTACTTAGTGTTGCTGGGATTTTACTGTGGTGTCAATTATGTTAAAGTGCCTCGAGCTTTGAATAGGCATCGTTTTATTATTTTATATCTCAATAAACAAAATGAATATTGTATTAGAGATTTTATTAACTTTCTCTGGAATTAGTGAAACATATAATTAATGTGCGTCCTAGAAGATCTAGAGTCTCATATCTGATAGTGTCATTCTCAAGCTGCTTTGGTGACCTGTAAGCTAATGAGGGGAAACAGCTGGTGTAAGTATAAATAGTTAAGTGTGATAGGGAAAATAATTAAATCTCTCACAAGGAGTCTCATGTGGGAAGGAGCCAGTCTAATGAGAAGCAGTTTGTGTCCTGGAAATGTTGCATGCAATGCTGGAACGTAAATTCAACCTAGAAAGCTGAATAGTTAACTTAAAAAAAAAAAAAGTGATATTAAGTTAGAGTTCCAGGAAGCCTGGAGATGCTGGGAGGAAAAAGCTGTCACAATTTGCAGTCCATGGAGTGTTAATTTATCATCTATTTAAAAACATAACAAATGTACAATATTTTGTTTTACTTTGGAAGACAGAAGCAAAGACTCTAAAGTATGAATGTATAATTTTGGGGGTACTGCAAGAAACCAAACTAATCTCACTGTGGCATTTTGGTATGTCTCTGAACCATTTAAAGCAACCTTATAAAGGGCTTACGGTCAATGTCATGTATATGCTGATCTTCTGAGTTTGTTGCTTACCTTACATGAAGGAGATATGTTCAGTTACAGAATCAGCTATTCTCCCATTTGTAAAATCTGGACTGTCAAGCTGCATTGAGGACAAGTTGGGGAAGAAGTTGCATAAGGTTTAATTTAAGTTGAATTGGTAAAATAGATGTAACTTTCCCTGTTTAAAACGCTTCTCCTGTACAAAAAAAATCTTTTTTTTTTAAACTTACTGGTAAACTCAGTGGTATTTCATCATGTAAGCAGAAATGACAATATATCAGCACCAAAGATGGTGGTTATTAAAATGCAAGAGTTAAAATCCAGAGGGTTAGGGTTAAATGTAATAAATAGAATGCCAGGGTTAATTAAAGGAAATGCTAGTGTTAATTATCAGCAGAAACAGAAGAAGGTTCTGGTTTTGAAAGATGCTGAGTCTCTTAACTCTCACTTGAGGTTAGATAGGAGCCTGATTGCTTAATCGCTTTGGAAAATCAGGTGAAAAATATACATAGAAATAGACATAGGGTTCAAATGAATCATGATGAAAATATGGTTAGGTAGGGGTTAAACATAAATAAAAAAAAACTAGAGAAAAATTTGGAACTAACCATGTGGCCTATCCTCGCCCTGACTACTTTGTGTGGCTACTTGCACCCCTTTCATATTTCTGTCTGTTTTTTGTCTTTTCAGGAATGATCTTAAATTAAAAACATAGAGTAGGTGAGAAGAAACAGCATTGGGTTATCTAAAACCATAGAGGACACAGGGAAGGTTCTCAGGGAAAGGTGGTGATATGCAGTTAGTTAAATGAGGATAGGAAGGTAAAATGATGTAGAAGGGACAAGGAACTAGTCAACAGAGCAGTTAATTTTAAAAAACTGAGCTTAGTGCTGTTCGTAGGTGACATTGATTGTCCTGAGACTGAAGATTTCTATTTACAGAACAGTTACAGTAAGGGCAGCAGCTGTTCATGTTCCTGCCCTCTGCTCACTGCCAAAGTGTCTGAGTGTCTTCCTGGAGAAACTCTCTCTGGGAGTAAGAGGGTGATTCAGTCTCTATCTAATACTTGACCTCAGTACGCTGAGAGTGCCCACTGGTGTCAGTTGTGAAGTTTTGTAACGTTGACACCTGTCCCCTGGGATCTAGATTGAAAGCCTCGGATCATTTAACATGGGCTGTTTAGTAGTTATCAGAGGTTAACAACTGCTGGTCACTGTGGAGATGGGCTGACATTGAACTGGCAATGTAGGGGTGAAAGGTTCTTTATCCCAGTACCAGTCAACATAATCACCGACATAATCATGACTTGGATGGACTTGAGAAGAGCTACACAGATGGATTCAGGGGACCACTCAACCATATGTAATGGAAGCCATTCCACTGGCAGTAACTCATTGTATTGCTTTGGGAAGACCCAGGATAGGTGAGGTTCACCAAGGGAAAAGTAGACTAATATGTGAAGCAAGGTTTACTGAGCAGAGGCTCAATATGTCAGCAACTGAAAAGGGTAAAACATGCATATTGTACCTACAGATTGCATATAGTGTGCATAGTTTGTACCGCAGAAAGATATAGGGGTGTTGGTCTTTCAGATTTTCGAAAAGGCAAGTTATCCCAGGAGAGTATAATAGTTTTGGACTGCTTTGATTGCTTTTCTCTAACGCCCCCCTCTCCTCCCCCCCCCAATGAGATATCTCCTTGAGAAGGATATTGGACAGATGCCCACCTTCCATCTGTTTTGTCTCTCTATATTGGAAGCTGTTCAGGGCAGGAACTCTCTCTTACTGTATGTATAGTTGGGGTACGTAGTCACTACTCTAATACAAAGAAGGAAAAACAAGATCCGGCATTCTGCTACTGCCCTCTCTTCCTCACTGCAAGCATCTGTAACATAATTACTAAGAGCTGCTTTGTTGCGTAAGATGATCAGGTGTGGGAGAGCCTCATAGTTGGCCCTTAGGAAGGAGCTGTACTGCATAATGCCCAATTTTGCATTCTCATGGCTACAGGTGAAGGATTACTCTTATTTCAGCATAGGGAACAGCCTCCAGTGCTATAGAGCCCAGGAGCCCTGCATAAATTCTTGGAGCTCAGCAACGTCTGAGACTTTTTTCCCTTTTTATAAGAGAGGCATGGTAATAGGATTGGGAACCAAATGGACTCTTTTTAGTGTGACAAGGTGGGTGAGATAATATCTTAGTGTGACGGAAATGGCAATTTTCTGCAATATCTTTGGGAGATCTTACTATATTCAGTTTATGTATCATTGTGGGCCAGGGATTGTATGGAATTCTGTGGGGGCAGGGTGATCAGGCAAATTCACTCAAGACCAGTACCACCACCTGGAGACACTCACATATACTGGATTCTCCAGAAACCATCAGACAAAGAAAAGACTTTTGAATAAATAGCCTGAGTTTAAACTGACTCAGGACCTTCTTTCTGATCCAGCAAACAGATAGGATCTTCTGCCCAAGAGGGGGTGGGACCCAATCCTTTCTGGGAAGGTTTGGAAGGACTTCGGCTTACTGAGGCACCATGAGACTGATGGGTTATATATATGGTAAGCTTTTTAGTGTGCATGTAGGTTCTTGTATTATTTTTAATTTGTAGGTTCTTGTATCGTTTTTAATATGTTTTCTTTGTTATGCTTGTTGTACTTGCTTGGAAGGGATGTGTTGTAAATTATGCCTGCAGGCGATCATGCTTTTTACAGCTTCTGAAGAGAAAGCAAAGCACATACACTTGCCTTCTAGGTAGTCTGGCTTGCTGGGAATATCATTGTGAAAGCAGGGAACTGTGCAGCCTGGAGAAACCCCAGTTGGGAGGAGGAGAGATGCAGGTCTCCACCCAAGGGAGGTGACAGTTGAGAAGCCAGGAGCCTGGTGTGGGTACACTTGGGGGACCACGGAGGGGGAAAACAAGTGCAGTTGCCCTGAACTATGGTGCTTAGACTTCCTCTGTGGCCTTGGGCAAGTTGCATGACTTCTCTGTGCAACTCTTTCCCATGTGCACACGGGGATAATATGTTCCTGCCTTGCAGAAGAGTTGTTGAGGATTAATGAGTTGTCTGTAAAGCATTTTGAAGCTGATAAATATCAATTTGGTAATCAGGAGTCCTAGTACTTTGCAATTGAATAAGCAATGAATTTAGCAGTGTGCTTGGTACACTAAAAAATGAGTTACTCGCTGCATACAATACCGAATTTGTGTGTGTGGAATTTATAAACTGTTGTGTAATAGAAATGCTTTTCAGAAAACGTTATCAAGAGAATTTGGGGAGTTTATGGATATGCAGTACACTTAAATTAAATTATAAACAATTCTAGAAAGTGAGGGATGTTAAAAGGGCATGAAATTAGTGTTCTATCAGATTTCTTGAACTAAAGGCAACCTTTTTATAATTCCGTGAAGATATTGGTTGAGCCTACTGCAATGTGTTAATCAATAGGCCTCATGTATCAACGTGCATAGATGGCGCAAAACAGTGGAATTTTTTAGATCCAATTCATAACCAATAAATCAAAGGTATTATTGAAAGGATTGTTTTAAATAGCTAATGTAAATGTTTCTGGAGCAGTTACAGCCCCTGAAATATGCTAGATTTTTTTGAACTGATGGGAAAGGTTTCCCTGAAATATGCTTCTAATTAAGTTTTGTTCATTATTTATGCAGTGTAATTTCCATCGGCACCACTCTTCACATATCTGACTGGCAAGTTCATCACTTTCCAGAGCGCATCTGCATTTTGATTAGCCCTTAGAGAATTGCAGATTTGCTATGGCTATAAATAAACATGACATAACTTCAAAACCATCATGCCTGTCTTTGCAACACAGCAAGGTTTAAATTCTGCTACAGTGGACTGGAGAAGCTTACATGATGATCAGTCCTGAAAACAATGAATAGTTTAAAAATACATCCAATGACAAAAGACGTATTGAAAGGAATGTAGTCCGAGAAGCTAATGTTCAATGCAGTATTTTTTGTTGGGTGTCCTACGTGTTTGGAGAGGGATGAAGCTGTAGCAGGAATATACCATAGGTAGAATGGGGGCTTCATTCATTGAGCTGCTCTGATGGTATGGTTGCATTTAATTCAGGAGCTGAGCTCATTGGACTGGGTTTGTTTTTCTATGTAATGTTTTAATTCATGTACGAGCACCTATGGCTATTGGATTAGCCCTTTGGGTCTTGGTGGCAATGGAAATAAATGAATTAAAGAAAAGAGAGAGAACTTTCATTTTCCTTGTAGTACAATTTGGCATAGAAAACATTAGTATTCTTGAAGACGTGCTGATTATGTAAGCTGACCATCACGATAATGCTGATATTTTAATATGCTAATAACTGTAATTAACTGTACTACTTTCAGCCCTCAGCAGGCAAATATTTTGTGCTGTAATGAGTTTTTAACTTCAGGGAAGAGTTGGCTCTTACAAAAAAAACCAAACAGACAAACAAAAAGCAAAACTAAAACCCTGCACTTTGTGCTGGTTTTAACAAATTTGATTTCCTTAAATTTATGGATTAGTAGTCATGCAAAATTTTCAAACTTTGGAATATTTGTAAGTACTTAATTTAATTGATTTGCTCTTTTTCTATATTGTATCTATAGCTGTTTCCAAATATTTATTCCTTTCAAACTTAATTTTCTGATTAATGACTAGATCCTCTAGTGGTCTAATCAATGAGCAGCAAGCTAAACAAAAATAACTCTACAATATATTTCTTAGCTTTAAGGGATGCTTACTCCTGTGAATCAAGAGTTTTGCACAGAAGAAACATGTGAAAGTTAATTTTTTCCTACTAGGATAGGCATTTCATTTGGAGAATTGTTAATCTGCTGTTAACTCAGTTCCTAGATAAAAATAGATTTTGAAAAATGCTACAATAAAACATGGAGGATTGATATAAAAATTGCCTGACTTATGAATGTTAGAGCCAGGCTGCTACTACATATGGTTGAACTGAGCAAAAATAACTGGCTTATTCTGTGCTTCTTGATATGTGATAGTAGTAGACACATAAAACAAACAAAAAGCCAAAACTCACGTGCACATTTTCAGGAAAATTCATTTTACATTTTCATATCTTACTTTGAAATCCTATGGCAGCCTAGCCTATTTGTTTGTTTTCATTTCATATTTAAAATAGACAGAATACAAATTGTGTTCGGTAAGGGAGAGCGATATTAAATCTCTTATTTGAAGGTTGTGTCTATATCTTTTAGATAATTGAAGTTATTTTATGTTTATAGGTTATATTTATCTATACATATGGAGTAAGTTCTACACATCACAGACAAAATACTTAGTGAAGATTCTTGCAGTAAGCAACGTTCACATTAGAAAAAATACATGGCAATAATTTTATTTTTAAAGTACTGTAGATAATCTTACAGGATACACATTCTCTTCATAACTACCTTTTTAAAGAAATTCACATTCTGTAATAACTTTGAGCCATCAGACAGTTTTGAAGCATAACACTATACTTCACTGGTATGTATAGACAGTTTTGTTGTTGTTGTTGTTGTTTTGTTTTTAAGTCTTAAAGTATTTTCAAAATACATCAGAAATGTATTTTCAGAGGGTCAAATTCACAGCTCAGGTTTTGCCTCATTTTGAGCAGAGAAAAGAGAGTAAATTGGTAGGTGGATGGAGTAAATTAGTGTTATCCTTGCTAGCCACAAAGTCCCTGTAGTGAAGGTTTCATGTCCTTTCAAAAAAGAGCAGTGCAAAAGGCAAGCATGAAAACACCAATCTTAAAAGCCAGGTCTCCACTGGGCGGGGAGGATCAATCTAAGATATGCAACTTCAGCTACATGAATAACGTAACGTAGCTGAAGTCGATATACTTAGATTTACTCACTGCGGTGTCTTCACTGCAGTGAGTCAACTGCTGATGCTCCCCCATCGACTCCTCCTGCACCTCTTGCCAAGGTGGAGTACCGGAGTTGATGGGGGAGTGTTCGGGGGTCGATTTATTGTGTCTAGACTAGACATGATACATCGACCCTCGCTGGATCGATAGCTGCCTGCCGATCCGGCAGGTAGTATAGACATACCCATAGTCTCCTTAGTCTAAATTTACCCTGTACTCACTTCTCTAATTAATGCCCATATCAATACCTTATTTTTCAGATGTTTAAAACTAAATCTTCCACCCATAATTTCTTACATTTTGTGTACATTGCAATTAGACACCCACAGCTGGCCCGTGCCAGCTGACTCAGGCCAGTGGGACTCATACTGGGGGACAGTTGGCTGTAGATGTTCCGGCTTGGCCTGCAGCCTGAGCTCTGAGACTCTCCCACCGTGCTGGATCCTAGAGCCCAGGCACCAGCCTGAGCCCAGAAATCTACACTGCAATTAAACACCGCTGCAGTTCGATTCCAGTGTAGACATACCCACAGTACACATAAGGCCCCTGGGATCAGCATTGCTGAAGATGAACCAACATGGGCCAAGTCAAAATTATTATAGTGAGGGGCTATGCAAGGGTTACGTATTACTGATTTATTTAATATTCTGAAGCTGGAATTTAATAAGACACATTATCCATTAGAGAGATTTCAAAAAGCATGTGTTGTCATGTTTTAATTTGTTGTTCAGTGGCTTAATTAGTTGCAACTAATAATGGAAACTGCGATATAAACTAGCGAAATGAAGTTTTTGTTTTAAGGCTTTTCTGGCATCTCGAAGACCTACTCTAAATTGCCAGCTGTCAGATAGCTTTTTCTATTTTTGCTTAGTGTGGGTTCTGTTATTACCCGGTAATTTAATTCTGCTTAGAACTTAGTTTGACTACATTAATCAATTGATCCTGGGAATGCCCTTGCAAAATAACTATGTATGATCATTCCCATTTTGCAGATGGGAAAACTGAGGCTTAGATAATTTAAATGATTTTGCCTGAGGTCACAGAGTAAGGCAGTAGAACAACTAAAATTTAGGAGCCACCCACTAGGACATGTTATAGCTGGCACATGGATAAGAAGGGGCTGTTTCATTTGTCCTCTGCAGTACAAATGGCATTGGGTGTACAAACAGTTCTTATCCATGTGGAAATGGAAGGCTGCTGCCAAGATACACTTGTTTCCTTTCATTTTTATATTTGACGTTTGGTAAGAAGATCGCTGGTGGCCCCATGGTCTCAAACTTCTGTATAATCTTTTCAAGTTGTTAGTTGGACTAGTTATGCTACGTTTTCTCTTTGCTTCTTTAATTTCAGATTTCTGTCATTGGTCTCCCTTTTGTGGACACCCATCTAGCCTGTTGGCTGTGCAATCCCTCTTGGTGGTGGTTCTCTACTTGTTTTACCTATAAAGGGTTAACAAGCCCACAGGTAAAAAGAAAGGAGTGGGCACCTGACCAAAAGAGCCATTGGTAGGGTTAGAAATTTTTAAAATTGGGGGAAAACTTCCCTTTGTCTGTGTTGTAGTGTTCTCTGGAAAAGAGGGGAACCGGGAATAGTTATGCTGTGAAAAGCTTTAAGCCAGGTATGAAAAATCATCAGATCATACCTAAAGATTGCTTATCTGAAACCCCAGAAATGTAAGTAAATTAGGGATTGTCTAAAAAGATGCAATTAGGGTTATTTCTTTTATTTTTTATTGGCTTGTGGACTCCTCTGTGCTAACCCCAGATGGTTTTATTTCGTTTGTAACCTTTAAGAGAGCTAAAGAGCTATCAAGAGAGCTATCTTGATGCTTAATTTTTGTAATTGTTTCTTTAAGATCTAGCAAAAAGCCTAAGTTCCAAATGTATTTCCTTTCCTTTTGGGTTTATTAAAGTTTACCTTTTTAAAGAACAGGATTGAATTTTTGTGTCCTTAAGAGGTTTGTGCATATGTTGTTTAATTAGCTGGTGGCAATAGCTAATGTCCTTTGTTTTTTTCTCAGCTCTTCCCAGGAAGGGGGGTGAAAGGGCTTGAGGGTACCCCACAGGAAGGAATTCCCGAGTGTTCCTTCCTGGGTTCACAAAAGGGGAGGGGGGGTGGGTTGCACTTCGGTGGTGGCAGCATCTACCCATCCAAGGTCAGAGAGAAGATGTGACCTTCGGAGTTTAATACCAGCCTGGAGTGGCCAGTATTAATTTTTAAAATATTTGCGGGCCCCCACATTCTGCACTCAAAGTGCCAGAGTGGGGAATCAACCTTGACAGGGTCTCTGTGAACTTGCATGTTTCCCTGAATCTGCAAGATCTAGGGATTTGAGAGTACTTGACACCTTGCAGAATTAGACCATTGGGGGAGGGAGTGTGAGCAAGGTCAGAGAATGTGCTGCAATTTCAGTAGGAGTTGAGGCTCTGAGTACCTCTCAAGAGTGGCTCTGTATGATCTATTTTCTCTTTAAAACCAAAGATTTATTATGATGGCCTTTCAACATATGTCACCTCTAGAAGGGTTGATTGTGATGGTACAAATGAAGGCAATCATACTGAGTGGTGGAGATACCTAAGACATCTTACTGCCTGAAGGTAATGCAGTCCTAAGGTATCTCTTGTAGAAAACAATTTTGCTGGCGGAAGTTGGCAAGGTGCTTTTTACATTCAGTATGTTAATTTCTCAGTTGAATACAATGGGACTTTAGCAAGAAGGTGATTGAACAAGATAAGTTTGATCTGGCTGTTTCATATCAGAGAACACTTTCTGTTAAGATTTGATAAGCAAATTATAAAACTTTCTATCTATTTTGGATTAATGAAAGGCATTTATTTGTTCAGGTAGTTTGTTGGCTTCCTTATTAGCATTTGATGTCACTGAAGTAATAATTTAATTAAAAATACGGTGATTAAGGAAGGCTTAGCTATGTAAGAACTATGGGAGGAAAACAGCAGGTTTCAAATATGCATATTTTCCTAGTCGTTTGTTTAATTTCAGATTATAAAGTGCACCCAATGCAACAGTCACTGAGTGTACCTACAAAATTAGAAAATGCTTCATAGCATGTTAACAAATATGGGGGGAGAGAACCCTGTCCACAAAATAAATGCTCATCCCCTCACCTCGCTTACTTAGGGAGAGGACTGGGGAAAGAGAGAGAGCTGGTATCTGAAATAGACTTGTATAGGGCTTTGATTTTGGTTATTAGACTGTTGGGTCCAGTGTCTTAAACATGTGCACATCATCCTGCTTTGACTAAGTGTGGGTGAACCTCTCTAATACTTGGGGTAAACAGGAACCTCTCCCTTTTCATCAAGTTATTTCCCTGTAATTATTCACATCACTTTGTTCTTGCCTGATTTCAGCTATAGCCACCCCAGACTGTTCCAGTATCTTGACCAGGACCTGGAAAAGTAGAGAGTCTGCACCATTGGGTCCAGCAAAAGTCATAGATGTGATAGTCACCTGCATATTGAGATTTTAATTTTATCCCCCAGTGGCCTTACCTCCTTTTTAAGCAAAAGTGACAGAATAGAACCCCTTTCCCAAGGTACCACCCATGAGAGAGCCTTTGGGAAAATGAGCAAGAGCTCAACATCATCCACGGACATCTCTCAGAAAAGGAAGAAAGCCACTCAGTCAGCTTACCCTAGGCAGGATGTGCAGGCAAGGTGTGGTCTGTGGTATCAAGCTTGTACTCAGATAAGAATAAAGGACATTTACCAGACATATTAAGAGGCCAATAGAAGATCTACACTGGGGAGGAACGGAGCTGAGGGTCTTACTGGAAGTGGGTACTTACCTGTAGCCTAGCCTGTGTGTGTAATATATCATCTACTCTTAAAGATATTTTTGATACTCTCTAGGACATGGAATTCTTACAAAAATATTATGTTTACCTTACCTTGTATAGCCTCCTGAGAATAACTGAGTAATAAGCTTGTAATGTTGGTTTAGTGATTGCAACACATGAATACAGAGACATATATTCAGTCATATTTCTGCACACTATGTTCAGTGTGAAATTCACCATAGCGATTTATCACAGTGCAGCTGATTGCTTAACTAAAAGTGCAAGGAAGTGTCTTCTCTTGTTCATTAGCTTATTATACATGCTTACAAGTATATCATATAAGCCTTACTATAATTTGAAATGTAAAATTACAGTTCTCATCAATACCATTGCTGTTATGTAATGTTGTTTTAATCTTTATTTTCTTTCATCAAATTAAT
The DNA here is from genome assembly GCF_965140285.1 of Lepidochelys kempii. Classification (NCBI taxonomy): domain Eukaryota; kingdom Metazoa; phylum Chordata; order Testudines; family Cheloniidae; genus Lepidochelys; species Lepidochelys kempii. The sequence goes on from NC_136387.1 coordinate 31,088,552, forward strand.
TGTCTTCCTCTCCTAATTATTTGAGCATTGGAATGTAGGTAGCAGGCAGTAGTGTAGTTTTGAATAATAATGAGGAAAAATATGAATAAAACCTCAAAGACCAATGTTAATAAATAATCAGCACGTCAAGGTTATAGATCACTGAAAGTTTTGTTAATTATTCTCAAAATATGAGAAGAAATGTGTATAGTGACATTGTATTTTATGCTGAAAGAAGACAAAAAAATGAACAAGATGAATATGTTTTCTTGTTTAGAACCAGAAAGCATGGAGTTTGGTGGGAAATGTATGTGTCAGCTTTCTTTTTTAAAAGGTATATTGTAGATAATGTGGCAAACTCATCCCACATGGAACTCTAATGTAGGTTTTGTCTACGCTGTGGAGCCTGTGCTGGCATAGGTATGTTGGCATAGACCTCCTAATTTATATGCAGCCTACTATGATAGAAGGAGTTTTTCTGTCAGTGTAAGAACACGACCTCTCCGAACAACATGAGCTACATCGACAGAAGCCTACTTCAGTCAACGTAGCTGCATCTACGCTGGCTGGCTGTTTTTTTTCACACCCCTGACACAGCAATGTCGACATGACTTAAGTGTAGACAAAAGGAAACCAGGATAAATTGAAACAAGGAGATGAAATGCTTATAACTGACTTTAGGTAGGCTGGCTCACTGACTTTACAGAGTATCATCTTCTCAAAGTTTTGTTTCCCTAGAGACCTTTAGATAATTCAGGTTTTATACTGTGTACCATGTGACTAATAATTCTTTTGCCTGTTGGTGCACAGAGGGATCACATATGTAGCTCCACGTGTATGCCAGTGAGAGAACTTACTCCATGCCTTAGAGTTACCACCTCAGAGCACAGAACTGTATGAACACATGACTAGCCAGGGAGCCAGATAACCTTTCTGAGTTGGGAGGTAAGGTGTGTGAACAAGTCCCATGAGCTCTACATTTCACACAACTGGGGTATAAATACCTTGTTCCCTCAGTTTCTTTCTGTCTGAGTGGTTATGGGCACAACCTGCCTTTTTCTCCAATAAGTTACTTTTACATGAAGAGTTATGAATAGCTCAAAAGTAGCTTTCAATAGTTAGACAATAGAGACACAAATCTTAGTTTGCTTTCTTTTGCGGTGTTTGGCTGATTTGTTGACATTTTACAGTTTTGGGAATCTATTTGAGCTTTATACAAGATGAGAGATCTGTCTAGAAAAACATGATTGAATCCCATTGGTGGGCTGCTCATTGAATGGGCATGACAGGTATTTTTTGTGACTTAGCAAATGGGAGAGTGTGCTTTGGGCCCATTGCTCTATGAGGATTATGAGATATGAGTGAAGCTTAGAGTAAGGCCACTGTGGTCTGTAAAGAAATGGAGATAATAAAAACATCCCAAAATTTTGGGGAGACAGGAAAAATATCATCCATTCTTGACAAATTATTTGAATCTTTCCTGACATCTTCCAACACCCAGTCCTCAGTTGGTGAACCCTTTTTCTGTCATCTCAAATGCTGAAACCCATTGCCAAAATTCCACTTCACAACAAACCCACACCCCAGGAGCAACCTGCCCTTGTGAATGACAAAAGCCTCTATCTTTAGAACTGCCAGATAATTCCAGGACTAAATCTTGCAGCATTACGTTTCTGAAACAGTAAAAAATAACTGGAAAAACAAACAAAACCAAAATTTTATTCAATTAAATATACAAATAGTAACACAAACTATACCAGACTGACTTTCATTTCAATTCCTATTGAAGTTAAAAACAAACAAACAAACAAAAACCAAACAACACCCTCCCCACACATCCCAAACCTCTGATTTTGAACAAACATGCTCTCTCCAATTCCACCCTCACCAGCAATTTCACACAATCCCTTGTCAGATTCTATACTGATTATACCATAGAGATCACAATATCTGGTGCATTATTTAAGTTCCACCTATCACTTTAGAACTAGGAGCCTAGTTATTGGCTATATATTGTAATAACACTATCAGAGTTTAAAGTAGGCATGTTTAATGCTAATCTTGCTGTACTAAGGGAGTTAATTTTGCATTCCACCCTGGCAGTTCTAGCTGCTTTTTTGCAATCGTTGACTTGCTCCTCCAATCCTCCCCTCCTCCTGGCTCCACTCCTCTCTCTGCACAGAATCTCACCAATTTCTTCCAAGAGAAAATAAACAAAATATATCGTCACCTTCCCCCCACTTCCTAGCCAGAGGTCAGAACCAATACTATATTCTCATCTTTCTTGACCTGTCAACTGTGTTCAACACCATAGATTGTTCCTTTGCTTGAAAACTTGTCTTCCCTTTGCTTCTGTGACTGACCTCTCCTGGTTCTCCTTTTATCTCTCTAATTGCTCCTTCAGCCTGTCCCTTAGAAGATCCTCCTCATCCCCCACAACTTTTTTTTGTCTCTGTCCTTCTTCCCCTTTCTCCCTCTATACCTTCTCTGTGGATAATCTCATCTGTAAATGCAAATTCAACCACCATCTTTGTGCTGAGGAGTGACAGATCTACTTCTCTGTTCCAGACCGACCTTTCTGATCGAACTAAAAACTTGGTCTGCCTCCTTGCCATCTCCTCATGGATTTCTAACTGTCAGCTCAAGCTTAACAGAGCTAAAACAAAGCTCTTCTGCCCCCCACCCCGCTCCACCTCCTTTCTCAGTCACTGTGGACACCACCATCCTGCCTGTCACTCAAGCCCATAATCTGGGTGTCATCTTTGATTTGGACCCCTCTGTAGGTCCTCACATCCAAGCTATGTCTAAATCTTGTCAACTCTTTCTGCATAACATCTCTAAGACCACGCCTTTCCTATCCATCTGCACCGCTAAAACGGTCATGCAGGCTCTCATCTCTATTATTGCAATACCTTTTTGTCTGGCCTAGACAAATGCAATCTTTCCCCAGTCATATCCACTAATGATGGTGCTGAAAAGATAATTCTCTTAAATTGTCATTTTGACCATGTCACCCCTTTCTTTGAATCCCTCTGTTGGTTCCCCCTTCTCTATTGCATCAAACGTAAGCTGCTTGTCTTTTGTTTCAAGGGACTTCATGACCTGTCTTCTCTCATTCACTGTTGAGATGACTACTCCCATCTCGATCAGCCAATGATGGCAGCCTCCATATTCCGCTTGCTAATTTTTCAAACAAGTGACTTTTTGATTTCTCCCAAGCTGCACCTGATGTTTGGGAGGAGCTCCTCATATACATCTGAAAAAGTACCCAGTTATTTTCCTTTGGATTCCTTCTTAAAACTCTTCTTTGCTGTGATGCCTACAAAAAAACCAACTTGACAGTGGTTAGGCAGCTGCTGTGCTAATCGCACTGTCTATCGTGATGATCAGTATTGTCTCATTGTTTCTCTGTACTCTGCCACCATCTGTCTGTATTCATCCGCTGTTGCTTGTCGTAGTCTTAGATTACAAGCTCTTTGGGTGAGGAGGTATCTTTTTTTCCTGTGTTCATACAATACCTTACGCAATGGGGTCCTGGCCCATGACCCTGTCTCCTAAGTGCTGTGGTAATACACACAAATAAATAATGTGTCTTCAGTTCCCAGGCACCCAGAGAGAGGTTCCCACTCTGCTGGTGGGATACTCTTTATGACCCTGCATATTTTATTGATGCACATGTACAGCTTCCAGAACACACTGAAAAGTTACTTGGCTATACCAATTTTAGCTAAATAAAATGGCTGTCTCACTAAGAAAATTGTTCCTTGAATTGAAATGTGAGCTCACTTGTGTTCTGTACTTGTCTACTTTTTACGTGAATTGCAGCTATAACTAACTTGAGTCTGGAGGAGCATTGATTCTTCACCTTTTCTGAGGTTTAACTTAATTACAGGAATACCCAAAGGAAATACCAATCAGCAGAGACTGCTTCAAAGAATTGCAAAGCATACTAGTGAAAATGAGGCAATATCATGTCCATGGCTGCTTCTAATTTAATTTTCTTAAAAGCACCAAACCTTTTGAAATACTGCAAGCCTTGAGAACTTTCTTTCTGTGCCTTAAAACAACACACAATAACTTTCCGCTCTTTTATTAATGATTTACAATAGTAGAATTATAGGTGCAAGGGAAATATTGTATTGTACCCTGATGACATCTATGCATACTATACCAAGTAGCAGGAGGTACCTGTAAATGATACATGCGGTGTTCTGGCAAGTGCTGCAGTTGTTGAGGTCTTGGCCAGTGCGATAGAAGTTGCGCCTGCAATAGACAATAGCTGCTGTAATTTATATAAAAAAGCTGTGAACTGAAAAGCTAGAACTCTTATAATAGACCTAACCCCTCTTTACAGGCATTTTAAGTATCCTAATCACAAATGTAACACTAAAATTTGTTGCTAAGAATCTGATTTAAAACCAACCAAAGCACATAAATTTATCATCTTGAACCTCTGCCCTTAAACTCATTTAAACTGTGGTGCCGATATTGTGTTCAGGGGATTCTCTGGAAAGCAGGTGATTTTGTACAACTGTTATCTCTTATATGAATACCTTTATAAGAACACTTCAATTATAAGAACACTTTTTGACTGGAACACATTTGAACTATTTGCTATGCTTTCTGTACATCAAAATATCTTTTTTTTTTTTTGCTTTCTACTTTTCCATTCCTTTTCTTTTTTCTTTTGTCCCCTTCCTTTGAACAGAAAAGCAAGGCAGCTAAACATTCTCATTGAATAGTGCCACAAAAGCAAATTGACATAAATGGCTGTATCAAAAAACAAGTTCTTTTCTGGTTTATCCTTTTTCAGCCTGTACCGGTTGGACAATTCTTTGTGTATTTGAAAAATAATTTAAGAAAACAAACAGTTCTCTTTGTAGCTACTAAGAAAGTTGATAAAACGAACAAGCTGGCAGGTTGCAGAATTATTGTCACCGGAGATATTCAAGGCTAGGCTTGAAAGTCATCTGTCAAGAATGAGTTGGGGACAACTGCAGTAATTTAGTCATGCTGTAGAGGTACGTCCTGGGTGGTTCCTTCCATCCCAGGTGTACAATCCATTGAAGTCAATGGCAGCTTTATCTGCATAAAAAGGCTGTGATTATAGGATTCCCAAAATGATTCTCTAATGGCTTTTCTGAGAACTAATCTCAATCTGTTCTTTTCAACAGCAGTAGTGGTGCTACTCACAAAAGCAATGGGAATAATTATGACACAGTTTTACTACCCTAGTCAACACAGTCACCAAATGATTCTACAAAGACAGATTGAAGCCTGTCACTGATGCTGAAACAGAGGCAGCTGAGGAGCTTTGCAGTAATTCAGTTTCCAACAATGTGGTAACAGAATAAAAAGGAAGAACAAATGTTGTAGAATGGTCTGCATTTCACTTTACAAGGTTGCACCCTTCTGGAATACTCAGATACATAATCATCAACAAGGCTTTTGTCAAATGAGGGCAGACTCTATTTTTGTTGTGTGTGTAGGGGAAGATCTCTTCCTCCTCAGAGGTTCTGGAAAATTAGCAGAACTGCTTCGTGGAGGTTTCACCACTACATGCCCTGAGCTATCTCCACAGCCCTAGGAGGATCTCTTTGGCAGTAGGTCATCCAGCGACAATGTACGCCTCTCTTGTTCACTCCCTGCATCTTTCTGTAAAGACTCAGGCCCCAAATCATGATCCCAGGTCCTGCCCATCTTCTTTTGCACTAGAGCCATGCTGTTCCTGCTGCCTGGGGGCCTTCTGCAAATGTGGAAGGAAGTGCAGGGATTCCTCTGTAGTGTAACTAGTGATAAGAATTAAATACTGCTAATGTACATGGCATGAGTTTAAAAATGTGCAATTATCTTATTTGCCTTTTGTTATTGGTAATTATGAAAGCAAATTAGGTGTGCAGTTAAATATGTTTTGCAAGTGCTAATGCATGTAGCTTTTTTTAAAAAAGAGATCCTTAATCTTCTTTGTGCATTTAAAAGGATTGACTAATTATGTGCAACATATTTTTAAAAGCTAGAAACGATCTCTAACTGTTGTTAGTTTCATAAAGAGTTCTGAAATGTATTCTCAGCAAATATGCTCTAAGTCTGAGCCAGTGGTTTAAACTTGGTGACATTCTGAACCCTGTAAAATGGTATATAAATGTCTCGCAACATATTAGTTTGACATTTTTAATAGTAAGGTGCCTGATCCTGCCACTGTTACTGATGTGTTGCAGACTTGTCCCATTGAAGTCTGAAATCTAATGCACAATTTGCGTTCCTAAATCAGATGAGTAATGGTTGCAAGACAGAGCCAGTGATTGCACTGATAACATATAAAGCGTAAATGTGGATCATGGACTTTTACTTTCTATATTGGTAATAACAGAAGGGAAAGCAATAATTCAAAAACTTCTGCTGCCATTTCTTCAAACATGTTCTAGTTAATGATTTTAATGTGGTGTGTATATAGTATGTACGTGGGTTGGAATTTGTAGCCAGAGAGAATGAAGGTCTCAGCGAACCTGCAGAATGTTTAGGGCACAAGTGGTGCCCTTATTTCTGTTCTTAAGACACCACCTTAAGGAGTGAGAGGGGCTTTCAGGTTCCGCGTTCTTTCATAGGTCCTGTCAATTAGCGCTATCTGTAACCATGCTTTTTTTTGTCACATAGTATCTTGCCCCCTTTTAATCAAAATATGATGGATGGACAACATAGATAAGCCCTAACTGATCTGATGTTTTGTAAGTTCAGTGCTAATTAATGCCAAAATGTAAAGACATTTGCTTTCTCTGGAGTGGCTCAAATCTATAAAACAGTAGAGAGAATATGATTTTGCAAACATTTTTTTAAATATTTCAAAGGAAGATTTTCAGTAGCAAACAGCCACTTCTGACTTTTTGATAAATTACTTAACAAAATAGTTTTTTAATATTAAAGTAAACCATACCCTTCACTGAGGGCTCTGGCTTTTTCCAGGTCTTGAATTACATTCAAAAGGACTTTAATCTTCTCCTGGTTTGAGTGTAAAGATTCCTCTATGGACTGCAGCTTGCCTTGTAGGGCACATAGTTCACTATGTGCCAAGTGAATTTGATTAATGTCTCTAATCTCCTTGTTGGTTTCTGGTTTAATTTCATTCCCTGGAAGATGGGACTTTATGTGAAAGTCTTCTAAATAATTGCAGTACTCTGGAACATATGACCATGTAGAAGTTTTATCCATTTCAGTGTGACACAAGGGAATAGATTTTGACTCATTACTGCTGGTCAATGATGTTATTCCATGATTATCATTAGTCAGCACCATGCAATCAGAGCCTGTTTCAGGCTCTGTTGGCTGTTGATGATCTCTGAGAAAGCAGTGGGATGAACTCTGGTTCGACAGAGGTGATAATGGAGTGATTTCATTAGTGCTAGTGTCTTTAGTGGATACAGGTAACTCCAAAACACTTTTTTCTTCACAAGAGTCATAATGTGGATTAATTTCATTACAGTTCCTGGTATTGTTTAAGTAGGAGGGAGATTTTCCTGATTCGGATGGCAGTGTACAGTTTTCATTGGATTGGCTCATAGGAGAACGTACTGAATCATTTAAATCCATGGACATGTCTGAAGCATAAACGGAAGTGCTATTGTCCTGTGGAGAAGTCAGATGTATGTATTCAGGCACCTGTGTATAAACAGTTGCCTTTTCCAGTATTGTGGAAGTATCTGACGCTGAGTGGATAGGCCCATTGCTTTGTGCTTTACACTCTCTTTGAAATAACTGATTGGATGTCTTGGCTCTTCTAGATCCATCTTCCGAATGTTTAGTTATTCTTAAGTAAGAGAGGTCCAAAGACATGTCTTGCTCAGAAAGATTGCCGTTGACTTGGATAGAGCATTCCGGCTCAGTTGGCATTTCCATTAAAGACTTACTTGTTGTCAGTTTTTTCTTTTTAAAAACTGGAAAATGCTTCCTGAGGCTGGGAGAAGTTTGAATAGCAATATTCCGATGCCCCTTCTGAGCCCTTGGGAAAGAGAGAGAATAGTTTGGCAGGTTATGGTGCCTAGATATTTGTGCCTTTCCAATCATGAGCGTTGTGTCTTTGGCAGGTTTAGCGTCCATTTCAGTGACACCAATTGGCTTCTTGTTTGTACTATCCTCTTTGAATCGGACTTGCTGAGATTTGCTCCTGCGGTGGTGTGGCTGCCTCATAAAATCAACTGAATCCAGGCTATTCCGTTTGAGTAATACAGGGCGCATTTTCTTGTTTTGTTGGGCCATTGAATCATGGTTTGACGCCTGCAAGTAATAAGTTTCTCTGCGACCCATTTTATTAGGCCATTCGAACAGCATCTGGTGGTTATGCCCCAGATGCAAATGAAGACTTTAACTAATGATTAGGAAACTAATTCTTTTCATTCTGTTGGTTTTTATTTATATTTCTAGGTAATCTATTCTATTTTGAGATATTCTTTCAATTTCTCCCCACATTTACCAATATTTTGTTACAGAGAAAATTATTAGTTAGACCAATCACCAAGATAAACTAAATTTAAAAGCGGCAAAGAGTCCTGTGGCACCTTATAGACTAACAGACATATTGGAGCATAAGCTTTCGTGGGTGAATACCCACTTCGCCAGATGCATGTAGTGGAAATTTTCAGAGGCAGGTATAAATATGCAAGCAAGAATCAGGCTAGGGATAATGAGGTTAGTTCAATCAGGGAGGCTGAGGCCCTCTTCTAACCCTAAATAATTTAAATATCCAATCAAAGGAGAGCATTAATGGAGAGAGAATTTGGAATTCTTAACGTTTACATTCTGAAACTAATCTTGGTTTCTCTTACAACAAAAGTATAAATTACAGTAGTCAAGGTATGTTAACTGTTAACTACTGCAAAGATAAATTAGTCAACCACCTTTTCTAATGCCTACTTAGCTAACAGTTAACCTTTCGCAAGAGATTCAAGTTTTGAACTGTGGACCACTTAAATATTTCTTATTTTCATAGAATGTAAATAACATGCATAATAACTGTTTTGGGCAATTGCTTTCCTGATGCATAGCTTTGCTGTAGAAATATACCCATTAATATCCAACAGAAATTCTTCCTGCAGTGTTGTTGTTTGTTTTTTCTTCTTGTCCCATCTTTTTACTTTAGCAGCTGAAACTAATCTTCTCAAATAGCCAAACAAAGCCAGTGGCTTGTGACCAAGCAAATATATAGCATCAAACAGGATTCAATAATTGATGTATAGTCCTTGCTCTAATTCATGCAAGTACAAGACTGAGCATGTCTGAGGGACTGTATCATTCAGATGAGATCTGTAAACACTTTGGCCCCAGGAGAGTGGTCCAGACCAGATAGTCAGCATTTGCAGAATAGCAGACAAGTGTTTTCTGAAAATAAAAAGACAATAGTTGCAATTGAACACTGTTGAATACCATTGAAAAGTCTGTTGAATACTATTATTTCTTCCTGCTGTCTCTAAATATTTTTCATCTGCAGTACTCATGTGAACTTTGTAGTGGGATGTCTTAAATGGGAAACTGAAAGATGATGATTCAACATCGTGAAGCACATAGATATTTATCTACTGTGAAATATCGGAACACAACCAAATATATTTTCAGAATATATATTCAATAAAACAGTTTTATTTCCTTTGGCAGTGTGATCAGGATTGCACATTTATGCTAGTTATGGAACTGAACCTGAAATCGCAGATATGGACCTCCAAAGACTTTGGAGAAATCTAGTTCCAGATCTGAAATTGGCTGCTTGAGCTCATTATGTTTGCAGTGGTCAGAAAGCTGGAAAATGCACATGAAAGCTCTTCAACTTAGAGCAAGTTAGGGTTCAAATCTAATTCTGAATCTCTATTTTGCAGCTCAGGTGCATCTAAAATATAGTTGTGTGAATATGTGTATAGCCTGGGATCCACCAGAGAAAGTGATGGTGGATCAAGTTAAATGTTGCAAGTGAAACCTTTTGTAGGCTTGTGAAATTTATCTCCTGTGAAGTATAAAATGATTGGTATTTATGAATAAAGTCTCTCTTGCAAGAAATTTGCCTACATCTGTCTGTTCTATTAAGCTACATTTTATCACTTCTCTTTTCAATCTCATAAAATATCTATAAACATTTTGGTTATACGGTAAGCCTTACCTTGCTGAAAAATTGTTAGGACAATAGTGTAATCATAAGCAGAAAACAATGTTTCTGTTATAAATAGAGATCAGTTTAGTATGCACAAAAGTGTTATAACCTTGGGAAAAACCCTTTTTCTGCAGCCATAAAATAAATTGCCAGTTATAATCAAAAATGTTTACTTCATACCATTAACCCTTTCTTAACTACACTATGTCCACTGATCTATGGTATCTACCTGAAATCCACAACATTCCAAGCTTGGCAGAAAATTTACCACAGCCACTATATTAGTAGTGACAATAATTTATCACAAAAATAACATTTTCCTTTTCTTTCCCCTACAGTATTCAGATTCAGATGAAACAAGTAATGAATGTTACAAAACTGAAGTCCAGACTTGGCTTTTGTCAGTTCTAGACCAATGACCGCTTTAAAATTTGCTTTCACTCAAGCTGCCAGGGCTGAAATTGCATGTTGTGATATACCAGGTTCACGTCAAGAACATCATACTTTACTTTGGCAGCATGTGTACACGCATACTGTACACTCTCTTTATTTACCCACATATTGAGCAGATTTCAAACATCAGGAAGGCTGAAGTGAGATCATTTTATTGTACCTCCTGCTTTTAGATAATAGTTTCTTTCCTCATCTCTCCACGTCAGGACACAAATCTCAGGAATCCTTTGCTTTGCAGATTGTTCATGATAAAGCTACTGGAAAAAACACGTTAAGGGAAAGCTGTTCTGAAACTTTATTTTGGAATTTAATATCTTAAACCACATTGGGATAGTACTTTCTGTTCAAATTGTCAAAATACCCATGTTTGTTGTAGAAAAGCCATTTGAAAACCATTAAAATAGAATGCTACTGTTAATGTTTTGGTAAAGGAAATTTAAACTCTGTTAAAATGGATTCCATTTTAAAACTTCACCTTTATAACCCCTTACTAGGCTAAACTTATTTCAATGTGAGCCATGATTCCTTGGTTCTGTTAGCAAGCCAGTAGAAGATCTAATAAATTAATTCCTCAGGATCTCTCAAGGGCTAATTTTTAAAAGGTCTGGAGCTCAGTCTCCCTTTTGTGGACACAGTCTTCACTCTCAAACTGAGGGCAAAGATCAGAATACTTTAGCTATATGATTTATGCCTGTAATCATGTGGTTTGACAAGAAAATGTCAAAGGTACAAATTCTACCACTGTGAATTATACTTGAAAACAGGAGAGCTCTCCATCTTCACCCTTTATATTCTGTGTCTGAGCTTCCCCGTCTATTCAATGGGGATAATATTTATATAGAATTGTGAGGTCAAATGTTTGTGAAATAAGAAAAGAACATAAGACCGGCCAGATGGGTCAGACCAATCGTCCATTTAGCCCAGGGTCCTGTCTTCCAAGAGTGGCCAGTGCCAGATGCTTCAGAGGGAGTGAACAGAACAGGGCAATTTATCTAGTGATATATCCCCTGTCATCCAGTCCCAGCTTTCAGCAGTCAAATATTTAGGGACACCCAGAGCGTGTGGCTGTGTCCCTGATTATTGGCTAATAGCAATTGATGGACCTATTCTCCATTCACTTAACTAATTCTCTTTTGAACCCAGTTTACTCCTGGAGGAATTCTGCACTATTACATGCAAAATTAATGAGCCTTGCATATTTTTAATTTTTTGTGCAGAAAAAAGCTTCTGCTGAAAAGTTGCTGCAGTTCCACCTTTTGCTCTCTAGAGGGTGCTGTGCTGATAGAACACAGCAGCTGCTGCCAGCCACCTAGGGAAGAGAGAGCCTGGCTTCTTCACAGCACCTGTAGGGCCAGGTCAGGACACAGGGGCTATGGGGAGACAGATAGCGTGGGGCTGTTGGGAGGTCACAGGCTCATAAGGGCTAGTAGGGGGGACAGACTGGGGCAGGAGCTGAATGGGAGTGGAGGTACAGGACCACAGGGGGAGGGAGGTGCAGGCCACATGGTGATGAGGGAGGGGGTGCAGGGCCATATAGGTATGGGGGTGTGGCTGAGTCGGGGCACAGAGACACATGGGGATTGGGAGGAGGTGAAGGGCAACATAGGGACGGGATGGCTGAGTGGGAGCACAAAGACATGGGGATGGAGGAGGGGGTGCAGGGCCACATGGGGATGGGGAGAGTGGGTGTCTGAGTGGAGGTGGAGGAACACATGTACCCGACTGAATGGGAGAGGCTAGGGGTCAGCCAGGGTCTGCATGGGGGAAGCTCCCTAACAGTCCCTTCCCGCCCCGCAAAAAAATCCTGTTCTGTACTTTTCTCACCCATACCCAAGAATCCTCAGTTCACACCCAGGCTCCTTCCCAGCAATTATTTCCCTCTCCCCCAGCCTTTGCACTGCTTCTGGGGGTGTGTGGGAAATATGGTTCTGTATTGTAGTTTAAATGAATTATTACTCAGTTCTGTATTATTATGCCTAGTAAGGAATCTGTTTGTCAAAAAACATTTTCTGAATCTGATTTATCTGTATTGATACAGACATACTTGCTGAGCGGTATTTTGAAATGACCAAAATAATTGAAACTGGTATGATTATATTGTGTTATTTTGACAAATTAAAAATGCAGAATTTTGCAGAATTTGAAAGTATTGTGAGCAGAATTTTTAATTTTTTGTTGCAGAATTTTTATTTTTTTGGCACAGAATTCCCCTAGGAGTGCCAGTTATACTGTTGTTTCCATAAGATGCTGTGAAGACTAAGTTCCTCAGGCTGACTGTGCATTGTATTTTTTTCTGTTGGTTTTAAATCTGCTGCCTATTAATTTTATTGGGTGACCCCTGGTTCAAATTCTTTGAGATCAGTAGAGAAAAGTACTTTAGAAAGGAAGGATATTCTTAGTCAGTTGCTGTTTTAAAATGGTGTTCCTTCTATTTGAGCTATGTGTGTGTTCATCTTGTAGAATAATATCCCAGATTACAGAAATAGAATACGATACATTTGCTAGTTTTATGACACTATGACAGAAGATAATGTATGATCTAATATTAAAAGGGAGGTGTGGCAACCTTACTCCAATTATCTTGCGGCTGTAGACATTGTCTCAACCTTAACTATTTTGACATTATATTTAACAGTTATTATGATGTACTTGCATAAATATAATGGCTTCTTGACATCTGGGTCAGTTCTCTCTCTCTCTCAAAAGTAAGCTTGTATAGAGAACGTGTGTGAATACTCATGTCATGTGATAAAATAAATTTATCACACACCTTTGGTCACATCTTTATCTCCACCCTCTCTCTCCTGAATTTTCCAATCTTTGTGGCTTTTGATAGCTACCCCCACCCTCCAAAAATGACCTTCCAGAGCAATATTTCCTTCTTGCTCCTAAATATGAATCCCTACCAAAAAAACCCAACCAAATGAAGAAAAATACATTAGCCCAAGGTCTGAAATGTGCAGTATACAATCCTGAACCAGTGACCAGTTTAAAATCCAAAACAACCTAAACTTTAAACTGAGCTTAAAATTTTTATTCTGTTAAAATATGGCATAGGCAGACTACATGATGGTGCGTTGTGATACAGTCTGCAAAAGCCAGAAGTAATCTATCACTTCAGGGTAAGGAATAAAGACTTACACAATGTAAACTATAGAACCAAGGGCTAGCCAGCCTTACTCATGTGAAAAATTAAATGAGATATTTAATGATCCTTAATGTTAAAGGGCTTGTTCTTACGTTTCATGTGAGATGAGACCTTTAGCTGTGTCTCCTAAGAACATGATGGAGGTAGTGTTAACTTGGGTTGGAGTTCTGCTGACTCAGCATGACTTCCTGTGTCACCTAAGTACTGCCTATGCTTAATGTTTAGCTTATGAGAACTGATGAGAGAGTGCAATAAGGTGTGTCACAGGATGCAAGGGGCGCTATTTGGTCCTTTGTGTAAAGAGTTGTCACTTTGGATGGGCTATCACCAGCAGGAGAGTGAATTTGTGTGGGGGGGTGGAGGGTGAGAAAACCTGGATTTGTGCTGGAAATGGCCCACCTGATGATCACTTTAGATAAGCTATTACCAGCAGGACAGTGGGGTGGGAGGAGGTATTGTTTCATATTCTCTGTGTATAAATAGTCTGCTGCAGTTTCCACGGCATGCATCCGATGAAGTGAGCTGTAGCTCACGAAAGCTCATGCTCAAATAAATTGGTTAGTCTCTAAGGTGCCACAAGTACTCCTTTTATTTGGTCCTGGTGATCAAAAGGTTAACCTGAGTGCAACTTGTCTCTCCTAGGAGAGAGGCTATAACAGTAGCTGCTCAAGAGACAGGGGAAGGAATACATTTGGGAAAGTCATTCCTCCCATAGCTCACAAAGGTAGGTTTAACCTTTGAGGGCAAAATACCTTGCTGACTGTCCTTTTTATTCCCTGCTGACTCTCTACACCAATTCAGTATATTTCTTGGCTATTGGGTGCTGTCGTATGATAGATACACGAAAGCCTGCTGCCTGATGTGCCCCGGTAGTGCAGAGATGTACACTCTGGTGTTAATTTTTGCTAATGTAATTTTAGTTTTTCATTCTGTATAGATCATTACAAAAATGAAAACATATTTTTAGGACGAGTTCTATATAACATTACTTCACTGCAGGGGAAAAAAGAGCAACTTTGTTCCATAGGGCCAATATCAGAGGGGGAAAAATGTTGCATTAGTTCTAAATTTCTTTCTGTTATGGTAGCAGCTAGGAGCTTGCATCATGGCCCATTTTGTGCACTACAGCCACACTCTCTCAGCATGCATACACACTCTTGTGTACATGTGCACATGTGTACACACACGCACCAAATCTCTGCTGCAATAAAGGTAAAACTATAATGTCCAGCTTTGAAATCTCCCATCTTCCACCATTTAATGATTTTATTTATTTCAGTTCTTGTGCATAAATAATCTTTAGTTGCACATACACACCACATCTTGCAGTAGCATTACTCACTTCCTGTACCCAGCTGCTATGCTTGTAGGCCGCTGGGCTAGTTTAAAGTTATTCTTTTACGAAGAAATTGAAATGGGAGCAGTAAAGGTAAGTTGTCAGCACAGCACTTGTGCTAGAGGAGAAAGCTGTGTCAGATGGCAGTTATTCACACTGATTAGTGCCTCAATCTATGAGAAGCCACATGACATGGGTACTGTTTAATCTAGCTCTGAATGATCTACTGCAGGGGTGGCCAACCTGTGGCTCCGGAGCCACATGCGGCTCTTCAGAAGTTAATATGCGGCTCCTTGTCTAGGCACCGACTCTGGGGCTGGAGCTACAGGTGCCAACTTTCCAATGTGCTGGGGGGTGCTCACTGCTCAACCCCTGGCTCTGCCACAGGCCCCGCCCCCACTCCACCCCTTCCCGCACTCTCCCCTGAGCCTGCTATGCCCTTGCTCATTCCTCTCCCCCTCCAAGCTTCCTGCACACTACTAAACAGCTGATCAGGAGGTGCGGGGACGGAGGGGGAGGCGCTGAGTGGTGGGGCTGCCAGTGGGGGGGGAGCTGGTGTGTGTGTGGGGGGGGGGCTGCTGAAGTATTACTAAAAAAGGAGGACTTGTGGCACCTTAGAGACTAAAAAATTTATTTGAGCATAAGCTTTCGTGAGCTACAGCTCACTTCATCGGATGTTAGTCTCTAAGGTGCCACAACTACTCCTTTTCTTTCTGTGGATACAGACTAACACAGGTGCTACTCTGAAACCTGAAGTATTACTGTGGCTCTTTGACAATGTACATTGGTAAATTCTGGCTCCTTCTCAGGTTCAGGTTGGCCACCCCGGATCTACTGACTTTGTAATATTTGGGCTTTGTTACATTGTTTATAATAATCAGAGTTATGAAGGCAGTGAGAGTGTTGCTTATGTAAAGATCACAGATTTGGGTCCTAACCTGTAGTAGAAAACCATTTATTTTAAAAATCTTTTTCTCAGTGTTTTATTTTCTCTGTACTGTCTTTCCTTTTCTCCCACCTCCATAATGGATGGAGTTGCCATCTATTATGTACAGGAATGGTATGGTGATAAAGCTGTGGCAATGTCATACATTCCTTATTCTGGCTTTATATACAGAGAGGCTCAAGACACGCATGAGATCCTTTTCTGGATTTTGACCTCCCTAAATTCGGGAGGTGTTTGAATCTAAATCTAAAAACTAGTTTAACACTGCCAGAAGTGGTCCATCAAAACATGTTCTGGACAAGCATGGTCCAAACCAAAATGTATAATATCTCCTCTTCTTCCCAGTAATAAAGCAATATTTTGATGGTTTTGCACTATATATCATGTGCTGAAAGGAACATAAATCATTCTGATTGGCTGTTGGTGCTCTTTGTACCAAATTAAACCAGATCATGCATAACAAAATCCATAGAGCCACTTTTAAATTTTAATCTTTTAATAACAATAATGACTTTGGTGTAAGGCATTTTCTGGGGATTAATGACTGCCAAGGGTTTAATGACCTTCTAACTTGCCTCAGGCCATCAGCTCTCCTCTTCTCCCTCATTTCCTGGCCAGCCATTCATTAATCCTCAGGAAGTGCCTTGTGCTTCAATAGTAATTACTTAATTAGCACAGTGGCTCTGTTCCAGTGTCTTCATGCAATAGCCACTGAATCAAATGGCTAGTTTGATGGCTAATGGTTATTATTAATCCCTGTATTAATAACAGCTGTTTATTTCAGACTCTCCTTGTCACTGAATATAGAAATATCATTTCCATATTTTATTTTTAATCAGCGTATTTTACAGTTGTTTGTGTTCATAACCTATGTTCTATCTTGTTGGAGTGCTGGAGCAAGTTAAATGCTCAGTAATTCACAAGAATTCCCTATTTGCTATGTGCAGAGATTTGTCTTGTGTTTGATTCTGTTTTAAAGGAACATGTACTGGTTATTGGATGCAGTTATAGGGAATAGGAGTCCTTTTTGTTTCTATACTTATCAGTATTGAACTTTGTGTCCTGTATATTTATGTGACACTGAGTTTGTAGGTAGTGCAGTTTATTTTTGTTTAATTCACCAATGCACATAGTTTTTATGTATCTAAGATCACATTTTATAATGCATGTTGTCATGACTAAAGGGCTTGTTGTACCTCTGATCCTTCCTCTGGTCTCTGAGGTCTTTCTGAGGGTGGAGTCACAACATTCACCCACTCTTAGACTGGGTCACAGCCAATATTCCCTCTAATTTTTGACAGGCCGTGTGCGCAAAAAATTGCTTCTGTGCAAATTTTTGACAGGCTGTGTTCACAAAAAAATTCTTCTGTGCAAATTGTGCTTCTGTGCAAATTGTGCTTCTGTGCAAATTTTTGTGCATGCGGTGTTACGTCGTGTGCGCGGGGTTTAGGATCTGTGCGCACGCGCACATCTAAGAGGGAACAGTGGTCACAGCCTATATAGCGCCTTGGACTGTGATTTCTCTGCAGTCAGGCTGAATTTGGCCCTGGAAGTTCTTGGCTTGGAGACTCTGTGATGAACAGTATATACAGTGATCAGGCAGCCTCCTCCAAGCAAAGCATTGTTTTAATACCACAGGAGGAGCAGAGCAGAACATGTGAGAGAGGGGAAAAATAAAAAAAAAGATTTTTAAAACCACAGTAGGTCTACATATATGCCTCTTACTTTGAGACTTGCCGTGCCCTGGCATAGACCCTAGACAGGTCCCTCTTTAGTCCAGAGCAGAAGTTCCCAAACTGTGGTATGTGAGCTTCTTGGAAGTGGTTTGTTCTGTCCCTTTAAGGGCAGTGTGGCCTGAGACCAGTGAACTTCTGTTCAAGTACATGGCCCTTTAAGGCAGTGGTTCTCAACCTTTCCAGACTCCAGTACCCCTAATGCTCTGCTTGCCACCCCCTAATGCCAGCCCGGCACTTGCAAGCTCCTTAAACCTGTCCTGTAACCCCCAGGTTGGGAGGCATTGATCTAAATCAGTTGACATAAAAGTAAATGGCTCGAGCATCAGTCCCTTAAGTGGTGGTGGATGAGCCTCAATCTGAAGCCATTGTTCTCTTTTGTACCTGGCTCTAGATAGACAAGGTGGGGGAGGTATTATCTTTTAATGGACAAACTTCTGTTGGTGAGAGAGACAAGCTTTTGCGTTTACACAGAGCTGTTCTTCAGGTTTGGGAAGGAGAGTCCGAGCTAAATACAAGATCGAACAGATAGTTTAGCACAAGTAGTTAGCACACATTCTAAGAGACAACTCAAGATGAACTGACTATAGGAAGATAGTTGATTTACCCCAGAGGCAACATGGGTGAGGTAATATCTTTTATTGGACCAACTTCGGTTGATGAAAGAGACAAGCTTTTGATCTTACACAGAGCTCTTTGGTAGTTCTGTGTAAGCTCAAAACTTGTCTTTGTTGGTGAAAGTTGCTCCAATACAAGATATTACCTCACCCACCTTATCTCTCTAGTATCCTGGGGCCAACATGGCTACAGCAATGGAAGATATTAATTTACTCCATACAGACACTCAGCAACCACATAATTAATCAATAATAAAAATATATTGGCAAAGCGTTTCCTTTTCTTTGTATAATGTGTGTTTTTGTGATGTTATAGTAAACATTAATCTAAGTAATATGCACAGGTGCTGACTTTCCAATGTGCTGGGGGGGGAAGAGGTACTCAACCTTATCTCTGCCCTAAGCCCTGCCACCACTCCACCCCTTCCTCGAAGACCCCACCTTGCCCCGCCTCTTCCTGCTCCCTCCCCCGAATGCACCACATCCTGCTCCCACCCCCCCCCCGAGCATCCTGCATGCCTCAAAAGAATTGATTGCGGTGGGTGGGAGGCACAGGGAAGGAGGGGGAGGCCCTGATTGCTGGGGCCTGCCGGCAGGTAGGAGACACTGGCGGGAGTGGGAGGTTCTGGTAGAGGAGCTGCCAGTGGGTGCTCAGAACCCACTGATTTTCCCTGTGGGTGCTCCAGCCCCTGAGCACCCATGGAGTCTGTGCCTATGCTAATCTATCTTTTGGTTATTATGTGGAAACACCAAAACTTAGAATTGTTACTATAGTACATATTCAATGATTCCAAGTGCGGCTCTTGATTAAAGTTGTAACTTCCTTTGGTTTGAGAGGTATTATACAGATGTAACTTTGAGTGATTTTGGCCTCTAGACACTCTTTGATACACAAATGTAATTTCTAGTTGTGTTAATATCAGTGACGTTCAAAGCAGAGTGGAGAAGATACCTATCTATACATAATTAAAAAAAGAATTTTAGAAAGTAGAGCATATTTATTTAGACAATCATGTTGTAATACATAGTGTATATATTACGTCTATTTAAATTATTATGAAAAAGGACATGATTTTAAATGTGGACTCAAAGATCATGATAGCTATTTGATGCACTTTTTTTTTGCATACCTTACCTTCACTCAAGTTTTCTGTACATGCATGTTTTGATTACACTGAGGGCATTTATACTTATAATTCTGATATTCTCAAAACTGGGTTGAGAATGTATGTTTGGCCATTTATTCATATTTCTGAAAGAGCAATAGATTTCTATGTAAATCAAAACCTTGGTTTTATTTATGCTCATTAAAATATATTCTTTTAAAATGGGTATTTTTGTCCTTACTATGCTACAACTTTAATTGGCCTCTGTTAGATTTTCTCTGTTCATTCAGCATCACATGACCCTCTCAGCCAACAATACTGGTCACGCTAATAGTGGCAGTTATCAAAGATAAATACAAGGAGATGTTTTGCACTGTTTTTGTAATTCCTTCCCTCTCCATCGTTTGTTTGCTTAGTATATTACTGGGCCTTCCTCTTGGTGCAATTGAGAATGCATTTTTATTTACTGTTAGCATGAAATGTATTTTTGAATAAGAAAGAGTTACTGCTACTTTTCTCAACAGTGTTATATGAGCCAGGAAGTGTGGCCCAAATACGGCAATATAGAAAAAAATTGTCTTACGTAATCCTGCTCCCCCACTTGCACCAGCAAGAATAAACAAATTAATTAAATACATTCCTCCATTTCTAAACAGAGTATTTTGTGCTACGGCTAATAGGGTCATCATGTCTTGGGATAGTTTTGTATTTTTTTGATGTCACAAACTATAGCTAGTTGGACAATGATGTAAAAGTATGTTCGCTAACATGGCTCTTGAGCTAACTGAACAGGATAAAACAGTACCATAAAGCAAGGTAGATACCTATCAATCCTTAAATATTTATGCAGATATCAGTAATTGCTTAAAATGCCAGTCATTTACCTGTGTTTCACTGAATTTGTAAGGTAGTGAAGTGCAGCCTCTTAAGAGGTATGTTATTCCTAATTTAGAATTTATCAAAATACTCCTATCCCTTTACTGAATTATCATTTCAGAGAAGCACTGCCCATTGACTACACACTATTGATTAATCCCCTGTGTAAATGGGGATAGTGATAGAATCATAGAATATCAGGGTTGGAAGGGACCTCAGGAGGTCATGTAGTCCAACCCCCTGCTCAAAGCAGGACCGATCCCCAATTAAATCATCCCAGTCAGGCTTTGTTAAGCCTGACCTTAAAAACTTCTAAGGAAGGAGATTCCACCACCTCCCTAGGTAACGCATTTGTGTTTCATCACCCTCCTAGTGAAAAAGTTTTTCCTAATATCCAACCTAAATCTCCCCCACTGCAACTTGAGACCATTACTCCTTGTTCTGTCATCTGCTACTACTGAGAATAGTCTAGAGCCATCCTCTTTGGAACCCCCTTTCAGGTACTTGAAAGCAGCTATCAAATCCCCCCTCAGTCTTCTCTTCCATAGACTAAACATCCCCAGTTCCCTCAGCCTCTCTTCATAACTCATGTGTTCCAGTCCCCTAATCATTTTTGTTGCCCTCTGCTGGACTCTTTCCAATTTTTCCAAATCCTTCTCATAGTTTGGGGCCCAAAACTGGACACAGTACTCCAGATGAGGCCTCACCAGTGTCGAATAGAGGGGAACGATCATGTCCCTCGATCTGCTGGCAATGCCCCTACTTATACATCCCAAAATGCCATTGGCCTTCTTGGTAACAAGGGCACACTGCTGACTCGTGTCCAGCTTCTCGTCCACTGTAACCCCTAGGTCCTTTCCTGCAGAACTGCTGGCGAGCCATTCGGTCCCTAGTCTGTAACGGTGCATTGGGTTCTTCCATCCTAAGTGCAGGACTCTGCACTTGTCCTTGTTGAACCTCATCAGATTTCTTTTGGCCCAATCCTCCAATTTGTCTAGGTCCCTCTGTATCCTATCCCTACCCTCCAGCATATCTACCTATCCTCCCAGTTTAGTGTCATCTGCAAACTTGCTGAGGGTGCAATCCACACCATCCTCCAGATCATTTATGAAGATATTGAACAAAACCGGCCCCAGGACCGAGCCTTGGGGCACTCCACTTGATACTGGCTGCCAACTAGACATGGAGCCATTGATCACTACCCGTTGAGCCCGACAATCTAGCCAGCTTTCTATCCACCTTATAGTCCATTCATCCAGCCCATACTTCTTTAACTTGCTGGCAAGAATACTGTGGGAGACAGTGTCAAAAGCTTTGCTAAAGTCAAGGAACAACACATCCACTGCTTTCCCTTCATCCACAGAACCAGTTATCTCGTCATAGAAGGCAATTAGATTAGTCAGGCACGACTTGCCCTTGGTGAATCCATGCTGACTGTTCCTGATCACTTTCCTCTCCTCTAAGGGCTTCAGAATTGATTCCTTGAGGACCTGCTCCATGATTTTTCTAGGGACTGAGGTGAGGCTGACTGGCCTGTAGTTCCCAGGATCCTCCTCCTTCCTTTTTTTAAAGATGGGCACTACATTAGCCTTTTTCCAGTCATCCGGGACTTCCCCCGATCGCCATGAGTTTTCAAAGATAATGGCCAATGGCTCTGCAATCACATCCGCCAACTCCTTTAGCACTCTCGGATGCAACGCATCCGGCCCCATGGACTTGTGCACGTCCAGCTTTTCTAAATAGTCCCGAACCACTTCTTTCTCCACAGAGGGCTGGTCACCTCCTCCCCATGCTGTGCTGCCCACTGCCATAGTCTGGGAGCTGACCTTGTATGTGAAGACAGAGGCAAAAAAAGCATTGAGTACATTAGCTTTTTCCACATCCTCTGTCACTAGGTTGCCTCCCTCATTCAGTAAGGGGCCCACACTTTCCTTGACTTTCTTCTTGTTGCTAACATACCTGAAGAAACCCTTCTTGTTACTCTTAACATCTCTTGCTAGCTGCAACTCCCGGTGTGATATGAGCTTCCTGATTTCACTCCTGCATGCCCGAGCAATATTTTTATACTCATCACTGGTCATTTGTCCAATCTTCCACTTCTTGTAAGCTTCTTTTTTGTATTTAAGATCAGCAAGGATTCCACTGTTAAGCCAAGCTGGTCACCTGCCATATTTACTATTCTTTCTTCACATCGGGATGGTTTGTCCCTGTAACCTCAATAAGGATTCTTTTAAAATACAGCCAGCTCTCCCGGACTCCTTTCCCGCTCATGTTGTTCTTCCAGGGGATCTTGCCCATCAGTTCCCTGAGGGCGTCAAAGTCTGCTTTTCTGAAGTCCAGGGTCTGTATTCTGCTGCTTTCCTTTCTTCCTTGTGTCAGGATCCTGAACTCAACCATCTCATGGTCACTGCCTCCCAGGTTCCCATCCACTTTAGCTTCCCCTACTAATTCTTCCCGGTTTGTGAGCAGCAGGTCAAGAAGAGCTCTGCCCCTAGTCGGTTCCTCCAGCACTTGCACCAAGAAATTGTCCCCTATGTTTTCCAAAAACTTCCTGGATTGCCTGTGCACCGCTGTATTGCTCTCCCAGCAGATATCAGGGTGATTGAAGTCTCCCATGAGAACCAGGGCGTGCGATCTAGTAACTCCTGCGAGTTGCCGGAAGAAAGCCTTGTCCACCCACCTCATCCCCCTGGTCCGGTGGTCTATAGTAGACTCCCATCACGACATCACGCTTGTTGCTCACACTTCTAAACTTAATCCAGAGACACTCAGGTTTTTCTGCAGTTTCATACTTGAGCTCTGAGCAGTCATACTGATCTCTTACATACAGTGCAACTCTCCCACCTTTTCTGCCCTGCCTGTCCTTCCTGAACAGCTTATACATCCATGACAGCATTCCAGTCGTGTGACTTATCCCACCAAGTCTCTGTTATTCCAATCGCATCAAAATTCCTTTACTGTGCCAGGACTTCCAGTTCTCTCTGCTTGTTTCCCAGGCTTCGTGCATTTGTGTATAGGCACTTGAGATAACACGCTGATCGCCCTTCTTTCTTAGTATGAGGCAGGAGCCCTCCCCTCTCACGCGCTCCTGCTCGTGCTTCCTCTTGGTATCCCATTTCCCCACTTACCTCAGGGTTTTGGTCTCCTTCCCCCGGTGAACCTAGTTTAAAGCCCTCCTCACTAGGTTAGCCAGCCTGCTTGCGAAGATACTCTTCACATACTGACTGTGTAACTTTGTAAAGCACTTTGAAATCTATGGATGAAAAGTGCTATATAGAAGCTAGGTATTGCTATTAATAGTAGTATGATGCTTCAGCCAATATTTCTTATAAATAAGTTCTTGGCTGACAGTAGCATTTTGACTCATGTAAAATGGCATGTCTGGTAATAACTTTTGTAGTTTAATATCATCATCCCCATAAGGACCTCAAAGTTCATTTAAAAGCATTGATGAAATGCATGTTTACTATTTATATCTGTAGGAAGTATTAATAGGTTTACAAATCCTTGTCATATAAATGTCAGAAACAAAACAATAATCATTACAACAGGGAGCTTTTGTTTAGGGAGATATTATACAGTAATACAATCACAGATCTTTTTACAGCTGAAGAAATTTATTCATGGCTGGCCAGATCTTAAAAGATATTTAAGTGTCCTAAAGATGCAGATAAGCACTTAGTGTGGTTTTCAAAAGCTAGGCACTTGGGCAATTTTGGAAATCCTAGTATAGCCCTAGCTGCACCTTTAGGAACCTAAATACCTTTTAAAATCTGGCCTAGAGAGATTAGGTGAGTTAGCAAAGGTTGATGGCAGGGCTGTGAATAGAACACATTTCCTGGATTGCATTGCTGTGCTTCAGTCATCAAACTATCCTTTTAGGTATGGTTCCTTGTTGACAGTCTAAGAGAGGACAACATGTGAAGTCTGAACTATCCTCTCGCTCTTTGACATTATCTTCCAGGACAGGGTTGAGACATTTTGATAGGAGGATGTAGGAAGCTTATGTATTCAGTAATACAGTCTCCAAGGCTAGTCATTTAGAAATCCTTCATGTGCGATTAATTCACTTTGGGGAAAAAAAATCAAACAGTATAATATTGGCTGTTTCCTGACAGTGCAGGGAGCTTAATATGTCTGCAAACTCCTTTGATTTAGTGCCTGATGTTAGCTGGCAACACCCAAAGCACTAAAGGTGTTTTTAACAGACAGCATTAATTACAAATTGGTTGGTATCCTTAAAATGTCTTTATGGAAATGATAATAGTAGTTACTGATAGCACATTAAAATAGTTAATAGTGTGTTTGCAATAGGAAATTACTAACAGATACTAATGCACCCATTATAGAAATAGTAAGAGAACAATGTCTCCTAAACCCAGACAAATATGATATGATTAATGTTTGGTTGTAGCCATATAATCCGTTCCTTGCATCATAGTAGGACTGCTCCCTGGGATTTGCTGTTGCTGGTAACTGGATATGGCAGTTGTTTCTATTTCAGATATGTCACCTTGCTTCCCCTTGTTAAAAAGACTCATGGGTATGCCAGATATTTAGTCAGTCTGTATAATAACGTGCAAAGGAGAGCTTTTACAGCTCTGTTTTGAATCTGTTCAGACAGCTTATTTAGGAGGTCGATATACTGGAATTCAGAAATGTAATCATCTCTATCCATGTGAATTAGGAGAAGTGGAAGACCTACCTTAATGCTGGTATTTGTGTATATTTTAATTATCAAAAGTAAAATTTTATATTGGTGTTGTGATATAAATGAACTATGTGGCAAACAAAATTTCAGATGTTTTTACTGTTTATTTTCACATTCACTAGGAAGTTGAAGTAAAAGTATTATACTGAAAAATTCTGTCCTCTATTGAATGCAGTGTCACCTCTGCAAATGTCTATTTGGTTGTCTTAAACACTAAGATGACTAAAGCTGACTGAGGTTCTACTTTAGCTGAAATGGTTGAATGCTTAACATTTTGGTATCGAGGTCCGGTTAGAATTTTCTGCCTCATGAATCATAAAGTTGGTGGCCTTTTGCTGTGGAAATGGTGACCCTGAATTTAGAGTTGTAGTAATATGTGCATTACAGTTTACATGTTGATGGCACCTCTTCAAATAAAAGAAGTTTTACTGTTTGTTTTACAACTTCTTGCAGACTTTTCAGCCTAGAATAACATAAAAACCGTAGAGTCATAATTACTCCCCACCTAACGGTCATCGGCCTCTAGCAACTATGTTGTACTATATCTCCAGAGCAAAACACAATTGTTCATGTCAAGTTTGATGCACATTAGCTACAATCACAGAACAGTTCAATATAGGAGACTGGAAAGAGCATGGGTGGGGGAGCATGAACTGTTGAGAGAAACTCTTTTAACACATGCTGATAGTATATTGTATGCCCTCATGGACTGATCCTCAAGAGGTCTGTCAGCAAACTTCCATTAAAGTCAGTGGAACTATGCCAACTTTGGGTGGGGGCCAGGTGCTACGTGTGGGGCAGCTGAGAATCTAGTCGATAGTCTTCAACTGCCCACACCCAAAGTTGCATTTCTGTCTCTTTCTAGACAATGCAAAAATGTGAATCTTATTACTCTTCACAAAGACCAGTTGGTGTTTGCCCCTTACTTACTCAAAGCAAGCATAATAACTCTGTGTATATATGCATTGGATGAAGTGTTCACGTTTGACTGATTATCTAATTCCAGTAACATTACTTCCCTGCCTTCATTGCTGCCTGAAATTTCATTTAATCATTTAACTTGTTTCCTTTACAATGTGTGTGTTAGGGCTAAGTGATTAAATAACTGATTATTTATTATTTCATTTTAATCTGTGTGCTTGTTACACTGAAATATCGTCATAACTAAAATTATGCTTGGTGCTGTACAAAACATAAAATAGATGTTCTCTGCCCCAATAGAGTTACCTTCCAGAGGATAGCTGCAGAAGAATAGGACACATGGGGAAACCCAGCGGTTTTGTTGTTTTGTTTTTGTCTTGTTAATTTATTTGAAAAAAAAATTGTTCAGTGAGCTTCTGGTAACAGTTTTAAGGAGTACAAACTTGGGGTCTGATTCTGAGAGATGCTGAGCACCTATAGCTGTAATCTTTGGCCTTTTAAAACGTATTCATTTAAATTTCTCAAATTTAGTACTATATATATAATATAGATCCTTTTTTGCTAGTAAGCTTAACTATCAAACATAAAATAGTTATTTAAGAATAATTATGTTCCAGATATCTGGGCATTTAACAATTTCACATTAGTAGGGTATTTTGTATGCTTCATTCTGCCAGACTTCTACCACTGAAGGCAGAATGCAGCCCCAAGGTTACTATTCGTGGACATTTGAATTTTTATTTTTTTATATATATTTTTCTGTATTTTAATTTAAGAATAAATGTGGTTGCTTAGAAAGAGCTGTGCAGTAACTTGTAATTACTGGCAATATCCTCTTCATAGCCCTTGAAGTGAAAGTAAACTACAGGCAGGGGCTTCCAGGAAGACTGGCTTGTTGAGGGTATACTAGGGTAAGGCAGGGAGCCCTGCAGCACTAAAACCCAGGATGGAGCAGGGGAGAGAGAAGTGAGTCTTTGACCAAGAGAGGTGAAGCTGGGAGCTGGAAGACTTAAGTGGATGCCCTTGAAAGACCACAGAGTGGGAATACAGGTGCAGTTAGGCTGAGACTCTGGCCCCTGTTTCACCCTATAATCCTCTGCAATGAGTCCTGTATGTTGGCCTGATTATTGAGATATTTATTGTATGAATACATTGGTGTAGTTTAGTAGAGGGCAGCAAAAAATAAACAAAGCAAAGAGGAAAGAAGAATGGTTCAAGATGAGCCATTTCTCAGGAAGCTCTTGAGGGATAAGAGATAATGCCAAGACAGGAAAAGGACTGGAAAGCAGAAAATAAAAAAAAAACCTCAATGCACTTTAAAAGGGTGGGGAGGGAGTTGTTTCAGTGGCTGTTCAGGGAGTTGTTCAAGGGGAGCCAGACTGACACAGACACCCACTAGGGATGTCTAAAGAAGTTAGGCTTGCCCAGCTTACCATCAGGGGAGGTAAGACTTTGGGTAAGATAGACGTGTATTTATACTGGGGGTTTTCAAATGTTTTTTTCCTCCTATGCTTTATCGTTAAACTAAAGACTACTTTGGTTGCAAGAGGGCTGTTGGGTCACTATATATTCTGGTCATAGACTCCTGAAGGGAAGAACCACAGGTGGCTGCTCTCTGTCAGACCTTCAGGGTAAGCCCAGGGCCCTGGACTACAGTACACTACAGTGTAAGAGTGGGAGAATCGCCTGATTCTACATGAGGAGACGTAATGGTATGAAGCCTGACATGTGGGTGCACTTGGCGAGACCATGAAGGGCACGGAGATGCAGCTAGCTCTGTAATCCTGACACTCTGTAGTTGCATGTTCAAAACTGCAGACAAAATTAACATGGCCAGTCTTGAAAAAATTAGACCTAGCATTCATGCCTGCCTTTGATATCAGTTTGGGGAGATAGTTGCTTAAATACTGTAAGTTAGGTTATTTATCTTGGAAATTACTGTCTTTTGAAATTCTGGGTTTTGTGTTTGGACCACGGTAGAATATTCTATCTGAAGCAGCTTTAAAATGTCTTACTACTTTTATTAACAAAAATGCAAGCTTTTCAACTATTAAACAGTTCAAAAATAAAACCATTATGAAACATAATCTCTGTCTGTGTGTGTATTTTTCTTTATGGAGGATGTGATTTTTAAAATAAAGGATACTAAGCCACAGACATAATGGTGTGGTGACATATGGCAAAAAATGACATTTGTATGTGCTAATCTGTATGAAATAAGGAAAGGGACAGGAGTGGAGTGTAGCGAACAGAGCATAGCGCTGAGTGATACCTCACTATCACAGCACAATTGAGGCTTATATAATGTAAGATCCTTAGATGAGAGAAGCCATTGAGGTACAATGTATTTCTGTTACTATATATGAAACCATAATTTAATATTTATGCAATTATACCATCTGATTGACAGTTACATCTACTGCTTCCTTTTCTGAATTAAAATCAAATCTAATTCTCTGGTTTGCTAATTTGTAGATAGGTAATGAATCGCGTTTGCTTATGCTGCTTTATGAACAGAGTGATGCATATTTATAGGTATTTTATGCTATTCGTATAAACATAGAAGCCAGTAGTTCTTGGATGAAGCATTTAAATTGACTCTCTGAATGACCACACCACACCTGAAGCAGGGGCGACATTGTCTGGGCTTTCCAGAGGGAAGTAGAAATGCTTTATGGCTGGGCGGGGGGAGGTAGGGGCAAGAAGGAGGCTGGAAACTGCTGCAAAAAGGTGGTGGCGGTGAGCTTTGTGGCACTGACTCACCCCCTGGGAATCTAAGGGTTGAAGGCTTTAAAAGAGTGACCCTGGGTGTTGGAAGCCCTTTCTTCATGCGGCAGGCAAGGCAGCACCCACTCTCCCTCCTGTTGAGGTGCAAATATCAGGTTGGGTTAGGACCTGCTGTGGGCACTGCGCTAATCACTCCTTTGTAGGGGGCTGGGAAGGAATTTTTCCTTCACCACCGGTGGAGTGGGTTTTTTTCGCCTTCTCCGCAGTGGGGGTCAGAGAGGACCTATTGTGGTGAGGAGAAAAGTAGTTAGGCTATATGTCACAACTTATTTTGTAAGTGTCAGGCAGATGTCCGGCGGAGGCACTCCAGAGGGAATGCATCCAATGACCAGATAAATGGCCTGGTAAGGGACTTGAAAAGGAGATGATGGTTAATGGAATGGGGCGGGGGGGTTTAGGGCTCCTATGATTGGTATGGTAGGGAGCCAATTCCTCCTTTCTTATAGCCCACCTTAACCCACCTATGGGGGCGGGAGAGGAAGGGGCTCTTATGATTGGTACGGCAGGAAGCAAGGGCCCCCCATCCTTTTGATGGCACACCTTAACTTTCTTATGAGGGAGTGTGGATGATAAGGTCCAAGCTGCAGGCTGGCTGGGGGACCTGGATGGAAAATGAATACCCGGATAGTTATTTGAAAGAACATGTACCGTGCACTTTATCTGCCAGGTAGTCCCTGACATCTAATAATAAAGTTGCGGCCTGATTAAATCCATATCAAGTGTCTTCTGCCCTTTGTTTCGTATAACTGGACAATAGGATTAGGCAGCTGGACACTGAACATATTTTGAGGTGTTTTGCAGCATGTTGGTGAAATGTGTAAGCCATGTTCCTATGCTTATATAACAGATTACAACCTGTAGTACTTTTGAGCAACAGCATTCTTTTAACTTTGGGATTCATTCCAAACAGTTGGTGGATTTCTAGATCACATTTCACATATCCACAAAAGATAAATGATCGGATGAATGCATAAGTGAGAACAGCAGAAGATAGACAGAGATTTACTGGAAAGTTTTAGTATGCCTTTTTATGATTTGTAGTCTCTTCCATGTCATATAGATGTCCTAATAATCGGCATTTATATTGGCACAAGAAAAAAAATGTAGGCTTCACAGTCGGTGAAGGTCTTTAATATTGAAATATTAAAATCCAGGAATGGCTGGTGCTCATGAAAGCGAACATATTAAGTAGCTTGATTAATAAAGAAAAGCAGACTTTTGAAATGGAAGTGTTGCCACTGGAAGAAAAAAGATCAAGTTAATAAATGGAAAGGAAGGATGGGCATGTAGTTAGTGCACTATATGGGGTCTCAATTGACTTGGGGTTCAGTTCCCCTCTCTGTTATGGACTCCCTTTGTGACCTTGGACAAGTCAATTAATCTGTCTATGCCTCGTTCCCTATGTATAAAATTGGGATAATATTTCCTAAATTTTCAGCATAAATTTGCATTTGTGGATAAATTTGATAAAACTTTTCAGGCGCTCAGATACTACAGTGATGGGCACCATATAAATACCTAGATAAATTAAGGAGACAAAATAGGATTTTACACGGTAGGCCAATGATACTAAAACTGTCTGTCTTTCCCCTTTTTGATAGTATGTTCCAAATAACAATTGAACTGTTATTTTTTCCTTAAGCGTAAATGTAAGCAGTTGTTTGAAATTGACTGCTTACTGTCTTCCCAAAGAATTGTCTGGCACTTGTTCAATGTGCTCTTTTTTTTTGTAATGTATCTTTTTTCCCCATGCAATGCAAGTTTTAAAACATTCATGCCTGCAAAATGCTAATGCAACATAGAATGCCACACATATTACGCCAGTGAGACAAAAAGCTTTTATAAATGGGGTGAAAACTGCTGTATCCCAAATGGGAGTAATTTTTTAAAATATAAAAAGCATTATATAGTAATTTAACAATTTCATGGTTATGTAACATAGCCAAAAGTCTTAATTTCAATATGCTGTACCATGCAACTAGCACAGGAATAAAATGTCATTATAAAACAGTTCTTTTGTTCAGCATTCTCTTGAAGGTAACCTACAAAGAGACAATCTCAGTAAGTCATTCTAGGGTGGATTTTAATGAACAACTTAAACTTTCGTAACATAAGAAACCCTGAAGGAGTTCAGTCCTATTTTCTGCAAAGGTTTAAGTTCAGTAACGCCAGAAATGAACTCATTACAGTTTGGTGGGCTGCAGAACAAGAGTTAATAACTTCAACTTTAATTTGTCAGCCTTTATTTTTATAGCAGCCCCCTTTCTTTTTGCAGGTTCAATGTATTAGACAATGTACTAGGACTGGGGGGGAGTCCTCTCTCCCCTCTGCGGCAGCCCCCTGGGACAGCCTGCATTCCAAACACTGCAACCCTGGCCCCACCCCAGAGCCCATACCCCCAGCCAGAGCCCTCACCCCCCCACCACCCCAACCTTCTGCTCCAGCCCTGAGCCCCCTCCCTCACTCTGAAACCCACAACCCCACCCCCTCCACACATCCTCTCCGCTGCACATGGATCTAAACTATTAGAGGAAACATTGGTGGCACTGTGGCCGTATGAGCCAAGTTGCAATGCCTGGAGTGGGGAACTGAGACCAGCCCCATGGGACAGGAGCCACCACTGTGGGACACAGACTTTTTATTCAAATTCACGATTACCATGAATACCCTGACCTCCATGTCAAAATTGTAGCTTTTCTTATGAGGCTCGAGATTGGTCTCTGTGGCCCCATTCCTGTGGTGTTTTTCTGTTCTGCTCATTCAACATTTTTTTTATTCAAAAGATACCATGTGACGACTACTGCTGTGTCAGAACCCATTGCCCACAGGCCTGGCTCCTCCCACTGCATGTAATAATGCTCTGCCTCATTAAAGTTACTTCTGAGTACCTGTGTTCAGGGAAATTACTCACAGTAGGAAATATTTTCATCCTGGAAGGAATGCTTTACATTTGTAGGGTGAAGTACATGAAGGCTGTATTACATTTATTATTAAACGTAAGTGTTTGATCTCTTCAGTGTAGGAAGGATCTCTTCAGGGTGTTACTAATTGTTTGTACTGCACATAGTACGCTGGGGTCCAAACTCACTGGGATATCCAGGCATTGTTGAATTAGAAACAACACAATCATAATTTAATTATAACAATTTACATTAAACTTGTTGGTATTTGTTTTGAAAATGGGGAAGATCTGTGCTCAAAGGCCAGATATATTTGTGTACTGGAATGCACAAAACTGCCCCAATACTCCTATTAAAATAAAATCAAATGTTAACATTGTATATAAATATTGTATGTATTGAGGATTGTAATAGATTGAGGAAGAAGGAAAAGAAAACAATGTTTGAATTTTTGTTTCTATAATTTATTTTCCACATTTCCTTCCACTCAACCTACCATAACTAGTTCTAGATTGTTATGCTCTTGAAATCAAATATCATCAAACTGCCTAACAGAATTTTGAACATATTCACACTGGCAATATGACTAGAATGGGATTCTCATCCACTGCCTCTTATATATATGCTGTATTTATTTGGGACCAACCACCTCTGGAACCATTAATATTTTTGTAAAAGTCACATTTGTCGCACTGTGTTCAGATCCTAATACAGGGTCATAAATACACAGTTACCAACTTTCACGTGGTAAATAAGCACCCCAACTTTCATATTAAGCCAAAAATCAAGCTAATCCCATTTCAAAAAAAGGCCCAAACAAGCCAATCCCTAAAAACCCCAACGCTCTGTGACTAGATCCCCCCGGTGTACAGTATGGGACTGTGGTGGGCCCGCTGTGCACCCCTGACTCTCTCCCGGCCTTTGCCCCTGCTTGCCAGGAGCCAATCAAAAAAAAAAAAAAAAAAAGAAGCAACAAGCTACAAGTCAAAAACTAGCCAACACGCAACTCACAAGCCAATTAAGCCAAAAACAAGCCCAATTTCTGTATTTTTTCATGGGTTTGGCATGTCTGCATAAATATCTAGTATAGACAGGGTGGGAGTTTTTGTTTGTTTTTAACTATTTTGTTTGGATGATTTACTTTCTGTTATAAAGTAAGTTCCTCAGTTTTCATTTTTTGTTGAAAGTATAATAGGAAGAAATGAGAGATACTGGTGGTAAGTGATGTAGAAATATTGATCAGAGAATTGAAGAGAGAAGAAGAAAAATTTTGGCTTACAAATGCATGGACAAGGTCAGCACAAAGTCATTTAAGAATCAGGATCAAGACATGTTCATAGGACAGCAATTTTTTTTTTTTTGCCATTGATTTATTGCCTGTTCTTTTAACTTTTTTAGAAGATCAGCAGATTGACTGTGCAACTTGCAGTTGGAGACATGATTACTTGTTCAGAGGTTTGCTTTAGAAAACATCTATGACCTATTTTTGTCTTTATTTCTTTTCTATGTAAAGTAATCTTTGCTGAAGTTCATAAAACCACTTTCTTAGTATGTTTTAATGCATTCTTCTTAGGCAGATACTGAAATAGGGCCTGAAGCTACTACAGACAAAACATTCTGAGCTTCAGGATAGAGATAGAGAAGCCACACAATCCACCACTTTTTATGGAACTGGGATTTTTTAAAGTCCTTATGTAGGTCCTTGGAAGCTGAAATTTGATGGCAAATTACATTGTTTCATTGTATATCAAGGATCTCAAAGCACTTTGCCAAAAGGAATGAATGAAACTCACAAGACGCGCATAAGGTAGGTGTTGCAGCTGGGCAAGAAATAATAAAAATTTTCCGTAAATATTCTCTTGAAATTTTTAAGAAGTTTTTACTGGTTCTAGTAAGTCCTATATACCCTCTATTTACACCTGGGGAAACTGTGACAGAGAATGTGTCTCTTTCTGAAGGTCACAGAAGAACTCTGGCCAACATGGATAAACGTCTGAATCCAAAACTCCAGACTCCTCAGTCCTATGCCTTAAATACATGACCATTTTTTCCTCTGAGGATAATATAACCAGAATAGTACTTCGCAAGTGGGAAGTGCATTCTATCCAAGAATCTCAAAGCAACTTACCTAATCAATCCTTTCTACTTCCCTGTGCAGTTGATAGGGAATACATATGAAACACTTCACTTTACACTGAAATATAGCTACTTCAGGGTTTAAAAAGGACATGGCAACTGTTTCAGGGCTAACAACAACACTATAAAATACTTGGAAATATGAAGCCAAGGATTTTATATCCTATTGTAACTGAAGGGATAATTTTAGGAGGTGGAAGATATTTACTCAGGTTGGAATTAGGCCAGGACATCAGGGTTAACATCCCCCTGAAAAGTGGCTCTGGATTGTTAATGGTGGTCCAGCGATCAAGGTCTCTGTTTTATGTCTCATTCAGAAGATATCTCCAGCAGCTAAAACACCTACTATTGCCTTGCTATAATTTTGACTCAGTACTGATTCAGAAAGAACAGTGATACTTACTGAATCATAGCTTACTGAATAGTGGGTAGTGTCTTGTGGGCTTGTGCACCGCAATAATAAATTCCCGAAGTATGTTAGTGGTGATTCATGTGTACATTTATTACTTTGGATCCTGTGAATTTTTGAACAAAGAAACACAGCTGCCCCTCTGCACTAATAAAGAACTATACCTATGCAAGGTTGAAGCCTCACTGAATCAGTCTCAAAATATATCTGAGATACAATGGTCCTGCTCATTCGAGCGAAAATTAAGTTTATTCACATTCTCTCAAGATACTGCCTGGGCTTTTTCTTTCTCTCTCCCCTACTCTAAAATTAATCCTAGGAAGACAGGAGCATTAGATTAATTAAAAAGTAGCACTTTTGGGTTCAGGTGGAAGAAAGATTCTTTTGGATAAGGGGACTCTGTGTGGGAATAACGTTGAGGTTTCCAGTACAGAAACTTATCGTGCATCTGGTTCTCAGTAATTCTTAATTAGAGTTGGGGAATTTTTTCAGATGTAACTTTTTTTTTTTAACAAAAAAATATAGATTTGGGCCAACTGAAACATTTTATGAATTTGTATCAAATTTTCCAATGATTCTGGTTCAGAACTAAAACAACCAAAAATTCCAAAAAATTCAATGATTTGTTTCAACATTTTTGAAACAAAACATTTTGACTTTTTGATTCAAACTGACTTTTTGTTTAGAATTTTATTTGTTTTGTTTTGTAAAGGTAGGAGAACACTAATAAAATGAAACATTTAGTTCCCAGTTGAACAGAATATTTACTTTTGCCAAAAAACAAATATTTTTCAACTTTGATTTAAAATTTGGAAATTTTTCAATTTGGATTGACTGAAATTAATCCCTCAGATTAATTTTTGGTTGGCCACTGTACAAAAAACCCCAAACAATTATTTGCACAGTTCTACTCCAATCTGCTTCTGCTCTTAGGGGGCAGTTCTTTATACACTTAAAATTCCATGAGCTTTAGCAGGAATTGGGGGGTTGTGCAAAAACAGTAGGTTTGGGCCTGTTTTTTTAGAATAATTTTCTGTCGTTTCTTTAGAATTAAATATTATTTGCATATTTGAAGCCTGTTTACAGGCTTTACTCAATGGTTTTAATGGGAGCCTGGTACATACTTGAGCACTTTACTGCACAAGGGCTTGAATGTTCAAAGGTGCCCAAGGGAGTTAGATGTCTAAATTACAATGAAACTCAATAGGACTTGCGTGCCTAGCTCATTTAGGCTTTTTTAAAAGTCTATACTTTTTTTGTACTTTACGTAGAGCAGGTCTATTGGGACTCCAAAAGTTTTAAAACCCCTCATTGTTTTAAACAGTTGGGACACTTTAATTGATAGCTGTTCATTCAGAAACCTGACAAGGCTGAGATACAATTATTCCACTTCGAGTTGCTTGACCTCTTTAAACGTTCTGTCTGTGAGGTACAGATTTAATTAATCCACATGTGAGATATTCAGTCTCTTAGGGTGGGCGAAGTTGTTGTGAACTAAAATGAGTCAGTCTAAAATGATAGTTATGTAAATGGGGCATAGAAAACCATTTAATACCTTTATCAAAACAAAAATGGAGAGCATTGGGGTATAGTGAATACATGTTAAATGAATATATTTGAACAGCAATTTCATTCTTTCAGTAGGTTAATGCCTTCATTAGATTTTCATTTGGATTTAGTGTTGCAATAATTTATTG
Source organism: Lepidochelys kempii (assembly GCF_965140285.1). Classification (NCBI taxonomy): domain Eukaryota; kingdom Metazoa; phylum Chordata; order Testudines; family Cheloniidae; genus Lepidochelys; species Lepidochelys kempii. Next base: position 31,124,436 of record NC_136387.1, read on the forward strand.
CATAGTCAATTCATTAACTGAACAGGTCAGATATTTAACTATCTGGAATACATTTTTTTAATATTAATGTAATAGTTTTTATTTCTTTATCAAGTATTCATTTTAATTGACTTTATATTATTTACAGACACTGTCATAATAGAAATTGCCGCTCCTAAAATGTGCTCTCTAACCAGCCTTTTTCTTATGACAGATGTTTGTTTTAAAGCATAATTTGGTCCCATTAATTTCTTGAATTGTATTATACAGTGTGTAAAAAAAGGTATAGTACATGGTCTCTTGCAAATACCTATCGTTTGTCAAAGAATTTTTCTTTTTATTGCTTAGCAATAAGATGTCCTGTGAGACAAATTAAGGTGAAACTTCAGGAATAATTAGATTTCATCAGCATTTTAAAAAAATGCCCTATAGGACTAATTTCATGAGAAGTTAAATAAATGCTAATATTAAACCGTTTTAGTTGAGCTTTAAATATTCAAAGGGTTCTGAAAATGGGAGAAACTGTAACACCAAATTAATTAGTTTGTATAGTGTATTCTCTACATACCTTGTGCAATACTGCTTCAGAGTATACAGAATAATTAGCATAACTGAATATTATAATCAACATTGTGGAGCGTATTAGTTTTGTACTAATAATTCCTGGTTCAAACTATACTTATTAGCAGGTAGAAATGTATCTATCAGTAATAGTGTTAAGAAAATGTATTTGAATAGTAAAATCTCTCTCTCTTTAGTTACAGTGATTGCCATTATCAAAGAGCCTGCATTTATCAACAGCTACCTCACTATAGTCAATGAAAGGCTGTAGTATTTCCATATGCTTAGATAAGGCTGTACTTATGGTATCTCATGTACTATGGTGTAGTGCATGTATGTAAATGTTGACTTTTTAAATGACAGCCCCTTTATGTGTGAGGAGACTATTAAAATCTTTAATGTAACTGAGACCTAATCACATAAAATGAGAAATCCAATTCACTGCAAGACAAAAATAAAATAAAATAATATACGTAAATATAATTGTGTGAATAAAAGAATGCACTGTGATAGGCACTAATTAAGCATATACTTAAATGCTTACTAACTTGGGGCATTAGTGAATATGCGTTTTCATTCTACTCCTGGCTGTAATAGACATATGTACTGTTTGCACATGGTGTATACTGTTTGTATACTGTTTGTGGAAAAGATCTATATGAAATATTACCTTCGATTGGCTTTGGTGTTTTGAATAATGGGTATATATAGATTATCAAAAATATTTGACTAGATTACATAATTGAAATGTATTTTCAAAAGTTATTTTTTAAACTTGATAATTTGTTTAGTGACACGTTGGTATAGAAGTTGTTTAAGATTTTTGGTGATATTTAGCTAATATGCTAATAAATTGTCCTTTAATCCTAAGGCTTTTCCTGGTATTACTACTGGCAAAATCTATTCCTTCAACCTATTTGGAATTGTTGCTGAAATCTGTATTTCTGGACTAAACATTGGTATCATTAAAGTTAACAGAGTTGCACAAGTGTAAATAAGGGTCATGGCCATTTGGATCAAAATGGAGGCCTCTCTGTCAGTTCAAGCTGGCCCTTTAACCTCATCTCTTTCTTTGTCTCTTGATGCTTCTGAACCTGATGCAATACACCCGAGGGTCTGGTGCTGCTGATGGTCCCAGGGACTGCAATAATTATCTCCATTGATTCTAGTTCCTGGATGGAGTTTGGTAATCCTCCCCAACCAGCCAGCATACAGTTTCTGGCTCACGAGATATAAATAAACATTTACAGACAGCATTCATAAAGTTAATACCATATTCACCAAAGATACTCTGTGATTTCAATATTTGGCGCACACACAACCATTCTACAAGGGCTGAAGCCCAAAATCTTGGCCCAGTAATGCACTACTGGCAAATGCCAAACACTTTAATTGCCAAATTATGAAGGAAAGATCCTTATTCGGCTGGCAAGGAAAAGCTGGTTAATAGTCCTTTGAAGACAGGCCTGTTTTTATCATCTTACCATGCATTTGCTTTGCCAATCTTCCTGACTGGCTTTTAAGCTAGAACATTTGTGGTCTGGCCCAATCACACATCAGTGTGTACTAATGAAGGTTTTATTTGAAGCTGCCACAAGATAGAGAATATAGAATAGAATAATCTTATTTTCAGAGTGACTCATTCTCAGGCTATAATCAATAAAGTTCCTTGAAGATTGCTAATGATTAGCGTTACAATATAATATAGAGTGTTAAAGGTATTTGTTATTTTGCCTTAGGAACACAATGATGGATATTGAACTGTACGGTACATCAGTGACATGTTGACATCGGAATGCAATGAACACTTTGTGACTTTTTCCATTCTCAGTAAGACTCATTACTGCAGTATAGTCAAATCAAACTTCATCTGAAAGGGAACACTTGCAGATTTTCAGTTAGATTTAACATATTGTTTCCTATGCAATAAAATGCAAATCTGATCTACGTTTCTGTTGTTCGGATGAAACTCAAAGAAATAGATTGGAAGAGTCTTTTCAAATGTAGATGTGTTTCCCAACGTTTTCATCAGTAGTAGTCTCATAAAGATGAATTTAAATCTTTAGTTTTTTATAATACAGTCTCTCTCTCTCTCACACACAAAATGTGTGAGGGGGCTAACATAGATAAGAAGGCTCTGAGGCATATTTCTCTCTAGTTTTTCAGAGAGTAAGACAGTTTTATATTGTGAATCTGCGTTTTCCTCACCCTTAGATGCATCTGTGCCTGTTACAGCAACGAATTGACCTCAAAACAGAGAATTACAAACATGGCTACCAAATCTTTCAAATATTGTCTTTTGTTCTGAGAGACTTCTTCTTGCCTTGTCCTCACATCTACCAAACTGGTCAATTACGATTGATTAAATATTTTTGTTTAATGGAAAATTGTTTATTTTTTTTAATTAGAGAGAATATCTTGTTTAGGTTTTCTTTACTACTAGCCTCTTTGTAATAGGAAGCTGACTAATACCCCATTAATTAAATTATCACCAGAATTCCTGACTGTTAAAATAAATGCAAAGTAAATTAAGTGAATATGACTAGCTGACCGGTCAATTAGCCAACCTGCCACCCTTAATTATACTGCCGATTAGTGTTCTGGATTTAATTTGGTATGTAGAGGAATATCCACTTTTCAGAAGCATCTTTGTGGAGTGTCACAGTATTTTAAGGCTCTTAATCAAAATACATTGTACCCACCTTTTGCTGATGTTAACATTACTTAATTTTTGCATTTTTTTCTGCATAGCACCAATAACTTAATTGCAAAATAGAAAATAATTTTTCTTCACAACATTTTAGAAAACACTGGCAAGTACCAGCAGTTGGAAAGGATTTTTCTTCCTCTGTGAGCATTGAAGGAGGAATAAATCTCTTTCACTCATAAATAAGAAAGTGTTGGTCTCAACATTCAATCACATGGAATTCTAAATATACACAGAAAAATACTGTTTAATATCTAGATACAAACTCCTGTTTACGTGGAAACAGACTGATTTCCCAGTGAGAAACAGCAGAATTGCTTCAAAGTCCAGATGTTCATGCAACTGTAGATGTACAAAAAGAAATTCTTGACACTAGTGAAACTGGTGAAAAATTGTGGCTTTGCAGTTTAGCCAACATACTAATTATAAATACTACAGCACTTGAACTGGCAGGCCTTTTGGAGGTATGGCCTAATATGTGTTCCACATTTGTTAGAGTGCAGATGATTGACTGTGGAATGTGTTCATGCAATAACTGATCCTCTTGTGTTAGAAATCTAAGGTCTTGTCTTCACTACCAAAAAAGGTGTGTTCTTAAGTCAAGATCTGAGGTGATTTGAGTTAACTAACTTGAGGTAAAATCCTCATGGAGACAAGACAGCTTGCAGTTTTCACATGAGTTAACAGGTCAGGATATAAAGCCTGTGGGAGAGCCTAGTCTACAGCTGAGCCTGCTAACTCATGTGAAACTACAAACTGTCTTCACTAGGATTTTAACTGGAGTAGCTAATTCAAGCCAACACACAAGATAATACCCAAAAGGGCAAGATTGGATGGGCTTGCAGAATGAGCTGCCCTTTTGCCTTTAGAATATTCCCTCAAGGTTGAAGTGCATTGACTGGACATTTTGGGGAAGCTTGCTTTGATACTGTCTGTGCTAGGACCGCTCTATGGCTCAGTAGAGGTCCTGAGTCTCCCAGACCGTCACGAATGTTTTTTCACAAACTTTAAATTCTCTATTGAATGACTGAACATTTTTTGCATGCTCTTGGAGTTCCAGGACTCAGCTATGGCTTTTAAGAGCCTGAGCAACCCTGGTGAGAGGGGGGGGGAGTTACAAATTTCTAGAGAAAGTACAGTAGACCTTAGTGTTACACAGTCTCTCATGCCAGTATAGCTTTTCTGGTGGGTTGGGGGGAGAGGAGCAGAGGGAGGCCCTGGCCAAATATACCTTTTGGGCTGCTAGTGCCAGGATCGTTAGCCAGTCAACTCTTCCCAGGCCTCCCACCCCTTCTCCCCCAGTGTTAGGAACCAGGGTATGCTTGACTGTTATATAGGAGGAAGCGGGGAGAAGTGTCTGTGTCAACCCTACCCTCATTCAGGGTCAGTGCATAATTTAACCTGTATAATATGATTCAGACACATCCTGACTGCTCCTAATAGATTCTGGGTGCCATCTGTGCTTTTGTGACACAATTTGAAGAGTTTTTGCATCGATAGAGAGGGATTTGAATGACTATATGTAGATGAAGTAAAAATGATGACTATTTATATAGTGAATGCAATATAGGTTATCTCTTATACATCCTACAGTAAATACAGTTGCTATTTTTGTATGAACAGAAAGTAATGTACAGGCATAAAAGGAAATCAGTTACACACCATTCAAGTTCTGCTGTTTATAAGAAAACAATATTCTATGATGACATAAGTGAGCAAGTAGAAAATTACAAAATAATTTCATTTAGATAGATCAGCATTATAAACAACTTAAGGAACATATTTAATTCTTTCTTGCATAAATGGTTTTCTTGGTAACTCACAAGCAGCTACCCTAATATTCCTTACAGAATACTATTGGCAGATACTTTCTTGTAATGGAGGGCAGTGTTTCTGTACATCAGTAAATGAACCATAGCCTCTATGTGTGGATCTGAATGTTTTCTGCAGCTATGAATTGGAAGTTATTGAAGAGTTCTTTATGGCTCTGTGCATTACAGCAGTATCAAACATCATAGAATACTAAACCTGAGTCCTACAGGACATGTACACTGCATTCCAAGGGGATTTTTTTTCACTTCAGGAGTAAGCCCTGGTCTACACTAGGACTTTAGGTTGAATTTAGCAGTGTTAAATCGATTTAAACCTGCACCCGTCCACACAATGAAGCCCTTTATTTCGACTTAAAGGGCTCTTAAAATCGATTTCCTTACTCCACCCCTGACAAGTGGATTAGCGCTTAAATCGACATTGCCGGCTCGAATTTGGGGTACTGTGGACACAATTCGATGGTATTGGCCTCCGGGAGCTATCCCAGAGTGCTCCATTCTGACCGCTCTGGACAGCACTCTCAACTCAGATGCACTGGCCAGGTAGACAGGAAAAGAACCGCGAACTTTTGAATCTCATTTCCTGTTTGGCCAGCGTGGCAAGCTGCAGGTGACCATGCAGAGCTCATCAGCACAGGTGACCATGATGGAGTCCCAGAATCGCAAAAGAGCTCCAGCATGGACCGAACGGGAGGTACGGGATCTGATCGCTGTATGGGGAGAGGAATCCGTGCTATCAGAACTCCGTTCCAGTTTTTGAAATGCCAAAACCTTTGTGAAAATCTCCCAGGGCATGAAGGACAGAGGCCATAACAGGGACCCGAAGCAGTGCCGCGTGAAACTGAAGGAGCTGAGGCAAGCCTACCAGAAAACCAGAGAGGCGAACAGCCGCTCTGGGTCAGAGCCCCAAACATGCCGCTTCTATGAGCTGCATGCCATTTTAGGGGGTTCAGCCACCACTACCCCAGCCGTGTTGTTTGACTCCTTCAATGGAGATGGAGGCAATACGGAAGTAGGTTTTGGGGACGAAGAAGATGATGAGGAGGAGGAGGAGGTTGTAGATAGCTCACAGCAAGCAAGCGGAGAAACCGGTTTTCCCGACAGCCAGGAACTGTTTCTCACCCTAGACCTGGAGCCAGTACCCCCCGAACCCACCCAAGGCTGCCTCCTGGACCCAGCAGGCGGAGAAGGGACCTCTGGTGAGTGTACCTTTTAAAATGCTATCCATGGTTTAAAAGCAAGCATGTGAAAGGATTACTTTGCCCTGGCATTTGCGGTTCTCCTAGATGTAGTCCTAAAGCCTTTGCAAAAGGTTTCTGGGGAGGGCAGCCTTATTTCGTCCTTCATGGTAGGACACTTTACCACTCCAGGCCAGTAACACATACTCGGGAATCACTGTAGAACAAAGCATTGCAGTGTATGTTTGCTGGCATTCAACCAAAATCCGTTCTTTATCTCTCTGTGTTATCCTCAGGAGAGTGAGATATAATTCATGGTCACCTGGTTGAAATAGAGTGCTTTTCTTCAGGGGACACTCAGAGGAGCCCATTCCTGCTGGGCTGTTTGCCCGTGGCTAAACAGAAATGTTCCCCGCTGTTAGCCACAGGGAGGGGGGAAGGTTGAGGGGGTAGTCACGCGGTGGGAGGAGGCAAAATGCGACCTTGTAACGAAAGCACATGTGCTATGTATGTAATGTTAACAGCAAGGTTTACCCTGAAAGAGTGTAGCCACTGTTTTATAAAATGTGTCTTTTTAAATACCGCTGTCCCTTTTTTTCTCCACCAGCTGCATGTGTTTCAATGATCACAGGATCTTCTCCTTCCCAGAGGCTAGTGAAGTTCAGAAAGAAAAAAAAAAACGCACTCGCGATGAAATGTTCTCCGAGCTCATGCTGTCCTCCCACACTGACAGAGCACAGACGAATGCGTGGAGGCAAATAATGTCAGAGTGCAGGAAAGCACAAAATGACCGGGAGGAGAGGTGGCGGGCTGAAGAGAGTAAGTGGCGGGCTGAAGAGAGGGCTGAAGCTCAAATGTGGCGGCAGCGTGATGAGAGGAGGCAGGATTCAATGCTGAGGCTGCTGCAGGACCAAACCAGTATGCTCCAGTGTATGGTTGAGCTGCAGCAAAGGCAGCTGGAGCACAGACTGCCACTGCTGCCCCTCTGTAACCAACCGCCCTCCTCCCCAAGTTCCATAGCCTCCACACCCAGACGCCCAAGAACGCGGTGGGGGGGCCTCCGGCCAATCAGCCACTCCACCACAGAGGATTGCCCCAAAAAAAGAAGGCTGTCATTCAATAAATTTTAAAGTTGTAAACTTTTAAAGTGCTGTGTGGCATTTTCCTTCCCTCCTCCACCACCCCTCCTGGGCTACCTTGGTAGTCATCTCCCTATTTGTGTGATGAATGAATAACAAATGCATGACTGTGAAGCAGCAATGACTTTATTGCCTCTGCAAGCAATGATTAAAGGGAGGCGGGGAGGGTGGTTAGCTTACAGGGAAGTAGAGTGAACCAAGGGGCGGGGGGTTTCATTAAGGAGAAACAAACAGAACTTTCACACCGTAGCCTGGCCAGTCATGAAACTGGTTTTCAAAGCTTCTCTGATGCGTACCGCGCCCTCCTGTGCTCTTCTAACCGCCCTGGTGTCTGGCTGCGCGTAACCAGCAGCTAGGCGATTTGCCTCAACCTCCCACCCCGCCATAAACGTCTCCCCCTTACTCTCACAGATATTGTGGAGCACACAGCAAGCAGTAATAACAGTGGGAATATTGGTTTCGCTGAGGTCTAAGCGAGTCAGTAAACTGCGCCAGCGCGCCTTTAAACGTCCAAATGCACATTCTACCACCATTCTGCACTTGCTCAGCCTGTAGTTGAACAGCTCCTGACTACTGTCCAGGCTGCCTGTGTACGACTTCATGAGCCATGGCATTAAGGGGTAGGCTGGGTCCCCAAGGATACATATAGGCATTTCAACATCCCCAACAGTTATTTTCTGGTCTGGGAATAAAGTCCCTTCCTGCAGCTTTTGAAACAGACCAGAGTTCCTGAAGATGCGAGCATCATGCACCTTTCCCGGCCATCCCACGTTGATGTTGGTGAAACGTCCCTTGTGATCCACCAGAGTTTGCAGCACTATCGAAAAGTACCCCTTGCGGTTTATGTACTCGGCGGCTTGGTGCTCTGGTGCCAAGATAGGGATATGGGTTCCGTCTATAGCCCCACCACAGTTAGGGAATCCCATTGCAGCAAAGCCATCCACTATGACCTGCACATTTCCCAGGGTCACTACCCTTGATATCAGCAGATCTTTGATTGCGTGAGCTACTTGCATCACAGCAGCCCCCACAGTAGATTTGCCCACTCCAAATTGATTCCCAACTGACCGGTAGCTGTCTGGCGTTGCAAGCTTCCACAGGGCTATCGCCACTCGCTTCTCAACTGTGAGGGCTGCTCTCATCTTGGTATTCATGAGCTTCAGGGCAGGGGAAGGCAAGTCACAAAGTTCCATGAAAGTGCCCCTACGCATGCGAAAGTTTCGCAGCCACTGGGAATCGTCCCAGACCTGCAACACTATGCGGTCCCACCAGTCTGTGCTTGTTTCCCGAGCCCAGAATCGGCGTTCCACAGCATGAACCTGCCCCATTAGCACCATGATGCATGCATTGTCATGCTTTCAGAGAAATCTGTGTCCATGTCCTGATCACTCACGGGACCGCGCTGACGTCGCCTCCTCGCCCGGTATCGCTTTGCCATGTTCTGGTGCTGCATATACTGCTGGATAATGCGTGTGGTGGTTAATGTGCTCCTAATTGCCAAAGTGAGCTGAGCGGCCTCCATGCTTGCCTTGGTATGGCGTCCGCACAGAAAAAAGGTGCGGAACGATTGTCTGCCGTTGCTCTGACGGAGGGAGGGGCGACTGACGACACGGCTTACAGGGTTGGCTTCAGGGAGCTAAAATCAACAAAGGGTGTGCCTGTACATCAAGGAGTATTTCAGGCAGGACTGCACGGAGGGTTCCAATAAGAAATGGTGCACCTAAGTTATCGTTGTTATTGGAACAAGGAGGTTAGCCTGGCCTCTGATTCATACATGGCTAGATTTACCTCGCTGCACCTTCTCTGTGAGTGAGTGCAGTGTGATCTAGACAGGGGAGGAGGCAAATGAGTACAAAACAAATCTGGTCTATTTCTTGTTCTGACCCACTCCATCTATCTTTTACATCTTTGGCTGGCAGCAGACGGTGCAGAAGGACTGCATGCCATCCACATCTCATGGCTGCTCGGCAGAAGATGGTACAGTACGACTGCTAGCCATGTTCATCTCTTGCCTGCCTGGCATAAGATGGTACAATACGACTGCTAGCAATCCTCATCTCTTGCCTGCCTGGCAGAAGATGATACAGTACGACTGCTAGCAATCTTCATCTCTTGCCTGCCTGGCAGAAGATGGTACAGTACGACTGCTAGCAGTCCATATCGCCTGCCCGCTCACCATAAGACGGTTCAATAGGACTGCAGGACTAAAGAGAATGACCTGGTCAAGTCACTCCAAATTTAGTCCCTGCGCCCACGTCTGCCCAGGCGCTCCCAGCCGACGTGGCCAGGAGCACCTCGGAGACGACGAGGACGACTACCAGTCGTATTGCACCGTCTGCTGCCAGAAGTCAATGGGTTGCTGCTACTGTGCAGCAAAGCCGTACCGCGTCTGCCAGCACCCAGGAGACATAGGGTGACGGTTACCTGAGCTGGCTCCATGCTTGCCATGGTATGGCGTCTGCACAGGTAACTCATGAAAAAAGGCGCGAAATGATTGTCTGCCCTTGCTTTCACGGAGGGAGGGAGGGAACGGGGGCCTGACGACATGTACCCAGAACCACCCGCGACAATGTTTTAGCCCCATCAGAGTGCTCCATTGTGACTGCTCTGGACAGCACTCTCAGATGCCCGATTGTTTGCCATTGCTCTGACGCTGGGAGGGGCGCTTACAGGGTTGGCTTCAGGGAGCTAAAATCAACAAAGGGGGTGGCTTTACATCAAGGAGTATTTCAGGCAGGACTTCACGGAGGGTTCCAATAAGAAATGGTGCACCTAAGTTATTGCCTTATTGGAACAAGAAGGTTAGCCTGGCCTCTGATTGATACATGGCTAGATTTACCTCGCTGCACCTTCTCTGTAAGTGACTGCAGTGTGATCTAGAAGAATGAGTCCCCTAGACGGGGGAGGGAGGGAAGCAAATGAGTACAAAACAAATCTGGTCTATTTCTTGTTTTGATCCACTCCATCTGTCTTTTACATCTTTGGCTGGCAGCAGATGGTGCAGAAGGACTGCATGCCATCCACATCTCATGGCTGCTCAGCAGAAGATGGTACAGTACGACTGCTAGCAGTCCTTATCGCCTGCCTGCTCACCATAAGACGGTTCAATAGGACTGACTGCAGGACTAAAGAGAATGACCTGCTCAAGTCATTCCAAATTTAGTCCCTGTGCCCATGTCTGCCCAGGCGCTCCTGATCGACCTCACAGAGGCGACCAGGAGCACCTCAGACATGACGATGACGGCTACCAGTCGTACTGTACCGTCTGCTGCCACAAGGCAAGGGGTTGCTGCTACTGTGTAGCAATGCCGTACCGCGTCTGCCAGCACCCAGGAGACATAGGGTGACGGTTACCTGAGCGGGCTCCATGCTTGCCGTGGTATGGCGTCTGCACAGGTAACTCAGGAAAAAAGGCGCGAAATGATTGTCTGCCCTTGCTTTCACGGGGGGAGGGAGGGAACGGGGGCCTGACGATATGTACCCAGAACCACCCGCGACAATGTTTTAGCCCCATCAGGCATTGGGATCTCAACCCAGAATTCCAATGGGCAGCGGAGACTGCGGGAACTGTGGGATAGCTACCCACAGTGCAACGCTCCGGAAGTCGACGCTTGCCTCGGTACTGTGGAAGCGCTCCGCTGAGTTAATGCACTTAATGCACTTAGAGAATTTTCTGTGGGGACACACACACTCGAATATATAAAACCGATTTCTAAAAAAACGACTTCTATAAATTCGACCTAATTTCGTAGTGTAGACATACCCTAAGTCTGCATTCTACCTAGACCCAAAGCTCCAACTGGAGGCAAGTTAGGAATGCAATCAGGCTCTCTGTCTTTTCCAAACATAATCTCATTTTATATCCTTTTTTGCCTATGACTGCAGGGGTGTTAATGGGCCACTTTACCCTGAATGTTCTCTTAGAATATGTGTTAACTACTTATGATAAACTATCTGTTTCACCTTGTATTTAGTTGTGACACTAAGTACCTTTCTCAGACCTTAAGAAGTGCTCTGTGTAGCTTGTCTGTTTTGCCAACAGAAGTTGGTCCAATAAAAGATATTGCCTCACCCACTTTGTCTCTCTAATATCCTGGGACCAACATGACTACAACAACATGGCAAATAATCTTATATCCAAATTATATCCAAACCACTGTTAAGATTGCCAAGTCAAGCACTCAGTTAGGAAGTGCAAGAATTAAAGGTCCCTTGTGCAACCTTAATTCAACCCACTTGTGTATAAATTATGATACAGTCTTTAATTAAATGATCCCATACTTCTTTCCACAGGACCCCGACCTCATTCAGTGCACAGAATGGATAGCACTCACTCAACTGACAACTATTCAATCTTTCTCTAACTCCACTGTTCAAAGTGTGGCCCCATATCTTATTCACTGCACACTATTCAAGTCATGTTCTGAATACAGAATTATTAATTTCCTTATGTGCATTTCTGTGGTGCTTCTCATACAGAGTCTGAGTGCTTCACAAGCATTATTGAATTGATTTTCACAACCTCTAGGTGAAGTGAGGTGACATTATTATCCCCATTTTACATTTTCCACTTACGGAAAAAGTTTTAGTTTATTAATAGTCTTCTTTCTTGCAGATGCAAGTTTCATTTCTTTGTCAGTGCCCCAGTCATATGACCATTCTAAAACTCAGTTAAAAACAACACTCATTATATCCAGTATCCCAGATTTTTATACTCCGCCGAGCAGCAGAAGATTTTTAGGGCCTCATAGGTCAGTTTCCCTTTTGGAGTAGAAATTGGTGACTCGGTCAGTGCATTTTTTCTGTGTAATTAGTTTATTTACAAAATGTACAGGAGCCCTGTTCCATGAAGCCAGAATGGTCACAGATGGCGTTCAGGCTATGCCTGTGACTTCTGGCCCTACCTCTCTGCCTTGTCAGGAAATAGCTCTGTTCCTGTGTCTCTCCAAAGGGACCCGCAAGCCCAAACTGACTGCTTCGACTTCTCTCAAGCTTCTGTTGACTCATTTCCACTGTTTAAACACACACAGAAATAGCCCAGGCTCTCTTGAACAATCCTTGTGGCCAAAGCAGTGAATGAGGCTATTAGCTTCACAAATCCCCTTATGAACCCTTTGATCAGTTACCTGTTGTTTCTCCCCTTTCTACAGCCTTTCTCCTATCTCCATAGCAGATTGTTAAAGTACAGTTACTTTATATAGCGTGTGTTGAAGTCAGCATATTGCTTATTTGAGCAGCACGTGTTTTTCCCCTCTAGTAGGCTCCATCTGTACAACTTAAGGCAAATTGAAAAATATGCTACTTCGCCATGAGTAATCAAGATAATTTTTTATGAAAATGCACTATTTTATTATTTCTGATGCATTACCACTATTCCCCCAAGTTCATTGGAAAAACTGTTACAAATTATCATGTCTCATTGACTGGTGCCTTAAGATTGCTTAGTTTGCTTTCTTCTAAAATGATGTTGGATGTATTTAAAGATTTGATTTCTCCATCATGCACAAAACCTTGACTAGGGCTTTCCACTTTGACAGTGTGGTGGATATTGCAATCATATGCAATTTCTTTGGGGGAACACACTGTATAACATTTGTGTCTCATCATGGGCCCGGGATTGTATGTATGATTGTTTTCTATTTCATGGGGGACGGTTATCACAGCTACTCCAGGAACCAAAAACAGTGTGCGGGGGGTAGGGTGGGGTGGGGTGGAAGTGGTGATTAAAGTGAATCAGTTAAAGTTTTAAACACCTCCAGAGAGGTATGTCCTTCTGGGGAGGCTTGCGTATATTGATTCAAACTGTTTTTTTCCAGAAACCAATAGACAAAGAAAGAGCTTTTGATATTAAAAGGTGAGGTTTAAACTCACTCAGGACCTTCTTTCTGATCTATGACATGAACTTTTGTCCAAGGGGGCCGCAATCTTGCTGACATGTTGGAAACACTTGGCCTAGTAGGGCCCCATAAGACTGATGGGTAACCATGCATGCATATAGGAACTTCTGTTGTGTTTGTTAATGTTTTCTCTGTAACGTCTTTACCCTAAGAATAAATGTATTTGGCTTTTTGAAGTGCAGTTGGTAACTGGTATATGCTGTTGTAGCCCCTGGAGAAAGGTTAACCACAGGTGCTGGATCCCGGTCAGACTGGCTGGAGAAATCACAGTGAAGTACAGAGGAACTGCAAGCCCAAAACCCTGGTAGGGAGGAGGCCTCCACCTGAGAGAGGTGACAGCTAAGAACCTAAAATCTTAAGTGGAGTGCCCTTGAAGAAGACCAGGAGAGCAGTGTTAGAGGTGCAGTTAACCCTGAAACTGTGGCAAGCAGATCACATGCACATTGGAAAGTATATTTTAAGGATTGAGTCGGAAAAGATGATTCTCTGAAGTATAGTCTCCAACACTTGATTTGTTTTAAAATATTTGCTTTGTTGCATACTTTCATTCAATTTTTCTGTAATTTCTCTGTCTGAACTTAAGGAACATAGTTTAAAAAAATCTTTTGTAGCCTTTCAGTAAAATAGGTGTAACGTAGTGGATGAATAAGTGGAAACAAACCAGAGATACAATCTGAAATTTTTTTTAAAATATAATTGTGGACAGAAGTCCAAAACATCTAACATTAGCAAATAAGTAAATAAAATCATCCTAGCCTGGAGTTAAACACTGTGTTTGAAGCCCTGTCTTCTTCTTGATAGTCTTTTTGTCCTTTGTCTCCTAAGTAGCAAAATCAAAGAGAGGGAAAAGCTGAGTTACATTAATCATTAGTGACATGATAGTACCCTTGCACCCCATCAGATGATTACATCACAATTAATTCTTTCTACTGATGGGTGGCCAAATGTTGAAAAATTTGGGTCCTTCTATTGAATATAAAAGTCAGCAGACCGGAATATGAACTAGGATAAATTCCTGATATTCTGTGTTTACGTCCAGATACTTCCCCATATGGCTTCTCTTCCTGATACTGTTGAGATTGTTTCCTGGAGCACAGGCCTTTTCTGGGCTTTTATGATGGATAGCATCATGACAAAAAGATCTAAAATAGGTAATCTGAACTCAAACTTGAAATGCTGAGATTAGGTTCAGCACATGTAAATGCTGCTGAGTTGGATGGACCGGGATTTCTGATTAAAGCTTTTGCTAGGCCTATTTATTTTACTTTGTGCTTTCATAATATATGTATTACTTTTTGTTGATGCATCTTTACATTTTAGAAGTACTATTCAGTAATATAGTCACCTGACTTCATTAGATTCCCCGCAATAGTTATTGTTAGGTTGCTTATTCATCTGATGTATTTATAGAGAGCAGTCATATCTTTTCTCATTAGAATGGCCATAATAGGTCACACTTAACCAGTATCCTTTATCCTTCTGAATAAAACAGGGCAATTTGTCAAGTAACCCATCCCCTGTCATCCAGTCCCAGCTACGGGTAGTCAGAGGTTTAGGGACATCCAGAGCATTGGGTTGCATCCCTGACCATCTTGGCTAATAGTAATCGATGGACCTACCCTTCATGAATCTATCCAATTATTTTTTTAATCTAGTTATACTTTTGGCCTTAACAACATCCATGAGTTCCACAGGTTGACTGTGCACTGTGTGAAGAAGTACTACTTTTTGTTTGTGTTAAACCTGCTACCTATTAATTTCATTGGGTGACCCCTGGTTCTTGTGTTACGTGAAGGAGTAAATAACACTTCTTTCTCCATACCATTCATGATTGTATAGACCGCTATCATATCCCCCATTAACTGACTCTTTTCTAAATTGAACAGTCCCTGTCTTTTTAATCTGTCCTCCTATGGAAGCTCTTCCATACACCTAATCATTTTTGATACCCTTCTATGCACCTTTTCCAATCCTAATATATCTTTTTGAGATGGTTGACGAGAACTGCACAAACTATTCCAGGTATGGGCATCCCGTGGATTTATATAGAGGTATCATCATATTTATTTTATTATCTATTCCTACAATTCTGTTAGCTTGTTTAGACTGCTGCTACGCATGGAGTGGATGGTTTCAGAGAACTATCGACATTGACTCCAAGATCTATCTTGAGTAGTAACAGCTAATTTAGACCCTATCATCTTGTATGTATAGTTGGGATTATGATTTCCAATATGCACTACTTTGAATTTCATCTGCCATGTTGTTGCCCAGTCAACCAGTTTTGTGACTTCTTTGTAACCCTTAACTGTCAGCTTTGGACTTAATTTAGTAATTACTAATTTAGTATCATTTGCAAACTTTGCCGCCTCACTGTTTACTGCCTTTTCCAGATCATTTATGAATATTTTGAATAGCAGAAGTCTCAGTACAGATCCTTGGGGGACCCCGCTATTTACCTCTCTCCACGGTGAAAACTGATCATGTATTCCTATCCTTTGTTTCCTATCTTTTAACTAGTTACTGATCCACGAGAGGACCTTCCCTCTTATCCCATGACTGCTTACTTTGCTTAAGAGGGACCTTGTCGAAGGCTTTCTGAAAATCCAAGTACACTACATCCTGTGTGTCCCCCTTGTCCACAGGTTTGTTGACAGCCTCAGAGAATTCTTCTAAATTGGCGAGGCATGATTTCCCTTTAAAAAAGCCACGTTGACTCTTCCCCAACATACTGTGTTTATCTTATCTATTGTGTCTGATAATTCTGTTCTTTACTATAGTTTCCATCAATTTGCTTGGTAATGAATTTAGGCTTACTGGCCTGTAATTGTGAGGATTGCCTCTGGAGTCTTTCTAAAAAAATTGGAAGATAACTAATGTGACACCAATACTCTAGTACAGAGGCTGATTTAAGCAATAGGTTATATACCAGAGTTGTTAGTTCTGCAATTTCATATCTAAGTTCCTTCAGAACTCTTGGGTGAATACCATCTGGTCCTGGTGATATTACTCTTTAACTTATCCTATTGACACCTCAATCTTGGACAGTTCCTCATATTTGTCACTGAAAAAGAATGGCTCAGGCAATATGTCTCATATCCTTTGCAGTGAAGACCAATGCAAAAAATTCATTCAGCTTCCCCACAACGGCCTTTCTTTCCTCCAGTGCTCCTTCAGAACCTTGATCATTCAGGAGCCCCTCTGTGTTTGCCAGACTTCCTGCTTCTGAGATAATTAATTTTTATTGTTAAAAATTGTCTTTTGAAAGTATTTTTTTTTAAAGGCTTGTCTTTTGAAAGTATTGTGCAGATTTCCTTTGAGGATGAGGATTGATAGGTCATGTATGGAGTGATCACTTTGTGCATACAATTATACTTCTACATTTGACTGCCAGAGTGTGTATGCGCTTCTGTTTTCCTCAGTCGGATTTTACTTCCAATTTTTAAAGGATGTGTTTTTGTCTCTAAATGCCTCTTTTGTGGACCATAGTCCTCATTCCGGAGCTTTAGGCAATCTTTAGATAGTCTGGACCCGGATCACTAAGTGCCTGAAGTCTCCACATCTGCAAATTTAGTATTGTCCACTGCTAATGACAGGTTACTGGAATAAACACACCATTGATCTGATCCACTACAGCAATTCCTATGTGGATCTCCACTCATAAATCTGCTGGTAGCAGAGGGGATATATATTATTGTCCGGTAGAATTAAGTTTGCACTCGTCCTGCAGGAGGGAATGGTCTTTTTTACAGAAACACTGCTAGTTGCTAGAATTTACCCTGTATAGTGGTGGTTTCCCTTAAATTCCCTTAAAATCCATAGTAAGGAGGCATCTGTTGGTGCACTGAGGAAGGAAAATATCCTGAAGCCACTGCTTCCAGTCTCCATACTTCCTGACTCAAAGATTCATAGATATCAAGGTCAGAAGGGACCATCATGATCATCTAGTCCGACCTCCTGCGCAACACAGGCCACAGAATCTCACCCATCCACTCCTACGATAAACCTCTCTCATATGTCTGAGCTATTGAAGTCCTCAAATCATGGTTTAAAGACTTCAAGGTGCAGAGAATCCTCCAGCAAGTGACCCATGCCCCATGCTACAGAGGAAGGCAAAAAACCCGCAGGGCCTCTTTCAATCTGCCTTGGAGGAAAATTCCTTCCCGACCCCAAATATGGCGATCAGCTGAACCTTGAGCATGTGGGCAAGACTCACCAGCCAGATACCCAGGAAAGAATTCTCTGTAGTAACTCAGATCCCACCCCATCTAACATCCTATCACGGGCCATTGGGCCTATTTACCATGAATATTTAAAGATCAATTAATTGTCATTTCCTCGTGGTTCTTTCTCCTCTACCTACATAAGGGGAGCGGAACATTGGCCCTTAATTTGTTTAGAACAGTATTTGGAGTAAGAATATTTAAAATAGCTTTTTTTGCAAGGTTCAGGTTAATGTTTTCGGTTTACTCATATTATAGAAAAAAACACTAATCTCTCATAATCAGTTTCTTCCTCTCCCGTTACTGTAGCTGTCAGCACCTTCTTTCCAGTTAGAAAGGAATGTGAGCAGCTGCTTTCAAACAGATGCTAATGCCATTCTTGGCTGATTGGCAGGTTCTGCTGATGCGGTATATTATTACATACTATACTTTCCTTTCTTTTGAAATAAATTGAGTACTGTAGATGATCTCCATAATATAGCCTTCCCAGACAACTCAGAACTATTAATGAACTTTGCTCTGTGGTGCAACCTAATGTCTTTTTCACATGGGTAATATACTGTGTTTTCCAGATTTTAGATAAATACATTTTTCCTCAAATAAGTTTGATTTTAAATTGAATCACCATTTCCTTTTTTATTTTCCCTCTGTCAAAACATAGGATTTCCTCTGGAAGGAAGCTAAATTAAATTGGCAGATAATATTATTTTATGCTGTCTCCAAATATTTGTGGGTTGTGAAAATGTTGTGTTTCCTGTCTGACTCACTAGGAATACACACCTGGAGCAGGCAAAGGGAGTAGTGTGAGCCATATGCATGCAGTGGGCATTGCGTAGAGGAAACCACTGTGCAAAGGGCATGTGGAGGTTTCAGTTCCTACTGGCCACCCCTGGATAAACTAGAACCTTTCCTAATGGAACTACATATAGTCTATAGTGTACAGGCAGAGCCGGTGCTAGGCATAAGCAGACGAAGCAATTGCTTAGGGCCCAAAGCAGATCAAAGGGGCCCCCTATTCACTTTTTACGTGTTGGGGGAAATATTCCAGGTTAGGGCCTCAATGGCCTAGCACTTCCTCTTTTTTGGTACTGGGTGTGCTTTTCTGAGTGAGCTTTTCTCCATGGCATTCTCCCTTCTTCAGGTGGTGGACAACTGCTTGGATAAACTGACATTTCCTGAAGCAGAATTAAATGAGGCTTTGTGCCTGCAACTCCCTCCCATGTCAGGAAGGTTGAGCAGGGTTTTGCTCAGTGTGTTTAATCAATGGCAGAATGAAGCTATGATCCCAAGTATTGGGCACAGACATACAGCACAGAGGATTTGCTTTTCCACAGGGTTGTCTCTTTTTCCAGAAAACTCAGCTGCCCTCTGCTTTTCCCAGGAGAGAAGATTTACAGAAACTTAGGAAGGTTAATGGTGTGGAGTGCACTAGGTCTGGTATGTTTCTCCAACAGGAGAGTGAGACTTGATTTATATCTTTAACTGAGAATTATTATTGTACTTTTTAGTAGCCACACTTGTGTTTTTATAAGTTTTTCAGATGTGCAGACTTTACTTCACACAGACCCTTCTTGTGACAAAATGGGTCTAATTAATTCTTATGTCTCTTGGCTTTCTTCATTCTCATCCTCATCTAGAATTACAGCAGGAGGACAGAAATCGGTCTTCTGGTGAACAACAGCAACACAGTTTCTTATGCTTAGGGCCTTCTCTTGTTTATTTCAAAATATCAGCTTTGTTTATGGGACTAGAAGCCAAGAAATTTACTTATTCAACTACATTTGAATTTGTCTAGCTCTGCCAGAGCTACTCAGTGTACTGAATAAAAAGGTCAGTCTGAAAAGCCCAACCTTTTTGATAAGAAGCAATATGATGAAGCTATGTAAGTAGCAAACATTTGTAACATGGTGGTCATCTTCCCTGTATCATCTGCACTTGTGTCCATATAGATCTCGAGAGGTCTTTGCAAAAAAAACCAAACGAACAAATCTACAAAAGGGTTTGGTAAGCCCTGGCAGGGATGAATAGAAAGCACATTTCTGGAGGAACTACTTCCTAAATTTAATCTTGGCACATCAAAAGTCTCCATAAAGCTAGTCATTTATCTTAAACCTTTCTTTTCAGACTCTTCTTACTAAGGCAGCTTCTCTCTAGGTATACATGAATCTGCTATAGGTCTATATAAAGTTACTGTCTTGTAATGTTGTCCCTCACTGGAATTTCAATAAAGTTAAATATAAACTGTGGAGTTCATATTCAGAACTGGATCAGAAAATTAGATTTGTGTAAGTTTGGAGGAAGTGTTGGTCATATCCTGGTTTCTGGTTTGGACCTCTACCCAAATTTCCTCAGAGAATGGCAACAGCATGCAAAGTTCATTATTCTCTTACAATTACCCATCAGAACGGTCTTGGACTATGTCTTAATCAAGGTTGATCTCTAAGGCTATGTCTACACTATGGACCTTGCAGCAGCACAGCTGTGCGCTATAAGGTCTCCTGTGTAGCCGCTCTTTGCCAGTGGAAGAGAGCTCTCCTGCTGGCATAATTAAACCACCCCCAATGAGTGGCATTAGCTGTGTCAGCAGGAGAGCACCTCCTGTCAACATAGTGCGGTCCACACCAGCACTTTTGTCGGGTGAAACTTAGTTGATCAGGGTGGAGGTGATCTTGTGTCCTTTTCACCCTCACCCCCTACGAACAACAAAAGTGCTAGTGTAGACAAAGCCTAAACAAGCCTTCAAAAGTAAGTGGAATGTTTTAGGAAAGTATTGGTAAGAGTCAACATGGTGAAGTGGTCCATTAGCACCCTAGTAGTCAGAGGGGAAAGTGTGGGGGTGTTAGTGGGTTAGACATTAAAAATCATGCTCTTAATAAAAACAACCGATGTATGGCTTATTACAACAATCTGTAACCCACTAATACCCCCATCCCCTTTTCCTATGACTACAGGAGTGTTAATGGTCCACTTCACCTTGAATGGTGCCTTAGAATATGAGCTAACTAGTTTCTGCTAAACTATCTGTCTTGTATTTAGCTGCGATGCTCTTAGGCCAGTTCTGTGTTAGAAAATTAGGTTCACACCCCTGAGTAACGCAGTTAAACCAGCCTAACCCCTGTATAGACAGTGCTATTTCAATGAGAGGACATAGCTACCAGCTCTTGTGGAGGTGGAGTACCTATGCGGGCAGTAGAAGTCCTTCTGTTGGCATAGGTAATGTCTTCACTGAAGCGCTATAGCGGTGCAGCTTTTTAAGCATAAGCCTACCCTTGGTACCTTGCCCAGACCTGAAGAGCAGCTCTTTGTCGCTCGAAAGCTCTCTTTCAGCAATAGAAGTTGTTCCAATAAAAGAATACTACCTTGTTTGAAACATACCTTGTTTCCCTAATATCCTGGGCCTGACATGGCTACAACAACACTGCATGCTACTAAAGTATATAATACGCTACAGAAAATAAGCAACACACGGTTCAGAAAAAGAATTCATAAGAAGGTGACATTTGTTTTCAAACTTAATGACTATTAGTTTGGTGGTTTAAGATTTTTGTCACAAATTTACCAAAAAGAGGATTTAGGCTCAGATTTTAAAGAGTTTGTGCTCTTTTACATCCACTTCAGTTTTCTGTGAAAAAGGCCTTAGGCATGCAAAGGTGTAGTCTGTGTGCATATGCATATCTCCAACATACAGACACTTCAAGGCACTTCAGGTGAGATTTTCAAAGCAGTTTAGGGGGTTTGGAAGCCTAACACAGCCTTGCACAAACATGCATTCATGTTGCGCATATGCTTTTACAAGTTTGGACCTCCCAGTCCATTCCAGATCAGTAATCATACTGATTCAAGGAATTGCACAGCAACTTTCATTCAGTATTTTCAGCTCGTTGTAGGTAAGCAGTGTTCTTTTAGAGTTCTCTGTCAGAAAAGTGAATCTTTAAACATTGCACCAGTTTATTTAACAGATATAATTATTAAATGAGTCATTTCTTACTATGCATTCTGTTTTTAAAAACTTATGTCATCCATGCAGAATCAACACTGCTATGGAGAGAAGGATTATTTTCTGACTCGTGCAATAGCCACAAAATTACGTTTATTTTGCAGATTTTTTACTACTGGTGGCGATATATGAGTCATAAAAACAGATCTTGACTTTCAGATGCCAGGGTCAATTTGCAGGGTTGGTAACTACTTAAAAAAACCCCACAAAAATACAAAAAAAAAACCCCTCAACCAACCAATCCCCCACCTTCTTTAAATTTAACAGAATATATTTGATCCGGAAAAAACTGAGGCAGTAAACATACCATTTTTAAGAGTCCCTTTTCATAGCATAACAGAACTACCTCCTTTTAAATAAGAGGAGCACTGTTTCTTTAGGTTAGGCCCTCCATCTTAGTAACACATACTGTGTTGGATAGATTTTTTTTTTTCCCCCAGGAAGTAATGCACCTCTTTTGATAGAACATTCTACTAGCAATTCAGGTCTCTCCTATGAGCAATCCAGTGGGGATTTTACCTTTATTTTCTTCTACTGTGTCTTGTCTTTTCTAGAGAAAACAAGGAGGTGCTGGTATGTTTGATATATATCAGAAACATGTAAAGAGATGTATGAATATGTCATAAGAGGGTGCCAGAGCTTTTCTGTTGACCGTCTGTTATCAGGTGTTGAAACTCCAAATAAAGCTGCTGAAGTCTGCTGACTCATTGTGGCATGTCTGACTTGTTTTAATACATCTGGGTTATGAGGGAGATTGTAGTGGCTCTCTAGGGTGAGTGAGCTGCGGTCTGGGATATAGAGATTTTTGAGAAAAAAGAAAAGGAGGACTTGTGGCACCTTAGAGACTAACCAATTTATTAGAGCATAAGCTTTCGTGAGCTACAGCTCACTTTCTCAGATGCATATCGTGGAAACTGCAGCAGGCTTTATATATACACAGAGAATATGAAACAATACCTATTCCCACCCCACTGTCCTGCTGGTAATAGCTTATCTAAATAGCTCTTTAGATAAGCTATTACCAGCAGGACAGTGGGGTGGGAATAGGTATTGTTTCATATTCTCTGTGTATATATAAAGCCTGCTGCAGTTTCCACGATATGCATCTGAGGAAGTGAGCTGTAGCTCACGAAAGCTTATGCTCTAATAAATTGGTTAGTCTCTAAGGTGCCACAAGTCCTCCTTTTCTTTTTGCGAATACAGACTAACACGGCTGTTACTCTGAAACAGAGATTTTTGAGGCGATTTGAGAAAGCTGAGGTTCATGTTGTACTATTGTTTTCACTGGCAAGTTTGGACACTGACTCAAGACATGAATTTTCTGTTGAGCATAGCGTAAGGATTCAGCCTGTTCACAATATGGTCCCCAAAAAAGATTATAATGAGGGGGAAACAAACTCTGGATGCTTAGTGTGAGGAAAATATTATATACTAAATAAAACTGTCCTGAGACAATGTTATGACTGACAAGAACAGAGAACATCTGCTTTAGAAACATTGATGGCTTTTATGCAGCCATAAATGCTAGGCCTAAAAATATCCGCTTCAGACAATTTCACCTTCCTTACAGTAATTAGATTGTGCCACCAAAGTGTCCTGTTTCCCATCACAAATTGATGCTAACTCCTGCTGGTTTTTCCCCTATAACACCTCCAGAATGAATCATTTCCTCTCAATCCTTACTGTTGCCAAAGCTTTGGTCCATGCCTTGATCATCTCTCGCATAGCTTGCTGCAGCCTCCTTGTTCTAAACCTCTTGATTCTCCCCTTGTATTTCTCTCAGCTGCTGCTGAAATCCTATTCCTCATCCCTATGTGATTTGGCCATGCCACTGTTGTTCTTGAGAACATGCATTAACTTGTATGTCCATCTGTATTACATTAGAAAAGTAGTACTTGTGGCACCTTAGAGACTAACAAATTTACTTGAGCATAAGCTTTCGTGAGCTACAGCTCACTCTACGTAAAAGAATATTACATTGAAACTCCTCCTCCTTCCTCGCCTCTCCACTGATTTCCTATTCCCTCCCTCCTGACATAAACTGTAAACCCAGCTTATTCTTTTCTTGCTTTTCTCCCTCAAGTGGCTCTACATCTTCTCTCCTGCTTCCTTTGTGCCTGGAACATCCTCCCATTGTGCACCCTTTCCCCTTTCAAAACATTTCCTAGGACTCTTAATTTCAGTCAGCCTTTCATAGCTAAATTCCACCCAGGACAGTTCACAGAAACCCTAATTATTATATTGCTATAAATAAATTATAATTGCACATACAAAAACTACATTAAAAGAACATTACAAAGGTTGCAAAGTCAAACCCTCAGAATTTCAGAAATTAAAGTTGTCCATGCAGTTACCTTTTGTTTTTGTAACCTTTGTCACCTTCACCTCTTCTACCCTCTTCACCTCCCCTTGCCATGACCCCTTGCAATGATTTGTGACTAATAGACTGTAATAGCCTCAAGGCAGGGCCCTGTCAGTTTTATTCGTTTGGAAGGAGCTATGCAAACCTTTGACACTGTATAAAGAAAATAATCTAATCCTAGCCCTTTGCCTTGAACAAAGTCTTCCAGCCTCATAAGTCCTGTCACACCTAGCAGATTTTCCCAGCCCTGCCCCACTGCTGCTGCCTCTAGGGCCCTCTCTCACACTCCCTACTTTGCGAAAAGAAAAGGAGTACTTTTGGCACCTTAGAGACTAACCAATTTATTTGAGCATAAGCTTTCGTGAGGTACAGCCTACTTTGTTGCCTTGAGCAACATCTTCCTTTGTGCTATTCCGATTAGATTTTGTCTGACTTATTTTTGAACACTTTAAATGATGGGAACTTGGCTACCTCACTCCATCTCTTATTCTGTTGCCTAATTTCCATAACTGTTAAGAAATGTCTGCTTAGATATAACCCAATTTTATCTAATTTTTAATGTTAGACCATTAATTCTTGCTCTCAGCTGCATAAAACTGCCCCTCTCCCTCTCCCTTCTATTAAAACCTCTCTGCTATTTTTTTTTTCATATATCCTGTAATCACTTACCTAGACTGCGTTTTTAAAAAGATTCCATCAGTCTCTATAACATCATGTTTTCTGGGTCCTGCTGCTGTTTTAACTGTATCTAATTTTTCATTCCATCAGTGCTTTCAGATGAAGTTCACTGTACATTAATATTGCTCTATTTGATGATAACCCAGTTGCTTGTCCTAATTTGTGGAATATGGTAATGAAAATCCCTTGGTTTACTTACACCTTGATATTTCAGGCTGCAGAAGTGAATATTCTGAATAATTTTAATTGCAAATTGAATGCAGTACACATTTATTTGTTATGAGAGTATTTGTCAAACCCAGGTTTAGGGCAAAATTCTGACCGGCCCTGGTCAGGTGCACAGAGAGAGAGAAGAGAGAGCAGAATGCCCCTTCCCCATTTTCAGTTCAGCATTTGCTCATGAGCAGAGCAGGGTATGGATTTAGGACTGCCTTATTTTGAGCATCAGGTAGGAGAGCCCACCTAATGCACATATGAATGTTCCATGAGTCAGACATGGCATTGATGGCATGGTAAGGTTCCCAGCATCTGTCAGTATTTTGCCTACAGCAGCAAATGCTAAAATGGAGTGCATACCTCTCTTTTTTTGGAGGAAGACTAAGAAATGTGACTGAGTGTATTGTACCCTGTCATAAATATAAAGGGAAGGATAAACACCTTTAAAATCCCTCCTGGCCAGAAGAAAAATCCTTTCACCTGTAAAGGGTTAAGAAGCTAGGATAACCTCGCTGGCACCTGACCAAAATGACCAGGTGAGGAGACCAGATACTTTCAAAAGCTGGGAGGAGGGAGAAAAACAAAGGGTCTGTGTCTGTCTGGGTGATGCTTTTGCAGGGGACAGAACAGGAATGGAGTCTTAGAATTTAGTAAGTAATCTAGCTAGATACGCGTTAGATTATGATTTCTTTAAATGGCTGAGAAATTAAGTTGTGCTGAATAGAATGAATATTCCTGTCTGTGTGTCTTTTTATAACTTAAGGTTTTGCCTAGAGGGATTCTCTATGTTTTGAATCTAATTACCCTGTAAGGTATTTACCATCCTGATTTTACAGAGGTGATTCTTTTTACTGTTTCTTCTATTAAAATGTTTCTTTTCAAGAACTGAATGCTTTTTTCATTGTTCTAAGATCCAAGGGTTTGGGTCTGTGGTCATCGATGCAAATTGGTGAGGATTTTTACCAAACCTTCCCCAGGAAGTGGGGTGCAAGGGTTGGGAGGATTTTGGGGGGAAAGACTTTTCCAAACAACGTTTTCCCAATAAACCCAGATAAATGTTTGGTGATGGCAGTGGAAGTCCAAGGGCAAAGAGTAAAATAGTTTGTACCTTGCGAAAGTTTTAACGTAAGCTGGTAAAAGTAAGCTTAGGAAGTTTTCATGCAGGTCCCCACATCTGTACCCTAGAGTTCAGAGTGGGGAAGGAACCTTGACATACCCCAAGCCCTTCTTCTGGCTGAAGCAGGCAGGATGACTTCAATGATTCTCTACTTTTCTGCTACCCATCTTACTTCTTCCTGCAGGTCCCTGCTGCTCGAATTGAGGATGCCTACTAATTTTTATTCCCTAGTGATCATGCCCTTATCATGGTGGTACACTTACAAAAATATGTCGTCCTGTCCTCTGTTCAGATGAAAATCACAACAGATATGTTCACTCTACTTTTCCACATCCGAGCATTTGTAACTGGTTCCACAGATCTGGTGGTTTGAACTGGGACCACTCTATTTATTTGGCACTTGTAAATGTGTTTTTGCAGTCTCATGTTTCTTTAATTGGGCTCCCTCTCTCTGGAAGTCTCTTTAGGAGACATTGAGGGTGCAGTTATTCTGTCTGAGATCTCAGCAGGATATTTTTTATCTGTCAGACCAAATAATTGCTATTTTTGCTGTAGCATAATATATAATTTACCTCCTTACTTTAATCCCCCCTCCCTCAATCTGCATGTCTGTAAATTTAATTCCTTTTGTACTGAAATTTAGGCATGACACTTTAATGTGTTTTCAGTCTTTCCCCTTCATTTTCCTTCTTGTTCTCTGAAGAATTGCTGTTCATTCAAAGGACAAGAAGTAAGCCTAGACATATTGACAGGTTTCAGAGTAGCAGCCATGTTAGCCTGTAGTCGCAAAAAGGAAAGGAGTACTTGTGGCATCTTAGAGACTAACCAATTTATTTGAGCGTGAGCTTTCGTGAGCTACAGCTCACTTCATCATAAGTAGCACATGAAAGCTTATGCTCAGATAAATTGGTTAGTCTATAAGGTGCCACAAGTATTCCTAGGCATATTGGCATTCTTGTGCCATCATCTCCTCTCCTTGTGAGAGGATTACATTGTCTGTCAGGCAGGTGGAATTAATCAAGCCTTTGATTTCATGTCACAACATCCAGTTTAGGTAATTAGCAGGGTTTGAATCTGGGACTTTAGCTCACATAGTAGAGGTCTGTGATCTGATGCTAAAGGAATAACTCTAATGTGCTCTCTTTATCTTGGTATTTAGACTGCATCCATCACCAAGGTGCCTAAGAGCCTTAAGAAAGTGCTAGTGACTATACAATGGTGAATACACAAAGATCTCCAGCTCAGTGGAGCTGAGTGAATAATATGATTTTTTGGTTTTCTGCCTAGGCCAAAAAATCTTAAAAGTTTTGTTTGGTGCCAAAATGAAAAATCGAAAACATTCCATTTGGGTTGAAGAGAACAGCATTTCAAAATTAAATGTTGATTCAAATCAACATTTGCAAAACAAAACATTCATTTGAATCAAAGCAAAATGTTAAAATGGTTCTTTCTGACTTTCTCCAAAAAAGCCTTTATTTTTATTTGCCCTAAGCTATTTGCCATATTCAACTCAAATTCATTAATAGTTTTATGTGCACCCTGAAACTGCATTCTTTGGTGAATTTACTATCTGTCCAGGAAGGAAAAAAGTTCACCAGCTCTATCACTCAGTAGAAGGTTGGGTGTTTTTTTTAAAGGTCAGGAACCTAGTTTGAAGTGATTTCTGAACAATTTTACTCTTTTTCATCAGTTTAATTGGAAATATGTTTTAATGGTATTAGTGTTAACTTTATAAATCCTTCTTTAGGCTTAAGGTTCTATTGCATGTTCAAACGTCTTATTTATTATTCTTGCTTAACATTTTTCCTTTTGTAAGAAAGCACAACTTGCTTATTATTAGCACTTCAGGAACACCACTCATACAGCCCATTTTGCTCTGCAAGCAAACTCTAAGCTAGTCTGTTGGGGGCCTAATATGTTGCAGAACTGGTGAGTTAAGCACATGGGATTTCTCATCTTTACATTAGAGGAGAGTATTTCGATTTTTCCACTGAGAGACTGTAAAGATGGAACCGTGTCATTTAAAATGCAAAATATTAGCAAGTGTCAGATAATGTGAGAGTTCTTTAAAAATTAATGTGGTTTTCTGTTAAAAGCTAGTGAATCCATTTGTGCTAAATAACTGCAGCTATGGATGAGTTATTTCTGACAGACAGCAACTTTGTTTTGGCATTATGCCCTGATTATTTACTACAAGTCGTTTTTCCCCCCATTGTCTGTTAAATACTACCCTTAACCTTTTTGGTTGTGCCATACTAAAGGCTGGACATTTGCTAAATTACAATGTTTCCTCCTACTATAACATATATTGACAACATATGTATTCTTGCGTTCCTCATGCTCCATAAACATTGAGCACTAATGCAAAATTATAGTTGTGAAATTAAGCACTTTAAAGTAAGGAAATACAAATATTATGGTTGCTTTGGCAGTGTTCTGTATCCCTTGTGGTGTATGATCTACATCAGTAACAAAGAGTGGAATGTTAAGGTTTACATTCAACAAGCGAAAGAACGGAATACTTCCTTTGAGTAATGTGGCTGTTAATGTTGCCAGAGCAACATTTTGAATATCTGACTTTCCTGAATGATCGATATCAAAGCCATTATATTGCATTAAAAATATTTTCAGTTAGTTAATTTCCTAATTTCTTTTAAAAGGAAAACATGGATGGAAAAAGGACTACCATGTCAGCTGCTGTATATACCTAAAATAGCTCTCGGAGTCCCTAGCTCAACTACTTAAGAGCTTCTTTATAATAAACCATCCATTTTCTTGTTTATTGTACTGTAATCAATATTATGGGTGTAACACACAATACTTTAGCATTCAGAATTTGGCTAAATAGTGAACGTAATCCTCCTATCATATTAATTTTGTGAGTAAGCCAGCCCAAGGTGAAGTGTTTTCTAAAATTGTATTCTTTCTTTTTATATTTAGTCTATGAAAAGACTAATTTCTTATTAAACTAAAGAGATTGGATGGTGTAGTAAACTTATCACTGGGAAATTCTTCATATATTTTCATATATTTTCTTATGTGAAATCTCATTGCTTTGGAATAAATAGCAATGAAATTTCCTGTTTTCCTGATGCCCCCTGATGTATTTATTTATTTATTTTTGAGGGTTCAAGTCAGTAAGAGTTTTCACCGGGGTAAGGGCTGCAAGCTGTCTTATGAAACTTGTCTGTTTCACAGAGCACTACATTTTTCATTTGAAAATGAAGCTTGTTTTTTCCCTAAGTTTCATTGGGTTTGCTCCTATTAAAGTCAATTAAAAGTTTGCACAAAAATCAAATCAAGGGTACTCTATATACCCTTAGTCTACATAGGGCAAAGAATCTATTGTGTCACAGGAGGAATAAATTCTGCATAGAAAATACACATACATATGTAGATCAAAGTTCTTCCACCTTATTTGAATACGTTCTGCAGACTAACCATAGAAACCATGTGTGCAAAGATTTTGAATCATGACTCAGATCCTGTCTCCAGTGCGAAGATGTCAGTGAATGGAAAATACTCAATAATTGATTATTATGAAGGAATTCTAAGTTAATACTGCTTCCAGTTTGGTTGCTACACCTGGCATACTGTCTTCCTGTTTGGAAGGTACCATTTTAATTAGGTGCTCATTAGGTAATATAAAACTGCTCCTTTGATTAAAGAATTACTATTAAAATAGTGATTAGAACACTGGAACACACATGACTAATGGCGTGTTGCTGCAAGTTGTGTCTATTCTACTTAGTTTCTACCCATTCCATTCCACTTTTTGTGAAGTAATATTTTAAATGTTACTGCCTTTTCAACTCATGAACACTTCCTATGTGCATGCTAAGTAGTAATATGTTACTTTTTTTCTGTGACTAGCTTTGCACAGTGGATCTACATTGAGAACTAAAATATAGGACTTAAGCAGTGGATGGAGACTGGAGAATAGCATGTTAATTTTAACTTTAGAACTTCACCACAGGGCATGTTCCCATTTACATCTCTATTTTTCCATTCCTTAGTTTATTTTTCTAAGATTTAAAAAAGCATCTTGCAGTGCCACACAGAATTTGCTTTTCCTGGAAAATGATCCTCTCCCATCAGGATTGGTGTTTCTGGAAGTACTAATGAAACCAAGAAAGATGTTTAATGGCTAAGGTACTGTAGATCTTTCAGAATGTGAAGTTAAGCAGCATGACTATGAGTTTATCCTGGCAGACCTCACCTGACAGTCCAGAATCTGGGTAGTTTGACAGTACTGCTTTCTGTCCACAATTTCAGGGATACAGCTGCACTCTGTGTAGATGCTTAGGGATGCATAAATATGTGGGTGAGAACGGTGTTCAAGGGTTGAATCCGTACCCTGTCCTCAGAGCATACAGACCCTGAGTTAATGTCCAAACTAGTTCCCTTCCTTGTGTTTGGTTTAATTGGTTACAGAACATGCACACACCCTAGCCTAAGCTTTTGCCTTGAGTTTGGCTGTCCATGGAACTCTGCTCCGGGGCATCTTCTGCCATCTTAGAAGTAAAAATTAAAGTCTTCAAAATATGTGTAATAATGAAAATTAAAACTACTGGTTAAAATGATTTTTCATTTCATTTTTTATTTGCATGAGTTCCTAGCCCGAATATTATGTCTTAGAGCTTCTCAAATCATGCAAAAAACACTGATTTCACAGGAGAAATATGGGTTTTCTAAAAAGTCAGATATGTTCACTTAAAACTGTTCATTATAATTCAAAAGAGGGGTAGATAAATAGTAATTAGGCATGCCATTTACTCAACTAAAAAACTGCAAATTGTCTGCCATTTATCCCTTTCATGGAGTCAGTTCTCTGATTCTAAACATGACTAATGAGTGGTCAAAAGGGGACAAGATACTGCTACCTCAGAATATTAACAGGTGTGCAGCACAATGTAATAAAGCCCCTTTTCTGTCAGAACTTGCTGCCAAGTATTTTGATGGATATAGGTTTACCCACACTTGGGGTACTTTAAAGTTTTTCACAGCACCATCTTTCGTGGTGTGTGTGTGTTTTCTCTTTCTTTTTTTCTTATTTGTTGTTACTAGGTACTGTTGACTCAACAGTGGATATTTATCTATTGTAGGTGGGCACTTACAATAGCAGGCTAGCTTTGGGTAGCAAAAGTGAGCTCACTATGTAATTCTGCTACACTGATTTTGGTGGGCCCAATTCTGGAATGGTGATGCACTCAAACCATCTACTCAAGTCAGTGAGAGGGGTTTGGGTACTCAAGGAGTTCTGGAATCAGACTTAAAGGGTATGTCTACCTGGGCTGGGAAGCACACTCCCAGCTGTAGTGTTGACTGGCTCATGCTAGCATGCTAAAAGTAGAAGTGTAGACATTCTGGCATGGACAGTGGCTCAGGCTTTAATGTTTTAAGTAGAATGAGATTCTAGGAGCTATGATTTCTTTTATGCTATACATATGATACTTATCGGTGGAGTTGATCTTCTACTGAGTAAGTGGATTATACATCAAACCTGATGTTATCGGTGAATTTCAGTTTTGGGTACAACAAAATGGCACCCTTTTTGATATCTGTTTTCAACTTCATAAATTCCAAGTGTAGCAAATTGCTGGCACTACTTTGACGGGTCTTGCGCTTTCTCTTCTTGGGGAGGGTTCAGGGCACCATTTCTCGCCCCTGAACTGGGGTATTAACTGCCCCACTAGTGTCCTAGAGGAGGGGAGTGGAGAGGGAGGGACCTGGGCCCGCCCTCTATGCTGGGTCCTAGCCCAGGGGCCCTAGGGATAGCGGTAAACCGCTTGAACTAGCGGTTCCTTCCCCTGGGCTACTTCCCTCTCCTGCCCTTCAGCTTGTGGGGCTTCTACCCTCTCTCTGGGCAAACCAGGTGTCCCTTTATCTAGGGTCTTGGTCTTCGTAGCCCACCACAGCACTTCTCTAAACTCTCGTCTGCTTCCCTCCAAACTGCTCCCTGCTCCAACACCAATCCACTCTGCTTCAACTTCTCCAAACTGCTCTTTGCTTCAACTCCTTCCCTTCTCTGATTGAAGCAGGGGCATTTAATCAGGTGACTGGCTTCAGGTGCTCTCATTGGCTTCAGGTGTTTTAATTAATTTATAGCAAACTTTCTTCCCTCTACAGGGAATAAGGCTCCCTTCTAACGCTCTCCAGCTGCCCTCTGGCCATGCTGTATCACACAAGTCATAAAGTACTTCATGATTCTAATTTTATGATTTACAAGATTGAAAATAGAAGTTTATTATATTTTTGTGTCACACCTCTTCCTAACTGTGAAATAAAAATTAAGTTACTAATTTTCAATTTAGAGGAAAATAGATCAGTCGTTTGTGTATCCCTACATTTTATTGACATTTTCTTTGATGTCAAAAGAGTACAATTTATTAGCAAAATGTCCACAACTGAAAAAGTCATTTGTCTAGTAAATTTACTTTAGAGCTGAGTGGTACAAAATAAAATGTCATTCTATTAAAAAAAATCTTTATCTTCACTCTGTTTTTATAATGACTTATTGAAGTAAATAGAGTTTTAAATAAAGCACCAAACAACCTACCAAATTAAAAAAAAACAAAAAAAGCCAAATATTCATGACCTTTCAATTAAGATAATTAATTTACAAGAAGTTCATAAATATTAGCCAAGTCTAAAGATGAATGATAATGTGGATGCTTGGATTTTAGGATGATTTATTACCTGTTCATAGCAGTTCATGCACACAGTTATGAACTGCACAGATGTTGAAGTGGAATGATTTTAGGTATTTGGAAAATTACTATCAATATGAACTAGTTTGCAAGAATATATTTACATATTTTAACAAAGCCAATCATTTCTGTGTTTTCTTTGTAGAAGTATAGGAGTTCCCCAGTGATTCTCAGATTTTAAAAAAAGGAGTACTTGTGGCACCTTAGAGACTAACAAAATGTATTTATTTGGGAGTCTCTAATGTGCCACAAGGACTCCTCATTGTTTTTGCTGATACAGACTAACATGGCTACCACTCTGAAACTTTGAGAATAGTTACAGACAGGGTAAATTTCATAGACCTCCTTGAAAACTTGGGGCCCAAAACTAAAAGAAGTATGAAAAGGAATATCAACTGCTGACAGAACTTCTTTTGGCATCTTTTTATGTTGCTCTACATGAATGCCTCACTTCCTCTTTTGAAATCATGCATAATAAATAGAATCTCAGCTTTTTCAGAGAAAAACAATCCATGGTAAATGAAAAATTCCAACCAACAAAAGTCTTCTTTTTCTTGAAGTGGATCCTTTGTAGTAGGCGCAGAGCTCTAAATTTAATATCTTCATGTTGTTGTAGTGTCTTCATTCACAATTAATTCATTAGTCTAATCTTTTAAAAAGGTTTGCATGTTTATTCAGTTAAGGGCTTCCAGCTTAATTAGAAAATAGCAAATTTCAAAAGTGACAAGATTTTAATAATTAGTAGTCATGCACTGCCTTTCTGACAGTAGGGGGTAGACAGTGGCCTCCAAACCACAGTGCTTTATTTCTAACTTTTTTTCCAAGGTACAGTATAAATCCCACTTATTAAAAAGTTGCTTTGTCAGCAGTTTAAGCTGAGTGAGACACTGACTGTACACACAGGCAGAGGCATGAAATACCCTATTTCCATATTTCTCTATCTGCATTGTTGCTTTATTTTTTGTGTGCCCAGAAATTATCTTGGAGCATCACAGAACAAGTAGAGACAGAGTCCTATTACTCCCCTCCCCCTCCCCCCCCCGCCCCAAAAAGTTAACATTCTAAGGTCTGATGCAACAACAGATGAGTGAGCACAGGCAAAGTGACCGGGGAGAGGTAGGGCAAGGGCTGTACATTCATTGTGCTGTTAATCAAGGCACAGACAAATGCTGATGGTTCAACTAAATTATTTTTTTCTCACTTCTCATAGAAAGCATAGCAGAAATGAGCTTTTTAAGGACGACTTGCATGAACACAAGGGAAGCTGTTTGGAAAACAGCTTTTGGGAGGGTGTTCGTTGACTGGGGGCAGCATATATAAACAGCAAGGCAATTGTGTTGAAAGGAAACTTCAGTGCAGCTGAGGGGTGGTATTGTTGGCAGACTAAGAAGAAGGAATGCAAGGATGAGGATTGAGATGCAGGTGTGGTTGATGGTTATAGTACCTTAAAAACTAGGACAAGAGGATCCAATTAATATGTAGTACAGTGGGGAGCTAGGAAAGGGATTTGAAGAGGGGAGTGGGGACATAGTCAGGACAACAGTTGAGGGGACTGGAGGTGTGGAGCAGCTATCACCAGCCACAGCTCTAAGTCATATTGACCGGAGCCTCACCAAAGATTTGAGATACAGCTGTTTCTTTAAAAAATAGTATGTTTATTACAACAACAGACACAATAACGTACAGGTAGGCCAGTTCCCCAAAATGCTTAGAGATGATGCTGACCAAAGTTTTCACCAATATATTGGCTGGGCCCTACCTGTATATCCCCCACAGGTTCTCTCTGAAAGTCCTTTACACAGCAATTCCACAACATTGACTGAGAAGTAGAAGAGTCTGCATTATAAAGGAGCCCACACTCTTCTCAATCCTTACTTGCTTTGCAAAAAGAAGATTGATAGGCAGGTCTCCCTTCCCCATTTCTTTGAATAGCGCAAATATATTCTGCACTGTGGTCTGAAACCATTCTGAAGGGAAAGGCAAACTTCCCAAACCCTGCTTCTTGGTTGTTCTCCCTCACCCCGGCTAAAATCTGTCCGATGACACTGGAGGAGCTCTGATCCACCCTTCCCTTAGGGCCTGAACAAAGAAAAACAGGGACAGCATGATCTTCTCTTTTCTAATTCTTGGTGACAGCTTGCTCCTTGCTTGCTTGTTGGAATATGTAAGCCAGAGAGAAGAATGTGGCTTTGGTACTGTAGGAGATGATTCATGCTTAGAAAAGGGATGTACCCATCAAGGTGGAAAGGAAGGGTAGATTTATGTCATGTATGGAAGAAGAGCTGATAGGATTTTGTTACCACCTGGATGTGAGAGGTAGGATTAGAAGGTGAGAGGTAGGTTGTGGGCCAAGGGCACAGAGAAGATGTTGGCATTATTAACGATAATGGAGAGCTGACCTGATAAGAGTGTGTTTGGGAAGGAAATATAATAAATACAGTTTGGCCATGATAAGCAATCCAGGATGAAACGCTGAAGATACAGTGAAAGATGTTGAATGTAATAAAGAAACGAGGATCTAGTATTTATTTCTGACGATATTTTTTATATGTTTTGTCAATGTATACATCCAACTGTAATAAAAGAGACAATTCCAAATATCTTACTCAATATTAATGATATATTTCATTACTGGCCATTTCAAAGTAGAAGGAATTAAGGATTATGCAAAAGTTTATTTCTGGAGATTCCTTAAGAGCATATATAAAGAGTAGTTAATAGGGGGTTCACTGGCAGGAGGTAAGACATTATCTCACACACTCACTCTCACATACACACACTTTGCAGATCAATAATAAGCAAATACATTCAGTATATTCTTTATCCATAGTGTGCATGTATATTTTGCAATGTCAGTTTGTTTTTTCAAAGATAAATATACTTAACACCGAGAAATTTTAATGATCAAGTGCCTGAAGGGAAATTGAAAGTTATCCAATGTGACAGGCTGGTGAGTTGGAAAGTGTTCAAATAGCAGGTTTATAACATAGAATTTCAACACACTGGTTTTTTAGTAGTTTCCACACCATTGATCAAATAACAGGATGTATGTGATGGAATTTATATGAATCTCTATGTATAAGTATATAAAATATAAATGATGTATACTAAATAAGTAAACACCCCCCCATATGTTAATATATATGTACATGTACCCATGGACATATATGTGCGTATACCCTGTTTTTTAGAAATACTGAACACCTGTATCTCCCAATGATACCAACAAGCATTTGAGGGTGCTTAAAGGATGTGAACTACAGGCTGAGGGAAAGCTGACATGTGTGGAGCAGTACATAGTTTGGACAGAGGCATTCCAAAGGAGAGGATCAATTAACAGAGATTCTCTATGTCCTAGTAAGGAGGAGAGGATGGAAGGTAATAAAATACAGGTAGGATTTGATGAGAGAGATTCAAATGAAAAAAAGTTCCATTCAATTACAAAATGTAATGGCAGGCAGCTAAAAAGTGACAAGTTTTTGAAGTGTTTATATAGCAACACTAGAAGTCTAAATAATAAAATGGGTGAACCAGAATGCCTTGTATTAAATGAGGATATTGATATAACAGGCATCACATAAACTTGGTGGAATGAGGATAATCAGTGGGACACAGTAATACCAGGGTTCAAAATACATTGGAAGGACAGAACAGGTCATACTGGTGGGGGAGTGGCACTATGTGAAAGAAAACGTAGAATCAAATGAAGTAAAAATCTTAAATGAACCAAATTACCATAGAATCTCTATGGTTAGTAGTTCATGCTCTAATAATAAGAATATAGCAGTAGGGATATATTACCAATCACCTGATGAGGATGGTGTTAGTGACTATATAATGCTTAGGAAGATTAGAGAGGCTATTAAAGTAAATAAAAAAAACCCTCAATAATAATAATAATGGGGGATTTCAACTATTCCCGTATTGACTGGGTATATAACACCTCAGGACGGGATGCAGAGATAAAGTTTCTTGACACCTTAAGTGACTGCTTCTTGGAGCAGCTAGACCTGGAACCCACAAGAGGAGAGGCAATTCTTGATTTAGTCCTAAGTGGAGCACAGGGTCTGATCCAAGAGGTGAATATAGCTGGACCCCTTGGTAATAGTGACCATAATATAATTAAATTTAACATTCCTGTGGTGGGAAAACACCACACCAGCCCAACACTGTAGCATTTAATTTCAGAAAGGGGAACTACACAAAAATGAAGAGGTTAGTGAAACAGAAATTAAAAGGTTGCAGTGGGGGAGGTTTAGATTGGATATTCGGAAAAACTTTTTCACTAAGAGGGTGGTGAAACGCTGGAATGCGTTACCTAGGGAGGTGGTAGAATCTCCTTCCTTAGATGTTTTTAAGGTCAGGCTTGACAAAGCCCTGGCTGGGATGATTTAACTGGGAATTGGTCCTGCTTCGAGCAGGGGGTTGGACTAGATGACCTTCAGGAGTCCCTTCCAACCCTCATATTCTATGATTCTATGAAAAGGTACAGTGCCAAAAGTGAAATCCCTGCAAACTGCATGGAAACTTTTTAAAGACACCATAATAGAGGCTCAAATTAAATGTATACCCCAAATTAAAAAAAAATAGTAAGAGAACCAAAGAAGTGCCACTGTGGCTAAACAACAAAGTAAAAGAAGCAGTGAGAGACAAAAAGGCATCCTTTAAAAAGTGGAAGTTAAATCCTAGTGAGGAGAATAGAAAGGAGCATAAACTCTGGCAAATGAAGTGTAAAAATATAATTAGGAAAGCCAAAAAAGAATTTGAAGAACAGCTAGCCAAAGACTCAAGAAGTAATAGCAAAAAAAAAAATTAAGTATATCAGAAGCAGGAAGCCTGCTAAACAACCAGTGCAGCCACAGGTTGATCGAGATGCTAAACGAGCACTCAAGGATGATAAGGCCATTGCAGAGAAACTAAATGAATTCTTTGCATTGGTCTTCATGGCTGAGGATATGAAGGAGATTCCCAATCCCGAGCCATTCTTTTTAGGTGACAAATCTGAGAAACTCCCCCAGATTTAGGTGTCATTAGAAGTAGTTTTGGAATAAATTGATAAACTAAGTAGTAATAAGTCATCAGGATCAGATGGTATTCACCCAAGAGTCCTGAAGAAACTCAAATGTGAAATTGCAGAATTAGTAGGTGTGGTCTGTAAACTATCATTTTAAATCAGTTTCCGTACCAAATGACTGGAGGATAGCTAATGTGATGCCAATTTTTAAAACAGACTCCAGAGGTGATACCGACAATTACAGGCTGGTAAGCCTGACTTCAGTACTGGGCAAACTGGTTGAAACTATAGTCAGGAATAAAACTGTCATACACATTAACATAATTTGTTGGGGAAGAATCAACATGGTTTTTGTAAATGGAAATCATGCCTCACCAATCTGCTAGAATTCTTCACCAATCTGCTAGAATTCTTTGAGGGGGTCAACAAGCATGTAGACAAGGGGGATCCAGTGGATACAGTGTACTTAGATTTTCAGAAAGCCTTTGACAAGGCCCCTCACCAAAGGCTCTTAAGCAAAGTTAGCTGTCATGGGATAAGAGGGAAGGTCCTCTCATGGATTGGTAACTGGTTAAAAGATGGGAAATGAAGAGTAGAAATAAATGGTCAGTTTTCAGAATGGAGAGAGGTAAATAGTGGTGTCCCCCAGGGGTCTGTACTGGGACCAGTCCTATTCAACATATTCCTGAATGATCTGGAAAAAGGGGTAAACAGTGAGGTGGCAAAATTTGCAGATGATACAAAACTATTCAGGGTAGTTAAGTCCCAGATAGACTGCAAAGAGCTACAAAAGGATCTCTCAAAACTGGGCAACAAAATGGCAGATGAAATTCAGTGTTGACAAATGCAAAGTAATGCACATTGGAAAACATAATCCCAACTATACCTATAAAATGATGGGGACTAATTTAGCTGTTACCACTCAAGAAAGAGATCTTGGAGTCATTTTGGATAGTTCTCTGAAAACATCCACTCAATGTGCAGCGGCAGTCAAAAAAGCAAACCAAATGTTGGGACTCATTAAGAAAGGGATAGATAATAAGACAGAAATATCATATTGTCTTTTTATAAATCCGTGGTATGCCCGCATTTTGAATACTGCATGCAGATGTGATCACCTCATCTCAAAAAAGATATATTGGAATTGGAAAAGATTCAGAAAAGGACAACAAAAATTATTAGGGATATAAAATGGCTGTCATATGAGGAGAGATTAATAAGACTGGGACTTTGCAACTTGGAAAAGAGATGACTGTGGGGGCATATGATAAAGGTCTATAAAATCATGATTGGTGTGGAGAAATCAAACAAGGAAGTGTTATTTAGTCCTCATAAGACAAGATCTAGGGGTCACCAAATGAAATTATAGGCAGCAGGTTTAAAACAAACAAAATGAAGTATTTCTTCACACAATGCAGTCAACCTGTGGAATTGTTTGCCAGAGGATGTTGTGAAGGCCAAGATTATATCACATTTCAAAAAAGAACTAGATAAATTCATGGAGGATAGGTCGATCAATGGCTACTAGCCAGGATGGGCAGAGATGGTGTCCCTAGCCTCTGTTTGCCAGAAGCTGGGAATGAGCGACAGGGAATGGATCACTTGATTACCTGTTCATTCCCTCTGGGGCACCTGGCATTGGCCACTGTCCGAAGACAGAATACTGGGCTAGATGGACCTTTGGTCTGACCCAGTATGGCCATTTTTATGTTCCTGTGTGATTAATAAAAATGAAAGAAGGGTAATATAATTAATGCCAGTCAACATCAGATTATGGACAATAGAGCCAGTCAAACTAACTTAGTATCTTTTTTTTTTAGTAAGATTCAGATTCGTCTGATAATGTAAATGTAGTATACTTTGACTTATGTAAGGTGTTTGACATGGTATCACACAACATTTTGATTAAAAATAGAATATAAAATTAACATTACACATTAAAAGAATTAAAAACTAGCTAACCGATCTCAAAATCTAATTGTAAATGGGGGATCATAATCGAGCCAGCATGTTTCTAGTGGGGACCCTCACGGATTGGTTCTTGGCCCTATGGTGTTTAACATTTTTATCAATGACCTGGAAGAGAAGATAAAATCATCACTAATAAAGTTTGCAGAAGACACAAAAATTGGTTGGAGTGGTAAATAATGAAGAGGACCGTTCACTAATATGGAACAATCTGGATCTCTTGGTTGGCTGGACATGTTTTATATGATTTATATGTATATGTTTTAATAGGGTTAAATATAAATGTTTACATCCAGGAACAAAAAAATGTCAGCCATACTTACAGGATGGGGGACTCTAAACTGGGAAGAAGTAACTCTTAAAGAGACTTTGGTGTCATAGAGGATAATCAGCTAAACATGAACTCTCGGTATGATGGTGTGGCCAAAAGGGCTAATGCAGTCTTTGTATGAATAAAGAGGGGAATCTTGACTAGAAGTAGACCAATTGTTTTACTTCTGTATTTGGTACTGATGAGAGTGCTGCTGGAGTACTGCGTCGAGTTCTGATGTCCACAATTGAATAAAGATGTTGATAAATTGGAGAGAGTCTGAGAAGATCCATGAGAATAATTAAAGGATTAGAAAACCTGCCTTATAGTGATAGATTCAAGGAGCTCCATTTGTTTAGCTGAACAAAGAGAAGGTTAAGGGGTGACAACCACAGTGGGCTCTTCAGTCTAGCAGAGAAAGGTGTAACATGATCTAATGGCTGGAAGTTAAAACTAGACCAATTCAGACTGGCATTAAGGTGTATACAAGTGAGAGGAGTTTACCACTGGAAGAACTTAGCAAGGGTCATGGTGGTTTCTCCATCACTGGCAATTTTGAAATCAAGATTGGATGTTTTTTTTTTTCTAAACTATATGCTATAGGAATTAGTTTGGGGAAGCTATATGACCTGTGTTGTACAGCAGCGCTCCTCAACCTTTCCAAACTACTGTACCCCTTTCAGGAGTAAGATTTGTCTTGCATACCCTAAGTTTCACCTCACTTAAAATCTACTTGCTTACAAAATCAGACCTAAATATACAAAAAAGTGTCACAGCACACTATTACTGATAAATTGTGGAATTTCTCCATTTTACAATATAATTATAAAATAAATCAATGGAATATAAATATTGTACTTACATTTCAGGGTATGGTGTGTAGAGCAGTATAAACAAGTCATTGTGTGCAATTTTAGTTTGTAACTTCACTAATGCTTTTTATGTAGCCTGCTGCAAAACTAGGCAAATATCTAGATGAGTTAAGTACCCGCGGAAGACCTCTATATACCCCCAGGGGTACATCTACCCCTGGTTGAGAAACACTGTTATACAGGAAGTCAGACAGCATGATCACAGTGGTCCCGTCTGACTTCAGAATATCTGAAAAACACCACTGAAAAACGGGCTTGTACTATGTAATTTGAGAGAATAAACAATGTGTTTTTCT
Source organism: Lepidochelys kempii (assembly GCF_965140285.1). Lineage (NCBI taxonomy): Eukaryota > Metazoa > Chordata > Testudines > Cheloniidae > Lepidochelys > Lepidochelys kempii. The sequence continues at coordinate 31,165,489 of NC_136387.1, forward strand.
GACTTCGGTAGACAAGACATTAAAAGTGAAGGCTGAGCCTGTTTTTCAGTTGCCTGACCATTTAAGAAATGCTGGTGCTAAGGCTGGATATTCAGCCGTTATTTACACATCTTGGTTTTTGTAGGTTTCAGTGTGAATATTAAAAGGACCCTGCCCAGAAATATTAGATATTTAAAAATGTTTTTTTTCCTCCTGCTGTTCAGACACGTTACAGCTTGAAATGCCTTATCAGAAGTGTGGTTTCCATTCAGTGCACATATGTGCTGGTTTGCTAATGTAAGGTTGTTCATTTTTATTGCATTTGAATTTTTTAAATGTGCTTTTTTAAACCTGAAGGGACATTTTTACAATATTTGTATGAAAAATGAAGGTATCAATAACTTAAAAAAAATACTCAAAATAAATTAAATACTGTCCCATCAGTTTCCCCACTCAAGAAAACGCTTCACCTGGTCTTTCGCCCAGCCGCATGCAATTAGCTGTTTTCCTCATGTGACCCAGCAAATGAGCCTAGTTCTACTTCTTTGGTTTATTGCCGAGCCCCTTAACATTTCCAACACTGCTGTTTAAATAGCAGAAAATGTAAATTCATAATCAAATTATATGGATGTTTATATGGTGAATTCCTGGTTTCTATGGGAATTTTAGCTGTTCACAAAAGCAAATTAAACCCTGGAGGGGGAGTGAACACCCACTGTATGATGTACTGGATTTTACAGTGAAACTTCTTAATGAGTCAGTGGTCTCTTGTGATATCACTAACTTCATTATTCTTAGACTCTGTTTTTGTGGTGAATATTTTCCCTTTCCGCAGGTCTCTCTACTGGGAAAAGGACTAAAGAAAATGTAACGTATAATATTGAATACATATTTTCTAATGCCCCTTCCTATGCAGCCACAGTAAGTCCTAGATTATACCTCCGTCCCATATCCCCTCCTGATCTAACAATCTTCTGTACCTCCTAATTCTCTTCATTTCTTAGTAACTCCTGCTCTCTTTATTTTGCCTCCCCAATTACTTCCTGACACCCCACCTGCCACTCTTGAGCTGCAGCCATTCCTCCTTTCATTTACAAATTTCAGCCTGTCATATATATCCAGACTCTTCCCACACCTCCTAGCCCTGTTCTCTCCTGAAAGCCTCTTCCCCCTTACCCCCTCCCCCCGCCCAATATTTCTATCCTGTTCGCTCACAGAAGATCCACTGCTTCCTCCACTTGGATATGGGTCTGAACCAAAACCCCAGATATCACCAATCCTAAATGTTGGGAGTTTAGATCTTTCTTCAGATATGAACTTCAAGGTGAGCCCTTATCATTGTGAGGGGCTGAGGCAAATTCCTGAATTGGTGTGGAGGCAAAGAAACCTGAATTTTGGGGAACTCTGGACTAAGATCTAAACTCTGTACCTTTAGTCCATTTCTATTTCTCATGGTCTCTAGTAACACAGAATCTCTCTTCGTAACTTTTATCCTGGGCTCTTACCCCAATTCCAACCTTACTTGAAAGCCCTCTGTGTAGCAGTCTTTGAGGGAGGAGATGTACATCTTTCACAAACAGGAAGTGAAGAGACCAGGGCTAAATCAGGATGTCTCTTGCCATCTAATTCCATCTCACCGTTGTGCAAGATCTCTCCTGCTGATGAAAAAATCAATAATCCCCACTATCTGTGGTTTTACAGCATGGTAGCAATTTTATTCCAGAATTTCATATTTATTTAAATGTTTGGCCTATACCACCATTTTTGTGGGCTATTATGTGTGTATACACATGCTGAATAGCAATGCTATGTTGTGTAGAGATTTACAGTCTTTTCACTGATTTGCAACTTCAACCACAAAGGTGACAAATGGATAGACTATAACAGAGTGTCAGCACCAGTTTAGTGAACAGACAAACAACAAAGGGAACCTAGGCTGGGTCTGTTTCATTCACTTTCCCCTAACCAATGCACAATACTAATTTAACTTATGTTTCATAGGCTAATGAGGAAAATTTATTTTTGATTTCATTTAAACCAACGTAAGCAATTAGAAACTGTTATTTCTTATTTGGAATTATAGTATGTTCCTGTAAAAGACTCTTTCCTTGTAAAGGAAATGTAATCTCTGTTTACATTTATGTAGGGATGGTTATGCCTGATGCTGCAGAAATCTGCTACATTTCAATTTGTAATACAATTAAATGGCTTTTTTAAAACTGAAGATTCAGATGACACCAAAAGAGTTTTACATGCGTTGTTAAGTTTCAACATGGATCATTAATGATATGTTATGATGATAGGACAATGCCCTTGAAGAGGGCATTCAAGCAGTGTGCTGGAGGGTTTCCAGTGTATTACGTAGCTTGCTGCTATAAATATTTCTATTGACTGGAGAATTTTGTTTTGTTTTCATTTGCTGTATTTTTGGTTCGGTTTTGTGAATACCATATCATGCTCGGTGATATTTTTTAGAGATCTTTCATAGTGCTTATTTCTTTGTAATGTAGTTTTCTGTAACATATTGCTTGATATGTAAGTTTATAATTTGGGCTCCATGTAAATAGGCTGTGTAACAGAGGGGGTGCTTTCTAGGATTCTATATAGAAATGCAGGGATCTTCTGCTGAGTTCCCCTAATGTCAGGTGCTAAGACCTTGAATAAAAATGCAGTCAAAGATGGAGGTTCTGCAGTGGAAACCCTAGGGACAGTCAAGTTTGGGAGAAGCTGTAGGCTAAGGTTTCTTTTGTTGCTGTTCTGCATTAATAACAAAGAAAATGACAGGGAAGTGGAAGTTGGGACTATTACCAGCATCAGTGTATGTGGTTCAGGGCAGGAAGAAACTCCACCTGCTTGCAGGTGGAGACTTGTTTTTCCAGACTGGTTGATGTGCATTTAGAACACATGAACAGCTTTTAAAAACGTAACTACATTTAGCATCCAAGCATTAGCATTGGTGTTAGCTCTCTGGAGAAACTTTTCTTCACCTCTCTTGCCTTTTGGATTGTGTACAGCCCTTTCACATACTAAAACAATGGCTTGATAAACTAACAAAGCCTGTCTTTTGGGGAAAGTGTTAGTTTTGTAAAATGTAAGAGAATCATTTTACACTGCTTTTGTTTAAACCACTCATAAGTTGGAATGATGTGAGAAATTTTGAATTCTAGAAAAATCAGGCCCTTGCTTTTTTATATTTACTAAAAAGGGAATCTGTCACTGGAGAGTGCAATAACTTTCAGACTTATTTAGAGATGTCTTCACAATGACTGTACGAGAATTGTTTAAAAATAATAGTCTCTATGTTCTACACTATATTGTACAGCATATTGGCTTTCAGTTACAGTGTTCTGAATTATTGTAGTCTGTGTTCCCTTGAATTCTTTGGCCCTGCAGAGCAAAGAGAGTGATGAATCAAAGTTCAGTAAATTCCCAGACACTGATAATATACAGGCATTTGCTATTCTGCACCAATGGCTATCACAGTGTAAGCTGCAGATTTGCAGTTCTGATTCTTCATGGTCTCCATGACAATAGAAGTTACTTGGCAATTTTGGTACAAGTAGGTGAGCAGTGTATGTGGGAGGAAATAGACAGATACTCTTGTTTATATTCCTAACACTGCCAGAGATATTGGGGCAGGGGAGTGGGGGAGAGAGCACGGCTAGTTGCTGCTGAAGTACATTGTGCCACACCTTGTATTTTGCCCACTGAAATGCTAAAGGTTATGTGGAAGAATAGTGCTAGCCAGATGCACTGTAAATGGAGCCAGTTTTTTAAAAAATCGGGATCCTTGATTCTCTCGGCTGTGCTTATTCAGATGAGTGCATGACAACAGTAGTAGAGGTGATAATATATGCTGCCGTTGGGAGTATTTTAATATATATATTCAGTGACTTGAGTTTACCATTGCTATGCTGACTAAGCCCAGATCTATCTCCTCCGATCTGCTGACTCTGAAAGACATGTAGAGTAGGAGAAATTGTGTTGTGCTGGTTTTGGGATTGGATTACAAGAAAATGGCTGAGACAAACTTCTGGAAAATCTGAAATTATACTAAGTGGCTAGGCACAGATATGTAGATAATGACATTTCCTATGGCTCCCTATTTTTGCTGAGGAGATGATACAGCAGGTAGAGAACGTGAGCTGGCTGGGCTCTGATGATTATCAGTAAGGCTATGATTTTGGTGAAGAGATTTTGAGTAAATTTTATGGTGGAGGGGAAAAACAATAAGACATGAATAGGTCAGCAAATGATGTAGTTTTCTGTACATCAGCATATACAAAATATAGTGGTGGTTCTAAAAGGTGAGGCTGGGGGAGAATGGGTTTGGAGAGCAAGCCCAACCCACAAGGGCGGCTCCTGTCCCATGGGGTTTGGTCATCCTCCTCACTCCAAGCTTGTGATTTGGCACATGGGGTTGCAATGCCAGGTTTGGCAGTGGTGCCCTTCCTTAGATGGAAACAGAGGGAGGATGGGCTAAACCTCATGTGCCAGCTCGCATCCCCACTCTGGATTTGGGGCCTAAACAAATATGTTTCTACAACCATTTCAAAGATTTCATAGAATATATTCAGAATTAATTATTTTTGTAACCTCCATGGCAAAAACATCGCCCTACTCATCAGCAGAAATTAGGTACCAGTAGAGAGGAAGTTTTGCAGTGGAAATGTTTTCCAGTGAGTAATGCAGATTCAGCAGCACTGAAATGTTTAGTAAATTCATGTCAGTTTCACAAATTTGTTTCATTAAAAAAAAACCTAAAAAAATTCAGAAAAAATTGATATTTCATTTTGATATTTTTAAATGAAACATTTTGATTTTTTGTCTCAAAATGAGTTTTTATGGAAAATCATCTTTAAATTTACTTTTAAAATATTTTTAAAAGTCTTGATACTGAGCCAAAAATTGTTTCATTTCGGTTGAGTGGAGTGTTACTCTTGACCTGAAATGAATATTTTTAAACTCTTTTTGAGTTGCTGAAAATATCTAAAAGAATTTGGTTTTGATTCAAACCAAAATGTTTTGGGTTTTTTTGGAATTGCCATTGAATTGAAAAATCTATTATTCTCACAGCTCTGGGTATCACTCATTATCACAGCTGCTTTTCATTATATCAGGTATATTATCAGGCTCTGCCCTTGCAGCTTGAGCGCTGGTCTGTTAATATATAGTACCATAATAAGATAAAATGTAATCTGTAGCTGTTTCAGAATGTGGCAGCAATGTGCCCATTGAGGGTGGGCAGTAAGGATTCTTCCTACTCAGTGTTTCATGTTGTCCATGGGCAGGCAAGAATCACTTTTTTGGGGGTGGGAGGGAGGACTGGTTCTGCAGACTTGGGGGCAGGATCAGCAAGATGAGTCTTTGGGATACAATCAAACACAACATAAAAACAGCCATACTGGGTCAGACCAATGGTCCATCTAGCCCAGTATCCTGTCTTCTGAGAGTAGCCAGGGCCAGATGCTTGAGAGGGAATGAACAGAACATGCAATCATAAAGTATACATCCCCTGTTGTCCATTCCCAGCTTCTGACAAACAGGTTAGGGACGCAGAGTATGGCGTTGCATTCCTGCCCATCCTGGTTTCTAATAGCCACTGATGGACCTATCCTCCAAGAATTTATTTAGCTCTTTTTTGAACACTCTGATAGTTTTAGCCCTTACAACATCCCCTGGCAATGAGTTCCACAGCTTGACCATGCATTCTGTGAAGAAGTACTTCCTTCAGTTTGTTTTAAACCTGCTGCCTATTAAGAAGAAATATGATAAATAATGTGTTTGAGGCAGAAATCTTTGGGTCCTCTGCCTCCTACTGCAGAAGCTGTTCTCTTGAATCTTAGCAATCAGTTTGTGTTGGTTTACATTTCTGAATCTATCTTCCTCTTTGTTTAAAAGAGTAGCTCAGCTTCTCATTTACATTTCTAGCTGTCCCATATCACAGGACCTGTAACTGCAGGCTTTGTGAGACCCAAATGCAGGCTTGCAGGATGGGGTATCTTTTGGCATGTAAATTGTATTTAAACTATTAGGGTTTTTTTTTTTTAATTTAGGGTTCTTAACAGACTGGCATTAAGTATTTTGCCAGGCATTTGACACCTCAAGGGCTTGCCTGCCCTCAGCAGTCCTCTGGCCTGTCCAATGGCTTCCCCTCCATAGCTGAGAAGTACCATGCATTTAGTTTGTTTCATGTAAATTCTGAAGACATTTTTATTTGCAAATATTTTCAATCTGGTGCACTGATTTATTTTTAACTTTTAGTGATTTTATCTTGTCATGTTATAGCTCTTTTATCTTCTGTACATTTTAATATTTTATGGTTCTGGTGTTTGTGAGGTGTCTAGATTGCTACGGCAGACAGGTATCTTAAAAATAAATTGTAGTGTCATTATTGCCTGGCCTAGCTTAAGTCATCATACAACTTCTGAAGCTAAAGAGGAGCTTGTTTTTCAAAAAGACTGTTGCTTTGCTAAGAGCGGATTCTTCAAAAATGTTTCAATCAATTATTATAGACAAGTGCTATACCTGGAAGTTGGTACCCACCTGCCCTTAGCGATGGTTTCTGCATGTAAGGATTGACACATGTTAACAGGCTGGTATAGGAGGAGCTTGCACTGCTGCTGTCTATAGTGTACCTGCTCTTGCGAATAAACAGAGGGTATCAGTATCTTGGACTGTTGATCTGACACTTTTCTCCAGCTCTTAAATTCAGTTTTAAAATATTCATACAAATAAAATGAAATCCTAAAGATCTGACAAGCTATCATTCAAGAGTCAGTTCTAAAGGCAAGGGGCAAAGTAAGTACAAGGTCTTGTAGCTAATTCTACATGTCAGGACTATCAGGCCAGCAGCATCTGAACAGAGGATGTAGTGAGGAATGTGTGATACCTTAAGCTTAGTTGAGTAAGGCACAGTGAGTTCAGGGAGTGCTTTAAATATATGCAACAAGATTATAAAATCAATGTGATATTTAAGTGGAAGCCAACGTAATGTCAGTGAAATATGAGAAGGCCTTTTAGTCTGTGTAAAAATTCTGGCAAAGGCATTTAGAATCAATTGTAGCCTGTTCTTAAGTCCCTGCTGGATGATTTCCAAGGGGGAGAGCCGCAATAATCCTGTCAAGATATCAGAAAAGCATAGATAAGCATTTCAGTGTCCTCTTGGGAAAGGCAGCACCATAACCTTTGCAGTGTTTCTAAGATGACAGAACACTAGTCTTTTGATGTGATTATTAAAGGAAAGATTAAAACCCATGCTCTGTACCAGCTGAAGGAATTAACAATGTCTTGCAATAGAAGGCAAAGGCATGTCCCAGTGACGTTGAGAGTGAACCAAAAGCTAGTCTTTTTTCCTGGTTCTGAGACTCAAACAATCCCAAGGCAATTTTTGTAGGTGCTATTATGACTTATAGGACAGTTAGGCTTAGCTGTAAAGTTACTAGATAATCATACCAATTGATAGAGCAAAATATGTGTGTAACATGTCTGTATTATGTAGCTGTTGATTTTCATTAAGTGTATTTTGTTGTCTTTCAGTATCTACTTAGGCTGGTATTTTTGAAGGAGCCCAAGGAAGTTAGTTGCCCGAATCCCATTGAAGTGGGGAGTCTATGGCCCTCAGGTCCTTTGAAAATCCCACGCTGTCTTATGTGTTGGATCCTGGCTCCTATGGGTAAGGGTAGTAAACCTCAAGGACAAAAGAACACAGTATATATCTGTCAGGCTGTACATGTGAAAAGAAAGTCCTGATTATCAGGTGTCCCTAGCACAGTGATGTAATTAAAGTGAGAATGTTTGTTAGTTGGATACATAGTAATATAATTTTTCACTGTGCTTTTTAGCATCCCTTTGTAAGTGCAAAATGGACGTACTGTTTAAGGACTTGCTCATGGAATAATTGTGCATACACAGGTTTCAGAGTAACAGCCGTGTTAGTCTGTATTCGCAAAAAGAAAAGGAGTACTTGTGGCACCTTAGAGACTAACCAATTTATTTGAGCATAAGCTTTCGTGAGCTACAGCTCACTTACTCCTTTTCTTTTTGTGCATACACAGTTATTTAATACAATTTTTTAATTGTGCATACACAGTTATTTGCTGTTGAATAGCTTCTCATGAGTGCAACAATCTGGTATTGATATTTTAATTCTTGATTAAAACATTCTACAGGGTATACAAAACAGATTAGGAGGTCAAATTTTGGTCCTTTTATTGTATTAAAGCTAAATTAAATGCATATTTCACAGACACATATTACAGTTTGGGGTTGGTTTCTTGTGTAACTTTAAGCTGTAATGTGGCATCTGGCACCATTTGTAATGAAAGCACTGGGTACTTGCTTTGTACAGGTGTAAACTAGTATTCTAGTGGAAATTGCTACCTTAATTTTGCAAGTAGTGAACAGTATATATAATTCACCTTTTTGGTTTGGTTTTGCTTGTATGGTCAGCCAAACCGAAGATGTATTTCTAAAGGATATGCTCAGTCAACCAAAAACTGTTGCACCTGATGTAGGAGTTACTGTGTGAATTGCAATAGCTGCTTTATGCAGATCAGAATGATCACAGTAGTTCCTTCTTGCCTTAAAATCTATTAATTTTTTAAATTCCCCAGCAACCAAGTGATTCTTCTGTTTTTCATAGCTTAGATTAGTAGTAAGCCTGGGATGCAGACTGTTCAATACAGCAAATTAAATGTACCACACTCTATGGCTTAAACCAAAATCTGGCCTCTTCCATGCATGAGCAAACCCACTGCAGGCAATTTTCATACCTATTACACGTCACCAAAAAAGACAAATATTGTGACCTTATGTGGTTTTCCTACTGGGGGCTTTGTGAGATCATGAGTTCATATTTGCACATTTTCTTACTGCTTTTAAAGAGGGTGAGAGAATTTGTCTTTTCTACACACTAAATCCGTGGATTTCAATAGGAATAGATCTTCCACTTCAGAGCTCTGCACAGCTTTCTAAATTGTCCCCATATCTGAGAGGCAGCACAGCTTTCACAGGATGCTTGTTTTGTGTGACCCAACTATTGACACCGCCCCCGCCCCCCCACTCCCAGCACACACACAGATGCTTGGAGCGTGCAGACAGTCATGGGATTATTGAAGATTAAACATACAAAAACTCTGGGGCAGGTTTTTGCTTGGGAATCTCCCCTCACCCTGATTTGACTGGAGCATAGAGTAGAGAACAGCTGCTCCTTGTCTCCTTGCTCGGGTTGCCAACTTCATAATTGCGCAAAACTTGAATACCCCTGTCCTGCCCCATCATACCCCTTCCCAGAGGCCCTTCCCGTTCTTTGAGATCCCGCCCCCACTCGCCCCATGCCCCCTCCTTCCAATGCTTGCTCTCTCCCACCCTCACTCACTTTCAACGGGATGGGGCAGGGGGTTGGGGTGCAGGTTCTGGGTGGGGCCAGGGATGAGGGGTTTGGGGTGTGGGAGAGGACTCCAGGCTGGGGAAAGGGGTTGGGGTGCAGGGGGAGGGTATGGGCTCTGGGCTGGGGATGCGGGCTCCGGGTGGGGCCAGAAATGCAGGGTTAAGGGTGCAGGAGAGAGCTCCGGGTTGGGGCAGGGGGTTGGGGTGCTAGAGAGGGTGTGGGCTCTGGCTGTGGAGTGTGAGGTCTGGGGTGGGGCTGGGGTTAAGGGGTTTGGGGTGTAGGAAGGGGCACCATGCTGGGGCAGGGGATTGGGGGTGAGGGCTTTGGCTGGGGGTGTGGGCTCTGGGGTGGGACCTAGGATGAGGGGTTTGGGGTACAGGAGAGGGCTCAGGGCTGGGGCAGTGTGTTGGGAGAGTGTGGGGTGCAGGCTCCGGGTGGGAGTTTGGGTGCAGGAGGGGACTCTGGGCTGGGGCAGGGGGTTGGGGTGTGAGAGGGGGTTTGGGGTGTGGGTTCACGGCTGCTTTTTCTGTGACTCACAGGAAGCAACCGCCAGGTTCCTGCATCCCCTAGATGCATGGGCAGCCAGGGAGGCTCTGCGCACTGCCCTTGCACCTGCAGGTGTCAGCCCCGCAGCTCCCATTGGTCGCTGTTCCCAGCCAATGGGAGCTGCGAAGCAGGCCCATGGGGTTGGGGCGGCACGCACAGCCTCCCTGGCCTCCCGTGCATCTAGGGGCTGCAGGGACCTGGCGGCTGCTTCCTGGAGCCACGCGGAGCTGGGGCAGGCAGGGAGCCTGCCTTAGCCCTGAGCCCCTGCTGCACTGCGGACCTGACTTTTAATGGCCCGGGTGGCCCTTTTAATGGCCCGTAGCTGCCAGGGTCCTTTTTCGACCAGGTATTCTGGTCCAAAACCAGATGCCTGGCAACATACTTCTTGCTCACCTCCTCAGAACCTCCTGGTTTGGCGTGTTACTCTGACCTCACTAATCTCCCACAGCTTGCTCCCTTCTGCACTCTGAAATAGGAAGTTTCATGTTGCTTCGTTACTTCTCAAAGGGGTTTTCTTCTCAAAATTTTGCTGATGTTTGTTATTCATGTGTTCATTGACGATAACTTAAGGGAGAACTTGTGTTCAGACATACCGGATCAGTAACAACTTAGGTAAGCGAAAACCTGAAATTTCTCTCTACACAATGACCATGCAAATAAAATACGTAATTATAGACTTTTGTCAGGGTACTCCATAAAACTTCAGATCCTTAACCAGGCAATTACCTTTTCACCTATTCTGCTAATAAGGTACAAGCAAAAAAACATTTCCCTGTAAATTGTAGCAAAATTGGGAAAGACAAGCTTACCTTAGAACTTCTTAAGGTAAGTTTAGGACAGGGATCGGCAACCTTTGGCCCACCAGGGTAAGCCCCCTGGCAGGCTAGGCCGGTTTGTTTACCTGCCGCGTCCACAGGTTCAGCCGATCGCAGCTCCCACTGGCCACAGTTTGCCGCTCCAGGCCAATGGGCGCTGTGGGAAGCAGTGGCCAGAACATCCCTCAGCCCGCACTGCTTCCCGCAGCCCTCATTGGCCTGGAGCGGCGAACCGTGGCCAGTGGGAGCCGCGATCGGCCGAACCTGCGGATGTGGCAGGTAAACAAACCGGCCCGGCCCACCAGGGGGCTTACCCTGGGGGGCCATGTGCCAAAGGTTGCCGATCCCTGGTTTAGGACATACTGTATTGTATCAGTCATGATTGATTAGGGGAGTTGTTCCCCATTTTGTTTGGTTTTATATAAACTATGAATATAATTTATGAAATTTAAGAAAAAATATCTTTTAAATGTGCTTATGGCCAAATTTGCAGAGTATTACAGATCATAACATTAAGCGTGTTATTGTTTTATTGTTCCTGTTGTCAATATAGACTATGTCAGACTACCTAGTTCATGTTAACATGGTCCTCTTTCAAACAGGACTATGTTGATGCAAACTTTTAGGACCTTTTCGTTTGAGCCAGCAGTTAGAGCACATACTTTGGTGTGCTCTAAATCACACCCTTGTAGTCCATACTGTGGCACAGTATAGACAAGCCTAAAAAAAAAGCCAGCTTATGAGTAAAGATATAGGAAACTTGTACTGCAGTATAACATCCTTAATATCTACACAGTGTTGACAGTACTTTGTTCTTCTGGGGCTGTATCCAAAAGATTCCAAATGATATAGGACTCAGTTTATCTACTCAGAACCAAATCTGGCTACCATTAAACCTATTGGCAAGATTGGCCACCCTTACAAAGGGTGAAAAGCTGAGGAAAGCCTTACTGGGATTCAAAGATCTAGTTCCAGGAAAACTACACTTTTCAAATCATGTGCATACACCAACAAGGCACTCCCCACAGTGATCTCTATCCCTCTTTTTAAAGATCTTTTTGCAGTTTGTTTTTTCAACATATATTCTCACTTGTCAGCTCATCTCCGTTACAAGGTACTGTGCATCAGTCATTTCAGAGTCAAATTTATCTCTGATCATCACATTTGAGTAGGTCTTCCATTCAGTGTAAATTACTGACATCAGAAATTAGACGATCAAATGGCACAGACAGAAGAACCTGAATAAAACAGAATAGCAAAACTTGAAAAATAAAATGGCAGGAAGTTGCTTTTTCCACTGTGTTGTCTGAATCTTGGCCCATGGTGTAAACTTGCCCTACCAAGCTGACTGTGCCGTCAGGGGAAAATATGTACGAGATACATGTGGATGATACAAAGTGCTGGGGCAATCTCTGTTTTCATAATATGCCACTGTAAATCAGTCCTCCACTCACTCACATTTTCGCTGTCCCATGTGCAGATGATGTGTTGGGCTTTCCTTGGAGTCAAGCATTCAAACATGTTGTAACAACTTTCCCTTACTGCATGCCCTTTCACAGAAAAGCCATCTTTTCATATGTACTGTGTGTGTGTCTGTGATACCCTTCTGGGACTGTACATTGTGATATTTCCCAATTGCTGGTAATGAGATCTGCTGTTGCCCTGCCTTGTTCACACTAGGAACAAATAATCTCATTCCTTTGAACAATCTCATCTAGTTTTCAAGGGACTGTCCATATTTTTTTCATTACATCTCTCTTGACAGACAGGCTAGCAGGGTCTGTCATCAAATACTATCTATTGAAAAACTGATGGGCCGTACACTGCCTCGGGAGTGACAGTTAAAATAGCAGGGGATGCAGCAGCAGAGAAATCCACTTGAAAAAAGGCTCCTTGCCAGGACCCTCACTTTATTTCCATTATAAACAAAAGAAGTCATAAAGTACATGTGGTTTGACATTTTTGCATTGCTTCTAGTCAAGGAGGTTTTGCTCTAAAACATGTAAAAAAATACAGGCAGAAAACTTAGTTTTGTGAGGCAGATGTACCTGGAGAGATTGCCTGCCAAAATTATTGTTCAGTAATAGAATAAAGGAACATGAAAATTGCCGTTCTAAATCAGACCTCTGGTCTAGCTCATCCACTATGACAGTGGCCAGTGCCAGATGTTATAGAGTGAGTTGTAAGAAACTTTGAAATACGATAATGTGCTCTCCATTAATGTTTCATCCAAATCCATAACAGAGATTTGTTTAAAATTTGAAGCATAAGACTTTTATAACTCTTCCAAAACCCTTTTAAAAACATTAGTTAATATCACTCTGGATATGCTTAGAAACAACGAGGAGTCCAGTAAACCTTAAAAACTAAGATTTATTTGGGCATAAGCTTTTGTGGGTAAAAAACCCACTTCTTCAGATGCATCACTTCTGGATATGCTTGTTATACATATAAATGCCTAATTCCTATTTGAATCTTGCTAAATTCTTGGGCCCAGCAACATCTATGGCAGTGAGCTCCACAGTCTAATTGCACATTGTGTGGGAAAAAAACATTCTCTTTTATCAGTCTGGAATTTGCCACTTTTCAATTTCATTGAAGGTGCTCGTGTTCTCTTGTTATGAAACAGAGAGAACAGGAGCTCACAATCTACCTCTAGACCATTCATTATTTTGTATAATTTTACCATATCCCCTCTTATTCATAAGATAAACAATACAAATCTTTCAATCTCTCTTCGTATGAATGTTTCCATGCCCTTGTCTATTCTCCTCCTCATTCACTGAACACACTCCATTTCTCCAGTGTCTTTTTATTGAGATGGGGTGACCAATACTGTATGTAATATTCCAGATAAGGGTGAACCATTGATTTATATAATGCCGTTATAGTATTTTCCATTTTATTTTCCATCCCATTCCTTGTGCATCTTAACTATGAACACACTGTTACTAAGGATATAATGCTCTGAAATTGATGTTACAATGGCTGAGTGTATCATCATTTATCCTCAAATTTTCATTTTAACTTGTATGCTCTCTACAAAGACATGATGTATACCATTTCTTCCAATGCACTCAAATAAAACATGCTTTGGTAAAACACAATTATTCTGGTTAATAAATGGGTAACTGGGTGAGTTCTATGGCCGGTGTAAAACAGGAGGTCAGGCTAGATGATCGAATGGTCCCTCTGACTTTAAAATCTATCAGTCTCACATATGACTTGAGTTTGAGCTTACTTGCAACATGTAACCCCAACTCATGCCTGTCATTCCGGAGCACGGTGCCTAAGTTAAGTGCTCACAAAGTATATAATTGCGGTCTGAGACACAATGTCCTAATTCTTGGCATAGTGAGTACAGAAATATCTAATATGAAGATGCAGTCGTTCACATAGCATATCTGGATGATATTGGTACAAACCTCCCTACTTGTTTGTTTGGGGCAGGTCAGAGGTTGTTTGTTTGGTTTTTTATGTGTTTGAATAGCAGAAGATGACACTGATTAATTAGATGACTAGAGCTAATTTGGTTTCAGTTTTTCTTTAGGTGTAACAAGCTGTGCTGTTGTAGTAAATAGTTGTGCTAGGGTAATAACGTCATTATACATTTGTACTGTTATGTGCAATAGGATATTAAAGGCCTAATCTATCAAGTGCCCCAGAGCCTTAACTTCTACTCCTCTTCCCCACTGGATATGAGTAACTCCCATTGACTTGAGTGGAAGTTACTTGCATCTTGAGTGGGAGTCCAGTGGGTTCTTTGGCAATTCTTGGTGCATAGCATGTGCTGGAACCATGTGCCTACCGCTTAGCATCATAAATGAAGTCAAAAACCTTTTATTTGGTATTAAAATTGAATTCTGGCCCTTCCACAAGATCATTAATATGGTAAGAGCATTCTGCTACATCAGAGTAGTGCTGTAAAGCATCCCAGCTCATTGCTTTTAATTGAAACGCCTGCATAATGCTCTTGCAAAATCCAGACAGTTTTCAGAAGGATAAGAGCAAAGTGTGTCCTGCCAAATGTTGTGTTTAATACATATTGTTAAATAGAATCTAGTTCTTTATTTCAAACAATAATATTTATTTCTGTTAATTTTCTTGGATAAAATATTGATTTTCTGCAGTCAAATGCAGTTGCATTACTTAAAATCAATTTCCTTGCCCCAAAAATATAGTGATAATTCGTTTATTCTCTCTGGAGGCTATCAAATTAGAGCTGGGAATCATCTGTAAAATACATTAGTAGCTAAGGAGAGCTGGTGGCATTGTAGGTTATAAATGTGATAGACCTAAGAAAAAGGTAAGTTGTTGCTCAGTGACATATACAAGACAAGAGGCTTGGTCTTAAAACCCATCAGTCAGCACTGAAAAGGAAGGACAGCACTGGCTTAGCAACTAATTAAAATAAAACAATTTTAATTTAATCAAGCATGTATATTTGCTGTTACTGATATGTATAAGGAAAATTACCTTTCATGGTTAGAGACAAATGCAAGGATAATTCTTTTTAAGGGACATTGAGAGATTAAGGTTAAATATTATTCCATTGATACTTTTAGTCCCTGGCACTGTTAAATCTTAATGTGAACACTAGTCCAATAGGGGTTATACTAGTTTAAGTCAAAAGAGACTCAGAATGTGTCTGTAAAGCATATGATAAAAGTATGGTGATTTGTATGCATTGAAGTTAAGCTGGTTATAATTTTGTAATAAGAGGTTGCTAATTTTTCAGAATATGTGATGAAACCGCATCTATCCAATGTACATCTTAGTCTTCATAGTTCTATAGACCAGATTGTATTGCATATGTTACTAAAATAAAATAACATAAAAATTACTTGACATAAATATTTCATGTTTCTTTTGAGGCTGAGTTAATAATTGTTTTGCAGAATAGAGTGAATCGTGTAGTTTTAAAAGTTTCTGCAATTAAAAATCTAATCACATTACTGCATAAATGAAATTAGTGGTTTTATCCTCTACAAAAAGTATATTTACTGTCTTAATCATAAACTAATGTCTCAGCTGAATGATGTGAAATAGAAATATATTGATATGCTCATATACAGTGCAGTATTACTTGGTATAATAAAGATAAATAAAAGAACCCTATAAAGCTGTATTAGCAGATACTTACACAAAATACCAGTGAAATAACATTTTTACTGTAGTTTTTTACCATGCCATCTCTGGCCACTCTAGCTCATTCCTCAATAGCTCCTATAAAATCAGAGAGCGACATCTTTGTTTCTTTCTTTCTTCTGGGAGTACAGTTTCCCTCAGTTCCATCAGCAAACATTATGCAAAAGGTATCTGTCCTCGCTCATTCGTTATTGGCCTGTTCCAGGAGAAGATTATAGTGACCAGTAGTGGAAAGTCACAACTACTGGCTTCTCAGCAAGGCAGTCTAGTCAGGCAAAATCCTAGCCCAGTGACAAGGACAAAAACAAACAACCCTGCATATTCTGACATTATGAAACACCACAGAAGGAGGACAGCTTTCTACTCTTGTGCATGGATCTTTCCCTTCCTGGCAGGGTTTCCTACACTCTGATGGCTTGAGCAACCCCACAGTTTTATGTAGCTCCAAGACCTCAAGAAGGATGAATGGCTGGTTTTACCCGTCCTATTAGAAACTAAAAATAAAATGTCATAGTGTGAGGTTTCTGGGGCATCCTTCACCTTTCATTTGGGTGCTAAGAAGATTTGAGGGACACCAGTCACAGTTGTGGGAGGTGTATGTTACCCTGTTTGAAGTGGTGTGTAATCACCATTTAGTGTTTGGGGGAATTGTGTGTAGATTTTTGGCCCCTGTGACATTTTTTTTCTTGATAAGTCCCAGAATTGGAAGTTCTAAGGCATAACAGGCACTCGCTCTCAGAAGGAATTCTTCCCAACACCGCAAAAGCATCTGCTTTGAGTGGACTGGTTAGCATTGTAAAAAGAGCATTTGTAAAGACAGCGTATATGACCGTGTTTAAATAGGCTATGTTTTTTCTGGGAGGAAATTAACACTGCTAATTAGTCCAACTGGAACAGGGAATGTGCTATAGGATTGGAGCTAGTGTGTGGCAGAGGTCACGGAGGCTCCCCTAATTCAGGCTAGTACAGAGGTAGAGCAAATGGCCAAAGCACATCATGATAAAGTTCCTAATATGGAAGGGGAATATGACTCTTGCACTAATAATTTTACATCCTTTGTCACATGGAAAGAGAAGAGAGGAACTCAGTATAGAGAACATTCAATACTCAGTTTGGGTTTATCAGATCATCCCAGACATTAAAGGAAATGGGAATTTTTCATGAAGTGCATTGCACGTTCAGCATTTTCCTGAATAACTTTAAATTTCTTATTGTTCAGGTTAGTTCAGTGAACTTAGATGAACTAAAATGAAAACTTTATAGTACCTTAAAAATATTGTATGGTCTGTGCCTTAATTGGATAGATTTGTGTCCCTTCCTCTTAGAAAACAACCCCCCACCTCCACACACACACACACACACACACACCCCTGTCACAAAGAACCCAAATTAAACCAAGCAACCAAATCCCAATACAGGACCCAATACAGGACCCAAACTGAAAAAGGCTTTGTAAATAATAATATTAAATAATAGCAAGTTCTCACCATAGTGCTTATCCATAGATCTCAAAGCACTTTACAAAGGAGTTCAATATCAATATTGTAAAGCATTGTCAGGTTTTTTCCCTGTGAAATAAATGCCCCACACTACCCCAGGGTGGCACATCAGTGTCTGAACATCTGTTCAGTTCTGAACTGTTACAATGCATCTGCACTGGGAAAATTGGTACATGTTCTTCAGCAACAATGCAGCTGTGCTTGTGCGCTCATAAATGAGGCTTAGGCATTTTGTCAGGAAAACCTACAGGCTGAGTGAGTTACGCAGGTTTTCATGGCAGGTCAGTAAAAAATAAATTCTGGGCCCTTGGTATCATAAGTGCAGTTGAACCTTTGCTGCCAAATTTTATCTATTGCTCTTAGTGTAGAGAAGGTCTTGGTGGAATTCTTTGAGGTCACCATAGAACTAATTCAAAAATTTTGCTAAATGTGGTTGAAGTTTTGTGCTATTGATTCCAGAATTTTCAGAAATATAATGTATATTGATTCACATTTTCTTTGCAAAAAAATTAAAGGTGGGGGAAAAATTTTCAGAGTTGTTCAATTTCCACTGAGTGTATTGGGAGATATTGATAAAGCCCTATGTACTGCTTTGAGAATTCAGGGGTAGATTTATATTAAGCCTATCTGTGTGTGTGCACTTCAGTTTTTAATTTGATTTTTCCTGCTGTTGTGTGCAGTCAGTTTAGCTGAAAGAGAATAAAACTGATTAAAGGGTGATTGACTTCTTGGAATGCAGGAGATAGTTTTGTTTTAAATAAATGAAGCTGCTGTTTAAGACATTCGCAATATCTGGAAAGCTACTGTAGAGGACTACACAAAGATAAAAGATGCCACCTCAAGCTTGTTTATGTAATCACATCTTTGTTCCTGTGTATTTCAGAAGGAAAACAAAAACTAAATTGCTGCTCTATAGATGATTACACTTGGCTTTGCTGCAGACTTCTCTTATCTCTACTGGTGTTTCTTTTTGTAGCAAATTTTCAGTGTGCTGTTTCCTTTCAGCTCTTTTTACTGTTGTATATTACCCTTCATTCCAGATCACTCCCACTGCTACTTCCCTCCCTTTCTAATTCCCAGACCAGCTTCCAACCCCTTTTTCTGCAAGAAAGTGGCTGTACTTCACTACAGGAAAATGACTTAATTTGCACTAAAATAAACTCGAATTAGGAGCATTTAAAATAGTTTCTTTGTATAGTTGTATTTTGTGCTTTTATAGTTTCCGCAGAATATTAACCTGCTAGTTATCTTTAATTTGGAGGTGAGTGTAGTAGAATGGCAGCCCTGGATAAAAGAGTAAGGGACTTATAATGCGTTTATTATTAAGTTAGCCATGTCCCTGTAGCCCACTGGTCCTTAACTGGTCAGGCCTGGCCCAAGGTGGAATGAGTACAAAGAATCACAGCTCCAAAGATGAAGCTAATGGACATAAGCTCCCTGCCTCCTCAGGTGAACTTGGAGATTTTGAAAGGATGGTTGCCTGTTGCACTAGATAGGAAGTTCATGTCAGATATCTAAAGCAGCCTGGAAGAAGGCATGAAAGCAGGTATGGGAGAAGAAGGTAATTGTAGTAGAGTGATTAGGGAGGTGTGGTAAGAAATGAGAGCAGCTATGTAAGCAAGAGTAGAATTGCACAGATACTTGAAGGTGAGGAGGAAAGCTTTAATTTGATATAGCAGATGAGAGGAAGCCAATGGAGGGTTTTGTGTACAAAGCAGATGTGGTCCAGGCAGTAGGTTACAGGTGATTTTAGCTGCTGTGCTTTGGACAGAATAAAGCGGAAACCATGCAGTGAATCTTCCGGTGCAATGACTGTTCATTGTAGATGATTGCTCTGCCATTGGAAAGTAGATAAAGAATATATACTATACTTTATGTGCATGCAGATGTATCATCTAAGGAGGTCACTATGTAAATCTGTTCTGTACAATGTAATGGGACAGATTCTATCCACTGGTTCTTCACTGTTTTGCACTAGTGTAAATGAGGACAAAATCTGGCCCAATAAATATACTTACGCGATAAATCATTTACAATGCAGTCATGCTCCTTGTTAGATTTTACCCTGGAAAATGCTGGGCAGGGAGAATGGAGGGTGATTCTAGTGCTGAACATGCACACAAAAAATTAGACTGTAGAGAAAAAATACCACTTTTGTGGGATGGGAGGTGCTTGAAATGTTGTTTAGACCCCCCACAGATAATTGTAAGATCAAGGCTTGTAGCACTGCATAATACTTCTGTATTCTGGAGAAATACTACTCTATCATTATATCTGCATTAGCCTTAAAGGAACAATTTTGAGAGAGCCTTAATTGTATAACCTTTAATAGACTTTTAAATCTGAGAGGCTGCTTTTATTCCCATATAATTTCTGTTGTAAAATTACTCACATTTTTCCATTAATTAATCCAGTATTTAGGTAATTGTCCTCTTATGTTCAACTAAACTCTAGGCTGTACTAAATTTTAGCTACTATGGAATGTAAACAGTGAAACAAGAATACAGCAGACTGGGATGTTTTTAATCAGAAACGAAAAGCTGTCAGTAAGATGTGCAAATAGAGTACCAAGGCTTTGGTTTAGTCATCTATAAAATACAAGAAGACAGGTCCAATGAACTATAAGACATCAAACATAAATGTAAAAATAGAACCTCAAACTTAGTACAGCAGAGGATGGATCTACTTTATTGTAAACAAAAAATAACTACCCCCTCACCCCCCAAATATTCAATGACAAGCTGTGAGAAATGTATGTGGAGTGGATCAGTTTCCAAATTTCAGACACTGGGTACACATTTGATCAGCACAATAGGCTGTTACATAACAGCCTATTACAATTTTTATATTTTTGGTCTAGGCCTTTATACCTGGGCACATGGCTTGGAGGAGTACAGGAGAGCATGTGGCTTGGAGGTGAATTATATTCCTTTGAGAAGACACAAAACTACTACCTAAGGAATATCTTATTCACCACTTGAAATTCAGTTTATACCTTTTTGAGCACAAAATGCTGCTGTTCAAGGTTTTCCATAATATGATAAAGTGTTGTGTTACCATCTCTATCAATATAGACATGCACTAGAGGTCTGAGGGTACATTTCTTTCCTGAAGCACTGTAAGTGTTACTATGTGTGCAAAAAAGCTTTGAACTACTGACACTCTAAAGGGCATCACAGTGCATTCCTTAGCTTTTATTTACAGTGATTGTCATGTTGTGCATATGCTCATGACCCTACGCAGGTGAGATTATTCACTCGTTTCGTGAATGTCCAGAAGGTCTTTCTGTATTACATTTTTACAAAACAGTAATTGCTAATATGGTGGTGATTTTTAACATTGTGAGCCATATTTAGATTACAAAAAATGCTCTTATGTATATTAATGATCTGACTTATGTTTGCATAATACCTGTTACCCAAAAGTTCCCAAAGCACTTTCCAGACTTCACAAACTATGGGTCATACCTATACCAGTTTTGCACTCCACTCCATTGATTTCAGCTGAGTTAATGTATGTCTGATTTGCACTGTGAAAATTAGCTCAGACTCAATATGTAGTGTGAGCACATCACCCACTACTGAGAAGTAAATTGTTTATATATTATTTATATATATTATAAACACATAAATATTATTCCAGTTATGCCTTTTGAGACATCAGGTAGACCTGTTGACTTACTGTTAACTGTTTGTACTCTTTTTAGATAAAAGTAATAGTTTAAAGCTTTAAATATTCTGCTCATGGTATGTCTTTAACTACTGCCTTTCAAAAGCATTAGAGCATTAGTATTTAAATTTTATTTTGGTTGCTTTTTGTTGACATGTATGTGGGTTTCACACATTTAAACTATGGACATATATTGTGACACACGAGGATAACTGTTTAATTGGCCACATGAACCTTCCACCCTCACTCCATGTGCATACATCCCAGCATGTAAAAAATACCCACAAAATAATTAAGTAAATGTTTAACTTACACTAGATTAATATTGAAGGATAGTTTCATTCTACACTATTTGCTATTTTTTCTCTAGTGTTTTTGTTTTATTATTGCTTGGGGTTCTTGTACATTATTTGAAGTTACTACAGCAATCTGTCACCATTTGGTGTAATAAAGTATGCTGGGATTAGGGTTGCTGGGACTGAAATTTGTCATCTTTCTTCTATGACCCTAACTCTTAATGCTGCTTTTCCCATCAGTGCTACACATGCAGCCCATGGGCATTGACTTTAGTGGAAATGGGGCAAATAGACACCTCCCCTCTCCAAGGCTTACAAAGCCACATTTGATTTCTTGATTGAATCTCTTATCATTGATGATGTGGTTTGTTTATACTAAATCTGTAAATAGGGTAGTTTCTTTTTAGCTTACACTTTGCAGTATTTGTACTAAGGCTGCAAGACACACTCTACAGTTCTTTAAAGTTTGATGGATCATGGTGTTTACTGTTCAGGAGTTTTGCGTGTTTACTGGAAGAGTGGGTTTCCTCATCTGTATCTCATTGCCCTTTGACAACCTAGTGATGCTTTTTGTTCCTGCTAATGATATAATGTTGTTAATTATTTGGTTAATGGACACTGCTTTGTTAAGAAGTTATATTGTCAATCTGGTGTGAAGATGTTTCTGTGCATGAAGGTGGTAAATTAATATATGTGATTTATTGCATCTCTTCATAATAATGTATTCTAAGCAAAAAATCTTCCTGTTAACATCATTTTAAGTATTCCTTCATCAGTCAAGTGTTCACTGTGATTACACTTATTTTTGCACATGTTTGACCTAGTTTCAATCATACATCTCTGCTGGGATGTAGATATATTAGATATATCTTAGATATATCTTAACAAGGCTAAGCACAGCTGAAATGGCTTGTCAACTTTATTTGAATAACTTCATCTTCTCTGAAACTTTTGTATTTGTATTTAAATATTCAGTTCCCTACACACAGTGCTGCTTTAAAAAAGAAACTTATCACAGTCAACTAGCATGTTTGCAGGAGGTTCCTGATTCCAAATGTCTTATGCCCAAGTTATAAACATACTAAGTGAATTTAAAAACTGATTGGTTAACTTGTGGAGTTTACTTTATTATGAAGCAGTTAATGGCTCTTAAATATTATAAGATTCTTAGACAATGTAGGATAATTTAGATGAATACACACAGAGTTGTTGACAGAATTGTGAAGTATACTTAAGTTCTAACAGTGTGAGAATGGTGATGTTGAGAATGCTTGAGCACTTGTGAAATGAGAGGCTATACCTGTTTCCTGCTGGCTTTTGGAGAGGGGTGAGAGCAAGTTTTCAACATAAGAAATCAAGTGGTTAATTATAATACTCAAGGTTGCTACATGTAAATGATTAAAGGTCATACACAAAGTTAGTATCCAGTACCAATATACATTTAATATACCGTTCAGTCTTAACATGATATTGGGAAGTGGAGGGGGGGTCGAATTTTTGACAGCAAACCTGCTGTGCTGGCACCTTCCATTTTGTATATCAGTCAGTCACACTGCTGTGAAAGTTGACAGGTTTGCTGCCAGAAACTGTCTAACAAAACTGTGATATTTATTGGTAGCAGAACTGCTTTCATTAACCAACATATGTCCTCTGTTAATTTCCACAATTCCCATTTACAAGTTACTAAGCTCATGCACTCATGCTAGACTGTAATACTAGATACTGCTAGACAGATTTTAAAAGTTGCCACAAATAAATTAACATTCTTAAAGTCATTTTGGCTGAACAGCAAGATAGTACATCGACTAGAGTCTAGTACAGAGAGTGCTTATCTCAGCAAATGGTTACTTCAAATTGTGTGAGAAAACACATCCTGTAGCATCTCTTGAAGCTTCTTAAAGAGAAAAATACAACACATGCTTTTGTGTGTGTAATATTCTGTAATTTGTGTTGGCAGTTATTTCTTTCAAAATTAAAATCAAGACAGTGGAAAAAATTAACAGTCTCACCACTGCACCCACTGCAGCTTGCTATTCCTGGCAGTTGTGGATTTTAGTTCACAAAAGAGTCTAATTTGAGCAATACCTGTAAAAGTAAACTACTGTAGGACATAAAATCAGCATTTTCTTTTTGAAGAGCATCAGTAATCAAAACCATACAAATCCTTACCTGAAAGCTTTGGGATTACCTGCAGAAAATGTATCTTCTTAGTCTTACATAGTAGGCAAGGTTCTGGCTAGCACTAATGTTACTCCAAAATAAGGTATAATAACTCCTTTATATTGAAATTTTCACTGTTTATATGCAAGAACTGTACTGGATCTGCTCACGTAGGAATAAATAAAAAAGCAGTACAAACTGAGCAGCAGCTATCATATGAAAGTAAAAGACCTCTAGTGGCCATAACCTGAAGTTAAGAAAGGCTTCCTTTTTTTGCAATAAGTAGTAGCCAAAATGGTTGGGTGGGATAAACTGCAGCTGATACTTTACAGTAATGTGTGATCTTGTTGAATTTATGATGGTAACAAAATATAAAGTCAATCAGAATTAAGAGAGGAATCTGATTTCCCCAAATCAGTACAAATTAGAAATGAACTTCTGGTTGGAAACATCAGGGACTCACTTGTAAACTTATCAAATACAAAGTTTTGAGTAAATCTGTCAGAAAACAGTTATTTTCTAGGCTTGCCTCTGCTTCATATTGTTTTTCTTTTAGAGAAATCCAGAGATTATTTTGAGTTGGCTCATTATCAAAATAATTGTTGTAATTTTTTCAAGATAAAAAGTATCAATAGGAAGAGATACTTTGTTCCTCAAAGGGAAACTTTAGTCATTTAGCCTTACCCCTGTATCCTGAAGATTTGCCAAATAAGAAGCACTTCTGTAAAAGGAAATGGAAACTTAAGATTATAAGTCACTTTCCATTTTATTTCAATTCTGTTTTAAAATTCAGAAGAATATAGTTTTACAGAATTTAATAGGGATGAAAACAGTTGGATCCTATATACATTTTACAGGGTTCAACAGAAGGTACTTGAAAAGTCTAAAAAATTTAAGCAAATATCCTCTTTTTTTAGATTTTCATATCCTTCCTGAAGAATTCTGTAGCAGGGATATAATTATTTTTTATGAATATTCAAAAGGATCTTATACAAAGTTTTCATTTTCTATTAATCTGTTATGCACAAGTCCTATGGAATATAACATTATTTTTAGGAATTTTAAACCACATACGAAGTCATGTCCTGTAGGAGTTCTCTTAAGAGTGATACCACTTTTTCAACGAAGAAAGTTGCTTAGAGTAGTATTCTCAGTATTGCCAGTTGTAAGTTATTGTTAAGCATATTTCACAATGTATACACAGTGAGAAGCACTTCTTACCTTTTGAAAATTCACATTTGGGCTGGCACAGGTTTTGTTCATTTTTAGTGATCTAGTGATTTGGCATTGCAGGATATAATCCATTATTTTAATTTCCTTCTAAATCTACAGTTTAGAAGTGCAGTTCCTTACAGTTTTTTTCTTTTTCTATTTTAGAGTCATTTTGTGGCATGCATGACAGCAATCTTAAACCAAATGGACAACCAACATTACTCCTTTTACATTGAAACCTTTCAGACAAGTTCAGAGCTAGTGGTAAGTACAAAGTATCCACATTTAAAGCTGGCAAATAGGCAAATGGCTCTCAAATACTTCATATTCTGCACTGAACTACTCATACACTTGATTCTAGCAGCCACAATTGTTTAAGAACAGATGGTTTTACCAAATACGAGACATTATTTCTAAATATGGAGCATCATCAAAAGGCTGATACACATTTGTTGTATATATCTCTTGCCCCATAGTCCCTGCAAGTTTACTTCTGACCTGAAGAGTGCTTGAATGATACCAGGAGTTGGATACTACCTCAGTCAGAAGCGTGAAAGATATAGGTGTTGCTGGTGTAGGTAGATCATTGTTTTGCCTTTTTTGTCTTCCCTATGTGTTGGGGAGGTTTGTTAGATAGTTTGCTAAGAGATGACTCTGCTAAATGGTAAAGAGCTCTTCAACAATTTTTCTCCAAAGTGTCTAAATTAATATGCTTTCGACTGTGACTTTTTTCTATCCGTTCATCTATGACTTATTTTTTGCTCAACAGCTCAGTGTAATGGGCCTTTAACTTTTATTTCCAGCCTACAACTGTTATTTTACTTTGGTCCCAATTCTCTCTCCTCTTTATCTCCATTAAAAACTCCATTGTTGACCCAGATTGTGTTTTTGTGCTGAGTAGCTACAATTGTCTGATTCGCATGGTGCAGCTGGGTTTGCTCCAGTTTAGGTTAGAAGTGCCTAGGAGCTGCTCTAACATGCACCAGCTGATACCATTCCATAAATGATTACAGCAGTTCTGTGACCACACCCCTTTCCTTTTCCTCCCTGCTGTTGAAACACTCCTTGCACCCATGGACAGATGTAGGCAGTGGTGCAGGTGCTGGATAAGACCAGTTTTTTGCCAGTTGAAAACTCCTCTTGGAAAATTCTCAGATTGCCAGATCCAGCTGCTTTTCAGACCCATGTATTGTCAGAGAGTTCAAATGGTGCAGATCATGGCAGATCCAAGCCCGGCTAGTCTTACTTTTTGCAATGTTCCAAATGAGTCAGACTACCTAGTAACATGGGGATATTTTGGTGTATTGTCATCTTCCAGGCACTTCGGGTGCTCAGAAGCAGCCTACATTTAGCAATTTTACCAAAGTCTATGTAGTGCGGTAATCCCTAATCTACTTGAGCAAGTCAACAGGAAAGAATTGTAAAAAATTATGTCATTATGCTTATTTTTTCTGCTTTTTAAATATATTGATTTGTTAACACTTCATTTTTCCTCAATAGCATAAAAGTAATGTCCTGACAATCATGGTGATAAAAAAAAATTGTTTCCGTATTATTCTGCTCAGAGACATTGTTCATTTGGTTACCCTTAACCAATTTGACTGTTAAGAAAGAGCCAAATCTTCTGCTGAGTGCCACTTATGTGGTACCAGTGGGAGTTGATGGCACTATGAGTGATTGGCCTCACAATTCAGTAGCTGCCTCTTAAAGCTCATTACAGAAACCTTGGGGGTAAACCTCCATATATGCAAACACTTAATGATCGAATAATTGTGTTAATGATTATATTGCAATAACCTCTGTCTCTTTGGTAAGTGTTCTTTAGAAAAGAGAAGTGGTTTGGTTTTGTTGTTTTTTGTATGAATGGTTGTGTGTATTTATAAGTGTATATGAATAATTTCTGAATATAACTTGCACTCTATCTTTAGAAATGTGTATTTTGAAAAATTGCTAAATTAAAAAAAAATTCAAGTTTTCTAAGCGATGACTCTTCTAAATGGTAAACAACTCTTCAACAATTCTACTCCCAAGTGCCTAAATTTAATGCTGTTTACTGTGAATTGTTTTTCTGTCCATTCATCTATGGCTTATCATTGCTCAAGAGCTCAGTGTAATATGCCTTTAACTTTTATTTCTAGCCCACAGCTGCTATTTTTACAGGATTTTGGTCCCAATTCCACTGCCACTGATGTCATTGATAGCTTTGCGATTGACTTCAGTGGGAACAGGATGGAGCCCTCTCCTTTGATGCTTTCCACAGAGCAGAGAGTCGGCTTTGGAATATGAAGTCTGAAGGATATAAAATCATAGTTGTATTGTGTTTTGTTGTTCTAGGACTTTTTGATGGAAACATTCATCATGTTTAAAGATCTCATAGGAAAGAATGTTTACCCTTCGGACTGGATGGCAATGAGCATGGTGCAGAACAGGTAAATAGAGCCCTCCGAACAATTTCAAGGTTTCAGCAGTCTGAAAGGGAGCCTGGTGCTAGTGAAGTGAATGTCTTATTCCATGTTTTAACACAAAAAATAGGCAGGGTTCCCTGTTCCAGATGCCTTTTCAGTTTTACTTCGTATCAAAAATGTTTACACTATCTGAGATAATCGACTTACATAATGCATGGAAAAAACTGCCTGTGCCTTTGGTCCACTTTTCAAAGACTGACAAGCAAGAGGAAATGGGTTTCTAATAGATAGGTGTCAACATCACAAAGAAGAGTCAGAGTTGGTCTCCATGTTGACAAACTCAGTAAAGAGGCCAAGGAGTGAATAGAGACTGTCTAGGCCCCGTCTATCAGAGTGCCTTCCAAAACTGTGTCTGTCATGTGTGGTTTGTTCTCTCTCTCGTTATCTCTCCAGAGGGAGAATAGTGTGTACTTGCCCCCCAAGAAAGCTCTGTCTCCTATATAATTGAACTTTACCCTCATGGTGGAAAGTTCCTTTGTTCTAGAGGAGCAGAATTGTCAGCCATGGCCTCCATCCTAGACCTTTAGGCAATATTTTAGACATGTTGGACCCAGGCCATTGTGGGCCCTGAAGATAAGGACTCAGACTTTGAACTTGACTTCATATTCTATGAGAAGCCAGTGTAGAGAGAAGAGGACAGATCTGATGTGCTCGCTGTAGCCCATGTCACTGAAGAGATGTGCTGCAGCTTTCTGTATGAGTTAGTGATTCTTAACGGTTGATGGCTTCATGCCCATATATATTACAGGTATAATCCAGGTGGGAGGTAATAAAGGCTCATATAACTAAGGCCTACTGCAGATCCATAAGACTGCTGGCTGACCGCTGTTAACCTTCTGTTTTTTATGTTTTCTCTGCAATGCTTGCACCTTAAGAGTAAAGGTGCTTGCTCGGAGAGAGCTGTGTGGTAACTCTACTGGTAATTATAGTTGTTCATAGCCTTTGAAGAGAGAGCAAAGAGCAGACATTGGCCTGTTGAGACATTCTGGCTTGCTTGCAGTATCACAGTATAGGCAGAGAACTGTGCAGCCTGGAAAAATCCCAGTCAGGAGGGAGGGAAATATAGGTCTCTCCCTAGGTGAGGGGACAGCTGGGAGCAGAGGCCTAAAAGTGAGTGCCCTTGGTGAACCACAGAGGGGCAATGCAGGTGCAGTTGCCCTGAATTTTGACAAAAGGGAAGATTCCTTCTGTGAATGAGGCATTAGCTATTTTGGTTATAGGTGGGTACCGTGACACTTTTTATCAGACAGGAAAGGACTGAGGCTCAGGAGACTTGGGGGGGGGGGGGGTCTATCCCCAGCTCTGTCACTGACTGACTTTGTGACCTTGGGTAAGTCACTTAACCCTTCTGTGCCTCTTTTTCCCTCTCAGCCTTTCTCTGTCTTGTCTATTTAGATTGTAAGCTCTGCAGGGCAAGCACTTTTTCATACTACGTGTATATACAGCACTTAACATGATAGGATCTAATTTGGGGTCTCCAGGAACTACTGTAGGACAAACAGCAATGGTAGTGAATAGGTGAGTAAACTGAAGTGCCTCCTCACAGTTATACTAAATCATGGTGCTCCAGGATTGAGTTACATTGGGAGGGCAATATGGGAAGACTCAAGGTAGGTGTATCATTGTTTTTAGACACTTTGGGATATTCAGACTGATGTGTGGAGGGAGGGAGAGGGGGGTTAGTATTTGTAGTCCATGACTGAGAGACTAGGGGAAGGGATGAGGTAAAGGGAAATACAGCACTGCTCTGAGCAGCTGTTAATTAATCCCTTTCACTTGTCCAGTTGTTTGATCCATATAGGAATTGGAAGATTCTTCTTTGTTTTATGTGGCAGACATTATCATTAATTTTTGGCATCATCACATTGAGGTCACCCCCTTATGGGACTATATCATTAATAATGTAAGATGTAAACTTTACAATGTGGGTTTTAAGTAGCTGTATGTTGTTGGAACCATATCTCTTGTTTATAAGTGTCTCTAAACTTAGCCAGCTGGGCACCCACTAACTGCCAAATCCTTACATCATCTGAATAGATTTGCCTCCGACAAAGTGTTTGGGGCAGATCCTTGAGTGCTGATCTGCTTAGTAGAATATTTACAGAATTCATACTCCAAAGCAGTGGTGCTCCAAGACATGACAAACCTAATTCCTATTTTAACTTCTAAAACCTTCTTTACTGAATTCAGTTGCAGGAAGGTACCCATTCCCTCATCAAAGATCAATAGTCACGAGGGAGATGGCTGGAAACCTGAATTTTAAAGATCTCACTGGTTATAGACAGGTTCCTTTCAAACTTCCTCATTCAAGAACATCAGGACATCTGTTCCTTAAGTGTAATATCAACATATTGGCATTTGGCACAGCTGTAATCCTGCTTATTTGTGCTTCATGTTGTTTAAAGGATTGACACATTTTCTTGAGATGAGCACTCAGGATTTTACCTGATGTCTGTCATCATTCTTAGAATGTCTCCAGGTGCTTTTAGTGTGGTTTAAAAAAAGAAGGCAAGAAAATACAATATCTCCATTCTTTAGACATGTAATGTGGTGATCCTGATTCCATTTGCCATTCAAATCAATGGAAACAGGACTGAACATTCACAGTGACTGAAATTTCTGTAAATGACTACGCCAGTTGTGTTAGAACAATACACTCTTAAATGTCAAATTAATCACATTGTTAATTTCTTTCAGACTTATGTCCAGCATAGAAATATTTTAGTTGTGGGGTCATTTTCATGAACAAATCAGAGTTTAATAAGCTACTTTTAAAAATTATTGTAGTTATCTGAAATATTTCATATTGCTGGAATGGAAATAGTATGTTTGTGTATCATACATCCAAAGATACACACATTGTATACTCATATCTTCACAATTGTTGTATTACAGTTTGTGTGCACAATTGCCATTCGTGCTCGACCATGACCAATACTGACTATTTTTTAATACAAATTGCTTTTAAGTGTGGGTGAGTCAGCACTGCAGAATTAGCCAGGGTGATCAGCACCCAAGGACGCCTAGTCCAGGTATAAGTATCCCCCCAGCAAGCCTCTACCTGTGTCACTGTGTCCTCACTGTTTCTGCACTCACCTGTGTCTGTCTGAGGGCAAAGCCCATGGTTATTTGTGCTGGGACATACTGATTCTTTCCCAGTCAATTCTGGGACAATTTGTCTGTCTTTCAGGGGGCAATATGAAAAGGCACTGGATAACTATCAGTACTCCAATGATTTAGTCTGAATCACTCACTGCAACACGTGGATTACAGTCCAAGTTAAAGCAGAGACTGGGCTCTATATATCTTCCCCTTCTCCTTCCCCCAACAACTGAATAAGGTAGCTCAGGCTTAAAGCACCTCCAAAACCGGGAAAATGTTTGTATGTAGATGGGGCAGGACAGGGGGTTGGGCTAAAACTTGGGTAAGAGTCTGGCATTACCTCTGCAGTGACGATGCACCCAAAAAAGTGTTTTGAGAAAGTCTAGAATGAACCAGGCAATACAAATTATTTATTATTTATTTTTACCTGCTTCAGTTTTTTGTCACAAATTGGCAGTCTTGGCCTTTCCCAAGCCCACTCTGTTAACCTAGCTAATCACTTGAGTACTCCTCCTTGTCAGGCATGAGCTCCTTCAACTGAGCCTGAGGACCAGCTAGCTCAGCCACCAGCCAGATTAAAGAGGTCAGCTGGGTTAGGATATTACCACCTGATTGACCAGACTGCCTGACTGGTTGAAGGAAGCTCCTAGGCCTGCTTTTAAGGTCATTGAGCAACAGCAGGTCGTTGGCTGTTCAGTGTGTGTGCCTGCAGCAGCAATCACGCTTGTGCTTTCCTGGTTCCCAGCTAGGGTGACCAGACAGCAAGTATGAAATTCAGAACAAGGGGTGGGGGGTAATAGGCACCTATATAAGACAAAGTCCTGAATATCAGGACTGTCCCTATAAAATGGGGACATCTGGTCACCCTATTCCCAGCCATGACACTGCCTTGTTCCTGTCCGACTCCAGTCTGCTCCAGTCTCGCTTTCCTGCTTGCTTCTGACTCTGGCTCCAACCCATCGTTCTGGTTCCTGACTCCCAACTCCTGCTCTAACCACTAAGCCTGATTCTTGCTCCAGCCATTAGGCCTGACCACCCACACCCCAGTCGTGACACTACTGCACTCCTGCTATATGTAGACTTCTCAGAACTGCACAGATCCAGGAAATGAAAATGGAAATAACTTACTGTAATGTGTTTGAGAGGCTTGTATAAACAATGTATCTGATATTTCAAAAGTATATCTTAAGGCAAGAAAAAATAATTGACAATGTACAAGATGACAATGGGCGCCTTAGGAAAGCCTTGCTAAGTGGAAAACATGACTAGAAAGCATGCTAATTTTTTTCTTAGTTGTTCTAGATATCAAACACATTAGTACTTCCAGGTCTGTCTACTCTACTGACCACACACACACACAACGTTCAAAACATCATTTGAAAGATACAATGTTAGAAAATGTGTTTATGATAAAGCAAAAAAGGAAAGAAGGGGGAGAATGTATGAGAAACAGATGGCATTTGTGTTGTAGTGTGTGGTTTGCCTAATATCATCTTGTTTTTCTCAGGTTTGAAACTCCTCTTGTCCCATTGGGAGAGTTTCATTTTGGGTTGCCAACCCTCCAGGATTGCCCTGGGGTCTCCAGGAATTAAAGATTAATTATGTCATGTGATGAAATCTCCAGGAATCCATCCAACCAAAATTGGAAACCCTAGTTTCATACCTTACAATGATAGGAGGTTGGTTAGCTCTTCCATCTGGTATTGGATAATAAAATGTCCTTCTGCCATTATTTAGCAGTAATTTGTTTGACTAGGGTAAGGATAATCAGAGCATGTTTCCAGAGCCAGGAGGGGATTAGATTGCCTTTGTTTAACCCAATGGTTCTCAACCTATTTACCGTTGTGAGCTCTGGGGGAGGAGGGTGTGAGTGTGTCCCCTTCCCATACCCCAGCTGTCCTCAGGGGCAGAGAAACAGGAACTGGGTTGCCACAAGCGTTTCTTTAACTCTCTATTCCTGGGGGAATTGGGGTGTGTGTGTGTGTGTGGGGGGGTGTTAGAGGCATACTTGCTGACAGGTATTTTGAAATAAATTACCAAAATAATTGAAACTGTTATTTTGACAAATAAAATTTGCAGAATTTTAAAATATTGTATGCACAATTTTTATTTTTTTTGGTGCAGAATTCCCTCCGGGAGTAATTATTGTGAAATGGAGAGAGGAGAGGGTAACTGATATAGTTGGTATTTGTCGGCCTCCTGGAAGAAGTTAGTGTTTAGGAAAAGACTTGGTTAAGCTGAATTGAACTATTAAGCTACCAAATTCAATTTTGATTATGTTGATTGGGCTTTTACCTAGAATTTCAATGGAATGGTCTTTCCAGAAGAGATCTGCTGTTTTTGTGTTTTGTGACTCAGATGTGTCTTGGTTTATGCTGACAGCAATTAGGAGTCAGAGATGTCTGGACCTTGTTTAACATGTTCTTTGAATCATGGCTATATAGTTACCCCTGGCTGTCCTTTTACTCCTTTTCCTGGCAGGACTGGGGGAGGAGTTGTCTAGGCACATTCTTGCTGATCATTCATAGTTGCTCTCCAAGTAAGATTCTATGGACAGCAATTACTACCAGGTTGTTTCACTGTCTGAGGCAGGTTTAGGTTCATAATGAGCAAATTTAATTGAGTAAAAATTTCTTCTACCCTCTTGTGCTTCTCCTATTAGCAATTACTTTATATGTACAAAAAGAAAAGGAGTACTTGTGGCACCTTAGAGACTAACCAATTTATTAGAGCATAAGCTTTCGTGAGCTACAGCTCACTTCATCAGAGATTAATCTGAAAAAGCAGCATTTTAGTACTTTGGTAAATAACCAATCCCTTGTTTATTTGCAGGCATATAAAACTTTTCTTGTCTAAATTGTTCTGTACATCTAGGAAAAAATATCAGCTTCTGCATCATTCACGAATACAGTATTTTTAATTCTACAGAGCAATAACATGTCTATCATTGCTCAGATCGTATTCCTTTGGGGATCATCCAATATCTACATTGCATCAATTGACATTAGAAATTCACTTGTGATATTACACTTTGTCTGTAATGCCCCCTTATGACTAATAATTCTGTGGGACAATTTGATCCAGGCAGGCTTAGGGTTTATATTTATATTGCTATAAAGCTTCCATGTTCCAGCCAAATGAAAATGTTTAAAGTGACGGTCAGATTAAAAATCATAGATTGTAAAGAAATGTATTCATCAGTGCTGCTAACAATACCTTACATTATTTAATTATGTACATTTTGCAGCTCTCTGCGCGTGGCTGGTGGAAATTATTTAAGTCTGTTTTACTTTCAGGCTCTTAATGCTGTAATGTTGGGGCATCCACTGCTGCAAGGAAAGGTTGTTGTCATTGGTGGTGGTTTTGTTTTGTTTTTATTGTAGAACCATTTCTGTTGTTCTTATATCTTAAAAAAGTTAAAATTGAAGTTAAATTTGATTTCTCAGAGTGCCTTTTTAAACAGTTAAATTACCCCAGACCAAAGTGGTGATAGGAAAACCTTGGGGAGTGCCGGTTGTTTTTTTAAGATAAGTAAGGGTTGATGGGCCCAACATTGCATTCATAAGCATTCAGCACACTTAGAACCCATATTTACTGTACAGTGGATTATTTAGAGGGCTTTTTAAACCTGTTAGGGTACATTTTACCAAGAAAGCCTCCCATTTCTGAATTTGGAAAAATGAAAATGACAGATTGTAAGGCAGCTCTATTGAGAAATCTAGCCAATGGCAGAGTGTAGTTGGTGCTGGCTCTCTATAGGCATTCACAAAGCCCGACAGCCCTCCCAAATGCTCCTATTCATTTTTCTGTTGTTTTGCATCCAGCAAGACAAGTGCTGGCTGTGAAAGTGGACTGATATTTCTAGTGCACTATGATATACTGCAATATGCAGACCTAAAAACAGAATGCATGTAGTTGGAGGCAAAAGGAAGCAAAGTGTAGATAAGTTTGTACACGCTAAAAGTGGTTCATTATACTGCACATGGTGTGTGGGACTCCTTCACCAGTCTCTCTCTCATATCCTAGACAGGTACAGAAAGTTAAGGGGAGTGTGAGTGGTATCACAGCTATTTAAACTAATTAGGGATGACCTCATAAATGAAGACTGGACTGGAGCCATGAGTGGGTTGCATAATGTTCCACTTAGCAAACTGAATTGTTTTTGCGTTATATATTGGCTTAAATTTTACCTCTGAATTTGCTGTGCTATCTGTATAGAGTTCAGCTTTGCCTAACTTGGATTTGTTTTGAACCGCCTATGAATAGAGCTTTACTGACTATCCAACAGTTAATGCAATAAAGGGGAAAAGTTCCCTAGTCTAATTGAAGGGTCTGGTTGTCACCCTGCATCTCTAGTGACACTCCCTTTATTTCCTTCTCATGTCAGTTTTTCCTGCCTTACCCACCATCCTACTTCTGAGAGTTGCTACTGGTCTGTCACAATGAACAGCTCCTCTTACTGATCTAATAGGGAGCTATACTCCCCACTGTAACTTTCCTTTCATATACAACACTCCATTTAACAATTTTTAAACTGACTTCTCATATGATTACCATTGTACTCTCCATGAACAAAAACCAATACCAAAAATATGGCTTCATTCTTCTGTGGCCTTAAGCATGCTTTAAGTTGAATAGTACTAATGGCTTCTTGGGTCTCCCCTGCCACTTAAAAATGCTACTGGGAAATGGTGTATGCAGTGTTGTTGTAGCCATTGGTTCCAGGATATTAGAGAGAGAAGATGGGTCAGGAAATATTTTTATTGAACTAAACACGGTTGGCTAGAGAGATGACCCTACACAGAGCTCTTCTTTAGGTCTGGGAAAGTAACCCAGAGACTCACTGCTAAATACAGTGTAGAACAGATTGTTTCGCAGAAGTAGTTAACACATATATCAAGGGACTGTTCAAGGTGAAATGTTGTCAAACGTGCATATATCCTAATACATATATTAGATCTAGTGAATAAAAGGCAACAAATGATAAAGTGGGGTACAGATAATAACTTTAGTTTTAGTGTCTTCGTCACTGTATCCCCAAATGCTTTACAGAGATAAATAATCCAAAGCAAGCCAGTGGTATACATTACACAATGCACTGGCATAAAAGATCTTTGCAAACTTGTCATGAAAATGTGCTATCTGGGCACAAAATCTGCTTTCCCATTTCTATGATGATGGCATGAAAAAAAATATTTTATTGTTCTATCCAAAAGGATTATTTGCTACAAGTAGAATATCTTAAGTCTGTGGTAATGACATTGTACAGATATTTGAATACATAAAAGCATTTGGCCACGGGGATAATAATAGAAGAAAAGAATGTATTTTAAGGTAAAGTTTGAGAAGAGACGTTAACTTTGAGACTGAGACACACTTGGCAATGCTGTTCCAAGTGGCAAGAGTTGAAGAGAAGACTAATATACAACAGTAGGTGACCTTCTGAAAAGGGAGGGGGGAGAAAGAAGATGAATATTAGATAAGGAAAGGGGAGAGAATCAGAGAGCAACATGCAAGATCGTGGAGAGTTTTAACCATAAGGAAGGGATTTTAGAACCGTCATTCAATATTTGGGAGGCCAGTAGATTCATTTGAAGATGGGAGTGAAAGTATTACCCAGGAGTTTCAGAACCCAACGCAGTGGTAACTTAACTGTTTCTCTTCAGGTAGTGTCAGGAATAAATCCATGGGGATACAGCTCATCCATCTGATAAATGATTGATACAAGCAAGAGTGCTTTTACCTAAAACTACTTTCTTATTAAATCTCAAGCATGCACACACAAATATGGTGTTGTAGTAAGGTTAGAGCATTTCAAAATATGTATATTTACCTAAAAAGTCTGAAATGACTTCAAGGAATCAACAGCCAGGCTTCCAGGGGGCTGCTGGGGAACTTAGCTATGAAATCCTTGCCCAAAGGAAAGCTTCCTCAGACTTCTCCAAAGCACACTTTATAACTAAACTTTTTATAAATTTTCTCTGGACAAAGCATATAACTCATAAATAGCCTCTATTAGGCTAACAAATTTCCCTAGCAACAGCCAATAACAACTCATTATTCTCCTTACCAGCAAAGCGTTTCTAGTCATAACAACAATGACAACATGTAAGTTAGAAGTACCTAAAACCAAGGCTGTCCAAACATTCCTTCTATTTTCATGGAACCTTAACTCTCTGTTCCAACCTCCCATTCTGATAGCAAAACTGTAAATATGCAGTTATATGGCCGTGTCTCTCAGGTTCCTAAAAGCATCTCTAGCTATGTGATGTTTGGGTTTCAGGGGTTGAACATACAAAATTGCTGGCTGCAGTACTGTCAAGTTCTGGTTATTCGTACGTGAGAGTTGGGGTGGAATTGGGGAAAAAACCATAGTGTCCTGTCTCAAGTTCTACCCTCAGACAAAGTGCTATCTGCTTGAAAGCAGAAGCAGCAATGTGTGGGGGCAATGTTGCAGAGATAGTGGGGGGGCAGGTTAACGGTCACTGGAGAATTGTGGGATTGAGCAAGACAGATGATAAAGAAGAGGAAAATGGGAGGTGTAAAATGAAGAAGGAGAAAATGGCTTTGAAGTACCATTTCAAGATGTTCCTTTTCTGGTTTGAAAACAAATTAGTTAAAATACGCTGAGTCAAAGCCATACGCTTATTTGGTAAAGACAGTGTGTGAAAATGGAGGAGTCCTTTGTTTCTGAGTGAAAATAAACCCTGCATTCAAATTTCACCCATTTGTGGGGTTTTTTTCCTCCTTTAACGAAGATGGAAGGGGGCATCAAAATGTACCAGGAGGATAGGAAAACAGCATTATGAAGAGCTAAACATACTAAAACTAGCAAGGAGCTTGGCTGGCAATGTAGAAATCATCAGGATAAATAGTCCATGTCACAGAGAGTGGTCCATCCTCCAAAGAGTTTTGGTTGTTTACATGATGTTGACTCTCCTCTTTATTTCCAGTTGCTGAAGTGCATTAAAAGAAGCTAAAAGTAAATTACTTTACATTACATTTGATGGGAAGGGAGGCATCTCCCATCAATTTCTCCATTTAATTGTGGTTCATTCTTTGAAAACTTTGAGAACTTCATTTTAGGCTGAAATTCCAATCAGTTATGTCTTTATGTCTATGGTCTTGGTCCTTTCATGTCATGAACTTATCTGACATGAATGAAATATTTATCAGGTTGCTCAAAGGAAGTTTAACAACACTGATATTATATGTTATGGACTCTCTGTGTGTGTGTGTGTGTGTGTGTGTGTGTGTCTATATATATATATATATATATATATTTATACACACAAAAACATTAAAAACTTAATTGTCTTGGACATTTATTATTTTTAGTATTTGCTGTCCTTTATATAATAAATATAAGAAATAATGGTCACCTCATGTTAGGGTGACCAGATGTCCCAATTTTATAGGGACAGTCCCGATTTTTGGGTCTTTTTCTTATACAGGCTCCTATTACCCCCACTCCCTACCCATCCCGATTTTTCACATTTCACATTTTTCACATTTCTAGTTAGCTTAGGTGAAACATTGTAAGGGTGACACGTGCACATGTGCATTCACACACACTTCTTTAAAACAATACTGTTATAATGCATAACTAGGGATGTCATTTACATTCTACGCTATTGCCTGTCATACAATGTACTCCATCCCACACCAATCAGAATTCCTCATTCAGTGATGTCCCCCAGCACTTTTATTGCTATCATTTGTGGAAGGTCTTGATTATTCTTGTACTGTACAAAAGCTCTGGTGATTTATTTACATAGTTCATCTGAAAATGAAAGTTGTGTCATCTGCAAGATAGCTGATTTTTTTAATATATATATTTTTTAATTCAGAGAAAAAGTCACAATGAAAAACTAATATTTACAGCACAGGTTAGTTTCTATGTCAAGCTGTTATGCAAAATATTTGGTCTTATGGGCAAAGGGAATGCTTGGGTAAAATTAAAATTGCTAATGGACAAGACTTGTTGCTGACAATATTCATAAAGTATCAGAGTATAATATTTATGGGTTTCTTTAATTTAGTAATACCAACATGGTTTTAACAGCCAAGGGAAAATTGTATTTTGTTGCCTTAAAGCTTATATTAGAATTTATGTCCCAATTAGAAGTGTTCTAGTGTGTTTTTATTTATTGATTCATTTAAAATACCCCAAGAACATAAACCTCCATACTTTTATATTCAGTTGGTTTAATTTCCCAAATCTGTTTTGCATTGGGTAACTGAGGGATGAGCAGCCCAGGTATAAAATGTTAAAACAATGCTAGTTCTTAAAAATCCTAAACATTATTTTTCCAAAAATCCCGGTGTGCAGGTTAGACCTGCTGAGAAAATGGAAGGGTAACAATGAGCAACCACTTGACAAATAGGCTATTTCTCATGTAAGTAAATGAGCCATTTTAAATTGTTTGGGCCTGGTTTTCCACTGCTTTATAATTTGTGCAGTCGTTTTTGTGTACTTTGTAAGTTTATAGCAGACTACAAAATGTTCAAGGTGTGGAGAAAAGGATCATAGAATCACAGGTCATGTCTTCATTACGGAGACTATCGAGGCATAGCAACGGTTCTGTAGCCCTGCCGGCATAACCCTGTTGTGAAGATACAGCCTATAGTGTGATGGGGAAGGGGTTTTTCCATCCCTGTAGGAACTCCACCTTCCTGAGTGGCGGTAGCAACCTAGCTGTGTCTGTACTGGGAATTAGGTTAGCATAGCTATGTTGCTCAGAGGTATAGATTTTTCACACCCCTGAAAGCCATACCTATGTCAGCCTAAATTTTAAGTATAGACCAGGCCATAGAGTTCAAATCTATGGCCTCCTGTATATCAAAGGACACCAACAGAAACCTGCACTTGCACGCTAAATCCAACAACTGAAATTAGATCAAGTATTACAGTCCACAAGACATTAGATTATTATGTTGCATAGGCTCTTGATCTTCAGATAATTTTTCTGCAACAGATTATATTTTATAATTTTGGTAAGACATTTAGTTCTGTGAATCAATCACATTTCCTTTCTAGCATTTTAAACGTAGCCATTGACCATGTGCATTGTATTAGAGGTGGGCAAAATATTTGTAGGATGTACTGTTCAAAATGGGCCTGAGTTCAAGAAACATTCTCAGAACTAGAGCGGTTTCATAAATTATTGCAGTAGTAATGTTTCACACATGCTTTTGCTATTAGGCTGACAAGCAAACTCTTCTATTACTCTTAGAACTTTGAGTTGAGTCGGTTGGCTGCGATAGGTCACATAAGATGCAAAGTATTCATACACATTTCATAACTGGCAGGAATACTTGATATGGTCAACAAGCTTGTAGAAACTATTCTGACTCCATTTTCTCAGAATGGCTGCACTTTACGTGCTCTCTGATCCAGTTCAGAAGAAAGAAAGCTGTCAGCAGTAATCTTTAGTTCGATTGTAAGTCTGGCACAGGAACTGTCTTTTTGTTCTGTTTGTACAGTGCCTAGCACAGCAGGGTACTGGTTTGTGAATAGGGCTCATAGGCACTAGTACAATACAAATAATAATATTTGTGCTGCTCACTGCTGTAATGTGCTCCCACTTCCAAGACATCTCAGGATTTGAGAGGGGCAGTGGCCTGGGCTGGTGTCTCCACTAAAGACACCAGTAGGGTTGCCAAATTTCTAATCGCACAAAACTGAACACCCTTGCCCTGCCCCATCCTCCCTCCCTCACCCTCATTCATTTTCACTGGGCTGAGGCAGGGGGTTGGGGTATGGGAGAGGGTAAGGGCTCCAGCTGGGAGTGCAGGCTCTGGGGTGGGGCTGGGGGCTTGGGGTGCAGGTGGGGGCTTAGGACTGCAGCAGGGTGCAGGAAGGTGTGAGGGCTGCAGGCTCCAGGTGACTCAGGTGGCTGGCACGTCCCTTTGTCTCCTATGGGTGTGTTTGGGGGGTGCTCTATGTATTGCCCATGCCCGCAGGTACCACCCCTGCAGTTCCCATTGGCCATGATTCTTGGCCAATGGAAACTGTGGGGGCAGTGCTCAGGGCAGGGGCAACACACGGAGAGCCCCTGGCTACCCCTGTGCCTAGGAGCCAGACATGCCAGCCGCTTCCGGGAGCCGCGCGGAGCCAGGCAGGCACGAAGCCTGCCTTATCCCCACTGCACTGCTGACGGGACTTTTAATGGCCCAGTCAGTGGTGCTGACCAGAGCTTCCAGGGTCCCTTTTCAACCAGGTGTTCCGGTCAAAAAACGGATGTCTGGCAAGGCTAGACACCAGGGTCACAAATGTTCCATCTGCCATTCAGAATGGAAAAGAGAATCAGGTCACTGGTTTTCTTCTCAAGAAGATGACACAGGAGTGCTGCAGGGCCTACTGCGTGGTGGACAAATTTGTGGAATTAGATTGTGGAGTTCTCAGCAGAACTGAATAAGCATCTAAACTGAATTTTTGGGAGTTTTTCTTCCATGCTAGATTTAATTAGTTAATTAGTTTTTGTTTTAGCGAAGCTGGTTTAATGCATGATTTTTACAAGTCATTAGAGTTTGCATGAGCATTTTATTCCCCTTGATTGGCACACAGCGGTGAAATGAGGACAAAGCATGTGGATGGATTTTAAGCGGCAGGCTGCAACTTTCATTAAGCTTAACCACAGGGGAGGGGTGCTACCTACCAATGACCCATACTCTCCAATACCAGGCATTTAAATGGTTTCAGTGCAGGGGTTACAGGCCTCTTACCTATAACCCGTAACTCAGAGTAGGCTCTTCTCAGCCTGCCCCTTAGGACTCAGCTTGCTTTGAGTCCCACCACCCTCTTGAGGGGGACAGAGGGCACAGAAGGGTGGGGACTTCAGCCCCTGAGGGCCCCAATGTCTCACCCTATACTATGATCCCAAGGCTTATCGCCAAAATCCCAGCTCTTTTAGTTCTGGTGTCTGTTCATTTCCTGCTCTAAATCTTACTGGGAACTGGCTGCAAATGGTAACAACTCACCCAAGTACCTCAGTTAGGTGCTAAGTACATTCCTGTTTAGCCCACTATGGCTTGAAGGTGCTCCAAGGAAAGTGAAAAATCTCTCCTGTCCTCTGCCAATTGGCAAATGGGAGAAAACTTCCCTCCTGGCCTCCAAATGGGTAATCAGTTAGACATGCAGCATCTGTCAGGCCGGATTCCCATTACTAGCACGGAGGGAGCTGCTGGAATGGAGCTGAAAGAGCCTCCACATGGCCTCTACTCCAGCTTAAATCCTGGGAGCTGGGAAATGCTGGCTAACAAGAACCCCACTCCCCTATCAACTGGCCTATGGGTGCCAGAGAGTTGAGGTGGAGGAGGAGCTACCTGGTGTTCTTCACTGAGTGTCTCCCTCCCTCATTGCTGCGGCTTTCCCCTTTCACTCCCAGCCCCTTCAAGTTCCCCAATCCATTAAGGTGGGAAAATGGCATTTGTAGTAATAGGATATAAGTTATTAGAAACAGTAATTTTTAGGTACATGGTATGAGTATAGAGAGAAATAGGCTGGCTTAAGTACAGCCACCTCATACTGATATCATCTTATATTGTACCTCTCAGTCATATACCTCTCAGCTGCTCAGAAGGCCACTTTAAAGGTACACATGTCCTCTTGGCAGCCTCCCAAATCCATACAGATAGTCTGGAGTAGAGAGGAACAGGAGGTGGGGGACTGGGGGTGCAGCAGAAGAGGTGCTTGTGTTTCCTCTTTCTGCTCACAAGGGCTTGAAATGGAAACTGTCAGAGAGATGGACTTTAATTGACTTTATCCACAACAGTACAGAAATCAGCCTTGGTTCAAGTCCTTGCCATGATTAATCAGTATGTTTTTTTTGTGTTCATGAACTATCAATTGAACCTTATTTGAACTTTCTTGGCACTACCTAGAGATCTAAAAATACTGTGGAGCTGAAATTCAAGTTAAATTTCAAGCTGGGTCCACATTTGCTGAAAAAAACTCATGATGTGAGACAAATCATAAGGTATTTTCTAAAATAGCCAGCTATCCTTACTTCCAGTTAAATACCATGCATGCATGCATGAATCATCAAGCTCATTCAGTTTGCAATTAGATTTAGCCATTGAATAAAATAGGTTATCCATAACCATACAATTTCAAGGTTTGCAAAGAGGTCTTGAGTAAAATGTTCCCCAGCGTTTTTACAGATCAAACTTGGAAGGCTTGGCTCAGTTCTAACTACAAGTGTTTTCAAAAAACAGATTGGGAAGTTGCTGAGTTTATTCATTATAGCTTCTGTATATAGCTGCTTCTCTACTAAGATGCAGTTTTGTAATGGTTTGAAGACCTCCAGCTCCCACATCTCACATGCATTGCAGCTTTATTACAAAAGCTGAGACAAATAAAACTTCAGATTAGTATAATCCATCACCATCCTAGGAGTGCAATATCAAGCTGGTTAAAAGAATGTCATAGACATGGGTGCTCTATCAGTATCGCTACTGCATTGGTCAGTCAACTAAACAAGTGTAAATGACTTTCTCTCATCAGCTAACAATAGAAGAGTAGTCTTTTTTTAATTTTAAGGAAGCAAATATTGAGACTCAAAATCGGCAAATCCTCCCTCATTGGTCCAAAGAAGAGTTACCCCTCCTAGCTCCTGTCAATGGCTGAGCCTCCATGGGGCCTGGGTACCCAGGTACAGGCAATATAGCAAGAGGGCTTTACACATGCTTGCCATAGAGGTTGCAACAATGGAGCTATTCCATCAGTTGGCTGTAACTTAGAACTGGTTGAAAAACAGAATAGATTTTTCATCAAAATTGTGATGAATATTTTTGACCAGGAAAATATATCCTCTCTATGGTAACTGTCTTCTTCCACTATTACACCTTGAATCACAACAGTAATTGTTATAGGTGCTATAACAAGGGTGGATTAAGCAGTTATGGGCGGATCCTTTAGCAACACTCCACATGGCAATGCCACTGAGTGCTGGGACCTATTTTTATCCTTCTCCAGCATTGTTGCAGCTCAGTAAGTGAGAGCACTAACCCTTTCTACACCGACGCCAATAAGTCATGCTTAAAGTATGTGCCTCAGGCTGCCTTGGGGAAATATTAGTTTGGGAAGAAAGGGTTATATTTTGAAGAAAGGAGTATTGGACAAAGTGGCCAGGGAAAGTGGGAAAAAATTGTTCTCTCAAACACAAAGTTAAACTTCAATTGTAGTGGGAGAAGTGAAACGAAAGGGATGTATTTTTAAAAGGGTACTGTCAACTTGAAAGCTAGGAAGTTTTTTAAAAGTGTTGAGTAGTTTCATGTACCCCACTTGCCCCTAAGCCCTCCTGTTTCTCTCTGAGGTTTTTTTAAGGTGGTCTTACTACCTTTTCTATTCTTTTAAAAATAATATCTTCTCTTCTGTGTTAAGGATGCACAGGAATACTGTGAAGTGAGTATACAGAGGAAATAGTGAATCTGACTGCATAAAGTGCATGAAGAGAACACAATGGGGAACAAGTATACTTTGTTTTCTAAATTTAGCAGTACTGAAATCTTAGGTTTCACCTGTAACAGGAGAGGGATTTTTAAAGTGACATTATCCCTTTATTTACAATAATTGTGACAGGGTCGGGCCAGATGGCTACAGGAGAGTGATAGAAGGCAGGTATATTAGCCCCACGTTAAGTAGGTACCTTTTCCCTGGATAAGGTAACAGGGAAGGTTCCAGAACAATCAGGAACTTTCTGGAAACAAGACAGGCTGATTAGAACACCTGCAGCCAGTCAAGAAGCTGCTAGAATCGATTAAGGCAGGCTAATCAGGGCACATGGGTTTAAAAAGCAGCTCACTTCAGTGGGTGTGTGCATGCGAGGAGCTGGGAGCAAGAGGCGCAAGAAGCGGAGAGTGAGAAGGCGTACTGCTGGAAGACTGAGAAGTACAAGCATTATC
This sequence comes from Lepidochelys kempii, assembly GCF_965140285.1. Classification (NCBI taxonomy): domain Eukaryota; kingdom Metazoa; phylum Chordata; order Testudines; family Cheloniidae; genus Lepidochelys; species Lepidochelys kempii. Next base: position 31,209,679 of record NC_136387.1, read on the forward strand.
AGACACCAGGAGGGAGGTCCTGTGGTGAGAATAAAGAAGGTGTTGGGAGGAGGCCATAGGGAAGTAGCCTAGGGAGTTGTAGCTGTCGCACAGCTGTTCCAGGAGCCACTGTAGACAGCTGCAATCCACAGGGCCCTGGGCTGGAACCCGGAGTAGAGGGCAGGCCCGGGCTCCCCCCATCCCTCCATCCCCCCCAGCTCCCTACTTGATACCGGAGGAGTTGAACTGGACTATGGGTACTCGCAGAGGGGAAGGTCTCTGGCCTGTTCCCCGATCCACTAGGTGGATCAGCAGAGACTGCGGGGATTGCTCTTCTTCCTTTCCCAATGCTGGCCAGCGATGAGGCTAACTGAGTGAATGGCAGATTTCAGCCACAAAAGTGGCCAAACTGAGGGCTGCCGTGAACCTCTGAGGCGAGAAAATCCGCCAATAAGCGCAGGACCCACCAAGGCAGAGGAGGAACTTTGTCACATAATATAAAAAGATCTCCGAAAAGATAGATATTCAGGTCAATTACATGCAACAATTCCTCTTCTGTACTAAAGTATGGAAGTAACTTTGATTTATTCAAACAAGCTTGTGTGTCAATACTTGGCTGAATTACACTCTGTTTTACTTACTTTCCGCAGTATATGATTTTATATGTCCCTTTATTAATCCTAAAGTGTGGGTTAAAATGAAAAAAAAAGTTGCTGTAAGTTGTAAATATTTCCTTTTTTATTGCTTTAAAAGAAAAGTTAAAGAGCTTAAGATGTATTGAGTTGATAGAAAATTGTGGAAATATGGTTTGGTGATAAAGATGTAGGTGAAGGAGTTTTCTTAGCTGTGGACAGAATTTAGAAGACCGACCCTTCCCATAGAATAATGTCAAGCTAATGTTCAATATTTTTTCATTCCATTGATCTGATTTTCCTCCAAAAGCTTTTGACTGCCCTAAAGAGAGATGACAGAAAGAAATGCAATTGTTTTTCTGTAAGTGTTTGAACTTTCTAAAGAGTGAAAAGGTCATCTTCATATAATGGCTAATGGCATATTGCAGAACTTTGCATATTTAAAATATAAGAATTATCTTAAACAACAGGTACAGATGATCATAAAAACACAAAGCTCCAGAAATAAGGAATTGGAGATGTTCTATTAAGTTCAGTCACTTTCCACTGGATTTATGTAGTTCTAATGTCGCTATTACGTGACAAAAAACACAGCAAAACAAAAACAACTTTCTTGATTAAATGCCATTATTTCCCTATTATTGCAAATGCTCTTTCAATGCCAAAGAATATATATTCCACAATGGCTCTTCCTTGTCATTTTCCTGAAGAAAGTCTCATAGGCAACAGTGTGTCTGGCAGTGGTTGTGTTGAAAGCTTTGTTTGTAGTGCTCAAGCACTTCCATGTGGGCAGAATTTGCACTTAAGCATCTGCTTTGTGAAAATGGTGAGATTCTTTAATTCAGGCCTTATCAGACACCTTAGAACTGGAGAACTAAACTGCTTAGCTCAGAAGCAGTCAAAGGTGGGTAGGACCTTGGTGAAAAGCCCAGACCCACTGTGTCTCCAGCAGTTGGGAAGTGGGAGCGTGCTGGCATTTCTATAATGGTGCTACCCCTGGACCATGCTTGAGGGCTCCATGTATCATATAACTGTCTGGTTACTCTTCTCCTTCCACCCACTCCAACTCTTTTCCAGTTGTTGCAAGGGAGGAAAGAGGTGGAGTCTGACACTTGACCCGTTTCCTAAGCCCTTCTAGTTGACAAAAGGAGGGGATGGTCTACAGAGCCATACCCTTACCGCCTCTTCCCCTTTTTTTGCAGTGCCTGCTTTTCAGATCATTCCCTGGTAGGAAGATCAGGAAACTAATATGCTGCTTGACAGTATGCCAGAAAGCACTAAAGGCCAGGAAACTGACCTGAACTTTGTCTCTCTGCTGCAGAGACAGTCAGCTTTCAGACTCAGGAAGACAGCTCTGCATCAATTTATATGTGGAAATTTCTTTTTAACCATCTTTATCAGTGAAAGCTACCGCCCCCTTCCCTACCCCCCACCCCCACCCTTATCATAAGCCTCAGTTCTTACTGGAAAAAGCTTCCAGTGTGTTATGGATGAATAGATTTTATATATCCTGATTTCGTTTATTAATGAAATATGCTCTAACTTTCATGTTACATAAAGCAATTAGCCTATAAACTGGGACCTAATAGAAAACACTCATGCTGGCAGGATGCCCACAGATATATTGAGATTAATGAGCATACTGTTATGCACAAACACAGTGAGTCTTCCAGTCTGTTATGTTCCAAGAAATGCAATCCTGGAAGCATGGTGCTGCTAGGTATGATATCACACATGCACTATCAGTCAAGTTTGAGTGTAATGTATTTTGAGAAGTAACAATATTCATGGTGGCAGTACTCATCATTTTGGAAGAGGGACAAAGAAGCTAAACATTCAGCCAGATCAGTCTCTTTTCTGGTTTGCACCTCCATGCAAATATGCTTTAAACTGTTAAATAGACTTGTTGAAATATCCATTTTTAAATGCGTAAAGACAGTTTCATTATCCCCTTTGAATTTTGCATGAAGCCCCAGTTAACAGGTTTCTAGCTGCTAGATTTTTGCATTTCTGTTTTTATTTTTTTTAAAGAAGGTGAGTCGCATGTTAAAAAATGCTTTCATTGCTGTGACCTTGGTAAGCGAGGTTACACGCACGCGCGTGCGCGTGCACACACAAACACACACTCTGCATAACCCAAGGAGGCTTTATGATGACATTCATAACCTGGGATTCTGGTTGAATACCAGACTGGGACTTTCCTTATGTTAAAATGCAGGAAAAGGAAATAGGCATTGATTGGGATGTAGAATGTTTGGCTTGATTTTGTTCTTGCACCATTTTTACATCAGTGTACATTCATCGACTTTTCAGAGACCCCTCTCATCACTGTTATTCAAGGTGTGGACGTACAACACTTGGGGAGATACTTTGGTCCATGGTGTCACCAATAGTAGATAACTCAGCTCTGTATCCCTTTTTCATCAAACCCGGATGAAAGGTTACATCAAAGGGAAGTGTTGCATAAATGTAGATGGAAGAAATGCCCCCAGAGGGTCAAAGGTGTTGACATGATCCTGTCCATGTCCAACATTAAACAGTGTTCAACAAGTTTGAGGTTTGGTATATGGAGACTGTGGTTTTCTTAGTTCCATGGCAAACATACTATTAAACATCCTTTTAGCCCTTTATTTAATGTACAAAAACAGAAGGCAAAATAGCTAAAGAATTTGAAATAGAAAGTAAGGTTTTCATTTCAACAATTTCTCTTATTCCCTTTTCCTTTAGCTGTGAAGAATTTTTAAAAGGAAACCCTCTCCCCATAAGACATTCTTTTATGTGGTATTGAAGATGGTAATAACTATCCTTTTGGGGAAGAAAGGAGTGAGTGAGTGAGTTAGAGCTGTTATGATTGTTGTTAAAGTCCAGTTCCATTTCCTAGAAGACAAGACAAGACAGACACAAATTGGGAAAGAAGAGACAAGCAAAGACGGTCTTTGGCATTGACTTTTATTTGATACCTCATGGCTGGAAATCACAAACAATGCACATGGATTTGTCAGCCATTTTGAGACCTGGCAAATGTGTAGTACATTGGGCTGTGTGGGACATTGCTTTTTATCTACGTCTTTGATCACAGGCTGACACAGTGATGCCAAATATGCAGTCTTTGCTGGCTGAGCCAGACTCTTTCACTGGTCTGTCTCAAGCTGAGCAGTGCGGGATGGGCCCTCTGTCCCATTGTGCTGGCACAGTTGACCACAGGATCAAATGGAATGCTGAGATAGAAAGACAGGACAGGAAGAATAGTGGAGGCAGAAAGGGACACACAAGGAAAGAGGAGCCAGAAGTCTCTGGCTGAAGTTTCCATTGGTGCAGCGTCGATGGCTGGGTCTGGGCTTCATGATGATACAATGATTTTCAAAATCCACAAGTGAAGGATGAAGTTCCTGGAGTGGAACAGAGACCTTCCCACTCTTCCAGAAATTCCTAAATTGGAGGGCCCCACTTAGTCTTTATTTAGAGGTCTTCTTTATTTTAAGACCTCTAAATAACTCATCCTCTCATTGTTTTAGCCACAAATCAGGCTAATTTGTGATGCATCAATTTTGGTTCATTTATTTCCAGTCCCACATTTTTCTTGTGTTACCAGACAAAAGCTTCACACAGTCCTTGAATTATATCAGTAGGCCTTTTTATTTGGACTAATTCAGTCTTTTTCCCTTGTGCAAATATTCCCGTCAGCATTTATTTGTATATGTTATTGTGACACCTTTTATAAATTTGTATCCACTTTCCCACAGTTAGGATCACATGTGGGGTAGGCCTACTAGGCTCCAATTATCATTACAGGAGGTACTTGGAAAAGACAAAATTGGCTAAATTTTAGCCTGGAAAAGAGTATGCTGATGAATAGGAGGAAGCAACTAGAGAAATAAGTGTGGTCTGTAAATCCATCTTAATGCTTTGCTGCTCTTGAGTCACAGGTGAGAGCTGTGGCATATGATGGTTCTTTCATCTATTGGTGGTGTAAGTCTCCAATTATTTCTCCATGATATGAGCCTGGCTACAATAATTTGCCTCTTTGTAGCATCAGATACTGCAGGGTTCTTTATCTCAGCTTCTTTCCTATCATATACAGCACTCATCCCCTGCCATGTTATCTGAGCACCTGCTTACAAAGAACCCAAATCCGTCACCTTGCAGCAGTTCACCTCTTGAATGGGGTGAGCAGTTATATATTACATAGCCAGTGCAGAACATTAACAGTATTAACATTAGCAGTATTAACTTCTGGCTGCAATCCAAGATACTGGGTTTTATCTAAAGCTCTCAGAGCAATTTCCCAGAGACATCACCTTTTCCCTGACAAACATCCTGTCTTTGTAGATGACATTTGTACCTGTGCCTGCAAAATGTCTCACCACAATAAATGACTCAAAAGCGAAGTGATTAGCAATTTCGCTATCCATAACTTTTCATATAAATCTTGTAGAGCAAGCCTTATGTAATTTAAACTAATTAATTACTAACCAGATCATTCCTCCCTGAAGTTTTGGTGCAATGTTTTGGATCAATGCTGCAAACACAGCATCTTAAAGTCTCCAAGAAATGAAATGATCTATAAATAGCTTCTTTAGACCCATATAGTGTTCACAGTCCTTTGGAAGCTAAAGGATGCTGGTCATATTTCCATATAGGATTCTCATTAACAAAGAAAGCAGCATCCTGAGGACAATTGTTACACCTATTATGCATTTGACACTTGTATTTTAGTGAGCCATAATCTGCTGATTCACTCTAACCTCTTTTGTGCTACCACAATATCTGCTGTGAAGGAGTAAGCTTGTAGCTTTCCTAAGCACAGTTCTCTCTGTGCCTCAAGGTGAAAAATGAAAGCTAACTATTTGCAAGCTCAACACTCTCTTTTTATCTCTTCCTCTTTTTTTTGTTTGTTTTGTTTTGACTAGCAAAGTCAAGTAGATCAAGCACCTTCTTGCATGAACCATATGTGAACAAACAGACAAATGGGGAAAAGAGAGAAACATATCTGTATGTGCTTTGTAATCATTTATATTCGTATCAGAGAGGATACCTTCCTGAAGGGAAACAAATATGTGACACTCTGATATATTTCAGGATAAAATTAAATAAAAATAATAGAATAGTACAAAAAAGTATTTCCCTTATGCTTTTTGTATTTAATCTATATTTTAAAAAAAAGCTCTAGCAGTGAGATATTGAATTACCAGGACTGAGTCAAACTGATTTAAAAATACATTCTCAGATATGTGCATTTTTCTGACCAACTGGTTTCACATGTTTTCAGTCTCCCTGAAATTTCAATGCCAGTGAAATTTCAAGTGACATTAAAATGACTTCTAGGAAAGCCACTGACTGGCTTTTTGCTTATATTTACAGTGTGTTTACAAACGTTAAGTCAATACCTCTACTTTGCACTGGGAACACTGAGACTCAGTGATGCTGAGTGACCCAGCCCAGTCATGCATCAGGGGAGCGTCAGAATCAGAACTCAGATCTCTTGGCCCCACAGGCTGATGCCTAGTCCCCTGGAATACAGTGACCCCATTAATGTGGGAGCAAGGGCTGCAGCAGGTGCTGAAACCAGTGGCACAAAGCTCTGCGTGGATGGCTGTGGGTGAATCCACAGGGTATAGGGGCATAGTATGCTGCTTTTTCCCAAAAGGCTAGCCCTGCTCCTTCCCATTCAAGAGTTCAGAGGAAACACCACAAGGGGAGCTCCATAGAGTGTCTTACTCCCCCTCCCCGGCTCCATTTCTCTGGGTATTTCTATCAGAAGGAGCAGTCCAAGCCTTTGTCAGGGTTGAAAAGTATGGGCCAGGTCTCTGGCTGGCATATATTGGCCTAACTCAATTGAATTAAATGAATCTACATACATTTATACTATCTCAGGTTCCGGCCCTGTGTCCCTTATTTTCTAATTTTATCTGGCAACAGCAAAAGGCACTGTTTGATTTCTAGGAAGGTATTCACGCGAGATATCCCTAAAGCATAAACTGTTACTAGGAGCATAGAAAAGAGAGGAGCACAGGGTGTAGGAAGGGACACAGTATAATCAAACCACATGAGTTGCTCCACGGCTCATTATGATAGCTTCCTTAGGCATTTATATTTTTAAGTAATCAAGTTTCTTAATGCACAGATTTTCAAAAGAGTTCAGCACCAGTGTAAGGAGCAGTTTTGCCACCTTATTTTGGTGTCTGTAAGGGAGATAAGCTGTCTTGAAAATATCACTCTCTTGGTAAATATTAAAGGAGATTCCACAACCTGAGGTGATGATGGTAAAGCAAATACATAGTTAATAGAAGCCTCCACCTTTTGGTTTTTGCAGTTTTGCATCAAAGCAGTCACTCATCTTGTCTTTCTTTAGGCACACTTTGTTGTACTGCTGTCAGATTACCTCTGGTTCATTGTAGAGTATATATTAGTTTTGTTGTTCAAAGGTGAATTTGCAAATAATAAGTGCTCTAGTAATAATCTAAAATGAATTGTACATAACAAGCAATTGATAGCAGAAACAAATCACAGAAGTAAGGTAGATCATATTCTGAAGCTATTCTTTTCTGACTAAGCTATTCGGACAGAATGTCTTAGGCTAGGTAGAGCAGATGTGAATTTAGGAAACTGATAGTTTGCAGTATTTAGAAAATTACTACACTTCTGTCTATTGAAATACTGCAGTGAGACAAAGGGATCAATACTATTAAGTGATAACATTTTCTTTTCATCAAAAGATGTGTCTTTAGCAGGTAGCAGAGGAGTGGTTTACCACACCAGGAAAACAGACCATTCAAATCCTGTAACTTTATTCCTAAGACAAGTGTTGCCAAAGTTGATAAGTCAGTCATCTGTGTCTATGGTAGGTTTCACATTTGTAGCAATGTGCCCATCTTGTTTTGCTATTTCTGATTCGATGGCAGGCTGTTGTCAGGTGGTTGCTGCCATTATCTCCCAAAGTTTCACCGTTTGGGGGGCGGGGGGTTGTCATCTCGCCTTTCTCTGAGTTTCTCAGGCTCTTTCTTACTGCTTTGTATTTTGTCCACTGAGGTAATAAATGTTTGTTTTAATCTCCCCTCTGTTACACTGACTGCTTATTCATTCTGTATCCACTGTACCTTCTATGTTCCTGATTCAATTTGCTTGATGTTTGTGATTACTGTTTCAATCACTGACCATGATAAGCAGCTGGGATTGGGGCTGGGTCAAGTTTTTTATTAAGCTCCTGGAAATGCCACACATACTTTACTCTGGCTTTATAAAAGAACACACAAGAAGGCAGTGGAGGTATGAAACCGGCAAGTGAGACGAGAGTATAAATTAATCTTGTAAGATATTTTCTCTTTCACTGACCATGGGTGGAGAATATAAACCACTTATGCACATGGGATGTGTGACCGGAAGAGGAGTTGCTAGCCTCAGTGCAACAGTTTCTAACTGGCTTTAAGACCTAACTTGATACGTTTATGGAGGGGATGGTATGATGAGACTGCCTACAATGGCATGTAGCCAATCTATGACTGCTAGCAGTAAATATCCCCAATGACTGGTGATGGGACATTAGATAGGGAGGGCTCAGAGAATTCTTTCCCAGGTGTCTGGCTAGCGGGTCTTGCCCACATGCTCAGGGTCCATCTGATCATCAAATTTGGGGTCGGGAAGGAATTTTCCCCCAGGTGAGACTGGCGGAGACCCTGGGGGTTTTCATCTTCCTCTGCAGCATGGAGCATGGGTCACTTGTAGGTTTAAACTAGTGTAAATGGTGGATTCCCTGTAACCTGAAATCTTTAAATCATAGTTTGAGGGCTTCAGTAACGCAGCCAGAGGTTAGGGATCTATTACGGCGTGGGTGGGTGGGTGAGGTTCTGTGGCCTGCAATGTGCAGGAGGCCAGAGTAGATCATGATGGTCCCTTCTAATCTAAAAGTCTGAGTCTGAGACTACTTTTTTGAACCCTGCTTGTCTCTGACCTATGTGCATAGTCATAATGGTAAGGCCTCACCAGCCAAAGCTCAAAAGAGATCCTAAAAATAGCAACCTCGTTGAACTGAGTGAGCTTGAGCATGACAACTCTCTCCGTAGCCGCTTTGGCTGCTAGAGCTGAGATTTGTTTGTTTGATGAAAGTGCTGATTGGACAACTTTCTGCGTTTGCTGTCAGACAAATTAAAGCTACCAAGACTCCTTTAAAAAAAAATATATATATATATATATATATATATATATATATATATATATATATATATATATATATATATATATATATATTTAAGCTTGATGTATACTCAGACTTAACATAACAAAACTGATCTTGATTTGCTAGGCCACACGAGTCATCGGGATGAAAACATCATGGTGTATGCCATGCACAAAGCCAATAGCGCTTTATGATGTTAGTTTAAGCAGACCTGTCTGGAGCTAATATGGATCTCTTGCAGAAGAACGTGATTAAGGTCTTCAGAAATGAGCCCTGTGTTTTCGAAGTCGGTTGTTTTTTTTTTAAAGTCTTCAGTGTGTTTTCAAACTCAGTGATAACAAAAGTCTTTCAGCTTCTTTATATATCTTTTTAGTGAACAGTACAAAAGAACATTGTTTCCCCTAGCTCTGATTATCCAGTATGTATTGCACCCAATTAGTTCTTTGCCACGGCCAATACATCTACAAATATCTTTGTATCATTATCAATTACATAGTTTGGCAAGATATAGCAAAGTTTTGATACTAATAAATACTGAACTGAATGAATTCAGCCTATGTCTGGGCATTGAGGTTGCTTATGCCAGAATACAAACAATGACCTGAAGAAGAGCTCTGTGTAAGCTCTAAAGCTTGTCTCTCTCACCAACACAAGTTGGTCCAATAAGAGATATTACCTCACCCACCATGTCTCTCTAATATCCTGGGACTGACACTGCATAGAACAATAAACCCTCCAGTTCTGATACAGGTCTGCTAACTTAAAAACACTTGAAATATTAACTGTAGCATGGAAGCGGACCCCACTAGGAATGGAATAATGTTTGCAAAGGCTTAATGAGTCGCGGGCAGAAATCCCTTCCCAGTCTTTAGTAAAAGTATAAAATCATGTCTCAAGTTTGGGGATGTTCTTAAAGGAAATATTTAGATGTGGGCCAAGTACTTAAAAGTACTGTACCCTAACTTTCAGCTTTTAAATCCATATATAAGCATATAAATAAGTGACTTGATTTTAAGTAGTGTTAACCATGGGAGCTGGTGGGTGCTCAGCAGTTTGAAAAACCAGTCCCTTATCAAGTTGCCTATATATGGCCTTCAAGCTGAACTTTAGGACCTCATTTTTTTGAAATCCTGGCCATGGTTTTGTATCCCAGAAGCAAGTTCCAGAAGTGGAAGTTAAGAGGCTGACCCTGCCAAGCTGCCTAGAGGTGAATGATAACCATTGGAATAATTGGATTCTCGTATGCAAGATGTTTTTCAGGATCAGTCTTAAAACTAGTTACTAATTCTTATAGGCTTATTTGCCTATGAAAAATATATGAGTATTTACTTTAACCAGTGTCAATCCTACTGTAATCACCCTTTCAGTTTAAGTCACAGCCAAGTACAGAGTATCAGTGGATTAGTTTAACTTTTTCTTTGCTAATAACATTCCAGAATTAGAGAGCTATAGTTTGTTTATATTCATATATTTCCACTTCTAAAGATGGGGTTATATTCAGATTTTCAGAGTAAATGGACATTCTTCATTTTCTAGTAATAGCTTTAGAGTATGTTGCATTTTTTATTTAGTTGATAAAAAAAAGTGGTACCTATAAGTAGGGAAATATTCCTTTGTTCCTCTCAGCTCCTGTGTTCCAGTTTCTGTCAAAGACGGTCTGAAATCAACCTTTCACCATAGGAGAATTATAGTGTTTCAGGCTAGTCCCTGGTGTTGCACGCAGTTATTTGCAGATCCAGTTTTGGCCATTTAGGATAGACATCTCAGTATCTGATATGAAGACTCAATCATGTGCTTAAATATCTATACATTATTCTTTATAATAAAGAAACCACTTGTTAACTTCACAGGTCAAATGTTGGAAGGAAGGAGCAAAAGGTGCATTGTTACAGAGGTCTCAACATATGACTATCATTTGATTATGTGGTTGAGAATATTTATGTCTTGCTTAGAGAGGGCTACTAACATTTAGGGCCTAAATCTTGCAGTTGGAGAGGTCCCCAGACACAGTTCCATTTCTGCAGTGGGGAAGAAAAGGGCCATTGTGTGGTAGATGTGAATCCCCTGCCTGTTCTACAATATTGTGCCACTCAGAGTTCAGGAGGAACATAGATGAGACCAATAGATACAATGATGTGTGTATCTATCAGACATAGCCATTACAAATTGGGGATGCAGGAGCAGCTGGAGCTACTGAAGCTTCAGAGTTGCAGAAGTAGCTGAGGAATGACTTCATTGTCACTTTACAAACTGAGGGGCATGTATGATGCTCTGTACCTCAGGGGAACACACAGCACCCCTGTGTTCGTCCTTGTAAAATGATTGTGTGGTATCCAATACAAAGTTTGTCATGTCAGGTGTCTTCGGAAGACTCATGATGCACTGAGCATTGTTGTTATAGTAATGTTATAGGTTACAATTTCATGTATATAGTTATGAGGCTGAAAATGTGTCTTAATGGCTTGAAATAAGGCCAGGCAAAAACTCTCCAAGAGCAGAGAGGCAGTTCACACCTCATCATGTATGGGACAAACCCAGCCCAGCTTCACAGGAACAAAGGATGCTGGCCTAGGCGGCAACAAAAGGATCTCTCGAGTGAGTTACCCCCCTTCCTTTGGTCAGTTTGGGACTGCAATGAGGTAATGCTCACCTGACTCTGAAGGTGCGGGGGAAGCCAAGAGGGAAGAAAGGACATGATAAAAGGGAGAGACTTTGCCATGCTCTTCCTTTCTCTTCCACCTACATCTACAGACACCACACAAGGCAACTCAAGGGCAACCAGCCAGCCACTGGTGAGAAGCATCTAAGTTTCTAAGGGCACTGAAAGTGTTAAAATCAGCTTAGAATGTGTTTTGCTTTTATTTCATTTGACCAAATCCAACTTGTTGTGCTTTGATTTATAATCAATTAAAATTTATCTTTGTAGTTAATAAATCTGATTGTTTATTCTACCGGAAGCAGTGCATTTGATTTGAAGTGTGTCAGAGACTCACCTTGGGATAACAAGCCTGGTACATATCCATTTCTTTTGTTAAATTGACAGACTCATATAAGCTTGCAGTGTCCAGTGGGCATAACTGGGCACTGCAAGACGAAGGTTCCTAGGGTTGTGTCTGGGACCGGAGATATTGGCTGGTGTCATTTGGTTGCACAATCCAAGGAGCAGCTTACATGCCAGAGGCTGTGCGTGAACAGCCTAGGAGTGGGGGTTCTCACAGCAGAGCAGGGTAAGTTTGGCTCCCGGAGTTGAGGATTGGAGTGACCTAGCAGATCACCGGTCCAGATAACACCAGATGGGAATGTCAGAGGATGATTCATCCCTTCTTATCCCCTGAGTTAAACACAGCTATTTGGCTTGGTGCACAGGGAAAATCTGGGCCTTGATGAAGGTCACCCCCAGGCCTGTAGACCTACGTTTTTGATATGAATGGCAATGTAGAAGTTGTGTCTTCCAGGGCATGGGAGAAACATTCTGGAAATATACGTTGTCAGGGAGTAGAGTCTTAATTAGCCATCTTACACCAAAATCATTGAATACAGTCAGGATCATGTTTTGTAGCTCTCAGATATTTATGGAGAAGTTATTGTACATAAACACCTCGGAGAACAATTTTTTGTGGATCTGAGTGATGAAAATCAGTAGAATCGCCAAAGAATTTAAGAGTCTTAGGGGGAAGTTAATAAGGAAAAGTTATTTCAATTAAATGAGAATCCTGCTTTGGAAATTGAGATGCTACCCTTTGAGCATTCTCAATCTTGAAAGCAGACTTGGCTACTACTGATCCAGATTCTGAGAAGAGAAGAGGTGCAGGGAGCTGTCAGGGAGGGAGAGTAACATGAGTTATGATAGGGTATGTCTTTCTTTTGCAATTATTTCTGAATTCAGCTAGTATGAAGTCCCTCAGCCCACACCGCTTCCAGCAGCTCCCATTGGCCTGGAGCAGTGAACTGCAGCCACTGGGAGCTGCGATCAGCCGAACCTGCAGATGCGGCAGGTAAACAAACCGGCCCGGCCCGCCCCGCCAGGGGTTTTCCCTGCACAAGCGGCGGAACAAGTTTGGGAACCATTGCTCTAGTTCTCTGTATCTTCTCTTTGCTGTCAGTTAAAATAATGCTATTTTTTTTCTTCTGTCTGGATTGAATTTGACTTTCTCTTCACTGAGACTTAAGGGCAGTCCATTAGTCCACACTACACTGTAATGCAATATACTCATAACAATAATTAAAATTATACTTGCCTCTACTATCAGATTTGAGGACTTCCAAAGCACTCTACAAGCATCACTGTAGCTTCAAATGAACCCCATTGGGGTAGTTAAGTAATATCTTTTCTACAAAAGGAGAAACTGAGGCATTAGACATTTTTAGTTACCAAAATTCACACTACACCACAGTGACAGAGCCAGACATAGAAGTCAAGTCTCCTCACTGAATGCCAATAACAGATGAAGTGAGCTGTAGCTCACGAAAGCTTATGCTCAAATAAATTTGTTAGTCTCTACGGTGCCACAAGTACTCCTTTTCTTTTTAATAACAGAGAGAGATACCCTCAAGGCAAAATACAAATGTATGAGAAGTATTTCAAACTTGACAGCATGAAGATATTGCATATTTCCTGAAAATGTGTTACTCCAATGTACCAGATGAAAATGGCCTGAGTGTGAAAGGGGTGCCCTACAAAAGGAGACTGATGAAGAATACTCAGAATATACAGTATAAGGCATTGTAACCATGTTAATATAATCAGGTAGTCTTAATTGGTTAATAAGTACACTAGGAATGGTTTGTGAGGTAACTTTCAGACACTTTCCTTGCATTTTCCTTTACATCCCTAGCCCTTCTTAGGCATTGTTAAACATGATTGATAAAAAGAAAACTAGCATCGGCCAACAGTCTTGTCAAGCATTTTTAACTAGGTTAGTTTGATGGCTGTCTTCGTTAGTTAATTAAGTTAGACAGCATGACAATTTTAGCAATCTGCCTATATGCAATTTATTAATTTTGAGATTATGAACTCTCTGAATGTTTCATCCCTTATTTTCTTTACTGCATTCTTGCCTCCTACTCCTTACGCTCAGGAGACAGGGCGGGGCTCTTGAGCACTGTCTCTGAATAGGATGGTCCTTAAAGACCATCAACATCTGAATAGATCTTGCCCAAACTGAACAATGTGTCGGCTACAACCTAGGTGAAACAAGATTTCTTCAATTTGGCAGCAGAAAACTAGGGTTTTTAAGGAGTGAAAAAATACCCCAAAGGGAACAAAGATTTGGAGGTATCAGAGCAGTTGTTTAAAAACACGAAAGTTAAGAAGTTGGGGAGGGTCTCAAAAGGGCAAATTTTCTGACTGGAAGGAAACCTTTTTGACTGCTGGAGTTGAAGGGTACTGACCGCAGGGACACTTTTTATTCCAAGAAGCCCTGAGCTGGAAGAGAGGGGACGCAAAACCCTGAAAGAACACTGATCCATATCTCAAAGAATGCGCCACAGTGGTGAGGAAACTGGGGCAGGGAATGATGTAGCTGGTATTCATTGTTTTACCTAGATCTGTAGATCTCTGTTTAAAATAAACAGTGGTGTTTCAGAAGTCCTTGTGCAAAGGCTGTTTGATTGCTTCACAAGTCATGTGTCCCTGTTGAGGTAAACTACAAACTAGAGTGCCCCACAAAGTTGACAATCTGGGGCAGGTGTGCTTGAGCTACTGTGAAGGCATGAAGGGGTTCAGCACTGGTGTTGAGTCCTAAGGCAGCTGAGTGCAGAGTCCCACTTCCAGAAAAGGTACTAAACAGAGAATCTGTGCCCAGAAAGTGTACCAGACAGGCTGCCAATGGAAGCTTAAAGGCACATGGGCCCAGCATGCAGATCCACACACTGTTGAGTGTTCTGAAGGAAGTTCTTGACCAGGATGCCTTTGACAACTAGGTTAGCTGAGCTGATGTGAAAGGGACAGTGTCAAGTAAAATTTGGCCAACTGGATTCATTTTGAGTTGAAGAAACTCAGCCTTTCTCAGGACCAGACCCTTAACTGGGTTACCAAGATTAGCTTCAACTGGCATTGAAGGGACACGGACAGATCAAATTGTACCCCAGAGTTTTCTGTATAAATGTGCTTTGCTGATTCTGCTAGGAATGATGTAGAAAAGAAACAAAGCAACTGTAAATGGATTAAATTGCAAGGCACAATTGCTATAGTAATAATTCAACCTGCAAATCCTAAAGAATCATAATGCATTGGACTCCAGTAGGATGCCCAGAATGCCACCTGCAAATTGCACGTACAAACCCCCACCAATATTAGGGATGGGAGAGTGAGAGGGCTATATTTGTGCATGACAGTAAGGGTCCACCTATGCCCTGTATTCCTCCCCAAGAGGTCTGTAGCATTCCTACGCTCAAGCCCTTTGCCTCGGGAAAGGATGCAATGGCCATCAACTCCTAGAGAGAGGGATTCTGGCCAGTCAAGTTCAACCCTAATAACAAAGACCAGTCTTTGTACAATAAATGCACCTTGAAAATGCATTTCTGTTGTTCTGAGCAAATTGTCTGCCTACAACTCTAAGCTAGGGCTGCCAACAGCCCATCTTGGAGTGATCTGGTGCCTATCCCGAGTCTTGGGCACCTGCCCTTCAGCCCTATGTCCTGCAAGATGTTTTCTGCAGGTTGCTCCACAGCAAAACCATCACAATAGCTTGGGCGGTGGTCTAGGGAGTGGGAAATCTTTTCTGACCTCAAACATAGTGATTATAATTCCATTTCTGTGTGCAAGAGAAATCTGGTTTGTGTCATCACGAGGTCCTGAAACAATAGCTACATAAAACTGGAAGAACAACACTGCTTTTAACACAAATGACTAGCTATCTCTTCCCCCATCAAGCCCCAATGTCAGGCAGTGAACCCTGTAGACTGTCAGCAAACGAGTAAGAATCACCCCTGCTCCCACTGGGAGCCCTTGGAATCCATCCCAGTGCAGGAGACTGTGCAAGTCCCTGCCTGGATGGGCCTGTCAGTGCCCTTTTGTGATTCCTATTGGCAAACTGCAAGGTTTGTCAGGTCATCAAGAGATCAGTATCCTCACCCTTATAGAGAAACAAAGTAAAGTGAGAAGAAGAGAGGTTTAAGGTGAGACCCCTAAGTCTGTCCTTGCGTCATACTGAGGGGCATATTAAATTCATTCCTTGATGAGGAGGGATTCATGTCTACCAGCACTAAGTAGTAAATGTTACCTGCAACCCAAATATTGCTGTATAACATTACTAAACTGACCAAACTAGGTGTAAACTAAAGTCAAATACATGACTTTATTTTCAAATTCCAAGCTAAATGAAGTGCATAAAATTAACAAACATCATAAATAATGAGAGGTACAGTTGACTGACTTTTTAATTTGAAGGTTTTATTAGTACAGAGATAGGCAGGGAAGTTTGTTTTCCAAATATGACTTTTAACGTGGCATTTCCTTTTAAGAAAGCACTGTACTAGGAAAAGATGCTACATTCCTAGCTCTTAGAGTTATGACCTGGTGTGCATTAATAGATTCTGACCTTTGTGTTTCTTGCAAAAAATAAAATGTATTAAGTCAATTTAGAGTGTGTATTACAATCTACCTGCAGAAGAAACTGTGAGAAAACATGAGATTCTGTTGGAAAATCAACAAGCTATACACTGTATCTTTTAATTAGGAAAATATACCTTACATTCCTAATGAGCAAACAACCTTTATAATCACAAAAGGATTGAGTATTTCTGGCTGACAGATCAGTGAAAGGAAAGCAATAACATTTCTGTAAACAAAGCATAGCTGTCACATAGAAGGTAAATTGTGTATGAAAGATTTATTATACTGTGTGTTTCCTACAGTTCACTGTAATGTTCAGCGGAACAAAGAAATAACATTGTCCAATTTTTTATATTGAAAACATAATTGAAGAACCTACCAACTGTCAAATAATGAATGAAATACTTTCACAAAGTATAATGTATTTTAAATGATGTGCTGTTCCAAGGAATGAAGTTTGTGGTATTTTGTGGATGTGTGACTTTCGCTACTTCTAGTTTTGTCAGCCCTGGTCTACACTAGGACTTTAGGTCGAATTTAGCAGCATTAAATCGATGTAAACCTGCACCCGTCCACACGATGAAGCCCTTTATTTCGACTTAAAGGGCTCTTAAAATCGATTTCCTTACTCCACCCCTGACAAGTGGATTAGCGCTTAAATCAGCCTTGCCGGCTTGAATTTGGGGTACTGTGGACACAATTCGACGGTATTGGCCTCTGGGAGCTATCCCAGAGTACTCCATTGTGACTGCTCTTGACAGCACTCTCAACTCAGATGCACTGGCCAGGTAGACAGGAAAAGAACCGCAAACTTTTGAATTTCATTTCCTGTTTGGCCAGCGTGGCAAGCTGTAGGTGACCATGCAGAGCTCATCAGCAGAGGTGACCATGATGGAGTCCCAGAATTGCAAAAGAGCTCCAGCATGGACCGAACGGGAGGTACGGGATCTGATCGCTGTATGGGGAGAGGAATCCGTGCTATCAGAACTCCGTTCCAGTTTTTGAAATGCCAAAACCTTTGTGAAAATCTCCCAGGGCATGAAGGACAGAGGCCATAACAGGGACCCGAAGCAGTGCCGCGTGAAACTGAAGGAGCTGAGGCAAGCCTACCAGAAAACCAGAGAGGCGAACGGCCGCTCCGGGTCAGAGCCCCAAACATGCCGCTTCTGTGATGAGCTGCATGCCATTTTAGGGGGTTCAGCCACCACTACCCCAGCCGTGTTGTTTGACTCCTTCAATGGAGATGGAGGCAATACGGAAGCAGGTTTTGGGGACGAAGAAGATGATGATGAGGATGATGAGGTTGTAGATAGCTCACAGCAAGCAAGCGGAGAAACCGGTTTTCCCGACAGCCAGGAACTGTTTCTCACCCTGGACCTGGAGCCAGTACCCCCCGAACCCACCCAAGGCTCCCTCCTGGACCCAGCAGGCGGAGAAGGGACCTCCGGTGAGTGTACCTTTTAAAATACGATACATGGTTTAAAAGCAAGCATGTGAAAGGATTACTTTGCCCTGGCATTCGCGGCTCTCCTGGATGTACTCCCAAAGCCTTTGCAAAAGGTTTCTGGGGAGGGCAGCCTTATTGCGTCCTTCATGGTAGGACACTTTACCACTCCAGGCCAGTAACACGTACTCGGGAATCATTGTACAACAAAGCATTGCAGTGTATCCGTTCTTTATCTCTCTGTGTTATCCTCAGGAGAGTGAGATATAATTCATGGTCACCTGGTTGAAATAGAGTGCTTTTCTTCAGGGGACACTCAGAGGAGCCCATTCCTGCTAGGCTGTTTGCCTGTGGCTAAACAGAAATGTTCCCCGCTGTTAGCCACAGGGAGGGGGTAGCCATGCGGTGGGGGGAGGCAAAATGCGACCTTGTAACGAAAGCACATGTGCTATGTATGTAAAGTTAACAGCAAGGTTTACCCTGAAAGAGTGTAGCCACTGTTTTATAAAATGTCTTTTTAAATACTGCTGTCCCTTTTATTTTTCTCCACCAGCTGCATGTGTTTCAATGATCACAGGATCTTTTCCTTCCCAGAGGCTAGTGAAGCTTAGAAAGAAAAAAAAACGCACTCGAGATGAAATGTTCTCCGAGCTCATGCTGTCCTCCCACACTGACAGAGCACAGACGAATGCGTGGAGGCAAATAATGTCAGAGTGCAGGAAAGCACAAAATGACCGGGAGGAGAGGTGGCGGGCTGAAGAGAGTAAGTGGCGCGTTGATGACAGGACTGAAGCTCAAATGTGGCGGCAGCGTGATGAGAGGAGGCAGGATTCAATGCTGAGGCTGCTGGAGGACCAAACCAGTATGCTCCAGTGTATGGTTGAGCTGCAGCAAAGGCAGCTGGAGCACAGACTGCCACTACAGCCCCTGTGTAACCAACCACCCTCCTCCCCAAGTTCCATAGCCTCCACACCCAGACGCCCAAGAACGCGGTGGAGGGGGGCACCGGCCAACCTGCCACTCCACCACAGAGGATTGTCCAAAAAAAGAAGGCTGGCATTCAATAAATTTTAAAGTTGTAAACTTTTAAAGTGCTGTGTGGCATTTTCCTTCCCTCCTCCACCACCCCTCCTGGGCTACCTTGGTAGTCATCCCCCTATTTGTGTGATGAATGAATAAAGAATGCATGAATGTGAAGCAACAATGACTTTATTGCCTCTGCAAGCGGTGATTGAAGGGAGGAGGGGAGGGTGGTTATCTTACAGGGAAGTAGAGTAAACCAAGGGGCTGGGGGTTTCAGCAAGGAGAAACAAACAGAACTTTCACACCGTAGCCTGGCCAGTCATGAAACTGGTTTTCAAAGCTTCTCTGATGCGTACCGCGCCCTCCTGTGCTCTTCTAACCACCCTGGTGTCTGGCTGCGCATAACCAGCAGCCAGGCGATTTGCCTCAACCTCCCACCCCGCCATAAACGTCTCCCCCTTACTCTCACAGATATTGTGGAGCACACAGCAAGCAGTAATAACAGTGGGAATATTGGTTTCCCTGTGGTCTAAGCGAGTCAGTAAACTGCGCCAGCGCGCCTTTAAACGTCCAAATGCACATTCTACCACCATTCTGCACTTGCTCAGCCTGTAGTAGCCTCCTGACTACTGTCCAGACTGCCTGTGTATGGCTTCATGAGCCATGGCATTAAGGGGTAGGCTGGGTCCCCAAGGATACATATGGGCATTTCAACATCCCCAACAGTTATTTTCTGGTCTGGGAATAAAGTCTCTTCCTGCAGCTTTTGAAACAGACCAGAGTTCCTGAAGATGCGAGCGTCATGTACCTTTCCCGGCCATCCCACGTTGATGTTGGTGAAACATCCCTTGTGATCCACCAGAGCTTGCAGCACTATTGAAAAGTACCCCTTGCAGTTTATGTACTCGCCGGCTTGGTGCTCCAGTGCCAAGATAGGGATATGGGTTCCGTCTATGGCCCCACCACAGTTAGGGAATCCCATTGCAGCAAAGCCATCCACTATGACCTGCACATTTCTCAGGGTCACTACCCTTGATATCAGCAGATCTTTGATTGCGTGGGCTACTTGCATCACAGCAGCCTCAATAGTAGATTTGCCCATTCCAAATTGATTCCCAACTGACTGGTAGCTGTCTGGTGTTGCAAGCTTCAACAGGGCTATTGCCACTTGCTTCTCAACTGTGAGGGCTGCTCTCATCTTGGTATTCATGCACCTCAGGGCAGGGGAAAGCAAGTCACAAAGTTCCATGAAAGTGCCCTTACGCATGCGAAAGTTTCGCAGCCACTGGGAATCGTCCCAGACCTGCAACACTATACGGTCCCACCAGTCTGTGCTTGTTTCCCGAGCCCAGAATCGGCATTCCACAGCATGAACCTGCCCCATTAGCACCATGATGCATGCATTGTCAGGGCCCATGCTTTCAGAGAAATCTGTGTCCATGTCCTGATCACTCACGTGACCGCGCTGACATCGCCTCCTCACCTGGTATCGCTTTGCCAGGTTCTGGTGCTGCATATACTGCTGGATAATGTGTGTGGTGTTTAATTTGCTCCTAATTGCCAAAGTGAGCTGAGCGGCCTCCATGCTTGCCTTGGTATGGCGTCCGCACAGAAAAAAGGCGCGGAACGATTGTCTGCCGTTGCTCTGATGGAGGGAGGGGCGACTGACGACACGGCTTACAGGGTTGGCTTCAGGGAGCTAAAATCAACAAAGGGGGTGGCTTTACATCAAGGAGTATTTCAGGCAGGACTTCACAGAGGGTTCCAATAAGAAATGGTGCACCTAAGTTATTGTTCTTATTGGAACAAGGAGGTTAGCCTGGCCTCTGATTGATACATGGCTAGATTTACCTTGCTGCACCTTCTCTGTGAGTGACTTCAGTGTGACCTAGAGGAATGAGTCCCCTAGCCGGGGGAGTTTGCAAATGAGTACAAAACAAATCTGGTCTATTTCTTGTTTTGATCCACTCCATCTATCTTTTACATCTTTGGCTGGCAGCAGACGGTGCAGAAGGACTGCATGCCATCCACATCTCATGGCTGCTCAGCAGAAGATGGTGCAGTAGGACTGCTAGCCATCCTCATCTCTTGCCTGCCCGGCAGAAGATGATGCAATAGGACTGCTAGCAATCCGTATCGCCTGCCTGCTCACCATAAAACGGTTCAATAGGACTGACTGCAGGACTAAAGAGAATGACCTGGTCAAGTCACTCCAAATTTAGTCCCTGCACCCATGTCTGCCCAGGCGCTCCCCGCCGACGTGGCCAGGAGCACCTCGGACATGACGAGGACAGCTACCAGTCGTACTGTACCATCTGCTGCCAGAAGGCAATGGGTTGCTGCTACTGTGTAGCAATGCCATACCGCGTCTGCCAGCACCCAGGAGACATACGGTGACAGTTACCTGAGCAGGCTCCATGCTTGCCGTGGTATGGCATCTGCACAGGTAACTCAGGAAAAAAGGCGCGAAACGATTGTCTGCCCTTGCTTTCATGGAGGGAAGGGGGGCCTGACGATATGTACCCAGAACCTCCCGTGACAATGTTTTAGCCCCATCAGACATGGGGATCTCAACCCAGAATTCCAATGGGCAGCGGAGACTGTGGGAACTGTGGGATAGCTATCCACAGTGCAATGCTCCGGAAGTTGACTCTAGCCTCGGTACTGTGGAAGCACTCCGCCGAGTTAATGCACTTAATGCACTTAGAGCATTTTCTGTGGGAACACACACACTGGAATATATAAAACCGATTTCTAAAAAACTGACTTCTATAATTTCGACCTTATTCCGTAGTGTAGACATACCCTTAGTCTTTAAATAAATGAGCTTTTAATTGCTATCAGACCTGATTAAGATATCATTCCAAAGATCACATCCATAATTATTCCATTGTTTTTTCTTTTTTTAGAGTGTTTTTGCGAGCTATCAACAAATTTGCTGAAACCATGAACCAAAAATTTCTGGAGAATATGGATTTTGAAGTACAGGTATGTACTTAACTACCCTTTTGTGGAGCAAGATTTCCTTAAATGGTAGTTTTCCTGTGAGGAGTGATTATGTACAAATAGCACCTTCTTACCCAACAGATGTGCTCTCTGTATGTAGTCATTGTCACATCTGTTTGATTTAGTAACTAAATACCCGTTCGTTATATTTTACTTCTGTTACCTGTGCTGAACTGTCACAGTTATGAAAGAGCTGACTGGATTCTGTTCCTTCTTGTGCAATGTCAATGGAATTGGTTAATACATTGTGGAAACCTGTAAAAGGAAAGAGGACTTCACAGGTGCGTACTTAGGGACATAGTTCTTAAGGAGATGCAATTACACAGAGGTAACTAACGGCATAATTTGAAGTGATGCTGAACAGGTATAAGGGCTGGATCCTGCGCTCATTCATATCAACAGCAAAATACCTATTGACTACAATGGTGCAGGCTCAGGCTTAACCTGAAGTAACTTAACCTGAAAATTGTATTCATGATGATGCATGGGAAGTAAATATAATTCCCAGCATGACTCTCAGATCCCAAACTGAATTTTCAGGAGTGTTAGTTAGAACATATTTGTCCATGAGCACTGAACACAACAGGTTTATGGGGTTCAAAACTAACATTATTAAAGTATAATTAAGTCAGCACCATATGCAAATGAATGCTGGATAATAAAATTTGATTCTTTACATAGACAGAAAATCCCTTAAATGTGGAATTGACTTCAGCTTTTAAAATGTATTACACTTGCACCTTCTTTGTATTAACTGGAGTAGTAAGTAAATGCCTAGGTACCGAAGTTGAACATAGTTATAATGCTGCAGCATGCTCATTGACTGATTGTCAGCATAATGTGGTTTCAGAGAAACCTCTATGCTCTTTCCTCACTGTTTACAGAGACGTGCATTTGAAACTTGCTATTAATGTTGCAAGGTTATGCTTCTTGGTGATCCTGATTTCTAATACTATATATATATGTGCCAGTTCATGTTTGCCAATTTTAGGATTTCAGAGGAGTGTTCTTCCCTGCTGGAGGAGAAGCCCTCTCAATCACAATTAAGTACTAAGAGGAGGGCTATAAGGGTATAAAAGTGCATGAGAGGGATATAAAAGAGCAAGGGTGAAGGAACCTGATTCAGGGTCAGTGTCTTGGCATGAAGGTTCCATGTCTGGATACAATAGACAAGGGCCAGCCCTAGGGCAACTCAAAACAAAGTAAATAGAGCACCAAAGTGGAAGGGACACATCACAGGTTCAGGTCTGGTAAGCCCCTTTGAAATGTCCTAGATAATATAATAAAGAATCAATTATAATAAAATGTTTACAATAACTCACACAAATATTTGCTTATTACAGTGATGGCTTCTATGAGCAACTTTAGAGAGATGGAATTCTATAGCAGGATTACAATTCTCTCTTAAATTCTATCACCCTGGTTGTTTTATTCCTATTAAATTTAATAGGTCTTTTTCAGGTGGGAATATCTTTCTCTCATTACTTATTGTGTATCTTTGAAAAGCTCTAGCTTACTTCATGTACACATCTGTGACATTAATACAGTTCCTGACCATCGATATAACAAGAAAAGTGTGTTCTTTCCACTACCCTAAATGTTTCATTTGTTAGTGAAAATTCCTCTCATTTTGACCCAATATGAAACCTATGATCTAATCTTCCTTGTGGCACATCAAGCTACTACAGTAATTTCAGTTTGCAATTGATCATTGCCACGTCATCTGATTACTCTGAGACATATATTTGTTGCTTACTTTGTCAGTTCTTCCTAAAAGCAAATTAAATATTTGTGACAGACTGCAGAATGAATCGGGGGTAGGAGAATTCCCAAAATAAACAGTATATGAAAACTAGAGTACAGATCATCCATCAACATTCTGCTTAACTACACAGCTGCATCTGTCAAATGTGAGAGCACTAAAGTCAAGCCAGTAAAAACCTAGTAATCTCATTTCAGATAAATCCCTTGTGGTAATATTGTACATTCCTGGATGCTTTGAATAGCATTCTGACTACATACTTCAGGGACCATATTACTCCTGGGGGAATTCTGTGCCACTGCACAATGCAGAATTTCATAGAACTCCCTGTTCCCTCCCTCAGAATTGGGGCTGCCGATCTGCTGGCCGCCACTAAGGGCCACTGGACTCTGCAGAGCCCAGCTCTCAGTGAACAGAGCGCACTGCCTGGCTAGGCTAGGGACTGCATGCTCTGCCTGATCCTCATTCTCCCAGGGACAGGAGAGGGCCCAAGAGACCCAGCTCTGGCAAAGGGTGAGGAAGGGCTGCACTACACCATGTCCTCTGGCAGGACAGTAAAGAAGCTGGGGGGAGTCTTGTGGCTGGGACCTGTGGGGAGGGGAGTGGTGGTGTCTGGGCCAGGGGGTGCCCTGTGGCTGTGCTCTGGGGGCCCCCACACAGCCGCCTCCAACATCCCCCAACTGGAACTGGGTTGTCATAGAGGTTTCTTTAGCTCTGTACTCCTGGAGGATATTTTTTGCTCTTGTCTGTATTGTTGTTGAAGAAAATACTTGTTGAAATGTATTTTGAAATAAATGACCCAAATAATTGAAACTGGAGTGATTATATTGTGTTACTTTGACCAATAAAATATGCAGAATTTTTTAAAAATTATGCACAGAATTTTTAATTTTTTGGCTCAGAATCCCCCCAGGAGTACCATATTAGGGCTTGTTTCTTCTCTGATTACTTATCAGGTACCTGGAGGCTTTGTATAGATTGAACAGAATTATGGTAAATGTGCAGGATATTCAAAAGAACCGAAGTACTATCAGTGCTGGCACAAGTGGCTTAGAAGTGGAAACCTGAAAATTACACAATTGATTTCTGATGACAAAGAATATGTCTTACAGCAGATTTAATAGCACTCCACTATATACTGTGTGTAAAAACTGTTTTTACTGGAGCTGACTGAATAATGGGGGGGGGGGGAAATCTCTAATATATTCATAATTCACTGCTATTCATGCGATCTTCTGTTAATTATGTCTGAATATTGAAATGATTTCTTAGTATCCATGAAAATGTTCAGGGGTCCTGGAAGTTTCACTACTTTCTACAGTTTTCATCATTCGTCGTTCAGATCTGAAATTTTAACATTTTGTTACGCAATCAGGGATCATAATCAATATTTTGTGACCAATCACATGCCAAAAATAATTAATTGTAAATACTTTGAAGTGAACAATTCTTGACCAACAACTAGCGTGAACTGTTCCCTGAATTACTGCAAATGCTGTTTATATTTTCATCACTGGGACTGGTTTATATACAATGTAAAACCTTTAAAAAAGGTAACATGGTTGAGTATTTTGTGAATGGCATTTTTTAGCATTTCCATTCTATTATTTTTCCAGAATAAGTCATTAAAGTGGGGAAAATATTTTATCCAATTATTAATTAAACTATTGCAGTTTTTTTCTTTGCTTTCTTCCCATTTTGAGAGTTATCAAGATACCTGTAAACAGAAGAACTTTCTACTTAAGTTTTTCTGAAATGAATTTAAAGCTTATGCAAATGTGCCAATATGACATTTGAGCTCCAGAAGTTCACTGCTTACACACACAGCAGGCATAATACGGGTACTCAAACTCTCCTGCTCCGCCTCGCCCAATGTGCCTAAGCTATGATCTAGAGAAGCCATCTTAAATGGGGGTTAGAGGTTATGTCTGTTTCCGTTCAATCTTTGATCTCTCTAATGAAACAACTAATAAGGAGATTAATTGTGGTGGTGCTTTTGTGGGGGGAGGGTTTTTTGAGCCCATTCTATCTACTTGAATTCTCCATGAACAGAACTGGCGTGATAGTTTGGATATGGTTTGTTAAAGTAGGTCTGAGCATCACTAGAGGAATCTGGCAACACACATGAAAAAGAAGCAAGCTTCTCTATTTTGACCATCAGCACAGATGGGGAATGGTGTACTCACAAAACTGTGACACTTTCATATCTTGGTATAACATATTGTAGAAGATCCCTCTGCAGCTGTCATTGAAAATTGTTTTTAGATTTAATCTTTGGGTTATTTCCTAGATTTTTTTTGTTTATTCAGCTAATAGTTTGTTCATTGTGCTCTGGTTTCAGTGCTGCATGTTTTTGTTTTAGTATTTAATTAATCAAGTAACATCAGCAGGCCAATTCATCATAACACAGCATCTGTTTTACAATGAAAAAACTCTGATTTTTACTTTAAAACCTTCCTGTCAGTAGTCATTCATTACTTGTGCTTTGTACTGTTTTAAAACACAACACTGACAAAAAAAACCCCTAAAGATAGAAATTATTCCCTCCCCACCGTCTAGCATCTTTTATCTGAACGTAGCAGTGTTTTACAACTGTAACAGTGTTTTTTTTGTAACAGTGTTTTACAAAAAGTTAAGCCATTGTTGTTGTAATTTAGGTAAATATTGTATTAATTTTACTGATGAATAAACTGACGCAAAAAGGTATTAGGTGACTTGAGCAAAATCACACAGTAAGATCAGCTGTGAAACTGGGAATAGGACAGCTGGATTCCTGGTTCACAATCCTCAGCTATAAGGATATGCTATCACCACCTTAATGCAATAGATGCACCAAATTAGTGTAAAATCAAATAGCAGAGAGTTGGGCAGTTGACTGAAGCCTGACATCAATCGGGTTGGTTTTCCCCAAGATTTCAAACAAGCTTTAGCCATATAGCTTTCATTAGCATCAATGGGAATCGTTATTACTCCTGGGGGAACTCTGCACCAAAAAATTTAAAATTCTGCGCACAGTATTTTCAAATGCTGCAAAATTCTGCATATTTTCTGTCAAAATAACACAATACAATCACACCAGCTTCAATTATTTTGGTAATTTATTTAAAAATACCTGTCAGCAAGTATGTCTGTAATAATACAGACAAAAATAGATTCAGAAAATGAATTTTGACAAATAGATTCCTTACTAAGCATATTAATACAGAACTCTGAGTAATAATTCATTTAAACTACAATACAGAACCATAATATTATGATATTATAATAAACTACAATACAGAACCAATCCTGCACCCCACAGAAGCAGTGCAAAGGCTGGGGGAGATTCAGGGGTAATGGAGGAGCTGAGGGAGAGGGAAATAATTACTGGGAAGGATCCTGGGTGTGAACTTGGAGTGTTGTTGGGTATGGGTGGAAAAAATATGGAACAGAGTTTTTTGGGGGGTAGGAAGGGACTGTTAGGGAGCTTCCCCCATGCAGACCCTGGCTGACCCTTGGCCTCTCCCATTCAGTCTGGTACATGTGTTCCTCCACCCCCACTCAGATACCCACTCCCCCCATCTCCATGTGTCTCTGTGCCCCCACTCAAACGCCTCTGTCCCTGTGTAGCTCTGCACTCCCCCCGCCACCATCGCCAGGTGGTCCTGCACCTCCTTCCCCCCGTCGACCTGTGCCTCCACTCCCATTCAGATCCTGCCCCAGTCTGTCCTCCCCCACTAGCCCTTAAGAGCCCCTGTGTGACAGTCCCCAACCCAGCAGCCCATGCTGTCTGTCTCTTCACAGCCTCTGTCTCCTGACCTGGCCTGCTCCAAAGAAGATTCTGCAGACTCTTCCTCTTCCCTAGGTGGCTGGGAGCTGCTGCAGTGTTCTATCTCCACAGCACCCGCTGGTGGGTAAAAGGCAGAACTGCAGCAACTTTTCAGCAGAAGCTATTTCTGTGCAAAAAAATTAAAACTATACACTGCTCATTAATTATTCATGCATGTAGTGGCACAGAATTCCCTTAGGAGTATGTCATTTAGACTCCCCAGTTTCTCTATGAAACACAAGCAGGAGGGGAATGTTTTGCAGTAAATAGGGAATTAAAACTCAAAACGGGAAATACATAGATATTACTTTGAAAACGTACTTGTCCATTTTTCTGGCTTTTTAAACAAAGGGAGTTTGAGTAAAACAAAGTTTGGGTGTTACTAAATTAGGGGTGGGTGATACTATACTATAGCCTATATACACTAAATGTGAATGCATTTAGTGTATATATAAAAGGAAGTCGTAAGGTCCGCTAAAAATGTTGCTGATAGATCAAGTTCCTTGTGTGGTATTTTGGGATGGGAATGAATAGGTGGAAGAGGTTTGTAAATAGCATAACTTTTGGTATTTATAAGCCAGTTAACCACAGATTGGTGGCATTATGAGTAATTTTGGATAGTACTGTCACAGTTTCAGGGTTAACTGCACCTTTGACCCCACCCCCAACACCACCCAGCTCTTTAGGCACCCACTTAAAGTTTCAGGCTTCATAGCCATCACCTCTCTCAGGTGGAGACCTGTGTCTCCATCCCTCCAGACCAGGAGTTTACGCTTTCAGTCATTCTGCTCCTCAGTCTGATTTTTCTAGTAGGTCTGACCAAGGTCCAGCACCTGTGGTTAACCTTCTGCCAGGAGCTGCAATAGTGTATACCAGTTTCCAACCAGCCTTCATAAAGCCAAATCTATTTATTCTTAGGGCAAAATCATCAGAGAGAAAACATATATTTAATAAAGTTCCGACATATTTACTAAATAGCTTACCAGGGATCACTGCCACCTGCAGCATAGGAGGTAGATGTCAATCTTTCAAACCTCTCAACTGGGTTTAATCTCCTGGTTACCAGTTCATATTGGGTTTCAGATCAAGAATCAGAGCCACCTTGGGACAGTTCAGCCATTTTCTTTACACGGGTTGGGGCCTTTGACCTCTGCCTTCCTGTAACAGATCGATGGCTGTCATAAATATAAAGGGAAAGGTAAACACCTTTAAATCTCTCCTGGCCAAAGGAAAAACCCTTTCACCTGTAAAGGGTTAAGAAGCTAAGACAACCTTGCTGGCACCTGACCAAAATGACCAATGAGGAGACAAGATACTTTCAAAGCTGGAGTGGGGGGAACAAAGGGTTCTCTCTGTCTGTGTGTTGCTTTTGCCGGGACCAGAGCAGGAATGCAGGTCAGAACTCCTGTAAAAAGTCAGTAAGCAATCTAGTTAGATATGCGTTAGATTCTGTTTTGTTTAAATGGCTGATAAAATAAGTTGTGCTGAATGGAATGTATATTCCTGTTTTTGTATCTTTTTGTAACTTAAGGTTTGGCCTAGAGGGATTCTCTGTGTTTTGAATCTGATTACCCTATAAGGTATTTACCATCCTGATTTTACAGAGGTGATTCTTTCACTTTTTCTTTAATTAAAATTCTTCTTTTAAGAACCTGATTGCTTTTTCATTGTCCTTAAGATCCAAGGGTTTGCATCTGTGTTCACCTATGCAAATTGGTGAGGATTTTTATCAAGCATTCCCCAGGAAAGGGGGTGTAGGGCTTGGGAGAATTTTGCGGGGGAAAGACGTCTCCAAGTGGACTCTTTCCCTGTTATATTTGTTAGATGCTTGGTGGTGGCAGCAAAAAAGTCCAGGGACAAAAGATAAAATAGTTTGTACCTTAGGGAAGTTTTAACCTAAGCTGGTAAAAATAAGCTTAGGGGGGTTTTCATGCAGGTCCCCACATCTGTACCTTGAAGTTCAGAGTGGGGAAGGAACCTTGACAATGGCCCTCTCAGAAAGGCGTGTGAGTGTATAACCAGTGTTATGGGATTTGCATTAATTACACAGGAAACCCATCCCTAGTGAGCCAGGAACACACAAATACACATCACCTGTATTGATACAAAAGGCCATTCTATAACTCATACTGTCTGGCCCATCTCAACATAATGTCTTTCAGAGGTTTTCATGCTTTGAGCATAATATAGAATATGGTCCCGAAAGATGCTGCATGTGATTGCAATATGTCACAAGTACATTTTAGTTAGCAGTTCAAATTATGGCATGATCTTCAGAGATACAGAAAATATTCTGATCTTTAAACTCTGTTGTTGACATAACATGTTTGATACAATTTTTTTAGCGAGTTGTATTGTGGTGTATTTTATAAATGAAGCCCAGCTGTTGCAATGAGTTATGAATCAGTAATAGGATTTGTGCTTCAAGCTCTGTCTAAGCGACTCCCTTTGAGAGTTTCAGAGTTGAGTTTAGTTACACAATGGAAAATAAAAGTTAAACTTTTGTGTTTTTGAGAAACAAAATGTATTCCTATTCTGAAAAAAAAGCTATCCCTGTTTGTTCAAGGGTCAGAGATTTAGTACTCGGTAGCTCCCCTGCAAAGCAGTCTCTTGTATCAGATGTGTGTGTTTTGGCAATTTCTGGTTTCAAAGAGAAAGGGATGAATGAAGTTCCAATTGAAGTATGCAGGATTGAAC
Source organism: Lepidochelys kempii (assembly GCF_965140285.1). Classification (NCBI taxonomy): domain Eukaryota; kingdom Metazoa; phylum Chordata; order Testudines; family Cheloniidae; genus Lepidochelys; species Lepidochelys kempii. Next base: position 31,239,758 of record NC_136387.1, read on the forward strand.
ATGTGCAGTGTGAACAATCTCCAAATTAGATTCAGGAATACTGGGAGCCAGTGTAACAGCAGCTAATGTAATATCCTTAACAGAGCATTATTAAAATTACCCAGATGGAATAAGTTCAGTAGAGAAACTAGAAGATTGCATGTGTGTGTGTGTGAAGACAAAAATATGGTACTCTATTATTTATAGATGCATCTACAAGCTATTTGCAAATAACATAAGGAGTATCTTACTAAATGCAGTGGCCTGTTCAGAAGGCAGTGAAGGAGGAAGATATCTCTGTATGGAGAAAATAGGATTTGTTAGTCCTTCTAAAAAAAGAAGAAAATTGGGAGAAAGTCCTTGTCGTTTAAAAGCACTGTGCAGTTGAGAATTTTTCATAGACATGACTGTGGTAGACCATCTAACCAAACAGAACAACTGGACTGTGAAATGACTGAGAAAACAAAAAAAGGCTATTAAATCAAGAGTAAAAGCATCGGGGAGAATTCCACTACTGAGATATAGTCCATTAAATGGAGGAAATAAGGTTGCTGGTCTTTTTGTGAGATTCAAAGACAGGATTGCATTTTAACTGAAAGTATGCATCCACCTGCAAGACAGGAAATGATACCAAAATTGATAACAATGTATATAATGAAAGATACAAAGGGAGTGATGTATCTAGGGAACAATGAATAGACTTTTTAAAGTTTAAGATTAAAATGAAAAGCCATGCAGTCAAAACCAAAAATATTACAGTCTGCAAAGATAAACTACAATAGGATGCACAATACAGCAGTGATGTGCTGCTTTATATTCTATCAAGGGGTTCCCAATTAAATTTCGTTCCTTGGGCTGTAATAAGCTCAGTGCCACGGGTACATATTCTTACAGAGTAGAAGGATGAGGGATTATGAATCAATTGTTTTTCCATTTAAATAAACACTCATTTGTAACCAAGGAGGGAGGCAGCACCACCTCACAAACTTATAACATGTAGTACTTTTCTGGATATATTATCCTTGTGATCTTTAAACAACAACAACGTTGGAACACAATCAGCATTGAGTGTAAGAATGGGCAACCCTACTGAGTTTTAGGAACTTTGGCCTCTAATTTCAAAGCTGTTGCAATCACATCATGCCTGAATTTTGTCCACTGAGTATATTTATGATAGGCCATATCAATGAAATCTTGTGAATTGAAAGGGATTGGTAGAGATTGAGGGCCCCTTCTCTGCAACTTCTATGCAACTACCTTCAACTTAATACCATTTTTCTATTCCAGACAGAAAAATAAATTAATACAAATAAATAAATGTTCTGAAGACGCATTTATGTTTGAGTCCTAGGGATAAATCATCTGTTACATCAGAGGATCTGTTTAGATTGTCTGCCCTTAAAGGCTTTTAAAACTTGTTGAGTTACAGATGGTTTGGAGGAATAAGATATTGTGGACAGACCACTTTATCACTTGTCTATTGGATCTTTACAATCTATTGTCCTCGACTCTGAATACAGTGGCCCCTAAACAGTCAGATGACCTGAAATTGATGAACAGGAGTGAACCTGACCAGATCCCTGTTCTGAATGTAACCAGTTATGACTGAGGTTTTGAAATCTTACACCATAGCTGTGCAGGAGGCACCTATCTTGTTGGTTGATCCATATGATGTGTTAAAAAGGAATCCTGCCTTGGAACTGCACAATTCTGTGTGTGTGATGAGCTATCTTCTTGCTTATCACAGGTTGTTTATGTTTGGTATTTTCCAATTATTTTGTGAATAAGGTAAGCAAGAATTAGATAATTGTCGGTATAGAAGAGATCAATAGACACCTCTGCTTTAGGTTCTAGCATTGTTGGGGAATGGTGTAGTCCATGGCTTATAAGTTATATTCAAGAGTATCTTGTCTGGTGAAAGTCAGTGAGAAGGTGTTGGCTCCATTATTTGAGTTGAGGGGCAAGATGACAGCATTTTGGAAAGACACAAATATTGAGCCCTGGTCCTTCATATAACACCAATCAAAGTTCTTGGAGTTTTGCATGAACAAGCACTGCAGAATTGAGCCTGGAACCAAATTTGATTTACACGCTATGTATTTGGGATCACTCAGTTGCCATGGAAATATAGGACAGATTTCAATGGAGAGGCATGCAATGTGCATTCCGCAAGAGAAGTAACAACACAACAGAGTTAGAAGAGGAGGGAAAGAATAATTGCAAATGGAAAGATGGAGTATATATCTTTATAGTGGCCAAGTTTGCTGATAACACAACATTGTCAGCCCCACAGCAAGCACACTATAGAGAAAACAAATTCAGTGTGGTTAGGATTGATTAGGTATATGAGAGGATCACAAAGTGCAGAGTGGGAGAGAGTGGGTACCAAAAATATTCATCAGACCTTAAGTCTAGAAACCAAACCTAGACAACATGACAAAGATTGTGAATATACATCAATTCTCTTTGTTCAGTATTGCAGTTAAAACTGGAAAGCAATGTCTTTATGCACAGAAATATGAGTTTCTGATAGAAGTCGTGGCATTATATAAATCACTACCCCTCTGAGTTTAGGAAAATGTATTCATTTTTGGCCTGTGTATTATTTGAGGTACACTAATGAGATGGGGGGGGGAGAATCAACAAAGAACAAATCAAATGATTTGTTTTGAACATGGGGGAGGTATAACAGTTGAGGAAAGGTTACGTGGAATTGGCACTTACAAAGGGAGGCTAAAAGCAGAATCTTAGAGAATGGTATGGTATGACATGAAAGTAACTTGTCGGTTAGATGCAGAGATTGATAAATATATGACAATATATTTCATAACAGTGTTTTAATATTTTAACTTCTTGCTTGACTCTCCTGCATTTTGAATGTATGCATGAAATTCCGAGTAGAGCAGCTGTAAGCTGCACTGTACTCAGTGTCTATAATTTCTTCTTTTACATTGTTTTTTTTGGCCTTGGCATTCAGTTCTCCTTTTCTGTGATATGTAACTCCTGTGAATGAACTATTAAATCATTTTAAATGCCTGAAAAGGTACTTTAGTATCTTAAAAGAAAAGATGGATTTCATCTAACCAGTCTGAAAACAAAGTCATGGGCCGGATGGATATTAAAGAAACACATTTCAGGAAGAAATACATATCATCAAAGAAATTAGAGCTGGAAAACAGCCATTAGCTCAACCAGCTTGTTCTCATTTTCTTCACAAACAGTTGTTGAAATATAGAAATAAACTGGGTCTTGGGAGATGTGAATTCAATTCAGAGCTCTGCCACAGACTTTCCTTGTGACCTTGGGCAGATCATTTTGATTCTTCCATTCATCCAGTTCACGAGTGTTTGTTTTTATAGTGGGCGGATACAATCCACCTTTTCTTAAGATCTTAAATGCTATGTGGTCCACACTGTATGTTTGTTTGAACATGTCGTGTCCACAAAAAAGCGACAGCGTTACTTTCTTCAGGGTGACTTGCAGTTTAGCCTGAACCAGTTTAGTGCCAATGTATATGGCACTAACAGATCAGGGGTTAATATCTTTTTCCTCAGCTCCATTTGTTCCATTTCCTCAGTTCCAAATTTGGATAGCAGTATTTCCCTACCATTGATGGCTTGGTCTAGACAGGACATCTTTCAGGATCAGAATGAAAACCCAGTGGTGGTACGGTAGATCCTGAGATCCCAGGAGATAGTTGGGGTGGCAGCCACCATGGTAAAGCTTGCTGCAGCAGTGGTTGACAGACAACACCTTTGTCTCTTTGATTCCCCCCCCCAAAGTCTTTTTAAGGACCCCAAAAGGTAGTGATGGATAGATTAGTGTATCCCTCATTATTTTTTTCACCAGTTAGATCTAATTTCTGGCACACCAATTTTGATTTCCATTTTCACATGTCTCCTGTTTACCAGGCATGATCTTAACACAGCCCTTGAGTTATACCAGGGGGCCTTTTTGTTTGGACTAATTCCGTTTTTCTTTCTCCCTTTTGCACCTTTTCTCATCAACATTTATTGTTATAGATTATTGTGACATTTTATAAACTGTCACTCGCTTCTCACAGTCGAGCTCACAATTAGGGTAAATACGTAGACCCAATTAATACAACTGTCCCCAAATTCAAGAGGCAGCTGCTCAGGTCTAAGAATGTAATGGGTTTGCTGCCTGGGTTCAGAGAGATCATTATAAACTTCCTGCTTCTGGTGTTTGGGTATGATGTAATGTGCTAATGTCATTCCCAGAGCAACACCATTAACTGTGGAGTTCTTTGGACATAGTTGGGAAAAATACAAGGAGGTATCTGACTCCATATACAAAACTAGTAACAGAAGAGTCCAAAACTGGATTGGAGATTAAATAATGTCTTGCAGAGCACAGTATTTGCTGTTCATTTTCTTGATACACACAGCCTACAATACTCTGTGCACTGCTTCCCTTTTAAAGCCTGAATTTCGCATCATATTTTGGTTGGAAGAGACAGAGGCTATGCACATCTTAGAAACTTCAGTAAAGACAAATGACTGACAGGCAGGACTGAGTGGAAGCTGAAATATATAAAGCCTTGTGTTTCCATTTCCCAACTGATTCCACAGATAGATCTTCCAGTATTTTCAGAGGTTGCAGGTCTAGCTCTTCTCGCAGTGTAATTCTCAAATATTTTCTTTGAATCTTCCCTATTGTCTCTTTCAAATACATGTTATAACTCTTTTATCATATCCCTTCATCTTCAAACTGAATATCAGCTAAACAAATAAATATAATGCAAAGTTATGTTTGCAAATGTATTCCCTCTCTAGATATGTCACTACTACAAAGTTTAACTGCCTCCATCCCCTTTTATCCTTTCACTGGCTTCCTCTTGCCTTCCACATCAGAATTAAGCTCCTTGTCTTCAAGGTCCATTGTAGCTGCTCATTCCTCTACTCTCATCTTTTCACTTACCCATTGACCCACTCCAGCCACATGATCTTAACTTTTCTCTGGCTTTCATGCCTTTCCCCTTATTCCTCTTTTTACATGCAACCTCCTTTTTTTGGCTGGTTTGCAATGGCCCAACTTTCTCTTTCAAATTCATCCTTACTAAACTTCCACAAGGCCTATTAAACCTTGCCTTTCCCACCTCCCATTGAAGACTTTTTTTCAAACAGCCTCTGAAATATAATTCATAAAACATTAAAGCAAAGCATCAAGGTTGCACAGTTAGTCAAAGTCAAGGGATATAAATATAAGGTCCAGCATTAATAATCATGCATCCATGTTGCATAGACTGATTTGTATTCCTGCTTTTGTGGTTAAATGTGAAGCTTACTGTATTGCCCTCTATGTTGTAAAATGTTAACCCTGAAATACACAAAGTAGCTGAGTTGATGCTTGTATATGAAGGTTAACTGTTGTTTTACCTGAGCTGGTGAATGTGCAATTGTAATACTTCAGCTACACTGTTCTCCAAAAACGATTGGAGAAGAACCCCTGTGGTGGGGTAGCGGGTTGAGAGTGAGGTAGAACTGACCCTCCACGTGCAGAAGTTTTGTATTTTTAAAAATATTTATTATAAGAAACCTCCTGGCAGAGGCAATAGAAATAAAGGATGAAGCTACACATACAGAACCATCACAGGCACTTACAGGCCAGCTGTGACTGTTAATGAAATGTCTAATCTGGGCTAATTTTCAGATTTGAAATCCCCTTAGCCTTTTACCTCTCGGTCTAGATTGCATAGCCAGGACAGGTTTACTGCATCTGGATCTTTTGCTTTTCAGTTTAATCTTTTCTTGCCACAGTGGCCCACTAGCAGCATTAGTTCTAGCTGAGGAGGGTAGAGTTTAGAACCCCCTGCCTTTCTTCACATTTCCAAGTTTATTTTTAAAATTCACATTTGTGTCATACCTTGGTACTATATGGTAATGAGAGGACTTTTGTCATTTAATGTACACATTACCACAATGCACTAAACTCTTTCTACATATGATAACCCCGACAATATTTTCTTTTTCTGATCTTCAATTGTTAAGCATGGGATGAGAAGCCATTTATTAACCTGTGGAATCCACCTAACTTGGCAATAACTGCAAACTGTCTTCGAAACGTAAACTTGTAGGTATGTTCTTGTTCTGTTTCTCCTGACAAAGAGTTTCCTAAAGTTGTAGCTCAGATGAGATTGTTATTTACTAGGTTTACACCAAACATAAAACCCTTGGCCAAATATGGTACATGTGGTAGCCTTTGCTCAGCAGTAATACAGAATAGCAGTTTAACTGCAAGTCAAGATGACAGTCTTATTGGCAGTTCTATGTAGGGGGATTCATACATTTGCCCTCATTTTGCTATAACCAATGCTGTCTTTCTTTCACTTCTTAAAGTAAATGGCAGTGAAACTTTATTTTGGTTTGCTATCCTGATATAGTTGTATTTAAAAATATTTTGATTATTCTAAAATCTTTTCCTCTTCCGAACTGGTAAAGGTAAAAATGGGTTGAATCAGTATCTTGGGTTTAAAATAGTGTCTTTCGTACTGGAGGATCTCAAAAGTGGTTCACAGCACCACAACAGCACAGTACCACTGACATGAGGACAGCTCTAGGAGGGGAGAGTGGCACACAGCTGGCACAACGGCACTGCACAACAGTGGAGGGGAGGAGAAATGACTAAAGACACCGGGACAAATTTGTACCCTTGAGATAAGTGCCATGGAAACTGTCATTTCCCTGCAGGTCTAAGAGGATACAGCTTAAGAACTCCTTCACGTTCATAAGGGTTTCATTAATAGAAAACAGCCTCAGAACTATCTCATCAACTAGGTATTTCTAATGTAGCCATCACTGTGATATATGAACACCAGCTGAGCTGCCAAACACCACTTTATTAAGGGAAGATTTTCCCTCTTTCTTGATGCTTTTAAAATGATCTCCCTTTCCTGAGGTAAAATTGTACAGTTTGTTTCAATAAGATACTTAAATCTCATTTTTAAAACAAATTCTTCTTCATTCTGACTATTAAGGCTTGAGGGTCCTGCAAACTCATTTATTTAATAAAGAATAATAATTTGCCATGGCAAGAGATCTCAGATGTGTTCAACACACCGTATTTTGCTGCTGGGTATCAAGAGTTAATTTTGTAAGATTTTGTCCATTTGAGATTTAGTGGATGGAAACTCATTGCTTAGTGTGTTCAGAAAGGGGCAAATCCCATCCATAGCAGCAGAGATTCCAAAATGCAGCAGAACCAATATGGTTCCTCTGCATGGTGGTAGAGGGATTTGGGAGTTAGGGCAGTTGCTGTTCACTCCAGCTCTGTAGAGGATCCTTGTGCATTTACATGCAACATGACTGTAGAAGAGGGGTAAGTAGTAAATGAGGTGAGCACTTGACAGTGTCTTGCGTTCCACCAGCCTTAAATCTGAAATAGCAACTTCAGAGCATATAATCTGCAGTTGCACACCCAACCTAGTGTTTTAGGTTCTCAACCTATTTACCATTGTGGGCTGCATATGCAGCTCTTTATGTATTATGTGGGCTGCATCCACACATTATATATACTACCTGTATGACCCTAAGAATGTCACATATGTGCTGCCAGGATTTGATACATTGTTCTGTATTTCTGCAATATAAGTATCTATGGATATCTGTAAAATATTTTGCTATATTTACAGTAAATCTGACAGTCCCAAACTGCCTAATTTTGGACAGTTCGGGGACCGTTTAGTATTTCAGGTTTAGCTTCCAAACAATTCCAAAGGCAGTTGTAAAGTTGTATCGTAACTGTACAATCTTCTTTGATCAAACTCAAAATTGATTGAATTTTCTCCAATGGAATGGTCACTTACGTTGCTGTATCCACCAACAGGCAGTCTAAATATATTTAGCACAGCAAATATTTGTGTGTTCAAAACTGCCTTTATTTTACTCTAAAGAATGTTACAGCTAATTTATAACTGCTCAGCTGTTAGTGCTCTGAGTGAAGATTTCTAAGACAAGCAAATGTTTGATGGTAATAGAATTTTAGGAATGAGAAACATACATGAAAAGATATGGTAAAATGTTTTTTGTAGAAAAGAAGCAGAAACATGTTAAATACATTTAAATGTAAATCACCATTTCAGTAATTCATGACAAAATATTTTTACAGGACTACACAGTTAACAAAATATGTCTTAATAATAATCCTCAGTTTTACTATCTCATCTTTCTATATGTCTCAAGATCTAGGAGAGAGAGTTATTTTATTTTATTTAGGACCTGCTTCTTTCAGTCTCAGAAGTCATTTACTTTTTTTCTTTCTTCGTTTTTTAGAAGAACACAGTGTTTGGTTTTCCAGCTAAGTATTAATATGAAGAGAAAAATGAATACAGGAGTTTTAACTTCTATCATCTTCCCTTTTATTTCTATTTATTTTTATGTATCCCCTGCTAATGCACTGTTACATTTTACTTTTATAAACAATGGGCATTTAGAAATTGACATTTGCTTTTTTCTCCTGCTAGTCACTTATGTCAGCAGTCAGACATTATCTTGGGATAGGAGCACTGTCTCTGTCTGGATTTGATGTCACTGTCAATGCATGGCTCCATCACCTCAAGGTCGGGAAGGAGCCCTGTTATACGTAGTCATTACTTCTATTCAGTGACTGAACACATCAACATTATAATGCAGTCAACTTCCACACCACCCCAATGCCACTTCATTTCTTGAAATGACTTTATATTTGCAGCATTCTTTCTGTGGCCTTTCTGACTGAGGGTGACAGCTTCTGACATTTTAGGGACAGGAGAGATGGTGCTAATAGAAACCGTTTTGTTGTGTTATTTGTAGTGAAATATAAAGAAAAGCATCACCTACAAAACTGTCATGCAGGGTTCATCCCTGTTGACTCCTGTTTTGCCACTTAACAGCCCTTCTTATAGGACTTTGGGAAGGAAGTGACATGTATACTATTAGTAATTCTGTGCTCACTAGCTATAACCCTACTACAAGATTTTGTTAGAAAATATGCACCCAACCCCCGCCCCTTAATGCCAGAATAGGTTCTCACTTCAAGGGAGATAAATACTGCATGTTTTTATATCTTTCTCTCATTTACTATTCACAGGTTTCAGAGTAGCAGCCGTGTTAGTCTGTATTCGCAAAAAGAAAAGGAGTACTTGTGGCACCTTAGAGACTAACCAATTTATTTGAGCATAAGCTTTCGTGAGCTACAGCTCACTTCATCGGATGCATTCAGTGGCTTAGTTATTAATTCTTGGAAGCTGAGTATTACTAACTCTTGGAACTAACTCGCTGAACCTCATGTTTTAGCATCAGCATAGCACAATGGCACAGCTTAAGATAAATGTCTATCTTAAAGATTCTGCTAAAATAACCCTCAACATATTATAGATATACTTAGTAACCAGGGTGTTTATGTACTGTAGTGAGTCTCTCTAACTGCAGGTGGTATGCTGTTGTTATCATTTAGTAGTATTTGTATTTCTGTAGGATCTGGTCATAGACCAGGATCGCTGCATTGCCAGTCCTCCTTTGTGAGTCTTCTGTGGCCAGAGTGGAAGGAAGTAGTCTCAGTTTGTTGTTCTACATTACTCTGGAACTCACATGTCCCTTATCATTCCTAAGGCCTTTGTCACATATGGATGGACATATATTTGTGTACCACTTTCACCTCATGTGGAAAAGTCTTATAAAGCTATATATGTAGGACACCAATGGCATTATATAGAAATGTAATAAAGTTCTAAGAAATTGCAATACCCTTTTAAAGGAAAGAATATTGCGTAACTTTTATTTAATTATATTGCACATCTACAACTATTAAAACTTTGGGATGGTTAAAAAAATCTATAGAAACAGTATTATATTATGATTTTTCATGAGGGAATCATAACATTACCAGTCCTGTGCTTGCTGCTTCTTATGTGCCCTTCAGCCTGCTGTTGTAGTATTTTTGCACTTGCATTGCAATTTTGCAAATTGTGTTGATGTTAATGGCATCATTAGACATGAAGCAGACAGCAATGCAAAGGACTGGAAGAGGTCTACTTCATTGAATCTTTGAAGGCTTAAAAATTAACCAAACTGTTGTTGACCTACAATATGTGCTATGCTTCTTTAATAACCTTCTGTTTTCATTAACCATGAAACATTTCGGCTTAAGTACTATCTGCACAGATTCAGAAAAGCAAAGAAAATAACTTGGTCGAAATCCTGCAAGGTTTTGCTAATTGTTTCCTTTGAAAAGATGCTGAGTTCTGTCTACTATCAGTGACTTCAGTGAAACTTGGAAGTACTCAACAAGTCATAGGATTGAGCCCCAAAAGATTAACTTCTAACCTCTAGACTTTCTGAATGAGTTATGACTGGAAGGCAAAGTGAGTTTCTTTATCTCTGCCTATTTAAACTTTGCTTAACTAATAACAGAAGGCATATTATTTATAAAGCTAGAATTTCTATTACATGAAATGAAGTACTCAGGGTCGTATGATAAAATGCTGACTGGATGCATGTTATAACCAAAATGAATCAGGATGGCTAATTAGGTGTATATGTATGCATGTCCTACGGCTGATTTGTATTGCAATTTGGTTACCCTTCCGCACTATCTATCCCCTTTCTAGCCAGACTCTGGTGTCTTAGCCCATGTATGCATAATCAACAATTTAAGAATGCAGAGAATATTGTCATCATTAAAACTCCTCCTATATGTTTTTGCTGTTCTAGGACAGGTAATAACGTTTGTGTAATGTAGGTTGGTGACATTACTTTAGAGATTATAAAAATCTGCTCAAAGATATCATAAAAATATTTTGAGACGCAACTGAAACTACATCTTTACAAGCCAACATTAATTACATTGTTAGCTTGTTTGCGAACAGATATTACTGTTTATAATATTGTACACAATGACTTTATCAACAATATTACCATATTTTAAATATATTATGGCCATCAAATATTGTTTGTATTAATTCATTGCTGTGGCTCAGGTATTAACTTGAAATGAATGTCATGGAGTTTTACACAGTCTAATTTAATGGAATTAAATGAATTATATCCATATCTTTTGTCAAGCAAGGCATAGAGGATAACCAGTGAATGGCAATGATATTGGCCTGTGGATATAAACAAAGTATCAAGATTCATTGTTTACATGATTGATGATGGCCTTATGTGAACTACTTACATAAAAGAAAAGGAGTACTTGTGACACTTTAGAGACTAACAAATCTATTTGAGCATAAGCTTTTGTGAGCTACAGCTTATGCTCAAATAAATTTGTTAGTCTCTAAGGTGCCACAGGTACTCCTTTTCTTTTTGCGAATACAGACAAACACGGCTGCTACTCTGATACTTACATAAAGTAGGTAGGGCATTTGTATGACTTACGCAGTCAGTAGAGACATCAAAACAAAACCAACATGACTTTCCCCCGTCCGTAGCTTTGGCAGGGGCACCAAGGATGAAAACCCACTCAGGTATCACAAGAGAAATGAGTCTCTAGATAGTATTTTAAGAAATTAAATTAATCAAGACAAACAGATGTAGGTTATTTTTATGAGGTACTAAGTACAATATTCAATTTAATGATATTTATACAGTCACTTTGTAAGTGACAAATCTGTGAGGATTGGCAATGGAGCATAATCTTTCACTTCATGTTATGGCCTATCTGTTCCATGAAATATTTAAGCTAGCATGAGCTCAAGAATGGCATTCCTGGCAGAGTGGAGGGGCAGCCAAGTAATGTAATAGGAGACAAGTGGATAAACCGAGAGAACAGAACTGTGAAGGGCCTGGAAGAAGAGGACAACAATCTTGAATGTGATATGGTAGAAAGCAGGAGCCAGTGGAGGAATTCAAAAATGGAGGAGGATACCAGGCTGGAAAGATTACTTTAGCATCTGCTGTTGAATGGATGTAGGGGGTGCTGTGTATGTCAAGGACATTGGAGAGGAGGAAGTTGCAGTATTGAGGATGGCAGGTGGTAAGAGCTCAACAACAACAAAAGCTGTGTGAATAATAACAAAAGGTTTGATTTTGAACATGTTCTAGAGGAAGAAGAATTTGGATACTGGCTGAATGGGTGAGGCAAAGGAGAGGAAGGGGTCAAACATGAAGCTCAGATGTTGTGCCTGCATGAAGAAATGGATGGTAGTGGTGTCAACAGTGTCCAGGATAGGAGAGGGGGATGTCTGAGAGGACATCGAAGGTGTTCATTTTTGGCATTGCTCCATTTAAATTGAAGATGAGACTTTATGGATGAGGATTCAGAGATTGAGCTGAGACACGACAAGTGTGGAAATAACTATTTGTGACTCATTGGCATAAAGATGGTAGCAGCATCCTAGTGAGCAGATGAAGTAATAGTGCCTATTGCAGCTAACTCGGTTTGGTCTCTTTCCCAGCAGACAAGTGTGCTTATCACCAAATCACCACTCTACTTGGCCCAAACAAGCAGCTGTAGTTTAGAGAACTTGATGTGAAACCAAAAATAAAAATACCTGGGTTCTCTTTCCAAGGCAACTCTTACCATTTACCACCTGTGAGACCCTGAGCAAGTCATGAGCTCAATTACCTCATGTTCAAAAATAAATAAATAAATAAAGGTTATCATGTTTACTAGCCTTTTGTAACACACTTTGGGATGTCTGGGTGAAAAACAGCTGCTTTAAGTGCACAGAGGTTGAAAGTCTCAGGGGAGAGACTAAGGATTGAACGTTCCAAAGAGTCAGGCCCCCTAAGTCAGCAAGGCAAGGCAGCAAGTGGGAAGCTATTGCTGCTACTGTCCATCCTCTACCTGTTCAGTGAAAGTATAGTGGACGTGAGTTTCAAGAGTGCAACCTGGAACTTCTTATGAGCACTGTGTTCACACACAATTAATTAAAGCTTTCTGCAATTTGTACTTTCCTGCTTTTCAGTTCAAAATCAGAAATCCCATTAGATCATTTTGTCCCTTTTACTTGTCACTTCTAACCTGTTGCATTGTCTGTAGGTTTGAACTTTTCGCTCATATTTATTAAGCCCCATTTCTATGCTTATACCTCTGTTAGCCACTTGTATTTTTCTAGTGCAACATGTACAAGAGGTGGTGAAAAATGTAAATTATTTCTGTGAACATTGATTCAACTCTTTACATTAAGTTATTGGGGCCCTGTTTTTGCACTCCTTTTGCATTTGGTTTCTATCAGGAGTCTGACGATTGGCATATTCTTTGTATGAATATTTGTCCCAGTAATCTCCAAGTTAGAGGTTCAGTCTTTGCATAAACTGAATTTTAAATCTGCTCTCACTGACATTTACAACGAAAGTTCTTGCATGCTCATCCAATCAGAAAATGGAAATACTATATAATATATCTGACCAAAAACAGCTAAGCAATGCTGCTTGAACATCAATATTTGTGATAAATCCATAGAGTAAAAAAAATTGAAAAAATATTTTAAAAAAAATCCTGGCATTCACAATATTGCTTATGGCTAAAATCAAAGAATAAAATATTAATTGTAAATTATTCAGCTGTAACGGGTAAAAAGACAAATATATGTGAACATGGACAAAATTATTAGGAGCTAAAAATATATTGTGAATTAAACCAAAACCACTCCCTAAAATCGATCATAATCATAGAATGATTATTTAATGTGATCCTTTTCAGTTTTCTGTGACATCTAGACCTCTTTTGTTGTTATGGCTCATGATTACATGAAACATTTTATTTAAAAGATATGGCCCATTTCTCTACAAAATGTGTTCAAGAGCCCAATACACATTTGAAATTTGTTACATATTGATTCAGGTGCCACTGTCCTCTGCTCAATCCATAATGCACGAAGGAGCAAAGACAACTAAAAATGTCCATGTGAAATGGTGTAGTAGATTGAACACCTATAATTATTTCTGTTCTAAACTTTGATGTTCAGAGTTAATGTTTATTTTTGACTACATTAGTCAGAAACTTGGTAATCAAGTTTTCAATCCAAATGCTATTTTTCATGCAGAAAAAAAGCTAACCAGACTCTTTTCTATCCAATTTAAAATATGCTGGACATCTGCCATCATATTTAACCTTTCTTTCACTTATAAGTGAAAATCATAAATCAGTCAACATAAATCAATTTGCCATTCCCAATGTAATGTCAAAAAGAATCGGACTATTGGTCAGTGAGTCTAAGCAAGTAATTATGTAGCTACAAGGGAAAATGTGTGAACAGTGCAGGTAGGCATTAGAGAATGTGTGAGGCATTCATCAGTTTCAAAAGTTTGCGGGAAAAAGAGGAGCACCATAACACCTTGCTGCTGTGTTTTCTCTTGCTGGCTAGCCTGATAGAATCAGAGAAGTCAAAACCAGCCAGATTTTCTACTCCTCATGAGATTGTTGGAAGCCTGTTGTGGTACCCTCCAGTTTCCAACTTGGCAATTGATGTGTATATATATATATATTCATTCAAGTGTGGGTATAAATTCTGTGAATGCCTCTGTGTTCTACATAAATATGCTATGTGAACTTGCTCTCCAGTAAGTCCATTTAGTTTTTTTACCCATGCAGTTGTACTTCTAGGTTAGAGAAGTTCTGAGGAAGCATGGAACACTGCACTGGAAGTCATGCAGTGTGGGTTCTCTTCTTACCAGTGGGGTGTTTGACTTTTCTTTGCCTGCATTTCCCCATCTATAATATGGGGCCAATGCTATACCTTGCACAGTGTTGTGGGGCTTAATTCAGTGATTAAGAGCTTAAAGGTTCTTGACTAGCATATACTTTAGAAATGCAAAATACTGTGTTTCCTACACAGTGAATCACTTCAGGGGAGGATGGGATTGCATTTTACAAGTAGAGAAATTGAGGGAGAGACATTAGGAACTTATCCTAGGGGCTCAGTGTCAATCCTGGCATTAGAGATCATGCATCTCCAGACCTATTGGTGGGCAGGATTTCGTATGAGCAATTTCCACTTTCACCAATGTAATTTACCTGTTTATGGTATGTTTCACATTCATCAATAGATATAGAACCCCAAAGTCTTCAAAAGCAACAAAATGGTTCAAATTAATCAGTCAAATATTTTTAATAAGGCAAAAACTGGAGTTATTGACTGGAGTCCACTTCCTGGACACTACAGTGCTAATAAACAATGGTCACATAAACACCACCCTATACCGGAAACCTACTGACCGCTATTCCTACCTGCATGCCTCCAGCTTTCACCCTGACCACACCACACGATCCATCGTCTACAGCCAAGCTCTGCGATACAACCGCATTTGCTCCAACCCCTCAGACAGAGACAAACACCTACAAGATCTCTGTCAAGCTTTCTTACAACTACAATACCCACCTGCAGAAGTAAAGAAACAGATTGATAGAGCCAGAAGAGTTCCCAGAAGTTACCGACTACAGGACAGGCCTAACAAAGAAAATAACAGAACGCCACGAGCCATCACCTTCAGCCCCCAACTAAAACCCCTCCAACGCATTATTAAGGATCTACAACCTATCCTAAAGGATGACCCAGCACTCTCACAAATCTTGGGAGACAGGCCAGTCCTTGCCTACAGACAGCCCCGTAACCTGAAGCAAATACTCACCAACAACCACATACCACACAACAGAACCAGTAACCCAGGAACTTATCCTTGCAACAAAGCCCGTTGCCAACTGTGTCCACATATCTATTCAGGGGACACCATTACAGGGCCTAATAACATCAGCCACACTATCAGAGGCTTGTTCACCTGCACATCCACCTATGTGATATATGCCATCATGTGCCAGCAATGCCCCTCTGCCATGTACATTGGTCAAACTGGACAGTCTCTACGTAAAAGAATAAATGGACACAAATCAGATGTCAAGAATTATAACATTCATAAACCAGTCGGAGAACATTTCAATCTCTCTGGTCACGCAATCACAGACATGAAGGTCGCTATCTTAAAACAAAAAAACTTCAAATCCAGACTCCAGCGAGAAACTGCTGAATTGGAATTCATTTGCAAATTGGATACTATTAATTTAGGCTTAAATAGAGACTGGGAGTGGCTAAGTCATTATGCAAGGTAGCCTGTTTCCTCTTGTTTTTTCCTACCCCCCCCCCCAGATGTTCTGGTTTAACTTGGATTTAAACTTGGAGAGTGGTCAGTTTGGATGAGCTATTACCAGCAGGAGAGTGAGTTTGTGTGTGTATGGGGGTGGGGGGGATGTGAGAAAACCTGGATTTGTGCAGGAAATAGCCCAACTTGATTATCATGCACATTGTGTAAAGAGTTGTCACTTTGGATGGGCTATCACCAGCAGGAGAGTGAATTTGTGTGGGGGGGTGGAGGGTGAGAAAACCTGGATTTGTGCTGGAAATGGCCCACCTGATGATCACTTTAGATAAGCTATTACCAGCAGGACAGTGGGGTGGGAGGGGGTATTGTTTCATATTCTCTGTGTATATATAAAGTCTGCTGCAGTTTCCACGGTATGCATCCGATGAAGTGAGCTGTAGCTCACGAAAGCTCATGCTCAAATAAATTGGTTAGTCTCTAAGGTGCCACAAGTACTCCTTTTCTTTTTGTGAATACAGACTAACACGGCTGTTACTCTGAACCTGAATAATATTTATCTTGGGGGGAAATGTCGTCAAGTATTCTGCATTGCTATATACTGTCAGAAATTAGATTGAGGTGTGATTTAAATACTGGTAACAGACAAGATGCTGTCCTGTGTTGTGTTAATATCCAAATGTAGTTTCCAATAAGATTCTGATTTGTCAGGATCAGTTTAGGACATCATTGAATTGTATAATGTGATCCAGGCCAAATGAAACCCTGGTGTAATTTGACTGAATTCTGTGGAGTTACACCAAGGATGAATATGATTTATGGATTGTAGATAGTTAAAACAGGACAGGAACAAAACCATTACTGTAGAGTCCTTCCATAAGGTTTTTTTAATAAGCAAAATCTGGAAAGGAAAACTGTAGAGAAGCTGTGGGGCACTAAGAAAGGAATATATTAATCTTAATGCAGCAGCTTTTTGACGCTGTAGAAAGGATTTGAAGATTTTGTTTACTACAGGAAATGTTCCCATTTTACTCTCTCTCTATATATATTTTGTTGGATGTTGGTATCTGTTCCAAATAATTTTAGGTTGTGCACAAAGAGCTCTTCAGATCTCAAAGGGTGAAACCCACTATGCTTTTAATGCTTACACGGTATGTAGGGTTTTTTTCAGGCCCTTTGCACCGTGGTGAGTTTCTCTCTATCTAACTGGTGGGGAATAGTTTGTAACAGTCACGTGCATTTTGTTTAATACTTCTAATTAAGTGCTGAATGCATTTACTATAGCATATACTAATCATCATCTTAAGCCATTTAGATATATTTAAACAACTTTTTTTTAAAAAAGAAACCAATTAGAAGCATTTCTTACTATTTACAAGCCTTTTAAATTAGCATTTGCTTTAGCTTCTCCTGGGCTGGCCAGCCATTCTTCCAGTAGGAAAACTCTCATACCGCTGCAATATATAATCCTTTATCATTAAAGCATGTGGCAGAATTTCCCAGTATTTCATTTTGGTTAGCAAGAGAACAAACCAATCTGCTATTAGCAATAAGGAAGGATTTCACACTTAAAATATAGGGGTTATTCTCCTCTCAGTGTGTGTTAATGACTCATCATTAATGGGAGGTACACAGGACCGTATTTTGCCCTTGTTTCATGTGCAGAATTCCCTTCAGAATAAATGGGAGTTTTGCACAAAAACTGCAGTTGGAGTATGGCACAAAGAGGCCAGGCCTTTGTTAAGGAGACAATCAAATATGGCATAAATACATTGGATGCCTCAGGATCTGGTGAGTAGTGGGATGTACTGTATTTTAACCAGCCCTGCTGTGGTTTGTGGTTTATTGTTATTACCTAATGATCCCCACATGAATCTCCATTAGCACTATTTATTCAAATTCTGTTAAGAGCAAATGCAGACCAGTGGTTATAAAACCCCATCTCTCTTGCCTTTATGCTAATTGTGTAGTAGTAATGACAGACAACTCTGCATAATATTAAAACCTCATGCTGCTTTCATCATTTTCCTTCATCAATCAAGGTTTATTTCATCAAGGTTTACACATGTTTTTAATATTACTTCTCATGTTAGTTCAAAACCATTATAACTTCCTAATATTCA
This sequence comes from Lepidochelys kempii, assembly GCF_965140285.1. Classification (NCBI taxonomy): domain Eukaryota; kingdom Metazoa; phylum Chordata; order Testudines; family Cheloniidae; genus Lepidochelys; species Lepidochelys kempii. The sequence goes on from NC_136387.1 coordinate 31,257,894, forward strand.
ATTTACAGCTGTGGAACAACTATTTTCATCTGGCAGTGGCTTTTATTACCCAGGATTCTCTGCAACTAGAACATTTCTCCCATGCAAAGTACAATAAGATCCTGAATAAGTAAGTATAATTTCAATATCTTAGATGATATTTTCTTTACTTTCATAATAAAATGTCAGTAAAACCAGTGGTTTTTCCCTTTTCTCTTCTAGATATGGGGATATGAGATGTTTAATTGGCTTTGCTATCCGTGACATGTGGTACAAACTTGGTGAGTAACTATACAGTCTCAAGCACATCTGTACCTATAGTGCTCCTCCCTTCCCGCCCCCCCCCCTCCCCCCGCCCTCCTTCTTGGAAAGAGTCTGTGACATGATTCAGGAATTTTAAATAGATCTGATTTTCAGACTGTCAGATGTTCTTCCTTTGGCAGCCCAAGGAATTATCCAAAAGCTTATCCAGTGATTTTAATATTTTAGAGGACATTGACACATGAGGAAGATTTCTCTGCTAGTTGAACTTTGTTCACAAATCCCTAGACAGATCTGATAATTTTTTACTTTTTTAAGGTTGATAAAATCAAACCACGTCTGTTCAATTTAGCATTTTCCTCTATTAGAGTTTCACTATAATACAATGTCACTGAATTATGACTAAGTGCCAGTGGAAAAAATGCATTTAATTTCAGCAAAATAAACATATGTTCAGAATGGAAATAACCTGGGATTAAGGCAGTAGCATAATTAAAGTGGAGGTAACAGACACCAGACACACCACTAAATTTAAACTAGCTATTACAAACATATACCAACGCTCACAAATCTAGCCAGTGGAGGATAAATATAATATTTATATTTTAAACATACCCATCTCTTACAGAGCTCCACAAAATATTTCCATGAAATAAACCTAAAAAATGTGCTTATTTTTGAGTCTATGGAATTTCTCCTCCCTTGGATAGCTGTGAAAATTTCAAGATACCTCTTAATTGTATATTTCTGGCTAAAAGTTTCAAGATGTGGTTGGACAAATTATATAACACTCATTGCATTCCTGCCAGGCCCCTAGTTTATTCAGCCTAGCCCCAGATATTCAGGTGAATCAGCAGAAGCCATATTTGTTGGTTTTCCTTGGTGAAGTGACTGCCTTTTTAAGATCACAATTATCCTGTTGTATTTGCCCTTCAGTTGAGGATAGGCATTCTCTTTGGCAAGTGTCAGATAACTTCAGCAGTTAACAGGGAATGGCTACCTGCTTCGTAGGTCTAGATGAGAGAGGTTGTTTATCCCTTCTCTGAAGACAATCCAGGATTTTGGAATGAGGTGGGAGTGGACCAAAATGTGTTTCAATGACTAGAAAAAAGCCTTACAGTGAGAGACTTGAAGAACTTAGTCTGTTTAACTTATCAAAAAGAAGATAATGAGGTGATTTGATAATGGTGTACAAGTATAACGGGAGAAAATATGGCATATTTAAAGTCTCTCTAATCTAGTGGAGAAAGGCATAAGAAAAATCAATGGCTGAAAGTAAAACCAAATTAGAAATAAGGCACATATTTTTAACAATGCGCATGATAAACCATTGGAACAAACTATCGAGAGATGTAATGGATTCTCCATCGCTTGATGCCTTCAAACCAAGATGCCTTTCTGGAAGATATGCTTTAGTGAAATGCAGATGACTGGACTCAATACAGGGTTAACTGGATGGAACATGTTATGCAGGAGGCCAGACTAGATGATCTAACGATCCCTTCGGACCTTAAAATCTATGATGGAGTTTGTAAGAGGACAGAGGGTTTGACCTTTACAGGTTCAGATAGCAAGACCGACATCTAGTCTTCTGGGTGATTAGCGGAAATAAATTCTAGACTTTTCCAGGTCTCTGTATCACCATATAGTCACAGGTATTGATCGCATATATAGTCTTCTACTCACATGCCTAAAAGCAGGGTGAGAATAATTTAAGGAGGATAAGATCATCATCATCGTCGTCATTTCAGTTTGGGACTCACAAAAGAGCAGTGGCAGAAGTAACATTAAGTGGCTGTATGCAGGGTGTAATAATAGTGATGGGCCCAAAACTAACATGTGGTTCCGAACAGCCCCTAACCTTCAGACTTTCTGGAATCCTAGATCCAGTTTGAATACAAAACCACAGCAGGGGAAAAGGTAACTAATACTGGTGTGGATTTTAGACAATATTGCTGAAATCTTCTGAGAATCCTTGCTTAAATTTTAAGAGAGAAGCTTGTGAGTTTTCAGAGGTATAACAGACACCATGCAGATGAAGTTATTTTGCTGGTGGCAGTGATAATGGAATGTGCTTACACTTCATTTATATGTACACCAGTCATAGAGACTAAGGCTGATTAAAAGGCACTAGTGGATTTGGACGCTGATTTCCCATTAAAATTAATATGATTTGGATGGCCAAATACATCAGGCAGCTTTGAAAATCTCAGCCTAAGAGTCTTGCTTCTGTTGAAGTTATCCTATTGTCCGATCCAATTGTTCTAATTACTTGAATGTGAGCAGACCCTAAATATTTTGTACTGTACGTATAGCTACCTTTTTCATACTCCTCTAAATGATTACATGAAAGAGAAAAGCATTGTGATGTAGAACCCAATCTTAAATCACGTTCCTTTGTTTCCCAAATGGTACCCCTTCCTTTTCTGTGTACTAACCAGTGACAATTGAATGTAGGGTCCCATATTAAGGAAATGGAGAGGAAAATATGTCTGGTTACTTTAAAATCATGGTGGCCTCTGAAAAGAGAGCATAAAGCTACAGTATGAAAGATGTCAGCTCACATTATGTTTGTGCATCTTAGAGGTAGAGTTCAGAAATGACAAATGTCCTTTTTGGTTACTGAACATGTAGCAACTCCAACCTATCAAACAATCATAGCTTCTGTTTCAGCCCCAGGAGTCGCTTTCTTTTATGTAAGGGGAGATCTAAAAGTCTAAATGGATTGGGGAGTAAGATAATTTGTTCCAAACAAAAAATCAACAAGTCATCAACAAGTAGAAAATATAGGGTATCATTAAAGGCTGCTGCATAATAAGCTTTCCTGCCATTTTGTTGGTCTAAGGGTATTCTAGGCAAATTTAATTATCTACAAATGAGCCATTTTCAGCTGTTTGCTCTATGCTAAGCAATGACGGACTTCTGTTGAGTATCAAACATGAGTACTGCCTATCCCATCACTTTTTCCCCCCTTTAACATGTAGGATTACTGTGGAAAATGCAGTGTCTGTTTCCTTCGCACATGTAGGATCCCATTGTATTGATAGGTACAAGATTCTGTAATGTATTCACCTTTCTATCCAAGACTTCATTGTGACAAGGATTCCTTACATCAAAACATTGTTGTAGTGTGTCTTTTTCCCTGAATTTGTGCACCAATACATCTTATCTGAGGGGCATGAAATTTTCCCCTTACAGTGTGTCCAGATCTTCTTAGGTCTGTATCTCCATCACCAAAGTTAGGCTAGACACCAGAAGGGAGAGAGTATGTAGAAGCAGGAGCTATCTGAGCATTAGAAAGCAAAAACTAAATCAGACAGTTGCTGAGGCTGTTATAACACCCTGTACTATGAAATCAATTAGACTTTTCAAATATGTACTAAAAGGGGCTGTGTTAGTTGCATAAAGACATGGAAAATATTCTTTTCGGCTAAAAGGCTTGTTTGAGTCTCCTTCATGAAGAGCAATGAGATTTCTTTGGTATCTATATTTAACTGTGCAGTTGCCCAACTGGATGCAGATGTCCGTGCTTGCCTGTGCATTTTGAATGTTTGTTCTCAATACCTTGCATCAAACACACTCGTCCTAATGATCAGGTACTCTGTGGTAATGTTTTTTTAAACCCTGCAAATTCTTAATTGAAGACTAGAGCATTTCTTTGCTTTTAGACAGAGATTTTATTACAACAAATATTATTCAGGCAGGTCTGGTTAAGTCTTACTATTTTAGCGTATTGATTGTTTAGCTTTCAAAGCAATCATTTAAAAAAAAAAAAAGAATCTGCCCAAGTAAGAGCAAAAGAAAAAGAAAGCCTTTGAAACCACTGTTGTCATTCTCATTCTTTAGAGTCTGGTAGCAGTAGGTGTGCCTTTTAAGTTAATCTCTTTTCCCAAATCAACCCTTGCTTTGTGAACCAAAAACATCTCCGCTATTATTTTTCTAAAATCCAGTAACATTGCAGAACATCTCTGGAGTCATTCCATTCACTCTGTATTAAACTGCCTGTATGAGGATCATTCTCTGCTTCTACTGCCCCTCCCCAAATCTAACAATCTATGCCATTGCAGCAGCCAGAAAAAAGGGCATCTTAGAAAATTCACACCACAAAACCATGCTGTGTTATCTGTGTCATAACCATCATTTGATATTAATTCTCCTTGGATTTATTTGATCTAATTTCCAAACTGCTACTGTCTATTTAAAGAAAAGAAACTTCATAACAAATGTAAATACCATAAATCATACACAGACCAAATTGTTTATTTAGACTGTGCTGCCTGGAGTAGGGAACAAAAAGGTAACATAGGCAGGTGGATTGAATTTGAGACTAGAAGGAAGGAACATTTTAATCCTGGCTCTGAACTAACTATCCTGTGTCCTTTGGCAAGTTCCTTAACTTCTTTGTGTCTCAGTTTCCTATCTTTAAAGTAAAGAAACATAGCAGACCTACCGCAAAAAGGTGAGAGACTTAAGGGACTTGCTTCTGCAAAAGTTAACGACCAAATGTAGTGCTTACTATCATCAACATTTCAATTGATTGCAATGGGACTATTCATGATGGTAAGCCATACATCTGGTAGAACCTTATGTGTTTTCAGGATCAGTCTTTTAAAGACTTTGAAGTGATAAAACCCTATAAGTGGTAAGTATTGCTCCAATGAAAGGGTGGCCATTGTTTAGTAACAGTAAAATTTATTTTCTTTAGTTTCCAGTAATTGTTTTTAAAAAGTATATTTCTTTATCAGGTATATGCAATCTATACTTCAGAATCAGGGAGTCAGAATCTCTGTAGCCTATTGCAACTTCCCCTTTGGAGAAGTTCTCCTTGTGTTCATCTTCATTGTACTATGGACGAGGAAGCTCTTTTCCTAGATTCTCTCCATCTCCTAGAGTGATTCCTGAAAGAGACTTCTGCACCACATCTCATCACACCAGTAAGAAACTGATGTGAGAGGCAAATCAGACTAGTGTGGTACTGATGCCCAGATGCTACAGTGATGGGCACCTTATATAATTTTTTAATAAATAAAATAAGGCAAAGGAATTGTAAAATTGGTCACATTTGTTGATGGGGATTCTTCTCTTTGCATGGAAGCACCAGATATTACACACTGCCAGAGGCAGGACACTGGATTTCATGGACAAGTGTGGTCAGATTCATATAGAAAATCCTTTTTTCTATGCAACGATCAGCTTTTGGAGAATATTTAGTACCAGGTTTCTTTTCAGATACGACAATTGCTACAACACTTCTATCATCTGTCATAATTGCAGATGTCTCCTAAAGCACAATCTGGGGGTTCTCTGACAACTGATGTAACTGCTGTGCTACAGGATTATTTCAGGTGGCTTTTCAGTAGTTGTGCACATGATCTAGAATACCTACCAGGATACAATTTCCGTTCTGGATTTTTAATGGTTGATATTATTCATTAAGAATAAAGGCTGATTTTTCTCCCCTTTATAACTTAGATAAGAGAATATGTCATATAGCTATTGTAATATTCTCTCCAATTGATTGGTTTTTTTTGGGGGGGGGTGGGGGAGCGGGGTGTCTTAGAGCCTGATTACTTTCTACAGCAAGCATGTACAGTACAGTATTCAGTAAGATCTGAAAAGCTGAAAAATTGAAAGGATGCCAAAGTGTGAATTCATTCAGCTGGCATGAATGCTCATTTCAAGCAGGAAATGACCCAGTATCTTGAAATGAGAATATATCCCTCAATATGCCTTCTGCTTCTGAAAAAGAATTGAGAAGGATGTGTAACTAACTGTGAGACCATTACTGAAACAGATAGTTATAACAATATTTTAATGGCTAAAAATCTGAGATTGTTTCTTACCAAAGTGGTAGTTTTCTTCTCTTTTCCAATACTCCTTTCACCATTGTTTTTCTAGGCCAGAATAAAATCTGCTTTATTCCGGGGATGGTTGGACCAATTTTGGAAATGACTCTGATTCCAGAAATTGAGCTACGAAAAGCCACAATCCCAATCTTCTTTGATATGATGCTGTGTGAATATCATAAGACAGGAGAATTCAAAAAGGTAATAGAAAGATACACAGGATTTGTTTTAATAGCTACATTATTCTTAAAGATTTTGAATAGAGCTGGACATCTGCTGCAAAAAGGTATTAAGCATTTCTTAAAATTTAACTGTGAACTCTGTGCAGTGAGTTTTCTGTTTGCAGAAAGTGAAAAAAACAGGAAATATTGTGTGACTATGTTGATCTGCAAGTGCAAAAGAAGTGACTTAATGTAGCCCTATTTCTGCTTGTAAACAAACCAGTTATTCAAACATGAAACAGACACACTATCACGAGATGTAAGAGATGAATGATCATACTGCAGAAATAATAAGTGTTGAATGCAGAATATCTGAAGTAATAGTTCTAGTGAATAGTTTGCAAGACATGAAATATTATTACAGTTGGTTATAAAACCCAAACTTTTCCCACAGAAAACGTCAAAGGAAAAATCCCATTTCTAAACTTTTCAACCAAAATGTTAAGGTTTTCTATGACAATTTTGTAAATGAAACAAAAATGTTCATTTAATCTTAAAATGTCCATTCAATTTTGTTTTTCAGAAACTGATTTTTTTATTTGTTCTTTTATTCCCCCTTTCTCTCACTTCTAAAATCCCTTCCCCCTTTCTTCCACTGGAAAAGGCGGTGGGGGGAGTGGAGAGGTAAAAAAGGTAAAAGTGATTAAGCACCCACTTTTCAAAGATCTCTACTGTTTTCTAACTGGAAAAACTTTGAAAATAAAGTTTGTGAAAGTCAGGTTTTATTAAGGAAAATGCTTTTCCTCCCCATGAAATTTTTCATCTGGAATATAGAAAATTTTTGTCAACATACATTTGATAAAAACAGGGAAAAAATAGTAAAAAATGTTGACCAGCTCTAATGTTCATGCAATATTTGTCAAAAAATTCACATAACAAACAAGTATGGTCCAGTGAGTAGGGTCCTGTACTAAGACTCAGGAGACCTGGATTCTAGTGCCAACTCTGTGACTGACCTACTGTGTGTCCTTAGACAAATTGCTTTACCTCTTTGTCCTTTTGTTTCCCTTCCTGTGTATCAGTTGGTAAGCTCTTTGTGGCATGGATTGTCTTAAGCTGTGTTTGTACAGCACCTAGCACAATGGCACCTCTAGGCACTGCTGCATGCAAATTATAAATGATATCAATCAGCCTGCCTACATATTGATAAATGACAAACAAGACATTAAATTAGTACCAAAAATCAGTTACATTTCACTATCTACAATGTTAGTTGAAAAAATTGAGTACATTACTGGTGTGTGCACATGTATATCTGTGCTTTAGTTTATATGGGACAAGATTTTTCTATTAGCTGAACCCGGAACAAAGTGGCAGATGAAATTTCCAGTTTGTTTAGTATTTTAGCACAAATCTTTTGGTTTAAGGCCAAGATTATAAACCACTTTGCTTCTGTGCATCTGTTCTTTCCATGTCCTAATAGTCTTATATTTTGCCTTCTTAAAAATGTTTTCCTCTTCTTGGCTTATACTTCATCTGTTAGGATAGATGCATAGACCTACATACAGCAAAAAACCCTGGAAACAAATCAGTCAAACTGACTGATTTTCAAGGACAAAAGCTTAAGGACCTAGAAGATGCCAGACACTCACATGGCCCTTACATTATGCAGATATAAATATGTTTCAGGTGATATTTTTCTTCAGTGTGGAGGAACAAAGATGTTCACTTTAGTACACTTTAAGAATAATTGCCTAATAGTTTTCATTGGGTAGTCACTCATGCTGCATTATTATTTTATGCTGTTTGTTATACTTCATTGGACTCCATAGTGTTACTTCTGAAATAAAAATCACTTTTATGAGTTGAAAAGCATGTCTCCTCTTTGCCTGCTATTGCATTGGCATGATTAAGATAAACTTTTTTAAAATTCACAGTTGAAGTTTGGACTTCGAGAAAAATACACATTGGAAAGGAATTGGGTTGTAGTAATTTAGCAATTTTCATGGATTAGTATGAAACTCATGGATTAGTAAAGTTAAAGAAGAGACACTAATGGAAAATAAAGTATATTTATGCATAATATGCAAGCATTGAAGCTCTAGTATTTGTTAATGGATAGTTTCAAAGTGGACAGTAATATTTTTTCTGAAGTAAGATATTTTCTTTAAAAAGATCAAGTGTAAAATTTTCAAAAATGAGTTGGGCACTTAGGAACCATTCAATTAAACTTTAGTCTTCTGTGTGCCTAAGTCACTTTTGAAAATGGGATGTGCTCTCCTACATCTCCCAGGTGATTTTGAAATTTCCACCCAATTCAGTTAAGGATATGAGGATTAGCTAAATTTATCAAATACTACTGTACTTCAGCCATTCTTAGAAAATATCTTTATAATTATTTGGTGCTGTATTTTAGGAAACAACCTGGGGTGGGGAGGAGAAACGCCACCATAGCACCCTATTACCACCATAGGAGTGCTTGTTGATGTATTGTAGGTCTAAGTCCACCACATACAAATATATTTCTTTTGGGAACTATTGCCTCCAATATACACATGTAACTCCCATTGACACAAAATAGAAATTATACCCAGGCATGGAGGTGATTTGAACTGTAACAAAAAAGTATAGTGATTAAGAGTATGTGTAAACCATCCTTGCTGGAATGTCCCAACAAGACCTCCAAATGAAAGAACATGGTCAGAGTGGTAAGCCACTTGTATTTGCTATAATTGAGCTGATAAAACATCAACCAAAAAGAGAGATGCAAAAAAACTTGCTTTTGAAAACCTTTTTTCTAAGAACAGTAAACAGTGTACCTCTTTGCAGAGTAAATGAAAACATTATTAAAATAAACATGGATTTAAATTAATCTTTACAAAGATTTAACTTTCGCTTATGAAAGATTAATTCATATGTAATAATATTTCCATTCAAGTAAGCCATGTCTATTCATGTTTCCGTGTCGTCATTTAAATCCTTCACTTATTGCAGCCATCTGTGGACATATTCTAAAACTACTTTTCTTTCCTGACAGTTATCAAAAAAGAAAAATGAACAGTGCTACTAATGACGACACAATAATGTTATACCAATAAAATAAAAACCAGCAGGATCTTATTAAAGGGAAAAAGGCAAAATGCCACATTTATTGTGAATACAGAAAGAATCATAGTAAGCAGTTATAGCTATAACATTCCATTCAATTTCATATTTATTCACACATTCATTCATACACACACACACACAGAGGTTCTGCAAGGTTGTTATCATAGTTACCAGCCTCAGAGTTGCTCATGCCAAGCCACTGGCTAGGTGGCGTGGACATGAGGAGGGAGCAGAGCCTTGTCAGATGCTCATCTGATGCTCCTGGAAGTTGGTTTGCAGAATCAGACCCCAAAGTTCTCACTTTCTAGAGTCCATTTTTATAGGAATTTCTTCCTATGCCAGTCTATGAGAATTGCTTCATCATGCTGTTGCTGAATCAATCAGCAGATGGCACATTCCTGACGGCTCCGTGCTGCCAGATGTTATCTTGTTCTTTGGTTCTCCCATTCTTGAGACGGTTGGGTGGATTCCAGTTTGCCATCCGGGGGTCCTCTGGTTATTTCCACTTTACGCCTTCTTCAGTCGATGGACACTGGATTCTTAGGCTGGCAGTTCCCTGATCAGTTATTATCCACACCAAGCATCCATCCACATACATCCTGTCTCTCTGTTTTAATCACAATTGTTAACAAAGCAAGATGAATACAACAAAAGGGCGGGGAGTCTCTGGGTGCTGTTTCTGTTGTTACAGAGTATTGCTTTGAGTCTCTGTCTGTGTGAGGAGTTGTTGTTACAAAGAATGGCTTTGAGAACAGTCTCTGTCTTAGAATGTACTAACAATTAGCAGCTTGCAAGTTTCACACATAGAGGGAGAGAAGCAGTACCAAAAACCAAGAGACCTCTTAATTAGTAATACCCTGGAATTTAAACTCTGGGGAATCAAACTCATTTGTGATTTTAATACAGAACTTCTTTAATATGATCCAACATAATAGCTCTCACTAATGAAGTGTACTTGCAAGACTAGATAGAAGGTGGATATTTACTCATAGCCAGGCTATAGAAGTCATGTATCTTTCCTAGCGAAAAGTAAATGAATGGAAGTGGTTTCAGCAAGCTCCGCATGCTCAGGACTCAGTTCCTGAAATCTTAATAGGCCCAAGGATTTAAAGGAAATAGAACTGCCTCATTATCAATACTAAAGAGCATTTCAATTTATAACCCGTCCAAAAGTAGCATGACACTTCATACTCAAATCCACCTAACCAAAGCACAGACTGCAGACTCTGTGTGGCTGGTATTAAAGTCTGCTCAAGTCGTTGAGGCTTTTTATTTCATTAGAAAAATACAGCAAGAAGTTTTAAAGCCAAAGTGGATCCTGTTACAAGAAGGCATCACTCCACTGAAGTCGGTGGAGATACGTCATGATGTACTAGGGCTGAATTTGGCACTTAAACTTTAGGATTCAAAGGCTTCTCCTATGAATGTTGGCCAGCATCTTTTATTTATTTCAGTTCAAGCAACCAACTGCTTTTGCAGCTGGTGACAAGCTGCCAGTGCATGCAGTTAGTGTTGTTACAGAGGAAAGAAAAAGACTAAGACTCATGAGGGCTGAAGAAATCATTTTTAGTAGTTTCTTTTTCCCAATTCTTGGTTTTCTTCCTGGATCAAGCGACTGTGGAATTATCACCTCCTCTTTAGAAAAGAAACCCATTTCTTATCAACTGCTCGGTACATACAAAGGAGGATTTTATTGGTTGATGATTTGTCCTAGATAGTGGCTGAGCTTATGCTGCCCTCACACTTCTGCACATTACTGCGGCAAACAGTCAAAAGGGGAAATTTTGATAGTCTACAGGTCACAGCTCTACCTAGTGGCTCAGAATGCCACCCACCCACCTCAAGAGGTGGGAAACTTGATGGGGCTGACAGTGATTGGGACAGATACAGCTGAACGAAAGAGGAGAACGCTCTGAGAGAATGAAGGGGTGCCCCTCCCCTGCTGAGTGTCTAGCCACTCATTGGCTAGCTTGCGGAGGATAGGAGCTGATTGGTCCATCACACACCCTAGCCCAAACCATGTGGAGCCGCTCTTTGCTCCATTCCAGCAGCCCCACCCTCCCCAACCTGTACTGGTAGCTTTGGAGCTGTGTTTTGTGGAGGCTGCGAGTCTGACCAATCACCTGTTCCGGGGTTAACTAGGAATTATTTCTTTCCATTGAGGCTAAATTAACAGAGGCCTGGGCAGTTTTTTGCCTTCCCTGCAGCATCCTGGAGGCATTAAGTTAAATAGGAATAGGATTTAATAATTAACAATAGTAAGCAGGTTAGTTTGTCACAGTTTGCTGCCAGTCTCCAGTGCAGCTAAAGGGAACAATCCCTGGAAGAAAAAGACCCAGAATTTTACTGAAGGGACTTTTATTCCTGGGATAGGTGAAGACCTATCAAAGGGTAAGGTCCCCTCTTTTAGTACCTCCATCTCTCTTGTGGGAGGGTGGGTGCTTTGACTCAGATGAGCGAGTGGAGTCTGCAGGGTAAGCTGAGGAGAGTCTGTCCTGAGTTATATGGTAGAAGCCCTGTAACCCCCTTCCACTGGAATCACTTACTGTCCTGAAAGGTGAGAGTATGGGTATCAGGGTGGGTATCCCCCTGCCTCTATGTTAAGTTAAGTAAAGTTGTGGCCTGCCACTTCAAACCCAGTGATGGATTTCTCCTCATTCGATGCCGTTTTCACATCAGATGCAACCCACATCTATTTAACCTTGTCTCGTGTTCTGTGCATCTCTTGCACACACAGCAATCCTGTACTTTGGTTATCCTCCAATTTGCCTGTGCCTGAAACGATGGAACTTTGCTACTTCCCACTTCTCAATATCTCTGTCATATACAATGCAGAAGGCAGTTCTTTTTATCAGAATGAATTATTTAAAATTGCCTTATGCTCTGACATAAGGTGAATATTTATTACTCCACTGACCCAGTTTGGAGCTGCTGGTACTCTGATTACAATAAACGGTGATGGAAACAGGAGCACCAAAATGTATGGCGGTTCTAGCATTAGGTACTAAACTATTACTGGGGCGCACAGCACACAGTTCATCACCTCTAACCTGCCAAAACTGTTTATGGTCTCTTCAGCAAGAAATGCTCCTATTTCAGTTAGGACTGATGCACAAGAAATTAAAAAAAGAAAGCAGAGGTAAGGATCCTCCTTTTCCTTCAGCCCAAAACAGGAAATAGATTTTCAGTCCATTTTGTCCGACATTGACCTAATTCTTACAGTTGCGGAGAGCCTTAACTCATAAGAATGCTTTATGTGTGAGCCCCTTCTGAAATTTTCCTTATAGCTCTGTCACATATATTAGCTGCATCAGTTTAGAAGCCTTTCACAATCCTCTAAGTATGCCACAGTGTTAAAAATAATAACAACAAAATACGTACTGCAAAGTTGAGTTGGAATGATGGGTTGTTATAATGAAGTCTTATGTACAATTCTGCAGCAGTTGCTAAATGCTATGTTACGGTTTTCCATAAATGTAGATGTACACATGCTGACAAAGTGGCATTCAGAAAAGAGACCTTGAGGGCTGTTAACCCTGCAGACATATCCCATAGTTAACTCATTGAGCACCTAGTCAAAAATAGAAAAACACCTTTCCCCCTTCTTCCCCTGCTCTTTTATATGTAGTTTGAACAGTTCTAATTTCTCATTCCCTCATCTTTAGAGCTCCATAATATTTTCTAACACCATGGCATACTTAGATGATTCTGAAGTGTTTCCCGAAATGATCAATACCGTATTGAGCTGATGGAAATGTTAGTAATTTTCTCCTTAATGAGTGCATCTTTATCAACATTGATCCATTCTTTACTTCTTAAACTCAGACCCGAAGTAGAAAACTTGAATCACAAAATTTCCTTTTTATATGCCTCGGAAAGGGATGTAGTAGCCCACACCTATTGTTCTAGATCAGTGGTTCTCAAACTTCATTGCACCACAACCCCCTTCTGACAACAAAAATTATTACACAACACCAGGAGGGGGGACTGAAGCCTGAGCCTGCCTGAGTCCCAGTGCCACAAGTGGGGCGGGGACAAAGCCCACTGGTTTCAGCCGCAGGCACGGGCCTCTCCCCAGAACCCTGCCACCCAGAGCTGAAGCCCTCAGGCTTCAGCTTCAGCCCCGGGTGGGGGCGGGGGCTTGGGCTTTGGCCCCAGGCCCCAGCAAGTTTAAGCCAGCCCTGGTGACCCCATTAAAATGGGATCACAACCCACTTTGGGGTCCCAACCCACAGCTTGAGAACAATTGTTCTAGATCAAAATTATTATTCCAGTACTACTTAGGAGTCACATATGGGTATTGAGCGAGCTCTGCTCAGGAAAGGAAATCTGAGAAACTCTACAGTAAGTAGCTCAACCCTAAAAGCAGCCAGTTCAACATTTGTCTGTTAAATTAAAGCTGTGAATCTCAATACCACATGGATTTTTCTCCCACAGCTTTGAAGGACACATCTCAGTATGTTATATGGGGACTTCCTACAAATTATATAGCTTATAAGTGTGTTCCTCTTCTGAGGAACACCTAATTGGAACTATTGTACTAATTGCGGTATTTTGGCTATAGGTGGCAAAGCAGTTTGATTGGCATAATTATCATTTCATACTCTGAAAGAATTCTGTTGGTCTTTGACGTCAGTTGGCCCTATTTAGCCGAGTCCCAAGAGAGAAGCAACGGCTGTCTTGTTTTCAGGAGGAGCATGATGAATGTGTGAACCTTAATTGTTAATTAAATAGCAGACTGATATCAGAATCTTCTGACTGGAGAATTTTTAACCTGACACACTGAAAGACAAAATTGACAATGAAATGTCTCCATAGAATCATAGAATATCAGGGTTGGAAGGGACCCCAGAAGGTCATCTAGTCCAACCCCCTGCTCAAAGCAGGACCAATTCCCAGTTAAATCATCCCAGCCAGGGCTTTGTCAAGCCTGACCTTAAAAACCTCTAAGGAAGGAGATTCTACCACCTCCCTAGGTAACGCATTCCAGTGTTTCACCACCCTCTTAGTGAAAAAGTTTTTCCTAATATCCAATCTAAACCTCCCCCACTGCAACTTGAGACCATTACTCCTCATTCTGTCATCTGCTACCATTGAGAACAGTCTAGAGCCATCCTCTTTGGAACCCCCTTTCAGGTAGTTGAAAGCAGCTATCAAATCCCCCCTCATTCTTCTCTTCTGCAGGCTAAACAATCCCAGCTCCCTCAGCCTCTCCTCATAAGTCATGTGTTCCAGTCCCCTAATCATTTTTCTTGCCCTTCGCTGGACTCTCTCTAATTTATCCACATCCTTCTTGAAGTGTGGGGCCCAAAACTGGACACAGTACTCCAGATGAGGCCTCACCAATGTCGAATAGAGGGGAACGATCACGTCCCTCGATCTGCTCACTATGCCCCTACTTATACATCCCAAAATGCCATTGGCCTTCTTGGCAACAAGGGCACACTGCTGACTCATATCCAGCTTCTCGTCCACTGTCACCCCTAGGTCCTTTTCCGCAGAACTGCTGCCTAGCCATTCGGTCCCTAGTCTGTAGCGGTGCATTGGGTTCTTCCGTCCTAAGTGCAGGACCCTGCACTTATCCTTATTGAACCTCATCAGATTTCTTTTGGCCCAATCCTCCAATTTGTCTAGGTCTTTCTGTATCCTATCCCTCCCCTCCAGCGTATCTACCACTCCTCCCAGTTTAGTATCATCCGCAAATTTGCTGAGAGTGCAATCCACACCATCCTCCAGATCATTTATGAAGATATTGAACAAAACCGGCCCCAGGACCGACCCTTGGGGTACTCCACTTGATACCGGCTGCCAACTAGATATGGAGCCATTGATCACTACCCGTTGAGCCCAACAATCTAGCCAGCTTTCTACCCACCTTGTAGTGCATTCATCCAGCCCATACTTCCTTAACTTGCTGACAAGAATACTGTGGGAGACCGTGTCAAGAGCTTTGCTAAAGTCAAGAAACAATACATCCACTGCTTTCCCTTCATCCACAGAACCAGTAATCTCATCATAAAAGGCGATTCGATTAGTCAGGCATGACCTTTCCTTGGTGAATCCATGCTGGCTGTTCCTGATCACTTTCCTCTCATGCAAGTGCTTCAGGATTGATTCTTTGAGGACCTGCTCCTGCTCCATATAGGATGTGGATTTGCCTGGAACTGAAGGAATTGTCATATATATAAAATCTCTCTCCAAAGTAGCAACATGGGATTCCCGATCCTTCCCAGTGCTGTAATGGCTGAATCTGTGGTAGATCTCAGGCTAGCTCCATCACCCAAGACTGGCAGTGTTGGAGAGGATTACACTTAGTACCTAGGGAGCAGGGATACATTGTGTTGCAATTTACTGACCACCTCAGATCAACATGGTATGGATTGTCTCTAGACTGGGCAGCCTCAAGTTTTCTTCGGCTAAAGGGAGAGCCCTAGACCCAGATCCAGCAAAGCACTTAAGCACATGCTTAACTCTGAAGTAAGTAGGACTATTCATGTGCTTAAATTGTTTGCTGCATTGTGGCCAGTGTGTATAAAGCAGCACTATATAGTTGGAGCATATCATATGCATATCTATACAGAATACCACATATTTATTTCCATTATTTTTGTCTCAGCTGTCTAATATTTCTTTTTTAGACCCAAGCAACCTAATACAAAGAACTTGATGGCTCACCAAGCTAAATGCTTTTTAATACAATGAATAACTAATCTGTGGAACTCATTGCCACAAGGTATTATTGAGGCAAAAATGTTGATCTGCACAATGAGAACATCCACAGTTAAATTAGATAGGATTAAAAATTTACCATAAACCTCTAATCTTCTGACAAAGCAAAGAGACTTCTTATACAACGATACCACCTTCAAGGTTTGTTTGTTTGTTTTCTGGTTAGATGTTATAATTACTTGGATGAAAAATAACAAACAAAACCAAGGAGTTGCAAGATGAATTTGAGATTCAACCGGTGACGCTTCCCCTCCAAAGTCTGTATGAATATGGAGGCATAGTGAAAGGAGACACACAAACAAGTTTTGGATGATATATAAAACTGCAGCCCTCAGTACTTATCTTTAAAGAGGCCCCATTATGTGTTGCACACAAGTATATCTGGGGCCTCCATTATCTGGCTGAATGTAGCAGTATAGTATAGTATATGTATAATGTATAGTATGTTCTTCTGTCTTAATTCTCCCTTATAGTTTCAACTGGATACATATTTTCTATATACTCTGGGGAAAACAAATAGTGCTCTGTTTGGTTTCAGAGTAACAGCCATGTTAGTCTCTATCCGCAAAAAGAAAAGGAGGACTTGTGGCAGGCACCTTAGAGACTAACTAATTTATTTGAGCATAAGTTTTCGTGAGCTACAGCTCACTTCATCGGATGCTGTAGCTCACAAAAGCTTATGCTCAAATAAATTGGTTAGTCTCTAAGGTGCCACTGTTTGTGTGTGTATTGCAGAAAGACTGCTGCTTTTATACGCCTCAGAGATCTTTTGTATATGTTGAGTGAGGTGATCCTTGTACAGAGCAGGCACCTTTTAAACAGTTGCCATTTACCTTTTTACCATTCTAAGGAAAGGGCATGCCAGGCATACCATAAACACCTTGCGTAATGGTAGGAGAAAATGTCAGCCCATTAAACATCCAGACAGTAATGGGACTTTGGGGTCCTTTGAGACAAAAGGAGTGATACTCATGTATTTAATATTTCAAAATAGTCCACTTTGCAAAAGAGATTTGAACTCTTTATAAGTAAGGGCCCGATCCTGCAAAGTGCTGAGCTCAAATATCATGGAAGAAAATACTTCCATTTCCTTAGTGGGTAATTGCCAAAGATATTCCTGACCTTGAAATATTCCAGAGATTTAGAGAAAAGCAAATAGCAGGTAGGTGGTGTTCAGTTTTGGGATCACTGGGCTTGATGAATGTTTCCAGCCTGACAGTTTTATGTATAGCATGCATTATATTTCACCTGTAACTGCTTAGGTTACTCAATTAAATCTTTTGGCTGATTCCTTTCTAAGATTGCAAAGAGAGAAAATGTGTCTAACTACAACGAATTTTAATTCCATTGCGCGCTCTCTCTCTCTCTATATATATATATAGATAGATTATTTTTGCTATTTTATATTTTACTCATTCCTAGTAAAAATGTACAGTGGCCTGAGAGTAACCAATTGTATGAAGGCATTATATTCTATAAATTTGTTCATTCAGAGTAATCTGGAATAAAATAGCTCTGTTTCACTTTGAAGTCCTGTATCTCAAGCTAGGAAGTGGTTTGGAAACCTATAATGCAAATACTTCAAAGGAATCCTTCAGGCACTATAATAATTTGTGCTAGGGAAAAGTTATTTAAAGAGTGTTATTTAGGAGTGTTATTTAACTGGAAATGATTCTTCCATTTAAGCCTGAAAAATGTGATGTGTTTGTCATGTCAGTTTAGGCTTTATTTGACCTGTGGATATCTTGATTTCTCTTGCATGAATTTTCTCTTTACACATGTATTGTGCATTATTCCATGTTTTGTCTTTTTCCCTCCCTCAAGTTTGAAAATGAAATAATTTTAAATTTGGACCATGAAGTGGAAGGAGGACGTGGAGATGAGCAGTACATGCAGCTATTTGAGTCAATGTAAGTAGTGTGTTCATGAGAAAAATACATAATGACCCATTTCCTTATCTCTTTCTACCCCCAAAACAAGTAATTTCATTGAGAAATAAATCTATTACACAGAATCCAAGTAACGGCTATATAAGATGAGACTATGAATAAAGCACAGAGTGCATCTGTTTTAGTAAAACTTAAATGGTTTTGCCCATTGAAATGTCAGTGGGTTAATTTTTGGTGTATTTTCCAACAGCTTAATTTCTAAGAAAATATAGATAGTTGATCACTAAAAGAGATAATTGTTCCTGTTTAACTCAAACGGATCAGCATACCCTGGATCAAGGATATTCAGGAATCTCATGGGTGGTGTTTTTTTTTCTTTTTTAGTTCTTTTGCATTCCCTTTCCTGTATTTATTTCACATTGTATATTTTATCTTTGACAAGGCATTCATGCCTGGTAAGAATATGGCATCTCAGGCTATCTTCTTACAGTTCTCATACAGGCACTGAAGGAGAGTATGCTTAGTATTCCCAACATTATGCTGTGATTGAGAATGGCAGTGACCATAATTTCCTGCAATTTAATAAGTATAGTTCCAGTAACTCTTTATGCTTGGAAGTACCTGGCCTTTTTCTTTTGGCCATCCATATAGAAATACTATCTCAAGCTTGGGACATTTGTGGTTTCTCATTTGAGCTGTTCAAATTCTGTTTCAAACTTGCATAGAATTTGAGTCGTAATTACTTTGAACTGCTCTTCCTGCAGTTCCTTGCTTTCACTACTTGAAAGATGTTCTTGAAAGTACGTCTACTGCAAGAAGCTTCTTCCATGCATGTATTTCATATTTAATATGTGATTGTGCACTTTGTGAATTTTTTCTGAAGTCTATGTTTTGTACAATGGTTTCCTTAGAAGCAGGAGCTCATTTAGCAAGTCAGCTTCCAATCCATGTGAGTTTATACCATCTGAGAACTTGGCCTCTGTTAATCTCAAAATGTTCCAGTACTGGTTCTCCATTGACAACTTTTTTCCCCCAAACACTTCTCATTTAGTGATCAACCCAGTACATCCTATATTCTCTCCAAGCAGCATTCTGAATAAAACGCTTAATTCTGATGAATTTGCTAGGATATTGTAACGTGCCCCTAGATCTATGTGAGGCTTTCTTGTCTGGGGATTTTTCCATTACTATGCAGGGGTCTCACAGAACTCCATTGTATCTTCTATGTAACTAAGCACGTTCATCATTTGTTTATGTTCAATTTAAGGCTCTCATTTTGCATAGCTTTTCTCGTGGTGTTGATTTTTTCTCTATATGTCCGATCATCAACAGTTACTGCCACCACATGCAGATTAACAAAGATCTGAGGCAATATTAAAATGAAGTAGTTTAAACTTGTATATATCACAGCAGGCTTTGAGAAAGAAGAGGTTTTGCTTTTTCTCTATAGAGCTGGACTTCCCAACATTAAAAATACTTATGCATTTTGAAGTGTGCTGAAACTGACAACTTCAGTATGTAGGTCTGTTACCTAATGGTCAATAGTCTTACCTGGAAGGTGAGGTTTTTTGTAAAGAAAAGAAGCATTTCCCAAGTGACTTTCTTGTGAACGCCCCAGAGTTTTCTTGACATGTGGAATGACTTTGTCTAGCAGGTTGCAATCCCCTTCATGACACCACTGTAGAACTATGCCCCTGGATTTACTGCAAGGCTGATTTTCCTCCATTATTACTTTTTCCAGAAAAATTTGTAAGGGTTTCAATGACCTCACTGTTATGCACCCTTCCAGTCTGAGCAATTCACGTGGCTTCCTTTGTGCTGTTTAGACAAAGGTTTGGCCTTATTCTGACAGCAGGTGTGATATGTAATACTGTTAGCAAGAGACTGATTTTTATTTCCTGGCCCCAATGTCATGAGATGGGTCAGAGTTACAAAAAGGTTTTAATCATAGAATATCAGGGTTGGAAGGGACCCCAGAAGGTCATCTAGTCCAACCCCCTGCTCAAAGCAGGACCAATTCCCAGTTAAATCATCCCAGCCAGGGCTTTGTCAAGCCTGACCTTAAAAACCTCTAAGGAAGGAGATTCTACCACCTCCCTAGGTAACTCATTCCAGTGTTTCACCACCCTCTTAGTGAAAAAGTTTTTCCTAATATCCAATCTAAACCTCCCCCACTGCAACTTGAGACCATTACTCCTCGTTCTGTCATCTGCTACCATTGAGAACAGTCTAGAGCCATCCTCTTTGGAACCCCCTTTCAGGTAGTTGAAAGCAGCTATCAAATCCCCCCTCATTCTTCTCTTCTGCAGGCTAAACAATCCCAGCTCCCTCAGCCTCTCCTCATAAGTCATGTGTTCCAGTCCCCTAATCATTTTTGTTGCCCTTCGCTGGACTCTCTCCAATTTATCCACATCCTTCTTGAAGTGTGGGGCCCGAAACTGGACACAGTACTCCAGATGAGGCCTCACCAATGTCGAATAGATTTTTTTTCTTACATATGGTAGGGGTCAGTATCCACAGCTGGTATGTCGGTGTGACTTGGCTGTCCTTCATGATTCCTTATATCCAAAAAAGACAAGAGGAGAGAATTAGTAATGGAGGTTTGATGTCCACTCTGACGCCACATTCCAAACTCAGCAATGTAATGTGCTTAATAATTAGAGATGAATTGTTCATAGGGCAGCATCAGGTGAGGAAGGGAAAAGATGGCTATGAAAAGCTCACAAATTAAAAAAAAGAAAAGGAGTATTTGTGGCACCTTAGAGACTAACCAATTTATTTGAGCATAAGCTTTCGTGAGCCACAGCTCACTTCATCAGATGCATTCCTGTGCCTCCGATGAAGACTAACACGGCTGCTACTCTGAAACCTGTCACAAATTAAAGATAGTAAAATCTGTGTGTTTACATAGAATTTTTAATCTGGGGATTTCAACACATTTTACCCATCTGAAAAAGAGGAAGGAGAACAATGTGATATCCACGGTAAGTGACTTGCCCAAGTAAGATGAGTTCATAGTAGCAAAGGATAGTATTGGAGAATCCTGACTTTTAGTTGCCTCATTCAATCACTAGCTGACACTCTCTCCCATATTTTGGAAAACTCCAGGAAAGGAACTCGTTATTGAAATAACTGATTTCAATGATTAAGAGCAATCATTTTTATTTTAAATTAAAAGAATTACTTTACTTTTTTTTTTGTTTAAGCACACCTATAAAATACTTCTGAAAAGCTTTTGAAAGTCCTCTTTAGAAAGAATTCCATATTCTACAAAGGTTGTTAAATAATAACACTTTGAAAAGTATTTAATAAAAATATAAATTTCAAAGGAGCTTTCTTAGTTCCAGTATATAATTCATACATTTATGCTTTATACCACATTCAGAGCTTGGAAACCCTCACTGTAATTACTACAGTAGACTACAGAGTAGCAGCCATGTTAGTCTGTATTCGCAAAAAGAAAAGGAGTACTTGTGGCACCTTAGAGACTAACACATTTATTTGAGCATAAGATTTCGTGAGCTACAGCTCACTTCATCGGATGCATTCAGTGGAAAATACAGTGGGGAGATTTATATACATAGAGAACATGAAAAAATGGGTGTTACCATACACACTGTAATGAGATTGATCACTTAAGATGAGCTATTACCAGCGGGGGGTGGGGGGGGACCTTTTGTAGTGATAATCAAGGTGAGCCATTTCCAGCAGTTGACAAGAATGTCTGAGGAACAGTGGGGGGTGGGGGGGAATAAACATGGGGAAATAGTTTTACTTTGTGTCATGACCCATTAGGTGCCACAAGTACTCCTTTTCTTTTTGCGAATACAGACTAACATGGCTGCTACTCTGAGACCTAAAAGTTGCAATTCTTCAACAAAAAAACTTCAAAAACAGACTCCAACGAGAGACTGCTGAATTGGAATTAATTTGCAAACTGGATACAATTAACTTAGGCTTGAATAAAGACGGGGAGTGGATGGGTCATTACACAAAGTAAAATTATTTCCCCATGTTTATTCCCCCCGCACCCTCCACTATTCCTGAGACGTTCTTGTCAACTGCTTGAAATGACCCACCTTGATTATCACTACAAAAGGCCCCCCCCCGTCTTCCCGCTCTCCTGCTGGTAATAGCTCACCTTAAGTGATCACTCTCCTTACAGTGTGTATGGTAATACCCATTGTTTCATGTTCTCTATGTATATAAATCTCCCCACTGTATTTTCCACGGAATGCATCCGATGAAGTGAGCTGTAGCTCACGAAAACTTATGCTCAAATAAATTTGTTAGTCTCTAAGGTGCCACAAGTACTCCTTTTCTTTTTACAATAGACTAATTATTCTCAAGGGCGAAAATTTTTAGAAAGAGATGAATGTTTCTGTGGAGATATAATAGATAGAAGTGACTAGATTAACTGATATTTTGGGCTTTGATAATGTATAGATTCTTAGAAAATGATAGAGCATTAAAATATTTCAGCAGGACATTTTTCAAAGTGCTGCAAGTATTCTATGATCTGGCTGAATTTCAGGATTAAACTCACCAGGTTACAGAGTTTTGTCCAAGTCTCTTGCTTGAGATTTGGGATAGGCCAAGATAATTTGGAGGAGAGGAAAGTGATCAGGAACAGTCAACATGGATTCACCAAAGGCAAGTGATGCCTGATCAATCTGATTGCCTTCTATGATGAGATACCTGGCTCTGTGAATATGAGGGAAGCGGTAGATGTGGTATATCTTGACTTTAGCAAAGTTTTTGATATGGTCTCTCAAAGTATTCTTGCCAGCAAGTTAAAAAGTATGGACTATATGGTGGATAGAAAGCTGGCTAGATTGTCGGGCTCAACGGTGATCAACAGCTTGATGTCTAGTTGGCAGCCTTATCAAGCGGAGTGCCCCAGGGGTCGGACCTGGGGCCGGTTTTGTTCAACATCTTATTTAATGATCTGGATGATGGGATGGATTGCACCCCCAGCAAGTCCGTGAATGACACTAAGCTGCCGGGAGAGGTAGTTATGCTGGAGGGTAGGGATAGGGTCCAGAGTGACCTAGACAGATTGGAGGATTGGGCCAGAAGAAATTTGATGAGGTTCAACAAGGACAAGTGTAGAGTCCTGCACTTAGAATGGAAGAATCTCATGCACTGCTACAGGCTGAGGACCGACTAGCTAAGCAGCAGTTCTGCAGAAAAGGACCTGGGGATTACAGTGGATTAGAAGCTGGATATGAGTCAGCAGTGTGCCCTTCTTGACAAGAAGGGTAATGGCATATTGGGCTGTATTAGTAGGAGCATTGCCAGCAGATCTAGGGAAGTGATTATACCCCTCTATTCGGCACTGGATAATACACATCTGGAGTATTGCGTCCAGTTTTGGGGCCCCCACTACAGAAGGGATGTGGACAAATAGGAGAGCTGAGGGCATTGAAAATGATCAGGGGGCTGGGGCACATGACTTACGAGGAGAGGCTGAGGGAACTGGTTTGTTGAGTCTGTAAAAGAGAAGCGTGAGGGGGACTTTGATAGCAGCCTTCAACTACCTGAAGGGGGGTGTCAAGGTTCCTCCCCCACTCTGAACTCTAGGGTACAGATGTGGGGACCTGCATGAAAAACCTCCTAAGCTTATCTTTACCAGCTTAAGTCAAAACTTCCCCAAGGTACAAAATATTCCACCCGTCGTCCTTGGATTGGCCGCTACCACCACCAAACTAATACTGGTTACTGGGGAAGAGCTGTTTGGACGCGTCTTTCCCCCCAAAATACTTCCCAAAACCTTGCACCCCACTTCCTGGACAAGGTTTGGTAAAAAGCCTCACCAATTTGCCTAGGTGACTACAGACCCAGACCCTTGGCTCTTAAGAACAATGAACAATCCTCCCAACACTTGCACCCCCCCTTTCCTGGGAAATGTTGGATAAAAAGCCTCACCAATTTGCATAGGTGACCACAGACCCAAACCCTTGGATCTGAGAACAATGAAAAAGCATTCAGTTTTCTTACAAGACGACTTTTAATAAAAATAGAAGTAAATAGAAATAAAGAAATCCCCCCTGTAAAATCAGGATGGTAGATATCTTACAGGGTAATTAGATTCAAAAACATAGAGAACCCCTCTAGGCAAAACCTTAAGTTACAAAAAAGATACACAGACAGAAATAGTTATTCTATTCAGCACAATTCTTTTCTCAGCCATTTAAAGAAATCATAATCTAACACATACCTAGCTAGATTACTTACTAAAAGTTCTAAGACTCCATTCCTGGTCTATCCCCGGCAGAAGCCCAGCATATAGACAGACACAGACCCTTTGTTTCTCTCCCTCCTCCCAGCTTTTGAAAGTATCTTATCTCCTCATTGGTCATTTTGGTCAGGTGCCAGCGAGGTTACCTTTAGCTTCTTAACCCTTTACAGGTGAGAGGAGCTTTCCCCTGGCCAGGAGGGATTTCAAAGGGGTTTACCCTTCCCTTTATATTTATGACAGGGGGTTCCAAAGAGGATGGAGCTCAGCTATTCTCAGTGGTGGCAGATGACAGAACAAGAAGCAATGGTTTCAAGTTGCAGTGCGGGAGGTCTAGGTTGGATATTAGGAAACACTATTTTACTAGGAGGGTGGTGAAGCACTGGAATGGGTTACCTAGGGAGGTGGTGGAATCTCCTTCCTTAGAGGTTTTTAAGGCCTGGCTTGACAAAGCCCTGACTGGGATGATTTAGTTGGGGATTGGTCCTGCTTTGAGCAGGGGGTTGGACTAGATGAGCTCCTGAGGTCTCTTCCAACCCTAATCTTCTATGATTCTATGAATTTGGGAATGTGAACCAAAGTTTGCCATAAAGATTCCTTGGAACTTTGTGCAATCTAAAGGCAGAGGGTTTCACACAGATCTAGTGGTATTAGTTTTCCCAGAACTCAATGCAGCCAGCCAGGTGCATTTATTACCTAACCAATAAGACAACGACGTTCCAGTAAGACCATGTTGTTTCAAACTTCAGTATTTTTTTACCTCTGGGATGGCAAACAGTAGAAACATACTGATTCATCACATGATTTTTCCAGCATTTATGATCTAGGAGTAACATATGTAACCCATATTTATTACACTGTGGGTTATGTGATAAAATCAGTTCATGCTTTGAGAGTAAGATTTAGTGAGCATAATTTTGCTTTCTGTTTCACGAGTGTAAATCCAGGGTCACTTGAAGGAGTAAATGCTGGCTACGTGCAGAATTTGGACAATTATCAAAATCCTCTATTTAGGAAGCTTCCGAGCATATTTTTATTAAATCTAGAATTTAAAAGCTGAACTATACTCATCCCTTCATCTGAGTAAGAGCCCACTTCTTCCATCATTCACACAGCATGCAATTTACTTTTTCTTAGACGTGAAAAAATTGAGCTGAGTTTTGATCTTGAAATGGCAATCAGTTGTGAGATGCACACTTTAGATGGAAAGTACCATTCTGTTGTTCAAACAGTGGTGCCCTGTAGTGTTTGCTTTCCACTGACATAAAGCATTGTAGAAGAGAGAATGCAGTGCATGCTGTGTTCTGCCCATTTTTGAACTTAAGAAAATATCAGAAATAAACATTTTAAAACAAAATAGCTGAAAATCCCTACTCTCTCACCTATCAGGAAGTGACTTCAGGGTTGTCTTTTTTTAGTGATGACCACTGTACATAGTGTCCTTTGGTAATGAAATAAAGTGCATAAACCCCACAGCCTTCTGACAGTGAAGTAAGTATTTAGATTGGAGAAAAAAAGACTTGAGCTCTTCGGCCCTCTCTTAAAACACATTTTTTAAAATTTGAACTGCAAAATGAACCCCCAACTGTCCTATGCCAAAGACAAAACTAAAATCAGAACACAGTGTGAACTATCCAACTTGTATTTCTCTCTTTCTTATATACAGACATATCCTCATGAGAGCATTAAGCAGGAACTGTCTCAGGTTACGTCTACACTGCAATAAAAACCTGTGGCATGGAGGCTCTCACGATTCCGGGCTAAAAATTGTGGTATACATGTTCAGACATGGGCTGGCGCCTGGCCTCGGACACCTTCCACCCTAGTAGGGTTTCAGATTCCAGGCTCCAGCCTGAGTCCAAACAGGTACACTGCAATTTTTAGTCCCCTAGCCTGAACCACACGAGACAGATCATGCTGTGGCCATGCTGCAGGTCTTTTATTGCAGTGTAGAAGTACCCTCAGAATGCAGTATATAAACATTTTGTGTGTGTGCACCTGTGTTTATAAGGGTTTGGTCTCATGTTACCTCCTATCACGTATGCTTGTTGGAAAAAAATGTTTTGTTTTACTTCATCCCCAAAAGTTTGTGTATTTCTGAAATCCCAAATGAGGTGTACTTCTATAGTCCTCATGGATTATGTTACATGCCTGTAAAATGTCCTCGTGGAGCACAGGATAGAGCTGGAATTCTGTTTTGGTGTCTAAACTCACCGAACCAGCTGGTGGTGGTGTGGGTGTCACTATTCTCGGCTGCCACAACGTCCCACAGCAATCCTCTCTGGCTGATGTCAGGACTCACGTAGAGGGAGGGTTTCTGGAATGCATTGACTTTGCAAATAGTAAAGGGGAATGGAAATAATCGGACCCCGGCAAAGAACGTATGTACACACCCTCGAAATTGTATTTGTAGACAAGTGAATATTCCATACTTTGTTTGGACTTGCTCCCCAGCCAACTTTTAGATGTGTAGATTATCAAATCACAAAGGAAATCTCAAATACACTCTATGCCTGTTTTATGATCAATACTGTAATATAGTTATCATCGTTGTAATATAGTGTTTGCCCCAAAGCATCTCAGCTCAGGGTGCACCTGTTATAACATCACCATAAAGCAGTTTTCTCTCTTTGTTTGCAGACTCGTGGAATGTTCTTCAGAGTATCGGGACATTTCCAAGACAGTTGAAAATTTTGTAAACCTAGTAAAAGGCCTTTTGGAAAAGCTGCTGGATTACCGAACAGTGATGAATGATGAGAGCAAGGACAACCGCATGAGCTGCACTGTCAACTTATTGGTATGTGCCTCCTTTCAAAATAAATTATAAAAATGGAGAAGGGGTTCAAAAATCTCCTCACCACTGGTGAGTGTAAAGCTTGCCCAGGGAAATGAGTGACTTAAGACATCAATTTATGCAAAGTGGAAGATTTCAATTTTAAAAATATGTTCTACCTTTATGTTGTGGGAAGAGCCTTCCAAATCTGAACTGATGCAGTGTTGTTTTCCTGAATCTGCAGACAGCTCAGTGCCACTGCTGCTGCTCATAACTTTGCCAGGCAGCAGCAAAATGAAATTCATGCTACTCTGGCCTGTCTAGAAATATTAGTGAAACTCATACAATGCTACTCTTGCTGCTGCATGGCAAAACTCTGAGCAGCAGCAAGAGGAGGCACTGGAATTATTCACATGAAGGAAAAATCCATATACACACTCAACCCTCCCACTCTCTCCCATCCCAGCTAGGGAACAGATCAAATATCAGAGAACACTTTCTTCTGACCTCCTCAAAGCAGCCAAGGACTGGTGGGATAGAGCTGTGAAGACCCACCCCTATTTGTAGCCAGCCAAGAGGCTCTCCTTTCTCAGCATCTAACATTAACTGGCTCAGGGAGAGGAGCAGGCTTGAAAGTACAGTGGCCTGCCAATTGGAGCTAATAGCTGTGCTACAGAGGAATTTTCTCCATATGCAATCCTCTTGTAAGTCTGTGGCTACACTGTGAGGCTTTTAGTGACACAGCCGTGCTGCTACAGCCATGCCGCTGAAAGGTACACAAGGTAGCTGCTGTTTCTCGGCAGGAGAGAGTTCTCCTGCTGACAAAAAACTTCTATCCCCCACGAGCAGCAGTGGCTTTGTTGCAGGAGAGCATTCCTGCCAACAAAGTGCTCTTCACACTGGCACTTCTTGTCGGTACATGTGTGCATTTTATTAACGCCCCTGAATGACAAAAGTTTTGCTGACAAAGTGCCAGTGTAGACATAGCTTAAGCCACCAAATGAGTTCTCTCAGTCCTATTTCTCTGACCACACCCCTCCTGCTGGCCTCCCTGGCACACTCTCCTCTACACCACACAACACATTGCCCTACTTTCTTAAAAAACAAAGAAATCACTCTACAAAACACGATCAACCTTAACTGAGTTAAACAAGTAAGAAATGCTGCGTTTAAATCATCAAGAGGGGAGAGAAGCCAGTAAATTGCACTGGTAGCAAGGGGCCAAGTGTCTGAGCTTGATGAAGCTTACTCATGAAAACAGTCCCACTGAAGCCTGTGACCCTGGTTCTAGGCTACATTCACCACTCAGTCTTTTCTTTGGTATAAAGGGGTTGGATAGTAGCTGGATTCCAGGGAATTTCTCCAAAAGCCATAGGGCTGATATAATGACCTATGCCGTCCCTGCTCACCCTCCCCCCCTTCCATTGGCAGTCCCCAGTGAAGGGCATAGGCAGCAAGGAAGATGCTGTGGTTGGAGTGTACAATATTCCAGCTATTCTCTAACTAGTCCCTTGGGAATGATTTCTAACATGGGCATATGTTAGAATAGTCCTAAAGGCTGCTTTAACTTACACAGGAAACCAAAGTGGCCCGCAACAGTCTCTTTGCCCCCCTTCCTGAACTCTGCCTCCTTAGAGACATAGTTCAGAAGTATTTGTTAGATCTATCATTATCAGAAATCCCAAACCCTTTTTAGTAGCTAACTGGTGGAGCATGTAACATCAATGTTTGCCTTTGGATAACCCTTTTTTCCCTTTACAAAGAAAAGGGCCATCATTAATAATTGTGATAGTGAACTGGAAGATTCTATGTATGGTTGTGCTATAAAGGAACTAAAATGTTGATTGAAGCAGCCATATTATCAGGTTTGAATTGAGAATGTTTTGTAAATAATGCATACCACAAACTGTGATATTCATAATTTAAGTTTTAAAATGATAATGATAAAATGTGCCAAAATACAGAATTATGGTCTTCTTTCTGCAGTGTTTATACTATTAAAAAGAAAAGAATACTTAGCATGAGGAATTTTGTCCTGAAAAGTATTTTAATAACAGATATTGGAAACTAACACTGTAATCATTTCCCTCCTCTAGAATTTCTACAAAGATATTAACCGTGAAGGGATGTATATAAGGTATGGTAATTGCTCTATTGATTTTTATTTAAAGAGTGCAGTAATATTCCTTTTATGCACACTGTCTTCAGCATACTACATGGATTTGTGTTATGCCCTTGTAGCTCATCATGCACAATGAGTCCATAATATCCTTAGGCTCATTTATACTTTTTAATCTATTTTTTACTTAGCTTTCAGAAAGTTGGAATCTATTGTAAATATTCATCAACAGCACTTTATTTTCCAGAATAAAGTTTATTTGAATGAATGATTGCATTCTCTTTAATAAAGAAAATATAGTTGGATATGAAGTTGGAGGGAAATCATCATACATTTACAGAGAGACAGAGAAACACTTTCCAGTTTTGTAGTATGTGCTCAGACTACAGCGTGTGCTAAATAAGCAGCACTACATACAATTACAAGTTGAATAATTTTCTGCTGGAGATATACACACACCAGCAAAACTTTTCTAGCATTACCTGACTTTATGTTGTCTCTAAGCTTACTTAGGGCCTTAATTTGTCCCCCTGTGCAGGGAAAATCACTACCTAGGCCACACTTCCCCTCCCTGTAGGTGGAGGAGATGTGGCTGGGCCATGGTTATACCCACCTATTGTAACAATAGACCCTTGGGGCCACTGGCAGTTGGTATATAATTTAGAGCAGCCTGAAGGCTGCTCTGACTTATGCTAGGGACCCGTCTTGGTGATAGCCAGGTCAGGATTGGAGCAAGCCACCTGCACACCATCTCTATGCTCTTCTGTGTTGTACTGTGTTGTGTACTCCTTAACCATAGCGGAGGAACTGGATCAAATTTTTTTTTGCTTACTTTAGTCTTATCTGTGGCATTTACATGTGTAAAATGAAACAGCCACATAAAATTAGGGCAAAATAGCACAGGAGAAAACAATTAACAATTTACAAAACAATTAACAATTTACATAACAATGACAGGTAGTTGGCAGCAGTCAAAAGGCAAACTATTTTTGATAATACTCCAGAGTGCACCCGGGTTTGGAAATGCTGGAAAATGTGGATCAAATGTGTTTGTTACACATCTCAGTTTTACCCGCACAGGTGCAGGCATGGCAGTTACTCTGGTAAAGGTGGCCTGATCGTTAGCCCTACATTTTTGCAGATGCTCCACAGCACAAAGGAAGCTCAGACAAATCTAATGGCCCAGACAAATGTTAGTTAATTAATAGCTTCCCCCCAAATAACCTTGAGATCTCAAAGGGTGGTTACTCCATAGCATCTTTCATTCTTTCTCTGGAGAGTTTCACTGTGGGTGCAAGCCATTCATGCATTTTGCCAGAACACTACATATATTTTTAAACTCTGATTTTCTTCCCCTTTGTAACAGATACTTGTATAAATTGCGAGATCTTCATTTAGATTGTGAGAATTACACAGAAGCTGCATACGCCCTTCTGCTCCACACCTCTCTTTTGAAGGTTAGACTACTGAATTCACATTTGAATGTATATAATGAGCTGTCACAATTTTCAGATTTAGAAATGTGTGTATGTGTGTATAATCTGTTTTAAACAATAAATCAAAGACTTGTATTAATTATTTCATTAGTAGCAGTCTAATTTCCTGGTAGTTGCAAATACTGAGACATTTAATGACAATTAGAGCATACTTCCTGAGAAGAAATACTAGATGTTCTCAGCTGATGATTTAAAATTATGTATCGGTAATTAAAAATTGTGACAAAAATAGTTTCACCAAAAAATATAAAGACAGGATGTGTGACTTTTGGAGCAATTTAAGCCTCCATAATTACTGCATTTTTTTCTGACCTTACTGTACTCACAATTTCCAAATTAGGGCTCGATTGGAAACCTACATATAATATTCGGCCATAATTAAATTTGCCCCTGTCAGCTACTGCAATATGGACATATTAAAATGTTCATTTTAAATGACAGGGGTCATCTTTTCAAATTTTTCCCTCTGCCTGTTTTCTTAACTAATGCTTATTTTCACTACAATCCAGTTAAGAACCTGATGTGACCAATAGAGCTGGTTGGAAACTGTAATTCTGTTCTATGGGATATTCTTTTTTCTTTTTTCTTTTTTTTTTAAGTTCTAAATTGGCACAAAACCCTCAAATTTCCAGAGAAATGAAAATTCTGAAAAATTTAAATTCAGGACCATCAAAACGTTGTGTTTAAATAGTGACATTTCAATTCATTTTGTTTGACTTTTATATTATATTAATCTATATTACATATACATACTACATTAATATTTTAATATGATAGAAAATCCGAAAAAAGAATTGAAATACTCTCAGAACAAAATGTTTTGACTTTTCCGCAGAGCATTTCATCAGAATAGACATGAATCTGTATTACCTGCATTTTTAACAGAAAACTGTTCCATCCAAAAAATATTGACCTACCCTAGTTACCAACATGAAATAGTTATTCAGATGCATGTTGAAAAATTTGCATCCTTGCTGTGGCATTTCCCTACTCTCTGGATGTTAGGGAACTACAGAAGAAACTTAACATTTTTTTACTTTGCCTCCAAAAGTATGTTTTCTTTAATGTTTTTCTCACAGTGGTCAGATGAACAGTGTGCACCTCAAGTTATGCAGACAGAATTCCAGTATTCACAGACCCATCGACAGTTGAAAGAAAACTTGTATGAAAAAATTATAGAATACTTTGACAAGGGAAAGGTAACTGCTTTAACATTCTGACTGTGTTACTTCGTGCAACAGTGGCCTTTAGCAATCATTTTATTATACCAAAAACATCTCTTTGGCTACTGGGTAAAATCATTTTGGAAATGTGGTTCATAAGTAAAAATTTCATCTAAAAGGAGATTCAGTATAGACAGCTCCTTTTTAATAAATATGTCTTATAAATAAATATAGAAAGGAAGAAGGCTAATGTTTGTAACTGACATCCAGTCTAGAAAGTCTATTTCTTTCTTAGCTCAGGCAAAACAATGGAATAGTGTATGTTGCCCAACATAAATAAAATAATTACAGACATGCAATGCATTTTCCATTAACAATAAACTGATATGGTTCTTATTTTTCCAACACACTGTCCTCTTCCTAAAAAAACACAGGATCTCAGAAAGACAGATGTGGTTTTAGACAAGTGGCCAACACACAAGTCATATATAGGCCACTAAATACCTTTTTAAGGTCCTGATCCTGCACCTTTTGATGTCCAATAGTAAAGGTCCCTTTGACTCCATGATTGAACCTGTCCTGGGTGCTCCACTCGCTGCTAGTCTGGCACCTCCTCTTGGTCACTCTGGGGATTAGCTCTTGGGACAGATGCCCCCTTCCCCAGTTTACACACCACCCCTCTCTCTGTCTCGCTCCAGGACCCATAGCGACCTCTTTGTGACTTAGCCCTCCAGCTAGGTCACTCAGCCTTCGCCCTTCCCAGTTACCAAAGTCTTTCAACATCTCTCTCTGCACTAGCAGTCTCCCCATTCACTGCCATGCCCTCAGTGGCTCTTAAGGGAACCCAGGACTGTCCTCTACTCTGGGTACTAGTCCAAGGGCCTTCAGCTCAGCAGTTCTGGGCTTTCCTCTCTCAGCCCTCTCTACTCCTTCCCTGGACTGCTTCCTACACTATTGGGTTCCTATCCTTCCTCTGGGTGAACAAGCTCCAAACCCTCTTCCCAGGGAGTGACTGCCCTTACCCAGAAGCAGCTATCTTGCTTTATAGGCCCCACCTGTTCCTGACCAGCTGTGCCTGCTTACAATTAGTTCCCTGCTCCCTGCCTCCTTCTCCAGGTTCACCCTGTGGAGATAATAGGTCTACCTGGCCAACTCAACCCCTGTCAATCCTGGGTGGGGTCGACACCCCATCACAGAATCTTTGAAAACGAGAATGAGCAAAGCACTGGACAACATAAAGTAGGGAATAATTTTGCAGTGGAAAACACTGAACACGGTGACCCTGTAAGTCCTTTCTTACTCTGTCTGGTTGAAGGTCAGCTGATATATGGCAAATACCATTTCTGACCTTCAAAAGAATGGCTTCAATCCCACTTGTTGAATGATGCAGTTCACCTACAATGACCAACCGTTGCTCCTTTACTTTTTCTTGTTCCACTGTTTGTCCTGAACTGGTACCAACTTGTTTCCCCAATGTTAGCCTTTCGGACAGGAAACTTCTAGTGTTTCTGCACTATCCAACTACTATACTGTGGCACAGACTGTGCAGTGCTATTTAACTGTTACTAGCAGTCTGTCTATATGCATTTGAAATAGTGGCTGTGTAACAATACCTCTCCATGCACCATAACCCTAGATACACAATAGCTTTAATTTTCCACTTCAGCCAAGCTATGCTTGGACAGATTGCTGCAGGCAGCTGGTTGTACCTCTCTGATTCAGGGCTGCCCAATCCAAGTGTAGGTTACAGATGTGCAGGACTGGCCCCAATTCATGAGACTGGCAGTGACTTTATATCAGTGGAGGATCAAATATAGCGGCGCTCTCCCTGCCATCCCATCCTGAGCATGTTCCCTCCTTTCCCTTATCTGGGCTGGGGTGAGGGGTGTATGGCGCAGAAAGTAGTGGAAAATCTTTCTGCAGAGCGGGAGTTATCCTCCTGCTGTCTCCAGCTGCTTTAAAATCACTTTGTGAGGCTTACAGCAAAATGCCCTTAGCAGACTAGAAAATCTGGCTCTCTATGTCCATTGAAGCATGCCTGCCTTCCTTCCAGTGTTTCTTCTTGAGACAGAAATTATGTTGTGAGGAATGAAATAAACTGCTGTCTCATAGGCAGGCAGTGGTTTGGTGTCAAGATCATTTAGTGGAATAGGACATTTCAACTGAGCAAGGACTACTTTGGAAGCATAGATTACAGGATTGAGCCCCTACGAAGCACATTATAATGAGCATGGAGTTTGTGTCTGAGCCCTTGGAGATGCTGTACCTATGTTTGGAGGATACTGAAAGGTTTGAGGTGATTTTTGGAGGTGTTCTCGTAACTGTACCGGAGACTCACTTGTTCCTATCTATAATGAACCATAAAATATTTTTACTCTGCACATTAAGCTGCTGTCCTGGAATTATGGGTGCCTTGAATCTTCCATTCCATACTTGCGGTTAATAAATATCTGCAGCTTAGAGATAGCCTAAACAATAAGGATACATAGTTAAACAGTGGTTCCTTAAAACCTTATTTGTTGGTGTTCAATTTTGCCTGTGTAATTTTACTTTAGAATATGTGGTTACTTTGCAGATGTGGGAAGAATCAATATCCTTATGCAAAGAGCTAGCAGAACAATACGAAATGGAAGTTTTTGACTATGAACTTCTAAGCCAGAACCTGGTAAGAACATACATGGCCCTCCAAAACATTTCAGGAACATAAATGAATATTTTTGAACTCTCAAATGGTAGATAGGTAAACGAGTTTTTGAAGAGTCCATAGGAATTTGTTATCCATATTGATTTTTAGATCATTTCACATACTTTACTTTGTCACCGATCATACCTTGATACCAAATTAAATAGTAAAATTTCTGTGCTAAAGAGCCTTACAAAAGTGGTTAATTATTATATATGTATGTATGCATATTTAATCATTTGACACTATTCTAGAGATAAGATGAGATGAGACCAAGCAAATCCCAGGAGTCATTACCCTGCATTAATTGACTTGCAAGGTTTAAAAATTACCTAAAGGATACAGAATAGCCTTGTGCCCTTTTTTTGTTCTTCTTTATGATGTAGAAAAAAAGGTTTAAAGTATTCCCTCTCCCCGCATATGCTTTTGACATTAGAATTTCAGATCCTGTCAAGCCTGGAAGAGTCTGTGGTGAATGGA
Organism: Lepidochelys kempii; assembly: GCF_965140285.1. Lineage (NCBI taxonomy): Eukaryota > Metazoa > Chordata > Testudines > Cheloniidae > Lepidochelys > Lepidochelys kempii. The sequence continues at coordinate 31,292,819 of NC_136387.1, forward strand.
GAACTAGTGAAGTAGTGCAATCACAAGAGCCAGTAGAATGAAAGCTGAGAAAATGAAAGAAGACAGGATTTTTAGGCCGGCTGTTTAAACACTGAGTGTTTTGTTTTTTACTCACACATATAAAGAAGCCTTTTTTGAAGATTTGACACCATTGCCATTTCAGTGAAGGTGTTAGACACCTTCCTGAAGCTTCCAGGGGAGTCAAAACTTGATATTCCTGAAATGTTTAAGGTGAAAAACAAATCTGGAGGAACCCCGACCACTCCTCAGACATGCACTTTTTCAAACTTCCTCCATATGTGATAAATCAAAAGATTACAACCCTTATTTTAAAAAAATCTCTTGCAGACCACATTTACATAGCCTAGACTCAATGCAATGTTATACTTGAGGACACAGTAAATAAAATGAAGCACTGTTCTCAACTCAGAATAGCATACACACGTCTGCCCCTTATGCATGACTTCTAGCATTATGCTGAACAGCTGGCCCAGTCCTCACCAAGCTACAGTAAGGACATGAAACATTTTCAAGTTCATTATCTCATTAACCTTATCAGTGAAGTTCAGCTAGCTACGATGGATCCTACCTAGTATAATTCTGAGGTGTCTGACAGCTTGTTTCCACGCTTGCTCATTAGGGATATATGTGACTTTGCATACAGTTCATTTTAAATTGTTTAACCCCATTTAATTTAGCTGTGTATTATACTTACATAAACAATTTATAAAACAATTAATGTGGCACAAGAAAACTGTGTAAAGAGTGACTGAATGCTAAATTTTTTAAAAGATATCCCAGTAATGAGTTAAAATAGAAACCATTTTCCTTGAAGTATTATGATTCTGAAACAATAAGACTGAAATATCATTTTTGATTTCAGATTCAACAAGCTAAATTTTATGAAAACATCATGAAAATTCTGAGGCCTAAACCAGACTACTTTGCCGTCGGATATTATGGCCAAGGATTTCCCACATTCCTCAGGGTAAGTCTCTCTATGTATATTTCTCCTGCAACTTTTTTTTATATACTCATATAAACACCACTGTACTGTACTAGTAAAAATGTAGTTGGTCTCTGGGGAAAACCGATCTTCATTTAATCCTGCATTGACACTAGATTTCACAATTATCTGAAGTATTATTTGTTATAATAGCATATTAAAGCCTTCCCAGATGGAAATGCTTCTAAATTGATTTATTCTGATTTCCCTTGTAGACTAGAATACCCTCGTAGTAGTAGTGATGGAGTAAAAAGGCAGCATGCTGAATCCTTACAAGATATTATAAGTAGGCAGAGGCTGCCCAAATTTTACATATTTCACAGACAGACTAATGAAGGCAAGGGTACCAGGAAGTAATGGAATGATGTTTGGAGTTCATATCAAAACTTAAAATCTAGTTCATTTTCACACACACTTGTAATTTTTTGTAGCTCTCCTTATGAGTGAACAAAAAATGACACCTGAACTGCTCCTTAGCTATACCTGAAGCGTGCATGTCCACACTTCTGGGGGCTTGTCAGAGAAATAAGAGAGAGTGCATGGATGATATAGCAGGTGGTCCTGCTTTGAGTAGGGGATTGGACTAGATGACCTCCAGAGGTCTCTTCCAACCCTAATATTCTATGGCACGCTTAGGTTAAGTCTCCAGTGCTCTAGCTTGCTGCACCTAACTGGTCGTGTCGACCCTGAAGTTGCGCACTAAGGGTATATCTACACTGCAGTTGGGAACAAGCCTCCCAGCCCACACAGACAGACTGGTGCTAGCTCCACTCAGGCTAGTGCGCTAATAGTACCACGGATATTGCAGCTCCAGCAAAGACTTGGGCTAGCCCCCCGAGCTCAGAGGCAGGAGGTTGGGTGAGCCTGAGAATAGGAGTTGCCTGTTCTGTCTGTACCTGGTGAACCTCACTGCCTGACTAGTTCAGATAGGTTCACAGCCGCATATCCTGGGCTGTTTGTCTTAGACCATTTATTTCCCTCTTACATGGTAATACTGTGCAATACAGGCTTACAGCAAAGATAGACTCCCCTGCCCAGGCTCACCCTCTGAGCTTCCTTCTGAGTTCCTCCTGAGCTGCCCCTTGTATTCTCCCCAATTACTTTGTTAGCCCTGTGATTGTCACCTGGGTACTCACAATCCCCCACCAGAAAATGTGTAACTGCCCTCACCTGGGCCTGCAGCCTTCCCCAGGTAGCACCCTGTCACACGGCCATATGGCCTGTAACATCCACACTTCTATTTTTAGTGTGCTAACTTGAATCTGTCAACCTGCGCTGGATGTATTGCTCCCAGCTGCAGTGTAGACATACCCTAAAAGTTCCACAGTACACTTTGATGCATTGCCTATAGCTTTGGTACTGCCCACAGCAATAGGTCAAAGCGAATTATGGAGCTTTTGGTGTGAGGTAGCAGGATCTGCATGGCAAGCTAGAACGCTGTAGATTTACACCTCAACTTGCCACACACTAACTCTCTGTATAGATGGGCACTGAATCAGCACTACTGCCTATCTAAATGCACATACACTCATTGACCCACCCCTATGCTTGTTCACCTATTGTTTGCCTTTTTTCATTTTACAACCACCATCTTAGAACCTCAGTCGAGAACCCAAATAAAAATAGGGATGTCAAAAGAGCTCAAGATACTTAGGCTCCTAAGTCCAATTGAACTTCACTGGCATTTGGCAGCCTAATTCCCTTAGGTTTCTTTGAAAATCCCAGCCAACATTTCTAAATTTTCAGTATCACGGGATTTGTCTTGACTCTGAGATGCTACCAGGACAGGTCTTTCTGCCCATGTTCAGTATTATTGTGTTTGTCAAAGCATTAGTGCATTGAAATATTCACCACTGTCCAGAGTCCCTGTCTCAGTAAGTATACCCCTCACATAGGTACATTTGGTGTACTTTAAGGTACTATGGTAGTTCCAACATAGCTTGAAATACACCCTCATGCTTGAGTAGCAAATGCAATGCCTCCCTTCACCAGTTCAGCCTTACAGACTGGTTTTTTGTGGAGGACATTCAGTGGAACACCTGCAGAGGAGATAATTTCACCTTATTTTTAGGTTTTAGGTGTTGGGTATTTAGGCTAAAGATTTGACTACTCGCCTTTGTTTAATTTAATATTAATGACATTTCCCCCTGCTTCAAAAATTAACACTGAATGGGTGTGTTTCATATAACTGTAAGGACACCTGCCTCTTTCCTTCCCGATCTCGTCACACCAAGTACACCGAACAACAGATGAGAACTCCTTGGAATTGACTGTGCTGTAAATTAGAAGTTTATAATACTGGGGAGAGGAACAGGGAGAAGAGAGGTTATATGTATATTATAAAGCAAGTTTCTTTCATAAAGGGGAAAGAAGAAAAGGAATTTTAACAGTTTGCCCACCTCCCCATTTTCTGTTTAGTTACTACTGTAAAGGCACATTCTGAATTCAGTCTTTTTTTCCTCTTTCTGTCTCGCAGCATGAAGTATTTTCTTTGGGGGAATCAGTGACAATTTCCTGGAGCTAGTGGAAGTGGGTTAGAATCAATTATTTATATTTCTGAAACAATTAGAGGCCCCTATCAGGTTCAGAGACCCCACAGTGCTAGGCCCTGTACAAACACACACACAGCCCCTGCCCCAAAGACCTTCCAGTCTAGGAAATCTAGTATTCGTCTCTTGCAGAACAAAGTGTTCATCTACCGTGGGAAGGAGTATGAGCGGAGAGAAGATTTCCAAGCACAGTTGATGAGCCAGTTCCCAAATGCAGAGAAGATGAATACCACCTCAGCCCCTGGAGAGGACATGAAAAACTCTCCTGGTCAATGTATCCTTAAATATAGGAATTTACAGAATAAGGAAAAATTTGTTTTGTCAAGGGAGTCTGATAGCAACACTGTTGAAGTTCATGGTTCCTGTGAATCATGGTATGCAGCAATGGCAGTCACTGTTACTGAGGTTGGCTCTAGGGGATTTGATCATTCAAAGTTGTGAGTGTCTCTTGAGGTGCTGAGCATCCTCAAATCCTCTTAACAATGAAAAAATAGAATCAAGCTGCTTTGCTTGCCTGTAGATGTACTTGGTTCAGAGAAAAGGGACTTTGCCAGTATTAGTAAGCAGATGTGGCTTCAAGACATACAAGGCTGGATGGAGAAAAGTTGTTCACCCTTGCCACAGAGGGCAGGACAAAAGACAATGGATTCAAACTGCAGCATAGCAGATTTAGATTGAATCTCAGGAAAAACTTCCTAACTGCAAGACCAGTAGGACCACAGAACAGACTGCCTCGGGAGGTCGTGGTAGCTCCTTTACTGAAGGTTTATGAAAGGAAGCTGGATAGTGTTGGGTATTTTAGACACAACAAATCCTGTGTCTTGGCAGGGGGTTAGACTAGATGAATCTTGCAGTCCCTTCTAACCGTGTGATTCTAAGGTGGAGCTATGTTAAGAAGGAAGGTGCCTACAGGCAAGGGGCTCCTGTACAGTAGTATGGTGTAAATCTGTTGACTGAGGCAGTGCAGCACTGTGAACTAAATCACTATAAAATGATTTTATGGAAAGGCATGTGTTCAGCATGCGTGTGCAGTAGCATGTACACAACTCCCATTAATGCGAACAGCAATTGTATGTCTAATTCCCTTCACACCACACTCAAAAGAGATTATGTATACTTTTTGTGGGTAGGACTATCTCTTAGTCTGTGTTTCTACAACACCTAGTACAATGGGTGTCTTGTGCTGTTGTGGAATGTCACATGGCAATCAATGGTAAAACTCCCATTGGTTTCAATAGGAGCGGAGTTATGCCAACATTGGTGGGTCTTAAAAATCCCATCCTAGAACTTCAAAAGTTTTGGTCCGCAAATATTTGCGGGTACATATGACCAGTTGGTTTGGTTTTGTTTAAACTGGCTAACTTGCCTAAGTACACTGGTCTGAACTGGAAAAGGGAAAGGAAGAACAGTGAGGGATTAATTAGAGGATGCAAATGGAAGAAAAATATATTATGTTCTGAACTGGTAATAGATAGAAACTGCACTGAACTTGAAAAGAGGGTGAGGCTAGCAGACATAACCTGTGTGGAACAGACAAAATAAGATAAGCATGATGTTCCACTGACCATTAGTTCAGTCAAAATCTGTAACCTGCATTGCTCAAATATTCCTATATTCTTCATGGGACTGAACACCAGCAAACTTTTTTTTTTTTCCTGGATGTGCAACAGATGCACTGTATGACCTTGAGCAAGTTGCTTCCCCACTTTGTCCCTCAGTTGTAAAAAGGACAGTAAGGATTTTTACCTCACAGGAAAACTGTGAGGATGGATTCCTATTGTTTGGCAAGCACTTTGAGAGGCTCAGTTGGAGGGCTGTCGGTGCAAAGTGGTGCTGTTAAATACAATTCATGCATTTGTTCTGTCTGTAACATCAAATGTTATGAACAGCTAAATTTAGCTAATTCATGTGCTTTCACACCATATCAGTATTATTTACATCTTTCCAGTATTTCTTGGTTCCTTTCATTTCCATGATATTTCTGAATTATAGGAAAAGGCAATATTTTGTTGAAACATCATAAATATAAGTGTTTATTTTTTACTATGCTTTTTAATGACCTGACTCACTTACTGAACAGGAACCTAAAGTCTTGTAACCATTATGCATATCTTTTAAGAATACTTCATAACTGCTTGTCGAGATATCATCTGTTCCTTTCTCAGTCCCCAACACTCAAGGGGGGGAGCAGTTAAAGAGAAGCTCTTATTGTACTTAATGTACCCTCCACCCTCCCTTCAAAAAACATACTTTAGCATACAGACATGTGATAGCTTTTGAAATCCACCCCGCCTGTGGCTACCTGCTGGGCATCGTTTCAGTAGTCTATTGTAATAACCAAACACACTTCATTTTTATTTGAACAGTATATTGCAATTGTCCTCAAAAGCTGCACAGAACATCGGCTGGCTTCCTAGAACTGCTTGTAAATAAATCATGCACATGCTTTTCTAACATTTGAAATCTAAGTTTAAATCTACTTAGTCACTGACACGTCTTGTCTCACCAGCTTGGGTCTTTCCTCTCCTTCTCAAGAATCCTTTGCTTATGTTAGAAACACCCTGGTGGCACAGTGACATAATTCTGAACAATACTCCCCCTTCATCCCCAAAATGCACCTGTACTACTGCGCTTAGGGCTTGTCTACATAATTAGTTGTGCACTAACTAGCCTAAGTGGATTCTGGTGCATATTAAAAGTTTCCTAGCTTGTGCTGATGTTGTCCTGTGGTACTACGTTAACACACGCTAGGAAACTTGTGCTGCACACCAGCAGGGTCCACACAGGCCAGTTAATGCACAACATGCTGGTGTGCAGTGCACTAGAATTTCTACCCCAGCTGGTGCTGCACTAACACAACTTGTAGACAAGCCCTTAATGTTTGAAATGCCTTTGTTGGACTGGGGGGGGTTGTTGTTTTTTTTTGTTTTGTTTTGTTTTGTTTGTTTGTTTTTTGATGAAAAGCGAAACTAATGAGCAAACATGAGTACATCTGAAAACTCTGGAGGAGGCTGTTCACCGGAGTTCAGCTCTCCAGAGCTGACAGGGAGCTGCGGCACCAGCCATACCTGAAGGAATTTGGCTTCAGAGAGTGATCATTTCATAAAAGTGACAAGCACCTATTCACGTGACACCTCAGTTTCCAGTTTCACATATATAGGCTGTTTCTCTTCTAAGGCTTGTGTGCCCATCCTCTCTCTCCCCCAGTTCTGGGGCACTCTGTTTTAGTCTTCTTTTGAGTTCACACACAGTTTACCTTTACCAACTTGGCGTGTAACAACTGTAGTGAGCAATAGCATTGGCTACCTTTAAAGTGGCAGGTCGTGTATCAGGTGGCATTCCTGTCTTTTACAGGCTTTTCATTCAAGACCTTCAATAAAGGCCACATGCATGACCTCCCTGAACAAGGCCTTCATTAAAGGCCACATGCATGACCTCCCTGTTCTAATTGAAACTGCCCTTGTACACCACCTGCCCTTTACAGATCCCACTATCATTCCTTATGTCACCAGGCAGTGGCGCCATGGCTGTGGGCGTTCCTAGCCTTTGGAATGTGCTACATCATCAAATCCATCTCAAATAATCATTCTCCGCTTTATTTTAAAAAGAGCTTAAAGGTATTTTCTTGTTTGGAATGTTCCTGGTAGATTGCTCACTTCTTGTCTCCTTTTCCTCATGTTCTGATCTGGACCATTAGAGAGCCACTGGTTTGGGTCTGGATTCAAATGCCCCCAGCATTTGGGTGAGCAAAGGGTAACCAAAGGATCAGATATTACAGTTTAAACCCAGGATTATTTTTATCTCCTTTTAAAACTGTGTGTTTATTATTTGTAGGCTTCCCTATGGCACTGATCATTATAGTATCTGAGCACCTCACATGGAAGGAATATGGGAGTAATAAATGGAGGGAACATTGGAGAATAAATGGAGGAAAGTAATATTACCTCCATTTTACAAATGGGGAACTGAAGCCCAAAGAGACAGACAGACTTGCCCAAGATAACACTGGAACCCAGATCTCATGAGTTCCAGTCCAGTGCCTTAATCACTAGACTATATTTCCTCTCTAAAGGTCAGAGTCTGACATCCTTGCTCAGAATAAAGAGCAATTTACACCTAGGTAGTCCCACTGAAGTGAATGGGACTAGGCATAGAGCAAGGCACTTCCACACGTAAGGAAAGATGGCAGAATCTGACTGTAAGTGCTTGAGTGAAATGTGTAAGAATATGATTTATGCCCACACAATATTCTATTGAAACTAAGCACCCACTTATAAAATGGAAATCTAAGACACAAGTGACACTGTGGCAGGGTGGACTAGGCCTGGAGGCCTCTTGGCCTTGCATCACCTTGCCCCAGAATAGAGTGGCGAGAAGTCCTCCTAGAGGGGGGCAGCCTAGAGGGGGCTGCTGGAGCGACTAATAAGGGGCCAGAAGGGCCAGATAAAAGGCAAGCAGCAGAGCAGAACCTTCAATTGATGAGAGAGAACCAGGTGCCTGGCTGGCTAGACGAACAGCAGAACTGCAGATAGCTGACTGCAGAGAGTTCACCAGACGGAACTGGGCCCAGCAGAGGCTGCCAAAGACCGGGTGCCTGGCTGGATGGATAGAGTAGCAGCAGGACCATGAAAAGGTCACTGCAGGCAGGCTGAGCCCAGGGGACTGATCCCAGGACCTGGCCAGACCAGGTGAGAGTACTGAGATGGGCCCTGCTGGTCTGGTTGCAGACTGAGCCCTGAGAGGGCTGCTGAAAAAGACACCAGTTGAGGGTACCGAAATGGGCTCTGGCTGGGTGGTTGAAGAAGGCAGTACCTCAGGGAAGAAGCCTAAGAACTATGGCACCATACCAGGGCCATGATAAGAACTCAGAACTGTATACCCCGGAAAGGGGGGACAGCGTGTACAGCTCAGCCAGAGGTCTGAGCTGCCAAAGACCAGCTGAGAGAACCAGCAGCTGGGGTGGGGTGCTTCCAAGAGGCAGGCGCCACCCTGATGTAAGACCAAAAAAAAAAGCAGGCTCACACCTAACCAAGAGAAAGGGGGCCATCCACGAGAGGTAGGGGCTGCCCCCCATGAAAGAACTGTGTTTGCAGGCACTATCAGCCAGAGAATAGGGGGCATGCACAAGAGGTGGGTGCCGACCCTGTTACAGACACACAGTAATTTGGACAAAGATCTAAATCTTTAAACATCATGACATTTTGCCAATCGATGCCATACGCTATGCCTATGTCAAAGTTAAGTAATGAAAATATTTGTATCAAATAGGCTTTGTTTTGTAGTACAATAAACTATTCAGTGTGATAAATTAACTCTCAGGCCTACTAACCTAACAGTAAACCTACTCAGATAACTGATACTGTATTGTATCTATCTCAAAATTAGTCTGTTTTTTCAGTGTTAACGCCAAATATTTCCTCTCTAGAATAAAAATCTTAGGAAGATTGCTCTTGGACAACATGTTGTTTGTTTTCCAGGCTACATACTATCTTTCATATGTCCTTAACCTGTGTGATTTTAGACATTCAGTGCTTTACTGTGCAACCAGTTTTGGAGGAGCATACCAGATTCAAAAATAAGCCAGTACCCGATCAAATCATAAAGTAAGTTTATTTTTGTTGGATAAATGATACCATAAAAGGTGTGAGAGTCTGGGTTAATAATCTATGGAGAAAGACTTTTTTTATAAACACAGCCAATTTATTGGTGAGCCAGGGTGCATGCACTTATCTCAGTTACTAAATGTATTTTTCCTGACATTTCAGAGAATCTCATCAGCCATTTAAACACTACCATATGCTTACAGAAAAAAGCCCAAATTACTCTGGATATGCGGCCAGAATCTGTTCTAATATATACCCACTGCAGCTTCATTGATTTCAGTGGGACTGAACGGTTGTGTGCCTGGGTAGTGTTTTGCCACAGTCTGCTTTTCTTCTCCCAAAAACACAGTTCCCAGCCTCTTATTCCAGTTCCCTGGGGAAATTGCAAGGGGATGGAGGATGTGGTTTTTTTTTTCTAGAACACAACATGAGTTTGTATACTTGTCTGACCTCCAAACCAATGCCACTGTTTGTTGCTAATACACTTCCTCACAGCCTACAGAGTAAGGTCAATGGGAATCAGAAGGAAGCAAATGTTAGTTCCTTCAAATTCCCTCCTGAAACTACTCATTTAAAGCATGGGCTAAGAGCAGCAGCAATAGGTAACTGGGGATAGGTTTAGATTAAAAGAAGATCTACCTGGCTAGTAGCAAGAACCACCTAAACAAACGCACACAGGTAAGCGCTGGGGGCAGCAGAACCAATATTAGTAGAGGACCAGCGACAGGTCCAGTTTAAAAACTACTCTATATGCTGTTGTAGCCTCAGGGGCAATGCTCGGCTCCTCTCCCTCTCTTCCCAGTGATGTCACCTCTGGTGGTTTCAGCAACACCAAGACAGCATCTCTGCAACAGCTGCTTTTCTGTTCTTCCACCATGCCGAATTCAGAGAGCCCTGACGGTCCAGGAACAGTGACACCACTCATCCTGCTTGCCCTCCCTGCCTGAGACAGCTGCTGTCACCTCTGAACATTAAAACTCACGAGTGTTTGCATGGCACTCTCTTGCTTTCTCTAATTTTCCCAACATATCTACTCATACTTATTTTTTTGCTCCTTCCTGGAACCTTCCTTCCCTGCTTATCCTCTCCTGAGCTCTACTCTCATCTCGCTCTGCCCTCAGAAGACTGCTCCCTGAGTTCATAAGCTGGGGAGGGAGAATCCTGGTGCCCTAGGGGGGGTGGATCTTCCTCCTAAGTCCAAGTCTGGATTGGATTCACACACCTCACCTCCCTCCCTACCCAGTTGCCGGGGGCTCACCATGCTCCTGGGAAGTCTTTTGTTCCTGGGGACTGGCTCTATCCCCCAAAAACCCTTCCCAGAAACTAGGATGACCAGATGTCCCTATTCTATAGGGACAGTGCCGATTTGGGGGGCTTTGTGTTATATAGGCTCCTATTACCCTCCATCCCCTGTACCGATTTTTCACAGTTGCTAGCTGGTCACTTTACCAGAAACATACCTGGGTCCTGATGTCCCACATATTAATAATAATCTAGCTGATCCAGTTTCAGATCTCTTATTGCTACTAGTAGTCCTAGGAAAAAGTGGTCAAAACTGAATTCCCTTTTCAGTGTGCCCTTACTATTGAAGTAAGGCAGACATTGCAGAGGTGAATTGCTGGCATTCCATGTATTGGTTTAGAAGGCTTTAATTCAATGGGAAGAAAAATGTACATCTTTAATGGAGTGGAAATGTGCTAGCTTGGTTCAAATCTGCTCTCTCACCACTTGCACCCAACCTATTCAGCTTTCATATATGTCAAGGATATTAGCACTATACATGCTGTCCTTGGAACTGATCACTGCTAGGTAATATCTTTCTTTTCAGGAACACACAGATAACAGCAAATTATCCTTATCTTTTTAGTCTAATCCTGTTCAGGCAGCTTTGCAGAAATAGAAGACTCAGTGATATCTTCTTAGTTGAATAAAAGGGTCTTGATTCTTAGCAAAGAGAATTTTCTGAAAGCAATGTGAGGCAGCTGCATTTTGCTTGGGAAGGATGGTGTCATGTAGTTCCACATTTGAAGGAATCTCAGGGTTACAATATTGGCATTAAGTCTCTTCAAAAAGAAGGCTGAAAGTTCAACAGCTTTTTATTGCCTTATTAACTGCCCTGGCTCCTTCTGATTTATAAGCTGTTCCACAGGCTTTTGTTACATTCAGAATGGATTTCTGCAATTCTTTGTCTGCAGGTTTGTCAGTAGCATCTTTACAGATATTGCAACTAATCCAGAATGCAAAAGCATGAATGATCCACCTAAAACTAAAAGGATGGGAACAAGCACATTTCTCTTATTTTGAAATGAAATGTAATTTGGTGCTCCCAGTTTCAACTTAAATGTATTTTATAATTGGTGACTGACAAGCACCTCAGTGAAACTGGCCTCTTTGACTGGACTTTAAAGTCACTGCAACACCAGCAACAGTTTGAACGTGGTGCTGTAAGACTCTTGAAATCCCCTGCATAAAGGAAAATCTTTTGCCTTATGTAAGATTTTGTAATCACATCTCAGACGCAGAACTCAGCCAGACTGCACTAAATTTCTTCCACCAAAAATAGGGAGGATTTATTTTTGAGAAGAGTACTTGTTTGTAAGTATAATTCTTATTTGTAAGAGGTGATTTTAGTGCATTCATTCTAGTAAAGTGGTTGAAAATTTCTGTCCTAAAAGTGGTTATATAAAATTATTTGAATTGATATGCCTCTTTAATCAGTGTGATTTACCAAAGAGGTAATTTCAGTGGTTGTCACCTAGTTCAGGAATCATACACTTACAATAATGAGCAAAATGAGAGTGCTCTTTGGCCAGACTCGGCCCTATGTTTTCTAAGCCTACTTAGCCAAAATACCAGGTCATTTCTGAAATTCTTTCTGGAAATATTTATGTAAGTTGCACCTAGTCCTAAAACATTGTTTTTGCCCTGCAAAGTCTGTCTCTGCTTGGCTTTGCTTTAAATTGAATTCCTATAAATAAATAAAGTCTCCTGGGCAGTAAAATATTTAAAGTATGTAAGTATGTGTTGTGTTCTTTTCAAGTTACCTCTCAATCCTCCCTAATTGTATGGTAAAGTGGGCCGGGGGGTGGGGGGGGAGGGACAGGGCGAGGTGGATGTTCCTCTTGCTGTGCAACAGTAGTTGAAGATTATTTTTTAGCTAAGGAGATCATAGTATGAAAATTCACTGGATGCTACTGGTGTATTCGACCTTGATATTCCATTCTATTAGATTTTTTTTTTTCAAAATCCATCGAGATGTGATAAGAAATAGTTGTTTATGGCTTCATGTTTAATAAACAGCTATTTTGCTGTGTTGTAGGCAGAATTATCCAGAGATCTGAACAACTGATTTGGCATCGGAAGTGTTTGAACAAGCACACATTTAAGTCCAAAACAAAATATCATCTACTCCACTTGGTCACTTACTGTTCTTAACAATATACAGTGCTTTTTGGGTCAATCCATAAAACATAATTCAGAGGTGCATGTCAATAAAAGCAAAACCCTCCACTACAGCTTCCCCTAAGTATTTCAGCCATATTTTGAAAGGCTCACATCCTCCAGGTCACAGTCACATCTGTGATGAAACTTAGTGCTACTGTCCCTGTTCGGTGAATAAATGATTTCAGTCTTCCTTGCTGTTGTTGCTGCACTTTTCACAAACACTAAATCACACTTAATTTAAAAAATAAAATCAGACAAAAAGAAAGCCATTTACTTTGATGGTGGGATCCAGCTGTACTTGAATTATGCTTTTTACATCTTCTTTAAATCTTTCAGCTTTTATAAATCCAACTACGTTCAACGATTCCACTACTCAAGACCAGTCAGGAAAGGATCTGTTGACCCTGAAAATGAATTTGCTGTAAGTAATTTTTTGACATGGCAGCATCTTTGTAAAATATGTTGGCGTTGCTGTGCTTGTGAATTCAGAGATTAATCCTTTAATAGTCACGCCCAGCTGCCCCACTATGGAAGGCCTACTTTCAAGATCTGAAACAAGACCTATTTTCATTTCAACTACAGTACAATTTAAATCTAGGGCTTCTCTATTTTTACATTACTCTAAGTACTTTTCAACATAGTCTCGTTTTACATTTCCTGATTTGTACCCTAATTTCCCATTTTATGATCTTAATACTTCGTTGTTTGGATTTTAGGTAAAACCTCTCTGTTAAGTAAGTGAAATACAATTTGGTTGTGCAGGACAGTTGTCTAGTAAAATTTTCTATTGTTAAGCAAGACAAAATATAAATACATATCAATAAAATGCATCGCCACTAGTACTTAATAACTGCTCCACTCATAAGCTACCGGTATGGGCTAAGGAGTGTAAATTGTCTGTTTTCATCACTCATGTGAAGTGATGACTACTGTATATACCATACTGACTCACATCAGCTGTTCAGTAATGCAATAGCTACAAATAATGTTCATGGTTTTAATATACTTTGAGATCTACAAGTGCTGTAAATTATATGATTTTTATAATGTCATGTTCAACAGTGTGGTAAGTTTTCTTACTTTAGAGGAATAAATATATAAAGTTTCATTATATCATAAAATTGTGTAGTTGAATATATTTTTCTAGTCACGTTTTATGGTAAACCAGTGCTGTCAGGATATTGGTGGGGAAAACAACTTAAGTTTTCAGATTTATAAGAGCACCTTATTTCAGAATGGTACGAAGCACTTAAATTATGTGTATTTTTCTGATCAGTGACTAATAGCACTAACTAGTGATTCCACTAGTTGTGTGGTCTTGTGTGGGCAGGGACTGTACACACTGTCCCACACCCAGAGCAAGTGACACTAGCTGTATCCTGTGCTTCCAGTTCTAGAACTTTAACATCCTGGCATGGTGATGTGTAATGCGTCTGTCTAAGAATCAGACACTGTAGTAACACATTGTACCTTTTGAGGAAGGTAAATATTAGTATTTCTGTTTTACATATGGGACACTTGACAGTGAGGCTGTGTCTGCATTAGACCTGTTGTTAAAATTTCCCACTGTTGCTACCACCAACTCGGCTCCCCATGGTAACAATAATAGGAGGAGCATTAGGGAAGGCAGAATGCTAGCAGTTTAATCTGCCATGTTGTCTAACCTGCTTACAGCAACAATGTGGTTACAATTCTGGCACTGTAATATAGAACTCCTCCTGCTGCTAGGACCAGTTGTTTTCCTTCAAGTTTCTTAATTCAGAGTAAAGAAGGCCAGAGTAAGTGTTTTACCAGAGATCACACAGTCAATAGTGGCAGAGTTGGGAATAGAAATTTGGGGGTTCCTTACCTGGTAGAGACTGAGAGCGTAATGATGACCTAGTTTTGAAACAATAAACCACAAATTGCTGTGCTGGATTCCCTTTGCTGCATCTTTCTATGCACAAATTATCCTATGTCATTTTTCTACCTTATCTTTTATTTTGCAATGTAATTTCTATCAACTTCTATCCTGAAAAGACTAAGGTTTCAATCCTGTCTCTTTTTTTAAAAAAAACAACAACAGTCTATGTGGATTGAGAGAACATCATTTGTTACAGCTTACAAACTTCCTGGAATTCTGCGTTGGTTTGAGGTTGTCTCCATGTCACAGGTGGGTATTTACATGCTAAGTATCCTGATATACAAATTAATGTATATAAATGCAGTGTAGCGGTTCTAACACAGACTTATTTTGAGATTAAATGGTTCAAATTTTTGTTTGTTTGTTTATTTATTTATTTTCTAAATCTACTCACAAGACTGCTACTCTGTACATTTTAGGTTTTTTTGTGAAATCCCTGAAAGCTACATGGAAACTATTTTAAAACATCATAATAGAAGCTCAAACTAATGTATATCCGAAATAAAAAAAATGACATCATGGCTAAGCAGCAGAGTGAAAGAGGCAGTTAGAGGCAAAAAGGCAATCTTTAAAAACCAGCAGTCAAACCCTACAGAGGAAAAACAGAAAGGAGCATAAACTCTGGCAAGTCAAATGCAAAAGTATAATTAGGCAGGTCAAAAAAGAATTTGCAGAGCAACTAGCAAAAGACACAAAAACTAAGAGCAAAAAAAATTAAGTACATCAGAAGTAGGAAGCCTGCCAACAACCAGGGAGGCCACTGGGGGTACATCTACATGGGATTAAAAGACCTGCAGCATGGCTGTGGCTGGCCTGGGCAGCTGGCTCAAGCTGCTGGGACTCGAGCTTCAGGGCTCATTTGGGCTCAGGCTGGAGACTGAATTCTCACAGCATCCCAGAGCTCTGGCTCCAGCCCAAGTATGAGCATATACATAGCAATTTTTGAGCACTGGAGCTCAAGCCCCACTGGCTTGAGACAGCTGACCTGGGCCAGCCGCAGGTTTTGTATCCCTGTGTAGACAAACCCTGGATGATCAAGGTGCTAAAGGATCACTCAAGGAAGACGGACCTGTTGCACGGAAGCTAAATGAGTTATTTGCATTGGTCTCCTCTGCAGAGAATGTGAGGAAGATTCCCAGACCTGAGCCATTCTTTTAAGGTGACAAATCTAGGGTGACAGATTGAGATGTCAATAAAGGTAGTTTTTGAATAAATAGGTAAATTAAACATTAAGAAGTTACTAGGACCAGATGGTATTCACCCAAGGAATCTGAAGCAACTCAATTATGAAACTGTAGAATTAACAGCTCTGGTATGTAACTTATCATTTAAATCAGTGTCTGGCCCAGATGACTTCAGAGTAGCTAATATAGTGCCAATTTTTTTAAAAAGGCTCTAGAGGAAATTCTGGCAATTACAGTGTGATTAAACCTAATTTCAGTACCAGGCAAACTGGTTGAAACTGTAGTAAAAACCAGAATTATCAGACATATAGTTGAACATGGTATGTTGGGGAAGAGTCAACACAACATGCTTCCCCAATCTTTTAGAACTCTTTGACTGGAGTCAACAAATGTGTGGACAAGGGTGATCCAGTAGATATAGTGTACATGGATTTTCAGAAAGCCTTTCACAAGGTCCCTCACCAACAGCTCTTCAGCAAAGTAAGCAGTCCTGGGATAAGAGGGAAGGTCCTCTTGAGGAGCAGTAACTGGTTAAAAGATAGGAAACAAATGGTAGGAATAAATGGTCACTGTCATTAGACAGGATACTGGGCTACATGGACTCTTCCCATTATTATGTTCTTATATTGCTAGGGTAGGTGGTTGGTAGTTTTTTACCAGTGGCTGGTAAAGTATTGACCAATATTTGTGGAGTACAAAAGTTGTCTCTTTCACCAAGATGAAGATGGTCTAATAAAAAAATATTACCTCAACCACCTTGTATGTGTCATGGAAAACATAGCATTTTGACATTTTATTGCAAATGAGTAAAACATCTATGTAAAAGGTAGAAGATAACCATATATCTTGCCTGACAATTTTTCTACTAGATTTTGACAGAATCTCTACTTTAGTGCAATACATTGAAATGACTGACACCTCAGCCCTGCTGTGGTTAAAGATTACAACTCATATATCCTTTGTAAGGTACTGTCCTGAGACTCCCTGACAAAAGGGATAGTCAGTCTTAAAAAATATACATACAAGTGGTCATGGGCAAGCCTCTTGGCTTTTGAAGTGAGGGCTTATCGACACAGACACTTTATGTGCAGCAAGCCAGAGTGTAAATCTACAGCACACTAGCTTTCTGTTTGGACCCTGTTACCAAACACTAATAGTTCTGTAGTGTTAGCACAAGGTAGCAGGCTCCTCCGGGCCAGCTAGTGCATAGCAAGCTAATGCACTGCAGATTTACACCCTGGCTTGTTGCACATGAAGTGTCTGTATAGACAAGTTCTGAGGTATTGTTGGTACATGGTGGGCCAAAGAGGTGTTGGCAATTACTAGTACAAAAATAATTTAAGATTCCTTCAGTTTTACTTATTCTGACCTTCCTTGTTTTGAGGAATTTGTCAACATTATTTATACTTGGGGAAAAAAAAGCTTCTCTTTACATTATTTCAGTTTTTATCTGCTGTAATTGCACAAAAGTCGTTCTCAGCATCATATTTATTACAGTTCCCTTGAATTGACACTGGCGATCTGAAATCATCTGAAGGAAATCCCTTTGGTGATGACTTATCATAAAACATGATAATAGTATCCCCTTTGGTAATGTGAACATCATAAGTTCTCAGAGGTATCACTCTGATTTCCTCATAAAATGCACATAAAACTTACAATTTATGGCCACTAAAAGAATTTGGACAATTTTTAAAATTATTGGTTTTGCCTTTACTCTACATGTGATCACTTCCTTTCTTCAGGAGCCACTTCTATCAAAAAAATTAAAAAGGATAGAAGGAACAATAGGCACCTCTTACTCAATAGACTCCTTGTCTTCTCGTTGCTTGCAGTAAATCAGTATGGGAAATTGGGAATTAGTTCAGTGTAGCAAAGGGAACTCCGCCAATCCCCACAAAATGAATACACCAGCGATAGTCAGGCTGAGGCTTGGGAGCCACAAGTGGCTCTTTAATGTGTCTCCTGTGGCTCCTTGCAGCACATGGTATTAAACCACTGTGTACTTTAATTATTAACCAGTCTAAGTCATTAACCATTCAGGATGCTTTGAATAATATATATAAAATAGTAAATGAAATAATGAATTCACACAATCGTGGCTCTTTTAGGTGACATTGATCGTTACTTTGGCTCCTGAGCATCACTTGAAATACACACATGTAGATGCACTAAAAGAGACAGGACCGTTAGGAAATATCTGACATGAAGCCCAAAAAAACAATTGGAGGGGAAGAGGGTTGCCCCTCTTCCTAACCTGCTGCCTTAACAGGGTTTTGGGGGGGTTTTTTGTTTGTGTTGTTTTTTTTTTTTAATTTGATCCACTAAAAATCCCATTGACCGTAAAACTGGACATCACTTCAGATCCAGGATCTCAAATGTCCTGCTAAAAGCAACCTGGCTTATGAAGGATATAAGAGCTTGATTCAGGGGAAAAGAACATGAGTCCCTTCCACAGAAGGCCTGCTCAAAGCCAAATGGAAGCCCTGATTAATACAGCTAGTAGCACAGAAATGGAATATGAGATTTTTATTTCTGCTTCAGACCCATATTAGAACTATCACAGCAAGTTAAAATCTTTACATCTTCAGTGTTCTATAAATTTTATAAAGTACAACTCAGGTGGTTAACAACAGTCAGGAATTGGAATTCCATTGTTTAGCCACGCATAGCTTTTATAGCCTAAAAGAACACAGGAGATTTAATACTTACAAAATCTGTGGACCCCAAAGTCTGGGCAGCTTCATTGAAAAGTTTTAACTGTGGCTCAACTCTAGACAAACTCCCTCATTTTTCAGTAGTGCAAAGGAATGGTAATTTATTTTGAGATGGAAACATGCAGAAAACTTAATGATTTTGTTTGAGTTGAAGCCCTGTGAACTGTAAATAATTTGACTAAAACAATTTGAATTTAAATGGCTAAATTTCACATAACTCTGAATGTACATTCCAGAATATTATATTTAAATACTATATACTGTATATAGGCCAATTATAAATATTACCTGATTTCCTTCTTATGTGTCACATTCATCAACATATTAGGATCATATTGTAAAATCCACACAAAGGTTTTGCCTTCAGGAAAAACTGCATTTTAAAAATATTTCCTTGGCAACTTAAATTTATAACCAAGTATAGAAATGTAAGTATGAGACTGTCAAATTAAAGTTCAGTCTTAAAAGAAAAACGTGCTTATGTATGTTACTAGCAGCATCCTAAATTATTACAAAAGAAAATAAAATCAAATTTCCTTTACCATTTATAGAGGGCTTTTTAAAAAAAAATTTGTCATTCATTTTTGAGAAAGAGAAACTCGTAAGCTTATTTTCATTCTTGTTTTTATTCATTAACTGCAGTATTAACATACCTCCCAGTATTTAATGTGGCTAAAGCAGGACACAGCACCACTCAGGTTTGGCCTGTCTGCCCCCTGTAGATGGAGATGGAGAAGCTGATGGGCCAGACATGAGTGGCACTGTGACCCTGTGCTCCAGGTGGCAATGCCACTCAATTTGAGGGCCCTCTCAAATGGAGGGCCTGGGGCAAACAAATGGCTTCTTCCCCTGGTCAGACTTGAATGTGGGAAATGTTCATTTTAACGGGCACAGGGGGTTCTGGGGCTGAAAATGGGACAATGCCATGAAAACTAGGACTGTTGGGAGATCTGATGTTAGGGGTTCAAACCTGTATCTAATTAATTTTTCCCTAAAATTATTTCTATTCAGAGCTTTTATTAAAAAAAAAAGGAAATATATTTTGGCACATATTTCCTGATTCTAATCTCCATTTTCCTGCTGTTCCAGACCCAGATAGCTCAGGCTCTGTGTGCTACCCACTCCCTTGGTCTGCTCCACCCAAGTCCATCTTTTTTCACAATCCCTCCTGTCCCCTGGCACAGCCTCCCTTTCTTCCTCAGATCCTTTATCAAAACTCCCTTGTTAGCTTTCCATCAGTATCATCTATTCAGGTGCCACATGGTCTTGAACCCCATCATTGTTTAACAACCTAAAGAGCACTGCACAAAGCCATAGAAATGACCTGAGTTCTGTGAATACTGATGCTCTCCCCAAGAGCAATTTTGCTTTTCTCTTTCTTTTCTGTGGTCTCTTCTCCTTCCCCTTCCTCTTGTCATCTCCCATGACATCATTTGTCTACTGGAGACTGCAAGCTCCTTGGGGAAGGGACCTTCTCTTTTATCTGCCTGTGAAGTGTCACGCATGCCTATGTCATTATATATGCAACATGACCCTCTTGAAATTTTAAGGCTTATGTCAAGGTTGGTCCCCCACTCTGAACTCTAGGGTACAGATGTGGGGACCTGCATGAAAACTTCCCAAGCTTACTTTCACCAGCTTAAGTTAAAACTTCCCCAAGGTACAAATTAATTTTATTCTTTGCCCCTGAATTTCCACTGCCACCACCAAACTTTAACTGGGTTTACTGGGAAATGTAGTTTGGACATGTCTTTTCCCCTCCAAATCCTCCTAACCCTTGCACCCCACTTCCTGGACAAGGTTTGGTAAAAAGCCTCACCAAGTTGCCTAGGTGGCTACAGACCCAGATCCTTGGATCTTAAGAACAATGAACAATCCTCCCAACACTTGCACCCCCCCTTTCCTGGGAAATGTTGGATAAAAAGCCTCACCAATTTGCATAGGTGACCACAGACCCAAACCCTTGGATCTGAGAACAATGAAAAAGCATTCAGTTTTCTTACAAAAAGACTTTTAATAGAAATAGAAGTAAAGAAATCACCTCTGTAAAATCAGGATGGTAGCTACCTTACAGGGTAATTAGATTCAAAACATAGAGAATCCCTCTTGGCAAAAACTTAAGTTACAAAAAAGATACACAGACAGAAATAGTTATTCTATTCAGCACAATTCTTTTCTCAGCCATTTAAAGAAATCATAATCTAACACGTACCTAGCTAGATTACTTACTAAAAGTTCTAAGACTCCACTCCTGGTCTATCCCCGGCAGAAACAGCATATAGACAGACAGAGACCCTTTGTTTCTCTCCCTCCTCCCAGCTTTTGAAAGTATCTTGTCTCCTCATTGGTCATTTTGGTCAGGTGCCAGCGTGGTTACCTTTAGCTTCTTAACCCTTTTCCTCTGGCCAGGAGGGATTTTAAAGGGGTTTACCCTTCCCTTTATATTTATGACAGCTTAAATCAGCATTAAGTTAACTAAGGGCTTGTCTACATGATAAAGCAATGAGCACTAGAGGGGTGTGAATTCTAAAGCACACTGCTGTGTTGCATATTAATTAGCTCTTGTAGACCCTTCTGGCATGCACTAAAAATTACCTAATGCACATTAACTTAGTACTGTTGAACAATTTGGCATTTATCTAACAATCTGATCTCAGTGAGATAGTACACTAATGCACACTGGGGAGCTTTTAGTCTACGCCAACATGGTCTACACAGACCAGCAAGCATGCCAAAATGTTTGGTACACTTGAGAATTTACATCCCTCTAGTGAGCTTAGCCACACCATGTAGACAAGCCCTAAGAAGCAACTATTTAATTTGCAACTGTTACAGTACATCTGAATCATCAGCAGGAGAATACTGTGGGAGCTGGACAGAGACCCAAGAAGTTCCTAAACTGGGATTTGTCTTAAGCATTAGCCTTTTGTCTCCCATATACTCAAGGTTAGATAGTTATTTATACCTTCTATATAACCACCAAGTGGCTAAAGGAGCAAAGCATATCTTGGTGGATTTTTACTGTCATGATAACAGATAACCCCATCTACATTCTGGTCTTAAATTGGCGCACAATGCTGTACCATATTTAGAAGGGGAACATGGTTCTGTGTGATCACCTATTTCCCTCCTTTCTTCTCAGGCAACGTGACTGTGGGTGCATCTCTCCACCTCCTGTCCCACTTTGAGCATTGGCACAATGTCCATCTTTTTCTGATGGTAGCCAGCTCTCCCTGCAACAAGAGAGAGAACAGACATGCTGCTGGCTATAAATAAGATATAGAAAAATATCAGCTTTTCCCTTAATTGTCCCTGTTTTGACAGAACCCAATTCATTGCCACATGAATGCAGACAAGGAAAGATCTTGTTCTGAGAGACCTGATGCTGTTACATTAGTTCTAGCTCAGACATCAAACCCGTTATGTTTTTATCTAAGAAATGATAATGACCAAGGAGGGGGAATGTCAACAGCTGTTAGAGAAATTCATCATCTATGATACAATATGATGTTTGTGTTACTCCTTTGAATATTTCATTCCTTAGTGGTGGGAGCGTGCATTTCAAAAAATATGTCCTCCTAGAGCAAGAAATCACTAACGAGTTCTACTTTATTTTTTCCTTTTCTTATATTTTCTTGTCCCTTGTTCTTGATTACAAAGGACAACTGCATGGAAGCAACATCTTGATTTCCTAGGAGTTCATCTGCTCCTGCTGCTATTCTTCACCCGAAGTCATAATCTTCTATTTCAGAGTAACAGCCGTGTTAGTCTGTATTCGCAAAAAGAAAAGGAGTACTTGTGGCACCTTAGAGACTAACCAATTTATTAGAGCATAAGCTTTCGTGAGCTACAGCGAGCTGTAGCTCACGAAAGCTTATGCTCTAATAAATTGGTTAGTCTCTAAGGTGCCACAAGTACTCCTTTTCTTTTTGCGAATCTTCTATTTGTGACATTTCAGTTGGTTACTTTGCTATTGATTATAATTTCAGAGGCATATACAAGGGGATTATGAATTCAGAGGTGGAATATGCAACAGTAGTGTCCTGAGGAGAGAGGATTGCATAAAAATACACACAAGATATAGAAGGTTTGTTTTTTCAATGATTTTTTTCTCAGCGCTCTGCTGTGATAGGTCCGTTCTTCACTCCCCTCCACACACATACATATTATTAAAACTGTTCACTTTGAAAAATATTTGCACTTCCTCAGTGCTCTCAGAACAAGAAAAGAAAGCACAGGATATATTCTACAATGGATCTATTTCTGTGCAGCATACTTGAGAGCTGGCTGAAAAGCACATCTGAGCTCTATATTGAGTTATCTAATCCAGTTGGACACTGCTTTAGCAGGAGGCCAGGAAGGTTTTAGGGGTCAGCATGAGTGGTTATGATTTTTGTTTGGCTTTTTACACTTCATTAGACAAAGACAATGCCTGTGCCATAGGGATGGATTAATTTATTGTATCCACCTGGCATGAAAGTCCCAGTGTACAATGATTGTGGAAAATCCAGTCCTGTAGAGGCCAACTTACTCTCTTCCAGACTTTCTACCCAGATTTACCAAATCACAGAGACTCCGTGATCCAGGTCATTTTCATGACTGGGCAGAGTATTTCTCAGGCAACATGGGTACTTAAACCGTAGGTACACTCTGAAACTTTTCATGATAGGTATTAAAAATGCACCATCAATGTGGGCAAGCTATCCTCTCCTTTGCTCCAAGATTAGGGCCTTTCCTTCTATTAATCAGGGTTGTGGGACTGTTCATATGGATTGTCCTCCGATACTGCTTGAACCTCTGAGGTTCCAGAATGGTCAGGGTGACTTAGTGTTCATGCCCAGTAACATATTGGTACCTGCCCTCCTCCTCTACAAATCACCTTAGACATCGCATAGTATATGGATTAATCAGCTCTTTATGACACAGACCATATCTTCCTTTATGTCTACAATGGAGCCCTGACCCTCAGAGAGTCAAAATCCCCTTGCCCTTTCCCTTTTTAAAATGCAATAGTGCTTATACCATAGGAAAGAGAAACAACATCACATGACTAAGATGACCAATCACACAGCAACAATCATGAATAGCAAATGCAGTTGGTGAGCAATCCACAAACCAACGTTTGTTCATTCCTCAACAATGGAAACTTTGTAGGGGGTCTAGAGAGAGCCTCCTCTCTATTTTTTAAGATAACTGCCATTTTTGTGAGGTTTGATCCATTCCAAATTGAATACATTTCCTGCTGCAGAGTACTTTTTTATTTTGAGATGTCACTGCAGGGACTGGTTAGCAGTGTCCGGAGAGGGGTGGGTGAAACACCACCAGACTCTGAGAAATCACCTGACAACCTCCATACAGTCTGAGGGCAGAGCTTTAACAATAGGCCACAGAGATATCCCATTCAACAAACAGGTAAAAATCAAACTCTGCCTGTGAACCAGTAGTGAATAGAAACTAGGGTTTAATTTGTTGAATGAATTGTTGCCCGTGAGTAGTTTCCCAAATGCACATATGAATATTCACCAAAAACGGGGGGAAATGCTTTTGCTGAGCAGATGGTTTTCTTTGGGCTTGCTATTGTATCAATGAAAACCAAGAAAAAATGGAATCAAATAGACACATTAAACATTCCTCCTCTTATTTCATAGGCGACTATCAGTCCACTGGAGAATGCCATTGAGACAATGTCCATGACAAATGAGAAAATTTTGATGATGATTAACCAGTACCAGAGTGATGAAAACCTTCCCATTAACCCTCTCTCCATGCTTCTGAATGGAATTGTTGATCCAGCAGTTATGGGAGGCTTTGCTAAATATGAAAAGGTAATGATTTTAATAGCTTTAAGATCATCTTCACAGATTTTTCTATTCTAAATAATGATGATAGCTCTGTTTCTGCTTGCTTAGTGATTGTCAAAAATGGCGGTGGGAGATAGTGGGATGGGGACAAAGAAAGGCTGAACCTCATTAATTTGAAGATCCTCAGACTCTGGTCACGTCTGACTTAGTCTCCTTTAAAAGTTGACTCTAACATGGATGTAGGACTGATGCTCAAAATGAATTGCAAGCTTGGGGGTTTCCGTGTAAGTGTGATATGGCAGGATATGATTACACATGTTCTAATGAAATAGCCTTCCATGTCTCAACTGGTTTGGTCTGGAGTAAGTCACTGCAAATTCTCCTTCTAGCAGTCTAGCAGACTCAGAGTTAGTAAATCTCTTACCTTGTTAACTGCTTTTTCCAGTAACTGCAGCCTTTTGAAAGGCAGTTTTTGTTGTGAAGAAATGTATTTTGTTAGAACAACAGAGTACATGGAGATGCAGCCCCTTAAGGAACTCAGTTATTGAAGACAATAATTCCAAGACAGCCTCATAACAAAAATTTTGGAAGGGATATTAAGTATCACGCATCAAGGCTTAAGACAATCTCTGTTAGAGATAATGATGAGACTTAATTATCACACATCTGTGGAGCTCTTGCACCTTCATGTGAACATCAAGTGCTGGCTTCTATCAGGCCATCTAGTCCGGTATCCGGTCTTTATCATCATATGTTCCCAAGCAATCCAAATCTTTCTGTCCAAACCTATAAATGTCCTGGAAGGTGTCTAAATCATTTAAAAAAAGACATTCATCTGCATGATATTCACCAGACGTGCAGTGAGGCAATCTGTCATCATACAGTTGCTTGTTGACTTACTACCTTTACTTTGGGCTGAGAAAGAGGTGCTGTGATACATAAAGGATGTGTGTGTGTGGGGGGGGGGAGTAGCTCCCTTTGAACAGACCAAGAGGGATTTTACAGCTAGCTGGCTGCCTGGCTGTCCATCAAAGGGAATTTTCCCCCTCCCCCATGTATCACAGGTGCTGTGAGTAATGGCTCAAGTTATGAATTGCATTGGTATTGGTTTGTGTCCTATAGCAGCAGGTGGAAAAGTTTAACTCTTATCTAACTGATCATCCAGGAGGTGCACTTATGTTAGCTAAACAACAACAAAAAGGTACTATTCATTGATGGATAAATTATAGCACTCCAAATACTTCGTACCCCTAACTAAAGTAAATGTTAGTTAAAAAACTTGAAAACAAGAGGTTGGCTTTTCAGGATGGTGGTCCTGAGCTCCAATGCGTTAAATGGACACTGAAAATATTTGAACAAATAAAAATGCCCTTTCATCCTCAATTCATTTATTAATAAAGCATCACCACAAGTGGCTGCTCTCAAGGAAAACAGATGTCTTATCATTCGATTAGAGATAGAGTTCTATCGTGATCAGTGACTCACACTGGAGAAAGCATTGATCCCTTTTCATGTTAAAAGGGACTGAATGATTTATATGCCCCTCACAGGCTTTCTTCACCGATGAGTATTCCAAAGACCATCCAGAGGATCAAGAAAAGCTGAACAGACTCAAAGACCTGATTGCTTGGCAGGTAATGCCATACTGGCTGCAATTTTCTGAGGTTTACCTAGTTATTCCTTTTTTCCATTTATCAGTTTTCTTTCCATTGGGATAGTGTAATGTGACTTAAATGGTTCTGTCATTTAAGTCACGTTTGTATTTATGTGTTTCCCTCTCCTGCTTTTTTAAAAGGGGGAAAAAAATCAACATTATAGCTAGAAACTAACAGATCGGCTCGGTGCTACATTACCAAAGATTTTTAAAATGGGTTCCTACTAAAATGTTACCTTTACCCTGTGATAAATCTCCTGTCTTGGGGACATGTGGGATTGCAGAGAGGAGGGAAGAGAGGCATTAATTTGAATCTATTCAGGCAAAAATTCTCTCTCAAACGCAAAAGGAGGCTTATACCACTTGGCAAATGTTCACATATATAACTGGAAATCTACTTTATTGACAAACTTACTGAGATGCTGGATCAAATTATACAGCCAAGAGTTGTTATCTTCTGGAATGGAGTGGTGCAGATAAAACTTTGTAGGGGGTCTAGAGAGACCCCCCTCTCTATTTTGTAAGATAACTGACATTTTTGTGAGGTTTGATCCATTCCAAATTGAATACATTTCCTGCTGCAGAGTACTTTTTTTATTTTGAGACGTCACTGCAGGGACTGGTTAGCAGTGTCCAGAGAGGGGTGGGTGAAACACCACCAGACTCTGAGAAATCACCTGACAACCTCCATACAGTTTGAGGGCAGAGCTTTAACAATAGGTCACAGAGATATCCACTCCAGCATATCTCTGGAATTGTTTGCCCAAAATTCACACAAAAGGAGCTACCCTTATTGCTACTGAGTAAGATCTTAAGCTCTAGCAAACATCCCTGGAGACAAAACTCAGAGTGTAAGAAGACCATAGGGGGCTTCACAGGTTGATGAGAGAAGGGGAACCTATAAATGTTAGAAAAGAGTTCATCTTCATTTTTAGCTTCCTCACACATTTTAAACGTTCATTGTTTGTCACTTTTTTTTTTTTGAGTCAAAAACGTCAGTGGAATTTTTTGTTGCTTCGGGGCCATGTAGTACATACCCCATATCACGTGCATGACTGCTGCTGCACATCCTTGTGCAACACTCAGCTCCACAAACAGAATAGAGGAGTGGTAGTCAATACTTTATAAGGTTGATCTCTCTAGAGAAAAGCCAGAATATTTTACCTGCGCCAGCTACATTCCAGCTCTTCCTTTCTTATTTTTAAAGTGTGCTTTGATAAGCTACCCAACCTGCGGCTTCCCCTTGTTCTCAAAGAATAAAACACATCTACTGTAGATAGTGTCACAAAGGCAACATCAGTTTTGATGAGATTCAAGGGAAAATAGCTCTCTTTATTGTCCTAAACTATTTGGTGCTACAGTAGAGGAGAAAAAAAGCAACCATGACTTCAGGAAATATCAGAGCTATTTTTATGATCTTGTCAAAACAGTTAATGCCGCTACAACACTGTATCTGATACACAGAGTGACTGTGGGATAGAAAAGTTTCATTTTAAATTTCTCTGCCAATCTATAACCACCGCTATTTGTGAACACCTCCCCTCCCTGCTCTGAAATGTTAACAACTTGAATGAAAAGAAATATACTATATTTGCTATGAACAGAATAGGCATAAAAATAATTACATTAAGTTTATGCACAATATTAAAATATGCTAGTGATTCTTAAATGTCTCAAACCCTACCACTGTGTCCTTTTTCCCCCTCAAGTGGATGGCTGGGAAATATTATTCATTAGACTGGAATCCTCTCACCAGTAATGTGTGACTCTAGATTTCTTTTGATATGTCCTGGATATCCCTCTTTCTGCTATAGAGCCTGCCATATATTTCCCATCACTGTAGTATCAGAACAGCTCACATCTATTCGTGAAATGTGATTCACAACACCCCTGTGAGGAAGGGAAGCATTATCTTCATTGGACAGATAAGGAGGCAGCAAGCCTTGACTATCTGTTCCTGTCTTTAACCACAAATGAAGCTTCCAAATAAGTTTCCTTCACTGCATCTTCTTGAATTTTATTTGCTCTGGTTTTCGGGCTTGCCGTAACTGATGGTCACCAAATTTCACAGTTTTGTCTCCTGGATACCCCACACCCTTATCTGCACAGCGTTCTCCCTTATTGGCAGTCTGAAACACTTAATGGATGCCCCAGATTGCACTACAGCATTGCAGCTTTTGTGGTTTGTCTTGAATTTAATACAATGTCCTTAGGCCCCAGAACTGTGATTCAGACACTTCCCATTAGTCCCCCAGGAGAAGATCAGCAGATTGGCTATAACAGAGGTACTTCTAAGAGCAGGCTGAGAATGAACTTCCATAAAATATGAGATCAATAAGGATTTTTTATATATATGTTAATGCTATTTACAGGGTCATAACACAATACATGAAACTAGAAAATATAAGTGGATAATGCAAAAAAGAAAAGAAAAGAAAAAAAGCATTATTTAGAACTAGCTATAAGGTTTTTGCTGCATTACCAAAAGATTATTTGCACTAGGACATTTAAAAGTATAGTGAATAAATCTCACAAATAGCCTTCTTAAAGAACTTAGGAGCAAGTAGGTGCCCTCACAGTTGGGGAGAAGAGTGGGCTAGTTTACTATTGTTTATACATAGGGGCCTACCAAGTTCATGATCCATTTTGGTCATTTCATGGTTAAAGGATAACCATAATAAATGTTATGATTTCAGCTATTTAAATCTCAAATTTCACGGTGCTGTAATTGTAGGGGTCTGGCCCAAAAGGGAGTTGTGGGGAGGTCACAAGGTTATTGTAGAGGGGGGTTGTGGTACTGCTATCTTTACTTCTGCGCTGCTGCTGGCCGCGGTGCTGCCTTCAGAACTGAGCAGCTGGAGAACGGCAGCTGCTGGGCGGAACCCAGCTTCGAAGGCAGAACCGCCCCCAGCAGCAGCACAGAAGTAAGGGATGACATGGTATAGTACTTCCACCCTTACTTATGCACTGCTGCTGGCAGGGTGCTTCTTTCAGAACTGGGCGCCCGGCCAAGAGCTGCTGCTCTCTGGCCGCCCAGCTCTGAAGGCAGCACAGAAGTAAGGTTAGAAATATCGCAATCCCCTTAAAATAACCTTGCAACCTCTCCTGCAACTCCCTTTTAGGTCAGGACCCCTAACTCGAGAAATGCTGGTCTCCCCCGTGAAATCTGTATAGTATTGGGTAAAAGCACAGAAAAGACGAGATTTTACAGTGGGAGAGACCAGATTCCATGGTCTATGACGCGTTTTTCATGGCCGTAAATTTGGTAGGGCCCTATTTATACAGTACCCAAAAGTGTGCCAGGCACTTTACAAAACAACTAGAGATAAGAGATACAGTCCCTACCCTGGAGATCATATAGTCTAATGTAAAAGTGTAACAAAGGCAGTGGGGAGGCAGAGGAGAAGGATCATAGTAATAATATGATTGCTTCATTCTGAGCACATTTAGGTAGTATATTTATGTATTTATTTTCTGGTAAAGTAACTTGCTATGTGTTGCGACACAGAATTTAAGGGATTTCATGTGGGATTTAAATGAAGAGAGGATGTTGTCTTGGTGAACTGGGATGGAGAGACCCCCTTGCTAACCTGTTTATCTCTGAGAGAATGGCTGCCTGCACCTCTCTTCATCTAACTGAATAGGTAGACTTAAGATCTCCTGGCTTAAATCACTGGCAGTCCCAAAGAAAGAGAGTGATGGATTTCCAAGAAAAGTCAGGACTTGGAAGCTGGGAGTGTGACAGCCATTTGGATCTTTGTCCTCCCAACCTTTCTGTCTACACTCAGCCATCAAGTAATGGCAAGTGCCTTTGTTAGCAGATGGATTAGTATTTGAGATAACCAAATCTCTCTTTGACAAGTCATATGAGTGCAGAGAATTGAACTCTCAATGCTGTTTCTGTGAGCAGAACCAGGGATTTTCTCAGATTCTTTCACAGGGTGTATCCAAATCTCAGAATATGAAAAAGAACAAAACCCTCCATCACCATGAAGAAGCCCACTCAGGCAGCCTGCTCCAAAAGTTTACACAGCAAGCTGGCTTTTTAGAAGCCTTCTCCAATTTGCAGCAAGCTGCCTATCTGCTTCTCCCAGTTCCTGGGGCTGACAAATATATTACAAGTCTCAGTAATGGTTTTGCAGTTGACTTGGAAAATTCTGTAAATGGAGGGAGGGGGGCTTGGCAGATCCAGTTTAATGTTCTTTCTTTTCATTTTATTCAAGATACCTTTCCTCGGGGCTGGAATTAAGATTCATGAAAAGAGGGTTTCTGATAACCTTCGTCCTTTCCACGACCGTATGGAGGAGTGTTTCAAGCACTTAAGGATCAAAGTAGAAAAACAATATGGAGTCAGAGAATTGGTAAGGCTCTCTATTTCTTTCTTTCCTCTCTGCTGCACTTTCCCTTTATTTAGTGTATGCCCTGTACTTTTCCTGTAAGCAAAAGTGCCTCCTGCATATTGGTTACTTAGGGTGGTCCTGTGATCTGAAGGCACCATGATCTGAATCTTACAGTCACAGTAGTTTGTTAGTTCCCTGATGCATCAAACATCCCCCATTCTGAGATTTGGAACCCTTCCCTATCTCTGTTAAACTTGCATTTCTTTTTCACATTATAAAGAAACAAGCCATGACACATTTTTTTCTCTTTGGAATATTTTTTAGTAGCTCTGAGCTTTGATCCACACTTGATGTCCATAGATAGCTCCCTGCACTTGTCTGATTCCAACCATGTGACTCTACTTCTATTCCCAGATAATCCTGGGAGCAAAACAAGTCTAAATATCTGAACATTAGTTCAGTTCTTTGTTGGTGTCATAAATTAGACCCCTATCATTTGGGGATTGAAATTTTGCTGCTCCTGCTATACATTTATTTTTTAATTTTTACATGTTGATTCAGTTGTTATACTGGAAAAAACATTGTGAGGCAAACTTCTCCCCTACAGCCTGGGTATCATCCTATGGTATAATCCTGAATAACGCCAATTCCAGCCATTTATGTCAATATTGTTCCTATAATTCAGTCCACTGGAGACAGACTCACAATGTGGAAAGAGATGCAACCCAATGTCCACAATCTAGCCAAATGTTGAAGCCTTCAACAGCCATTTGGATCAACTTTTGTAAAAGTAAAAAGCAATCTATGTATGATTTTTATTTGACAAGAGCAAGAATAGAATGTACTGTTCTTGTGATTAACCCTCTTCTTCTCCACACCAAGATTTCCTTTCCAAGCCTTCCATGGTTTGACAGAATTCCCATGGCCTACACAGTATACAGTTATGACAGTTCTCGGGATGCCCAGCACTGAGAGTCAGTTATTTCCCCCTGCCTCCATTGAGAGAGATACTTGGTTGTGCTTAACTGGGTGTCAGCTCCCTGGCCCATCCAGTCTGTTAGTCCACAGGAGATTGTTAGGGTGGCTATGCCAGCTTTACTTTGCCTTGCAGGTTAACAATAGGTGCACCCCTGTCCCTGAGCCCCTTTGAAACATCTCCCTGTAATGTTCAGCCCCTTATCCACTGAATACTCACAATGATACCAGATATGTGGTCTGCAAGGGAACAGTATACCCACCAACTTGAACGTATCAACCCAGGGTCAGCTCCTTAAATAATACCACAGCACTGAGATATGTTTATAGTGAAAACAATCATAAGTTCAGTATCAAGACTTAAGAGATAGTGAGTAATGATAATGCAGACAGAAAGGTTACATAGAAAACAAAATCACAACACGTTTTCTAGAGACTAAACTTTCAGTCTAAGTTCAGCTCAACCAAAATGTCCTTTTCCAGCATTTCCAGCCAAGACTGGTTGGGATCCCATTTTCATGAATGTAAACACACTACCCATTTACTTTCTAGGTGCAGGATAAAGGGATGTCTTTTTACCTTCCCCTTAAATCCCCCAAAGATCATTGTCTGTCCCCAGAGACAGGACTACCCTGTCATTCATTCTCTAGTGGCTTGTCTCTGTTGATTTTGTATGTAAATAGAGCTTCTATTTTGTTGGCTTACAATGCTTAATCTACATATGAACTGAGATAGGTGAAAATACATAGTTTGTCAATCCTGCCTTGATCCAGACTTTTAGGAACATATTTTCATTATACATACATAAGTTTTTACATAGTATCTGTACATACATTTCATAGCCATATTAATGATCAGCTGAACATGGCTTTCATTTAAGATCGTACATGATACTCAGGTGGACCAGAATGTACATGCCAGGATCAGAATATTCTTGTAATCCCCTTTATCCAGTTGGCATTGAGAGGTTCTTGGAGTCACAACAGTGTAATATGAAATGTGATGATTGATAAACCAATTTATTTATCTAACTTAATCTCTGAGATTTATGATCAGTGTCCAAGGGGGCCTGAAATAGCTCCTTAGATGCACATCTCCCCCTTACTCATTCTGGGCTCCCTTCCTGAGCTGAGGTTCAGCATGTTTCAAAACAATGCGATGTGCTGTTACAAAATACAGTTCTATTCAAAGTTGCGCAATGCAGCAAAGCACATTATTTTATTCCTGCTCAGGAAGTTTCTCATAAATTAAAAAAGTTGGTGGATAGCAGTATTTCATCCATTTTATCCCATACAGAAAAGCCAGTTAATTTGAATTGGAGCACCATTTCAGTTTCATCATCCCTAATTCTCTTTCAGGTTGCTAATGCGAGCTTTTTCTATTTAAAAGGTGGCTTCACCCATTGTGTGTTATCACAGTACTCTGGGAGCTCACAGGATGAGAGGCAATTCTCACTGCACATAAACTGTGAAAAGTGTTTGAAAATAAACTTTGGAACTATAAATGGATTTTCTGATCCTCTGGCTAGAGGAAGCTGTCTTAGTGAAAAGCAACAGCATCAGAAGCCAACAGTCGGGGAGTCTAGCATATGAGATTATACGCCAGTTTCCAAACAGATTTAACATTATCTGAACAATCAGAAGAAGAACTTTATTATGTAATTAGCAAACATGGTGGGTCCTCAGATTTATTTTTAAAGTTATGATTGTGTTATTAAAGCAGGATGGAAAGTAGTTCACAATGGGTATGTGCTGGGAAATGCTTCTCAACCTGTGCCATTACAATGATGTGCTAAATGGGAAATGTTCACGCTTACGAAACTCACTTGAGGCAATATTTCAGGTGAAAAAGAGGAGGGCACGTCTGAACACACAGTTTGATTGTGAATCCTTGGACCCAACCCTCAAGAATGGGAGCAGACACTGCTGTTTAGATCTATGTTGGGAATTGGCCAAGAAACATGGATCTTGCTGCTACCTACCAGCATGAGGGACCAGAAAGGAGGAAGTCAAAGTCACTGCCATGGAAATAATCCCCACACAAACTGATAGCTTGCTGCAGCATGAGCACAAAGAAGAATGATGAGCGGCCAATAGCCAGTTCAATTTCCCCATTGCATTGACCAATCTTTTCTAATAAGAGAGACTTGGAGTCATGCCCCCCCTTGTCATCTCAGGCCCTGTCATTTACATGATTTAAATAATGGAAATGGATGGAGCACTATGACCACAGCAAATCAAGGTGACCAGATCTGATCTCATCTGGCCAGCCTGTCATGCTGCACCTGTTTTCAACCTGCAGGTTACAAGGAGAGGAATCTCAGCCAGTCAACATTAAAACATCGGGGCGGGGGGGGAAGAGAAGCTTAAACGTAGAGAGGAGGCAGCATCCAAGCTTGGGACTAGAGAAATAGTTTGGAGTGAGGATTGGTCAGAATTAGTTGATGAAACAATACAAATGCTTCCCTGCATCATGTCTGACTCTAGCCAGAGCCAAAACCCCTTTTTTCATTGTGTGTGTGTCTCAAATATAAAACAGTTTCAATTCTCCTGACCACTTATTCTCACTCTACCACTTAGTTTGAGAGTTCTAAGACTGGGATCATACCCAGGGAGAGTAAACAAAATCAAGGTAATGAGGTTACTCTTCTTAGTTAATGAACTGTTTCATAGAATCATAGAATATCAGGGTTGGAAGGGACCTCAGGAGGTCATCTAGTCCAACCCCCTGCTCAAAGCAGGACCAATCCCCAATTAAATCATCCCAGCCAGGGCTTTGTCAAGCCTGACCTTAAAAACTTCTAAGGAAGGAGATTCTACCACCTCCCTAGGTAATGCATTCCAGTGTTTCACCACCCTCCTAGCGAAGAAGTTTTTCCTAATATCCAACCTAAACCTCGCCCACTGCAACTTGAGACCATTACTCCTTGTCCTGTCCTCTTCTACCACTGAGAATAGTCTAGAACTATCCTCTCTAGAACCACCGCTCAGGTAGTTGAAAGCAGCTATCAAATCCCCCCTCATTCTTCTCTTCTGCAGACTAAACAATCCCAGTTCCCTCAGCCTCTCCTCATAAGTCATGTGTTCCAGACCCCTAATCATTTTTGTTGCCCTTCGCTGGACTCTCTCCAATTTATCCACATCCTTCTTGTAGTGTGGGGCCCAAAACTGGACACAGTACTCCAGATGAGGCCTCACCAATGTCGAACAGAGGGGAACGATCACGTCCCTTGATCTGCTTGCTATGCCCCTACTTATACATCCCAAAATGCCATTGGCTTTCTTGGCAACAAGGGCACACTGCTGACTCATATCCAGCTTCTCGTCCACTGTCACCCCTAGGTCCTTTTCCGCAGAACTGCTGCCTAGCCATTCGGTCCCTAGTCTGTAGCATTGGGTTCTTTCGTCCTAAGTGCAGGACCCTGCACTTATCCTTATTGAACCTCATCAGATTTCTTTTGGCCCAATCCTCCAATTTGTCTAGGTCCCTCTGTATCCTATCCCTGCCCTCCAGCGTATCATCTGCAAATTTGCTGAGAGTGCAATCCACACCATCCTTCAGATATTTATGAAGCTATTGAACAAAACCGGCCCCAGGACCAACCCCTGGGGCACTCCACTTGACACCGGCTGCCAACTAGACATGGAGCCATTGATCACTACCTGTTGAGCCCGACAATCTAGCCAACTTTCTACCCACCTTATAGTGCATTCATCCAGCCCGTACTTCTTTAACTTGCTGACAAGAATACTGTGGGAGACCGTGTCAAAAGCTTTGCTAAAGTCAAGAAACAATACATCCACTGCTTTCCCTTCATCCACGGAACTAGTAATCTCATCATAGAAGGCGATTAGATTAGTCAGGCATGACCTTCCCTTGGTGAATCCATGCTGACTGTTCCTGATCACTTTCCTCTCATGTAAGTGTTTCAGGATTGATTCCTTGAGGACCTGCAAGGTTGGTTTCCTCCAAATCTACTCCAAGAACATCTGTGCCATCCTCCAAACCTGGTGAGGAGACATAAAGTGTGCATCACAAAGACTGTTCATGGTATATTTTTCTCTTTTCTGTCCTATAGCCGGATTTCGATGACAAGAGAGTAGGTCGGCCGAGGTCAATGCTGAGATCTTATCGCCAGATGTCAGTTATTTCACTGGCTTCCATGAATTCAGACTGTAGCACTCCAGTCAAAATGGCCTCAGAAAGGTAAGTCGTTAATATCACACTAAATGCTGCCACCACCACATCTTGTTTTCATCCAGTTACATATGATCAAGCATAAGACTGCAGCCAAACCATTCAAGGAGTCAGATCAATAGCAACTACTTAATATATGTCAGCATCATCTTTGTATTGAAGCCAGGGCTACTCCAGATGCTGAGCTGTACTATTTCACATAATGTGCCGTCTGTTAGGGGGAAAGACATAATATACTCTAGAAAGCCCATCTGAGATGAAGATGAGAATGAGAATTTTATATGCACTTACATGGTTTTTGAATATCATTACACAAATATTTAACAGTTGAGGGTGTTATTTTATTCGTAAATTCTGTTTGAAAAATGTTTGTAAGCTTGATTTACATTTTTGTTTGTAGCGCCTCCCCTGAGTTGTGGCCCCCTCCATTTACTTTCCCCCTCTTCTCACATGGGTTGGGCACTGAGTTCTTTTTCTGGTGCCTAATGTCTCCTCACTGTGCCAGGCACAGAAGTTCTGTCTCTTGAGGAAATCAATACAGCTGGCAAAGGGTGTATAGCCCATTATAAAAGGGGTAATAAAGTACACAAACAGAAACCACAGCAAAAGAGTTACATCCCCAAAATAATGGCATAACAAAGGGTGACTTCATTGGGATAGGAAAATAGGATCTGGGGAAAGAAAGACTTACAGTTAACTAATAAGTATTAGACATTAATAAATAAACAAGTCTCCCACCTCACAACACTGATCTCTTATCCTAGCCACCAGTTCCATCCCTGGCATGTGGCACGCTGTGTTTGAGTCCTAAAACAGAGCGTTGTATCACTGTAATTGTTAGCCAGCATAAAGAAAGGGTCCTCTTACTATCTCTTCATTCCTGGTTGGGGCAGAGTTATCTTCTGGCTTTCATCAGGCTCCCTGGTCTGAAATACTGTGAGGGTCTTGGTTGGCTCTCGATAGCCAGTGCCAGATTGGATCTCTCTCTCTGCTGGATGCTGGTCACTGCAGTGCTGGAACTCCCTGACCCATACCGCTAGATCTCACAGCAGTGCAAAGAACCCCTTTTGTGGGGAGTGGGAATTTAGCAAGGTACTCCCTGTCTCTGATCTGTCTGATTCATTTTCCAAAACAGAAACTGAACTGTCTCCCTGAGTTAGGCTGTCCCCTAGTTGGGGGTTCTGCGATCCAGCCAGTGGATTGCTTGTCCAGATCACCCTATGCAAAAGCTTCCCTATTGGCCTCAACAGGAGTTTCTACTTCCTCCTTTCCCAATCCGTGACTCTACACATGCTGGGAAATGGTGTCAGAGGGCTCTGGTGACTATTATAGTTGTTGTCCTTTTGGGCGGGACCCAGTCCCGGTTGACAAATTTGGGGATGCTCTAAAAACAGCTGTTTGGACAGTGGAGTTGCTCCAGTCCAAGCTGCAACTTCAAAGTGCTCTCTACACGGCTATTTCTAGAATGCTAGCGTGAACCTTGCTAGCCCAAGTCTATCAACCCAGACTGAGACGCTTGTGTCCACACACTTTGCAGACATACTCTTGGAGGCGGAGTGTAGAGCTCCAGAAGCTGCCCAACTCCAAGTTGTAGGTACATGTGGGAAGGGAAGGTTTTACAAATGGTCAGATAGGAGATGAGGCTTCTTTAGTAAAAACCTCTCATCTTACGAGAAAAACTCTTACCCCATCATGCTTCCTTAAGTGTAGTTCTTGTCTAGTTTCTCTCTCAGACTTTGAGTTGAGCCTAAGATGAGAACTAGTCCATACCTGCTGCCAGTTTCAGA
The DNA here is from genome assembly GCF_965140285.1 of Lepidochelys kempii. Classification (NCBI taxonomy): domain Eukaryota; kingdom Metazoa; phylum Chordata; order Testudines; family Cheloniidae; genus Lepidochelys; species Lepidochelys kempii. The sequence continues at coordinate 31,329,979 of NC_136387.1, forward strand.
TCTCAGATCAGATTGTATATTATTCTAACCTTTGAGCTTTGAATAGGTTATTGATTACACATTGTCACTATTATTACATTGTTTGGTTTTTAAAAACAAAACTTAGCGACCAAACAAAAAAACACAACCACCCGGAGAATATTGTCAGAACTCAAAAATGCATCTGTTTAAAAGACACCTTTGCTTCTTGCATGCACATTTCCCAATTTAGAGTTTAACCCTAAAAGACTTAATTAAAAATAACCATAATATTATTTCCTGTAATAATAAAAGAAAGTAATAATACCTGTTAGCAACTGTGTGTCAGCCAGTTCAGTAGCACTTTACCTTGCTTTCTCTGTTTGCAAACACTGATTCAGAAGCACACACTTAATCTAAGGAAGGTACATTTTTGTACCAGAGTTCAAGAGGGAACGTTTAAGTCCACCTATTATTTCACATGCTGTTTCTTTAAATGAAATGTGGCCAATATTTCAACTGTAAACATGTCTTGGTTGTGACTGTTGCCACCGCATTCACCCTCCTAAAATTGTAGGGGAGTTCAGCTCATCACCACGTACCTGGTCACTCTGCACTGGAATGAAGAAATTTATCCCAGAAGCTAGAGGGGATGTGTTTACATCTTGAGGCATGAGAAGGGATGGCAATACTCCTGTCCTAAAGTGCCCAGCCACCAGAGCAACATATTTAAACATGTAAAATACACCATGTGATGTTAGCTCTGTCCCTATATAATTTAGGTGCCCTAGAGCTAATTCTGCAATAAAAATTATGAAGTGCTCATTTTAGATTAATATTTAACAATCTTTCTGACATTGACATTTTGATGCCTACTGTAAGGCACATGTTAGTAGACAGTTGCCAGCTAGAACACAGTGCTGTGCTCCTCATTTGACAGTGATCAGCAGTACAGTTCAGAAAGTCAGAACAAAGGATGAGCATGACTGCATTTGTGTCTCACAGGAAACCACCTGAGACCTTCGGTGGCCTTTATAATGTAATGGAGCATGTTTTGTTTCTATTTCTATTTTCTACAGCTTTGAACTGGAAGTAGCACCACGAAAACCAACCAAATCAGAGTCAGAAGAAAATGTCCTGCAGATAAGCACTCAACCTGAGGTTAAGTTGAGAAGATCCAGGAAGAGAACAAAAAGAAGCAGCGTGGTATTTGCAGATGAAAAAACAGCACCCGAGCTTTCCGATATGAAATGTGTAGGTTACCAGCCTAGAATGCTTTCTAATAATCCCCAAATCGTGGATGACATTTTCAGCATATGTCTTTAAGACATTGTGCGCCTCCTGGAAGTTAAAATAAACAACAAGTTTTATTAAAGGCCACTCAGAGCCAGTGTTGTGAAATACTCATCACTTTGCCAGAAAAGAAAACCTGCGAGAGACTGAGGGCCAGATCCTCAGCTAGTGTAAATCAGTGTCTCCCTACTGATTTCACACCAGCTAAGGATCTGTCTGTGAAATTCCAGACTTTTGATGCCTGGCCAGCTGAAGATCGTATGCTTGGTGTGGGGGGTTAAAATAGCATTCCTGGGGAGAAGCGAGTGGTTGTATGGCCCTGATGGTACCACTCTTCCAGAGGGGATTATGTCAGAAGTGATGAACCCTGCACATTTTGTACCTTGTGCCAGAACATGCAGCTGCTGGGAAATGGCAAGTTTGCAAACTGTTCCTTAAATGGTGCCAAATTTGAGCATATAGGCATTGGTTTTTCTCTTGTCCTATATATCATCTGAGTGCCTTTTTCAGACTAATAGATCATCAGAATGACTTATATGACTTACGCAGTTTTTATAAGATCATCTTCAGGAGCCAAATGTTTTTGAGTGTAAAAAGAGGCAATTTAAAAGCAAAAAACTCTCGAAGGTTTAGCTACAGAAGCCCTGTCTAAATACAAGTGGTAGGCAATCACTGAGCTGAACAAGGAGGTCAGAGCATATGTCATTTGATCAAAAATCTTTTGGAAGAATCGTTAAAGACAAGTGGAATTATTTGCCCTTATGGATAAAGCTGTTTAAGATCCCTTTCAGAGACCATAGCCTAATTCATTGCTGCTGTCACGGCTCTGACTAATGGAGCCCAACTAGGGATGAATTTGTTTTACATGTGCACTTAAAAATGATGAACACCTAAGTTTTAAAATCAGTTAATTAAGAATTGTTTCCTCCTTTATTCATTTGCTGGAAGCCAAGTTCTGTGTTTTGGCACACTGATGATATCACTAGCAGCACACACTGTGCACTGCGGACGAGGACGTGCCACACTATAAAGGTGTAAACTGGGCATTTTGGCTTCAGCTTCGTTAACTGGAGAGACATAAATAATACAGAGATAACCACGAATAGCCACCCCTCTGACCATAAGCCACACCTTGAATCTTATCACATGTAGCATTATAGGCCTCCCTGATGGCTGAGTTTGGCTCTCATGCATATACAATCCTGGTGGACAGAGATACAGAAGTCAGGATATGACCTAGCCTCACACAAAGAGGTCTGGTCTAGACTTCACAGCTAGGTGCACGTAAGGCAGCTTGTGTTGACCTAATTATGTCAGCATACACACTACAGCCTTGTCACGCTGATGTAAGTGTGCTACTACACCAACACGATAACTCCACGAGAGACATAGTGCTTATGTCGGTCTAGTTAGCGCAACAGGGTGTCTGTGTAGACACTGCATTACTTACATCATTTCTGGAGCTGTGAAATTGACAAGAAAGCTGGGCAGCTAGAGCTCCCCACTCCCAGCTGGGCTGCTGACTGGAGGCTTCCCACTCAGGGAGCTGAGAAGCCTAGGGGGCAGCTCCCAGCTCCTGGTGGGAAGCTGAGAACCCTGGCTCTCAGCCCCCCTGGCTGCCCCTCTTCAGTCGGTGGAAGAGCCGTTGGTGAGGATGTGCACCAAGTAATTACAGAAGTAATTACTGTGGTGGCTGAAATTTGACCTAACATAGGTTCTCTTAGGGCTGTAGTATAGACATGGCCAGAGAGAAGCCTTTGTCCATAGTATTCAAGTGTTTTCAATCCCACTTTGAATGGCACTGCTTTGCTGAAAACTGTTTTTAGTAATGGTTCGGTGTCCCAATGTACCTGATGCTCTGGAGCCAGCTCTAGGCCCACTGTGAACAGCCTTTACCATGGGTTTCGCTGTCCTTTGGCATTAGCATGCCTCTATTTCCCAGCCACTTAGCTTGAGTCTCAATAACAGTTTCCGCGCCCCCCCCCACACACACACATAAAATATGTCAAATTTGGCCATACAAAATTAGTATTTCTGTTCACACAACGAATGCACAGCTGTGAACTTGAAGAAAATCAGGTATAAGCAAAATCTGTACAAAAAGATGACAGCATGTAAATTTTTATTTTTTACGGAAAGAATTAAAAACTCAATTGCTTAGTGCCAAAAACAAAAGCTGGAAGCATTGCTTCTTGCACCAAAGTTAACAATCCCTGGTAATGCTTCCTCCAAAACTTGGCTAAGTAGGCAATGTTTCCGACTAGGAGCAACAAGGGAGCGCTTTAAAACAGTAGCAGCTGTTAAAAATAGGACAAAAATATTCTGGTTTTGTTGCATGGGAAATAGCAAAAGTATTTGCAGCAGAAACAGAGAACCTTTATAATTGTAGTCTTGGTAGATGCAAAGCTTTTCAGTGCACCATCAGTTTCGGTAATATAAACAGACTGTTTATTTGGCAGGCAAAAGGAAATTGCCTTTTTTCTATTTTCTTTAAGGACTGGTCTGGGTGAGGGATGCATTTCCATTTTTAGACCTAACATTTTAATGCTGTTTCACTTCAGAATTATGATCTTGAGAAGAGAGAACTTTATAGCAGGACAGCAAGTTTTAAAAGAAAAAAAAATATCTACAGCAAATTGCCTTTTTTCTATTTTCTTTAAGGACTGGTCTGGGTGAGGGACGCATTTCCATTTTTAGACCTAACATTTTAATGCTCTTTCACTTCAGAATTATGATCTTGAGAAGAGAGAACTTTATAGCAGGACAGCAAGTTTTAAAAGAAAAAAAAATATCTACAGCTACAGTGTCTTCCCCTCAATAAACTGCAAACTGTAAAGAAGTGGTCACTGCTCATCGGTGAAGGAATAATTCATCCAGTGAAAAAAGTCTGTTTTTTGTATGAAAAAGTGGACCTTTTGTAAAATACATATGTTTTTGACTCAAGTTATAAAAGCGGCATGTCTCTTCTAGCACCTAAACTGACAGCATTAACGCTGTAGGGAAACCAGTTCTTCACAGTCTCATTTTACTTTCCGATCCACAGTCTGGGTTGATGACAATATTACTCTATATGTGGTAGGAACACTATCACACAATCCTAGATAGCCTACAAAGTATTGTCTTGTCAGTTTTAGGGGTTTAGGGGTCTTCTCAGTCTGTGGAATAAGCCGATTCTCTTACTATAAATCAGCTCCAGAACATTTGCTTAGGAAGTTGTACCTTTCAAGTCTCTGAGGGCCAAATTCTGTTACTTTTGATCACTTTGAGTAGTATCTTACTTCACGAATAATCCCACTGAAATCACTGTGAGTAAAGGTAACAGAACCAGGCCATGGTTGTCTCTCTCATATAAATTGTTAATTTTGCTTAGCTCACTACTATTCGTTATATCTGCGTTAAACACTGATGGTAAAAATTTTGCATTTGTTAATATATAGCTGTCAAGGAAATACGAGTTTATGAGCGACACCAACCTCTCTGAACATCTGGTAGCACCTCAGAAAACATCTGTTCTCAAGCAAATGAGCTTTGCCAGTCGTTCTATGCCAACTATACCAGGTAAGATAATTATAGTAAGAGAATTAGAGTGCTGCACTCTTTGCCTGCTTTTCATTTAGATTTAAAAAAAAAAAAGTGAGTTTTTTGTTCTTCATGCTGTGGAAGAATTTGGATTTTAGGAAGCGTTTAGGGTTGAAATAGAGTTGACGAGGACAACACTTAAATGCTATGCCATGGTGATACAGGCCCTAAAACAGGATAACTCACGCATTATGCTGATGAGGTATTATGTAAATTCTGGGAAATTTAACAACTACAATGTAAAGTATTGCTTTGAAAAATCCTCAGGGGCCCAGCCTCCCCTCAGATAAGGAAAATGCCTCCTCATATTCAATACTAATCTAACTCGCCCAGATTATTCCTGTTGTTGTATTTAAGTGGTGTAACAGAAAAAGTCTCGGAGGCCATAACTCCATCTATGGCATCACAGGGGAATTACCTCAGGCTGAATCTGGAATAAGTCCATTGGCTAAAAAAAATTCAGTGCAGAACCACAGATGTCTTATTAAATTACCATCTGACTGCACCATAAAGGGCTGCAGGCTGAACACTGACTAGCATTAGTTCCTCTTTCCCTGCACAGCAGCACAATAAGGAACCAAACCTCCAAGAAACCTTGTCTTCCAGGGCTCCCATGGAGCCAAGGTCCATTGACTTTCCCAGCCGTGTATGCCCTTATTTATGGAAAGGAGACATTTCCACAGTGCGGCAGGAATAAAAAAGGCATGAAAGGGTTGCTCTGTCCCCTGCTTTTGAGGCGAAAAAGGCCAATGGTTGAGATCAGTAATTGTGCCCAATGCAGATGCAGCATCTCACAGATGGGGAAAGATGTGTGTGTCTGTGCAGGGGCCCCAAAGTGAATATTGCCCAGCCCCCTGCTATTGACATCTGATGTGAGATTCCCTGAGGGAAACAGCCAGTGACAGCCTGGCCGTGGAAGTGTGTCTTTCTGGTAGTTTTCAGAGTAACAGCCGTGTTAGTCTGTATTCGCAAAAAGAAAAGGAGTACTTGTGGCACCTTAGAGACTAACCAATTTATTAGAGCATAAGCTTTCGTGAGCTACAGCTCACTTCCTCAGATGCATATCGTGGAAACTGCAGCAGGCTTTATACATACACAGAGAATATGAAACAATACCTCCTCCCACCCCACTGTCCTGCTGGTAATAGCTTATCTAAAGTGATCATCAGGTGGGCCATTTCCAGCACAAATCCAGGTTTTCTCACCCTCCACCCCCCCGACAGCCAGCAGTTTTATGAGCAGGGTACCATCGCAGTACTGTGAAGTCCTATAGTAATAGAGAGCCAGAGCAGGCCCTGCTAAAGTTGCCACCTCTGAGGGAGTCAGCAGGAAGGGAGGGAACAGACACCCATGTCTATTCTTTGAAATAGGTAGGCAGAAGATGCAAAGAAAAGCCCCTTCAGCCAAAATTTTCCTGTAGGGAGGGGAAAATAAATGTATCCGTCACACAGGGGAATTAGAAGGGTTGGGAGAACAGCAGAACTTCACTGTCTATGAAAACTAACCATGGGCCTTTGCTCTCCTGCTGCAGGGGAGGACTGTTCCTAGACATGCTCTTCCCTGCAAGGGGTGGCCCTTTGGACCATCACTGTGGTGAGGAGAGGGGCAAGGGGGGCTGTGCTCCCAGCAGCATTGATTTACTTATTAATCCTGGCCATTAGGGCTGGGCCACTACCAACTCCAACCGTCACATGCAATGCGAGGGTCAGAGAGAACAAGTGCAGTCATGCACAGCGCATAATTCTGGCTGCCTAGTGAAGAATATCCCCTTCTGGTAAAGCTGGGTGAAAACTTGAATGAAATAGGTCCTAATGCTATTTTAAAAAATAATCTGCAATGCTCACTTCCTTTGGACTGTCTTCCCCATTGTTTATTTTTCATGTTGATCAGATTTGTTCACAGCAGAGGTGAACACTGCTCCTACCAGCATCTGGCTGTACCTTCCACTTCACACATGTTTGTGTGGCTGGCTACATAGAGGTGACAGGACCCTCTGGATGGCTAAGCCCTTATCCTGACAGGTGCCCAGGAGAGCTGGTTGGAAAAAAGCCAGTTATTTTGGGGGAAAATGTCTTTAAAAAAAAAATCAGGCTGTTTCCTTCCAAATTTCCTGCAAACGTTTTTTTCAACAAAAGGCCAAAACTAAAAACAGGTGTTTGTTTTTCAAAAATAGTTTCTAGTTAATGCTGGCATTTCTACCCCCCGTTTTCAAATCCTGTACAGAACTCGTCTAAATAACACAGTGGTCGAACAGACTCGCTCTCCCATTGCTGCTGCCTCCGGTGGAGCTCAACCAGTGGTAGAAATGGTGGGAAGTTTCTCTGGAGTAAAGATGAGTGTAAACAAGCTCTTCTTACTCAGCAGTTTACAGTGTACACTCTGCCCCCTCATCTCTTTGTTTGAAGAGGTAGATGTGCTGGGTATGATTAATGCAGATGTGTTAGTTTATTTAGCCCATGAGCAGACCTTGGGCTATTGATAGATGCAATATTTTCCTAAAATAAAGCCTAGCCTTTTCCCAGTAATACTATTGCCTATTTAAAATATACCCACAGGAGGAACTTGCCTTCTGCCTGGGTAAGTAATTTAGAATAGCGACTCTCAGTCTTCTTCCATTTGTACCAGGGCAAATCAGGCAGGACTCAGCCGCAAGCAATGAAGTTACAAAAATCAATAGAGAATCAGTTTTAGTGAAAGCAGATTCAGGCCCAGTGACTGTTCTGTATACAGTTTAAATGTAACTGTAACCAAACCCAGCCCCAGGCAAGCTAGTTTCTGCCTATGTTGCATTGCAAGAGTCATGATTAGACTAAAACATCTTACCTTTCCTTTGGAATTGTAAGAATTCATGATTGTAAGATCTGCCTTGTGTCGCACTTTGTATAACTCTTTCTTAACAACCAATCATTTGTTTCTCTTTCAAGGGTTAACTCTGTCAGTAGTCTGCACCCCAGCTCCTGACGAAACAAATGCATCACAAAGGCTAAGCCAGCAAATTTTTCCCTCTACTTCAGAGGGAGATAAGAAGACCATTAAAAAAAAGAGAGTGAACCAGTTCTTTAAAACAAAAGTAAGTGTTGTGTATGTACGCGTGTAAAAAGGAGGACGGATCGCTTTCCTAAAAAAACCCCAAAAATGCATTGGTATAAAAAAAAAGCCCAAATAAACTCCAAGTGTGAAAGTAAAATGTAACACAGGGTTTTAAAAGCAAGAGGCCTCTGTGGAACAGAAACTTACCCGAAGTTTTATTTTCTCTTACTTAATTTTCTGATATCCATACATTTTCCAGGCTAAAGGGGGAGTGAGAGATGCAGTTCTCTAGCCATACCACAAGAGGTCTCATTTGATCTACAGCTTTTTTCTAGTCTGATTTATGCAACATCCTAATGGCAAAACAATTACCTGTTGAATTTTTAAACTTAAATTGGGCAGCTGGCTCTTAGCATCACAATAGTTGCTAATAGCCTGTAGTGCAAAGTATGTTACCGTACGCAGGATGGGTCAAAATCTGTCCTCAGATACATGCCCATCTGAAGGTAGAATTTGTCTCACAGTAAAATCAGCTGAGCTCCCTGAAGCAATTTGTGCTCAAACCCCTATTGATTTGGACAGTTTTGAACAATTAAAAAAACAAAACAAACCTCACAGAATTTGGCCCAATGTCAGTTAACAACAAATAGTTTATATCTTATATACTAAGATCGGAAGTGTCTAAATTTGCCTTGAAAATGCAATGTGCCCTGTAAAGGAGTCCTACAGGTGTCAGAAGGTTGTATTTGATAGAGGTTCCAGAAGTCAGTGATATTCTTAGTGAAGGAGCATTCTGTGACATTCATAATATTTTACACCCATCAGCTCTCTGCTGATACTTTACAAAGAGTGTGTGTGTTGCACTGATTTCATTTCCATCCTTTTGTCCCTACCGTGCTTTAAAAAGGAAAAGCTTTTACTTTAAAAAGCTTGCTGTTTTCTGGGAAAGTAGTACAGCATTGGAGAAACCTGTGTTTAAATGTTTTCTAGCTTATTTCTTCCTGATAGGAGAGAGAGTAAAATAACTTAATTTGGAGTCTCTGGGGTTTTGTTGATATTACATTTGTCTCACAAAGGCAGTGAACTGTACATGTGAATCAGCTTTACATTGTGGTTTCACCCAAAGTGAGAAGGACAACAAACAAACGAACCCTGTTTACAAGCCCAGGCAGGACTTAAAAAAAGTTTAGAGCTCCATCCTACAATGACTTAGTCATGTCTGTAACTCGGGGATCACTCACATGGGTAAGGTTATGCATAAGGCTTTGCACTATTAGGGCCTTATTAAAAAGAAAAACCTTCAGGATTTGGCCCATGATTTTTCTTCTGACTTTAATGTGACATTGTGCCACTGCTGAAGCAGGCAATGATGAAAACCAGATTAAAGAGACAAGCTGTACATGTATACATACTGTACATGCATACAATGGGGTCCAAGCAAAACTGCCTTTTAACATATGGCATTCTCTTCCTCTTTTATGCAGCGTATGTCCAAACCACCTGAAGATGGAAAGCACGCCGGAGAGCGCCATTCTGAATCCTTATCCACCGAGCTGTGAATTCTTTCACTTACAAAACAAATCAAAAAATCCAAAGGGAGAGACTGTTTTTGAGCATTTGCTATTGAAGAGAATGGCATTGACATAGTATTTGGATGATAGAGAATATACATTCAAGTGTAATTCACACCAAAGGCTCTGTATAATTAATTCATTTGTAATATGTATGTTAGGAGAAACTGAAAACACATGTGATCATGGAACCTGCTGCAGTATATTAAAAGATGTGCATTAAAAATACTACAGTGATCCTCTTTATTACAGAAGTAAAAGACAAGGTGTGCTCAGTCGGGGTGAAATTCACTCCAGTGGAGAGAGCTGCTTGTGGGTCCTCTACATGGGTGAATCATAGGGCTTGTCTACGCTACAGGATATGTCGGTATAACTTATGTCGCTTAGGGGTGGGAATAAGCCACTCTCCTGAGCAACGTAAGTTACACTAACCTAAGTGCTGCTGTGGACAGCTCTATGTTGGTGGGAGAAGTTCTCCCACCGACATAGCTGCTGCCTCTCATGGTAGGTACAGCTGTGCTTCTGTAGCCCTTCTAGTGTAGACAAGCCTTTACTTTTTTTTAATAGAAGGCCTCAAAGATTCAGTCCAATCCTACTCAAAGCACATGGAAGTTGCACCATTTTTGTCCATGGGAGCAGGATCTGACCCTTCCTGCAACACCATATGCTTGAGGGTTTTTTCCAGAATGACCTATCTGTTTTGTATTGAAAACATTCCCCAAAGTTTATACACACACGTGAGTTTACGTCAGATCTGACTGTATGGTATAAGCAAAGCTGTATTTTCTGCTGTTCAGCAATAAAATGTTAAAGGTTTATTTTATTTGCCTTGAATGTTTCTGACGGGAATCTCTCCAAATGGCCTAGTATAATATGTGTTAATAGTTTCTTACTGACAACAGCAGGAACTCTGCAACTCCGAGTCCCATTCTTTCCAAATGTAATTGATTTTCTGCCTCGGACACTCATGCGATAGAGTTCAAAGATGATTCTTTGTTGCAATGAAACTAGCCTGCAGTGCAGTTCAGCATCGCGCTATCTTATTATTACCTGTTTTTTAAAGGGAAATGCAGTTGTCTCAAACACAGAATAAATTAGGCTGCTTAAAAGTTTTTTCCATAAACTTCTCTTATGAAATTTTCATTTTCCTCTATTATTGTTCCTATTTGTTCCACACAACTATCTAGGAAGGTGTGTGCTGATTAAATAAAATGTGTTATGTGGGATGGGGTAGGGGGAACCCACCCTTGCCATGGTTTTGGTTTGTTATAGGTAAGGGGGAAAATCACTCAATCACTCCTTGCTTACTGCAAAACTCAGTGGAAGGACTCCCTTATTTTTTAAAACCACTTTATTATGTAAACACTTACATGCAGCATGAATAAATTATCTAATGAATATAGCCTCTTTCTGACACAAGTTGTCAGTGAGAAACTGTTTTCTCAAATATATTCATTATTGAAATAATGAACATTTGGATTATGTGAGAATTCTCCAATATTTGCTGTTTGTGCTAACAGTCCTGCAAGTAAAACCATCACAGACAGCAAAACCAAAAGGCTGCCAGCCATAGCCAATTCATTCTTTATCAGCAAGAGTATTTGCAGTATAGTTTAGCTGTGTTTGCCTAGCTCTACCGTACAGAGCTACCGTACAGCACTGTATCTGAGTGAGGGACAAAGAGAGGGAACAGAATGTTCCCAAAAAGAACCAATTCACTCTAATGGGCTGCTCTGTGTATGTGTGTGAAAGAGAGGGAAGAACGAATAGGAAGGTGAAAAGAGTAGGGTACGTATTTGAACATCATCCTAGCTTAAGGCATTACTTGTTTTTTTCGTTTTATGCTCTGTGAAGATGAATTAAATAAACACTGATGGGATAAATGCAGCTTTAGGCACACAGGTATTCATTTTAGTGTCCATTGCCACAACGTAAATAACATCTTTAAAAGCAAAATTCTGGGTTTTTTTGGGGTGGCGGGGAGGGGTTATTGAGCATCCGTAGATACCAGTTAACAGGACACTGCCTTTGCTCATTGTCTTGCAGTGTATGTTAGTGTTTGTTCTCAAAGGGCCTCCTGAGGTAAGGCTGCAGCTCTTTCACCTAAGAAAAGCTGGGTATGAGAGCTTTAATTAAATCAATAACTAGGTAGGCTATCACAAAACCACTGTGATTTAAAAGGAAAAAAATCAGAAATTTGCAGAAGAGCTGAGGGGAATGGAAGAGACTAGAAACAAATAGCCTAGGAAGGTTTGGAGCCGGATGGAGTTTGGGGTTCCACTGAGTGTTTAGTGAGAAGTGCAAGATTCTGGTTAGGCCTTGGTTTAGGGTTAGTGTATTCATCTACATTTGGGTTATTGAGGATTACGTACTCTGTGTATCATATGACTTTTAAAAACAAACTCTGTATTTATCTAAGCACTATACCCAGATGTACAGACACTCTTCTCTCAACCTATGTATTACATAAGTTTTTTAACATTAGCTTTAATAAAAATTTTAATTTGGTTTAGGGGTGTGGCATTCAGCTTGAACTTCAGTAGGGTTGGGAATGGGTTTAGGCCAGGATTCAGTTGTAGTTCAAGGCTGCTAAGCATTTGGTTTAATTTTAGATGGATTGTTGTATTATGCAGTTTTGACACAAAAGAGCATAAATGTCCCAATTGTCCAGTTTCACAGATTTTTGCCATCTTTGCCGAACAGGCCTTGGATTTTGGCTCTGTCTCAGGCCTAAAATCATTGGGGTTCAGCTCTGAGTGCTGGTTGAAGGACACTAACCAACGTGAACTAAGTCACAGCTAACTGGAATTGTAAAGGTATGCTGCATTTTGGAAATGAAGTTTCAGCCATACATAAGTATACAGACATAACAGAGACACCTAACATTTAGTACAAGTAAATGACATGGTGCGAACAATAGGGGACATCCTGGGATAAGTGTGGCCATCTGGCAACTGCTATTTTAAAATGTAAATCAGTACTGATTAGTGCCATTCCCGTCACAGGCAAAATGAGCCTCTAGCATATTGTGCTGGGGAAAATTCACTCAAAGTCCAAGTCACTGGGCTTTATGAGGTGAAGTGCAGAGAGTTTGCGGAGCAGAAATCCACCCCTGACTTGGGCCAGACTGCAAAGCTGTTATTCTAGTGGAATAGCATGGCAGCTACCTTCTCTTTTCCTCACTCCTTAGAACAATGGAGCCCGTAGCCTCTTCCCCAGTCCCTCACCCCAAATACAACCCCACCATGAGTCTTAAATGGAGTACATTGGCCTTCTGCACTTGGTGGATTTTCACCCCAGTAGACATTTAAAATTTTTCTTTTTCTAAACAGTACCAATTTGGCATTCATAGAGTTTAGGGCCAGAAGGGCCTACCAGGTCATCCAGTCCGACCATACAACATCACCCAGCACGCCCACGCTAAACCCAACAACAGAAATTATACCAAAGTATTTCAGCCTCTCAAGAGGCTAGACTGTGGTGTCATGGGGCTGAGAAAGTAGGAAGGATCGAGGTCCCTGCAACAGCAGAGAAACGTTTGAGATATACACACAGATGATCTTGGAAAGTGACCATACCCTCTCACTGCAGAGGAAGGCAAAAAAACCACCCAAAGGTCACTGCCAGATGGAGGTGGGGGGAAGTGCCTTCCTGGCCCCCATATATGGCAATCAGACTCTGAGCATGTGAGCAAAAACCAGCAAACCAAGCACCTGAGGGAGACTGCTCAGTGCCACCTCTGAGCACTGGCCCTCCCTGTCCAACATCCCATCTCCAGCTGTAGCCATCCCTGATGCTTCAGAGCAAGCATATAAAAAAAAATCCCTCCAGAATACATGGGGGAGTGGAATAGATTCCTTCCTGCCCTGTGCTGATGGGGAGCTGAAATCCTAAAGCATGAGTTTTAGGAAAATAAGATGTAAACCACATAATCCTCAGGGCTATTGAGCCCTGCCCCACCACCACCTCACGCAACCCTGACATACAGCTGCACTCATAAATCTGCCAGCTCTCTCTCAAAGTTGTTTGCCCCCACAACTCCTATTGGGAGACAGTTCCAGAACTTTACCCCTCTGATCATTAAAGCCCTTCTTCGAATTTCCAGTCTGAATTTCTTCATGGCCAGTTTACATTGGTTTTTTTTGTGCCAGCATTGTTGTCTATCTTAAATAGCTCTTCACCCTCCCTAGTAGTTACCTTCTCCCACTAATGTAGCTACAGAGAGCAATAATATCCCCTCTCAGCCTTCTTTTTGCTAGGCTAAACAAGCCAAGCTCGCCAGTCTGCCAGTAACTTTGGTGACAAAATAAAGCAGCTCTGTATACAGTGTTAGCAGATTTTCCTGCACCCATTGCTAATACAATTCATGAACTGTAATTAAAGCAGGGTATAAGGCTTGAAGTGCCTGCAATATGGTCTAGCAGGGCTCTTGCGTGTTTACTCTGATTGGCCAAGTAATCAGGCTGCATATTAGGTATTATGTAGAGAACAGACCCTCCCCCGCCCCACTAGACTCAACAGAAGGGAATAGTCCTCTGCCTTTCCAGTGTTGTACTTTGAAACACAGAGGCAAGTACATGCCCACAAGTGCCGATACAAGCAGGTTGACAGTGAAGAAGCTGGGCAACCTGCTTTAATCCAGATGTCAGCAATGAGAAAAAACAGTGAGGTGGAGGTTTTGTCACCAATTGCTGCAGCCAGGACCCCTCTTTAGTGCTCGTAGGCATCACTGTTAAAATTGGCTGGTCAGCAGGTTCCAAGCTGAGCTGGCAAGAGCCAATGAGCCCGCCTGGACACTGGGTCTAGTTTTTGAGAAAACAAGGAACGAATAGACAGTTGAATGCTTTTGTGTCGTATTACAAAAGCGCTTGAAATGCTACCAATGGAATCAACACGCTGTACTGGGATTCAAAGGCTGTGCCCCTTTCCCCTACTTGAGTTTGCATTTGCAGGATTTCCTGTGCTGCCTGAATTGGCTCTTGCTGGAGATAAGGGACCAAATCCTGCCATTTGAAATCAGTCAAAGCTGCATGTGTGCCCCCAAAGGTCACGTGTAACCTCATCTCTCCTCTTAGGGGCTGATGAAAAGAACTGCTAGTAGCAGGACAGATTCTCTCCTGTCTGTGCCTCTGACCTTTGTTGCCCTCTTAGTTCAGGTGTGCTGGCCCTTTCCCCTCTCCAACCTTTCTCTGTTAAGCTGCCTTTTCTCTTTCCTGCTGGTTTGCTTATTTAACCCCATGGTCTTTTCCCTGTTTTCTCAGTCCCTCTTTTTTCTTTTTAATTCGTAGTAAATTTATGATAGAAAAAAAGGGCAGAAAACAGGGAAAAGACCCTGGGGGAGGTGGGGTGCAATTTAGGTTGTCAGCTGTTCGAGGCAGGAAGTGTTTCTTTGCTGTGTGTTTGCACCATGCTGAGCACAATGTGGCCCTGATCTCGGTTGTGCCCAGCACTGTGCAAACACAAAGCTCTCCCCTCCCAAATATCCAACCATTTTACTGGACAGGACAAGGGAGGAGATGTGGGGAGGAGGAGCATTATTACTCTTCTTTGACAGATGTGGAACTGAGGCAAAAATGATTGTGAGTTGCCCAAGATCATGCAGGGGGCAGTCTGTAGCAGATCCAGCAATTGAACCCTAAACTCTGAGTCCCAGCTCAAAGCTTCAGCCACAGGAGCTTCTCTTCTTCTATCTGAGAACCTTCCACTCCCCACGCTGTGAATAACTCTGGACAGCACTGAAGAAAGCTCTTGAGCATCCTCAATCATGTGGACAATACAGAGCATACTTGATCTACCTTAATCTGTTTGTGCACGTTTGTTCAACAGCAAAAACTACAGAAGCTGAGTACAGCTTGCTTCCACCTTGCCCCACTGGTAAAATGCCTCAGGGAATGTCTAACAACAGCTGGGTCATGCAACAGCAGGTGGGGGTGAAAGACAGACAAGTCAGCCCCTATCCCTGCCACGCCCTACTGGACCTTGATCCTGCCATGGCTTCCTGTGAGATGGCAAGATTAGGGTGATGGTGGGAAGTCCAAGGGTCCCAGGTGGATATGCATATGCTTATTTGAACAGGACTTTCTTACTCAGATCAACACTAAAGGTTAGTGTACACTTGGGAAAAGCCCCAGTACAGCAAGTGGTGGCTGGTAACTGGGGTAGTGCCTGGAGGTGACCCCTTTGTCACAGGGGGGTCTACATCCACTGCACCAAACAAGGTAAATCTGTGCTTCCAACTATGATAAGCTCAGATAATTACAGTATGCAGATGTCCGGAGGAGGGCTGCTCCCCAGTGGAGACACCAGGTCTTGTGTTGCACTAGCAGGGGGTCAGTGTTGGAGGAGGAACTATTTGCTGGATGCTTAGAAGAAATTCAAAGTGACATTTGACTGTTTGGAATCAGTCTGTCAAAAGGGATGGCAACAGCTTTAAAAAAATAACCTTGACTGTCTTGCTAATTCACCAGTGTTTAAGTACAGACACCTGCATGGAGGCTGCCCCCTCCTCTCCCTGAGAAGACAGGAAGTTAGCTTCAGTGAAGATGGAGGGAGTGTTTCTCCCATTCATTTAAATGAGAGAGGCAGTTGAAGGGGTAGGTAAAATAACGTGGTGGGGCTGGGGAACGAGGCTTTGTTTGAAATTTGATTGTTTATTTACAATGGTCTGAGGTCCAAGATTTGTACGGAAGCCACCCCATCAGCACTCTGGAGAGATGTCCTCACATGCCCTTCCCATTTAGTTGCAGATCTTTTCCCTCCAGGGGCTTGAGGTAGTTTCATGACAGCTAAATCTCTCTCTCTTTATTCCAACTCCAGCCACGCTGGAATCAACAAGGGACAACATTTCTTCCTTAGAAACTGATCCAAAGTTCATTGAACTCAATGGGTGTCTTTCCATTGATTTCAGTGGCCCTTAAGGAAGGAGAACTGAAAACAAACTTCTGAGATTAATGCAAAACAGGACTGGGATATTCAATTTAAAACACAAACATATTCTTCAGGAAATGGGAATGGAGGCATCAGGGCAGCTAATCTATCTCCCTTACAAACACATGACCTTTTCTACTTAGACCAAGTTAATTTCAAGCAAAATATAATTTTCTCCTCCCTAAACTTGTTTGAACAAATCATTCAAGGGCTCCTTTTCAAATTGGATGAAATGGGGTGTGTGGGGGGGAAATCTCTTTCCAACAAACTTCCTTCCCCTTCCCAGAAACCTGTCAGCCTTCATAAAGTAAGCACAAAGCCAGCCGCTGCCACAGGTATTTATTTATTTATTCTTTGCCTTTCAAAACTGAGTTGTCTCTTGAGAGGCCCTGGACTACTTTAGCAAGCATTTCTAAAATGAAAATTGCATAACGTCACCTGACCTGGAAGTCTAACCTTGCCTCCCATCACCCCAGAGCTCTACAGGATAGCAGTGGTACAGTATTTGTTCCTCTATAATAAAAAGAGAGGCTGTTCTGTTCTCTGTTGACTCAGGCTGTTACAATATTGTACTCTGATTTACTAGCGTGACACCGAATGTGCTAAAGATTAACACTTTAAAAGAATAACTGCTCAGCAAACAGAGCTGGAATAAGTCACGGCTTTTATATACTTGATAATTCTGGGCGAAAGCTAGCCTGAATTCTTGACTGGAGCAAATAGAATGGTTTAATCCAGTTGCTCTTTGGACAGAATCATCACTAATGTCCCTTGCAGTTTAATCTTTTTCCAGGAGGCAGCCAGCACTGAGCCACAGTGTGCCATGAATTGTCTTTCACACACAAGGAAGGGGGGTTGTTTGCTACTAAGCTGGGGCTGTACTGTATGTATAGTATCTTTGCAAAAGATTTCCTGAGCTTTAAGGTCAGAATCTAGAGTTAGGTACATGCTGTCACATACATAAAGTTGTGCACACCTCACTTATAAACACAGATATCCAAAATCTACATGCTAATCAGGTATCTCCATATTCGGTACATAGCTGGGTATGTACAATCAAAAGCACCTCATTTGCTTGCATGTTAACATGAACAACATAGGGTGTAGGAGCTTACCAGTTTGGCTGCTGGTAGGTTGTTATTGGGGTTGATGCCCTGTGGTGAAGTGACAGCATGTGGTGGGGAGGGCACAGGGAAGAGAATGGGACAAGGGAATATATGTGTCCATAAGGCCCATAGCCAGCCAAATTAACGAGTATGTGGGAGTGCAAAGTGAGGAGCAGTGCAAGGGAAGGGGCTTTGGGCTCTCCCCTGGCTAGTGACTATGGAGCTCAAGACAGGGAGGGAGAGCTGACAAGGACCTTCTCTTTCCTCTAGGTTCTGGCTAACGGAGAAGTTTCCCTTCACCTGTGGAGGGGAGAGAAGCAGCAGGCTTCTCCTTTCCCCTCAGGCCCCTGGAAGGAGGGGAGGCAGCAGGACCAGCAAGGGCACATCTTCCTGTAGTAGAAAGAAGGCAGATAAGAGGCTTCCAGCATGAAGAACTGTTCTCGCAGGGCTGCTTTGCCTACTGGTGGGAAGAATGAGAGCCCCCCCAAACTCCCAAGCTTCACCCCCCTATAGATTCTCTCACCTGTTGCATTCTATATCCCCAGGTAGTTAATAGGCAGGAAGGAGGGTAGAGCTGAGCTCCCTCAGGCCCATCAGGACAAAGGTGAGTTAGTCTCTGTGAAACAGTATTAATAGGATGGTCTATCCCAAAGTGGGGGGTTTTACCTTCTCTGGCCGGACAACATTTAGAAAGCAAGGAGGTATCTGTTCTCCCAGTCAAACCATTACCTCTGCTTAAAACCAAAAACAGAAGGGACTATCCCAGGGCCACTGAGGGAATGTGACTCAGTGCTGGATTCGCAAAAAGAAAAGGA
The DNA here is from genome assembly GCF_965140285.1 of Lepidochelys kempii. NCBI lineage: Eukaryota > Metazoa > Chordata > Testudines > Cheloniidae > Lepidochelys > Lepidochelys kempii. Next base: position 31,348,258 of record NC_136387.1, read on the forward strand.
GGACTTGTGGCAACTTAGACACTAACAAATTTATTTGAGCTTAAGCTTTCGTGAGCTACAGCTCACTTCATCGGATGCATCATGCTGGATTATAACTCATAAATCTCCTAGCCCATGCTAGTCTGTTTAATTTCTGTGGCCTGTAACTTGTAAATAAGCCTTTAGGGAAGGTTATTCTCAGAATGTCTGGTAGAGCAAGTGACTGTTTATTTCCATAATATTTATAGTTCAGAAGGTAGCAGGTGGTAGAGAAAAGAGATCACTTTTCTGACTGATGGAGTTGCATTTTATATACAATTCAATGATACAATTATGTCCTGATTCTATAAGTCCTTAGGTAGGGGAGTACCTTTATGCACATGACTTCAGTTGCACTAGGCATGTGCATCAGCACTGGCTGAGCTGAGCTTGTGTAGAATCTTTTATACAAGCTGTAACTTAAAACTCCTTATGGAGTTAAGTAAATACTCCTAGAAATGAACAACAGCTAAGGCCGAGAGAAGTTAAGTGACACAGGCAAGGAAGAAAAGAGGTTGTAGTCTCCAAACACACACACACACAGCTCTACCCAGAATTTTAAAACAAATACTGGACTTATGACCTGGCATCAAGAACAGCTGGAAAAATTTACTAGTTTTTTTGCTAGTTTTAAAGGGCTCAGTCCTACAATGATGCACATTCACAATACTACTCAGGTTGGACTACTTGCCTGAGTAAAGTCTGACTGAAGTGCAATTTACTTCAATACATTTTCAGACATTGCCACTAGAGGGTAATATTTAGCTGCAATATTAGCCACCCCTTGTATTAAAGCAAGCAATTTCTGTCTGCAGCGCCACAGCATTTGGCAAATAATTTGCTGCTATTTGTTCTAAGTGCATGCAACTATTTTGCGGCATTTTAGAATGAGAGTTCCATTTACGTTTTTGGGGGGTTTTGTTTTATTTTAAATTTACATGCATGGCAAATGCCCTGACAATACAAACCTGTAATTATTACAGTTAGCATAAGAGAGTTGCTTGTGGTGGCAATAAAATTACCACTGGATTTTTCTTCTCTCTCTAAACCTTGCTATATAAAACTAATAAAAAAACATAAGGCAGTTTAAACCACCTTGAAGGATTTCTGGCTAAGAATGAAGATGTGTACAGATTAATTTACTCAGGCAACACAGTTAATATTCACACAAATGCACTGCTCGTCTGGGTAGTCTACAAATATTGAGAGTGGCAGGAGTACAAGCATGATCAAATATTCTGAAACAGGCAATCGTTTCCCCTTTTTGGAGGTGACAGTCACATTAAGGCTGTCAAAGTATGATGGAGTAGAATATTCGATATGCACATAATTCCTTCTAATTAAGAGATCTTAGATTATACCCATCAGAAAGAGGAAAATCCTCATGGGACCTCCTTGTAGAATCTCGTGTACCTGGAAAACGAGTTTTCTCTTCCCCATGGAACTGAGTACAGTTCCATTCCTAAATCCAACTGATCTAATGGGATCAAGAAGCAACCAGCACAAGGCCCTGAGCCGCTGGCTTTGTAGCATTAATAGCACAGACCCAGGGATTATTGCATGCACCATGAATTTCATTTTTCAACACATGCATTTCTGGGAATAATGTTTTCAGGGCTCTTCATCTGTGGTATTTTATTTTACATTCACCAAGTCTTTGATGATTTGCAATGACCTTGAGGTGCAAGTGTTTTCTTTGGTGATCTCTTGCTAGTTTTCCTTTGATGGTCTAATATGTTTCCCTCGTGTAGACACTTGTTGGACGATTAGTGGAATGCTATTCCCAAACAAAGGAAAAAGTGTGCAGCTGTATATCAGGTAGTTGTCTTTAGACGATGACACAGTATGGAGGGATATTATATTCTAGGTAAGCGCCTTCTAGAGTGAAAGGAGTCCCTAAATGCATCTGGAAAATGCTGGATGGCATGGTACACTGAATTGCAAGTTCTTTTGTTCTTTCTTTTCACACATCTTTCTTCAGTGATCGTATTTTGTAGCCTTTGCAATTTCATTCTTTAACAGAGCACTGAGAGGTGATGATAAACCATGCTTGGGGTTAGCTGCAATATATTTCTTTATGTGGAAACTGAGACAGCCTGAATATGCATTCCTTCAACTTTGGCATATTTCCATCACTATATTTAATCATTTTTAAAAGACGCATTGGCCTAAACTGCTCAATTCCAAGTTGGGTTAACTAAGCTCGTTACATGCAATCACTTAAGCTAATATTGGGATATGAATATTAGCTAAGGGTATGTCTACACAGCAAAAAAATTACCGATGGCAGTGAGTCTCAGAGCCAGCGTTGACTGACTCATGTTGCAGGGTTTGTGCTGCGGAGCTAACAATAGTAGTGCACATGTTCATGCTTCAAATTGCCTCAGACTGCAGGCACGTTATCCACCCCAGCAGTGGCTGCATTTCAGTGGTACTGAACGTAGAGCTTCAGGCTGAAATGCCCTGTATATAAGAATCCCAGTTTTAAGGCAGCTTGGGGAAATATGCCATTTCTTAGCACCATCAGGAGTTCAGATAATCAGGGGTGTTGGTTACAGGCCAGCCTAGTCAGCAAAAGGGGGGTGTTGGGAAGCTTTGGCCTGGCAGAGCACTAAAGTTTGGCAGGATGAGAGGAGCGTGGCAGGAGCTGAGCTGCAGTCCTGGGGAATGTAGCTGCTCTACAGGAGCTTAGCTTTAGCCCAGCAGAAGTTAAGAGTGTCATTTAAGATAGCAGAAGAGTGAAGCTTCCAAGCACAACCCCTCCAGAGCACAACCGTTGGTTGGCCAGGACTTTCAGTTAAATAGGGTTTAGACAATCAAGTATATCCTACTAGTAAGAAAACACTAGTTATGCGAAACACGACATGTTAACCTGAGACTCTGCATTAAAGCTTAGCGCATTGTGATTTTTAGAATCAACACCAACAATGCTGTAACTCTAAGGCCATGTGTAAGTGAGGAGCTCTTGATGGGTGTTGGTATGCTATACCAGCAAAGCACTTCTGGTCTAGCTTATAGCACATACCCACAAATGAAAGAAGCCTTACCAGTAAAAGCACAACTTTGCCAGGATAATTGCATCTATGCTAGAAGCGCTTTGCCGCCACAGCTATTTTAGTCAGAGATCACCTCTCATCACACATGATATAGTTATGCCAGCAGAAGTCTGCTGTATAGGCATTGCCTTAGTGTTACAGGACAGCCAGGAGAGTCTTTCGACTCTCATCAGGCTTTTACTGTATTTGCTTTGGACACTGTGATACTTCACTTGCTTGCTCACACGTCATATCAGGTTAAGCTCACGGGCAAGATCCATTCTCAGCCAGGTGCAGCCCGCTGGGGTTCTGACCGTGCAACAGTGCACTGCCTTGCAACTTCATACAGCTTGGTTCACTGAAAGTTTTACAACCTCCTTGAGTCTCTGGTTGCACAAGTGACTTTTTTCTTTTCTTGCAAAGCCTGGCATCCTTTCAAAGCATGTATATGCCAAAGCCTCATTTCCGTGTATTTTAACTGTTAATAAGCACACAACACTCCAGGGAATAAGCAATTAGAAACTGCTCATCACAGCCCAAAGTGCAGCAGGCTGAACTTTTACTACCTGAAATGAAAAACCCAAAACGTTTCAAGTCCTGCATGCAGGCACAGTAATAAAGAATTAGCAAATTCTTACCATAGGGTAATTAGTTTGTAGGGTCTAACATTTTCCATCTATTTCACACTAGATCTTAAGCATTGATTAGTTTTTAAAGTGGCACTCGTACAAGCAGACCTTTTTCCAGCGTTCATTTGTGTGAGTAAGGATTGTTTGTAGGATAAAATTTGTGGGATTGCAGAAGGACTTCTAATATATATACACATACACATTACTGGTTTCACCAGGAAACTTGCAAGCAATTTTTCTCAGGGTTTTACCAGGGGTATATTAGGATTCACACAAACTGAAGATTTGTTGCTAGTTAACTTTAGGAACATATAATTCATGAGGGTAAGCGTTCACTTTTTCCCCCCTCACTGAAAATGGCTGGCTGTTTGTTTTTAAATTCAGCCTACTCCTCTTGTGTACTGCCAGCCATATAGGAAAGTCTGAGGACTACCTCATATCTGCGGTGAAAGTTTGCCTGTTTTGTGTGGCCTGTCCCATGTTTTTATGACTTTTTATCCCCCTGGCAAGTGTCAATGCAACTGTTCAACTCACAATATGGACTTGTGTGTCAACGCTTGCTCCTATTGGAAATGGCTTAAAAATAAAGGCCAACAGTGTAAGCAAGTAAAATAATAGGCCCATTCAAAAATAAGTGATGCTGCTGGACTGGAAATTTGGTTTGCCCTGCATTATTGTGTATTCCTGTATTCTTCAGCTGGCACTCTGAGCTTCTCTATTCACTGCCATCCAAGCATTTCAAAGCACATTACAAGCATTACACTCGTGAAACTTCCCAACACCCTTATGAGGAAACGGAGGCACAGTAACTTAAGTGACTTGGCCAGAGTCACACAACGTACCTGTGGCAGAGCCAGGAATTAGAAACCAAATGTGAAAAGGCCAGATTTGTCATTAATCACATGAGCACTGTGCCATCTAAAAGTCATCTTAACACAGCATGCTTTAAATATGTTCTTTCATTAATAAGGACTTTCACATGTCTTGGAATCAATCAAGTAATACATGCATTACTCAGGAGGACTATATTTCCAAAGAATGTGGGCAGGTTTCTGCCAGGTATTGATGAATACATTTAGAGATAAGAAAAAAAATCAAAATCTTATTTATTGCTTAGTCCCTGGAGAGAAAGTACACTTGGGGTTTTAACCCCTAAGCAAACGATTTAACAATCTAACGGCTAGCTGCAAGCTGGCAAAAGAGTTTGGGGGTTGCACCTCTGTTCTTCCTCCTTTGCACATACAAGCTGCCAATTTAGTTTTTTTTTTTTTAAACAATTTCTGATTTTAAGGGACCAGTTCTATTTATAGAGTTCTAAATAAAGCTCTTTAAATGTATGATGTAATGGAAGCTTTGTTGAAAAGTCTCTCTCTCCTTCCTGGAATTTCTGTTAAGGGGGTTCTAAGGGCAGATGATCTCCAGATCGGACAACCCCTGATCCACACAGGGCAGATCCTTGACCCCATGCAGTTCAGCTTGCAGAATCAGGCCAGAGAAGGTAGTGTTATGGAGGAAGCAGCAAATATTACTTCCAACCACTGTTCACCTCAGGGCAGCTATAGCACAAGGTTTGAGTAGTTTTTACTCAAGTGAGTACTCCCACTGAACTGAGTGAGACTACTCACATGAGCAAGCATTTGAAGAATCTGGTAATAGTTTTCTGAGTGCCTGTAAATCTAGAGGGAATTGTGTAGAAGTGTGCAGTTAAAACTTAAAATTACAAAGGCAAAGAAAGAAAAGGAGGACTTGTGGCACCTTAGAGACTAACAAATTTATTTGAGTATAAGCTCACAGACTAACACGGCTGCTACTCTGAAATCTGTCAAAAGGCAAAGACCACCTTGTATGCTGTAGCTAGTGTTTACTGCACAGTGAAAATGCCTTTTGCATTTTAGAGTTGTACTCCCCACTGGACATAATGGTTGCCCTTTAAAAGAGAGACACTACAAGCTAATATTGTATTGTAAAAGGTTAGTAGAAGGTGGGCTCTTACTTTGGGTTATGAGCTTTAACTTCAAAGCACCTTAAACTTTTGTGTGTCAGTCATATTAGTGGAAAATTCCTCCATTCATTTACAAAAATAAACAGGTGTAACTTTCAAATTTGGTTGATGTGACATAAATTACTGGCCTGGATTGCCAACATTCCAAAAAGGATCTCTCTCTAATCTCCAGCCAGTCAGGGCAGACTGGGCGGAGCAAGGAACACAAACCTAAACATTTACAGGTGCATAAGTACTTGAGGAAGGGCACAGGTGATGCACCTGTCTCGGGCAAGGACTAACACAGGTGCCTTGTAACTGGGTAGACTGCTAGTGCTAGATTATGAGCTCATTTGATCTGCAGACACATTCTCCACCACGCTGCAGCCCACAATTTCCAAGTATTGGCCAGGAGCCTCCCGAGATGAACATCTATTATGAAAACTTTTTCCATCCACAAAACGTTCCTAGCCCACAACGACCAACAAACTTTGAATCTGGGGACTACAACACCACTCCCAACCCTTACCTCTGGCTAAATGGACCCTCCATTACCCCACCATCATACCTGCCAGGATCCAACACCAGTCCTTTCATCCCTCAGTCCTATGGGATGCAACGGCAGCTCTTGCCTAACATGCATGGTTTGGGGGGTACTGATTTGGGCTGGCTTCCACTCCCTTCCCAAGAGGAGCTGATGAAGCTGGTGAGACCACCCTACTCCTACTCTGCGCTTATCGCCATGGCCATCCATGGAGCACCGGAGAAGAGGCTAACGCTCAGCCAGATCTACCAGTACGTGGCTGACAACTTCCCCTTCTACAACAAAAGCAAGGCAGGTTGGCAGAACTCCATACGGCACAACTTGTCTCTCAACGATTGCTTTAAGAAAGTGCCCAGAGACGAAGATGACCCAGGTACATTTCTGAAGTATTTTCCCTCTCATGGGTGACCAGACATCCCGAGTTTATAGGGACAGTCCCAATATTTGGGGCTTACTTTTATATAGGCACCTATTACTCCCCCACCCCCTGTCCTGGGTTTTTTTTCCCCACTTGCTATCTGGTCACCCTATCCCTCTCCCTCCCTCCCCCGGCTCCCCACAAGCTTGTATATATTTTGCAAAGAGACACAATAGGCCAGATTCTGGTCTCACCGCAGTGTAAATCCAGAGTAATTCTGCTGACTTTGGCAGAGTTGCTCTGGAATTCACACCCATGTAGCTGAGATCTGACTCTGACCCACAGTGTAGCTAATGAAGCATGCCCGGCACAGAAGCCAATTCTTCTCTGCTGTAGTTTTTCCTGAATATTGATCAGTGTGCTGAGCACACATGGCTTAACAAGCACACAAGCAGCCTAGCTGAGCAAGAGACATTCAAAAGCCATTTGGCACATTGTATGTGAATCAGTAATTAAATGAAAATGCATTGAAACAAAAGGAAATTGTCAAGGAAAATTCATTTGCTTTATGGAGTCAACAACAATTCTCAAAAACGGGGAAGGGTTGTGTTTGCTTTGCTTTGCTTGGTTTAAACAGTCAGCTTTTGGTCTAGAAATAGTATCAGTGCTTGCCTGTCCTCAGACTCTCAGCTGATTTTTTGACAATACTGTTCCTTTATTTATTGTCAGCCAGAAACATCTATTGGGACATATTTGAAGCCAGCTGAATGACTGTGTGTGTCACTGTGAGGCAAACCCTGCTCTGTCTAGCAATCCATGCTATGCCACTGACCCTACGGGGCTGCAAGAATTTGGTCCCTGTGCTGTCAACACAAAGGGTGAAGTCCTGAACTTTTTACTCAAGTAAAATTCCCATCAACTTCATTAAAAGTTTTACCTCGGCAAGAACTGAGGAGGATCTGGCCCAAAGCTTCAGCCTTTGCTGGGCTTGAAGACCAGGGACTTCTTTGCAGGGTATCAAACAATTGCTGTTTTTTATTATTATTTTTGTGAAGCAGAAAGATTGAGATTAAACCCAGGGAATCTGCTCTTTGCTGCCTTTGTCTATGTCTTTATATTTATAATCTGCTGGTCTCTTTTAACAGGAAAAGGGAATTACTGGACTCTGGACCCAAACTGTGAGAAGATGTTTGACAATGGAAATTTTCGTCGGAAGAGGAAAAGGAAGTCTGACATTGGGTCCAGCACAGCATCTCTTGCGTCTGAGAAATCAGAGGACAGTGCCTTAAGTGGCAGTCCCAAGGCTGCCGAACACCAGGATCTCTTGGAAAGCTCCTCACCTGGAACTGACAGTTCACCTGACAAGAGATCTTCTCCGCCATCTTCCAGCAGTCCTTGCCTCAACAACTTCCTCTCCAGTATGGCCGCGTACGTTAATGGCTCTAACTCAGTGAGCCGATCAGTGCCTCTGGGACTCAGCACTGAGCCTACTGACAAAATGGGACAGAATATGGTAGGCTTCAATTCATATGCTACACTTTCTAATATCCCCAGCCATAGTGGGGCAGAGTGGTCCAATTCAATGCCTTCCAGCCATCTTGGCTACAGCAATTCAGTTCTCAATCAATTTAATACCCATTTCTACAGCAGTATCGGTGCAAATAACACCCTTTATCCTAGAGAGGGAACTGAGGTTTAAACAACAAAGGAGGAAAAGATGAATGTGTAAGAGAGGAAACGGTCAGTTAGCCAGTCATCTCTGAGACCTACATTACAACCTGCCTTAGCGGCTAAAAGTGAGAACCCCAAAACTTTTACCTAGGAGACTTCCTCATATCACAGACCACCACACCTTTAGCAGCTCCACTCATGACAGGCCAGGGACTGGAACAGGAAGGTGTTTCAGGTGAGCTCTGTGGGGCTTTGTCACTCACAGCTCTTACCCTGCACTATTCAATCACCATCCTTAAAGAACTGCCAGTTGTCTTAGGCCTGGTCTACAGTAGTAACTTTTACCTGTATAGGAATATCACTTAGGGGTGTGATTTTCTTAGTGACATTTTAATATCTGCAAAAGTCCTAGTGCAGATGCAGTTATATAAACACAAAAGTCCTTTTCTTAGTACAGCTTATTTCATTTGGGGAACTGGTATAAGCTATACCGACGCAAAAGTGCTTTTGCAGGTGTGAGCAAAAGTTTGACAAGACCAATGTTACCTTAGTATTTGTGCTATTCCCTAAGTAAATATATGGAAGTACTATATATGCTGAGGTACTTTTTTAAGGACAACCACTATTCCTGTCTTCACCTGTAACTAAAACTATTGGCCAAATTCTGCCATCCTTTCATGCCCCAATGGGGTATACAGCCAGGTATGAAGACAGAATTTGGCCTTTACGTCCATGGGCAGAAAATTCATCCAGAAACAGAGGGGGAAATAACAAAATTTAGGGATGTTTACAGTCAGATTTCATGTTTTCTGTTTTAAATACATGGGTAGGGTCAAATGCTGCTTGTCTTATGGGCTCGCTTGCAACCTAATGTCCATGGGCCTACTTATGTAAGAAAAACAGGATTTGTGTCATGCCATATATTTTGCATATCTGAGTTTTCCGGAGAAGAAAACATGTTTGTTCCAGTGTAACACAAACGCTTCTACTGAACAAACATCTGAACCTTGAGTGCTTTTGTATAGAAAGTCTAACATTTCACTGAGCTTCATTTCAAAGACTGCATCTTCCCCATGAACTGATGGCAGTCATTGGGGGGGAGGCGGGGGGGACGACAACTGTTTACTATACATTTTTGTTTTGTAAAAGTCAAACAAACAATTGTTATGTCCAAGTGTAAATATTATTGAATAATGCTTTTTTCTCCTGATCTCCTAAAATATTCTGTCTACTGTAGTCAAACAGAAAAATCCAAAGATTAAAAAAAAAAAAAAAAAAGGTTTTGCACCAAAAGATGTTCATTAAGTTCAACAACTGTATATTGTAATATACAAAACTGAGTATTCTACAACACAGACATCTTCAGCTATTTACAGTTATGCTCTAGCAAACATTTCAAGATGGCTGAGGAGAGATTAATTTTTAAATTAATATATTGTGACAAACACCCTACTGTACCTTGATTTTTTAATATGTTCTTCAGTTGCAGTTTCATTATGGAACAGCCATGGAGGTATTTTCAATAATAAAGCATTTGTATGTAATTAAGTGTGCGTGCAATGTACTTAACGAATTTCAAATGCTAGACTAGTAAAAATCAACAGCCAATAAGGGGAAAGTGAATTATTCTGATACTTTAAAAATTCAGCTTTATGGTATTTTAACTTGCCCAGTTTAGCTTGAGAAACACACAACAGCCCCAGAAGGTCAAACGGTTAAACAATTTTATGTCTAAGCAACCAAAATTTGCATGCCTGAAGTATTATGCAAAGAAAGGCCACACAGAGCCATTACCAAACAAGAATTGCTCTTTTAGCTTCTGAACTGGAGCTAAGAGATGCCAATCATTTCTAATTACATAAATTGCACTTATTTTCCCCACATACTAATTGTCCAAAAAGTTACCCAAATTATTTTTTTAACATTTTTAGTTTTATTTTCTGTGGCATTATTTGCATTTTTGTATGTTTTTTTAATAATAGGTTCAATTTTGCAACCACCATGGTGAGGTTTCACTTGGAATGAGCCACAGTCAAATGCAACATTAAATGCAATGAAATCCAGTGCAAATAATATGTCCCGAAGCACAGCTGTGGGCAACATTTCCTACAGAAATCATTGCTCTCAGTTTTGCAGTTTTCTGCAGAGTCATTCAGCACATGTGAAATGTGTTGGTGCGAGCACTGGGTTTCGGGGAGATATTGCATCATACAAACAGTCATCCAGAAACAGTCTGCACTAAGCTCTTCAGAAAAATGAGAGGAAAATTATTCCCAGGGAGTGTAAGATGGGAAATATAGGGCCTAAAAATTGAATGTACGATAGAAGTACCAAAATATGTAGCGGCAACATGATGATGCTAGGCAGAAACAAAAAGGAAGATTGCAAGCCACAGAGAGCCATTCATTTTTATCAATCTGCTTTGTCTAAATAAATGATACGTTTATGGAGGAGATGGTATGATGGGATAACATAATTTTGGCAATTAATTGATCTTTAACTATTCATGGTAAATAGACGCAGTGGCCTGCGATGGGAGGTTAGATGGGGTGGGATCTGAGTTACTACAGAGAATACTTTCTTGGGTATCTGGGTGGTGAGTCTTGCCCACATTCTCAGGGTTCAGCTGATCGCCATATTTGGGATCAGGAAGGAATTTTCCTCCAGGGCAGATCGGAAGAGGCCCTGAGGGGTTTTCGCCTTCCTCTGAAGCATGGGGCACGGGTCACTTGCTGGAGGATTCTCTGCACCTTGAAGTCTTTAAACAATGATTTGAGGATTTCAATAGCTCAGACATAGGTGAGAGGTTTATTGCAGGAGTGGGTGGGTGAGATTCGGTGGCCTGCGTTGTGCAGGAGGTCAGACTAGATGATCATAATGGTCCCTTCTGACCTTAATATCTATGAGTCTATATAGAGCCATTAGCCTCCAAATCATCACTGCCTCAAATCTGGCCCAGACTGGTATTAACCAAATGTCAGTTACCAGCTGGTGGCTATTTGGCCTATTTCTAGTGAGGTGGTGGTGTCAGCAGTACAGTTCCTTATGGACAGGAGCCTGTCTGAATCACCATTGAAACCCTTGTTTGTATTAGCAGAGTGTGCTCAAATCTGAACACCCTCCCTGTTGTAGAAATCTCAGGTCAGATGTTGAGGTCTGAGGAGGAGACGGAGGCTATGCAAGGGAAGTTTGAACCACTGCCGCCCTAAATGCACCCACTTTATGAAGGAATAAATTAAATAAAAGAGCATTTTACTCACTGTAGATCTAATTTTTTTTTTAAGAGCGGTATAAGAATATTTGCACTGACATTGTCAACCTGAAGTACCGAGATTCTCACAGGTCTATTGAATTCTTAAACAACAGCTGAAACATAGAGGAATGTGTTAATAGTACCTGGAGGGTCTCATCTCACAACGATAACAGAACTATTAATGCATTTCACTGCTACAAATAAATATACATTGTCTGCCAAGGTAAAAGCTGTTATTTTACTAAGTGGTGGTATTAAAAATACCAGGTTTTTCCAACTACATTATTACTGAAACCGCTCCCACCTTCCCCACTCAGAACTCAGATTCCCCATCTCCTCAGATTTGGACCCTATTTTCTGCTGTAGGAACACATGCAGGCATTGGTATGACTCTGGGCAAGGGGGAGCGTGCGAGAGAGGTTTGTGGTGGTTTTGGTTTCTCTGGGATATTCTGATGTATTTGTTATGTTTGATCCTGCTTTAAAGTGTGTTTTCTGCTGTGAAAAGTGAGTGTGCATACACAGCATTGTGGGCATTCTGGTTTGTATGACCCCTGCAACGGTTTCTTCTTTGTTTACATGTAAAGAGGAGAGTTTTCCTATTTACTATCTGTCCTGAATACCTGGGCTTCAGCAATCAAGTTTCCAGTGTCAATGTCTCATCATTCTCCCTCCCACTGGCCACTGCTGCATTGCTAACATTCATGCAGGTCTGGTTATTCACTCGGTCCTTTCTGTGGGCTGAAAGCAGTGCAGAGTTTTCCAACACCTTCAGAACTAACTCTACAAACCAGTTATTTCATCATTCAGAGAGTCAGTGCAAATCTTCCTTGCATCAAGTCAATATGTTTTTTGAGGAATCATTTCTGGGGTCTAGGGCTGGAAGGAAAAGGGACAGAAGAGGCTGTTGAAGCTAAGTAAGAAAATGCATCTATGGGGATGAAATGGGCAATAATCATGGACAAAAAAAAATTAGAATGGTTGTCATATCAGGAGTCATGTGTCCTGATGGATGTCTCTTCACCCTATTGTGCTACCACCACAAATGTTGCAAATCAGCTTGGTATCAGCTGTTCTACTCCTGGCTCAGTGTCTGTTCCATCAAAAGATTGGGTGGGAGGGAAGGGGGAAAACACTCTGCAATGCCTCTCCAGCATGTACAGTACTGTACCAGTTACACACTGCTCCTTTGAAATCCTCAGGGATGCTTAAAGTCCAGTATTATGTTTAGGAATTCAAGGATTTCTTTCCTTCCTGCCTGCAATCCTCCCTATTAGAGCGAGAGAGAGATTCAACACTTGCCAGAGTTAAGCAGCAAAAGTCACTGTGAATGTGCACTTCTCTAGCCAGCTAAACTTGGCTCATCAGCCAGATAATGGAAGATAGATGCTGACTGGGGGCTCCAGAGGATAAAGAAGTGACATTCTTTACTAACAATGACTCCTTAAATTGCCTATGCCAAAATCAAGTAGTAGTAATAGTCAAGCCATCCAAAGTTACTGCTGATCTCAATATGGGGAAAATGTATTCCAACTGGCAATTTATTGTGTGTTGCTTATTTGTTATTTAAAGTACCAAGTTTGTTGTGGAGCTTTTAGCTGGAGTTGGCAAGGCAGCTAAGGATAATTTTATACTGATATTTGCTTTATTGGAGGTAATGTTTTGCATAATCATGAGGGTAACTTTTAATGCTAATGAGAGAAGAATCCTGCTATTTGGTTTTATGATTTGGGACACATCAGTTCTTTGTAGGTCAGATCGTCCCATGACGGTTTTGAGTAAAGACTATAAAATCTGGCATAAATATACAGATTAGGACCCTAGCGGGTTTTTTGCTCAGCAAATGCTTGTGTGAATTGTTGCCTATCCCCTGTAATGACTGGAAGTGATCAGAGCTTGAAGATGTTGGCCACACACTCTCCGTAGGGAAGTGGAGAGACAAATGAGGTTGTGAACTTCCAGTGTAAGGACCATTTGGAAATTGGCATTTATAGTTGATTTCCAGAAACAAGGAGAGACTTTTGAATTTGTGTTGACATCCTCTTGACTACATCTAGAATGCCTAAAAAAAATGGCAAGCCAGCATGAAACATGGTAGAAAAATCCTCCGCAGAGGGCATGGGTTCTGTCCATATCTGTCCTTCAACACAAGGCTCAAGTGTCCGAGAACGTAATATCCCTAACAACGCTAAGGAAGGTCAAAGATAGGCCAATTGAAGTAAACTTCTGCTGAATGAGGGCTCTCCAGTGTAGGTTTAAAAGATGTATATTTACCTGTAGGACATGCTGCAGAATGCATTGCTTTTCATTACACACAAAATGGGTAGGAGCTTAAGATCTACTCTGTTTAAAGAAAAGGAGTACTTGTGGCACCTTAGAGACTAACCAATTTATTTGAGCATAAGCTTTCGTGAGCTACAGCTCACTGCATCCGATGAAGTGAGCTGTAGCTCATGAAAGCTTATGCTCAAATAAATTGGTTAGTCTCTAAGGTGCCACAAGTACTTCTTTTCTTTTTGAGAATACAGACTAACACGGTTGCTACTCTGAAATCTGTTTAAAGAAGAATTTATACCTTATTTCCAGCCTGAATTTGTCTATCTTCAACTTCCAGCCAATAGATTGCATTATACCTTTCACTACATTCACAACTGCAGACATAATTTTGTGCCTGCAATTGATGTCAAACATTCAGTATTCTTACTGTGCCTGCATAATCAGGCAGAGATTTAACTCAAGTGAACTTTGCAGGGAAAAAACAAAAAACAAAAGGAAAAACCCATGGTTTAAAAATCTGGCTTTCATAGTTATTATTACTTTTAACATCAAAAGCAATTGGCTATCAATATTGTTTAACATGTTCTCATTGCTGCAGCTGAGCAGTTTGATCCAAGCTGATTTTTAAATGTAACAGTCAAGGTTATTTATGTTGCAGCACTGTTGTCATGGAAAGCAGAAGTAAAGTGCACCAGAGTCCATTTCCCTCATTTGATTTATTCCAGGATTCCTACATTCTTCCAAATTACAATGTCCTGAAATTGTTTCCCAGTTTCCTTTCAGAGCCTCTGCTTGGTCTCATTTATCTCCTAATGTTAGATCTAAGTATGGAAGTTGGATCTATGGAAGTTCCCTGTTGCTAAAGTGTTCTGTTATGAGCCATTCAAAGCAAATTCTTATGAAAACAGGCAAGTGCAAGGAAGTATAAGGAAGCAGAGCTATGCAGACGCAAAACTGTAGCCTTATTATTAGAGCTAGCATATCAAAATTTACTTGCAGTCTAGTCAAATCACCCATTACTGTTGGACCTGTCTCTTTAAAGCTTTAATTGGTTCTTTTAGCTGCTCACCAGATTGTACCTCCAGAGCAGGCTATTGTTTAATAAATTATTATTCATGTATTACTTTCCAAACCATAATGGGCCATACCCATCTACACTTCCTTCAGGGTTACTACATCATATGTTATAATCACAAGAGATTTCACTGGTTAAGGTTTGGTCTATATCACTACATCAGTCGGGGTGTGGAAAAACCACACTCCTGATTGACATAGCCATGCCAATACTAAGGTCAGAAGGGACCATTATGATCATCTAGTCTGACCTCCTGCACAACGCAGGCCACAGAATTTCACCCACCCACTCCTGCGAAAAACCTCTCACCTATGTAAGTATCTATGAATCTATGAACTTAGCTGTGGCTGTCCTGGGGGTAAGTTGACAGACGAGTGTTTCCATCACTGTAGCTATTGTTGTTCAGAGAGGTGGTATTCCTGTACTGAGAGATAAGTGGGTAGGCTGCATCTACACTATGGGGTTATGCCAGCATAGCTGAGGCAACATAACTATGCTGGTACAGTCTCCACAGTGTAGACATGCCCAAGTTGGGGTGGATCTGTGCTTGTAGTACAGACTTGAAAAAAAAATGCCATAGAAGGGACAATGGGGAGTCAGCAGATGATATTTTTGACTTGGAGAGAAAAGTGACACAGTGTGAGAGTGTTGGAGGATGATATTTTAGACTGCTGAAGGTGACCTCTGTTAGAAGAGACGTAAAACTACACTCCTGACCACTCTTGGTCAATTAAAAATCCTGTAGCACTTAGAGTGGAGTTATTAACCAGAAGATCCTGGCCCAATTCCAACTCACTGAGCTGTATCCTAGCTACCTACATTCAGCCTGCACATTCAAATGGATACCATATTCTTCTTAAACTTTCTGTTCTAAAATGGCAGGCAGCATTGCTTTATGCTGTTTAATGGCTGATGAGGTGGCAAGTGAGGTGAGGAATGTGAATTACTTGAATGTATTAGAAATATAGGAATTGCCAGACAGGATCAGAACAATGATAGTGTCAGTCTGGTATCCTGTCTCTGACTGTGGCTAATGCCAAATGCTTCAGAGGATGGGGCAAAAAACTCTGCAGTACCATTTGTGGAATCATCACTGTCAGCTTGCACAGTAATATTTTTGGGATACTTGGAGATAAATAATTCTCTATAAATCCATTTTATTCATAGGCAAATAGTTTTCACAAACTACATAAACAAAACTACTTGGTCCGTGTTCTAAATACAAATTGTTTTGCAATAAGAAGAAATATAGACCGGTATTAATGCCCATTTCTCAACCTGACCAAGGCTCTGAAAGGCTGGGAAGTGGTCCTCAATTCCTATTCCTGCACCTGCAGGTCACTTGTGAAGAGTCCAAAAGGTATTTTGAAGGGAGCTGTCTGACTGCAGGACAGGTGAGTTCCTTCTGCTAGGGAAGTTGCCTGAATTTCGTGTTTTATTATTTTTATTTTACAGAGAACGCAACTCACAGGGCAGATAATGAAGATTGTGTCAAGCCATCCAAATCCCTCAAATGGCCAATATGCTTTCAAGCAACACAATGAAGAAGAAGGAGTAGTCTCTCTCTCCTTAATCTACAGTTAGGTCACCGACCTGAACCATAATCAGATAGACTCATTCAATTCTTCCCAGCCAAAAAAATCTCTCCTGCCTTCTTGCAGGAACCATCTCCAGACAGGGATCTCTGTTCCTCCAGTGTAGCTATGGCAGCTTCCAAAAGACTCACCTTGCATTTTGCTTTGACAATGGAAGTACCTTTCCCAGACCTGAAAAAAAACAAACTTTGTGCGGCTTGAAAGCTTGTCTTTCTCACTAACACAAGTTGTTCCAATAAAGGATATTGCCTCACCCACCTTGTCTCTCTAATAGCATGGGACCAACACGGCTCCAATCACATTGCAGATAGGCTGAGCAGGCAATAAGCAGATGTTGAGGTCAAATTCTCAATGAATTGTTCTAAGCGGTAGCAGAGCTAACGTTTGGGGTTGCTGGTAGTTTTGGTCTATAGTAGTCAGCAGAGCTGCTGTAACTGCATGCCAAACTATGGGGGTGGTTCTTTGCACTTGAGAACCTGGTTGGGTGACTCTCAGTGTCAGCAAGACCAGCAGTTTCTCTTCTTCATGGGATGTCAAGACAGTAGCTAACCCACCAGCAGCAGAAGAAATCTGCTCCTTGCTGTAATGACATAAGCTTTCTGGCAACTTCACACTGACAGCAATAAGCTAAAGATATTCAGGAGCTGAAATTGTGCCATAAGGGAAACCCTTTCTTTGACTCAGCAAATGTCTGCCGGACATTACTTCCTGTAAACCTGGTGCACAGCTTCAATATATGGCTAGATCCATCCCTCTCACCAGTGTACGGCCACAGATATAGCAATCCACCCAAACCATGGCATTCTGAATGCAGAACAATAAGAGATACAAAATGTTACATTCATTTCTTGCCAAAGGCTTTGGAGAGATTTGGGTTTTCTGCTGCAAAATGTTGCACACTCTCTGAAGGCACATGAGGGAGCCATCTGATTAACCATCTGTGCAGACTCTGGTAAGATAATACCTTACATATCAATAGCTTTTTTATGCTATTCTTTGAATCAAGTGTTCTGACATAAACAGCTTATTGTTCCCTAGCTCATGCCAAGATCTATATGTATGCAGACTTGCATGCAAACCGGGCTAATTTACTATGTTTTCCTCTAATTAAATGGGGAATATTAGTCTATGATTTAGCTGTACATTTTTCCATGACTAGGGCAGCTATAAAATGATTTATGGAAGCAATGCTAAGAATGCAAACATGATAAAAAAAAGTTCAAAAAGGTGGAGCAATATCCCAGGTTCCCCATGAAGTTGGGGCCTGCTGGTACAAAAATGTTAGTGGTCATCTTCTAAAAGGACTCAACCCATTATTCTGGCTGTTAAACCCCTTTGGCTGGCTGTATTACACTGCAAAGGAGAAGTGCTTCAATTGTAGATATAGTCGTAGGATCCAAAGCTGAAGTCTCTGTGCTGTCAACCACCAAAAAGCACAGTCCAGAACTCACTGCTGAAGAGAGGGGAGGGTCAAGATGGGTTTAAGTCACCTCTCTGCCACCCACTTCTGGGCTGCTCCAGGGGTCAGAGCAGCCCCCAGTAGTAAACTAGGCTGCTCTGAGAGCTGCTGGAATTGGTGCTGTTCCTTTCCTCAAATACCCTCCTCCCTTAGTCTGGACATGCTGCAAGGTCCATCTTAACAGATCTGGGTTCTGAAAGAGCAAATTCCAAATGCAAGGCTTCCTGGAGGATGCTCTGACAGCAGCCCATTATTATCCAGCTTTTGCACTGAACTCACTTGTGTCCAGTATGGCATGGGGAGAGAGGCAGACTCTCAGGACACCAGCTTCTAAACCATTTGGGGGTTTAATAGTCAAAACGAGCACCGAGTTCACTCAGAGATCCAGTGCAGCTCTTGTAGTGTTAGTGTTATGGTTGGTTGGTGGGAAACTGTGTTTAATACAGGCACAGATGCATACTAAGCCAGGGCCCAGATTCAGTACAGCACCTCAGCATGTGCTTAGCTAGAAGTACATTCCTAAATCCCATTGACTTCAGTGGGACTTAAGCAATTACTTAATTGCTTTGCTTGGTAAGTGCCCCACGGGTTTCCAAGTGGTAGCCCCCGGATGGAGAGTCTACTGTAGTTAATAATCTAGAAGAGCAAAAGGCCTGGGCAAACCTCAGCTCACCAAACACACATGCCAAAGTGTCATTTGTGTCTACAGGGACAAGAAAACACCCCCAGCTCTAACCTCAGGTTTAGCTGTACCCCCGACCTATGTAGATCCTGCTGTTACCCATGCCAAATGCCCTCACAGACAGGCGGGCTGATATGGTACTTACCACCTTTCCTGGTTCTTTCCCCCATACTACTGGTATCATGTGCATCTTATCTAGATTGCACTTCCCCCTGCAGCTAGCCCTCAGCCCAACCCAAATGTCCAGCATGCAGTGCATCATCTATTCCACTGCACTGGCAAAGTCAGGTGCGATAAAGGCACTATTTCTTCCAGAGTGTTTTTCATCAGTATATCTATACACACTTTATAAAGGAGGTGTCATTATCCCATTTTACAGATGGGGAAACTGAGGTACAGAGAGGGCGCCTGAGGTCACCTGACAGGCCAGTGGCAGAGCCAGGAATAGAATCCAGGTCTCATAAGGCCTACTCCAGTGCTCCGTTTAACATGCTGGATACACCTTACCCCACATTTCCCTGTTACTCTCTTAGCATATATTCACTGACCAAGAGCTTGCAGCCTGGTCTGCATACAAAATGGAGCTAGTTTAGCCAATGGTAAAGCAGCCAGTGTTCTGGGCCCACTGCTTTTCATGCTGACTAGCATCACCTCATTATTACCTTGTGCTCTCCCTGTTTGCTGTCTCCACCTGCTGTTTCATGTTCTTAGATTGTGAACACATCAGGACGGGGTTGTCTGTTGCTGTCTGTTTGTACAGAACCTAGCACAATGGGATTCTGGTTTATGACAAGAATCTGTGGGGGCTACTATACTAATCACACCTGTGGTGAAACCAGTGCAGCTTGGATGTAAACAAGCCTGGAGAGATACAGCCTTTTCGCCCCTCACATGAGGTCATGGACATACGCAGATGCACACACAGCCATGTCTTTTGAAATCTGATCACTAGTACATGACTAATTACAAGTAATAACTTTCCTCCAGTCCAAACTGACCAGTTAAATGAATTCAAGGTTAAATTCACTTTTACTAATAAGCCTGCTCCTTAACCACTGCACTGACTGTGCCATCATCCCAGACTGCCCTATTTCCAAGGGCTAGCAGCCAGCTGTTCGGAATCTGTTTAACACAGAACTTAGTCACACGCTGTCCATCATCAAGAAAATGTTGTCATATTAAGATGCAGATTTCTCATAGAAACAAACAAGGGCTGCGCTGGACCCAAACTGGAGCCAGAGAGACACTTAACAGATGGCCCTTTTCCAGTTACTGCTGCCAGTTGTCTCTGAGCTTTGGTTCTATCATAAACTCTACGGTGGAGGGGGTGGGGGTGAGCAAGGGACACCTCACCCATGCACCTCCCAAGATCTGCTCCATGCGACTGCGCTGTAGGCTCTGCTATCATACTATCATTACATATTATCTGAGGACAAAGCAGGTGTGGCATTCCTATCTGCCAGAGGAAACGGGGCATTGTGGCTCAGAGGTATGCTGTTCAAACCTCCACCCAAAAGTCCTGGGCCCATTGCAATCAGGCATTTGCCATGAGCTTCAGGAGGCACTTGATTGGTGCCAAATGCACTGTAAGAGCTAGATGGTGCTGAATACGAGCAGCTCCCATTCATTCAGTGGGACCGAGGGACACTCAGAACCTCTGATAATCTAGGGCCATATAAATCAAATAGTGGTTTATCTAGGGCCATAAAGATGGATTCATACGTTTTGGGCATCCCTGTCTGAAAAAGTTGGACACCATCAATTCCCTCATCCCCTCTTCCTCCAGTACATTACAGTTAGATTACCTGGCAAAATCCAGAGGAAAACAACGTGGTTATGAGGTAGGTATCTAGCAACAGCATAGGTGCCGTGTTACTACTGAGGTACACCTTGAGAGCATCTGGGATCTGCATATGCCCTCAGGCTAGACCTTTCTGTGCCCTGTGACATCCAGCTGATTTGCCCAGTTTATATCCTGATGCCTAGTGAGAGATACAATAAGACGACCAGGCTCTGCAGTTACATTTTGTGTCCTCTTAGTGGCTCTGAGGGGTTTCAGTACACAATGGATGAGTGGAGCTTATACAGCAAGGGGATGAACAAGCTTATAAGTGGAGCTTATACAGCAAGGGGATGTTCAGTTGGAGAGCATGAAAATCCATCTCCCTCTACCAGTTACATGAGGCCAAAACAGATCAACTGCAGGTCTTTATTGCAATAAGCCATTTCTATTTATCTATCCTGTAAGAGATGAGTGAATGCAAATATTGTAACTGTGTGCATTTTTGGATGATGGTATTTATGCAAATACGGATGCAAATTAAGCACGGCCTTTTGGCCCCTGGCAAGTTACTAATACAGCCCTGAAGAGTTGGAATCCCTCAATCTACAGTAGATCTGGACTTTTTTTTTTTTTGCATCCAAAAGTCTATTTAACATTCCTTACCCTGTACAGGATAAAAATAAACAGGTTGTAGCTGTGGCAAACCTCTTGATAAGTGATAATATGAAAATGAGGCAGTTATGAAGGTTGCAGAAAGTGCAGGTAGGCCATCTAAACAAAGGCAATGAGAGGTCCAGTATGCAAGCTCAGGGAAATTCTGGAGCACGAGGGAAAGAGAAGATCTTGGTTGTGTACAGATTAATCCTTTAATGCCTGCTATTATTTCCTTGTTGCCATGTGGGACAGGTGAAGCTGATCCTCTTAGTACCAGTGGACTGTTAACCTAAATAGTAACTACTCAGGTGGAAACAACAAAAACAAAGTGGGCATGAACCAGGGATCAAAGATCAAAAATCAGGGATCAAATTCAGAGCTCTAACTTCTCTCTCCTCCAAAAAAACCAACAAAAATGCCCCACTCTGGAGTTTCCCAGGTTTGTTATATGTTTTTTTCCCCCTTTTGTTTAAGTCAGGGTCCCACAAATGAATGACACTAAGTGAATTCAGCTACCTCTTGGATGCTTCATCAAATTGGGGCAGTGTGAACGTTCATTTTAAACTTAAAGTGCCTTCTACTGACTGGGATAGCAAACCCTGAGAGGGAGAGAAGAGGTCACTTTCCATACTGACTATCACATTTTTCTCTCTGATGTTATTGCACAGTTAAGTGATGTGTTTTTAAATGTCTTGTTATGATTTGTACTGAGGCCACCAGTACACAGAACCAACAGCTGAGCAACTTTATCATTAACCTCATAGCTGGAGTTTGGAGCTTCAGACCACACATAGGAATGACATTTCCTGCTTTTTGTGCTTGGGGGCCAAATTTCAATGGGCTTGTGTTTTGTCCCTATAAAATACCTGCATCTATTTTGCATGCACAAAACCTTGCATGTGATTGGGGGGTACATTTTGCAAGCAGTCTCACCCACAGTCAGTGAAGCACTCAAGCAAGTGATTACCTTTAAGCAATCATGATGTTCCATTGACTTCAGAGGGTCTAATCACGTGATCAAGATAAAGAGAGTGTTAGAGCCTTGCAGGATCCGGCCCTATTTACACAAGCAATTCGACATTTATGCCTACTAGTCTATCCAAACGTACAAAATACCATTACTGTTCCTCAGAAAACCTTCTGGAAATGTGATTTGATTCTTTGAGCTGCAGGTTAAATTCTTTGACTGAGGATTTGGAGCATAAAGATTTAGAGTGTATAGTGTCAGTGACTGGGGGCTCACCAGCAACAGGATCACACCACTATGTTTTCCTCTCTTTTGGCTCGAGTCAGTTACAGTGCTTCTCTCCAGCCCCTTGATCTTCCAGAAAACACCATCCTGGCCACTATGGATGTAGAAGCCCTCTACACCAATATTCCACACAAAGATGGACTACAAGCCGTCAGGAACAGTATCCCCGATAATGTCACGGCAAACCTGGTGGCTGAACTTTGTGACTTTGTCCTCACCCATAACTATTTCACATTTAGGGACAATGTATACCTTCAAATCAGCGGCACTGCTATGGGTACCCACATGGACCCACAGTATGACAACATTTTTATGGCTGACTTAGAACAACACTTCCTCAGCTCTCGTCCCCTAACACCCCTACTCTACTTGAGCTACATTGATGACATCTTCATCATCTGGACCCATGGAAAAGAAGCCTTTGAGGAATTCCACCATGATTCAACAATTTCCATCCCACCACCAACCTCAGCTTGGACCAGTCACACAAGAGATCCACTTCCTGGACACTACAGTACTAATAAGCGATGGTCACATAGACACCACCCTATACCAGAAACCTACTGACTGCTATACTTACCTACATGCCTCCAGCTTTCATCCAGACCACACCATATGATCCATTGTCTAGAGCCAAGTTCTACGATACAACCACATTTGCTCCAACCCCTCAGAGACAAACACCTACAAGATCTCTATCAAGTGTTCTTAAAACTACAATACCCACCTGCTGAAGTGAAGAAACAGATTGACACAACCAGAAGAATACCCAGAAGTCACCTACTACAGGACAGGCCCAACAAAGAAAACAACAGAATGCCACTAACCGTCAACTTCAGCCCCCAACTAAAACCTCTCCAGCGCATCATCAAAGATCTACAACCTATCCTGAAGGATGACCCATCACTCTCACAGATCTTGGGAGACTGACCAGTCCTTGCTCACAGACAGCACCTAAAGCAAATACTCACCAGCAACCACACAAACAAAAAACACTAACCCAGGAACCTATCCTTGCAACAAAGCCCATTGCCAACTCTGTCCACATATCTATTCAATGGACACCATCATAGGACCTAATCACATCAGCCATACCATCAAAGGCTTGTACACCTGCACATCTACCAATGTGATAGGTGCCATCATGTGCCAGCAATGCCCCTCTGCCATGTACATTGGTGAAACTGGACAGTCTCTACGTAAAAGAATAAATGGACAGAAATCAGATATCAAGAATTATAACACTCATAAAGCAGTCATACAACACTTCAATCTCCCTGGTCACGTGATTACAGACATGAAAGTTCCGATATTACAACAGAAAAACTTCAAATCCAGACTCCAGCGAGAGACTGCTGAATTGGAATTCGTTTGCAAATTGGATACAATTAACTTAGGCTTGAATAGAGACTGGGAGTGGCTAAGTCATTATGCAAGGTAACCTATTTCCCCTTGTTTTTTACTACCCCCCCAGACGTTCTTGTTAAACCCTGGATTTGTGCTGGAAATGGCCCACCTTGATTATCATACACATTGTAAGAAGAGTGGTCACTTTAGATAAGCTATTACCAACAGGAGAGTGGGTTTGTGTGTGGGGGGGTGGGGGTGGGGGAGAGAAAACCTGGATTTGTGCTGGAAATGTCCCAACTTGATCATCATACACATTGTAAGGAGAGTGATCACTTTAGATAAGCTATTACCAGCAGGAGAGAGGGGTGGGGGGGAGGTATTTTTTCATGCTTTGTGTGTATAAAAAGATCTTCTACACTTTCCACAGTATGCATCCGATGAAATGAGCTGTAGCTCACGAAAGCTTATGCTCAAATAAATTGGTTAGTCTCTAAGGTGTCACAAGTACTCCTTTTCTTTTTGCATAAACTTGGAGAAACAGAAGGAATTAGTTTGAAAAATGGGGTAAACAAATTCAAATAACTGCCTGACAAGTGGCAAACTCAAGCAGTAAAGGGGGTCGGCGTTCCCTCCCGCTTGGCACCATTGCTGAGCACATTCTCTTCCCAGCCCCATGAGTTCTTAGAACCTTTTTGTATGGACTCCAACACAAACAGGCGGTTCTTGAACATTGTCAAGCTTGTTAACTTCTTCTCCCCTTCAATTCTATCTTTCGGACTCTAATACCAAGAGAGGAAAGAAAAGGTGGATGATTTTGAGAAATCATGCTTGACAATACAGCTTAAAAAAAAAAAATCAATCAATAGGACTTCACCTGACTGGCAAAACCAGGATGAGAGCAATTAGGGTTTCACCTTTGCAACTAGTTAACTACCTGGAACCATTCTTGCAAAGTTCAGTGCTGTTTAATTTTCTGCTGTGTGCTTTGTTCTTACATTTTAAGGGGATTCTTGTGCATTGATTATGGAGAACAGCAAATGATCTTTGGTATGTTATAAATGCAGTCTGATATATTGTACTTTACATAGCTTGCTTTAAGCTTCCCTGCCAAGCCCCCTCCCTTGTAAATTATGCATTTACCTGAATTTTACTGATGTGAAGATTGAGGCATAGTGATAGTGAGATGCCTAAAGTCACAGAGTAGGTCAGTGCTGCTTCTTATGACACAAGTTGTTCAAAATACAGATTAATGTGAGACTTTGGACAATATACAATCAGATGTTCAATTAGTTAAAAATAAATTAGGTCACAACCATGCATCCTTTAGTCCTACCCAAATTCTCCCTGGTTATCAATATGGAAACATTGGATCGTGGTGTGATACCAAGAAAAAAACCAAGACCTCTCTTATATGCTCTGCTATTACTGATCAAAATCAAATCAACGTACAATTAGACTTTCCCTATATGATGTTAACCTTCAAAGCAGCAGAACATTCTTGTGATTTTAAGCTTTGGCCATGTCTACACTAAAGAGTTTACAGTGGCACAACTGTACCAAATATAACTGGCCTCTACAAGATCTCCCGTGTAGCCACTCTGTGCCAGTGGGAGCATAATTAAACTTCCCCCAATAAGTGATAGTAGCTATGGTGGCAGGGGAGTGTCTCCCACTGACATAGTGCTGTCCACTCTGGCACTTATGTCGCTCAGGGGTGTTATACCGACAAAAGTGATAGTGTAGACGTAGTCTCTCTTGGTAGAGATCTCTTGCAGGATGGAGCAAAAAAATTGTACAATTAGATCAATTAAAAAGTTTGCCTCTTAGGTCATTATATGGTATACAGCTTGGGTCAAGACTCATTATTTTTTAGTGGGACACTGTAAATAATGCTAATTTTCAGTTATACCCCACTAAGCATTTAAAAATCCAACCAATGTGTTTCTGGAGATTTAAAACAAACATGTTGGCACCAAATGAGGAAGAGACCGTAGACAAAAATCTATACTAATGACTATGTAATAATATACACACACATGTATGTAATATATACTCACAATAGAAGTGAGACTGGTGTCTCTAGCTGTACACATGAACACTTCTTATAATTGGGACATTGCCATTATAGTGTAAATTGGTAGATCTTCATTCAGGATCACTGCAAGTGAACGGAGTTGGAAGACGCTTAGTGTCGGAGACATCTTTAAAAAGAATTCACATTCTGACTCTTTTGCCAAATCACTTAATCAGCTAATATAAGAGGGAGTGATTGTCATGAGCCTATGATCTCCGCCTATGTAACAGTGGTTAATGAAGTAAGGAGAAAAGAAATCTGGGAAAAACACCCCTTCTCCTTCTGTTTTTACATTTTAATGGCATTGCTAAGAAAGGGCTCAGGTGGATCATTGCATGCTTGGCATTATTCAGCAGGTCATATCTCCATATTAAGAATAAGAATAAGAATAGCTGGGGTCATCTTGTATAACTCCATAAACCACATTTGGCCCATGGTCTGAGCTCGGTTAACCTCTGCTTTATAAACTAAAAGGCTGAAAAACTCCACTTTCCTCATCAAGTAAGCATTACATCTTTGCCTTCCAACTCCTGCATCCCTCCCTGCTTAGTCCCCATTCTGATCCCCTCCTTCTGCCACCCATCCCAGTGCTCCTTCCTATTCTTTTCCTGTGTTCATCTCTGTGTTTTCTCCTATGCTTCCCCTTAGTCCTAGAAACTTTCTATTAAGGCAAAGTTACAATAAAACGTTACCATACTACATAGTATATCTCTTATTCAGGATCCAGTTAATATTCAAAGAACATAGCCAAAGATCCTGGTTTGTTGGCTGGGGAGTTGTCCTCTTCTGAGTATGCTAGAAAGGGTGACCAAGTTTCTAAACACCTATCCTCTTTTTGGCACTTCTCTTGTGTGTGTATTTGGTGTCAAAGCTTTTCCATTACAAGGAAATGGGGAGGAGGGGCCCACACATTTCCTCTAATGTGCAATCACAAAGTCTAGCTGCTAACAATAAAAAAGGAAGGGGGAAGCAAGCAGCTGGGGGTGTGTGTGTGGGGATGTTAGTGGGTTATAGACTGTTGTAATAAGCCATAAATCCAGTGTCTCTAATCCATCCATGATTTTCAGTGTCTAACAAAGTTATGAATTTCAGCTCCCAGGTTCATCTTTCGAAGGTGTTGTGCAGGTTTCCTTTGAGGATAGGGACTGATAAAACACATACAGAATGATTCCTTTATGTAAAGCGTTCACCCACAGGTGATGTAGTTTCTTCTCTTTTATCATTTTCCTATGTGAGTTCATTCGAGAGAGTAGTGATTATCTGGTTTCACCCACACAGTTGCTATTGGGCATTTAGTGTGCTGGACGAGGTACACCACATGTTGTGATAGGCATGTGCAGGACTCATTTATCTTGGAAGGTGTGTTGGGGGGGAGAGGGTAGAGGGGAGGAGAGGTACCGACCATTGTAGAAGTGGAGTTATGTCTTCAGGATTTGCATCTGTTCTGGTAGGGTCTAGTGCCGCTTTGAAGGGTATGTTCTGGTCTATGGGGAGCTTGTTTCTGATGAAAACAATGAGGAGTCCTTGTGGCAACTTAGAGACTAACAAATTTATTTGGGCATAAGCTTTCATGGGCTACAACCCACTTCATCAGATGCATGGAGTGAAAATATAGGAGCAGGTATAAATACATGAAAGGATGGGGGGGTGGCTTTACCAAGTGTGAGGTCAGTCTAATGAGTTTAATTAATTAATAAATGAGGATACCAAGGGAGCAAAAATAACTTTTGAAGAAGTGGTGAGAGAGTGGCCCATTACAGACAGTTGACAAGAAGGTGTGAGTAACAGTATTGGGGAAGTTAAGTTTAGGTTTTGTAATGACCTAACCACTCCCAGTCTCTATTCAGGCCTAATCTGATGGTATCCAGTTTGCAAATTAATTCCAGTTCTGTAGCTTCACGTTGGAGTCTGTTTTTGAAGTTTTTTTGTTGAAGAATTGCCACTTTTAGGTCTATTATTGAGTGACCAGAGAGACTGAAGTGTTCACCTACTGGTTTTTGAATGTTATGATTCCTGATGAAGTGGGTTCTAGCCCACGAAAGCTTATGCCCAAATACATTTGTTAGTCTCTAAGGTGCCACAAGGACTCCTCATTGTTTTTTCTGATACAAACTAACACTGCTACCACTCTGAAACCTGCTTCTGATGATGAGCTTGGAGAAATTGTTGGGGGGAGGGGAGGTTGAAGACTAGAAAAGGGCTTCAGGAAAAATTTCCTTCAGGATGGGGTCCCCATCAGATATGGGTTATAGTTGTTTGGTTTTTTGATACCCTTTATGAGTTCCAGTGTGGCGTGGTAAGGGATAACTATGGGGTGTGTGATCAGAGAGGAGGGGGTTTTAGTTCTGTACTGAAGCAGCTTATGACCTGAATGTAACCATGGATGCTGATAATCTAATTGAACAAAGGGGTACTAAATATAGTAAGAGCTCTAGTGAGAGAGAGCTTGTAGAATAATTTATGAATGTTATTTAGCAATGACATTATTCACTTAATATATTATTTCATTAACAATATTGAGCTAGAGCTAATAGACCGATCATCTGGACAGAAAGTCTGTCTAAGATACTTCCTATTGTGGCTATTAGGTTCTGCAATGCGTTTGGCCAGAAAACCAAAACCCTTTTTTCTAAATGTCTCAGAATCATCCTCTAAATAGGATTCAAAAGAGGAGATTTCTGGGTTTGATGCTTTTTAATACCAGAGGATAAAGAGTAAGTAGGCTGTATAGTTTGTGCTAGGAACATACGTGGTTTAGTATGACTTTACTGGTTACAGTGCATCTGAAACCTTCTCCAAGATTTATTTTCTAAAACTAAAATTTCATTCCTGTTTTATCCATGAAGAATCTAATCAAACTGATCAAAACTTTGGCTCCATTCAAAGTGTAGGTTGGGTCAAGAATCAAAAATCTATAGCTGAGATGTTTTCATTTGACATGTAAGATGAGCAATTAGTCTTTGTGACAACTCTTCCCTCTGGGAAAGGCAAAATTATAGAGGGATTGGATATGTGCCATGATCTGGCACTCTGAGGGGCTCTCTTGAATTCAAAAATGTTATAAGAAACAGCCCATTATCACTGTAAATTCTGTTTAACATGGTATCTGCGCACTCACATAATCCCATTCTCCTGGAAATCCAAATACTTTAAATACATCAATTGCTCAGGTATAACACCCCACAATGAAGATGGTTCATAAACCTTTAACAGTCTGATGTACTGATACACACCCACAAAGCAAGTCAATGGCAGAGCCCTGAATAGAACTCAGGATTTCTATGCCCACTCTGGTCATGGGACCACACTCCGCTGAGACACTCCATTGTGGTCCCCACCTCCGTGGGCCCCATCCTTGTACTCCCACAGAAAGAAAATAGAGTTCTTACACTCATGGGGCTTTTGAACAGGTTGCAGTATCCTTTGAAATATCACTTGATTGAAAAAAAAACAGAACTATATTCAGCACAAAGACATGTTCATTTGACACACTCTTCTCGGGTAAGTATATTGGGCCTGTGCAAGACCAGTTTCTTAATGAAAACAGCTGACAGCGAGAGAGGGGACAAAAGAAGTGGGAGTAAAACGAAGACACTAACACATTTTGTTCAGTTAGTTACTGGGTACTCGGTTTAGAATCACAACATAATGCAGTCCCACCTAGGCTAATAAAATTCACATCTTTCAGCCAGGGGAAATAGTAATACATACAAGGAAAGATTCACATTCTTCTACACCTTCTACTAGGCAGGCCTGATTTCATCTTACAACACGTAATCATTTCCATTGCTATGGTCCCCTTTCTACTCTCTACTTCCCAGGCACCAGCACCCACACTTAGCATACAAACCTGCCAACATTTACTTGTTAGTGAGAACATTCTCATTCCAGGGAATGTGGCTAGTTTTTTAAAGTTTTACAGGATTGGGCCCTTAGTTATGATGAGTGAGTTTCAAGGATTACAATGAAGATTTTTAAACTGCTATGGAGTCCATCCTACTGAGGTGGTTTCCCCCCAACTCCTTCCTCTAGTTCAACTCATGGATACAAACAGCTATGACCATAATGGGCCAGATTCTAAGAGATGCTGAGCATTCTGCAAATCCTGTTGACTTTGATGTGGGATGTACAGTACCCTGGCAGCTAGGTTATTTCTTCTCATTAATCTAATTACTGCTACCCGTAGCTTTCAAGGTCTACAGCACTTTAGAGAAAATATAGACTCTGAATCAATGTGTTTTGCATAATTGTAAAAATAGGGACCAAAAAGAATGAATGTACTAACACAGCATTAGGAATGTCCACCCATGTCTGTGATTCATGTCTGAGACTCTATAAGTGACATCAGTTATTAGGGCAGGTGATATTAACATATTGGCCTCATCCACTGTCAGATTCAGTTTTCCTATTCCTATTTCCTGTTCTGTTGGCATATTTTCATAGGTAGATAGTGAATGGTGCATACCGTAAATATATTATGTTGCAGTTTTCTTTTTGTTCAAATGGAAGATAGCTTTTTTCATTAGGCTTTAAGGTTTATATTGAGATGAAAATGCTCTTTTTTACTGTCTCATGCATAAAACTGTAGTGAATGAATGTATCATATGTGAACAGCATCACTGAAACCTAGAACACTAATGAATGTAAGTATGACCCACAGGAGAATGCCAATAGAAGAGTATATTAATGATCTTAAATGTGGAAAATTACAGTGACGCAATTAAAAATCAACATTTCCTTTCTTAGTTATGCAAAATCTTCACAATAAAGATTCCTTTATAAACCTGTACACCTATTTTCTACAAGACTTTACTTTTCTTCAAAGTAATTTTTCATCTTTTTAATAATAAACAAAAATAATCACTCTTTTACTATTAAGAAAAGTTAACACTTGCAATGGCCTGTTACAGTTCCTTTTCTTTCGTGTTATGTTTAGAAGACATTTTAGTTCAAGTTATCAGAGTATTCAAGTCAATCTCTGAGCTTCTGTCTGCAATCTTATATATTTAATTTTTTCTCCTAAATTTTGTGTGTGCACAAATGCCATTTTATCTATGTGCAGAAATATAAATGTGAGAGCAAAAACTTGCCCCCCTCTGATTTCAGGTGCAAGTTTGGAGGCTGCTTTTCTAAGATTATCCCTTGAAATTAAATTGAAAGCACATTATGAAAAGGACTCGAGAATGTGAGTTTAGTATAGTACATCCAGCAGTGCAATGATGATTGGGGTTGCTGTGCTGGTTTTAGTTTTGAATTAAACTGCAGATAAATCTCATCAGCTTGAGTCTCCCATTTATTGTCCCACCTGCAGCCTTTCTGTAATGGGACCGCAAAGGTAATCACCTTCAAGTCCTCTCCAATGTTTCCGAAGCTCTAAATTAATGTATTTTAAAACATGGAAGTACTTTTTTCTATGAAAGTAGGTAGTTCTGGGGGAAAAAAAACCACACCTAGTTTCAGATATTGTTTGCAAGTCCTATGGTGGATAATATTTCAGTTCATGAGAACTCAAAAAACAAACATAAGCACTAAAATGGGTTGGTGCAAGGACTGGCAAGAACAATTACTCAGCTAACTTTTGTGGCTACTCTTTCTACCTTCAAACTTAAATATGATGGTATTGAAATGACATCCCCAAAAGCTGTTTAACGTACCAGACAGATCCAGCAGAACGCAGCTCCAGTGCTTGGTTATGTGGCAGCTCAGCAGTTAGCATGGAGAAAGCTATGCAACAATGAAGACCAGATGGATCATTCAGGTGGCACCAGATGATCCTGCAGAGAAAATGGAGATGGAGAGAAGATGCCACGTTAATAATAGATAAAGATAAAGAAATTGTTCACAAAAAAGAAACGAAATGGTTGTTATTCAGAAATGCAAACAGGGATGTTTGTGTAGAACTGGCTGCAGGAGGACAATTTCATTTTGTAACAACCTATAAGCTTTAGAAATTGGTTGTTGTTCTTCATGGGAGAAGAACCAGAACCTTTTGGTCATTTTAATTAAAACAGAAATGTGTTGAAATGTCTGGTTATAGAAACAAAAAGGTCAAATTTTCTATTAGTCTGTCTCTCTCTGCAGTCAGAAGGGAGAGCCCTGGAATTCAGAAAATTTCTCATTGAAAACTGCATCCGAACTGATAGTCTCAATGAAATGGCCCATTTCACCAAAAATACATTTTGCTGAAAATGTTCTCGCCAGCTTTACTTTGTGGCCTTCTCTCATCTGCTATCACTGGAGAGCCCTTATAACATAGGCTAGTTCGCTATACTGTATTAATTTATAACGAAACAAATACGTTGGCCCAACTTAATTCCTGGTGGAACAGCACAGAAGTAAATGGAGTAGCACCACTCATGAATTTAACCCTTTGTGTTTTGTCCTATGATATATTACTCTTGGGGAAGTGACTCTTTGTTTGAAGTTCTATTTGTAAAACTGCATTGTAAAACAAGAAAAAAAACCGTATTTAGAAAAATAACCTTCAAGGGTCCGTTACTGGTTTTGTGCTTGTCTGATAACTCAGGGATAACTCTGTCACATGAATGTAAAACTGGATAAGTGAGCTCAGAATCAGGCCCTAAATAGAAGAAACACGATGTACCTGTTTTTTATAATATTTAGCAATAAAATTTACAACCCTGTTATCTGCTAGTGATGCAAAAACAAACTCCTACAGGTGGAGCGTGCCACCTGTTTATACATAAACAAATAGCCTACTGCTGCCTGAAGGCATTGTAATGTTACAGTGCACAAAGCTCAGAAGGGGACAGAGGGGGGTGCGGTTGGTTGGTTCTAGTGAAAGCAGTCAGCCCAGGAGAAACTTAATTTGTCTAAGCCATCTGTAGGCAATGGAAGGTGAAGTTCCAGTCAAAGCTAAAGTTCACATATCTAAACAGACTGTCTGTTGAGTTGGCATAGACTACGGCTGAGTGAACAATTAAAGCAGAAATCTGAGCCTGCCCAAACCAACCGCAGGAGAGTTCAGTTTGGGCAGAGCTTTTTGTTATGGTATCATAATATTTTGTCACCATTTCTTGACACAAAACAAAGGCAGCTTGCTATCCCTGGAATAGAAGGAGGTCAGGTCACTTCCCTATGCCAACACCTTGTAGTTCCCTGAATTATGTGGCTTTCACTCTGCTCTGGAGTGTGGAGAGGAGAGGGCTGGCGGCTTACACATTATACCACTGGCCCAGAAGAGACCTTCACTCTGGGACCTATTACCAGAGCATGGAGTTCCAGACTGTGAAGAGCCCATTGCCTCTTGATGTGGCCAGCCCACAGAAGCTCCATGATCTGGTAGCCTATTCCTCAGGTGTCTCGAGAAACTCAGATTCTTAGAACTTTGTAGACTTCAGAAAAATGAAAAGTTTTCCTAGCCATGGACCTAAGTCGTTCATAAAATAATGACCCATTTAGAAGGTACTGTGAGCAAACATCACACACTACATTTGTAACTCCATAAGATTTCATATTAAGTATAATAAAAGTGCATTTCAAAGGTAATTGGTACACTACACAAGGTTCTTTGAACATCTGCACAGGTGGATGTTCATGTATTAGACTGATTGAAGTAGAAAAACTGCAGGAATTGTTACCTGGCCCTTATCAAACAAGCTTTAATAAGGGGCATTATCAATATTGACAATCCATGCTACACAACCAGTGGATTTGACAATGAACTTAACAAAAAGGCTTACTGGTACTTTGGCTACCTTTGTTGGTGGTGTTCATGTTGTACAATAGAACAAACTCAGGTCAACTGGACCTCATTTATCAGCTCCCTCAAGTCTAGTCCAGGAGGCTTTGCAAATTCTGATCTGTTTTCACTGCTGAGTTAGCTTCAGTGATGGGCATCTGGGTCTGAACTCCTGGCTAAGCCTAGCCTGAGTAGCCGTACTGCAAGGCCATACTTGAGTGTCCACTCAATTGCATCCACACTGGCTCTACGCTCCTGTGAGACATTAGGTCTTTTGGGGACACATACCACCATTAATAGTCCAGAAAAGCTGAGCTGCTCTATCGTTCTTTCCTAATGAATTGTGGGAGAACTCTGTGGTCTTCTGGGCACAGAAGGGGAATTGTGGAAAGGCACTGGAAAACTATGAGCACTCAAATGGTTTAGACAACGTTGACAGGTTACCAGCCAAAGCGCAAACAACACTTGGTCTTTAGTCTTCACTCCAGAGTGGGAGAACTGGTTGACTGTAAAGTTTTTAAATGAGAGGTTTCTTGTGTGTGGGTGGGAGTCAGGTTGGAGCAACACCTGAGTACAAGTCAGAATTAATTCTGCAGTGACGACAAGCCCTTTGAAAGCCATCAGACTCAGCTTTTCCAATCTATTCAATTATAAACTGAAAAGCAGATGACCTTGATCAAACAGAAGTTGACACTCTTGCCCAATAACAAGACTGCCAAGTTTTTTGCTAATTGCCCTAATATTATAAAGAGGGAGTGAATGAAGACTGAAAAGGAGATGCAGTAGTGAGAATTTCAGTGGTTCAGTTAGTGATTGTTTTGGTTGACCAGTGATATGCTGGCTCTCCAGTCATCTGCAAGTGTAACAGAAACTTGCAGATTTCATAGTATTCTGCACAATCATGCCTTTATTTTTTCAAGAAAAATACATGCCATTTCTAACTCTTCTGGTGGCAGAGGTAGTGTACTCTCCTGTTTTAAAACCTGTGGCATTTTATGAGCAGTAAGATGACTCCACTAGAAGGAGTGAGGCAAGTTTCTTGGTCTGGGAAAGTAAGCCTCAAAGTCCAGTTCTGACTACTTACACCTACATTTCGAGGGCCAGATCCTCCATCCAGTTACATCAGTGTAGTGGAGTTACACTGGTGTAACAGAATACAGAATGCTTTAGATCAGGCTCATAGTCTATATTAGAATGTGATATGTGATGTGTCTCACCTGAAGCCAATTAAATATATTGAAGGCCTGTGTGCCCTATTTATTATTCCCAACAAGAAGCTTGGGTGATGTTTGGAAAACCTTTGTGATGCCTAATTAAATGAACACTGAAGAAATCTGACTGTATTAATAAATAATGCTGATAATTTATATTTCTTTAGAGGGAGATGAAAATAAATGTGTTTTCCTCACTTTCATTAATCAGAAATGTAATAATATTTGTGTACAACTACGTTTCCCTCTCTCACCGACCGCAAACTACTTGGGGATAAACTTCTTGAATTTGTCAGGAAAAGATATGATTTTTTTTTCCAGCCAAATCTCTCTTCTACATAGCTAAAAATGAGTTTACCAACAGCTATAGCTATGTATTTAGAAAGTTTTCATAGGCTATTGATTTGTGCAGCATAGAGATGAATATGGAACTGCCTTTGTTAATAAATTAAACAAAACAAAACAGCTAAAAGATACCATATTAATTATTTTTATTTTGTTTAGCAAGAGAGGAATAAGTCTGTCAATTTGTGAAACACACGTAATATTATAAGTGTGTATTTGTATCTATGCTTATCTATTGGAGGGAACCAGCACTGCTCAACCGTGTGTCAGAGCCCCCAGAGCATTTTACAGCTTAAAGGAGATGCTTCTTTAGTTACCGTAGCAGAGGCCCGTGGTTTTGGAGTAAATAGTTCTCTGCCATCACTTACAACAGTGACAAGCATGAAGTCCTATAGGTAGAGATGGATTTGGTACAATACGAAGATTATTTGGTACATTAAAAGAACATGTTCTTTATAAAAATTAGTGTTGCCCATTTTAGATACAATACTACAGTTTGGTTGAAAAATGTCGTGCTTCTTGTGGGCGGGAGTGATAAACATTCCTATGTGAAAGAAATGTTTTTAAAACTGCTGGAACAATATGCCTTGGCTCCTCATAACTGTTTAAAGCCTAAACACAGCAGGGGAGGTTGTGCAACACATGCATTTCCAAAACCTTTCTGACTATATGCATGACCAGGTGGGTTTCTTCTCCCCTGTTTCTTTACCCTAATGAGTTATATTTAGGTGTTTCATAAATAGTTCTTTTTACTATCATCCTACTATTCTTCAAAGGTTGCAAAACAGAGTGCAAGTTCCTTGTTTATATTTCTACCTCTAGTGTCTTCAGGACTCTATCAGTATTTCTTGATTGTCTTGTTAAGAGATTTTTTTTCAATCCACTGAAGGCTTAAAAAAATTACTGCAGTATTACACTGTGACTAGCAAAAATAATCAAAAGGCAAAACATATGCATAAAACCTTAGCTAGAAGCAATGGCCCAAGGCCTTATGAAGCTTGCAGATCGTGGCTGTTGTACATGTGTCTCTAAGCCATGTGGAAGAGAGACATGTGCACATCCAAAAAGTTAAGAGCTACTACATTATCATTTGAAAACTGCTGACAAACTTTTGTCTTGTTTGTTGTTGTCTGATTCTGAGAAGCTTAAACATGTTTTTATTAGAGGTAGTTGGGAGTTTTTCAACACAACAAATTTTTAGTTGGAAAAACATTGAAACTGATTTTTTTTTTTGCACAAACCTATCAGTTTCTATGAACATTTAATCAGGAATGTTTCTCAGACCCAGGGTAGAATTTTGGGTATAAACCAGTGAGAGAGAGAGAACACCCACAATAGCAAGTAGCCTGAATCAGGCACAGCAGGGACTTGAACCTGGGACTCCTACATCCCAGATGAGTGCTTCACTATTCTGGTGTCTCTTTTTTCTTTAATTTTTTTCACATTTCAGGATTTAGAGCACTCATAGAGAGTAACCAAATGCTACATTAAATCCTACACATTATGTTACCTATGATATAGAATGTGCATAATTTCTTCAAAGCCCCCAAACCCAGACACCTGTAAAAAAACGTGTATACATTGTCATCTAAGACTGCATAAGAGCTTGCCCTAAGTTGTACAGTTTTAAGTGATCAGCAAATTGTACTTGTGTGCATGTATTATGAAACATAGGATTAAAAGGACATATTGCCCAAATAGCTGGGAGATGAAAGACAGAATTCTATTAAGGCGAGTGAGACACAGAGTGAGTCTGATATGTTTGCTTCTGTAAGACAGTCCTGGACACTACAAGATAGAAAGTGCCAACGATTGTCCTACAGCTAGTCTTTATTTCTCATGTAACATACTGTACATATTAAAAACCAGGAGCTCCAGTCTTGCAAGCCTGGCACACACTTGGAAATACATGGTGTGAAAAGCTGTGAAAGACTGGACCTTAACTGAACTTGTTTTTATATACACGGAAACACTTGCAAAGAGAGTACTGAAGCATATCTTAGTTCTGATGTGATAAGGAGTAAGTAGTAATTATTCCAGAAGCAATATTTCTCATACTTCCAGGTACAAACCAACTGCTTTTTCTTGACATGCTATAAGTATGTAGTTAAACTGGTAAAACATCTTTGTGACTCTGTTTGTAGAACCTGAACAATATGTACATATCACTGAGTGAAATCCTTTGAAAGTTAATCACTTCATTCATGTCCTTTGTTTAAATATATTTGTTAAAACTCCATCAAAACTAGTACATAGAAGCCATTGTATATAACCACTATAAACACCACAAACACTATTTGCTTTAAATTAAGATTGCTACTTTACATTAAAGATGGACTGTATAGCAAGTAATGTTATGTGTTTGGGGTTTTTAAACAATAAATAGAGATGTATAGTGAAAGGAAGCTCTATAAATATACACAATAGTTCAAACTCATCATCTCTTCCCCCTCAATCACCACCCAACCTATATAGACAAGGAACTCACATACTCCCACTCACCCTCCATCACACACATTGCCAACATGGCCCACAAACACTACCCACAGATCATCCTCAATATCACCCACCTGCTATGTGTCAGAAACCACGATTTCACTCTCCATGAACACACATAAAAGACTCACCCTCTACATCCCTAGTATAGCCAAGAGATGGAAACACATCACACCTTAAGTCTCCACGTACAGTTCAGAAACAGCATCTTTCTGCATTCACCATTCCACTGTGAAGCAGAAAGTCCAGTATACCACCCCATACATACTAGAAATCACCCTACATAGACACTTGGGATGATGGTGTAGGACCTTACTTTCCAGATATAATCTATCTACTCATCTTTACCCACTCCACTCTACGCACACATAGATAACAGACCTCAGAAAGCCACATTCAGAAAACGAAGCTACATCTGTGGAATGTGTTACCTATTCATTTGCAGGCAATGAACTCGGGAAGAGGCTCTGAGGATTAGTAGTTATAATGGATAGTGGGGTGGGATGGCAGAGTTACTGGTCAGTGTGGGTTTTTCTTTGTTATGCAATGCAGTGCAGTACAAGTAGTTATGATTTTGCACACACACCCCCACCACACACTTGACAGCATCCTCTTTAAAATAAGATGAGAGGTTTATTGTAAACCTACAAACTTAAATAGATTCAGAAAATGCAGTTGCCATGAACAGTACACCAGCAATGGACTTTTCATCTCAAGCAGTCGCAGGTAATTTAACTGTCTCCTTCCTTTGCAAGCCATCAGGCCAGCTCATCACATGTACCATAGCTCACCACATGTACCCGTTCTGCTAACACAGGCTGCGCCTAATCCTTCCTTGAATGATGGGCCACATCTTTAATACTTGCTTTAATTTTATCCTCTGTAATTTTACATTAAGATTGGGGTAACAGATGGCTGCATTTATTTGTATTCACAAGTTCCTTTCAGGAGCAAATCTCTCCTGATAAAAGCAATAACTCTTTTTAAGCTACAGTTTTCTAGAATCCTTCTGAATTTCTGGCTCATGAATTGCTCTGTAGTATGTCATGTCTGGGCATATCAGTCAAGACATGATGAAACAAAGAGCAATGTCATAGTTACAACAAAATCCAGTGTGAAGGGACCAATCTGACTGAAATGCTATGACTTTCAGTTGGAGATAAAGTGATACAGACAGAAGAAAAACGTAAGCCATCGCTCTATCCTTAAATATGGCTGTGTTAACAGGATTTCTTCCTTTTTTTTTTTTTCGTTTTGACTTGCCATTGTATTTCCAGGGACAAAATGGTATTGTACTATAAACCAGTTGAGCCATCTAGCCCACTTGTAATGAGACAGAAACCAATAATTTTTCTTTAAAATGCGGTAGATCTGCTGCCATCTTCTTTTGTTTTGAAATTTACTGTAGATCAGCATCTTCCATTCAGGCAGCGTATTTTATTTCAATATAGCAGTAAGGTGGAAATAGTTCAATTCACTTAATGAAGCAGCTTGCATCTGGAGTGCTGGTAAAGAATATATTGCTTTAAAGTATTTTTGTGCTTCTTTTTAAACAGGTGTTCTGTATAATTCAGGGCAGAAAAGGGTGTCATTGGTGCATTCAGTTCAGACATCTATGACTTCAGCTGTCTCCACAGTATGTCCAAAAGAATGTATATTACATAGATTGAAAGTGTATCATATTTTGGTGTGTTTACATATAGAGTAAGGCTTTCAAGGCCTCATAATAGTAATAGCATTTAAGGCCAGAAGGAGCCACTAGATCTAGTCAGACCTCCTGTATATCACAGGCCACCAAAGCAGCCAGCACCTGCATAATAAACTCAACAACAGAAATGAGACCTGTTAGGGGGCTTATTCCTTCACCCACTCACTTCCCTGGTCCTTCTCGCATGAACAGAGAGCAACAATACCCGAAGTCCGAAGGTGCAAACAATTCGATGTTTATTGGGGTGAACTTCCAGCAAGCTTAAATACAAGTTCCTTTTTTCCTTATTTTCGAATCCCAACTTACTTCCTGTTTGCCCCTAATTTATATAGTAATATTCTTAGCTATACCTTAACCAATCATTCTACTAAAATTTAACTAACCAATCCTAACATGGATTAGCTAACCAATTATATCCCACCACCTTAATTAGTTTACACCCAGCAAAATTAATTATGCAGCAGACAGAAGCAATCACAGAACCAGACAGAGACCATGCCAATAAACAATAGCAAAGTGGGAACTATAATGACAAAACAATACAGAAGTGAGGATTTCACAACTACATCTGTAAAGACATAAGAGTTTCCCAGCTGTGTCTATTGATAAGTGAGTTCTTACCAGACAGAAAACTATCAACCTCAATTTCCTTTTACAGCTTCTAGGCACTTCCCTTTCTCTGGAGGTGATAGGCACTATAAGGACAGGATTAAATCCCTAACAGCCCAATAGCACCTTATTTCAATGTGACTAGTTTGGAATGTGAGGATGTGACCATTCACTTCCCAGCTTATGGCTGCCTCTGTCGCTTAGCCAAAGGCCTTAACCTAAGAACAGGGCCTCAGACTGTCACAGTAAGAGAAGGCCCTTACACTGGCAGACAGTGATTTTGATTCTTTCTTTTATACCTCTAACTAGCCAAGTGATAGGAATACACCTAAATTCTTAGAGTATAGGCCTTTACAGACAGGCCTGAATATCTATATCCTAACAAGACCCAAGTAAATGAGACCTACAGAAGACTAGACTATTGTGTGCCACAGGCAGCGAATATGAAGGACTGAGGTGCACTGGTGCTTGAGGCTTCTGCAGTGTCAGGGAAATGATTGAGATATACCCAGATAATCCTGGCAAGACATTTGGATGCC
Source organism: Lepidochelys kempii (assembly GCF_965140285.1). Classification (NCBI taxonomy): domain Eukaryota; kingdom Metazoa; phylum Chordata; order Testudines; family Cheloniidae; genus Lepidochelys; species Lepidochelys kempii. The sequence continues at coordinate 31,388,557 of NC_136387.1, forward strand.
TTAGTCTCAATAGGAATTAGTGGGAATTGAACATTCAAATGGAACCCAGAACATATTGTAAATCTGTGCCTTGAGCCTGTAATTAGAATAGGAGTACTTGTGGCACCTTAGAGACTAACCAATTTATTTGAGCATAAGCTTTCGTGAGCTACAGCTCACTTCATCGGATGCATACCGTGGAAACTGCAGCAGACTTTATATATACACAGAGAATATGAAACAATACCTCCTCCCACCCCACTGTCCTGCTGGTAATAGCTTATCTAAAGTGATCATCAGGTGGGCCATTTCCAGCACAAATCCAGGTTTTCTCACCCTCCACCCCCCCACACAAATTCACTCTCCTGCTGGTGATAGCCCATCCAAAGTGACAACTCTTTACACAATGTGCATGACAATCAAGTTGGGCTATTACCAGCAGGAGAGTGAGTTTGTGTGTGTGTGTGGGGGGGATATGAGAAAACCTGGATTTGTGCAGGAAATAGCCCAACTTGATTGTCATGCACATTGTGTAAAGAGTTGTCACTTTGGATGGGCTATCACCAGCAGGAGAGTGAATTTGTGTGGGGGGGTGGAGGGTGAGAAAACCTGGATTTGTGCTGGAAATGGCCCACCTGATGATCACTTTAGATAAGCTATTACCAGCAGGACAGTGGGGTGGGAGGAGGTATTGTTTCATATTCTCTGTGTATATATAAAGTCTGCTGCAGTTTCCACGGTATGCATCCGATGAAGTGAGCTGTAGCTCACGAAAGCTTATGCTCAAATAAATTGGTTAGTCTCTAAGGTGCCACAAGTACTCCTTTTCTTTTTGCGAATACAGACTAACACCGCTGTTACTCTGAAACCTGTAATTAGAATGTCAGTGTGGACCTTGGCACACATATGGAGTCCTATTGAAGTCAATGGGTCTGTCCACTGTGGTTGATGCAAGACAGATCCAGACAGCTGATGCAATGCAGATGCTGGCCACACCTCTGAAATATTTCATCTATAAAGAGAGAATCCAGAACAGTGCGTGTTTGATATATCAGACACATGGCGGGCATGATGCACCTTGCCAATACCTCAACATCCCTGTGCTCCATGTATAAATGTCACAAAGTGGGAGAGAAGACACCTAAATAGTGACACCCTGGGCACCACAATTACATCTCTACAAATCAGTGGGGTGGAGGCCTGGTCTATGCTAATCAAGGCATAGCATTATAACTGTCAGTTAGTGGCATGATATTTTTAAAAGTGCTACTTTATACTGGTATAAGTCCTAATGTGGATGCAGTTACAATGATACTGAAGGTATCTTACATGGATATCATTTATTTCATGTCCCTACCAGAATAAGCTATCCTAATATAAGCATTTTTATACTGATATAAAAGGTCTCAGAATTTGTTGGGCAGGTTGTTTCTTAAACAGTTATTGCTTTTATCAGGAGAGATTTGCTCCTGAAACCAACTTATGAACAACAACTATACTGATATAAAGTGGCAAAACTTTATAGTGTAGACAAGCCCTTAGTCAGGATGGATTTGGCCATTAGACAGTTTCACATCATTTGCTATCCCAGTGTCATGCTGTGGAATCATATTTGTTACACTAATGTTAGACATTTCCCACACGATGTGCCAATTATCCTATATTGTAATGAAAATCCTTTAATATAGTGCAATGCCAAATGCTTGAGGCAATGCTTGATCTAACTCCAAAATCGTTTTAGGAGTAACTAAGAGACACATCCTGCAGCTTGTACTTATGAAAGACTCCTATTGATGGCAGCCAAAGTTTTTCCTGAGAAAGGACTTGTGCGCTCTCCTCCCATATGTAACATGGAGAGGAACATGAGGATTCTGAGGGCAGAATTGGGTTAGGGTGAAGATTTGGCCCTAATTTAGAAGTGAAATACCAATCCCAAATTAAATAAATTTTAATTTTCTGGTTACCTGCAGTTCCAGAGCGGAAATTTTTTTGCACTCCATAGAGTGTCCATCTTCAATAGGCCGGTTCCCATCAACCCATTTACCCAAGAGTATGTATTTTCTTTAATCGATTCTGCCTTAAAGAAACCCTGTCCTTAAGAACAATGAATCTCTCTTTGTGCCATCTATTCTCTGGATAAACATCTACCACCTCCGTAGCCTGAGGACATTTTTCTATTAAGATGTTTGTTAACATTTCTGAGGTTGTCACATTTCAGGAAGTGAAACTGATGTGACAGTCAACATGAAATTATAATATCATTTTACAGGATATTCTGAACCACCAAACCTGCATGCCCCCAAAATACTACTCAACTTCTCAGGCTGTACATGCTCAGCATCATTTAAACACAAAAGCAAATGTAACGTTTTATTGATTTAATGCTCACCAAGCATTAAACTTTAAAAGTAGTTCCACACATTCAAGAGACCTTTACTTTGGTTTTTAGAAGTTATGTAAAACAGTACTTGAAGTTCCTTAGCTACAAACTCCAATTCTTGCCCTAAACTGTTAAATGCTCTTGCTGGTGACTGACACACACTGCATCACAGTGGCTAATTTCAGCCACCAGTGAAGTTATCACTATGTATCTTGTTCAAGTTGAAGTTGGCCAACTGCAATCCTTTAGGATAAGAGGTGCTTTACAAATGCACAATACAGTTGTCTATATCTAGTCTGTCTGCAAACATGTTTCTGAGATTTTTTCTGTCTGGTCTACCCACCATTTTAAAGAGAGTGATAAACAGCAAAAGTCAAAAAACACCAACTCCTCAGTTGCTCTGCCACCACAGAGCTGCTTAGACATGTTTGGGCAGGAGAAGTTATGTTGTCAGAGCGATGCTGTAGGTGGCTTTAAACCTGTAGCTATTTCTGGGACAAAACTAAACAGAATCCAGGTCAATGGAGATTTTTTTTGTTGAATGGGAGGCAGCAGGAGTTTTCCAGGAAGTCTGATAACGATGTGACCGTGCTACAGAATCTCAAAATACCAAGCTGGATGTCCTTTAGTCTTTGCCGGCCTCATGAAGAAAATTTCAATTTGTTTAGAATCAAGACAGCAGTCTGGTTTAGCCGTACTGGTCATACTAATCCTTCTCAAGCAGCAATTCTGCTCTGCTCTTTCTAAACAGCTACAAGCCTGGACATTAATTGCAGCTTCCTTTCTAGGCAGTAAAATGTATCGACTTGTTGGGACTCCAGTGTAGTCCAAGAGCATATACACAACTATGAAATCTAGCAATAAATAATTCATTGTGCATGATATGTATGGAGCAGGAGGCAAAAGGGCAGATGAACTCTTTCCACTGTGCGTTGCAAATTGTGCCATGTCTCTTTGTTCATGATATTAGTCCCTGATAACTAACGTTGGGCATCTGTTACAGATGCCATGAGTCATATAAGGCTGGTTCTCATATTATTGAATCCAGGTTTCCTGTTCCTTTTGCGGGGCCTTCAAGGTATTTATGTAAAAGGAATGAAAATTCTGAGCCCAGGAAGAGAACGACTAGAGCAAAAGAGACAGCAGTGTCTGCAGGTGAGGGCCAATTTTGAAAAGTGCTCAGAGCCAGATTCAGTTGCTCCACATCCTTTTAGCCACCTAACTAAGGGCGAGATTTGCAAAAGCGCTCCGCCCCAGCAGCCTCCACGGGGGACAACTAGGACCAGACTGTCACAAAAGTTAAGCACTCGACGTGCTGAGCCCTTGTGAAAATTGAGCCCTGAGAACCTGAGGGGAGACACGTTGTTTTCACAACTTAAGAGAGACTTGTAAAGGGCCCCAATCCCGTAAACGCTTACAAATGTACATAACTTTACCAACATTAGTAGCCCCAGTGACTACAGTGGGACTGCTGATGTAGGCACAGCACTGCTTGTGCTCAGTGTTTGTAAGATGGGAGTCCCTGAGGAGATTTCAGATACTACAAGGCCATCTCTGATCTTTCATAGTTTCCCTCATGATTTCTCTGAATTGAAACATTGTTTCCATGATTCCTCCACCTCCCTCCCCACAAAATTCCCCATGACAAATTTACAGCTTGAATGATGCCCAAGTCATATTTATTTGGGCAATGCCAACAGCTCAAACAATAGCATGGTTATTTAAAATTAGAGAGCTGGGCTGCAGAGAAAAGTTCTTGTCTTAAAAAAAAAAAATCTTATTTCTGCGAGCGGCTGCCTGGTAAATGGTTGGGACACTGAATGGTTTGTTCTGAAAGGTCCTGGAGCTGCCTCCCAATTGTGACAGTGTGTGTGGGAGAAATTTCCCTGCAGGTGAAGAGGAGCTTTCCCAAGGTGTAACCTTCCTCTCCTTCAAAAAACCTTTCAGTCTGGGCAATTGAAAGAACTAGTCCACCCAAAAACAATATAAGGGGAGGGGGAGAAGAGAAGATAAACCCCTTGATTCTCCCCCAAGACCAATCAGTACTGCCCTTAAACCAGACACTGTAACCACTAAACATATGTTGTTTTAAAGCAATGTTGTTGTTAAATTAACAAAAACAGTTTTATCTGCCTCTGGATTATTCCTTACTGGTGAAAGACTCACCCCTGCCTGGTTTCCGCAAAAGTTTTGTCAAAATAGGCACATTACCAAGGGAATGTGTCAACTTTTATAAATTGTCATTTTCCAACAGCAAACCACTCCAGTGTTAACGAAGCTTCGGGTCAGATGCCTGTATGGTAGGAGCATGTCTGGAACCAATTCATTTCACCCAGCTCACCAAGCAGTTGTCAGTTTTCAATGACTTTGGGTAGCTGGTGACTTGGACACAAAAGGATTCATAACCATCACCGATTCCTGAGCTATGCAGCCTCGCCGATGCTGACTTCTGTGTCAAATCACCACTGCCACGTCAACCACACTATACTGAATTTTGATGCATGCAGCAGAATATAGCTCCTGTGTGGCGATGAAGTGAATAAAGGTAACAGCAGCTATAATTAAGGCTAAGATTTTGTTATGGTTATTTTTAGTAAAAATCATGGACAGGTCATGGGCAATAAACAAAAATTCACAGAAGCCGTGACCTGTCTGTGACTTTTGCTGCTGCGGCTCAATGGTTTCTCCTGCCACCATGGTGGCTGGGAGCAGTGGGGTTCCTCCTTGGTCCACGGTGACCACATTTTCTAAAAAGAAAATGGGACACCCCCCCAACCGCTCACTTGAGGCATCCCCCTCCCCATTCTGAGGCTGTCACCTGCCGCTGGAACCTTGCAGGGGCCCCCCTGTCGCTGGAGCCCTGCCAGGGCCCTGCTGGCTGCCAGCTCTAGAGTCCCACAGCCCCGGGGGCTCAAGCAGAGAACGTGACTTCCATGACCTTGGTCACATAAATGTAGCCTTAGCTATAATGCATTGGTAGAACAGTTAGGAAACCATGCCAGCATTCTCTAGTGTTGCACTGGCAGGGAGATGGCCTAGATGACTGGCTCTTTACCCGGGGTCATGACCCTTCTTTTCTTAATGACTAGATGAAAGGGCCTGTCCTGAGACTTAGGTATTTCAACATGCAGTCACTGTCTGGAAAATCTTGGGAAGGAGTGACCAGCTAGGTCTTTTCCTTCTCCAACATCTAAGGTTCAAATCAGCCTGGTTAAGTCCCAAGGGCCAGAACTTCAGCTGGGTTGTGCAGTAGAGTCTTGTATCAGAATCTTCATTCTGGGGACATGGGGGAGTCTATTAATTTGCTACAGAGGACTCCCTATGCCCTTTTGCTATCCAGCACCATGTTTGTGCTTTGTTCCAGGCATTGAGTCAAAGACCTTGCCTAAGCAGTATCACATATTGCTACAGTGCTACAAGTACTCCTGTTCTTTTTGCAGGACAAAGGCTGTCTCTCTGTTCTCTTTGTTCGGCACCCAGCACAACGGGGTCCTGGTCCATGGCTGTCTCCCCTAGGTGATATGAGAATACAAATAATAGTAATTTGTTTTGTGTAAATGGACATCAATTAATCATCATGTTGGGAAATTCGTCATAGTTGAGGGGGAAAAAAAGATCAGAGTGCTCAGGCTAGACAGAAAACCCGCTGCATGCCCAGTCTTGTTGCATTCAGAAGACATGGATATAGTGGATTTGCTGTGGTTCTGTTCAGGGTTACATTTCGGGTTGGCCTGGAAGTTGTTAATGATTGCCATGAACCAGGTCTTTGGTTTATGGACAATTATAAACTTGGTTAAAACTGATGGTTGCTGTTAGGCACCCTTTATTCAGGCTAAATGGAAGAAGCAGTTAAATGTGTTTCATAGATGTAGCTGAAACAATAGGAGGCTACCTCCCAAGGCACCAGGTTGCATGGCAAAGCCTGAGTAGAGTAAGCTGTGTGGTCTGAGGGGTTTCCCTGGGACTAATTGCACATGCAAGGGGGAGGGGACTGCTTAGTTGCTACCATGTGAGTTAGAGGAAAGAGCCATCAGGCAGCGAGAGCACAATGGTGGTAAGCATGGCCCTGGGAAAAGCAGAGACACAGAGCTCCTTTGGGGCACAGCACATGCTGGAAAGGCAGACTTGGAAATGCTAATAAGCAATGGTCACATAAACACCACCTTTACCGGAAACCTGCTGACCACTATACTTACCTACATGATTCTAGCTTTCATCTAGAGCACACCACATGATCCATTCGCAACAGCCAAGCTCTAGGATACAACCGCATTTGCTCCAACCCCTCAGACAGAGACAAACAAACACCTACAAGATCTCTATCAAGCGTTCTTACAACTACAATACCCACCTGCTGAAGTGAAGAAACAGATTGACAGAGCCAGAAGAGTACCCAGAAGTCACCTACTACAGGACAGGCCCAACAAAGAAAATAACAGAACGCCACTAGCAATCACCTTCAGCCCCCAACTAAAACCTCTCTAATGTATCATCAGGGATCTACAACCTATCTTGAAGGGAGACCCATCACTTTCACAGATCTTGGGAGAAAGGCCAGTCCTTGCTTACAGACAGCCCCCACCCTGAAGCAAATACTCACCAGCAACCACACACCACACAACAAAAACACTAACCCAGGAACCTATCCTTGCAACAAAGCCCGTTGCCAATTATGTCCACATATCTATTCAGGGTACACCATCATAGGGCCTAATAACATCAGCGGCTCGTTCACCTGCGCATCTACCAATGTGACATATGCCAGCATGTGCCAGGAATGCCCCTCTGCCATGTACATTGGCCAAACTGGACAGTCTCTACGTAAAAGAATAAATGGACACAAATCAGACGTCAAGAATTAGAACATTCAAAAACCAGTCGGAGAACACTTCAATCTCTCTGGTCACTCAATTACAGACCTAAAAGTGGCAATTCTTCAACAAAAAACCCTTCAAAAACAGACTCCAAGGAGAGACTGCTGAATTGGAATTAATTTGCAAACTGGATACGATTAATTTAGGCTTGAATAAGCACAAAGTAAAACTATTTCCCCTTGTTTATTTCCCCTCCTACTGTTCTTGTAAAGTGCTGGAAATGGCCCACCTTGGTCATCACTACAAAAAGTCTCCCCGCCCCTGCTCTCCTGCTGGTAATAGCTCACCTTTCCTGATCATTCTCCTTACAGTGTGTATGGTAACACCCATTGTTTCATGTTCTCTGTGTATATAAAATCTCCCTACTATATTTTCCACTGTAGGCATCTGATGAAGTGAGCTGTAGCTCACGAAAGCTTATGCTGTAATAAATTTGTTAGTCTCTAAGGTGCCACAAGTACTCCTTTTCTTTTTACGTATACAGGCTAACAGGGCTGCTACTCTGAAACCTGCCACTGTTGTTTGTATCTACTGTGTTCCTGGAAAGAGCACTTTGTGTACATTGTGTGTAAACAAACACTGCATTAAACAAAGACCTGATTTGTATAATCCCTGTCTTCTCCTAACACAATCAACCCATCAAGGCCCTGAAGAGCAGCTAACTGCTCAGGCCAAAGGGGGCAATAGGTAGGATTCATAGAGTCCACAAGTGTGGATTTCCTGATCCTTCCTGATCTTGGAAGGGACAATCAGCATCTCCTCTGTCACCTGATTGGAGGAGTCTTTGGGCCCCTAGCAAATCCTGGAGCTGAAAGGATCTCCCCAGCTCAGTCAGGTTATGTCACAAAATGCAGAATTTTAATTTAAACAACAATTTCTGGACCTCTGAGATTCAAGTCTTTCCTTTCCCAGATTACGTGCTTATTTTCAAGATTCAATATAAAAGTAAAAGGAATATTGGGGAATATCATCATTTTTCTTCTCTTTTCAAATCCATCCATTTCTTAATGTTTTCCACCCTTAAAAAAGGTTTCAATGTTCCCCCCCCCCACCAAGTCAAAAGAGTGATAAAATAGCCCTTCAAAAATAAACTGGTGAGCAGAACCCAGCTCTGCTGAAACATGAAAGTAACAAATTGGCACATACAAACTATGGAAGAAAATGTCAATAGAAAGAAGCTTTGTTTCAGGATTCTGACAGGATAATTATTGGACAAATAACAGGAGGAGGTAAAATGATTGAGAACTCAGCAAGAAAACCCTGACTGTGTCCTTTTAAGAAGTTTGTTTCTGCTTAAGTTTTAGGAGTGGAATTCTTACAGAATGAGACTCTAGTTGTAATTAGCAGCGTGGGCATCTTGGTTAATGACATTCCTGGAGTAAGTCTTCAGTGGCTGTGAAATGCCAAAATCCTATTAAAAAGGAACTCAAAGGAAAATGGCCATTTGAGACTCAATGCACCCCCACCCACGGTCCAGTTACCTAAATTGAATGTTCTAAGGATTCATTTTCATAGTTCTGAGCTTTAAAAGATGCTGTCAATTTAAAGAGCACAATGAATGTTTATGAAAATGCAGTGGTCCATTCAGGGGTGTACCCAGCTCACTGGTTCATGTACAGAGTGCAGCAGGTATTACTGATTACTTAGTTATTTTGGTGCAAGCCCCTTGGTGTGGACACTTTCAAACTGCCTTGAGAGTGCCATGTATTGATTTAGCTTAAGCACAACTTATTTAGATGCTGTGAAGAATTTAATAGGGTAAATCAATATGAGGCACTCTTAAATCAGCTTAAAAGTGTCCATGCATAGGGGATGCATCAGTTAAGTAAATCTGTTTCTAAACCTTCTTCGCTAAACTGGCACAACTTGTAGGTAGACATGAACTTAGTGTTCCTGAGGAAGAGACGAGAGATTTCCTGAGCTACTATGAAATATTATACTAAATAATCCCTTTATAGATAACATACAGTAAGTGCAATTTTTATTTATTTATTTATTTTTTACAGGTTCTAAAGCAGTTCAGATTCCACATGCACAAAGAATAATCCTTATCTGGTAGGGATCAAGCCTCCATGGATTGGGCTGACTACCACTTTCTTGAAATGCAAATATAATGTATTTCAAAGATATTTCCAGAAGAAAGTAACAGATTAATCTGATTAAATGAATAAGAAAGCATCTCTTGCAGCCCTAACAATATACATTTAGTATTTGCATATAGTCTGAATGAAAGTTGTCAATATCATGCAAACTAGGAGGTGAGCAATAATGTTTCCTTTTAGATAGGTTTCAGAGTAGCAGCCGTGTTAGTCTGTATCCGCAAAAAGAAAAGGAGTACTTGTGGCACCTTAGAGATAAATTTATTAGAGCATAAGCTTTCGTGAGCTATAGCTCACTTCATCGGATGCCTACAGTGGAAAATATAGTAGGGAGATTTTATATACACAGAGAACATGAAACATGAAACAATGGGTGTTACCATTCTACCTGTAAGGAGAATGATCAGGTAAGGTGAGCTATTACCAGCAGGAGAGGAAAACAACAACCTTTTGTAGTGATAATCAAGGTGGGCCATTTCCAGCAGTTGACAAGAATGTGTGAAAAATGAGGTGTGTGGGGGGGAAAATAGTTTTACTTTGTGTAATGACACATCCACTCCCAGTCTTTATTCAAGCCTAATTTAATGTTCTCCAGTTTGCAAATTAATTCCAATTCAGCAGTCTCTCCTTGGAGTCTGTTTTTGAAGGGTTTTTTGTTGAAGAATTGCCACTTTTAGGTCTGTAATCGAGTGACCAGAGAACAGAAGTGTTCTCCGACTGGTTTTTGAATGTTCTAATTCTTGACGTCTGATTTGTGTCCATTTATCCTTTTACGTAGAGATTGTCCAGTTTGGCCAATGTACATGGCAGAGGGGCATTCCTGGCACATGCTGGCATATGTCACATTGGTAGATGCGCAGGTGAACGAGCCTCCGATAGTGGGGCTGATGTTATTAGCCCTATGATGGTGTCCTCTGAATAGATATGAGGACATAATTGACAACGGGCTTTGTTGCAAGGATAGGTTCCTGGGTTAGTGTTTTTGTTGTGTGATGTGTAGTTGCTGGTGAGTATTTGCTTCAGGTTGCGGGGTCTGTCTGTAAGCAAGGACTGGCCTTTCTCCCAAGATCTGTGAGAGCAATGGGTCGCTCTTCAAGATAGGTTGTAGATCCTTGATGATGCGTTGGAGAGGTTTTAGTTGGGGGCTGAAGGTGATGGCTAGTGGTGTTCTGTTATTTTCTTTGTTGGGCCTGTCCTGTAGTAGGTAACTTCTGGGTACTCTACAAAAGGTTTGGGGTTTTTTTGTTTTTTTTTCCCCTTTCTTCTCTCCTGCTGGTAATAGCTCACCTTACCTGATCACTCTCATTACAGTGCGTATGGTAACACCCATTGTTTCATGTTCTCTGTGTATATAAAATCTCCCCACTGTATGTATCCAATGAAGTGAGCGGTGTCTCTTAGAGATCTTGAAATATAAGATAAAAGGTAACAGATATAAACTGAGACAGTCTTACTTTGGCCTGATCTGCATGACAAAGTTAAGTCAATCAAAGTCTGCTTTTTCTGACATAGTTTTGCATGCATCTACACCTAAATCTGATGGCTACCAATAAACACAATAACACAACCACCTCCTTGAATGTTGGAGAGCCACAGCAAACGTACTTGTCAATGTAGTGCAAAGGTAGACACCGCATTACCTGTGTCAACCCTAACAGTTCTCTAATAGCTCCACCATTATGCCCCAGGCCCCACAACAGTGGTTGTTTCAGACATAACTTTGAACTCCACTGCCCAGGGGTCACAGATACTGGCAGCCCATCCCCACACCATGGTGTTTTTTAAATGCCTTTTCATGAGTGTCTACCCTGGCAAGCACACCTACTAACCCATCCACCCATGCTGGCTCCATGCACGTGCCAGGCAACTACTACATGCCCTCCTGCCTGGAGCAGGAAAGTAGTCATGGGTCTCCTTGGCCTGTGGGGAGAAGAGGCTGTGTAAGTGGTGCTAAGGAGCGATTGAAGAAACAGACATCTATGTGTAGACTGCACAAGGGATACTAAAACTGGGGCACAACAGGAATGAGCAGCCATGCCAGGTGGAGGCAAAGGTACTTTAGCAAGCATACAAGAAGTGAAGGAAGCAACAACAAACCTGGCCCCGCCCTGCAGGCCTGCCACGTCTATAACGAACTGCATGCAACACTTGGCAGTGAGCCAACCAGCACCCAGAATGTGACTGCAGATGCTTCGCTAGAACCTGGCACAAAGACCCCTGCAGTGTATAGACAGGACAACATCGAACAGAGACAAAAACCATGCGGTGACCCAGGAGCCGTTTGAAACTCCGCTGGAGTCAAGCCAGTCTTTCCAGGCAAGCATAGATGAGCCTTTGATCAAGAGAAAGGGAGCTCTGGTAAGTGTAAATGCGCATTATTCATTATAAGCATTTTTTAAAATCTTTTTGTTGCCCAAAACTGCCTCTCCTTTCCCCACTCACCCTTCTTCCCTTGTTTAAAAATAAATGCTCAATAAATTGGTTAGTCTCTAAGGTGCCACAAGTACTCCTTTTCTTTTTGCGAATACAGACTAACACGGCTGTTACTCTGAAACCTGTTTAAAAATGGTGCCCATCACATCTGCATATTTACAGAACAAAGGCATTGACTTTGGATTTCTCACTTTAAATTTATTTTCTAACATTTCAAAAGTAAAAAATAATCAGGCAGTGCAAATTACACAGTTCACAGCAAGTCACTGCCCTGTGCTCAGATAGAGATGATGAGAAAGAGGTAGAGGAAGCATTTACTTTTCCTTTACTACGGTTTACTGGGCGAGGTGGGGGCACAATTCTCCCCATGCAGAGTACTTTGTTTTTCTGAACAGGTATGTCCCTTTTATCCTCTTGAGCCATCTCAGTGGAATTCTCATGGAGATACTCTGCACTTCTCTCCTGAAGATTTCTAGGGATGGCAGCTTTGTTTCTGTCCCTGTGATATATGAGGCATCCCTACACCACTCTGTGACGAGTTCTGCTGACACCACTGCAGTAAACAGGCGAGCAGCATACAGGGCCCTGAGCAGTTTCAGAATGCCAGTTTCAGCTGGGGTCTAGTGCTGTTTTTTGTTTGTTTTAATCAGCAGCCTCTGCCATGGTAGCCTTAAGAGGTTCCCACTCTGTGCCTGCTGAACATCTGTTCCTGATCAGTAGAAGAAAGAAGCAGACATAGGAGGATATGTTCTGCAAGATCCTCTACTGCAACTGACCATGAATACAGGGACTGGAGGGGCAGAATGGCCGAGAGCAGGATGAAAGGCCAGGAATGGAGTGAGCAGATGCTGCAGAAGAGGCAAAAGTGACAGAGAGGTGCAGTGGGAAGTGCCGCAGGACATTATGGCTTTGCTCAGGCAGCAAATGGAGATGCTGCAGAACATTATTGGGCTACATTCCCAAAGACCCCAGACACAGCAGCTCTTCCAATTCATGGAAAAGTCCATGCTTGCTGCTCCCTGTATTTGCCAACGGGCTGCAGCGTGGCATGAATCCTTACCTCAAATCCTTACTCCACAGCATGGGAAAACAAGGAGAACCATGACTATACTTAAGACGACCTGTATCAACTACAGGATCAGCCACCAGATACCATGCACTGCATGTTTTTTTAACATGAATTAAACCTTGTAATACATTATTAGTATGTATGCCTGTTTAATGTTGTCCTTTAAAAATATGGGCCACCATCTTACAGTGGTGCTACCATGTTTAATTTTAACTTTGTTTCCTGTTTCTATGCACACAATAAAGTTATTTTATATATATGGCTGACTGTTAAAATGTTCCTGTAAGGCCTCCCTCAGCTGTATAACTCCATAATTGGCTCTTCTAATAGCCCTTTTGTCTGGCTGCTCAAATTTAGCAGCCCGCCAGTCCACTTCACCCTTCCAGTAGCGTTTCCCACTTTGTCTTACAGACATGTAGTGGTACACAGCATGCAGCTATAATAGGAATGTTTGTGTTGCTGAGATCCAGTCTAGTCATTAAACATTACCAGTGAGCTTTTAAATTGACCAAAAGCACATTCAGCATTCATCCTGCACCTCCTCAGCTGGTAGCTGAATCTTTCAGTGGTGCTGTTGAGGTAGCCAGTGTACAGTTTTATGAGCCAGGGAAGCAAAGGATAGGTTGGGTCCCTCAGAATCACTACTGGCATTTCAACATTGGCAATGGGAATACACCAGTCAGAGACGAATTTCCGTGCTTACAGCTTTTGGAAAAGTCCTAGCCAGCCCACACTAATATTTAATGACGCATCCCTGCTGATCCACCGTTGCCTGCATAACCATGGAAAAGTATATCTTTCTGTTTATGTACTCACTGGCAAGGTGGTGTGGTGCTACATAGATACATGTATCCAGTCTGTTGTCACACCACAGTTCTGGAAACCCCATTGCTTCAAATTCATCTACCGTTTCCTGCACATTGCTGAAAGTCACAGCCCTGTGCAGCAGGAGATGCTTAATGGCTTTGCACACTTAGATGACAATGGCCCCACTGTGGATTTTCCAACTCCAAACTAGTTGCCTGCTGACTGATAATCTGGTGTTGCAAGCTTCTAGAGTGCAATTGCCACTTTCTTCTCCACTGTCAATGCAGTGCTCATTCCAGTGTCCCTGTGCTGGATGGCTGGGGCAAGCTGGGCACACACACATCCAGGGAAGTGGCTTTTTGCATCTGAAAGTTCTGCAATCAGTGCTCATCATCACAAACCTGTATTACGAGGTACTGATTAGTGGGATCACCAGTTTCTTAGGCCCAGCAGCCATGATCCACCATGAATGCCAGCAGCAACCTGAAATTTTCATTTACTGTGTCCATCAGCAACCAGATTGTCGTCAAATGTCTCTTCCTCCTTACATACCCAGTTGTAGTAATACTCACTGATGGTCCATAAATACAGTACAGTAAAACTCAGAGTTACAAATCCCACTGTTACGGACTGACGGGACAACCACACACCTCATTTGGAACTGGAAGTACTCAATCAGGCAGCAGAGACCAAAAAAACCAACAACCACCAGACACTGTCTAGGTTAGTACAGTACTATGCTAAACATAAACTATTAAAAAAATATATAGGGAACATTTAAAAAAAGATTTGACAACTAAGGTAAGGAAACTTTTAATGTACTAAAAGAAAAGGAGGACTTGTGGCACCTTAGAGACTAACCAATTTATTTGAGCATCAGCTTTCGTGAGCTACAGCTCACTTCATTGGATGCATCACAAAAGCTGATGCTCAAATAAATTGGTTAGTCTCTAAGGTGCCACAAGTCCTCCTTTCCTTTTTGTGAATACAGACTAACATGGCTGCTACTCTGAAACCTGTTTTAATGTGCTGTTTCATTTAAATTAAGATAGTTAAAAGCAGCATTTTTCTTCTGCACAGTGAAGTTTCAGAGCTGTATTAAGTCAATGTTCAGTTGTAAACTTTTGAAAGAACAATGCTAACGTTTTGTTCAGAATTATGAACAAGCTCTATTCCTGGGCTGTTTGTAACTCTGAGGTTCTACTGCAGAATTATGTGTCCTGTATTAACAATGGCCATGAGAATTATGTTGAGCTCTGCAGAGTCCATGCTTCTGCCAGAGAGATGGTAGAGACTGAAAAGTATCACACATGACTATGAAAGTTTATACGAGCGTGAAAATTATGGGATGGAGAAAGTGGCATTGTGGGAACTTGATGTCTAGTTCCCAGAAATTCCTGAGGAAATTGCTTATATTCCACAAAACGCTGCAAAAATGTACCACAAGGCATTGTGCTGGACAGTGGCATGCCACATGCTGGCCTGCCTACCCATGGTACGCCATATTTTCAATCGACGCAAACGCTTGTGGTGAGAATGCACAGTGCTGATGCAAGCAGCTAAGTTTGCGTGCATCTGAACAATATATAAAAGTGAGTGGCTGTATGCTGACGTAACTTATGTTGACCAAACTTTGTTGTGTAGCCACAGGCTTCTAGTGTATGATGCAGAGTCTGCATTTACACATATCTGTGTTTATGTACACATATCTACTTTCCTCACAGTGTATTTAATCCCATCAGAAAACCTCCTCTGCTTTAATAGCCATTATTCTGCTATCATGTAGGGTAGGTAACTCTATAGTACCACATTCCCTTAGTATTTAAAAATAGAGAGGAACATCTCTTGCTCATTATCTAGCACTTCTGTTGTGTATTCACTCAATATACACACAGTAAACTGAATAGACAAATCTATAACAAATGATAAATGATTACAGATGGCACTGAGTTCTTGATAAGGATTGTGCATATGTCCTTTAGATTGTGCATCAGATAAACAGCATGACTTGTATTTTCAAACAGGTCCCAAAGGAATTAGATTCCCCTGAATTTCAGTGGAAGTTGAATATCTGATTTGCATAGGCTCATATGAAACTCGCAGCATATACAGTTTATATATACTTTCCAGCATTAACATATTTCTAGCAGTAACTTGCAATTTTTAGAGCATAAATCCTGGACCAGTGTCATCATAGCTTTCTAGGAATACTAATAAATAGATGCTATTTTTTTTTAAATTAAAATTCAGATATAGAATTAGGTCTGACCTATTTAAAAAAGCAGCCTTCATTTTTGATGACACAATTATCAGTTAGACCCATGAGGACCTCATTGTGCCTGTTAAAATGGAAGCCAGGCTGAGGACTTCAAAGGCACCAGGTCCTTTATTTATTTTAGCCAAATATGAAGACATCTAAGCAACATACAAAATCCACAGTTCAAAACCTTGAATAAAAACATGTTTGAATCAAACCCAGCAAACCTAACAGCCCAGGCAACCGACATTACATTTTTTAAATCATTTTATCATCTGATAGGCAACCAGTTGTATTCTGAAATGTTTGCTTTATACGTAGGGACTAATACGTTCTGTTTTTCCATTCACAACTCCCATTGTTATACACTAAGTTCTGGCTCCAACTGAAGAATTTACCCCTGATTTTTAAAGGTATTTAGACTTCTAAAGATGCATATAGGTGCCTAATGTTTTTTCAAAAGTGCCTAGGTTCCTGACTCTCATTGATTTCAATGGAAGTTTGGCACTTAGATGCTTTTGAAAATCACACTAGAGGCATATCTGCATCTTTAGGTGCATAAATACCTTTCAAAATGTGGCCCTTGGTCTTTAGTTGTTAAACAGAAAATTTTCAGCAATACACTTGATTAATGTAACACTATAATTAAGAATGTGAACAGAGCTGAAACATATACAACAAAATCCAACACCACCACCCACTCTCCAGAAATAAAGCAAAGCCTCAGCCTTAACACCAAGAACAGAATACATTCATTCACTGGTAGGCAGGAGCCAGGGATACTTCAGATCTTCTAGAATATTTTACAAAATAATTTTAATTAAAAAAAAGAGTCTATTCTATGTTCCCATGTATATGAGCGTGTCACATACATAACACAAATGAACACTCTCACAACAGCCGTAGGAGGTGGGCATTCTTCTATTGCAGCTGTGAAACGTGTCCTCTAATTCTGGTACCGTATAGCCACACAAAAAACTACAGTGCTCGGCCTTTTTATAGGTTATACTCAGTTCCTTAGATGGATGTTTAGGAGAGTTGCAGCCTTCATTTGGAGACAAATTGTGTTTTTCAAGATAAGGGGGCTTATAATAATAATACTTAATAAAAAATACCTAGTTCTCATATTAGAGAGACAAGGTGGATGAGATAATATCTTTTATTGAACCAACAAGATATTACTTCACCCACCTTGTCTCCCTAATATGCTGAGACCAACAAGGTTACAACTATACTGCATAACGCTCATATAGCATTTTCCATCCATACATTGCGAAACACTTTATTAGGGTCAGTATCATTCTCTTCATTTTACAGACAGGGAAACTGAGGCACAGGGAAGCGAGGCGACTTGCCCCGTCATCAGCAAATGAGTGGCAGAACCAGGAATGGAGCCCAGGATTTTGGGTCCCAGTCCAATGCTCTATACCCTAGCAATACTGCTACTTGATTGGCTTTTCAAAAAACAACAAAGCTGTATGTGTATCTTTACATTATTCTGTGCCTCTATAATGCCAGCTCAGCAGGGTAAGGGAGCAGTTAGTGTACTAGCACAGTCTTCTGTAGATAAAGCACCATGTTACTCCCATAGCTTTACATATATAAAACATACCTTAAACCAAATAGAAAACAGCCTATCCAGGCTACAACAAATGACTCTTTCTAGCTTGGTGTGTACATTTCCCTTTACTGACCCTTGTATGGGAGCTGGTTAACTACTAACCTCTGTTCTCCACATCCTCCTTTATCTCTCTTGAGGCTGTTTTACAGAACTCCTTGCTTTGCACATCTGCTTTGGGAAAGAACCCTCTGAGCATCTAATGACCCCTTCAGCCAGCACTTGCAGCCTTGCTTCATTACCCCCAATCCACTCCACCTGTGAGAGTATGGGAGCATTAGGAAAGGAATTAACTCCTTGCTTGTTGGTACTAAGGTAGGATTGTTTCTCTCATTCACGGCTATGCTATCTGTTTGTAGATATTTAAAAACACTCTATTTTAAAAACTGGTTGACATGAGGACACATTCACAAACACAGTAAAGTTCAGTACAAACTCAGTAATGGTAGTATCAGGGGGACATTGTTAATAACACTGATTTGCAGTTTCTCAGACATTGTGGGTTTGACCCCATTTCTGGTCTCAGGAAACTTCAGATAACTGAGGCTTCAAGATGGTCTGTAATTATAATACTAGTAACTAGAGGTGAATGGTGTTGTGCCTTCCAGATACAGAGAGCAAAGTATATGCTTCCTGTCTAGATCTCTTGAATTTCAGATAAGGAAAACAGCCAAGGGAGAACAAATACGAGGGCTCCCTATGAGAGAGAAAGAAGAACCTGGATTTGTGCAGGAAATGGCCCACCTTGATTATCATACGCATTGTGAAGAGAATGGTCTCTTTGGATGGGCTATTACCAGCAGGAGAGTGAGTTTGTGTGGGGGGGGGCGGAGGGTGAGAAACCCTGGATTTGTGCTGGAAATGGCCCAACTTGATGATCACTTTAGCTAAGCTATTACCAGCAGGACAGTGGGGTGGGAGGGGGTATTGTTTCATGGTCTCTGTGTGTATATAATGTCTACTGCAGTTTCCACAGTATGCATCCGATGAAGTGAGCTGTAGCTCACGAAAGCTCATGCTCAAATAAATTGGTTAGTCTCTAAGGTGCCACAAGTACTCCTTTTCTTTTTGCAAAGACAGACTAACACGGCTGTTACTCTGAAAGATGACTGTATGTCTCTGTGTAAAATCTCCTCCATCTTGAATTCCCTCACACCCCAGCCCTGAGCAGACAAGCAGGCAGCCTTCTTGCATTTAAAATTACAGAACACAGAATCATGGCTATAAACAGCAAAGGCCACAAAAAATTTTGAGTTAATTCCTGATTGATGTGCTGAATGCTCCCACTAACAAAGGCAGAAGAAATTGGGTTGTAGGGAGGGAATCCAGCCAGAGGTGACCTGGGCAGGGTCAGGTCGCCTCTGAATCAAGCACAGAAATAAGAAAAGGAGTACTTGTGGCACCTTAGAGACTAACCAATTTATTTGAGCATAAGCTTTCGTGAGCTACAGCTCACTTCATCGTAACACGGCTGTTACTCTGAAACCAAGCACAGAAATGTGTTTGTACTAACTTTTTGAAAATGTGTTGCTTTCTGTGAAATCCTCTGGCATTTGATTCACTGAAGATACCACAGAATGAATTGTTCTGACACATTGCTAATGTCCTGGGGATGCCACACATGGGATGGCACAGGATGTCCCATTCTGAGACAGTATCACAGAGGGAGAATTGGTAGGAAGTGCATGGATGGAGGGGAAATATATTATTCAAACAAACTTTTGTAAAGTATGGAATGCTGCCAGGACCTTGCTTAGTGGGATAGAATCAGCTTTCTTTCCGCCTTTGCAATTCACCTCTGAACACAATTAAAACCTCAGGGATTTTACAGAAGAAGTGTATATGTGTGGGGGGAGGGGCGGGTTTGTTTGTTTTGTTTTATGAGAAAAGCAGGGAATCTGCCAAGCTTCATGACACCAGTACCTGGCAGAGCAAGCAAGATGGCTGTGGTAAAGCAGCCAGAGGCTAAGCACATTCTACTGAGTTTTGAGCTCCTTTTTATTCATTTTTAATGGCCTTTTTCAAAAGCTGCTCTTTGCACCTTTCCCAGTGAAATCCAAGTTAGTGTGGTTGTATTCTCATGTACCTACCAAGCGTATCCAGGAGACTTCACTTCTTTCTCTCTCTCTAATTTCCCTCTGGATTTCAAGAGTAACACTTACTGTTCACCCAGATTAAGGATTCATTGCATAGTGAGAAAGTCCATTTCATTTCAACATGGCTTGTAGCTGCCAACTTACCCACTAGCACTTGAATCACAATTCCCTTGTCTGAGATCCAAAGCCATAATTAAGATGCTCAAATGTTTCTCTAATATAACATCCCTGCTCCAGGACTGAAGTAGTAGTAATAATACAGTGCTGTTCTACTGGGCCTCTTATTCACAGCTCTCAACATGGGTTATTTTTTTTCCAAATATTTAATAAAAACCTCATAACATCAGTGATTTTGCATATATAGGTAAACTGAGGCACAGGGAATTTATTACTAAGATCCTGTTGCTACTGAAATCAATAGGAAATCACTTATAAAACTCATTGAGAGCAGGACTGGTGTGTATGCAACTTGCTCGACATATCTCAGTGAGTTGGTAGCAGAGTCGTAAAGCAGGAGCACGAGTCCCAGTCCCTTGCTCTGATCAAACAAAAATTTCTACAATCTCTTGCATGCCACATCTCAAGGCGCTTGATGTAATATAATATAAATGAGATCTAGAAAGTCCTAATAAAACTTTCCTATTCCAATTACACAAAATTAGTCTTCAGTCTTCTGAAATAAATTTTCTCATTTGCATTACAACAATGGGCAACTTTTGTTTAATCCTACAGCTCAGTAGAGTCAGGGGTTTCTACCATTGCATTATGTATGTCTTAGCACAGAGCAAAATCTGAATCTGCTTTGTTGTATGTAAAACAAGCCTGGATGAATAACTTTGGGATTCCATACTGGCCAGGCTCTAGCCACATGCCAAATTAACATGTTTCAAATAGTCTTTTCCTGAATATGATGCAGACAACACACTTGTTTCTGTTAAGCAAAACTTTAGGAGCTGGGAGGGGCAGAAAAATAAATAGAATGTGGTGGATACTGTAGATACATAAAAGAAGCCAGAATGTAGCCAGGGGGTGTATTATGCAGTACTAAGAGATGCAGATGGTACTTCTCTTTACCGATAAATCCGTCCTTGTATGTATTTCTTTTAAACAGCTAA
Source organism: Lepidochelys kempii (assembly GCF_965140285.1). Taxonomy (NCBI): domain Eukaryota; kingdom Metazoa; phylum Chordata; order Testudines; family Cheloniidae; genus Lepidochelys; species Lepidochelys kempii. The sequence goes on from NC_136387.1 coordinate 31,409,284, forward strand.
AGGCCGAGTTTTTATTTTTACAGATTGGTATGCATAACCTAAATGAGACTTTAAAGGCCCAGTCCTGCAGCCCTTACTCAGTTGAACAAATCCACTCAAGAAAGAAATTGTCTCACTGACTTCATTGGGATTCTCAAGTCAGTACAGGCATCAAGATCTGGCCCTAATTCATCCGAGTCACAATGATCTATTGAAAGCAAAATCAGCCCCAGAAAGATATGATCATTTCCCTAAGTGCATTTCCCTAAGTGAGAAAGGAAAGAAAGAACAAGAAAACTCCCTGCTTCCTCCTATTTGATATATGTGTTATAGATTTTTTATTCTCTTTCTTCATTAACTGTGAAATGGCTATTATAGCATTTTAATTGTTGCCTGAGGGTGGATAAAAATAGGAATACAAGGCACACATTATTATATACTCTGCCCATAGCCTTAACATGCAATTGTATTTTATGACATTATACATCATGTTGTAAAATGTGATCAGGAGCAGATTCCAAGCAAATCAAAAAGAAAAGGAGTACTTGGATGCATCTGATGAAGTGAGCCTTAGCTCACGAAAGCTTATGCTCAAATAAATATGTTAGTCTTTAAGGTGGCACAAGTACTCCTTGTCTTTTTGCGAATACAGACTAACGTGGCTGCTACTCTGAAACCAAGCAAATCAAGATTGCTACTTGCTTGTCTTGCAGAGTTGGTGCTAATTGTTTTATAACTGCATGATCTGCACAACACCCTTTGATTCATGTAACTGATAAGCCACAACATTTGAAACAGAGCTAACAATTCTGCAGTGCTGTACGCGGAAACAGATATTCTGGACAGTAGTAGTGGGTATGAATGCTGATGGCATAACTCAGAGTTATAAATGGGTTACATCATGCCCTCGGGGGGGGGGGGCAGGGGAGGGGGCAGGAAAGCTAAAGATACTTGGAAATTTCTTCCAGTTGTTACTTAAACTTTCTGAGGTATACACTCATCGGGGATGGGATGGAAGGAGAAGGCAGAGTTCCCCTAACCAGGGAGCAGGTAGGGAGGTGGACACAAAAGGTCAGTGAACTGATCAGAAAAACACTCCCAGGAATACAGCAGAGGCCCAGTAAACTCATGTATCAGTGCAAGAGAGGAAGAAAATGGGTGTCACTATCTCACCTTGCAGTAGTGATAGGGAGGCTATTCTAGTCTCACTCTGCTGGGCAGCAGCTGATGAGGAGTCAGAGGTGCCAGGAAACAGGTTGTGTGACTCCTTCAGCATTCATGTCTAGGTATTAACATTGTACACAGTTCCTGACCCTTTGTCAGGGATAACAACCCAGGGAGAAGGTCTCCCTGAACCGATGCTGCCCCAAAAGCAGTGTGTGTGGAAGGATTTCTGCACAGCTGAAGCAATAGCCTGATGCCTCTCACAGAACTCCCTGATCTCAGACAGATTTGAGGGCTTTGGAGTGGGGTTGCCAGCTGATTTAATCACCCGTCTGGCAAATTTCACAAACGGCAATATGGCCCTGCAGCTCTACAGTGTAGGCACACAAGTAGGCATCTGCAGGCTAAGAAATATGGACTAATTTCTTGACTGATTACAAGTTCTTCCCTTCCTATAGGAAGTGGAGCAAAGAAAAGAAGCTTTTACTTAACGGCAGCTTACTAAAATTAGACCAACATTTTCAAGTTTGGTGGCCTGATTTCCAAATGTGCTCAGTACTTGCTATCTCCATAAAATCATACCACTTTCTTGGAGATGCAGTGTGGTCCAGTGAGTAGGGTATTAGGCTAGTAGAGAGGAGATTGCAGTCTACTCCGGCTTCGGCCACTAAGCTGCTATTGGCCATTTGTGTCTGTTTCTCCTCCCATACTTGTCTATTTCGACTGTAAATTCTTTGGTGCAGAGAGTGTCTCTCCATCTTTTTTTGTACAGTGCTTATCTCAATGAGGTCCTGACCTTCATTGACACTTGTGGGTTCTACTGTAATTAATAATAAATGCGTAAACATGGATTTAGGTGTATGTCTTTGAATACTCAAGGGTAGGGCCAATATTTTCAGTAATTTTGTGTGGAAATAGGTTTCAAGGTGAATGAAATTATGCAGATCACTTAGGAGATATTTTTGCATGGAACAACATTCCAGCATCCTCTGGGATTTGCAGGATGATGTCATGAGCTAAGGCAAAACATTTTTTTGTGAATACATCTGCATGTGGCATCTGTTTTTTAGTGTATGTTAAATATTGTTATGGTTAAGGTTAACTGAGGAAGAGGCAAGCGGTGCTATGTTGTTATTTGCTGTGAAGTGATGTGAAGCCCTGGCTGGGATGATTTAATTGGGGATTGGTCCTGCTTTGAGCAGGGGGTTGGACTAGATGACCTCCTGAGGTCCCTTCCTACCCTGATATTCTATGATTCTAACAAATGTTTGAACAGCTGTTGCCGAATAGACAGTATTGATATAAGTGCTGTAATCATTACTGTAGGAGTTTTGGTTGTTTATGGTAAAATAGGATGAATCAAATAAACTTTGTAGGAGAGCTCATGGCCGAGGGTTAGGCATGCTTGTGGAGAGTTGTTGTAATTTACGATGTCAAATCCAGAGTGGCCACTTCAGTGAGCTTTGTAGAGGCGTATGGTTTGTGAGGCTCAAAATATGGGTATATGTCTACACAACAGCTGGAAGCATGCCTCTAGATATGACATACGCGAGCTCCTCTTGAGCTACTGAGCTAAAAATAGCAGTGTGAACTTTGTGGCATTCATGGCAGCAAGGACTTGCCACCTAAGCTCAGACTCAGGGGATCGCGTGGGTAGCATGTGCTGCAGCCCAGGCAGCAGTAACTACACTGTTATTTTTAGCACACTAGCTCAAGAGGCATTCGCATGTGTCTGTGGACACAGGCTGGGAGGCATGGCCCCAGCTGCAGTGTAGACACCCCCTACATAGTTTAGCCTGATTGAGTAGGGACTAGCAGCTCTGGGACTGTTCAGGATGGTTGCTAATTTTACACAGGTTCCTTCATTTATGCTTTAGTTTACTGAGATTCATTCACCTGCACTAAGTTACTGCCCCAGCACCATCTTCTACATCTTGATCAGCGGCAGAAAACTAGAAATCAGCTGTGCTCATAGTATATCATTAATAGCTTGTCATGGAAGGCAAGTGCAATTTTGTACTAAAAACAGATGGTTGCTGTCATTTTATTAACAACCAGGTAGCTCAAAGAAATCAGTAGATACAGTGATTATTGGCAAGAGCAAGAGTCAGCACTTCAAGGCTATCCAGTGTGCTGAACAGACAGCAGTGGAAAATTAGGCTGAGGGATTTGGACACTCAGTTCTCATTAAAATTAAAGGGAATAGTGCATCCAAATCCCAAAGCAACTTTGAAACTTTCAGTCTGGGGAGAGATTGTAAAAGAACACTGGGACAGATTGGGACAGATTTTTAGGTGATCAGCACCCACAAAATGGGGCAAGATTTCCAGTTTATATTCTGGCACCTACATAGAAGCTAGATTTTTCCAAATGTCGCAGCACCTAGCAGCAGCCCAGTGTTTTGCTGAGCCTTTGGAAAATCCAGTCATCAGTTGTGGTGCCTAAATGGGCTAAGCCCTTCTAAACATCTGGCCCTTAGGCTCACTTTTACCTCCAGAGAAAGAAACCCATGCTGGGATGGGGAGGAGATACACTATTTGCAAATGGCCCACCTTGATTATCACTTCAAAAGGTTTTCTCTCCCCCCCACCCCACTCTCCTGCTGGTATTAGCTCATCTTAAGTGATCACTCTCTTTACAATGTATATTTTTTCATGGTCTGTGTATATGTATAAAATCTTCTCACTGTACTTTCCACTTTATGCATCCAATGAAGTGAGCTATAGCTCACGAAAGCTTATGCTCAAATAAATTGGTTAGTCTCTAAGGTGCCACAAGTACTCCTTTTCTTTTTGCGAATACAGACTAACATGGCTGCTACTCTGAAAAATATTTGCAAAGACGGGAAAGTGGGGAAGTAGCCCTTTGGTGGCCTTTGCCATACCAGTAGAACAGTGTAATTACCCTGAGCATACTTGCAGTTGTGCTGGAGGGATAGCAGGGCTGGGAATCCCCCTGGATATGCTCCGTTGGGTTGCTAAGCTCTGCAGAAAGATCAAGGATGGATTAGTCACAGGAGCTGAATGGCTCTCCTATGTATTTCCTGTAGGAGACAGGTGAGGCACAATGGCAAGGAACTGCCAGTGTACCTGATCTGTGGACAAAGTAATTAACATATATGGAACAAAGCACCCCTTGTTGCATTCCTACACATTCTGAAAAATCCCTATGGAAACCATTTGCAGGGGCCAAATAGTTCTCTAGGCATAGTACATGGAAGAAATATGTTGCAGCACATAAAAATATTTTTTCTTAAAGTAATTGTGTGTAGTCCGTTGGTTCGACAATGACGTTTTCATGCTCTCTCTTTTTGTGGATTCTGGAGTGACTCTGAAGTCCAAAGCATGACGCGCATGCTTGTGGGCCGATTGGGCAGACAAAGTCATTGGTGAGAGTCTCGGCAGTGGTATGACGCTTTTCTCTTGCAGCTAACAATCGATTATTTCTGTCCTCTTTAAAGGCTTGGAAAGCTCTGAGTGTTGTGCATTGATCTATTTAATGCAGCCTTCTCAAAATCATCCCGTTTTATTGCACCAAAATGTATGCTATTCTTGATGCTGTCCTTGTAGCGCTTTCTGGGGCAGCCTTAATTCTGGTGTCCTTGTGAAAATTCTCCATAGAATTTTTTTCTGGGGAGTCGATATTCAGGCATCCTAATGATGTGTCCAACCCAGAGTAGTTGGACTTTTATCAGCATGGCCCCAATGCTTGTGGTATTTGACTTTTGGAGAACCTCCAGGTTGGTAATTTTGTCCTGCCAGCGGATCCCCATAGTGGTGTGCACAGACCGCATATGGAAGGCCTCTAGCTGTTTGATATGCCATTTGTATGGTGTCCAGGTCTCACAGCCATAGAGGAGAGATGTGAGCACAAAAGCATTATAAAGTTTTATTTTTGTTGAGAGGGTTATTGTTGTGGGATTTCAGGACTTTGTTACATAACTTTCCTAATGACTGAGAAGCTGTCTGTATCCTGTTCATGATCTCTTTGTCAAGAGATCCATCATGAGAGATGTTGCTGCCAAGACAGGTAAAACTGTCAACTTACTTTAGCTGGTTGCCACTAATGGAGATGCGAGGGAACAGGGCACAGAGCAGTGAAAATGATTGGTGCACCACCACAATTTTCTCCAGGTTGATTGTGAGACCAAACAATGTTGATGCTTCAGCAAAGTGATCTGCGAAGCACTGGAGATCTCCCTCTGTGCGTGCTAGGAGGGCACAATCATCTGCAAAGAGTGCCTCTCTTCTTAGTAGTCCTGTTACTTCTGTTTTTGCTTTAAGCCTTGTAAGATTGAAGACTGAGCCGTCGTGTCTGTATCTGATGCATATGCCTCTGTTCAGTCCATCTGTAGCATAGTTGAGAACTTGGGTGAAGAAGAGGTTGAACAGTACAGGGGCAAAGACTCAGCCTTGTTTGACTCCATTTGAAATGGGAAAGGAGTCAGTGAGATCTTCATTAAAAAGTACCTGACCTTTCATCCCCTCATGAAATAAACGAATGATCTTTATCAGTTTTGGTGGGCAACCACATTTGCTGAGGATTATCCATAAACCACCTCTATTGACTGTATCAAATGCTTTTGACAGATTGATGAAAACACTGAACAGATTCATATTTTGTTCAATACATTTTTCTTGTATTTGCCTGATATTGAAAATCATGTAAATGGTGCTACAACCAGGTCTGAATCTGCACTAAGTCTCAGGTAGGTTGGCTTCTGAGATAGATTAAATCAGTTTTCTGCTACCTTCTCCCACTATTTATCTTGTATCAAGCGTAGTTGTCTTTGTGCCTTGCTTTGCAGGTGTTTAAATCTGTCTCTCTTTGAGGAAGACCGAATATCATTTTGCCAGATTTGGAAAGTCTTGTTTTTTTTTTCTTTCAAGAGTACTGTGCTTTCCTCACCATTTTCATCAAACCAATTACGGTGAGCCCTTTTCTTCCATCCAAGGATGTCAGTTGCAGTTTTTTGTACTGTCTCTCTAAATTCCTCCCATGAGACAGGGTTATCACCAAGGCTGGTTTCTAGTGCACTTTGTAGCTTGTCTTGATAGAAGACATAATTTAGTTTAACAATATCAGAGGATGTCTTGATTGTTTTGGGGCATTTTGGGCATGTGGGTACAATGTGTAGATTCAGTATTGACCTAATCATTCTATGATCCGTCCAACATTCTTCTCCATGCATGGCTCTGGTGATCCTGACACCACTTATGTCACATTGTTGGACAATGATGTAATCTATTAGAAGCCATTGTTTGGATCTGGGGTGCATCCATGTAGTTTTATATTTGTTTTCCTGTCTGAATATGGTATTTGTAATTGTCAAGCTATGTTCTGCATACTTGCTTAGGAGTAGGAGACCATTTCTGTTCATTTTTCCAATGCCATTTTCCCCAATGACACGTTCCTGTTATCTTTACCTACTCTTGCATTAAAATCTCCTAGGATGATTAGTTTGTCACTTTGTGGTGTTGACTTGATGAGAGAGTCGAGATCAGAGTAGAACCGTTCCTTAGCATCATCAGGGCTTGTTAAGGTGGGTGCATATGCACTGATGATCGTGACTTATTTAGTGGTAACCAGAGTTTCATGAGTCTTTTGTTAATGCCTATTGGAAAGTCTTCAAGACACTGCAAGAGTTTGGCCTTAATGGCAATTCCCACTTCATGGATTCTATCATCGTGTGGTTCTTTTCCCTTCCAAAATAAGGTATAGCCCCCAGCCAGTTCTGTAATAATGCCCTCGTCTGCCAATCTAGTTTCACTGAGTGCTGCAATGTCAATGTTACACCGGGCTAGCTCTTTTCAAAGGAGAGCTGTTCTTCTTTCAATCCGAGAGCTATTGTCTTTGTCTATCATAGTCCTGATGTTCCAAGCAGCAATCTTTAGTGCTTTTTTAGTTATCTTTGGTTTTCAACTGTGTTGAGGATGATCCACCAGCCGCAGTAAACTGACCAGATTTCATTTGGGGTGGCAATGTTTGAGGCCTCTCTTGTAGCCCCTTCCCTTACAAAGGGAGAGCAGTGCAATCCTAAAAAGGGCTGCTCTGTCACCTGAGGTGCTGTCGAGCTTCCTTTCTGCCCTTGGGTTAGGGATGGGCGACCAATGTCTCAGGCTGCCTGCATGCAGGCTTGTGGCTACACTGCCAGTAATCATCTTCACCTGTTGCTTTGCCACTCCCCCATCGCCACAGGACTTTTGAAGAGAGATGTGCATGAATGACATGTGCGTGAAGTTGATTCAAATGGGAGAGTCATTGCACTGGGACAATCCCATTCTCTCAGCTGCTGAAGCTTGGCCCAGTGGTACAAAGACTGTTACAACTAGAGGCTTTTTTAGCTGCAGTGGATAGCCATGACTTCTATAGTGCCCCATCATGCCTTTCGCCTTCCACAATATGTTGCTGCACCGTTTTTCAAGCCATTGGACTAATATATAGTCTCTTTCGCCTTGGCTACCAGAACAGTCTTCATAAGCTTGGGAGGGCAATCCCTAAATCACAGTCAGTTTCCACACTTCTGGTTACCCTCACCTGGTTTAACCCGCCTGCCAAGACGGTTTGCCACCATGTGGCTGCTGTTGCTTACTGACAGCTACTTGGAGCCACAGGTGAGAGCTGGGTGTACAGCGAGGACCACAGAGGAAAAGAACCACTCAAGGAGTGCGGCAGTTTGGATCACTCAAAGGTACTACCTCTCCCATACGCCCCATACACTTTAATCTTAAAGTAATTAAAATGCCCTAATAAGGTATGCACATTGCTGAACTGATTTTAAATGAAAAACAATTGGTTGCTGCAGAGCAAAGTAACAATGACACTGAAATTTTTACTGCTGGGTAGGCTCTATAATAATAAAATATACATCCAAGTTAATATTGCCACTGTAATAGTTGATATTCGTTGATTAGTGCTATATACATGAGTATACACTGTGTTCTGAGTTACCAATCAGAAACAAGAGTTTAACTGTGTTTGATTTGAAAACTGTCAGAATCCTTTATTGGTGCCTTCAAGGTTATTCCATAGAGCTCGGTTTTTCGAGGGCGAATACAGAAAAAGCAGCATTGGTGGGTATATAGGTCTTGTGCTGTTGTTCATATAGTGACTTGCAGTATGATTTCATAATTGTTCTGCGGTGGATGGCAAACTACCAGTGCCATATACTTTGTGCTTGTCTAATTTATACAAAAAATACCTAGTACTGGTGATTATTCATCTAGAAATCACCCTGAAAGCCTAAATTAGAAATAAAACAAAGCACAATCTAGAAATGGCCTGGGCACTTGGTGTTTTGAATAAGCAATGTCTATTTCTAAAATGTTCTTTATTTCATTTTGAGGTATTCCTGGTGCAGCTTGGTTAACTTTACTTTTTACTTCATGACTGTGTTTTAGATTACCATTTGTTCTAATTAACATTTGGCCTTTCCACTGAGCCACAAAAACTAGTTAGCTAGAGGAGCAACAGGGGAATCACTGATATTAAGAGAAGCAATGTCACGCAACCCTCATGAAACTCTAATGGTTTTGTAATCATTTCAATAATTCTTTCACTAACAATTAAAAGCTGGCATCCGGGCAATGAATCTCGCTTCAGGCAGGCATGAGAATTAAAAGGTTGAAGAGTGCAACTGTCTGCCTTATGCTAATTTAGACCTTAATAGATTTAAAACAAACAAACCCAAAGCGGAAAAGGGACCTGTGATCTAATTTTAATTTAATTTAAATAAAATTAATTTCTAAAAATTATTTCATTCAACCGTGGGCAGCAAGGAGGACTTCAGAAAGCTCATGCACTCAAGCAGACCTAATGGTCAGCGCTTCATATGAGAAACAGCCAAAGCTGACAGGGACAATTTATTTATCTAAAATGTTGGGTGTATAGAGGAATATCTCTCCATTACCCCTGTGGTTAAACCTAGTCCCGCCTTTAAATTAACACAGTTTTTAAAATTGGGTCCGGAGTAATGGTGGGCAACCTGCAGGCCATATGCGGCCCATCAGGGCAAGCCACTGGCAGGCTGCCTAACCATTTGTTTACTTTTGCATGGCCGCACGCAGCTCCCAGTGGTTGTGGTTTGCTGTTCCTGGCCAATGGGAGCAGCGGGAAGCAGCGCAGGCCTAGACATAGCTTCCCGCAGCTCCCATTGGCCGGGAACAGCGAACCATGGCCACTGGGAGCTGCGGGCAGCCATGCAAATGTAAACAAATGGTTTGGCAGCCCGCCAGCAGCTTACCCTGATGAGCTGCATGCAGCTCACGTGCTGCAGGTTGCCCACCACTGGTCCAGAGTCTCAACTAAAGTCAGTGGACCTCATCGATTTCCACCAACTTTCCATATGAAGTATTTGACCATGGGGTATTATACTTCCTCTCCAACCTCACTGTCAGGGTGTTAGATCTCTTATGTGACATGCTATGAAGTTTTGTGCATTTGGGGTTTGTTGCGTGAATCTCTCTTGCAGGTTCAGGACAAACTCAAGGCCACTGCCTTTAAAATGAAATGACTGAAGAGACCTCATGTTGAAGTGAAATGTTAAAGCCTTTATGGTTATGGAGGGAAGCAAAATGTGACTCCGTGTGAGTCTGTTGAATTCTAACGTATCTATATGGGTTAGAAATTATTGTGATTTTGTGCTCTATAAAATAGTAACAGTATTTGTTCAAATATTTATGCGATTTCCAAGGCTTCTTTCAAACCTGAGTGAAAGGATCTTCACATTAACATGTCACTTTCTTGCACAAAACTAAAAGAACATTATTTTGGCTGATCTCTAAACATTCAGGATACCTGACTGATAATAAGTAATAGCTACCATACCAGAAAACATGTTTTTCCACAGTTAGAACACAGACTTATTCTGTAATTAAGAACTGGCCTTATAGATAGTTAATAACACCCTTGTGTAGTGTAGCCATAATCCCTTAAAAATAAAAACAGCTGTTAATGTCTGTAATGACTGGTTTGTAAGAGTGATAGCTGACCTTGGGTTTCACTCCTGTCACTGTCTGACAAATCAATTATTGCTTACAGATAGCCACTGGTTTCTTTAGGATTTGCGTTTAATTAAATTTTACTTGGAGAAACTGACTCATTCCCAATAAGTTATTTCAAAATATAAGATACAGTCCCTTACCACATATGACTTGTCCCTTACATTACTGCCCAAGTCACCATAGGCATATGTTGCTGTTAACACCCAAGAGGGTAGCAGTCAGCTGCAAAACTACCAGTTCCATCCAATCATTACATGGGTTGAAGTGCAGAATTTGACCAATTTTCAGATGACAATTTTCTTTGGGAGCAAAACTTTACAAGAGGCATTTGATCCAATGAGCAAACCTAACTGCATAGTTGTATACAGGCTAACAAAAAACCCTTTTGTCAATCAAACATGAAGTTTGGGAAAGTGAAATCTAACTACCAGCTGCCCAACCAAGAAGCTTCTGATCTAGCTTCACTAAAGACTTTGGATGCATTGACTGACCAGCATTTTTGACCTGAGGCTGAATATGAAATGGGCTTTTTACCTCTGTTTGCCTTTGCTTTTCCAGGCTAAAGTGAAGATTGTGTTCTCTGTTACCGCACTCTAAATCCAGAGTGACTCCACTGATTTGAACAGTGTTATCTCACAGAGCCATTCACATAACTGAGATCAAAACTTGAACCTAATTACCTACACTGGCCAAGCATGCCTCCATGTGCACTTTGGGAAGAGTGCACATGTCTCATTGTATATGCTGGGCCTCCCACTTCAGGAATGATGTGGACAAATTGGAGAAAGCCCAGAGGAAAGCATCAAAGATTATTAAAGTTCTAGAAAACATGATCATGAAATGACCACAAATAACAAATACTTTCCTACCTTCTGAAGTTGTTAAAGAATCCAATAGTAATGCTATTCAGAAGGATAGAAGCACATTGAATTTGTGGCTGAATTAAACAGGCCTCTTATTCTCTACATTTTGGTATTTAATGTACATTAGCCCAGAAACAGCAGATGATGGAAGAGAAGATGAGAAGTGAGATTCTCAGAATTTGCTAGCTTCTGTCTCTGAAAGCCTGTCTAACCTTTTTGAGGTTTCATAACAGCCATTGTTGAAGGCAGGAATTAGGATTCACTGCAAAAGTGCCACTTTACACAATTCCTCTCATATGGCCATCGTAATCATCATCTCATCATAGTACCTGAATGCCTCACAGTCATCAAGAGATTTTATTCTCTCAACACTCCTTTGAGGTATGGAAGTATCCCCATTTTACAGATGGGGAACTAAAGCACCAGGTAGATTAATGGTTAGGGCCCAGATCCACTGAGGTATTTAGGCTCCTAACTTCCACTGAAATTAATGCACCTCCCTCTGGACCCAAGTCAGGTGCCTGTCACACCCCTCTAGTCAGCATTTCCTATTGGTTAGCGTAGGTTACGCCCTGTTCAGCTTGCTGGCTTTTGTAGATCCTATTTTTAGGTACCTAACTCTCCCCATGCATTGTATGGGGAGCCTGGGAATCTAACTTGGTGCTGAGGATTCACTAGGTGGCAGGGCACCTAAACATTAGACATTTCAATATTGAGTCCAAGACCCCTTTGTGGTAGAACCTTGTGAACCGATGGGACCTAACTGCAAGTGTCAGGTGCGAGTCAGCTCCTCTCTGATTGACTTCTCCTGCCTGTGGGGTCCACGCATCGATGGCTGCATGCCCTGCTCCTGCTGGCCACTGCCACCACCTCGCTGTGCTACATGTGCTGGACCGTGAGCATGCTGAGGACCCCAGGCTATCACACAGCCCAGTGAAGCAGTGGCAGCTGGCAGGAGCCGGGCTCGCAGGCACTAGCGTGCTGCCCCACAGGCCGGAGATGGGTTGTGGGCATGGGACATGGGAAGCCCGGACCTGGCCGTGCCCATGGATGAGGTGGAGACATCGTGACACAGGTTTATGGGGAGGCAGTAGGTTTGAGTTGAGTCTGAAAATGACTTGACACTCTCAGCATGGGGCTTTAAAATTAGACGCCACCAAGCCTCTACTTTGTGTTTCTAGCACCAAGTGAGTTGCCCAGGGTACATGAAGCCTGTGGCTGAGGCACTAAACCCAGGGGCCCTGAGTGCTACCCAGTGCCTCACACACTAGATCATTCCTCCCACTCTAGGCATGTACTCTAACAGAACTCCAAGCTTCCCCTTGTGCTGGGTCTTCATTTCAGCATACAGGCAGCTGGGTCAGTGTCCAGCTTTCTCTTCATTGGAAACCCAAGCTGCTCCCAACCCCTCATTTACTGATGCCTCATTTACTGTGCAGGTAGGACCGGCTCTGGGCACCAGCAAAGCAAGCACATGCTTGGGGCAACACAATTCCAGGGGTGGCATTCCGGCCACCCTTCTTTTTGTTTGTTTGTTTGCTTGGGCAGTTGTGCGTTCGGAGCTTGCGGCGGCAAATTTTTTGCTTGGGGTGACAAACAACCTAGAGCCGGCCCTGCGTGCAGGGAAGGGGGAGGAGGAGGAAGGATGAGGCAGTTTTATTCAATATCTTCATAAATGATCTGGAGGATGGTGTGGATTGCACTCTCAGCAAATTTGCGGATGATACTAAACTGGGAGGAGTGGTAGATACGCTGGAGGGGAGGGATAGGATACAGAAGGACCTAGACCAATTGGAAGATTGGGCCAAAAGGAATCTGATGAGGTTCAATAAGGATAAGTGCAGGGTCCTGCACTTAGGACGGAAGAACCCAATGCACAGCTACAGACTAGGGACCGAATGGCTAAGCAGCAGTTCTGCGGAAAAGGACCTAGGGGTGACAGTGGACGAGAAGCTGGATATGAGTCAGCAGTGTGCCCTTGTTGCCAAGAAGGCCAATGGCATTTTGGGATGTATAAGTAGGGGCATAGCGAGCAGATCGAGGGACGTGATCGTTCCCCTCTATTCGACATTGGTGAGGCCTCATCTGGAGTACTGTGTCCAGTTTTGGGCCCCACACTTCAAGAAGGATGTGGATAAATTGGAGAGAGTCCAGCGAAGGGCAACAAAAATGATTAGGGGACTGGAACACATGACTTATGAGGAGAGGCTGAGGGAGCTGGGATTGTTTAGCCTGCAGAAGAGAAGAATGAGGGGGGATTTGATAGCTGCTTTCAACTACCTGAAAGGGGGTTCCAAAGAGGATGGCTCTAGACTGTTCTCAATGGTAGCAGATGACAGAACGAGGAGTAATGGTCTCAAGTTGCAGTGGGGGAGGTTTAGATTGGATATTAGGAAAAACTTTTTCACTAAGAGGGTGGTGAAACACTGGAATGCGTTACCTAGGGAGGTGGTAGAATCTCCTTCCTTAGAGGTTTTTAAGGTCAGGCTTGACAAAGCCCTGGCTGGGATGATTTAACTGGGAATTGGTCCTGCTTTGAGCAGGGGGTTGGACTAGATGACCTTCTGGGGTCCCTTCCAACCCTGATATTCTATGATTCTATGATTCTATGATCTGGTGTGTATAGTGCGTGCAGCAGTGGTGGATTATGCAGTTAGCCGTGGTCCCTTCCCTCCCCACACCCTTCAGGAGTCCCACACCTGCTCAGCTGCCCTACCTCTCTCTGTCCCATTTCCCTTGGGCAGGCCTCGTCTTGCACCCACCGCTGTTTCCCCTCCTCCCCTCACACTGACTCCACTGCACTGCTTGCTGCCACAGAGATCTGGCTCCAGGAGGCAGGGCCACCTTCTGCCCAGTGTTTCGTACAAACACAGGAGCGTGTCTGGCGCCTGCAGCACCACCTCCACCTTCCCTCCCATCCACAGAGGTCAGGCTGCAGTGCTCCCCTCCTCTCTTTGAGAGGGCAGGGAGGAGGATCTGCTGCCCATAACAACCCTGGCATGCTCGCAGCTGTTCCAGGTGGGGTTTAAAGAGCTGTTCATAGGACCGGGGCGGGGGAAGAAGTAAATGCCAGCAAGGCTGAAGTTGTGGTTGGAAAGTAAATGAATGGGGCTGGGCAGGGGCTGGGAAGAACAGAGCTGAGGGTAGAGCCAGAGTTTTGTTGAGAGTGGTAATTTTTAAGGTCATTTCTAGAAATAGCAGAGAAAGGTAGAAGGGAAGCCATAAAAAGGGTCTGAAACATGCAGCTGGAGGAGACTAGATCATTGTCATGAATATATGACAGTGGAGACCATAATACTAAGCAGAAGGGGAGAAACTAATTCACTGGCTGGAGACTTTCCTATGTTTAAACAGGAAACATAATTTAGAGGAGGGTGGTAACTTCCCTGTCTTTGTTCCTACAAATAAATCATTGACTAACACCTGTAGGCTCTTGGACAGCTGTGCCATCAGCTATGCCCAGTGCACCCTTGAACTGCCGGGGTGCTGTGCTGGGTATACAAAAGTCAGTATTGGGTCTGGTGTTTCCTCAAGATCGGCAGTTCACATGAATATTTTTTGCCTCCATCTCCTGTCTCTGGGATTGTGACAAAGCTGAAAGCAACATTTAAAAGGGACAATTGAGCTTTTCTTGCTTTAAACTTCCTGAACTGAAACTTTAAAGTTTGCTCTGAAAATTACACTTTATAGGCCTGTCCTGCACCATGAAAAAACTTTGACTGCAGGGGGAGCAGGTCTGGGTTGTAACATCAGTTCCTGTGGATCTTAAGGTTCTGATTATTTGAATTATTTGTATTACAGTGCCCCCTGCAGTTGGGCCCCATTGTGCTAGATACTGTACAGAAACTTAGTAAGAGAGTCCTTGCTCCAAGCAGACTTCTGCTTAAATAGACAAGACAAAGGCTGAGAAGGAAAATGATTTGCCCAAGGTTACACAGCAGGTCAGTGGCAGCTCTGGGGACACTGTCTATTGCCATTTCTAACATGTATCTAAATGCTGTGTCTATTTTGATGGCTGCAGTGTAAGCACAGATTAGACTATGAGCTGATTTCAGACTTGCTGAGTGCCTATGGCTCTCATTGGTTCCAACCAGTGGGTTTCTGGTGCTGAGAGAAGAGGAAAGTAGCACTCTTAGTGCACTGCTATTGAAGGAGGCTTCTGGGTTTTAACTTACTATAGAAGTTAAACATTTTCATTTTTGTGGATGATACAAAATTCCTTATGAAAGCAACAGTGAAAGCAGATAGCACTTGCAGTTCCTATTTGAAGGCAAGTGGAACTATACGAAATGTTGATCAAACAAAATTACTCTGTATCATAAAGTATTCTAGTTAGAAATTTGGGATCAGTTTAAATGGCACAGGAGGGTTAATCCAGTTACTTGTCATGACAAAAGGCCTGGATTCACAAACTAATCCCTTTGCCAAAACTCATTGGTCATACACATTTAGAAGGGGCATAAATCAAATGTGTCAGTGTAAAATGCTATTGCCTACAAAACATGATCACTGATTTGGAAATAAATTACTTGTATTTAACTAAAAAGCACTTGCCAGTTATTTTCTTCCATGAATTTATTTTTATGCATGCTTTATTGGAAATGTGGGCAATACTGCTACAGTTAGTTCCTGTCTTAATGGATGTTCTGATAATAAACGTCATGAGTTCTCTATTCTTTAGAGAGTCTTTCAGAGTAAAGATCTTTTGGCAGCTATTCTATCCAATCTGTTTGAAGCTTCTTTAGAAGGATGAAATGGTATTATTTCACCTAAAGAACAAAATGTCTAGACTTTATTTCACTCAGGTTACTAACCTGATTAGATTTTGGACAGGATGTTGACAGAAAATTTATTTAACATTGTTGTCGACCCTGATAACCTTTACTCCCACTCTGGCTAATCTCTTCTGTTTACTCTCTTTCTGGTCTACACCATAATGGATTGATATAGAGTCAGATGAGCACTTTGACATCCACATCCTGATGGACAGAGCATATTACAACAGAGAGAACACATCTGAAATAATCCTGCCCATTCCACAAAGTCTCTTTGCAAATTGGAATGACCATATGCTGTGGTTTAAGTGAGGAACATGACTGAACAAATTTAAAAATATTATTCAGTTGCTACCTTGAATTATCACAAATGAAGATACTACCTGAAATCTAAGTGAAGATTACTTAGCTGATGGCCAGTGTTTCTCAAGCTGCACACTGAGTTTTCTGTGGGATGGTATTGGTAGGGTCTCCAGAGCAATGGGTTTTGGAATTAAGAGCCATTTGAAATGTCTGGACCAATTCACACCTCTTAGAGCTATTGTGTCAGGCTGTCTGCAGACTCAGGCAGATATTGCTGATTAGGTTATGCTCCATTCATATTATCACATTTTTTTCACAATCATGAGAACTAGAAACTTACTTTTTGGAATGAAAGTTGAGATTTGGGTGTAATCACAGGACTCCCAAGACTTGCCTATGCCTGTACTTAAGTGTGGCTGTGCTGCACATCTGGGCCCAATGAATGGGTAGTTCGCAAAGGACTGTGGGTGAATGGGGGTACTTCTTCCCTCTTACCCCCTTCTGCAGGTGCACAGTGCAAGTCACAATGTAACCCTGTACATGTATTGCATAATTTTGTTCATATGTCTGAGGCTTTTATAAACACTTTGTGAACCAACTTACAATGCAAAGCACATTTAATTATGGCAATAACTCAGTATTGTGAAAAAAATGACAGTTTCATCTAGGAATGCCTCGTTTCAAAACTCTTAAGTGCTGATGCCAGTTTACAAATGATATCAGCATTACTAGTATAACCTGTTTAACGGTCAAATGTAAATGACTACAAACAACCTATTTTCAGGTGCTCACACTTGGGCTGGATTTCAAGTTCGTTTTCAGAATAAATCCCATTATGTATATTTTTCTGGCAGACAGTACAGTTCGCTGGATTACAGTACAGGAGAGCTGGGTTCATTGGTCATCTTCAGGCTGCTGGAGGCTACAAGCTTTACATTTTTTTTCTCCAGCATATATCCAGAGATGGGGGTGAACACTGCAGAGCAGATGTTTTGTCTTGTTCTCTGGAAAAAGCTAACTGCTTAAAAACAGGATCATAGCAGTTTGTGAATCTCTGTGGCCGTACAGTTAGAGCTGATCATGAATTTTTTTGACAAAATGTTTTTGGCTGAAAAATGTTGATTTGGCAAAAACAATTTTTTATGAAATGGGAACAGTTTTGATAAATTTCCTGACTTGAAAATGTTTTGAGAAAAAAAATTAAAATTGTCCAAATGTTTTGTTTTGACATTTTCTAAATGAGATTCCAGTTTCCAGTTCAAAATGATTTTCATTTAGAAATTTAGGACTAATTTAAAAAAAGTTTTAAACAAAAAAGAAATCAAAATGAAATGAAATGTTTCAATTGCCCCAAATCAAATGCAGGGGAAGGGTCAGTTTTCAAAAAAAATATTTTTACTTTTGCATCCTGAGTTGGGATGGGGAAAAAATGTTTAAGTCTTGAAAATTTTCACAGGATGGGGAAAACCATTTCCTGCCCTGCCCAGTTCTACCTATAGTACATATTCTTCCATAACTCACCAATAACTTGGACTGTATATGCCATAGAGATAAATTCTTTAGTTTTTACTGGAGCAAAACTCCCACTGACATTATTGGGAGGTACTGGGTGCTCAGTGTTTTTGAAAATCAAGCCACCTCTTTAAAAGCTTGATCCTGCTGCTGTTCAAGTTAATGGTAAAACTCCCATTGATTTCAATGGAGCAGGATCAATACCTAAATTCCTAAATATAAACTCAGGCACACACTTCCGAAAATCTTGTCCACTGTGTATCAAAAGTTATAACTATAATAGAGCTACTATATTTTAGCATTTTCTAGGTACATTAGCAGTTTCTGTGAATAAATCAGCAACAATACTAGTAAAATCTTTCTCTATCTGAAACTATTTCCTATCTACCAATAATTTTATCTTATTTTTAATTTGATTAAACTACATAAACAAAAGTATTTGCATCAGAATTAACATAAACTGCCTATTTTTAAAATGAGTTTCGTAGATATTTCTAATGGGTATTATGGGTTAAATCCAGTTGCCATTTAACTAATAAGGAAGGCATCAAAGTTTTGAATGAGAGAGAAGAAAAAAGAGCAGAAGTAAACCTATGAAAATAGATGACTATTATTAAAAGCTATTAACTGAAAGTTGTTTTGACATTATTAACTATGAGAATGAGATTGGTCCCCTAATATGATAATGGAGAAATAATTTTGTTCTTCAACCAGAATTAAACTGAAGTGTTTAATCAATCATGCATCTAATTAGATAATTAGTTAATATTGTTATTCTGACCAAAAATTTCAAACTTGGCAAAAGTTTGGCAATTTTTCAAAAGTTAAGAAATTTTAGACATGGGAATACATATTCAGGAACCTAAATAAATCTGGACTGGCTTATAGAGTACCTGCAGTTTTTTTCTACTGAACTGAGGAATTCATCATGTCTGAAAATCGGTCTGCTAGTTTGGTGCCCAAGTATGGATTTGGATGCCTAGATTTTGGCACTGGAGTTTGGAACTTTTGACCTTAATATTTATGATATACATAGTAGATCAAAAGGACTCTGTTTGCTGTCAGTGATACCGTTAGTATTTTGGAAACCCCACAGAGTCTGGTTTAGCTTTCTAGAGCACTGAGATACCCACTCTAGGACCTGGATTATCATCTTCAATCTTTGTAGTAGGTCTCTTGGAATTTTTCCCACAGTACTATATTTATCTTCCAGATTTTTTTTTTTTAAATTCAAACAGGAAAGTCCACAGTACAAGAAACTTTACGACCATTTAATTCTCAATTTATTTCATTCAACTTATGCATGAAATATAAGGTTTCCATCTGTGACTTGTAGTGGTCTTGTTGCTGCATGATATAAATATTGCAAAACGTCTAATGGGACTGAAAACAATTTGTAAACCTGGTGTGAAATTTTATGAGGCACTGGAAAGATTATATATTTCGTTAACTGTTTTGCCCACTGGACAGTGATCACATGATCTGAAACTTTTTGGAAAATCTAAAAGGTTAATGGAGGAATTTATTGTTCTGTAAAATCATTTTAAGCCCACCACTTTATTAGCTTCAAGGCTCAGCAGGCCTGGTAGTGATAGAGGTGCCATGGTCTAGCAAAATGAGCACAGAACTGGGAATCCAAAGACTCTCAGTTCTAATTCCAGTCTTACCACTGACTTGCTGTGTGGCCCAGGCTTCCCACTGACTTCAGTGGGAGTAGGGTTGGATATTTACTCTCTTTGATCCCAATTCTGCACTGCTTACGAAGAGTGGTGTTTCTTCACATTAGTAATCTCATTGAAGGTGCATACAGCTGCCTAGTTACACTGAAGCCAACACATAAGTACTTCTCAACATGAGTAAGGGATGCAGAATCACGATTTTCATGGTAGCTTTCCCTTCTGTAGAATGATACTTACTCACCTAACAGTTATAGTGAGGAGAAATTAGTTAATGGGGGTACAGTGCTTTGAAAAATGGTACATAGTAGATGGTAAGCATTATTGAAGGACATAAAGTGGTCTGCAGTGATGCCCAGGTCTTTCTTCTGAGATAATAGAGTTAACTAAGGGCCAAATAAGGTATGAATAGTTCATTTCCTCACCCCCCCCCCCCCCGCCCAAGTGAATGTCCTTGTCAAATATAATCCTTCAAGAAGATAGTGCAGAAGGAAGAGAGTATCAAAAGGCTCAGGATGAAAAAGCACAGAAGAATTATCATTTGCTTTCTAAAAAGGCTTTTTTGTGGGGGTGGGGGAAAGGGGCATCAAACTCTGAAAAATGCCCCACCTGGGTGCCCACACGGTATTCAAAAGTAAAAATTCATGCTGCCAATGAAAAGCCATTTCAAAAAGCTTCTGATGTGTGTCACAGACAATTCCCTCGAGCCCTCATAAAAGCCCTGATAATGATCAGTTGGTATTGAACTGATCTGCAACCCGGAAAATACAGGTTGAACCTGTTGTGCTACTGGCTACAGTGTGCATCAGTGTGCACGTGTGTTCATCTGTGTTTGTATGTGAGTGGAGGGAGGAAGCATCTATAGTTAAAGAATTTCATTGTAAAAAGGTATGTATCATTCTTCAACCTTTCCCAACAGTTCTCCAAATGTAACTATTTTTTACATTCTCAGCCTGTGAAGATAAACTAACTTTACACAACTACATTTCACTCTCATAGCAATATGGCTATTCAAATGAACAGTGATCAGGAGTCGTATTCTGAATGAACAGGCTCTGTCACTTCTAGGGTTAGGGAACAAAATTTATGAAGATTAGTGTATAAAAGCTTCATCCACAATGAAAAGTCAGAAATAGGACCACAAATTTGCAATACTGAATGCAGGTTCCTTTTTCATTACCAACATGCTGTTCTCTAATCTCTACATTTTACTATGAGCAGCTACTCAACAGCTCTCCTGTTCCTTGTAAGGTCAGCAAACAGGGACCATTTCTAATTCTAGTAACAGCATCTGGCCACATCACTGAAGATAATAATGCATAAGGGGGGCAAACTTTTTCTCCCTCTGCGTGACAGTTCTGCAGGCAACTACTAATGACCAAAGGACTAAGCCATAGACCACAGGAGATATATCAGCAATCTAGACTTCACATGTAATCATATCTCTTACATTTAAAATACATGACTATTAGGCTTAGACCCTCACAGGTATTTAGGTGCCCAACTAATGCGGATGATACTAAACTGGGAGGAGTGGTAGATACGCTGGAGGGGAGGGATAGGATACAGAAGGACCTAGACCAATTGGAAGATTGGGCCAAAAGGAATCTGATGAGGTTCAATAAGGATAAGTGCAGGGTCCTGCACTTAGGACGGAAGAACCCAATGCACAGCTA
The DNA here is from genome assembly GCF_965140285.1 of Lepidochelys kempii. NCBI lineage: Eukaryota > Metazoa > Chordata > Testudines > Cheloniidae > Lepidochelys > Lepidochelys kempii. Next base: position 31,430,234 of record NC_136387.1, read on the forward strand.
CAGACTAGGGACCGAATGGCTAGGCAGCAGTTCTGCGGAAAAGGACCTAGGGGTGACAGTGGACGAGAAGCTGGATATGAGTCAGCAGTGTGCCCTTGTTGCCAAGAAGGCCAATGGCATTTTGGGATGTATAAGTAGGGGCATAGCGAGCAGATCGAGGGACGTGATCGTTCCCCTCTATTCGACATTGGTGAGGCCTCATCTGGAGTACTGTGTCCAGTTTTGGGCCCCACACTTCAAGAAGGATGTGGATAAATTGGAGAGAGTCCAGCGAAGGGCAACAAAAATGATTAGGGGACTGGAACACATGACTTATGAGGAGAGGCTGAGGGAGCTGGGATTGTTTAGCCTGCAGAAGAGAAGAATGAGGGGGGATTTGATAGCTGCTTTCAACTACCTGAAAGGGGGTTCCAAAGAGGATGGCTCTAGACTGTTCTCAATGGTAGCAGATGACAGAACGAGGAGTAATGGTCTCAAGTTGCAGTGGGGGAGGTTTAGATTGGATATTAGGAAAAACTTTTTCACTAAGAGGGTGGTGAAACACTGGAATGCGTTACCTAGGGAGGTGGTAGAATCTCCTTCCTTAGAGGTTTTTAAGGTCAGGCTTGACAAAGCCCTGGCTGGGATGATTTAACTGGGAATTGGTCCTGCTTTGAGCAGGGGGTTGGACTAGATGACCTTCTGGGGTCCCTTCCAACCCTGATATTCTATGATTCTATGATTCTAACTCCCAACTCAATGGGAGTGCAACAGCTCAATACCTCTGGGGATCTGGGTCTTAGCAGACTCAAAAAGTGATGATCTTTCACTGTTGTCTTAATAGTACTCATTTTAGAAGTAAATCCTGCCTCAAACCATCATGAATGTAGATATCCCTCGACATGACAGCATTGCCGTTTGTGGAAAGGGGGCCAGATGCTGCAGGGAATCTTGAGGGCTGGCCCCTTGACCAACTCTGAGGCAGCTTTAGTGACTATGGAGTGGCTATGCAGCCTGTGGAAGGAAGATTCTTTGCCCCTCCCCTCCATCCTGTTACCTTCCACAGGTCCCCAGTACCATGCCAGTGTACTTCAGCTCACACAGGGTTCAAGATAAACCCTTGTGTTTTCATGAAGGTTCAGCTGACACTGAAGTCACCAGGCTCTCTTTAAATAAACATTTGTTGGTCTGGTTGCACTGATGATAGACAAGCATTTTTGCTAATAACCTAAGATATTATATATGTTGGGCTGATTTTTCCCAGAAGAATGTGAACCTACAGCAAATACAATGATGCAAGCTAAAATATTGTTCCTTAATGCACCAGTGCCGGTCAGGCTGAGCCTAGCTGGCAGCAATAGATAAATCTGATTTATGATAGAAACAGCACAATAGAGGCAGACTATCACAGACACATTTTCCTCATCTTCCCAGTAGCATAAATCAAGGAGGTGTTATGTGGGGTAAGGAGTAAAATGTCTTTGCACTCACTTCTATGCTCACTATAATAGGTAAGAGGAGAGAGGGGATTGTATGGTATTAACCTGGTATTATTCTTTGACCTGATATTAGTATAACATATTCTTTCTAGCATCAGCTACAATGATTCTGTAAACATAGGTTGCAAGAATGGGAGTCAGATGCAGTTCATTACTAGCAGGTTCTGTAATATAATTTAGGGCCAAATCCTGTAATCCTTACTCGCATGAGATAATTCCATTGGCTGCAATGTAACTATTCACATGAGTGAGAATGATTCAAGCGAGTAACTGTTTGCAAGATCAGAATCTTGGCAGGTAGGCAGAGTAAATAAAAATGGCTGTTTGTGATTTGCCATGATCATAGCAAATTTTTATTAAAAATAGTTATGTTATGTCTTTACACATTGCCTGTTCAAGCAAGGATTTTTATCTCTGATGCCTGGATGGACACCTGTAACCAGAGTTACTGACAAAGGAGTATCAGATGTTTGTATGGCTGGACTTGGTTTGTAAAAGAAAGAACTGAGAAACAATTAACTTGTAAATCTCAATACAGTGTTTACGCTGAATGAGTGTCATCTCTCACTTCCCTTACTTGTCTAGCGAAACCCCATCCTTCCATCACATCCACAAGGCTGATCTGAAAAAAGCCTCAGTCCCTACAGTAGCAGAGATGCCAGGCAGTTCCATAGCCATGTGTCCCAACATAATTAAATTACCCATAGTAATTACCCTTAATAATCTGTTTAGTTTTGTTGGCATAAGCCATAACTTGAAATCATTACACTGATATGAATGCTCTGATAATCTACCTCATCAAAATACATCCAGTCTTTCAAACTAGGAATTTATTGCTATTCACAAGGTCCCCACAAGACAGCCCAGTTGATAGCTATTTTTTCAGTTTGGAGAAGGAGGCTAGGAGTGTGTTTGCAATAAAAAACCAGAGACCGGGTTTATTGATGCAGCATCCAGTGGGGCAAAGAAGGAGATACAGGCACAGTTATCTGCTGTTTTAGAGACAACAGCTATTCCAGGAGGGACTGATGGGGAACTGATGAGCCATAAGAAAGTTTCATTTTACAGCCTCTCAGACTCTAGATTTTATAATTACAAATGTATGTAGAATGAGCCCTATTTTCACTGTTTACTGAAACTGAAACTTTTGGGAGGCAGTACATAATTAAAGCAGTGTTGACCCATGATCTTTCAAAAAGTATCATGGGATTCTCCATAAAAAACTCATGGTTATATTTTATCCAAAGGTCTTTCAGCAGGACCATCTTTTTGTTCTGTTTGTACAGCATCTACCACTGGAATCCTGCTCCATGACTGGGGTTTCTAGATGCTACTGCAATACAAGTAAATTATACTAATACTTCCAGCAGCATGGGGCCCCATAGACAGATACCAGGACAATGGTTCATTCCTGAGAAAGTTGTCCCATAGCAGAGGGGTAGCTGTGTTAGTCTGTATCCACAAAAACAACGAGGAGTCTGGTGACACCTTAAAGACTAAGGTGACACCAGACTCCTTGTTGTTTTTGTCCCGTAGAAAATCACTAACTCAACTACCTATAGCATCCTAGGTAAAGTACTTTGAAATGCTCATATGAAAAGCTCATATTTAATAACAATTCAGCATTTCTCTAAAAATAGTAATTTTACAATACTGTGAAGATGGATTTAGTAAAGCAGGCTTAATGATTGGTTCCTAAATGGTGAGGCATACCTACAACTGCTCTTTCCCGTACAGAGTTTAATTATGGAACAAAGACAGTCTCACTTAAGAAGCCTTTTATTTGACCTTTAATAATAGAACTTTCAATAATCTACTGGAATAAAATTGGTCTTCACAGGTGTGGTGTTTAGATGTTGCTTGTAATTATTAGAATTGGGAGCACTGGCTGTTGGGAGTCTGAAAGGACAGGAAACAGGAAGGAGGGGGGAGGAGTTGAGAGGCTGGGAGAAAGCTACAGAGGGTGCAGCAGCAGCTTGGTAAAGAGGTTTCCACTTTGAAAATAAAGTCCTGTTGAAGCTTGTTAGTACCTTGCCTGGTTGATACAACATTTTGGCAACAAGGATGGATCTTCTGCTTCTGAACCCACCTGCATCCTTTCTACAAAGCCCAGATGAGCCTCCAATTGCTTTTACTGCCTGGATCCATATCTTTGAGACTTATACGCTTGCAATCAGTGCTACAGAGATTTCTGAAGTAAGAAAGCATGCTCTGCTGATCCACTGCGTTGGAGCAGAAGGGCAGCATATATTTTACATTTTTCCCCTTCCAGATGATAAATATGAGACTGCACTCACTGCAATAAAGAATTTTAGTGTGCCAAAACTGAATGTAGTAGCTAATCGCTACAGATTTTGCCAGCATGAGCAGAAACCAGGGGAAACTATAATGCAGTATATTGCTTCCCTGAAGAGTCTGATTGTAATTTGTGACTTTGGGAATATGGCAGATGAGATTATTATAGACCAGCTCATTAAGAAAACAACCATCCTTCATGTAAGAGAACACTTACTTCTAGAACACAACTGACACTAGAAAAAGCAATAACCATTGCTACTCAGATTGAGTCAGCTACAGCTGAAGCCAAAGTAATGAGCATGGATACAGGAGGCACAGTCCAGGCTCTGACTCCTTTGCAGAAAAGTTCACTATCACTGCAGACACACAATTGCAAGAGGAAAACTCATGAAAAACCACCAAATCAGCAAATTCAAAATACAGTAAAAGCATGTTTTCTCTGTGGATCCCCACAACACCTTGCAAGCTACACAGGATGTGTGGCAAAAGCAGCTCAGTGCAATCATTGCAAAAAGTTTGGACATTTTGCTAAAATATGTCGCAGTAGTCGGTTCAATCAACAGGTGCATGCAGTTACAATACCAGATGTTTCTGTGCTGAGCATGGACAAAATCACTACTGCACATATTCCAGAACAGATAAAGTACACTGTAAATGTTTCTGCCATACCCACAGGCAAACCATTCTCTATTCAGCTAATGTTGGATACTGGCTCAGCAGTATCTATACTACCTGATTCCATTTATCTGCATTACTTTAAAGATGTGCCTCTTACTAAACCCAAACATCACTTGGTGTGCTATTTGAAAAACCATATTCCAGTACATGGCTGCCTGCCAGCAATAGTTACTTTTGGTGATTGCTGTGTAAACTGCAGAGTTCTACATTGTCCACAATGGCACTCCTATCCTTGGCAGAGATTTATTGGCTGCTTTAAATCTCACGTGTAGGGGCAAGATTGCGGAAGATTGGCAAGGAGCTAAGTGGTAGACTGAGTACGTGACTGGATGTAAGTGGAGGATGCAGGCAGTTTCAATTAACTTTGTCCGACAGACCCTGCCAAAATATATTTTAGCATAACTCAGCATATTTTTTTGCCTTTAAACAAGTCAGTTTATATAACAAGCATAAATTATACATGTAAGAATGTAATCAGCTGTTGACCCTATGTAAGCCTGAGATAAGGGTGGAGAATATAACAAAGCAGAGGACTCCCCCCTGGCAGAGTCCTGCGTGGGCAGCTGTCCCGAATGGCCAGAGTCCCCTGCAGCCCCTGGTGTCATTGATTCTGAGGAATCAACATGGAGTTTAGTGCTATCTGGATGATATTATCGTGTTTGGAAATACTTCTGAGGAGCATGACAATAACCTGCAGTCTGTGCTAAACTGCATCAGCACAGCAGGCCTCCAGCTCAATAGGTCCAAATGCAAATTTAGACAAACTGAACTCTCCTTTCTGGGGCATACAATTTCACAGGCTGGACTAAAACCTGATCCAGATCATATCCTGGCAATTTCAAATGCTCCTCTCCAACAGATTTGCAAACCTTACGTTCATTCTTGGGCCTTACCTCCTGGTATGCAAAATTCATTCCCAATTATGCTTCTGTCATTGAACCATTACGGGAATTATGAGAAGTTCAACCTTACTGTGGACAACTGATGCACAAGCTAGTTTTGAAGCGGTGAAAGACTTGGTTGTACATAGTCCAGTACTTGCACTATTCAGTCCTGCATTGCCCACAATTGTAAATACTGATGCTTCTGATTATGGACTTGGGGCTGCTCTCACACAACTGCATGAGGATAGCACAGAGAGGACTGTTGCATTTGCTTCAAGGACACTATGTAATGCTGACAGAAAATATTCTACAGTCAAAAAAGAAGCACTTGCCTGTGTCTGGGCTACTGAAAAATGGAGAACTTACCTGTGGGGCTGCACGTTCAAGTTGCGCACCGAACACAGCCCTTTGACGACATTGCTCACCACAAAAGGACTAGGAAGAGCAGGATACCATATTGCTTGATGGTCTGCAAGACTACTCTCTTTCAATTATGAACTGGAATATAAGCCTGGAAACCAAAATGTGGTAGCTGATTGCCTTTCTCGCCTGCCTTTGCCTTCACCAGATGGTCCATCGGAGGATGAGGATGTAGTGGTTGCGCTTATTACAAGCACTCTCATTGCAGTTACAAGAGAACAATTTCAAGCTGCTTGTTCAGCATGTCCAATTCAACAAAAACTATGGGAATTTCTGACAAAGAGATGGCCCAGTCACCCTAAAAACCTTGACCCAGTTTTGCTGCCTTATTTTAGAGTTCGGGATGAACTTTCTTTTTTTTGATGGCTGTGTGCTAAGAGGTACACACCGGATACTTGTGCCAGAAGAATTACAGTCAAAACTCATACACCTGGCACATGATACTCATCAAGGAATTGTGTGAACCAAACAACGACTACGGGATCTGTATTGGTGGCCAGGAATGGACTCTCAAACTGAAGCACTCATAAAATCCTCAAAAAGAAAAGGAGTACTTGTGGCACCTTAGAGACTAACCAATTTATTTGAGCATAAGCTTTCATGAGCTACAGTTCACTTCATCGGATGCATACTGTGGAAAGTGTAGAAGATCTTTTATACACACAAAGTATAAAAGATTTTCTACACTTTCCACAGTATGCATCCGATGAAGTAGTGAGCTGTAGCTCACAAAAGCTTATGCTCAAATAAATTGGTTAGTCTCTAAGGTGCCACAAGTACTCCTTTTCTTTTTGCGAATACAGACTAACACGGTTGTTACTCTGAAACCTGTCATAAAATCCTGTGACACTTGCCAAATGCATGATAAGACAGGAGTGACATGTACCCCTCCATTACACCCTGTTCCTCTTCCTGAATCTGTATGGGAAAAAGTGGTGATTGACCTTGTAGGACCCTTTGATACTGCTCCAACTGACTGCTGTTATGCCATCACTTTAATAGACTATTTCAGTAAATGGCCTGAGGTAGTGTTTACATCACAAATCTCTTCTGCTATAGTAATTAAGTTCCTCTCTTCAGTTTTTAGCAGGGAAGGTAACCCCAAAGAACAAGTTTCAGATAATGGTAGTCAATTAACTTCCCTGGAGTTTGAAACTTTTCTAGCACAGAGGAACATTTTACACAGAAGGTCATCCCTATATTACTCTCAAGCCAATGGGGAAATTGAACGGTTTAACAGAAGTTTGAAAGAGAGTTTGCAAACGGCTAAACTGGAACAGCAATTGTGGATAGCCTTCACTACTGATTTCTTGTACCAGGCTACACGACATTCCACAATGCAAAGATCACCCACAGTGTTACTGCATGGGAAACAGATGAATACTAAACTGATCATTGCTGGATTGTTAAAGGCACAACCTGATGCCCCAAATGAGGATGATGTGAGAAAAACAGTTGAACAGAACCAAGCAAAGTCTAAGGCTTTCACAGACAAGCAGTGGGGTGCTAAGAAACCAAAGTTTGAGTGTGGTTTCTTCATTAGAATACGAAAACCTGGAATTTTATGCAAAGGGGACCATAAATTCACAGCTCCTCTTAAAATCATAGAGAAGAAGGGAACTTACACCTATCTACTTTCTGATGGGCGGGTATGGAATGCTTCTTATCTTGCACCCACCTATGCACCAAGAGGAGATTATGCCAACACCCAGTCTGCATTGGATGACTTCACCGTAGTACCAACACAACAGACATTGCACTGGAACCGGGGCTTGAGAGAAGGCCTGTCAGACCCAGATGACCATCTGTCTGGACTAGAGACTATGTTATGTAGTATCTACAGCGTTTTCAGTGTCATATTTCTGCCAACAGTATAGTGTCTTGTTTCATATTTGTTCCTGTGCTAAGAACAATAATGTTTATTTTAATTGGAAGAGTTTCTGAAGAGAGGAGGGAATGTGGTATGTAGATGTTGCTTGTAATTATTAGAATTGGGAGCACTGGCTGTCGGGAGTCTGAAAGGACAGGAAACAGGAAGGAGGGGGGAGGAGTTGAGAGGCTGGGAGAAAGCTACAGAGGGTGTAGCAGCAGCTTGGTAAAGAGGTTTCCACTTTGAAAATAAAGTCCTGTTGAAGCTTGTTAGTGCCTTGCCTGGTTGATATAACAACAGTGCAGGCGAAATATCCTCAGTTAAATATTCCTGCTGTGCTATTTCTATGAAAGTCCAAGTTATGGTACTTCTTTATACCCTCACTCTTATCTCTTTCCCTCTTAATAAAAGAACATTCTGTAAACATTGATAACACAGGCTCATTAGATAAAGTGAGTGTTAAAGAAAAGCAACAATGAGATTTTCAGGGCTGATTGGCTGCAGCTTTCAGCTGGTTCCAGACGTGATGGGAGATTTATTTTGTTTAAAATAAAAAAGGCCCGGAAATTCAAGATGAGAATTTCATAAATATTGAATTGATATTAAGCACTGGTGAAATGATTGGATCTGCTTTATCCTAGGAGGAATTAGAAATTTAGGGTTGCCTCTGAAAAATAGCAATAATGCCTTGTCTCTTTAAGAAAACTATAGGAAATCACTGGAACAGAATCAATGACAGCTAATCAGTTTGACCAGCATTCTTCTTTCATGTTAGAGCAAAAATATGTAAAGAGCCAAGAGTATAATAAATTGCTACTTAATAAACCAAAAATAAGTCTTCCTTTCTCAGCTGATTCTCTCATTCAGCTTCCCCAGCTATAAAACTCCTATTAAAGAAAGTTTAGCAGCTGTACTGCTCTCTGTGGCATTAAAAATCTAGATATGGGTCTCTTTATCCCTGAGTCAATGAAGCACAAACCATGATATGCTGAGGCCTGGGGAAGAGAGGAACTAGATTCCTACTCTACAATGTTTCCTGCTGACCAATCCACAGAAAGACATTTGTTTTGTGCTCCAAAAGGCAGCTTGCTAGACCTCCTGCCTGTAAGATAAGCATCGAGTTATTTGTGGCCATCTACAAAGGAGGGAGGTGAAGAGATGCAAGGAAAAAGGGGTGGCCAAAAAAGAAAAGGGGTGGAATGTTTGCAGTAGCCTCTTTCTAGGCTGGGTTTTTGTCAAAGCCAGGCACACCAATGGAAGTGTGTTTCTGAAGCAAAAGCTCTCTGAAACCTTGAATAGTATTTTTGTGACTATTCTTTCTAGTCTTCAAATGTTGGTTTTGAGACCTGCATATCAGTTGCCTGTTATCTAGCCTGGTTCTTATTCTGTGGGTCTACGGTGTGCCCTGCTTAAGACCTGTTGGCATGGAAGGCAGGAGAGTGTTATTGTTAAAATTTACCAAGTTAACTATAACTGAATAGTTATCCTCCCTGCTCCTTTCCCCTCCTTCCTTCCTTCCTTCCTTCCTTCACTTAAAGGGTTAGAGTCCATTAATATAAGAATCTAAATACTAGCCATCACTTGGCAAAATTAAAAAAAAAGAATGTTAATAAATCAACAAACTATGCCCTACATCTGTGAGTCAAATAATCTGCCAAAAGCCTACTGCTTTTTCAGAGTGTAGGGCAAGAAATGACCACTTGGGTATCTTGGATTTTAATTATTGATGATCTATTGCCACTAAATTGTTTTCTGTATATGATCAGGAACTGCTTTTTTCGTTCTTGTCTTTCACCTCCTGATTTGTCTGTACTAATTGTTAGGAAAATTGACCAGTAGTTGCATGAATTGACTAGCTTACCTTGTGGAAACCAGGATAATTCACACTTTAGGTGACACTGAAAACATCGTTCTAGATACTTTTTTTTTTCATGAGCAGAAAAATGTAATTTCAAATAAAATTAAAAATACACAAATGTAAATATATTTGAATTTATTATTAAAGCAAACTATTCAGCAAGCAAATATAAGAATCTTAATGTAATTTAAATTAAAGGACCAACTTTTGCTCCAAGTCACACAGGCAAAAATCCTAAGTACATTCGTTGAGATAAATAGAAATGTATTCAGTTTACATCTGTATAACTTGGAGCAAAGTTCATACAAAGCCATCACTTTTTATGACTATTCTGTAACTTAATGTTAATCTCAGTTTGCAGGCAGGTTGCTCGCCCAGACACAAATAAAATTATAGAATTTTTAGTATTCGTATCTTAAGGCCTGCTCCAATGCCTTTTAAAGTCAGTGCAAGTTTTTGTGTTTACTTCAAAAGGCTTTGAATCTTAGATATTATCTGAAGCATTTGTATGCAGCTAGATATATTTCTTGGATTTAATTCTGTTCTTAATTACACAAGTGTAATCACACAGAGCTTGGTAGTTTTAAACCAGTAGAGATGAGCAGAAAAGGCACAGTGACTTAAGTGGAATCATGTACATGTATGCAGGGATGAATTTGGCCTTTTGTTGTTACCATGTTGAGTGGTGGTGGGTGATTTGCAGGCCTGTCTACTTTCTCTGCTCTCAAGGAGATTGGTAAGCTTTGCTTCAGGGTTGGCCAGTCATGCCATCTCAACTTGCTTCCAACTCAGGTGTCAACTCAAGAATCAAGAAATGTCACCCTCCCTGGCCCCCACCCCGAGGTTCTCTTGAGATGCTATTAGCTGCTGAAATTCAGGCACTGAAGGGTGAGGCTAACTCTGCAGAGGCCCCTGTGAACTCTGGAACTCCTTCCACTCTTTTAGGGAGTATTCCTGGGGGAGCCACAGGTGGGAGAGTCCTGGAAATGCCCTGCCAGGGAGCTGGAAGGAAGTTGGGACAGATGCAGGAAGATTCTGAATCAATTGTCTTCAGCAGAGCAGAGATCCACTCATTCTTGGAACCTCACCCCCGTTCTATGGCCTGAGAGCAAGGGGACGGGATCACCCTCATGAAACGATCTGGGGAATAATCATAGCATTATCTTCATCACTTGACACTTTTGCTTAGTTGTTTCAGCAGGGAGCTAGCCATGTGGCCCCATTAACCACCTTCCTTATCCTTATTTAATGTATTTATATCTAGAATTTAAAAAGAAAATCAAAGCTAGTCTGAAAACAACAACCTTTTTTCATGCTGGTCTATTAGAAATTACCTGTCACCTCATGTGCTATAATTTCTCCTCCCTAATCATTAAGCAATTATTATTTTCAATGAGGGGCTACAATTTCTGGATTTCAAACTTATCACCCTGCATGGCATATAGACCAGCGGGGGGCAACCTGCAGCCCGCGGGCCACATGCAGCCCATCAGGGTAATCTGCTGGCAGGCCACTAGACAGTTTGCTTACATTTGCATGGCCACCCGCAGCTCCCGTTGGCCAGGATCGTCAAACGGTAGCCACTGAGAGCTGCAGGCAGCAGTGCAAATATAAACAAACTGTCTGGTGGCCCGCCAGCGGATTACCCAGACGGGCTGCATGCGGCCCATGGGCTGCAGGTTGCCCGCCACTGATATAGACAGAGGAAACATGGCACAAAGAACATGTGTGCTGAAAAGATTCTGTTATTTGCACACATTGTTAATATTTGCACACTTCTGTCCTGGATTTGTTTTCATTACTCTGTTAGCATAGACTGTTCAATTTATTTTGTCTACCCTCTTCTTGTATTGTGTTATTGATGCCTGTGAAGTTTGAGGTTTGTACAATCCTCTGTGATTCAAAGGCATAAGACATGGTGTGATGTTGGTCTGCAAGTCATTTTGGGTACAAAAGTATTTGACAGGCAACTTTGGTAATGAGAGTTACATGCATCTGTATTCAACTCCTTCGTACTTGAATTTTAATATATTAATTATTGTGTTAGTTATGGAACCTTTAATTGGAGTTGGTCAGAAAATTGACGTGGCAGGGGAAATACTTCATAGAATCATAGAACTGGAAGGGACCACCAGAGGCCATCTAGTCCAGTCCCCTGCACTCATGGCAGGACTAATTATCTAGGATTAATTCATGAAAGCTTTCATTTCTGCTTTTCATCAACATTTTGTTTGTCATCCTTTTCCAAAAATGGAGTATACTGCACTGGTTTTTAGTCTGTTGTCATTTTGTACTGACAGTGGAAGGATTTTAAAATAGCCTCCCAAACGTAATTAACTGTTATGCATGTTCTGATGACTATTCAGTAAGTTCTCCTGCCATTTCTTCTCTAGCAAATGCAAGCTTCCCTCCCTCTGATTGTAATATGTAAGGTTGTTTTTTTTAACCTGAAAAATCCAGATTAAACAAGAACTTTTAACTGTTGTACAAGTTTTGTTCCCCTTTTTCAGTAACTTTCAGTCATTAGCTGCAGTTGCCAAAAATCTAGCAGCTGAAAGGGGCAAACAGATAGATAGGTGGAGCAAAGCCATTTGACCAAAAATTGATTGAGAGGTAGTAGTGTATAAAATAGGGAATCATGGGAACAAGCATTCTGTATGATTAATGGCAGATTTGTTAATGAGTAACTGACAAAGAACAGTTCACACCTCTTCATTATGGTTATTTAGGAAGTAAATTGGTTTACTGAAATCATAAGACTATTGTCTTTTATTTGCATAGCCTTGTCTGATTTACTAAAAATCACTTAGGTGTTTTGCAAGTTTTTTCTTTCCTTTTTTTTTAAAGCAGAGCAATTGACTCATGCTTCTTAATCCATATGTGCACACAAGCACAGGCTGTTATGTGCACACAAGAATACATATTTGGGTGAAGGTTCAGAAAAAGTGGAGTTGTTTCAGATTCACACCCATGTAAATGAAAGCAAAATACAGCCTTTTGTATTTTACCAACTTTAGTACAGTTTTCTGGAACCTTGTCTTTTAATTACCAACCTGACTGTCACCTCAACATGTCCCTTGGGGGTGTGCGCGGAAATTTAACAAGCATTAATTGACGTTTTCCCATGCCTTTTTGGTATTGCATTATTGCTATTTTTTAATTAGGACTTGTTATTCCACGGATAGTGCAGGCACACATTACCGTTTTCTCCCATGGTGTCAGTCCACAGTTTTAATATGTGCCAGGTGGTCTAGTGTGCTGGCTACGAGCCATTCTGTTGGGTCATGTGGACCACCAATTTCCATATCATATTGACTGATCAATCCATTGGCATGGTGTCTGTCAAGATGTTAGCTTTTGTGGCTCCACTGTAAGTCTAACTAATGGAGGTCCTATTAGCTCACCAGTAGAGAGGCTGGTACTTCTGCAACCAATAATCAATAGAATCTTTTCTCCAGGTTGCATGTAGGCTATTCTCTAGGTGGCTGGCTGATGACCACCTGGTGTGGGTATGTATCTGCATAGGCATGTACACTTATATTGCTACAATTAACCGTCTGGAAAAATTGAGTTGATTCCAACTGAATTACACAAGGGATGGATAAAAGAAAGGAAACATAGAACAACAATATAAATTAGTGATCCTGTTCCCTGCCTTATCTTGTGGGGCCCTCTGGCAGCTTACTAGCTAGGACTTTCCGCAGCCTGAGAGGTGGGGGGGTCCAGCAGCCCTACTTGCCCCTTTAGACCTCTACTGCAGCTACAGGAGAGCTGTAGTAAGTATGCATGTAAACATGCCCTTAACATTAATTGATTTGGGTTCCTCAATATTTTGGGTGTGCAACTTGACACACCTTAAAGGTGTGATTCTCAGCAGGCAGGTGCTCAAACTTTCTGAAAACCAGGCCCCTGTTAGGTGTCCTAAGTTAAGCACCCAAAATCACAAGTCACTTTAATGATTTTAGCCCATGCCTCTTAATACTGAAAGTCCTGGGTTCAGATGCTGCAGATAAAACCATGATGGTTATTATATAAGTGCTACAGGCTTTCTGAGAGACTTAAATATCAAATTCAATGGGACTACTTACATGAGTAAAGTTAAGTATGGGCAGGTTTGCAGGATTGGGGCCTTAGTTAGTTTTGTTTGTTTTAGACAGCAATGGTTCACTCTGAGCTGGGTTAATCTAGTGTGTGAAATGAAGAAACAATCCACCTATATCCACTTGTTTAAAAAAACACTTTGAATATGTTATCATAAAAGGAGATGTGGACATGCAATGAGTCATATTTCAAAATAAACTCACTTATTCTTTTACAAAAGTTTCTTTCCAAAAAATATCCTTAAGTCCTATAAGATTTCTCTACAGGGTAAAAAAAAAATCACCATAATCTTTTTTTTTTTTTTTTTTACAATAAAGCATTGACCAGTCCACCAAAATTTACTGACATTCTAATATCTTGTTCCTGTACTCCTGAATTGCAACATACGCACATTTTTAAAAGAAATATTTGTTCCTGAGTTACCTCATGTGCCAAATTTTAGACCAGAGTAGTCCATTTATCAACCCCTGAAAATTCAGATTCAAAACAGTCCCCCTGGCAGCACAAACATCACCTCTATAATTACATCTGTAGTAATTTCCATTCCACAGAAAGGGTCCTATTGACCTGAAATGATGAACAGTACTTCATGTTGAAAAATGCCAGTCATGACAGTGTACCAAATACTGGCAGTTTATTCTCAAACTAATGCAAACTCAAGTGAAAAAAACTAAGTCTCCCTCTAACTGTAACATACACATAAAAAGCAAAGTCTGTTTGTCATAGGCATTTGTAATATGCTGTTCTTCACTATGGGCTTAATCCTGGAGAGTTCTGGTCCAAACAGAAAAGCACTGAAACATTTGCTTAAATATAAGCAATTGAAGAGTCCCATTGATGTCAGTGAGATAGTTTAAGTCTGATGCAAATGGGCAATGGGTCACGGGCTGCATCCTTAAAGTTAAGAAGACATGCAACAGGGCAGTCTTTCCCATTAAAGGCAAATGGAGAGTAGCCAGGGAGTAATCAGCCCTGTCCTGGAGAGGACCCCAGCAAGCAGGTTCTTGGAATCATCCCACCCAGGTGGACAACACTGAAGGAATGAGTCTGATGATTGTCAGCTAGAGGATATTAATGAGGTACCCAGCTCCCTGAAGGATTCTGGGACCAAGAAAGGGAAGGGAAGGGATTCTAGGTAAACACTAGGGAACTTAAAATGCACAGCAGCAGGGTCCCCACAGACAGTTAGTGCATGGCATAGTAGAGCGCTGTAGATTTACTCCTCAGCTTGTAGACATGCCGTAAGCCTGTACTACCTGAGCTAAACTAGTAACTCTGTTATCTCGTATCAGCAATAGGCTCTTATCCTCTATGGATCAGCCAATAGTGGACACAACATACTTAGCTCTATAGTTGTATTGGAACTTTGAAATATTTCCCTTAGATTGAGAACTAATTGCACTCAACCCTTTCCACAAATGACTGTGAAATTTGTTTAGTTTGACGTTTTCCATGTGGAAAAGGATACACTTACAAAATGTTCAAGAACAATTAATAGCTTTAAGGCCAGAAAGGACCATTGTGATCATCCGCTGTGTTCTCCTATATGACTCAGGCACAGAGCTTCCCTGAATGAATTCCTGTTTGAACAAGATCATAGTTTTTAGAAAAGCATCCAATCTTGATTTAAAAAATTTCCAGTCACAAAGAATCCACCACAACCTTTAGTAAATTATTCCAAGCATTAATTACTCTGTGTGTTAAAATTTTTCACCTTGTTTCCAGTCTGAACCCATCTTGCTTCAACGTCCAGCTCTTGGATCTTGTTATACTTTTGTCTGCTAGACTGAAGAGCCCATTATCAATTTTTTGTTCCCCATGTAGATAAGCATAAACTGTGATCAAGTCACCCCTGACTTTCTGTTTGTTAAGCATATTTTCCAAGCCTTTAATCATTCTCATAGCTCTTCTCTGAACCCTCTCCAATTTATCAACATTCTTCTTGAATTATAGACAATAGAACTGAAAACAGGATTCTAGGAGTGGTCACATCAGTGCCAAATACAGAGGTAATATAACCTTCACACATCTATTCAATATTCCCCTGTTCATGCATGCAAGGATTGCACTAGCCCTTTTCGCCACAGTATCACACTAGGATATCATGTTCAGGTGATCATCTACCATGACCCCTGAGTCTACTTCCCATGATCGAGTCCTCCATTTTATAAGTATGGCATAAATTATTTGTTCCTAGATGTATACCTTTATGTTTGGCCATGTTGAAATGCATATGCTTGCACCCTGCTTACCAAGCAATCTAGATTGCTCTGTTTCAGTGACCTGTCCTCTTCATTATTTACCAATCCCCCAATCCTTGTGTCATCTGAAAACTTTATCAGTGATGATTTTCTGTTTTCTTCAATGTGATTGATAAAAATGCTAAATTGTGTAGTGCCAAGAACCAGTCCCTGTGAGACCGCATTAGAAACACAATAGCTTGATAATTTGCAATTACATTGTGAGACGTGTCAGGTTTTAATTCATTTAATGTGTGCCATATTAATTTTGTGACATTCTAGTTTTTAAATGTTGTACAATACAAAGTCAAATGCCTCACAGAAGTATAATACATCAACGCTACTAAATTTGTCATCTCGTCCAAAAAGGATTTGAAGTTAGTTTGACAGGATCTATTTTTCTAAACCCATGGGTGACACATAATGGAGGCTTGGGGAGGCTAAGCCCCCTCCCTCCTCAACCTCACTCTGCCAGGGGGGCGGGCAATGGCAGTTTACCATATGCCCAGGGACCATCGCCAATTTGGTGTCCCCTGAAAAATCACCCCCTGCCATGGCAATGGAGTGGCTGCAGCAGTAGCACAGAGCTTTTCTGGTCTTGGGTCCACAGCCGGGGAGGGGCAGGCAGAAAGGAGCAAACATGGGGCAGGGCCTTGGGGGGAAGAGGTGGATGGGGAGGCGCTCCAGGCTCAGCGCTCCAGACAGGGCTGAGAACTCCACTGTGGTACTGGTCAGGGCCTCCTCTGTGGCCCCAATCAGGCTCCCAGTCCCCACCCCCAGCTGGGGCCATGGGGTGGGCTGAGAAAAGCAAGCGGGGGCATGGCATTGGCTGGAAGAGGTGGGAACTTGGCTGGAAGAGGTGGGGTAAGGGTCTAGCTTTCCCAAGGGGAAGCTTCACCCACCATCCATGCATAAACCCATATTGATTGGCAATAATTATATTACTCTCCTTTAATTCTTTATTGACTGATCCCATATCAGCTGTTCCATTATTTTGTCCAGAACTAACATTGGCTGATAGGCCTATAATTACCTGTGGTGAGTGGTTTACCCTTTTAAAATACTGGAACAACATTAGCTTTCTTTGAGTCTTCTCTAACTTCCCCAGTGTTATTGAACATTCATAGTAATG
Source organism: Lepidochelys kempii (assembly GCF_965140285.1). Lineage (NCBI taxonomy): Eukaryota > Metazoa > Chordata > Testudines > Cheloniidae > Lepidochelys > Lepidochelys kempii. The sequence goes on from NC_136387.1 coordinate 31,447,193, forward strand.
GTCTAGCAAGCTTCTCAGCCAGCTCTTTTGAACTCTTGAATGCAAGTTATACAGACCTGCTAATTTAGAAATGTTTAACTTTACAATGTCTAATAATAAAGGCAGACTTTTGAAAATCTGGCTTTTAAAATTAGTTAATCTTACATTTTGGTGACTCAACATTCACTTAATAATGTGTCAATTGAGTAGTGGAACTATTATAATTTAATTTTATTTATAACAAATAATATGGTAATTGTCATCCTCTCACCTTGTGAATGGAAATTCTGTATCAGAGTAGACTACAAGGCAAAGTTGTAAATAACTACTCAGTTTTTCTAGGGCAACTTTTTTTAATCAGATGTGAAATATACAAGATTTTCAGCTTAGTCAGAAGGTAAATCATTTAATCAGTAACAAGTAGTACAGAATTTATGTCATCACTATGAAGGAATTTATTTACTACACTGACAGCCACTAACCACAAAACAATTCATTTCCAGTGAAAAATAAAGCAAAATTAGTTTTAGACTTGGCAAGGAATTGTTTTATTATAACCCATTCTCCCTTTTCTGGTTTTAAAGATTATGAAATGTGAAAAGAGAGGCCCAATATTTCAGCATTTGTATTCGTCCGATGGACTGCATGTGTAATCATATGGGATTTGCAAACCATTCATGTAGAAAGAGAATGAAATGAAATCATGCCAGTTTGCTAGCAGGTGCAGCTGTCACGGTCTTATAACTTAATAAATAACATACACAATAAACATACTCTTAGGCTGAAACCACAGGACAGAGAAAAGCCAAAATATAAAGTGGAGAACAAATGAATAATGTATATACTGCAAGCAAACTCATGTTTACACCAGTCAGAACTGACTCCTTGCTAGAAAAAAACCTGATTTATGCAAGAGAACCCAATACCCAGTGGACAGATTTTAACTTAACTGCCAAGTAAGCACAGTTAATAAATGTCTGATTTTCTATAAACTAAGAAATATGTTGTACCATGCCTCTTAATGTGGCCAAATTGTCTGGAATAAGACTTTTAAGCCTGTGATCAATCATTTCAGATGCAGTGGAAACAACTTTATACAGAAAATAGTATAAATTTGCAACAGTTGCCTAAAAAGAAATCAAATATGGTCTGTCAACCCAAACCATCATGCACAATTGCATTTAAGAGGTGAGCAACTAGAGACAAACTTTGAATAAAAATGGGGTGCGTAGGTAAAAATTTTTATTCTAAAAGGAATATGGAAAAGTTAATTAGCATAGTAAGTTTCGAATTTGTACTTAGTTTGTTACAGAAATTAATGAAGACACGAGCGTAAATGTGACTTCTCTTAGGGATGTTTTGAGAAAGGAATTCAGAAGCATTGCTCCAAAGGGAAAAATGCCATACATAATCAGGCACAATTAAGTATCTAGTTTTATAGTAGCATCCTTGGTTATTCTTTCTTTGTGCACACACCCAAAATGCTTGTGGTCTCTTCAGTTATTCTAACCTGGTAGAATCCTTGTCAGTATTTGCACAAACTCAACACTCTGGTCCTCAGCCAGCCGCATACTTATCTGCAACCTGGAGAATAGAATTTTTGATTGCAGAAATATGAAGGAGGGCTACATTTATCTTGGTATAATTCCAATGAAATCAAGAGCATTACACCAGGGTCGGCTATGTTCCATTTAAAGAGATGAAGAAATTATGTCATGCATAATTTTATGTGACCAGCAAAAGACATTAGAAAATAGCTTAAGTTTTATGGATCCCAATTTTCAGGCTGGGGCTTCCACAAACACATGGATTGCCCTTTGACAACTTTCTGTGGTTTACCCTCGAGAGCGGCTTCTTGATGGAAAATAGGATTCAAGGGCTAAAATGTGGGAATATGAAAGTCCAGATTGCCAGCTAGAGCAGTGTAGCTCTACTGAAGACATTAGAACCACACTGATTTACACCAGTTGAAAATCTGGGCAGAAGCATTCATGTATTCTTTATGTAATATAACAAGGCATCCTCTTGAGCCTTCACCGCTCTTCCCTAGCTACAAGTACTCACTACTATGTGGCCGCCTACTTGGTGATATGACACACTAAGATCCCCTTCAGAATTCTTGCTGACCTGACTCCTTTGTAGCAGAGCAAGAGAAAGCTCGGGAAATTATGAAGATTGCTTCCCCAACAAGCCCAGCCTCTGTTGTTCCAGCCAAATAAATGACTCTGGTGACTTGAGCTTGTCTCTCCTATTTGGCGTCACAGAACTTGACCACCATACAGTTGGTCAGCCCAGAAAATACCTTTCTGCTAAAATAGAGAGAGCCGCATGGTCTGAGCACAGGGCTGGGTAGCTGGAACTCTTGAGTTCTTATTCCGGCATAGATATTTGAGGCTTTATTTGTTCATATTTAAAACACGTATTGAGGATAAATTCTCTGGCTCAGAACTTGCAACTGGATCCACATGAGCAGACCTGTGACCATGCAACATCCTGCTGAAGTCTCTGTGTACAGGATCATGGCCAATGTCAATTAGTTTTTTAGTCCCTTCCATTAGGGATGATCCAAAGCTCACTGAAGACTGTGGAAAGATGATCCCTTGCTTCAGCGAGGTTTGGATCAATCTGTCTGGAATGTACAACAATATAGGGAGACTGCCAGCCTATTTAGAACTCAAAATATACCCACAAACTCTTCCAAAAATGCTACTGTGACCAAACACTGCAGGAACAATGTTATAAACTGTAGAAATTTTAGTTTACTATGGGAGAAGGTAAAGATAAATTGATAGAGATGGAATTCCTGGAGGATACCAAACACAGTGTCTTTAAACTATTAAAATAACGTCTCTCTCATTCTCGTTAATGTATGTCCTTCAGGACTGATACATGATTATTTCCCTTTAAGAAAGGCAGTGTGGCCTGCTGGATAGAGCATGGGAGTGAGACTCAGAAGACCTAGTTTCTAATCCTACTTCTTTTACTAGTCTGTTAGGTGACCATGGGCAAACCACTTCACCTCCCTGTGCTCAGTATTTCCACTTATAACATGAGGAAGATGATACTGGCCTCCTTTGTAAATTGCTTTCAGATCTACTGATGCAATTTTCTATGTACAAACTAGTGTTGTTATTATTAAGGTACCTGTGGTAGCCTAAATCCCCTAGCATTGATATTTAATTCTCTTTAGTGCAAAGAATTCTACTGCCTTTATGTGAAAGCTCATGTGGCATGATAGTAACCATGGAATCTTGCTGGTAAATATTTTTATACAAATGCTACAATACTCTATAATAATTTTTCAAAGTACTGCTGTATCCTACTGTAGTAAGAATCCTAGAGATTGGGGGATGTTCGATGGAAAGTTGGAAAATACAGAAAGTAAATACCCATGAGCAATGAGGCCATGATTTAAAAAAAACAAAACAAACAAACAAACAAAAACTATAAAAAGGGGCCAGAGGCCATTGTGCATTTCCACGAGGCTACCACAGCATCTTGTGCAGAAACACTTTCTACACATGAGTGTATAGGAGTATGAATGTCTGAAAGTGGGTTTAAAGACAGTCAGATCTTTAGTCTCCCCCCCTTTTTTCCTAGGTTCTTCTTACTAGGCCCCAATGTAGCAAAGCACACTGCAAGTACAGTGCTTTGTGGATTTAGTTGGTTTCAGCCTAGCAGCCGTGTTAGTCTGTATCTGCAAAAAGAAAAGGAGTACTTGTGGTACCTTAGAGACTAACAAATTTATTTCAGCATAAGCTTTCATGCGCTACAGCTCACTTCATTGGATGCATACAGTGGAAAATACAGTGGGGAGATTTTATATACACAGAGAACATGAAACAATGGCAATAAGGATAAGTGCAGGGTCCTGCACTTAGGATGGAAGAATCCAATGCACAGCTACAGACTAGGGACCGAATGGCTAGGCAGCAGTTCTGCGGAAAAGGACCTAGGGGTGACAGTGGACGAGAAGCTGGATATGAGTCAGCAGTGTGCCCTTGTTGCCAAGAAGGCCAATGGCATTTTGGGATGTATAAGTAGGGGCACAGCGAGCAGATCAAGGGACGTGATCATTCCCCTCTATTCGACATTGGTGAGGCCTCATCTGGAGTACTGTGTCCAGTTTTGGGCCCCACACTTCAAGAAGGATGTGGATAAATTGGAGAGAGTCCAGCGAAGGGTAACAAAAATGATTAGGGGTCTAGAACACATGACTTATGAGGAGAGGCTGAGGGAGCTGGGATTGTTTAGCCTGCAGAAGAGAAGAATGAGGGGGGATTTGATAGCTGCTTTCAACTACCTGAAAGGGGGTTCCAAAGAGGATGGCTCTAGACTGTTCTCAATGGTAGCAGATGACAGAACGAGGAGTAATGGTCTCAAGTTGCAGTGGGGGAGGTTTAGATTGGATATTAGGAAAAACTTTTTCACTAAGAGGGTGGTGAAACACTGGAATGCGTTACCTAGGGAGGTGGTAGAATCTCCTTCCTTAGAGGTTTTTAAGGTCAGGCTTGACAAAGCCCTGGCTGGGATGATTTAACTGGGAATTGGTCCTGCTTCGAGCAGGGGGTTGGACTAGATGACCTTCAGGGGTCCCTTCCAACCCTGATATTCTTTGATTCTATGAATGGGTGTTACCATACAGACTGTAACAAGAGTGATCAGGAAAGGTGAGCTATTACCAGCAGGAGAGCGGGGCTGGGGGGGAACCTTTTGTAGTGATAATCAAGGTGGGCTATTTCGAGCAGTTGACAACAACAGTGGGGGGGGGGGGGAATAAACAAGGGGAAATAGTTTTACTTTGTGTAATGACACATCCACTCCCCATCTTTATTCAAGCCTAAGTTAATGGTCTCCAGTTTGCAAATTAATTCCAATTCAGCAGTCTCTCCTTGGAGTCTGTTTTCGAAGTTTTTTTGTTGAAGAATTGCCACTTTTAGGTCTGTAATTGTGTGACCAAAGAGATTGAAGTGTTCTCCGACTGGTTTTTGAATGTTCTAATTCTTGACGTCTGATTTGTGTCCATTTATTCTTTTATGTAGAGACTGTCCAGTTTGCCCAATGTACATGGCAGAGGGGCATTGCTGGCATATGATGGCATATATCACATTGGTAGATGCGCAGGTGAACGAGCCTCTGATAGTGTGGCTGATGTGATTAGGCCCTATGATGGTGTCCCCTGAATAGATATATGGACACAGTTGGCAACGGGCTTTGTTGCAAGGATAGGTTCCTGGGTTAGTGTTTTTGTTGTGTAGTGTGTGGTTTCTGGTGAGTATTTGCTTCAGGTTGGGGGGCTGTCTGTGGGCAAGGACTGGCCTGTCTCCCAAGATCTGTGAGAGTGATGGGTCATCCTTCAGGATAGGTTGTAGGTCCTTGATAATGCATTAGAGAGGTTTTAGTTGGGGGCTGAAGGTGATGGCTAGTGGTGTTCTGTTATTTTCTTTGTTGGGCCTGTCCTGTACTATGTAACTTCTGGGTACTCTTCTGGCTCTGTCAATCTGTTTCTTCACTTGAGCAGGTGGGTATTGTAGTTGTAAGAATGCTTGATAGAGATATTGTAGGTGTTTGTCTCTGTCTGAGGGGTTGGCGCAAATGTAGTTGTATCACAGAGCTTGGCTGTAGACAATGGATTGTGTGGTGTGGTCTGGATGAAAGCTGGAGGCATGTAGGTAAGTATAGTGGTCAGTAGGTTTCCGGTGTAGGGTGGTGTTTGTGTGACCATCACTTATTAGCACCGTAGTGTCCAGGAAGTGGATCTCTTGTGTGGACTGGTCCAGGCTGAGGTTGATGGTGGGATGGAAATTGTTGAAATCGTGGTGGAATTCCTCAAGGGCTTCTTTTCCATGGGTCCAGATGATGAAGATGTCATCAATGTAGCACAAGTAGAGTAGGGGCATTAGGGGACGAGAGCTGAGGAAGCGTTGTTCTAAGTCAGCCATAAAAATGTTGGTATACTGTGGGGCCATGCGGGTACCCATAGCAGTGCTGCTGATTTGAAGGTATACATTGTCCCCAAATGTGAAATAGTTATGGGTGAGGACAAAATCACAAAGTTCAGCCACCAGGTTGGCCGTGACATTATCGGGAATACTGTTCCTGACGACTTGTAGTCCATCTTTGTGTGGAATGTTGGTGTAGAGGGCTTCTACATCCATAGTGGCTAGGATTTAAGTACCTGCATGGGGAACAAAAATGTGATGATGAGGAAAGCCTCAAAATATATCATATTTAAAATGTTAACTTCAAGCAATGAACAGCCAATTCATACACTGATCTGCAATGCTTCTGAAGTTGTTCTAATGCACATGAATAGCAGTCATGTGCTTTCAATATGCTATTAGCAATGGTAGGGACACATGGTTCCATTAACTGTGCTCTATTGCAATAGGAGTTTGAGGTTTGCTAAAAGCAGCAGGTGTTCACTGATGTCTTTATTTTTTAACATGAAAATAGTTCCCAAATGAAGTTTGTTGCTTGCAAGGCATTCTCTGGATATTAGGAAGTTTGAACGTGAATTTAGAGCTTTCCAATGATGACAGATTGGCAGTTCTTGTGCCTAAAGTTCTCTAATCATCTGTAGAACATGTACACCCAACAGATTTGCCAGTGTGGCTTACTCTGGCCAAGGAAAGCCATATCTAGGGTTATGAGACGATCACTAAGTTTTCATTTTCAATCAGCCTTTAGCTTCTTTGCTAAGACTGCTTACAAGGGCATTAGCTGATGTGGTGGGTTGGGTTTGGTGTTTTGTTTAATAGTGAGGGCACTAGGAGTTGGACCAAAGACTGCAAGCTCATTTGACAAAGCAACCATCACATGTGAGTGCCTTTGGGTGTTTATTGTCCTAACTGGACTCTGAACCACAAGCAAAATAAGGGGCTCCATATCTCACTGTGAATCCTCAGAAGCATGGGCAGTGTGTGACTCCTGCATTTGGGGAGGCTGGGCATGTGCACCAGAAGCTCCCTAGAAGTGGGAGTACCACTAATGCCTGGATCATGGCCCTGCCCGCTGCTCCATCCTGAGGCCTGCCCACACTTGGCTTCCTCCCCCTGAGACCGCACCCACATTCCAGTCACACTCTACCCCAGGCCTGGCCCCCCCCTGCCCCACCCGTCACTTGTGACTCTTTGCCCCTCTCCCCTGATGCCCCCTCTGCCATATCTCGGGGGTGGGGGAGAAGTGGAGTGGGTGCGGGAAGAGGAGCAGTATGGACAGGGCCATAGGGGAAGAAGACAAGCAGGAGGAGGGCCTTGGGGTAGAGGGCAGGCAGGGCTACGGCCCAGATGCCCTTTTGGTGGCGGCACTCCAAAGGCAGCAGGCCAGTACACTTTCAGAGGGAGATGTGCTGCATCCTGTTTGGGGAGGCTTAGCCTCTCTGGGCCTCTTACACCCGCCGTCCATGCTCAGAAGGCATTCAGTCTCCTATCAGGGCTTTAACATGGGACTGGGATCATGTGCCATGGAACAAGGTCAGTAAGGAAAGCAGCAGGTTGTACTTAGGTGAAGTACAGAAGTTGCCAGAGAAGCAGAAATATTTTTTTTCCCTCTGTGCTGAATGTGCTCAATAAAGGTGTAGCATCAGCTGCCAGTTTTCATTAACAAGTAAATGAAAAACAAACATGTGTGGTAGGCAGCATGCCTAGGGATGGCTTAAACAGGACTGATCTGCTTTAGATTTCAGCTATTTTTTTCAGGACAACAATGTGGAGCACTTTCTTGTTTATAGGATAAACACAAGGGATGAAGGCAATCTGTGTAGCACACAGGAATGGCTGCCAACCCATAACATTGTGCAGAATGCAAAAACTCCATGGCTCACTCCCTTTGGAGCTCTACCCTGCAATCTTCCTGCATATTTGTTTCAGTGTAAATAACAGTTAAATCTTCAGAACAGACAAGCTGCCAGTAAAATTCTGAACAAAGTATTAGTTCATTTTCCTGCCTTTGCAACAAATATTAAGCAAACCAGAAGACCAGTTTCAATGTCATTCCTTCTGTAGGATGTAAATTACTTAGGCATTATTATTTACAAGAACTGAAAATGTATTGGCTGTTATGGAAAGGCACTGGTCCCTGCATGGTTAAACTAGGGCTGTCAAGCGATTAAAGTGATTAATCACACTGTTAAATAACAATAGAATACTCTTTATTTTAAATATTTTTGGATGTTTACTACATTTTCAAGTACATTAATTTCATTTACTACACAGAATACAAAGTGTACAGTGCTCACTTTATATTTATTTTTTATTACAAATATTTGCTCTGTAAAAACAAAAAAATATATTTTTCAATTCACCTCATACAAGTACTGTACTGCAGTCTCTTTAGCATGAAAGTTGAACTTACAAATGTAGAATTATGTACAGAAAAAACTGCATTCAAAAATAAAACAATGTAAAACTTTGGAGTCCACTCAGTCCTACTTCTTGGTCATCCAATTGCCCAGACAAACAAGGTTGGTTACAATTTGCAAGAGATACTGCTGCCTGCTGCTTGTTTACAATGTCACCTGAAAGAGAGAACAGGCGTTCACATGGCACTGTTGTAGCCGGCATTGTAATATATTTATGTGCCAGATGCGCTAAAGGTTCATATGTCCCTTCATGCTTCAACCAACATTCCAGAGGACATACTTCCATACCGATGATGGGTTTTGCTTGATAATGATCCAAAGCAGTGTGGACTGACGCATGTTCTTTTTCATCATCTGAGTCAGATGCCATCAGCAGAAGGTTCATTTTCTTTTTTGGTGATTTGGGTTTTGTAGTTTCCGTATCAGAGTGTTGCTCTTTTAAGACTTCTAAAATCATGCTCCACACCTTGTCCCTCTCAGATTTTGGACAGCACTTCATATTCTTAAACCTTGGGTCAAGTGCTGTAGCTATTTTTAGAAATCTCACATTGGTACTGTCATAAATATAAAGGGAAGGGTAACCGCCTTTCTGTATACAGTGCTATAAAATCCTTCCTGGCCAGAGGCAAAATCCTTTCACCCTTAAAGGGTTAAGAAGCTAAGGTAACCTCACTGGCACCTGACCCAAAATGACCAATAAGGGAACAAGATACTTTCAAATCTGGAGGGGGGAAAAAGTTTTTGTCTATCTGTGTGATACCTTTGCCAGGAACAGATCAAGGATGCAAGCCTTCCAACTCCTGTAAAGTTAGTAAGTAATCTAGGTAGAAAATGTGTTAGATTTTCTTTTGGTTTTTTTTTTTTGACTTGTAAAATTCGCTGTGCTTGAGGGAATGCATATTCTTGTTTTTTGTGTCTTTTTGTAACTTAAGGTTTTGCCTAGAGGAATGCTCTGTATTTTGAATCTGATAAGATCCAAAGGTTTGGGTCTGTATTCACCTGTACCAATTGGTGAGGATGTTATTATCAAGCCTTCCCCAGGAAAAGGGATGTAGGGCTTGGGAGGATATTTGGGGGGTAAGATGTCTCCAAGTGGTCTCTTTCCCTGTTCTTTGTTTAAATCTCTTTAAGCAGCATACTGTTCAAGGACAAGGCAAACTTTGTACGTTGGGGAAGTTTTTAACTTAAGCTGGTAGGAATATTCTTAGGGGGTCTTTCATGCAGGTCCCCACATCTGTACCCTAGAGTTCAGAGTGGGGAAGGAACCTTGACAGGTACCTTCTTTGCATTTTGTCAAATCTGCTGTGAAAGTGGTCTTAGAACAGGTGCCGGATCTTCATCCAAGACTGCTATAACATGAAATATATGCAGAATGCGGGTAAAACAGAGCAGGAGATGTACAGTTTCCCCCCTCCCCGCCCCAAGGAGAGTCACAAATGTAATTAACCTTTATTAATGAGCATCTTTAGCATGGAAGCATGTCCTCTGGAATGGTGGCTGAAGCATGAAGGGACATACGAATGTTTAGCATATCAGGCATGTAAATACCTTGCAATGCCAGCTACAAAAGTGCCATGTGAATGCCTGTTCTCACTTTCAGGTGACATTATAAATAAGAAGCAGACAGCAGTACCTCCTGTCAATTTGTCTTAGCAATTGGCAGAATAAGAAGTAGGACTGAGTGGACTTATAGGTTCTAAAGTTTTATACTGTTTTGTTTCTGAATGCAGTTATGTAAATAAAAAAAGTTCTGCATTTGTAAGTTACACTTTCATGATAAATAGATTGCACTTCAGTACTTGTAGGAGATTAATTGAAAAATACTATTTCTTTTGTTTATCATTTTTACAGTGCATATATTTGTAATAAAAATAATAATATAAAGTGAGCACTGTGCACGTTGCATTCTGTGTTGTAACTGAAATCAATAATGAAAATGTAGAAAAACATCCAAAAATATTTAATAAATTTCAATTGATATTCCATTGTTATAAGTCCGATTAATCGCGATTAATTTTTTAAAATTGCGATTAATTTTTTTGAGTTAACTGTGATTAATTGACAGCCCTGCTTGAAACTGCTCCCCATAAGTCTGATTTTTTTCAGCTTCACCAAACCAAACCTATCCTGAAATGTCATGTGCCACATCTCATCCCAGGTTAGAATTTTTTTTTTCTGGGAAAGTCTGGAAAAAGGAGTTTTAAGGACATGAGGCTAGATACTTAGTTGGTGTTGATCGCTGCAGCTCCATTGAAGTCCATTGAGCTGTACCAATTGATAGTAGCTGACAATGTGGCTGATGTTGTTTCCCAGATTTCAATTTTCATCGTTTTAAGTATTCTCTGACTGTTTCTTGGGATCCTTGTATTACAAATTCTGTTCTTTAAAACAGATATACTAGGGAGGTTTTTTTTAAAAAAAAAGTACAGACAAGGATGTTTCAGAAACAAGGAAGCTCTAAAAAGATGTGTATGTAAAAATCCCCAGAGTCCTCCACATTGAAAAAGTCCAGGGCTTAGCATTGCAACATACAAAACATTAAGCTGATAAGTTAGAATGGTAATTCACTGCAATGCTAATAAATGAAAGGCACAAGCCTTGAATACCATAGAGTGAGGGAGGCAGTGGAACGGTAACAGCCAGCCAGAGAATCCATAAGTCGTCCTAGGTAACAGGGCAGAATGGTTTTTGGGAAGTGGGGAAAATGTATTTAGCATAACTCCTGACTGCTACTCTCAAGTACTCCCGTCCTGCCCGATAGTGATGGCAGCATATACCTAGGGCAGTGCACATTAGGGTATCCCATTAGCTTCACTGGCACTGATTTTACATTTGCCACTAACATGCTAGAATGGAAGACCAACGAGCATGTGCCAAGGAATGCTGCTACACAGCTAACAATCATGTGGGTGTCAAAAGCTTTGGTGGTGCAATAAGATTGTCAGTGATAGTCATAAAGTGAATATTCAGCCAAGCCACCTTAAGCCACTTGCCAGAGACTGATCAAAGTGGTGCTCAATCTGCAAGAAGTTTATATAGCCCTTTGGGATTTGCCATAAGGACAAGGATGAGCTTCACTGGCTCTATGAGCCTCCCCCGTACCTTCAATACAGCAAAGCTGGAATCCAGACAGTGGCGGTGCTGTTCCTACAGCCTCATACTTCCATCTGAAAGCATAGAATTTTGCCCAAAAGGGAGAGAATAAAGGCTCACATGTCACACAGGATAAACTAAGTAGTATCAGACATGTTAACATATATGTACATGCCTGATACACGTGGACAGTTTTCATTGTCCATATGTACAAACTTTGCTCTCTCATTTAAATCTGTGTAACCACACATTGGCACAGACCTCCCTGGTTACTGAGAGCAGAATTTGGCCTTCAGTCTTAAAGTACTATAGCATTGGCACACAAATATGATTATTTGCTGCTGGGCAGATTTGCCCAGTATCGGGGCGGCTCCAGCGTTGGGCGGCAAAAAAACCCACAAAAAACCTTGCTGCCGAACATGGAGGCAGAGTGATGGTGCGGCCGCCGAAGATGAGTCGTGTCCCCGCCACCGAATTGCCACTGAGCGTGAAACTTGCTGTGATGGAGTGGCTGCCGAATTCCCTTTACATTCTGCAAGCAGGGCACTGCTGAGATATATTGTGATTAAAATGCCATTGTGCTAAGAACCTACATTTTAGGTGCAGAGCTCAAACTTTGGACCACCTGATCCTGGGATCAAGGGGGTGCAGTGCGTCAGTATACATTGTTCACCTTAAAACCATGGTTCGGTCAAAGAGTGAAGGTAAGTTTTTGGTGCTTTCATTTTTTGTGTCTCTGTTTACAAAACCACCACAAACTTTGGTACAGCTGGCAGCCCCAGCTTGGGTCTGTAAAAGCTGTTGTGTTCCAGCTCATAAATTGGGGTAAGATGGTAGCGCTGTGTGATGAGGCTTGCAAAATGCCTGCCCGGACTATGCCTGGCTCAAAGCATTCATCCCTCACTTTTATGAACACTAAATGCACCACCTGCCCCCTTCCCAACCTTTATTATGCAAATAAAACCACTGATTTCATGGTGCAGAGTCAGAAATATGTGGCCAGATAATCTCTGTTCCTGAAGATGTATTACAGTGAAGCAAAATCATCTCTGAGCTGAGGGTCACATTTCCCCATTACAGGGTTCCTCACACCATTGAAAACCAAATGAGTTTCTGCTCCATGCATTCCTGCTGTATCTCACTCTTTTACAGTTCATGTAAATTATTAACATCAGTAATGATAGAAATCTTTTCACATGTTAAATAAGAGAACTTCCACATCATTTCAATTACTCTGTATGATTTTATCCCATGACCCTCATTTTGGAACATGCACACTTCAAAAGCAACCCCTCCCCAATCCCACCTTCAGACTCCTTCCAGGGCTGGCATATACTGGATTGGCATGGTGCCACCTCTTTGGTGAGCAGAAAGTGCAGAAGGCCTCTTGCCCCATGGCTCTATTCCTGCTTTCCCTGCTCCAGGCAGGAGTATTGTCGATCAAACTGCAGCATAGCAGATTTAGATTAAATTTCAGAAAAAACTAGGAAGCAAGAACACTAGGACAATGGAACAGGCTGCCTCTGGAGTTTGTGGAAGCTCCTTCACTGGAGGTTTTCAAAATGAGGCTGGACGGCCATCTGTCTTGGATGATTTAGACACAACAAATCCTGCATCTCGTCTGGGGGTTAGACTAGATGACCCTTGCAGTCCCTTCTATCCCTATGGTTCTATGATTCTGCAATGCAGACAATCTTGCCCAGATCCTCTGCCAATGGGTCAATTTTACCCTACAAGAATATTAAGGCTGAGAGAGGAGGCAGTAGGAACCTGGAAGCTGATAAGCTGACACCTCCTCTACCCTACCAGGTTAGGCCTCATTTGGGCACATTAAGGAACTAGCCAAGGGTCCACCAACACATCAACCTGACATGTGAATTTCTTTGTTATGCTTGGCTTGCTCACTGACTTAATGTTCTTCAACGAATTTTGGGGCTGGTGACGCTCTTTTGCCATTTGTCAAGGTAATGGACAATACATAAAAAATTGCTAACAAACTAAATTTTGTAGTTCTATAGATCTCTGGGGACTGGAGCCTGCGCTATAATAAAAATATTGCTCGGGCATGCAGGAGTGAAATCAGGAAGGTCATATCACACCTGGAGTTGCAGCTAGCAAGAGGTGTTAAAAGTAACAAGAAGGGTTTCTTTAGGTGTATTAGCAACAAGAAGAAAGTCAAGGAAAGTGTGGGCCCCTTACTGAATGAGGGAGGCAACCTAGTGATAGAGGATGTGGAAAAAGCTAATGTACTCAATGCTTTTTTTGCCTCTGTCTTCATGAACAAGGTCAGCCCCCAGACTACTGCACTGGGCAGCACAGCATGGGGAGGAGGTGACCAGCCCTCTGTGGAGAAAGAAGTGGTTCGGGACTATTTAGAAAAGCTGGACGTGCACAAGTCCATGGGGCCAGATGCGTTGCATCCGAGAGTGCTAAAGGAGTTGGCGGATGTGATTGCAGAGCCATTGGCCATTATCTTTGAAAACTCATGGCGATCAGGGGAAGTCCTGGATGACTGGAAAAAGGCTAATGTAGTGCCCATCTTTAAAAAAGGGAAGAAGGAGGATCCTGGGAACTATAGGCCAGTCAGCCTCAGTCCCTGGAAAAATCATGGAGCAGGTCCTCAAGGAATCAATTCTGAAGCCCTTAGAGGAGAGGAAAGTGATCAGAAACAGTCAGCATGGATTCACGAAGAGCAAGTCATGCCTGACTAATCTAATTGCCTTCTATGACGAGATAACTGGTTCTGTGGATGAAGGGAAAGCAGTGGACGTGTTGTTCCTTGGCTTTAGCAAAGCTTTTGACACTGTCTCCCACAGTATTCTTGCCAGCAAGTTAAAGAAGTATGGGCTGGATGAATGGACTATAAGGTGGATAGAAAGCTGGTTAGATTGTCAGGCTCAATGGGTAGTGATCAATGGCTCCATATCTAGTTGGCAGTCGGTATCAAGTGGAGTGCCCCAACGGTCGGTCGTGGGGCCGGTTTTGTTCAATATCTTCATAAATGATCTGGAGGATGGTGTGGATTGCACCCTCAGCAAGTTTGCAGATGACACTAAACTGGGAGGAGAGGTAGATACGCTGGAGGGTAGGGATAGGATACAGAGAGACCTAGACAAATTGGAGGATTGGGCCAAAAGAAATCTGATGAGGTTCAACAAGGACAAGTGCAGAATCCTGCACTTAGGACGAAAGAATCCAATGCACCACTACAGACTAGGGACCAAATGGCTAGGCAGCAGTTCTGCAGAAAAGGACAAGGGGGTTACAGTGGATGAGAAGCTGGATATGAGTCAACAGTGTGCCCTTGTTGCCAAGAAGGCCAATGGCATTTTGGGATGTATAAGTAGGGGCATTGCCAGCAGATCGAGGGACGTGATCGTTCCCCTCTATTCGACACTGGTGAGACTTCATCTGGAGTACTGTGTCCAGTTTTGGGTCTCACACTGCAAGAAGGATGTGGAAAAATTGAAAAGAGTCCAGCAGAGGGCAACAAAAATTATTAGGGGACTGGAACACACGAGTTATGAGGAGAGGCTGAGGGAACTGGGGATGTTTAGTCTACGGAAGAGAAGAATGAGGGGGGATTTGATAGCTGGTTTCAACTACCTGAAAGGGCGTTCCAAAGAGGATGGCTCTAGACTGTTCTCAGTGGTAGCAGATAACAGAACAAGGAGTAATGGTCTCAAGTTGCAGTGGGGGAGATTTAGGTTGGATATTAGGAAAAACTTTTTCACTAGGAGGGTGGTGAAACACTGTAATGCGTTACCTAGGGAGGTGGAGGAATCTCCTTCCTTTTGAAGTTTTTAAGGTCAGGCTTGACAAAGCCCTGGCTGGGATGATTTAGTTGGGGATCAGTCCTGCTTTGAGCAGGGGGTTGGACTAGATGACCTCCTGAGGTCCCTTCCAACCCTGATATTCTATGATTCCTTCTTCACTCTGAGCTGGGAGCGAAAACAAGGGGCCTGATTCTCTGGCATGCTGTACTCCCATTGATGTGTGTCAGGCAGCACAAAGTGGTCAGTGACTTTTCATAACTCTCCATCTGGGGATGACCCACAGCATGGACGAGTCCCCAGCAAACACACAGGTAATGTAGACAGCCCTCCTGCAGATCTTGGCATAGTGGCTGAGAAGAGAAATATCTGGAGCTCAGTGTGCTCCAGTTATCGCCATTAAAAGGATTCTCTCTTAAATTCTGTCCACCAGCTAGCAAAAGTCAAAGCATCCCTCAATCTGCTTTCACCTCTATTGGGGGCCAGCACCAGGGCAGAAAATCAGAGAGTCCTAACCAGTTACTTGACAGCCTCTGCTTGAGCTATGCTCAACAGAAACTTGGTGCAGCAGTGAACCTGTCCCAAAGCAGGTCTGAAATGTGCCAGGAGTGTAAAACTGGACCCATAGTTTGTAGGGTTTTCAACATGCAAACAATTGAAATGACCCAGTATTGGCTAATTATGCATGGTGTGCTTTGCTGGTGTAACGTTATTGCACATATTTGTTAATAGGTCACCATATCTGTTTTCACTTTGTATAACTAACCAACACAGGCCATCTAGACTATGGGAATCTGCTGGAATAAAACATAATAAAAACCTCAGAAACCGCTTCTGTAGCTAAAATATCTCAGCCATTTCACAGTTTATTTTTTATTTCTAACATTTCAAATATGATGACCATTTATTTTGGAAACTCAGTGCCTGTCAGGTCAAGGATATTTTCTCCTCCCCTGCTCGCTTCCCCCTTTCCTTCTCAAATTGAAGGGGAAAAAGATTTAGGGAGCCAATCTTTTGAGGTGAGTGTGAGCATACTTCAACTTGCTTTGCAAGAAAAGCCTATAGGAGCATGCTCTAAATCAACTCTGAACTGGCCTTCCCAGAGGAGATGAGCTTTTAGATGTCACTGACTGGCTTTAGACTGCATTTCTACAAGCTGTATATTACAAGAAGGACCAGCAGAGCTGAAATACTGGAGTAAACTAATGACCCATTGTATCTGCTGTCTTCAGTCTCACAGGAAATAAACTGGGGGTGGACTTCAGCAGGAAAAAAGAACAATGTGGATCACTTGTAAAATCTACCTGTCTCAAGCACTGCTATGCATCTAATACTCCTTTTATTCTTTTGTAAGGTTGCTTAACACAAAACCTTTCTGAATTTCTTTGGTACCACATCCAAAGATTAAACCACCTAATAAGAGAGATCCTCTGACAGCAATAAAGTCTGGCCAGGATCACTATTTTAAATGTGGAAATATTGGAATGGAATCCGAAACAAACTAAAAAAAAGGGGGGGGGGGGGACTAATTGTAAGCAAACCAATAAACAAGGAAGCAGCAGCAACAGGCGTGTTCTGAAAGACAAAAGGTGGAGACTAACCAATTTATTTGAGCATGAGCTTTCGTGAGCTACAGCTCACTTCATCGGATGCATGCCGTGGAAACTGCAGCAGACTTTATATACACAGAGAATATGAAAAAATACCTCCTCCCACCCCACTGTCCTGCTGGTAATAGCTTATCTAAAGTGATTATCAGGTGGGCCATTTCCAGCACAATCCAGGTTTTCTCACCCTCCACCCCTCCACACAAATTCACTCTCCTGCTGGTGATAGCCCATCCAAAGTGACAACTCTTTACACAATGTGCATGATAATAAAGTTGGGCCATTTCCTGCACAAATCCAGGTTCTCTCACCCCCTCCCCCCTCTCCCAAAAACCACACACACAAACTCACTCTCCTGCTGGTAATAGCTCATCCAAAGTGACCATTCTCCCTACAATGTGCATAATTAAGGTGGGCCATTTCCAGCACAAATCCAGGTTTTCTCACATTCCCCCCACCCCCATACACACACAAACTCACTCTCCTGCTGGTAATAGCTCATCCAAACTGACCACTCTCCAAGTTTAAATCCAAGTTAAACCAGAACATCGGGGGGGGGGGGTAGGAAAAAATAAGAGGAAATAGGCTACCTTGCATAATGACTTAGCCACTCCCAGTCTCTATTTAAGCCTAAATTAATAGTATCCAATTTGCAAATGAATTCCAATTCAGCTGGTTTAACTTGGATTTAAACTTGGAGAGTGGTCAGTTTGGATGAGCTATTACCAGCAGGAGAGTGAGTTTGTGTGTGTATGGGGGTGGGGGGAATGTGAGAAAACCTGGATTTGTGCTGGAAATGGCCCACCTTAATTATGCACATTGTAGGGAGAATGGTCACTTTGGATGAGCTATTACCAGCAGGAGAGTGAGTTTGTGTGTGTGGTTTTTGGGAGGGGGGTGAGGGGGTGAGAGAACCTGGATTTGTGCAGGAAATGGCCCAACTTTATTATCATGCACATTGTGTAAAGAGTTGTCACTTTGGATGGGCTATCACCAGCAGGAGAGTGAATTTGTGTGGAGGGGTGGAGGGTGAGAAAACCTGGATTTGTGCTGGAAATGGCCCACCTGATAATCACTTTAGATAAGCTATTACCAGCAGGACAGTGGGGTGGGAGGAGGTATTTTTTCATATTCTCTGTGTATATAAAGTCTGCTGCTGTTTCCACGGCATGCATCCGATGAAGTGAGCTGTAGCTCACGAAAGCTCATGCTCAAATAAATTGGTTAGTCTCTAAGGTGCCACAAGTACTCCTTTTCTTTTTGCGAACATCTATGTTGTAATTTTATAGCTTTGCAGATCGAGCCCCGTGACCACAAGTCAGCTGACATGGGCCATCTGTGGGTGTTTTATTGCAGTGAGATGTACCCAGTGTAGTTGGTGTTCCCTGCTCACATGCAGAAAGATTCATCAATTGCCAGATTTGGGTCAGGAAATAATTTCAACCATGGTACATTGGCAAGGACTATGGGAGTTTTTTTCTCCTTCCTCTGGATATTGAGTGAGAGATATTGTACCCACACATAGTTCCCTGCTCCAAGATAAAATTCAGGTCTATAGGGCTTAGTATGATACTGGTGTCAGTAGCCATTGGTCCTGGATCTGAATTTCTAAAGATTTGTTTTACTGTCCCTCTTTGGATTGGGACAGTTCAACCACCAGAGCAGCGTCTCTCCAACCCCATATTAGGAGGTTGGTACTAACACAGAAGAAAGACAGTCACCTACTGAATCATCAGTGCAAATTCCAGCAGCTCTCTGATGTTACCGGAATGTCTGGCATTCAAATATTTACACAATCTGACCCTAATGAACTTCTATGGCAGCACAAGGTAGAAAGCAGTACAAGTTCTGATAGAGTGGATATGGTTGCAGATTTACACTAAGTAAATCTAAGGGCTTGTCTTAGGAAATTTTACCAGTTATACAGGTATAGTTATGCAGGCCTAACCCACCATTTGGACATTATTATAATATGAATATTGCTTTTTTTTTCAGTTGAGATTAAACCCCTTCCCAAGTGACATAAACTAAACTGACAAAAAACACTGTTATACCAGAATGAGTGTCTCTATATAGGAGGGGGAAAACATTGTACTGGTATAACTAAATGGTTTTAAATTCATGCCTTAGGTTGTATTGAAATAATATATACAAAGAGAATATATACGGAGAACATATAATGACAGTGTGGAATCTGGAAGCAGAACAAGGAGCTGGGATATATTGGCTAATATCTTTACTAATAATGACATCTGACATTCTTCATGCCACCATCTAGTGATGGAACAACATGGTGATTAACATAGTGAATTTAGCTTATTACTCTTGGGGATTGTCCACACAGGGAAGTTAATTTGGATTAAAGTAGAATATGGATTTAAAGCAGAATAGCTATTCCTGTTTAAGAAACTGTGTGGACACTTGAATGTCAGAAGAAGGCATTAATATGCCAGAAAGAGCATCCACACAGGAAGTTAATCAGAAATAGTTAATCAGGAATAAATTCCCATGGAGACAAACTTGAAGAAAAACACTGAGGGAAACTCAAGAGCCCCTCCCTGAAACATACATATCTTTATGAGACCAGAATTGTTCCTGGCTCACTGCACAGTGTGAAACAAGGATAGTGATTTGCAAGAGTGGTTTTTGTTACATTATTATGGGCAGAATTATTTTGTATGTATTGAAATGTTTAAAAGTAACTCCAAACTCATAAATCCCACTGACCTCTTTGCTATTATATAGTCCCAACTAATCATTTAGCCAAATAATAAAACAAATAAAAGGAAGTTCTTCTTCACACAGTGCACCGTCAACCTGTGTAACTGCTTGCCTGAGGAGGTTGTGAAGGCTAGGACTATAACAGGGTTTAAAAAAGAACTGGATAAATTCATGGAGACTAAGTCCATTAATGGCTGTTAGCCAGGATGGGTAAGGAATGGTGTGCCTAGCCTCTGTTTGTCAGAGGGTGGAGATGGATGGCCGGAGAGAGATCACTTGATCATTACCTGTTAGGTTCATTCCCCGTAGGGCACCTGGCATTGGCCACTGTTGGTAGACAGGATACTGGGCTGGATGGACCTTTGGTCTGATCCGGTATGGCCATGCTTATGTTCTTATGTTAATATCCAACTACAGGTATTGCTTGTCTGAAGGGCAGATAATGGAGATAAACAAAAAACATAAATAAGAAGTCTAAACACAGTTCATTTCAGAGCTCTCTGCATTTGATCTTTAGCAGATTCTTCTTGTTTTGCCACAATAAAGTTATTTGCCTCATGAGATGTTCTAAATATATACACATTTCTAGCATAATATGCTCAAGTGTGTCTGGATAAGGCAGAATTGCAGATTCCAAGTTCATAAAGTTGCTTTTTGACTGAAGAGAAACTTTTTTTTCAGATTAGACAGTGCAGAACTATAATTGGCAAAAGTCCCAATAAGTTACCCATTAGATTCCCATTTCCCGATCTCTTGCTACTGTCAGTAAAACGTTTTCAACAGACCCTGTCTTACACTTGTAGAATTAGGAGAAGAAACACGGGAATCTTCCTGACAAATTTAAACTGGATAAATCAATCAGACAGCTGAAGTCCAAGACTATCTGAAAGCCATGTACACAGTGGTGCTGGAACAATTTTTATAGCGGGGAGCTGAAAACGGAAACCATGTATTTGGATTGTTATTTGGGGGTGCCGCAGCACATCTAGTTCTATTACCTATGTATGTAGATAAACAATTTAGGAGGTTCTGCAGGCCGTTTTGGATTCCATCAGTGGAGTGTCATCAATGTTGTGCACATTATGGTGGCTTGCTGTGCTCCTCACAATCTTTGTGAAGCCAGAGGTGAGCCATTTTCCCCTGAATAGAACGATGACAGTGATGTACTAACCAGTGCACTTAGCCAGGAAATGCACCTATCACAGTTGGAGCTCAATGCTCCCAGGCAGCGCTCCCAGGGATGCTTTTTGTGCTACCATGTTATGGAAGAGGGAGAATAGTACCTTTATGAGTGTGTGTATGTGTGTGTGTGTGTTAGTTAATGCTTGTGTAATGCAATTCTTGGGGGTGTGGGTTTGATAGCTATGCAGTGTTCTTATGGCATAACCGTCAGTCCCGTGCTGGATGCTGGGGCCAGCAGGTCACCATTCCAGCTGACCAGGTCATCATGTGCCATTGTTGTCTCTGTGTTAGGTGAAGTACTCAGCACCTGGTCAAGGTCCTCATGAAATGGGCATGATGTTGGCGAATTGCCCACAGTGCAGTTCTGGTGCCTGGTTTTCCGGTACTCAGTCTTGAGCCACTTAAACTGTTTCCTGCACTGGTCATCATTCTGCTAAATTTCCAACACTGCCAGCTTCTTCGCTCGTCGATGTTGTGGTCATTCCTGGTTCTGTTACTAAAAGTCCTTTGTTTTGCTGGCTGGCCTTGCCTCAGTGATCTACCAAAATCTGTATGTCTTCCCACCACAAAGAAGCAGCATGCTTTGCAAGGGGCTTCTTTTGGTCAGTCTCCATTGCAAACACAGAAACTTCTCTGAAGGTGTGTTTGCAACTTTGTGGTCAGAAAACAATGGAAGGGTTAAATGCTGACTTGCCAAGCTGCTGAATTATCAGGAGGGTTGTTTCCCTTTCTCTGGAGTTTATTGGTGATGTTTGGGATCGAGAGGACAAAGAAATTGGCTATGGGATTGTTGGGATACTTTTGGCTGACTCCCAAGACTCAAATCAGGGGTGCCTGCATCTGCATTGTAAATCAATAAGGCTTGAACCCTAGGTTCTGGCTTGATTCAGGCTAAAACCCTCCACCCCCTGTAAGGTCCTAGGACCCTGATTCTAAGACTGAGAAATTTGTGTGTAGACAGAAGAAGGGTTTGGGCTGAAGCCTGAGTCTGAGTCAAGGTTTACACTTCAGTGTAGACATACCATCTGTGTCTCCTGAGCCTGCATGTAGCATCTTATGTCAAGGAAGCTGTATCTATATTTTGCCCAAATTGCCTCTTGTACCTGTTATGAGCACATTGTTGGTGTATTATGTATGCTAGAGGATTTGACTGTCAGTTTCCAGTTTGGCCAGTCCCCTACACCTCTACAGATATAGCACATCAGAAATGATATCAAGATACAGCTGAGCATGAAAAAGGTACTTTTGTTTGAAAAGAACATTGGAGCTAGTGATTAGTGTTTACATCACAACATACTAGGCTCCTGTGAGATGGAGGAGGCCAGCAGGCTGAATTTTGGGTTGATGAGCCGGTCTGTGTGGGAGGATTGGTTGCTGTTATTGACAGTGCATTGGGTATGCAGCATATTTTGGTGAAGTGTCATGTGCATGCTCCTAACAGTGTTTACTGAATGGATCCCAAACACCATAAAGCTGAATACAAACAAAAATAACAAAAGAATTAGGCCAGGAGTGATGTAATATTTTAAATGTTATTGGCTAAACACTATAGCTGGAGCCCTTAGTCCTAGAACATAATGTTATTTGGCTAAACATTATAGCAGGAGCTATCCTTTCCAAATCCCAACCTACAAAGCTAACATTTCTGTTTTGGTACAGCTGTTTCTTGAGTCTCAATCACTCTAGCAGAATGCTGTTACTCAACTGCTCCTGTCAATCAGCTTCTGTCCTAAGCAAGCTCCAACTTGCAGTATTTATAAAGAGACCTATCCTGTTCCCTTTAAACTTTTTGGGAACTTTGCCATTGGCTTAAGTGAGGGCATGATTGGGACCAAGGCATGAGACTCTAGGATGAATTGTCATGTGTCGTAAGTAGCTCATGGAAAGAAACTGAGAGCAGGGAAAAATAGATTTTTAACTTCCAGATGACTTTTTGCTATCCCCATACGTGAATATGTATAGGTTTGATTTTCAAAATATTTAAGTTTTTCTATTTAGAATCATAAGAAGAACATAATGCCCAGACACTACACTCACATCTGTGAACAAATAATATAATATTGACATAAGAATGACCATACTGGGTCTGATGAATGGTCCTTCTAGCCCAGTATTCTGTCTTCTGACACGTAACAGCTAATTTAGACTTTGTCATTTTCCATGTATAGTTGGGATTATATTTTCCAATGTGCGTTACTTTGCATTTATCAACATTGAATTTCATCTGCTATTTTCTTGCCGTCACCCTGTTTTGTGAGATCCCTTTGTAACTTTTTGCAGTCAGCTTTTAACTTAACTATCTATAATAATTGTGTATCCTGTGCAAACTTTGCCACCTCACTGTTTACCCCCTTTTCCAGACAATTTATGAATATGTTGAATAGCATTGGTCCCAGTAGAGATCTTTGCGGGACTCTGCTATTTACTTCTCTCCAGTGTGAAAATTGACCATATATTCCTACCCTTTGTTTTCTATCTTTTAACCAGTTTCTGATTCATGAAAGGACCTTTCCTCTTATCCCAAAGCTTACTTTGCTTAAGAGCCTTTGGTGAGTGACTGTGTCAAATGCTTACTGAAAGTCCAGTTACACTAAATCCACCGGATTCATAGATTCATACGTATTTAGGCCAGAAGGACCATTATGATCATCTAGTCTGACCTCCTGCACAACGCAGGCCACAGAATTTCACCCACCACTCCTGCAAAAAAACTTTCACCTATGTCTGAGCTATTAAAGTCCTCAAATCGTGGTTTAAAGACTTCAAGGAGCAGAGAATCCTCCAGCAAGTGACCCGTGCCCCATGCTACAGAAGAAGGCGTAAAACCTCCAGGGCCTCTTCCAATCTGTCCTGGAGGAAAATTCCTTCCCGACCCCAAATATGGCGATCAGCTAAACCCTGAGCATATGGGCAATATTCATCAGCCAGATACTACAGAAAATTCTTTCCTGGGTAACTCAGATCCCACCCCATGTAATATCCCATCACAGGCCATTGGGCCTATTTACCATGAATATTTAATTACCAAAACTATGTTATCCCATCATACCATCTCCTCCATAAACTTATCGAGTTTAATCTTAAAGCCAGATAGATCTTTTGCCCCCACTGCTTCCCTTGGAAGGCTATTCCAAAACTTCACTCTGGTGATTAGAAACCTTTGTCTAATTTCAAGTCTAAACTTCCTGGTGGCCAGTTTATATCCATTTGTTCTTGTGTCCACATTGGTACTGAGCTTAAATAATTCCTGTCCCTCTCCGGTATTTATCCCTCTGATACATTTATAGAGAGCAATCATATCTCCCCTCAACCTCCTTTTAGTTAGGCTAAACAAGCCAAGCTCCTTGAGTCTCCTTTCATAAGACAAGTTTCACTAGATGTGAAAGAAAGCATAGAGTCAAATACAGTAACGATCTTAAATGAATCAAAGAGTTCCATAGAATTTCTATTGATTAAAAATCCATGTTTGAATAATAAGAGGATAGCAGCAGAAATATACTATTGACCACCTGACCAGGATGGTGGTTGTGAAATGCTCAGGGGGATTAGAAAGGCTAAAAAAACCAGACAAACCAAAAATAATGAGGGATTTCAGCTACCCCTTTATTGAATAGGGACATGTCACCTCAAGACAGGATGCAGAGATAAAGTCTCTAGACACACTTAATGACTGCTTCTTGGAGCACCTAGTCCTGGAACCCATAAGGGGAGAGGCAATTCTTTATTTAGTCTTAAGTGGTACATAGGATCTGGTCCAAGAGGTGAATACAGCTGAACCGCTAGATAATAGCAAATTTTATATCCTTGTAGAGGGGAAATACCAAAGAAACCCACCACAGTAGCATTTAACATCAAAAAGTGAAACTACACAAAAATGAGGAGGCTAGTTATATGAAAATTAACAGGAACAGTCAAAAGAGCTAAGTGCCTTCAAGCTGCATGGAAACTTTTTAAAAACACCAGGCTCAAACTATAGGTATACCCTACATTATAAAATAAAAACAAGTAAGAGGACCAAAATCTGCCACCATGGCTAAACAACAAAGTAAAGGAGGCTGTTAGAGACAAGAAAGACGTCTTTCTTTCAAGAAAAACTCCCCCAACCAGTATGACCTACTCTGTCATTCCTATATATTTTGTACACTGATACTACCGTGTCCCATTGATTATCACTGTTCCACCAAGTTACTGTGAGGACTATTATATGAATATTCTCATTTAATACTAGGCACTCTAGTTCACCCATCTTAGTATTTAGACATATAGCATTTGTATACAAGAACTTGGTCTGTCCAACCTGTGTGCTCCTTTGCACCTGTTGGCTTTCCCAAAGCCCTTAGTTGACCTTAGGAGCCCTCTATGAGCTTTTTATTTTACATGCAAGTTATTGGGTTCCATTTGGGTTAGGTGGAGACCATCCGTCCTGCATAGGCTCTTCCTTTCCCCAAAGATTCCCCAGTTACTAATAAACCTAAACACCTTCTTCGAATACCATCATCTCATCCACTCATTGAGACCCTGCAGTTCTGCCTGTCTAATTGGCCCAGCGTGTGGATCTGGAAGCATTTCAAATAATACTACCATGGAAGTCCTGGACTTTTAATCTCTTACCTTGTAGCCTAAATTTAGCTTCCAGGACCTTTCTTCTACCTTTCCCTATGTCACTGTTACCTACATGTACCACGACCACCTGCTTCTCCCCAGTACTGCACATGAGTCTGTCCAGATGTCTTGAGAGGTCTGCAACCTTTGCACCTGGCAGGCAATTCACTTGGCAGTTTTCCCAGTCATCACAAACCCAACTATCTGTATTTCTAATAATTGAATCCCCCATTACTATTACCTGTCCCTTCCTAATAATTGGAGTCCCCTCCACCAGTGAGGTATCATCTGGAAGAAGGGTCCAAACTATGGGATTATTTCCCTCCACTCCAGCTTGATGTTCTCCTTCCCCAAGATTTTCATCCTTCTTGAAAGCGCAGGCTATCAGACTGGAACCACTCTACTGTGTCCCGCAAAGTCTTGTCAATGTACCTCTCCATCTCCCTTAGCTCCTCCAGTTCAGCCACTCTGGTCTCAAGATACCATTCTCGGTCTCTGAGGACCATGAACTGCTTGCACCAAAAACACATATGCTACCTGCCCACAAGGCAAATGCTGCTTTCAGTGTAATAAACTGGCTAGCTCCTATTCTGCTGCTGGATTTCTGCATGTGTTATCTGTACTCTTGCACAGCCATTTGTTTGTTCTTTGGTGGTGGTGGTGGGGGGGGGGGATGTCGGGCAGGTGGTGGTTATTAGCGAATATTTATTAGGTATATCAGGCTCTCATGTCCCATCTCTAAACTCCCTCACAAAACTCCCCTCTTTTGTGCTTCTGTTCATTAGCTACTCTGGTTGCTCTGGATCAGACATTTTAAACCACTTTTTACCCTGAGTAGCCCCCCCCCCCACCCCCCGGGAGCTGCGGGGGGCTGTGCCTGTGGATGGTCAACGTCAGCAAAATGTCTCGTGGCCCGCAATCAGATTACTCTGATGGGACACAGGTTGCCCACCACTGGTCTACACTACATTATGCAGGCCCAAATCCAGCTACCCACATCCCAGACTTCCTAGCATCCTCCCAAAATGTGGCTGCTGTAGCCCTTTGTTCATGGTGCAGTATGGGAAAACTTGACTGTCCAGAGGACAAAGAAAGTCTGCCCATGGGACCGTGGAAAACTTTTGGTGGACTCCCAGAGCACAAGTCCAGAGGTGCTCCGTCTACGGTGCAAAGCAATAGTACTTGAATCCTAAGTTCTGGCTTGACTCAGGCTCAGACCCTCCACCCCTGTGGGGTCCTGAAAACCTGGGTCCGAGCCCTGGATAAGTGCTATTTGTGTGTAGATGGAAGGGGAGTCAGGCTTGGACCTGAGGTCAGACCCTGGGCTTGCATTACAGTGTAGATATACCCTCAGAATCCTTAAAATATTTACTGATCTTGCCAGCACTAAATCTATCATTTGACATCATTAGCAAAGCTATGATGGCTTGCGTGTGAGAGTTTCATTATCATACAACTGGTTGTCCTTTGCATTAGAAATAGTACCTTGAAAATTATTAACTGCTTGGTTCCAAAATGCATTGGACTGCAGGATAAATGATTCCTTTGAGCACCATGCTAGTGTACACACTGCAGCATACAGGAACAAATTGCCCCAAAATTGTAACCCTGCACTCATCTTCCGCTGAGTATCAGATGTGCTAACGTGCATTGCAACAAAACAGCTGAGCTAAGAACACTCTGATAGATGGCTCACAAATGTCTTCCTTCTACTTGTTTTATATCTTAGTCTCAATGTTATGTTGCCACTAAGATCAACTGTTAGGTTATGGTACAGTATTAACTTTTGTCTAGGTTGTTTCCTAAAATACTATGCTGCCCTCTAGAGTTTGAATAATATAGTAGTTCCCTTTAAAAACAAAGGCGGGTGGGGCGGGGGGAAGCGGGTGTCACTGAGGAGATTCATATTTGAATGATGTGAGCAGTTTAAGGGTGAGATTTTCAAAGCTGCCTATGGAATTTGGATAGCCAGAAAAAGGGGTATTATGGTTTTGTGCTTCCATATAAAAAAACTTTACAATGGAAATGGGAGCAGAGTGTTCCATATCTCTGCTATTGTGGGTTAACACACAACACGGATAAGGGCCCAATCCTGCCCTGGCTAACACTGGCTAATGCTGAGATGCATCCTCTGCTGCAGGGATGTTGCTAGCAAACAGTTCCTTCCAACAATGGTGTCTCCAGGGGTAGGAAGAATTGATTTACAAGGAGAAGTTAAAAGAATTAAACACATCCCGTTAGGCTAAACGATGACTAAATGGGATAAAATAACTCACTGCAACTGTTTGAAGAGGATAAACACAGAAGAAAGAGAGAAATTGCTTTTGGTACTACTGGGAATACCAGGGTAATATTAAAAAGAGAGATGATTATCAGAATCCTAATGTTTAACTCAGTGCAATAGTTTCTCCTACATGAATTGTTTAAGTTGAGACTGGACAAACAATGGTGGTGATGCTGTATGAAACAAGTCCTGCACTAGTAGAGAGATGGTCTAGGAAGTCACCTAATAATTCTTTCCACCTGTAGCTTCTATAAGTCAGTAATTTAGTCTTCAAGTTACAGTGTGATGCTGTCACATCTGCAGACAAACATATCGCAGAAGCGGAGTCCACGCTGGCAAAAATGGTCACCCTCTTTGAGTGTCACCCTTTTTGAATGTCCAACTTGATAAACCTAGGGCCTGACTGTGCACAGGTTCTGAAGACCTGCAACTCCTGCCAACTTCAAATTGAGTTGCGAGTGTATAACACCTACAGAAAAGCAGGCCCTCGGGTCCTGATTTTCCTCTGAGACCTGTTTTATATTTCTGGTAGCTTTACTAACTTCACTGGAGGAATTCTTGACTCTCACTGGCGTAATTAGAATCAGGATTAAAGTGTCTCAGAACTGGGGACATGCCAAATTTAAGGTGAAATTTGGATCTTAATCTCTGTCCAGGATGGGGAAAGCTTTTTCTGCAGCAAATTCTCACTAGCTGGTCCTTCAGTCAGCATTAATGGAGCCTTCATGGCAAATGCAGACAAGAAATTAAACAAAACAACTCTTACTACAAAATCAAGTCTTCATTATCTATCCTGCATCACTTTATGCCTTTGGATTTGAACGGGTATATGTGGAAGCTTCTGGAAGCCCCTCTCCTAGTCCTGAATATTGTCCGTGGCATTCCAAAGGGACCCTAAAGATGGAGATTGACAACAGCTGAAGGGAAATGTAAAATACGTTAACTGTGATTTCCTGTTGAAAACAGCTTGTCAGAGCTCCTACTGGCTTGACTAAAGATAAGGCTCTCTTTTAGTTCATCTGGTATTTTTGCTGCCTGTGGGCCACAAGAATTCATTTCAAGCTTCGGCTATGTTAATAATAAATAGGATCCACAGTTAGTCAAGTGATCGGTTGAACATGCTGTAGTCTGGCCAGCATATTTGGCAGACACCACTTAGTTGGGCAATGGGGGCGGGATTGATTGGTAGTTGCAGTAGCAGGACCAAAAGACTCCTGAATGCCAGCCTTTGAACTAAGCCCCTTCATTTCCAGCTACTGAAACAAGGATCACAATCTCCAAAACTCCATCTCTCCCCACCATGCCTGGAGTCTGATTATTGTATCTCTGCTAGGTCTGTGACCAGAGAATGACTAACCTGGACACCCTCCTAAAGGACATAGGGATACCATTTGGCTTATTGCTCATAAGGCAAGGAGTGTCCTGTCTTATTCTTAAAATCATATAAACCTCTGTTTTGGCTCTTTGGCACACTTTAAATTTAATCTTCTTCCCAGCACCTTATAGCCTTGCCTGAAAACACTGTTGAATAGGTAGTGAGCCATGCATGTGAGAGGAAGGCTGGTGTAATGATTAGGACAGTGGTTCTCAACCAGGGGTATGTGTACCCCTGGGGATACTCAGAGGTCTTCCAGGGAGTACATCAACTCATAACGATATTTGCCTAGTTTTAAAACAGGCTACCTAAAAGCACAAGCAAAATCAGTAAAAACTAAAATTTCATAGACAATGATTTGTTTATACACTGAAATGTAAGTTATAAATGAGAAAGAAGGCATTTTCAGTAATAGTGTGCTGTTAGTGTGCTGTGACACCTTTGTATTTGTATGTTTGATTTTGTAAATTTTTAAGTGAGGTGTAACTTGGGAGTACAGAAGACAAACCAGACTCTTGAAAGGGGTATAGTAGTCTGGAAAGGTTGAGAGTCACTGGGTTAGGGCACAAGCCTAGAACTTAAAAGAGCTGGGTTTAATTCTCTGCTCTGCTACAGACTTTCTGGGTGATCTTGGATAAGTTACTTAGCTTCTCTGTGCCTCAGCTCCCCACCCATACAAATAATGCTTCTCTGCATCACAGGGGTGTTGTGAGATGAAATATACAAAAGACTATTAAGTGTTCTGAGATCTACTGATGAAAAGTGCTACATAAGAGCTTGGTATTACTAATTTTCCCAGGATAAATATAGATGATCCTTCACTGGCCTTTGTTTAGTCTATATTTGCAAATTTCCAGATATTCAGTATTATAATTCTTGACATTTATAGCCTAATATGTAGTCATGCTGTGTATAACACTTGTCACATATAAAGAGTAAAACAACAAAGCAGGCAGCATAAACTGGATGGGAGTGAATTAAAAGTGTATGTAGATGGATGTGAAAAAGAACTTCCAAATGAACGGCTTGACTGTTTGATATCTGAACAGTTACACTGAATACATGAAATATCAAATGACTAAATGGATATTTTCAGCTGAGGGGTGCATGTGAGGGCGAGCAACCCTGGATGGAAACTAGAAGAGCCTGAAAGACTTTTATTTCAAGTAGAGAATAATGGTTTTGGAAATAATTTAAGAGGCATGACTGTTGATGCAGACACACAAGGTTGTTCATGGAAACTGGATCCAACTTGTACTCTCTACAAAATAGAATTTGCATGACAAGTAAATGTAATTGACTGAAATTGCATCACTTTCCCTACTGTATAATAATAGTTAAAGCTCCTTTCTCTTCTTCAAGGAGGCCTCTAATCTTACTATCCCAAAATGCTAATGCACTAACCAATAATGAATAGGACAACAAGACATGTCTTTAACCTCTCCTGTATTGCCTTTTCCATAACCCCCACTTCAACTATATGTTGACTATTTAGATTGCAAGCTTTTTGGGATGAGGTTTGACTTTTCTATCTGTCACCAAACCATTAAGCACACTTGGTGCCCTATAAATAATCAGTAAAATCAACCAGTCTTGCTACATTGTAGGTAAAAACAAACAAACAAACAGCTGGCATGCATAGAAGCCCGAGAGTGCACATCAGTAGGGAGATGCTGCTTCCATACACTGCAGGGAATCAGGCATTCAGTATGTAGTACATCAGAATCAGCAAGCTAAAATATGTACATAGCAGCTATTCCATTAATGCTGGAAAATCTCTATTTCTCCCACACAACACTTCTCCCTGGTCGTGCCCCCAGGTTGGCCATTGCATCCAGTAGGTCCTATGGCTAGCCATAATTCTTCTTCCCTGATGTTTTCATGAATAGAGTAAGCAGTGAAGCACTCCAAGGTATTGTTTTTATGGGCCCATTACCATGCACATATGGCGGTAGAAGGATACCAGCTTGGTTCCTCACAATGCACCCCAGGCACCTATTAACAATCCCATTAAATGTGCCTCAATAAACCATATTTAAGAATAAGATTTAGAAGACTTACAAAAGTGTGCTGGTGCCACACATCTTCCTACGAATTAAAAATAATTGTATTAGACTATTCAAACACACGCAGACAGGAACACATAATAGTATAAAAATTCAATACACATCTAGAAGATAGAATACTGGACTGGGCTTCCAGGAGAGCTGGGTTCTATAACCATCTTTTCCACTGGCATATTGGGTGAGCTTTGGCAAAGCTCTGAGCCTACCCGGTTTCTGCAAAATATCAAGTGCTATGTAAGAGGCAGCTGGTATTATTATCTCTTTGTAATGTCTGCAGTTCTAGTCCCTGACACTGGTTCTAACCAGTATCTGAACATAGCGGGATACTTTTTTGGGGAACGGTCTTGCATATTTTGCTTCCAAAATCTTCTTTAAAAGTTAATTGAATAGATAACTGCGTGCTGTGGAACAGCATACAAACTGTACTGGTGGAATGCCGAAGCTGTCCCACAGAGGATAAATAATGAAAGAAACACTGTGCTAGAGAGAGCAAGCAAGCATCAGAATACTATACCTTGGTAGTTAAAGCACTCATGCAGGAGACCAAGGCTCCAGTCCCCCCCTATTCCAATGATTTTTTTAAATTATCCACAGGGGTACAGCTTCAACCAAAGAGACCGAGGGAGCCTCACCTCAGAATAGCTTACAGCCCAGAGGCTAGGGCACTCAGCTGACATTTAGCAGATCCCTGTGCAAATCCTCTCTCCCTCAGGTGGAGCAGGGAGTTGAACCAGGGGTTTCCCACATCCTAAGTGAATAACCTAGCTATTGGGCTAAACATTATAAGGGAACGGCTCCTCTTCCTCGCCTGCCTTGCCATGTTGTGAAAGCTTGCCTACAGGGACCCAATCCAGAAGGTGAGGTCTGAGCACATTCACTGGATCAGGCTCCTTAGGTGACTTAGTTGGAGGGGCTCCTCTCCTGGTTTGTGCATCGCTCTGGGGCTTAGGCGTCCAGACGGCTGGTGTGGGGCTGCACTGTGCATATTCAGAGGCAAAACCACACATGCTTAAGATACTTTTATTGCAAAAAAGAAAAAAAAATTGCGCACCAAGCAAGTTTAGGCACCTGCAGGGTTTGAGGGCAGCTGAGTGGGGGCTTGTGAATCCCAGTGGGGCCTGATTCTGGGATCTAGGCGTCGAAAGTGGCAATTAGCCTTCTTAGCTCTTTTGTGAATCCAGGCCCCAAATGTGTAACTTTTCCTGTGCTGTATCCTTTGGTGTGTCATGGGCATGCTGAACATCATTCTTGCCTGGAATCTGATTGTTCTAAACTTTCCATTTTTCCTATAGTTAATGCAACACTTGTATCAGTCAGCATTGCCCCTTCCTGTACTTTTACCTTGACGAATTTGCCCAGTGAAAAGCATCTGCACTGATGAGAAGGGATTAAAAACACGTATGTGTGTGTGTGTGTGTGTGTGTGGAGAGAGATCAAGAGATCTTGATCTTTAGTATATATTTTATTACCATTTTATTACCTATATCCTACCCCTGCATGGTAACTTCCTGATTAAAAAAAGAGTACTGGCTTATTAGATTTTACAGAAAAGCTCAGGCTTTTGTATTCAGTAGAAACATACATCAGTAAACAATGGGCACAGATGTAAATTAAGTGTTTATGAACTGTACTGTGTTATACACATCTTAATTTTTAAATTAAAAATACGCATAAAATGTGACTTCACCATTGTGTTCAGTTAATTTTGTCTGCAGCCACATCTCTTTGGGCTACAACCCAGTCAGATCTCAGGCTAAACAGGATAGCTCTGGATCTGTACTCAGATGGGAGATGACAAGGAAAAAACCCCGAGCTGCTACAGGAAGTGACCTTGGTAATTCAATAAGGGACAGTCACCCCTGAATCAATACGGAACATGATGGGAATAAGAAGAAAGCTACTAGAGGCACTGTCCAAAATGTGATTTTATCGTATGCTACCTTATTGTGAATAGCAAATCAAATGTCTCTTCCTTGGCATTTTTTTCATATCAAAAATTCAGAAATGTATCAGGATTGAAAATAAATGAAATCTAAAGCAAGATTAGGTGCTCAAATTATTTGGGAGTTGAGTCTTTTCAGAATAGTGTTATTCTATACAGTTGAAGTTCCTACTAGTACAAGGAGAGCAGATAAGAGTGATAACTGTGGCAGATATAACATACAGAAAACAACATCACCACTACAAATTTACCCCTTCTTCTTCCTCCCAGCCTGGGGCCCACTACTGAAGAAATGAAAAAAATTCTCTGGGACTCTCCACTCCTTGATATGGGTACCACTCAGAGGCTAGGATGAATGGACAATCTGAAAGCATCCATTTTTGAAAGAAACTTCTGCATAGGGAGACAGAGAGAGAGAAAGAGAAGCTTCTAAGGACAGCCTGGGTCCAGCCTGAACAACTGGGCCTCGCCCGTCCCTGACTTGACTGCTGATGCGACCATGTCATGGCATTGAAGGAAGATTCATGGGAAAGATCTTGCCCAGGCTGCAGACGCACAGCAGCATGCAGAAGGAAAGCACTGCTGCTAGGCACTTGCCGCATGCGTCCGGGTCTTGTACTGCACCAATGGAAGTTATGTTGCTGTAAAATGGTTTAAGATTATTCGTTCTTTATTTAATTTGCCATATATTATTTAACTTCTCAAATTCCAAGTCCTTTCTCCTTTCCCACTATTTTATAATAAATGTATCACCTTGCACACCAGTCCTGAGTAATCCAACAAATCAAAACCCACTCTGCCTTCTGACTGTTAGTGGATTCATAATTTCTTTTTTTGGGTGGGAATCATTTATGTCTTGAAGGTTTCCAGTGAGAGGTACCTGGCGTTTAAAATCTAAACCAGTGATAACTTTAAATCTAGGCCACATTCATCACAGAGACACTTTTCAGAATAGATAACAAGAAGTGATTAACCCTACAGTAATAAACCCATTTGCTTATCCAATGTATGGACCAAATAAACCACATTTAATTGAAGAGTTAGATTAGATAATGAGTAAGGAAGCCCTTTTCTATTTAAAATTCTAAGCATCATTATAAACAAAAGTTAAAGGAAGAGAAAAGGCTTTAAAATTTAAAATGTCTAGACTTGATGTCAGGACTTTCTCTTTAAATGTTAAAATTAATCTTTATTTTCCAGTTGAAGCATCATCTTGGGGTAATCTTTTGAAGGTCACAGTGGGGAGGAACAGGCTTTAATGGAGTGTTTTGGTAACAATCATATCACTAACAACTGAAAAACAGAACAGACTGAACTTTTATACAGATTACATCAAGCCTATTCCAGAGATAACACGTTTGCTAAACTTCTCAGAATCAGCTGAGCCCACAAGTCATCTCCTTCTGACGGAATTGTTTCCTGCTGGGACTGGATAGTGGAGCAGTATATTATGTTGCCCAAAATACTAAAAGTATGAAGTGAGGCTCTCTTTATTTTGTGTAAATAAGCACATAAGAGTTCTCCACTTGAAGGGCAAAAAGGTTGTTTGCATATGCAGACAGTGGAAAGTACCTGTTGACTAGTCCTAGAGACATTTGAAATTACTTCACTGAAAAATAAATGTCTTGTATTTTTTCGAGATACGTGCACGTATTGTGTTGGTAAATGCAAAAAACAAACCCTTCCAGTGTTTCCAGCCAGCTACTGTACCCAGACTGAATGCACTGTAGTTGGGCGTTGATATTTAAATAAGCTCCTTCCCTAACTGTAAAAGAAAACACAAAGTTTCTAAATCTAAAACAATGAATTTCACAAATTCTGGAAACTTAAAGTCAGTGTTAGCCTGGCAGCTGGTGCTGTCCAGTCCCAATAAACCTGGTGCTTCATAGCTTAGGATAAGGGAACTTAGTATGGTGCAGGAAAATGGGTTTATTTGGTTTTTTCACGTTTCACATTTTCAAAAATATCTTTACTTGATTCTCCAACATCATCTCTTGCTACAGAGCCTGTGAGCAGCTTTAGAGAAAATGGTAGAATGTTAGAACACCTAACAATAAGAGGACGTGAAGAAAGTTAGATAAATTAATGAACAATGAGTTTCAGCTCTTGATTGGGCCTCAACTAGCAGGATAATTTAAATCAGTGACACCTTGTTGTGCAATATTTAAAAATAATGTTTTAACCCTCCAGAAATTTTTTATGTAAAATCAGATATAAATAGATTATAAAGGCAGAAGGAACTATTATGGTCATCTAGTCTGACATCATATTAATCATCATAGACACTGAGAAGTTAATAATAATTCTAATAGTGAAAGTTTTTAACAATTCTACCACCACTCCAAACAACAAAACACAACACAACAAAAGCCAAACAAACCCAAGGGGCAAGGACATTTCTTACAAAGAGAAATGTAATTTATTCTATGTCTTCAACATGCACAATGGAACACATTAAAATGAGACTATTCTCTGCTTAATAAACATGCTTGGCATCCTTTGCTGTGAAGAGGAGTTGAACATATGTAACGAAGGGAAACTCTCCAAAGTGCAGCACCTGTTTGTGGATAACTGTGGAAGTCATCTGGCATATTTCACACATAACTAAAATTTCCTTTTCTTAAATGGGTGTTGTGGCGCAACTTGAACTTTATCTTGGGAAAGCTAAATATAGTTTGTTGTCTAAAATATGGCCAGGTGGACAAAACTACAATTGACAGATATAACTTAGCCTGCTGCTGTTGAAATCAATGGCTGTTCTCTGTGTGTGATGATGGCAGGCATGGGCCCTTATGCAGTTTAGTAATGAGCACATGGACTCAAATATAAGTGGCTTGTGGATCACTGAATTTGGGAGCTACAAATGCTCTCAGTCGTGTGAGTAGTCAACACATAATGGAAACCTGTTTTTTAAAAAAACAAAAATATATTCTAAGAAGAGCTGAGCTTGTCACACTAAATTATATTGCAGAAAAACAAGAACAAACAAAAGGTATATATTTAATGTAGCTCTATATTTATCATTATATATTGCAAATGCTTTCCTCTATTTATGGAAATAATAATAATTCATAATAATAATTCATAAAACTCAGCTCTGTATACCATCTGGATGTGCTAGAGTAGCAGGTATCAGTTTGGCAAACAAACTAACAGACTGACCTGAAATGTAAGAGATTATTGGCAAAGAAATTTCCAAATGAACTTGAGTAGTCTCTAAATAAAAATCTGCTTTTCTTGGGATCTCAAATCAATGCATCAGTTTGGGCTATTGTAGTTACCTGTGGTTACGAGAAGGAACTAAGGAAGACACCATGAAATACATGAAAGAAATAAGTCTGAATCAGAAGGGTAAATGCACACAGCCAAATTTGCACTTGGACATTGGTATATGGGGCTCTCATTGATCTAAGTGAGAGATGTGTACTTACCTGTGGGGTAGATTTCAGCCCATCATCTGTTAATTATTTTCTTTTTGTGTGTGTCTTATTGTCATGAGGCTATGCTGAGAAGTACAAAAGGGAAGTGTGTTCTGTGTCAGGACAACCACAGCAGGATAAATTCAGTGATCTGTTACATTTGGCCAGCATCACTGAAATGAATGGTTTTACAGAGGATCAACAGGCAGAACATCGTGAATTCATGTTAGGGTCTAAGGCAATGTACATTGAAATCAATGGGAGTCTTTCTACCGAAGATGGATCAAGCTCTTAAAACTGAAAACAGGAAGTGAAATTGATTGTATTCTTTTCTGAAACTATAGAGCTTCTGAAACCTTTATAATCTTTTCAGAAAGCTTCTGAGAGATTGCACTCTTTTCATATGCTAAAGAGCTTCTATGTTCTTCTGAAGCAAACAAATTACTAACTGCCACCTTCTTCTCCAAACAGAGGGAACAGAATGATAAACTATTAAATCCTTTGCCCTGTGTTCTTTTATTTTTGTCCTTCCAACATGTATTGTTTTCCCTAAACAAACTTAGGACTGGATCCAACTTCCCTTATTTTCAATGGAAGTTGGATCTGGCTCTTACTGTTTTCTATTGGAATTGTAAGGAATGGAGGAGGAGGTTTGTTTTAAATTATATTACTTTCCAATTGCTAGAGACATTTTAAAAAAAGTTAAGAAAAAAATCTATATTTATTTTACCATTTTGATTTAAGACAATTATACAGTCTCATTACATTGTCAAAATTGTAGCAAAACAAAATTTAATAGGCATAACTTCCTGAACAAACAGGATTTTTCTATCCTCAGTGCAAAAATCACAAATGTATGGAATTTTATTACACTTGCCTTCCTTGTCACTAATCAATCACTAATTACTTAAATTCCTCTTTCTAGTTACAAAGTAAGATTTCCTCAATTGCTTTAAAAAGTCTTATTTTTGGACAAAAATTTTGTGCACTTTATAGTGCAACCATTTCCTTTTATTCAAGAGTGATTATTAAACTGGTATCTAAGTGTACTCTCCAGGATCTGTGGCAAAAATTCCCTTTCACATTATGAGGAGCTGCATGTGTAAAACCAAAGAACTATATGGCCATAAATTTTTAAAGTCACCCAAAAACTGTGTCACATATACAAGAAAAATAACTAAAGGTAATCTTGATGCATAGATGCATCTCAATATTTTCAGCTGAGAATTTCAAAGCATTTTACAAACACCAGTGCAGGAAGCCATTCAATGCCCCTATTAGATAGGTAGGTATCACCGTAATTTGTGGCACAGAGAAATTATGTGACTTTCCAAACATCTCATAGGAAGCCATTGTTGAAGCTGACAGCAGAGTATTAATCTCCTAACTCCCGATTCTGTTCTTTTACTTCAAGGCAATTCTTCCACAGGTACCATTAATGAGTACAGCTAGAAGTTGTGTATGCATCCAGAGAAGGTCAGACCCTGTGTTATCAAACTAACGCCTGTGCAGACTGTGGATGCATTCCATCAGACTCCCTCAACATGCTTCACACATATAGCTCAATATGCTAACCAGAATTAATACCCATAATTAGCCAATTTTTATAAATATATCTGATTTATTTAGTTAAGTTTTTTGAAAACATTTTTAAAATGTTAATTATGGACATGAAATATTAATTTTAAAAAGACAAAGCAAGCATGTGGGTTAAAATGTTCCTTAATGCATTTTTCTTCTGCAGAATATGCATTTAAGTATTTATTTTTTTAAACATCATTGTTCCACACAACTCAGTTGGCTAGTATAGACAACCACAGTACTGCACATAATGAAAATGTGTTATAGGGAAGGAAACTTCCAAGGCCAAGAGTTTCAAATGAGACTACTGATTCTGGGTGTTCAATTTGAGATACATTAAAGAGGTTTGATTTTCAAAGAGTGATGAGCATCTGTCTTCTGAAAATAGTCTACCTTTACGTGTCTCAAACTCATTGAAAATCTTGGACAAAAGCAAATAGTCAACTTTGTTTACTAACTTAAGATTGGTCTGAGAGTCCTCATGCTTTTTACATCTGTGAACATGGCACAAACCTCCTTCTCGTGAACTGAAAAGAAAACCAAGACCAAGATTTTTTTCTTTTTTCCTGCTTTTTCTTGTTCCACTTCCTTCATTATGACATTGGAACTAAACAAATTCTCCTAAAATAGATATTCAAGATCACCAATAAAACCTCCAGCAACTAAATATTCAACTCTAATATTGTATGAACAAGTCCTTTTTTATTATTCAGAGATATGAAAGGGTTTGTTTCTATGGTATCTAAAGTTTATATATATTTTTAAGAAATCCATTAAAAACTCATCCAGAAATAATTTTTGTCCTTCAGACAATGTGATTAAATGGGCTGACAGAAATAAATTAATGCCACTGGTTTCAACATTCTTAAGTGAGAGGAGATCTTTATAAGAGCAACATTAAATAACTTAAAGTTACTAGCCAAGTTGCATTAACTGGGATCAATATTTCCATAAATACCAAATTAACAACACCTCATTTCTTGATAACTGGCTCAACGTGGATGCAAATTGCTAGCTAACCTGTCCTCTGTATAAATAAAACTTAAAACAAATAGTTGAGGTAGATCCTATTCATTACAACACATGCCTTCATCCTTTAGGAAACATCTATTTGCATTATCCTGACTGATAGTAAAGACAAATACCCAGAAGACTTAGTTTTTTAAGTTAGCAACAGGGTTGTTTTTTTTTCTTGCCAGTTTTGCTGCTAGTGTCGTAACAGTGGTTCCTCACAAAAAAAAAAAAAAAAAAAAAAAAGGAAAAAAAGGAACAAAAAAGAAAAGAAAGATTTGAAGCACCAATGCTACTAAAATATGTTGAGATCATTCTGCAAAATGAATATTCAGCCTAAAAAATTACTTATGTGAAAAAATTCAACAAGAAATCAATTAAAAAAATCTTCTTGACTGGTACACCATGTACATATCCACAATATTTGTTGAAAATAGCTTTTTTGGATATTTTCACCCGATAATCCATCAGCTTAATGTAGTATAATCAGCAGGGAGTGTGTCCAGTGCCATCCTGAAAAATTTGGCTCTTTTTCAAAGTGAAACTTAGTGAGTCCTTGCTCTGGGATTTATATAAAGCAATAAAAACCAACAAAACACAGAGATGCAAATATATTTTAAAATATAATATTAGCATTGTCAACACCAAAGATTTTATTTACTGCACAGAAAAGAAAATATTCTGAATAGTGTAATTTGTTTCGGGGAATGCACAAAAAAGTTTCAACAGCTAACACACATTGTTTCTTTGCAAAATAGCCCATTGCATGATTCCCAAGCTGAAATTGTTTGTCCCTATTTGTACTTGTATTCTTGCAAACAAACCTGTACAATGCTAGGGAAGGTCATTAGCTACAATTGTGCCTGCTTTTTTTTTTTTTTTTTTGCATTACCTATCTTTGTCTTTATACAAACCAAAACAAAAACAATGATAGGCCTGTTAAATTAGACTAGAGGTGACCTGTCATTGATCTTCACATTTTAAGGAGAGATTCTGAAATGACTGTTACTAAGTCTCTCTCTGTATTATTTTCTCCATCTGTAAAATAGTAAAGACCTTTATTTATTTGTTTAGCACCAACACTGTGTTTGACATTTTACCAAGTACAAAAATAAAGACTGAATCTGCTCTGAAGAGGTTACAGTCTTACAGGCACACACACACAGAAAACGGGATGCAATGAAAGATCATGAGCTGGGGACAACTTATTGTGGGTTAAACTGAGAAAAAGACTCTCTTCTTACGAGCCCCATGGAATCAAGCACATTGGGTCTGGAAATTACTGCAACACAATAAAAATGGAGCCCCGCACTGCCATTTTCAGTCTTTTTGGAGCAGAAACACAGTCCACAGTGTGGGTAGCCATAGTATGTGGAGGCTGTTAGCGAGCTTAAGAATCACAAGCAGGCAACTCTGATTCTTTTTGTGCATATGAGTAACCAATGCTTGTATAAATAATCAACAAATTAATGTTCTTTTCCCCTACTTTGTTCACTGTGATTAAAAGACCTGGAATAAAATTCATTAATTTTGATGCATCATAACCTCACAACCAGCATCTCCTAATATTAGTTTAAGCCAACATTATCTGTCAAAAATAACCCAGCGCCTGAGAAATATGCCATCTGAGCAGCTTAATAGGGATGTCTTTATGGGACTGACATAGGCTTACAAGCAGGGAAATTTCCCAGAACCATATATTATGAATGCTTCCTGATCTGAGCTGAAACAAAGCCCCAGATCTGAACATCCTGAATGTTGAGCTGGTTTAACAGCTAATTTGGGGTCCTTTGTGACACTGGAAATGAGAGGGAAGGAGGGAGCATTTAACAATATGTCGCCAGGCGTCAGACAGATATGAAAACCTCTACCCCACCATCACATCTGTCGCCTTCCAGGGCCAGGCATAAGCACTTGGGTCTTATCTTCCAGCTCACAGGACTCAACCCCCTATCCCTCTCTCTTCCAATCCCAGCCTGGCCATTCAGTACTCAATCAGCCCTTAGGCCTAACCACACCATCCTTTCTTTGTCCATAAAGATGTCAGACACACCCCATGAAAGAGAAACCAGTGCCTATTGAAACTCCTTCCTTCATACCTTCCTCGATGCTTCTGCACTTGGACACAATTTCATCTCCTATCTACAACCATCCCCAAAACAGCAAGAAAGGCACTGCAGACCTTGGCAACCCTCAGAGGCTGCTGCCCTACAACATATGAGAAAAAGCCTATGCTCATGCTTATGCTCAAATAGATTGGTTAGTCTCTAAGGTGCCACTAGTACTCCTTTTCTCTTTTCTCCTCAGTGATTTTAGAAAAGTTTCTCAGAAGGTTTAGTTTAGTGGTGGAGAAGAAGCATTTTTCTGTTGCAGGTGAGTTCTCTGCCTTGCCAAGGAGCACATGAGGTCCAGTCCCACTCTCATTAAAGACAATAACCAAGATCCTCAAAGGTATTTAGGCATCTAACTCAGTTTGCTTTCACTGGAATCTTGGAGCCTAAATACTTTTGAGGATCTGGGCAAAGGGGCCCTGTGTCATGGATTTCAGAGGGAGAGGGAGCAGGCCCAATGTGGTGTTTTAAGTGATGGTGGCCTAGAGCTTTCATCCATCTAAAGCTTTAATAGTATGAGTGATGCTTGAAAGAGGGAGCAGATTACATTCTTCAATATCTCGTGTTAAGCACTTGGATCTCACTTATGTCACAGTAACTCTACTGGCTTCAGCGGAGTAGCCCCCTGCTTCAAAAGTCAAGCCCATGCATTCTGTTAAAAGGAAGGATAGTTCCTGTTAATGTCATCATGAGTTTCTGGTTTATTCTGTGGTTTGTTATGCTAGGGGTCAGGCAAGCACACCAGCTCACTGCACCTGTGGGGGTGTGACAGTCCCCTTCCATTTGGGCTCAATGAGGGAGCAATTAACTGTCACTTTGTTTAATGATAGCTGAAACAATGGTAAACCACTGTTCAATTACTAGACTTCATGAAAACCTGGACAGTGACTGGGCTGTGCAGCCCAAGGGGTTTCCTAGGTGTCTGATAACCGATGC
This sequence comes from Lepidochelys kempii, assembly GCF_965140285.1. Lineage (NCBI taxonomy): Eukaryota > Metazoa > Chordata > Testudines > Cheloniidae > Lepidochelys > Lepidochelys kempii. The sequence continues at coordinate 31,489,237 of NC_136387.1, forward strand.
AAGGGCAGAGGATTGATTTGTTTACAGTTGTGTATCTTTGTGTGAAAGAGAATCAAAAGAAACACCTCAATAGTAGACAAGGAAGGCAGCAAGGAAGCCTCAGAGGCAGCCAAAGAAGCACCTGTAGTGTGACTGAAAAAAGCTAAGAGGGCGAGAGCTTTTGGGTAGAGTGCTGGCTTGAAAAAAAACCTTGAAACTGTAAGGAAACAAACTGTCTTCTGCTATTTGATCCTACTGTGTTCAGGGAAACAAAACATTATGTACATTCTTTGTAAATAAACAGAAATGCTTCAATGAAATACTTACCTCCATCATCAATTTCTTGTCCTGACAGAAACAACCTGCAAGACCCCAAATTTTGGCTGACTGCTCAGGTTAAAAGAGATAATGGCTATTATTTTCCTTATTGTACTTTTCTTATCTTCAAGTACAAAAATCAATACATATTTTATTTAAATATATTTGAAGTACATATATTTATGAACAAAGATTGAATTAATAAATTCTGGATTAATTTTCTAAATGCTTTCTGGGCAAACATCTCTAATTTCTAGTGAAACTAGCCACTGAAGGTGCAATCTAAGGACTTGGCTACACTTGCGAGTTACAGCGCAATAAAGCAGCCCCAGGCATCTTAGCTCACTCCCCGTCCACACTGGCAAGGTATGTAGAGCGCTGTGACTCTGCGGCTACAGCGCTGCTGGTACTCCACCTCGGCAAGTGGAATAACTTTTGCTGCACCCCCACTGGAGTGCCGCAGCGCCAGTGTGGACGAGGTGTTGCATTACTGTGCTCTGATTGACCTCTGGAAACGTCCCTTAAGTCAAGTGGCCACTCTTGTCATTGTTGTGAAATCGGCAGCAGGAATGCGGAAATGCTGTTGAAAGCTCCGTTTGGGAGAAGCTGGCTGCTTATCTGCTCCGAGAAAAAGCAAACATTTACTCTTTGTTTTGAGTGAGTGAGGGGGGGGAGGGTCTGAACTTACAAGACAGCATGCTGACACATTCTCAGCACCCCAAAAACCTACTCTCTCTCCCCCCACATACACACCACACACTCCCTGTCACACTCCTCCCCCCCCCCGCCATTTGAAAAGCATGTTGTAGTACCTTGCATGCTGGGATAGCTGCCCATAATGCACCGCTCCCAATGCCGCTGCAAGTGCCGCAAATGTGGCCACGCCAGTGCGCTGTCAGTGTGGACAGACTGCAGCGCTTTCCCTACTGTGCTCTACGAAGGCGGGTTTAACTCACAGCACTCTACATCTGCAAGTGTAGCCATGCCCTAAGTCTTTAAAGGTACTTTTTACTCCTGTTCAAAATGAAATAGAAATTGGCAAATTCCTAGACTAATCCATCTAAGGAAATATAGTGTTTGGAATAAGCCTTCCTTCATCCCTTTATTTCACTCTAAATATCAGCACAGAATGAACAACATCCGAAACAGCAAAGATACCTTACAAGCATAAAACAATACCAGTGACAAACTCTCCAAGAACTTCACAAGTGGTAAAGTCACGTATATGTTAGTGGGAAAACTTTGCTGCAAACTATGCATGGCAGACCTGACTTTGCTGTCAGCCACAGTGCAAATTGGGAGTAATTCCCATTAAAAGTAATGAAATTACAGTCGGGCAAAAAGGGTGTAATCAAAATCAGAACTGGGCCCATTGATTTCAGCTGTTCAAGCACCATTTCCCAGAATCCCTCTGTAAATGAGCTTCTATCATGTTGAGCCAGTAGAGTTCAGCTCTCTTGAACTCTCTACAACATTCACTTTCATTTGAAAAAGAATCAGAACAGATTCAAGCTCAATAGTTATGGATCTTATTTAACCAAAGATCATGGCAAATCCAAGAGCTTATAATATTTTATATGAAAATGAGTTGTTTACTAAATAATTTATGAAGAATGGGTTTTACTTTCTTAATTTTTGCAGTGGCAAGCTTCAGCTGAAAATTCATCACTCAAAGTGTCTTTGCCTCTTAAACATAACTTCTTAACCCCCCACGGCTCGCTCTCCCCAACCCTCACTCACTTTCACTCGGCTGGAGCAGGGGATTGGAGTGTGGGAGGGGATGAGAGCTGTAGACTTCAGGGTGGGGCCGTAAATGAGGGGTTCAGGATGTGGGAGAGGCCTCCAGGCTGGGGCAGGGAGTTGGAGTATAGGAGGGGGTACGGGTTCTGCACTGGGGGTGTGGACTCTGCGGTGGGGCCGGGGATGAGGGTTTTGGTGTGCAGGAGGGTGCTCGAGATTTGGGGGGTCTGAGGATGGGGGCAGGGGGTTGAGGCTTGGGGCTGAGGCACGGGCTTACCTTGGGTGGCTCCTGGTCAGCAGCACAGCAGGGCTAAGGCAGGCTCCCTGCCACTCCTGTCCCCGCTTTGCGACCCGGAAGCAGCCAGCAGGTCCGACTCCTATGCGGCGGGTGGAGGGAGGAGACTGTGCGCTGCTCTCGCACGCAGGCTGCCACCCCCCCAGTTCCCACTGGCTGCAGTTCCCGGCCAATGGGAGTGCGGAGCCGGTTCTCGGGGCGGGGACAGTGCACAGAGCCCCGTGGTCCCCCCACCTAGGAGCTGGACCTGCTGGCCGCTTCCAGGGCGCAGCGCGGTTCCAGGACAGGTCGGGACTAGCCTGCCTTAGTCCTGCAGCACCACCGACCACACTTTTAACAGCTTGGTCGGCAGTGCTGACCGGAGCCACCAGGATCTCTTTTCAACCAGGCGTTCTGGTCGAAAACAGGACACCTGGCAACCCTACTCCTAACCCCTCAACGTCTTTCCCACCCCATTTTATTTTCCATGCACAATTTACTTTTCAAATATTCTATTCCTCACTGAAGTAACAAAGTATTTGTGAGTAAACAGTTCCTTCTGCATTTCTTGCATCACATTTTATGTTAGTCAAACCAGGGTTCTTACACCTCCTGAGATCAAAAGCTATACAGAAGATTGAGGAGGAAGAAAGAGAGAGAATCTGATGAAATTGCCTGCCATAGCTGGAAGGGGAGAAAGGGGCAACTCCACTTTCCTGAGGTATTCATGTTTCTATATTTCTTTTTTTAAATAGAAAAGTTGTATAATATAGAGTTGTCCTTTTAGCCAGGGCCTTATGTAAAAGACAATCTAAGGGAAGTTCAGCAAAACAGCTCCCCCTTCTGGCATCATTGTGCAATTATTACTTATTAAAATAATTTGATTTTGAGTTTAATGTGGGGATATTACAGCACCTTCTCTTCTGCCCCACACCAGATGACACGTCATTATTACCCAGAATCTAGATGAAGCAGATCTGCTAGGTAAAGCAGAACCTTGTCCAAGCCACTGTAGCATGCCATTTAATTGCATTACTATTTTTCTCCTAAGCAAACTGATTCTTGGATGTTGTAGATAATTTATCATTAGAAATAAAATAAAATCAACAAGACTTGTTCTTATCGAATATGAATGCTTCTTTACTCACTGTGCAATGTCAGATCATATTGCTTTATACAGTACTTGATTTCTTAAACCCTTTACCATATTATCTGAGTATTTTATGTTTGTAACCATCAGCAATATTAATAAATCAATGAGCTGCTTGTGTGTGTACCCCTGTATATTTTAGTTTGGGTCATTTACCTTAGTGTACAAAAGACATCTGGATAAAATTATCTATACTGCATTTTCTGAGGCTTGTTACAGGAGGTGTGTAGGAACCCATGGGCCTAAAACTGGGGAGTGTGACAGACACTGCCTCCTCATTACCACCCATAGGCCCAGGTAGGGTTGCCACCAAAAAATACTTGCCCTGAGGAACATGAGTGGCAGCCCTCCATGATTCCCTGATTGGCTGGCACTCTGCATGTAAACCAGGAAGCCATTTCTGGGAGTTGGCTGAGAAGTAAAAAGCTTCAGTGTGCTTTTGAGATGGACCTTGTCTTGTTTCTCCTCACTACAACTCACCTGGATCCCAGTCTCTTGGCTCTCTATCTTGCATGGCTCCTGACTGTGATCTTGATTTACTCTCTTTGGTTTAGGACCATTGCTAACCCGAGGGCAAGACCTTGGCTTGGTCTGACCCTGATTCTTGCCTCACACTCCCAATTTGACATCAGACTCTGACTTGTGATTTTTAACTGGCCTGGGCCCGGGCTCATCTTTGACCCCAATACTGAGCAGCTTGTTCTGCTCCCTCAGGCAACCCATGACCTGGCTTTGACAAAGAGCCTGTGGAAACCTTTCTTTCAATGTTGCTTGTCTTTCTAAATGATATTCTCTATTTGAACAGCACATTATTGGGTTCAACGCCTAAATAGCTGGGTGAGATTCAGTGGCCTGCACTATGCAGCAAACAGATGATCATAATGTTGATTTCTGGCCTAAAACCTATGGTTGGGGCTCTGTGCTGTACCACTTAGAGGTGTAGCTAAGAACTCAGTCCAAAGTGATGATGGGCTAACCTTCCACCCTCCTGATCCTGGGCTTCTATGGGTGTTGGAGAGATGAGGGGAGAACTGGGCCTGCTGTTGGCCACTGCTTAAATTACAGCAACCTGGGCTGCCCTACGGTCTGCTGCACTGTCCAGATTTTCCTCAGATCTACATACTGCAGTCTCATCCCTAACACACCCTTTCTACCCCAGACCTACCTTTAGTAAATCTCCCACATCAGAGCGTGCAAGTGAGTCCTCTGAAGATAGCCTTACAGATATCTCTTTGCAGTGCCTGTGCCAAGGGAATATGGCTTTTAGGACCATTTACACGATTTTGGTCTTTCTACCTGGTGTAAAGGGGCTGTAGCAAGGGATATGGTCTTACCTCCTGAGTCTAACATCTCTTAGTGCATCCATGATTTTCCAGAAACTGAAAAGTTAAAATGTGGGCATGGGGGTAAGAGGAGGGGGAGTCACTATGCAGAAGGCTCCAACATTTAAGTAGAATCTATCAATCTATTACCAGCCTCAACCAGAAGTGTATGTTACTCTTACCTCTTATCATTTAAGTAGAATCTATCAAGTAGAATCTATCAATCTATTACCAGCCTCAACCAGAAGTGTATGTTACTCTTACCTCTTATCTCCAGAACAACACAATGCTTTGTACAGCACATCCTGCTTGCTTTAGGAAACAGATGAGCAAAACTGCTTCCCAGATCTGGTTCATAAAGCAACAGTGACATATGCTGTTTATTTAAATCCATTCCCAAGAGCACATATGTGGCCTGCTCATTTCTATTCAGGACTCCTGAAGTGTAGAGCATCAGAACCCAAATCTTAAACTATCACATTTTTATCCTCCTCCCTACTCTCTGAGGTCATAAATCAAGGGCAATAATTGTTGGTTTGCATTGTGCCACCATTATGAGGCAAGTCTGCCACTCTTCTCACATTCTACTCTAATGGTTGGGATTGGTTGGGGTGTGTGAACTAGGAGCCTCAGATTATACATGACAGGTGTTAGTTGCATGGCTTTTCATTGAGAGTCTTGGATTCTGGAGCTCACATTCCCCCTTGCACCTCATTCCAACATAGAGTTTGTTGATCTTAAGGCCTATAAATAAACCTATTTATTTAGGTCTGAGGTTCTTTTTTCTTGGAGTGCATGTTAAAGTCCTTTGAGTGGCATCAAGTTACCTGATCAATTATTAATGTTGTTTAATTAGCATGTGTCTTGTATCATTATGTATGTGCTGAATGATGTAGTCCATTAAAAAAACAACTTAAAATGAATCTCAGAATAACTAAATGAAGAGGTTGTTAAAGTTGTGATGCAAACCTAAACAAGAAATTGCACAGTTGAGAAGGAAACAAAGCACATTCTCTTCAGTAGCCCCTTAGAAACTTGATAGGCCACATGTTCCCAAGATAGCGAGAATATGGATTGACTGGTTCTATTTCTTCTATACTTAAGGGGAAATTATGTTATGTCGGATACGGCAATGGGGGCATAGGGTGATATATTGATAGTGGCCACTTTAAAGTATTGTGATGTCTCAAATAAGGGGTTTGATGAGTATGTTGTACTCCTAACTCTTACTGATGCCTATTGAGGCAAGAGGGATAAAGCTGGGCATGAAAGGGAGTACATTCCCACTGACATTTTCCTCACTCTAAGCATTGGACTAGTGTGTTATACCCTCCCTTCACAGTGTATAGTTCATAGCGTTCAAAATTCAGTTTTCTTCCCTAAAGTGACTCTGAAATGTGGAGTTCCACATTTATTATGTCTCAGGGACTTTACATCGAATATGTTAATCAGCTTGCAAGTAAAAACATTGTTTTCTGCCCACCAGCCCTGGAAATGCTGTCTGGAAAATGAGAGTCAATGTGGGTTCTTTTTAGCTTGCACATCACCAGCAATAAAGACTCTACCATTACCACCAGAATTTAATTAATAATTCTGTTGGTGATGCACAAATAAATCCAGCTCCTGTGCTGACCCTGCAGAGAAAAAACAATGTAATAAAATTTATTTTAATGACTAAAATGAGCAGATATGACACTGAGTAACTACAGGGAGAACATCTATTGAATAATAAGGTGTAATCTTTGCAGAATAGAACCACACTTTAGGGGAGTTTTTGTTTGTGAATAGTCATTTTGGATGCCTTGCTGTAAAAGGGTTTTAAAAAGTATAATTAACTTCTCACGGTGCCACTAAACATAATGCAGATCCTTTTCATCCTTCCTTGCTCTCTCCCTTGAAGAGACAGACTGAGTGATCACTATTATGCATGTTCTTTCAAATATAAGTATGGTAAAATAAATAAGTAGTCTGTTACCATAACCTTCTCTTTCACAAGTGCGTAATTAATAGTCTCCCAGAATGATTTAAGTCCACAATTCAAACCAATACCTTATCTCAGACTTCAACAAGGATCATAATTTGCCCAAGCTATTAATTTGCATTATTTCTTGTGTTCTATTTAATCTACTTTCTGATCAAAATATTGGCGCTTGTGTAGATATGCAGACAGAAATGCAAAGGAGACCGGTTCTAGTTGCAGTTAAATGAATTCTTGAGTTGTCCAGTAACAGTGCTTCCATTTGCTCACATTTGAGACCTGAAACAAAAATTAGCAATCTAAAAAATATATTATGGGGTCGTTTATGGATTAAAGAATATGTATGATTGGGTAATGCACAACATGTTGATTTATTATATATATAAAAAAACCCATGCCAAGATTTTGTACAATTCCAACTTCAGGCAAATAAGTTGAAATATCTATACTTCATCTTTATGGCTTCCTCCCTCAGGAGCCCAGGACTATCACAAACCTTACCACTTTCTGTTCCAAGCGCAAGGTGCGTTTCTTTGACCTTGCCTTCTCTGACATAAACAACATAACATGACAACATGTATATTTTTTTAAAAAGCCTACCAACACAAAATGGTCCACTACACATGCATCTCCCCATGGGGAGTGGGGGAGAGAACAAACAGCACATGATAGATATTAGCCATAATGCATGACTGGAAGGTGATCAGATACTATGGAGATGAGCTCTAATGTCTTTTCATTCTACTCAATGAGTACATTAATTCCATCATTTCATTTTCTTTCACCTAATAAACTGGTATTCTTTAATTCCTTCTGATATGTCTTTGGCTTCTTTAAATCAGAGCTGCATCATACTGGCTAGCTACAAGTATTCTAGTAATCAGAGCCGTCCCTAGGGTAACGCGAATCAGGGTGACCGCTTCAGGCCCTGCACTTTGGGGGCCCCCATGGGCTGGTGCGATTGGCTGGCGTGATCGGTCCGAGAAGAGACAAATCTGTCACTTCCACACCAGGCCCTGCATTATCCTAGGGACAGCCCTGCTAGTAATTAAGTGATAATCCCTCTGGATACAGTAAAATGATTTATTAGTAGTAATATTAACCTCCAGGTTGCTGCTCAAATCTTGACCTCATTGGTAGTATCCAAAATTACCACAGCTGTACAGAGGTCTATGTGAAATGAATGTGTGTTATCTGTCTAGTTTCTATTTTATATGATTGTCCATTTAACACTGGGAACCCAAGATATGATGGCAAGATCAGCATAGAGGCCAAAGATGGAATGCTCTGAGGGACTGAACTACATATCCTCTCATAGTGATGGTCCCAACTAGGAGAGGGATGAAGCACATTGGAAGAAACAATGAAGTGGCTCGTGCCACTCAGCTCTACTGGGTCTGTGGATAAATAAGACTTAAATTTTCAGTCCTAATCAAAACCTCTGGAAAGCCGTATCTGGTCTATATGCTATAGCAGCAGCAGAAGCAGTGGCCAATATATCACTGGTGATGTGAGCAAAATGTCACAGATGAACAAAGGAATCAAAAGCTGATTATTGTAGCTCTTTGTATGTGTATTATGTAGTATTATGCAACTGCTGATAGACCTATGCATCAGAGAAACTGCTGTGCAGGAAGTCATATGTAAAGTGCCTTTTTTGAAGTGGATTTGCGTCTTTTTGGAATAAACAGGTGATTTGGTTTGTGATTACATTTATAGCACTGTGGGCCAGTCCTCAATGGAATAGGAATGATGCGTGCATAATAGTTAAGAGACAGACTGCTAGTTGTAGTGCAGCCTACTGACCTCACTCTGAGATGAGGATGGTATACATAGACACTGATAAGATACGCTTCTGTACTGAGAGCCAGTCAGTTCTACAAGTAAGGAATTTCTACTGCATGATTACTGATGAAACTTAGCAAGTACACATACCGATGTATGAGATTTCAGCAATGTAATGAGATTAGGGGAATAGGAAAATCATATTAGGAACTTGCAACCAGGAGTGTAGGTAAAGAATATATTAAAATTATCATAGAATATTAGGGTAGGAAGGGACCTCAGGAGGTCATCTAGTCCAACCCCCTGCTCAAAGCAGGACCAATCCCAAATTTTTACCCTGGATCCCTAAATGGCCCCTCAAGGATTGAGCTCACAACCCTGGATTTAGCAGGCCAATTCTCAAACCACTGAGCTATCCCTCTCCTCTTTTAGAGAAAAGAGTCTTGTATTTGGTATGTATATGATGACATGCTGATTGTTTAGGAGAGGGAGGGAAGTTCGTCATAATAAAAAGAAAAGGAGTACTTGTGGCACCTTAGAGACTAACCAATTTATTTGAGCATGAGCTTTTGTGAGCTACAGCTCACTTCATCGGATACATACCGTGGAAACTGCAGCAGACATTATATACACACAGAGATCATGAAACAATACCTCCTCCCACCCCACTGTCCTGCTGGTAATAGCTTATCTAAAGTGATCATCAAGTTGGGCTATTTCCAGCACAAATCCAGGTTTTCTCACCCTCCACCCCCCCCCCCCACACACAAACTCAATCTCCTGCTGGTAATAGCCCATCCAAAGTGACAACTCTCTTCACAATGTGCATGATAATCAAGGTGGGCCATTTCCTGCACAAATGGTCACTTTGGATGAGCTATTACCAGCAGGATAGTGAGTTTGTGTGTGTGGTTTTTGGAGGCGGGTGAGGGGGTGAGAGAACCTGGATTTGTGCAGGAAATGGCCCACCTTCATTATCATGCACATTGTGAAGAGAGTTATCACTTTGGATGGGCTATTACCAGCAGGAGATTGAGTTTGTGTGTGGAGGGGTGGAGGGTGAGAAAACCTGGATTTGTGCTGGAAATAGCCCAACTTGATGATCACTTTAGATGATCACTTTAGATAATAAAGGCTTCATGGCAAAAGGGAGGACTTGGGATTTTATACTTTTAGCTTCTGGTTTTTATTTGTATATGTTAAAGCATTGACACTGAAAACGGTCCTGACAGGAAATCTGGGCACCTTTAACATTAATTCCCTCAGAAAATATGTTTCAGACATCGAATCCTGAATGTCTTACTTAGAAAATTAGCTACAAAAAGTACCCATTGAAACAAGAGAGATGGATTGGAAACAGCTGAAGACATTTATCTTCATATACTAGACAATACAGAGGCCTTAAAAGGTTAAAATATGATAATTTTTCTTCAGACGTGTTTTCAGGCCTTTTCAGGTTAGAACCCTCACTCCTATTTGATAGACTAAGTGCATTGAGACAATAAAAAAAGGCGGGAAAATGATAAGCAGAAAGCTGGGATATTTAAATTGCTGAAATTCAGTGATAAGCTCTTAATACTGAATGTGGCTAGGAAACTGGGAGGAATAAGATAAAATGGGCTACATTTTCCCAGCCTTTTCAGCGGGACTTCATCCAAAGAGACTGAACTTTGTAATTACACTTGAGAAAGTGGATATTTCTGTACTGAGAGATGTGTAATGGGACAAATATCAATCCGAGGATATCGGAGTCTGCTTCTTAGCCAGAGGATATGTGTAGCAAGATGCAGTCTTTGTGCCAACCCTCCATGATATGGGATAATACTGCAGATACCTGACCTCTGTTTTCTCTCGTAGGTCTTTAGTGATCCACACAGCTTTCATCACTGTTCAGTTGCTTGAGGGATTTAACTCTTCAGACAGTCGTGTAGGAGTCCACCCCGCTGGGGTGTTAGAATCCAAACAAACACAAAATGAAAAGACTCTCCCTTGATACTGGGCTCTACTTTGGTTCTCCCACCCTTGTACAGAGTGCTGACTCTAAGGCCATTTGTCAGGAATCATGCCCTGCAGCCGAGGTAATCTCCAGGCAGCCTCACCAGTACTGCTGGCCTGCCTGACTTGCCATGCCGCCTGACAGGCTGGAGGGGCCAGCAGTAGCAGCTGCTTGCTGGCTTCTCAATCCTCATACCCACCTCTGTGCCTGCTCCTGCATTACCTTGTTCCTGCTGCTCCTGACTTGCCCCCAGCCTTGCCTCTGGCCTGCCCCTGCCTTGGACCCCTCCTTGCCTGCTACCCTGCTTGCTACAGTCCCTCTCCTCCAATTTGACCCTTGGCTCCAGCTTCTGACTACAGGCTCCAGCTCTGACCCTAGTCCTTGGGTCCTGACGCCCGCTCCAACCACTATGATAGAGCACCCTTGTCCTGGTCAGCTGACACAACTCGCCCTGAAGTTCTTCCCCAGTTCTCCCAGTCACCTGGGCTCTGAATTCTTCATTTTTTTAAGAGCAAGAGCTTCTCCTCACGTTATTACCTAATTTAGTCACCATTCGTATCTCCTCCACCTGGGAGCAGGGGGCACAATGTCTGTTATACATGCAGTTGGGTCTGGACTTCTCTTAAGAGACCAGTTCAGTCTTTGACAGTATGAGAGTGGTTGCATTTTGATGGGCCTGGTGACATTGCATTGATTCTTTTAATACCATGTTAGGCCAGGGGATGGGCAGTTGGTGCGATATATGACTACTTACACTTTAATGTTGAGCATACTGTGCAGGGAATTCTGTCTGGCAAGCGTTAGATGGAGGGGTCACTTTATGTCTGCCAAAGCTTGTTAGGAGGGAGGAACCAGATCTGTGTGCTTGGTTGACACACAAAAATGGATGGGACTTAGAAGGATAAGATCTTTCTTTCTGGAAGTCATATTTAATCACAGTATGCATTGTGTGTGTGATTTCATTTAAGAAGGAATCCAGTATGTATAGTGTCCCTAAAGGGCAAAAAAAACCCGATTACCTGATATTGGCGGGGGGGGGGGGGAAGAGGGGCGCAGTATTTTCACAGCTGTTGTTGCTGACTTCCAGAAGTCATAGAATCATAGACTTTAAGGTCATAGACTTTATGATCATCTAGTCTGATTTCCTGCACAACGCAGGCCAAAGAATCTCACCCATCCACTCCTGTAACAAACCTCTAACCTATGTCTGAGCTATTGAAGTCCTCAAATAATGGTTTAAAGACTTCAAGGTGCAGAGAATCCTCCAGCAAGTGACCCGTGCCCCACGCTGCAGAGGAAGGCGAAAACCGTCCAGGGCCTCTGCCAATCTACCCTGAAGGAAAATTCCTTTCCGACCCCAAATATGCGGATCAGCTAAACCCTGAGCATGTGAGCAAGACTCACCAGCCAGACACCCAGGAAACAATTCTCTGTAGTAACTCAGATCCCACACCATCTAACATCCCATCACAGGCCATTGGGCATATCTACCGCTAATAGTCAAAGATCAATTAATTGCCAAAATTAGGCTATTCCATCATATCATCCCTTCCATAAACTTATCAAGCTTAGTCTTGAAGCCAGATATGTCTTTTGTCCCCACTGCTTCCCTTGGAAGCCTGTTCCAGTACTTCACTCCTCTGATGATTAGAAACCTTCATCTAATTTCAAGTCTAAACTTCCTTGATGGCCAGTTTATATCCATTTTTCTTGTGTCCACATTGGTACTGAGCTTAAATAATTCTTCTCCCTCCATGGTATTTATCCCTCTGATATATTTATAGAGAGCAATAATATCTCCTCTCAGCCTTCTTTTGGTTAGGCTAACAAGCCAAGCTCTTTGAGTCTCCTTTCATAAGACAGGTTTTCCATTCCTCGGATCATCCTAGTAGCCCTTCTCTGTACCTGTTCCAGTTTGAATTCATCCTTCTTAAACATGGGAGACCAGAACTGCACACAATATTCCAGATGAGGTGTCACCAGTGCCTGTGTAACGGTACTAACACCTCCTTATCTCTATGGGAAATACCTCTCCTGATGCATCCTACGACCACATTAGCTTTTTTCATGGCCATATCATATTGGCGGCTCATAGTCATCCTATGATCAACCAATACTCCAAGGTCCTTCTCCTCCTCTTTTACTTCCAATTGATGTGCCCCCAGTTTATAACAAAAATTCTTGTTATTAATCCCTAAATGCATGACCTTACACTTTTCACTATTAAATTTCATCCTATTACTATTACTCCAATTTACAAGGGCATCCAGATCTTCCTGTATGATATCCTGGTCCTTCTCTGTATTGGCAATACCTCCCAGCTTTGTGTCATCCGCAAACTTTATTTGCACATTCCCGCTTTTTGTGCCAAGGTCAGTAATAAAAAGATTAAATAAGATTGGTCCCAAAACCGATCCCTGAGAAAATCCGCTATTAAGCTCCTTCCAGCCTGACAGTTCACCTTTCAGTGTGACCCGTGGTAGTCTCCCCTTTAACCAATTCCTTATCCACCTTTCAATGTTCATATTGATCCCCATCTTTTCCAATTTAGCTAATAATTCCCCATGTGGAACCTTAACAAATGCCTTACTGAAATTAAGGTAAATTAGATCCATTGCATTTCCTTTGTCTAAAAAATCTTTTACCTTCTCAAAGAAGGAGATCAGGTTGGTTTGACACGATCTACGTTTTGTAAAACCATGTTGTATTTTGTCCCAATTACCGTTGACCTTAATGTCCTTAACTACTTTCTCCTTCAAAAATTTTTTCAAGACCTTGCATACTACAGATGTCAAACTAACAGGCCTGTAGTTACCTGGATCACCTTTTTTCCCTTTCTTAAAAATAGGAACTATGTTAGCAATTCTCCAGGCATACGGTACAACCCCTGAGTTTACAGATTCATTAAAAATTTTTGCTAATGGGCTTGCAATTTCATGTGCCAATTCCTTTAATATTCTTGGATGAAGATTATCTGGGCCCCCTGATTTAGTCCCATTAAGCTGTTCAAGTTTGGCTTCTACCTCAGATGTGGTAATATCTACCTCCATATCCTCCTTCCCATTTGTCATCCTACCATTATCCCTAAGCTCCTCATTAAAGACCGAGGCAAAGTATTTGTTTAGATATTGGGCCATGCCTAGATTATCCTTAACCACCACTCCATCCTCAGTGTTTAGCGGTCCCACTTCTTCTTTCTTTGTTTTCTTCTTATTTATATAGCTATAGAACCTTTTAATATTGGTTTTAATTCCCTTTGCAAGGTCCAACTCTACTTGACTTTTGGCCTTTTTCACTTTATCCTTACATGTTCTGACCTCAATAAGGTAGCTTTCCTTGCTGATCCCTCGCATCTTCCACTCCTTGTAGGCTTTCTGCTTTTTCTCTAAGATGCTTGCTCATCCAGCTTGGTCTACAACTCCTGCCTATGATTTTTTCCCCTTTCTTGGGATGCAGGCTTCTGATAGTTTCTGCAACTTTGACTTGAAGTAATTCTAGGTCTCCTCCGCCTTTAGATCCGCAAGTTCTTCAGTTCAATCCACTTCCCTAACTAATTTTCTTAATTTTTTAAAGTTAGCTCTTTTGAAATCAAAAACCCTAGGCACAGATCTGTTTTTGTTTATCCTTCCATTTAGTTTGAACTGAATTAGCTCATGATCGCTCAAACCAAGGTTGTCCTCTACAACCATTTCTTCTATGAGGTCTTCACTACTTACCAAAACCAAATCTAAACTGGCATCCCCTCTTGTTGTTTAAGCAACTATTTGGTGAAGGAATCCATCAGCTATCGCATCCAGGAAAAGCTGAGCCCTATTATTATTACTAGCACTTGTCCTCCAATCTATATCTGGGAAGTTAAAGTCTCCCATGATCACACAATTCTCATTAGTATGTACTTCATTAAAAGCATTGAAGAGATCTCTATCCATATCCAGATCAGATCTCGGTGGTCAATAGCACACCCCAAGCACTATCCCAGGGGAGGGTCTAGTAGCTTTCTTCCCCAATACAATTTTTGCCCAGACAGACTCTGTCTTATCCATTCCATCACTTATTATTTCTTTACAGTCTACCTCATCATTGATATACAATGCTACTCCACCACCTTTGCCTTTATTTCTGTCTTTCCTAAACAGCACATACCCTTCAATACCTGTAGTCCAGTCATGACTAGTATTCCACCAGGCTACTAGCTCATTTTACTTTTGCCATCACCAATTCAGTTGTTCCTGCTTCAATCCATTGCTCATCATATGAGGACTAAGTGGCAGGAAAAGGGAACAAAGTATCACAAAAGTATATGAAAAAGTATTGAGATGAAATTAAGAAAGATAAAACTTTTGATTAATATCAGAAAAGCTTCTGAGGAGTGAGATGTATTATTTAGTGAAATAGTCCGTAAAGTAATCACTTGGAAGTCTAAAAGTAGATTGGACCAAAAACTGGTAAAATGTACAGTGAAAATGGATTCAGCACTGTCAGGGAGCTGGATTATACAAACTAATGGAGATGCAATAAAGTCTATAATTCTTTATCCTATGGTCCTCAACATGTACCATAATAACAATCAGCAGGTTCAATATAAACAGGAAAATGGGAATCATTGGCCAAAAGTGAACAGTTAGAATCCCTTAAGCTGATTATATGTTGTATGATATCTACAGTACAAGGGTCTACAAGGAAAAAAAACATTGAGTATCTCAAACCAAGATTAACTAAAATCATAACAAAACCCGCAGTAATCTCCCTCTTTAGAGGAAATATAAATAAAAATATTCAGTAACAGTTTAGCCAAAAAAAGTAAATATTTGACATGTAAAGAATTTGAATCTCATAGGTCACTGTTTATATAGACTTAGCTCTTCCAGCTATCAAGTACAAAAAGCTACTACATTAGTCACAAATTGACAATTAACTTAAACAAATATTCTTACTATTTGATTTAATTTAAATACTTTCATTTAGCTTTAGGAGGAAATGAACGGAGATTTACATGTCCCAATATGCCAAGAGATATTAACGGCAGCACATGTCGTCATACCTGAACCAGTGCTGATCTAGCTAGCTCAGACCATAGCACGGGAGTTGCGACAGCAGAGGCTGTATAAGCCCATGGGCCCCTTGGTGTATCCTCAGGCAGCTCACCTCTGCTGTTGCACCTTCTCTTCTATTGTTATTTGAGCTAGATGGATCAAAACTCGCTTAAGAACATCTACACATGTTGCAGTCACATCTCTGGATGCAGTGTAGGCATATCTTCACTCTCAATCAGACCAGCTTCGGACATCGTGTAGTTTACACACCGTCTTCCGCTCTTTTTGCCAAGCATATAATTTATCATGCTTTTGGAATTTATATATGCTTTAAGATCACCTATCAATTTGTCATTTTCCAGATACCCAGACCTAAGAGGAGAAACTCTAAATACATTAAGCAGGACAGATGTGTGGGTGTTCCAATGAGTGACACAAATTCCCATTTATCTGCTGCTAGTGTGGTAACCTGAACACACCTTTCTGGGCAAGCAAGCTTCATATTAAGTGGAAGATCAGCAATGAGAATATTCATAGCGTAACCCACCAACCACATCCATCAGTTGTGGTTTGATTTTGGTGGCTTTCTTGGTACAGACATATTATTAGGATCTAAGAGCAATGAATGAGGGGGGATTTGATAGCTGCTTTCAACTACCTGAAAGGGGGTTCCAAAGAGGATGGATCTAGACTGTTCTTAGTGGTAGCTGATGACAGAACAAGGAGTAATGGTCTCAAGTTGCAGTGGGGGAGGTTTAGGTTGGATATTAGGAAAAACCTTTTTCACTAGGAAGGTGGTGAAACACTGGAATGCGTTACCTAGGGAGGTGGTGGAATCTCCTTCCTTAGATATTTTTAAGTTCAGGCTTGACAAAGCCCTGGCTGGAATGATTTAGTTGGGGATTGGTCCTGCTTTGAGAAGGGGGTTGACTAGATGACCTCCTGAGGTCCCTTCCAACCCTGATATTCTATGATTCTATGATTCCATGAATTATTAAGTGCTTTTACCAAGAACCACTTCTGCATGGCTGGTGAGACTGGTTGGGAGCAATGGCTAACATACTGGTGTGGCCAGAATTACTGTAGGGCAAAGTTTCTTGCCCTTCTGAAATCTCAAATGGCTCTGGTACCATGAATGTCCAGGGAATGGACCAGAGGAGAACGCTCCATGGATTCTTAGGACAACATCATTGCAGTCCATTCAGATTTGTTTAAGGCTCCCTCCACCTTCACTAAATGTAAAAAAAATCAGGAAGGGAAGGAAAACCAGACATGGGCCTACCAAGGATTTGACCCCCAGGAGGAAAAACCCAACCTCCTATTTCCTGGAAAAATTGAGACGAAACTAATTACTGACTCAGATTCTGACCCAAAGCAACCAGATCTTGTGGACCAAACCCCTACTCCAAAACCAGGGACTCATATGACTTGGCTTGGAATGACAGAAAGATGAGATGTTCCAGGAAGTATATTGTTAATCAGCCAAAAGTGGAGGGGAATGTAATTATGACTCTGGAATGACTGGGTCATTGATTTACCCATTTTCAGTTATGGAGTAGACTGGCTCCCTCAGACAGAGTAGTGGGCCAGATTATTAGTACTTAAACTGGTGCATAATGCACTCTTAAACTGGTCTATTCAGTACCCTCAGTGGCTCACCTGAAGACCAGGGAATGTCTCAATAAGAGGCTTTAAGATAATAGCCAATTAATTTAACTCTAGTTATGATCTATGCCACTCCCCAAATTCTTAATAAGCATAATGATAAAGGATCTTGAGACCTTTCTCTAGGTAAATGTCAGAACAGCCTAACACATCCATGTGAATGGAAGAGGATACTGCACATAGTCAGAGATAATTACAGTGTGCTGCATATACATCTGCTTTGTCTGCTCTGTTTTGGTGTGGCTTTAAGGAGATCTAGAAATGTCATGAAGCATTGTTGTAGACAGCTTAACAAGATATTCCAGCTGTTTAGATTTTAGAAGAGGAACCCTCAAACTGAGTCCAGGAACATTCTGTCACATTCTCCTTTGTGCCTTTTTTGTTTTGTCCTTCTATTGCATAGTTCACAATGCTGCAATAGACAAGAAAATACCATTTGACCACGAGAAAAATATTTCTAACAATTTTGTTGGAGGGAAAAAAATGAAAGCAACATGATTTGCATAAACTGCATCTGACCAAGATAACCAAATTTTGAAGATGAGCACAACCTTCATATTAATTTAATTTAATTTAATTTAATGGCCATAGATTAATTGTTTTAGGGGATTGCATTAGCATATTGCAAATATTATAAAATGTTGCTAATAAGTACTTTAATTACTGTCTTGACATCTTAGGTTGTGACGAGACCTCAAGGGGAGCTTAATTGTGACACGTTCAAGAATATATTACATGCTTATCTCTACAATGGTGCTCATCAGTAAAGTTTAGAATATTGGAAAATGTTATTAATACCATTAAGTTAACTTGTGTATCAGCTATATTTCTGAGTAGTTAATGAGCTTGTCTATCCTTCTTTACGAAGGAGTTAAGACTTGATTAGATTTTTCAGTATTTGAGAGGTCTTTTGTGTGTGTTATTATGCTGAGCTTTCCATTCTCATGTTGAAATCCCTGCATAATTAAACAGTTTTGCAGACTGCATCGCTCAACATACAGCTATCAGACAAAACTAAGTTTTTCACAAGTGACTGAAGTATGTCTGTACAAAGCATACTGTATCCCCTTTTTGCTACTCATTACCTAACTTCCTCTGTCGCTCACTGAAGATGTGTTTCTGACAAAGATTGACTGTCTTGTTTCTACTAATGTTATAACTTGTACTTTCATATACTGTATTGGCTACATGTTAACAAGTGAACTATTTATATTTTCCCTTCAGTACGCCTGGCTTTCTTGAGTTGACCTGACTACAACATTACTGCAGCAGTGATAAATTCAGAATTTAAAAGGATCTATTGAAATACAGCCTAAGTGGGGCTCCATAGTGCTTGGTACTATAGAAACAAAGAGTAATAGATAGTCCCTGCCCCAAGGAGATTGCAATCTACATAATCCAGACACGCACAGGATGGAGAAGGGGTAGAACACAGCAGCAGAGTGAACTGTAAGAAGGCAGCAAATGATAGTTCAAGGATTTCTTTGTGGGCTGGATTTAGTTAGGAGGGAATCAAGTACATGGAAAAAAAAAGGGAAGGGTGAGAAGATATTGAAGGGAAGATGAAAGAGTAAGAGGAGCAGATATGGAGTGATGCTGAGGTGAAGAGATGGTGGGGGAGAGTTGGACCAAACAGCCAATCAGCACAGAGGAAGTTCAATCAAAACTACAAACTGAAATGCCTTTGCCAGTGTAAAGCTTCATTGTGTTTAAGAGGAAAGGGTTAAAATTAGTGGGAACCGATCACATTTGAGAGCCTAAATAATGATTTAACTATGTCTATGGTGTCAAGGTTCCTCCCCCACTCTGAACTCTAGGGTACAGATGTGGGGACCTGCATGAAAAACCTCCTAAGCTTATCTTTACCAGCTTAGGTCAAAACTTCCCCAAGGTACAAAATATTCCACCCGTCATCCTTGGATTGGCCGCTACCACCACCAAACTAATACTGGTTACTGGGGAAGAGCTGTTTGGACGCGTCTTTCCCCCCAAAATACTTCCCAAAACCTTGCACCCCACTTCCTGGACAAGGTTTGGTAAAAAGCCTCACCAATTTGCCTAGGTGACTACAGACCCAGACCCTTGGATCTTAAGAACAATGAACAATCCTCCCAACACTTGCACCCCCCCTTTCCTGGGAAATGTTGGATAAAAAGCCTCACCAATTTGCATAGGTGACCACAGACCCAAACCCTTGGATCTGAGAACAATGAAAAAGCATTCAGTTTCTTACAAGAAGACTTTTAATAAAAATAGAAGTAAATAGAAATAAAGTAAATCCCCCCTGTAAAATCAGGATGGTAGATATCTTACAGGGTAATTAGATTCAAAAACATAGAGAACCCCTCTAGGCAAAACCTTAAGTTACAAAAAAGATACACAGACAGAAATAGTTATTCTATTCAGCACAATTCTTTTCTCAGCCATTTAAAGAAATCATAATCTAACACATACCTAGCTAGATTACTTACTAAAAGTTCTAAGACTCCATTCCTGGTCTATCCCTGGCAGAAACCAGCATATAGACAGACACACACAGACCCTTTGTTTCTCTCCCTCCTCCCAGCTTTTGAAAGTATCTTGTCTCCTCATTGGTCATTTTGGTCAGGTGCCAGCAAGGTTACCTTTAGCTTCTTAACCCTTTACAGGTGAGAGGAGCTTTCCCCTGGCCAGGAGGGATTTCAAAGGGGTTTACCCTTCCCTTTATATTTATGACATATGGGTTCAGTGGAAAAATAATGTATAATCTCCCTTGATATGGAAGTGCTTGAAGAGGATTAGAAGGGACTAGTGTAGTGAACTCCAAAATTGATTCCTTTGACAAATATTCTTTAAACGGAAAAGGATGGAGTGGGAATTGTGCATCTATTCAGGGATTAAATATAAATGTAGTACATGAAGTTTTCTTAACGCTATTTTATCCTTTCAATATCTTCTGCTAAATTTAGTGACTTGTTAGAAATCATTAATCTTGTTGAAAGTCAAGTAAAAAACACTAAGTGAGATTTTTATTTGTTTTTTACTGAGATTATAGTGTAGACATAATTTCTCTGGTGCTGCACAAGTGGAATTCATCTGACTGGTGGCGAGGTATGGAACGTAACACAACATACCTGTCTATGGAGTTAATTTCAGAGGAGTGAAGTGCTCCTATCGCCAAGGAAACAAAGCTTACAGTGGCTTAATACTAAGACGGTTTCCTGTGCAGAATATACTATACTTCCTACTAATCATGGTGAGCCATAGTTGCTTGCCTGAATTAGTACAAGGTAAAAATGAAGCTACAGCTAGCAATGCTACTGCAGAGTAAGTGAAATTATTTCTGTTCTACATAATTTTGTGCAGTAAGCAGGGAAAATATTAGTAGGTATTTTCAACTGAAGAATACACCTATAGTTAAATATTGCATCTTTCTGTCTTAAGGTGCATTAAATAATTTACACATTTAGTGCCAGATATTTTTGAGCCTAAATTACAATATACCTAAACTGAAAAGTACCATTTAAAATATAAAAGCAACTTCAGAACAGCTTTATATGCAAATGTTGAGGAATTCACAGACTACACAAAATAAGCCTATGGTATTGATACTGTTTAAAAATATTTTCATATAAATGAAAACAGTCAACTGTAATGCAGACACAGGATGTTTCTAATGTAACCTGCTTAGGTGGAGGTGCAGAAGTAAATGAAATTGCTACTGAGATTGTAAAGCTTGATGGTGCTGTGGGCTTAGAAACCAGACAGACGGCATTAGCCAGACAGTATTTATCTAGCAGTGGGTGGGTAAAGGCTTTGGACAATCATTTACATGTTTTTTCACTCACTGGGCACAGCATATTTTACTAGTGGTTTGTTTGGTCATATCATTCAGATATCAAAATGGAGTCTCAATATTCTTCTTCATATACTTCGCTATTATTGTTCACGGTCTCCTCAAAAAAGGAGTTAATGTTCAATCTGGCTGGCAATTCTCAGTCTGAGGCTGAGAATTAGAACTTTTAATTGCCAATTAGCAGTCTAATTATGAAGATAAGCACCAGATGCTTGATTTCATTGATCTCAAAGTGAGTGAGGCACTTAAGTTACTTTGTAAAAAGAAAAGGAGTACTTGTGGCACCTTAGAGACTAACAAATTTATTTGAACATAAGCTTTCCTGAGCTTCAGCTCACTTCATTGGATGCTGTAGCTCACGAAAGCTTATGCTCAAATAAATTTGTTAGTTTCTAAGGTGCCACAAGTACTCCTTTTCTTTTTGCGAATACAGACTAACACGGCTGCTACTCTGAAATAAGTTACTTTGTGAATTCCATCCTTCATGAATAAATGGAAAATCCAGCAAGATCTAAACAATTTGTTTTCTAAAAGGGAGCACTTCATGTCAGGAATTCATAATAGGAACATGGGCATTAATGTACCTTCATTTTAATTATGTTGCTGCATTGAACCTACCTGTAATGCATTTTACTCTGGAAGTGGAGTGTTTTCAAGTTTTTAAATGATTTCTGAATGGATTATTATTAGAATGAACATTTTCAGCTTTGTGCTATATGTCTTGTTAAAGAAAATATTATAGCTGTAAACTATTAAAGGAAATTTCAGAATCCCATATAACAAATTTGTATTGTATTTGAGGTTTTGCTCACTGAAATCCTCACATTCCATTTGCACCTATATTTTCTTTGCACACACTAGATTGCCACACTCATGGACTCTTCCAGAAAAATCACCAACTTCTATAAAGATTGAGATAAGGAGCTGTCTTTTTTCTTACAGATCCACAGAAAGGACAAGACTAATTCACTTGCACCGGTGTTTCTGTGGGACCTTAAGCTGCAAGATTGTAGTATGGGAACTAGTGTATGTGTGAAGTGTTTCCTCTTTTACATTTCTCAGCTTCAAAGAAACCTCAGGCTGAGCAGTATAGGGTATTGTCTCTCTCTGTTACAGTAACAGTTAACAGTTAACTTGCTCCTCAACACAAAGAAGTGGGGTTCTAACATGTACTGTATTTTAGCTTTCACTGTTGTCATGCTAGAGCACTTTCATTCCAAGTTAAAACTTTGTGAAAACATACAGCAGAAAGAGGAAGAGAGAGGCTATAAAGTAAATAAACCACAAACTGCCTTTTCCTCTCATCGTATGTCTATTTAGTATACACACAAGAAATTCCACATGCTCGATCTCCTCTGAAGCACCAATGATCCCTTTTCCCACTAATGCCCAAGCAGGAAGCCTGAAGTGAAGACGAACAGTGATCAGCCTGACTAGTGCCTGACATATGTTGAGCAATGCTGCTAGCAATCATTCCTCTTCAGAGTGATTGTGCAGTGTCACTGGCCACAAGTACTACACAACCAGTGTTTACCCGTTCCTCAGAGAACAGCAGCCATGAAAGGATGAATCCCTCTATACTTAACGTTTGAACACCAGTTGCAATGCAATAGTGATTGAACCCTCCTTGCTCTGTACCTTCTGCCATTGTGTGTCTGTGTTAGCAATTCTTGCTGTTTTCGGTGGAAGCCAGGTATTTGCTATAACAGTGTGGATAATGAAATGTAGCAAAGTGCCTTCCTTGTCTTACTCCAAGCCAGGTCCTTGACAAGGTCTGAAATCAGTATAAATGAAATCTACACACATCTGTGCGAGTGTAAAGAGATGAAAATAATTGGTTATCGCTAAGGAGTCAGCTGCTGTACTATGCAACAACTTCCAAACCTCCAGAGGCCAGTCTGGTTTTCTGTATAAATAATCAAGTATCAAGGGGTAACTGTGTTAGTCTGAATCCACAAAAACAACAAGGAGTCTGGTGGCACCTTAAAGACTAACAGATTTATTTGGGCATAAGCTTTCGTGGGTAAAAAAACACTTCTTCAGATGCATCTGAAGGATCATTTACTCACGAAAACTTATGCCCAAATAAATCTGTTAGTCTTTAAAGTGCCACCGGAATCCTTGTTGTTTCAATATAAATAATGTCTCAATACGATGAGATGAAACTTTTTCTGTAGACGTCCAGTCTTAACACAGTTCTTTAGTTGCCTCCTCTATCCCTTTTACCTTTCCTCCTCCCTCTTTAATCCTCCTGCAAAATTTATTATTCCCCTCCTCCCCAGCCCCTGTAAAACCCCATCTCTTGAAGTTGTCTGATTTAAGTGAAAATATCAGTTTTTATTTACTTAAAAATAAATGTCTGGCCTTCATGTTCTCAAAAGGGGACATGTCCTCTAAAAAGGGACACCTGTTATAGAACAGCTTGAAAAGGTGTCCCCTAAAGGCTGTGTATATAGGGCTATGTTTGGACCCAGCTCAAGGTACAAACAGGGTCTTGTGCAGTTTGGGGGAGGGGCAGCTGCTTGGCACCTAGAGGTCACCAAAGCTGCTGAATCAGCAGCCCAGAGCTGTCAGCTGAACTAGAGTTCCCAGCATGCCTTGCTTTGGGCTCACAGGAAGCCATGGCACTTCCTGTTTCCGGTGGCAGCAGGTTTATCTTGTTTTGTGGAGAAAGGCGAGTCTCCCACTGGGTTTGGGGGGAGGCTCAGGCCTGCTGGGGAGCTACCGGGCTCCAGCAGGGTGGACAAAGGAGTGCAAGTCCCGGGGTGGAGTGCTGAGGGGTCCAGCACTGCCACTCCCGGCATTTACTTGGTCCAAACAGGGCTCTCCTCGGGGCAGGACGTTCAGGCCAGAGGGCTCCTGCTTTTGGGGAGCCAGCACTCAGGGCACTGTGCTGCACCTTAGCTTGTGCGTGTGTGAGGTGGGGCTGTGTCTGAGTTCCCTGCAGCTACACCTCGCTGATTTTATATATATCCCAGAGTCTTGACTAGGAGATCCCCAAACCAAGACCATACAGGGGGACTCCCTTCAGGCAAACACTGGCGTTGGGTTTTTCGTGTTCATATTGAGCCCTTCTGCAAACACTCTACAGGGCTCTCATCTCATTGTTGCCTGCTTCTTGTGATCATCAAAACAGGGCTGTATGCATTTTGGCTGCCCTGCACAGATCAAATCCGTGTCCTTTCACCATGTATAGCCTTTGTGAATCATATAGGTACCTCATGAACATCAAAACAGGCCTGTTTTCCCCCCACAAGTTCATGAAATTTTCTGTTTCCAGTGATGACACACAACACAAACTTAAATGTCAAAGTGAGGGAGTGTTGTTTAGTGGTTAGACCAGGAGGCTGGATCTGAGGAGATCTGGTGGTTATTCCCAACTTTGCCACTGACTTGCTCTTTGACATTGGGTAAATTACATATTCTCTCTGTGCCTTAGTTTACCCATCTGTAAATTGGTGATAATTACCCATTTGGGTAAAATGTTTTTAGATTCTTAGATAAAAGGTGTCATATAAACACAGACTATTAGTGTTTTATGATTTTGTAGGAGGAATTGAAGACCAACCTTCAGAATGTTCATAATTTTGATCTCAGGATCATGGCTGAAACTACTGCAAAGGTACCTTTTCAGTAGTTTATGGTCAGTCCTTAACTCGTAGCAGTTTAAAGGAAGGCCAAATCAGTTAATAGAAACATTTAGATTTAGAAAAGTAAAAGATTTCTTATTTAAAAAAGGTACCCACTCATTTGAAATGACACTAATGAAAATAAAAATGTAATCAGTGTTACCCAGTCCTACATTTTAATTTGTCTCTGCAATGCAAGGATATTTTACTTTACTGCAAAAATATGAGGCACACTTTCCCCCTTCTCTTTAGTACTCCTTTGTCGCTGGTTAATGATGTTTACATGATAGCAAGGTCCCCAGCTTGCGGGAATAAGAAACTGGACAAAACATCTATGTTAAAGGTAAGTTTGTTTTTATTGTTGCAACTTATCACCTAAGAACGCTTGGAGGCATAAACATATTGCTCATTTAGGAAACTTCCCAGAGCTTTTCCAAATAAATTATTACACTTTGTTATACTTCCAAGGTGATTCTCACAAACTATATATAAACTTAGAATGACAAGAAAAAATCAATGCATCTGAAATTTCTTTTTGTGTATGTTTTTCTGGAAGCAGCTCTGTTTAAAAAAAAGTACAGGCAGTTAAAAATTGGAACAGTCTTAAAATTTGCTACTTGCTTTCAAATGGTTTAATGCTCTTATTTCTCAAAAAATTTCTTTCCCCCCTAGAAACTAAAAAAAGAAAAAAAAAAGTTTGGTCAGGAGATAAAAAATGAGTAGTAGGATCTGAGCTATAAAATTGTCAGGATAGTTATATGTATTAATAAGCATCTGTCATATGGTATAAGTTTTCATTAATATATTTAATTTCTCTTGTCTATATTAACTTTGTAATGGCTCCATCTTGTGGCTAATACGTATAATTTAGGATTAACTTTCATTACAAGTTTCAGAGTAACAGCTGTGTTAGTCTGTATACGCAAAAAGAAAAGGAGTACTTGTGGCACCTTAGAGACTAACCAATTTATTTGAGCATGAGCTTTCGTGAGCTACAGCTCACTTCATCGGATGCATACCGTGGAAACTGCAGCAGATTGTGAAGAGAGTTGTCACTTTGGATGGGCTATTACCAGCAGGAGAGTGAGTTTGTGTGTAGGGGGGTGGAGGGTGAGAAAACCTGGATTTGTGCTGGAAATGGCCCAACTTGATGATCACTTTAGATAAGCTATTACCAGCAGGACAGTGGGGTGGGAGGAGGTATTGTTTCATGATCTCTGTGTGTATATAATATCTGCTGCAGTTTCCACGGTATGCCTCCGATGAAGTGAGCTGTAGCTCACGAAAGCTCATGCTCAAATAAATTGGTTAGTCTCTAAGGTGCCACAAGTACTCCTTTTCATTACAAGTTTCAGAGTGGTAGCCGGCTAGTCTACACTGGCAATGCTAAAGCGGCAACTCTTTAACATGCCTTGTGTGGTCATGGCGCAGCGCTCTCTCCCAGCACTCTAAAAAAACCACCTCAACCAGGGGCATAGCTCCCAGTTCTGTGGCACTGTTTACACTGGTGCTTTACAGCGCTGCAACTTGCTGCGCTCAGGAGGGTGTTTTTTCACACCCCTGATGGAGAAAGTTGCAGCGCTGTTAATTGCCAGTGTAGATAAGCTGAGGCCCAAATAAATTTGTTAGTCTCTAAGGTGCCACAAGGATTCCTTGTTTTTTCATTACAAGTTTTGCTTTCAGTGTATTAAGTATCTTTTGGCACTACATTTTCTCATTCTTCTTTTATAAGCTCACAATGGGGTATTTTTAAACCAGACAAATGAAAGAGAAAACCTCATAAGAATCTTGCTGATTTTTACGTGTTTTTGCTACTAAGTTGTTTTAATTAAAATAATAAAAAGAGGTATTTTTTTCTGAACATTTAAGTTAACCCCATTTAGGGGGAGGAGAGAGAACCCTGGGCAATTTTCATTCTTTTGCATCCAGTTGTAAAAAGGAATAACAGAAAAAGTGGTCATGCCTGATGGGAAACATAAAACATAAAACCAACATTTTTGGTTTTGATGAAAACTGGAACACTTAAAAAAATTTTTTTGCATGTCTCTCGTTTTCAAAAATGCACTTTTTAAAAAAAAATTGAATGAAAAATTCAAAACTACTAATGCTCAAAGATTGCACATATATAATACCAATTCTGATGTTATTTGTGTTTCCTATAGATGTTTAAGAGTGAT
Organism: Lepidochelys kempii; assembly: GCF_965140285.1. Lineage (NCBI taxonomy): Eukaryota > Metazoa > Chordata > Testudines > Cheloniidae > Lepidochelys > Lepidochelys kempii. Next base: position 31,516,118 of record NC_136387.1, read on the forward strand.
GTTGCTGACCAGCAGTTCAGCCTGGAAACTGCAATTAGAAATATTGATAAAATGTCCAGTGAGTTGAAGAAGCTAAATGGTAATTCTGAGTGTATCTATCATCAAACTAATGGGGAAATGACTGAATTGTTTGATGCAATGTTGTTCTAGTCATGTCGGTCGCAGGATATTAGAGACACAAGGCGGGTGAGATAATACGGGATCAACTTCTGGTGGTGAGAGATTAGATTTCAAGTTTACACAGAGCCCTTCTTTGGGTCTGGGAAATGTACTCAGAATGTCAGCTAAATACAAGGATTGTTTAGTAGTTCTTAACACATATTTCAAGCAACCATTCAAGATGAAGTGGTCTGTTAACACCTCTCCAGTCATGGGAGAGGGAAAGGAAGCAGGGCCTGGGGCGGGTGGGGGGGACTAAGGCGAGGACAGGGGGTGGGGTTATGGATTGTTATATCCAGTGTCTCTATTCAGTCTTTGCACTGGAATTATGGCTTTCTGTAACAATCTGTAACCCACTAACAATGCCCCCCTCACTACCCCCAGTTGCCTCCCCCTCTTTCTTTCCCTCCTGTGACTGGTGGATTGTTAGTGAGCCACTTCACCTTGAGTGGTCCCTTGAAATATATCTATCTACTTATGCTAAATAATCTGTTCTATCTTTTATTTACCTCTGAGTACATTTCACAGCTGCTAATGAACTCATGCAGATTTTGTGACTATGTTGTTCCTTCTATTTTATGAAAGAAGAATTTGTCCCCTTATAGTGAAAAATTAATAAAATCATATTTACTGTACAAAAATAGGCTAATATTAACCAAACATGGAAAAGTCCTGCTTGATAACAGTTAATTCTTTAGCAAGTGCATACCATAGCTTCCTAACAAAAGATATACAGTAATACACTAATAACAAATTGTATTTAAATGCCTTGGAGAAATGCTATTATCCTTTTAATTTACAGAAGAGTTGAATGATGAATACTCTACAGTAAAAAAAAAAAAAAAAACTTCTACAGTAAATTTTGACCCATATGATACCTATTATACAGTAAATGTTCATGACTGTATACTGTACTTTTTCTAACAGTGCAAAGCCAACTGCTTCTCTGTGACCTTACTTTGAACTTCAGTCATCCTGTGAAGACCAACGTTTCAAGGGAGGTAGAAGAAAAGAAAACAAATTTTGAGGAATTACCTAATTCCATCAAGTTCCATGCTGATGCTTCCATTACCAATTCTTTAAGCCATTAAAATTTCAGCATGGTTTTCTGCTCTGGTTGAAGCTTTTATAATATGACATTCTGTGTTATCAGAGTATGAAAAGTAGTATCTGAAGAATGTTTCAATATGTGAAAAACAAATATTTGAATAACTCAGAAACAACTAAAATAATAAAAAGGCAAATAATTGGTCCATAGCCTATACATTTTCCAAAATCCCCCTTTTTATTAAACAGCTGAGGTTGCTGAGAACAGTGACATGGGAAACTAGATGGCTCAGGAAATTGTTTATAGGATATGATGTATTTCATGTCAAGTTAACTGATCTGAATCGAGACCAACTGGTAACAAAATTAGAACTATTTGCTACCAGCTAGATCATTGTTTCCCAACTTGGAAAGGTAGTGCTAAGCCCAGATGAACTCAAGGGCAAGAAAACAGCACAGGGAGGGAAAAAAATGGCATGACGCTTTATTTGCCCAACTGTCGTCCTCACTACAAACCTATAGCTATGAGTAAAATAGCAGGTGACTTCCTGAAAGCCATTCCTCTGCCTGTAGTGACCCCCTAATGCAGCCAGCTACAAGATACTAAGGGAGGAGTAAGGCTGACAAACTTAGAAGCAAGACTCAAATCATGCACATGCCAGAAAATGGAATTAAATATAAGATCTTAGACAAATAATGGGACCCGTCCTGTTCCTTATTAAGTCAGTGGGAAAAACTATGGGGCCTAATATTTATAACTGATTCTGAATTACAGTTTATATTTTAAGACAGAAAATGTCAGTTTCATAAAGAATGTGGAATAGGCACTTATCCCAGGCCTATTAGCCCCACCCTGCTTGGTTGTCTACTCCCTGGGTAATGAGTTTGGGTGTAAGCCTGTGGCTTGGTCAGGTGACTAAACATCACATGATGGTAGTCAGGGGTTGTGCTTTATATAAAAGTGAGTCTTCTCAGGATGGAAGGAGATAGACCTCCAGGAAGGAAGGAGGTTCTTGAAGGGTACCTAGCAGCAGAGGGACCTGGGTCTGGGTTTGCCACACCAGCTAAAGGTAAAGGCCTGAAGGACAGGAGCAAAATTCCTGAAGAGGGAATTAGGAGGTTCTGAGGAAGGGTCATTCTAGAAGAAAGTAGTCTGGACAGGCCAGTACAGGTAGGTATTTGAAGGGAGATGCCATTTGTTTAGGGGTCCAGCCTATGGCTCCTACTGATGGTCAGAAGAAGTTAATTTTCTCTTGACCCGCATCAAGAGAGTACAATTGGTGACTGAGCCATGTGATCTCACTCCCTGAGTAAGACCTGATGCTAGGCGTTGGATGTCTGTCTTTGTTTGTTGAGCTGTTTTCATGTACTGGATCCTGGGAGAGGTGTTTATTTGATATGCACAAAAGTCAGGAATAGTTTTTGAGAACCCTGAGAGTAAAGAAACTGAGATAGAGACAGGGTCTATCACCAGATGCGGTGAGACCCAGTTACATTGCCGTTTTCAGAGCCTGTTCTTTGCAGAAAGGAGTGGGTGCAAGGTTATGCATTCTTGGGACCCAATCTATGCAGGGACGGATTTGGGAATGAAAGTTGTCTCTAGATCATGTAGAAGAAGGAACATATACCATATAGACCATTAAACTAACAAGTCACATAGTTCCTACCATTATAATAAATGTAGCCCTAAAGTGCAGGTCTCTACTGAAAAGTGGACTGTGACATATGGCATTTTTATTGACTTTTATTGACTTAATTTACACACGTTTTTTTAAATTTTATATCAACTTACATAAAATATATCAAAGTAAACAATACAATCTTTCAATACAGGTAACAGTCACTAGCAGTTACTCTGTACTGTACAAGCATTATACAGACATTAATTGATTTCAGTTTGCAGCTTAATGTAATTGGTACCATAAACTCGACATGAACAATAGTTTGCATAGCTTTGCTTTGTAAGAAAGCAATGTAATTCTCTGCTATGTAAACCACATGTGATCCTGCAATATGGAATGGAGAACACTTCACATGTGAGATGAAGGTTGGAAAATGACATCACTCTCATGTAGAGTTTTCATGCAGTGTATGAACAATGGAGAGTAATAAATACATTGTAGAAAGTATTTTGCAAATCTGTTTTTTTAAAAACACACTTTAAATTGAGATAATTATATTTTTTCATTAAAATCAAAAGGAATTTTAATCCATAATTTCAGTTAGCTGAATACAAATGGAAATATCATGAGGTTTGTATGTTCTTGTAGACCATTGATCACAGACATTAAGCTTTCTTCTAAGTAGATCCTGCAGCGTATGTTAACTTGCATTGGTTTCTTGAACCGCGGTCTTTTCCATCAATCAGCAGAAGAGGTGTTCTTTGAAAGTAATCAATAATATCTGCCACTGAAGAAAAATCCTGTGGATTAAAAACAAAGGCGGTTGGGGGGTGTCATCAGGATTCTCACTACTTCTCAGGCTAAAGCAGTACTATTTATTTAGACTGTGACTATTTCATGCTCTCTTGTGACTAAGTTTTGGATAAATTGCTGTACTGGAATAGACCATGAGGTCATCTACCACTGCATCAGCATTTGCTTCCAGTACTGGTCTTCCCATCTTGTATATCTCCATGGAACATTCTTGTCCAAAATTTCACTCACCCAGTGAAGTTGTGAGGTATTATAAGGCAATCAGTTTTTCTTGAATTTAAGTCACTGGGCCCAGTTCTGCTCTTCACTGCACCAGTTTGTATGTGGAATACCTTCAGTGAACTAAGTGACATTCTTCTTGGTAAAACTGCTGGACACTGGTTGAGGGGGAGGGGATGATGCAAAGAAAGAAACATACTGTACCTCTTTTCCTTTCAGGCCAGTTCCTAACAAGTAAACTTGATTTTGCTCCTGATAACGAATCTGAATATTATATACTTTATCTTTGTATAATACCATCAGTACATATGGATGTGTATAAGTTTTTCTTGAGCTGTTTCTCACCAAGAAAGTCCCATCCTAAAAGAATGCACATGAAAATCAAATCAATTTTTGACCAACATAGCAACCACGTAAGTAGAATGCAGAGTTTGTTTCTAAATGCACATTCATTCTGGATTCTAATTTTTCAGAAAGAGAACAATTGCAACTACAGCTTTGAGGAAGTTAGACTAATTTCTTAAAGAAAGAAGCAAAACAGAAACAAAGCCTTGCAATCTGTTATCTAAAATGTCCCATTTCAAAGGCTAGTTCAGATGCAGTAATAGTAATTTTAGAGAGAAAAATTACTCTGATTTTGGGACACTTAGCAAAATGTTATGTGTGAAATTCTGGCCTTAGTGAAGTTGTTGGCAAAACTTCCACTGACTTCAGAGAAGCCAGGATTTCAGCCCAAAAGGTGAAACCCATTGGTGTTTTGGGGACTTTTGTACAAAGCTGAAAGGGATGCAGTCTACTACACTTAGAGGTTTAGACAATCTTGGAATGTTCTAACCTGCTGCATAAGGGGAACTGGAGCCTTTTCTATCAGAGTGAATGGGAGGGAAATGGGGAAATGAAATATGCCCCTCCCAGTGAGTGCTGGTTTAAAATATCTTTAGGAAAAGTGGATTAGCTAGAGGGATGCAGGTTTCTTCCATAGATGATCTTACCTCCTGGAGACAAAAGTTTCTATTGAGCTCCCTACCATGTGAAGCTCTCCCCACTCATTATTCCATCTTACATATAAAAATTATATTACCATTATGGTCCTCGTGGCCCGTGCCGCTTCCCGTAGCTCCCATTGGCCAGGAACGGCAAACCGCGGCCACTGGGAGCTGCGGGTAGCCGTGCCTGCGGACAGTCAATGTAAACAAATTATCTTGTGGCCCGCTAGCGGATTACCTTGACGGGCCGCATGCAGCCTGCAGGTTGTCCACCACTGATCTAGAGTATGGGCTTAATAATCCTTAGACATCAGCTGAGCCTGGATCTGAGCTGACCTGTGTTGTTTTTTGTTGTATTCTTTGTAATAAACCCCACCCCCAAGAAGGGGGTGAGTTCAGTCTTTATGGTACGTGTGAACTGTGGTTTTAGAAAGACCAGGAGTACTTGTGGCACCTTAGAGACTAACAAATTTATTTGAGCATAAGCTTTCGTGGAGTACAGCCCACTTCATCAGATGCATAGAATGGAATATATAGTAAGAAGATTATATATATATATATATACAGACACACACATACAGAAAACATGAAAAGGTGGAAGTTGCTATACCAGCTCTAAGAGGTTAATTAATTAAGATGAGCTATTATCAGCAGGAGGAAAAAAAAACTTTTGTGGTGATAATCAAGATGGCCCACTTCAGACAGTTGACAAGAAGGTGTGAGGATACTTAACATGGCGAAATTAATTCCAGTTCAGCAGTTTCTCGTTGGAGTCTGGTTTTGAAGCTTTTCTATTGCAAAATTGCCACCTTTAAGTCTGTTACTTCCTCCTCCTGGTTTTTGAATGTTATGATTCCTGATGTAAGATTTGTGTCCACTTAATCTTTTTGCATAGAGACTGTCTGTCTGGTTTGGCCAATGTACATGGCAGAGGGGCATTGCTAGCACATGATGGCATATTTCATATTGGTAGATGTGCAGGTGAAAGAGCCCCTGATGGCATGGCTAATGTGATTAGGTTCTATGATGGTGCCACTTTAATAGATATGTGGACAGAGCTGGCATCGGGCTATGTTGCAAGGATAGGTTCCTGGGTTAGTGTTTTTGTTGTGTGGTTACTGGTGAGTATTTGCTTCATGTTGGTGGGCTGTCTGTAAACGAGGACTATTTTTAGAATAGTTTAAGAAAGGTGCCCATGTATGGTTAGTTTCTTCCTTACTGATCCAAGTTTTTAATAGCCCTCTGATAATGCTCTGCCAATCTGAACACTGTATGCTTAATCAGTCTGTGTAAGTACCTTTTTGTTTGGGTAAATGCAGGTGTGTGTGTGTGTGTGTGTGTGTGTGTGTACACCATCACTACCTCTCCCCCTCCACACACACATATAGGATGTGCCATGACATTTTGCGGGTACATTGATAGTGGCCTGGAGAAAATCTGGACTAGAATCTCTTTATGTAAAAGTTGTGTTCATTCACTTTTTCTATATGAATGCAAAGACATATATCAGGACACAAACCATTTAAACAATGTGCCAAGTATATCTATATCCATTTAAGGGTAACTGCTAACACTGTACCTTATTTATATTCCTAAGAGCTGCTTCTGCTTCCTGCCGGCTGATGTCTGCAACATACCACTCTGCATTCAGTGAGTCCTGAAACTTTTTTTTTTTTTGGGAGGGAAAGAGGAGAAAGTTGGGTGTCAGTGAATTAATTTATGTGATGTTATAAACATACATGCACAGAAATAGAGAAGAATTTAAATGGAGGAGGGGAAGGGGAAGTAGTGTATTTCCAGATACAGGGATGACCATTTTTAGTTTTGACCTTGTTAAGTTGATTTAATCATTCCAATACTCTTTGAAGGTGTTTGCACATGCTGCCACCTTGCTACCATGGAAACCAGAGAAGTGAGGACCTTAGGTTTTTGGTAAACATTCTATTTCCTGTAACATTTCTTTTGTTATGTCCAGATGAGTCACAGACATCTTAGGTCTCTCCTATTTTTACCATCAGCTGAGTTTAGAACTGTGGCTTGCTGTGGGCTCCCAAGCACCAAACCCATGCACGTACAAACCTGTCTTACATGACTATTCAACGCATTAGCAAAAATCAGGTGCTAAGTGGAGGTGGTCTTCAAAGAAATATAGAGTAGGACTGTACTCGGAGAGACCGAATTTTCTTCTCTCACCCATTTTAGGTTGGTTTATTTGAGAGGAGAATTGAGTCCAAACCATCTGCGGGTATTTCAGCACATCTTTGCAAGACAGGAAGTGGTCTAGTAAACTTCACTATAGCTTCTGACTGTTTCACTGTACGTGTTTGCTGTATCTTCACTCCTCTTTTGTTTGGTGAAGACCAAGTAAGGAACAAAGGTTGGACATCGCAAGGCAAACCAGCAGCAAATGCAACAGTGTTTACCAAAGAATAACTGCAGACTATAAAACCAATTTAGGAAAAACATAATCTCACATTTAGTTGATTTGCTGTGCAAAGTGATTAGGATTAATGTCTGTCACATCATAGATGATTCATGCCTCCCCATTCTTGGGGCCACAATCGAAAAGGGATGACATGTGACTGCCCCACACATCTCCTCTGGCCAGTGAGCCCCCCAGCCCTGCTACCCCTGCTTCACCAGAGTTACCTGAACAAGAGGTGGGGGGGGCGCTCTGTCCTTCTCCCGATGTGCCTTCCCCCCAGCATGTCGGCTGCTCTCCCTGGCAGCCAGGCCCGGGCAAGGAGCAGGATGGAGCTGCTTCTCATGTGGCTGAAGCCAGTCACTACGGGTTGCTGCTGTGTGCAGCACGGCAGCTGCCTGAGAGACAGCCCATCTGGGAGGAGGTGGCAGTGGTGGGCTGCCCCCTGCCTGGGCTCAGTGCTGGGGGATGGACTAAGTGAGCCAAAAATGGGCTGTGGAGAGAGGGGCTTTCTCTCAGGCAGCCATGCTGCACAGAGCAATGAGACCCTGAGTGGCCAGTGTGAGAAGTGGCTGGTCCTGCCCCTTCTGCTCCTGGCCTGGACCACCTCTGAGGGACGGGCTGGGCATGTCACGGGGCAGGTACAACAGGAGAAGGGAGCCCCTCTTCCTCCCCCTCCTCCAGGCCAAGCAAAATCGGGGGGGGGGGGCACTTGACCCTCTATACCCCCCTACCTCTGAGTCACATTATTATACCTCATCTTCATCCATGCTTGGTGGCTGCACAATCTGCCTGTTAGGAATTGGTAATGGAGGTCTGCCATCTGCTGGGCCTTTTGAAGGAGCTCTATTGATGTTACCTTTAAAGTTCCAGAATACATTTAAATTAAAAACAGAAAGATAAAACTTACTCTATGGAGCAGATATTAGAGTGTAGTTTAGGACTTTGATTCTCAGTAATACCAAGGCCTCTTTACACCACTCAGGCAGCATAAGGGGCCTTAAAGTGGGTGAAAAATATACTCACACTTAGTGCAATTGAGAATCTGACCTAGATTTCTTTATGTAATGGGACAAATTCATCTTTGGTATTACATGAGGGTTACTCCCATGGACTTTAATGGAACTTCAGGAGCTATGGATGCCTCAAAGGCAACTGTATTTGAAATAGGAATTACAGACGATGAACTCTATCTCAATTATTTAACTATGACAGTATCTTCAGTTACCTTAGCTACAGCTAACCTGAACTTCTACAGGTTTCAGAGTAGCAGCCGTGTTAGTCTGTATCCGCAAAAAGAAAAGGAGGACTTGTGGCACCTTAGAGACTAACAAATCTACTTATGCGCAAATAAATTTGTCAGTCTCTAAGGTGCCACAAGTCCTCCTTTTCTTTAAACTTCTACAGTTACAAACCACAAGGTCGCTCTGCTACAAGTTTATAAAATTGTATTGGAGAGAGAAAAAATTTGCTGCTTTTTTTTCCTTTGTGGAAACCTTGGACATTTAAATTAATGGTAACAGCTACCAGTGTTGAACATTCTTGAATGTTATGCCAAGAGATCATGATTTTCAGTGTTGCTTATTTTTAATTACAGTATTTTTTGCGAATTAAATATGTAGCTGAGACAAACTTAATTTCACCTTGGAAATGTCTTTCATACCAGCCCAGGTATTGGTGTAGCATTATACAGATCTGAAACATTCATTGCTTTTCCCTACCATCACACAAATCATTATTGGAATGATATAATCACATGGAACCTTCAGCATGAATGTAGTCAATAGATAGTAATCTGAGACTAGTGCTTTTAAATTATAGCTCTAGTGAAGCAAACATTTATATCAAATTTTGTCAGTGCCTTAACTGTATAGACAGCATTGCCAAAATTTAACAAGAAAAAGAAAACACCTTAAACATAGACTAAATGAACTAAAGAAGTTAAGTAACCAATGTTTAAAGTGGTCTGAAAAAGTTAGGGGTCTATCATAATTTGGGAGTAGCAGTTCTGGTAAAACAATACTTAAAGTGTGCTCCTCAGAGACCTTTTTGGTGCTGCTGCTGCAGGAGTAAAGAGATGGACCAGAGCATCTAATATGAAAATAAAATGCATTCTTTACTCCTGGTGGGGTGGGAATGTGCCTTCCCCCACCCACCCACTTTAAGCACTGTTTGATAGTTTTTTATTGCTTTTAAATCCAAAAGCTGAGCATCCATGACAGATATCATGCGCTGCAACCGTAAGACTTCATTACATTTGGAGTGGAAATCCAGGTGCACAGAATACAAACCTAGCTGAAAGCGTGGTGGTAGTGATCCGCTTGAAGAAAGGCTGTTAGTACTGTTAAAGAAATCAATGAAATTGAAGTTTAACACACATAGGGTATGTTGCTATAACTATATTATTTAATATTTTATACTGTGGCAGCTCCCAGAGGCACAGACCTGAGCCCCTTTGTGTTACATGCGATACAAAGATGGAAGCATACATAGTGCATGTCCCCAAAGGGTTCCATCCTTCTTTCTTTTTAGCACGCATGACAGATAAAGACATCCTGGTCTGCCCTGTATGAAAATTCACATGGTAATTATCGCCACTATTAACTCTCCTTGAGGTCTGGCACTCGGAGATAAGGTGCAGAGGGGCAGGGAACAGTCCATGGCACTACTACTCCTATAGGGACCATTTCAAGATCAGTACAATTGGAACCTAATTTCCCTCTAGAACCTATATCTCTGTTGGGTTTCCAACCCATGACCCCTTCCCAAGCTCTTTCCTCATAAAGGGAGTATATGAAGCAAAACTACAAACTGTTACTCATTCTGGAATTTCCCCAAAACTTCCCCCCTTCTGTGTCATCGTTCGCCCCCAGCCCCCGCCTTGGCTGAAGAACAAGCATCACTCAAACATTCAAGTTCCAGGAGGTGCAAAAACTTGACAAGAGCTGTGCCAGTGACTGAGTTCACACTTCTAGCCTCATCTATGCTTAGTTTGTTTGTTCTGCTCTTGCTGAACTATTCAGCCCCACTTTATAAGCTCTACAAAGGCCTTTTCAACTTCTTGTTAGAAATTTCTATAATTGAAACCAGCTCTCTTGGCAGTCCCAAAATGACAGCAGCCAAAGGCAACAATGAATTTATCAGATCTTATCTCTTTTTCCCAGAAAAGTTTCACCTAAGAACCCACTGCCAAGGGCTCCTCTTTTCCAGTGTCCAAATGAACCTCTCTTTGGATGTTCTGCAAAAAAGGCTCTGACTAAAATGTATATTATCATAGTGTCTCAAGCTCTTCTTTTAAGAAGAGGCATCTAATTTTGGATGTCCAGCTGTAGACACCTAAGGCCTGAGTTGTTTTTTTTTTAAACAGGGACTGAGTACCCACAATTCCAGTTGAAGTCAATGGGAACTGCAAGTGCTACAGTAATGCCTAGAATCCTCCTTCTGGGATCAGAACCCCATTGAGATAGGCACTACCCAGATGTATAATAAGACAGTCTCTGCCCCCAAGAGAGTTTACAATCTCAGTAGACAAGGTAGAGAAAGAATGGGAGAAACAGATAAATGCCTTTAGCGGGGCACTCAAAAATTGAAGGACCCAAAATTAGTGTCTAATTGTAGCTCTTACCAAAGAGGTCCTAATAGACTCCTCTCTTAATGTAGAACTAAGAGAGCATCCTAGTGTACCTGATATATATTGTCTGTATCTTTGGATTATATAGAGACTTAAGGTCTTGGGTATCATGGTTTTACAGCACTGGGGGATTCCCCTAAGATGGTGGAAACAGCCCAAAGCAAACAGAGGGGAGCTAAGGATCTGGCCTGTAGATATTAAACTCGTTGGGTAGTAATCATGTGTTCTTTTGGGTCTTGTACAGCATTATATACACTCTCATTCCTTAACAAGTAATAGCTCAAAATAAGTGAGACAATAACTAGTGCAACAAACCTTTCTGCATATGATCCAGGCATACTGTTGGATCCTGAAGGACTGTGTTTAGGGGGTGGCTTGACAGTCCTTGAAGGGAATGTGTTGGAGCTGAAGGGGGGCAAAGATAGCTGTTGTGCCGGTCTCTGGGGGATTGCTGTGAAGAGGAAAAGAGAGCTAGCTAAAAATATTAGCGTGAGGTTACCATGGGTACTCGTAAAAGCAGCTTGTAAAAAGGGGTGAAGTGAACGAATACTATCACACTGCAGACGGCAGTCTATCTAATCAGATACAAGCAATGGAGCAGTCTGTCATTAAAAAGCCCTTCAGAACAATATACTGGGTCTTGGAATATTAATTTATTGATGGTAGATGGTTTATTCTTGTGTATTCATTTTAGAGGTGGAAAATTCAGTAGAAAATGTCAAGTTTTTTTTAATCGTGTTTGTTTCTGAAACATTAGATAAGCTACAGTCCAGCTTTAGAAACCCCTTAACTAAAATATTACACTAAAATTAAAGACAAAGTCCCCTAGTCAGCTTTCTCTGCCATGACATTGCTGACCCTTGGATTTGAGACTTCTTTATTGTGCATCCTCCGCCTCAGGGATTTGTGTTCTGATGCCATCTTCATTGTATGGGTCAGCAGACAATTGGGCTACCATGCCAAAGATCTATAGCATGATAAACTTGCTCTCCTTGGCACTACTCTCAGCCCAAGTTGGATTGGCAATAGGGGTGGAGGTTCAGAATGTGAATTCAGATCAGAATTGTGTAAATGGCCTCAACTTTTAATGGGATGAACCAAAACTCTGATATAGTCAACCTTAGACGTTGGCATGTTGGAAAGCAAAAAGTGAATTTTACAACTTTGGTCCATATACATTATTTTTGTTATAAAGCATTACACAGCATCTCAGGAACTGTGAGGGGGGATAACTTATAAATGCTATTATTATTATTATTACTATTTGAGCCAAATATTACTCTTTGCTCACATGAGTCATTAGGACTATCCTCACATGAAGTTGATAGCACTATATGTTGGAAGAATGCAAGCAGGGTCTGGCCAATTATCTTATAGTAGATCAAGAGGTCACTAGGTTTTCATTCCTGCTTTTTAGGTGCTCCATGGAAATATTTGTACAGATATATACTAAGTTAATGGTTATAAAATTGTAATACATTTAGATAAGCGTAGAAAATACTGGTGTCTTGTAACTGGCTGACTGGAAGAAATTGTTGATATGCTCCAACTTCCTGTTTTTTGTGGCTTCATTACTTAAATTTGTGTGACATTTTTGAAGATTCCTACAGTCTGTCAAGTTATGCTGTGCTACCTTTTTTATTTTACAGTAGTAACTATAAATAGATCTGTGCAGTCTTTCATTTGAGCTTTTTAACAGAGAGAGAGAATGTAAAATAATTTAAGCACTTACACTCATCTTCTTCCTGGGGAGAGAGGGGAAAAAAACAACAACAATGAACATTAAGAGGTTTATAATATCATAACTCTTAAAAATATTATCTCTTTACAAAAGCTACAATAGAAAAGTAGGTGATTTTTTGAGTATGCAGGTAATTCATGATGGGCTGCCTACATTTACCTAATACGTTGATATCATTGTCTTTGTGAAACACCAAATTCATTTTTTTTTAATTGTGGTACTGAGGCAAGGAAATCACAGGTCTAGATTTTCAAAAGTGAGTAGTGATTTAGGTGCATCAATTTTTGGGTGCATAACTTGAAACAGCTTAAAGAGGTCGGAGGACAGAACTTCAGCTGAGGTAAATTGTCATAGTTTCCAGAGCAGGAGTTCAGCACTCTGAAGTTCCTTTAAGATCTGTCAAGTCGGGGGAGCCTCAAACTGGGGTATACAAAATCACTAGTACCTTTAGAAAAAAAAAATCTGGGCCTTGACACTCTGCCTTTTCTTTATAATGCCTCTAATATCTAAAATAACATATCCGGGATTAAACTGTCCTGGAGCAAATTTGTATGGAGGAAACTGACTGAAAGTGAAGCTGTGTGCTAAGTAGGAACTACAGGAGAAACTCAGTTATGAACAGCTCGGGAATGGAGGTTGTTTGTAACTCTGAACATTTTGTAACTCTGAACAAAAACATTATGGTTGTTGTTTCAAAAGTTAACAACAGAACATCGACTTAATACAGCTTTGAAACTTTACTATGCAGAAGAAAAATGCTGCTTTTAACCAACTTTGTTTAAATAAAACAAGCATACTTACCTTGTCAAATCTTTTTTTAAACTTTCCCTTTATTTTTTAGTAGTTTACATTTAACACAGTAATAAACTGTACAATATTTGCTTTTTTTAATCTCTGCTACCTGATTGCGTACTTCTGATTCCAAATGAGATGTGTGTGGTTGATCGATCAGTTTGTAACTCTGGTGTTCGTAACTTGGAGGTTCTATTGCATAAGTATGTAAAGGAACTAGTCCATGTTAAACAGAACTACCAGCTTATGCAAGTTTTTTAATTCTATTGTAACACATACTTTAAAATCTTCTAATTGTAAAATAGTGTTTGCTCTGAAATATACTTACATCATATCTTCTTTCTGGTGCCCAGCCTTGCCTAAAATGAAGTAGGTGAAGAAACCAAATGTGAATTTTAGATGTAGAAAGTGTGAAAGAATTATACTCTACCCATATATACAGTGGGCCATGTTTTCAGCTCAGACTTAAGCTGATGTCAGTTTTTGCAGACACAAATGAATATGGGTATCAGTTTTAATCAGCAATTTCTTTTGCTCGTTTAGATATAAGTTCTTGATTTGCAACCACAAGAAGGTACTTGGATGTCTAAGCCCTGATCCTGTAATGAGCTTTGCAGAGATTCAGGGGTCCATCTGTGTGGAATTTATTGCATGGTTGGGGCTTAATTGATCTACATTTCAAGTGAAATAGTGCACCTGCTGTTTTCCTCACACAGAAATGGAGTTTGAGTATCTGGCCTTAAACTTCAACTGAATAATGAAAATATTAATTGTTCCCATGGAGCCCTTAGCCACACTGTCGTAGCTGAGGGCAGGCTTGTATGAAGATATCTGGCCTCCTTCCTAGCATTTTGGCTGCTGGTTGGTTAGCAGACCTCATAGTATGTTTCTTTTATGTGGTATACAACCCTATCCAGAAGCTGTGTAAGAAAGGCCAGCTCTTGCTAAAGGAAGTTTTTTGTCAAGAATTCAGGGATTTGCAGGGTGACAGAGCTGGCCAAGTTGTGGGGAATAAATGAAAGCCTTCTCCCTCCACCATATCATAAAAGGGATATGGAGGTGGGGGTTGAGTTTGGTAGTCAGGATAATGAGGAAAAAGAAGTCTTTCTAGGAAGAAGACTAGAGCTGATGGGAGAATCATGGATACCATCCTCTTCTCTTCTGGAACTTGGCTGAAGTGAGCCGTACTTTGGGCCTTAACTGTGGCCTTTCAGACAGGGTTTTGGAGCTGTGCTCTGTCTCCACTCCAGCTCCAGGCAAAAACCTGCAGCTCCTCTGCTCCAAGTTCCGCTCCAAAGCCCTGCTTTCGGATGAGGCAAGCCCTGCTGTATTTGTGTTTGGCCCTTAAAAAGGCAGGGCTTTTTCACATTACAATAAGTGGGCAACACTCTTAGGCAGTGGTGTCTCTACCGACATTGACTAATTGTGTTTTCCAGATTGTTGTTGAAAATAGTTAAATATAGTTGTATTAACATTTAAAAATAAATGTTTACTTTACGGGTGGTGGCTTCCTTCCAGGGACTGGATTGCCTCTTTCATGTTTATCGGCTGGTGGTATGGGAGGCTTTTGTATCTTTGCTAACTGTTCTCCCAGAGATCTAAAATACAAGAGAGAGATGGTATAGCAAAGGTCAAATGCTCTTTACTGCAATATAATTTGGTAACACTGATAGTGTATGTCACCCAGAGGCTAATGTCTTACCTTAGTTGTGGTGCCATGGGCTGTAAAACAGTAAGGAAAAGTTATAAGAACATATAAATATATTTTAAAATAGATCCAGGTACAATAAGAACCAACTAAATGGCCTCTTACCTTGTCAGGAAACACTGCCCTCTTCCCTGAAAAGAATAAAAAACAACACTTAAAAAAAAACTTAAATAATTCATTATAAGTTCTGTGAAATAGTGGAGGCTCGCCAGGCCTGGTTTTGATACCTTTTCTGGTGCAAGATGAACTTAGCATGAACAGATACTGACCTGCTGCTGGGCTGTCTCTTTCAAACGTCGGCCCAGGACGATCCAGTGGGGGTTTTGTACGTCTGTCTATAGAAGGAGCTGGGGCTAAACATAAATACTGTGTAAAATATTATGCTAATATAATGTATCTGTCACAATCTGGTGTCCCTTCTTAGAGTTGCAAGCAATACAATTAGGGGTCATAATTAATAGTTAAGGTTGGCTGAATTTTGTGTTAGCTTCTTTATAAGGTTGATGGACAATATCAATGTTTTAAAGCATTTTAAAATATTTTATTGATTTTAAATTTTCATTTGCCCAAAATTATGGGGGATGTCAGACAATGGCGGGGGTCAAACTAATTATTTAATGATGGTAGACACTGACATTCAAAAAGTTAAAGCTTTATAACCATTAAAAGACAAATTGTCAAATATACAAAGTAAATATCCTTAAATCAAACTTTAAGTTCTTAGACAATGTAAGAAATTCTGCTTATCTGTAAATTTTGATTATTATCAATGGAAATATTTCTTCATTGCTTTCAGGGAGTCAGCAAGGGGTGTATCCACCCCACACAAGGCCTGAAGGGGTTAAGGTGACCAGGTAGGCCAATTAACTGCTTAGGCTGCATCTGGAGTAGGAGCCAGGAAGCAGGGATTAATTAGAGACAAGACTCAGCTGGGCAGGAGCAGGAGGACCCTGTATAAAGCCCAGAAGAGTGGGGAGACTTTGCAGGGAAATAGTTTGCAGTTACTCCCTGTAAGGAGGGAATCTGGGCTGGCAAACCTGGTGGGGAGAGCCAGAAAGATAAGAGAGGCTTGGTGGAAAGCAGGCAGGTGTGGGATAGGGCATACCTTGGCTGCTGATGAGATGACCCCTGGGCGGGAACCTGGAGTACAAGATGGGATTGGGTTCCCCTCCCAGCCACTGGGGAAGTGGCACAGACCAGGCAGTGAAGAGCGATCTGCCTGGGACAATTCGTGCTGGAAGGCTTTGATACCCCAGAAGAAGAAGCAGGAGCTCCTGGAGCCAGAGAGGGGCTGCAGGCTAAGAGACATGGAGTGCAACCACAGAAGGGGTGTCGGTCTGGCAGAACAAATTCCCAGTACTGCCAGGAGGCGGTGCCATACAGCGGTGAGTAGAGCACCCCATCACAGGGGGATAGAGCCACTAAAACAGCTCTAGCTGGAGACCATGAAAATATGCATTGTACCATAGTTTAAAAAAACCCAGACAAATATTTTCACTTACGTTTTAAAGGCTTGGCACTTTTATCCCTATTCACATCATTATTGCTTGATGGAGGAGGGTAGGGTGACATCTAAAACAAATGGTTTTTCAAATGATTAAAGTCTTTTCTGCATGTCCAGAGTTCAAGGATTTTTGTCTTATCCTCTGTGGCTATTGAACACATCTCCAAAATCAGCTGTCAACCTGTGCATCTGTTAGAGCCCAAAGGGCCATTAGGGTCCCCACCTCCACCGCCACACCCATTGCAGAATACTATCCAGGTAAAAGGCCTTTTCTGGCAACTGCAGCATTGTCCCTGTCATCTCTCTGCCCCTTTGCAGGAAACCCTTAGTGCAGAGTTCATTCCAGGGCAGGTTGGGAGCATGTCAGGGGCAGGAGGGAGGAGTAGCTAGAATAGTCTTGCTTAACTCCTGATGAAGAGTTTTGTGCACATAAATCAAGGTCAAAAGTTATGAGCAGATCAAGGAGAGCATGGGAGCCTAGTCTTGCATTAAGGAGAGAGCTGCTGTGTCAGGGGCTGTCAAGTTCCTAGTGGCAGGACTGAGACCAAAGAGAGGAATGTGTTGCTGCGTATCTCATGAAAACGATTAAAGTGATTGCACTTAAGCCTGTAGTGCCTCAGACACACCTATTCTTGCCAGAGTTTCATTGTATGGCCTTCCAAGTAATGGAGGGGAGAGGTACAGCAGACTTCATACCACTCAGTAGGGAGTTCAGTGCTTACTGATTAGTTTTACTTGTATCCATATATAGCTTTCATGCACATTTGTGCTGGAATACAGAAAATGTGTATAGCCAGCTCAAGGGCTTGCAAGATCAAAGCCTTAATCTGCCAAATTAGGAAAAGGGTAGTTCTGTTAACCCAGTGGGTGTTGACAAATTCTGAGTGTATCTAAGAAAGCCTTCAGCAGGGGAGGGCAATGCCACTTCTTTATCCTTAACTTTGCTTGTTGCCTTTGGCGAGTCAGTTCAGTGCTCTTACCTTTCCATCTCATTCAGCGCCAGATCCTGTAAACCCTTCCCCCTCCATGGAGTGCTGCCAAATTCAATGGGACTGCCATGGAAGTGACAGTTTTCAAGATCAAGCCCTCTGGGGAAAGCCAGAGTAGTGCTAAACAAGGTGTTCAAAGGCTACCATTTTCTTGAGAATTGGCAAATGGTCACTAATTACCAGTGTATATGGCAACATTGCAGTATAAAACAATTTCCATATATTTGTTCCACAAAAAAGAAGTAATCATTTTAGCAAAAAATAATTTTTCTTACAGCCAAAATAATTTCCCTCCTCTTTGTACACACACAATCATTATGTTGGACATGGAGTTATACTTGGACCTTCTAGGACATAATGCTAACAGAAACAAATGACATATTCTTTAAGAAAAGAAACATACAGGAGTGCCTCTACCCGCATATGATGCTGGTACAGGGGATGGGCCAGGTCGCTGTGGTGGAATAGGAGGCTGGGGAGATGGTCTAGCCGTTGTGGGTCTATCTAAAAAAATAAATAAATAAAAATTACAGACTGAACAGTTAAACACAAAAAAGGTTATTTTTCTTTCTCTCTGATTAGATCTTCATTCTTAAGTTTAGTTTATGGTTATGTAATTTTACATTACATGAAGAATCCAATTTTGCTGTGTTATATCTCTATAAATCCATAGTGACTCTGTCAGTGGTTGTTTTACTTTCCCTGTCCTTTTTACACCTGACGACTAGAATGTCACTCTGGTATTACGTGCACACACACACCCCGGGCTCAGTTGTCTGTTGGCCTACACTTTATGTATTCATTCACACCACTGCAAAGTAAGTATAAAATACACCAATCCAGATGGTAGTGTTTTGCACCGAAGTAAATGACCTCACAGGTGTAGGCCAATGGAGAATCAGGACTAGAAAATGATGAAAGTATGCACGATATGCTCTGGGATCAAGTCAACTCCACATAGAAGCGATATAAAATTACAATGAAAATAGGTGTAAGTATTGTATCTTGCACTAGTTACATAGTGTAACACCAAACTAAATGGGGGGAAGTGTGTGTTTATCTTGATGCAGATCCCAAACAAAAGTCTCAGCCTTCATCCTACTGAAGACCAGGGCAAAATTCAGTGACCTGTTTGTTTTTTTGTTTTTGTTTTAGAGAAACAAACCTTCTGGCATCTTTCTTTCTATGACTAATTTTTTAGCATGTGCTTAACTTAACATGTATATTCACTAAGACTGCTTTGCCTACAACTAATAAGGCCTCTATCCAGCAAAGTGAACTCCTAAGTTGTCCCTTCAATATGCCTAAACCTCAATGTGATAAGACCAGAAGTTTAATGCTTTCACTCTCTTAGTTGCCAGTCTCAGAAAACATCCCAGAGTTTCCACAAATTTGCATCTTTCCATGAAAAGACATTTAGAAAATCCACAAAGAGGTCTAGTAAAAGGCTCTATATTCTATTACCAATTCCCTAAAATATCCCATCCCTTCCAAAATTACATTTTGCACCAGTTACCTATGTACTCAGTGTTGCTTGGAATTGACTTGGCAGGAAATATGACATTATGGGGTGCTACGTCATTGTTGGATGGAGGAGGTTCATAATCATCACTGTCATGTCCTGGTTCATCAGTTGGTGATTCATAATCAGCGTCTTGTTCCTGTTCCTCATCTGGGCTTTCATAATCATCTTCTTCTTCCTGCCATATGCAAGTGAAACACAGACAATGATTAGATACTACATAACTTAATGCAATAAGTTATGTAGTAAGCTTGTGTTTTTTACATGGTCTTGTCTTTCATCTTGCAGGATACCAAATTTTATCACCAGCACTCAGGGATTGTTTCATCTCTTCATCAAATGAAGTGATGGAGTGTATCAACATTTACACAGAGCATAACACTGCACAGCAGTTTAGCATAGGAAATGAATATCCTTTTACAATAGGAAACCCTGAGGAAGCTTAACAAGAGAGAGAGTTGAAACTCAGTTGAATTTTTTTTCTCTCTAGGCTCTCATACTCGACCTATCTCCCAAGCCTCTAAGATTTAAAAAAGTTGCAGGGGATGTACTGGACCTCAGTTTTATTTCTCATGCAACCGATGTCAGAAGGTGCCTCCTAGCGCCAAACTGGGGAATCATCCAGTGGTGCACTCTTCCTTAATGATGCTTCCTGCAAAAGCAGGTCTTTGTTAGGGGCTTTGTAGTCATGTGGTTCTGACCCAGCCCAAATAGGTATATTGTGAGATCTGATAGGACAGTGATGGGCAACCTCCAGCCCGTGGGCCACATGTGGCCCATCAGGGTAATCTGATTGTGGGCCCCAAGACATTTTGCTGACATTGACCGTCCACAAGCACCACCCCCTGCAGCTCCCAGTAGCCAGGGTTCTCAGTTCCCAGCCAATGGGAGCTGTGGGGAGTGGCACCTGCAGACAAAGGGGCCACAGGGACCTGCTGTCTCTGATGTGGAGCTTCTCACTGATCTGTAAATGGTGTAATATTCAGTGTAATTTCTCACTAACCTAGAGGGTGGAAGTTTCAGAAATGCTGGGAACTGGGCTAACTCTGCTCCCACTGAAGTCCATGATAAAGCTCCTATTGACTTCAAGGGTATAGAATTAGGCCAGCACTGAGTGCTTTTGAAACTCCCAGCACATCCTCTTCTTTCCCCTTCTGCTGGGAGTGGGTAGCACAGCAATTGATGGAGCTTAAGGGAACAGAGAAGCTGCTTTGAGTATTAAGTGATCTAAAACATGATTCTTACAAATGAAGACCAGCCTTCTTCCTCTTCTTGACAGTATCCTGTGTAAGGAAACATAACCATGGACCTGTTAGCACATGTTGGCTTCAGAGTACCAAAGCCTCATCAGGTAAAAAAGGCACTGAGCATCACAAATAGTGACCACTAGAGCATCAAAATAACAGACCAGTTTGTCCAAGAAGAGGGATGTGTCTAACTCCCATGGCAGCCAACAGGAATTATGTTCACATATTTGCAATTACCTTCTGGTTGAAGGTTATTAGTTGAACATCCCATGATTTCTGCTGTGACCAAGGCTATGTCTACACTGCCAAGTTTTTTTTTTGCCAAAAGCTATACCTTTTTTATTAAATCGCTTTAATTAAACCACTGTTGCATGTCCATACTGTGCTCCTTGTGCCACTGGAGTGCATCCACACTAGCAGCTCTTGCAACAACACAGACAGCAATACACTGTGGTAGCTATCCCACTGGGCATCTGGTCGTAGGGTGCTTTGGGAAGGGTTTGCAATGCCTCATGGGGCAGGTACAGCATCAGATGATGCAGGTTTCTCAATTCCATTGTTCCATGGGCATCCTACTACATTGCTAGCTGCTTTTCAACTGAAGTGTGTGGGGGAGAGTGTGTGACAGGGAGTGTGTGAGTATGGGGGAGACAGGGAAAGAGACACAGTGTATGTTGGGGGAGAGTGAGTGTGTCGGCATGCTGTCTCCTAAGTTCAGACAGCCGTGAAAGTAACTTGTTCTGAGGCAGGGGGAGGGGAAAACCCCAACATCAGCCCTCGCCTCCCTCCCTGGCTCTGCACAGCACACAGTATATGTGTGTCTCACACACACACACACACACACACACACACACACATTCACCCCGGCCTGCCTGCCACTGTGTTCTTAGTGTGGGAGACGACAGAAGCGTTCCATGTTAATGATTTGCTTTGTGTCCCAGAGCAGAGAGCACCACAGCACTACAGCTGTCTGAATGGAGCTTTGAAAGGGGAGGGGCACATGGCTGCTGAGTTCAAAACAATGGACAGAGCAGTCACTGCAGGCATTGTGGGACATCTCCAGAGGCCAATTACAGCGATAAAAGCAAGCAAGGTGTTTACACTGGCACTTTGGGGATAAAACCTTTCCGCACTCTTGTCAAGGGGGTTTCATTATAGCGCTGCAACTGAGGAGTTTCCTTGCAAAAAGTGTACACCTCTGCTGTGTCATCGCCAAACGCTGCCTTTTGGCAAAAAAACTTGGCAGTGTAGACCAGGCCTCAGATGTGTCCTACCCTTTCAGATTTAAATGCTAGTTGAAGAATAAAGCATTCAGAACTGACTCAGAGGTTAACCTCTCATCTCATGCTTTATCTTGTTGCTAATATTGAAAGTTTGTGTGCAGAGCTGGGCAATTTTTTTTTTCAAATAATAGTTCTTTTTCAACTGAAAAGCATTTTGGGGGTCTCTGTACATATTTGTGTATTCAGGTCCAATCTGCAAATAGTTTTGGCTGAAGGGAAAAAAAACTTCAAGAAAATTGTTTTGTGTCAACAAAATGAATTTTGACTTTTTTATTCAACCAAAATTTTGAAGAAAAATTTGGTTTCAGTTCAAATCTGAATGGAGTTTTTTTCAGATTTTTTCAGTCTGGTCCCTGAACCAAACAATCCATTATTGGCTCAGCTCTAGTTATGTATCCTTTTTAACCCATTTTCAATAGGACCAATGAGGGAGTAGTAACCTGTGGAAGTACGGGTGCTCTTGGCCCAGCTAGTAAAATGTTTATAATGGAAGCTCAGTGCAGGGAAGCCAGGTGGAAGCTGCTTAGCCCCTAATGAAGTCTAATTGCAAAGGGGAGAGGACATTGTGCCTTAGAGGTTCAATAGTCACATGACTGCTCCCAGATTGCATCTATTTCTCCACTTTTCTTCCCCCCATTATTCCTCCATCCCCGCTATTAAAACATCTTTTGTTAGATCTCCAACTTGATGTTTCTCCTTTCATTCCTTCTCTCACCCCTTGTGCTCTCTTGACTTCCTGTCTTTCTCCTCTTGCTCTTGGCCCACTCATCTTCCCTTCTCCTCACCTTCTGCTCTTCTACTTCCCTCCTTTTTCTCTGCCTTTCACACCTTCCTCTCCTTCTCTCCTCACTGCCTGCTTTATCTCCCCCCTTTGTTGTCATTCTCTCCTCCTTTCCCTAATGAGCACTGCAGATATGGCGGTGGGGGGCAAACATGAAGAGCGCTCTCAGCATCCTCGGTAGGCAAGGGGAAATTTGGAGCATCCCCCTGCCAAGAAAACATATCCAAGGACTTTTCTGGCCCAACTGTACCTGTTTACAGAACCTTGTTTCACTCACTCAAAAAACCTTATTGAATTAAGGTATCAACTAGTGTAACATTCCTTATTTGGTAACAGACACAACCCAAGCAGTTCTAACAAGAGATTGCATCACTCTGCACACACCCCACCCACATCCTCCTGGCATGTGCTACTCCCAGGTCTATTAAAGGCACTAGCTACGATAGCCCCCAGCATTTGGGTGTGTTTGAATCTGAGGTTTTCCTTCGTGCTCATCTCTAGTATCAACCATAATTTAGCTCATTAAATTGCAATTAATCCTGGAAGTTCTTGGACAGATGTATTATCCAAACTGAATTACTTCTATCTACTCAAGGTTAAACTCAAGGTAGATGAGAAAAGCTTGAAGATCTATGAGCATAAATATTTATCAGAGAATTTTTGAGTGAAGACAGTTGGATGGCAATGACTGTAAATAAACTGTGCAAGCAGCTAATTAATATTTTAATTTTTTTAAATACGCTGTGTATTTAGATAGACAGCAAGTACATATTTACCTGTATTGTCAGGAAACTTCTGCGGCTGGGTCCTGTGATGACATTAAAAATTTTTTTCACATTTTAATGATTATGAACTAAATATGTTTAAGTTTAGTAAAAGCTATAGCATAATTAGAGTTGAAGATAGTCTTCCAATATACAAGTGAACTTTATTTTGACCCCTTTCCCTACTAACTTTGCCAAAAAGCTAAAAATAAACTGCCTGAAGTTTCATAAACCTGATTCTAATCCAGGCTAGATTATTTTGGAAATGTTTAAGGCAAATTAGACCGTGTGTGTGTGTGTGAGAGAGAGAGAGATGTTTGAGAAGTTTGGTCATCTCATCTAATTTTCGGAGTTCTCTTCTATGTAGCCCCACTCCTGCACACATATGCACATATTTTTAACTGAGTAATTCCATTAAAGTCAGTGGGAACTATTCACTGTCATACAGTTAAGTACATAAGTGCTTGCAGGAGTGGGGCTTATTCTGTTTGTACTTAATTTTGATCCAGTTTGGCCTAAAAATCCCACAGTCTTCCACATTTGGTCAATTTCATGGGTTGTTAATTACACATGTGCAAAGTGGGTGTAAAACCATGCTACCCAGATCATGATGGTGATGTTCTATAGTCATTTTGCACCAGTGGCAATGACTACAAAAGGTGTAGGGCAGTGGGAAGCCAGGGACTCCAAATGTGTGTTAATCTGTGGGCTTTGGCAAGGACTAGTGCTTTTCGCTAATTTCAACCAAGGTTTATAGGATAAATAATTTAGTTATTAATAGTGGTTTATGTTTATATTGTGGTGCCTACTGCATTTATGAAATCTGCATTGTTTAAGAGGGCTCAATGTCAGAAGCTACTCTCATCAACTGGGGAGCAGGAGGGACACACCCACATGCAGAAGTGAATGTAAGCTGGTACGCCCCGGTATGGCGTACCGGCAAGAGCTGGTGCGCCATACCAGGACCGGCTTTCCCAGACAGCAATTTAAAGCCCTGGGGTAGCGGCGGCGGGGCTCCGGCGGGTATTTAAAGTGCCCTGGAGCTCCAGCCGCCACTACCACCCCGGCCCTTTAAATCCCCGCCGGAGCCCTGCAGCCAAAACCCTAGGGTAGCGGCGGCGGGGCTCCGGAGGGGATTTAAAGGGCTAGGGCGATACCAGCTTCTGGAGCCCCGAGCCCTTTAAATCCCCACCTGAGCCCTGCTGCCCAAGTCCTGGGGTAGCAGCGGTGGGGCTCTGGATGGGATTTATAGGGCCTGGGGCTCTGCTGCGGTAGCGGCAGCTGGAGCCCTGGGCTCTTTAGGTGGCCCCTGGGCTCCCAGCCACCTCTGCAGCTAGTAGGTCGGGAATGATTTAAAGGGCCTGGGGCTCCCAGCCACCACTACTGTAGCTGGAGCCCCGAGCCCTTTAAATCAAAATTTTTAAGGCCCTGCCTCTTCTGGTTGAAGCTACGTCCCCTGCACAGGACTCTGGCGTTCCAGTAAGTCCTTTAACTTACTTTCACCCCTGCCCACATGTAGGGCTGAAGGGGTTAGTTTGGGGATTAAAGGGTCCACTGTGAAGTCTGGAGCTGCTATTTTAGCTATTGTAGCATGGCAGTTGTGTTTTCATAATGCTCCTTTCTTTATGATGACAGCAGTAAAAAAGGCTCCCCAGATGACCCATTAAGAACGTTTTCCTGAACTCTCCATCCCAAGAATCCCATCATGGATGTTTAGGGACTGGTGACATGAAAAATAGAATTCAGAGAAATTCAGTCAATTTATCCTAGTGGCTGAGATTTTTTTCAGAGCTCCACAGAATATTTTGACAAATTATCTATTAAAAGTAATTAGCAATGTCTAAATCACCTGAACAGCTTAGAAAATCTCAAGCAATAATGAACAAGAGATCCCATATTTTATTAAAATAGAACACAGAACCCCACTATATTAATAATTTTGCTAATTTGTGAACCTGCTGATACTCATTCAAAATATTCAAAATAAATCTAAAGCAGTCTCGTGCCTTTTCTCGCCAAAGATTTAATATCAACATCCTCCAGAGACATTTCCTATTAAGGTTTTCTTAATTTTATAATATAATATACTGATATAGTCGTATATTACAAAGTATTGTAATTTTTATTCTGTTTTATTCATTACAATTTGTCTTTAAAGCACACCTCCAATAGTATATTAATATTAGTACCATAAACAGTAATAAATAATTGTAATTAGCTTAACTTCCCAAAATATGGCCCAGTGTTAAAACACTCATGCACATGAGTAAATTTGCTCACATGAGTAGTGTGACTGAGCTCAATTGGGTTTCTCAATCTGAAAGTCATGGTAGGTTTGGGATCTTAGTGAGGTTGTACTGCACTAACATGAATAACCGTAGAATGAATAAATTGAAATTCCTTTTTATCATGTTTTCTGAGACTAATTTTGCTATTCAGTAACACTGGAGATCTTCTGTTAGCTCAAATGGAAAATTATTCTGAAAAGTTTTGTCTTAATAGTTTGCAAAAGAAAGAGGACTGAAAGGTTTACTTACCGTTTTGGGAAGAAACTTATTCTTCCTTCATTCCTATTGATTTCTTGACTTAACTTACTTATGATTCTGTTTAAAATAAACAAACAAAAAAACCTATTATACAAAAATGATTTCCTTAATACCTATCTCCTCTTCTTTTAGTTCAATGCTGCTTTAATTGGTTATTCCACTTATTTGATTTTTCTTTTTTAAAATTTTATTTTCCTTCCCCTTCCTTTTGGGTAAATAAAATCTGTGAATGCAGGGTATCATACTCTACTGCATCACTAGGGTGGTTGATATGCATTCTTATCTCTATGCCCAATGCACTATAGTATTTTTATTGTCAAAAACAAAATGGCCAAAAAAATTGAAAAGTTGGGAGGGAGCACACATCAGAATGTGACACCATGTAACATAATGCTGATTGGTTAAGCATGATCTCACTTGGGTGATCCACGAAGAGGTGACAGCAAATGCTTCTACAGAGAAGCTTGTGGAGGGGCCCCTGTGGCAGAGTGGTGGAGTCCTGGAGGGGCTTTCAATGGACCAGAGGAAATAGGGGCTGAATGTGAATGTGAAGGAACTGCTGAGGCTGATGACCTCACAAGAGGTAGGGGAGCCTCTGGCAGGGGTGTTTGGTCCAGGTGAGAGTTGGAGAGTGAATCTCGAAAGAGGGAGATGGGGTGATGGGGCATCATAGGGAATAGGGAGCCAGAGGGTCAGAAAGAAGGTCTGGCTGGACTTGCCTGGGGATAGAGGCTACCTGAGAAAGGGTTAGTAGAGCTCCAAGGAGGGAACCCGAAAAGTCTGAAGAGTGCTCAGCTTGCAGTTCACCCCAGAAGCTTCCCACATAATACATCGAGGTGGGCTTTGGAGGGGGAGAGATTCCTTCAAGAAAGTGAGCACTCCCAAAGACATTCCAGTGACCCAGCAGCAGGGGTTGCGGCTGAGAGATGACACTGGACATGCACAGGTCACGGCACAATATGTATGTATATTTGTAAATAATTAAGATGCTCCAAGCCAGACTTACAACGTCAGGGTAAGATCAGCAATTTCTGTGCATACAACTATTTCTCTAAGGCTTCCAGTTCCATTCTAGATTACATTTGTTCTTATTGTAATAAGTTACTTTTATTTTCACTAACTCTGATTAAATCAGAAAAGGTATTTAGTCACCAAACTGACTACCACTTTTTGAAGGGATGCTACCTAATAATTACCACATGCAAGAGAGTATCTCTGGGTTTCCAATTCCTGGGGAGAAAGGGTTAAAATCTTGAAACTTGAAATCTAAGAGAGACAAGAAGTGAATACTTGATGGTGGCAGCAAAGGTACCTGACAGACCAGGGGTTCTCAACCTATATGCTATAAAAACTCCATGGCCCACCTGTGTCACAACTGTTTTTCTGCCTATAAAAGCCAGGGCCAGCCTTAGGGGGGAGCAAGTAGGGCAATTCATTGGGGCCCCACAAAGCTAAGCTGCTCAGGTTTAGACTTAAGCCCTGGGTGGTGGGGCTAAGGGTCCCAAGCTTCAGCCCTGGGTGGTGGGGCTTCAGCTTTCTGCCCTGGGCCCCAGTGAGTCTAATGGCAGCCTCGCTTGGTGGACCCCCTGAAACCTGTTTGTGGCCCCTGGGGGCTCCTGATCTCTGGTTGAGAACTGCTGACCGAGACTACATGGAGATTCCTTGAGCTCTGCCCCCTTCCCTGCTCACAGTGCATAGTTGCCAAGTACCTATGCGGCCGCAGTTCACCAGAGGGGGAGCAGGTCGTCACAGTGTAGAATAAGCACTCCTGACTCTTCTTATCCTCTGCCTTTTCAGCCAGAGTCACCTAATCGGGATCCCTTCCATAAGCAGAAGCAGACAGGATAATCTGACCTATGTCACATCCAGCATTTGCAGGCTGTGCCAAAAATATTCATATATATTCAATATTTTGGGGCTGAGACACTATGACTTATGTAATTTTTCAGTAGTGCATGTTTGCAGTATTAGCGATGGGTCACATGAGTGATATTTTACCTTGGAGCAGATATGCAACTATTGCTCGTGATGTAAAGTAAACAATAACTCTAGAGGTTTCAAAGTAGCAGCTGTGTTAGTCTGTATCCGCAAAAAGAAAAGGAGTACTTGTGGCACCCTAGAGACTAAAATGTATTTGAGAGTAAGCTTTCGTGAGCTACAGCTCTAGAATCCATGGAAGCCAAGAGAGTAATCTGTACTCGCTGCCTTTGTGAGAGGTACCCTGAGACTCAGGGCCAAATTCACCACCAAGGTAAGCGGATGCAACTCTGTTAAAGTCAACAGAGCTGTGCTAGCTAATGGCAGTAGTAAACCTGTCCTTGAATATTTTATTTTGTTTTAAAGATAGTTGTACAGTTGTGATGAGTCATGGTCTTATTTTTAATTCCCCTTGTGCCTTTGGTCAGGAAATAACGTTAGGAAAGTCCCACGAATGCTGAAAACGCTTTTTGAGATTTGCATTTCGACATAGTTAAAAACATCCAAACTACTTCTAGTTCTTTTTTTTTCATGTAGGTGTGTCAGATATAACAATTATGGAAATAAAATATTTGACGGTAAAAAGTCAAGAAATTAAAGACCCTGTTTGGTTGGTGCCTGACAAAAACAACAACCCTTCTGACTTCTCTAATATGATACCATCTTTTCTTACTGTACAATTACACCACAGGCCTTAAACAGATCAGTCAGACTTTGGCATCTGTTCATACGCCAAATTCATTGATTATGGCTACAGTGTAAAATTAAGGTGACTATTTTTATGTTCCTCTTTCTCTGTTTTTCCGCAAATCAGGACCCTCTAATTCCTTCTGAAATAAGCAATAACATGAAACATGTGAGCTCTTTGGGGCAGGAAATATATCCATCTCTGTGGGCCTGATTCTCTAAAGACTTCTGCACAGGTCTCATTTTATGCACTGGGACTAGTTACACTGAAATCAAGCACATGTTTAAGTGTGTTGTTTGGTTAGGGCTTAACTGAAATAAATGCAAGCAATCCAGCACTATCCTATTAAAAAAATTGAACTAACATATTGCATCCAGTACCACCCAAGCAACGTTAATCTTATTCTCAGTATTCCTTTCTCTATCCTCCTTGCCTCTTCCCCCCGCCCTTCCCCCTTGGCCCCAGAACATAGTGTCTTGAGGCACTCAGTGAAATTGGAAATAATTCAGGGAAAGGATTGTGTCCTTACTCACCATGCAAAGTTCCATGGTGACCTATCATTTTGTAAGCAAGTATCAAATAGCAACTTAAAGTTATAATTATCCTATCTGAAAAATTAGAAAACGGAGTCATTTGAAGTCATGGACACCCAGCCAACCACCCTGCTATAGTGGGAAAATGGGGAGGAGGCTGCAGGAAAGCATTAATATTTTCAACTTTTCTTTTCTGCACCAGAACTTGGAGTTCTCTGATTTGTGTGCAGATTTGACATTTGCCCTTTTTAGAATCCCACAAACAATATCCTTGTTTAAAAGGGATTCAGGTTGGATATGTCTGAGATCCTCCCTAACACAAGCTCTAAAAAGCAAGGAAGTACCAAGTTACGGAACACCTCTTAATTGTGTCAGACACCCTGTCTCCACAGAGTGACAGATTCTACATCTTCACAAGCTACTTCCTTCTGCTGCAACTGATAAGTAAACTGACTGCACCCAGCCTTCTCCTCTCCCTTAGCATATAACACATACAACTTTACCTACAACCTCAGCAACTATTCTGGGGTAATGTATGTAGACAGGGTAGATATGTTGTGTGTTTGCAGGGAACAGGGTTTGAAAACTCATTGATCTGTCAAACTTTTTTTTTTATGAGCAGTTCTCTTTTTTTTAGTCTCTTTGGGAGTAGTTTACATTTTCCATTTCTTTTCCATTTAAGTAGGAAAACAAAGCATCCAGTCTAGCTCCAATAATCTCTATCCAGTCAGAACATCAAAGATACTGGGATTTCTGGCCATGGAGAACTTGCAGCACTGACCCCCACATTGGCTGCAGAGGGAATTTTCACTGAGCAAAGATTGCAGGACTTGGTGAGCAGTTTGCTCATCTCATCTTGCTGAAATAAATTCATTACTTGCTGCTTCAAACACTTCCTACTATATCATTCTTCTCAGATGAAAAATGTTTTTCCCTACATATAATATCCACAAATGATCTTTGCTCCTTTCCTTGTTTCTTTGTAGTTCTCCATCTGTCTGTATCCATCTTTTGTTGCTTGTATACTCTTTGAGGCAAGGAGAGTCTTTGTTCTGCATTTTGTACAGTGCCTAGCACAATGGTCTCCTGGTCCATGACTAGAACTCCTAGGCATCGTAATAATAGAAATAATTCATCTATCACAAGCCTTCAGCCAAGGCTTAGCGATGACATGAGCAAACCATTTCTTGCTTGCTTTTTCTGAGAACTGTGTGCCCTTAGCAACAAATGTTTTTATAGAACATTCAGGCACGGAAACAGCTGGGTCTGCAGCTAGGTAAGGGAGGAAGTATCAAAACCACACTGCTTTTTGAGATGGGAGTAGTGGGTGATAGGACAGGATAAGGCCATGCAGCAACACTTGCAAAAAATGTTGCTCTTGGACCCTTCTCTCTGCCTTCTCCACCAGCCGCTCATCTTAGAATTGGAAGGAAGTTGAAACAAAATCCTCTCAAACCAGCTTGTTTGCCTAATTATCTTCAAACGTTGTGGGTACAAGCAGAGTCCACCCCAATAATATTGGGGCCAGAGATAGCAAGATACATGAGGGAGCTGGGGGCAAAGTCCTACACTCTGGAAATCCCATTCCTTGGGCATAGTGAAGAGAATATCTGATTGTCTTGTGCCACCTGTGCTCTGCCCCTGGAAAACCAGTTCTGCAGGGCAGACACAATAGCATCATGTTGGGTTCAGAGTTCACTGAAACTCCCAGCTAAATCTCTTTTATTTCTCCTGCTTCTAGTGAGCTTGCATGCACATTCATCCCAGAACATCTATTTTAAAAAGAGATTGGTCTTTTTGGTCCCTCAGTTTTTGGTGTTCAACTTGAGACCCCATTCAGGGGCCTGCTTTGATGGACACTCAGCACTTTCTGAAAATTAGGCCACTTTAAAGTTTCTCAAGTTGAGCACCCAAAAATAGAGGCATCCAAAATTACTAGTCACATTTGACATGTAGGGTATATTTATACAAATATAAATTCACATAGGTGGAGTCCTTCTCAGGAATTCTGAAGGTTCCATTGGATTCTGTTTGCATTAATTGAGAAGAGACCAAGCTGCAGACTTCAAATCTGGGTTTTGATTCAGCCTGATATAGGGACAGACAGAGTGATCAATTCTCCCCCCCCCCCCCCAAATGCAGCTGCTTCTGAACCTCCTCAAACTTCCAGAGTGTTCATATCTGTGGTGATGGTTTAGCCCATTATAGAGAGGAAGGCCAAGCATAAAGCTTGGATCTCAGTTTATATTTTGACTACCTGCCAATGCTTGGGGCTGTTCTGATCAGTTTCTTATTCTGACCACGTTGTATTAACCAAGACATATTTGCTGAAAGTTTGCCTCAAAATATTATGCAGTGTTTACTCACACTTGACACAGAAACAAGAGCCTTAATTATCATTTATAAGCTCAAACAGAGATACTGAGTAGCAAAAATAAAGCAAATGATAGTGCTGCTTTTGTGACTGAAGCTTTATGATGTGAGCACCTTGTCCATATGTTCCTTGCTATTTACGCTGCAGGCACCAATTGCAGTTCCACGATTAATGCTGAGTCCTGTTTTGCACGAAAGGAGAGATTCAGCCTCTTTGTTCTGTATAAAATGCAGCATCTCCTCCCCAAGAATGCATTTTCTGAGAGTTTACAAGTAAATCTGCCAGTTTGTGTTTGAAATTAATATAAAATTGGTCTATTCAAAAATTTACTATCTGACAGAATAATGTGAATTATCTTAATAAGAAAATACCACTTCAAATGTCCATATAATTAAAATTAATTGAAGGGTTTATGCATAGGGTATATCTATAGACATTACTTTACAACTGAGCAAAGTTATTAATGATTGTTTTATTTAATTGTTAGGATTTTACAGGCTACAGACAGAGGTAAGTCAACAGCTTGGACAACTCTTAAGTAGGACCATTGGGACATAATTGGCAATTATGTGGGTTACCTCTTTTCTTCTGCTGCTGATTTGCATGCAACAGTTTTATTCCTTGTAATGAGTCATGAAGCAGACAGAATATGTAGCAAGAGTTCTCACAAGCACATGACTTGTGGCTGACAGTTACTTCTCCTAGCATGGCTGCATGCTAGTTTAGGCCATCTCCCAGTGGCACTGATGCCTCAGCTTCACTGCCCATTGAGGCACTTCTGCAAGGTAAACTGAGGCAGGACAATATGGAAGTCCTTGATGTGCTGTGACTGTTTAGCCTAAGGACTGGTCTCCTTCTACATCTCCTTTCACTTAATACGGGCCTTTACAACATAGTCTTTTATAACAAAGCAATTTGTCAATTACAAATTAAGGGCTGGATTCACCAGTATACCACTTGGTTGTCTTCCACTACTCTGATGTACCAGAGAATCTGCCCTTAAAAGTTAATATTTTGAAAAGTGATGTAAGTTGATACTCCATAACTTCAAATCATTAAAAATATCACATGCAACATTCTCTTGGGTATCTTGTTTAGGGTTCAGGTACGATATTTTTCAAAATTATTTAAAAGCCAAAGAAATTCTTAGACCGCAAATTATATTAACGTGACTATACAAAGGTAACACAATTATAATTTTATGTATACATTGTAATATCCCCAAATTAAACATAAACTGGAAATTGAGCATCAAGGTCACATATAAAAGACATCCAAGTATAGTACAGTATAGAAATGCACAGTGAAGGCACTCAAACCACTTTTGCTCTGCCATATACTAAAGGGGGAGGGGAAGATGTGACAATAGCTAATCTTTTTAAAAATGAGTTTAATCAAATCTGGGACCACAAATAGTAAAATGCCTTAATCATAATCATATAGTTATTGCATGACATCACTGCAGGGCAGAGTTAAGGTTATTTGGGTGCCTCGGCTGTACATTTTCTTGTTTTAAAATGTTTTGGATTTCTTTTATATGTAATCTGAACCTCAATTTCCTATTTGTAATACTTGATTTAGGGATGATTACAACATCCCTGTAATGTTTTTTTTAACTGTTATGTTACTGATATGCACTCTCAACTGTAACTTTCTTTACATAGTTTTGATGTTTTTGTTTTAATTTGTATGTGGGAATACAATTACAATTAAAAATTTAAAAAAAGGACTCCTTCTTATGACACCAGTTAAAGTTAAGCATGTATTTAAGTGCTTTGCTGAATGAAGGCTTCAAGTCAGTCAAAGATTCTCAGCAGAGAATTTCCCCACATTGTAAAGAGACTCAGCACTGCCATAGAATTGGCAGAGGCAGCTTAGCCTTCTCCACCTGCCTAGCATGAGGTTGGCAGGCCTGGCAGAAGTTACCAGGATTGGAGACCTCCTGGATTACAACCAGGGGACTGGTTGGATCCCTATGCGCTCAGCAGACGCATAGGGCTCTTTGCCCTTGGCACCCCCACCCCCCCGGCGTGTACTTCAGGAGGTGGAGGCAGCCTTATTGCCCACTTATTGGTTTTTCCTCGAGCGGGTCCTGCGAGAAGGTATCCCCCATCCTCCCCCCACCTCAGGCCCTTTGGCCTGATCTTCATCAGGCCCATGAGCCCTCTTGGCCCCCACCCCTTTGTACCCCGAGCCAGCTGCACGATTTGCAGCTGGTTCACATCCGAACCACACCACAGGACCATTTCTACATGCTCATGCTCCACACTCTTCATTTCCCCACCTTCATGTCCCATCCTGACACCAAATGGTGGGACATTCTACCAGCTGCAGAGGGTGAGGGATCCCGATGGGCCAGCCTGTATTCCACCTTGGTTCCACGGCCCACCAGGGACATTAGCTGGTGGCTTCCTCATGGATCCGTGAGCACAGGCACGTATCTGGAGTGGTTCACCCTCTTCCCAACACCTGCCCTCTTTGTGGTGTGAAGGAGACCCTGGCGCATGTCTAGCTGCAGTGTGCCAGGTTGCGGCCCCTTTTCCGGCTGCTCCAGAACCTCTTGTTGAGGTTCTGGCTGACTTTTTCCTGCACCTTTTTATATATGCACACCCAATACGTGGCCCCACGAAGTTGCAGGACCACCTCGTCAACCTCCTCCTAGCCATGGCCAAAGGGGCCATGTATAACAACAGGGAGAGGAGGCTGGCTGGGGAGGTGGGGGAAGGAGGATTGTGACTGTGGGGCCTGTTTTTGTTCTTTCATCCATTCAAACATCTGGGCAGAGTTCTTCTGGGTGGCATCCACTGGCTCCTTGGACACTTTTGAGGAGCAGTAGGTGCTGTCCAGGGTTCTCTGCTCGGTGTCCCCTTCTGGTTCCCTAGTTTTGCCCTCTGACCCCCTCACCTGTTCCTGTTTTTTTTTCTTCGTTGTCCCACTTACTCAGTTGAGCACTGGGTTCAGTAGCTCCTCCCCAGGCTGGGGGAGAGGCCTTTAGCAGTTCACGGGCTTGTGCCCGCCCACTTCCTGGCACTTAATATAAGGTTGGCAGGAAGGGATGTCGTGGATGTGAGCACAGCTATACCCAATCCTCTGACTGCATGCAGAACCTCACCCTAGCAGCCTAAATTAGAGTTTTGATTCGAGGAGCACGTTAGACAGATCAAAGAACTAAGGCATATGTGTCTATGACGAGGAGACAAAGGGCTTTTAACAAAGCTAGCTTTTCTAAATCTGCTCTCCAAGTTAGGTTTTACAGTAACAAATACAACAGGCTTCAGGATGTTGCAGGGTCCTAAAGTCACTTGATTTTACAATAACTCAAACTAAATATTACATTATTAGAAATGTAAGTACTTTGAAAGCCAATATATATTGGTCTAAAATACAGAAAATATGTAAAGTTTGAAGTTATCAGCCCAGCAATTCTTCCAATGAATCACTCAGTATTTGCGTTGAGTGTAATTTGCTTTATATAGTGCCTTTCATACTTATGGTGTCTCATATCATTTTACAAAGCATGGGGTAAGATACTGGCAGTGGGGCAGCCATAGGTTTGACAATACTTTACAGCTGACCTTGGGTGTTAGAACTGTCTTTGCAAAGAGCTACAGTTTTAGCTTGGTTATCTCTTGCCAGGAGTATCTTTAATTTTTCCCTGAAGAGCCACCAGGGACAGGAAGAAGGACTTTGCTTGAATAGTTCTCCTCTATCACTGCATCCCCCAATAGTATGGCTTGGTAATCAGGAGCTCAAAAATCTATTTTTAAAAAGAGCCTAGATACAGCAGGAAATAACAAATATTAAATACCACTTAAGAAGCTCTTAATATAATGCTCTTGTGTTTTGCTTTGTTATTTTAAGTCTGTCTAGAAAAGAAACTTTATGGGAAGAAAACCAGAATTTTTTACACAACCTTACACATAATGGGCCAAAAAATTCTTTGCTCCTTTCAGGGACTAAGGGAGGAATTAAAACTTTATTGCTCAGGTACTCCGAGTCATTCTTCTACCCAAGGTAAGATCCCTCAGCAAGCATGCTGCATAGTACTCCTTATACCTTCCAGTGAAAGGTACTTTGCTAAGCCATTGCTGTCAGGCATACAAGGGGGTTGGGTGATGGTCTGGGGAACATCCCTTCAGGGAGGTGGACTAGCCCACCCATTTAGAGCTCACACAGTAAGTGTTAGAGGTCTGCCGCAGGTGCAAGGGGAGAAAGCCTGCCTTCACCATCTTCCCCATAATGCTCCAGCCAGAATTGAACTCACACAGTGACCTACTGGTACCAATCACTTATTTCTGGCTGAATATTTTAACAAATCCTTGACCAGCTAAGGCTATAAACTTGTCAGTACACTGCATACTATGGCCATTAGGAATGTAACATGATAGGGGGACAAAACCCTGCTTCTGTTCCAGAAGTACAGGCTCTTAGCACTCAAACTAAAGAAGATCTCTGTTAACGCTGTTTGCTGAATAGGGGACTAGGAGATACAGTTGAACAATTTCAATTCCATCCAGTAGAGCATAGTGATACGCATACACACTAGCCAATAGGGTGCATAAGAGTTAATATATATATTTACTAAATAGTTTGTTTCATAAAACTATTTTAACAAGGTTTATTTTATGTTTGACGATGGGCCCCTTGCAGACACATGAAGATATGCCAGGGTGACACAGGAGGTAGATGTTGTTCCCCAAAATAAGAGATCGCCTTGTAACCACTTTCAGTAAATTGCCTGTCATATTCTGTAAGGGCAGTTGTGACCTAGTTAGCCACTGCTAAAGTTGCAGAAATATCCCAGACTAATGACCTTGTAATTTTCAAACTTTGAGCATGTAGGTTTCCTCAGATGGGTATATTTAGAAAAACCACATGCTCAGCCCATTGGTTTCTATGGCTGTGGCCTGTGGGTGACAAATGTAGCACAGTTACAAGTGTTGTACCACATTTGCAGCTACTGTAATTTATTGTAGCTCTGTTGAAGTTAATGGAGCTACCCCAATTTTCACCAGCTCAGGATCTGGCCCAGTACATGTAACTTTAGTAGTGTGCTTACAAGGCTGTAGACTTGCAAAAATGCATGCTTCATTTTGTGATAAGGCAGGTCAGACTTACATTTTTTAGTTCATTAACGTGCATTTCTGCTTACAGAAAAAGAACTTATCTTATGGTTTAAAAAATAATAATAATTAAAAAAAAAACCCACAACTTCATCCCAGTTTTTAAAATGGTAATTATTTCTGCTTCCACTGCTAAACACCAATGTCCAGTAGTAAATTGTTGGCTCCAACTATTCTGAATTGGTCTGAAATCAACAAGGTGAAATTCAAATACAAATAAGTGAAAAGTTACCCATACTTATTAAGGGCAAAATCAAATGCACAAATACCAAATGGGAAATAACTGGGTAAGCAGCAATACTGCAGAAAAGGATCTGGGGGTTGTAGTGGATCACAAATTGAATATGAGTCAAGTGTGATGCAGTTTCAAATAAGGCTACTATCATGTGGGGATGTATTACCAGGGGTATTATATGTAGGACATGAGAAGTAAGCCTTCCACTCTACTCAGCATTGGTGAAGCCTCAGCTGGAGTATTGTGTCCAGTTTTGGGTACCACACTTTAAGAAAGACTTGAACAAATTTGAGAGAGTCCAGAGGAGAGCAATAAAAATGATAAAGGGTTTAGAAAACATGACCTACGAGGAAAGGGTGAAAAGATTGGGCATGTTTAGTCTTGAGGAAAGAAGGCTGAGGGGGGACATAATAATAATAACAACATAATAATAACAGAAAATTGTGGAAATCACAGAGGTGCTTAATGACTTCTTTGTTCTGGTTTTCACCAAGAAGTTTGGTGGTGATTGGATTGGATAGTGAATGCCATTGAAAATGAGGTAGGATCAGAAGAAGCTAAAATAGGGAAAGAACAAGTTAAAAATTACTGGACAAATTAGATGTTTTCAAGGGCCTGATGAAATGCATTCTAGAATACTCAAGGAGCTGACTGAGGAGATGTCTGAGCCATCTTTGAGAAGTCGTGGAAGATATAGTGCCCATCTATAAAAAGAGAAATAGGGACAACCCAGGAAATTACAGATCAGTCATCTTAACTTCTGTACCCAGAAAGATAATGGAGCAAATAATTAAGCAATCAATTTGCAAACATCTAGAAGATAATAAGGTGATAAGTAACAGTCACCATGGATTTGTCAAAAACAAATCATGTCAGACCAACCTGATAGCTCTCTTTGACAGGGTAAGAAGCCTTGTGGAGGGGGGGAAGCGGTAGACATGGTATGTCTTGACTTTAGTAAAGCTTTTGATACTGTTTCACATGACCTTCTCATAAACAAACTAGGGAAATGCAACCTAGATGGAGCTACTATAAGGTGGGTGCCAAACTGGTTGGAAAATCGTTCCCAGAGAATAGTTATCCATGGTTCACAGTCAGGCTGGAAGGGCATAACAAGAGGAGGCCCTCAGGGATCAGTTCTGTGTCTGGTTCTGTTCAATATCTTCATCAATGATTTAGGTAATGGCATAGAGAGTACACTTATACAGTTTGCGGACAATACCAAGCTGGGAGAGTTTGCAAGTACTTTGAAGGATAGGATTAAAATTCAAAATGATCTGGACAAACTGGAGAAATGGTATGAAGTAAATAGGATGAAATTCAATAAGGACAAATGCAAAGTATTTCATTTAGGAAGGAACAATCAGTTGCACACAGACAAAATGGGAAATGACTGCCTAGAAAGGAGCACTGCAGAAAGGGATCTGGGAGTCATAGTGGACCACAAGCTAAATATGAGACAACAGTGTAATGCTGTTGCAAAAAAAGCAAACATTATTCTGGCATGTATTAGCAGGAGTGTTGTAAGCAAGAACACGAGAAGTAATTCTTCCACTCTATTCTGCGCTGATTAGGCCTGAGCTGGAGTATTGTGTCCAGTTCTGGGCACCACATTTCACAAAGGACAAATTGGAGAGAGTCCAGAGAAGGATGAAAAAAATGATTAAAGGTCTAGAAAACATGACCTATGAGGGAAGATTGAAAAAACTGGTTTTGTTTAGTCTGGAAAAGAGAAGACTGAGAGGGGAAATAACAGTTTTCAAGTATGTAAAAGGTTGTTACAAGGAGGAGGAAGAAAATTTGTTTTTCTTAACCTCTGAGGATAGGACAAGAAGGAATGGGCTTAAATTGCAGCAAGAGAGGTTTAGGTTGGAAAAAAATTCCTGTCAGGGTGGTTAAGCCCTGGAATAAATTGACTAGGGAGGTTGCGGAATCTCCATCATTGGAGATTTTTAAGAGCAGGTTAGACAAACACCTGTCAGGGATTATCTAGATAATTAGTCATGCCACAAGTGCAGGGGACTGGACTAGTTGACCTCTTGAGGTCCCTTCCAGTTCTATGATTCTATGATATAACACATGAGAACAGTCTTCAAATATGTATAGACAGGATGAGGATGATTGTTCTCCATGTTTGAGCCAATTACTTCCTGTCCTACCCTCGATCTGCAACAAGGAAGATGGTTTTAATATTAGGAAAACCTTTATAATTTTAAGAATAGGTAAGTACTGGAATATGTTGCCATGGGAAGCCTGTCACTGGAGGATTTTAAGAACAGGTTGGTCAAACATCTGTCTAGGTGAACCTAGTCTCGTCTCAGTGCAGAGGGTTGGACTAGATGACCTCTTGAGATCTTATCTAGCCCTAAATTTCTCTGATTCTATGAGGCTTTCTGTGTAGCCCATTATCCCATTCCTCTAGTCATGTGGATATACAGTATACAGGGCACTGCTTCCCCTGGGGGGAACTGATGAGAAAGCAGAGGACATGTACAGTAAGGGATCTATGAGTAGGATGAGAGGTGAATCTGAATAATCCAGAGGAGAGTTAGGCCCCTGCTGCCCTGCAGTCTCTTATTTTGTCTCTCTTGAGGTCAAACTGCTGCGTTATAAATGGCAGCATTTGTAATATGTAAAAAAGTCCTCTCTCAGACTCTAAATACATGGTGGATTACATAGGTCACCTGCATAACACTGTATTTGATACAGAAATCTTAGTCTGATACTTACATTTCATTGTGGTCTTACTCCCCTTGCTCCTTGAGATGAGGATTGAAGAAATAGGAAATACTAAATCATACCTTCCTCTAGAATGGGAGTAACTGCCTAATTTCTTAGGGTCAAAACATCCTTAGAATGGAATTAATTTCTACCTGTCTTTCCTTGGCTGAATGGATCACATGCTGCTTTGAGCCGTCTCCCATTGGTGCTAATGTGTCCTTTCACTGACACTGATCAGTGGGGCATTTGCCTTTAAATAGCAGGTCAGAGTGGGGGGAGGTTGCTCTGCTGGTTAGGGCACTGGCCTGGAACTAGGAAGACACATGTTCAGTTCCCTGCTCTGCCCTGTACTTCCTGTGTGACCTTGGGCAAGTGCCTTAGACTCTCTGTGCTTCAGTTCCCTGTCTGTAAAATGGGGACAATAGCACTGCCCTACATCAGAGGCATGCTGTTAGAATACAAACATCAAAGATTGTGAGGCAATCAGATATCCCATTAATGAGGGGCATATAAGTAACAATGGTAGAGAGGCATAGATAGACCAGAAGTAATTGCTTTTGATCTCCTTTGTTTTAAAAGCCAGAAAAGATTTCACACCATTTGAGATGCTACTCAGGCCAGCCTATGGGATTGGAATCAGAGTTGATTATAACCTACAAGATCCGCTTTGGTATTAAAATGACTAGAGCGTATTGTGTCGTTGCAAGATGGAGATTTAGAGTGTGTGGCAGGGAGGGGAAAGAGGAACTATGGGATTATTTTTAATTTTTATTGTTTGCATAGTCTACTAGGCATTTTTACAAACCGGTAAGAAGGCAAGGCCACGAGGGATTTGTAATCTAAACAGACAACAAAGCAATGAAGTTAGAGTGAAAGAAAGCAATGGAGAGCATTATGGCTGAATAATAGAAATGTAGGTCTGGAAGGGACCTTGAGAGGTCATCCAGTCCATCCTCCCATTCTGAGGCAGGGATTCCATAACTTCCCTTAGTTAGATATTCGGTATTTACCTATCCTTCCAGTTAGAACAATTTTCTTAATATCTAACCTAAATCTCCTTTTTTGCTGTAGATTGAGCTGATTACTTCTTATCCTACTTTCAGGGATATAGAGAACAATTGATCACTGTCCTCTTTATAACAGCCCTTAACGTATTTGAAGATTATCAGGTCACCGCTATCTTCTTTACTGAAGACTAAACATGCCCAGCTTATTTAAATAAATAAATAAGATTTAAATAAATAAATCTGATCTCTGCAGAGATCAGATTTTCTAAACCTTTTATCATTTTTGTTGCTCTTTTCTAAACTCTCTCCAATTTGTCCACATCTTTCTTAAAATGGGGTACCCAAAATTGGACACAATACCCCCCAGATGGAGCCTCCCCAGTGCCAAGTACATCAGAACAATCACCTTCCATGTTTTACATACAACACTCCTGTTAATACATCCCAAATGATATTTGCCTTCTTTTGCAACTGTATCACATTTTTAGCTCATATTCAATTTTGCTCCACTATATTCCCTTAGATACTTTCTGCAGTATTTCTACCTAGGCAGTTATTTCCCATTTTTGTATCTGTGCATTTGATTTTTTTCCTTTCTAAGTGTAGTACTTTGCACTTCTATGTTAAATTTCATCTTGTTGGCTTTTACCAATTCTCCAATCTATCAAGGTCCTTTCAATTTCTAATCCTGTCCTCAGACATGCTTGCAATCCTTCCCAGCTTGGAGTCATCAGCAAATTGTATAAGTATACTCCATTAGCTGTGGAGTAAAGCTCCATTATCCAACTCATAATGAAAGCATTGAATAGTACTGGATACAGGACTGACCCCTGTGGGAATCTCTAGATAGGACCTCTCAGTCTGACAGTGAATCATTGATAACAACAGTGTGAATATGGTTTTTTGGCTAGTTGTGCACACACTTTATAGCAGTTTCATCTAAACCACATTTCCCTAGTTTGAGAATGTTAGTAAGGATTTTGACACAGTCCCACCTAAAAATCAAGATATATCTAATCAACTGCATCCCCCTCTCCTCTAGACCAGTAATTCTGTCAAAGAAAGAAATTAGGTTTGTTCGGCATGATTTTTTCTTGACAAATTCACATTGGCTATTGCTTATCACCCAGTTATCCTCTAAGTGCTTACAAATTGATTATTTAATAATTTTTCCAGTATCTTTCCAGGTATCCGTTAGGCTGACTGGTGTATAATTCTGTGGGTCTTCTTTGTTCCCATTTTTAAAGATAAAGATAGCTTTAAAGATAGCTACTATGTTTGCTCTTCTCCAGTCCTCTGGACATCTGTCCTCTAGGAGTTCTCAAAGATAATGACTAATGATTCCGAAATTGCTTCAGCTAGTTCCTTAAGTACTCAAAGGAGCTTTTCATCAGGCCCTGCTGACTTGAAACATCTATCTCATCTAAATATTCTTTAATTTGTTTTCTACCCCGTTAATATTAATTGTGTTATGCTTTTTGTCACAATTTAACTTTTTAGTGAAGACTGAAGCAAAATAGGTATTAAACACGTAAGCCTTCTTGGTATGGTCCATTATTAGCTCTCTTTCCATGCTAAGTAGCAGACTTGCACTTTCCTTCATCCTTCTCTTGCTCCTAATCTATTGAAAGAATCTCTACTTATTGCCTTTTATGTCTCTTGCCAGATGTAATTTATTTTGTGCCTTAGCTTGAGTTTGTGCCTACCTGCTTTGTGCTATTTTTTTCTACTCATTCTTAGTAATTTTTTCAAGTTTCCACTTTTTGGATTCCTTTTTGATTTGTAGATCACTAAAGAGCTCTTGATGCAGCCATATTGGCCTTTTACTGTTCTTCCTTTTTTTTCCTTTGCATCAGGATCATTTGCTGTTGTGCCTTTAATGTTGTTTCTTTGAGAAACTCCTAGCTTTCCCAATCTCCTTCCATCCTGAGATTTTCTTCCAATGGGACCTCAACTGTCATTTCCCCGAGTTTTAGTCTGCTTTTTTTGAAGTCTGTTGTCCTTATTCCGTTGCTTTCACTCCTTCTAATATGAATCTTGTTAATTCTACAGTTTTTGTTGGGATTTATTATTTTCAAGCATTTTTATCATCTACTTTACTCACTTCTCTGAGCTTGAGCTCTGGTGTTCACAACTCTTTTTACACGCTTGCCAGATTCAAGTCCTTAGTGAAAAGCAGCAAGTGATCATACTAGACAAGTTTGCTCACTTTCTACCACAGGTAAAGTGGACAAAGAAAATGCAATGGACATAATTTATCTTTTCAAAATCAATAAAGTTTAGGGGGATCTGGCAATAACTCCTATATTTAGGTTATCTATGTATATTACTCACATAAGACACTAATATATCTGTTTGTATATATCTCCATTATTTTTTCAAGTCACTCTTAGTGACCAATATTATGATAATGCATTTGAAACAGAATAATCCCAAAGCCCTAAAATATAAAGCATAAGTAATTAAAAAAACAAAAACAAGAAGAATGCAAGCCTAGGGGATCAGCAGAGCACAAGAAAGGGAGAGATCATCAAATAACTGAAAACTTTATTTCACAAGACCAAAATAAGGAGGAGTATGTTACAGAGCAGGCAAAGAAACTTTTATCTTTCATGGTGAAGTCTTGCAAACAGCAGATCTCAGTGCTATTCAGTGTTAATTTAATGCAAATATAATTGTAATCAATAACTTGCAATGATGGATGGAAAATATTGGTTCAAATGCCTTCCAATCATCTGCCCACAGCTGCACAGGAAAGTTATTCCAGTCTTAAGTCCCATACTTCAGTCTGATTTATCTTTAATAGGTATCTAGACATGATGGGGCATGATGAAAAACATTTAAAAAGAAACTAGATTAGATGTAGTGTTCAATTTGACATATTTCATATGTTTTCCTTCAGGATGAAAGTCCTCTATTCAACTGAGCAATGAAATCATACTCAGCAGGTGGTACTGTCAAAAGCACTCAGCATTGGCCTGACTGCTTCCATTGAAGTCAATAATGAGTTCTGTCATTAACTTGAATGGGAGCAAGGTGAGGCCAATTACAAAGATTTCTGAATATTTCCCCAGTGGGTTTTTTAATCTGTATCTGGTTATTTTCCACACAATAATGACACACACCATGTTTTCCTCACTTGTTTTTTTTTCTAGGAATGTGTCCTTTCCTTTCCTGAGACAACACAAACAGCAGGTCTCTAGATCAATGTTTTAGAGTCCTCGCCATCCACTTGCCCTGTGCTTGTCCAGGAGTTATATCTCCAACCCATTCACTGTATCATCCATTTTGAAATATGAGATTTGGTTTGCATTTACTTACGGCACACTCAGTTTGGGAAATTTCTGAATATCGTTTTCAGACATGTTCTGCAACAGAAACACACATGGTATATGTTACAAAATTGTCCATGTAACAGCTTGGGAGATAAGGAAGCTTTAATATTATTTATGTGTCAAAACATTATAATTAACAGGACTGCAAGATAAGTA
The DNA here is from genome assembly GCF_965140285.1 of Lepidochelys kempii. Lineage (NCBI taxonomy): Eukaryota > Metazoa > Chordata > Testudines > Cheloniidae > Lepidochelys > Lepidochelys kempii. Next base: position 31,560,043 of record NC_136387.1, read on the forward strand.
GAAAGCTAACGAAGAACAGGTACAAACCTAAACCACTGTTCAGCATTTAGGATTTGATTCAACAAAATATTAAGCATGTGCCTAATTTTAAGCACTAATGTGAAGTCAATGGCACTACAAGATATGCTTAAACTTAGGTTTGTGCTTAGGTGCCATGCCGTATTGTGCTGTAATTGGGTCTCTGCTTATGCTGTGCTGCTTGGTTGACCCTCTGTGTTACCGTGGGCTGAGATTTAAAATGTTGACCTGCTGCACCTAGGGGCAATGTATAAAAACCTTTCCTTCAACAGCCTTTTCCCTGTAGCTTGTCATAGTTACTGGAATTATACTGAGCAAACAGGCAAAATTTCAAGCATATACAAGATTGCATTTCAAACTATAACCAAGTGACTCAAAAGCTCATCCCATGGTCCCTAGGGAAATGTACAACCAGCTTAAATCAGAACAAAGATGGACACACATTTTAATGAAAAAATTCTGTTTATTAGTTCTTCTGCCTTCCTCTCTCTCTCTCTCTCTGCTTTGTTAGATCTTGATCCTCACTCAGTGTTGCCCTAGGGCTGGATGCATCTAGCCCACTGGTTAATAAATCTCTGGTGTCCATGGTACCAGAGAAGTGAAATATCCTTTGAGATAATACATCCCATCTCTATGTACCAATTCAAATAGAAAGTGGGGATCCGCCTCCCCTTGAGTTATAACCCTGATGACAGACATGAATTCCAAACACAGTTCATAGTCTACTGATGTCTCCACCCATAGCCATAACACTTCTGCTGGCAATACATGAACTCTCTGCTTCTCACGGAGAGCCCTACAGAAAAAGGTGGGTTATTTTTCCCAACTTTTTTTTTTTAAACAATTGCCATTTCAAAAGCAGTGTGTGTGTGTGTGTTTAAATGAAAAGAGCTGTTCATGGTTGTGGGAGGCAGAAGTGGGCAATACTCTGTCATTTTGGCTCTCAAGAGTTCTCTGATTTACATTACGTTCACATTTACATTATGTTCTGCAATGAGCCTGGGTTGGAATCAACTCAAAAACTCCAAACTGCACTCCTTTGAAATCACCCGCTTTCTCCAAGCTGCACTGCAAAATCATGTGAAACTGTGAACTTCACACAGCGTCAATATGAAGCCATGAAATGCGGGCTAGGTTTTATTGACTGGGTCAGGAGTCTTATGCTGGCAACACACTCTGAAACCAGGCAAGTTTTGCACTATGGTTTTTCAATGACGGTTTTACACAGATATATTTGTTACCTGACATGACAACATGCTTAGCACAGTCCTAAGGGCGCCATTGAACATAATGTAATAAAGACAAGGGACAGTGCAGTGTGGGTTACACAAGGAAACTTTAACATATGCAGGGGCTTAAGGTAAAAACTCATAATGTTTTGCACAAAACTAGCTGATTTTTAATTTTTTAAAGGGAAATGGGCTGGTGGATTTTGTTCATATACTTACAGTTAAAGGGCTAGCTTGTCCCTGGCCTAGCTCAAATGTGTGTGCTCCTTTGCACATCTTGTGCAAGGACCAGCGACTGTCATAGAAACAGCTCCCTCCCCTAAATTGTGCCAAAGGGGGTAGCGTGGGGGGCAATGTCTTCCTGTCCCCCAAGAAGCTGCCCTCCTGCACCAGGAGAAGCAGTTGCATCTTCCCGAAGTGCCCATCCCACTCATCAGGTGCAGTTCCACATTACCTCCAACAGGGCCCAGTGTCTCAATGGCATAATCTGGCTCAATATGAGGGAAGTGAAAGATCTGCATGTTATATGTGCTTTTAAAAGGACACGGTAAACAACTTTAAAATGGCATTGGGGGATTCCATATATGGGTGTCAGCTTCAGGCCATATCTGATCAGTTTTGAAAGTAAAAATGTTTGGTTTTTCTAACTGCCAGCTTTCCAAACTCCTCTTGGAACCTGAAAGTCAGTCTGGGATCTTCCTGGCTCACATATCGCAATAAGTGGTCGTCTCTAATTAAACTTGGTGAACAACTCTATTGAAGAATGTTCAGCCTAGAGCAGAATCAAGCTGCTGTCCCCAGAGGTGTCCTTGGCTCTGGAGAACTAACATTAGTGAAATATGGTAAAATATATATTTCTCTAAGGGAAACATCCTATAGAATCATAAAATTTAATAATACATTTAAACCAACCCTTAGAATTCTATTATAGGAATGTGATTGTCTCTTAAATTCAGTAGCTTGGTTTAAAAATTCTGTAGGAAGAACATGTCTCTCCATTAAAGTCTACAGAGTTTTCATTTCTAAAGAATCCTATTGATTTAATCCCTAATATATTCTGTAGGACTTTTCCATGCAGGTAGTCAGAGTAGCAATCCTTACTCAAACTAGGGAGTGGATTTGTTGAGTGGGATGGTGCCATTTTTCATTGTCAGGTTGCTTGTATGCCTTTGTGAGTGAACATGAAACCCACAAACATTCATTCTGAACAGTATCTGGCTATCCAAACATAATCTGGCAGTTTCTAATGACTTTTGTAAGATGTAGAAAGACAATTACCCTAAAGAGAAGCAATTGATTTCTTACACATTGCCCTGCAGGCTGGAGTTTTCCTTGTCACATCTTCCCCATAGTTACACTTATGCTTTGAATCTGTAGTAAGCAGAATGTTTTCTAGTATGCAATGGCCAAGTAGGCAAGAAGTTAAAAACAAACAAAAATTATATTGGGAGAAATGAGGAAGCAGCAGCTACTAGCCTGCCTAGTAGAGATCAACCACTGAATCTGCTAGGCCATTTCTGCAGAAAAACACTCTAAACTGGTTATGTATTATAAGCACTTGGTACACAAGGCAAGAGTCAAAGTTCCCTGGCCACATGGGTATTTCACAAATGGCACTATGCTGCACTCCATGATCACTGAGGACTTCGCAGTGACAGCAGGGCTAGAACTCAGATCCTCCTTTTCTTAAACACAGGTGTCTACTAGAGCTGATTGGGACTTTTACAAGGAAAAGGTTTTTCATTCATCGCAAATCTTCTCCGGGTCAGTACGGGATGACTAGTTCTGATTCACAGCAGGGGCTTGAACGTGTGTCTCCCAAAGCCCAAGTGAGTGCCTGGCATTCCAGATGCTCTTTATAGCAGCTGTCTTTCCATATCAAACCAGTCACGAGAAGCTGCCAAATTATGTTTGGAGGAACAGACAATACTAACAGTGAATGTCTGTAGGTTTCACGTTCACTCACGTAGCCACACAAAGAACCCGGCGGTGGAAAAATGATACCATGTTACTCGACAGATCCAGAGTCATGTTTCTTAATTTACAGACTTATCCTTATCTGACATTATAAAACATTTGGATTCTATATAAATTACTCTAACCACTGGATTATGGAGTTATATATACAAAATGCAATAGCTTCAGCAGGAGAGACTGAGAGACATCCACCCCCGAACAGGGAAATGATTCAGAGCAGGAATTTAAGCCTAGGGGCTCATCTACATGGTGTGTTAGTGCACACCAGCTGGGGTGTAAATTCTAGAGTGCACCAGTGTGTTCTGCACTAAAAGTTCCCTCATGTGCATTGACATAGTCCCAGATTACATCAGTGTGCACTAGTGAATGCCAGCAGGCTCCACATTGACAGTTAGTGCACAACATGCTGGTATGCATTAGAATTTACACTGAAGCCGGTGTGCACTAATGCATCGTGTAGACAATCCCTGGGTCTTCCACATTGCAGGTAAATGCCCTAACCATCAGGCTATTGCCTATTCTGGGTGGGTGTTTTTCATTATACAAAAAAAAAAAGAGTTTGAAAGGTCTCAGCTTTGTTTTGATGAAGCACACGAAACATTTTTGAAATCTTGAAAATTTTCACAGGATGAGAAAAATGTTTCCTGCTTAAATCTAATCCTAGTACTTGAGCTGGAAAATAATCTGTTAGTTGTTGGCAATATAAGACCTATAATGTACAGTACAGCAGTTTTCCTTCTATCCAGCAGAAGGTGGTACCCTGTTGAGCACTCTTTCATTTTTAGCAGAAATGTTTTGAATTGCAAAAATTTGATGGATTTTCAAAACTTGACATTTCAAACAAACAAGCAACAACAACAAAACCGAGAAGCTGGGAAGAACTGTAATGAAATTTGTGTGAAATTTCCCCCTTCTTGACTAATTACAGAGCTTCCATAATTAGAATTTTGGAAAATTTTAATTATGGAAGGGGGGAAAAGAAAAAATTTTCAGAGTGAAAAATTGTGAAATTACTTCCCTTGTTTTTCAACTAGCTCTAACTGTAGTCAGTTTATTACTCTGTGTACATGTATATACATCCTCACACTGATTTACAGGGCTCTGTAATTCCAGTTAATGACAGTGCGTAATTATTAGACTAATAAATCTCTGTGTGGTACAATGTATAAGGCACTGAGTGAGTTTCAGGAGACAGCAGTTCTATTCCTGGCTCTATCACTGACCTACTTTGGGTAAGTCATTTCCCTTCTCTGTGCCTTAGTTTCCTTTCCCATCCTTTGTCTGTCTTGTCTGCCTAGATTATAAACTCCTTGTTGCGGGGCTGTCATTAAGTCTTCGTGTGACAATTATCACGCTGGGGCCTCTAATATACATAATTTAAGGTACGTTTCCCTAGAACACCAATCTTGTACTAATGTTCAATACCCCACATAGAGTGTAATTTTTTTTTCTGCAACAAGGTTTTTAATAAGAGACAGATCCTACCACCAGATCTGGACTGTCTATCTCTGAAATTTGAAATAATATATGCACTTAAGAGACTGAGAACAGCCCCCTTGTTTAATGACTGACCCATTAGGATTCTGCCATTTCTAGAGAGGTTCAGATCTCATCCAGATAATTCTTATGTTTATGATGGTATCAGATTTTCAAAAGTGGAGAGATCTACATAGATTATGTTGCTTGAGGAAAAGGCATAACTCTCTAATGCCACTCTCTTTTACATGAGGGCAGTCACAGTACATGGATAAAACTCTGTTTCTCTTGGCTAAAAACTGGGAACTGAATCCTGATTACTAGCAAGATCTGTGCATGTGAATATGCAAACATTCAAAGGACAAAATTAGGCTCTGCTTCAAAGTTTACTTGCAAAGACCCACTGAACTTTGTGAGTCCTGTGCTCTTTTCCGTCAAAGACAAGGGCAGATTGTGTTTTAGGATTATTTCCAAGCTGAGTTTTAAAGATAATTATGATGTTTTTATCCAAATTAAAATGTCAACGTACATGCTGTCAATTGATGTGAAATTAAGACCAGATAATGGCAGCTGTACAAATGAGAAATATGGGTTTGTTGGGCCAGATGAACTGCAGGGGTAAATCAAAGAATGTCCATTAATTTCAGTGCAGCCACACTGAATTATACCCCTGGTGAATCTGGCCTGTTAGTTGTGGTGATTTTAAATACCATTGATTCTACATACAGTTTCAGAAAACAATCATTTTTTATCCATAGGGGCTTAAAATGGCAACCCTTGGAATAAATAGTCTCCAGCAGAGAGTTAGCTTTTATAGGCAAGTGGGTTGCACTGCTCTTCAAAGGTAGGTGGGGAAATCTGACAAGCTGTAGGTTATTGCTAATGCATGAAAAACAAGCATTTCCTAAAAATGACCAAAAAGAAACATAAGCAAATATTGCTGTTGTGAACCTTCACTTTCCATTTAAAAAATCATGTAAAATGTATTCAAGCTAAATGCAGCCATGGGGGTCCTGGTGTTCAGTGTCCATGTTTTAAAACCAGGATCTTTGGTGTAAAACCAGGATGTGGATCTGAAGCGCAGATCCTTGAGCGTATGTAGTCATCTTACTCCCATTGATTCCCATAAGAGTTAAGTGCCTAAATGCCTTTTTGAATATCTGGGCCTTAATACGTAAGCAACTGTGTAGAGGAACAAAGAACACAAGGAACGTCCTTAATTGCAAATGCAAGGGGAAGCCAAATAACATTTATATTGTGACTATAGAACTTTATTGTCGCACTTACCAAAAACCTTTGTCCACTTATGCTGTGTTTTCTGACGACTTTTTCACAGTCCTTATACTTTAACTGTGAATGGAGAGAGAAAGATTGTTACACACTTGGTTAAATCTAAGAGTGGTTTAAGGATTAAATTCGGCAAAGCACTTATGCACAAGCTTAGCTTTAAGCCCATGCTTCAGTCCCAAAGCAACTTAGCATATGTTGAAGTCTGCACGGCCTTGTCTAGAGATTTTAGCTAGAATGTATTAGCTGTATTTGTGTCCTAATCAAGACAAAGCCATCAGGGCCAGGCAGAATTGCAGCCTCTGTCCTGAGCTGCTCCACCTTGCATGGTACAGATCTAGGCTGCCCCTTACTATGGCCAGCACACCTGGCCCCTTATTTATATGCTGATTTATTCTTCTTGAGAAATTTATGAAAAGGCCCCATCATACAATCTCTGCACACATTGTAAAAAAAAAAAAAAAGTACACCACTCCTGTCCTTCCTTGAAAAAGAAGCTGAACAAGTTCCCCGCAATCACCTTGTCCAACAAAAGCTTTGGAAAACAGATGAGCTTGAGACTGCGCTTTCAAACTGCAGCTATCTTGGACTAGTATGGTGCAATATGTTCAAAGCCAAGGAGTATGGAACAAGGGTGTCCTGCTTCCAGCTACTAGACATTCAGCATTGTTATAGCTAACACATCTCCTCTAGGCTGAAATGGCACATCTGTAACTTTGTACATGATCTGTTAACTTTCTTCTCTTCATTATTAACATTATTGGCAATAAATGGTCGTCTCAGGGCTCACCTGGAATGGGACGCCATTGTGGCAGTTGCCTCCATGCTACAATGAAAACGCTGCCCTTGTCTCAAAAAGCATGTAAATTAAATACAAGACAGGAGACTCCAGGTTAACCCAACAAACAGACTGGGGCACAAGGTCACAGAGGATTAAGATCATAATCAGCAGCGGTTGCAGCTGCCTAGCCATTGTTGAGTGTTTTATAGGCATCATGGCAGAGGAGCGTTTGAGGCAAGATTTGAAAGAGGAGAATGTAGTGGTTTTGTGGATGTTTACAGAGAGCTCCTTAAACTTTGTGTTTGAACATACCTGGGATAACATGAGAGAACAGCATTTGATTTTACATGTCCAAAGAGTTAATGCTCAGTCTTAGTTACAGAAGATAGGAGGCTTTCCATTGACTTCAATGGACTCTGGATCAGGTCCAGAGTTGGTAAAGCTCAGGTTAGGGGAGCACAAAGGTGGCTTTTTGCTGCCTTTGTGCATTCCAAATCATGGTTTGGTGAGGGGCTTGTCTGGAACGCAGAAACACTGCTGAAGTTGTCTGCTTTCCATAGCCACTTATTCTGCCCCATGCTGGTTGGAGAACACTCCTGCACTGGGGTAATTCCCCAGGGAGCATTCTATCTCCTTTATACTGCTCCAGAACAGGGAATGTGATCTAAGCTTGTAACTGTGTATTGTTTTAAGGGCTAATCTTGAAAACACTTATGCATATGAGAAACTTTATTTCAGTGAGCAGGCTCCAGTTACTCCTGTATTTGCAGGAATGGACCCTAATTCTGGAAAGCATTTTGGGATGCAGGTTGTATTAAAGACTTTGTTTCAAATGAAGGACCCAATTCTACAAATTATTCCTCCCAGGCATAGTACTTGCTACCATGACACTGGCTGCAATGAGACTGCTCATGGCAGTAAGTGCTACACCTGGGAGGAAGCATTTTGTATGACTGGGACGTAAGTTGGTTTTCCTTCTGATTTTGACAATGCCTGAAAATCCCATTTTCTGGTTTTAAGTGAATTCAGAAATTTACAATTGTGAACTTTCTTCCTTTTTCTCAAAGTCTGAGAAATGAGTTGTGAATGGTGGCCCTTTATCGCTTCCTTCTGAACACAGGATGTTTTGGGGAAAGGCTTTTAGTTTAATAGACCTATCGATCAAAAGCTTTAAATGTGGTAGAGAGTTATGGAGTCAGGGGACCTGAATCTCTGTTGACCTACACTCTGTGTGGTCATTTACACTGGAGGAAGTGATTTTATCTGGATTTGGGGTTGCTCAGAGTCTTTGAAAATCCTTCCCATGGTATCTCAGTTTTGGCAGAGAAAATTAGTGGCTCCTTTTGAAAATGTGGATCTCAACCTTTGGAACTCATTGCTGCAGGATATGTTGAGGTAAATATATGAGTAAGATTCAAAAGAAGATTCACACATTCCTAATTCTAACAAATGACATCCCGAATTACACTCAGAATGATACAAATTGTGAGGGCTAATGAAAGAGAGGAACATTCAGTGGTGAGGGCATAGGATTTGAGATACTTGGATTCAGATCCATGTTCAGACTTTCTGTGTGACTTTGTGCAAGATCCTCTGCCTCAGTTCTCCATCTGAAGAAGGAAATGTCATAACTCCCTAGCTTCCAGGGGTGTTGAGGATTAATAGGCTAAAGAGAGTGAGGTTCTTTAATATTACAGTCATGGGTGGCCATATAAGTATAAAAGATATATATCATATCATTCCTTGCCTGGCAGAGCATAAACTGATCAGTAACTCGTACAAGGAACCCATTTCACCCCACTTGGTAGTTTCCAGTTAATGGTGACATAAAACCCTGTGAACCAGTTAAGAAGTGTGTTTTCCTTATTAATCTGCTGAACTTGGATTTAAATAATGTAGTTCTCAATAATGATAAGATCTGTCTCATTTAAGATATCTCAAGATCTTGGTTTCATTTTACTGCGCAGTTAAGCAGGAGCAAAACAGTTGGAAGTAGAGTACTGCAAAGTTGGCGGTTTCACTTCTCAGGCAATTCGGCAGACGTTTGCTTTGGTTTTGATCTGTGCACATTTGCTACCCATGAACTTCACTTTGCATTTTGGTTTTGAACTTGTCCCAACTCCCCCAAACGAAACCCAGTGAAAGCTGTTGAAACCATTAATTTTGCATGATTTCAATACCAAACAATAAACTGGCCTAGGTGTCTTTGACATTAGTCCCATATCCACTTGAAACTGTTTTGCTGGAATAGTTTGAAAGCCGTAGCAGACCTTTTGGGTTTAAATTTTCCAGACTGTAATGAAAGTTTGGGAATTTGTTGTGAACAGGCACTATAATCAGAGTGGAAACATAGGGAGGTATCACTGATTATTTAAAAATGGGGAAATTATGGAAAATATATATATATATATGAAGTGAATAGATTTAAGATTTAGTAAAAATGGACCAAACTCAACATTGACATACACCCTTTGCAGTTTTCCTAGCATCCGTGAGGTTGCAGGGGGTAAATCAGCACTGAGTTTTGCTTATTCTTTTCAATGTACCTCCCCCCTGCCAGTGTGTAAAATCTTCCGTTCTGCAAAATGAAAGTTAAGAGCTCATCAGGGGTGAAGAGGTATCAAAATGTGTGAAAGCCCCAGCAATATCCAGGCTAGGGCATTAGGGGAAAAGCTACAGCAGGTGAAAGGGGAATGTGTAGAAAGCCTGATGAAACATCGACCTCCAAAGCAGGGGAGAAGAGATGAGGAAATGAGATGGGGGGGTGGGGGTGGGGAAGAAGGTCAGTTGGGATCCTGAGGCAGGGGGAGGCAGTGGGTAGCAGGATCTCTTTTTATTTAAATCTGCCCCTCCAAAGAATTATTATTATCACTATTTATATTACTATTGGCAAATGCTTTTAATTTCAAAGACAAGATATCAACATGGGCATTCTACAAATAGGAGCAGCTGCTATGAGCTGGGGGAGGGATAATATTCTATATATTGTATTTATTTTGGAGGAAAGAATGTCTATCATTTCTCTCCCTCCATCTAGCCTTCTGCTATACCCTGGAGTAATTTTCCTTAGGCACAGATGCTGCACTCACCCCTGTGGAACGTCCCAAGGAAGTCTTTGACACACTTTGTGTGAGCTCAGACAAAAAATCGTTCAGGCCTCATTTTCAAGCTAGCATGGGAGCTCAGTTCATCACCTCACTTCAAAAGGCCTGGTGTGGGGGTCCAAGGCTCAGATTTAAGCACCCAAAGCTCACTGAATCTGAGCACCTACCTCACTTTTGAAAACCCCAGCCCAGATGCTGAAGAACTTTTTTGTGTGTCAACCTAAGCAAGTTTCCATAGCCCTTTTGCTTGGACATCCTTGTTCAAAAGATTGGCGCTTATGAGGTGATCTGTAGATTGAGAATCTGTTTTTCCCTTCTACTAAAGACAAAGTACTGTGGATTCTAAACAAAGCCCTGACATATAACAAGCCTTTGTAACACTAATTAGGAAAGCAATTCAGTCCACATCGGAGAACATGTGTTCATCTTGATTAGTAAGGATCTTTAATTTTGAAAGTCACAGGAATGATCTCACTGGAGAGGCCTTACGAGGCCTGCATATAATGCTTTTCTACCTTAAAAAATAGATTTAGCATCCTCAACTTTTACAGATCAAAACCGAATGATACATCAGCAAGACATTGGTACCAAAGATTATATGATTTTTCTGAGAAGCCATCACTTTCTCTTGCTATTGATTTAGAATACATTTTTCAGGATTCGTTAAGGGCTTCAGGGTAGGTATAATCCCTTTCTGAAGTGGCATCTGCTGTGATTATTTTAAAAGATAATTTATGCAACCAATTCTGCTCTTAGTATAAAAGAATATATATTTTTTTTTTCCCCAGCACAGAAGTGTTAGTGACTTACTACTCCACCGTACAAGGACAAAACACAGTGAAACTTACTTTCTTGAAGTAGTCTGCCAGGTCATCTGGGCTCCAAGCGACCACCACTGAGCGATAGGGAATGTTTTGTAAATCCATTTCAGCTCTTTTTTCCTAAGCAGTTACAGGATTTTCATGCCAGTAGTATTAATGAAACGGGCAGCCATAGATTTCCTGCCTGTGGCTACCTGCAGCAAATTCAATAATCCACTTGCCTAAGAAATACCCAGAGCTTTTGTTAAACCGTTTTGCTTTTACTTCTGAGTTATGGTGCAAGAATATCCAAGAGAGCAACTGCTTCCTCTGAGTACAAAATGGTCTCTTCTCAGAAAACTTGTCAGCTATTCAGCCTCACCACTTCCTTTATCTGAATCTAAATAAGTAAACAAGGAAGCACAGCAACACAATTAAAGTATTCTGCCTGCTGCATGTAACTGTAATCCTTATGAGCCCTAATTACCAGTACGTAAACTGCGGCGAGTGTTTGTTTATTTACATGATATCTTCATGTAGATAGATTGGTACATTGGCTGCATAGAATTTTGCGCGTGTGCACGCGTGCATGTGCATCTATATTCCCACCACCAAAAAAGGTTGCTGGTTTTGAATTAAGTTTGATTACTTGCAAATCTAGCTTATGCAATCCCTGAAAACCAAGACAAAGTGTAGTTAAGAAAACCCTCTTTAACATACCTCAGGGTCCCATATGTGATATTGATTCCTGACATTGAAACTCTCCCTTATACTGCTAACATATACAAATAATACAATTCACACAACAGATTCCTCTGGCTGCCACCCTTATGCAAACTTTTAGCAATGTCTATGCAACATTCCCATGTATTTGCTGCAGTTATTTGTCATAAGGTATGTGCAGGATGGGGAAAGTATGAGGTTAGTGCTAAGGATTTGCATTAGAGTATATGCAGGAACTCAAATTTAACTATGGAGCTGCAGCCAGCGCCTGCACAATACCCCGTACATAGCTTGGGGATTTCGGCCAGGTGAAACTTCAAAATTCTAAATTTAGGTTTAAAAAACCACATACACCCCACACTCCACCCCAAAAAAACCTTTGATTGCATTTTCACTATTTCACCTCCCCATTTTTCATTGGCTCTAGTGGTGATAAATTCTAAACTATGGACCTATGAGATAAATGAGAAACCCAAGTGAAAAAACAGAGAACATAAATTGAATCTGTTATGCACTTTTGACTAGTTTACCTGTACGCCGCCCATTAATTCGCCTCTGCCAAGACTACTTTCAAACTTCTAGCAGCTTCAAACATTTAACATTAAAAAAGAGAACTTGACAAATATTTCCTTTGTCATCCCTCCCCCAAAACCTAACATGGGATTGACCTTCTGCCCCCAAAATTGTATTCAGTTCTGGTTCAGAGACAGGGATAAAGTTTAATAGTTTGTCGACTTTCTAAGTTAGAAATAGTAGCTCCAAACCCTAGAAAGGGGAGTTTCCCATGTTTCCAATGTGATATACAGTTCATGTAGCTTTTAGCCCTGTTACAGAGGTCATTAATATAGATACTGTATGGCACCGATTATTAATTATTCTTTATTTGTTTGACGGATCCTGTGATCATGAGAAAATATGGATCATGATGACTTCCCACACTAGAGCAAGGTGATACTATCACTCCATAGTATGCAGAGACAAGGTGGGTGAGGTAATATCTTTTGTTGGACCAACTTCTTTTGAGGAGAGAGACATGTTTCAAGCTTACACAGAGCTCTTCTTCAGGTCTGGGAAAGAAAGAGCAGGAGACAGCTGCAGGGAGCATTGTTAGTGAATTAAAGCTTGTTTAATAAACCATAAATCCGGTGTCTTTATTCAGTCTCTGGTTTTTAGGCTATGTCTACACTACCAATTTGTGTCGACAAAAGTGGTGTCAACACCCAAAAGTTGCCATAACAATAATAATAGCAATTTTGTGTTCACACTTGCTCCCTCTGTTAGCAGATCGCACCCTCAGTGCAGGCACTGACAGTGTGATCAATGCAGTGTGGGTACTTGTCCCACAGTCTTTCTCTCACTAGGTGTTGTGGGAAGGCAGAGCGGATAGCAGCACATCTTGGGAACGGGATCAATGTCCCATAATTCATTGCTTTCTGTCCCGGCACTCGATGGGCTTCTGGCTTTCTTTTGCAGCTATTTTTCAATGGCCCTTCTTTGCTGTGCACCCCAGCATCTTTGTGAGAAAGGATGGATCCCGCACTGCTCTCCTATGCTCTGTTAACTGTCATGAAGACATCATGGCTGTGAAGTTCCTAACTGAGGAAGACTCTCAGGCACCCAATATTCTGCGTCATATGAATAGAAACAACTTTAGATTGGTATTCACGGAGCAGCTGCATAGGGTAGACCATCAATTTTGGACTCGGGAAACAAGCACTGAATGGTGGGATCGTATCGTTATGCAGCTGTGGGATGACAAACAGCGGCTCCAGAAGTTTTGGATGCGGACAGCCATCTTCCTGGAACTGTGTGCGGTGCTCACCCCAGACCTGCAGCACAAGGACACTAGAATGAGAGCTGCCTTCTTGGTAGAGAAGCATGTGGCAATTGCTGTGCGGAGGCTGGCAACTCCAGACTGCTACTAGTTGGTCGCGAATCAATTTGGAGTGTGGAAGTCGACCATTGGGGCTACATTAGTTCAAGTGTGAAGGGCAATAAATCACATCCTGCTATGAAGGACTGTGACTATGTGTGTGAAATAGTGGACAATGTGTGTGAAATGTGTGTGAAATAGTGGACAACTTTGCAGAAATGGGTTTCCCTTACTGTGGAGGGGTGATAGATGGCACTCATATTCCAATTTTGGTACCAGACCACCTTGCAACAGAATACATCAATAGGAAGGGATACTAAACCCAGGGTTGTGAGTTCAATCCTTGAGGGGGCTATTTAGGGATCTGGGGCAAAAATTGGGGATTGGTCCTGCTTTGAGCAGGGGGTTGGACTAGATGACCTCCTGAGGTCCCTTCCAATCCTGATATTCTATGATTCTCCATGCTGTTGCAGATTCTTATGGATCACCATGGGTATTTCACTGACATAAGCTCAGGGTGGTCTGGGAAGGTGCATGACACATGCATCTTCAGGAACTCTGGCCTGTACAGAAAGCTGCAAGTGGGGACTTTCTTTCATAACCAGAAAATTACAGTGGGGGATGTTGAGATGCCCATAGTGATCCTGGGGGACCCTGTGTACCCCTTACAGCCGTGGCTCATGAAACCTTACATGGGACACCTGGACAGCAGTAAGGAGCAGTTCAACAACAGGCTCAGTAGGTGCCAGATGACAGTTGAATGTGCCTTTGGCAGATTAAAGGTGCACTGGCGATGCCTTTAATGGCTGGTTGGACCTAACTGAAGATAATATTCCTATGGTCATAGCCATGTGCTGTACATTGCATAATCTCTGTGAAGCTAAGGGTGGAAGGCTTGCTCAGGGGTGGAGTGCTGAGGCAGACCGCTTGGCCACCGATTTTGAGCAGCCAGATATCAGGGCTGTCAGGGGAGCTGAGGGGGAGCTATTCAAATCAGGGAGGCTTTGAGGCAGCACTTTGACAATGAGCACCAGTAACATATATCTCTGCCATGACTCTTGCAAAGAGTGTGTGCTCTTTTCCCCATGTGGAGTGCCTTTCCCTCTCCCCACCCCCGCCAACACTCACCATGCTTTGAGTGTTCACAGAGATGTGTGTTGGCGGGGCTGGGGAGAGGGAAGGGCACTCCACATGAGGAAAAGAGCACACACTCTTTGCAAAGGTCATGGTGCAGTATTCTGGGGAACAAATACTAAAATTCTCCCATACTTTTCCACAGGCCGGGGTAATTCTAGCAGACATCTCACTGCTAAGGGTAAGCAGGGAAACGAGGGTACATCTTCTCCATGCTACTTCTACTCCTCCCTGCTACCTATGCTGCTCACCTATGTGTCGCTTTGGTCCCTGCACAAGTGATTGCCAAATGGCATGGGAAAATTTCCTACAATGCGGGAAGGAATAAAGCTGCTCTGCCACAGAAACTTTGGCAGAGGATTACCAAGTACCTCCAGGAAACTTTCCTGGAGATCTCTCTGGAGGATTCCCATGAGATCTTGGTGTGCATCAACACCCTGTTCTACCATACTGATTAGCTACACAGGGAAATGTCCAACTCACAGAAACACAGCCAGCCTCCCACATTTCTATGCCCTGAACCCACCTCTGCACAACACTAGCCACAGCCACTTACCAAGTGTCTATTCTCCTGCTTCTTGCTCACTGGAGAGCAATTGCTGAGACTGGCTAGAAACCTCTGGAGTGGGGAACAGTTCCTGGCTGTCTGCCCCACTGGGTGACCCTACCAAGAGCTGTACATCCTCGTCTAACTCCACCTTTTCATCAATAACTTAGTCCTCTGAGTTAGGTCCTCTTTCCGCCGCCTCTGTGCCCCTGAAGTATCCACGGGGCTCTTGGCAATGGAGGTGGGGTTGCCACCAAGGATAGCATCCAGCTTCTTATAGAATTGGTAGGTCTTAGGTGAAGCACCTGAAAAATGGTTTGCCTCCCTAGCCTTATAGTACACCTGCCTCAGCTCCTTTATCTTCACTCTGCACTGTAGTGTGTCCCAATCATAGCCCTTTTCGTACAAGCCTCGAGAAATCTGCCCGTAGGTATCTCAATTCCTACAGCTCAAGCACAGCTTGGACTGCACAGCCTCCTCTCCCCATATACTGGTCAGATCCAACAGCTCTGCAGTGGTCCAAGTGGGAGAGCATTTGGTGCGATAACCCGCCATGGTCACCTGGGAAGATGCGATGAGACTGCTCCATGCCAAGCCAGCAGGAAATGGAATTTCAAAAATTCCCTGGCTTCTAAGGGGGAGGGGCGGATGGTTGTTTACCTGACTGCAGGGCAGTGGAGTTCAAATTGCTGACTAGAAAGGTCAGGATGGGCATTGTGGGACACCTCCTGGAGGCCAATTAAAGCGATGAAATCAAGCATTGAGTCTACATTGGCACTTTGTCCACAAAAATGAAGAGGAAAAAGACGTAAATCTCTCATGAGAGTAGATGTGTTTTGTCGCCAAAACCAGACATTTTCCCCAACAAAAGTCATCTCACAGTGTGTACGAACTCACTGTTTGGGTCACCAAAAGGCAGTTTTGACAACAAAACTTGGGAGTGTAGACAAGGCCTTCGGGTCTAGCAAAGTTATGGATTTAAGCACCCAAGCTCGCCTTTTGAAAGTGCTGAAAGGATTCCTTTGATGATGAGGACCCACATTGCCTCCACCCTATTCTTGTCCCCCTATGACTGGAGGGTTGTTAACAGGCCACTTCACCTTGAATGGTCCCTTGAAATATGTGTTAAGTGCTTAAACTAATCAATCTGCTCCCCCTTGTATTTAGCTGTGAATTCTGAGTACATTTCCCAGACCTGAAGAAGAGCTCTGTGTAAGCTGAAAAACATGCCTCTCTCACCAACAGAAGTTGGTTCAATAAAAGATATTACCTCACTTGCCTTCTCTCTCTCTAATATCCTGGGCCAAACACAGCTACAACAACACTGCAAACAGCTATAGCATGCTTACATGTGTACTTCATGCTTTTTGCAGTATCCCTGCTGTGTTTAAAGACCGCTGGAGTTTTCCTGTGATTGGAGTGTTTGTGTAATTTGATAGGTGCAGCCAAGTACATTGTAGCCAAGTAAAGGCAGCTGGACTGGAGAAACATAACTCCTTCATTTGAATGTTCATCTATATTTTTGTGTCAATGCAATTGATTTGCATTTAATTTTCTGTGTGTGTGTGTGTTTGGGTTTTTTAACAATCAGTGGAAAATGTTGATCATGCACTCCAATAGGCATTGAGAATACTGTCATCTGAAAGCTGGTCATGTATACCTATCTCTCGTCTGTAATGTGGGAGAGAGCCCACGCTCCACAAGCCAAGGCCCTGACATAAAGGAACATTATTTTTCCTTTATTACCACCCCTAGAATTCAACCACATTCTCCTCCAATTCTCCATCATTTTCCAGTCACCTCATTGCTTAATCTGTTCCCCTTTCTCTTTAGTCACTGTTGTTACCTACAGTCAGTGGCAGAATAAACACTGGGCCAATGGGGCCCATGCCCAGGGGCCCTGGCCAATTGCGGAGGCCCTGGAGAAATGGGCACATCCACACCCCAACCTGCTCCCCAGCACGAGCACCAGGTGGGTGGAGTGGGGCAAGCCCCTGCATCCTGACCCCTTTTCTCTGGCAGGAGTGCCAGAGGGTGGGGGAGGGGTGGGAGGGAGGGACTGCAGGTAGAAGGTGTGGGGAGGGGCCCCCACTTGCTCTGGCCCAGGGCCCCACAAAATCGTAATCCACCTCTGCCTACAGTAGTGACCCTTCTCTTCCAATCACTCCTCTTCTTCCCAACCAGCCCCATATCTCCCAGCATCCTCAGTAGAGAAGGGAGCAGACCAAGTCCAGTCCCAGTTAGCAGGAGCAGAGAATAGAGAGGAGCTCTGAAGACTTGGTCAGGGGCTGGCAGGGAAGGAAAGGCCGGAGGATTTAAGCAGACTCAGAGGTGTCAATATAGCTAGAAGTCGGTGGCTAAGGAAGCTTGACAAACCTAAAGAGGGAAGCCAGTTAGTGGGAAGTAGCAGAGTGTGGCCCTTGCAGGGGGAGACAGAGCCTCTGGACTGTGAGTAGTGGAGGATAGGGGAATAAAGAAGAACAAATGCAGACCATTGGAAGGGGGAACTGAGTTGGTAAGACATGACCTCAAATCCCATCCAAATTGCAGGTGTCCCACAAAATGCAGTACACAGCATACGCCTATTGCATTGGATCATGATGCTGAAGATACAGTCTGTGAAATCAGTGCAGCTATGTTTATCTGAATGCGTGGTGCTTGGTGCTCCCTTTGTATATGCAGTGTTGTGCCTATTTTATGTAACAAAGATTAAAGGAACATTCTGCACGGACTATGGTCAGAGTGAGTCTGCGAATTAGGTAGAATTTAGTTACGTCTCACTAGATTTCTTCAAAAAAAGGTTGTGATGGGCTGCACTGAGTGTGCACTGAGATGCACCAGAAAAGGGTTCATTGTCCATCCTGGAGACAGAGACTTAAATCAGCCCTTCCCCACAACACCAGACAGCCACGTCAAACCCGGAGGGAGGCATCTTCATGTGGTGTTTTGTAATCAGGAGGGAACAGGTTATAAAAGGATGGAGGCAGGACTGACTATAGGAGCATCTATACCTCTTTCCAGGGCCCTGGTTCCCCAGGCTTGATGACTAGAGCTAGTAGGTAAGAGGAGGGCCTTACCTTCAGAAGGAAAGGCTCAATCACTGTGTGAATGGTAGAGAAGTCCAGATCTCCATGAGCAAAGAGAAGGCCTAGAAGTGAACTAGATTTTGTTTTTTATTCTTTCTGGAGCTGACCCCAGCCTATGCCCAGTTTGGGCAAGGATATTCTATTGATTGATTGTCTCTTTTCAATAAAGGCAAAGCGACTTTTCAATACCAGCTGGAAGTGCATCTATTTTGGCTTGTCTGTGCCCAGTGGACACTTTAATGAGGGGATAACTGCATACATGTCAAAGGTGCTAGGTCCTACTTAAGGCTGAGCATCTGGTATTATACTTTTCTATATTTGGGAGGAGCCATTGGACACTTTCATATCTAAATGACCTCCATCTTAGATTATGAGAGAAAACAAAACAGTCTTCATGTGAGGGCAGCACAAGATACATCTCCTCCATAACACACTGTGTTGCCTTATGTCTGCCTCACAAAATGGCGACTGAAGACCAGCAGACCCTAGAAACGTGGTACACAGAAAATGGAATCATAACCATTCTCAGATGTACACGGGCCATGCTTTGTAACTTGTTTTGTAAAGAACAGAGTCTGGTGCATCTGGTATCTCTACTTCACATTAAAACATGATTCTTTAAGCCCTTGAAAATAAGGGCCAACAATAAAACTGTCTTCTCATTTTGTAACTTCAGTGTGGTTGATATTACTCGAGACTTACAGTTTAGGAGCTGACAGTTTAGAAAGGAAGCTCATGCTGCCCACACACTCCAGGGTTAAAGGAGCAGTAACACCTTCCACCCTCTCTTCGCAGCAGACAATTCCATCCACTGTGCCACCTTCTATGTGGGAGGAAGGAGTCATTTCTAACTGCTTTCAGAATGATTGATTTTTTTTCTCATAATAGCTTGCTTTTCATTTCCACTTTCCTAGGTCCATGTGACTGACTGCAGTGCAAAACAAAGTTTGTAGAATCGTGGAAATTATCTGAATTTTTTTTTGAATCCTCTCCCCTTTCCAGTGCAGATATGTTCCCCGTACTACATTTTCTAGTTGACAATTTAGCTTTAGAAGTTCCAAGTAACAGAGCTTCCATCACTCCTCCTGTGGGACTATTTCATACTCTGATACTACATGACTAAATTCTTTCTTAATTTCATCCTTTTACTCCTAGCTATCCAGCTGCATACTGCATTAAAGGATCCTTGGTATTTACACCTTTCAAATATCTGTACACTGTTCTGACATACACTTGCCCATCCTTTAGTAATCACTAAGTCAAAGTCTGTGCATATGCCACTGCATTCAACTTTCCTTATTTGTGAATCCGTTCAGCATTCCTAACTCTTGTGTTGGCCCCTTCTGAGCTCTGCTGTTTTACGATAACTTTCTGGTAATGTGATACCCAGAGTTGAATACAAAATATCAAGGAGCCCAATCAATCCATCAGTTAGGTCATTCAGTTCCCATTGACTTCAGTGTGCATAGGTGATAGGTACTTAAGTTCCAGGTGTGGCATAAATGGTGAAGGGAGTCTACATTTTCTCCATTGTATATGCTGACTTCTATCGAGCTTTGCTGTAATTCCTCACACAGAATGTGTGCAGCCCTCAGTAGAACAACAGATCTGCAGTGCAGATAGTGAGAATTTTGTTTGCTTTCCTTTTTGGGAAAAGGACTGTATCCCCCTTTTACAGATGGGGAACTGGGCAAGGAAAGACTATGTGGCTTCCCTAAAGCTACACAGGAAATCTGAACTGAACTGAAACCAGGTCTTCTGTGGCCCAAGCTAATACTCTAACTACTAGACCAGGGATCGGCAACTTTTGGCATGCGGCCCACCAGGGTAAGCCCCCTGGCGGTCCAGGCTGGTTTGTTTACCTGCCACATCCGCATATTCGGCCGATCACAGCTCCCACTGGCCGCAGTTCGCTGCCCCAGGCCAATGGGGGCTGCAGTAAGTGGCAGCCAGACCATCCCTCGGCCCACGTTGCTTCCCGCAGCCCCCATTGGCCTGGAGCGGTGAACCATGGCCAGTGGGAGCTATGATCAGCTGAGCCTGCGGACGCAGCAGGTAAACAAACCCGCCTGGCCCACCAGGGGGCTTACCCTGGTGGGCCGTGGGCCAAAGGTTCCCGATCCCTGTACTAGACCATTCTTCACTTTAGCATCAAAATTCAGTTTCATCATCTGAAATGTGAAAATTCCTCCCTCCTTTTGCAAGACTTTGAAGGTAAAGTACCCATGTCATTGAAATCACAAATCAAGCAACATTTTCAGGTTGCACAAAATGTTAGTCTTAGAGTCCCACACAAGTTTAAAAACAGAGTTTCATAGAGCTCTAGTGGGGGGTGGGGGGGCTTACACTCCACCTAGTGGCCAAGGTATGTAGCAGTCTGCCACCAAACAAGAAAAACTGTTACTATTATTTTGAAGTGCATAGCTGCCACACTGGATTTTAGTTGAACATATCTAGGTTTTAATGAGTGTAAGGCTGGTGCATCTTCACAGATAATGTCAGTGCTATGCACACGAGAAAAGGCTTAATCTCCACTGCACAAGAAGATAACTTAGAATGTATTTGATATATTAGATATTAACTTCATAGCCTACTTTGCAAAGAATTCTGCAACTTGTTTAGTGTTTAAGTGCAACAGAAACAAAGATACACACACCTCGAGAAGCAGATTTTTCCTTGCCAGTGATTTAGATTAGAACCATTAATTTTAAAACAATTTAAAATCTGCAGTTGCTAAAGAGTGATTTATCGTACACACTTCATGCTGGATGAAGACAAATTGATGAGAGGATAAAAAAAATTACTTACAATTGGTACTGTATGTACAGATAGAAAACACCAAATACAACTGTGACAGATGGCTAGAAAGGGTTAAACATCCTGCAAAATAAATAACCCTCAAAAGACATGTGGGGAGATAATGTTTGTGGTTTTGTGTATTTACATATGTATGAGTACGGTCGACAGTGTAATCAACGGTCCCTGTCTATGCTGTATTCTGATAATTCAGAGATCAAAGAAAATCCTAATATTTAAATGAATGGTAAACATGGGATATTTCTGTATTCCTCTCTCTTTGAGATGTATAGAAATAATCTGTGAATGGTAGAGGAACAAGCAAATTCTATAGCTAAGTACCAGTCATGGACCTCCTTCAAGGTCATGCTAATTACCTTTTGAACTCCAACTTGTCAAAAAGGACATCAAATTGGATAAAAGATCCTTGGGTCCTGATTCTGTCATCTCAGATCTGCTTAGGCTTTATCAGGGGAAGTTTGAGTCACAAGACTGATGTCCCAGTTATGGTGATATGCCCTGAATATGATATTTGGACATTGGACTACAACCTATGAACTATTTCTAAAAGAACTCTTTGCAACTACAAAGTTCACCATCTCTGCTATGAATCTGAATCTAAAGAACTGAACTCATGTCTGTATGTATATTGATCTTTTAACCATACTCTCTCTTTTGTTTTTTAATAAATTTTAGTTTAGTTAATAAGAATGGGCTGTAGTGTGTAACATCTGGAATATTCAATAACCTGGGAGGTAATGTGTCTGATCCTTTGGGATTGGTAGAACCTTTTCTTTTATATGATGAAATAATATTTTCAGAAATCATCATATTTGACTTAGGTACGTGGGTGGAGGCCTGAGGCTGGATCACTTTAAGGGAATTGTGTTGTTTGGACTTCTGAGTAACCAGTAAGGTAATAAAGAAGCTGTTTTATGCTGGCTTGGTAAATCTAAGTATTGGAATATCCACTAGATTTTTGGGGATTGTCTGCCCCATTCTTTTCAGTTCACCTTAATTGAGTGACCACAGCTGGCTCCCCACTAGGACCCCGGTCACAACTTACAGATCATATTGCTGAAAGAGTTAAAGGACTGGGTTTTCCAAATATGGGATGGGATGGTGTGGTGGTTGTTGTTGTTATTAATGACAATTAGTAATATTTATTATTTATTTGTATTATGATAGTAACTAAGAGGTCTGGTCATGGACTGGGACCCCATTGTGCTAGGCACTCTACAAACAGAACAAAAAGGTGGTCTCTGCCCCCAAAGAGTTTTTATTCTAACTATAACTAAGCTAACTTTCTGCTCTCATCCACATAATACACATTTTAGATGCAACATGGTATCTTTTCATCTTCATTGTAAAGATCTATTATCAATTGGAGCAGCTCCTTGCAAACCCACAGAGCAGTGGGACACAATAGGCACTAATACTAGTATTCTTGGACTGGGGTTGGAAGTGATTTAAGACATAGTTTTTTAACTAAAATGTTGAAAACGGATGGTTGATTTTTGGCAGCATGTGATACAGGCCATCCTCTGTAATCAAATGTTCTGTGACTGTCCAAATACAAGAAAGCCTAACTCAAATGAAAGAATTGAGGGGTAGGAATCTGGGGTCTCAAACAGCGATACTATAAAGCAGGGGTCGGCAACCTTTCAGAAGTGGTGTGCCAAGTCTTCATTTATTCACTCTAATTTAAGGTTTTGCGTGCCGGTAATACGTTTTAGCATTTTTAGAAGGACTCTTTCTATAAGTCTATAATATATAACTAAACTATTGTTGTATGTAAAGTAAATAAGGTTTTTAAAATGTTTAAGAAGCTTCATTTAAAATTAAATTAAAATGAAGAGCCCCCCAGACCAGTGGCAATGTGAGTGCCACTGAAAATCAGCTCCCATGCCACCTTTGGCATATGTGCCATAGGTTGCCTACCCCTGCTGTAAAGTCAGCAATCCTAAAATATTCAGTTTATAACCACTAGAGGGCCCCTGAACTCTATTCAATAAACAGTGGCCCAAAAACCTATTTGAAATTGCAAATATTCTCTCTCTCACAAATACACACACACACACACAATCAGTTGGAATACAAACATATAAGGAAAGATGCAAAGGAGAAATAGGGGGCTCATGAATAATCCCCCAGGAATTATTTCTCTGCCCGACCGTTCTCACTGTTACTTACATTTTTTCTGTGCAAATATTTTAACTTTGAATACACTTAGGATCATAGAATACCTTGCCATTTCTTCGTATTTTATTATTAATTATTATGACGTTTATTTACAAAACTCCTATTGCCTTCAGCCTGTTTTATTCCCTCTATGATGGCAGAATATTGCATTTAGGGTTAATTTCTTTCTCCATCTGAAATTTAGAGACCCAGAATTAGAAACAGACGTCTACACTACAATAAAAGAATTGCAGGTGGCCAGGGTCAGCTGACTTGGGTTTTCAGGGCTTGGGCTACAGGGCAATAAAATTGCAGTGTAGACATTCGGGTTATCAAAATCAACAAGATTTTGTACAAAAACCTGGTTTTGTCAAAATGGTATTTTTCCACGGAAAACTGCTTTGATGAAAATTTTCTCACCAGCTCTAGTCTGTGTTAGGTCAGTAGGTCCCTCTGGCCTGTATCTTTCTGTTGTCTGGAGGTGATTAGATGGGGAGAGGGATCAAAACTGGCCAGATCTTGGCTTTAAAAAGGTTTCAAAGAGTTCCCTCTGTCATGCAACTCCCTGACCATCTTCGGCATCCCAGTCATGTAGCTGAAGTCCAAGCCTCCTTAGAGATAAACTGAGAGAACCAGTTTCCTTTACGCTGTTCATTCTCTGTAGCAAACCCATTTTTCTGACACTCACCACCAATTAATCTTGTGTTAGTCGCTTCAGGGAGGTGTCTGGCATTACAATAAAATGTCTTGGTCTGCCCTTTACCTCTCTAAGGGCTTATCTATATGTAAAGTTAATCTGGTATAAAGTAGGGTGTGAATTTAAAGCAGATTAACTATTCATTGGTTTAATGACTTCAGCAAATTTGGAATAAGGCACTCTTATTTGGAAATAACTGTCCATACACGGAGTGAGTCAGGATTCGTGATGCCAGATAAATTCCCCATATAGGCAAGCCCTAACCAGTCACAGCTGTAAACTTTAAATGCAAGTCAGTCTTCAAAATGGTGGTTACTGTGTTGAGGGAAGGTCATACTTTGTTACAGGTTTGTACAGACATTACCAATCTGTCACACGTCTTAAATCTGTCTTAAAATGGAAGCAAACAAAAGCTTCTTCAATTGATGAGCAATTTGACCACAAAAGAAAAATCACTGAGCTGAATAAACTGGTTTATTGCTTGGATCATAAATACAGAGAGTTTTAAAAATAATTGTCACCCTTTCCTTGGCGCTATGAAAACACCTTGTACAGTTGCATGGAGTCTACTTTCAACTATGTACAGCATTGTGCAGTGTTGGACTCTTCTCATTGTTTTCTTAAACTCCATAAACGTCTCCAGTTATCCTTCCTTGACAGGGTAATATGCATCACTATTCCTTTTTAAAGTTATTGCCATGCATCACTTGTGATCATTTGTGATGGATTGTTCTGCTTTGTCGTATAACAATTTGTGACTTTTGTCCTGGTGGAAGGAGCTAGATGGCCCTGAGGGATGCTGTGCTATACCTGTTCTGGGGAGGAGCGGGGGGGGGGGGGGGGCGGAGAAGCAGTGGCAGCATAAGATTCTCCACACTGAACTGCCAGTGTAGGTTAACCTTAAGCTGGTTGGGAATCAGCTGTATGGTGGTGAGGTAGGTTAGTCTCCACACTGATTCCATCCTTAATTTCCCTTCTGCTACTGCCAGTTAGGATGGGATTTGTGGTACGGACACACTTGTCTCCTCTGGAAATGGATGGAAGCCAATAAACTCTTTAGAACTTGTCAGAAAGCAACACATTTTTTTTCATTTCTGTTTGAATGTAATTCTCCTCAAATTTCTGACCAATAGTTCCTTCGTCACAGAGCCTTTGAGACCCCCTCTCCCACTATTAGGCCACACCACCAAGATGAAGGGGCAGGCTAAACTGATGGAGGTGAGATGGGGATTTAGATTAGGAGGAAGTGTTATGAGGCAGGCCTGCATTAGGAGATTTGTGTGTTTGGGGGAAGGGAGTCACCCATAACTGCAATGTGAGGGGATGCTGAAGGTCTGGTTTGAGTTAAAACCTTCCCTGCAACTTTCCCTTTTGCCCTCCATTTCACCCCCCTACGGACAATGTCTTTTATAATAAAATTCTTACACCAGTACCAACATAACCTGCACAACTCTGCATAGAAATGCTGCATGCTGATGCCCCTCTTCCCTTTCTTCACCCAGGTTAGAGGGTGGAAAGCAGATCTCCTCACATCACAATAACAGCTCCGTCACCCTTGTCCTCATATTGCAAACACACCTGTACCAAGCAGTCCCAGCTACTGCAGTTACTGTAGGTCCACCTAACACACTGACTGCATCTGATGTGTACCCAGAAAATTCCTGTTGGCTACTGCCAGCTCTAGGGAAACAAAAGGAAGGTGTCATGAACAACCTTTTTTTCCCCTTTGTGTCCTTTAATTGTGTTAGATGGAATCCTGTTGGAAACGGTGAATGGGCTGTAAAGGGAGGTGAAGAGCTTGTACATGCCAGAAGCTGTGGGGTTCACGAAGTAGACATATGTGTGTTAATAGGCATAGGGGCATTGCTGAAAGAGGGCAGAGTTAAGGTTGCATGGGCAGCCTTTACTCTACATTTCCCAGTTTTCAGAACTTTGAGTTTTGCTCAACTCAGCATTCTGCAAGGGGACGACCTACCACCAAGCAACCTTAACTCTGCATTAACACCATTTTTTTTGCCATTGAATACATTATAGCAACTAACAGGAGCTACTGCTCAATATTTACCTATGTGGAGCTCAGACTTCCTCCTTCCAGCTTTTTTGTCCTACCCTGTCCCCTGCTGGAATGGCTAGGGATAGCTGGCTCACTGGTGTCCTCTGTCAGGGTCTAATGGCATGTATCTAATGAGCCCCGCTCTTTGGACTCAGCATTCCCCAGTAAATATCACAGTACTCAGTCACACACCAAAATTACCCATGTCTTAGTTACTCATCTACTAGTTCCCCCACCTCCAAAATTAATGTTTCTTCCATCTCCCCTAATGGGTTGTTTGTTCTAGTTTGGGGCAAAACCAGAATGTTAATTCCAAAACCCTCTGCACTGACAGCCAGATTCTGGCCAGTGCTACTGCTACAGGTAGCTGAGGATTCCCCTGGGATGGAGGAGCCACCTCCTTTGCAACTTCTCAATGTAGCGCATGTGCTGGGCCATACTGATGGAGGGAATGGGGTCTGTCTGGAGCATATTATGCTCCAGTGATTGCCTAGGGGGTTAATGGCCATGGAGGCTATTACAATTGGCACAAATCACAACAACCCTGGGGCTGCTGTAATGTATACAGGGAACTGCCTCAGTAGCACACAAATGGCTCGCAGCCACTTTGCCTCCCACACCACAACCTGTATTGAGCAGAACTCAGCTGGCTTTGAAGAAAGGGGCCAGGGTGGGGCGTTCCTTTGCTCTAAGGCTACATGTACAGTATGAGCTAGGGGTGTGTTTCTCCTGCTCATATACATGTATTCGCGCCATCTCTCATTGAGCTAGCATAAGTGTAAATAGCGGTGTAGCTATGGTAGCACGGGTAACAGCAGCATCACCAGTTTCAGAAGGGTTTGTACATAACACGGCTGGGCTGTAACTCTGCTGCTGCTATCCGTATTACACTGCTCTTTATACCTGTGCTAGCTAGCACGAGCATGTGTACACAAGTAGGGGAATCACACCCTTAGCTCATAGCATAGATATCGTTTAAGCGAGGTAGATTAACATTAAACATCCAATGAACAAATTATGACCTGCCATGATAAAAAGACCTGGGACTGTCCCATTTGGGCCACAGAGCCACTCTGGATCAGAGCAATTTGTTCACGTTCTTCCATGGTCTGAGGAGAATTACTTGAGGAGGGTCTGGCTCAAAGAATTTGGAGAATTTATGCTTCTTTGCCATTCAGTTAATTCTGAAACAAACATTTAAGATTCCAGTGGGATACTTTGGAAACAAACAGGAGATTGATAGGTTCCGTTCATTACAGGTTGCTAGAAATAATCAAGAAAGTAATTTGGAATGTAGCCATTATGGGCCACAGCAACCTATCCCTCAGAGGTCTTGGATTTTTTCCATGTGCCAAGGTGCCTGGAAGAAAACAAGATGTAAAGATTATTTCAACAGAACAGAATGGGGTAGATTCCTAAAAAAGCATTCACTCTGCAGTTACTCCTGACTTACCTGGCCCAATGTAAGCAAGTCAGCATTACTATGGAATTTCATTTTTATTTACTAGTATCACAGGATATCCTGAAAAGAACAACAGATCCCAGCTTCACATAATATATTGGTGATTGCAGGGGTTTGGTTAAATCACACACCATGAGTGTGCTGCAAGAGGCTCTGTTTCCCAGCTATTAAATTAGATTGATTATATTGACGTGTTGGAGATATGTTGCACATCAAAAATCCATTAGAGATTGCTAACTGGAGCCGTGATTCTGCAATTAGATCCATGCAGGTGGACCCATGTACCCTCATGGAACCCTGCTTCCTTGGATAGAATGGCAGGGTCAGGTTATTTGTGGAGCCAAATAACACATCTGCAAAACAACCAATAATCATGAAACTCCTGGTTTAAGAGCTGGTTATGGAGTCAAACCAGTTTTACCAACAGCGAGAAAGCTTTTAAGTAAGTGCAGTTAACAAATTTGACCAATGTATGGCTTCGGGTTAAAAACATGTAAAATTCAATTTTGCTGTGAATTTAAGATTTTTTAA
Organism: Lepidochelys kempii; assembly: GCF_965140285.1. Lineage (NCBI taxonomy): Eukaryota > Metazoa > Chordata > Testudines > Cheloniidae > Lepidochelys > Lepidochelys kempii. The sequence goes on from NC_136387.1 coordinate 31,587,798, forward strand.
AACTTCAAATGGGAAATGTGGGGTTGCAAATCCAAGTGTACAGAGAGTTAAATGTTTGCATGAACCACTGCAAAATTTCATACATCTGTAGTGCTCACTTCCATTTGTAACAAGTGAAAGGTTTTGAGTGTAATTGCTTTAAGACCACTAGATGGGGCTAAACTCCAATTAATTTTTTCTATTGGTTTTACTTATCCATGCCCCCCCTCACCCCCCTGATGTCAGTACACAAAAGAAAAGGGCAAGGAATGTTGATATTCAACTGAGCTGGCTGAATAATGAGAAACATATTTATGAAAAAAGTATTTGGATGGAATATATTTATTTAATAAATAATATACTTAATATTATTCAGCCATCTATAGAGCTGAATGAATGCGGTCAAAACTATTTGCCAATAATTAATTTGATAAAAATGCCAAAATGTGCCTAATGAATTATTCATGCCAAAAAAATTGACCAGCTCTGGTGATCAGACTATTAGAGGAAAAAAAACAAGGCATACTTGTGGCACCTTAGAGACTGACTAATTTATTTGGTCATAAGCTTTCATGGGCTAAAACCCACTTCATCGGATGCATGCAGTGGAAAATACAGTAGGAAGATATATATACACAGAGAACATGAAAAAATGGGTGTTGCCATACCAACTGTAATGAGATTAATATCGTTCAAAAGCTGGCTAGATCGTCAGGCTCAATGGAGTGATCAATGACTCCATGTCTAGTTGGCAGCCAGTATCAAGTGGAGTGCCCCAAGGGTCGGTCCTGGGGCTGGTTTTGTTCAATATCTTCATTAATGATCTGGAGGATGGCGTGGACTGCACCCTCAGCAAGTTTGCAGATGACACTAAACTGGGAGGAGTGGTAAATATGCTGGAGGGTAGAGATAGGATACAGAGGGACCTAGACAAATTAGAAGATTGGGCCAAAAGAAATCTGATGAGGTTCAACAAGGACAAGTGCAGAGTCCTGCACTTAGGACGGAAGAATCCCATGCACCGCTACAGACTAGGGACAGAATGGCTAGGCAGCTGTTCTGCAGAAAAGGACCTAGGGGTTACAGTGGACGAGAAGCTGGATATGAGTCAACATATCTTCTTGGCAACAAGGCCAATGGCATTTTGGGATGTATAAGTAGGGGCATTGCCCGCAGATCCAGGGACGTGATCATTCCCCTCTATTCGACATTGGTGAGGCTTCATCTGGAGTACTGTGTCCAGTTTTGGGCCCCACACTACAAGAAGGATGTGGAAAAATTGGAAAACATCCAGCGGAGGGCAACAAAAATTATTAGGGGACTGGAACACATGACTTATGAGGAGAAGCTAAGGGAACTGGAATTGTTTAGTCTGCAGAAGAGAAGAATGAGGGGGGATTTGAAAGCTGCTTTCAACTACCTGAAAGGGGGTTCCAAAGAGGATGGATCTAGACTGTTCTCAGCAGTAGCAGATGACAGAACAGGGAATAATGGTCTCAAGTTGCAGTGGGGGAGGTTTAGAGTGGATATTAGGAGAAACTTTTTCACTAGGAGGGTGGTGAAGCACTGGAATGTGTTACCTAGGGAGGTGGTGGAATCTTCTTCCTTTGAGGTTTTTAAGGCCAGGCTTGACAAAGCCCTGGCTGAGATGATTTAGTTGGAGATTGGTCCTGCTTTGAGCAGGGGGGTGGACTAGATGACCTTCTGAGGTCCCTTCCACCCCTGATATTCCATGATTCTATGATAATCAATTAAGGTGGGCTATTATCAGCAGGAGAAAAAAAAACGTTTGTAGTGATCATCAGGATGGCCCATTTCAAGCAGTTGACAAGAAGGTGGCCTGGTCTACACTGCGGGGGGAGGAGGGAGGGGGAATTGATCTAAGTTACGCAACTTCGGCTATGTGAATAACGTAGCTTAAGTCGACGTACTTACATCGACTCACGGCTGTGTCTTCACTGCCGTGAGTGGACTGCTGCCACTCCCCCACCAACTCTGCCTGCGCCTCTTGCCGAGCTGGAGTAAAGGAGTCGATGGGAGAGCACTCGGGGGTCGATTTATCGCATCTAGACTAGACGCAATAAATCGATCTCCGCTGGATCGATCGCTGCCTGCAATCCTGCAGGTAGTGTAGACATACCCGGTGTGAGTAACAGTAGGGGAAAAATTAGCATGGGGAAATAGTTTTTACTTTGTGTAATGACCCATTCACTCCCAGTCTTTATTCAAGCCTAATTTAATGGTGTCCAGTTTGCAAATTAATTCCAATTCTGCAGTTTCTCATTGGAGGCTATTATCAGCAGGAGAAAAAAAACTTTTGTAGTGATAATCAGGATGGCCCATTTCAAGCAGTTGACAAGAAGGTGTGAGTAACAGTAGGGGAAAAATTAGCATGAAACCTACTGGCCAATATACTTACCTACATGCCTTCAGCTTTCATCCAGACCACATCACACAATCCATTGTCTACAGCCAAGCTCTAAGATACAACCGCATTTGCTCTAATCCCTCTAACTCTTCACAGTTTTGCAGCTGTGGACAAGAAGGAAGAAAACAGTTTCAATTGCAGCCAGATTTGAAGTCTCTTCAGCTATCTCAATGCTACAAATGCAAACTAGCCTGTCCCTGCATTAGAGGACATGGATTACTGACCTAGCATGGTTTCAATTCTCTAAATATTTAAACAGCTTGCTCAGCAATACAAAGACATTAATGATTTTGCAATGCTGCAAAAAAACAAAAAAACTCAACTAGCTTACAAAAGTACTTTGTATCTGACACCTATGCATTCTGGAGTCTTATGGAAATCCCCTGTTACCAGTCTTAAAGGCTCCACAAGTGAACTGGCCATTCATCTAATTTGCAATGTGGTAACTGCAAGAGTGCTTTGAGGAGAATAGTAATGTTTCAGCATCTTAGTTACAACAGCGGAAGAGGCGGGCTTTAAGGCATCTGAAAGCAGCTAGAGTCCTCAGTGCAGCCCATTCCCACAGCCTTCCCTACCTGGCACAGTCAGAGTTTACTCTCAGGGAGAAGAGGATAACTGGGATTAAGATGACTTGTGTCTCTCTCTTCTCTCCCACACCCTGCAACAAATTAATAATTCAGAGAAGTAAGATTCCCGCATCATTTGGTGTCTTGGTTGATTGGGCTTAGGTTAAACAGGGTTGTGGTGTCTGTAGAAAACAGTAATATTGTCTGTTGCCCTGTGCTACCGTCAGACTACTTGTGGTTCTCGAGACACTCATGCACCATGACACAAATAACAGCTAGAGGAAACACAGCCCTTGGGGAAAGTTTTCAATGTTGAAAGGGGTCTAGAAAGAAACCTCGTGGGGCCCTGGGCATATGAAGCACCCACCTCCTTGTTTTTATTTGGGGACCATTAAAGGACTAGCCCTCACAATACTTGAACCCCACTTAAGCGGAGTGTTACGGGTCCAGCAGTTTGAGAGGTGGCCTGGTAAAGCATAGCCACATCTTCCTTTTCAAGGACTCCAAATTATCCTCTGCTACTTCAGAGACACTTCAGGATAGCTCAGGTCATCCAGGGCAGAAAGGTAAGTATCAGACGACGTCCAGAACTTAGGTGGAGAGGCTTCTGGTGAGAAGATGGGCTCCTGGGAATGTGGTGCCACCTCCTCACTCATAGATCTCCTGATGGGCCCAAAATGCCAGAACACCAGCAATCTAGAAGAGTCTCTAGAGACCAGGTAATCTGGGGGCACAGATGTCCAGAAGAAACAAAGAAGTACAGCTGACAAAGGGCCCACCAGTGATGAGACATAAAGAATTAGTGGGAGCCATTCACTGTATCTACCTGCCAAAGATGAGTTCACTAGGTGGTAACTAGTCCTTGAGCTTACCAGAGTGGTGCAGGCCAACACCCTATTTAGGATGTTTTATTTTTCATGTTCTTCTCCTGTGATTAGCTAAGGCTTTCCAGAGAGGTGACTGAATAAATACCATTGCTTGTCAATATTGTCTGGTAACTTCCTTTGCTGATCTAGTGGCACCCAAATAAGAAGTAGGAGTTTCTCCTTCTTAAATAGGCTCTCTTCTCTGATTTTGGACCTGTATACATTTAATAAAATGACTGTACATGTAGAATTACTTGACTTTGAGCCTGAAGCTGCATTTTGCTGACATCAGCCAGCATTTGGGGGCAGGCAAAATGCAGGATCAGCCCCTTTAAGAGGAAAGCCTTTACAACTGGAACTTCAATTTCCTCATTGCGGTGCAGTGAAGCAATTTGGGGCTTTTTTTGCTTCCCTTTAAAAGCAGGTTCTATTGGGCCAAGCAGCTCTTCCCGTAAACATATAAATCCCTTTCATTTTAACGATGGAGGTTGCCTCATTCTTCTACTTCTAGCCCTAAACCAGTGGTTCCCAAACTCGTTCTGTCGGTTGTGCAGGGAAAGCCCGTGGCGGGCTGGGCCGGTTTGTTTACCTGCCGCATCCACAGGTTCAGCCCATTGCGGCTTCCAGTGGCCATGGTTCGCTTCTCCAGGGCAATGGGAGCTGCTGGAAACAGCAGCCAGTACGTCCCTTGGCCTGCGCCGCTTCCAGCAGCTCCCATTGACGTGGAGTAGCGAATCATGGCCACTGGGAGCTGCAATCGGCCGAACCTGTGGACGTGTCAGGTAAACAAACTTGCCCGGCCCGCCAGGGGCTTTCCCTGCACAAGCAGTGGAACAAATTTGGGAACCACTGCCCTAAACAATTCTTCAACACTCTTATTTCAGCCAACACAGTCTATCAATATGTCTCATTCATAACTTACATTTAACATGTTTTAAACACTGGGTAAAATTTTCAAAAATGCCTGAGTGGCATAGGCACTTAGGAGCCTGAGTGTTCCTGAAAAGTCTGTTAGGTGCTTTTGAAAATTGCACTCATTCTCTTTAACTTACAAAGAGCAGAACTTAAACCTCAGTTATTTGGTAACCATTAAAGTCAATTTTATTATTAACAATGAATAAGAATGGAGGCATATGCTCAAATTACTGAGCTGTGGCTGTTCCTTCTTACCCCAGCTCTGTCACAGGTGAAAAGTTCCTACCTAATATCCATCTGATCTGCACCTTTTCCACAGAGTCTCTAGTTCTTTCACATCCCAAACATAGCCCTTTTATTCCTAAAATAACTTGGACACAAGACATCTCCCTCCACATTCAACTCCTGGACTGCTTGCACTGGTGAGGGGCTCTTCCTCTGCCTATGTGAAGAAATAGATCTGTTCCTGTTTGTACTTCTAGCTTCCTGCTGTAGCGAGAATCCAGAGTTTGTCACTGAAGTCAGATGCTGTGGATAATTGTTTCTTTTCTCACCTCATTGCCAATCTTCTCCATCCTTTCAAGTCTGTGGCTTGTTCTGTGTAAATTGGGGCTTTTCCAGTATTTATTCTGAGAGCTTTAATTATTGGTTAATTAAGAGACACAATTAAAATCCTCCTCCTCTATATCTGAAGGCTCCCCTGGTGGCTGCACCATCTTATTGCATGCTCACTTTCCCTACAGTTCAGTCCTATAGATGAGAGCTCTGTGCTCTTTATTTCTCACAATAGAGTGCTCTGTGTCCTTATTTTTTCTCCCTGTTCTTTAAATTCATGTTCAGAGCACACTAGTGGCTTCTGCAGTGTACCCATGCTGCTTTTTGCAGAGTGGGGGATGCCTAAACTTGTCAAAAGGACTAAAAACCTTTCCATAGATGAGAACTTACTACCTCTACATGTCTATGGGGAAACTTGCTGACTGACAATACTGAGGAGTTAACTTACCTGTTGTTTCCGGGTCGGAGTGGGAGTATTTCTGTTGGTGTTAATCCATCTGACCAGACTGAGTTCCTTAGGGTCAAGGAGCTCTTATCTTTCAAAAGCACTTAACATGCAATAAACGATATTAGCAACTTTACACCATCTCACTGGGCATCTCTGCTCTCCACAGCAGTTTGTAATGAAGCTGTCCGCGTTAGTACTAAATTCCTTGGTTGAATGTCATTAGTGACATTTGTCCTGTTCACTGTGGCATGCAGGCCTGAGTTGGCTGATGAGTCTTTCATTACTGGATTTTTATCCTTTGTTTCAGCTCTCTCTGTTTGTGATTTGGAGAAGCTGGCAGGGCCTGAAAATGTAGTTTTAGTAGTTTGAGATTGACTTAGCAGCAGCTTCTTGCCAACACTTCCTCTTCTGTTGGCTGGTTCCTTCCATTATTCTATTTTCACTCTTTAACAATGCTGTATGGCTTGGAGATTACTCCTTTTCTTGTCATATGCATCCCATCAACTCCTTTTCTAGATCATAGAAATTTAGGGCTGGAAGAGACCTCCAGGTCATTTAGTCCAGTCCCCTGTAAACCTAGGCCATCCTGGACAGGTATTTGTCTAAACTTTCCTTAAATCCTCAGTGATGGGGATTCCACAACCTCCCTGGGAAGCCTATTCCAGTGCTTAAATATCCTTAGAGTTAGAAAGTTTTATCTTAATGTCTAATCTAAATCTTCCTTGCTGCAGATTAAGCCCTTTACTTCTTGTCCTGCTTCAGTGGATATGGAGAACAACTGATCAGTCCTCTTTATAACAGCCCTTAATATATTTGAAAACTGTTATCAGTATCAGTCTTCTTTTCTCAAGACTAACTATGCCCAGTTGTTTTTTTTTAACCTTTTCTCATTGGTCAGGTTTTCTAAACCCTTTATAATTTTTCTTGCTCTCCTCTGACTCTCCAATTTGTCCACATCTTTCCATAAGTGTGGCACCCAGAACTGGACACGTAGTCCAGCTGATGTCTCCCCGGTGCCAAGTAGAGTGGGACAATTGATCTCCAGTGTCTTGCGTATGATACTCCTGTTAATACACCCCAGAATAATATTAGCCTTTTTCACAGCTACATCACATTATTGATTCATGTTCAATTTGTAATCCAGCAATATTACCACCTACCCAGTTATTCTTCAGTTTGTAGTTGTGTATTTGATTTTTCCTTCCTAAGTGTCAAAGTCATTCTGAATTCTAATCCTGTGCCTTAGCCTGTCTGATTTTGTCCTTACATATTCTCGTAATAGAGATACTGGCTAGAATAACAAATTCCTTTGTAGACTTGAATTTAAAAAATTTGAAGATTAGAAAAAAAAAATCTGAGATTTGCTCAGGATCTCCAACTCCAGTTCAAGGGTGGGGGAGTTGCAGGTGCTCACCACATATCAGCTTTTGGCCCTAAGAGGAGAATGATTTAAGAATCCCAGTAAGGTCAGAAATTGGGGTGTAAATTTAGCAAATGAACTTTCCTGTTATGAATTTCCCATCCCCACTTCAATTGTTCTGCTTTGTTTTTCTCTCACCTATGATACATATTTAGAAACTCCTCCCAAGTTGGTGGCTGTGCATTTTTGCTTCTGCTACCATGTGCAGAGAATGAAGGTATAAGACATCTTTCCTTTTTAATTTTATTTTTGCCATGTATTAAATAGTGTGCATAGAAGTATAGTCTCCATTAGATTAGCATTACAATTGGAGTAACAAATAAACATACTCGGAGGAGACTACACCTCTTCATGTTTGTTGAACTAAGTTCTTTGTTTAGTACTTCTGCCAACTTTTTGGTTGTTAAATGGGCTTTGAGAAAGGGGTATGAAATAGTGCTGGTACTGGGAGCTTTTCACTCAGAGAAACAGAATTCCCTTTCCATGGAGATGTGTGCTATTAAACTTGTGACCAAGATTGGATGCTGCTTTCTGTGCGCTTCAAGGAACTGTACTTTTTCTCTTCACTGTTGATAAAGTAATGGGACTGAACCTCAGCTGGGGTAAAGCACTGTGCTGAAGCAGATGGTGCTACATTGGGTTGCAGTAGCTGAGGACCTGGACTAATGGGTGTCATTTGCCAGTTTACGAAGTGTCACTACCTCCGTTTCTTGTGGGATGAAGGTATTTGGGGCATTGTTTGCCAGCACTTCTGTAGCATGTTTCTATTTGTTGTATAAATGAGGGCATGCAGTGTATGTACACCATCATGCATGTTGCTTCTAGGGCATTTAGGAGATGACTCTTCAAGCAAATGTTTGAACATTTGTAGCCTTCTCCTGCACACAAATTAATGTGCATATATTGTCTCTTGGCTGCTTGAATGCATTCCCATCTATTAGAATGGCTGCTCATAAACTGGCTGTATTCACAGCCTAATGCATTAGGCCACGGCAATAATGGGTCTAGCTAAGCAGTTTGCATAATATTACAAATGTGCTTCCTTCTACCAGATCACTTTCCTCTGTGCCAATAGTGAAGAATTAGCATCACGTCTCACCTTAGACTTGATAATACTGTTCACACTTTCATGTCCTCAAAAGAGAGACTGAAATGTGGAAGATATGGCAGTTTACAGGTACTTTCAATGATTGGCCTAAGATTTACCTTGGGGTAGGTTTTCCGAGATGCAGGCAAGAGGCACAAAGGCAAACCCACAGCAGACAAGGCAACCCAGAAAAATCCAGCTCCTAAAGGTGCATAGCAGTAATATTTGTGGTGAGGGAGTGCCCAACAGACCCAAATAAGGATTGGGTTCCAGTTTTGTCCAAATACATAGGAAGACAGGAGCCCTTGGGCTTACAGTCTACAAAAGCAAATGGTCAAGTTGATGATCGATAAGTCTTATTACTTCCAGATTTATGCATATGCATATGCAATGTTTTGGGTATTTGTGGGAGGGCACTTTATGGCGAAAGTCACCATCTCTTAGTTGTTTTGCCTGCTTCCTCTTCCTCAAACCTTTGTATGTGATTATTTTTGGTGGTGGGATAGGGCTCCTTTCAAGGGCTAAGGGATGTCTCTTGAGGCAAGTTCCCCATTCTTTTGGCAAGCTTGGTCCTGGTGACTAATTGAGAATGGTTGTGAGTTTTTTGGGCGAAAACCCAGATAAAGCCTGACTCATGAAATGAGACAATAATCCAAAAAGAGCAACCATTCTCTGGTCTGAAAACTACAAATCCTTTGCTTTTTTTATTTTGTAAATAAGGCTTCACAGTTTTAGAACTAGACGCTGCACACAGTACAGCTGTGAACCAAAGTCACTGTTGCATAGGTGTCATTCAGAGCAGAATTTGGGTAATTGTTTTTGCCCCTTAGCGATAGTTTGAGATTATTTCTGTCAAAGACTGCACACTTTCAGTGCCAGTGAAACAAACCCTGACTTGTCTCTGTGCCATGTATTTTAGAGTATGAATGCAGTCCCCTTGGAGTCAAATTGCTTGATGAGAATTTGGCTTCAGATGACTTGCTCTGCCCTAATCCAACCAAGACTGCATTGATTAACACAAGGAGAGTGGTCTACAACTTTCCACTGTGACAGCGTAAACCTTTTGGAGGCTGATTTGGTTAGGAATCTTGGATTCCTGTCCCCTAAGGATCTCATTCTAAGGCAAATTGTTTCTGTTCAAGTAGGATGTGGGTACAAGAGGAAGGTCTTCCTTAGGTGCAATTCAGGTTATGAGCCATTAAACTGCACAGTTGCCTTAGCTGAGTACATATATACCGAAAAAGCAGAGAGGTGGAGACAGCACTATGCTGACTTAGCTGAGACCTTGTGTATCCTGTACATGCCAGCTTTGTATAAACCCCTAAGCTCCAGGCCTGTTCTTCTCATGGATATACACCATTGAGTATTCATGATTGCTTTAGTGTAGGTAACAAATTTCTCATGCTTTTGCTGTGTTTACTAGCAAATGTTTTAGGCAGGAAAATCCATTTGCTCAAATGAACTCAGGTTTCCATTCACTCACACCACCAAGCCATGCCACATCAATCTCTTTAAAAGTGAAGATATAGCCACACTTTCCCTCCATAAGAGACTGTATTAATTATACACTATAGTGATAATGATTTCAGTCTTCCCTGGATTCTTCAGAGTTCAGGCCGCAATTTTTTAACTAGCAATCTATGGAAGCACTTCTTCACAGGAGCTGCAGATTAGTAAAATAAAAGCAATCGACTCTAATTGTTTTGTAAGCATATTGCTGTGCACACTCCGGCTTGGGTATATTAGAGCACAAATAAATGCTCCCTCTATCTATCTGTGAAAGGAACCCTCTATGTGAGACTCTCCCAACCCTGTGCAGCAGAGAGATGGGAGACAGGTATCAGCAGGCATGGGCGAGGAGTGGGTGAGCAGGCTGGGGGTGAACAACACACATCATCTTCTTGTCCAGCATTGTGGAACCTAGGAGAGAAAGGTAACACAGCGTGGACTATCCCTAAAGACAGCGATGGCCAGAGGGGGACACTAGCAGTGCAGCTTCAATTAAGCAGTTTTGCCAGGGCTGGGGTGGGAGTAGACAAGCCTAGATAGGAGTCACAGGTATTCTTCATAATGGCCTGCCAATGGTCCCTGGGCTTCCCTGGTGTTTGAAGACAGACCTATGGGCTCTTTTGTTGTGGTGGGAGACAAATCCCTCCCTAACTGAATGTGAGAGAAGGAAAATCTGGGTAGGAGTGTGTGTGTGGGGGGGGAGAAGGGGGTTGGGCTCACAATGATTTCCCTCCCTTAACCCATAAGAGGGATAAATACCAGGGAGGTAGAAGAGTTATTTAAGTGAAGTTAACCAATGTTGGCACCAGAACAAAAGGATATAAACTGTCCCTCAACAAGTTTAGGCTTGAAATTAGATGAAGGTTTCTAACCATTGGACGAGTAAAGTGCTGAAACAGCCTTCCAAGGGGAGCAGTGGGGGGGCAAAAAACCTAACTTGTTTTGAGAACGAGCTTGATAAGTTTATGGAGGGGATGATATGATGAGACTGCTTATGATGGCATGTAGCTGATCTGTGATTGCTTGCAGCAAATATCCCCAATGGCTGGTGATGGGACACTAGATGGGGAGGGCTCTGAGTTACTACAGAGAATTCTTTCCCAGGTGTCTGGCTGTTAGGTCTTGCCAAAATGCTCGGGGTCTAACTGATCACCATATATGAGGTCAGGGAGGAATTTTCCCCGGGTCAGCTTCCAGAGACCCTTTGGTTTTTTTGCCTTCCTCTGCAGCATGGGCCACGGGTCACTTGCAGGTTTAAACTAGTATAAATGGTGGAGTCTCTGTAACCTGAAGTCTTTAAATCGTGGTTTGAGGACTTCAGTAACTCAGCCAGAGGCTAGAGGTCTATTTCAGGAGTGGGTGTGTGAGATTCTGTGGCCTGCAATGTGAAGGCTAGATGATCATGGTGGTCCTTTCTGACCTTAAAGTCTATGTGTCTATGAATCTGTGCTGCAGGCTCTACCGCATGAGGAGATCATCCAGGGCAAAGCAGACGCTTGGACGAACTACAGGGAAATGTAATTTGCTGAAAACATTCACTAAGAAAAAGTGTTAGAAATAACAACTTTGTACGGAAAATACAATAAACTTTTAAGGTCTGCTATATAAGGTCTGCCTTATAAGGTCTGCTATAAATTATTGAGCTAGATAGGCCAAGCGACAGCTAATAGGGCCAAGAGCACTAGAGCACTCTTGAGGCAGAGAGTCAAAGGGCTGCAGGGGGTGGGGAGGACTGGTTTGCAGTGCTGTACTGCAGTACCCAACTGATTTTTCAAAGTCCAGCTCTAGGTTTCAGCTTAATATTTTTATGATGACTCTGAAAACGACTTCTGCATTGATTTTAGCAATTATACGTTCACCTCACTTCCCTGATTCCCTCACTTGTTGGTCTTTCCATGAAAGAGACTCGGGGACAAATGTAGAGAGTAGACTAAGGACGTGATCTAGGGCCACTGGACTGAATAGAAAGAGTTCTATTGAGTTCAACGGGTTTTGGAGCAGACGCTAAGCAACTATCGTTTTCTCAAAAGGTATTTAAAAAGCCAGATGGTCTGGAAGAAGAAGTAAATTGCCTCTCACTTTCATGTGTCCAGTGGTTAATAAACTCCCTCTGCCAAACTAGTCTGGTGGAGGGATGTTTCTGGAGAGGAGTTGCAAGGGGCTGATTGTAAGAGATAGACAGATGAACAGCAAGGTCCCCTTCACCCATGGATTTGGGAGGCATGTATTTGTTGGAGAAGGCAAAGGGACAAAGCCACTAACATTATTGTGCTGATGAGAGACAGCCAGACCTACATCGGGAATATATAGAGAGTAGAGCAGGTTGTGGGATAAAGGGAGCTTGCTAGTCTATTGGTTTCCATTTCACTGCTCTCTTCTTGGAGAGGATGAGATGGTTTTAAATGGTTCTTTAAGTTGTAAAGGCACCAGCTGATGGAAACCAGCACTGCATTGTAGGCAGTGTAATATCCTTGGTTAGGAAGTCTGACAGGAAGCTGTGAATCCTTGTGACTTATAGAGGAGCAATTTCATCCTAACTAGTAAATTTCAAAATAAATTAAATTTGTGAAAAAAATAGCAAACAAGCTATAGATTTGTGAGGTGAACCAAGACAAAATTAAATCATAATTTCAGGAAATGCTGCTGCATACACAGTTAGTTACATTCCTGTCTTCACACCTTCCAGCTTCTGGTTTTAGAAAGAGCTCAGAGACACAAAGGGAAAAGCTGAATATTAAAGGGAGGAAAGATACCCATAACGGAGGGGAGCAAATAGAGCAACTGCTGAGTTCCATTTCCCTTCCAGGCTGCCCATTGTTCTCTCAGTCCCAGTAGTTAATATTCATAAAGTACTTTTTTTCAGAGTAGCAGCCGTGTTAGTCTGTATTCGCAAAAAGAAAAGGAGTACTTGTGGCACCTTAGAGACTAACAAAATTGAGCTTTCATGAGCTACAGCTCACTTCATCGGATGCATTCAATGGAAAATAAAGTGGGGAGATTTATATACATAGAGAACATGAAACAATGGGTGTTACCATACACACTGTAAGGAGAGTGATCACTTAAGGAGAGCTATTACTAGCAGGAGAGCAGGGGTGGGGTGGAACCTTCTGTAGTGATAATCAAGGTCGGCCATTTCCAGCAGTTGACAAGAACGTCTGAGGAATGGTGGGGGAGGGAGGAAATAAACATGGGGAAATCGTTTTACTTTGTGTAATGACCCATCCACTCCCAGTCTTTATTCAAGCCTAAATTAATTGTATCCAGTTTGCAAATTAATTCCAATTCAGCCGTCTTTCGTTGGAGTCTGTTTTTGAAGTTTTTTTGTTGAAGAATTGCAACTTTTAGGTCTGGAATCGAGTGACCAAAGAGACTGAAGTGTTCTCCGACTGGTTTTTGAATGTTCTAATTCTTGATGTCTGATTTGTGTCCATTTATTCTTTTACATAGAGACTGTCCAGTTTGACCAATGTACATGGCAGAGGGGCATTGCTGGCACATGATGGCAAACAATCAGAGTCTGAGAAGATTTGATCTACAATATTTTCTCTCTCTCATTTTCAGATTCCTGTTCGTTAGGCCAATATTGTGCTTGAATTAAAGCAGGTTTGACTAATGAGCTGGCTCAGTATATGTATACCTAGCTTTCATCACACATACTGTACTCACCACAGCTTCAAAAAGCAAGTTGTTGAGAACAAGGCTTATATAATACAATGTGTATATAGTCCCTGAATTAGTTAGTTCTGAAATGCAGCATGTTGCATTTTCTCCAAGGATCCTACTTGCAGAAAAAGCAAATTGCTGAGATTATTGCTAGGCAAAGGTCAGGCAACACTGAACTTTACCGGGAGAGGGAAGTGTGCAGCTCAGTGCCCTCTTCATATAAACAGTGTTCTTCATTACATTCTCTTTTTCTTCCGAGCTCTGCATTATGGATGGAGGATGTACATCTAAAGATAAGAGGAGCATGTCTTGTTCCAGCTAGCACTGAAGAGGACTTCAAATTACTACTCTTGCTATTTATGTTTTAATGGTGCTTTGATGCTCCACCCAAGATCAAGGTCCGTTTGGCTAGGTGCTGTACAAACAGTAAAAGCTAGCTCTTCCGGGTGAAGACTTAGTGTCTAAAAAGATATATTCTTACTCCCATTTTACAAATGAGGGACTGAGCTCTAGTCCCAGGCTATGGATTGAGCTTTCTTAGGAATTAAGGATCATTGCAAACATCGCCACCTTGCACTTTAAGTGCAAAGTGCATTTCTTTGATCTCGCCCTTCTCCAGTGTAAAGGTGTAGCTGTGTGTGTGTTTATTTAAAAAAAAAACAACCCAAACAAAACATTCTATTTTACACACTTCCCCTGCAGAGAGGAGGCCCGATCAAACACATGTGAAATCTTAGTCACTTTCTTAATGCACCACTGAAAGGTGCTCAGATGCTACAATGATGAACACAGGACAAGAGCCTATATAGAACAGAACTTGCCCAAGGTCACACAGGAAGTATGTGGTGGAGGAGGTTTAACCCAGTTCTCCTGAGTTGCTGTCCAGCGTATTAACCATGAGGCCATCCTTTCTCCTTGGTTGTCTTTATTGCTGTCCTCTGAGTTCTATTTATTTGTCAATAAAAGTATGGCAAACCTTTCTGTACCTTGAACAGTGGTTCTTGTGTGGGCCAGGACCGCTGCTGGTTGCCAGCAGTTATCCAGGAGCGGGAAGAGGGTGATAGCTGTCCCTGTTCTGTCTTTTGTCTCTTTCAGAAGAGAACTTTCTCAGCCCATGAAGAGTCACAAAAGGATTAGACATTCATATGGAGAATAGGACCATGCAAACCTCATTAGCAGGGATCCTAGAAATCTGTTTGCCATGGAAAAATGTGGAAAAACACTGATTTTGCAGAGAATCTTTAATTTTTATATTGTATGAAAAAATAAACATATATTAACTATTAACTAAATTTTACTGAAAGCACCAGTGTCACTTATTCCATGCACGCAACCACTCCCTCTTATGGTTGATTTTTGAATGTGTTTTACATTTACAGTGGAACCCCATTTACCCAATCTGATTGGGACCAGGGCCAGATCGGATAATCAAAAATTTGGATAATCCAGAGTACTGGCAAAAGAGCTTTCTATCCGTTATTATAAGATGTGGTGGAGGCTTGGGCAGCGAGTCCCTGGTGGCAGGAGCTCAGGCGGTCAGATCCTGGTGGGTCTGATCGCTGAAGCCCAGTCACCTGGGACTGACCACTTGACCTCCAGACACTGTCAGCTGCAGGCGTATGCTAGTTTGGTTGATACAGCGAGTTTGATAATGGAGGCTTGGCTAAACTTGGTTCCACTGTATAGCAATAAAACATTGTGTTCAGCTGATACCTATATATATTGTGGCTAGGGAAACTGAAGTACAGCCTTTCATTTTAATCGTGGAAAAATGAAGGTTTTAAATCACAAAAAACTAGGATCCCTGCTCATTAGAAAGGATGGAAAATTACAAGTGCTATAAACACTTTGTGCTTCAGAGTATAAATCAGCCACTAGTTGGCTGGGATTAGGATGAAACCTCCCACACTAGCAGTTTATTACATAATTATCCTTTCTGGGAGTTTTACAACTTCTTATGAAAAATCCACTGCTGGTACCCATCAGACAGGACCACAGCCTACATGGGCTAAGCCATTGCATTTGCTACAGTGGCTCCTTTTGCAGCAGCACCTGAAAACTTCTTCGAAGCTCCATTCGAGCAAATGTAGAGGATTCTGGGGTGTACCCCTGGATCATCTGGAAATGACTCGGTGAGGGTGTTACAGTACTGAAGGACAAAGAACCGTGGTCTGAGAGCAAAGGACAAATTCATAGTCAAACATGCTTTAGGCACCTGTGAGAGGAAAAAATAAAGCACATTAAAGTAAAAAAGTGATCCTGAGAATGCAAAGAGATGTAATGGGAAAGGGTGAAAGTTAGAGACAGAATAAGGCTGAATAATACTAGTCTACAATCGCTATTTGTACTCTGTTATCAGAAACCATCCCTAGGAACATATAATAGTAAACATAGGAGCAGCAATTGGTCTGGTTAACTAAACAAAAACACTAGCTGTCTTCTTGTTATGTCTTCTCTATGCCAGTAGTGGGCAACCTGCTACCCACAGCGCTGCACACAGCCCATCAGGGTGGGCCACGAGACAGTTTGTTTACATTGACTCTCCACAAGCACGGCTGCCCGCAGCACCCAGTGGCCACAGTTTGCCATTCCAGCCGAAAGGAAGCTGCAGGAAGCATCAGCCAGCACATCCCTGCAACCCACACCACTTCCTGCAGCTCCCATTGGCCAGGAATGGCGAACCGTGGACATTGGGAGCTGCGGGAGGGTCTGCAGATGGTCAATGTAAACAGCTGTCTTGTGGCCTGCCAGTGGATTACCCTGATTGGTTGTTTGCAGCCCATGGGCCACAGATTGCCCACCACTGCTCTATGCCCAGCTTCCCTGGGATTGTCCTGTGTCTCAGTAGTTTCTCTGAGGTCTTGGTTAAGTCACATTTTTGTCCCAGTTTGTCCCAGAACAGGCTGCGGTTGGGCTCCTCTACTCTGTTCTGCAGTGGGCGGGTCTAACAATTGTCGAGGTTAGGTCAGTACACTGTCTGTGCATATTTTAGTCTGGTAACATTCAAATGAATTTTTAAGCTGTGGTTCAACCCAGGATGGAAATAAGGCTGCAGGGTGTATCTAATTATTCGAGTCTGAGCCGGGGAGGGGATAAGCTGAAATTAATAAGAGGTGAGGGGACTCTGTACATCCCAACATGCTGCATGATAAGGCCCCTGAGGTCCAAGGAAGTTAAGGCTGCTCAGTACTTTGCAGGACCAGACCCTTGATCACCACCTCCTCCGCTGCTGCCCGCCCCCTACCCCACTCCTCCCCCAGGCCTTATGAGTGTCCATGGCTCCGGTTTTTGAAGAACACACTCTGCATCTAGATTGGTGGAGAAACATCAGGTCTTCAGAATGTGAATACATGCTTTATTGCCATGCTTCATTCTGGACTGCTGTTTAGTTTTCTTGTCCATTCCACATCCCCACCTTGACGAAATGAAGGCTTCATGTGCTACAGTACATTGAATAATTTACCTCCACTAATTAAATAGCCTGATTATCGAGTTTGTCACCACTATTTATTTATTTCTCAAACACAAAGGGCCAGATCTTCATCCGGTGCACATTGGTGTAATTCCATTGACAGTACGCCAGCAGAAGATACACAATATAGTCGGATTTTGAACATGGAAGTGGTTTCCAATAGGCCAGGTTTAAAAGGAGTTCAAATGACCTATAATTCACCTACATTTAACTCTCACCTTCACAAGAGAACAATTCTGAAAAGCAAAATATGCTAAGAAATTGAATTAGGTGTCCCGTTGCTGGAAGCTTATGAACTCCCACCCTAATGTACTGTAAGCCTGCTAATGAGGATGGAGTGCAATGCTAGTGAGGCCATGACATTAAAGGGGGAAAAACAAATGATTCTGCAAGACTGCTGGTGTTGTGAACAAATGATCTGTATTCAAAAGAAAGCATAGAGCAAACATTAAACTTTAATGGAATAATCTCACAGGGGAGGTTATTTTCATGCAGCTGAACATTTTTCTTATTAACATAACACATGGCCACTTTTGCAACATGCATAATATGCTATTCATCATCCAGTTGTTTTCTGTAAAGGTTAAACCGGTTTGGAAGGGTAATCAAGTCAGTCAGGTGTATTGTTCACTTTAGGGTGAAATCTGCCCATGGGCAGAGGGCTGGCTCAAGGTCTATGAATCACTTAAATCCCATTTCAGGCCACAAATGATATTTCTGAAGATTCAGAAAATAAAAACCAGCCTTAATGTTTTGCATTAGCAGCATGTGTTTGGGGATCTCAGAGTTCTCAATGTATATGAATGAATTAAGCACCAAAACCTCCTGTGAGCTAAGAAGGAATTCTTGTTCCCATTTTACACACAGGAAAAGATGAGACAGAGAGAGGTTTAGGCCCAAAATTTCAAACTTTGCTGCCTCAAGATCGGCACCTTAGTCCATAGCTAGAAGTCCAGATGTTCTGAAGTCAGGAGGTGCTGTGCATGCTCAACTCCTCTGAAAATCAGATCATTGCTAGTAGTTGCCTTGCTGTAACTTTGGAAATCTTGGCCTAAGGGATTGGCCATGTCACATGGGGATAGACTGGGACCCTACCACGAACTCTGAGCAAGGGTGTTTTGCTGTTCCAGGAGCACATGAGGATCACTGAGACTGAGTCACAACATGGCCCCTTGGTTCTTCCCTTATTCCAGGGAGGAGTAATCTGAGCCAGCCTCTTACTTAGTGCAGGTTACTGCGGTCTCTGAACTGGGTTAGCCATGCTTCTGGCACAATGGGTGGCAGAGTTGAGGCTCCACCTTCCCCTTGTCTCTGCTCACCCACTCTCTGCCCATCTACATGAGAGGGCAAGTAGTGGCCCCATAAGGCTGGTTCCCTGTTACACTATGCCCTGCCATACAGGTGGCTCATGCAGAGGAACTCAGTTGGTCACAGGTAAGTAGCAAATGGAATAAGAAAACAGCAGCTCTGCTGCTCTGACTACTAGGGGCTAAAAGTCAGCATAGCTCCATTATACCAGCAGAGGGTTGGTCCAAGATAACTGCCCTCTAAAAGCCAAATATTTGTGGCTGTGAATTTTTTCTAAAAATATCTTTTGCTCACCCCATTATTCTCAGCTATATCCTTCCAGATTTTAAAACATGTTTTATTAAAAGCTAGAATGTGTGAGCTGTTACTGTGCACTTGATCAACAAACCCAGCCTTTCATTTCCCTCTCAATCACTCTTATCCCAGTGAGTGACAAAGCTCCTGACTCCTGGATATTGAATCTACATGCGACCTTGTTACCCTCTGTCATAAATATAAAGGGAAGGGTAAACCCCTTTGAAATCCCTCCTGGCCAGGGGAAAGCTCCTCTCACCTGTAAAGGGTTAAGAAGCTAAAGGTAACCTCGCTGGCACCTGACCAAAATGACCAATGAGGAGACAAGATACTTTCAAAAGCTGGGAGGAAGGAGAGAAACAAAGGGTCTGTGTCTGTCTGTATGCTGCTTTTGCCAGGGACAGAACAGGAATGGAGTCTTAGAACGTTTAGTAAGTAATCTAGCTAGGTATGTGTTAGATTATGATTTCTTTAAGAAATGTGCTGAATAGAATAACTATTTCTGTCTGTGTATCTTTTTTGTAACTTAAGGTTTTGCCTAGAGGGGTTCTCTATGTTTTTGAATCTAATTACCCTGTAAGATATCTACCATCCTGATTTTACAGGGGGGGATTTCTGTATTTCTATTTACTTCTATTTTTTATTAAAAGTCTTCTTGTAAAAAACTGAATGCTTTTTCATTGTTCTCAGATCCAAGGGTTTGGGTCTGTGGTCACCTATGCAAAGTGGTGAGGCATTTTATCCAACATTTCCCAGGAAAGGGGGGGTGCAAGTGTTGGGAGGATTGTTCATTGTTCTTAAGATCCAAGGGTCTGGGTCTGTAGTCACCTAGGCCAATTGGTGAGGCTTTTTACCAAACCTTGTCCAGGAAGTGGGGTGCAAGGTTTTGGGAAGTATTTTGGGGGGAAGGACGCGTCCAAACAGCTCTTCCCCAGTAACCAGTATTAGTTTGGTGGTGGTAGCAGCCAGTCCAAGGACAACAGGTGGAATATTTTGTACCTTGGGGAAGTTTTGACCTACGCTGGCAAAGATAAGCTTAGGAGGTTTTTCATGCAGGTCCCCACATCTGTACCCTAGAGTTCAGAGTGGGGGAGGAACCTTGACACCCTCTGTCCTCACTTCCTCCTGCAATCATAACTGCTTTTGCTTTATTTATATTAAAATAAACCTAACCACTCACACTGGGAGTGCACTTTGAATGCTGGATTTATGCTTCCACACTCTTTCTTTCCATGAACACTTGAGGTTTTTAAACATGCATTTCAAAGTGCTGGTTTCAGTCTTTTAATTCTGATTTCATACTTCCCTTCTTACCTCCATCTCTGTCACTCATGCATGCAGCTAGGGTGACCAGACACCCCCAATAATAATGGGATTGTTCAAATATTAGGGACTTTGTCAGATTTATGCAGCTATACCCTCCCACCACACACAAAAAAAAAGTGTCTGGATTTTTCACACTTGCTATCTGATCACCCTACATACAGCACAGTTTGTCTTCAAAAGTCACGAACCACATATACACAGGATGGGCATCTGAACACAGGAGACCAGGCTGAACTCCTGAGTTCTAGTCCATAGCTTACTGTGTGACCTTGGGCAAGTCACTCAAGCTTTCCCTGCCTGGGATTAGTCATCTATAAAATGGTTATAACACCACCTCTATCACTGGAGTTTGGAGTGATAGGGATGGATTCTGCAAGGAGCTGAATATCATCAGCACCTGCTCAAGTCCAGCGGGGTTTCCAGTTTTGGAAGCTACTCAACCCCTCCCAGGAGGCCTGAGAACCTGGTAGGATCTGGTTCTTAATTAATGAAATGTGCTATATGAGTACACAACACTTCACTTTTGTTCATTATGCATATATATATATTCGTTGCTGAAACAGGCTGTCGCTAACACATTTATGGCTTTCCTGCATTATGTCTGGGAATTACAGACAGTAAGTAAATTTTTTGTCAAAACAGTTTTCTGTTAAAAATGCTATTTCGGAGAAACTGAAATTTTTCAAAAAATTGTATCAATTTGATGAAATTTTGCTTCATAAAAATGTGGGGGGATTGTTAATCTTGTTTTTATACTTTTGGTATGAAAAGTTTGAATCTTATACTTTTAGATAACTTTGTGTTTACACATTTACTTTATATTTTAATTTTTTAAAAAAATATATAAAAATGGTTGAGCTCAAAATGAAACATTTTGAATTTATGAAATGAAATTATTTGATTGGCTTGAAGACAATTTTTTTCTGAATTCCTTTTTGCAAAAATTTGAATTATTGCCTTTATCTTCCTGAGGCAAGGATGAAAATAATTTCAAAACTCCATTCTCTGATCAGCTCTACTGGTAATGCTATAGCAAGAGTTTCATTCTGTGCAATGAAAAAGACCCACAGGGGGTGGAATTTGCAAATGTGCCTAAAGCTCCAGCTCCTGGAGTCTGGTGACTTCCAGTTTCAGCTTTCCTTATTTATTCAGGGGGTTTAATTGATTTTTTCCATAAAGAAACAGGCAATGAAAAGTACAAAGCTTGTATGTTTCCAAATATCCCTCACGTCATGGTCTCAGTAATAGAATTATGCAATTATGCAATTTTACAACTTGTCAAAGCTGAAAGACCAGACAGTACAAAACCAGGCAGTACTACATAGACATAACATGTTGGGGTTAGGGTGACAGTAATAAAATAGGAGAAAACATAGTTGAATAAGGAGAGGAGAGGATCAAAGTTGTAACCCTCCAGGCTGAAGAGAAAACCACAAAGTTAGCTTAGGCTCTAATTCAGCAAATCACTTAAACACATGCTTAAAATTAAGCACCTGATTAATTACTTTGCTTAATAGTGGCCTTAAATATTAAAGCTACTTTTTCACAAACCTCTCCTAGGCTGCATTGAGGACGCGTTGATCACCGCTGAGGAACCAACTCAGTGTGTGTGAGCTGAGGTTAGCCTTTACTTAAGTGCCGAGTGATTTCTTGGTGTCTGAGACAGGGGGATGTTTTACTTCCAATCCTGTATGAAAAATGAGACTCTAAAAATTGAAACTGCCAAGTGACTGTCTCCCCATAGTTAGTATGGTATCTCTTACTTTTAGCTATGTCATTAAATGAAACCATTAAAAGCTGTGGAATGTTTTATAACATCATCATTCTTCTGATGGAGGTGCACATTCAGAACACTGTGAAAACAAACTGATCAGCAGCCGTAGATCTCGCCATACCCCAGTCCTGCAGCTATTCATTCACAGAGAAGTTACATGCACTTTGACTCGCTTTCTGTTTTAGCTGCACAGAAAAATCAATCGTGTTGGGCCAAATCCTTGGCTAGAATAAATCTAAGTAGCTCTATCAGTGAAGCTTAGGCTTTTTCTATCCACAAAATGTAACAACATAGTTAAATCAGTGAAACTTTTTTGGGTAACTAACAAAACCTTAGTTGTTCCATCAATGATGCTAGGCTCATTTACACCAGATGAGAATCTGGTCTATTGTATGGCCACCTGTTTCACCTGAATGACAATGAAGTTTTTAGCACGAAATAGGAAACTCATGCTTGGAAGCATGTCACAAGGCAGGGTTCCCTCATCCTGGATTCTTACAGCAAACAGTCCTCTGCACACCAGTGGCAAGCGCAGCACTAAGTTCTTTATTTACAGTGTGCTTTATAAATGTTTTCCTCCCCACAGCATATGACTTTTCCCCAAGTCTTTGCCTACTACTGAGGCACAAGACAGGTGGGAAAGTGGAGTGATCTCATCTCTCTGATCAAGGGGTTCTTTGGCCCTTCCTTCCAGCCTTTCTCCTCTCCCATCTCTTCCTATCTCTCTTTTAACCATCCTCAGCTGAGGAGTTGAAGCCATCTGTTGATTGGTCAATCACCTGGTACAGAATTAATTATCTCATCACTTTGGCTCATGTGGGGATGCTTACTAAGCACACAGAGTGGTGAGTCATATGTAGGCTACTCACGTTCTGTTACAAGGCACAATATTAAAAATGGGAGCAGAAAGGAAGCTCGGTTAGTCAGTGGTCATGAAGCAAATGTTCTTTTAAAGATGAGATGCTTCATTAATATGTAAAGGCGAATTTCATGTGAGCTTTGAAACACAGTTCAGGTTTTTATGTTCTGTTCAGGTGAAGTGAAGTTAACAGAGAAGAACAGTTTGTAACATGTACTGGCTTTAAGAAGAGAATTAAAAATGTACCTACTGTATTTAGAACACAGTCCTGTAGAAGGGTAGGCATAGTCTTGACTTTTAAAACGTGGATTATTTGCCAGTTTTAAAATACGGTTTATTAGGGCTTGTCTACACTTGAAATGCTACTGTGGTGTAGCTGCAGTTGCAGCTGCTATAGCCCTTGAATGTAGATGCTACCTACGCCGACAGGAGGAATTCTCCCATCAGCGTAGGTAATCCACCTCCTGAGAGCTGGTAGCTAGGTTGATGAAAGACAGCTGAGCACTGTCTACACTGGGGGGTTAGGTTGGCTTAACTATGTCACTCAGGGTTGTGGATTTTTCACACTCAGTGACATAGCTGGGTTGACCTACATTTTTAGTGAAGACCAGGCCTTCATCTGTACAACAGTGGTACAAGTCATATTGCTAACATCGTATAAAACTAGATTGGACAAACCACTTATCCAGTCCTGTTCTGTCCATCCTGCACTGGCAATGTGATGAACTAGAGGATTTATTGTCTCTAATTTCTATGATACTCCAAGATACTAAAAAGGACCTGATCCTCTAGATCACTAGGTCAAATGTGGCCTATGTCTGTGGTAGTAAAAAGTAATTACAGGAAGGTGTCTGGTTGCATGGCCTATGTAAAATTTGCTGGATGGGTCTCAGTGAACTTGCTAGTGTTTCTTACAGCTCTCTAGTATCTTGTAACAAAGATAAAAATAACACAGTGAGGAACTGGCAAGTGCAAACTGCAAAATGAAATTAGATTTGAAAAAAAATTAAAATGGGTAAATGAGTTTCCTCATCAAATTTACTGATTCCTAATTATACTCCCAGCAAGAGTGTAACAAGTTAGATCCAGCTGGCGTTTTTTAGCTAATGAAAACTACTAGCTCAAGCTGCTCTGAAAGGACCTCAGAAAGTGGGAAAGTAAAATGACATCCTAAAATTTACTTCATACTTCAAATACAATATTGGAGGAAGAATGTTTGTACCTTAATATACACCTCTTCCTCTGAGTGACCTTACTATGACATTGATTGAAGGCAACTTGGTGTCAAGTCCTCTCCAATGTCAGCGACTGTCCGCATGTGGTCAGATTAGCATGGATTCAATTTAGTCTTCTGAATTTCTCAAGCACATTTATTTTATTTTATTGATAGCATAGGCTCTAAGTGAAAACACTTTCTCTTTACTGTGTTCACTAACTCCACTAATAATGAAGGAAGAACTTAGTAACACATCTCTGTTGGTGCATCTCAAGTCTAACTTTCAACACCAGTCCTGTAACCTCTAACCTTATAGCTCCTTTCTCCCTTCAAGTAGACTCCTCCCTTTCCTTTTCCTAAACTTTAGTGGAAACCTATATTTGGGGCCTGATCTGACATACAATGAAGTCCGTGGAAAGACTCTTCATTGACTAGAATGGGTGTTAGAGCTGATGTTGCTTTTCCTCACCTCTGTTATGCTCCATTTCATTAGTTAGCTGTTCACACTTGTCATCTTATCAATAGCACCCCTTAGTGGTGCTGAGTTGAGTTTTTTTTTTTTTTGGCTTGTTGTGTATATCATGCACTGGTTCCATTTTGTATTGAAATTCCATTTGGTTTCAAATGGTTAAAACTGAAAATGCTGAATACAGTATAACCCTATGTCTTTTGACCTGTGTTTTCTGATACTGCATATTGCTGTTTTAGGGCTTGTACCAGCTTGCACATAAGTCAACAGAAAGATTCAATAAGAGTGAGAATGGGCTTTTGTAAATGTTCTTCTTTTGCAAACAAATCTAAATGAAAGATTATCAGAATAACCTAAAATTTTAATAATTTTGATACTTAGACATTTCAAGGATGTTGCTCCAAATTGTCACTTCCTGGACTCTGTGCTTTTGTTTGAACAAAGAAAGAGAAGAAAAGGAACTCTTACTTGTATTTAATAGCAATACCGATTCAGAGTGTTAACGGAAGTTAATTTCCAGGGAAATTTTAAATTTTCATATTTAGATGCATACCCACTTGTACAGATCATTTAAAAATATGTCAAAGAATAACATCACTAACCAGTACACCCTTTTCCTCTGCACTGAATATCCCTCCAAAAGCACTTACAAATATTACTCTTGCAGCTGACCAGGGGCTTGATCATACTCCTTTTGAAGTTAATTGCAAAACTGCTATTGACTTCTATGGTACAGGATCAAGCCCCAGATGATCCATCACAGAGATTAGATATAGAGGGCCAGATATTTGGTTGCTGTAAACTGCTGATTGCACCAACCCATAATGCATTGCTTTAAAAAGAAGGATAGTTATGAACCATCTGCCAAAAATCAGGAAAACATTATATTCCTTTATCATCCAGCAGTGACTACTTTATGATTGCATGGTAACAAGCTTGAAGCAACATGGAATAGTAATGTATGTCCTTAAATTACAAAACAGTGTAGAGCTCCTACATTACCAACCACTCATTTTTCTGTTATAAATCAGTCCACGTTAAGAGCCAGAGATAAAGTGTTCCTGGGGAAGGGTTTTCATTTATGGAAGAAGCTACTGGAGGAATTAGGACCAAACTAAACTGTGACTGTCTTCAGAGCATGATGCAAGACCCACTTGTTTGCCAAAGCCTTCCTATTATCACAGTAGAAAATGATACCCAACATGGAGGGTAAAAGTAAACTGCAAGAAGCTGGGTGAGGGCAAGTCTGATTTGTGGATCTAAATTACTGTATTCAGTGCTTGGGTACTACGATGATAAGCATCATCGCAATTGGTAATGCGTATAGTCATGTAATTGAGATAGTCTTAAATTTCCTTGAGCATCATACAGATATGTGATAATTGCTATACAGTGAGCTGTAGCTCACGAAAGCTTATGCTCTAATAAATTGGTTAGTCTC
This sequence comes from Lepidochelys kempii, assembly GCF_965140285.1. Lineage (NCBI taxonomy): Eukaryota > Metazoa > Chordata > Testudines > Cheloniidae > Lepidochelys > Lepidochelys kempii. Next base: position 31,613,396 of record NC_136387.1, read on the forward strand.
TAAGGTGCCACAAGTACTCCTTTTCTTTTTGCAAATACAGACTAACACGGCTGTTACTCTGAAACCTGCTATACAGTGGTATCTCTACTGCATGTTATACACCTCTTTTCCATCTTATTCAATTTTTCCTCTGTTTTAGACTTTCTCAGATATTACTTTTGAATTGTGAATATTTGTTGTTTTACCCTTTAGCTATAGCTCCAGTTCAGAAAAGCATTTAGGCATTGCTTAACTTTAAGCACATGCTTAAATCCATCCATCCAGCAAACCATTTAAGCATGTGCTCAAATCCCATTCACTGACTTTAATGTGACTGAAGCATATGGTTAAAGTTAACCTTGTGCTTAAGTTCTTTGCTGACTTAGGATAAAGCAGGGCAGACTTGTATCCCAGCAGTACTTTACACCATGCTATCCAAGTCCTTGTAGTTCAGCTGAAGGTAACTTGGTGAGTTAAAGGCAGGATTCAATCCATTTTGCAAGGAATAAAAGATTTAGTAAATCTGTGTTTTCTTTCTTCCGTGAAAATTTTCTCTATTGCAGCTTCAGGCTCATGACTTTTCTATTGTCTTTTAGGAGAGACATAGTGGAGTGGTTTTAATTGCCAGCACTTAGAACATTAGCCCAGATTTATTTAGATTCAGTAGATTTTTTGACTGTTGGCACAGCTGTAGTCCTTCCCATATCACCTGATCCAGGAGAGAGTACACCCACTTAATACTTAACAGCTCCATTATCAAGTTGAAATTGTATACTCTATGAAATCTTCAAATATCTCTCTAGTACTATTAACATCAGCAAAAAACAGGCCAGCATCTTCAGTGTTCGTCACTCTCCAGTTTTATGACACAGTGTGTAAAGACAGGGTCAGTAGGAAATGTACTGATTTTCAGTGGCAAATTCACTGTGTGATTGCAAGGCACTTCGTGTAGATCTATTTGTGGCACCATGGTCCGACAACAAGCTTACAATACAGAATGACTCCGATGACAGGTGTGTGAATGTGTGTGTTTACATGGGTACTTTTAAGTTGTGGGTGTTTCAGGAGCTGCGTATGTCTGTGGCCAATCCATCATTTTTTGGAAAGGATTATGTTTTACTGAAGAACTGTGGGGTCAAATTCCTAACCCCTGTTGCATCTGCAGTAGCACAAAGCTACTGAAGAGTGCCCCTAGGAGAGGTTGTCACCATCTTTCCACACCTTCCATGTAGGGGACATTTTGGGGGTGAGTAAGGGCAGGGAAGGGAGTATGCCAGAAGCAAGGTGGAGTGCATTGCTTTCTACCACATCCTCGTGCAGCAGTTGACTAAGCTTGAGTAAGGGCTTGTCTACCTGTGCAGAGCTACAGTGGTGCTTTAGTGAAGACACGACTATGCCTACAGGAAAGCATCTCCCATCGGTGTAGTTAATCCACCTTCCTGAGAAGCAGTCACTATATTGATGGAAGGAGCTCTCCCATCAACATAGTTCTGTCTACATGAGGTGTTAGGTCAGTATAATTACGTCGCTCAGGAGTGTAGATTTTTCACACCCCTGAGCGACATAGTTATACCAATTAGACCTGCCTAACGAAGTTATGCTGGGAGCTGATTCAGACCCTGGCTTGCCCAGGATTAGGACAGCAAAAAAGTATCTTTAGACTCTCCTTTCAGCCTTGCCTCCTCACTACAGCTACATGAGAGTAAACTCTATGCAGCTGGGCATTCAGCTCTGCACTTCCTACAATAAAGCAGGATTGACTGTTGTAGTGTGACAGATTTCTGTTACCGATCTGCCTGAGGCATCAGGTGATCAGGCTGAGGCCAGAGGATTGTTGGGGCGGGGGGTAGGGGAGGGTGATGGAGCACATCAAGCAACTGAGTTTTAAAGCTTTATTGATAAAATAATAAAATAACAGCGGAGCGTGATGAGTGCTCCCCACGTCACTCAGAGGAAGGAAGAGAGCATTAGTGCCCCTAGTCCTAACCCATATTCATACTTACACATGCACTACCTGAGGCTGGCCAGGCCTGGATGTAATGTCAGAAGAAGAGGGGGAAGGGTGGACGGGAGTTCTGTCCTGTGCGCACAAGTCGTCCAGGGTCCGCTGCCAATCTCCAATTTGCTTCAGCTCTCGGGAGGGTTTTAAACCTGAGGGTCCTTTGGGGGTGTCTTGGTCCAGGACTTCTGACCCCATGCTCTTTGTACCAGTCCGAACCGGCCTTTCGTGGCTTCTTTGGTTTTCCCAAAACATTTTGGCTTTAGGGACGCTACATCAGTTGTTTTCCCCCTCATCGGCCTTCACTGTCTCACTCGGTTTTGCAGCCGCTGCAGGTTTATGCAGTTGAATCTTCTTTCCTCGCAGCTGGTCGGAGTTGGTATCCAGCCCCCCCCCCCGCTCATCTTTCTTGGTAGGCCGCCAAGCATCAGTTGTGTGCTGTGGCCTTGAGCTGGAGCCATCGTCTTATCTTCAGACCGAGCTAGCCGAAGTGTTGAGTTAACTTGTTCCTCTGCTCTCTTTCTCCTTCCCCCTTTGGCCTCTCGCAGGCTGCAAAAGAATCTTCCACTCCCCACTCACACATTTGACCCTTCCCACATTGCCCTGCGATGACTACAACAGTGTTAGCAATATACAATGCATATACAATGCTGATCTGCCTCCCACAGGGGACCCCCTCGAGGGGAGGGCTTTGGGGTGTGACAATCCCCCCCCTTGGCCCCAAATCAACATTTTGTTGGGAGGTGTCACCACTTAGGTTTCACTTTGTTCTTGGTTTTGCTCCTAAACAAAACTTCAGTGAAATCATGATTTCAGGAAGCATTTCAATGTCAAGGGAATGCATTTTCTAATGGAAAATAGTTCTATCAAAGTTTTTCTAAACAGCTTTAAGAAAAGGAGTACTTGTGGCACCTTAGAGACTAACCAATTTATTTGAGCATAAGCTTTCGTGAGCTACAGCTCACTTCATCGGATGCATACTGTGGAAAGTGTAGAAGATCTTTTTATATACACACAAAACATGAAAAAATACCTCCTCCCACCCCACTCTCCTGCTCCTCCCACCCCACTCTCCTCCAGGAGAGTGGGTTTATGTGTGTGTGGGGAGGTGTGTGTGAGAAAACCTGGATTTGTGCTGGAAATGGCCAAACTTGATTATCATACACATTGTAAGGAGAGTGATCACTTCAGATAAGCTATTAGCAGCAGGAGAGTGGGGTGGGAGGAGGTATTTTTTCATGCTTTGTGTGTATATAAAAAGATCTTTTACACTTTCCACAGTATACATCCGATGAAGTGAGCTGTAGCTCACGAAAGCTTATGCTCAAATAAATTGGTTAGTCTCTCTAAGGTGCCACAAGTACTCCTTTTCTTTTTGCGAATACAGACTAACACGGCTGTTACTCTGTAACCAGCTTTAGTTATAGATCATTTGCAATAACCTCTTAAAACCTTCAGATGGTTAAAACTAGCATTTCATAACCCTTCTCGTTTGTCCCCTTTCCATTTGACAAACATATCTTGACCGATGTATTTCTAACAAGCCCATGCGCTTTGACTGCCTTATTATTGTATCTATCAGTCATTAGGTGCTCAGTTTTGTGAAGTTGGACTTGTTGGTTAATGTGCTTCCCCCTTTGCTAACTGGATGGCTCCTTCTGCAGCCGCAGAACTACTAGTGGAGAGTAAGATATTAAGAGCCAAATGCTAGAAGTGCGGAGCACTCCTGTCCCCACGCCCCTCGGCCCTCATGGCTAATGGGAGTTGCAAGTACTCAGAAGGTGCTCAATAACTGAAATTTTGATCCTAGCAATGGCTATTAAGTTTTAAATTTTCATTTCTTGGTGACATTAACATGATTCATATTTATAATGAAATAAGGTACCATTTCAGAAATCTGCTTCATAGTGTCTCCGTATTGAGACCATATAGACAACCCATTGGGATGTATCAAATCAGTGGTCAATAATCACTAAAGCTTTTGAGCACCTCCAGTACTGTGGCACTTCCTCTCTGTGTGATCTGCAATAAGGACTGAACAATGATATCTGGGGACAAAATGGAAGGTTTGAACTTGGAGGTACTGAAATTTTCCAAATCCTTAAACAAATGTTAAAGAAGCATTTGCAAGCTCTAAGAATATCTATAGTCAACTCTTAGCCAATAATGCAAAGGAAGAGCCCTCAAGAACCTTACATCTTAATTTCCAGGGGAAAAACTTGAGACCCTGTTATAGTGCCTTAACTATCGTATTGTCCCTTCAATAAGAAATTTCTGGTCACAGTACACCTGATAGACATTCAGAGTTCACCCATGCGGCTCTGTCGCTCACAAGTAATGCAATCAGTTTAAACTCATGGCAAAACCAGCCTCATAATTAGAGTTGGGTGAATAACTAAATTTCAGTTAGGTGGCAGTTCTGAAAATTTGGGGGAAAAAATGGTTTGGAGAGAACCAAATCCAAAAATGCCAAAAAATTACGATGAATTGAAAATGAAAATAAAATATTTCATTTGGGCATTTTTCAAGGCATTCTGTATTAACAAAATGCCTGGAGGAAGGGTGGTGGTGCCCATCTTATAACTTATGGCCCAGTGACCTGGGATGTGGAAGACCCGGGTTCAAATCCTTCCCCTCCCTAATCACTGGCCAATGGGTTATTCAGGGTGGGATTTAGCTATTCCACTTTGTATAAGTGATTAAATATTCACTGGAGTAGAGCCTTGAACTTGGGTGTCCCCTCCTCGCAGATGAGTGCCCTAACCAAGATGCTAAAGAGTCATTCTCTTTTTCTCTGCCTGGTTCAATGACTATTAATTCTTACCAGCAGGATGGGTTGATGATCTAGATGTGGGGATTTGATTTGGAGGGGATCGTATGGTAGTTCACTTCACACGTTAATTGTCAGAACTTTGTAGTGATTACTTTTTAAAATGTTGTCTAGTGCCAACGGTCTGAGATGAGATGGGTGCTATAACATTGAAATAAATAGACTTTTGGCTAACCCATCGACATTGGTAATCGTGGCTCCTGCTCTGCTCCCTCTCTCTCTTATACCTTCAGCTCTTTATCAGCATCAAGTATCTCATGTGATTTAATATCAGTAGCACCCATCATAATATAACATTGTATTTCCCTCTATTGCTCTGTGTCTAGAATGCTATATGCATATACGATGCATAATTAATAAAATCTGGCTCCGCTGAAGTCAATGGGCATTGTGGAATGAGAATTCTTTGTTAATTAATCAATAGAGAAGTCTCAACAACTAAGAATCCAGAAAGCAGTGTGAGTGAATGTGTATCTGGGCTTTTTTCACTGCTGTGAATCTGGATCTAATATTACACAGACATGATGTTGCATTTCATACTACCCAACAAGTGGAATTATGTCGAGGTTTTACTGTATTTATAATTATAAAGCTTTTGTGCAGGATCAAGTAGTTTCCCACTGTCTTGTAATGTCTCATCAACAGAAATCCAATTGTGTGTATTGTTGATTTGACAACTACCTGCCTTTTTAGGATATATACTGATATAGTAAGTGCACACTCCAGTTTGGTGAAGGGGTTACACAAACCAGCATTTTCCCAACCCACACAATGATGTTGAAATGTATTTCTTTCTTGGGTTGCTCATAATTAATATTTTAAACTTCAAATCCTCATAAAGAATCTTGAGTTAAGATGGATTTTTTTCTCTCATCTTGTGAACTGTGATGTCTACATAGCCTTCCTTTGAAGTCCATCGTGTTAGGGCTCCCCTCCATAATAGGGAGTTGTAGATGCATGTAATTAAACTCAGCCAATCACTTGTTTTATTGGCACTGGATGCAGTGAAAATATTTCAGCTACTGAGACACTGAAATTCAAGACAGAATGGAAGTGAATAATTGATGGGATGGCATGCTGTATGTTCAGCCACAGAGACTGCATATTCCTAAACCCTCTTCAGCTCTGAAGAATGCAGTGTGTTCCTGAAAGTTTATGTCAAGTGCAATTTATATGTTGAAGCAACAGCATTCATCCAGAAGGACTGTAAAGTGCTTCATCAGCTAACATGCCTACTATGCACAAGCGATCACTTCCGAGCTGTAAATGGCCAAGTAAAAAGGGAGGGGATCTGGTGGTCTCCCCAGAACATTTTCAAAGAGGAAGGAAGGATGATCTTTAGAGGACTGGACTGGGACTCAGGAGAACTGGTCTTAGGTCCTGGCTTGGCCACTGCCTTATTAGGTGACCCTAGACAAGACACAAATGCCTGGTCTACATTTTCCCCAATCTGCCAATTTTGGTTAGAGGCGTGGGTGCTGGTTTTCTTTCAAGCCCCAGTGTGAATGCGGTTACACTGGTATAAAGATGTATTATACCCATAGAGTTTATTCTCCTTCCTGAACAGAATAAGCTATACCCATATAAGCACCTTTTATAGTGGTATAACAGTGTCCAAATTGGGGGTAGGATTGGTGCTTTTATATCGGTATAGTTAAAGAAGCAAAACTTTCTAGTGTAGACAAGACCTTGGTCTATTTTAGGGCAAACTTCCACTTAGCTGCATGTGTACTGCAATAGTTAAAGCAGTGCAACTTCTAATGCAGAGAGGCCCTTAAGGGTGAAATTCTTGTTCCATTGAAGTCAATGGGAATTTTACTAGTGGTTTAAATAGAGGCAGGATTTCACCCTTAATCTCAGTTTACTTCTGTTTCCCAATAATTCTTCCTTGTCTTGCCTATTTAGACTCCAGTTCTGCAGGCTTATTCACACAGGTAGAGTCCTGTGGACTTCAGTGGGACTCTGCGTTGGCACAAGTATCTGCCCCACGTAGGAGCCTGCAGGATTGGAGGCCTAGATTGTAAACTCTTGGAGGCAAGGACTGTCTCTTACTGAGAATCTGTCCCACACTAGGATGGTGCTTCTAGGTGCTACCTACGGATAAACAGTGCTAATAATAATAATAAACAATTCTGAAATGGAAGATGCAGTTTCCTGCCTCTAAAATCATTTAAAATGGGAACAAAAAATGTTACACCAAGGAAAGGAAGACCATGCATGTTTTGGGATTCTAGGCTAAAATAACTTGCCAGCAGCAGATTATGTTCAGTAAAAATAACAGTGGATACTTCACAACACAGGCCCAAAGGTCAGTGTGCTGCTCCCAGCAGAGACATCTATAAAAGCACTCAAATAGCTAGAGTCAGCAAGTAAAAAACAAAATGTCATTTACCTCAGGTGAGTTAATGCCTCCCCTTATGCAGGGGGAATCGCCGCCTATCGCTTCTCCACAACCAGATCTCCAAAGCCTTTTTAATACTGTGTCATGAAGTCATGTCAAAGATCAGTCTTAGGATTTTGGAGGACCAGTTTCAAGAAAAGAGTTTGGGGCTCCTGACAAAGGATCAACATTATAAACATGGAGAAATCATATATTATCACAATGAGCTAGCAGCGGTGGAAAAATGCATCAAACACTCTTTACTAAGACAGGTTATTCCCTTTGTGCTCATCCACAGTGCTCATTCTGTCACAAAGCAGTACAGAATAGAGCTAGGCAAAATTTTGGACTGTGCCTTTTTTGCGGGGAAAAAAAAATGCAGAGTCGAGTCACCCAAACCATTTTGTGAAGTTGTGTAAATTTGGGCATTCTATCCAAGCTCGTGCTATAGCTCAGAGCATTCTCCTGAAGCTTTCGTGTATTGACAAAAATCAATATTTAATTCAGCATCTTGGAACATAATTGACTGTGAAAGCTCTTAGAATCATGGAATAGCGTTAGAAGGGTCCACAAAGGTCATCTAGTCTAATCCCCTGCCAAAATGCAGGATTTGCATCTCTTGCCATGAACTTTATCATACGCTATAATGTTACAGTTAACTGTGTGCAAGGTGGAATCAATAAATATCTCCCATGCAACCTGTCACACACACAACTTATTGTTTACATGATCAAATTAGGTTTAGCTGCAGCCAGGGTTATATAGAAGGGTGCAGTGCCCCGGAATGACCTGGCCCTGTCTCCTTCTCAGACCACACCACCCATTTTTAGGACTATTTCGATTAGCTCTAAGCTCCTCCCAACTTGTAGTGGAATGGGAGTAATAAGTGTCTTGAACCCATGAATATGTCCTCTCCACTTGCAAGGGACATGTTTCTCTGTTGCCCTTTACCCTCGATTGTCACTTACACCAGAATGTACCACATCATTTTCACTCTGATTTAATGGTGTTTTACAGCCACTTGGCACTGGGGTAAGTGACTGTACAAGGTGCAGTGCAAAATAGAATCCATCCCACACACTTTAGACTAACTTCTTGCCACTAGGGGGAGTAGAATGCAGTCTTGGGTTATCCGAGCCAAAGCCCTTCCGTAATATCATAGGCTGAATCACACCAAGTAAAGTTCTTTTCAACAAAGTCTCATTTGAAGCAACCACAATAATAATCTATCTGAGAGCTCTCCATGTGTTTCTGATTGATTTGGACCATGCAAGCTTAACTTTGCCTATTGAGCATCAATTCACATTTACTTTTTAAAGCCCCAAACTTTCATATGTTGCAGTGCTGGAAAAGGGGTGATGTAGAAGGGAACAGCCTACGGAGACTGAAAATCCAAATGGGATGGCACAATGTCAGTACTTTCATTCGGTTTCTCTGTAGATTCTGTTAGGTTTGGGGATTTTTTTTCTTTTCAGAGTCGATGACCGCTCTCACATTTTACCCCCAACTGATTCTTCCAGCTGGTCAGAAAGTCTTGGCTCTTGGATTAGGAGTAACATGAAAAGAAATTGCCACAGTCCCTATCTAAATGGATTGTACAGCCAAAACTCTGACGTTTAGGCATTTTTCCAGACCATGTTTTACTGAGGAATAGCTGCAGTCCAGAAGATTGAACAACAGGGTAGAGGTTGGGAGACCCAATTCTATTCTTGTCTCAATGTGTGAACTTCAGCAAGTCTCTATGCCTTAGTTTTCCCACCAATAAAAAAGAACAGGGTGTATATACATGCAAAGTATTACTAGTGAGTCTGTGTGTTTAAATGGGTTGCTGAAAGTGTGATGCCCAAGTTTTAGTATATGAACTGTGAAGCAATGAGGTCAGGGAAACTACCGGACTTGGCATAGCTTTGTAGTGTACAAATGCAATGCCTTATGGCTATTGACTGGCTGTGGACATTAAGAGGTTTCAAGGCTGGTGTCTGCTAAAGGAAGGTGAAAGTCAGTGGTCAGCCTGTGACTCGTGGTTTGGGCAGAATTTCATTTTTGGATTTGGTATCTCACTGCCCAAAGCGACCCACGAGCCTGAATTTCTGGTTCTTAGATTTTGTGAAGTGAGGTTGTTCTTTCCAGTGATGGCTCATAGATTCCAGCTGAGAAGGCTGAGGTTGACCCAATTGGACAATCTTTTTCCTCTCTCATTTTATGAAGACAAGAGGAGGAAGCAGTCAGAACAGTGATTTGGTTCCTGCTGCCTCCCTGTGTGGCTGGGAATGCAGCCTTGATACCCTGCTGAAGCAAACAATGGCCTCAGGGCCAGCTGTGGATACAAATTTAGAAAGCATAAAAAAGCTGGAACAGAAGATGGACTCAGATGCTCTTCATCTGAATCATCACATTCATTTTCCCAAAATGGCCTTCTATCTGTTAGGCAGCTGTCTGACAAACTGCAGGGTTTTCAGCTAGAATTAGAAAGCACTAAAATCCATGATGAAGCACATGTGAGGGACACTGGGAACCACCAACGGGAAAATTGGGGAAAATAATAAAAAAATAGTAAGCAAATACTACAAGTTCATGAGGATACCAAGGAACTGAGCCTACTGAAGCATGGCCAGCCATTTTTTTACATAAAGTAAATAAGAAAGTGGATTCTTCCTCCCCCCTCCCCACCCCCGCTCACTCAGCTTATATCTAAAGTTTTCTGAATCCCTCTGAAATATTGCACTAATCTAATTAGTGCAAAATAGGGTGTAGCTCCCCCCATCCCAAGCAGTTGCTAGTCTAGCAGGTGCTGGAATTTACAATTAAACCATGGCACTGGTAGGTACTTTCACTCACTGCCTGTTGACAGTCTAGGTCATTTCATTGCCTTTTTGATAAATCTCAACAGCTGTAATTCATTTTAAAAATAGAAATTTCAAAAATTGGATGAAAACAAAAACACAGCACCCAGTGCTTCCTCTGTTAATCACTGACTTTTACTCAGAAAACAGCCAGTGGCAGTGATTACTATGACAATACACAGAGGAACGTATATGGATTGAGTCCTATAATTTACCAAGGGAGGAGATGGATTTTCTGTTACTCAAAATTTCAAATCAAAATGGGATATCTTTACAAATTATGCTCCATCAAGTCCACAAATTATTGGACTGGATGGAGAAATCAGTGGGTGAAATTCTGTGGTCTGAGTTATATAGATGATTGTGGGGGTCCCTTTTGGCCTTAAAAATCTATGCAAGTCTTTCCAGTGACATCAATACAACTCCTCATGTGAGTAAGGGCCATAGCATTGGATCCCTGACAGGAATGTTTTACTTCTCTTTGCCCATGTGTCTGCCACCTGCATTCTTCTTCAAGGATGTTCAGAGGAGCATAGGAGTGGTTCATCTGAGCCAGAATCCTGTCTCCAATAGAGGCTAGTACTGCAGATGTGTCTGAAGAATGTGCAAGCTGCCTGCAGTAGGCATCTCTGGGATAACCTTCCCAACAGGGAAAGATTTAATCTGCCCTCTTTAGCTAGAAGTTGGCCTAGGCCTCCTGGTTTCTATCACTCTTGAGGTCCATTGCTATCTCCTTTCCAGATAAATGCCAGTAAAACAGTCATATGTGCTATAGATAAGGAAAGACTTTATCCAAGGAGCCTTTTTAAATGAAAAAAGAAAGCTTTCAAAATTTCAGTTGCATCTGTTGAGCTTCCCCTACATGAGGAAGGAATTCAGCATGGTGGTCGTGGTCAGGTGGATCCAGATGGGATATTGCTATATGCTGTCATTTGTTTTGCAGGTCCTCCATACTTCCCAAGATGCAACTGGAGGAAGGAGATGTTGGAAAGAAAAAATGGCTTCTAGTGACTTATGGAGGAGTGCAAGGCGCTTTTAAGTTAAGGCACAGGCATGTGAATAAATTATAACATATTTAGAATAAGGGAGGTTACATATAGTGGTGTGATTCACATGTTCGCGCTAGCTCGATGAGAGGTAGCATGATTATAGATAAGAGTGTGTCATAGAGTGTGGGAGAGTCCGGGGGAATCCGGGACCTGCACCCTTCTTCCTGGGATTCACCGTGACTCTCAGCCAGCCAGTAAAACAGAAGGTTTATTGGACAATAGGAGCACAGTCTAAAACAGAGCTTGTGGGTACAGCGAGGACCCCTCAGTCAAATCCTTCTCGGGGACCGGGAGCTTAGACTCCAGCCTTGGGGTTCCCTGCGTTCCACCAGCCAGCACCAAACTGAAACCAACCAACACACCACCCCCCCCCCCCCCCCCCCCCCCCCCCCGGCAGACTCTCCCCTGCAGCCTTTGTCCAGTTTCCCCGGCAGAGGTATTGCCTCCCCCTCCCCCTCCTGGCTCAGGTTACAGGCTCTCAGGTATTCCATCCCCAGTGAAACTCCCCTGCCACATTCCCAGGTCAACACTCCCCCCTCCCTGCTGCGTCACACACTGTAACCATGATAGCATGGGTGGGGGTCCCAGAGGCATGGCTGATTTGCACTGAGTACATATTGCAGCTGCCCTGCTACTTATACTCACATTAGCTTGATGAGACCTAGTGCAAGTTTGTGTCCATGAGAAGGAGAATCACACCCCAAAGTCAATGTTTTTGTCCCTTGGAACCATTATTTAAGTCTCTAAAGTGAAATTGCAGCAAAATTCAGATCTCAGCTGCAGATCTCAGTGAGGCACGATTACTGATGGGGTTTGAGACTATGGGGGCACCATGCAATACAAGTGATCAGTTGAACAAATTGCAAAAGGCAAAACTTGTCTAGCTGGGAGGACACCTCAGTAGAGACAAAACGGACAACCTGTGTCACTTTTTAATTGTATAGGTCGGTTGCAGTGGCTACGGATAGCACCTCAAGACACAAGAGGATGTGTTTATTACTCCTTTAATAGCTGCCTGGGATGTGTTGTGAAGTAACTTGGACCATCACATCATTGCAGACATAGCCATAGGGACCTGAGGAGAAGGCTTCCTTGGTCGTGAGGCAGTGTGGTCTAATGGTCCTGGAGTGGGATTTAGGAGGCCTGGATTTCCCTTCTTGCTATGTGACCTTGGGCAAGTTGATTTGGCCCAGATCCTCAAAGGTATCTAGGTGCCTAACTCTCATTGGTTTCAATAGGAATTAGGAGCCTAAATGGCTAATGATCTGAGCCTTCATTCTCAGTGCCTCCTGCTTCTCTCCTACAATGGGGCTTTCTTATCATGCATTGCGTATAACACCTAGTGTGATGGGGCCTGATCTCATTTGGAACCTTCAGTGAACAATGCATAATAAGAGTCTTTAGTAGTGATGGGTGAATAGCTGAGAATGATCAAATAATAATTTCTGTCAGTTAGGAGATGTAAATAATGTCCATTGATGTTCCTTTTGTTTTCCAAATCCACTTCTGGGGACTCTAAAAGAGTGAGTGACACCTGCTTGGAGGGTAAGTGCTCCCTGTTTCTCATGTCAAACCTTTCACAAACTTAAGGAGAGTTTAAATACAATCAGTGGAGAGATCTCAGAGGGACAAAGGAAGCTGTTAACAGTATTGTAATTTTGGGCTCAGAGTCTCTTTCCCTGTCTGGTTACATTCACTCTGATCTGCGTAATTCATGACAATGCTGATGAGCCTGCATGACCCACTCCATTCATACTGCATTTCAAACAGGCTTTATTTAGTCAGCCTAGAAACAAAGCAAACAAGCAAAAAATCCTTCAATTTTCTGACCTCAAACAGGGTTCCCTCAGCATACCGCCCCAACTGAGGTGTTTCTAAAACCAAACACTATCTTGGTTTGGGTTCATTTGTGTATTATATGCTAATTTTTGATTGGTGAGCAGAATTGAGCATGTTCTCACACTATGCTAATCTCATCATTCCGATGGGGATGCAGAGCGATGCATCTTTGAATTATACTGCTGCAGGAGTACCACTGAAAAGGGTAGTGTGTGGGTCTCACTCTTTGGGGACACACTGTATTTGCAGGTTTCAGAATGGTAGCCGTGTTAGTCTGTATCAGCAAAAAGAACGAGGAGTACTTGTGGCACCTTAGATACTAACAAATTTATTTGAGCATAAACTTTTGTGGGCTAAAACCCACTTCATCGGATGCATGCAGTGGAAAATACAGTAGGAAGAAATATATATACACAGAGAACATGAAAAAATGGGTGTTGCCATACCCACTATAAGGAGAATGATCAGTTAAGGTGAGCTATTATCGCAGGAGAACTAAAAAAAACCTTTTGTAATGATAATCAGGATGGCCCATTTCCAACAGTTGACAAGGTGTGACCAACAGTAGGGGGGAAAAATAAGCATGGGGAAATAGTTTTACTTTGTGTAATGACACATCCACTCCCAGTCTTTATTCAAGCCTAATTTAATGGTGTCCAATTTGCAAATTAATTCCAATTCAGCAGTTTTTTGTTGGAGTCTGTTTTTGAAGTTTTTGCGACTTTTAGGTCTGTAATCAAGTGAGATTGAAGAGTTCTTCAACTGGTATTTGCATTAACATTAGGGCAGTGTGCAACAATCTTCCTTACTATTGCTGAGTGACAGGTTTCAGAGTAACAGCCGTGTTAGTCTGTATTCGCAAAAAGAAAAGGAGTACTTGTGGCACCTTAGAGACTAACCAATTTATTAGAGCATAAGCTTTCGTGAGCTACAGCTCACTTCCTCAGATGCATATCGTGGAAACTGCAGCAGGCTTTATATATACACAGAGAATATGAAACAATACCTACTCCCACCCCACTGTCCTGCTGGTAATAGCTTATCTAAAGTGATCATCAGGTGGGCCATTTCCAGCACAAATCCAGGTTTTCTCACCCTCCACCCCCCCCCCACAAATTCACTCTCCTGCTCGTGATAGCCCATCCAAAGTGACAACTCTTGACACAATGTGCATGACAATCAAGTTGGGCTATTTCCTGCACAAATCCAGGTTTTCTCACATCCCCCCCACCCCCATACACACACAAATTCACTCTCCTGCTGGTAATAGCTCATCCAAACTGACCACTCCTCAAGTTTAAATCCAAGTTAAACCAGAACATCGGGGGGGGGGTAGGAAAAAACAAGAGGAAACAGGCTACCTTGCATAATGACTTAGCCACTCCCAGTCTCTATTTAAGCCTAAATTAATAGTATCCAATTTGCAAATGAATTCCAATTCAGCAGTTTCTCGCTGGAGTCTGGATTTGAAGTTTTTTTGTTTTAAGATAGCGACCTTCATGTCTGTGATTGCGTGACCAGAGAGATTGAAATGTTCTCCGACTGGTTTATGAATGTTATAATTCTTGACATCTGATTTGTGTCCATTTATTCTTTTACGTAGAGACTGTCCAGTTTGACCAATGTATATGGCAGAGGGGCATTGCTGGCACATGATGGCATATATCACATTGGTGGATGTGCAGGTGAACGAGCCTCTGATAGTGTGGCTGATGTTATTAGGCCCTGTGATGGTGTCCCCTGAATTGATATGTGGGCACAATTGGCAACGGGCTTTGTTGCAAGGATAAGTTCCTGGGTTAGTGGTTCTGTTGTGTGGTATGTGGTTGTTGGTGAGTATTTGCTTCAGGTTGCGGGGCTGTCTGTAGGCAAGGACTGGCCTGTCTCCCAAGATTTGTGAGAGTGTTGGGTCATCCTTTAGGATAGGTTGTAGATCCTTAATAATGCGTTGGAGGGGTTTTAGTTGGGGGCTGAAGGTGACGGCTAGCGGCGTTCTGTTATTTTCTTTGTTAGGCCTGTCCTGTAGTAGGTAACTTCTGGGAACTCTTCTGGCTCTATCAATCTGTTTCTTTACTTCTGCAGGTGGGTATTGTAGTTGTAAGAAAGCTTGACAGAGATCTTGTAGGTGTTTGTCTCTGTCTGAGGGGTTGGAGCCAATGCGGTTGTATCGCAGAGCTTGGCTGTAGACGATGGATCGTGTGGTGTGGTCAGGGTGAAAGCTGGAGGCATGCAGGTAGGAATAGCGGTCAGTAGGTTTCCGGTATAGGGTGGTGTTTATGTGACCATTGTTTATTAGCACTGTAGTGTCCAGGAAGTGGATCTCTTGTGTGGACTGGACCAGGCTGAGGTTGGTGGTGGGATGGAAATTGTTGAAATCATGGTGGAATTCCTCAAGGGCTTCTTTTCCATGGGTCCAGATGATGAAGATGTCATCAATATAGCGCAAGTAGAGTAGGGGCTTTAGGGGACGAGAGCTGAGGAAGCGTTGTTCTAAATCAGCCATAAAAATGTTGGCATACTGTGGGGCCATGCGGGTACCCATAGCAGTGCCGCTGATCTGAAGGTATACATTGTCCCCAAATGTGAAGTAGTTATGGGTAAGGACAAAGTCACAAAGTTCAGCTACCAGGTTAGCCATGACAGTATCGGGGATAGTGTTCTTGACGGCTTGTAGTCCATCTTTGTGTGGAATGTTGGTGTAGAGGGCTTCTACATCCATAGTGGCCAGGATGGTGTTATTAGGATCTCCCTGTAGAAGCCCCACAGTATGTCAACATTTTTATGGCTGATTTAGAACAACGCTTCCTCAGCTCTCGTCCCCTAAAGCCCCTACTCTACTTGCGCTATATTGATGACATCTTCATCATCTGGACCCATGGAAAAGAAGCCCTTGAGGAATTCCACCATGATTTCAACAATTTCCATCCCACCACCAACCTCAGCCTGGTCCAGTCCACACAAGAGATCCACTTCCTGGACACTACAGTGCTAATAAACAATGGTCACATAAACACCACCCTATACCGGAAACCTACTGACCGCTATTCCTACCTGCATGCCTCCAGCTTTCACCCTGACCACACCACACGATCCATCGTCTACAGCCAAGCTCTGCGATACAACCGCATTTGCTCCAACCCCTCAGACAGAGACAAACACCTACAAGATCTCTGTCAAGCTTTCTTACAACTACAATACCCACCTGCAGAAGTAAAGAAACAGATTGATAGAGCCAGAAGAGTTCCCAGAAGTTACCTACTACAGGACAGGCCTAACAAAGAAAATAACAGAACGCCGCTAGCCGTCACCTTCAGCCCCCAACTAAAACCCCTCCAACGCATTATTAAGGATCTACAACCTATCCTAAAGGATGACCCAACACTCTCACAAATCTTGGGAGACAGGCCAGTCCTTGCCTACAGACAGCCCCGCAACCTGAAGCAAATACTCACCAACAACCACATACCACACAACAGAACCACTAACCCAGGAACTTATCCTTGCAACAAAGCCCGTTGCCAATTGTGCCCACATATCAATTCAGGGGACACCATCACAGGGCCTAATAACATCAGCCACACTATCAGAGGCTCGTTCACCTGCACATCCACCAATGTGATATATGCCATCATGTGCCAGCAATGCCCCTCTGCCATATACATTGGTCAAACTGGACAGTCTCTACGTAAAAGAATAAATGGACACAAATCAGATGTCAAGAATTATAACATTCATAAACCAGTCGGAGAACATTTCAATCTCTCTGGTCACGCAATCACAGACATGAAGGTCGCTATCTTAAAACAAAAAAACTTCAAATCCAGACTCCAGCGAGAAACTGCTGAATTGGAATTCATTTGCAAATTGGATACTATTAATTTAGGCTTAAATAGAGACTGGGAGTGGCTAAGTCATTATGCAAGGTAGCCTGTTTCCTCTTGTTTTTTCCTACCCCCCCCCCGATGTTCTGGTTTAACTTGGATTTAAACTTGAGGAGTGGTCAGTTTGGATGAGCTATTACCAGCAGGAGAGTCAATTTGTGTGTGTATGGGGGTGGGGGGGATGTGAGAAAACCTGGATTTGTGCAGGAAATAGCCCAACTTGATTGTCATGCACATTGTGTCGAGTTGTCACTTTGGATGGGCTATCACCAGCAGGAGAGTGAATTTGTGGGGCGGGGTGGAGGGTGAGAAAACCTGGATTTGTGCTGGAAATGGCCCACCTGATGATCACTTTAGATAAGCTATTACCAGCAGGACAGTGGGGTGGGAGTAGGTATTGTTTCATATTCTCTGTGTATATATAAAGCCTGCTGCAGTTTCCACGATATGCATCTGAGGAAGTGAGCTGTAGCTCACGAAAGCTTATGCTCTAATAAATTGGTTAGTCTCTAAGGTGCCACAAGTACTCCTTTTCTTATTGCTGAGTGAGTTCACTCTGAGAGAAAGCTAGTGAAGCTCCCTCCTAAGAGAAATAGAGCCTCATTTTTCTGTCAAGAACCTCTCTGTTTCTTTCTCTGAGCATATTTATTGGGAGATCTGGGAATCCATCTGAGGTGAGATTTCCTTGCTCTGAAATCACATTGGTGTTCTTGAAAATCTCACCTTGCCCAAGGGGTGAGCCCAGAGTGTATTTAAAGTGTATGCAGGAAATTTAAATTATTACAAAACAAGATGTAAATGCACATTTATTAGAAGAAAAAAATGCATAATGCTCTGGCCCAGTGCACACACCACATTGCTGCAGCATTTAGAAGGGGACCATCAGCTTCAGTAACCTGGAAATAGGGCATCTGTTTTTCAAAATGTATTAAATTAATTTTCTAGGGTTAATTTTAAGCAATTTAATGAAGTTTTATGTAGAATTCCAAAAAATCAGGGGAGTTTTGAGGCTTTCTCTTTGTGTATACTGTAATGAGTATCACACGTTATACACATTACTCAGTAAATACGGTAATGAGACATTTCTTTGTAAATGTTCCCTAGTGCACTTTCACGTGGTATTGCTTCAAAGAGTACTACAGTAAAGTGAACTAGGGAACCTCCAGTGAGCAGCAGCAGGTTCTACATAGACCTATTAATGCATAACACCTTAGTGCGCGTTGGAAATCACACCCCTATAGGCAGCATTACTGCTCCATGGAGGTAAGCCTCTTGATACAAGTAACCATTTATAGTGTTTTTTCTGGTGTTTATTGGACAAACACTACAAACACTATTTTTTTTTCCTTACTGGGGGTCGTTTTCAGTTAAAACAGAAACTCAGAAGCCCTACCGGGAAATTACTAGCAAGCAATTTCCCAACACCTAATTCCCAGGAGCTGTGATTAAACTGCCCACCATTAATAGTGAGGATGGTCAAATAAACCATGAAACAAACTTCACATTAAAAAATTACATTACTTCTGAGGCTTTGATCATATACAATGAAGGATCTCATTAACCAGCGCTTTTACTACAAAGGGAGCAGGTCCAGCAGATAAAGCACATGATTGAGAGATTCAATGACATGCCTTTTACTTCCATCTCTATCATTCACTAGGTGCTGGAACAGGTGAATTTACTTCCTTGGGCCACAGTTTCCTCATCTATAGAATGGGAGCAAAAATACTTACCTTGGCAGGGCATTGCTTGAGGTCTAACATGTTAATGTTTGTGAAGGATGTACTTTGAGATACTTGATATAATTGGTGTATTTCCAGTGATTTCAGCAGAGAGATGTGTTGATTTACACCAGAAGAGGAACTGGCTCAAATTTTCAAAAACAATAAATAATTTTGGGAGCCCAACTTTGAAGAACCTGAAATGGGCCTGATTTTCAGAAAGTACTGAACACCCAGGGACAGATCATCAAAAATACTGTGGCATCCAGCTTTTACAATTGGAGTTAGGTGCCTAAATACCTTTGAGAATCTGGGTACCATCCTCTGATACCTAAGGTGTCTCTAGTTGCCCACCAAATTCAAAAGCTGCTTTTGAAAATGCAGGTTACAATGCATAATGGATATATCATCACCCAGTCATGCTGAGCCAGATGGTCAGATAGCGGTGAGCTCTGGGGGTTTCTGAGATGCACCTATAGTAGCTTGCTTGACAGAGACTGAAAGGCTGTATCAGAGATGCATACCACAGTGCAATTGATTTGTCTCTTTGGTTTGGGGAAACAATATTGTTCTGAGGTTGGGCCTACACACAGTTTGTGCACTGATGCAAAATGGTAGGCAAGCCCGGAGACACAATATATCTGTACAGAACTGCCAGTCAAGATTCAAGCTCATTGAAAAGACTTCTCAAAATGAACCAATTTTTCATTTTTAAAAATTCTCTGTGGAAATCAAAATTGCCTAGGAGTTTCAGTATTTAGCTTGTGACTGCTCAAAAAAGAATTAATGATGGGGGGGGGGGGGGGAAATTGATCAAGAAAGATGACTCATGCTGCCATATCCTGTTTTACTGCACTTCTGCAAGTCCTCTTGTCTTGACCAGAATTTATTTTCAGAACTAGAAGTACAAGTTATTGGAGCCCATTCAGATGAGTAAGTGGATAGCTCTCTCATTGCTTTCAATGGAGCTTGATCTTTGTCTCGTAAATTAACATGCTGCCACCTCACAAATGGATGAAATGCAAAATAGAATGTGAAGATTAGTGAATATCAGCCAGAGGTGAGGAACATTCACTTAATCATAGTACAGGAGGTTCACTTAATCATAGTGCACAGGACTAATATGAAAGTAGCTCACCATAGACTAGACATGTGCCAAATCATAATCCTGTTTTATTAGAGTAAATGGGTTCTAGGGATGCAAAAAAACTGTAAAACAGTTACATGTTATTAACATGGATCCCCCAAATCAATTTCATTTAGATAAAAAGAGATGGAGAGAAAATATTCAACCAAGTCTATTGATAATTAGGGCAGTTTAAAAAAGAAAATACGTTGTATAATCAAGGCCTATATCAGGCTCTCTAGACAGCCACATTATTGTATAATGTACAGAGCTACTGAAACACAACTGACATATTATCCATTCTCTTTTTCCTGCTTCACCCATGGGCAGCTAAAGCTACCAAGCATACATCACTGTTACTAGTTGTAAGTAAAATATATATGTGTAGATGCAGATCTATCTATAAAAATAGGCAAATACAGGAGAGAGGGGATGGTCCTGGAGAGAAGTGTGTGCTTGGAGAAAAGCTGTACTACTCTTCTTTTAAGGACCTAGGATCTTCTGGAGAGGGCAGGGCAAGACTTCCCTCTCCCCCAGCTAAGCAGGAACAGCTGTGGGAACAGGGGCTATGTCAATTCTGCCTCTTCCCTCAGACCATGGACCAGACACCAGTAGGGGAAGTTGTTGCCTGCTGAGCTCTCCCAGCTGAGGGAGAAAAGGACTAAAGTAAAAATGGGCCAGCTGGGGAGAAGGTTGGAGGCCACAGCTGGCCTGAGTTAATGAGCACAACAAGAAGAAAAAGCCTGACAGGAAATCCTCTGAGCCTCAGGAAGGAGAGCTGGGAAGCCCCCTTCATCTAAAGGGGAGCTCTTTTGTGGGAGAAACTGCTTAAACAAAACAAATTAGACCCCGGCGGGGGGGAATTGTTTAAAGACATTGGTGGCAAGTGGCTTATTTCTGAATCCCAGAAGTGGGAGCTGAGTGAGTGGGCCTGCAGGGCCATATTGTGCTACAAGAGGGTGGTGCTCTGTCTCAATATGTTATACACACACAAAACATGTTAAAACATTGTTAATGTTACACAGTCAAGCCCACAAAAGTTAGGGAATGCCAGAATTCAGGTTACCTGTGCAACATTAATTCACCCATTATGATACAGTCTTTAATTACATGATCACATACAATTTTTTCCACAGACCCCTGCCTCATTCGCTGCATAGGATGGATGGTGCTCACTGAATGATCAGCTATTCAATATTTCTCTTCTCATTGTTTAATGTGTGGCCCCAGGCCTTATCTACTGCACACTATTCAAACTCTTTTATGAAGACAGAATTAATAATTTCCTCATGGGCTTCTCTCTGGTGCTCATCACTATGACATTTGAGTGTTTCACAAAAAATAATGAACCTATCTTCACAAAACTCCTGTGAGGAAAGGGGGTGTAATTATTCCAATTTTACAAATGGGCATCTGAGTCACAGAAATTAAGGTAAAAAGTCATAGAATCATATGAGTGGAAGGGACCTCAACGTAGTTCAGGCCCCTGCACTCACGACAGGACTAAGTATTATCTAGACCATCCCTGACAGGTGTTTGTCTAACCTGCTCTTAAAAATCTCCAACGATGGAGATTCCATAACCTCCCTAGGCAGTTTATTCCAGTGCTTAACCACTGTGACAGGAAGTTTTTCCCAATGTCCAACCTAAACCTTCCTTGCTGCAATTTAAGCCCGTTGCTTCTTGTCCTATCCTCAGAGGTTAAGAAGAACAACTTTTCTTCCTCCTTCTTATAACAACCTTTTATGTACTTGAAAACTGTTATCATGTGCCCTCTCAGTCTTCTCTTTTCCAGACTAAACAAACCCGATTTTTTCAATCTTCCCTCATAGGTCATGTCTTCTAAACCTTTAATCATTTTTGTTGCTCTTCTCTGGACTTTCTCCAGTTTGTCCACATCTTTTCTGAAATGTGGTGCCCAGAACTGGACACAATATTCCAGCTGAGGCCTAATCAGCACAGAGTAGAGTGAAAGAATTATTTCTCGTGTCTTGCTTACAACACTCCTGCTAATACATCCCAGAATGATGTTTGCTTTTTTGGCAACTGCTGACTCATATTTAGCTTGTGGTCGACCCCCAGATTCCTTTCCGCAGTACTCCTTCCTAGGCAGTCATTTCCCATGTGTCTACTAATTTTGGATGGACAATTTCAGATGCGTAGGCCCTGATTTTTCAGAGTTCTTTGCCTTTGGATTAGACCAGTTTGCCTCAAATAGAAGATGTTTTTCTGGGGAAGATTCCCCCATTTCCCGCTGACTCTTATGCAAGGTCAAGATCATCACCCGCAGCTCTCCATTGCCAATTTTCAGACTGTTTTTCACCAACAAAGTATCAACATTTTCAGTATGTGCAGCTTAATATATGTTTACCCACTAGTGTCTCTGTCCTTGGTTGTGGAGAGGAGAAGAGTGTTCTAGGTGGAATGAGAGAACAAATGAATAGATTCCTTAGTTCCGCTCTCTCCTCTCTGCAGCACACCCACCGCCTCAGACAACGGCTTATCATGGGCTAAGGGGGAATATTACTGTGTGAACATGTTAAAATATCAGCAGTACCATAGTGGTGCAAGTGTGTTAGTTGGATTTGAATTTAATGTGCAGATTGCTGAGTTGCCGTCTAGTGGATATATTTGCTTCCCTCCTGACTCTGCGCTGCTCTACTTATCCTGCTACTTTTAATCTCCTGCTGACACGTGTATGTGTTTAGGACAGACATAATGGCAGTGAGGCCATACCACCAAGGCATTGCCCAGCCTCTCACAGCCAAGAGCTGTGAAGCTGAGACTGGTGTTTGTTTGTATTTATGGTCTCATTCTCCACGACAGGAGCTGAGCTATGAAATATTTAGGCATGCAGGGTACTAACCTCTGGTTTTGGACCTCAAGTAGGTTCAGTTCCATCCTGAGGACACAAGTCAGGAAGAGTCTGATGTTCTCATTTTAATCTGAATTACAAAATTGCCCGTATAGTTTGGCAAGACTTGCAAGTTTTTCTCAAGAGAAGCCCAGGACTGGAAGTGTGTCTGAACTTTGACCAAGCTGTGTGTGGGAAACTTGCATGGCAAGTACCTCCAAGTGCTATGTTTGCCTCCATTCTGCTCCATGTGGGGACACACCTTGGTGGGAAGTCAACGGGGCTCTGAACAGGCATAGGTCTACCTGGGTGGAGTGACGTCCAATGTTGGGATGTGGTCAGTCATACAGAGATTTACTGCATTTGGATGTGTGTTTTAGATCTGAAGGCTTTGCTCACAAACCCTGGCTTCTCCTGATTTATCATCTCGGGGTTAAAATTCCATTTTTGGCCATTAATATAAATATTTCTCCATGTGCTCTGTGTTCTGTACAAATAACTGCAATCATACATGACGTACATGACAGGTAGGTTATTAAATAAAAAGACCATCCAATGACTGCATAAAGCTTGGAGAAAAGACTGATAAATAGCAATCCACACATGCCTCTTAGCTGAGGAGCATCTTCTGAGACCAAAGAGAACTGTTGTGCTGTCAAAAACAAATGCAAAGAAGGCTTCCCTTAATGTTCATATGACTCCGGGTGATAATGCTGAATAGAATGATAGATAGCTTGATTGAAAATGCAGCATGTCCATTATTTATCTACCTATCTAGGCTGCTTATACCGTCCTCAGGACAGTATGCAGCACTGCCCTCTCCCCCGGTCCCTAGCAGCATGGCTGCAATGGAGCTGCATTAGTAGTGCTTCCCCTGCTGCAGGGACTGTCCTTAAAGGGGGCGGGAATTCCTTCACATACAAAGGGGGCTGGAGAAAAGCATGCAAGTTCACAGCCTGGTTCACCCATCCCTAACCCTGACCTTACTCAATAAGGAATCTGCTCTGTGGTTTAAATTGCAGGGATCAAATTCTGTACTGATATAAGCATGCTCAGCTACTCTAGAAATAAACAGAAATTGTAGCTGCTTAGGCCAAGGTTGAATTGAGCCTGTATTCGGTGAGTCTTTTATATACCCACAGAGCCCTTCTTTTCCTCCTGCAACCTCACCATGATCCTTATGAGCAGTTTGGGAATGTACAGTTTTCTACACATTACAATTGTTTTATGTTTCCTTGTAATTAACGTTTATCTAGGGCTCTGAGATTTTACATGCAGAAAACTAAACTAAGCATGTTTGTGTGTTAAATAGTTATATCCAGGAATGCTGTGTCACTGTACTACATTCTGTTACTAAGCATGTGGAAAATCAATGTAAAGGAAGTTAAAGGATTTATTCTCAGTATTCCCTTGGAGGTTATTACATCAAAGCCATCAGGGAAAAATACCCTCTTTTACACTGTAAACTTGCATTTAAATGTCCTTTCATCTCATACTGACCTCCTTAAGCCTCTGATTAAATAAGGAAATGTACAGTGTCCATATTTGGCTTATCAGCAATGGAGTGCTGTAAAAAGTCCAGGAGGAAGATAAGACCTTCATTTCCTGGAGATATTAACAGCTGTTCTTTGGAAGACTCTGATCCTCCATATTTGAATGGAGCACTGTACACAAGCAGCATGAGTCACCTGGAGCTGATGAAGTGCCTGGATCTGTACTGTACCATTCCTACTGTGGTGCTTCACCAGTAAAACCAGTGGAACAGCTGAGTGGGGAATTCAAGGCCCTACTCCCGCCTGCACCATACCTATCCTTTCTCAGTCACTACAATGACATTCATTCCTGCCTCCAATTGGCCACAGCTACCAGCCTTCATCGTCCACTTGATACATTTTCAAACAAGTAGCCTTTCTTCTTGCTCCCATGCTGCTCCTAGCACCTATAAGAAACTCCCTGTAAACATCTGAAAATCTACCTGAAGTCATCAGCCTCCTTCAAAATCTCCTTTGTTGTGATGCCTACAAAACCACTGGACAACAGGTAGGCAGGGCTGTTGAGAACAGTGCTTACTATGTTGACTAATACCATCAGATACCAATACGTCAGATTGTTTCCTTGTGCTCCCCTGTCTGTCTCTGTATCCGCTATTGCCTCTTGCTTTATGCTTAGATTGTAAGTGCTTTGGGGCAGGTTCTTTTTGTTCTGAGTTTGTACAGCATCTAGGGTCCTGATCTGTGACTAGGGTTCTTAGGTGTGGCAGCAATATAAATCATACTAATTCCCTTTGCAATGGGGAATGCTCAGTGGGAACAGAGCTGGTTTAGCAGCTCTGCACCCCTTGCCTCTCAGCCCCATATGGAGGGAGTGTGCCTGGGACAAAAGGGAGCCTGACTAGAGGAGCATTTTTATGCTCTGGATATTGCTCCAGGCCATTGGCAATGGGGCATATGTTTAGAGGACATCTAGGCTGCTCTGCCTTGTGCTGGGAGCCTGTTTAGTCCCCAGCTGGCCCCCGAATTCTGGAGCTGCAAAGATGAAATAAAGCCACCCCTCTCCCCCCATCCTGGGTCCTGAGACAAGGGTAGCTCTTGCATCTACAGGAGCTCACTGGTCATTGGGGATCCAGTGTGAGTGTGCAATTGATTCCTTAGGATCCACTTTCCCTGCACAGTGTGGAGCATCAGATGCTCCATGCAGACATCTCTGAGATGATACTTTTTGCCCTCTAAGGAATTGGGGCATCCCAGTGTCTGGCTTGGGGCATGCTGCAGGTTCCTTCCTGTTCAGGTTTAGCGGGAAATTTCAATGCCCTGTTCCCCCAACATCATCTCACAGCCATGCACTCCAGTTCTGGGTATGCTCCATTATCCCATCCCCTGCCTCTCAGCTGGCATGGCTTTGGAAATAGCAGTGGGATGGGGGAGCAAGTTGCACAAGAATGTTTTGCCTGGTAGCTATAGTGGAACCCCAAATGAATAGCTTTCTAAGCAGACCCAGATTTGCTTAGCCCAGCCCTGAAGTTAACACTGGATGCACTATGACACACTTTAATTTGTGTTAAAAGTACATTGACATGTTGGATGCACCATCAAGATATCACACTAGTCTTCTCTTGATGTAAGTAAAGGAATGGTCTTTCACAGCCACTGGCTTTGGCTAGGATGCTAGCTCTGGTATCGTAATACAGCACCTTCTTTTCAAAAATAAGCCTGAGAAATTGTATCACAATCTACATAAATGCAATTAAACATGCAACACATCTGCGATACAGAAATAGGCTAATTAATGACCTGCTGATTCCTTGATTTCCCTGTTGTGGTTTTATTGCTTTATTACAGCTTTTCCCTTTTATTGTTTTTATTTTGAAAAATTACAGGTTTGCTCTTCAGCCCTTCAAGCAGATTGCTGCTATGGAGCAATCCTTGGGTTATGGCAGGGAACGGGAGCCAGGATTAGTTGGCTTGTAATCCCGACTGCACTAAAGACTCACTACGCCTCCTTCAAATAATCCCTAAGGCCTACACTTTGAAAGGCTTCCACTATTTTTTTTCTGCCTCGGTTTGTGGGTGGGGTAGAGGATGTTCTAGAAGATCGGGGTCTAGCCTGGAGCTTGGGATACTGATGTTTTAATCTTGCTTTGCATGGACTTTCTGTGTGAATTTGGGCAAGCTATTTAATCTCTGTGCCTCAGCTTCCCATCTGTAAAATGCAGATAATAGCACTTCCTTACCACACAGTAGTGTCATGAGGATAAATAAGTAATAGAGTGTGTGATAATGGGGGCTATACAAGTATTCTAGAGAGCTAGAGAGAACCTGATTTTTGTGGTTCTGAGCTGCCGCAGCTGCCACTAGAGTTGATATGTGCAGGTGTGTTAGATACCAGGAGAGGGCAAAAGGAGACCTTTACCTCACCCCAATGCACCCAAAGAGTGAAGTCTGGCTTGCACTGCCAGCAGAGTTTATCAGCCCAGGGGATATATCTGGGTAGTCTGAAGATGTTCTGTGTATTGGACAGCACTGGGCTGCTACTCAGCACATTGCCTCCTGCCAGTGCCTCTCTGCAATCAAAGAGCAATTTGCCTTTTGTGTACCTCAGGCCAGACTGCACCAGGGTTAGGGTTAGGGCTAGGGTTAGGCTCACACCAGGAATAATCCCACTGAAGTCAATGGAGCCATGTGTGGAATCCGGTACAAGTCAATGTGACTAAGAGTAGCTCAGTGGGGGTTTGGTAGGATTCACTCCGGCACAGCTGAAACACCATAGGTGCTTCTCTCACTGAAGTACTACAGGGGCTCATATGTCCCTAAGCTGCCCATCACTGAAATGCAGCTGCTTCTGACATGGAATGCATTACTCACTAAACAGAACAGCATTCCAGGACCAGAAGTGAAGTGATGCAGTTGATCCTACAGATGAATTTTAAACAGACAGAATGCAATTTTCCAAGTCAGAATATGAAGGGGAGCGACATGGGACTGAACAGCCCTACACAGGGGGATAGAATAATGATGGCATTGTGACTATTTATGGTGTTATTAAACAGTAGTATGCTTGGTTGTAAGTGTTTGCAAGACTGGGCACTTAAGCAATTGCAAGATTGTTGAGTCCATTGGGATCTCTGAAATAAAGACACCATATAAATGTCAGTATCAATATTCCCTTGAGGGAAAGTCCAGTCCATCTGCTAGACACTTCAGTTTAAATATATATTTTTAATATAGGTACTTATATTGAAGGGGGAGAGTTTTATGTGAGAGAGAAATTACTTTGCTGGCTTCATCTGTGTTGTGTAAAGTGTAAAGGAGGAAAGAGTGGGTGCTTTGCTGACATATTGTGTGAAATTTGTCTGAAATGTTGAATGTGAATTCCTACATAGTCATAAATGTGGATTTGTTTATTATTTGCAACATCAGAGGCAATGAGCTTTAAAGAACATTCAAATGCAACTGAAATGTGTGACATTGATAGGAAAGACCATCATTGTTGGGGAAAGCAATCAGCACCTGGGAAATAGAAATAGAAAAGAGAATGGACACTTTGAGCAATAATGGAAGAGCAAGTGTTCTACATAACATTAACTCCACTATCTGAAGAAGAGACACTTTATTATTATTTTATTATCACTTATCAGATTTCCATTTTGAATGCACCTTCATTGTTTTGTATTTCCTTGAAACCTAGTTAGTGCTGGTAAAAGGAGCAAGCCTGACAGTGCTCAAAAAGTCTTATCAAACAAGTGCAGCACAAACACAATCCTCCTGTCCATATATTCTCCTCCTCCAGGAGCACCACTTCGAGAAAAGCTCAGCTTGTATTTCTACACAGAGCTTGGCCTCTCCACTGACACTGCTAGCTCAGGCCTTGAACCAGCAAGGTACTCTGTGCAGTTGTGTCCAGATCCACAAAAGGACTTAGGCACATACCTCCAAAATGTAGGTGCCATTGAGATCCTCACAACCCTCACTCAACTGCCACTTAATTCTGGAGTTGCCTAAATCCCTTGCCACCTAAATTTCCACTATAAAAGTCACATGGTTACTTAAGTTTCTGCTGCTAGGCATGCATATGACACCTAAGACTAGGCACCTGGGAGTCTAGCTTATCCATAAACCCCAGTAGGATCCTCAAACGAGGTGAAGATAGATGTTCCCCTACGTATCTCACCTGCAGGGCATGAGCTGCTAGACTGACTCAAAGGATGTTTGGCTTGGCTCCACACAAATTTAGGGGAGGAGCTTTTCCTTTAGCTCCAGTGGTTAAGGAACTCACCCAAGTTGGAGAAGACCCTGGTTCAATTCCCCACTCTGCTTGACAAGGAGATGGGATTTGAACAAGGTTTTTCTACTCCTCTCTGTCTCTACTGGGTTATAGAGTCATTCGCTCTTTCTCTATGGCCCAATGCATATTTAATTATATATACAAAGTAGAATGGCTTTAACAGGAGAGATTGAGAGAGACCCACATCAGACTATCACAGGGGTCAGCAGTGAGGATCTACTGAAGGAGATAAGGGATTATGATGCAGGGATTACTTGGTGGGCTTGTGCTAATATAGTAACAGCAGTTTGTAAGACCCTACCTGCTCTGTTGTCTTTCTAATTAGGGTGTTTAAAATAGTGATTATTAAAAAAAAAATTCTAAGGATTTAAAAAAAAAACCCCACCTCTAATGCAGACCACTGAATAGCCATCAAATGGTAATAATTTGTAGTCCCTAGTAGTCAGGCCTGTCTTTGAGCTAATGACCTAGAACTAAAAGTTTCTGCTCTCCACTGTGAAACTGTGGACTTATCCTCAAACCTAACAGTGAAGTATTTACTTCCTATGTCCTTAAAGATATTGCTTCCTTCTGGTGGGGTAAACCAGCCAGGCACATAGCCAGGCAACGAAGGGTTCACTGCAATGGATAGAGAGGAGAGACTGAGCTGCCAATCCCGGAGAGGGAGGACCCTTCAACTGGACCTCATTAAGAAGCAGGGACAAAGGAACAAGTCAGAGGGAGGCTAGAATTTCAAGTGATGGCAGCACAGAATCTTGCTCTTTCCTGAAGCAGAGATGAACAAGTTGGTCATGTCCTGAATTCTGTCTGAAAGGGAATTTCTGCTACGTTGCAAAGCCATTTAATGTTTCCTGACTAAGAGGGATTATCTTTATTCCCTGTAGTGAGGAGCCATCTTTACGTTTATTTCCTGGTGAGAATGTAGGAGTATGTTGTTTAATATTCACAGGTAGATTCCCTGAAAGAAAGGGATAATTTCATTATCCCAAGTGGACGAAGCTGGGTGGGAGCAGGTGGCTAAGGCAACGCTCTGTATAACACCCACCCACCCCTGGAGATAAGAAGACACTCTTGGTTTTTTAAGCCAGCAGGAGGGCTTAAGCATTAAATAAACCACAATGATGCCTGAGACTACTTAAGTGCCCTGGTGAGTTCTGAGTGACTGAACTTTGCAACCGCTGGACACAAAGCTGGTTTATCCCTAAGTATTTCAGGCACATCAGAAATAATTGGTTGACTCAAGGGAAGCAACCAAAGGAAGTGGCTGTTGCTGGTGAATACACCTGTCATTCAGATAAGTGGGAGGCTTGCTAAGAGGGGGTGTAGTGATATGCTGGAGATCATGCATAGCTCTAAAATGCCAACATCCTATGCAGAGGTCTAGCAGGGAGCAACTTAATCTCTAGGAAGCTGACTGGCACACCGTTGCATTTTGAATAGTTGGCAAGTTGAGTAACTTTAGGTAGGCAGGTTTCAGAGTAACAGCTGTGTTAGTCTGTATTCACAAAAAGAAAAGGAGTACTTGTGGCACCTTAGAGACTAACCTATTTATTTGAGCATAAGCTTTCGTGAGCATCCGATGAAGTGAGCTGTAGCTCACAAAAGCTTATGCTCAAATAAATAGGTTAGTCTCTAAGGTGCCACAAGTACTCCTTTTCTTTTTAGGTAGGCAGAAGAAAATCTGCTTGGAGACTTTTTCTGGGTGCACTGTTGCTTTATTATTTATAGCAGGTTCAATAAGGAAATCTCCACTACCCTGAAACTCATGCACAGCAGAGTCCAAACCTCTCTGCTTTGGTGTATGGGGAGGTTATCTGAAAGGAACTGTACCCAGCTCTGACAAAACTAAAGTCAATAAACTTGAATGAGATTAGCACAAGAAAGAGAGATCAAGCAAAAAGAGTTGCACTTTAAATAGCAGCCTTTTTGTGCAGCAGTCAGTACCCTTATGACTCCAGTATTAATTGCTGCATTACCACTGCCCTGTAAGACAGTCAGCAAAGCTTGGTAAAGCAAACTCCTCCTCTCTCTTGATCTTTAGTGAGGTTTGCTGTGTGCCTGTGCTTATCAAGTTCCATCAGGGCACACACATCCACAGGGCATCATATAAAGTATATACACATGCAGGGGAGAAGCTGAAGGGAAGATCTATACCTTCAACAAAGGCAATACACTGCTTCCTCCTGTAATCATCCCTGAAAGCTTTATAGAAGCAAATCTCATTTCAGAGGCTGTGGTTCTGTGTCTGAGCCTAACACCAGAGTTTTGTGCATTGCACAAAGTGCCATCGAAGTTGCAAAGGATTCTGCTTTTTTGTGCTCCTGGACTTTGCAAGACATAAGATCCTTCCTCCACATTTGAACCATGAGTGGCTGTTCGAAGAGATGTAAGCATGGGATTGTTAAATTTGCCCAGACCATCTTTAAGATCATCACAGGCACTCTCAACAAAGGTAAGGAAAGCAATTTCCATTCACTTAGTTCTGCTTTGCTGTCAGCTGTGAAGGGTGATTTCTTTTGCATATTAGGAGATTTGTTGTTGAGATTATTGGGATGTTCTGCTTCATTTCTGAGAGGCAATTGCTTTTAAGGAAGTTGCTGTGTGCAGTGAGCTATGTAGTGATGCTGTTTAGCCTGATGTAAATTGTTTCCAACTTCTAAAATGTAATTGGCTGTACCAATACAGAAACACACTACAAGACTACTGCATTCTGGTATGTTGTCAGTGTATCTTTTTCTAAAAGCAATTTTGTGCAGTTTCAAGAAGTTAATGGTAGACAGTATTTGTAAATAACAGGCTTCATGGCTAGTGATGGGTCAGTCTCTCACATGTCTAGTCATTTTCTGCTTGGACGTTTATAATATGCTTGTCCCATAAGCATTTAAAAAGTTCTGTGGTTCAAAATCTAGGTCACTGCTTATCTCACACTTTTTAGCATCTTTAGCTTAAACATCTTTGTCATCTTTACACACCTTATCAAATATAAGTGGAGCACTAATAAAGCTATATTGTCATTTTTTAAAAAATGGCCAAATTCATCCCAGCTGTAACTCCAATAACTTCTGAGGTGTTGCATTGGTCAGAGTTAACCACAGTGTATTATTTTTTATGATCTGACCCCTACAGGGATATTTCTCCCACTGCTCCCCTTCACTTATTTAAATTAACCACAGTCATAGGTTATTCATACTTTTAAACTATTCATACAGGGTTTCCGCTCATGCTTTGCTTGCTATGTATATCTTCAGTAACTTGGACATGTACCTGAATGGCACAGTTCATGACTTCACTAAAGCTTTTTTGCATTGGGATAGAGTGTTTAGACCCATTTTAAAATCGGGTACATCTGTAACTTGGTGATTCTAGTGTTAAGAATCTGTACAATTATCTGTTTTTTCTGTATAAATGTCTGAAGCTCTTTTTGATCTCTCACATAGACATGGAACGGGGACATTATAAAAGAGGCACTCATTCAGTTTTCAGATAATTTTAGAAACCTTCAGAAGTATCATGGTTTTGGTTGGAAAAATGTGCTCCTGGATGAATATTTATGTTTCAGTTGTTTATTAGGAGAAAAATGCACAGGATTAGATTTAAAAAAAAAAATTAGTGGGTGCCAAATACCAGAAACTGAACTACTGCCACAGCTTTGTTTAGTAGGGGCTGGGGTATTTATTCATTCTGCTCTTTATGACAAACAGATACAAAAATCTAATAACTTTATCAAATTAAATTACTGGCTTTAGAAAGCAATCTGCACAAAACAATGCTCTATGTTTCAACCCCATAGCATGCAGTTTATTGCTATTTAAAATCAGTTCAGTTGAAGTTTACTTCTCTCCTTTTTTTTAATTGCCCTCCTGCCATTTACCTACTTTCCTAGGTCTGAAGATTGTTGAGCATCAAATTTCAGAGACAAGAGATTAAAAAAAGTAAGTCTGTTACAAATAGCTGTCAGAAGTCAGCTGTAACTCCTGATTGCTGCCAAGATGCCCTTATAGAAAAGATTCTTGAAAAGTTTGTGGAAGAAGGGATGTGGTCAGAAAAGTCACATGTTAACATTCCTAGTGCTCAGAGTAGCAGCCGTGTTAGTCTGTATTCGCAAAAAGAAAAGAAGTACTTGTGACACCTTAGAGACTAACCAATTGATTTGAGCATAAGCTTTCGTGAGCTACAGCTCACTTCATCTGATGCATTCATCAGACATTTATACAGAAAAACGGATAATTTTTCCACTTTTATGCATCCGATGAAGTGAGCTGTAGCTCACGAAAGCGTATGCTCAAATAAATTGGTTAGTCTCTAAGGTGCCACAAGTACTCCTTTTCTTTTTCCTAGTGCTGAGAAAGAAGTGATTGTACAACACTTGAGTGAGCTTTCCCCACCCAGTGAATTAAAACCTCTGGGTTTATGGTGTACTTTCTAATCTGTATTTCTGTTGAGGTAAAGGAGGTTACCATATGAGTCTCAAAGTCTTGCAGCATAAGCCATTGACACTTGCCAGTTGTAGCCACCAGACTTTGTGTCATTCACCTTGAGCTGCCTTTCTTCAGGACAGCAAGGGTGAGAGATGATAAAACAGAAGCTTTGCTCTGACAGCACATTTCCTAGCAGCTGATCTGGTGCAGCTTATCTAATGGGAACATCTCTAACAGCCCCTGTGCTTTTACTGCCTGCACAGTTTTGGCAAATGAGTAAATCAACATTAGTGAGTTTAAGCAAAACAACATGCCCCCTAAACAAATGGGACAAATAACAATAGACAACGTAGGATATTTTTTTCTTTCTAAAAAACAGCAGCATTACTATCGCTATGCTTTTCTCTAGTGTAAAATGATGGTAACACATGTTCTGTTTTACCCACTTCTTTCCTATGGCAGTGTCTCATTTCAAAGCTTCTCAGACTAGATAGTAATGATCCCTGAGTAGTCAAAGAATTTAAAAACTTTAATTACGTATTTTCTTTGATGCTGCTGCATGAGTTTCTGACTGGAAGAGGCAGGCTCGGGAGGGAATAAACAGCGTGAACAAGTTACTTTACAGGGATATCGAAGATCTGGTAAAATTAAAGCTGCACATTTCCATATCATAAGCTAGAAAACTCCAACTAAAAAGAAAATGATTATGAAGCTGGCTCAGAAGTTTTGATTAAGTCAATGTCAGCACCTTTAAAAAAAAAAAATCTTGGAAGAAAAACACAGTATTCCTACCAACCAAATCTGGTCATGTAATTAGAACCTAAAATACACACACCATATTTCCTCAGCTTCCTGATTTTAGTCCTACATTTTCTCCTCTTCAAGAAAAGTGTCCTGTGGTCCTGTGCATCTCTTCCCTGCTTACCTTCACATTGTTTTAATGTTTTATTTATTCTCAACAGCTTGTCCGAGGAAGCGCTCAGTGACACTGTATAATCATTCCCTCCCTCCCACACATACTTGCTCAACAGGATCATTCTATAGGCAATTGAGAGGGCAGAGGACATTACAAGGCTCATAAGCTGCATCAGTGGGATTCAGTCCCTAGCTATCTGTCAATTCTGTTGTTGGTTTTGCTAGTAAGATTCTTTTCCTGACTGTCCATTTCTGTGTTGAGAAATGCTGCCTGAACAGCCGCTATACAAGCTTGTAACCCTTCCCCTGGCAATATGCCCTGATGGGATTGCAGCAACACCTGGGGTTGTGTTTTTTACATTCACAGTAAGGAAACAGGCATGTTTATTGCTGTTGTGTTCAGGTCTTGTAGGGAGGTAGTTCAGCAGTGTTGCCCAACCCAACCTGCCTTGGTTTTGGTCCATGACTATTAACTTTTAAACTTTTAGCAGTCTCCAGTCGGTTGGAGCTGATAGCTCTGAAGAGCAGGGGTAGTGGGTACCCTGTCTGTCACCCCTTGGTAGAGGGTTCTTGTAGGGAGGGGTACTACTGACACCAAGCTGTGTTGGCAGGGAGGGCCTTCTTGAACCTCAGCAGAGGGTTTTGGGTGTGGGGACTCATGGGCTCAGTAAAGGGACTGTGTGTGTGTGTGGGGGAAGCATACCCCATTCATCTGCTGAAAGCAGAGGGAGAACGCCGTGTTCTCTCCCTGGCGTGATACCATAGCAGCCTGCATGGAACAGGTCTCACGATGGAAGAGGCACCAGGAAGCCAGTCTGCTTGTGTGTGGCTTGAATGCCAGAGGCACTTGCAGCACTCCTTTAAATAGCTGTGTTAACAAAGATCCAATTCAGTTTTAGAAGCATGGGGTCCTCTCATGTTATCACCCAGCACACTGTTCTTGAAATAGTGTGAGATCCCTCTCCATCCGCTTCAATCCTTGATGGGGGCGAGGGGATGGTGGCATGGGGGCCCATTTCCACCAGAAACCCCTGCCTGGGTCATGATGTCAGGGTCTCTTTCCCTTCTTCCCTAGAACCATTTGCTGGAGCAATCAGGAGCTCCCCTGTTGTCCCCTCTCCCAGTTCTGCCCGAGCCCCCTTTTTTTTCACAGTAGCAGTGACCATCACAAGCTGCAGAGAATCTGGAGGGAGAATCTGGGTTGCAGGAGGGAAGAGCATGAAGGAGGCACCAGGTGGTCAGTCTGTGTGCACCAGGCTACGAATGTTAAGCTCTATGCTTCTAGACACTGGAAATTGTTGTTTTAATTATCCAGTTTAGTTCAATGAGTCACCACATGTTATTTCCCAGCATGTCATATGTGAAACAGTGGCCAGGACTCGCCCTGTCTTGGGTCACCTGAGGATGATGGTGTCTGGTTCTTGTAGCCCAGCTTCCCTGCTGAGAGCCAGGACTGGATCCCTGAAGGGCTTCCTGTGGAGCAGAGGGTCTCTTGCAACAAGTGTCCCGCTCCATGTATGTTCCACTGGCCATACATGAAGACATCACTGACATCACTTGGCCCAGTTGCAGATGTGTGCTGCTGAGTGGCCTAAAATGAAGCTGAAGCCAAACTGGGGGCTCTGATATTTCTATTAGAGTACTCTAATCCTTCTCACACAGGATGTGAGATTGTTTTAATGCCTGACGCATCCAAGATTTTCCTTTGTAAAAGTAGATAAACTACTGTATGCTATCCCCACTTCAACCCTCACTCCCTGATTGCTCTTGTTTGAGTTATGCCCTTAAATAGGCTTGCTAAAGGCTCTCATTTTTGTTTTCTTTCTTTTCCTATCTCCATCCTGCAATGTAATTCATCTGGATCTGGTAATTTGTCCACTTTTCATAGTTTTAATTGCCTAATTATCTGCTCCAGTGCAATGATAAAGTCTTCAAACATCTTGCTCTCCCTGCAGACTCCCCCCACCAAGCAAATGTATTCTGGGAAATTCACTTCCACAGTGTATGCATGCATAGTCATCATTTTCATCATAGGGTGTGTTTAGTTTTCCCCCTCTCACATCCAGGTACTGGTGGTTCTTCTGAGAGGATGTGAGGTGGCAGGCAGCGCACAAGGTGCCCACCAGTGCCCTACACACATGTACCCATGGGCTGTCCCTTCCCCCCAGGAGCCAGTTACAATCATGGTGGGGGACACAGATATTTTGCTAGGTTAGGCCTGGTGTATTGAAATTGTAAGCTGTCACTTTAAACACACGGAGGTTTCCTGGTCCTGCTTTCAGACAGGAGGCCCTGTAGGAAATATGCGATCTAGGGCTAGCAGTCAGTCTGCAGACAGACAGCCTAGAGTAAAGGGAGAAGGGCAACTTGTGCTTCTCTCTTTTAGGGAGCAGCCTGTTTTGTTCTCTCTGTTTTTGGATTCCTGTGTGTTATCATTCTGAATGCTAAGAAATAAAGTAGTATTACATGGCAACCTTCTAGCATGAATATTTTATGTTTTTATTGAACTTCTGTGTGTGTGCACCATGAAGATAACACTACTGACCTCTGAAAAGTGGGGGCTCGCTGTGGTAGAGGCTTGGGATGGCACGTGAGAAATTGCACGCTGCACCTCTTCAACGTGTGACAGAGCTCCTGTCTGCCTCAGCAGAATTCTCTGCACTGTTGTTGCTGACCCCATCCTCTGCCCCTTGCTGTGGTTTAAAGCTGCAATCTGGCCCTTGAAATAAAGTTACACTATTTTAATATGTGATATCCAAAATATGTCCAAGCCCAGTTAAATGCAGCGGCTTCAGAGCTTGCTAATCTACGTAGTTCTATGGAAATCCTCCTCCTCTGTTGTTCAGCATCTCTACAGAGAGGAGGAGATCTTTTGGTTTATTGTTGTTTAGCTGTTTGTGGTGGACTACCCAGTGTTTCTTTCCTGCCTTGGAGCTGGGAGGGGGTGTGAATCCCATAGGTTAAGGAACTCCTGAAATAAGTTTTGGAGAAGGATCAACAAAAACTGAGTGTGGGATAGGAAAGAAGAAGAGGAAAAAATGGATAGTGCCCCTGTCCTGTAGCAGAGCCAAAACACTTAAGTAGAAGCAGCTTGTGCTTCAGAGAGCAATAGTAAACATGATATTGTGTCTTCTCACTCACATTAATGCTGCACTTTTTAACCCTCCTTTGTTCTTTGACATCTTTACAGAAGGTAAGTGGATCCAGAGATCTTACAAATAAAATGCCTTCCAGATGAATATTAATGGTCCTGAGAAATAAACAAAATTTATTTATAAAAAGAATAGTTCAGTGATTCCTGTATGTGATCTGAAGGCAATGAATGCTAATATTTGGGAAGAGCTCTCAGTGAGAGAGAGAATGGCAGTCTCCAGTCTGTATGTAGTACTGTATGTTAAGGAAATCAATACTTGTCCATGACTTGTACAGGCTTCATTGGAGTGGAGCTGTGACTGAACCTACATCTACTAGATGACTCTTCATAGATAGATGAGGGTTGATTACATCCAACCAGTTGGTAGAAAACCCTACTCAGCCTCTTTCATCTCCCAAATGTGGGGACTGGGTGGAACACTTCTCCACCATACAGTCAGTCAACAAATCCTTGAAATGTCAAAATTTGGTCATAAGCCTCACTGCAAAACAATATGAAAGGCAGTGTCTCCTTCCTGTGACTGAACAGTAGGCATGATGACCACACAACGCTCCCACTCGCTTGTTCCCCACAGTGTGACACCTATCCCAACAGTTGGTTCCATCTGTTTCCTTCCAGTTTTTTTTTTTTTTTTTTTTTTTTTAGCATTTAGGAAGCTTGTGCCTTATGTCCACTGTGCAAATAACAGTTCAGCTTCCCCCTATTTCTAATACTGACAGACCGCTGAGTCTTGGATTAAGGGTTACAAATTAGGGCTGCAATTTAAATATGAAGCAAATTAACAGAGCAGGGTAGTCTGGTGGGAGTTTTAATTTCACCATTTGTCAATTAATTTACTTAATCTGAAAAGATGTTATTGTATAAATAGTCTAGTTTAACTTGAAATTGTTTGCCAGTCAAGTAAATGTGTTGATCTTTGTGTAGCTGACAAGTTTATCCACAGATACTCTAGTAGAAAACAAAAACTTGAATAAAAACAACAAAACAGGTCTACCTGTACTACATTCTATAGTTTTGTGCCAATCTACTGTGAATATTCAATGTCCTAGAGACCTTTTTTAAGCAGTGGGCTACAGTGCAAAGCACACTGTTTAGGTGTGTGGTTAGTGTTTCTGCAAGGATTTTTTTATTTTTTCACCCAAAAGCCATCTGTATTGATGTGTTAATTTTTCTTTTAATCTATTTTACATCTGGTATGCTTAAAGTGGGACATAGATGACATTTAACGTGCTATAGTTTCAGTGGGCCTATGGTTACTAAAAGGAGGTACCCGTCTGATGAATAGCTGCAGGTACAAGTTGATGAGATTTTAAAAAAATTACTTGCATTAATTGGGTAGTGTAGTGAATACACTTTAAAAATTCAAATAAACCTACCAAAAAAAAAAAAATCTGAAATTTACCTGTAGAGAGTACTGTAGCTTCAGTTATAACACAGCATTTAATTGTAAAACTCTATTGCAAACTTAAGGAAAGTTACTTTTCCACTGGTAGATGGCTTTTCCCAGTCGAAGGGCATGCCAAGAGAGCACCTGGGAAGAAGACTTTGCATGAAATAAGGTGACTGTAAGGTTGTGAGTCTCCAGAAGCTACAGTAACATGTGCAGCAGACTCTCTCCTGTTCATAAACATTGCAGAGCAGAAAGTAAATTTCTAAAACGTATTTGTTGTCTGAAACTGTACATGCCTTTCTTTAGTCAATTATTTTTGTGCTGCAAATTGTTCGCACTTTGTTGCAAAATACAGTAGAACTTTGATTTTATGAACACCATTCTTATGAATAAGCAATTATGCAAACCATTTTTCCTAATGGAAAAGAAATCACATTACAGAAGTGATGATGAAGAACAAAGCGACGTCCTTTTTTATTTCAATGCCTTCAGTGCATTGGAAACCACCTTTCAGCGGTCCGAAGGACAGAATGCAGTGCACATGCTGCACTTATGCACTATGCCAGCTGCAATTTTGAGTTGCTCAATTTTATGAAAGTTTCACTTTTTATTAACTCAATCCCCAATTAGTTCATAAAACAGGGGTTCTACTACATTCCTAGCATGTGGTGTTAGTTGCCAAAGTCTGGTGGTGGTGGTTCTGATCCATGATTGCACGATTTACGTAACTAACCAATTTGACATGCCCTGTGAATACTGTGGTCAGATATGCAACTGAAATTCTCTCTTGGTGCATATGTGAGTTTAAAATTAACATTTAGTTAACAGAGTTCACCGACCCTAATGATAGGGGAAAGTGGATGTAGAAGGGTTACAAATACTGTGGAATCCGAACTCATGATCTAATTGGAATGAATATTCTTGTACAACTTCTTCCAGTATTTGTTCAGCATTAATAGAATCCAATAGCAGGCATATATAATTGTGGATATGTCTCCAGAATTTGACTTTTAACTTCTAATTTAATTCTGTGTAATGACTGTTTCTCAACATTTCCTTTTCGGGGCATGGGGGTGGAATACATTTAATGCTGATAACTCGGAGTTAAGTAATCTGAAGTTTTAAAATAAAGTGATTAATGGGCGTTTTCTAATGGGAGATATGGTATAATAGCCTTATTACAGAGAGAGAAGGAATCTGTACCACAGTCGTCTTGAGGTGCTAATCTTGTAAAGCCAAACCAGAGATGCAAGAGCATAAAAATAAAAGTTTGTGATTCCTATAATTGCATCTAGGAGAAGTTGTTAACATTTTCATCTATTGCAATTTAAAAATTGTTGCTAACATTTTAAAATCTGTTGAGCAGTTATAGACACTTCCTGTATGTTTTAAATTCTGAAGAGCTCCTTCAGCTGCTGTGCAAAGTTATTTGGCAAAAGTGGCTCTGTGTTTTCTAATACTTTCTTCCAGTGGTCTTTGTTTTTACCTCCCCCATTCACACATAGTTATATTTATTTAGATGCTCACTTGATTCCATATATTTTCAATAAGACTTCAGTTTAAATTAAATAATTCAACAAACAAAGAACAAATATAATGTCTCCATGGAAAAAGTACAGTGTGTGTGACTCTTATTGTATCAGCAACCTCTTTTCAAAGAGAGCAGCCTCATTATATGAGGGCATAACAGAAGAAAGACTGCTTAAAATTACTGTTTCCCCTTCAGTTGTGTTATATCACTATATACTCCATGACTTTTAGTTTTGGCTGGAATCATTTTACGTAGCCTTTCAGAGCTTGCTCTGCGGGGATTGGATTCTCCTGAATGGTTCAAGAAGTTACTTTGCTCTGCTAATTGGCTTCAGTAACCATGTAGTCCTGACTTTGTTTGATCTATTGGCAGCACTGGATTCTGTCTTTCTCCATTTGGTTCACTTATTTCTTGTTTTCCTGAATTTGAATTTTGCCATTGTAAGGGGTATAGAGAACAGATATGCCTTGAATGATTAATATCTATTAATTCCTCCTGACTCTCAAAAATTAGAAAAGCTATCCATCTCTGTGTATCTCCAAACAGGAAGTAAAGTCAGTACAAAAATGGTTCACATCCTGTGAAATGCTTTGTCTAAGCACAAATGTGGTCTTGTTTGAAAAGGATTATGTTAGTGTGCACTAGGACCTTTAAGTTTGCACCTGCAGTGTCCATATAGGGGAGATACAGAGCAGCACTTTGGTGTATGCTGAAATTTACACCCCCATAGCCTGAAACAGGAGGCAGTGTAGACTTGCCCTAAGGCTCAAATAGGGCAAACTCCTTGTTGTTCCAAAAAATCCACATATTTTCACAACAAATTATAAACTATACATTTGTTTGCCTTTTAAATCAAATATACCATGAATAATCTGTTGTCCCATCAATATGTCCTTCCTCCCGAATTAGAAGCTACACATTTGTGTTCCTTGTGAGGCAACTCCACATCTCTCACTATGTGGATAGTGTCTTGCATTCTGTTGCAAGCCCTAAATAACATGAAATTCTTATGTACAATCAGAAAATGTGTGAAGTATGGTCATTAGATTTGGAAGATTATCAGGGATTTTGTTGGTTTTTAATTGTACACTAGAAGCCATATAAATTGTATGGCACTTGGAAAAAGGAATATTAAAAATATAAACTAGAGTATAATTTTAGATTATTGAAAGAAATTGCTTAAAAAGGAGTATCCCAATTAATAATGTGGGCTAATATTGAAATATAATCCTTGAAATTAATCAGACATAAAAAGCTTCCGATAAGAAAAGGACTGAAGAAATCTGTTATACACTAGTGCCGTCTACTGGATACCAGCGGAAGCACCATAGAAACAGTGAACTGAAATCTGAGCACTCTGGCTCATGTCCAGTAGAAATCAGAGAGTGGCCCCCTCCAACAATCCCTGTAATCAGGGTATATAAAACTGAGGTCACCAATTTGGACCCCAAAGTTGACTGAACCCACAAGGAAGCTGCAGAATCCCCAGTGCAACAGATCCCTGGACCAGCTGTGTAGAGAGTACTCTCCCCACATCCCACGGTTAAAAGGATAAAACAAAGTGGTAAGATTTAATTTCAAATATTATTTCTCCCTTTGTTCTTTAATATACATAGCTGAAGGTTATTTTGCTAAGTCTAAACTCTAGTGAAGCCTTGAGTAACTACAGTAGAGATTTTAACCAATGTTATATTCATGCTGTCCTTTATATAACTCAAAGTAAATTAGCCTAAGAGAGATTTGAACCATAACTTTAAACAGTTGCTTTTGATATTCTAAACTTGTCCCTTTTGGACCAATCCACTCCAATAGCTGACGGACTCTTAAAAGTTCCTTAAAGAAAAGTACATCCTTACCCCTTGGAGGAATACTGGATGGGTGAACAATGTGTTAGGTACTAAAGAACTGATGAGCATAAGAAAAGGTAACAAATCTTGGTCATTTGCATTGGTCATTGGTGTAACTCCGTGGTGGACAACCTGCGGCCTGCGGGCCACGCGCAGCCCATCAGGGTAATCCGCTGACGGGCCTCAAGATAGTTTGTTTACATTAGCACGGCTGCCCACCGCTCCCATGGGCCAGGAATGGCAAAATGTGGCCACTGGAAGCTGTGGACAGCCGTGCCAATGTAAACAAACTGGCAGCCCGCCAGCGGATTACCCTGATGGGCCGCAGGTTGCCCATCAGTGGTGTAACTGCTGAGCCTCAACCGTAGTCTTTCACAATTGCTGGCAAGACTATATTGGTGTGTGCTGTGCATACCTAGAACATTGGTTGTATCTACATTTGACTGGTAAACTATTGATTTTATATTGATGTGGTTCTGGGTTAATTACAAAATTGATTGGTTAAGAATAACCCAAAGTCTCCCAATTTGAGAAATACTGTTCAAGTTAAGTTACCCGAAAAGAACCTAGTGATAAATTAGTAAGCTAGTGCTCCCTGGACTAAATAAAATCGGGTAATCCTATTAGATTCCATTTTAATATTGGCTATAACAGTCATCAAATTAGCAATTCTAATTTTAGTTTTGAGCTCTAAAATCTAACTGGCACCTCAGCAACTTCACAAAATTGCCCCCTTTTATGCTTACATCACCAATGATGATCTTCTATGTTTAAAACAGATTGTTTTGACTATTTGAATGTATTCTATGTCTATCACCCGGTGTACAGTTAAAATATAAGAGTTGAAAGTAGCCTCATATACAGGATCCAAACTAAAAATAGAAATATGGACCTGATTTGCCAGGGATGCAATTTCTAGTATGCATGTGAAGACTGGAATGACCATTTGCTTGGCCTAAATTTTTTTGTTGTATGTTGTCTGCACACTAAATCAAGATGTAATGACGAAAGATGTTGTTTGGGGGTATTGCTGTTAGATGGATAATCCTTAAACAGCTCTCCTGC
Source organism: Lepidochelys kempii (assembly GCF_965140285.1). NCBI lineage: Eukaryota > Metazoa > Chordata > Testudines > Cheloniidae > Lepidochelys > Lepidochelys kempii. The sequence continues at coordinate 31,655,998 of NC_136387.1, forward strand.
TTCTATTGATTCCCCTACTGCAACCCTGAAAGATGCTGTCTGCTCGTGATCTGTGTGCAACTTGTCTTGACCTCAACAGGACTTGGCCTTGACGACTGAAGGTAGCATATTGTGTCATTGCTGCTGATGAGTTAGATACTCCTGTAGCTTCATGAAATCTCTAAGCCTCATCTCTGATCAAATAATAACCCCCTGCTTTTTAATGTCAGACATAATTATCCTCTGATCATAAGAAATGGAAGGCAGCAGGAGGGCACACTCTCCTTACCTCACCAGAAAGAGATTGGGTGGTAACTTGTATGTATTTTCTGTGCTCATTTATGAAGGGCAAAGAATTTACATAACTAGATGGTCCCTATATATTTAACTGAACATTGCTAGGTTTTACCCTTTTCTCTTTCAATCAAAACTCCAGGAGGTTATCCATGAAACCCCATTTTACTATCACATGGTTAGGCTACTGCGGTTTTCCATTGCTTGTCTTCCATATTCCATCTACAGTGTTCTGAGAGTTGCACTGGCTTCCAATCAAATATTACTGAATTAAAACAGCTCTTTTTGATTGATTTAGATAGTTATATAGGGCCATAGGTGTACATGAGAGAGCTTAGCCTAATACATGTAAAATATGGATCTAATTGTATAATTCTTGGTGTTGAAAGTATTCGGAAATGAGCATGAATAAGGTCCATCTGGGTTTGGCCCATACTAAGGGAAGGAAAGGTGTTAGTATATTGACAAAACTGTAAGGAAAGAATTTATATGGAGTGTTCTTTGAGTACTGCTGTGATACTCTGGGTGGCTCTTCCATGATTTGCCATGTTCTTTACAAAACAGGGGGTGTCTTTTTCATTAGGGTCCATCCAGTGCTTAATTTGTGCGAGGGCTTGCCAGAGTTGAGCCCCGGCTCCTCTAGGCTTGGCAGTTCATAGCCCCGGCACCCCTGGGTGGCTTGTGTGTCATTTATGAAAGTAAAAACATTGCTTGAGCCTGGGCACCTAATTGCTTGAGCCCCGGGAACCTCTTTCATTACAAATTAAGCACCGGGTCCATGTCTTGAAGAAACTCTTGTGTGAATGGCAGCGAACTTGGCATTTCAGTTTTGAAAACCAAGTTAGAAAGAGCCGAATCTTGCTTTTTAACTGTTGGTTTGTGTCTCGGTGTCCGTGCTCAAAAGGGGTTTTATTTGACAAAATTTATGTCAAGCACCTTGAGAATCACTGAATGAAAGGCACTATAAACATAATCCATAATGCAGATCTGGTAATTCGGGATGCTGTTCTGATTCCTATCAGCAATATGGCGAGCTTAGATAACAGAAGTCCTTTTTACATTCCAAAGGCCTGGTGCATGGAGTCATGGTGATTCTAATCACCACTGCAAAGGCGAGGGAAGAAATGCTACTTGCATCAAGAACATACTGGGTGAGCTTGAGATGGGGCACCATAACCTCCTGGTAAACATTGTGCTTATCACACAGTTCCTGCATTCTCCTCCTGTTTTTATTTTTTACAAGTAGAAACACTTGCAAAATCAATGCTGCCTCTGCAAAAGCCTCAGCCCAAAATTGTTGTAGCTTAGGCATTAAGTGGAGGAATAAACAGCAGGATCATGTGAAGTCACAAATCTCTGCTTGTGCCATTCTAATTAGAGAGATGGGCTCCACTGTTCATCAGAATTAGTTGTTGCAGAGATAACTGATTCCACAAAAAAACAGTATGTCTGATGTCAGACGAGTAATAAATGGCACGAAAGGCTGAACTACAGTAACAAAGGGCTTGTTTTATTGAAATGTCCTTAGTAATGGCAATAAAAGAGCGTAGAGCACAGAGAGGAAACACTTCCTCTGAACCCATCATCTCCCTCCCCCTCCACAGAGCAATCAGCAGATTGGTTTCTAAGTGTTTTTGTTTTGATTATCATTATAGCCTGTAAACACAACTGAACACAATTCACTTGTATGGATAATTGTTGATTCATGCTGTAAATATCACTGCAAGGAAACTGGCTTTAAATGTTACCATTTTCTACTTGACTCCACAAATAGCCTCATGAGAGGGAATGCAGCAGATGGGCGGGGGGTGGTTTAAAAAGCAAGCGAGTGGCCCCTGACATTGATCTCATGGAACACATTCTGTATGATCAGTGTGCCGTGATTAGGATGAACCAGGGGAGTAGGAGACAGGTGGAGTCACTATGGACCAGATTTTCAAACATGTTCCAGCACTCCGCTCTTGTGAAATTATGAAATATTTGGCCAGACTGTCCAAAATCCTGTGCCCCTAATGGGCACAACTCTTCTGAAAACCTGGCTCTTGTTGTAATGCTTTAATTGGAGCAGACCTCGTGAACATCAAGCCCTGTGTGTAATCTGCTCTTCTGGCGACTTCTGCATTAGATATGACTGAATTGGGCATATGATGGATGGCTCCCCCTAAGCAGTTACAGTCTCTGTCTGCCGACCTGTCTGTCTTATCCCTTAATGTGTGAATGGACAGGGAAAGACAACAGGTGTAGCTGTACAAATGTGGGGCTGTTTTGCTATATGGAGATATGGGGTGTGGAAGGAACGCAATGCCTTCTCATGTAGAAGAGTGAACGGTCCTGCAATGTTAGTAACCCCACAAAGGTGAAAAAGTTTGGGTGTCATGTTCTGCTGTTCCCGTAGGCTTATCTACAAGAAAGATGCATGGGACCCTGTTTATAAACAAGCATCTACAGTATAATATCACAAACTGAATTACCCAATGTTCTCACTTTTGCTTGTATTTGATTTACCTAACTTTTGAAACTGCCTGTTCATGCATGGAGCTGTACAGGGTATTTTAGGACAGTCATTTCAGAAGCTCTTTGTTTTGACAATGACAGTGAGACTTTACTAAATCCTATCGAATGAGACTTATTGGGGAATGAATCCTTTATGCTGAATAGAACAGATTAGTCTTTCTGCCATTTTCAAATTGACAATTTTTCCAATACCCAGAGATACAGTGCACTTGTTGCTTGAGCAAGTTAAGGACAAAAATCTGACCTATAGCAAAAAGTAAGCAAAACCACATACGTAATACTAGCATAACACAAGCATTCTGCTAGATAAAACTGTCTCATAGTTGTAACCATTTCATAATCTACAGTGGTTCTCATTGCTTTGCATCTATACATTTTGTTTACATTTTTTGTTTCTTGTGCTTTATTTACAGTCCTATAAACTAAATTTCTAAGACTTTTATATTTTAGCATAGGTAAATCAGGTGTACTATTAAAAAAACAGAGCGTGTGTATTTTTTGTTGAGAACTAAAACCTATGTGACCAGTTCATCCCTAATGTAAGCCTGTTGACTTCAGAGGAGTTAAACCAGCGATGAATTTGGCTCATGGTATCTGTTTATTTCTAATACTTCTAGTATTGCTTTAGCTTAAGATATACACTGTGCACAACCTCTTTGATATGTTTCACCTCAGTAGTAAATGGCATTAGAAGCATATCAATAGTCATAGCAACAACTAAGCATAGCACCAGGAGTTGGAACTATTTTTTTTCTTTGAGTTTCATCACAAAATGTATCAGTACCATTAAAATGGATCTATTCCCCCACCAGAAAATATGAACCATGACCTAACATTTCTCTGTCAATGACCTAATGAGCAATTTCTCTGTATGAAACAAAATAATGTATATAAAGACTGCTTTTAAAATGTACTGAGAGCTTCTATAGCCAGAGAGCTAATTCTGCTTATTATGGCCGTTATGTAGTTTACTTAACTCCACTCCACTTAAAGGTAACTATGTATCGAAACAGTAGAAGTCAAAATGTAGAACAATGGTACAATCTACGCTTCTCGTCCTCAATTCTTCAGTCTTCTTCAGATGCTCAGCCTGTGTATTTTTCTTTTGTCCCTCAGACAACTGAACTTAGGGACTGGGTAACACATTACATTGGGGGGAGGGCTAGCTCAATGGTTTGTGCATTGGCCTGCTGAACCCAGGGTTGTGAGTTCAGTCCTTGAGGGGGCCATTTAGGGATCTGGGGCAAAAAATTGGGGATTGGTCCTGCTTCAAGGAGGGGGTTGGACTAGATGACCTCCTGAGGTCCCTTCCGACCCTAAACTTCTATGATTCTATACATTAAGTATCTATTCCAACAAGGAATCAGGTTCTGAATAATTTAGCATTTTAGATCCAAGTATATTTCTCCTAGACAGTTATTGACTTTTAATTTTTCTCATGTTTTCTGGAACAAGCTGATTATTGGACCACCAATCCATCTGAATTCTCCTCGATCTGTAGACCCTCAAACAATTTTTTGCTGCAAATGGGCTATATCCTCAGCTGGTGTAAATTGGATAGACACTGATAGACCCCCAAATGGAGAATGTGGAAATTTATTGTGGAGAATTATGGAATGTGGAAAATTATTTTTTATACTCTTCTTCTTTTGATGTGACTAGCACTCTTTCTGTCAATGTAATCAGAGTTGACTTCTTACCATCTTCAGCAGCTCTTTTAGGATTCCTTTAGTCTGGCACCCCAAATCACAGGTTGTCTTTGAAAACCTTGGCGTAGAGGAGACAAAATGGGTGAAAAAAAACATCTGAGACATGCCAGAGGAACTTCTGGGAGACCATGTGATTTCAAACTTTTGTCATACAAAATATAAACATGAAGTGTATTAATTAAAGGTTTCATCAAATCTGTTGTGAATTTCTGGTTCAGTCCTGTGCACAAAGTTATGCAAAAGAGCTAAGTACCTTTTGTATGTTAATGTGAAAGTCATTAGAACGTGTGATGTTATATCAAGAAATTCTGTTGTTTCAGTGACTATCTCTGAAGTAAGTAAACAAAATAAAAATCATATTCTTCTGTGTTCTGGTGCCCAAATATATTGTATAGATTTGTGTTCCATGCTGATCTCTGGAGTGTTCTGATTCCCAAGATAAATTAGACTGATGAGCTCTACTTGAAAATGATACAGCCAACTCAATTGTCCTACAAAGTTCATGACCCCCTGAATCTGTTCAAATGTTTCAAATTAAAAGCAGTTGAAAATAGTCCAGCTCATAAACACAGTGGAAATCTGCAGGGTCGGATGCTATTGAGTGATGCTCATGCTGGGCAAAACAAGGATTATAAAGAAAATAGTCAAACCTTCCCTTGCTGGTTTGAAAAAAATGTTCTTTCCAATAAAGCTGAAATAATCCTGTCCCTCCCACCATCTGGCCCCAAGGCCTGCATGTGCTTCCCTTATTAGGGAACAGTTGATTCAAGTATAGTAAATGTCCCTTATGTAAAATAAGTCCTTTGTGCTGAGAAACAAAAATGGCAAAGGGTCTGGAAAGTAAATGTAGTTGTTAAAATCCGCACTGAATAGGGACCTTAGTCGATACATGGTCCCTCTTCCTTGGCCATCCATGTAGGAGGCATTCATAACTTGGGTGCTTTTGTTCTTAGAGTGTGAAACTGGGGAAGCCAATCAATGTTGCTTACAACACACTACTCCAAGGGGCATGTCTGGCTGAGGAGAGGGAACAGCCAAGGCCCTGTTCTCCTGCACACCAGCCATCATCAGCTGGTTTGCATGAGGGAAGAATTGGTCATGTTCCTTTCTGAAAGTATAGCTCGCTGCTACTCTTCCTGCCCCAGTGCATAGTGTACGTTGTGTTCTCCATTATCATAATGCTTCCTTCCTCAGTGCCCAGGTACTGAATGTGTACCTACTCCTCCCTTGTATTCACCCCTTCCTCCCCCAAATATTACCGCATTGCTCCAGTTGTTGAGCAGTAATTTAGCCCCTGGAATTCTAACTTTGTCCATTCTCTAAATGAAACACAAGCAGATGCATCATATGAGAGAAATGATTTTTTTCCCCCCTGCGTGTCTCATTCAAAAATGGCAGCATCAGTTCAGCTCAAATTTAAACCAAATGGTCTCTTCTGGGACCAGACTAAATGTGGAAAGCTTTAGCCTGAAAGGAAATTGAATGAAGCTATTCATAAGCAACTGGCAAAAAACAGTTAGAATCAAAGCTGGAAACCTAGGTTGACCTGCAGTGTGTTCTACCTACAGATGCTATTCTGACTCCATCTAACATTTTATTCCTAAGGTTTCTAGAGTGTGCTGCAGACTCTGTCTTTTCTTCCTATTAAAAAGTTGCATTAAATTCTAAAATATTAATTTAAAATGCTAGTTAAAATGGTTCCATTCATGAAATCCTTATTTACTCAAAACACCCTTTCATGTCACACAATCTAGTATTCATATATATGAGTTTGTCATGTACACTAGTACAAAACTGTTTGATTGCAGACCATTGATTACGAACCTCAGAGCTCTGTGTAATCAGCGAACTTGTGCAGTGTGCTGTTTGTGTGGTCTAGCTACATTGTGGCATCTGACTGTAAAGAAAAGCACAGCACCCAACATGATCTCTCTTGAAAATCTGGCTACTTGGTGCCTAAATCGAGCTGAATTTACTTGAAAATCTGGTCCACAGAACATAGCATTAGTGTAGCTAGTACCTAACTAGTGATAAAGGTCTATGTTTTTGGAAGCTCAGAGTGAAGTCCTTGTATCCTTGTATGGGCTGAAGATGCATTAAATTGATTCACAACTGTTGTATTTGAAGGCCTGGGAAATCCAAGGGCTAAGGACAAGATTTGTCTAGATGTGTGTGGATTCTCTCCATAGGATTTGTTTCTCTTGGTTTTTTACCTTTTTATGCTTGGGCAGACAGTGTTCTTTATATTCCCACTGATGTCTCTGATGTTACTGTAGTGCACGAGTGTTCTCTGCACTTTCATTTAGTATCCGGGAGGGATGTCCAGATGTCTTAGTCATTTCCTGTGCATTACCATGTGGATTTTTTTTTGTTTGTTTTTGTTTTAAAGTTAATGTGAAAAGGCTAAGTAAATCTGCATCATCTCTCTATTTAAAAAAAACCCTCTTGATAACAGCCAACGGCCAAGGAGCGGGGGGTGTCAGGATTCTTGTACATGTTTTGAGTACTGATGTATTCTATCTGATTAGCTGGTACTCAAAGAAATTGATTGTTTCAGAGACACCCACAACTCAATTAATTCAATGAATTCTTCTTTCAGTATCAACACTTCTGACTGGAATTCAATACAGTAAAAAAACCAAGCACTATTTTGACATTGGTTAATGTCATCATAGGAATGCATGGGGCTGTGCAAATAGAACAGAAGAGGTCCCTTGGACAAAGAGCTTGAAAACTAGGTGAGTGTGCTACAACAGGCACGGTTCAAGGGAAGACACTGAACACAGGGGAAGGGAAAGGTATCTTCACTTCTGAAGCTTATCCAAGGCTGCTCAGGACCTCAAATCCCAGGCTATTCAGCCTTCCTGCTGAATTCAAGACCTTAGGACAGGAAAATAGGTATAGGCTTGTGACTCACCCAGCTGGCCACCAGAAGCAATAAAATTAAGACTGAAAAATTATGTGACACTAAAACATTCTCCCATAAAGATGGCTTAGCATTCACAGCCAGAGAACAGTTTGTACTAAAATCCCTTTTACCTATACAGATATTTGGCATTAGTGCATGGTTTCATTCCCAGGGTATTAGGCTAAATTAAATTTCAACCATCATAGTAACATAATGGAGACTATGCAGAAATGGCTCTCTGTGTAAATCTCAGGTACCATTGTTCAAAAGGGGCAAAGCCACTTAGGTGCCCAAGTCTCTCTGAAAGTCAACAGGCCTTAGGAGCCAGCAGGGCCAGTCACATCCCTCTGGTACAGACAAAATGCCATGTAAACAAGCCCTAAGTCACGTAAGGCATTTTTGAACATTGTACCCTTTATCAGAATAGTCATAAAGTGATAGTCTTGTTAGGCACAGTGTATCAAAGGTCACATGAGCTGCTCAGGCTGAGGAATCTGTCAGGATGTGAATCCAGAGCTGACTAACCTAGTCAGGGTGGCATTAGCCTGTACCCTGAACATAGGGTGCAGAGGCTTTAGGAGGTGAGAAGTCTGTATTTGAGAAGCAGACAGCAGCATAGTTCTAGACAGACAGGAAACCATGAAGATGTGCTGTCTGATTGGTATGTATTGGTGGTGCCCCTTTTGGCCTGAGTGGTTAGCTAATATTTGAGGCTTTGTTGGGTTGCTCCTTTTAGAAAGGGAGATGGATGTTATGAGTTGGATATTTCTCTGGTACAATCCTGTTTGTTTGCAAAGAATATCTACTGTGTTCAGAGAAATAGAACTGTATGTAAACAAACAGCAGGTGGTTATCCTTGCCCCCAATTTCCAAGCCTCCCTTTCTAGTCAGTTCTGTGCCCAAAGCGCTCTCTCTCTCTGCTACCTCTCATGGCCATACTCATGACTGCTTCTCTTGACTTGCATTGCTTTCCATTCCTGGCACACACGGACACACAGTGACAATCAATCAATGCCCTAGCCCCTGCATTTTGCATCAGTTCCCAGGAAAAACCTTCTTATTTTTCCTCAGTTAGATGTCATTCAGGCCTTTCCATGTAGATTGTGCCTTGGGCAGTGGCTTCTGTTGTTGCAGCTATCTTACTCTATAAAGGAGCTAGCTTACTTCTTCCATTTAGTCTGAAATGAAAGGTGGCTAGTAAGCCTATCTGCTTTAATGAAGTCTGTGATCACCCGTAGATCAGACGTGTTTGGCAGCCATTATCACTTTCTAACACAACCTTATTTAAGAGCTGTAGCTGTACCAGCAGACTGAAGGAGGCTGTGACACACAGGGTCCAGACACCCCAAAGGGATAACAGCAGGTCTGAACCCCAAAAAGCAAACAATTAAATCAACTGATAGCATACGCTATTATTGTACTATAAAACTGTATCAGTTAAGGTCTTTTATGAAAGCTTGTAATGTTCTGAACTTGAGGGTCAAGACTGAGGTGATAAATCAGTGGATGTATGTATATAGAACAATACGCTTGTGGCTGGTACTACAATTTCAAGAACAGCTCAGGGCTGCAAGGGGCTCAAAAAGCTAAGAAGAGAGCGTTTCTGCCACAATGAGTCACAATAGTCTGGGTTGGGGGAGGACGCTGCGACCCTTCAAACCCTTAAAACAGAAGTGGTTTGTTGTGAAGGACATCCAGAAACCAAGGGCCACCGCTGAGGTGGGATGCTGTTCATGAAATACTGGATCCCCGCAAAGACAGAGGGCATACTAGGAAACTGTTCAAAGGCAATAGGTAACTTTTCAATTGGAAAAAGGAATTCATCGAACATAGAATGTGAAGCCTAAAGTTGCATCTTGTTTTCTTGCATCACTTGTATGTGTTTGCTTATCCTCCCTGTTTCATCTTTGGATCCACAGTTTTTCTATTAAACAAACTTTTGTTTATTTTTACCCCAAGCAGGTCTCTCTTGGGCAAACTGTGTGGAGTGTATCTGCCAAAGTGAACGGATAGCTGGGAGCTTTTTTCACACCTTCAGGGCTGATGAACCAGAGATGAAAATTCTGAGTGTCTGGTCACAAAGAACTCGGGGTAGATGGATTTAGGGAGACTTGGGACCAGACGCGCTGTTGGGGTCACCCTGCAAGGAGTAACTGGGCTGGTGGAAGCCAGGGTGAGACTTTTTTATGCTTGTAGGGTGGCTACTGGTATCCGAGCTTGGAGCAATGGCAGCACAGTATTAAGTCTCCCAAGGTTACAGGGCAGGTGGTGACAGAAACCCTTACTGGGCTGGGTGATCCCGCAAGCCATCACAGAGACCATGCTGGCCCTTGACAATGGAGGATTGGGATGATAGCCTAGCAGGGTAGGAAAGTACATTAGGAAACCTGAGGGGGCAGAAAGAAGGAGACTGTGGGGCTTGGAAAGGAGCTGCTGAGCTAATCGAAGAACTGATTCCACACAAAGCAACAGCTGTACATGGTAGGAGTGTTGCATACCTTTGATTTCTGTGCTACACCACTCCAGTGGCACATCAGTAATGCACAGTGGAGTATGGGGGTCCTGGGGGCCCTTTGTATACTCTGATCTTGGACATATTCAGATGGTTCTGCCCATTGGAAGACAGCAGTTTTGAACGTATACAGCAACAACTGGGTAGGCTTAATCCCTTGGAACTGGGAGCAGTCTCTACATGTTGAGATCCTAAGAGACCCATGTTGTTTGTGTGAGCATCTGGCCCTGAAAGCTGCTTCCAGCTAAATCAGGGCCCTAATGAAATATACAGCCGTTGAGATAATTTACCTTTACTGTTCTCACTATTTTTACTTTCTGCAGAAGTATTTTTCAGTGCATCAGATAATAAAATCATCTTTCCTTTCTGCATGAAAGTGCACATACTGAAGAGTCCCTCTCCATTCCCTTTTCTGTTCAGGAATTAAAGTTGTATTCACTGTTGTTGCGACCTTGTCTGCCACAGGATATTAGAGAGACAAGGTGGGTGAGGTAATATCTTTTGTTGGACCAGCTTGTGTTGGTGAGAGAGAGATACTCATCTTCAGGTCTGGGAAATGTACTAGGTGTCACAGCTAAATGCAATGTGGAAGCCATTGTATAGCTGCTACAGCATAAGTAGTTAACACATATTTCAAGGAACCATTCCAGGTGAAGTGGCCTGTTAACACCTCTCCAGCCATAAGGGGACCCCCCCCCCAAAAAAAAGCTGGGAGGTGGTTAAATCAGTTATAGGCTGTTGTAATAAGATATTAATCCAGTGTCTTTATTCAGTCCATGATTTTAAATATCTAGCAAAGTTATGAATTTCTAAATTTACCTACCTTGTCTATGGAATTAAAGTTGGCATTTTCCTAATTGGAGCAGCTGTAGCCCTTCGAAAAGCAGGGGATGAAGTCTCAAAAGGGAGTGGTTTTTTTCTTAGATAAGAAACCCTCTGTTTTTTGGAGAGTAGGCACAAACTATAAATAAGTGTAATCTTTGTTTGCTGCATTGAATTAGTGTATTGGAAAAAAAAAAACCACCAGCATATGGTGCAGTATTTCAAGCCCACACAATACAGTACTTATAGTACCAACATATTACAGTTGCCCGAGATGTATTCATGCTGCTGGAATATTAATTGGAGATATTAACTTGAAGGTATTGAAGAGGCGGAGGCAATTAAGTAATTTTGATATCACTGCATGAATTTTATTGAGTTTAAAACCTGCTATAACCAAAAGAATGGTCCTTCAATTTATTCCTCAATTTCAGACTCTTTCCAGACAAAGATAGTGATTCCCTAGCCATTTCCCTTGTAGGTGAGTGTGGGCACTGTCATTCACTTTCTCGCTACTCTCCCTCCTTGGCGTTCAAATTGCAAAACCTCATCTTTTATCTAAAACGAAAGACTCATATCAGCCTATTTGCACATTTTCTTTCCTAAATTCATTAGTTAGATCTTTAATTTTGTCCTTGCTGAGTTTCCAGTAAAATAGCTTGGGGAAAGAATAAGTTATGGGCTGGAGGCATTTGTTTAAATGAATTCGTATTAGTGCCACCAGACCCTTGCTTAGAATTTCCCTGGTGAGAAGCTTCTAGAGGGAAACTTGTGCCATCCCATCAGGCAAGATATAGTTGTAATGAATATGAAGGGGAGCCCTTATTGAGGCCACAGGACACAGACTTCAGAGTAACAGCCGTCTTAGTCTGTATTCGCAAAAAGAAAAGGAGTACTTGTGGCACCGATGAAGTGAGCTGTAGCTCACGAAAGCTCATGCTCAAATAAATTGGTTAGTCTCTAAGGTGCCACAAGTACTCCTTTTCTTTTTAGGACACAGACTGTAGTTCTGTCTGGCTCTCTAGGTCCCAGACTAACTGAACAGCCTGTTTTATCTCAGCTCAACACACAGGGTCTCCCTAAGTCCTGGTCTTGACTAAGCAGTCATGGAAGGACCTGCTGATTTATGCTAGACAGCCATGAGCAGAATGGCCATTGTTAGAAGTGTGCACAATTTAAGATGCCCCTAACCTATGGGCTTTCTTCTCTGCACATTCCAGAATAAAATGTCAAATGCCTATGACAACTGCTGGCCTTTGGCATTATTTTTATGTTTATGTACCCAGCAGGTGTGCTTGTGGAAGAGACATCAGTATCAAGCTAGTCGGTGTTCATTGCATATTCACTTTCTTTCAGGAAGTGGTATGTGGGTAAATGGCATCCAACTCATGACCTCCCCCTCCCCCATTCGTAATATCCCTGTGTTATTATGCTAGCTGATGATATGATACATGAGCAGCCAGGTGATGTCACGCTGGATACTGCTCTGTTTGTTTTGACATCATTGTTTAGGTGAAATTCACCCCAGGGCAGAAGGCCTATTTTGAGTGCTTAAGTGGGACTTTAAGTGGTGGATTGGCTGTGTGCTAGCTCTCTGTAGAGGGCGAATTTTACCCTCTGCAGAGCTGGCTGTGAGTTAGGTCTCCATTCTTGTCCTTCTGCATTAAGAATTCACTTCTGAGCTTTCTACTCCAGTTCTGACCAGATGTACCAGACCAGCTGTCAAGGTTCCTTCCCCACTCTGAACTCTAGGGTACAGATGTGGGAACCTGCATGAAAACCTCCTAAGCTTACTTTCACCAGCTTAGGTTAAAACTTCCCCAAGGTACAAATTAATTTTACCCTTTGCCCCTGGATTTCCACTGCCACCACCAAACTTTATCTGGGTTTACTGGGAAACATAGTTTGGACATGTCTTTCCCCCCCAAAATCCTCCCAACCCTTGCACCCCACTTCCTGGGGAAGGTTTGGTAAAAATCCTCACCAATTTGCAGAGGTGACCACAGACCCAAACCCTTGGATCTTAGAACAATGAAAAAGCATTCAGTTTTCTTACAAGAAGACTTTTAATAGAAGTAAAGGAATCACCTCTGTAAAATCAGAATGGTAGATACCTTACAGGGTAATTAGATTCAAAACATAGAGAATCCCTCTAGGCAAAACCTTAAGTTACAAAAAAGACACATAGATAGGGATAGTCATTCTATTCAGCGCAGCTCTTTTCTCAGCCATTTAAAGAAATCATAATCTAACACATACCTAGCTAGATTACCTACTAAAAGTTCTAAGACTCCATTCCTGTTCTGTCCCCCGCAAAAGCAGTATACAGACAGACACAGACCCTTTGTTTTTCTCCCTCCTTCCAGCTTTTGAAAGTATCTTGTCTCCTCATTGGTCATTTTGGTCAGGTGGCAGCGAGGTTACCTTTAGCTTCTTAACCCTTTACAGGTGAGAGGATTTTTCCTCTGGCCAGGAGGGATTTTAAAGGGGTTTACCTTTCCCTTTATATTTATGACACCAGCAGTTTGCTAGGGATTAACATTACATGAGAAACAAACCTACAGGAAGGTCTTGACCCTACATGTCGTGACTCCCTAGGCAAAGTGCAGCAACCTTCCAACTCCCTTCTCACCTATGATGACCAACTCTTTCCACTGACACATACTTGTGCCTATCTGTGACCTCTCTCTCTCTCTCCAGCTGTGGCAATTCCCTGCTAAGTTGTTTGCAAAACTGTGTGTGTCTGGTGAGCTACAGTCCTCAAAGCTGGATCAGGAATTGAGCAGTGCAGCCTTCCCAGTGAGGGGAGGGTCATTAGTGAATTCATCTTCCTTTGGCCTTGGCCCGCTATCACAGGAATTGCAAGGAGAATAAGGGATAGCTGTCTAGCTAGAGGGTGAGGTATGTGCATATGGGGTTTCTGAGAGCATGTGATCCTAAGGCCATCACTTACTGCAGGCACAGCCAAAGCCAACACATTGTAATGGGCTAGCCTTCCCCATTAGCTGGGCTGCAGGTGGGAGTAGTCTGAGAGAGAGGCTGACAGATAAGCATTGAAAAAGAAAAGGAGTACTTGTGGCACCTTAGAGACTAACCAATTTATTTGAGCATAAGCTTTCGTGAGCTACAGCTCACGTCAAGAGAGTCTCTTGTGGTGGGTGGTCCTTCCTGTCACCTGCTCTCACAGAATGTCCGATCTCTGGCTGTGTTTGGATGTTTAGACAATGTGGTCACATCTCATTCCTTTGGATATCCCTAATGTTACAATATGAAATGGGGTACCTATAATATAAATTACCTACAATTTTTCTTTTATTCTTGACTGCTCCAAGCAGAAATATACACTCCACTGATACGTTATGTTCCTCGTTATCATCATTTTGCTGCAGAGCTTGCAGTGATTTGTGGGGTTTGGCATCCCACTCGGTTTTATGATTGTAGCATGCCTGGCTTCACTGGGGTGCATATTCAGGCACCAGGGAGTGCTCAGTTTCTACTGTTATTTTGCATGAGATGTTTCTCTTTCTTTGGTGTTCTCCTGCCCATCTTGAATGTCTTGAATGAGGTCTTGAATGAGTTAAAGTAAAACTGCTTCTTTAACCCAGCTCACTGATGGCTCAAACAACAAGAAGTGCTACTTGGCAAAAACAAATTTTTGTGCTGTATTTGAAGATTAAAGTTCAAAATGACAGGGAAGAAAAATAATGCTATCGTCAACCCTTTTATTTTCCTCCTCTGAAGCTTTATCTTCGAATGTCTTTCACAGTCTGCTCAAGCTGAGAAGTGTATCTTACCTTTTGAACTCTGATTGCTGAGCTAAGGGAAAAATCGGTTCGCTTTTTCTTTAAATAATGTGAGCAATATTGGAGCAAATTTATCCATCACAGATGAAAATGCGATGTTTGTCTCTATTGTAATCCATAAATTGGTTTATGGATCCAAAGTCCTTCAGAGAATGTCACAAATCCAAATGATGTGCTGGAGTGTTAGATTTTGCATTTAGATTTGAGTTAGCTGAATGATGTCTTAAAAAAATCATAGTCAGACTGTACAACACTGGCTACACATCTGAGGCAAATTAACAATTGCAGTTGTTCCATCTAGGCTAGCATGTAGAATTAAATTATACTCAGGGCATTTTGTTGATGACATGCCTGTTTCAAATAGCAGAATAGCGATTGTTGTGATGCAGCTACAGTCCACTTGACTCTGAAAAAGATTTAGGGGTTGTGGTGGATAATTAGCCAAACACGCCCGCCCAGTATAGCACTTCGGCCCAAAGAGCTAGTGTGATCCTGGGATGTATAAACAGGGGAATCGTGAGTACAAGTAGAGAGGTTATTTTACCTCTATATTTGGCACTGCTCTGACTGCTGCTGAAATAATGTGTCTAGTTCTGGTGCCCACAATTCAAAAAGGATATTGATAAATTGGAGAGGGTTCAGAGAAGAGCAATGAGAATGATTAAGGACTAGACAACATGCCTTATAGTAATAGACTCAAAGAGCTCAATCAATTTACCGTAACAAAGAGAGAGTTAAGGGATTAACTGATTACAGTCTAAGTCTCTACATTGGGAACAATTATGTAATAATGGGCTCTTAAATGTAGCAGAGAAAGGTATAACATGATCCAATGTCTGGAAGTTGAAGCTAGACACATTCAGACCAGAAATAAGGTGTACATTTTTAATGGTGAGAGTAATAAATTGGAACAATTCCCCCAGGGTCATGGTGGATTCTCCGTCACTGACCATTGTTAAATCACAAAGGGATGCTTGTCTAAAAGATATGCCATAGGAATTATTTTGGGGAATGTTTTATGCCCTGTATTATACAGAAGGTCAGAGTAGATGATCACAGTGGTCCCTTTGGGTCTTGGAATCTACAAATCTTCTTAGATCTGCAGGTCCTGATTCCTTACTACACTGCTCCAGTTTTACATTAGTGTGCCTCCATTGATTTCAGGGGAATTGTGTCAGCGTAAAACCAGAATGTCAGAGCTATAGGGTGCATTCATCTGGTGATGCACGTTTTTTTGGAGGACTGCAGAACCACAGGCATTGAAGGGGCTGACAACACCTACTTGACTGAAATACCCAATCACTGTATAATTCTGGATAAACTGTCAAATTGGGATTACAGGCACTGAGAACTTTGCTATAATTACAGTAATTGTGTGAGATTCAGATATTTACTGTTGAAATAAATGTTTTTTTACTTAGATTATAAGTTCTTTTGGGCAGAGACTGTTCTGTTTGTACAGCACCTAGCACAACAGGGTCCTGGCACATGACTAAGGTTTCTAGGAACTACTGCATGTAAATAAATAATAATAATTACATTGAACAGCTAAGACTCTTTAGGGCAACAACCAGATAATGGTCATTCACAATTGTAGGGAATACATCTTTAAATAGTGCCACACTGACTCTGAAAGAAAATGGCATGCAAATGAGTCTTTTGGGGATGTTCTAACCTTTAAACATCAAGTCCAGCAATGCTCTCAACAGCACAGACCACTCAGGCAGCCAGCTAGGGTTTTTTTTTTTAAATTGGCATCCAAAATCCAGCCACTCTCACTGCCCCGTATCATGGCTTTGGGGTGAGGGAAGGTTTGTTTATTTCTTCAAGCATGCCACAAACCAGCAGCCAGATGCTGCTGCCACTGTACAGCTCTCCAGGGGCCTTCCCTTTTATAGGGCATCCCTCCCATACTAATAGCAATGGCTGAAAGCCAGTGCAACTCTGACCACCTGTCCATCTGCTCAAGCCCCATAACTGCTAGGGTAGGAAAACTTCTTGCACCAGTCCTGACTCTAACATAGGATATAGCCATGTCCGTTGGCAAGTTCTCCTTGCTATTCTAACATCATGCAGTGAGTGCAAAAAGGAGGCAATAGCATTTATATTAAAAAAAGTAAACATTTAAATTATCCAGGTCAATGCATGTATCTTAATGTGCCCATTAAGCACTATTTACTCTCTTTGGTGTTTTATACATGGCTTTATAACACATTTCCAAAACAGAACCCTTGAGATTTTTTTAAGACTTAAAACACTCTGGAAAAAAATGTGATTTTTTTCAGATCTCCGACTGCAGTTATGTTCATGTCTTGCCCACCCCCATATAAAGGCAAGTTTGCAGTCGAATGTACCTTTTTAACGTATATTGTGCAGTGGCAGTGTTTTTTACAAGGCAGGATTGTGTGTAGTTCATTGAACCTTTACAATATTGATGGTGAAATGCTTGATGTGTAGGAGGCATTGAAGTGCAATTCAGTGGTGCATGTGCTGTGCAGAGCACTCTGTAAATACATGTCAGGACAGCTGATTACACACCACCTTTCCAAATAAATTAAGAAGTCAATAGAGGATGCCAGACAGCAAGAATTGTCTAGATTAATGGCTGGGCTTTTTATTGTTTGGCTTTGTAAAGAATCAATGTGCTTATCTATTAGATGACAGTGGGTTGGGATGCAACTTTCAGTGAGGGAGACTGAGTACTGTCTGAGTGATATCTCTGCTCCAGACCGCAGGAAGGGCCTGATTGATCAGCTTTGTTAGCCGTTTATTCGATTTAACAATAAATGTTTTCTGCCAACTTAAGCTAATTGTTTTTTGCAATGCCTGTACGTGGATGGAGAGATCTGCAGGCCCTTAACTTCCCTAATCAATCTAACTAAGGAGAAATGAAATCCTGTCTTTGAGTGCAGAATAGATGAGACTGTGACCAGAATCTCTCTCCACTGGGAGCAGTAGGGTGACCACCCGTCCCAAATTGGGCAAGATAGTCTGGAAAGGCAGAGTTCAAGTCCTGGTCCTGGGCTGAATGACTCTGCAACAGCACTTGTCTTGGATTCCCTGCTGCACAGCTCCATGCCTGCCCGAGGCTCAGTGGCGGCGCCAGCCTCTTCCTGGTGGGGGAGGGGTGAGGCAGACCTTAGCCCCCTTTGCCATGAGGCCATGGCCCCTGCTCCTCCTCCTCCTTCGCCCTGAGGACCCATCCCTGACCAGGCCAGAAGCTGGAGCCTGGGCTGCTGTGGAAAGTACTGGACCCTGAACCTACCCTGAATAGATGGGCCAAGGGTTTTTCTTGGGCACCCCAGTCCCGTGCCCAGGGCAGGTGGAGGATCTGGGGCTCCACACAGCAGCCCGGGTTCCCTGGGTGGCTCTTACCACAGCCTGGCTCTGGCTTCTGGCCTGGCTTGAGGGCAGGGCTATAGAGGGGGGGCGGGGCGGGGCGGGGCTCCTGCATGTGTCCCACTTCTGCCTTTTGAAAAGACGGTCACCTTAGGCAGCAGAACAGTTAAAATTCATATAAATAGCCAAGATTAAAATCTGGGATAAACTTGCAGGGATGCCACACTTAGATCAGACATAGCCCAAACTGAATGTAGAACCAAGACATGCTCCAGATGAAATGGAGACCATGGAAGTGTCCAGTCTTTCACCACTTGAGTAGTCCCTTTGACTAGGGAATTATTTAGGGGCTTCAAGTTAAGCATGTTCTTAAATGCTTTGCTTGACTGGGGTTCCAATCCTTTTGACACTCCAGGGACAGATCTGCCTTGGAAGTCAGTGGAAGCTCTGCAACTGGGCACCTGAAGCATTAGGCCTTACTGTCAAGTAGCATGTGTGTAGGGTGACCAGATGTCCAGATTTTATAGGGGCAGTCCTGATATTTGGGGCTTTTTCTTACATAGGTGCCTATTACCCCCTACCCCCGTCCTGACTTTTCACATTTGCTATCTGGTCACCCTACATGTATGATAAATATGATGTGTGAAGTTTAAAAACCCTTTAATAGTGCACAAGCAGCACTGATTGCTATTGTTAAGGGTGTAGAAGATTTTCCATTCTGGACTGCAGTTCAGCAAAATGTTATAGGCCTGATGCAGGAATCACTTGGTGAAGTTCTATGGCCTGTGTTATGCAGGAGGTCAGACTAGGTGATCATAATGGTCCTATCTGGCCTTAATATCTCTGAACTCCCTGTTCAGTCATGTGGTAACTTTTTGAAACTTTCAGGTTTTTGGGATGAAAATTTTTATGATGCATCTGAGTGTAAATGTTTTGTTTTTGTTTCAGCACAATGGTTCAGCAATCTTTGCCTATGAAGACTGTGTGTATGCGTATCTGGGGAGGTACTTCACTACATTTTTAAATACACATACACAAAACTTCATCTCTTTTTGAATAGCCGTACAGAAGAAAAGGTCAGGGTTGGAAGTGGAATTTCAGCATGAAAATAGCCCAGACAGATAAGTGCCTATGCTTGTTCCAGTGAAAATTGGTTTTTAATTTGTCAGTTTTATGAGTCTTTGAAAGTTATGTACTAAGCAGGGACAATAATTGTTTTTTTCCCCTGAGTTTACCAAAATTTAATGATTTTGTCAGATGGTTAGGAGTTGGTATCCAGGCATTCTGGTAGCTGCTGCAACATGTATGGCTGCATAAAGAAATGAGGAATTATGGAACTGTCTGGCAGTGACTCCATTGGCTTGCATCCTAAAATGGCCTTGGAATGGGGTGGGCTTTCTTGTCTTTCCCTCTTTTAATTTGTTTTTTAAAAGGTGGCTAATGGGTGAAAAGTTTCACATGACATTTAGTTTTTATACCCTTTGAATGTACTATGTAGGTTTTTTTGTTTTTCTCTTTATAAATTTGCAGTAGGAAGTATTTGAATTTGGGCTGTGGCTGAAATTTTTCCATGGCAGCTTTACTTTCCATCATTGACTGGTACCCGTCCAATCATCTAGCTACACAAAAATTGGTAATTTTTGTGAATTCTGATTTGGTGCAACAGGTATGAGTTATTAAATTGGATGTAAGGTCACGTTTTGCTGCTGTTCATCATAAGTGAAAGCTTATGTGCTTTGCCCCAAAATCTGATTGATTGGGGCTGAATGTACGTGAAATCTTTTCCATCAGGAGCTTCACTTTTGTATCAGATTTTATCCTAAAATGGGAAAAGGTGCATGTACAACTGCTGAAAGATGTAATCTTCTCTGACATCAGCTTCACTTCTAACTTCTGCCTTTGTCTAACACCCCACATCTGCTTAAACATTATTATTTTGTTGTGCAGCATTTGGGGTTGCTATGCGCACACCACGCCTAACACATATCCCTGCAAAAAAATAAAAGTTAAGCTATCTAACAACTTATCCCTTCTACTCCACCACCCACAAGCACACAGCTACCATTACCCCAACTACCATACAGCATGGATTTTGCACCACAACCTTAATTTAAGCCCTATAGGGATACCAGCCTTCCACATAGCCTCTGTAGCTGTTCTTCTGCACCTACCTCTTCACCAAACTACATCTTCTTACATGACCAACTAGTGTACCAAACGTCCTCAAAACGACTAGTGCTGCGGGTAAGATATTCTGGATGGAAGTGGGATGAAGGGGGCAGAGTTGAGCAGTCTATAGATTTCTGGCGAGTGGAAAACAGAGCAAAGAAATTCAAAAGTGTGTGTGTGTGTGTGTGTGTGTGTGTGTAAACAACAAACTCACAATAACTCCACAAAATAAAAAGTGAGAGAAAACAGAACAAATGGAAAGAGGAAAACGTGTACAGAAAGTGATTGTACCCCTTATGTAGGAAAAGGAGAGACTCCATGCATGATTCTGCCAGTGCTGCATTTAAACAGCGAAAATCCAAACAGGTTTATGACTATGTCGCTATGCAGGACACGTTTTCCATTTAGAAGGAGATATCAACATTAGTTCTCGATCTCCTATACTGTGCCCAAGCCAAACAGTGATAAAAGCACTGGAAGAAAATAAACTCAAATTAAAGCCAATCAAATACACATTACTACACATCTGTGTCTTCCGCTGGGAACGTAGGGTATTTTTCCCTCCATGTCTAGTTGCTGAGCTACTTGACTCTGTTTGTATTCCATACCTGGTCTCACTTCACTATATGCCAGATACTTCGCTATGGGAAAAGATAGGCATTCAAACAAAACCATTGACTTGTGTTATCTGCTGAATATACGCTAACAATTGCTTAACCCACTTGGCTCTAAAGCAGTACTTTCATGTGTACTGTATATTCTGTTGCAAGTGCTGATGAGAGCACCATCTTGCATATGTAGAATGTCACAATAGTTGCCTGCTGGTGTTGATAAGTGTGGGGATAACCATTAAGAACTGATAACTAAAGGTGAATTGTCAAGTAAAAGTTAAAGTAGAAAATGCTGAAGAGGTTCTCTAATGAGTAAAAAGAAAAGGAGGACTTGTGGCACCTTAGAGACTAACAAATGTATTTGAGCATAAGCTTTCATGAGCTACAGCTCACTTCATCGGATGCATTCAGTGGAAAATACGGTGGGGAGATTTTCTATACACAGAGAACATGAAACAATGGGTGTTACCATCACTCTCATTACAGTGTGTATGGTAACACCCACTGTTTCATGTTCTCTGTGTATATAAAATCTCCCCTCTGTATTTTCCACTGCATGCATCTGATGAAGTGAGCTGTAGCTCATGAAAGCTTATGCTCAAATAAATTTGTTAGTCTCTAAAGTGCCACAAATCCTCCTTTTCTTTTTGCGGATACAGACTAACATGGCTGCTACTCTGAAATCTAATCAGTAAGAAGTTCAGACTCAACAAGCAATTATTAAACATTTCTTTATCATGTATAAATTTGTAAAATTGCTTAATTTCTCATGGTAACCATGCCTCTTACATTCTATTTTGCTGGATTGCAGAATCTATGGAACTTTTCAATGGTCTTCATTACGTTCCCTCTAATTTATTCTTTTTGGCCATGTCTTTGAGAACATCTGCTCCATTTGGCTTCAGCAAACGAAGCAGAGTTTTGGCTTGCACATGACAGGATTTGTTTTTTAAAATGTACAGCTACTACTTACTCTTAGTGGAGTGTGCAGGGTGGAAGGTTCTTGGATGTGCTGGGTGATATTTCCAGTTATAGAGGAGTACTTGTGGCACCTTAGAGACTAACCAATTTATTTGAGCATAAGCTTTCGTGAGCTACAGCTCACTTCATCGGATGCATACTGTGGAAAGTGTAGAAGATCTTTTTATACACACAAAGCATGAAAAAATATCTCCCCTCACCCCACTATCCTGCTGGTAATAGCTTATCTAAAGTGATCACTCTCTTTACAATGTGTATGATAATCAAGTTGGGCCATTTCCAGCACAAATCCAGGGTTTCACAAGAACGTCTGGGGGTGGGGTAGGAAAAAACAAGGGGAAATAGGTTACCTTGCATAATGACTTAGCCACTCCCAGTCTCTATTCAAGCCTAAGTTAATTGTATCCAATTTACAAATGAATTCCAATTCAACAGTTTCTCGCTGGAGTCTGGATTTGAAGTTTTTCTGTTGTAATATCGCAACTTTCATGTCTGTAATCGCGTGACCAGAGAGATTGAAGTGTTCTCTGACTGGTTTATTAAGGTTATAATTCTTGACATCTGATTTGTGTCCATTTATTCTTTTACATAGAGACTGTCCAGTTTGCCCAATGTACATGGCAGAGGGGCATTGCTGGCACATGATGGCATATATCACATTGGTGGATGTGCAGGTGAACGAGCCTCTGATAGTGTGGCTGATGTTATTAGGCCCTGTGATGGTGTCCCCTGAATAGATATGTGGGCACAGTTGGCAACGTGCTTTGTTGCAAGGATAGGGTCCTGGGTTAGTGGTTCTGTTGTGTGGTATGTGGTTGCTGATGAGTATTTGCTTCAGTTTGGGGGGCTGTCTGTAGGCAAGGACTGGCCTGTCTCCCAAGATTTGTGAGAGTGTTGGGTCATCCTTCAGGATAGGTTGTATTAAGGATCTAATTATAAATAAATAAATAAATATAAATATATATATATATATATATATAATTTATAATATTCATAAACCAGTTGGAGAACACTTCAATCTCTCTGGTCACACGATTACAGACATGAAAGTTGCGATATTACAACAAAAAAACTTCAAATCCAGACTCCAGCGAGAAACTGTTGAATTGGAATTCATTTGCAAATTGGATACAATTAACTTAGGCTTGAATAGAGACTGGGAGTGGCTAAGTCATTATGCAAGGTAACCTATTTCCCCTTGTTTTTTCCTACCTCCCCCCCCCGACATTCTTGTTAAACCCTGGATTTTTGCTGGAAATGGCCCACCTTGATTATCATACACATTGTAAGGAGAGTGATCACTTTATAAGCTATTACCAGCAGGAGAGTGGGGTGAGGAGAGGTATTTTTTCATGCTTTGTGTGTATAAAAAGATCTTCTACACTTTCCACAGTATGCATCCGATGAAGTGAGCTGTAGCTCACGAAAGCTTATGCTCAAATAAATTGGTTAGTCTCTAAGGTGCCACAAGTACTCCTTTTCTTTTTTGCGAATACAGACTAACACGGCTGTTACTCTGAAACCAGTTATAGAGGTTATGAACAGGAGTGAAATGAATATCACTAGGTATTGCCAATTTGTATAATTACAGCACAGGACCAAGACTCTTTGAACAAAGTTTTATAAAGTTTCATTTAACAAGCATCAATTTCTGATGACACATACAAATGCCTGATCTATCCTGTGCTAGGGTAGAGAATATATAATGGTAAACATAAAGCAAAACTGTGGGCAGCATTCGATTCACTGATCAGTAAAATAAATATTATGAGGGATGAATTCTTTTCACAACAAAACATGAATAAAATAATCCAGGAGAAAGCCCACCTAGGCTTTAGGTCTTTACCCTGAAATTGTATCTCAAAATGTGAGATATTGTGGAATAGCAAGTGATCACAATCAAAACTTGGTCCAGCTCTGATGATGGTGGTCATATCTAAAAGGTGGCAAAATGGCCTTCTCTCCTGCCTCCAGTAGGAGGTGGAAGCTGTATTGGTGAGTTTTTTCCATTGAGGTTTTTGTCAGGACTACTCTCCCTCTTTCCTTATTGTTTGTATTCTGAAACCACCCAGAGGTGCCAGTCAGGCATCAGTGCATCATCATTATATTAGGCTCTGTGTGTGTGTGTGTGAGTGAGTGAGAGAGAGAGACACACACGCGCACACACACACGGAAATGAATGTAAATTGCTTTTCCTTATCAGATTATTCCTGTTTTCTCTGCAGTCCATGGAACATGCCTTCTCAACCCCTGATTATTAGTTGTGGATACATTTGCTATATTATGCTAGTGAAATTTTTGGTGGTTGTCACAGACTGTGTGTTACCAATACTTCAGCAGGGACTGAGTGCGGTGCTCCCTATAGGTCAGCCAGGCTAGTCTGGAGTTGGTGGACATGAGGTATTTTGGAGTTGTAGCCAAAGGCTTGGTGTTCATGGCATGGAAAGTAAATTGGCAGGAGTTACCATAAGAGCACTTCACACGAGCATAATTTTTCATTTGTTCTAATATAGTTATACAAGAGTGCTTAGAGGGATTAAAGGAAGAGCTCCAACAGTACATCTGCACATTACTGACATGCCTTTGTTTCTGTTTTGGTGCTTTACAGATGCTTCTATGCTTGTCGTGAATGTAACCTGTATGGCTTTTGATCTTCCTTGTAGACTCTCTCTTCTCCATTCACAGTTTGTTGCCAACTAGATGGAGCATGTGGTGGATTTTGTTTTAAATGGCACCACTGTCAGCCAAGTAAATTGTCAGGCTTTTGTTTTTAATGTTTGCTGGTTCTCTGACAATCTTCCTCCCATATGAAGCAAGACCATGGCCCCCCTCCACGGATGGATTCTAAAAGGAAAACACTACTAATTTGTGGCTGTATGAGTCGTGCCTACAGTCCATCTTTGTCAGACACCACATCGTGTGCTTTCAATTGCTAGGAAAGGTCAGATCCAGCCAGATGCCACTAGCATTCTGTATCAATACCCTTGCTTCTATCTGCAATGGTGAGAGAGGCTGACATGGTCACAAGTTGAATCTGACACGTCAGCCCTTAATTAGCCCTGTTTGTAAGGGAAAGGACGATTTAGTCCTGAAAGAGGCAGTTGGGAAACCAAGGAATGAGCAACTGGGTTTCATTGTTGTCAGCTTCACCCTTGGTAGCTGACTGGAATCTGAACCCACTAGTTCAGTATTGTGGCTGATGCTGACAGATGCCATGTCTCTCTCTAAGGGTATGTTTACACTTACTGTGGATTGGCACTGTGGTGATCAATCCACGGGAGGTCGATTTAGTGGGTCTAGTGAAGACCCGCTAAATTGACCACAGATTGCTCTCCCTCAACTCTGGCACTCCACTGGAACGAGAAGCATAAGGTAAGTCGATGGGAGAGTTTCTCCCGTTGAACCAGCGTGGTGTAGACACTGCAATAAGTTGACCTAAGCTACGTTGACTCCAGCTACGTTATTCACATAGCTGGAGTTGCATAACTTTAGGTCTACTTAACCCCCATAGTGTAGACCTGCCCTTGGCAGAGTGAGGTGGTGCTGGAAAGAGAGAATGACATAGACATGTAATGAAATGAAGCAAACAGAGGATTGCACCTTACATCTATTTCTCTTGCCTTAAATTCATGTTGCTGCTGTCCCTGGACATTCAGTTTTATCACGGTATTCATAAGTTCATTACTGTAAATAAATACTTTGTTTTGATTTGAGATCAGGAAGTGCTATCAACTAGATGCTTTGAATTTAATTTCCTCTTGTCATGCTGCCTCCTTTTATATTCTTGACATTTTAAAGGCACATAAAATATATGCTACCGGCATTGAATGAGGAACTCAAATGTCTTGAGGGATGATTTGCTGCATTTCTATGTAGATACATTTTTCACGAGTGCAAAGATAATCAGTGCTGATTTGCAGAGTGTAAAATAACAGAAGAATCACACTGTTAATCATACCCTGGAACTGCACTTCTTGCATTTTACTTAAAATTGGGGGGCGGGATCCTCTTCTCAGCAAAGTGAATGATCCATCCAGTGTGTTGGACTTTGCTGCTTGGCATATGCAGCAAGCTTTCCAGAACAGCTGTCTGAGAGTTTAAAGGAACACCTAACTTATCAGGCCGACATTTTCAGAAGTGACCAGTGGCTTTGAATCCCTCATTTACTGGATTCTTAGCTTTTGGGTCACCTGATTTTTAGAGCATGCTTTGTAAATATCAGACCCATTAGGTGTCTTCAACTGAGGATTCTCAAACCAAGGACAAGTGCAGAGTCCTGCACTTAGGACGGAAGAATCCAATGCACCGCTACAGACTAGGGACCGAATGGCTCGGCAGCAGTTCTGCAGAAAAGGACCTAGGGGTTGCAGTGGACGAGAAGCTGGATATGAGTCAACAATGTGCCCTTGTTGCCAAGAAGGCCAATGGCATTTTGGGATGTATAAGTAGGCGCATTGCCAGCAGATCGAGGGACATGATCGTTCCCCTCTATTTGACACTGGTGAGGCCTCATCTGGAGTACTGTGTCCAGTTTTGGGCCCCACACTATAAGAAGGATGTAGAGAAATTGGAAAGAGTCCAGCGGAGGGCAACAAAAATGATTAGGAGACTGGAACACATGAGTTATGAAGAGAGGCTGAGGGAACTGGGGATGTTTAGTCTGCAGAAGAGAAGAATGAGGGGGGATTTGATAGCTGGTTTCAACTACCTGAAAGGGCGTTCCAAAGAGGATGGCTCTAGACTGTTCTCAGTGGTAGCAGATGACAGAACAAGGAGTAATGGTCTCAAGTTGCAGTGGGGGAGGTTTAGGTTGGATATTAGGAAAAACATTTTTACTTGGAGGGTGGTGAAACACTGGAATGCGTTACCTAGGGAGGTGGTGGAATCTCCTTCCTTAGAGGTTTTTAAGGTCAGGCTTGACAAAGCCCTGGCTGGGATGATTTAATTGGGGATCGGTCCTGCTTTGAGCAGGGGGTTGTACTAGATGACCTGTTGAGGTCCCTTCCAACCCTGATATTCTATGATTCTATGACTAGTCACTATTGAAAATTTAAGCCCTGATTGCCTGTGTGTCTTATGCTTCTTATCATCCTGATTTATGTGCCCAGTAAACTTTTATACTGGGGCCAAGAGGTTGATGCTATACTGAAGTCCATCAGTGAACGTATTTCCTGGCAGAGTCACCATTCTCAGCCAGGAGGCCAAGGATCTGAGCGGGCTTTCTTTAGTGGTGGGTTTTGACTGTGTACAACACATCTTCCACTCAAGCTAAGCAAATAATTGACCTTTTTTTTTTTTTTGGTTCGGTGGCTCAACCAAAAAATAAAGACACATGCAGTTTGTCTTGAACTGAAGCTGATTGTTTTTGACCTTTCTTGACAAAACAACAACAACAAAATATTGCTCTGGTGAAATGTTTTATTATTTCCCAGGGTTTTTTTTTCAGGTTTGTTTGGATGTAATTGTTCACTGAATTCGACAGAATTTGCAAATAGTTTTGGTACTCCAAAAATTTACTATTTGCTGAAAACATTTGCTCAGCACTTCCTTCAACATAGAGTTGTGTCCAAGAGGAGATGGGTACTGGTAAGTAACAAGTCTCTTCCCCAAGGAACTTAGGCACAGTTCATGTAGCAACTGAGCAAGAAAACAAAGGGCTAATTGAATAAAAGAAAGCAAAACAATTGTGCTCTCCGCTTTGCCTTTCCTTCACAACAGGTAGCACATGCAGGAGTGTTTTGAATGATGCAATTGAAATGGATAAGAGCAAGTGATTTTTTTATGTCCCATTGCCCTGATTTAATCTTCTGTCCTTCTCATGCAGAAGCTGACGTTGAGATATAAGTGGATATGGTGTCAGAGAAGGTCAGATATCACCTTCCCTGATTTGCCTAACTAACCTGTTCTGTTTTGCCTTCTCGTCCATTACATCTGTTTTGGAACATGCAATAACTTTGTGGTGTGCCTAGGATGAGACTGAACATCATACAGGAGGGCTTTAATTTTGGTAGTTTTGGCAATAATGTTCGGTTGCCCGTAGAAAAACGAAGATGGGATGTTCGGTTGGCTCTGAGGCAGAGGCTGGCCCCAGAACACTTACAATGTTGTCTTAAATTTTAGTTGAATGTTAATACAGAAGTTACTGCTATTTATTATTTGTTTTATGGTAGCACCATAGTGTGCTAAGCACTGTCCACACATCAAGGAAGACCCATGTTCCTGGCCTGAAGAGCTCAGAAGCTATTACTAGAAATTGAACGTAGAGCAGAGCAGCAGGGTGCTGTAAGCTGTCTCCTCACCATCTCCCAGCAAAAACAAGGAGTCAGGTGGCACAAAAGCTTATGCCCAAATAAATCTGTTAGTCTTTAAGGTGCCACTGGACTCCTCTTTCTTGTAGATACAGACTAACACGGCTACCCCTCTGATACTCATCTCCCATCACTCTTCCACAACTTTGATCTGGACACAGGGGAGAGGGTATGGTCAACCTTCTGGGTACGAGGTGAGATCAGTCCTTGTCCTCTCTGCTAAGACTTCCAACAGGGTGACCCTACCTTTTGGGATGTGTACAGCGCGAACACCAGCTTACTGCACCTTTCCTACTGAGTAACTGGGAGAGCCTTCCACCAAACCTTCCTTTTTTTTTTTTTTTTTTTGACATGCCCAATATCTCACACCACAAGTTAGACTAATGCTATGTTGGGTCCATCTCTAAAGGTTCTGAACTCCTCTCATTTTTTTGGAAAAAACACATACAGTATATGCATTGCTCTTCATAATCTGGGGCTTGAAATGTGTGCCCATTAACTTTAAAGTTTGACCAGCTGGGGGAATATTTCTTAACCCAGAAGTTCTTGTTAAATTTTGTCATCTTCTAAAAATTAAACAGTTTAATTGTTTTAAAGAAAGCTTCTTAGGCCCAGAGATCCCATATAATTTATCTGCTGCTCTGCAGCTTGCAAATTACAATTGCTGTTGCTTCCAAGCCCAAAGGCCACATAGACCATCATATGTAATGTCCTTATATTTATGCCAATTCTTATATCCATTCTTATTATATAAGGATCCATAGGCAAAGTCCCATATCCTGTGTGTCTCCTTATATCTGAATTATGAGAGAAGAACCAGGGAATTATCGTTGGTATTCCTCAACTCCTCCGCCCCCTGTAAAACCCCATCCCATGAGCTGTTTTCCCCCATACCAGCTCAGTAGAATCAATGCAGTCTCTCTTGTGTTTAGCTTTCAGTGGGCTATTGATGTTTGTATTTCTAACTAGATTGTGGGTGGGTTTGGATACAGAGGAGCAGCAAGCTGGGTTCGACAGCTGGCTAGGGAACAATGGAAGTTTTGATACCTGGGAGGATGGTTTTGTGTTTTGAAGTCCAAGAAACATACGAAGCTTTTGGCTTGAGTAGGCGGATGCAGTGGCAACTCTGAATTAGTGATGGGGGAGGTTTGAATCCCTTGACTCCTACCTCGGCGACCCTTGACAGAAATGAACTGCCCTCCAGCACCCCTGCCCTGTATCTGCCACTACATCTGTCAACAGTGGGTAAACACAATAGATGATGTGATGCTGCTTCTGAAATTCAGCAATGAAACCACTGATGCTGTTAATCTTTTTTTAAATTGCTTTCGCTGGGTTTCAGCCTTCACACCATACTGAGAAAAGTGGGAGTATTGATGCCTCTCAGCACTTGTTTCAGGATGTTTGCGGAATGTGGCAGACCGCACTGCACCATTTTATATTTGGTTCACTTCAGAACCATAAGGGCAAAAAATTAATTTCCCCTCTGTCTCCAGTGGCAAAGCCACTCTCTAATATGCTTTGCCACAGTAGGACTCCAGCTCTCTCTACATTGATGTTAAAATGGCCTGTAATTAAAGTGCAGGCTTGAATACACATCCTGAGCTGTATTTATGCAACAAATGCACAAGTGCCCCTTGGGTTGGCAGTTTTATGACTACAGAACCAGCATCTTCAAATTGCTGTTTTAATGCTAAGTGAGATTTTCCTGAGACTTGCAGGCAGCATGGTGCCGGGAGAGACTTCTTGGTGCAGAGTTAATCCAGCTTTGCAGGACAGATCCTGACAGGAGCAGAATGGTGTACTGGGCAATTATTACAGATAAGCTTGTACATGCACTAAAATAAGTCTTCCTCAAGCAGGAATATTGTAAAGTTCCATGGGCCAGCAATCTCAGCGAATGCAGCCAAGGGGAAGGTTCTCTGTTTTGACCGTCAGTTTTCAAATGTCTAGATCATATACTCCGATCCTGACAGGACTGATTCAGCTGTTCTGAGATCAGCTGTCATTTGCTATGTTTGTATGTTTGCACAAGAATTAAAAAATGGGAATTCTCTTTGTTCGTAAGGGTTCCCATGTCCTTTTCCAGGGACATAGAAAATTGCTCTGGCATCTGCCCTCAACTGCCCCCTTTTTTCCCCACCATGATACCCTGGCCACCAGTCTCCATCCCAACATTTCTGAAAGTACTATACAGAGGGTCCTATCCTATTTACTTCTTCGGACCTTTGGTACACATTGATGACAACAGAAGTTCAGCCCCATCCTGGAGGTGCTCAGCACCTTGCAGTACTGGGTGTATAGTTTGTGAAGCACTTTGTGGTGGAAAGGTGTCATATAAATGTGAAATTACAGTAGCATCTAGAGGCCTCTTAACCAAAATCAAGACCAACTGTGCTAGGTACTGTACAAACTCCTAGTGCAGGACAGTCCCTGCCCTGGCGAGCATGAAATCTAAATAGACAAGACACGTGAAAGGTGGGAGAGGGAACAGAGACAGAGAGGGGAAGTTATTTGCCCAAGGCCACCCAGCAGGTTAGGGATTGAGTCCTATACAGTGCCTTGTCCACTGGGCCATGTTGTCTCACAAAGGATAATGCCAGCCAGCCCTTTGCTCGGGCTGGAGTGTATTTTGCTTTGCATTGTGCATTCCACTGTTCCTGGGAGGTGAAGACAAAGGCAGAGCCCACTTCATCAATTACTTGTTCCTGAAAGCTCTGCTCAGGTTCTCCCCCTTTACTCAGTTTTTCAGCTGGGAAGTCTGACTTGCCAGGAGGTCAAGTGCCTGAACTGAGGTTACAGTGGGAGGATGGATCATCTGAGATTTGAACTGAAAATCCTTCTGACCTTTCCTCTGCCTTTGTAGACAGCCTGGCTCCCTTAATCTATTTCTGTCAACGTTCGCTTTGTGTTTCCTATGCTGGGATTCTGTGACTCAGCTTTATTAACTAATTATCTTTGGTTTATTTTGCTACTTTTATTTTGAAAGAACACACATTTAATTTCATTAAACTGGCATCCACTGTCCCTCTTTGGCCTGCAAGAAATGACAGATGCTCAGGCATATCTTCATCACTTTCTTCAGCTGCTCTTTGATATTCAACTGGCATTTATATTTCATGCAGGTGAAACAGTCTACAAAAATGTATCATAATAAGCTTTAAGTGGGGTTGAAGACAGACTGGAGGTTCGAACTGCAGCAGTTATCAGCAGATGATGATTCACGAGAAAAATGGTTAAGGCACCATGTTTGCCAGGGAAGGAATTGCAAGAGAGGAGAAGGGGAGAAATTCACAGGGCAGAAACCTAGAAAGTTAGAGGAGAGTGTGTAATAGGGCTAGGGTATATTATAGCTTTATATCCACTACTATAGTTCAGATTCTGACAGCCTTTCCATTGTATGCCTCAATGCTGAGTAATTTCTAACGGCCTCATAATTGTTCTGTGCTGTAACTTTATAAACAAGTTCACAGCCTAGAGACATACACAACAGCAACAAGGAAAAAGAACAAAATAAACCCTGGCTGATTCTCCCTTTGTAGCATTAAAATAAGTTCTGTTGATAGACTATTTAGGTGCTTCTATGGGTATAACTCGCAAACAACTTCATTCTGCAAAATTACCCTTTGGTGGCCAATAGTTTGTACAGTATACAGTGTACTTGGCCCATCTGGTATCTCTTAATTAGTGATAATCTTGACAGTTTTTGTATTACACCTGTTTTAAAAAGGCCTTTGAACATGTTTTTGGATCAGCGCTCTGTATTTTTAATGGTGCCCTTCGTCCAGATTTTCTCATTGTTGTTTCAATGGAATTGTTACAATCTGTCAGGTAAAGATACATCTGCATAATATTAAAAAAAATAGCTATAAAGCTAAATCCTCTCCCCTATGCCAAGCCCAAGGAATCAGGTCTGGCACAGTGGGGTGGAGTGATGCAGAGGCTGGGGGAAGGATCTTCATTCCTAGACTTTGTGCAACTGCTATCACAGTGGCCAGTGGATCCTCTTTGTTATCCTGGTTCATCTCTGCCCTACATTTTGAGCATGGCTGCCCAAGACACACTGGAACCTCTGAAGATCTTTGCTTTGCATATATGGCACCTGCAACTTCTGCAGAAGTGTACTGGTTTTGCTACCTTTGTGGTTCACATCAGGACCAGGTAGGTTGCCAAGTTTTGTTGGATGTAGTCTGGGAGGTTTCATCACATGACATAATCTTTAATTAAAGATTAATATTTTAATTCCTGGAGACTCCAGGACAATCCAGGAGGATTGGAAACCCCAGGCCCAGGGGAAGGAGAGAGGATTTGCCTGTAGTGTATGTGGTGGGTTAGGAGGGCAGCTCTGGATACCAGGCAGCAAAATATTTCAAAATTATATAAAAGGCAAAAGTGAGAGAGGTTAATTGCTGGGTTGCAGCTCCAGGAAAGACCCGTAATTTGTTCAATGCATGCTCACTCTGTGTATCCATCAAGCCAGTATGTTTATTTAGGAAAAAAAGCATGACATCTTTATATAGTGCTACAAGCCTTCTTAAGCACTGCTGAGCGCTGAGATCTTCTCTTTCTCTGCAGACAGCCTGCAATAGCATAGATTCTTAACCCTGTCCCACCAATGTACTTCAGCCATGTCAGAGATGCCACCTATGGGGTAAGAGGGGAATTCAGCCTCTGTGCCTGTTCAGTCATTGGGCTTTTTTGCTAAGATTGCCATCATACATGCTAATTGTCAAGGAGCAACTGTCCACTAGGAATGGGACTGAGGCCACTGATTCACTTCATGCAGCTAGTAGATAGTAACTGCTGAACTAGGCATATTTGAACCAGTGACTAGAGAGGATATTAGTCATATCCCTACATCAATCTTCCAAGACTGGCAGGCCTCTTGACCCTGTGATGTTTACACAGGTACCAGTGATATCAAAAATGGATTTCAAATTTAAAGCAAGATTTTTGCAAAAGAGCCAGGTTGATATTTGACCTACATATACAGAGATCGTTCCAACAGAAGAATAAATTTTAACAATGGGATGCTTTAGCAAAACAGCAATGAAACAATGTACTCATCCAACATCTGTTTCTTTCCAAACATTTATCTTGCAACTGCTTCTGGGACATTCCTTTGGTGCCTTGTGCAGTCTCATTGGGCTTCTAAAGTACTTGTATGAAATTATTTTTTAAAGACTAAGCCACACATTCAGAGCTGCCACACAACTCTCATAAATCTGATTGCATTTAGTAGTTCTGATTATTCAATCGCAGCCTGTGTTTTAAAATTACTTGTGATATGATTCATATATAAAAGACCTGAACATTTACAAGCAAAGGTAATTTTTTTAAGGATTTCATCATAGAATCATAGAATATCAAGGTTGGAAGGGACCTCAGGAGATCATCTAGTCCAACCCCCTGCTCAAAGCAGGACCAGTCCCCAATTTTTGTCCCAGATCCCTAAATGGCCCCCTCAAGGATTGAACTCAACTCTGGGTTTAGCAGGCCAATGCTCAAACCACTGAGCTATCCCTCCCCCCCCAAATACAAGATAAGCACAATTTGTTATTGTGCTTATCTTGTATTTCATTTGTTTGCTAAAATTGAGATGCTTCCAGGCCACGTCTTCAAGTCCTTACTCCCCACAGTTGGCAACAGGTTTCAAAATAGTATAGCTCTCAACATGCTGAGCCCTTCTGAAAATCTGGCCTAGACTGTGGATGGTGAATGCTTGAAAGTGTGGTCTTTAATATTCAATATCACACATACAGCCATGGAGGAAAGTAATTTGGATTAAAAGTATTCTTGTTTCTTTACTTTTGTGGCCAAGATTCTTGAACGTGCCAGTATGTTGTCACTCCTGTTGAAGGATTTATTTTTTTAAACCTGGTAAATGATATTTCTCCAGAGAGATGTAGATAAACAATGAGAAACAGAAAGAGCTGTATTTCTGGTCTTTGTTTGACAGCATAATGAATATCCTTACCCATACAGTAGCGTGGTTTCTTTGACAGTTGTCTCAAGACATTTTCACTGGAAGAAACAAACATTTGAAAAGTGGTACAGTACCTTCTGTTGTCATTTAGGGAGTCTGGTTATTTGTATTTATTCAAGAATATGTAAGACTTTTTCTTAGGAATGTGGGAAAGAGCAATTTGTCAATCACTTGACTTTCAATCCATTGTCTCAGATTAAACTTAAATTTTCTTTATTGAGGAATCTTTATGTAGAGCATAATAGGAAATGATGTGTTTTTTCCCCCTTAGTCTGTGTTTTTCTTGACTGTTCCTCTTCAGGGAAATAAACTGCAGTCACCACTTAAATCTTGTGTTCACTGCCTTTTTCCCTTGTGAACCCTTTTGTTTTTGTTTATGTTTGTTTTTAAAAAGCCTAAAAAGGACACCTTTGTATGCTGTAACTGCCCCTAACATGACTTCAATACAACAAAAGTGACCGTCAAGCGTAACTTAACTACAGCCACACAATGCAAGACAACCCACTGCCAGCAACCCAAGCAACTCAAAGGCCTCACATTCTTACAGTTCATCTCTGTTTATAACTGCTTGTGGGAGAGCGCATGTGGGAGACAGATTTACACTGCAGTGAGCCCTGAAGGTCCTTGGATGTCCATCTTGTACCCTGGTCCTCAGCTTCTGGGTAACTTCCTCTGTGGCCTTCATCTTGGGTTGCTACCTGAGAACAGCTGCCTCCCTCACATCTCCCTTATAGATCAATCTGCATTCCCCTGTGTCAATTCTGTGGCTACTCTGTCTCACTCCAGCGTACTATTACCTACCCACCATATTCCCATCCTTTAATACCATATGTGGTATTTTCTGTCCATCCCCTTTATCAGAAAACATGATGGCAGCTGCTGGAAACTCTTTCTTTCTTTCCTCCCTCAGAACAGCAACTGAAACAAACCTGAGGATTTTACATCTATTATCCCGAGTGCCCAGCACTCCGTATAATATAGATTGTCTTGTGGGACCTTAGTATTTGGATATTAAATGGACTAGAACCCTAGATTGGTCCCAGCAATTTCTACTTTTCCCTTACTACTAACCCCACCCCACCACAATCCTGAAATCATCAGTTTTCAAAAAGAGAGTAAAGATACTGTGTCATCATGCAAATTAGCCTTGTGCTATGCGTAATCTCCAGGTAACTGAAGTCTCCTCCAGACTGGCTGCTTTTAGTAGCTGGTAGTTAGATAACACCTACTGGTAAGATTTTTAAGTCTGTGGTCAGAGGCAGCCACTGGCAGGGTGCTGGTCCCTTCATAGCTGGCTTCCTACTAGCTGAGTATCTCCAAGATTCCCACAAAGAAGGCAGCACTGTTGCTTTTCCTATATTGCAGCATGGTATACTGAGTTAAAGTGGAGCAGAGTACTAAATCTGCTGTATCCAAAAAGCATTTGTCATGTTTACAGGATGAGCTGTGCTTTAGACTCCTTCTCAAGTGCACCTCTCAGGTGACAGCGTAGCTTCCTCCTCCTCTCAGGGGTAGAACCCTGTGATCCAGACCCTTTTGGACTGGATCTCTGGGCTGCAGCCCTCCCATTTTCCAACTGTGTAACCATGACAGGCCCAACTGTCTGTGGTACATGCCGGAGAACTTCTCTTTAGGAATCTATGACCAGTGGTTGATTTAATATGACTCAAAAAGTTTAAACAAACTTACTGTTTATTTCCCCAAAGGAACATTACAAGCTGAGAAAAGGGTTAAAACAACAAAGGCCTATGCACCAGGATCTTAGCTAAACCTTATCCTTTCTTGGCAAGTCTTTGGTAGGTTCCGCTCAGTCCAGGATCACTACTTCTGGACTGGGAGAAATAGACTGGGCAGTTTTTATCAATCAGTGTCTCTGGCAGCCTCACCCCTACTCTTCTTTACTTCCTTCCCCTCTACGCAGGGTTTTTAGCAGTTTAGAATCCCTTTGACCCAAAACTCTGGCTTTAGGAAAATAAATGTGTTGACCTGGCTGGAGCCAGGTAAGTAGGCATTTTCTTGGTTAATGTCCTCCATTGTTCTTGGGATTTTCTCTTAGAGGTATGTTGTTTCTCTTAGTTTTGTTTCCTGCTTGTTCTCCCTAATGGTTTCCTTTGATTTAACTCCATGCAGTCAGGGACAGCAATATCACAGGTGTCAACACATGATATTCATATGAATAATAGATGCCCGTCTTATTCTCCACAGCATTAATCAAGCTCATTTGGGATTTTCTTTTAACAATGAATCTGAATCAATATGTATTATGCGATTGGTTCAGGTTGTTGCCATTATGCTCCTGCTGTTTTGCTAAGCAGCTTTTCTCGGCACTTGCAGCATCTTGGATTTCCAGTTGGCACTTCCCTCTTTGAATTCATTTTCCCAGCTGAACTGTGAATTATTCACTAGTCATTAAGAGTCAGTGAGGAGAGGTGCCCTTGTAAGCAAGCAGCACATGGAAAATATCAATGCACAGTGTCGTATTCACTGCTGGCTCTATCAGGACTAGCACACTGATTGCTAAACGAATCATTCTAGGGATGAATTCTGTGGGGCTGTCTTTTGCAGAAAACCTTCAAACAGAGAGGTCCTATCTTCTCTATATGGAAAACTACAGACTACATGTTCTGTTGGTCAAAGTGTTCCCTCCCTCCACTGTTATGCACTGTCCTGTGTCAGCTATTGAACTCTCTCTCTCATTGTTGTGTGCTGTGATAGTGAAGGTGATTGGAACAATTTACAAAGGATTGTGGTGGATTCTCCATCACTGGCAATTTTCAAATCAAGATTGGATGTTTTCCTAAAAGATATGCTGCAGTTCAAAGAGGAATTAATTCAGGGGAGTTCTATGGCCTGTGCATAGAATCATAGGGTTAGAAGGGACAGCAAGGGTCATCTTGTCTAACCCTCTCCCAAGATGCAGGATTTGTTGTGTCTAACCAATCCAAGGCAGATGGCTATCCAACCTCCTTTTGTAAACCTCCAGTGAAAGAGCTTCCACAACCACAGAAGATCAGACTAGATAATCACACTTGGCCCTTCTGACCTTGTAATTAATGATTTTTTTAAGGAAGGATTCTACAAAATCTGTGAAATGTAGCTCTGTTTTTATTAAAGTGATTGTGGACTTTGCAGTAATAAGCCACTAATGTAAGAGGCCAAATAGCCCTAGTGCTGTTGCAGCAGGAGGCATAGAGATGGCTGTTGTGATTCACCGGAGAGTAAGAAGCTACAGCATCATAGCTGTGCAGAGGATAGAAAGATGCTTACAGAAGCTATAATGTAACTTGTCAATGTCTTAAACGCTTTCAGTTTTCATTGCAAGCTTTTTCCAATTAAATACAAGCTTTGAAAAATAACCCATGCATTTCACTTTTGCCAGAATTATTTAAAAATAAAAACAGACTTCTGTGATGCCATACACCAATTTGTTTTTCTATGGCAGAATGTCAGGTTTCTGTTTTTTAAATCTGATCTGAAATACCACACCCTAAAAAGCAAAAGCCCACTCTGAAAATGAATGAGAGGCTGAAATTGGAGAAAGCTCACCACTCGTACATGTTAGTAATTTTATAGTGAGTAGGAATGGATGAGTAAGCTGGTTCAGATGGAATCAGAACCAACCCAAACATCCACCCTAATCTCCAGATGAGCAAAGAGGAAAAGGTTCCACAAAGTTGGGCTAACTCTGTGAGGATATGGATGCTATATATGTTTTCTTGCATCTTTTGTACTTTCTAATTTCAGTTACAGCACCTCTATTGGGACCTTGCTGTGTGTGCATAGAGGGGTGTAATGAAGGAAGAGAGAATTTCTCATGTGACAGTTCTTGTTGTTTGTCTAAAACAGATTAAAGAAGCATAATTGTGATCATGAAATGAATATCCCCAAATGCCTGGCCAAAACTGATCTCTAACTCTCAACAGTTGTTCAGTGATTCAGGGTGAACAGTAGAGCCAACTCAAGTTGTTTTTGAGGTGAACATATTAAGCGTCTCATATGTTTTCCCAGAGATGAGCTGCCAGAAGCTGAAGAACCGGTTCCAGTCGCTCCGGGTCTTCGGTGGCACGTCCTTCAGTCGCTCCGAGTCTTCAGTGGCACTGAAGGACCTGCCGCCGAAGGCCCGGAGCGAGTGAAGGACGTGCTGCCGAAGTGACGCTGAAGGCCCGCTGGGTGAGTAAAAATTCTCAGGGGAGCTTCCCCAGCCGAGAGCTCAGGTGGGATGAAAAGGACACAGTTTGCCCACCCCTTTAACAACCGGTTCTAAACCGGCTTCAAAATTTAACAACTGGTTCGTGCGAACCGGCTCCAGCTCACCACTGTGTATTCCCTACTAGCGTGCAGGAGGCACTGGGTGGGTGGCTGGGTGGGAGGGAGGGGGAGGAGTTGATCAGCATGGCCTGCGGACCCCAGTTTGAGAAATGCTGTCATACTTTACAAATGTTTTGGTTCATGTTAATTTAATTGTGGTGAGGAGAACATCTGGAAAATGAATTCAATACAAAGATCTTCCACATCTCCCTGACCTGGAGGGACCATCCCATTAAAAATAAGAAACAAATGCATTCTCCATGGGGATTTCATCTTGACTTCCCCTACTGAGGATGCCAGCAAGGGTGCTAATTGCAAAGGTGTCTTTTGTGAACACTTGTCCACAAGGACTTGAACTCAGATGCCGAACTCATGGTATAAACATGAATAAAGAGCTGATGGTACTAACTTGTATTCAGCTGGTCTGGTTTTGAAGCAGTGGTCTAGAGAGTAAAGGCTTGTATGTGGTCTCTGATTGCTTCCTGACAGTGTGCTCTTGTCACTGATCTACCAAGAAATTCAGAAAAGACATTGAACAGGCTATAATGTGTGGAGGGGTTTTTTATTATTTCAGCATGCATCTTGTACAGTAAACAGTAAGGAACTTTACATTTCAGTGAGAGTGGGGTTATTTTTTCCATTGGTGCTTGGTGGTCTTAAAACCTGCAGCTTAGTTCTGATTTTTTTTTTCTTTTGAAGCTGACACATCTGTTCACAGAACACATGATGAAAGGACCTGAGCTTAGGGTTGCCAGGCATCCAGTTTTCAACCAGAATGACTGGTCAAAAAGGGACCCTGGCTGCTCTGGTTAGCACCGTTGACTGGGCCATTTAAAAGTCCAGTGCACAGCGGAACGGGACTAAGGCAGGCTCCCTGCCTGCGCTGGCTCCGCAGAGCTCCCCGGAAGTGGCTGGAAAGTCTGGCCCCTAGGTACAGAGGTGGTCAGGGAAGCTCCGTGTGCTATCCCCACCCTGCAGCGCCACCTCCACAGCTCCCATTGGCAGGGAACCATGGCCAATGGGAGCTGTGGGGGCGGAGCCTGCAGGTGCGGGCAGCATGCACCACACAGAGCCACCTGGCTGCGCCTCCACCTAGGGGCCAGCCACTTCTGGGAGCAGTGCGGAGCCAGGGCAGGCAGGGAGCCTGCCTTACCCCTGCTGCATTGCAGACTGGGAGCCGCCTGAGGTAAGCACTGCCTAGCTGGAGCCCGCACCCTGAACCCCCTGCCCTATGTCAGAACTCTCTCCTGCACCCTAACTCCCTCCCAGAGCATGCACCCCAGCCCTGAGCCCCCGCCCAGACCTCATACTCCAGCCCCCTGCCCCAGATCAGAACCCCCCCACACACACACTAACTCCCTTCCGCACCCCTATCCTAGCTCTGAGCCCCATCCCAGAGCTCACATCCTGCATCCTCTCCTGCACTACAACCCTCTTCCCCAGCCCTGAGCACACTCCCAACCTCACCCCTTGCTCCACCCCAGAGCAAACACCACCAGCTGGAGCCTACACCGCTCCAGCCCTGAGCCCCCTCCTGCACCCTGAACCCCTTATTTCTGCTCAGAGCCTGCATCCACAGCTGGAGCCATTACTCCCTCCCGCACTCCAACCACTGCCCCAGCCAATGTAAGTGAGGGTGGGAGAGAACGAGTGACAGAGGGAGGGGACTGGAGTGAGTGGGGGGTGGGGCCTCAGAGAAGGGGCAGAGGCGGAGCCTTGTGGAAGAAACGGGGCAAGGGTCTTCAGTTTTGTGCAATTAAAAAGTTGGCAACCCTACCTGTGCTATCCATGTCAAGAGTGCTAGTCAAACACAATACACATGGAGTACTTTGGATTCACATTGTATACTGCAGTGAATTGGAAACTGAATGGAGAGCAACGGTCATTTTCAGGGAACAGGCCATCAGTGTAGGCATCAGAGAAGTCCCATGGTAATATATGGTATATAAACTCAGACAACATATCTCTTCTCTAGAACTCTGACCACTGAACCTGGTACATTTTAAGAATTACAAAGTACAGACTGACAAGGCAGAGTGTGGGGGAAAAGGAACTTCATCTTGTTTTGTTGTGGAACATTATATGTTTGTTTTGTATTGCCAAGCAGAAAGTACAGAAATATATTGACTGACTTTCACCATGATGATAATCAGAACTCCACCAGTCAACATAAGGGAAGGCCAGAGGAAAGCGAAGAAAAGGCCCTTTGGAGGATATAGCCTTATTAAAATGACACTTGTCTGTCTTTGTTCTGGGTCATAATAACAAGGGAAAGTCTGATGCTTTCGGAAATTTTCTGCGGCGCTTTCTATTAGCGTTTTAACTTCTTTGTCGTTCTTCAAGTTTTGTGGAATATAGGAGCACTAAAATGAGAAATCAAGATACTTGTTAGAGCAATTGTTCTACTGCAGGATGTGCAGTGATGTGAGACCTTTCTTAAACATCACTTTACTAGTTCAAACAAAAGGTTATGTGCACATCTGAGAGTATCTCTAAATATTGTCTTGCCGTTACCTTGTCCATCCCCTACCTATCTGTTGTTGTCTCCTGTCGTACACTGAGCCCCCAATCTTGCAAAGGGTTACGCACACATGTAACTTGATGCATGTGAATAGCAATTTGGAGTTGGGATGGAATTTTCCCCCAAGGTCAGATTGGCAGGAACCTTTTTTTGCTTTA
Organism: Lepidochelys kempii; assembly: GCF_965140285.1. Classification (NCBI taxonomy): domain Eukaryota; kingdom Metazoa; phylum Chordata; order Testudines; family Cheloniidae; genus Lepidochelys; species Lepidochelys kempii. Next base: position 31,696,920 of record NC_136387.1, read on the forward strand.
TTCTGAAGCATGGGATGTGGGTTGCCTGGTAGGATCATCTGGACATATCTCACCTAATCAATTCTCTACCATTGCAGGGGCATCAGACATTGGGAACACCTTAGTCCCTCCTGTTCTCTGTCTATGGCACACAAATAGTTCAGTATCCTGATGACTGGAATGCTTTCATCTAACTAAAGACAGTGAGTTCAAACTGAGGGGTATCTGGGTGAACTTTAGTGGCCTGTGGAGGTCAGCCTAATGATCTGATCTAATGGTCTATTCTGGCCTCAAGCGCTATGAATCTATGAAAAAGTGTTGTGAGAGCCAACGGGACAGCTTCTGCTCTTGGAGTGAAGCCCGTGCATAATTTTTTACAAAGCTCAGGGTCTTAGATTTTAAACAGAGACAAGGGCTGTACTTTTTCTGTGAGTGGACAGCACCTAGCTCTGTGGCCCTTGATCCCTGACTGAGGCTTCTGGCACTGCCACAGGACCAATACATTAGTACAGAAATTCCTAAATGGGCTTGGCTGGAAGGGAGCAGAGACAGTGGAACAAAGGTACGTCACTGCTGATAGGGCTTTCGCAGTCATGAGTTAGTCTACCACTGCTGCCATGGAGCATCTATCTTGGGGTGCTGGAGTAGGCTAAATTCCAATTATCCAAGAGTACCTGGCCAGTATGTGAGTTACTTCAGTGTGCGCCTCTCTCTATAATTAGTGAAAGACGATGACCTACTTTTTCACTGGGGGAGAAAGTATTTTAATTGGTTACACTATGAAACAATTTTGTAGCTTTCTAGTGCAAGAAATAGATAGTGATCAATGTTATTTTATTTGTATTAATGTAGTACCTATAGGCTCTAGCTGTGATTAGTACCCCATTATGATAGGTACTAAATCACACACACCCAGTAAAGGATAGTCCCTGTACTGCAGAGCTTGCCATCTAACTAGGTGAGACAGAAAAGAGCTGAGATGGGAAATGAAGTCAGGTGCATTTGCTTTCTCATTGTAATACAGGAGTTCAGTGGCAGAGCAGGTAACAGAGCCCCATTCTTCTGAGCGTCTATCCATGTTCCTATCCATTGGGCTCACACTGCCTCTCAGAGGAAAGGTGTTGCTGGATTCTTAATACAGCTGTCTGCCGAGAGCCATTCTTTGTCTCTGTAACTGCCTAACTTAATGGACAAAGGGAGAAAGCAGAGATCAGCTATCCAGTCATACCTTCCTCATGGACAAGCAGGGGGCTTTCAAATGTAATTGGGAGTCCATTTAAAGAGGTATAAAATCCATTCATTGCTCTTAGAAGACAGTTTGGCAAAAACTGTGCCGACAGATTTAATTTATCAAAGAAATTATACTTCTGTTCAGATTCACAATGTTTATTGCACCATTCATTAGCACCCATTAAAGTGGGTTGGCTAAAATAAAAGCCCTTTCCCCAAATCCCAGCTATGAGTTTGGAATGCTGACTGACATTAAATTACTGGAAATGCTATTTATTTCAGAGCATTAACCCACAAGCCATTTTGAGGTACTTGCAGTACGACTATTTTCCATTTCTGGCATCTTTTTTCACCTCTTGAGTAGACAGTGTTTGTGGATCAGTTTAGCCTGACCTGGAAGTAATTTTAAAATTTCAGCTGTCGAAATGCAGAAGCTTTATCCCAAAACCAATAACCTAAACAAATGTAATGTAAACAAAATGAGATTTTTTCCCAAGGCAACAGTGACTACGACCTGAAAGAAAACCCTCTATGTGCAAAAATAAAATTGGCCCCATAAAACAATAATATTTATCTCACTGCAAATGTATTCCTAGATGTTTCAGGACTTCCCTCTGATAGAGCAAGGCCTGAAGAGGAATTCCAAGTTCATGTAGACAGGCTGAAACTAACCCCGATGCAGAGATTCACCTTAAAGTCTATGTACCATTAAAGGTCCATGTAAGTCTCATAATAGGGCTTAACTGGGGTTTCTCTGGTGCATAAGGACTTGTTCTGGCCTCCTACAGAGGGATGAGTATCACGCACTATGCTGAATATTGGACCCTAAGAGTCAACCACTGTCCTTGAACTTGCTCTCACAGACTGCCTTATGGAAAGGAGAGTATTCAGTGTACTGTCCCTAAATGTCTGAGATTCCCTATAGTTGGAGTTTCACAGGGGCAGAGAAATTTCCCCCCCAAAGCTAAAGGTTTTGTATGTTTACTTAATTTTTAATCTTGAGATCTTAAATCCACCTCAAATCTGTGAAAACCATTTTAATTTAAAAGCTAAACTCACTACATTTCCAAAGAAGTGTTGACCAAGCCTCTACATTTAAACACATTTTTTTCTTCTTGCTATTACTTGTGTGCATAGCCCCTGTAATTTTGCCTGCAAGTAGCAATTCTGTACAATGAGATACTACATGTAGCTTTTCTACAGATCTTAGAATTGCCATATGTTTGAACTATAGAGGAATATAGACCTTGTATTTGCAAAGCTTGCAACAGCCTTTGAAGATTGACCCTCCGCATTTCCAAATGCTCCAAACTATCTGCAAGTTTAAATCCCATCGTGCTTCATAATGTTTAATATATATTCTTCAGTCTTGAAGTGGACTTTGAAGTGATGATTGACCCAAGCTGCTAAAGTCAGATATGGAATTTTCTGAAGTCTTGTAAGAGTCAAGGGCACCTGGCATTTTGGTTTGGGTCCTTCTCTTATTTTGATGATGTACCAAGGAAATAAAAATCTCCTAAACTAATCCTTACTGTTTTTCTTACGTGCACTCTAGTAATTCTGTGCTTTTAGCATTCAAAACTCTCTCTACTCACAACACTCTAATCTATGTTTCTTAGTCAAAAGCAAGTACAGGACAGCATAATGGACTGAAGACATATCTACAGCAATCCTACACTTTCTGCCCACATCTCACTTTAAACCATTCTGCAATGTATGAAATGTCAGTCTTTCCATGAAACTGGCAGCTCATTCACATATCATACAACCGGACACAGGCATTCTCAAACGCTCACATTTTTTGCTTCCTATCTTATTTTTTCCCTTATTTATTCCCTCTTAAAGATAGCTTGCTGAGTGAAACCATGAATTTTCACTTCACATGCAAGAAATATTTCAGTGAATGTTCAGGAACTCGCTGCAGGGTGATATTTTGCTGTTTCTAGGGTTGAAAATGTTTCCCTCCCCTTCACTGAAAAAGGTGTAATTCTAGAGGTTTGGTTCAACTTGCTATAAAGATGGGGACAAATTGTAGAATTCAGGCCTATATTCTGGTTTGGGTTGTGAACATCCTAAAGTTCAAGGGTGCTTGGATCTGAACATTTTGGTTTACACCCACCCCATGAGAGTCGAGAGCTTGTTTTTGTGAAAAAAGTAGTCACTGAAATCTTCCCCGTGTTTAGGAACCACATTCAACCCACATCTTGTTGGATGTTCTGAAATGGTTGCTTCACTTCCAGTGGCAGGCTGGGGGACCAGACCTTGCCATTTTAAAAACGCTACAAGACAGTTGATGCCAGACAGGCGCACAAGTGGAGGTATTGGAAATGACATGAGGACATGTTTGTTTCCAGACTGCCATCCCAGGTTAGACCTGCCAAGTTATTCAAGACTTTGGACACTCCCTTGAAGTGAAGCTGAATTCCCAGCTGTCAAGGTTCCCACAGCCCTTCCTGGAATGGAGCTCCACCATTATACACGGTGCAACCTCTGCCAAGGTTTTGTTTCAGTAACACTCCCATCTATTCAAGGGTATTTCCAAGCTCAAGTTTCTGTTGCAACAGTGGGTAGAAACAGTTGCAGATTACACCAAGAACAAACCCAGCTGCTGGATTGGGTGCCCACATTCCCAGTTTATTGACTCCCACCTGAGGTGTACCAAACCCACTGGTGTTTCATGTTCCCAAACCTCCACCTTTCCCCCCTTCTACCTCCCATCTTATTTCCTGTATTCCCCAAATGGGAGTGAACTTTAGGGCTCTGTTTTTAATCAGGGCCACATTTAACCTCAACCTACCCCAGGGTTATTCAACAAACGCTTGGGCGAACCACACATGTTGATCTATTCCTCTAAATTGTGCTTCAGCGTGCAGAGATTTATGTATATTTTATGCTTATAAATGTTTAATAGTTATTTTTGGTTGATGTAATTGCTTCTCAAATATTACCTTAAATATGTCTGATATTGCATTTATAATACATGCCAAATTTGTCCTCACTCTGAATTTTTCAACATTTGCCTTGGTCTAAGCAGAAGCATTGGCATGAAGAAAGACTAACAAGTCTGTGCTCTATTTTCAGTTAATTCACTAGTGCTTTGCTTGGTTATAAAAATAACCTGCTGAACCACACGTGACAAATATCAACAGTGATTCTGATGAATACATTTAAATCCCAATACCTTGGGATTTCTTTCTTGTGTTTCTTCGGTATGATAGAGCATAACCTCTTGTCCTGAGAAGTTCAAATCAACCAACACCTCTAGACAAGGATACTGGAAAATGTTTTCATCGCCTTCACCATTGTTGAACGAGCACTGGACTTTGTCCTTGATGTTGGTTTTGAGCAGTTTGCACGTAGTTTCTTTGGTCCAAACACTATAAAACAAATCATACTGCTTTTAAATGCTTTGTTGACAGCTTTTTCACAGCATGATTCTGTCCAAGCACTGTTGACAACTTTTCCACCATAGTGGTGTTTCGTGTGTCATTAAGCCGTCAGCAGTATGGTGGGCTGGGGGTGTGGATAGAGTGTGTATTCAAGGGCTCTGAGCCAAACCCAAACAGACAGATAGGGTGGGTTAGGATTAGAGGCAGTGCACAGAAGATATGGATTTTTACTCACCCATTAGCCATTCATTGGATGGATTTAGAGGCAGATTTTATCTCCCATGCTTGGATGTGTTGGAAGTTGGCACCCCCAAAAGAACAACAGAAAAACTAGGGTTTGTTTGTGTGAATTCTAATACTGGTTGGTAAATATTTTAAATGTGGATGCACGTGTTTTTTTTTTCTCTGCACTTGCAGAGACCTGAATGAAAATTTGACCTTGTACGTATATGTTCTGAAATACAGTTTAGCATATTAGAGCTTTAGATCAGGGGTGGGCAAACTTTTTGGCCCGAGGGCCACATTGGGGTATGGGAATTGTATGGCAGGCCAGGAATGCTCACAAAATTTGGGGTAGGGGTGCAGGAGGGGGTGAAGGCTCTGTGGTGGGGCCAGAAATGAGGAGTTCAGGGTGTGGGAAAGGGCTCCGGACAAGGGCTGGGAGTTGGGGTGTGTCGGGGGGTGTGAGGGCTCCAGCTGGGGATGCTGGGGTTGGGGGTACAGGAGGGTGCTTTGGGCTGGGACCAAGGGGCTCAGAGAGCAGGAGGGGGATCAGGGCTAGGGCAGGGGGTTGGGGCAGGGGTGCAGGTTCTGGGTGGTGCTTACCTCAAGCAGCTCCCGGAAGCAGCGGCATGTCTCCCACCCGGCTCCTATGCAGAGGCATGGCCAGGCGGCTCCACACTCTGCCCCATCCGCAGGTGCCACCCCTGCAGCTCCCATTGGCTGTGCTTCCTGGCCAATGGTCACTTGGGGGTGGGCAGCGTGTGGAGTCCCCTGGCTGCCCCTATGCGTAGGAGCTGGAAGGGGGACATGCTGCCACTTCCGGGAGCCACGCAGAACCACAGCATGTGCAGAGCAGGGCAAGCCCTGGATCCTAATCCCAGGCAGGAGCTCAAGGACCAAATTAAAACATCTGAAGGGCTGGATGTGAGTTTGCCTACCCCTGCTTTGGATGCTTCAGAAAAATAAAAAACCTTTTAACTAATGTTTGGTAACTCTCAAATCCTATATTTACTGCAGGTTTTCACTTCTTTGTCTTTATTAAGAGGGTCATTTGCATGATTGAATACATAGGATCTTTGCACGAGGCTTTCAGCAGTTTTTTTTTCCTAAGCATATCACTGAATGTTGTTAACAGCTGTGGCAAGCTAGGAACTTCATGGCTATAGTTATGCTCCACACCGTGGCCACTCAGATCTTCATGGTGAAGCAAGGATAAAACTTTATCAGCCTGATCCAGAAGCCCCAAGCCCCCTACCTTGGGTGCTAAAACAGGATCCTAGCAACAGAGGACTTGTGTGTATGTGTATCCATAGATATAAATCTATTTACACAGAAAAATCTGTCCATAAAGAAAACAAAAATATGCACGCTTACTGGTATGATATCAAATTAGAAATTGAACTGTGGACCTCTAGACCCTAGCAGGGACTGCAACCAACTTGTGTCCTTTGCAGACTGATTGGGCATTTTCCCATGGTATGTGGGGGTTGGGGGAGAAGAGAACCTGTAATTAGCTCTGATGAGTGGGTTACACTAGTTCATTACAAAATGCTTCCAGTGGTTAAAGAGTTAAAGTTTAGGACTATGGACCTGGCTTATTTGCCAGAGGTCATACATTCTTGCTAGGGCTGGTTTGAATATATTCATCAAAACTTTTTTTTAAAGGGAATATGGCTTTTAAACATAAACTATTGTTGTTGAAGATTTGCAGTGTTTTTTGCTAAACTGAAAAATGTTTTTCAAAACCGAAAGCCAAAATGTTCTCAGTGAAAACCTGAAAAATTCTGTGAGAAACATTGACCAAAATAAAAGTTTTTCCCTTTTTTCTGAAACTTTCACAGAAAATTAGAATGCATTTCTGGATCTGCTGTGATTCTAATCCTGAAGGGATGTCTTCCTGTGTCAGATGCTTCCCCATAACTCTATTAACTATTCATGATTAACAGCTTCCCTCCCCACTTCATGCTATCTAAAATCAGCTTGTAAGCTCTTTATGGCAGTATCCTTTGATTTGTTCTGTGAAGCACCTAAGGCACTTTTGGGCTCCACAAAAATAATAACCATGATAACAACAGAAAAACACAGGCTGATGGTTATAACAAAAGAATAACTGCAGTTACCTGTTCACGTAGGATGGCATAATTGTGATCCCAACAAAAAAGTACATCATCACTGAGCATGCAACCATTCCTAGTCCCAGGCACAGTGCCCTGGTCTCCCCTCGCTTCTGTGCAGTCACCAATTTTTTCCCCAACATGATTTAGTGTTATGGATTCTGAAATTTCTTGTTCTGGAGTGAAACATAAAAACAGGGGAAAATGCAACCAGAATCATCATCAGATTTAGTATTAGATTTAATATAAACTCTTAAGAGGCTTTGATTCAAGATATTGCAAATCGTGAGGGATTTAGGGGAATCTGATCCATTACAGCTCCTCACTCACATTAAAATTTAGAAGGCAGTCAAGTAAGTCCAGTAAAAGAAAATACTGACTCCAATTTTTTTTTATAAAAGGCTCTGGAGGTGATCCCGGCAATTACAAGCTACTAAGTCTAACTTCAGTACCAGGCAAATTGGTTGAGACTGGAGTAAAGTATAGAATTATCAGACACATAGATGAACACAGTTTGTTGGGGAAGAGTCAACATGGTTTTTGTACAGGGAAATCATGCCTCACAATCTACTAGAATACTTTGGGTGGGGGTCAACAAGCATGTGGACAAGGATGATCCAGTGGATACAGTGTACTTAGATTTTGAGAAAGCCTTTGACGAGTTCCCTCACCAAAAGCTCTTATGCAAAGTAAGCTGTTCTGGAATAGGAGGGAAGGCTCTCTCATGGATCAGTAATTGGTTAAAAGACAGGAAACAAAGGGTAGGAATAAATTATCAGTTCTGAGAAAGGAGAGAGATAAATAGTGGTGTCTCCCAGGGGTCTCTATTGGGACCAGTGCTGTTCAACATATTCATAAATGATCTGAAAAAATGGGGAAACTGTGAGGTGGAAAAATTTGCAGATGATACAAAAGTACTCAAGATAGCTAAGTCCTGGGCAGACTGCGAAGAGTTACAAAGGGATCTCACAAATCTGGGTGACTGGGCAACAAAATGGCAGATGAAATTCACTGTTGATAAATGCAAAGTAATGCACATTGGAAAACACAATCCCAACTATATATACAAAATGATATGATCTAAATTAGCTGTTGCCACTCAAGAAAGATCTTGGAGTCATTGTGGATAGTTCTCTGAAAACATCCACTCAATGTGCAGCGGCAGTCAAAAAAGCAAACAATGTTGGGAATTATTAAGAAAAGGATAGATAATAAGACAGGAAATATCATATTGCTTCTATATAAATCCATGGTATGCCCACATCTTGAATACTGCATGCAGATCTGGTCATCCCATCTCAAGAAAGATATATTGGAATTGGAAAAGGGACAGAAAATGGCAACAAAAATGTTTAGGGGTATGGAACAGCTTCCATATGAAGAGAGTAATGAAACTGGGACTGTTCAGCTTAGAAAAGAGATGACTAATGGGGGGGATATTATTGAGGTCTATAAAATCATGATGGGTGTGGAGAAAGCAAATAAGGAAGTGTTATTTACTCCCTCTCATATCACAAGAACTAGGGGTCAGCAAATGAAATTAATAAGCAGCAGGTTTAAAACAAACAAAATGAAGTATTTCTTCACACAACGCGCAGTCAACCTGTGGAACTCTTTGCCAGAGGGTGTTGTGAAGGCCAAGACTGTAACAGGGTTAAAAAAAGGTGGATAAGTTCATTGAGGAGAGGTCCATCAATGGCTATTAGCCAGGATGGGCAGGAATGCAAAACAATGCTCTGAAGTGTCCCTGGTCTCAGTTTGCTGGAAGCTGGGAATGGAATTGGATGGATCACTTGATTACTTGTTCTGTTCATTCCCTCTGAAGTACCTGACATTGGCTACTGTCGGAAGACAGGTTATTTGGCTAGATGGACCATTGGTTTGACCCAGTATGGCCGTTCTTATGTATTATACTGTGTGAAATACCCAGTTTGGCAAATTCAGCGCTACACAGGGTCATGAACTATGTTCCCTCTAAGCTGTGCAGTTGGATGTCTGCCCAGGAGTGATTCAAGTGCCACACACTTGATTAGCAGAGCCGTGCACATCCAGCAGCATGTGTTCAGCTGCCCCTATCCCTGCTGCTTGGCAGCCATGTTGCTCCTGCCCTCTGCCTTGGAGCCCCTGCTGCTCCTGGAACCCTCCCGCTGGCTGTGCAGAGTGGTGGGAGGGTTATGCTGATGTCCGGGTGTCCCCCTCCCTCTGCCCCATACTCGGGTGAAAGTAAATTAGAGGACTTACTGGTCCTGAGCAGGGGGAGTGGCCTCAACCTGGAAGAGGCAGGGCCTTAAATCCCCGGGCCCTTTAAATCTTGATTTAAAGGGCCTGGGGCTCCAGCTGTGGTAGTGGTGGCTGGGAGCCCGGGGCCTTTTAAATCACCCCCGAGCTACCAGCTGCAGAGGCGGCTGGGAGCCTTGGGGCTCGGGGACGATTTAATGGGCCCAGGGCTCCAGCTGCTGCTACTGCAGCAGAGCCCCGGACCTTTTAAATCAGTGAGGAGCCCTGGGGGCTCCTGGCTGCCACCGCTACCCTGGGGCTCGAGGCTCTGGCAGAGATTTAAATCCCTTTAAATCCCTTCTGGAGCCCCACCGCCACTACCCCAGGGCTCGGGCAGCAGGGCTCCAGCAGAGATTTAAAGGGCACCAGGATGGTAGTGGGGGCTGGAGCTCCAGGGCCCTTTAAATCCCCACCAGAGCCCCGCCACCACTACCCCAGGGCTTTAAATTGCAGTCTGCGAAAGCCGGTCCCGGTAAGGCACACTGGCTCTTACCGGTACGCTGTACCGGGGCATACCGGATTACTTTCACCTCTGCCTGTACTCCATCTCTGCAGAGCAGGGGAGAGGGGACAGGGCTCAGGACTCTGAGCAGGAGAGGGTCTGAGTGAGTACCTTAAAGAGACAGCGCAAGGTCTCTTAGAGACTTCCACCAGCAGCCAGCACACACAATCAATCTCTCTCTCTCTCTAATAGCACATGTTCTCTCAGAAACTTCCCCAGCTGGCAGCATACACACTGTTTCTGACTGTATGTGTGTGTGTGTGTGAGACACACACACACACACACGTATTGTTGTTGTTATTACTTCTTGGTACTTCCTGCAATGCACATATGTTCTCTGTAATTTTTTACTTTCAAAGTGCTGTTATTTTAGGTTTTTGACTGGTCTATGCATTTTATAACTTTTATTTCTCTCTTACACTTAAAGTTAATTCTTTGAGAAGTGAGTTCTAAAATGCCTAACCTGTCCTGGAGTAATTATCCCTAGGGTAACTTTTTAAAAATATATATTATATAGTGGTTTTTTTTTTAAAATGTCTACTGGTGGCACACATCCTCACATTACCTCAGTGCACATAAAATTGATTCCGCACATGGATGGAAAAAAATAGAGGGAACATTGGTCATGGAGGGTGTGAATGGATATATATTCTAGGGTTGTAAGAACAATTGGCAATAAAATGTGAAACCTCAGGAACGGTGTTCCCCTAAACCTGCTGTGGTTAGGATTGGACAGTGATTTAGACATTTCTACCTAGTCAGCACCGGCATTCAATTAATTGCTATTGCTGGTGGTAGTGTGACAGTGGGGAATGTTAAGAAAAATGCTAATCTAGGTAAAGTATTAGAGTTCTTCTGTACAATGGACTGAATTTGGGGGTTTGGAGTGTTCTTATCCCCCTTTGTTAAATAGAAGTCTAAATGATAACCTCACTAATACTGATGATGATTTCTATGGAATTGCAGCAATTGAAATTAATGAGTTCTAAAAATTACTGCTATTCATCCATATTCTCTCTGCCAGTTTAGCATGATTGATGTTTAGCAAATAAGAATATATATATATACACACACACACACACTCCCAGCTGTTAACTGCAGCCATACTGCTCTTTCGTGTGTGTGTGCGTGTACACACACTCCCAACTGTGAACTTCCAAATTATACTGGTGATGCCCATCAATGGCATACATATTTATAATCTATATGCATATGCGCCATTGATGGGCATCACCAGTATAATTTTTTTAATGGAAATAGGGTGTAAACCACACTTGCAAAAATCATATTTTCAGCAGACTGATAAGATTTGTTGGGGTAAGAGACAGTAGAGAAGTGGGGTGGGGGAATAATCCAGCGGGCTGAATTAAACCCACCTAGCCCCAGTTCTTCAGTTTGTTGCACATGGATTATCCTTGAATCCATACCGCCTCATGCTGATGTCACAGAGTCTCTGTGGAGGCTCAAGGGTTTGCCTAGGTGGTGTCAACTGTGAGCTTAGAGCAAACATCTTCTAGTCAGAGTTTAAAAGAGGCAGCTACTTACCATGTTCATCAGTGATGGATGGGTATAAGAAGGGTTAAGGCTCAGTTTTGGCAAGCGGAGGGACCCTGATTCAGCAAAGCACTTAATCATATGTTTAAATCTATCCCATTCAATAAATCACGAAAGCACATGCTTAAGTGCCATTGAGGTTTAACATCAAGGTGAAGTCAATGCCTAAGGCTGAACAGGTGCTCATGCACTTGGCTGATTAGGAATGAACTGGTGAACAGGAATGCAAGAATTATTCCACAGTGAAGGGCTAAACCACAGAACTGTTTTGTTGTTTCTAGCATTTTGGCCACAATCCTTTGATGAGTTACCCTTAAATAGGTGCCTGCCTCCCACCCCCGCTCCCAGAATCCACCGGACTTCAAAATGTCACTGCAGGAAGCATTGTCTGGAGAAGAATAAAAACCAAGACAATTGCTGTGGTGAAAGGAACTTTAAAGATGCCATCAGCTTTTGAGAGGAGGAGCTGAAGAAGAATGTGATGATATTAATATGTGGCTTTCTATTTTAATTATCTTTCAATCATTCAACCATGGCAGTATTGTCATTTGACTGGTTAATTTTGATAGTCAAATGACCAGATATTTGGACAGTTAAGACTTTGCTGCTGTTAGAAAAATAATTTTATAGCAGCCATTAGTATTAGCATGGTTACTAACAACAACTATATTCTCTCATGTGATTTCATTGATGCTGTTATGTTGATAGCACAGCACACCCTGAGGTTAGTGGAACTGCTGGGTGGGGGTTTAAGTGGGGGAGGGTTACAAATATTGAACAAAGAGATGATTGGTGTTCTAAGGTCTCTTTGGAAACATAATTGTTCCTCATTGAGTAATAGCATTTAGTTGCAGTATGGAAAATTTGTTCAGTTCAGTATAAAATTCCACCCTAAAAAGGTATTTAGACCCATTGTGAGCTCTGCTAGAGAGACCAGCTTTGAAGAGAATCAGTTCAATGAAGTTCAAGTACAATTTGTTGAGGTTCCTAATCAAAAAGCATCTTCTTCTTAAATTGACAATTGGACCCACAAACCATATCTGATTTCTGAGGTGTGGTATGGTGATGGCACTACATGCAGCCATATGGGATTCAGACCTTGGGACTGCTATCAGACTTGTGCTCCCTTGTCCTACAAACCCATAGCCCAGGCACACACACTTCAATGGCAGGATGCCGATGGAGATCAGTGAAAATCAGAATTTCCATCCTTTCGGAAATTCTAACATTTCAACATTTGTTTTTATCCTGAAATGGGGCAAAGTTGAACCATCAGTTTTTTTAATGGAACAAAAGTTCCCCAAAATTTTGACTCAGACATGAAATAAAACACTTTGTTTTGAATCAGCTTGACAATAAACTGCACCGTGCGGCTTGGACAGAAGGGAGACTGTGGTGCAACATGAGAGATGTAGTCTGGCCACGGAACCTGGCCCAGAGAAGAGAATGAGGATGTGGGGAACCCAAACTGCAACTCCCAGGAGGCAGTGCTGTACAAACTACTGATACAGCTTAATGATGAACCAACACTAAACAAAGTGCTTTGGTTCAGTTCAACAACTGAAATGTTTCAATTCAGGTCAAACTGACCTGCCACAAAATATTTTGATTTGATTTTTCTGATGGAAAGCCAAAAAAATTGGCAAAAGTGACATTTTTCTTGCATTTTCTACTGAAAAAATCCTTTTGTTGGAAAATTCTTAACCAGCTCTATCAATCACATGGAATTCACCCATATGGTCCTAACAGAGATCCCTTTTCAATGAGTCAGGAAAAAGTTAAAGCACCCGGTGCGCCCTCCCTCCTCCCCGCCAATAGAAAATGACTTCCAGAGCCAAAATGTTGCCATTTGTGCCTGTTAGCAGAATTACAGTGGTTAAGTATCCATCCCAGTTACACTGTGAGACAATGCAGGAGACCAATCCCCTCATCATATGTAAAACAAGAAGTTATTGCCCTGGGACTATTAACCAAAGAAATAATGCAATTATGAGAACTGTTAATCAGTAGCTCTGTCTCTCTCTTGGGATGTCTGCTGCATCCATTAATTTGCACTTCTCTTGCACCTTTCATCTAATCATCCCAAAGTATTTGTCAGTTTGTTTAAGCCTCACAGCATCTCTTGAAGCTAGATAGCTAATTTACACAGTGGTAAACTGAGGTACGGGAAGGCTAAGGGGCTTGAGCAGCGTTACAGCAGCCAGTGGCAGAACAGGAAATACCAGATTTCTTGACTTCAGTTCTCCTATGCTAACTGCTGCACAATCCTGCCTCTCAAAATTCCCAAAGCAGTTCAGATACATTTCTGCTCCACCCCAAAACAAACAAATGATAAATTATGCAAGGAACGTTAACAGGAAAGACTCCTCTAAAACCATCAGACAGCACTTCTACAAGCACCATGTGATGGGCCAGATCCCCAGGCAGCGTTATCCAGAGTAGCTCCATTGACTCTTGTGTTGCTTTCACCTGTTTATACCAGCTGAGAATCTGGTCCCTAAAACTGAAAAGTTCCTTTGTCCCTTTTTTATGCGTATAAATTGAGTGAGTGGATGAAGAGATGATGTAGCAAAAATTGTAAAACCACACTTAGCGTGTATATAGAAACCCCCCTGAAGAAAAGCTGGGGATGTAAGATGGGACAGTAAAGTTCAGTGACATTGACCTGATATACTTATTTTTTTAAACCCCTTGCGTATACAAATAACCATTCAGATGTTTTACTAGTTCTTGTTAATGATAAAAACCCTCCATTTTCTGGTTTGGAAGACAAATGAAGGTGCTCTCTGTGCCTGCACACGTGCGTCTGTACACACGTGTGTAGAAGGGTGATATTACGTAATATAAATTTTCCCACTGTCTCCAAAGAGTTAATTATGGCACATCATAAACTCTGATTCATATTTATGTTCCTTATTTTATTCTGAACTATTCTATCAGGAGCAACCTCAAAAAAGGCTAATTTCTAAGTGTTTCCTCTACCAAAGTTAGTAAATATTTGACAAATGAAATATGAAAAATTTAATTGGCCTGGGAAGAGTTACTGTTTTAAATCTGGAGACACTGAAGGGGAGCACATGTGGATTTAAGTCCTGCTTCAGTGTAGCCATAATTCTGAAGCTGCTAGGGTGCCTCCATAACTATTAGGAAAATATAAGCTTTTCATAATCCCCCCCTGCCAATCTTTTTGTTCCGTCTAGTTAAATTATACAGTACATTCGCTGTACAATGTCAACGTATAATCACCACGGTGACAGCCGCTGGTGATAATACTAGGGATGGGTTTGGAGCTGAATACCCAAATTTGATTAGTAGACTTTTTATCTTCGATGGGGAAACTCCCCCCTCCTCCTTTTCTTCAGGGACCTTTTGTTCCTGTGACCTTCCTTGATTAAGGATGAAACTCCCTTCCTGGTTAATCCATGCTGCTCCTCGATTTGATGCAGAAATCACGAGTGATAAGAGTCCACAGCACTCACAGACACCTGTCAGAGCAAAGAAGGAGAAATTGACCTCCTCCACTGGCTCCCTTGGTGAAGCCTCTTTAGTGTGGAACTGAGGTAGGCAGTAAATACTAACAGAGTTAATCGCTAATAGAGGAACCTTGTCCTGCACCATTCATTGAATTTCCTATAAACATTTAGCTTTTAAATGAACAGCGGCTGTGGATGTTATATTGCATTACACCAATGTGCGTAGTGGTCATTTGGATCTATGATGATTAACTAATAATACTCTAAATAGGCCCTGACCTAATAGCCTCTAATTTCCCTGAATTACACAGCTGCTCTGTGAGTCTGAATTTAATCAAGAAGCCACTTTGAGAGCTGTTTGTAAATAGCCATCTATTTATTATCTAAAATGTTAACTCTTTAACAGCCATCCGGTTTTATAGCCCTTGGAGTACTCTGTTCTGGCCTGCATTAAAAAGAGAAGTGCCACTTTCCCTGGCCTCCTAGGAAGAAGGCTCCATTTAGTGACCTCGGAGAGATTATTGCCGGTTTATTGGTAATGCAGTTCATGGATAGAATAAATAACAAGTAAATAAGGAGAAACAATCTGTATAGAATCATAGAGCCATACATTCAGGTAGGAGTCGTTTGTTTCTGTGTGTTTGTGTGTGGTGGGGGGCTTAACTCTTGACAGCAAAGCTATTGGAGCCTGTACAGTCACCAGCATCTTGAAATGGAATTATGGACCCATAATTCAAAATGTGCTCTCTTGTTTTTAGTGTATAGATTTTTAAACCAGTTTGGATCCTTTCCCTTCCATGTACTGCCCTCTGGCCTACTGTGACCTCCTGGCCTGCTCCCCACCTCATGTCCTGGGCACCTTCATGTAGTGTGTCCTGGCTTGGGTATTTGGACTGATGTTCAAGATTTTGGACTGATGTTCAAATTTTCCTTTCCCTACTTTTGCATCTCCAAGCCCTCTTTTGCTTGCTAGTCTCTGTTAGATTGTTTTGCCCATAATATTGAGTCACAGCAGTCCCCATTCCTGAGAGACCCAATTACAACCCCTTGAAATCAAAAGTAAAACTATTACAAGAAAGCAAATTAAGTTTCCGATCCCATTCTGTGTATCTGGTATTTACAGTAAAGGGTGATGCTGAACCAAAGGAGAAAAGACACATAGTTTTATATCTCCCCACCATATAGAGACCTGGGTAGCTAAACCACTACCAGTTTATACCATGTTTGACATCCATGGGGTGTAAATTTGATAATGTGATTAAAGCATTATTCACATGACAAAATTAGACTGGAGGAAAAAGCTGGATATTTCTTATGTCAAAAACTGTAAAGTAGGAGTGAGATGTCAGGGAGTAACAATTGGTTAGCTCTGATTTCTAATGCTTTATATAATAATTTGAACAACTGCTCTTATTCAGTCTGGTATCTCTAATGTATTTCTTCTGAACACTCCCTAATATGATTCTGCACCCTATTTGGCCATTTGAGACTGGAATTTCAAAGAAGTCTGAGATAGGTGCCCAGTTCCCTTTAAGGCGCCCAACTCCCTTAAGCTCTTTGAAAAGCCCAGTCGCAGTGCTCCTGATGCTAAGGACATTTGCTAATAAGTACTGGCCCTGAAAGAGCAGCAGTTCCCCCACGTTGTGTTATTCACAAGCTATTAGCATCATGCGAATTGAAATATTGAAATAACTTTATGATGTATATCTGAAAGATGAAAACTAGATAACGGCTTTCCCCCTACCTTAAAAGTTAGCTGTGTGTCCAGAAGCGGTCCTGTATATTTATAAAAGCTGTTTCTTCTCAAAGGCTGTCCCACACATTCCTAAGGCAAAACTTTCTCAGTGGTACTTACAGTCACTGGCAGATGCTGCTCTTTCAGAGTCTTTAGCTCATGACATAGTTTCTGTTGTTTAACTGATTCTGGTAGGTGAAAACCTTTCCACACCAGTGATGAAACAGCAAAACCTAGAGTTAAAAGCTTTCCCTTCCAGGACTCCTCTGGGTTTGTTTTGCTGTGGCTGAACTCTGAGCTTATTTCCCTATTATGAAGATTACTGTTACCATAAATGGTAAGGTATGAATGGATGCAGTCCTTTTAAGATTAATTGCTGAAAAGTAGAAAGCCACAATGTTCAGAGGCTTGACTCTCGTTTCCACTAAAGCTCCTTTCCTGTGCTCTGGCCATGTAAAGGTAATTCAAAGCAGGTCTGCTTATGTTCTCTTTACACTGCCAGGGCACTAGAAATTGACTTTAGTATAAAAGAGAATCGGGCCCTTTGTGTTCAATCTAAAAGTAATGACCCTGCTACCAATGACAGTTTTTTTTAAAAAATGATACATTACACCCATGGGCAAGAAAAGTAAAGTAATCTGAACTTGTATTCACTATTCTGAAGTTAGCTAACTGCATTTAAGTTTTATTTTTGGAGTTAAAGGAGCCTGATCTTTTCTAAAGATCAAAATGCCAGGGCTGTACGTAAAAACTGAGCATGTGATTACTGTTGCATATGCAAGCAGTGCTCTAGAGGTAGAT
This sequence comes from Lepidochelys kempii, assembly GCF_965140285.1. NCBI lineage: Eukaryota > Metazoa > Chordata > Testudines > Cheloniidae > Lepidochelys > Lepidochelys kempii. The sequence continues at coordinate 31,714,196 of NC_136387.1, forward strand.
GCCTATCTGGATCTCTACATGCACAAAATTTAGATGCAGAATTGCACTATGTGCGTATTTAATATACCACACAGTCATGCTTCGCTTCGTGATATTTTGAAAATTAGGCCTTCAGAGAATTTAGACAAGTAATAAGAAACATATTGATTCAGAATGAAACGAGTTCTACACACAATCAGCATAGTGCAGACAGCAGTAACACCAGCCTTCCCTTCCAATGTGCCTGAGTCTTAATCTTGGAAAGTCATGCTGAGTTGACACTTTCAGGAAGAGTGCTTTAGTGGCAACAGTGTTGGAAATATTCTTTTTTATGTTGACACCTTATTGTCCAGTAGGTCTTGAGTTAAGTCTGACAATTCTTTCCACATAGGCCACAGAAAAGCCACCAGCTACTAATCATTTTTTGTTTCCATTGATTTTGGTCAGAGTTGAGCTAATGGACAATGGCATTGCAGCAGTGTAAATCAGAGCAGAGTTCAGCAAAATCAATTTTTTCTTGTAATGCTTTTATCTAACTCCCAGTGTGATGCTATAACTTAAAGGATGAATGTGAGACTTGGAAATATAAGCAGGGAGATATTAAGTAGGAGCAAGAAGGTGGTTTTACTTCTATACACAGCTTCACTGAGACTATTTCTGGATTACTGTGTCTAGTTTAGGTGTCCAAAAAGATGTTCAAAAAATTGGTTCAGAAAAAAGCTTTAAACAATGAGGTCTAGAAAACATGCCTTCTAGTGAGAGACTAAAGAAGCTCAAACTACCGGTATTTAGTTTATCCAAGGTGACTTGATTATGACTTAGAGGTGACTTGATTATGGTCTTCAAGTATCTACATGGAGAGGAGATTTCTGATGGTAAACTACTCTTTTTAATATAGCAGAAAAAGTCATAACATGCTTCATAAAGTAACAATCCAGTGTGTTGGAAGCTGAAGTTATACAATTTGGACGAGCAATAAGGTGCAAATCTTTAACAGTGAGGGTAAAAACATTAGAAGAAACTTACTTAGAAAAGTAGTTGTCAAGGTTCCTTCCCCACTCTGAACTCTAGGGTACAGATGTGGGGACCTGCACGAAAGACCCCCTAAGCTTATTCTTACCAGCTTAGGTTAAAACTTCCCCAAGGTACAAACTTTTACCTTTTGCCCTTGGACCTTATGCTGCCACCACCAAGTGTGTTAAACAAAGAACAGGGGAAGTGCCCACTTGGAGACGTCTTCCCCCCCGCAAATATCCCCCCAAGCCCTACACCCCCTTTCCTGGGGAAGGCTTGATAAAAATCCTCACCAATTTGCATAGGTGTACACTGACCCAAACCCTTGGATCTTAAGAACAATGAAAAAGCAATCAGGTTCTTAGAAGAAGAATTTTAATTAAAGAAAAAGTAAAAGAATCACCTCTGTAATCAGGATGGTGAATACCTTACAAGGTAATTAGATTCAAAACAGAGATTCCCTCTAGGCAAAACCTTAAGTTACAAAAAGGCACAAAAACAGGAATATTCATTCCATTCAGCACAGCTATTTTACCAGCCATTTAAACAAAACAGAAATCTAACGCATATCTAGCTAGATTACTTACTAAGTTCTAAGACTCCCTTCCTTTTCTGTTCCCAACAAAGCATCACACAGACAGACAGGACCCTTTGTTCCCCCCCCCCAGCTTTGAAAGTATCTTGTCTCCTCATGGTCATTTTGGTCAGGTAAAAGGGTTTTTCCTCTGGCCAGGAAGGATTTAAAGGTGGTTAGCCTTCCCTTTATATTTATGACAGTAGTGGATTCTCCACTATTTACTACTTCATATTAAGACTGGATATCTTTCTTAAATACATGGTATAGCTCAAATGGAAGTTAAGGGCTTGATGCAGAAAAACACTGGGTGAGGTTTTTGGCTGGTGTTATGCAGGAGGTCAGAGTAGATAATCACAGTGGTCTCCACTAGCTTTAAAACTGACGAATCTTCATTTCTTGCTGTCCTTTCTCTTCATCGCAATCTCATCATGTCCACAGACTAATGCACTCAGGCTGATTTTAGTTTGAAGCATAGATTCCAAGGCCAGAAGGGCCCATTGTGATCATCTAGTCTGATTTCTTGTATAACACAGGCTATAGAATTCCCAAAAATTATTTCTAGGGCAGATCTTTTAGGGGGGAAAAATCAATCCATACGTGAAGGCATTTCACTGCAAAAGCAATGGCAAAACTTGTATACTTCCCAGACAAAATACTGCTAGAGTGAAAAACCAAGGTTCCACTAAGTGTAGCAGGGAAGAGATACTCATAGCATTTGACTGTGTAGCATCAGACTGCTCTGGCCATGGTTAAAGTTGACACCTTAGACTTGAACCATGCTGATGCTCCAGTTCCATTTGTTAAAGGCTCCCTGTCCCCTCTTGCTCACATGTCTATGGTTGTTACACGCACATACATGTACGGACGGGCACACACACATACATTTTTCTATCTCGATAGAACTGTATCTAAGTACAAGTAGGCATGGGAGACAGTATTGGCACAAACAAAAAACAAATCAATATAGGAGAGCTGGAACATGTGACGGGATCAGAGATTCATGTCTGATAAACATTCCAAAGTTGGGATGCTTCTCTGAGACTTTATGGGAACTATGCACATGGGCAGACTGCGGTATCTGTGTGGAGCCCCACTGACTTCAGTAGTGCTCCTGGCAGGCACAGCCAGATCAAGCTTTTGTCAAATCTGATCTGAACCTTTTTGGGTCTCAAGAATTGGACTGGAAATCTGATGAGATTTTTGTAAGCAACTGCCTCTGAGCTGGCTAGAAATACTACATGAGGTCATTCCTGAGGCTTGCTGACACTTTTACTTCTGGTCCTAGCTGTAACTTCGTAGTGTGGAGGCAGCAAAAATAACCAAACAATGGGACGAAGAGTTGTCCAAACTTTCCTGAACTTCCAGTGTTAATTTTGGGTTCAGCTCAAGACTCTTACCAAAACTTCAGCTCAATTCTTGTTTTATCCCTGTTAATTTATCCCCTTCTCTCTGGAACAGAAAATGGGAGAAACTGGATGAGCTTTGATTGTTGTGAATTTTTCTAAAAAGATGACAACTCCAGCTGGAATGAGAAAAAACATAAGCCCTTAAGCTGTTGAGGGATCTGAATTTAGAAGTCACCAGCTCCAGAACCCTAATTAGTTAACTGTCTAGTAAAAGAGAATTAAGTTAAAGATTGTATGGGGAATTATTTTCACTACACTGCCATGCTTGGAAGTTTAAAAGCTCTTCAAAGAGAAAAGTGATGGAAGAGAGAAAGTGTGGGTGTTTAAATCAAAACTAGAGGAAGTGTAAACATTCGCATGAAGGGATTTGTGAAATACAAATAATGATATGATTGATTGGTCTATAAGACCTACCTGGCTAAAGGAGGAAGTGGCAGAGATGGGGAAAATAGTAATGCAAAAAACTTGCTTTGCCAATATTAACAGCTTTTTCCAGAGGGCAAACACGCAAAGCTTAGAGTGTACTGCCTTTCATCCAAATGCTGACTTCCCATTGTAACCAGTGGGAATTCCCTGTTCCTGTCAAAGGTGCTATGTGGCTCAGAAAACTAAGCTAAGCTAAGTTGAATGTGGCCTGATTCTGTAGGATGCTGAGTGTATGAATCTTTAACTCTCTTTAGTGCCCATATATTAGTTATAATTACATCAATAATACAGGGGAGGTGGGCATTTTAGCTAACACTTATTTGCATTTTCTTTTGATCCCTTAGCACTTAAATGAGCTGGTTGAACTATTCCTTTTGGATTTTATGCATTAGGAATGGGGCTGCTCATATAGTGTGTCAGTCTATCTGAAGCTAATCTTTACTTTTGATTTTTATTTGTGTTTGCTGAGTTGTTCTGTGGAATAACTTTCAGCTCAGTGGTTGCCTGCCAAGTATTGCTTTGATTACTTGTGGTGTGTGGTTGATCACTTGTCACATGGCATTGGTTCTGCTCACCTGCAGGGTGACTGAAACTTTTTAAGCAGAAAAATAATTAATATCTGATTTGAATTTTCATGTGAACAAAACATACTTGTGGTTAAAATGACTTAAACGTTTGTGATTCATGAATGTTTTGATGTAGAAAATTATTATGACTCCATGAGTCACAGTGAACCAGAGCTGGCACTGTTATCTGCAAATATATACACACTTTGGTATTCCTATTATATGGTCAGCTTTAGCATGTCTGTTATGCCAACTCCGTCTCTTAACACTTACCTCATTTTATTTTACATGCGATCATAATCTCACACTTGTTGATGTATATATTGCACCATCATACGCACGATTTACATTTCACCTGGTTTAAAAGGAAGCACAAGAGGAAGTGCTGAGTAACTAACTTCTTTTGTTTTTCTTTTGTCTATGATACTAAGGCCTTGTTTTGCTTGGATTTTTGGGGGGTGTGGGTGGGGGAGTATAAGTGATGGCAAAATTTTCCAGTGTAGTGAGTCTTAGGGAGGAGTTCATTGCTGAGTGAGATATATTGTATGCCTTGTCTTGGGCCTGATCAAGTGACCTAGTATACTATACATTATCATAAAATAGCATGGAGTGGGGGTTGTTAGTCCTGGCTGAAGTACATAACTAGTGTCTAAGAACCAACATAAATGCAATGGGTGTTCCATAGATAGCAAACTAAGTCAAGTATCTCTTGCTGTATTATAAAGAGAATAGTACTCAGAAGTAAAGAAATGGTTCAAGTTGATAAGAACTGCCCATTCGTCCAAGCTGACCCTCCTAAAGAATTGTTTTTATACTGAACTGTAGGAACAGCTAATGTCTGTGTGGCAAAGCCTTTTTAGTAAGTTTCAGAGTAGCAGCCGTGTTAAATCTTAATTCACAAAAAGAAAAGGAGTACTTGTGGCACCTTAGAGAATAACAAATTTATTTGAGCATAAGCTTTCGTGAGAAGTCAGCTGTAGCTCACGAAAGCTTATGCTCAAATAAATGTGTTAGTCTCTAAGGTGCCACAAGTCCTCCTTTTCTTTTTAGTAAGTGTTGCAGTTTATTTACGGGAATTCTCCTAATGCCTCTGAAGAGTCAGTGAGCTGTGAAATGAGAACAGTTGTTCATGTAAAGTTATTAGCTTTCCACCTCCTAAATGAAACACATTAATAGACCGGATAAAGAAAAGGAAAATCTATGGCAGTTGTCCAAGGAACATTCAGGCAACTTGAAAATGATCACTTAGTTGCAGGAGCGGGAAAGAGAGACCTTATGCACAGGCATGTCTAGATCAACTGTAGTAGACCAACTGTAGTATTTCTAACCCAGACACGTCATGTTAATAATCTAAATAAGTGAGTTGGCTTTCAGAGTTGTTGAGCACATAATTTCCCTGGGTTCTATGTGGTGTTCTGCACTTCTGAAAATCGAGGCACATATTTATGTGCATAAATATAGATTCAGGTGTTTATCACTCAGGGCCCAAGTTTGGACATTTTGGCTCCAATGTTTTGATGATCGTTCATGTAAAGGTAAGATAAAGTAACATCATCACTACAAAGTTATGTGTAGATATTGTACTTAGAAGAATGATATTCTCTCACTAAGAATTCACTTCTGTGTGACAGGGGTGCTAGAACAATTCTTATAGTCATGGTGCTGAGAGTCACTTAACCGAACTGTAAACCCTGCATATAATGGAAACCACTTTAAGCCAGGGGGTGCGGTAGCACCCCTACTTCCAGAACCTATGCCGTGTGAGCTTCTAAAATTTTCTGTAGTGAAACAAAAGTTGAAGGTACTCATTTTCTTTTAGGATCATACATCACACCTCAAATCACAAATGAAATGCACTCTGGAACATGTACTGGGGTCTGACTCCTCTTTTTGTTTGTACATCAGCATTTTATTGCCCATGGCCTTCAGTAGCATTACTCCTCATTACACTAGTGAGAAGAGAATCAGGCCCTCTATATACTAGTAGTAATACCTAGCTCTTTTAGTACTTCTCACCTGTAGATCTCAAAGCATTTTACAAAGAAAGTCAGCATCACCATATTACAAGTGGGAACCTGGGGACAGGCACAGAGAGGTGAAGTGTCTTGCCCAAGGTCACTTCTCAAGCCAGTGGCAGATCCAGAAATAGAACCCAGGTTTCCTGAGTTTCTGTACTGCTTTGTCTACTTTGTGGGGAGGCAATTGCTCTTTGAGCTCATGGGCCTGCCTGGATTGGTGCTTTGTGTCTTTCACCATGATACCTACTGGTAGCTAGGCCTGGGTATTGTCAAAACCTTGGCACAATATGTTCTTTCCCATCCCCAAATGGCACAGATTTCATATTACCAGCTGCCCTGACAGTAAAGTTTTAACACAATGACAGGAATAAAGATAATGTTGCTTTGGTTTGAAAGTAGCAGTGTATCTTAGGCATACAACATGCATTTAAATATATCAGAATGCATCAACTAAGCTGAAGGGTATATGCTGAACTTTTACTGATATTGGTGAGAGTTTTGTACAAAGACTGAGGGCAGTGAAAGACTTCAAATAAGCAAAATGCTACAAAGAACTACAGTGTTCATATGACTTCAGCTTTTCACACACACAGCTACTGGGATATAACTTGCTGAATACAAAATTCAGCAAAGCACTCTAGGGACTTTAGTGTGCAGCTGTAAGGTTCACACAGACACTTAGTGCATTACAGGATAGTGCTGGGTAAATTTAGACCCCAGTTTGCCGTGAACTAAGTGTTGTGTAGACAAACCCTAAGACTGTGTTTGCTTCTATGGTTTTTGGTTTGTTTTTGTGTTGGGATTATGATCAGTTTACTCCAAAGAGGAGAAGAACTCGTTATGGACTGATTCATTACAACTCCGCCTTCGGTGCAGAAACAGTATGAATGTGTGGTTCTATTTTCTGCCTGCTAAAAAAATTGTTCCACCTCACCTTTCAGAAAGGAAAGGTTTAGAACTGTTTGTGTTATGAGGCAAATAGGAATCCGTGATTTACCTTGTCTATTGCTTACTATGTCACCAACAGTTGGTCTCCATGAAACGCTCCAGTGCTACAGGAATTTCCATTTGAACCCTCTGAGTTCAAATGGAATTGATGACCTTGTGTGATGTTGGAGGAGGTACTGCTGAAAGTGGCCTCTTTTGGATGAGAAATAAAACCACAGTCCTGACAATCTGTAGTCATTAAAGACTTCATGGTGGGACTTCAGCTCCCAGACTACTGCCCTGGGCAGCACAGCATGGAGTGGAGGTGACCAGCCCTCTGTGGAGAAAGAACTGGTTCGGGACTATTTAGAAAAGCTGGACGAGCACAAGTCCATGGGGCCGGATGTGCTGCATCCGAGAGTGCTAAAGGAGTTGGTGGATGTGATTGCAGAGCCATTGGCCATTAGCTTTGAAAACTCATGGCGATCGGGGGAGGTCCTGGACAACTGGAAAAAGGCTAATGTAGTGCCCATCTTTAAAAAAGGGAAGAAGGAGGATCTGGGGAACTACAGGCCAGTCAGCCTAATCTCAGTCCCTGGAAAAATCATGGAGCAGGTCCTCAAGGAATCAATTCCAAAGCACTTAGAGGAGAGCAAAGTGATCAGGAACAGTCAGCATGGATTCACCAAGGGCAAGTCATGCCTGACTAATCTAATTGCCTTCTATGACGAGATAACTGGCTCTGTGGACGAGGGGAAAGCCATGGACATGTTGTTCCTTGACTTTAGCAAAGCTTTTGACATGCTCTCCCACAGTATTCTTGCCAGCAAGTTAAAGAAGTATGGGCTGGATGAATGGACTATAAGGTGGATAGAAAGCTGGCTAGATTGTCAGGCTCAACGGGTAGTGATCAATGGCTCCATGTCTAGTTGGCAGCCGCTAACTAGTTGGCAGGGTCAGTCCTGGGGACGGTTTTGTTCAATATCTTCATTAATGATCTGGAGGATGGTGTGGATTGCACCCTCAGCAAGTTTGCAGATGACACTAAACTGGGAGGAGAGGTAGATAAGATGGAGGGTAGGGATAAGATACAGAGGGACCTAGACAAATTGGAGGATTGGGCCAAAAGAAATCTGAGGTTCAACAAGGACAAGTGCAGAATCCTGTACTTAGGATGGAAGAATCCCATGCACCACTACAGACTAGGGACCGAATAGCTCGGCAGCAGTTCTGCAGAAAAGGACCTAGGGGTTACAGTGGACGAGAAGCTGGATATGAGTCAACAGTGTGCCCTTGTTGCCAAGAAGGCCAATGGCATTTTGGGATGTATATGTAGGGGCATTGCCAGCAGATCAAGGGATGTGATCTTTCCCCTCTATTCGACATTGGTGAGGCCTCATCTGGAGTACTGTGTCCAGTTTGGGCCCACACTACAAGAAGGATGTGAAAAAAATTGGAAAATGTCCAGCAGAGGGCAACAAAAATGATTAGGGGACTGGAGCACATGATTTATGAGGAGAGGCTGAGGGAACTGGGATTGTTTAATCTGAGGAAGAGAAGAATGAGGGGGGATTTGATAGCTGCTTTCAACTACCTGAAAGAGGGTTCCAAAGAGGATGGATCTAGACTGTTCTCAGTAGTAGCAGACGACAGAACGAGGAGTAATGGTCTCAAGTTGCAGTGGGGGAGGTTTAGGTTGGATATTAGGAAAAACTTTTTCACTAGGAGGGTGGTGAAGCACTGGAATGTGTTACCTAAGGAGGTGGTGGAATCTCCTTCCTTTTGAAGTTTTTAAGGTCAGGCTTGACAAAGCCCTGGCTGGGATGATTTAGTTGCAGATTGGTCCTGCTTTGAGCAGGGGGTTGGATTAGATGACCTTCTGAGGTCCCTCCCAACCCTGATAGTCTATGATTCTATGACTTGCAAGAGGACATAAGGTGTTATCTCCAATATTCTGTGTAAACTGTCATCATATTGACAATTCTATATTGACCCTACTGTTTCAAATCAGATGTAGCATTAATCTGCCCTTCCTTTTCTAAACTGTAGTCTATCTGGGGTTGGCCCAGCACAGCATATGCATTATTTCTTTTCTTTATGAATAGCTTTAATTTTGAAATAACATTAGAAACTGGGTGGAGAGGGACTGGGGGTGAGTAGTGTTGCTGTGTGCTGTTAAATAGCTGCTATATTCAATTCCAGAAGTGTCATAACATTATGTTGGTGGGTGAGTTGTTGGGCTTCATTCACGTATGTGTGTGTCGATTCCGTAATCCTGGACCTGATTTTTCATTTTTTATTATTTTATGGGCCTCTCACCTTGTCACCCACATTTTTGAAGACACTAATAAGAAGGTGTATATTTATGCCATCTTTTTTGTTGTGTTGGTACACCGCCTAGCACAGTGGAGTTCTGATCAATGACTGGACCTTCCAGGCACTAACACAATAGAAATAATAAATAATAGTAATCGGGCTTTTACTGCAATGTTTTAGCTAGAGGGGAAGGATGGGTCTTTCAGATACAGCATTTTATCAGAAGGTCTGAGTTCTATTCCTGACTCAGTTACAAACTTCCCAGGTAATCTTGTGCTCATAACTTAATTTCTCTCTGGCTCAGTTCCTCATCTGTAAAATGGGGGTGATAATTCCCTTTCCTCATAGAGTGTTTGTGAGGACAGATCCATTAACCAAATATAATATGTTAATGTGAGTTTCTCAGATGATTTGGTGAACAGCTCCACAACACAGCCAGTAAATAACGGCTTTGCTTTCACATACTGGGCAGCTAAACAGATAAGTGCTATAAAATGTGTTTGCAAAAATGCAAGCAGAAAACAGAGGGCCAATGTGAGACTCTTTGGGAAATCATTACTTCTAGAAGTAATAGAATATGATGATAGTAACGTTATTTCTGATCAATGGAGTAGACTCACTTTCCTTTGGTTTATGTAACAGAAAAGATTAGAGCATTATACATATAAGTTAGCTTGATGCCTCTTCGGTTAAATACAAATTGCATACCATGTTTCAAAGTTGCTACAACAAAGTGCGTTGCACACAGGGAAAAACATAATCTAATTCTCCAGGAAAATTCTAGTCTGGGGTGGCCTTTGTTCCTAATCCAGTGCCAAGTTCCTCCGAGACGAGGGCTGAAAACATTGACAAAATATAGTATAGGGCACTCTTTGTTCTGCTGGTTCAGTAGATCAAAGGCCACAATGTTTTTTATTCTCTGTCTTTCATCAGCACTTAAATTATTGAAAGAAATTAAAAGGATATCCTTTTTTCTTTTAAAAGTTCCTTTTTTCACACAAGTTAATGAAAATGTATGATTGTCATCCATAAATAATAACATTGATCTTGCATTCCCTGGAGCAATAAATTGACTTTCAATGTGAAACCTCATTGTACAGGCTTTTTAATTGCCTTATTACACACATCTCACAAAGTTAATAAGATTTCTTTGAGCTGTCTCTTCACCACTGGGAGTTGGAATCCACTATAAAGATAACATTGCCCAAAAAGTTAACTGCAGAGTTCTTTTGGAGCTAATGACAGAACTTCCAATGTGACTGCAAACTGGAATGCCCTTGATGAAACTGGCAACGAAAGTAATTCATTTCACTCCTGTGTGGAAGGCCAAATAAGGCCTAAGACAACAATTATACCATGTGTTGAGGCTGCAGGTGGGGACCACCAGTAAGCAGTCATGTCTTTTACTCCCTCACTCCCACATCCCATTGAGTGGGTCCCTGTGTCAGTCCACATAGGGCAGTGATGGGTGGCAGCCCAGGAAGAAGACTTGTCCTACACATTTATGCTGGTCCACTGGCTCTAAGTCACAATGAAAAGGATGCAGAGGGACAGTGGCTGCTTTTATTCAAGGCCATAAGATAGAGAACTAACCATTGTCTTAGGCTACTGGTAATAGAAAAGAGGGCCAGTCACCTATAAGACACTGATCCAAGTCCACTCCCGCTTGGCACTGACCAAAGACGGCATTTTGGTTTAATTCCAAGGATGGTGTCTTTGTTACATGATTGTACGGTGCCTAGCATCATAAGGCCCTGATCGCTAGGTGCTGCTATAGTACAAATAATAATTCCTGTTCCTAGTAGAAACCTGTTTGTATTACAAAAAAGCAGAACAATTGTTAATAGCTGACCATCCTTGCTGGCTGCCTTGGTGAAGAGGACAAGGATCAATAGTGGCTGGGCACAGACTTGAACCATCTCACCATAGAGCTAGGTCCTCCAAGCAAGTTTTCAGTACGTTGGTGGAGCTTCTGTCTACTGGAAGCATCAAGACAACAGTCCATCCTCAGCACTCAAGCAAACACTATGGCAGTGTCTGCGGAGCAAGTATACAGTACTGTCCAGTGGACTTTGATCATGGAGGAGGCATGGTCTGTTGTCTAGATAGCATGTCCAAATCCAACACTCTGGGACTATATTTGCCGTTGACATTAGCCCATGCTGCTCTTTCTAATGCATGAGAAAATTGAACCCAGCAAGTTGCCCCTCCCCCACACCTGCAGCCTGCCATGAGCCATCTTGCCTTCAAACTGAAGGATGCCTGTTGTCCCAGATGTGTAAACAAAACTGCTCTGCTCATTACTCCCACCCCTGTATTTCCCCCTCAAATAAGGGCAGGATTTTGTCCTTGTGTTCCAAGGAAAGGTTTCCTGTCTTAGTTATCCATGTCAGCCTGCGCACATAAATAAATCTCCGAGGTTGGGGAAAAGACACTGTAAAAGCACTATTAAATGTTGGTGCCTACAAGGGAAACATCAGAATTCCTTCAAATTCCCTGACTTGGATATTGGATCAAATAATAATTGCTCTGAAAAATATACATAAAATGAACTTTTAGGTTTCCTTGCTTAGTTATCTCTTCTGTGAACCTTACTCCTAGTAACACTGTTGAAAATACCATTTGCTTGTTAATAGTTGGATAGTTTTAGATGTTCACCTATATTTAGTTCCTGTTGCAGAAGGAAGCATGTCAACATCCTTGTGCAGAACTCTCATGGATATCAGTAGGAGCTGGGTGCCCATGCATGGAGTGAGTGCAGAATACTCCATAGAGAGCTTCCCCGTAGAGAGGAAACATTTTGTTCTGTATTTAATTTCGTTATCCCTGTATAATAATGTAAAACAATGGTGAAGGTGAGGTTTCAGTGGTTTTGCTCAGTGTTTGCGCTCAGTGTTTAAAGGAGCCTTTTGCTGGTAAGCAGAATGAAAAGATGCTTAATTCAGGAAAAATATTTGTCATTCTCTCAATTTAAAATGTGGAAGAATGAAAGGTTGACCTGAAATGAATTTTGTTTGAAATTTTTGGTGAAACAAAATAACAAATTTCATTTCATGTCAACCAAACTGTTTTAGCTGACCAGGAACAAAATCTTTCTTTCTAGTTTTGAGGTTTTAGAGAGTTTTTTTAAAAAAACAATTGAATGAAATTGAGGGAAATTCCAAAAGAAACCATTTTGATATTTCAGAACAAGAAATGAGATTTTTGGTGTACAAGATTTTAATCTTTCTTCAAAGCAGTTCCCAGTGCAAAGCTATTTCTCAGTGAGGGTGAAAGCCATTCTGATTACAGCACGATGATTCATTTACTTACTGCTTCTTTGTCTCAAATGGGGTAAAAAGGCACATTTCCCCGATTCCTGCAGACTCACGTACATACAACTTTAATGGGAGAGGACTGGTGAGAAACAGAGAGGCTGGGAAAGTTCTGCAAGTCAAGCCTTTTAAAAACAAGATCTGAAAAAAATTCCAAAGTAGAGTCTGCAGGGATCTGGCCCGTTAATCTATACTCAGTTTCTTTAAACGTCAGCAGCCCTTTTAAGTAATGTCATATATTTTTATGTTCAGAAAAGGAATCTGCCTGCCAACTGTGGGTCAAAAGCCTTACTCGTGAAAAATGTATGGTTAAAATTAATCTGATTTTGTTTTCAATATTGCACTGTCTGTAGTGCATGTTGGAGCTTAAGAGAGAAATTCTGGCAGCGTTTCTGCCTTAGTTGTTTTGTTTGCTTTTCCAGCTCCCAACTTCCATGGCTTCAGCTCCATATTAGTGAAATTTATTGGCAGTAATGGATGGTCTCTACCTCCATAATGCAGCATCTCTAGAGTTCAGCACTCCCCTCCCCTCCCCCCAATGGTCTTAAAAATATATTTCTGCCTGTAACAGGGCAGGACTCACTCCTGCAGCACCTCCTGCCGGTCTCTCAGAGAATTAGCTCTTCCAGCCTCCAGAGCGCCCTCTGCAGGCCGGTGTCCCTCTTGCCTCGGTGGCTACCGCCCAGTCACCATCTAGCCCCTATTCACTGGGGCAGACTGCAGGATATAAGCTACTCATCACAGGCAAGGGGAGGTTCAGACCTGTTGCCTCTGCCTACCCATGGGCTGCCCCCTGCATCCCCAGTACCCTTTTTGGCCTTCCACTAGGCCTGCAGGGTTTCCAGGTCAGAGCTCCCCAGCTCCTCTGGCCTTCCCCCAGCTCTGCTTCACTCCAGGTACCTTCTCAAGCTCCCCAGCAGCCAGATCCATCTCCCTCCACCGATGGAGGAGACTCTTTTGGCTTCTAGCCCACTGTCCTCTAATAAGGGCCAGCTGGGTCCTGATTAAGCTGACCACAGCTGTGGCTGCTTTCCTTCATCAGCCCAGCTTCTCTCATTCACAGCCCTCTCCCAGGGCTGATTTCAAGCCCTTCAGGGCACAAGTGGGTGACCACCCTGCTACACTGCCTCACTCTCAGAGATGCTGACCATCTGCAACACTCATTGACTCCCAATGGGAGTGATAGATACCACTTACAATTGGATTGTGTCTCTCCTGTATTCCCTGGTTTTCCATATTAGAATATTTTCACCTTTGCATGGGCTGAATATTTTTTAACAAATTTTGGAGTTTGTGCATGGGCCTTCTCTAACTGGGTCACTCAATGTGAGGCTCGTATGAGAGAATAGCTCATCCAGCTCCTCTCCTATTCACTCACCAGAGCTTGGACTTATGTGATGCTGATATTGCAGAGTAAATGAGAATGAAGAAAGTTTACATTGCTGACATGCTGGACCATATCAGGGATTAAAGAAGTATGGGCTGGATGAATGCACTATAAGGTGGGTAGAAAGTTGGCTAGATTGTCGGGCTCAACGGGTAGTGATCAATGGCTCCATGTCTAGTTGGCAGTTGGTGTCAAGTGGAGTGCCCCAGGGGTCGGTCCTGGGGGCCGGTTTTGTTCAATATCTTCATAAATGATCTGGAGGATGGTGTGGATTGCACTCTCAGCAAATTTGCGGATGATACTAAACTGGGAGGAGTGGTAGATACGCTGGAGGGCAGGGATAGGATACAGAGGGACCTAGACAAATTGGAGGATTGGGCCAAAAGAAATCTGATGAGGTTCAATAAGGATAAGTGCAGGGTCCTGCACTTAGGACGGAAGAACCCAATGCACAGCTACAGACTAGGGACCGAATGGCTAGGCAGCAGTTCTGCGGAAAAGGACCTAGGGGTGACAGTGGATGAGAAGCTGGATATGAGTCAGCAGTGTGCCCTTGTTGCCAAGAAGGCCAATGGCATTTTGGGATGTATAAGTAGGGGCATAGCTAGCAGATCGAGGGACGTTATCATCCCCCTTTATTCGACATTGGTGAGGCCTCATCTGGAGTACTGTGTCCAGTTTTGGGCCCCACACTACAAGAAGGATGTGGATAAATTGGAAAGAGTCCAGCGAAGGGCAACAAAAATGATTAGGGGTCTGGAACACATGACTTATGAGGAGAGGCTGAGGGAACTGGGATTGTTTAGTCTGCAGAAGAGAAGAATGAGGGCGGATTTGATAGCTGCTTTCAACTACCTGAGAGGTGGTTCCAGAGAGGATGGTTCTAGACTATTCTCAGTGGTAGAAGAGGACAGGACAAGGAGTAATGGTCTCAAGTTGCAGTGGGGGAGGTTTAGGTTGGATATTAGGAAAAACTTTTTCACTAGGAGGGTGGTGAAACACTGGAATGTGTTACCTAGGGAGGTGGTAGAATCTCCTTCCTTAGAAGTTTTTAAGGTCAGGCTTGACAAAGCCCTGGCTGGCATGATTTAATTGGGGATTGGTCCTGCTTTTGAGCAGGGGGTTGGACTAGATGACCTCTTGAGGTCCCTTCCAACCCTGATATTCTATGATTCTATGATTCTATGATTAAATTGGCCCACAGATTATTGTCCTTCAAAAATCAAAGGCTCTTTCTTTTTGGCAGCAATTTAGGCTTTGGAAGAGAAATGTGGGCATCTTTATAAGGGCTATAACAAAATACTTGAAATGAGCCTATCATAAAAGGGGGAAATCCACATGCTGAGCTCATTTACTTGGAGATTGGCCTACTGATTCAAAAACTTAGGGTTTTTGAAATCTGAACCTAGTTCTGCACTTGAATTTTGTATTTTTTATAATGGGGATTACTCAAAATAACAGATTTGCAGACTGTTGAATTTGAGTGTTTCTAATCTGAAACATGTACATTTGAGCTTTATGTATAACTTTAACATGCTAATGGGAGATGAGGAAAAATACTCAAATGGTGGTGCAAAAACTCCAAATGCTCTTAATAGCTGCCACAATATTAATCTTAAAAATCTTTTTACGGAGTCAATAGGTTTATGGGAAAAATGCAAATACTGACGAGATTCTTGATAATATCACATATACTGAAACTGTACTACTAACCATGCAAATGATACCAACATTTTTAATCCCACTGCTGCATGGTATTAATAATTGCTGTTCATTTTTCTTCACCTTTGCTGCCATCTGAGAGAGACTTTCCAAGGAGATGCTATCCTATGGCTTTCAGAATTACAAAATCTAATTTGAGACACTTCCTGCTTCTAAGGAATTTTTGATGAGCAAAAGAATTGGAATAAGACCATTTGGGTTTAGGTGTATTTGTCAGTGTCCTTACAGTACATATTGCTAAGCTGCACCTGCTATCCTATGCTAGTGTCTTCAAGCAAGTGGAGAAGAAAGATCAACTACAATTTGTGGATAGAGATGTGGGTGCAAAATTCAATAGTGATAACAAAGGATCAGGCAGGAACTAGAAAAATCCCAGCTGTATGGGTGAATGGAATAATCAACTGTAATACATTGCATACAATGAATTGTATTCTAGTATCTTCAGGGCAAGTGCACAGAGTGCTTAGTGATGGCCAATAGAGAGCTGGCTGGTCACATGGTGCTGGCTCTACTGCCTTGCTCCCAGCTGCTAAGTTGCATTAACTACGATTAAAAACATATTAATATTTTCCTAATATTACTTTGCCACCTGAGCAAGTGCTGTAGTGCTCGCCAAGATGCCAGGTGATTGTGAATGGATGGAGAAGTGCTAAGGGATTCTTGCACCTGGGGTCACTCTGTTAAAAACATTGAGAACCTCCCACATGTGCCTATCCTATTCCTATCCCCATGCTAGTACAATGACACTTACTTCACCTGTTTTCAGATGCAGCGGTGCTTCTAATGAGAGAGACAGTTACTGTATAATTGTGGAAGAACATCTCTCAATCTTCTTATTTGGGGAATAGAGGGGAGCGTTGCATACTAAGTCTAATAAGCATGTTTACAAACTGCCGCATTTTGTTAAAGATTCAGCAAAATGCTCTTTCATAAACCCAGTTATCAACTGGAAGAATCTAAAATATGCTGACGTTTTTTTAAAAAACAATCTGAACACTGCAAGCGGTGAAGGAAGAACATGAGATTTGTGGGTGTCTATCAAAAGGAAATAATATCAAGAGGATAAGCTTTCCTTTGAGAGCTCCCCAAGACTTGTTCAAGCAAGGATAACCTTCCACTGAAATATTCTTTAAGATGCTTTACTTGTTACTTGTTTGCTCTATTGCTGATAACTAGGGTGCTTCTTCTA
This sequence comes from Lepidochelys kempii, assembly GCF_965140285.1. Taxonomy (NCBI): domain Eukaryota; kingdom Metazoa; phylum Chordata; order Testudines; family Cheloniidae; genus Lepidochelys; species Lepidochelys kempii. The sequence goes on from NC_136387.1 coordinate 31,731,037, forward strand.
TAGTATTGATTTCTTTTTTCAAATGTGTTCACTGTACCATTCTCAAATTCTAAGTGCACTGCAAAATTTAGCTGTCTTAATAAAATATTAAAATATGTGCTGTTAGACATGAAAAGATATTAAATAAGGCTAACACAAATTCTGTATCCAATTACCTTGAAAAGTGTGAAATGTGTGGGGAAAGAGGCCTTGGCATCATCTCTCTGATCCTTCTCATGTCACTTTTTTGAAGTGCAGGTAGGACTAATCAGATATCTAAGACAACACCTTTTCTTCTTTTTTTTTCTGCCTGTCTTGTATTTCTATATATTCTCTATCCTGTTGCAATTTCTTTGCTCTGCTGATTAGGCCTGAACTGGAGTATTGTGTCCAGTTCTAGGTACTACATTTCAGGAAAGATGTGAACAAATTGGAGAAAGTCCACAGAAGAGCAACAGAAATGATTAAACGTGTAGAAAAAATGACCTCTGAGGGAAGATTGAAAAAAAAATGGGTTTGTTTAGTCTAGAGAAGAGAAGACTGAGAGGGGACATAAGTTTTCAAGTACATAAAAGGAGGAGGGAGACAAGCAGCAATGGGCTTAAATTGTAGCAAGGGAGGTTTAGGTCGGACATTAGGAAAAGCTTTCTCACTGTCAGGATAGTTAAGCACTGGAACAAATTGCCCAGTGAGATTTTGGAATCTCCATCATAAGAACAGCCATATTGGGTCAGACCAAAGGTCCATCTAGCCTGGTATCCTGTCTTCCGACAGTGGCCAATGTCAGGTCCCCTAGAGGGAAAGAACAGAGCAGGTAATCATTAAGTGATCCATCCCATTGCCCAAACCCAGCTTCTGGCAAACAGAGGCTAGGGATACCATCCCTGTCCATCCTGGCTAATAGCCATTGATGGACCTGTCTTCCATGAACTTATCTAGTTCTTTTCTGAACCCTGTTATAGGCAACCCTGTTATAGTCATCACTGGAGATTTTTAAGAGCAGATTAGACAAACACCTGTCAGGGATGGTCTAGTTAATACTTAGTCCTGCCATGAGTGCAGGGAACTGGACTAGATGACCTTTTGAGGTCCTTTCCAGTCCTATGAATATCTTTGAATATCATATAGCTGCCTTAATGTAATTTGGCAAGAAAATCTTAGCAAGAAAATCTTAGCAAGCTCCAAACAATATTTTAAAAATTGTTTAAGACTTGTTACTGGAATTTTCTTCACATTATTCAGTTTGAGTTCTGAGTGCTGCATATAGATTGCAAGTATCAGCTGGGAGAAAACCTCTTGCCAGGTCAAAAAGGATCCGTTGTTCCACAGAGTGTTGTGTGTATCACTGTATGTCCATCTTACTGTTGGTATCATCTTACCATGTGTACTTTATGTACACTGCTCTTTGGGGCCATTGAAGTACACTGTCCATAGAGAGAGAGAGAGAGAGTGTGTGGTGAACTCAACACTGAACAAGCAAGGCTGAAAGCCACGATTCAGGAAACTGTTTACTATGCTCTTCTATCCAATACTATTCAGTAAAACACTTAAGCACATCCTTAAGCATGCTCTTGACTTTAAGTTCCAATGACTTTAGACCTTTTAAGCTAAGCATGTGTTTAAGTGTCTGCTGAATAGGGATTATTTGCTGCACATTGGATTGCCACTCCAACCTTACCCATACCTGGTGAATTTCTTTCCATTTTCTCTTTCCTTTTATTTGGAACAAAGATGAATTATTCAGTCTTTAATTCACCAAAATTTTCCATGAAGCTGATACTGAGTTAAGAATCTTAGCATTTGGCTTACAGGCTTTAGGGATGTAGAGGAATCACAGACTGATCATCACAAATGGCCCTTCTTGTATGTGATCTCAGCAGAGACCAGGCACCCAACGGATCAGGGAGAACGTGTTTCCTTCTTCAATCCCGTGCAGATGATCCTTTCCAAAACAGGATTGATGCACACTACAGGGACAATGTGTGGGAAGACTATCCTGCTGCCTTTGCCAGTGCTAGGGAGAAGCAGAGAATGGCAGGTTTTCCACACACAAGCAGTTGTACTAATTTCAGTCAGAGACACACACAATAAACAGTGAGCAAGTCTGGTGTGAGTGTTCTTCCTGTGTAGCAGGTGGGGCAGGGTGAAATTTTTAGTCCAGTGGTAGTTCTGAAAAATTGAAGAAAAAATTTGGTTTGAGTCAAACCGAATCTGAAAATGTTTGGAATGTTCAGTGAATTGCAAAAAAATCCATTTTGGGTTTGTGCCAGAGCGGAGATTCAAACCTGTAACTCTCACATCCCGGTTGAGTGCCCTAATCACTGGGCTAAAGTTTAAAGGCATCTGGGATGGAGGGGGCAGCAACAGCATGTCCACCATCACTTTCCTCCTCCTCTGGCCATTTTGTGACTGTCCAAAACTATTCATATCAAATTCACAGTCTCAAGTCAACCCAAAGGGCATTTGTTTGTCAAATAAAATATTTCTAGTAGCAGGTTCTGTCTGATCACAAAGTGGCATCTGCCTCTGCATCCGAGACAGGGAATCGTTTCCCCATGTAAGAGTGCAGTACCCAGAAAACAAGTCATAACAGATATCAGCTGTGACAATCGTAGGGTTGCTAGGTGTCCGGTTTTTGACTGGAATGCCCTGTCCCAAAGGGATCCTGGCGGCTCCGGTCAGCACCTCCGCCTCGGCTGTTAAAAGTCCAGTCAGCCGTGTCGCGGTGCTAAGGCAGGCTAGTCCCTACCTGTCCTGCTGTGCCCCGGAAGCGGCCAGTAGGTCCAGATCCTAGGTGAGGGAGGTCAGGGGGGCTCCATGCGCTGTCCCCACCCCAAGCACCAGCTCTGCACTCCCACTGGCCAGGAACTGCAGCCATTGGGAGATGCGGGGGTGGTGCCTGTGGGCGAGAGCAGTGCATGGAGCCTCCTGGACCCCCCGCCTAGGAGCCAGACCTGCCGGCTGCTTCTGGGGCACAGCTCAGAACCAAGACAGGTAGGGACTAGCCTGCCTTAGCCCTGCTGCGCTGCTGACAGGGAGATGCCTCAAGGTAAACCTGTACCCCAACCCCGAGCCCCAACTCTGTGCCCCAGCCCTGAGCCCTCTCAAACCCAGAGCCCCCTCTTGCACCCCAGAGCCCTCGGCCCCTCCTGCACCTCAACCCACAGTCCCCTCCTGTACTCCGAACCCCATGACCCCACCCCCCAGCCTGGAGCCCCCTCCTACATCCCAAACCCCTCATCCCTGGCCACACCCCAGAACCTTCACCCCTCCCACATCCAAACCCCCTGCCTCAACTCGCAGTCCCCTCCTGCAGTCTGAATCCCTTGGCCCCAGCCTTGAGCCCCCTCCTGCACCTCAAATTCCCTCATACCCAGCCCTACATCAGACCCCACACCCCCAGACAGAGCCATCACTCCCTCTCAAACCCCCTGCCCCACTCCAGAGCCCCCTCCTGCACCCTGAACCCCTCATTTCTGGCCCCACCCTGGAGCCTGAACCCACAGTTAGAGCCCTCAGCCTCTTCTGCATCCCAACCCCCTGCCCCAGCCCAGTGAGAGTGAGTGAGGGTGGGGAAGAGCGAGCTGTTGAGGGAGGGGGAATGTAGTAAGCAGGAGGTGGGGCCTCGAGGAAGGGGCAGGGCTAGGGTGTTTGTTTTTTTGTGAGTAGAAAGTTAGCAACCTTAGACAGTGGGATATATCTGCACTAAGTTATGAACTCCAGTTTATTTCATGCCTTTCCTAGAAACATAGATTATAGTTCAACACCACTTGGTTTTAACCAGAACTCTCAGAGTGCAGAAATATACAGTTCTTAAGCAGCCAAACTTTTATTCAGTTTTACAGCTGAACATTGCAGATACTCGGGCTCTGTCACGGGAACCAAAATAACGAACTAGAGTTATAAAGGCTCAAGGAATGACATTCTATTGAAATAAGAGTGGGAAGGGCCTCTAGAGGGTTAAGTTAGAATTCACTGAAGTGTCTCCTGCACTACACGCTGTGCAATTTAAACCCATGGGTGTGCTGCACAACTGCATTGCAGCAGGAGAGAGGCGTTCTGATCCCATTTAATCACACTTTGAATATTGCCTCTGGTTCCATGTCACATAAGAAAGGCAACAAATTAAATTATACTAATACGTTTGCTTTTATGGATCTGATTTTATATGAATTCTGACCCCCTTGTGCCAGGCACTGCCTGAACACACTGTGTTCCCACAGTCTAGGATGGACAAAGAGTGGGGGGCACCAAGGGATAAAGTCACCTCCCAAAGCTGACACAACAAGTTGAAGCAGAGCAGGGAATAGGTCCCCAGTCTTGTGGGTCTCTGTGCAGTGCCCTATCTGCTAGACCACGCCGCTGTCTGGTTATTAGGCCACCTTGTTCCATGATCCAAAATTACAACTGTATTTGACACCTTAGAGATTAACCAATTTATTTGAGCATAAGCTTTTGTGAGCTACAGCTCACTTCATCGGATGCAAATAAATTGGTTAGTCTCTAAGGTGCCACTAGTACTCCTTTTCTTTTTGCGAATACTCTGAAAACTGTACTTGAGAGGCCTCTGTTTCTCCCCACCCTCTTGCCATGTTGTTTCATTGTTAAATTTAGCCTGAAAATATAACCTCTGCCCGATGTGATTTTCTCCCTTTATACATATCTATAACTCATAATAATTGTGGTTGTGGCCCAGCTCATTAGTTAAAAAAATTCCCATAATGATGCTGATTATCTAGCCATGCAGTGAACCCTTTACAAAGGCATGAGTCAGCTATAGATTCATTTACAGAAACAGAAAAAAGTCTAATAGCACAAAATCCCTTAATGATCTGGGTTTGTCATCCTGCGTCTTCACCCATCTGCTCGGGTGAGTTAATGTCTGAAATTCATTGCTTAGAAGTTGTGAACATCTTTGAAGGTTTTCTTTAATCCTCCTCTCCCCCTCCCCTCTTCAATCTTTAAAATTATGCTTTTAAAAGATGCTGAAATGACAGTGCTGGTTCTCAAATTGCTCTGTTTATCTGCAGAATAAATATGGCACAAGCAGTAACTGCGTTGCTAAAAGTATAGCCAATTGATTTTAACTACATTTCCCGTTCAATATTCACAATGTTCTAAAGACCGAATTACCAAGCTCTGCCATATTTATTGTCTCTGAACAAAACAGTTTGGTACAGGAAAGACATAGTTACACATCACCAATGCGTCCGGGAAGTGAGCTGTCGCAGCATGTTCAGTTCACCTTGCACCAAAGGAATGCCCCCTAAATACGACACAATACCCACTTACGTTTATAGCAGTGGTTCTCAATCTGCAAGCCGCTGGCTGCACATGTGATCCAATCAGCACACAGCTGCAGACCATGTGATATCCTCAGGGCCATACTGGTAGTATATGTGTTGTGTGGATGCGACCCACATAACACAGCGAGAGCAGCATATGAGAACTACTGATTTCTAGCATAGTTTATGTCACCTCAGATGCATATGTTTATATGTCACCTAAGATGCAACCCACCAGTTAGACCAGTTCCTTAACTTCCTGTTCTGAACCTTTCCTTATCTCTGGTTTAGACACTATGTTTTAAACCAGTTGCCTGTGTTGATGTTAGACATTAGGACATAGAATAAATGTCTTGCTTTTGACAGGCTTTATATTCGCTAAGGCCAAAAGCTACATTTAGCTTTGCAGAACATTGAGGGATATATCTCCCTTGACATGAGTGAGCATAATTTAACTTAAAAGTTATGCTAACATAATGTATATAACAATTATGTGATGTGTAATTCAGCTTAATCTGGTGTGCAATATGACATATACATTGGCTAACAGCCATACTATCTCTAGCCTGCCAACACCCTTCAACCATCCTTGAAGGGCCATTTCTTGGCCTCTCTGCGGAGAATGACAATTTGTGTGGTGCCAACATGAGTCTGCCAGGAAATAGACTGAGACCATGAATTCACTTCACATAGTTCATCAGCTGACTGTTAGATGGATGATCAATTTTGATCACTACTGACTGAGGCCTCGATCCATGCTCGCAGATCGTTACACCCACATATACTCCCACTTAAGTTAGCAGTACTCCATGTAGGTTATGGATCTGTCTCTGCAGATTGGGGCCTGAGGCTTCATTTGAACTGGTTTATTATAGATGGAAGACATCATCTACAATAGGCAATCCTGGGAGCCAGCTCCCTACCAGAACTTTGTCAAATGTGCAACTGATAGAGCTGTGCCTTTGGCTTGACACACCATTCTGTTTAGTAAGCCAAAGTCTTTCTTCGTGTGAAGACCAGCTTTGCTTTAGCCATTAACCATCTGTGATGACATTATGCTCAATCCATCATTAGTTCACAGATTTACAAAGGTATGATGCCACAGTTTCTAAATAACACTAACTTCAGAGCTGAGTGGTAACATAGGCACTCCCATATTAGAATAGACCCAGAGTCTGTCTAGCCTGTATTCTAAGAGGAACCATCATCCACCCCACCCTGGGCAGAGAGCACTGACTAGCGAATGGGGCCCTGGAGTGGGAGTTGTTAAACTTGTTTTCTATTCCTGGCTCTACTACTGACCTCCTGTCTGAGTTGTCATCACTTCCCCTCACTGTGCCTCCATTTCCCCATCTTAAAAAGTGGAAATTGCTACTTGTCTTCCTTTGTAAAGGGCTTTCGGCTTGATGGGTGAAAAGGGCTATATCAGAGCTGAGTGTTACTGTTATTGCAGATTTTGGCAAAGCAAAGTGGATGTTAAGGGATATAATGGTCTCTGTACAGTTAGTGCCTTCTTACATTTCAGAATGCATTTTTTAAAAAATGTTTTGCAGTGAAATTAAGAAAAAAGTAGTTCTGGTTGAACTTCTCCAAAGGTTTCCCTACATTTATAGCCTGATGCAAGGCTGAGCTTGGGATAAGAATCCAATCTCTACATTCCTTCTGGGTCTGCAAAACTGGGTCTTCCAAGAACAGACTCAACAATCTAGCGAAGGCACAGCTGATCACTGGTCAACTTGTTAGAAGTTAGTTCAGTCTGCATGTCCTATGTACCTATTTGCCTTTATGGCAGTATGGCCTATTTAGGCAAAAAAAGAGGTGTGTTATCCAAATTTGTCCAAGCTTTTATCTGACTTTACACACCCAGATCTAGGGCACCAATGTGCTAAGTTATTGCTTTGGGAACAGAGAGGTATTTTTTTAAAAGATGTGTAGGGAATAAAGTAAACTAGCTCCACAATTTGCTGAATCTGTTTACAAGTGTCTTTGCCATCTCTAAGTAATGCTTTTAATAGTGTTGTAAAAGAGAGAATTCCAAAGACACCATAGTTAAGTGGTAGTTTGCAAGAACTGCAGTGGAAACTACAACCTACTGCTAAGTAAAAGTGCTAAATCAAGAAAGCCCAGGTGGTTCCCCACAGCTTCCTTAAAGCTATGTGTATACTAACCCTTGTACTCACTAATCTCCACCTCTGTGTTACACCCTCCCCCCCCACCACACACACATACACACACTGAGCAAATCTCCTGCCTACCGGCATCACCTCTTCCTCATTCAGGTTCTGACTATCCACACCTTTTACATTCCCATAGTTATTTTTCTCAAGCTGTGGGACAATAATGGTGCTGCCTGAATGTGACTTGCAGTCAGACCTCAGCACGTGAAGGCTTCAGTCTGTAAAGGTTTGTGCACCAAGGTCAAACTGCTTGTGCTTCTCTCAGTTCCCCTTGGGGAGCAGCAGGCTCACTGTGTGCTTTTTAAAAAGTACTCTTCCTGGGCAGCCTCTGCTGAAGTTACCTATTGATGTTCCGCAGGTTTCATGGAGCGAGAGAGAAGCACAGTGCAGCTGTGGCTATTGTCTAGTGGTCCTTCCTTCACTTTACTTTCCTTCCTTTTGTTTGGCCAGAGTCACAAACTCCTCACACCCCAAGGAAATAGGGGAACAATAAGCATAGAAGACTTCCACTGTGGTCTACTTCTGCTCAGTGGGTCTCTGCAGCCCATAACCTCCGATGCAATGATGCCTGACATCAGTGACCTGAACTATATGTGGGAAAACAATGAATCTAATCAGTAAGCACTTCCCAATTAATTCTGAACCCACAGAGAGTGCTTGTGAATGACTAATTCATCTGAACATTGAATGGGGTGAACCTCTGTGTTGCTGGAGCTGTTTGTTCCTAATCAGCCAGTAATACATAAAGTAATTAATAACTTCATTCATAGCACAATTAAAAATCATTCCTCCATCCATAGTTTCTCTAGCACTTCTTTGGAAGTACAACTTGCCTGAGTAGTTTGAAAGCCTAACCCTAAGGTGTTTGGAAGCTAGGAAGGTATGAACAAAAGTTAGGTGCTTATTTTACACCTCAGAAACTGATTGATTTTGCCTAAGTCTAGCTGAGCTTAGGTGCAGATTCACCCTGCAGTATAGGGGCTGGTCTACAGTATGGGGGAAGGGGGGAAATCTAAGTTACGCAACTTCAGCTACGTGAATAACGTAGCTTATGTCGACGTACTTAGATCTACTTACTGCGTTGTGACAGGTTTCAGAGTAACAGCCGTGTTAGTCTGTATTTGCAAAAAGAAAAGGAGTACTTGTGGCACCTTAGAGACTAACCAATTTACTTGAGCATAAGCTTTCGTGAGCTACAGCTCACTTCATCGGATGCATACTGTGGAAAGTATAGAAGATCTTTTTATACACACAAAGCATGAAAAAATGGTTGTTTACCACTACAAAAGGTTTTCTCTACCCCCACCCCACTCTCCTGCTGGTAATAGCTTATCTAAAGTGACCACTCTCCTTACAATGTGTATGCTAATCAATAATTATCCTTTTGTAGTGGTAAACACCCACTTTTTCATGCTTTGTGTGTATAAAAAGATCTTCTATACTTTCCATAGTATGCATCTGATGAAGTGAGCTGTAGCTCACGAAAGCTCATGCTCAGATAAATTGGTTAGTCTCTAAGGTGCCACAAGTACTCCTTTTCTTTTTACCGCATTGTGTAGATGGGAGATGCTCTTCTGTTGATTCCCCTTGCAATAGTAGACATGATAAATCGACCCCCCACTAGATCGGTAACTGCCTGTCGATCCAGCTGGTAGTGTAGACAAGTTCTAATACTGCAAGTTAGGGATGTTGAGTAGTTGACCCTTAAAGTTACTAGGAAATTGCTTTACATTACAGTGAGATTGTATGCTCTGTGGGGTAGGGACCGTTGTTTTTGGTTACAAATTGATACAGCATCTAATATAATGAGGGGCTGATCCCTGACTGGGGCCTGCAATACAAATAATTAATAGTTTTGCTTTCTCTTTTTTTCTCAGGGACTGATTCTCTAGTGAATTCATGGGCCAGACTCGCTGGTGTGTCCTGACTGCTTTGCACCACTCCTCCAATCCCATTCATCTTTAAAAATGGTTTTGCCAGCCAATTAAGTTAGGTTTATGGCTGCTTTCTATTGCCTTAGTGGCACACAGTTGCCAGAAGTGTACTGGTGAAACTGGTTTTACAGAAGCAGGAGACAATAAGTCCTGCTGGGTATTACTCAACTTGATTGATGAATTATTGATCGAATATTGTTTTATTGGGTTGTGTAATATACAGCTTGTTCAGGGATATAGAGCTTAGATGAAGGCATTGAAAAATCATATAAATGACTAAAACAAGCACTGGATAAAGGTGTTAAAATGTATCCACTCTGTAGAAAGTCAAATTTAAATAGACTCAGGTCCGGCTAAATTGCATCCAATGAAGAATCTTAATCTTACGACGACACTGGCTTTTCTTTGTTTTGAGCAAAATTCAACTCTGTTGCGAAGAAGATTTATAGGATTAGATTATGATATAAGGGCTGTGCCCATGTGAAGGGTGAACTAGTGGTTATATGTGTCAATATATTATCTGCAGGGTTGTTGTAGCCATGTTGGTTATAGGATATTAGAAAGACAAGATGGGTGAGGTAATATTTTATTGGGCCAACTTCAAAAGCTTGTCAGTATATTATGGTGTTCATTCCATAATGGGGCTAGATCAAAAAGGGTTAAGGCTACAGCTAGACAGAAAAGAATACTTCTCTGTGTACTAGATTTTATTTTAAGCAAATCATATTCCCCTCCTACCCCCACAGGTTTGGGTTCTTTTGCCCGTTTTGAAGAACTGAAAAGGAGAACAAATGGGTTAAGATGCATCATCTACTAATCCTCTGCTGAGTGATTACAAGTCTTGGTATTTAGGCTTTCATGCTTAATATAATTGTATAGCAATTGCTTTTTGTGTATGAATATTTTATATATCCAAATTGCATTCTGTATTGGTGTGTGGAAGCAGGAAGCCAAATGTCAAATAAATAGACTCTGTTCAGAGACGTTAATGCTGAGGTTCCAATTTAAAAAAAAACAACTGAGTTTGTGTTTTAAAATATTCTCTGTTGATCAATCTTGACCTGAAAAACATAACTACTGGAGTCTGTGGATGGTATGCCTTCAGTTGGTAGGCACTATTGTCAGTTTCTAGGGTCAAAATCCCCTTAAACAAAGTTTAACTGTCAGATCTAGTATGTACAGCTGATGACAAGCATGTCTTATAAATACTTTCCCATAAAGTCTACAACCATTTATATCCTAATTTTAACTGTCTGCTAAAGTCAAAATTTCATATTGGGGAACATCAGCTGAATGTCTCAGATTCGCAAGCCTTAGCTGAAATTTCATATGCACAAGCTTTTGTGCACAAAAACGGGGGGGGGGGGGGAATGAGCTTTCTGTAGAGCACCTATATATATATTTGCTATCCGCACAATTAAAATTGCACATAAAACTGTTGGGTAAAAACCCCACAGGTGTACAGAGGTGTGTATGGAAAATTACAAGTACAATTTTATAGGCTGCTTTTAAAATGTCTTTTTGTATTTTGTTTTGAAAAAAAACCCAGAGATCCATCTACTGTCATGTGACCATTCTGACTACTGTACTAGAAGAGAACGAAAATGATGTTCAGCCTTGTGTGAAGAGAGTTCCATCAGCTTCTCAATTTAGCATATATTAACACATGAGGCAGTAACTAAAATGCTGAATTTCAATTCAGTGAATCATTCTGAAGAGGACACCTGATTACTTATCTTATTGAATAAACAAAAAGATACAGTAATGCTCAAATATTCCTTTGATTCCATCTCACAGTGTGCTCTTTGCTGGTGTAATACAGGGGTTTTTGCTCATTTCATGGGCTTGTAAAACTGGCTCTTCTAAAACTTTCTTCCTGCATTTATTGTGACAGGGTCGGGCCAGATGGCTATAGGAGAGTAATTTTTTTTTGAAGCAAAAAATATTTTTATTTGCACAACACACTTACAAAGTAAAAATAGCAGCATATGCAATGTGTAACACAGCAACCAATCACAATTGTTTTCTCATTAGCTTCAGGGGAGGGAAGTGTTCAAGCTTGCCCGGGCCCAGAGCAGGGGGCTTCCTCGACTCTCGTGGTCTTCCACCCTTCTGAGTTACCTGGTGGCCCAGAGCAAGGGGGCTTCATCGACTCTCGTGGTCTTCCACCCCCTTGAGTTACCTGGCGCCACACCCGAGTGTCACCAACAATTCCCTCCTCTGAAAGCACCCAATAAGAGGGGCAGGCTGTGGGGTGGACAATCCGGGGGGGGAGGGGGAGCACGTGTACCCATGTGTGAAAGAACCCCTCTAAGGTGGTGGTGTCCGCAGCAGCAATGGCTGGGGCTGGGGTCTCTTACTCTCTCCCCCAATCAAAGGGTCAGACAAAGGGACCCGGATGGGGACACCGAGCAGAGAACCTCGGACAGCGCCCACCGTTCCTCAAAAGCATCAAAAGGAGTCAGTGGACGCCGCCCAGAGGAACTCCGCCTGGATACGGGAACGGACCGAGGATCGGAAAACAGCCCCACAGTCACAGGAAACTCCATCGGCTAACCTCCTCTCTCTGGTTTTATAGATGGCCATTTTAGCCAGGGCCAGGAGGAGGTTAACTAGGAGATCCTGCAACTTTGTTAGGCCATGGATGGGGAGTGTATAAATAAAAAGGTGAGGGGAAAAATGCAACCAAAAACGTAATAGGAGATTTGTGAGGAGCTGGAACAGGGACTGCAGCCTAGCGCACTCCAAATATACGTGCACCAGGGTTTCCCCTCACACCACAAAAGGGATAAGTATCTGGGATGGGGGTGAAACGTGCCAAGTACATACCCCTGCTCACAGCTCCGTGAAGGAGCTGCCAACCGATGTCCCCAACGGGCCTCGGAACCAAGGTGGAATGTAGGCTGGCCCACCGGGGCTGCTCACCCTCCAAAGGTGGCAGAAGGTCTCGCCACTTTGTGTCGGGGCGGGACACTAGGGTGAGGGCATGAAGGGTGTGGAGCACGAGCGTGTATAGATGTTTCTGTGGCACGGTTTGGAAGCGTACCGGCTGCAGTTCATGCAGCCGGCTTGCAGTGAAGGGGTGAGGGGGTCGATTGGATCTGCAGGGCAGGGGTCCAATTAAAAAATCCAGTGGGCCTGGGGTAGAGAGTGGGCGGAGTGTGCCCTCGAGCAGGACCCGGTCAAGATAAGTTTGAGCAGTGGGTAGCAAAGCGGCCTTTGCCTCCTGAAGTACGCGCTGGGGGGTACGAGGTCTGGAGAGCCCCATGCACCGAGCGAGCGTCAGGGGATCTAGCCAGTCTCCCCGGTCGTAGTCCAGGAGGTCTCCAACTCTCTTGACTTCTGCCAGGATCAAGCTCTGGCGCACCGAGCGGGACTCCACCACCTGCACACGGAGCTGGGGGTTGTGTAGCAGGGGTTCTGTGAGGAGATCAACCCCCTTGGTGGCCACCACGGACCTGGTCATTAAAAACAGTTTCCAAGTCCGGAGGAGGTCCTGGTAGAAGACCGGCAGCCCGGAGAGGTCTCGCGGAAGACCTCCCGGATGGAGATGAAAGAGCTGCTGGTTGTATCGGAGCTCTCGGATGTGGCGCAGGATGGTGTGCGCCAGTGTGCTCTACGCTGAACTGCTTGCACCATAGAGGAGGCTCTGCAGGGCCTGGAGGCAGAAGACACAGACCTGAGTGTGTAGACACTTCAGGCCTTGTCCTCCTTCCCTCAGGGGTAGATGAAGAACCCCTACAGGGGCCCAGTGCATTCCTGACCAAAAGAACCCCAGAATTGATGTCCGGAGGTTGGTCAGGAAACCCGGGGCTGGGACCAGGATGTTGAGCTGGTACCAGAGCATGGACAGGACTAGTTGATTAAGCACCAGCGCTCTCCCTCGGAGGGAGAGACATCAGAGTAGTCCCGTCCATTTCCGGAGCCGCTCTATCACCCCGCCCTCTAAAATTTCCCAGTTCTCCAGAGGAGAGGGATGCGTGGCAGAAAGGTAAACGCTGAGGTAGAGCAGCGGACCCGCGCTCCACCGGATGGTCTGAAGCGCAGGTGGGAGGGAGCTCACCTGCCGCCAGTCTCCTACCACAAAGCCAGAGCTCTTGACCCAGTTGACCCGGGTGGAGGAGGCTGCTGAATAGATGGCCTGGCAAGCCTCACCCGCGCCAAGTTGCCGGGGTCCTGGATCATGAGGAGCATGTCATCAGGGTATGCCAACAGGACCAGCTGCAGCTCCGGCTCCTGCAACACCAACCCTGTCAACCTCCTGCGGAGGAGACAGAGGAAGGGCTCGATCACCAGAGCATACAGCTGGCCCGAGAGGGGGCACCCCTGCTGTACTCCTCACCCAAAGCTGACCGGTTCTGTCAGGGTCCAGTTGAGCTTAACCAGACACTCTACAGAAGCGTACAGCAGCCGGGGAAAACCCACAAACTGGGGTCCGAAGCCAAATGCCTGTAGAGCGCTCAAGAGGTACCCGTGGTCCACCCTATCGAACACCTTCTCCTGATCTAGGGACAGGAGAGCGAACGACAGACTGTCTCTACGCCCGAGTTCCAAGAGGTCCTGAACCTGAAATAGGTTATCAAAGATACTGCGGTCCGGGACGGTGTAGGTCTGGTCTGAGTGGATCACGTCAGCCAGCACAGACCCTAGCTGCAGCGAGATTGCTTTCGCTACGATTTTGTAGTCCGTGTTGAGGAGCGAGACGGGACGCCGATTTTGTAAATCGCGGAGGTCTCCCTTCTTCGGCAATAAGGTGAGTACAGTTCGCCTGCATGAAAGGACCCCGCTCTGCAGAGACTCGGCCCAGACGGTGACTAGGTCTGGGCCGAGGATGTCCCAAAACACGCGGTAGAACTCCACGGTCAGCCTGTCCATGCCTGGAGACTTATTAGTGGGCATATGATGGAGGGCTTCTGAGAACTCGGCCAGAGTGAGAGGCAACTCTAGCCGGTCTCGGTCACTCGTGCTGACCGTAGGGAGCTCCTCCCAAAGCACTCTGCAGGCGCTAGGGTCGGTTGGATCTGGGGAGAAGAGACTTGCGTAGAAGGCTCGGGCCCTCCCGCACATCTCCGCCGGTTCCGTGAGGGGGGTGCCATCTTCTGCCAGGAGGCAGGTGACGCGTTTCTTAGCCCCCCCTTGTTTTCTCCAGTTCATAGAAGAAGCGGGAGTCGCGATCCATCTCCCAAAGGAGGCAGATGCGGGATCGAACAAAGGTGCCCCGGGCCCGATGGTCCTCGAGGGCCCGGAGCTCCTCCTGCTTCTCCTGGCATGCTCCACAGAGGAGCGAGTCTTCAGGGCTGGTGGCCAGACGCCTCTCCAGCTCTAAGACCTCCCGTTCGAACTGCTCTATCGCCGCATTTCTCCGTTGGCTGGTGCCCCAGGTGTAGTCGCAGCAGAAAAGCCGGGCGCGCACCTTCCCCAGGTCCCACCATCGCTGCGCCGAGGGAAAGGCATGCCGCTGCCCTCGCCAGGCCAGCCAGAATTCCCGAAAGGATGTCATGAAGCCCTCATCCTCCAACAGGCTGTTGTTAAAATGCCAATAGGCTGGCCCTGGCCTCTCCGCACAGAGGGAGGCTGTCATGGTGGCTAGGTGATGGTCAGAAAATGGGGCCAGCCGAATGCTGGAGGAGTGGGCTCATGAGAGATGGAAGCGTGATAGATAAATGCGGTCCAACCGAGAGTGGCTCGACCGATGGGCTTGCACCCGGACAAAGGTGAACGTGGAAGTGTCATCCGGGTGGTGGTCACACCACATGTCCACTAGGGAGTGATGTTCAACTATCTCCCGGAGGGTGTCCGTAGCAGCTGGGCACTGCTTGGTCCCCGAGCGGTCTCGCTCTTTGTGGGTGGTATTAAAATCCCCTCCCAGGTCCAAGCACTCGTGAGAGTCTAAGGTTCCGAGGAAGGCGGACACCTGCTGATAGAATTGCAGCCGCCCCGCGCCCGATGTCAGGGCATAGACGTTAACGAGGTTAACCACGAGCCCCTCTATACAGACCCGGAGATGAAGCAGGCGACCCTGCACGGCCTTGGCAACCCCTAGCACCTCAGGCCGTAGGTTGGGGGAGAACAGGGTCGCCACTCCAGCCTGCCGAATCGTGGAATGGCTAAAGTAGACCCTGTCCCCCCACTCCACCCGCCAACTATCTTCGGTGGTCGGATCCGTATGGGTCTCCCGAAGGAAGGAGAGCACCTGGGACCTGCGGAGAGCCATCCTACAACCCCGGGTATTCAACGTTGCGATTGTGAGAGGTGTCATGAGGAGGGCTGGGGGGGGATCCTCACTGGCAGGGATGCTTGCATCCCCCAGTGGGCCGCGCAATAGTCCTTGACCCATCCCGTAGGTGAGTAATTGGTCACGGAAGACGCGGACCCGCCAGTAGGCTGCGGCATCCTGCTTCCCCGTCTCTTTACCTTCCCCCATAGGGGCCCTTGTGGCCCGGAGGATTTGAAAAAAATCCCCCCATCGCTGGAGAGCAAGCTGTACCTTGTTGCGGGAGCCACAGACATCCTCTAAAAACTTCCGCAGCTCTCCTCGCAGCTAATGGGGGGGGGGGGTGTTACGGTTTCCTGGCTGTTCCCTGGCAGGGCCCTTGGTGCAGCCACGTGGCCCACTTAAATGGGCAAGCAGGGTGCGGACCCCCGATGGGGTGCCTGATGGGCTGGAGCTTCTAGGCCCGCCTCAAGCCCTGGGGTGAAAGGGGGCGGTGGAGGGAAAAGAGCAGCCCCTAATGGGTTGGGGCAGGAGAACATAAAGGCCGCTCCTTGGGGGTCATCGGTTGGAAAAGGGAAGGAGGCAGGGGCGGCGATAATATCGCAGGAGGTAGACTGGATAGGGGTAGGGGCTGGGGCATGGGCACAGGCGAGGTTCTGGGTTTCAGGAGGTAAGCAGCTGGATGGTGGCGCCTCCCAATCAGGCTTGAGGGTTAAAGGGGTTGGGAGGGAGCTCTCAGTGATACCGGGCGCGGGCTCTATGGTGGATTTAGCGGCCACAGCATCAGGAGGTGGATTATCTTCTGTTGGGCCCCCGCCCGGGAAGGAAATCGATTGCTCCGCACCAACAGGGAGTGCCCCTGGCGGCTCGTGTCCCGGTCGCGTGCTGCCGGCTGTCACCTGAGCAGGTTTGGTCAGCGGGGTGCCATCAGTGGCCAGGTCGATGGAGGAGTCTAGAGGCTCCTCGGAGGTGGGAGGAGAAGCAGCAGTTAGGGGGAGGGAGCATGGGGAAAAGAGGAGTGGAGTGAAGTTGCCCAAATCGAGGTTTGCTGGCAAAAGGTTGTCCTCCCCCTGGGCGACCGGGGTCAGATCTAGGGCCTTGATCTCCTCGAACATGGAGGAGAGGACACTTTCCGTCGCCCCGGGGTTCTCCCCGCTGGCACCCGCCACGACGGTTGCCTCGGGGTTCATGGGGGCTTCAGGTAGTATCAGGACAGAAGGGGCTTCCTTGAGGGTCTCGGAGGGGAGAGTCTCCCATGGAGGGGAGACACTACCCTCCAGTGCTACCATGTCTTTCCTGTCTGACATCGGTGGATGGGACGCACTCGTAGGCAAAGCGGAAGGTTCGGCATCGGTGCCCCCTTCCTGGTCTTCCAGGGGGCCTCCGCCTCGGGTAGATGAGGCAGAGCTTGAGCCTTCCGCTTGCCTCGCTTCCCCTGGACTGGGGCCCAGCCCTCCATGGCATCATCTGGGGGCTGGTTCGCAGGGGTCGTATCAGGGGGTAAAGGCGATGGCTCAGCGGCTTGGGGGGGAACAGTGGGGCAGCATAAGGGAGGGAGGATTCTCCCTGGGGCAGGCTCTCTCCCATGCCTGGTGGTATCTCTGCCACACCCTCCTCCATAAGCCCCGCCAGATTGTCAGCAGCAAGGGCGGGGCTCTCCCGCTCGTCTGGGTATTGTAGGGGAGGTGCCCCTTGGGCCTGAGTGGGAGAAGTGGTGGTCCGAAGAGGAGGGGAGGCAGGTTCAGGTATCGGGCAGCCAGGGGCATCGGCAATGACGGGGCCGATGTCCTGCCGGGTCTCGGGGATCCCAGGTGCCCCTCCTTGCCGGGCTAAGGGGCAGTCCCTCCGGACATGCCCTGACGCCCAGCAGAGGTAGCACCGGGCTTCCCCCATGGAGAAATACACCTGGTAACGGGCCCCCTGGTGGGGGACTAGGAAGGACCCCTCGAACGCCTCTCCATCACGCACCACCGACGGCAGTAGAAGCTGCACTTGCCAGTGGAAGGAAAAGATGTGATGGAGGGTGGGGTCCTTGCAGCCCAAAGGGAGAGGGCTGATGACAGAAACAGGTTTCCCCAGGGTGGAAAGGGCGGGTGAGAGATGACGAGGCAGCAGGCGGGGAGGCTGCCGCCGCCCGGGCACACATCCTGGGGTGTGAGGAAGGGACACCCGCAGAGCTGGTGGAAGGGGCAGTGGGGAGGGATGCCATGGTTGGTGGCGGGGC
This sequence comes from Lepidochelys kempii, assembly GCF_965140285.1. NCBI lineage: Eukaryota > Metazoa > Chordata > Testudines > Cheloniidae > Lepidochelys > Lepidochelys kempii. Next base: position 31,748,850 of record NC_136387.1, read on the forward strand.
CGCAGCAGTGGGGGTGGCCCCTGCCATGGAGGGCCTGGTGGTTTTAGTGGGGCCCTTCCCCTTCTTCTTGCCCTGGCCTTTCTCTCCAGCAGGGGGGGCTCCCCTAGAGTCTGGGGAGGCGGTGGGCATGGCAGCAGCGGAGGTCACCCTGTGCCCTCCATTGCTGATGCCCCAGCAGGGACGGTGGCAGGTGGTTAACAGCAGTTGGGGTCAGGTAAAAAGGGACAGGCTGAGGGTTGGGCAGTTCAGGGGCGGGGCACATGAACCACCGTACTCTTATCCAGAGAGTCCTGTTTGGTTGGCTGGTGCTTCTGGCCCACATGGTGGAATCAGGGCAAGCAGTTAAATCCAGAGGCAGATGTTAAACAGCCAGCAATGACGATGGAGGGGGCAGTGATGAGAATAGTGGTTTGGGGGTTGGGAGGACACAGATGGATCGGGGGGGTAGCTCCGTGCTACATCCCTTGTGTCCCTTCAAACACAGTCATGACACAGTCAAGGCTTCCCCCCACACGAGAACACAGTTCGAAAGTTACTCTGTCTTGGGCCCCCTCCATGGCGATTTGTAGGTTCCCTGGGCAGTGTTCCTCTGGTAGACGGCTGTTTCCCTTCCTTGTCCCGGCTTTCCTTTTTTGCAGATCCAACATTCCAGGGATGCCAGAGCAGGTGATAAGAAATTATCTCAGCCAGAGAGGGACGGGTCCGCAGACAAACAGCAAGGCAGCCCCCCCTCTCTCAGGGGGGGGCGGTTCAGCTGGAGCAGCAGCAGCGTCCGAGAGTGGGCAGGGCTAACAGCTAGCCGGCAGCCGGCCAGCACTCTAGCAACAGCAGAGAAAGAAAAAAAACAACAAAAGAAAAGAAACGGGGGAGAGCGTCTGGCCCGGTCAGGGCGGGGAGCCGAAAGCAGGGGCAAAAAGCAAGGAAAGCCCAGGCCAGAGGGCAGCAGTAGGAGAGCAGGCTAAGTAGGTCCCTTTTCCCTGGGTAAGGTAACAGGGAAGGTTTCTTGAAACAATCAGGAACCTTCTGGAGACAATTAAGACAGGCTGATTAGAACACCTGCAGCCAATCGAGAAGCTGCTAGAATCAATTAAGGCAGGCTAATCAGGGCACCTGGGTTTAAAAAGGAGCTCACTTCAGTTTGTGGCATGCATGTGAGGAGCTGGGAGCAAGAGGCACTAGGAGCTGAGAGTGAGAATGTGGACTGTTGGAGGACTGAGGTGCACAAGCATTGTCAGACACCAGGAGGAAGGTCCGATGGTGAGGATAAAGAAGGTGTTGGGAGGAGGCCATGGGGAAGTAGCCCAGGGAGTTGTAGCTGTCACACACAGCTGTTCCAGGAGGCACTCTACACAGCTGCATTCCACAGGGCCCTGGGCTGGAACCCAGAGTAGAGGGCGGGCCCGGGTTCCCCCCAAATCCTCCCAACTCCTTGTCAGACACAGGAGGAGTCGACCTGGACTGTGGGTTCAGAAAAACGGCCCAGCTGAGGGCTGCCGTGAAGCTCCAAGGTGAGCAAATCTGCCAATAAGCGCAAGACCCGCCAAGGTAGAGCAGGAACTTTGTCACATTGTTTATTTACATTTCTCTGAAAATGTCACTGGTGCCTGTAGTTTTGACATGGAAGCAGCACAGTAAAATTAAAACCATACAGATCAATGTCTAGGAACAAATAGATCAAAGAGAGTCACTTTAACGATGAAATGCATAATACTGCAATAAGCCCAGATTTCAGTGCTGAATGGCCCTGCTAACCTGGCAGCAAGAGGCTTTCACTGTGGAAATAGCTCTGAGCTGTCTTTGCTTTGTTTCTGCTTCTATGAAATCCTCTTCATGCTTCCTGGTTTACAGTATGTGCTCTATATATTGAAATGAATAACCTAGTAGGTGGAGGGATGGCACAGGGATAGCTGGTGCTTTAGACTAACAAAATGTTCAGAACTGTTTCCAGATGCTAACTAACCCATATTCTGTGCTCTCAATACACCTTCCTCCATAGCACAAACCAAGCCCAGAGATGGGTAGAATTGCTGGTCAGGTATCTCTCAGAAATGCTGAGGGATTACAGGCAAACATTGAGATGCATTGGAAGAGGCATGGGGGAGTGGGGCAGCTGAAGTGGAGTTTGCCAGTGAAGCTGATCATTTCATTTGCTAATAAAGCAGCCAATCAAAGCCTTCCCCTTTATTTAAAAAAAGAAGAGAGAGGGTGGGGAGTTCCAGATGGTGGCTGGCTTTTGTGAAGGGACATGGAACGGGAGATGAGCAGTGCGAGGAGCCATCACCCCATGTGAGGGCTGGTTAAAGCTGCTGTTTCAACACTCTTAAACACAGGAACTTCTCCCTGGTAGAGCCACAGCTCAGTTCCCAGAGGGAATGGGGAGGAAACTAAGCCACAGCCTTCCACTTTCCTATCTTCACTACCAGCAAATATGATTGGACACAGTGTGGGATGCCCACACATCCTCCCTGGTAGCTGCAGCATGTGACTGTGCCCAAATAGGCACATTCTGTCCTGAAACTCTCAGGTTTTGCTTTGGATGAAATTCTCCCACTGCAGTTCCACTGCATGGGCAGAGGTAGGCTGTGGAGCAGGCATGAAAGAAGCTTAATTTAATTTTAATTTAAAATTAAAATACATTAATTTTATATATGATGGCACCTGACGCTGCACCGATTCTGCATATAGCCCAGCATAGTGGGGCAGAGGGCTTTGGGACAGGCCCAGAGAGAGGATGGGTGAGGTCAGTAGGTCTGCAATTATAGAAATACCCAGCTCTTATATAGTGCTTTTCATCCATAGATCCCAAAGCTCTTTACAAAGGAGGTAAATGCCATTAGCACCATTTTAGAGGTGAGGAAACTGAGGCACAGGGAGGTGAAATGACTTGCCAAAGGTTACCCAGCAGGCCAGTGACAGAGCTGAGAATAGAATCTGGATTTCCTAAATCCCAGCCTTGTGCTCCTGTCTTGCTAGGCTGCGCTGATTCTCCTTGTTATACACATTCAGGGCCACAAATATATGCACAGGAGGGATAGAGGAGTGGCCCGAGAGAGGCTGTGGAGCTGCCTTTTGCCTTGCTGATGAATCTGGAGCTGGCTTCTGTCCCTCTGTGATTGTGTTAAGACAAGAGCTCCTTTATTCAAGTTTTGTGTAGGTGAACATGTGTGGATTTCATTCAGAATAAAAGGGCTCATTAAAAGCCATAACAGTGAATTCCTCAATAACTCGCATCTGCATGAGGGACAGTTAGAAGGAAATAGATTTACACTGTATAAGCACTTCCTGGTTGCAACATACCAGCAGGAATATCATGATCATAAAATTAGATGCTGTAGTTAAAAAAACATCCTCAACTAAATTTACTTTCTGCTCTTCTGCCATGACCTCTCCATTATCCTTGCAAGGCTACACTAACAACAGATTGCACTTTTACAAATGTATCTCATATAGATAAACTTTGATTAAGCTATTGGGGAAACATACAGAACATTCTACACACTGAGGGAGAGAAACTAGCAGGGCAGACTAGCTGAAGTAACCTGTATGTTTCTCACGTGGAAATTTACAGTACAGTTGGTACTGTACTTCCAGGCTTGCTCCTTCTAGAGACCTAAATTATCTCTTTAGTAAAACGTTTTTCACCTCTTCATGCTGTTTTAGGCAGGGGAAGAAAAAAACTTTTTGCTATTGTAATTGTCTCCTCCCCAAAACGGAAAACTTAAACTCAATCAATAGACAAAAAGAAAAGGAGTACTTGTGGCACCTTAGAGACTAACCAATTTATTAGAGCATAAGCTTTCGTGAGCTACAGCTCACTTCATCAGATGCATATCGTGGAAACTGCAGCAGACTTTATATATACACAGAGAATATGAAACAATGAGCTGTAGCTCACGAAAGCTTATGCTCTAATAAATTGGTTAGTCTCTAAGGTGCCACAAGTACTCCTTTTCTTTTTGCGAGGACAGTGGGGTAGGAGGAGGTATTGTTTCATATTCTCTGTGTATATATAAAGTCTGCTGCAGTTTCCACTTATGCATCTGATGAAGTGAGCTGTAGCTCACGAAAGCTTATGCTCTAATAAATTGGTTAGTCTCTAAGGTGCCACAAGTACTCCTTTTCTTTTTGCGAATACAGACTAACACGGCTGTTACTCTGAAACCAATCAATAGACAGTTATATTGTATCTCAGGAATTGGATTTGTGTTGCCCTAGGGACAAAGGACCAAACACAACAACATGCACTCTAAACACAAAAACAGCAAGCCCCAGCCCATTGCACCAGGGATGGCTTTATTGATTTTTGCAGCACAATATGCTGGATCGTTTGCTGTCAGGCTAAGAAGAAATATATTTCCTGACTGTAGCAGACCTATCAGAGAACCCAGTGGGCCACTGACCTCTGTAATGTGGTTAGGAACTTAAGATGTATAGGACTTAGCATTACTAATGTGCTAATTCCTCACAGCCATCCTAAGGAATGTTATCCAAAGTAAGATTTTTCTTTTTAAATTCCTTTTTCTCTAAACAATAGCTGACTAATTTCAAGGTGGACGAGTTTGAAGGCCATTTCATTCCAGTGGTATCTTTGGATTGAAAGTCTTTTACTAAAAATGTCAGGGAAAAACTCACTCTGGGTTTGATCCAGCTGGAGTTTGCCTCTGTTGCTGCTAGTCTCTGGGAGCTCTCTGGGCCTAGATGGGAGGGTCATCCCAATCACAAATGTGGAAACCCCTCCTCTAGAGGCTGCATTACATAGTCTGTGCTGTTCGCTTGCTAGAGGCTGAGACCTTGAGTCTAGCAAGCTCAGTTCTCCTTGAAAATAGTAGGAGATTACAATGAATATGTTCAACTAGTGCTCTGCCATTCTAACAGAAATCGGGTGCAGAAAGCTATCCTTAACTTCAGACATGGAGTGAGTCAGCCTCTAGGCTGCTATTTTCAAGCTAATAGGTGGTGGTGGTGATTATTTATTACTTGTTTGACATTTTAAAAACACTTAACAAATGTTCACAGCTCCTCATGAGGATGGGTAAACTAAACTGTAGCAGTTAAGTGAGCTGTCTAAGGCTGCACAGTTAGTGCCAGAGCTGGAACTCGACTTCCTCAATGCCCCATCCTGTGCTCTAATCGCTGGACTATTTTGCATCCCTACTGAAGTGAGGGCAGAAGGCATATATAAAGAGATAGGCTTTCTTCCTGATGTTACAAGGAACTGGTTTCGGTACATGTTTTGATCAAGGGCTTGTTGCTGAGGACATCAGAAATGTGTAAAATTGAATACCCAATTCAGGCAGGGTTTTTTTCTGGGTAATATTGTGCTGACCATCTAGAGTATTTGTTAGTTTCTAGTTTTCCCTTGGGGGAAGTAGTCAATATATTAATATTGCTGTAAGGTGCAGTCGTATGAATATGTGTCATGTTCTTTCTATTTTTCCATTAGTCTTGGAAACTATAGATTATATTTATACAGGGATTTGCTATCCCCTTCAAAGAAAAATCTTTTAAAATTAATACAATGTTTAATTCTCTGAATATTCAGTTAATATGTGATTGAGTTATTTTAGGGCAAAGTTCCTCAGTCTGTATTTTACTAGAGTAATTTTAAAATATATCAGTAGAAAAAAATTGTTTTTGCTAAATTTATTTTTAAAAAAACAACCTACAAACAAAAAATACTTTCTGGTGGGATTTTCCAAAGTGCTCAGTATTTTCCAAACTCTCCCAGTGGTAGAATTCCTATTAATTTCAGTGAGAATGGAGTTAGGCTAATGCTGAATAAGTGTGAAAATCTCACACTTGGAGTATGACTTCTGTATCTGAAATATTTCTGTGAAGCCCTAAAGCTTCCAGAAATGGAGGCTGTGCAAGAAATATAAATATAAATCTGTGTCCATGAGGGTATATACAGTTGCCACAATTGCACATGTAAACCTGGTTAGTGTGCACAAAGAACTAGGTAGGCAAATGTGCAAAATGATTAGCACTTGAACCACTTACTAAAATTCCCACTAACATACCGCAGCTGTCCATGTGCATGTGAGTTCTATGTACCACCAATTCTTATTTTATTATAGTACTATAGCACCAAGAGATTTCAACTATGACGATGGCCTTACTGTGTTAGGCAATCTATATGCACATAATGAGACAGTAGTTCTTCAAAACACAGACCATCTTATTAGACAATAGGCAAAGGATCGGAGAATGGAAGTGCTATTATCCCTGTTTCACTCTAGGGAAGCTGAAGCACAGAGAGAGCCAGTGACTTGACCAAGATCACATGGGATGTATGTGACAGGACTGCGAATGGAATCTAGATCTCTTGTGTCTCAGTGTCATGTCTTAACCTTCAGGCCATCCTTTTCCAACAATCCCTAGTCTCACATTGGCAGCTTCATTATTAATAGGAAACGAGAGCTAACTGAGAAGTCTGACTTGTTGAAGTAATAGGACCTGAGCTGAGCTTTCCTTAGCTAGATGTCAATTCAGAATGTGGAACCAAACCAATACAGGTGAGGCTCCAACTCATTCTGGTGTGGCTAAAAATATGTAGACATTTCACCTACTGTAGATGCCAAAAGATAGTTCTGACCTGCAGGAACTTGGAAACTTCTCCAAGGCTGCAGTCATTTCAGTAAGGAAAGTAAATAGAGAAAGCATAATCCTCCTGGAGAGTCAAATGCTGTTGCTTGAGAATGTTTTTACTATTTGCTGACTTGTTCTACATTCACAGTTTTTAATACCATTTTTGGAAACTACTTACCAACCTGTATCTCTGAAGGACACTCATTTACTGTATTCATCAGAGGCTTGCACTGTCTGTGTTGTTAGAGCTAAATCCTGCGAGGTGCAGAATGATGTCATCTCCAATCATGGCGTTCCATGTCATCTCCAATCCAAAGGAGTCCCATGCACTAAGTACTGGGTCATATATGTTCTGGGAAACTTGAGAGCAGCAATACTAATTTCCAGACAGGAGACAATCCACTGAGGGTGCTCTTCAAACTAGAACAGAAACTAAACTGTGGTGGGACAAACCAAGGTTTGAAAAGTGCATTACTTTGGTCTCTGCAGAGGGTAGTAAACCAGTGGCAATCAACCTCCAAGAAAATCTCCAAAGTTCTGGTCCATTGCCAACCCCTGAGAATCAGTTCTGCAGGGTCTGGATCGTGTAGCCCACTTGAACTGGACCCTAAAGAAATTTCCCTATGTGAAGTATGTCCTTGATGTATCATATACAGTATATTCTTACTAAGCCATGATGATTCCACCAATGTCCTTGAGAGATTATCCCATAGTTTGAGACCTTCTGTCTCTAATTTCATCCAAATTACTTCTGGTTATCCTCCAGTTACCACTGTAAAATAACCTCACCACAACCCAGAGAAACGTCCTTCCCTACTCTATCAGGTAGTAGAGATCTGGGATAGAAGGGTACTTTAGAGTGATGAATGCTCTTGAAATGTTGGCTATCATAGCCTTCCACAATGGTTGGTTGTACCAGCTATTTAGTTCTTTATTTTCCTTCTAGTTATGATGATTTTGATCCCAGGTAATAAAAGGCTTAAGGAAATGTAAATGTGTCATCAATTACAGGTTAAGTTGTTTTATTTTTTGGTTTGGCAATGCTTAGAAATGAACTGACAGTTCAGTAGGCAAGCACAGGGCCGGATTATGACATTCTGAGGCCCTAAACTATGTCAAACTAAGAGGCCCCACACCATTAAAAAAAGAATTTATTATTTTCACAGAAAGGGCATTGTAAACAATACAATATCAAAAGAGAAAAAAAATAACCACAGTAAATAAGACCATTTCTTCTTCGAGTAGTGTCCCTATGGATGCTCAGTTGTAGGTGTATGTGCACCCTGGTGCCTCTAATTGGAGATATTTTGGTAGCAGTGTCTGTTGAGCCTGGGCATGTGCTCTCCTTCCCCTGTGGTCTGCCTGGAGGCTATCTAGCACTGCATGGAGCCCTGCTCACTTCCTTCTCAACCGCCTTTGGGTTGGAACAGAGCTAGCACTTTTCCCTTCCTTCTCTGTGTCATTAGCATAAATAGTAGTTGTTTTTGTTTCTTCTGTTCTCCTCAATAGCTAGTGTTTCCCTTTTATTCTTTTACTCCTTTGAGATTAAAAGAAGAAAAAGAACTTTAGTTTCCTGCCCTGTCTGGGGGCATTCCTCCCCCCCCCCCCCGAGGCATTTAGTAGACTCTAAATTTTTTCAGTTTAAAAAGAAAAAAAGGGAAAAGAAGAAGAGGAGCAAAGATGATTTCCCCCCCCCCCCGCATTCCTCACTGCTAGAGGATACTATCCCCCCGCCCTCCCCCGCCCATGGGCATGCCTGGCTCTCCCTGCTCAGAGAGCTCCCTGCCTAGCTCTCCCTCACCTGCAAGGAGTGGATTCCTGTAAGGGCCAGACACTCTCACTGTGCCTGGGGGAGCCTCACAGAAGTGCTTCACCTGCCACAGCTAAAATGTCAGTCTGCAGGAACTGAGAGCTGAAGTTAAAACTCCTCCTTATGGAGAAGGCTCTTCAGTCTCCAGGGGACTCGGGTGCTGACCCCAGATCATCTCTGGAGCCTTTAACTTCAAAGGCGGTAGAGTGGTGGAAAAACCCAGCAGACTCCCCCTGTAAAGGCTCATAAAAAGGGCTCCGAGTAGTTGGCTAGCCAGAGGGGTTCCCCAGTGCAGCCGTGTTGGTACCTTTTCCCAGTTTCCTCTTCTATCCAAGGCCCTGTTGAAAATTCAACGAGACAAAGCGAGAGTTATTCTGATTGCCCCTCCTGGCCATGACAAGTCTGGCTCCCTTACCTGACACAGGTGGCAATATGCCCTCCTGTTCCTCTTTGGCCCATTCCGAATGAATGACCTAGTAGAACAGTTAGAATGACATAGTATATACATATGAAATAGTAAAACTTAGTGGAACTGTATATACATATGACATAGAAGAACATATGACATAGTGGAACTGTTAGATGACATAGTATATACATTTCAGTATACTTGTCAGATTGTGAGGCATGTAGGAGTGGCGCAGTCCAAGAACAGAAATCTGGCATCCCTGTGGTGCATCCTTTATTAGAAACCAGCAGGCAGTTAACAGGAAGGGGAACAACGGATCATGGAGAGAGATTGTGAAGTATATCACCCAATAAATGGTTCAATAAAGCAATAAAACAGTTTATCTCAGCGTACACCTCAAGTGTTGTACGAATCCATTTGGTTCTGGATAGCAAGCTATTTGGATAGAATCCCATAACAATATTGGCAGCCTATATGCACCAGAAGTTTCCTGCTGTTTCTAGACTTAGAATCATCTTGGGTTTAAAACAGTCTTTTAACAAATTAGATTTAAATTGAATTTAAATCTTGACACACATCATGTAATAGTTAAAAAAACAAAGGGACGGATCCTCTGCAAATGTGTATTGGCATGGCTTCAATGGAGCTACACTGATTTAGACTAGCTGAGGGTCTGGCCCATCATTTGTAAACAGTGGATATTAAAAGACATTTGAACTGGAGATTGGCCATTGGTGTAAAACTCTCATCTGGAACTGAATTAAGAACATGCTACAGTCTGGGTGTATTTGGATGCAGGCTTTTAGTTTAGGTCTCTACAAAATCTCAATAATAGTGGTCAATTTCTGGAGCCTGTTGTTCCTTGGTCTATTTTTATCAATGTAGTTTCTTCTAATTTGCAAATGGAATAAAATAACTCATGATGCAGAATATTTCAGCTTTATGTGTAGTTTAATTGCATATACTAATGTTCTACCTCAGAAGTTGTTTTTTTCTTTTTCTGATCCCTTAAATGAGTGGAACCGCCTACTTCCCCTCCCCCAATGTTACCTGGTATAGGTTATGTTGGAAGTATGGCAATGTGATAACTCACTGTAAAAGCGGGATTTTCACACTAAATTTCTTAGTGGGTTTGTATTTTCTTTGGGGTCAATTCTACACGCCTGAAAAACAAAAGCTTACATGGAGTATAAAACAAATTCAGTTCAGAAGCTGTTTTTTTTTTTTTTACCCTTTCACCCATTTCAAACCTAGTAATCTTTGCAGAATTTGTCAGTGATTTACTGTAGGTTGAATGAAAATGTTTATAATGCTTTTAAAATGAACCTCTGTTTTATTGCTTCATCTCTCTGTAGTCATTTCCCCCCCATTCCTGGATCTCTCCAAGGTCAAGGTTTTTGTTTGTTTGTTTGTTTGTTTGTTTAAAAAGCAATAATACTTTCTCTATTCCAAACAGTTCAGAGTAATTGAGAATGCTACTTGCTTTTGTTGTGTATGAATGGGAGAATATGTAACTGGACTACACTGAAATCTATAGGATTACCCATATGAGCAAAATTACATGTCTGCAAAATTATCTCCTCAACTGTACCTGTTCAATCCCACTACTTCAGATTATGCCCTACATGACATGTGAAACTCCAGCGTCTTCAGATTCCCCCCCCCCCCCCCCCCGCTGACATCTGTGCAGAGCTATGTAAAGCTAATTAGATTGCAGAGGCTTCACGGAGGCAAGGAAACAAAGTTAGATTAGCATGCAGTCATGTTGCTGAGGTACTCCAGGGTGATAAGAATTCCTAGATGGCAACTACTGAACCAACCTTTGAAAGGCAATCATAGTAAAAAGCTTTGAAGGCTAAAAAACATAATGGTTTGAACCAACGATCTTTTTGCTTTCATGTTTTCAGTCTCTGAAGTAAGGGACGGAAAATGAATTGGAGCAAAGATAAAAATCAAAGAACTTTTAAAGAAGTCTCTAATGAATTAAACGTTTTCATTGAATCACATGGATGACTGGAAATGGGAAACAGTTTGGAAGAGATTGCTGAAGATTATAAAGAGAAAACTCACTTTATTTGTAGAGTATTAAGTAGCTTTCCAGAAGAGAACAAATGCTAAAAATATCGCCAAAAAGTAAACTATGGGAGAACTGGTTGATTTAGGAGATTGGTAAAGGGGGGGTGGGCAATTTAACAAATAAATTAAGCATGTGGTTAGATTGAAGCATGAACTTAAACAGTTCAGACGAATCAAGACCACAGTCTTTAAACTATAGGTCACCAGTTTGATTTACAGTTGCTTGGCTAGAGACTTTGTATTAGAAATTGACATGCTAGCCATTAAAGCAAGCACATAAATACATCTGAAGGTAAGTGAGGAAATAGCTTTCTGGGAGAGATGGCAGGCACTTAGAAAAATATTCATTTGTAATTTGCAGGATGGAAGACGTGTTTTTGTAGGCAGTTGTCTGGATCTGTTCCATGAAACATTTCTGATAACACTAGTATGTGCCTTTTGGTAGCAGGGGTTTGCAGTAAAAGCCAACTCCACAAATAGATTAAATTATATACAATAGACAAATCCAAAATTGATGTTTCCGCTTTCTCTCTTTTTTTGCTATTCTTCCATTTTTTAAGCACCTTTCTCTGTCTTTGTCTCCAGCTCCCGCCATCTCGTCAATTTTTCTCCATTTCCTCCTATTTTTCCTATTATCCTCTTTCCTTTCTCTTCTTTCTCCAAAAAGCAGCCTCTTTTCCCCTCTTTTTGTTTTCTATCCCCCAATTTTAATTGTCCATACCTGTTGCTCTTTTGCTATCTATTGCATCTTCTGACCTGATAACCATCTACTCTTGCATCCATAGAGCTCATGTCATTGTTGCTCGCTTTGCTCTCACCTTGTCCTCTTCAACCTCTGTTTTTCTTTGCCACTCCTGTGGGGCTCCCACCCCTCTTACCTGCTTTTTGCTGGGACTCCCAACTCCCCTTTTTTAACCTTCCTTATGTTGTTGTGATGACCTTCTCCCCTCTGGTGAACAGATGCCACATATATACTTGATGACTCTATCTATGGTACCTTTACTTCCACCATCAAGTACTTTTTATTTGTGTCTTTTAGACTTTGAATGAAAACATTTTGACTTTTTCTCCCCAGGAATTGGAGATGCACTCAAACATGTGATAATTATGAGGCAGCATCACTTGGAAAAGGAGCAGTCAGGTGTCTCAGTAACTTAGTAGCAAATATCAGGTTTAGTCTGAGAATGAAAATAAAGTAATGTATTTATTACACTAAAAACAAACATAATCAAGTGTGGAACTGGAAGCATTAAACAAAGAGTTGTGTATACACAGAAACAGCTTATCTTACCCCTATGCAAGTCTTCCTTGAGCTTCTTAGAGAGACAAGGTGGGTAAGGTAATACCTTTTATTGGACCAACTTCTGTTGGTGAGAGACAAAAGCTTTTGAGCCTACACAGAGCTCTGAGTTAGTTTCCCAGACCTGAAGAAGAGCTCCGTGTAAGCTTGAAAGCTTGTCTCTTTCACCAGCAGAAGTTGGTGAAATAAAAGATATTATCTCACCCACTTTGTTACTATAATATCCTGGGACCAATGCGGCTACAATAATGCTGCATTGAGCTTCTTAATTATTTACAAATATACATACACATTTTGCCACGACCTGTCCATGTCCGAAGTCACCAGCCCCAGTCCTTGCTGCTGGGTCACTGGGATGGCTTTGGTAATGCTCACTTTCTCTGAGGAATCTCTCTCCTCCAAAGCCCACCATGATCTATCTATGTAGGAAGCTTTTGGGGCCGGGGACACCAAACTGAGCACTCTCCAGCCTGTTCAGGTTCCCTCGTCAGAGCTCTACTAACCTTCTTCAGTTAGCCCCCCTCTCCAGGCAAGTCGAGCCAGACCTTCTGTCTGATCCTCTGGCTCCATGTTCCCTGTAATGCCCTGTCACCATTCCCAAATCTCCCTCCCTCAAGATCCATTCTCCAATTCTCACCTTGACCAAACCATCCAGAGGCTCCAATGCCTCTAGTGATGTCACTGATGGTGATGTCACCAGCCTCAGCAGTTCCTTCACATTGGTCTTTCCCTGTCTTTCTTTACTCCTCTCCCCATGGGGTCCCTACCACTAGTCCCTCTAGGCTGTGAGTTTGCATCACCAAGCACCCTGCTAGCGGTCACAATGAATAATTAACTAAGAAGAAGGTACCTTCTTTGTCCCCTGGGCCACTTTTAGTGCTGATAGTCTGGCACGAAAGTAGCTCCAGGGCTTTCTCTTTCCCCTGCACATGCAACCGCTTGTGTGTGCACGTTCTCTCACTTGTGCATGCTCTCTCTCTCTCTCTCTCTGGGAGAGATTGTATGAGGATAGTGAGAGCAAAAGAGACTGGGCAGGACACTGAAAAGGCAGAGAGGAGACCAGATGTGTGGAATAGCCGAGGATAGGGAATGAATGAGGTAGAGGGGAGGGAATAAGAGATACTGTTAGTAGGATATAAATTTGAGCTCAGAAGATGTTTGTCTCACACACAATGAGGTGGCCCTTTGGTCTCCACCCTTTCACTTTCCCTTCCTAGGGCCTAAGAAAAAGGGAGTCTTAGGTATAATTAATGTAATGGTGGCCCCACTCTCTTCATTATTTTAACAAGTGCATTTCTTCTGCCCATAGAGCACTTTCTTTTCAGTTCAGTGCTATCTATCGACCATGGCAAGGAATGGTAATAAGATTGGAGACCAGACCTTGTGGAAAAATAAAATATCCATTTATGGCTGGTGTAAAAGATGAAAGGTTCAGTGGGGATAAGTCTCACCAGAATTTTTTCCAAGGGCGATTGGGCCATTTCAGCTCAGTCTCTCCCTTCTCCAGCTTCACAACTCCTCTCTGACAAAGGATTCATCAGGAATCTATGTATTGCCATCCAGGGACACAACAGTGGTCTATCCAGTCTAGTGTCCTTTATTAGACAGCGCTGATATCAGGATTGATGACACTAGTGACTCCTAGAAGCCACAGATGATACTCTAATTGAGAGAAATCTCTTATCGTCCCTATCAAATTCAAAAAGCTATTTTCTTGAGGTTTTTTCTGGCTCATGAGGACTGGATGGCTCAGGAAACAGAGTGGCAGTATTCGCTCTTTTCACCATCTACTTGAACTCTAAGCCTCCCGTTTGAGACTTCGGTCTGACAGAGGGCTAGATATCTTGGCCATGTTCTGGGTCATGGTTGAAATTTAGAATGGAAAATAGAGATTAATCTGCCATTAACCATCAGCTGTGTGTGTTGCTCTAGGTCAATAGACATCCTGCTACTAATTGCAGCTTGTCTTGTTGTTCAGCTCAATTGTTTCCGCAGTTCACAATAATACAAGCTTGTTGGAAAGCAAATTCCACTCTCATTATAACCAATTAATTGTTGCCTTTTCCCAAATAGATTTCTACTAGATTTTTCTCAAAGCACTAAGTGGAGCTATTGTCCAGCTGGAGACCAAATGTCAAGCTATGAAAGAGAGCCAGATGTGTAGTGCACAAATAATTCTGCAGATCCGAGCACTTTCCTTATATTTTATGCCCATCCAGATAACATGTTTTTCTCTCACTCTTATTCATACTAGCCAAACTTATTTCTAAGTCTCAGGGAGCTGCTTCTGCTCCCATTGAAGGTATGGGAGTTTTGTCTTCGACTTCAGTGAGAGCAGAAAAGCAACCTGGTTTTTAAACTGACTTATGAAGAATTTTCCAAGGATTTCTGTTCAGGATGTGTTTTATCCTAAGGTGATGTGACCCTTTGATATCACATTTATGTGGATAGTCTGCTAGAATAGATGAATGAGGTATGTGAGGTAATATCTTTTATTGGATCAAAGTATGTTAGTCAGAAAGACAAGCTTTCGATCTTACACAGAGCTCTTCTTCAGGTCTGGGAAACTTTGTACATTTTTCTTGATCTTACATTTGGTAAGAATATATTTTACTAATCCCAAATTCTAGGCCACATTATATTTGCCAGTGTCACTCAGACAGATAGTGTGTTCACTGCATTGGATGAATGGTTTCATAGGTACTCATGCTGTGTATTTTTTTCTATTATTAATCATAAATAATAACATATTGACTGTGAGCTCAGCACTCTGAAAGACACAGACGGAAGACACAGTACTTGCCCCAAGGAGCTTTCAATTCATGTTGTAGTGTATGAGTTTGACCATCAGTATTGAATGACACATTTAAACAAGTGAAAAATGACTGTGATCAGCAACTTTAATCACCTTGTTCCTTTTGCATGTCACTGCTGTTCATTTTAAGGGTCTTTCTTCCACCCTTACTCAAGTTGCGTACAAACTTACTCTGTCCGTAACTCCTTTAAAATCAATTGGATTGCTGGGGATTTAGGTATTACTCCACTGTTCTCTGCTTTGTGTAGTCATTTTCACCAGTGGAAAGTGGGTGTAAAATGCCAGTAGTTTACACTAGTGTAGATGACTTTACTACAGGAGAATGGAATACCAAACTCAACATAAAGGATGGCAGAAATTGGTTCTCTCCATTTTACAATGTTACTGTGTTCCATATTCTCTAAAATTCTGGGATTGTGGGTAGTATTTAGCAGATTTATAGTGCAGTATTGTGACAGATATCTAGAAGATGTAGTCCCTTTGCTTTCTGTACACAATAGTTATATGCCTGGGTTCCCCTGTAGCTCATAAAAAGTTAATTATTTGACTCAAACACACTGTAATTGATGTGGGCTCAGCACAGAACTAGATTTTTAGTTCAGAGACGGCTTCATGTTAAACTTCTAAAATGTAGTCTGTTATGGGCCTAGAGAGTAGGGTGGGCAGTAAATATGGGTTGATGCTTTGAATTCCCTGTTTGCTTCTGATAATGAGTTTTGTAAGGCTGAGGGGTTCATTAAAAGCCAGAAGAGGACTGGATTCTGGCCGCTCCAGAAACTATTCCAGTAGCATACAGGGATCATAAAGGAGACAAAATGGGCTAGGGGAGAATCCCCTGGCAGAGGTGCAGCACAGGGCTGGCATCAGTAGCTCATTTTACTGCCTTGCAGTTGGCAGTATAAGGGGTATATTGGGATGGAGGGAGGTTGAGGTTTCGGAAAGAATTATTTCAGGGTGTGGTCCTCATTTAGTATGGGCTGTAATATTCCGTAAGGATTCTAGCACAGGGTGGTGGGTCGGTGTGTGGTTGGAGGGTTGTGTGTTGGTGGGATTGAAGCAGGTTCTTTTGGGAGTATTTAGATGGCTTGTTCCATGATGAAATCTACTTCTATGGTGGAGCCAGGGTGCCGGAATGGGGTGTTTGTGGCGCCATCATATTAAAAGTGCTGTTCCATTTTTTACCAGCTGTAAGGGTGAGCGACGGGAGGGAGGGGGTGAAAAAAGCTGGGGGCAGGGTCTTGGGGGACAGGTGCTGAGGGAGAGGGTCCTCAGGGAGAAGGGGAAGTGCGGGAGGTGGGGCCAAGGTTTGGGTGCCAGTGCCCCCCCACACACACTTTTGGGGTGCTTTTGGTGCTCCTGGGTGGAGCATCCTTGTTTGGTGAAGGTGGTTTTAAGTGCATCAAGGTGTGTATTCCAGACTTTCTTCTCAAAGCATTTTCTGTGGTATGTGAGTGTGGCTGTAGATAACAGATTTCTTGGTGTGTTTGGGGTAGTTACTAGATCTGTGTAGGTAGGTGTGGTGATCCATGGATTTCTTGTGTGTCTTTTTCTGTAGGGTTCCATTGTTGAAGCTCATGATGGTGTCCTGGTGCAGGAGTGTCTGAGCAAGAATTTGGTAGATGGATGGTGGTGGTTGAAGTTGTGGTGGAAACCTCTAAGGGAGTTTAGGTCATCTATCCAGAAAATGAAAATATCATCTATATATCTTAGGTATATGATTTGTTTCATGGTGCATTTGTCCAGAATGTTTCCTCAAGGTGGCCCATTGAAAGGTTATTATTTTCTGTTTAATTCTATGGGACTTGTCTTTAACTGTTAACTTGAGATCATTGACCAGAATATCTAGTATTACAATGCATAAATTAGAGGGTAATTTAGAAGTTAGCAAAACTCCAAAGTGAATTAAGCAGGGGGGTTACTCATTTAGCTCTGCACTGCTTTTACACATTATCAAAAAGGTTCCTTGAGTTGCAATTCTTTCTTTGGTGTCGTGATAAACATCACTGCTTTGGCTCTGTCACATTTTACTGCAGCATTTTCCAAAATTAAACAAGAAAACACATAATGTAATGATTGTGGGCTTGATTCTGGCCACTCCAGAAACTATTCCAGTAGCATACAGGGATCATAAAGGAGACAAAATGGGCTAGGGGAGAATCCCCTGGCAGAGGTGCAGCACAGGGCTGGCATCAGTAGCTTATGTTACTGCCTTGCAGTTGGAAGTATAAGGGGTATATTGGAATGGAGGAAGGTTGAGGCGATGTGATGGTGTGCTTGTAGGCTAGCTCTTGGCACTCTGGGAGTTCTGGACTTCAGAGCAGACCATATCTTACACGGAGGGGTGTTTCAGCTCTGACAGCAGCCCATAATCTGGATGACATACAGGTGGCACAAATCCTATGCCCCCTCTTCCTGGACTGCACCATCCTTACTGGGTGTCTCAGGAGATGCAGCACAGGTATCTAGCCATGGTTATAAAAATCTTCTGCCCATGAGTGAATGCTGCAAGTGCAACTGATCAAAAGGGAGTAAAAACCACCATTGAGTTAATACAGATCTAGGCTTCTTGAAATGAAGCTCAATGCTTTAATCGTATTAGGTTGTTAAATAATCTTGGGTTCAAGTAGATCACTATTAATCAGAGATTAAAATTTTACAGGGCATTTTCAGTGCTAAGTAATCTATTGATTTTCCTTAGGATGAATGATACAGTCAGAGACCACCCTCAGTGCATTCCTCCACTTGCTGCTGTATATACGCACCTTATTTATAGCCCTTCTTGCAAGCGGAGACTCTTTCAGAGGCAGATAATATAATTAAAAGGCAATATACTTAAAATCTGATGTGGAGGAGCTGAAAGTTAAGGTTGCTGGTCTTATTACAATTTAGGGTCAGTTTGCCCCTAAACAGAGCCTGCAATAACTTGAGATTAAAAAAAAATCACTACAGTAGTTTTCTGTACATCAGCAAAATGTAACTACAGTTTATTATAATGTACTTTATTTGATTGATAGCATAACTGGAGCTTGTAAGAAAGTGGTAGCAAATATATTGGTCTCCAGAATGTGATACTCATTTCACTCCTGTTATTTTCAGTGGGAAAACTGTGAAATAAAATGAGTAGTCATGTACAGCTTTACAGGAGAGAGGTCTGTAAAATGCACAGGATACTGAGATGAGAAGGGAGATTCACTGGTCCCATCTATGCTTTTCTTCGAACTGTTCCCTGAAGTGGTTATAAACATGGCCTAGGGTATTTAACATGATTATATATGAAATCATTGGCCCTCCCCTCCCCAGCTCATCCTTTGTATCCCCTAGAGAGGTGCCACTACACTTTGGGAAATGCTGTTCAGTAGGAATTGATCAAGATGAGTCTAGTAAAGTCCTGCAGAGAGAGTTCTAAAAAGCTACTAGCTGATGTGAAGGAAAGATAGGAAGAATAGTAAGAGGCCATCATGGTTCCATCAGGAGCTCTTTAGGTACCTGACAATCAAAAAGGAATCAGAGGAAAAAGTGGAAATATTGACCAATTTCTAAGGATGAATAAAAAAGAATAGCACAAGCATATAGAAGCAAAATCAGAAAGGCCACAGCACAAGATGAGTTAAATCTAGCAAGGGACATCAAAGGCAATAAGATGGCCTATAAATACATTAGGAGCAAGAGAAAGATGAAGGAAAGTGTAGATCCACTACTTAGTGAGGAAGGAGAGCTAATAACAGATGACATCTTCTGAGGTGTTTAATGTCTATTTTGTTTCAGTCTTCACTAAAAAGGAAAACTTTGCCCAGATCCTTAACGGTTGGTACTAACAACAAAGGGAAAGGTACACAAGCCAGAATAGCGAAAGCACAGGTTAAAGAATATTTAGATAAATTAGCTGTATTCAAGTAAACCAGGCCTGAGGAAATTCATCCCAGGGTAGTTAAGGCAGTAGCTAAAGCAATCTTGGAACCATTAGCAGCTATCTATGAGAACTCATGGAGGATGGGTGAGGACCCAGAGGACTAGAAAAGGGCAAACATAGTACCTATCTTTTAAAAGGGGAACAAAGAGGAGACGGGGATTTATATATGCCAGTCAGTCTAACTTTGATACCCAGGAAGATAATGGAACAAATCCATGTGTAAGTACCTAAAGGACAATAGGGTTCCTGGCCTGCCATGACCCCTCAGTGTGCCTTCCAGCCCTACATTTCAGTGATTATATGAGTGTCTGAAGGGAGTGGGGTTCTACAGGTTTTTTGGAACCATCACTTAGAATTCTTCTGCGACAATTTTAACAAAGGGCTCCCACAATTTTTTTCTCCTTTAGCCTGTGATAAATCCAGTTCTCAAAGGGTTGGGCCAGCACTATACAGCCAGGAGGTTGAAAGCAGAAGAGGTCTGCAGGGGAAGGAGTCTGCAGTCACTCCTTGGGAGAAGAGAGGCCTCTAGGAACAAGAAGGAAGTCCAGAGGGAGAGTATGCATTGGGATCCTGCCCTGGAGTAAGGAGCCTGGGTAAGAGTTTAGGAAGAGTGAAGTAGCCATGGTGAGTGGAGTGATCTCCAGTGGCAAACACAGAAACAGGCAACAGATGATAGAAAGGCTGCATAGGAAAGAGCCCAGGGAAACAACCACAAGGGCAAGGACTCAACAGAACTGAACTGCTGGTTATAGGGTCCCTGGGCTGGAATTTGGAGTTGCAGCTAGGCCTGGGTTTCCCTGCTAACCACTGGTATAGGAGCGCAGAGCCCTGAGTGGGGACTGAATATTGCCCGGAGAAGGCATTTGGACAATGATACTGCTGGACTTGATAAGCCTGGAAGAGGTGGACTAGCTGGTGACCTGGCCGGAGGGCCAACTTACCAAAAGGGAGGCTATCACAGAGTGAGCAGAGAGTAGAAGCGGGCACTAGATGCCACTCTTTTCCTAGATCTAAGAATGAGGAAGTGCACTAGCAGTGAGAGGAAGCCCGTTACAGTTCCATATTTTGGAAATGTTCATATTTTGCTCTTGAAATCTATAAGGAGAATATTAACAGCAGAGCACAGTGTTCGCTGTGTCACTGGATGGGAGCTGGGTTAAGTGGGGTGAAGACCTTCCATGAGCTACAGGCATTTCCTTTTTTGAAAATACCTGCCATATGGTGAAGACTCCTCCCCAGCAAAAGTAAATGTGCAGGACAAGGGATAAAATTTTCAAACGGGACTTAGGGAGCCTAAATCTCATTGGAAATCAATGGGTGTTAGACTGCTAAGTACCTAAGGGTCAGATTTCCAAAGACAGGCATATAAAGATATATATAGACATGCAGTAGGAATTTGAAAATGACCTAAGCAAGTTAGGTGCTGACTTAGGTGCCTAACCTGCTAAGATTCCTTTGGAAATCCCAGTAGGTACCTAGCAGAATCTTTAGGTGCTTAAATATATCTGAAAATCTGGCCCTACACCACTTTTGAAAATGAGATTTTAGGTTTGTAAGTCACTTAGGGCCCTTTGAAAATTTCACCCTCAATCTTCATCTGGTGTAAATTGGCATAGACCCTTTAGCATAAACAGGGTGTGATGGGTTGGATCACAGAAAACCCCTTGGGAACTGCCAACTGATGTGCTGAGACTACCCCTGAGCCTGTTTCCCCTGGCAGCTTGGGACTTCAGTGCCCTGCCTGGTTTAAGACAGACACGCTACCCTGCTGCAAACCCAGACCTAGGTCTGAACCATGTCCCACAAACTGCAGGCTTAACTGAAAACAGCTTAAGACATGTTCCTGTCTCCAACACTCAGATGCCCAACTCCCAGTGGGGTCCAAACCTCAAATAAATCCGTTTTACCCTGTATAAATCTTATGCAGGGTAAACTCATAAATTGTTCACCCCCAAAAGCACTGATAGAGAGATATGCACACCCGCTAGCGCTCTCCATCCCCACAGGTATTAATACATACTCTGGGTTAATTAATAAGTAAAAAGTGATTTTATTAAATACAAAAAGTAGGAATTAAGTGGTTCCAAGTAATGACAGACAGAACAAAGTAAATTACCAAACAAAATAAAATAAAACATGCAAGTCTATGCCTAATATAGTAAGAAAGTGATTACAGATGAAATCTTACCCTCAGAGATGTTCCAGTAAGCTTCTTTTACAGACTAGTCTCCTTCTAGTCTGGGTCCAGCAATCATTTCCACCCCTGTAGTTACTGTCCTTTGTTCCAGTCTCTTTCAGGTAACCTTTGGGGGTGGAGAGGCTATCTCTTGAGCCAGATGAAGACAAAATGGAGGGGTTTCCAGGGGCTTAAATAGACTTTCTCTTTTGGGTGGTCCCTCTCCTCTCTCCTATCCAGAATTCAGCTTCAAGATGGAGTTTTGGAGTCACATGGGCAAGTTACATGTCCATGCATGACTGAGTTCCTTACTAGCCAGGCCACATTCCTGGAAAAGCTCAGATGTGGATTGGTGTCTCCAGGTTCATTGTTGGCTTAAGTGTTTCTTGATTGGGCACTTACTGAGAATAGTCTTTTCTCAGGAAGCTGACCAACTGGTTCACTGAGGCTACTTAAAATTAAACAAATACATAGCCAATATTCATAATTTCAAATTCAAAAATGATACATGCATACAAATAGGATGAATATATTCAGTAGATCATGACCTTTACAGAGATAAGTTACATGGCATATGTAGCTGAAAACATATTCCAGTTATGTCATATATACATTCATAAGCATATTCCCATAAAGCATTATGGGGTGCAATGTCACACAGGGGTATGCCAATTTTCTCCAGCTGAAGAGCTGACTCAGCAATAAGGAAGAGGTTATCTCTGTCAGAGATGGCTGAATTCAGAGAGGAGTAAATGCCTTCAAAGAGTGGGAAGTTTTATTCCAACCTTTTTCAATTTAGTGATGAATCTTTAACAAGGTGCTTTCAGCAATGCCATACAAATTTCTTCTTTGCATGCTTAGAGTAGCTACAACTCAAACTCCAGTGGGGTTGATGCTGATCTAGTAACTAAGAGGAGGTGCATTTGCATTAATAACTAAGTCTGGGAAGAAAGGAAAGGACCTCCTTTGGGATCTGAGGCTGCTGAGAAGAATGTCTCAGAAAGTCTCTAAGGAAAATCACAGTACTGTACTTAAGAAAAGATGGGAGGGGATCTACTTCACATTCTCAGTGCTTAACAGAAACACAGATTGATATTTCTGTGAACGCTTTCCTATTGCAGTCTGTTATAAGAAGGATGTGCTGTTATGACTAAGGGTTTTATGTCTAATGCAGCCGTGGGAATTTCTCCCCAACCCTGTCTGTATTTTGTAAGGCTTACAATAAGCTGAATAATATATCGGGACAGAGAAAATGGTGATTATAACCCTATTAAAATAACAAATCCCTTCAGCTTCCCAGTGGAGTTGACTAGTGAATTTAAATATTGATTTGGAAAAACTGAAAAAAGTGCTGAGGCAGCAAAGTTCCAGGCATGCTGCTTGCTCTGCTGACAGTGTCTCCCGCTCTGCCCCCAAAATAAGGAAAGTAAGTGAGACCTCTTTGCTAATCACCAGACTGGAATGGAACTAGAAGGTAACATCCCTTTGGATGGCAGTGTCCCTGCCTCAAGGCAGTCTTCATGTGGACACATTCAGAGTTTCACTGATCAGGGTTTCAGTGCTCAGGTTGTCGATGATGAAACAACCTCCTCTCATGCAGCCTCTCACTGCTGGAAACTCTATCACGACAACTTCTTGAACATTTTCCTTTATCAAATAACCATTGGCCAGAGGTACAAGGAGCCATCTTGCACATTTAGGCTGAGATTTTTTCAAATACACCAATGGGATTTGGACACCCAGAGTGGAATTTTCAAAAGTTTCTAACTGATTTAGGGGATGAGTCCTAAGGTGAGATTTTTCAAAGGCACAAATCACAGTGGGATGCCTAACTCTCATCGACAGTTAGCATGTGCTCTGTGTGCCTTTGAAAATCTCCCGCTGACTTTCAATGGGACTTGTGCGCCAAAGTCACGTAGATGCTTTTGAAAATCTCAACCCCTAATTCCCATTGAAATTCTTGGGACCCAAGTATCCAAATACCCTATGTGGCTTTGAAAATATCAGCCCTAAAGCCTGGTTTAGCTAAAGCTACATCCATAGAGAAATATCAGATTGATTCTGTCTCTACACTAGGCAAGACCCAAATCAGACCTCTTTAACATTTAGGCCAGATGTGTTCTTTTGTCCTTCTGCAGCACATCTTTGTGATACTGGAGGCAAGTTCACACTGTATGCTGGGCTAAGGTCCTGATCATGCTAGATCCTGAATCCCTATTCCATTCCCATTTAAAACTGTTGAGAGTTGTGGGCTTCCTGTACCTCTGAGGAGCATGGTCCATCACTTGGAACTGATGCAGGTGTCAGCAGAAAGACCATTGTCAGGGCTAGGCAGTGGGGTTTGTGCCTTTTCCCTGTTCAGCTTTGAACCAGGCTGCCTCTTGGAATTTAGAATCCCTCCTGTAATCCATGCTGCTACACACTCTACACACATTCCATGTGCCGTGCAAGTTCTGCAGGTGGAACAATGCACAGTGTGTGATGGAGAACTTCAGTGTGGATCAGAGAAAATGCCCTTACTCTTGGCATTTTTAGCCCTTAGCAGACATAGTTCCTTAGTGTGCTCCTTCCCTTCTTATATGCTTTCTCAGGATAGAGGGATTTTTTTAAAAACTACTTAGGAAGTTTTAACAAGTTTACAAATCCTTGCCATGTAAACATTAGAAACAAAACAATCATTACAACCGTGAAGTTTTCTTTAAAGAGATATTATACAGGAATATAGTCATCAGTTCTTTCTATTTAATCGGGTGTTACCAGATTACATAATGAGCATCATTGTAACACCTACTTTGTTTCTAATTATTTTATTAAGTTGAGAGAAATCTCTCTATACACATGGGCAAGTTACATGTCCATGCATGACTGAGTTCCTTACTAGCCAGGCCACATTCCTGGAAAAGCTCAGATGTGGATTGGTGTCTCCAGGTTCATTGTTGGCTTAAGTGTTTCTTGCCACCTCACTGTTTTCCCCCTTTTTCCAGAGGGATCTCTCTCCATTCTGAAAACTGACCATTTATTCCTACCCTTTGTTTCCTTTTTTAACCAGTTACCAATCCATGAGAGAACTTCCCTCTTATCCCACGACTGCTTACTTTGCTTAAGAGCCTTTGGTGAGGGACCTTGTCAAAGGCTTTCTGAAAATCTAAATACACTATATCCACTGGATCCCCCTTGTCCACGTGCTTGTTGACCTCCTAAAAAAAATTCTAGTAGATTGGTGAGGCATGATTTCACTTTTCAGAAAACATGTTGCCTCTTCCCCAACAAATTATGTTTATCTATGTGTCTGACAATTTTGTTCTTTACTATAGTTTCAACCAGTTTTCCCGGTACTGAAGACAGGCTTACCAGTCTGTAATTGCTGGGGTCTCCTCTGGAGCCCTTTCAAAAAATTGGTGTCACATTAGCTATCCTCCAGTAATTTGGTACAGAAGCTGATTTAAATGATAGTTTACAGACTACACTTACTAGTTCTGCAATTTCACATTTGAGTTCCTTCAGAACTCTTAGGTGAATACTGTCTGGTCCTGCTGACTTATTATTGTTTAGTTTATCAGTTTGTTCCAAAACCTCCTTTAAAGGCACCTCAATCTGGAACAGTTCCTCAGATTTGTCACCTAAAAAGAATTGCTCCTCAATTGCAAAGACAGATGCAAATAATTCATTTAGTTTCTCTGCAATGGCCTTACCATCCTTGAGTGCTCCTTAATCATCTCGATTGTCCAGTGGCCCCACTGGTTGTTTAGCAGGCTTACTGCTTCTGATGTACTTAAAAAATGTTTGCTATTACTTTTTGAGTCTTTGGCTAGCTGTTCTTCAGATTCTTTTTTGCTCTTCCTAATTATATTTTTACACTTCATTTGTCAGGGTTTATGCTCCTTTTTATTTTCCTTATTAGGATTTAACTTCCACTTTTAAAAGGATGCCTTTTTGCTTCTCACTGCTTCTTTTACTTTGTGTTTATGATGACTCTTTTTTGGTTCTCTTACTATGTTTTTTAATTTGGGGTATACATTTAAGTTGAGCCCCTATTATGGTGTTTTTAAAAAGTTTCCATGCAGCTTGCAGGGATTTTACTTTTCATGCTGTACCTTTTAATTTCAGTTTAACTAACCTCTTCCTCATTTTTGTGTAGTTCCCCTTTCTGAAATTAATTGCTACCGTATTGGGCCGCTGTGGTTTTTTCCTCACCACAGGGATGTTAAATTTAATTATTGTATGGTCACTATTACCAAGCGGTCCAGTTATATTCACCTCTTGGACGTGATCCTGTGCTCCACTTTGGACTAAATCAAGAATTGCCTCTCCTCTTGTGGGTTCCAGGACAGCTGCTCCAAGAAGTAGTCATTTAAGATGTCAAGAAACTTTATCTCTGCATCCCGTCCTGAGGTGATATGTACCCAGTCAATATGAGGATATTTGAAATCCCCCATTATTACCGAGTTTTTTATTTTAATAGCCTCTCTAATCTCCCTGAGCATTTCACAGTCACTATCACCATCCTTGTTAGGTGGTTGGTAATATATCCCTACTGCTATATTCTTATTATCCAAGCATGGAATTACTATCCTTAGAGATTTTATGGTACAGTTTGGTTCATTTAAGATTTTTACTTCATTTGATTTCACGCTATCTTTCACACATAGTGCCATTCCCACTCCAGCACAACCTGTTCTGTCCTTCTGATATATTTTGTACCCTGGTATTACTGTGTCCCATTGATTATCCTCATTCCACCAACTTTCAGTGATGCTTATTATATCAATATCCTCATTTAATATGAGGTACTCTAGTTCACCCATCTTATTATTTAGACTTGTAGCCTTGGTATATAAGCACTTTAAAAACTTGTCACTTTTTAGCTGCCTGTCATTACATGGTGTAATTGAATGGGACTTTTTTTCATTTGACTATTTCTCATCAGATCCTGCCTGTATTTTAACATCTTCCATCCTCTCCTCATTATTAGGACATAGGGAATCTCCATTTATAGATCCTCTCCTAAGGGATGTCCAAACCACATGTTCCTCTGCACCTGTCTGCTTTCCCCCAGTCTTTAGTTTAAAAACTTCTCTACAACCATTGCAATTTTAAGTGCCAGCAATCTTGTTCCATTTTGGTTTAGGTGGACACAATCCTTCATGTATAGACTCCCCTATTCCCAAACATCTCCCCAGTTCCTAATAAATCTAAACCCCTCCTCCCTACACTATTGTCTCATGCGCGCATTGAAACCCTGCAGTTCTGCCTGTCTAACTGGCCCTGCACGTGGGACTGGAAGCATTTCAGATAATTCTACCATGGAAGTCCTGGACTTCAATCTCTTACCTAGTAGCCTAATTTTGGCCTGCAGGACCTCTCTCCTCACCTTCCCTATGTCATTGGTACCTACATGTACCACGACCACCGGCTCCTCCCCAGCACTACACCTAAGCCTATCTAGATATCTCAAGAGAGCCGCAACCTTCGCACCAGACAGGCAAGTCACCATATGTTTCTCCCAGTCATTGCAAACCCCGCTATCTACATTTCTAATGACCGAATCACCCATTACTAATACCTGTCTTTTCCTAATAACTGGAGTTCCCTCCCCTGGAGAGGTATCCACAACATCATCTGGAAGGAGGGTCCCAACTATGGGATCGTTTCTCTCTGCTCCGTTTGGATGTTCTCCTTCCCTGAGACTTTCATCCTCCTCAACAGCACAGAGGCTGTCAGACTGGGGGTGGTACCATTCTACTGTGTCCCTGAAAGTCTCATCTATGTACCTCTCTGTCTCCCTTAGCTCCTCCAGCTCAGCCACCCTGGACTCCAAAGCCCGTACATGGTCTCTGAGGGCCAGGAACTCCTTGCATTGAATGCATACGTGTGCCAGCTGCCCATAGGGCAGGTAATTGTACATGCTGCATTGGGTGCAATAAAGAGATGAGCAGTCCCATTCATGTCTTTGGGATTACTTTCTTGCTTAAAGTTAGGCATATGCTTAAGTCCCTGGCTGAATGGGGTCTCTGGATGGCACCTCCCATTCGTATGTGCACTGCAGAGAGAATTAACCCTGAAAGAACCAGAATCGACAGCACTGAGCTCCCATTGACCTCAAATAGTGTTCAGCATGGGCAGCATCTCTGAATTTGGTCCTGTGAGTTAAACCCTCAGCTGGTGTTAATCAGCACCAACATGCTCATTGAATCTCAGTGATTTACACCTGGAGAGGGACTGGCCCTTGTTGTTTGTGGTGGAGCAGAACATTGTTAAAGTGCTTACGTCAGCACTGGCAACCACACTGATTCTTTTTTCCTCTAAAGAAGCAAAATTGAGATTTTGAAAATCAGCAGTCACAGCAGGTGTTGCTGTGCTTTCTCTGGCTGTTAACTTAATTAATGGACAGGGTGGCTAATGAACAAAACAATAGTGAACAAGCAAGAAAAAAACAAACTTCTCTATTTCATGCTGGGATGTCAGTATTGGCATCACAGCAGTTATCAACTTTCTTAGGCCATGGGTGTGGAGCAGAGCTTTCAGGGGCACAGCTGCACTCCTGCGGACATAGTGCTGTCCACATGGCCGCAGAGGTTGGTGTAACTTCAGTGGCTCCAGGGGATGGCTTATTCACACTCCTGAGTGACATAAGTTATACTGATATAAGTGGTAGCGTAGACACAGCCTTAGCTCCTCAAGGCTCTGTAAGTGAACGTTGTGGACATCTGCCTGGGATCAGGCCTGGGGCAGAGTTTGCTCTGAGACAAGGAGGATGGAAGAAGGAAGAACGTCTGTGTTACCAAATGCAGATTTCTGCAGATAGACTCAGGGTATGTCTACATTTCAGTCAGAGGTGTGACTGCAGTATCTGTAGACATACCCACCTAGCTCTGATCTAGCTAGCTCATGTACCAATAACAGTGAAGTCATTGCAGCACGGACTTTAGCATGGGCTAGCTTCTTGAGTACATACCCAGGCTCCCTGGCAGGCTTGTTTCAGGTGGCTAGCCCACCCTGCCGTGACTTCACTTGCATTGGTACTTCAGCTAGCTAGATCAAAGCTAGCTTGGGTAGGCCTACACGTGCTGTGGTCACACCTCTAGCTGCGGTATAGGCATACACCAAGTGACTGATTTTTGTAAAGCACAAATGCTGTAATGAAAGTCACCAGGAAAAGAGGTTGCCATGAATTGAACTACACTTTTACACTGTATGAATACATTAAAGGGTGATTAGAGCACTACCAGCAGCTCTGGCAATCCATTAGTCCATTGAAATTCATATTGCAAATAAACAGCACACTCCAGTGGAACAAGTATGCAGTTCTTCAGAGCCACAGAACACAAACTCCCACCAGCCATGAAAAGCTGTCTTAGTTTTCTTCCCCTCAGCCCCCATCCCCAGTAGCAGTTATTTGTCTGCCTTACAGAGAGATCTACTTATCTCTCTTTTTCAATATTATTTAAGTCTCAAATAAGGTTAATGGAATAAGATTCTCAGCTGTCTGTTCCCTTTGCCTTCCAATGCCATTTGGCTTTCATGTATATCTAAACCTTTTTTTAGTTGTAGTTGCTGATGTTTATTCCTTTTTACTCACCTATACTGTGATTGCAGAGAGGAAGAGTTGGGCTAGAAGAGGAAATATGAGCCAAGGATCCTTTCCCATTTATTTCAAACTGGAGATGAGATCACACTGCTAAATTTCAAGCCCCATTCATTAATAATATTTTGAGCTGGTATTTTGGCTTGGTCCATTACAAAGACATGGAGCTGCCCTGATCTGCTGATCCCCAAACTCCTATGGTGTTGCTTGTGGACCTTCTTTATGTCATGGGGGAGACCTTGGTCTCAGGACAAACTCTGCCTATCTTTCAGACACAGAGGTTTGGATGAGTTCAGCTGAACTTTGAATGGACTTCTGGATGCTTATCTGAAATGCACAAAACAGGCATATTAACACTATCTTCCAGGTCAGTGGTTACCAAACTTGTTCCGCCGCTTGTGCAGGGAAAGCCCCTGGTGGGCTGGGCTGGTTTGTTTACCTGCTACATCCGCAAGTTCGGCCGATCACGGCTCCCAGGGGCCGCGGTTCGCTGCTCCAAGCCAATGGGAGCCGCTTGAAGCAGCACAGGTCGAGGGAGCTACTGGCTACCGCTTCCTGCAGCTCCCATTGGTCTGGAGCGAACCACGGCCACTGGGAGCCGCGATTGGCTGAACTTGCGGACACGGCAGATAAACAAACCATCCAGCCTGCCAGGGGCTTTCCCTGCATAAGCGGTGGAACAAGTTTGGGAACCACTGTTCCAGGTCTTCAGATCTCAAAAGCCACAGGCAGCCTTCCATTCCTGTGACCTCTGCAGTGGCCTTTCCTGTATTGCCCATATGACTTACTGGACTAGGAATATGTCTGGATTTTCTTAAAAAATTAAGTTGGCCCCTGTAAATTGATCGCCTAGCTCCTCTCTAGCCGCTCCCCTGAGTGTAATGAGGACAATGCTGAAAAGCTCCATATAACCAACCACACACTGTGAAAGTGTCACTAGTCCCTATGTTGATGTATATTATTATTATTCTTCATATTATGGTAGCCCTTATGAGCCCCAGTCATGGACCTCATCGTGCCAGGAGCTGTACACATGCAGAACAGTAAGACAGTCCCTTCCCCAAAATGCTTACAAACTAAGTACTGTGGTGATGAGATGCTTAAGTGTGGATAGGAAATGATTTGTGTTGGAGACGTCCTCAAAAACTGGCATATATATTTAATGGTAACCACGGTTTGTGATTTTGATATGTGTGATTTTCAATGGATAAACTATTAAAGCCTGAAAATTTACACTAGAACAGAAACCTTCATCCTAAAAGAAACTGAAAGCAGCTATCATCAATATGTGAGGGAAAGCTTCTGCGTGTGGCTTCACTCCTCTCTTCTTGTCTAATGCTGAACGTGGAATTTGCATTGTTAAATAACCCTTTTAGTGTAGGGTAGGAGACTCACTACCATGGACCAAGAGTAAATGTTGTCCCTGGGTTATTTATTGGAATTTAATTAGAAAAGACTGTTTATCAAAATGGCAAGGTGCCACAGAATATCATTTCCGATAAACAACATTGGTTACTTAACTCATCCATTTTTCCTCATTAAAATTGAATGTGATCTAAGGGGATAGGTTTGTAGACAAATCATCATTGGCTGAAATGTGGATGTGGAGCTGGAACCCACATTCAGCTTATTTCTGCTCTAGTGTGGAGTAGAAGCAAGCACCCTTGGAGTGGGTATTAGCTAAGTGTGCCAAACTCTTGACAAAATTGGCTAGATTCTGGAAATGAGAATATGTAACAGCCTAAGGCTTTGTCTACATTAGCACTTTTGACATAAGTTTTACCAACAAAAGCGCTGGTACGGCCAGCGTTATGTCGGTGGGAGAGCGTCTCCCAACGACATAGCTACATCCGCTCATTGGGGTGGTTTAATTATGCTGACAGGAGAGCTCTCAACCGCCGGCGTAGAGTGGCTACACAGGAGACCTTACAGCAGCACAGCTGTGCCTCTGTAAGGTACATAGTGTAGATGTAGCCTAAGGCTAATGAGCATTTGAGGGGGAGGGGAAGTAAGAAACTACCAAAGAGATTTAAATTATATCTTTTTTTGAGGCCAGATTTTGAAATTTGCCCTCAGTTTTACTCAGGCTAAACTTTCTGAGACTGAAACAGTTTTGGCCATGAAATGAGTGTGATTCAGGATTCGGCTTTCTATTAATTAAGTGAATTTAGTATTGGCTTGATGAGGCTAGAGACTGAAGTGCTCTTCTTGATCCAGAACTAGCAGAGCATAGGCAGCACGAGCAACACATAAGCCTCCCATGTATTTCATCTCTGTCCAGGAGTGACTGCCTCGAGATGTGAGGGGAGTTTCTCTGTCCTCATCCATTCCTTGGCCTCCGTGTGAATATTGTCAGTTAGTAACAATTGGGGTTGTGGACACCTGACGTACTAGGAACTCGCTCTCAAACTCATTGCACAAAGGCTACTGAACCTAGGAGATCCCAATGGTTTTCACTCAGCAAGCTGGAGGTGACAGGTTACCTTTTCTTTGTCGGTCCTTTAAGCCATCTCCTCCTCTACATATGTAAGTTTTTAAAATAGCTGCTCTAAGTGCTCGGCCAAAACCCCATTCACAAGTGAAGAAACACACGCAATCTCTGGGGCCTCAGAATTTCTGTCTGTGTGCGGTGACTGTGGGATCATTACAGCCTTGGTTTAATTGGTGCTTGGTTGCAGAGAGCCCCCCAGAATATCAACAGGAAGCGAACCAATGCTAAGGATGGACAATGCTGCCGTGGCAGTGGCAAAACCATTTATATATAAATCTTTTGAGATTCTTTCTTGTTGAAAAGATTTACCGTCCTAACAGACGCCAGCACGTTAGTACTGACTCTAATACCTAATGTACTCATCTCTGTGAAATCCCATTCAAACTTCTCCTTGGCATGATTGTTTAAACCCCTTGGCTGCTCTTTATAGATTTATAGGTGGAAAGTTGCTTCTCATTTGAACTACAGCTGAGATCACCATCATAAACATTTCTAAAGCAACACCAGTCCACAAAGCACTTCACAAGCTGGTACATGTACCATTACATTTACCCCAATATGGGTGACTCTAGTTTACAATGAGGCTAGCACCCTAATTCAGGAAAGCAGTTACACTTTAAGCATGCTCACAAGCCCCATTGATATCAGTGGGGCTTCACCTTATAAATTAAAAATTAAGCCCATGCTTGACTGCTTTCCTGAATCAGGGACGCAATTAACGGTTGGGATTTTTATCCAAACATCAGCCATAATCTTTAGTAAATTGGTCTTTGCTCCTCTGAGTCATTAGTCACCATTGCAAAGAATAATTTTAACACTTCCATTTGCCCTGTACTGCAAACCACTAATTTGATTTAAGGCAAGGTAGCCATCTGTTGCATTTGAATGTGTGTGATAATTTGCGATAAACTTGCTGCAAGCATAGGTCCATTCTCAACGGCAATTGAGCTCAACATTGTTGATTTATTAAGAGTTTACTGGGCTTGAATATTCTTGATAAATAGAAGGTAAATTAAAAAGAAAGTAATTTTATAACACTAACATCAGTCATGGTAAAAATAATTATTAAAGAAAAAGAAAGCACCCACTCATTTCTGGCAGCTTGGCAGTGTCATTAATTACAATAAATCAACATGAATGCTAAATCATGGATTTACTTTTGGGGCTGGAAATGGGGCTAAAATGGTATCTCTCTCTCTTTTTTTTTTTAAATATCTTTGGGAGTTACACAGAGCAAAAACATGATTTTGCCACCTCCCACGGCTTACAGAGAGAGGACTTTGCTGAACTGTGTTGATCAAATAAAAGAAATAGCAAGTGTCATTACTAAAGTAATTAAATAGTAATTAATTAAATATGTGAAATCTAAATAATTCATGTTGACTGGGAAATTCACATTCAGCTCTTAAACTGATATG
Organism: Lepidochelys kempii; assembly: GCF_965140285.1. Lineage (NCBI taxonomy): Eukaryota > Metazoa > Chordata > Testudines > Cheloniidae > Lepidochelys > Lepidochelys kempii. The sequence goes on from NC_136387.1 coordinate 31,781,428, forward strand.
GGGAGCTTCTGGACACTGATTTAATTGCAGTTGGTCCTGATTTAGTTGGGGTTGGTCTTGCTTTGAGCAAGGGGTTGGACTAGATGACCTTCTGAGGTCTCTTCCAACTCTAATAGTCTATGACTATGATTTTGTGACTGGTGCATCCTAGAAGGGCCTTATCTTGCCCCCCCCCCCAGTGAAATTGGGAGGGAGGGTAAAGGTATCTGGGCTCTCCTTTCCCACAAGGAAGACCATGCTTTCCATTCCAGCTTCTTTACCCTCCCAGAAGGGGAGCCAGGATCTGGTAGAGCAATTTCCCTACTATGCTTGAGGAAGTAGATTTGAATCCCAGCTGTCAGGCAGAAGGGAACAGGTGGAGACTAGTCATCAAAGGAGGTAGGGAAGGAGGAGCTGCAGAGTTTGCTTGGGGGTGCTTCCCTCTTGTACCCCCATCATAGGGATATGGCCATCAGAGAGAGGGAACACATTGAGGGAGTAGATGGGAAGTTGCCACAAAACATTGCACTCCAGCTAGTCATGCCAGATGGTAGACAGTCACATGTTAGAGCACCTCCAGGTGGGGTTTAACTTATACTGTCTCCAGAACTGTAACTTGGGGGGGGGCGGGGATCCTGAAAAGGGCACCTTGCCCTCCCACTATCCTCAAGGTTGCTCCAAGCTCAGGTTTGTGGTCCCTTGTTCAGTACATGATATTATGGTTCAGTGTGTGACACATATAGGGCCTTGTCTACACTGCTCTTTCCCCCCCTTGTGTTTTCCACTGGTGCTGCTTCTTTTGTAATAGTAGAGGTGGGAGTACTAGAGTAACAAGCCACCAGCAGCAGCCGCCCGTGTTTTAACCCGCTCTGAACTGAGTTCGAAGACACAGGGCTTAGGAACACTACTGAGGATCTAGACTCTGTCTCTCCTTGCAGTCTCATGGGTGGAGGCACTGGGCGTAGAACTGATGGGCTGCATTAGGGTGAAGAAACTAGATCATTCAGTTTGCAATGTGTTCATTTCAATATGCAATATGTGTGATATATGCATTTCTGTGCAGAAGGTTTTGAATAATGTCCCCAACAGCCCCTTGTCCATTAATATCTGCTACAGTACAAGTTTCTACTGTTTTGGTAATATGGCCTATCTATTTACCCTAATTGTGAGTGCGACTATAAGAAGCGCATGTACGTTCATAAGATGTCACAATAACCTATAACAGCAGATATTGATGGGAAAAGGTGTGAAAGGGAGGCAGACTGAATTAGTCCAAACAAAAAGTCCCGTATATAACTCAAGACTGTGCTGAGATCATGCCTGGTAAATGAGCAATGTGAGACCAAAAATTGATGAACTAAAATCGGTATGTCCTATATTAGGCCTAATTGGTGGACTAAATAATGAGGGGGTCGGCTGTTCTGCACATCGCTCCCTTTTGGAACCCTTAAAGAAAGAGACTTTGGGAGAAGGCTGCAGGAATGAGTTTTACCATCACTGCGGCCACCCTCACCATCTCCTGGGACCCTGAACCTTGTGTAACACTGTTTCATGTTGGACAGTGGCTGGGTTACGTGAACACCCTTAGACCATGTATTCCATCTAACCTAATACAACCCTACTCACAAGAAGTGCCAAAATAAATTAAAATCCTTGTCCAAATTTTCTTTTCAGTCATGCCAGTGTAAGTGCAGAGTAACTCGACTGTAGGAAATGGTTTTATTTCAATTATATACTGGTGTCATTGAACACAGTTTGGCTGGGCTCTCTATTTGTTGATACAATGTCATCTTTAATACAATTTATAAAATGCATCAAAACTACTAAGGCAGAACAATATACATATTCTACACTCTTTGGTCAGGTCTATGCTATGGACTTATATCGGTATAAGTATGTTGCTCCGGGGTGTGAAAAATCCACACCCCTGCATGATGCAATTATACTGACCTGATATTTGGTGGAGGCAGCGCTATGTCGATGGGGGAGTTTCTCCCGTTGATATGGCTACGGCCTCTCACAGAGGTTGATTAAGTACCCTGACAGGAGAAGCTCTCCCGTTGGCATAGGAGCATTTTCATTTCAGCACTATAGCGGCACAACTGTTTTAAGAGTAAACCTGCCCTTAGAGTGGAAACCAACAAAGGAGTGGAGTGGAGTGGAGACCTGGGTTTGATTCCTTGCTTCCTCTGTTAACTTGTGCCTTGGTTCTCAATGTAGTAAAATGCTATAAGCTCCATTTCATATCTCACAGGGATGTTGTGAGGATAAATACATTAACGATTGTGTGTCACTCAAATACTATAATGGGGGGGGGCATATAAGGACCATAGATAGCACGATCCGCTGTGTTCATGGGAGAGAAAGTTCAGTGTTCCAGTGTATGCTCAAACTATGCCCTTTGGGGCTAGATGATAGTCCTATATTTATTTATAAGTACTCAGTATTCTGTATTCGCTATGTAGTGATTGTAAAGGAGTTGAGAGAACGAAAAGAGGTGACCTCTGCGTCTGTCTGTGAAAGTGGAGTTACTGCTGTGATGGAATCCCCAGGGTACAACCTGGAACTGGGGTACCGCTGTGCCCCCTTAACTCTCCAGCTTGGGCCCTCTCTCACAATGCTTTGCTAGTAACAAATGGCAAACCCCTCTGGGTGCTGTTTTCACTCAGCACAACAGCAGGAGGAGCCCCACACCCAGCTAGATTGCAGGAAGGCACCCAACGTCTCTCATGAATCACCCAGAGAGAGGCACCAGGTAATTCCTCCAGCTTCCCAGCCTTGCACCCCCGAGCTGTGCCGTCCTGTCCTGCTCAGAAGCCTGACTAGTGTATGTTTATAACCCAATCTGCCTCTCCCTCAATGTGGAGAGAACATGCACCAGTTTTTGTTTCTGAACTGAGGTTTCACAAGCACTTCAAGCAAAATCCTGTTTTAGGTTGTAGTGAGGCAATTACCCTGCTCCTAGAAAAAAAGGTAGGCTGACTGGGGAGGCTGCCAAAGCTGTGGCCACACCTGGCCCTGCTGAAGGCCAAAGGAGGTACTGGGGCTTCAGGGAGACAGCTGGGCCAAGAAAGGCAGCAGGTCTTGCCAGTGTTGAGTGGCCATCACAGACTGCAGTTTGCCCTAGAGAACAGGGGCTAAATGACGACTGGCAATAGCCACTGAGGCAAGGTGGGCATAGAGGGTTGGGGGCTCCCCTTGGAGGTGAGACCCAGAGCGTGGGGACTGCTGTGGGGCAGAACCCCAGGGTAAGGGATCCGGGAGGGACACGGGACTTGAGGCAGGTGAGACACCGGTCAGCAGGGGGTGCACCGACCGCTGGAATTGAGCTAATTCCCAGATTGTCCAGTAGGAGGCTCCGCATCAATGATTGCTCAATCTCCTACATAGGTAAAATATAAAACAGGTTTATTAACTACAGAAAGATAGATTTAAAGTGATTATAAGTGGCAGGTATAAAAGGATAGAGATGGTTACCAAAGAAAATAAAAATAAGCACACAATCTAAATGTTAAACCTTATTACACTTGGCAGTATTTGGGTCAAACAATTTTCTCACCCCAATGGATGTTGCAATCCTTAATGCACAGACTTCCTCCCTGAAGCCTGGTCCAGTCTCCTTAGATGATCTATACCAACCGCTATGCTTACCTACATGCCTCCAGCTTACATCCAGGACACACCACACGATCCATTGTCTACAGCCAAGCTCTAAGATACAACTGCATTTGCTCCAACCCCTCAGACAGAGACAAACACCTACAAGAGCGCTATCAAGTATTTTTAAAATGACAATACCCACCTGCTGAAGTGAAAAAACAGATTGACATAGCCAGAAGAGTACCCGGAAGTCACCTACTACAGGACAGGCCCAACAAAGAAAATAACAGAACGCCAGTAGCTGTCGCCTTCAGCCACCAACCAAAACCTCTCCAGCGCATCATCAAAGAGCTACATCCTGTCCTGAAAAATGATCCCTCACTCTCACAGATCTTGGGAGACAGACCAGTATTCGCTTACAGACAGCCCCCCAACCTGAAGCAAATACTTTCCAGCAATCACACACCACACAACAAGGGGCTCATTCACCTGCACATCTACCAATGTGATATATGCCATCATGTGCCAGCAATATCCCTCTGCCATGTACATTGGCCAAACTGGACAGTCTCTATGCAAAAGAATAAATGGATACAAATCTGACATCAGGAATCATAACATTCAAAAACCGGTAGGAGAACACTTCAACCTCTCTGATCACTCAGTAAAGGCGGCAATTTTGCAACAGAAAAGCTTCAAAAACAGACTCCAAGGAGAAACTGCTGAGTCTGAATTCATATACAAACTAGATACCACTAACTTGGGTTTGAATAGAGACTGGGAGTGGCTGGGTCATTACACATATTGAAGCTATTTCCCCATGTTAAGTATCCTCACACCTTCTTGTCAACTGTCTAAATGGGCCATCTTGATTATCACTACAAAAGTTTTTTTTCTCCTGCTGATAATAGCTCATCTTAATTAATTAGCCTTTTTCAGTTGGTATAGCTTCTTCCACCTTTTCATGTTTTCTGTATGTATGTGTGTGTGTGTGTGTGTGTATGTATGTGTGTATAATATATATATAATCTTCTTACTATATGTTCTATTCTATTCATCCGATGAAGTGGGCTGTAGCCCACGAAAGCTTATGCTCAAATAAATTTGTTAGTCTCTAAGGTGCCACAAGTCCTCCTGTTCGTTTTTGTCTTCTCGGCATCTTGGTTGTTTCCAGCGTAGGTGGGGGAGGATAAAGGCCAAGACATGCTGCAACTGCTCCTTATTTTATACTCTGGGCCCATGTGGCTGACAGACACTAGCCCAGGCAGGTACTGGTGGGCTTTGCTGAGTCAGTGAACAGGCAGCCACCAAGTCACAGTGATCAAGCAGTTTCCATTGTGCGGTGCTTACATAGTAGTCATACAGTTGGTTAATGGGCAGTCAACACCATCTGGGCAGGGATCCTTTGCATGCCATTAGCAGACTTACAGCATATTTCAGTAACAATCATACAGCACAATCTCATAACTTTATACACACTAATGATGTACATATTTGGACAGAACAGCAGGTTTCAGCAGATCATGACCTTTCATATGATACCTTACATGGCATGCTTTGTATGAAATATAACCACATATGAATGATGAATATAGGGGTTACAGGGTGCCATTCTGAGGTACAATGAGTCACAACTGCATTATCAAAAGACCTGTTGGTATTTTCTTTTCACTCCCTTCCTTGCAGTCTCAGTAGAAAGGCCAAGGGTAACCAAAGAGGCTTCAAGGCTGGACTGCCCACTCCCACTCTGCAGGCCAGCATCAAGGTCCAGGAGTGTGGAAAGTTTGCTCCGTGGTGTTCTGCTGTACCTATTCTTTGGATAAAAAGCAAAACAAAGAGTTTGATCTTCAGATCTGTCAGTCCATCATTTTGCAAGAGCACAACATTCTTTTCATAAAATTTTTAAGACCAATAAATATAGTGATATAAAGAAAAATGCAGAAAAATTGATTGCATGTGTCGTTTAAACTGACATTAAAAGCTGATGGTTTGGTCTAGCCTAGTCAACTTACTCCCAAGTAACTTGCACACATGGCTACAATCCCTGGTAACAGGTGAGTGGCAGACATCTGTGCTGTCTTGAGGGAAGTAAATCTAGATGCACATGTTGAGGAGTAACATGGCATGACATGCTATATTTTGCACATTTTTCTGTGTCGTTGGGATCTGTTTAGATTTTTGATGCTTTTGTCTGCCCAGAGGTTATAGATGATGGTGTTTAGTCTGTGACTTAACTATTGCTTCCTTCAAGCATGCATGCGGATGGATGTATCCTGCTGTGCCAAGTTATATAAATTTTTAATTGTCACAGTAAAAATATTTGCTTTGAGTGGCTTTGAATGAGCTCCAGCCTCTGGGAAAGTGCGACTCTTCATTCTAATGAGGAGAGAAATCCTCTGATTAAATCAAGCTCCCTATAGTGTGCAACCACTTAAATAAATGTTTCATGTTGTCTGCATGATGCTTTTAAAATGTAACAGCTGCTTATGTAACCATTACATGGGACATAAATAACTGAGGTTATTTATGACCATCAACACATAATTATTTCTTGCATTTTTATTACAAAAGATTCCACAAAAGTCACTTCTCGTTTCCCAAGTATGTGTTTGGAAAAAGCTCCAGGCCATGTAGAGCAGATGGATCCATTCAGAGCTATTTTATATCCAGAGATGCGCAGGCTGCTTGTGAATTTTTTATGGAGAATTTGTGAACAGACTCCTCCATGTGAATATTCCAACTCCTTTTGGGTTTTTATCCCAGAACACAAGTTTCTTCAATGGGGGGAATGCAGTTAATTACAAAGTAAAGGGATTTTTTTATTCTTCAACCATGATGCCAGATTAAAGGAAACTGTGCTAATATTTTTGACACCTTACTGGTTTACAAATGGAAAAAAAAAAGACCTTAGACGAGAGAATTATAAAGCAGTAATAAATATATGTCACTGTTCCATTGATATAGACTGGGAAGTGATGTAATCTCTGGGGACTAGCAATGAAATGATCATTCCAACAGGAAACACAAATTAGCTAATGTCTCAAGGGATTTATACTTTGCTCATTAGAGTGATATCTTAGCATGTATGCAATGAGAAAGCCATACAGTACAGGGTAAACATGGAGATCTAGGTTCTATTCCCAGTTCTGCCACAGACTTGCTTTTTGACATTGGTCACTTGTCTGGGCTGGTCACTTAACCTCTCTGTGCCTTTGATTCCCCATCTGTAAAATGGGGATAATGCTCCTTCTTCCTTTGTAAACAGCTTTGAGAGTTATAGATGCAAAGTGCTATGTAATAGTTGTGGTGTTATTAGAGCTAGTCAAAAATGCTTTTTTCGTTTCTATTTTTGCAGGAAATTTGGAAAAATATATATATATTTTTTTTAAACCACTCTTTTTTTCTGTTCACCAAAAACTTGAAACCAAACCACAAAGTATTTTTTAGTTTTTGAGAATCATTTTGGATCAAAGGTTTCAATATGGATGCCCTATGCTTCGTAAAGTCCCCTAGCAGGCAAACGTTTAGTCATGTGTTCATCAGTACGACTCCTCATGGTAATGAAGTTAAGCACATGCAGGATTAGGGCCAAAGGCATATCTGATTCCCAGTCCTTGGGCCCTCAGATCCTTTCCTTCCAAAGCGATGATGACGAGGGAACCCCAGCACTGAACTCTCCTAGAAAGTTTTTCCCTTCTCTGGGTTTTTAAGGGAAGGATAGCTTTGTGCTTACACCAGAACTTTATTTCTAGTACACGACCCAAGAGCAGTCAGGCTAGTAGGGGGAGAATCTTCCAAGGCTGAGCGAGGAAGGGCTGAGCCTATGTGCTGCTTAAACAACTCCTACAATGGGGACATTGGGTGGTTGGATTGTTGTAGTGGTAGATTCACCGGTGCCCCATTCATTCCCCCCTTTCCACGTACTAGCTGCATGCCATGAGTTCTGCAGCTTGCAAGAGGTGTGCTCTACCTCTGTGGGCTCACCGAACCCTGCCTCTTTGCACAGTAGAATTGCACTGCAAGAGCAATCTGGGTGGCTGCAGCTAAAGAATGGGATTTAGACCATAATACTCTTCTTGGACTTGCTGAGTGAGACTTTCAAACTGCTGCTTAAATAAGTGGTAAAACTCCTCTTGACTTCAATGGGAGCAGTTAGACCAAAGCCTAGCTCTTCTAAACATTCCATTTTCTGTTTCTCCCATGGCATTGGTTAAATTCTGTCTGCAATACCCTTGGTGTTTTGTATCATTGTGATCAGGCTAGAAAAAGAAACTAAAATCAGTGGATACAGTCACAATCCCACTCTTTCTTCAGACATCACCATCTCTTAGTATGAATAGTACTGCTATCTCTTGAGCAAAGTAAATATTGTCCTGGAGTGATTTCAGTAGGAAAGACTTAAAGCTGTGCTAACAGCCAGTAACCATACATGGAATGGATTCACCTGACATGTTATGTTGCAGTTTTGTGAAAATCATTTGATATGCTGGACATAGAGTGCCAAAGCTATAAATGTTAACAGGCTCCACTAATAGAGTTTTTAGGATTCACCCCTTATTCTAGATAATCTGCTGCCTCTTATGAAAAATTTCAAGTACTTCTATAAAGCTGCTTATGCCAGATGATAAAAAAAAAATAAACCCAGTCATAATTGCTTCTGGTTCTGCAGGGACATTTTCCTCTGCAATGTCTTTGTTAGTCACTAAGTAATATTAGCCTTTTCCCCTGAGCAAAGCCGACTGACCATCAAGGCCGGCTCTAGGATTTTTTTCAGAGTAACAGCCGTGTTAGTCTGTTAGTCTGTGGGATCCGTACCGAAAATGGCGGGTATACAAGATCTGAGCACAGTCTGTGGATAGGCCGGAGACTTTAGTCCACCAAAACAGGCTCAGGCCTTGCCCCTTTCAGTTCCACCTAGGCCAGTCGCCAGGAGGCAGGGCCAGAAGGAGGCACTGGGCTCCTATGGGTGGGGTGGTTCACAATTGACGGATCCCCACCAGAAGCACCTGACCCTGGTCCTGGCCCTGGGGCAGGGGAAATGCCTAGTGAGGAGGTTGGGGAACCCAGGGAAGAGGCACATGAATCTGACTCCATGTTAGGGAAGGAGCAGAACTCCTGGCTTTGCTGGGATTAGGTAAAAGTGTTATTCCCTTGTTAAGCGTGGTGCTTGATCCAGGGGTTGATTCTGACTTTCTAGGAGGGATGGTTGGTGTTTGTGCAAACACACAGGGCTGGATCCAGGGACCTCATCCCCCACTGTGGGAACCCCCTCCTCACAGTTTCAGGAGAGCATGGATATGGGTGGGGAAAGAAGAGAGAGGAGTCAATCCTGATACCAGGGCTGTGGTCAGGGTGTCTGAGCAGAGGGTACCATCTGGCAGCGATGGGGAAAAAGTGGGAGTTCTGTCGTGATGATCAGTTTTAGGTGAGAACTGCAACCTTTTCATCCCACCGCTGTTCCCAGAGTGCCATTAAAGCAATGCGTCGGAAGGAAAGGGCTCATATTTCAGTAGGGAAACCTGCTTTTTCTGTTACCCCCTGAAATCTGTCTGAACACTGTACAAAGCCTTTTCGCAAATTCTGCCTCCTTTACTTTTTAAGAGGCTTTGGATTCTAATCTAGGAAACAATCTGAAATAATGGCTTTGCTCAGGATGCTTGAGAAGTGTGACTGCCACCACATCTTCAGGTGCTAGTAGCACCAAGAAGTTATTGCCAGGTAATACTACTCATAGGCAATAGGGAACTCATACACATTCCTAAGAGAGATTTCAGAGTAACAGCCGTGTTAGTCTGTATTCGCAAAAAGAAAAGGAGTACTTGTGGCACCTTAGAGACTAACCAATTTATTTGAGCATAAGCTTTTGTGAGCTACAGCTCACTTCATTGGATGCATACTGTGGAAAGTACAGAAGACGTTTTTATACATACAAACCATGAAAAAATGGGTGATTATCACTACAAAAGGTTTTCTCTCCGCCCACCCCACTCTCCTGCTGGTAGTAGCTTATGTAAAGTGATCACTCTCCTTACAATGTGTATGATAATCAAGGTGGGCCATTTCCACCACAAATCCAGGTTTTCTTCCCCCCTCCCCAACACCCCTCCCCCCCAAAAAAAACACTCTCCTGTTGGTAATAGCTTATCTAAAGTGATGACTCTCCTTACAATGTGTATGACAATCAAGGTGGGCCATTTCCAGCACAAATCCAGGGTTTAACCAGAACATCTGAGGAAGGGGGTAAGGGGGGGTAGGAAAAAACAAGGGGAAATAGGTTACTTTGCATAATGACTTAGCCACTCCCAGTCTCTATTCAAGCCTAAGTTAATTGTATCCAATTTGCAAATGAATTCCAATTCAGCAGTCTCCCGCTGGAGTCTGGATTTGAAGTTTTTCTGTTGTAATATCGCAACTTTCACGTCTGTAATCGCGTGACCAGAGAAATTGAAGTGTTCTCTGACTGGTTTATGAATGTTATAATTCTTGACATCTGATTTGTGTCCATTTATTCTTTTACGTAGAGACTGTCCAGTTTGACCAATGTACATGGCAGAGGGGCATTGCTGGCACATGATGGCATATATCACATTAGTAGATGTGCAGATGAACGAGCCTCTGATAGTGTGGCTGATGTGATTAGGCCCTGTGATGGTGTCCCCTGAATAGATATGTGGGCACAGTTAGCAACGGGCTTTGTTGGAAGGATAGGTTCCTGGGTTAGTGGTTCTGTTGTGTGGTATGTGGTTGCTGGTGAGTAGTCGCTTCAGGTTGGGGGGCTGTCTGTAAGCAAGGACTGGCCTGTCTCCCAAGATTTGTGAGAGTGTTGGGTCATCCTTCAGGATAGGTTGTAGGTCCTTGATAATGCGTTGGAGGGGTTTTAGTTGGGGGCTGAAGGTGACGGCTAGTGGCGTTCTGTTATTTTCTTTGTTAGGCCTGTCCTGTAGTAGGTGACTTCTGGGAACTCTTCTGGCTCTATCAATCTGTTTCTTCACTTCCGCGGGTGGGTATTGTAGTTGTAAGAATGCTTGATAGAGATCTTGTAGGTGTTTGTCTCTGTCTGAGGGGTTGGAGCAAATGCAGTTGTATCGCAGAGCTTGGCTGTAAACAATGTATCGTGTGGTGTGGTCAGGGTGAAATTCTGGAGGCATGTAGGTAGGAATAGCAGTCAGTAGGTTTCCAGTATAGGGTAGTGTTTATGTGACGTTCGTTTATTAGCACTGTAGTGTCCAGGAAGTGGATCTCTTGTGTGGACTGGACCAGGCTGAGGTTGATGGTGGGATGGAAATTGTTGAAATCATGGTGGAATTCCTCAAGGGCTTCTTTTCCATGGGTCCAGATGATGAAGATGTCATCAATATAGCGCAAGTAGAGTAGGGGCGTTAGGGGACGAGAGCTGAGGAAGCGTTGTTCTAAGTCAGCCATAAAAATGTTGGCATACTGTGGGGCCATGCGGGTACCCATAGCAGTGCCGCTGATTTGAAGGTATACATTGTCCCCAAATGTAAAATAGTTATGGGTAAGGACAAAGTCACAAAGTTCTGCCACCAGGTTAGCCGTGACATTATCGGGGATAGTGTTCTTGACAGCTTGTAGTCCATCTTTGTGTGGAATATTGGTGTAGAGGGTTTCTACATCCATAGTGGCCAGGATGGTGTTATCAGGAAGATCACCGATGGATTGTAGTTTCCTCAGGAAGTCAGTGGTGTCTCGAAGGTAGCTGGGAGTGCTGGTAGCGTAGGGCCTGAGGAGGGAGTCTACACAGCCAGACAATCCTGCTGTCAGGGTGCCAATGCCTGAGATGATGGGGCGCCCAGGTTTTCCAGGTTTATGGATCTTGGGTAGCAGATAGAATATCCCAGGTCGGGGTTCCAGGGGTGTGTCTGTGCGGATTTGATCTTGTGCTTTTTCAGGGAGTTTCTTGAGCAAATGCTGTAGTTTCTTTTGGTAACTCTCAGTGGGATCAGAGGGTAATGGCTTGTAGAAAGTGGTGTTGGAGAGCTGCCGAACAGCCTCTTGTTCATATTCCTCTTGTTCTATTCATGATGACAACAGCACCTCCTTTGTCAGCCTTTTTGATTATGATGTCAGAGTTGTTTCTGAGGCTGTGGATGGCATTGTGTTCTGCACGGCTGAGGTTGTGGGGCAAGTGATGCTGCTTTTCCACAATTTCAGCCCATGCACGTCAGCGGAAGCACTCTATGTAGAAGTCCAGTCTGCTGTCTCGACCTTCAGGAGGAGTCCTCCTAGAATCCTTTTTCAAGAGACTGCTGAATAGGAATTCATTTGCAAATTGGATACACTTAACTTAGGCTTGAATAGAGACTGGGAGTGGCTAAATCATTATGCAAGGTAACCTATTTCCCCTTGTTTTTTCCTACCCCCCTTCTCCTCCCCTTCCTCAGACGTTCTTGTTAAACCCTGGATTTGTGCTGGAAATGGCCCACCTTTTTATCATACACATTGTAAGGAGAGTGATCACTTTACATAAGCTATTACCAGCAGGAGAGTGGGGTGGGGGGAGAGAGAACCTTTTGTATTGATAATCACCCATTTTTTCATGGTTTGTGTGTATAAAAAATGTCTTCTGTACTTTCCACAGTATGCATCCGATGAAGTGAGCTGTAGTTCATGAAATCTTATGCTCAAATAAATTGGTTAGTCTCTAAGGTGCCACAAGTACTCCTTTTCTTTCTAGGATTTTTGCTGCCCCAAGAGAAAAAATTTTTGGCCACCCCCACTATTTTTTCATGGCCCCCCGCCCCGGCTCCTCCCCAACTCCGCCCCTTCCCCAAATCCCTGGGCATGCCGCATTTCCCCCCCATCCTGCGGCTTCCCCCCCACACAACCCCTTAGCTCACCTCCACTCCGCCTGCTCCCCTGAACATGCCGCCGCTCCACTTCTTCCCCCTCCCTCTCAGGCGAGGGAGAGGCAGCTCGTTCAGGGGAGCAGGCGGAGCGGAGGGGAGCTCAGGAAGTAACGGGGCGGGTAGAAGAACCGCTCCCCCCCCTCCCAGCTCACCTCCACTCTATCACCACCACCTCCCGCGAGCACGCAGCCTCTCAGCTTCTCCCTCCCTCCCTCCCAGGCTGGCGTGCGGCAAGCCTGGGAGGGATGGGGGAGCAGTGGAGCGGCGGCGGTACACTCAGGGGGGCAGGTGGAGGCGGAGTGGAGGCGAGCCGGCGTCGGAATGCCACACCTAGAAATGTGCCACCCCAAACACCTGCTTGTTTTGCTGGTGCCTAGAGCCAGCCCTGCTGACCATGCTGACTCAGGTTTTTAAAGTCTCAGAGCTAGTTAGTCACTGGCTGTAACGATGCTGGTTCTGGCGGGACCCAACTGAGAGTGCCAATTCAGGACAAATTGCTTAAAGCAGGGAAGTTACAGCCTAAGGCTGGGGTTTCTATGCACACCAAGGCAAACCAAGCCAAACAGAGAAGACTTTGGTTTTACTCCACTGGCTAACCACAAGTCACACAAGCAATTCCCTCAGACACTCCAGTTTCCCAGTATCACCACCAGTGCCACTCGTTATGGGGACAAATGGTTATGAAAACCAATACCACAGTAAAAGAAAAAAGGTTCTCCCGATCCCAAAGGACCAAGCCCCAGACCCAGGTGAATATACAAATCAGATCTTACCCACAAATCACGCTGTTGCCAATCCTTTAGAATCTAAAATCTAAAGGTTTATTCATAAAAGGAAAAAGATATAGATGAGAGCTAGAATTGGTTAAATGGAATCAATTACATACATTCATGGCAAAGTTCTTGGTTCAGGCTTGCAGCAGTGATGGAATAAACTGCAGGTTCAAATCAAGTCTCTGGAGTACATCCACAGCTGGGATGGGTCATCAGTCCTTTGTTCAAAGCTTCAGTGTAGCAAAGTTCCTCCAGAGGCAAGAAGCAGGATTGAAGACAAGATGGAGGAGCTGCAGCAGCTTTTTATATTCTCTTGCCATGTGGTCTTTCTTTCTTTGTTCCAAAGACAAGCTGTCTATCACATGGCCTGGAAAAACCTCAGAGTTCTGTTCCTAGGCAGGTCTGTGCATACCTTGCTGAGTCATAAGGCGAGTCTGCCTTCTCTCAATGGGTCAATTGTATAGCTAATGGTCCTTGATGGGCCATCAAGCAAGCTAGGCAGAGCTGACATCAACTTGTCTGGGGTATCACCCAGAAGCATAGCACAAGTTTGAAATACAGCCAGTATAGAGCCAATATTCATAACTTTAACTATAAAAATGATACACACGTATAGACAGCATAATCATAACCAGCAAACCATAATCTTGTCTTAGACACCTCGTTTGACCCCCTTTATGCAAGATTTGGTGCCACTACAGGACTTTGGTTGCAACAAAGATCTATACGGTCCCAGCTTATGTCAATAACGTCACACTGGCTAATTAGGTCAAAGCGTCTCGTCTGAAGGCAGCTCGCAAGAGCACACTCTTATTTGTTAACTAACTATAAATATAAGAAATCTTTAATATTCCTTTAACCTTTGTAACATTTAAAGTATTTTAGGGTTGTGAAAGGTGCCAGATTTGACAGACATCTAGGTACAGGACAGTCACAGAGGCCATGCAAGCCAACCACCCGTGTTCATGGTTGGGCGCCTCTGACCTTATTGGAAGCATTTCAATCTCTATTATCCAGCACAGTAAAATAATAACAGTACCACCTAGCTCTTTTCATCTGTAGCTCACAAGTAGGTCAGCGTCATTTTACAGAAGGGGAAGCAAGCCCAAGGTCACACACCAGTGGCAGAGTTAGAAATAGAACCCAGGTCCCATGACAGCCAGCATGTTGCCTAGTCTCCTGGGCCATACATATTGTGTCCTTAATAACAGCTAAATGACCCATGTCTGCTAGGATGATCTGAGGAATGGAATGGAAAACCTACCTTATGAGAGGAGACTCAAAGAGCTTGGCTTGTTTAGTCTAACAAAAGAAGGTTGAGGGGAGACATGATTGCTCTCTATAAATACATCAGAGGGATACATGCCAGGGAGAGAGATGGGTTATTTAAGTTAAAGGCCAAGGTGGAGACAAGAACAAATGGATATAAACTGGCCATCAACAAGTTTAGGCTTGAAATTAGGCGAAGGTTTCTCACCATTAGAGGAGTGAAGTTCTGGAACAGCCTTTCAAGGAGAGCAGTGGGGACAAAAATCCTAACTAGCTTCAAGACTGAGCTTGATAAGCTTATGGAAGGATGGTACTGCCTATGATGGCATGTGGCCCCTTGGTGACTGCCAGTAGCAAAAATCTCCAACTGCTCGAGGAGGGACACTAGATAGGGAGGACTCTGAGTTACTACAGAGACTTCTTTCCCAGGTATATGCCTGGTGGGGATCTTGCTCACATGCTCAGGGTCTAACTGATCACCATATTTGGGGTTGGGAAGGAATTTCTCTCTGTCAGATTGACAGAGACCCTGGGGGTTTTTGCCTTCCTCTGCAGCATGGGGTACGGGTCTCTTGCAGGTTTAAACTAATGTAAATGGTGGATTCTCTGTAACTTGAAGTCTTTAAACCATGACTTCAGTAGCTCAGCCAGAAGTTAGGGGTCTATCACAGGAGGGGTGGGTGAGGTTCTTTGACCTGCAATGTGCAGGAGGTCAGACTAGAGGACAATGATGGTCCCTTCTCATGTTAAGGGCTATGAGACCTTTCTTCCACCTCTGGTTTCTAGTCAGCACCAGACACAGAACTGCTGAAGTCCCTCATGGAAGTCTGTCTTTGAAGTATTTGCAAGGAGGACTGAGAACAGAAGTGTCAGATCTTGCCCTTAAAAAAAAAAAAAAAAAAAAAAAAAGTGTTTTTCCCCTGGATTTCCAGCTGTACCTTGCAGACTCTGAAGGAGCAGAGAGCTCAGACAAGCTTCAGTGAAGTAGCTGATTTTTGGAAGATTATCTGAACCTTTTCAGGTTCACTCATCTCTTTGTAGAGCTTCTTTTGGGCTCTACTGTTTCACAAACAAGGGGAAAGGAGACAAGGTGGATTATTGGACCAATAACCAGAGGCAGTCTGTATATGCTACTCGAAGGTGGGGAGAATGCCTGAGGGGAATGCTCTCTGAGGTGGCTTCCACACTTCTGTTTTGGAGGTACAACCTATATATTCCCCTCTCCTCCTTGCTCTTCCCATTCCCCATCCCTTTTGGGGTATCTGGTGCTAAGACTCCTGGGATTCTTGCAATGCAGGAGTCCTAAGTCTTGGATCAAGCCTGCCACCTGTGCAGATGGGCAAAGAAAGAAGGCTCCTTGTACCTGAGCTTTAACCCCCACATGCAGCCATGCAGGGCTAGCCAGGACCTGGTCCTTGGAGGGGATTGCAGTCATGTTTCTCAGTTTGCAGTATGCTCAGTTTGATAGCTGTAAGAAACGTTTTTAAAAAATCTATAGTTATAAACCAGATAACACTGCACTCTGCTGTCCATACATTGCATTTGTAGGGTTATGATAAACATCTGACATTTATGTACAAAAAGAAAGTGGTCTCTGCAGGTGGAAAGAATCTTGTGCAAAAACTGAGGCACCCACAATTAGCAGACACATGTGCAAGGAAAGGTCATAGGATGCACTTCAGCAGCTGTTACTTTATAGTCCTCTTGGGGCAAATCTTGGGCACCAGACTTTTTTTTTCAGTTTTTATTCAGTCCTCACCCAAACACACTCAATTTCTCCCTCAGAATCTTCTGAGAATTAAATACTTGGGCCAGCTCATTTTCTGAAGTGAATAGGAAGCTAAATGCAACACAGGAAAATCTTTAACAAAAGAAGGTAAACATACAAGTGAAGCAAAATATATCATTGTAGTGTAATCAATAAATAAGCCATTTAAAATATTCAGTCAATTACCATGTAAAGAAGAACTCTAAACTTTTTTTAAAAATATAACTGCATTTCAATAATGGAAAATACCAGTGACTCAGAATCAAATAATCACACAATGCAGTGAGTCAAAATTTCAGTAAAATGTACATAATGTATATGGCTACCCCAGAGCTACATTGTTGATACACTGCCCATGATGGCCGCTTGGAATGTCACAATAGCAGCAAAGATGGAACTCAGAACTGCTGCTCCCAAACCACAGGCTTCTGCCTCTTGAGCTAAAAGAAAATCCCGAATTATTCCTGCAGTATTGGGGCCAACAATATGAAAGCAAGCGGTTTGGAATTCATCCAGTAGAGGGTAGTAGCATTTATATCTGTAGCCCCTTCATCAGTGTGTATTACAAGGCCTGGTCTGTGCCTGATTCACAGAGGATGCGAGTCTGTTACAGCGTCCACTAAAGAACCTGGCTTTTTAGCTCAAGCTGTAGAGATTTATAGTTTCAATTTTGGATATTCTTGGTTTAATCCCTAGCATTTCAGCCAAGAGAGCAGCCATCACATATGTGCATTAGCCATTCATTGTAATATCTTTTCCAGGCTTCGTGTAAACCCTAAGAAGGTCTCAGAGACTTCTCACATCATCCACTGTTTTGGTAACATGTTACCAAAAGTCTCAGTTATAGCATGTCACTCACAAAAGTCAAAGTTTCGCTTACAAAACTAACGAAGCAACTGAGCTTTCAGGGTGATTGGATTGGTGTGAAGAACTCCAATCTTTGGTAGGGTATCTGGACAAGCTTTAAGCTGAAGTATAATGGACACCGTCCTTTCTGCTCGAGAGGGTGCCTTGTTGTATACTATAGTACAATAAGAACAGCAATTCATAATGGTTTCTTTCATAACTTGTCAAACATATTCCCCTCAAGTCACAAAGTAAACAGAAGAAAAAAATAAGCCTAATACTTCTGGCAAATCTTGTGAGTAATGACGTATTTCAAAACCAAATATCAGGTTTCAGAGTAACAGCCGTGTTAGTCTGTATTCGCAAAAAGAAAAGGAGTACTTGTGGCACCTTAGAGACTAACCAATTTATCTGAGCATGAGCTTTCATGCTCAAATAAATTGGTTAGTCTCTAAGGTGCCACAAGTACTCCTTTTCTTTTTGCAAAAACCAAATGTATTTGTTCTACAGTACTTGCCCACTACATTTGTATGCAGAGGAGAACCTGTGTTTGTTCATTCATCCACCCCCACAGCACCTTCTTCTCCCTCACTTTGGACCCTCCACAAAAGTCTGAAATCCATACAGGGATGGTGGAGTGGAGACTGAATGAGCAGGAAGAAGGAATTAGTGGGATGGAGGTGGGGCCCTGAACACACATCATTCCCCATCCAGCCCTGTGAAAACTAGGTGAAAAAGACAATACAGCCCTAGAGTGCATGCTCTTTTCTACATAGCCCCTTCCCTTAATTCCCTCCCTCTGTATCTCCTCCCCCAGGATTTAGGTTGTAGCTGCAGCCAGGGAAAAGCTCTGGGAGTATGACTCTAATGGCAGTCATGCTGTTGCCTCGCTGTGGGCCAAGCTAGCATTGAGGCATAGTTACCCTGTGGAAGGCACTTGCTTCCCAGCAATCTGTCACATTTGCACATTTTTTAAGCTAGGTGGCAAACTCCTCCTCATCCCACCCCCAAGACAGGCTCAATAGAGAAGAAATTTGTGGGCAATTCCTTAAAGGTTTCCTCATCAGAGTTCCCTCCCACTAGCTAGCCTCTGGGACAGGGTTACCTGGACCATTCAGGAGGGAAATTCCTTACTTCAGTACAAATTTATTATCTACTTTTTTATCGAGAAGGAAAACTGTTGTTCCTATGAATGAACAAAACCAGCCTCCTTCAGTCATCAGTGATGCCCGGAGGCAACTTGAACTTCTTCAGCTTTCTCATCCCCACTAATGTCCCGGGGTCTGTCCTGCAGTATCTTAGGGCTGCAGCAACCTCCACCAGCTCAGTGCAGGGAGAGGGGACTGGGATGTGTCAAAGGCTGTGGACGGCATAGAGAGGTCCTTTGCACATGCTGAATGATTCTGCGTCCTGTTCCTGTGGAGTGAAGGTAGATCCTCCCTGTTGTCAGTAAAACTGGTTCAACCATCCTCAGCATTGAGTGTACTGCCACATTTAAGCACATTAGTGCTGCTTAAACCTGGGACAGGATATGCACCATCTTGGTCACTGTGGTCAGTTGGCACACGGGTGTGTTTTCCCCATATGTTCTACGTGGTAGGTGGTTCAGCAAATCTCAGTAAAGCTACCCAGAAACACCACAGACTCGGTTCAGTGGTGAAGGTGCTCAGCCAGGTTTATTGCGGACGAAGCATGGTTCTAACACTCCACAGTTTCTCCAGGTACGCTTACACATGTATGCCCACAATAGTGGATCAGCTCAGTCAGCAGTGGGACTTTCTGCTGCCCCCTCCACTGGACAGAGGTGCCCTTCCTATGATTTCTCTTATACATTGAAACAAACAAGTTATGTATCACACTCCTGACGTGGTTAGTTGCCAAACCTGCACCTTATACCTGCTGTTTCAAACAAAGCATCCCCATTCGTTATTCTGTCCTCCCATCCTTACCTTACTCAGGATCAGTGTGTTCCTGTACCATCTCCCAGGAATGTGTTTACATGACTATCCAGTACCTAGTACTTAGGAGTGCCTGTGTTTTAGCAACGCTTGCTGTACCTTTGCCAAGTTTATGTACTAGACAGTGAACTCGTAAGCAAGTGTCTGCCTTATGACAGGGTCTGACTTTGGCTCATAGCATGGCCCGGCTTTGCAGACTGTGGGTTAGACCTCAGGCCTTGCACCAGGCCCAGTGCTCCAGGCTGTCTGTCTCTCTACTGCAGTCAGCAGTACTAAAAATGATCAGTGCATTTTTCCTACATGTTTCAAACTGCCATGAAGCTGTAAATTCTCGTAGCAGAAGTGTTTTACATACCTTTGCCACTTCACTGCACATACTTTTACTGTGAAACAGATTTAACATGTTATCCCTTTAAATCACTACAACAGTACTGATTTATGCCTTTCAACATTGTACAGACCACACATTCACTGATACAATCCCCGCAGCACCTAAAATGAAACAATTGCTCCCTACAATCAAATTTTGTTTTGTAAATCATTGGTTTATTCTTAGTTGAAAACATTCTACAAACAGCTTCACCTTTAAAGACACACAGTCTCCTAGATGGATAAGATAAGATATGCATGATCCATGCTGCAAAAACTAATTAAAATTAACCATGTAATCAATGTCTTCAACAACTTAGCCCTCTGGTGAGTTGCTCTGAACAATACTACAGGCACACAGCAGAGGGCAGCAGAGTTTCATGTGTACGACATGATTTCTGGCTCTTACCCAATAGAATGCAGCTCAGTATTTAATCATCTGCCAAGTCTCAGGATAGAATATGCACAAAAGAAGTCAGACAGGCACCATACAAAAAATGTTGGGGCTATCCCAGGGAAGTCCTTCTGAGCCCTCAAAGCCCTGGGTTGGCGCATGCTCAGTCACTGTGTAGAAATGGGGCAAATGTAGGGAGACCAGATGGCCTGAAAATATAAGGATTGTCCTGATATTAGGGGTTTTGTCTTATATGCAACTATCCCCCCCCCCCCCCCACACACACACATACAAAACTGTCCCAATGTTTCATGCTTGCTATCTGGTCACCCTAGGCATTTACAGTCTCGTCACATGTATGAGCTGTGAGGGGATGGCACATCCTCAGTGAGGACAGAATCTTCAAACATTGTAGCCGAAACTCTAGCATGTCTCTATTGAGTATATGCAAACAGGCCAGATTTGGGCAGATTTTCCCGGGGCTGACACAAAGCATATCCCTGACACAAAGGCCAACCCCTGCCAAATTTCATGTCCCTGCTCCAAAACACACGGGCCCTAGAGCTTTCCAGAAACGTCACCAGAAATTTTTAACATGGGCAAAACAATATATTTTCCCCTAGCCTCATTCCCGGAAATGGCTGAACAGTTTTGCTGAACGTTTGCCTAAAAATTCCGCCTGAGGCAGACCCCTGGCATGGATGATTTCAGTCCAAAAGATTAAAGTGTGGCAAAGTTAGAAGCAGCAGAAAACAAAGTTTTAAAATGGGAAGAGTCAGGCAACCTTAATAATAGTGCTAATAACCTCAGTAGAGGATGATTTAGTGCTCTGTGGTAAATTTGAGCTGCTGTGTTTACATTTACTATATGTCTGGTACACTGCCCACATGGAGGTGTTGGTATTTATGTGGTAAATTGTGACTCACTGGGTAGATTGCTGGAAGGTGATACATTGTTGAACAATACCATAAATTGCAATTTTATGCACCTTTGACTGCCCCACCCACCCTTTGCTCACTCCAGCATCTCTACTGGGAGTACTTTTAACATTCCAAGCTTCTGAGCATCTTCAAACAGCTGCCAGTTGAAAAAAAAATTGACCTGTCGGAAAAATGTTTCCATCTCTTTCCTCAAAGGTGGATTCATCCACCCAAAATTTCCCTAGTTTGAACAATATTCATAGCTGGACAAATAACAGGTCTGGTAGACTGTAACTTAGCCGTGCTTCAAACAGTAGGTTTATAACATTAGAAAGTGGAGACTGACATGGGGCTCTAAATTCAGTAGCTGAAACCTGTTAAATTTCATGTTCTTGTCTTTAAAGAAACTGATTTCTTTTCTTTCAATATAAGTTAGCATTTTACTATTATTAATTATTATTTAAGAGCTTATTTATCATTTTGATTCATTAGTATGAAAGGATTTGCTCCATAGCAGAGCAAAAACTAGTACCGGTCAATGCAGCAGCATCATGCGCAACAGCCTGCACCTCTCTCACACTAACGTGTGTGTGTGTGTGTGTGTTTATATGGACAGACCATAACACAGTCAGTTTAACATCAACAGCCAAAGTTCTGTGTATGGGTCTGAAGTCAAATATCTCAAATGTATTAATGATTTGGCAATGCCATAATTTTGAGTAAAAAATTCCTCCCTGACAAAATTCCATAATCTGAAATCATCTCTAACTACCTTGTAATTTAGTAGGAAATGTAGATTGTAACAGAATGATGCTGTATTTAGTAGCATGTGTCACAGAAGATAAAAAAGCTGGGTTTTGATGTAATAAATTCATCTGTAATGAATCAAGTTCTGGAACTGAACTGGAATGAATTATCATGAATACTCCTGCAAGTATGGGTTTGCAAAAATGCTCATACTATGAACTTTGTTTCTTCACCATCATTTAGTGCCTTTGCTTATCGTCATATATTATTATTTGAAACCAATATGGAGACCATGAGACCCACCTGAGGGAGAGGAGGGACTTTGCTCAGAGGGAGCAGATTGTTTGTGTCAGCTGTACGTAAGTATTGGGATAGTCAATGTGTGAAGAACATACTATGAACTGAAAGCAGTATATCACATTTAACTTTTTAGATTTCCTATATTCTTTAAGAGAGGGACCATGTCTTTTTATTTGTCCATAAAGCATGTGGTATGCAGTAATCTATTTTACATTAAAGATCCCAAGCCACTTTTTTCTAAGATTTAGGATGATAGTCCAGTGTCCTGCTCAAGTTCCAACTTGGCTGATCTATTCTGCCCATTTAAATTCCTGCTGCATTTCAATTGGATATGGAATTCTTCAATTCCGGACCTTGTGTACTGTTTTGGAGAATTGCTGTGTACTGTTAAACAATTATTGCATTGCACAACAGATGTTGGGTGCATTTCAGTGGTGAGTGGAGACATTAAAATATATGAAATGCAAGAAAATGTTGCCATTTGTATTTAAGTTCCCAGATATGTGTGGTCTGATTTTTTTCAGAGAGTCACGAAGTCAACAAGAGCTGCAAATGCTCAACAAGTCTGAAAAATAAGGCCATTTTTCTTTAGATGGGCTAAATGTGAATTTTGGTGTGAACTGTAGGCACTTTCAATTGAAAGTCTTTACCTAGGTTAATGCATGCTAAACTTGTGCTTAAAATAACATCATTAGAAAATATTAAGATTTCAGCAGCAGTGTAAACTTGGGTTGACTGCGTGCACATATATTTTATGGTGTATATTTTATGCCAATTGAAGAACGCAATTCAATAAAATGCCGTTGGACGAGAGAGAGAATATTATTGTATATGGGTCACCAAACCTGGCAGCGGGATTGAGACATTGTTCCTAAAACGCCGGCAAGAACAAACATATCTGTAATAATTGTGATCTGTTGGTGGGCAATATGTGAACGGAAAAAAGGGCTAAATTTGCCAAAGGATGAATGTTTAACCTCCCCCACCTGCTTAAACTCCCCCACACAGTTGGGCCTTGGAGAAAGGAGCCAGCCAGAGGGCAGGGGCAGAAGCAGCCAAAGCAGGGAATTCTGGATATTCAGAGAACTTGCTAAGTTTTGGCTGAACTTTCTATGCCCTGTGCTGATGGGCTGTTTGCTCCAGTCCTCCCTCTCAATCTCTTCACTGCACATCTCTCCCTCTTACCCCCTGCTCCTGACCCACCTTTCCTTTCCTTTCTTTCCACTTAGCTGATCCCTTCTTAAACAAACCCAAAAAAACATTGTGGAACTAACATGATTACTGGCTGGCCTTTAGGCAGTACTGTAATAAGCATGTGGGGGAAAAAAAGAGATTAGGAGGTGCAGCATTCATTGGGCAATAGGAATGCAATTCAGTGGCGGGACCCTTTCCCCTTAAGATGCCACTTCCAATGCCACCACCTCACTCATAGAATGTGTGTAACCTTAAAGAGCTTCAATTTCACAATTATATTTTCCAAAGGGCCTGACCCAACTCTCACTGAAGTTAATGGACAGAGAGTCCCATTCACTTCAGGGGAAGCTCAACCAGGTTCTAAATCCAGAAAGTTTACACACATCTTTAAGTGTTCTTCTCTGCTCTTTTGAGATGTAAAAGCCAGAAAGATCATTTACCAAGTCAGCCACAGCCTCCTCTGAGCATGAAGCAATGTACATAGTTGTGTCTCGGGGGATTTAATATAAGTGCATGGTCTGAGCTTAAAGACGAAAGGAAAACCTGTGAGGAGGCTGCAGGTGGAAGTACAATAGAAACGTGCAAATTATGGATGACCTTATTGCATGAGATTTCGATTAATGTATTCGGTCTGCATTATTCTCAATAGGTATTTGCATAAAATAACTCTGCTGTTCTTTGAGATACAAGGTTGGGGTAGAAAATATTTCCAGTTAACTTCTTTTGACAGTTCAATTTTCTACTGTATTTACCTTTTGGTACACTGAAAATTTATTTTTTATTTGCCTTTGTCAAGTATCCTTTTAGGATTTGATTTTTAACCTATTTACATGTGCAGTTGCACCTGAGGAAGATATATGCCAGGCAGCTGTGTGCCTAATTTGCATGTGAAATATAGCACCATTATGTATAAAACTATCCTAAGCTCATGTGCAGTTGAAGTTATTGTGCACATGAATGAGGCTGACATGCATTGCTTGATAATCATTCCACTTGTTTGATAACTAAACCCTTGAAGTGGGTTTTCTTGCATGTAGTTACAGATGTAGCTCTGCATATGGTTAGATTTGTTGCACAGAATAGGCATTCTCTTAATAAGTGAACTGTTTTAACAGGTATTCAGCAGTCACAATTAAGCCTTTTATTGTTTTGGGACCATATGATGATGTTGACAAAATGCCAGCTGCATCCTGTCTTGGGATGATATCTTGCAGAAAAAAACAAAAAGCTCTGTTTCAAAAGTACTTGAGTAGCTTTCCAAACCATTAAGGGCATAAAAGCATATGGACATATAAAATTAATTAATTTTAATGAGTCCCTGCTGAGCATGTACAAGATGAGATTTTTCAGAAGCTTATAACTTGGTGAAATTTCTGTGTGTTTTCATGGGAACAGCAAAAGTCACATCTCTGACACAAAAGTTACTCCCTGCCAAATTTCAAAGATGCTGCTTCAAAGTATGGATGTTCTGGAGCTTCTCAATGAAATGGTTGAGAAGACTATTTTTTAACATGGCCAAAACAATGTATTTTTCTCAGCCTCATTCTCAGAAACAGCTGGACCATTTTGGCTGGAAAATTCTAAATAAATTAATAAATAAATCAGCCTGTGGCAGACACCTGGTGTGGAAAATTCCAGGCCAAATGGTTAAAGTTTGGCAAAGTTTATAAGCAACAGAAAGAAAACAGAGCCTTATAATAAGAGATGTTGGGCAAACTTAAGTACAGGTGACACTACCAGTTTTGCTTATAATGGCATACATAGAAAACAGATAATTTATTATAAGATGGTATTTGTAATATAAGGATATGTGTTGGGGGGAGGGGAAACCACCAAAAAAACCCCACCTGTCCATGTTCCTTTAATGTTTAGTTTTAGATGTTACACTGGGATTTTTCAAATAAACCTCATGCCATACCCTGAGCAAGGGAATTTTGTTACCTGTCTACACTACAATCTTAAGTCGATCTATGTTAGGTCGACTTAGAGCCATCACAGTAATTACTGCAGTGGCTGATGTCCACACTACCCTCCTTCTGTTGGTGGTGTGTGTCCTTACCCAGAGCGCTTCCACCAACTTAAGAGGGGAAGTATGGGGGGCTGCGAGTCAGGTTGCTCAGTTCCCCAATGGGAGCCCAGCTGCCCCCTTGGTTCCCGGCTCCCAGCCGGGATACCAGGGGGCAGCAGGGCTCCCAGTGAAGCGACCGGGTGGCAGCCTGGCTTTGAGCGGAGACCAAGCAGCAGCCTTGCTGGGGAGCCGGGAACCACTTTCTTATCAATTTGACAGCTCCGGGGAGCCATGAAATTGTCAAGACAGCCAACAACCGATGTAAGGAACACAGCTAATATCTGTGTAGACACTGTCACCCTAACTACACTGACATAAGCCCTATGCCTCTCATGGAGGGGTAGTTATTATGTCTGTTTAGTAGGCCACTTACATCAGCGGGAGCAAGGCTGTAGTGTAGACCCTGGCATAGTTAGGTCGACAAACTCCATTCACCTCCACTGAACCTTCATCATTGTCCTTCTCCTAAGATATTTCCCATTCATGTACCTTTTGCCTCTGCACCATACCATCAATTATGTACAGCAGTGTCACACTGTATAATGTGATACCATGATGTAGTCAGATGTGCTCTGATACAATCAGGAAGGATTCGCTCTGAAGCGTGGTGTCATGCCAAATAATAAAATGACATCACTACTGGGTTGTATATCCTGAGGAAATCCCTCTTCCCTTTTAGTAGCTGTGTGTAAAAGGAAGACTGGGTGTTTTTGAAGAGTATTTACTATAATGGTAACTGATGCTGCCGTTAGGCAATATCCCAGTGAAGTGGAATGCCAAAATTCCCTTATTTATGTTCCCTTCAGTAATTAAAAGTAAATGGATTTTTAAAAAAATCTGTTTACTATTTCCTTATTTGTTCTGTAAACAGCTAGTTTAGTTTTTTTCTTTTCTCTCCATTTGGACACTGAAAATAGACTACTCAGTTTCACTGAAAGAGCTAGCATGAGGCCATATTGTTGGGTTTCAAACACTGCAGAGGAATGGTTCCTGAAAATAAATTCCCACTGGAATTTTAATAGAAACAACAAGAAGACACTTATTTTAGATTTAGGTTTTATAAAAGTTTATTTTCACACAATCTAAAATGTTCTCCTTTTTTGACCTGAGGTCCATTAGTGTTATGTATATAGCTATGTAACCGCAAGGCAGCTGTTCTATATACTGTATCTTCCTCTGTCTGGTGAGCATTTTAGCCTGCTCTTAAGGGCTGTCCCTGTGAGTTCAAGAAGGCTTAAGCTGCAGAATGAGCCTCACATCTTATGCTCTCTTTTGAGTGCTGTCTACACTATGAAAAGTAACTAAAAATTTCCCATTGCCTCTAATCCACTTTGAACTCAATCAGCATTAGCAACTTGAAAACTCTCATGTAGATAGACTTCCCCTGCTGTTTTTAAGACAGTATTGATTAGACCTGTTCTGCGCAGAGCTACATGCATGGTGTTCAGAACACCTGGTAGAGCTGAACGATGGGAAGGAGGTGGTGATAACAAGATTAGGAAATTTTCCCAATTCAGAGAGACAGGGTCTTGGAGACTTCATATTTGTTTTTTTTTTTTTCTTGTTTCCTTTACTATAAAAGCCTTTTACTGTTGTTCCTTCTCCATAGGAAAATATAATAGTAAGTCTGTGTGGCCCTGCTTCAGCAATGCCCTTTGTTGACTTGGTATAAGTTACTCAAATGCTGAATGTTGATGAGATTAAATGTTTTGCTGAAGCAGGGCCTGGTGGGCTTACATAAGTCTCTAAGATGCAGAGCTGTGCAAGATGGTGGAGGAAGAAGTAATGCTGTAGTGAAGGTGAATGGAGACCTATCCCTCCAGGCGACCTGGAGGAAATGCAATGAAATTTGTAACCAGTACTCTCTGGCTGCCACAAAAGGGAATTTGTGGGTGGAGGGGGACAGGGAAGTGCAGCCAAGCACGTGCTGTCTGCTTCCTGCTAAGATGAGGAGATCCTGGCAATTACAGGCCAGTGAGCCTAACTTCAGCACTGGTCAAACTGGTAGAAACTATAGTAAAGGACAGAATTATCAGGCACATAGATGAAAACAATTTGCTGGGGAAGAGTCAACATAGCTTTTGTAAAGGGAATTCTTGCTTCAACAGCTAGCTAGAATTCTCTGAGAGAGTCAACAAGCTTATAGATCAACATGATCCAGTTGATATAGTGTACTTGGCTTTTCAGAAAGACTTTGTACACTGTGGTCCCTCACCACAACATTTTAAGGAAACTAAGCAGCCATGGGATAAGAGGTAAATTCCTCTCATGGAGCAGTATCTGGTTGAAAGACAGGAAACAAAGGTAGCAATAAATGATCCATTTTCATAATGGAGAGAGGTGAACAGCAGGATCCCCTCAAAATCTGTACTGGGAACTTGGCTATTCAACATATTCATAAATGATCTGAAAAAGGGAGCGAACAGTGAAGTGGCAAAGTTTGCAGACAAAACCAAATTATTCAAGATAGTTAACTCCAAAGCAGACTGTGAGTAGTTAGAGGGGGATCTCACAAAACTGGGTGATTGGGCAACAAATGTGTGATGAAATTCAATGCTGATAAATTCCAAGTAAGGCACTCTGGAAAAATAATGTAGAACCCATTATTGTATCTGTATAATTGGGATTATTGTTATCACCCAAGAAAGAAATCTTGGTTTCACCATGGCTAATTCTCTAAAAACTTCCCCTTGATGCAGAACAATGGTCAAAAAGGCAAACAGTATGTTAGGAAATATTAGGGAACAGATAGAAAATAAGACAGAAAGTGTCATTAAGCCACTATATAAATCCCTGGTCCACCCATATCTTGAATACTATGTCCACTTCTTGTCACTCCATCTCAGAAAGGGTGTAGTGGAACTGGAAAAGAGCAACAAGGATGATCAAGGGTATGGAACTGCTTCCATATGTTACAGAGATTGTGTGCATGACACAAGTAATGACAAAGCACAGGAATAACCCAATATTTGGAGAGACTAAAAAAAGTCAAGGCTGTTCAGTTTAGAAAAGAGACGACCAACGGTGTCGTGTAATGGGGTTGCACTCATCTCTCGCAAGCGCCCCCTGGCCAAGTTCATGTGCTTGCACTGCTCTGTCTACCTGTTTGTGGTGGGTCTTCACTGACTTAGCCCACGGCCCAAGTCAGATGCAGTCTGTCTGTGAGATAAAAGCAAAGCAAACTTCTTTCAGGGTATTATGTGACATCATGTGCCAGCAATGCCTCTCTGCCATGTACATTGGCTAAACCGGACAGTCTCTACGTAAAAGAATAAATGGACACAAATCAGACATTAGGAATGGTAACATACAAAAGCCAGTAGGAGAACACTTCAATCTCCCTGGACATTCTGTAACAGACTTAAAAGAAGCCTACTTCAACAAAAAAGCTTCAAAAACAGACTTCAAAGAGAAACTGCAGAGCTACAATTAATTTGCAAATTTAAAACTATTAATTTGGGCTTGAATAGGGACTGGAAGTGGCTAGCTCACTAGAAAAGCAACTCTCCCTCTCATGGTATTGACACCTCCTCATCAGTTATTGGGAGTGGACCACATCCAATATGATTGAATTGGCCCTGTCAACACTGGTTCTCCACTTGTATTGTGTGTCAGTATAATAATGCCTGCATCTGTAATTTTCACTCCATGCATCTGAAGAAGTGGGGTTTTTTACCCACGAAAGCTTATGCCCAAATAAATGTGTTAGTCTTTAAGGAGCCACTGGACACTTCATCGTTCTTTCTTGCGGGAAGCGGCGTGGGCCGAGGGATGTGCTGGCCGCCACTTCCCGCAGCCCCCATTAGCCTGGAACGGCGAACTGCGGCCAGTGGGAGCTGCGATCAGCCAAAACTGCGGACACTGCAGGTAAAAAACCGTCCTGGCCCGCCAGCGGATTTCTCTGATGAGCTGCATGCCAAAGTTTGCCTATCCCTGATTTACACCATCAGGAAGGGTCTGACCCTATCACTGCAGGCCCTAATCAAGCCATAAATGGGCACATCGATTAGTGGAGTTTAATTGACACACTGCTCATTGCAGGAGATAATAGATATATTTTAAAACTGAGAGTCGGACAGATAAAAATGGCAATACCCCTTCAAGTACTTTTCAGCATTCCAACCATATTCAAAGAGAACTCAAGGGACTAACACTTTGAGATAAGGGATAGATATAGAACAATGTCAGTCTTCCTCAGCGTGCCACTTAATTACAGTTTAGCATGTTTTAAATGAAAGCCCAAAGTCTGCTTGGAGCAGTGAGCCAGATAACTTTTGTTTCAGGGTCTAAAGACATTGATGATAGTTATTGCCAATATTAGAAAGAAAAACCAAGTGATGGCTGATGGAGGATATATCGATAGATATTTTCCCCTGCTGGTTGGAAAGTAAAATTCTTTAAACCTGGGAATATCTCCAGCTGGAGTAATCTATCACTGTCCTATCACCCCTCAGACAGAGACAAACACCTACAAGATCTCTATCAAGCATTCTTACAACTACAATACCCACCTGCTGAAGTGAAGAAACAGATTGACAGAGCCAGAAGAGTACCCAGAAGTCACCTACTACAGAACAGGCTCAACAAAGAAAGTAACAGAACGCCACTAGCCGTCACCTTCAGCCCCCAACTAAAACCTCTTCAGCACATCATCAAGGATCTACAACCTATCCTGAAGGACAACCCATCACTCTCACAGATCTGGGAGACAGGCCAGTCCTTGCTTACAGACAGCCCCTCAACCTGAAGCAAATACTCATCAGCAACCACCACACACCACACAACAAAAACACTAACCCAGGAACCTATCCTTGCAACAAAGCCCGCTGCCAACTGTGTCCACATATCTATTCAGGGGACACCATCATAGGGCCTAATCACATTAGCCATGCCATCAGGGGCTCGTTCACCTGCACTTCTACCAATGTGATATATGCCATTATGTGCCAGCAATGCCCCTCTGCCATGTACATTGGCCGGGCAGTCTCTATGTAAAAGAATAAATGGACACAAATCAGGCATCAAGAATTATAAAATTCAAAAACCAATTGGAGAACATTTTAATATCTCTTGTCACTCGATTACAGACCTAAAAGTCACAATATTACAACAAAAAAACTTCAAAAACAGACTCCAACGAGAGACTGCTGAACTGGAATTAATTTGCAAACTGGACACCATTAAATTAGGCTTGAATAAAGACTGGGAGTAGATGTGTCATTACACAAAGTAAAGGTTTCAGAGTAACAACTATTTCTCCATGTTTATTCCCCCACACACACTGTTCCTCACACATTCTTGTAAACTGCTGGAAATGGCCCATCTTGATTATCACTACAAAAGGTTTTTTTTCTCTCCTGCTGGTAATAGCTCACCTTACCTGATCACTCTCCTTACAGTGTGTATGGTAACACCCATTGTTTCATGTTCTCTCTGAATATAAAATCGTCCTACTGTATTTTCCACTGCATGCATCTGATGAAGTGGGCTGTAGCCCATGAAAGTTTATGCTCAAATAAATTTGTTAGTCTCTAAGGTGCCACAAGTACTCCTGTTCTTTTTGTGGATACAGACTAACATGGCTGCTACTCTGAAACCTGTCCTATTTCTGTTGTTCCCAGTGGATTCCCATCTTTCTTCCTTAAACTGTGGTTTGAACTTTCATGCTGGCAAATGGATTTGTTTGTATGTTCAAGGACAATAGATTTTGAACTAGTCCTGGAACACAGTAAATTTTGGGCTATGCCTGTGCTTTGTCATTACTTGTGTCATGCACACAATCTCTGCAACAAAGCTTTATCCAACTTGAGACCACAGCATTTCTTTTAGGTGTCTGGTGGTTTAGCCTAATAGACTCTGTTGCTTCTCCTAGCAGTAAAATACACCTTATCATGGAAAGTGGGTCCACAATTAGATAGTGAGAGAGAGAAAACTGGGGGCCCCAATCCTGAAAACACTTCCATGCCTGCTTTACTTCATTCTCATGTGTAGTTCCATGGAAACTGATGGTGTTCCCCATGTGCAGAAGTAGTTCCAATATCAGGGCCTAATGGTGGAGCTGGATCCAAACACCTCCCAACTTTAGGTGGTGTAAGGGTTGCAGACTCTGAAGCTTATCTGGATGCAGATTTGACTAAGTTTATTTTATTTTATCTTTCTCTTATAATACCGATTAAAAATAATAATTTTGACAGATATCAATGTATGCAGTGTTGTTGTAGCCATGTTGGACCCAGGATATTAGAGACAGAAGGCAGGTGAAGTAATATCTTTTATTGGACCAACTTCAGTTGGAAAGAGAGAGACAAGCTTTTCAATAATATTAATGTTTAATTTTAAGCATTTTTAAATTGTTATCAATTCAAATGTTTATAGTTGTGTGAAATTTTATGAAAGTCAGTTATTTAATCATAGAATCATAGAATATCAGGGTTGGAAGGGACCCCAGAAGGTCATCTAGTCCAACCCCCTGCTCAAAGCAGGACCAATTCCCAGTTAAATCATCCCAGCCAGGGCTTTGTCAAGCCTGACCTTAAAAACCTCTAAGGAAGGAGATTCCACCACCTCCCTAGGCAACACATTCCAGTGTTTCACCACCCTCCCAGTGAAAAAGTTTTTCCTAACATCCAATCTAAACCTCCCCCACTGCAACTTGAGACCATTACTCCTCGTTCTGTCATCTGCTACCATTGAGAACAGTCTAGAGCCATCCTCTTTGGAACCCCCTTTCAGGTAGTTGAAAGCAGCTATCAAATCCCCCCTCATTCTTCTCTTCTGCAGGCTAAACAATCCCAGCTCCCTCAGCCTCTCCTCATAACTCATGTGTTCCAGTCCCCTAATAATTTTTGTTGCCAAAATGATGGTAAACAGTGAGATTCAAAAATTTGAAACTTTATAAACTGTTAAAACACAGATTGTCAACATCACTTCAAAATATGCAAAGTAAATATCCTTGAATCCACAAAGCATGCCTGTTTTTACTATTTATTACTGGTCCATTTGTAGTAGGCCTAATTCAAAAGTCTAAATCACTGGATTTTGACATTAATAAATTCTCAAGCAGCATTTTTCTTACTTTGCCTAGCTGTACATTTTTATTATCATCAATGGAAATTGTGTGTGTGTGTGTGTGTGTACAGTGAAATCAACATTTACCAATGTATAAAAAAACTTAATACTTCCAAGGCTACCTATAAAGGGCCAAACCAAAGCCCCAAATTCAAACTTCACTGAATGTCTTGGATGTGGTTTTGTGTCTCTTTTCGCAAGTGGGGGATAGGGAAGGATGTAAACTTTTGAATCAATTTTTTGTGGTTCTGGCCCCTTTCTAGTTACCATGTCAGTTGCAATGTTTGATGTGCAGACTGAACGGGCACAGAGTTCAGACCCTAGAATGTAGCCAAGCATTTTGAATTGCACTTTATTACAGAGGATTAAAATGCTCCCCTTCTTCTACACCAGTCCTGGTGCTTTCCCCCTGTTTTTTCACCAGTTCATTTTGCATGATTATTGCACACAGGAGAATGTCCATGTTCATGACATTATGAGAGAATGGACATTTTTTCACAAAGGAGCATGAGAACCACTGTACAGACACTTTGGTGTAAAAATGCGCACTTAGGAAAGATTCCCTGCTTGCTCTAGTGTCCTAATTACAAGACTAGGAGCCAGGAGTTTTAAGTTCTAGTCCTACCTCTTTGACTGACTAGCTTTAAGAGTATGTTGCACTCATACAGCACTTGTTAGAAATGTTGTCGTCAGAGCTGAGTGAAAATCCATGGGGAAATCCTAATATTTCAACAGTTTTCATCCCAAACTGGGATGGAAAATTGAAATATTACATTTTTTCTTGGATTGAAACATTCAAAAAACATTGATTAGGAAATAACACATTTATTTTTTGCCATGTCTGATCAAAATAAAACATTTCAATATTTCCACATTTAAATGTTTTGTTTTGTCTTGTTGAATAGACACAAAATGCTTCATTTTAAGTTAGAGAGTTTAACTGCATTTCCCTATGGTGGCACATTGCCTCATGTGATTTGTAGATGGGGAGCCTGAGGCCCCTGTTCTCCTCCATGGCTGCTCTCTGGCTGGGCTACATCTCCAAGGATGCACCTGCAGTCATGCGATTCCCATGATGCATCACACACCTCGGTCAGAGAGGAGTCTGAGTTGCCTCATAGGAGAGAAAGGGGTACTGAGGGGTAATGAGCCATTGTAGGGAAAGGCAGATTAATGTTGAACTAACTCTAAACAAAACTTTTCAGATAAGTTTTTAGTAAACTGAAATATTCAAATTCAAGTTGAACTGAACCAAACCAAACTATTTTGTTGCAACTTCCCCAATGGAAAATTGAAAAAAATAGGCAAAGTTGAAATTTTCTTGCAGAAAATTTTGGTTTAGGGGAAACTGCATTTCCCCTTGAAAAATCACTGTGATGGAAATTCCTGACCAGCTCTCTTTGTTACGTTGATAATTATCTTCATTCCCATTTAAAAGATGGAATGACTGAGGTCTAGAAAGTTAAATGTTGTGCCCTAACTCTCACAGCATATGAAAACAAACATTCAAATGGAAACCTCTTGATGCCTATTCTTATGTGTCATCCACTAGACCAGCATTCTTCAAAGTGCAGATCATGACCCAACACTGGGTCACAGCATGTAAGGCACTGGGTCGCTCTGGTCAGTTAAATGTCCCGTTGGCAGTGCTGCCCAACGACCTGTTCCGACACCGCACTGCATCCCAGAAGTGGCTAGCAGCAGGTCTGGCTTCTAGGTGGGGGGCCACAGGGCTCCACGCGCTGCCCCTGCCCTGAGCACCAGCTCCGCACAGCCAATGGGAGCTGCGGGGCGGTGCCTGCGGGTGAGAGCCATGCGGAGCCACTTGCGTGCCTCCGCCTAGGAGCTGGACCTGCTGCTGGCTGCTTCAGGCACAGTGCGGTCCGCGGTGTCAGGACAGGAGGGAAGCTTGCCTCTGCACCCCAGCTGCGCTGCTGACCAGGGGCCGCCAGAAGTAAGTCTGCACCCCAACCCTGTGCGCCATGTGCAAAACACGTTTGTGTATACAAACAGGCGCTGAAGCTGTGGCACTCTGGGACAGACGTAACCTGAGGAGAAATAAGAGATAAGATCTGATGACTAGGTAGGTGTGGAGTCGTATAGGTCCTTATAGGTGAGGTTAAAAAGTTTAAATGGGATACAGTGAGGATACACAGAGAACAATGTAGTATTCCCGATGGAGGGATGGTAGAGCTAGGGCAAGGAAGATAGTTTTGTCAGCTGTGGTTTGGTGGACCAGGGGTGTGTGTATGTCTGTGTGGGGGATGATACAGTCATCAGTCAAACCAAAAAGGAGAGGCGGTAGTATCAAGACAGGATATGACCAGGGAATACACAAGTATTGAAGCCATTTGGATGGGGAAGGAGGGTTGGATTTTCCAATACATTGTGGATGAAGTGTCAAGGAGAAGGAAGAATATTTATCATATTCCATTAAAAAAAATTCTCTATTTGATGTCAAGGAGGTAAGGTAATGAGTGTTCAGATTCAGTTGCGTATTCTTGGAATCCTGCAATTTGGGACATAATTTAAAATAATCTGTCTGTAACAGATAGGTGAACGCTTTATTGGTTTGGACAGATAACAGACTGAATTGTGTCTTGTGTACTTATTGCACTATCACTCACCACCCCATCCCTGCTGAGGGATAAGCAGATGCCACCCCTGCTGAGGAGATGTAGCACTCAGATCTGTGAGTAAGTTGTTACACAGCAATACCCGCACTATTCTGGTTGATCGTCTGAGAGCAGAAGTCTGAAGAAACCAAACAAACCAGTCAGAAACAGCTGGGGTAGCCTAAGAGGGAAGAAGGGGTGAACCATGAATAGTTGTTGACAGTTTGGAGTTTTGCAAGCTTTTGTGCGTGGAAGCAGTTTTGGGAGAGTAGGAGCTGTGTGAGCAGCAGGAGAGATTGTGCTTTGCCTTGTGCTCTGATTACACACAATATGTGTGACAGAGATGCTCCCTGGGAACTTGACATACATATGGGCTGAGATTCTTGGAAGAAGAGATTGTTGTGCAGGCTGTTTGACCACCTCATTTCAGAACTGGCGCATACGTGTAAATAAAGTACATCACAATTTGAATATGCCCAGAATCTGCATCACTAATTTCTCCTCTGTTGAGAAGCCATCTTGCAAGACCCTGAATATCAGCTGCCCCATGGCAGAGTGGCAACACTGGTGTAAGAATGGAACAGAGATGCTACAGGAAGGGACATCATCATGATCTAAGGTACTTGTATGGCCCGCACTACTCTGATATCTGTGCACCTCAAGTTCTATAATATATTTACCCTCCCAACAAGCCTGTGAGGTAGGGCAATGCTATTATCCCCATTTTACAGATGAGGAACTGAGACATAGATAAATAAAGCTTATGTCTAACCTGGAGTGCTACGACAGCACAGACACGATGCTATACTGCCGTAGTGCTCTCGTATAGACACTTCCTATAACAACAAAGGGGTTTTTCTGTAGCTGTAGGAACTCCACCTTTCGAGTGACAGTAGCTAGGTCAACAAAAGCATTCTTCTGTCCACCTGGCTTGTGCCTATGCTATGTGCCTCACATCCCTGAGCTCCATAATTATGTTGACCTAACTATTAAGTATAGACAAAACCTTAGTGCCCAAGGTCGCACGGGAAGTCTGTGGCTGGACCGGGCTTTTGTCCTAACCCCTGGACCAACCTTCTCCTTTAGGATGGATGGTCTCTCTGACTATCTATTGCCCTTGTTGAACATGGTTGGTGTCAAGGCTATTTGCCATTTGGCTCGCCTTAATTACTTACTAGCATGATAATTCCATTATCATGGTAATGGATCCTTCACTTTGGGTGTGAATTGCTATTCCCATTCCTTCATCAGTACTATATTTATCTCTTACCCTTGAAAACGTTTTCCTCCTAAAGATGGTACTATATTAAAAGTGAAAAGTTGGCACAATAATGGTGAAGAATAAGTGAGTCTTGCTCACAGGTTACTGAAGAATGTATTTACTCAGTCACATGATTATTTTGGGGAACTGCATTTCTTCAGGATTTCCCTAAAAAGAATAAACAATAAACTAATGAAAAAAGAACCACACAGTTTACTTCCATTAAGACAGACACTACCCATGAGCTAAAAGAGTAAATGGATTAATTCTCCCCCCACCCTTCCCAGGAAAACCACTTGCTTTGCAGGTCTCTATTTGGAAAAAAAGTTACCCTACCGACAAGTATAATTTAAAATATTCTCCTCTTTCTTTGATTGGGTTCACATTCTAAACTTTTCAATGTAGGAACAATCCCCTAATGATCCCATTCTGTGCTGTGATGCTGATTGTGTGGGTGTAAGACGTGTTATAGCAATTTAATATATAATCTGCTATTAGCAGTATTTGGGGCTTAAATGGCAAACTTGCAATTTAAATAATAACTCCTTGAAGACTAAGTGGCAATAGGGAAATCAAAGAGAATTGCCTTGAATACATTAGGTAACTATCCAGTAAAGGCACTTAATTTTGTCCTTTAGTTGTGGAATTATTTTTTTATAATTAAAATGTAGACCTTAGCCAGATATGAGACTTTACCCATGATGCATTGCACTATTGTCTTGTGGGATTGGAATTCAGTAGAGTTTTCACCTGGAATTTACTGGCTTATGCACAACGTATACACACACACACACACACACACACACACACATGCATCTGCACATGGCACTTTTTGCACAATACCTAGGAAGGCTGTTGCTAGCACCTAAGACCTTCACATGCAGGAGTTGCTGCAGGAACTATACATGTTAGTACAAGTGTGTGTAGCTTATGTGGAGGTGGTGGTCTGAAAATTAGTACCTTTGGTGTAACAACTGGGTACAGAATAAACAGTCCCATCAACTTTGTAGAAGAACTGTACCAAATGTGGAAGGTGGTGCCTACTTTTGTGGTTTCTTTTATAATTAATTATATTTTGAAAACATATACACTGCAGTTTCCAACTAAGAAATTAAAAATGAGTCCTATCCACAGATGATTTTATCTTGTCCTCTATCACACAGGACCCAGGTTTGTAATGGAAGCATCTTGATAGGACGTTCATATCTCTCATGTGGCTGTTAAATTGGCATCCAGACATTTAAAATGGACATTTACCTGCCTAACTCCTTGCTTCTGCAGCTGGATGTGAGGTTCGGATGCTGTATTTGAAGCCCATGTTTAAAAATGAGACTTTCAACATGGTTTTGCATTGCATCCATGGGAATCTTGATAGAAGAATCAATTTAAAACAAAGTTTTGCTCTGACTTTTTGGAATGTATTTTCTAACCCCAACTGAATTAAAACCAGAGCAAAATTAGAGCAAACACCTTTAAATTATTAATTATTATTCAGTTGTGCTTACAATAATATGCATGCATGCATTTTAAAGACCATCAAAATCTCCAAGGAAAGCAATTAAAATCTCCTCCTCTTGATTTTAAAGATAAGTGCCCTACAGAAATTAAATGTGGGTGGCTGCTGACAGGTACAATATTCTTTTAGCCCTTCCACTATTAAAAGCCTTGGATTTACATATAGCTCATGGTCTTCCCCATTGTCAACAAGCATAGAATGCCCTTTGATGGTGAGCCAGTGGGATTCTAGACTGCTATTCCCACAAATTTGTAGATTGTTGAATTGGTGTGATCAAGACTTGACCTATCCTGGGAATATCATTCAAAGAAAATTATTTAATTATGGGTCAAATTCAGCACTAAATTGCACTGGTGAATATGAGATATGAGACTCATGGTGTGGTGTCAGTGGATTTACTCCCTATTTACACATACATAACTGAAACCAGGATTGGACCTTATAACGTTATATCAACTTTTCAAAATGGGCTCATGCTAGGCATTGCATTTGAGCATCCAGTTTCCAGCATGTTGGCCCCAATTCACAAAAGCACTTCATTATGTACTTAACATAAAACTTGGGTTCAAGTCCTATTGACTTTAAAGTTAAGCAGATGCTTAAATACTTTCTGAATGAATAGGAGTCCTAACAACGTGTCACCTAGTTTTCAGGTTACCAAATTTTCTGGGAATCTGAATATTTGATGTATATGCAGCAACTGCATTTGCACGCTCTGATCAAGCTGAAAGACATTGATATACCCATTTTTTAATGCACAAATTTGACTTGGGGGCTGCTCCAGAAAGTTAGGAAACTAAGACTGGGGCCCCAAAATTACAGATTGTTTTCAAAATTGTAATGGCAGATAGCACATTCCAGACTTCTTATACTCTCAGTCAAGCAAAGCAAACAGTTTCCTGCTTGGATGGAGTATGTCCTTTGCCATAGGATTAGATTTTCAGAATTAAATTTTTCAATATTTTTATGGGAGAATCTAGTGTTTTGTCCTGTTTCTCTTGTGAACACAATGCATTCATGGCCTGATACTGCAAAGTGTCAAGTAATCTCAAATTCTGCTGAAGTTAATATGGTGATATATGCATTAGAAATGCCTTGAGACTAGTACATAGAAGCTTGCTGGTAGCATTCAGAAGCTCAAGAAACCTAGCCCTTGGTTTTGCTGCCCACCTTACACCTTTTATGTTGGGAGCACATGAAAACACAGAAGTAAACAAGGAGTGGGATGCATCATGAACAAAAAAAGAAGACAAGTTAGTAGCAAAAATTAAAGCGAGTACAAATGAGTCTATCAACAGAACATACAGCTTTATTTGTGCTGCATTTCTACTTCTGTGTTTTTTTTAGAGACTAACCAATTTATTAGAGCATAAGCTTTCGTGAGCTGTAGCTCACGAAAGCTTATGCTGTAATAAATTGGTTAGTCTCTAAGGTGCCACAAGTCCTCCTTTTCTTTTTGCGAATACAGACTAACACGGCTGTTACTCTGAAACCTGTGTTTTTTTTATTTCCCTCATTTTTCAGTATTTCTTGCAGCAACTGAACAAGAATACAAAAGCTGATAACAATGTTGATCCCATCTCATGATCGCTCTTGCAAAAGCATCTAGGCCTGTGTCCCAGTGGAAAGGATTTGATTTTGTAGTTATCACCACATGGCAAACACAAAACCATATGGAATAGTGTTTGCCATCTCTTCCTCCTTAATATGCTATTGAGTAAATTTGACTCCTTACAATGCATTCCATATTTTGCTGTAACTTTTTTTATTATTTTGTTTCATTTTCAGAAATAGAGGGACCATTATGTTGTCAGTTATTTATATGAGTAATTTGGTGGTGAAATTGTGAATATAATTGAATTTCCTGGAAACCATGAATTCAAATGAGGGAACAATAGAAGGAGCAGAGTGATTAAGGAATTGGGATTCATTCGTTGTACATCATTACAGTAGAGGCTTTGTTGCTGGATTCCATGCAGATGGAGTCACTGAACTATGATTATATTTCAGAAAATGAAAGGGAACAAATATTAAAAAGCAATAAAAGAAATTAGGAGATTTCTTGAGGGACAGGATTACTACAGACTGACTATATTTTGTTTTGTATGTGTTCCAAAACTCAGGCAGTTTAAATTGCACATCCATGCAGGCACAGTTCTTACTGGTATCACAATCTTTATTAGTTCACTATTGTTATCACATTCCCTTTGAACTTCCAAATTGGCAATTTAGAAGATGATGATTTCTCAGGTTTTTTTAGAACTCTTATTAAAATAAAATTACTGTGATAAGGCAATCCTACCTGGAGTGCTCTCCTGCGGTATGCTGGGGGACACCATGTGCACCTGCCTCCATTTCCCCTTTCAGATACCCTGGCTCCACGACAGACTCTCTTGCCTCAATAGTACCCATCCTAAGGAAGTTTATTACAAAAAACATCATAGAAATACAGATGCAAATTATGCAAATATATAATGCACAACTGACAAGATGCTAGGAATGCGGGGGGAGAACTGGGACTGACTGGGCAAAAAGACAGGGACAAGGAGCTGGGGGTGGGGGAGACTGGGGCAAGTTGCTGTGGATGGTAGGAGTGGGAAGTGAGTGGATGAGGAGCCTAGGAAGGGATACCAGTACTGGGAGCTAGTGGGTGGGCAGGGTAGAGACAGATTGAACAAAGAGCTTGGAGGAAGGACCTGGCATAGGCTGGGTAAGAGGACAGGGATCAGGAGCCAGGGAGTGGGTAGGGCAGAGACTCTGATTGGGTATTTCAGATATGATCATGGAATTAAAGACTGTATTGTAATGCATATGCAGAAGGGGGCTGAATTAAGGTTGCATGGGCAACCTTAATTCTGGCAATTCCTAACGTTTGACTACTTGACTTTGCAACCTTAATAATATTGTTCTAACAAAGTTAAACATACATCAGTGAAGGAAGGGGTGGCCTTTTTTGTTCCATAGTGGATGATTTGAAGGTCAGGTCGCCTTTTTTTGGTGAGAGGGTGGGAAACCCCATTTGCATATCTGAGGCCATTCAATTCTCAAAGGGAAGGCTGTTTTAGAATGAGTGGAGCACAGAAGTGAGGAGTGGCTGCTTTTCAACAGAGGCACATTAGTGTTAATCCACAGCAATCTGATTTAGTTTATAAAACCATCTCAAGGTACTATGGTGCTGTTGGTAAAGAGATGCTAAGCTTTGCAACCTTCTTGGAGTTACCACTCCCCTACCCTGTGACGAAGAGAATATTGGACTGCATGTTGGGGATCTCAACGTATTAACCATTCTGTCAGTGGTACGAAAACACTGGCTGAACTGTAGCAGGAAAGAAACTGGCCAGTGGAGTGCAGGCGTTCATGGAAATCCTGTTTGTTATATGTCTGAATGACTCCAGAGCACAAGAAACCCGGGTATATGTGAAGCACAGGCAAACAAAGGAGCGCCAGTCACTGAACTCTGATAACTATCTTCACTCATTTGAAGTGGTCATTTGGAAACTCATTGCTGAGAGCACATCTAAACGTAAAATTAGTTCTGCTCCTTCTCTGGTGTGAGCGCCTCCTGTCTGAATCATCGGAAAACACATTAGAAAGCAGAAAAAATGCTGGCTCAGGGTTGAAGCAAATGACACAGGAAATGAAGAACATTAAAAAAATATTTTGTAAAAGTATGTGTGAGAGGGAGTGTGAGAGATTTTGTTAGCAGAATGCAAATGATAATGCCGTCTTTGGGCCAAATTAATCTCTGTCCTAACTATTTAAGTCAGGGGAGGTACAGCAGGATTCAGGTTAGCCCAGCGTATTACACTGGCCTATTTTGTCAGTCTATCTCAGTAAACACATTGCTGGAGTGAGACCCAGTCGTTGCATTCAAAACTA
Organism: Lepidochelys kempii; assembly: GCF_965140285.1. Taxonomy (NCBI): domain Eukaryota; kingdom Metazoa; phylum Chordata; order Testudines; family Cheloniidae; genus Lepidochelys; species Lepidochelys kempii. Next base: position 31,822,819 of record NC_136387.1, read on the forward strand.
AGGCAAAATGATTGCAGCCAAACTTGGTCAAGTATATTACAGGTATTTCCTTTTTAAACTTCATGTGAATGTTGCGCTGGTGAAAGGTGCTGGCTGGCTGGTTTTAGAAATGGAGGTGGTCTCCTTTTTAGCACAACATGGTGGTAGCACGGCAAATGCAGGGAACTCTTCCTGTGGCAGATGGAGCTGGCCAATTTTTTAAAAATCTTTTTTCTTCCCCCAAAATGCCCCTTTTTTCAAAGCTGAAAAGTTTTACAGAAGAAAAAGTCTTTTGAAATTTTCCCCCAACAAAACCCAAATATTAGAAAATGGATGTCATTTTGGTTTTCTTTTCCCCCTTTTCTTCCTTTATTTCCCCTTTTCAGTGGTAAAGAGGGAAAAAAAAGAAAAAGAAGCAGGGAAGAGGGAGAAAAAGGGGAGAACATGATTTTTTAATGAAAATTGACAGAAGTGTTCAGTCATGGAACACCAGCCAGAAGATGGTTAGGAGTGCTGATCAGCACCTGTCCCCACTTATCAGCATTACAATAATTGCATGAGCACAGGGTTGCCACAAAACACCTTTGAGGAAGTTATTTATTTTATTCATGTTTATAGCATTCACAACGTGCATGTTGCTTTAAGGCTACACCCAAAGATATGGTCCCTGCCCCGAAGAGCTTACTATCGAGGGTTATAAGGGTTCAAAATCCTAATTACAAAGGAGAGACCAAACTCTTTTAAAATTAACAAATAGATAAGAAAAGACTTCATTGAACAGCAAATGTTTTGCTTTGACTTCTTCAGGTACATTTCACATACTTTAAATGTAAAATTAGCTGAAAACCACGATGATTCGTTATTCTTTATTTTTTAATGAACCAAGCACATTGGTAACATTTTGAGTTCATGGTTTTATTGAAGAAAGAGGCTCTAGTTGGAATAGCCTAGCAGCATCTCGATTAGCACTCTGCTGTACCCTGAAAACAACCTGGGCTCAGTTCTCAGTCATGACCTAAGAGCAGCATTTAACAGGTCTCCTGGGTGTCAGCATACAGTAGGGAGCTACTGTAGGTTTGGATGTGGTGCTCTGCTCTACGAGGGACTTCAGTGGGGATGGGGTGATCCCACAGGACTTTTGTTCCCAACATTGTCACCTTTTGTACCCTCAAGTGAATGCTCTGATTAAAGGTATACATGGGCCAGCTCCTCAGCCAGTATAAATTAGCGTTGCTCCATTGTCACCAAGTCAGACTTCGAAGTGGAGAGAGCTGTACTAATTTACACTAGCTGAGGAGCCTACCCAACATGTTCTGTGAAAACAGTTTCTAGGTTTGAAGCTATCAGTGGCATTATCGAGGGAACAGTCTCAAAAAAATGTTGCTCTGGAAACAATTTTTAACTCCTGACTTCAAGCAGTGGTGTAATAAGAACGTTAATACAGCTCGGAGATCAGGTGGCACTTTCAGAGTACTGCACTGTGACAGTGCAATTACGATTTGATTGTATACAGCTCCTAGAGCCCAGAAGGGAATCATTATTTTGAAAAGTGTCAAAGTGATCACCGCCACAATTATAGCATATTAAGCCAAAAAGGGGCTCCAGAGGCTGTAGCTACCTTGTCATAAATATAAAGGGAAGGGTAAACCCCTTTAAAATCCCTCCTGGCCAGAGGAAAAATCCTCTCACCTGTAAAGGGTTAAGAAGCTAAAGGTAACCTCGCTGGCACCTGACCAAAATGACCAATGAGGAGACAAGATACTTTCAAAAGCTGGGAGGAGGGAGAGAAACAAAGGGTCTGTGTCTGTCTATATGCTGCTTTTGCCGGGGATAGACCAGGAATGGAGTCTTAGAACTTTTAGTAAGTAATCTAGCTAGGTATGTGTTAGATTATGATTTCTTTAAATGGCTGAGAAAAGAATAGTGCTGAATAGAATGACTATTTCTGTCTGTGTGTCTTTTTTGTAACTTAAGGTTTTGCCTAGAGGGATTCTCTATGTCTTGAATTTAATTACCCTGTAAGGTATCTACCATCCTGATTTTACAGGGGTGATTCCTTTACTTCTATTTCTATTAAAAGTCTTCTTGTAAGAAAACTGAATGCTTTTTCATTGTTCTCAGATCCAAGGGTTTGGGTCTGTGGTCACCTATGCAAATTGGTGAGGATTTTTACCAAACCTTTCCCAGGAAGTGGGGTGCAAGGGTTGGGAGGATTTTGGGGGGAAAGACGTGTCCAAACTACGTTTCCCAGTAAACCCAGTTAGAGTTTGCTGGTGGCAGTGGTTATTCCAAAGACAAAGGGTAAAATTAATTTGTACCTTAGGGAAGTTTTAACCTAAGCTAGTAAAAGTAAGCTTAGGAGGTTTTCATGCAGGTCCCCACATCTGTACCCTAGAGTTCAGAGTGGGGGAGGAACCTTGACATACCTAGATTCAGAAAGTTTAAAGGGAGCTTTAGGTCATATTTGGCAATTCTTCTTGGCTGGCTGACAAAAGCTAATTAAATAGGGGTTGTATGTAGCTTCTGTATATTAAGCTTGTGCTTAAACAAAACAAGCTGATTACATCTTGTTGGGGATCTGTTGTCCTTCTGCTGTCTTGTCTCTTAAACTTAATGGGATTCAGTGGTTAATTGTATTGAGGATAATGTGTCAGAACAGAGGACTTGCTGTGCAAGATCAGGCTATTGGTCCATTTAATGCTGCATCCTACAGCATGCAGTGGCCAATACCTGATGCTGTGGCGAAAGAGGAAAATGTAGCTAGTTTTGCAGAGCTTTACACAGTAGGTATAATTCTTTCCTGACCCCCCCACAAGTCTCCCTCCCCCCTACAACTTATCCCTTGAAGCATGACATTTCATTAACCTTATTACTTCAACATAGGTAGGTAGCTATGGCAGCAGCCATACAATTATCCAGCCCTTTAAAAAATCCATGGCTGCTGATTTGACTCAGTAGACCTTACAATTAACTTTGTAATCCTTTGGGGAACAGCAAGGTTAAGAGATTAAAGCAGAATTTGCTGGTAAACTATTTTAAATAGCTAGGTAAGTTAGCTTGACAAAGAAGTAGATTAAATATCAGCTAGCTTGCTTGACTGTTTCTGTGATCGTTTTCCTGATGTCTGGACCTATACCATCCTGATGATTATTCTGTAAAGTTTCTATAGCTGCAACCTTGTTAGCTAATTAGCCCCTTTTATCTTCTAGTATTTAGATAGGCCTGATGTTTGCACAGTGTCCTTGCTACAGTTGAGAAACGAAACAAGCATGTCTTCTCTTTTTTCCCCAGGAGGTATTGGCTTCATGCAGGAAGTGTGTATGCTGGAAACTGCATACAGCTCAGATTTAGACATAGATGCCATGAAAACGGGTGTCTCATCTGCAAGATAAAATATGGTGGATCCTCTAAAAGAACAAATTATACAATATAATTATCCTGTAAACTCTTATGTAAAGGTTTGAGAGAACCAAGTTTCTAATCAGTAAGACATAAAAGGGACAAAATTTATGATATCAATTGACATAGCTATTAATGGTGATCATATAGGGAAACCACTGCCATTGTCAGCTAACTACAACATAGTGTGTAAATAAATATATATTTTGCACCCCACTGAATACTCGGGGAAAAAAGCATCTGGTGCTCAAATGGCTTTTGGTGATACCAATGGGAGTTAGACAGCCATTGCTTACTGTATGTGTTCCATTTTTAAATGCATGGAATTCTGATGTCTGTGTGAAATGAATTGGGTGGTCTCTGTCCATTTCCCAACAGGGAGTTGTCCTTGTCATAAATCATCATCTTCATCATTGTCATCAGTCTTGGCCTGGAGGTCAAAAGCTCATTGTTCCATGAAGACTGAATTGCACGCTCACACTTAGACCTGGTCCATCTAGATCATGGCTGAAGAACAGTACAGGGACAAGTGCAAGGCATCATGCCTCTTCTTCTGGGTAGAAATAGTGCCCAGAAATCTCTAGGACTGTCACCAAGGAATCAGAGAGAGGATGATCTGAGGAAAAGAAGAAAAATTATGATCGCCTAAATGGTTCCAAATTGTTCCTGGTGCAAAATATCACTATTTTCAGTTCATTTTCAGGTAGAAGTGACAACACTTTGAGCAAACACAGATTTACAAGTCATAGGGACAGATTCTCAGGGGGAGTAAATTAGCATTGAAATCAATGGAGCTACGTCAATTCCCAACAGCCCAGAGGCCAGGTCAGTAGAAATTCACCAAGTTAAAAATGAATGATTTCCCTAGCTTCTTTTCTAATGTCAAATCCCTAACCACTGATAACGACAGCATTTCAACCTACTGTACACGCTATGCATAGAGAGCTAATATAAAAAAACCCTGAGGCAATCATCTCTAGGCAACTGATCTTCTGCATTCAAGCTAGGTGTGGTGATGTGTTCTGTACATGTGATTTCTTAATTCACATTCTTTCATTCTCTGAGGAGTCCTCTGGTCGCCAAATGGGACTAATGTACCCAGTGTGCCTCAGACATGGCAGCAGTTTTCTTTAGACATCTCCAACCTCCCCTCACCCCAGTCCCTCCCTTCAGAACCCAGATAGATGATCACCCTCTTGCAGATCCTCACGGAACACCCTCTCGACTCACCTCTCCCACTGAGGTGGGGATTAACTGGCCTGATGGACTTTGTCTTGTGCAGCTGCGATGGGTTGTTTTCTGAACAAGAGCTGTATTCTAAAATGTTGTTAGAGTTTCATAGGGGAAAGTTGCACCATTTCAAATCAAGAGAATTACCATGGGGAATGCTCTCTCCTGCAGTTTTTCCTCTATTGATGAGTCATCTTGGAGAGATCCACTGTACTGGGTGGAATTGAAGGAATAAGATAGCTGTAAATAGCATATGGATGCCCGTGTAACCTGGTGTCATCTGAGGGTGGGTCGGCAAAACTGACAAGTGAATGTGCTGTTCAGAGACACTGCACAGCAGCAGTTAAAGATCAGACTTCATCTGACTCACAAGAGGGCCTGCAATGCTTTCACCAAGGAGCCTCCACTGATGGATGGAAAATGTCTGCATCTATTCCATTTCACTCAGCACAACTGTGGAGGAAAGAGCACAAAACAGAACTGCTGCTTCATCACTCTTCATTGTATCTAGGCCAAGGCCCGGCGGCCCAGTTTGTTTACCTGCCACGTCCGCAGGTTCAGCCGATTGCAGCTCTCAATGGCCATGGTTCACCGCTCCAGGCCAATGGGGGCTGCGGGAAGCGGCGTGGGCTGAGGGATGATCCGCACATCCCTCAGCCCACGCCCCTTCCCGCAGCCCCCATTGGCCTGGAGCGGCGAACCGCGGCCAGTGGGAGCTGCGATCGGCCAAACCTGCGGATGCAGCAGGTAAACAAACCGGCCCAGCCCGCCAGGGGGCTTACCCTGGCGGGCCGTGTGCCAAAGATTGCCGATCCCTGATCTACAGTGGGGGAGGGAGGTGGGGTGAGTGGGAGGAGCGGTTAAATTAACTTCTCTTCTGCTGTAAAGGAAACAGACTAAATCGGAAATATGGCAGGCATAAAATTGTTGCAAAAACACAATGAAATGTTAGCAGCCAGCTCCAGTTACTGACAAAAGTGTCAGATTCCCCATTGCATCTGGCATAGTCATTTACACCTGTGGGTGTAAAATGCTACCAAATGAGACAGGGAGCATTTTACACCCTTTTGCATAGATATAATGGTTATACAAGATGAAAAGCAGTAGAGCAGAGGTGGGCAACTGCAGCCCGTGGGCCACATCCGGCCTGCGGGACCCTCCTCCCTGGGCCCTGAGCTCCTGGCCCGGGAGGCTCGCCTCTGGCCCCACCCCTGCTGTTCCCCCTCCCCCACAGCCTCAGCTCACTGCGCCGCCGGTGCAGTGCTCTGGGCGGGGGGGCTGCGAGCTCCTGGGGCAGCGCAGCTGCAGAGCCCGGCCTGCCCCGGTGCAGTGCTCTGGGCGAGGGGGGGCTGCAGAGCCCGGCCTGCCCCGGTGCAGTGCTCTGGGCGAGGGGGGGCTGCAGAGCCCGGCCTGCCCCGGTGCAGTGCTCTGGGCGGGGGGGGGCTGCAGAGCCCGGCCTGCCCCGGTGCAGTGCTCTGGGCGGGGGGGCTGCAAGCTCCTGGGGCAGCGCAGCTGCAGAGCCCGGCCTGCCCCGGTGCAGTGCTCTGGGCGGGGGTTGGGGGGGCTGCAGAGCCCGGCCTGCCCCGGTGCAGTGCTCTGGGCGGGGGTTGGGGGGGCTGCAGAGCCCGGCCTGCCCTGGTGCAGTGCTGTGGGCGGGGGTTGGGGGGGCTGCAGAGCCCGGCCTGCCCCGGTGCAGTGCTCTGGGCGGTGGGGGGGAGCTGCAGAGCCCGGCCTGCCCCGGTGCTGTGTGCTGCATGGCAGCGCAGCTGTAGAACCGCCAGCCACTGGTGCTCCAGGCAGCGCAGTAAGAGGGCAGGGAACGGGGGAGGGGGTTGGATAGAGGGCAGGGGAGTTCAGGGGGTGGTTAGGGGTTGGGCCTGTCAGAGGGCGGGGAACGGGGGGTGTTGAATGGGGGCAGGGGTCCTGGGGGGCAGTCAGGAATAAGAGGAGGGGTTGGATGGGGCAGTGGGGGGCAGTCAAGGGTAAGGGTTCCAGGGGCGGTCAGGGGACAGGGACTGTGGGTGGATCGAAGGGACAGGAGTCCCGGGGGGGGCCGTAAGGGAACAGGGGGCCATCAGGAAATGGGGGCTGGGCCACGTCTGGCTGTTTGTGGAGGCACAGCCTCCCCTAACCGGCCCTTCATACAATTTCCGAAACCCAATGCGGCCCTCAGGCCAAAAAGTTTGCCTGACCCTGCAGTAGAGCGTCAGGCCCAAAGAGCCTAACTTTAGCTTGGTCCAGTCTCTTATGCTGCAGAGATCCACTGCACACAAGCAGCAAAGGGATGATGTTTGCTTGCAGATTGTGTGAAGGGCGTTGCATCCTCTAGCCTTGACACAGTGCTGTGAACTTGTCAGTGATCTCACAATGTAACTAGCCCCTGCCCTGGTCAGCACTCTGAGAGGAGATCTCTACGGAATAACTGAAGTGCTGGCGTGGGTGGCTCAATAGCTATCACGCCTTCATTTCAGTCACTACTCAGTTCCACAACCAGGTGTGAAGCGAGACCTTGCGGCTGGAAGTGCCAGCTTTTGGATGGCATGAAGCACTGAGGTCCATGGCAATTTTGGCAAAAGTGATTGGTATGGTATTTTGTCCTAGCCATACTCTAATTTAGGCAATTCAGATCTGCTTTTCAAAATCCCCCCTTCAGTTTCCGCTGGCTGCAGTATCCTTCACTTCATGCTGGGTAGTATAGCTGGGAACCACCAGCAACAGATTGACTGCTGCTCTCCAGCGTGATCTATGATGGGGTTACTCCTTTTGAGATTAGTCACTGTATAGATGTTGAGGCACAAAGGCTGAGTCATAAACAGCAGGAGAGTCAGCAGGCACAGACTGTAATCATTTCCTCAATATCCAGCTACATAGTCACTTGATGCAGAAAAGACTGCCATTTGCACATCGGCATCTGTAGCCACAATCCTACTCACAAGGCATAATACTGTCATCAGGTTGATGAAGGACAACCACAACTTTATGCACCTCAACTGCTGTGTCATGTTGCTGTGTATTGTTAAACAACCACTCCAGAGGTAGCTGCATTTCAGGACTGATGGCTGTGCGGAGTAAGTTTATTTGTTTACTAGTGGCTAGATAGTGACTAGCCTCTGGAAGAGGCAGAGGAGTAAGAAGCCAGGCTCCCAGGGGATTCAGCAGCATTAGCACCATAGTCATCACTCCTCCCTAGAGCTCCAAGGGCTCCTCTACCCTTGAGATCTTGGGTATGCTGTAATTTGAGCTCACTGACTTCTAGTTTACTCACATGCTAATGCAGACACTCACCAAGTGTGAAAATGCTAATGTAGACAGTCACAAACCTTTGTTCCTGGCCCTGGTTCACCCTAGAACTCTGCCTAGGTGAATCTATGACCAGAAACAAGCATTTCTTTCCTGAACCAAACATTTGTGGAGTGTCTATGGCCTACACTTACAGATTTTTCTGGTATATCTATGCCGGCAAAGCCGACCTAACCTAGACGCAGCTTATACCATTGTAGCTACACCAGAAAAACCCCATCTAGCATAGATGCAGCTCATACTGGTGTAGCTACACCAAGAAACCCCCTCTTAGTGTAGACACAGCTATACCCATAAAGTGCTCCCACAGATCTACACTAGGAGTGTTTAGCTGATATAGCTGAACCAGTTTACGATACTGACAAAGGGTGGATGGAGCTTATACTGGTAAAACAGTCCTAGTGCCACTATACCTTATTCCAACCCCTCTGCTCCCGAGAGAAACTAGCTATACTGATAAAAATGAAGTTTTGCTAATATACCTGCTTCTACACTAGGGGCTTTTCCTGTCAGTTAGGGATCACACCTCTTCATAGCCCTGACCAACATAGCTATACCGGCAGAAAGTTTAGTACACATATGGTCCTAGTGTAGACATGGCATATGCCAGTACAGTAACTCCTCACTTAAAGCTGTCCTGGTTAATGTTGTTTCGTTGTTACCTCACTGATCAATTAGGGAACATGCTCGTTTAAAGTTGTGCAATGCTCCCTTGTAACATTGCTTGGCGACCGCCTGTTTTGTCCACTGCTTGCAGAAAGAGCAGCCCATTGCAGCTAGCTGGTGGGGGCTAGGAACCAGGGTGGACTGGCAGTCCCCCTATCAGCTCCTTGCTCCCTGCCCAGCAGGCTACCAATTGCGGGAAGTTCAGCTGTCCCTCCCTCTATTGCCATGTGCTGCTCCTGCCCTCTGCTTTGGAGCTGCTCCCGGGAGCCTCCTGCTTGCTGTGCAGAGGGCGGGTGGGGGTGGGAGGGGAGAAGAAGGGGGCTAATGTCAGGCTGTCCCCCTCCCCCCTGCTCCTGCCCCCCACTTACCCCATCTCTATAGAGCACGGGAGGACACGACAGGGCTCAGGACGGAGGGAACTTGTTGGCAGCAGCTGCTGTCTCAAATTGCTGATATACTTAAAAAAGGCAATGTACTTACAGTGGGGTCAGCATACTTAAAGGGGCAATGTGCCTCTCTCTCTCACACACACACACACACATACAGAGTGTGTCTCTCTGTCTGTCTCCCCTCCTTCCATTTGTGCTGCCTTGTCATGTGTGAGGCTACATTAACAACAATGTATTAACCCTTGAGGGCTCAGCCGAGTGCTAGTTCATCATTTAGCAGTAAGGCATTCCCTGGGAAATATCCCACCCTCTTCCACCCTTTGACTTCACCACCTCAACCAAGCTTCACAATCATCATTGTTGTTGTTTGTTTAAAACTTATACTGTGTGTGTGTGTGTGTATAGTCTTTTGTCTGGTGAAAAACATTTCCCTAGAACCTAACCCCACCCCCATTTACCTTAATTCTAATTGGGACATTGGATTCACTTAACATCGTTTCACTTAAAGTCTCATTTTTCAGGAATGTAACTACAACGTTAAGGGAGGAGTTACTGTATCGCTATAGCAGCAAAACCCTCCTAGTGTAGATGCAGCTTATAGTGGCAAAAGAGTACTTTGCCAGTATAAGTTTATACCTAATTTGGCAAGAAAAATAAGCAATACTGGCAAAAGCACTTTTACATCAGTGTAACTGGGTTGTACACTAAGGCTTTTGCCAGCACAGAAATATTATAAAAAAAACCCAACATCTAAGTGATGTTACTATACTGGCAAGAGTTTCTAGTGTAGATCTGGCGGGTGCTAGAATTCACAGTCCTGTTAGTTAGCTCACTGAGCTCAGGTTACAGCACAACCAGAATCTCTAAAATAGGTACACTCCACTATGCCTCTCAGAGCTCCTGCCTGACCAGCATGCCTCGACCCAGCCCCAAAGCAGAGCTATAGTTACACAGTCCAGTCCCAAGTCCCTGTGACACTTAGGCCTCTTCCACACATAACAGTGTTACTTTAACTATACCAGGGTAGTCAAAGCAGCAAAATGCCCCTAGTGTGGCTGCAGTTATATCGGTATAAAGGTGCTTTATATTGGCATATCTGTTCCCATTTGGAAATGGGAATAAGCTGCACTGGTATAAATCACACACACCCTCCCAGAAAAAATTATAACTGTAAAACTTCTCAGTATAGGCCAGGCCTTAATGATCCTTTGGGGTGAGATGTGTTAGTAACATAATTTGCTGTAGAGCCTGTTTAAAAGTTCATATAGAAAATGAGGTGCAAATTATCAATTGCTGCTTCTGGTTCTGAGGTCTGTCTTGGTTTGTTGTCTTTCTGCTGTTGCTGCTGCTCAAAGCTCTATTTAGTCTCTCTCTTGCATCCTCCTCTCTCCCTGTCTACTCATTCTGTCCTTGTTTCATTTACCTGGCAGGTGTAGCAATTTCCAGTCCATCAGGGCATTATCTGTCAAGGATGCAATTGGGAAGGGAAACCATTTTCTTATCCTCTTACGGTCACTTTTCTGTCAGCTAGTTTTAGCTATGATTCACAGAGGACGAGCTCATGCGCAAGACCTCATGAATTCAATGAAGAAGAGGATGATAAGTGTCAGAAATGATTAGTGTCAAAACATCTTGGAAGCCAGGATGCAATAAAAGTAACAGCAAACACAAGGCGGCCGTGGATCTGTGCCAAAAACCAGCAGTTTTTATTGGCATGGGAATTGCCCAAACGTTAGTTTTGATCTGCCTGGTTTTCAACCCCAGAGATTTGCTTTTGAATGAACCAAAACAGAGATCAGGTGAAACTACTAAATCTAACCTGATCATGTGGAACTGCAAATTCTATATGGCTTCTAAAATCATACTTGGTTTCAGGGTTGTTCAAAACTTTGCCCAGGTGTGTGAACTTTAGCAAACCTTTCAGACAATGATTATCTGAGTTTTGGGTCTGTAATGAAACCTGAGTTTCACAAGGCATTGAGTTTTACTGTGACTATTTCAGCACAACTGTACTCTCAGGGCTTCTTATGCCAGGGGAAAGATATTTTCTCCATTGTAGTTTGACGTGATATATCTCAAGAAAGATAGCTCTGGGCTGAATGTAGTTCAAATGCTTATTCACATCTAAATATAGTTGAATTTTAAAAACACGTTCATGAACAAAAACACCACAAAAGCTCAGATCACTGTTATTAGAGAGGCCAAACGATCTATTTCTCCATCTTCAGGTAAGTACTTGTATAAAGTTTAATAAACTGTCAAAAGTTTAATGAATTCATATGAAAAATTTACATTAAAATACATTTGTTAATAGTTTTTAATCCCAATTTCTCCATTGTTTTTCTCTAGTTCTAAAAGTTTGGTTGTCCAATCAGGCAACAGAAAAAATATGGTCACACTGTTAAATGACCAATCACACCCCAGAAATGATGAATAATAGATATCAGTAGTTTGCCAACAGCAACCCATTGGGTGGAAATTGTTCACCCAAAGTATTCAGCAAAATTTGCAAACAAGTAGCAATCATGTTTGACTTTACATGTAGAAAACATGCACAGTGACTATTATTCCACTGAATCAACTAACCAGCTCTCTTCACCTTACTCACACCTCCTCCGTCTGGGCAACAGATCACATGAGAACGGTGTTTCTTGGCAGTATGTTTGTGATCAGGACAGAAGTATGGTAGCAGCCTGTAATTCAGCACTTCTGCTCCAAACTTTTAGTGGCTAGGTTTTCATGAGATTTTCTCTCTTGGACTTGACTTCTTGGGAGAAGTGTTCATCAATGGACTGTGTCACCACACAGCAATTCTTCCACAGTGGGGGTGGGGAAGTAATTGGCAAAGAGGAGTACGCTTGGTGCAGAAGCAATGTTATATTCATGGCTACTATGGCACAGGTCGGTGCCACCACTGACTGACAAATAAATTAGGACTCAGAGGCTTGGAGGTGAAATGCACTCTGAGTCACCAATGTGACTCTGACAGCAAGCTGACAGCAGTGAGGGAGCACTGAGCAGTGAGGAGACAGCTGCCTTGCTCCTACAGCAAGTTGACAGCAGTGAGTCACCCCTCATAACCTTTGACAAACCCAATGCTCCATGAGTGCTTCATACTGAAGAGCTGTCCCAGTCCGCCGGGATGGAATATTGATCTGTGTGCTGGGACTGACAGTCTCCTTCCTTGCCATTGTACACATGTCCGGGGTGGTGTGAACATATCCAACCACTTCTCTGTTTGCTTCTTTTGGATGAGAAGCAAAACTAATCTTCTGGCGCTGAGAGGCACTGACAATCTAATAAGAAAAGGAGTACTTGTGGCACCTTAGAGACTAACCAATTTATTTGAGCATAAGCTTAAGCTGTAGCTCACGAAAGCTTATGCTCAAATAAATTGGTTAGTCTCTCAGGTGCCACAAGTACTCCTTTTCTTTTTGCGAATACAGACTAACACGGCTGTTACTCTGAAACCTAACAATCTAATACTACTTTCACCTTATTAAAAGTAGGGAGTTAACCCTGTGTCCTGGTCAGAGTTAGACCTTGCTTATTACATTCTGCCTTTTTATTGTTTTATTGGGTATTTGGGGAAAATGGAGTTGTTAGAGGGTAGGGCAAGAGGTGGAAAATGGTATTGGTTAGCCACTGTGATTGGATTACAACTTGACTTTGTGGTTCTAAGGTTGTGTGTGATTGTTATGTAGGTATGTAATGGCAGGGCAATCTTTTGCATGGGCACCTTTTCATCATTTTATAGAGCCAAATAAAGAATTAAATTATCTCTGAGTCTTTCCCTCCTTTAAAAAGGAAATAAAATCAGATATATTTCCCTCCAGAGGTGGCTGTGTTTCAGTGGTGGGTAATTCTATGTAGAATTATTATTTTAGCATTCGCCATAACATTATAGCTCAGGCTGCAGGTATACATGTCCACATAGCATCAGGGATTTCAGAATATTATCTGAATATTTCTATACCTAATTGGCACTTGCAATTATATCATGTCCATTCATTTGCATATGCAATTACCATGACTGCGAAGGTAATAATGATGATTGTACTCACAAACTAATTGCACAAATGATCATGCTGTTTTGCATGAGTATTTACACATTGAGGTCAGAAACATTTTCTCTTACTTCGGTCAGTAAAGTCACTTTACTTCAGGATTATATAAATCGGAGATCCTATTATTACAATCTTTGGTGCACAGCTTCAGTAAAACTGTGGAATTGTCTGTTTCAAAAATAACTTGTAGGAGGAACAAAGTAATTGAGGTCAGATGCAGCCAGATAGTTGATGAATCATATGCTAGGAACTGCATTAAATGGACAATATCCATCTGGAGATGAGTTTGCAATGTTTTTATCTCAAGCCTTTGTTGCTTGGTGGTTAACTGCACACACTATTTTGGGGAGTACCTCTTGCCTTCTGAGAAGATGCAAGCAATTTTCCTCCAAAAGGAAGATTCTGGTGAGGTTCTTTTATGTTTCATAAAGATATTTTTTCACTCTCTTAGGCTGCTAGTTAGGTAGGGAGAGGGCGGCATTTTGATAAAAACTCAGACAATGCATGTCTCAGTAGGGGTCCCAGATTCTCACTAGCCTATTGTCTCTAATCAACCAATTGGTGTGGCTAATTAAGAGGATACACTACATGATTTTTCATCAACTTCTATGGAGAAAACTGGTTTGTGAGCTAAGATTAATTCACTCTTTTGAGTGCAGGCAGAAAACATCAAAGACGTAAGACACTTGCTTGAATGTGTCTTTAGATGACCTGTCGTGTGTGTGTGTGTGTGTTTTCTTCTGAATGGCAGCCAATTAGAAGGCTTTTTGTAACCAAATCCCATATTGTGTAGTTTTTGTCTAACAGGTATGTTTATAATTTTCTAATTGGTCCCCAGCACCTCATGATCTCATTTTAAATACATCTACCCACAGTTGTCTTTCGTACAGTACTTGTTGGTGTCTCAAAGAAAAAGCCATCACTTTGCTCAATTCTCCTTTGGAAATGCTGGTTGTATTGCATATGTGCATAAGAAATGCCAGAAAAATGCTTGTCGTCTTTGTTGATTTATCATCAGTGTGGGGGGACAGGAAGAAAAGAAATGGGTTTTACTCAAGAAGAATGGGATGTGATAGGCTTTCCCTTTGCTGATGGGTACCAAAGCGTATCCGGCCAACCTGGTACATTCATATAACTAAATTTTAAATCATTGGGTACAGTAATGGGACAGGACTCACCACTATGGTGCCTCCTGCTGACTGTCCTGGGAATTAGCTCTCATTTCACCAGAGTGCCCTCATCTCGTGGTGTCTCACCCGTTGACACTCTTGCTTCCTCCACTAGGACCCACGTTGCTCCCTGGACTGTGTCATCCTCTTCTGGACACAGCCCTATTGCTGTGCCCCACTCAGTTCTCTCCCCCCTTCCAGTAGACCCGGCAGTCCTCAGTCCAGCCACTTGCCTTGGTGGCAAACTGCAGTCTCTGGTCTAGCCACTCGCCTCAGTGGCAAACTGCAGTCCATGCATTGGCCACTCCCCTCAGTGGCAAGTGGGGGAAGCAAAAGGTGGGAGGACCCGGACTCACCTGCTACTCTGGATCCCAACACAGGGACCCTATAGCCGGCAGTCACATACTGCCTTCCTCTGCCATTTGTTCCCCTGGGCCACTTCCCCGCAGCCCTAGCACCTTCTCTGCCCTTGTATCAGGGCCTCAGTCTGGCAGCCATCAGGCTGGAGCTCCTTCTTGCTCCCCGACCCTTCCCAGCACTGCTCTGTCCATGGTACTGTCTCGCTCAACCCACCTACAGGGCAGCCAGACCTCCTCTCTTGGCCTCCAGGGAGAGACTGCCTCTGTTCTGCTCAGCAGCCCTCTCAGCCTGGCCCTGATTGGCTGCTCCATTAAGCCTTCTCTCTATTGGCTGGCTCAATAAGCCCTTCTCTTCTAATTGGCTGGGTTCTGCACAGCCTCCCTAAGGCTGATTTAACTCTTTTGAAAAGTTTGAAAAGCAAATAGGCAAAGGCTATGGGTTTGATTTTTTTTTCACATCACAACTAAGTTGGGGTTTAGCCTTTATTCAGTATTAATGAATTTTCTTGATTTAAATAGACATTGTGACATTAATTTGTGGGCTTGTGTAGGCATTTAACCAAAATTTTTGTTTTCATTAATGTTTGTTCTTTTATTAAAAATTCAAGTTATATTTGGTTTGTTCCATCAATTCCCTTCTGAGGCAGGGTTAAATAACTACTTTTATTTGTGTGCAAAATGCTGGCAGATCAGAGAGAAAGCATATCTCAAGGTATCAACAGGAACTCCTAAAGCACCAACTCCTCCTATGGCTGCCATCATTCTAGAACAAGGAGTGGAACTGAGAAAGGAGCTCAGGCTTCAGGAGGGACCTAGATTTGTAAAGGCCCCAAAGGCTCAGGAATGCAAGGCTGGCAGTGGCTGATGGGAGACGCAGAGCAGAGTCTCAACAAGTAACACTGGCCTTTCCACATGTTTACTGAAACTCGGTTGCTTACAGCTGTGTCTTCATTTGCAGCATGAGGAGATGGTTCTGATTCTAATTCAGATCACTGGATCTGTTCTGTAGTGTAGCCAGGGTGTATACGTGAACCTTTCATGTGTTCCAGCTTACAGTAACATACGTTTTCCTTCCTATATGCAGTACGGATCCAGAATATTTAACATCTGGATTATACAGTGATACCATGAACGCTTCAAAAGCTGTTGATGTGATGAGTCCACAGAAGTGTGCCTGGAATGCTAGTTCTTTTAGTTGTCATCATTGTACACACCGAATCCGTATGCCTTAGCTAGTTTGAGATTGTGCAGAAGATGACAATCTGCCATCATGAATCTTTTAGAATCATTTGAAGCCAATGCATTTTTGTTATGGAAAGAACTGCATTCTGTCGCTTTGAGTTCCAAATGAAATCCCTGACATGGCTAAAAGGGGCACCTCAAAGTGACCGAGTCTTGTATGGTCAATGTAATCTTCACAACACTATAAAATATCTAATATATTTTTGAAAGGACTGACTCTCCAGGCCCAATTCTCCTCTGTTAGCCCAGGTTTCACACCAGTGTAACTCCACCGATGTCAGTGGGGTTATTCTCACTTCACAGCAGTTAAAATAGGGGATGTCAGACCTAGCGATGTTAAGGGGAAGAATCTAACCTGTGCACAGTGAATGGCAAACCCAGCTGCAACTGAGCTCACTTTGCAGCATCTGAGCTGACCCAGTCTCCTGCCTGCATGAGTTCTGCATAAGCCTTACTGGAGTTTTAGTGGACTCTTGCTCATGCTACTGTTCTTTGTCTTGAGCTGTTATATAACGCTGAACAAGACAGAGGTTCCTGTGGGCTTTAGATATTCTCTGAGATGAAAACAATTAAAGGCGTCCAGGCTGAATTCCAGGTGGCATACAAAATCAGAATCTGGCCTTTTAGACATTTCTCTTTACTCTTCTTACAGTTGTAAGACCTGCGGATGTTTTACTTTTCTTTTGTGATGGCAAACTAATTAACCAAATCAATAGTAACGATGCTTTGCTTTCCTGTCTTTTTGTATGGCAATAGCAGTCCACAGAATTATTTCTATACAACTGATTCTGCTTGTCTAGTGCTTGGTTGCAGTTCAAAGGCTGTACCCAGAACTCATTGACTGGTGGCTGGTTACACATGCAAGAACTTATACAAGCTTGTAATTTGAACCCAGATTTCTGATTGGCAGACATAACTCTCCACCACTTAGCTACTGTGGGCATGTCTACACTGCACTTAAAAGCCTGCAGCTGGCCCATGCCAGCTGACTCAGGCGCATGGGGCCGAGGCTAAGAGGCTGCTTAATTGTGGTTTAGACATACAAGCTGGGCCTGGAGCCCGGGCCCTAAGGGAGGTGGGAGGGTCCCAGAGCTGGAGCCAAACCCTGAGCATCTACATTGCAATTAAACAGCCCCTTAGCCCAAACCCCATGAATCCGAGACAGCTGGCATGGGCCAGCTGCAGGCTTTTAATTGCAGTGTGGACATATGCTGTCTCTCTCAGAAATCTGTCAAATCCTAGATACTCAGCTATGCTGTGTATAAAACGGAGCTACTGAAACATATTGCACCCGCTGTGATCTACTCCTTCGAGTGGTTGGTCTGCAGAGGATAACAGCCCACTTCTCATGTAGTCAGTGTTTCAGCTCAAGTGGCATTGCAGTATGCGGCAGTGCTTAAGTTTTAGGATTGAAACCCGCATAATATTGCAGGGGTGAAGTGATTTTGTTGAACTTTTTTTACTTCTATAAAAAGACTTTAGGAAATTGCACACAATAAATTTATTCAAAGAATGTGATTGAGATTGCAAAGGAAAGCACTCAAAGGCCAGAATTAAGGATGTTTGTGCAACTTTAATTGTGTCCCCTTGTGCATATACATTATGATAGTCTCCAGTTACATGATTACACACTATTATTTTCCACAGGATGCTATTTAATGCACAGGGAATGAGGCAGCTGTTCAATATGTCTGTTTATCCTCTGTATATAATGTGTGGTCCCAACCTTATTTACTGCATGTGATCCAAACTGTGCATTGAATACAGAGTTATTAGTTTCCTCATGGGTTTTTCTATGGTGTTTTGTGTGGGCATATGGGGATACCTGGGCACATGCAGACTTTGTGTGTCAGGTTGTTAGAAGAAGTCAGGAAGAGAATACTAGAATGAGAGAGCCAGTGATTTTCTGCTATCTACTCAATAAAATCTGGTTTACATCTTTCTCTCTGTTCAGGCGATTTGCAAACAGACTAAAAGGGCTAAATCCAAGGAATGCATTGTTTGCAGTAGCTCAAGAGAACTCTGTTCACGGTCCTGATGTAAAATGCTTCATGTGTCTAGACAAAAGTTAAAATACCTATTAGATATAAAGGAATTGATTTGGAGCTTAGTGATCAGGAGTAGGTTCAGCAAAATATCTTAAAAAGCCTTTTTAAGGTCCTAATAACTAGTGGTGAACGGCTGAGTGCAAAAGGAAACCCTTTCTGTCCCCAATGTACTTGGCTCTCTGCCACTGGTCCTGTGTCGGGGCGGGGGCAGTCATTTCTGTGGCTTTCCTTGAGTAAAGGGGACATACCCCAGTCAGGAACATAGTCCGTGTTAGATCAGTTATGATTATGGTGGCCATTAGGATTTATGAAGTTCCAGCCAAGATTTCAGCTTGGGCAGTTAGTTATCTACACTCAGAGGCATGGGACATTAGCTAGAGAAGATAACACCTTGAGAGATTTTGATAGTGAGGGCGTAGGATCTAAAGTTTTTATTTTTGTATATTTAAGTAGAAAGACTGAAGGTTACTTATCTTTACTTGTAACCCCCATGCCAAAATGGGGGGCAGGGTGACTCTTCCAGTTCCTCTCTATTCCTTCTGCCCCAGCAGCGATGCCAACATTGATGCCCGATTCATTCTCTCTTTCCAGTGCAACTCCATGCCTTTCTCCATGCTACCCCCACACCTGGGATCCCATCTCCTTAGTTATCCAAGCTACCAATATCTCTGAATTCAAACTCTTCCTAAAGAATCCTTCTCTCTTCCAACCCCGAGTTAGCAAAAAAATGTAACCGTTCCTCTTGGCTTCCCAGTATGTCCCATCTCCTTCTTGGGTTAGACTATACATTCTTTGGGTCACGGATTGTCTACGTTTGACAGATCACTAATAAAAAATACATGCTGGAGTTACATGCTGCTGAACCTGTAAGTTCTTCCCAGACTGTTTGGCTTAGTGTTTGACACCCCTAAAAGCACTCAGTCCCAGGCAGCTAATTGTCATGAAGGCTAACCCTGGTTTGATTATGTTTTAATTGCTAACCAAAGTGCAATGGCATGTCTCCACTTAGAAAGAAACTATAAATCAGCTTGGTGTGGGGAGGGTGGTGGTTGTTGGGTTTTTTATTTTGTTGTCTTGGCAAAGGGTTAACCAAGCAAATTGGCAAGGCGGGGAAGGCTGCAGAGTGGGGAGGTTAAGATCATTTGTACAGTCTGGATTTGCCAGGCTAATCGAAGGGAGATGCATGCTGGACGTAGCTGCATGAGTATGCACCTCTGCAAAAGTCAGCTGCTATTGCTGAGAACACTCTGCCTGCCAGCTCTGGCTTCTCAGATAGGTTGCTTTCAATGCAAGAATAAAAATTAAGACAAAATCCAATGAATCCTGCTACGTCTCATAGTTTTCTCTCTTTTCGAATTTGCTACACATTTATTTTTTCTTCTCAGGAAACGTCACAGAACTCGGATTACGTGTGGAAGTGAAAGCTTCTGCCACAGGACCTCTGGCCTTGAGGGGATCATATGTAGGGCTGAGAAAACAGTCTTGTCTATGCACACTCAGACGTGGGCTTCTCATGCTGCTTAAGAGACAGAATGCGGACAAGGGGCCAACAGAAACTGGAGAATAGCTGTGATGGTCACGGCATATACACAGAGAAAGTATGCTGGTCCCTTAATGGTTTGGAAGTTGTGCTACTGCCATCTCTGCAGTCCCAGCCCTAATGCAGAGCTCTCAAATATACCAGATCATATGAGACATTCTGCAGGTCAGCTGGATAAGGTATCTTGTGGCTGCACAATCAGGCAAAGCAATCTTCCGTTGGTGAAGGGCGTGAGGTTCTCCCTCACAGAATACTCTGTAGGAAAGGGAAGAATGCATTCAGCTCTGCTGTGTATTGTTTACGTTTCTGTGCATGGCACAGCTTTTATTACTGAGTAAAGCTTCCCGTCCTGCTCTAGAGGACTGAGCACATAGTAATCCCCCATTTTACAAATCAATTAACTACGAGGTTGCACAGTGCAACTTCTGGCAGAGCTGGGAACAGAAACCGGGTCTCTATGGATACAGCCCTAAGTCACATCTTGTGACTGCATAATATAGTTAAAGAAAAAAATGCTGCCTTGGGAGCCACTGTACAGGAAGTGAGTGCAACAGAGGCCGAGTCCTGGCTCCACCCTCCCACATGCTGGCCAGCAGAGCTTGCTGGCTATACTGGGGCGGGGGGCAGGGCGAGGTAAGGCCCTGAACCCATTAAAAGGGTAGTTCAAACCACTTCCTCTCTCCTCCAGTGCAGGAGGGATCTCTGGGGGTATTGCATCTCTCTGAGGATGTCCCATGGGCTGCAGCTGAGTGCTGATTGGGCCACAAGCAGCCCGCAGATTGAGAACCACAGGTTGTGGAGACTCTGTGCCCCTGGAGGCTCACCCTATAGGACCCTTAAGGTGGGATCTTTACCAGAGATACGGCCTCGCTGAAAGATAATGCTTTGTCCTGTGATCTTGGTACTGCTCGGACCATGATGTGCTTCTATCAGGCCTTTCCACCCATCTCACTCCCCATCCCCTGCTTGGGTAAAGTTCCCCAGACCCATTCAGAGTCCTCTTCAAGATCAAAAGGAATCATAGAATCATAGAATCATAGAATATCAGGGTTGGAAGGGACCCCAGAAGGTCATCTAGTCCAACCCCCTGCTCAAAGCAGGACCAATTCCCAGTTAAATCATCCCAGCCAGGGCTTTGTCAAGCCTGACCTTAAAAACCTCTAAGGAAGGAGATTCTACCACCTCCCTAGGTAACGCATTCCAGTGTTTCACCACTCTCTTAGTGAAAAAGTTTTTCCTAATATCCAATCTAAACCTCCCCCACTGCAACTTGAGACCATTACTCCTCGTTCTGTCATCTGCTACCATTGAGAACAGTCTAGAGCCATCCTCTTTGGAACCCCCTTTCAGGTAGTTGAAAGCAGCTATCAAATCCCCCCTCATTCTTCTCTTCTTCAGGCTAAACAATCCCAGCTCCCTCAGCCTCTCCTCATAAGTCATGTGTTCTAGACCCCTAATCATTTTTGTTGCCCTTCGCTGGACTCTCTCCAATTTATCCACATCCTTCTTGAAGTGTGGGGCCCAAAACTGGACACAGTACTCCAGATGAGGCCTCACCAATGTCGAATAGAGGGGAACGATCACGTCCCTCGATCTGCTCGCTATGCCCCTACTTATACATCCCAAAATGCCATTGGCCTTCTTGGCAACAAGGGCACACTGCTGACTCATATCCAGCTTCTTGTCCACTGTCACCCCTAGGTCCTTTTCCGCAGAACTGCTGCCTAGCCATTCGGTCCCTAGTCTGTAGCAGTGCATTGGGTTCTTCCGTCCCAAGTGCAGGACCCTGCACTTATCCTTATTGAACCTCATCAGATTTCTTTTGGCCCAATCCTCCAATTTGTCTAGGTCTTTCTGTATCCTATCCCTCCCCTCCAGCGTATCTACCACTCCTCCCAGTTTAGTATCATCCGCAAATTTGCTGAGAGTGCAATCCACACCATCCTCCAGATCATTTATGAAGATATTGAACAAAACTGGCCCCAGGACCGATCCTTGGGGTACTCCACTTGATACTGGCTGCCAACTAGATATGGAGCCATTGAGAGAGATGAGAGAGATGAAGGGACACCCAAATCCCCACTCTGTATAGAAGGGGAAGGTTGCAGCCCATGGATCTTTGCACGGCTCAGGGTGCATAGCAGGTCCTATGAAACTACCGTACATCCTTACTATGGCTTATATTCTGTCCTGGGAACCACATGCTTTTCCCATTTACTTTAGTGGGGGCCAAGTGTGTTTGCATTGGAGAGGCCTGGGTTTGAGAGGGACAATGTCTGCCCTCAGATGCAGAGTTTAGAGAAAAAAGCTCCAATTATGCAGGAAAATATTGCTAAAGGTGAATGTGTTTTCCAGCATCCAGAGATGCTTGGGATGACTCAGGCAGCAAGATGGCACAAAACTCGATAGGAAACTGACTGTCAATCCCTGAGTCTCAATTTCTTAAGGTCTCAAGAACAATCACACCTGTTCTTTCTCAAGTTCTCTTGTCTGAGTCACTGTTTCTGTATACCAGTGTAGGCATGGGTACTGCATAGTTTGATCAGCAAACTTCCGAACAGGAAAGGAGAAAACAAGCCTAGAGCATCGATTTATTTTCCTACCCCTCATGCATGTAACTTCCATTAGTGTGAGTGGCAGTAGCACATGAGTGGGGAGAGAATGGACCACTTTGTTGTTTTAGTCTCTGCAGGAACCTGAGTTTCCACGGTTTCCATAGTTTCACATGATTGGCCTAGTGTGCTTAGTGGAGGGCTCAAAGAAGAATTCAGAAGATGCCCACTGATTTCTTTGCTTTTTTTATTTTTTATTCTTTTTTAACCATGGTAATGCATTTCCTCTAGGGGAAAAAAAAGCACGCTTCATGAGCAAAAAGAGCTTTCGGAGCTTTTAGGTATAGTTTTGGTTTCGCGGTGGAATCTCTTTTCCACCCTGACACGTGTGAGGTGGTGGTTGTCCCCTTCTGGAATCCTAAGTCTGCATAGAACTTGTGTCCATGTCCCAAGACATCTTGCTGTTTCTCACCTGATGTCATCTATGTTGAAAGTGGCATGGTGCTGATCTGACTTACAAAATGCAAATTTGGCCCATGGTGCTCTTTACTGCCCCTTATAAAGGTTAAAATTATGTATTAATAGCACAATCCTAGCACTGTTAGAAAGATCGTCATCCCAGAAACATAGTAGGTTGCAATTCTACTCCATTGAACTCCTTTCTCAGTGTTAGAGCTGGTTAAATATACCGAGTTTGACTTTAGAACTGCATTTTGTTTGCATCTTAGATATCGTTTGACTTCAGAACTGCATTTTGTTTGCATCTTTGATCGTGTGGCCACCAATTCCGAGAGCCCTTCAGCTTGTGGACACGGTGTCTGAACTGAAAAAATCAATAATATAGTTTGTCTCAGGCATCTCAAAAGGAACACGTAGTTACGGTATTGAAGTCTGGCTGACCTTTGCCCCCAAATCATGAAACTCCAGCCTCACAAACTGTTGAAGAGTCCCCTTTGATGTTAGTGGACAGTTGCCTCACATGTTTAGTCTTGTTGTTGGGTTTTTCACGTCACAAATAGAGAATTGTGTTCACATTAGAAACATATTCAACAACCCAGAAGGAGAAAAGAATTAACTACAAGAATACATTTGCTAGGCCCATCCTGTTAATGGGAGTTTTGAGTCCAGCAGAAACATGAGGAGACATATTATTACTGGAAGCCAGGGGGTTGGGTGAGTCATAGAAAGGTTATTTTCCTATTTCTCTCCCTTGCCCCACTTCCAAATCCCCTCATTCTCCTCTCACTCACTTTAAAAAAGAACGAGATAAATTCATAGAGGATAGGTCCATCAATGGCTATTAGCCAGGATGGGCAGGGATGGTGTCCCAAGCCTCTGTTTGCCAGAAGCTGGGAATGAGTGACAGGGGATGGATCGCTTGATAATTACTGTTCATTCCCTCTGGGGCACCTGGCATTGGCCACTGTCAGAAGACAGGATACTAGGCTAGATAGACCTTTGGTCTGACCCAGTATGGTCGTTCTTATGTTCTCATTTCCCCTTGGTCTTTTCAGTACTTACTCAATACTAGCAATAATAATAACCAAGAATAAAGACTCTGTGATGGAATGCCGTGCTTATGTCCTCTATGGCGGGTTCTAACCAGTCATTTTGATGGTTGCAGTATGTGCAGATTGTTCATAGATGTGCCAAAAAAAAAAAAAAAAGGTATCTCACTTTCAAGCCATGTTCACAACCTAACATCATTTAAAATGAATTCTCCCAACTGTTGTGTAAGATAGGTATAGTAAATGTAAGAACTGGTCAAAACAATCAAGTTTAGAAGTTTTTAATTGAAAATCAGATGAATTTTTTTGCCGAAAAAGAAAAGTTTCCATTTTTCAACTAGTTCTGGTAAGTACAGATTTTATAGCCTGTCAAACTACGAGCTAGCCAGATGAAGCAATTTATTCAAGCTCACAAAGAAACTCATTGACAGGAAAGAAGAGGACCTAACAGTCTTTAATTCTCAGGGTATAGTTCCAAGCACTGCACTGTGCTGGCGCTACACCATAAACATTTATTGTGATAAATCCAAGGAAATTCTCACTCCCTCGTGGTGGTGGTTTGTTGTGTTTCACAATATCCAAGGGAGCAGATGGCATGTCTACAGCCCCATCCTATTGCCATAGAAGTCAATGATAAAAATTCCCACTGATTCTATTGGGAACAGGATTGGAGCCTTACTATACATATTGTGACAAAGTTCCTCCTCTACCTTGGTGGGTCTTGCGCTTATTGGTAAATTTGCTTGCCTTGGAGCTTCATGGCAGCCTTTAGTTTGGCTGTTTTCGTGAACCCACAGTCCAGGTCAACTCCTCCTGTGTCTGACCAGAAGTTGGGAGGTTTGGGAGGAACCCGGGCCCACCCTCTAGTCTGGGTTCCAGCCCAGGGCCCTGTGGAATGCAGCTGTCTAGAGTGCCTCCTGGAACAGCTGTGTGTGACAGCTACAACTCCCTGGGCTACTTCCCCATGGCCTCCTCCCAACACCTTCTTTATCCTCACCATAGGACCTTCCTCCTGGTGTCTGATAATGCTTGTGCACCTCAGTCCTCCAACAGTCCGCGTTCTCACTCTCAGCTCCTAGTGCCTCTTGCTCCCAGCTCCTCACATGCACACCACAAACTGAAGTGAGCTCCTCTTTAAAACCCAGGTGCCCTGATTAGCCTGCCTAAATTGATTCTAGCAGCTTCTTGATTGGCTGCAGGTGTTCTAATCAGCCTGTCTGTCTTAATTGTCTCCAGAAGGTTCCTGATTGTTCTGGAACCTTCCCTGTTAGCTTACCTAGGGAAAAGGGACCTACTTAGCCTGGGGCTAATATATCTGCCTTCTATTACTCTCCTGAAGCCATCTGGCCCGACCCTGCCTGTCTCTATATATATATATAGCTACCAGTGAAGGCGAACAATGGATAATTGATGATTTCAAGGAGCAGGGTCTTTTTCCTTTTGTGATGGGAACTGATTTTTATCATCTTGGCACAGAATAGCCCAGAAGCTGCCCCATTTAGCTAGAGTGCACAAGGCAGCATACAGAGCATAACTATCACTAATTCTTCGGTGTTGCATGAGGAAGCCAAACCAGTACAGTCTAATGAAGATGGAGGCAGCTTCTCTGTTGTAGTGTATGGAGAGATTATGACAGAGAATAGGATAATAAAAGCTTCAGCAAAGTAAATGCTTGAGGCATCAGTACATTTGGTGTGTGAAATCCTTTAGCAAGACTGGCTCAGAAAATCTAGGATTTAATGACACCGGAGGAAAATATTCCGTCTCTCCTTGTGAAATTCTTTCTTGTGAGATTTCCTGATTAAAAATATCACATCTTGAACAGAGGAGTTAATAGTCACTTTTCAAAATCCTTGCAGATAAGTGGTGTGAGCTTGAAACCTGCAGGGGAAGGGTTCTTTCAACCTGTGCTTTTTTGTTGATTGTTTAATCGGAAACTCTCTTCGGTCATTGGTTACTAATCACTTATCTCTTGGGCAAAACCTGCCACAACTTCCAGGGACAAAGAAGTCTACGGGGAAAAGAAAAAGCAAGTTTTCAGGACACTTGCAGTAGAGAGAAGCACATGTAAAAGCTGCTCTGAGGAGCCCAGTTAAACATCAACCTGGAACTGGGTTTAGGAGCTGGTCAAGAGATAGGCAAGTGTATTGAGAACTATGCAGATCCATCAGCCATTCCTCTCTGCGAGAAGGGACACAACATTCAGCTGCAATAGCAGAGCCTTCTAGACTAGGACCCTACTAATTTCATAGCCATGAGAAACACATCACAGACCACGAAATCTGATATTCCTGTGAAATCTGGTATCCCCCATGAAATCTGGCTAATGTATGGGTAGGGCCAGGGCTGCAGAGTCTTACTGTTTGCCAGGCTCCAGATGCTATTCCCGGCTGGACTGGGGAGGGGACAGGACTTCCTCTTTCCCTGCAGGCGCCGTACCTGGGGCTGGGTCAGACCCATCTTTGGGAGCCGCTCACAGCAGCAGGAAGCTTCGCAGCTGCTGACTGGGAGCCCACTCTGAAGGTAGCGCTGCCAGCAGCAGGCAGCTCAGAAGTAAGGGTGGCAATACTGCGACCCTGTACAATAGCCTTGCAATCCCCTCCCCACGGCCTCCTCTTGGGTCAGGACGCCCACTCTTACAACACCATGAAATGTCAGTTTTAAATATTTGGAACCGTGAAATTTATGATTTTTAAAATCCCATGACCATGAAATTGACCAGAATGGACCGTGAATTTGGTAGGGCCCTATTCATAACAGAGTGTCGAAAAATATCACTGCTCACTCCCAGCCCCAAATAGGAAATTCCGACTTTCTTGGCCAAAAATCAAAAACTGAAAGATCTGTCAAAAAATGAAAACTTTAATCTGAAAACTGAAAGCTTGTACTCAGAAATGCTGCTGTGATACCTGATGGGAGTTGCAGGTTGGGTGCTTCATGCCTCCATTCTCTTGTCTGGGCTTGGCTCTCAGTCCAGATGGCCCGTGAAGCACCAGAGTCTTCCCTCTGGTCAAGCTGCTGCCATGCATCATAGGAATCCTGTGGATGCCATGCATCATGGGACATGTAGTTTGGCCAAAGAGTCTGGCTTCAGTTTTTGAGTGTTCATTTTTTGGGCAAAAAGTCAACATTTTCAACCAGCTCTTCTCTCTGTGATCTGCAAAGGGAAAGTTCCTCTGCCCAACACAAGGAGCTCTCCTCTGCATCTAGCCCACAAACTGAAGTGTGGCCCAGGGAACAGGATTTTCCCCAGTTTTCAGATTCTGATTTTAAATGCTGTGGAGGTTGCTAAAAAGTGATGCCAGTAATTTCCCAAAGTCTCTTCCTCATAAGTATACCCCCAACAGCAATGTGTATGTTTTAAGGAAGGGAAAATGCCATCTACATTCTGTGCATTCCAACTTCCAAACACTACTCAAAGCATCTATGAGGCACGTTTGAAATGGCTGTTCAGAAACATGCAATATTTGATAACATTGTGTGTTATATTTGGATTCAGATGTGCTTTGGATTCCGTATCTTCATCCCTGGAGCTTTGTGAAGAGCAGGGGGATCTACAGACTATAGGCCTTGCTAGATCCGTAGGCATGGTTAAAAATATGTACTAGGGCTGCCAAGAAATTAAAAACATTAATTGTGATTAGTTGCACAATTAAAAAATTAATCACGATTAATTGCATGATTAGCTGCGCTGTTAAGCAATAATAGAATACCTTTCATTTAAATATTTTTGGACATTTTCTACATTTTCAAATATATAGATTTCAATTACGACACCGAATACAAAGTTTACAGTGCTTACTTTATATTTGCACTGTAAAAAGCAAGAGAAATAGTATTTTTTTTCAATTCACCTAACACAAGTACTGTAGTGCAATCTCTTTATCATGAAAGTTGAACATACAAATGTAGAATTATGAGAACAGGCGTTCACATGGCACTGTTGCAGCCAGCATCACAAGATATTTATGTGCCAGATGCACTAAAGATTCATATGTCCCTTCATGCTTCAACCACCATTCCAGAGGACATGTGTCCATCCTGATGACAGGTATGGCTCAATAACAATCCAAAGCAGTGCAGACCGACGCATGTTCATTTTCATCATCTGAGCCATCAGCAGAAGGTTCATTTTCTTTTTTGGTGGTTTGGGTTCTGTAGTTTCCGCATCAGAATGTTGCTCTTTTAAGAATTCTGAAAGCATGCTCACACCTCGTCCCACTCAGATTGTGGAAGGCACTTCAGGTTCTTAAACCTTGGGTCAAGTGCTGTAGCTATCTTTAGAAATCTCACACTGGTACTTTGTGTTTTGTCAAATCTGCAGTGAAAGTGCAATAACTAAAAACTTACAGAATGTAATACGTAACTTGTTTGTATCAACGTATAAAAGGTGAAGTCATAGGAGGGGTATCTTTTTATCAGCCTTGGGGATAGCATCTCAGGGCACCAGAATGGGGGGCACTTTTTACCAGCCATAAGGGTGAGCAATGGGGTGGAGGGGGGCAGAGAAGAGCAAGCAGGGGGTGGGGTCTTGTGAAGAGGAGGCCATGTGGGAGCAGGGCTTGGGGGGAAGAGGCGGCATGGGGACAGGGCCTTGGGGAAGGGGCCCTGGTTCCGTGTGATGGGATGGTGCGGGGGCGGGGCCACAGTTCGGGCGCAGCTGGCCCTCCCACTTTTAGGGAGATTCTGCCGCTCCTGCAGCATCTTGGTACCATACGTTGGCTGAACTTTTACCTTGTCACGTGCATGCACGTGTTAGCGTCCCTGTGACCCGCTGCACAGGATGCTAGTACCCTGCTTTGCTGACAATAAACATGGCCTAGTGCCTTTGCTAGTGAATCAAGACTGTGGTCTGCTCAAGTCAGCAAGCTGCACGCTCTGCTGGGGCTGAGCAGGCAGGAGCGCCCAGATCCAGCAGCAATAGCAACACTCCGCAGCAGAATAGCTCAGCAATGCCTGCCTACTTCGATTTTGTGTTTCAGCTCTATTTAAACAAACTGAAAACAACAGACAGGCACAGAGGGTATCCCAGGCTCTGAGGTTAAAAAGCAGAGTTCAAATGACACACTTAAAGTGAACATTTAGGAAGCTCATGATTAAAAGAGAAAAAGTGCTTTCCAGTTAACTAGCTCTTAATCGGTTTTAGAAATAGATCTTCAAGTTCAGTGACATTGTCCATCTCTCTCTGTAAGTTACAGATAGCTTGATGTTTTAAGGCACTTGAGTCTCCTTTGGTTACTCAGGGCTAAATTAGAAGTATAATTTTCTTACACATTATATAAGAGAAAACCACACATCACAGATGCAAGTCATGTCCCTTAATGCACAGTTGAAAAGCACTCACATAACAGGATGCTGAACACTATATAAGAACCTGAATAAAACATTCAGTATGTAACCTTAATAATAATAATAATTAATAATATTTAATAATAAACAGTCCACTGTTAGGTTCCTAGATGGTGAGCTATTGAATTACAGGGGAAGTTAATCAGATGAAATGTTCATTAGGCAAGTAGAGAGGCCTGTAAGGGTTGCACTACAAAGACAGACATGGTAGAGTTAAATTATTTCCGTCTGTCTTTATTTTATTAGCCTACAGTATTCAGCAGAACACCACCAATAAGTGGATTAATGGGGAGGAGTTGGTGATGAGACTTCAAGGTTCACATCCGAAGGCTGTGAGTTTAAGCTAAAGAAGCTGGCACAGCAGTTAGACATAATTTTACCCATAATTATGTATATTATCAGTTTGATACCTAGACCAACATAAACATTTATATTCCTATCAGGTCCGTTATTTGCTGCTGATCTTTTTTTCAAGCTAATGTAAAAATGAGTAATTGTGGTTCTTTCTTAAAATCTCTAATTATCTCCATTAATGGCTGATTAATTTTATTTATAACATGTAATGTGAGTGTTGGAAAGAATAATTTTACTCATGGCTTTAGTTACCTGACTCAGTCTTATGAGAGAATCGCCCGAGAGTATAACTGAGCATTTAATTAGCATAGTTTGCAGTGTGGTTCTGTGCTCAGCAGATGAGGATTAGGAACCAGTAGAATCCTGGATTCTGAGCCAAACATGGCACTTTGGGCCAAATTTTCAAAAATTGCCACCTAAGCTGCATCTCTGCTTTTTTGCATAACTCTGTGTTGCACCTGCAAAATATGCATTAATGTGGGGATAACCAAACAATGGTGCTTTTGTACGTGTGAGTTTGGGATTTGCTGGTGTAATTTGAGCCCTGCATTTCACTAGAAAGTGAATTTTGTGTTGGTTATGTGGGGAAGTGTTCGGTAAACCTAAAGCTATTTGTGAAACATGAGATCTTATGGCTGACCAACACAGGGGAAGGGGACAATATGGAGGAGGAAGAATTAGTGACTTGGGGGCACAAAAGGGGGAGTCATGGAGGGGCAGAAATGGTGAGACCCTTGGGGTGATAGGGGCAGCAATAGAGAGCTGGAAGAGATGACCTCTGAGTAAGTAACATTGCTTTGTGGGAAGAGAAGGTTAGAGGACCCAAGATGACAGGAACTGAGAGCCTGGATTGGGTAGGGCCAGAGTAGTCCATGCAGAAAGACATGTGAAGGAGATATGAAACCATAGAGAAGTTACTGGGAAAGCCAGGGGAGCAAAGAGGCACTATGAAGAAACTACAGACACGCCGAGGGGAGAGGGGGGACTTGGAAGAGCAATGGAGGGTCAAAGTCTGCAACATGCAGGGAGATAGAAAGAGAGAGCAGAGCTTGTCAGTTGGGGAGAGAGATTTGGACAGGTGGATAAAAAGAGAGAGCAGGAGATGCCAGCAAAACTTAGAGGAGAAAACTCTGGCGTTCCATGATGACAATAGCAATATAAATGCACATACAGAAGGTATGTGGGGATGGAAGACACCAGAGAAAGGAGGGGGTGAAAGTCTGCAGGTAAGGGAAGAACTTGGAGTGGGGAAGAAGAGGCTTGTGGAGGCAGAGAATGGGACAGAGCTGGGGCAATAGAGATAGAGAAGGGAAGGGGGAGAGGACTGGAGAGGAATGGCTAGGAGAAGAGATTTCAAAGAAGGAGGAGTAGAAAAAAGGCTATTTGGGGTAAACAAAAGGACAGAGTGGAAAATAGGCAGGCAGGGAGAGAAAGAAAGAAGAAATAGGGGGAAAAGAAAGAGAACAGAGCAAAAAGGGTGGGAGTCACAGTGAATAAGTTCTCCTTAGTGATTTTGCAGAGATGTGGGTGCCAAAGCACATGTTATAAATTAAACACCCTGTTTGATTTCATAGTTCAAGGGAAGAGGATTCTGCAGGGTGTGTAGGTTGATAGGGAGACATAGGACCTGCCACATATGGGGGAGGGCCAACACCACTTTGCTTCTGTGCATTCACACTATAGATGGTAGTGTGTGCATTCACCCATGTGCACCCCACTCCCATTTCTACATGGCACTCTGGCCCCCTCTGTTGGTGACTGGGTCATCCAGAAATTGATGAGTCTGCTATTGCTCTAGCCAAAAGACCCAGGCCTGAATAAGTTACGGGGGGAGATCTGGGAAATAGGTATAAAGGGCTTGGGGGCCATTGTTGTTTGGATGTATGTTTATTGGTATGGTCAGAAAAACATAATCTGCCACACTGGGTAAAATGTACCCCACTGAAGAGGGACCTGTGCACCATTTCTGCCTGCATCATGGGTTTAAGTGGCACAAATGATTCAGTGCAGCCTCTCTGCACTAGGCATGATTTTCACACATACAGGGTTCCAGGGAAATACCAGGTAGCCAAATGAGCATTTTTCAAAGCTGATTTGAAATATGTTAAAATAATTTACAGTGTAGGAAATTGCACATGGTGTCTGAAATAATCCAAGGGGACCAATGGACATCTCCGTTTAACCTCTGCCTCTCCATAGTGCTTCACAGTCTCTGTGCTTTTGCCTGGCTGGCTCTGGGGCTGTGACTACTTAGGCCACACTGCCAAAGTTGAGACCAGCAGGGAAACTGAGCTGGAGCCCCACTCATGAGAGAAGGAACAGCTGGCAGTGAGAGGAGTCCTCTGCCTTTGGAACTTGCTCTCTCCCCGGTCTTAGAGTCCTAGTTTATCAACCTGCAGGGTACACTTTGAAGCCCATTTGCTTTCCCAAATTGCATGTGATTGGGAGGGTTCCAGGAACAGATTGTAAAGACTGGTAAAGCTTGGTTCTGATGTGTTAATTATTGGGTATTGTAGGGCTTCTGGAATAGTCTATTTCTAAAACTGCAGTTTTAAAATGTGTCCGGAAGCACCTAGAGCCAAG
Organism: Lepidochelys kempii; assembly: GCF_965140285.1. Classification (NCBI taxonomy): domain Eukaryota; kingdom Metazoa; phylum Chordata; order Testudines; family Cheloniidae; genus Lepidochelys; species Lepidochelys kempii. The sequence goes on from NC_136387.1 coordinate 31,854,553, forward strand.
GGAAGAGGGGTCTTTTTATAGAATGGGTATATCCTTACAAGGTAGGTTTGTAAAGTTAAAGCTTGGACTCTGTGTTTCATCAATGTCATTTATGCCCATGGTGATGTGAGGGGAAAACACACAGCTTTGCTTGCCTCATATAAAAACCCAGGGCCAAAGTTGTACAACTTATGTGGGAGGAAAAGGTGCCATTGCTAGCATGGCGATACAGTTGTGATGTGATCATTCTGCAGGCTCCTTGAACTCTCAGCATATTGCATAATAGGTGCTTGTGCTTTTAGTTTGCATCTGGTCAGCAGGACGTGTCTCTTGGCTAGCAGGAAGTACTGAAAAGCTCTCTGTACCAAAGCACCACACTTTAAACATAAGCCCTCTTTCACATACTCATTTCCAATACTCTTTTCAGCGTTGCAAGGCATGATGTGTCAAGAAATTTCATATTCTTAATCGAAATAGAATTCTTAATTATTAGGACAGCTAATCAAGTCAAAATAGATTGAATTGCCCATTTTTAACATTCCTGTTAGAGTCCTTATGAGGCAGGTGGAGCCATTCGGAAAGTGTAAAGTCAGCATATGTCAGCAGCCTGGGCTGCACCCAAACCAGGTCTTCTGCAAGTCTCCGCTAATGTACGATGTCCGTAAGATTCTTTACATAAATATGTATCCCACCAACCATAAATATTGATGCATTTGCAAAAAGCCAGGGCCAACACTGAGTTAACAGATGGCATGGGCAGTATTTCAATATTGTCAGACAAAACCACTAGTGGCACCCAGTTGGGAACTAACCTTGCTTTGGGATGTGTATTCTTTCATGTTTATACTGAAGGCTGATATTGCTTTCATACCCTGTGGGCTCTTGGGCGAGGACAGAGCTGGGTAGGCTGATGTGAGATTTACAAATTTTATAGAATAAGTGGTGAGGTGGCCCATAAGAATGTTTATTAAGCACCCACAGCATGATAGGTTTAGAACTGAGGGGGATTCAAGGTTCCTGCCCCAAGCAGAGGACAAACTGAACACCATAGGCATATTTTGCCCTCAGTAGTGTCTTTTGTCCATGCACTTTTCAAATAAGGATTAAGACCTGCGATAGATGATTCTACCAATGGGTAAACTGAGGCCTAAGGAGGTTAACTGAGGTTCCAAAGGTCAAACAGCATCCCTGCCAGACAGTGACAAATACAGAACTTGGGAATCTTGGCTCCCAGTTCCTTGCTGTAACCACTAGAGAGGAGAAGAACATTGGACCTGAATACCTGTTAGTCTGCTTGTTGGTGCTCCAGCATCAGCCATGCTGTGTCCCTGGATTTGCTGCTTTCCTCTAGCCCTCCATGCAGTGCTGACCATTGCTCTCAGTGGTAGGATGGCACCTCTGATCCCCTCCCTTTTCTTCTCACCATATCTTCTGTGTGGTGACAGTAGTGAGACATTCAGAAACGCCTTCCTTTGGGTGGTTTCTCTGTGGTTGCAAATGGGCCCTCACCCTGAGCTTTTGCCTTTTAGAACCTGATGCAGTTCAGGAGCTTTGAAGTCACCTTTGTTTTTCCCCCATTGCTGAGGCTGTCAGTCCAGTCCTTCTGTGTAATGCAGAGCAGCCCCAAGGGATTGTTACAGCAGCTTGATGAGGCTGGGGCTGGGAAATGACCCTGCTAAACACGTGCTTCCCAGTCACTCCCCTTTTACAGAGGGTTGGGAGATGAGTGATGGAAGATCTGCTACTTGAGTATTTTAGAACCAGATAAGACAATACACTGAAATAGATGGTAGAGAATGACCCTGTGTTATCAGGATGATAAGAAAGATTATTTCGTAGGTGTTTTATATCTCTAACTACTATGACTAATAATTCCACCTGAAGATCTAAAATACCAATCAATTAACTTCATTTTCCCCACCTGTAAAATGGGGTTTATGATGCTCAGCTCAGTTTGAAGGGTGCTGTGTGAGGCTTAAATGATTTGCTCAAGACCACACAGTCTGCTGCAGAGCCAGGAATGATATCCAAATTTCCTCATTCTATCTGGTTTCTTGACCCCACCACAAGAATTGTTTGAATAGTTTATTGCAAAGAGCATTTGCAAATGTTGGCAATTTCTTCATTAGGAAATTAATTGTGATTAAATGTTTTCCTTTCTGCTAGCCATGCACAAATATGATCCTTCATCCCAAAGGGGAAAAGGAAAATTCAATTTAATTTGTGTTAAGATCTAAATATAAACACAATAAAAACTAGGAAATTCAGTTAAGGCTGCTAAATTGTAGCACATCAGCTTCTGTATCTGAGGTTTTTCATTTAGATAGCAACATATCTGATAATGCTTCTAGAAATAAGGTCTGTGCTCAGAATGGCCTTATTATGGGCATATAAACAACTCAAAGCTCTTGAGTGTAATTTCTATATTTCCTTTCCTTTTTTTTTCCTAAATAGTGCCAACTTCCATTCCATTGAAAAGCATCATAATAAGTTTTAAGGCACAGGACCTGGGATCATTACACAGTAGCTAGGTTTACTAGGGCATTCATGCATTTTATTTAAATGACCAGCGGTACAATATTTCAGATAACTACATCCTGTGAGGTAGTGAGAACTCTTAACTGCAACTGATGTCAATCTGAATCCAAACCTAAATCTGATACTACTTTTCAATTATCAATTTTGGAACCATTCTCTAATATGTTTTCTAGTCAGCACAAGGACTTAGTTCACTTAAATGCCAGTAGGGGGCCAATAGACCCAATTCTGATGTCGCACACTCTATTGCAAATTGAGAGTTATTGATTAAGTTACGCTAGTGTGACATCACAGTCAGGCTACAGTGAAATATTTGTATTAAATAAACTTATTCTAGATTAGAACCCTCCAAAGCCCAACCTAATTAACCTTGATTTTTTTTTTTCATATTGATAAATGGCAAGTTCTAAAGCGTGGTTGCACTTAAAATAAAACTGCCCAGCAATGAAACACACAAACACAAAACTTCCTATTCTCAGTCATAAAGAACTGACTCCGTTCCAAACTGTTATTTCTTTGTAGGTTTATTAAAATGTTAACGATACAGATTAATGTAAAAAGCCAATGATTTAGCCTGAATGGCCTTCAGAGATTGCAGTATTCACTCCCTTAAAGAGCTAACTAGATAAAAATCCTCTTTTTTAAAAAGTTGAAATGGTGGGAGTGTGGAACACTTCATCATAAAGTCTGAAAGAATTTTTATTTTTTTCCTGCCACTACTTATGCAATTTGTTATTTAGATATGTAAGAATACATCTGGTTTCAGCCCTTGACTAAGGTCATGTCTACACTATGGCTGCTTGCACTGCTGCCTAGTGCAGACACAGCATATATTGGCGGAATGAGTTGTTCTGTCAGCATAATAACACCATCTCCCCAAACTACATTAGCTATGCCGGCAGAAGCAGGGATGGAGGTTTTGTCTGCACAGCTACGTCAGGTAGGGGATGTGATTTATTTCACACTTGTAGCAGACATAGCTGTGCTGGTATAACTTTGTAGCATAGCCCAGGTCTGATTAGTGACTCTATGTGCAGCAAACTCCAAAGTCTCCCTTTTAGGGAAGGAACTTTCAAGTTCTTTGAACATGAATAGAGGTCCATGTAAAGAGCTCATGGAGGAAGCCATTTGCAGTTCACAACAAGAAGGGTTTTGGTCCTACAAAACCCAGGAACAATGCTGCATACTCTTGAGCACCATCCGCTGCCACTTTATTAACTAACTACGTACAGAAACAAGTACCTTTATTTCAGTCTGGCTGCAAATTCAGTTATGGAATTATACAATTCACATGAAGTATGGTGTTGAAAACCAAAAAGTCTGGAAACTTCTCTGTTTAACCACAAAAGCTTAGACTATAGAGAATTTTGTAGAAATTATTAAGAAGGCTTTAGAAGTTAAGAATGCACTACCCCTATAGATTTATAGTGTCCAACATTGAACAGATGGTGTTGTCCCAGCACTGAAGGCACAAGGGAAAGTCTGAGGAACACAAACAAGATCAAAGCAATATGTGGTAGTACTTGCTAGGAGCTATTTTGTTGTTTTCCTGATGACCCCAGAGATGATATTTGTTGTTTCCTGCACAGACTGGGATTAAACTTTTAATCAACTAAACCATTCCTGGAAGATTTTAATTCAATGTGCTCTTTCTAGGCTATTTTGATATCAAGTGAACTTTTTAACAAGCAACAATTATCTACAGACCTGAACACGAATTGAAATTATGCCATGCAGTTTTGAGCTGACATTGTTATAATTACATACAAGAAGCTGCATGAAAATACTCTTCAAGCTGAGCCATGAAGCCCCCAGCTATGGAGATTCTCCCCCAGCTATGGAGCTCCGGTACGAAACTGTAGAAAAACCTGAGTGTCTCTGGATTAAGTTTAGAAGTGTGTGCAACAAGAGTGATGTAGTGGTAGGAGTCTGCTATAGACCACCGGACCAGGGGGATGAGGTAGATGAGGCTTTCTTCCGGCAGCTCACGGAAGCAACTAGATCGCATGCCCTGATTCTCATGGGTGACTTTAATTTTCCTGATATCTGCTGGGAGAGCAATACAGCGGTGCATAGACAATCCAGGAAGTTTTTGGAAAGCGTAGGGGACAATTTCCTGGCGCAAGTGCTAGAGGAGCCAACTAGGGGGGGCGCTTTTCTTGACCTGCTGCTCACAAACCGGGTAAAATTAGTGGGGGAAGCAAAAGTGGATGGGAATCTGGGAGGCAGTGACCATGAGTTGGTTGAGTTCAGGATCCTGACGCAGGGAAGAAAGGTAAGCAGCAGGATACGGACCCTGGACTTCAGGAAAGCAGACTTCGACTCCCTCAGGGAACGGATGGCCAGGATCCCCTGGCGGACTAACTTGAAGGGGAAAGGAGTCCAGGAGAGCTGGCTGTATTTCAAGGAATCCCTGTTGAGGTTACAGGGACAAACCATCCCGATGAGTCGAAAGAATAGTAAATATGGCAGGCGACCAGCTTCGCTTAATGGTGAAATCCTAGCGGATCTTAAACATAAAAAAGAAGCTTACAAGAAGTGGAAGGTTGGACATATGACCAGGGAAGAGTATAAAAATATTGCTCGGGCATGTAGGAATGATATCAGGAGGGCCAAATCGCACCTGGAGCTGCAGCTAGCAAGAGATGTCAAGAGTAACAAGAAGGGTTTCTTCAGGTATGTTGGCAACAAGAAGAAAGCCAAGGAAAGTGTGGGCCCCTTACTGAATGAGGGAGGCAACCTAGTGACAGAGGATGTGGAAAAAGCTAATGTACTCAATGCTTTTTTTGCCTCTGTCTTCACTAACAAGGTCAGCTCCCAGACTGCTGCACTGGGCATCACAAAATGGGGAAGAGATGGCCAGCCCTCTGTGGAGATAGAGGTGGTTAGGGACTATTAAGAAAAGCTGGACGTGCACAAGTCCATGGGGCCGGACGAGTTGCATCCGAGAGTGCTGAAGGAATTGGCGGCTGTGATTGCAGAGCCATTGGCCATTATCTTTGAAAACTCGTGGCGAACGGGGGAAGTACCGGATGACTGGAAAAAGGCTAATGTAGTGCCAATCTTTAAAAAAGGGAAGAAGGAGGATCCAGGGAACTACAGGCCAGTCAGCCTCACCTCAGTCCCTGGAAAAATCATGGAGCAGGTCCTCAAAGAATCAATCCTGATGCACTTGCATGAGAGGAAAGTGATCAGGAACAGCCAGCATGGATTCACCAAGGGAAGGTCATGCCTGACTAATCTAATCGCCTTTTATGATGGGATTACTGGTTCTGTGGATGAAGGGAAAGCAGTGGATGTATTGTTTCTTGACTTTAGCAAAGCTTTTGACACTGTCTTCCACAGTATTCTTGTTAGCAAGTTAAGGAAGTATGGGCTGGATGAATGCACTATAAGGTGGGTAGAAAGCTGGCTAGATTGTTGGGCTCAACGGGTAGTGATCAATGGCTCCATGTCTAGTTGGCAGCCGGTATCAAGTGGAGTGCCCCAAGGGTTGGTCCTGGGGCCGGTTTTGTTCAATATCTTCATAAATGATCTGGAGGATGGTGTGGATTGCACCCTCAGCAAATTTGCGGATGATACTAAACTGGGAGGAGTGGTAGATACGCTGGAGGGGAGGGATAGGATACAGAAGGACCTAGACAAATTGGAGGATTGGGCCAAAAGAAATCTGATGAGGTTCAATAAGGATAAGTGCAGGGTCCTGCACTTAGGATGGAAGAATCCAATGCACTGCTACAGACTAGGGACCGAATGGCTAGGCAGCAGTTCTGCGGAAAAGGACCTAGGGGTGACAGTGGACGAGAAGCTGGATATGAGTCAGCAGTGTGCCCTTGTTGCCAAGAAGGCCAATGGCATTTTGGGATGTATAAGTAGGGGCATAGCGAGCAGATCGAGGGACGTGATCGTTCCCCTCTATTCAACATTGGTGAGGCCTAATCTGGAGTACTGTGTCCAGTTTTGGGCCCCACACTACAAGAAGGATGTGGATAAATTGGAGAGAGTCCAGCGAAGGGCAACAAAAATGATTAGGGGTCTAGAACACATGACTTATGAGGAGAGGCTGAGGGAGCTGGGATTGTTTAGCCTGCAGAAGAGAAGAATGAGGGGGGATTTGATAGCTGCTTTCAACTACCTGAAAGGGGGTTCCAAAGAGGATGGCTCTAAACTGTTCTCAATGGTAGCGATGACAGAATGAGGAGTAATGGTCTCAAGTTGCAGTGGGGGAGGTTTAGATTGGATATTAGGAAAAACTTTTTCACTAAGAGAGTGGTGAAACACTGGAATGCGTTACCTAGGGAGGTGGTAGAATCTCCTTCCTTAGAGGTTTTTAAGGTCAGGCTTGACAAAGCCCTGGCTGGGATGATTTAACTGGGAATTGGTCCTGCTTCGAGCAGGGGGTTGGACTAGATGACCTTCAGGGGTCCCTTCCAACCCTGATATTCTATGATTCTATATTGGACCCTTTGCACTTGATATTGCTACAGAAGACCCCTGTGACAAGGCTGACCATGAGGAAGAAAAAGGGTGCTCTCCCTGTGTGGATGCCATAGTTATGGGTACCTCTGCAAATACTATCGCTGCTGTTTATTTTTGAGAACCCTAAGATGTGCTAGGCACCTGACAAAAAACAATTAAAGGCATGGTCACCTGCCTCAAAGAACTTCCAGTATCAGTTCAACATGACCCAGTAAGTGAGGATCACAAAGAGACTGAGAATGATTCTGCCGGGAGGGGAGAACTTGACAACGCTATAATCATGTGGCTATTCAGTAAGGGAAGCACACATGTGGGTGGTTTTGTATTGCTTTCATCACCTCACATCGGTGATATGCACTACTGTATACACCATAAACATACTAGTGTTTGAGGGGCAAGTTTTGCTAATGGGCATCAGAACAATGGAAACTTGATCATTTGGCTTGTTCCTCTTCCATCAAAACCTACCTTATTTTTTGTTCATACCTTCTACTTCTCTGGTGATGTCCTCAGATCTCAAGTCGCCTGACCTTTGCCTTTGTCAGCAGTATTTGCAAGTACAGGAATTAACATAGATTTTTCTCACTGACCATCTCATTAGCCAAAATAATCCTACCAAATCACTGTGCATAATGCAACAGGGTCCCATAAGTTCTGTTCTAATTGCTATTTTTAGTATCAAAATAGCCTTCATTAGAAGAGCAGAACTTATGGACAGTACTTCCAATGAAGAGTGCAACAGGTATGTCTGCAATACACCGCATCTTTTGCACTCTCTCACCCCAGAATTTGAACACACAAAGTGGATAACTGTGCTAGCAAACCAGTAAGAGCCAAAAGTGGTATAGGAAAGTTACATTCACAGATGCCTGTCCGTGTTGACAACTGCAAATTTTCAAATTAAGGTACTACAGCCCCCTTTGAAAATTCAGTCCTTGAAATACAGATGTCCTCTTACAAGTGAGTATGCATAAGTTGGAACCCTTTTACTCAAGATCTCTACTTCTCAGAGCTGTTGACGTGAATGACAAAGATACAGTGCTTTTTACTCTTATTTGCTTTGCAAAGATATACCTAAGACCAGAGGTGCTGGCTTTCTAACTTCCCTTGGGGGGTGCTCAACCCCTGCTCCACCCCAGGCCTTGCCTCCACCCCTTCCCCCAGGGCCCCACCCCTGCCCTGCCGCTGCCCCCTCTCCCCAGTGCCTCTTGCATGCCACTGAACAGCTGATCTGCGGCAGACGGGAGGTGCTGGGATGGAGGGGGAGGAGTTGATCGGCGGGCAGCAGATGCTGGGGAGGGTGCCACAGAGTCTGCGCCTATGCCTAAGACCATAACAACTGGATTCTACTGCTGCTCATGCATCATCCACAGAATTGTTTACGGAGTTCCAGTCAGTTACACCAATACAAAACCACTGATCACAGTGGAGGTTGCATGGGTGTAACTTAGGGTAAAATTTGGGCTGCAGACACTTTATTGCTGTTGACTGGCTCTGAGAATGAATGAATCTTAGTGTTTCTGTGCTTGGGAAAACACCGCCTACCACCTGCCCTGACATTTCCACTTACCCTTGTTAGTCATCCTTGTTGATGCTGGGCAATTTGCTCCCAATTTTTCTTCAATGAGCCCTAAGCAACTGTCATTACCACTGCAGTAATCAAAGAGAAATGCTTTCCTGTAGGTCTGATTGTTTAATTAAAAGCTGACATTGACTCGGCATGGGCATATGTGCAGTAAAGTTGGGGTTTGAGGCTGTTAAAATGCCAAACTAATACTCCACCAGTGTTACCCTTGCTTAATTCTCATCCTCAGCAAAGTCAAAAATAAATATTTGTAAAAAGAATGTCACAGCTTCATATAAAAATGAAGGTTCCCAGATTTGCTGTTAAAAGAATTTCAAATAGATTTAAGGACTAGACCTCCAGCTGGTTAATGGCAGCATTATGATATGTTAATTCAAAAATGTGAGTCCAAGCTGCTATCTAATAAAGCATAATAAGATGTCACTGTGATCTAATAAAGCCCAGAGCAGCTGTGCAATGTGTTCTTAGAACATATTTGCATGCCAAATTTACATTAATAGCACAACATTTCTCTGTTTATTGCATGTATCAGCTTCCTGGGTTTTTTTTTTCTTTTCTCCTTCTTTTTAGTTTCTTCCCCCTTCATATAGTTTAGTACTCATGGTATGTCCCTGAGTGACAGGTCCAGTGAGAGACATTTTTCCATTGTTCTCAGAAGAGATAGAACGTATGCCTGCTAAAGGTAGATTTCATTATACCCAAAGTTTCCTTATCATTATCCCACATTGGTAAGTAATTTCCAAAACTCATCTCTAAACAAAATTGGCTATGGATAGGGCCCTACCAAATTCAGGGTCCATTTTGGTCAATTTCACGGTCATAGAATTTTAAAAATACTAAATGTCATGATTTCAGATATTTAAATCTGAAATTTCACAGTGTTGTAACTGTGGGGGTCCTGTGTGACCCAAAACGGGGGTATGGAGGGGTGCAAAGTTATTGTAGGGAGGTCATGGTATTGCCACCTTTATTTCTGCACTGCTGCTGGCAGGACACTGCCTTCAGAGCTGGGCACCCGGCTAGCAGCCACCGCTCTTTAGCCATGCAGCTCTGAAGGCAGTGCAGAAGTAAGGGTAGCAATACTACAACCCCCCTACAATAACCTTGTGTCCCTCTGCAACTCTCTCTTGGGTTGGGATCCCCAGTTTGAGAAATGCTGGTCTCCCCTGTGAAATCTGTATAGTATAGGGTAAAAGTACACAAAAGACCAGATTTCATGGGGAAGACCAGATTTCACAGTCTGTGACGCATTTTTCTGTGAATTTGGTAGGGCAGTAGCTAAGGAGTAAATACAGCAGGGGTGGGGAATTTACGGCCCGTGGACTAGATCTGGCCCACTGCTTCATTTCATCGGGCCTGGGGCAAGTCTCCATACCGTGGGCTGGAAGCGCCGAGCCTTGGCACCACCCCCTGCTGAATCCGCGAGCGCTGGCTCACCCACTGTGTGGGGAAGCTAGGGTCAGCTCGAGTTCCCAGAAATGACTAATATGTCCCTGTGGCCCATAGGAGCAGGGCCAATCAGGGAAGCTCTGCGCGCTGCCCCAGCGATGGCTCTGCAGCTCCCATTGGCTCGGAACCACGGCCAATGGGTGTTGTGGGTGTGGTGCCAGCGGACACAGGCAACGTGCACTGCACAGAGCCCCCTGCCTAGAGGCCGGACATGGGTGTCGCTTCTGGGAGCAACAAGGAGCCAGGGCAGGCAGGGAACCTGCCTTAGCCCTGCTGCGCTGCCAACCAGGAGCCTCCTGAGGTAAGCACTGAGGTAAGGACCCCCACCGCACCCAAACTCCCTCCCAGATCCCACACCCCCACCTGCACCCCAACTCCCTGCCCGAGCCCTGAACTCCCTCCCACAACAAAACTCCCTAGCAGAACCCACGCCCCGAACTCCCTCCTGTACCCCAACCCCCTGTCCCAGCCCTGAGCCTGCTCTGTACTCCAAACCCCTTGGTCCCAGCCCAGAGCCTCTTCCTGCACCCCAAACCCCTCATCCCCAGCCCTACCCCAGAACCTACAATCCCAGCCAGAGCCCTCGCTCCCTCCCATACCTCAATCCCCTGCCTCAGCCTGGAGCCCCCTCCCACACCTTGAATCCCTCATTTTTGGCCCCACCCTAGAGTCTAGGGGAAGCCCCAAGCCTCCACCCTCCCCTCCCGCCTAAAGCAGGGTGATGTGTAGCCCACGACTGATTTTTTTCTGTGGGTCAATGGCCGCTGATAGAAAAAAGGTTCCCCACCTCTGAAGTACAGCGAGGTCCATGCACAGCAATTTCAGAGTTAGAGTAAACAAAGGGGCTTCAGGCCTTATTTCATAAGGGAAAAGCTGCTCATCATGTTATTTGTTAAATATTCTCATTTGTCCTTGCCCTGTCAGGAACCCTGCACCTCTGATAAAAATGTCTCAGAAGAAACTATATTGAACTATACAGATTTTTTTCTCTAATGTTGCTTGAATAAATAGGCCAGCAAGCAATGTCATCCGTTTAAAAGCTGATGTCATTAGTACAAGGGATCGGCTCACTCTGCCTTGGAAAGCCACCCTGTCTAAATTAGCAAAGCACTTTCTTATCCTCTTCAATCTCTCCTTCAAGCCTATTTTTGATGTGACACTGACAAATCACTCCTCTGGCATGGTTAGGTATTACCTTGTCCTTCCAATCCCCTGCCCCTTTTGTTTGTTTATTCACCTGTTGCATATTGGGACAATCCAAGTTTGTGAGCTCTCTGGGTCAGGGATTATCTATGTTACTTGTTCGTACAGTGGCTGGTACACTGAGACCCTGATCCCTGACTAGGATCCTCAGTTGTATTGCAAAAGTAATAATAGTATCTTGATTACATATTGAGGAAAATGAGATTAGACCCATCATCCTTCATTCCTACTTTCAACCTGGTGTGGTTAGATGACAAAGGAATTAATCTCCGCTGTGTATGTTACATTGAAATTCAAGAGGGATAGAGAAAGAATGGAATATTTATACTCTGGAAAGCAAATTAACAAAGAATGAGCCCTCTATTTTCATATAGTTGTAAGAGTTCCCCTTTCAAATGGTTCATTCCAAACATGTCTGGGCTCAGAGTTACCTGTAATAGCTCAGAATCAATATCACTGGAAATTTTGCAATGAAATCTGAAATTTTAAAAATATAGAACAGAAAATAATGTAGCTACATTTTGTGGGTTTGTTCTGGTAATGAAGTCATTATGCTATATGTAGGTAAAGTCTTACTGCCTCTCATGGGAAACAATTAGAAAAATGTTGTAATGCGAATAACTTTTTAATCCTTTTGAGTAACCATCAGGAAATACATCATGATATTAAATAGTTGATGATATGAGCAATCAAATGGAAATAGGACTAGTCACAGCATTAATAATAGCAAAAACAATAAATTACTGAAAATAAAGTATCCAATAAGATGGGTTTCCTCCATTAGTGACCTGGAACCCTTCGAAGAGGGATCTCTCAAGTTAAATGACAGCATGGAAATGTTTGAAGTGTGCAGTCTCTTTTCCCTAATAGCCTGCTACTAGAAAGAGAGGGTGTCCAAAGAAGTGAGATGAATATAACTGCAAAGACAGGCACCCTCAAGAGTTCTCATTTGTATGTGCAACACAAGTACCCATTTGCATAGTGTTCATTTGCATATGCTGTAAGCAATTAAAGAATAGGCTCTGTGCAAGTGCACTGACTGGTTACGTGACCTCACAGTGAACTTGTTGGTGGGTCAACACAAGCAGGCCCCATCCCAGGAGTTAAAACACAGGCATGAGTTCAGCATGTAGCTGCTTATTAGCAGAATGCTGCTCCCCACTTGCTACAACTGAATGTTCCCCTGTCTTCCACAAGGAAGAGCAAGATGCCTCCTTGAACTTCCACTCAGCATTACTACCAGGGCTAAGGGGTGCTTTCCCTATAAAAGAGCCACACCCTTTCAGGGCTACAGATGCATATGCCATGGAACACTCGCTTACCCAGAAGCACAGCTTTTGCACATTTCACTTCTGGAGGCACATTCATTACTCCCTCCGTTAGGCTATGTTTTTACTCCAGAGTTAGCTTGAGTTATCTACACTGAGGTTAAAGCCTCTCATGTTAGTCTAGTTGAGAAAAAGCAGCTACACTGAGAAGTTACACTCAAACTACAGAGTGAATGGATTAGCTGTACTGTGTATGTGTTAGCAGCTGACGAGTTGTGCTAACTTGATATGTACCCTGTCTCCCCGAATAGGCCAGCCAACGTAAGTTAAAAGTTCTGCCTCACTCTCACTTGCGTGTGAACATGACTCTAATTAGGAGCAGAGTATGAGTTATAACCAAAGTTAACTCTACAGTAGGGCTGGCAATTAATCACAGTTAACTCACGCGATTAACTAAAAAATATTAATCGCGATTAAAAAAATTAATCACAATTAATTGCACCTATAACAATAGAATACCAATTGAAATTTATTAAACACTTTTGATGTTTTTCTACACTTTCAATACTGATTTCAGTTACAACACAAAATACAAAATGCACAGTGGTCACTTTATATTATTATTTTTATTACAAATATATGAACTGTAAAAATGATAAAAAATAGTATTTTTCAATTCACCTCCTACAAGTACTGAAGTGCAATCTATTTATCATGAAAGTGCAACTTACAAATGCATATTTTAGTTGGTTACATAACTGCACTCAAAAACAAAACAGTATAAAACTTTAGAGCCTACAAGTCCACGCAGTCCAACTTCTAATTCTGCCAATCGCTAAGACAAACAAGTTTCTTTACATTGATGGGAGATACTGTTGCCTACTTCTTATTTACAATGTCACCTGAAAGTGAGAACAGGCATTCGCATGGCACTTTTGCTGCTGGCGTTGCAAGATATTTACATGCCAGATATACTAAACATTCATATGCCCTTTCCCTGCTTCGGCCAGCATTCCAGAGGACATGCTTACATGCTGATGATTCTCGTTAAAAATAATGTGTCAATTAAATTTGTGACTGTACTTCTTGGGGGGAGAATCATATGTCTCCTGCTCTGTTTTACCCGCATTCTCCATATATTTCATTTATTTTGCCATAAGCTTTTGTGGGCTAAAACCCACTTCATCAGATGCATGGAGTGGAAAATACAGTAGGAAGATAGATAGATATAGATATACAGCGAACATGAAAAGATGAGGGTTGCCTTACCAACTCTAACGAGACAAATCAATTACAGTGGGCTATTATACAGCAGGAAGAAAAAATCACTTAATCAGGATGGCCCATTTCAAACAGTTGACAAGAAGGTGTGAGTAACGGGGGGGGGCAGGGGGGGGGGAAATAGCATGGGGAAATAGTTTTTTGTTTATGTAATGACCCATCCACTCCCAGGCTTTATTCAGGCCTAATTTGATGGTGTCCAGTTTGCAAATTAATTCCAGTTCTGCAGTTTCTCATTGGAGTCTGTTTTTGAAGGTTTTTTGTTGAAGAATTCCCATTTTTAGGTCTGAAATTGGGTGTCCAGGGAGGCTGAAGTGTTCTCTGACTGATTTTTGAATGTTACAATTCTTGACGTCTGATTTGTTCTTTTGCGTAGAAACTGTCTGGTTTGGCCAATGTACATGGCAGAGGGACATTGCTGGCACATGATAACATATATCACATTGGTAGATGTGCAGGTGAACGAGCCCCTGATGGTGTGGCTGACCAAGAAATAGGACTGAATGGACTCATAGGCTCTGAAGTTTTACATTGTTTTATTTTTGTATGCAGCTTTTTTTTGTACATAATTCTAAATTTGTAAGTTCAACTTTCATGATAAAGAGATTGCACTACAATACTTGTGAGAGGTGAATTGAAAAATATGTTTTTTTTTTGTTTTTACAGTGCAAATATTTGTAACCAAAAATAAATATAAAGTGAGCACAGTACACTTTGTATTCTGTGTTGTAACTGAAATTATTATATTTGAAAATGTAGTAAACATCCAAAAATATTTAAAATAAATGGCATTCTATTGCTGTTTAACAGCGCGATCAATCGCAGTTAATTTTTGTAATTGCTTGACAGCCCTACAGTGAAACCAAGCCCTGAGGCAGCTTAATCTTAAAGGTCAAAGGGACGGATTCCAAAAGCATTCAGATGCCCAGGAGGTATCTTAACACTGAGCAAAGCAAGCATACATTTTCCACTGTATACTGTCAAGCAGAGTTGTATTTAAAAAAAAAAATCCTATATTACGAACAACCTAGATTGTTTACAAGGAATGTATTTTTAAAAAATCACATCCTTACCACCATTTATAGGGCTTGTTTATGTGTTTTGCACTTTGCTCAGCCTGGCCAAGCAGGTTAGTATCAATCACTGTTTAAAACATAGTGTTTGAAGGTTTGGTTCACATCAGTTTAACTCAAATTTCTAACAGACACTTAGGAGGTCTCTGTTAAAAATTCAGCACTCTTCCCCATCAGGGAAGCCCCAATTTGATATTTCCACAAATAAAATAGTAAAGTATTCTACAAAAAAAAGTAAAAATAAATCAGAAAAATATCTTTGTGTTGGGTGCAAGAGAGAGGATGGAAAATTTGCCCCTCCAAAACAAATCAGCAAAAAGGGCCACCAAATCCAAGTTTAAAAAAAAAATCCTTTCAGTTTACTTCTAGAGGCAGTCCTTTTGATCTTCACTGGAAGCTGCTGGCATACAAGGACCGAGTTTGCCCCTTAAACTCTCCATTTCATAGAATCATAGAATCATAGAAGATCAGGGTTGGAAGGGACCTCAGGAGGCCATCTAGTCCAACCCCCTGCTCAAAGCAGGACCAATCAAGGAAGGGAGGTCCTTCTCAAAGGACAATTGGCATTGCCATTAGACCTTGTTTAACCTTAATAGGCCAGGACAGCTCATTTGGGACACACATTGCAAATGTATCTGTGCAAAAAGCACCTGTTCTCACTTTGTGGCATATGCAACCAACGCTCATCAGGCTACAAAGCTGCTTTCATCTCCTCATGGGGCTGGGAGGAATTGTTAATACCTTCCCCTGGGAGGGAAGGATGCTTGCCAGATTCTGAAACTAGAGATGGTTTGACCCTTGCTCAAGACACCATCCTCAGAAGCGGAGGATCTTGTCATCCCTGTCTCTCAAACGGCTCCGTTTTCACACTCTATGGCCTGGCAGTCTTTGGCCTTTCTGCTGAGGTTGCCAGGAAGAAGGCCCATCACTTCCAACAGCAGTGGGGATACTTGTGCACTAGGAAGGGGACCAAGACCATCAACACATTTGCTATAGACAACCTAACATCTAACAATATTTGATCACTGTTATGTCTGAACCAGAAGTTTCTAACCATCACAGGGGTGAAGTTCTGGAACAACCTCTGAATAGGAATTGGGACTGGGGGGAGGAGGGGCAAACAATTTAATTAGTTTTAAGGGAGAGCAGGACAAATTTATGAGTGCAGTTGTGATGGTGAAGGGAAGGACTCAACAGTCCTGGGGCTCATTTCCCGTTTATGTGTTACATTCCTAAAGCTCATGCTTTCAGGGTTTAAGTCAGCCACTGGCAGGGACAGGAAAGGATTTATCACTTATTTATTAATTTATCACCGGTTGTCACATGCTGGCATCCATTCCATTGCCTTCAAGGAACCTACTGTAATTTAAATATGAATCAGAATGGAAATGGAAGAAGTTCAATTCCCACTCCCATGGTTTAGTGTGAGCTATTAAGATTGTTGTGCCATTCCTCTCTCTTCAGCAAACTCTTTCAAACAATTCTTTACTCAAATCAACCCTGCATGCTCCATGTACCAAAGAATCTCATACATGTTAAACAGACTTAAGTGAAAGAGAACACCCTTCATTCCCTTAGTGAAAGTATCTTCTTGATATTCAACATGGATGAATAGGATCAGTGAAGTGATACTGTCAGATCATTCTCCTAAACATTCCATTATTGGCAATAAGTAGGGCTGGCCAGAAAACAAGAATTCCATTTCATGAAAAATCTCTCTTTCTCTCTCTTTTTCTCTTGTTTTGGCCAGAAATTCTACTTTGGACCTGAGAACGCTTCCTGATAAAAATTTAATCAAAACACTTCCACAAAAGCTTTTGATTTTGATAAATACGCATCTTCTGATGGAAAAAGTTTAGTTCAAAAGTTCCCAGCCAGCTCTGATAAGCAGATCTTTGAAGCCTAACATTAAATTCTTCCACCTTCTGTGTATATCTTGTCATTTGACAGATTCTGATTTTTCTTTTCTTCCTTGGTTTTCTAGTATGTACCCATGTTGGCTTGACAGCACGGGGAAATGTTCATTGCTTCTGCCAATGTGTAGTGCCTATTCTGTGGGCTTCAGATTCTGGGCACTTTTTAAAAGCACTAGTTTTATGAAAATGTAATAAAACATGAATAGTAAAAAGCAATTGGACACAGGAAATACTAAGTGTTGAATGAGAAACTTCAGTTTGCCCAAGAGTTAGATTGCAAAAAACACATTAAACTTTCTTAAAAGGTTGCTGAGAAATGTAAGAATGTAAAGGCAGGCTTACAGAGTGGAGGCATTAGATGTAATTATACAGGAAGGCTAGGAAGACTAAAGAATAACATTAAGCAGAGTAAAAGAAAAACTGTAAAGCAAAGATTGCACAAGAGGTTACAATAAATAAGTAGAAATTCTTTAAGTACAAAAAGAACTGGAGGTGAGGGAAGAATTTCAGCAGGGTTTCAGAACCAATTTATTGACAAAAGAAGCAGACAATCCTAAAAAGAATGGCTGCATTCTTAACTTCAGTGAACACCAGGGAAGGTGGAGGAGAGATGCCAGATACAGATAGAAATTTCCCATGAAGAGGAGAAGAAATGCTAAAGGAAATAAAATCACCCAGTGATAAAAGAAATGGGACTGTTTGAATCCTGGCAAAATTCTAGGAAGACCAGCTACTGTTTGGGCAGGTCAAAAGAGCCCAAAGATCAAATAATTTCAAAGAAGAAATTATTTATTATTAATCCTTTCTCCCCATGCTCTTCTTTCCCTTCCTCTCCTCCTCACACTTATTCAATCCAGTCTCCATTAATGTGTTTTCAGCATTTGGGACCATCTGCTTGTATCCTCTGATCAGATAGTTTGCACACCTGTTTCAATGGTGTACATGCACCATTTTTTCGGTGTGTACACTGAGGTGCCTACAAATGTTGTGGAAGACAGAACTAGAGGAAGTGTGACTGTAACAGATCTGTTGTGGTATCTTGTGCACCCAAATCCTCAACTCAGATGCCGCAACTCAGTCCTGTTCCCACCTCCCCCACCCCATCCATCCAGCTGCCCTTTGCTACTTCTTAGCTATTCCAGTCTATATCACTACATCTGTCCTGAGCATACAGTATGTTTGCAGCCCCATAGTAGGATAAGTACCAACTATGGGCTCAAGGCAACAGTAGACTGATCATTAACTGTCACTCTGAGCAGATGGGATTGGTCAAGAGGAAAGAATGAGAGTAGGTAGATTGATAGGATGCCAGTTAAGATAGGGGTAAGGGGTTCTAGACTGGTATGGGGAAAATCAGATGAGTCATTAATTTGGGAGCAGAATGTATCCAAGATTGTTTGCAATTGTCCACCAACTCTACTATCCTGCAAGAGTTTGTGTGCTGGAACTGATTCCATTCTTCCCCCAACCACTGTGCGGCTGCTGGGCATCTTGCAGTGATAGATAGTTAACTGTTCTCTCTGTGTCACAGCTTTTGAAGGCAGCATTCCTCAGCAATATACAGTAATCTCGCCATCCATTTAAGATGCAGATTTCCTTTGTCAATGAATCTTCAGTAACCCAATGAAATGGAGAGGTGTCCACCCTCCCCCACACACCTCCAATCAATCTGTCCTTCCCTTCATTGACATTAATAGCATGGACTTCAGCACACTCTGCTTCTGAATCCCCTTTCTAAACAGTATTAATGTCAAACAGATTGTACCAAGGGGATCATTTCAGATGCATATACTGATCTGCTTTGCATCTTCTGTCTAGAGCAATTATTGTGCACATATGAATACTTATATAGTATGCAAATTCAAGCCTAGTTAATATTTTTGGAATGTCAATGAAAGTAAACAAGAATGTTGAATGCCAAAGCCTGGATCTTGAAATGTTTTGTGCCTGTCACAGGAAGGTACCAAAAATAGGGAAAATAATTTTGGCAATTAAGTGTTATCAAGGCACAACAGAGAAATTGCTTTTGAATGGCAACAGAACAAACAGAACACAAGACCTATGTTTCAGTCATGCAATATGTCTCTTCCCCAGACAGAGTGGATTTCCAGCAGAAAAGGTTTTCAGATTTACCAACATCAGAGGAAATAAATTTGTAGTGAAAGGTTTTCATTATGCTGTGGGGTTTTTCTGCCATAAGAATGTGTAATGGTTAGGTAGCATAATTTATCCTGTTTAGCTGACAGACAACATAGAGTGGAAAGAATTTTTCATAATGAAATGCACCTGGGTTTGATTCTCATTTAAGATTGACAGCTTAAACAAAAAATCACATTCATCCCTAAGGTAATGGGTGGGTGCACTCGGTTTGAATTTGGTACCATATATCACTGAAGAGTCTCCAAAGGGTAGTAAGCTGTCCTGGCAACTCTAGACCCATTAATACTTTTAGCACCAAAATCATTTGGGGCTTGTGGTTTCCAGGAGATGGTTTTTTGTATTTTTTGAGATATAAGAGTCATTCAAACTTGAACTGCAAACTGAAACTTGGGTGTGTGAAATACACAAGGAGTGAAACCAACATAAATATTCATATGAATCCTTGCAAAAGAAAAAGCAAAATAAGACAGAGGAGCATCCTAAGATGGCATCCAACCAGATTAGTTGGTTTATATTCCACTGCAGTCCAGGAATAGGGGGTAAAGAGAGGGTGTATGGCCAGAATCTCCATGTGCTCAAGCAATCTTCAGCTGCCAGATGGTCCCTTAGGGGCTGTGACCAGCTGATAAAGTTTACAGTACCCCCAAGGCCACTCTATTCTTTGCTACATCTGGCACAGAACCAACTAGAGAATCCAGGTGCTGTAACTAAATCATTGGCAACTCCCCTGGCCCTATGATTCACTGAGTGGAAATTAGTGTGACCAGAAAAACTGCACCCAAGTTAGCACAGGTCTAATATATGCATAATCCAAGCATCATAGCAGATAATCGAAGGTATAGATAGTGCAATGATGAGATAGAAATTGTAGTTGGCATGTATGACACAGATTGCAATAAAATTCATATTTAGAAAGGTCAAAATGTCCATGATTTGGTACTATTGGTGAGCAGGTGGATGAATTTTGAGACTTTTAAGAGAACAGCCCATAGGACTGGATATTGTTAAAGAGCCAGGCTCTGAAGCATCACTGCAAGGACACACAGGGCAGACTGAGGGGAACTCAGGAAATGTCCCTTGCAAGCATTAGATCACCAGCGCCATAAAGCAAAGCTGGGAAAGGGAAACAAAGACATGAAGGCACTTTAACATTTCACTACAATCTTTGTGAAAAAAATAGAAAACAGACTGTCTATGCAGAAACAACGGCTTTCTTGTGCAGACACAAGGGACTTGAGAAACCTATGTTCAGTTCCTGATTCTGCCACCAACTTCCTCAGGCAAGCCATTTTTTGCCTCTGTTTCCCATCTGTAAAATGAAGATAATACTTCCTATGCCACCCCCTGTCTATTGGTTCTGTTTAGGGCCAGTTTATGAACCCTGGCTATCCTGCCATGCAAGGGAGTAGGGGCGGCATAAGGAGTTGAGAGCAGCTTCTGCAGGGTCACTAATCCACTTTCTGTGCAAGGTGGGAGGACGGGGGTGATGGGAAGTAATCTGTACCTGGTGTATGGCTGACACAGAATACTTCCTCTGTCCTCCTTAGGATCAAGAGGGGAAACCATCCATCTCTTGGTCTGCTCCTGAGGTACTGAAGCTGCACTCTGCCCCTTACTCAGGGCTTGTGGCATGGCCACAACTGAGCCCTTAGATTGCAATCTGTCCAGGACAGGGACTGTCTAACTATGTACAGTGCCTTGCGCATGGGGATCCTGATCTCAGCTGGGGCCTCTAGCACTATTGTAATGCAAATAATTATGGGGAGGGAAGCAACTAAGAGGCCTATGAGTCATGTAGTACCCCTAAAATACATTAAAAATAAAAACTGAGGTTTGATTCTACTAAGCCACCATGGTTATTATAGAACTCATCTAACGTCTCCATAATTCTTGTCCTATGATCCATGTTTTGTGAAACTATCATGACTTTCCCCCAAATGTACTATGGCAGACTTACAGCCCTCATTCTAAGAGCTCAGTCCTGGGACTATATGCTTCTCTCTAGTCCATGAACCCTCTCTTTTCATGTCACTGGAAATGGCTCCTGTTTAGAACATGATGCTTCTCTGTTCACATTGTCAGCCATATCTTAGATGGATGGGAAAGATCAGTGCATCTTGCTATCTGTTTTATGGTAAGCAGTCAGGTGAGTCTCCAATTTATGTTCTATGTGTGCTGTGATACCCACAAGAGGGACAAAGAATGCCTTTCTTTAAATCTTTACTGCCATTGTAGCTTACAGCACCCATGGCAGGTGACAGTATCAAGATTTAAGGTCTGGAACACTGTATCCAGAGGCCCTAAAAGTTTACTTGATGTTCCAGTTTCTTTCTGGATGCTGTGAGGTGAATTTGAAAACCTGAGGCTTTCCAGCTGAGAGGACAGAAAATGTTAGGTTGCTGGAATTCTTTTAGCCAGACTCATCAGATAGATACGAAAGAATGTATTTTAAAATGTTTTGCTCTGAAAACTATGGGAGGGTGGTATCTTCACATGCAGCAACATTTCCCCCTGTGTTTATTCAATCAGATCTGCTTATTTCATAAAGGCCTGGTGCTGTCTCTGCCTCCCCTCCTGCCCCAGATTTAGTTACACTGTGGCATACCATACTGCATAAGCAGGCATATTCATTTCAATGGGATTACTTTGGGAGTAAGTTACTACTCTATGAGGAAGAATGGCAGAGTCTGGCAGTGCATTACTAGTGATGTTTATCCAATTATAAAGACAGAGCCAGCACAGCCAAGAAAGACAGAGTTTGATTCCACTCTGGCTGATACACCAGCAATAACATTACTAACAATCCATGAAATCAGCGGGGAGTTCTGATTTTTTAAAAAAATCAGTGCCATGATAGGGCCCTTTGTTCTAAACACAGATATGCCCTGTGCTGCCCTGAGTCACACCTGTGCAATCTCAGCTCGATTGGGTTGTAACTAAGAAGATGACATATATAAGAAAGCACCGCAAAAAAAGCAAGGAATTATCCTTGACTAACAATATCCTTCATATTTAACTGCTTGTGATAGTCACAGGGCTGCGAACATTTTTGTGAACAAATGGAGTCTTGAATTCAAAGGCTGCATTTATTGTATTCATTATGTCTATTTGATAGAACCCTTTTCTGCTGGGTTAATGAAATTCTCATGGCAATGTTCATAGCTTGAAAGGGACTATTGCAAAAGCCCTGCCTCCTGTGATTTTGATAGTCTGATTTTTTATTTTCATTTCTTTAACAAGAATTAAATTTGAAATAAAAAATTACTCTTCTGCATAAGTCGTATTGAGGGAATCAGAAAGGAAAACAAAGAACAGTCTGGAGCTTTGTGATCTACATCTGCCAATGATTCACTTGTTCAGACAGAAAATTAGCAATGTCAAAGGAAGGACAAGTGTGGGTGTGGTCAGTCTTCCTAATGTGAACTTCAGATTATGACCAAAGCTTTGTCTTTCTTCCCTCCTTCTTTTCCCATAAAGACCCTACCAGATCAGTGGTGTTTAAATGTCCCTGCATTGCTGATGTATATGTTCTCCCCCTCTTCCCCCCCCACCCCGTCCATTCCTTCCTTCCTTCTTGGTTTCACTTTTTCAATGTTGAACGTTCTGTTGTGAAGGGGACCTGTAAGAGGAGAAGGCAATCCTAAATCCACTGCCAAGTGCAGAATTAAAACATAGGCTCACACACCTGAATGCTGAGCTTCTAAGACTATGCACTGTCTCATAATTTTTTTTTTTTTTTGCTAAGGTGGGCACCAAAATTACATCCACAACATTAGTGTATCATGGAACTGAAGTCGGAGGGCCCTTGCAAGGAACTCTGCATGTAGTTGCAATATCCAACTTGCATGTACTTCTCAGGCCTCTGCCGACATTTGGAAATGGCCTAGTACACACTGGACGTTGCTGGAAATAAAAATAAATAAGGACATTTCAATTTTGTGCACACCATTGCAAGAACTGCACCCCCAGCAGGACAGTGGGTATCTGTTTTAGGAATGTTAGTTTCTGAGCTAATCTCCTCACACAATTCTAGAGCAAATTAGACACTGCCTACTATAGACAAATTTCTTTACCTTTAGTGGAAAGCCTTTCTTTTCTCCATGTTTGTTTGCGTAGGGGGTTAGCATTAAGTTTGAAACATTCAGATCCAGATACTCAGCAGCTGTACAATCAACATAGCTCTATGGACTACAATGGGACTACAAGTGTGTACATCAGCAGAAGCTCTGGCCTGAGACAGCGGGATCAAATCTTGGCAAGGATGACTCTGTCCTTCTGCCTTCTAAGGCAGATAAACAATGTTGCATGCAGTGTGGGCCTCAGATTACACCTTATAAGTGAAACTGAGTCCCAACACAGCCAAACGGCAGAGATTCTTTGAATTTGTGCTCCCTCTCTCTTAATGACCAGACATAAACTCTAGTCTCAACATCCTTAAACTTTTTTTTTTCATTTGGGCCCATCTTTTTTTTAAAAGTCAAGATTCTGCTTCTTTTTAGGAATAGTAAAGACCTGCTGGCCTTGTTCATATAGGATGGTGTGATTTGCACAGACATCTTTGCAATGATAGCCTGACTTCTCCCCCCTTTTTGGCAATGTGCTGTTCCCCAGCTATATGCCTGCCTGTGCCTCCACCCTAGAGCTGGCTGCATTTTAAATTGTTCTTTGATTTGCTTATGAGCCCAGAGACAATCTTGATGACTACGTTTAACACAATTTGAAAATAACTGTCAGTGATGATGCACATACATGATTCATCAAGGAGTTCAGAGTCCTTCAGGATGAATTACTATACAATTGTAATAATAATTCAGTCCACCAGCCAGTGTTGTATTTACAGCATATGTCCCTTTTATTGGAGTCATTCTTCATCTTCTGTGGTCCTTAATGGAATTCTCTTTTATAAACTCTGCTAAAGTTGAGTGACAGTTGAGAGTGTATATTTTTGACTTAGAGTGAAACACATTAGAGGTATCTTGTAATTATTCCAAAACCAAGTAAAACTAATCCAGGAAATTAACAACTCCCTATTTGTTAAGATTGTTTAGTGTCTCAATTGTGCATTTTCCATACATAAACTCCATCCCATGAGGTAAGCAGTCCCAATTTAGATTAAACTGATTTTTAAAGACATTGGATTTTTTTCATATTCTTTACTTTTTGATTTCTTCTTATTTTGGTTTATTTGTTCCTGTTATTTTCATAACTTGATAGTTAGCTGTCAGAAAAGTCTGGCAAGTAAAATCTCCTCCAGAGGCCGTCAGAAAAAAAAGCCCTCTTTCAAAGTGGCTGCCATCTACTTTTCTGAATAGAACTGAGCAGAGAGCCTGTTCTCAGTTACATGCTCTCTTTCAAAATGACAACTGTCTCCCTCTTGCTGTTATAAATGGGGCTGAAGCAATAAGAAGTCCTTTCAAAATGGACACCACCTCTAATTACTCCCAACGGGAGCAAAGCCAAGCTATTCTCAAGGAGGATGTCCTCCCACTGTGCTGTCAGAAGGTGGAGAGGAAAAAATGAAGAGTGGGTGGGCATCTTTGGTAAAATCTAGATCCGCTTTCAAATGGCCACCTAATTGAGGGTTGTCTGTGGCCTCAGTACCATTGAGAATAGGAGATGGCAGCCATTTTGCAAATGAATGGTTCTTCATGAAATTATCTGACTATTATTCTTCAGTTGCTGCTGAAGAAGCTTTCAGCTAAAAGGAACAAAGGCAAAAATGACCATTAATCTCTCGAACATTTCTTCAAATGTAGCCTATGCATACATTCTCAGTGAGTTTTAACTGTATGGGAAGAATGATAGGTCTGTGTTCTTCTATTACGATTGTTAGAGACAGATACACACATGGACAAAGGTCTGAGACAGGGTGCTAAATTTCTTAACTTGTGTGGTGGCAGGTATGGACCCCTCTGTAAGGAAGTTCCAATTTAAGGATCATACGGTTCTGCCACCTTCTCAGGCCTCACTCTGAATCTCTCTTGCATTTGGAGATTTAAAATGGAATCTAGCTCGTCTGGTGTCCTTTACTTTCCATTCTTATTTGTTAGGTAGTTCAAGGGCATTAAGGCAGGAATACATGCCAGAAAGAGATCACTTGAAACTGTCCCCCTCCCTCTCTGCCTGTAACCCCACCCCGAACAAGCAAGCATAAAATAGTTACAGTATTCCCAGTTAGACAAGAAAGCAAACCATTGTCTTCTCCTTGCCCCCCCCCCCCCCCGTCCCCCTAGACTTCTTGGCCTTTAGCTTACAGTGTAGGCAAGACTGAGTTATTAACCCTGATCAACATTTAATGCTCATATTTCTTATGTAGTTTTGACATATCTTTAGAACTCCTCAGCTGCTTGTGTCTTTTGTTGGCGGCTGAACCCCACCCCCCCCAAAACGTTGATTCTTGCCTGTCAGTCATGTGCACACTATGTGGAAGTTCAAATGGTGCAGAGATTCAAGTTATTCTCAGCGAGTGTGTGTTTGGATTTGTGCGTGCGCACACACATTTTCTCTCTCAATTCACATATGAGATGACTCAGGTGTTTGGTAATGTAATCTTGTAGCCAAAGTGCAGGACTGGGAATTGATTGATCAGAATTTTTCTGGCTTTGACATAAAAATCATGTCACTCTGGGCTATTCATTTTAATTCTCTGCCTTGGTTTCCCCAGCTGCAAAACAGCAGTATTTCTTCCCTACATTACAGCTGTGTTGTGAAGATAAATCCATAAAATACTTAGGGAAGACTCAGAGAATCAGTGAAGAGCAGCATAGAAATGCTTATAAATAAAAAAGTCACATCGTTTGTTGCGTCTGGTTTAGGGCTTTCCTGGCCAATCACTACTACTGTTTGATACCTGCTAGGTGATGTTTGGGCAGCTTCTAGCAGACAAGTGGCTACCTCACAGAAACCACCGTCACAGTTTGCAGTTTCAGCAGACACACCCAGGACTGAACAGGTAAACAGAGATGGAACTGCCATCTTTCCCATAGAGGTGGCCAGTCCTGAGGCACATTGTGTGTAGCACAGTTTACACTATTGCTGCCCCTGCTCTTTTCTTGGTAAATAAGGGTGTCATAAATATAAAGGGAAGAGTAACCACCTTTTTGTGTACAATGCTATAAAATCCTTTCACCTGTAAAGGGTTAAGAAGCTAAGGTAACCCCGCTGGCACCTGACCCAAAATGGCCAATGGGGGGGGGACAAGATTCTTTCAAATCTGGAGGGGGGGAACAAAGGGTTTGCTCTGTCTGTGTGATGCTTTTGCTGGGAACAGATCAGGAATGCAGCCTTACAACTCCTGTTAAGTTAGTAAGTAATCTAGCTAGAAATGCGTTACATTTCCTTTTGTTTAATGGCTGGTAAAATAAGCTGTGCTGGATGGAATGTATATTCCTGTTTTTGTGTCTTTTTGTAACTTAAGGTTTTGCCTAGAGGGATTCTCTCTGTTTTGATTCTCTATGTTTTGATTATGTTTTGATGTTATGATAGGGATTCTCTATGTACCTTACGCTGTAAGGTATTTACCATCCTGATTTTATAGAGGTGATTCTTTTACCTTTTCTTTAAATAAAATTATTCTTTTAAGAACCTGTTTGATTTTTCATTATTCTTAAGATCCAAGGGTTTGGGTCTGTGTTTACCTGTATAAATTGGTGAGGATTCTTATCAAGCCTTCCCCAGGAAAGGGGGTGTAGGGCTTGGGGGGATATTTTGGGGGAAGATGTCTCCAAGGCTCTTTCCCTGTTCTTTGTTTAAAATGCTTGGTGGTGGCAGAATACTGTTCAAGGACAAGGCAAAGTTGGTACCTTGGTGAAGTTTTTAACCTAAGCTGCTAAGAATAAGCTTAGGGGGTCTTTCATGCAGGTCCCCACATCTGTACTCTAGAGTTCAGAGTGGGGAAGGAACCCTGACAAAGGGGTTTTAGGATCCACTGTTGTGCCTCATTCCCACAAATCCTCTTAAACATCTCTCTGCTACTCTCTTAGGAATGTGTATGAGTTCCCTATTGCCTATGAGTAGTATTACCTGGCAATAACTTCTTGGTGCTACTAGCACCTGAGGATGTGGTGGCAGTCACACTTCTCAAGCATCCTGTGCCTTATCCTGAGCAAAGCCATTATTTCAGATTGTTTCCTAGTTTAGAATCCAAAGTCTCTTAAAAAGTAAAGGAGGCAGAATTTGCGAAAAGGCTTTGTACAGTGCTCAGATAGATTTCAGGGGGTAACAGAAAAAGCAGATTTCCCTACTGAAATGTGAGCCCTTTCCTTCCGACGCATTGCTTTAATGGCACTCTGGGAACAGTGGTGTGATGAAAAGGTTGCAATTCTCACCTAAAACTGATCATCAGGACAGAACTCCCACTTTTTCCCCATCGCTGCCAGATGGTACCCTCTGCTCAGATACCCTGACCACAGCCCTGGTATCAGGATTGACTCCTCTCTCTTCTTTCCCCATCCATATCCACGCTCTCCTGAAACTGTGATGAGGGGGGTTCCCACAGTGGGGGATGAGGTCCCTGGATCCAGCCCTGTGTGTTTGCACGAACACCAACCATCCCTCCTAGAAAGTCAGAATCCACCCCTGGATCAAGCACCACGCTTAACAAGGGAATAACACTTTTACCTAACCCCAGCAAAGCCAGGAGTTCTGCTCCTTCCCTAACACAGAGTCAGATTCATGTGCCTCTTCCCAACCTCCTCACTAGGCATTTCCCCTGCCCCAGGGCCAGGACCAGGGTCAGGTGCTTCTGTTGGGGATCCCTCAATTGTGAACCACCCCACCCAAAGGAGCCCAGTGTCTCCTTCTGGCCCTGCCTCCTGGTGACTGGCCTACGTGGAACTGAAAGGGGCAAGGCCTGAGCCTGTTTTGGTGGACTAAAGTCTCCGGCCTATCCACAGACTGTGCTCAGATCTTGTATACCCGCCATTTTCGGTACGGATCCCACAGACCATGTACGTTGTCAATTTTTCCTTTACCACGTCACTACAATCCATCCTTCACTTTCAGTTTCCACTGCAGAAGCCTTGTCTCAGTTGACTGCTACAGCCTGCCATCATCATCACCCTGACCCAGGGGCATCATCCTGGTGTCTCCCCCACCCAGGCATGCAGGTTGGGATACAGCTTTTATAGTGTGTTACTGTGACATTCACTGGAGTTCATATGTTTTTATGAAGGCGTTTAACCCTTCCTTATTTGAAATTCCACATCCCCACTACTTTTGGGGTGCCCCATTTTTCATAGGCTAACTCATTAGTTCCCCTTGTAGTCATTAACATTTATGACATCTTATCACCATAGTCACGGGCAGTTACCTTAAGAAAGTCTCTAACATTTCACCCTGACTATCAATGGTCATCTTGTGGTGTCTACTGACATAGATATTATTATCCAAATGCAGCAGTTATTTTTGAACCATCAGCATATCACAAACATAGACACAAACTCAGCAGATTTATTATTAACTTACTCATGCAAATTTATCTTTATAATATAGCTAACTTCTCCTAAGTCCAAAGGCCTAATTTGGCTCATCTAAATAGTCCTGAGATGTGTAGGCCCTGTGTTACAAAATTAATTAATCCTTATGTTTCACCTCTGCAGCCACTTGCTCTCTAGGTCTAGGTTCCTGGATTGCGTACAGCGGCAACACAGCACCGTTGCAGGTCAAGTCAACACATGAGGTTTGGACTTCAGGCTAGATTATGCCATTGATTTCTTATCTGCATTAAAGCAAGTAGTGAGTTCTGGTTCGATAGCAATGGAATCTACATGGTTCATAGTTCACAAGGCCTTCTGCTAGCCTCTTGGCACAGCCCTGGCTCAGATACATACATGGGGGGGGGGGGGAGGAACTAGCTCAGGGAGTTTAAGACAATAATCAGTTAAACACAACAAAACCTCTCATTTCCTGCTTTTAAAAAAAATGCAGCAGGTTGTTTTCCTCGTTCTTGATTTTTAAAGGAAGTCAATTCTCTCTGTCTATGGACTATTTTAAAATCAAAGGGGAAAGGAAGTGAGGGCAGGAGTGTAGGAGCAGTCATAGTGGCTCATGAGCAGCATCTGCATCTGTATGCCTGTCATCTCAGGCAGTGTGCGAGTAACTGTATCAGAGGATACAGAATTAATGTCTCCCCTCCCCCAAATATCTTTAGTGAAGGAAGTTGTGCCCGAATAAAACCAGAAGCAGCTACAGCCACAGCTATTCATAGCACAGTTCATACTTAGGGGCTCATGCCCCAGAACAGAGTCCTGTTTGCGAGCATCTGCCAAAGATGCAGTTCAGGGGGACACAACCAAAACCATGGCCACTGGCATCAAGATAGAAATGCCAATGGTGGCAGCTTTTGGAGCCTTTTGACAAAGCTCTGGAACACGTGAACCAATGGTAACAACCCCCAGCCAGCAAAAAGACTGCAAACCAGTTGCTAGAGCCATGACAACAAGGACCTGGTCTCTCACTCTTTGAAACCAATAGTAAAACACCAATTGTCTTCAATGGGAGCAGGATCTCATCCTCTGACAGGGAGTGGGCTGTAATGATCCCAATCACTCTGTTCGTGCAATTTCTGTGATGACTGAACTTTTCCCACAGTCGGAGGAGAGCATATTAACCCCATCAGTGTTCTCAGAGCAGATCAATATTAATTTAATTCTTCAACTGCTGCCACTATATTTACATGTTCTCAACAGTAATTAACTGCTGCACTGCGGCCAGACCTACTGGCTGTGTTCAATAAATGAGTATCTTCTCTGCTGTGAAATGTAGTTGCCTTGTGGTAGCACAGAAGTAGGCAGCCATGTTAAATGCAGCAAAGGGGTTAACACCATGAATACTGTTTCATAGTGTATAAGAATAATAATTTTGGTGCTATATTAGCTGATAGGATAGTGATGCAACAAGTCAGTACCAACCTCTGAAGAAACCAGCAATAGTTACTGAGGCCTGGAACAATGCTAGCCAATTAGACCGCAGTATGCAAATAAGAGTTCCCCCGTTGGCTGCAGCAAGGTTCAGCAAGGTATTTTTCTGAACCTTTCACTGCACCTGCCATGTAGGGCATTAACTAAAAAACCAGTACTGCTATGCTTCTCAAGTGCAGTGCCATGTCAGAGATTTTCACTTATCTTCGTTGGAGATGCTCTGAACATATGCAACAATATATATGTAGACTGGCGAGGTGAACATCAGCATTTATCAAATCACAAGCAAATATTTATCTCTTGACTCTGTAAATCTCCAAACTCATCTTGGCAGAAATAAATGTTTGGCCTATTACGTCCATATGCCATACATAGAAATTCATTAGAGCTTGGCATGTCTTTGTACTTCGAGGTCTGCTTTTACGAGACTTATGCTGTGGGTTCATGTGTGTCAGAGGGTTCTTCTGCCTGCCACTCTTATACATTGCACATGACACAATCAAAGGCTGCAATTGTCACCTATGTACAGAACCTGGTTTCCCCAATTCTGTGGAATGGTTTTATTTCACAAAAAGCTGTCAGCGTCAATTTCTTAGCCAAGAGAAAAACCCTGTTCTCCTAGTCTCAAAGAATAATGAATATGGGGAGTATAGGAAACACTGTCTCCCCCATTCTGCCTAGCACCCAATTACTATTTCCCACCAGTGTACAGCAACAGGAGCTGGTCTCCTATCACCCAACATCCCCTTCTCCCACACCTTTTCTCCATATGGACAGGCTGATCTGTTATGCTTTCCTCCTGGACAGGGTCCAATATGTGTCAGGAGGAATTCTGAAGTGAGTTAATTTCCATCTGGCTTTCCTTGTGGCATTTCTTTATAATTAATTTAGCTCTTTGTGACGATTCACTTTAGAGCACTTACATTTCTAATGTTGTTTTTCATAACGGGTGACTCACTGTGTAGACTCGTGTGTGGTTTCATGTTTGAACGATGTGACAGGAGCAATTGCTCATTGATTTTTGGAAAGCAACAACTTTATTTACTTCAAGAATTCTCCTAGTTTTTTCACTGGGTTTTTCAAAGCACACCTTGAAGAGATTGTTTCCTCTTACCCCATCACAGAGCATCGCCGTGGAAACACCAGAAGCTGCTTTTGAGGGTAATTAACATTAGTAAATTATTGGTTTATTTGTAGCAGTCTTGAATGTTGTAGTTTCACCTCTCTGAAGAACGTGATCTCTTAATCTTTTAATCTCACTCATTTTGCTCTTCATTTCTTCTCCCACTCCAATCTGTTCACTTCCTCTCTCGTGCTGCCCATATTCCTCTGCTGCTTGGTCTCCTTCTTGTCTGAATCTGTTCCTCAGCCACCTGGTTGTCATCTCTCCCTATTCCTCTGAACACTCTGTGGTTTTATTTTGTGGTTTTTGGCTGGCAGCTCCAGTCCATGCTAACAGCTTTTGTTTCTTTCTCTGGTGTAGGATTAGCTCCCAGGAGCGGCAGCTAGTTTGGCTCCTCCTTGTTTCCATTGAAGAGCCTGGAAGCTTGTATAAGAAGCTGGAAATAAAGTGGAGACCCAGAACCACATGAGCAACTAGCTCTTCATAGGTACCAGCACCAGGTGCTTGGCACCAGTTACTCATGACTACAGTAATTGCCCTGTAATTATTGGTGTGCATGTTACTCCTGCCCTGGTGGATGTGGGAGCATGTTTCTGATCAGGGATGCCTGATGATGTTTGCATAGAGCAGTGCATCTCCAATGCAAGAAAAGTCAATGCAAAGACATCGACCTCCACCAGAATTAAAAATCCCGGTGTACGTAAAGCTCTGAATAGACTGAGATTTTGTTACCTCAGAGACACCTGTGTGAAGCAGCTGTTGTTCTGCAAGGAGATGGCTACAGAGACCTACCATCACCCTCCCTGCCCTGGAGTGCTGGGAGATGCAGTGAACACCAGGTTTTGTTTGTTGTTGTGTTAGAATTAGGTAATATTTAAATAAAAATGGTTTAAATGTTTAATACAAACTCTGTGTACCTTAAGGAGAACTGTATGGCCCCCATGCTTTCCCTGGTCCTCAGACAGGTATGCTCCTCCGGGCCAATGCAGCTTGGAGAAACCCAGAGTTAGACTATCAGCTGGTAGGATCTGTCAGTGCCAGGATCTCAACTATGGGACAACTTGCCAGAAGAGCTCAAGTGTGAATGACAATAGGTGCAAATAAAAAACACCTTTGTGAGCTCACAAATACACTACTATATATCCCAGCCACTTGACACACCCCTATGGAAGGGGAAACAGTGCAGTAACATGATTTCTGTTGTCAGTTCAGATGTGCCTTCAGTGAGGGTTGTGCTTAGATACCAAGATCCTATTTCTAAAAAAGATGCTCCACTAAAAAGCACAAGTGCTCCTATTTTAAGTTGTCAAACAAATAAAATTCTCCATTTTCCATGAATGGATTGTGATCAAGCACTAAATGAGAGCTGTCTACTGATGCACACAAGGGATGTAAATATATATATGCATTCAAGAAATGCAGGGTAGGAACCATTTGAATATTAACTCTCCAAATGCTTTATCCGCAGTAAAAATGGCTTTTTAGTACTTCTGATTTTCAGATGCATTGAGCTTTGAATTTGATGAAATCTTCATTCAGAAGTTACAGGAAAGCAAAGGAAACCTCTTGGGACAAAATACTTTAGTCTGCAATGTAAGAATGAATTTCTTCAAACAAATGCAATATTTGCACAGATGCTGCCTTACTCTAAGACACCATCTGTGAATACCAAATGAATTCTTCTTCTGACAGGTACCTGATAAGGCATTAACTCTTTCTCTACCTCCCCTTCCCCATGTTCAGTGCAAACCTAGCAATATATGTAATTTAATGTAGCGCAATATTATGTCCTGGATCAAATTTTTGGAAAAAAAATCTCACCAAGAAAAATCTGACACTCATAGGTGTTTGCTTCAATAATATGCTGTTTTTAATATCCTAAAAGTGTGGAGTCTCTCACACATGCACACTTTATGAGTTGCACAGAATTAGGTTATCAGCAACTGCATTTCCCATGCATCTGACATGTCAGAGTGTATGGAGAGTGGCCGTGTTGAAATTTACTATCTGCTTCCCCCTCCCCTGCCACCTCTCTCCTACCCCCCTTGCACACTTATTTCCTTTCCCTGGGTCCCGTGCATCAGAAGAGTTTAAGAGAATGTTATTTTCTACCTTTTTATAAGACAATATTAATCATCAGGAGAGTGCATTCCACACAGCTGCAACTTTGACAGCTAGTTCACTATCCATTTTCCACTGAGTAGATTTTCATTCATTGATGATTGGTACAGAGCCCAGATCCCTAGCATCCTCCCAAGACCCTTACTATGTCTACAGAACTGTAGTTTAGTATGCACTGGAAGAGATGCATTGATGCTTTCTCTGTAGACCTACAGGCTGCTGGTTGGAGCCATAAGGGAAAGAGAGGAAGAATTAGCCTGTGTGTTTATGTGGCTGTGCTCCAGTAAATATTTTGATGCATCTGCTGTCAGCTCTGGTCTGAGGGAATCTATCTAGCATTTAAATTTTGATGGGGAGCTGTTTTGAATAATAACAGTGCAGCCGGCTGTGAGTCAGTGCATGTGTGTTGACTGAAAAAAAAAAAACCCTCAGCTTTCAGCAAGCGTTAAGCCTTGAGCTGCAGTGCTTTGCTTTTACCCTCCTCCTTTCTTTTTTCTTTTTTCCCCAAATAGATTTTGGTTCATTGGGGGCTGGTGGGAGGAACAAAAAAAAAAACCCCTCAAGTTGCTGTTGCAATGGGTGCAGTAATGGGTACATTCTCTTCTCTACAAACCAGACAAAGACGACCCTCAAAAGGTAAGGATTTCCTCTTTGCTTTTTCTGCCTCTTTTGTGTATTTACTAACATCGGGTTTGACAGCAGAGGGGGAAAATCATGAACATGTGCCACTTGAAACCAGCCCATCACTATTTATGTGAGGTCTAATTTACAGAGGAGGATGGGAGTGGGCTGTTAAGGGGCTTGGGGGGTTACATGGGCAAGATAGTATTTGCTCTAGGTATTTTGGGGGGGAAAGAGGGTGCCTGATACACCTTCTGAAATAAGGCAATCCTTCACACAGATGTGTACGGAGTAGAACTCAGCCGTTTCACATGCAGAGCACTTGCAGAAGAGACCTGTTTTCTTCCCAATTCCATGCTTTGTAAATCTACTAGGCAGGGAATCAAATATATACATATGGCAAATTCTTCCAGCTGCCTTGTACTTTCAAAAAAAAGTTACCATCAGAGGGACTGTTGTATTTTTAATAATCCGACTATGAAACATTGCCACAGCATGTTTTATGTTAATTATCTGGAGGGAAAAGATAGAGGATTTCTTCACAAGAAGGGGAAGGAGAAGAGGCTCAGAGCAGAGAAGAAAGCAAGCAGCAATCCAGGGATTTTTAATCCTTAAATCCACATGTCCAGAATCTAAAATGCTGTTTTTTCAGGAACTCAGTAATGTTGAGAGGGTACTTATTTGCTCAGTCTGTGCTCCATTCCTTTCATGGAGTTATTTAAAAAATTCCAGGGTTCTGCTAAACAAAAAGTTGAAAGCACGGAAGGGGGCGGGACTGAAAAATATACAATGTGTATTGTAGAAAGCCTCAAACTTTAGGGAGTCTTTTTGCTATTGGAATATAGTTCAGAGCTGAAGCACTGCAATTAATAGTCCATCAGCATTTCTAGGGTAAATCTGAACTTCCACTGGATTTGTAGCTCAGCCCTGATGTATGCTTGGAGTGGAAGTTGACATACAATTTCCTAGCTTTGATCATGAGGCAAAATAAAAAAAATACTTAGAACAAATCAAATGGGCTTTATCAAGCTATCACTGTAAAGGGATATGGGGGTGAGGAGAGGTAGGGTGCAGAGGGTTTGGGAGTGGATTGGAGTGGGAGGTGATCATTTTAAGTTTGCAAACAAATGTAAAATTGTAGAACCGTTTCTTGTACAAGACAGCTAAATGGACTTTGGCGCTATTGACTAGACAGAGTCAATCATCACTTTTACTAAGCGCCTGTGGATGGATTGCATCTCCTTTGTCTTTGCTATTGGTAATGAGGCCATAATTGTATAGCATCTAGATGTTGAGTCACACATCTAAACCTCTGGAGTCAATATGTGTTTAGGCACAGCAAGATACAGATGTACCGAACATGCTGTGTTGAGTATACCAACTTCTATGACAACATGGCCTTCTTAGCCATTTTCCAGCTGCACCTATTTGCGTCTGAATCTGAATCTTCCGTGCAGTGTAAGATATCACTTAGGACACAAACAAGGCTCCACCACCCCTGTGTTTCAGGCTGTTTGCCAGAATGGTTACCTTGTTGTGTTTCTATAACTTAAATTTATCCCAAGGAAAGGTGCTTGGTGTATCGCTCAACCCCCAACCAGTGGGCTGCTTTTCATTGGGTCCATGCCTTTTGACCTGTCCAGCTTGGGTAGCCCTACCAGGAGTTAAAACTCCTGCTTGCATAGCTCTCTGGTCACTAGGACACAAAAGACTTCCTGCCACATCAAGGTGCAGTCGCCAGGGAAGGAATTTGTATCTAAATATAGGTAATTTGTTGCTGAATCTATATGTTCCTTATGACAGCTTGTGGTTGGCTTTTCTCTAGTGGGTGGCTAGAAATTGCTTGTTGTTTGAATTCATCATCAGTAAAAATCCAGCATCTGGTCACATACAATAACATTTACAATGGAACTCAGTCTTACTGATATCTGCTGGAAGTGATCCTTTAGCGATATGTACCAAAACCTGCTTTCATAGAGCCATTTCTGATTTGGTGCCAATGTGTTCTCCTCTTGCTTTCACTGGTAAGCGTGGCACCCAGTTGTAAAGAGCGGGTCAGAAGTAATTCCTTTTAATTTTCTTGACTATTTTCAAAGCCAGCATAGAATTTCACACCTTTAAGTTTCTGGGTACCACTCAGCTGCAGGTAGAGAACAATGCAGCCTGTGGGACTGCTAATTGCAGCTGATTATAATAACCTGATGGACAGAACCAGTTCAGACAGTCCTGCCAAACTGGTAGCTGCAGGATCCCCCAGCTCACTGAGGACTACATTAGGGACAACTAGAATGGACAGTGCGATGTTTGTAATTCCCAAATCTGTGCTAGATGGTGCTGTAGGCTGTCCCCACTAAGCGCATTAAGTTGTCAGAGTGTGTCGGAGCCTAGTACCGAGGCTAGCTTTGATTTTCGGAGTGTTGCACTGTGGGTAGCTATCCCACAGTTCCCGCAGTCTCTGCTGCCCATTGGAATTCTGGGCTGAGCTCCCAATGCCTGATGGGGTAAAAACATTGTCATGGGTGGTTTGGGGTACATGTCATCAGTCCCCCCCTTCCCTCTGTGGAAGCAATGGCAGACAATAGTTTCATGTCTTTTTTTCTGTGCGGGCGCCATACTGCTTTCAGCAGACGGTGCAGTAGGTCTGCAAACCATCGTTGTCATCCATCGCTTCCGCTGGTGGACTCACAGGGCTGCTTCCGCTGAAACTCTGCTCAGCTGCTCTTGTCTTGCCATACCACAGCAAGTGTGCAGTCCGCTCAGCTGTTGTGTCCTGGCAGCAAAATTGGTCATCCAACCACAGCTTCCCCTGGAACTCTGCTCTCCTGCAGATGCCATACCATGACAAGCATGGAGCCAGCTAAGATCATGACTGCAGTTATGAGTATTGTAAACACCTCACGCATTATCAAACAGTATATGCAGAACCAGAACCTGCAAAAGCAGGCAAGGAGGCGATGGCAGCACGGTGATGAGAGTGATGAGGACATGGACACAGACTTCTCTCAAAGTACGGGCCCCAGCAATTTGGCCATCCCGGTGGCAATGGGGCAGGTTCATGCCGTGGAACACTGATTCTGGGCCTGGGAAACAAGCACAGACTGGTGGGAAGGCATAGTGTTGCAGGTCTAGGATGATTCCCAGTGGCTGCAAAACTTTTGCATGCATAAGGGCACTTTCATGGAACTTTGACTTGCTTTCCCCTGCCCTGAAGCACAAGAATACCAAGATGAGAGCATCCCTCACAGTTCACAAGTGAGTGGCGTTAGCCCTCTGGAAGCTTGCAACGCCAGACAGCTACCAGTCCATCGGGAATCAATTTGGAATGGGCAAATCTACTGTGGGGTCTGCTGTGATCCAAGTAGCCAACGCAATCACTGAACTGCTGCTATCAAGGGTAGTAACTCTGGGAAATGTACAGGTCATAGTGGATGGCTTTGCTGCAATGGGATTCCCTAACTGTGGTGGGGCCATAGACGGAATGCAGATCCATATCTTGGGACCAGATTACCAAGGCAGCCAGTACATAAACCGCAAGGGGTACTTTTCAGTGGTGCTGCAAGCATTGGTGGATCACAAGGGACGTTTCACCAACATCAACATGGGATGGCCAGGAAAGGTACATGACGCTCGCATCTTCAGGAACTCTAGTCTGTATGAACAGCTGCAGCAAGGAACTTACTTTCCAGACCAGAAAATAACCCTTGGGGATGTTAAATGCCTATAGTTATCCTTGGGGACCCAGCCTACCCCTTAATGCCATGGCTCATGAAGCCATACACAGGCATCTTGGACAGTAGTAAGGAGCAGTTCAACTATAGGCTGAGCAAGTGCAGAACGGTGGTAGAATGTGCATTTGGACGTTTAAAAGCGTGCTGGTGCAGTTTACTGACTCAGCGAAACCAATATTCCCATTGTTATTACTGCTTGCTGTGTGCTCAACGATATCTGTGAGAGTAAGGGGGAGACGTTTATGGCGGGGTGGGAAGTTGAGGCAAATTGCCGGGCCGCTGATTACATGCAGCCAGACACCAGGGCGGTTAGAAGAGCACAGGAGGGCGCGCTGCGCATCAGAGAAGCTTTGAAAACCAGTTTCATGGCTGACCAGGCTACTGTGTGACAGTTCTGTTTTTCTCCTTGATGAAAACTCGCCCCCTTGGTTCACTCTACTTCCCTGTAAGCCAACCGCCCTCCCCTCCCCCCTTTGATCACCACTTGCAGAGGCAATAAAGTATTGTTGTTTCAAAATCATGCATTCTTTATTAATTCATCACACAAATAGGGGGATAACTGCCTAGGTAGTCCGGAAGGGGTGGGGGGAGGAGTGAAGCACCAGGTGGGGTAGGGGAGGAGGGAAAGACAAGGCCACACTGCACTTCAAAACTTATTGAATGCCTGCCTTCTGTTGCTTGGACAGTCCTCTGGGGTGGAGCGGTTGGGTGCCCACAGCACCCACCCCCACCGCGTTCTTGGGCATCTGGGTGAGGAGGCTATGCAACTTAGGGACGAGGGTGGTTGGTTACATGGAGGCTGCAGTGGCGGTCTGTGCCTTTCCTGCACCTCAACCATATGCCAGAGCATATCAGTTTGATCCTCCAGTAGCCTCAGCATTGCATCCTGCCTCCTTTCATCACGCTGCTGCCACCTCTCCTGTTGTTCCAGCCATCTATCCTCTTGCTCGTCCCTCATGTCCTCGCGTTCATTTTGTGCTTTCCTGGACTCTGCCATTGTCTGCCTCCAGGCATTCTGCTGGGCTCTTTCAGTTTGGGTGGACTGCATGAGCTCAGAGAACACTTCATCGCGAGTGCAGTTTTTTTTGCCTTCTTATCTGTGCTAGCCTCTGGGATGGAGATGCTAGTTGCAGCGTTGAAATATTTGCAGCTGCGGGAGGAAAAAAAGGGATTAAAATTGAAAAAGACACATTGGCCATTTAAAAGGAGGGGCTGACGTTTTTGGGTTAACGTGCAGCACAAACCCAACTTAACCCCCCCCACACACACCCAATTCTCTGGGATGATCGTTTCACCCCTCCCCCCACTGAGTGGCTAACAGTGGGGATGATTTCTTTTCAGCCACAGGC
This sequence comes from Lepidochelys kempii, assembly GCF_965140285.1. Classification (NCBI taxonomy): domain Eukaryota; kingdom Metazoa; phylum Chordata; order Testudines; family Cheloniidae; genus Lepidochelys; species Lepidochelys kempii. The sequence continues at coordinate 31,893,345 of NC_136387.1, forward strand.
AAACAGCCCAGCAGGAATGGCCGCCTCTGATGTCCCCTTAATAAAATTCCCCTATTTCATCCAGGTGACCATGAATGATATCACTCTCCTGAGGATAACACAGAGAGATAAAGAATGGATGTTGCTTAAATGCCAGTAAACACCGGGACCACACACTGCCATGTTTTCTTATGCAATGATTCCAGACTACGTGCTACTTGCCTGCCATGGTAAAGTGTCCTACCATGGAGGACGCAATAAGGCTGCCCTATCCAGAAACCTTTTGCAAAGGCTTTGGGAATACCTCCAGGACAGCTTCACTGAGATGTCCCTGGAGGATTTCTGCCCCATCCCCAGACACGTTAACAGACTTTTCCAGTAGCTGTACTGGCCACGAATGCATCCCAAGTCTTCAGGGCAAATTAATCATTAAACATGCTTGCTTTTAAACCATGTATAATATTTACAAAGGTACACCCACCAGAGGTCTTCTCCGCCTTAAAGGTCCGGGAGCCTAGGTTGGGAGGGTATTGGCTCCAGGGTGATAAACAGTTCCTGGCTGTCAGGGAGAATGGTTTCTCCACTTGCCTGGTGTTATCTTCAACCTCCCCCTCCTCATCATCTTCCTCATCCCTATTGTGTGAGACTCCCTTGCAGGAGTCCACGTACAGGTGTGGGGTAGTTGTAGTGGCACCCCCTACATGCAGCTCATTGCATAGAGAATGCAGCTCATCATAGAAGCGGCATGTCTGGGGCTCTGACCCCGAGCGAGCGTTTGCCTCTTGGGTTTTTTGGTAGGCTTGCCTGAGCTCCTTAAGTTTCACTGCGGGTCCCTGTGATAGCCCCTGTCCTTCATGCCCTTGGAGATTTTTTTTCAAATATTTTGGCATTTCGTCCTTTGGAACGGAGTTCTGATAGCACGGATTTGTCTCCCCATACAGTGATCAGATCCAGTACCTCCCGTTCGGTCCATGCTGGAGCTCTTTTGCAATTTTTTTTTGGGCGGGGGACTCCATGGTCATCTCTGCTGATGAGCTCTGCATGGTCACACCACGGTGGCCAAATAGGAAATGAAATTCAAAAGTTTGCAGGGCTTTTCCTGTCTATCTGGCCAGTGCATCCGAACTGAGAGTGCTGTTCAGAGCAGTCACAATGGAGCACTGTGGGATTGCTCCTGGAGGCCAATACCATCAAATTACGTCCACACTAACCCAAATTCGATCCCGGCAATATCGCTTTCAGTGCTAATCCCCGCATTGTGGAGGAGTACAGAAATTGATTTTAATAGCCCATTAAGTCGACAAAAATGGCTTCGTTGTGTGGTCAAATCGATCTAACACTGCTAAATTTGACCTAAACCCATAGTGTAGACCAGGGCTAAGAGGAAGGCATAATTCTTGTTACTTTCGTTCCCCTATCTCAAACACACATGCCCGTAATGCACCATCCTCAGATGTTTCTTCCTGACCCCAGCAGGTGATCGACCATTGCCCTGAAGCATAAGGATTGATAATTCTTAGGCATGGTCTACACTTAAAAGTTAAATCAACATAGCTACGGTGTGTGAGTGTGTGAGTGAGAGAGAGAGAGAGAGAGAGAAAACCACACCCCTGAGCACCTAACGGGGTTGACCTAATGCCCAGTGTACACTCAGCTATGTCAATGGAAGAATGCTTTGGTCAGCGTAGATACTGCTGCTTGGGGAGGTGGTGTTCCAACAGAAAACACTTCTATCAGTGTAGGTTGTGTTTATGCTATCTGCTTATGCTACAGAGAGAGAGAGAGCTGTGCTAGTAGAGACTCCATGGATCATACCCTTAGATTTCTGTCCATATTAGTATAGCGGCGGAAGTTTTTTCTGTTCACATAAGCAGTGAAACTTATGGCTATTGCCTCAATAACATCGTGTGGTACTGTGTTTGTACATTTCATTAGAAATTGTTTTCTTGGATCTCCTCAATTTGCTGCCTTTTAATGTATTGGCCTTTCAGGATTCTGCGTCATGAATGTATGCATGAAGCTTTGGAAACTGAAGTGATTTTTATGGGCCTTCCCATCACATTGCACAGGTTCTGTTGCATAGAAGCAAGCAGAAAATATTAGAGGGACAGTTTCAGATTGATTTTTGGTTATGTGATTTTTTTTTAAATAATTCACTGATTTAAAAAATTGAGCAGATGACAACATAGTAAAAAAAAATTAAACACCCTAAAGATGAAAGGGTTTTTCTGCTGTGTGATACTTATGATCTTTTGGGGGTCTGCGAGCTGTATTACGCTTCTTCCTCCCTCATTCCTCACTTCTGTGCATCTGCCTGCTGCCTCTTTGGTTTCAGCTGAGATGCTGCTGCCATTACTGGCAAAATCTCCTGCAAAGCCCGAGGAAGTGTACAGGGGAGCTGCCCCCAAATTAGCGAGAGGATTTGGTAGTATGCTAGTGAATGAGACAGAAAGTGCAGCTGTTGACCAACTCATTATACACAAAAAGAAAAGGAGGACTTGTGGCACCTTAGAGACTAACCAATTTATTTGAGCATAAGCTTTCGTGAGCTACAGTTCACTTCATCGAATGCATTCAGTGAAGTGAGCTGTAGCTGTAGCTCACGAAAGCTTATGCTCAAATAAATTGGTTAGTCTCTAAGGTGCCACAAGTCCTCCTTTTCTTTTTGCAAATACAGACTTACAGGGCTGCTACTCTGAAACCTGTCATTATACACAAAGGGGTTGAGTTTGCTGAGAGCTAGGCATGTTGCATGCTGTGCTCTTTTGAAATTCTTGCTTCAAGTGACACAGTGGGAGCTAGCATGGGAATTCTGAACCCTTCTGACACTAGAATGCCAAGAGTAAAGAATCTAAAAGAAGAGAGAAATATGTGTAATCTTCCAGTTAATTACCTGATGTGTTACTTGAAACAATAGTATCTACATTATGAGATGTACATGTGACTGTCAAATTGATGGTATGCCTTTATATCAATCCCTAAGCAAATATAAAAAAAATTGATAAGCCAGTTTAAAAAATTAAAAAATTTTACTTTATTTATAAATTATTACTAATTACTATTATTAATTATTAATTATTATTATTAATTAGTAATTATTATTAATTACTTTATTTAATTTAATAAAAGTATTAAAAATAAGATAAAGTACATAATACCCAACATGAATGTATTCCATGTAGAGATAGGGAGGGAATAGTTTTTTTCATCCCACAAAAATTTGAGATTTCAGAATTTTTCCTGTCCCAAATTAAGACACAAAGTCAAAATCTCAAACTTTTGCAAGTGGAAAATTAACAAAGAATAAGCTCAAGTCAATTGAAACATTTTATTTAGATATTTTTGAAGCGTTTCATTTTTATTTTGACCATTTTTATTCTAATTAGTTTCACATTTCTAAAGTAAGTTATTTCAAATCAGAAAAAAAACAGATTGATTTTTCAGTTCAAAAATATCAGCCCAGGATGTTTTGACAATTTTTTGAAACCATTTTCAAGTCTAAAATTGACCTTTGCCTGCAAAAAGTTTTGGTTTTCACAAATCAACATTTTGACAAAAAAGTTTTGTCAAAAATTTTCCAACCACCTCTGTCTTCATGTGTTTTGAACAATCAGCGCGCACACAGCACACACGCATGCTAAGACTTTTCACGCTTTTGCCACATCTGGTAACGAGGGAATCAACCCTTTCATTCTTGACATGGTGCTAGTCAACCTAACAGATTGCTAAAATTTCATCTAGCATTGGGAGGGAAGGTAGTAAAATGAAAAGTTCATCCAAGTTTCACAATCAGTCATTGTGTAATGTGCAACAGAAGTGTTGACATTCCCATCTGTGGGTGAAGTCAGTTACATTATAACAGAAAGATGGGTGGAACGCTCTCAGCCTAACAATCCACTAAATTTCTCCCCCTGGGGTTTTCATACCAACACATGTGAAATGCAAATTCAAATATTCTCTGCAGCTTTCTTTTTCTCAGTCCTTGAATCTTCTCATTGGCTTTATCTGGAATTATAAGCCCTGGTTCTAATATCACTTAATGTTAGACTATGTAAAGTCACCAGGAGTTGAGAATCTGAAACCAGTGAATGGGAGTAACCCAGACTTTGTACCAAAGTCATGTATTTTTCTCCAACACAAAGGTTTTATTGGCATTATTTGGGATGCTTGTATTTCTGGGTATGTCTACATTGCCATCAAACAACAGATTATGAGCTAAACAATCAGTCAAGTTTTTTCCCCACTATAAGTAGGGCTGGTAGAAATATTGTCCCCCCCCCAAAAAAAATTGATTTAGATATTTCACCATGGTGCTACATGGGAGCTGTAATTCAAGTGCCTTATGAACCCATTTTCCTCTATGAGCAGGGCTTCTCAACCAGACTACAGGTCCCCATATGCACTGAGGCCATGGGATCCCTGTGATGTGCTGCCTCCCTACCCTAAGAGACAAGTCCAGGGTCATTGTAGGAGAGGCAATCCAACCAGAGAGGCCAACGCATAGAAGAGAATGAGAACATGAGGCTGTTGAACTACAGTTCTCATAAGGCACTTCAGTGACATTTCTGAACTGAAATCTTGTGGGTGTTTTACCAAATTATTTCAATACTTGAGTTTTTGGGCTGAGGAGTCAAACATTTTCCTGGAGGTGGGGTGGGTGGAACATTTTCCAACCAACTCTAATTATAAGCCTGATTTTAAAATAACTGCCCAACTGCTCCAAAACCTAAACTACGCCACTTTTTCAGAGTAGAGAGATGAGCCAAAAAATCTAGAGAGGTTGATCCAGGAATTCCAAATTTGTGGTGTTCTGTTGGCACTTATCAGAAGTTGTGTATTTGGGGTTGTGCTAACAGGTGTATTGAAAAGGTCACCATATATTTATATAAAATAAATAATTAATAATACAATAAATAAACTGTTACACAAGACGTGGTGGTATGATCATTCATAATATAAATGATCAGATTATGAGTGGCTATCAGAGCTGCTGTGAAAATTTAAATGAAAACAAAATTGACAAAAGTGAAAAATTTCAAAAAATGTTGCTTTCCTTCCTGCAATTTTCTGAGCAACTTGGGGCAGATAAAAAAGGGGCAGTGAATGGGGACAGGAGAATGAAGGCATGAAGGTTGGTGCAAGGATCTGGGGGAGGAATGAGGTTTTTTTGTGCCGATTAAATTGAGAGCTTCAGTTTGCTGGGTTGGCAATGAGTGAAGAAAGCTTATGTGAGAGTGGGTAAGTGTACTATTGTGTTAGTATTACAGGCTGGGAGTGTTCTTCAGTGAACCAACCTGTGTAAGGAGTTGTTGAGTCTGCTGGAAAACCTTAACTGTCTTCTGCTGCCTCAGAGACAGGTAGCTCATTACAGATGTAAGTGAGGTGGGAGTGACTCTAAACAATGCGTAGATCTAGGGTGTGGGCTGAGCAGTCCTAAGGGAAGACCCCTAGGAGCAGTCAAGCCGAGGTAGTAGGTTTGAACTAAACTTTGTTAACAAAGACATTAACAAGATAATGAGGCCAAACCCCAGGTAGTGGAGTTGTAACCGACCGCTATTTTATCTACCAGGAGTAGATATCTATTAAGTTTAGCTCTTTAGAGCTATATGTAACAGTTGTAATTCTGCTAGTTTTCATACACTCACTTTCATCAGTACTTATTTTTGTCATTTTCAGATATGACTTGCTAAAGCTTCATATCCCAGTAACTAATTTGAAATTGCACTGAGTTTCTATAGATGGACACATGAACAGACTGTGCTCCATAAAGGTCAAAATATAGCCACAGGACATTTTATTTTATGGTTGAAACCAGCTAATGTAGGAGATGATTATAATGATACATTTTGTACTATTAAAGATAGGTTTCCAGGAAACCTGAAAGATGTCTGCGTAACACTACTGGAAGGTACTTAGTGGAAATAAAGATAAGGTCACCTTTCATAAGAGTAGAAAAAAACAGGGGAAAAAAAAAAAGATTGGTAGTGACAGTTAGTTGCTTTTAATGCTCTGATAGGCTGGAAAATGTATTCTATCAATTTTACGTGCACAAAAATATGGATGTGATAAACAGCATGCACAAAATTTGGGCATTTAGGGTTTGCATCTACAGTTTGAGAAGTCCTACACACTGGGGGTCACATTTTGCCTTCAATCCTGTACACCTGCAGCATCTATTTGTATCGGTTGGAATAGCACATTACCTACAACACGGCCACATTTGGACCTATATGTTCAAAAGCATTTTTTCTCTCATTCCAATGTACAGTGTATATCACTAAGCCCTTCAGTGCCCTGAGATTTTGATTATCACCCAGAACTCTAGACAAAACTCCTGACTTACATTATTCAGCCTGATATGCTGTAGTTAGTTCTCTTTATGATCTGCACAAAGTGCTCCTAGGGACGACAGCTGTTAACTGACTGAAAAATGTAGTGAACCAAAGTGGGAATGGAAGAGGATGGCAATTTTCCCATGGGGAATCTGACAGCCTCTTTCTTGCTGCGCAGGTGAGGGTCTTGGCCCAGTAGAGAGCACTGGCCTTTGTATGCATTCTTCACCTGTTCAGTTAAAAGGACTCATACATTATCATGGAACCAAGAAGCAGCACATGAAACAGAAAAATTAAGCAAGAACCTTCAGTATTAGGACAGAAAACAGTTGGTGTCTGCTAATCCTAAAGAATGGCTGGAACTGAATCTACACCTAATTTACATACTTCACCATTAGCTCTGACAAACCTGTGGGTACCAGAGCCCCTAGGATTTAGGGCTGTATATTTTGAGCTTAACTTTTTTAGCACTGGGTCCTTCTCTATGTAGTATTTCCACTAGTTTATTGACTTTATTTCCAGTGTTGTGCATGTGGAATAACCGTGACTGCTTGATGGTGAACTGGCTATTTGTGAGTGGGACTACCCAGTTTGCATGCACGATTGCACAAAATTGTACACATGCATTTTTGTAAAAGAAAATCAACCATCAAATGTTCAATTACTGTTTGCACTGCAAGCAATCTAACCTGTACTCACAGCAATTCCATTGCCTGGATGAGAAGCCAAGCAGAAACGAACCTTAGAGGGCTGTGCTTTTCATTTCCACAACTTTGGGGCATTAAAGGGGCTATTTTCAGTAAGGGGTTAACCAATTTGGAGCCCTGTATTTGGAATGACTGAAGAAATTATAGCTGAACTGCTGTACTATCATTTCTAATAATTTCCACCACGGATCACTGCACTGCACATGGCTCACCACAGCCCTCCAAGAAAGGAAATTGGCAAAGAAACAGATTTTTTTCTGGTCAGGAGATCGCATCTGGGAGATGCCTTCAGCTATAACACTTAACACTACTTCATTTGCGTCTTTTTTTAACTGAGGCTGTCTCTCCACTCTCTCTCTCCTGACTATAGATATATTTAATATATCCGAAGTTCAAAAGTTCTTACCCTGTAGGAAATACTGTAGGCATAGAGTCGCTTTCCTTCCCAGGCTGTTTTTTTTTTTTTTAAATATTAATTTATTTATTTTATTTTATTCGGAGATGGGCAAAGGAAAAACCCTACAATGGTTTTAAATGTCATGCATGATTTAGTTCACATCGAGACTTTAAGTCAGCACTGCTGTAGTATCTCTTGGACTGCCTGAGTTCTACTGCTAATGTACTAGACTTTTGTAAAAATGTGGTCACTAAACCTAAAACCCACCCACAATTTGCCTGTTTTAAGTTTACTGCAAACTTGAAACTCCACCTCCACTTCAAAGTTCATCTCAGTTTAGTATATTTGGAACAAAGAAGGTGCCAGACAGACATGATGCCTTTGGCTCTTCAGAACTATGGGGAAGCACTTGAATATCTGACGTGATCCATGACTGGCTTCATTTAGAATTATGCTTGCAAACTAGTGGTGGTGAGGATTTTAATGTAAATCAAGGTCTCTCAAATAACCTCATGTTGATCAAAACTGAAGAAAAGGTTCCCAAAGCCATTGTGATTTAAAACTGCCAAATTTAACACGGCTGTGAACACCAAACCCGATGCTTGTATCTAGTGGCCCTGATCCCTTGAAATGCTCACCAGAGCATATGATCAGCCCCCCTGTGTTCAGTTTATAAGCCTGAGTTATATGTAAAAATAGCCAAGCATGTATGCAAATTGGAGTGCAGGTGCCTTTGCATATCTGGTAATATTTCCTACAGGAGAACTGTACATTTCAAATCCTATTTAATTCCTATAGGAAAGAACAAAATAAACCAAGAGCAGACCTTTGATCATGTTCCTATATTTAAGTTCATCTGTACAAAAATGCAAAAAATTGAGCTCAGTTATTTAATGGCTGCACTTCTACAGTATGATGTATGAATGCAAAGCAATCTGTTTTGAAGTCCTCAATTTTCCTCTGAATCAAACAAGAGAAGAAGGATGAGTTTACCATTAAGGCCCCGAATGGGACTGAAGAGAACTGGATTCATTTTGTGGCTCTGCCAAAGACTTCCCGTGAAAACTTGGGCAAGACACTAAATCTTTCTTTGCCTTAGTTCCCACTTGAAAAATATTTAGTTTCTTCCAGCCTTTTTCTTTTCCATTCAGATTGTAAGCTTTTCAGGGCAAAGTAGTCTTGCTATTGGTTTGTACAGCACCCAGCACAAAGTGTCTCTGATATTAACTGGGGCCTCCAGGTCCTACTTGATACCAAGCATCATGCATGTGAACTTTTGTTTGGGAAATGTCAATATTTTCTAAATGACCTTTTGGCCTAAAGTTTAACATGCTTCAAAGAGCCTACCACTAGCTGTGATGCAGAACCTGCAGTGATGCAAAGTGAGAATCAACTAACCACTGAAAAAACATAAGAACGGCCACACTGGGTCAGACCACAGGTCCATCTAGCCCCATATCCTGCCTTCCAGCAATGGCCAATGCCAAGTGCCCCAGAGGGAATGAACACAACAGGTAATCATCAAGTGATCCATTCATAAAGCAATTTAGCATAGTGTAAACTGCATCTAAAACCCAAAGTTAATAGAAAAATCTCTTTCCAGGTCTGCGAATTTCAGATTCTCTGCGAATAACACATTTGTTAACTGAATATATATGTCAGTGAGAGCGCCACACATTTGATTTGTATTTCACGGTCCATGTAAATCTGGAAAGACTGTTAAATATGTCTCTCTCAATCCCATGATGCATGCTTTCATTCTAGACATTCCGGAAAATTGAGCAAAATGTTTTTACCTTCTGTTTTTATTTTCATGTAAATACATTTGTGTGGCACATACAGAGGGTGCCAGCATAAAGCTAGTGTTTGGATTCTTTGGCAGGATCAGGTAGTTTAAAAGGATGGGTCCTAAAAATTAATAAGGATCTATGAGGAATTAAAAGGAATTTAGAAGAACAATTACTCAGATTTTAAGTTGCTGGAAGTAAGTGTGGTCTCAGCATTATTTAAAGATAAAATTTCACCTGCTTCTCAATTACAAAGATATTTGTTGGACTAAAAGAGAAAATGGAGCTGTTTACAAAATGCAGATACAACTGAGGGTGTTTCATGTATTTCCATTAGATCATCTAGTCTCACCTCCTGTACTACATAGACCCTTAAATTTCACCCAGTTGCCCCTATGTTGAGCCCAGTAATGTGTGTTTGACTGAAGCATAACATCCAGAAAGACACCCAGTCTTGATCTGAAGACATGAATACATGGAGAATCCATGACTTCCCTTAGTAGTTTGTTCAAATGGTTAATTACCCTAACTGTTAAAAACATGTGCCTTATTTCCAGGTTGCATTTCTGTATGTTAATAAGTCTTAGCTATTGTTACCTATCAGCTCTGTGTTCTTGGGGAATCAGGGCACAGTATCCAGCCTGTCTGACTCATGAAAGACCTTCTCCACTCCACCCCCGCAGCCTCTGCTTGAACCAAAGCTGATCAGAAGAAAGACTTACAAAAAGCAATGAAAAGGCAGTGGAAGACATACTTAAACCCCTCAGGGCAAGGGTGACAGGATTAAGGAAACTTCCCTAGCCTCATTTGCATCAAAGATGGGACAGGAAGGCATCTCCATTAGCATACAGAATGGAGAACAGAGATTCCAAGGCAAGAACCACACTGAACTCTGGGACGAGAAAAGTAGGAAAGCACTGCATGATGGGGAATCTCTGCTCCAGATCTGAATGAACCCACACCTGCACACACCCATCTTAGTAGTTATTCGACCAATTCTAATAATAAATCCTTTATTGGTATCCAAAATAGTGAAGCTGCCTAATTGCATTGTGAGCTCCTTTGAAGGAACACTGCCTATAGCCAGGAATGATCAGTTTCTATTGTCTAACCTGAACAAAACAACTTTGATATAGTCCCTTGAGCCATCAGTTTACCCATAAACAAATTTAGTGTTCTCCCTTGAACAATTGATTTTTTTTCCTACAAAAACCCCTACCCACGCTCAAATAAGTATTCTGATGCCTGGATCCAAATCTACATCAGTTCTATTGGGACTTCATCTTCTGTTGACTGATCATGCTAGGGGCTCTGCCTGTCTCCAGCACTCTGGACCATCAGCTACCACCACCACCTGGGAACGCTGATCGATTCAACATTCATGGAGTGGTGAGAGCCCAGCTCTCCCTCGGTATAGCCTTCTGATCCTGACTTGTGTGATTAGTTATAGTTTTCTAAACCTGACTTTTGTAATCAAATTTAAGTTAGATTTAATATTATAACAGTTTTGTTTGTTTGGCTGCTCTTGTACGGATATTACTTCGCAATAAATAACTTTCATAGTTAAACTGGTTGCCTCTCTCTCTCTCTCTCTCTCTCTGCAGCAACACTCCTCGTACCTAAGCTAAAGATCCCAGCAGCACCCCAAAATCCCTTGGGGTTTGCTCATCAAGTGGGTTACTACCAGAACAATTGTAATGTGAAAGTGGGGATAGGGACAAGCTGAACCTGTGGCATAGGAGAGTGGCAGCTTGGAAATGCTGCTCGACCCAGCCAGCTGAGCCCAGGGGCATATAAGGGTGACAGCTTGGAAGTGCTGATTAACTCGGTCCTCTCAGATGTGCTCTATTAATGTGTGTGTGTGTTCGTTCATCTGATTCTGGGGCTGGAAGAACCCAGCCCTGGGGAACCTAGGTCCTGCAGAAAATTTTCATTGGAAGGGAACTTGCAGAAAGGAGAAGTAGAGCTCCATATGAGAACACAAGTGACACAAGCAGTACACTGATAGAATTACAGAACCCGCCCCCCCCCCAGAAGAGTAACCCTAATAAATAACCATACCCCCAAAGTAATGGGCAACTCTGGTAATACTATGTACCATATACTGGTGTGGGGATTATCACATTAGAAGTGGAGAGGTATCTGTACACAGTTTTGAGTGCACAACCGGCCAAGGTACTAAAGTGAGGAGACCTGTATAAATAAGCACTTAGATTGGTTGCATGTGGATATTGAAGACATATGTATTTATGAACAAACATGCAGATAAAGAAATTGAACTGCAGTATTTTCAGGGGCACTGGGTGCTTACGCTGGACGTCAACATGAATTGATTGCTTTGTTTTGCAATGCTCTAGTTTATTGTCCCTCACTCAACATGGACAAAAACGCAACATTTGACAATCCAGCCCAGAAAAATCTCCTTGCTTTGTAACTGAAGCACATGCAGTTTTGCCAGCTCGAGGTTCTCTCTCCAGTCGCACAAGATTTGATCTTTTCTTTAAGCCCCAGCTCCTGGAGTCATGCAAATACAGGAAAATCTGAGCTTTCATTTACATAATAATTAACTATCTAGCCTTTGTGTTTGTGGAGAAAATTTTCAAAACACAAACCGTAAAGACTCAAAACCTAATAGGAATAAGAACAGAAATAATAACAGGAACCCACATTTTAGTACAGTTTAAAGATCTCAGATTTCAGGAAGGCCCTACTCTCAATTTTTGAAGGCTAGAGGATAGCAGCACTGTCTATGCAGCTCTCTACCCTGATTGCCTTTCTGATAGTTCTATTTATTCTAATAATCTTACACTGCTATGTCCCAGTGAGAGAGAAAACAGATTAATTTACTAATTTAAGGCAATTTTCTCCCCTAGGTGGCAATAACCTACTTAGTTTCCACTCATCTAAGTGTGTTTGCACTCCTGCAGCTTCCTCCTCATCTTTCTGTTGGGGTGTGGAGAAGGTGTCATCTCCCCCTCCTCCTCCTTTCCTGCATGACAAGATGTTTATCCTCAATATCCTGCTGCTCCACCAGAGGGCAGGTGCTTCCACTTAGCAGTTACTTGCTTGGTCATTCACTTCCCTGAAGCTTTTGTCAGCATGCATCTGGATAGAGCTGCTCCACCAGACACTCTGTCCTAGAAATCCCCAAAAAGTGGATGGCTGTGTAAGACAGACTGGGAAAGCCGCATAAGTCGTAAACCTGGGCACAGGGGCATTTCTGGAGCAAAGCAGAATTGTCCCCCAGCAGTTTTGCATTGCTTCAATGGCTATGCAAGAGGATATGCATGTTAGAACAAGCCTCAGAGCTGTTTTAGCCTGCACTGGGGATCACAGCAGCCCCTGGAACCCCTGAAATGAGGAGTCAGAGGCTTCCTGCCTTGTAATTTGCAAAACTGTCTCCTACATTTCGTTAGAGAAGCCGGTGTAGCGTGGCCAGCTGCTTCCCCCACAATCCTTCCCCTTTACCCACCCTGGGATTGGGAAGTTTGAAGAGCTCCAAATAAGGGGGCTCAGGGGAAAAGAGAACATGCCATGGAGGCCATGTTCCATTTGTCATCTTGGATTCGCTAGTATAGACAGCGTTCTGCTTGCATTAGTGTAAGGAAACAGTGGAACCTGCAACGGTGGCACAATGACAATCAGTGGGACACAATAATACCAGGGTACAAAATATATAGGAATGACAGAGTGGGCTGTGCAGGTGTGAGTGTGTCACTATATGTGAAAGAAAGAGTCCAATATAGTAAAAATCTTAAATGACTCAAACTGTACCACAGAATCTCTATAGATAGAAATTCCATGCTTAAATAATAAGAGTATAGCAGTAGAAATATACCCCCGACCCTCTGGGTCTGGATGGTGGTGATGATGAAATGCTCAGGGAGATTACAGAGGCTATCAAAATAGAAAGCTCAGTAATAATGGAGGATTTCAGCTATCCCCATATTGACTGGGTACATGTCAGCTCAGGATGGGTTGCAGAGAGAAAATTTCTAGACACCATCAATGACTGCTTCATGGAGCAGCTAGTCTTGGAATCCGCAAAGGGAGGGGCATTTCTTGATTTTGTCCTAAGTGGCGCACAGGATCTGGTCCAAGAGACGATTATCGCTGAAATGCTCAGTAATAGTGACCATAACGTAATTAGATTTAATATCATTGGGGGTGGGGGAATAGCATTTAACTTCAAAATGGGGAACTACACAAAAATGAGGAAGCTAATTAAACAGAAATGAAAAGGAACTGTCACAAGAGTGAAATGCCGGCAATTTCCATAGAAACTTAACCCCCCCATACCATAATAGATGCTAAAATTAAATATATAAACCAAATAAAAACAGTATTAAGAGGACCAAAAATGTGTCACCAGAGCTAAACAACCTAAAAGAGTCAGTTAGAGGCAAAAAGGCATCCTTTAACAATTGGAAGTCAAATCCTACTGAGGATATAAGCATAAACTCTGGCAAGTCAAGTGTAAAAGTATAATTAGGCAGGCCAAAAAAGAATTTGAAGAGCAACTAGCAAAAGATACAAAACCTAATAGAAAAAAAAATAAGTACATCAGAACTAGGAAGCCTGCCAAACAATCAGTTGGGCCACTGGATGATAGAGGAGCTAAAGGAGCACTCAAGGAAGACAAGGCTGTTGTGGAGAAGGTAAATGAATTCCTGTGTCTGTCTTCACTGCAGAGGATATGAAGGAGATCCCCACACCTGAGTCATTCTTTTTAGGTGACAGATCTGAGGAGGTGTCCCAGATTGAGGTATCAGCAGAGGAATCTTTGGAGCAAATTGATAAATTAAACAGTAATAATTCACCAGGGCCAAATGGTATTCTGAAGGAACTCCGCTATGAAATTGCAGAACTACTAACTGTGGTATGTAACCTATCACATAAATCAGCTTCTGTACCAAATGACTGGAGGATAGGTAATGTGATGCCAATTTTTAAAAAAGGCTCCAGAAGTGATCGTGGAAATTACAGTGTGATAAGCCTAACTTCAATACCAAGCAAATTGATTGAAACTATAGTAAAGAAAAGAATAATCAGGCACATAGAGGAACACAATGTTTTTGGGAAGAGTCAATATGGCTTTTGTAAAGGGAAATCATGCCTCACCAATCTATTAGAATCTTTTGATGGGTTCAACAAGAATGTGGACAAGGGAGATCCAGTGGATATAATGTACTTGGACTTTCAGGAAGTCTTTAACAAGGTCCCTCACCAAAGGTTTTTAAGCAAGTAAGCAGTCATGGGATAAGAGGGAAGGTTCTCCCAGGGATCAATAACTGGTTCAAAGAGGGGAGACAAAAGGTTGGAATAAGTGGTCAGTTTTCAGAATGGTGAGAGGTAAATAATAGGTTTCCCCAAGACTCTGTACTGGGACCGGTGCAGTTCAACATATTAATAAATAATCTGGAAAAATGGGAAACAGTGAGGTAGCAAAGTTTGCAGATGATAGAAAATTACTCCTAGGTAAGTCCCAGACAGCCTGTGAAGAGTTACAAAGGGATCTCACAAAACTGAGTGACGGGGCAACAAAATGATAGATGAAATTCTGGGCTGATAAACAAAAAGTAATGCACATTGAAAAACATAATCCCAACTATACATACAAAATGATGGGGTCTAAATTAGCTGTTACCACTCAAGAAAGATCTTGGAGTCATTGTAGATAGTTCTCTGAAAACATCCACTCAATGTGCAGCGGCAGTCAAAAAAGCTGACAGACTGTTAGGAACCATTAGGAAAGTGATAGATACTAAGACAGAAAATATCATAATGCCACTATATAAAGCCATGGTATGCCCACACCTTAAATATTGTGTGCAGTTCTGGTTGCCTCATCTCAAAAAAAGATACATTAGAATTGGAAAGGGTTCAGAGAAGGGCAACAAAAATAATTAGGGATATGGAACTGCTTCCATATCAGGAGACATTAAAAAGACTGGGATTATTCAGCTTGGAAAAGAGATAACAAAGGGAAGATATGACAGAGGTCTATACAGTCATGACTGGTGTGGAGAAAATGAATAGGGAAGTGTTATTTACCCTTCAGATAACACAAGAACCAGGGGTCACCCAATGAAATTAATAGACAGCAGGTTTAAAACAAACAAAAGGAAGTACTTCACACAATGCACAGTCAACCAGTGGAACTCACTGCTGGGCATGTTGTGACAGCCAAAAGTATAACTGGATTCAAAAAATAATTAGATAAGTTCATGGAAGATAGGTCCATCAATGGCTATTAGCCAGGATGGATCACTTGACAAATTGTCCTGTTCTGTTCATTCCCTTTGAAACATCTGGCACTGGCCTCTGTAGAGAGGCAGAATACTCAACTAGATGGACCATTGCTCTGACCCAGTATGGCTGTTCTTATGTTCTTAACCTTGTTTAGCAGAAAATTAGAATTAATATTGCACCTTGCTAGGAATTTTTCCATTGTCTTCTTCTTGAGTCACAGTAAGACTACCCAAGGAATGGTTGGCTGAGGGGATTGGAAGTGGGATATAAAGCAGCTCAGCCCAGGTAATTTGTTCCTTCAAGTATGTGGTTGAGCCATTGGCTGGACAGTGAGAGAGGAGCTTCTACGGCTCCTGAGAATGCTGTCCTAGTTCTATGGCTGGAACTGTAGATATCTGGTGCCAGGGCGGCCCATCTAAGAGCCTTCACAAGCATTATTGTGCAAGAATAGCAGTCACAATCAAACTCATGGATTTAGTATTTTTAACTATTAGGGCTGGTCAAAGAATAAGAATTTTCTGGAAAAAATGGGAAATTCTGAAAGTAAAAAAATCATGGAAATTGATTTTTCATTTAAAAACAAAAATATTTTCTGATTTTGTGTAAAATCAGAAAGTAGAGATTTGGTTTCTTTCCTCCATTCCTTTCCCATTTTTCTTCCCCTTGTGTGTTCCTTGGAAAAAAGAGAAATGAAAGGTAAGGAAAGACCAAGCAAAATGTCTCATTTCAAATAGAATCCAAATATCATGCTGATGAAAAATTGCAAACAATAGAAACCTTTTCCTCAAAAGTTCCAAAGTTGTTCAAAAAGACATTCTTCATCCACAAAGACTGACACAGAACTCTGACCAGCCCTACTGAACATACTTATATGGTAAATAACATTGTGTTCTGTAGGGTTATCAGCAAGGCTATTCGGTGATCCAAAATCCCATGAGACCTAAACACAGCTGGTTGGGAGATGAATACAGTTTCATCCTTAAATATAATTTTTCTACAGCTGCAGGCATAAATCAGATCCTCTGTTGTTTTAACAGAGTTTCTGAGTCTGCAATGTACTTGTGCTGTACAGAGTCATTTCAACAACTGTAGGGACCAGCTCTCAACATAGTTCCATATCTGCTGTGACTCTCATTTTCAGTGGGAGGTTTATGGCTAACAGCGTCTTCTCTTCTGGAAAACAACCACAAAATGTAGTATTTTAATTTAATTACTGAATATATCATAGCAGCTCTGTTGTCAGATGCAGGGTTTGGGATCTTTGCTGCAGAGTACTGTGAGGGAGCCAACCTAGCAAATAATTAATATATAATTGAAAGCCAAGCACAGGATCAAAGCTATCAAATCAACTTGGAGTCAATATTTAGGACCAGGTTACCTGATGCAGGATTAATGGGTAAAAATTCTACCTCCTCTATGAAAGGGAATTGATGATTTGGGCGTTGCTTCTCCAGGAAGATCAGAGGACTTGGTCACCAAACCCTGCAAATCCACTGGGATCCATGTAGGTCTTGTGCTGAAGGCTCATTTCAGCAAAGCCTCTGGAGTCACACTTACTAGGGCTGCTTTTCCACTGACTCGCTGCAGAGCACTTTGAAGGCAGAAGTGTTCCACTGGGTAGGGTCACTCTTCACTTCTATGGAATACTGGGCATCCCCTCCTCAAGCTGACTCTCTCACACTCAGCTCCAGTGGTACTGTGCCTTCCCCCACTCCCCTACTCAATATGTGTCTCAGTTAGTGGGCTGATTGGCTCTCTGGGTCTATTCAGGTCTCAGGTCTCAAGCCATTGCTGCTTCCAGGATGGAATCATGTGATTCTCCCACTCACAGATTGTGCTGGGCTTCAGTTCCTGTGGGTCAACTTTCAGAGTAGCAGCCGTGTGGGTCAACTGCGAGTTACCCCAGCCTGATTTTTCTTCTGTGCCTGCCGGCTTGTCCCCTCCTGCAACAATGACAGTGGCAGCCACTTACCAGGCATCCGTCACGACGCACACTATTATTCATTTAGCGCAACGGCATTTCAGAGAAAACAGATCTTAAAACAATCAGCAGCCTATAGGCATGTCTAGCTTATCCAGTGTCTAACCATCCACCTAGTCCATGGGGACCCTGTAGCTCTAAATTCCTATAGAATCCACATCAGAACCTTCCTGTGCCTCTTCGAGTTTGTCCCCTTAACTCACAGGCCATTCCCAGGAATCAGTCCCTTTTTAACTCTAACTCTTTGATCTGGTAACTCCCAGCTTCAGCAGCATGAAACTTGCAAATTGTTGGAGGCAGGGGGTAGGATCCTCAGAGCTAATAGTTTTCCCCCATTGTCTTTCAAGTATGCGGCAGGATATCCTTTCTCTAGCCATTGTGTTGCTTTCCTGAACATTCCACTAACCCCACCATACACTAATCTATCTCAATAACTAGTTTACAGTACTACATATCAGCAATCACAGATTGTTACGTAGCCGCTCCATGATCATCACAATAGAGAAGAAGACTTAAGGATGTATGGGCACAATGTCAAAGTGTAGTGGGGATGGGAGGGGAGCTTTGAAACTCATTCCTTTGCAGATCTGAGCTCCAGGTGAACAAACGTTCAGGATCAAACCATTTCACGCACTAGGGCCTCCATTCAGCAGAGCACTTGCTTTACATTAAACATGTGCTCATGTGTTTCCATTGTACTCAAAGGGACTCTTTCCATCTGCTTCAGTGAGCTTTGGATTAAGCCCTAACAGTTCTTTTATAAAAGAATCACTCTAAAGTTATTAACTCAGTAGCAGTGGAAAGTGATCCCTGTATGGCAGTGGTTCTCAAAGCCGGTCTGCCGCTTGTTCAGGGAAAGCCCCTGGCGGTTCGCCGCTCCAGGCCAATGGGGGCTGCGGGAAGCAGCGTGGGCCAAGAGACGTGCTGGCCACCCTACCCACAGCCCCCATTGGCCTGGAGCGGTGAACCGCGGCCAGTGGGAGCCGCGATTGGCCAAACCTGCGAACGCGGCAGGTAAACAAACCGGTCCGGCCCACCAGGGGCTTTCCCTGAACAAGCGGCGGACAGGCTTTGAGAACCACTGCTGTATGGTATATTTACTTGGACTTATCCTTACCATTCATATTTATTTCTACTTAGAAGATCCTCGTGTTATGTGTGAAGGAAAGAAATTCCATACTTTCTAAGGCTATGTCTACACTGCGCACCTGACAGGGGCATAGCCGTGCCTGTACAGCTATACCATCGTAAAGTACACAGTGGAGAGAGCTCTCCCGCCAGCAAAAAATAAAACCACTCTCAACGAGGGGCGGTAGCTTTGTTGTAGGGAGAGCATCTCCTGCCGACGAAGCGCTGTCCACACCAGCACTTTTCATATGTAAAACTTTTGTCAGTCAGGGGTGTGTGTTTTTTACACCCCTCACTGACAAAAGTTTTCCAGACAAAAGTGCAGTGTAGACATAGCCTTAGTGAATGGAAAAGCAGCTACAGGTATAGATTGAACTACTCTATCTGAGCTTCCTTATGCATCCTCATTAGAACCCCTTCCCATTAATTCTTTGCATCAGAGTAATCCCTAGGGGCCCCACTCAAGGATCAAGGCCCCATCATACTTTGCAAAGTTCACACATAATAGATAGTCTGTCCTGAAGACCTTCCAATCTGTTACATGATAAGAGCCAACAAATGGGGAAAACGAATGGTAGTAGGAAGCAGTGGGAAACTCTCAATAATGTAATAAGCAGTTGTCTTCTGCTGTAGCTTACTCCACTTTTCATGGCTTCATGATTAACTGCAGCAATTAGAGATGGAAAAGGGCCATTAAAACAGCTCACCTAGTCAATCCCCAGCCCAGCGCTGCATTATTCCCTACAGCTTAAATGCATCAGTTATGGGTCATTGGTAGTCTGTGGAGCATGGGCTAGTCACATGGTGCTGTGCCACTTATTTTTATCAGTTACGTTGACTTAAAAGGCAGCTAAATAGATGTTAATTGCTGTTGTTGCTTCTGGGCTATTTGTTCACCAGGGGGAGAGGAGGTGGTCCTGGCAAGCAGCTGTAAGAGAAAAAAAATTCCATAGTATGAATCTCTGCCCTACCACATGAACATAACTATTTTATGCAGTCCCATTTGAAATTACTCAAGCAATAAAGGCTTCCCTTAGGAGTTAGTTCAGCTCTCTAGTCTCCCTCCCTTGATTGGAAATGGCTCCTGATAAAATATTCCCTTGCTTGGTTACCTAACCATATTTCTACAGTCTAGTTAAGAAACACTAAACCCTATGGGTTGTTTTTTTTTCAGGCTATCTAAGGGACAGTCAGTGTCTTAGATACTGCCTGCCTGGACTGGCAACCCACATTAGTTTTTTTCCTAGGGTTTCCATGAATACACCTCTAGTCCTACAGCTCAGTTCCCTCTTCCCAAATAGCTACTCCCCTCCCCTAAAATCAGGGTGGAGTTAGGGAGCCACCCTTATGTTGTGCTTCCTAAGGCTGGGTCAGGCTGCTGAGAGGATCACCCCTTCTGAGTGTGCTCCAGCCTCTGTACTTAGAATCATAGAATCATAGAATATCAGGGTTGGAAGGGACCTCAGGAGGTCATCTAATCCAACCCCCTGCTCAAAGCAGGACCAATCCCCAATTAAGGAATCCAGAGTGAGACCAGGGATACAAAGTTTAAACTACAACTCTCTTTATTAGTTAAATGACAGGATGGCTCCTGCAGACTCTTAAGCATGCAGACCCTGAGTGCCTGCATTAGGTGGGAGACCCCTCACTAGGCAGCCATTCATCTGGTTTTAAACTGGACACTTCTGCTTTTGTAATGTTTGTCCCCCATCCAGGACTGAGAGAAAACCGGACATGGTTTTGTCCAGTATCAGACAGGGGGATGTCATAATGGAGAGCTCACTGCTCCCCCCCACCAATGTGACCTCACACACACCGTGTATGCAAGCTCACACAGGCAGGGGCAGGGCAGCACTCTCTTCAAAATGGCTCCCCCCGTGCAGTATTACCTCACACCATGCTAGTGGGGGCGAGGTCACACCATTCTCGGAAGTATTGGCATGTCCGGTATTCTGGGAACATGCCAGTGGCCTCCCTAAGCCTCACTCTGTGACTCCCCATAAGGACGCCACATGACTTATTTTAAAGAATTTGTACCACAGTGTCCTGCACCTACCACAAGAAGGCAGTGAGAATCAGTTAGGGTCTCCCTGCAGGGTTCCAAAACCTGCTAACAGGGTGGAACAACACAAGAGTCCTGCCACCGCATGCCATTTCTTATTGGTTTGTTTAGTCTTTTTGCTGCATGAACGCCATTGCCCTTCTGTGCCCTGCACTCTCTGCATGGTGGTGAGTGTATTTAAACTATTCTGGTTCTCAGCTTTGTGCTCTGAAACGTTACTCACACAGCTGGACGTAAGAGCATTTGCAACCTCAATCCCTCCCCTTGCCCCAAGCCCTGAGTGAATCAGAAACTAACACTTGTTGAGGGAGGGATGCTTCCCAACGGTTGGACCCTGGGATAATACTTGAGTCATTAACACCACATATTTCCCAATCTTGCTGCTATCTGAGGCAAAAAGAAGAGATGCACTCGGCAGGGGTCACTGACCGACAAAAGCAGCAGCCCAAGTAGTTTAATCCTGCCTCTGCTTTGGTGAACGCCCAGGGCCACATCTCACAAAAGCTAGGTTTTTACGCAGCAGAGAGTAGTCCAGGGCTAATAAATGTGTATCGGTTCAGGAAATTAATAAAATTCTCATAGACCAGCTCCAGAGCACCTATGCTTTGGCCAGGGCTGGGAGAGACGTTGGAACAGCGGTGACTCCTAATCCAGATTCCCCTATATGTCCATGTGCTGTCCTTCTGCCAAGCCTTGGGCAGGTATTTTGGCACCACTCCTTTTAATTGCCTTTTCATTTAACTTTCCCACCTTCCCACATCTTCATTTCTCTTGCTTTCCGCCTGTACGGTGTGTGTTTCCTCTCTGTCTCTGCCCTTATGCCTTGCTTTTCCCTTTTCTCTTTCCCCTTTCAGTCTCTTCACTCTTTGTGCAGTAGACTTTTTTGGCCTCTTCCAGCTTCTCAGTCTCCTTGGTGCCAATGGGAGGGTAGAGATTTTCCAGGAGGTATTTGGTTGAATTCTAGAAAGGTAACAGCAAACCTCAGAATCCCTCTTCTCAGCTCCTGTCATCCTCCTACCTGTGGCCTTCCTGCTTAACAACTCACAGCAGCCCATCCAAAGTGTTCCTGCAAAACTTCTCTTCCTAGCTGTGTTTTTCTCTGTGGAAGTTTCTTCGTGGGCTAATATTCATTAGCTTGTATTCATGATGCACTTGAACCTGGGAAGTGTTGTATAAAGGCCAAGTATTATACAGTTGCCTTCCATATCAAGTGCAGGCTTCTCATCCCCAAACTAGGTTCTGTACAGCTCTGCTCCTACCTTTGTCTCAGCCCTTGTTTCTTCCTCCTTCCCCTCCTCCCCATTTCCTATTCCCTGGGCTCTGCCCACTACTCACAGCTAAACCTCCCTGTTTTGTATCTTTCTCCTGTTCTAATTTTCATTCCACCTTCTGTGCTGCCTCTGATGCTTGGAACAGTCTCCCTTTTCTTGTGTGACAGGTACCCCCACTCCATTCAGATTTTCATTCTTCCACACAGTAGGAAGAATGCAATAAATGCATTAAATGCAATAAAGCTGGTAATAAATTCAAATCTCTCATGAAAACTAATTTCTTCCATAAAGCCTCCCT
Source organism: Lepidochelys kempii (assembly GCF_965140285.1). Taxonomy (NCBI): domain Eukaryota; kingdom Metazoa; phylum Chordata; order Testudines; family Cheloniidae; genus Lepidochelys; species Lepidochelys kempii. Next base: position 31,915,539 of record NC_136387.1, read on the forward strand.
ATGGCCACCATCCAAAGAAGAGGTTTGTACTTAAAATTAAAACACAAAAAACAAATCTGCACCATAGGAAGCGGTTTTATACAGTTGATTGTGTGTGTCCCCACTAAGCGCATTAAGTCGGCGGAGTGCGTCCACAGTACCGTGGCTAGCGTTGACTTTGGAGCGTTGCACTATGGGTACTATCCCACAGTTCCCGCAGTCTCTGCTGCCCATTGGAATTCTGGGTTAAGCTCCCAATGCCTGATGGCGCAAAAACATTGTCGCGGGTGGTTTTGGGTATATGTCGTCAGTCCCCCCCTCCCTCCGTGAAAGCAATGGCAGACAATCGTTTCGCACCATTTTTCCATGCGGCTCCCATACTGTTTTCAGCAGACGGTGCACTAGGACTGCTAACCATCGTCATCGTTGCTGTAACTCTGCTCTGCTGCTATTATCTCAATATCTCAATTTCTCCATGTTATCTGTCATGGTCTCCCGGATACGTGTGTTCTTCCTTGGGAAATGTGTGTGGTGCTTACCATCGTCATCCACCACTTCCGCTGCAACTCTGCTCTCCTGCAGATGCCATACCATGGCAAGCATGGAGCCTGCTCAGATCACTGCGGCAGTTATGAGCATTGTAAACACCTCATGCATTATCCTGCAGTATGTGCAGAACCAGAACCTGCAAAAGCAGGCGAGGAGGCGACGGCAGCGCAGTGACGAGAGTGATGACGACATGGACACAGACTTCTCTCAAAGTATGGGCCCCAGCAATTTGGCCATCCTGATGGCAATGGGGCAGGCTCATGCTGTGGAACGCCGATTCTGGGCCCGGGAAACAAGCACAGACTGGTGGGACGGCATAGTGTTGCAGGTCTGGGACGATTCCTAGTGGCTGCAAAACTTTTGCATGCGTAAGGGCACTTCCATGGAACTTTGTGACTTGCTTTCCCCTGCCCTGAAGCACAAGAATACCAAGATGAGAGCAGCCCGCACAGTTCACGAGCGAGTGGCGATAGCCCTCTGAAAGCTCGCAACGCCAGACAGCTACCGCTCAGTCGGGAATCAATTTGGAGTGGGCAAATCTACTGTGGGGGCTGCTGTGATCCAAGTAGCCAACGCAATCACTGAGCTGCTGCTATCAAGGGTAGTGACTCTGGGAAATGTGCAGGTCATAGGGCTCCTGGGGACTTAAGTGGTATATAAATATAAGCTTTGCTCTGTGACCCTCTGCTTAGGGTGAATTACACCTCCATTGTACTGTGTCTGAACTGTTTTGCCTTTTTAATTTTTTCTAAACATATCAGGGCAAGAACCACGTGTTCCTGTTTTGTACAGCACTAAAGTGTAAACACACTATCAGGTCACAATAAATACAATTTGATAACTTTGCTCCTTGATGCTTCCCATCCTGATGGATTTCCCCTTAAATGTACAACTCTTTGATACCCAGTGGGGCATTCTGAACACTACATTAGGCTTTGGGTTTTTTTTTTATTAAATGGACTTGTGATGTTCAAAGATGAGGTTTAGATTAAGAATCATATGTTGCCTGTGTCCAATTCAAATGACATGCAGACACTGATGAGTGACAGCACACGAGAGCTTCAAGGACGCCTCAGTACACTGCACAACTTTCTGCTCTCACCCTGAAACACCAGCTGCTTCTTCAGGTGAAGATCTGCTATGAGAAAATGAAACTCCATGAACACTGCTATGTACAGGGATAGCTTTTCTGGAGAACTAGAGTTCCGTGTTTTCTATAAAAGCAGCCCTTTATGTTTGATTGTACTGGTGTGGCTTAAATATTAGTGAGGGGCAAACTTCAACCAGTTTTGGGAGCAGCTTTGGAGAAGCTCTATTGAGTTTGCAAAACTGGGCTGTATATCTTTTAAGAACAGCTAGGAATTCTGCATTTCTGGAACTATGACATGTAGAAGGGCTCTCATTTCTCCAGGGACACTTTACACTTGCTATGCAAGCCTCCTAACCCATCAAGTTGCAGTGGGGGAGGTTTAGATTGGATATTAGGAAAAACTTTTTCACTAAGAGGGTGGTGAAACACTGGAATGCGTTACCTAGGGAGGTGGTAGAATCTCCTTCCTTAGAGGTTTTTAAGGTCAGGCTTGACAAAGCCCTGGGTGGGATGATTTAACTGGGAATTGGTCCTGCTTTGAGCAGGGGGTTGGACTAGATGACCTTCTGGGGTCCCTTCCAACCCTGATATTCTATGATTCTATGATTGCTAGTAAATGGGCAATTGTTATTTGTATTGCAGTAGCACCTAGAATCTGCAGTCATGTCCCAGGATCCCATCATGCTAAGCATAGGTGATGTGTGTGTGGTGGGGAAGGGGGTACATGGGGTCATATATCCTGCCTGCCCAATTTCTGCCAGGGTTGGAGTTGTGCTGAGCACAGCTGAAGGGACATGCCTAGAAAAGGCACCAGCAGCGAGAGCTCCCGCTGAGCCCCACTAGGTGGTACCCAGAGCAGGGAAGCGAGACCAGCCTGGTGAGTCACAACCCTTCCTCACCGGCTGGCAGTTACCCAGAGCCTGGGTTTCTGATATGTACCGTATGTGTTGTGTGTTGTACCGTATGAGTATGTGTTGTGCCCCCCCGCACTATCAGCGCCAGTTACCATGGCACTAGGTGCTGTACAAACATTAAAATGATTGTCCCTGCCCCAAAGAGCTGGTAATCTACTTGATACTGGGCTTGGAGCAAAATACCCAGCTGACTCATCCAAAAGGGTCCAGAATGGATCAAATTCTGTACTTCAGAATTTGCTTCACATAAGTAACTACCAGTAAACTCATGCCCAGCAGGAAATCATGGGTAGAAGCTATGGAGAAGTTACTGCCTGGGTCATCTGCATTAGAAACCATTGAGTGATTCTGTCCAGGGCCTTGGGGTGAATGGGCTACATGTGTGGATACACATGTCAGTGTCACCTGTGTGCACAACCATATATGTATGCTTCTATGCAGAGGGGCTGCTGGGCTGTTAAAGCCATTGCAGAGGCACAGGCTCTCCACACAGTTACCTTGTGATCTACAGAAGGCTAAGGTTATCTATTAGATTTAGGGTTCAGCTCTACAGCCTTCTCCTTGGGGTGGCCAACCTGCCTCTCAAACTGACATTGTGGGCATTGCTCAGAACTGGCAATGGGTGTCAGATATTGCAGGGAATTTCTTCGTTCTGACCCCTGTTCTGTGGGTTGCACAGTTGGAGAATTGGCCTGGGGTGTAGAGAGCAGCCTTGCGATATATTTAATTCTTCTCTATGCCAAGAATTTAAATCAACTGGAAACTGGGACACTGATAAAGTTTAGAGCCATCGGAACCAAGAAAGGGCCACAGCTGCATCCCTTTAGCTGCAGGCATTTTCAAAGGCCATTTTTTATTAGTACTGTTCCGGTCATACGATGACACCAATATCTCCTACTGCCCATTTGAGGGCCCCCAGGAACAAAATAAGTGCGAATAGCATTTTTTTCAATGCTGCTTTCATAAAAGAATTGCAATTATTCTTTTTGCAAAAGAGTTAAAGGTTGGAACAAGTCCACACAACTTTAACTGCTGGGCACACAATGGAAAGTTACAATCATAATATAAATGGAAATTGGAATTTGTAGGTGGTATGGCTGAGAAAAAAATAAGCTACCTAAAATATTTTGAATATGTTCAGCAATCAGTCTATTGGCCGTGAATTCCCTTGCAATCATATTTTCAAGGCACTTTTTCAAAGTCAAAGCCTTTTGCCTTAGTAAATACGTGATCTGACATTTCTTTGGTGTAGCAACTTTGATGGCTCAAGCTTGTAGCATTTTCCCTTAAGTGAGTTTTTTCTGCAAGATTTTAGAATTCATGGGTTACAAAAGTAACAGACCCAAAATGGCTTTACATACCCAGGCAACAGAAAACCCTTAGCCTTGGTTACAACCCAGCCCTGTAACAACTGCTAGGCCTGAGCCAAACTCCATTGGAATGACTCTCCTTGATTTCTCTGGGCTTTGGAGCTAGCCCTGGGTGTGAAGTTCTTCCAGCTGAAAGCTTTTCCCCACTTCTGGCTACTAAGCAACTATCTACATAGGATTTTCTTTATTTCTTCGTGAGCCTGACTGGGCCACAAGTCCCCAGACCTGCCTCATTTCTCTGTCCTCTACACCTGCATGGGATTTAAGCATGGATTTAACAGTGTGCTTGCTGTAAAACCATCAGGGACTCACTATCCCATCACATGGACTTTTTGTCCCAGAGGACACTCAAAAGCGTGAGAACTGTGCACCAAAATTTCTACTTTTTATACTCTTCTCTTACCCAGTCTGCTGGATTTGGCCTTCCACAAACAAATTGCTTCATCCACTACTGAAGTACAGCCACCTTTGGAGGTGGAACATCACAGCTCTTCAGCCATATACTGTCAAAAGCTAGTATGTCAAGTTGAAATAGAGGAAATGTTGGTAGGAAGAATGTAGTTCTGCTTATTGGAGCCTGGCCACAACACTAGAATTAATCTCTCTAGTCTGTTAAGAATTGTCATGATGAAGGATTCTATGATAAAATGGCCAGTACTTCAGATTAATATAATCTCTCAAACACCACTATCCTTCCTAGCACTATGCTGGAGTATCAGCTGCGTACAAACTTCAGAGGATGATTAGCCAATGACAAATACTGCCCTGATTCAGATCTAATGGGCATGTGAAGAAGAGACTCAGGTAGGGCCAGGTTCTGTGGGATTCTCCCTACATCAGGGAATCTGTAGGTGCATAGAAGCTTAATCAACATTGATATAATAAAGAGAGACAAGGAAGGAAGAGCCCAGGGAGGAAGGATACTCAGAGATAAGAAAGAAAAGGAGTACTTGTGGCACCTTAGAGAGTAACCAATTTATTTGAGCATAAGCTTTCGTGAGCTACAGCTCACTTCGTCAGATGCAGAGATAAGAAAGTAGAGTCACAAACAGAGAGATGCTTTGCAACTCTTTTATATCAGATGACACAGGCACCTGTTGTGAAATGGATGCTTCAGCTAGTGAAAAGGATTCTGAAGTGTGAGTTGGAAAAAAATGGGGGAGAGGTGCCAAATGATTCTTCACTTATGGTACTGGTGGTCATTTGAGCTGGCCCTGTTTACTCTGCTGTGTGTTTCTAGCTCTGTGTTCGGATCTCGTGTCTTTTCATCCTTGTATTTGTGCCAGTGGCCAGAGATAGCCCAGAAACTATGAGACTGATGCTAACACACTGGCAGAAAAGGCAGGCTTAATGCACTCAGCCAACCTGCTGCACTGTCTCTTACTCAAATTTCCTAAGAAACGGATATGATAGATTAAAATGATTTTTTTGGCTTATTGCTGCATGCTTTTTAGCTAGTATCTGGGAAAGTGTGAAATCCTTTTTTTAAAAAAAATATAGTAAGTATACTGCACTTCTGCTATTTTGTAACAGCCTTTAATCGAGCTGACTGAAAGAGCCTGGGTTTCTGATATGTACCGTAGCCAAGAACTACTCAGTTAGGAAAAACAGAGGAGCCAGAATCCAATCAATAGCTCTTTGCTCATTGCTGGGCTCGTGGACATTGGATGGTGGAGAGAGCTGCACTAACTGTCTAGTGAGCTGTGCTCAAGAGGAATCCAGTTGTCACTTTCTTTTAGCTTCCCCCCCCACACCTTATACTAGCTCTGTAGTCTCTATTGTATGAAGTATTTAATTTCTACAGCATGTTAAGGTTGTTTCCAGACACTAATCAATTACATGCCAGTCCCAGTGTGTTGCTTCCACTCTAAGAGGGTGGCATAGAACAAGGGATTATTTCCATCTCTAAGATGTGAACTATACACATTTGTTTAACGCCAAATTGCTTTATGCCTTTATGACATGTTTAAACTATGAGTTGAGAATTTCTTTCAACATTTATGTTACAGAAGCCATTATAACATTAACATTCAAATTCCATTGAGAGGACATGACAGCTGTGCAGTCCTATGTGTCAATCGTGGGTTTGTTACATTAAATGGTTTAGTGTGGTTTTCTTTAAGTAAGAGCGGCACAGAGAAATTGAGAGAGACAGAGAATTTTAACCCTGTGTGAGAGGGGTAAAGACATTCTTTCCTTCAGAATCTGAAAGAAAAACAAAAACTCTACATCTACAATTGACTTCTGAAAAAACATTGCGGAGGTACTGATGTGTCATCTCAAAGCCTTCAGACACTGCAATATAAAAACCTAGATTTTTTCCCCCTATATATGCAAGTGGTTGAATATATGTAAAAGAAGGCCAAAGTTTTGCAATATTTAAAGAAAATGACTGCAAAATGTTGCAAGGACGCATTTACCACTTGGCAGAACAAAGCTTCATTGGCACAAAGTGTCTAACCTGCATTGTGTACCCTCATGTTGGTTCTCTCATCTGCTGATGATACCTTTCTTGGCTTTTATGAAGCATGGCAATCTTGCTCTCTGCAAATTCTTTCCACAGGAAGCTGTGGATGGGGGAGTATTCCCCCAAGAATGAGATGGTAGAGAGTGAATGATTGGTATGAATTTTAAGTGGATTCCCTGTGAAGGTTTGTTTTTAATCATTAACTCTTACTGTACAAGGATGGTTTTCCATACCTGGTGTAGTGCCAGATTTCAATCAGCCTATTTGTATCATAGAAATGTAGGACTGGAAGCGATCTTAATAGGTCACCTAGTCCAGTCCCGTGCATGGAGGCTGGACTAAGTATTATCTAAACCATCCCTGACAAGTGTTTCTCTAACCTCCTCTTAAAAACCTCCAATAACCGAGATTCTACAAACTCCCTAGGTAATTTGTTCCAGTGCTTAACTACCCTTACCGTTAGGCTCGACATTAGGAAAAAACTTCCTAAATCTCCCTTGTTGCAATTTAAGCCCATTATTTCTTGTCCTGTCCTCTGTGCTTAAGGAGAACAATTTATCACCCTCCTCTTTATAACAACCTATTATGTATTTGAAGATTGTATTCATGACCCCCCTCGCACCCAGTCTTCTCTTCTCCAAATTAAACAAACCCATTTTTTTCGGTCATTCCTCACAGGTGATGTTTTCCAGACCTTTAATCATTTTTGTTAATCTCCTCAGGACTTTCTCCAATTTGTCCAAATTTCCCAAAGTGTGCTGCCCAAAAGTAGACACAGTACTCCAGCTGAGGCCCTATCAGTGCTGCGTAGAGTGTCTTGCTTACAGCATTTCTCCTAATACATCCCAGAATTAAGTTTGCTTTTTTTCTTTTTTCTTTTTGCAACAGTATTACATTGTTGACTCATATTTAGTTTGTGATCCACTATAACCCTCAGATCCCTTTCTGCAGTACACCTTCTTTGGCAGTCATTTCCCATTTTGTATTCATTCAATTGATTATTCCTATTTGTATTTTGCATTTGCCCTTACTGACTTTCATTCTATTTATTTCAGACCATTTCTCCAGTTTATCAAGATCAGTTTGATTCTAATTCTGTTTTACAAAGCACTTGCTACCATAGGTGCAGGAACTATGGGTCTGGGGGTGCTGCAGGACCCCCGGGCTCCTGGCTGCCAGCCCTGTGCCCAGGGTCTCAGCTGCCAGCCCCACGCCCGGGTCCCAGCTGCCGGTCCAGCTCCTGGGGCTCTGCTCCTGGCCTCAACTTGAGGGTGGGGAGGAGGGGTGGACGGGGTAAGGTGGCTGGCTTTCAGCACCCCCACCATTAAAAATGTTCCAGTGGCACTGCTTGCTGCCCCTCCCAGCTTGGTATCATCCACAAACTTTATAAGTGTAGTCTCTCTATGCCATTATCCAATCATTTATGAGATATTGAATAGAATCAGACCTAGGACAGATCCCCTTGGGACTCCACTCTGTATACTCTTCCAATTTGATTGTGAACCATTGATAACTACTTTCTGAGTAGAGTTTTCCAACCATTTGTGCACCCACCATACAGTATGTTCATCTAGGCCATATTTCCCTAGTGTGTTTTTCAGAAGTTCCTGTGAGACAGTATCAAAAGCATTACTAAAGTCAAGATATATCCCATCTACTGCTTCTCCCCCACACACATCCACAAGGCTTGTTAGCCTGTCAAAGAAGGGTATTAGGTTGTTTTCACATGGTTTGCGCTTGACAAATCCATGTTGACTGTTACTTATCACCTTATTATATTCTCAGTGCTTACAAATTGATTGATTATTTGCTCCATTATCTTTTCAGGTACCAAAATTAAGCTGACTGGTCTATAATTCCCTGGGTTGCCCTTATTCCCCTTTTTGTAGATAGATACTATATTTTATAGATGGGTACTATATCATCTAAAATTATGTACTGTATTTTAAAACTTTGTCTAATATTATCAGTATTCCACATGCAGAGCACGGGGAGATTGGCATACTGTTCTGGTGCAATACTACAGTTCTCGATGTCATGAATGTACGTTATGCCCAGACCAGGGTTCTGTACTTAATCAGATATGCCTAAGCAACTCAGCTGTGTACTATTAGATGATGAGAATGGTACAGTATGCTTGGTGCTTTACAGACTTGCTGCTTGAGAGAGGGTCTCTCCCCTAAGGAGAGACTAATCCTGGAGTTGAGGGTGCTCAGCAGTTCAAAGCTAGACCTTAGGTTAGATAAATTTTGCAGTGAATATTCATAGACCATGTTTGCTGTTTAATTACTAGATCTAGTTAGAAAGAGAAAAACTAAAGTTTTTCAAATTCCTTGTTCCCCACCACCTTTATAAATTTGAAAAATTTCCACCAGCTCTCTAGAAGAAAACTGTAAATAGAGAAAATGTGAGAGTGACCCTTTCTTCTTTTTAATTTTCACATTTCATATTTTGAAATTTTTATTAATGTTTTTGAAAATTTGCAATCTGCTCCATTTCTGGTAGAGCCCACAATATTCTTGGTGACAATATGCAGACAGTAGCGGGAGGAGGAAAGACATACAATATGTGAGCAGACTGACAAAGTGATGGTTAGGTGTGTCTTGGTAATAAGGTGGAAGCACTTTTTCTTTCAGTTCTTATGGTCAGGCAGACTCCTGTGCCCATGCATAGCTACCTGACTAAATCATAGAATCTTAGAAGATTAGGGTTGGAAAAGACCCCAGAAGGTCATCTAGTCCAACCCCCGGCTCAAAGCGGGACCAATCCCCAACTAAATCATCCCAGCCAGGGCTTTGTCAAGCCGGGCCTTAAAAACCTCTAAGGATGGAGATTTCACTGCTTCCCTAGGTAACCTATTCCAGTGCTTCACCATCCCCTTAGTGAAATAGTTTTTTCCTGATATCCAACCAAGACGTCCACCAACAAGTGCAGCAGCTCATTCATATGTATGTAGTTGTGGGATCCTGAGTCTAAGTTAGTCCCCCCTCTCCCAAACTCTTTTCCATAGAGGATATATAAATGTATCCCCATCAGTGGCAGAACATGTCAGCTACTTAGTCCAGAGGTATCACCCAAGAAAGTGTAATAGACCAAGGTACAGGAATACTGATTTTGGGAAAGGGCTGAATTTTCAAGCAAATTAGAATAAATACATAGGGGCATTTTTATTTGTTTTGTTTACACTTGCAATATTTATTGTCACTTCTCTTTACTGTTTATGGACGAAACAGGGAGAAGATAGCTTTGGAGTAGAGATGGGTGGTTGGTGGCAAGGCCACTGAAGATGAACTTGAAGGGTCTTTTACTCTTAAATTCAGAGTTAAGATTTATTAAACATCTACGTTTATATTATTTTAGCAATTACGGGATCTGGAAATGCAGTAAATGAAGATTAGTGATTAATTTATGGGGCCACCTTTTCATAGAGAGTAACAACAATTGTATGTAAAGTAGGTGATTGTGAATGTTTCGGCATTTGCACCTGCGCACAGCAGAGCATTTTTTACATATTGTGCTTGCGTGTGCAGTTAGCCCATTTGTTTATATAATGCAGTTTGCTTTCCCACTCAGACCTCTCTGGTTCTATTTATTCCTTATACCAGATGGACAATGGGAGGTAAAACTTGCCCCTTCTCAGAGCTGAAGACTCTGCCTGCAGCAAAAGCTGGTACAGTGACCAGCAAACCTGGAGCCTGTTCAGGGGGTATTCTCACTGTGTGCCACGGTACACATTTCTGCAGAGGTGCATTGAGGAGACTGGGGAGATGGTGGCCATAGTCTCAGGGAGGAGTAGCATCACTCCCAGTGGATCCACAGAGTCCCAGCAGTCATTGCCTTGGAGGTGCAGATCTGCAGCAGCAGCTATGGAGTGGCTTTGCTGGTGTGAAAGGCAAGATAGATTGCCTATACTCTTCACATCCCCCCGCACCACCACCACCATACACACATACCCCTATGCATAGTCCAGTTAATCAGGTTGGACCCTGGAGACAGCACATGTCCCTGAGTGATCACCATGAGTCAGCAATCGCTTATGCACAGATGCTTGTCTTCTAAAGCATCTCTGATTCTAGCCAGTCTCTTCACAGGTTCTCAAATCCAGTAGTCCCTAATATCCCTCACAGAATGACATGATTCAAGAAAATATTATACAATCAGGAAAATAAACGAGAATGAGAATAATAAATAAATCATTTTGGAAACTCTGAAGCTAATTCTGGTGTATTTGTCCATGCTTAATATTTTACTGATTGTAGCAGTGTGTGCTTATTTTATGCAATAGAGTGAAAATTAGTCTTCATAAAACCAATTGTTATAGCAGTAAATGCAGTTATTTATTCTGAAAATCCTACCATGTCTAAACATTGTTTCCTGAGCATCATATTAACATATTAGTCAGTTAAATCAATAGAGCAAAAGCTTATTATATGTTAAAAATATGGGCAACCTGTTTGGTTCAGTTCCTGTGTCTCACAGTTTCCTCTGAATCTTTGATAATTACATCCAAGATTTAATCTCAGGCCAGTATTCATGAATTTCTTTGTCATATTGGGCTCACATTATAGTGCAGAAAAAGACAATGTTGACAATGAAATACACAAGAGTGCTTGCTATTTGAAAGCACAAAGTCTCTAGTCTCAATTTTTAACTGTGCATGAGTTGGGGTGGGGAAGGAAGGGTATTTAGTTGTATACTGTGTGTACAGAATTATAATCATTCTTCTTCCTATTTCAGTAATCTATAATGTTTTCTGCACATAAAGTCACAGGACTTGTCAAACAATCCATCTGTGGTCTCACCATTTTCCGTTAAATCAAAATGGTCCCATCCTTTGCAGTTAGTTGCAAGGCTATAGCGTCACATTGGTCAACTGAAGATTAAAACTTTGTTCTAGCAGTTGCATTCCAATTAGTCATTAAATAGTCACCATATTATTAACAGCAAACAGTGCAAGGATGTGTGTACAGTTTCTTTCCAGCTATAGGAGGAAGCCAAGCAGGAGTTAAACTGGAACATGTTCGAGACAGAAGCTCTTTAACACTGATTTATTTATTCCAGCAAAAATCATTGTAAATGGAGTAACATGATGGATTCTTCACCATTATCATTTGAAATATAGTTATGTAGGAATATGTTATTTGTAAGGTAAAAATCCAGGGCATATGTAATGTACATATTTACAGTCCAAGGATAGCATAACCATTACTGCAGATACATCTTGTCTGTACTAGGGCTCACAAATGCCATAGTAAAATATGTTAGACATAGAATCATAGAAATGTTGGGCTGGAAGAGACCTCCAAAGGTCATCGAGTCCAGCCTCATGAACTGAGGCAGGACCAAGTAAACCTAGACCAGCACTAACAGGTGTTTGTTTAACCTATTCTTTAAAGCGTCCAATGAGGGGGATTCCACAACCTCCCTTGGAAGCCTATTCCACTAGTTAACTATACTTAGTGTTAGAAAGTTTTTCCTAATAGCTAACCTAAATCTCCCTTGCTGCAGATTGAGCTGTTTACTTCTTGTCCTACTTTCAGTGGACATGGAGAATTGACCTCTTTATAACATCCCTTAACGTATTTGAAGACTGTTTTTGCTGTGTTGTTTTAGCCATGTTGGTCCAAGATCTGAGACAGACAAGGTAGGTGAGGAAATATATATTTATTATACCAACTTTTGCTGGTGAAAAGTACAAGCTTTCAAGCTACACAGGACTCGTCTTCAGGTCTGGGGAAGGAAGCAGACTGTTTGAGCTAAATACAAGTTGGGACAGGTTGTTAAGCAGAAGGGATAAGGTATGTTGGAGGCAGTCACTTGAAATGAAGTGGGCAATTGGGCATTAGATTGTTATGTATCAAAGGTGCAAGGTGAGCAAGGGTAGCAGGTTGTGTGGTGTGTTACAAATTGTTGTAATGAGCCATAAAACCAGTGTCCCTGTTAAGTGCATATGTTTTGGTGTCTAGCAGAGTTAGGGATTTAAGTTCGCAGATTTGCCTTTTGAAGGTGTTTGTCTGGTTTCCCCCACATAGTTGTTATTGGGGCATTTGATGCAGTGGATGAGGTACATCACATGTTATAATAAGCATGTGTAGGACTCATGAATCTTGAAAGGTGCGTTGTAGGGGGTATATATCATCATAACAGTGGAAATATGTCTTCAGGTTTTGCATCTGTTATTCTGGTAGGGTCTGGTCCTCCTTTGAGTTGCTGTGTCCTAGTCTGTGGGGAACTTCTTCTGGTGATGAGCTTGGAGAGGTCTTGGGGTTGTTTCAGACCAGAACAGGGTCTCTAGGAAAGATTTGTTTCAGGATATGGTCACTATCAAATATGGGTTGTAATAATTTAATGGTACCCCATAGAGGTTCCAGTGTTAGGTGGTAGTTAACAATTAGTAATGTGCAGTCAGTGCCCCCCCCCCCCACGCTCCTATTAAAGCAGGTTCTGCTAGGGCATTTGGTTGGCCCTTTCCATGGTATGATCTACTTCTATGCTGGAGTGTCCTTGTTTAGTGAAGGCAGTTTAGGTGTGTTTAGTTGCGTATCCTGGGCTTTCTCCCTCACCATGACAACATGCATTACATGCAGAGTGACACCCACAAATTCCTAGTCCCAGAAATATGCATCTTGTACTGCTCAGTTCTCTTCAGAATGGCTGCTTAAGCCGGTGATAACTCTTTAACACCTGGCTGGGGTACTTGTGTGTCTTTGTCTCTGAAAAATTGGTTTGGGCCTGGTTTTCTTAAACTTGGAGCATGTTACAGCAATGATATATAGTAGAATCTTATAACTTCACATACAACATTGATACACATATTTTACCAGGACAGTAATGTTCAGCAGATGATGCCATTTCAAATGATACCTCACCAAGTATACCTTGTACAAAATGTATCATAGTCTTGTAAAAGTGGTGACCATAGTAGTATAGACTGTGGTGGTAGAGTTTCTCTTGGAGTTGTTTGGGGTATCTTGTTGGATGGTATCTTTAAATTCCTGTATGAATTGTAGAGTGGGCTCATCTTTGAGCTCTGGATACTAGGTGGTGTTAGAGGGTTGTCTGTTGGCTTCATTGATATAGTCATCCAGAGTAAGGACTATGATAGCAGCCCCTTTCACTGCTGGTTTGATCATTATATGGTGATTGGATTTCCTGGACTGCAATTCCTATCTGTAATTTCCTCTTTGTGGTAGAGAGAGTGTGTTTGTTAAAGATTTCACAATATTTTTAAAAAGAAAAGGAGTACTTGTGGCACCTTAGAGACTAACCAATTTATTTGAGCATGAGCTTTCGTGAGCTACAGCTCACTTCATCCGAAGTGTAGCTGTAGCTTACGAAAGCTCATGCTCAGATAAATTGGTTAGTCTCTAAGGTGCCACAAGTACTCCTTTTCTTTTTGCGAATACAGACTAACAAGGCTGTTACTCTGAAACCTGTCACAATATTTTTGTTTTTCTGAAGCAATCAATATAATGACCCAGTGTGTGACTTCGTCCACTGTGGTGTGTCCAGTCAGTTGATTCTATTTTCTTATGACTATCAGTGGGGATGTGTTGGTTGTGAGTGGTATTGTCTTTGTTATGAAAAGATTCCTTGAGGTGGAGTCAGCGGAACAACTCTTCTAGTTCTCCATATGTTAATACAGTATCCGGTTCTGTGGTGGGGCAGACATTCAGTCCCTTGGAGAGTACGGATACTTCAGTTCTGGTTAGGAGTAGTCTTGACAGGTTGATGATGATGGGATGTTGTGTAGTGTCCATGTGGTGGGTCATGGTGTCTTGGTTTCTCCTAGAAACTGTTATCAGATGTAGCCACCTGGACCATTGGTAGTCTGGCTGTTACCTGGGGTTCTTTCAACCCAAAGCTCTTGGCAACTTTTACTCTGTGCAAGGTGGTGTCAGAAAATAAATCAGGGGAGACATGGCCTTCTGACCAATAGATGGCTGGCACAAACAGGACAACACAAGAGTGCTTTCACTTAAAGCTAAACTTTACTTAGTCTCAAGCACTTACACACGTCCTCAAAAGGTTAGTAAAACACCCCAACCCTTGATAATTACCAAAGCTGAGTGTGGCTCTCGAGTGACACAGCGGCAGGCTTCCAGTGGCCAAATCTTCCGTCTGCCGGTGGGGACTGCAAGATATATCCAGAGCAAGAGTCCAAAAAGACTCCAACTATCTCAAACTTTCCACCCTTATTTATATATTAGTAATAGAATGACATGTCCCTTAAAGAAAACTTGTTAAGTAAACTGTTTCAATAGTCAAGCAAGAGGTTCCTTCTGATTATCAATTAACCAGGTGTGGGTTTTTCCAGAGTTTGCAGCCTTGAGGCCCCAATAGACATACCTGGGGCACATCCTGCTCTTCTAAAACGCATGTATCAGCCACTTCAACACAATTCTTATCAGGAAGGATGCGGGGTCAAGTTGCCCTCACTGTGGCACCCAAAGACCCCCTTTCCCTCCTGCCTTGGTTAAACTTAGTCTGCTGACTTGGCCAATTTACAGCCTGCTGATTTGGCTGCTTTTAGCAATAAGCCATAGTGGTTTCAGGCACTTTACTGGTTTATCAAAGTCTCCCCATACATGACCTAGTAGTCAAAAAGAGACTTCAGCCTACCGATTAGAGCAGGGTCCACTGTGGACAGAGTCCAAGAATGAGCCCCGGCTCAGTACTGGAGGGACAGAAGCTGAATGCTAGAGCCAGAGGGTAAACCTAGTTGTAAGCCAGAGGCAGAGCCAGGTATCGAAGCTAGAAGTCGCAAGCTGTAGGGGAACAAGGACAGAAATAGGGCTGGGACAAGGGCAAGTGCAGCTTCCCACATGGTACATGCTGCTGATCTTCTGTGAAGGCCAGGCTTATAAGCAGGGTTGCTAAACCAGCAGCCAATCAGGGGTTGTGCCTACTCTGTCAATTCTAAGGCAGTGCAGCTAGGCTCATTGGTTGTTTCGCAGTATAGTTAATTATTGAAGAGGCCGGCAGCTGGTTCTAGCTGGTCTGGTTCCTGACATCAGGTTCCTCTTTGGTTGTCTTTTCTCAAGACTAAACATGCCTTTCTTTTTAACCTTTCCTCATAGGTCAGGTTTTCTAAAACTTTCCTTATTTCTGTTGCTCTCCTCTGGACTCTCTCCAATTTGTCCACATCTTTCATAAAGTGTGGCACCCAGAACTATACAGAGTACTCCAACTGTGGTCTGAGCCGTGCCAAGTAGAACAGGACAATTACCTCATGTGTCTTACATATAACATTCCTGTTATACACCACAGAATATTACCCCTTTTCTCAACTGCATCACATTGCAGACTCATATTCAATTTTTGATCCACTATTGCCCCTAGATCCTTTTCAGCAGTATTACCACCTAGCCAGTTATTCTCCATTTTGTAGTTGAACATTTGATTTATTTTTCCTTCCTAAGCAAAGTACTTTGCACTTGTCTATTGAATTTCATATTGTTGATTTCAGACCAATTCTCTAATTTGTCATGGTTGTTTTGAATTCTATTCTAGCCCTTCAAAGTGATTGCAACCCCTCCCTGGTTGATGTCACCCACAAATTTTATAAGCGTGCCCTTCACTTCTGTTATCCAAATCATTAATGAAAATATTGAAGAGAACCAGACACAAGACAGAGCCCTGAGGGAACCCCACTAGATACAACCTCCCAGTTTGACAGCAAACCATTGATAACTACTTTTTGAATACTGACAGGTTTCAGAGTAGCAGCCGTGTTAGTCTGCTCTAGTCTCTAAGGTGCCACAAGTACTCCTTTTCTTTGAATACTGTCTTTCAACCACTTGGGTACCCACTTTCTAGTAATTTAGTACAGTAAACACATTTTCCTAGTTTGGTTATAAGAATATCAGGTGGGACTGTATCAAAGTCAAGATATATCATGTCTACTATCCACTAGGCCAGTACCCTCCCAAAAAACTACAAATAGGCTATTTATCAAACAGGCTTAAGAATCCTGGTAGGCTTTTCTATGGTGCTCATGACTGTAGCATCTTAGTGCTTCACAAACATTAATATGTTTCTTTTCACAACACCCTTGTGAGGAAAAGGAGTAATATTTTCTCATTGTTCAGATGGAGAACCGAGGAACAGAGAGGTTAGTGCCAAAAATATACAGTAGTTTTGGCTGCAGTTTTTTTAACATGGACAAAACAGCATATTCTTTCCCTGACCTCATTCTGAGATAGATCTGTACAGTTTTTGCGGATTTTAATTAGGAAAATGCCACCCCAAATGGTTGAAATTTGGCCAGATAACAGGTTATAAGCAACTGAGAACAGGGTCTTATAGTGGAAAATGTCAGGCAACCTTAACTGTGGGCATGAGTACCAGAGCCACCAATAAAAGAGTGCTACCTACTGAATTATCTTGTCAGTAGTTCTTCCTGCAGCACATAAGTATTTGCTCACAAAGACCCAATGTGCTTAGGGACGTGAACAGTGGAAGGAGCACAAAATGCAGTGATATAGGTGTACTTTCTAAAGGGAAAACTATTGTATGGCTGATGCTTTTGTTAAACGCAGTCACATCACTACAGGAAATACAGTGACTCATCTGAAAGCTAAAGCCTAATTCAACTCTATGATTCTTTAATAATGAAATTCACAATCTTTAATAAAAAGTGCATTTGAGGTATTGCCTTTATAATTCTGTGGTGTGAACACACTGTCAGTGGCGTATGAGTTATTTTAAACAGTATGCTATTTTATATTAAAACATTAATACATTAACCCCTTCCAGGCCAGGTTCTGCCAGGGTGCTTTGCCTCCTCCATAAGTCATGGAGGACACCCTGTGAAGAGATTTATGGTCCGATCTGCCACATAAAATTGTCTGGTCGCATTTTTTGCTGTCAGTTGTTTGGGATTCTAACACACCTATGCTTTGCTTCAAGGGTGAAAATGTCTTAAAGTAAGCTTGATCATATGCTAAATCACAAACTGAAAGGTCAGAGTTTGCAAGGCAAGAATAAATCCTTAGTATAACGTGAGATGTGGCCTTCCACTCAAATAACCATTTCCTCTTTACGCATCATTTTTTAAAAAAAGGCTCCTACTCTTCCCCCCTGTTTGTAGGTCACCTCTCGTGTTACGAGTGAGAAAAGTGTACAATAATACTTAGCTGTGCAACCCTGGTTGACGTCTCTAAACAAAGTAATGTATTCGGTTTAATTCCATTAAAATCAGTGCAGTTGCTTCAGTTTCATACCGGTGTATCAGAGACAACAGTTTGCACCACTGTTTTGACTTGTACTCATGATGCTTCTGTGAATTTTCATCTGTCCACAAAGTTACCATTGTAACTGGACAAGTGTTTTGCTGTTATGAAGAGTTGCTGCTGCAACGTGATGCACATCAGATAGTGATTTGTACTGGAACTGCCGTAATCAGGCAACCATTTTAATTAATTCACAATGTCTAGGAAATTTCACCTATTTGAATAGAATGCATGCTACATCACTCGCAGATGCATAAATGAGCCTCTTAGTGACTTACTGTGAAGCAGACAAAATGGACTCTTCTGGGCAGAATAGAGGTTCTGATCTCTTAGTGGGATTTATAATGGTCTATCTTCATTCATTATTAAATTTGCTACATTATTAAGTGTTATGCATGCTACCTTAAAAGAACAGTATATAGGTTGCAAAGTCAAGCTTTCAAAAGCTAGAACAATGCAGAATTAAAGTGGACTGGGTAATATTAATTTGTCCCCCTTGTACACATGCATTATGAAAAAGTCTTTATTTACATTTTCATATATTAGTTTTCTTCTCATCAGATCTCTTCCCCTTTATCCCACACCCTCATGCTCCCACCCACTGGTTACTACTCCCAGTCTTCTTGTCCAGCAACACAGTTTCTCCCTCCCACTCCAATCCCAGTCTCACCAGACTCTTTCTTCCAATCTTCTCCTCCTTCCTTCTCTCCATGTTCCTTAAGGGTGCAGGGGAAGGGCCACTGAGAGCACAGGAGAGAGAGGCTTCCTGCTCTCAGTTCCATTGTCCAGCTCCAATTTAGCCTGGAGTATCTGGGAGTAGACATTGCAGGGAAAGTCCAGCTTTGCCCCTGTAGCCCTGGTGCATGTATAGTCCTGTCACACATAGAAGCTGTGAGGAAATGAAGCATGAAGAGTTGCTCTGTGGGGATGACACATGCACAGTCTGCTCAGCACTAAGAGTTGTGAGGTATGGAGCATGCTCAATAAAGATGGAATCTCCAGGGATTTTAGCTGCTAAAATCGAAGAAGTTTGAACATGTGCAAACTGTCATTTTTTCAAGGGTTTATAACTTGGCCAAAAGTGGGTGGATTTTCATGCGGCTAACACAAGGCACTTCCCTGCAACAAAGGCCAACCCCTGCCAAATTTTATATCCCTGCTCCAGAGTATGTGGGCACTAAAGCTTTCCAAAAAAGGTCATCAGAATTTTTAACAAAGGCAAAACAATATATTTTTCCCTAGTCTCATTTTTGGAAATGGCTGACATTTTCAGCCTGAGCCAGACACCAAGCATGACAAATCTGAGCGTGAACAGTTAAAGTTTGGCAAAGCTATAAGCAACTGAAAAGAGGGTCTTAAAATGGATAATGTCAGGTAACCTTAATAGGTTACCAGCTCTGCCTATATTACAGACAGAAGTTAAGAACGCCTACTTGAGACTATTAGCATCCTGCAAGATGTGTCTGTCATTCTGCCTGGAGTGGCTCATGGCTGTGAGTGCCTATTTCATGGCAGACTGTCAAAAACATGGCAGACACCGGAAACTGGTGGTAGGTTTTATAATTAGGTTTCACTAACCTAGTAACAAATGTGATCTCCTGGATCACTATAACAGTCTTGCCTTGGAGTCATAGACAGACCACTTAGGCTCTCTGGTTTATCTTGCCATCCAGGCAAGCTGGACTGTGTAATAAATAGTCACTTATACCAAAAAACCCACAAAATATTCAGGTTTCTCCCAGTCCCAAAAGACCAGTCTCCATTCACTTAAAAGACCAGTCACCAGTCCTGTAATGAACTTAGTAAAGGTTTATTTACTAGGAAATAGAAATGACAGAGTTGTTCACAGGTTAAAGCAAGCAAGCATATACACACAAATGAGTTTCCATCTGTGATTCCTAAATATGACAGAGATGTTGTAATCTGTCAATAAAATATCTGTCAGAGTGGACCCAGGGGTATGCCTGGGAATCTCTGCCTTAGTTTAGTGTCTATGGACCTGTGAGAGTTCAAACAGCAAGGAGATAAAAAATTTTCTTGTGACCCTGTTCTATCTTTTACATTTAGGGTTTGTCTACACTATCCAGCTTTTAGCGACACGGCTGTGTTGCTAAAAGTTGGGCAGTGTAAACGCTGTTTGTCTGCACTTTTGCCAACAAACACTTCCACCCTCTATAAGCGGGGTTCGCATTGTCTACAGGACAGCGCTCCTGCTGACAACGAGCCGTTTACACTGCCACTTGCTGCGGCAAAACTTTTGTCTTTCGGGAGAGGGTGGAGCTTTTTTAAGCACCTGTGAACGACACAGAATACAGATGTTACAAGTTAGAATAATGCATTCAACAACTTACAAGCATTTTATAGAGTCTAAACACTAAATACACTTTTATAAGACTAAAATCTCTTTTGAACAAAACTCACATAAGGTGAGCTGGATTGGTTTCCAGCTATGAATATGTCCATTCCTAGCTAACACCTGTAGCTTTGGCCAGAATTTGAACTTGGTTTACCAGTGTCAAAGTGTCTTTAACTTCTGCTGAGATCCGTGGGAGCTAAGGATCATCAGCAGTTGGCAGGTTTAGTAAGGGGAGGGGTAAGGGCCAGCTCTGTGCAAATGGGCAAGTTTCTAAGAAGGAGCTTTTCTGCCTGCCATCCATTGGGCCAGGTACAATCCTAGGGAAAATTCTGATTGAACACTCAAATTCTGTAGAACACTAATAGAACTGTAGAATACTAATAACACTGTGTAGAAATGGCTCCCATAACCTCTGAAACTGAACAGAGAATAAGATCTTTTCTACAGAAGCTATCAGGGAATTGGGTTGCAGCCAGTCAGTGTTCCAGCATAGCTAAGGGGGTAAATAGAAAGGGCTTTACACCACCTTTATGTTCCCATGACTCTGAGGTACTGGGCTGCCTCGGTGCAAATTAGAGCACCATAAAGACTATTGCAATTTATTTCAGGTATCAGTAGACGAAGAGTCTTTTCAGCATCTGACTATCACCAGGGCATAATGGAGAATCAGTCACACCCTCTTGTTGGGCTGCCAATAGAGGGTGGGACCTATGCCACATGAGGATCACAGCTGTAGAATAATCCTGGAGGCTGTTAGAATGTCTTTTATCATGTTGCTACTCTTATACCTCATAGGAATGTCCTTGAGAGCTCCAGAAATGCTCCCTACTGCAGCACGGGGTAGGACCCCCTTTGGGTAACCATTATTTGAACCAACAGGAGAGCAAAGCACATGCTGAAGCCCCTTAAGGTGTCCATGTACCCGTTGCACACTTTGTGGCATATGGGAGGTGTTGCCTCTCCAAACCAGTCCAATACAAGACTGGCTTAATGTCACAGTTCAGCTGTTAATACATGTATTTTACAAGTAAAGCTGTATATGAAGGTAATTACAAAACATTTCCAAGTTCAAGTTCATCCTTCTTAATTATCTTCACATATAGCCCTACCTGTCAGGATGCAGTGTGTCTATACTAGTTCAAGATTGATCTATTGATATTCAGGTCTGGTACAATAATTCAGATTCCCTTGAACTTTCTATAGACCAAAGAATATATGGAGACCCTTTTGAATTCTCTTTGCTCTATGAACCACAGTCTGGTTTGCCAGAACCGTAAGGAGTTAATACAGAAGCAATACAATGATTGCTATAATCATCCCTCTATCGCACTCTGGGGAAATTTTACAATCTCACTACAGCGCAGAAAACTTTCTAAATGAAGTAGACGGCCGTCATTAATAGGAAGTCAGCTCTAACAAGTAAAGTAATCCTCAAAATAATCAGAAATGAACTCAGTCCTCTCCAGTCTTACATAAAAGCCATTCTGATAGTCTTGTGTGCCAAATCACTGTTATATTCAAAACATCCTGTCTCGGACTCCTGCGTATTACTTTGGGTATTCTCAACTTCCACCACCAGTAAACAGAGATGTTACATAAATGTACTAGGAGCTTGCTCCAAAGCCACTTTAAGTCAATGGGAGTATTTCCATCAACTTACACCCCCCACCCCTCCTAAGCAGTTCTGTTCCTCATTATTGTAGTTTCCAGAGTCTGAAGCATTTCACCTAGAGCTGTAACAGTTATAATGAGAACAGACCTAGGATCTTAATAATATAAATAAATAAAAATACAAATAAACACATTTTGATGTGACAATCCTGATCCTGTTTAATTCAAAGTCAATTTTTCATTGACTTGAATAGGAGCAGGATTGAACTTCTGTTTTATTAGGCTATAAAACAGTATGTAACAGGACCACCCATGTTTTCGCCTACTGCTGGTCTGTCATTAGTCCTGCTTCACTAAGCTTTGTGTTGCCTGGTAATTAAATGGGGTTATATAGAAACTTAATTTATTTAAATGTGTGCTCTTATTGCATTATTGCTTAGTTCTGGTTTTTTTCAGTGCCTTGGAAAATGGCCTGAGGTTTTGAGATGTGGTTTCTTACACATGGCCCATACCTTTTCCCTGTAATATTTTCGGTGTTGCAGTTCTCCTAAAACCAATGCCATGTTAGCATTCACATTTTTAAATTGCTGCACTTACAGGGCCATGTTCATGCCTAGTGCAAGTGCACTGAATTCACTAGAATTCCATTTGGGATTAATCTGGCCCATGGTGTCTAGAAACAGATGCAATAATCTCTGGTAGGTGCCTCTACTGGGTTATGAGATTTCATTCAGGGTTAAATTATGTGCATTTTGCTTTTTTCATTCTTAAATATTTAAATAGTCTTAAATATTTACAAAAGATTAAAAAAGGAAAACATCTGGCCTTGGCACATTTATATAACTGTAATAACATCTGTATGTACAGTATAAAACATCTCTCATGGTTATATATTATATACACACATGCCCCATTCTCTACTGCGTCCCATTCCTTGCACATGTAGGTGACAATGGTGGCCACAGGGAGCTGGCTGCAGCTCCCCAATTCCCTACTGCTTGGCTCTAATGGAAGCAGAGGAAGCAGGAAGCCCCTCAATTCTATTACTGGCATAAATGAGCTTATGTCAGCAGGGATCAGCTCAGTGAAGCGTTGTTCCAGCATGTTTCCTTCTCCCCTTGCTTTGGGGATGGAGGAGTGGCTGATATAGGAGGTGGCTACATCACTTCCTCCACCTTTATCCCTGTGGAGAATCTCCCTATTTGGAGAGAATTCTCCAGGGGAAATATCTATCCAGTTCAAGTTCCCACTTTTTACTGTGTATCCCGCCCACAGTGTTTTGTCAACATTTCACACTGGGTGTTGATACTTCATGGAGTTATTCCTAGATCTATCCCTGACTTGCTGTAGTATATTGTGCAGATCAGTCTCAGTTTACCCAGTTGTAAAGTGGGTATAATTCTTTTGTAATATCTTACTGAAATTAATAAAATGTGTTTAAACAAACTTGAGGTGTTTGGATAATAAACATAGCATGTGTTTTTGTTTTGTTTTTTAATATACAGAAATACTACACACACATACAAGCTCAGTGCTTTCATTAGAAAACAGCAGCCATGGTTTCCAAGAATTGGGGGGGGGGGGATCATGCCCTTCTATTTTTTAGTTCATATTTTTCATTGCATTCAATATTGCTCCTGTTTCATCTTAAAGAATATCAGTCTGATGTTGAAATGAGTTTTACACTGGCCATAGCTTTAGGAGTAATTATAATTACATTTGAATACCCAGGGCTACCAAATAACTTGATTAGCATGGACACTGCATGCTTCAAGTTGATAATTTCTTCATGGGGTTATAAATAGGCATGTGAGAGCTTGAGAAACATGCTCTGCAGACATGTGATCTTTAATTTGTTTGGATTTGTTTAATCTTGAACATTTGCCAAGCTTACAAACCTGGCAAAAGAGATTGATTAGTATCTACAAAGAATTCCAGAGTGAGGAATAAATAATTTGGCAGGATGCAATAATAGTCTTTAATAAATTAAATCAGTTAGACTGTCTTTCATGTCCTGATGGGCATTGTAACTGAAAGGGATGCAGGACAGCATGCCAAGGGTAAGGAAAATGTCACCTGGGAAATGCAGTGAGACAGCGTAGGGGCAGCAGGGGGCAGCTTGCTAACAGAGAAATAGGGGATTGTTTGTCATCTGCTGCTGCTTGATCTCACTGGTGGGAGTTGCTGAAGTGTTTCACCATCCCCACCCACCTCTGTGCTTAACTGACGCTGAACATCCCAGATGCACCCATTCTTCTGCTCAATGTTTCAATTACACTTTGGGAATATCCACCTGCTGAGTTTTAATATGCTCAGTATAAACAAGTAGGACACACCTGCTTTGCTGCTAACAGTCAAAGTACAGCCCCAGGAAAATATGCTGCTAAACTTCAGATACATCCACCTGGAATGCAATATCTGTGCTGCTGAGAGTACCAGATATGGTCAGATAGAATGCCTCCACTGCACTTCCTAACTCCTGGATACTCCTGGACACACTGAAAGTTTCTCCTTCCTGGTATCGTAAGGTAGAATGTTCACAAGTACAGCAGTACACCCTCATGGAATGCCGCTGCTTTTCAGTTTGAATTCTGGGTACCTCTGGTTGATGCATATGCTTTACTGCTAGATGTTCATAGTTATGGAAGATTATTGCATTGTACAGCTGCATTCTCTCAGCCTAGCATCACCTTTCCATTCTTTCATACGTTGTCAGATGCCTCTCTTTCTCCACAACCAGGGAAGAAGGGATTATGGCTTTGAGTTACATAGCCACTGCTGGCAATGTGCAAGGAAGCTGAGTGGTTTGACTTCTTTTGAGATCTTTGAGTTTTGGACAAAGGGAGAGAGGAGGCTTCTGCTAATGAATGCTTCTACATTATATGGTGCCTTTTCTACTAAGCCTGTGCAAAACACACTTGCAATTTCATTATAAGATGAGCAGAATTGTGGTCACCTTCCTTGTTCCATTCTTCTTGACTCTTAACTCTTGAATAGAAGACCTTTTACATCACCACAATCCTCTTCTCAGTAAAAACTAGCTGTAGTTCAATTTTACCCTTGGAAATCTGACTATTTATGTTTACTTAAGATCATGACTGTCATTTTCTGTAGCATTTCCTGGAATGTACAAAACTCTTATTGCAATCAGAATGCTAGGTATGTACCACTCACTCCTAATAGAGGGAGCCTTAGCGCAGAGCAATAAACTAAATAAAAACTACTCTCCATGATTTCCATTGTCCTCCCTGTCCCCAAAGTGTATTTCCAGAAAATGGCTCAAGAAGAGAACAGGGCTAGGGTGTCTCAAAATAATCTTTTCCTGCTATGAAGCTCAGCTCTTTAATCATATGGAGCATGACTCACAGCTCTTGTCCATTCATTACTTGTCCTCCCCCTCTTTTAGTGTATTTCAGTTAAATATAGCTGAATGCGTCCGATATTCTGAAACTATCATATTAACAAGTAGACTTATGGGCATCCCTTCAATGTACTTAAGTTCATGACCAGTGTAACACAGCGACCTGCCCCTTTAAGGTCTGCCAGCCCCATTCAGTTAGTCCTACTCCATTCTACCTGAATCGGGTGTGATATGCAAAAGGAGGACAGCCCACCAGTTGAGGGCTCCCTGAGTTGGGGGTATGGAGGGGACAGAGGAGATCCGCTCCAAACTTCTGACTCCAGGTGGGTGGCCCTAGGAGTTGCTGCTTGATAGAGAATAGAAAGCAGTTGCAGAGAGTTGCAGGCTGCAAGAGAGTGGCAGTGAATGTGGGGTTCATGCAGGAGATATCAAAGGAGGCAAAGACACTGGCAGGTGGGGCTGGGAAGGGCCTACCAATGCAGGGAAGACTCCAGGCAGGAAGGCCTGGGAGTGGGATGAAGAAGAGCCCAAGCAGGATGGAAGAACTTTTGTTTGTGTGGACGTTTGTTGAACTTTAGTTATTCCTGAAAGGGAACTGAACTCTGAGAATGACCCTGATATGATATAGCTTCCATTGTCATAATCTCAGAGTGCCTCACAATCTTTCATATATTTATCCTTACAACACCCCTGCGAGATAAGCAAGAACCATTATTCTCATTTTACAGACAGGGAAATGAGGCACAGAGGGACTGCAATCTTGTCTACACTGCAACGCACTGGGGATTATGGAGGAGTGAATTGCAGACTGCACCAAAGCGTTGTGATGTAACTGCACCCATGTGGCTGCTGCTGACACAAACTAAAAGATACCTAGTTTACGTTAACGTAGTCCTGTTTGAAAGAGCACTATGTTACTCTGAACAAGACACCTTTTAGTACGCGCTAGCAGCATCTACCCAGGGCAGTTAAATCGCAACTCAACTCTGCAATTCAGTGCCCACAGTCTGTGCTGCAGCACAGTGTAGACATATCCTTAATGACTGACCCAGTGTCACACAGTCTGTGTCACAGCAGGGAAGTGAGGAGGTCAGTTGGGGATAATGCAACAAAAGGGTGTGGAAATGTGCTAGGTCATGACCAGTGGATCCAAAACATCACAAGTCCACCAGTCAATCCTCTTCCCTCCCTGCCTGTCTCTCTTAGGATGGGATGCAGGAGCTGTGGAATCTCTACAGCGCCAGAAGATCACAGCTACAGAGCAATCTCATGTAAAGCCTGGTTATCACATAAGTGGAGGAGCTGGACCTTGGTGATACAGGCTGCTTAGATGCCTCCATGGTACTTTATTAAAAACAGCTATGCATGCAAGTCCATATGTTTCACTGTATTTATTATATAATGGCCCCAACCAAGATACATTCCCCATTGTACTAGGTACTGACCATACATAGAGCATAAGACTGGTAGAAGAGTTCATAATGAAAGTGTATGAGTCAGAGAAAGGAGGTATTGTCCAACTTTAAAGTTGGGAAACTAAGGCACAGAGATGGTGATTTACCTGAGATCACACAGGAAAGTCTGTGGCAGAGGATAGGTACTAAACTCAGATCTCCCAAGCGCTGTTGCCTCTCCCATAAAACCATCTTTTCTCTTATTCTGCAACCTGAAAAAAAATACACACTTCATCGACCTGAAAAAGAAAAAGAAAGGAAGACCAAGCAGTCCATTTTGAAAAAAAAAATGTTGGAATAATTCAGGATCTAGATTGTGTACTAAGAACGTACTTTGTTCCATGGCTACATTTAGGAACAAATAAGCACCCAAACGCTTACTCCCAGATGGAATATTACTCATGGAGTCATATTCTCCTTTGGGAGTGTTAAAGATCTTCTGTGACTGGCATTTCCGGGCTAATGCAGTATGATGACCTTACTCTGCTGCCAGTTTTACATTTACAATTTATTACTGGAGTACCTTGCTGCAACTACATTGAGATACTTCATAGGAAGAGTGTAACTCCACTTCCATACTAATTCCCACAGAAATTCCCACTATCTGTGGTCAGGCAAAGGTATCTCAAACAACTGGTTCACTTCCTGACACACACAACCGCCATGCTAATATCAGATGTTTGGATTTGCTTGTAACTCAGTAAATTTATCATAAGAAGGGTGAAATGTGGTAATACACGTGACAGCCTCCATCTGAGCCAACTCGCCAGGGGTTGGGGGGGCACTATAGGTGGCCAGGGCAGTTGTATCCGCTGGGTCAGGGTCAAAGGCAGGAGTCGGGTAGTTACAAAGCTGCATCAGGAAACAGGATTAAGCCACACCAAGGTTGAAGGCAGGAGTCTGGAGCAATACCGGACAAAAGATGGGGTCTATGGCAGTAGCAAGCCAAAGTCTGCATTGTTGCTCAGACAACTCTCTGGCATGACTTCCTGGTCTAAATAGTTGATGTAAACCAGCCAGGCAGCTTCAGGATTCTGCTGCTTTGTCGTCTTTGGGCAGTATTTCCTGTGGTGCCGAATGCTCTAGTCGTGTTGGGGGCAGCTCCAGTGGTGATATAGAGGTGTCAGTCACACAGGGCTCCACAACCCCAGGCTCTAAGTCTTATCTAGGTGGATCCTTATGGAGACTTTCTAGCTTAGAGCTGAGAGACCTAGATCCTTGGGATGTTACACCTGGATTTTGGAAAAGGACTTGCTATAATATGGCCTGCCAAATTGGAGACTATTGACTTCAGTGGCCTTCAGATTAGGCCTGAAGAGAGGACATTTTTTCTTTCAGCAGCCCTGCTGAATGTGGTGGGTTGTTTGGTTGGTTGTTTTGTTTTAAGAGGTAACAAATGGCTTACAGCCTCTCATTTTATACAAATTCAGGGGTGTTCTTCAGCAGAAATGGTTTTACTAGCCTGATATGTCGTAAGTCATTCTGCTTGTAGAAATCTTACTCTCTCTCTTGTGACTAGCCTTAAAATACAAGTGTGGTAGTCCATATTTTGGATTCTTATAAGAATTATCATTTTGTTCACTTGTATTGCGAACAACATCATTTAAAAAAAAAGATCTTTCACTGTCTCTTCAGCAGGTGCACATCTTGTTCATATAAATAAAGCTGTATCAAACCACTCCTTTTGTTTTTAATTAATAATAGTGCTGGTGACAAGTGACAGATTGACACTCAGGACATTCACATGCTCTGTAAATCCACTGAACATCATGCGTAGCAAGAATAAAAGTTTTTTCACACTGTCCCACTGCTATATTTGAGTTCTGACCTGGAGGAACACCTTCTTGTGGTTGAAGGGGGATCCATCTGCCTCTATTGAGATACTATAGATAGCAATTAAAACTTTCTGACTGTACCTGTTTGTAGCTGAAGGGCTTTAGTGTTGAGACTTGTGAATCTTACTTTTCAAAGTCATGTGAAAACATTAAAAATAAACAATGGAATGCTAAACAATTCCCAGGGGGTGGTGAATAATTCCCTCTTAGACATTTATGATCTTCGCCAAAGGAATGAGCAGATTTCTTAAGCCTCCTATATGTGCTCTTAAATTTTGGAGGAGTGATGATTTACAGTATTGAACATTATGGCACCAGTACCCAGAGATAGAAGTGACAGTTCAACTTCTTAAAATGTTATATAGAATTATTGGCTGTGTTAGAGGATTAGTCATCTAAATGATCAAGTTAAACCAGACACACATAGGCTAATTGGATACCCTCTCAGCAGTATGGTGTGCTCTGGTGTGGGTTTTTTGAACTGCAGGAAGGTTTAACCTTTACTGTATTTTGTTTAACTTAGCAATTTAAACAGCCATCCCTTTTCTAGTAGGGCTGTTTTTTCAACCTTCACTTTTTTGTGTGGCTCAAGTTTACTCTAGCTTATGAACTGTTTTTAATATGTAGTGAACTCCTACAGGAGTTAAGCCTCAACTTACACTGGGATAAGAAAAAATAAAACATAATGATTTGACAGTTGAACTAAAAGGGAGTAATAATTCTAAATAGTGCTATAATGCCCAGCATTTGAACTCAATATTTTTTGAACTACAAGGCAGAGCTTTTATCCATTCTTCTCCAAAGCTTTTGGCTAGCACTAAAGCATCTACCTACCTTTTCAAAGCTATTGAGTTCAAATCAACTTGGGGTTTGGATCCTTATTAACAAATCTTCAGCCTTTTCCTGTTAGTGTCAAATGAGTCACTACATTTCCCATGATTAATTATCTTTTTCCTTTATCTCCAACACCTTTGCAGTTAACTAACATTTATACAACTCACTTTGTGGCAAAATTTAGTATAGAACCTCATTCTTCTCTTGCTGGTTTTACCCCATTAACGTAAGTTGAGTTGCTTGAGTTGTCTTATTCTGCCTTAAACAAGATTGGAATTAGGGCTTCAGTTTGAAGTCTTTAGTTGATATGGGTGTTAAAATCTGCATTGACATTTGGGCCAAGATGCAGGGTTGGGGCTGAAGGCGAAATCAGGACTAGAGTTTGGATCTAAAGGCAGTGAGAACACATGAGATTTCAGCCACATACAGCAGATATCTTACATATAGCAAATGAGCTTATCAAACTTAAGTCACTTAATGGTAGATATCTCCAAAGACCTTAATATAAATTAATATGCAGATGTTGGCATGATAAAAGAAGAGTTCAATTCATTGTGTAGTTTGTGACAAAAGTTTATAGAACAGACAGGTAAAATTTGTGGTTATGAAGCTCAACTTTCATTCACTTTGTTCTTTGATCCACAGTGGCCTTCCCCCTTTCCATTTCTGTTCACCTGCCACACAATCACCTAGTTAAGTTCCTTGGCTCCTGCAACAGCCAATTCTTCTGCTGTTGCTTTAATTCTTTACAACACACCATTACTCATAGCCTCTGCTCTTTTGGCCCATTCTAATTTTACCTTCTCCTGTAACCTGCATGTCTTCAACATTCTCTGCACTTTTAATTTTGGTTGAGATAGCATTTGGCTACAACCGATATGGTTTAAATAACTGATAGGAATGAATTTCCTGTATACTGTGGCAGACTATATTTTTTTATGGTGGGCAGAAGAATTGGAGGTGCTTTAGAGTATCAGATAAGGGTATCAGGTATGCTACACTTACAGGCAAGAAATTAGATGAGATGGGCAGATGATCTGATTTAATCTGGCAAATCGTCTGTTCTATTGAACTCTAGGATGCCTCACCTGGACTAAAG
Organism: Lepidochelys kempii; assembly: GCF_965140285.1. NCBI lineage: Eukaryota > Metazoa > Chordata > Testudines > Cheloniidae > Lepidochelys > Lepidochelys kempii. Next base: position 31,945,692 of record NC_136387.1, read on the forward strand.
TAATGACTATATTTGGATCATCATTGGTTGAAAAATGCAGGACTTGTGTTTAGAATTCTCTTTCAAGACAGCATGCTCTCTCTTAAGAGACTATTAACACCTTCTAATAGCCTGAGCAGTTTATCATTATGCATTAGAAACTGTGCTCCAGTTTTTCTAATCTGGATACACCAAAAGGGCTACATTATCTCCCCCTTCCAGGATGCACTAGTCAAGGGGAAAAGATGAAAGCAAGTATTTCTTTCCACTAGGGTATCCACGGGAGAGGGATCTTACACTGGTAAGCAGTGTGTGTTCAGAAAGTGTGGCTCAGGCGGTGACCCTATACACAAGAATGCCTGCAAGAGGATGTGGGGGGAGACTACAGGTGTAGCAAGGCATATTTTTCAGCTTATTCCCACAACCAGCTAGGAGGCATTATGTTTTCCAGTAAACTCCAAACACCTGTGCTGAGGTGGTGTACGTCTTCTCACTCCCTGGTGTGGCTCAGCCTTGCAGGAGGTATAATTGGGTCCTGGTTCAAAGCCTTAGCAAGGGTAACATTATTAACTAGTGTCAGGGTTCCTTCCCCACTCTGAACTCTAGGGTACAGATGTGGGGACCTGCATGAAAGACCCCTAAGCTTATTCTTACCAGCTTAGGTTAAAAACTTCCCCAAGGTACAAACTTGGCCTTGAACAGTATGCTGCCACCACCAAGCGTTTTAAGCAAAGAACAGGGAAAGAGACCACTTGGAGACACCTTTCCCCAAAATATCCCCTCAAGCCCTATACACCCCCTTTCCTGGGAAGGTTTGAGAATAATATCCTAACCAATTTGTTACAAAATCATCAAAAACCCAAACCCCTGGATCTTGGAACAATGGAAAAATCAGTCAGGTTCTTAAAAGAAGGATTTCGTTAAAAAAAAAAAAGTAAAAATCATCTCTGTAAAATCAGGATGGAAAATACTTTACAGGGTATTCAGATTCAAAACACAGAGGATCCCCCTCTGGGCAAAACCTTAAAGTTACAGAAAACAGGAATAAACCTCCCTCTTAGCACAAGGAAAATTCACATAAAACAAAAGATAAACTAATCCGCCTTGCCTGGCTTACCTATACTGGTTGCAATATTGGAGACTTGGATTAGGATGGGTTGGAGAAGATGGATTTTTGTCTGGCCTCTCTCAGTCCCAAGAGAGAACAACCATGTAAACAAAGAGCACAAACAAAAGCTTCCCCCCTCCCCACCAAGATTTGAAAGAATCTTGTCCCCTTATTGGTCCTTTGGGTTAGGTGCCAGCCAGGTTAGCTGAGCTTCTTAACCCTTTACAGGTAACAGGATGTTGCCTCTGGCCAGGAGGGATTTTATAGCCCTGTATACAGAAAGGTGGTTACCCTTCCCTTTATATTTATGACAACTAGTTTTAGTACATGAGTAGTTTTGAGAACTAAAGTTTAAAAGCCATATTCTCAAAGAGAGGTGCCCAAGCTGTGCCTGTGAATCTGGAGTTTGTTCCAGCAGGGAGGCCATTTGATTTTCTACATATCATTGCTTTTCTGTGTGTGCAACACCTGTTTCCACATGCCTCAGCAGGATTTGACACAATACATACGTGCACATTTTGCAGACAAAATGTAGAGGCCCAGCTTTGAAAGAAAAGATGTCCCAAAGTAAATGCCAGCTTTCAAGAGAAATGAATGCATTTGGCCTAGTGTCTGCTGCTTGAGTTATAACACGCTAATCTGGATATGATAACTACGACTGATTATGATCCCAGCAGAATGCAATGGGATGTCACAAAGAGGGCAGATGTTGTTAGAATTTGCTGATGAAGGCTGCAGTGTGTCTTTTGGAGCTAGATATTGAAAGAAGCAGGTAAAAGCCCATGTCAGAGTTGACTGTCTAATCTCTCTGTCTACAAGTTCCCTCTGACTTTATGCCTAGGCTCTGGCTACATGCCTCATGTTTCTCATGGTAATTGCACAAGTAGTTTTACTTAGTTTAGTTATTCTTTCTTCTACATATTTACTGAGAAGACTAAACTATACTCTGGAGCATATCTGAAGTACTTTTTGGAGCCAGCCTGTGGTGTAGATCATGATTGTATCTTCAAGCTGCTCTGAGGAGTGGTACTTTTCTCTATGCTGGAGAGCTCAGCTGAGAGTTGTGAATCATCTACCAACAATTACAATGCACATATACTTTGTTGGGGCAGATGACTATCAAAGCATCCAAAAACATACAAAATCAGCTGCACCTGAAATTAATGGTATTCAACCAGGGTGAATATTTTTCATTTGGCCTTAATCTGAGATATTCAGAAACATTGATTTAAACTCTGCTCCTGCAGGTTAAGAAGTATGGTCTAGTGGATAGGATGGCTGGGTTCAATTCCATGCTCAGCCACAGAGGTTCTCTGTGACCTGGGGCAAATCACATAGGACCAGATTTACAAAGATATTTAGGCACCTAAAGAGGCAGATAGGTGGGGGGGGGGTGTTCAAAAATATCTAAGCAGGTTAGGTGACTAACTGCCATTGGAACTAAGTGCCTAATCTCTTTAGAAGATGCATAAATTGCACTAGGCACACATTTTACTCTTCAGGTGCCTAAATTCCTTTGAAAATCTGGCTCTTACAGATCCCCATCTGTAAAGTAGAGATAGAACTACCTTCCAGGGGTGATCTGAGGATAAAATCTATTCAGAATTATGTGGCACTCATACCGTGCTATGATGACTAGGTAAAAAAAAAAATCATCTATATGAAAACAGTCACATGTTCACTACATGGGTAAGAGTTGAGCAATCCCTGTTGAAATCAATGGATATTGGATCAGACCTCATGTAGCAATCAGTTGGCTCCAGTGCTATTGCTCGAAGTTACATGTTCTCAGATAAATATTATTCTTGGAGATAAAATAGAGACAGGCTGGGACTGGTGAATGTTGGGAGGACTGCGAAAAAGATTAACCTAATTCAGAGAATATCTACATGCCATTCTAGTCTAAAAGGAAGTAGAAGATGTTCACTGATTAGTAGGATGGGAAAGAAGTTGCTCCGCATGAGTAGCATTCAGTGATCCTCAGAATGAAACCATGGAGAACTGCTGTTCACTTTCCGATGGTGGCATTCAAAAGCAAGTCAACTCCATATCCCTTTGCAAAAATCTGCCTTTAGCATCTGGAAGCTATTCAGATACTCCATCACTCGTACCTTTTCAAGAGAATACATGAGTTCTGTCTTAGCTCAGCTTCACCTCTCACTCAATTTGCCAGACCTATTCATTTTGTAAAACACTCTCGGCATTAGCTTTATCTTAATGAAAAGGGAAAGGCACAGTAGAATTATTCAAATTCTGCTACCTACAATCCATATTAATAAATCTTTTGACTGCAAAAGCAATCTCCAGTCATTCAGGAATAGCCTGGAACCATTAAAAAGTGATGCATAGCCAAAGAAATAAGTCACATATATTTTAAAAGTACTTTAACCTGCAGTGCAGCAAAATAAAAAAGATGACCTTGGTGAACAACTTTATTTATTGTCTAGCAAAAAGGGAAGAAAGCCATCAAGGATGGAAACATGATCTGGAAGTTGATGCAGGTGGAAATAGAGGGTTTAAGAATGTACACTACTGATATATGTCATTGGGATATTGTCACAGGGTAACTCTGGTCCTTTCAGAGGGAGCTAGGGTGTTGTGACAAGGTAACTCTGGTCATTTAAGAAGGAGCTAGGCCAGTGCACCTATGACTTGTCACCTGACCCCAACTGGGCTTTTAGAGAGCAGCAGGGCCTGAGAGGAGGCAAAGAAACCAGGTGAGTCAGAGCTGCCCGGGTCAGACAGGAGAGGGGCATGTGAGAACTGACTCGGATCAGGATACTGAAGGAGGTTCCTGGAGGAAGCTGTAGCTGGGGGAAGGCTGAAGGCAGGGGAGCAACAATCGGAGTTTTTTGACTGTCCTCTCCAAGCCACAGAGCCAAAGCCGGAGTGGGCTGAAGGCCAGAGATCACCACAGGGAAGTGCCTGCTGACTGCTAAGCTAGAGAGCCAAAGCTGAGGCTGGAGAGGGCTAAAGGTAGGGGAGCAGTGGTTGGGCTACCTGCTGGTGTCTCTGTGCTGGCTTGCTGGACCAAGGGGAACAGTGAGAGGGCCAGGGGCAGTGACGGATGCTCCCTGGTAAGAATGATCTCCCAGCAGAGAGGCTGTGCGGGCTCCCGCTGGGAAGAGTAGGTTTTACTCCAGCTACTAGGGCTGGGGTGGCTATCCTGGTAGAAGGACAGGAAAGGACTGAAAAAGAGCCCAGGTATGGCAAAAGACACCAGAGTATGGTATGTGGAGCACTGAGGGACTAAGATGACCTGGCATATTAAGGACTATATGAACTAGGGGTGATAAATAGACTGTGTTGTGACTTATATTTGGGACATTTTGCACTGTCTTTATAATAAACAGGCACCAAGGAGGGATATTATTGAAGCAAGAAAGTCTAATGTGGAGTTACTGGGGACTCTGAAGGAGAGGTAGGCATACGTGATGGGCTGTGGCCTGATGCACGAGGATGCACCAGGAAGGGGCTGCCTTTTCCCTGGTGTCTCAATAGGATGTTGAGCATGGGTCTCAATGGTGCTGAGACTTTGGGTACATAGCACCTTTTTGGAGTTGCTCAACATTTTATAGGCCCCATTTTTATGCATCATGAAAAGGTACTGTAGTTTCCTTTGGAAACCCATTGCAAATATGGTTATTCCCAAAAAAATGTGAATGAATTGAAGTGAGACATGGGATTCTTTGCCATATAACCTGTGACAAAGTTCCTACAGTCTGTGTTGTACCTTCATAGAGAGTGGAGATGGAAGGCTCCTATTTGGTCATCTAGCCCACTCCAAAGCCCACCAAAGTAGCACTGATACCTCCAATATATTTGTGAGTGCCTTCTCCAGTCTCATTTTCAATGATTTTTCTAATAGGGCATCCACTACTTCCCTTGGAGAAGCTCCCGTAGGCTCATACACTTGTGATTAGAAAAGCCTCCTGATATTTCTGAGAAAATATGTATTCCTTGAAGACATTAAATACTGCTAGCTCGGTGGTCGGTGTGGAACAATCCGAGTCGAAAGCTGGTTGAGCCTCTTAATGAATTAATCTAACACTTTCCCTTTTACAAAGCCCTGAGTTCAGACCCTGTCATAGGTCAAAAGCGACCAGGATATCAGTCATTTCACTTTCCTTCCTCTCTGTATTGCTAGGATTATAGGTACTGTACCTAGCCACAGTATGCTGAGATAATTCAGTTTCCTTAATCACAGCCTTTGGTGGGCATTAAAATTCAACTGACCTTCAGACTTACTGCAGATATTTAGTGTTTGTTAGTTTTAGGTCCAAACTGCCCTGGTTTTTACCTGATGACTCATGAAGTCAGACGTACAGCATGGACTAATTCAGGGTAGAGTTTGCAATCTAATTTTTAAATAGTATCATGTCAACATTTCTTTTAATTGATTCCAAGGTCTTAGAAAGCCCTGACCTGTGCCTCTTCCCATGGCTATGTTACAATTTCAAGTATATTCTTCAGAACCTAACATTCTCTTTTGCTCTCATTAGAGCGTTTTTAAAGAATTCACATTTAAAAGACTAAAAATCATTAAACGGGGGCCCTCATGACTCTGATGGCTGGCACCATGTGTGTGAATATTAAACAACAGTGCTTTGTAGTAAGATTGAAATGATAATGAAAATGTAGGCCTCTAGGGTCAGGCATAGCTTGTAATGTATAAAATATTGGACCCAGATTCAGCAAAGCACTTAAGGATGGGCATAAGTGCATTTCTGAGTAAGAGCCCAAGTGAACACAGTCCATATCTTTGGGTCTGAATACTTTCACTCCAACCTGTTAATAGTCAGTAAACGGTCTTCATGTTTCTTTAATGACTATATTGTACTAACACTATTCTAGCCTCTTCTATCCAAGGATCTCAAAGCACTTCCAAGTATTTATGAGTTAAGATTCACAACATGTGGATTTTCATGATGCGGCAGTAAAGACACTCTAGCCTCTGTCCACAGCACCACTTACCCAGTTGTTCACACTTCCTGGAAAAGCAGACACAACATTTTCCATTTTTCGGTAAGCAAGTTTCAACAGGTTTGATCAAGTGTAAGCATCGTTGCAGCACTGGTGTAGAGATGGAAAACAAACTAGCAGAGGAGTCGGTTCTGGCTAAATTATGCTAGTTGTCTTTTATACATTAATTGTTGCCTTCTACTTCATCCCTGCTCTATAAGGCAAAGTTCCAAAAGATTTATGATCAGACACAATGGCATCTAAACAGATGGCCCACAAGAGACCCAGGCTATGAACTGAAGATTTGTGGCGTTTCCAAATGGCAAGCTGCCTGGGGTTTATGTACCTGTGTTTTAAGAAGTATGACCATGCTCGTAGCAGGTTTTCAAGACCTAGTTCAAGCCCTGAGCCATTTCTGACCTAAATGAAGCAGTACCATAGCTGTAGAATGGTTACAAAGATTTCTAATGTGGACAAGTCTAAAAAAGAAGAATCTTTGACCAGTGCGAAAAAGAATCAGTCATGCATGCTTGGGAAATACAGACTGTGAAGGGTATTAAATGTATACTCTGTGAATGCAATCTTATGAATGGTTTCAGAGTAACAGCCGTGTTAGTCTGTATTCGCAAAAAGAAAAGGAAGACTTGTGGCACCTTAGAGACTAACCAATTTATTTGAGCATAAGCTTTCGTGAGCTACAGCTCGAAGCTCACGAAAGCTCATGCTCAAATAAATTGGTTAGTCTCTAAGGTGCCACAAGTACTCCTTTTCTTTTTGCGAATCTTATGAATGGCACCATCAAGAGACACGAGTATGTTCCTCGAAGTCTGAGCAACTACTACATCACTTTTAAGTTAAACATTTGAAAGCACAGTCACTGTTCACACCCCTTTTGCGCTTGCTTTCCCCAAATCCAGTGTAAGAGTTTCCCGGCAGAAATTTTAAATAAAACAAAAATTTAAACAAATATTTCAGAATATTCACGGGAGGAACATTGTAAATTCATAAATATAAGTATCCACACTTGAAATCTCATTCTAACAACTATGTCCAATCAATAAAGAAAAAAATGGTGCATCTGACCTGTTCCTCTACTCAAACAACTTGTATTTTTGATGTTGAATACTTTCACAAAGTGCTAAGGATCAAGAATCATTTAAAAACAAATGATTGTAAATTTCTCAATTCAAAAAAATCAGTGAATCGGTTTCTGCATAGTTTGTGAACAAACAACAAAAAAGCAAGCAAACCTGCCCACTCCCCACCCCCAAACTTCACTAAATAAATGTTTAATCTATTCACCCAGGTCCGTGTCAGATAAAGATTGATTTGTAAAGACAGCCTGCTCGAATAGCTTAACTCACACTATTGAGCAAGAACAGTGTGTGGGACTCTCAGGAGGTAAAAGCTAAATAAATACTGACTGTCTACAGGTTGTCCCTGGTGATTGGGTGCCTTATTTTTGAGATTCCAACCAATTTTGGTAGCTAAACACTGAGGCATCCAAAATTACGGGACACTTGGCAATGTTTTCCTTAACTTCTCTCAACCCTCTGTTATCCAGTATGTAAAATGGGCATATGCTATGGAGCATTTTGAGATCTGTACACCACATGTGAGTGCAAAGTGTTTATTGTTATTTATACATGAGGCAGATGTTTTGAAATCCCCTGCTTTTCATCTGCTTGCTTGTGGTAGATTGTGCCCTCCTTACTACTCAGAAATCAATTATGTTACTCATAGTTAAAGCTCGGTGATTTTTTTTTTTGACAAATAGTTTATTTGATGGAAAATGCAGTTTCAGTCAACCCAAAACCATTTGTGAATTTGGACATTCACAAAATGGCCTGAAGCTGAGGTAGTGATGCTACTTTCCCCTCCTTGTAAAATTTAGCTCAGTCGTTAGGGTACTCATGTGGAAGGTGGGAGACCAAGTTTGAACCTCCACTCTAGAACAGACCCAAAATGGACTTTTCGATTCACCAAAAATTTGGGAAAATTTCAGTTTCAGTTTGACCCTAAGCCTTCCCCCCACCCCTAGTTTTTCAGACCTGCAACTGAACTGAAAAATCAGTTATTTGCCCATCTGTACTTACAATGGCTCTGCCTATAGACTGGGCTTTACTCAGTGCCAGTGAGAGAACCACAATTAGGCCCTTGGGTAGCTGGTAGGCTGCTTTCTTTAAATGACTATCTCTCATGTTTTGTCAGGGAGCTATAGGTAAACCCTGCCCTGCTTTGTCATCTTCTAATGCAGTATCCCACCTGTCATAAATATAAAGGGAAGGGTAAACCCCTTTGAAATCCCTCCTGGCCAGGGGAAAGCTCCTCTCACCTGTAAAGGGTTAAGAAGCTAAAGGTAACCTCGCTGGCACCTGACCAAAATGACCAATGAGGAGACAAGATACTTTCAAAAGCTGGGAGGAGGGAGAGAAACAAAGGTTTTGTGTGTCTGTCTGTAGTCGTCTTGGCCGGGGACAGAACAGGAATGGAGTCTTAGAACTTTTAGTAAGTAATCTAGCTAGGTATGTGTTAGATTATGATTTCTTTAAATGGCTGAGAAAAGAATTGTGCTGAATAGAATAACTATTTCTGTCTGTGTATCTTTTCTGTAACTTAAGGTTTTGCCTAGAGGGGTTCTCTATGTTTTTGAATCTAATTACCCTGTAAGATATATACCATCCTGATTTTACAGGGGGGATTTCTTTATTTCTATTTACTTCTATTTTTTATTAAAAGTCTTCTTGTAAAACACTGAATGCTTTTTCATTGTTCTCAGATCCAAGGGTTTGGGTTTGTGGTCACCTATGCAAATTGGTGAGGCTTTTTATCCAACATTTCCCAGGAAAGGGGGAGTGCAAGTGTTGGGAGGATTGTTCATTGTTCTTAAGATCCAAGGGTCTGGGTCTGTAGTCACCTAGACAAATTGGTGAGGCTTTTTACCAAACCTTGTCCAGGAAGTGGGGTGCAAGGTTTTGGGAAGTATTTTGGGGGGACAGACGTGTCCAAACAGCTCTTCCCCAGTAACCAGTAATTGTTTGGTGGTGGTAGCGGCCATTCCAAGGATAACGGGTGTAATATTTTGTACCTTGGGGAAGTTTTGACCTAAGCTGCTAAAGATAAGCTTAGGAGGTTTTTCATGCAGGTCCCCACATCTGTACCCTAGAGTTCAGAGTGGGGGAGGAACCTTGACATGGTGGCACAGTGGTGGGATTAACCTGAAATCATTTTGAGATCCAGTTGAGATTTTTTGAACTAGAAATACAGATTTTAAAAAGGAATTTTTAGGAAGTCCAGAAGGCAGCTTTGAAACTGAAAGCAGCTTGGTTTCTCTCTGCTTTGTGGCCAAGCAGAGACAAAAGGGGATTATCTTGTGAATTGCAGATTTTCTTTGCCTGGAGGCAGGGTACTTAACTCCTGCAGGGAAATTCACAGTCTTCCAACCCAGAGGTTTTTTTTTTTTTTTTTCTTTTCTTCCTAAAAGTAAATAGGGGGTGTGTGCTCTACCCATTTGCCTGGAGACAAAAGTGGCAGGGTTTTTTTTAGGATTTTGATTTTTTTTTTTGTTTTACAAGGAGCACAGGTTTGAAAAGAAATTTTTTTTCTTCTTTGGGCTGGGTAAGCAGGTTTCCAAGTAGTTGGAGGGTTTTTGCTTTAATTTGGGCCCAGAGCAGAGACAAGGGAATTGTCTTTTTCTGTAGGCTGACAATCACTATCAGAGAATAGGTATTCTATTCCAGCACAGCAAAATTTTACAGCCAAGTTTTGTTTGTTTATTTCTAAACCTCGGGTGTAAAGTTAGTTAAAAACAGAGAGGTTAGAATGGCCAAATCCTCAGCTCGACTACAGCTGGAATTAGCCAAATTTCAGGCTGAGGAAAAACAAAGGGAACATGAAAGACAGATAGAACTCATGCAGCTGAAGAAGGAACAAGAAAGGGAGGCAGAACAACACCAAGAGGCTGCCCACAAGAGGGAAATGGAGGCAAGGAAGCATGTGGAGGAGGAGAGGGAAAAAGAGAGGAAGCATGTGGAGGAGGAGAAGGAAAAAGAGAGGAAGCATGTGGAGGAGATGGAGAGGATAAAGGCCCAGCAGAATATACCAACAAACCCTAGCGATCCTTCTCCAGGTACCACTTCCCATCCCAGAAAGTTCCCCACCTACAAGGCAGGTGATGATACTGAGGCCTTCTTAGAAAACTTCGAAAGGGCCTGCCTTGGGTACAACATCTCTACTGACCAATACATGGTAGAGCTGAGGCCGCAGCTCAGTGGACCCTTAGCTGAGGTGGCAGCTGAAATGCCTAAAGAACACATGAACAAGTATGAACTGTTTAAATCCAAGGCGAGAGTCAGAATGGGGATAACACCCGAGCAGTCTCGTCGGAGGTTCAGAGCCCTAAGGTGGAAACCAGACATGTCATTTACCCGACATGCCTACCACATTGTAAAACATTGGGATGCCTGGATATCAGGAGCAAGTGTTGAATCTCCAGTAAATTTGCCCTTCCTAATGCAAATGGAACAATTCTTAGAGGGTGTTCCTGAGGAAATAGAAAGATACATCCTAGATGGGAAACCCAAAACTGTAATTGAGGCAGGAGAGATTGGAGCCAGATGGGTGGAGGTGGCAGAGAAGAAGAAAACTGGTCGCAGTTGGAGCGGAGACCAGAAGGGACCACCCCAGACCACACCCTATTACCGGGGGCCACCCAAAGCCCCACCTACCTCCCAAAGAACCCTCCAGACCCCTTATCGTCCCACCACCCCGTTCTCCAGCAACCCTCCTCGCCCCAGTGACCCGTCAGCTGGACGATGTTTTAAGTGTAACGAGCTGGGGCATGTAAAGGCCAACTGCCCCAAGAACCCCAACAGATTACAGTTCATTGCACCGGAATCACACCAGAGGTCCACAGGCCCAGATACCTCCCAGATACCCTTGGAGCGGAGGGAAACTGTGAGTGTGGGTGGGAAGAAGGTCACCGCGTGGAGGGACACCGGAGCACAAGTGTCAGCTATCCATGCTTCCTTAGTGGACCCCAATTTAATCAACCCAGAGATCCAAGTGACGATTCAACCCTTCAAGTCCAACTCTTTCAATTTGCCTACAGCCAAGTTGCCTGTCCAGTACAAGGGCTGGTCAGGAATGTGGACTTTTGCAGTCTATGATGATTATCCCATCCCCATGCTGTTGGGGGAAGACTTGGCCAATCATGTGAAGCAGGCCAAGAGGGTGGGAATGGTCACCCGCAACCAGGCTAAACAAGCCGTGAGGCCTAGCTCTGTTCCGGAAACTTCTATCAGGACCCAGTCAGAGGTGATGGACCTGGACCCCAGGCCAATGTCTGCAACAGCAGTAGTGGATCCAGTCCCAGAGACCCAGACGGAACCAGTCCCAGAACCGGAACCAGCCGAACAACCAACACCAGACCCCGTGTCAGCACTGAATCCAGTACTTGCAACCTCAACACCAGAGGGCCCCACCGAACCTGAACTGGCAGCAGCCGATAACCCTACACAAGAGGCTCAGCCGGAGCCTGAATCCCAACATAGTACACCAGCGGAGAGCGGTTCACAGTCAACAGAAACAGCTCCATCCCCTATATCGCTTCCAGAGGGACCAAGCCTAGGTCCACAATCCCATGAGGAACTGATGTCTCCAGCATCAAGGGAACAGTTCCAGACCGAACAAGAAGCAGATGAAAGCCTCCAGAGAGCTTGGACGGCGGCACGGAGCAACCCACCGCCTCTCAGCTCTTCTAATCGATCCAGGTTTGTTGTAGAAAGAGGACTTTTATACAAGGAAACTCTTTCTGGGGGACACCAGGAAGACTGGCATCCTCAGAGACAGTTGGTAGTTCCAACTAAATACCGGGCCAAGCTCTTGAGCTTAGCCCATGATCACCCTAGTGGCCATGCTGGGGTGAACAGGACCAAAGACCGTTTGGGGGGGTCATTCCACTGGGAGGGAATGGGCAAGGATGTTTCTACCTATGTCCAGTCTTGTGAGGTGTGCCAAAGAGTGGGAAAACCCCAAGACCAGGTCAAAGCTCCTCTCCAGCCACTCCCCATCATTAAAGTTCCATTTCAGCGAGTAGCTGTGGATATTCTGGGTCCTTTTCCGAAAAAGACACCCAGAGGAAAGCAGTACATACTGACTCTCATGGATTTTGCCACCCGATGGCCGGAAGCAGTAGCTCTAAGCAACACCAGGGCTAAAAGTGTGTGCCAGGCACTAGCAGACATTTTTGCCAGGGTAGGTTGGCCCTCCGACATCCTCACAGATGCAGGGACTAGTTTCCTGGCAGGAACTATGAAAAACCTTTGGGAAGCTCATGGGGTAAATCACTTGGTTGCCACTCCTTACCATCATCAAACAAATGGCATGGTGGAGAAGTTTAATGGAACTTTGGGGGCCATGATACGTAAATTCGTAAATGAGCACTCCAATGATTGGGACCTAGTATTGCAGCAGTTGCTCTTTGCCTACAGAGCTGTACCACATCCCAGTTTAGGGTTTTCCCCATTTGAACTTGTATATGGCCGTGAGGTTAAGGGGCCATTGCAGTTGGTGAAGCAGCAATGGGAGGGATTTACACCTTCTCCAGGAACTAACATTCTGGACTTTGTAACCAACCTACAAAACACCCTCCGAACCTCTTTAGCCCTTGCTAGAGAAAACTTACAGGATGCTCAAAAAGAGCAAAAAGCCTGGTATGATAAACATGCCAGAGAGCGTTCCTTCAAAGTAGGAGACCAGGTCATGGTCTTAAAGGCGCTCCAGGCCCATAAAATGGAAGCATCGTGGGAAGGGCCATTCGTGGTCCAGGAGCGCCTGGGAGCTGTTAATTATCTCATAGCATTCCCCACCTCCAACCGAAAGCCTAAGGTGTACCATATTAATTCTCTAAAGCCCTTTTATTCCAGAGAATTAAAGGTTTGTCAGTTTACAGCCCAGGGAGGAGACGACGCTGAGTGGCCTGAAGGTGTTTACTACGAAGGGAAATGTGCTGGTGGTGTGGAAGAGGTGAACCTCTCCATGACCCTTGGGCGTATGCAGCGACAGCAGATCCAGGAGCTGTGCACTAGCTACGCGCCAACGTTCTCAGCCACCCCAGGACTGACTGAACGGGCATACCACTCCATTGACACAGGTAATGCTCACCCAATTAGGGTCCAACCTTACCGGGTGTCTCCTCAAGCTAAAACTGCTATAGAACGGGAGATCCAGGATATGTTACAGATGGGTGTAATCCGCCCCTCTGAAAGTGCATGGGCATCTCCAGTGGTTCTAGTTCCCAAACCAGATGGGGAAATACGTTTTTGCGTGGACTACCGTAAGCTAAATGCTGTAACTCGCCCAGACAACTATCCCATGCCACGCACAGATGAACTATTAGAGAAACTGGGAAGGGCCCAGTTCATCTCTACCTTGGACTTAACCAAGGGGTACTGGCAGGTACCGCTAGATGAATCTGCCAAGGAAAGGTCAGCCTTCATCACACATCTCGGGCTGTATGAATTTAATGTACTCCCTTTCGGGCTGCGAAATGCACCCGCCACTTTCCAAAGACTTGTAGATGGTCTCCTAGCGGGATTAGGAGAATATGCAGTCGCCTACCTTGACGATGTGGCCATATTTTCGGATTCCTGGGCAGACCACCTGGAACATCTACAAAAAGTCCTTGAGCGCATAAGGGAGGCAGGACTAACTGTTAAGGCTAAGAAGTGTCAAATAGGCCTAAACAGAGTGACTTACCTTGGACACCAGGTGGGTCAAGGAACTATCAGCCCCCTACAGGCCAAAGTGGATGCTATCCAAAAGTGGCCTGTCCCAAAGTCAAAGAAACAGGTTCAATCCTTCTTAGGCTTGGCCGGTTATTACAGACGATTTGTACCGCACTACAGCCAAATCGCTGCCCCACTGACAGACCTAACCAAAAAGAAACAGCCAAATGCTGTTCAGTGGACCGGAAAGTGTCAGAAGGCCTTTAACAAGCTTAAAGCGACACTCATGTCTGACCCTGTACTAAGGGCCCCAGACTTTGACAAACCGTTCCTAGTAACCACAGATGCATCCGAGCGTGGTGTGGGAGCAGTTTTAATGCAGAAAGGACCTGATCAAGAATTCCACCCTGTAGTGTTTCTCAGCAAAAAACTGTCTGAGAGGGAAAGCAACTGGTCAGTCACTGAAAAAGAATGTTATGCCATTGTCTACGCTCTGGAAAAGCTACGCCCATATGTTTGGGGACGGCGTTTCCACCTGCAAACCGACCATGCTGCACTAAAGTGGCTTCACACCGTCAAAGAAACTAACAGAAAACTTCTTCGGTGGAGTTTAGCTCTCCAAGATTTTGATTTCGACATCCAACACATCTCAGGAGCTTCTAACAAAGTGGCTGATGCACTCTCCCGTGAAAGTTTCCCAGAATCAACTGGTTAAAATCGTCCTTGAGATGTGGAAAATATTGTTAGTCTTTATGTACTTGGTAGTATATTTAGAGATGCATGTGTCTTATTAACTCTGTTTTCCTAGAGCTCCAGGAAGAAATCCCAGCCAGTGTTTCACCCTAGCTGAGATTTGGGGGGCGTGTCATAAATATAAAGGGAAGGGTAAACCCCTTTGAAATCCCTCCTGGCCAGGGGAAAGCTCCTCTCACCTGTAAAGGGTTAAGAAGCTAAAGGTAACCTCGCTGGCACCTGACCAAAATGACCAATGAGGAGACAAGATACTTTCAAAAGCTGGGAGGAGGGAGAGAAACAAAGGTTTTGTGTGTCTGTCTGTAGTCGTCTTGGCCGGGGACAGAACAGGAATGGAGTCTTAGAACTTTTAGTAAGTAATCTAGCTAGGTATGTGTTAGATTATGATTTCTTTAAATGGCTGAGAAAAGAATTGTGCTGAATAGAATAACTATTTCTGTCTGTGTATCTTTTCTGTAACTTAAGGTTTTGCCTAGAGGGGTTCTCTATGTTTTTGAATCTAATTACCCTGTAAGATATATACCATCCTGATTTTACAGGGGGGATTTCTTTATTTCTATTTACTTCTATTTTTTATTAAAAGTCTTCTTGTAAAACACTGAATGCTTTTTCATTGTTCTCAGATCCAAGGGTTTGGGTTTGTGGTCACCTATGCAAATTGGTGAGGCTTTTTATCCAACATTTCCCAGGAAAGGGGGAGTGCAAGTGTTGGGAGGATTGTTCATTGTTCTTAAGATCCAAGGGTCTGGGTCTGTAGTCACCTAGACAAATTGGTGAGGCTTTTTACCAAACCTTGTCCAGGAAGTGGGGTGCAAGGTTTTGGGAAGTATTTTGGGGGGACAGACGTGTCCAAACAGCTCTTCCCCAGTAACCAGTAATTGTTTGGTGGTGGTAGCGGCCATTCCAAGGATAACGGGTGTAATATTTTGTACCTTGGGGAAGTTTTGACCTAAGCTGCTAAAGATAAGCTTAGGAGGTTTTTCATGCAGGTCCCCACATCTGTACCCTAGAGTTCAGAGTGGGGGAGGAACCTTGACACCACCCTTTTCTGATTCTGTTTTTCTCTCATTAGCATGTTGGGGTGAAAAGAAGGTCAGATAGTAATAAAGAACTAACTGCTTTGGAATTGCTATGTCAACAAGGAGGATGAGGTTAGTTCTGAGTGCCAGGTATTTTTATATGCTGTCAGTCAGTAAAGTACCTTGGGGATGATGGAGTGAGCTTTGCATGAGCACAGAGCAGGCATGTGAATCCTGTTTAATGCTATGTGACTTGTCATTTTAATGACGTAGGATTAGGGGTGATCAGCTGCATGAGAGTCCATAACACAGTGTTGTTTTTAAATACCCGTAGTTCCATTCTGCTGTGTAATTGCCAAACAAGGTATAGTCTGTAAAACTGACTCTGGCACTGACATGGGATAAATTCAATGTCTATTAATCAAATCCTAAATTCACATTCTTATCTGACTGAAAAAAATCTAATTAGGATTACTCAAATAACAAATTTGAATTTGCGTTCTTAACACCTTGTGCCAAAGCCCATCAGAATCGGGGGATAGATTCCCATGCACTTACATGGGCTTTGGATCAGGCTTTGAAAGTAATCATACAATTTAAGGGACAGATTGGTATTTCCTGCTGTAAAACCTACAGGAGGACACAGAAGTTCCCACCTGTTACAGGGAAAGGGTTGCCCTCTGCTGACTGAGCCTCAAGCTGTGGATCCTCTGGGATATGCAGGAGCCTTCTACATCATTATTTAGGGACCTAAATAAAAGTTACCTAATTTTCAGAGGTGCAGAGCAAATATCTGAGTTAATGGATATCAAAGTTAAAAAGCTTCTATATGGAATTATGATTTTAACTGTAGGCACCAAGGTTTGACAAATATTGGCTGCTATTAGAATAATGGAAACTATGTGCTTTGAGTTTTAAAACATACAGAGACAATTCTAACGCCATAGATCTGCTGTTAGCAGAGAAGGTGGTGTCTCTAGCCTCTGTTGCCAGAAGCTGGGAATGAGCGAAAGGGGATGGATCACTTGATGATACCTGTTCTGTTAATTCCCTCTGAAGCACCTGGCACTGGCCACTGTTGGAAGACAGAATACTGGGCTACATGGACCTTTGGTCTGATACAATATGGCCATTCTTATGTTCTTATGACAAATTCTTTGAGCCTATGATAACTCTGGAATGAGTAGAATATGAATTACTTGTTCAGTTGCTGACTGTGTTCTAATTCATTCTCTTAGATTCAGAGAATTTAAGGCTAGAAAGGATCATCATAATCACCTAGTCTGATCTCCTGCACAACTCAGACTACAGAACCTCACCCACACAGTCCTTCAATAGGCCACAACCTCTGGCCAAGTTACTTATACCTTCTAAATTTGGCAATACTTAATTGCATTATGTATTCAAAATTTAACTTGGGTACATGCAATTTATTTTCAAGGCAAATTGGTTTGTGTGCTAATGTGAAAATGCACACCAGAATTGAGATGTTTTCAAAAAGGATTTCAGCAAACCCTGTTGTAAGTGTCTTCTGAAGAGATTATCTAAATTGGTTGCTTAATTGAGATGACTTTTTAATGACTGCAGAGTAGAATTTTTCTCTGTACTCCTGAGAATTCTTTGGGGGGCATATTCTTAAGGGAAGACTTAGGCAGTTTTCACTCAGCATTATGTCTAGTTATATTGTTCTGCAACTGTTTATATATTGGGATTCTCATGCATGCGCTTGCTTTTCTTATTCACTCCACTGTTTTATCAGAGTGGAAACAAATGTTGAGGTACTATAATAGTCAATACAATGGTGCTAGCAGGAACACTCACTTCTAACAGCAGATGTTCTGGATGCCTGAAATGAGAGGGAGGAGGAATTAACTTCTCCTGGGGTTTAAGTGAATACTAATGTTTAGTAGAAGTGTTTTGAATTCTCAGAGCCTTCAAAAATTGAGATTTTCATATTTCATTTTCCAAAATGGTGGATTTTAGTTAAAGGATTTCAGAAATATTTAAGGGGAGTTTTACAAAGCATATCCTGCCTCAACACCAGCCTTATTTGCAGCAAGTTCATTATTTCAAGTTTGGGGGAGAGAGTAGGAAAGTTTGTACCAGTAATAAATACTCAAGACAGCTGAACAGCTAAGGAGGAATGTGCTAGTTACCTAAGGAGACCTGCCATAATCACAGTCCTTTGCATCCCTCAACTTGGCCTCAGTTTTGCTTCAGTCCTAAAAGAGAGGCATTCAAGAACTGGCATATATCACTGGAAGGTAGCCCCTCTTTTTTTAAAAAAAAAATCCCAAGCTCTACTCTAAATGAGTTATAAACAAGCTACCCCTGCCTTTTAGCCAATGCCTTATCAGAGAGCACCCCAGCATGATTTGAGTGTAACTGTAATCTGTGTAAGCCACTTAGAGACTGTGGCTTTCTCAGAGAATACCCATGCTGGTTATCTGTGCTCTGAAGTTAGTTTTATAAATTGTCACACAAGGAAAACAAAAACAAGCACTTCCATTGGACAGACAGTAACTCTGCAGCAAATCCTTATTCTTCCTGTTTTTGTCTTCTGTTCACACTTGTTTGTCTCCACCATCTATAACTTTGTTATCCTTGGTGCTGAATTCTTCATCCATGCCTTCATTTCCTATCACTGTGACACATCATCCTACCTGGCCTTTAAGTCCCAGATCCCCAGGTTTCAACATGGGCAGAATGCTGCCGCTCATCAATGATTTAATTGGGTATGGGTCCTGCTTTTGAGCAGGGGGTTGGACTAGATGACCTCCTGAGGTCCCTTCCAACCCTGATATTCTATGATTCTATGATCCATTCACATGTACAAAGATACAGTCATATATCCCTTATCCTCAAACACTTCTACTGGCAGCATATCTATTTCAGAATCCAGTCCAAAACTGACAGCCTTGTTTCTAAAATCCCCTCCGCCTTGCTCCAGGCTCTTTTGTCCTTGGCTCATCTATCCTTTCCTCAACTAGCACTGGCATCCTTCCTTTACCTTCTCACTATTATTGGCACTAAAGCAATCTCCTTTGCAATTCCTGCCATCTGGACAGCCAGTCTCCCTATGGCCTTCTGCCTCTCTTACTATCCATCTCATCTCATTACAAATCCTCTGGCTTACACCTCTGAATTTCTATCTCTGTTTGCTATTTATTCTTGATACTGGGTCTTTTAATTAAATCATTTGGGGATACAGGGATTTTGTTTTGTTTTCTTTTGTTGCATTGAGTTTAGTGAGAAAGCACACATCATGATCACAGACCGGTGACCAGTCAAATGCACGCACAAGTCATTGTCTGAAGTGTCTTCACATGCAATTTTTGACCAGCTTCAGGTAACAAACAAACAAACAAAAAGCATACCCACGTCTCTTTGTATATAGTTCTTTTTCTCTTGGTGAATTAATTTATCAGATCAATCAATAATTTTCCTTGCGGTAATAAACACTAAAGCAGTTCACAGGAATAGTTACAGGATACAGCCAGTATCAGTAACTCAGAGATGATTAATGATATACTAGTTCCCTTGTGGTAGTGCACACGACTACTCACACTAAGTCCGAGTAAGGGATAAACCATGTTTGAGAGGGTATTCTCACAAGGAAAAAGCCTGTCAATTACTTTTACTTATATCACATTGTTTCCTCTCCTCTTTACTTGGGGATTGGGGATTGGGGAAATTGGGGATTGGTCCTGCTTTGAGCAGGGGGTTGGACTAGATGACCTCCTGAGGTCCCTTCCAACCCTGATATTCTATGATTCTATGATTCTACTTTAGTGGCTTTAAAATTGTATGTAGGAAACTGATAGAAACTTACCAGTTGGAGGTAGTTAATCATCAAAAGGATGGTATGCCAGCTGATATCAGAAGGAGACATATTGAATATCACCTCAGGAACCAAGGGTAGAAAAATATTTTCAAATTAGATTTATTTAAAGAGTTGATTAAGAAGAAAGCTGAATACAAATCTTCATGATGACACAAGCGGGCAGCATGCAAAATCTTTGAGGCAAGTCTCCTTGGATCTCATAATGGAGGCAGATTTATTGGATCAAATCTGGAAGCACTGGTTTATTCATCCAAAAAAAAAAAGTGGCAAATTAGGACTCCTGAAAGTCAAAGTGATGGAGCCAGCAGTGTTCTGTTGTCCACCATCTGTTAACCAATCTCAGTATAAGCACTTGGTGAATCTTTAAAGTCAGTGACATAGAATAAGACTGTCTTGCAGTTATACCTTGGAGAAAAACTATCCATCACTCTTTAATGAAAGTGAGGACCCCTCACCTCAATCACAGTTCTCTGTGGAACAGTTTCATTACAGCGCAGGAGGAAGTCATCTTGCTGAAAAGCTATGAGAGCTCTTCAGAAGAAACTGCAACCATGTTCGATAATAGTTAATCATAAACATTCTAGAGCTTCAGAGAGAAGAGAGAGACTGCTATGCCACGCCTAGCCACAAGGAGGCATGTCAGCTGCTTGTCATTCCGTGACACCCCTAACTGGCTTTGAAAATATCAACTTAAATATTTTCCTCAGATTGTTAAACCAAAAATTGTATCAGGTAGAAAACTAGTTTACAGTTTCTTCTAGGTTATTTGAATGTTAGTCTGTGCACCAGCAAAAGCAATCCAACAAAGCAACCAATCCAACAAAGCAATGAAGCATGTGTCTAATTTTACGAATATGAGTAGTTCCATGGACAATAAGTGTGCTCTTAACTGCGCTCTATAGGATCAGGCCCTTAATCTCCAAGCTAAGGTCTCAGATGAGATTCACAGTAAGTGGTGAATAGGCCATCTTTTTTAGGCCTTCTCCCACTGGGTGAATTTCATCCCAAAGAGTATCTGCTTCCTGTCTCATTAAATCCTTCTTTTGGAATTAGGACTCCAGTTCGTAGCTTATTCCTGGTATCAAGTGCAGCTCCCCTTGATGGCTATTAGAGTTTAAAATTGATTGTGTTACTTATTATTAGTAAGCGAGGTCCTTATTTTGAAGAGATAGAGCTCTGCACCCAAGGAAATTGCTAACAGCTGTACTTTTTTAGAACAGAAAATGCTCTTTTGTAACCATATCATTCATGAACAGTGAATCATCATGGATTTTCCATGAGCAGAATAATATTGAAATACAAAAACCACAGGAACCTGAACTGAGTGTTTAGATTGTCAGAGGTAGCAAGTTATTTTGTATTTGTCAAGTACAGAAGCATTAAACATTTCTGTTTAAATGATTTTTTTCTCTCGTTATTTAATTTTGTCACAAACTTAATGGACCACATTTATGCTTGGTGTAATTCTAGGGAAATTAATGAAGTTGCACTAGAGATTAATTTACCCTATGATTTTTTAACCTGTTTACAGTGAATACATGTTTGGTGTCAGAGTCTTTGCTGCATTCCTCTGGCACTAGAGGGATAAGGATATAGTTGAGAGAGAAATAAACATAGTACATTTATGCTTTCTTTTTAATTTTCACTGAAATTCATCAACAACTAAACTTTTTTTTTAGCAATATCTTACATTATTCTCTTCTTGGTCAGTGGTTACATTAAGCTTTATAGTATCTGCAACAGCAGACCACGACAACATTTTGATTCCTTGAGGCAGTGGATTGATTTTTTTCTTTTTAAACCACAGCACAGTATAAGTTTATGAGAGGAGAAACCCTGAGAGGAGAAACCCTGAGACACTTTACCAAATGTCATCCTTTTCAGGGCCGTGTGGTTTCAATATTCATCTATTGAAGGGTAATTCACAAGCACAATGAAGAGAAGTGTGAGTGTAATACATATACCGGTGTATGTCTATGGAGAACTATTTGACTGGACACAGGACCTGAACCAAAGCCCTGGATCCAAGCACAGTCAGGCATGGGAGTGAGAAGATCCTTTCCAAATCTGAATACAACAAACTGGGAAGGTTGGGCCTTGTCACTTCAGTGGGACAAATCAAGACCCTGGATCTTAATGTCACTGAAATTTGGAGGTAGGCTGACTCTTGGGGTAGATTTTTTTCTAGTCCCATGTGGATGCACTAGGCATAATCTAGGCTCTTCTGCTCTTGGCATTCAAGAAGCAGTGGAGATTGTCGACCGCTGAATTATCCCCCCCAAAAGCATTGTGAAGGAGAAGGGTGCTGGCTCAGATTGCCCACCCTGGGCTGATTCAGGGAGGAGTGCACCTTGCAAAAGGGACTTTTCAGCTGGGCATACACCTGGTACTGTTGAGACACCAGACCTCCCTTAGAGTTTAATATGGTGTAAAACTAACCTGCCATACAGGGATGCTGCTCTCTACATATGTACCTGCAATGAGCGAATCTAGTACACTGCATCCGAGAGCTTCATGAATTTTTCAGCATTCTGGATTCACAAAGCATTTTCCTCTCAAATTCAAACTAACAAAAATCTGCTTTGAAGGGGAAACTTATGCATAGAATAAATACATTTATGAAAGGGGGCCTTCAATGTATGCCACCTGTTCTTCTCAATGAGAATATGACTAAGACCTGGCCAATGACTGGATGGGCCAGCTACCAGATCATTTCCAGATCATTTTTTAATATGTTGAATATTACCGGTCCCAGTACAGACCCCTGGGGGACACCTCTATTTACCTCTCTCCATTCTGAAAACTTACCATTTATTCCTACCCTTTGTTTTCTATCTTTTAACCAGTTACCAATCCATGAGTTCTTTACTATAGTTTCAACCAGTTTGCCCAATACTGAAGTCAGGCTTACTGGCCTGTAATTGCCAGGATCACCTCTGGAGCCCTTTTTAAAAATTGGATTTGCGTTAGATATCCTGCAGTCATTTGGTACTGAAGCTGATTTAAATGTTAGCAGTTAGTAGTTCTATAATTTCACATTTGAGTTCCTTCAGAACTCTTCTGTGAATACCATATGGTCCTGATGACTTATTACTGTTTAATTTTTCAATTTGTTCCAATACATCTTCTAATGACACCTCAGTCTGGGACAGTTCCTCACATTTGTCACCTAAAAAAATGGCTCAGGCCTCGGAATCTCCCTCACATCCTCAGCCATGAAGACCGATGCAAAGAATTCATTTAATTTCTCCGCAAAGGCCTTATTGTCCTTGCGTTCTCCTTTAACATCTTGATCGTCAGGTGGCCCCACTGGTTGTTTAGCAGGCTTCCTGCTTCTGATGTACTAAAAAAGAATATTTGCTATTACTTTTTGAATCTTTCACTACTTGTTCTTCAAATTCTTTTTAGGCCTTCCCAATTATATTATTATACTTAATTTGCCAGAGTTTATGCTCCTCTGTTTTCCTCACTAGGATTTAACTTCCACTTTTTAAAGGATGCCTTTTTGCCTCTCACTACTTCTTTTACTTTGTTGTTTAGCCACGGTGGCACTTTTTGGTTCTCTTACTATGTTTTTTTAATTTGGGGTATACATTTAAATTGAGCCTCTATTATGTGTCTTTAAAAAGTTTCCATGCAGCTTGCAGGGATTTCACTTTTGGTGCTGTACCTTTTATTTTGTTTAGCTAACTTCCTCATTTTTGTGTAGTCCCCCTTTCTGAAATTAAATGCTATAGTTAAATGCTGTGCTGTTTTCTCCACCACAGGGATGTTAAATTTAATTATAGTATGGTCACTATTGTCAAGCAGTGCAGCTATATTCACCTCTTGGACCAGATCCTGTACTCCACTTAGGACTAAATCAAGAATTGCCTCTCCTCTTGTGGGTTCTAGCTGCTCCAAGAAGCAGTCATCTAAGGTGTCAAGAAACTTTAACTCTGCATCCCGTCCTGAGGCAACATGTACGCAGTCACTATGGGGATAGTTGAAATCCCCCATTATTATTATTTAGTTTTTTATTTTTATAGCCTCTCTAATCTCCCTGAGCATTTCTCAGTCACTATCACCATCCTGATCAGGTGGTCAGTAATATATCCCTACTGCTATATTCTTATTATTCAAGCATGGAATTGCTATCCTTAGAGATTCTAGGGTAGATTGGTTCATTTAAGATTTTTACTTCATTTGATTCTACGCTTTCTTTCACATACAGTGCCACTCCCTCACCAGCATGCAGACAGATAGGATAACGCTGAGGGCTTGTCTTCACTATGGGGTAAATCGACCTAAGTTAAACTATTCCAGTTACATGCATAACGTAGCTGAAGTCGACATAGCTTAGGTCGACTTACCCCAATGTCTTCACTGTGCTGTGTCAACAGGAGACGCTCTCCGGTTGATTTGCCTTACTTTTCTTGTAGTGCCAGGGTCGACCAGAGAGCACTCTGCAATCAATTTAGCAGGTCTTCACTAAACCCGCTAAATCGATCCCTGCTGCTTCGATTGAAGCAGTGTCGATCTCCCCAGTAGTGGAGACCAGCCATCAGATTCATAGAAAATGTTTAGGCTCCAGAAAGAGGAAGAGGAGTTAGTGGTGACTTCCAAAAGACACATAGTCTAGCAGATTATGCACAAGAGCCAAGAAGTTCGATTCCCACTTTTGCCATTAATTGACCTTAAAACTTTGTGCGTATATGTCAACACCATTATCCTCATTTTTGCACACACTGAGACACAAAGGTGAAGTGGCATTAAATCATACAAGGAGTTCATGTTGTAATTAGGATTAGAAAGCCAGTTGCTCACTTTGTCGGAACAATCCTGGAGTGCATTTTATGGTGGTGTCTCTGAGGTAAGGGAGAAACATTTTGATCCACAAATGTTTGCGGGGGGAGGGAGGAGGGATGATAAAAAAAATAAAATAACTTTGTTTACAGGGTAATAGTTTTCTTCTGAGGTCCCAATTACACCAGATATTCTGTGGAGTTAATCACATTTGAGAAGAGCAACTAGGCACAAGTTGCTATTTCCTAACCTGTAATCAGCAAGCAAGAAATAATTATCATGTAAAAACAGCTTCATTATACAATGGGTCTGATTTAATGCTACTCGTTTTAAGTTTGACTTTAAATAACAAATAACAGGTTGTCAGCTGCAGAGTTCCACGGATTCTAGAGTTTGAAAGATTCAGAATGCACAGTAACAGTGTGTCACCGTACATGCTACATATATGAATCTACATCTACGCTGCATGTAGGAACGTCTACATTCCGCACTCCTTTTGGCAACATGTGGAATGCAGACACTACATGACTGTCTGACATGGGTATAAATAGGAAGTGTAGACAGTGAGGCACTGCTCAAGCAAGAAGAGTAAAAAGATGCCTGAACCCTGTGGATATGTTCCCTACATGGCTCTCTACAGGCTCAAGCAGTGCCTCCCCCATCTACACTACTATTTTCTGAGAGCACAGCACCATTTTGGAAAAGATATTTTGGAAAAAATTTAGGATGCAGAAAGAGGAAGACGAGGTGGTGGTGAGCTCCAAAAGACAGGTACTCTAGTGGATTATGCACAAGAGCCAAGAAGTTTGGTTCCCACCTCTCTGACATCAGGAAAGCAGTGGGACACTACACTGCTATTTTTAGCAGTATAGCGTTCCTCTGCTTTCCTGCTGGTGGAGCTTTTCCCCACTGCAGGGAAAGGCTCCAGCAGTGGGGAAAGGACTCTGGTAGGGAGGAAGCAGCAGAGAAAGGCTCTGAAGCTCTCCATTGCTGGAGCCTTTCCCCACTACAGTGAAAGACTGTGACAGAGGGGAAAGGCTCTGGCAAGGGGAGGTAGATTTACACAGATTTAAGGGCTAGGTTGTGCCACCTTTACTCACATCAAGAGGTATTTTACTCCGTTAATCCTTACTTCTATGACCTCTTCAGGGATTTGTATATTCCATCTTGCCTTCTCCTCCTCACAACATCCCCTTTCTTGTAATTATTAGGCTGTGTTGCTGGGGTCAATAAAAACCCAGTTTCTACTGATCAGAGAATCACTCTCACTTGTATTTTTGTGGTTTTTCTACTGAGCCCTTCCCAACACCCTTTTATGTTTTATTATGATTTCTTAGAGACAGAAACCTGTTTCAATCCTGCTTTGATATAAGATTTTTCTCCTTGCTTTACTGAAATATAGGCAAATATATCAAATAGTGTTACACTATGCCAACACATTTCATTCTGAGTTATAAAGGATTGCTTCATCAGCAGAGAATGTTAGAAATATTAATTGCTTTGTTCAGAATAATTTCAAAGTTAGTAAAACACAAACCATTGATCAATAAAGGTGAGAGAAGGCTTTGGGCCTGAAGGGAAGAAATAATACATTCATTACAGTGAACAAATTCAATACAGGGAATGAATCAATGTCATATCTTGGTGGGAAATGTATTACACGCTGTCCTAAATAATCTAGTGAAGGCCAGAATGGAATTTATTTTGTGTGGTATTTGAAAAATGACTTTACCACCAATGCACAGTTGTTTGATATTTTCCATAGAAGAAAATGTAAAATAACGCTATAGGAGCCAAATTCTACCCTTTGAGGTACACCGTAACACATGCTGAAGTCAATAGGCCATATCCTACTATCACCCTGTTTACACAACTCATATGCTTATAGAATTTAATAGAGAATTAGGGTTCAGGGTCACGAATCACAGCAGAAGTCAGGATGTGATACCCATCACAGAATGAGATAAAATAATAAAGCACTTCTTTAAAGAGAAAGGGGATATTTTTGCTCAATAAACAGTAGAATACACAAACCATGTCTCCTCCAAGACCACACAATGATATAATTTCTTAAATTCTTCTGCATGCAGTTAGTTTTTCAAGTATCTGGGTTAACTTCCTCCAATGTGTGTCTCCTAGAACAGTCTCTTCTCTTCAGCATCGATTTTCCCCGTATTCACAGAATGCCAGGTAAGGCAGCATTTTATAGGCCTTTTGGCTCCTGTCCTTCCCAGCATGCTTTGCTAAAAAGGAGCTTGACAGGCAGGTTTTTTATCTTCTCTTTATCTTCAGCAGAAGTCTGCTGTAGATCAGAACTTTGAGTCTATTCTCTAGGTACAAACATTTCTTTCAGGGCCTCCTTTCAGGTCTATTTTCTTGAAAGAGACTGGCCTAGGTTAGTAACACTGTGGGGAAGTGGGAATCAAGGCAAACAAGGACAGCTTATTAAAAGGCAGCAAATGGTTCTTTCTTTCTGGAGGCTCTTCTTTAATCCCCGGAGGCTGCTTTTTCCATCATACTTTGCTTTAGACTTCTATATCCCTGAGAAAGGATTTCCTTTTCCACACCATTCTATACACTGTTTTAGTGTAATTTCTCCAGAACTCTTACATGTCTTAAAACAAGTTCATGGGCTTCCTCCATATTGTATGCTGTAAGACTATTGAATGCTGTATGGCAGGGAAGTCAATGAACGTTTGTTGCAGATCAGTATCCATGAGAGTTATTTGTATGCATTCTGGGGCAATATTTGACTGATAGAATACCCATGTCTTATACAGTGCTCTGCATCCATAGATCTCAAAGCACTTCACAATCTTTAGTGTCTTTATCCTACAGCACCTTCCCCTTGTGTGGAAGGGGAGTATTATTGTCCCCATTTCCCAGATTGGGAACTGAGGCACTAATAGTGTAAGGGCCTTGCTTGAGGTTGCATAGGAGAGATCTGTTGGAGAGCAAGGAACTAAATCCAGTCTCAGGCTAGTGCCCGGATTATTGGACCATCCGTGAATGCAAATTGGGCATGTGTAATATTAAATACAGTTGAGTAAAAAAAATCCCACAACTCAAAAATCAGAGAGAAATTATCTCTCTTCAGTATGATTTGAAACCCTGGCAGTGCAGAGAAGACAGAACTTCATATCGCATCTACTATCGTTCTTGTCTGTTCTTTTTATTATTAGTAGTGTCTTGCGTGGTATTGTGTCTGCTCCCTGACTGAATTATTGAATCTTTGTACACCAGGGAATAACAAATAGCAGCAAAAAGTGAATCCTCTTGTTGCTGAAGAAGAACATCTGTTCCCTAAGCTTTTGTGCATACAAAAGAGACATGGACATGTTGCTGAAGTAAAATGTATCTTTGTGACCATACTTCCGGAGTATTCAAACTAGCTCTAAGAGAAATCCCCTTTGCAAAAGAATGAAGTGAGAAAATGATATATTGGCAGAATTACCACCCAGCTGATGATTGCATTATTGGGTGCTCACTCAGTCTTTACTCCCATTGATTTCAGTGGGTGTCTCCCTGACTTAAGGATTTAAGGACTGAACCTGAATTGAGGCTTATTTCCCAAGTGACATTCAGTGTGTATTGTTATAGCTGCTGGTTGTTCAGGTGTGGTGTAGTCTTGGTCTTTACTCGTCTTGGAGCTTCTGTTGGGACTCAGTGGGACCAATCCTGCAAGGCGCTGAGTGCTTCCTTAGAACCACTGAGCACCCTTAACACTCAGTTTTTTCAATGGGGGAGTTAAGAGAACCCAGCACTTCGACAAAACTACTCTGTATCTCCCCAAATTCAGTCCATTCTGACAAGTAGCTCCTATGATGTTACGTTAACAGCTGTAATTGGTGCATAGACAAATGTACATTTATTTTTTGCATTCTTTTGGGGTTGGGCTGTACCATCACTGATGCTAAACTGCATTTACTGCCTGGAACATTTGATGTGTGCAGGAGTGATGATGGTGGCCAATTAGAAAATCTCCAGACCTAATCAATAATAATAAATGAGAGATGTGGTTAAAATAATTTAGTAGGGGACAGTGGATGAAAATACTAAAAAAAAACCCCACCTAATTTGTTAACTGTAAACAGAGTAAGACACTCAGATTAGTAAATATATTATGCACATTTTATATTTTAACACTGATTTTTTCCATGGATTGGCTTTAGAACATAATACATGTGTTAAACTCCTTTGTCAGCTAACAAACTGAGTGTTTACTGTGTTGACTATTCATTATTATGACTGATTTATTAACGCTCTAACTGCAAATAAAAAGCTGAGCAAACATCAAAATATGAAAGCATAACATGGGACTTGTGATACATTTTACATGAATTGGCTGTCATTCATCCTCTGGAAAGTATATATTAGTTTGCTTTTTGCTGCACAACTTGGGATCTACAGAATTATTTTTAGCAGTTTTGCTCTTCTGCCACCCATTTTACCAAAAAGCGGACACGGTTACAAGTCAGCACTTTTCCTTGTAGAAGTTAATTCATGAACTGGTTTGAAAGAGGAGCTTTGCCCTGTTTGGCACAGTGGAAGTTAGAAGCAGCACAGCTCCTGGATCCTATATGAGCTTGCAGGAGTTACCTGGTTGTTCTTTAAGCACAGATAAAGGGGGGCTGAAAAGAATAGTATATTTTGTATTGCTTTAGCGCCTACATGCCTCAGTCAAGGATGGGACCCCCATTGTGCTCGGTGCTCCTCAGGTGCACCAAAAAGATGACCCCTGCCCCAAGGAGATCACAGTCTACAACTGAGAGACAACAGGTTGATACAAAAAAAACAACATGGGGAGCACAAGGTAATAGTGAGTTACTTATGGTTGCAGTGGCAACAGCACACTAGCTGCCCAACCAGCATTAGGAGTTTTATAGATATCATGGCAGAGGTACCTTGCAGGAGCTTAACATGTAATGGCTTTGAATTTGTACAGGGAACTCCTGCCATTCCTGAGCGGTAGTATGAGAGGGCAGGTGTCTGTGGGAAAATCTGACTAGTGGACACTGAAAGCTGACTTTGGGTTGATGGCTCAGTGGAGTATAAGAAATTTGAGTTATCTGAGATTTGCCAATCTCTAAATCCGGCGGGTTGAAAATTGGGCCTGCAACCCCCAGCACTTCCACTCAGCTGTCTCAGCAGACCTAGGTACAATGGTTGCAGAGAAGAAAGGAAATTGGGGTTAAAATTTGCATAGTGAAATGTCTGTAGATAAAACTAGTTCCTAAGATCAGAGGTTCACAGGAGTTGAGCTGCAGCATTTGGGTGGCACTGTGTAATGAACACAGGGGCTTCAGCCAACAGATGCAACCATTCCATAAATCATACACAAACTGAGGAGCTGGCATTAGGACTCTGCTGCTTCAGCTGCCACTCAAAGCTACAAGAGACCTGCAAAAGGTCCATTATACTCTCTGTGGTCCAGTCACAAGGGAGCGATCTCTCTCTCTCATACACACAAAGTCAATATGTTACATACTCCTATTTAAATCAGTGTCTCATGAGCCTTCATTGAATTGAACAGGAGACAATTAACTCAATTAAATCAATGGTAATTCTATTAGAAAAGAGAAGAGACAAGACCAAGAGAGGGTTTAATAATTAGCAAGTTGCTAATAGAAAGGTGATGTGCTCGGAGAAGCATTGCAGTGGCCAGACTGTGGATTTAGCCATCACTGCTGCGTTAGTGGGGAGTGAAGAGGGCCATGCCTGGGCAATAACTCCAGAGCTGCCCTTCCTGCAGAGAACACAGACAGCCACGGTGCTTCTAGGGACACGGGGAGAGCACGTACAGGAGCAACCATTGTTTTTCCCTTTTAGGGAGAGCATGTTTCTCACCCAGCACTGGCCATAGGCCAATGGAAGAGAGGTTAGAGCCAGGGGTTCAGCCTTGCTCTACCCTATTTCAGGTAATTGGCATCATTAGCCATTCTATGATTCCTTCCTTCTTTCTGCAGACATGCACAGTGAGTGGGGCTTCAGTGGCCAGATCTTAAAATCCTAATGTTGCAGGACTTTGACAAGAGTATGTGCATATGATTCCATCACTCACTTGATGTTACTCCCAAAAAATCCATACCTGGTACACATGTAGCTTTTCTCTACCCCATCCTTGTGAGTAGGACAGTGTTCCGGCAGTGGTTGGGAGTGTCCATTGGTGATGAGGATGTGGTATCCATTATAGCCATGTTCTCAATAGGAGCAGCACCTCTGAAAATTGGGACCTAAAAAATGGGCATAGTGAGACCAGAGAAGTGGGTTTGGGATATGTCCACAGGGGAACACCCCTACCATGAACATTAAAGCCAAGTTCTGCCTTCAGCTTAGACTTGCTGGTGTTTCTAGAGTTGGTTTTTATGGCAATAGAATCCCTTCAATCCCACTTGGGACCCAGGCAATGTCATGGTGTTGCATAGTGGTGATGACTGATGCTACATGATTACCCAGTCATCCTCATGATTTTGTAAGATATACATTTGTCCCATTAGATTTTAGCCCAAATTTAGCTGTGTGTATACATAACTCCCATTGACCTCAGGAAGTGATGAGGCTGCATATCTGGATCTCTGGAGCTAGTTCCCTCACTTGTGAGAAGTGTCACAATCTCAGTGGGTATAAACTCAGTAGAAAATTCTGATTTGCCTGCTCTATGCCCAACTCATGTTGGAAGCCCCCCGCATCACAACAGGGGACTTGTTGTTTTTCCCATTATCAGTTTAGCTGCAGTTAAGGCCTTCCTTGGCCACAAAGGGAGGGTAAGATTTGCTCATAGGAATTTGAGAATCTGGCTTTAAAGGTGCCTCCTACATTGATGATATTGATTTACACCAGTTCTCACAAAGTCCAAGATTCTAAAGAAAGGACAGAAACCATTTAAAAAACTTTCACACACTGCCTTCAATCACGCAAGCCTACAAAAGCCGCAAAGTATATCAAGGAAATGGGATTAAAAGGTTTTCAAAGAAATTGTTGGCAATTTGCAAAATTGTCCGTTCTACAATTTTAAGTTTCCTCTATGAAATGCTAAAGATCTTTTTGTTTCATTTCTTGGAGAGAAGGAGATATTCAGAATCAACCAGGTTATTAAGCCACAGTCTGGAAAACTCAGGGAATCTCACTTGGTTACTCACTTGGCCATATTGAGCAGTACCATCCTGAGCCAGCACTCCAATGGGAATGAATGGGACCTCCGGGTCAGTGTGTCTCGGGTGGACTCAGGTTTTGGTCCCGCATCCTGCGGTTGTGTAGGAATTTTTATTGTCAGAAGGGGGCAATGAAGTTTGAGAACTCCTGGCAACACAGCTTGGGCTTGCTGAAAGATTTTCTAAGGTTATCTTTCAACCTAACGTAAACCTCGTGGACTTGACCCAATTGATTTGTGGATTTCATGATAAAGACCACATACACTCATAGTTAAAAAATTATTGTTTTGAGCTAAAGCCAGCAGAAACTCAATAGTTTCAATAGAGCTTCCCTTTGCATTGCAGGGGTAACTTCTGCTACAGAGCAAGCTCCTGGAGGCATTATACCTGCTTCTGGCCTCCAGCTATCCCCAGTTCAACAGCACATTTCTTCCTCTCCCCAGAGAACAGCTCTGGCTTTTTAGAACCAAGCTTGGGTGGTTTCCAGCATTGGCCACAAAGATGGAATGCTTGGCTCTTGTGCTAGTTAAATAGTGCAGCACAGGCAGGCAACAAATCAGGGACCACGGCTAATAGCAGCAAAAAAGGATTAAATGAAAAATGAACCTCAGGTTCAATCTGTGGATGTCATTAGACACCGAGATGGCTATTAATTGTCACTTTTTATTTTTCCTAGCCTTATTTAGGCACATGCGGGAAAATATGCCTGATTTCATTAGGGTTCACAAACAGTGCTGTGGTCTCTTTATGAGAATAAGTGACAGGCTATTGTGTCTGGATTAGATCCAAGAATATCTGAATAACACCAGACTGGGTTTCCTGCCCTTTGCACTTAGATCTCTTGCTAGCAATGAATTCCATGTTAGTATCCCAGTTGTAAATATTGCATACCAATCACTCAAGTTGGCAGAAGATATTTCTGCTTGGCAAATGATCCAGAAACATTCCCCTACCCCCCCAGGTTTATTGGTCTCTAAGAAATGCATTTGTAAGATGTTCCAGCATTTCATTATAGTATATGCATGCAGGCTCAGGAGACAGCTTTAAGCAAATGCTTCCTTTATTGTCAAAATCTTTTCCCCATACTTTACTCCTAATCAATACACTGTCTTATTAAATGCTTTAGTTTGGCATTTGCCACAGTGTGTTGTATCATGATCTAAAGGACCATAATCCAATTAAACCAGAGGACCATATTGTGGATGGATAGATTAGATTGGAGAGAGAAAAAGAGCTCACGATTGTATGAAAATGCAAAGCTCAACCAAGAATGAAATATGATGTTGCTCAAAAAGTACACAACTTCTTTCAGATCTAAGTCATTAGGCACATCCTCCTTAACTTTTAAATATTTGGCACAGAGAAATGGTTTAATAGTATAAGTATCATCTTTGAAATATGTTCATTCCCTGAAAACAAATGCTCACCCCCCAGCAGAGCTGATTCAGTCCTTCATCCTTTGGAAGTCACTAGTGAGGTTATTCTGGGCAGGGGAGAGGTGAATTAGACCTTATAAGTCAAGGTCATGCATGCCCTGTCTGGCTGTGCTTCCAGTAGGGTAGATCTACAGCTGCTTAAGTCCCAGGGTATGTGCTTTGATAACTCAGGGTAGTGACCTAAGCTTCTGTTCCCCAGCTCCCTCCTCAATCCTCAATGATCTTTTAGCACTTCAGATGACCCAGTTTTACTGCTCTGTGACTTAAAGAGAACTGAGATTTTTCTAAAGATCTTTTTCTATCAGTTTCTCTCCTTTGGGCCTGTATTAAGAGCAACAATAAGAGAAATGGGAAAATAGGATGTGAAAAAATGCCCTCATTCTCTTCCAGTGTGCTATAATGTGATTGTGGGTCAGAGCAGCTCTATTTTCTACCCTAGATTTGTTTAACAGGTAATCCTCACTCAGAAGACTCTCCAATACCATGGATTCCTCAAGCTCCTCAGTTTTATTTACATCGTCTATATCTGAAAACAAACACTGTACTCAACAGCATGTATTTAGAGTACTGGGTGCTATCTTTTGGGTGGTTGTTTTCATGCTGGTTGCTGCACTGCAGTTGCGGTTTCAGTATTCAGCACAGAAACAGAAAAGAGGTGAAAAGTCATAATTCCAGCCTGTGCGTGTTCTTTGACTGGCCAGTCTGATGTGATGAATTTAATCTTTTGACATGTTCTTCCCAATTATGTTAATAGCAGCGATTACTGCAGATGACAGCAAATTAGATAAGGCAGAATCCCCCAATGCTTACTGCCTGCCACTGAATTAGTTTTGGCTGTAACATTTCATTTGATTGAAGAGTGGTGCTTCAAATCCATATAGTACTCAATATTTTTAACCTTCTCTGGGAAGCAGAAACATTAGGCTTTTCAGCCCTGCAGTACTTGGGTTCTCAGGACTGTGCTGTGATGGCTTCAGGACGAATTGACAGATTTTGAACCATGTAGGGGAAAATGAGTTTTGCTTACCAGGACAAGAAAACCTTACGAGTGTTGGGATAAACAAACCTCTTGATTTACCTTGGGATTTACAATCCTAGGCCTGATCATGCCCTCTGTAATCATCTACTCCAATGGGACACTGCAGAGGGGCAGGGTCTGCTTAAACAGAACAGCTCAGCTAAGGCCTACATTTGAATCTGCCAGGTCTTTTTTCACTCTAAAATGTAACCCCATATTCTGTCCCCTCCCCACACTTACACCCAGGTAGATTCAGATGAGGATTATTTCCCCTACCCCCACACTGTGAAGCCTGTGTTACAATAGAACTGCTCCCCTAAAATCTAGGCTGGTAAATAATCTGTAGACTGGTCAGTTTAAATTAGCATAATTGTTTCAGTTGTTAATCTATGAACAGATGTCTTTCTAAAAAATATGCTCTAGCTCAACCACAAGATATGGGCTTGATGCTAGGCAGTTAATGGTTGAAGTTCTTGGGCTATTCTATGCAGGGAGCCAGTGTAGATGATCACAATGCAAAAATAGGGTGTATGTATGTAGATATGCAGAGAACTTTTTTTTTCCATAAGATTTCTCTCTACTCCTCTCTTTACAGTCTTTGCTGAGTACATCACAAAGCTAATAACATTTAAATTTCAAATCAAACTTCCTAATTCACAATGATCCAAGTGGGTTCAAGTTTAGGCAAACTCTGTTAACTTTCCTTACCAACCCTTAGCTATTCATTATGCCTTGACAATGCCTCACTGGATGCCTGAGACTGGGGCAGTTATGCCCAGTGACTAGAGCAGGAGACAGATGCCAGAGCTGAGAGTCAGAGTAGAAGTCAAGAATCAGAGCTGAGGGTCAGAATTGCAGTCAGAGGTCAGGTGCTCGAGCCAAGCATCAGAGCAGAAGTCAGGCAGGACTGAGAACATGCAGACACAGGAGCTATCACAGCCAAAGGCCAGTGCTTTGAGCAGCTGGCAAACTGCTGCTGCTGGGTTTAAGAGCAAGTCTGCAAGTTTCCTCAGCCAATCAGGTGGGGCGTTCCATCAAGCTGTCTGACTGGTGCAGCCCAGCTGTGCTCATTAAACTGGCAGGAGACTGGGCAGGTGGAGCTGCAAGGCCTTATTCCTGACACTCATAACCTTTACTCCTGCAGCTTGTGTTCCAAAGAAATAAAGAGAAACTGGATTAAAGGAGAATTGTCCATTTCTTCCCAAATATCCTCTCCCATTTGTTGCATTTACTGAAGATAGGGTGGGCTTCCGGAAGCTTTACACTAGGGCATCGCAGCTCAGCTAAAATAGTCTCACCCAGAGCCCAAAACAACCATGAATCGAACCTTGATCCCCAGCTCTAAAAGATCATTAGCCAAAGGGGATGAGCATAGACCCTGCTTCAGCAAAGCATATAGGCATATACTTGGGTTTTATTGAAGTCAGTGGGATTTGAGTATATGCCTAAAGGCTTTGCTGCATTGGGGTCATAATCTCTATACCAAAAATCTCTAATCTCTGCATTGGGGTCATAATCTCTATACCTGGCCTAAAGACAGGTTGAAATGGGAGAATTTTTGGGAGGACTCCAGGTGATACCCGACCTGCCTTGGTAAAAGCTTTGCAGTAACCTTCCCAGAAAGGGACTAATTGCACAGAAGCAGACATATCCTGCCTTCAGGTATAGAATCCCCCTTTGATTTAATGGAGATTTCATGGCCCCAAAACATGACCCAGAATATTTGATTTAAATGTGCATGTATATTAAGTAGCTTCTTTAGCACTGGAGGAATCCTTGCAGCTCGTTGAAAGGAAAGAATGGACACAGGGGGCACAGGTAGTTCTGCAGGGGAGCTCAGCTATCACTGACTGAAGGCAGAAAAAAGTTGACAGTTGTTGTTAAGCGAACACTTTTTTGCTGAAGCTTTCAATGATGGATATAAATAATTGATCCCTGTGTATATGCACAGGAGTCCGTGCTATTTAGCTACAAACAAGAGAGACACGATGTTAGTCCAGAACAGAGAATTGTGTTTATGGTGCATTATTTATAACCATGCTGCCTACATGTCACTGACCCTATCATCACAGACACCCGCTTTCATTTTGCTTATCGTTCCTGGATAAAATGCAGAGAGATCCAGATAAAGGATGTACATTGCTTTTCTTCTAACTGGGATTTTAAAAATACCTTTACATTCAGTCAAACTGTAAAGCCCTAACGGTGTATGGATAAGGACACTAATACAAGAAAAAGTTCCTTTGATTTGTCTCACTGGTTTTATCTTCAACTTCACCAAATATCCGGTTGGTACAAATTGCTATGAATTCACAGTAACTCCTTATAAGTGTGGGGAAATTAACTGTTACTCTTCCACATCCCAGGACAGAAGCTCTGGTGTTATGACAAATGTGGAAATAGCATGATCTCTGTTGCTTTTTGCTAATCCTAACTGGACTGGTAGATAAAAGGCAGTAGTCACATTTAATAAGAATTGCTTGGTCAAAAATGATCTGTCCCTTCATTTCACGGCTTCTCAGAGCCATTTAAATAGCAATCAATATTGATAGAGCTGGTTAAATTACATCTGTGAGTAGTTTATTCTGAATCTTTTTTTTGTTAATTGTTGAATAATTTATTCACATGTGCACTTCCCCCATCCAATTAGCTCTATAGATATCAATTAGCTCTATAGATATCCACCACTAACACACCCAAAAAAGCACTCAGTGGAGCTCATCCCACCTTCAATGTTCCCTCTAATTTTTGACAGGCCGTGTGCACAAAAAATTTCTTCTGTGCAAATTATTGTGCGTGCGGTGTTTCGCCGTGTGTGCGGGGTTTAGGATCTGTGTGCGCGTGCACAGCTTAGGGGGAACAGTGCCCAACATTCTTAAAGCATTTTGTAAAAGAAAACTCGTTTCTGAATTTGTTAATGACAGTTCATCTCTCAACGTACAGGATCTCATCCATCCACGCTAAGATCTTATCTTATTAAAGCATAGTTTTGGTACCAATTAAACTAAAAAGGTAGAAAAACTGTTTTGTTAAATCTGTGCTGTTTATTGAAACAAGCTATACCAATATAAACACCCCATAGACTAGTATAACTGCATCCACGCAATACTGATTTAACAGCCTCTGTTTTTCTACCAATTTAGTTAAATTGATGTATAAACTGTACATAGACAAGGCATAAAAGCTTTATTTTACCTACCCACCTCTGAACAATAAACATATAATTGAGTTCATTTCAATCAAATTGATTCCCCTTTAAGAAAGAAATCAAGAAAAAATGGTAAAAATATCAAGACATCTAACAAAGGGCCTCTGATTTAGGTAAACAATTTGGGCCCGTTTTATCCCTGCTGTAGATTCATGAGAGTCAGTAGTTACACAGGGAATTAATTTGGTAGACTGTTTTATGCCTTTCCTAGGATGATGAAGCATTGACCAGCTATGTCAGCCATAATAACAATTCATGACTCAAAAGAGCTATGATGCAGCCCATTAATGGCACATGTACCCAGGATTTTTTTTTTTTTAAAAAGGCTAGTTTACTAAAGCCTGCAAAACTGTTAGAATCAAGTATTAAGAAGGTGATGAAGAGCAAAGATATGCAAAAGCTGAAGGCAGCCCCTAAGACCAGTAGACAACTTCACACAATTTTCAATAGGTGCCACATGAAAGAGGACACCATTCTTAGGACATCTCTGTCTAAAGGTCAAAATTCAGAGATGTGGTTTGTCTGTGAATGGGCCAGTTTTCAAAGGAAGATGCAATATGTGCAGCAACAAAGGTGTATGTTCAGCCATAGCACGTGTACAACCAAGATAACTGCATGCACAGATGCCTGTTTTACTTGTGCAAATCCACTGGTGGGTACATCCATTGCTCCTTCTTTGAAAAAATGGTTCCAGAGAATCTAAATCCATCTACCACAGTGATAGGTGACCCACCTACCACATACAGTCTAGAAACTAACTGCATTCTTCTTTCCTTCTATGGATCAGGGACAACCACTCACATTTTACCCTTCCCATGCTCTCTTATCCGCTGTCATTATATGCTGGAGAGTCTAATTTACTTTTGTTCATCTTCATGGCATGGAGTGGAAACTCCAGTGTATGGATACCAGTCCCTTTCCCAAAAATATCAGAGACCCTGACTTCCAGAGACAGGTTAAAGAGCAATCCATAGCCTTCTGGAAAAGTCCTGTACAATTCATTAGAACATGATAACCTTTTCAGTCCTTTTAACTATCTTATGGCATTTAACAAAGAATCATGTCCCTGCTACAGGCATGTAACTTACTTTATATATTAAAATTTCAGGTCTGGAAGCATCTATGGAAAACTGGTAGGTTTAAGGCAACATGGATACCATGTTGTGAGAGGAAGGGAAGGGATTTTTTAAAACTCTCTTGTTTAGATCCTTTGTTGCAGCCATGGAATGCACAGGGCAAAGGTTGCAGCGACTGCTTGCAACTGCTTGCAACCCTAAATCGGAGCACTCCCGGTCCTGGCCCTGCTATCCACTTCACCAGTACCCCAGCATATGGTGGAGCAGACTTCTCTCACTTACCTCATCTGCCATTGCAGCAGCTGAGTATCATCAATGTGCAGGGAAGTCCAGCCATACCAGCCTCAGGAAAAGGGAAGGGAGAGGCTGGCATAAAATCATTAGGCTGGCTCTGCCTCTCTGGAGGATTTCCAGCTTCAGGGTTTGTGCTAGCTGTGAGAATGCAGGCCTCTGCTTTTTGTTAACTTATTTAACTACATCACTTAAATACCAAAGGAAAGGAAAGCTTCTTTATTAAAGATTCATCACCCAAACCCCTTCTAGTAAAGGCCAAGAAAGATTCTGGTAATAAGTACTGGGTCCTTTAAGAAACTTCTCCAGAAAAACGGGACTTGTTACTGCTGATGTTTCTTAAATATCAGGACTACTGTATCCATAATGAAGAAGCAAAGTGTGTATGGTGGAGGGGGCAGCACTGGCTCATAGTATCCCTCTTACAGTCACCTTTAATTTCTTTCATCTAATGGCACCTTTATATCTCCCTTCTTCCCACACCCTAACAAGTACAACATAATGTTACCTGTGACATGCTTCCCTATTTATCAAATGTCGTGTATGTTCACTAGTGCATTTCACTTATTGCAGTGATTGCTGCTACTCACCTAGAGTATTGCTGTCCTGAATGAGGACGTTGACTATGGTGGTGATGATTATATGTTCTGAACCAGATAATTTGAGTTGCTGAGTTTCACGTGGTGAAATGCAACCAACGTAAGTAGGTACCAAATAACCTTGGCAGCAGTGGGTTCTGCAGAGCTCCAAAGCCCATGGGAACTCTCTATACCCCTGCAAGAATGGCAGGGATGAGAGTCACACCCATGGCCACTGATTTTTTTATTTTTTTGCCTGAATGCTGCAATTTAAAATTATGAATCATTCATGAGGCACGGTCCCTCTCTGCAAGGCCTACTGACAATTAGCATCTGTGACATGGGCTCTGTCTGAGGAGATGAGATGTTCTTTACTGAATGCTGATAAATCAGACAATTACATCTCTTGTGATTGCAAGTCAGTTTGTCTCCCCTCACTTAAGGTAAGGGAAAATCAACATGAAGTGCAATTAATATTTTACCTTGAAGCTTTTTTTAGGGAGTGGTTTTACCTTGTGTCATCCACACTGGGCTGAGAAAATGCATGTTAGGTGAACGGGTTATTTTTGAAGACTATATACTGGTTACACAGGCTTGTCCTGCCTGGTGTGGCTAGGGCACGCATGATAAAACCATTTCAGAAACCTTTGGCCCCATCTTACCTGAACCCCTTTATAAAATTGTTTCAGCTAATGTTTCATTCCACACTGAGCTATACAAGCACAACTCCCATTGGCTTCAATGGCAACTGCATGGCTACATCTGAGAGTTGAATTGGACCCCATAGGCCTAACCTACGGACTGAGGGGAAACGTCTGAATTTCTTTGACAACTTTTATTTTTTTCTGCAACTTCTTCCTCTCACTGATGTTACACTAGCATATTGTACACTCCTATTAAACTTTCCACCCAGAATGGATCACCAAAGCCAAACCCCCAATCCTGTTAATCTATCTATGTAGGCAAATTCATGCGGTGTGGAGTCCCATTGTCTTCACAAACCTTTGCCCATGTAAGTTGTTTTGTAGGTTCAGGGCTGAAAGAGAGTCCCTCATCTTCATTTTTTTCACTTTTCACCACCTTTTCAGGTGCATGAGAATCTCAACTGCTTAAAGACCCGTAAAAGTGTAATGAAAACATGGCTCATATTCATGTAGAAGATATTTTATTGCCTCTTCCTGCCTGGGAGCCATGTTCTCCAATCATAGGACAAGTATTATTCTTGAATGACCTATCTCTGGGCCTTAGAGCTAACATGAATAAATTCACAGCAATGATTAGTGATTCTTTTCAAGAAATGCAGAATAGCACAACCAGACTATGCCTTCTCTTCATTCAAGAAAGGGGTTAAAATCTTTAGGAATGTCTCTTCTTCAAAACCCAGGGAATGTGTAGTAGGTTG
Source organism: Lepidochelys kempii (assembly GCF_965140285.1). Lineage (NCBI taxonomy): Eukaryota > Metazoa > Chordata > Testudines > Cheloniidae > Lepidochelys > Lepidochelys kempii. The sequence goes on from NC_136387.1 coordinate 31,986,029, forward strand.
TTGGTGTTGTTTTTTAATCCTTGTTTCAATAAATCATATCTGGTAGTAAACAGGCCAAGTGGTTCAGAAGAATACAGGATTTTAGGGTGGGGATTCTTCCAAAGCATCATTTAGGAACACTTTCTTCCCAAACAGGTAACTTTCAGTTGCACCATTTTTCAGGTACACTGAAGCATTAAAAAAAAAAAATCTGTTGGTCTGTCCAAGTATTAGTGGCCATTTTTCACCTGCTTCTAGAGTTCACAGAAATGTAAGGACAACGTTTTCCAAAAACCTCACTCATAAAATTCCTGCGGCATAAATATTTGCAAGTCTTTGGAGCAGTGCCTAGGTGTGAAAATACACAACTGAACCTTCAGTAGCAAGTGGTCTTAAGATGAATTAGGAGGTGGAGCCCAGTCCACAAAAAGGCAGTGATGGTGTCAAGGATTGGGTGGGATGTGGATGCTTCACAGATTCAGAGGTTCAATTATTAATCAGTTGTTTTATGCGAGTGTCTAAAGAACCCATCCAAGTCCATGCCCCTTTGTACTAGGTGCTATATATACACTATGGGCCCAGGTCATCAAAGGTGTTGGAAGTTAGGCACCTAAATACCTTTGAGAATCTGGGCCATAGTGAGTACTCAAGAGCTTATGCTTTAAAATAAACAGTACAGAGTGAGAGAAGAAACAAAGTCAAAAATGTGAAATGACATGCCTAAAATCACCCATCTGGTCAGTAGTAGAAGTGGGAACAGAACCCAGCTCCAACAGAGTTTGTGTAATCATCCAACCTCAAACTCGTGAGATTTGTCACTATTATATAATCCGCTGTACTCTGTCGTCCCCTAATAGAATAGTTCCAGCAACCCTGGCCTGAGATATCAAAACCTGGAAATTTGCTGCCACAGTAAATGTAACACTTGAATTGATTAGGGGCACTTCAGACATCAAGCTAATTTCTTAGTCCTGGAGCATTGCATATTTGCTATGTTTATCACACTGCATTAGGTGTTTAATGAAAAAGAAGTTCCCAAAGGATTACTCAGCTTCATGTTGACAGCAGAATCTGATTTGTAGCAGATTTTGTCAGGTAATTATAACATGGAGCTGAGGGGCTTGAATTGAATATCTCATGACAGCAACTTAACCAAAAAAATCACCCTTTTTGTTTGGAGAAAAAAATCAACTCACAAAAAAAAGTTTTCTTCTGGTTTTACTAGTTCAGTAAATTAGTCAGCAAATTAGTGTAGATATTATCCAGATTACTATAGATGTGCTTCTCAGCATGAAATATGTGAGCCAGATAATCAGTGTCACTCACCATTTGCAGCTATTTTGGAAACACCTGGTTCTCATATGCTTATTAGGAAACAGTGTGTGGGTTTTTAATTTGTATTGTCTCATGTTATGTTGCATTAAGCGGGATCAGCTGGAGACAGTGGAAACCTACATGCTGATGCTGCAAACAGAAGATAGCAAGAGCCTGGGTTGAACATACCAAATGGCATTAGAATACCCAGTTGGTTACTGACCAGAAATGGCTCAAGAACTTTATTGAAATGAAAGGAGAGATTCATACAAGAGAGAGGGAGGGACTCAGCCCAGTACAGCCAAAAGTAGCCTCCATAAAGAGGACCCAGCTATATCCCCACCTGAAGCTGATCAGGGCAGTTGTCTGTACCTCTAAAGCAGGATTAAGATTTGTTGGCTTCGTAGCCTAGGATGATGGCAGCAGGTAGGATGGGGACAGAGAAGGGGAGAGACTGAGATTTAGATGAGAGCAGAGCTGGCATGGAACAGACTCATTTACATGAGTTTCTCCTACCGGACAGGTTTCAGAATAGCAGCTGTGTTAGTCTGTATTTGCAAAAAGAAAAGGAGTACTTGTGGCACCTTAGAGACCGTTTCACATCTTCTCACCACAAAGCTGTTTCTGGTTTGGGGGGTTCTGTCGTGGGCCAGTCAGACAGTTTGGCATCTTGCATATTCAGCATCCATTGCCTGTCATAGTTTGTGCTGCTCGGAAGACTGCAATTGCAAATGAATAGGAACAGAGAATTTGCCCTGCAGGATCAATCCTTTGGTTCTTTTAGACTGGCATCATTCCTCTGCTGATGCCCCATATCTGATGTTTCACAGGGAAACAAAAACCAGCCATTCCTAACACACCTTGCCAACTGTCCAGTGCTGTCAAGGGACTCATGGAGAATGCTTTATACATTCATTATATCAAATGACTTTCTCCCAGTACAATGTGGTCCTATAAGCCACTGATGATTCGGACACTTACTGAGTTCTGCTTATTCTAATCACTTGCTCTTCCCATTGAAATCGATAAGAATTCTAAAGAGCAAAGTGAACAGTAGTTTATGGCCCTTTACTGACATATTTTCATTGGCTCTAGGCTCTGTACTAATTTAGGTTCTTTCTTAATAATGATCATGGTGTTAAACAGGCATCTGTATTATTAGCACTCTGTGTGTGTTTTCTGAACACTCACAGTTGATTATCAGTAGTCGACACTAATTGATTCTGTCACTGACCCTGCACATGCAGCTATGGATTGAACGTGGACAGAGGGATTTAGAGAAACCTTGAAATATCAGTCTCAGCATTTTATGGCTATTAAACTGAAGGAGGTGATATAAGGGCAAGGAGAAAACAGACACTGGGGTGGAGCATTTACAAAGCAGATGCCTGTTAACCAACAATTCGGTACATTTCCTTCAGTTCTTTTTATTAAGCCACAATATGTGGATGTCTCATTCTATGTGAGATGCATGAGATGTTCAAAATGCTTAGCTATAATTATACAAATGCTGGAAGGGAAAGGCGTTCTCTATGGCAGAAATATTTCTCCATCCAGATTTTGGAGTGCAGCTTCCAGACTTGGGATTCAGTGGCTTTTTAAACCCATTTCTTATTTCTCAAACTCTTTAAACAGTTATCAGGGTCACAGGATGTAACTGATCATTTGCAATGGAAGTAGTTAAAAGTCAACCTTTGTCAATCCCAACCTTGTGTCTCTCAGCAACAGAAGTTGGTCTAATAAAAGACATTATGTCACCCACCTTGTTTCCCTTGTCAATCATAACTGAGAAAGGGCCAGATTCTGATCTGAGTTACACCAATGTAAATGCAGTAGAGCTACGCTGTATTTACACAGATTTGGCTCTCTTCTGTGCTAATATAGGAAAATCTGAGATACTGCACCATGGTAACAGCTAGAAATAATCAATTTTTAATAGCATGTATATAAACCCTATTAGTCCTAATTTCAAATTGAAGCTTAAACACTCCCAAATAGAAGATTTAATTTAAGAGAGTTTTTTTTTTCATCAGTTTGTTGTCTGCCCTCTTGTTTCAGCTGTTTGCTAGTCATGTTCTTACAGGCTCAGATGTTCACTGCTGGCTGCCAGCCTGTTTGCTAATGAATGGCCATCACTACAATAACTGCTCAAAAGTTCCATTCCCACACTAAGGGTATCCCAGAATGTTTACACATAGGGAACTTCCATAGGCTTAGAGGCAAGGAGAGGAATTCTGTGTAGTTGCCACTCTCTATTTCTTTGCATTCATCTTCCTGGTGTCGTATTTGTCTCCATACGACAAAGCAGAGGGGAGTTTCTGACCCAGCGTTTGCAGTTGGTATTCCCTGTTCCCTGAGCAAACTTCCTTACAGAGAAATCAGATGGTGTAGAATGCCAGTTACGTGGGAAGGAGAGAAATGTTTTGAATGCACTATTAAACTGACCTGAAATTACACTGGTTTTGAGTCAAAAAGTTGCCCTGTGCACCCAATAGCTGGCATATAGGTTTTCAATAACAAGGAGCTTAATAAACCATCTTTTAAGAATTGGCTGTGTCAACGAATCAGATCTTAATGCTAACATTTGCCTCAAAGCATTTATAAAATATATCCTATGTTCGTGGCCCTCAATGCAAAATCTGCAAACTGAAAACTCATCTATTTTAAAATTAAGGTTAAAATGAAACCAAAAGCTTTCTAATGTGTTTTTATCCTATGTAATGTAATGTAAACACCTCTGCTCTTAACTAAATTAGATGACTGGGATTTATATTTGTAATCTGTTTCCATTTGCTATTAAATATTCTTTCTAGTGAAGTTAAATACATTTCAGTTCCATTCAGTGGGTGTTTCATGGTTGTTATTGGATTAGGAGAGCAGGGAATAGATCCTTTGCTGGTGTCATTTGTCAGAGTTCTGATGGTATCACTGGACTCCAATGGAGCTATGACAATTTGCATCATTTGAGGATCTTTCCCTTAGGCTACTAGATTTCCTATGCTGAGGATATTTTTAAACTGTTGGCACTTAGACTTTAGGGGTTGTTTACTTTGTTTATTTCTGAATATTTGAAACTAAAGACATTACAATAATTTTATTACTAATGGTTACTGAAGTAGTGTGGGATGCAAGTGTGTAAAGGGATGCTGTGTAAATACAACATGGTCTGGTATGGTGGTAGTAGAGAATGGGGGAGTATGCTCTCATTTCATATGATCAAGAAGGGGAGTGAATTGAAGTGTTCATACTGCTGTATGGTTATTTTAGTTGTTGTTAGGCTTTGCAAGGTTGCTGCTGGTCTCCTATTATTAGCATACTTTGTCATGTACTAATTGTGACTTTGTTTTAATTGTTAGCAGCAACTAGTCTGGGGATTTCAATGGAATTTGAGCTCCCTATCTCATCAGGTGCATTTGATGCTGCTAGGCTTATAGCCTGGTATAGGCACCTCATATACACTAAAAGAAAGCAAAATAAATCAACATGATGAGAATATCTCTACCTTCCAATATTACTGTTAGATGGCTTTTAACATCCCCTGGTTGTGTTCACTCACAAATTGACTTCACTTGTTCAACCCCTGCATTGTTCTTATCAGTCCAAGTGTGTTATCTTCTGCATGAGGCATTTTCACATTAAACTCCCTGCCTGTAGAACTAGATTATTTTATCTATTCAGACCTGGATCCTGCCGTCTCTCTTCAGGCAAACTCCTGTAAAGTCAGTGACATGTTTGCCTCTGCAAGGGTTCCAGCTCCCATAGAACGTGGCAGTCGCTGATCAGGGTGAAATGTATAAACATATTTTAATTTAGCTTTACACCAGTGTATTATCTGGTGAATACATTAACTGTGCATTGCACTTTGGGGGGGGCTTTACAAATGTGAATGGGATTGATTGAATACCAAAAACAAAGTACATATGCTTGTCACTTTCCTACTGTACTCTCCATAAGTCTCATCCTTCTGGAAATAATGGAGCAGCAGTACCCTTTTTTCCTGAACATCTTTTTTATTTTTCATCTCTTTTGGATAACTGTTCATCTCTTTTGGATAAAAGTTGTCTGTATTAAATCGTAGTTTACTTCTAGGGTCTACATTTAGATTCCAGAACTCCATACCGTACCTGAAGGGAGAACACTTAATTATCAATTACCACTCCATACAAAACACTAAATCTGGACTACAGATAAGGCATACAACACAATAAAAATAGCATTATCTGTTTATCCTATGTTTTAATAGGAGCTTGTTAAGCAACAATGGCAGGAGGTAGATGGGATTCTATCTCCTACAAGTTCTACCTAAGTAACATAAAACCAGTTTTCCTTTGCCCTGTGGCTTCTTCTGTAGCTTAAAGAGTTTAAAAATGGAGCACATCTCCCAACTGGTGAATATCATTAGCATAAGGGCTTCCCCAGCATAGCTAACTCTATGCTCCTTCCCTAACCCACTTCTGCTGCACACAGTACACATGACATGTTCAGGTAGATGGGCCATTGTTTGCTGGTTATTATTGGTTACCATATGTCCTGTAGCGGGCTGTTGCTGTTGAGCATAAGCTCTAATCTACACCACGGGCTGAAGAAGCCCAGAATATATGGCAGTGAAAGGGGATATAAAGCCATCTCTGTGGCCCCTTCCCCCCCGCCCTTGTGTCTAATGGAGCTCAGGTGGGATGGAAAACCAGGTCCAATGGCTACAGACTGACCTTTTTCAAAACACAAAGAGATCCATGTAGCTGAGCTGATTTCTCAGTTGGCCACTTGATGCCACCCCAGTACCAGGGTCCTCTGCATATATTTGCTTTTCTCATGTTGCTAGACAAAATACTGTGCAGAATCTGGAAACAATAAAACTTGATTAACTGCATGTAACATACGGTATAATCAATATTTATTTCTCCATCATAACTGACTGATTAAATTAAAATGCAAAAGGGACATGATGGCAGCAGCCAGCATTGCTGCTGTGATGCAAAAACTAGTGCTTTGACTTACCAAGAGGCATCTTCTGTTTTCAGCACTAAATGCAAGTATAATGTGGCTGCTTGTATGCTTGCCATATCTTATACCTATATCCAATCTCATTATGTCCATCATGGGGGAGATTTTTAAGTCACATTGGGTATTGAATTGTCCTTCTTGCCCTGGAGAATCTCCTTCCACTCCTTTTTTCCCTCCAGAGAAAAAAACTATGTGACTAACAGTAAGTGCCAACATTAGGTTAACCTTTTCTCATTGGCTCCCCAAATAACTATAACTTCTTTATCAAACACTTATAGCACTGGTCAAAAGCAAAAGTGTTGGAAAAAGTCAGCACCTCTTAGGTTCTTGGTATAGAGTATTAGAAAGTTTGGTCCTTGTGCACATTCAATGACAATCTAAGATGTTGCATATTTACGTCTGAGAGGAATGAAACAAGGTCAGGAGAGATGGTATAAGAAGCTGAAGAGAATAGAGCATATTAGTTTAAAAATAAATTGGAAGAAGAAAGTCAGCTAGAATTTGGTTTGGAGGAGTAATCACACCTTTCAAGGACTCAGACAGAAACATGAAAGAGAGGTGGGAAGAGGATATAATATCGTGAGCTATATATTGTCAGATTTTTCAAAACTACTGAGCATCGACTGCCATCATTGATTTCAATGGAAATTGAGTACTCGCTATCTAGGAAACTTTGTACTAAAAGTTTCCTTATGCTTTATAACCCAGGGTTTGTAATTGCACTGTAGTTACATTATAGTTTGTATAATTACATTTTGATTATGCTTTTTTATCTCTATTTATTATTCAATAACAACTGGAAGGCTAGCTACATGATAATAAAGGGATATCAATATCCACTTACTTCCATGCCACTACTTGTACTGTTACTACTAAAGTTATACTTTGATACATGTGGTTATTACAAACTCATGTTCTATCAACTTTCCCTAATGTCTGAAGTAGTTATGCTGACTTCTAGAGTTGAGCAAATCCCAGGTACATTTTACACAATCAATACTGTAATTACTTTGTAGCTTTATTTTCTGATATATGCTAACTTTCAAGTAAATACAATATAGTTAAAGTACCAGGATTCTAAAAATATAAAACTAAAGAGGCTAAGAGCTGTGCAACAAATATTCCAGTTAGTCGTGGAACAAAAATTTCCACTTTTTTTGCAAAGAAGGGAACGTCTTTCTTATTGACAAGAATTTAATGTTATTAAATGGAATTCACCCTGCAAGACATGAAAAGCTCTGATTAACTGTTGAGATTTCAAGTATATAACTGGTGTTACATATGTATAAACTAACACACAGTGTAATTTCACTCACTGTATGTAGTTTAACCATGTTGTCTCTATGTAAGGCATTAACATGGCCATGTCAGCTTTGGGAGCCATAGGTCTTCAAATTTCATTCCAGACCAAACCACAGCGTGTCAAAAGAAATAAGAAAGAGCATGAGCAGGGAGGTGAAGGAATGAATAACTGACATGCATGTCTTTGAGAGTTTTGCTGCTACTGACTCTAACTACAAAGTCAGGCAAATAAACATGTCCAATGCTGCCAAATGTGGAAGGTATTTGAACAACACAATTGAACATATAAACCTTTGCTCTCCAAGCATCCCCAAACACTGTGCAATAAATAGAATAATATGTAAGTTGAACACTTAAGGCAGCAGCAAACTTGTATCACTTTATTCTATTCTTTAAAACTGATACTGACAAGGATTTTACAGACAGAACCAGGAATTATTGCACAGACTATGGCCTGCTGTAATTGGAAAGAGCCTGAGATCCCATTCTGTCAGTGACACCTGGGACATACTAAACACTGATCTGGAAGGTAGAGCGTGTCTTGGTATTCTACTGATTGTAATGAAAAGCGAGTTAAAGCAGAATGGTCGGCCCAGCATCAAGGGGATTACACACTGTACTGGGCCAACACATATATCCACATAAAAGCAAATCAGCATGGATACTGGGATATCACTAAGGGCCTTAGGATTATGCTAGGATTATGGTATGACTCTGCATGAATGGAGATGACAGAATCTGGCCTTTAGGCTCAGCCCTGAATGGCAGGAGCAGTGTCAGTAGTCGCACCCAGGAGAAGCCTTGGTTTTCTCCCATGCTCCCCCCTTGGTCTGGTTTGGAAAAATAATTTGCTGCAGACCTTGAAGGGATTCCCTCCTCGCCTCTGGCCACGTACTCTAACCAGCTAGTAGGGGCCGAGCCGAGCAGAGCCAATGTTGCACATGCTCCCCATGACTCTCTGCTCCCACCTGATTGTTCAGAGCAGTATCCAGAGAGCAGGGGCTGCATTCTGCATTGGATCTGGACCCAAGATCCAGATAGACTGAGAAACGGGGAGGAGGAGGAGTTATTCCCCTATATCGTGTTCAATCAAGTAAGAAAAGGGCCCAATTTAGCCAATAGAAAGGCAAATCTCTGAAATACAGCTGTGTATAAATGGCACTTACAGGAATGACCTTGTGCATACGTCAGTCACTGGAGCTGAAATGACATTGCTCGAAGTGTTGACTTACCCTTATGATATTTTCAGAAGTCACATAACAAAGAAGGCCAGCAATGTAGGTACAGGGATTACCCAACTCTCCTCGCTATTCATATTCATTGCAGTAACTGTACATGCTAGGTGTAATTGCTGATAATTTTTACCCACATGGATGTTGATACCAGACACCAAACTTACCACCACATGTCTTAACTCAGATGGTGGCTGAAGGAGTTAGTATGAATTTCTACACCACTACCATGCATTTTATTAACCTTCCCAGTAAGTTGACAACATTTATCTAGAACCAACTGTCTTAAGATAGAAACTATACAGCAAATCTGCTCATTTCCCATACCTTGACTAAGAGTGGCAGGGCTAAGTGTGCTGATATGTAAGAACATGTTTCACAATCTATGTAGTGCAGATTCCCATTACCATGCTTCTTGTCAAACATTCTCCACCATGAAGGCAGCTTTATGATCCTATACCATGTAGTATACAAATAAGAGTCATTCAGTTGCTGAAATGAACATAAAATGTATTGAGTTTACATCACCAGTGATATATGGTTCAATGATGAGCATGATTTGATCATAAATCAATGACCATACTCTAGGCAAGTTCTAGATACAGAATCTCTGACATTTTTAAGACGATTACAGAGCACTAGAGAGAACTGTCAAGTACTCAGTACTAAGTCATTTTTTATTAACGTACAGTTATTTTACTGGGTTTTTATTGACATTATAAAGCTAGTTTAACACTCTCTGCAGTAAGGTTTCCTCTTGTTCTAATCACTGTGAAATTGCACATTGGCCCATTCACCCAATGATATATGCACAGAACTCCGATTAACTTGAGGGGAGTTACATTTGCATTGGGGAAGACTAGATCCCTCAATTGCATTTATATATTCTCATGATTATTTTTGTCTAAACTGAAGACCTTGCAGAAGAAGGTGATGGGTCCCCTCCCCCCATCATGTTCTCCATAGCCTGTTTTCATTTTTAAAGTGAGGTCATTCACCTCCTGGGTGCAAAGCAAGCTTGAAAATGTGAACCAAGCATAACCAATGAGGTGATTTCTGCCTCAGTCTGCAGACAGACTCCAGCAGTGGGAGGTACAGCAGTCACTAGGTGAAAGAAGCCACTTGGTCTTACACCCACTAACCAGACCAGGCCACAATGCCTAGGGAAGGCTGGTTGGGGAGTTGGTTTTGATGGCTTGCTGGGCTCAGTTCCTCCCCTCTGTCTTTTTGGCTTGACAGATCAAGCTGTGGGGGGATGGGGAACAAATGGTAGCATCTCCAAAGTGCCACCTATTGATGGTGCCAAAGTGAGATGTCAATTACATAAATCCATTTATTCATGTATGAATATTATAGAAGTGATCATAGAACCATAGGACTGGAAGGAACCTCAAGAGGTCATCTACCCCAGTCCCCTGTCTCATGGCAGAACTAAATATTATCCAGACCAGGGATTGGCAACCTTTGGCACGTGACCTGTCAAAGTAAGCCTCCTGGTGGGCTGGGCTGCTTTATTTATCTGCCACATCCGCAGGTTCGGCCGATCGCAGCTCCCACTGGCAGTGGTTCACTGCTCCAGGCCAATGGGACTACAGGAAGTGACGCGTGCCGAGGTATGTGCTGGCCGCTGCTTCCCACAGCCCCCATTGACCTGGATCGGTGAACCGTGGCCAGTGGGAGCTACGATGGGCTGAATCTGCAGACATGGCATGTAAATAAACAGGCCCAGCCCACCAAGGAGCTTACTGTGGCGGGCCGCGGGCCAGAGGTTGCCAATCCCTGGTCTAGACCATTCCTGACAGGTGTTGGTCTAACCCGCTCTTAAAAATCTCCAGTGATGGAGATTCCACAGCCTCCCTAGGAAATTTATTCCAGTGCTTAACCACCCTGACATTTAGCAAGTTTTTCCTAATGTCCAACCTAAACCTCCCTTGCTGCAGTTTAAGCCCATTGATTCTTATCCTATCCTCAGAGGTTAAGAAAATTTTTTCTCCCTTCTTGTAACAACTTTTTATGTACTTGAAAACTCTTATCATGTCCCTCCTCAGTCTTCTCTTTTTCAGACTAAACAAATCCAATATTTTCAATCTTCCCTCATAGATCATGTTTTCTAGACCTTTAATCATTTTTGTCGCTCTTCTCTGGACTCTCTCCAATTTGTCCACATCCTTTCTGAAATGTGATGCCCAGAACTGGACACAATACTCCAGCTGAGGCCTAATTAGCACAGAGTAGAGCAGAAGAGTTACTTCTCATGTCTTGCTTACAGCACTCCATGCTAATACATCCCAGAATGATGTTTGCTTTTTTTGCAACAGTGTTACACTGTTGACTCATATTTAGCTTGTGATCCAGTATGACCCCCAGATCCCTTTCCACCATACGCTTTCCTATTGGTGACATCATAGCAGAATTTTTGGAAGACTTCATGACCCAGCAGCTGACCTTCCAGTCATCTGTCATACACCATCCATCCATCTCTCCTCTAGCCATCCCCTACTACAATGATCTTCCACCATTCCTTCAATAATAAATTTCTCAAGGTTATTTCCATTTCTCTGCCTCATGTGACCACAGTACATATGTTTGTATCTGTTGATTTTGGACATCAGTGTCTGCTTCTCTCCATCAGTATTTCTAACACAGGCATTTATCTTTTTTTTTCCCTCCCATCCAGTAGATACACAAGAGTCTTCACCAGCCACACATTTCAAAAGCTTCAGTTTTCTTCTTGTCAGCAGCATTAACTTCCCATGATTCACATCCTTAAATTGTTGGGGGGGGAAAAAAAGCTTTTCTCCAGTTGCACCTTTGTGCATTTTGAGATTCCAGGTTTTTCCAGACTTTCTTAAGGGAGACCATAGCTGAGTGAGCCATCCCTAGTCTTTTTCTGATTTGTTTGGAACAGCCTCCATGACTGAATATAGATGATCCCAGATAATCTACAACTTGTCCGTTAATCAGGATGTCTGCTTGAATCCTGTTTTTGTTAGTTGTATCAAACCTATGTACATGTAACTGATTTCTCAGTTACAATAACATAAATCTTCACAATATGATAGTCTCTCTCCTTTTTACATGTTGTGATCAGCTTTGATCATCTGTGAAATAATGAACCATACTGATGTTTAAATTGCTGTTCTTGGATAACTGAGTTAACGCTCCCCTCAAGATGAATGGAGAAATTTGCACCTCTCAGAGCTATTGTGTCAGGCTCCCTGAAGACTCACCGAATATGTTTGATTCACATTTTCAAGGTTTTTTTCGCAGCTGTAAAGGGGCAAAAAATATTTTTTTAAGTGAAGAACTAGGCAGCCAGTGTGGCCTAGTGGAGAGGGCACTGGATTAGGATTCAGGATCCTGAGTTTTATTGTTTCCTCTTCCACTGCTTTGATGGATGAACTTGAGCAAGTCACTTCCCCTTGCTGTGCCTCAGATTCCCCATCTTTTAAATGGGGGTAATTAGACTGAGCCTCCTTTGTACATTGCACTGAGATTTACTGATGAAAAGTTCTAGTGCCAGATGTTACAATATAATTTTCTGATGTCATCATGACCCTGGAATCCAAGGTGCTGTGCACATGCCTATGCCTTTATCCAACTCTGCTCAAGGATGTGCTCAAATTCCATTGAAGGGAAGCCCAGAGAACCCAGGTGATAACGCGTTGAACATCTGCATATTCTGCTGCAACTCGTGAGTCGGGGGCAGAGCTCGGATTCTGGGGAAGCCTGGGAGAGTACCAGGACTACTGCTTCAGTCTGAGGCCTGCCTTTTACAACTATGAAACCACTGAGAAGCGGAAATCAGCAGTTTGGCACAGCTCTGTTCACCATTTTTGACTACTTGATATGGATATTGTACAGTACTAAGTATTACTAGTGTGTGTGTGTTTGTGTGTGATTGTTACTGTGAGCCACCTACCCATTAGCTATCATATACTCTGTGGGGTGGATTTAGAAGTATTCGTCTTGCCAGTCAAACATTGATTAGAATCTTTGATTGGCAGCTTTGGCATATTTCCTATTTTATAATCCCTTAGCTTCATTAAACATGTTTTGGCAGCTTTGAAGGCTTCCCAATGTCTGGCTTGTTCTATTTAAATATTTGTCAGATCACAGTTAGTTAGTTTGGTTTAAAGTGGTGATTGCAAACACCTGCTCTGAATTAAACACACAGTGGGTAGTAATCATCCTAGTTAAATACAGGATATAAATAAGCTGGCAAAACATGTACCATTCTGGACATCCTCATATTTATTCAAATGTCTTCCACTGACTGCAGTGGTCAAGGTTGAGTTTTGTTTAAAATTCCACACACCTAAGATGTTCATCATTTATTACTACAACTTCCATATCTGGAATCAGCAAGATCAAGCCCTTTACAACTCATGTTTAATTAACAGTAACTGGACAAGGTGACTCTGAAGACCAAATCTAACTTAGATTCACTCATGTGAGTTCATACTGTCTTGGTGCAACTGAACAAAACGTAAAATAGGAAACACAAATTACTTGCTAGATGAAGATAACATACACCACCCTCCTTCATGAGAATACGTGGAGGTGATCACACCAAAACTCCAGAAGATTTAAACGTTCAGTTGGTTGACCACCTGGACTTCATTTGTACTGCAGGGCAAGTGGGGATAAATTACAGACAGATGGCTGGACTCGCATAAGAAGTGGAGGCCAACGATATATATATATATGGGAAACTCTAGCCACAATCCTATAGACTCCTGTTCAGTTGTGTAGATGTTAATTCCTCTGCACATCCCAATGAGATCCCCTCACCCTATCTGGAGCAGCACTGCCGGGGTGCCATTCTCCCACCAGCTTACTGCCCTGATTATACTCTCTGGGACCCTCTGACAGAAGGAAGGGAGTCAGACGGGCAAGTGAAATTAATGTGCCTCCAAGATGTATTATGTTTGATGCAGAACTTGCCTTTTGTAGCAGGGGGCAAATGCAACTCACAGCAGTTCTTCTGCAGCTTCTCCCCTCTTCTTGAGCCATGAGAGTGGATGAGATGCAGAAGGCTTTGGGGCACTAAGAGAACATCCCAAACAGCCATTTTTCCTTTCACACAATCCTCTCCAGCCTTTTCTTGTGCTGTGGCAACTCCAGCAAGCCACATCAATGGGAGTCTTTCCATTGGCTTCAGTGAGCTTTGGATCAGGCACATGTGGGTGGGGAACAGAGGGTTTGTGTACACTGCACACTAAGCCCAGGTCTGGGGGACCCAGGCACGTGGCTTTAAGAATTTGCAAGCCCATCCTGAATGTCCACATTGCATTTTAACCCTGGGTTTACAATTGCTGGACCTGGGTCTCCCAGCAATACAAACAGTCCATACTGCACTACAAAGACCATCTGACTCAGGTCTGCCACTTGACATGCATCCACACTGCAGAATGACAGGGCCTGGTCCCAAGTAACAACTGGACTCAGGCTCTCACCCACCTCCCTAACAGGATCTTAGGTCCTGGGTCCTGAGTGCTTGCTGACCTGAATCAGACTGATTTGTGTGTAGATGGAAGGGAGGTTTGGCCTCAAACCTGAATCAGAGCCCGGGCTTAGTGTGCAGTGTAGACATACCCATGTGGTCCAAGATAACTTGGGGAATAGAAATCTTTTTCTTTTAATGCACAATTCTTTAGATTATTTCAGGAGATCAATAGGTGGCCATATTTGGGATAGGGGGTGAGTTTGCATCCCAGCCATTGTACTGGCCATGCATCAGACAGCCTTGTCAAAATGTTTCATCTGCAGTTGTTTTTCCAGATACCAAAGCCCATCAGTAATTAACATGGCCAGTTATTAAGGAGCTTGTGATCGTGTTTCTCCTGGGCTGAGCAATGAAGCGCCCATGACATTTAACATAGTAGTCTGACATTTAAATGTCAATTTAAAAGTGTTTGCTAGAGTTGGTAGAGATCTCCAGAGAGGCATGCCATTTTTTGCTGTCAGAATGGCTCCACAAATACTTAGATATTTCAACTGAAACGTCAGGTTTTTACCACAGTTCTGTTTCCACAAAGATTGAGTGCCCAGGGTCTACATGGCTTAGGGGGCTGGTAGTGGTATGTCGAGCACTTCATCTCCTGAGCATTGTTTCAGGGACAGAACGCTACCCTCTGCTATCTCTTTAGTGGCTTATAAAAAAAGGAGTCTGCTGGTTGCAATTCCTACTGCATAGCTATCCTCATCAGACACACCCTCATAGCTAGTGCTGCCTGGACCCTCATTGGCAATTTCAACAGAGAAGCTAAGGTTTGAATGGGCCATGGAGATAGACATTCTAGAGATTAGCCCTCCAAGGCAGGGCTGTGAAATGCAGGAGGGATAATATGGGGAAATGTGCTCTCGCAGGTGCTCTCAGCAGGGGAGATATTCACCTTCTTTTGGCCCCCCTGTGAATGGGTCAATTTTGCCCTCCATGAGTAAAGAGTTCTGTGTTCTTATGATCTATATCCAGCACTTTTTATGATCATGATACTAGTTTTAAAAATTGAGATTGCTATTGGAAGTCCAGAAAAAAACCTCCTTGGCATATCTTCCATGGCAAGAGTTATGGCTAGTAGCTTGTTGATGCTGCATGAAAGAAAGACTGATTGAAGATACTTGGATATCAAAGGAGCCCTGCATTAATGTTCTGATTTGTTCTTGTAAAACTGATCACAGGGGAAACACGGCTGGGCACTGGGGATATGCAAGGGAAAGAAAGTCTCTGCAAGCCACGGGGCAATGTGAGACTGCTACTGTAACCTTAAGGCTACAGACCCTATGACAGCCCTAACTCATGAGTCCAGGAGGACTGGCATAGCAACAGATCTTTCAGCATCTCCTAGCCCACCCATTTCCCCCACATATACAGCTGGGAACTACTTCAGAGCTATCCCCATCTATGCAGAGGTTGACACCCTTTGCCTAGCCCTCTAAAGTCTCTGCCTCTTTCCTGTGCAATGGAATAACAGCAGTTCCACTGCAAGGAGACACTGGGTAGCAATAGAGCCAAGGCTCAGATTTGCCCTTCTAGGCATACAACAGCTACAGCAGTTTTCTGTTTAATTTTTGCTGATTGCAAATCACCCTATTCATGAGACTACTGAATTATCTACATTGGGTGAAACCTTAGAGGGTCCAAGTAATGTCGTCTTTCCTGAACCCACCCCCGAATCAGTGGGGGGGGGGAGGGGAATTGAAGTCATCGCTGGCATTTCAGAAAGAGGCAGTTACAAGTGCTTTGAAATCCTACTTAATGAACAAATTGCTTTGTTACATCCCTAAAAATTCATGTGTGTCCTACCAGTGATTGTGCTTAGTTTAAAACAATTTAAAGGTTTACAGTCTAGTTTTCCCAGACTCTGAAATCACATTTAGGAAGGGGAAAAACCTGAATGTAACAATGAATTGCTACTAATGCCCTTGAAAACGGCTTTATTTCAAGGAGGCTTGGGTTCCCTTTCCTTAGAAGAACTGTTGTGTTTAACACTGAGCACAAACCTGATATGGTATCAAGTGCATAACTGGGAATCTCTTAAACATAAAGTCATCTCTTTAGCTAGAATTCAGGCTAAAGAGATCAAAACCAAGGAAACAAGTCCACCAGACTTCTTTAAAATCATACTGAAGTAATAATGAAAAATCTATCAGCATGTTCACTGTTATATTAACGCTTAGATTACCACAGTGTATATATTCCTTGTGTTCTTGTAGCCTGGCTGGCATATCATTTTAATTACACTTTGGTTTTATATTTTCAAGACCTGTCAGAGATTACAAAACAAATCAGTCGTACAACTAGAATAGAACCCATGAGTCCTCAATAGACCACTCAGCTACACAGTGCTCAATACAAGAGAACTCACATGTTAAAAACATGTTTCTAGTGTTTTTTCTTTGCTGACATTTATTTACTGAAAAGGTCACAAAGAACTGAGAGGTAATATGTTCACTTATGATTTAAATGAGTCTTTATGTAAGCGCAAATAGCATTACATTCTTCCGACTACAATTCAAAATCACGTTTCAAATGTTGTAAGATTTCTGTCTGTCTTACAGGGATTCCTGAACATGTTTGGACATGTCTTGTTTAAAGGAATCTGTGCCCAGACATATAATAACTACCAGCATATGATGGAAGAAATAAGGGAGTCAATATTTCAGCAACTTCTGGACAAAAGTCCTAAATGTCTGTTCATGTTAGTATGCAATTTTGCAGCTTTGTTGGTCCCAGAATATTGGAGAGACAAGGTGGGTGAGGTAATGTCTTTTATTGGACCAACTCCTGTTGTCAAGAGAGAGAAGCTTTCAAGATCACACAGACCTCTTCTCCATACTTCTCCTGAAGATGAGCTCTCAAAAACTTCTCTCTCTCACCAACAGAAGTTGGTCCAATAAAAGATATTACCTCACTTACCTTGTCTCTCTATTCATGGTAGTAGCATAAATATATTAAGGATTTAAAAAAGTAATTCCAAATGTTCAGTGTCTCAGAGAAATTACAGCCAAAATCTGAAGAAAATGATGGGATTAGAGAATAAGGGCAGATTTTATGGTTGTTCACTTGCTATAAGTATATACGATTTCACTGTTGGAGACCCTCTGTCATAGTCAGGCTGAAAGATGTGTGTTGTGTTGTTACATTTGCTCCATTCCATAGCAGAGGTTGCTGCCTTTCTGTTGTTGGTAATCCCTGAATTCTCAATTAATAGGCCCAGATGTTCAAGTTTTTGGCATCCACAAGGGGACCAAATTCAGAAGAGTTTAGCTCCCATTTAGGCACCTAATTAAGGGCCTGATTTTGCCTGTGCAAATTTAATTTGGTCCCTTACATTTATAATGCAACTTTTAATTACGATTCCATACTATTTTTATTCCCACAGGCCCTGCCTCATTCAGTGCACATGATGGATGATGCCCACTTAATGAGCAGCTATTGAATATTTTATTTTTTTTCCTAATTGTTCAATGTGTGGCTCTAGGCTTTATTTATCACACACTATTGAAACGCTGCTCTGAAGACAGAATTATTAATTACCTTTCCGGGCTTTTCCACAACACTTGTAGTATCTGAGTGCTTCACAAACATGAATTAATTTATTTTCACAACATCCCTGTGAGATGAGGGAGTGGTATTATCCCCATTTTATGTATGGTGAACTGAGGCACAGGGAGATGAAGGTAAAAAGTATTCACTATTTTGAGTGGCCAACATGGTATCTCTAAGACCTGATTTTTTTCAGAATACTGGGCATTATAGAGCATTATAGAACACTATATATTCAAAATACAGCTCTCATTGACTTCAGGTGCAGCTGTGGGTACTTAGGACTTGTGCAAATCAGACCCAAGAGTCTCATATCAGGCAAAATGAGGAACATATCGCGACCACCTGTGAAAAGTTTGGTTTAAGTGACTTTCCCAGCAGCACAGATAGGCTCTTTGAGGCAGAGGCAGGGATAGAACCCACTTATCTGGGGCAGCATTCAACTGCTTTAATCATGAGCCCGTACTGTTTCTTCCTGCACTCCCCTGCGTCATTGACTACCCACCACTACATCGTAATGCATATTCGCAAGAAGGCTGAATTAAAGTTGCACAGGCCATCTTAATTCTGCCATTTCCTAACTTTGAGGGCTTGACTTTGCAACCTTCATAATGTTCTTTTAACACATTTTTTTGTGATTAATGTCAGTGTAGTTGGCAGGAGTGAGTATGTTTGTCTGGCCTTTTTGCCGAAGCACGATGGGTCTGATCCATAGTTTGCTATGGATGAGGGGCTAGACCTTTCATCTGAAAGGAAGTCCTTCATCTCAGCTGCTCATCAAAAAGAGTTTCATTGTGCCACAGCATTTTTGGCAACCCAAACATGCAGTCTGCCAGATGTTGATAAAATCAGGATGCTGGACTCTGGCACTGATCTCAACTGAGCTACCATTATAATCGGATGATAGAAAAATATGAAATAGTCAGTCTGATTCTTAGTCAGCCTATTCCACTTAGTGGCTTTTGTGCTATTATTCAAGCTTTATGCAATGTGAAGCTGTGAAAATGATTCCTCGTTGTATTTCACCTCATTCTTAAGGATGCAGAGCAAATATATTATGCATATGTGTGCAGTATGCACACAGATTTCACAAACCCAGAGATTAATGTTCCTTTCTGTTTCTATTTAGTCTGTGCAAGTTTTCTACAGCATTTCACATTTCAAACGTATTTTATTTGAAAAAATTCATTAGTTTTTTCATCCCACTGTTACCATTGACTTGAAACTTATCTCAGCTATGTATCAAGTTTAGTGACATGTTTCCCACAGGAGAGCTGAAATTACAATAACCAGTTTCCCAGATTTCTTGCTTGATTTGTGTTGTACCATGAGAGATATAACAGCACTCCTACAACTCCCATTTTTTTCAGAGACAAATTGTTCTTTCCCACATATATAGTAGTGCCTCATTCTGTACAAAAAGCAATTAAACTACAGGC
Organism: Lepidochelys kempii; assembly: GCF_965140285.1. NCBI lineage: Eukaryota > Metazoa > Chordata > Testudines > Cheloniidae > Lepidochelys > Lepidochelys kempii. The sequence continues at coordinate 32,005,351 of NC_136387.1, forward strand.
TTTGTTTTTTTGGCATAGTCTTACCGAAATGTAATGTATGTATATATTTCCTTTTGTGATGGGGTGTTCATTGCCCTGAAGGGGTTAATGTAGGCTAAGAAGGGGCCAAATAACCAGACAGGCCACAGCTGAGGGGAATCAGATAGTTTATGTAATCCCCTGTCTGAATAATGAGGGAGCCCAGCTGAGTGGGAACTAGCGGGGCTGGGTTTATAAAGACAGGAAGTTCCCAGCAGGGTGGAGGGGAAGCTGTAGGGAAGTAGTCTGAAATCACTCCCTGAGGGAAAGGATGTGTATTTGGAGCAGGGCCGAATTAACTCTCCTGTGGGACTGGGGCTATTTGATTTTGTGGAGCCCCTGTATACAAGTCTTTTTCCTAATTTAAAACAAAATGACCACAATTATGGCATTGAGGCTATTAATGCTATACTAAACTTGCCTTTTAATTAACATAAACCATTCTGTGGTTACATTTCAGTCTTAAAACATGTAAAATATAGTTAATTCAAAATAGCATACTTTTTACCTCAGAACAGCTGTTATATTAGTTTCTTTCTGGGAGGGAGTTTGGGTGCAGGAGGGGGCTCAAGGCTGGGGCAGAGTGTTTGGGGTACAGGAGAGGGTAAGGGGTACAGGCTCTGGGAGAGAGTTTGGTACAGGAGAGGATTCTGACCTGGGGTAGGGAGCCAGGGTGCAGGAGGGGGCATGGGGTCTGGGAGGGAGTTGGGGTGCAGGAGGGAATGCAAGGTGAAGGCTCCAGCCAGGAGACACTTACCACAGCGGGTTCCTGGCCGGCGGCATAGCAGGGCCCAGGAAGGCTGCCTGCCTGCCCGCATGGCATGGCCCCATGCCACTCCTGGGAAGCAGCTGGCTGCGGGCACATCTCTGCACACCCCTGGCGGGGAGAAGGGCGTCTCTCCATGTGCTGCCCACAAGTGCCACCCCTGTACCTCCCATTGGCCAGTTCCCGACCAATGGGAGCTGTGGACAGGGGCAGCACACGGAACCACCTCCCACCCCTGCCAGGGACCCCAGAGATGTGCTAGCAGCCAGCCCCTTCCAGGAGCCGTGTGGGGCCACGCATGCAGGCAGGCAGCCTGCCTGAGCCCTGCTGCGCCGGGGCCCACCTTAGCCTGGGGCCCTGGGCTGCAGCCCCTAAAGCCCTTGCGTTAGTGCAGTCCTGATTTGGAGTAACAGAGCCAAAGTAGCCTACAGTTCCTCCCAAGGAGGAGGGAGTTTCAGGGCTGGCAAACCCAGAGAGAGGGGGCAGGGCATAAGGTTAGGAAAGGCTCAGGGACAAGGCAGTAAAGTCCAGAATGGAACAGACCTTAGCTGCTGATCCCTGACCTGAGAGGGCAGGCCCAGGTTCTCCTACCAGCCAGCTGGGCAGTGAATGGAAAGACTGGCTGAGTCTGTTTGTAAAGAAGAGCCTTTAATACCCAGGGAAGCTTAGAAGCTCATGGATCCAGTGTTGGGACCCACACTCAGCACCTGAGGCATGGCTGGGGGGGTTTCAACCAGGGCGGTGACATGGTCAAAAATATTAGTGATGGTGATATAGCTTTGTCATGGGGAACAAAGTTTGTTACTTGCACTGACATGCTGGGTAGCTGTCTGACCACCAGAACAGCCATAGCAGAGATAATCCTGATCCATGCACTCAAGAGAACTGTGGAAGTTTGGATACATACCCAGCATTTCCAGCTCTTCTCTCTCTCTTTCTCAAAACAAACAAATAACCCCCCAAAACTTTGTACTTAAATAGCATCTCTTCTCTGAGAATCAGAAACTCTTTAGAAATAGTGGGTCACCCAATACCTTCTGAAAAATAGGTGCGTATATTACATGAAATATTTATTGAGAAGTGAGCAGTGATGCAGAGAGGTTAAATGACTTAACTGAGTCAGTTATAGTGTTGAAGGGGGTACCCAACACTTCTTGTGCAGTACTCACTAGACCAAGTCTTGTGCAGTACTCACTAGACCAGTGGTTCTCAAAGCTGGTCTGCCGCTTGTTCAGGGAAAACCCCTGGCAGGCCGGGCCAGTTTGTTTACCTGCCACATCTGCAGGTTCAGCTGATCACAGCTTCCACTGGCCGTGGTTCACCGCTCCAGGCCAATGGGGCTGAGGGAAGTGGCGCAGGCTGAGGGATGTCCTGGCTGCCCTTCCCACAGCCCCCATTGGCCCGAAGCAGCGAACCATGGCCAGTAGGAGCCATGATCGGCCGAACCTGCAGATGCGGCAGGTAAACAAACTGGCCTGGCCCGCCAGGGGCTTTCCCTGAATAAGTGGCAGACCGGCTTTGAGAACTACTGCACTAGACCACATACCGTGGGACATGGCAGTGGTTAGAAGCTAGAGTGATTCATACTACAAAAAGCATTACATAGAAAGATCTCACAGTTCCTCTGAAAACTCCCAAGTGACTAAGGTCCTACAGAGGACCAATTACGCCCTCTGCAGTGACTATTCCTGCTTTGAGAGGGCCCCAGGGGAGCCATCCATTGACATCCTATCCAAGAGCAGCTCCTACAGAGGCATAGACTCTGTGAACGGAAGGACCGGCTCTGACTTCCTCCTTAATCTCTGGGATATGTGGAACTTGTTGCCTGTTGCAGTATGTGGGTGCGATTTTTTCCCCTTACTTAGCCTTCTTGCATGAGGCTTCCTTCCGGAGGGGGCAATCAGGTAGTGTATCATGTTCATTGTCCAATAGCTATAATTTTTAAAGGATGTTATAGATTGCAGTTATCACATGGTTACTGTAAATACAAGGACACTCCATAAACATCTTGTGTCAGCACTGTAATTTCTTCTAGCGAAGTGTTAAAGTTGCAGCAAAGCTAAGCAAACACAAGGTTCAAATGGGTGCTTTGTCTAATGGCCCAGAGAGCAAAATCCTATTAGCCAGCACCTATATCTAAATTGGTCAGTTGTTGGTATTTTCAATACTAGGGCTCGTGTGTCAACAGCAAACAGAGGCCCCATTCAGCAAACTCTCTTAAATCCTTCTAAATCACCCTCAAATCCTATTAAATCTTAAAGCACCCTCTTAAATCCTATTGCTGTTAATGGTATAGTAATTGTCTCATTGCCTGGACTGCCTCTCTGTTCACTGTTTGTGTCTGAAACCAGAAACATTAGGGATGGACAGAAGGTCCATGCTGAAGGGCTTCACTGGACCGGAGCCAGAATTATGTTTCTGCCGTGATCTTCGGCATTGAATTCTCAAACTTGCTAACATCAAAGACAATCAGACAGATAACATACCATTATTGCATACTGTCATTTATGGTCCTGCCCAAACGTGTTCTCTATGGTACAGCTAAAACTGCCCTCATGGGCTAGTTCTACTACAGTGCTACTCACTCAATAAATTCTAATTACAGGTAAGATAATTGCCGCTCTTACACCCCGCCCACTTCTTAAAGTTCTAAAGAGTAGTAGTTAAGAGAGTTGATGGGCTAGTCCAGCCTTGAAAAAATGAGACGATTGTATTGTACTGCTGCTAATATAAATTTGTCAGCCCTCCTGGATAAGGATTTCTGGAAGAGATATTGTTTGCTAGTCAGCATAAACTGAGTGGCTATGATACATACCGATGAGTATCTCAACTTCTTTTTATACCTTACATGAAGGATCATTACCAAAAGATCACAAAGAGAAAGTACTATATTCACGAACAGCTTTGTAACTTGATCAGTAAGTTGGCATTTACAGTGGAATCTTGCACATTCTATGTTTGTCGCCTGTGCACACTCCATTCCTTTTTCTACGTTTATTTGTGTAGCAGTCATCATTGAGATTGACTGGCTATCAGTTGATTGAAAGAGCATCAAACAACTTCTAATCTGAACACAACAGACTAAGTCTGGAGGTGAGTTGGGAAAATAGAAAGCATAAGCGATTAATTCAAGCTTCATGGTCAAGTCTCCTCTAAGCTTTACAAAGAACTTCATTAAGGGACTACTGAGCGATAACATATTCAGTAGAGCTGCTCGGGAACTTTCCATCTGAATGAATTGCTAATGGAAAATGCAGTTTCTGCAGAAAAATGTCAATTTTGCCAAAAAGTTTTGATTATTTTTTTCTTTTTTCCCCCATCAGGAAAATCTCGACAACATATTTTGTTTGGGGGTCAGTTCAACTCGAATCGGAATATTTTGTTTGTTGAACTGACTCTCAACATTTTGTTTCAGTTTGGCATTAGACTGTATTTCCTTATTAGGGCTCATTGCCTCAGGGGAGCTGTGATGTGGGACCCCATTATCTCTGATGGCCTGGGATCACTGGAGGACTATGTTGCGTGGTGCAACACAGATACCCCTCTGACTTAGCTGTCTGGTGCATCATGGGAGTCACATAACTGACACAAGAGATGTCATCTGGCCAGGAGCCTGGACCATGGGGAGAATGGGGACCTCAGGTGCCCAAACTAGAACTCCCATGAGGCAAAGGGAAATAAAATGTATTGATGAATTGACTCAAACATTTTGAGTCAGTTCCACAAAACAAAATGAAACATTTTGATTTAGCTATGTCAACGTTTTGATTTAAAAATCTGGAAAGAAAACACTAAAACAATTCCATTAGAAATGTTTCAAAACATTTTGGTGTGCAAAATATTTTGATATTTCAACTTTTTGTCCTGATTTGGGACAAAACCCAATGTTGAAACAACAACATTTTCCTACAGGGCAGATGATCTGAATTTTGCTCAACTCTAATACTCAGCTAGTGAAACAGAAGGTATAAAGCCAAGTTCATTCGTTTCTCTAAGTCTAGACTGTGTGTTTGGCTGAGATCTTCTGGTGGTTTGGCTTGGGGAAATATCAGAAAGCTAATGTTTTCTCTAGCACAATACTGTTTCTGCTTTTATATGTAAAAACCCATGCTTGCGTATGTGCTTTTAATAGATCCCAGGAGATGTCAAAGACTGTAAGTCTAAAATGCAGTGTGGGATGCTCTCCCTTCCATCTTTACCATTGGTTAATTTAATCAGGTAATAAATACTATGAAATAGCCCTTTCCCCACAAAAAATCACTTTACTAAAATTTTCTTTAGCCTGTTCCTCAAAGTGATATGTTTGGACTCAGTAATTACTGCTGCAGCACTTGATTAGCACCAGATTATGGGTAGTATCATTTCAACAGACTGTAGCCTTGCAAGAGAAGTTATTTTACTGGCGGGGGAAGGAGGGAAGAAAGCTATCTACAATACCTTGGGAAAACAAACTAATTCATTTCAGCTTGTAAAAAAAATTGAATTCCAGTTCCTGAGGTGCTTTGCCTATTTTATCCTGGACTCCACTGAAGCAAGTTTGCCTGTTCATTGCAGTTTATGATTTGCTGTCTGTGATCTGTCAAACTGATTGCATCGATGTACATCAGTGCAGCTCAAGTCCAATTTATCTCCTCTGTGACCAAGGGGGCAGTTCTCTTTTGATGTTGAGAGTTTTTATGAGTAGTAGTGATCCAGGAAATGTAACTGCGGTACAGGATGTACTGTTCTCATCTCTCCAAAAAAGGAATCAGGCTACGTTTCTGGCTTCAAACTGCTCCTTAAACAACACTTTCAGATCTCTGCTCTCGGCATGTATGCAGCAAAGCTCCTGAAGCCGTGGTATTGTTGACTTCATTTCTGTCTTTGATATTCTGTTTTCCACCAAATGAATAGCTTTTGCAGAGGGAAAACATGAAGAAGAAAGCATCTTTTATATCATGATGGAACAATTCAGGACATTGCCGCCTGTGTTGTAATTTTGAGGAAGCCGTTTCTAATTAAGTAAACTTTTAAAATGTTTAATCTCAGTGGCATGTTAAACACACCTGATAAATTGCACTGTCTACAACTTGTGTAGATGAAATTATTCTGGTGTTATCATCAATAATTCTCTCTGTTTCCACTAAGAGCTGTTCAGCATTACTCACAGGGATTGAAAAATAGATCCAGAGGCTGCATAAACTACTATGAATGAAGACAGACATGACAAACGGAGACTATATCCCTTCATCACCCTAGGTATCCTGCCTTCTGACTTCCTAATGGGAAGACTTTAGGGATGCTGGCCCAGAGAAAGTTGGTTTTCTGGGCTATATTGATTCCAGAAAGGGATATGTGAGGCAGGGATAGGACAGGGGCTGTAGAATTCAGGAATGTGGACACGCATTTACATGAGTTATCTTCCTCCATTCCCAACTCAGTATAGCAGTTCAGCATCCTGGCATGACACTTTGCTTTCTTCTGAATAGGTCTGTCTGCTGCAAAGGCAGTATCATGGTCTTCCATAGCCTGCACAATGTGGAAAATCACAACTAAGTGATGAGGCATGAAAGGTAACATTTTCAAAAGGGCCCAAAGTCACTTAGACATTATGGACCAGATTGTAAAGGTATTTAGGCACCTAAAGATGCAGAGAGGTGCCTAGTGGGATTTGCAAAAGTGCCTAGGTGCTAACTCCCATTAAAACAGTGGGAGTTAGGGACTTAGGCACTTCTGCCCATCCTGTGAGGCACCTATCTGTACCTTTAGATGCCTAAATTCCTTTAAGAACCTGGCCCAAGTTCCATTTTGAAAAGGGAATTAGGCCCTTAGGAACCCAAATCCTCTTGATTTTCAATGAAAATAAGTCCCTTTTGAAACTGATTTAAGAAACTAAATCCCATTTAGCTACAGTAAAATTTTTAGAAGTATATGCCCCCAACTTTCTTCCAGGTGCTCTCTTGTTCCTGGGTGTAGTGCAATTTTTTCCTGCATGTGTATAGTGCTCAGAGACTGTAACAGGTGGCATAGCACTAGGCTCTGCAAACATTTGGGCATCCAGGTAGTTTTCAAGCACTCTGATACCATGGTGAATTAATACCATGGTATAAATACCTTGATAGGAAATAGCAAATCACACTGTATTCTCAAAAAGAAAAGGAGAACTTGTGGCACCTTAGAGACTAACCAATTTATTTGAGCATAAGCTTTTGTGAGCTACAGCTCACTTCATCGGATGCATACTGTGGAAAGTATAGAAGATCTTTTTATACACACAAAGCATGAAAAAAATGAGTGTTTACCACTACACTGTATTCTGCGTCTCTCCTTCCAAAGGGTGCAATCTTGAACCAGACTGTGCAATAGGGGTATGGAGTAAAGGGTTGTAAGGAGCTCCCTTTCTCCCCTGTGTTGACTGCTTGCATTGCCAGACCTAGCACCAGCTTCCACTGAGCTGCAACTTCCCCTTCTGGATAGGTGGTCAGGGTTGAAGGCTTGGGTCAACACCCCATGGACTGGCTAACACAGTTAAGCCAGCATGAAGATGGTAGCAAACTGCACCAAAAGGTGTGGTGCAGCTGAATATCTGCTTGGAGCAAAGGGGAAGCTGGATGATTCTGTGTCAGTATCCAGTTCCTGTTCTGCTCCCAGGGCAGCACACTGCACCTTATTTGGACTGCATTGTGAAATGCCAGCCTAGCCCCGTGTATGTGCACAGAATATTATGGCCCTGCACACCTTCCACACAGGCAGAGCTCCAGTTGGTATTCGCGTCCCATGGATGCATTCCTAGATGTTTGGTTGCTATTTTACTTGCTTTTGCTATTTGAACTGCCTGTTTCATTTCCAAACAAACAGGCAGCACTTTCTCCTGGTTGGCAGTTTCTTGATCACAGTTAAAAGCAAAGAACTGCAGGCAGCTGGTGATAGCATATAGCCTTCTCACCCTTCCAGCGGTCTCAGTGCTCCACCCAGCGGTCTGTGGCTATTGTGAGTCTCCCTTGGGTAAGCTTGCTCATCCTGGGTGTGCGAAGATGGAGACACAGAGCAGCTTTTAGGAAGGCGCTAGTGAATAAATCATTATAAGTTACTGGGAGGAAGATATTGAAACCAATGTCTAATTTACAACCACTGGTGTAATTTATAGGCCAGAGCATGTTGAAAATAAATACATTTACTTATGTAGTGCCACACAATTGGCATGCACGACTCTGCAGACATTTAATTCTAAAAAAGAGGTAAAAGAAGATTCAGGTTGCAAACCAAAGTGTTAAAAACTTAAGATGTGCTAGAATTAAGGTGGTTCCCTCTGTGTGTAAATTTGATTCCATCTGTAATTATATGCTCCCATGATATTTTTCCTGCCTCCACATACCACACATGGGTAAAGTCCGTTCCAAAATAGGTTTGGTTTGGATTGGTTGTAACCAATTTGCCTATTTTTAACTTACTTAAAATCTTTTTCTACATGCACACCCCATCTGTGTGTGTACCTGAATACAGAGACCCTCAAGACCTATTATAAGGCCTGTTTAGTCAGCCATGACTTTAAATAGTGGCAGTTCACCAAAAGGCCCATTGAGGGCATCTTAAAGGAACCCCAACTCTTTTATCTGCAAGGCGGATCCTGGAGCTTGCACGATTAATGGGTTTACACACCGCTGGCTTTCTTCTGTCCAGGTGGCTGCTCCGCCCTGAGGCCCCACCCCCACTCTGCCCCTTCCTCCAAGGCTCACCCCACTCCACCTCTTCCCACCCCTGCTCTTCACCCTCCCCGCAGTGCCTCCCACCCACTGCCAAACAGCTGATCAGCAGGGCTACCAGCCTATCAGCTATTGGGCAGTGGGTGGGAGGTGCTGGGGAGAGGGAGCGGAAGGGGGCCTGCCAAGCAGCTGATCAGCAGTGGCTGGTGGGTGCTGAACATCCACTATTTTTTTCCCCCATGAGTGCTCCAGCCCCATAGCATGTATAGGGTCAGCACGTATGGGTTAAGGTCAATTTTGTAAGTCTCACTTTTATTTATTTTAATTATTGAGCAACATCCAGACCCTGTAAAAAATCATAATGGCTAAATGCCAAGATTCTGCTACCACTATAAAACTAAGGGTATGTCTGCACTACTCGCCGGATAGGCCGGCAGTGAACAATCCAGCGAGGGTCGATTTATTGTGTCTAGTCTAGACGCCATAAATTGACCCCCAAGCGCTCTCCTGTCGACTCCTGCACTTCTTCAGCGCCGCGGTGAGTAGGTCTAAGTACGTCGACTTCAGCTACGTTATTCACAAGGGCTAAGTAGTATCTTATTCAGCAAGTAGCATCCCAGAGGAAGGTATTATGTAACCCACACACCTCCTGGGTGTGGTGTTCCGTCCCCTTTAGTGGCACCGAGGCCACTTAGAGAGAGAGATTAATAAGTCTGCTCTACAGCCTTAGCTAAGAGCCATGTGGCTTTTAGATCATGCAGCAGAGGCTCATGCATTTAGGTCACAGGTTCAATCTCGCTCTCTGACAACCGGGGTCTGTCGGTGTTACAATTACTCAGTATGAGTAAGGATGACAGAATCTGGCCCCCAAAACATCACTTTTTAAAATCTTACCCTTTTTACTTCTGTAAATTTTTACCTAATTTTATTTGCTTTCAAAATATATTTATCAGTAGAATCAAGTGACATTCACTATAATTACTCAAACCATGAAAATGTTAGCAATTTTTTAACTTTCAGTTTTTAGTAATTTTTCATGCCTTTTCTTATTTTGCCACTGAAAAACAGATCAAAAGACCAAAGGAAGGAAAGCAAAATTTTAAAACTCACAAACAAAAATAACTTCTTTAGTATTTGGAAAAGTAGAAAATAGAGAAAAACAAATTATTGGGAAATTTAAAAAAAAAGCATTTTTTTCCGATCATTTTTTGTTTGAAATATTTTAATCTTCTCTAATTCCCTCCTGATGATAAACCTATATTAGTAGTACAGTGCTTCCTGTAACTTAGTTATTCCTTTCATTATCCAAATTTATTGTCAGACTGTATGATCATTCTAGATTAAGCCAGTTTAGTCTAAAAACTTCTATATTGCCTCATAACTATCTATTATTTTTGTACTACTAGAGCAAAGTACTCAGAGAGAGGCTCGAGAGCCAAGTGGCTCTTTAATGTATCTCCTTCAGCTCTTTGCATGATATTAAAACACTGTGTGATTTAATTATTAACCCATCTAAGTTATTAACCAATTAGGATGCGTTTACTATGTTAACCAATTGTACCTGATTATATATAGTGTGACAAAGTTTCTCCTCTGCCTTGGTGGGTCCTGTGCTTATGGCAGATTTGCTTGCCTCAGAGATTCATGGCAGCCCTCAGTTTGGCCACTTTTGCTAGTGGCTCAAACCTGCCATTTACTCAGCTAACCTCATCACTGGCCAGCATGGGGAAAGAGAGGAGAACAATCCACGCAGTCTCTGCTGCCCCACCTAGTGGGTCGGGGGATAAGCCAAGGACCTTCCCCTCTGGTGGGACTCACAGTCCAGGTCACCTCCTCTTGTCTCAAATAGGGAGTTGAGGGGGATGGGGGGGAACCCAGGGCCACCCTTTACTCTAGGTTCCAGCCCAGGGTCCTATGGATTGCAACTGTCTAAAGTGTCTCTTGTAACAGCTGCATGCCGGCTACAACTCCCTGGGCTACTTCCCCATGGCCTCCTCCAAACACCTTCTTTATTCTCACCACAGGACCTTCCTCCTGATGTCTGGTAAAGCTTGTACTTCTCAGTCCTCCAGAAGTATGCCTACTCACTCTCAGCTTCTTGCGCACCTCTTACTCCCAGCTCCTCACATGCACCTCACTAACTGAAGTGAGGTCCTTTTTAAAACCACATGCCCTGATTAGCCTGCCTGTCCTAATTGATTCTGGTAGCTTCTTAATTGGCTCCAGGTGTCCTAATTAGCCTGCCTTAATTGGTTCCATCAACTTCCTGATTGTTCTGGAACAGCCCATGATCTTACTCAGGGAAAAGGGACCTGCTTAATCTGCGGCTAATATATCTACCTTCTATCACTCTCCTGTAGCCATCTGGTCTGACCCTGTCACAATATATAAATTAAATACTTCCCCTGTCATACTATTAAATAGGAATACATAGTTCTACAGTAAATGAAAGAATGAATTCACACTACTGTGCCTCTTTTGGGTAATGTTGATTGGAAATTTGGCTTCTGAACCACTGAGGTCTGAGTATTGCTGAGCATCTAGGGGCCCTAACCATTGATCAGAACCCCATTTTGCTAACTGCTGTATGAACAGCGCAAAAAGATGACAGTCCTTGCCCCAAGAGCTGACAATGTAACTATCACATGAGATGACAGATGGATACAGACAAGACAGGAAAGTAAATAGAAACAATGAGACAATACCGGTCAGCATGAAAGGCAGTGATTTCAGTACACCAGTAGCTGAACTGTTGTCAAGCTTTTTGTAGGCATCATGGCAAAAGAGAGTTTTTTAGGAGGATATGAAGGTGGATAATGAGGTAGCTTTGCAGATGTTTGCAAGTAGCACCTTCCAAGCATGGTGGAAGCATGGAAGAAAGCATGAAGTTGTTTATGTGAAAATTCAAACATAGGCAGTGGAGGAAGACATCATGGGCCTCTCAGAAGTAAGTGTTGACAGCTCAACAGAGAATGTAAGAAGATAGTTAAGGGGGGTGTGCCATGGTTCCCAGGGTGCAACCTTTGACTGTGGAACCACGGAGCTCTCTGTCCCACCAACCTGGGGTGTCCCTCTCACACTGTGATGTCGTGTCAAGCCACAAACCTCTGGCAGGTACTGCATTTAAACAGACATCCACAAGCAGGGACCTACCCAACTGAGTTACAAGAATGATCTCCCAGACATTCATGAACCATCAATAGGGAGGCTCCAGACAACTCCCTCCCAGCTCCCCAGCCTTGCACCCCAGAACTATACTGTCTTGCACTGATCCGAAGCCTGGACACTGTAAATTCATTACCCAGTCCACCTGTCCCTCGATGTGGAGAGGAAACACACTAGCCTTTGTAAACTGAGCTGAGATTTCCCAAGCACTTCAACCAAAACACACTGTTCAGGTAAAATATAAAACAGATTTATTAATTACAGAAAGATTTGAAGTGATGAAAAGTAGCAAGCATAGAGATCAAAGTTAGTTATCTAAGAAATAAAAATAATTTTAGTCTAAATTCTATAAACTAAACAGGATTTGAATCAAGTAGTGTCTCACCCTGACAGATGCTACAAACAGGTTCAGATTCTCAATAAACAGTCTTGGGACTCTTTTCCAGCCTGGACCATCCTCCCCCAGTTCAAAGTCTTTGTCTTCCAAACGTTCCTCTTGGTGTTGAGTTGGGGGGGTGGGAGGGAAAGAGAGATCAAGTGATGATGTCACTTCCCCTCTTTTATAGTTTTTTCCAGCTTGCTGGAAAGATATTTTGCCATGACATGGAGATCAGGCAATCCCCATTTGGTCGAGTAGTCTCCATTGCATACGTGCTCTCTGTGAGAAGTCTCCATTGCATAGAGTCTTGGGGGTAATGGATTCTTTCCTTGATGGGTGTTGATGAGCTATTAACCTGTCTGGCTACTCCACTGTTGTACCTGAAAGACTGGTTGTGGGTGTTCCCAACCTCACATCATATTTCAATATCACACACATATAGCAAAACTTCATAACTTCACATACAATCATGGCCCATACAACATAACAGGATATTAATGTTCAACAGATTAAGACTTTTAAAATGATACCTCATACTTTGTACAAAACATATCATAATTATATGACAATGGTGAACATGGTGGTTCCTGGGTGCTACTCTGAGGAACAGAGTGTCACAGTGGGACAAGTTTCTAGGATGCCACCTTTGTCATTCCCCTTAATGTTTCTTCTTTCACAAGTGATATCTTCTTGGCTGCAGTTTCCACGATATGCATCTGATGAAGTGAGCTGTAGCTCACGAAAGCTTATGCTCTAATAAATTGGTTAGTCTCTAAGGTGCCACAAGTACTCCTTTTCTTCTTGGCAATGTTAGCTATGCCACTGATAGAGCTAGCACAATCCAAGCTGAACTTCTGGTTCTGAGGTTATCATTTAGACCTATTCACTAATTTAAAATAATGATAATTGCCCATACATATAGAAACTTTCTGTACATTCCATTTATTCTTGCTGATTGCTTTCTCTAGAAAACTGAGTGTTAGCATGGCCCATTTCTTTCCAATCAACCTGACTTATAACACAGGTGCTTCAGATGTCAGGTGCTTCATATATATGAATTATATATATATTTTTTAATGTGAAGGGAAGTGTGAGCATATGGAAGACAACCTCTTCAAAACTTCTAAAGCTGCTGTGCTTTTCCTGATTGCTGCTTGAACACACAAGCTGCAATATATTCTAATTAGATATAGGATGTCTAAATGTATTTAAATATGGAAGTGGTTCCATTGAGATGGTGTCTATATAATAACCAAACAAAACAATACTGTATCTAAAACAGTTTTTCACATACTAATGAATAGTTCATTCATCATAAATTTCTAGGCTCCTCTGCTATATTGGAGTCTACTTGCATAGACACCTGCATGGTTAAATTCACTGGGCCTTCACAGGTTCAGGCATCTGTGCTGGTAGACCTTGATGTCTTGGTAAGCTGGGTGACAGACTCAAAGAGCTCAATTTATTTGGCTTAACAAAGAGTAGGCAAAGGGTAACTTGAGTGCAGTCTAAAAGTATCTATGTGGGAACAAATGTTTAATAATGGCTCTTCAATCTAGCAGAGCAAGTCTAACAAGAGCAAGTGGCTGGAAGTTGAAGCTAGACAAATTCAGACTGGAAATAAGATGTAAATTTTTAATGGTGAGTGTAATTAATCATTGGAGCAATTTATCAAGGATCATGATGGATTCTTGATCACTGACAAGTTTTAAATTGATTGGATGTTTTTCTAAGAGATCAGCTCGAGGAGGTATTTTGGAGAAGTTCTACCGTCTGTGTTATACAGGAGGTCAGACTAAATGATCACAATGGCCCCTTCTAACCTTGGAATCTAAGAAGCTATGTAAAACAAAAAGGGATTGATTATACATATGAAGTCCATGAGAGTTCTGCACATGGGGGCCAGGCTGGGCCGTGACTCCTCTTCCACAAGTGAGTTGAGGAAGAATCATCAAGCATCCCTGAAAGTTATTTTGAGAAATATGGCAGACTATTATCACACTATAAGATCATACGCTGTGCAGAAAGATGTAAACATGGAACAGATTTTTCATGATCAATGAACCTAAACAAACAAAGTTCAGCAGATTCCAAAGTGAATCAGTGTGTCTTTTGGTGAATGTACGAATGAACAGAAATGTAATGAAAAGTAAACAGTGTCTGTACTGGCTTATACAGTCTCTGTATGTTGTGTTATGCTGTGTTAGTCTCTTCGGATTTCCATAGGTATTGCTAAATTGTGGTCTGAACATCTGTTATTGAATTCAAAGAATTTGGTTGCCTAGATACATTTAGTCAAACCTTGGATCAGATGAGAGAAATCCTTTTATTTGTATGCTGATGGCGACTGTCAGAGCTCCTCTCATTTGTTTGTCTTCATTCTAACTTTGTCCTTCAGGGACCGTGTCTTGACTTTTAATCCTGATGCTCAAGATGACAGGCATTTACTGACATCTCATTTGGAGGGAACTGGCTAAAGCAAAGAAACCTTCTCTTATGAGGCCATTCAATTGAATGCTCAATAGATAGGATTCTCTGCTCTCTCACATTTTCTTTTAGAAGTCAAAACAGGGTAACCTCCCTTCTCCCCTCCTTTAAACTCTACAGAGTATTTTAAAATCAAAGTTTTTTTTTTATTTAAATATCCCAGTCTCCTGCTTGAGGGTGCCGATGAGTATAGGTCATATATGATGCTACCTATAACTCAAATAACCATCTGAAGTCACTGGTTCCAATCCTCTCCTAATACTTGCCCAACAAATGGATAATTAAAAATATACAAAGTAATATTGAAACAAACATTTAATGTATTAAGTAACATATATTCCATATACCATGAACACTCCTTCAAAAACAGAAGGAGATAACAGGAAACAGTGATAAATGCTTTGTTCTTCTATATTTCATAATATGTTTTTAATATTTCCTCAAGGTAATTATGTTACTGTACTGAAACAGTGGATATTCCCCCACACACACCCCCTCCCAAAAGTTGCCAGGTATGAACCTAGCCCAGGAAATAGAGTATATTTCAATTCCTGAATAAGAACTGTAAAGTTTCCTAAAAACATTGGAACTTGGTTGTGGCTTTGCCAAAAGCCATAAGCAAGGAACAGTGTGAAGTTGCACTGTCCTCTGAGCAGACCAGGAACCAGATTACGAGTCTAATGATCTGATCCTTTGATCCCCTCACAAAGGGAGAAAAAACTACCAAGTTCCTGCCCGCTTTCCCCTTCCATGCTGCTACCCACAATAGCAAGTGCAGGAATGAATCCAGGATCATATTTTTACCCTTGTTTGGTTTGTGTTCCACTCATCCCTGGCTTTTCTACCTCTGTAATGCTGCATATTTTATACCAGATTAGATAGCTGGATGAATGTTAATTCATATTTTGCATTAGAAGGGCTGCTATTTACAGTACATAGTGTAAAGAGCTCTGATTATTATTATTATTTTTTTTGGAAGGAAAGATAAATCCTGAACTTAATAGACAAAACAGTAGTGGCATAAACGGGCACAAATCAGTGGACAACAGTGGACTTGTGCCCACTTTCCCCAGTGGTGATTCTGGTCTGATCTCTCTAAATATCGTTCCTATAGTTATTGCATTTAAAATGAACATAGACAATTGGACACTGCATCCTTTATTTAATGTGACTGGGCAAATTAATACAAAAGTAACAATCATGCCACAGTTCCTGCATGTTTTCAGAACCTTACCGTAAATATAGCAGATTGGAACCAATGGTCAATTAAATGTCTTTAAAATGTGGAATTACAAAACAATAAGCATGAGTCTCAGATTTTTAGGGTTAGTTGAATTATGTATTACAAATAAATGAACTGACAAGTTCAGCCTTTTTTCTTTTGCAAATGGTTCTTGGATAATCTCGGGGGATCAATCGTGCATGGTGCTAAGCTATCTGCAGGATTGGGGTTACTTTGTGCAAGATAGAGCCCTATGAACTGTATGAGACACCACAACAGTCATCTTCACTTATGGAAAAGACCTATTAATAATCTTTCTCTAGGTGTTTATATCCCAGAGGCTAAAATAGACGATGTCCCTAGTGTACAATTCTAAAGGGATGATTCAGAAACTCAAAGGACTGGAATTTATGGTCTGGCTGATCTCTATTTGGCACAAGAACGGAAAGGGTGAGGTTAGGGGTTATGGGCTGTCTTATACCGCTTTTATGTCCCCAATTCTAGCACCAGCTGGAAGCCAGTTTGGCCCCCAGTGCAAGTTACAGCAGCCTCAGGGTTCCTCTAACTTGGTTCAGCTGGTAACAGTCCCCAAGGGGTTATGACTGTGCAAGAGAGGGATCTCTGGAGTGCAGCAGTACTTTAACTGTGCTATGCATCCCTGACCACACCACTGATGCTCCCTACAGCAGGGTCTGCGAGAAGGGATGGCCTAGAAGTTGTTATGCCAGCTCTGTACACTGCGGGAATCCTGTGGTGCTCTCTGGTTAAGCCAGGTTTATGTCCCCTTTGTGCCAAAGATCTGGCCCATAGAAAAAATATATTTCTCTATTCAACTTGATAGGGTCTTAGAATAACGTCTATAGGACCCTATTGGTTACATTCATCTTAAATTCAATAGGGACATGTGACGGGGTTGGGACTCACCACCACGGTGCCTCCCCCTGGTGACTCCGGGAATTAGTTCAGTCCATGTGAAATGCCCTATGCATGCCATAGGTGCCCCGTCCGTCTCTTGCCCTCCGTTGGTGTCTGGACCCGCGTTGCTCCCTGCTGGGCAGCGTCCTCTTCAGGACACTGCCCTCCAGCAGTGCCCCTTAGTCCATGCTCAGATTGGCTATGTCTTGCCCAACCCTGATTGACTGCTGCTTTGCACAGCCTCTCTGTCCTGTCTTTGCCCACTGTCACAGGGGGGTGGAGCACTCGCCCCACCACAGGACACAACCCCAAGGATCCACCCCTCCGCGCAGCATACCGGGAAAAGTGGGAGGAGCTCCGGGCCCTGGAGGACCATCGAGCCCGGAGCGCTTTTGTTCGATCCCGCATCCGTCTCCTTCAGGAGATGGATCGCGGCTCCCGCTTCTTCTATGCCCTGGAGAAAAGGAGGGGAGGCAAAAAGCACATCACTTTCCTCCTGGCGGAGGACGGTACCCCCCTCACGGATCCAAAGGAGATGCGTGGAAGGGCCAGGGCCTTCTATGCTAGCCTTTTCTCCCCGGATCTGACTGACGCCGAAGACTGCAGGGTGCTCTGGACCAAACTCCCGACGGTCAGTGCGGGCGACCGAGACCAGCTGGAGCTGCCTCTCTCTCTGGCCAAGCTCTTGGAAGCCCTCCGCCACATGCCCACCAATAAATCTCAGGGCATGGATGGGCTGACCGTGGAGTTCTACCGCGTGTTCTGGGACGTCCTTGGCTCAGACCTTGTCATCGTCTGGGCCGAGTCCTTGCAAAGCGGCGTCCTCCCTCTTTCATGCAGGCGAGCTGTGCTCACCTTATTGCTGAAGAAGGGGGACCTCTGTGTCCTACGGAATTGTTGTCCCATCTCGCTCCTCAGCACGGACTACAAAGTCATAGTGAAGGCCATCTCGCTGCGGCTGGGGTCCGTGCTGGTGGACGTGGTCCATCCCGACCAGACCTACACTGTCCCGGGCTGGACCATATTTGATAACTTGTATTTGGTCCGGGACCTCTTGGAGCTGGGGCATAGGGATGGTCTGTCGTTCACCCTCCTGTCCCTGGATCAGGAGAAGGCGTTCAGCAGGGTGGACCACGGGTATCTCCTGGGCACCCTGCGGGTGTTCAGCTTTGGGCTCCAGTTCGTGGGCTTTCTCCAGGTGCTGTACACTGACGCGGATTGTCTGGTCAGGTTCAACTGGACCCTGATCGAGCTGGTCAGCTTCGGGTGGGGAGTATAGCAGGGGTTCCCCCTCTCGGGCCAGCTGTACGCTCTGGCGATTGAGCCCTTCCTCTGTCTCCTCCACTGGAGGTTGACAGAGTTGGTGCTTCGGGAGCCAGAGCCGGAACTGTGGCTGGTCCTGTCAGCGTACACCGACGATGTGCTCCCTAACCACCTGGTGTGGGTGGAGACCTGCCAGGCCGTTTACTCGGCGGCCTCCTCCATCCGGGTCAACTGGGTCAAGAGCTCTGACCTGGTGGTCAGGGATGGGTGGCAGGGGAGCTCCCTCCCACCCGCGCTTGAAGCCATCTGGTGGAGTGTGGGTCCGCTGTTCTATCTTGGCGTTTATCTATCCGCCACACATCCTTCTCTGCCAGAGAACTGGCAGGATTTGGAGGCCAGGGTGGGTGAGCGGCTGCAGAGATGGACAGGACTGTTCCGGTGTCTCTCCCTGCGAGGGAGAGCGCTGGTGCTGAACCAGCTAGTCCTGTCCATGCTCTGGCACTGTCACAACACCCTGAGCCTGGCCCCAAGGATTCTGGCCAGGCTCCAGAGGATGGCTGTGGAGTTCTTCTGGCCGGAGCTGCACTGGGTCTCTTCAGGGGTCCTGAGTCTTCCCCTGGAGGAGGGACGACAGGGCCTGGTTTGCTTGTGCAGCCAGGTCCATGTCTTCCGCCTCCAGGCCCTGCAGAGGCTCCTTTTTGGTGCAGGTAGTCCAGCGTGGAGCACTTTGGTGCATGCCTTCCTCCGCCGCCTCCAAGGGCTCCGATATGACCAGCAGCTCTTTTTTCTCCATCTGAGAGGTCTTCCACGAGACCTCTCCAAGCTGCTGGTCTTCTACCAGGACCTCCTCCAGACCTGGAAGCTTTTTTCAGCGACCAGGTCCTTTGTGGCCACCGAGGGGGCAGACCTCCTCGCGGAGCCCCTGCTACACAATCTCGATCTACGTGTGCAGGTGGCGGAGTCTCCCTCGGTGTGTCAGAGGTTGGTCCTGGAGACCTCCTGGACTACGACAGGGGGGACTGGGTGGAGCCCCGCGCACTCGGACGATGCATGGGGTTTTCAACCCTTCCGACCCCTAAGCGCATACACCCGATTCTCTCGCTTTCCTACGGCTAGCCCTGCGAGAGGGTGTTCCCCGCCCACCCCTCATCCCTGGCCCTCTGGACATTTTTCTTGGGTCCCTGTTCAGCGAGCCCCGCAGGCCTCCCCGCTCCCACACTCCGAGCCAGCTGCATACCCTGCAGCTGGTCCAGTTTCGAACCGCGCCCAGAAACCATCTCTACACACTCGTTCTCCATACACTGCACTTCCTCACCCTCGTGTCCCGCCCCAACACTATATGGTGGGACTATCTTCCACCTAAAGAGCGTGAGGAGCCCCGGTGGGCCAGCCTTTATTCCACCTTGGTCCCATGGCCCGCCGGGGACATCAGTTGGCAGCTCCTTCATGGAGCTGTGAACACGGGCATGCACCTGGCACGGTTCACCCCTATACCCGAGGCCTGCCCCTTTTTGCAGCATGAGGGAGAACCTGACGCACGCCTATCTCGAACGCACCAAGTTGCAGCCCCTATTCTGGCTCCTCCAGAACCTCTTCTTGAGGTTCTGGCTACACTTCTTACCACACTTGTTCCTCTTTGCACACCCTATCCATGGCCCCATGAAGTCGTGAGACCTCCTCGTGAAACCTCCTCGTGAAACCTCCTCCTGGCCATGGCCAAGGTTTCCATCTATAATACTGGGAGGAGGATGTTGGATGAGGGGGTTCTCTGTGACTGTGGGGCCTATTTCCATTCCTCCCTAGTTTCACGCATCCGGGCAGAGTTCCAATGGGCAGCATCCGCTGGCTTCCTTGACAGCTTTGAGGAGCAGTGGAAGGAAAAGGCCTAGGTAGGGAGCGTCGAATCGTGGAAGTCAACGAATGGCTACGCAGATGGTGTCGGAGAGAAGGCTTTGGTTTCTTTGACCATGGGATGGTGTTCCATGAAGGAGGAGTGCTGGGTAGAGACGGGCTCCATCTTACGAAGAGAGGGAAGAGCATCTTTGCCAGCAGGCTGGCTAACCTAGTGAGGAGGGCTTTAAACTAGGTTCACCGGGGGAAGGAGACCAAAGCCCTGAGGTAAGTGGGAAAGCGGGATACCGGGAGGAAGCACATGCAGGAATGTCTGTGAGGGGAGGGCTCCTGCCTCATACTGGCAATGAGGGGCGATCAACAGGTTATCTCAAGTGCTTATATACAAATGCACAAAGCCTTGGAAACAAGCAGGGAGAACTGGAGGTCCTGGTGAAGTCAAGGAACTATGACGTGATCGGAATAACAGAGACTTGGTGGGATAACTCATATGACTGGAGTACTGTCATGGATGGTTATAAACTGTTCAGGAAGGACAGGCAGGGCAGAAAAGGTGGGGGAGTAGCACTGTATGTAAGGGAGCAGTATGACTGCTCAGAGCTCCGGTACGAAACTGCAGAAAAACCTGAGTGTCTCTGGATTAAGTTTAGAAGTGTGTGCAACAAGAGTGATGTAGTGGTGGGAGTCTGCTATAGACCACCGGACCAGGGGGATGAGGTGGATGAGGCTTTCTTCCGGCAGCTCACGGAAGCTACTAGATCGCATGCCCTGATTCTCATGGGTGACTTTAATTTTCCTGATATCTGCTGGGAGAGCAATACAGCGGTGCATAGACAATCCAGGAAGTTTTTGGAAAGCGTAGGGGACAATTTCCTGGCGCAAGTGCTAGAGGAGCCAACTAGGGGGGGTGCTTTTCTTGACCTGCTGCTCACAAACCGGGTAGAATTAGTGGGGGAAGCAAAAGTGGATGGGAATCTGGGAGGCAGTGACCATGAGTTGGTTGAGTTCAGGATCCTGACGCAGGGAACAAAGGTAAGCAGCAGGATACGGACCCTGGACTTCAGGAAAGCAGACTTCGACTCCCTCAGGGAACGGATGGCCAGGATCCCCTGGGGGACTAACTTGAAGGGGAAAGGAGTCCAGGAGAGCTGGCTGTATTTCAAGGAATCCCTGTTGAGGTTACAGGGACAAACCATCCCGATGAATCGAAAGAATAGTAAATATGGCAGGCGACCAACTTGGCTTAATGGTGAAATCCTAGCGGATCTTAAACATAAAAAAGAAGCTTACAAGAAGTGGAAGGTTGGACATATGACCAGGGAAGAGTATAAAAATATTGCTCGGGCATGTAGGAATGTTATCAGGAGGGCCAAATCGCACCTGGAGCTGCAGCTAGCCAGAGATGTCAAGAGTAACAAGAAGGGTTTCTTCAGGTATGTTGGCAACAAGAAGAAAGCCAAGGAATGTGTGGGCCCCTTACTGAATGAGGGAGGCAACCTAGTGACAGAGGATGTGGAAAAAGCTAATGTACTCAATGCTTTTTTTGCCTCTGTTTTCACTAACAAGGTCAGCTCCCAGACTGCTGCGCTGGGCATCACAAAATGCGGAAGAGATGGCCAGCCCTCTGTGGAGATAGAGGCGGTTAGGGACTATTTAGAAAAGCTGGACGTGCACAAGTCCATGGGGCCGGACGAGTTGCATCCGAGAGTGCTGAAGGAATTGGTGGCTGTGATTGCAGAGCCACTGGCCATTATCTTTGAAAACTCGTGGCGGACCGGGGAAGTCCCGGATGACTGGAAAAAGGCTAATGTAGTGCCAATCTTTAAAAAAGGGAAGAAGGAAGATCCTGGGAACTACAGGCCAGTCAGCCTCACCTCAGTCCCTGGAAAAATCATGGAGCAGGTCCTCAAAGAATCAATCCTGAAGCACTTGCATGAGAGGAAAGTGATCAGGAACAGCCAGCATGGATTCACCAAGGGAAGGTCATGCCTGACTAATCTAATCGCCTTTTATGATGAGATTACTGGTTCTGTGGATGAAGGGAAAGCAGTGGATGTATTGTTTCTTGACTTTAGCAAAGCTTTTGACACGGTCTCCCATAGTATTCTTGTCAGCAAGTTAAGGAAGTATGGGCTGGATGAATGCACTATAAGGTGGGTAGAAAGCTGGCTAAATTGTCGGGCTCAACGGGTAGTGATCAATGGCTCCATGTCTAGTTGGCAGCCGGTATCAAGTGGAGTGCCCCAAGGGTCGGTCCTGGGGCCGGTTTTTTTCAATATCTTCATAAATGATCTGGAGGATGGTGTGGATTGCACTCTCAGCAAATTTGCGGATGATACTAAACTGGGAGGAGTGGTAGATACGCTGGAGGGGAGGGATAGGATACAGAAGGACCTAGACCAATTGGAAGATTGGGCCAAAAGGAATCTGATGAGGTTCAATAAGGATAAGTGCAGGGTCCTGCACTTAGGACGGAAGAACCCAATGCACAGCTACAGACTAGGGACCGAATGTTTAGGCAGCAGTTCTGCAGAAAAGGACCTAGGGGTGACAGTGGACAAGAAGCTGGATATGAGTCAGCAGTGTGCCCTTGTTGCCAAGAAGGCCAATGGCATTTTGGGATGTATAAGTAGGGGCATAGCGAGCAGATCGAGGGACGTGATCGTTCCCCTCTATTTGACATTGGTGAGGCCTCATCTGGAGTACTGTGTCCAGTTTTGGGCCCCACACTTCAAGAAGGATGTGGATAAATTGGAGAGAGTCCAGCGAAGGGCAACAAAAATGATTAGGGGAATGGAACACATGACTTATGAGGAGAGGCTGAGGGAGCTGGGATTGTTTAGTCTGCAGAAGAGAAGAATGAGGGGGGATTTGATAGCTGCTTTCAACTACCTGAAAGGGGGTTCCACAGAGGATGGCTCTAGACTGTTCTCAATGGTAGCAGATGACAGAACGAGGAGTAATGGTCTCAAGTTGCAGTGGGGGAGGTTTAGATTGGATATTAGGAAAAACTTTTTCACTAAGAGGGTGGTGAAACACTGGAATGCGTTACCTAGGGAGGTGGTAGAATCTCCTTCCTTAGAGGTTTTTAAGGTCAGGCTTGACAAAGCCCTGGCTGGGATGATTTAACTGGGAATTGGTCCTGCTTTGAGCAGGGGGTTGGACTAGATGACCTTCTGGGGTCCCTTCCAACCCTGATATTCTATGATTCTATGATTCAGTGGGCGCTGTCCGGAGTTCTCTGCTCGGTATCCATCCGGTATCCTTGTTTTGAACCTCTGACCTTCACTCTGACCCCTGTTTTTCATTAGTTGTCCCCCACATTTATTTGGTCCCTGGGTCCAGTAGTCCCTCCCGCTAGGCTGGGGGAGGGGCCTTTAGAAGTGTGTGGGCTTGCGCCCACCTACCTCCCGGGTTTCCAATAAGACCACAGGACACAATAAATAAACACACCAATAAGAAACGTAGCAAGTGTAAAGCCCAGACAGGAACTCTGTGGCATACAATGAAGAGTACAAAGAAGTAAAATCACTGTAGAGAAATGAAACTATGAGTCATAGATAGTAGAGACTGACAGTTATTATCACTCATAATGACATCTCCACAGCAGGTATGGACAAGTCCCAAAGGCAATTCATCAATGCTGCTCTCTCTTTCTTAATGATGCACTGGTACAAAGAAATGCTGCTATCTGAAAGTGATTGGCTTAGATACATCCATCCCTCAGGGGAAAAAATATAACCTATTAAGTGAAGGGCTTATCAGGATTTTGATAGTGTCTACGATTCATACCTTGATGAGATAAGGTTGCATAACTAAGAGTGTGTATCTCTATCCAAAACAGCTGTGCTCAACTGAGCCAGTGGACCTGAGGACAAATCTTTCAGGAGAAGGGGACAGAATAATCACAGCTGATGGTCCATGACTATGGAATTTCCTACCAGTGGAGAACGTACTCAATGTACTCAACCTTAACCCTTTGCAGAACACAATGAAAGGCCTACTATAATGTTTTATGGTAGCATTCTCATACAACCCCTGAATGAAGAGGGCTGAAGAACTATGCATCTCTACTCATCTTAGAGACATACCAAGGGACAGTTGAACAGTAAGATGAGAAGGTTCTCTTGCAGATATTACTGCTTATTCATGATACCGTCTGTTAGATACCATGGTGATGGGAATAGATAATAGAAATTCCTCAACACAAACTCAGGGTATCCTTAGCCTAATTTCGTAAGTGTGACATTTAGGTAATCCTTTTGACCCCTCAATAATTAGCTTGCATTGTGGAATTAATCTGTACTCCCTAACTATGCCTAAACCTGAGTCCTGGTTTGTGTATAATCCACTGTTTCACATGTATTTTAAGGTCACAGAGAGTTGTTTTCATTTTTTAAAATGTTTTCTGTATTCATGAGTTCCCGTAAATTTGAGATTGAAGTTTAGATGAAAAGTATTTGGTTACTCTTTGTGTGGAAAGGGGAAAACCACTAAAAAGCAAAGCAATTAGGCATGTGCTTAACTTTTAATCCATCTCTATTCAGCAAAATGCAAATCCCAGGTACGTAAATGGGATTTAAGCACATACTTAAGGGAGAGACTTTCAATAAATGGGATCTGGGTGCCCAACTGCCTTTGGAAAATCTTCTCCTGTGTGATTTGCTAAACAGGGCTGGATTGAAGCATGCTGACTTGGGGTCCTAATCTTCTTGTTTATATATAAAATGCCTAGCAGATTTTGGGTTCTATATAAAAAATTAAACAACACTTACAATGACATTTGCAGCCATTACACCTGCAAACATAAAATATAAATCTGGCAAGCTCCTGCTCTTCATAATTTGTGTGTGTATGTGTTCTGGGGATGTTGATGGGGAGGCTACCTGAATTTGGTACTCACCTTATTTTATGATTATGAAAGATAGATACTGACAAAGTATCTGGAGCAAAAGCTGCAAACATTTGAAATGAGATGCCTGTGTCATATCCTAGGGATGATAAGGCTAGAGAGCCTAAGAAATGACATCCACAGAAGACTGAAAGCACAGAGCATGACTATAATAATCAAAAGGCACCAACTATAATGGCTTGGCCCTGTTGCTACAATCATCTCATAACAATTGCCTAAAATCATTCCCTATGGAACAGTGCATGGAGCAAGTAGCCATGGACGTCCAAGGAGACAGTAGTATAACATGATATATAAAACCATCCAAGCAGTGCCCAGACAGGCTTAAGTGGCAGCTCAAAACAGACATGGATGGAATGTGCACATACTCTCCACTGTACCCAAGCTTGGCATTGGTGATGGTAGTGGAGATAGATAGCAAATTCAGATAACATCTGCTACCAAAATTCTTAAGCATTAAATTCAAGTCAAATATGTCTTTTTTGCTAACAGAAATGGAAATGCTGACAAAAAGTTCATCATTAATAAATGGACTTTGAAATTTCACTATAATGTCCACAGGACTTACGTTTTTCTCCTGTTGCACAATGAGCTGAGCACCTTCAAATGTATTTTCCTTTTTGACATCAGTCTTTTTTTCTTTCATTTTTCTTCCGACATTGATTTCTGTAGCAGTGCAAACATTCAGCTATAGTGCTTCTGAATGAGAAAAATTCTACCCCTGAACCGATAAAGCAAACCAGTCCTTCTCTCTAGCTCCCAATTGTCCTCAGAGATTTCTCAATGTAAAATTAATTTGAAAGGGCTTTTCTTCATGCTGGAATCTAACTGATCCCAAAGGGTTTGAAGTCATCCTAGGAAAGCTTCTAAGTTTTACCTGAATCTCCACATGGGTGAAGGTTTATCTTTCACTAATATTGCTATAGAATGTGTTTTACTGTTGGATAAATTGATTAAAGAATATCAATCAATAGCATTTTAATGCAAACTCCTAATACAATTAAAAATATTCTGCAGCTATGTCAGAACTCCATGAGTAGGAGGAAAATATGAGAAGAGCAATTGCTTATACATGTGTAGCAGTTATAGTGAATTGCTGAGCATTCTGTATTTTGCTGCTGTAACTCATTATTAGGCTAAGAGAAATGGGATAAAGATAAAGAACGTATTATTGCCAGTGGAGAACTCCACATTTATAGCTACAAAATGGTTTTTATTCTAGCACCTTATTTTCACTTGTTTATAACTATTAAAAATGCTCTAGGGGTGCCAACCTCATTCTGGGGAGAGAGCTGAATTCCATATTTTAAATATGGTCTGAGGTCTGGGATATAAGTAGTACTCTTGACCATTACCCAAAGTCTTCCCCATCTGACTGCTTTCCGTGGCTTATCTATATAATAAGATTCCAGGAATGTCACCTTGTGTGTCACTCTGAAGGCTAAACTGTCTGAGTAAGTGTGAAGCAATGAAAGCACCTACAAGCAAAAGTGAGAGCTCTTTTTGTTCAGCATATCAGCACGTTGAATCATCACTGAGCTTAGCAGTTTGCGACAGCCAATTCTTTAGTTCTCAGCCATTTTGACTTTACGAATTACACCTGTCTGCCAGCACAGGCTTTCAGCCACAATAAGGCATGTATCTATACCAACCCAAGAATCCTAGACCACTGTGATATTAGAGGTAACTCAACCAATCACCATCCTGTCTCTGCAACTAATTTGCATGTGACAATTTCATTGGTTGTAGGAGGATGACTGCATAGATGGTGGATTAAATGGGCCAGCTGCCACACCCCTGTGACAGCATAAGCTTTAAGCTACTAGTTTGAAATTAATGGTTTCAGCTCTCTTTGTACTGAACAGGTGTCCAGTTACAAAATCCATCAGAATAATTGTGTCAGAGAAGCCAAGATGTGAAAGGGCTTAGAAACTGATCCTCCTTGTTAGGGGCACAGGTATATCAGTAGAGAATAGCGTAAGAGAAGCATTCATGGCTCTTTTCCAGTGTGATGGTGCTATGGATGAACAGTCAACAGGGCTGTTCAAACTATTAGAAATAAGAAAGAGATGTTACAAATGGGAAAAGATTTTAGCTAAAGCAGCTTAATCTGTGGTGTTCACTTTTTCTTTCCTTTATAAATCACTTTAAATTATGAATGGTATTTTAGTGATGAAAACTTATTGAAATATGAAATATTTCACTGAAATATAAAATCACTGTCACAACTGTAGCAATTTGGTTGGAAAATTTTACATATATGCTATATGTAACTGAAATATAATGAGAAAAATAAAATAGAAAAAAGGGGAAAAACCAATGGAATTATTGTGTCATATCTTGAAATATATAAACGACACTATTTAGACTGCTGGAAAGACTTCAGTTGGATTGTGATTGCTCAGCATCTCTGAAAATCAGGCCCAAGGTATCTTAAGTTGTCCACTCAACACAGAGGCTACTTGTGAAATAGTCCTGAACATTTCATTAACTAAAGTTTTTCATGTAATTAATTAAAATATTTGTCTAGTTTTTTTCATGTATTTAGATGTAGAAAGCCAGTTTCAGGCTCTAAGTTCTAGTGAAGTGTTAATGTATTTGCGGAAATACAACTGGGGGAAATTTTGGTAGTAATCTTTGGTTTAACAATTCAATAGCAATAAACAGTTTGAGATCTCGTGTGTAATACTTGCTCCTCTTCCCCCGCTGTTCCTGAAATTGGAAGTAATTTGGAATTGGTGAATTGGGTAATTCTTTAATACCATTTGACTAGTACTGGAAAGGAAAGCAGAGGAGTGAAACTGTCACTCCATTGCATTTTTACTTTTTGGGCAGAAAAGATTGTGCTTGATTCTCATGATAAAGAAATAGATAATGTGTCTCCAAGATGGGTGTGTATGGCATGAATGTCTACATTATTCATCATATCATCTCAGTTGGCTCAAAGTGCCAGAAAATTCACCTAGACCAAGATTCTTCTCAGTTCAGACAGCATCCGAGCAACTCATGGCTCTGATAAGGGGCCCCTCCTGGCCTGTATATGCAGTAGTGTTGATGAGCAAGGAATTATGCTAATTGGGAGGGATAACTCAGGGTTGTGAGTTCAATCCTTGAGGGGGCCATTTAGAGATCTGGGGTAAAAATTTGGGATTGGTCCTGCTTTGAGCAGGGGGTTGGACTAGATGACCTCCTGAGGTCCCTTCCAACCCTGATATTCTATGATTCTATGATTACCCTCTGAAAGGTGACTATGGGGAAGGGAAATAAAGGGAGATAGAAAAGGGAAACAAATCATATGTTGTCTGAAACTTACAAAAAGTCATTCAAAATAAATGTTGGGTCACTTATCTAGACTTTCTCCCTATTGTGTGTGTATTTAATTCTCCTACGGAAGGATCCATTTTATATTCTTTTATGCTGGCACTTTAGGATCATATGAAGTTTTGAAATGTTCAGCTACCTCTCTCAAAAGCGGCATGTTCCTTTTATAGCCCCTGGACAAACTGACAATACCTGGTAATATACTGAACAAATCTTAAGGTAAGTTTATTCAGTTAAGTTAAACCTTACTGAATGAGGGTTAATGCTTTTGGGATACATTGTGTTAAAAATACAATTGGGTATGTGTTATTGTGGCATTGTATGTACCTTCTCTAGCAGGGATAGGGATACTAATGAACTTTTTTAGTTATCAGCCTTTGAAACCCCCCTGAGGCAATATTATACATTTATTAATTCAAACAGGATTTTCCAGAGACCCACAGACAAAGAAAAAACTTCTGGATAAAAACCCTGAGTTTAGGCTGACCTAAGCCCTTTTCCCTGATCCAACAAATGAACAGGACTCCTGGTCCATGGAGGGCCACCATCCTTAGGGGAGGACTTGGCCTGCTGAGGCCTCATATGACTGTGTGCTTGCTCTGAGTTGAAGCTCTGATGAACTTGTAACCAGAAGGATGCCCCTAGGCATTAAAAGACTGCATCTGCCAGAGGCCATGTGAGAGTTGGGATGAACTCTGCTTAGCTTATTAGCATACGTACAGATTCTTTTAGTGGTTTCAATGTTTCTCTGTAATGTTTTTTACCTTAGAATGAAGTGGGCTTGCTTAGAAAAACAGTGTGGTAAAAGGTATATCTGTAGCAATTACACTGTTATCCACTTCTGAAGAGAAAGCCAACAGGTGGCCTAGGGCAACCTGCCTGTGCTGGGAATTACATAGTGAAGGCAATGGAACTGTCCAGCCTGGAAATACTCTGATTAGAAGGGAGAGAGACAAGTGTCTCCATCCAGGAGAGGAAACAGCTGGGGAGCAGAAAGGCAAGAGTGCGTGCCCTTGCTGAGAAGAAATACAGGTGCCATTGCTCTGAACTGTGACAGTCCCATCTATTGTATCTGGCATGTGTCAGTCACTCCTACCACAGCATACCTGGGCCAGTCAGACTGGAAAACTGGCATGTCTGAAGCCGTGATGGACTCAGCCATAGTTCTGATAAGCACATTTGGGGGGCCCATCCAAACTCTTTGAACCTCCTGGATCTCCTAAATTGAGCTGGGACACTTATGAGAATAGGCTTTCATGTAAGATGTCTGTTGTTTCCAATTTATCACAAGAACAGCTTCATTCATGACTGGCTGTCCTGCATGGGCATGTGTGACATTCCCCTGGTGTTATCTGGACTGGTGATCTGCTAGGTCATGCCAATCCTCAACTCCGGGAGCCAGCCTTACCCTGCTCTGCTGTGAGAACCCCCACTCCCGGGTTGTTCCTGCACAGCCTCTAGTATGTAAGCTGCTCCCAGCTACATGAGTGAGCACTTTTGGCCAGCCGCTACTTGGATTGTGCAACCGAATGACACTAGCCAATATCTCCAGTCCTAGACGCAACCCTAGGAACCTCCGTCTTGCAGTATCCAGTTATTTCCACTGGACACTGCAAGCTTATATGAGTTCATCAGTTTAACAAAGAAATTGATATGTACCAGGCTTTTTATCCCATGGGGAGTCTCTGACATGCTTCAAACCAAACACACTGCTTCAGGTAGAATAAACAAATGTATTAACTGCAAAAGATAGATTTTAAGTGACTATAAATCAAAGCACAAAGAGTCAGATTTGGTCAAATGAAATGCAAGTGAAACACATTCTAAGCTGATCTTAACATTTTCAGTGCCCTTACAAACTGAGATGCTTCTCACCACAGGCTGGCTGGCTGCCCTTCAGCCAGGCTCTCCCCTTTGATCAGCGGTTCAGTCACTTGGTGGTGGTATCTATAGATGAAGGTGGAGAAGACAGCCAGCATGGCAAACGTCTCTATCTTTTATCATGTTCTTTCTTCCCTCTTGGCCTTTCCGCCCCCTTCAGGGTCAGGTGAGCATTACCTCATCGTATTCACAAACTGGCCAAGGGAAAGGGGGTGACTCACTCAAGAGTCTAACAGATCCTTTGTTGCTGTCTGGGCTAGAGTCCTTTGTTCCTGTGAGGCTGAGCTGGGTTTGTTCCATACATGCCCTGAAGAGGTGTAAACTGCCCCTCTGTTTTTGGAGAGTTTTGCCTGGGCTTGTTTTAAGCTATGAGGACACATTTTCAGCCTCATAACTATATGCATGAAATTACAACCTATAACATTACCATAGCAACAATGCTCAGTGCATCATGAGCCTTCTGAAGCCACTCGACATGACAAACTTTGCATTGGATACCACACAATCATATTATAAGGATGAACATGGGGGTGAAGGGTGTTCCCCTGAGATACAGAGTGTCACATCTGCCCCCTTAGATTACTGCAAGAGGGTTAGTCACTGACTATCTCAAAGGCAGTTTGTGTTATAGTTCTTTTGGCATCCAACCATTAAGGCCATGAGGCAGCGTGCCTCAGTTTTCCCCTCACCCAGCAAACCACGTTTGTTGTGGTTTCTCTGCTGTGGTAAGCTTCAAGTGTGTTTACAGGTATTAATTGAAAAGTAGCATTATCATAAGGTTTAACATCCATGTCAAAATTCTTCTCCCCAAAACTTAACATTAATACCAAATTTTTTATCACAGATGTGTGTTTACAAGTATCTTTATGATACCACGCCCTCTGTTCAGATAGTGTAGTTTGCGGTTAATTTGTTCCTTACTCATGGTGTCCTTTGACTCTCTCCAATGTAATCAGTCACTGGCTTTTCTTTCTCTCCAGTGTTCCCATCTGTGTGGGCTCTTAATTTAATCATGTTTTGGGAATTTTGGTGCCTCAGGGTCTGGCAAGATAGGTGTTCAGGGGGATTCTGCACATTGGCTGGACCTTTTGAGGAGTGGTCTCCCAAATCCAGGACTGTACATATACAGAAAATCCAGCTCCCTTTTTGGGGTTACCTGGTGTTTTCCCCTCCCAGAACTGAGTCCTTCCCTGCTTCCAAGGGGGCTGTGATCTGTGCTCTCTGGGCTAGGTGTGTTTTACTCTTCGATCAGATTTACCTTTTCCCAGCAGCTCTCCCATAACTGCTCTCTGTATCTCACCAGCCTGGGGGAAAACACCCCCTTCTCTGTCAGTTGGGTCATTTGTATTCTGGCAGACTACCACCTGGCAATTTCCTGGTACCAATTCTTCTGTTATCACAGGCATTGTAGCTGCATCTTCATTTAAAGAGACACAGTTACTTTCCAAAAACTTATCAGAAATAGCACCCTGAAAAATTAGGAGTTGGATTGGGGTACTCTCTGCCACCGCTTTCTCTGTCGCTGAGAAGTCAGCTGTGTGACTGCTCCCCACCAGGAGGTCAGTTATACAGTTCCTTCTCAAAATCTGGGTCATGGATTGAGTGCCTGGGTGCACAGATGCTGACTCAGCCATTCTTTCCTGGGCATCCTCTCCCAAATGACCAGGGAGGAGACATTCCTGTACCCCCATAATTCCTTCCCCAGTTTCTTCCTCTGGGCCCCCTCCTAAAACACATTTCTCTGTGCTCCCTAGGAAGGGTTCTTTCCCTTGTTCAACTGCAAAACTCTGCCAGGTAACAACTGGGACAGTTTCCTTAATCACTGACAACACCTCTCCTGCCCCTGCTCCTGAGGGCACATTGCCTTCTGTTTGAAAGGAGCTAGTCTCAGCCCCTTCCATACTTGGAAACACACTACTTCCCTGTGTTTCAGACTCACAGGAATCCTCAGTGGTTTCTGAGATCCCCTGCCCCTTCTCTGGGCTGTCCTCTGGGACACATTTCTCTATGCTCCCTAGAGCGGGTTTGTCTCTGGTTCAGCTGCAACCTGCTGGCAGCTAACAACCTGGACAATTCTCTCCCTGGCAGACATTACACCCCCATCCCTTCCTGATGTGGTGTTGACTCCAGCTGCAGTGCAGGAGCTGGTCTCAACCACCCTCCCACATGGAAGCATGTGGATTTCCCCCTCCTGCAGAAGAATCAAGGAGACTCTCTCCCATTCTCTCAGCAGTTCCTGAGACCTTACCCTTTCCCTCGGGGGTCCCAGCATAAAACTCCCTCCTGCTGCAGGCAAATACTTTAATCTGAGCTACACGGAAAAAAAAACATTACCAAGAAGCAGGTCAACTAAGAGGTGTTCCATTACTCCCACAGTCAAAACACTTTCTAAACCTTCCCAAACCACATGGATTTTAGCTAACGGTACGAGGAATCTGCTTTTGTCCACCTCCACAATCCTGCCATTTGGCCAGGTAACATGCTGGCCTTTGGGACCACATTCTGCTTAACCAGAGAGATCTGGGCCTCTGTATCCCTCTGCCCCAAGCATTCCCTGCCATTAATTTGGACAACCTTAACATGCTCCATATCTGGTTCTGCAGAGGCTAATCTCACAAAATCAATATGATAGGTTTCAATTGCTTGGGGGGTTTCTGTGTTGAGGACAGCAGAACTAACATGAGCCATTGGCTGCCTGCTTCCTTCTAGTACAGGGCATTTATTTCTCAGGCTGATCAATGGAATTACCCTGATCGCACCTTTTGGTCTCTTCTGCTTTTACAGGAGATTTGGGACAGGAGTTACCAGTAGAAGGATGTTTTTGGGTAGAAGAATATTTAGGTTCCCAAACCCCTTCTCTCTTCCCAGGGGCAAAATGAGATCCTCCTTTCCCACCAGTTTTAAACCTCTCTTTCTGTGCCCTGCCCTCAATAGACGCCTGAGTCTGTTCAAAGGCATCAGCTAAAAAAGCCATCTCATCCACAGTCTTTACATCTTTATTCCATAGACACTCCTTTACATCAGCCTCACATATGCTTAGGAAATGCTCTTGAGCAACAAGATCAAGCATTCCTTCAAAACTTGCCACGTCTTTACCCCTCACCCATTTTCCCAACAAATCTTTCATTTTGTTTACATATTCCCCATTACTCATACCAATAAGTATGGGATTACTTACTTACCCTCTTAAGATTCCTAAATTTAACTCTATATGTTTCAGGGGTAATCTGAAAACTTTGCAAAACAGTATTTTGACATTTACAATAGTCTAAAGCATCTTCAAGAGGCATTCCATTGAATACATTTCAAGCTTTACCAGTTAATTTCACAATTAGGGTAGGAACTCTCTTAGCCTCAGGGATTTCATGTATTATACATAGCCTTTCAAAAGTAGTCAGATATTCAGCAATATCACCCTCCTCACTGTATGCAGGACATAAGTGTTCCCATTTGTGGATTTTTGGAGTGATGGGAGTTGTTGGGGTCGGGAGCCTCTGGTTCTGCTTCTCTAGCAGGTCCAGTTGGTGTTTTCTCTCTCTTTCCTTCTCCTTTATCTCCAGTTCTTTCGGTTGCAATAATCTCTGGTACTCCTTCTCCTTTTCTGGAACCTGCAGCCTAAAAAGCTCCAACTTTGCAATTGCTTCACTGCTTTCACTCATTTTCCTGTTTTTCTGTCCCTACTTCCCATTCCCGAAATAAGCAAACAGAAAATAACAAAACTGTGACCTACTCCTGATTGTTCTTAGACACTGCACTTAAGACTCACTTAAAATCACAAATATCAGTGCTTAAAGTGTGAACTCCACTTGGAGTAACAAT
The DNA here is from genome assembly GCF_965140285.1 of Lepidochelys kempii. Classification (NCBI taxonomy): domain Eukaryota; kingdom Metazoa; phylum Chordata; order Testudines; family Cheloniidae; genus Lepidochelys; species Lepidochelys kempii. Next base: position 32,039,032 of record NC_136387.1, read on the forward strand.
CTGTACATAGACCCTGCCTACTGCCACATTCCCCTGGTGTTATCTGGACCGGTGATCTGCTAGGACACTCCAATCCTCAATTCTGGGAGTTAGCCTTACCCTGCTCTGCTGTGAGAACCCGCACTCTTGAGTTGTTCCCACACAGCCTCTAGCATGTAAGCTGCTCCCAGCTATGTGAGTGAGCACTTTTGGCCAGCTGCTGCTTGGATTGTGCAACCGAATGACACTAGCCAATATCTCTGGTCCCAGATACAACCCTAGGAACCTCTGTCTTGCAGTGTCCAGTTATTCCCGCTGGACGCTGCAAATTTATAAACTTTTTATCAATAGTGGCTGATTGACTACATTAGAGAGCACTGCAACTCTGATGAAAAATTATCTGACACTTTAAATCTCCGTAAGTTTAATATAACAGGTAAAGAGTGCCTCAAGGCGGTGTTACATCTGTGGAATCTCAGTTTTATGAGGTGATTATAATGCAAGCAATTGACTGCCATGTGGATATGTGCTAAATGATATCTTGAATGATAATGATGGTTCATACTTGGCAGTCTGATAGTGCTGTGATCAATTTATAATTCCACAGAAACTGGAATGCATGAGTTACATCCAGATGGCACTGGCAATTCAATGTGGTGGAATGGCAGAGGTCAGCACTGCCTAGCAACTTACCAAGGACTTAGTAACAAAAGGGTTTAGCAGCGTTGTCATCAACATGGCCAGAAATCTTAATTCCTATTCCCAACTTCTCCATATGACCTAGCACGATTGTTGTATCACTAACAAAGCATTTAGACCAAGATTTTCAAAAGGGATGCGTGATTTTGGGTGCCCAACTTGACACATTGAAAGGGTCTAATGTCAGAGGATAGCTGCTTAATATTTTCTGTTAATCAGGTACCCTTAAAGTGCCTTGAATTGGGTGACACTTAGAAATCTTGGCTTTCATCTTAAACAATATATAACTGATATGCCTTGGTCAACAAAGAAAGCCAGCATTTGCCAGCAGCCATGCTACAGCAATAGGAGGCAATAACCATGGCTTCTCTGTTACCACTATTAACAGTTGGTATATGCTGACTTTAATGGGGACCAATTCGCCATGGGTGCATGAGAGGGACCAGAGTTCTTGAAACAACTGAGTGTTGAGAGCTTGGCACCAAAATGACATACGAATCCCCTGCATATAATTATGAAGATTAAATTGGTGCCAAACACTCAGCTAACAGATTTGGATGTCCTAACTAAGCACTCACATTTGAAAACTGATCCTTGTAACCTCATTTATCCTAACTTGTACATTATTTTAATAGGTTTGTATATAACAGATTTGTTCTTGGAATATCTAAACTATTATTTTGTTTGTTTGTCCAGTGTAACACTTGGATGGGGGGAAATTCTGAATGCATTGCTCCTGTTTATGTGAATGGGGACCCTCTGAATACCTTAAAGGCTGAATCCTGACTTATAAGCAAGTCCCTTCTTAATGTTAGTGACCGGTCCATACAGTTAAACTAGTATCACATCACAGCACAGTTCACCTTATTTTTGGAAGTTCAGACTGGGAAAACAACATTTTGGTGAATTATTCTTTAGTATTTGAAATGCTGGTTGGTTAGTCCTGGGAGCTGATGTTATTTCTGAAGGTGCAATATGTCTGAGTGCTGTAACTTCATGCAACTGCTATCTACTATACAGAAACCACTTCATCCATGTAAGCTTCAGAGCTAGAAGGCTTAGAGGGAATGGAATTCTCTGCTTCCCCCCGTTGGAGAAAAGGGAAACTCTAGCTTCTCAGGCTTCATTTAAATTAATTATAACTTGTTTACCCATAATTCTAGGCAGAGTGTGTGATGCATTATTTGAAGTTGATGTTCTGATTTTATGAATGACAGTAGCTTGTTAATGTGACTGTATTTTTGAAAGAGCATATCACTTATGAAAGATATACCCTGAAAAAAGTTGGTCACCCTGAGTTGACAGGGAGTGGACTCTGACTGATTTGGGAACCAAAATTCAGCTAAGGGACTTGAGTGATATTGTCCATGCATCCAGCTTTGCTCTGGGTTTATCAACCATAGATATGGAACACTGTGTAGAATGGGTGTTGCATGATGGGACTGCCCTGGTGGTACAGGACTGGATTGGTGTGACAAATTGGGGTGGGGATGCTCTTTGGCAATCACTAATACTGGATCCAAATCTGACACTAGTGTCCATACCACAAATACGGGTGGGCATTTCACCCTGGGAAAGAGGGAGAAAGCCCTTTCTAATATTCACCTAACTGCTTACTTCTAAGAATTGTTAAGATACCATGTAGAACTGAATTAGCCTTAATGGCTCTAACCCGCTCTGGTGGGGAGTTCCCCAACTAGTTTTGAACAAGAAGGAACCTGGCTGAGACCCACAAAAAAAGGAACATCTGAGCTGGCTAGGAGGATGTAAATGAATTCAGTTCTATTCTAGTGATTTACGAGGAAGAGCCTATCTAATTTAGCCTGTAGTCAAGCATAAGTTTAGAAGAGACTAAATATATGTGGTGTCTATTTTAATTTTTTTCTCTAATGCCTTATTCCAACTACTATTTTAAAATATTTGGTTGTAAGAAGGCTGTAGGTCAATCTCATCAGTCACAGATTTCCAAATGGAGGAAATGCAGGTGTCCAAAACCTAGCTGAACCTGAAGAGGGATTAGCAGTTGGTATACAAGGAACAGTGTATGAATGGGTCATGGGTGTAAGAATGGAAGAAATCTGAAAATCCATACTAAGACAGGTCAAGGCAAGAGGATGAACACCTGGGCTAGCATGCTCTCAGAGACCAGAAAGGGGGCACAGAACGCTAACGGTTGTAATTGTGACTGACTTATGGAACTAGGTAGCAGCAGATCAGAAGTGGACTTGGTGGTACTTCCTTCACTGGACTGAAACAGTCAGGCAGAAGAGAGTCACCCCTGGAAGTCCACTCAGCTACCACCGAGTCAGTCTGTATACGGGTTAGCCATCTGTTTTTTATTTTAGAAAAGGTCCCCTAGACATATTATTGAACTCAGCCCTGGTTATGCCATTGATACCTGCAGAAGGATCATACCTAACTCACCCACCATTGAATTGTAGCCGGACTCCAATGTCTGATATTATACGTCAACACTACCCCATCACGTTGGGACATGAAGCGAAGAAGGCCACTATAACCAAGTGAAATTACAAGAAATAATTTAGGTAGCAAGAGTGCAACTAACCCCACAACAAATTAACGAGGACAGTGGTAGCAACAGCCTGTTTCATGTGAAAAGTGAGATGGGGTTGTTGATGAAGACAAGTGGCCAATAGGATGGCATGATATGAAGTCTCTTGCAAAAGATGGCACTCTCCTTTAAAAACATGGCAAGCCATTGTTTCAGTAATATGGGCAGAGAGTGTCCCAAGATAAAACACCAATTCCAATTCCTGAAGCAGCCTGCATTTCTTTTGAAGATCTGCTTTTTGAGTACTGACCCAGCCCCAAACCTATATAACTTACAGCATTGAACAATGCTCTAGCCAGAAAATATATCTGGAGGCACACAATAACAGTGACTAGCACGTTGTAAATATCTAATGGGAAAAAAATACCATAGTTGTCAAGATGCTCACTGTTTTAGAAAGTAGATCAGCTATTTAAATTGTAGTGTCTGCCTATTCCAGAGTATAAATATGTAAATTCTCCTTTAGTGTGTTAGGTAAAAGACATAGTTACAACAAAGAAACATTTCTTTAATAAACTCCTGGTAGAACTAAGCACATAGATCTGCTCTGGCCAGTGAATAAAGAGTCCCTGAAGATTTTTCAAGTCAACAGGAAGTTGTATTTCTGACTGCAGGTTAATTTAGGCAGTAAGTTCTTCAAAGTACAGTTTAGAGATAGTTTAATGGCCAATTAGAACACTATATATTATTCATTTCTAAAAAATACAGAAGCATTGTTTGTCTGTATGTTTACTATGGATGAACTTGAGCTGTAAAACTTAATTCTGGATCCAGGTTTCAAAAAGGACAGAGTTCAGAATGTTTGGATCCAGGATTTTTGTTCAGCCAATTCTATAGAGAAGGGATCATGTATGAAATTCAAATTTGGAACTGTGTTCAGATTTCTAACTGTGGGGATGTTCAGATAGATGGTTTTGGTTCTGATCAGTCTCTAATATTTACCCAGAAAGTATCTACGTCAATGAAGCTGTCCAGAATTTGGACAAGTACAAAAAGTAAGAAATATTCATCCTGTAATGTTATAATTTATTTAATTTTTCATAAGAAGTATAGCTGTATCAGTCTTGCTAATATAATGAATTCCACCAACCGGTTTGTTAAAACCAATAGCTTTGTGATAAGGCAGATGGGTTTTTTTAATCCTCTCCATCACAGAGTGTGGGTTTGGCCAACTCCTACAGTAAGTAGCATACATGTCAACTTTGTAACAACCTTGTCAGTGATGCAACACAAATAAGAAAACAAACTCCCTTGAATTACATGCATCTGAAGCAGCAGTGATTTTGATTGATTGTTTTTTGTTTGTTTGCAAAGCAGTTCTATTTGTGAGAGTGAAAAACATATGTCGCAACAACAATGCTACTTAATTTATTCAGGAGAGTGTTCAGCACATGCCTTTTTGGCATTGAGCTGTTTTATTAATTTTTTTTTAATATTCACAAAATGAGATGCCTCACCAGATTGGGCAACTAGACTACTCAGTTAGATTGTGAAAATTAAAGGGAAGGGAAAGTTTGGTGTATTGAATATAAGGTTTATTCATGAAAAGTTAGAGAAAATTGGGGGGAAAGTGGCTGTGCAAATGACTGCAGTTTGAGCTTCATGCATCTCTCTGGTTTGTTCCAGTAGCCCGTGAGATATATTGTCTGGAAGATACAGAGCCTCTTATTACATAAACACATGCATATGTCAGTACATCACAAGCATGCTTCTTATGCTCATAAAATAATGTTATGTGGTTGTATAAAACATGCACTGTTCCTTTCTATTAATGATCTTTAATATTCTGTTACCACCACTTTTATTTCCCCCTGTTATTCTGGCCGGTCATTAGGGATTAAAAGGTCTAAATCTTCCAATAATTTCACAACCATAGTGCGGCTATGTGCTACATGTTGTAATACTGCTTGCTGCCACTAGGGGATGGCTGCTGGGGCTGGAACTGCTCCAGCCCCTACAGGGTACCCCACTGTCAATGGAGGACTGTTGGCCCTGCCATCCATTCTCAGCTGCCTGCAGTCTGAGGCGGCCCAAAGTAGGAATACAGCATTTTGATGGGGCTAGCTTCACAGAAGCAGCGTACAGGGATGTCTGTGTCTGCTCTTGCTTTTCCAGAACAGCCACAAGAATGGGCATGTTCTGAGCCTAGCAGTGTCTGTCATGTGCAAGGGGATGAGTTCAAGGACTTGCGTGGATGGGGAGAGAGTGTTCAGAAAAGAGAGCTGCTAAGGTTTCTCGATTTGGGGAGTAGGTGGGTGCTGGGGATCAGACAAGGTTCTGGCTGCAAAAAAGCTCTCAGTATAAATACCCTCATGACACTTAGGATTTTGTTCCCATCTACAGTCAAGAAAGGGAGATTCCTTCTTTAAAACTTGTGGCCAGCCACGATGTATTCCATGTGTCTGTGTCCTGGTTTGGACCATGTTGCATTTTTCCTAACAGTGTGGCACTCTGGTAGCAAACACACTTCTCTGTGCTGCCCAATTTAGCTGGTGCTGGCACATGACTATTGACATGGAGTCATACCATCTCAGTGCCTAAATGAATCCTGCTGCCATGTAGAATCCAAAGCCAGCATTCTGCAGTGAACAGGTTAATACTTCATTTTGGGCAGTAAATACCATATAGCCAGTACGCTCAGCTGTCTTCCTGGAGACTTTGCTAAAAACAATGTCCCAGCTCAAATCAAATCCTGATGAATTAGAGCCCTTGATGTCTGGAATGTTACTGGATTTCATGAGAAGAAAAAAAGGGCAAGATATTAGTTCGGAGCCTTTTATGGTGGTTCATCTGGGAAATTATCTGGGAGCAGATAATTTAATGCTAACACTCACTTTAACCAGCAGCAGCTGCAATATGACATGCCAACCTCTTTTTTCCCTTGAGAAATGGGTTCTACTTTTTTACTTGAAATTTATAAGTCTGGCTGCCAAAGAGACTTACAATTGCTAATGACAGAGGTCACCAACTTATTTCTTCGTGGTAAGGCATACCTGCAAAGTTTGAATTTTAGACAAAATCTGTTTAAGACACATGGGGTAAAATGTATATATAGTATGGTTTGATTGTCTATATCTCAGGGGGCAGGTCCTCAGCTGGGGTAAGTTGGAATAGCACCACAGACTTCAAGGACTAGAGCCAAACAATGATGACAGGTCCTGGTAACAATGTGACACTTATGGAAGAGCCATTCAGGAAAGGGTGCAGCAACAGGAGAGTGACAGAGTATGAATTTGCAGGTGTTGCAAGCAGGAGAGAAGAGAACAAAGTGAAACTAGGTCAGGAAATCTAAACAACAGAGTTCCCATGGACTTTAGGGATAGGAAGAGCGTGTCTTAAATCTGCAGTAAATGGGAATAACTCATGATTTTAGATATCTGGACCAACCCCTCAGCAGCTGTAAAGCAGAAAAGATCAATTGAAGTCAATGCTTATGCCTATTTGTCTTCTCTAATGTTAGGACCCATTTACTCTAACCACCTCTTCCATGTCCCATCTACCTTCCAGGGACCTGATCCTTCCATCAGTTGTACAAGAGCAACTCCCATTGACCTCAATATCTGGGAAGCTACACTATCTCTTTTCTTCTCGTCTGCAATACTTCTGTTCAAAGAGTATTCCATCATTCTCCAGCTTCACAAATTCTCTGCTTCTCAAGCTCTCATCACTGTCACTCAGCCATGCTATTCCCAACCCACACGAGCACTAAAGAGTCATGTTTTATGAAGTGCAAACTAACAAAAAGTGCATTTCAATGTGGAAATTGCAAACGGAACATGTTCCATTTCTATTACAAAATTCTCCAACACCTGTTTGCCCCATCAATTCTCCTTCAATTTATGATTGTTGTCGAGACCATAATTGAGCCCAATGGTATTCTAAGACGCAGCTAGTAACACAAGACTGAATGGAGTGAATTAGAACTAAATACATTTTGCGATTAAAATTACCCCTAGGCTTAATGTGTACTATTTTCCTCATGTCTCATGACAAATAGTAGTGTGAAGTACATTGCCAGAGAAGTTTCAACCCTGAGCTAACTCCATTTTCTTCATGTCAGAAAGCAGTGCTAAATCATTGTCATTACCTTCATGCAGGCAGGCCCATGGTGTGGAAACTAGACCTATATTATTGAGAAATAATTGAAATTGTAAGGCTAACTGCAGATTCTACAGAGTCAAGCCTTCTAGCTGTAAGTGGGAGGTAAAGGAAATGAACAAGTCACTTTAATACACCTGCAGATCTTTTATTTCTGTCTAAAGCTTTCTTAGGCATTAAATAGTCCATAATAGAGAACATTTTAATTTACTGGCTTTATTCATGGTTTTGACATAATGTGCTGTGTTCTAAAAAAATCTTTGATATAAGTATTCTCTTCTCCGTCTTTAACATCCTGTGGCACAAAAGCAAAGTCAAGAAGATCATTTCATTGCAGAGAAGTAATTTAATTTTGACAATGAAATGCAGGAAAGCCTGTTTTGGCTTTCCGTGAATTTTATTGACAAGGTTTAAACATGAGCTAAGACAAGAGGGACGTAGGAAGGTACATGGGACATAGTGTTTAACCTATACCTCACTACATGACCTTTGTTCAAGACAGCATATGGAATCTGTTCCTCTGGAAAGCTTTTTTTATAATTCAGATAGTACTGAGTATAAATCAAATGCAATATACAGATGCAGGCATTTTGAAAAACTACTCTATCAGGGTAAAAGCTTGGCAAATGGATTTTTTGCCTGGATGGGTGCATTTTTAGTGCAATTTAACAAAATTGAAATAAACCCTGAAGATGTATTATATCCTGGTGTGGCTTGGTATTTGGCAAGGCTTCATGGCTATGGGTTGATCCTGTTGAATCATCATTGCTTGAGAGGAAAAGTATTTTCCCCCACCCACTCTTGCTCAAAATTATCCAGGGGCTTTAAAACCTATTTACGAGGATGGAATTCACCTGAGTGCAGAGGGTTTCTTTCTTTCTTTCTTTGCACAAACAATATGCTGACACTCTGCACAGGGTGAATTTCACCCTTGGGCATAAGCAGGTGGATACTTTTCTCCCACCTTCATTTTTTAAATCTTCCTGTGTCAATTTTGGTAGGTGAGAACAAAGAAACAACCTACTACTATGGAAAGCAGGAGAAAAGATTGCTAGGTTCTGATGTTGGCCATACCACTGCCTCATTGTGTGAGGTTTGACAAGCTCACTGTGCCTGTGTCTGCCCATGTGTATATTGGGGTTAATATGTACCTTACTCAGAGGAATGTCGTGAGGCTAATGATTGTTTGTAGACTCTCAGTTGAAAAGTGCTAGGTGAGTGAGAAATGCAATAAATCCCATACACACTTGTGTTCACTGACAGCTTAATGGACCACCCTTTCCAATTTTTCAAAGTTTAGTTACTTTAGTGTTTCCACTTTTAGATTTATATTGTAATACATTTCCTAAATTCTGCCACCCTCTAAAGCAGTGGTTCTTAACCTGGGGTGCACACACCCCCTGGGGTGTGAGATGCCCTTTTTGGGGGTGCGAGACATGGCAGATTTTTTGAGAAGGTAAATCATCAAAAACACAAATTAAGCACAGGTACGTAAGTACAACTACTTTGTTTCATCAAACCTATGTATTTATTAACATTATACATTTTTTAACGATTACTGTAATATACAAACAAAAAATATATCTAGGTTTAAAGAACTAACCTACTTCAATGATTTTTGATAAGTGGTATGAGAACATATTTTGCAAACCAAGGAGGTGCAGGCTGGAATAAAGGTTAAGAACCACTGTTCTAAAGCAATGAAGCTTGGTATCTGCGATGTCTGTAATAGGAGTAATGGAGACACAAATGTTCCACCAGTAGTGAGTGTTAAACAGAACAGTGCATTTGAAAGACACACAATATTCTTGGACAGACCAAAGGAAAAAAGGCAGGAAATGTAATTGATTCAGGTGGCCATCAAGTATTCCTGTGCTCATTTGCTTTTAATATAATCTAATTAGGATGCAGCTAAAGGCCATTCTCGATTTTAATTGCAATATAATTTGAGATACTCAGAAGTGGTTTGAGATGTTATATAAATGCAAATAATTATGCTCTGGTTCAACCACAAGTTGTTGGGCCCAGTAAAAGAGTTACTAGATAAATATGATTGCCTGTGTCATAACGAGGTCAAACTAAATGAGCATAATGGTTAAAATCAATGACCTTAGTGTTATAATATTTAATAGTGACGTAAAAGTCAGGATTTGGTGAGATTATAAATTTAAGGGCAGTAAATTTAGTCTTACTTTAGGCACAATTCCATGGCACTTGTCTTGACACGCTTCTTTGTGCAACATACAGCAGGACACCTGCTGTGTGGCTGGACGTAGACAAGAACTAGGTAAGTTTGACCGTAATACTGGAAGCTAAGTGAGTTGAGATAATGAGAGCACAAATCAAACCTTAAACTTCAGGAAGTCACCTGACACCTTCATAGGGGTTAGGCATGATTTTCCACCCATGTGAAGTATTGCACAGATGCATTATGATTTGAGTTTTTTTCCCTGTAGCATGAGGTATTGGCCAAAGCCAATGGTAGGATTCTACATGAGAGATGGAATAGTGATCTGGTCCACCAGGGCAAATTATACATTCCATTTCAACTTCATCTCTAATAACGGTATAGTATACAGGCATGCCATTCAGTAAATAAGCCAATGAAAATTTTCTTTTCTGATTGGACTAAAGTACACTGCCTTCATCAGGTACACTGCCACGTTAATTCGGAGCAGCACTGACAACAGACAGACACAAAAGAAATTGGAGAGCTTCTTGGCAGGGGTTTGAAGGATCCGGGAGAATAATCTAATATGTCTGAAAGAGGAAACAGATAGAGCAATGCTGGCATGTCTTGCTCTTTCAATGGCAGGGCCTTTACAGGAATCAGTAGTCAGGTCATTCGCTGAACCTAACTGATCAAATGGAGCTGCTCACTGCTGACTTGCAGCTTGCAGGGAGACCATGTCTGTGGCTCACTTAGGCCTTGTCTACATTACATGGCTAAGTCGACCTAAGTTATGCAACTCCAGCTATGTGAATAATGTAGCTGGATTCAACGTAGCTTAGGTTGACTTATTGCGGTGTCTTACCTTACGCTTCTCATTCTGGTGGAGTACTGGAGTCGACAGCAGAATGATCTGCAGTCGATTTAGCGGGTCTTCACTAGACCCACTAAATCGACTCCCCCTGCATCAATCACAGCAGCATCAGGTAAGTGTAGACATGCCCTCAGACACTGGAGGTAGCATCCCAAGACTTCTCATGGAAAAGAGCTGAGTGCAACTTCAGTGGTGAAACACTGAACCAACCAGCTGCCTTTTACATACTTTTAGGCATCACACCTAAAAATTAGGCCCTGAAGGGGAATAAAACTTCCTGGGGAACAAAACTTCCCAGTGAACGGAAGAACGGCTTAGACTTTCCTTGGCTTGGAATTAATGGCTTCTTCAAACTCTGTGATGGACAAGTTTTCCCATGGTTTTGACCCTAACTTTATTTTTTATTTTGGGGGTTTCAAACTGGATACTCTACGAAATCAGGGGGTGTGAAATGAAAACTAAAATATGTTTAAATGGACTTGAACCCTCTTGCCTGAGTTACATACACACATAAGGAATTCCCTGTGTTTTAAGGAAGCAGAATGGTCCTACTGACTCCTCAGTGACTGTGGATGAAAACAAAACTGAGTCCTTCAAGCACCAGTGTTAGAGGTGTCTTGAGGAACAACTGAGTCAGTGACCCTCAGAAACACCTGGACTTGAGCTGTGGAAATTCTGCTGAGATCAGACAGTGGGGAAAATACTGAGGAGGTTTTTACAGCTGGCTCTCTTGCTGTATCAGCAAATTAGGCTTTGAAAGTAAACATTCAGCAGGAGAGCTCATCTAGAGCTATTCTGTGATGGTTTCAAAATCTGGAGAGAGATTGTTCTCTACCATGCATATACAAGGCTTCCTGGTCTGTAATAATCATCCAATTAAGTAGTGAACCCTTAAACTTTGTGGGTCTTTTTAGAAGCTTTAAACTACTTCCCTCCATTTGACAACAAATTCATTTTTCAGTATAATTGAAGTGTCATTTTGATAAATAATTCAATCAGCCTCCTCCCACCTATGAATAGTTTTTCCCTGTAATTGTTCTTATTCTGCTGAATTAAAACCATTCAAGAGAGAATAAGAGGTATTTAAGCAACAAAAATGAATAGGCCTTATTTACAATCCTCCTGCAGTCTATTAACGGAGACACCAGCGTAATACAAATTTCACTCCTCTTCTCTCAGTCCCTGTTTACTAACTAAATGCTTTGAGTACATTACATGAGAAGATTTCTGTACATAAATGCTTAATCTGAATTCTACTTATAAAAGACAATTCAATGACATTTCTCCAAGTAGAAGAAAGGAAAATGCTCATGTCCTCCTCCCCATCATTACTTTTCTCATTCAAAAAAATTCTCGGGTGCAAAGCTTTGAGTTATTGCTGAATGGACTGTGAATCATGAGCAAAATCATTGAATTTTTATGTATTAATTTATTTATTTGTAACAGTGACCTGGGTAGAGTAGTATTTATGAAAATATGCCTCAGCTAGTTCATAAGAATGGCCATCTTGGGTCAGACCTTCTAGCCCAGTATCCTCTCTTCTGACAGCGGCCAGTGCCAGATGCTTCAGAGGTAATGAAGAGAATAGGGCCATTTTGAGTAATCTATCCCCTGTCATCTAGTCCCAGTTTCCACTTCCTACTCCTATTATAGGAGAGTAACTGTGGTATCTCAGAGCCATAGGGTGATGACTGCTGGTGAATATTGACCTTTTAAAGGGCACTTTATATACAGTACTTCATTGCTTTTCAAAGCATGTTGGAATTCTTTGAGTTATACTAGTAATACTTAGCACAGTGTGTTATCCTAGTCTTAACCAACAATTATCTCAACATATCCCAATGAAGTAAGGAAGTAGCTGTAATATTCCCATTGTATAGACAATGAATTGGAGGCAGAGATGCTAAAAGCAGCAGCTAAAGTTTGTATAAAGTTTGGTGCCTGTGGAAGTGACCTGCTTTTTTCATAGGTGCCTAAAAGTTGTTTTGCTGGACAAATGTCACTCAAGTGACTTGATCAGGGCCACTGTGGAAGTTAGTGTCCAAGTCAGAACTAGAACTAGGAAGGATTTAGTACACTAGATCAATAGAACTACAGCTGTCAGTCAAGTTTTTGGCACAGCACCTCAACTGATTTCCTTTGGCTGTCAGTCATGCAACCATCTGCACCAATCCACACCTTGAGTTTGTATTGAAAACCTTTTCTCCTGTATCCTGCTTACTGGGCAAACATTTTGCCATAAGCTGAAATAGTGAAATTCCTCTGAAGAAATGCAGCAATGACATCCTTCAAAATAACTCATGAAAGAAAGGAGGAATGAACTCACCATCTTAGCTGCATTAAGCTGCTGTTACAAGCAAACCTTGATGGATGGACGTCAGACCTGCTTTCCTACAAAGAATGTTCTCAGAATTCAAATAACCCTGTGATAGAAATTGTTTTCACTGGCAAGTGTTGGTAGTTGGGCTTTAAAACACTATACAACTGAACATGATCACAGCAAAGTGAATATTTCATTATGAATATTTTTCTAAAAAAATAGAGCACCTTTTTTAGTTTATAGAATATCTATGAGCAGACTGCAATTTCCACTAATGTACTCAGTATTCTCGGGTTTTGTTTTTTTCCATTTACTTTAACACTGAATTGGTCACAAGTAGCTCTGAGTTAGCTAATATTCAGTAGAGCCTGGACTGGCACCTTGCAATTCACAGAGGGAGCAGTGCATCTTTGCACTGCTATAGTAGCTAGGTAGGACCAAATTATGACTCAGCCACACTTTGGTCCCTGCTTCTACCTTGCTGTATGAGGGAAGTAAACTGTGTTTGCCCTTGTCCGGTGTGAACTCTGATTCGTCCAATAAAACATAAAGCATGATTTCTGTCCCCTCCCTGGATAAGCATGTGAACCTATCCAGCATGGATGCAACTGCAAAGCTAATCTTATATTATACACATATATACACAAATATGCCTATGTTAAAGACCTTCATTAAGGTTGCACAGTCTGGCATTCAGAAGCTGGGAGAATTCAGAATGAAAGTTGCCTGTTCAACCTTAATTCAGCCACCTTGTGTGTATGCATTGTGATGCAGTCTTTAATTACATGATCACACACGATTATTTCCACAGGACCCCTGCCTCTCGCAATGCACAGGATGGATGATGCTCACTGAATGAGCAGCTCTTGAATATTGTGTTTCCTCTTCATCGTTCGGTGCGTGACTCCAGGCCTTATTACCTCAAACTATACAAACCCTATTCCGTGGAGGGAAGTGTTCATTTTCTCATAGGATTTTCTGTTTTGCTCATCACTACAGTATCTGAATGCTCCAAACATTAATGAATATATTTTCAGAATACCCATATATGAGGTAAGGGTATAATATAACTGTTTTACATATGGGGAAGTGAGGCATGGCGAGAGTAGAGTCAAAAGTATCCACTAATTTTGGATGACCAAATTGAGACACCTAGGACCTGATTTTTAAGACTATATAGCATGATATAGCACTTTATATGATCAAAGCACAGTTCCCATTGAGTTCATTTTCAGCAGCAAGTGCTCAACATTTCTGCGAATCAGACCCCAGGGCAGGGGTGAAAGTAATAATAAATTCTTACCGGTACAGGGGCCAGCTCTGGAAGGGGTGGGGCCTCAGGCAGAAGGGGCAGGGGTGAGGGGGTCAGCCTCCCCCAGCCAGCCCATATACACTCCCTGGCCCCTGCCACCCAGGGCTCCAGCAGTGATTTAAAACGGCCTGGAGCTCCGGACGCTGCCATGGTAGCAGCGGCCGGGAGCCCCAGGCCCTTTTAAATCACCAACCCTGGGGCAGCTACCCTTTTGCCTCCCCCGTCAGTGGCCCTGCCGGTAGGGTACCTTCCAGCAGGGCCACTGACCCGGGGGAGGGAGAGGAAGGAGCAGGGACATTAAAGCACTGCAGCTGTAGCGGTTCCGGCTTCTTACTAGTACACTGTACCGGCTCACTTTCACATTGCCCCAGGGTCAAGTCAGGCACCCAGAAAGTGAGGAACACACGAGTGACCATTTGTGAAAAGTTTGCTCTACGTGACTTGACTGGCTTCATACAGCAACTCTGAAGCAGAGGCAGGGATAGATCAAATTCCCCAGGGTAATATTCAACTGTCTTAACCACGAGTCCATCCTTTCTCTTCCTTCATCTCCCTGCATCATTCACTACACACCTCCCAACTTCTGCAACAAATGGGGCAGTGCTCCTACAGACAATACCCTCTGTCACTACACAACCCTGACTGATTCCCTTAGCATGAGCCACCATGTGCACTGAGTGAGGCAGGGGTCCTGGGGAAAAACTAATATGTGACAATATAATTAAAGACCTTATCATGCATACATACAAGGGGCACAGGAAACCTGAATTCTGTTTTTTCCTAACTTTTAAGTGCTTGCATTTGCAACCTTAATCGTGTTCTTTTACCATAGGTTTTTGTCTGTAATTTCCTGATTATTTTAAAATCAATATGAAAAAGAAAAACGAGAACTTTAAGCACAGGGCAACAGATTGACACCAACATGGTTCATCAGCAGGATTGGAACCTTTAGCTCCCCTGCCACTTGAGCTAATGGATTAACTGATGCAATAGTAGATTGCCATCCTCTATGTGGAGCAGGTTGGGATACTTTGCCAGGGAGTTTCACATGTATTTGCTGACAGAAGAGGAAGGGTGAGACTTGGGTATCTTGAATTCCACTGCAGGCTCTGAAGGATAGAGTTCTCTAATGAGCACAGACTCTTCCGCCTCATCCTCTCCAATCTTGCCCTCTCTTCCACACACCTGGCTTCTCATCCCACCCCATTGTCCTCATCTAGCCTTCCACACCTCAGGCTTCTCATTCCAGTTCCAGATTCCATGTCCAGGAGGTCCTAGTCTTACCACTCTGGACTCTCCTTCCCAGGCCCCGCAGTCCCATGTCAGCCTCTTTGCCCACTCATTCACAGCCCTATATCATCCCCTTGCTGCTTGCCCAGCCATTCTGTTTTCTCCCCACACCTCGACTCCTCACCACCTCTGTCTCCCCACCACCCGCTGGCTCCCCGTCCCCCACTCCCCATTTTTCTCTCCAATTTCCAGTCCCAGTCTTCTTCCCCAGCAAGTCCTAGTTTCCTCTTCTGCCTGCTTGCCAGCTTCCAGTCCCGTTTCCCCCACCCCAGGCTCCATGTTCAAATCTACTCCCCTGTCAGGTCCAGAACTCGTCTCCTCTGTTTCCTCCTCTGCACTCCCTGGGCCAGGAAGGAGAGACATTAAGAGCACAGGGGCTGCCCCCAGCCTCCACCAACCCAGAGCTGCAATTGCAGGGAAATTCCTGCTCAGCCCCGGGCTTGGAGCATGCCTAGCATGGACTGACTCTTTGGGGAATTTTGCTGCAAAGCTCCAGGAAGTCTCTAATGAGGATGTGCGAACTGCAGGGTTTTTTTTCCAAAGATTTATAACTTGACCAGATTTGGGTGGAGTTTCACAGGATGGCAAAAGGTGCATTCTTAACACAAAAGCCACCACCAAATTTCAAGACAGCATGGGGGCAGTAGAGCATCTCAAACAGCTTGTCCAAGTCTTTAAATATAGGGGAAATAACATATGTTTTCCTAACCCCATTCTTGGAAATAGATGAACCATTTTGGCTCAGATTTAAAACAAACACCCAAAAACAAAATCATCCTGAGCTAGACAGATAGCATGTAAAATTTTAGCCCAAACGGTTTAAGTCTGACGAAGTTATAAACAAGTGAAAAGAGGGTCTTATAATGGGAAGTATCAGGCACCCTTAATAAATGATGCTCCCAACCCACCTATAAGTTACACATGCATTTATCAACTGTACTTACAGTGGAGTAGGTATAGTTGAGTGTCTTGTCTGATGTAGTCCCATATTTATATATACATAGTATATATAATTCTGTAACTACTGTTTTCATTCTTACTGATTCTTATCTAGCTATTTTTTGGAAGTTATGCTGAAGACTGGTTGAAAAAATAAAGTAACTACAATCAGGTAGCTCTGATCAGAAAGACTTTTCAAAATTGCTCTTCTGGGGGGAAAACTTAAATAATAAAATGACAGTATACAATCCATTAAAAAAAAAAGCCATGCAGTTTCCTCCTGCCAACATCCTCAACTGAATTTGCAAAGCTGATCATATGTTTAAAGGATAGGATATCAATCTTGTACCTGTAACTGTCTCATAAACCGAGTATGGTTTTGACAATTTGAATTAATGCAGATGGATTGCAAAAACGTGCAGCCCCTGAACCTGGTGAGGCAAGAACTGAAGTGAAGAATATTCTTCACTACTTTCACTTGGATTGATTTCAGACTGCTCAAAGTGCATCTATTAGGTAAAAAAAAGGAACAGATAAATAAGTCAGTTAAAACCAGACTGAAACTATTTTCAGTGGTGCTGGAACAATTTGTACAGTGGGGGTGCTGAGAGCAATTGAACCAAACTGTAAACCCTGTCTGTGATGGAAACCACTTCAAGGCAGGGGTGTGCGGAAGCATCCCCAGCACCCCTAGTTCCAGCACCTATGTAATTAATTGATTTAAATAGCATTTGATTTGAACAAACAGACACTTAAGGCTCTATGTGCCCTGGCCAATATTTCAACAGTACACAAAAAGGCAATCCAGAGCAACCAGAGACCAGTCTTGACATGAGATCTGGTAGACATTTTTTGTTCAACATTGTTTTTATTAAATATTGCCTTTTCCAACACTCGAACTTCTGTGTATACCCTCCTTTTTTTCTTTTCTCTCTTTTAATTGAAACTAAATTTAGAAATTTTGAATTTTGGGATTTTCTCATTTCTCTCTGCTAGAATTAATGTCTGTTTTCCCTTTTCTCCTCTTTTAAACCATTTTTGTTTTGTTAAGCTATACTTTTCCAAACTTCCTCCAACTTTCAAAAAGTTAATAGAAAAGGGAAAAGTGAAATGAACAAAAATAAAGATGTAAAGAAAACCATGGGTATTATTGATTTCACTCAGTGGCAAAAAGGAAAAGAAATTTCTATGCTTTTCTGAAAAAATATTTAATGAAAAACATACCAAATTTGTTCTGTTCAAGCCCTGAAAATAGAAACAACGCCAATATTTTGAATACTTTTATGAATTCTTTTCGTTTTTTGGCCACCTGTTCTTGGCACAAAAAATTTGCTAGTCAAGAAAAAATGAATATTCATCCTCAGTTCATATAAATGCCCTAAACAAATTTGTATTTCACTGCCTACATAGCTTTCCTCAAGTGTTGGGCTTGGTAGGAAATGGTTTTCCCATCCTACTAGAATTTTTGAGATTTCATTTTTTTTTCTCATCTTGCGATGAAAATTGCAACGAAAAGTAAAAATCTCAAAATATTTCATGAGCTGACAAACTGAAAAAAAATGTTGGTTTGGGTCAATCAGAGCATTTATTTCATTAATATTGAACCATTTCTTTCTTATTTCAACCTTTTTGTGTGTAAATCATTAGTTTTTGAAATGAAAGTTCATTTTGAAAAGAAAAACTTAAACTTTTCATTTCAAAAATGTCAAAATTGGACGTTCTGACCATTTCAAAACTTTTTTCAAGCTTTTTTTTGAGTTGGGAAGCTCATCAAAATGAAGCCATCCCTGCATACAGCTTCTGTTTTGACAAATCAGCATTTTTCAGAAAAAAAATAAAAAGGTTTGTTGAAAAGTTCTACTCAGGTGCCAGCTCAGCTAGATTCTAGAACACTAGTGCCATTCATGCAGCAAGATATGATGCATAATAAGTTGCAATCAGTTCTTGTTATAGTTGCTAAGTCGACTTGAAGCATAACCTAGTGCAGAGTACATTACAATAACCAAATCCTGAAATAAAACACCTGAGCAATGGTAGCAACATATTCTCCTAGGAAGAGAATACAGCCTCCTAACCAGCTGTACATGTCTGAAAAAAGCCATTCTGGGCACCACTGCTGTATGAGTGTTTAACACCTCTGAATCTAAAAGGATCTCTAAGTCATGACTCTGGTTGCTTCCCCCAACCTACCAATGTCACCTTTGTCTTCTCTGGCTTGAGCTTCAGCAGCCATGTGAGAGCAGCCTCCCCAGTCATTAACAGGCGCCGAGACACATCTAGCTGCACCCTCTGAGACTGAGCAAAAGGAACAGCAAAGCTTGGTGTCATCAGCACACAGAAAAACCTCCTCACTTCCTCTCCCAAAAGGCCTCTCTGTGCATTGAATAGGAGGGGCAACCTCCCTGAGGAAGCTCCCCCAAAATATTCTCCCTCCAAGAACAGAAATGATAAATCACGTATTATCCCCTTCATTTGTACGGTTCAAGTATATTTTGTGCAGGTATCTAGATCATCTGGCATATGGACCTTTCAACCATTATGATTAGATATATATTTCCTCTTTAGAAAAGAGTGCATGATGCTGGGTTGACAGCAGAGTCCCTTCTCTACAATGTAGGAATATCATTTGGCAATGAAGTCTTTCCCCAAAAGGATCCGCTGAGAAATTTTCATCTCTGATTTCATATCTAATTTCATCTCTATGTCTAGAGGTGAAACGTTACTTCGGTCTCCATGTCCTTTAATGTTTTGTTGTGTCTGCTGGGATGGCCTGTTGAGCTGAGGACCCCTAGGAATTGGACTGAAGATCACAATTTAATATAGCACATGGCTCAACTAATATGTAGTCCTGACTTTTAGACTCATTGACTTGGGCTGGTTTGAAACCAGTGATTCAGAAGTTAAGGGCACTAATCCCACTAAGACAATTCATCTTCCCTCCTTATATGTGCCTACACGTATTTTACTCTGTACAACAGGGGGCTGAGTTGAGCTAATTTGTTAGCATATTGTGTGTTACTAGTGTGCATTTTAGAGGTTTGCTAGTGGAATATACTTTCAAGAATTCTATTACAGCTATACTTGGCTTAAGTCTTCTCCTTTCTCCCCATGACAGCCCAAATACAGTCCGCCATTTAAACCAGGTGAATTTCATAAGAGGCCTGTACGGAAAGTTCATCTCAAAGCCTAATTCCTAATAGAATTATAAAAACCTATGAATAACAATGAGGGGATTGGAGAAGCTAAGCTGCTTGCTCAGAATGCGCATCCATTGTAACAGCAGGCATGCTTAATAGGGGTCAGCTAGCTGAAGGAGAGAGATGACAAATGGGAAAACATTTGTCGCTCAGTTCCATGGGAATTTGTGATAGGGCAGATTTTTCCATCTATTTTGCTAGATTTACTCAGTCATTTAGAAACCCACATAACTGGAAAATCACTTTTAGTGAGGCTTCCATTTGCTAACTGGAGAAAATGGAGAAAGTATTGGTAAATACATATTGATTATTGCACAGTGTAATCGGGTGCCCACCCCATACTAGGCCTGGTGGGGTTAAAGGGCTAGGCAAGCCAATTAACTGTCCAGCTGCACCTGAAGAATGAGACAGAGAGCAGGCAAGTAATTGGAAATGGGCTCAGCTGGGCAGGAATAGGAAGGGCCTGTATAACGCCCAGGAGCTGTGAGCAGCAAGGGGCTGGAAGGAAATAGTCTACAGTCACTCTCTGAGAGGAAGAAGCTTGGGCTGGGAGACCCAGAAAGAGGGCTAAGCTAGATAAGTAGGAAGAAGCCCAGGGAAACAGCAGCAAGGGGTAGGATGGTACAGACCTTAGATGCTTGTTATAGAGTTTCTGGGCTGGAACCCAGCGTAGAGGGCGGGCCTGGGTTTCCCTACCAGCCCTCTGTGGGAAGTGGCACAGGGTGTTGGAGATGCCAGCCAGCCACCTGGTCCAGAAGGGCTTTGACTTCCTCTCAAGGGGAGGACCTTAGTGACTGGCCAGAGGGCCAAGCCACAACTAGGAAGCTGCAGCTCCAGGAGTGAGAGGAGATGCAGGGTGAAAGAGACAATTGGCAGAGACACCCCCAGAGGAGGATGGTTCCTAGCAAGAGCTAATCCCCAGAGCTGTCTGGAGGAGGCCCTACCAGTGGTGAATGAATTCTGTGACACACAGTGTATTAGAAATGGATTTATTTTTTCTTCTGGAGTAATAGTTCCAGTTTAGCCATCAGGGAAGTGTCTGTAGATGGTGGAACTGAGTCTACCTTCATTTACCCTGGTGTAAATCAGGAGTCATTCCACTGAAGTCAGTGGAATTGTACCATTTACATCTGTGTAAGAGAAAGGAGAGTCAGACCTAATGTATCCCTGCGTGCATGAAAGATATAGCTAATCCATAACTACCTAAGGCATCATGCTTGTCATTACGCTACAGACCATGACTATTGTGAAATTCATGGAGATGAAACATTATATCCACCGTACATAGACTAAGCCTGTCTTCAAGCTTCTGAAGGTCACTGCGCTTCAACTCCTGTGTCTAATGTAATAAATCCCCTGCAAGCTGGAACTTCATGGTTGTCACTAGAGTTAGGCGGAGAAAGGTCATTCCTTTTGATAGGATTTTTCACAATATGATTTCATTCCAATTTGGAACAACTCCCCCAACATTTCAAAATTCTCCACAAAAGGGAACGGAGCCACAGCTCCAGAGCAGTGTCCACCTGGAAGCCTGGGCTGCTGAGGTCCTGGGATCGTGGGAACAGGGACTCCCAGGGCTTCCAGGCTTCTGGTCCCCCTCAGCCTACCAGGCAAGCTGGCAGGAACCAGGCTGGCAGGCAAGGTTCCATCAGAACTCCCTGAAAATGGATGAGCCTCCACAAAGTGTTTTGATTTTGGTGAATCAGCACATTCCAAAGCAAAAATGTGTCATTGGAATTTCTCTGATCATCTCTAGCTGCCTCAGAGTGTGCATTCTCAGAACTCCTCAGCTGCAGTGACAATAGGTGCCTGTGTTGGTGGAGTAGAAGGATTTCGGCCATAACACTTGAGCTGAAGGGGGAGGCTCTTCATTAGCTGTTTAAGAGTGTAGGATCTATGACAGTTGTATGTTCCCAAATCCATCCAGTAAAAGGGAGTGGTACAGATATGCACTTGCCTGCTCATTATGGTAATCGTGTAGTCTTTGTATGTGAGTCTATCTTCAACTACCATCTTCACAACATATATTATTCATAGAGGACTTTTCTGTTAAGTGCACAATGTGGGGACAATATTGGACATTATCTTATGTATACACAAACAGGACCATTCTCTGGACAATTTTACTTATTTTCTTGAAAAGCAAAGTTTTAATAGGGATCTGATTTCTCAGTCTAAAGAAAATAGGGGGAAACATTTAAAACAAAATAAATTAGATGCAGAATGAATTCACTAGGTTGTGTTTGCCAGAATTCATCGGTAGTCAAACTTCATTAATGTTACAGTCTCATTAGTTGGTTTACAAATGTAAGTGTTCTAACAACTCTCCAGTGACCTCAGGCAAAAGCCAAATACCAAGCAGTGCAGTCAACTTAGAATGAGAGAGTCGTTTCATACTGCAGAAGCAGAGAAGGTATTAAATTCTTTACCGGCTCAATGCACTTGCTGTTGATCAGTGATCGCCCCCAA
The DNA here is from genome assembly GCF_965140285.1 of Lepidochelys kempii. Taxonomy (NCBI): domain Eukaryota; kingdom Metazoa; phylum Chordata; order Testudines; family Cheloniidae; genus Lepidochelys; species Lepidochelys kempii. The sequence goes on from NC_136387.1 coordinate 32,060,951, forward strand.
GGCCTGATAGTCTTCTTACAATGATAGAATGAATCCACTCATCTAGTTCTATTGCTGACTCTTTTTTGAAAGAGAAAAGATAAACCCAAATGCAACTCATAACATTCAAGCAGATAGTACAGCTGCTGTATCTCTTCTCTTGATTCCTGGTTCAATAGAGTGAAATCATATTTTTACAGCTTACATTTCAGCACATACATGCACAGTTCTGTGAATCTTCAATGGTAATCAAGCTGGAGTTGAGCCAAGACCTTTAAACAAAGGAGATGTCTAAGAGGCAGATGTTTAATGTGCCACTCACTATATGACCTCCTTCCCAATAATTGTGTGCCACAACCTAGAACAATGCCATTTTCAGACGTCTTATCCACTGGAAGGTAGGGTTGTACTGCATTTAAGATATCCAGTACTTGCCAATATTGATTAGCAAGTGCTAGTGTCCACAGATGCATTTGTAGTACAATAATCATACTTAGCACTTACATAACCTTCCTTACTTAGATCTCAGAGGTGGACTGTACTGGATTAAGGCCAACACTATGATGCCCCTCCCCCCCTTGGAGTGTCAATACCAGAGGGCTCTCTTCCATGGGACCCTATTCTCCACACCAGGAGTGGCAATTGTGTCACCCCCGCCCCGCAAGAGCAGCCTCTTCCCCCTCCCCCAATCCCAAAGGTGCAGGAATGGCAGTAGGGTCCCCCCAGTACTCACTCCAGCATCTGGTGAATAGTAGGTGAATAGTCTGGGAACTGTACTATTCTCCTCTAGCCACACACAGAGTTCTCTGCTGGGATGGTGTTAGCAGAGGTACCCAGAGCAATGGGTTCTTGGTGTTAACACCACGTTGTGATGCAAGGGGCAGTTCTCCTCTCTCAGAATTAGTGGTTCAGTTACCCGCTTGTCATTTTTTGAGCCTCTCTCTGCAACCATGAGGGTTAGAGACAAAATAATTATAATGATAAATTGAGATTCTGCTGTATTAACATGACGCAGGAGCTGGAGCCCTCGGCATGGGCCTAGAGTATCTTTACCTTAATCCAGCTCTGGTCAGTATGTTTTCTTAGCTTCATTTTACAGATAGATAAAGCAAAGCATAGAGGTTAAAAGGCTTGTTTGCTATCAGACAGCAAGTTGGCAACAAACCCAAAGGTTAAACTCAGGTCTCCTTACTCCTAGTCTTGAGTTCTCACCATTGGATCAGACTGCTTCTCAGGCTAAATGTGATCCAGATCAATTAAAAATATTGTCTCCTAAAACCCACTCAAATGTTTCTAAAACAAGGTGAAGTTACATATATTTGAGGACCTCTTGAGAGACTTTGAGGGCCACTTCAGAAGTGAGGGGCCTCAAATGGCTTCTGTTTCTTAAGGGGGAAATTTAAGGATCAAGGAGAGGACATCCTGTTCTCCTCCCCAACACTCTTGTCCTAGAACCCTTCTTAATATCCTAGATTCCATATCCTTTAAACTCTCTCATATTGACCACCTCTGCCCTTCCTGAGAGGAAGATCTGAAAAGCAAGGTCTATCACATGAACAATTACAATTCTTTCCCATGAAGAAAGGAGAGCAGGTTGAGTAGGAAGAGCATCCAAAATTTCCATCATCAAGGGGTTATTGAAGTTATACACATAGCAGTTTGTTTCAATATTGCTGTAATTTAAATATTAATGTTCCCTGGCATTAAGATATTACGCCAAGTGTGGAAAATAGCTGGGGATTTTAGGATACATCAAGAAGAATATGGCTCCATGAAAATAACATTTGGAGCTAATTACAGGACCAATGGATTAGAACAACAGGCAGCTGCCAACAGTCCCTAGATATTTACTTATTCATGGTGATTTGAAATCCAGTGATTGAGCAGGGAAATGTAACCATAATAGAAAACATGACCAGAATATTCACAGATAAGTGTATCTAGTGTTAGAGTCATGATGAAAAAAAGTACTACCATTAAAGGGAGTCAGATATGTCCTTTAGGACACTTTTCTCATTTTATTTTGAGCTACATGATCTTTGTGTAGCAATACGTTTTAATTCAGCACACCCTGCTTATTTTTTAAAAAAATATTTTTTAAAAAATGATTAAATCTAAGGCAAGACAAGGAAAGAAAGCCATATTAATATGAACTATGTGTACAGAGGTCTGAGAATATGCATTAGAATATGAATGGGTTCATTTTAATTTATATGCGTCTGGTATTTAATCATTACCCCTGTCATTGTCAGTAGACATTGTCAGTAGACATTGCACCATGAGAATTCTGTGCCTACCCAGAATCAAAGAGCAAATTTCCTCTTGTACAAAGGGTCAACACAAGGTCTAGGTCTAGACACTTCTTAAGTCCTCAAAATAGAACTTAAGTGGCACTAAGTGATGCATAACCCTTATATGGACTCTGCACAAGGGTGAACTTCACCTCTAGACTGTAATTGCGTTTTCTTCTCATTATGTTTCTGTGTGGTTTTCTTTTGTACGGAGTCGTTTGGGCTTGGGGGTCCCTTAAATATTGTTGGGAGCAAGGTAAGTCCCAAGTTTTCTAGACTAGGAGGTTAGATATGGTTGGCTTTCCTCATAGTATACACTTAGAACAAGAGATGGTCAGAAAATTGATTTTTTTTCCCCTACACAAAATTGCGGGTGTTGGTTGAGAAAAAAAGAATTGTCCTCTGAAAAAAAATTGACTTTAAAGTTTGAGGAGGTGGAGGGGTATGAAAAGCCAGAGATTTCCATGGAAAGCAGAGCCATTCCATGAACAGTCTCATTTAATCGAAAACCCAATTTCCTATCAGAACAGTTCTGACAGAAAATGTTCTGCCAGTTCTACTTTAATACATAATTTCAACGGATTATGGTCCCCTTTCAGGTAAATGGGTACAACTTCCAACCATATGTGCCAGGGCTCAATTTGGTAGTCTTTAGGTATATTGTCTTAACTTTTTATTTTATCTCTAATGTATTCCTCACCACTATTCACAGTAACAGCCAGTCCAGCCAGCAATTTCAAACCTGTCATTTGGAAATTAATAACTGATCCCTACTACAGACTTTTTTCCATGCTAAACTTTACATCTGAGCTCTAACTACACATATTAGTATCACACTGTTTTTATGCTAAGTGTCAGCAGAAACAGAGTAGATTCACTCTTTGCCTAATGTGGCTCCTCAAATCTCAGTTTCTATTAGAGCTAATTTTCCAGTGACTTCAGACTGGTTTTGGCCTCTGGGGAGGGCCTACCCATTATGGGAAAATTGATTTTTAACAGCTACTCTTCATGTTAGTTCTTGTTTCCATCAAGTGCCACTGAATCTCATTCTCCTTAATATACAGAATAATTGGGAAATGTTTTTCCTTTTGGCTGGATTTAAGTCAGAGTTTTAGAAGGGAGTCAGAGTTTTACAACTATCATCTCTATCAATAGCTGGCATGTTGTAACATGAAATGCCCACCATGAAGCTTCACATTAGTTATAACTCAGGTGAGGAGATAGCAAGTGTGAAAAGTTGGGACAGGGCTGCGGGTTAATAGGTTGCCTCTATAAGACAAAGCCCCTAATATCGAGATGGTCCCAATAATATCAGGACATCTGGTCACCCTTGTTATAACCCGCCTACATCTTGGATATGAATTTGCTCACAGAATTACCCCTCTGTGTCTCTTACCCCTTCCCTCTGTCTCCCCAGCTGTGTTCGATATCTCCAGCACTCTTCATAGATTTCATAGATATTTAGGTTAGAAGGGACCATTATGATCATCTAGTCTGACCTCCTGCACAACGCAGACCACAGAATTTCACCCACCACTCCTGCAAAAAACCTCACACCTATATCTGTGCTATTGAAGTCCTCAAATCGTAGTTTAAAGACTTCAAGGCGCAGAGAATCCTCCAGCAAGTGACCCCTGCCCCATGCTACAGAGGAAGGCGAAAAACCTCTAGGGCCTCTTCCAGTCTGCCCTGGAGGAAAATTCCTTCCCGACCCCAAATATGGCGATCAGCTAAACCCTAAGCATATGGGCAAGATTCATCAGGTAGATACTACAGAAAATTCTTTCCTGGGTAACTCGGATCCCACCCCATCTAATATCCCATCACAGGCCATTGGGCCTATTTACCATGAATATTTAATTCCCAAAACCATGTTATCCCATCATACCATCTCCTCCATAAACTTATCGAGTTTAATCTTAAAGCCAGATAGATCTTTTGCCCCCACTGCTTCCCTTGGAAGGCTATTCCAAAACTTCACTCCTCTGACGGTTAGAAACCTTCGTCTAATTTCTAGTCTAAATTTCCTGGTGGCCAGTTTATATCCATTTGTTCTTGTGTCTACACTGGTACTGAGCTTAAATAATTCCTCTCCCTCTCCGGTATTTATCCCTCTGATATATTTATAGAGAGCAATCATATCTCCCCTCAACCTTCTTTTAGTTAGGCTAAACAAGCCAAGCTCCTTGAGTCTCCTTTCAGAAGACAAGTTTTCCATTCCTCGGATCATCCTAGTAGCCCTTCTCTGTACCTGTTCCAGTTTGAATTCATCCTTCTTAAACATGGGAGACCAGAACTGCACACAGTATTCCAGGTAAGGTCTCACCAGTGCCTTGTATAACAGTACTAAAACCTCCTTATCTCTACTGGAAATACCTCTCCTGAAGCATCCCAAGACCGTATTAGCTTTTTTCATGGCCATATCACATTGGCGGCTCATAGTCATCCTATGATCAACCAATACTCCAAGGTCCTTCTCCTCCTCCATTACTTCTAAGTGATGCGTCCCTAGCTTATAACTAAAATTCTTGTTACTAATCCCTAAATGCATGACCTTACACTTGTTACTATTAAATTTCATCCTATTACTATTACTCCAGTTTACAAGGTCATCCAGATCCTCCTGTAGGATATCCCTGTTCTTCTCTAAATTGGCAATACCTCCTAGATTTGTATCATCCGCAAACTTTATTAGCATATGTCATAAATATAAAGGGAAGGGTAAACCCCTTTGAAATCCCTCCTGGCCAGGGGAAAGCTCCTCTCACCTGTAAAGGGTTAAGAAGCTAAAGGTAACCTCGCTGGCACCTGACCAAAATGACCAATGAGGAGACAAGATACTTTCAAAAGCTGGGAGGAGGGAGAGAAACAAAGGGTCTGTGAGTCTGTATATTCTGTCTTGGCCGGGGATAGACCAGGAATGGAGTCTTAGAACTTTTAGTAAGTAATCTAGCTAGGTACGTGTTAGATTATGATTTCTTTAAATGGCAGAGAAAAGAACTGTGCTGAATAGAATAAATATTTCTGTCTGTGTATCTTTTTTGTAACTTAAGGTTTTGCCTAGAGGGGTTCTCTATGTTTTGAATCAGATTACCCTATAAGGTATTTACCATCCTGATTTTACAGGGGGGATTTCTTTATTTCTATTTACTTCTATTTTTATTAAAAGTCTTCTTGTAAGAAAACTGAATGCTTTTTCATTGTTCTCAGATCCAAGGGTTTGGGTCTGTGATCACCTATGCAAATTGGTGAGGCTTTTTATCCAACATTTCCCAGGAAAGGGGGGGTGCAAGTGTTGGGAGGATTGTTCATTGTTCTTAAGATCCAAGGGTCTGGGTCTGTAGTCACCTAGGCAAATTGGTGAGGCTTTTTACCAAACCTTGTCCAGGAAGTGGGGTGCAAGGTTTTGGGAAGTATTTTGGGGGGAAAGACGTGTCCAAACAGCTCTTCCCCAGTAACCTGTATTAGTTTGGTGGTGGTAGCAGCCAATCCAAGGACAAAGGGTGGAATATTTTGTACCTTGGGGAAGTTTTGACCTAAGCTGGTAAAGATAAGCTTAGGAGGTTTTTCATGCAGGTCCCCACATCCGTACCCTAGAGTTCAGAGTGGGAGAGGAACCTTGACAGCATACTCCCACTTTTTGTGCCAAGGTCAATAATAAAAAGATTAAATAAGATTGGTCCCAAAACCGATCCTTGAGGAACTCCACTGGTAACCTCCCTCCAGCCTGACAGTTCACCTTTCAGTAGGACCCAGTGTAGTCTCCCCTTTAACCAATTCCTTCTCCACCTTTCAATTTTTCTATTGATCCCCATCTTATCCAGTTTAACTAATAATTCCCCATGTGGCACGGTATCAAATGCCTTACTGAAATCTAGGTAAATTAGATCCACTGTGTTTCCTTTGTCTAAAAAATCTGTTACTTTCTCAAAGAAGGAGATGAGGTTGGTTTGGCACAATCTACCTTTTGTAAAACCATGTTGTATTTTGTCCCATTTACCATTGACTTCAATGTCCTTAACTACCTTCTCCTTCAAATTTTTTTCCAAGACCTTGCATACTACAGATGTCAAAGTAACAGACCTATAATTACCCGGATCACTTTTTTTCCCTTTCTTAAAAATAGGAACTATGTTAGCAATTCTCCAATCATACGGTACAACCCCTGAGTTTACAGATTCATTAAAAATTCTTGCTAATGGGCTTGCAATTTCATGTGCCAATTCCTTTAATATTCTTGGATGAAGATTATCTGCCCCCCCCCCCCCGATTTAGTCCCGTTAAGCTGTTTGAGTTTCGCTTCTACCTCAAATATGGTAATGTCTACCTCCATATCCTCATTCCCATTTGTCATGCTACCATTATCCCTAAGATCCTCTTCAGTCTTATTAACGACTGAGGCAAAGTATTTGTTTAGATATTGGGCCATGCCTAGATTATCCTTGACCTCCACTCCATCCTCAGTGTTTTGCGGTCCCACTTCTTCTTTCTTTGTTTTCTTCTTATTTATATGGCTATCGAACCTTTTACTATTGGTTTTAATTCCCTTTGCAAGGTCCAACTCTACTTGTCTTTTAGCTTGTCTCACTTTATCCCTACATGTTCTGACCTCAATAAGGTAGCTTTCCTTGCTGATCCCTCCCTTCTTCTACCACCTGTATGCTTTCTGCTTTTTCTTAATCACCTCATATGAAGAAAGCAATCACAGAAGGTATCAGTTTTCTCACTGTAACCTACATTTTTACAATGGAGTCTCTACTTTCTTAATTAATTAATTAGAAAGAAACCTTTTACCCATGGACACATCCAACGTAGAGAAAGCTAAACAAGCAATTCGATTAACTAACAGTCTAGATTTCAGTAATTCATGAGAATCAGCATTCAGTGTGGGGCCATACCACCTTGTGACACTTGGCAAAAGCAGTACAGGAATCCAAAAATACAGAAAAGCAGTACAGGAATCCGTTCTTTTACTTCCTGATGATTGGCCAGATCATGGCCTCCCATAGAAAAACCCACAGTAGAGCTTAATGACAGGTTTCAGAGTAACACCCGTTTTAGTCTGTATTCGCAAAAAGAAAAGGAGTACTTGTGGCACCTTAGAGACTAACCAATTTATTTGAGCATAAGCTTTCGTGAGCTACAGCTCACTTCATTGGATGCATGTAGCTCACGAAAGCTTATGCTCAAATAAATTGGTTAGTCTCTAAGGTGCCACAAGTTCTCCTTTTCTTTTTAGTAGAGCTTAAGGTGCTTGGGAGAACTTTCCAAATTTACATTAATTCTCTGTTTGTGGGTTTATGTGCCGAGAGAAGCAGGTTTACTCTCCATCCCTCCATGGAGTGCCCATATACGCAGCAATCTGGGAGATCTTTGGGGCTCAGGTGGAGTGTGTGGGGGGGAACAAAGGTCTCAAAATTTGGAATAGCTATTAAGAAATACTAAAGGGTTCCTAGTTTTATTGTTTTTTTTTTTATCTCAGAGGGTGGGATTAGCATTGGGCAGGGGAGATAGAACAAAATATATTGAATTTACTGGTGCATATGCAGTTAGTTACTGTATGGACTGCATAACTGTGATCAGTAGTCCAGCTATCTTTCACAAACCCAGGTACTATTCTCCTAATCTGAAGTTATGGAGTTTCAGTCACAGCCTTGAATCTTGGGTGGGTTTTTATACCCAGGCAGAATGGACGTAAAGAGCTATCTTTCTTGACTGGTTGCATTGTATGTAGGTGAAAAGTGTGCAGGGAAATGGAGAATCAAGTCCACTCAGTTCACATATTCCCAGTGAAACTTAGTGAAACATGCTTTATTTTCCTATTCTGGACCAATAGTAATGTAGCAGAGAATCCCCCATTCACTGTAGTTTAAGGATAGTACTGTATTTAACATCTTGGAAGATTTTAACATTGGTGACACCTAGTAACATCTTACATTCAAGTTATTTCCATGTTCAGGAAAAGCCACTTAAAACATGCATTGCAAGTTTCTTCCTAGTAAATCAAGTCATTCAGATAAAACTATTAACTAACAGTCAAGATTAAAATCAAGTCATTCCTCTGACTGTTTTGCAATGAAAACTTTTACCTATTCTATCCATCTCTGTGTCTCTTTGTATAGTGACTGTCACTAGGGTGTCTAGAACCCATGGTATTATTTAATCTTCCATGTTCCATAGGGAAAGCTTCTCCTTTAATGGTATAGGAATAAAATGGGTAAATACTAGTGTTCCATTTAGATGCTTCTTGCTTTAGGAGAATGTTAATCTTCTGTTAACACAGATCAACCTCAATTTGTAGTTTCAAAGCATACAGTATTGCTGTTCATTATACCATACTAAGCGGAAATGCTTCATAATCAGACCTGTAACCTATAGTACATCTCACATAGTATGTGATTGAACTAGGTTGTCTGTCTGATTTAGAGGCTAAGTCCTCAGAGGGGTTGAACAAATTGTTGCAAAATCAGTGGGCTCAGTCCTTCAAACTCTTGAATGCCCCCTGTATTCTTGTTATCTTTGCAAGTCCCAACCCCTATTGCTTACCATCTCTCTGGATTTAGTACATAGGGACTGATTTTGTAAATCTTAATGTGTAGGCAATGCTCAGTGAAGAATCTCATTGACTTCAGTCAGACTGTTTGCATGAATAAGCACAATGCTTGTGTAGGAGGGTTTGCAAAATTGGGTCCTGTATTTGCATGATGCTAACCTTTCTGATAGTGCCCAATTTAACTTTAAAATTAAACTATCTGGATAAAGCAACGTAACTTACAATAACTGCTTTCAAATCCAAAATATGCACAATTTCAAACTTAATGCCCCTAAAAATTAACTCCCCGAGCACTGAACTAAATTAACCTCTATCTGGTAGATGACAACTGTTGTTTGGTTCTCTTGGAGAGCAATTCCTCCACACCTACCTCCTGCAAAACCTTGCTTTTTCAATTGCGCGATAGACATGAATTTTTTTTTTTTGCCAACACTAGGCTGCAACAAGTGTAGCAGATTCATAGTCTTGTTCCACTAGCAAGTTAAGACTGTCTACATTCCAGGAAACCTCTCATGCTTTGACTACACAAACATCACAACCACTTATAGTGAATAAGTGGCTCTTTGTTCCTATTCCAAAGGAAACATAGACAGCCCCTCAGAGCAGCTCTTCTTTCTCTCCTTTGCACTTCTCTGAGGTACATTTCATTTAGTTTCAGTCCATTAAAAACCAAAATGCTTCTGTACTCCCACCCATGTTGAGAAAGTTAAAATGTTTGATTAGGAAACAAATGAGATGGCCAAGGATTTGCTGAAATACAAGAAAATACCACATTCCAAAAAAAAAGTGGGACAGATCAAAAGTGGAGCTGCTTCATTTATTCATTACCAATTTAGCCGATTTTTTTTAGTTCACAAGTTGGTCATGAACCAATCCCAGTTTCCACAAATGCATTTGTTACTCCTAAGTGTTCACAGAGTTGACATTCTCAGGCTATGGATGGTTCACCCTAAGTATTTGTTGTGTATGATTGATCAAAGATCAAAAGATAGGAAAGATAGGAAGTATGACAAGAGACCACCCTAGCTTAACCAGGAGATCTTCAATGATCTAAAATTCAAAAAAGAGTCCTACAAAATGTGGAAACTTTATAGAAAATAGAAAAGTATGAATATAAACAAATAACACAAGTATGTAGGAACAAAATTAGAACAGGCAAGCCACAAAATGAGATCAAATTAGCTAGGGACGTAAAAGGAAACAAGAAAACATTCTACGAATACATTAGAAGCAAGAGAAAGACAAAGGACAGAGTAGGTCCATTACTCAATTAGGGGGGAAAGACAATGACAGAAAATGTGGAAATGGCAGAGGTGCTTAATGACTTCTTTGTTTTGGTTTTCACCAAGAAGTTTGGTGGCCATTGGACGTCTAACACAGTGAATGCCAATGAAAATGAGGTAGTATCAGAGTCTAAAATAGGAAAAGAACAACTCAAAAATTACTTAGACAAGTTGGATGTGTTCAAATCACCAGGGTCTGATTAAATGCATCTTAGATATCTCCTCCATCAGTTCCTTGAGTATTCTGAGCCATTAGCGATTTATCTCTGAAAAACCATGGAAGATGGGAGACATTCCAGAAGACTGAAAAACGGCAAATATAGTGTCAATCTATAAAAAGGGAAATAAGGACAACCCGGGGAATTGCAGACCAGTCAGCTTAACTTCTGTACCTGGAAAGATAATGGAGCAAATAATTAAGCAATCAATTTGCAAACACCTAGAAGATGATAAGGTGATAAATAACAGTCAGCATGGAGTTGTCAAGCACAAATCATGTCAAACCAACCTGATAGCTTTCTGTGACAGGGTAACAAGTCTTGTGGATAGGGGGGAAGTCGTAGATATGGTATATCTTGACTTTAGTAAGGCTTTTGATACTGTCTCGCATGACTTTCTCATAAACAAACTAGGGAAATACAACCTAGATGGAGCTAGTACAAGGTGGGTGCATAACTGGTTGGAAAATCATTACCAAAGAGTAGTTATCAGTGGTTCACAGTCATGCTGGAAGGGCACAATGAGTGGGGTACCGCAGGGATTGGCTCTGGGTCTGGTTCTGTTCAATATCTTCATCAATGATTTAGATAATGGCATAAAGAGTACACTTATAAAGTTTGCGGACGATACCAACCTGGGAGGGGTTGCAAGTGCTTTGGAAGATAAGATTAAAATTCAAAATAATCTGGACAAACTGGAGAAATGGACTGAAGTAAATAGGATGAAATTCAATAAGGACAAATGCAAAGTACTCCACTTTGGAAGGAACAATCAGTTGCACACATACAAAATGGGAAATGACCGCCTAGGAAGGAGTCCCGTGGAAAGGGATGGGGGGGGTCATAGTGGACCACAAGCTAAATATGAGTCAACAGTGTTACACTGTTGCAAAAAAAGTGAACATTATTCTGGGATGTATCAGCAGGAGTGTTGTAAGCAAGACACGAGAAGTAATTCTTCCACTCTTCTTTGTGCTGATTAGGCCTCAACTGGAGTATTGTGTCCAGTTCTGGGTGCCACATTTCAGGAAGGCTGTGGACAAATTAGAGAAAGTCCAGAGAAGAGCAACAAAAGGTCTAGAAAACATGATCTATGAGGGAAGATTGAAAAAATTGGGTTTGTTTAGTCTGGAAAAGAGAAGACTGAGAGGGGATATGATAACAGTTTTCAAGTACATAAAAGGAGGAGTACATAAAAGTACAAGGAGGAGAGAGAAAAAATTGTTCTTCTTAACCTCTGAGGATAGGACAAGAAGCAATGGGTTTAAATTGCAGCAAGGGCAGTTTAGGTTGGACATTAGGAAAAAATTCCTAACTGTCAGAGTGGTTAAGCACTTGAATAAATTTCCTAGGGAGGTTGTGGAATCTTCATTGTTGAGGGTTGCCATAAATATAAAGGGAAGAGTAAACCCCTTTGAAATCCCTCCTGGCCAGGGGAAAGCTCCTCTCACCTGTAAAGGGTTAAGAAGCTAAAGGTAACCTCGCTGGCACCTGACCAAAATGACCAATGAGGAGACAAGATACTTTCAAAAGCTGGGAGGAGGGAGAGAAACAAAGGGTCTGTGTGTCTGTCTATATGCTGGTTTCTGCTGGGGATAGACCAGGAATGGAGTCTTAGAACTTTTAGTAAGTAATCTAGCTAGGTATGTGTTAGATTATGATTTCTTTAAATGGCTGAGAAAATAATTGTGCTGAATAGAATAACTATTCTGTCTGTGTATCTTTTTTGTAACTTAAGGTTTTGCCTAGAGGGGTTCTCTATGTTTTTGAATCTAATTACCCTGTAAGATATTTACCATCCTGATTTTACAGGGGGGATTTCTTTATTTCTATTTACTTCTATTTTTATTAAAAGTCTTCTTGTAAGAAAACTGAATGCTTTTTCATTGTTCTCAGATCCAAGGGTTTGGGTCTGTGGTCACCTATGCAAATTGGTGAGGCTTTTTATCCAACATTTCCCAGGAAAGGAGGGGTGCAAGTGTTGGGAGGATTGTTCATTGTTCTTAAGATCCAAGGGTCTGGGTCTGTAGTCACCTAGGCAAATTGGTGAGGCTTTTTACCAAACCTTGTCCAGGAAGTGGGGTGCAAGGTTTTGGGAAGTATTTTGGGGGGAAAGACGCGTCCAAACAGCTCTTCCCCAGTAAACAGTATTAGTTTGGTGGTGGTAGCGGCCAATCCAAGGACGATGGGTGGAATATTTTGTACCTTAGGGAATTTTTGACCTAAGCTGGTAAAGATAAGCTTAGGAGGTTTTTCATGCAGGTCCCCACATCTGTACCCTAGAGTTCAGAGTGGGGGAGGAACCTTGACAGGGGTTTTTAAGAGAAGATTGGACAAACACTTGTCAGGGATGGTCTAGATAATATTTAGTCCTGCCTTGAGTGCTGTGGACTGGACTAGATGGCCTCTCGAGGTCCCTTCCAGTTATGTGATTCTATGATTCTATGAAATAATTATATTATATTGTTTCTGTTCAGAGACTGGATCACTGAAATTTTAAAGGTTTCAGAGTAGCAGCCGTGTTAGTCTGTATTCGCAAAAAGAAAAGGAGTACTTGTGGCACCTTAGAGACTAACAATTTTAAACTAGACCAATGAATAAGTAATGATAAAGCACATTTCAATATGACATTTGGGATGAGTATTCATTTGTACAAGACTGTGTGAAGCTTAGGAGTAATGAACATTCTCCCAATTGCTCATCAGAATACTCAAATAGTGAATAATATGAGCCTATATATAAAAACACTTCTATTTAATGTATTCGTGAACCACTTTCATTCCATTTGATCAGCTCTGTGGTAATTAAAATCCTGAACTGTTTAATTTAGAATCATAGAATTGCAGAAGTTAGTGATTATTTCAACCTCCCATCATCACAGCACTGTTTTCTACCATACACGGTTCAGCACCTTAGCTGATCTAGTTTTAAATGTATCAAGCAATGAGACTTCCACCAATTCCCGAGGGGAGACAACATATTCAGATTAAATGGTCCTCTTTGTAATTACATCTAATTAATTCTTAAATTGTTATTCTTAGTTATAACCTGCATAACCACCCTGAACAATTCTTCCCACTACTTGGTGTTCAAACCTTCAAAATCTGTACTTGAAGGCAGCTGTATGTCCTATACATAATGTTACATAGCTCTTATCTAATGCTTTTCATCAGTATAGATTGTATACGGTACAAAGGTATCATTAGCCCTATTTTACATATGGGGAAACTGAGGCACTGAGTGGTGTTGTGCCCAAGGACATACAGCAGATCAGTGGCAGGGCTGGAAATAGAACCCTGGTCTCCTGATTCCCAGACCAGTGCTCTATCCACTAGGCAAGACTGCCATCCTACATGCAATACTTAAGGCTTGAATTTTCAAAAGGGAATTAGATGCCCATATTCCATTGAAAGTAAATGAATTGAGGGTCTTAATTCTCCTAGCCAGCTATCCTTGACTACTTGGTGCTGCAGGGTAAGTGGCTGACTGCAACAGCAGCAATGTGGCAGGCAAGCCTAAGCTGTGTGGGGTGGAAATTCAGTAACAAGCCTCTGGTATTTTGGAGGCAGCAAGTCAAAGTTTCTTGGCTATGCTTCTTCCAGCTCTGACTGGGGTAAAATACGATCTCCAGGAATGTCTCCAAGAAGCTGGTCAGTCAGAGGAACAGGAAAATACGTGGTGCAGGTCCCTCCCTCCCCCCAAGTCGATCACCCCTTTCAGCCTACCACAGTAACCAGACATTTTGTCCCCGGTGTTCCAGGATGAGCTTTAGCCAGTCCTGGTTGTGGTAATTATGTTCAACCCATTGTTTCCTCAGTGGGTCAGACACACCGCCTTTCTCTGAGGGCAGCTCAGACTCTGAAAGCTCTGAAGCCAAACCAAAAAAACCCCAAACAAATCACACCAAGAAAACAAAACAGCCCTCTCAGAATCCCTGTGCTTCTTCCATCAGGTCAGCCTGAAGGTTGTAGGTACTGATCCTGTTCTCCTGGCAGCTCCCTCAGGTAGGTGGACTTGTGCAGTATGGCCTTGCTGGCCATTTTCCCCACTCCTTCCACTGTTTGTTTGTTTTGTTTTGTTTTAAACTCGGTGAGCCAGCAGAGCAGTGTGGCCCATAGCATCAGCCTAATGAGACCAGTTCATTCTCTGTTCGGCTGGAGGGACCAGGTTTCTCAGGTCCAGGATGGAATTATTTCTGATCAAAACCAGAGAAACACCACCTCCCAGAATAGTGAGTGGGGGAGGGAAAGAGAGAGTGTGTGCACAACACCCCATAATATCCAATAGCCCGTGGTCAAGGCAACAACCTAGGATGTGAGAGTTCTGGATTCCGGCCCTTTCTCTGAGGCAGTGACTTGAACCCAAGTATCCAACATCCCAGGTGAGTTGAGTACCCTAACTGCCGGGCTATTGGCTATTTTGTGGGGGCAGGGAGGTTCTCTCTCTTTTCACTGAAGATCTTTGAAAAGTCTCAGTTTCATCCTGAGGTGGAATAGGAAACATTTCTGAACACCCAAAAATATTTACAGGAAGGGAAAACCATTTACTGCCAAGCTCTACCTATGACTGCCACTGACTTCTGTGATCTGATTGTTTATAAAGGGAGCCATGTGAGTGGATCCCGGGGCAGAATTTGTCCCTTTCTCTGCATGCAATTATAAATGTGTTTAATAACTTTGCAGCTCTCAAAATTCCCAGTAAAGTTTAGCTGTGGGCTGACTGAGCTGAGGTTTCTTACAGCATTGCAGTGGAGCTGGGTACAAGACCTGTAGGCCTAGTGGTGGCTTTAGTTTTCTGAGTGAACTTTAATTCTTCCTTCCGCTCCATCACTTGCCCAGGGTAAAACATAACAGATCAGAGTCTCAGCAGGTGTGAACTGAAGAATCTCCATTGGGGTCAGAGCTCCACCTGGATACAATATTCTCACTCAGTCTGTTACATGAAAAATCAGCCAAGGACCTGAAAGAATACTGCATGAATGTCTAAGTTGAAATATTTGCAATGAACTATTCATGAAAGTTAATCAGACAACAATTTGTAAACAATCTAGTAAATAGTTTTGCATGCCTCTGACAATTTAGCTATCTGCTAGAAACTGTTTTATGAACAAAAGATGTGGCTAATACGTTATTTGTTGTGAATAATGCAGTCAGTTCTGTTTTCTAGTTTACAGTGTTAAGGAGAGGCAAAATTAATAAATAAAGTCAGTGCAACAGCTTTGCTGGTAAACCACCTGTAAGGTTGAGAGGCAGCATAGTTTAGTGGAGGGGGCACTGGGCTGTGAGTCAGATCTGGGTTCTATTCCCAACTCTGCCACTGATCTGCTGTGTGACCTGGGGCAAGTCACTTTATCTCTTTGTACTTTTGTTTCCCCTTCAACCCACCATCCATCTAGTCCGTTTAGATTGTGAGCTCTTTGGGGCGGGGGAGCATGATTGTCTCTTACTATGTATTTGTGCTGTGCCCAGCATAACAAGGTCCTGATTTGGTTGGGGCCTGTAGGTCCTGCCATAATTAATGTCAGCCTTAGAAAGGACACCAGAAATCAAGCGGGTTAAGTTGTTAATGGTGACTTGCTGGAATTGTGATGACATTAAACTCCATCTTATGTTCTTATGTCCATTGCTTTCTACCAAAATTAGTAAGTGGAATGCTGTAATCAGCAGATAAGTCCATGCATTATTAGTTGTATTTTTCCTTACACACTCAGCAATCATATACTTTCAGTCAGTATGTCCTTTAGTTAGCAGTGAGAACACTACAAGAGTAAGGTCTTAGAGCATGGTATTTTGGCTCCTCTCTGGAAGGCTGGTATTGAATACCTACAGGAAGCTGCCTCCATAGACTCAGTAGACTTCTCTCTTCTCACATTAAAGATGCAGTGCATATAAATGTAAGATACTTATCATGTATCCCACACTATACATCACTTGATGGCGCCATGCACTATTTCTGAATTCTCCAAGGAAATGCCTCTGGGGCAAATTGGATAAAGTGAACAAACAACTTTCCCAATAACAAACCTGTATGACCTGTAAGTCATGGCAGTTGGTCACCAGCGGCCATATCAGAAAAATCAGAGCCGCCTTTGTCTTCTATGGATCATGAACATTTGCTTGGTGTGAGACACACCAATCAGCTAATCAAGAAAGAATGTGGGACAGCATGACATAGTTATGCCATGTGAACTGTGGGCCATACACTCAAATGCTGTAAAGGAGAAAGAGCCAGAAAGACTCAGGAGCATTAAAAACATACTTCTTGAATGTAAGGTCCCACAGAAAGTGACATGACTTCAGTTACAGAAATTCCTGTGGCATCTTCACAACATTTCAGCTCCCAGCTAAAGTAAAAAGTCCCAGACTTAGAACAGACCTTTCCAGTTGGGCAGATCTGAGCCTAGCATCAACGTGACAAACACTGCAGCGTCTTTCTGAAGCAGAGGAATTCCATCAGCAGCACTGTTTTCCTGAGGTAAAATTAGCTCACAGTAAGAGACTAACCAACCCTGCAGAGCACAATGGTGCAGCTGGTTCTACTTTTCTGTTTCTCTTGGAACTAAAAGGAAATTCATAATGTATAGACTTACACCAACCAACCCACTCACTCATTCCCTGGATTTCCTCACTCCTAAAGATGGACCACTTTGTCACAGAGAAATAACCTTGATGGTTGGATTCATTTCTTTAACATAACTGATTTTCTACCACTAAGCATGTCGGATGTTGACCCATGTTAAAGCACCCACTCTCTGGGTGTAAAATGTGGGAAAGCTGAGAGCTATGATTCAGTCCTTCAGGGAAAACCTTCCCTTCTGAACTTAAATTGATGCACTGTAGCTCAAATATGAAGATTCCCCAGAAGATACCTTGAAGGGAGATTCATCACTTCAAGGAAGTGTATTTTATTGCCAGCACAAATTACATAAGGGACTCATTTTGAAATTAGTACTTTCTCTTAAATTAAGTTGTTGCTCAGAAACTTCTGTCTGGCTAGAGGGGTTTTCTGTTTTATGAACACATCTGCTATGAACCACACTTCACCCTCCAGCTATACAGAATGATACTGATGATTAGAGGAACTCTCAAGCCCTTAATGATAAGAATTTTAATCTGGCGCCTCTAAGACATGCCATGAATAGAAATCAGATGGTTCTATTTCTTCAGCAGAAATATTAATTGTAAGTAACACTTCAGTAACTGATTCACAAAAGAATTTGTTTAGATATTCCAGATACAAAGTTATTAGTCAGAATATGTACAGATATCCAGCCATTTCCCTACTTGCCATATCCTGCTAGTTTCTTTTATGCTAAACAGTAACTGACTTCTTGAGAAGGCTCACTGGCAGGAAAATAGCAGAAGAGGACCTATTTTGGGAGGAAGCTGTGGAGAATGAGCCATTCTGCCCAAAGGCAGGAGTAATGTGCTTGTAATAGTGGCATAATGTAAGCAGCACGCAGAGAGCTGAAGTTGGATGTCAATATTAAAAATGCTCCTTTTGGGGGTCCCACCATCAGAAATGCAAGATTTCTGGAACTGGCCATATTTTAGAGCAGTGGTTCCCAAACTTATTCCACCGCTTGTGCAGGGAAAGCCCCTGGTGGGCTGGGCCGGTTTGTTTACCAGCCACATCCGCAGGTTCGGCCAATCGTGGCTCCCAGTGGCCGCGGTTTGCTGCTCCAGGCCAATGGGGGCTGCAGGAAGTGGCACAGGCTGAGGGACGTACTGGCCGCCACTTCCCACAGCTCCCATTGGTCTGGAGCCGCGAACCGCAGCCACTGGGAGCCGCGAACCGCAGCCACTGGGAGCCGCGATTGGCCGAACCTGCGGATGTGGCTGGTAAACAAACCTGCCTGGCCCACGGGGCTTTCCCTGCACAAGCAGCGGAACAAGTTTGGGAACCACTGCTTTAGAGTAATGCAGAAGCAGATATATCCTAACCTGAAAATTGTAGCTCACAGGAATTTATGCTTGCTGTAACTGAACTGCTTTGGGATTGGTAGAACTTTAAATATGCAGAATAAGGTTTTCAGTAACCCCTCACTATATTAGGCTGTGTCTACACTGCCACTTTCAGCACTAAAACTTTAGTGGTTCAGGGGTGTGAAAAAACACCCCCCTGAGCAACAAAAATTTTACTGCTGAAAAGCGCCAGTATAGACAGCACTAAACAAAGCTACCACCCCTTGTTCAGGATTTTTTTTACTGCCAGGAGAGCTCTCCCCCAGCAATAAAGCGTGTCTACACTGCCAACGTCACAGCGTGGCCATGGCTGCACTGCTGCGGCCACGTTGTAATGTGGGCAGTGTAGACATACCCTTAGACTTGGTTGTTGAGATGGGAGCCAAGGATTGTAATGCCTAAAGGGGACTGTGTTTGGCTTCTGGTTAATGAGTGTGGTACAACAGAAGTTCTTTCGTTACTGGCTTGTTGAATCTAATTGTAGAACAAACCACCAGTTTGGGGGATTGTCTGCCCTATTTCTTGCAATCTGCCCTGAATATGGCCCATGCAGGCACCTGCACACAGCCCTTATTTTAGAACTTTATGATTCTTCATCCTAACTTGATTTAACTCTGCAGGCACATACTGAGAAATGTAGTGTCTTATAAGGACCACCATTTTTTTCGTTGTACACTTGGATAAAAAAAAAACACTTTGTTGCTAGGACTGCAAGGTATTCTATTTTAGTACACATAATAAATATTTTTAATATATGTCCAGCACTGACATCAACACTGATTTATTTAAGAGCCTCACGTGGATTTTCATATGTGCTATAAATTGGTGTTGACACCCCTTTCATTGTGAGATAGTTTTACTTACTTGGGGAAAAACAAATGACATTTGCTCTTTAAAAAGAAATTTGTTTTGAAATGATTTTGCAAGCTGCAACCTATTTCAAGAGATTTATTTGCTTTTGGCTGAAGGCTTTCCTGTTCTGTCAACAAACTTGATTCGGTGAACCAGCAGTGCCTTCTGCCCCCTCTGGCTATTACAGTTAATCTGGTGAGCATGCCGGCTTCCAATAATTATTGTGCATTGAATGTGAATTTCGAATGATCCTTTATTGTGGGTTGCACGTGCATCAGATACACACGAGGCTTGTTCTCAGAACTCTTTTTTCTTTAGTCCACTTGGTGTCCCAGTTAGCAAATCAGACACAGATTTGTGTAAATAATTCAGATGCTTTGGTTTTCATCTTTGGATTTTAACCCACTTTAGTGGCATAGGCCTAGATTCCCAAAGGTATTGAGGCACCTAACTGCCATTAATTTCAATGGGAGTTCAGCACCTAAATACCTTTGAAGATCTGGTGCACAGGTCCTACTGGCTACCATCATTCTTAAGTTATTACAGCTGCAAGGTGATTCAATTTGCTTTATCCTCTGTTGAGTTTCTCTTATCTAGAGAGGATGTTAGACTTCCATTCCAAAGGGCTAGAATTGAGATAGGGAGCCTTTAGTCTCTAAAGTACCTTGTATAATTGTGGTCCAGGCCTAAAGTCACTTCTGTCTATTGTCTGACTGACACTTGATTAAATTAGTTGGTTAAATCAGTCCTGTTTCAAGTGGGAAGAGGGTTTTCACACCACAACTGGCACCCTTGTTGTTAGGTTCAGTAGAGAAGCCAACAGTGGTAGAATGAATTGCACTCTGACCCTTTGTCTCAAGCGTGGGGTTCAGACATCTCGGTAGAATAACGTGCAGGAAACTGGCCAAGTTGCTTGCTGTACTTTAGCTCTGCAATGGATAACTGCAGGAGGACACCACCAGTCTCCAGAGCGCTCAAACCAGCAGCTTTCAGTTGTGTTAAACTGACTTTCCTTTTCAAATTCTTGTTTCAGATACACCTCACACATTCCAGATAGTTTTGGCACTCTTCTGCCAAAAAAGCCCTGTTCATAGAATCATAGAATCATAGAATATCAGGGTTGGAAGGGACCCCAGAAGGTCATCTAGTCCAACCCCCTGCTCGAGAGACTGTTAGAGAATAGTGTTTAAAAAAGCAGTTCACTATACAGTGGTATAAATGAAACCATCCTCTTGGAATCCTTTGTGTATTGGGCCAGGCTGGGAGTGATCCTGAGCAGGCATGCAAAAGAAAGGAAGAGGAGGAAGAAGATTTCTATCCCTTTACACCTTACACAGGTTCCAACACAATATGACTGGGGTGTGCAGTGCATGCTGGAACAGGCCGGGTGTGGTAGGAAGCATATGGATCACCTTCTCCAATGATGGCAAAGCGTGTTTGGGGGATTTAAGAATTTTGGCTGAGCCAATCTGAATTCTTCCTGAGAATTCCTGCTGCAGCATGGCCCTTCTCACAGCTGGAGCTGTGAACAGCATCTATCTGCTAAAGAGTTAAATGTGGAGATGGCTGTAATGCGATTTGTGATGTGTGAGACACTGTTTGGTCCTGTGTATAGAGACTAGGTCTCTGTTACCAGTCTTGGCACTAGCAAGCGATAATGCAATCTCTGAATACGGTCAGTCACTTTTGTAGATGGACCCTTAAAAATCGCTATTTGAAATTGTCTCTTGCACTGGGGAGTTAGCTGTTAATGCACTGTAGAACTCCTACATGACTAATTTCTTCAGCCATCCAAAATTTGTCTTTTGCTGCCACAAGCTACCTGTCCAGTTCCATCACACTGACTGATGATCCTTCCTCGGGTTGGGCCCTTTCTGCATAGAGAGCTTTCATCTTGGACTACTGGAAAGAGGAAAGGGAATATGCACTGTGGAGCAAGGAGTGTTCAGTTCTCAGACATCACAGCTCTGATTTCAGAGTTTGATCTGGCAGCTTAAGGATACTAGTTTTCCTGTCAGTTATACCTTTACTGCTTCACCCATCCTGAAAGATGGAGAAAACTGGCTCAAACTGCTATCTTTGCAGCAATTAACTTCCGTTGGGAGTTTCTCACCCAAGCTCACAGGAGGATTGATCCCATATCAGAACCTAATGGGAGAGAAACGCAACACGATGCAGAGCCAACCGCTGCTGTTAATTTCCATAACTAAAGCTATGCTTTAAATGGCTGTGTATTAAGTGAAATAGCAACTGCTATTAAAGATGCAGTCAGTGTTTTCCCTAGGAACTAAAATTAGGGGTGACGTTGAAATATTCGGGGGGTGGGGAAGGAGGTATGAGGGACAATGAGGGTTGAGACTGTGAGGGCAAAGGTGGGCTGTATGGCACCCTAGTAAAAACTGAAAAATGTTTCACAACCATTTTATTAGATTTAACTCATGTTTTAAAATCATCACAAAAATTAAAGTTGGCTACTCAAGCCTACTCTGAAGCACTACCTCTACATCCATCTTGGTTTCTTGTTATAATTTTGCACTCTTTGGTGTCTTCGTGTGTGTCTGTGACTTCCAGTCCTTCATGATATGCTCATGATCAGGCAGAAAGCGACTTCTTTCAGAACACAAAATTCTATTCAATGAGGAAAAAGAACTCTCAGCTGTAGCTGTTGTGACTGGGAGTAGCAAGAGATGAATTCCTACTTCTTTCATCCCAGGAAACATAGCACAAAGATTGGGTCGAACCACTAGTGATGATAAAGAAGTTGAAGTTAAATCTTCATTCATTCATCGTATGATATTCCAGTCTGTGTTCAAAATTCTCTATTCTGTCCTGACCACATAGCAGCCCTGTTGCTGGTAGGCATCTGTAAAAGCTATGTGGAGGTAGAATCCAGAAATCACAATTGTAGATTTGTAAGAATCAAGTCTGTGTACTTTTTCAGCTGGCTTAACAAGCGCTTCATCCTGTTCACTTAAGGAGTCAATATAAGTACCTTCATTAGTCAACTTCTGGACTGAAGTCTTTGCTTCTTCCAGTACATTTTCAGTGGATATTCTCTGATCCAAGGGTAGCTTCTATTACTGGACAAAGATCTACTACTGTTGTAGCAGATGCCTGGATGACATTGTTTAATGACCCAAGTGGTTTCAACAGTAGACTTACAAGAAAGAGAATGGCAATAGTCTTCTCTGAACTTAGTGACAAAAGTAGTCCACCAGCCTCACTACTTAAATCTGTCCTATCTTGGCAGATACTTTCCAAAGCCAGTAATAATGGTTGCAGTAATTTTAAGACAGGGATCGGCAACCTTTAGCCCCCTGGTGGGCCAGGCCAGTTTGTTTACCTGAAGTGTCTGCAGGTTCGGCCGATTGCAGCTCCCACTGGATGTGGTTTGCCGCTCCAGGCCAAAGGGGGATGTGGGAAACAGCGGCCAGCACATCCCTCGGCCTGCACCACTTCCCGCAGCCCCCACTGGCCTCAAGCGGCGAACCACAGCCAGTGGGAGCTGTGATCAGCCGAACCTGCGGACACGGCAGATAAACAAACCGGCCTAGCCCACCAGGGGACTTACCCTGGGGGGCTGCGTGCCAGAGGTTGCCAATCCCTGTTTTAAGACAACAGCCAAGAAAGCCAGCAGATTTTCCCAGGTTGGACTCATTTGAACTTCAGTCCCAGTGTATCTTCTATTTGTTTCCAAGATATTCAGTCCTTTTGGACTCTTCTGAAAAAAAAGAGTATAAAAAGCCATTAAATTTGTGGCTTTTTAATGGCTTTTGAAGATTCTACAGCTTTTACTAGCACTAGATGGCCTCTGCAGTGTGTATAGGAGAGATTAGGGTTATACTTTTCTCTGAGCAAAGCTTGTACTCCACTATGTCTTCCAGAGAAGTTCATAGCTTCATCAAATGCACAAGCAGCCATCTGTTTGGAGTTCAATTTACAAGCATTTAACTCTTCTAAAATGTCACAGATGCAGCTGATGTGTCTTCTATAACCTGAACATCTAGAATGCATCTACTCGCCTACCACAGACCTCAGGATAACATATACAGTGACTTAATACTTGATGCCTATTTGCATTGGTGTATTCATCAGCCATGTATGCACATATTTTGTATATGGTGAGAGAGTTCTTCACTTTTTCAACTGCTGAGTCTTTCACTGTTGCACTGCATGATTCTAGAGAATCAGCTTAGTCTTTTCAGAAATATAGTGAGCATTTGCCAGTATTGTTCGAAACCAGTGTCCAACTTCAGGATTAACAAGTGACAATGCACTCAACATTGGCCTCCAGATGTAGTGTGTGGTATCTCTTGCTTAAATAGAAAGTATGATGCAACAGCCACATTGGTTCACATAAACTGAGTTGTGTCTCCAGCATTCTTAACAGCCTCATTAAGTTCTTCTAAAATTGGCTTTGACGGTGACTGGCTTCTAAAGCTTTCTGCATGTTGATGCCGTCCAGAGGCATGGTATTTTGCAGCCTTTTCATATAGGTTGTCAGTATTGGTTTAGCCGATTAGTCTGGCAAACCAAGCTTCTCCACTTTTACTATATAAGTCCATGGTATGCTCACATCTTGAATACTGCATGCAGTTCTGGTCACCCCATCTCAAAAAAGATATAATAGAATTGGAAAAGGTATAGAGAAGGGCAACAAAAAAGATTAGGGGTATGGAACGGGTTCCGTATGAGGAGAAATTAAAAAGACTGGGACTTTTCAGCTTGGAAAAGAGATGACTAAGAGGAGATATGATAGAGGCTTATAAAATCTTGACTGGTATAGAGAAAGTGAATGAGGAAGTGTTATTTACCCCTTCACTTAACACAAGAACCAGAAGTCAGCCAATGAAATTAATAGGCAGCAAGTTTAAAACAAACAAAAGGAAGAAACACACAATGCACAGTCACCTGTAAAACTTTTTGCCAGGGATGTTGTGAAGGCCAAAATTATAACAGGGTTCAAAAAAGAACTAGAGAAGTTCATGGACATTAGGTCCATGAATGGCTATTAGCAGGGCAGGGATGCAACACCATGCTCTGAGTGTCCCTAGTCTCTGTTCACCAGAAACTGGGAGTGGAAGGTCTCAGAAAAACATTTTGAAGGAGAAGATAATTAAGGACATTGAAGTCAATGGTAAATGGGACAAAATACAACATGGTTTTACAAAAGGTAGATCATGCCAAACCAATCTCATCTCCTTCTTTGAGAAAGTAACAGATTTTTTAGACAAAGGAAACACAGTGGATCTAATTTACCTAGATTTCAGTAAGGCATTTGAATACTGTGCCACATGGGAATTATTAGTTAAATTGGATAAGATGGGGATCAATATGAAAATTGAAAGGTGGAGAAGGAATTGGTTAAAGGGGAGACTACACCGGGTCCTACTGAAAGATGAACTGTGAGGCTGGAGGGAGGTTAACAGTGGAGTTCCTCAGGGATCGGTTTTGGGACCAATCTTATTTAATCTTTTTATTATTGACCTTGGCACAAAAAGTGGGAGTGTGCTAATAAAGTTTGCAGATGATACAAAGCTGGGAAGTACTGCCAATTTAGATAAGGACAGGGATATCCTACAGTAGGATCTGGATGACCTTGTAAACTGGAGTAATAGTAATAGGATGAAATTTAATAGTGAGAAGTGTAAGGTCATGCATTTAGGGATTAATAACAAGAATTTTAGTTATAAGCTAGGGACGCATCAATTAGAAGTAACGGAGGAGGAGAAGGACCTTGGAGTATTGGTTGATCATAGGGTGACTATGAGCCGCCAATGTGATATGGCCGTGAAAAAAGCTATTGAGGTCTTGGGATGCTTCAGGAGAGGTATTTCCAGTAGGGATAAGGAGGTTTTAGTACTGTTATACAAGGCACTGGTGAGACCTCACCTGGAATACTGTGTGCAGTTCTGGTCTCCCATGTTTAAGAAGGATGAATTCAAACTGGAACAGGTACAGAGAAGGGCTACTAGGATGCTCCGAGGAATGGAAAACTTGTCTTCTGAAAGGAGACTCAAGGAGCTTGGCTTGTTTAGCCTAACTAAAAGAAGGTTGAGGGGAGATATGATTGCTCTCTATAAATATATCAAAGGGATAAATACCGGAGAGGGAGAGGAATTATTTAAGCTCAGTACCAATGTGGACAGAAGAACAAATGGATATAAACTGGCCACCAGGAAATTTAGACTAGAAATTAGATGAAGGTTTCTAACCATCAGAGGAGTGAAGTTTTGGAATAGCCTTCCAAGGGAAGCAGTGGGGGCAAAAGATCTATCTGGCTTTAAGATTAAACTCGATAAGTTTATGGAGGAGATGGTATGATGGGATAACATGGTTTTGGGAATTAAATATTCATGGTAAATAGGCCCAATGGCCTGTGATGGGATATTAGATGGGGTGGGATCCGAGTTACCCAGGAAAGAATTTTCTGTAGTATCTACCTGATGAATCTTGCCCATATGCTCAGGGTTTAGCTGATCGCCATATTTGGGGTCGGGAAGGAATTTTCCTCCAGGGCAGATTCATAGATTCATAGATTCATAGATATTTAGGTCAGAAGGGACCATTATGATCATCTAGTCTGACCTCCTGCACAATGCAGGCCACAGAACTTCACCCACCACTCCTAAAAAAGACCTCACACCTATATCTGTGCTATTGAAGTCCTCAAATTGTAGTTTGAAGACCTCAAGGAGCAGAGAATCCTCCAGCAAGTGACCCATGCCCTATGCTACAGAGGAAGGCGAAAAACCTCCAGGGCCTTCCAATCTGCCCTGGAGGAAAATTCCTTCCCGACCCCAAATATGGCGATCAGCTAAACCCTGAGCATATGGGCAAGATTCATCAGCCAGATACTACAGAAAATTCTTTCCCGGGTAACTTGGATCTTACCCCATCTAAAAACCCATCACAGGCCATTGGGCCTATTTACCATGAATATTTAATTACCAAAACCATGTTATCCCATCATACCATCTCCTCCATAAACTTATCGAGTTTAATCTTAAAGCAAGATAGACCTTTTGCCCCCACTACTTCCCTCGGAAGGCTATTCCAAAACTTCACTCCTCTGATGGTTAGAAACCTTCGTCTAATTTCTAATCTAAATTTCCTAGTGGCCAGTTTGGAAGAGGCCCTGGAGGTTTTTCGCCTTCCTCTGTAGCATGGGGCAGGGGTCACTTGCTGGAGGATTCTCTGCGCCTTGAAGTCTTTAAACTACGATTTGAGGACTTCAATAGCACAGATATAGGTGTGAGGTTTTTTGCAGGAGTGGTGGGTGAAATTCTGTGGCCTGCCTTGTGCAGAAGGTCAGACTAGATGATCCCTTC
Organism: Lepidochelys kempii; assembly: GCF_965140285.1. Taxonomy (NCBI): domain Eukaryota; kingdom Metazoa; phylum Chordata; order Testudines; family Cheloniidae; genus Lepidochelys; species Lepidochelys kempii. Next base: position 32,087,422 of record NC_136387.1, read on the forward strand.
TGACCTAAATATCTATGAATCTATGGACGACAGGGGATAGATCACTCAATGATTCCCAGTTCTGTTCATTCCCTCTGAAGCACCTGGCATTGGCCACTGTTTGAACACAGGATAGTGGGATAGATGGAGCATTGATCTGACCCAATATGGCTGTTCTTACATATAAAAATAATTATAATAATAAAAAACTTTAGTACAGAAACTCCCCAAGATAATGACTTCTTGAGATACTGATGATATGAGATAATGATGCATTTAAAAATAATGCATTTTAAAAATCTTGGCCTACTGGGAAACATATATTTATTTAAGTTTCCCAGTCATGAATCTAGCATTCTGAAGAAAAGTCACTAAAACACAGTCCAGTGCTCTGGCCACTGTTGTTTATTGTGTCACTGTTCACTCCACTGTTCTGTCCCTAATGGCCCTGCACCATCACTTTCTGCTGCCACCTGCCACTGTGACCTCTGCGAGTCTGTCTCTTAAGGTTCCACCCAGCACTCAGTGATTTCAGCTCTCAGTGGGGAACCTCGCTGCTTATTTAGGTGTGGTGTTTAGTTGCTGCTTGTAATTATTAGAACTGGGAGCACTGGCTGTAGGGAGTCTGAAAGGACAGGAAACAGGAAGGGGGTGGGGGGGAGTTGAGGAGGCAGAGTGAGAGCTACCGAGAGTGCAGCAGCAGCTTGGTAAAGAGGTTTCCACTTCAAAAATAAAGTCCTGTTGAAGTTTGTTAGTACCTTGCCTGATTGCTACAACATTTTGGCAACAAGGATGGATCTTCTGCCTCTGAACCCACCTGCACCCTTTCTGAAAAGCCCAGGTGAGCCTCCAGTTGCTTTTACTACCTGGATCCATATGTTTGAGACTTATCTGCTTGCAATCACTGCTACAGAGATTTCTGAAGTAAGACAGCGTGCTCTGCTAATCCACTGCCTTGGAGAAGAAGGGCAGCGTATATTTTACATTTTCCCCCTGGCAGATGATAAATATGAGACTGCACTCACTGCATTAAAGAACATTTTTGTGCCAAAAGTGAATGTAGTAGCTAATCGCTACAGATTTTGCCAGTGTGAGCAGAAAACAGCGGAGACTGTAATGCAGTATATTGCTTCCCTGAGGAGTCTGATTGTAACTTGTGTCTTTGGGAATATGGCAGATGAGATGATTAGAGACCAGCTCATTGAGAAAACAACTATGCTTCGTGTAAGAGAATACTTACTTCTAGAACCTTACACTAGAAAAAGCAATAACCATTGCTACTCAGATTGAGTCAGCTACGGCTGACGCCAAAATAATGAGCATGGATACAGGATGCACAGTCCAGGCTGTCACTCCTTTGCAGAAAAGTTCACTATCGCTGCAGACAAATAATTACAAGAGGAAAACTAATGGAAAGCCACCAAATCAGCAAATTCAAAATACAGTAAAAGCATGCTTTCGCTGTGGATCCCCACACCACCTTGCAAGCTACATAGGATGTCCAGGAAAAGTACCTCAGTGCAATCATTGCAAAAGATTGGGCATTTTGCTAAGGTATGTCACAGCAGCCAGGTCAATCAACAGGTGCATGCAGTTACAATACCAGATGTTACTGTGCTGAGCGTGGACAAAATCACTACTGCACATATTCCAGAACAGATAAAGTACACTGTAAACGTTTCCACCATACTCTCAGGCAAATCACTCTCTATTCAGCTATGGTGGACACTGGCTCAGCAGTATCTATACTACCTGATTCCATCTGTTTGCATTACTTTAAAGATGTGCCTCTTACTGAACCCAAACATCACTTGGTGTGCTATTTGAAAAAACATTTTCCAGTACACGGCTGCCTGCCAGCAATAGTTAATTTTGGTGATTCCTGTGTAACTGCAGAGTTCTACATTGTCCACAAAGGCACTCCTATCCTTGGCAGAGATTTATTGACTGCCTTATTTTAGAGTTTGGGATAAACTTTCTTTGCTTGATGGCTGTGTGCTATGAGGTATACACCGGTTCCTTGTGCCAGAAGAATTACAGTCAAAACTCATACACCTGGCACACAATACATATCATAGAATTGTCAGAACCAACAACGACTACGGGATCTGTATTGGTGGCCAGGGATAGGCCAGTACTTCTCAAACTGAAGTACTCATAAAATCCTGTGTCACTTGCCAAATGCATGATAAGACAGCAGTGACATGTACCCCTCCATTACAGCCTGTTCCTCTTCCTGAATCTTCATGGGAAAAAGTGGTGATTGACATTGTAGGACCCTTTGATACTGCACCAAGTGACTGCCATTATGCCATCACTTTAATAGACTATTTCAGTAAATGGCCGAGGTAGCGTTTACATCTCAAATCTCTTTTTAATTAATTAATTAAGTTCCTCTCTTCAGTTTTTAGCAGGGAAGGTAACCCAAAAGAGCTGGTTTCAGATAATAGTAGTTAATTTACTTCCCTGGAGTTTGAAACTTTTCTAGCACAGAGGAACATTTTACACAGAAGGTCATCCCTATATTACCCTCAAGCCAATGGGGAAATTGAACGGTTTAATAGAAGTTTGAAAGAGAGTTTGCAAATGGCTAAACTGGAACGGCAATTGTGGGTAACCTTCACTACTGATTTCTTGCAAGAATACAGAGCTACATGACATGCCACAACGCAAAGATCACCTGCAGAGTTACTTCATGGGAAACAGATGAATACTAAACTGAACATTGCTGGATTGTTAAAGGCACAACCTGATGCCCCAACCAAGGATGATGTGAGAAAAACAGTTGAACAGAATGAAGCAAAGTCTAAGGCTTTCACAGACAAGCGGCAGGGTGCTAATGAAGCAAAGTTTGAGTGTGGTTCCTTCGTTAGAATACGAAAATCTGGAATTTTACGCAAAGGGGACCATAAATTCACAGCTCCTCTTAAAAATCATAGAGAAGAAGGGACCTTACACCTATCGACTTTCTGATGGGCGGGTATGGAATGCTTCTTATCTTGCACCCACCTATGCACCAAGAGGAGATTATGCCAACACCCAGTCTGCATTGGATGACTTCACCATAGTATCAACACAACAAGACATTGCACTGGAACCGGGGCTTGAGAGACGGCCTGTCAGACCCAGACGACCACCTGTCTGGACTAGAGACTATGTTATGTAGTATCTACAGTGTTTTCAGTGTAATATTTCTGCCAACAGCATAGTGTCTTGTTTCATATTTGTTCCTGTGGTTAGAACAACAATGTTTATTTTAATTGGAGAGTTTCTTAAGAGAGGCGGGAATGTGGTGTTTAGATGCTGCTTGTAATTATTAGAACTAGGAGCACTGGCTTTTGGGAGTCTGAAAGGACAGGAAACAGGAAGGAGGGGGGAGGAGTTGAGAGGCTGGGAGAAAGCTACAGAGGGTGTAGCAGCAGCTTGGTAAAGAGGTTTCGACTTTAAAAATAAAGTCCTGTTGACGTTTGTTAGTACCTTGCCTGGTTGCTACAGCAACTGACCTTTAGGAAGGAGAGGCTGTGCCTAGCTTGAGATGAGGGTGGAAAGGCTGGAAGGTTGGGGGATCCAACCTGAATGAGGGGATATTGAAACAATAGTTAACCTAAAGCTGGCACGCTATTTCCCACTCAATTTTCAATAATCTGTTCTACTTTGTGATTAATTCTCCATTTGATGTTTAGAGAGGGAAACAAAAATCTGTGCTTTCCAGTGGAAATAGCAACTTGACATGATGATTTTCCTTCAGGCACATATATGTTTATGTTCCCCATGTCATTTTGTATGAACAAATCTTCCCCAGCAGAAAAGTCTATCCTTCAAAAGCAGCTAGTTGTCTGAAACAAGGTTAAATATATTGCTTTGAGCAAAGTGTAAGGCCCAGCACATGTAGCTTTTATTGTTGGCATGAGCCACAAGTAGCAGTGAAGGCTCTGCCTGTTTGAAGAGCTTTGGTCTAATTACTAAAGCAATGAGTTTCTGAGCAATGCATCAGACAGGAGCAGCCAGTGGAGTGCGAAGTGAGACTCATCAAGAGATTAATGTGGAGAACTATCCGTATTAGTGAAGGGATTCTCCTTGTGAGTCCCATTTTTCCCTGGCATTGCTCCTTTAGAGCAACACTGTCAGCAAAACACTTCAGTGCATTGATAAGGCAGTAAAATATGGAAGCAAATAGCAGTGAAGTGCTAACAAAGGATTGTGTTTCTTCTGCTTTCTAAAATGTGCCATCTGGACTCTTGAGTTAATGCTTTACAGCTAAGATTCGAAGACTACAGGTAGCACTTTGAAAAGCATTTCAGAGCCCAAGTCCTCTTTTTAGAAATTGGGGGGAGGGGGCTCAGATCCTCAAAAGGGTATTTAGGCACCTAACTTCCATCAATTTCAGTGGCAGTTAATGTGGTGTATTGACAATTGTGTAAAAATTGTGATTATTACTTTAAAATCTCAATGGTTTATTGGTCCTGTTTGCAGGTAGGGTGCTCTCTAGGGAAGTGTGGGTCTGGACCTAGTGGCAGTCAGTCTGCAGACACTCAGCCTAGAGTAAGGTGGGTTGAATTGTGCCTCTCAGTTTTAGGGAGCAGCCTTCCAGCATTAAAGTATTTAACTTCTCTATGTGTATCCCATAGAACATAACAATTAGGAGCCTAAATACGTGTGAGAATCTGGGCTCCAACTCACTTAAATGCTTCTCAGAATTTTACCCTGGCCATCTAAATTGAGGCCTCTAAAATTGTATTGAAGCACCTTAATAAGTAACTTTTTTTTCCCCCAGAGGTGGCCAGCAGCTCCACTTGTAATCAACAGTAACTGCAGTGTACCTGGCACTTTTACTGCGTACCAGACAAGTTATTCAGGTGGCTAAATATGGATTTTGGAGTCCAAATTTAAGTACCCAATTTGGGAAGGCTTGGCTTACAAGTGGAAAATCAAATCTGCCTTTCAAGGAAGGAAGATAGCCGGACTCAGAAGACTGTATGTAGAGCTGAGTGGTTATTTTGCTGTGCCTAATGGATTAATTCTGCTCCTTCCATCAGTGGTTTGCACTTCATATATATACACCCATGAAAGAAAATGTCAGTTTCTTCAGTGAATAGATTAGGCTGCAGATTGCTCTTAATTGTGGGACACATTTTGCATCCACTTTTCAAAGAGTTAAGGCTGCATGAAAATTTTCATCTATTTAACAACTCAACATGTAATTCCTTCAGAGACTGTGCCCCCCTTGACTTCAACTTTAGCGGTAGCAGCAGCAAAGGGATATTTAGCTTGCACTGCATGGAATATATTTTGTGTCCTTTAAAAAATTCAGGTATGCAGGGACAGATTCTCAGTGGTTTCCAGTGTCTGCCAAGAACAGTTGGGACGAGGGGTAATCTGCAGAAGAACCACTTGCTCCTTCCAGGTTCTTGAGCTAGTTCTATACTAGCTAGAGCCCCATTCAGAGCAACCTTGGGGCTGTGTTAAACTAGTCTTCCCCATGCATAGGGCTGAATGGGGTGATGTGGCAATTGGCTATCGCATCTCTTTGGCAAATGAGGAGATGCAGAAGCTTTGGTGCAGTGGGGCCTGAGCAAAGAGGAGAATGTGGCCCATATAGTAAATTAGTTCGCTTCTCCCTCTATGTTGTTCAGAGACATCAAGATGGTGGCTGAGCTATTAATGTAGGTGATTGCAGTGAGATTAAAGGTTCAGTTATGTTTGTGTCATAGACAGTACTCAAATGATAACCGTTATGGTAATAGTTTTGTAAATAAACTGTTGAGTGAGGGCTTTCCAAGTCAAGTGACAAAATGTAAATATCAAAAGACTGCTTAAAAGGGTAAACTATGGGTGGTAAATGGGAAGGCTTGTAAAACCATGCCTGATTGTTCTAAACTCTCAAATTCATGTTGGGAAAACTAAGAGTCTGACTCTGGTTCGACTACAGTGTGTGCATAGGGTATGCACAATAGGGCCCTGCATGAACTACACTTTAAAAGCATTAAATTTCTGAGATGCAAACACATATAGGGATAGCTATTACGTCAGCACTAAACTGCATTCTCCCTGACAGCCATGCAATTGCCATAAATGTTAATGAGAGAGTAGGGAAGGGAACATTGATGTATTGTGGGGAGGCTGAGACAGCAGAATGAATTTCATATGAGATTAACAGCAACACTTTTGAAATGGTCTTAAATGCTAGAGAATTATTACAGTCATGCATGATCCATCCCAGTGGGGAGTCTTGACCCGGCTAGTCTTTAATAATCCTTGAACACATTTTTGGGTGGGTGAGATTCTGTGGCCTGCGTTGTGCAGGAGGTCAGACTAGATGATCATAATGGTCCCTTCTGACCTTAGTATCTATGAATCTATGATGTTTTCTGAATGCATGGCATGATTTGATTTCTGAATGCATGGCATGTGGCAAGGCTAGGTACCTGACAATTGGCTAAAGGGTGTAAAGGTGTGCGAGAAGAGAAGTTCTGCATTTGGTTAGCTGTAACTGTGCTACTACATGCTCCTCTCCGTTCTAAACATCAAAAGGTTGATGGGGCATTATTGGCTCAGTGTGGCAAAGCACTGAGCAATTCCCTGCTCTGGCAAGTATCTTCCACCCACTGGCTTTAGTACAATAGCAGTGTCTCAGTGGTGAAAGTACCATCTCAGATTCGTCAGAACGGACATACTCGGTTAGACCAAAGGTCCATCTAGCCCAGTATCCTGTCTTCCGACAGTGGTCAGTGCCAGGTGCCCCAGAGGGAATGAACAGAACAGGCAATCATCAAGTGATCCATCCCGTCGCCCAGTCCAAGCTTCTGGCAAACAGAGGCTAGGGACACCATCCCTGGCTAATAGCCATTGATAGACCTATTCTCCATGAACTTATCTAGTTCTTTTTTTAACCCTGTTATAGTCTTGGCCTTCACAACATCTTCTGGCAAGGAGTTCCACAGACTGACTGTGCGTTGTGTGGAAAAAAATACTTCTTTTTGTTTGTTTTAAACCTGCTGCCTATTAATTTCTTTTGGTGATCCCTAATTCTTGTGTTATGAGAAGGAGTAAATAACACTTCCTTATTTACTCTCTCTACACCCATCATGATTTTATAGACCTCTATCATATCCCCCCTTAGTCGTCTCTTTTCCAAGCTGAAAAGTCCCAGTATTTTTAATCTCTCCTCATACGGAATCTGTTCCATACCCCTAATCATTTTTGTTGCCCTTTTCTGAACCTTTTCCAATTCCAATATATCTTTTTTGAGATGGGGCGACCACATCTGCATGCAATATTCAAGATGTGGGCATACCATGGATTTATATAGAGGCAACATGCTATTTTCTGTCTTGTTATCTATTCCTTTCTTAATGATTCCCAACATTCTGGTCACTTTTTTGACTGCTGCTGCACATTGAGTGGATGTTTTCAGAGAATTATCCACAATGACTCCAAGTTCTCTTTCTTGAATGGTAACAGCTAATTTAGACCCCCATCATTTTATATGTACATTTGGGATTATGTTTTCTAATGTGTATTACTTTGCATTTTATCAGCATTGACTTTCATCTGCCATTTTGTTGCCTAGTCACCCAGTTTTGAGAGATCCTTTTGTAGCTCATTGCAGTATACTTGGGACTTAACTATCCTGAGTAGTTTTGTATCATCTGCAAATTTTGCCACCTCATTGTTTACCCCTTTTTCCAGATCATTCATGGTATGTTGAATAGGACTGGTCCCAGTACAGACCCCTGGGGGACACAACTATTTACCCCCTCCATTCTGAAAACAGACCATTTATTCCTTCACTTTTCCTATCTTTTAACCAGTTACCGATCCATGAGAGGACCTTCCCTCTTATCACATGACCACTTACTTTGCTTAAGAGCCTTTGATGAGGCACCTTGTCAAAGGCTTTCTGAAAATCTAAGTGTACTATATCCACTCGATTCCCCCTTGTCCACATGCTTGTTGACCCTCTCAAAGAATTCTAGTAGATTGGTGAGGCATGATTTCTCTTTACAAAAACCATGTTGACTTTCTCCCAACAAATTATGTTCATCTATATGTCAGACAATTTTGTTCTTTACTATAGTTTCAACCAGTTTGCCCAGTATTGAAATCAGGCTTACTGGCCAGCAATTGCTGGGATAACCTTTGGAACGCTTTTTAAAATTGACGTCACATTAGCTATCCTCCAGTCATTTGCTACAGAAGCTGATTTAAATGATAGGTTACAAACTACAGTTAGTAGTTCTGCAATTTCACATTTGAGTTCCTTCAGAACTCTTGGGTGAATTTCATCTGGTCCTGGTGACTTATTACTATTTAGTTTATCAATTTGTTGCAAAACCTCTTCTAATTACACCTCAATCTGGGACGGTTCTTCAGATTTTCCATTGGGACCTCATGTAATTAACATGTGCTTAAATTACTTATAGGTCTTTGTATAGCACAAAGATCACTTGCATATGCCAATCACAAGCTTGTCCTTTTTCATGAACACAATTTCAGACACAGTTAGGCACTTGCAAATTTTTATGCAATAGTTTTAACGTTGGGTGACTCCATTTTGCATACCCCAAATCTTCAGGAAGTAGTAATTTGACAAATAACAGTTGTCCCAGTTTAAGCGCAAAAGGGCTGGAAGGTAAACTTGTAATTGAATATGAAAGTGCTAAGACTGAGCATTTTATAGTCTCTGACCTTCTGCAAACCTCTAACATGCATACGTATGATTTTGTACACAAGAGTCTGAACATAAACTAAACATTGTGTTTTGAGAACTTAGTCCATTTATATCTTATGAATTTTGTTTATAAGTTTCTCATGCAAGTTATAGTAAAGAGGAGACACTAAGGAACAAAGAAACATCCAATTCCCTTGGAAACTCAGTAGAAACTGGGAGCCTAATTCTCTTGTTGCTTGAGAAACTCCCAGCCTAAATGAAAAAGATAATAAAAACATGAAGCACACTTGTTACAAAACCTGTTGAATACTAGTTCTAGGGGCAACTTTGCTTCTGGAGTTTAGGCTAATAAGCAGTAGAGAAAAACTGAACTTCCAATAGTATAACTGAGGGAGTACAATTGTAATTAATTTCTGTTTGTAGCAAATAGTTTCATTGGAATTTCTATTTCTTTACCCAAGCATATAGTACTCCAACATCAGTAAATCTGTATTAACATTTGAATGGCTCAAATTCAATTCCTGCCTCCCTCCCCTTCATTGTTTTCCTCAGTAATGGAGTCCGTATCTTCATATTCAGAATGGATGACTTTCTATCTTACTGGTGATGATTCTAAAATAACACAAGTGCAAAAATAGGGTCAGAAACAGTAAAATGCAAGAACCAGTGAAATCCCTGGTGTAAACCCAGACGTGTTTTCAACATCATGCCAACTAACTCTGTTAGAGGACACGATAAAAAGGCCTTCTCCAGAAGCTCCATACAAGCACTCTTCCTACCACAGATGGAACAGCACTGGGGCTAGTCCAAAGGTGAGATGTGCTAGTGTTGCCTGAGGCAGGCCTGAATGTGGAGTGGAAGGAGATGTATTGTCTGAATCATGGTATAAAGCCTTATGCTTCAGGAATACTGGGGACAGCCTGGTGCAACTCTGTAGGGGACACTGGGGCCGTGACCTTACCCTTCTCTGGGGCTATAGCACTGTGTTCTGAACTCCACCTTCCCGTTCTTCCCAGCAAACACTGACTTCTTCCTGGGCAGGGTGGCTGGCCCTCTAAGAAGAGCTGGGCCCAGTCCCACCTGTGAATGATCAGCTGCCTCCCACCCGGGGCCAAAGGTCACGTGAGAACTGTTGCTAGATTGGACTGTAAACTGAAGTCAGTGACAGACTTGTTTGTACAGCACCTAATATAGTCTAATCTGGCAAGAGCAGGGTTCCAAAGAGGATGGAGCTAGGGTGTTCTCAGTGGTGGCAGATGACAGAACAAGAAACAGTGGTCTCAAGTTGCAATGGGGGAGGTCTAGATTGGATATTGGGAAACACTGTTTCACTAGGAGGGTGGTGAAGCACTGGAATGGGTTACCTAGGGAGGTGGTAGATCTCTCTATGTACCTTTCATTCAAAGTAACACATGACCTAAGCTGGTTTATAGAAATAGTTGGAGGGAAAACTCCATTGAACAGAGTCATATGTGTATGAAATTTCTTCCCTTGTATTTAAAGTATGGCACTTGGAATCAGAGCATAGCTAGCCTTAGGAATGATGGAGAGTAAGGGTAACTATGAGTCCAGAAGGCAGAGTACGGGGGGGAGAGAGGGAGATCTGATAGCCACAATGGCCACTTTCTCAAGGGGAAAATCATTTTGGGCACCGGGGAAGCATGAGATTGATGCCAGTGAGCCAATATTTCTGTGGATTGTTGTATTTATTGTTTGTATTACACCATGGCCCCAGTATATGATCAGGCCATGAGTTAATGAAAAGCAGTAAATAGACCGAGAATAGATGTCACAACACAACAGTGTTCCTCTCCATTCCCTTGCCATTTACACCAGTGCAGAGTGGCTGTGAAGCACTAGCATTATAATGTAGTGTGTTTACATTTCCTCACACTACGTGAATGGCTACGCAAGGGGTAGATCCTGCATATGTAAGTGTAAGTATAACTCTGTTAAGCAACATTTAAGGTGTTGTCGTACAGTTCAAATGCTACAAGTGGCTTTTAGGTTAGTAGTGTTTAGTTCTCTCATCAAGATAATATTCCCAAAATTGACTCTTTTATATTTCAGTCTCAGTTACAGAAACACTCTTGCCAGGCAGCAGCAAACCAATTTGTCTCATTACAAACAATGCAAATGTCAGTCAGAATCACTAACACAGTGAAACAGTTTCCATGCCTTCCGCTTAAGAAATACTTGCCAATGATGTCTTCACTCAGTCTGAGCTATTTTCTAGATGTGTGATGCATTCTAAGTTGGTCCACTGGAAATTGGTGTGACAGTTTGCCAAGTTCTTTTGAAATTATGTGGTGGGAGGGTTAAATGGGTGTAAGTAAATGAAGTTGCATTTGGAATTAGGCAGACTCCACGTTGCCAACTTGGAAAGTCCTGAAGTCTGTTACCACACAGCAGAGGGGTGACACTTGTGTCAGAATGGACACTGAGTTTTGGAAGAACGGGCAGCAATAGAATAATTTAAGCTACCTTATATCTGAGATTGTCAACAACTAAATGCACCTAAACTTTAGCGCTCTCTAGCCAACAATTGGCTAGACTATTATAAAGTTCTAAGAGTATGAATTTAGAATGGGACACAGTCAGTTGACTGCATCTTCTACCTTTCTGATTGCAATATAGATTCCCTCGCACCCTCAGTAAATTAGCTTCCTACCCTCGGAGTAAGTGGTCTAGGTTTGTTGGTGTACTTTCATAGATGACAAATGGATTTAATTGTGGCTAAAACAGTGGCTCAATTTTGCATTGGCTATGGAGACACAGGCAGCATCACTATAATAGGTTAATGAAGAGAATACTCTGTTGGGTTGACACTTGTGGCTTAGAACAAATGTATTGATGGCTTCTGTGGCTTTTGTGAATGGAGTTGGAGGTCTCATTCTAATTCCTAGCAGACAAATATCCACATCATTCACCAGTTTAAGTTGTTACTACTTAGTGTCTTGCTGGCCATTGTAGTAGAAACCAGGGGTTCCATGATTATAAAGGCTATTCAGATAGTACCAATGGCATAGGCACAATTGTAGAAAATCAGTTACTACAGCTTGAATTTAGCAACTTAATATGCATTCCTATTTATATTCAGAGTTTGTCATTGAGAGTGCCCATTCTTAAAGCCAGTTATCAAAATCAGTTGAGTACACATAGTAAGATTTATCCATTGTTCCAGTAATTGTGGCAGTTCACTTGCTGAGTAGGGCACTTTGATCATTAACGAGGGAATAATGCCACACCACTTCTGTGACTAGATTATTAATCATTCTGCATTGAGAATTCACATCAGAAGAAAGATCTATCACCTGGAAAGAGGCCATTGTGCCAAAGGAATAGTAGTCTTCTCCTTTCATATGACTTGCCTCCCAACTACTAATTTGTGACATTGGAGAGTGTGCAGGTCAGTTGCATGGAGGGGCCCCTTCCCCTCTATAGGTGGCTTCTGTGGTGGCATACTCTGCCTGGCTTCATGCACTCCTCAATACACAAGCTGTTCCCCCAGGACTGTCACCTTTGATCCAGTCAAGGAATGGTTTTGACCTGCACCTTCCTGAGGCATCCCCAGTAATCTCCCCTGATGCTGGATCATGCTGACAATTCTGCTGTACTGAAAGCTTCATCATCTGCCCCTTCCGGTCCCAGGAAGACTTTCTTGTGCAGATGTGAGGTCCCAAGATGGTAAAACACTCCCCCGAGAGATGTGAGCTCCCAAGGTCACTCAGGGTTGGCTCACTGAAGCTCAGTCAAAATAAGAGGTCTTGTAAATTACACATTACTCAGGGGTGCAACATTTGACAGGGAGAAGAGCAGACTTGTTGTGGAAAGGGAAATCTAGAGGAGGGTGTCAGATAAGTTGGCTGCCTGCTGTACTCTCCTGCTCAAGCCTGGTCATGCTACAAGGCCCCTTATCACAGGGTGGCTGGTCTTCTAAGGAAAGCTGTGAATGATCAGCTGCCTCCTAACTTTGCACTTTGAGCAGGTTAGAGCCCTATGAATGGGGAATTCCTAGCAGACCAGATCTCCATTAAAGAGGAGGAAAGGGACTCCTACTTTTTGGTGGGAGTGCCTCTGTGGTGTCAAGAACTCTGTTTGGGGTCCTAGGCCTCTGATTCCCTCCCACTCCCCCGAAGACTTTATGCAGAGGTGGCTTTTGCAAATAAGACGTTGGTTTGTGAATGGCAGCTTGGAATGGCAGCTCCAATGTGGTAGATGACCGAGGTGGCTGTGCTACCCGCGGTCGTGAATGGTGTGGAGGGGCAGTCAGGCAGCTTTGGCTGAAGCTGCCATGGGCAACAGCATAGCTGAAAAACTCCTACCCAGCAATCATAATGCTGGGATAAGTGGTAGACCCCCAGGAGCAGACTAGGCAGCAACCAATCATTAGGTGTTGGAGATGCACCTGCCCAATCTCTGGACTCCTCCAACCCCGAACAAGAGTGAGTTGGGACGCAGCAAAGGAGGGAAGTGACTACTGTGGGGATACATTGCCTTATTGTGCACTTGCAATGGGAAGGTCTGAGCTGGACTATGGCCAAGACACCATGGGGAGGTGGAAGTCTTTGGGCTTGTTTACTCTTGGTTCAATTGCACCGCTGTACAGCTTCAGCATAGACACTTCCTACGCCAGTGGGAGGGGCTCTCCTGTCAGCGTAGGTAATCCACCTCCCCGGGATGCAATTCTTCCATTGACCTATCACTGTCTGCAGAGGGACTTACGTTGGCTTAACACTGCTGTTCGGAGGTGTAGATTTTTCACGCCCCTGACTAATGTAGTTAAACCAACCTAATTTTCTGGTATAGACCAGGCCTTAATATATATTTAATTAATGGCTTTCCCAAGTTTTGTGTCCCACTTCTCCAAAAATATGCTCTTTATTTCATATCATGGAGTGCTTGTGAGGGAAAGTAATTCCTGCCAAGGGCACCTGGGTCTTATGTTGTTTACCCAAGTTTTGGCGGAAGAGGGATACCTTGAGATGGCATTAAGTTTTCAGAAGGAACTCCTAACCATTTGAACCTGGTCCTTTTTTGCCACTGACAACACCTGGCAAAAGGGTTAAATTTTTCTGGCTGCTCCAGGACAAATTCATTGCTCTTCTTTAGTATTGAATGGTCTTCTTTGTCTGACCTTAATTGCGGTTAAAGCAATGATTCTTTTTTACTCACAGATTAAACTCCCGCCATTAAAATTTGTCAAACTCCTAACATTAAAATTTTAAATTATAATTAAAATGAAATAAAAAAATCACACACTGCCTCTAACAGCCTCATTATTCTAGTCTGATTGATTGTTGCGGCAAACTACTATGCAAAAATTGAAGCTGGTGAGTGAGAGCATCTGAGCTTAGGTATTAAAACCTTAACCTTTAAAAGCCCTATATAAAGGTTATTTCTCCTTATTACATTCTATGGGATTTTTATACTGATCTGTATTATTCCAGCAGCAGGATGTAATTCTTTATTTAATTACATAGGATGGTTTAAAGTGTATGCATAGAAGTGGCTTTCCATTAAACTCTGTAGGCTTGTAGTCATTTCTTTAAAATCCTATTTATATACAAGTTTATTGGTGTCATTCCTATTAGAATATAGATTAGTTTTCCATAAAGGCATGCCACCTATCCAGCACTAGAAATACAGGAACCAGTGGGCTCTGGATAAAGGTGAGAATTTTATCCAGTCATACATTTCATGTTCTTTATGACACTCAAGTCACATAATATCATATGTGATGTTGCTGCCTGAGTCATCCATGTTATTACAAGTTTTAATAATGCAACTCCTTGGGTAACAAATGGGGAGGAAGATCACTCATGAAGAGATTAAGATATTTTTAGAGCAACAATCCTAGTAGCTGAACATTTTGAATATATTCATGCCTCTTCAGTTCAATTTCCACAAGGGTTCTACAGATAAGACTGCTGACACATTGTTTTAAAGGAATCATACAGAAAGTTGGAAGCCGGGCTTTAAGAATTATGCCCGTAAGTGAGGGTACAGAACCAAACCCTGTGATCTAGTTATTCCATCCAATGAGGTCCAATTTTCACTTTCAGAAGCTTGCAATGAACTTCTCAAATAACTGAGGCCAAAAGAACTGTAGAAATTCAGCAAATAACTTTGAACATTTAAATGTGATTGTGATCCACTCTCAGAAGAGTTGTCAGAATCAATTGCATTATTTAATTATTCACCCACTTTCACTTACGAGAAGTAGCCTAGTGATGAGTGTCGGAGTCTGGGAATTAAGACTTGTTGGAGCTGTTCCTAATTCTGCTGTTGGCTCAGCTTGTGATGCTGGCATGTCTACATTAGAGCTCCTCTCATTGCTAACACCAGTGGATCTGACCCTGTCTTACTGATGGGAATTCTGTGAAATTTCCCTAATTTAGACAAGATCAAAGACTAGTTGAGCTCTTTACCCTAGTAATATGATCTTAGAAATTAATGTTTGACTTATTTGGATTTTCCAATAAAGGTTAGCAGTATCAAGTTATACCCTGTCTAAAGGCTGGTTAACAGCATCTCTGGGTAGCATGGAACCTGGCAGTAGAAGTTGAGTTATTCCTCAAAATCCCTTTTTCAGCCAGTCTCTCATCACTGCAGCCTGAGACATAATCTCCTCTCAATAAAGCTCCTCAATTGTACTGTTGAGTCACTGATGTTTAAGCATAAGCATCCTGCATTAGTGTTTGTCATGAAGCAGCACATGTGCAGTGTTACCACAATGTCAGTACCCTCAAATACAACTTTGGAGTATACTCTGATTTTATTTATATGAAGCTTGTTTCTGTCACTGCTGTGCTTAAACTGGTGTAAATCAGAAGTAACTATTAAATTGATAGAATCAGGCCATTCATAATTGTAATGAAGTTATGGACACCCAAATCTGGACTCTGACACTTGGATCACACCACTGGCTAATTCCAAATATGCAAAAGTGAGTACACAAAATGCCCTTGGGTGCCAGCCAATTGATTGCCCCCTGCATGTACACATACTGGCTTCTCTAGTGAAGGGCTAACACTTGCATAGCTTTGTATCTGATCACTGGTTTAATCAAATACCTTTGGCAGGACAGGAGGTTGGAAGCTTAGTTTGAAATAACTAATAGACAAACAAGGATGTGGCACAACCAGGCACTAGAAGAGCCCTTTATTTATATATGCATCAGATATGCCTGAAGTAATTCAGATAATATAGAAGGTGATTTCATCCATTTAATAAAAGCATAGAGTTTAAATATTTTAGAGGTTGGGAGACTATTGTTCAGTAATCAGCTTTCAAGATGGAGCTGTGAGAAAGGATGTCTGTGCAAGTTCAAAACCAGAGAAACACCTTTTTACCCCCTTAAAATTGCCTTTTCCCTGTAGCAAAACGCCTGAGTCTTCAGCAGACTTCAAAAAAGACTGCCAAACACCTTGGTATTTGTATTAGCATTACAGCACAAATGTCAACCAGCAAAAATTGCGACTTCCTATTCAGGAACTCTGTGGGAAAACAGGCAATTTTCCCTACCTGTTACACGTTAAAAAGGTAGTACAAACCTGACATAGATGGTTCTAGAATAGAACATTTTTATCTTCCAAAACTACTTTATATACAAAACTAGTGACTATTTTGTACTTCATTTAAGGAAGCATCTACACTGTCTGTTCCTTTACCTTGTGCATTGACTTTTTTCTGAGATTAAGGTAACGGAGTAGGTTGTAACTTCTAAAAGTTTCAGTGAAGTGTAGCCATTAAAGCCTTTACCCAACATGTTGCTTCTAATCAAATTTTGTAATAAGAAAGAATGAACTGTTGAGGGTGAACTGGTGTATATCACTAGAAGTGTGTTTTCAAAACTGAAAATATTCAGAGACCTGCTACCTGTTGGTCCACGTGGAAGGGCCATGGTCATGTAGGGTAGGTATATGACTTTCTTTGAAGCCCTATGAAGCACTAACAGAGATGGAGACATTCCAATTCATATGTCATATTGACTGGCAGACTTAAAGATAATATAATGCTCATGCCTACAGCTGCAGAATTAAGGCTGATTTTATGAATTTACCTTCCCCCCCTTTCACCCCCCCTAATTTCAGTGCTTCATTTCTCCATCTGAATGCTAGCTGTTTGCATGGTATGTCAGTGGTTTAAGTAACTTTTACTCTATTTTTTGTTCAGAGTTGAAGTCTATTTGAGCTCTTTACAAGGCCTGTGGAACCTGAACCACTTTTCTGAAATGCATCTCCCACTCCCTTTTGGTACCAACTATCTCCAATTTTTCTTTGAGAATGTTAGTGATTGGTTGGGATTAGAGGTTTTTTAATGGGTTCTAATAGAAGAATGTGTCCTTCCCACATGGTCAGCTTGCATATTGTGACATATCCCCATCTGGCAGATTATTCACACTTACAGAGCAGTGAGTTAAGTATGCAAACTTTCGACAGGTAACAGTCTCCCAGTGGCTATTCCTGGGTCCCAGTTAAATGATCAATGCAACAAAAAATAGGTTTCCCCATTTTCCTGGCCTAGTAGGAAGCAACATCTTTCAAACCATTTCCTTTTAAATTGTTTGCAAACATTGCAGTGCCTTCAGAGAAATGTGCACAGTTGAGACAGATACTATGATAAGAATTCTGCTTGTCTGTGCAGCATCTACCTGCATTTCCTTTATCTTCTGTGTTGTACAAGTTTAAGAAACAACTTGTACAAGATGCTGCTTAAATGTAACCTTCATCTTTGGCAAGTCCAGATGACAACAGACTCTAATCTATACCAGTCAGGCAGGTGTTTCCTTTCAACTGTTGTGCAGAGGATAAACCCTTTTCATTTTGAGGTGTACCCTCTAACAGACAGAATTAATCTTTACCAAATGCTTGACACTCTTTTCAGAGCAATAGTGGCTTTAGGGGCAAAGTTGTGTTGTGCAACTTTAGAGCAAAGCTTCAGAGCTTGGTTTTGTTCCGATAAGTATATCCTACTTTTGGATGCTAACCTCTGTCTGCATTTGAATGGAGTCCGGTCCTAAGCCCTCCCCCCAACTATGCAACCCTCCCTCGCTCAGGCCAAAGAATTCCTTTCTCTCAACACAACAGGACATGTTCTTCCTATCTGAGCCACCTACTACTGTTCACCTAATGCTCCAGACTTCTATTTGGGCAGCCACCAGGTCTGCACACCAGTTTAGAACTCATTGAATAGTCATGACTTACCACTGGGCTTCTAAGACATTCCCTCTCATATCTAGACAGCTGTTTATAAACTCTTGGGCATAACATCAGTTACAGTGAGATTGGAGCTTAGGCCCCTTTGAAAATCCAAGACACCTCTTTTTTAAGAAAGATGCCTGTTACTCGAATTCAGGTATCTCTGTGCTCCTGTACTAGTTTATTTAGAGTTTAAAAACAATATTTTCTACAAAATTTAAAAAATAGTGGTGTGTGCTGATAAACGATACCTGTGATAATGGTAATACCCAGCACTGACCCCATCGGGTCTTTGTACAGTGAGCAGTACTACTTTTTGAAGTATCAGGCTTTATACAGCCATTGTGTGCTCTTGATTCATTTCATGTTTACTAGGTAGGTTGGGGGAACTTCAAAAAAGCTACTTTGTCACTATTAATAATGCCTTAGACATTTGAGACACTGTTTGGGGCTAGATCCACCAAGAGATTTAGGTACCTAACTGCCACTTTAGGCAACTAAATCTACAATTTGGATCCTTAAAACCCCCGCTCAGTTGCTGCCTAGCTCTGAAGTGCTTAACCTCACTAGGCACCTACAGTTCTGCTTGTAAAGTCTCCTAGGCCTCTAAAATTCTACCAGTGAGCATGTACACAGCTGCCTCAGTCTAGGTGCCCAGCTCACTCCTAAGTTCCAATGCAATCCTCAAACTAGGTGTTCCCCTGCCTATTTCACCTGCAGTACCTGATCTGGTAGCCATGCTCAGAAGCTGCCTACTGGGTCAGGCCCCGCACAAAACACAGCTGGTGGTGCTGCTACCAAGGAAAATTGATTTAAATTACCAGGTGATAATGTCTTCTCCCTTTTTACGTAACTCCCCATTCTATCCCCCTCCTCCTCCCTGCCTCTGGAAAACAAAAGAACTAACAACACTCCAAGACTTCTGCTCATATAACCTGCATGCCTTTTGCACTGCAGTATCTTATTTGTTTAGCAACAGAGGGGAGCCAGTTGAGAAACTAATGGATTTCTGTTGGTATCTCTATGTACCCATGTAAGGAGACAGAGCAAGGTCATTCATTTAAAGGGCCAGAAGCATCCAGAAGCAAGGGCTGGTAGTCAATGGTCAGATCAGTGTTTTATTCAATAAGCTGGAGAGTAAGTTTCCTTGGTGGGTAGAGTCTTTAAATATCGTAACTTGAGAACTGAGCCAACCAGTGCTCAGATAAGAAGAAGCTATAAAATAGAAGTATGAGACCACCCAGGTGAGCTCAGTGGATAATCATGATGAGATACATGATGGTGTCTCCTGTATTCAGAGGCCAAGTGATGACTTTGCCAGTCTGCCCCACCAGGATCAACCCCTTAATACACTACATGACCTATTGTGGCATATTTAAAAAGCTTGACTTCAATAGCTCAGACATAGGTGAGAGGTTTATTGCAGGAGTGGGTGGGTGAGATTCGGTGGTCTGCATTGTGCAGGAGATCAGACTAGATGATCATAATGGTCCCTTCTGACCTTAATGTCTATGAGTCACCTTGGACATCTAGGCTCTATCATCTACCCTGGCATGGCATCTCTCAACACACAGCTGCTTTATACCACAGCACAAAAGCCACACAAGATTTTTAACATGCTCATGGTATGACTTCTTAAGCTAGTTTTGTTTTCTTCCCTTCACCCATTGATTAGTTATTGGCTAGGGTAGAGGTATATGATAGGACAGCCATTCATTTTAAATCGGCACTGATTTGCACTGGAACAGAATAGTCTTATAAAGATGCTAGAATGAGCTGAAGAGGCAGTAATAAGTGGGTAGTAGGATGGTGCCTGACCATCTTCACCATGTGATAACTGTTCAGTAACTCAGACCCTAAGGTTAAAAGGGACTGTCATGATCATCTAATCTGACATCTTGCCTGTTGTAGGCCACAGAACGTTACCCACTCCTGTAATAGACTTATAACCTCTGGCTAAGTTACTGAACTTCTCAAATCATGATTTTTAAAGAGTTCAAGTTACAGAGAATCCACCATTTATTCCAATTCAAACTACCAGTGCCTCAAGCTGTAGACAATATGGCTTTATGCATGTTCTCCTGTGTGTAAAGGAAAGTGGAAACCCCTAGGTCCTCTTCCAAATATGACCTGAGGGAAAAATCCTTCCCAGTCCCAAATACATTTATCAGTTAGATGCTGAGCATGTAGACAGAGGCCTGGGAAAGAAAACTCTGTATGAACTCAGAGGCCTTCCCCTCTAGTGTCCCATCTCTGGCTGCTGGAGATATTTATTAATAGCAGGCACAGAGGAGCCACATACCACTGTAGGCAATCTCATTATACCATCCCCTCCATAAACTTCTCAAGCTCAGCCTTAAACAAGTTAGGTCTTTTTGTCCCCACCATGCCCCTTGGAAGGCTGTTCCAGAACTTCACTCCTAATTAATAGAAATCTTCCTCTAATTTCAAGCCTAAATATATCGATGGCCAGTTTTATATCCATTTGTTCTTGTGCCAGCACTGGCCCTTAACTTAAATAACTCCTCTTCCTCCCTGGTGTTTATCTCTCTGATGTGTTTATAGTGAGTAATCATATCTCCCCTCATCAGTGATTGGCTCGTTTCCTGGAAAGCAGTCCACATCCTAAGTCACCATCCCAACTGGCACTCTTGCAATAATGATGTGCCAGGTTAAAAGGAAAACAAGTGAAAATTAGTTTATGGGAGAACACACAGTAGTGAAGTAACTTAAAACATACAACTAGTATTTAAAAGTCCCATGGCATGACAAAATTAGCATCTGTCTGGATTTCCCTTTCCTTCCTTCATCTAAATTGATCGTATTTCCATCTGTCTTCCAGCCCCTCTGTTACCATTTTCCCCTTGTTATGGGCAAACCCTGAAGAAACACAGATGGGCCTCTATAGTTACTTCTCTTGTCAGTCCCAGTGAAAAGGGTGGAGCAGGCAACCTTCCTAGTCTATAGAAGTTAGCCTAGCCCCTTTCTGTAGTGTTGCAACAGAGGCTTTGCAGTCCGCCTTCCATCTAGACCTAATTCATTTCCTAAGGGAAGCCAATTGCAGTGAGCATGGAGTAAAATAACTTTTCCAGGTGTATTTAAACATTTTAAAAGGCTGCCTGTCACTTCTGGGCAGCTATTATTGGCAATAAAGGGGGTTCGCTACAGCACAGTCTGCAATCCAGAGCTAGCAAGTGTCTCATTTTAGGCAACAACTCTGTCAATGTGTCATAGTCTCCCTTGTATCAACATCCTGGCAGAGGTTAAGGGTTGAATGACCATGAAAACTGAATTACTTCTATTCCTTGTGGAGGTCTCGCCAGTCATTAGTGGAGGCATAGGCTCAAAACTGTGCAAAGCTTGCACTGCTGCTGTCCAATGTACCAGCTCATAAGCAAAGGACTTTATTCTCCAATTCTGGTAAGCCAGAGCCTCCCATTCAAAATGAAATTTACCACTCAGCATAGTTCTTTGCTGTTATTGATTGATTGCATTTTTCAATATACTGGCAAATACTTAGCATTTGGAGCATTCAAAGCATATTCAGTTTGTAACAGCAGCAAGTTTCTCCAGGGATCCAATTTCACCCAACTTCTGCTCTGCAAGTAGGTATTGCTTTTTTAGAGATTGGAAAACCCCATCAAACTTGCTGATACAAAGACTTCAGTAAATTGCTAAATAACCTTGTCAGAGCAGGAAATTTTAAAATGAGAGCTATGCTGATCCCTGAGTCTTATTGTTTGACAAGCCAATACTAGTCACATCAATACTAAGAGAGGTGATATATTCAGAACCTGCATCGATCTGGAAGATGCTGAGCCCTTGTTAGAGCTCTGTATTGATGCAGCTGCTGCTCTGAAAGACAGTAATGTCCCAAAGGTCATGTTTTCTTAAATTGCTGTATAAATGTGAAATTAATACAAAGGTCACCAAGTTGATTGTGAAAAATAAGCCACTTACTATTCATGTCTTTCCCTAAATGAGCTTGTGACTCTAGAGATCACTCAACTAATGCCCTTGCTGCGCATTTGCCAGCTGGAAGGTGTTTTACATTGCGGTTGTGCTGGATCCTATGGGATAAATTCTTGCTCCCAGTTGGAGCAGAACACTTTGTTAAGATCAGTGGGAACTGTACTTTCAGGCTCAGAAGAGGCTGTGTCTGAAAGCCCGCAACTTTCCAGATGTGGTAACTGTTTCCCTGACTTGTTGTTTCTATCCCAACAAGCTGGATTGTGGATGGGCTACTTCAAAGGCTGTGGGGCTACTTACAGTTCTGCAGTGACTATTATTTGCCTCTTCCTAGTTACCTCTTTCCTACAGAGCCCACACAACAAGCCACTACTACTAGCACTGGCAATTTAACTTTCCCAGTGCTATAAAGGCATTCTTGCCAGTCCCATAGAGGCAATGCATCCTCAAATGATGGGGGGAAATATACACACACACACACACACACTCTGACACTCACAAGCCTGTCAGACTCCTCCCACCCATGAGTGGAGAATACTGCTGTCTTCTGCAGTAATAGACCTATGCCGGTAACATGTTTCCAATAATAAAAGTCATTTTGTAAGGGTTTCATCTGATTAACTGTCTGAACATCTCTCAATGCAATTTTGATTGCAGGTGATAAAGGCAATTTGATTTTTTCCAATTTCCCTGGAAATTTCACTTTGTGACAAGTAATATCACGAGCTTCTTCAGATAGCAACACTAGGAGGACATGGTCTGACAACATTTCATAAAGGAGTGTTGAGAAGTATAATGTTATTTCCCACACAAAAGGCTTTTTATAAAGCCAACACTGTGTGAGTGAAATGATCCTTGTTATTGCTTTTCTATTTAAGGCACAAACAAGTTAAGCACATACAATAAGACCTGAGTTAATACTACAAGATGGTATTCACAAACTTGTCTAAATCAACTCACTTTTGGTCTTTACCTGCTTTGTGTTCACTTTTTGCCAGTATTTTAGTAAAAGCAGGTCCTGGCAGCATAGTCTGAATAATGGTTGGGGTATTTGCTATTCATAATTTGAAAACAAATTCATGGAGCATAGATTTGGTAGCAACATAATTCATGTGTCCCTGTAACACACCAAATCTCCTCCTGTAGCAGGCTGACACACTAACTACTCCATAAGGATGCTGGGATTCTCTGCTAAGTCATCCTGACATCACCTGCTTTGACTATCCATAAGGCTTCAGAGTAGTGAATAGGGATTCAGTAGTAGGACCAACCAGGATATATAAATATAGAGCGTAGGGCAACAGGAATTATAATCTGGCATTGAGAGGTCCTGCTGGGAAACACTAGTAATAGCCACACATGGGGAGAAAGGTATAAGGTTGAAGTTTAAATTTGGTATTAGTTGCATCAATTACCAATTAAGCCAAAACCCAAGAAAAGGGGTCCTGGATTGCCTACAGTGTGTGTGTACACTGTACTTCATTTGGAGCTGGGTGGGAACTACATCTACTTGTAGGTTTTTTTGTCTGCATCAGCTTGCTGTGACTCAAGTCTCCAGAGGACATGTACGTAGAAACTCCATGATACAACTTCTAGTGTGGTCACATTACATTTTTATCGCTAATGTAGAAAATTTAAATTTTACACTGCAGTCTGTCTGAGATGCCACATCCTTGCCGTTAATAAAGATTGTGATAGAATTGCCTGCCAAGTCAAGTAGTACAGTAGGAGAACAGAGGTTAATCGGCAGTTGACAGCAGTCCAATCAGCTGTTCTCATCACCAGCATAATATGCAATGTTTTAAAAACTTCAGAGGATTGTGTTCCCAACTGTAACACATAAAACAACATGACATTAAGACACTGATATGACAGGTTCTTTGTAAAGCACTTTGAGATCTACTGATGAAAAGTTCTGTCTAAGAGTTCGGTATTATGACTGTGCCATTTTCAGGGATCAAACAGATTGCTAAGGGATTCTGTCGTTGCCTGCTCTGTAACCTGGAGCCTTCATGCTGTGCAGCTATGGCTCAGATCCCTGACACCAGCAACCAGCTCAGACGCATAAAGTCTCACCTGGGCTCTCACCAGTCTAGTTCCTCCTTTCAGGGGGACACCAACAGTTCTTGCAGTCCCAAATCTCCCAGAATTCATCTACACAAGTACTAGACACTGGAACCATTCCCCTCTGGTTTGTTACCCTCAAAGTGTGCAGCCAGCCCCCCCGATATCAGCTTGCTTTGGCTGGTGCACACACTCCGCACAGCTTGTACACCAGAGACCTGCTTGGGATGAAAATAACCAAAGTGTTTTGTTTTGTTTTTAAATAGAAAAGCCACAGGTTCAAAGATGGAATAGGAAGGAAGAGCAAACATATACAAGTTATATAGAAAATGAACAGATGCAAACTCAGGCTTTACACTTACATATTCAATAAAATCCCTTCTTCTAATGCAACTTACATGTTGCCTTTGAACAGTTTCATAGCATACCCCCTGTCCATAGGGGGGATCCGGCAGCAACTGGCAGCCTCCAACCTTGACATTGGCCCTCAGATTCTGGATGAAAAAACCTCAGCCCCAAGCCTGTTTTTTTTAAAAGGTTTTTTTGCTTTCTCACTCCTGGCATGGTGAATCATGGTTTGTCAGCGTGGGGAAATCACCTCTTGACTTGAGAGCTGGGATGTCTCCATGTCTTTCCATTCACTCTTCCTGGGCTGGACAATGAACATAAGAATGTCCATATTGGGTCAGACCAATGGTTCATCTGACCCAGTAGCCTGTTTCTGGCAGGGGCCAATGGCAGATGCTTTAGAGTGAGTGAATGAACAGAACAGGGCAAGTTCAGCTGATCCATCCCTGGTCATCTACTCCCAGCTTCTGCCAGTTGGAAGTTTAGGGACACTCAGAGCATGAGGTTTCATCCCTGACCATCCTGGCTAATAGCCATGGACTGGAACCAACCTCTATGAACTTATCTAATTCTTTTTTGAGCAAAGTTATACTTTTGATCTTTGCAACATCCCCTGGCAACAAAGTTCCACAGGTTGACTGTGTTGTGGGGAAAAAGTACTTCTGTTTGTTTTTAAATTTGCTTATTAATTTCACTGGGTTCTTGTGTTTATGTGAAGGGCTAACTGACACTTTTTCTCTCCACAACATTCATGATTTTATAGGCCTTTGTAGTACTGCCCTCCTCCCTAAGTCATCTTTTTCCAAAATGAACAGTCCTAGTCTTTTTAATCGTTCCTCATATGGAAGCTGTTCCATGCCCCGAATAATTTGTTGCCCTTCTCTGAACTTTTTCCAGTTCTAATGTATCTTTTAAATGAGGCTGCCAGAACTGGACACAAGATCCGAGGTGTGGGAGTATCATAGATTTATCAAGTGGCATTTCTGTTTTATCTATCCCTTTCCTAATGGTTCCTAACATTCTTGGCTAGCTTTTTACTGCTGCTGCACATTGAGTGGATGTTTTCAGAGAACTGTCCACAATAACTCCAAGATTTTTCTTAAGTGGTAACAGCTAAGTTAGACCCCATCATTTTGTTTGTATAGTTGGGATTATTTTTTCAATGTGCATTACTTTGCACATATCAACGTCAAATTTGTCTGCCATTTTGTCACCCAGTTTAGTGAGTAACTTTTCAGTCAGCTTTGGACTTAACTAGCTTGAGCTATTTACAATCATCTACAAATTTAGCCACCTTACTGTGTACCTCTTTTCTCCATAACATTTATGAATATGTTGAACAGCACTGGTCCCAGTACAGATCATTGGGGGTTTACTTTGGGGACCCTGTTGTTTACTTTTTTTCCATTGTGAAAACTAACCATTTATTCCAACCCTTTGTTTTCTGTCTTTTAACAATTTACTGATCCATGAGAGGGCCTTTCCTCTTATCCCATGACTGCTTACTTTGCTTAAGAGCCTTTGGTGAAGGACATTGTCAAAGGCTTTCTGGAAGACCAACTACCCTTTATCCATTGGATCACACTTGTCCACATGCTTGTTGACAACCTCAAAGGATTCTAATTGGTGAGGCATGATTTCCCTACACAAAGCCATGTTGACTTTTCCCCGACATGTTGTGTTCATTTATGTGTCTGATAATTTTGTTCTTTACTATAGTTTCAACCCATTTGCCTGGTACTGAGGTTAGACTTACCAGCCTGTAATTGCCAGGATCACCTCTGAAGTCTTTTTAGAAATAAGGCATTACATTAGCTACCCTCCAGTCATCTGATATGGAGTCTGATTTAAGTGATAAATTACATGCCACAGTTCTGCAATTTCATATTTGAGTTCCTTCAGAACTCTTGGGTTGGATGGTTACTTAGAACCAATTTTGTGTAAACACCTGGCTGGGAGTTGCCCATTCCTGCTGTAAGTTGTAGATGAAGTGGTGGTACAGTGAGCACAGTTTTCTATACACATAAATACATATCTTCATAACCCTAGTCTATATACATATCTCATAGTGATCATCAAATTCAGAACATTACAAGCTTTCATACTAGACCTTACTCATATGCTTTTATGGTACAATATACAGTGTGCAATCAGTTGGTTTAACTGCTCATTTTGAGGAGTTAAACTTTCCATTCTTCCCTTGGGTGTCCGGACCCTGATTGTCACAATGATCTTGAAAGGTAACATGCACTCAAACTTCCCTTCAGGGCAAACTTATCCTGAATGTATGTTGAGTTCATTCTGGCACTGTGTAACAAGGTTTTGACATCTTTCCTCCACAAAAAGTGAACGTCAATGATACATTAGAGAATAGCATCTAGAGACTGATGGCAACTTTGGTGGTGGTGGTTAATGCAGTGATGATGGTCTCCTGTCCATCGGCCAAAAAATAAGAAGAAAAATATCAGTAACTTCACTCAGAGGGAACCCAGTGGGGAAAGAATATGTGTGGTCTGAGTAGCTCATTAGTCTGTTTAATAAATAGATTACACTGTGGGTCCAACAAACAACTTTCAACCCAACAGGCTAACTTAATAAGCTTCAGTGGAGTTACACCAGGCCAAATCTGTCTCAATAGTTTGTGTATATATACACTACCTTATAGCCTATATCACTGTCAGCTCAGAGTCACTGAATTAATCTAGTTTCCCTTTGCGTCTGACACCCCAAGGCTGTAGTTCATGCGGGGTGGAAGAAGTTAATGGAGTTCTAGAACAGCACTGAGCAGAAGGTTCATGTCTAACCAGCCAAAGTGATCCCTTTCAAAAAGGTAACGTAGTGGGCAACAGACTATAGTGGGTGGAAGCAGTGCTCCTGTGCACCCTCTCAGATAGCAGGACTTTCTTAGCATCTCCCAGCCGAGTCAGCAACTGCTTGAGTCACTGCTGCAAGAGACTTCACTCCACCCTGAATATAAGGGAGATGAGAGAGATTTGGGGTTGGGCTATGCTAAGGAAGTTTCCCTAGACACAGGAACCTGGGGCATGTTTGCGGTATAGGCTGTGTATTTGATATTAACTTGTAAGTGGAGTCAGACCTAAGGAGGAGTGAGTTTCTACCTTGAACAGCCTATGCTGACCGATCTGACTGAGGAAACTGTGTGCTTGTAACTACATAGCAAGTCAAAATATTAATACTCAAAATATTGAAAGTTACTTTTACAGGAGGGGGAGGGGTTCAGAAAAACACCCTGATGGCTCAACTCTCTGCTTCCGTGAAGACAGTGGGAATTTACCACCAGCTGTAGAGGGAGTGGAGTTAAGCTGATTTTTCATCAGTAGTGCTGGATATACCAATCTTATCCCCAAGGAGAGCTGGTATTATAGGCTTAGGGATCTGGACACATTTATATTTAGCCCTGGTTGTTTCAGCTATATTTGACTTTCAAATTCCAACACCTTTATTTATATAAAAGCTATTTCAGATATTTTAGTGCTGTGTAAAATGTCTCATGTTTGGTCCTTCTAAAGCCTCTGCATGGTAGTTAAGGCAATCTAGCTTAACATACAGAGGGATATAAATGCATGCCAATAAAAGCCTATTCCTAGATATCCAACAGAAATTCTCTAAAGTATAATCTATGGCTATTCTACTTGTGAGTAATGCCACGATTCCAAACCCCAGCCAAGAAAACCTTTATGCCCCTACAATCCATTGTCCTTTCTCTCTCTCTGCATGTAAAGGTGTACATGCATACCAATGAATGCCTAGCAATATATGCACCAGTTTAGTAAATTAAGATTTATACAGCCTTACACACAGAGCAAAAGGTGCTTTCAGTCTCTTACTTTCCTTAACCTAAAAGGACAGGAAAGTCAGACCAGTGTTTCTCTCCTTTGCACATGCTGCAGCAATCTTGAGAACAAAGGCCCAGAATCACAAAGGCATTTAGGTGCCTAAATTCAGCATTCAGATGCTATCAGGATCCAGATAACCCCACTCAGCTGCTGCCTAACCCTATAGGCACCTAAACACACTCATGCCTAAACCTTTGCTGTATAAGTTTGATAGGTGCCTATGTTTCTGCCCCGGGAATGCACCCTGCTTCAGGCAGGTACATGGATATCTGTCTGATGCCTAAAATGCAACATGATTTCAAACCAGGGGAAGACAGGCATTGTCCCATCTCTCCTGCCTGTGGGGCCCGATGTGGCGGCTATACTCTCAGCCTACCTTGTAACTTTTAGCCCAGTGGTTAAGGAACTTGCCTGTATGAGGGAGACCTAGTTTCAGTTCATCCCTCTGCTTGATGAGGAGATGAGATTTGAACAGGGATGCCCTAACTGCTGGACTATGGATATTCTGATGTATGTGTGTGTGGGGGGGGAGTCTGTCTCTCTTTAAAGCCATTCCCCTTTGTATTAAATAATGTGCCAGAGAGAATGAGTGACTATAGCTCACGGGCTAGAGCATTCATCGGAGAGCTGGGAGACTCTTGTTCAAATCCCTTCTCATCAGACAGAGGGAGGAGTTGTACTGGGGTCTCCCACCTCCTGGAGGAGTGATCTAACATGATTGCATTTGTGAATGCACCATTCTCATGTGCCTGTCTCCCCTCCGTGAAATGCCTAGGGACCTTACGCAGAGTTTGTGTATTCCAGTGATCTTTCCCCCTCAACGTGTTTAAGTACCTTTGTAGATCTGGGCCAAAATGCCAGCATCTCTATACACAGGCAAAACTTGCAGTTTAACTTCCAGGGCAAAGAAAAAAAGCCTACCATTTTTCCAGTTACTTGCATCACAAAGACCTTGCCTTTGCAGACTAGTACCTGCTGGCTCTCCCTTAATCGCATGCATTAACCCTTCTTGGCGTTTGGGCTGGTCTCATTCTGTACCCCAGCCCTATTGCTGGATGACCCCTCCCCCACCATGAGCATAGCAGAGGGTGGGAAGCAGAGGGGCATCTGGGTATTTCCTAAAGTTGTTGTTAAGACTCTGGGGAATCTAGAGGAACCATTCCAAAAGCAAAGCCACCACCACCACGAGGGGATGGGAGCTACTATTCTAAGTGTCAGTCAGGGGGCATACAACCCATGTGAAAGTAGAAACTAGATCAATTTGGAAGAGACATGAAGGTTCCAGCCTGAGCTACATTAGTCATAAGATTTATTGAGCTCATTACTATCCAATGCTTTTCTCTTTGCTTATAAACTGTGGTGTCAGTATTCTACTGGCCATAAAGTGTTTGTATTTGAGGAAATGACCCAGTGGACAGGCACTGAACTGGGAGTCAAGACATCTGGACTCTATTCCCAGCTCTGTTACAGGCATCCCATGTGATCTTGGACATGTAATCTTTGCGCCTCAATCATCCGTCTGTAATATGGTGAAGTTTCCCCACCTTGTAGGGGTACCATAAGGACAAACCCGTTGATGTTCATGGCGTACTCCAGTACTGGAGTGATGAGCCAGAGAATGAGATTCTGTGGGGAAGCAAAATCCTGAAGCAATGAAATGAGATAATGTCCCCCTAATTTGCCACTATTTATTTTCAAATTAGTGTGGAATCATCAGATTTTTAGAAAATGAATAGCTTGCATCCTGTGAATGCTTGAATTCTTCTAAATGCTTCAGCAAGCTGTACAGAGCAAAAAAAAAATGGAATCTAAATGAAAAGCATCAGTAATAGATGAAGTACCTGTGTAGGCAGCAATTATGCATCATTTTCTTTCACTCTGCACCAGCAGCAACACCTGCTCCTACAAAGGTTTTTGTAATGTTGTTTTGCACTATTTCACTTAACTAGCTTTGCATTTTCTATTAAGGGAATGCACCGTTTTAGGTTGTTTCCATTTACTGAGTAATGCTTACAAATCCAGCAATGCATAATTGAGAGATGGGGTCTCACTTCTTAGTGTAGGTTTTCTCATAAATATTGCTGTTCAGATGCTTCCTGATGTATCAAACTTTTAAACTGAATTCTCTCTTACAGCAGGAGCCCTCAGGACCCCTCTGCCCACCCCATCACATAAACTTAATAATGAGTTTCAAATAGCAGGGTTCATGTGGTGTCCTTGATTCTAAAGCCTCTGGGAAATTGTGAATGGTCTCTCAACTCCACCCACTCCTCTCATCAGTGGAGCTGACTTGCTGAAGTAGTCCTTGATATTTACAGTTTAATTCTCCATGACATCATCCTTTTCTGGCAAGGTCATATTTAACTGCTACATTATAGTCTCTTTCCTTCCAAAGAATTATAAAATGCTTTTCAATCTATAGTATGTGTTCACCCACCACTGAGGTCCATCAGCCTCTGGCAGGAATGAATTATCTTAATTTCACAACAGTTTACAATGACAGGAGTCCTGGATCCAATTGCAATTGCAGAGGGAGCAAGTTAACTCTCATATGCTTGACAGCCAGGAGGTTCTCATTATCCCAATCACAAAGGGTCGCTCTATTTTAAAACTTGCCCCAAAGAGGCCATTCCAACAAAATAGTACTGTTGAACGTGAAACTGGGATATCAGTGATGTACCGGAGGGAAGAGACTGCCACCTAGCACATCTACAGTGCTATTTCCTACGTCACTAGGTTCTAATTACTGACCCAGACTAACCTTCCTTAGAGATCAGATCATAATAAAAAGAGCTATAGCTGCAGGTACTAAGGTGTCACTAAGCTTTTAAAGAGAAGTATTGGAAATGGGACAGGTTCTTTTATTTTAACAATTCTCATAAGGTTACGGAGGGATTATTTTTCATGAACCCCTAAGCAGAACTTGTTCAGCACTGTACGGTGTGGAAAGCAGAGTTTCTGCAATTATACCTAGTCACACGAGACATGAATATATTCTACCAGAAACCTGATTTTGATGGACAGTTACCTAATTAGGGAAAACTGGGCACACACGTAATGTGGTGGTTATCACAACTAAGAGCTCACATTTAAATATTTCACAATGAAGTAACCACAGATCAATGAAATTGGGCAATAGTTTCTAGGCACTGATACATTCAAGGAAATCATAAGCCATGTTACCAAGCAATTCACCAATAGAAAAGGGGAGATATTTATTGAATAAATCTTTCACTATCAGTTACTCACTTAGAACTAGATGGATACCTTGTACAGGATATAATCTACTGCTGTATCTTAATATAAATAGTGAGCAATTGATAAAATGGAAATGAAATACCCTTGTTTCTGGGGCATCCTGTTCTCCAGAGCCTTTGACTCAAAATAAGACCATCTAAAAGCATGACATGTTACAACTCTGGTGCAGTAGCAGTGTCCCCAGCCTCTCTACCTTTGACAAAACACTGTTCCCAAACAAATAATATTAATACTGCACAAGAAATAGGTATTGCTTTTTCATTAGTAGATCTCAAAGTGCTGCACTGTGTTAATGTCCCTTTCAGTATAAAACTACAGAGAAAGCTCAACACCTTGCCTTTTAGACAAATGTGTATTTAGACAAGTCTACAGTGGTTCTCAGACTTCATTGCACCATGACCCCCTTCTGACACCATAAATTACTACATGACCCCAGAAGGGGGACCTAAGCCTGAGCCTGGCTGAGCTCCACCTCCCTGGGTGGGTGGGGCAGGGAGAGAGTGAAGCCCAAGCCCCGGGCATTGGGGCTCGGGCATTGGCTTCAGCCCCAAGCCCCGGCAAGTTAATGCCAGCCCCCACTAAAACGGGGTTGTGACCCACTTTGGGGTCCTAATCCACAGTTTGAGAACTACTAGGCAAGGGCATTCTAGAATCACAGCCGGATACTGCAGAAGCCCTGCTTCCAGCCTTTACAAGGGGTCAGAGTCACTTGTGCTAACCTCTGCTGTTAAGGGTCTGCTAGGCTGCTCATCACTGTGGCATCGGCTCCCATTCAAGTGAATAAATGCCAGCAGACACAGGGCTTTAGGATGCAATCTCCTCAGAGCAGGGACTCCCTCTTAATCTTGTAAGGGTCTCCCATCAATTTGCCAAAGCCATCTCAAAATGCTATGTGTATAGTACCATCAATGTGCTTGGTCAAAACGTTTCTTGTAGTCTTTAATATTAAATACTGAAGCCAAATGAAATTAACTGAAATGTTGACATTGCCGAGACTCAAAATATCAGGCCCACCAACAGCAATTCCGGGCCCCAGGGCAGAACAGTCAATGGGCGCTCTTCCAGCTTCTTCCATATGCTCGCCTGGCTGCCTTCACTGCCGCCGGTACTACCCCAATGGCACCTAGGAGCCCTGCAGCCTGCCCAGCCATTTAAAAGGGCCAAGGCAACCGGGCCCCTGGGCAATTGCCCTCTTCCCTTAACACCCCCCCCCTGCCCCCGGTCAGAGGGCCTGCAAAATGTTGTAACTTTTTCCCCACTCAAATCTATAGTTCCCACAAAATGTTTTGATGAAACTATTTTTGGACATAACTGTTCCATTTAACAAAAAATGATGAGCCCTGGTCAAAATGTTTGTCTGAGCTATCCAGGTCTCTAGGGACTGTCACACTGGATTGGAATCCTCACAGCTACTGGGTTTCTCTTTGAGGTTTCGGATAACGCACAGGAAGAGTTCAAAAGCAGTCTCAGTTATTATTTACAGGTTTCAGAGTAACAGCCGTATTAGTCTGTATTCGCAAAAAGAAAAGGAGTACTTGTGGCACCTTAGAGACTAACCAATTTATTTGAGCATAAGCATCCGATGAAGTGAGCTTTAGCTCATGAAAGCTTATGCTCAAATAAATTGGTTAGTCTCTAAGGTGCCACAAGTACTCCTTTTCTTTTTGAGTTATTATTTACTGCAATATAATTATATAAACTTTAGCACCCAGAGATCTCAGTCAGATCAAGCCTTGTCAGTAATTGCTGCTTGCTGTATCCTTTTCTCTTAGTTTGTAAATATTTTCAAATTCTAATATGTTTTTCTTTTTATTATTCTGCCAGAGGTAGCATGATCTCATAGTATTTTACTATTATTTTTGGAAGAAGAAGCAGTTACTTTAATTCTTGTGTTTTTCTTATAGAAGAACAAAAATTGTTAGTTTGATAGCCATAGAATGCTGCTTATCCTGGAGGGTTTTTCTTTAATTCAACTGAGTAATGTGTTGCCAACGTCTGCAATTTTATTGCAA
Organism: Lepidochelys kempii; assembly: GCF_965140285.1. Classification (NCBI taxonomy): domain Eukaryota; kingdom Metazoa; phylum Chordata; order Testudines; family Cheloniidae; genus Lepidochelys; species Lepidochelys kempii. The sequence goes on from NC_136387.1 coordinate 32,120,783, forward strand.
GTTTTGTGATATTTGGTATCTTTCTTAAAGTCCTAACTTCTGGGATCAGGTGATTGTGGAAACCTTAGCTTTGGGTTTGGGGTTTTTGTTTTAAGTAAGTTTCTAGTCCTTGAGGCTGCAGAGCAAATCTTGGCAATCTGAACCAGAAGGCAAATGAAAATAGCAAATGTATTACTTTTTAAAATATTATGACTTTTAATCCAGTCTCATTACTTGTGGAGACTTTATTCCTAATTTTTAATATTTCCTTCCTTATAAGAGAGACAATAGCTTGGATATTACGGTTTTAGGTCAATGGGTGTTGTCACGTTGATGCAAACTTTCACTACAAGGACAGCTTTGTGTGTGTGTTGTAATGAGCTGGTAGGAAATATTTCATTACCTTTTTATTGTTGAACTACTTATCACTTTAATAATTTGACTTAAGTTTGGCATGAGCTAAAATTCCTAATATAAGGGAAAGAGTCATTTGGCTTCAAATTTGTAACAGAACTTACAAAACTTACAGAACAGTGAAAGAGCTCCAGAACAGCTGTTGCAATAGTTCAGCTACTGGACAGCTTCTTTTCCGTCAGCATTTGCCTTACACTTTGGCTTTGAGCTTTTTTTCTGCACCAATTCCTAGTGCTAGTCTGCTAGCCCCCTAGCACTAGTATCTCAGTTTGTGAAGCAGAGAATAGTTGTTTCATACTTCTCCATTTCCATTTATTTTGCTAATGGTATTCGGCTATCTGCAAAGCTGTGTGAACCACTTAAATCAAAAGGACAGTTCTATATTTCCACCTACTGGCATAGTGATACTGAGGCTATGTCTACACTACCGTGGTAAGTTAACCTAAGTTACACAACTCCAGCTATGTGAGTTACTCCAGTAGACCTCTGACAATTAAGCTGTGCAGTGGATCTAAACATTGTAGCCTTGCTTATGACCAGTATTAGTTTCAATATGATATCATGTGTTTGATTTTTTTTTTAGGTTGCTTTTTCAAAAACCTGAGAAATTACACAAAAAATGTTCTTTTAATGCATTTTCATGCATAGTATGGACCTGGAGTAAAATAGTATGGATCTAGGAATAGAGAGTTCTTTTAGAACATGTGACAGGCTTAATCTGGAAATGTGCCAGGCAAGAGTAGCATGCTAGAAAATGTAAAAAAATATACAGTAATATAAAATGTATGAAATACAAGTGATGATAGAATCATCTGTTCCCTAGCAATTGATAGCTTGTATGCTCCCAGGACCAATATTACATTGATTAAACAAACGTTTACTGAAGGCACATTTTATCATACAAAGCATGTATGGACTTGAGTACAAGTATTCTGTGGGCATAAGAAGAGAACTCTTTAGTTCCCACCTGTTCCGATGATCTATCACAGTGGGGGCTGGGAGAGGAGGCTGTGCCTTTGGGCAAGAGCCCCGCTGAGCCTCCAGCTACAAGCCGGACCTGCTGCTGGCCGCTTCCAAGGTGCAGCATGGTCTGCAGTGCCAGCACAGGCAGGAAGTCTGCCTTAGCACCCCCGCTGAGCCGCTGACCGGGAGCCACCCAAGGTGAGTGCGCACCCCAACCCCGTGCCCCAATCCCCTCCCCCAGCCCTGAGCCCATTCAAACACGGAGCCCTTTCCTGCACCCCAAATCCCTCATCCCCAGCCCCACCCCAGAGGCTGCACCCCCAACCCAGTGTCCTGACTCCCTTCCACACCCCAAACCCCCCATCCCCAGTTCCATTGGGTCATGGGCATCAACAATTTTCTTCAACTGGGTTCCCAGAAAAAAAGTTTGAAAACCACTAGGCAACACGAGGGGACGGGTGACCCTGGAGTCACATGCCCCCCCCGCCCCCCGATTTGCTGTTTGGCTTGGATTGAGCATGCTCAGTAACACTGCTGAAGCCAGCTGCCCTCACTCTGCTTCCCCACTATTAACAGGCATGGGTCGTCTCTGCCACATTACTTCAGTATTAAGCTATACCCTGTACAGTGCCTAATTATTGCAATACAAATAGTAACAATTCATTGAACATGACACATCACAATTTAAATGCTTGCTTTCTCTCTCTATGGGGATAAGGTTGTCCCACCACACAGCTATACGTATAAGAGAAAGGAAATGCAAACAAACCTAATCTGGGACAAGAAAGAAACAGGTGCTGCTTTCCTTTGACCAGGGCTGGCTCCAGGCACCAGCATCCCAAGCAGGGGCTTGGGGCGACACTGTGAAAGGGGCGGCAGTCCGTGTGCCGTCAGGGCGGCGTCTCGTCTTTCCGTGGCAGTGGCAATTCGGCAGCAGCTTTACTCTGCATGCTGCGCCACGGCGACAAATCAGCAGCAGCTTCTGTCTTCAGATGTCCTGCTTGGGGCAGCAAAAACGGTAGAGCCGGCCCTGCCTTTGACAGCAACATAACAAGGGTACATGCTGTAGTGTTTCGATGAACTAGAAAGAAGGACAGCAAAAACATTTCAATCACAGAATAAATTGTCCTATCCCTGATCTGATGACGTTCTAGAAACCAGTGCTACCACTGACTTCCTGGCCCGTAGAAATGTCATGGAATCATCTGGGTTGTGGAACATGTGCAGCTGTGCACTGCATTCGTCAGAGACCTACTGAGTTCAACATAGTTGCATGAAGACCTATGGTTTTCAACTCTATTTTTCCTGAAGCAAAACTTCCAGTCAGGGTCATGGTATAAAAAAGATGTTTTGTTGACGTGCAGAATTATATTCCATGGTAATATTTATATATATTCCAAATAAGAGCATGTAGTATTATATACACATGAATCAGCCCTCTCAAGACTTTGGTGAGATAGCTAAGTAGATATTGTCTTCATATTCAATTGTGGGGGACATACTGAGGCAGAAAGATGCAGCGATTTGCCAATGCCATGTAGTTAGAGGCAGAGCCAGGATTAAAAGTCAGGAAGCCCTGACTCCCAACCACATGCTTGTTCCTCTTAGACTTTTCCTACCATCTGTCCATGTTTTTTTTTTTTTTTTTTTTTAATGAATCATATCTCAAGTGTCAGCACATACAAACTGCATCTGGGTGAAATCAGAACAGAGAGTTTTCCAAGGAAGGTGCTTAAGCAAAAGAATCTGTTAGCTAAGAGCAAGTTCAGTCCTGGGGTAACTTATTTGAAGCTGCACCTGCTTAATTAAGAGCTTAACCTAGCCCTTTTTTAAAAAAAATCCGTAGTCAGAGTTCTCAAGCATATACTTAGGATCCTCAAAATGGGCTTCATCTAACTATTTTTGGTCATATCTACTTTATGCTTGCTAACATCTGTACTATGATGGCTCAGTTTAGGGTGTTGTATAAGTCAAAATGTGGTGGTATTGATAAAATTGCATACCATGGGGCTGAAATCAACAAAATCAGTGTGGGCAACCTGTGGCCTGCGGGTCACACGTGGCCCATCAGAGTAATCCGCTGGCGGGCCGCCAGACCGTTTGTTTACATTTGCACAGCCCCCTGCAGCTCCCAGTGGCTGCGGTTCACTGTTCCCGGCCAATGGGACCTGCGGGAGGCAGCCAGGCCCGGGAACGGCGAACTGCGGCCACTGGGAGCTGCGGGCAGCCGTGCAAATATAAACAAATGGTCTGGCAGCCCGCCAGCGGATTACCCTGGTGGGCTTGTGCAGCCCATGGCCCGCAGGTTTCCCAACACTGAACCAAATGCAACTTGGAGTAAGCAAGTCAATTTTCTTTGAGATCTCTGCCTCCATTGGCAGCGTGTGGTGGCAGATTACCATATGGGCCCATGCCCAGGGATCCTAGCCAATTTGGGGGCCTGGAAAAATCTCCCCCCACCATGGCCCTGGGGTTGGAGGAGCTCCCGAGGCCATGGCGGGGGCCCAGAGCTTTTCCAGTCTCGGGGCTGCAGTGCCGGGGGTGGGGAGAGGGAAAAGGGTCAGAAAGCAGTGAGTGGGGGCAAAATGTGGGGGAGCCACAGGTGGAAGGGGTGGAATGAGGGAGGGGCTCCGGGCTTAGCTCCAGCCAGGGCCAAGAGCTCTCAATGTCCCCTTCCCCCACCCTGGCTGGGGTGACGGGGGGGAGGGGCTGAGAGCAGTGAGCAAGAGTGGGACCTTGGCCAGAAGAAGCTTCACGTGCTGCTCATTTGTGTCATATTCACCAAAGATGCAAAAGGGCAGAAAAAGTTGCATATCAGGTAACAGTGACAAAACTCACATCAATCTGACAATTCCATGGGTGTGCAAAATGAGCGTGATGATGGGGATTGCAGTTAGGGGTGCAGCAAGCCAAGCGGCAAGACGATGTAAGACAATGCAGCGCATGCTACTGTCATTAGCATTGCTGGGGTCAAATCCGACACACACAGCACAACGCTTATTGATAAACTTAATCCAGGGCTGGATTCTGTCCACACAATACCACACAGGTATAAATTTGCTTGTTTTACAAACCAACTGAGCACCAGATAAATACAATTTCTGTTACTTTGTCAGTTAACAGTCTTTCAGATACCACTGAATTTAGCCCTAAATCTGCGTCACATCTCTGGCTTTGTGAAAAGAGTTTATCTAGTGAAAGTTCTGAGCTATAAGGTTCCCTCTGCTTCTGTGCACTGCAAGCTCCTGACTTCATACAAGAGGGGTATGTATGTGCAGCTCTGAGGGGAAAGATGGCTTCACAACATACTAACTCCCACAGTGCTGCTTCCTTCCCCTCTGTGACTACTGTGGTGGAACTTGGCAGTTCTTAATTCTTTGACCACACTCCTGCCACAGCCTGGGTGGCCACGTAGCAGCATGCCCATGAATATAGCACCAGGTTCCCATGTACTCCCTGACCTGCTCATCACAATGTACCTTGTGCTTATAAGTTCAGTCCTCTATACAAGTGCCAGTGTGAAAAAGGGGTGAAAACCCCAAATACCAAAATGAAAAAAATTAAATAAAATGAAAATTGGGTGACAAGGCACTCCACCGAACTTTGTAATTCAGTCTCCCGTCACCTGGCCTGAAACAGACCACATCAGTTGACTTTCAGGCTCAGATGTTATTCAGATATTTAGAAGCACAAAAGAATCATAGAATCATAGAATATCAGGGTTGGAAGGCACCCCTGAAGGTCATCTAGTCCAAACCCCTGCTCGAAGCAGGACCAATTCCCAGTTAAATCATCCCAGCCAGGGCTTTGTCAAGCCTGACCTTAAAAACCTCTAAGGAAGGAGATTCTACCACCTCCCTAGGTAACGCATTCCAGTGTTTCACCACCCTCTTAGTGAAAAAGTTTTTCCTAATATCCAATCTAAACCTCCCCCACTGCAACTTGAGACCATTACTCCTCGTTCTGTCATCTGCTACCATTGAGAACAGTCTAGAGCCATCCTCTTTGGAACCCCCTTTCAGGTAGTTGAAAGCAGCTATCAAATCCCCCCTCATTCTTCTCTTCTGCAGGCTAAACAATCCCAGCTCCCTCAGCCTTTCCTCAGAACTCATGTGTTCCAGTCCCCTAATCATTTTTGTTGCCCTTCGCTGGACTCTCTCCAATTTATCCACATCCTTCTTGAAGTGTGGGGCCCAAAACTGGACACAGTACTCCAGATGAGGCCTCACCAATATCGAATAGAGGGGAACGATCACGTCCCTCGATCTGCTCGCTATGCCCCTACTTATACATCCCAAAATGCCATTGGCCTTCTTGGCAACAAGGGCACACTGCTGACTCATATCCAGCTTCTCGTCCACTGTCACCCCTAGGTCCTTTTCCACAGAACTGCTGCCTAGCCATTCGGTCCCTAGTCTGTAGCTGTGCATTGGGTTCTTCCGTCCTAAGTGCAGGACCCTGCACTTATCCTTATTGAACCTCATCAGATTTCTTTTGGCCCAATCCTCCAATTTGTCTAGGTCCTTCTGTATCCTATCCCTCCCCTCCAGCGTATCTACCACTCCTCCCAGTTTAGTATCATCCGCAAATTTGCTGAGAGTGCAATCCACACCATCCTCCAGATCATTTATGAAGATATTGAACAAAACCGGCCCCAGGACTGACCCTTGGGGCACTCCACTTGATACCAGCTGCCAACTAGACATGGAGCCATTGATCACTACCGGTTGAGCCCGACAATCTAGCTAGCTCTCTACCCACCTTATAGTGCATTCATCCAGCCCATACTTCCTTAACTTGCTGACAAGAATACTGTGGGAGACCGTGACAAAAGCTTTGCTAAAGTCAAGAAACAATACATCCGCTGCTTTCCCTTCATCCACAGAACCAGTAATCTCATCATAAAAGGCGATTAGATTAGTCAGGCATGACCTTCCCTTGGTGAATTCATGCTGGCTGTTCCTGATCACTTTTCTCTCATGCAAGTGCATCAGGATTGATTCTTTGAGGACCTGCTCCATGATTTTTCCAGGGACTGAGGTGAGGCTGACTGGCCTGTAGTTCCCAGGATCCTCCTTCTTCCCTTTTTTAAAGATTGGCACTACATTAGCCTTTTTCCAGTCATCCGGGACTTCCCCGGAAGAGTAGGTGATATGAAGGGAAATGGGTTTCCTATTTCAAGCTTGATTTTGTTGGGGGAGCGAGACTGACTAGGGTTTGTGTAATTTGTGCTTTTCAGTAACAGCAGGACACCCAGAGCATTTAGATGGCGCCTTTTTGTTATTTTACAAATCTAAATAAATAAATGCTCCCCATCCATATTTGTATAATTACGTGTTCAGCATAGGTAGGTACCAGACATTTACATACGGAACTACACTGTGCTCATGCATCGAGTTCACTGTTTCTGCACATTAGGCTAATGAAGAATGAGAACTAGCATAGTCTGACACTTACAGAATACTATAGAGGCTGCTTTGTTTGGTTTTAATTGCTCCTCTGCTGGAAGAGAATGGCTCACTCAGGTACACAGCTAGCTTCCCAAAAAATATAGGTTCAAATCTTGAGTGTGTCAACTCCACCTTTCAGCCTTCCAAGGCGGATGTTAAATACCATACAATTTACTGTAAGGGTGCTTTTTGGAGGCTATTCCAAAAATGAAGTCAATTTCCTATGGAGCCCACAGCAAGTTACGTAAGAGTAGGATTTTGCCAAAGTGTGCTTGGCCAAAATTTCTTTTTCCTACTGTTGTGTGGTGTGCTAATTGGCTGATGTGGTCCACCCCATCAGTGATTCCCTTTCACTGGTATCCTACAAAATATATTATTTACAATAAGTGCTTTCTGATCTTTTAGGCTGCATGATGCTACATAAATAAAAGTTATTCTCTCACAATTTCGCAGACAGTGCTTTGAAAACAACGCCACTTTCGTATTGAAAGACAAAATGGTTTTCAAGGTGTGTTATTGGGAATTTCCTCTATAGGAGCAATTATTTAAGATACAAACAGTGTATGGGACTGGATTAACAGCTATCTACAGGCACAGTAAATCTCATCAATACACTTGTGATTCCCATTAGTGCAGGGTTACAAACCATGATTGTGGCCGGATTTTGATAGATAGTTACCAAGATCTTGGCAACTCTGATGTCAGTTAGTCTGGCAGGCTCTGCTCCCTGCTTGGTTGTTTTGACTTCTTAAAAACATCTGTAACATCTGAGCACGTTGATCAGTAAGAACAGAATTCCAGGGTTATTGAAAAGAGCAGGCAATGGGAGAAGGGCATAAATCCTGGATGAATACAAGGAACTCTGCCTGTATCAGTCCAACAGTCTGGCCAGTCCCGCCAGCTGTAGCTTCTTATTCCTGGATTAAGGTGCCTCTGTTTTTCTGGGATGTGGCAGATCCTTATGTGGGTGCAAGCAGAGAGACTTTGTATCTAAAGGTAAACAGTTCTGTGTCTTATTATCTGAGCCACTCTGTTTGTTTTAAAACATCCTTTAAAATTAAGGTGAGAATGTTTTATCCACAACAAAATAAAAACGTCGGTTTTTGTTGCAGAACACTTGCTGTATCAGCCACGATCATATAGCTATTATAGTAGACATCAAGTACAATTGAATGCATAAAAGGTTCTGACTGTATTGCATGAATATTGAACAAAGGCTTTTTGTGCCTTTCTTTTTATCCTTCAGTGAATGCACCATTAAACAAAAGTGTGTTTTGGAAAGAAAACAGTTCTCTAAGCACCACTGTGATGATTCAGGAATCTATCTGTAATTCTGTGGGAGCTTATGAACTCTCTGTATGTATCTTTACCAACCCCCAAACTCCATTTTGAATTAGAGGTTTACTTGCTTTCTCTGTGGTCTCTTTACCTCCATATTGGACTGACATTCCAAGGGGGAGTGATACAGGACTGATAATAGACTATCATTAAATTGGTATGGTCTTCTATTCAAATCCATATATTCTGGAGAACAAGTTAGCTCTTACCCAGGAGAATTGGCTAGTCAGGGGAGAGGCCACCTGGCAACAGAGTCATATGGTAGAGGTCCCTGGTCATCTGAGGAGGTAGATCCAGGAGTTACCTGTCAAAGGGACTGGACAGCGATAAAGGTCAAGCGCTGGCCTGTTTGGGGCACCTCAACCACTTTCATCAGTGCAAATTGAAGGAGTTGGTTGTCATGGTATGCAGATCTTCTCTGTATTTATCCCGGACTTTCTCCTTGGAGCATATTCTGCAGTATCTGAATGCCTGGGCTGTAGATAGGGTGACCAGATAACAAGTGTGAAAAATCAGGACACCTTTTTTTAGCAGGGGGAGGAATAGCTGCAAAGTCCCTAATATTGGGATGGTCCCAATAATTTCAGGACTTTAGGTTTTACTCAAAGCAAACAGGAAAGTGAGATCCCAGAAGATGTGAGAGGGGCAAACGTAGTACCTTCCTTTAAAAAGGGGACTAAATCAGACCTGGGGAATTATAGACTGGTTAGCCTAACATCAATAGCAGAAAAGATACTGGAACAAATTACTAAACAATCAATGTATACGCACCTAGACAATAATAAGGTTATAAATAATACCCAACATTGATTTGTCAAGAACAAATCATGCCAAACCAAACTAATTTCATTCTGTGACAGGGTTTTTGACTAGTGCCTAGAGGAAAGCAGTGGGCATGATATATCTGGACTTTAGTAAGGCTTTTGACACAGTCCCATATGACAGCCTCATAAGGAAATTAGGGAAGTATAGTCTAGATGAAATTACTCTAATCGTGCATACCTGATTGAAAAAATATACTCAAGGAGTAGTAATCAGTGGTTCACTGTCAAACTGGGAGGTGTATCTAGTGGGGTCCAGCAGGGGTCTGTCCTGGGACCAGTAATATTTAATATTTTCATTAATGATTTATATAATGGAGTGGAGAGCATGCTTCTAAAATTTACAGAACATCAAGCAGGGAGGGTTGTAAACATTTGGGACAGGATTAGAATTCAAAACCATCTTAACCAGTTGGAGAATTTGTCTGATGTTAATAAGATGAAACTCAATGAAGACAAGTGCAAAATGCACAAACACAAAATGGAAAATAACTGGCAAGAGAGTAGTACTGCTGAAAAGGAAATGGTGGGTATAGAGGATCACAATTTGAATATGAGCCAACAATGTCGTCCAGCTGAGAACAAGGTCAATATCATTCTGGGGTGGTTTAACAGGAGTGTCATCTGTAAGGCATGGGAGGTAATTGTCCTGCTCTACTCTGCACTGGCAATGCCTCTGCTGGAGTATCATACTCAGTTTTGAGCACCATACTTTAAGAAAGGTGGGGACAAATTGGAGAGACTCCAGAGAGGAGCTACAAAATTGACAAAAGGTTTAGAAAACCTGACCTATGAGAAAATGTTAACTGTGAATGTTTTGTCTTGGGAAGAAAGGAAGACTGAGGAGGGAGCCTGATAAGTCCTCAAATATTCTAAAAGCGGCTATAAAGAGCATAGTGATCAGTTGTTCTCCATCTGGAAGCTGGATAGAAGCTGGATATGAGTCAGCAGTGTGCCCTTGTTGCCAAGAAGGCCAATGGCATTTTGGGATGTATAAGTAGGGGCATAGCGAGCAGATTGAGGGACGTGATCGTTCCCCTCTATTCGACATTGGTGAGGCCTCATCTGGAGTACTGTGTCCAGTTTTGGGCCCCACACTTCAAGAAGGATGTGGATAAATTGGAGAGAGTCCAGCGAAGGGCAACAAAAATGATTAGGGGTCTGGAACACATGACTTATGAGGAGAGGCTGAGGGAACTGGGATTGTTTAGTCTGCAGAAGAGAAGAATGAGGGGGATTTGATAGCTGCTTTCAACTACCTGAGAGGTGGTTCCAGAAAGGATGGTTCTAGACTATTCTCAGTGGTAGAAGAGGACAGGACAAGGAGTAATGGTCTCAAGTTGCAGTGGGGGAGGTTTAGGTTGGATATTAGGAAAAACTTCTTCACTAGGAGGGTGGTGAAACACTGGAATGCATTACCTAGGGAGGTGGTAGAATCTCCTTCCTTAGAAGTTTTTAAAGTCAGGCTTGACAAAGCCCTGGCTGGGATGATTTAATTGGGGATTGGTCCTGCTTTGAGCAGGGGGTTGGACTAGTTGACCTCCTGAGGTCCCTTCCAACCCTGATATTCTATGATTCTATGATCTCCGCTGAAGTTGGGACAAGGACTAATGGGCTTAATCTGCAACAAGGGAGATTTAGGTTAGATGTTAGGAAAATCTTTCTAACTCTGAAGGCTAGTTAAGATCTGGAATAGGCTTCCAAGGGAGGTTGTGGAATCCCCATCAGTGGACATTTTTATTAGATCAGTTTAAATACATGTCAGGGATGGGCTTAGTTTATCTGGTCCTGCCTCAGTGCAGGGGGCTGGACTAGATACCTCTTCAAGTCCTGTCCAGCCATATGTTTCTATGATTTAACAGTTCACTGGTACGAGACAAAAGCTTTTATAGCTTCTAGGATAAAGGACACAGATGAGCAGGAAGGAGACCAATAATAAGCAAGGACAAAAACAGGGACTATCCCTGAATGTGAACACAGGCACTCCTATTCCAACTGACATCACTGAATCCCACTGACCTCAGTGGGTGCAGGATCAATCCGTACATCTAGCTGTATGAGGAGTTTAGGGCTGCACTACTGAGCTGATGCAACCATTTTATTGTGGCCAGGAGAAAAGGGACACCAGAAATCCTTGGCTGCTGGAACAACCACTTCCAGCCATTGGCAAGCAGTACATTTTAGAGTAGTTATCATTCTGCTTTGAGTTGTGCCTGGCAGATCCCAGGGCACATCTGCTTAGGATTGGAGGAATGCTAAGTGGCTTAAGGGCATCTCTTGCATACCACCCCCTCCGCTAATTCCCTTGGTGCCAAGGTAGTTATGTTGTCAAATAAATTGTAATATTCAACCTAATATGCATGAAAATGCATATTCAAATATACTTCAGTAGCTTTGCACCACCAAAAACCTGCTAAAGTCTCGCTGTGCTCCACAGCAGCCCTAACAGCTACACACACACACACACTGTTGGCATAATTATCTGAGAGTCTTTCAGAAGTTTCCAGCTCTAATGTTTTTACCCTCTCTGCAAGCAGCAAGAGCAGTGCAGGGGAAATTAGCATTTTACAGCTAGAGCCAACATTTCCATACATGTCACAAGAATGACGAGTGTGGCATAGAAGCATTTCCCCCCAGAAGTACAAAAGGTGTGAGAATAGCAGGGATGCACAGTTCCATTTATCCTAAATGGCTTGTTACCCATCACCCTATAACTTACTGACACTGGGGAAATACTCATTTGCTTCACTTGTTTCCTCTGCAAAGTTCTGGGGAAAGTTCCGCAGGAAAGACACTTCTTTGTGATTTGTGACACCCACTCTGTCTCTGCCTCTTCTTGACAGCTCAGCTTTCCATGCAGCCCAAAAGATTATGAAGCCTCATCAGCTTTCTGTATGTCAGTTTTACAGATGGTGTCAGTAGGGTACCTACCCAGACTCTGATGTGTCAAGAGTTGGCTAAACAATAAATTCATATTTTGGAAGCACACATAAAACCTGATCCTGGGAAGCATGGATGAGCAACTCTGAGTGAAGTCCACAGCAGGTGCTCTGTACCTGTCTTGCAAGGCAGCGTAATTCATCTCCTTCCTTTTAAGGACTCTTTCCCATAATTAAACCAGAATCACTGAATACATTTTTTTGCTCTGAACCCATCCTTATAGCCCTACTTTTTCCACTGCAGAAAGTGAATGAATTGTCCAGTATCTCCATGCAGCTTTGCCCTGGGACTTGTCCTACCATCAGTTTAATGAGACATTTTTCCAGTTGGTACATCCTGCTTTGGACATCATCTGTTCATCCTTCAGTCTAAGCACCCCCCACCTTTTTATCTCTTGCTCAAGAAGCATGACCAGCCCATGCCACATTAGCTGCTTCAGTCTATGGTGTGTTCATCTTGGTTTGCCCTCTTCTTAATTTAGTTTTCCTTTTGTCTCCATGTAATATAAACTGTGCTCTGTTCTTGTAACCTTCTCCATCTTCTTACTAAGGGGCCAGATTTCTGCTCTGACTGAGCCTGGCACAACAGTGTCTTCCATAACGGGATGGATAGCTCTCCATTCTACCTTTTGAGTCTCTCAAATGTTCGTCATCTAGCCTTGAGTTCTCTCTCCACCTGATGTGTGATAGCGTGTCAGTCACCAGGCAGACATAACACTCCCTGTCTTCTAATTCATCCCTTTTCCCCCGAGTGCTTCAATCCAAACTGCCTCAAAGATCCAAGTGGCTTGTTTCAAGCTCTTTTCTACTTATCAACCACTTCAAGTCCTCTTAGCTCCTTCAAGTCCTTTCAGCTCGCCAGTCAAAATTTCTGAAATTCTGAGGTGCCCAGGTGTTCTGTGCTGTTGTGGGGGTGACCTTTTCCTCCTGAGTAGGTGTATTTGCCTGTAACATCAACCAAATAAATATTTCACCTCCCTAGATAGCTTGCAGACCACTTGCACAGAAGCAGTTCAACTGCAGTATTTTTGGAGTAACAGTGACGTGCCCCAGAACACACTCCTGTCCCTGCATTCCACAGTCACCCTGCCCTGCATGGCTCAGGGGCCCTTTGTTCAGCCCACAAACCCCCATTGCAAGACCAATGTGCTTTACCATGGCCTTGATTTAGTCTTTGTATACAATATTAACATGTAAAGAAACTCATAGGCTTGTGAATGAAAAACAGTCAGTACGAAAGTTTTTGGTTGCCATCTAGTGTTCAGACAGGATTTAAACCTGCCTCAGCAGAAGCTGTGGAAATATCACTGAACCAAGTCATGTTGATAGCTCAGTGTATGTATCTTTCCTTGGGGAGCAAGGTTCCCCCTGCCTCTCTCAAACACAAGCCTCTGCCTTAACAGCACTGTTTGACCTTCAATAATTAGCAGGGAGAAAAAAATTAAAACAGAGGAAAGAATGAAGCAGAGAGACAGGAGATAAGAATGATTTGGGAAATGAGCATAATAGGAGTACCTGCCAGGCTACACTTGTGGGTCAGGGGCATGGAGATAGGGGGAGGATATAGCAGTGTTCTGGAGGGATACATAAGATTATTCAGTAATATCGTAGAAGGTTCCATGAAGAACAGAGCTGGCTACTGTTTCGTCCCAGGGTTTTTTCTTGACTTCCTTGATTGGCTGGATGTGAGCCTGATTCTTCACTGCTGTGCCCGTTGTGTTGTTATGGATGCCTGAGCAAGGTGAGGGCAGGACTCTCTAATGAGCCTGAGTAAAGAATCCAGGTGGGTAGTGTTGCACCTAGTTCTCACACGGCTGCCCAAGCTTGTGCAGTTCTCAGTCAGGGCCCTGCATCAAGGGGACTCGGCAGAAGCTGTTTCTCTTTGGGAAAGAGGGAGGAGCTATCCTCGACTTGGGTGGGCCCTCCATCCAACATGGTTATCAAATGGTGATAGCACATCACTGGCAACTCCCATCCCACTCCAAGGAAGCAACACAGACAGAGAATGAGAGAGTAGATGGATGGACCTGCTGAAGGAGAGAGGAGTAGGTGGTGGGGGTGGAAAGAGGTCAAGTGGTTTCTAAGAGTTCTGATGTATTGGTTAAAGCAGCCATTCTTCTGTACTTTCCTTTGAACCTTTTGAAGTCCCTACCCATCTCTAGTATTCAAGGTATCTTTAAGATGACAATATGATTTTTATTCCTAGTATTGGGATAGGGAGCTCTTTTACAGAGTGCTTTTCATATGTACATGGAGGCTGGCTTAATAGATGCCATTTTCATAGGCAAATTGTCCAATGCTAACGTTGATGTAACATAGCCTTGTACTGCTGGCTTTGTTCATAACCAGGGCAAAAATATCTTAAAGGGACTAAGGGAGTTTTATTGCAATTTGGGTGACAAATTCATAGGAAAACATGGATAGCTGGAATCTCCTCTCCCTTCACTTGTAGCTACTATAGTCATATACTAACTCATGACAAACCACTGACTAAGCAGTGAATATTGTAGCTCTATACCTTGGGATATTTTAAAAACACGCTCCAGTCTCCTGCACTTTGAACTTCTTTGCGTTAAAGCGGAGGTTTAATACTTTTTTTCATTTCGATGCTCTTGCTACAGAACAATTTTCACATCCTCTGAGGTGCCCAGGAGTGTGGAATGAAGATGGGCTTTGAGACCACAGAAAACTGAAGTGTAAATGAATTCACTGGAGATAAGTTAGTTCCATGAGTCGCCTCAGAAGATCATTTGCATTGGTCTTTTAAGATTATCAGCTGCTATGCCAGCTGCCCCTGATAACACAGAAAACTGAAAAACCTTGCTAGGGAATCACTGGCTGTTTATAAGCCCTTTGTCAGAAATCAAAGGACCAATCTATACGCCCGGTAAGATAGCCTAATCTCTTAGAAGCACAAGCTTCTAGCTCCACTCTGCAGAACGTGTAGCCTTTTGTGTCACTCTGATTACAAGATGCACCTGGCAACTGAGTAATGAAAAATAGTTTTCAGGGTTCCTCTTTAAATAGATTTTTCAGAAGCCATGTGAGGAATGCTGTTTCTCATGACCTTTTTCCCTGACTGAAGCAGGTTTGTGCCATCTCATCTGAGCATGTCCAGACATACTCTCTGAGAATAATTAAGTGAAATGAACTTCTTTGCAAGTTACAGGAAGGGTTTGAAGATACCATGGAGGCAACACTCCTCCTTTCTTCAGTCTCCCAGCAGTTGCTTGTGTCCCTTGTGGCCATGAATAAATATACAGGTTAATAATGAAAATAATTAAATCCTGTGCTGGGTTAAAGCATAAAGAAAAACAAATGTTAAGGAGAATTTGTAATGCCATAAAACTGAGGGCAGTATCTCTTCATTCAACATGTGCTAATTTATGGGAAGAAGGTAGACACTGATATTTTTTGACCTTACCGGTTGCAGCAGGGTTAGCCGATTCAAGTTAGCAGCAGGCTTTTTTGAAGAATCAGGCTATCCCTTTGGTTTTGGTAGAGCATCCATCACTATGGTATTTATGACTCCATTTCAATAAAGCACTTAAGCACATGCTCAAGTGACTGTAACATGAAGCATGTTTGAACACTTTGCTGAACAGAGAAGGGATTGCTCACATGCTTAAGTGCTTTCGTGGGTTGGAGCCCTAAGTGCCGCTCACCACAGAATCTATGTCCAAAAGAAACTGTGTCTGAGGTGTGATGGTCTATACACAATGCTAATAAGAGTACTATGAGAATTTGCTTATCTGCATTATTTAAATCAGGCAGGATATGTGCTATAACATTGGGAGAAAAATCTCTTTTTCTCTGCACTGCAGGTGATTATATATTCTGCACTTCTGCTCCACATGGAATGCTCATTATAGTCAATGAAGTTCTGTGCATGGGATGCAGTTGAAGTCCACTGTAAAGGACACATTCTGCCATCAGATTTCCTTGGAGTTCTGTGTCATTCAGGTAGAGATGAAACTTTGGATGAAGGGGGAAAAGCTTCCTGTGAACAGCTGGGCTAAAGCTAGAAAGAACTGCATTTTGGAACAAGTTGCCAAAAATCTCCCCTCTCCGGCTCACAGTTTCATTTCCAAACTCACACTATCTCTACTGATCCAGCCACCCTTCCTGGAGGAAGAACATTGCAATGGAGCTTGGCAATGGAAGGGCCTTCCCCAAAAAGGGAAGCAAGGCCAGACACTACCATGTGTCACTTTCACTGCAGTTGCGTGGATGTAACAGAATAAAATAGGGCCCTGAATTTATCAGTAAGGGTAGTTAAGCACTGGAAAAAATTACCTAGGGAGGTTATGGAATCTACGCCTCTGGAGGTTTTTAAGAACAGTTTAGACAAACACCTGTCAGGGACGGTCTAGATAATACTTAGTCCTGCCTCAGTGCAGGAGACTGGACAAGATGACCAATTGAGGTCCCTTCCAGTCCTACATTTCTAGGAGTCTGTGATCAACTTGATCTTCTATGGTGTGCCAGCCACCATCATTTCCCATTTGTTCCCCTAAAGGAGCATTAGTGATCCTTAGGGCTATGCATCACTATCACAAGAGGTGCAGAGAACTGGGAAGAGGCAAGCTTGGCTAGAGGGATTCTCCCTGTGGAATCTGTTCCCTTTGGATAACAGTCCGATACACACCCATCACTGGATTCTTGGGGCAATGCAAGAGGGAAAGGTCAGACTTCAGTGGCTGAGTGAGATCCATACACATGTGTAACATCTGACCTATTATCTGTGCCTCATGGGTATCATTCAGTGATGAATGGGAGAAGAACTTGAACATGTATTAAGATGTGATCCTCATTATGAAAGCCTGAGAATTCTAGAACTATGTATGGCAAATGCACATCTCGAACTTCCATGTGGAAAGAGGCACTAACAGTCCATATAACAAGACACTTTGGAATAGGGCTTTTTTTGTCCTTTTTGTGATTTCATTGTTCAAGTAAACTGAAGACCAGAGTATGTATTCAAGTGCCAAATTGAAAACTTGAGCTAAGTAGGCTCTGTCTCCATTTACACCAGGTCTGAGCTGGTCCTCCATGTTCAGTGGGAGATGGAGGGATGGTAGCGAGCACTTGTTTGAGTTTCTTTTCTGAACATGGCTACAAATACAAAGGGGAAAAAAGGCTTCAGCATTAAAGGTGTAATTTTTCAAAATGGTGGCATTAAGCCATGCATAGTCTATAATTTTTGGCAGTGATTAGAGAATGCCTGCTGACTGTAAGTATAGGCTTTGCACTTCCTTAAGAAGCCCAGATTAAGACATCTGCTGTTCTTGCTGATTTTAGCCAGCACACAATACAATACAATACCATCCATTAGCTTCAATTCAGGTTAAATGATCTATAGTTTCTCCAGCAATCAATCCCCAAGTAACTATTGTGGTTAAGGACCTTGTCTCACTCTGACCTCACATTATCTCTATCCCACAAGGAATAATAGTGCCCTGAGCTCTACTTAACACTGTTCTTAGGAAGGGACTAATGACTATTTTGAATATCCCTAGCTTGAATGTCATTCAAGTGACAGATCTCAAATATTACAGCAGGCAAGCAAATGTGGGGAATGGAATCTCTGAAGCACCTTTGTGATTAAGGACTATGGTGCTACTCTCATATGGGTCCTCTTACTTGGTGCATTTTTTTCCCTTTCAGTCTGGTTTTCTTATATTCCATCTAACTAAATATCTCCCTTCTCTGTTAAAGACCTTTCCTGCTCCTTTTCTTCACAGACCTGATCCTGTACTGGTTGATCCATCAATGGGAGAAGGATCAGAACCATAATCTCTTCCTGCAGGACTCCTCATCACACTCTTCCTCCATTACACACTCTTTCCCTCTCTCCCTGTAGCTTGTCTTCTTCCATTACCCCTCAATAACAGGCCTAAAGAGGAACTCCTCTGGCCATACTCTCCCTGTTACCACCAGGGCCAAACTTAGCCCCAAGAAAGATTTACTGTAGCTGTGACGTGCATAGGCCCTTTGAGATTCTTATTACTTCTCAGCCAATTGTTACTTGTTCTATACTTTTTAAAGCAGAAGGTCCAGTAAACCTGGAACCTTAATGCCCTCATTTGCCTAATTGATGAATATGCATTGCCATAAGCCTGCACCATGGAATAAGCTTTAGGAACAAACATGCTTCTTGCTGGCTCTGGCATCTCTGCTGCTGTTCCTTGAAGCTGTGCCCTGACTGCTCCTGGTTCTTCACTGGATGGATGGATGTGGTTGGGTTGTTAGCCCCTAATGCTGGCTAGTCCTGGGCTGAAAAGGGGATCTGGCTACTTCCTGCCATCAATGGGGGGATATTTGACTGGAATGCCGGCCCCTAGCTGGTTGTCGGGGGGTGGAGGGCAGGCTCTGGGTGCTCCTTCCCATTGCTTCTGGACTAGAAAACTCTGACTGCTGCTCTCTGGCTTTTGTTCCCAGGCCCCTAACTTTATCTGCTGCTCACCATACAGACCTCTGTTTCCTGCATCTGAGTATGGAACACTCAGCCCTCTCAGAATGGTATCATGCCATTGGTATGGGCTTTGCTGGATGACAACAGACAATATTGCCCCTGTGATTGACAACTTCCCCCCGAAGTATAATGACAGGTTTCAGAGTAACCGCCGTGTTAGTCTGTATTCGCAAAAAGAAAAGGAGTACTTGAGGCACCTTAGAGACTAACCAATTTATTTGAGCATAAGCTTTCGTGAGCTACAGCTCACTTCATCGGATGCATACTGTGGAAACTGCAGAAGACATTATATACACAGAGACCATGAAACAATACCTCCTCGCACCCCACTCTCTGGGTGAGAGGAGGTATTGTTTCATGGTCTCTGTGTATATAATGTCTTCTGCAGTTTCCACAGTATGCATCCGATGAAGTGAGCTGTAGCTCACGAAAGCTTATGCTCAAATAAATTGGTTAGTCTCTAAGGTGCCACAAGTACTCCTTTTCTTTTTCCCCCGAAGGTACACTGTCACCTAACCACTCGTGCATGTTTTTACACCCCATGATGAAACACGAAAAGCATTTTGTTTTATCTCACTCTGTGCCTGTTGCTGTGCACAGTGGTCTATTTTGCCATTGTGCACAATTTCTGAACCAATTCTTGTGTTGATGTTGGTGATAAATACAAATGACTGTAGGTAGGAAGGGTCACATTTTCAAAGGATTGCACATGGAGGCACTAAAGTGATGTGTGCTGATGCAAGGAGCCATTTCTCTCAGCAAATGTGGATTTTGGATGTACAAAGGAAGCAAAGTGCACATCTTGTGATCACACAAAATATAGTCCCTTTATAGTGCACATCAAGGCTTTGATTTTCAAAGGTGACGAATCAATGAAGTATGGAGAGATGAAGTGGAGCCACTTTCCTGAAGGAAAGTGGAAGGTTTTTTTTTGTGAATGAATCCAAATCTACATTATTGCCATTTTCTATGTCCTCTTGCAATAGCTATCATTTATATGCTTCTGGGGAAAAAAAGCTGCAAGGGGAAATGTGTGTTTAAATTGTTGGGTTTATGTTGATGTGCAATAGAGGCAGCAGAGGGCAGCAGTATACATAGTATCTCACACAGAGTTAAGTTGGTTCCATGAATACATTTGAATGAACCTGGTTAAAAGCTTCTTATAGGATGTGTGGATATTAGTTAAATATTGGTGGTGGTAACTAAGTTCTGCTGTTAAATATTGTAATGCTTCAGAAATCTTAATAGTTTGGCATGTGGCAGCTGTGTTCAGTATTTATCAAACTCTAATCAATTACATTAAGGTTTCAGTACAGTCTGGGATGTACAGTAATTAAAGGTTTAGAGTGACAATTGGACCTGATCTTTTGTTATGGAAAAAATATGCCAGCACTGTCAGTAAGTAACACATTTACCTTTGAGTGCTAACTTAGAATTGCTCTTCGGTTGCCGATTAGATTTGGGTTTCAGATTCCATGGCAGTGTTAAATACTTCTTGGAATTTGTTGTTTTTTATTTTGCTGTCCTCAAACTGAAATAGAATAGATAGATCATATATGCAGTGGTCTGATGGGCTTATTTAGAACTGCTGAGCTACTGACTCCTTCTTCTTCTGTCTACATATTATAGGTACTTACGTGGCCCCATCTCTGCAGTATCTGAGCACCTGCCAATCTTTCATGTACAGTATTTATCCTCACAGCTCCTCTGTGACATAATCTATTATCTCCTTTTCTCAGATGGGAAAAGTGAGGCCCAGGAGGACTTAGAGCTTGTCTATGTGGCAAGTTACTGCACAGCAAGCCAGGATATGAATCTACAGCACACCAGCTTGCTGCCCAGTCACATCCCATGTGGGCACTCCTACCGGGCACTGAAAGTTCCGAGTGCATACTACTACCTGTTGCATTCTGGGTCTTTAAGTGCACTGTAGCAGTGTCCCCACAGGATGTTACTGTGGCTTGCTGGTGTGCTATAGATTCTGGCTTGCCATGCAGTGTAAACAAGCCCAAAGCCCAGCATCACACAGGAAGCATGTGGTAGAGCAGAGAATTGAACAACGTCTTTGATGGCACAGGCTAGTGCCCTACCCCCTGGACCATTCTTCCTCTGACCTCAAAGAGCTGAGAGATACCTAGGAAGGCAGAGTTACCTGATTTCCCCTGCTGAACTGCTTCTATAGCACTGCACTTCCTGAGGTCTGAAGGGAAAGAATTGTTACTTCCTGAGACTTCCAAGAAAGTAACTTTTTGCTCTGTGGCCCAGAGGCGACATACCTTCCCTTTTGGCCTGAGGCTGACCAAGGATTTATCACCATTTGAAAGCAGACTTAAAATACTTTTTTTTTCAGAAGCTCTTGGGTGCAGCAAATGGATTTGATTTAGGGTAATGTGGTGTTTCATTGCTTTAATTTCTCATGTTCTGGAACAGCCTTCCAAGGGGAGCAGTGAAGGCAAAAAATCTAACTGGCTTCAAGACTGAGCTTGATACATTTATGGAGGGGATGTTATGATGAGATTGCCTACAATAGCAGGTAGCTCATCTGCGACTGCTCGCAGCAAATATCTCTAATGGTTGGAGATGGGACACTAGCTGGTGAAGGCTCTGAGTTACTACAGAGAAATCTTTTAATGGTGTCTGCCTGGTGAGTCTTGCCCAAATGCTCAGGGTCTAGCTGATCGTCATATTTCGGGCCAGGAGGGAATTTTATCTCAGATCAGATTGGCAGAGACCCTGGGTTTTTTGCCTTCCTTTGCAGCATGGGGTACAGGTCACTTGCAGGTTTAAACCCATGTAAATGGTGGATTCTCTGTAATTTGAAGTCTTCAAATCATGATTCGAGGACTTCAGTAACTCACCCAGAGGTTAGGGGTCTATTACAGGAGTGGGTGGGTGAGGTTCTGTGGCCTGCAATGTGCAGGACTAGATGATCATGGTGCTCCCCTCTTAAAGTCTATGATTGAAATGAGTAAGGTCATGAGGTGACAGGGTGCTATCAGCAGCACCCTGATCACTGACATTGCTGCAGGCCCAGCTGAGGGCAGTTATACACTTTCTGGTGGGGGATTGGGAGCACCTGGGTGACAATCACTGGGCTAACAAGGTAAGTGGGGGAGACTATAAGGGGAGGAAACAGAAAGCAAGAGGTAGCTCAGGAGGAGGCTCAGAGGGTGAGTCTGGGCTGGGGAGCGAAGGCTACAGGGAAGCCTGTCCTTGCTATAAACCTGTGTTGTATAGTATTACTGTATTATGTAAGAGGGGAAATAAATGCACACCTTGGAGAAAGATAAATGGCCTGGTGTGTATCTGTGACTGTGAAAGTCTCTGAATTGGCCAGGCAGCGAGGTTCACCAGGTAGTAATGGAGGTACCCTGTAGTACATGCTTGTCTCCTAGAGAAGCCATTGGCAAAACTCCATCTTATTAATAGGAGTAGGCTTTAAGGTCCAATCCTGCAGCCCTCAGACAACGGTGATGGGCGCAGTATTAATTCCTAAACAGACACTTGTATGCATAATCCCACTGGAGAGAAAGGACTATTCATATTAGCAAAGGATGCAGGAGTGGGATGATGGTCTTTCTTTTGCTGTGTAACCAGTATAAAAAAGGCATAATTTTTATTTAGGTATATGAGCATTTCTAGCACCCTTATCAGTCTGATATCTAGATGTCTTTTTATTTTTAATGTAAGCACCTCCAGCCCTTAACCATAAGATTGAGAATTTAGATTCTCACAACAGTTGGGACACGGAAGACCTCACTCTTTCTTACCTTAGGTTTACCAGTTGCCATTGTTGTTGCTCAATATTTATATTGTGTTTAAATTTTGCAGGCTAACAAGGTCAGAACCTCGTTATGAAGGGTGCTGTGCAAACATAGAGTAAATTGGTTGTCTTAAAAAAATCTTCTTTTCCCATCTTCATTATGTGGACATGTCAACCCTTATGTGAAAAGGCTTTTGGGGGAAAAGTAGATAATTGCAGTGTAGAGATCTCAGGCTGACTTCTGGCTTTCTGGAGAGCCTAGTAGAGGGCCCTCCAGTCAAATCTGCTCTGCTCTGCCCGAAAGTTTCACACTGGGTTCCATCAACTACAACACCCCCATTGAGCTTATCTGTCTCTGTGAATGGCTGCATGTCGTTATGCACCCTTGATCCAGGAATAGCCCCTCTGAATATGTCCCTGCACAGATTTTGCTTCTTATGTTAATATTCATGCAAATATGGTGGAATGGCAGAAGTGAGAACTGTGTGGTTGATGCCAGCCAGGATATGCCAAGCAGTGTTAATGTGCCAGTTTGCCCAGTTGTATTTCTAGGAGTTGGCCCATAGGTATGGAAGGAAGCTGGAAAGAAATAAGACACTAGGGTGCTAAATGCTTCTTGAAGGTATAATATTAACTCTCACTGTCAACTGGTAATGCAAAATTTGGAAGTGACAGAGAATTTCTTATTGTTCTTAGCCAGCAAGATACATTCTCTCCTCCGTATGCTGTATCTTATCAGTCTTGTGCAGTTCACCAAGGAAAACATAGCAACTTAAATGTATACCTGAGTAATGCAGCCCACTGGAATCAGTCTAAGCTGAGCAAACCAACACTGGAAATCAGGAGTTTGTACAGACTTATTAATAACTCTTTCAACCGGTACCAAGCTACCACCAAGACGATCAATCAAGAGGCCCGCATTATATGCCCTTGTTCGGTCTGTGCCAGCTGGCTTGGCCTTGTGGGGCTATTTCATTGCTGTGTAGACTCTGGACTTGGGCTGGAACCCGAGGGTCCTAGAGCCCAGTCTCCAGTCCTAACCTGGAAATCTACACAGCAATGAAACAGCCTTGCAGTCCAAGTTTTGTGAGTCCGAGTTGGCTGGCACAGGCCAGCTATGGGTTTTTTTTTGCTGTGTAGACATACCCTCAAAGCCATTACAAGAGGAAGGAATTATGCAGAGTCTCGGACTGCTCTCTCCTTGCTCCTCTTTCCCATAGCTTCTTTCAGGCAGCCACCTCCTTCCTCTTTTCTGTTTTCTCTGCTTTCTCCTTGGGAGCAAGGAGAGTCTGTGCTTAAGGGTCCCAAACTCCTCTCCTTTCCTCAGCATGTTCAGTTAGTTATAAGGAGTGGTAGGCAGACCTTTCCTTTCCCTACTACTCCTGATACTTTGGTCTATCATAGGTACTTATAGTATCTGACCACCTCACAATCACCAATATATTTATCCTAACAACATTCCTATGAGATAAGGAAAGATCCCCTTTTACTGATGCACAGACAATGACTTGCCCAATGTCACACAGGAATTCTGGTACAGAGCAGGGAGCTGAGCCCAGGTTTCCAAGCCCCAGGCTACCACCCTAACCACTGGACCATCCTTCTTCTCTAGTAGTTTAGACAAGTCCTAAGTAGTTTAGACAAGTCTTTTTTCATCCACTATCCTGAAGAGCTTGTCTATCCAGTTCCATGATACCTAAGCGCTGTTATTAGATACATTCCAGAAGGTAAACTTACGTTGGGGCCTGCCTTTCTGGTCTCTCCTATAAATCTGGGACTGTTGAAGTCTCCTAATACTGGGATTACCTAATTTAGTATTCTGCTAATACTCTATGCCTGTCTTCTCTGAGCTCCCATCTTGGTGCCTAGAGGGTACATAATGGCAGAAATAAAACAGACCTGGTCTCCCATGGCAAAGGCCTCCCAAAAAGGGATGGAGACTGGAGATTCTGGAGGCATATTGAGCAGAGAGATACTGGGACATGGAAGCCTAGAGAAGGCAGCTTGTGAAAGTGGTAGATGAAGCATGGAAGTGAAGGAGTCCAAGAGATGGGCTGGGATGAAGACTAATTCTGCCATTGGGAATAGCAATTCTGCCATAGGAATTTGCCCTACTCAGGAAAAAGTAAAAAGCAAAATCAGTGTTTTAAAAATTGCTTTTTTAAAATTAATTCAGCTGTTAACAGACTTGGGCTTTCATTGTCTGGGTGGAAGACCCATGTGAGCAATTCCTTCAGTGCCCAGACTGCAGTGTGCATTCCATAATGGGGTGGACAACAGCAGCAGCATTTCATAGAGGGCGTCCTTAAACAACCTATCAGCTGCCTGTGGGCTGTTTTTCACTGTGAGCACATATGCGGCAAAGGGAGGGAAAAGCCACTGCCTCACCTAAAACTGTGACCTTGAGCTGCTGCTGGATGGGAAAAGAAATCTGGAGAAGAGATATGAACTCCTAGAAGTGAGAAGAGTAACAGGAGTCTGAAAGCAAACAGAAGAAAAGGCAGAGAGACGAGGCATTGGAGGGAAGTTGACGTAAAGTTGATGAAGCCTTGAGAGGTGTAAATGAGTAGTCCTCAAAGCAGGGAAGATGACAGAGGAATATACAGAATGTGGAATATGGCAGGGGTGGGGGAGAGGCTAAGTTCTTTAATAGCAGAGCAATAGGTTGAGGCTTCCATGCAAAGACCCACCAAGCCAGGTATGAATCTGAGATTGTCTTATTTGGCTTTCTTCATGTGGAGAAAATTGGGGATGGAGGTGGGGAGGCAGTCATCCCTCCCAATGGCCCCTTGGCAACGGTCATGCTGGTGCAACGGGGCTATCAAGCCCTTCTTGAGGAATATCTTCCTCCTCCCCAGGCCAAGAGCACTCGCTGTCATGTAAAGTTTTGGCTGAAGTTTGTCTCCTAGGACTAGACATTCAAGTCAAGTAAAAATACCCTACCCATGGGTGTTGAGTCTTAATTAGCTGCTCTTTCTAAAGTGCTTCAAATATGTACCTCTCTATATAGATATAATGTTTTTTACTACTGTATGTGTAACATGTGCGCATAAGGACCCTCTAACACTAGAAACCAAACATTTAAGGCCAATAGCTGTGAACAGTCTAGGCATATGTAAAGTGTGAGTTTCAGCATGTTAGGGTTATAAATTATCCAAATGTCATTAGGGGGCTTTGCGTAAGATACTCAGCCCAATATCAGAAAGGGTGTATAGAGTGCATTTTGGAAATGACTGACTTCACCTCTTGGAGTAAGTGACTATTCAGAATGACACTTGCCAAGTAGACTAGACCCTATTCTCTTAGTATGAAACTCCACTTCAGGAAAAGATACCTTGAGCCTTATCCTGGTCCCTCTGAACTCAAGGGGGGTTTGCCATTGACTTCACTGGGAGCAGGACTAGGCAGTGTGATGGAAAATGCTTTGTAAGAGGTTTCCATGCACAAATGTAGGTACCAATCTGCGGTGAAAGATGTGCTCCTCTTCCACTGCCCTAGCTGTGGTGAATCTGTGATCTTGAGAGAAGGGGTTCTGGAAGGTCATATTTTCACTCCGAGTGGGGGATAGCTGTAGCAAAACCATGAATCAGGGCTTATTCCTTAGCAGCTTCTGATGGGCTGCTGTGACAATTTATTCTTTCCCCCCAGCTCATCTAAAGCAGATTAGTAGGAGGTGAAAATCACTTGGAATGCACGATTTAACACCTAGATGGTAGCCAATAATTAATTGCTGCTTTCCAAAGTGATTAAGTGTGTGCACGCTGTTTTTACCAGACTGGAACTTCATATGACAGCATAGCAAGTGCCAGGGTCCTGCGCAGAGCTATGCTGCTGTTTTACTCTGGCTGTAAGTGGAGTCTTTTTAGCTCCAGCTCTGTAGTATAAATGGCTTGAGTCCCTGGACTAAGTTATTTGCAGGCGTAATTCCATTCACGGTAGTAGAGCTGTGCAGAGTTACCAATACTTGAAATATTGTCATGAATTTGGACCAATTTTGGGAGCTCTTGAGATAAGATTAAGACTCTTTACCTCAAGTAGTAGCAGCTCTCCATGCAGTCAAGAGCAGCCATCACTTGTGCACTGTTAGGAACATGGTGGAAATAACTCCCTCTTTTGTTTTCAGGAAAAGCAGATTGAACCTTTGCTCCAAATGTGTCAAATTCCGTTGAAATCAGAGATGGGACAAGGAAGCCAGTTTGGGGGTTTACAAAAACCTCAGCAGTGAGCTTTTACTTTGCACATCCCAGATAGGTCTGGTTTGAATCTGGTTCAGTTAATCAACCTTACAAAGTTCTGGTTATCTGGATAAAAGGTTCAGATTTGGTTACTCTCTGATAGAAATTTAGTAAAACAATTTGGTATCTAAACTCCTATTGTTGTAAAATGGTCAAGGTAGGGTTAACTCCCCGGTTTAGTTAGTGGGAGTTCACCCCCCTCCATCGCACAGTCTATTATGATGCAGTTAAATAAAGCTGTAAATTCCCAGCCTGCAGTCTTGTGCGTAGATTTATGTTTGTTGCACTGAATGGTCTTTTTAATAAAACTTGTGTAACTGGAGAATCTTTATAAGCAGATTCCTGCACATGTGTGTTTATACAGTTATGGAGAAAAAGAGACAAAGGAGGAGAACGTATGAGGGTGAGTTCGAAAGTTTTGTCAGCATAAATTGGAATACAATCACTTAGAGATTATCGCCCTCTTAAAGTATGTAAATTCATACCCAGTGTTTTTTACATGCATTCTTCAAAGCACTTGGGGATATTTTAAAATGTCAGATACTATACAAACATATACTCAGGTTTTAGTTATTGCTACTCATAAATTGAATATATATAGTGAACTAAAAATAAACAGGCTTGGCCTTGATATCCATGCTGCTAGTAGTGGGCAGTGTGATGTTCCTTATTTCTCTAATGAATTTTTTTAAACTCTGCAAACAAACCACACATATAGACCAATATTTCAAATGTTTGGGCCTTCTGGACAGTGTTCCCTCTGATTTCTTCCACGCATGTGCGGAATGAATTTTGTTATGTGCACCAATATGGAGGTGATGTGTGACACTTCACCTCCATATTGGTGCACTCATGTGGCGGGGATGGGGCCGAAGGCTTCAGAGTGTGGGAGGGGGCTCAGGGCTGGGGCAGAGGGTCAGGGTGTGGGTTCTGGCTGGGAGTGCAGGCTCTGCGGTGGGGCTGGGGATGAGGGGTTTGGGGTGCAGGCTGTCCTGAGGCTACAATGGGAAGAGAGGACTCCCCCTAGCTCTCTCTCCCAGCAGAAGCACCCGGGCTGCTGGGGGAGAGGCATTTCTCCCCTCCATGGCAGCTCTGGGGCTGGGGCCGCAGGATAGGTACCTCTTCCCGAGCTGTGGCAGGCCTGGTTCACACCCAGAGGAAGGTGCCTCTCCCCACAACATCAAGTCCAGGGCTGGGGGAGAGGCATCATTTCCCTGCCACAACCCTGAGTGCCTACGCAACATTTAACAGGCTGCTGTGTGGCCACACGGCTCAGAGGGAACTTAGCTTCTGGAGATTCCTGAATTGCCTACTAATGAGGTCCCAGCAAATTATTCTGATATCTTCTCTCTGATCTTAAGTTGGAGTTCTGTAACCTATTATGCTGTGGGATATTTAACTCCAAGTCATGCCACTGAAATCAGTGGGACTATTTGAATAAGTTCTACTCAACATTTCAGTATTTCCAACCCTTAACATTCAAATATCAAGGGACTGTCTTAAAATCATATGATTTTAATGGGTTCTTTTTATTGGTCTTCTGGTTCAGAGCCTTTGGGGTTGAGTTTTCAAGCTTTTTTTCCCCTCTGCAACTGTCTTTCTCTGCAACTGCTTTTTAAAATGAAAGCTGAGATTCTCATGTGATTCCAGGAGGTGGGGCTTTCAGAACAGCAGCACATATTAAGAATCTCACCATAAAATTTTGAGAGTTGACTGGTCGGCCCCAATCCTGCAGACACTTAGGCTCATGTTTAAGCCTGGGAATTCAATAGTGCTATTGAATTCAGGGAAGTGACACCACTTTAAAATGGGTGCGGGTGGAGAATCAGGCCCTGCTTCCAGAGATTTTGCCTGAGTGATGTTGCCCTCTTGGCTGGTCCATAGATAAGAGAAGGGTCTGCTATAAGCAAAAGGGTTCTTGAGCCCTGGTTGTGTGCCCTGTGTTCTGGGAGCTGAAGAGTTGTTCCTGACGGGCTCAGGGTAAGTATGGCTGGGATTTCCAAGGGGTGTAAGGGGGTTTGATGCCCAATTCACATTTGAAAATAAATGGGAGTTGAGCACATACCTCCATTAGACCCCCTGAAAACCACACCTGTGTCCTCTGTAGGCAGCAGCTTCAGATGTAAGTGGCAGCATGAAGGAGATCATGGAAGAAAGATACGGAAGTGTTGCTCAAATCCTAAATACAGTAATGTTAGTGCACTGCACTGTGCCTTGTGAACCACCATTAATATTCTGTGCTTTTGCAAAAGTAGAGCATGTCTGTCAATTTTTTTCTCCACTAGTCTCATTCTTTAATGTAAAGTACTGGAGGGTTGATATGGGAATGCTACTATTAAAGCCTTCCTTACTCCTTGTCAAGGTTCCTTCCCCACTCTGCACTCTAGGGTACAGATGTGGGGACCTGCATGAAAGACCCCGTAAGCTTATTCTTACCAGCTTAGGTTAAACGCTGCCACCACCAAAGTGTTACACAAAGAACAGGGGAAGTGCCCACTTGGAAACGTCTCCCCCCCCCCAAATATCCCCCCAAGCCCTACACCCCCTTTCCTGGGGAAGGCTTGATAAAAATCCTCACCAATTTGCATAGGTGAACACAGACCCAAACCCTTGGATCTTAAGAACAAGGAAAAAAACAATCAGGTTCTTAAAAGAAGAATTTTAATGAAAGAAAAAGTAAAAGAATCACCTCTGTGGTAAGGATGGTAAATACCTTACAGGGTAATCAGATTCAAAACATAGAGAATCCCTCTAGGCAAAACCTTAAGTTACAAAAAGACACAAAAACAGGAATATACATCCCATTCAGCACAACTTATTTTATCAGCCATTTAAAGAAATCATAATCTAGCGCATATCTAACTAGATTGCTTACTAACTCTTTACAGGAGTTCTGACCTGCATTCCTGCTCTGGTCCCAGCAAAAGCATCACACAGACAGAGAGAACCCTTTGTTTCCCGCCCCCCTCCAGCTTTGAAAGTATCTTGTCTCCTCATTGGTCATTTTGGTCAGGTGCCAGCGAGGTTATCTTAGCTTCTTAACCTTTTATAGGTGAAAGGGTTTTTCCTCTGGCCAGGAGGGATTTAAAGGTGTTTACCCTTCCCTTATATTTATGACACTCCTCCTGGTAAGTTAATCATGCATGATCAAAACATTTGTTTCCAGTTCGAGTTCACCAGGTGTCAGGTCGCTATCTTTCTTCCCTTAAAAAAATCAATGAAAAGTTAACAGAAAGGAGCCTTGCCCTCATGCCTGTATGCTCTTTGATATACTTGCCTGTGTGCTGTCACACTGACTGAAAAAAAAATGTTAAGCACACTGTATTGACTTAATAAAGAAGAAAAATCAAAGGCAAGACAGACTGGTATAAACAGAGTAGACTACACTTCAGAATAGGAGAAATCTGAAAATCAATAGGTATACATGTTTGGCCTTTGGCTATGCAACCTTTTATAATGAAATTGTCAGGATGAAAAGGCTATTTCAATTATTTAAGTCATGGGGAAAAACACAGTCAAATAATTTACTATACTACTGAAAGTTATTTGAGCTCCTACTACTGTGAAATTTCTTAAGGATGCATTATTTATTTTCAGTTCTCACTGATATGCTTATCTTAAGTTTGAGCTGTAATCCAATATTTGTATTCTCTTTTCTTGCAGGTAAGTCCGGATTGGGCTATTTGATGAAATTTGCGGTTTGAGGATGTAAGCAGACAAAGTAAGCTGTCTCAGCCTGTTAACAAGGTCAGATTGTTGTCTGAATGTTCAAACTACAGCATTCCAATTAAAAACGTAGTGACTGAAATAGACGGCGTAGTTTGCAAACTGGTGGTAACTGTCCAAACTCAGTGTTTTTTATCTGGTAGGTTAGAAATCTTTACCATCAGTAATTAGCATTTACAAATACTTCTTTTACACTTAAACTATTAAATCTGCAATAGCTGGAGATAATATGCAATTGTATATTGTTACATATATATATTAAAGGTGGTATAACTTTTTTACCACCATCTCTAAGATAATCACTTTATTGGATTCTCTAATTTTGGCTCTTTGCCATGTGGAGAGATTGAAACCTTTAGAATTTGAGCAACAGCCAGTTAACAGGTCATACACTGAAAAGTTTACTTTGTGGATCATTCGAAACTGATTACCTTTGAGTAATCATATGGCAAAAGGGCACTGCTATAAACCATTAAAATACCGCTACCAAACTGGCATGCTTTGCTTCCTACATGACCCTTGCTGCTCATAGTGACTCCTGATAATACCAAGGAAGTCCTCATGCTCTTTCAAGCTTTCTTGCATCAGATTCAGCCAGTTTGAATCATTGACATAAGTGTCATGTTTATTGCTTCAGTGATCTAACTTGATTCTGTTTCAGTGTTTTCTTTGGTTCTCCTCTACCCATCAACTCCAGGAACAGTTCACCTCTTGTTGAATCTTTTGTTTTTGTTTTGTTTTGCTTTTAACAATTATTGCAGATAATCAAATAGCAGCTTCTTGAGAAGTCAGCAGTAGTTGACTGGTGTCCATACTACAAGGAATCTTTCTGATGCCCTGAACTTTAATGCTGTCTTATCTCTCTACAGAAAATCTTTATACAATATTTACATACAGAAAAATTTTAATGCCTGATCAGATCAGTGATATTGTGATGCTAATAGCTGTCATAGACTATTGATATTCAATTTACAGAAAATGATATAAAAGATACCTTCTTGCAATCATCCATGGAGTTTAGATTTGGTGATTTTAAAAATGAAGAGCTTTATGCTTTGTCTGGCCAGTTGTAAAGACTGCTCATTGTGTTAATATTTGTGTGGTAGTTCCACCACACTTGAGATTTTATGTTGTAAGTAAACTTGTCACGAACACCATTCAGATCAGCCAGTAATATTTTATGCAAATACATGACTAAGCAAATACTTTTATTCTTGGTTCTTCTTTTACTTTACTTTCCTTTCTGCTTCTGTTATGGTAATTCACATCAACCAAGGGGCCATATGTTTGGCCATTATCTTTGAAAACTCATGGCGATCGGGAGATTGAAAAACGTCCAGCGGAAGGCAACAAAAATGATTAGGGGACTGGAACACATGACTGGAACACTGAAACACATGACTTATGAGGAGAAGCTGAGGGAACTGGGATTGTTTAGTCTGCGGAAGAGAAGAATGAGGGGGGATTTGATAGCTGCTTTCAAGTACCTGAAAGGATGTTCCAAAGAGGATGGATCTAGACTGTTCTCAGTGGTAGCAGATAACAGAACGAGGAGTAATGGTCTCAAGTTGCAGAGGGGGAGGTTTAGGTTGGATATTAGGAAAAGCTTTTTCACTTGGATGGTGGTGAAGCACTGGAATGCATTACCTAAGGAGGTCAAGTTGCAGTGGGGGAGGTTTAGGTTGGATATTAGGAAAAACTTTTTCACTTGGACAGTAGTGAAGCACTGGAATGCATTACCTAAGGAGGTGGTGGAATCTCCTTCCTTTGAAGTTTTTAAGGTCAGGCTTGACAAAGCCCTGGCTGGGATGATTTAGCTGGGGATTGGTCCTGCTTTGAGCAGGGGGTTGGACTAGATGACCTCCTGAGGTCCCTTCCAAACCTGATATTCTATGATTCTATGTTCCTATGTCAGTTTGAAAATGAGATAATGAGTGCCCTACAGTATGAATGATTGGGTCACTGCAAGAGCGAAGGCTGACTTTTGAGGTGGAGAGAAGCCTGGGGAAAGTGAGCTATATGGTACTGTACATACATGTATTACATCCACCATTTGGGATGATTCATGGATTTCAGTGGAAGGAAGATTAACATTCCAGGGAAATGCAAATTATGGTTTTCTGTGTCCTCTTATGAATTAGAAGTTATCTCCTCAATATGCACCAATATCCATTTCTGGAACGAGTAAGGGGAGATATGATTGAGGTCTATAAAAGCATGACTTGTGTGGAGAAAGTAAATAAGGAAGTGTTATTTACTCCTTCTCATAACACAAGAACCAGGCGTTACCAAATAAAATTAATAGTCAGCAAGTTCAAAACAAACAAAAGGAAGTATTTCTTCACACAATGTATAGTCAACCTATGGAACTCTTTGACAAAGGATGTTGTGAAGGCCAAGACTATATCAGTTTCAAAAAAGAACTAGATAAATTCATGTAGGATAGGTCCACCAATAGCTATTAGCCAACATGGGCAGGGATGGTGTCCCTAGCCTCTGTTTGCCAGAGGCTGGGAGTGGGCAGCAGGGGATGGATCACTTGATGATTACGTGTTCTGTTCCTTCCCTCTGGGGCACCTGGCATTGGCCACTGTTGGAAGACAGGATACTGGGCTAGATGGATCTTTGGTCTGACCCAGTATGGCCATTCTTATGTTCTTATATCCGTTCGACACATGCTTTAGCTTTTACTCTGCTCATGGAGGAAAATAAATGTTGTCCTCAGACAAGTTAAATATTAAATTCCCACTAGAAAAGTCACCAAGCTGACTTATTCTAGTTTTTTACAATTAAATTTATTTAGTTTATAAAATTCTAGTTCACACTCTCTTTCCCCCTTCCTACTAGTCATAAGTTTTCTTCCTCCACCATTACCCTCCAATGTATGTGCAATACCCCAGAGACTTCACACTAAAGGCAATGTTACAGTGAAGTATTTCCATGTGTTTAACATTTTCCAGGAATATATTAAATAAGTGACTTAATGTGTCTAGATGCACTACGAGAATCTGATTCTATATTCCTTATACACTAAAACTCCTACTAACATCAACAGAGGATTTTGGCATGAGGGTCAGACTCTGTTTCTAAACATTGATTCTAAACAATGATAGCCCTGTTGTGTTGATTTTGATGGAATAAATCGGCCCCAAGTGTCAAAGGTGAACACATCACTGTACAATACTAAATAGTTAAACACGGTTTGGGGTTTCAAATACAGAGACTTCAACCTGCTTAGTTCCATGGCAAACCTACCATTAAAATGTGTATCTCCTTTTATTAAAGATACAGAAAAAGAAAGAAGCATTTGAAATGTAAAGTATTGAGGGGCTTTTATTTTAACAATATCCCTTTCCCTATAGAGAGATTTTATAGAGAACCTCCTGTCTGACAGTCTTTTAGATGGTAATAACTGTCCTTTTTGGTGAGGAAAAGAGAAATAATTAGTTGAGATGGGCTGTTGCTATTGAAGTCTGATCCTGCTTCTCTTAAGACAAAGCAAGACAAACACAAAAGGAGAGGGAGAATAAAAGCAAAGATAGCAAATGGACCATGCTGATTCTCTCAGCCTCACTGCTAGAGAAACATAGGCCTAACACATTCTTTTTTTTTATTAGCTATTCCGAGACCTGGCAAACTTGTACCAGCATCTGGTTCTTCAAGGCATTGTTTTTAATTGCCTCTCTGGTCACGGACTCACAGCAATGTTGCAAAAGGTTCAGTCTTGGACAGCTAATCCAGACTCTTTTTAAACAGAAAACAAAGAGAAAGGAGAGAGAAGAAATACAGTGTAGAAGGAAAAGGACACGCAAGTGAGGGAGGCAAAAGCAGGACCGCAAGGCTTGCATTCTGGGGGTGTTAATGACATTGGCTCTCTCTCTCTCTCTCTCTTTCTCTCTGGCCAGGTCAGGGCAACTTTCAGGATCAGGATGATGAAGGACTAGTGGTGTCATGGTGGATCCCGAATCAACAGCAGATGGTGGGGACATTAGCCATGATAGTAGAGCTTGCTCCTTCCAATCCATCTGGCCTCCAATCCTCATGATTCCCCTCCACAAAGTCTCTGTTTAAGGACACCAAAAAAGGATGATAGTGGAACAGACTATCCCCTCATTATTCGTTCACCAATTAGGCCTAATTTCTGACATACCAATTTTGGTCCATTAATTGCTGATTTCATTCTCCTTTATTTACCATTTACAGTCTTAACACAGCGCTTGAGTTGATTAATTCAGTCTCTGTCTTTTATCTTTTGCTGACTTGTGTAAGAGACTGAGTTGGACTTTTATTACCTTGCACAATTTAGAGTATAGGCATCTTCAAAACAACCCCTCAGGGGAATAAGTTAGGCTAGCATTGCCTTGAACAACCACATGAAACATCCATGGAAAAATATGTTGTAGCATAGCAGGGCTGTATACTATCTCTCATATTTTAATGAATGCGAATGCACAGCTTTTTGTTTTCATCACTGTGGAGCTATTAATAGCAGAGTCTGTCAGTGAAAGATTTTGAGCAGTAGTGATATTCCTCATTTCAAGCAGCAATAAAAGGCTTGTCCTTCAGCTTTTTTGTCTGGAATTTATAAATGCCTCTTTCAAGGCGCTCCAGACATGAGAAGATAAAAAGTGGTTAGACAAGAGTAAGAATAGTTACAAACCTAAAATAAAGCTTTAAAAAACGAAGCACTTCTGGCTGTAGTGTAGAGTTATAAATGACATCTTTGGGGAGAATCAAGACAGGGATTCAAGTTTAAACAAACATTGAATCATAAGACTGGAATGGACCTTGAGAGGTCATCTTGTCCAGTCCCCTGCACTCATGGCAGGACTAAGAATTATCTAGACATACCAAGCAACTGTGGAAATCCACTTAAATCAGAATTTATAGTAACATACATGGCAGGATTTTCAGAAGTACTCAGCAATGGGCTAATTCTACTTCCATTGAAGTCATCTGAAGCTTTACCACTGACTTTGGAGAGTGCAGATTTAGGCCAATGCTTAGAGCTTTTGAAAATTGTACGCAGATTTAGCCAATACTTGCTCTACTTTATCCTATAAGAAATCAAGGCTGAAGCAGGTTTTGCTCATACTTCAGAGAGATTATCATATGTTTGCTTTTTGTATATGTTAAAGCTGTACCTCTCAAATGACTCCCATTTTGAAGAACATCATTCCTCTGAGTCCCCAGGTTACCTCCATTTCACACACACACACTTGTTTCCTCCCTTTGATTGTGGAAACTTTATCTCAGAAATAGAATAATGGAATTGAGTTTGTGGAAAGTGTTTGAATCAATGGAGGGAATCTCAGAGCATTTAATGTTTCTTGTATGAATGACTTGTATGCCCCCTCATTTTGGCGCTCTCTCTCACAAGCTGCATCCCAAGTTTTGAGCCTTGGCAGGTTGAGAGGAATAAATAAAACCCTGACTGAAGGGTGGAGTGAACTGTACCACATGCACAGCCCCTCCTGGAACTCACTGGTGCACCAAGCAATGGGTATGCAAAGAGCCATCACCACCTCCATTGCGTGGTTTGCAACACTGGGGCAGTAGCATATTGAAATGGCTATTTTGGGGTGTGGAGTTGTATATACATACCTTTAGATGGATGGCCAAATCTCCTTATTTACATCTGGCCTTCACCTGTGTTCTAGTAGAAAACAGGCAGTGAGTCATAACAATGAGGCTGTTCCCCATGGATGGAGTAGAGGGAGGATCCTGCCAATCATCCAGGATTATTTAGGATGTTGGAATGCCATGAGGGAATACAATGAGGGAATTTAAGGCTGAGGGAAATAATTAGAGATAGGTCCATCTTTTGTGATACCTGTCAGAGTAGAATGTAACCCAAGTAAGGGTACAGCTTGTGTCTGAATATAAATCTAAATAAATATCTGCACAGTACAGGCCATATTTAATCATAAAGGGAATTGTCATTGACTGGGGAGCTGGGCAGTTTTGGAAGGGAAGTCCCACTATAAAATGCAAAGCTGTAATCGTTTTTTAAAAACACATTGGCTGATGGATTTTGTGGGTTGTTTTGAGGAGTGTGGCAGGGAGTGGGGGAGCAACTTGGATCTGGTATTGGATTTCAATCTCTCAGCATTTAATGCAGCAAACAACTGGTCTGCCTCCCAAGCCCAAGAAGGAGTCTGGTCAGTCCCTTTCTTCATGGCACCACCTATCCACAGCACTGACAAACTTTAGCAAACCCCAGAATGAGGGCTTCCCCGTGACAGAGGGCATTCCTTGAGGGAGCTCCCAGCTCCTGGCAGCTTTTCCCCAGTCCTTCTATAGGCTGTCTGCCTGGGGGGAGTCCTGCCACAAGAGCCAACCAGCTTCCTTTTACTCCCCTACCTGAGCTTTCAGCCTTTATGGGAATCACATGCTCATCAGGCAATCATCTGACCCCTTCCCAGCTGGTCTGATGAGCTTCTCTACCAGGCTTAAATGCCTGTTCCTCAGAACAGGACTGGCTGCAGGCTGTCAGGTCCTTAAAGGGGCAGCCCACCCTGTTACACATGTTTTAGATTTTGCATAACAAGGTGCATTAAGGTGTGACCTGGACTGGAAGGGCATTTTTAACATTGGGTAGTGCTGGTTGCATTTTCTAAAGTACTAAATGTTAAGAAAAATAACAATTTTTGATTAATTTTTGCAACATTTTTCCAAGGTTTTTATCTACTTTTGAGCTGGCTGACTTTTTTTTTTTTTTTTAATTTCTGTTAATTTTTTTCAGTATTTCAAATTTTGAAGAAAAACTGACCATTGTTTTACCAGCTTTAGCACTGCAATGAAATTTTCCAATCCCCACCACTCTGCAGCTGAGTACATTAACTATATTTTATAACTATTTTATTATAATTATTATACTAATATGATTTTATATACACACTGTAAATCATTCCATCTTCTTTGGTGCTCAGTGGGATGAAATGTGACTTCTGCATTAAATTGTCCACACCTCTTGGTCTTCTGTAACCTAGGATTCTTTGGCTAAAATTTCTCATTCTTGGTACCACAGTTCAGCAATTCGGGGGGAACACTAATAGGAACACTACTGTAGATGGAGGGTGAGGTGCTTGAAGGTTTTAAAGAACCATCTCATTACAACCTGCTCTGAGTTTGGTTGGACATCATGATCATTAAAATGTAGTGACCTTCCTGAGGCCTGTCAACATGAGCAGTTACTTTGATGCTGCCACCAACATTGCTGCTCGAAGGGTAGTGCGACATTGGACAGATTTCACACACAATCTTTGTGTAGACACAGCCTCTCTTATAATACAAAGAAACCACCTGATGGAAACCGCTCCTGGACTTAAGAAAAAATCCCAGTAGAATCTTTCCATGGGCCTTGTTTTCTACTGAAGGCCCTGTAGACCCAGCAGACAGTAGCCAAAAGGCTTGTTTCCTTTTCCAAAACCTAGTTGCTAGTTTGGAACCAACTGAAAATTTCCCCCTGGAATTTCCAGTAAAGATGTACGTTACTTTAAACATTGAACTGACATACATTTGCTGTTTAAGTATATGAACTTAGATAGAGCAACCATAAAGTGGGTGCATAACTGGTTGGAAAACCGTTCCCAGAATAGTTATCAGTAGTTAACAGTCATGCTGGAAGAGCATTAACAAGTGGGGTCCCTCAGGGATCAGTTCTAGGTCCGGTTCTGTTCAATATCTTCATCAATGATTTAGATAATGGCATAGAGAGTACATTTATAAAGTTTGCGGACAATACCAAGCTGGGAGAGGTTGCAAGTGCTTTGGATGATAGGATTAACATTTAAAGTAATCTAGACAAACTGGAGAAATGGTCCGAAGTAAACAGGATAAAATTCAATAAGGACAAATGCAAAGTACTCCACTTTGGAAGGAACAATCAGTTGCACACATACAAAATGGGAAATGACTGCCTAGGAAGGAGTACTGCGGAAAGGGATCTGGGGGTCATAGTGGATCACAAGCTAAATATGATTCAACAGTGTAACACTGTTGCAAAAAAAGCAAACATCATACTGGGATGTATTAGCAGGTGTGTTGTAAGCAAGACATGAGAAGTTATTCTTCTGCTCTACTCCATGCTGGTTAGGCCTCAACTGGAGTATTGAGTCCAGTTCTGGGCACCACATTTCAGGAAAGATGTGGACAAACTGGAGAAAGTCTAGAGAAGAGCAACACAAATTATTGAAGGACTAAAAAACATGACTTGTGAGGGAAGATTGAAAAAAATGGGTTTGTTTAGTCTGGAAAAGAGAAGACTGAGCGGGGACATAATAACAGTTTTCAGTTACATAAAAGGTTGTTACAAGGAGGAGGGAGAAGAATTGTTCTTCTTAACCTCTGAGGATATGACAAGAAGCAATGGGCTTAAATTGCAGCAAGGGAGGTTCAGTCTGGACATTAGGAAAAACTTCCTAACTGTCGGGGTGGTTAAACACTGGAATAAATTGCCTAGGAAGGTTGTGGAATCTACATCATTGGAGATTTTTAAGAGCAGTTTAGACAAACACCTGTCAGGGATGGTCTAGATAATACGTAGTCTTGCCATTACAAGGGACTGGACTAGATGACCTCTCAAGGTCCCTTCCACTCGTGTGAGTTTATGATTCTATGACTCTATATTTGTGAAGATGAGAAAACAATTCTTTATCTTGCATTGTTTTGAATAATTTCTCAATGTTACTTTCCTCTCCACAATGCCTCCCTTGTGTCAGATGAAAAGCTTTATGAGAGAATTTTTCCTTCTATGAATTCTTATTGGCAATAAAAAGTGACAAATACATCAGGATGTCTGCAAACAATTATTTTCCTCTGCTGCCATAATTTTAAGACTTAAATATCGGTTTATGAGTTCCACTAGGTATTTCTGGTCAAAGGACATGTTATTTGACAGAGATGAAACAGGTTGTATATTTCCTTGTGACTCCAGACTTCTAGGGAGCTGTGTAGGCAGAAACTGGGGATCTTAATCACTCTGTGCCACCACCAGAGTTTCATTTCAGGCATTTAATTCCCTAGGGAGTCCCTATCTGAAGTGACTAACATCTGCAAAAGCTATTAAAGTGCAGCAAAAATGTGGGTTTTATTTGTATTTTTTTTTTCATCTTCCAGGCTAGAGCTTGCCAATAAATGACATTAAGGGACTGATCTAAATCCACTGAAGTCAATCCCTTGGAGGACATATAGCAGCAATGCTGGTGGTGAAGAGTTTTGTGTGTGTGTGCAGTACATGAAAGAAATTAGTGACAAATAACACAGATCACTAGAGTGACTATATTACAGTTCACAAGTGAAAACACACTAAACCTCTTATTCTGTTAGTTCTAAGTCAAAGCTAAACTGAAGGCTTCTGTAATTAATGAATTTGGCTCTGACGCTCCATTACTCCCCTTAGTGCTTGATTTATTGCTGAAAATTTGGAGTTAGCCAAGTGAAATATGTCAACATATTTACATTTAATCAATCTCCAATGTACTGGCCTGAATCTATATGGCACTCCATATTAAGGAGGATTGGGCCCATTAATAGACACTATTGTAAACCTCTGTGGCATTTGGGATTCCTTTTCTTTCATGATCATGAAAGGAAAAGAAGTTATGCTCAGAATCTGGGGCCTAATCCAAAGCCTGTTGAAGCGAATGGGTTGCGTCAGGCAAATTGTCATAAAGTAATCTATGGTATGCTGTAGATTTCCAAAGGAGGGCTAAAGACTGAAATAGGTGACTGATTTGTTCCTGATGGGTGCAACTTGAACATCCAGTAGTTTTGCTATCCACTTGAAAAAATATATATAATAAACCTCCTTAAAAAGTCTTTTGTTGATGCACAATTATATTAAAGCTGGTACACAGTGAGTACAGACTGAGGCTAGTCTTTTCCAAACAAAGAAGACCATGAGTCTGTTTTATCCTAAAGTATATTTGCTGATATTTGTTGCAATATAAATCTCAGATTCCTGAGTACGAATGCACCCAGAGAGGATTGCCAAGCTACAGATGACAGCCTGACATGCAGCAGTGTCAAAAATACTGAGAAAGGCAGCTGTGTATGCATATCTTCAAGCTAGTGCAGGGCCGTCCCATAGGGTGATTGCAGGGGCTGAGGAGAGAGACATAGGAGAGCATGAGAAGAAAGATTATGAAAGGCAATGACCTATGCACGAATTTCAGTTTTACTAGACTTCGTAAGAATAATAAAACTGCAATTAGCTGTGCAGGTAAAGCTGTGTACGTGAGCTAAGTCCTTTACCAACATATTTAAGATGTTGTATTCATAAATAGATGAGAAGGAGGGCTTGGTAGAGGCCAGCTCAGAGTGACTAAGATGGGGAGTTGGAAGCAAGAGATCAGAGCTAGAGGTGAACTCATGAGGCTCAGAGGACAGAAATTGGGATCACTCTGGTCATGAATATGGAAATGGCTGTTGTTTGGGATAAGGGATTTAAGAGACTTTCTCAGACTGACACTCAGAGTTCTGTGTGCGCAGCACATGCTTGAGCAAACAGGAATTGCATAAAAATGTAATGCTGAGGTAATTAGAATGGAATCACACAAATTATTTAATTTAAGGGAAACCACTGGATTAATACATTTATATGTGTTTGCATTGTTTCCAACCAACTCTTATGTGTTCCTTTTTGAGTCCTGAATTTATACGCCATATAAAATACTACAGAGCAGTGGTGGGCAACCTGTGGCCCGTGGGCCACATGCAGCCTGTCAGGGCAAGCTGCTGGCGGGCCGCCTGACCATTTGTTTACATTTGCACGGTTGCCCACAGCTCCCAGTGTTCCCGGCCAATGGGAGCTGCAGAAAGCGGTGGCCAGGCCTGCCGTGCAAATGTAAACAAATGGTCTGGCGGCCTGCCAGCAGCTTGCCCTGGTGGGCTGCAGGTTGCCCACCATTACTATAGAGTATCTTGTGCTAAAGAGTCTCTGCTGCTGAATGTTCCAACAATTACAGATGGTTCCACCCCATAAAATCCAAATCCCAACCTTCCTCAGAAATTCAGGGGTGTTTGGATCTAGGGATTTGGTTTAGGCCAAAGGGAAATGTACAAGAAATAGCGATTATCCTGTGTGTATAAGACCAACAATAAATGCTCTATACATGGCAGCTTTTAAATGGAAGGCTTAAGGACTTAATAATGAGCTATGGAGCATTTCACTTCCAAATTCCCATTGAGGTCAAATCAGCAGTAACAAATCACCAGCTGATGTCCATGGATTTTCAGAGAATGAATTGGTGATATTA
The DNA here is from genome assembly GCF_965140285.1 of Lepidochelys kempii. Classification (NCBI taxonomy): domain Eukaryota; kingdom Metazoa; phylum Chordata; order Testudines; family Cheloniidae; genus Lepidochelys; species Lepidochelys kempii. Next base: position 32,162,147 of record NC_136387.1, read on the forward strand.
ACTCAGTACCCAGTGGTGCTGTTTTATATATAAAGAGCAACTTCCACCCTTCATTCTGATCAGTTTTGATCTCTGGATGGTATTGTGGTATATGCTCATTGGCTAGAGAAAACTGCCATTCTTCTTAGCAAGGAAGGATAGGATTTTAGGTAAGAGAAGAAATAGGAGCACACGAGCCATGTGATAGCACTGTCTTAACTACAGCATTACTCAAATAGAATTATTGAAATTGTGTATCATTTCAATGTGCTACACAGTCTGTTATGTACAGGAGTGCTCATAGATAAGATCAGCCATGTATTTCATTGTAACTGATAGATATGGGCTGGACTGAAATAAGAAGGTACAGGTCTCAATCCTTTAGATTTTTTTTTAATCAGAGAGAGGGAATGGGGGAGGACAGATTTTCATCTGGTTTGAATCTGCTAAAGCCAAGGGTAGTCAATGGAGCTATACAGCACCTGGGAATCTGGTCCAATGTGTGCTATTAATTTGCTCTTATGGATTCAGACTATAAAAGAAGAACCAATGGTGTGCACCTGAGTTTGTCCACTGGCAATAAATAATAGTTTGCACCTTTCCAAGTAAGGATCTCAGTGTGTTCTAAATGAAAGGCTTTCTTAACATACCCCTGAACAACATCAAGCCTTACCATAATCTAGAGAGCATTGTTACTTGTAGAGATTTTGAAATGTACAAGTGGAATTAGGCTCCCAACTCCCATTAACTTTCAGTAGGAGTTGGGCAGTTGACTTCTCTGAAAATCCTAGTCAAATCCTGACTTTCTAAATAGTCTGCATTTTTATTTTAAAAAAACGCATATGTATACTGTGATACCTGGAGTAAATTTCTGTCCCAACATTTCAGGAATTCAGCACATCAGCCCCCTTCCTCCCCACTCCTTCCCCCCCTCAAAAAACCTCAAAACAAAACTAGCAACCACCACCACTGAGTTATACTCCAGGTTGGTCAAGGCTCTGGTTTATTTTCCAAATTGAGTCCTCAGGCAAGAAGAATAAATGTAATCCTGCCTCTCATCTCCCCTTTGAGATTTAAGGACAGGAATATTTTAACAGGAAGAAAGAGAAGGCTAAGGGGTCAGATACAGTACAGTTCCCTGGAGAAAGAAAATGAATTTCATACTTTTCTTCCTTTTTACCTCTACCTTGTGGTTCTATGAGCCAAGTATTCACATGTCAGATTAGGACTGGACAGCAACTAGAAAATGTAATGATTGCTTGTGAAAAGAGAATTAATTATTTCTGGAGTAGGCGAGAGAGAGAGATTTGCCACATATTAACAAACACAACCAATTTGTGTGTATCAGAGTACAGGTCCATACTTTTCATAGTATCATGCCTTACTTAGGAGATAAGCTGCTGCATGAGCCTGAGGTTTATTAATTTCCTTCGTGGTGAACACAAGTAGACCACTTTGCACTAATCTAGCCTGGAGATGACAAGACCTTACTAATAAGTTGTTCAAAAGCCTACTAAAATCTTCTACCACATCTTCTTTCATCTTAACTAATTCATGGTAGCTACTGATAATTTTTCTTTAATAATGGGGAATGATTAGAATCAAATTTTTAAAGTCTCCTTTAAAGTTTGAGCACAGTTATAAAAGTGACTATGTGAAACCAACACCTTCTCTCACCCCTTGTTTGTCATAGAGTATGTCTGCACTGCAAAAAATGACCTGCAGCAGCGAGTCTCAGAGCTTAGGTCAGCTGATTCAGGCTCAAACAATGGGGCTAAAAAGATCAGTGTAGACATTCAGGCCCAAACTGGAGCCTGGGTTCTGTGATCCACCTGCCTCATTGGGTTTCAGAGCTTGGGCTTCACCCAAGCAGGAATGTCTACGTTGCCATTCTTAGCCCTAAAGCACAAACCCGTGAATCTGAGTCAGTAGATCTGCTCTCTGAGACTCACTGCTGCGGGTCTCTCTTTGCAGTGCAACCATGCCCTTAGTCAGATCTACTTATTTGATTGCCAGACCCAGATTTTTACTTCTGTCCTTCAGGGTGATACAGCTATGGGACAGTGAGCTGGTATCTTGTCTACCTTGTTTATCAGTACAATTTGTCAGTTAAGTTTGAAGTCCCCAAAGCAGCAAAGCAGCAAAGTATGACCTTAAATTTAATCATGTGCTTAGATGTTTTGCTGGACAGGAATAAATTTAAATCACATGGTTAAGTACAGGGCTGAGTTCAGTTCCCCCCCAAGCTGATGGATACAGTAGGTGCAAAGAAAGCAACTTGATTCCATGTCCCAACATAAATTTATAGAACAGACAGAAAATTGTTAGCATCTTTTGTGTTCTCTAGCTGTTTGTGACCTTTGTTTTCTTGTCCCTGTTTATTAGTTATGCAATGCTAGTTAACTCAAAAACAAATAAACTGTTTAAATATGCAGTAAGGAAAAACATTATTTTGACTTGTAAGCTGAGCACACTTGATTGGGTGGAATGGAAAGAGAGCAATTACAGAGTCTTACAATATTGTTTTCCCAAAATCACTTTTCTGACTACAGCCTTGAACATGAGGATTTTGCTGATATCACTTTCTGAGTCAATAATTGGATTTCCATTCAAGTAAAACAAATTCAACACAACATGTGAATAAAGAGATAAGGATTATGACTATTCCTGATGTAAAGAAACCAACAAAATATCCTGCTATGCATGGTTAAATTAAAAATAAATAAATTTTTCATCCTAAAAACCACTCTCCAAATTATAACAATTTCAAATAGTTCTCTTAAAGAAACAAAGGCTAAGCATCAATATGGTTTTAGTCTCAACTGTCGTAGCCTCATAATGTGAAATTTGCAAAGAAAAATCCACACTAACTTTTGAGAGGACTATACGTATTTCACAGTCTTCAGTTCTTACACAAGCTTACAGTTTATTTCACATAAAGGGGACGCTACTCCTGCAAGTGTAATATCAAAGTCTGTGAAGACCAAAAGTCTTCACAAATTGCAAGAATATAATATGGTGTGCAGCATCTGAAATTACACTTCTAAACTTGTGAAGAGAATGAAACTGGCATATTGTGTTCCTGTTACTGTACAGTTATATGGTGACAGAGATAATGTAAGAATGCAAACATAGCCAGGCATCTTCAGATAATTCATTCCTTTGTGATGGAAAATATAATATTGGCCCTAAAAAGTCATTCTTGTGATAAGAATTATAATAATGGGTGATATTCACCCATAGTTAATCCAGTCCCAAGAAACCCTTTGGCCCCTTTTACACTTTCTAATGCTGCCAGCTCTGTTTATCTCACTGTAGGTTCCTGAATTTCTGACCTTTTTCAATGTGTCTCTCCCATTCATCTTTTGTGTTCTAAAAACAGCACTGTCAAAGGAGGAGGAGGGGGAGAATATGTACAAAAATGGCAGGGTTTTTTGTGCATATCTCCTGTGTGCTAACATAATGGCAACATCCTAAAAAACAGCAGATACGTATCAGCAGTGTTTGGAAACTGTCTGATATCTTCCATCTGCTTTACAGTTCAATCACAATGCTGTTTGCTATAAAATGGAAAACACTGAGAATAGAAGCACATTTACTCATGCCAATCAAGCTGTTCTGAGTGTCTGGCTTGCCAACAGATTGCTGATAATAGATGCAATGTTCTGCTGTTGAAAAAGTTTCGCCAATTTAGGAAGCAAGTGCCCTGCACAATTCCTGGGGCTAGAATGGACGGCCACAAGGCAAGTCCTGTGTAAAGCTTTTGGTAACAGGCTAATTCTCAAATTCAAGTTGGTCTCACGAATGTAAAATATCAGACAATTCTTCTTAGCAGCCCGATTGCACCCCTATGCTTTGTTTGATACAGCTTAAATTAGTTCCTTTTATTCAGATGATGGTGTCATGGGTCTTTTATTCCTTGAGGATCTAAGGCTGGATGCTACTATTCTGACAATTTGATCTTCTGTTGCAAACATCTAATTAGCGACTTATTTCCCCCCCTAACCATCTCCCTCTTGTGCTTTACTGTAACCCTTTTCATACTTTTGTCATCTCAGCTCTCACTAGAGGAGTGCACGATCATCCCCAGGCATTACAGCCACGCACTACTTTACGGGTGCATTCTGCTACCACCACAACAAAATGTGTTACTTCAATTCTTGTTTAGTTTTCTCTTTATAATGTACATCACAGTGAAGTCTCAAATCCCCATGCTCTCACTCCTGTAGGCTATTGCACAGGAACAAGTCTTAATCTAAAAAATAATAAAAAGAGCAACACCAAACTCATCTTTTTTGTTCTAACTTTGCAGGTCTTGAAGGTGACAGTAGTTCAAAAGCTTTGTAATGTCTGGAATGGAGATTTGTCATCCTTTTCATGCACTCCAGTACCAAGAAATACTGTTTGGTGATGGGCAAGCCCATGCAAGCTTCTGCCCCAATCTCCTCTATCTTGAATAAAGTTCATGTAAACTTAATTTGTTTTATTTTCATGTGTGTAAACCCTTGTAGCTTCTGGTGATAATGCAGAAAAGCCTTGAGTCAGAGGGTGTTCTTTATAGATTTCTGGTCTAAGATGGAAGTATCAAAAATGTTGGGAGAGACCTGTTTTTGTGAGCTGTTGAGTCCAGTTTTTGTAGATACAAAGAAGTGCAAACAGTGTGAATAAATGCATGCATTCTGTGATTCCCAAACCAAATGCATTAGTCTTTTGAAGCCTTCCCATCATTAGTTAACAGTGACTCATATTTTGTTAATATCCAAGACTAACCAAGTGAATAGGAATTAAGGTATGGACAATGTTTACATAGAAAGTACAGAAATATGACCTGGTATACAAAGTTGTTTGTAAGACTTAATATTATTCGGCCCACTGAGTAGTTAGCATTAAGCTTAATTTCTTCAGTCCTTGCACCCTGGGAACGTGAAGACATAAAACATTGAGGCATAGCAGCCGGAAAGTCAGCAGGTTAATATGAAGGGCTACTGTCAATGTATTCACTGTCTTCTTTGATCAAACTTGTGCTTCGTGCTGGTAGATAAATGGACACTAATATTCTAGTTCTCCATTATTACCCAGCGTACCCAAGTAGTCTTCATTAATAAGAACCAAAACATAACATCAGACTTCTTGAACATTACATAAATGGGATGTGTGTTTTCTTTGTGAATTTGTATATGTATCAGTATCTGTCGTAGGCAGGGGTACTACATGACAATTTTCTGTTCAGATTTCTGGCCAGGACACTAGAAAAATTGAAAGGTGATACCACACTGCACTTGGGACTCCATTTCAAATATCACAGTAAGTCCAGCACAAGCTTAGACAGTACTTCAGGAGTTGAGTCAATTCTTCACAAGTGTGCCTAGTTGACATGATCAATAAAACTCATCATTGATATATTTCACAAACGAGTGCCGAGCTTGGTGAATACTTCAAAAGAACTTCCATTCACTTAGCTAGGAGTAGATCAAAACGCACTGCAGCACATTTAAATGCACAGGAGCAGGGTCTGCGTGGCCAGTTAGTGCACTTTATACCCCAGCTTACAGATAAAGAACTCCCTGTCAGTGGAATGCCACGGATTTTAATGGGAGTTTTGCCTGAGTAAGAAAACCAGGATCAGGCCCTGAATTTTCCTATGGATCAATTCCCTCTTATTATTTCTACTTACACTCTTTAAATCTTCCTAAACAATTCCCCTCCCTCCCTGATGTTTACGCCCTTCAGAGAGATATGTAGACAGTTATCACCTTCTCCTTAGCCAAGCTATAAATATTTATTTCCTTTCATCTCTCCCATAAGTCATTCCCTCCAGCCTCTCTGAATGTGATCTTGTTGTGACTGTTAATATACAGGATGAGCAGCTCAGCTTCCTTCTGTGCTTGGAGCAGTTTGAAACTGCCCTATATCATGGTGCTGCAAATATTGTGTAGATGGAGAGCCAATAGGTGACCATCCAAGACTTTGTGAGCTGGAGGGGGGCATGTTTGTTTGCCAGCATTGAATGTTTCTGCTGCACAGCTCAATTTTTGAAAGGGAGGGGCGGGGGACAAAATACACTACTTGGTAACCTTGAAAATGCTTTTCAGTGGTCAAGTCTAACAGAAAGCACTACAAGAAAAATGATCTTTTTGGCACAAAAGACAGGCTATTAACCTCCTGTCAAGTCTGGCTTGTCAGGCAGCCTGCTGAATCTTCATTTATTTGTACAATGCTGGATTTTTTTGAGCTATAAGAAAAGGAACATGTTTCCATGTATACCCTGGTAGATTTTAGTTGTGCGATGTGACTTTGCTTGGATTTCATTTTTAAGCAAAAGAGATCTGAGTTCTGTTTCCACCATTAACAGATGAGAACTGGAGTAACGGTAGTAAACTTCCATTAAGTCTGCTATTTCAGCGTGATGCTTAAGTTTGCTACTAGAGACTCCCCTTGATGAGTCTGTGATAAAATTAAACAGACAGGGATCTTTCGGCACTTCTGAATGTTCTGTATATTTCTTTTCTGAGTTAAAATTTAGTCCCTGTCTAGACTATTTGACGTAGGGATGTAAGCAATTGAAATAAACACATTTGTAATTCATGGATAAAGAACTATTTTCATTTTGGAACCTTTTCCCTTTGATCTGCTTCAGAGAGACAGCCCTATTGGAAATGGCGCTATTACATTTTTATAACTGTGAGGTTCTTTAGTTCCTGAGAGAGTCTTGTACTGTGAAATAAAGATTTAAATAAGTGGTTTTAAAATCTGAATATGCTGAATTATAGTTCCAATATGAGGTTAGAAGTTGATTGGGCAGCTGCAGAATGCTTTAAAGGATATCATTGGTTGTACCATATGGCACCAGCAATGTTGATAGGTATGTAGATTTGATTCCTTTGAAGGTGATGTGAAAAATTACAAAAACTAAGTGAAATTAATGATTTATCAGGCGATAGAAGATACTTTTAAATGCATCTCCCTGTCCAAAATGTTTTCAAAGTGATTCATGGGGATTTAGATATGACTCTTCATACAGTTAAGGAACTCCAGTGGCAACCAGGACAATGCATCAGTGTTCCCATGTCTTCCAAAATGCATATATCTATGCCAGAATGATAACATGACAGAATGAAAGCCCTTTTCTATAGGTAATAGCTGCATGTTCAGCACAAGACTTGTAGTAGGCTTATTGTTGGTAACAATGTAAACTTCCCCATCATGTGGAAATGTGGAGTTTTCAGATTCCATATACAGCACTTAGATCTCCCTTTTCGGTCGGAGCATGGTTTTCTTTTCTCTGCTTTAGTTAAGGTTCAGGAAGTGAAGACAACTGCTCTATTCATTCCAATCTCTTCTAGTATATTCTAGACTGTTGCAGTTTCTGATGTCTTTAGACTTTTAAAAGGGCATAAATCAGTCAACAGCTTCCACCTTGCTTTCCCAGTCAGGTTTGCTATTCTTGTACCAAATGAGCCGTTAGTTGCTTGCATCAGTGTTGCAGCCTTTATGTTACAGTTCAAAAAAAAAAAATCTGGCCCATTTCTACAGGCAATCCAAGTGTAAAGATGCTTGTACATGTTGCTGGCAGCCAGCAGTCTCTCAGCTGAGGACATTGCATTGTATACTTAATCCCTTGATACTTCGTTTAGGAACTGCCTAACATGTTTTCTTCCATCTTCTTCAAATTTGCCAGGTACTCAGTATTTCTATTTCTAGCTCATTCCATCAGTGAGGCTCAATATATGGAATAAAATTTGTGCTGAGAAATAATATCCCCCTTAAGATTTCAATTAAGTCCTGAAAGCTGTTTGCTTTTTCAATTTCAATATACCATAGGTTGTCTTCCTCATTATGGCTAAAATGTGCAGCCTTATGGCTTTTGTTAGCAGTAATTTAATCTACAAGGAAGTACTAATCAAGGTATTTAGCATGCTGTACATGTGGGGAAACTCTTCACTGTCACTACATTTAAACAGCCATCTTAATCTTGGGGATCCGCTCTGAGGTAATTGTTCAGGGGGCAAATAGGAATCTTTTAACCAGTGGTTTTCAGATTAGTTCATGTTGTTGGCCGCTAAGCATCCCCCGTGTGGTTACCTTCACTCCAAACCCCAACTCCAGACCTTCCCTGCAACAAATTAGAGCTCTGTTTCCTAAATAGGAGACAGAATAAAAATCTACTTGCTCTAATGTGATGGGTGCTGCTGCTTGCTTATCATCCTCCCCCATCTGTTTTGTATCCCTGTTGCTTGCCTCCCCTTGCAAGATGTAGGACTTCACATCATCTGTTAATACTGAATCCCTCTTCCCCAATTGCACTTTATATTGCCATCGTGTTTGTTTGCTTCTTTTCCAGTTGTCTGCAGTTGAAATTAACACCATCAAAACACTTGCTTAAAGCATTCAGCAGGAATGAACACGGCAGCTGCTGCTGCTTTTTTTCAGTTTTGTTTTTAACTAAGTTTTAACTAAGTTAAAAACAAAATTGCCTGAAAATCTTCTTTAAGAAACTGTAGTTGGTAGGGCTATAATTAAGCAGCATCACTGCTTGGATACTGCTAGCTACTGTTACCGCTGTTATCACAGAATTAACTCTAGGCCACATAAGTGCTCTGCAGGCCACCAGTGATCACTGGATCTCAACTGGAGAGTCACCGGCTTAACCTATCCAAACAGGATCCCTCTCTGATCATTCGCTGTTGTCTACTGAAGAAGCAAAACCTTCACCTGGGTTTTCTTAATTAACATTTAACTTTTATTTAAACAGAGAAAATCCCAAAGGGCTAGCAAAATCGAACAGCCCTTCTAATCAGTTTGTAAAAAAAAAACAAAAAAGTTCTCTTCTCAGATGCCTGAGCCTGCTTTGCAGAGCTAGAGAAGGTGCAACCTATGACATTAGCTGTAACAATATATCATATTATCCTGTTTACAGGCAGAAGTGGCAAATAGTAACCTATTTCAATATTTATGATTGACTGACTGTTCCTGGCTTAAAATATTGGGTAAAGCATACTTAATATTTAGGGGAAGTTTGTCAGTCCAGGCACAGACTAACCAAGAATTCCAAAATTACAAAACACATTTTATGTATTCTTTATTTAAATGATAAATACATACAGATTTAAGGATAAATTGTGGGGTTTTTTTCATTTAAATGTCACACCTGTCTCTCTTCAGTATCGAAACACAACAGCACAAAGTTGGCAGAATGTAGTGCTGCCTGAGGCTAAAATCTCAGTATAGCTAATAGCGCCTCAAGAAGCTGCCTTGACCATTGACCAATTGACCATGCCCAGGACTCACTTTATAAGAGCATTGCTGTGGTAACCACTGCTTGGTGAGGCCATGGCAGGATGGTAGCAGTTAAGCCCAGGCTTCAGGAGGTAGGGATGGGGTTGGCAGGCCCCATGTGTGTGCGTAAGGTGCTGCAGCCAAGCAAAGGGCCTGTCTCATGCACTGCAGGCCCAGGTAGCAGTGGTGGTGATGATGGCTCCCGCTTCTGGGTCCAGCTGCTGTTGCTTCACCTATAAAAAAAGGTGAACTTTTAATAGCTATGAAATTATACATTGAGAGGGGGTGGAAATAACTGTTTTGAGATTTGTTCCTTTCCCATTGGAAAAATCACAGGCCACTGGTGCTAATGTTCACAGAATCATAGAATATCAGGGTTGGAAGGGACCTCAGGAGGTCATCTAGTCCAACCCCCTGCTCGAAGCAGGACCAATTCCCAGTTAAATCATCCCAGCCAGGGCTTTGTCAAGCCTGACCTTAAAAACCTCTAAGGAAGGGGATTCTACCACCTCCCTAGGTAACGCATTCCAGTGTTTCACCACCCTCCTAGTGAAAAAGTTTTTCCTAATATCCAACCTAAACCTCCCCCACTGCAACTTGAGACTATTACTCCTTGTCCTGTCATCTTCTACCACGGAGGATAGTCTAGAACCATCCTCTTTGGATCTCCCTTTCAGGTAGTTGAAAGCAGCTATCAAATCCCCCTCATTCTTCTCTTCTGCAGAATAAACAATCCCAGTTCCCTCAGCCTCTCCTCATAAGTCATGTGTTCCAGACCCCTAATCATTTTTGTTGCCCTTCGCTGGACTCTCTCCAATTTATCCACATCCTTCTTGTAATGTGGGGCCCAAAACTGGACACAGTACTCCAGATGAGGCCTCACCAATGTCGAATAGAGGGGAACGATCACGTCCCTCGATCTGCTGGCAATGCCCCTACTTATACATCCCAAAATGCCATTGGCCTTCTTAGCAACAAGGGCACACTGTTGACTCATATCCAGCTTCTCGTCCACTGTCACCCCTAGGTCCTTTTCCGCAGAACTGCTGCCTAGCCATTCGGTCCCTAGTCTGTAGCGGTGCATTGGATTCTTCCATCCTAAGTGCAGGACTCTGCACTTATCCTTGTTGAACCTTATCAGATTTCTTTTGGCCCAATCCTCCAATTTGTCTAGGTCCCTCTGTATCCTATCCCTACCTGCCACCATATCTACCACTCCTCCTAGTTTAGTATCATCCGCAAATTTGCTGAGAGTGCAATCCACACCATCCTCCAGATCATTTATGAAGATATTGAACAAAACCGGCCCCAGAACCGACCCTTGGGGCACTCCACTTGATACCGGCTGCCAACTAGACATGGAGCCATTGATTATTACCCGCTGAACCCGACAATCTAGCCAACTTTTTACCTACCTTATAGTGCATTCATCCAGCCCATACTTCTTTAACTTGCTGACAAGAATACTGTTTGAGATCATGTCAAAAGCTTTGCTAAAGTCAAGAAACAATACATCCACTGCTTTCCCTTCATCTACAGAACCAGTAATCTCATCATAGAAGGCGATTAGATTAGTCTGGCATGACCTTCCCTTGGTGAATCCATGCTGACTGTTCCTGATCACTTTCCTCTCGTGTAAGTGCTTCAGGATAGATTCCTTGAGGACCTGCTCCATGATGTTTCCGGGGACTGAGGTGAGGCTGACTGGCCTGTAGTTCCCAGGATCCTCCTTCTTCCCTTTTTTAAAGATTGGCACTACATTAGCCTTTTTCCAGTCATCCGGGACTTCCTCCGTTCGCCACGAGTTTTCAATACTGATATTATTTATATCAAAGTATAGTCTTAAAGTAAAATGGGGTTAGGAGTCTGAAAAGGAAAAGGGCAGTAATCTTTGGTTATAAAATACTGAACAGCAATGATGCTGCCTTGGCCAGTTAACCATTTTCACTATGGCTTTTCATTATACACCATACAAAATATGAAAATGATAGCGGTTCTCTTCTGCCCAGGCTTAATTCACATTTGCATTAAATTCTCACTGCATCTTATTGTACCACTGTGATATAAAAGATATTGGTATTACTGGGTGTGGATTTTATTCACTGAATAAATTGTCCTTGAATTTAACACTTATTAGCATTTGAGAAAATACTGGAAGCATTTGAGGAAATGTTGAAAAAGCAGGAGCTGACATACTTGCCATGATAACTTTAACAAAGCTGTATTAAAAAAGATATACATGCAAAGATACAGTGGCATAATGAAGCCTCCCACACATATCACAGAATGAAATATTTATACTATAATCATACTATTAATAAAATGATGGATCAGCCAACTTCTACTGTAATAAGACTCGGCTGAAAGATTGGGTACTGCCTTGGGGAACTAAATTCACATCCAGACAACTGAGAACTGGAAATAGGCACTCTGGACTAGTTAGGGAATTCCTGCATCTGAATTTGTCACAAGGTTGTACAATACACGGGCTTTGTGAATACAACTGTTTCCCTCCAGTAGCTAGTCCCAGTGACCATAACAGCCTTATTTCACGAGAAGTAGAGGAAAGCCTGTGCTTCTAGTGCTGATGGTCCTCCTGGGTTCCATCTCTACTGAATGCTCAGGTCGTTCTGCCATGGACTGTCATGTTTGAACTATATGTCAAAGATTATTAAGAAAGGTTGGTCTAGTGGGTAAAGCACGGCACTGGACTCAGGAGGCTTGGGTTCAAGTTCTTATTTAATGCTCTGTTTAGACTTCTACTGTGACCTTAGGAAAGTTACTCATGCCCTTTGGACCTACCTTTGTTCTCCATTTGTAAAATGAGGTCATACCCCTTTTCTCTTATTTGTTGTCTATGTATTTGGATTGCAAACTCTTTTGGGCAGGGAATGTCTATCACAGTGTTTTGTGCAGCATCTAACACAGTTGGAACCTGGTTTCAGTTGGGGCCCGGAGGTGCTATTGTAATACAAAATATAAATAATAAAGTCAGCAGAGAGGCCAAGAATGGAATAGGGCCTAAATATGAACTATCGTCCCTTGCTCATCAAGGTTAGGCACATTGGCTTATGTTGCTGCACATGCTATACTTATTCTGTAAACGGAAGACTTCGGACTCCAGCACTGACTGTCTGGCCACCGTAGAGTCTTAAATGCATATTGAAATTTCCATCTACCAAAAAGGGCTTGTTTACACACAGCAATTGACTGGAATAGCAATTGTGGAATAAACTATTCTGGAATAGCTCCTCTGTGATAGCTTCTCATGTGGGCTTTACTCTAGAATAATTTAGTGCCCTTTGTGAGCTTTGTGGGAAAAGAACTGTCTTTGTTGTACAGTGGCTCACATGGTGGGGTCCCAGTCCCTGATGAAGTCCTTTAGGCACAGCAGCAATACAAATAATAAATGTTGTCCCTCTGCTGAGCTGCGGCAGATTTTTGGGGCCTCCCAGGTCAGTTTCCCTTGTGGAGCAGAAATGGATGGCTCAGGATATTTTCTTTGTGTAATTAGTTTATTGACAAAATGTACAGAAATCCTGAAGGACGGGTGGTAACAAATAGCACATAGGCAACCCCCTATGGCAGAATCCTCAGGCCCAGTACCTCTGCCTTGTCTCAAGAGGCAACTCTCTCCTTGGCCTCTCCCAGGTACTCACGCAGACTCACAAGCCAAAACTGTTTGCTGCTGCTTCTCTCCAGCTTCTGCTGACTCACTCCCACTGCTTAAACACATGGGGAAGCAGCCCCTCACCTCTCCTGTGGCTGCATGGGTTGGTCAGGTGAGCCTGGGCTGGGTCATTTAGTGTCACAATACCCCCTTTATAACCTTCTGGCTGGTTACATGCTTGTATCTACCTTTTCCAGTACAGAACATTGCTCTTACAGCAGTGACTCTTAATGGCAGCCCATTACAATAATATGTTGGTGTAAGTAACGTACCTGGCAAGGAGTAGGAGGGAGGGGTAAAATGAAAAAAAAATGAGGGCACATTGTTTTCTGGCTCTTCCGACTGTTCCAATTTAGACACCTTTCTACATTAGTACAGCATGTGCAAATAGTTCTCAGGGAGGCTGGCTGTAAGGGAGCTTTATGTGTCATCTGTGCCTATGGCCCAATGTCTGTATTCTCCCTATTCTAATTTTCTTTTTTGTTCTTGCATGTCCTCCTTTATGCCGTGAAAACAGTTTGCCAAGGTGTTAGCACTAGATGCTAATTAAGCCGCAATTGGGGTCTGATTTCTGTGCATATTGCATACCCAGGAATTTTGATTATGCATTAAACATAGAGGACTTGACTTCTCATTACCCTATGACTCTTTATGCTACTAGGCAGCCTAAAGGGGGTATAAAGCCAGATGATTTGCCCATGGGTGCAAACCTACTTTAGAGGACAGAAAAGCCCCAAAGATCCCCCAAATATGTGGAGGCATAAAGTCACTTGTATCCCCGCCCTTGTGTCTTGTACTGAACATAGCTAGGCCAGAATGGACAATCAGGCTGAGGAATCAGAGTACAATGGATATTTTGCCCCTAGAACACACTTCTATTTGCCTGGAATCTTTTTCCCTAGTATTAAATGGTTGACTCTCAAAGAGCAGCTGCAAATTAGATTAGGAGTTTGATACATATATTGCTGTAAGGAAACAGCTGGCATATAAATGCACAGACTACAGTCATAAAAACCTTGTTTTATCCGATTTTATAAGCTAAGCAGGATCAGATTGTGTCACTGATTGATCTCTAGGAAAACAGTCATTGCTAGGAATGACATTGGGACATCCCATTTCCCTCTGAGTCTGTAATGAACAAGTGCCCCAGCACAGGCAAAGTGTGCTGCTGGAAATGCCATCTTTCCAGTGAGAAATGAAATTGAGGTTCTGACCACTTGTGTTCATGAATGATCTAGCTGATCTTGCTTTTTGAAAGAAAAGAGGCTTTAATCTTATGATACTGGCCAAATGCTAACTTCGGCCATTTTATTCCAGCTGATTTCTGCCGTGAGTTTCCATCAAATATGGAATTCTTCTTTGCTTCTTGTCCTAAAACATTGTAGAGTGTAGCAGTGCAGTTGTGACCAAATGTACCCCTCTATTCACACCCTACACAGTTGTAATAATCTTTGTGCAATTTATGCCTTGTAAGGTATCATTTGAAAACTCATAATTTGCTGATCAGAATCATCCTGACAAAACCTCTCTCTTTGTTAGTAAACTCATTATATTGTTTTATCTAATCCAATGTGTTTAAATTGAAGTGTCTGTGAAACTCCATTTGGGGTGGCAAGTTGTGTGCATATTATTTCTATTAAAGAAATAACAAACTTTATATAACGTGTGTTGTCCAGGAGAAGGCTGGGCAGTACAGGGCATACATCTCTGGGGAAAAATGCAAGACTGGGGGTATGTTGGGGGTCGCCCTGCAGTATAAGCAAGGCTGGTGAGAGCAGAGTGTAACCCAAGGGTGACTGGCAGTCTCGAGTTACACACAGACACCCGGCGTATGGTTTGCATTCTGGAAGGTTGTTTGTGAGCAGCTCAGATGGAAGCCACTTCAGCAAGGCATTGTAAGGCACCCAAGGTTGCAGGCAGGGGTGACACAGCTTCTCATCAGTCTGGATTGCACTCTGGTATGTCACAGCAATGTTAAACACCTGTGTCCTGCCCCAGAACTAGCGTCACTTCCATGGTAGGTAAAGTGAAACTTTGTGGGGGTTTACCTACCTTACAGGGATGTTGAGCTTCATGTGATGGATGTTGGTAAAGAGCTTTGATATCCTCAGAGTTTTATTTTGAAGTGAAAAGGGTTAGCATTAATATGGAAAGCTGATATATTGTTACAGAGATATGGAAGTTGTAGATACTTATGATATTTCCCATATTCATAGCAAAATAATGGCTCTGAAATATAACCGATTGCTCAATGTATCAGAGTAGCCATATGAGAAAGAGAACTTCATTCAAACTGATAACAAAAAGTGCCATACACCACCCTCCTCATCAGCCCAATACAAACACTATGAAAACGAAATAGGAAGAACAATCACCAGCTTTCTGAATGCCCCTTCAGCCTGCTTCTGCTCCCATCAGTCAGTGGCAAAAGTCTCAGTTAAGTGGTAACAGGATTGGTCCCCTTATATAGTCCTAGAAAGATGAAAGTTTTCCCTGTACAGAGAGCCTGCCCAAGACCCTACAACACCATTTAAATCCTTAACACAACTTTGTTGCAAGACTGTCTTGGGAGACATTAACATAAAATGTTGATAAGAAATAGCAGCACATGGATCATTAGCATGCAGGTACAGCTTGATAATAATCAATCAGTCAGATGAATACAATACAATAATAATCTAAATATAAACTACAGCTTGTTTTTTTGTATAGCTCTTTCTTTTAGTGAAGTTATCCCAAAGCGAGTTAAAATAATGAGTTGGGAAGTGTCAGTGCAGTGAGTGACCTTGTCAATGTGGATCATATTTTCAAAGAGCTTTCGCATTTAGTCACAAAATAAGTGGCCAGATTTTCAAAAGCACTTTGCATGCGGAATGCACGGTGAGTGCTGCACATTCCTGAAAATCTGGCCATACATGCCTCCTGGGGTGATGCTGGAGAGTCTTTTGAAAAACTGGCCCCTATATAGGTGCCCAAATGGGAGCAGAGCTCTTATGAATGTCTGGTCTGAATGGTGGGTGCTGTGCACTTGAAAAGCCAGTCATGAGCACTTTTCATAAGTGCTTCCCTTGTGATGAACAATAGGTTGCACACAGCCTTGGCAATGAGGGTATGTTGTCCTTGACACCATTGTTTGCCCTTCCTCACTTGGAACCTGGCGTGTAATAGGAGCAGAGATAAACTAAGTCCAGTTACCCCCAACCATCTGCATATACAATATGCAGCAATATCCTATGCTATTTTGTTAGTTTATTAATCCTCAAACTTTAACACTATGCTTCATTTCTAAATCACTCAACACTGACTGTAATATTTGGTAAATTCATATATTCAACATAAAATATGCCTACACTGAGGAGGATAACTGGGTCAACATGTTGATAAACCCCTGTATTTAAATGCAGATGGGTTTCTGTCCATGTGGCAAAGCTGTGATAGCTTATGTTGTTTGCATGTTATTGCTTTGTGTTTCTTAAAGTTTCATTTTAGCATCAAACAAATCATGTTTGTTTTTTTACTAGGCACTACAGTGTGAGAGCAGTTTGTATCTGTAACTTTTTTTGGGGGGGGGGGGAAAGCATCAGATTTAGCCAGGTATCAAAAACGATTTGATGAATTTTGGCTTACACTGAGAGGAAATGCTAAACAAAGTGGCTACTGTATATTCTGTTGCCTTAGAGACTGAAACATCTGTATCCATGCAGGCAAGTGATGCAGACATTGTAAGATATGACTTCCTTGCATTCCTTGTGTTCATTTTGCTGTCAACAGAAATGTTTTATGGTGGCAATATGCTGAAGTTCTTTTGCACTGTATTTCTCTGGTTCTGTGGCATATCTTGGACTACAAGGGCTTTTTAATTAAAGTCTAACTCTCAAGTCAGGACGCTCCCTGAGAAAAGATGCTTTCATGTGAATAATTTTTCAAGATGAACTTGGAGGGACTTGAAATGATTGTGGTACTGGTGATAATTGTTGCATTTGTGAAAGCACTTGAGCATCTGGGTCTCCTAGAAGGCAGTTATGAAGGTAGGACATTAAGAAATAGAAAATATTTGGTTCAGAAAACCCTTTGCTGCAGAGCATTCTACTTTAAATCTGTGTGTATGCAGTGTTTGGCTAATAGATGAACTGAACAGAAGCTCAAATAACTTAAGATGCTTTCTTTAGATAAATGAAATATGTAAGGTGTTTTGTATATCTCCATACAGTAACGCAGCTCTGATTTTAAGGAGAGTTTGACACACAGGTAATCTTAGATAATTATCTACCTCTAATTAAGCTGGTTTCAAGAACTTCTGTACAGATCTGTATGGTTTAAGTAAACTATAAATCGTATACTGGAGCTCTGATTAAGATGAAGCTTTTCATGTTATTAAGTTTATTGTTATAACTTCCATTTATTCTAATTGTTTGAAGCATTATTTATTATTAGGTATCGTCTAAAGTTGCCGGTACAATAGAAAACACTAAGGTTATTTGGAAGCACTTTTCTATGATAAACAATTCCTTTGTCACATCTTTGCCCTTTTTTCAGAATGTTTATCATTAACATCTCTTCTTAGCTTTGATATCTAGCCTCATGAACGTTTCAGGAGAATACTGATTGCAATATAAATATCCTTTGTTGAAGACACTTGCAAAGGATTGACTGTGAAAGATGCTCTACTTCTAGTTTCTTCAGTCAGTTTTACAAACAATGTCATCCATGCAGAAACATGGAAACATTAAATAGATAAAGGCATGAAGCTGAATTTTGTACAATGATCTTTTAGATCAAAATATGGCTGTGGAGAATGCTTCATTGTTTAAAGCAAGGAGTAGATTTACAGTGAAGTCTAAGTGTTCTTGAATTTGATATACCTTGGAACAGCTACTTTTTATGGGAACTTTCGGGCCATTTTTCATGGTGAGCTACATGTATGCAGGTATTTAAATAACCTTCAGCTAACCACTGATACTGAACAATTACTCTTTCCTGCTTCAGAGCTCATGACAATCTGCAAAAGATAAAGTTAGTAGCCCCATATAAACTAATTGACAAAGTTTAGTACAAGGTTTCCAGGAAACTAGCAGCAAGTACTTAATTGGGAGAACAGCTGTAAAACTTTGTCAGTGATTGTGTACTTTACTTACTAATTCTAGTATGCATACCTGGTTCTCATTCTTGCTGTCTTTTGAACATCTTTTCCGTAACCTCCTTGGTGCTTAGAAAAATGAGAGAGGTAAGTGAAGATAACATTTTCAAGCTATACCTATGTCCTTGAGCAACTGCTTTATTTATCAGCTTTAGCATTGCAACTTATGTTAAAATAAGATGCTGCAAATGAGACTCACTGCTTACAGAGAAACACAATTATTTTGGCTTTCATCAACCTTTAGAAGACTTTGCACTCTTTATCATAGGGTACAGTTATACATCTTCCCTGATATATGGTTAATACTGTCCAGCTTCAGCAAAATCCATTGTGAATTTTGTGTTTGAACACGTATTTTCTGAATTCCTTTGTTGTCTGAATAAATATAAAAAGGAAATGCTATTTTGCATCTTCGTAAGCAATGAGAATTGAAGGAAATTTAAGAAGAAAATGCTATTGATTTGTTGGCATTAGGTGGGCACATGTCTGACCACCTCAGATAGTTTCAAGGAATGCTGATATTATCAGCAGGGAATTGCACATTTGGTACCATTAACTTTTAAGGGGTGGTTGCTTTGCATATTTACATTTCTTACAGGAAAATATAGTTGGATGTGATTGTTTTCTGAAGCAGGTTAGTCAGTACGTCAGAGTTATTTTGTGTATTATGCTGAAAATAAATTTTGTTTGATACTATAACATCAAAGGACCTCCCAGAATAATAATTAGTTTGAATCAGGGTCCGTATTTATCTTAATTTCAGGAAATAAACAGTTATTTTTATGTACTTAAACAGATACTGTTTCTCCAGATGGGTGTAGAAGTACATAAACACTCCCTCCAACACACGCATATATGTGTACCCTATATTTCTGTGGTTTTAATACGCCTTTTAGCATTGTGGTATCTTAGAGATAACATGGAGAAACGCCAAGTCTACTTAAATGAGTTGTTGCACAGCAGAGGATATTGAAATCTCCATTACAGTGCATTGGCTCTCAAATCTTGTGTACTGTGTTAGTACAGAAAAGCATTGCATGTCATTCAGATTAAGTGATTGCTGTTCTATTGGACAAGATGCTGATACCTCTATTTCTGGTCCCATTCAAGTCAATGGGATTTCTGTAGAATAAACTGCTATTCACCATGTGTTATGATATAGTAATCTAGTTCCATATATTTAACTTTGAAGGCACAATGTATTAAATTGGGGAGGGATAGCTCAGTGGTTTGAGCATTGGCCTGCTAAACCTAGGGCTGTGAGTTCTATCCTTGAGGGGGCCATTTGGGGATCTGGGGCAAAAGTGGGGATTGGTCCTGCTGTAGGCAGGGGGTTGGACTAGATGATCTCTGAGGTCCCTTCCAACCTTGATATTCTATGATTAAAATTTATGAAGTGCTTGAAACCCAGGTATGCTGGAAGCACTTCATCAAGGGAAGAATAGAGAAAAACAAACGTAGGTGGATACCCTTAATTAGGCAAGAACAAAATGTATGTCTAATGCACCAGGCAGCAGAAATGTGTGCACTAAAACTCAAATATGTATGTGGTTTGCTTGTTAAATTAGATGCCTAACTAGCAAATAGACAAAAATGTAATTTGCACTGAAAACACGTATTAGACTATGTTGTACACAGACAAAGACTTTTTGTTAATATTTATTTCTTATTAGCACCGTACATTGAAGTGGGTAAGTATTATCCCCAATGTCTGTACATACCAGTACATTTGAGGCTGAGGCTCAGATCTGCCATTGGTATAAGCAGGTAGAGAGCTCTGTGGAACTCCCACTTTTGTAAGAAATGGTATTGCCTTTCAGAAATTAAGGTCAACTTTTCCAAAAGTGGCCACTGAATTTGTGTGCCTTTTTTGAGTTCTCAATTCCAGCAGCCCTTCCACATCTGGAGTTCAGAACAACTGGGTGTTCCCAACTGCAGCTGAAACCCAGGGTAGCTGTGGGTGCTCTGTGCTTTTATGAAATTGTGTCCTTAGTAGTGTTAAGTGGAGCTCCCAAAGTTAGAGGCAACTTCGGACATTTTAGTCTAAGCCATTTAGGCTATGTTTACATTGCAATTAAACATCCACTGTTGGGCCAGGTCAGCTGACTTGGGCTCAGGCTAAGGGGCTGTTTAACTGCAAAGTAGATGTTCAGGCTCAGGCTGGAGCCCTGTCTCTGGGACCCTCCCCGCTCAAGAGGTCCCAGAAACTGGGCTTCTGGCTGAGCCTGCATGTCTACACTGCAGTTAAACAGCTCTTCAGCCCAAGCTCCTTAAATCAGCTGACACAGGCCAGGTTTTTAATTGCAATATAAACATAAAGTTTCACTGGCAGAGCTGATAAGAATTTGAGAGTTCCTGGTTCCCAGTCCCATGTTAGTTCCGCTTTTCCATGCTGCCTCTGTGTATTCAAAGGGTGTGACTTTTGTTGAGAAAGAACCAGTAGCTGTAACTCACTTGACTTTCTGTGCTCCATCTTGAGGTCCTTACTCAGGGAAATTCCCCTTCAGTCAGGTTTGTTTTATTTGACTTAGACCAGAGAATAATGAGCATAGTGTAAAAAAAAATTTCCTTGAAGTTTTAAAACTTGTTCAGAAAACTCAGAAAACATTTATATCAAATAAAACCCTCAAAGCTCATCCCTGACTGCAAATGCGTATTAAAAAGTACTGGTGAAAGTTTATGCCACCAGTTTACTAAACAAATTGACATTCTAATCATAGAATTATAGAAGATTAGGGTTGGAAGAGACCTCAGGAGGTCATCTAATCCAAGCCCTTGCTCAAAGCAGGACCAACACCAACTAAATCATTCCAGCCAGGGTTTTGTCAAGACTGGCCCTAAAAGTCTCTAAGGATGGAGATTCCACCACCTTCCTAGGTAACCACTCCAGTGCTTCACCACCCTCCTAGTGAAATAGTTTTTCCTAATATCCAATCTAGACCTCCCCCACTGAAACTTGAGACCATTGCTCCTTGTTCTGTCATCTGCCACCATTGAGAACAGCCTAGCTCCATCCTCTTTGGAACCCCACCCCCCTTCAGGTGTTGCAGGCTGCTATCAAATCCCCCCCGCCCTTGTCTTCTGCAGACTAAATAAGCCCAGTTCCATCAGCCTCTCCTCATAAATCATGTGCCTCAGCCCCCTAGTCATTTTCATTGCCCTCCGCTGGACTCTCTCCAATTTGTCCACATCCTTTCTGTAGTGGGGGACACAAAACTGGACGCAATACTCCAGATGTAGCCTCACCAGTGCTGAATAGAGGGGAATAATCACTTCTCTCGATCTGCTGGCAATGCTTCTACTGATGCAGCCCCATATGCTATTAGCCTTTTTGGTAACAAGGGCACACTGTTGACTCATATCCAGCTTCTCATCCACTGTAATCCCCAGGTCCTTTTCTGAAGAACAGCTGCTTTGCCAGTCAGTCCCCAGCCTGTAGCAGTGAATGGGATTCTTCTGTCCTAAGTACAGGACTCTGCACTTGTCCTTGTTGAACCTCATCAGATTTCTTGTAGCCCAATCCTCCAATTTATCTAGGTCACTCTGGACCCTGTCCCTACCCTCCGACATATCTACCTCTCCCTCCAGGTTAGTGTCATCTGCAAACTTGCTGAGGGTGCAATCCATCCCATCATCCAGATAATTAATGAAGATGTTGAACAAAACCGGCTCCAGGACTGACCCCTGGGGCACTCCTCTCTGGCTGCCAACTAGACATTGAGCCATTGATCACTACCCATTGAGCCCAACGATCTAGCCTGCTAATAGAGCTCAGCACTTTGAAAATTTCCCCTGGATGAAACTGCCTTCTCTAGCTTCAGTGAATGGGCTCTGTGTGGCAGAACTAGATGGGCATTGGAGGAATTGGAATCCCTCACATGCAGGCCCTGTGGCAGCCCCCCGGCTTCTCTGTGACTAGTATGGAAAAGGGGTAACTATCCCTGCACAAAGGATTATATGCATTGGATTTGCATTATTATGGATCCCCCCCCAAACCCTAAACTTGCACTCTGTGCTGGCCTAGGCAGAGCTGGATCACACCTTGCTGCAAGCGGGAGCGGGGGGAAGTATTAACAACTCCAAGCACACTTTTTTGCAGCTGTCCATATCCTGTACAGTGGAACCACAATGGTTCCAGTCGGATGGGTGTTGAGTAGTGAACAAACTATTTAAAACAAAGTAAGATCAATCTGGGGCACTCTAAAATCTGGACTACTCGCTCAAAAAATCTGTGTGCACTGTTAAATGGCAGGTCTAAAATACCATGTCCTGCTCTTCTTTAACTTGCCGTCTGCCTCCTATCTTGAGATTACCACCCTAATCACTATTTCTGTACCATTTTTCATAATTATTTCAAATATGGAATCTTAGCCACTTGTAGGATTTCTGCCTGGCTGGCAGCCATCCCGTCATGCTGATTTCAAGTAGCTGCTTCAGCACTGAGAGTGCTCATTGTTTTTGTTTTTTTAATTGTTTGTAATGTTTTATTGACAGTAAGTAACTGGAAAGCTGGAGAGTAAAAGGCATATGGGAAAGGAGATCCCCAGCTACTGAGAATAGTCTTCTTAATGGCACCACAGTAGCACAAACATGCAGGAACTAACAGAGGGAATTACTGCGTGACAGTCTCACTTTCAGGAACATTTCATAAATCTCTGTTGGTGAGCAGGAGCAGCTGCCACAGCCTCTCATTCAGACAGGAATCTAATGGGACAGCAGCAGTAACTCAATGAGCTTGGAAGAAATTTGTTGCTAGAGTCTAAATATCTTACAAACTGCTCCCTGCGGGTTGTAACATTATATCAAACATATATTTATACTGTATAATGAGTTGTCTGTAGCTAGTAGCTTCCCTGCATGATGCTAGATGGCTGCAAAGTGCATTAATGGTAGAGAAATAGACAGCACCCTAGCAAACTCCAAAAAAAGAGAGCTACTGTGCAGATTCTGCCATTCAGTCATAAGCACAAATACCTGCCATGTGTTGGGCAGAGGTACATCAGGTGAACAGACACAAAATTACATTATACATGGCCATACGCACACACTAGGTGACAATTTGAATTGGGTGATGATTTTGGGACAAATGGTTTATTTGCCAAAACCACGTGTCAATTTGACAGAAATTTGCCAAATACTTTTGTCCAAAACAATTCTGGAGGAGGACTCCCGGACCGTCTTTATTCCAGTGGTTAGTAAATTCCCCTGGACTGTGGAAGACCTGCCTTGAATTTCCCACTCTGCTTGAATTGGAGAAGGGCTTTGAACTTGGGCCCCCCACTGAGATATGGGGTCTTCTGTGGCAGGTCTCTCAATCTCTGCTGTTTGAAGCTGTTCCACTCTTTATAAATAATTAAATCATCATTGGTGTTGGGACTCAAATTTGAGTCCCCACCTCCTAGGTGAGTGCCCCAACCACCATGCTACAGAGACATTCTCATTCTTTGTCCCTGGCCCAATGACTCATCATTCTCATCACGAATGTCTGTGTATTGCCATTATGAAGAGTAATCTTTCATTTGACTCTGTCATAAACATACAGCTAAGGGTAGCAAGTAATAGCAAGGAAATGTGTTCAAGTATCTTCTCTTTTAGCTTGTGAATTTTCCCTGTGCTAAGAGAGAGGGTTTATCCCTGTTTTTTGTAACTTTAAAGTTTTGCCTAGAGGGGAATACTCTGTGTTTTGAATCTTATTGCCCTGTAAAATTACCTTCCATCCTGATTTTACAGAGGTGTTTCTTTTACTTTTTTTTCTCTTTATAATAAAGTTCTGTTTCTTAAGAATCTGATTGTTTTTTAGTGTCCTAGAAACCCAAGGGTCTGGTCTGTGCTCACCTGATTTACCTGTTTGGTTTGTAGATTATTCTCAAGCATCCCCAAGAAAGAGGGTGAAGGGGCTTGGGGGAGATATTTTAGGGAAACAGGAACTCAAAGTGGTCCTTTTCCTGAATCTTTGTCTAACTCACTTGGTGGTGGTAGCAGTACCCATCCAAGGACAAGGAAGGATTTGTACCTTGGGGAAGTTTTTAACCTAAGCTGGTAGAAATAAGCCTAGGGGGTCTTTCATGTGGGTCCCCACATCTGTACCCTAGAGTTCAGAGTGGGGAGGGAACCTTGACAGACCCAAAACAGATTTTTTTCAGTTCACCAATTTTTTTTTTTTTTTTTTTGCTATTTTTGGATTTGATTCAACCTGAACAGATTTTTTTTTAATTTATTTAATTTTCAGAACTGCCAATTCTGGTGGCAATAGACTAAGGTTAGTACAGTGTAAATTTGCATATTTAAATAGCTCAGATTCTGCTTTGTTACATCAGTGTAAATGGAGAGTGATGCCACAGAGCCCAGAGCACTCACTGGCAATCTAATAGGAGAAGGGTTCCCATGACTACAAGAGGGGTGGTTCCCTTGGAATACCCAAGCACTTTGCAAGTAAATTCAGGGGAGGGGTTGTTGAGGGAACCTGTGGGGGGGCGGCCGGAGAGTTGTTCCTCTTGGCAGCTGGATTTCGTAGAATTCAAATCTCCATGGGAACACTCAGAGCCACTCCCCCTGTAGATTTGTCAGGGTACATACATTAATCAGGCTTCTATTTATTTTCTTTAGGAAGTGTGACTGGATGACTCCTCCCTTCACCTGTAATTTTAGGGCTCAATTCTGTCACCTTCATGTCTTTTGAGCAATCTTTTACTCATGAAGTAGCTCCACTGAAATCAATAGGACTAACCAGGTACTACTGAACATAAGAGAGGGTCACAGAATCTGGCCCTTTGTGGAAATGTTCACCCCAAGGTTGTAGTAGGGAAACTTGGAACCAGGATTTTATGAGATGAAACCATAGCTCTGAGCCTGCCCATATGTTGGGGAAGTTGAGATTCAGATGCAGATGCTGCAGCTCAGACCCATATGTTTGAGTGATAACTTTTTAAATTAATATGGTTGCAACGGGAATGCCAGTAGGCTCTTGATCCAGGGACACACATGACAGTACTGCTACATGCAGAGCAGAGAGTTTGGCTGACTGGCGTAATGAGGTCAATGTGAACAAGAGAACTCAGATCAGTACCAGTAGGGTTATCAGAAGTCAGAGATGTTGTGCATCCAAGGAAACATAATGTCAGTAGTGTTAGAAACTCGTGTTCACAAATAAATGGAAAGGCCTGATTTAGTACTGCCCAATGTCCCATGTTCTCTTAGTTGCTATCCATAACCATATGAAGGAAAATGATGGTCAGAGTCGTACTAGTTTCTTTATAATGTCCGTAGCATGACTATTTGCAGTCTGTTTTCTCTATATGTTAGAAGGTGGAAGATACACATTGTGTCTTTGCCTTCAATTTTTTGCTTACAGAAACTGCTCTAAAGAAAGGCCTCTGGCTGTTAGGTTTAGCCGCAGTTGTCTAAACAGAGTTGGTTGAACTATTCATCACAAACAATTTATTTGAATTGTTATTATTTTTTTCCTATTCATGAAACTGACCATGCAATGGCTGATGATTTTTAGGAATTTGTTCATTATCCCAAGTAGTTAAATGAATAGACTTTAAGAATATATATTTGAGCTTTGGATTCTACATGAACTGTTTGTAGCAAATGCTCCATCAATTTGCTGTTCAGGCTTTATGATTGGTCACTTACTTTGTTACGGGGAATTGTTTGTTTCCTGGTTGGCTGACCTAACCTTTAAACTACTTACACCCAAAAGAATCGAGTCATATCTGGAAATGCACTGCTTCTGAACATCCATAGAAATTAAACAGAAGTTGTACAAATGTTCATGAACAATGAATAATAAAAGGGTGTGAACATGCAGAATAGAAAGCAAGTTGCTAATTTGTTAAAGGATTTACTAAAAAAGGTTTTTTACCACTAATTGACATTTCTAGGTCCCTAAACCTGAGTGTCTTGTGAGATCTGGCTGTCAACACAAAGGACTTTGAACAAAGTTCTGGTCCCCCCACCCTGTGTCCCATGGCAAGCCTTTTAATCTCTATGCCCCAATTTATTCATGTGTAAAATGGGGATAAAAATTCTTACCCGACTCTCAGGCGCACTAGGAGGCTTAATTTTGTTCATAAAGCATTTTGAGATCCTTGAATGAAAGGAGCAAGATTATTAAATTCTAAAATTATAGAAGTTGGTAACACAGAGACTAAACATGTATAATATAAAGCTTTCCTGATTCTAGTGACAGAACATTTACATGATCAACTAATTATTTATACTGTAGTGACCAGGAAAGCAAGTGTCATGAGATTTCTGGTCACTGTATGTGAAACACAAGACTAGGGACATAAATTCCTTTCTACTCATCACAGAATTTGTATTAATTTTGGATTGGAATAGTTCACGATAGAGAATACCTTCTTGTTGATTGCATCTACCTGCAAGGGCACTTTTGACTCATATAAGGCTATGTCTACACTACAAAATTAGGTTAAATTTATAGAAGTCGGTTTTGTAGAATGCGTTTTTATACAGTCGATTGTGTGTTTCCCCACACAAACCTCTAAGTGCATTTAGTCAGCATTTAGTCGGCGGAGTGTGTCCACAGTACCGAGGCAACTGTCGACTTCCGGAGTGTTGAACTGTGGGTAGCTATCCCACAGTTCCTGCAGTCTCTGCCACCCATTTGAATTCTGGGTAGAAATCCCAATGCCTGATGGGGCAAAAACATTGTCACGGGTACTTCTGGGTAGGGTACATATCGTCAGGCACACCCTTCCCTCCTTCCCTCTGTGAAAGCAACGGCAGACAATCGTTTAGGGCCTTTTTTCTTGGGTTACGCAAGCAGACGCCATACCATGGCAAGCATGGAGCCCACTCAGCTCACCATCACCGTATGTCTCCTGGGTGCTGGCAGACACGGTACTGCATTGCTACACAGCAGCAGCTCATTGCCTGTTGGCAGCAGACAGTGCAGTAGCCTGGTGATAGCCATCGTCGCCATACTCCAGGGTGCTCTTTTAGCTGACCTCGGTGAGGTCGGTCAGGGATGCCTGAGCAAAGATGGGAGTGACTCAGCCAGGTCATTTCCCTTTTAAGTTTTGTCTCATGGTGATTCAGTCCTGTTGGCAGCCCTACTGCACCGTCTTCTAATGAGCAGCCAGGAGACAACGATGACCAGCAGTCATACTGCACCGTCTTCTGCCGAGCACCCAGAAGATGACAATGGCTAGCAGTCATACTGCACTGTCTGCTGCCAGCAAGATGTATAAAGATAGATGAAGTGGATCAAAACAAGAAGTAGACCAGATTTGTTTTGTATTCATTTTCTCCTCCCTTCCTCCCTCCCTCCATGAAATCAATGGCCTACTAAACCCAGGGTTTTGAGTTCTATCCTTCAGGGGGCCATTCTGTTTCTCCTTGATACAAAGCCACCCCCTTTGTTGATTTTAGTTCCCTGTAAGCCAACCCTGTAAGCCATGTTGTCAATCACCCCTCCCTCCATCAGAGCAACGGCAGACAATCATTTTGCCCCTTTTTTCAGCGCAGATGCCATAGCACTGGGAACATGGACCAGCCCAGATCACCATGGCAATTATGAGCACTATAAACACTGTGCGCATTATCCAATAGGATATGCAGAACCATAACCTGCAAGAAAAGCAAAACCAGGCGAGGAGGAGGTGACTGCAGCGCGGTGACGAGAGAGATGAGGACATGGACATTGACTTCTCACAAAGTACGGGCCCCTGCAATATGCACATCATGGTGTCAATTGGGTAGGTTCATGGCGTGGAACGCCGATTCTGGGCCCGGGAAACAAGCACAGAGTCGTGGGACCACATAGTGTTGCAGGTCTGGGACAATTCCCAGTGGCTGCAAAACTTTCGCATGCGTAAGGGCACTTTCATGGAACTTTGTGACTTGCTTTCCCCTGCCCTGAAGCGCAAGAATATCAAGATGAGAGCAGCCCTCACAGTTCACAAGCGAGTGGCAATAGCCCTCTGGATGCTTGCAACACCAGACAGCTACCAGTCAGTCTGGAATCAATTTGGAGTGGGCAAATCTACTGTTGGGGCTGCTGTGATGCAAGTAGCCAGTGCTATCACTGAGCTGCTGCTATCAAGGGTAGTGACTCTGGGAAATGTGCAGGTCATAGTGGATGGTTTTGCTGCAATGGCATTCCCTAATTGTGGTGGGGCGGTAGATGGAACCCATATCCCTATTTTGGGACCAGAGCACCAAGGCAGCAAGTACCTAAACCGAAAGGGGTACTTTTCAATGGTGCTGTAAGCACTGGTGGATCACAAGGGACATTTCACCAACATCAACATGGGATGGCTGGGAACGGTACATGGTGCTCGCATCTTCAGGAACTCTGGTCTGTTTCAACTGCTGCAGGAAGGGACTTACTTCCCAGACCAGAAAATAACCGTTAGGGATGTTGAAATGCCTATAGTTATCCTTGGGGACCCAGCCTACCCCTTAATGCCATGGCTCATGAAGCCATACACAGGCATCTTGGACAGTAGTCAGGACCTGTTCAACTATAGGCTGAGCAAGTGCAGAATGGTGGTAGAATGTGCATTTGGACATATAAAAGCGCGCTGGAGCAGTTTACTGACTCGGTTAGACCTCAGCAAAACCAATATTCCCATTGTTATTACTTCTTGTTGTGCGCTCCACAATATCTGTGAGAGTAAGGGGGAGACGTTTATAGTGGGGTGGGAGGTTAAGGCAAATCGCCTGGCCGCTGATTACACGCAGCCAGACACCAGGACGGTTAGAAGAGTATAGGAGGGTGCGGTGCGCATCAGAGAAGCTTTGAGAACCAGTTTCAGGAATGGCCAGGCTATGGTGTGAAAGTTCTGTTTGTTTCACCTTGATGGAACCCCCCCTCCCCACCCCCCCCGGTTTCACTTTACTTTCCTGTAAGCTAAGCACCCTCCCCTCCCCACTGCGATCACCGCTTTCAGAGGCAATAAAGTCATTTTTGCTTCACATTCATGCATTGTTTATTTATTCATCACACAAATAGGGGGATAACTGCCAAGGTAGCCCGGGAGGGGTGGTGGAGGAGGGAAGCAAGTGGTGGGGTGGTGGAGGAGGGAAGGTGGGGTTGGGGGAGGGATAGCTCAGTGGTTTGAGCACTGGCCTGCTAAACCCAGGGTTGTGAGTTCAATCTTTGAGGGGGCCATTTAGGAATCTGGGGCAAAAATTGGGGATTGGTCCTGCTTTGAGCAGGGGGTTGGACTAGATGACCTCCTGAGGTCCCTTCCAACCCTGATATTCTATGAATCTATGACAAGGCCACACAGCACTTTAAAACTTTAAAACTTATTGAATGCCAGCCTTCTGTTGCTTGGGCAGTCCTCTGGGGTGGAGTGGCTGGGTGGCTAGAGGCCCCCTCACTGTGTTCTTGAGTGTCTGGGTGATGAGGCTAAGGAACTTGGGGAGGAGGGCAGATGGTTACACAGGGGCTGTAGTGGCGTTCTGTGCTCCTGCTGCCTTTCCTGCAGCTCAACCATACGCTGGAGCATATGAGTTTTATCCTCTGGCAGCCTGAGCATGACTCCTGCCTTCTTTCAGCAAACTGACACCACCTACCATCTTCAGCCCGCCCCCTCTCCTTGCAGTCATATTGTGTTTTCCTGCACTCTGAGATTCTCTACCTCCATATTTTGCTGTGCTCTGTCAGTGTGGGAGTACAGCATGAAATACAGAGAGACAGGGCTAAATGCTCAGCTGGTGAAAACTGGTGTCACTCCTGAGGCACGGCCTCTGCCCTTCAGATGTTAAACTGATACTACTCAAATAAATAAAGGCTTTTACATATAGTTTTAGCTTCCCTGAGTGGATGGGAAGAAAAGAGGAAAAATGGTATGGAGAGAAAGAATATGCCCCTCTTTTGTTAGGCGCTCAGTTGAGGTTTGAGGAGAGGGCACTAAAAATATAACAGTACAAATAACAGGTTCTCTCTAGTCTGTAGTGCCTTCAACCCAAGCCATACAAGGCTTATCATTTCTCTTGCAATCCCCTCTAAAGATGTATCTTTTCTGGTCAGTCCCTGTCTTCTACTGTGACATAAATTGAGAGCACTTTAAAAAAAATGACTGAAATTCGGTGTTGTTTCTTTTAAAATGCATTTTCAGTATCTTCCCATTCCACATGGACTGAATGGAATTGATTTCACTCGCTGCCACTGTACTATCATCCCATTCTTCCTTCATATCAAGGAGAAAGTTAATTTTCACTCTGGCAGGCAGCCTATTAAATTGAAAAAGCAGCTGACATAAGGATAAACATCCTAAACCTGGGACATCAGCAAGGACAACAAGAAGGTCAGATAAGTTTGATAGGAATGTGATTGACTTCTTTACTCTTTTGATGAGAGAGAAGTTTCCTCCTTAAGCATAGTCTAGACACATACTTCACAATAGGTGACAGTTCCTAGTACATAAGGAGGAAAAATCTGAATGGGGTTAAACTGTTTCAAATATTACAGGGAAGATCTAGGGGGAAGTGCATTTAAATGGAAGACTAAATACAGTAGATGAGACAGAGTAATATAGACCCTTGGCAGTACAAAGGGATAAGTAGACATTTAAACAGGAAGCATAAATGCCCTGTTTTCAAAAGGGTAGCATGTGCAAACCTTTTGCACTTGAAAATTCATGTGCATTGTGGTTGGCATACCAAGGTCATG
Organism: Lepidochelys kempii; assembly: GCF_965140285.1. Classification (NCBI taxonomy): domain Eukaryota; kingdom Metazoa; phylum Chordata; order Testudines; family Cheloniidae; genus Lepidochelys; species Lepidochelys kempii. Next base: position 32,192,861 of record NC_136387.1, read on the forward strand.
CTCAGTGCTAGCTCTGTCATGCAGACTTGTGTGTAAAATTAATTCTCCAATTGTGGATCTCCAGAGTGCTGACTTCCTAGAAAGATGATGTCATGTCAAAATATTGGCATTTTTCTTCCAACAGGTCGCTGATTATTATTTCTGATTCTGGCCCAAGCCAAGATCAGTGCTCCACTGTGCTAGGTGCTGCACATACACCTGGAGACAGTTCATGCCCCAAGAGATGACCATCGAAACAGACAAGACAAACAAATGCAAAACAAGGAAGTAGTGTTATCCCCCTTTTAGAGAGGGGGAACAGAGGCATGGAAATTAAATAACTTACCCAGAGTCATGCGGAAAGGCTGTGGCAGAGTCAGAAATCAAACCCAGGTTTCTTTGAGTCTACGTCCAGTACCTTAATCACAATACCAAACTTAATTGCTTACATATAATTTTCCTAAGATTTCAGGTATGTGAACAGTAGTGGAATTCATTGTGCCTGGGTGTGAAGATATTTGCACATGCATCCCATAACCTGGGTTTTCCTCTGTGGTCTGTAGCTTAATTTCTCACTGTCAGCAAGAACATTTTATTATGGCCCTGCTTCACTGTAAATGTGCCCTTGATAAAGGTTCCAGAGATGGTGTGTGCCCAGGAGCTGCTTGTTTCCTCACTTTGATTCAACTGATCAGCCCTGGTATAAATGCAGTACTTGGAAGTCAGCTCGGCCCTTATGTATGAAGGCTATTTGTGTGGTTTCAGAAGTATAGCTCCATCCTCTTAAAGGACAAAGAAAGAAGCATGGAGGAGGGTTTATGGAGCAGTTTAATAAATATTTAACTCAGTGATGCATTATAAGTTTAGGAAAACTAATGTAAAGAATGTTGTGTGACAACAACCCCCTAGAAAATACTTTAGCTTACAAATTAAACCACTCCTTATCACCTTCCTCATAGGAAGATGAACCAACTTGAATTTTACTGTAGCATGGCTTCGTGTAGGCATACTTGTAGATGGACTGCAGAAGTGTTTGCTGAAATGCAAAGTGCCTGCTGTGCGTGTTTCTTATAGTGTGTCTAACTATCCCAGGTACCGTTTTATAGGAAGACATTTTAACAGTTCCTGTGCAAGTTCCAAAGGCTTGATTTTTAGCGTGGCTCTCCCACTGTCACTGGACGGTGCTTGGGGGCTTGTGAAAATGTACTGTTGTCATGGGTTAGTTATGTTTATGATCTAGGACTTCTATATGGCTATTACAGCTGGCCAATTATTTTCATCCAAACTTTGCAATGAAAAAAGGCTTTTGACTGAACCAAATTTTTGTGAGAATTTTTCATTTAAGTATACCATTGACTTTTTTTTTTTAATTTTTGTTGTTAACTCAAATTTTAATTAACATGGAATTTTTTTTCTGTGGAAAATCCAATTTCAACCTGCTGTGATGGTAGTTAACTTTTAAAATTCTTTTTCTGTTTTAAAATGTTTACTTCAGCATTATTGAACTAGATCACTGTTCATGCAGTTTGAGGATGAGAGAAGCAATATAAATGGAGGAAGAGGATGGCAAAAACACTATTTGTGTTTCCGTACAGTTGTATATTGTTGTTTTTAGTCTTATAGCCGCTTTTGTGCCACTCTGGTGACATAACGAGGCCATAACGCCAGTGTTTGGAGATTCCCTGGGGGACACAGAGCCACTGTACTGGCGCTTAACTGTTCCTGAGTCGCTGGGGTAGATGGGAAGGAGGGGGCACGGTTGGAGTGTTGCTGTGTTCTATTCTTGGCTGCCACACTGGCCCGGGGGTCGGGGTAGTTGAAAATTGAGTGTAAGTTAAAGGAGCCCTACGACTATTTGAACTTACACTGGGTGCCTAGCGATCCTTTGTTCTGCACAGACTAGGGGAGGCATAAAGGTACCTGAAGCACCCATAAAACCTCAGTTTCTGCACTGAGTAGAGCTCTGGTAGAACTGAGCATTGGGCCAGAGAGCATTGGGGTTTGGCACTAAGGAGAGCTGCAGTAAGGAGTCAGACCCTGACCAATTCTTGCCCCAACATATTACAACTCAGAGGGGAAGTGAGGGAACTCTGGTGAAGCCCAGAAGTGGAACAGCCTGAGCTATGTTGTCCTGATTTGTCTTCAAATGTGGAACTCTTTGATTTGAACTGTTTATTGACATCCAAATCTTTTTCCAGCGATTACAATTCAAGTTTAAGGTGCATTGTTACTTGTGGACAGTTGATTTCGTGGATAAAATATACATCTGCATTGTTGGAAAATTCTTGGCCTCAGACAATTCAGCTATACATTGGTGATGGTGAGGTCCAAAATGTGATGAGATGCTATATATGTCTATCACTTCTTCACAACTGACTGACTGTTGTCAGTCTGGAAGATATTTAAGAAAGGGTAGATTGACTTTCATGACTTTATTCTTCATCCTTCAAGCATGGGGCCAGACTCAACAGTCGTGCAATTTCATTGTCTTTAATGGCATTATACCAAGTATGAATCTGGCCCGCATGTGAAACGCATGTGATGAGAACAGTGGTTTTCAGTTTTTTTTCTGAACATCCTTCAGGCAGAGACCTCATAGGGACAGAGCTCACTAACTATTACTGACTTCATACTGACAGTATCTCAATTATTTTGATCTCCAGAAATCCCTGGCATTGGGCTTGTTACTTACCTGAGGTTTGCTGTTCCGCAAAGTGGAAAAAACTTTTTTTGCTTCACTGAGTGCTTTTCCATTAAACACCTGACCCACTTTTGTCCAAAGTTGATGCTGCTGTGCTTAAAATTGCTTCAAATTCAGTCCTCTGCATGCAAAGGATTTTACCAGTAGTCCAAATTGTCCCTTTTTTGCTTTTTGTCCTGTCCTTTGAATTGTTACTATTCTTGATTAATTTGAATTTCTTCTGCTGTATCATGTGGTGAGGTAGGAAAAAAATGAACTGAACATACATCTTGGCAAAAACAGACTGTTTTTTTGACCTAATTGTAAATATTTTCAAAAGCCCTCTCACCCCACACCTCCCACCCCCACCCAGTTCATGCTTCTGTTAGTTTTAAGTAGTGAAAACAGACAGAAATTATGCAACATACAAATCTAAAGAAAGAGGGAAGGGGAATAAATATTCCAAGAGTCTATGATGCATATTATTCTTCATTTGTTCTCATAGCTCACGGAAGTGATGCTTTACAGAATATACTTTCTAATGTAGTGAATCCTGCTCATTCGTAAGACTGTGTGAGCTCAACGGCGTGGAACCTGTCTAGACCAGAAAGGTAACTGTGACCATTAGTAATTAGTTGTGTTCTAATTTTGTTACTAGAAAATTTCAAGAACAATTTCCAATGAAAGTGTCATTAAAAATTCCATTGTTGAAATTGACAATATTTGCAAAAAAATTGTCCATTTTAGAATTTTTTCACCCAATTCTTCACTATCTTTCTAGTATTTCTTACCCTCTCCATCTTTTTTGCATGAAACAATCAAGTGTTAGATTCCCACGTGGCCAAATGTTCTTTGTTTTGACAGTGTGGTTGCTATTTTGGGGTTTCACAGTTTATGTGGGACCAGGAGCAGGCCTAAGAGAGCAGTCAACTGGTTTGACGCAATGTTACAAAAGTTTCCTAGGATAAAGGTGCAGATCCCAAAGTAGGGTGGTCTTGTCTCAGCCACAGGACTGGAACTCAGGAGACCTGGGTTCTGTTCCCAGTTCTGCTCCAGGCTTCCTCTCTGATCTTGGGCAAGTCATTTAACTCTATGCATTAGTTCCCCCACCTTAAAGCAAGTGCAGCCCCTTACAGGGCTGTTGGGAAGTTACGCTAATTAAAAGTGATTTCAGATGGAAGATGCTGTACATTGCAATTTGAATATCATTATTTCCAAAATTAATTAGATCTGGGTTAGTTTACAAGTCTTTTGTGTGGGCATCTTGCTTTGTTTAACCATGTTGAATTGGTAGCCCCAGCATGTTCTCTCTCCCTGCCCCATCTTGAGATTTCTTACTAAATCCCAGCACCAGATGTCTACCTTCTTCTAGTTCCTCCCCTGATTCTCTCACACACACCCCATGCCCTCCCCAAGGGGAACTGACAATGCTTCCTAAGGGGTGGGAGGAAATATCCATGCACTCGGGAATGCTAGCTCAGGAGAGGGGAAGGTGAGAGCAATGGTGAATACAGGAAATAGCAGTCCCACTTGGCAACCTCTAGGGCTGAAGTGTGTCTTGAATCCATTTTCTTCTGTCCCATTTGCCCAGAACAGACTGACCTGTAATACAGTGCAGAAACCAATCGCTGTTGGCAAGTATGCAGTCTTGTATGAATACATTTGGTGGGGAATCAGCTGTTTGTCCTTGAGAGCTGATACTTCTGCCCATTGTCCAACAGTTTCAGAAGCACTCCCTGTAGTTGTTTGCACTTTTGCTTTTTAATTTCAAAAGCTTCATTTTGGGCTCAGCTGTTTAAAACTCCCAACTGAGCTTTTTAAGTGCAGAATGAAAAGGTTGAAAGCTGCTGCCACTAGCGCTGAGCGCTGCCAGCAGCCCCAGAAATAATGTACTTATGGGAAAAAAAGAGAGGAAACAAATGAGAGAGAAGAGGAGTTCATAGCCAGTACTCGTTCAGTGTCAGACAACACAAGGTTTGCATGCAAAAATTTAAAAAGAACATGCTGTGGCTTTCTGCACTGAGCCACATACTTTAAACAATTAATACACTTTGTCCTCTTTGCTCTTTATCCCTCCGGGTCTGATTTTGCCAGTCATGTTGAGTAGGGATTGAGACTACTCATTGTTAGTAAGAGTGGCAGACTGTTTCTTCATTTAGTAACGTATTCACAATGTGCCTGATCCAAAGCCTACGAAAGCCAGAGAGACCCTTTCCAATGACTTCAGCAGGCTTGGTATCAAGTCCACTGTGCTAACAATACTGCCTTTTTCTCCCCCCATTCCCTCTTCACAGTTATCATACTTATTTTGCAAACTACAACTGAATCCTTACAAACGTGAGGAAGGATTGTCCTATAGTTAGGGCATCGGGTTGGAATTCAGAAACCCTGGGTCCAATTTGTTGCTCTGTCACTGACTTTCTGGGTGACCTTGGTCAAGTCACTTAGTCTCTCTGTACCTCAGTCCCCATCTGTAAAATGGTGACACTGCCGTTTCCCTGCCTAACAGGGGTGTTGGGAAGATAAATTCACTGAAGATTGTGAGGAATTCAGATGCGTTGGTGTTGGGGAGCCATTTAAGTACCTAGAAAGAACTTTGAAGTACATGAGTATTCTTCCCATTTGGTGGTAGAATAAATTGAAGCAGAGATGAAAGACCAGTTCACTTCTACTGTTTTAGTGGGGATGATGTTTCACTCTTGGGAGCCATGTTGAGCCTTGTCATTTTAAGGTCTGCACATGCACTCTGTGATTTGAAAAATAAAACACAATTTTAATGTATTTATTTATTTCATTAAGAAAAAAAATCAAAATGTAATGGTAAAGAGAAAATGTGTTTTCTAGAATACGAACAGTGGTCACTCTTAAATTTTTCACCTAGATAATGGCATGTCAGTATTCCCTGAGCCGTGTCTAAATGTAATGGAAAATCTTCAGTTTCACAGCTAACTTTAATTTGACTTTTTTGTTTGAATACGGACAGGATGTACATTTTTCAAAAGTTCTTAAGTGCCATTTTCCGAAGTGGCTTAAGCATTGAGCACTGAGCATATTTCTCATTGAAAGTCAATGGAACTTATGTGCCAAAATCATCTAGAGGCTTTTTGGAAAAGTTATCCAGGGAAATATTGTTTCTGTGAAAATATCGTCCTGAATTCCTTGGGTGCCTGTCAGCATAAGGGCCAAATGCCTTGCTCACGATCTTGTTGTTGGTTAAGCAGCAGAGAGCTGATCCAAAGGGACTTCGCTCCTGCCTATGCTCTATGGAGGAAGGACTGGCATGTGGAAAGGAGGATGTTGAGGCTGATGCCACTGGATTTGCCTGCAGTGGGCCAAATCCCATTTTGAAGAGGAGCAGTGAACTATCTCAGCTGATCCTTCACATCACCTTCCATTGCCAGCCAGAGACCAGTTTCCTGGGTTTTATGTGCCTGCAGCATGGGTGCCATCACTGCAGGGAAGATTTGGGCATCTCCCTAAGCCCTGGTCTACACTAGGACTTTAGGTCGAATTTATCAACGTTAAATCGATTTAAACCTGCACCCGTCCACACAGTGAAGCCCTTTATTTCGACTTAAAGGGCTCTTAAAATCGATTTCCTTACTCCACCCCTGACAAGTGGATTAGCGCTTAAATCGACGTTCCCGGCTCGAATTTGGGGTACTGTGGACACAATTCGATGGTATTGGCCTCCGGGAGCTATCCCAGAGTGCTCCATTCTGACCACTCTGGACAGCACTCTCAACTCAGATGCACTGGCCAGGTAGACAGGAAAAGAACCGCAAACTTTTGAATCTCATTTCCTGTTTGGCCAGCGTGGCAAGCTGCAGGTGACCATGCAGAGCTCATCAGCACAGGTGACCATGATGGAGTCCCAGAATCGCAAAAGAGCTCCAGCATGGACCGAACGGGAGGTACGGGATCTGATCGCTGTTTGGGGAGAGGAATCCGTGCTATCAGAACTCCATTCCAGTTTTCGAAATGCCAAAACCTTTGTGAAAATCTCCCAGGGCATGAAGGACAGAGGCCATAACAGGGACCCGAAGCAGTGCCGCGTGAAACTGAAGGAGCTGAGGCAAGCCTACCAGAAAACCAGAGAGGCGAACAGCCGCTCTGGGTCAGAGCCCCAAACATGCCGCTTCTATGATGAGCTGCATGCCATTTTAGGGGGTTCAGCCACCACTACCCCAGCCGTGTTGTTTGACTCCTTCAATGGAGATGGAGGCAATACGGAAGCAGGTTTTGGGGACGAAGAAGATGATGATGAGGAGGTTGTAGATAGCTCACAGCAAGCAAGCGGAGAAACCGGTTTTCCCGACAGCCAGGAACTGTTTCTCACCCTAGACCTGGAGCCAGTACCCCCCGAACCCACCCAAGGCTGCCTCCTGGACCCAGCAGGCGGAGAAGGGACCTCTGGTGAGTGTACCTTTTAAAATGCTATACATGGTTTAAAAGCAAGCATGTGAAAGGATTACTTTGCCCTGGCATTTGCGGTTCTCCTAGATGTAGTCCTAAAGCCTTTGCAAAAGGTTTCTGGGGAGGGCAGCCTTATTGCGTCCTTCATGGTAGGACACTTTACCACTCCAGGCCAGTAACACGTACTCGGGAATCACTGTAGAACAAAGCATTGCAGTGTATGTTTGCTGGCATTCAACCAAAATCCGTTCTTTATCTCTCTGTGTTATCCTCAGGAGAGTGAGATATAATTCATGGTCACCTGGTTGAAATAGAGTGCTTTTCTTCAGGGACACTCAGAGGAGCCCATTCCTGCTGGGCTGTTTGCCTGTGGCTAAACAGAAATGTTCCCCGCTGTTAGCCACAGGGAGGGGGGAAGGTTGAGGGGGTAGTCACGCGGTGGGAGGAGGCAAAATGCGACCTTGTAACGAAAGCACATGTGCTATGTATGTAATGTTAACAGCAAGGTTTACCCTGAAAGAGTGTAGCGACTGTTTTATAAAATGTGTCTTTTTAAATACCGCTGTCCCTTTTTTTTTCTCCACCAGCTGCATGTGTTTCAATGATCACAGGATCTTCTCCTTCCCAGAGGCTAGTGAAGCTTAGAAAGAAAAAAAAACACACTCGCGATGAAATGTTCTCCGAGCTCATGCTGTCCTCCCACACTGACAGAGCACAGACGAATGCGTGGAGGCAAATAATGTCAGAGTGCAGGAAAGCACAAAAAGACTGGGAGGAGAGGTGGAGGGCTGAAGAGAGTAAGTGGCGGGCTGAAGAGAGTAAGTGGCGGGCTGAAGACAGGGCTGAAGCTCAAATGTGGCGGCAGCGTGATGAGAGGAGGCAGGATTCAATGCTGAGGCTGCTGCAGGACCAAACCAGAATGCTCCAGTGTATGGTTGAGCTGCAGCAAAGGCAGCTGGAGCACAGACTGCCACTGCTGCCCCTCTGTAACCAACCGCCCTCCTCCCCAAGTTCCATAGCCTCCACACCCAGACGCCCAAGAACGCGGTGGGGGGGCCTCCGGCCAACCAGCCACTCCACCACAGAGGATTGCCCAAAAAAAAGAAGGCTGTCATTCAATAAATTTTAAAGTTGTAAACTTTTAAAGTGCTGTGCTTAAAGTGCTGTGTGGCATTTTCCTTCCCTCCTCCACCACCCCTCCTGGGATACCTTGGTAGTCATCTCCCTATTTGTGTGATGAATGAATAACGAATGCATGACTGTGAAGCAGCAATGACTTTATTGCCTCTGCAAGCGGTGATTAAAGGGAGGAGGGGAGGGTGGTTAGCTTACAGGGAAGTAGAGTGAACCAAGGGGCGGGGGGTTTCATCAAGGAGAAACAAACAGAACTTTCACACCGTAGCCTGGCCAGTCATGAAACTGGTTTTCAAAGCTTCTCTGATGCGCACCGCACCCTCCTGTGCTCTTCTAACCACCCTGGTGTCTGGCTGCGCGTAACCAGCAGCTAGGCGATTTGCCTCAGCCTCCCACCCCGCCATAAACGTCTCCCCCTTACTCTCACAGATATTGTGGAGCACACAGCAAGCAGTAATAACAGTGGGAATATTGGTTTCACTGAGGTCTAAGCGAGTCAGTAAACTGCGCCAGCGCGCCTTTAAACGTCCAAATGCACATTCTACCACCATTCTGCACTTGCTCAGCCTGTAGTTGAACAGCTCCTGACTACTGTCCAGGCTGCCTGTGTACGGCTTCATGAGCCATGGCATTAAGGGGTAGGCTGGGTCCCCAAGGATACATATAGGCATTTCAACATCCCCAACAGTTATTTTCTGGTCTGGGAATAAAGTCCCTTCCTGCAGCTTTTGAAACAGACCAGAGTTCCTGAAGATGCGAGCATCATGCACCTTTCCCGGCCATCCCACGTTGATGTTGGTGAAACGTCCCTTGTGATCCACCAGAGCTTGCAGCACTATCGAAAAGTACCCCTTGCGGTTTATGTACTCGGCGGCTTGGTGCTCCGGTGCCAAGATAGGGATATGGGTTCCGTCTATAGCCCCACCACAGTTAGGGAATCCCATTGCAGCAAAGCCATCCACTATGACCTGCACATTTCCCAGGGTCACTACCCTTGATATCAGCAGATCTTTGATTGCGTGAGCTACTTGCATCACAGCAGCCCCCACAGTAGATTTGCCCACTCCAAATTGATTCCCAACTGACCGGTAGCTGTCTGGCGTTGCAAGCTTCCACAGGGCTATCGCCACTCGCTTCTCAACTGTGAGGGCTGCTCTCATCCTGGTATTCATGCGCTTCAGGGCAGGGGAAAGCAAGTCACAAAGTTCCATGAAAGTGCCCTTACACATGCGAAAGTTTCGCAGCCACTGGGAATCGTCCCAGACCTGCAACACTATGCGGTCCCACCAGTCTGTGCTTGTTTCCCGAGCCCAGAATCGGCGTTCCACAGCATGAACCTGCCCCATTAGCACCATGATGCATGCATTGTCAGGGCCCATGCTTTCAGAGAAATCTGTGTCCATGTCCTGATCACTCACGGGACCGCGCTGACGTCGCCTCCTCGCCCGGTATCGCGTTGCCATGTTCTGGTGCTGCATATACTGCTGGATAATGCGTGTGGTGGTTGATGTGCTCCTAATTGCCAAAATGAGCTCAGAGGCCTCCATGCTTGCCTTGGTATGGCGTCCGCACAGAAAAAAGGCGCGGAACGATTGTCTGCCGTTGCTCTGACGGAGGGAGGGGCGACTGACGACACGGCTTACAGGGTTGGCTTCAGGGAGCTAAAATCAACAAAGGGTGTGCCTGTACATCAAGGAGTATTTCAGGCAGGACTGCACGGAGGGTTCCAATAAGAAATGGTGCACCTAAGTTATCGTTGTTATTGGAACAAGGAGGTTAGCCTGGCCTCTGATTGATACATGGCTAGATTTACCTCGCTGCACCTTCTCTGTGAGTGACTGCAGTGTGATCTAGACAGGGGAGGAGGAAAATGAGTACAAAACAAATCTGGTCTATTTCTTGTTCTGACCCACTCCATCTATCTTTTACATCTTTGGCTGGCAGCAGACGGTGCAGAAGGACTGCATGCCATCCACATCTCATGGCTGCTTGGCAGAAGATGGTACAGTACGACTGCTAGCCATCTTCATCTCTTGCCTGCCTGGCATAAGATGGTACAATACGACTGCTAGCAATCCTCATCTCTTGCCTGCCTGGCAGAAGATGGTACAGTACGACTGCTAGCAGTCCGTATCGCCTGCCCGCTCACCATAAGATGGTTCAATAGGACTGCAGGACTAAAGAGAATGACCTGGTCAAGTCACTCCAAATTTAGTCCCTGCGCCCATGTCTGCCCAGGCGCTCCCAGCCGACGTGGCCAGGAGCACCTCGGACACGACGAGGACGACTACCAATCGTATTGCACCGTCTGCTGCCAGAAGGCAATGGGTTGCTGCTACTGTGCAGCAAAGCCGTACCGCGTCTGCCAGCACCCAGGAGACATAGGGTGACGGTTACCTGAGCTGGCTCCATGCTTGCCGTGGTATGGTGTCTGCACAGGTAACTCAGGAAAAAAGGCGCGAAATGATTGTCTGCCCTTGCTTTCACGGGGGGAGGGAGGGAACGGGGGCCTGACGATATGTACCCAGAACCACCCACGACAATGTTTTAGCCTCATCAGGCATTGGGATATCAACCCAGAATTCCAATGGGCAGCGGAGACTGCGGGAACTGTGGGATAGCTACCCACAGTGCAACGCTCCGGAAGTCGACGCTTGCCTCGGTACTGTGGAAGCACTCCGCCGAGTTAATGCACTTAATGCACTTAGAGCATTTTCTGTGGGGACACACACACTCGAATATATAAAAGCGATTTCTAAAAAACCGACTTCTATAAATTCAACCTAATTTCGTAGTGTAGACATACCCTAACTCTGTACTCTCCAGTCATTGCCCCTCTGAATGAATTGCAGGTTTAACGCTTTCTCATTCCCTCTGCCTCCCATTTTGTTTTAATGGGCTGCACGTTCGCCATTGAAATAAACGGTAGTACTGAGGATTCCTTCCCTGAGCCCTGCTATGCTTCAGGCTATCTTCCTTCAAGGAAAGCCCTCTGATTTGTGCTTTTCTTGGATTCTCGGAGTTGGCCCATAGCTAAATCATAGTCCCTATAGTACCTCAATGGACTTAAATTGCATGCTCATGGCACCCTCTCTAACTTGGTTTCAGTACAGGTGGGGGTGCTTTTACCCAACACTGCATATAGGCTATATTAAGGTGTGTGTTGAAACCATACACAAAAGGACTTAGAGTTGCCTAAAAACTAACACAGTATTGTAGGTATCAGCAAATGCTTAACCAGCCCTCAGCTAAAAAATCATGGATTTACCACAGGTCATAGAAGGAAACACAAATGCAGCAAAAACCAATTACTGTGGAAAATCAAACATCCTAGTGAGAGATGAAGGAAGTCGTACATGAATGCCTGACAAGAAATCTATTGAACATATTAAATTATACACATCTCCCAGAATAGCTAGAGCTTTAAAAGAAACTCAGGGCAGCAGCGCTCAATCAAGAGCAAAACCATAACGCTGCTGCATATCAGACTTGGGACAACTTGCACACAAAGACTACTCTTTGAAAGCAAGAAAACATCTTTGAACCCTGCAGCGCGCCATTAGCCAGACACACACACACAGAAATTATAAAGGAATTGCAGAGTAAAGTGAACTATGACAAGAGACTCCCCTTGTAAAACAGGACACTGAATATGCAAGTGGAGTAAAATAAAACAGCCACTAATCAAAATCTATCCCCTACCTAAACTCCAAGAAGAGCCATTTGCTGTCCACAAAATAAATTAGTTTTGAATTGACGCATGAAAAAAATATTAGTAATTATCCAAGGAGCCAAGAAAATATGAACTTGAGTTTCTGCTCTCTGGTCTATTGAGAGAGGTTAATGAATATTGTACTACAATGCTCAAATACTTTTTGAGGGGGAGAGTAATCAAGAGGTTAGAGTAAGGGAATGGAGATCAAATGAAATGGATTACATTCTTTGCTCGGTCCCTAACCTGCTGTATGACCTGTGCTACATTTTTTCCTAACCATAAAATGAGTTAGATAATAATTAACCAGCTCACAGAGGTTGTGATATTTAAGGGTTTAAGTGCTTTGAGACCCTTAGAGGATACAGACTATAGAAGTACAAAGTATTATAACTTATAGCCATGTGTGTATAGCATCACCCTTTGCATGGTGGAAATTCTTATCCCAAATCCAGAACAATTCTGCCCTATGTTACTAGGGTATTGATACCACTGAAGTCAGTAGAGCCCTGCAACCAAGGGCAGAATCATTCTGTAATGGCAGAAACCAGGAAAGTTTGAGGGCAGTTCTGTTCAGCATCTGGCCATTGTTTGCATTTTCTAAGATTTTCTTTTGTCTCCTGTCATCTAATCTTATTTTCCAAATTTCTTCTGCCCCTGCTCCAGATGCGTGGTTGGATTGTGGGCATCAGTCTACAGTCTTGTGACAGGGTAGCTATGGAGACACTCCACCACAATAGCAGCTCCAAGAGGCATTATGGCTGAGGTTCAGGATTATGGGAAGCATAGGCCAGAGCAGCTCCTGCAGCTCCCTTTGAACAGGTACAGCAAGCTCCATGCTGGTCTAGCTATAATAGAGCACTGCTCTTGGTATGAGTCTTAACAGGTGCTCAGTGACCCAGCAACTACTACTGTGACATGCCCCTGCAAAGGGATTGGGGGGAAAAGCTGCTTAATCCCTCTCACCCACCCATAAGGGGCTAGTCACAACTATGTTGCCCTTGGTTGGTGTATCTGTGGGGACTAAACGTGCAAACTCTGCATCTAAAAGCATGAGAGGCTGAACAGCTTGAACTAAGTGACAAGAGCTGTTAATGTGGAGAGAATAGCAGATTCTTAAACCTCTTAATCTTAAAACCTTAGTCCGGCCACTACATGGGGAGAAAACCACAGCGGTAGATCATATGTTACAATAGCATATATGTCGGGGTGGTCTGGTCCCAATACAATAATGGGATATAGGGCAGCCTGGGTGGTCCCTTATGTGCACTGACCCTGTGTTACTCATGGATGCAGATGCAAAAATTAAAATTGTGATGGCAGCCTCTGGAATGATTGTTTGTTTTTTAAAAACCACTATCAATTGGAATGAGTAAAAGGGAAAGGAAAACTCACAGCTTTTTGAAGTGCCAGAATGGTCCACGAATTTTTCTTTAAAAGTTTCAGAAATCAGAATAAACATGATACTAAACACAGTCTCAGCTGCCATAATCCACTGTGCTACTGACACGAGGCAACAAAAATGGAGATAAACTAGACACTAGCCCTCCAGCAAATCTCCCCCCCACCTCCTCCCCACACACACTATTAAAAGGATCTGGCCTGTTCTGTAGTGGGATTGTTCTTGTTATGCATAGATACAGCAACTGGATATTATATATTTTATCTATGGCTGACAGTGAGATTCTCAGATCCCTACTCAGCCTAAAAGCCTGTTTAACCTTTATTAAATATTATAATATTCCCATGAGGGAAGCACCTTCCTAACCCCATGCCCTTAGTTGTTGGCTTATGTCCTAAAGCAAAAGAGAGATGATGATCCTTTTATTTTAATCCTTTGTAGTGTACTTATGGATTTTTATATTATTCATCTCTCTCTTTTGAATCCTGCTAAACACTTGGCCCCCATGAGACCCTGTGGCAATGAGTTCCACAGGCTGGACACGCCTTGTGTAAAACTGTATCCATTTTTCACTTTTAAAATTTCTCGCATTTTAATTTTAACAGATGTTCGCTTGTTTTATTATGATAAAGAGAAAATAGGCACTGGCAAGAGACTTCTATAACTGATCACCTATCATGTCTCTCATTCATGCCCTCTCTAATCTAAATAGCCCTATTGTTCAATCTCTCCATATATCATCTTTCCAGGCCTCTGATCATTTACACTGGCCTTGTTTGGACTTTTTCAATTTCCTTTGTGACCCTGGTAAAGTCAGTTAACCTCGTTGTGCATCATTTTATCCATCTGTAAAATGGGGGAGGATAATACATACCTCAAAGAAGTGTTTAGGGTTAATGAATTAATATTTGTAAATCACTTTTAATCATGTTTATTACAGTAGTGGCTAAGGGCCAGTCAAGAATGAGGCACCATGGTTCTAGGTGCTGTATGAACACAGGGTAGTTGATGTGCCCTACCCTGAAGAGCTTACAGTCTAAACATATTAGACAGACTTAGGATGCGGGAAGGGGTAGAACACACCAGCACTGTGACCAATGGGATGGCAGCAAACAAAGACTTTAAGGCCAGAAGAGACCACCATGATCATCTAGTCTCACCTCCTGCACACTACAGGGCACAGAACCTCACCCACCCACTCCTGTAATAGACCCCTAACCTCTGGCTGAGTTATTGAAGTCCTCAAACCATGATTTAAAAACTTCAAGTTACAGATAATCTACCATTTACATGGGTTTAAACCTGCAAGTGATTGGTGCCCCATGCTGCAGGGGAAGGAGAACCACCCCCCCTCCCTCCTCAGGGTCTCTGCCAATCTGACCCAAGGGAAAATTCCTTTCTGACCCCAAATAGAAGGATCAGTTAGACTCTGAGCATGTGGGCAAGACCCACCAGGCAGACACCTGGGAAAGAATTCTCCGTAGTAACTCAGAGCCTTCCCCATCTAGTGTCCCATCACCAGCCATTGGATATATTTGCTGCTAGCAATCGCAGATTGTCTACATGCCATCATAGGCAGTCTCATCATACCATCCCCTCCATAACCGTATCAAGCTCAGTCTTGAAGCCAGTTAGGTTTTTTTTCATGTTAGTTCCACGATTCTTTTTGGGGTGGGTTACTTAGGAGGGGATCAGCTAAATGGAAAGAAAAGGGAGAGGAAAGTTGGTGGGGAGGGGGGGGTAGGGCAGAAGAGAAAAGGAGGGGCAGGTGTGGAATGAAGCTGGAGGAAGAAGATGGTGGGTTAGGGTTGTCACAAAAAGCCAGTCAGCACAGGGCAGAGAAAGTCATGTCAAAACTATAGCAAGTTCTCTGCCTTTCCAGAGGTCCCTGCTCTGGCTGTCTCTATCCCTGCCAGCTGGACTCTCTGGCTGGCTCCTCTCTGCAGTTTTTCCCCAATGATAAATGGAGGGAGGGGGGGACCCCACCTGGATCCTAGTGCCTCCATAAAATGTGTGCAAGGTCTCCCCTACACAGGAGGGTGCTGAGGGAAGGGGTGGTCCTGACTGGTCCCTGTTTTACTCCCTCCCCAGTGCAGCAGTCCCTGTTATGGCTGAAGCTGCTTCCACTGGATGGAGTCTTGAAAGCCTGTTACTGTATGGAAGGTTTTACAAATGTACAAATTATTTACTATTTTTTGAAGGTATAAATAACAAAGCCCAGTGATAGGAGAGTGAATGCTAATTGTGTATGCAGATAAAATAGATTACAGCACCAGCATCTAATGCTAGATCTGCACCACATCAGTTGTAACAACACACTCCTACTTAAAGTGAAAAGAAATATAAGTATCACAATTAAATTCCCATGATTTAATTGGCAGAGTGTCTTCTTTCATTTGTTTTGCAATAACATCCTATGAGCCACCACCATTCAAATCCTATATCCAGCAGCTTTGTTGCCCGGTACAAGAGTGCTTCTGATGAAACTTTCTGCTCTGAAATTTATATTGAACTTTGTGTGAAAGAATGCTCACCAGCTGATTTGTCTCATCATCGCCATTTCTCGGATCATTAATCCTAAAAATGGCTGACACTAATGTCTAATGCAAAGACTGAAGCGCTATCTTTCACTCAGATTCAGTGCAGTGTGTGTAACTTTGGAAACAGACAAATCTCTTGCCCGGGGGTTGAACAAAAAGTTTGGTGTTAAAAATCACATCTCCGTGGAAGAGAAATGTTGATAATGCAGGTTCCAGGTTTGTTTTTTTATTTTTCCAGCTTGAAGATTGTCTCCTCCAGCAAATTGAAACATATAATGTTAACCCTTGCAGTGTTCACTTCACTTGCTCTGGGGCTATTTGACAGGCACAATAAGCGACAGCAAAGAATTCTGATCTTGGAGTATGATCAGTCTCCTCTTAGTTCCAACCCAGCAGACCTCTTTACTACTTCAGGCATCAAAATGGGCCCTCCATCCCTGCAGGAGGTACTCAGAAGTGAGCCTTTGAATATTCCCCTTTACACACTGATGTCAGTGGTGGCCCCTTCGTATACAGAGGATGTAACATTACTTTGGCCTGGGATGCATGCACATCCCATTGTGCCCATTCCAAGACTGGCTGTATAAGGGAATTGTTTTCCAGGTGACAGAAACCAGGTGGCCAAGTAGCAGGATAAGGTACAAGGACAAACCAGTAGTTGAGTTAGGAAGGGACTCCGGAGAAGAGGCCAAGCTGTAGATTATTTGCCACAGTTCCTAGGCAGAAGTCTTAAGGAAAGAGTCCTAGTGCGAAGGGCCTTGGGGAAGCCTCAGCAGAGGCCTGTAGAGATGTGGGGGAGCGGCGTCAGAGAGGAAGACTGCTCAGCTGAGAGAGACTATATAGGATGGGGAAGCCCTGGAAGTAGGGGGAAGCTCTTGTAAGGACTGAGAGCACAGTGAAGTAGCGGTAAGGACTGAAAGGACTGTTGAGCCATGGGAAAGGCTTAAGGGATTAGTAAGCTTGGGGAAGAAGGCTGGGAGGTTTTGACTTGGGGTTACACTGTTCTTCTATCAAACAGAATCCCCAAGAGGTGGATCCACTGAAGTTAAGAGAACTTGAGGGCACTTTGCACCTTACAGAATTGGGCCCTAACAATTTGATCTTATCTTCTTATGGAAAGTTTTTTTTAAAAAAAAAGTCTTCAATACCATTTGCAGCATACTGACTTAGTGCATGTCTCCTGACTTTGTGAGAGTGAGACTGCATCTGTTTGAGCTGAGAGGTATGTTTCCTCGCCATTTAGATCAAAGTACCTGTGTTAGCTCTGCTCAAACTAGTGCGCTAAGAATAGCAGTGTATCTGGGATAGCTCGGTGGTGACTCAGGCTAGCCTCCCAGCTATGTACCCAGGGGATCCGGCTAGTCCAGACGGATAGCCCAAGCTGCCACCTGTGCCACCCTGACCAGGCTGCTATTTTTTGGTGCTAGTTCAGGCAGCACTAGTACAGGTACGTCTACGTGAGCTGGGAATTCGACCTCCCAGCTCAAGTGTAGAGTTACCTAAGGGTACCTCTACACTGTGCAAAAGACCCATGACACGTCTGCAGCTGGTGTATGTCAGCTGACTCTGAGACCCTGTAAGGGGGTGGGGGGAAAGGTCTCGGAGCCTGGGCTCCAGCCCAAGCCCATATGTCTACATGGCAATTTTTAGCCCCACAGCTCAAGTCTCACAAGGTCGAATCAGCTGACCTGGGCTCAGAGACTTGGTGCCATGGTTTTTTATTGCAGTGTAGACATACTGTAAGAGTCTGCTGCTTACGGACAGCAGGGGAGGTTAATCTTTAGCTCAAGTAGTAGGGGCTTTTGGTGCTAAAGGTCACAGGTTTTATCCCTGTTTATTACAATGGAGTCATTTGGCCATGGGTTCATTACACATTGGGTTTAGAGAGCTGGTTTTTTGGCAACTAACTCTGTCATAGTGTGATGTTAACATCTGCTCATGCATTGGAAACAGCAAAACCTGACTTTCACAGAGGGAAGGGATTGTTGGCTAGTGGTTAGAGCACTGGGATGGGACTCAGTAGACTTAGCCGTGATAGCTGGTTCTGCCACTGGCCTGCTGGATGACCTTGGGCAAATCACTTCACTACTCTGTGCCTCCGTTTCCCCACCTGTAAAATGGGGATAATGATACTGAACCCCCCCTTTGTAAAGCACTTTGAGATCTACTGATAAAACATCCTATGTAATAGCTATTTGTTGTTTGTTTTTCATTATTATTAGATAATGGTTACTTTCTTTTTTAATTGTTTCAGCAGCCTACAGTATTTAAGGCTTTTGCAGTCCTATTAACTTTGCAGGGAGGATGAGATGCAGGCTGTCTATCAACTTGTGACAGCACTTCATTTTTAATCTATTTCCTATTAGGCAACCGTGCAAAAATAAATATAAGCAGAAACAGCATCTTGAATTATTTCAATCCCCATGTTATTTCCATCATTCTTATGCGTTTTTTGTTGTTTGTTTGTTTGTTTACATTGCAAGCTGAAAATACGCTTTCTGCTTTGGGATCATTTGTTTTCTCAACTATATTAAAGTGTAATTACCTTGTTCTAACCATTGGAAAAAACAGTATTTCAGAACTAGAATTCTTTGTAAAACCAATCACTCACTTCATTCACTGAATAATGCGATGCCTTGGGATAGGAAATTAGAAATTAAGTGAGGTAGCAAGAAGGGGTTGAAATCCTTATACTGCTTTCTTCTTTGTATGTTATCAGCCACATTTTCAGAAGTAGCCACTGACTTTGGATGCCTCACTTTTGGGGTACCCAACTTGAGACATTTGGGACTTGCTTTTTCGAGAGGCTGAGGACTTGTACAGTCCCTTTGGGAACCACAAAGCTGACCCACGTGGAAAATGTGGACAACTGTGAAAAGCTTTAGTCTGTATTCTTTTTTGTTACGCAGCAGGCTGTGGGAGGAAGGGAAACCTGGTGTGATGCAAAGAGGAAGAAGCATTTGCAAACTTGACTTGATGTATGTGTGTGGGAGGGGGGGTTGAGTGGGAAAGGATTACAAAGGCCTAGATAGTGTGGAAAAGAAAGAGTCACCTGAGGGAAGCAGAGGGAAAGGCAAACAAAAACCACTTAAGATCATGTGACACAAAATGTAGGTATACTCGCAAGAGGGCAGAGTTAAGCTTTCACAGGCCACCGTAATTCAGGCATTTTGTAACTTTTGAGTGTTTGACTGTGTAACCTTAATAATAATTTCTGTCTCTGTGTGAGTTATATCTGTATTATACACAATTTTTTTAACTTTAACCTTGCCCCCCTTGTGGATATGCATTACAATACAGGCTTTAATTACCTGATCAGGGCCCAGAGTAAACCGTGCTCACTCAATGAGCAGCAAGTCAATATCTTGTTTTAGCCTCATTTAACAATGGGTGGCCCTAGGCCTTATTTACTGCCCACAATTCAAACCCTGCTCTGAAGACAGAATTATTAATTTACCTTATGGGCTTTTCCATGGCGCTCACTGCTATAGTATCTGACGGCTTCACAAACATTAATTGATTTATCTTCACAATGTTCACGTGAGACTTTCACAGGAACAACCAAACACACATCTCTGATACAAAGGCCAGCCCCTGCCCAATATCAAGTCCCTCATTCAAAGAATGGGGGTCTCTAGAGCGTCTCAGAGAAAATGTCATTGGAATTTTTTAGCATGGCAGAAGCATTTCTCCTAACTTCATTCTCAGAAACAGCTGAACTGTTTCATTTGAAACTTTTTCCAAACAGAAATCAGTCAGAGGCAGGCATCCACCATGGAAACCTTCAGCCAGAACAGTTAAAGTTTGACAAAGTTATAAACCACTGAAAACAGATGTATCGGACAACTTTAACAGATGGTACTGCTAGCTCCATCTATAATATGTATATAGCAATGGCAATTTATCCTAAGAAATTAGCAGTTAGCACTTGTTAGGAGATTGGATGCCATAGACGGTTGCTAATGAACTTCAGTCTGTCACCTGTTTGAAACCAGCTCAGACCAGTAGAGATTAAAAACTATTCCATTTACTGGGTGTTTGGTGGTTGTGAGATGAGTTTGAGCTTTCATTCCCACTATCACATCACAAATTTTATACCTTTCATCAGTATTAAATCTACACATTTTTTGAAGGCAGGAATGTATGGTTATATGCAAATTATTTGCAAATATGCAAATTATCTCAAATTAATTGCCATTAAATGTCAGTCCTAGAACTGCACAAAACTTGGCAGATATGTCATGACACTTCCTTTTGTTCTCTAGTCTTTTTTCTTTAAATTAAATATCATTTAGAATAATTTTAGACTTGAAAGTATGACTTGCTCTTTGTGCATGAAAAAACAGCATTGAGCTTTGAGACCAAACATTTAAGATCATGCCAGTGATCTAACATGAAAGCAAGGGTGGATTCGGTATGGGGTACTGATCAAAACAAATAAAACAAAAATCAGCCTCACATAATACCCATAGACACTCAAGAGTTTCTCAAGTCACTAGCCTGACCTTGCAGTGCCAGGAAAATAGGAAATCAGGTATAGCAATAAGATAGAAGGAAGTGGGAGAGGTGAACCCAAAATCCTAAATCCCAGCATATGTTTAGCAGGTGAGAGCTCCTAAAAATTGAGTTGGCAACTTTTGAAATGAGATAATTAGGCCTGGTTACACATGATTTAAACTTGGGCAGGATACTAGTATTTCTACTGATGCTGTTGGATCTTTCAGATTATATCTCTTGGACAGCCATGCTTAAGGTGCTATTAAATGTAATGCTCTTTATCTAATTAATTACCTATGTAAGTCATTTGGCATTTAATTGTGAAGTGATGAAATGTCTAAGCCTCCATGAAATAAATATGTTGGGTATAATTTACTAGTGGATGTTTCATTATTCTAATCGGCCACAATTTTCCAGTGCTGGTAGCTATGCCTATAGTTCAAGTTGCCTGACACATATCATTATGAGACCATTTTCAGTTGCTTATAGTTTGGCAAACTTTTAAGCATATGGGCTGAAGTTTCCCATGGTCTATGCCTGCCTCAGTCTGAACACTTCCAGAAAATGTCAGCAATTCAGGACAGGGTAAGGATAAAATATGTTTTGCCCATGTTAAAAATTTCTTACAACCCACTTTGTTTAGAAGCTCTAGTGCCTCCATCCTATGGAACAGGGATTGAAATTTGGGCGGGCATTCACCCGGTGGCCTGAAATACAGAACACTGGATTGGGACTGGATTGGGTTCTATTCCCAGCTCTGCCGTTGGCCTGCTAAGCGACATTGGGCAAGTCACTTCAGTGCCTCAGTTTCCCCACCTGAAAAATGGGGATAATCATACATCGCACTCTTAGGAAAGTACTTTCATACGTACTAACGAAGAGCACTAAGTAAGTGCTAGGTATTATTATGTTGACATCCTGAGAAAAAAAAATCCCCAAATTTGGCCAATTTATGAACCTCTGAATATCAGTTTGCACATGCTCAGTAGAGGTTGCTTAGAATGGGTTGCTAAACTTTCCCAAGATTCTGTCTGCCCTGAGTATGCTCCATCCCAGGGCTGCAAGTATTGAGCAGGACTTCCGTTGCAATTACTCCTGGCTGCTGTGGGCTGTTGTGATGCTAGGCAAAGGAACTGAAAACATGGAGACTGTCTCAGTTGCTTCTGCTGACGATGCCAGGCAGCAAGGAGATGGGAAGCTATCTGACTGGAAGGCAGAACAGTGAGGATCCAGGCCTGGAAAGGTAGCAAGGCAGGACACTGGGACAAGGAGGGGAGAAGTGAAATGAAGTGTTCAGGGGTGGCATTGGGACATGGAACAGTGGGAGGAAACGGGGAGTGTGATTAAACAGTCTGGTGGTGAGAAGGCGAGAAACTGGGAGAAGAGCAAGTTGGACACGTCAGGAGCAGAAGAGCTCAGGCTTGGGATATGGGGCAGAAGGGTCTGTTACCACCGGAGTGTACACCCATCTCAGAACACGGAATAGAATCCAGGAGGTCTGAGTCTTTGTATTCCTCTGCTGTCAGCATATAACTGAAATTCTGCTGGCTAAATGTGTGTCTCATCCCCTTCTATTAGCTGGCTCATATAGAGAATGACAACCTACTATTGCTTTCAGTTATTCCATTAGCTCAAGTGGCAGAGATTTGTGTAGTGGATCTAAAGGTTCCAACCCTGTTAATCAAATATGTGGGAATCAATAGGGGTCCATGTGATGGGATTTCTCGGGTGGGGGGTTCAGTTTGCTTTTTCAAAAAAACTTTGGAAGTTATACACACAATATTTAAAAACATTTAAGTTGCAAAGTCAAGCAGTTGAAAATTAGGTTACAACCAATTTGCCTTGTACTGAAGTTAGGCTTACCAGCTTGTAATTGCTAGGATCACCTCTGGATCCTTTTTTTTAAAAAAATCATGTCACATTAGCTATCCTCTAGTCATCTGGTACAGAAGCTGATTTAAGTGATAGGTTACGTAACAGCGTTAGTAGTTCTGCAATTTCATATTTGAGTTTTCAGAACTCTTGGATGAATACCATCCAATTCTGGAGACTCATTCCTGTTTTATTTCTCAGTTTGTTCCAAAACTTCCTCTACTGACACATCAGTCTGGGACACTTCCTCATATCTGTCACCTAAAAAGAAAGGCTCAGGTGTGGGAACCTTCCTCACATCCTCTGAAGTGAATGCAAAAAATTCTTTTAGCTTTTCCTCAATGACCTTGTCTTCCTTGAGTGCTCCTTCAGCACCTTGATTGGCCCAACTGGTTGTTAATTTTTGCAGTTAGTTTGAGTCTTGGTCTAGTTGCTCTTCCAATTTTTTTTTGTTGGTCTGCCTAATTATACTTTGACTTGCCTGAGTTTATGCTCCTTTCTATTTTCCTCGGTAGGATTTGATTTCCAATTTTTATTGGTTGCCTTTTTGCTTCTAACCACTTTTTTTACTTTGTTATTTAGCCATGATGGCACTTTTTTGGCCCTCTTACTATGTCTCTTTAAATTTAGGAGGTACATTGAATTAGAGCCTCTGTTATGGTGTTTTTAGGGTCTAGGTGCCCAGCACCACTCTCCGGGTTGCTGGAGTCCCTGGTCAGCTGACTCGACAAGCTACAGGAGTCAGGTAGCTCTGGGAGCCAGCTGGCCTGGGAGTTTGGAAGCACTAGGGTCCCTGGCCCTAGGGCAGTCCATGTGGAAATCTGAATTTCCGCCAGCTCCCAATCCTGATGTTTCTATTTTCCTTCGATGTGCTATGCATAGAATACCTTTGTCTGAAGGTCAACTAAGTGACTTCAAAATAGGAATGAAATGAATTAAGCTTTACAACACACTTGTAAAGCAGGCAAATGTAATGCCCATTTTTACCATTTCTGTCTGGGAAAGGAGACAGAAGTTCCATAGTTACCTTCACTGCACTTATAGATGGTTAGGGAGTAGAGCCGATAAAATAACCCAAATATGCACCGGAAAAATCCCCTTTTGAAATTTTCCAACAAAACTTCGTGTTTTCAGGAATTCTCATTTAGCTTTGTTTCGAAAGAACACTTCAAAATGAAGTTTTACTTGCTCTTGTTTCAAAATGTTAAAGCACAAATTTTGAAATGACTTCTCTTTAGCAATTTCTTTAATTTTATTTTTTTTAATTTAAAATGAAAACTTTTGGGCAACCATAAACTGTTTTTACCTTTCAGTTAACATTATCGAAAATGACATTCTCCTAACACAATTTTATTTCCATTTTTTACAATTGCCAGTGAGCCAAAAAATGTGTTATTCGCCAAGCTCAGGCTGGGAGCTCTTTTCAACAAATTGGTCTACTTTAACTACATTGACCAAATTTGACTCTCAGATATGTTAACTTAAATTTATATGAAGCTGTATATGCATTTGTCAAGGTTCCTTCCCCACTCTGAATGCTAGGGTACAGATGTGGGGACCTGCGTGAAAAACCTCCTAAGCTTATCTTTACCAGCTTAGGTAAAAACTTCCCCAAGGTACAAAATATTCCACCCTTTGTCCTTGGATTGGCCGCTACCACCAAACAAATACTGGTTACTGGGGAAGAGCTGTTTGGAAACATCTTTCCCCCCAAAATACTTCCCAAAACCTTGCACCCCACTTCCTGGACAAGGTTTGGTAAAAAGCCTCACCAATTTGCCTAGGTGACTACAGACCCAGACCCTTGGATCTTAAGAACAATCCTCCCAACATTTGCACCCCCCCTTTCCTGGGAAATGTTGGATAAAAAGTCACCAATTTGCATAGGTGACTACAGACCCAAACCCTTGGATCTGAGGACAATGAAAAAGCATTCAGTTTTCTTACAAGAAGACTTTTAATAGGAATAGAAGTATAGAAATCACCTCTGTAAAATCAGGATGGTAGATCCCTTACAGGGTAATTAATTCAAAACATAGAGAACCCCTCTAGGCAAAACCTTAAGTTACAAAAAAGATACAGACAGAAATAGTTATTCCATTCAGCACAATTCTTTTCTCAGCCATTTAAAGAAATCATAATCTAACACATTCTTAGCTAGATTACTTACTAAAAGTTCTAAGACTCCATTCCTGATCTATCCCCGGTAAAGACCAGCATATAGACAGAGACCCTTTGTTTCTCTCCCTCCTCCCAGCTTTTGAAAGTATCTTGTCTCCTCATTGGTCATTTTGGTCAGGTGCCAGCGAGGTTTCCTCTCACCTGTAAAGGGTTAAGAAGCTAAAGGTGTTTTCCCCTGGCCAGGAGGAATTTCAAAGGGGTTTACCCTTCCCTTTATATTTATGACACGCCCCCCAAATCTCAGGTAGGGTGAAGCACTGGCTGGGATTTCTTCCTGGAGCTCTAGGAAAAACAGAGTTAATAAGACACATGCATCTCTAAATATACTACCAAGTACATAAAGACTAACAATATTTTCCACATCTCAAGGACGATTTTAACCAGTTGATTCTGGGAAACTTTCACGGGAGAGTGCAGCAGCCACTTTGTTAGAAGCTCCTGAGATGTGTTGGATGTCAAAATCAAAATCTTGGAGAGCTAAACTCCACCGAAGTAGTTTTTTGTTAGTTTCCTTGACGGTGTGAAGCCACTTCAGTGCAGCATGGTCGGTTTGCAGGTGGAAACGCCATCCCCAAACATATGGGCCTAGCTTTTCCAGAGCGTAGACAATGGCGTAACATTCTTTTTCAGTGACTGACCAGTTGCTTTCCCTCTCAGACAGTTTTTTGCTGAGAAACACTACAGGGTGGAATTCTTGATCAGGTCCTTTTTGCATTAAAACTGCTCCCACCCTACGCTCGGACGCATCTGTGGTTACTAGGAACGGTTTGTCAAAGTCTGGGGCCCTTAGTACAGGGTCAGACATGAGTGTCGCTTTAAGCTTGTTAAAGGCCTTCTGACACTTTTTGGTCCACTGAACAGCATTTGGCTGTTTCTTTTTGGTTAGGTCTGTCAGTGGGGTGGCGATTTGGCTGTATTGGGGTACAAATAGTCTGTAATAACCGGCCAAGCCTAAGAAGGATTGAACCTGTTTCTTTGACTTGGGACAGGCCACTTTTGGATAGCATCCACTTTGGCCTGTAGGGGGCTGATAGTTCCTTGACCCACCTGGTGTCCAAGGTAAGTCACTCTGTTTAGGCCTATTTGACACTTCTTAGCCTTAACAGTTAGTCCTGCCTCCCTTATGCGCTCAAGGACTTTGTGTAGATGTTCCAGGTGGTCTGCCCAGGAATCTGAAAATATGGCCACATCATCAAGGTAGATGACTGCATATTCTCCTAATCCCGCTAGGAGACCATCTACAAGTCTTTGGAAGGTGGCGGGTGCATTTCGCAGCCCGAAAGGGAGTACATTAAATTCATACAGCCCGAGATGTGTGGTGAAGGCTGACCTTTCCTTGGCAGATTCATCTAGCAGTACCTGCCAGTACCCCTTGGTTAAGTCCAAGGTAGAGATGAACTGGGCCTGTCCCAGTTTCTCTAATAGTTCATCTGTGCGTGGCATTGGATAGTTGTCTGGGCGAGTTACAGCATTTAGCTTACGGTAGTCCACGCAAAAATGTATTTCCCCATCTGGTTTGGGAACTAGAATCATAGAATATCAGGGTTGGAAGGGACCCCAGAAGGTCATCTAGTCCAACCTCCTGCTCGAAGCAGGACCAATTCCCAGTTAAATCATCCCAGCCAGGGCTTTGTCAAGCCTGACCTTAAAAACCTCTAAGGAAGGAGATTCTACCACCTCCCTAGGTAATGCATTCCAGTGTTTCACCACCCTCCTAGTGAAAAAGTTTTTCCTAATATCCAATCTAAACCTCCCCCACTGCAACTTGAGACCATTACTCCTCGTTCTGTCATCCGCTACCATTGAGAACAGTCTAGAGCCATCCTCTTTGGAACCCCCTTTCAGGTAGTTGAAAGCAGCTATCAAATCCCCCCTCATTCTTCTCTTCTGCAGGCTAAACAATCCCAGCTCCCCCAGCCTCTCCTCACAAGTCATGTGTTCTAGACCCCTAATCATTTTTGTTGCCCTTCGCTGGACTCTCTCCAATTTATCCACATCCTTCTTGTAGTGTGGGGCCCAAAACTGGACACAGTACTCCAGATGAGGCCTCACCAATATCGAATAGAGGGGAACGATCACGTCCCTCGATCTGCTCGCTATGCCCCTACTTATACATCCCAAAATGCCATTGGCCTTCTTGGCAACAGAATTCTATGATTCTATGCTGACTCATATCCAGCTTCTCGTCCACTGTCACCCCTAGGTCCTTTTCCGCAGAACTGTTGCCTAGCCATTCGGTCCCTAGTCTGTAGCGGTGCATTGGATTCTTCCATCCTAAGTGCAGGACCCTGCACTTATCCTTATTGAACCTCATCAGATTTCTTTTGGCCCAATCCTCCAATTTGTCTAGGTCCTTCTGTATCCTATCCCTCCCCTCCAGCATATCTACCACTCCTCCCAGTTTAGTATCATCTGGGAATTTGCGGAGAGTGCAATCCACACCATCCTCCAGATCATTTATGAAGATATTGAACAAAACTGGAACAAAACCGGCCCCAGGACCAACCCTTGGGGCACTCCACTTGATACTGGCTGCCAACTAGACATGGAGCCATTGATGACTACCCGTTGAGCCCGGAGATGCCCATGCACTTCCAGAGGGGCGGATTACACCCATCTGTAACATATCCTGGATCTCCCGTTCTATAGCAGTTTTAGCTTGAGGAGACACCCGGTAAGGTTGGGCTCTAATTGGGTGAGCATTACCTGTGTCAATGGAGTGGTATGCCCGTTCAGTCAGTCCTGGGGTGGCTGAGAACGTTGGCGCATACCTAGCGCACAGCTCCTTGATCTGCTGTCGCTGCATACGCCCAAGGGTCATGGAGAGGTTCACCTCTTCCACACCACCAGCACATTTCCCTTTGTAGTAGACACCTTCAGGCCACTCAGTGTCGTCTCCTCCCTGGGCTGTAAACTGACAAACCTTTAATTCTCTGGGATAAAAGGGCTTTAGAGAATTAATATGGTACACCTTAGGCTTTCGGTTGGAGGTGGGGAATGCTATGAGATAATTAACAGCTCCCAGGTGCTCCTGGACCGTGAATGGCCCTTCCCACGATGCTTCCATTTTATGGGCCTGGAGCGCCTTTAAGACCATGACCTGGTCTCCTACTTTGAAGGAACGCTCTCTGGCATGTTTATCATACCAGGCTTTTTGCTCTTTTTGAGCATCCTGCAAGTTCTCTCTAGCAAGGGCTAAAGAGGTTCGGAGGGTGTTCTGTAGGTTGGTTACAAAGTCCAGAATGTTAGTCCCTGGAGAAGGTGTAAATCCCTCCCATTGCTGCTTCACCAACTGCAATGGCCCCTTAACCTCATGGCTATATACAAGTTCAAATGGGGAAAACCCTAAACTGGGGTGTGGTACAGCTCTGTAGGCAAAGAGCAACTGCTGCAACACTAGGTCCCAATCTTTGGAGTGCTCATTTACAAATTTACTATCATGGTCCCCAAAGTCCCATTAAACTTCTTACCACCATCAAACAAATGGCATGGTGGAGGAGTGGCAACCAAGTGATTTACCCCATGAGCTTCCCAAAGGTTTTCCATAGTTCCTGCCAGGAAATTAGTCCCTGCATCTGTGAGGATGTCGGAGGGCCAACCTATCCTGGCAAAAATGTCTGCTAGTGACTGGCACACACTTTTAGCCCTGATATCACTTAGAGCTACTGCTTCCGGCCATGGGGTGGCAAAATCCATGAAAGTCAGTATGTACTGCTTTCCTCTGGGTGTCTTTTTCGGAAAAAGGACCCAGAATATCCACAGCTACTTGCTGAAATGGAACTTCAATGATGGGGAGTGGCTGGAGAGGGGCTTTGACCTGGTCTTGGGGTTTTCCCACTCTTTGGCACACCTCACAAGACTGGACATAGGTAGAAACATCCTTGCCCATTCCCTCCCAGTGGAATGACCCCCCCAAACGGTCTTTGGTCCTGTTCACCCCAGCATGGCCACTAGGGTGATCATGGGCTAAGCTCAAGAGCTTGGCCCGGTATTTAGTTGTAACTACCAACTGTCTGAGGATGCCAGTCTTCCTGGTGTCCCCCAGAAGGAGTTTCCTTGTATAAAAGTCCTCTTTCTACAACAAACCTGGATCGATTAGAAGAGCTGAGAGGCGGTAGGTTGCTCCGTGCTGCCGTCCAAGCTCTCTGGAGGCTTTCATCTGCTTCCTGTTTGGTCGGGAACTGTTCCCTTGATGTTGGAGACATCTGTTCCTCATGGGATTGTGGACCTAGGCTTGGTCCCTCTGGAAGCGATGTATGGGATGGAGCTGTTTCTGTTGACTGTGAACCGCTCTCCGCTGGTGCACTATGTTGGGATTCAGGCTCCGGCTGAGCCTCTTGTGTAGGGTTATCGGCTGCTGCCAGTTCAGGTTCGGTGGGGCCCTTTGGTGTTGAGGTTGCAAGTACTGGATTCAGTGCTGGCAATGGGTCTGGTGTTTGTTGTTTGGCTGGTTCCGGTTCTGGGACTGGTTCCGTCTGGGTCTCGGAGACTGGATCCACTACTGCTGTTGCGGACATTGGCCTGGGGTCCGGGTCCATCACCTCTGACTGGGTGCTGATAGAAGTTTCCAGAACAGAGCTAGGCCTCACAGCTTGTTTAGCCTGGCTGCGGGTGACCGTTCCCACCCTCTTGGCCTGCTTCACGTGATTGGCCAAGTCTTCCCCCAACAGCATGGGGATGGGATAATCATCAGACTGCAAAAGTCCACGTTCCTGACCAGCCCTTGTACTGGACAGGCAACTTGGCTGTAGGCAAATTGAAAGAGTTGGACTTGAAGGGTTGAATCGTCACTTGGATCTCTGGGTTGATTAAATTGGGGTCCACTAAGGAAGCATAGATAGCTGACACTTGTGCTCCGATGTCCCTCCACACAGTGACCTTCTTCCCGCCCACACTCAGTTTCCCTCTGCTCCAAGGGTATCTGGGAGGTATCTGGACCTGTGGACCTCTGGTGTGATTCCGGTGCAATGAACTGTAATCTGTTGGGGTTCTTTGGGCAGTTGGCCTTTACATGCCCCAGCTCGTTACATTTAAAACATCGTCCAGCTGACAGGTCACTGGGGCGAGGAGGGTTGCTGGAGAATGGGGTGGTGGGACGATAAGGTGTCTGGAGGGTTCTTTGGGAGGTAGGTGGGGCCTTGGGCAGCCCCCGGTAATAGGGTGTGGTCTGGGGTTATCCCTTCTGGTCTCCGCTCCAACTGCAACCAGTTTTCTTCTTCTCTGCCACCTCCACCCATCTGGCTCCAATCTCTCCTGCCTCGATTACAGTTTTGGGCTTCCCGTCTAGGATGTATCTTTCTATTTCCTCAGGAACACCCTCTAAGAATTGTTCCATTTGCATTAGGAAGGGCAAATTTACTGGAGATTCAACACTTGCTCCCGATATCCAGGCATCCCAATGTTTCACAATGTGGTAGGCATGTCGGGTAAATGACACGTCTGGTTTCCACCTTAGGGCTCTGAACCTCCGACGAGACTGCTCGGGTGTTATCCCCATTCTGACTCTCGCCTTGGATTTAAACAGTTCATACTTGTTCATGTGTTCTTTAGGCATTTCAGGTGCCACCTCACCTAAGGGTCCACTGAGCTGCGGCCTCAGCTCTTCCATGTATTGGTCAATAGAGATGTTGTACCCAAGACAGGCCCTTTCAAAGTTTTCTAAGAAGGCCTCAGTATCATCATCTGCCTTGTAGGTGGGGAACTTTCTGGGATGGGAAGTGGTACTTGGAGAAGGATTGCTAGGGTTTGTTGGGATATTCTGCTGAGCCTTTATCTTCTCCATCTCCTCCACATACTTCCTCTCTTTTTCCTTCTCCTCCAGTTCTTTGTCCCTCGCTTCCATAGCTCTCCTGTGAGCAGCCGCTTGGTGTTGTTCTGCTTCTCTCGCTGCCTCCCTTTCTTGTTCCTTCTCCAGCCGCATGAGTTCTATCTGTCTTTCATGTTCCCTTCGTCTTTCCTCAGCCTGAAATTTGGCTAATTCGAGCTGTAGTCGAGCCACGGATTTTGCCATTCTAACCTCTCTGTTTTTAACTAACTTTACACCCGAGGTTTAGAAATAAACAAACAAAACTTGGCTGTAAAATTTTGCTGTGCTGGAATAGAATACCTATTCTCTGATAGTGATTGTCAGCCTACAGAAAAAGACAATTCCTTTGTCTCTGCTCTGGGCCCAAATTAAAGCAAAAAACCTCCAACTACTTGGAAACCTGCTTACCCAGCCCAAAGAAAAAGCAAATGGGTAGAACACACACACCCTATTTACTTTTAGGAAGAAAAGAAAAAAAAACTCTGGGTTGGAAGACTGTGAATTCCCCTGCAGGAGTTAAGTACCCTGCCTCCAGGCAAAGAAAACCTGCAATTCACAAAGATAATCCCCTTTTGTCTCTGCTTGGCCACAGTTTCAGCTTTCAGTTTCAGCTGCTTTCTGGACTTCCTTTCCAAAGGAAAAAAAATTCTTTTAAAATCTGTATTTCTAGTTCAAAAAATCTCAACTGGATCTCAGAATGATTTCAGGTTAATCCCACCACTGTGCCACCATGTCAAGGTTCCTCCCCCACTCTGAACTCTAGGGTACAGATGTGGGGACCTGCATGAAAAACCTCCTAAGCTTATCTTTACCAGCTTAGGTCAAAACTTCCCCAAGGTACAAAATATTACACCCGTTGTCCTTGGACTGGCCGCTACCACCACCAAACTAATACTGGTTACTGGGGAAGAGCTGTTTGGACACGTCCTTCCCCCCAAAATACTTCCCAAAACCTTGCACCCCACTTCCTGGACAAGGTTTGGTAAAAAGCCTCACCAATTTGCCTAGGTGACTACAGACCCAGACCCTTGGATCTTAAGAACAATGAACAATCCTCCCAACACTTGCACCCCCCCTTTCCTGGGAAATGTTGGATAAAAAGCCTCACCAATTTGCATAGGTGACCACAGACCCAAACCCTTGGATCTGAGAACAATGAAAAAGCATTCAGTTTTTTACTAGAAGACTTTTAATAAAAAATAGAAGTAAATAGAAATCAAGAAATCCCCCCTGTAAAATCAGGATGGTAGATATCTTACAGGATAATTAGATTCAAAAACATAGAGAACCCCTCTAGGCAAAACCTTAAGTTACAAAAAAGATACACAGACAGAAATAGTTATTCTATTCAGCACAATTCTTTTCTCAGCCATTTAAAGAAATCATAATCTAACACATACCTAGCTAGATTACTTACTAAAAGTTCTAAGACTCCATTCCTGTTCTGTCCCTGGCAAGAGCAGCATACAGACAGACACAGACCCTTTGTTTCTCTCCCTCCTCCCAGCTTTTGAAAGTATCTTGTCTCCTCATTGGTCATTTTGGTCAGGTGCCAGCGAGGTTACCTTTAGCTTCTTAACCCTTTACAGGTGAGAGGAGCTTTCCCCTGGCCAGGAGGGATTTCAAAGGGGTTTACCCTTCCCTTTATATTTATGACAACAGCATTTGAGTGTAATTTGGCCCCATGTCTGCCTGGTGCCTCCTTCACTTAAGCTGCAGCTTGTTTCCTCTGTGAACCAAGATGAAACTGATGACCAACATCTAATGTTGATTTGACAATGAACTCCAGATGGTAATGAGCTAAGAACTGAAACTACTGACCAAGTAGAAACTTTATCTCCTCCCTGCCAGCTGATTTGAAGTGGTGTAGGTGTGGAGAGATGTCTCAAGTGAAGACTTTAGTTTGTCTTTAGACAAAAACACGTTTATTTTTTGTAAAAAGTTGTCACAAAAGTAGTTTGTGCCATTCTATGTTTTTGCTACAGGCTTTGTCTCAAAAATGTAGCTTTCAAATCCCACAAGTGGTCTAATTAAGGTAGCACTATGGACTACTTTGACCTTTTCAATGTTCTTTAATGTGCTTGGCTGGCATTTCCTGTTCTTTCTTTTTACACTCATTGCAAAGTGTGTGCAGGAGAGATGAGCCTGCTAATTAAAGGCAGAATATTTAAAAGGTTAAAGTAGGCTAGTAGGCACTTATGAATCATGGGCCACTATCCCTGGCTTAGGTAGTGCATTGGCAATCTCTCAGTTTCATGACAAAGACTTCAACAAGAACAGAAAGCATTGTCAGCATGGCAATGTTGTGCAAAACAGACAGGAAAAGTGGAAGCTTAACTCATTCTTGTCTGCACGGATTAAAAAAAAAAGGCACCAGAAACACAGCCACCACCTTGAAACGGGAGACTTAAGGCATGTCTACACTTCTCCACAGTTTGGACTGTCAGGATGTGAATAGCAGTTTGCACGAAAGGGCTGCATTGTAATTTCCCCATGTGGACACTGCAGGCAGGCACTAAAAGGCTCTTGCTTTTCATTAATGTAGTTCTGTTTGAAGTGGGAACCTTTTAGTTCATGCCTGCAGTGTTCACACAGGGGAGTTACCGCTCAACACTTTGGTGTGCACTGCTTTTCACATGCCTGTAGTCCAAACTGTGGAGCAGTGTAGTCAGCACTTGAGGGAACAGAAACAGCCTCGTGGGTGTCAAATGTAGGGTGACCAGATAGCAAGTGTGAAAAATTGGGATGGGCGTGGGGGGGTAATAGGCCTCTACATAAGAAACAGCCCCAAATATCGGGACTGTCCCTCTAAAATCGGGACATCTGGTCACCCTAGTCCAGAGCTGGCCCACAACCTTTTGGCATCTGAGGCGGGGAGCTCAAATGACGCCCCCATACCCCCTCGCTTGGGCCAAAACTTTGAAAGGTCTCAATTCTGCCTTCTTCCTGTTCTACTCATGGTACTGCTCTGCTACCTACCCCAATAAAGGAGAACTAACAACTTAAAATGTTTTGTTCAAAAATTTTAACACTTAACTTTCAAACGCCTGAACAGCAAATGTAACTTTTCTTGTCTGCATAGTAAACACTGGCATTTTTATCTGTTCGAATAATCAAAGTGGTGCTTTCCGTGCCTTCTTGGTTGCAAAGGTTTGAACTGCTTCCTGAAGGTCCACAGTCTGGGCCAGCTCATACTCTATTGAGATGGTTGCAAGGCCGACCAGCCTCTCCTGTGTCATTGTGGAGCGTAGACGTGTTTTTATTAAATTCATCTTGGAGATGCTGTGTTCTCCACTAGCAACTGCTACAGGAAGTGTTAGAAGTATGCGCTGAGCAACAAAAGCATTTGGAAAGAGGGTGGTCATCTTATTTGTGCACATATATTCCAGAACAGCCTTTGGAGTTGATCCTGCTGAAATGTATCTTGAAAGGGCTTTCAGTTCATCCCCTAAATCACTCGCATCAATATTGTGCATGTCATCATGTGTCAACACACTCTCTAGTGCCCTGCGTTGCTGGTGTAGGTCTTCTTCAGGTACAGTGAGGAGTTCTGGAATATCATACAACATTCCAAATATACTGCTGTGTTCCTTGAGCTCCATGAAACATTCTTCAACTGACTGTATTGCACAATTTAGCACCTGGTTAAAGAATTCAACTTTGAATTGTTGTTTGGAGTCGCTCATGGGATTATCCCGTGTCTCGTAATCAAAATGTCTTCTTCTTCGATGACTCTTGTATTCTTGAATGGGTGGGAAAATAGCTTCAGTGTGAAGTTCCCCTGCCAACTTCTGTGCACTCTTCAGAATGTTTTGAAATCCCTCATCTGACCAGTAAAACTGTAGGTATGACTTTGCTTTGTCCAGTTGTTCCATTGCTCCAGATATATCAAGGTCAACACCTTGGAGTCTCTTGCTTACAACATTTATTTCAAACAGTATGTCATGCCACAACACTAAGCCACGCAGAAATTTGAAGTTATATATGTTTCTGGTGATTCCATTTCCCTCTGCCACTGCTCTCCCACGAACAGTTCTTGTCATAGCATTATCCTCCATAATGGCAACATCTATCTTCCCAATTTGGTGTTTGATAGGCTTTATCGTCTCCACTCGACTTTCCCATTGTGTGGCACTCAGTGGTTTCAGTGTCAGAGAGGATGTTCCCAGATGTTGCTTCAAAATTTGCCATTGATGAGTTGATGCAGAGAAAAATACATAGATGCTTTGAATTACATTAAAAAATTCAGTAGCCTCACTAGAAGCTGATGCTGCATCACTGACCACCAAGTTCAATGAATGAGAACTGCATGGGACAAAAAAACCTCGAGGGCTTAACTCTCGGATCCGTGTCTGCACTCCTCTGTTCTTTCCTCTCATGTTGGCACCATTATCGTAGCCCTGACCTCTCATGTCAGCTATCACAATTCCCATATCTTCCAGCTTTTTAAGAAGCACATTTGTCATACCAGCTCTTGTAGTATCGTCAATGTCAATAAATTCTAGAAAATGCTCTCTGACAGTCACCATTGCAGGGACATTTTCACTAGGTTCTGTTGTTGTTTCAAAATGCACCATTAAAATAATTTGTTCCATATAGCTGATGTCAGGTGTGCAGTCCAGAATAACAGAGTAATATCTTGCTGACTTCAGATCTTCCACAATCTCCTGTTTGACTTTTGTTGTCAGTAACTGTATGATCTCATTTTGAATTGTTTTTCCAATGTAGTGGTGTGTGTACATTTCTTGGGTGGTGACTCTTCTTAGATGCTCCTGGAGTACAGCACCAAACTCAGCCAGCAGCTCCACAAAATTTTAAGGAAGTTTCCATTGTTTGGCACATACAGCTGATCTGAAGTGCCACGCAGTGCTAGGGTTTGGGTAGCAAGCCTTCTCACAATGACAATGAGCCTTTTCAGAACTTTTTGCCAGTAAAGAGGCTCTGATGCACAGGGGCGGCAGGTTTGTTTAATTTTTGATGGTGCCCAGAACAGGTCCAAGTCCTGCTCTCCCCCCGGCACCTGCCTTGTAAGCCAATATACAGTAACTCCTCACTTAAAGTTGTCCCGGTTAATGTTGTTTTGTTCTTATGTTGCTGATCAATTAGAGCAGTAGCTCTTAAACTTTTTTTTCCGCGGACCACTTGAAAATTGCTGAGGGTCTTGGCGGACCACTTAATGATCTTTCCAAATGTTGTTTGTACCGTTAGCTGACTATTGTAAAGCACTTTGGATAAAAGTGCTATATTAAAAAAAACCCTAAATAATAATTAACTTTTTTTGTTTTACACATAAAAGCACACAACTCATATTTTAATATCAGTAGTCTTAACCTTTCTAATGTGATGGATGTGCCCTCTCTCCCCCACTGCAGTAGCCCCCAAGCTGGGGCTGGGAAGGAGTGGGGGGGTCTCTCCCTCTCTCCCCTGCCGCAGCAGCCCCCAAGCTGGGACTGGGAAGAAGGGGGGTCTCTCCCTCTATCCCCCACTGCAGCAGCCCCTGAGCTGTGGCTGGAAAGGAGGGCGGGGAGTCTCTCCCCTGCCACAGCAGCCACAGAGCTGAAACTGGGAAGGAAGGGAGTCCTTTCAGCAGCCTCAGCCTCTTTCTCCGGCCACCATAGCCCTGCACATCCCAAATTCCCCCCATCCCCTCTTCTCACATCACTGCCACCTCCTACCTACCCTCTATTCCCCCCGAGCCCACCACCTCCCCTTACATGTTCATCTTGTCCAGGGTCCAGGCACCTAATTAGAGGAGCCACACCTGTGCAGCTTCACTATTTAGGTGGGTGGCCCTTCATTCTCTCATGTGCGGTCACCCAGGAGTGCACCTTAGAGGGAACTATCTGCGGACCACCTGAATGGAGCTCATGGACCACTGGTGGTCCGCAGACCACAGTTTGAGAACCTCTGAATTACAGAACATGCTTGTTTAAAGTTGCCCAATGCTCCCTTATAGTGTTGTTTGGCAGCCGCCTGCTTTGTCCACTGCTTGCAGAAAGAGCAGCCCGACGCCAGGGGAGAGACCTGGACCCGAACATTGGTGGAGCTGGCCCCCGGGGTCTGAATATTGCTGGAGCTTGGGCACCACGGGGTCATATAACTCGCCACCTATGCTGATGCAATCTTCTCTTGATGCTGATCATCTATGGTGGCCTTTAACCTTAGTCTCATCTCAAGCTCTTTCCACCTATGGAATGCTCTCTGGGGATTTGCTGCCTTCTCATGGCATGCCAGATTTCTAGCCACATTTTTCCAGTCCTTTGATCCTGTAGAACACAATGTGGCTGGAACATTAGACTGAAAGAGTTTGCAACAAAAACGGTATGCAGCATTCTGGGTTTCTGAGTACATAAGCTCTGGCCTCTCCACTTTGTCACCATTGGGGATTTCATGCTAGTAATGTGTTGGATGGAAACTTCTATTTAATTGTCTTTGGGGAACATGAAGTTTTTCACTTACTGTGGCCCATGCAGTACAAGGAAGTCCCTCAGGCTACTGCTCAAGTGGGTCCACAGTCCTGGATCATCTAGATTTAAGGAACTAAACTCAGCAGCAGCTGTTTCTTGCACCTCCACCACACTCTTCTCTGATCTACCCTTTTCTTCAGGAATGTGCATGGTTACATCCATTTGAGATGGAGATATGGAT
The DNA here is from genome assembly GCF_965140285.1 of Lepidochelys kempii. Lineage (NCBI taxonomy): Eukaryota > Metazoa > Chordata > Testudines > Cheloniidae > Lepidochelys > Lepidochelys kempii. Next base: position 32,229,728 of record NC_136387.1, read on the forward strand.
GCTGTAGTCGCTGCCTGGTCACCTGCACTCTGATTAACTGGAAGATCAGGCATCTCCTCACCACTCACATCCTCACTGGGGCCGGAAGGCTCACCATGAACATTTGTGTCTGTGTATCTCAGGAGAGCTCCGTCCTGCTTAGATAGAAAAGCTTCCTTTGCTTTCTTTTTTTTTTTTTTCTGAATGCTGCCCCAGAGGGGCGTTTTCTTCTTTCACTCATGACTGCTGTTCTGTGCCAGCTATCGTGGCTCTCAACACTCAGTTGAAGGGAACAAATAAGCAGGCTGGTCGCAGGGTCTGAGTGAGGGAAGATATCAGCATCTCAAGGGCCTAACTGGCTGCTACTACTTCAATTGACTGCCTGTTCTCCTCAAGTGGGTTCAGGGAAGCAGCAGGAAACAGGAAGCTCCCTGAGAAGCTGTGTCAATCAGTGCAGGCTCCTGAGGGTGCTAGAGGGGTACATAAGAGGCTCCTCCTCCTCTCTCTCCCTGCAGCTCCTGCTGCTTTCTCTTATTCCCTCTCACCGTTTCTCCTGCCTGCCTGTTAGTCTCTTGTGCCCTCCTTCCTCTAGCACAGCACTCCACCGTCTCTGTGCATCTAGAGCAGAGAGAATACATATGCACCAGCAGCAGACACAATTTTCTACACTCTGGGTCCTAGTGGCAACCCCTCCCCACATTCTGGCACCTGAGGCAGCCGCCTCAGTTCGCCTCATGGTAAGGTCAGCCCTGCCCTAGTCAAATGTCAGGAAAGGACAGTCTTTAAGTGCATGTCCAAGTCTTTTTGTTCATTACCCAGGGGAAAATTTATCAGCCACATAAAAAATCTTTCTCTGATTTGAAACATCTTATTCCAATTATGTTCTCAAAGATTATTGTCCCTGCCGTTCACTCTGGTACCCCAACATATGCCAACATCTTTGGCCCTGTTAAAAGCTGAGAAAGATTAATAAAAATACAAGTCTCTCACCTACAAGATGCTCAAACAATTCTAGGCAGGAGTCTGGCAGACTTCTTGGATAATAATTAGTTGACTGATCTGTTTTCAGTGGAGTTTTGCTTGAGTAAGGACTGCAGGTTTTGGCTCCCAGGGGCAAATCCAGTTTCCTGGTGCACGGCTCAAGAATCTTAGGTGGTCCCTGGATCTGGAGAAGGGTGGGGATTAGGAATCCAAGCCAAGCCACTAAAGGAAGAGACACCACAACCCTAATACAAAATGTCCATGAGGAGGGAAGGACTGGTGGATCCATGCAGACCTCGATGCCCCAGCCCTGAATCAATTCAGATATTTCATTTAGCATTCCTGCAGTTAGGGTGCCTTTAAGTCCCATGGAGGTAAGGACTGGATTTGGTTCCTAGCACATGAGATCAATTGCCTTGTAGTTCTCTTCAAATTGGCAAATTATAGTTAATGGGCAAAGTATAGTGTAAGTAACTGTGTGTTCCTTTATTTTGATGGACAAGGTATCCTAACAATTTGGAACTGCTCAGATTATACCCAAGGGAGATGGGCCTAATTTGGAGGATAACTGCTAGAAATCTGTTTAAAAACAAAGAATGAATACTGAGGCCATTAGAAGATTAGTGCTTCAACAATCAGCTACCTGCCATTTTTCTCACTAATCAGCAATTTAAATGCAGTGTTCTGACCTTGTAACACAAGCCAGTGCTGTCCATTATTTTTCTTTTTCAGAATTTACATACAATATTGCCAATGCAGTTAGATATGGTAGTTCTGAATCTCTGCATATAGGCTCTGGTTCAGCAAGGTATTTAGTCATGTACCTAACTTTTAAGCAGGTGCATTGTCCCATAAAAGTCAATGGCACACCTCACATGCTGAAGTACCTTGCTGAACCAGAGCTTTAAAGAATGCACACTGGACTCAAATTGTCTTCCATTACTCAAGTAAAATACCTGTTGTCTTTAATAGATGTTTAATCTGAGCCAGTTCTGGAGGATCTTGCCCATATTATTGGTAACGCAATTATGTAAATTATTCATTACTCCAGAAATTAGTGCAAATGAGATTCCAAGTATGTACAATAAAATTGATTTCAATTATTCAATTTGTCAAAACATAAAATAAACATGGCATTGGCAACAAAATCTGATGTTCAGTGTTAAAAAATGTAAGAAAAAACGTTGGGGCTGCTGACTGCTTGTTGAGACATGAGGAACAATAGCTTAGTGTAAACACAGTGGTTGAGATTTCCAAAGCAGACAAAGATAATTGCCGTTAATTTTAATGAGATGTGAGGCTAAATCCTCTAGTTGGTTGAGATTTGCAAAGCCAATATTGGTACAACATCCAAAGCCCTGGATGAGTGCTTCCATAAATATTAGGATTGATGGTCTGTTCCTTATTTGGGTTTCCATAATTTCTTACAGTTAATGCATAGCATCCATCATTTTATTTTTAGTTTTTTAGGCTTCATTTTTTTTCTGTGCTGCAATATTAAGTATCTGAAAAGTGGCAGTACTGCTCACAGAGCAGTGGTGGCATATCTTGGATTGGGAAGGAGCCTGTATTTGAACATACATGTGTCTGTGTAGATTGTGAGGGGAGGGTCCTATTTGAGTTCAATGCAAAACTAATCAAGATTAGGCCATTCGTCGTCAATTCCGTACTATGTTTTGCTCTAGCTTTACTCACGAGGGAGTATACTGCCTGACAAAAAATGTGGCAAGGGCTTCAGTTTTAACCCAGTGATATTCACTGCACATTTCAGGAACAGAATAAGCCAGTACATCTAAATGGCTGGCCTTTTTTCTTTTTTAGTTAAAAGAAATTTAAAAAACTCATTATGTATTAATATCATCCCAGCATCCAAGGAGGAGAATAGTTTTAGGCTATACAACATGAGTATTTGTAATTGAGAGAACAAAGATGCATCTCTTTGGGTCCAAGCAGCATAACAACCTAATTTGTAAATGAGATTTTTGTGTCTTCATAACACTCCCAGTAATTTGGATCAGAACACTTAGGGAAATGCACTCATCAAAATGTGAATTGCTTCTAATTCTTTCCTCCTTCATCTCCAGTGGGGAGAACATGTTTGACTTCCGGGGGGCGGGGGGGGGTGTTGAGAGAGCTGGTGAGCAACATCAACTTCTCTAACAAACATTCGCAAAAAAGAAAAGGAGTACTTGTGGCACCTGAGAGACTAACCAATTTATTTGAGCATAAGCTTTCGTGAGCTACAGCTCACTTCATTGGATGAAATCTAACAAACATTGCTACTCAGAAAAGGGCCAGTTACTCAAGGAAATTCCAAAGTAAGCAGTGGGGTTTTGTCAAGAAAAAAACAATACAAATATGTCGGTCATACAAAGGTCCTTTTGTGGTGTGCAGCAAGGAGTACAAGGAGGGTTGCAACTGAAGGCTTCACATAGGCACAAATATGGTCAAGTAAGGTTACTTGTGCATCCAATATTGGATCTGCTTACCATCTAATGTCTGCACTTGAAAATTGTGCTGTCTGAATCCAGCTGTGAGTTTTTCAGATTAGATATTTTGAGCCAGGTGTAACTAATCCTACCTTTTGCACAGGGATGCGGGCAGCCTGGTGTATCACTAGATGTCATAAATATAAAGGGAAGGGTAAACACCTTTAAATCCCTCCTGGCCAGAGGAAAAACCCTTTAACCTGTAAAGGGTTAAGAAGCTAAGACAACCTCGCTGGCACCTGACCAAAATGACCAATGAGGAGACAAGATACTTTCAAAGCTGGAGGTGGGGGAAACAAAGGGTTCTCTCTGTTTGTGTGTTGCTTTTGCCAGAACTAGAGCAGGAATGCAGGTCAGAACTCCTGTAAAAAGTCAGTAAGCTATCTAGTTAGATATGCGTTAGACTCTGTTTTGTTTAAGGTTTCAGAGTAACAGCCGTGTTAGTCTGTATTCGCAAAAAGAAAAGGAGGACTTGTGGCACCTTAGAGACTAACCAATTTATTTGAGCATAAGCTTTCGTGAGCTACAGCTCACTTCATCGGATGCATACTGCGGAAAGTGTAGAAGATCTTTTTATACACACAAAGCATGAAAAAATATCTCCCCCCACCCCACTCTCCTGCTGGTAATAACTTATCTGAAGTGATCACTCTCCTTACAATGTGTATGATAATCAAGTTGGGCCATTTCCAGCACAAATCCAGGTTTTCTCACCCTCCCCACCCCCCCCACACAAACCCACTCTCCTCCTGGTAATAGCTTATCTAAAGTGACCACTCTCCTTACAATGTGTATGATAATCAAGGTGGGCCATTTCCAGCACAAATCCAGGGTTTAACACGAACATCTGAGGGGGGGGGGGGGTAGGAAACAACAAGGGGAAATTGTTTAAATGGCTGATAAAATACGTTGTGCTGAATGGAATGTATATTCCCATTTTTGTGTCTTTTTGTAACGTAAGCTTTAGCCTAGAGGGATTCTCTATGTTTTGAATCTGATTACCCTGTAAGGTATTTACCATCCTGATTTTACAGAGGTGATTCTTTTTCTTTTTCTTTCATTAAAATTCTTCTTTTAAGAACCTGGTTGCTTTTTCCTTGTTCTTAAGATCCAAGGGTTTGGGTCTGTGTTCACCTATGCAAATTGGTGACGATTTTCATCAAGCCTTCCCCAGGAAAGGGAGTGTAGGGCTTGGGGGGATTTTGGAGGGAAAGACGTTTCCAAGTGGGCTCTTTCCCTGTTATATTTGTTAGACGCTTGGTGATGCTGCAATAAAGTCCAGGGACAAAAGGTCAAATAGTTTGTACCTTGGGGAAGTTTTAACCTAAGCTGGTAAAAATAAGCTTAAGGGGTTTTTCATGCAGGTCCCCACATCTGTACCCTAGAGTTCAGAGTGGGGAAGGAACCTTGACGCTAGATATCTGCTGAACCATTAATGCTGTGGTGCATCGTCCCTTTGCATTCTCCATGCAGATCATTTCATTTCACAGATGACCTGTGTTGAAGGGAGCAGAGGTGAATTGTGCATCAGTAGTGGCAGTCTAGTGATGACTTGTGCCATAAGGAGTTTGTGGTCCTAGAGTATGGTGTACCTGTGTAGTGGAGATACAGGCTCCTTTAGCCCTACTACACTGCACCTGTGAAGTCCTATCCAGTTGAATTACTCTGGGTGGGATGGAATCATCTGTTTAATCCATGTTATCACCATCTGGTATGAGTCTACTCTTGCTGTGTGTGGAGTTTTCAAATTACATGGCAGAGAAGACCAGTTGGATATGGCTTTGTCTCCCTGAAACTTTTTGGTGCAATTATTCCTTCTTGCCTTTATACCGCTACATCTTCCCTGACCTGACTAGATTTCACTAATGGTTTCAACCAGAGGTCCTAAATGCACTGCAGAACTTCACTCAGCTGCATGCCAACTGGATCCGTGTCCTTTGTGGATGAGAACGGACGGTCTGGACCTATTATTGGCAGAGAGCGAGCAGTAAGGAACTGCCACTCTCTGTGATGATTTGGAATGCTTAAGAATAACCCCAAAGGTATGGCTTGAATGTGCAGGGCATTTTCAATAGCTGATGATCTTCTCTAGAATTGACTCCGAGAGAACATCTATGTTTGAGTGTGGTCACACTCAGAAAGCATTGCAGTATACCTCTTTGTGCAGATTTTGGTAACTGCCATCTCCCTTTCCTCTGTCACTTAATGTACTGCTGAGGTCCTCCTTGTCTCAGTCCTTTTACAAAGTCATTGTTCTGAGAAGGCTCTTGCAGTATTAGCTCCCTATACCTGGGAAGCATGCCTTAATCTAAGAAGTGTGCTTTATGCCTAGGTACTTTGGTTACCTATTTTAAGATTTTGTATGTGTTCCTATCACCATAACACCATGCCACTGCTTTTAATAGTCAACTGCTTGTGTATGCTTATCATCAAAACATTTCTTTATAAATCACACATGTTTTCCCATGTCCTCCTTCAAATAATCTTTTTCTCTGATAATTAGGACAGATTAATTCTCATTTTACATGACCATGTTCGAAGTTTTAAATTGTGATTAAAAAAATGCCAACAGGAAATAACTTTGTAAATCATACAAGCATTTAGGTATAAGAAAGCTATAAGACTTTTACATTGCACTTATATTGTCCAACATGTTATATGTCTAATAAATAATGATAGGCTGATATGTTAAAAATGTGTTTGAATTGAGTTTGTGCTGCCTTTTCAATTGCTCAATATGAAGGCTGTGATTACAGAACGTTAATGTTTTGATACACTGACAGAAGCCAGGCAATTCACCGTTAATGCTGGTATTCCTCTTTCACTTGCCTCTAATGTGTGACAGCTTAGTGTAGTCAGTAATTGACTAGAAATGGCAATAGCAATTATCATGTAACCTGTTTTAGTACACTTTTTACTATTCATTATGAGAGCAAATATTTTTGTGTGTGTGCGTTTGTGTGTGTGTGACCTTGTGATTGAAAACTCACACTGTTCTGACAATCTGCTTTGAATATCAATGCTTATGTCTTAAATATAGTAGGATTTTTAATTTCTTTACTGTGAAAAATATTGTATCATGCATCCAGTCACTTTTTCCTGATCTAATTTTCTCCTCCCAGGTTGCTACAGTTGGTTATTTTTTTAAATGCCAATTTTCTAAAATGCCAATGATTTCATTACAACAAGACTTTGCCACCATTGATTTTAAGAATGCATTAAAAACTTGTGCCCTGGCTCATTGCTGTTTGTTGTTATTTAGGAGGCAGAATTGGGAAAATAAGAACTGGCTTGCATGTGCCTTTATGGGCTATCAAAGTAGACTGTGATTTATGTGTCCTGACTAACAGCTCCATACTTTTGCTTATTCTCCATCTGCACTACTTAGAGCCTTGCTTATAAATGAATAGGTAGGATTTCTGTGCCACTTCAAGGCTATTTATTAATCAATGATGTTGTTCTAGGACAGAATATTGAATATTTAAAAGTTTCCAGTTTACCTCCTCTACATGTGCTGTATCAGAAATCAGAGCAGTGATTTACAGTGATACAAACACACCATGATATAAACTTTACATCTTTTTTTTTCTTTTCAATTTTGGGTGAACTTTATGCTCATGAAAATGAGAAACTTAACATTGCTTTGAATCAGGCATAATGCAGAGATGCACCCTCCAGCTTTCCCCGAAATGTCTGCCAGAGCATCTCAGCCAATATTTTGTTTTAAAGTTGGTTCTTAAATCCATAGTTAGACCCCTAAATATAAGTGACCTGATTCTGAAAAGTGCTGAACTGCAGCGCCCATTGATTTCACTGGGAAAACTGCATAATGTTCAAAACTTCTGAAAATCAGCTTCCTTAATTAAAAGCCTAATGTTAGTTTCTCCCACTTTTTTTTAATCTAGACCCTCAAGTCCAGCCGACACCTGTTAACTATCATGCAATTACATAATATTAACCCACTTTTGATGGGCAGAGGCTTCCACTAGTAAGTTAGCATTTTCCAACGGTTACCACATGGTGGTATCCGCAGCTGCATTATTTTTTCCTTAGTTTTAGAGTAAAAAAAATCTGTATAGCTGTGAGGTAACAGATGACCACTGTTAACTTTTTAATGCTTTTTATTGTATGTAACAGAAACTTTACAAGTGTAATCTAGGCAACCACCAAGCTTTCAACAGATTTTCCCTTCGATGAACTACTGCTAGTCCCACTGAAATGAAAGGGGGTTGTGTGTGCATCACATTTCCATTTTGGGAGAGAAATGAATGGTGAGAGAGTTAACAAATTATTCTACTTTGCTGCTCTTTACTACATGTACATATGTACAGAATATTGCTCTGCAGAATGAGGTGAAAGGTTTGAGTTTTATAAAAATGAAATTAATGGTCTTCACTTATTTTTGCTTCCCAGTTATTTATTTATTCATTCTTCATTAATTTACTGCATGTGTAAATTAGAGTTGTGTGTACACTACGGTATATAGTGTGGACAACATTCAGTCAATGAAGATATTATAGATTTATATTGGTGTAAATTAAAAAAAACTGCTCAAAGTGCAAGATCCCCAATTTTTATGTGCATTAAAATCACCAGGGAACCTCTGCTCTCTACAAAATAAGGCCCAAAATAGCACCATTTAGCCATATACACCTGCTAGGTCTTTGAAAAGCCAATCAGCCAATTACATATTTTAATTTAACAGCAGGAAACTTAATTGGATCAGAATACTGCACAAAGAAAAATAATAAAGCTAGAACAGTGAGAGGTCCCTTGTTTTCAAGTTATGCTCAGTTTCATTCCTAGACACAGTCTCCAGCCAGCTCCAGCCTAAAATGTTGCAGGTATTAAAGGTGCAGTAACTAGAGTCACCATAATTCACAAAATTCTAAACTCACAAACTGAAGCTAGCTGGCACACCTACAGAACTCCACCCATCACTCTCACACAGTTTATTTGTAGCTGCTCCTGCTCAAACGTATTTGAATAAACCCAGATTCATCACAACTCCCCTTTTAACGCACACCTGTGCCTCAAGTATGTCTCAATTTAGAATATTTTTGCAGGGTTGGAGTCATTTGTCTGCTAAATGAAAGGGGTACACTCAGTACAAATATTGTTGTTGTGGGTTTTGTATTATAACTTCTTTTTGAAACTTCTCCAGTTGGAGGATGCATGTTATTGTGCAAAAGGTGACACCTATAGGCCAAGTTCATACATAGTGAAAGCTAGTGCATCTGCCATGCAAGTGCCTGGGCCAAACTGAGCAATGACACAAATGACAAAGGAACTTTACCACCTAGCCACACTTTTTCTTGTTTAAGTAGTATAACTTCCATGGATTCTGATACTTTGGGGGGTGTGCAAAACTAGTTTCACTTAGAAGAGGAGGGGGCGGAAGGGGTAGGGATATTTCAGGAATACTTATTTTACCAGGGAAAATAGTGTATTTAGTATTCCATCTATTTCTCCAAACTCTAGCCTTTAAAAACAAAAGGAAACTGTGCACCTAAAACCTATAGACACTTTTGAAATCTCCTGTAGTACTGCAGATTCCAGAAGGGCCCACTGTGATTATCTAGTCCTCTTGCATTATCAATTAGTTTTGATCAGCCTTATTATTGGTTTTTTGTTTGATGCTTCTACTTTTTTCTGCTTGATTCTTAGTAGCCATATATGTGTGTGTATAGTATATAAATAGTCAGATTCACTACTAAATCAAAATTTGGCACCAAAATGTGCTACATTGCACTAGGTGAGGCATTAACTTGGAACAATGAGTAATGGCCTAAATCTGTGGAGCTGTGCAAAGGGTTTCAGCCTCATGTATATTGAAATACTGAGGCACAAATCCATGCCATTTAGTAACCAGGAGGGCTTGTGACAATTATTTTGCATACACATTGCAAATTTTGTTTGCGTGCTTTTGCCACAGTGGATTCAATTGCAGTATGCCAAAGGTGTAGATTGTGCTTTTGAGATGCTGACTTGCTGTGGAGTAGCACACTTTCAGGAAGCACAATCTGTTTTGGACTTGGACTTGCACCCTACTCTATCCCCCACAGCTCATGAGAATGGTACAAGCTCCTCCCCCAGCAAATCCAGCCAGTCCTAGTGATGTGCTGATATGGGGAGGTGGGCGTAGGGGAGGAAGGCATGGCCCCTAAGTATCACTTAGCAACTCCCATCCTTAGTCAGTTCCTCCGTTCCTTGCACTGGTCCTGAAGAGTCTAGTGCTCCTGGTGCTGGAGGTGAGAGATGGCTCCTGCTGATGTGAAGATGCCCCATAGGGGAAGGATTTCTAGTCCCAAAGCAAGTCTCCGTCTGTTTGGGCTTGGTGCAGGATTTGGCCATCAGTGCATGTCAAAACCAATGGAGAGAGATATAGTTCTTTGTCTTGTAAAGTGCCTCAGGTGTCCAAACTTGGCCCAAAGTTTTGAAATTGTTTTGATGGGAGTAGTTCATCATCCGTGTCTTATGTAGATAACTACTAACTCAAAGCAGGATCACAGACTAGTAAGAGTAGGTTGTAGTGACAGTCTAGTAGGTCCTCAGGAGAGGACCTAGCTTCTATTAGTGATATGAAACATCAAGGGGAGAACTCACGCCTCCCTAAGGAAAACGAGGTAAACAGGGAGTCTTTTGCATTTGGTAGAAAACAAATGTTGCTCGAGCAAGGTTAGGTGAACTGATCATTCATTATCTTCTTTCAAAACACTGTATGAGAGGGATCCTGCTGTATTTTTTAAAAAATGTCCAGAATATCCTTTTACTCACTTTTAAGAAAATAACAATTCTGTTTAAATGCATTATGACGCTCTCCATAAACAGTCCCCTTCTGGCTGTAATATGCTTCATTGACAGCAATTAACAAAGGTCAGCAAGATAATTTACCACTGTTTAAATTACAGTGTGAAAACAAGACACTGAAGGGCATAGAAAATTGTGCAAGATTTAATGGGGACCTGGGAATTTGATCATTAAACACACAGGGGGTATATTCTATCCTCTCTGACTGCATTTCCCATTAACGCTAATAGTGTGTTGAGAAGCAAATATACTCAGAGTTTCATTACTCAGTTTATCTCTTCCACTTTGACAAATGAGGTGCTGGCTTGGACTCAGAGCTGGGTAATGCATCTACTTCACTCTTTGACAGTGTTGTTACAGAACTAGAAACTTTTATGAATGAACACATCCTTATACCTCTGACTAGTTTGTTTGTTAAACAAGTTTGGATCTGCTTGCTATTTGGATGGTAAACCTCCAAGGTAAAAGATGAAGTGGTGCTCTTCCTTCAAGCTGGTATTGCACCAGTTGGCCACAGTGCCGACTGGCTAAACGGCAGTTCTGCAGAAAAGGACCAGGGGATTACAGTGGACGAGAAGTTGGATATGAATCAGCAGTGTGCCTTTGTTGCCAAGAAGGCCAATGGCATATTGGGCTGTATTGGGCTGTAGGAGCATTGCCAGCAGATTGCGGGAAGTGATTATTCCCTTCTATTCAGTACTCGTGAGGTCACACCTGAATACTGCACCCAGTTTTGGGCCCCCCATTACAGAAGGGATCTGGACAAATTGGAGAGAGTCCAGCGGAGGGCAACAAAAATGATTAGGGGGCTGGGGCACATGACTTATGAGGAGAGGCTGAGGGAACTGGGCTTATTTAGTCTGCAGAAGACAAGAGTGGCGGTGGGGGGGATTTGATAGCAGCCTTCAACTACCTGAAGGGAGGTTCCAAAGAGGATGGAGCTAGACTGTTCTCAGTGGTGGCAGATGACAGAATAAGGAGCAGTGGTCTCAAGTTTCAGTGGGTGAGGTCTAGGTTGGATATTAGGAAAAACTATTTCACTAGGAGGGTGGTGAAGCACTGAAGTGGTTACCTAGGGAGGTGGTGGAATCTCCATCCTTAGAGGTTTTTAAAGCCCGGCTTGACAAAACCCTGGCTGGGATGATTTAGTTGGTGTTGGTCCTGCTTTGAGCAGGGGATTGGACTAGATGACCTCCTGAGGTCTCTTCCAACCCTAATATTCTATGATTCTATATTACTAGGGGGCACTGTGCTACTTGGAGTGCTGTGCATTGAAGGAGACATGAACTAGGGGACACCTGACCATTTCTGGTTATTAAAATTGCTATATTTTACAAGAGTGGTAGCACAGGAATCTTGGCCACATTCCAGTTCTGTAATTTCTTTCTCCCCAACTAATTTCCCCATGCATTTTTCAGATGGATTCAGCATTGTTCTTACTTTCTCGCTCTAAACTGGGGTATTGCATTGCTGTGCACGGTAAAACACCTTCCAAGTTTCCCCCTGTAGGTAGCTGCAAGCTACTGGTCAATAACGTTTGTAATGAGTTACTGGTATGGGATTCTTAGGAACGAAAGCTTCAGTACATTATGTACCTGTCAGGTATAATAACATGGCTTCTGCCGAGAGCAGTACGAACCTTTTCACTCCATTTTGTATGGCTGTGCAATTTTTTTCTTTTGTTAATGAAATTATACCAACATTTTAACAAGGAATGCTCAAACTCTAGTGTAAAAAAGAAAGAACAGAGAGCTGGAGGATGGGTCCATGGTAGCACAGAATGTGTCATTCTGGAACTGAGGGGTTATACATTTACTTAAATTGCTGAACTTTTGATGTTGTGTCACAAATATTGCATGCCACTTCCAGCCCAGGATGTCTCTGCTCTTCCGGACTCCTCCTCCAGAGCACAAGGGGGAGTCTAGCTTTGACATTGCTGAACATTAGGGTCAGAATCAGAGGTGGTCCCAAAGTCACCAAAGTTAATGGATGTTTGGATTTCAGTCTTGGTTTGGCCTGTCATGGAAACACAGTTTGCACCCAAATCCAAAATCTCTGGAGGCTGTCTGTGTCCTGGGTTTTTACTTTGGTTCATGTTTAGGTTGAACCTGCACTTTTGTGGATTTGCTTATTCCTTGGAAAGAGAGATTCTTCTCGTTGGCTGTTCTGTATTAAGGAAAGGGGAGGAAGGCCAGTGGTCAGTGTGTTAACCTCCCTAAAATCAGTCCTGGGGTCTGTGAATGGCCTACAGAGGGAGGATTCGTCCCCCTCCCACCCTCAATGCAAGCCCCATTTAATCAGGCTTTGTTTAGGGGAGCAGGATTTGGCCCTCGGTAACTGTTGTAATTGAGAATTTGTGTAGCTCAGATAAGCATCTCACAATTCAAAGGAAAAGTGCGGGAGAGGGTCTTTAACTGTACTCTCCTGTAGAGAAAGATTCCAGTTCACTGACAGAGATGGGGGAAAAAGTCTTGGGTACAGAGACACTTAGTATTGCTATATCCATGTCAACAAGCATATTGTTGGGGTAGTATATACAGACTGGGATCCTTACAATCCAACTTAGCCTGTTCAGAGGATTTCTTGTACAGCTAGGCAAATTCTGCTGAATAACATTCAAGACAGCTAACCAAGCTATAGCAGGTAAGGATGGATTTGAAAGCTCAAGCACTTCATACGGGTCTTCGGGTCATTGTTGCCTATGGACTAGAAGCACAAGCAGATGTAGAAATTGTGTGTGTCATTGCATGCAGAACACTTCTGTCTTTAGCTATAAAGACGGAAAGCCAACTCGTTGTATTAGAGAAAGTGAAGCTTGACATTTTTGTGCTTCTCAGAGAATGTAAGCACTCCATGCCACATCTACTACCCTCATGAATACTGAATGGACTCATTATTACATTGCAGAGCATACTAAATGAATTAGTAATGATTAGAAATAAATGTTAAGATTGATGTAGTGGAGATTTATAAAAAAATATAATTTCCTTTCATACTTAAGTCAGCTGCAGCAATGCACAAGCTTCTTTTATCCCCATTGGGTAGAGAGAGATGGCTGCAATATTCAAATCCTCAGCAGGCCTGAATTGTCACAATAAAAATGGTATATTCCACAAGAGAACTGTCAGAGCACTGCAATTCCCATATTATAGGGGAAATGCAAGCAGATATATAAGGCTGGCTAGGCCAGATGGTACTGGGATAGAGGGCACAAGCTATAATAAAAATCTTGTATAATATACAATAGACTCCTCTCTACTGGAACACCCAGTGCATGTCCAACTGTCTTGATTGAGCAGCTGTCCTGTTTAAGGAGCGAATCTTGGCCACTACTTCCATCCGAGGAAGGATTTGGGAATCCTAAGTAAGGGTATATGTTACTCCTCAAACACTACAGAGCACAGATCCATGAATGGATAAAAAAAATTAGAGTGGATAGATTACCAGAGGTGGATTTAACACAAATTCTCAAACCACATTTGAGTCTTGAAACTGCACTGAAATTTCAAAATTTAGAAAATTAGACCAACTCTACTTTAAATGACATAATAAAATATTGTTATGAACGAAAACCTAAGAACCAGAGTTCATCCGTATGCCTTTATTTCTTCTACCTCTTGCCATCTTTGAACAATTTTTTACTAAAATAACTGAGCATGGAGATTCATACTTATTCAATCTACCCTTTGGTAAACATCACCTGCACACACATTAAATGGCTAATAGGTTTCAAAATGTAATTGTAAGCAGGGAATCACCTCTGAGCAAAAAGAAAAGGAGTACTTGTGGCACCTTAGAGACTAACCAATTTATTTGAGCATAAGCTTTTGTGAGCTACAGCTCACTTGTTTATAGGTGGCCCCTGCAGTTTTGGCCCTACACTATTTGATATTTTTATCAGTGACCTGGAAGAAAATGTAAAATCATCACTGATAAAGTTTGCAGATGACACAAAGATTGGAGAAGTGGTAAAGAATCAAGAGTAAAAAGTCACTGATAAGAGCAGTCTGGGTTGGGGTACTGGGTGCAAGCAAACAATATGTATTTGAATTTGGCTAGATATAAAGTTACACACCTAGGTACAAAGAATGACATGAGCTGCTCATGTGATGCTGTGGCCTAAGCTAACTGTTTTAATTGGTGGGGGTGGGGGTGGGGTGAAGGGCAAGGGGGCACCCAAACAATTCTGTGAATTGTACATGCATTTGACAAATGTTTCAGTCAACCCAAATCTGCTTTCTCTGGTGAAAAAAAAAGTTGTGTCTGGAAAATGTTGCCCAATTCTACTCTCCTTATCTATGGAGAACTAAACGGAGATGTTGGGGGTGCTAATTACCTGAACCAGGAAGAAGGGAAGGAACTGTCCTTCTGCTAAAAGCAGACTGAGGTCCATGCTCCCCTTCTACTACTGTCTTCTTTTACCCCTGGTATCAACTTGCTATCAGCTATAGCTGTATACAGAAGCTATCAGCACCACCACGGCTTCCTTCTGGTCACAGTAGAATGAAGGTCTCCCCAAGTTGCTATTGAGCATCCCTGTCATAGATCCGAAGGAACTACCAGAAAGGGTTGGGCAGATAACTGTAGAGATACCTGTCCTAGCTCCTAGAAAGGAAGATGCCTTGTTTAACTGACCCTTACCTTGGTCAAAAGTAGGGGGTGAACCTGGACCTTCAGTTCTGAAATAGTGAACATATGCTGCCTGAACTAAAGGACTTAAAATTCTGATTCAGTCCTTGGGAGGCTTTCCATTAACTACAATAGACATTAGTTCAGGCCATATGTCTCCTACCTGGCAGCTGAAGCATCATCATAAATCTGTATATATGGACCAGCCCCAGAGTGTGTACACAGAGCATGAGATTACATTTGCAGTTGTTGTTATAGCAAATCAGATCCTAGGGTCTGAAGTCGGCCACTCAGAAAATGAAGAACACACAAATAGTGACCATCTGCAAATGCTTGGTTTAAATGATTTGATGAGCATCACATAGGAACTCTGTGGTAGAGGCAGGAATAGAATCCCGATCTCCAGGATGGCATTCAACTATCTTACCCAAGAGACTGTCCGTTCTCTTCCTGCAACCCCCCGCCTTATTCACTACACACCTTCCAGCTTCTGCAGGAAATGAAAGTTTCCACTATGCAACCCTGATTCATTCCCACAGCATAATCAATCGCATGCAGTGAATGAGGCAGGGATGCTGTGGGGGAAAATAGTATGTGGTCACTTCATTGACTTGGCAACCTTCTTTTAAGTTTGATTTTTGTGGGTAATTTTCTGTCTATCACACAGCTATACCATTGTGCATCCTATGCATAGTTTCATACTTGGACACTTTCCTGTGACGATAAATTGTTTATGCTGATAGATATCAACTCTAAGTGAGCTGATCAGGTACCCAACCTAGGGATCACTTTTGACACATAGCTGAAGCTGGAGACCCAGGTTTTAGTGATGATCAGGAGTGTCCTCTTTTTTTTTTTTTCAGTCTCTCAAACAGTCAGAAGTTACAGGTGTTCTTGCCTGTATAGGCCATAGGTTTATATCCTCGAGACTGTATCATTGTAATTAGTTCTATTTGAGGCTTTCCTTGAAAAAAAGATAGCAGATTGCAGCTATCCAGTGACATGGTGGTATGGCAGCTTAATTGCTTTCAAGCCCATGATTCAGCAGTGCACAATCTTCAGACCTGCACTGCTTCACTATCTTACCACTGGTATTTAATTCCTTACTATCAGTTTGGCTATTTGAGGGACTATCTTTCGCTATAGCAGCTAAGAATGGTGCAAGTGGAAATGCTGATTTTCCTGAGACACAATGTGGGATGATAGGAAGCAGTGCCTTTTCCATTGTGGGCCCATAAGTCTGCAATTGTTCTATCATTTTTGATGTATGAAAAAATATAAATATAGTGATAAGTATTGCATCGAGAAAATAACAATAGTCATTGTAGAATACATTTTGCTTGTCTCAAAGTCTTATACATTTCCTAAAATTTCATATATAAGCTACACAGTAAAATGTATCAATCCAGAATAATGTAGTACCAGTTACTATAATATTGATATTCTTTATCTAATATCTAATTTATACTTCCTTATTTATTCAGGATTACTTGTAAACAAATGTTCTACTTTGATTTTTAATACATTGAGGAAGGATCTTCATGCACATTCATAACTTTCTAAGCTATCCTGTGTTTTTATCAATTGATCTTTCTTATAGATTCTTATATTCCAAGGGCAGGAAAGGACCATTGTGACAATCTAGTCTGACCTTCTGTATAATGCAGGCCATAGAATTTCCCCAAAATAATTCTGAGAGCAGATCTATCAGGAAAACATCTAATCTTGATTTAAAACTGCCAGTGATGGAGAATCAATCCAACCCTTGGTAAATTTTTCCATGGTTAATTACTCTTACTGTTAAAAAATGTATGCCTTATTTCCAGACTGAATTTGTCTAGCTTTAATTTCCAGCCATTGGATCGTGTTACACCTTTTTCTGCTAGATTCAGAAACCCACTATTAAATATTTTCCCCCATGTAGGTACTTACAGACTGTAATCAAGTCACTCCTTAACCTTCTCTTTGTTAAGCTACATAGATTAAGGTTTCTGAATCTATCACTATAAGGCAGGTTTTCTTAGCCTTTAATCACTCTCATAGCTCTGCTCTGACCCCTCTTCAGTTTTTCAGTAAGGCAATATCTGCTATTGCCAGTCATTCATTTCCTCTTTGTCCTTCAACTATTATTTTTAACCTCTAGGAATGCTGACCTCACATACAATTTGTATGTTCAGACTTTTCAGTACTATGACATCATTGCAAGGCTCTGGTGCCACCATCTGTGGAGCTGGATGAAAATGTTCATATGAATAATTAATTGGCCGAAAAAAGCAGCTTTGGTCAACCTGAAACTAGTCACTTCTTTTGTCAAATTCACCCAGTAGTTTCAGCCATGTTTTTTCTGGATAGATTTGCAAGAGGACTTAGATGCTATTCACAAAACTGAGAAGGTGGAAGTGGTGGTGCTTCCCCTTTATGCCCAGTCGTCCAGTAGTGAAGGCACTCACCCGGGGTATGAGGGTCCAAGGTTCAGATCCCTGTGCCAGAGCACTTGAACTTGGGTCTCCTGCATGGCAAGTGAGTGACCTAACTTCAAGGTTACTGGGTATTCTGGGGTTGGGTTTTGGGCTGGTCTTGTGTTCTGGAACAAACAACATCCCAGAAGAAATCAGAGTCACATATTTGCCATCCCCTGGGCTTACTATAAGTCCCCCTTTTGTCATAGTTGTCTCCAAAGAATCTAAGAAAAAAACGATAGTAACAACCCTGGTTAGACTGGGAACCTGGTTTAAAAAAAAAAAAACATCCTCAGAAGCTTTTATAACCTTTGTTTGGATGCTTGAGAAATTCTGATGATCCTAATAGAAATAAAAACCAGGGTCCTTGGAACATTTGCCCACTGTAAGAACCAAATGTAAAACTCTTAAGGGGGCTTTTTTGTTTGTTTTGTTCTTTTGTGTGCACATCTGCACCTGCAGAATTCCGAAGGGCAAAGTTCAAGACTGTGTTCCTTTTTAATTTTTGTGTATGTTTTCTTTACTGAAGGCTTGTTTGGTTTTGATCCTGATCTGGGATGTATGCCATTTATACCCATGTGTTTGTTTAATTGTTCAAATGAATATGTAAATAATTTGCTAACTTGCTACTTGGTGTTTTACAATAGACTGTTCAATATGATTTGGGGTCCAATCCTGCAAAGTACTAAGTATCCTTCATTTGCTTTATCAGCAAAACTGATAAAGAAACTTCATGTCACAAGGCCTAAGTGACCTAGATTTTCAAATGGGACTTAAACACTTAGGGTATGTCTACACTGCAGCTGGAAGATGTGATTCCTAGTGTTGCAAGACAGATTAATGATAGCTTGGCTTGAGTCCTGATCTGGTTTAAATGAAACTTGAAGATAGGATTAGTTAGCACACTCCTCTTCTTCAAAGTGCTTTACAAACACTAACTATTATTCCTCCTATCATGTTTCTGAACTTCAGAAGGACCTCGCTAACTTGTCTAGATTACATTTCATCTGTCACCAAGTGCCAGGTGGTGCACATTGCAAGGAACTACTTAAATTACTCATGTGTTCATGATTTCTTAATTAACTGTAACCAAAAGACTAGGTGTCACTCTGGACATCTTAATAAAAAACCTCTGCTCAATGCAGTAGCATTAAAAGTTAAGCTACATCAGAGACTGAGAAAATGGTAGAAAATTCCATTATATAAATCAATAGTTCACCCTCACCTTGAATATTCTATTTTACTCCAGTCACCATCCAAAAAGGATTCAGAAGGGACCAGAGAAAGGCAATGAAAATTTAATGGCATGGAGAGACTTCTGTATGAAGAGTAAGTGAAAATGTGAGTGCTGCTTGATTTAGAAAAGAAATTAATTAAAAGGGAACGTGAGGGACATGTTAAAAATAACAAATGGTACAGAGAAAGTCAATCAGGCACACCTATTTGCCCTTTCCATTAATGCCAGAACAGGAGAATATCCAATTAAACTGAATATTCCAAATTTAAAACTGATAAAAGGATATATTTGACTTGTGGAACTTATTGTCCCAGTATATTATTGAGGAAAACAACTTTGCAGGTTTAAAAAAAAAAAGAAAAACAGTGACATATAGTTATGATAAAAAAGTATAGGAGACATAAGCACTTAAGTATCAGGTCATAAGCCAACTGTCTAGGGTTAGCAGAAACCTTTTCCAATGGCCTGTCTATTGCCTAAGTATCCAATATGAGTATTTTACCCCTTCCTCTGAAGCAACTAGAACCATTGAGATTTGGGGGCAAGATACAGAACCACAAAGACCAATCTTTTAGCTTCATTTGATAAATAGCCCATCTTTGGAAATATGGATTTCTAGAAGCAATAAAGTCTATTAAAGCTGCTGTGTGAAGTGATATAAGCACCAGCTGATGTGACAGAGTAATAAGTACACACATTAGTAGGGCTACAGTTTCTATATCAATGTTTTGGCTGAAACTGAAGCACTCAGTTTTAGCCAATGTGGATGTGACCAAGAAATGCGAGATAAATCAGAAACTCCCTGCATCTTACTCTTAAACTTTGAGTAACTTAAACTTAGAGTATTATAATATCAATTTATCAAAAAGCACCTGGAGGCTGTACTATAAAATCATGTACAAAATGAAAATTTGATCAGTAGTGACCAAAATAATTTCCTGGCGTACTTCCAACCCATTCAGACCAAAACCGATCCTTCTCCACCTTAGCCCTGGGATAAGAAGTCTTCCAGCGTAACTTGGAAATCAAGAAATCTGAACTGTTGGACTAAAAGGACTCAGATTCCTTACTTAGTGTGGCTTGGCCCCAGTCTTTTCCATTTAAATATGGAGCTGTTAGTTTGACAGTTTCAGGTGATCACAGTTGTTTCTGTACAGCACACAGGAAGTGAGATGGACTCTCTGGTAATTGTTATGTAGACAAATGTAAATCACAATAGGATGCTTTTCTCTAAGAAAGGACAAGAAATTTTATTAGAATAAGAAAAATCTCTAACACTACTTCCTCTCTGTTTCTCTATAGAGTTTTGCCTCACACCTACCCCAGCCCCTCCTTTCTCGCATATACCCAATTTAGTGTATCGTATATGGGATGAGGTGTACACCCTACATTGGCAGCAGAAAGGTTAACAGGAGCCTGAAGCTAGCCCACCTGGAAGGTGTGGACAACCAATTTGTTGTTAGACCCAGCTGCAGAGGAGTTGGAGGGAGGAGAGGGAGAGGGAGGAGCTCAGAGCAGGATGGGAGAGCTGGAAGAAAGAAAGTCTGGGGAGAGAAGGCTTTGGGTTCCTATTCTGAGAAGGGAATTCTGGCAATGGGCTAGGAGAGATGCTAAGAGGCACAGGGTTGGAGTGAGTGTTGATGAAAGGACAGGAACCAGATCTCCTGTGGGGTGAGCCCTGAGAGGTATTGCTCACAGTCAGAGTTGGAAAGGACTCTGTGGAGCCTGGAGACGGTCTGAGGAAAAGCACCTTGAGGCAAGCTAAGGTAGGAAGACATCTAGGGAAGCAGCAAAGGGGCTGAGGGAGCAGCCAAGAGCTTGACAGGAACCTAGGGGACAGTGTGGCCACCCATGGTGAAACCACCTGATACAAAGGGGTGAGGTCTATTGTAAGCCCTGAGGCAAGGGGTGTAAGGGCCACTGGACCTAGAGTCAGTGTCAAAGACCTGACACAAGGCCATTGGACTGGTGGGACTCTGTAACTCTGGAAGGAGGCAGGCAGCGGGGGGAGTATAAATGACCTGCCCAGAGGGCCAGGTCACGAGAAGAGGCAGAGCAATGGAGGGCTGGAATGGCTGTCAGCAGGGGGTGCCAGAGGAGGAGAGAATGCTATACTATGACTAGTATATTGGGACACACCAGGTGTGAGTTCATTCTTCGAGAATATACTGTTGCAGTTGGGGTTGGAGTATTTCCTAGCGTGAGGCCTGCCTTTCAGTGAAGTCATGCACATCCTCCTTGACTCTCTAAACCAAAGCTCAAGAGCCAGCCTGATATGTGGGTGGGGAGCAGTTTCCCCCTCTGGTGCGTTCTCTTCTACATTCAGCGTTCTGAAACAGTTAACAGCAAACTGTACACATTTTTTTTCCCCAGTCGAACAGCATGGAGCTTCAAAAGATAGGCACTTCTCAGCATGAATCAACTGTGAAATGTATTTGAGAATGAAGCTTTTGATGACAATTTACATCAAAAAAACCAAACTTCCCTTTCAAATATCTCTGTTTATTCCTGCTACTTATATCTTGAATTTTCAAACTACTGAACTGAAAAAAGTTTTTAAAGAAGTTTTTAACCAACAATTGGCACATAAAACAAAAGTTTATTCTTAGTTTTCCCTGCTGCAAAGAATTCTCAATACCAATACCAATTCCCTGCTGGAGTTGCATCACCAGGGACTCTGGTCCCTGGACTCTTGGCCTGAGCAAAATGTGTGGAGTTGGCCTTTCTATGATATGTCAAACATTGGTGTGGAATTATCATTACATCTCCAAGTAAACTCCTTTCTTGACTGATGGATCTAAAATTCTTCCAGGGGTGCGACAAATCCCCATTATGATCTGGAAAGGTGAATTTTGCATTGGGATCACTCAACTGGCTGAGTTCCTGAAAGCTAGTTATTCCAGCAGGAATGTAGCATAAATTACAATACAACAAAGTGGGCCACTTTGATATTGGCAGAAGCAGATGCAACATAGAGTGCAATTGTCTTGATACACTTATTTACTGATCTATGATAGGAATTGTAGTGCTCAAAGGTCCAGATTCCAATTAGTACCACTCGTATAAATATGAAGCAACCGTATTGAAATCCAGGGTTGTCAGTCCAATGCCTTTCACAAGCAGTAACTTCACTCTAAATGAAAGGGAGAGAAATTATATAATAAACTCTTATTTACATTAAATAGTAAGTGATGTCAATCTAATGGAGTAAATGGCAAGAAATTATTGTAATTCCATGTTCATTTTCAGAACACAACTGTGTATTATGGATCAGACTCTCTCTTCATGAGAGGGGAGTATTCATGTGCTAGAGGGGAGTATTCAGGGACCCTTCCTCACTACACTCTTTACTACAGCCCTGTGCATCCATATGCTGCTGCACGGAGAGGGTGGGTTTAGGGCAGGCCCCAGATCCACTCCTGCTCTGGACTAGCCAGAGGAGCTGAGCTGATATTAGGAAGGAGTGCATGCAGCAATCTGTAAATGGGTAGCAGCGCTCCCACTCCGACATGCTCCTCTGTAGTGCTCTCGAGAATTCTGTCTGAGACAAAATTCCTCTCGAGATGCCAAACTGCTGCTCAATAGCACCATCAAGCTTTCCCACTCTCTTCCCCTCCTGAGCCCTCTCAGCCTCCCAGTGCCATCAGGGGCTTAAAACCACAGGCCCACATGCTCTCCTGCTCAGATCCATGCTTGGCACAGGAGATGAAAGACACTTCCCTGATTCCCATGATGAATTTGTGCCAGCTCTGGGAACTGGCTTGACTTAGAGCAACGTTGGGCTGCTCTAACTTACACCACCTATTTATGGTCTCTGTGGGACTATCCTCCATTTGTGAATTGGCACAGTGAAAGTATGCCCCCATGATCAACATCCCCTCTGCTTCAAGCTGTGGGCAGACCATTAATGTAGGACCTGGCTATGCCACTTTATGCTTGCTGAGAGATGCTTTATACCAGGAGAATTCTCAGCCAGATTCTGCCACTTAGTGAAAAATTGCCAGAAAATAAGGTTAAAGGCTGGGCCTTGGTTAGGCCCTGTCTGAAAGCCCTCAGACATCCAAAATATCTGTTGAGCTAGGTTTAAAAGCACCATTATTCCCTAATGAAAGTGCATCCAAAACGACTGCCTAGCAGGGACCATTCATCTTGCTTATTCTGATTCATCTCTCAGCATCCTGGCATGTTCATTGCACACAGCACAGGGAAGTTCAGGCTAGAATGAGATGACTCATATAAAAAGACTGTTTATAAAATATACCCGTAAAATGAAGAACAAAAGAAATTAGTGATTTATCTAATGATTCAGAGAAAGTCTGAAAGAGTAATAAAGTCTATTAGTGGAGTGAGGTGTTGAGTTCCTCTTGAAGTTTCTCTAAGCAGAGCAATTTAATTGAATTTTATATATATAAATGTATATTATATATAATACATAATATACATATGCGCACACACACACACACACACACACACACACTTCACTGAATGACAAGATGATAGGAAGAGAAAGTGGGAGAGGATAAAAAGGCAGAGCAGTTCTGGGAGGGGGAAAGTGTCTAGAACAGGGGTTCTCAAACTTCATTGCACTGTGACCCCCTTCTGAGAACAAAAATTATTACATGACTCCAGGAGGGGGGCGGAAGCCTGAGACTGCCTGAGCTCCACTGCCCCGGGTGGGGTGGTCAAAGATGAAGACCAAGGGCTTCATCCCCAGACAAGGGGCCTGTAACCTGAGCCCTGGCACCCAGGCTGAAGCTCTCAGGCGTTGGCTTTGGCCCGAGCAGTGGGGTTTAGGCTTCGGTCCTGGGCTCCAGCAAGTCTAAGCCAGCCCTGGTGACCCCATTAAAACGGGATCGTGGCCCACAGTTTGAGAACCCCTGGTCTAGAAGGTTCCCAAAAACACTGAAGGAAACAAGCACATCAGTCAGTCAGTGCATGTGAAAGGAGAAGCTTTTCCCTTCTAGTACGTAACCATTTGAATGAGTCTCATTGAGGAGTCTCAGTACCTGGTAAGCAAAGCCAGTTTGGGGGGAAATTATTAGTAATATTGGGCAGGAGAAATTTGATCCAGTCAGATGAGTAACCAGGAGAAATAACTTCAAACAGATGGGAATGTGGGGGAGTGGTAGAGAAGACTGTATTTGTCATGATTCTCAACCTGATCCTTATTCATTCCAGCAACAAACCATCCCTCCCTCTCCCGCCACCCCCAGATTCGCCCTACATTACTATGATAGAATAGGAGGCATTTTGCACAATTAGGGGAGACCAGTGCCCCCACTGGGTTAACTTTGAGCACTCTAATAACTGTGACATAAAGAGGATTGATCACATGTCTCTCAATTCTTAGTATGTTGTACTCACTAGAGTCCCTATAAAAAGATGGGGAAGTAGAGAGCAGAAGCCAGCAAATGACAAGAAGAGGGGAACTTAAAGATACAATTTTAAAAGTAATGGAGCTAGAATAGATAGGTTTGATATGTCCATACTTTGACCCCATCCGTTTGGCCTTGATCTGGCAGTCAAATCTCTGCTGATGTCAGATAAGAGTTTTGTGTGTAGAGGAGGAACAGAAAACATGGCTATTCATGCTGAAATGTTGGCTTCAATACTGCTCTCTTTATGCCAGTAAAAATCCAGTTGACTTCAGCAGGAGTTTTATGGGGAGTAAGGATTGCAGAGGATGATCCCCTTTTACTCAGCTGATGGAAATGTGTACTTTTTATTGCATGGTGGATCCTTCCTCATTCTGTCTCTCTCTCATCCTCGCTCCATGCTCAGACTTCTTGTCTTGGACACCCAAGTCTTCATTTTATGGATAAGACAATGCAGTCATCTGATTCTCTTTATTTCAGTTATCAAAATAAGCAAAGTTAACTCTGTAGACAGTAGTCACTCTTCCTGGTGCACCAACAGAAAACAGTAACCACGACTATGCTATAGTTTTTGATTTAGTGCAATACAAACTAAAACCTATAGGAAGAAAATAAAGTAGAGATGTTACCACTCCTACTTAGTGAATACTGTTTACGCTCTGTGGAGGATATACATCATTTTTAAGAAGCAAGAAGGAAAGGTTGATAGCTGAGCAATAGTTAACTTATTGTGTACAGTAAAAACTGATTCTTACATAGCACTTTTCATCATATCACAAGATCCTTTATAAAGGAGTCAGTAGCATTGTCCCCATTTTACAGATGAGGAAACTGAGGTACACAGAGTAAACAGTAAATCTGATTTAATAATACTTAGCAGTGGATAAGACAGAGGTACAATATCCCGCAGTAGCTTCAGTAGGAAACAAGGTCTGGGTTATGGAAGAAGAAAAGCTTGCTTTAGTTGTTAAAATGTGATCATATACAACAGCGTGTTTACTATATTTTTTGAACTGCAAAGTAACCGCTGCTCAATAATATAACAGAGCTGGTGAGTGCGATCATTTATTCTTGTTTTCTAATTATTTATTTGGAACTGCTAAAGCTCTAAGTCTGGGAACAGAGTTGATATTGACATGTATATTTGTAGATATGTTTAGTAAATACTGTTTTTAAAATGGACTGTGACTGATAGGCAGTGATAAATTCTGATTCATAAGTTGCAAAGAACTATCCCATGGCTGTTTAGTAGTTTGTGTCAATTTATTGTGTCAGACTAGTTAATAGTCAAAAGACATCTGTGAATATAGTGGTGGGGGAAGAAGAGCACTCAGGGCTCATCACTAAGGCAATGACATGAAACAAACGGGGTTATAAAAGGAAGGAACCCAACTGCTGTAACCCATGGCTCCTCATGAAAAGAGACAGATTTCAGAGATCTGACTGAAGTTTTGAATACACTTTAATAAATTTATTCCATATGTCACTGTAATACTCCCACTTTTAATTTGTAAGTTCCGTTAATACATAAATAGTTAAAGCTTCTTCCCTCAGTCACATAATAATTTTCTGACAGTAGCATCAGGACTGAGGCATGTTGGTGCAGTGGAAGGAAGCCTGTTCTGCTGAAATCGGACAAATAGAAGCCATTCAGTCTCTAGGGATTTCAATCTGGTTCAGTTCATTTGCTTTCCCTGTCTCTTCAAAGGGTCGAAGTGACAGTTCCTTTGGTTCAGAAGGAGCATTTTATGAAAAAACTGAGTTTCCTAGGTTGGGATAAGTTTAGCCAGTGCTTGAGGGAAAGGATCTAAATCAAAAATTGCAATTTGTCTGTCACCAAAGTGTACAATAAAACCCAGAATATTATTAAACTGTCTAATTTTCAATGCTATCAGATAATATTGTATTCCTACTATTCATACTCCTCAGAGTAATCAATAATACAATTACGCATGAAATACAACTGACTTCAAACTGGAGTTGTAAGCATTTTTTTCTGAAGAGAAGGTCCTGTATCAACTCTTTAAAGTTGGTACCAAAAGAGGCACCGCCTCAATTTATCTGCCGTTAGATTTTTGTACTGACGCCCATCATTGTGGTGTCTGAGTAAACCGTTGGCTTAGATGTGCATATCATGGTGCCTAGTGAACATCATGGTGTCTTTTTCTTTCCTCTTTGGTAATGGGAGGCGCTGCTTGGACTAGAGTGAGTTTGGTTTTTGAATGGCCATGGACAGTTGTTGTATTTTAAAATATATTCTGATTATAGTGCAAATGCTTTGTTAAAGAGTAATGTATTGCAGTATGACCTAATAGTGATCAGAATCTAGATTTGTCTAATCACCTTTGGAAGTCAGAAGCAGCTCTTGGATATTTGGCTTAGGTAACTTGCCCAGTGTCACACATTAGATCATTGGCCAAACTGGGAATAGAACTCATGAAGCTTGAGTTCCTGCCTCCCATTCTAATTTCTAGACTGCACTGCCTTCCCTATATGTATCAATTCTGCTCCTCAGCCATCTTGTCCCCCTCTTCCCTGCCCCCTAGGCCTCAGCTAACCAGATCCACATTAGCCAACCACGATCAATCCAATTAAACAGTACAATGTGCAGGACACTGTTGTCATGTTGACTTTTAATTATGCGACTACCAGAATGTTTTCCTCAGAACCCTGACTGTTATGGAGTAATTAGGTGGAACATACTGGGATAGAACACTTTTTAGAGAAAGACTTAATATACTGAGTGTATTTATTAGAATTATTTACAAACCATTAGAAAGACAGCACAATGAAATAGTCATCTCCGCTGGAAAGACAAGTTTATTGTTGTCCTCTGTAATCTTCATAATCGCTGAGTGAACTAGTTTGCCTTGTTGAAGGATATAAATTGACAAACTGCAGTAATAAAATTTTGCTGAAAGACTCCAAGCGCAGGTGCCTTCCAGCCACATGGATATACCACTCTTTTCATCTTCCTTTTCCAGGGATCAGTGCAATCACGTCATCTTTCAGTTGCGTCTTGGTTATGAAGTGCTTTACTTTAATTAAAAGTATCAGCACTCTATTAGAATCCGCTTTCATTTGGTCTGTAATTAAGAACAGAAATAATGTTACGAGCTGTTCGGCACATGCAGGAAGCAAAACAAATCAGAGAACTGTACAAATCGACTGTTGGAGCCTTGCTGTTTTTTTTTTTTTTTTAACCTTTTTTTCTTCATTATTCCATAAAAGTTGCACATATGTGGTAGTTTTCTTGTTGATGAGGTATATTAATCATACTGTGATGGAAGAGATTTTTTTCATTCCCACGTCCCCTCTTTATTACCTCTTTTTATAGTAAGAGTTGGAATGAATATAGTGGGTTTGAAAAGATATATCTGGAGAACGCCCTTTCTTTTTTCATGCACATACTTACTTGCCACACTGAACTGAGGCCATACAAGCAAGTAGAGCACAGAAAGCAGTAGTACACGTTTCCCCTGTAGCTGTGAATGCTGTCTTCCAGTGGTAATTGCTAAGGACAAAAGGGATCTCTGTTAGATCCTTGGTCATTTCATTGATGCTGCCAACAAGGGAGTTAAGTGCTGATTTTTCTGTAATAGCGAATAGTCAAAGAGTTACCAAATCATTTTATCTTTGGTAATATTATTTATTTTTCCCCCATTTTTTGAGAAATTACCGGTTATCCCCACTTTAAGTATAAGGAATATTCTTCAAACAATAGAATTTTTTTAAAATGCAAAACACTTCAAGTGTAACCACTGTAGATCACCAGCCATCAGCTAGAAATGATTATGAGCTGCTGTTGACCATGCTTAATTTGAATTCATCAGCATGGGTGAAAGGCTCTGAAAGCTGTTTCCATTCCACTTCCCCTCTATCTCTTCAAAACCTCATGGAATATAAATAACATTTTCAAACTTGAGTGCTAAACTTGACCAATGCATTGGTCAGTGGGAGCTGGGGCACTTCTGAAAGGTAGACCACACTTAATTAGGTCCCTAACTTTATGGATTTAATTAATGTTGGCCCTTGATTACTGGTTCTATGCCTTTCTTTTGTATCACCTCTTTCTATAAAATGGTGGCTTCCTGCTGTCAACATCCCTTTTAGGCTTCTATTTCAACTAATGAAAAATGTGCATCGGTTTTTAAAGAATTAGTTGTTCCAATTATCTGCTTACATGGGGAGGGGATATTATTTAATTATAGAGGTGGATCTTCTGCTAAGCCATTCTTTTCGTCTAGCACAATTTGAGTCAGTCAGCTAATGTCCATAGTAAATGAAATCTCTTCATACTGTTGTTTCTTCAAAGAAGGAATATGTTAAGTGCAAGACATTTTTAATTGAAAGCATTGTGTCCTAAAAGCAAAGGCATCTAGACAAATTGTGAACCAAAGAAGGGAATGAGATCCTCATTCTTTAAACTGCAGATTAGTAGAGTATATTTGAGAGATTTACATTGCATTTTGATCTTCAAATGAAACACAAAGAATTAATAGATAAGCAGATTTTGTGCAGTAACTCAAGTATTTGAAGCCCCTTTGTGCTGAATGATTGATATACTGTGTATATACCACTGAGCAAAACTGGTTTGTAGAGAAATAGGTGAGTACCTCTGAAGCAAAGACCAAGATGAATTAACTACAGACAGACTCCAAGCTCTTTCTATAGTATTTGTGAGTGCAAGTATTGAATGATATACATGCCCAGACTCAACACTAATTTAAGTCAATGGATGAACTCCCCCTGACTTCAATGGGCCTTGGATCAGGGCCACAGACCATTGTCACCCAACCTTTGTCATACCCCTTTCTAACCTTCTCCTTTCACAGTGTGTTAAACAGGGATGCTGACTTGTGTAAATATTTTTAAAGATACATGAAAGCAGATAAAAACCTAGATATATAACAGATTGCAAAAAACACACCTCAGGGTAAATATATAATGGATTCAAAGCAACCTCCACAAGCATCTCAATTGTATTTCCACATGCCCAGGAGAGCTACACCTGTGCTTTGCTGGCAGAGCATTTTATTACAGTGTGGCATGCTCCCAAATTCAAAGCTAGCCCACGTTTTTATACCCCCATCGAAGTCTGGCTTAAAATCTTTACATGGCTTCTGTTGCCTCATAAAACATCCCAGAAATCCTTGTTTACCCTTGTCATGGAGTGTGGGGGAGTCAGGGCCCTGCGCCCCCTACTTCCTGCGATTCACCATGACTCTCAACCAGCCAGTAAAACAGAAGGTTTATTAGACAACAGGAACACAGGATGACAGGAACTTTCCAATGTGTAACCCTCTCTTTTTGCACAGGTTTACAACGTCCTTCTTAAGGAGATGGTGATAGGCCATCACTTTGCTATTCCCAAGTTGTTGTGGACTCACAGGCCTGTGTGCTCTCTGCTCCCCACAGTTTCCAGGAAGAACCCCTACTGTGCCAGCCCTTCTCCTGGTCACCACCTCTCTTCCAGAATGAAGCCGCAGACTCCTCCACCCCTGGGACCGCTCACTGCAGTCCCCAGGGGGACCCTGTTACTGCAACAATCCTTCTCGCTGGTCACACACTCCAAGGGGTTAAGCATAGCTCCTTCGCCTCCTGAAACTGCTCCTATCTGAGCCTTCAGCACGCCTGGTCATCGTTAATCCCCCTTCATTTTACTTCTCCCCAGTCACTCACTGCAGGAAGCGCCATCCACAGGGTGCAGTAGATCCCACTCTTCCCACCAGTTGTCACGGACTGTGCGGGAGTCAGGGCCCTGCACCTCCCACTTCCTATGATTCACCATGACTCTTAGCCAGCCAGTAAAACAGGTGGTTCATTAGACAACAGGAACACAGTCCAAAACAGAGCTTGTAGGTACAGAAAACAGGACCCCTCAGTCAGGTCCATCTTGGGCGGGGTAGGAAGCCCTGACCCTGGTACTGGGCCTCCCTCCGTTTCCCCAGCCAGCTCCAAATGGAAACTCCCTCCAGCCCCTCTTCTGTCATTTGTCTCTTTTCCAGGCAAGGAGGCCACCTGATCTCTTTGTTCTCCAACACCTTCAGTTGGCACCTTGCGGGGAGGGGCCCAGGCCATCAGTTGCCAGGAGACAGGGTGTCGGCCATTCTCTGTGCAGACAGCATCACACTGGCCCTCTAGGGCTCTGCAACAAGCACACACCCTTATCCCACCACCAGATACTTAAGAAATGCATAGGGGAAATTGAGGCACCCACACAGTATTCAGAGAAAACATTAAGAACATTCCCACTTCATCACAGCCCTCTTCTTAATGTTCAGCAAAATAAAACTGCATTTAAACTCAGACATATACATTACAGACATAAAGGACTCTTTTCAATAAGTAACTTACAAATACTCAACTTCTGAAGGGTTTGTCCCAGTCTGGCTGCCTATTAAGGATATGCTATAGATGGGTATTTTAGGGTGCCAGAAAATATTTTCCTCATTGTCCAGTAAATAGGGCATGAAATGTCTGTCTTTGGTGTGTTATATCTAAGGCCCTTCATTTTCAGTTTTTACTGTTGTTTTTTTTACATATATATATATTCAGTTTTACAAAAGTTTTTTTTTTTAATTACTGATTTTCTTCTGAATTTTGGACCACTCAAGTATAAGAAATTACTGATTTTGTTAAGAAAATCAAATATGTTACATTAGGTAGACATGTTAATTATAAATTAGTCTGTTTTCCACTATATGGCCTTACTCTAACACACACATGTATGAGCATACATTTATGTACTGTTAAAATACAGTTCATGAAATAAACCACAGACTTAAGTTTTTACTTTCAATACTCTTACTTTTCTGTATTTGTTCTTTCGGTCCTCCTGTCTCCCAATATTAGCCCTGATATTTACCCCGAAAACTGAAGTTAATTTTTTGCACTGATTTTTAACCCATTTTTAAATTTTTGTAACAAACACAGATACATTCCTGGGACATTTTAAACAAAATAAAAACCGAAATATCACGCTATCCCACGTCCCGATCAGTCACCCAGGCCCCATCTGCTCAGGAGGAAATGGTGCTTGTTCTGATCAAGTTAGCTCAGTCTAAATGTTTTAAACTGTGTCTACATGGGTGTTTAAGGGTGTGGGGTGGACGTAGGGATGGGGGTTAAGCTAATTTGATTGAAAAAAGTAGGTGTTTCCCCTACAAACAGGACCATTGGTACATCTAAACTAGAGTTTGTGGTCCTCTTTTAACTTGAGTTAATGGATTGCCAATTAACCCAAGCAAATTGACATGAGTGTAAATGCTAATCTAGACACTCCATAAACATTTATTATCCATGCTGAGTTCTAGGATAAGTCACAAATGCTTGTGAGGTATCTAGACTGGCATTTACAATCATGTCAACTCAAATTAATTGACAAAGTATGTGAATTGTAACAGGTCTATACACTTATCTAGACAAATTTTACATACGTAATGTAACAGTGGCTATTTTCTGGTTGACTTACTTTGAGACAGGCTACAGATTTATACTCCTTTTTTGGGGCGGGGGAGAGAGAGAGAGAGAAGCATTTTCTTAAATGTTCAGTAAAATAACTTATTGAAAGATTTTTCATATTCAGCAGCTGACATTCAAGGCAATTTAACTGAATGCTAATGAACCCTTCCTCAAAGCTAGTATTCCCATTCTAGGTTGACATTTTTGACTCTTCTTATGAAGTCTCACATAATGCCAATTTAGTATTCTGAGGGGATGCTTCATTCTGAGAGTGTGCTTTCTGTAAGTGAAAAAAACAAGTGCTAGATAATGTACCGGGACCTCATGCTAGAAGAATGAGGAGATGAATCATTGCAAAATTTCCTTTTTAATAAAGGAAAGAAAAGAACTTGGAGCTTTTAAAGTGAATGCTATATTCACTAAGGAATGAATTAGTTCTGCTTGTTTGTCTTATTCCCATTAAATGAACATTACTGAAAAGTGTAAAGCTCATATAAGCATTCTTCCAATATTGGGGAGAGACAGTTTGCAAACTTCTGCACCATGTGATGCTACAGTTAATAAACAACATTCCTCCTCCCCCACATTATCTTGTAGCTGTTATTGTAAGTGCAGTACAGTTACACATCCAGATTTTGTTAACCAAGCATGTTATCATAGGTCACATACTGTAGTAGATGCTGGTCATTCATGAGTAACAGGCATTACCATCTATGACTGTTTAGTTTACTGGGTATGAATGTGACAGAGTGGCCCAATGCTTTGTGGGATTGTGTATGTAAAGGGAGGATTTTTTCCTCCTTTCTTTCAGAAGTTTCTGTAGTCTATAAAACCCTTACACTGAATGTGATATGAACGGAGTATGAAAGATCATCTTGTCTTGATTTGGGGGGAGGGATAGCTCAGTGGTTTGAGCATTGGCCTGCTAAACCCAGGGTTGTGAGTTCAATCCTTGAGGGGGCCATTTAGGGATCTGGGCCAAAAATTGGGGATTGGTCCTGCTTTGAGCAGGGGGTTGGACTAGATGACCTCCTGAGGTCCCTTCCAACCCTGATATTCTATGATTCTACTTTCCTCTCTGCTTTATGTCTATCTATGCTGCAGCACTTCTCTGTTCCAGTATCCTTTTCAATTTATTTTGGGAATCAAATGAGCACCAGACAGTGTGCTGACACATGGGAATCAGTTGGGTTGTTTTACTGACAACTAGCCAGAAAAAAACCCCAGAGGCTAATTGCCCTGATTCAGTCCTGAAAGGCCAGGTTAGGTTGTTGAAGAAACCAGTCTGGGGCCAATCAGGAGAGAAAAACAGTCATATAAAAACAGCTTTCTTGAGTTTTGAGGTGGCCAATTTAACACCTACAAGCATCCTGACCCTGAATGCTGGGCTAGTTCAGCGTCACGTGCTGGGGCTTCTATGCGTTGGGGACTGCAGGCCAGAAACCTGAATTCTGATGCTGGGTGTTAGCATTTGGGATGTGTTGTACATGTCCTTTCCCAGATTGAGAAAGGATGCATAAAACTTGAATTAAACTTGAGAGATGGAGGCAACTGTGACTTGCTTTTATTAAAGCAAGACCCACCACTTCAGACAGGGTCATAAGATGGTCTGACGCCAATTACCAATGAACACATGTACTCATCTTAGGGTGACCAGATAGCAAGTGTGAAAAATCAGTACTGGGTGGAGGGTAAAAGGCACCTACAAAAGACAAGCCCCAAATATCGGGACTGTCCCTGTAAAATCAGGACATCTGGTCACACTAACTCATCTCAGTCTGCTCCCATAGCTGGAGCTAATTCACATCACTGTTGAAAGTCTCAGCAAAGAGTCCAAGGACTGAAATAGCCATACACAGACTTTGCTAAACATTTAATCTAGGCTTTTTAAAAGCCTAACAGTGTAATGATAGGAAGTAAGAAAGACACCTCTTCACTGTTATGTGCCTAGTAAAATTTGAATTGAAGCTCAAGTATCGGTATGATTTATAGTCCCCTCAAGATCTCCTGGATGAGAAGTTTAAAGAAACACTGTTACTAAAAAAGGTGTGCCTCGTTCAAAGGCAGGGCCGGCTTTACAGTTTTTGCTGCCGCCAATTTGGCTGAACGGAGAAGCTCCCACTGAATTGCTGCGGCTGCGGAAACACTGCCGCCCCTTTCCCACTGCCGCCCCAAGCACCTGCTTGGAAGGCTGGTGCCTGAAGCCGGCCCTGTTCAAAGGCTAAATGGCCTCAGTCAACCGCTGTTTATAAGTAGACATGATGGCTTGTGGTTTTGATGCACAGGATGCAGAGGATGGTTTTGATGCAGAGGATGATCTCTGATGGGACAGGAAACAAGTCCTGTAAGAGTGAGTAGTCATAATTTGTCTGGGAAGGTGGAATCACTTGTGCGATGATCTGGAGAATCTATTTACAGTTTGTGAATTCTGTTTGATATTAGAGGCTCTTTAAGTGTGTTTTGTGCCAGGCTGCAAATTCCATATTGATTGTAGAGTTTGCAGGCTTTTCTGTTGTCCTTCCACCTCCCTCCTGTACTGAAATTCCAAAGGATGGTGGCAGAGGGAGAATAATGGAGGGTGGTTAAACCTTGATGGTTCTCTCTTCACATAGAAGCATGCTTGGACAAAGAATGACTGACACCCAGAGGAATCAGTCTGCCCAGGTGGGCTAATAACTAAACAATGGGTCACATGGTGAAGGGACTCTAATAACCTGATGAGACTGAACAGAAGGACATCTTACAAAGGGGCTGACGGTTATAAAAGAGAGGGTCCCTCAGCAGTTATTTGGAGGAGAGCAGAAGCAGAGAAACTTTGGGCAGGCAAGCAAAAGGGCACTAGTGCAGAGGTCTTAGAGAGAGACACCATGATTCTGAAGAGAAGCCATGTGCAAGAGGGGAACCAGAGTGGTGAGGAAACTGAGGATAGAAATGAATATAGGTATGTTTACTGTTTTGTCTAGATTTTTATCTTTCTTGTGCTAGCTAAGTTCAGTACTTGTGTTTAAAATTCTGTGCAAAGCCTGTATGTCTGTTTGCTTTCACTGTCATGTGTCCCTGAAGAGATAAACTGTAAACCCAGAGAACCCACAGTGTGGAATTCTAGGAAAGTTTGTGCTTAAGCTACAATGGAGTCTAGGGGTGGGTGAGCAGCACTGGTCCCAGGGATTAGGCAGTTGGACCACAGCTCTTAGGAGGGGCTTCTAGACACAGGATCTTCACCCAGAGAGCATCCCCTAGAGATCCAAAGCTGAGGCAAACCCTAGGCTCTGTTCATACTAAGGAGGCATAGAATACACAGGCCCAGCGAAGTGGGCCCCAAACACAACAGCCCGGTGAATGTTCAGCCAGGAGCAGCTCTGTGGGCAATGATGGGGAGAGAGAAACACAACTTCTTTCTCTAATTTCTGGAATTTTCAAATGTGTCCCTGTGAATTTGTCTGTCCACTCTACAATGTTCCTTTCTTGACCTTCTCGCTTTTATTTATACCCCTAACAATCTCCGAGAAACACTAGTGAGATTGTGGGGGAAGATAGCACTAAACTCTTCTAAAGAGGTCTACTGAGGTTCAGAGAAGCTCTTCGGAGTTTTCTTCATCAAATAGAAGACCTCACCCACTAAACGAATTAAGAGCATGGTCTAATAAATGAGATTGTAGCACTCAAATTCAAGAGACCTGAGTTCTATTTTCTGGGTCTGCCGGTAAGAATTGATCAGCAACCATGGGCAAATAAGATAGGTCTCAAATTTTAAAAGTGTTCACTCACTACAGGTTCCTCAATTTTGGGGTGACCATCTTAAATTTATTCAGAAACAGCTGCTGGGTGCAGAATTTGGTGCCTTGCCTGCTAAACGGTGTAACAAATATGGCAACTGAATGCAGTATCTTTTGCGGAACATATTATATTAAGTCTATGCATCACTGTGGGCCAGGGATTGTATGCACCTCCCAGGAAGGTTACCACAGCCCCAGGAAATAGAAACGGGGAGGTGATTAAGGTGAATCACTCAGATAATAAACACTCCAGAGAGGTCTCAGTGTAAGGCAATGAGCTGTGTAGCCTTAAACGAACCCTGTCAGAAAGGAGTGAAACAAGTGTAAGGGGACTGTTGCCCCCTTACTAACATTAAGTGGGGGTGTTTTAGTTGCTAGCTCCCAGTACTAAAAAGGGGGAAGGGTCGATGGGGAATCAGGATCCTGAGACTGACAGCCCCCAGGAACAATGGGGAGAGGCCAATGCTTCAGGTCAGCCTGAATGACAGGGCGGGCAGGCTAATCAGGGAGCCAGGAGGCCAGGCAGTCAGGTCCCGTCCTCCAATGTGAGCAGGATTTGCCAGGGTCAGACAGAGTGGGGCCGAACTAAGGCAAAAGCAGGGGCTCAAGCTGAGCTGGGGAGCAGAGCTGTGCCAGATCCAGAGGGACCAGAAAAGCAGCCCAGGAAGCAGGTCAGTGCTGGGAGCAGAGTCACAGAAGCAGCCTGCAGAGCAGACCTGTCCTGGGAGCAGATCTGCAGCAACCAGAGCCAGAGGAGCCAAAGAAGCAACCAGGGAGCTGGAGGCAGAGCAGCAGTGCAGAGACAGAGTGGTGCAGCTGGGGCCGGAGCAGTCCGGAGCTGGGTGCGGTGAGCAGCTGTGGAGACCAAGGGGGAACCTGGGCAGCAGGCCCAGCACAGGGAGATGTCTCAGCCAAGAGGCTCTACAGGCGGCTTGGATCGTAACCCCGACAAGGTGGGGGCGACACTGAGAAGAAGCGTCCTACCACTTAGAGCCTGAGAGTGTGTGGCCACCACCAGAGCAAGTGTCCAACCCACAGCATCCCTGCAACAAAGCCAGGGCCTGAGAAGGAGGCCTGGGACTTACAAGGAACAGACTGTGAACTGCCCTGACGTTCCAGAGACACTGTTTGTGATGTTCCCTGCCACAGAGCGGGTTGATGTGTTTCCTTTAACCTTTCCCATTTTTCCTTATTCTTTTTAAAATTAATTGTTGATTAAATAACTTGCATTTGCTTTAACTTATATGTAATGGTCAGTGGGTCAGAGAAGAGCCCAGTGCAGGGAGAGAACCCCGGAGTGGAGACACCCTAGCCCCTGTCCTAGGTGACCACAGCAGGGTTGGGGATCGAGCCCCCAAGGAATCCTGGGCCCAGCCTTGTTGGCGTTACAAGGACTCTGCCAGACAGGAGAGTGGAAGGGGAGTCCTCAAGAGCAGGGAGGCCACTGGGTAAAGGAAGTGGGAGCGAGGACTCAGATCCTTTCGCTAGCCCACTTCACTGGGGTAGTGCAGAAGCCAGGAAAGTTCCCCACAATAGCGGGACTATTTCCCCACTTACACAAGGATCCCTGCCCAGATACAGGAGATTGGTGCACACCTGGGATCTGACTAGGAACTCCTGGAATGGACTGCAGAGGTGGGGGGAAAAGGTGCAATTACACTGAAACTGTGACGAGTGGGGTATTTTGTTTTTGTAAGCATATCATACCCATGCAGTATGATCCATACTGGCTGCCTGTTGGCTTCTGGATAGACTTTAAGATGTTGTCTTTGATCTATAAAGCCCTAAATGACCTCAGACCTTTCTCCCCATGATATACTGCTGTAACTGTGATCAGCAGAGACCCATGAGCAGAAGTTCTGTTGTTTGAGAGAAGGGGTAACTGGCAGAGCATGCTCTGTTAGGGCCCCAGACCTCTGGCACTCTCTTGCTCCTCAGGTTGTAACAGCCAGAGTCTGTCAGCAGTTATTATTAACATTATAAGATACTTCTTTTCCCCCTTCATCATGTGGAGTTGGGGTCTGAATAGAGCTAGGTAGTGGTGGTCAGAGAGGGGGCTGTGTGTGAAATTGATCAATTTCAGGTATATTTATGCTGTCACTGGGCTATTTGGTCTGTTTTGGGACAACTGATGGGTCTGTTTATTAGTGGGTTTTTAAAAGATGCCTAAAGGTGTCCAGAGCATGGCATGGGTGTTGTGGTTTGCAAGAATCCTGACAAATTAAATACATATGAAAACTCTGCCTAAATATAGATTAAGGTGCCTAACTTTAGACACCATAGTACTAGACCAACACAGCCCCCTTCTAGAACTATCACTGACTGCGAAATATCTGAGATGATCCAGTATAGTACACCAAGCTGAGGCCCTGTCAAACCAATAACAAAAAAACAAAGGGGAAGTTAAGATACCAACACTCTATGGATATGAAATTATGAGGGCACTGATCTTCACTATTGTTATTCAGGCCTGGCCTATTGGAACTATTACCTTTTTTTTTTTGGGTCAGGAGTAGAGAAGAAAGAAGTTTCAAGCCCAAAGTTTCACAAATACTTTATTTCTACAGAGCAAAACTGCAGAATTTCACCCTGCTATAGCACAAGTCTTTAGTCGAACAACTCACCTGAAGTTTGTGCCTGAGGTTGTCAACATTCCCTTGCATTGCAACATCAAGGCTGCATGTTAGTATTAATATAGGATTCAAACCCACCCAAAAGTATTATGTTATCGTAGTCCATGAGTTAATAAAAATTTGGCTCTGGTCAGTACTTGGATAGGAAATACCCGAGAGAAAAATGAATCTATGCAACACACATACACAGTTTTCTGACTCCCTGGCCAGACTGCTCTTAGCTGAGCCCTGTTAAAAGCATCACAAAGAGGGTATTTTTGAGGGCTTCTTGCCATTTATTGAGTGAATGTCTGCCGCTTATGTGTCAAAAGAAGTTAATACACTATAATTACCTTTTCCCACCTCCAGAGGGGTGTGAGTGTGTGTGTGTGTGTGTGTGTGTGTGTAAAGAATGCTAATTAGATATGTATGTTAAATCCAAAGTGAGGTTAAATCTAAAGTGGATATACAAGCTCTGTATTACCCTGACACTCGCTTCATTTCAGTCCCAGAAGAATATTAATTTACAGACGTCAAAATATTTTCATTAAGTGAGAAATTAAAATGTAGAGTTGATTTCACATGTACTTCTTTCAAGAAGCAAAGTGGTTCCCACCCCTTATTTTTTTTTTTAGAAACCTGGGCCTCGTGTGCTATTCTCCCATCTGTCTCCATGCACCTTTTTCAGATTGCTTGATTGCTATATTATCTAATGACACACTTTCAGAACTGCGTTTTCATTTACTTTCACTATGCTTGAAAGCTTGTGTGCATAAGGTGACATGCAATTTACCAGAAGTGCATGGAGATAAGACTTGATTAAAAATTGGTCATGATAGATGCAACTGGATACAAAAGCACAGAATTTTTAAAAAGCTATGTTTTGATTAATAACTTTAATTTTAAATATTAAACTAAATTTAAAACTACATTTAATATTAAATAAAGTAAGCAAGGCACTATGCATGATCTGGCTTGAAATCTGCCTGTCTTGAAATCTGAACTGTGTGTGAACCACCCATTTGCTCAGTTTCTTTGTTTCTACCTACTATTCTCAGAAACTTTTTCAAACATTTTTACTTTGTCAAATCCCATGATCTCTCAGAGCACCATTCACTGTGAGCTCTGTTGCATCCATGGCAGTGTGTAGCTGCTGCAGACCTGGAAGCAGTGCAGAGCCTCTCCAAGCTACCAGGTATGCATGGGGAGGCACAGCCATTGTTAGGCTTGTAAGGAATGCTGTACACTCTCCTTTGGGTGACCAGTCAGCTCTGCTAGCTGGTGTGGGTGGGGCTAGTCCATAGCCCCATCCCTCTTGGGGGAGCTTGTTTCATTGTCCTAAGCAGGGAGCAGTTCCTTTGTCAGTAGAGAGCATGCATTTTTATTGTGATGCAAGTTGCAGGGGACAGGAGGGCTCCTGTGCTTGCCCATCCAAGGAGGGGCTGGCAACAGTCCTGACCTTGGGAATCTAAAGTCTACACCCAGCTCCTTAGGCTAGGTCACATATTGGGAGTTACGTGGTTTTTCTCCTGTACTCCAGATGGACTGAACTGTCCCATAAGATTAAAAGCCCAACTCAGTAGGACTTCCCCTCCCTATACATGCCCTCAATTGTTTGTTTGTTTTAAAGTCAGGTTACTTTCCAATTGAACCCTGATCAAGATAGAAAAATACTCAAATCTTTCCTTCTGTCCTCTGTCAGGCAGTATTGTGGTGCTCTACGAGAATGGGATATAACACCATTATGCACATCAATAATACACACTCATATAGAATGCTGTTTAGTTGGGTTGGTCAATTTTCAGTCAAGTTTTTTTGATGGAAAATGGGTTTGCAATTTTTTTTTAAAGTGTCTGCGTTCCTCAAACTTCTAAATTGTTTGGAAAACTGAAAATCTTTCATCCACCTTTTTTGAAATAGAAAAGTTTTTGTACCTAAACTGAAAAGTCAAAATTGGTTTTGGTGAATTTTTTTTGTGGGGAATAACAATGGGTTTTCCAGCTGCCTCTTGTGTGCGGGTTTTCATTTCAAACATAAAAATATAAAGTGCTCAGAGATGGGTGACCGGAATGATCAGAAGCATGGAAAGAGTTCCATTGAATAAGATTTTAAAAGATTGGGACTGTTTAGAGAAGGGAAATGTTAGGGGGTATACAAAATAATGAATGGTATTTAGAATGTAAATCAGGTGCTCCCAGTTATCCTCTCATAAAAGAACAATATTCTATTGGATGAAATTAAATTGTTGTGTTTAAAATTGACCAACCTGTGGAACTCATTGTCACAAGATATCGATGAGAGAGAGATTTTGGCAGCAATGAAAACTGATTACATGGATAATGTCCTTGTTCCAGGACATACTCCACTCACTGACTAATGGTTAAACTTTTGTCAAGACAATTATTCCATAATTGTGTGCTGTGGAATTTCTTGCACCTTCCTCAGAAACATCTGATGCCAACCGTTCTCAGAGAGAGAGGAAGGATACTGGAGTTGATGGACCACTATTTTTTCTGGTATGGAAATTCCTGTGTGCCAGTATATTTTATAATCTTCTGTAATTCCCCCATGGTTTCATTATCATTTTATAATTTGGCTCAAATGGTGATTATATCCCCATTACACATGGAGCAATTTAAGATCCAGGTATTTTGTCTTTGTGTCACACCTGAAGCCTGTGAGCCTCTTCAGGTTCTAGCAAATTGATGTGAATGGGCATGAACCTCT
The DNA here is from genome assembly GCF_965140285.1 of Lepidochelys kempii. NCBI lineage: Eukaryota > Metazoa > Chordata > Testudines > Cheloniidae > Lepidochelys > Lepidochelys kempii. Next base: position 32,270,266 of record NC_136387.1, read on the forward strand.
AGGGTCTGAACAGAAGATTAGGTTTGTAATAAGATTTCAACCAAGAGGAGATCAGGTTTCTTCAGTTTCAAATGTTTCTGAACGCCAGGTCTTTTGAGTTCAAACTTGGCACAAAAAATTGCCTGCCTTTTCCATACCAAACTTGGAAGACTTCATGGAGTTCAGAAAAATTAAAAGGTTAAAATCGCACTTAAATAACAGGTAGATAGTGTCCTGTTTGCAAAATTCAAATTCATATCCAAACTTCCTCTAAGAGTAAGAGTGGTCAGAATCAGTGTTTAGTTTCTGGCCTGGCTCTGAGAGAGAGAGAGAGAGAGTCACACTGCCCGCTCTCTCTTGTGTTTGAGCACTTGATTTAGATAATGATCCTGTAAAGACTTACACGTGTGCTTAACTCTATGCACTCTGAGTAGTCCTGTTGGTCAGTGGTACTGCTCGCAGTACCTGAAGGTAAGTACGTGCTTACGTGTCTGGGCATGAGCAGAGTGTTGCAAATTTTGGGCGGCAGAAGGCCTCTTATTAGATGTTTGTACAGCGTCAGGCCTTGTGGGGCACAGATCTTGACTGGGAACTCTAGCACCTCGAATACAGTAATACCTATTGTATAACAACTAACTCTGCACACTGTTCATTGGTGTCAATGAGGAAATTGGAGTGCAGGCTGAAGAACAGAATTTCACCCTGTGGTTGCTGCTTCCCCCCCCTCCACCCCCCCCCCAGAGGTGATCTCTGGGCTCATATGAAAATAGCCAGCAGTGTAACCACCTCTCTGCCAAGAAGTACATTATCTCCATATTTGTGTATAGTTCCAGCTTATTCTACAAGCTCATTTACAGGTATAGCACTAATAATGTACAAATGACATTGTCTTACTGGCTTCTCAATTTTTTATTCATAAAAAGCAACTATTGTATTTCTCAGAACAAGCCTAGAATCACTCCCCATCTCTAAGAAAAATGGATATAAAAAGTAATATTCATCTTCCCGGGAGTTCACGCTGGCTTGTAGAGATTAGATAACGAATAGGAATTAAGTGGACAAGCAGCCTATTTAACACACACTCCCAATTTATTTTTTCTTCCCTTATTTTTTTAAAGAGGGTTTTTTTTCCCCCGATCACACGGCACAGGCAAATTAGTTCTTCTGTGAATATTGCTGAAAAGGGAGCTAATATGTGACAGAAATGTACAATGTGAAATGTGCAACACTTCTGTTTTCTGTTAATTAGAAACTTAAGATGTCTCACTGCTAAGAGAGCTTCAGGTTTCTGTTCTCTGAAGCAGGCAATTTTCCAATCAGACATAATTACTGAGGAAAAGCTCTCTGGCTGGATCCATTAAGCTTCTCCCTTTTCCCCCCTCCCCAGTATCTTGGTCTGGGAGGCAGTAAAAGATATGGCAAAACTCCAATAATTACCTGAATGGAAGACATTTAATAGTTTTATAATGTGCCTTATTGAAAGTTATTAAATCTGCCATGCTGGGCTTTCAAATTTACAGCTTTTTCAAGCACAGGAGAACTTCAAAAATTCTCAGTACAGCAGGGACAGTGGTGCTTTCCAAATACATGTTAATTAATTATCCATTTATGTTGACATCAGACATTATTCATGAATCTTGCCTATAAAGCACTTGCCCTTGACTGGTATTTTGGAAAGACTGTTGAAAGTAGCTGCCCCCCCCCCTTCTTTTTTATAATACAGATTGCCTGGTTCAGTATCTGTTTTGTATCATCACTTCCCCTAGTCCTTTAACGATTTTAAACAACAAGTTTTCTGGTGGTTGATTACTTCCAATCCATTAGCCCTTTGTCTAATGGTGGTCTGCTCTGGTAATGCTCCTTCTGGTTATAACTCAATGGTCTGGAGTGGATTCTCAGCTCATGTCATCTGGTGTAGCTCCATTGAAGTCCATCATTGAGTTACACTGATTTACAGAAGCAGCTGAGAATCAGGTCCAGGGTGCTTTTAATTAAATAAGAGCTTTTGGGGGGGTAAGAGTGAATCTTTCCAGGCCAGGATCTGCACTCACTCATTTATGGATTCAGATGTATTTAAAATGAACCCATTCAAGTCATATGCAAGTTTTGTCACCCCAAAAGTGCAAAAATCATAGTCAGAATCCCCATCCCCTCCTGCCCAATCACATGATGATAAACCTCACTATTTTTAAGTCAAAGCAAAACCTATTGGGTTCTTTTTTATTTTTTTTCTGGTTTCTGAGCAGTTTGGTTTCCTGGGATTTTCAAACTTTTCTCTGCAGCCATGAGGGCTAGAAATGTAGATCTTTTTTCATTTTAAATGGAAGCTGAAATGCACATGCAATCCCTTGATTCCAGCAGCTGGGAGTTTACAAAGAGCACCACATATCCTGTGACTTGCAGAAAAATCACGAGTTGGCAGCGCTGAATGCACAACTCTCATTGCTTTCAAAGTCTACCATTCGCTGCTGTCCGGAGGACCAGCAAAAGACCTGTGAACATTTAAGACTTATTGTGAAGGTTTCACTGATTTGTGCTGATTCTCAGAATAAGTTCCGTTGGCCAAAATATCTAGGGTTCTATATGTATTGGCAATATCTGTTAATGATATCATGCACAACTTTTCCGGGCTTTGATTTGGAATAGTGCCTAAAAAATTTTCAACCACTGAGACATTAAAGGTTGATTCTTTTTGTCATAAGTGACACTTATTCTGTCTGGAATCAATTGCTGAACTCATTGGCATTGCAGAGGTATACTCAATCTGAGAGTGAAAATAGTGTTATGAGCAGGGTGAAACCTTGTTATGGGATTGAGACTGATAAGTCTGAACTGACCTTAGAGGTCACATAGGTGGCATTTATGCTTCCAGTTCAGACAAAAGGAATGTGTGAATCTACACAGCAGCTTTTGCTGAATATTGTTTTGGGGTGGGTATTTGGGGGAGGCAATGCACACAGAAACTGAGAACATACAAGAAAGACTGAAGAGAGAGTCAGCCACCAGCAGCAGCTGAAGGCACAGTGGCTGACCCTGGAAGAAAGCTGGGGAGGGTTTTTTGGGTTGGGGAATAGGCTGAAAGAAGGGTTTTTGGTGTAGTGAGCAAAAGAAGCTGTTCACTGTTACCTGGGTCCTTCTGTGTTCAGAGACACAGGACTTTGTACGTTTGTGTAAATAAAAAAAACTGCATCAAAGAAATCTGACTACCACCAATTTCTGCTCCCCCAGGAACACCCCCAGGGCACCAAACTTTGACTATCTGCAGGGTAACATCTGCGTTTGACATCAAATGGGGTAACAATAATTGTTGAATCCCAGGCTGTGTTGATAGGCTGGGAAGCAGGGCACTCTGAAGCAATGCAAATGAAATGAGCAACTTCTGATTGACAAATTATAGCAGAGCTGTGTGAACACCTAATTAGGTTGTTTTTATCTGTAAATTTAATATTAAGTTCTAACGGATCTCTCTAACACTAAAACCACTGATGGTATGCACAGGAGGCAGCCTTTTGCTGTTAGTCTTTGCACTGGCAGTACTCTAGCTGACTCTAATAGGTCTTCTCTGATCCCGTTAGGCCTCAACCCTACTGTTGGAAGCCCTATGGTAAGATCACCTCAGAAGGGGTCCCATCTGCTATACTGCGGTGAAAATGTACAAATTTGGAAACTGAAAGTTGGTCGAGGAAATTGGCCATGCTGATTGGGAGCTGCGTGCGGGGAGTACTCCAGGTCAAAGCTTTCAGAAATAAGAGCCTAAAACTAGGCTTCTAAGTCCTCACTGATGGGAAAGATAAGTCAGTGACAGGCTGTTGGCCTAGAGCAGGGCTTAAATTCAGCTGGCGCCATCCAGAGCAGAGCTCTGGTGAATACTTTCAAACCCACAAAAGCCCCGGCATGCATCCCCCGGGGCTGAAGCCTGGGGCTCTGGGAAATATTCTGTGAGAATTTAAGCCCTGGCCTAGAGTTTACCAGATTTGGGTTCAATTCCCTCATTTACCACAGACTTCCTGCATGACATTGGGCAGGTCACTCAGTCTCTCTGTGCCTCCATTCTGTGCCTCTCGCTAAACGGATGTATTTCCCTACCTCACAGGGGTTTTGTGAGGATAAATAATTTAACAGATTGTGAGGCACGAAACGATTGAGATGGTGTCTGAAGGACAGCTGAGTTTGTAAAATAAGCCACTTTCTTAAATAAGTGGCAGAAAGTGAAATTCAGACCACACTTTCCAGACAGGGATCTGGGGAGGTGCCATTTTGATGTTCCCAAAGGAAAATTTTCAACAAAATTGAATTTTTTCCTGTGAAATTTTGATTTTTGTGAAAAGGACACTTTCCATCAGGAAATCATTGTGATGGAAAATTCCCAACCACCTCAACTTGGCACCCAGTGTGACTCCTACCAAGCAGTCCTCAGTGGGAGGTGAAGGGGGTTTGACGCTTTTGAAAGTGAGCTTGCTTTTTTTGGTACCTAAACATGGATTGAGGTACCTAACTTTCAGTACCAAAGTCGTCAACATTGGCTTCTGAATAATATAGCTGTTAGAACTCCAGAAAACAGCTGTGTGCGCAGGTTCCTATTCAGGTCATTTCTCCCATACAACATCCAAGTTGCCCTTTATCTTTTAAAGACATTTTCAGACAAGTCTTTGGAGGGGGAAAATCATATTTTTTTTAATCAACTCTGGCTTTTGCTATGGTGACATCATCTCAGAGTGCTGTCTCTGCTAGGGAATTGTACATAAACAATCCCATTGGCGCCACTGTAGCTACAATTAATCTCACCACCTACCTTTCTTGTCAGTGAAAACTGCCCCTTCAGACTGGGGCTGAAAAGGCTGAGTTTGACACTGGGAGAGTGGGTCTTAATTGCTTGACATGCTAAAGGAAGCTTATTTGAATATATTGACCCTGTCTCATAAAAACAAGGGGACAACTCTTCCAAATGACTTAATGGAGTCATGCTGATTTATGCCAGCTGAGGGTGCTGGCCCACATGTTTAAATGACTGTGTTAACAGCCCATGAAGTTCACAGGCATTTCTTGATCTTCCTAACTAACCCAACTTGATACTAAGCTAGGTATATCTTCAGGGACTGACTATTAACCCCCTTCAGCATGTTCCCATCTCAGATATTTATTTCAGTATGGATATTGGTTCTGGATCATTACCATTTTCAGTACAGTGGTATACGAGAGAAAAGAAAACAAATAATATAGATTTAGTATGCCCGGAGAGTTCATACAAAGCCATGTCTCCTTCAGACAACCCCTCTTGCCTACTGAGTCCTAACTATCAAAGGATGGACTATTAGCTCTTCATCTTAGTGTGGCATAGAGTGAGATTTCTTCCCTCTCTCTGGATGGTATATGTTGGTAAAATCCTGTAATAGGAATACAGTATTTGTTTGTCCTTACAGCTAAATGCATCTTTTCTGTTAATCTAGTTATTTTGTGAGTTTTCTGTATTATGCCAGAGTTATCTCCAAAAGGGTCTTTAAAGGGATAGTAGAATTTGCAAATACAATTTAATTTTCCATTAAAACTAACTGCTTCCAAACACAGTTAAGCCCTTTTATTGTTGGGAAAGAAATGTGTGTATTTTGCATTAGCTTCTCAAACAAAACACTCAGCCCTGAGACACAAGTAATACCACTTTCTGCTCCATAGTCTTTATTTCACTGTCAGCACTCTTTAGCATCAGTGCCTCTACTTTTCTTCAAAATAGGCTTGTCTTGCTCTGCCTCAGGGGTTCTAATGGCTTCAGAGGGTGTTGTCCTGTCTATGAGCTCAGGGCCTCTGGAGTTGCCTTTAATGAGCTCCTGTGCTAGAAGCTCTGAGTCCAAGAGAAATCTCAGTTCAAAAGAATTTCAAACATGGTTATAAAACAGATGCAATTGTATGAATTCATTTCTTAATAGGAGTGCCAGATACTGGTTTAAGTTTGTAGCAGTGTGATGCCAGTGAACTAACAGACTTGATGTCAATGGATTTACTTTGGATTTTAAACCAGGGTAACTGAGATCAGAATCTGGCTCCCTAATCAAGAATGCACTTGTATGTGGATAGGTTCCGATAGGATAGATTGATTTTTGAGCTGCTCTTTGAAGCAGGGACAAACAATCACATTTTGTCTAACGTTGAACTTCTTCCTGTGTGATTTTTTTTCAAATGCATTGTTTCTCTAACTATAGAGAAATTTTATGCCATGGATTTAGTGTTAGAAGAATAATCAAAATAAGCAAGGGTAGCACTTTGGCACAAATTTGTCTTTCCTCAGATTTTTCTCTTTCTCTGTTGTTTGCTTCAGGCTTTGTTTATCTATTTTTCATGCTGGTTTCTTCTTTTTCTTTTTTCTTTCGAGTCTTTCCATAGGGGAAACCACATCCAACAGCATTCAAATTGTAGTAAAACTTGTAACTCCACAATTACAGAATACATTCAGAAACTAAGGGGAAACCTCCCCTAATGAACATAACCCATTCAGAACCTCCACAGTAGCATAAAAATAACATGTGGGGTTGAACCAAATGTATGACAGATCAGCCTCTAAATCAGCCCACTGACCTTTATTTAAAGTTTCAGAACTTCGGCACAATGGGTAAGATTCAGTCCTGTTTAGGGATCCAACAGAATGTACTTAAGGGCATAGAGAGGAGGCAGTGTTGTCTAGTAGACAGAGTACTGGACTGGGCCTCAGAAGACCTGAATTCTGTTCCTAGCTCTGCCACTAGTTTGCTGGGTGACCTTGGGCAAGTTATTTCACTCCCCCGTGCCTCAGTTTCCCCATCTGTAAAATGGGAATAATGATCCTTTACTCCTTTGTGAAGCAATTTGAGTTTTATAGAGGAAAATTACTATGCTATAATAATAATTAATAAACCTTATGTTAGACTTTTCAGCAGATGTGCATTTCACTCAGAGTTTGCCCATTTGCAGTATGAAATATACTAAAGCATCACCGGTGGCCTGCCAGGCATATAGGACAATTTTGTCTTGTTTCTTTACACCACAGTAAGTTTTAACACCACAAAGTCATTTATGCCATGTTTTCTATAAATCACATTAGATCTCAGGAAATCAAATCCACTGATTCACCACGAATGAGAGGAGTTCTCAGGACTCCTTTTTAATTCAGTATAGCTGTGGGGAAGTGGAGAGCTTTGTGTCAGTTTCATTTCTTGCAAAACAACCCTAAAACTGGGGGAAAAATCATAATTGTGGTGTCTGTTGGAATAAATCCATTCTGTGTTTTCCCTGGTTAAGAGGGCAACGGTCAGACAGATTTTGCTGGTACTGAGTTACAAGCAGACAGATAGACGCAGTAACAGCTAATGTATCTTTTGGGAGGGAAGGAGAAGGAGGCAGAGAGCTGCATTGATAACACAGAGTGAGCAGATATGAAAGAGAACTTGGTGCCTGCTTCCCATTGACTTTAAATGGAAGTCAGTCTAAATTAGACTGTAAGCCCTTTGGGGCAGAGACCGTCTTTTTGTTCTGTTTGTATAGCACCTAGCGCAGTGGGGTCCTGTTATGTGACTAGGGCTCCTAGGTGCTACTGGAATATGACTAACAACTCCCAGAAACCCCTGCAAAAAGCCCACCCTTTAATAGCTGGCTCCACCTTCAGTGAAGCTGGCACAGAAGAGTGTGAATCTCATACCTGAGCACCAGCCTAGTCGCCAACCCCATCCCCCAGGGCAGTTAGCAAGAGGCAGGGCTGATAGTGGTGTTGACAGGGCTTTTTGCTGGGAGAGGTATAAGTTACACCTAGTGCTTCTTAAGAGCCCTTGCAATAGAGGCTGCTGTGGGAAAATGTGCTGAATTAGCACATCTCCTTGTTGTCTTGTGATCCTTGTGGCCCTAATAGTGCCACCCCACTGGAAGAGAGAGTGCTGTCAACCACCTCCTTCTGAGTGGACTCTCCTTTGCCAGAGGTCTTTGCCACCATGGGCTGGACCCACATTCATTAGTATTCTAAAGCATCTCTGTACTAACATCATGCACAGTCCTGGTGACAGCCATTTGGAGTATTTGATAGCCAACTAAAGATCTCTAAAATTCCACTGTCTTTAGCAGGGCAGGTTTTTCACTAGTAGAAGAAGGCTGGGCCCCAGGGGATTCACTTCTGCGTGTTTCAGCACAGAAGAACTACTTTAAGGTATAGCTGGCACTTCATAGCAGCCTCACATATGGAACTTGCTTAGAGGATTGTTTCAGGCTATTATCTGGATGCTCTGACCAGACCCCTTTCCCTCTCAGTTCCACCTATTTCCTGGCTTCTGCTAGTCTGTTCCCCGTATTGTGGATATCTGCTGTGAATCCCAGTCTGGGAAAATTTTATGCCCCGGAAGACCTGGATCCTTGGGTCAGGGTGGTGTAAGGTTGTTTTTAACTGGTACAGATACAGACTGATTTCTGTTGTGTGGAACCATATTCTGAAAGCCAGATTTCTTTGCCAATATGCATACTGAAAAAGAGGTTTCAGAGTAGCAGCCATGTTAGTCTGTATCCGCAAAAAGAACAGGATTACTTGTGACACCTTAGAGACTAACAAATTTATTAGAGAATAAGCTTTCGTGGCCTACAGCCCACTTCATCGGATGCATAGAATGGAACATATAGTAAGAAGATATATACATACAGAGAAGTTGGAAGTTTCCATACAAACGGTAAGAGGCTAATTAGTTAAGGTGAGCTATTATCAGCAGGGAAAAAAAACTTTTGTAGTGATAATCAAGATGGCCCATTTAGACAGTTGATAAGAAGGTGTGAGGATACTTAACTTAGGGAAATCGATTCAATATGTGTAATGACCCAGCCACTCCCAGTCTCTATTCAAACCCAAGTTAATGGTATCTAGTTTGCATATTAATTCAAGCTCAACAGTTTCTCCCTGGAGTCTGTTTTTGAAGCTTCTCTGTTGCAAAATTGCCACCCTTAAATCTTTCACTGAGTGGCCAGTTGAAAGTGAGGTTGAAGTGTTCTCCTACCGGTTTTTGAATGTTATGATTCCTGATGGCATGCGGAACCACCTGATCAACATCCTATACAGCAAACAGGGAAAGATTAAGAATGAGCTCTCAAAACTGGATACTCTCATAAAAAAACAACCTTCCACACAAACTTCCTCATGGATAGATTTTACAAAAACTAGATAAGCCATTTACAACACAAACTTTGCTTCTCTACAAAGGAAAAAGGACACTAAACTATCTAAACTGCTACATGCCACCAGAAGCCACAACAATAGTTCCCTTAACCCACCCAACAATATTGTTAATCTTTCCAGCTATACTCTTAGCCTGGCAGAAGAGTCTGTCCTATCTCGGGGCCTCTCCTTTTGTACCTCTAGGTCCATGAACATGATACAGTTCTGTGGTGACCTAGAATCCTACTTTCAATGTCTCCGACTCAAAGAATATTTTCAACACACCTCTGAACAACATACTAACCCACAGAATCCTTCCTACCAACACTACAAAAAGAAGGATTCTGCGTGGACTCCTCCTGAAGGTCGAAACAACAGACTGGACTTCTACATAGATTACTTCCGTCAACGTGCATCAGCTGAAATTGTGGAAAAGCAGCATCACTTGCCCCATAACCTCAGCCGTGCTGAACACAATGCCAGCAGCAGCCTCAAGAAAAACTCTGACATCATAGTCAAAAAGGCTGACAAAGGAGGTGCTTGTCATCATCATGAATAAGTTGGAATATGAACAAGAGGCTGCTAGGCAGCTCTCTAACTCCACATTCTACAGGCCATTTTCCTCTGATCCCACTGAGGATTACCAAAAGAAACTACACCATCTGCTCAAGAAACTCCCTGAAAAAGCACAGGAACACATGCCCAACCAGAGGTATTCTATTTGCTACCCAAGATCCATAAACCTGGAAATCCTGGATGCCCCATCATCTCAGGCATTGGCACCCTAACAGCAGGATTGTCTGGCTGTGTGGACTCTTTCCTCAGGCCCTATGCTATCAGCACTCCCAGCTATCGTTGAGACACCACTGACTTCCTGAGGAAACTACAATCCATTGGTGATCTTCCAGAAAACACCATCCTGGCCACTATGGATGTAGAAGCCCTCTACACCAACATTCCACAGAAAGATGGACTACAAGCTATCAGGAACAGTATCCTCGATAATGTCACGGCAAACCTGGTGGCTGAACTTTGTGACTTTGTCCTCACCCATAACTATTTCACATTTGGGGACAATGTATACCTTCAAACCAGCAGCAATGCTATGGGTACCCGCATGGCCCCACAGTATGCTAACATTTTTATGGCTGACTTAGAACAACGCTTCTTCAGCTCTCATCCCCTACTACTCTACTTGCACTACACTGATGACATCTGCATCATCTGGACCCATGGAAAAGAAGTCCTTGAGGAATTCCACCATAATTTCAACAATTTCCATCCCAACATCAACCTCAGCCTGGACCAGTCCATACAAGTGGTCCATTTCCTGGACACTACTGTGCTAATAAGCAATGGTCACATAAACACCACCCTATACCGGAAACCTACTGACCACTATTCCTACCTACATGCCTCCAGCTTCCATCCAGGACACACCACACAATCCATTGTCTACAGCCAAGCTCTGCGATACAACCGCATTTGCTCCAATCCCTCAGACAGAGACAAGCACCTACAAGATCTCTATCGAGCATTCTTAAAATGACAATACCCACCTGCTGAAGTGAAAAAACAGATTCACAGAGCCAGAAGAGTATCCAGAAGTCACCTACTACAGGACAGGCCCAACAAAGAAAATAACAGAACGCCACTAGCTGTCATCTTCCACCCCCAACTAAAACCTCTCCAGCGCATCATCAAAGATTTACAACATATCCTGAAAAATGATCCCTCTCTCTCACAGATCTTGGGAGACAGACCAGTCCTCACTTACAGAGAGCCCCCCAACCTGAAGCAAATACTCACCAGCAACCACACACCTCACAACAAAAACACTAACCCAGGAACCTATCCTTGCAACAAAGCCTAATGCCAACTCTGTCCACATATTTATTCAAGTGACACCATCATAGGACCTAATCACACTAGCCATGCCATCAGGGGCTCGTTCATCTGCACATCTACCAATGTGATATATGCCATCATGTGCCAACAATGGCCCTCTGCCATGTACAGTGGCCAAACCAGACAGTCTCTATTGCAAAAGAATAAATGGATACAAATCTGACATCAGGAATCATAACATTCAAAAACCTGTAAGAGAACACTTCAACCTCTCTGGCCACTCAGTAAAAGATTTAAGGGTGGCAATTTTGCAACAGAAAAGCGTCAAAATCAGACTCCAAGGAGAAACTGCTGAGCTTGAATTAATATGCCACCTAGATACCATTAACTTGGGTTTGAATAGAGACTGGGAGTGGCTGGGTCATTACACATATTGAATCAATTTCCCTAAGTTAAGTATCCTCACACCTTCTTATCAACTGTCTAAATGAGACATCTTGATTATCACTACAAAAGTTTTTTTTCTCCTGCTGATAATAGCTCCTCTTAACTAATTAGCCTCTCACAGTTTGTATGGCAACTTCTAACTTCTCTGTATGTATATATATATCTTCTTACTATATGTTCCATTCTATGCATCTGATGAAGTGGGCTGTAGGCCACGAAAGCTTATGCGCTAATAAATTTGTTAGTCTCTAAGGTGTCACAAGTACTCCTGTTCTTTTTACGGAAAAAGAGGAGTTTCAAAATTAGCATATTTCACATGCACTTAGCAATTTATATTGGGCTAAGATTTTGTTTGCAAATATACACAGAAATTGGCAAGGGTGCCAAATGAGTTATCAGATATTTACCAAATGTTGAAGGTGAGAACCAGTAATACACAGAGAATTAAATAATTATACCTAACATGCACAGATAGCTTAACTTTTAGAATGTTACTAGTCACATTGACTTCAGTGGGGCTACTAGCAGGCTTAAAGTTAAGAATATGCTTAAGTGTCTTGCTGGATCAGGATTGGAGTCCTCTTCACCTTAATAGGTCTGAGCTGTGGATGAAAAGCAGGTGACAACATTACAGTGTGGTCTGCAGATAGTGGTTTCAAATGTAGAGAACATTAGATGTGCAAAATATTCACACCATGCCACAAACCCTATCAAACTGGTCTGAAGGAATCTGTTCCTGTGAAACTAAGAAAGGATGATTGCACAGCAGGGAAAATGTGGCAATTGTGTTCAAAGTTCTTTAGCCATTCTCACCTAATATCCATCCTTTCTCTCTAAACAATCCCCATGACCCAACTCCTGACCTGACTTTGTATTTCTCAGTGAACCCGTTGCAGAGAAAAAAACATGGATATAGATCCAAATACTGAGGTCTCCAGGTTAATTTGCTGAATGCACAGCACAAATATCATATAATCAGCATTGGACGAAAGTTAATTAGAATTACACCTGTTTCAGCAGTGCTTACTTATCCAAGCATTGCCATATGTCACTGGACCTAATTATGGGAATAAGGACTGCTGGTGTGGGGTTAAGGTTGCAAGAATAGGCCCTTAATTTGAACTTTTTGCTTGTGAGTTGAAATTGGGGATGGCTGTTGATGTAGAATTCACACTGATTTTAAATTAAGGCTTTCTTCTGTATTGCAATTACTGAGAGCATCATGGTGGTTCTTTCAGTGGCTGTGTACTACACTACAGCTGGTTGGGAAATGTTTTTTCCCTCCATTTCAAATTTTGATGAAAATGAAGAATATGTTCATGTTTGTCAAAACTTTTCTTAATGATTGGGACCTTTTTCGTCACTGAAAACTGCAATATTTACATTTTGGTTTTCAATAATCTCCTCCCCCTCACCACCCAAAAAATCATGTCAGACACTTTTAGCAGAAATTTCCCTTTTGACAAAAAAAGCAATTTCCATAAAAAGTTTTCAGCAGAATTTTTGAGCAGCTCTACGCCATACCCAGTTGAGATGAAGACATACCCTTCTGTAATTGAAGCAGATGCTACTTTGCTACATATTCTTTATAGTATAAACTTAACAAAATGGGAAAATACCAAGGCTGTCAATCAGTTAACTCACGTGATTAAGTCAAAAAAATTAATCACAATTCAAAAAATTAATCACAATTAATCGCACTGTTAAACAATAGATTACCAATTGAAATTTATTAAATATTTTTGGATGTTTTTCTACATTTTCAAATGTATTGATTTCAATTATAACACAGAATACAAAGTGTACAGTGCTCACTTTATATTATTTTTATTACAAATATTTGAACTGCAAAAATGATAACCAAAATAAATAGTATTTTTCAATTCACCTCATACTAGTGCTGTAGTGCAATCTCTTTATAGTGAAAGTGCAACTTACAAATGTAGATTTTTTTTGGTTACATAACTGCACTCAAAAAAACAAAACAATGTAAAGCTTTAGAGCCTACAAGTCCACTCAGTCCTACTTCTTGTTCAGCCAATCGCTAAGACAAATAAGTTTGTTTTCATTTACAGGACATAATGCTGCCGATTTCTTATTTACAATGTCACCTGAAAGTGAGAACAGGCATTTGCATAGCACTTCTGTAGCCGTCATTGCAAGGTATTTACGTGCCAGATATGATAAACATTTGTATGCCCCTTCCTGCTTCAGCCACCATTCCAGAGGACATGCTTCCATGCTGATGACACTGTTAAAAATAATGTGTTAATTAAATTTTTGACTGAACTCCTTGGGGGAGAATTATGTGTCTCCTGCTCTGTGTTTTACCCGCATTCTGCCATACATTTCATGTTATAGCTGCCCTCAGATGATGATCTAGTACATTATATTTGTTTTAAGAATACTTTCACTGCAGATCTGACAAAGCTGAAAGAAGGTACCAATATGAGATCTCTAAAAATAGCTACAGCACTTGACCGAAGGTTTAAGAATCTGAAGTGCCTTCCAAAATCTGAGAGGTGTGGCGCATGCTTTCAGAAGCCTTAAAAGAGCAACACTCTGATGTAGAAACTACAGAACCCAAACCACCAAAAACCAAAATGAACCTTCTGCTGTTGGCATCTGACTCAGATGATGAAAATGAACATGCGTCAATCCACACTGCTTTGGATTGTTATCGAGCAGAACCCGTCATCGGCATAGATGCATGTCCTCTGGAATGGTGGCTGAAGCATGAAGGAACATATGAATCTTTAGCGTATCTGGCACGTAAATATCACATAAATATCTGCTGTTCCCCCTCCCCCGCAGCCTCAGCACACTGCTCCGCTGGCACAATGCTCTGGGCAGCCAGGCTGCGCAGTCGCAGAGCCGCGGCCTGACCTGGTGCTTTGTAGCGCTGCCAGCCACCGGTGCTCCAGGCAGCGTGATAAGGGGGCCGGAGGGGTTGGATAGAGTGCAGGGGAGTTCAAGTCAAGTGTGGTCAGGTGTCAGGGGTGTGGATAGTGGTCAAGGCGGTCAGAGGGTGGGGAATGGGGGGGTTGGATGGGGCAGGGGTTCCGGGGGGGAGGTCAGGAATGTGGGGGGGGGGTTGGATGGGGCAGCAGGGGCAGTCAGGGGTGGGGGGTCCGGGGGTGGACAGGGGGTTGTGGATGGGGTAGGAGTCCTGGGGGAGCCATCGGGGGGCAAGAAGCAGGGGGGTCGGATAGGAGGCGGGGGCTGGGCCACACCTGGCTATTTGTGTACATGTGTACATTGTAAGGAGAGTGATCACTTTAGATAAGCTATTACCATCAGGAGAGTGGGGTGGGGGGAGAGAAAACCTTTTGTAGTGGTAAACACCCATTTTTTCATGGTTTGTATGTATAAAAAGATCTTCTGTACTTTCCACAGTATGCATCCGATGAAGTGAGCTGTAGCTCACAAAAGCTTATGCTCAAATATATTGGTTAGTCTCTAAGGTGCCCCAAGTACTCCTTTTTTTTTTTGCGAATACAGACTAACATGGCTCTTACTCTGAAACCTGTCACCCAGCTCTAATATTAATTGAGAAGCTAAGGTAAGGCTTGCATGGCTAGTAACCATTCCACAGATAAAATAATAAACTTCAGTTTGCAGAGCCAGGTGCAAATCTAGCACCTTTGACCAACATTAAATTGACTTGAAAAGTTATTTTTTCAGTAAATAAAACTAGGCAATTAGTTATGGGAGCTGGGAGAGCTGATTCCATCAACTTTCTTCTCTTTGGAAGCTGAGGAAAAGTGGTAAATAGTTGCTAGAATTCAGATGAACTTTTTGTGAAGATCTGACTAGGGGATAAATCTCATATCAAATGAGTTCACTGTAGCACATGTTTTATCAGTGATTTAACAAAGGAGCTAATCAAAATTAGCTCCCCATTATGAATGTAAAGTGGTTAAGGATCAAGAAAGTGCTAGCCAAGAACTTTACTATGTGTTTGCAGAGTGTTTTGAATTTTGATTAGCTAAATGATCATCTCCAGTACCTCCGGACATAATTTGGCACCGCCACTGTGGGTTTTTTTTTTCCTGTGCCTTCTAAAGCTCAGAACTGCATCAGTACTGCGAACTGAAACAGCCTTTCATTTCCTCAAAGCACATTCCCTGCAGGCCTGAGCTGTGATCCATTGGTACATAAGTAAAGCATACTCTGGCTTATCCAAACCAATATTTAGTTTAATAATGGAAATTAAGCAATGTTCTACTTTCACAAGAACACGTCTTTGCAATTAATAAGCTGCTGTTTTATCAAATAAGGAGAAAAAATTACTGTCCTTAAATGTAGGGTTTTCTTAATATAGTACATTTTTCTAGCACCAGATTTTCAGAACATTTTAAATGGATTCAGGGATAGTACTAAAATCAATGGCAGCTACATAAAATTAATTACTTCTAGTGACAGATATAGAAAACTTCTATATAGTAAATCATTCTTCTTACAGGAAAGGCATTGGACACAGTCAGAAATGGCCTTCTATGTATATAATTCTTTTCTAATATATCCATTTATAAAAGGTGTCAATTACATATGAACCTCAGAGCTAGAGGAAGCACCTTCAGAATAGGACATCAAGAGCTTTGGCAGGGCAGTCTGTGCTGCTGTTCCTTGTGCTGCTGCTCCTTACACTGCCCCTGCTCTGTGAGTAAATGAAGGGTTTCACACGATAGTCATAGAATCATAGAATATCAGGGTTGGAAGGGACCTCAGGAGGTCATCTAGTCCAACCCCCTGCTCAAAGCAGGACCAATCCCCAATTTTTGCCCCAGATCCCTAAATGGCCCCCTCAAGGATTGAACTCACAACCCTGGGTTTAGCAGGCCAATGCTCAAACCACTGAGCAGGATGCACTGCAGCAAAGATTATTCAGGCAGCTCTAAAGAGCACAGGCTTGTGGATACTACGCTCAGAGGAAGCATTCAAAATGGTAAGTGCTAAATACGTCCTTTGAAAAAAAGCAGCTTGTGATTTTTTTTTTTGTCCATGGGTAAAAGCAGGACAAGTAGGGATGCAATATGTAGCCTACAGGTGGTTCTGTACATGCACAAACACAACTGCTTTATTATTATTATTTATTTATTATCTATATTCTGGAAGGGCCAAATATGATCAGTTCCACGTAGTGTTGGGGGGTGTTGAAACAGTCCCTGCCTCAAATAAGTATCCCACCTGTGTCTTGTCATAGAGTGTCAAAGAGTTGTACGGAACAGCGAAATGCAGATGAGTATGGGGAGTTGTAGGAAACGTGGTATGATAGATGAGCTGTGAGCACAGCACAAGATGGTTTAATCCATTTTATTTCTTTGACTGATTTTTTTGAACCTACAAGAGAGACAAGTGGCTAAACTATATAAATTCCTAGTGGTTATTTACTTAGGAGTTTTCAGTTAGAAACTATTAAGTGCATTTAGAAAGGTACTGTCACAGCAGTATCTGTAAATAACAAACTACTTCTGTATCCATATTTATCATATCCTAGAACTGATACAGAGAAAGCATTTTATGAACAACAATCTCGTGCCAGTCTTTACTTGGTAGAAAGAAAATCTCAGAACATCTTTCAAAGTGTGCTGCAAACTCCCCAAAAGCACCATGTTCATTATCACCCTCAAGCATCGAATTCAATGTGTCTTAAGGTTGTGAAAGCACGTCCTGTTAAAGAGATGTCTGGGAGTAGGGGGTTATGTGTTACTAATCACCACTTAGTAAAACCACAGATGGAAGAGGTGACATCACGGAGCAGCAACTCTATCCTCCTCTATCCTCTGGTGAGTTCCACTTTGTACCAGCTTCTTTTGGCTGCTGCTTACTGCATCCATCTGTACTTCTTTAAAAATCACAATCAAAGAATTTTTCTGATCTCAAGTGGAAGTTCTAATAGAAAATGTTTGTCTGGTTCCTGTTGACCTCTAAGGTTTGGAGCCAAAGAACAGGTCATCTAGATGGAATGTTGCAGTGGAATAATTTTTTTTAAGTTTTTTTTTTTTTTGCGTGCGGAATGAATAACTACCTGAGCTGAAGTTTAAAAGCTATGAACACAGCCGCTCCAAACTCCCATTCTCTCTTTACACCTTATCCCCTCTCTCATTCAGTGTACTCCTCCCTCGATCCTTATTCATTCCTTTCCTCCCATTTCTTACTTTCTCTCCATCACACAATCTTTCCTTCACTTTCCAATCCCTCTCTTCCACTCTTCCTTTTCCCATCTCATCAAATGTCTGTGTGTGCACATGCTAGAGTGGAGGAAGAGAGGACAACAGAGTGTAGGAGGCCTTTTTCCCCCATTTCACTCTCCCTGACCAGTAGTGGGAATGACCCACCAAATGAAGAGTCCTGGAGTTCCTCCATCGCATACCAGCAGTGCTGGAAGTGGAGACTGGAACTCTGGATTGCTCCCCAAGATGGTATCTGAAAGCAGCTTCCCTGTACAGCAGGAATTCAGCTGCCAGGGGTGTGCCAGCAGGTTCATAGCCATGGTTTAGGGGAACTCTGGATTACTGGTTCTTGGGACAATACTGCTCTACCAGTAGAGGTCAGGAGTAACCAAAGAAAGCTTGTGTCCAGTAGACAGATTCTAATGGAATTTCCACTAAGGATACTTGATTATTGGCACAGAATCCAGGTTTTGCAATATACAAAGTTCATTGCTTTACATTTGAATTATATATCTCCTTTGATCCAGTTCCTAGCAGTTAGTTAACTACTTCATGCCCATGGAACACTCTCATGCTGTGCATCACAAGTGAGCAAGAGGAAGACCAAGGATAGGGTAGGCCTGTTACTCAATCGGGGGTCAGTGGGGGGAATAATACCAGAAAATGTAGAAATGGCAGAGGTGCTTAATGACTTCTTTGTTTTGGTTTTCACCAAGAAGGTTGGTGGTGATTGGATGTCTAACATACTGAATACCAGTGAAACTGAGGTAGGATCAGAAGAGGCTAAAATAGGGAAAGAACAAGTTAAAAATTGCTTTGACAAATTAGAGTCTTCAAGTCACCAGGCTCTGATTAAATGCATCCTAGAATACTCAAGGAGCTGACTGAGGAGATATCTGAGCCATTAGCGATTATCTTTGAAAAGTCATGGAAGATGGGAAAGATTCCAGAAGACTGGAAAAAGACAAATATTGTGCCCATCTATAAAAAGGGAAATAAGGACTACCCAGGGAATTACAGACCAGGAAGCTTAACTTCTGTACCCAGAAAGATAAAGGAGCAAATAATTAAGCAATCAATTTGCAAACATGAGAAGATAATAAGGTGATAGGTAACAGTCAGCTTGGATTTGTCAAAAACAAATTGTGTCAAACCAACCTGATAGCTTTCTTTGACAGGGTAACAAGCCTTGTGGATAGGGGGGAAGCAGTAGGCCTGGTATATCTTGACTTTACTAAAGCTTTTGATACTATCTTGCATGACCTTCTTCTCATAAACAAACTAGGGAAGTGTAACCTAGATATAGCTACTACAAGGTGGGTGCAAAACTGGTTGGAAAACCATTATCAGAGTAGTTATCAGTGCTTCACAGTCATGCTGGAAGGACATAACAAGTGGGGTCCCAAAGGGATCAGTTCTGGGTCCGGTTCGGCTCAATATCTTCATCAATGATTTACACAATGGTATAGAGAGTATATTTATAAAGTTTGAGGACGATACCAAGCTGGGAGAGGTTGCAAGTGTTTTGGAGGATAGGATTAACCTTCAAAGTAATCTGGATAAACTAGAGAAATGGTCTGAAGTAAATAGGATAAAATGTGATAAGGACAAGTGCAAAGTACTCCATTTAGGAAGGAACAATCAGTCGCACACATATAAAATTGGAAATGACTGCCTTGGAAGGAGTACTGCAGACAGGGATCTGGGGGTCATAGCGGACCACAAGCTAAATATGAGTCAACAGTTTAATGCTGTTGCAAAAAAAACAAACATCATTCTGGGATTAGCAGGTGTATTGTAAGCAAGACACGAGAAGTAATTCTTCTGCTTTGCACCATGCTGATTAGGCCTCAACTGGAGTATTGTGTCCAGCTCTGGGTGCCACATTTCAGGAATGATGTGGACAAATTGGAGAGAGTCCAGAGAAGAGCGACAAAATTATTAAAAGTCTAGAAAACATGACCTATGAGGGAAGATTGGAAAAATTGGATTTGTTCAGTCTGGAAAAGAGAGGTCTGAGGGGGGACATAATAGTGTTCAAGTACATAAAAGGTTGTTACAAGGAGGAGGGAGAAAGATTGTTTTTCTTAACCTCTGAGGATTGGACAAGCAGCAATGGGATTAAATTGCAGCAAGGGAGGTTTAGGTTGGACATTAGGAAAAACTTCCTAACTGTCAGGGTGGTTAAGCCCTGGAATAAATTGCCTAGGAAGTTTGTGGAATCTCCATCATTGGAGATTTTTAAGAGCAGGTTAGACAAACACCTGTCAGGAATGGTCTAAATAATGCTTAGTCCTGCCATGAGGCAGGGGACTGGACTAGATGACCTCTCAAGGTTCCTTCCAGTGCTATGATTCTATGTCACATACTATGCTTTTACAATGCTGTCTTTGGTTAATTTTTGGATTTGCACCTTTTGTTTTGTGTGCACCCTAGTATGTGTGTATAATGAGGTGCTCTGTATTTAAGGCAAAGAGAAATTAGGGACCTCATAGGAATGAAGGCAAGACTCAAGATGAAATCTTACTGAATCTGAATTGTTGCAGGAAGACGACATGATGCAGAGAGTTTGGACAGAATTATAGCATAGGCTGTGGGTAAAATACTAAGAGATGGGGGGGAAAGATAATAGAGTATAGCTGAAGATGGAAGAAAGATAAAAGGAAAATAAACACTTTCAAACAGTATGGCAATTGTGCCGCAAGAGCTTGAGTAGTTTATTCTCAATGGTTTGTAATCAGAATTCTCCTCTTGGCCTCTGCTTCTTACTGTGGTCTCTCCTTTTTAGAGGCAGAGTGTAGAATATGGAAGAAAAACGTTCACTATGGATCAGAGATAAGAAAGCCCCCTTAGAAAAAGGGTACTTTAATAAGCGATGTCTAATGGGTTGGCATTGAAACACCAATGTGTTATTCTAAACATATACCAAGACTTCATTTCAGCCTTGGGTAGTACATCTAATATTGCTCAAGGAGTTTTTTCTAGTGACTACAAGACAGGACTCCTTGGTTCTGTTCCTAGCTCAGGCTGACTAATTCTGGGGCCTGAAACAAGTCACTAATAGCTTGAATTTATAGCACCTTTCCTCCAAAGCTCTTCAAGCACTTTGTAAAGATGGAGAAGTATTAATAATCCCATTTTACAGATAAGGAGGCAAGCACAGAGATGCCTGATAGTGGCAAGCCCTGTGGCTAGCCTCTGCTTTAATGCAAGACCTGTCTACATCTTGCCTCAGCTATGTTGGTTGAGCAGGGACTCGATGGAAGCAAGTGAGTGGGGCGTGGACAGAGCCTTGACTGTCCTCTCCAGCTCTTGGACAAGGGAGTGCTATACTTGGCAAAGGGTTGTTGCAAGTTATTCCCCTGGCAGTAAGGGGGCAGCAGGGAAAGTAGTGACTAAGTCACAGGTTTTTATAGTTTCATAGATTCCAAAGCCAGAAGAGACCATTGTGACAATCTAGTCTGACCTCCTGTACAGCACTCGCCATAGAACTTCGCCAAAATAATTCCTAGAGCAGATCTTTTAGAAAAAACATTAATCTTGATTTAAAAATTGCCAGTGATGGAGAATCCACCATGAATCTTAATACATTTTTCCATGCTCATTGTTAAAAATGTACACCTTATTTCTAATCTGAACTTGTTTAGCTTCAACTTTCAGCCATTGGATCATGTTATACCTTTGTCTGCTCGACTGAAGAGACCATTATAAAGTTATTTTATCTGTGACTGCTGCTGAAATTCTCTATTAGGTTCTGCTGTCCACAATTCAAGGAGAACATAGATAAATTGGAGAGGGCTTAAAGAAGAGACACACAAATGATTAAAGCAAGGGTGGCCAACCTGAGCCTGAGAAGGAGCCAAAATTTATCAATGTACTTTGCCAAAAAGCCACAGTAATATGTCAGCAGCCCCTCAGCAGCTCCTCCCACCTGGTCCTAGCGTCTCCCACCCACCAGCAGCCCTGCCAGACAGCACCTTCCCCTCCCTCCCAGCACCTCCTGATCAGCTATTTCATGGAGTGCAGGAGGCTCTGGGGGGGAGGAGTGAGGATGCTGCAGGCTCAGGGGAGGGGACGGGAAGGGGTGGAGTGGGGACAGGGCCTGTGGCAGAGCCAGGGGTTGAGCAGTGAGCACACCCCAGCACATTGGATAGTTGGCGCCTGTAGCTCCAGCCCCGGAGTCAGTGCCTATACAAGGAGCTGCATATTAACTTCTGAAGAGCCGCATGTGGCTCAAGAGCCACAGGTTGGCCACCCCCGGATTAAAGGATTAGAAAATATGCCGTACAGTGATAGCTAAATAGAACCTGGAACCTAACAAAGAGAATGTTAAGGGGTGATTTGACGACAATCTATAAATAGCTACATGGGGAACAAATAGTTTTCTACTCCTACTTGAGATTTCTCTATGTATGTATACAAGGACTGCATTAGCCCTTTTGGCCATAGCCTTGCATTCAGAACTCACATTCTGGTCCCTTCTGACCTTAGTATCTATGAATCTTCCAGGTCATTGATAAAGTGTTAAATAGCATAAGTCCAAGAATCAAACCCTCTGGGACTCCACTAGAAATACATCTCCCCATTTACAGTTACATTTTGAGACCTGACAGCTAGCCAGTTTTTAATCCATTTAATGTATGCCATGTTCTTATTGTTGCCATGGTGCTCCCAGGATATTAGAGAGACAAGGTGGGTGAGGTAATATCTGTTTTTATTGGGCCATGTTATTTTTATATCATTCCAGTTTTTTTATCATTCCAGTTTTTTAATCAAAATGTGGTGCGGTACAAAGTCAAACACCATGCAGAAATCTAAGTATATTACATCAACAGTTTTACCTGTATCAACCAAATTTATAATCTCATCAAAAGAAGGTAGTTGGACAGGATCTATTTTCCATAAACCCGTTTTGATTTTCATTAACTATACTATCCTCCTTTAATTCTTTATTAATCAAGTCCCAGATCAACTGTTCCCTTATCGTGTCCAGGATTGATGTCAGACTGACAGGCCTATAATTACCCAGGTCATCGGGTTTACCTTTTTTAAATATTGGCACAGCATCTATTTCTTACAGTCTTCTGAAAATTCCCCAGTGTCCTAAGACTTATTGAAAATCAACATTAATGGTCCAGCAAGCTCCTCATATAGCTTTTTAAAAAACTCTTGAATACAAGGTATCCTGATCTGCTAATTTTAGTAATATCTAACTTCAGTAGCTGCTGTTTTACATCCTCCTGAGATACCAGTGGAATGGAAAGAGAGTTCTTATGTGATACAAGTACATAATTTCAGGTTTCAGAGTAGGAGCCATGTTAGTCTGTAGCCGCAAAAAGAAAAGGAGGACTTGTGGCACCTTAGAGACTAACAAATTTATTTGAGCATAAGCTTTCATGAGCTACAGCTCACTTCATCAGATGCATGCAGTAGAAAATACAGTAGGGGGATTTTATATACACAGAGAAAATGAAACAATGGGTGTTACCATACACACTGTAAGGAGAGTGATCAGGTAACGTGAGCTATTACCAGCAGGAGAGGAAAAAACCCAACCTTTTGTAGTGATAATCAAGGTGGGCTATTTCCAGCAGTTGACAAGAACGTGTGAGGAACAGTAGGGGGGAAAAATAAACATGGGGAAATAGTTTTATTTTGTGTAATGACACATCCACTCCCAGTCTTTATTCAAGCCTAATTTAATGGTGTCCAGTTTGCAAATTAGTTCCAATTCAGCAGTCTCTCGTTGGAGTCTGTTTTTGAAGTTTTTTTGTTGTAATATTGCGACTTTGAGCTCTGTAATTGAGTGACCAGAGAGATTGAAGTGTTCTCCGACTGACTTTTGAATGTTATAATTCTTGACATCTGATTTGTGTCCATTTATTCTTTTACGTAGAGACTGTCCGGTTTGGCCAATGTACATGACAGAGGGGCATTGCTGGCACATGATGGCATATATCACATTGGTAGATGTGCAGGTGAACGAGCCTCTGATAGTGTGGCTGATGTGATTAGTCCCTATGATGGTGTCCCCTGAATAGATATGTGTACACAGTTGGCAATGGGCTTTGTTGCAAGAATAGGTTCCTGGGTTAGTGTTTTTGTTGTGTGCTATGTGGTTGCTGGTGAGTATTTGCTTCATGTTGGGGGTCTGTCTGTAAGCAAGGACTGGTCTGTCTCCCAAGATCTGTGAGAGTGATGCGTTGTCCTTCAGGATAGGTTGTAGGTCCTTGATGATGCGCTGGAGAGGTTTTAGTTGGGGGCTGAAGGTGACGGCTAGTGGCGTTCTGTTATATTCTTTTTTGGGCCTGTCCTGTAGTAGGTGACTTCTGGGTACTCTTCTGGCTCTGTCAATCTTTTTCTTCACTTCAGCAGGTGGGTATTGTAGTTGTAAGAATGCTTGATAGAGATCCTGTAGGTGTTTGTCTCTGTCTGAGGGGTTGGAGGAAATGTGGTTGTATCGTAGAGCTTGGCTGTAGACAATGGATCGTGTGGTATGGTCTGGATGAAAGGTAAGTATGGCGGTCAGTAGGTTTTGGTATAGGGTTGTGTTTATGTGACCATTGCTTATTAGCACAGTAGTGTCCAGGAAGTGGATCTCTTGTATGGACTGGTCCAAGTTGAGGTTGATGGTGGGATGGAAATTGTTGAAATCATGGTGGAATTCCTCAAGGGCTTCTTTTCCATGGGTCCAGATGATGAAGATGTCATCACTGTAGTGCAAGTAGAGTAGGGGCATTAGGGGACAAGAGCTGAAGAAGTGTTGTTCTAAGTCAGCCATAAAAATGTTGGCATACTGTGGGGCCATGAGGATACCCATAGCCTTGCTGCTGAATTGAAGGTATACATTGTCCCCAAAAGTGAAATAGTTATGGATGAAGACAAAGTCACAAAGTTCAGCCATCAGGTTTGCCGTGACATTATCAGGGATACTGTTCCTGATGGCTTGTAGTCCATCTTTGTGTGGAATGTTGGTATAGAGGGCTTCTTCATCTATAGTGGCTAGGATGGTGTTTTCAGGAAGATCACCAATAGATTGTAGTTTCCTCAGGAAGTCAGTGGTGTCTCGAAGATAGCTGGGAGTGCTGGTAGCGTAGGGCCTGAGGAGAGAGTCCACACAGCCAGACAATCCTGCTGTTAGGGTGCCAATGCCTGAGATGATGGGGTATCCAGGATTTCCAGGTTTATGGATCTTGAGTAGCAGATAGAATACCCCGGCTCGGAGTTCTAGGGGTGTGTCTGTGCGGATTTGCTCTTGTACTTTTTCAGGAAGTTTCTAGGAAATAATTTGTTTTCTCCCAAATACAAAACAGAAATATTTATTGCACGTCTTCCTTTTCTGTATTATTATTGGTAGTTCTACAATTTCCATCTAGGTAATGGACCAATACCGTTGGCAGCATTTTTTTGTTTTGTTCCTAATATATTTGAAAACTCCTTCTTACTCTTAACTCTGCTGACCATAGATCTCTCCTTATTTCCCTTTGCTTCCCTTATCTATTTAATACAACTCCTAGCTTCCTATTTTATATTCATCAACTTTCACTTTCTTCCATTTGTTATTTTTATTTTCTATAGCTACCTTCACTTCCCCTTTAAACCAGGTTTGTTTTTTTAATCAATACAGCCTTCTTCCTAGATTGTGACTTTTGGGGCTTTTAGTTAAGTGGTCTTAAACATTTGCCAATTATCATTTACATTTCTCTGATTAAATTCTTCCTTCCGGCTCAGTTGCCTTATAATTGTTTCCCAGGAGTTTTCCCTGGGGCAGGACAACTGTGTGGTTTAAGACACTGTCTAGCTGTTGGTGATTTGCCCGTGATCACACATGGTGGCAATGGTACAGTAAGGAGCATAAGAAAGAACTCCTGATTCCTAGCTCTCTGCACAGCACAGCCAGAGAAGTATCCAAACTTCTGTGTTTTATTTGACCCAAACCAATGAAACAATCGTGGTTCACTTATCACTATGCAGAATGGATCCTCAAGTGACGAGAATAACTAGTAATTAGGCATTACTTCCCAAAACACTCAGGACTGTGCTGGAAAACAAAAATGTGATAGTCCTGCCTAATTGGCTTGCAGCTTTCAAACCAAATTAATTTGTATCTGTGGAGTTGCTGTGGATTTGCACTGACACAAATGAGAATGAAATGTTGCCCATTGTCCCTAAATAGCTGGTGATTGCTAATACTTTAAACTAGTACCCTAAAACACCAGATCTGCTAAAATCCTTGTAATTTTGCAGCTGTCATCAGGTGTCAATTGATAGCTTTTTATCCTCAAACTTTGCAGATGGTGGCACAAAATTATTTAGAATAGTTGGAGCTAGCGAGAATTGAGAAACTCTAAAAGGACTTACCCAAGCTAGATGAATAGGTAGCATGATGACAAATGAAATTCATTGTTGAGAAATGCAGGGTGGTACATATTAAAAGGAAAAAAAAAAACTATTGATACACACGCCTAGGTTCTAGATGGATTATAATCACTCATGCAAAAGAACTGGGCATCATTTTGGCCATGAAATCCTCTGTTTCATGCACACTGGCAGTAATAAAAGAAAACCAAACGTTAGGATGGATAAACTATGGAAAATAATATTGTTATTTTTTCAGTATTTTATATAATCTGATGTTATGTCCTCACCTGGAATACTGAAAATGATCTCATTACCCCATCTCAAAAAGTACAGCAGAAATAGGGTGTCAGGGAGTGGGGTGGGGGGTAGTTAATTAAAATCATTAGAGCTATAGAAATATTTTCATTTGAAGAAATGAAATGATTTGGACAGTGCAGTCGTATCAGCATACATGCAACGTGCCTCAGGTGGCATGTTACCAGAATTCATCACCGAATTTGGTCTGCTGGTTGGATCATCGGGAGCATTACATGAATGCTGATCCACGCCCCTGACTGTACAGTGTAGAAAGGAGACTAATGATGGGGGATGTGCTAGAGGTATATGAAATAATGAATCTTATAGAAAAAATCATTCAGATGATCCTTTTTGTCCGTTGTCATAATGCAATAACAGGGGAACATTTAATCAAACTTAAGGGTTGATTAAAAAAAAATACTTTTCTACACCACATGTAATTAGCCTGTGAAAATCATTGCCACAAGATACAGTGAAGTCTTTTAAATATATATGTGGATAATAAGAGCATCCACTGTTATCTTTGATACATTTAAAACAAAATAAGGAGTGTAAAACCCCAATTCTACAGAACATAAATCAATTACTAACTTCTTGGGCACAGAAACAAACTTCCTCTGTGGGAAGGTTGTTCTGCATTTGTCCATTGCAGGGGTTCCTGAATTTTTTGATGCATTTTGACCTGGCTTATTTTAAGGACTAAATAGACTATTGGTCTGATCCACTATAGCAATTCCTTTTTTTCCTACAAATTCCTTTTCATAGTACATTATTTTGAATGATCTTTATGTAAAACCAACATATGTTTCCAGGAAGTACATGTTTCACACACACAGTGAAAACCTTTATTGCAATTAATTGCAAGATTCTAAATGTTTATTGCCTGCAGGAGCTATTGTATGCCAGGCACCAGCAAGTGTATCTATCATCAAGAGATCTATCATTTTGAATGTGTTCGTGATTTGTTTTTTACTCGCAGTGTCTTTTTGTTTTAATTTTCAGTTGCTGACAAACATACAGCTTTTTCTGTGGAGTCTTCAGAGAGTTTAACACTTTCATATGTAATTGAAAATATCTGTGTAGTTTTTGAATGCTGTTCTGCAGGAAGTGTGATGCTATGGGTAGAACATAGGACCAGTAATTGCTGCTCATAGGTTCTAATCCCTGCTCTTCTGATTATTTTCTGTGTCAACTTGAATAAATTGCTTATTTGTTCTGTTCCTCAGTTTAACTGTCTGTAAAATGGGAATGTTAGTACATATCTTACAGGCATAGTTACTGAATATTTGAAAGCTGTTATAGAAGTTCAGAAAGTCTTATTGTTATAGAATGTAATTAATGCCAGAGAGCTCCATAAGTTTGGAATCCAAGTCAAGTTCGAGGCTCATTGAATGTTAGGTTTTACTTGAGGCCCCATGAGAAGCTCAGATAAAACATCTATGTGTAGATGAGCTATACATTCCTCACCTCTACAGCTGATCAATATTTTTTCATCTTCTGAAGATGATCTGACAGTGTGCTTCTGTGCAAGGTCCTATAGGGAGCAAAGCTGAGCAGCACCTCTTCATCTTGTTTAAATCCCAGCACAAGTATATCTCAGTAAGAACACAGCCAACTTCCTGCTCAATTATTCCTGACCGTGTGAATGTTAAGTAGAAACAGAAAGCTCATCTTTTCAGTTAGTTACACCGGAGGGCCCGAGTACTGTGTGAGGAGCTGCATGCTGACAGCTGTCCGTGCAGAGTTGTTGTCGTGGGGGAAGCTGCTTCCCCATCCTTCTCTACCCCAGTAACCTCCAGTGGAAAGTTCAGTAGGGGTTGGATAGGACAGTTGCATGGTGCATATTTTCTCCCTTAGCAACCAGCAGGGAATTCAGCTTGAGGCTATACTGAATGGAATGGAGCACCTCAGAACTGTGAAACCCCCATTGTTGGGGCTAAGATGATGTGGTGAATGTGTGAATCTCAGGCAGGATGGCTGAAATTGGGCTGTGTTATCAGGGTAAGGAGCTTATGCAGTGTGAAGCCTCCACAGGCATGGTGTTGGCTTCAGGTAAGCTCCAAGATCCTTGGGTTGTGGGAGTTGTCTCCCTCCCACAATAGAACAATATAGAGGAAACTCTGATGGAACCCACTACTGATAACCCCAAATGTTGAAGAACCATGAGTAATGCCCCCCAAAATCACAAGACCAGTTTACAAATTATGAGAGTAAAAAAAATCATTTTTTTTTACTTTCTTTCTGGCTTTTAAACTCTTAGGATGCACAAGGGTCATAATTTCAAGTTTTCCTCTGCAACCATGAGGGCTGAAAACTTTTTAAAAAATGAAATCTGAGATTCTCTTGTCATCACACATCTTGTGGGAGTGGGGCTTTAAGAAATGCGTCAAATGTCATGAAATTCATGACAGAATTGTGGTAGATGGAAATTCTGGGAACCTCAGAGTTTCCCACTCCTTTCTCTAGTGATCTGTATCCCAGTTATCCATGTTCCAGATTGAGGTGTAGGTAAAGCTGGTTCAAATTGTGATCAGAAGCAATAAAGATACTGTCAAGGTTCCTTCTCCACTCTGAACTCTAGGGTACAGATGTGGGGACCTGCATGAAAGATCCCCTAAGCTTATTCTTACCAGCTTAGGTTAAACA
Organism: Lepidochelys kempii; assembly: GCF_965140285.1. Classification (NCBI taxonomy): domain Eukaryota; kingdom Metazoa; phylum Chordata; order Testudines; family Cheloniidae; genus Lepidochelys; species Lepidochelys kempii. Next base: position 32,299,171 of record NC_136387.1, read on the forward strand.
CTGCCACCACCAAAGTGTTACACAAAGAACAGGAGAAGTGCCCACTTTGAAACGTCTCCCCCCCAAAATATCCCCCCAAGCACTACACCCCCTTTCCTGGGGAAGGCTTGATAAAAATCCTCACCAATTTGCATAGGTGAACACAGACCCAAACGCTTGGATCTTAAGAACAACGAAAAGCAATCGGGTTCTTAAAAGAAGAATTTTAATGAAAGAAAAAGTAAAAGAATCACCTCTGTAAAATCAGGATGATAAATACCTTACAGGGTAATCATATTCAAAACATATTCAAAACATTCTAGGCTAAACCTTAAGTTACAAAAAGATACAAAACCAGGAATATACATTCCATTCAGCACAACTTATTTTATCAGCCATTTAAACAAAACAGAATCTAACGCATATCTAACTAGATTGGTTACTGACTTTTTACAGGAGTTCTGACCTGCATTCCTGCTCTGGTCCCGGCAAAAGCATCACACAGAGAGAACCTTTGTTTCTCTCTCCCCGCCCACCCCCACCCCAGCTTTGAAAGTATCTTGTCTCCTTATTGGTCATTTTGGTCAGGTGCCAGCAAGGTTATCTTAGCTTCTTAACCCTTTACAGGTGAAAGTGTTTTTTCCTCTGGCCAGGAGGGATTTAAAGGTGTTTTCCCTTCCCTTTATATTTATGACAGATACTGACTAGAAGAAAGAGAGAAAAAAAAGATTAAATAATGATCCCAGAGAACTGCAGGTGGACAGTGCATAATATTTAGAGAAAGGTGAATAAATTGTAAGGAGCAATTTATACAACAAATTTCACCTCTCTTTGCATGTTGTCTATAAAAAACATGGCAATTTTCTTGAATGTATTGTGCAGAATTACTCACCATGCCCTTTCTGTGAGTAATTCTTGGGTGGTAGCTCATTCATCATCGTTTTGTTGTGTGCATTTGATATTCAAAAGTGTAGTTGTTTTCACTGGATGTGTAGACCCCATGTTATGGTTTGGCTCCCCAAATGGATGTGCATAACTCTTAAAATTGGGTTTCTGCTGTACGTAAGTACTCATGGTTGCATTTAGTGAAAACTCTAATTTAGAGGTGAGTGGAAAACTGTTTTCCTGTTATCCAAAACTTTTTTAGATTTTGAAAACTTTCCTGCCCTGCCTGGAGTGGGGCAGGGGGAGAGACACATACACACACACAGCAACCCAGGGTAAGCTGATAGACTGGCGTTTAGGGCACTCACTGAGGATGAGAGAGACCTCGGTTTAAATCTCTGCTCCACATCAGGCAAGGACTTCAATCTGGGTTTCCCACCACATCCAAAGTGAGAGTGCCCTAACCACTAGATTATTCTGTGAATGTTAGTATGATTAGCTTTTGTTTGTATGATTGGGAAGAATCTTTTTTGTGCTAATATAGGTATTTCTTTGTGGATAAATGTATTAGTGGGCAAATTAGCATATCTGTTGTCAGTGAACACATTCATACCAGAAGTACTTTCTTGACTGCTGTGTACAGTGTACATTCAATTACTTGTAGGAAGTGACATGAGACAACTGAATGCAGTCTGCTAGACTGCCAATAAATCTGCCCTACATCTTTCTCCTTTCCTCTGGCAGAAAGGAACCCAGCTATTTTAAAATCTGTGGTTCACATTCATAATCAAATATAACAATATTTTTGTGCAAAACAGGACAGGATAAAATTTTAAATACACTAAGAATATCTAGTCTTGTTTATTATGTATTTCTCCTGAGAGACTCAGTAGCTTATTGATTTCTCCAGGTGTTGCTCCTCTTTTAAAATTTTGGTCACACAATCAGGGAACAGAAACTATAGCATGTGACATAATGACCAGTCATTCAGACAGAATATTGAATATCTAATGGGGTGGATGCTACAAACAGTGCACAAAACCTCTTTAGAGTAACTACATTCTTAAATAGGAATGGCTTGTATACCACGCTGATGAGCACTGTGTAAGAACCTGGATAGATGAATACTATTGACTGAACACTTACGAATACTAATAAATTTTGCAAAATCCCAATCTATTCATGGGCCATCTGTGTATGGGAAAAGATAAATTGTTCACAACTAATAGCATGACCACCTCTAATATTTAATAATAATACTTTTAAGATGGCTTCTTTCGGAGGATCTCAAAGTTCTTTAAAGACCAACCCTCCCAACATCCCTGTGGGGTTCTGGTAGCACATATTTTTCCTGTCATATCAAAGGAAAACTGAGGTCCAGAGAGTTCATGTGAAGAAGAAAGTCTTTAGCAGAGCTGTGAATAGACCCAGAACTCCCAAAACACAAGTCAGTGCTTTTGCCCCGCAGACCATTCTTCATGGAGAGAAAAAGCCACCCCTTTTCTCTTCTATAACATAGTTAGCATCAGAGGTCTCTTTTGTTCCAGAGGTAGTGTTTAAAGATGAAACCAGTTAATGGGTGTGTTTACCCTGCAGTTGGAGGTGTGACAACATCATATGTAGCCGTAGCAAAGCTAGTTAACGTAAGTACCAGTAGCAGTGAAGATGCACAAGCACTAGTTTAAGTATAGGTTGTATAATACTGACCAGGATCCTGGGTATTTGCTCAGGTGGCTAGTCTGCACAGAAGTCCATTCTGCCACATCTTCACTGATATTGGCACCTGAGCTAATTAAATTAAAGTCAGTTCAGGTATGATTCAGCAATCATACCTCTGGTTGCAGCACAGACTACCCTTTGTTCTGTTTCTGCTCAGGTGCTTTAATTAAAGACTCCTTTGGCCTTACTGAATATTCATTGTTCCAGACTATTACTTCTGGAGAAATACTGTCTTGCTCCGTTCTACATTTTTTCCAGTGTTATTAAGTACCTATACAAATATCATAAAGAAGGTAGAAGCCCTGCAGTCAAGCACCATAGTAACACTGTGAGGCTCTAATAGCTGGACATGAACATGCTGCTTTGGACCATTGACATGTCAGCTGCATCCCTAAAGTGTTGTTTTTAAACAGAGACAAGTCAATTTTTGGAGAAGCAATGAATGAGCAAAGGTAGCAGCGGTGAGGAATATGATTAGAGAGACGTATGAGGTAATTCCCTGAGCATAAATATGGGACCCAATGTTCTAATTCTGCTCCTGACTCATTCTTCGAGTCTCTACTCCTGTAATATGGGGATAATAAAATCTATCCGTAGATTTGTTATGAGACTCACTTGATGTTTATAAAGTGCTTTAAAGAAGAAAAGCACTCAGTGTTATTGGAGCCCTGCAATAATAGTCCTGAAAATTACCATCCCAGTCACAAAATTCTCCCGTGGTGGCGATGGAAAAAATATGTGACATCTCTACTCAATAGTGGGGGGCAATTTACCCGAAGTAGCCAGCCCAATAAAATTTTGGAAGAATAAGCTATAACAAACAGCAACATTATTAGTCTTGTTTGCCTGCCTGCAATTGGTGCCCATGTCAGGCCAGATTTTGGTCTATTGAGACTTCTGTGCATATGTTACAGAATGGCTAAGTTCACTGTGTTCCTCTCTAATAGATAATCCACAGAGTCTCAGAGCCTACTACAGCTATCAGCAAATGGTTCCTTTAGCTCAAGTGGTAGTGATGTTTTGAAGTCCTGGTTCCTATGCTGATTTATGAGTGGTGGTGGGGGGAGGGGGTCTCATTGAATATATCCTGACCTGTCACTGTGATACTTGGAATTTTTCCTGCTGAATGTCTTAAAAGCAGGATTCAGAAGGAAGGAAAGTAAGAGAGGAAGACAACCTTTTTCATGTTTTCCCCCAAGCTTTGCCTTTACTTTCCACGCAGTACAGCAGAAGCATTTTCAAAAAGCATTGGTTCATTCACCTGCACATCTACCAATGTGATATATGCCATTATGTGCCAGCAGTGCCCCTCTGCCATGTACATTGGCCAAACTGGACAATCTCTACATAAAAGAATAAATGGACACAAATCAGACGTCAAGAATTATAACATTCATAAACCAGTCGGAGAACACTTCAATCTTCCTGGTCACAGTCGGAATATTACAACAAAAAAAATTTCAAAAACAGACTCCAATGAGAGACTGCTGAATTGAAATTAATTTGCAAACTGGACACCATTAAATTGGGCTTGAATAAAGACTGGGAGTGGATGGGTCATTACACAAAGTAAAACTATTTCCCCGTGCTTATTTCCCCACACACACACACACACTGTTCCTCACGTGTTCTTGTCAACTGCTGGAAATGGCCCACCTTGATTATCACTACAAAAGGTTCCTCCCCCTGCCCCCCCACCCCCACTCTCCTGCTGGTAATAGTTCACCTTACCTGATCACTCTCATTATAGTGTATATGTTAACACCCATTGTTTCATGTTCTCTGTGTATATAAATCTCTCCACTGTATTTTCCACTGCATGCATCCGATGAAGTGAGCTGTAGCTCATGAAAGCTTATGCTCAAATAAATTTGTTAGTCTCTAAGGTGCCACAAGTCCTCCTTTTCTTTTTGCGGATACAGACTAACACGGCTGCTACTCTGAAACCTGCATTGGTAGGGTTATAAAAAAGCCCAAAACAGAACAGAAAATAATTGTTTGCACAGATTTTAAAAAAATCACATGTAACGTTGCTGAGGTAGTCAATATAATGCTAAGTTGTTCAGGGGCAGAGAAAACTCATGGGAGAATTGCCTTGAGGTGGGAGAGAAAGTAAAACCATAGATTACTGTTAAATGCAGAAATTGCTTGCACGTGAGAGACAGAGAAGAAATGGAAATAGGGGGAGAGGATGAGAAACGCAAAGATAGAGACACACACACACACACACACACACACGAAGAGAGAAAATGAGCCAGATACTTACTGAGCAGCAGGAAGAAAAGCTTCAAACAGACGATTTCCCAGCATTAGATGTCTGCCAGTTGTTTGGCTAGCACACCAGTGGGTATCTGTGTGGTGCCTTAAAGGATGTGGAATAAAGGAGAGTCAGAGGGACTCCAGACTTTAGGGATTGTGGTGGTGGTGTGTTCTTCTCTGAAACTTTTGCACTACCTCGGGCTAATTGACTTGTCAGATGGTAAGAACCTCCAAGCTTTCCAGCTCCTATTTACCTTTATTTAAGTGTATTTCAACAAAATCACTGTGAGTAGCAGGTTAAGGGAAATAAAGCATCAGCTTTTCAGTGCACTTATTTTTCATCCTCATCTTCATGCCTTGTAAGTCATATGGTCTTTAGTGCTGGAATTAGGCTTTGTGCTTTATTTCAAGGGCTTGTGTTAGCTTTTGGAATGTTACCATAGCTGAGGGGAATTTTATGTTGTGATTTTTGCCACACACGCTACTTTTCTTTTATCTAAGTATTATTTTTGTTTCACCCTCTCCTTGGGAACAATAGTCTCTTTTTGGGTAGTGGAAGCACTACTAATAATTAATTCATTAGTTTGGTATGGTTTACTAGACACAGTACTCCTGTGACTCTTGTGACCCGAAGAAAATAAAAACCGGTTGAATGTATGTAGTACAAACGAAACTTTTTTTTGTGTGTGAGTATTTCTTATTCTAGATTCTTCAGAATAAGAGAAACCAGAGACAAAATAAATTAAGTAAAAAAATAATGTTTCTCATTTGAAGAACTATTTTGAGGGGATTGGTCTCTCTCTGTCAGATTTAGTAAAGCAATATTTTTTCTATGATATTTGATAGGAACAGGCAAAGCATATGTATTTGAATTATTTAAGTAAATTTAGGCAATAGCAGAGTGTTTTCTAACTACACAGTGACACTCACCCCAGCGGTGAAATTCCTGAAAAAACAACCATTGGTATGAAACAAATAAGAATTTAAAAAAAAAAAAGAGGGAAGCCAGTAGTCCTTGGCAGATCTTTACGAGTTCACTCATGCATAGATGATTAACACTGCCAAGTTTTCCTAACAGAGGAGCAGAATGAGCTGAAATCATAACAAAGACAGCAGTTTCTTGACAGAGGTTTCCTTTGAAATATGGGTTATGTAAAACTGTCAGACTATTTAGTGAGAAATTAAAGAAAGAAATACATCAATTAGTATTTAGTATTCTCCTTAAGTACAAGTTTTATCATTTACTGAATGATGGTGGGAGGAAAGGCAGCATATTAATTTTAACTCAGTCATTGTAAAAATCACTGTGCTGTAAGATACCTGATGGGTAGATAGTGTTCATGGATGGTTAACAAAATACAAAAATAAATTGTGACCTATAGAAAAGATTTTTTTATTTAGAGTATTAGATTAGAAAATTTAAGTTACATGTATTGTCAATACATACATGTTTGGGTTTTCCCTATAACAGGAGTGAAACACAACAGCTTTAGTCTACCCGTACATGAATTGAACTCCAATAAGGTCTGTTCCCCTCCTCCCCCAAAAAAAGCACCTAACGGTAACTATCAATTTCAAAAGATACACTCACCTTCATAAAACGTGTTGGGAGGAAGTGTAAAATGAAATGCGGAGACAGTTGCACTGCTACCTGTTTAAGTGCAAGGACATTTCTATATATTCTTTCCAGAGCTACTGATGTTAAATCCACTTTTAAACTAGATTACTTACCCAGACCAGTCTCCGCAATGTTTCCCCAGGAAAATCAAATAAGGGACAGGTGAGAAAGATGTCAAGGGTAAAGGGAAGTAATAATTGTTAAAAGTAGCCCTGTTGTAGAGCAGTGCCAGTCCTCTAGCTCAGCTGTATCCTACAGTATATTGGTATTTTAGTGAGAAATTAATCCTTAATGAATTGCTTTCACTAAACAGTCCTGGATGCAGATTTCTAACCAATGTGTAACAGCATCATTCAGCCCATTCAGGTGCAGAACATAGCATTGTTGTGCCTCATAAATCTTTTCAGTAAGCACACTAGTTAGAACATCTCAAGTACTAATGGACTATCTGACAAAGTATAGGTGCACCATAAAATAAACCCCTTTCTTCTCCAGCTTTGATTGTTGCTTTTTTTTTCCTTCCTGACTTTGGAATTGTCCACTTAGGATTCTGCAGGAGTCTGAGAAATGTATAGTTACTGTTCACAAGTTATAGGAGCTTTCCCTCCCTTTGGGGCCTGAATTCTTTGATCCCTTACTTATGCTGAGTAACACTTGCAGGTAGTTGTATAGATGTCACATGAGTAAATATTGCAAAGATCAGGCCCTTGGAAATCTTTAAGTTCAGCATGAAACTTTTTATTTGACCTGCTAGGTAACAGTGGGTAAGTGTAGAACATTATTATTATGATTTGTATTCCCATAGCATGTTGGGGCCCTGGTCATGGGGTTGCAGCGTAATTATTTCTAGCTTGTCTTTACATTCAGTGTAGATGATCACTGCTTTTGTTTATCTAGAAGCAAGTGATTCCATGTGCAGTTCCATCACTGTGTGTAATAGCCCTAAAATTAAACACTGCACTATTTAAGCAAACTGGCTCCCAATTGCCTGAAATTGGTCACGCTGTTATTTCCTTTTAGAATTTGTATTATGCCAACTCCTGCAGGTAAAACATTCTTATTTAGAAACTACTCATTTGTGTTGCTTTTTCACAAGAAGTGATTGGATACCAATTCTGCATTAGGGTAATATGAGAAGCTGGATTGATGGAGTAGTAACTGTGTGATTGGCAGTTCAATAAGTATAAAACACTTCTTAGAATTTCCTGCAGTTCAATATACATAATGCTCAGTATCTTGACTTTCAGCTTCTGTTTCCAAGTTATATTTCATAAGTAAGGTCTGGATCCTGCAATTAGTGTTGTGCAGGTGGGTCCAAGCTCCGATTCATTTCATCCAATGGCGTTTGGTACAAGTGCAGAGGTCTACACACACTGAGCTTTGTTACGGGATTGCAGCGTAAGAATCCAATTGGAAATCTGAGCAAGACTTAGACCTGCATAAAACTCTCTAACGAAACCCTAAACCAGGGGGAAGGCAACAGTTTCGTCAGAGATTGGCTTTGGGGTTCTGCATTCCTTTCAGCCTGAAACTGAAGTGGTGTGATATCCACATAACTGGAACCCAATAAACTCCCCTGTAAAGAGGAACCCCTCGCTTGATCAGAGCTTGCCAAATGCATGATGTTCATTTCACAGCATTTCACGTTACAGGTTTCACTGTTTCCTGTTGTGCAGCCTCTCCTGTGCTTCCATCTCATTCATAATTTCATGTTGGTAATACCAGACTTGCTTGCAGGAGACAACCAAATTCAAAAAGAATGAGGCAAGAGTCAACGATTAGTTTCCTAGCAAGTGTGGGGATGCAGTCATCATTAATTATTCACATTAAATGGCATTCAAGAAAACATTTTGTGAATGTTATGGTAATACTTGGTTGTCAAAGGATCAAGAACTCTCCTCATAAGAGCAAATGTTGACTATTCTAGAACTGTTTTATGAGTTTGGCTCTAACTCTTCTTACTTTGTTCCATCCATCAATCATTTGGATATCCTTGTACTGCTGATAAATTTTATTTCTTCTGAATAGTGAGGGATCCAGATCAAATATGATGTGTGTTTTTTGGACAGCTATCAACATTGATTACATAATACCACCACCAGGGTTTAAAATTCTGAGAACTAAGTACTGTTTAAAGATACCACTTGAATATTGCAAATCAGAGATTTAACTTTTAATGCAGCAAAATTTGTTGTGAGCCCCACGATATGTGTGTTTCTGTCTGGTAGGGCTGTCTTCTTGGCTGTTTTCAGTTACTTCACAGGAGAAAACTATACTGGTGACAGATTTCTTCTCAGTTAAATGGGTTGTGGATTTTGCTCTCTAAAACTGTCTCAGTGTAAAAGGATAGCAGCTACTCTACCCTGGTGCATGATTCAGCAATCTGTAAATAATGTATAATCAACCGGTGGAACTCTATTGTTTCATGATGTTGTGGAGACAAATAGTTTAGTAAAACCCTGAAAAGAATTAGACACCTGAAGTATGTGACTAGGAATAGCATATCCTGTTACATTAGAATAGGGCAACAATATGACCATTCGCTAGGGCTGTCCAAAAGTTCATTTGGAAATGTGAAGTCACCATGTTTCAGGAGACATTTGGGTCTAGGCCTAGGTCTGTGAACTGTTGCAGACCAGTACTGTTTCAATTTGTACAGTCCTCATTCCCAGCCTTGGCCCCCCACTCAGTGACCTGCTCCACCAAACCTGGGACCCAACCGACCTTACCATTACTGTCCGTGGAGAGAATGACTAGATATTGGCCACCATTCCTGCCATCTCTGTTGGCCCTGGTACTAGATACTAAGAGTCTTCAGAGAGCACTAGAAAACTTTTCTACCACTTTATTTCATCAAGGGATTACCAAGCTCCTTGTCCACATCCGAGAGGCAGCAGAGGCAAGAGTTGGTAGGGTCCCAGTACCTGGATGAAAAGTGGGGTAGTAGAGGACAGTGCAGGGAACTCTGGGAGGTGAGGGGATGTGGGTGTACCCCTACAGATTTCAGTTCTGTATAACCTGAACCTCCAAGTGAAATCTGTGATGTTCTGTATCTCAGGGGAAACACCCTACACCCCCATGTTCATCCTTATAATATTATTGTGTGGTATCCAATGCAAAGTTTGTCATGTAGGGCAGTGGTTCTCAAAGTCGGTCCACCACTTGTTCAGGGAAAGCCCCAAGGGGGCCGGACCAATTTGTTTATCTGCCACATCTGCAGGTTCGGCTGATCATGGCTCCCACTGGCTGTGGTTCGCCGCTCCAGGACAATGGGGGCTGTGGGAAGGGTGGCCAGCATGTCCCTTGGCCCGCTCCACTTCCCGCAGCCCCCATTGGCCTGGAGCGGCACACTGCAGCCAGCGGGAGCCACGATCGGCTGAACCTGCAGACGCAGCAGGTAAACAAACCGGTCTGGTCCACCAGGGTCTTTCCCTGAACAAGCGGCAGACTGGCTTTGAGAACCACTGATGTAGGCTGTTTTTGGAAGGCTCATGATGCACTGAGCATTGTTGTTATAGTAATCATTGTTATAGTAATATTATAGTAATGTTATAGGTTGTAATTTCATGTATATAGTTATGAGGCTGAGAATGTGTCCTCATGGCTTAAAGCAAGCCCAGGCAAAAGCTCTCCAAGAGCAGAGGGGCAGTTCATACCTCATCAGGGCATGTATGGGACAAACCCAGCCCAGCCTCACAGGCACAAAGAACACTGGCCTAGGTAACAACAAAGGATCTGTTCAACTTTCGAGTGACTCACCCCCCTTCCCTTGGTCAGTTTGGGACTTCAATGAGGTAATGCTCACCTGACTCTAAAGGTAAGGGAGCAAAGCTAAGAAAGAACATGATAAAAGGGAGAGATGTTTGCCACGCTCTTCCTCTCTCTTCCACCTCCATCTACAGATATAACCATAAAGCGACTGAAGCTCTGATCAAAGGGGAGAGCCTGGCTGAAGGACAACTAGCCAGCCTGTGGTGAGAAGCAGCTAAGTTTCTAAGTTGATCTTAACACTTTCAGTACCCTTAGAAACTTAGCTGCTTCTCACCACAGGACTTTGCTTTTATTTCATCTGACCAAATCAGACTTATAATCACTTAAAATTTATCTTTGTAGTTAATAAATTTGTTTGTTTATTCTACCTGAAGCAGTGTGTTTGGTTTGAAGCATGTCAGAGTCTCCCCTTGGGATAACAAGCCTGGTACAAATCCATTTCTTTGTTAAATTTATGAACTCATACAAGCTTGCAGCATCCACCAGGCATAACTGAACAGTGGAAGATGGACCACTAGGGTTGTATCTGGGACCAGAGATATTGGCTAGTGTCATTTGGTTGCACAATCCAAGGAGCAGCTTACATGCCAGAGGCTGTGTATGAACAGCCCAGGAGTGGGGGTTCTCACAGCAGAGCAGGGTAAGGCTGGCTCCCAGAGTTGAGGATGTCAGTGGCCTATCAGATCACCCGTCCAGGTAACACCAGAGGGGAACGTCACAATCTGGAGGATTTTGCTCATTGACCCCGTGGCATCTGGCTTGTGTGTGTCCCCAGTTAAGGAACCCTGCCAGACTTGCTGACCTCCATCATGAATTCTTAGATTTCAGGCTGCAAATCTTTAACCAGCTGTATTATTAGATATATTATAGGGGGCTTAATCCTTCCTTTGAAGCATCCAGCATTAGCCACTGAAGGAGACAGAATGCTAGATTAGAGGGTCTGTTTGGGTATGACTGAATTCCTTTTTGCAACAACTGTAAAGTAATTTCCAAATAAGGCAGTAGGAATCGACAGTTACAGGCCTGGCTTGCTGTGTGGTGATGCACACCTCACTGTCTCCCCTATGGCGTATTGCAGTGTACTCTGCTCTAAGCCTACATTACGTGCAGAAATGCACAAATCTTTTTCATTCCTACTGCCAACTAGCAAATTCCCTCAGAGACTATGGTCCATGGACAAGGGCAACTTGCTCTTCAGGAAGCATATCGATGTGCCTTTTTTTGTGATGGAAAGAGTCTAAAACAAAAAACACAAGCAGGAATTATGCCATGGCCCTTCCTGCAAATTCAAACATCACCACAGTTGGGATCCAAAGGAACCATGGGTATGTCACAATTCAGAATCAGATTGTTGGCTCCTGAAGTCCTTTTGAACTCAAGTTATTTTCTCTGGGGTTGTTGGTTAGACACAAGCTCCAGGTGATTGTCAGAGAATGTCTATTCTTCACTGGATGTATAGGGAATTTTTATGCATGCAACACACAGTGCATAAAGATAAGAGCTACAAGAGAGGAAATGGGAGCCTAGACTGAACTCCAACCCCCACTTCTGCATGTGTTATTTCAAAGAGCTTTAGAGAGACCAAAGGGAAAAGAGTGAAAGAAAGGAAGTGTAATCCAGTGAACTGGAGCTTTGTGTTTCTGTGACTCCATTATTTCTCCTCCCCCGTGTGTTTTGGGTTTTTTTAAGTGAGACATGCGGGAACCCTTTGTAGCACACCTAACAGACTTTGAGCTAGTGCTGGTTTGTACAAACTTCACCATGGGAAACCCCTCCCTAGGGCTTTCTGCCCTGGATAGGGCAAGTGCAGTTTCTGTTGCTGCCCTCCTTCTGGGGATTCTGCCCAGGGACAGCAGTGTATGAGGCTGCACAGCGGCCTGCTGAAAAAGGCTATATCATAGATCAGTGGTGGGCAACCTGTGGCCCAAGGGCCGCACGTGGCCAGTTAGGGTAATCCACTGGCAGGCCGCCAGACAGTTTGTTTCCATTTGCACGGCTGTCCGCAGCTCCCAGTGACTGCAGTTCACCGTTCCCGGCCAATGGGAGCTGCAGGAAGCAGCAGCAGCAGCTCCAATTGGCTGGGAAAGGCAAACGGCGGCCATTGAGAGCTATGGGTGGCCATGCAAATATAAACAAACTCTCTGGCTATCCACTGGTGGATTACCCTGATGGGCCACAGGTTGCCCACCACTGTCATAGATGTACTGAATCAGTCCATCCCCCAACTACTCTGACCACGTGCCCTCCCCAGCAGCTCATTTTTTCATCTTTGTTGGCCTATTGTAAGCCCACCCCTCAATGTGAGAAAGGAACAGTGCCTCCACTTTGTGTTATCCTAGCATACTGAGAACCCAAGTGGGCCCTTGCAAGAAACTGGGGATGAACTTAGGTTCACCACATTCATACAAAGAAGGCTTTGTTAGATTCTTTCTAAGGTACCAATCACCATAATATTTAAGGACAATCAAGTGCTAGTAGTGGGCTGAGCAGCACATGGAGACAGGACTCTGGGTTTAGAGCTGCACAAAATTTTTGGAGGAATAGTAAATTTGCCAAAAACTGCAGTTTCAGAGTGACTGAAGCGATTTAAGAAATTCAGGTTGAATTCAGTGAATAGTTTTGACTGAATAAAAAAGAAAAAAAAAGAAAAAAAGTCCAAACCAGTTCATTTCAATGTTTTCTAAATGAACCATTTCAACTTCTTCTTGAGATATAACCATTTTCAAAAATGTCATCTCAAAGCAACATTTCCTTTAGAAAAAGTCATTCCAAACTGAACCAACAAAATTTTTCTGGTTTTTCATTTTGGTGAAACAAACTGAAAAAATTTAGTTAGAAACTAAGCGAATTATTCCATTCAGCCACCAACCAAAAAATCAGTTATTCACTTAGCTCTGCTCTGGTTCTGTGTCCCACTACGTTAGTTTCCCTGTCTGTTAAATCAGCACAATGCTGTTTACCTCAAATGGAAGTTAAGAAGCTTAATTTTAATTAATGTTCATAAAGCTCTTTGAGAGTCTGAAATGAAAGGTGCTGTAAAAGTGCAATGTATTATTACAACAAATCCTCTCTGAGGTTGAGGGTGGTGGTGATCAGGGGTAGCTGCTTAGATGACCTGGTGCAGTGTGTAATCTGGTTCTCAGTTGCTTTTACTACAGAATCATGTTTATGATGATCGCTTGCTATAGTCTCTCCCCCTGCCTCACCCCTATAGTTGTTTAGTTAGTAGGAGATAGAAATAAACTTTGATGTACCTGCTGACATTCTCTTGCTGGCTAATGCTTATTGCAACACTTTGGGTTTCCTGGGTACTTCTGCATCTTGTTTTTCTTGAACTTCATTTTTCTATCTGGACCTTTTTTTTTCTGAACCTGCTTCAACAGGTGAAAGGAAAACTACAATTCACAATACAAAAAAATCTCCTTCTGGTCTCTGTCTTTGAGAACAAAGGGGAGTAAATGAATAACAAGTTTTGGGTTTTTAAGTGAAAGATAGCGTTCATTCATGCAGGAACCTGCTATCATGGCAGTTTGACACACAGTAGTTTGAGGCACATGAAATGCAGCTCAGTATTTCACAATAGAAGACAGGCAGGAGACTCTAAAACTTTTTTAAGGTAAAAGTTTACTTATTTCTTGGGGTGAGGGGAGTTAATTGAAGTATAAACACTGTTAAACCACCCATTTGAGAACTTAACCAATGGTAAAATATGGAAACTTTATTGTTAAATACCTTTGAAATGAGAATTTTAAAAAACTGGTCTATTTAGCTAGGTAATTGTCCTACCTTTATTTTCCGTGTAATAAACCTCTATATTTTTAAGGACTCTGCTGTCTGCTGTGATGGGCAGCCATTTTTTATTCAGTGCAAAGTGTTGCAGAAGAGATGCAAACTGTGCTATCCGATGGAGATTTTATTTTTGTTGTTTTTCATTATTTTGCTCTACAGTGTATCATTCTTGGTGAATTGATATGGTTCTCTCCCTGCTTATAGGGGGGATACATCAATTCAGTCCATAAGGAACATAGTCTAAAACTCTTATTGTGACTATTACATCCCAGCAGCTTCTCTGGACCTCAACGTTTTTATGGAATGCCAGAGTGGGGTGAGGTAATCTAAGTTTTTTAAAGTTAAATTAGCCAGGAGGTTTTTCTAAAAAATAAAGCCACATACCTTACAACAGTTATGAAATTCTCCTTTCTCATGCATTCAAATCCTGTGCCTCTAGCTTCAGCAGCAGGCTGGACTTCCTTCAGGAAAGTATCAGTGAAATAGTGACTGTAATTGAGATGCACCAGTGACAAGTATCTTAGAAAATAATATTTGACAGTGCATCTAAGTGTGCAGGAAATGTCAGTGTAAGTGGTTCTCTGTGTGTGTGTGCGCACACATATGTATATACATAATAACTCAGTTCTAATGGAGGCTCCTTAACTGTCCAGAAAAAAAATATATTAAGATAAGTGAAGCACTCGTGTCAGGAAATGCCAGAATTAGGGTCGCCTGTACAATCTTAACTCTTTGTGCATGTTGTCCTCATTACGATATGGGTTTACTCATGATTAAAATACAATATTGTAAAGTATACAAATCAGGAAGAAGAGCTAAGGTTGTGCAGGCAACCTTAATTTTGGCATTTCCTAATCTTTGATTTCTCATATGTTCAACCTTGACATTCTTTCTACATAGATAGGTGTTCTGTATGAGTAGCTGGTGTGTGTATTGTGACAAAGCTCTGTCCTTGCCTCCGTGGGTCCCGCGTTTCCTGGCAGATTTCACTAGCCTCAGAGGCTCACCAAGACCCTGCACATAACCCTTCTCTTTCTAGAGACAAGGGTCACAGTCTACTGAGCCATTTTCATCATAAGCCAGTGAGGGAGGTGAGGAGAAGTTATCCTTATCTCTGTTGTCTCCCAGTCTCCGTGATTAATCAGGGGGCAAAGGTGGTGGGGGAGCCCAGGCCCACCCTCTACTCCGGGCTCCAGCCCAGGGACCCTAATAGTATCAGCTATGGTAGCTGACCTTTTAGAAACATGACATGTACAATTCTCTGGGTTACTTTCCCCACAGCAGCCCTCACTTCCTCAAGCTCCACTTCACCCTTACCTCAGGGCCTCCTTCCTTGTGCCTGATATGGTGTGTACTACTCAGCCTCTCCAACAGCACAACTTCCTCCCACAGCTCCTGACATGCACACCCACCTGACTAACTGGGAGGCTTTTAAGTAGTTTCAACCAGCCCTTGATTGGCTTCAGATGTCCCAATCAACCTAACCTTCTCCCTGCCTTCTGGAAAGTTCTTAATTGGCCCCAGGTGTCTTAATTGACCTGGAGCAGCTGCCATTTCACTTATTCTGGTACCAGGGATTTGTTTAGCCTGGAGCTAATATATCTATCTCCCACTACTTTTCTATAGCCATCTGGCCTTGCCCCAGCACAGTATATATGCACTTATGAATTATATTCTATTATTTAGCTGTTAGTTATTCTAGCTAATCACTGCTGGGTTCCTTTAATGAAATATCTGGATTTCTCTCAGTGTTCTCAACTTTCAATATTTTATCTCTCATATAATTCTCTGGCTGCTAGACTTCATTAGACAGTCTATTGCAGAAACTGCCAAGGATTGATTGGCTTATACCCAGCATTGCCTGTTGCCTGCTGATCAGTGAATGGAAGGGAATTCTATATGTTGCACATCATTTCCTGATTTCCCAGTCCTGGTGACATTTGTTAGCACTTGAGAAGTCTTTCCAGATTAGCTTTCGAAGGTCGCTTCTGGTGTTTAATGACTTTTCTCTCCGTTTCAGCTATGCCAAAGATATAGGGAGGGATCTGACTTTGTGGATTAACTGCAGAGTCACAGACCACATTTTGGGAACTTCATTTGAATTGTTCATACCATTTATTTTGTGTTTTGTTTAACCCTGAGGCATTTGGCATTCTTTCAGGGAAGGAAGTCCAGCTTTTTTACTCTTGAGTTTCTTAGACTGATCTGGTTCTGCTTCTATTGTAGGAATCTATACTAATTCAGTTAAGTGTAGCAGTAACTCATTAGTGCTTGCTTACAAAATGATTCATGTAGAGCTACAGTCATGATTATACTTCAATCTCTCATAATTGCACTGCTGTTAACCTTTCTATTAAAACAGTAATTTTCTGTTCATTTACAATGTTACTACCCCAAAACTGCCTTTTCAGCACCTTTATGTTCTCTCTGTGTGTGTACGTGTGTGTGCACACATCCTGTGGTTTCAAATCTGCTAGTCAGTGCAATCTTGCTGTTTTCCTTCGCATACAGCCAGTTGCTATTTTGCCTCCATTCTAGCTTGCAAATCACCTGCTACTGCTTTTTCCCACCATGTCCAATAAAATCAGGGTTCTATAGCTCTTTCACACCTGATGCCCAGATAACAAGGTATTATTTCCATCTGAGCTCATTGGCATGAGCTATATTGGTTTGCTCCATCTTCTAGAAATGTGACATTGCCTTACCACTTCTCATTCTGTGTGCCAATTCATAATTGTATGTCTCTTCTTTCTGTCAAACATATGGAAATCAGAGCTCTTAACTGCAGAGGTTTCAATGCTTTTGAAAATGTTACAGTCGGATTTCCAGTTTCTCTTCCTTGATTATTCTCTCTCCCCAAGCACAGCTTTGCCTTTCTCACTTCGTGTTTTGAATTCTTATTCTTAGGCAGCACTAATGCAAACTAAATAGACAAAACTGGTAATTTTTAAATTGCATCCATTTCAGTTGCTTGGGACATATAGTGCATTGATCTTCCTGACCCATTTAAGGTCATACTTTTGTTCAATTTATCTTTATGGGGTTAGTAGCTTCTGGTCTGAACACTCAAACTTAATAATTCTGATGACATGTGTTATTACTACAAGGTGTAACTACATCCCTTTCTGACTCCTATTTAACTTAAAATTTATTTGCTGTTTCTCTAGATGTAAATCCTGTTTCGTTGGCTTTGTGCCATGTTTTCCTCCCATGTTTTGGCTTTATCTTTGTTCCCTGGTTTTTGGTAAACCTATCTGTAGTGAATGATATTATGAAAGTGTATAACACACTT
This sequence comes from Lepidochelys kempii, assembly GCF_965140285.1. Classification (NCBI taxonomy): domain Eukaryota; kingdom Metazoa; phylum Chordata; order Testudines; family Cheloniidae; genus Lepidochelys; species Lepidochelys kempii. Next base: position 32,316,483 of record NC_136387.1, read on the forward strand.
TTAACTGATATTATTCCCAGCACTGCAGCAACAATGCACTGTGGGCCATGTACTACCTTTGATTCATGTGTGTATCCCAATGATCTGGCAAAGGCAGTATGTAGCCCAGGATGTGCCACAGTCACATTGTTCTTTGATTCACTGACCAGCTCAGAGCCATCAGTTCATAGGCTCGAGTATCACCACAGGTTGAATGATCATCATACTGTCAAATGGGAAAATTCTAAAAGTCATTTTACTGCCTGTAAATAGTATCATACGTATAACACTAGAAACTGTATTCCTCTGTTTAACCCCAGGAAGGACAAATGTGTAAAGCATAAGCAATGACAGGGTAAACTTCCTTGACAACATTGTTTCATCTCTATCTTGAAGCGACCATCTCTAGAAACTCTCTTCTGTTGTGATGCCTGTAAAATACTCCACAGTGACAGGGGAGCTGGCCTACTGTGATTGCTGCTTTTTCATGCTTACAGCATTGACTCATTATTTCCTTATAATCCTCTCATCTGTCTGCATCCACCTGTTGTGTCTTGATTTATACTTAGTTTGTAAGCTCTTTTGAGCAGAGACCGTGTCTTTGTTATGTTTTGTACAGTGCCTAGCAAAATAGGGTCCCAAATGCTACAATAATGAAAATAGCTGTAGTGGCAATTAGTTAATAAATAGCTTGTATCTATAAGTCCTTGTTTTAAAAAGAGATTTGAAGGAAGACAATGAGATCGTCCGATCCTTTTACCTCTGTATGGAGCCAATGGATCTATGCTGATATTCCCTAGTTGAGGTTGTGGTCTTGAATCTTTTGCAACCATTCCTTGACCACCCGACTTGGGAGTCTATTCTGACTAATTGCACAAGCTTTTACTCTTAACTTTTTATTAATATCTATCCTAAGCTTTTTCCTTCTTTAGGTGCCCACTGTAGTACCTTGTTCTGCCATCGCTGAGACTGAGTAACTCTTTCTTCACTGATATTGTTAAATTAAAGTTATTTATTGGCTGTGCATATGCAACCCCTGAATTCTTTTAAACTAAATAAGCCTGGCTTTTTCAATAACTCCCCATGTGTCTTAACTATCTTGTCTTCTATCACTTTCATTGTCCTCTAGATTTTCTATATCCTTTCTAAACTACAATATCCAGAATTGCACACTGTTTACCAAAGGTATGTTAAGTAGCACATTAACCTGTGATTCTCCTTTATGTGTATTCAAGAACAGCACTGGATTTCCTTCTTAACTGCATTGTCCTAGAAGCAAGTGGAGAGTTCACTCTCCATTCCCACTGAAACTTTGGCTTCTTTCTTGAACTGAGTAACTGCCCAGATAGCTGCACTGTATAATTTCTAGTTCTAGTCCATCAGATCTCAACCTGAGGGTTGCAATTGCTCAGCCCGTCCCATATTGCTAGGTGGGAGGGGAATCTTGAGATTGCCCTGTTGTGGAAAAGGTTGAGAACCACTGTTCTCATTTATTATGAGAAGAAAAAATATTCATTGTGTATTCTAAGATTCTTGTCTGAGAAACAAGCTATGCTTGTATGTGGTCCTGTAAGTCAGATTTTCGTGCAATTTAATAAGTACGGTAGAGGTACATGTCCATAACACATCCACTGAGGCAGCAGAATGTTTTCTCTCCATACAGAACTGGGATTCAGTAAATCTGGATTCTGTTCCCAACTGAACTTCACACTGACAGGGATCTTGGGGAAGTCACATGACCACCCTGTGCCTCAATTGCTCCATCTGTGAAAAGTAAAGTATCTTGAGACCTACACATTAAGAGACCACTGTTCATTTATGCTTATACCATTTAAATGAAAGCACTATAGGAACAAAATGGTAGTTATTTTAATATTTATATTGTGGTAGCACCTAGGGACCATATAATACTTTGATTTTTCATTGTATTCTGGTAGACAGAACTAATCACCAGTATGCAGTGGAGAAAGATGCGTAAGTCAAACAGAGCTACCTGGAAATTACAGATGAGGAAGAACTTGCTTTTGAAAGAGCAAATTACTCATTAACAAATGTAACATGGGCCATCAACATAAAGGTCGAGTACAACAGACTCAGCATAACATTTCAGAGGTGTTGCCATGCCCCAAAGTCTTTAAGGAACCTCCCTGGATCTTCTGAATGTTGACCAGAAAAATAAATGGACCTATTTCCAGAGTGACTAATAAAGTGCTAAAGAGGGAGATAAAAGACTAATTACTCTGTTAATTAGAAGTGCTTATTGTGCCATACACATGAGCTGTTTGAAAAATTTAAGTTTTGAGCTGACTCAGAAGTTTGTTAATGGTTAGAATAATGCAGTGGGTTACATGTGAGATATTGATGCATCAGCTGACATAAGTGTCTTAGTTATTTCACTGAACATAGCTTGGAACAAGAAATTCCTGAGATGCTTGTTTTCAAATTATGTCCGCAAAGAACACATACTATTGTATGCAAGAAGTATTAAATATCTCACACAATTCCCAGATTTATATCCATAATTGTGGTAAATGCAAATTCAAATAAGGCCTGTAATTGCATATGGATTTTACCCATATCGTCATGTCTACATTTAAAACAGAAATCTGGCCCTCTGTTTCTGTTAGGTGGTAGGACTTGAAAAGAGATTTGTAACTTTCGTAAAGAAACTCTGTTCTGATTTAGTAGCATGTAGACCTGTGCAAAACTTGGCAGAATCAGTTTCTGTATAAATACAACCAGCAATCAGAAATAACTAATAAAGAAGGAAATTCACTAAATAAAAAATAAATATTGCCTGTCATTAATTCAAAACTAAAATGAGCACAAGCTTGCTGAAAAGTTATGTTCTTGTATTAAATTTAAAAATCCATATTTCAAAGCAAGGTTAATTTTTTTCTTAATGCCCTGTGATCACTGGGGGATTTATTTTCATCTGGTGATTTGCAAAAGATTATATGGTGTAACTCTCATAGTAAGAAGAATATTTAGGGATTTATTCTGACTTATTACAGACAGATGCTTTATGGAGGATGTGGGCAGTGGGTAGGGTCAAAATGTTTGATACAAAATATTTTTGTCAAATGAAGTGTCTTGTGAAAATTGTTCAAATTTTAATTGAAACAATGTTATTGACACTTTTCAATTACTGAATGCTAGGCTTTTGTTAAACAAAACATTGGTAATCTTTTTTTATATTCATAAGAGTTCAAAAAAATTGAAAGGCCAAAAAAGAGTCAGGTTTTTGAATCCTTCAAAATGAAAATGATGTTGGGGAAAAACGTAATTTAATGAAAAGAAAAGGAGTACTTGTGGCACCTTAGAGACTAACCAATTTATTTGAGCATGAGCTTTCGTGAGCTACAGCTCAAGTGAGCTGTAGCTCACGAAAGCGCATGCTCAAATAAATTGGTTAGTCTCTAAGGTGCCACAAGTACTCCTTTTCTTTTTGCGAATACAGACTAACACGGCTGTTCCTCTGAAACCTGTAATTTAATGAGTTAGTTTGTTTTTCAGCCAGCGGTTAGCCAGAGTAAGAGCTGTGGCACCTTTTTATAGGGAGCTCTCACCTTGTCCTCATCCATTGGCTTGTGTGCTGTGTTCACTGCAGAATGTCTAGCACCAGTGTTAACACTCTAGATACTTCTAGTCCTTGCATATTGGAGAGTAAAGGGACTGAGTCTGTGGGCAACCTTTGCTCAAACACATGGGGGCAGAAGGCTTTGCAGGTACGTCTACACTACAAAAAATACGAAAACCATGTCAGCAAGTCTCAGAGCCCAGGTCCACTGACTCGGGCTGTCAGGGCTCATGCTATGGGGATAAAAATAGCAGCGTAAATGTTTTAAGCTCAGGCTGGAGTCTAGCCTAGACCCACCTCCCTCACTGGGTTTCAGGCCCAGGCTCCAGCCCAAGAGGGAACATCTACACTGCTATTTTTAGCCCCATACAGTTAGCCTCACAAGCCCACCTCACTTGACCCACGCTCTGAGACTCTCTGCAGTGTTTTTTTTTTCTCGGTGTAGATGTACCCTGAGCGTTCTCCTCACGTTCCCTCTACTTGCGCACCCATGCTGGGCTAGCCACAATCCATCCCTAATCTTTGTTGGGTTTTTCAGTGAAAGTTTCAACAGACACAGGTTGTCATAACTTGGTACAGATGAGAACCACTGTCAGCATATCAAAGCACCCAAATAAATTATTGGACCTAAGATGAGTATGTGCTGCTGCTTAATGTGGTCGTCACTTAAAAAGTGTTCTTTCTTGGAGCGTCACTGAAACAAAACACTGGAAAAAATTACTGTTTTGGTTCCAAATAAAGCATTTTGTTTTTCAGTTTGTTCACCAAACTGAAAAATCAATTATTCACTCAGTTCTTTGGGGGAATATCAAGAATATTGTTGAAGAAAAGTGCAAACCTATGCCTGAAAAGCTGCCAAAATTAGTCTGCGTATATCAGCTTTAGAAGAACTAGATGACTTAGTTAAACATTCCTTAATGCAACTGAAGTGGGGACTGGACTTTTTCATAGGATGTTCTAAATTTGTGCTGTGGTCAATCAACCTCGGTAAACTTCTTATTTATTGCTCAGCCTTCCCTCCCATGTCATTTACTGCCCCCCTTTGAGACTTTCATCCCAACATGTATTTTGGCCAACTGTCCTATTTCATGGTGAGTGAGTCATACTGTACAGTACATCAATTTCATGAGTTACATTTACTTCGAGTTTCAGTAGGAGTTGTTTCTGAACAACTTAACCAAAAAATTGCTCCCCTCAGTTAAAAGGGATTGTAAATATAACCGGAAGTGTTTCAAGAAATTTTATTATTTTTTCCAGGAAGTTTTTCTTTCAGATAGTTTGGAGAAGCACAATTGCATGGCATCAACATAGGTGAGAGATTGGACTTCACATTCTTGTTTTTATCTATTAATCCTCATGGGTTATGTACAATATTCTGTGTAACATACCTTCACCGACAAATTTAATCCTAATTAATTAGCAGGTGAGAAACACGAATTTTAAAAATTGCTAAACACAAACTAAGACTAATGGGATGTTCTCTGACTTCGTATCTGCTGGTGTTGCTGTTTGTTGTTTGTTTGTATTGTGGTAGCAGGATCTCATTTTTGAGGTCTGGAACAGTGGGGAAGTGAGAGCTATTATACCTGAGTGAGATTCGTGCCTCACTTGGCTGTTGACAGTCAGCAGGAAGGTTTGGGGGCCATTAGTGGAGTCAATTGTCCACGCCTATGGGGAGGGCAAGATGTCAGCGTTTTAAGGAAGTGATTGTTAGACCTTTGGCACTGAAAGTATTTCCAAACATCACCCTGCCGCTAACCCTTTTTTATGTGCAAAAGACTGGTGAGAAGTGCCTGGAACCATCAGATCTCTGATGCCCTGTCAGCTTGGTTTGAGGCCTAGTACAATATGGAGACTATATGGGGTGTAGGAGAGACATGGAATGTCCTTGCTGATTCTTTTAGCTCTGTCAACTACCTTGGATACCTTTTGACCATGTGATGTTGACATACATGTGTACATCCAAAGGAGTAGATAGAGCCAGCTTGAGTGGCTCCATTCCTTTTCCCTGCAGACTGACTGAAGGTACCACTATGATCATTTGGTCTGACCTTTTGCATAACACAGGCCGTAGAACTTCCCTGAAAGAAATCCGTGGCGGAGCTAGGTATAGAGTTCATATTTCCTGGCCCCTAGTCTTGTGTTTTAGCCACACAACAATCCCTCCTTCTGGAAGGTCAAGACTGCAAAGGGTAGAATGGTATCCTGAGGACTCTTGTTTGGGTTCCCTTACTTTTAACTACTCAACAAGATTATTCAGTGGGTTAGTGTGGAAATATAGGGTGTGGTGTTACAGTGTGCTGATGACATGACAACACTGAGCTTTGTGCTTTCATCTGTTCCAGTCCATCTGGAGCAGTGAAATAATTTACCCCATCCAAAGAAGACTGGGGTATGGATGAGAGCTCACTCAGCTGAGGGAATACTGAAGTAATGATGATCAAGGGAGCAGGCTGACAAAATATCAAATTATCTATGGACCCCTGATTTAGGGTGTTTGCCTACTTTGTTGCTCTGGTTTGAAACCTATGGCAGGTCTACACTACCACCTAAGTTGATCTAACTTATATCAATCAAGGTTGTGAAACAGACGCCCCCCTGAGCAATGCAAATTATAGTGACCTAAACGCTGTCTATACTGGGCTACTTCCTCCTTCCATGGAGATGGAATAATTAATGAATAATGGACTTTCTGGGTAGGCATAAATGATATGCAGATTAGGCACATAATACAACAGAGAACTAGAAATGTGTTTGTAGGTTAGTACACCCATAATAAAAAATCTAAGCATGACATCCTGTAGGAAATGTCAGACAGGCTATAGTTTTAAGCTTAACATGTCCACAACTGCATTCTGTGTCTTCCCTTCTGAACCCACTCCGTTCTTTCTTTCTTTCTCCATCATGGTTGAAAACTCAGCCCTAATCCCATCACTCAGGCCTGAAACATGGTTATCCTCTTTGACTATGCCCTCTCTAGAACATCCAGGCCATGTCCAACTCTTGCCATTTCTTCATCCATAAGATTTCTATGATGGGCCTTTTCTCTCTGTCTGCACCCCTAGAATCCAAGCCCTCATCACTTCCTGCCTTGACTGCTCCAACCAATTTTTCCCTGACATTCTCCTCTCTTCCATCAGGTATGTCCCAAATACTGCTGCCAAGGTCATGTTTCTGAACCAGCATTCTTAGAGTTGCCTGGAAAAGCAGAATTCCATCTTGCAAAAAATTTTAAGGTTTCCAAATTTGTATTCCTTCCAATATGGAATGAAAACGAGACCTGAGATTTGTCATGCAAGGAAGAGGCAGAGAAACTGACCCTAGCTCCAGAATAGCTCAGTGGTTAGGCCATGCACCTGGTATTTGGGAAATGCAGGTTCAAGTCCCTGTTCTAAATCAGTCAGAGTGGGAACTTGAACCATCTCCCCATACTACAGATGAATAGATGCCCTAGCCACTGGGCTTTTAACTACTGTGCGGTGTCTCTCTCTTTTTCTTTCCTGATAAAGTTTGTCAAAAGGGATATGTTTCTGCCGAAAGTTTTGGTTTTGATGAATCAACATTTTGCAATGAAAAAACATTTTTAGTTAAAAATGTCTTGGCTAGCTCTAGTAATTCTAGCCATGTCACTCCATACATAGGCCCCTTGTCAAGGTTCCTTCCCCACTCTGAACTCTAGGGTACAGATGTGGGGACCTGCATGAAAGACCCCCTAAGCTTATTCTTACCAGCTTAGGTTAAAACTTCTCCAAGGCACAGATTTTTTTTCTTGCCTTTGGAACCAGCTTAGGTTAAAAAACTGATGCGCTGCCACCACCAAGCGATTTAAACAAAAAACAGGGAAAGAGACCACTTGGAGACATTTTCCCCCAAAATATCCACCCAAGCCCTACACCCCCTTTCCTGGGGAAGGCTTGATAATAATATCCTCACCAATTGGTACAGGTGAACACAGACCCAAACCCTTGGATCTTAAGAACGATGAAAAATCAATCAGGTTCTTAAAAGAAGAATTTTATTTAAAGAAAAGGTAAAAGAATCACCTCTGTAAAATCAGGATGGTAAATACTTTACAGGGTAATTAGATTCAAAACATAGAGAATCCCTCGAGGCAAAACCTTAAGTTACAAAAAGACACAAAAACAGGAATACACATTCCCTCCAGCACAGCGAATTTCACAAGCCAACAAGAAACCAAAAGAAAATCTAACACATTTTCTAGCTAGATTACTTACTAACTTTACAGGAGTTGGAAGGCTTGCATTCTTGATCTGTTTCTGGCAAAGGTATCACACAGACAGACCAAACCCTTTGTCCCCCCTCCAGATTTGAAAGTATCTTGTCCCCTTATTGGTCATTTTGGGTCAGGTGCCAGCGAGGTTACCTTAGCTTTTTAACTCTTTACAGGTGAAAGGATTTTGCCTCTGGCCAGGAGGGATTTTATAGCACTGTGTACAGAAAGGTGGTTACCCTTCCCTTTATATTTATGACACCCCTTTAAATCCCTCCACTGACTCTTCTCCACAATGCAACATGAGCTTCTTGTTCTTTCCTTTTGAGGCCCTTTATAGCTGAATCCCTCCCTACTAATCCATTCCTGCATTGCACCTCCATCCCCACAATGATGCCAGTCTCCATCGTCTGTTTTGCCATGGTTTCCGTGAACACTTTTGTCTTTACTTCAGTGTTGCCTCTTATATGTGGAACACTATTCTTGCACAATGCAGCAAAGCCTGACCTGCTTTAATCCCTCTCAAGAGCCATCAATACTGAGTTGCCTACAGGGAACTGCTAATAACAGCTAGGTAAATGCCCAGTAGGGAGTCCTGATATGTAACTTGTTGGGTCAGTGTGAACGTATTCTCAGCACAGTTTCTCATTCTTCCCCTCATTCCTTCAGTTTGTTTGTTACACATGTTTTAGGGTCTTGTCTTGACTTTATTCTGCAAGCTTTTGGAGCAGGGTCCTTCTTTTACTCCATTCAGTATCTAGAACACTTGGGACTTTGGACACTATCGTGATGCAATTTTTTTTTAATATATTTATCTGCCTGAAAGATACCAAAGTATTTTGTAAGCGTCTCCACAGTTCACCTACCCCTAACATGTATCACCTCTGGATGAAGATCACAGCGCACAACAATAGGTTTATGGAAAAGTTCTATAGAATTCAATGAAAAAATCTATAGCTATAGAATTCTACAGGATGGCTTTAAAAACCTTAGGAGAGTTATCATTCTGTAAGTATGTGACCGAATGCACCCCTGTATTCACACCCTACACACTGGAAAGCGTCATTTGAAAATAAATAACTCACTGGTCCATAATATCATCGTGAAATTTATGTCGCCGTATTGTATGTAAAGTTATGAAATCCCACCCCTGCATATAATGTTAAAAGGACCTCTTCAAACTCACATAGCCCCAATTAGGCATACCTAATCAAGCAAGTCCTAAACAAAGGGATGTATGTTTACCTCAGTTTCCATGTAAGCTATAAAGAGTCCTCACACAGTGTGAGAGAAAAGAATGGAGACAAAGAAAATCTGCATCTCAGCACACACAGGTGAAAGAAAACAGCATGAAGCATCTTTCCTACTAGACACCAGGTCTTCTGCTCAGCTGGATAGAACTTTATAGTGGGGACTGAACTATAAAAGTGAGGGGCAAACACCCGAAGGGATCTCTCTCCCTGTCTATCCCCCTCGTTGCATCTAAGAAGACAAAAGAAACAACCATTGGATTTTGGATGAGGAGTCCTGACCTGAAAAGATTGGTCAGTAATGTTAGAAGGATGTCATAAGAACTTTGAATCAAGTATAGTTTAAGTTAGGCACTAGGAAGCATTTTATCTTTATTTTTCATATAGCCATTTCTGATACTTATGCCTCACTACTTGTACTCACCTAAAATCTATCTCTTTATAGTTCAACTTGTTTGATTCTTTAATTGAAATTAATCTGTGTATTGGTAAGTTAAATTGCCTGGGTAACTCCATTTAAGGTGGCAAGTTGTTGTGAATTGTTCCCTTTAAAGGAACAACAGGCTTAATGTTTCTGGACTGTTCAGGAAAGGGCTGGACAGTACAGAAAATATATTTTGGGGGGAAAACCCAGGACTGGGAGTGTGTTGAGGTTACCCTGCAGCAGTAATCGGGGCTGGTAAAAGCTGGAGTATGACCCACATGTGGCTGGCAGCCTGAAGTTATACACACTCACTCACTCACTGAGGATGTGGCTTGCATGCTGGAAGGCTGTTTGTGAGCAACCCAGATGGGAGCTACTGCAGCAAGGCATTGTAAGGCAACCAAGGTTGCAGGGATGACACAGCCTTCCACTCATCTGGAATCCATGGGAATGTCACAATGCAATATTGTATGTTTTAGAGTGCCTATGCTAGAATTTTTTCAAGTCTATAAACACTATGGAATTTAAGGTGCATAGATGTTTAGGGCAGAAAGTGAATAATACGTAGCCTTGAAAAAACAATGGAGTGAAATTACACTGGTGGATTACTAGCTTTTCATTTATGTGAACCCAGGATGTAATATGGTGAAGGGCTTAAATATATAAAAAATTGGCCTCATCTTAATCTTGATTCTCTTTTCATTTACACTGGTTTCCCACTTGTTTAACTCCACTGTCGTCAATGGAGTTATTCCTGATTTACACTAGTGTAACTAAGAGGAGAATCAGGCCTTCAGCGTCCATTTATCTGTTGCATAATTCCCATTTCCCATTTACATTTCATAATTCCCATTTCCTACCTGAATCATCTGGGCTTTTGCTGGTCAAGACTGAGGCCACATCTTTACAGTGATGTCACAGTGAGGAAAGATGGCATGGCTGCACAATGTCCCTGTTTGGAAAAATTCAGGCACCATTTATTTTTTATTATGTATTTATTATATATTTGTAACATCTATAATATCAGGCTCTTGGAGGAGAATTGCATGCTTGTTTGAGCCCATCATAACATTCCCATGCCTTTTGCCAAAGAAGAGCAGAGCTGAGGGGCTTAGTCTCCTCCTTGAAAGGAATGAAAACTTGATATATGAAACACGATATATAACAGCTAAGGCTTGATGGTGCCTCGGCATCCCTTCCCACGGCAGCCCATGGAAATGTTACCACGAAGAGGAAGTGTTGCATCTGAATGGTCATTACACAAAGTACAAGGTTACAGTGGAATCCCAGGGTTGTGTTCTTGCCAGCAGCTGCCCTGGAGGGAAGCAACAAGAACACTCAGGAATCTGCTAGGCCTGCCTTTGGCATCAAACATCTCAATTTAAATGCTTATTTAACTGGTGTTGGTTGAGTATGAAGTCTCTTCCTGCAGTAACTTGAGAGGCACACTGCAGATCTTTCCAGGTAGTCAGCCACCAGAATGATGCCATACTTGGCCACAAGAGAACTTTTAGCTGGCTCTTCTTGTGAGAGTTCTTTATATGTGAAAGATGTCTGTATATACATAGTTTAATAGGTAAGACGCCCATACTTGGTCCTGGGTAATATGCAGCACAGTTCCTGGGTTTTATAGACCCAACAATAGGGGTTGTTCACAGCAAATATCTTTTTGTGTGTAGCTCCTTATATGGAGCTCTTAACACCTCCAGCTGCAAAGAAGAGACTGAGGAAGCAATTTTGCAACACACTGCACGTGTCAAAGCAGTTGAAGCAAATCTGACCTTGGGCCGGCAAGGCTGTACTAAACCACCAAGGGATTTTGACCTAAGACCAGCAAAAGTGCCAGGATCATACCTGGATGGTACAAAGCATCTGAGAATCAATTTAATCAATTTAGATGTTGCAAAGAGAATGTTAAATTAAAACACACTCTCATGTATAGTAGGTGGTATTATTATTCATCTGGAGTAGCCTTAAGAACATAAGAACAGCCATACTGGGTCAGACCAAAGGTCCATCTAGCCCAGTATTCTGTCCTCCAACAGTGGCCAATGCCAGGTGCCGCAGAGGGAATGAACAGAACAGGTAATCATCAAGTGATCTATCCCCTGTTGCCCATTCCCAGCTTCTGGCAAAGTGCAAGATTACAGGCCCACATGTGGGAAAAAAATATCTATCCAAAACTTCCACACATGACTTCCCCTTAAATCTTAACTTGCATCTCTGTACTGGCAAAAGTGCAACAATCGTGCATGGTAACATACTACAATCTTGTGGTAGTTCTGGTCATTCCTCTGTGTCTCATATAAACATCTGAGCTGCATTCTGAAATAAAGTTGTCTAGTTAACAGTCATAAGAACAAGTCCAACTCAGCACCGAGCCCATTAGGACTCACACACTAACCACCATACTGTCTTTCATAATAAATGGATGACATTTGCAGCACTAATCTAAGCACAGTTTTTCAGATAATATACTGTATTGTATTGTAGGCTGGTATTGTTGTCACAAAGCGATGGTGCATCATCAAATGACTATTTTTCAAGCCCAGCAATCCATCACCAAGGTTGGTTTTATCACCTGTATGATATGAGCTTGCTGAGATGGATGTATAGGAGCCAAACCTGAGCTTTATTTTCAGTTTATTTGTCATAACCTGAGAAGCCTGAAGTTGGAGAGTAAAGGAGAAAGGCTGTTTTGGAAGTAAAATGTAAAAATAGAGATTCTTTTCCATGCCTCTTCATAGTAATTCATAACTCAGCTGCACAAATGTACTCAGGTCTGAAGTTTGGCAGTTTAGATTTCATTCTCAGAGGGCATATCTCTGATGAAAGTTTAATAAAGCAAACTCTGTTTAGCCAAACTGGAGTGGCCGAAGTAGAGATTAGCATTTTGCTTCATGATCACAATTGCATGATCACATTTAAATCTTTTGAAAGAGTACTTTGTGTTCAGTTACATTGGATCATTGTTTCTTGGTGTCATACAATTGTGTAACTTGGTTTTTGTACACTAAAATGGCTAAGGTAAAGATTGTGTTCTTTTTATGATTAATACATGTCTGATGAAGTTTCAGAAGTTATGAAAGGCTTCTCTTATACAACATAGGTACAAAGATTTTTTTCATATATTACATTTCTATGGATTTGAATTATATAATAGATCTTAATTCTTCCATTTAATCTAATTGCATGTCCATTAAAGAGGTGTTGAGTTCTATCCTATGTACTTAAAATGATTACAACAAAACATGACAATACACAGACCACTGAAAGTAGGCCAACAGGTAACTACAATGCATACAAAAATGGATTAAAGCATGAAAATTCAAAGTTAGAGGGACATGTGAAATATGCAAGTACAATGAAATGGCACATTAATGACTTCCATAATGAGCTGCATTATGCCAAAACAATGGGAGACATACAGTCACATATCTATCTTGGCGGTTGTGTGGTCAAATCACTGTGCCATCTGAGCACCATAGTATAGACTCTTGTTAACTGTGAATTCTTCGCTTTAATAGATTTAAAGATCTTAATCTGTTTAGCTTATCAAAACAAAAGATTGAGAGATGGCTTGATGGATACGTATAAGTACCTTCACAGGGAGAAAGTACTGAAGGGCTCTTTAGTCTAGGGGAGAAAGGAATAAAGGGCCAATAGCTGGAAGCTGGAGCCAGACAAATTCAAATCAGAAACTAAGCACAAATGTTTAACAGCAAGCGTGATTAACCATTGCAAAAAATTAGCAAGAGAAGTGATGGATTCTCTATCTCTTGATGTCTTTAGGTCAAGATCGTGTATCCTCCATGAAGATATGCTTTTGCCAAACAGAGTTACCCTTTAGTCAGACAAGTTATTGGGCTCAGTACAGGTAATCATTAGATCATCTAGCCTGACTTTTTATATCACAGGCCATTAGCTTTCACCCAGTCGGACTAGATGATCTAATGATCCATTCTGGCTTTAAATATTTACTGACTCATATAATTTGTTTCTCAGAGTCAGGGCCTGCATCCCCTCACATAATTCTTACTGAAAGCTATTGGACTTATTCTCATGAGTGAGATTTTGCAGGTTTAGATCTTCTGTTTTGGAAAGGAGTGGGACTTCGGGTTGCTCACACAACTAACTACTTCATATTATACCCAATGATTTTAGTTGATCATTTATTGTGTGATGTTATTATTAACTAGTATGTTACATCATATATAATCATTGTATGCTAAATAGAATTAAGTTGTAGGATTACAGAAGTATAAGATTGGTCAGTAGTTAGCAGGAGAAAATTGAGCTCCCTACAGGAAATGCCAGCAGGAACCATCCCTCTACTGATGATCAATCTATGAGAGACCCATCAGACACTAATACTGTTGTTAAGGATGCGAGTATAACTATATTTGAAACTTTGGAATAGCTCTTTATAGAATATATGCTTAGGTAATCATAATTTTAATTGCAACTTCAATAAAACTTGTGAAACAAACTAGACCTTGTATTTGTGAATGTATGTGTGGTCACTATCCTTGATCTGTATGTGTTCATAGAGACTTTAACTTAAAAGCAAGTAGCAGACATGACTTTCACTCTGGTAAGCTTGAAACTGTAGCCACTGTAGAGCAGAACTCGTGGTGGTGTAATACCACATTACTAAATTTGCTTTAAATAAAATAGGCTACAATGTATATTAATATTTTATGGGCCATCCCTGATCTAATTGCTATTAACAATATTAGGATCATTTGTAGTGCTGTTGTAGCCCTGTTGGTCCCAGGATATGAGCGAGACAAGGTAGGTGAAGTATTGTCTTACATTGGACCAACTTCTGTTGGTGAAAGAGACAAGCTTTGGAACTACACGGAGCTCTTCTTCAGGTCTGGAAAAAGCACTCAGTGTCACTGCTAAATACAGAGAGGAACAGATTGTTTAGCAGAAGGGGAAATACATGTTGCAAGAGACCATTTACTATGAAGGGAAATTAACACATCTGCAGTCTTAGGACAAGGGAGGGTTAGTGGGTTACAGAATGTTGTAAAACCAGTATCTCTGTTGAGTCAATGACTTTTAGAGTTAATAAGCAAAGTTATGAATTTAAGCTCCCAGGCTCATCTTTTGAAGGTGTAGTACAGGTTTCCTTTGAGGATGAGAGATCCCATATGGAGTGATTGCTTTGTGAAAAATGTTAACTCCCAGGTGATAGGGTGTCTTTGTCTTTTAGACATTTTCTGTGTGAGTTCATTTGAGAGCATGGTGCTTTGTCTGGTTTCACCCACTTAATGGTTGTGGGGCATTTGATGCACTGGGTGAAGTACACCACATGTTGAAATAGACATGTAGGACTCTGGGATCTTGAAACGTGTGTTGTGGGGGGTATTGATCATTTTACCAGTGGAGATATGTCTGCAGGTTTTGCAGTTGTCATTGTTATGGTGCTGTCTGGTCCTGAAGTATTAATTGCCCACTTCATCTTAAATGGTCTCTTGGGACATATTTCCCCCTTATGCTAAACAATCTGTCCCATTGGTTTGTATTTAGCTGTGACACTGAGTATCTTTTCCAGACCTGAAGAAGAGCTCTTTCTAGCTCCAAAGCTTGTCTCTTTCACAACCAGAATTTGGTCCAATAAAAGATATTACCTCACCCACCTTCTCTCTCTCAATATCGGGATTGGGTTGCTAAAGCCCCGAGCTCTGCCATCCTGTGGGGCAGAAGCCTTGAGCCTCCTGCCCCACCAGGCTAAAGCCCAGAGGCCCGAGCCCTGGCACTCAGCAGGGTAGAAGCCTGGACCCCCACACACACACTTGTGGGGCTAAAGCCCAGAGTCCTGGCGCCCCGTAGGGCAGAAGTCCTGTGCCCTGCAGGGGAGAAGCCCAGAGCCATGAGTTCCAGCACCCAGCAGCTGGAGCCCCAGCACCCCACAGGGCTAAAGCCCTGAGTCCTGAGCCCTGCAGGGCTAAAGACGCAAGGCTCCAGCCCCGTCACCTGTGGCTGAAGTCCTGAGCCTGCTCCCCGCCCCACTGGGCCCTGGAGTTTTTATAGCATGTTGGGTGAGCCTCAGAAAGAAAGAAAGAGAAGGTTGAGAACCCCTGAGTTGAACAGCACCTTGGCTGTGTGTGGGGATTTACAGACAAAAAAGACACAGTACCTGCCCTGAAGAGTTTATGATCTAAAGGCCTGATTCTGTGATTTAAGTGGTAGCAACTGAATGAGTAAGGGATGCAAAATCCAATCTTGAGCAACATGACATGAGTGAGTTTGAAAATCACAGTGGAAGCAGTAGACAAATAGAGAAGGGTTAATAAAGATCACATGGCTGAATGCACCTAAATTGGTTTGTTTTCCGCTTCCATTTAAAAAGAAAAGCATAGTCATTGTGTTATTTAAAATGGTTGGAATTAAAGACCATTATATATCTTTGCTATTAGTTCATCAGTTCTGTAGATCTATGAACCTGTTCATCTCTGCTTCACAGGTAGTCACCAATTTAGAATGGCAAAAATCTGTTCACTAGGAACAATAAAACTGCCAAGCTGAGAAAAACATCACTGCTTTCAAAGAAGGAAGAAAAGACAAAACATTTAGTGCTTGTTAAAGCTGCCAGATTAACATCCCTAGAGAATAAAGCCCTCTATCATAGGGCAGATACTGCACAAGCTTCCCAGCACCCATCAGTGAAGGGTGTTCTCTACAGACTGTAAATGTTAGAAAAAGAAAATCTGACTTTAGTTTTTCCACAAAAGTTGGAGTAAAGAAGAGAAATACTTTTCTGTGAATCCGACAAATTATCTGCCTCTGTCCTGTTCCCCTTGCCCCCTTCCTTCTGGTATTTTGAAGGTGCCTGTCATCATGGTATTCAAACACCAATTTCACTACCGCCAGGATTTTTTCCCCCTCCCCATATAGCTGGAGCTTCAGGTAGCAAATTCCGATTCCACCCAGAAGCTCTTTGTCTGCTTAATTTATGAAAGAAATATGTCCTGTCCTTGCAGCAGAGAGGAATATAATGCCGAATGTTTGGTTTGTTTTTTTAATGTCTCTGTATGACAGGACAGAAACTCTTACTTTAATATGGAGAAGTGTAGGTGAGTTTTAAAGGGATGCTGTCAGGTTAAAAACCATTGTTTAAAAAAATCTTGTGCCATCAGTAACACCTTAGATTATTACAGATGAAAGGATTTTTCAAAGATCTCATTTGCATTTCATCTGTTAGGCACTTTATTTTTTGTTCCAATATAGACCATAGAAATATAGATTCATTTATGTTTACAGTCACATTCTGACATTTGGCTCTCATGCACTAACCCTATGTTGCTGGAATGTTGAAATCTGCACTTTTTTTAACTGGCTTTTTGACATTTTGTTAGTGGGAAAATAGCAGTTGAAAGATGTGTGAGGCCCATCATGTGAGATGCCAGTTACCCTCAGCTTCCATTAATGGCAATGAGAATGCTCAAAACTTTGCAGAACCAGTTCTTCCCTCTATAAATAGTTTCTTCTAGGAGGAGGAAAATGTGGAGGGCTGCAGCTGTGGAAGGGCAGTGGAGATTTAAGAACATAAGAATGGCCATATTGGGTCAGACCGAAGGTCCATTTAGTCCAGTATCCTGTCTTCTGACAGTGGTCAGTGCCAGATGCCCCAGAGGGAATGAACAGAACAGGTATCATCAAGTGATCCATCCCCTGTCGCCCATTCCCAGCTTCTGGCAAACAGAGGCTAGGGACACCATCCCCGCCCATCCTGGCTAATAGCCATTGATGGACCTATCCTCCATGAATTTATCTAGTTCTTTTTTGAACCCTGTCATAGTTGTTGGCCTTCACAACATCCTCTGGCAAGGAGTTCTAAAGCTTGACTGTGCGTTGTGTGAAAAAATACTTCTTTTTGTTTGTTTTAAATCTGCCTATTAATTTCATGTGGTGACCCCTAGTTCTTGTGTTATGAGAAGGAGTAAATAACACTTCCTTATTTATTTCCTCCATACCAGTCATGATTTTGTAGACCTCTATCATATTCCCCCTTAGTCATCTTTTATTTCCAACCAGATAAGTCCCGGTCTTATTAATCTCTCCTCATATGGCAGCCATTCCATGCCCTTAATCTTTTTTTGTTGCCCTTTTCTGAACCTTTTCCAATTCTAATATATCTTTTTTGAAATGTGGCGACCACATCTTTGCAGCTTGTGGTATTTTTCTCTTAACTGGATAGCTTCAGATCTGCTTCAATTACAATTTAATCAGCCAAGATGAAAAAATGTGTTGGATAAGACCACTGTGCCCTCAGAGTGGTAACAAACCTCATTACTCATAAAGGATAGGAAAGGCAGAGTAGTATAGGCTGAGATCCTCCATTTAAGTTACAGTTAACGTAATTGGAACCATCCTCTGTAAGCTACACACTCTCTGTAAGAAATACCTTTATAGAAAATAAGTTTGTCCATTTCAGCTTCCGTTTTCAGTGTAACAACTAAGTGATCTTACAGGTAGGTATTCCCAGATAAAAGACTGTGGTGTGGGGAGGTGTTAGGCAAGGGAATGGGTATGAAGGGATTGTACCTGTTAAGACTAAGTGCATGATCTCTGGCACTGAAAGCGTTGCACCTGATGGGGAGCGGTGGGGTTGGTGCTCTACTCCAGCTCTGAAAGGGTAACACTTCCAGAAGAGTGAAAAGAGGAGGTGGTGAATTGATCTAGCACATGGCTTCTCGAGCTGGAGGTAGTGAACAGGTCCTCCAACAATCACCCTTCCTTCCTTCCTTTAGGTCTAAATGGGGGACGGAAAGGGCGTGCAACCTTTTTCTCTTGTAACATGGGATTATGCTATGGAAAAAATTGAGAAACACAGCTCCAGAACAGAAAGGAGGATGCCTGCTGTGGAATGACTGGGAAGGAAGGGAGACAGCCAGAATCATGGCTGGCTGACAAAAGGCTGCTCTCCCTCATTTGGCCATTAACTGTCTCTTCCCACAATCCTCCTAGTGGTTCTGTCTCCTTATGCTCCATTTCACTTGGTCTCCTTTTTGCTCTTCCCCATTCACCTGCTGATTTCCAAGGCCTTCCCATGCCTTTGATTTCTCTCTTAATGGACACTGGGGCCCAGCTTCTTCTGCTAGGATCTAGTGAGGTCCTCAATCTCCTTTCAGTTGTACTATGGTGAGGCTTCAAAATCCTGACTCAACCTACCTGCACAGTCAGGAGAGTAAAAAGCGTATCCATTTTTTTCTAAACGTACTGGAGTCTCAAGGCCACAGGGCCAAAACTGTTCTAATATAACGTCACACGTTTTCAGGATCGGACATATCCAGTATGCGTAGTCCAAATGTCTTTAACCTGGGAGGGCAGGGAGTGCGATCGGAAGGGCTTTATAGCAAATGGAAACTTCAGCATAAAACAACTTTTATTGAGGAAATTGAGATAAGGAGGTTCAAAACTGGATCATTGACATTGTCTGTTTAAATTGGATTAAATTAGCACTAAATCCCCCTCCTATAGTTTTTAAACCCCCATATGGGAGCTCTGAACAGAGAAGGCAGATCCAAGTTTGTTTTATTTGGCTTTATTTATCTTGATCATTTTTACTGCAAATACCCTTTCTCCTTTTAATTGAACAGAAGAACAGTTTGCCCATTTTATACAGCAGTACGCGTTACCTAGGTACAACTGCACCAAGTGTCCGTGATCCCACTTTGCTAGATTATACAGCCAGTGGTCTTTTTTCACGTCTTCTAAGATTGAGAGGCTCAGCATGACTATTAGAAAGGAGAGAGAGAGAGAGAGAGAGAGAGAGAGAATGGAAAATACCAAGGGCCATGAGGCACTGTATGGCAAAACACATCTTGACTTTTAATATTTTGGGGGGGGATGAGAGAATTAAAAAAAGGAAAACTCTCATTTTGAGTGCTTCTGATTTCATCTTATGGATACTTTTAATCAGACTTCTCCAGATAAATATTAAATATCACCTTATCACCAGCACTATGAATTGTGGATCTGGGTTCTCTCCAATTTTAAATGTGATAATATGACAGATAGATGTCAGAGCTCAGTGTGAAATGAGAGACCACCAAAGGGCTCATGTACTCTAAGAGTTCAGTGTTTGAGGATGTCTCAGGGATAGCATGCTGAAGAGTTTGTCCTTAGCATGTCACCATGATCTCTTTCTTGTCCATCCACAACCCCTATTTCCTCAGTCCTTGATCTGTTACAGAGTTTTGCTGATGTGAATGACAAACTAGATGAGAACAGCCGGGTGTATAATACCATTGGCACATCAGACCCTGAGACAATATTTTAGTTTAAACATGCATGTTTTTTTCCTTTGCCTAATTTTTGTTATTGTTCTTTGCAATGATTACATTTTTATTCTCCCCTACCTCTTCACTTCTTTAACTGCTCACCTTTTTTTCGCTTTTTAAAAGGATATCCATCTTAGTTTGTGGCCTAATATGTAGTTTCTTTAAAATAAGGATTGAGGATGGGGAATTACAAAACCTAACATGACAGAAATGTTCCCATGGCTCTTTACTTAAATAATTGACACCAGCTGTTCAAACATCTAAACAAGTTCCTGCACTGTTGTGAACTTAGAGAGCTGTAACAGCAACATTTATTGCTTTCCAAACTCATTCACGTTGTCAACCACTTCCTAAAATAGAAAGAACGAGGAGTATTTGTGGCACCTTAGAGACTAACAAATTTATTTGAGCATAAGCTTTCTTGGGCTAAAACCCACTTCACTGGATGCATGCAGTAGAAAATACAATAGGAAGATATATACATACACAGAGAACATGAAAACATGGGTGTTGCGATACACATTATAACGAGAGTGATCAACTAAGGTGAGCTATTATCAGCAGAGAAAAAGCCTTTTGTAGTGATAATCAGGATGGCCCATTTCCAACAGTTGACAAGAAGGTGAGAGTAACAGTGTGTGTGTGGGGGGGGGGGGGGAATAAGCATGGGGAAATAGTTTTACTTTGTGTAATGACCCATCTAGTAGCTAATCGCTGCAGATTTCACCAGTGTGAGCAGAAATCAGTATAATGCAGTATATTGCTTCCCTGTGGAGTCTGATTGTAATTTGTGACTTTGGGAATATGGCAGATGAGATGATTAGAGACCAGCTCATTGAGAAAACAACTATGCTTCGTGTAAGAGAACGCTTACTTCTAGAACCTTACACTAGAAAAAGCAATAACCATTGCTACTCAGATTGAGTCAGCTACAGCTGAAGCCAAAATAATGAGCATGGATACAGGAGGCACAGTCCAGGCTGTCACTCCTTTGCAGAAAAATTCACTACCACTGTAGACACACAATTGCAAGAGGAAAACTAATGAAAAACCACCAAATCAGCAAATTCAAAATACAGTAAAAGCATGCTTTTGCTGTGGATCCCCACAACGCCTTGCAAGCTACACAGGATGTGTGACAAAAGTAGCTCAGTGCAATCACTGCAAAAAGATTGAACATTTTCAATCTAAAGTATGTCGCAGTAGCCAGTTCAATCAACAGGTGCATGCTGTTACAATATCAGATGTTTCTGTACTAAGCATGGACGAAATCACTACTGCACGTGTTCCAGAACAGATAAAGTGCACTGTAAACGTTTCTGCCATACCCTCAGGCAAACCACAGTCTATTCAGTTAATGTTGGACATTGACTCAGCAGTATCTATACTACCTGATTCCATCTATCTGCATTACTTTAAAGATGTGCCTCTTACTGAACCCAAACTTGACTTGGTGTGCTATTTGAAAAAACATATTCCAGTACATGGCTGCCTGCCAGCAATAGTTACTTTTGGTGATTGCTGTGTTACTGCGGAGTTCTACATTGTCCACAAAGGCACTCCTTTCCTTTGCAGAGATTTATTGGTTGCTTTAAATCTCAGGGTAGTTAATGGACAAATTGATCTTCCTCAGGAAAGCACTCTTGTGGTACACACACCAGTTTCAGCTGGGACCCAATACCAGGTTGAGGAGAAACTCAGCTGTGCTTATGGGTTTCTGCATAAAGTTAAAATGCGGAATAATGTGATGCCTGTATGACAGAAGTTACGGCACTTACCATTTTCAGTCAGGGAAGCTGTTTCAGAGGAACTTAGAAAACTTCTTCAAAAGGACATTATTGAAGATATCGACTCCTCAGAATGGGTTTCACTTATAGTAGTGACACAGAAGTAGGGTGGAGGCATTTGTCTTTGTGATTGATAGCCATCCTCTTCCTCACAAAGAAAAAGTGTTTGCAGAACTCCATGGAGCAAAGATGTTTTCTAGTCTTGATTTGCAAAGTGCATACCATCAGGTTATGTTGCATGAAGATAGCAGAGACCTCACAGCATTTATTACACATGAGGGTCTATTTAATTTTAAACGTGTTGCATACAGTCTCGCATCTGCCCCAAGTGCCTTTCAAAAAATGATGTCATTGATTCTGAAGAATCAACGTGGAGTTCAGTGCTATCTGGATGATATTATCATGTTTGGAAATACTTCTGAGGAGCATGACAATAACCTGCAGTCTGTACTAAACTGCATCAGCACAGCAGGTCTCCAGCTCAATAGGTCCAAATGCAAATTTAGACAAACTGAACTCTCCTTTCTGGGGCATACAATTTCACAGGCTGGACTAAAACCTGATCCAGATCATATCCTGGCAATTTCAAATGCTCCTCCTCCAACAGATTTGCAAACCTTACGTTCCTTCTTGGGTCTTGCCTCCTGGTATGCAAAATTCATTCCCAATTATGCTTCTGTCATTGAACCATTACGGGACTTACTACAGAGAAGTTCAACCTTAGTGTGGACAACGGATGCACAAGCTAGTTTCAAAACAGTAAAAGACTTGATTGTACATGGTCCAGTACTTGCACTGTTCAGTCCTGGATTGCCCACAATTGTAACTACTGATGCTTCTGATTGTGGACTTGGGGCTGTTCTCACACAACTGCATGAGGACAGCACAGAGAGGACTGTTGCATTTGCTTCAAGGACACTAAGTAATGCTGAGAGAAAATATTCTACAGTCGAAAAAGAAGCACTTGCTTGTGTCTGGGCTACTGAAAAATGGAGAACTTACCTGTGGGGCCGCACATTCAAGTTGCGCACAGACCGCAGCCCTTTAACAACATTGGTCACCATGAAAGGACTGGGAAAAGCAGGATGGTCTGCAAGACTACTCTCTTTCAATTATGAACTGGAATATAAACCTGGAAACCAAAATGTGGTCGCTGATTGCCTTTCAATTATGAACTGGAATATAAACCTGGAAACCAAAATGTGGTCACTGATTGCCTTTTTCGCCTGCTTTGCCTTCACCAGATGGTCCACTGGAGGATGAGGATGTGGAGGTTGCACTTATTACAGGCACTCTCACTGCAGTTACAAGAGAACGATTTCAAGCTTCTTGTTCAGCATGTCCAATTCAACAAAAACTATGGGAATTTCTGACAAAGAGATGGCCCAGTCACCCTAAAAACCTTGACCCAGTTTTGCTGCCTTATTTTAGAGTTCAGGATGAACTTTCTTTGCTTGATGGCTGTGTGCTACGAGGTACACACTGGCTCCTTGTGCCAGAAGAAGTACAGTCAAAACTCATACACCTGGCACACGATACTCATCAAGGAATTGTCCAAACCAAACAACGACTATGGGATCTGTATTGGTGGCCAGGGATGGACTCTCAAGCATAAAATCCTGTGTCACTTGCCAAATGCATGATAAGACAGCAGTGACATGTACCCCTCCATTACAGCCTGTTCCTCTTCCTGAATCTTTATGGGAAAAAGTGGTGATTGACATTGTAGGATCCTTTGATACTGCTCCAAGTGACTGCCGTTATGCCATCACTTTAATAGACTATTTCAGTAAATGGCCTGAGGTAGCGTTTACATCACAAATCTCTTCTGCTATGGTAATTAAGTTCCTCTCTTCAGTTTTTAGCAGGGAAGGTAACCCCAAAGGACTGGTTTCAGATAATAGTAGTCAATTTACTTCCCTGGAGTTTGAAACTTTTCTAGCACAGAGGAACATTTTACACAGAAGGTCATCCCTATATTACCCTCAAGCCAATGGGGAAATCGAACGGTTTAACAGAAGTTTGAAAGAGAGTTTGCAAACGGCTAAACTGGAAGGGCGATTGTGGATACCCTTCACTACTGATTTCTTGCAAACATATCAAGCTACACAACATGCCACAACGCAAAGATCACCCGCAGAGTTATTGCATGGGAAACAAATGAATACTAAACTGAACATCGCTGGTTTGTTAAAGGCATGACCTGATGCCCCAGCCGAGGATGATGTGAGAAAAACAGTTGAACAGAACCAAGCTAAGACTAAGGCTTTCACAGACAAGCGACGGGGTGCTAAGGAACCAAAGTTTGAGTGTGGTTCCTTCGTTAGAATACAAAAACCTGGAATTTTACGCAAAGGGGACCATAAATTCACAGCTCCTCTTAAAATCATAGAGAAGAAGCCTATCGACTTTCTGATGGGTGGGTATGGAATGCTTCTTATCTTGCACCTGCCTATGCACCAAGAGGAGATTATGTCAACACCCAGTCTGCATTGGATGACTTCACCATAGTATCAACACAACAAGACATTGCACTGGAACCGGGGCTTGAGAGATGGCCTGTCAGACCCAGACGACCACCTGTCTGGACTAGAGACTATGTTATGTAGTATCTACAGCGTTTTCAGTGTAATATTTCTGCTAACAGTATAGTGTCTTGTTTCATATTTGTTCCTGCGGTTAAAACAATAATGTTTATCTTAATTGGGAGAGTTTCTTAAGAGAGGAGGGAATGTGGTGTTTAGATGTTGCTTGTAATTATTAGAATTGGGAGCACTGGCTGTTGGGAGTCTGAAAGGACAGGAAACAGGAAGGAGGGGGGAGGAGTTGAGAGGCTGTGAGAAAGCTACAGAGGGTGCAGCAGCAGCTTGGTAAAGAGATTTCCATTTTGAAAGTAAAGTCCTATTGAAGCTTGTTAGTACCTTGCCTGGTTGATACAACACGTTCCTGATTGAGCTATGGTTAAGAAGTGTCCTTGCTCAAAGACTGACAAGTGCTAACCATTATAACAGAAGTCTCTCTGTGGATGATCTGTCCATGGATCAAAGTTTGAGAACGCCTGTGCTTGTTCATGAGGTGCTAAATGTGAAACTGATTAGGACAAAAGTGAAACCAGCCTGTCTATATTCTTTGCCTGAGCTGTGATATTTAAAAGTAACAGCAAAAATGGCAATTTCAGTGTTTTTTTCAAAGCAGTGCAATATGAGCCTGAGTTTGCAGTTTGGATAATTTAAGATATTGTTTCCTGATTTCAACTAGGAATATATTTCTCCAAGAGTTTTATGCTGACAGTATTCCTTTAATATTTCTGTACATTTTGCTCTTCCAAGTGTGTCCCACGTTTCCATCCCCACTGGTTACCTCCAAAGCTCTCTGAATGTTGCCCTCAGATGATTAGACAGGCCTCCTTTTTCTGTTGCAGAACAGCAGTGGAATCTTAAAGAACTGTAAGTCTGAGAGCTACAGCAAAGCCAGGATACACTAAGTACAAAGAAACCTACCTAAGCATATAACTGATACATAAAGGAAAGAATTAAGAGTAGCAGCAATGTTAGTCTGTATCCGCAAAAAGAAAAGGAGTACTTGTGGCACCTTAAGACTAACAAATTTATTTGAGCATAAGCTTTCGTGAACTACAGCTCACATCATCGGATGCATGCAGTTCACTTATTGTGCAGAGGGCTTCCTGTAAGCCATGGAGGGGTAGAAAGGGCCATGCAAGAGGTATGAATAGGCTATGCATAAGGGACTTGGGATCGGGGGGATTTGCTGGAGCCATGATTACACATATTCATTGGTGCAGACCCTTCCAGAGAGATTGCAAAGTATCGGGGCTGTTATTCCAGCTTCAGTGGGGCTGAACTGCAGATTCACAGCCTGCCTATGGTTCTCGAGAGGTAAATTTAGTCTTCCCACTTTAGCTCCATGGAAATCCCCACAGAAACACTGATAACTTACTTTGTGTGAATGACTGCAATGTTGTTTTCGCCTTGTTGGTCCCAGGGTATTAGAGAGAGATAGTGGTGAGGTAATATCTTTAATTGGACCAACTTCTGTTGGTGAGAGAGGGACAGCTTACACAGAGCTCTTCTTTGTGTGAATGGGGCATACCTGAAGTTTACTGAGGATATAATTAATTACTAGTACTGGTTGAAAATTGAAGAAAGTGTCATGACAATTTTTTTAAGTTGTCTATTTTGTAGGGTTTGAAACAGAACAATTTTTAATTTTGTGATTTGTTTTTCCATAAAATATTGGACTTTCAAAATTGCATGTATCTTCCCCTTTTTGCTACTGCATGTAATGAAATTAATGCCCTGGTTTTTCACTTTCAGTTCTAATTTTTCAAACTTCCTCAACTTTTGCAATAGTGTGGGGCAAAGTTACAAAGTTGCAATTTTCCTTTTCCACTGGGTAACTTTTCCAAAGTTAAGGGAGTTTTGAAGTTAGCTGACAAAGGAAAAATGAGAAAAAGTGTGGGGGAAAGGAGATACCCTTTCTATTTTAATTACATCTAATGGCAATTACGGAGAAGGAATGAGGGGAAACATCACAAATTTCATTTTTTGAAAACAAAAAAGATTTCAATTTCAAAACTAAAGAAAATTTTCCGTTTCATTTCATTTAGAAATCTCTTTTTCCCACAAAAAAGTCCTTTTTCAGAAAACTCCAGTTTTTTGGCAGGAATTTTTTTGAGTTGAAACATTTGATCGACTCTACTAATTAAAAAGCCATTTTCTTTAGCTACTTGTGAGCACTGTCACAAGTATAAATAAATTACTGCTAATTTAATAGAACCCACTCTCCAGAAAATTGTAATAAATCTTGATATTTCCTGTACATTTTGGAACCCATTTTTACAATTGGATTCATACAATCACACCTTTGCATCTAAATGGACTCCCATTCACTTGTACTGGGGTCATCTGACAGGATTGGGTGCTGAGCTGGATGCAAAATGTCATCAGTAGAAGCTAAATTATTTCAGAGACACCAAACATATGTGGTGTTTGCCTTCAGTGACCTCAGCCTCTCCATAAAGCATCTTAAACTGTCCAGACCTCAAATTACATTATTTCTAACAGGTTCTGATCATTAAGCTTTGACACCAGAGGCCAAGCTCCACACTG
Organism: Lepidochelys kempii; assembly: GCF_965140285.1. NCBI lineage: Eukaryota > Metazoa > Chordata > Testudines > Cheloniidae > Lepidochelys > Lepidochelys kempii. Next base: position 32,343,158 of record NC_136387.1, read on the forward strand.
GGAAGTCACATCAGTGGTTTAGCGGCTCAGTAAACCCCACAAACACAATCCACCTCCTGCTCATCTCAAGATTAATAGGTTTCAGAGAGTTGAAGGCTCTCTAATGTGTTCCCCAACTATCTGGACTAATTAATTCTGGCCTCATTTAACCTAATAAATTTTTTTTAAATCATTCAGTTAGCCCCATTGTGGTTCATCAAGCCGAATGGTTAGTTATGTTCATATCTCAGCATGGCTTTTGCCATAAAGCACTCATCACTAAGCTGGAATCTTAGCTCTTACCCGTGTGATTCCCCCCAAGCAAAAGCCCAGCTGGGCAAATGGGATCAAATTCTGTGTTGACCCTGGACATCCTTTGCTGAAGGCATTAAAGCAGCATGTGGGACCAGGTTTCCAAGTGCTTACCACCCACCACTACGCCAGGTTTTCAAGAGCTCTTCTCTCAGTGAGGCACCAACGTAGGACCAGATTTTCAAAAGTGTTCAGCACCCAGCAGATTCCATTGCAAAACCGTTGACCAAATTTTCATTCAAGCTCAGTGCGCAACCTGCTGGGCCTTTCTGGCAATCTGGCCATGGATTTTGGAGCCTAAATGGGAGCTGAGCAATTAGAAAAGCTGATGCCAACTGTGGGAAATAGGGCCTTCTGAACACTGTGGCCATGGTGTGAGTCAAGGCAGAATTTGGCTCGTGGTTTGCAAAGGTCTAGTGACACCGTAGGGAAATAAAAACACGTCAGGCCTGATTCTGATTATTGAAGTATATGGGAGTTTTGCCATTGACTTCAGTGAGCTCAGAATCAGACCCCTCATCCTGCTTCTTCCGTTACTATATCAGTGGATGATTTTTGTCACTTTTGTTTTAAACATTGCTTTTTTGTTCAGTAGAAATTAGTCTTGTCCAGCAAGAAGAAGTTAACCATTAGCAGTGCATTCAAACCAAAGTAATTCTTGCTTTCAAATCTTCTTAATATTTCCTAGATTTTGGGGGCAAACATCTCAGTGGGTTGTGAAAACGTGGCAAAAAGTTTCCATTCTTCTCAATAATGTAGCTTATTTTTTTGTTTAAGACCGAAGAAAGCTTTTGTTTTGGCCAAGGACACCTTCATAAATGCATAGTGTTTGCATTTGCCTTATGCTTTCCGCCATACAACACATCACTCCGGGATTCTGGCTGAACACTTGAGCTTTGCAAAACAAGCTATCCCAAGTGATGGAGATGTGAAATCTTCAATCTGTGAAGGAGAGCATAGCTACAAGCTGTTAGCTCCCTGGGTCCTTATTTGTACCGAATACTGTTTAGTAACGCTTAGTAAAAACCCACCTTAATTCTTAGGGGATCTGTCTCATCCTCTTTCAATCACTCTTCAGAACTCTTAGAACTAGATGGAAAAGCTCCCATGAGATTCATTCTTGCCTCCATATGAAATTTCAAAGATTCTTTGATACATTCAGCTGCTTATTGACTAGAACAACTTCTAGGCCCTTTGCAACACATTACATTATTTGTTGTTGAGCTTTAGAGGAACTTTTGTATTACATTTGTCTGAAAATTGTTGCTTTCTTTGTACAGAGGAGCATTAGGAAGCAGAATAGAGAGAGAGTAATCACATAAGCCAGGTATCCTTCACTGCCTGAGACTTGTCTCTTTTGTCACTGTTCATAGGTACAATCACTTTGGATAATAAGGGGACATGTTTCCCATAATATTCTTACAATCCTGTTTGTCCTCATCCATGTGAGTGGAGAAGCAAAGCATTCTGACCCACTATTGGTCTGTCCCACCCCAGATTTTTTGAAAATGTGATTGCTCTGCAGTTGTGTTCAGAGCAGGCTGCTGTTTTGCATGCTTGTGGCTAGATAAGGTAGGAAAGCCATTGTCAGTGGGCATATCTGAACTGTGAAATATTAAATATTAAACCAATAACTGCAACTGAAATGACTAACTCTAGGAATGTTACAATGGACAAAGTATGGACCTGGTGAAAGGATAAAAGTACTTCATTGTACAGTAAATAAAATTCCCCTCAAGTGAATTGCAATATGTTATTTCTTTCAAGCTGAAGCCATACCGATCAACAACGACTCTAGAATGATTTTTTGTAATTAATAATAGAAAATGACATTTATTTGGACTGAGAATTTCAAAGTTGGGTGAACTGCCCTTTAGATACCAAAATACAGATTTTGATGCCTAACTTTTTTGGAATTTTTTACCAAAACAGTTAAATGCTTGTCTAATGTCTCTTTATTTCATGTGAATATGCATGTGATAATACAAATCATTTGCTGAATTAATGCAGATTATGAAATACATGTTAAAAATCACAGTTGATATAAGACTGTGAATGAAACTGATTTGTTAATTTATGGGGGGACAAGCTTGGTGAGGAAATATCTTCTATTGGACCAACTTCTGTAGGCGAGAGAGACAAGGTTTCGAACCACAGAGCTCTTCTTCAGGTCTTGGTCCAATAAAAGATATTACTCACTCACCTTGTCTCTAATTGCCTTGAACCGACACAGCTCCAAATACGCTACATATGTTGATTTATGGGGTTGTTCTACAGGTTTTGCCATCAAACCTCCTTTGTGTTGATTTGCTTCTTGAGTCAAAGTAGGGCACTCCTATTTGGTACAAGCAAAAGCGTTTGGTACAAGCGTTCCTTACCTACTACTGACCAGTGTTTACCGCTGCCATCTGCTGGCTGGGATCTAACCGCTCTAATGCACATGGTACTGCCCTGGTTTACAGACAGTGCACCCCACTGCTGCTCCAGTTGGTGACAGTTCTTTTGTGCCAAGGGAAAGATCCTCAGCAGGTCTGAATTGTCACAGCTCCACTGACTTTAATGAAGTTGACATTACTGAAGTCAGTGGAGTTATGATGTTCTGTCCCTGAACCGATACAGTTCAGCCGGTGATTGTGTTGTCTGTATGTGTACAGCATATATATGTATTGTGTATGCATATATATCTTTGTCAGAATTCTTCATGGCCCTTCAAAAGCTTCTGGCAGGATGGAAAATTAGGACAGTATTTTCCAAGCAGTTTCTCTGTGGGTGAACAGAGCTTAATTGGTACTTATGCTCCATTTAATTAGACTCCATGTTTTGGAACAGCTTTGGTACAATCTGCTTAACTTAAACACCAACTTTGCTGAATGGAAGGAAATAATCTTTTGGAGGATGTTGTCTCATTTTTATGTGACATATGCTGTATTATTTGATTTGCAGTATTTATCCTGTGCTCCCTCCACCCTCTCTCATGGATTGAGGCTGTCAGGGTACTCAAGGGGAGTGCCACCTCAGCAGTATGTTGCTCTCTTGTCCCTGACTACACAGAAGCCCTTCCATGAGGTCTCAACATGAGGACCAAGCAGCAATGCAGAGGACCCTTACCCACAGAGTTTCCATGGAAATCTGAGTTTGGGGTGTGATATAGAGGGACAAGTGCAGATTTCACAGGACCTGCAAATTAAAACTTGTGTATTCCATTCTCCAATGCGGGTTATTTCCAGAGAGGGGAGAATGGTTCCCTCTTTTTTTTTTTTTTTGGCTAGTAGATAATGGCTGAGGTTTTCAGAGCTATGTAAGCACAGTTAGCTGCACAGTTCCCATTGCAATTAATGAGAGTTGTTCATTTAAACACTCTAGGAACCTTTGAAATTCTCAGCCAACTAGGTTGTCTTCTGTGTTTTATTCAGCACTGTTAATACTCTAGGTGCTCAATAAATAACAAAACAGAGCCATGTTTTACCAGAATAATTTTCCTTTTCTACTTTTCTGTGGCTGATACTCACTGTTGTTATTCCAGTTAGTGTAAGCAGAGGGTAATCTATACCATCTCCTAACAGAGCAAGTGCATGGGTTTGGATCCAGACTTATCCCTTCTGGGGTTTTGCCTAAAGAAGCAACAAAACACCAACCTTTTTCTGGGGTTTGGCTGTCCATAAATTGACAACTATATCTCTTTCCTTAGTCCCCTCTGCCTCAGAAACATCTAAAAACACTTTAATGATTTTGGATTGGAGTTCACAGGACCCTCCCGCTCTGATTCCAGGGTGAGCCAGCAATTCTCTCTCTCTCTCTCTGTGCATGGTCTAAAACCCGAATCCTGCTACAGTTATTTTGAAAATCACATGTTAAGCCCTTACTTTCATATGCTCAGGGCCTTCTAGGGGAAAAAATCCTTATTGGCTGAACTTTTTCATGCTAATCCTCAACCCAAAGATGATTTTGTAAATTTGAGCAGTCTAGTTTATGGGGTTGGGGAAAAAAACCTTGTTTCTGTTGTGAAGATTAAGGTATTTTTTCACCCACATTCAAAAAAAGATAAACTTTACAAGCTGAAAATTCCTCGATAGTGAGTAGTACAAGTGATGGCAAAAATAGTTTTCCACACATGAAGTATTAATCTCCACTAAGAGCAGTTATATTATTTTACATGACTGTGGGATAATGTAAATACATGATACTGCTGCTTAAAGTTGTGTATCACTTTTAATAAAAAGAGTCTCCCTGCCGATTTCACTGCTTACTTCCACAGTTTCAAAATCAAAAAATCATGCAACTGGAGAACTCCACAGTCTAATAGCAGCAGAGAACTGTTGCTGTATAAATAGTTCCCCATGGAATTTGTTCATTTACATGTGCAATTACTTACTTTGGATGCACAATTGCCTATTTTGCATGCAGAGGTACCTGTTTTGTTTCAGTAGGTTGTTATCTTGCCAATACGCCAATAATTCAAAATTTAGTCCAAAAAATTCTTCTCTCACTTCTAGCCACTGGAGGCGGTGGGATCATGACCCCCATCTTTGATGCACCTTCCAAAAATACAGGTGACGATGAAGGCCCTCATGGGAGGGACTGGTCTTGTAATTGTCTGGCCCTGTCTTGGGGTCAAAGCACCTAACGGTACTTCTACCAGTCCTCTTTACACACACATTCAAAGACTAACTCTAAACTCCTCCTATGTTCCTACCTTGGTTTGGGAACTCCTGAACTATTCTATAGACACACGCTCCAGCAACTGAAGATTTTTCAGTAGAGATGGATCTGAGCTGCAAAGACTGGATCCAGATCAGACCCGGACTTCCCTACAGTTGACTGATGATCAGATTCAGGGTGCCAGGCCTTTAAAGAGATGGACTCATCTAAACTTCACCGAAGTCCTGGTTGGGAAGGGCCACGTTCACCACTGTCCTCCACCTTGTGTCGTCACCTTATACAAGTGCAGGGTGTTACCATTCTGACTTGGCAGTGTTTTACACCCACTTGGCCCAGATGTAAAGCCATGCACATGACACAGGGCTATGGTGAATTGGACCTCAAGACTGAGATTTTCAAAGGGACCTAATAAATTAGATGTTCAGCAACCAGTGACTTTCCATTGCTGGCTCAGTCTCTAGCGCTCAAGCTCTGCTCTTCAGTTTTCCTTCGACCTCTGTTATAGTGCAATGAAATGTATGAAAGCTCCAAGGTCTGAGGTGAAGTGACTTATCTTTAAAACTCAAGTTAAAACCTCTCTGAGTGCATGTATCAATTTTTATATATTTTTTCTTCCATTCCAGGAGCACTGATAACCCAAGGGCTATGTGTCCTTGAATTAGGCAAGGCTTTAATTATTTCTTCTGATAGCTTGATTCATCCTACATGGTATTTACCATCCATTGATTGTTTCCTCCCCCTCCCCCAGTTCTCTGCCTGAAAGCTTAAAACATGCTGACATTTATAGAAATCAATGCATTAATAAATCAGGAAACTCAGAATGTCTGATTTGCTTTTCAGTGAAGTAGAACTATTATCGCTGCTGAAGTTTTGCAGAGAGAGAGAGAAAGTCCATTTGTAATAGATTGCCTAGGCTCATCATAGGTAGTTGATGAATAACCTTTCCAAGAGAGGGGAAAAAAAACAATTTAAAGTTGAATTATTTCATTTATAATTCAGAGTGCTTCTGCGAGTGTTTCATTTAATAAGTGCATTGTGGAGAGTTTCCCAGGCTTAGTTCTCAAAAGCGAGCAGTTTTGTAGCTTGACATATTCTTCCTTGCCTCACTTTTTGGTGCTGTTTTAAAATTGGAATTGCAGGAGGTGGTGGTTGTTTTATTTTACTCATGGTCTGAGCTTAACCCTGCATCAGTTACTTGAAAGCGCCTCTAGAAGAAGGTCCCTTCAAAGGCCAGCTGTTTATTCAGCAACAAGTGCAGGCTCAGTGGAGAAATTGGCCTCCTTATTTCATTTTTTATTTTTTTCTACATTAAGAAAGCGTCTTCCTCTAGTGAAGACCTGCTAAATAGAGGGCAGAGTACACTCCGGTTGACCCTGGGACTCTAGCTCTCCAAGGGGTTGTCTCCACTTACCTGGGGATCAACGTGTGGTGACAGATCCCTGGGGGGTCGATTTAGTGGGTCCAGTGAAGACCCTTTAAATCAACTGCCGATCACCCTCCCATAGACTCTGGTACTCCACCGGAACGAGAAGCATAAGGTAAGTCAATGAAAGAGTTTCTCCCTTTGACCCAGCCTGGTGAAGACGCAGCAATAAGTTGACCTAAAGGTATGTCGACTCCAGCTTCATTATTCACGTAGCTGGAGTTTCATAACTTAGGTTGACTTATCCCCATAGTGTGGACCTGCCCCAAGAAGAGTAAGGGAAGTTGACCAGAGAGCATCTCCCGTTGACTCAGTGCCATGAAGACATCGGGATAAGTTGACCTAAGCTACGTCTACTCCAGCTACTTTATTCACATAGCTGGAGTAGTGTAACTTAGATCAGCTTACCCCCATAGTGAAGACAAGCCCTTTAGAAACTGTTCTTTAAGGTAGTGAATCCCAGTCTAAGATTTATCCTAGCAGCAGGATGGTCATGTGCTTAAAGCTCTGGATCAGGATCCAGGACACCTGGATTCAGTTCCTAGCTCTGCTACAGGCTCCCTGAGTGTCCATGGGCATCTTGACACTGCAATAAAACCCGCAGCTGGCCCAGGTCAGTTGGCTCAGACTAACTATAAAACAGCAGTGTAGATGTTCAGGCTCAGGGTGGAGTCTGGGCACCAAGACCCCATGAGAGGGGAGAGTCTCAAAGTCCAGGCTCCAGCCTGAGCCCAAATGTCTACACTGCTAGTTTAGAGCCCTGCAGTCCAAGCCTGCAAGTCTCACTCATCTAACCAGGGCTCTGAGACTCGGTGCCATGGGTTATTCATTGCAGAGTAGACGTTGTAGACATTGTAGGATTGTCCCTTATTATGTATTTGTGTATTTTTACAGCATGCAGCACCGTTAGGCCCTGATCTCCATATAAGGGCCTGTAAGTACTACTGTAATATAAATGTAACACCCCTATCCACCCAGTTACCTCCTTTAATGCCAGTTTCCTTATGGGTTTGGATGGATGGGCCTGGGTTCATTGGGATTCCAGCACAGCAGGGTGTAACTTCCTTCTTCTCTTCCCAGATGTATTTACTTGGCAGTACCTCCACCCGCCTCTTACCTCTTCCTGGGAAGATCACCAGGGAAGCTTGGAAGGAAAATTCTAAGCACGGGGTGACCCTGAGTTTCTTGGCAGATAATTGAAGACTCCCAGGGCATAATGCAAATATACACAATATATTCACAAGAGTAATTGTATTAAAAAGGAAGTAAACGTAACATAATAGGGTAGAGTGTCACTGGTGTCCTCCCTGTTCTGATAATACCCATGAATTTCCTCACTCACGTGACCTGATATAACAAGACTAAAATTTAGTGTCCTGTTGTTACCAATACTTCATAGGTGCCCTTGATGACCTGTGATGACAATATCTTTTGTAGCAACAATAAGCAACTTGGCTGACTGGGTTCAGTGCAGCCCAAAGGACTCTCAGTGGGGCTAAGATGGGAAGTCACTCCATAAATTTAATAGACAGTAGACGATGAAATCCCCATGGCTTGAGGATACAGTTCAGGGAGGAGGGGGTGTCCCAAACAATTTCCCTGACAGTCTATCTAAAAGATGGTGCGCTCACAACTCTGTGAATGATCCTCCAGTTCAGAGCTGAATCTTGAGTCCTCAGCTGTTGCAGAGGGGCTGACAGTCTCAGTTGGCAGGTGTCTTCTTCATACAGGAGTCAGGATGTTTCTGCTCCCGAGACAGCCCCTCCCCATAAAGGGATGCAGGGATTGGGTGCAGATTATAATAATGTATACTAAAAATCCTAACTCCTAATCTCCAGCCCTGGAGCTCTGATACAGTCACAGCAGGTGGGCAGCCCTGAACTAGCAGCCAGAGCAGTACTTGCCATGTGGTGACTAATTTACCTAGGGAGCTGAAGGACTAGCCTAGCCTGATGGGATGGGGAGTTTTCCCAACCCAATTGTACAAACTGGGAGTCAGCTTGAACAGGAAACAACCAAGTTTGGGGATATTGCTTCCAGGTGCCCAAAGGCCAGTTCTCCATTTTTCTCCTCTCACAGTACTCCTGGGCATGGGCATCTCACTGAGGACCTTCCTTATTGGTCAGGCTAGCTCTACGTTCCTGGGCTTTTTCTTGTAAATCATTTGAACTCTCCCCCTTCTCTCAGACACTGCTCCTCCTTTGAACAGATATGCTAGTGGTCATCCAGGAATGCCTCCTATCACTCCCCTGAGCTGCAGGAATGCCCATTCATAGAACCAGTGTCTCTCCTTTCTCCCTCTTGGTTTCCTAGCAGACTTTCCCTGCGTTACAAGCGCACACAAACCCAGGAACCCTGGTAAACTCAATGAGGATTACACAAATGATATCTATGCATCTCCCAAACTAGCCTCCTTATGAGAATCATGTCAAGTTTCAGATGTTAATTTCTTTCCAACCAGCACAAACCTTGTGTGTCCTCACTTTAGTGACTTACATTATTCCTATCACTTTATTTATAAAGCACGTAGGGATGCAACTTGCTTTATATGCAGGCCTCCACCCAAAGGAGCTTATGTTCATTATTACAGTGAATAGTGTATAGATGACTGTCCTGCCCAATCCTGCAGCCAGTCAGAATTTGGGTGGGGGGCACCGCCACTCCAGTGAGGTGCCAAGCACTTTGCAGGAGCAGATCCTGGTATGGTGCTGGTATATCAAACCCCATCCATCAGTCTAAGTGTGTTCTACCATCTTCACTTTTACTCTCCTGTTTTTACTCCACAGGGAAAGATATTTATTAACACATTTATTGACTTATAAAGCCCAACTCCTGTAACTACACTGCATTGGCACTTGCATAGAAATACTGAAGTGGTTCCATGCACTCGCTTACCTTTTTCACCTTAAATCAAAATGTTAACAGAAGAACTTGTTCCTGAATCAATCTTCTGATGAGCAGAACAAACCCACATCAATAGTCTGGAACAAGGTCACTTTGGTGGCAATTGCTAGCAATGTGTGTTATGTTATTTCAGTTGGTAAACTGTCCAGCTAAACAGTGATACAGGGTAAACAGAAGCTTTTTGATATGCATCAGGTAACTCATCGTACATGAGTGTGTACGCAACACCTGTTCCATTTTCAATTTGCATTGTGTAAACACGTGGCAGCTGTTTGTTGCAAACTGAATATATAGCATCCTGGGAGATGTCCCGTGGTCTTTTGCTTTAGCTACTGAGAAGCATGCATCCTGGGATTGTTTTCACTGTGAATTGTGGGAAGCCAAGCAGGTTCAGTTTTTTTAAAAATACGTTTCTACTGTCTCCACCCTATACTTCTTTTCTGTGCTGGCTCATACCATTCTCCAGGCCACTATGGTTACAAGAGAAATCATGCACAGGCTGCTTGGCCTATACTACAGCACTCAGACCTAGATAGACTCTGCAGTGGACCTTGCCCATCACACCACTGACAAGATGATGTGGGAACAGGAGATTATTCTATGGCAACAACAGGAGGATACTCTGCAGAGGTGATAGCAGGATGAGGCAGAAGAACAAGAGGACACTGATGTGTTGGAACAAGAGGACGAGTTCCTGGATTAGCTACAAAGCATTCACTGCCATTTCTACACCTGGGAAACCAGTATGAACTGTGGTGGGGCAGAGCTGGGATGACCAGCAGCATTCAGAGAACTTCAGGATAGGAAGGGCTACCTTTCTTGCGATGTATGCAGAACTGATGTAGCATTCTCTGGAGGTATCCCAGAGCTTGAGAAACAGCATACCAATTTGCAGTGCTCCATACTCATGGAGCAATGGGTCGTCATTGTCATCTGGAAGCTGGTCACCCCAGAATGTTACCAGTCTGCAGCCAAACAATTTGGCATGGGGTGATCAACTTCTTGGGGCCATTTTCATGCAGGCCTATCAGGGCATTGATAAGGTGCTATGTAACCAGACCGTGAAGCTGGGTAATGCTCAGAAGATTATTGATGGCTTTACATGCATGAGTTTCCCAGAATCTAATGGGGCAATTGATGGAACATGTGCCATCATTTTCACACACACACACCAACAGGGTGCAGAATGTATTTCTACATGGTGCTCCAAGGACTGGTGGACCAATGTGGCAGGTTTACAGACCTGAATCCAGGGTGGTCAGGAGAGTCCATGAGGCTAGGGACTTTCAGAATTTGGTAATATTTAAATTAATGGAGACAGGACTTTTTGCCCCCCGGAGAACGGTGGACATTAATAGTGTGGAGGTTGGTCCAGTTATTCTGGGGGACCTGGCTTATTCCCAATGCTGTAACTAATGAAACCATATACAGGCCACATGCACAGAAGGAACATTTTAACTGTTGCCTGAGTAGTTGCACAATAGTAGTCCAGTGTGCATTTGGCCATTTGAAAGGCAGGTGATACTGTTTATGGAATAGGTTTGAAGCAGCAGAAAGAGTTCCTAACCATTATAACTGCACGTTGTGTTTTGTGCTGTATTTGTGAGAGGAAGGGGGGAAAGCATAACTGTGGTGCAGAGACTTGATCAGAGGTTCAAGCAGCTAGCAAGGCATCCTAGAGAGAACACAAACACCCTTGAGAATGTTGTCAAGGATGCCTGCTGTTTGTGTTTTGAGTCACATGCTTGAGCATGTTAGCCCATCAGGATGATGGGGGGCTGGGATGGAGATGTTGCCAGCACTGGGACATTGAGTGTGGGTGGCTGAAGTTTAACATTCCCTATGTGCTTTGGTAAACCCTATGAATTATTGTAGCTTTATTTAAAAGATTTTCTGTGTTTAATACAAAGATGACTCATAATGGATATATTGTAATGGCTTTGTTATTAAAGAAGAATACCTAATAACAGAGTTTAAATGAAACTAATAGAAAATAAATTCTATGTAATTGGAAATACATTTAACTAACCACTCTTCTTAAGTAATGAACTTTACACAAACCTTTAATTACGGCAACAGTGCAATCAAAACTCAAAGTGCAATGGTAAGAACATTTCAAATATAACAATTTGGAGAGCATGCATAAAGTTAAAGGCAAGTATACATCTTGGCTCCATCTCTTCTTGTCCACATAGGTTCTGGGGTTGAGTGCCTTGGTTCAAAATTCTTAGGGGCATTGCTGGGCTCCAAAGAGCTGACTCCCAAATGAAAGTGTCCAGAGGTTGGATCTGAGTGGTAAATGGGAGCTTCTGGGAGCAGTGCTGCTGGATGCGGAAGCTAGGGGTTCTTGCTGGTCCCATTAGGCAGCATTGTCCAAGGCTGTAGAACATGTCTGGGTCTCAAATTATGGGCCTGCAGGGACTGCTGGCCTCACAGGGGCATGTTTTGTGGGAGGACATTCTAGTTCAGGGTAGCATCCATGCATTGCCTCTGCATCTCTGTCTTTTTCCATGCTCTTCTTCACCATGATTGTGCTGTCCTTGGCCAAAGCCACGCTTTCCCTCGGTTCTGTCTCTGATCTACCAGGATCTCCTGGACAGCTCTATTTCTTTCTTCATCTGGATGCTCATGTATAGCCTCCACTTCTCAGCCAACTTGCTTTTCCTCTATTATCTGCCATGACTTCTGCAAACATCTTGTCCCGAGTCTTCCTTTTGCTCCTCCTCAGGATAGTGAGCTTGTCAGCAGTACACAGAAGCCCTGTCTTTGTTGGTCTAGCTATTGAAGGTGCTGTATCTGTGGGGGCAGAGGGGGGGAAAAACAGTGACTTATTGTTCATACTCCAGACAGGTCATAATAGCTTTCTTTAGTAGTATATGTGACCTTACCTCCCCGAAACTCATTCTCATTCTTGGGGGAACCTCAGAAATGTTAAGTGGTCTGCATGTGCAGAGCGTGCTTAGTGCATTTGCCTTTCAGTTTGCCGTAAATGCTTTTATGCTTCTGGAGGGAGGTGGAGTGGTTGGAGCTATGATCCAGGTTTGGTTCTGCAGTTTTGTTTGTGCCCTGGAGGTTCTATTGTGGTGTCAGAAGTGTAAAGGGGGGGATTATGGAGGGCAATCTGGATAGTAATCCCTTCTACATCCTCTTTAGACCATCGTCACGGTTGATGACAGTACACTGAGTTGGGTGAATAGGAGGTAGAGCAGCAGTTCTCAAACTGTGGGTCAGGACCCCAAAGTGGGACTTGCTGGGGCCCAGGGTTGAAGCCAAAGACTTAGCCGGGGTGGCAGGGCTCAGGTTACAGCCTCCTCTCCCCCAGAGCTGAAGCCCTTGGGGTTTGGCTTTGGTCCCCCAACCCAGGGCGGCAGGGATCAGGCTTCGGCTTTGGCCCACTGGCTCGGGGTGTCAGGGCTTGGGTGAGTTTAGGCTTCAGTCCCCTATCCTGGGGTCTTGTAGTAATTTTTATTGTCAGAAGGAGGTTGCAGCACAATGAAGTTTGAGAATCCCTGAGGTAGACAATGGTCATTCAAAAAGGCAATGGGCAGGCCATCGAGATGCACGCTGAATTTATTCACCAGAAGCATGGCAGGAGTGGAAGAGGCTTGCAAGCTATACTGGGGCCAGGAGTGTGCAGCTGTTAGCTATAATGCGTGAAACAGAATCGAGCTATTTCTCAGTATTACTTTTTGCTATATCTCCTGCCCAGACACTGAGAAGTGCAGAAAAAAATAGACTCCTATAGTAATTGTCAACTACAATGCATGTCGTAGGGCATTTGTACCTCCGCAGGGACCAGCATTGTTTCTGCCTTGACCAGGCATGCTGTGTGCAGTTAGACCTCATGTAAATGATGAAAACTAACCACATCCTGTAAGCACCATCTCAGTAAATGTTCAATGTTACATGTTTTCAGATGGGGGGGGACACAGGTCTGAACATCATTTGTCATATATGCCGAGGGGAATTCTGCATCAAAAAATTAAAATTCTGCACACAATATTTTAAAATTCTGCAAAATTCTGCAAATTTTGTCAAAATAACACTATAAAATCATGCCAGTTTCAAATATTTATTTTTTTTAATTCAGAATACCTGTCAGCCAGTATTTCTGTAACAATACAGGCACACACAAAAATTCCCTCAGGAGCAGAGAGTTAAAGAAAGCCCTAGGACAACCGAATTCCTGTTTCTGCCCTCACCCCCCTAAAGCCCAGCTGGGGGGGCAGACACACCCCCTCCTAACCCTAGAACCCAGCTGCGGACCCTCCTCTGTCTCCCACCCCCAGCCCAGACACTCACACTCCAACCCTCCTACAGTCCAGAGATCCAGAGGGAGAAACAACCTGATGCTGGATCCCGGGCTTGCATGGAGTTTCCTGGGCACCACCACCTCCTTCCCTCAGGGCGTACTGGGAACTGCAGCTTCTGGGAACCCTCCAGCTCCCTCAGCTTCCCGCCGCAGTGTCTTCTACTTGCGAGCTGGGATCTGTCGAGTCCAGCGGCCCTTAGTGGAGACCAACGTCTCTACAGCCCATTTCTGGGGGGGGAAGGAAATTCTGTGCATATAACATTAATTTCTGCAAAATTCTGAGTTGTGCAGTGGTGCAGAATTCCTCCAGGAGTCGATACCAGACTGCTGGGCACACTGGAAATGTCTAGATAAGTGAATGGATACATGTAAGTATTCCTACTACATTTATATAGAAATAGAGGGTGGTATATCTCCAAATAACCTAAGTAAGTCTGATCAAAAGTTTGTGTTATGCTAATATTAGATTCAAAAGAGATTTCTTTCAAAGAACAATCGCAGCCAGTGTACTATGACTCCTAAGCAATGGATTCTGAAATGTGAAAAAAGAATCTACTGCAGCTCTTCAAACTGGGTCACCATGGTTATTTTAGTTTAATCAAATCCATACTTGGCTTCAGCACTATTAATTAGTCATCTGATTCCCACCTCATTCATTAGTATTATTAGATCAATTCCTAAATGTACTGCAAACAGCAATCCAAGAGCTGATTAGGAGAAACTAGCATGTGTTTTAAGCACGGAATTGATTTCTACATTCCAATTTAGGTTTTGAAAAAATGCATATCACGGGAAGCCTTGCTGTAATGGATGGTGCTTTGTCCTACAAAGTGGTAACTAAGGTACAGAATTACCCATTTGGAATGAGGAAAGATTTATTTGCACTGGTTGTGTGAGTGCCAGCAAAGCTGTAGGGGATTTCTATGGGACAGCTCTGAATGTACGTATGAGGTCGGTTAAGGCTGGTGAAGCTCTGATGCATCTCAAAGTGTGTAAGCATTATTATTTTCATTAAACCAATGAAGATTTACAAAATGTCCTTTGATCAGTTCCTGATCTGTTGAAGTGCTGCGGAGATAGTTCATTCACAGCTGTGTTGAAAGGGACTCCACCAGACTTTGGATATCTTGAAATAGCTCTGTTTAGACTTAATGTTACTTTGAGAAATCAGTCAGGTCTGGTGTTATGTTTTTGGGGTGCAACCCAAACCAGTAAGAGGTAGTGTCATAGCTTGTCCTGTAACCCCGAGTGCCCTAAAATGCTCTTCTGCTGTAGTTGCCTGTCTGGATGCTCCCAGCCATCATACAATCATGCACTGAATGTCTGTGTATTAAGCAACTTCGGTTCAACAACTTTGACTCCAGTAGTCTGTTTGTTACAGGACAACCACATTCTGGTCTTCACCAGCCTTGGAGTTACTACTAGTCAAGTGACCCCAACACACAACCCAGGCCTGAATTTCCCCAAAACCATCTGCCCTGAAATGTGCAGCCATCTCCTGAAACATTTAGAGAAGTAATAAGGTCCATGGTTCCTTTCAAGAGACAAATACACAGCAGTTTGTTTCTTTAACTGGAGCAAGCACAGCACAAGTTGGTTTAGATTAAAAGAATAACAAGTTTATTAACAAGAGAGGGGTTTTAAGTGAGTTGAAGTATAAAGGATAAAGTCAGAAATGGTTACAAGCAAATAAAAGTGAAAAGGATTTCTAGAGACTGACTTAACAAAACTACAAAATGAAGGCCAGTTCTTTGTGGGGAGGGGTTACTTAAAAAGCAGCAGCTTTAGTTTGGAAAATAAACATCTGGAAATAAATGTTATATTCTTACCAACCTCCTTCCAGCTAGATGGCTGGTCCCACCCACCCTTGGTCAGGATCTCCCACAAAGTCCAAAGTGCTTGGTTTCTTTGTCTTCTTCGGTGAAAGATGATTTGGGTTTTTTGCCCCTCTCTTTTATAGTCCAGTGAACCTTTCAAATGGATTGTTCTGAAGGTTTCCCCCAGAGAAAGTTCGTTAGTTCATGCTGAGTTAAAGAGCCAGGAGGTCTGGAAGATAAGGCTCCCTACTGGTTCTTTATCCTCTAGTGGTTGTTACTATGCCAATTATCTCCGTCTGCTGCAATCTGTGATACAAATGAATAGCACATTGAATTTGGACACACCTGGTTTGAAGTGTCTGCCTCTTTCCTTTGTTTGGAGAAAACCTGTTTATCAACTCCCCTTGGCATGCCTGGCTTAAACA
This sequence comes from Lepidochelys kempii, assembly GCF_965140285.1. Lineage (NCBI taxonomy): Eukaryota > Metazoa > Chordata > Testudines > Cheloniidae > Lepidochelys > Lepidochelys kempii. The sequence continues at coordinate 32,358,989 of NC_136387.1, forward strand.
TCTTTTAGTCACAGACTTTAAAGCATAATATTAGTGAGTATCCATAATTTCACTTGTAGCATTGTTATATATATTTTACAATGATATTATTGACTATTAGTTTTCAAATACGTCACAAGCCATATTTTGTACAAAGAAGTCATTGCAGTAGTGCATAAGGTGTGAATACAGGAATGCCTAGGGTCACACCTGATCTACACTTAAAAATTACATTATCCTAGCTATGTCACTCAAGGCTGTGAAAGATTTTTGCACTGATCACTGTAGTTAGATCAACCTAACATACAATGTTGACTTGGCTAAGTTGAGAGAATAACTCTTTTGTTGACCTGGAATCCGCCTCTCAGAGAGATGGATTAACTATATAAAACGAAAAACCCCTTCTGTCAATGTAGGACGCATCTACGCTACTGTGCCACAGCAGCACATCTGCGATGCCACGACTATGCCACGATAGCATAGACATGGCCCTAGGATAATATTGCTGTGGTGACTAGAGGCATGGAAGAAGCTATCAGTGCTATCAAACATGGCCCCTGCAGGGTATTCTGTTATTGTGCAAGGGGTAGCCTGCTTTTTTTTGGATTTCGAGATCTGTGGTTCATGTCCTGCTAGATGAATTCCCCTTTGTGTATTCCAGAGATGCTTTTTCACATCTAAAGAGCTGATTTACATAAAATATTTTGTGTTTCCTGTGAGGTTTTGCAAAACTCTTAGTGAAGGGCAGTATATTCTACAGGCAGTATAAAATGAAGACAGTTCTTTTTTTTAATTTTTTTTATTGGGGGGAGGCAGAGAGAATTACTTAAAAAAGAACCCGCTATAGTTTGAAAAATATATAGCAAATATTCATCATAGTACACACAGAACTCCTAATATCAAGCTGTAAAACATTAACACCACCAAACATGATTATAATTGCCAAATATCCATTGACTACCCAGAAAAAGACTTCAAGTCACATAAATAATTTCATTAGTTAAAACTGCACTTCAGATAAAATAACACAAGAGGTTTATTTAAAACTTAACACTGTTAATAAAAAGGCACACTGGTGCATAATATTTTAGGGGGAAACAATATAGCAATTGTACATTGATTTTACCAAGAAAGCTAATGTTAATAAAGATGAATGAATACATCAACGTTATTTTTGGGTTAATATTCATCTTCAGTTCAATTCTAATATACATTCCCAAGTATTGTATTTCAAAGATAAATAACATGCTGCAGAATTTTATTAGAGGTAGGTCAAAAGATCTAGAATTTCCTTTGTGAAAATGTCTCCCCATTCAAAAAAGAGAGTATTTTTAATCCCACTTTGAAGCTGTATCAGTACCTAATCACAATGGCATACAGCCTGTACTGGGATAAAGATAATATAGGCATGCCCTACTGAGACTGGCTTGACAGAGACTATATGAAACCACTCCTTATCCCATCTCCTCCCTGTCATTCTCAGCAGTCTGTCTGGAACAAAAGGATTCTCAGCTCTATAAGTCATGTTCTGAACTTGGAGGATGTCACTGTTCAGGCTGGTGAACATCAGTATGATCTGGACAGAAATGTAGCCATTGGGAAGATAGCCACCTTCACAATAGTATAGAAAAAGTTGTTATGGCCTAGCTGGATTAATAAACTGAATACCCATCAGATACTGTAAAGTGGGCACCCCTGAATGGATGAAATGTATCTCTGTTTCTTCACCCACATCCTGGGACTGGGTACACCATCCCTCACACCAATCCTGTAGAAATTATCGAGCTTGAGAGCAAGATTTTCAAACTAATGAATTTGGGTGCCCAACTTGAGAAGACTTTAAAGGGCTTTGATTTTTAGAAATCACTGACCCACCTACCCTCTAAAGATCAGGCCCCCTTTAAGGTATTGCAAGTTTGGAGACCCAAAATCCCTAGTGGCTTTGGCAAATGTGCGCCCAGGATCTGTATATTGCTTTTCCACAGAGCCACCTTTAAAAGGAAATTTAAGGCTGCTGAGGCTACTCTTCCAGGGAATGGGGCTCATGGAGTTGGTATGGAAGCACAAAACCTTTGATCAGATGCCCTTTGAATGATTTGAGGATGGGCAATAAGGGGCTGTGTGTGGTATTTACTCCATGATGGTTCTGTAAGGATGCTGCTCTTTCTCACATGTTAGAGGGTCCTGTAGCCTGTAGAAAGAACAACACTCATAAGGTCTGCAGCTGAGGCAAAAGTTGGAGAAACTAATGCTTATTATGGACCCACTCTCACATTGCTTACTGAAATGGAACACCTAATGAGCATCAGGTGTTGGATCTAGCCCAAAACGGAGTGTGTTCTTCAGAGTCCCATATGGACCTTTCTGTTGATCTCTGTAGAGCATCCAGCTTAGTGATTGATTAACATTTGGAGGAGAGACATAGGTTAGCCCATCAATATCTGAGAGAAGAGAGAACCATCTCAGAACATTAGTAAATCCACACAAGAATCCTCACCACAAATATTAGCCATCAGACAATTAATTTGAAGTCTTCCTAGGCTCTAGACAGTCTCTTCATTTTGAGACAGTTTGAAGCTCTCCATTTAACCCACTAGAATTCAGTGTCTTTATTTTATTCTCTTTCCCTTTCATGGTCTAAATTACGAAATTTTAGTAATCAAATATACTTTGTGCTTCAATATCTAAGAGCAGAGATTGACTGTCCTGCTGCGTACAAATGGGGAACAACAGCAGGATAATTTAACTGCCTTCTTTCTTATTGCTCTTTGATGTTCATTTAGTCTTTGCTTCATTTGCCTAATTGTCTTTCTAAACCATGGGGGATATTTCAAAAAGTAAACCATGGGTGGGTAGATGAACAAATAATCAAACCCTTTAGTTCAAAAGATGGCTTGCAATGATAAACAGATCCCCAGAGTCACTTGTTGGGGATAATTTTTACACCCCATTGCTGTAATCAAGAAAGGATCCAGACTACATATGCAGAAATTTTCCCACAATGGTCAGTTTTGCTGGGTTGTAATACATGAAGCGCCCAGGGATCAGAACTTCCCTTGAGTTTGTCTTAGCCAGGAAACCCACTGAAAGACACTGTATCTGCAAAACTATTAGTAATGTTTCTGAATGACAATGACAATTAAGTCCCATAAGATAAATATTAATAAGTATTTTCGTACATTTTTGGGTTTGTTACTCTATTACCTACCTTTTTGAAGGAGGTCTTACTACTCAGTCATACCAACAGTTATGCCCATGGTCATGGCAACTACTAGAATGAAGTTAGAGCAACTGCAGAGACTGCTGTAATTTACAGCAGTTTGGCATGGCCATCAACGGACTAATCCACAGCACAAAATAGTTGGAAGCATAAAGCACTTTGGCTGCTTCCCCCAACAGTACCTCCTCCTCCTTGACCACTTTCTCAGCATGTCCATAGACTTTGGGTTATGCAGGGCTGCCGTTATGCTGTTCTTGCACTGGGAGAGTTCCCAGTACCACGCTAGCTCTGTGGCCTCTTTTGGATGGCTGAGCCACTGTAAAGGGGCCAGTGATTCCAGAACCAGGCCCAGTAGGTTTGATTATGATATAAATCTACTGGAGTCACTGAGGCTACACCAATCTGAAACTGGTGGGAATGTTAAATCAGACCTAATGTTCTATTAACTTGTGGATACCATAACTCTCATAAAAAAAGAACTGTTAGATTCTCTTGTTTTTCACCCATTACTTCATCAGATCACTGAGACTTAGTGGTTTCTGTCAGGTAGAAATAACATGTGAAGTGGTGTTCTTGAAAGTCAGACCCCATTTCACATCACTCACTAATAGTTGGCTTACAGGAATTACCTAGCTGGGCTGGACTTGGTAAATTAGAGACAAATTGCAGCCTCCCAGAGCCAGCAAGTACCCCAGTTGTGAAAAGGTTTCTACTTACACCAATCTACATCCTAATAAGAACATTATCTTGGAGATGGCAGTGCTTAAGAGCTTTATATTATTACACAGATTTTTATTTTTGCTAGGGACTCCATATGGTGCCCTAAGGTATAAACTTGTACCATGCTAAAACAATATAAACTTGGGGAAATTATCCTTTAAGATCTAGGTAAAAAGCACAATGTTGAATTATTTTCTTAACGCTACCCTGTGTCAATCTGAGCTACCTTCGGTGCAGAGAGATGCATAAAATTGAATTGAAGATGTGATGCAGAACGTATTCAGCTTTTCACTTTAACAGACTGAAACTAAAGGTGCTGCTAGATTCTGTGGTCTGTGAAATACGGATATTGTAGGAAATACATTAGCTTAATAAACCATGCAAAAATTATTCAACTGTGTAGAGAGCTGCGATGTAAATGTTGTTCATTTTTATTTCATTTTTACTGAGACTGGTGTGGTGCCAAATGGCATTGCATCATTTTGTTTCAAAATACAAAGTGTGCTGTCCCTGTTTAAAAGACAGGGACACTGTCATAAATGTAACAGGAAGGGTAAACCCCTTTAAAATCCCTCCTGGCCAGAGGAAAAATCCTCTTACCTGTAAAGGGTTAAGAAGCTAAAGGTAACCTCGCTGGCACCTGACCAAAATGACCAATGAGGAGACAAGATACTTTCAAAAGCTGGGAGGAGGGAGAGAAACAAAGGGTCTGTGTGTCTGTTGGTATGTTGCTTTGCCGGAGATAGAACAGGAATGGAGTCTTAGAACTTTTAGTAAGTAATCTAGCTAGGTATGCATTAGATTATGATTTCTTTAAATGGCTGAGAAAAGAATTGTGCTGAATAGAATGACTGTTTCTGTCTGTATGTCTTTTTTGTAACTTAAGGTTTTGCCTAGAGGGATTCTCTATGTTTTGAATCTAATTACCCTGTAAGGTACCTACATCCTGATTTTACAGGGGTGATTCCTTTACTCCTATTTACTTCTATTTCTATTAAAAGTCTTCTTGTAAGAAAACTGAATGCTTTTTCATTGTTCTCAGATCCAAGGGTTTGGGTCTGTGGTCACCTATGCAAATTGGTGAGGATTTTTACCAAACCTTTCCCAGGAAGTGGGGTGCAAGGGTTGGGAGGATTTTGGGGGGAAAGACGTGTCCAAACTACGTTTCCCAGTAAACCCAGTTAGAGTTTGGTGGCAGCAGTGGTTATTCCAAGGACAAAGGATAAAATTAATTTGTACCTTGGGGAAGTTTTAACCTAACCTGGTAAAAGTAAGCTTAGGAGTTTTTCATGCAGGTCCCCGCATCTGTACCCTAGAGTTCAGAGTGGGGGAGGAACCTTGACAGACACAATCAAAAGAGTTTAGGGCTTCTATTATCATTAATAGTGTAAACTGATATTGTTGTGACTCTGCAGGCAAAGTCAAACGTATTTAAATAATACAGGGAAACACTGAGAAATGGGACATTTTCATTCTACCCCATTCTCAAGATACTTCAAAACTAAATAGGACTGGAAAGGCGGGAGCACTTGTAAAGAATTGTTCACCCACAGATATGTTTCTAGTGCAGGATGGGATGGGGCAGTGGCTTAGAGATTGTAATTGCCAAAAGTAAGGTGAGACCCTCATATAATTGTATATCTCCAATCAGTTGTGTCCCCTCACTAGATGTAAATTAATCAAGTTAAAATCCTGCCTTATTTTGTTCAACAGAGTATGTAGGTTCCCTTTAATCACTTGTGCAAGCAACAGGGCATGAACTGTCCATAGCATATACGAAAGGTGGGTTGCTAACTGAGGGTTTGTCCAGTCCCCATTAAATCAGCTAGTGTGCATCCCCAGAAAATCAGCTAGAGATGGTAGGCAAATGGTGTATGTATGCATGTATTATTCCTGCTCAGAGAAGCAGCAAAATGCATCACATAGCATGGTTTCCAACTATCTTTGAAAGCTACTGTATCACAAGTAATGAAGTTATCTGATATTTTATGTTGTGCTGTAACTTCCACAGTACAGCTGTGCCCTGGAGGCTTTTGTATGGGGGTTCCATGTGTTTGGATCTCCAAAGTGCTGTTATACAAAATGAGCAAAGATAAATTGAAAATCTTTGCAGTTATTCAGGAGATGCATAGAGGCATCCTCCACAGGAGACGAAGTAAACACATGTATTAGCTAGTCTTTCAGTGGCACCTTGTTACTGTTAGGATGAACTGCTGTAGCTCACAGGTGGTGTTGCAGAATGGAAGTTCAGGATTGGGAATTCACAGCAAGGATCTTTCTAGTAAGCTGGAAGAAGGCATAAAAAGAGAGATAATGACATCATAACTTGGTCTCTCCCCCCTCCCCCCAACTCAAGACTGGGAACAACATCTGGAGGACAAAGACTTTGAACTGAGGAACTTTGGTCCCAGGCTGAAACGTAGTCCCAGCCTGTGTATTGAGGAACTGTAACCTACCTGCTTGTATCATCTGTCAGGGTGAGAAAAGCTGTTTGAGTCAACTCTTGCTTAGACTAAAAGTTTAGGTTTTAGAATGAATGTTTACTTTTTATTTTCTTAAGGTAACTATTCTGGCCTTTATGCCTATCACTTATAATCACTTAAAATTGATCTTTCTATAGTTAATAAACTTATTTTAATGTTTTATCCTTACCAGTGAGTTTGTCTAAAGTGCTTAGCAAATCTCAGTACAGGTTACAAATGCTTGTGCATGTCTACTTTCCTATGAAGAAGTGATGAACTAGGTAATGAGCTTACACTGGCCAGGCCTCTAACCAGGGCAAGATGGTACAGTTCCGGTGTGCAAGACAGGGGAATTGAGGGAATTGGCTGGAGCCTCTCTATTGTGGGTTCATTCGTGGCTGGTAGAAGCATTCATGTAACTCAGTTGGGTGTGTCCCAAGGGATAAGAAATGGATTCTGATATTTCACATTCAGCTATTTGCATTTGGGTTTCTGAGGAACCTTCTCCTTGTTGGGTGATGTATTGTCTTTGTCTTTGGGTTTTAGGGTTGTTACTTTACACCACTGCTTTCTTTTCATGTTCTTATGAAAACTTTCATGGACATTGTCTGCTCCTCTGCTGTTTTTCTGAAGGTCCTTTTCAAAACTGTATGTGTTTTTACATCTATTCCCAGAACTTGATTCAGTGCCTGTGTATGCTACACAATGAAATATATATGGGGGGGGGAGGGAGCATGTGACGTTACAGACTCAGTTAGCATCAGATTCATTTTTCATCTTGGTGTGTGGTTGGTTTGTTCAGTAGCCCTCACTTTATTTCTTGAGGGGTACAGCACAGAGAATAATTGAGAATGAGCTGGACTTTGGCAGTTTTTTTCTGAAGAGAAAGCTATTATACAATTGCAGAAAAATATGTAAAAGTATTAAAAATAATAATTTGTGTTTAAATGAATCAATTAGGTCTAGGGCCAGATACTAAATTACTTCCATTCCTGCAAGCATTAAATATGCAATCACAACTATAATTCTAAAGGCTTTGTCATCTAATCATGTTGTCTGCACCCGAGTCTAGAATTAGCTGAAACCCCATCCATCAAGCTGGGCTCAGGGGAGAGTGAAATAGGAAAGCTTGTGATGATTGCCTAGCTCTCAGCCCCTTTCCTGTAACGGTTCAACAACTGAATAATATATTTGGGCAATATGAATAAAAATGTAAGCTCACCTTTGCCTTGTCGTGGGTCCTTATAATTCCATTTGCCCTTTTGTAAGGGAGGGGATGTCTGCTTGTGTTTTTTACAAGAATTCAATGTTATTCCATGAAATTCAGCGTGGCCTAAGGATTTTAGGGGGCAGATCTTTAGCTCGTGTAAGTTCATCAATGGAGCTATGAGAACAGTAAGGGCAGGCACAGATGTGCCGTAGCAGTACCGGCTTCCTTCACACACACTTCCTTGCCCATACAGCTTACCTGCAGGGCTGCTCCCATAGGGATGAGCTTGTGTGGTTTGGTGTCTATGGCCCATTTGATCTTTGGCCTCAAACTGGCAAGGGAATTCCTACCTAACTCAGATATAATTCAGATGGTGACACATTCATCTATCAGCAGCAGCTGAGCAAGTTGTGCTCGTTTGTGTGTTCTGTTAGTCCACCAGAGATCTTTCTGGTGGTGCACAGTGATTGGCCAGGAAGAGATCAGGTATTCGGAACTGGAGAATGTGATGAAGGGGAACATAGGAAAGCATTGCATACAATTTAGGTATTTTTGTGTGGCACTAACTAAATGGAAGCTAAGAAAACAAATGGAAGCTGAACTGACCCAGAGGTAGGAGCTTCACAGCATGGAATGAAGGCCGGGAAACTTGTGTACATTGATATACTGAGAAATGCTCTAAAGATCTACGTGACTCTTCATAAATGGTTGCAGACCAAATCTAAGGTAAAGAGAGTGAGACAAAGTGGAACTAAATACAGTTCTAAAACAAACAAAAAAGCCAACCTAACTCTTTTTGTTTAAACCTAATTTACTAATAACACTTCCAAGGTGCATGAGAATTGTATCAAATTACTGTGCTGCAAGTGTGGTGACTCTGAACAGGCCACCAGCCCCATGGACTTTGTTATTCCTCCACTAACCGATTTTCATTTCTACAGCCAAAGAAGTATTCTGACCAGGACGAGGAAGAAAAAGATGCAAGGCTCCCACCATTGGAAAAAGGGAGCCCTTCTGTCCAAACTTTTAAGATTGCATGAGGGAGAGGATTTGCTTTCAGAAGCGCTCAGTATCAGAACGTATTGCTCCTTCGGTGTCATGTTGCATCCCCACCTCATTGATCTCTGCCACTGATCGCATGGTTGCATGACCATTGCACATCTTCCTTCATGCAACTTCCTGTGTTTCATTGTCATACAGGGGAGAGGGAACCCTGACTTCCTTAACTGCCCTTCTGCATAAGAGAGAGAAGCAACGGACTGAGATATGGCACATCCAAATAGGAACCAGAAGATCCCGGATCTCTTTAAGGGCCCATCCAGCTTCACTTAAAAAAACAAAAACAAAAAACAAGACAATAGTGTATATGGTTTTAATTTTATTTTTGTTAAATTGTTTTCTTACTTTTTCCTAGACTTCGCCCGATGGTCTTACCTGTCTCAGAGAGGTAAAATTTAAACCAATTTGACTATCTTGGTCATTTAACTTTCAAAGGAAGCAGTTTCCTAAGCAAGAGCAAGGTACTACTTGATCAGCTCTGCTCCCCCTTCACATGTTTGTTAGCAAATGAAGTAAAGGTGGTTGAAGATTACCTACCTCCCAGGGTATATTTTCAGGTTGCGCAATTCCCCGTACCTGGGTAAGAAGTGTCCTGTGTGTAGCCATAATCTGCAGTCATCCATTCTTCTTTCTGTTCCATGATTTATTCTTTGATGTGCTGTGCAGCGTTAGATGCAGCAGGTTAGCTCATTTATTTAGGGCTTCGTTTGGTACAAGTGGAAACCACCTACAAATGTGTAGACTAGTTCTTCTCCCTGCCCCCTTTCATTCAGACTTACTCTGACTTTCACTTATAATTCACCCTGTGGAAAAAAGCTGGGAATTTAGAAGAAAGGCAGAGAAGAACATAAGGTCTTGATCCAAAACCCACTGGAATCAATGGGAGGACACATAGTGATCTCGATGACCTTGGGAATGCACAGAGTGAATACGGAAAGTGTATAAAATAATTTCAGAGCACCTTCCACAGTTCAAAGTGTGGAGAGAACAAGTGTCTGAATCATTCCAGCTCTCCTGCATATAAAAGAATTAAATGTACCAAAAGGAAACAGAAGGCAAAGTGTTAGTGAATAAGATAAGTTTACATGAGTCATTGCAAGTATTAGCAAAAGGATTCCCAGACTGTATTTTCCTATGTTCTATGTCACATTTTAATACAACCTTTCTCCACAGTTGGTTTTCACCAAGACTCTTACAGGCATCATATGTTCATTAAGCTTAACTGTTTGTGTAATTAATTTCAGTGCTGTTGATTTAGTGAGGAAAATTAAGCTGAAATGATCTTTGATGTTTCCAAGAAACGGGGTGGATATTGAGAGGCCAATGTAGAAACAAAAAGGAATTAAAGTCTCTTTGGTATAGAAATTAATCTCTCCAACCAGGCAATAATAATGATTTATTAATAAATTATAGTTCAACTTTAATTAAATATGTTTCATATTAAATTTATATTTTAGTGGGTACTTGATGCAATTTTTTAATTAACATTTACCATAAGGAAATCCTACTTAACCCTTTCCAGGTTGTGTGATACATCAATATGACTTCCTAATCCATCACCTAAACTGGCAGTCTGGAAAACATCATAGTTTGTTGACTTCCATGGGAGTAGGATCGAGCCCATAGCTGACTCCCAATCTAGTTCTGCAAGCATACCCAATTTTACGTGTTTGCCGGATCAGGCCAAAAACTGAGGGTTGACCACACAACAAGTCAGTGTGCAGCAAGGAGGGTGGTGAAACACTGGAATGTGTTACCTAGGGAGGTGGTAGAATCTCCTTCCTTAGAAGTTTTTAAGGTCAGGCTTGACAAAGCCCTGGCTGGGATGATTTAATTGGGGATTGGTCCTGCTTTGAGCAGGGGGTTGCACTAGATGACCTCCTGAGGTCCCTTCCAACCCTGATATTCTATGATTCTATGATTCTATAAGCAAGGGTGTGAATCTACAGCATACTAGCTTGCCATGCAGTCCCTGCTACCACATACTGAAAGCTCTGTAGTGCACTTTGATGTACTGCTCTTTGAAATGGGAGTAACTCAAAGTGGACTACAGAACTGTTAGTGTGCCTGAAACAGGGTCCACAGAGTGAGTTTCTGTGAAGCAAGCTAATGCGCTGTAGACTATCACCCTTGCTTGCTACGACTAACTCGCCATGTAGACAAGCCCCAAGGCTCACTTCTTCTATTTATGCAAACACTTACTACTGGGTGTATAGCTTATTAATGTTGGAACCTCACTTAACTTCAGTGAGACCACTCATTGGGGTTCTGAAACCATACATTTCAAAGTTCTTGACAAAGGAACATATCATTATCACCATTTTTCTGATGGGGAAACTAAGGTGACATGTCTTGACATAGGTTATGTACCCAGATCAGCAGTAGTGCGGTGTTTGATGCTCAAGAGAGTACTGCTTCACAAGAGTTTACTGACTGTGGCATGGCTTGAAACATCTTTATTCAAGATTTTGCCCTATTAGGGACAACCACTCAGTCACTTATTTTGGTTGGTTACAGTGACCATGGCAGGGGGCTGTATATACAACCTGTTGTGACACTATATCTGAGTCTAACATCTGATACATGCCCAAGTGATGTTGTTGCTGATTTCATCTGAGGAGACTGATGGGTCTATTTATTTATTAAGTGTATCTTAACCCAGAACATTGATTAGGCATTCTTTCATAGTTTGTAAAATAAGTAAATAAATATACTTGAATATTTAATCCCAACAAAGTTTTTGAAAGCAGCGGTATCTTATTTTCAGACTGGTGGTATATTATCTGCCCTCTAGTGGTAGAAGTAGTGAATTAATGAATGTTTTTTCTATTTCATGGATACTGCCTGCCATGGTAACTGATTGTTCTGTTTGACCTGGAAATATGTAGGCAAATGTCTGATATGCATTACATTTTTTAGAAATTAAAATTAATTAACGAAGGAAATTCAATAAATGGCTTTTTGTCTAATATGACAGTTAAACATTTTTCTTTTCTTAAAGGACACGATATAGAAGCCTTAATTCTAGTGACACTGAAAGATTTGTGGGGAAAGATGAAATATTGGACCCACTCCTGCTCACTTGGAAATCAATGGAATTTTTTTCCTTTGGTGTCAGTGGGAGCAGGATTGTACCCTTCTGTCAGATCTTGTGTATAAATAGCGAGTTCCATTTGTGCTTGAAAAAATCTTTTTCCCTCATGATGAAATTATATATTTTGTCAGGATGTGTGTGGATGTGTACATAGGTTGACAATTTGATGTTATTTTGGCTCTTACAGAAAGAGGCTTAAATTATTCTCTTCTGATACTGGAGATTTACAAAAATGTAAATTCCATTCAGTGTCGTTTACAATGGTGAAATTCACTTTGAGAGACTCATTTTCAAGGGGATCTAGGTAAGGAAATGCTCAAATTTTAAAGGTAACAAAGGTATAATTAGAATAAATATAGGGGATTATAAATCAGATCTGAAAAACAAACCCTGTTAAATAATTTCCAAACTGTGTGTGTAGTTAAAATATCATGTTTGATCTATTTTAAGGAAAACTCCATCTCCATTCTCAAGCAAACAGCAAAAGCAATAGAATGCAATAATCTTCACCAGCAGCAATCCATAAAACATTCATGCTTATGTAACAGTGTCAGGGTTTTTATTCTTTGTAAAGTAAAGACACTATTTATTCAGTTTGATTTATGAAAAAAATACATATACCAAAAATTACAGTCTTGACCAGTAAGAAAATCTCCTCTTACCCCATCCACCAGGCTAATAATGTCCTCTCCTGTCTCTTACAGGCAAAGGCCTGAAAAAGAAAGATAAGTTTTCCAATATGCCCTTAAGGTCAGTAGGCTCTGGCTCCTTTCCATTAAGAGGAAAGCAAATTCCAGAGTGGAAGGTACTGCTGCGAATCCCACCTGTTTAAACCAGTTTGATCGTAGCAAGTAACAATTAAGTTAAGGTGCTGAAGCTATGGCATGGCATGAAGATCTTGCAAGGTTACAGGACTCTGACCAATTTGATCTGTATTCATAAAAAACACTAACGAATTACATCCAGAAAAATAACAAAGAAAACATAACCTAGATAGAGCTACTATAATGCAGGTGCGTAACTGTTTGGAAAACTACTCCCAGAGAGTAGTTATCAGTGGTTCACAGTCAAGCTGGAAGGGCATAACAAAAGGGGTCCCACAGGGATCAGTTCTGGGTCCGGTTCTACTCAATATCTTCATCAATGATTTAGATAATAGCGTAGAGACTACACTTATAAAGTTTGCGGACGATACCAACCTGGAAGGGGTTGCAAGTGCTTTGGAGGATAATTCAAAATGATCTGGACAAACTGGAGAAATGTTCTGAAGTAAATAAGACAAAATTCAATAAGGATAAATGCAAAGTACTCTGTTTAGGAACAATCAGCCATACACATACAAAATGGGAAATGACTGCCTAGGAAGGAGTAATGCAGAAAGGGATCTGGGGGTCATAGTGGACCACAAGCTAAATATGAGTCAACAGTGTAACACAGTTGCAAGAAATGCAGACGTCATTCTGGGATATATTAACAGGAGTGTTGTAAGCAAGACATGAGAAGTAATTATTCTGCTCTACTCTGTGCTAACAAGGCCTCAGCTGGAGTATTGTGTCCACTTCTGGGTGCCACATTTCAAGAAAGATGTGGACAAATTGGAGAAAGTCCAGAGGAGAGCAACACAAATAATAAAAGATCTAGAAAACATGACCTATGAGGAAAGATGGACAAAATTGGGTTTGCTCAGTCTGGAGAAGAGAAGACAGGAGGGGGGGGACGACTGGAGGGGAAGAGAGATAAGTTTTCAAGTACATACAAGGTTGTTACAAGGAGAAGGGAGAAAATTGTTCTCTTTAATCTCTGAGGATAGGGCAAGAAGCAATGGGCTTAAATTGCAGCAGAGTTGGTTTAGGTTGGACAATAGGAAAAACCTCCTAACTGTAAGAGTGGTTAAGCATTAGAACAAATTGCCTAGGGAAGTTGTGGAATCTCCATCATTGGAGGTTTTTAAGAACAGGCTAGATAAACACCTGTCAGGAATAGTCTAGTTATTACTCCTGCCTTGAGTGCCAGGGACTTGACTAGATGACTCCCTCGAGGTCCCTTCCAGTCCTACACTTTTATGATTCGATAAAGGAATAAATGCTGATCAGAGAGAACAGTTGTAATGTCTATTCTCTGCAAGGACTGCTAAGCAAATGGATAATCACATTGTATACTTGGTGGAGTTTCCCGCTTGTCTTTAGAAATAGCTCCACATAGAGTCCACTGTAGAAGTGTCAAAGGCACAGATCACTGCTGCAAGATCTAGATCCAAAAGAAAAAGTTAGCAACATTAATCACTATGCACACATGGGGAAACATACTGCTTAGTTACTATGGTTGTCTGCATCTCCAGCAGCTGCTGAGGACCCCAACAAGAACTCCAGGTTGAGTAATTAAGTAAAACTGTCTGTTCAAGGACAACATCTCTATAATGATTCTTACTGGTGGAATGTTCATAATGGTGAGTGCAGTAAGTTTTCATGGGTGAAACATAAAAGGAAAGAGGTGATAACGAAAGCAGTAGGAAATAGTATCAATGGAAAACAAAGAAAAAGCGCCAGGTTTCAGTTTCAAATACTTTAGAGTGTCATGACCAACCATGACATTCAGAGTTATAGGGAACAGTAATTTGAGTATTCCTACTTGGGGTGACACATACAGCTAAATATGGATTCTCAAATAGATATGTCAGGAACAGGAAGTAGAGGAGAACTATGAGCCAGGAAATAGAAAATCCACCCAGAGGAGAACCCATCCAGGATATATTCTTACCCATAGAGAGGAACTGACTGAGAATTTGAGAGTACACAGTGACCACAAATTCCTGTCGACAAACAATATTAAGAAATGGATTCATTGGGCACTTCAAAGTGTAAGAATTCAGTTGACTATTCTAAGATATCAGAAACCTAGGTCCTCAACAAATACTTATATGTGTGTGTATCCCTGAAGCTAAGAACATGTGTAGGTACAAAAATGAAGCAGAAAGGTTCTATAAAAGGACATATTAAATTCCATGAGTGTGGTAGATGACTGGAGGATGTTCAAACAAACATGAGAATTAAATAGCAAGAAATTTTGTTACCACTGAAAAACAGGAAACCAAAACTGGCCAGTATGGCTTCATGAGCAATTTATTGAATGACCTGGAACTACAAAAAAAGCTGTACTAAAAAGGGACAAAGTTGGAAGGAACCAGACAAGGTTAGTTAGTTAATCAAGGCTTGTGTGGAAGACATAAGGACTAAAAAAGAAGCACATTTAGTTAATGCTAACCAAATGAAATAAGGAGAACAAGTAAGGCTTTTACAACTTCATTTGGAGGGAAAGTAGGCACAGTGAGGAGAGAGACCACACCAGTGACACGTCCAAAATGGATGAACTATCTGCTTGTTAAAAATCTTATTTTAACCAGAAAAAATAAAAAAGATGTATAGGAAATTAGGAAGAAAGGAAAACTTAGTCGATATAGCTACTGTTCTAAAAATAAGGTATGGGAATGAGTGGGAAAGATGAATAAATCATCAAGTCTGCATGATAGATATCTCTGGGCTAACAAAATAATTAGCTAATGACATTATTAAACCACTGGCAATTATTTATTTAAAAGTGCTGAAGAACCAATGATACACTCGAGGATTGGAAAAGAGCAACTGTGTTACTGAAATTTTTCTTTAAAAAAAATCACTCCTGGCATTTAGTCTCCAGTAACACGATGGAATAAATATTGAGAGAAAACCTTGTGAGACACTCTTATGTTCACACATCACTAAAAAGTGAGATTCAGTGTAGGAAAAATGCAGCTTTGTACCTCTGAGGGTCAAACACACCCAATTTCTATACACAGAGACGTACTTGAAAAGCTGAGAGTCTGGAAAAGACTGAGCTGATGTGTGATAGCGGATAGCAAATTGGAGGTGTACATTTAATAAAGACAATGTGATTTAATGCAATATATTTAATAAAGACAATATGATTTTTAGATGATATGCAGGAGCATTGTATCACAAATAAGAATATTGAGATTACCGTGATCAGATTCAGGAAAACGTTGATTAATCCAGAGAGAAATGAAGGAATAAAGGCCTGGAGAAACTGACCTAGAAATGAATGAAAAAAACTAAGCAATGACTAAAAAATGCTGTGAAAATACTGTAAGAATTTTGAAGAGTCTAAACAATGAAGGCCAAATTCTCTCCTTGAATACTCACGTGCAACTTGTTAGGGCTCCGCTGCCCTCCCTGGGTTCTTGTCACCCAGACAGAAAGCAGAAGGCCAGAGTCCAAAGTGCAGGCAATGCAATGCCTGTTGGAGTTAACAAGGAAGCATAACCATAGCTCTGTACACCAGTAGAGCTTTTCCTTTTCCCCTCCTCCTCCTTAGCAGGCTTAATTATATTGGTAGTGCCCGTCCCTGGTCCCACCCCTTACAATTTATGGTCATGTTCCGTTTTGGAGGGTCTTGAGTCTGGAGGCTTCAGTACCAGAAGAGTGAGGTTGTGTCCTGGCCAAGGCTACTTTTTCTTTGGCTTTTTGTGTTTCTCATACCTTGCCCCTCCCAACTGGTTGCTTGACCTTGTCTTGGGAAAGGAGTCAAGGCAGTTGTATATTAATCTCCAACCATATCCAGCAACATTTTAGCTCTATTTCTTATCTTTTTTTATTATACTAAAAAAACCATCTTGTTGTAGGCAGAACCAACACACTTCTTTCTTCCTTGTTCACATATGTTGATAAGGACATAAGGCACAAACAAGTATATTTGAAAAACCTCAAAATTCTCTCTCTGGCAAATAAACAGGCCTAAATACTGTGACAGGGTCGGGCAGAATGACTATAGGAGAGTAACAGAAGGCAGATATACAAGCCCCAGGCTAAGTAGGTCCCTTTTCCCTGGGTAAGCTAACAGGGAAGGTTTTTTTTGTTTGTTTGTTTTTTTGAAACAGAAAGAAAATTTATTGGTAACGCTTACAGAATTACCAAAGAAAACAAAACAACTATGCAACAAAACAACGCAATCAGAAGGTATAACACAGCAGCTTTCAGGAGGGAGAAGTGTTCAGGCTAGCCTGGGCCCAGAGCGGGGGGGCTTCCTCGACACTCGTGGTCTTCCACCCCCTTAAGTTACCTGGTGGCCTAGAGCGGGGGGGCTTCCTCGACACTCGTGGTCTTCCACCCCCTCGAGTTACCCAGTGCCGCGCCCAGTGTCACCGATCCTCCCTCTCCTGAGAGTGCCCGGTAAGATGGGCACGGCTGCGGGGTGGGCGGTTTAGGGAGGGGGGGTAGACACCCATGTATTATAGGACCCCTCCTAGATGACAGGAATGATGGTATCCACAGCGGCAACGGCTGGGGCTGGCATCTCTCGCTCTTCCCCTCAATCAAAGGGTCAGACGGAGGGAACCGGACGGGGTCACCGAGCAGAGAACCCCAGACAGCGCCCACCGCTCCTCAAAGGCTTCAAGGGAGTCGGTGGACGCCGCCCAGAGGAACTCCGCCCGGATACGTGAATGTACTGAGGATCGGAAAACGGCCCCACAATCGCAGGACGTTTCATGTGCCAACCTCCTCTCTCTGGTTTTATAAATGGCTGTTTTAACCAAAGCTAGGAGGAGGTTGACCAGAAGATCCCGCGACTTTGTGGGGCCACGGATGGGAAGTGTATAGATAAAAAGGTGGGGGGAAAAATGAAGCCAGAAGCGTAATAGAATATTTGTGAGGAGCCGGAAAAGGTGCTGCAATCTGGCACACTCTAAATACACGTGCGCCAGGGTTTCCCTCACATTACAGAAAGGACAAGTGTCCGGAATGGGGGTAAACCGTGTCAAAAACACGCCCGTGCTCACAGCTCCGTGAAGGAGCCGCCAACTGATGTCCCCGACGGGCCTTGGGACCAGGGTGGAATACAGGCTGGCCCACCGAGGTTGCTCACCCTCCAAAGGTGGCAGGAGATCCCGCCACTTTGTATCGGGGCAGGACACCAGGGTGTGGGCGTGAAGGGTGTGAAGCGTAAGTGTATATAAGTATTTCCGTGAAGCAATTTGAAAGCTAACCGGCTGCAGTTCGTGCAGCCGGCTTGCAGTGAAAGGGTGAGGGGTTTGTTGGGATCTACGGGGTGGGGGCCCGATGGAAAGGTCCGGCGGGCCTGGGGTAAGGGATGGGCGGGGTGCGCCCTCGCACAAGACTCGGCTAACATAAGCCCGAGCAGCGGGGGTCAAGGCGGCCTTCACCTCCTGAAGTACGCGCCGGGGGGTACGGAGGCTGGAGAGCCCCATGCGCCGAGCGAGCATCAGGGGATCCAGCCAGTCGCCCGGGTCCTGGACCACGAGGAGTACGTCATCGGCGTACGCCGACAGGACCAGCCGCAGCTCCGGCTCCCGCAGCACCAACCCTGTCATCCTCCTGCGGAGGAGACAGAGGAAAGGCTCGATCGCCAGAGCATACAACTGGCCCGAGAGGGGGCACCCTTGCCGCACTCCTCGCCCGAAGCTGACCGGTTCAGTCAGGGTCCAGTTGAGCCTAACCAAACACTCCGCGGAGGCATACAGCACCCGGAGAAAACTCACAAACTGAGGTCCAAATCCAAACGCCTGCAGAGTGCTCAGGAGGTACCCATGGTCTACTCTATCAAACGCCTTCTCCTGATCAAGAGACAGGAGGGCGAACAATAGACCATCTCTCCGCCCGAGTTCCAAAAGGTCTCGGACGAGAAAGAGGTTGTCGAAAATGCTGCGACCCGGGACAGTATAGGTCTGGTCTGGGTGGACCACGTCCGCCATCACGGACCCCAGCCGCAGCGAGATTGCTTTCGCTACGATTTTGTAATCCGTGCTAAGGAGTGAGACGGGACGCCAGTTTCGTAGATCGCGGAGGTCCCCCTTCTTCGGCAGCAAAGCGAGCACCGCTCGCCTGCATGACAGAGGGAGGACCCCGCTCTGCAAGGACTCAGCCCAGACGGTAACTAGGTCTGGGCCGAGAATGTCCCAGAACGCGCGGTAAAACTCCACGGTCAGCCCGTCCATGCCCGGAGATTTATTGGTGGGCATGCGACGGAGGGCTTCCGAGAACTCGGCCAGGGTGAGAGGCAGCTCTAGTCGGTCTCGGTCGCCCACGCTGACCGTGGGGAGTTCCTCCCAGAGCACCTCGCAAGCGTCAGGATCGGTCGGGTCCGGAGAGAAAAGGCTTGTGTAGAAGTCACGGGCCCTCCCACACATCTCCTCCGGACCCGTGAGGGGGGTGCCGTCTTCCGCAAGAAGGCAGGTGACGTGTTTCTTGGCCCCCTTCGTTTTCTCCAGGGCATAGAAGAAGCGGGAGCCGCGGTCCATCTCCCGAAGGAGGCGGATGCGGGATCGAACGAAGGCACCTCGGGCCCGGTGGTCCTCAAGGGCCCGGAGCTCCTCCCGCTTCTCCCGGCACGCTCCGCAGAGGGACGGGTCCTCGGGATCGGCGGCCAGGCGCCTCTCCATCTCTAAGACCTCCCGTTCCAGCTGCTCTATCGCCGCATTTCGCCGTCGGCTGGTGCCCCGAGTGTAGTCACGGCAGAAGAGCTTGGCGCGCACCTTCCCGAGATCCCACCATCGCCGCACCGAGGGAAAGGCACGCCACTGCTCTCGCCAGGCCAACCAAAACTCCCGGAAGGACATCACAAAGCTCTCGTCCTCCAACAGGCTGTTATTAAAGTGCCAATAGGCCGGCCCCGGTCTCTCTGCACGGAGGGAAACCGTTACAGCGACTAAATGATGATCGGAGAATGGGGCCGGCCGAATGGCGGAGGAGTGGGCCTGTGAAAGATGGAAACGGGATAAGTAAATACGGTCCAACCGAGAGTGGTGTGACCGATGGGCCTCCACCCGGACAAAGGTGAACGTGGAGGTGTCATCTGGGTGATGGTCGCGCCAGACGTCCACTAGGGAGTGATGGTCGACTATCCCTTAGAGAATATTCGCGGCGGCCGGACTCGGTTCGGCCCCTGAGCGGTCCCGTTCCTCGAGGGTGGTGTTAAAGTCCCCTCCCAGGACCAGGCACTCATGCGAATCCAGGGTGCCGAGAAAGTCGGACACCTGCTGATAAAATTGTGGCCGCCTGGAGCTCATTTGCGGGGCATAGATATTAACAAGATTAACCACGAGCCCCTCCATACGGACTCGAAGGTGCAGCACGTGGCCCGGCACGGCCTCATTGACCCCTAGCACCTCAGGCCGTAGGTTGGGGGAGAATAGGGTTGCCACTCCAGCCTGCCAGGTCGCAAAGTGGCTAAAGTATACCCCGTCTCCCCACTCCAGCCGCCACCTGTCCTCGGCGGCTGGGTCTGTATGGGTCTCCTGCAGGAAAACTACAGAGTACCTCCCCTCCCGAAGGTAAGAGAGCACCTGGGACCTGCGGAGAGCCATCCTACAGCCCCTGGTATTCAGGGTCGCAATAATAAGAGGTGTCATACGGAGGGCTGGGGGGGTGGGGGTCTCGTATTGGTGGGGGGGTTCAGGGCCCCCGGCAGGTTGCACAGCAACCCATGACCCATCCCGTGGGTGAGTAGATCGCTTCGGAAGCTGCGGGCTCGCTCGTAGGCCGCAGCACCGCGCTTTCCTTGCCCCCTGCCCTCCTTTATAAGGGCCTTTGTGGCCTGGAGGAGTTGATCAAAGTCCCCCCATAGCCGAAGAGCCAGCTGTGCCCTATCGCGGGCGCCACGGGAGTGCTCTAGGAACTTCCGTAGCGCATGCCGCAGCTCATGGGGGGGTGGGGTTACAATTCCCGAGGTATTCCCTGATGGGCCTCTTAATACAGCCTCGTGGTCCGCTAAGGCAGGTAGACAGGGTGCGGACCACCGACGGGGCGTCTGACAGGCTGGGGTTATTAAATTCATTTCACGCCTTGGGGTGGAGGGGGATGGCAGGGGAAAAATTGCCACTCCTAACGGGTCGCGACTAGAAACTGCAAAGACTGCTCCCTGGGGGGAGTCTGCAAAAGGCGGAAAGGAAATAACCCCATGGGCGGCATTAACATTGCAGGAGGAGGGACCTTGGGCAGGGGCAGGGGTGGGGGCAGGGGCAGGGGTAAGGCTCTGGGGTGCAGGAGGCGAGCAACTAAGGGAAAGTGCCTCCTGAGCAGAGTCAAGGGTTAAGGGGGAAGGGGAGGGGCTCCCAATAATGCTAGGTGCTGGCTCCATGGTGGTTTTAGCGGTCACGGCATCAGGTGGTGGACCGCCTTCTGCAGGGTGCTCACCCGGGAAGGCAAAAAGGGGGAGGGAGCATGGGGAAAGGGAGGCTGGGGTAAGGCTGCCCAGCTCGAGGCCAGCCGGCAGCAAATCATCCCCTCCCTGGGTGACCGGGGTCAAATCTAGGGCCTCAATCTCCGCATACACGGAGGGGAGGCCAACTCCTGCCACCCCGGGGGCCTCTCCTCTAGGGCCAGCCTCAACGGCCGCCTCAGGGTCCGCGGGGGGTTCGGGTAGCGTCCAGGCAGAAGGGGTGTCCTCAGGAGTCTCGGAGGGGAGGGTTTCCCGTGGAGGGGGGATTCTGCCCTCCAATGCCAGTCCGTCTTCCCCTCCCGACACCGGCGGATGGATCTCGCTCGCGGCCGTGGCGGGAGGCTCGATAGCAGTGCCTCCTTTCCTGGTCTTCCAGGGGGCTTCCGCGTCGGGTGGATGCAGCAGAGCTCGAGCCTTCCGCTTGCCTCGCTTCCCCTGGACTAGGGTCCAGCCCTCCATAGCATCATCTGGGGGTTGGTTAGCAGGGGTCGTGTCGGGGGGCGGAGGCGATGGTTTAGGGGTTCGGGGAGGTAGCGGTGGGGCAACATGAGGGGCGGGGGCTTCTCCTTGGGGAGGGCCCTCTCTTATACCCGATAATATCCTTGCCACACCCTCCTCCATGGGCTCTATTGGGGTGGTACTAGCAAGGGTGGAAACCCCTTGCTCGCCCGGGCATTGTAGGGAAGGTATCTCTTGGGCCCGGACGGGAGCAGCGATGGGTCGAGTAGGAGGAGGGTTGGTTTCAGGTACTGGGCAGCCAGGGGCGTCGGCAGCGACGGGGCTGATGTCCTGCCGGGTCTCGGGGGTTTCGGGTGCCCCTCCCCCCCCAGCCAAAGGGCAGTCTCTGCGGACGTGCCCCGCTGAGCGGCAGAGGTAGCACCGGGCCTCTCCGGTAGAATAAAAGACCCGATAGCGGGCTCCCTCGTAGGGGACTAGGAAGGACCCCTCAAGCGCCTCTCCGTCACGCGCCCCTGCCGGTGGTAGAAGCTGCACTTGCCGGCGGAACGAAAAAATGTGACGGAGGGTGGGGTCCTTGCAGCCCAATGGGAGAGGGCTGATGACAGAAACAAGTTTCCCCAGGGTGGAAAGAGCGGGTAACAGGGCAGCATTGGGTAAGAAGGGAGGAATGGAGGTAAGGACGAGGCGAACGCCCAGGTCTTCTAACGGTTCTAGGGGGACAAACACCCCCCCTACCGTCAGGCCCCTCTCCACCGCCTCCTGGGCGGCATCCTCCGAGGCTAAGAAGAAAACGACCTTCCCATACATCTTGGAGGCCGCCACAATAGCCGTGGATCCTACCACCTTCGCCAACGCCTGCACGTATGTCTCCACGTGGGGCGAGGCGGGCACCAGGAGGCAACGGACGCCGTGCTTCCTGGTCAAGGCGGGGAAAGGGCCTCGGCCGCTGGTGATGGTGGCGGAGGCAGGGGAGGGGTGAGATGACGAGGCGGCAGGCAGCGGGGAGCCCGCTGCCGCCCGGGCATACGTCCTGGGGGCCGGGGGAGGGACAATCGCAGAGCTGGTGGAGGGAAACGCTGGGAGGGGTGCCACGGTTGATGACGAGGCCGCAGCGGTGGGGGCAGCCCCTGCCATGGAGGGCTCAGTGGTTTTAGCGGGGCCCTTTCCCTTCCACCCGCCCTGGCCCTTCTGGCGAACCAGGGGGGGTTTCCTAGAATCTGGGGGGGGGCGGGGGTGCAGCAGCAATCACCCTGGTGCCTCCTGCTACCGGTGCCCCAGCAGGGGGGGTGGTAAGTACCTTAACAATAGTAGTAGGGGAGGGACCTTGGGGGGTGGGCTGGGGTGGTGGTGGGGAAGGGACAACTAATTTTATTGAAGCAGTCTCGCCCCTCTCGTTCCCCGCCATTGTGAGCAGGGAGAGACAGGGAGACACTGGAAGGAGGAGGGGGGAGGGGAGAGGGCAGAATAGCCCCTTCTTCCACTGGCTGCGGACGGGAAGGGAAAAAATGCCGAGGGAGGGGGGCTGGGAGGAGCGGGGGGAACAAAATCGGGGTCCAGTAAAAGGGGCAAATTGTGAGATAAGCAATCGGGGGGGGGTGCAGACCCACACACGTTTGTCCAAGGAGTCTTGGTTGGTCGGTTGTTAGGTCCGGTCCGGAAGGCAAAGTTCAAAGCAAACAGCTGGATCCGAAGGGAGATGGCAGATTGCCAGCAAGGACAGACTGCGGGGGGGCCGTGACAGTTGTAATAACGATGGGGGGGTAGGGGCACCGATGGATCGGGGGTGGGGGTCTCCACGCCACACCCCCTGTGCCGCCACAATCGCAAGTAATCACAGTCAAACTCCCCCCCACGAGAGTATAATTCAGAAAGTTACTCAGTCTTACGGCCTCCGTCACGATGATTTATATTATTTCTTCTGTCCGATGAAATCTCCGTCTCCGGCTGTTTTGGCTGTGTTCCAAGACCTCCGGTATGTTAAGAATGCTATAAGGTCCGAGCTGCTGGCGAAACGGCTGGGTCTGGGGGTTTCCACTCCCCCCCCCGGACAGCAAAATCGGCAATCTTCCCCCCCCTCCTCCGGGGGCTCAGCTGAGGCAAATAGCTGCGCCCGAAAGCAGGCGTGGGGGGGGATGGCCGGCGAAGGACGTAGACGAAAAAAAAACACAAAAAATGAAAAGAAAAAACAAAAAAGCGTCTGGCCCGGTCGGGGGGGGACTAAGGCAGGTGCAAAAAGTAAGAAAAATCCGGGCCACGGGGCTTTAGGAAAGAATAGAAAGCAGATAGCTGAGGAGCAAGCAAAAGACGTTCCGTTTCCTAACAGGGAAGGTTCCAGAACAATCAGGAACCTTCTGGAGACTATTAAGACAGGCTGATTAGAACACCTGCAGCCAATCGAGAAGCTGCTAGAATCAATTAAGGCACGCTAATCAGGGCACCTGGGTTTTAAAAAGGAGCTCACTTCAGTTTGTGGCATGCATGTGAGGAGCTGGGAGCAAGAGGCACTAGGAGCTGAGAGTGAGAACATGGACTGTTGGAGGACTGAGGTGTACAAGCATTATCAGACACCAGGAGGAAGGTCCTATGGTGAGAAGAAGGTGTTGGGAGGAGGCCATAGGGAAATAGCCCAGGGAGTTGCAGCTGTTGCACAGCTGTTCCAGGAGGCACTCTAGACAGCTGCATTCCACAGGGCCCTGGGCTGGAACCCGGAGTAGAGGGCGGGTCCGGGTTCCCCCCAAATCCTCCCAACTCCTGGTCAGACACAGGAGGAGTCGACCTGGACTGTGGGTTCAGAAAAACGGCCAAGCTGAGGGCTGCCGTGAAGCTCCAAGGCGAGCAAATCCTCCAGTAAGCGCAAGACCCGCCAAGGTAGAGCAGGAACTTTGTCACAATGCATAAATAAATAAATATAAATATTACCATCACTAACACAGCTCTCATTGGCTGCCTGCATATAGGTGCACAACACCCTTACAGAGTTCATCTTTAAAAAGGGAGAGGAGGAGTTTATAAAGCCACCGGTGGAAATAACTATAAAAAATGGGATCCAACTGAGCAAAGTTCAAATGTAAATATCAGATGTATATAAAAAAAAAATACTAATTGTGAGATCCATTGGAATAGTGGGGAATAGTTACTCATACGGGGAGCATTTGGAGGCTATGTCATTTTGGTCCTTTAAAAACCAGACTGGACAAAGTGATCATGAAACAGCTTTGAAGTGACAAAGGGAAGACAAAATAACACAGTAGGCCTTTTCTGTCTCTGCTGTATACAGTGTGATTCTGTGAAATGATGCTTGTTGTCCTGTCAGAATGACATCTTGTTGGTGTGTAGTAGTAGGATGAGCCCAAATGTTCAAATCCTCACCAAAGGAGAAGTGGATTATTATTATTAGGATATACCACATACTCTGGATTGATTTTACTATGAGAATTACTGTCTGCCATTTTCAGAATGTATGGGTTTGAAAATAGTTGATTCTATTTCAGTATGGTCACGTTTGTTTTGGTAAAGTTTCTAAATGCCTCTTGAAGGAAAGGATCATGGAAATTATAGAAATAGAGGGCTGAAATGGATCTCAAGAGGTCATCTAGTGCAGGATGAGTAAGTAGAATGTGAAAGGGATAGCTCATACAGTCTTCATCATAGACTTGAGTGATAGATACTGATTCCTGAATGTAGAAAGGAATGTGTTTTTAAAAAGAATGGATTCTTATTTTCCTTAACCTTAGTCCTGGAATTTTTTAAAAAGAAAAAAGTTTAGAGAAGTTGAGCAACATAAGTGCAGGGGAATGGACTAGATGACCTCGAGAGGTCCCGTCCAGTTCTATGATTTCTTAGCATAGGGAGTGGAGAAAGTCGTTATATACAGCAAAAATCTGCCTGACTTTTAATAAGAAAATATCTGTCCTCTGGGACCAAAGGTTGTGAATTGGAAAGAATCTGTGCATTCAGGACAGGCTGAAATAGATGAACGACACTGATATTCCCATTGAATGAGGCTGGGATTTATCAAAATGTAGCATGTCACTACTGAAATATTGTGTTTACCAAGTATTCTTTGATATGGGAATATTTTTAATAGCTGGGATGCTGGTATTCATTCTTCAGTTCATGCAAAATATGGCTTCATAAGCAAAAGAAATAAGTTTTTTAATCCCCAGGCCTTTAGACCTTATTCATTTAAAACAAACATGGGGCTGCAAATGAAGTTTTGCATAGGTAAAGTCTCCCAGATCTTTCCCTTTAATTATTGTTTGTTTTCAGAATATGAATACCAAATACTAATTTAGGAAACTGATCGCCTAACAATGGAGAAACCAGTGATACTGTGAATTCATAATTTTATAAATGGTATCAGTCTTCCAAAAATAATGAATCAATCTGACAATTGCTTTCCAATGAGCCTGCCTTAAATCTTGCTGAAGTCACTTACAGCTGTGCCAAGGAGTTGTAAAAGGCTACCATCCTGACTTCATAGCATTTTTTAACTTCTTTTGCAAAGATGTAAATGACAACACAAGGTGTGAAACAGCAGGGAGTTGGATCCAGTGAGTCTAACTTCTGTTGCCAGAAAAGTTATCATTCCTCTGATTTCTAAACATTGTTGTAACTTTTCTCTTTCAGTATTTCTTTTATTATTTTATTGGGAATCAAAATGAAATTTGCAAATGATATTAAGTGTAGGATTTTTTAGTTTTATTTTTGAGGAAGATTGGCACTAGATTTAGTTTTTATAATTTTCTGGTACATTCCTAGGTCTCCATTAGTTTTGAAAAATAATTTAGGGTACAGTAATTTTATGTATACAGTTCTCTAATATGCTAGGATGCACAACAATTAATTTGTATATTTTCAAATAATGTTTAAAAGAGCACATACTGTTTATAGAGCTGTTCATCCTGTTACTTTATCTGATCTAGTGGTCTATAGCAATCCCTACTGGTACCCCATCTTGTGATTTATCAGTTAGTATTTTGATCCATAAGCATTCCAGCTTCTGTCCTTCTGAATTGTCAGTAACCTTAAAGCAGACTCTGGAGAACCAAGGTGGGACAAGCATATTCCACAAGTGAGAGCCCCCTGTGGAAAATACCTACAGCCTCTCATTTAAATCAAAGGGCCTGAGTTCAAATACCTCATTGGATTGCAGCACTGTCTGTCACCAAGTAAGATATGCAAGATCTGGGAGATGCAGGAAAAATTATTTTTTAAAAAGTCAAGTTTAAATAGCCAAATCCTTGTTGGGCAAAAGTCGAGTCAAATTAATTGTTTGTGCTTATATTCCACCTGCATTTTTCACCTAGCTTCCACAGTGATTGACACTCTATAAATACCTTAGATTAGATCAAACCAATAGGCAATACTACCAGAATGTTGACCCATGAGACGTCACAGAAAAGGGTGTGGAAGCTGAGCAGTACTAAAGGAGATAAGTTCAGAGAATGTGAACTCAGTAAGGGGGAGGGGGAGAGAGAGTGAGTAATGCTTAATCCTAAATATTGCCTTTGTGCTGCACAGTTTATTAAAACATGAGAAGGGAGTGGGATATACAACTGACTGTGACAGGTACAAACTGGCTGATTGTACATAGCAGAAGAGAACCCAGACATGTTTGGGCAGATTGAAAATGTAAAGTTTTTAATTAATTTATTTCAAGGCACTCATGAAAAATCATATTCAGACTAGAGGTGGGTCTCCCTAGGTTGGATCCATTGATGACTGATATTCTCTTTCTTTCTGTTTCCCATTTATTGTCTCCTTCCCACTTTAAGACCTTTTTCTCCACCGCACTCTTTTTTTCCCCTCCTTCCTCCCCCATATTCCACCCTTTCATCTTAAAAAGAAAAGGAGCTTTACATACATAGAGAACATGAAATAATGGGTAATCTCCCCACTGTATTTTCCACTGAATGCATCCGATGAAGTGAGCTGTAGCTCACGAAAGCTTATGCTCAAATAAATTTGTTAGTCTCTAAGGTGCCACAAGTCCTCCTTTTCTTTTTGCGGATACAGACTAACATGGCAGCTACTCTGAAACCTTTCATCTTAGGACATCTTCTTCCCCACCCATCCTTTTTTTCAATGACCTCTGTCTTTCTTCTCATCTCACAGCCCCTTCTTTTTTCCTTTCTTCTCCATCCCCCTACTCTTCCTTCTAACAGTATCTCTTCCAGACTCTCTCCTCTCCGTGGTCTTTAGTGGTGTCTGTTCGTTCTTCTCCTTTCCAGGACTCTGGCTCCCTCTGCTGATGGTCCCAACCCTTCTTTCCCCTTCACCGTTTCATCCACTTCTGCAGACCATTGCGCTCTGCTCACAGTTTCCTTTCTGCTACTGCCTCTCAGATATGCTCTTCTCGATCTAACTAACCTTATAAAAAATTCCCTATGCCTTTACTCCCTGTCAGTCTCTGAGGATCCCTTTGACAAGATGTCTCCCTCTGCTGTAGTGTTTCAATTAAAATTATCTGAAGCTGAGTGCTAAACATCCCCATTAGACAAATGTTGCAATTATGTGCAGTGGCATTCATCTTAATTAATCTACACAATCCCATAAAATGATTATCATATTTGGAAGCATACTGGTGACCAGCCTGAAATTTCTTCTGCTGAACACACATTGTGGGGGTGCTGTGGGAGGGAGGGGACGTATACGGCTATTGATTATACATATTTCGTAATGACACGGACTGGTAATGTGATTGTCAGTCTTCAAATTACTACTAGATCCATGCAGATTGAATACTGAGTTAGCTGTGATAAGGGGGAAAGAGGAAAACACAGCAGAGATATTCAAATTTCTCTTTTCCAGTCAGGAATAAGAATATTCTAGGTTGTGGCATCTAGTGTCCTGTAGAAATAATTAGTGAGAGGGAGAGTCTTGTAGTGCTTCCTATATCAAAATGCACAGTCTCTTTGACATGGCTTTTCAAAGTTCATTCAAGTCCATGCCCTCTCATCTTGGCAGGACTGATTTTACTATTGCTGATGAGTGGGTGAGTGTCAAGTCTGATAGCATTTAAAAACTCCCCACATCAGTTCATTCCACTACCGAGCTATTTGAAGAGTTATACATATACCAAAGTTTAGGCTAAATTTTCTTTTCTGTACCGTAAGCCTATTCCTTATTGCCCTGTTTTTATTGACTAGGAGTATGTGTATGTCTCTACTAGAATCACAGGGTGCGATTGCAGCTCAGGTAGACATACCAGAGCTAGCTTTAATCTTGCTGGTTGGGTCCCAGAGCAGTGAAGCTGTGGCAGCATGCGTTGAACCGGGGCTACACAAGCCTCTGCAGAAGCTTGGGTAATTACTCATGGGGCTAGCTGGCACTGAAGTGTGTGCCACTGCAGCTTCTCTATTCTATGACATGAGCTCACTAGATTAAAGCTAGCTTGGGTATGTCTATGCAAATTGCCATCACGCCCGATAATTCCAGTATAGATGTACCCTAAGACTCATGGTCCAAGAGGAAATTAGGTTAAAAACAAATAGTCAAAGCTTACTTGATCTTTTCCGTAGATGTCATTAACCCAGCCATTAAAACTATGTGTACATACTATTATAGTGGGAAAGCCATGAAAAGCGTAGTTAAAAGCATTGGATCACCCCTACTTTATATTTCCTGTAATGATCTGCTGTTGATAGCTTAGATTGGAGATGACAAAATTTGGACCTGGATTTGAATATTTTAAAATTCAGCACCCACAGATTCTGACTTCTGAAGAACACAGACATAGAGGATGGAAAGATTCCCCCCATGCTCTGAGGCCAGTTTAAATTCACAAGAAATCTAGCACATAGGATCAATGACCAGCAAAGTTTAAAGGGCTGATCTCTGCTCAAAGCTCCAATGTAGACCAGGAGAATTTTCCTTCTCAAACTTATATTGACAATTAGTTTATCATTTCTCTGTGCATTTGGGCAGGAATCAACCGTAATTCACCATAGGAACCCAAATGATTTTTACAGGATATGAACGGAGTAGTTTTGCCATAAGCGTGTACTACAGTCATTGAAGGTCTAGAAAAAATGAAATTTTTCTGAAGGTGAGTTCATCCTGGAAGTGCTCACTGACCTTTATACCATAGAGGTGGTGAGGGTTCATGGCTTAGGGAGGATTGGTGCTTTTGGGACAGCTGTGATGAATAGTCACATCTGGCTTCAGGAGTATTATTGATAATCTCAGACTGGCATACAGTAACCATCTGTTCAGATCTATGCTTTTTTGGGCACTGCTAGCTAAATGAGATTTCTATAACCTACAAGTCACATGGGAGGATTTGGGTGGAAGCATGTATGCATGTGTCCAAATCCATGTACTTTCATAAGAAAAAAACTTTTACACCAAATCCACATGGGCACTTCACGGCTTACCTATTTCACCCAAAAGGCCATGTAAGCAGAGGGCCAAATTCCTCCTGGATGCAACTCCATTGGACTTAACCTGAATTACACCTGGGATGAATGTGATCCATAATGTCCTTAACACTTCAAGCTCTTTTGATAATGTACAAAAGAGAGAGAGTTTCTTTCTGTTTCCACTCAGTGTAATGTCATGTCTTAGTATAATACGTTTAAGCATGTCTGCTCTGTCACTTACCACTGATGCTTGCATGCTCTTCTTTAAGACTGGTTTCAGAGTAACAGCCGTGTTAGTCTGTATTCGCAAAAAGAAAAGGAGTACTTGTGGCACCTTAGGGACTAACCAATTTATTTGAGCATAAGCTTTCGTGACTAGCACCCTAGGATTACTCCTTTGCACTGTGCAAGTATTTAAACAGGTAACTTCTACCATTTCTTTAGTGGAACTGTGATTAGCTACTTGTCCTCCTCTTCATGTCCTCAATTTCTGCCCTGGGAGCAGAATACTAAATATTTACCCCCTAATAAGGAATTTGGGGTATTTCTCTACTCTTTAGTTTTAATTTTGCTTTTAAAGGATTGAAACCAGTTGTATAGAGAAACTCCGTGTTAGCTTTTCTCTCTTCTTTTTGTTCTCGAGATACATCAATATTCCAGTTATTTGACCTGTCTGTCTCTTTAATATAGCAAAGGTAGCAATCAAAGTAAATATGTCCATGTCTTTTCTTTTAGATAAAATTGAAGATGAACTGGAAATGACCACGGTGTGCTATCGGCCGGAAGGACTGGAACAGCTTGAAACACAAACCAATTTCACAAAGAGGGAACTTCAAGTGCTTTACAGAGGATTTAAAAATGTAAGAATCAAAGCATTGCAATGAATTGGCTAATGTATATGTCATCACCATCCCTCTGCTGCATGGTATCCAAACTACTCACCTGTGTTCCATAGCTTTTATCCTGGTAACAATGACACAGAGATTTCATTTTGGAGGCCTGGGCTTTTTGAAGCAGAAGGATCTGAGTTCTAACCCTCCAACCACAGTGAAATATACATGAGAAAAGCCTTATAAATATTTTTTCTTGGCATCATGATCTGCTTAAAACTAGAACTGAATGAATATCTATCATGTGATTTACTCAGCAAATTTAGGTGGTTTGCCCTTATTCCCAAATATTTGCAATCACATAGCAATTTCCTCAAATGCATTTGTAGGTTGAAATTAACTCACAATATTATTTTCTGATTTTTTTTAACTCTTTGGATAGATCACAGAGTTTTCTGTGAGTAATTGGTTCTTGGTATTAAAAACTGAGCTCTCTTGGTTAGTTGCTAAATATGCTGGAATGCCATATATAGGACCCTACCAAATTCACGGTCCATTTGGTCAATTTCACGGTCAGAGGTTTTTTTAATTGTAAATATCATGATTTCAGCTATTTAAATATGTAATTTCACAGTGTTGTGATTATAGGGATCCTGACACAAAAACGAGTTGTGGGGGGGAATCACAAGGTTATGAGGGGGAGCGGGGGAGTGTGGTACTGCTACCCTTACTTCTGCACTGCTGATGGTGGCGGCCCAGCCTTTCCTGTGCAACTGGAAAGTGGTGGATGCTGGCCAGGATCCCAGCTCCAAAGGCAGAGCCGCTGCCAGCAGCAGTAGTAGTAGAAGTAAGGATGGCATGGTATGGCATTGCCACCCTTACTTCTGTGCTGCTGCCTGCAGAGCTGGGCCCTCAGTCAGCAACCGCCAGTCTCCGGCCGCCCAGCTCTGAAGGCAGCGCAGAAGTAAGGGTGGCAGTACCATGAACCCCCTAAAATAACCTTGCAACCCCCCCGCAACTCCCTTTTGGGTCAGGACCCCCAATTTGAGAAATGCTGTTCTTCCCCGAGAAATCTGTATAGCATAGACCAGATTGCATGGAGGGAGACCAGATTTCACTGTCTGTGACGCATTTTTCATGGTCATGAATTTGGTACGCCCTACCCATATACTAACACATTATTAACTATTTGAATATATATCAACATTTCTCTTGGATAGGTCATAACTGTGACGGGGGGTGCCAGGCACCCCTCCCACCCTGTGCTGTGTCAAATACTGCCCTATCTCATTACAAATATCCTGTCCAGTGCTAGGAGATCACACATGCAAGCTTGATAATCCTTTTCCACAAGTATTCATTGGAGTAACACTTTGTTACCTGAGTACTCACAGACAGTAAAAACAAGATGTGCAGGCCTAGGAGAAAATGAATTTTTAAATTCAAATGAATACTCTGAGCTTTTTATGACATAATGCCACCACAGCTCTGTGAGAAAACTTTGTCTACACATAGATCTCCCCTGATTCCAGTCATCTGCGTATCTGCACTGGTATACCCCCTTCATGTGGCTTAGTGTTATTTGCACTGTCGATATTTACCCCAAATTGCAGCTTTAGCATGGTAAATCCATAGTGTTGATGGGTAAAGTTACATCAGTGGCTGGAACTGGATAGGGTGACCAGATGTCCCAATTTTATAGGGACAGTCCAGATTTTTGGGTCTTTTTTTTATATAGGCTGCTATTACCTCCCACCCTCATCCTGATTTTTCACACTTGCTGTCTGGTCACCCTAGAACTGGAGCAGATCCCCAGAACCCTTAAATACAGCAATCATACTTCACACTAAGATTCTACATATGCAAGGTTAATCAATGGTAGATGTGGTTAGCATGTTACATACATGACTAGGTTGTTTTATAGATTGTTATAAGCATATTAGTAGAAGGTATTGTAGATGGTTATAAGCCACGGCTGGTAAGCAAACTTTTGGACTCTCTAATAATTATTAATTTATGTATTAACACATCTATTATTCATTTATTAACTGTAAATGGGACCTTCACCTTAATATAAAAGATGATTGCTTTGTCTCTCTCTGTGCCCCATTCCTGTTGTCTCTGCTCTCCTCTACTCACATACATGCCCAAAAAATATCACACTTTCTCTGCTCAGTTGATTCAGGATGCAAGCAGATTCACTTATGATAAAGTACATCAAATATCTCTGCCAAACAGATATGTTCTTTATAATATAAATTAAATTTCACTCTGCACTGATCATATATTTTCATTAACATTTCTCCTTTCATAGAGTATTTTGCCATATATATGCTACAGGGAGTATATGTATTTTGCATGTGTATTTCCTGCTTATCTATCCATGCATTGGTACTTTTTTAAATACATAGAATACCTTCTTAATATGTTGATTTGCTGCGACAGAGTTGGGCTGAATTATTAGTTCTTTCATTTAGTTGAGTTTTCAAAGAAAAAATTATAGCTCTTCATAAATTTTACATGCAGCATATACACAATGGGCCATATGCTATGGTAATTTACACTCTGCCCATTCTAATTGATTTAAGTGGCAAATCTGGCTCAGTGTCAGTAGTATCTCCTGACCTGCCTGTCCCATGGAAATTCCAGTTTGCAAGCCCTGGCTGCTGGCCCATGAAAGCTCTGTGGGACTCAGCCCGATCTCGTAGACCAGTGAAACTCAGATTACAGTGGTTCAGGAGCCAAATTACTGATCAACATTACCCAAAAGAGGCACAGCAGTGTGAATTCATTGTTTCATTTACTGTAGTATTATATATTCATATTTAGACACTATGACAGGAAATATTTAGTGTGTTTGTGTATGTGCATGTGGGTGTGTATATATATATATATTATTCTCACAGCAAAATGACTGACCAAGTATTATTTTGTGAGCTATAATTGGTTAATAACATAGTAAAAGCATCCTGATTGGTTAATAACTTAGGCTGGTTAATCATTTAAATCACACAGTATTTTAATATCATGTGTGGAAAAGAGCTGCAGGAAACACATTTAAGAGCCACTTGCACCTCACAAGCCTCAATCTGAGTACCACTGTGTTAGATTCTTTTTACCAAAGGTAATCCCATAGAAGTCAAGCACTACTCCACTGCTAAGTATTACTCTCAGGAGCAAGGGTTTGTGGAATCAGTTTGCAGAGGCAGCCCCCATTTTGAGGAAGAACTTAACCACACCCTACAACTGCAGAATGCTGCTTGTGGGTGGAATCTGTCTGTCCATAGCACACTGGCTGCATTCTAACATGTGAATTCTGCTGAAATCAAACCAATTACCCTGGGCTAGATTGTGATCTGAGCACGGGGTCCTGTGAAAGCTGCCTCACCTCAGCACTTGCCCTAAGAGGCGCGTGTGCCTGACAAACCAGTCTGAGCCACAGTTGCTCAGTAGGGTGGGGAAGCAAGTTACTACACTGTTACTTGAAAGGATGCCATTCACATCTCCCAGCATGTGTAGGGTGGGTGTGGCCAAAACAACACCAGTTCCTGCCCATTTACTTCTAGGGAGAATATTAAAGATTGGGTGGACAGGTGTACTTTTCAACAGACCCAAGAGCTGAGTGATAAGGTGTAAGGTAAACCCATATTTCCTTGCTCAGCTGAGTAAGCCAAGGACAGAACCTAGCCTTCAATTTCTCTGTGTAATTTTTCCCCATTAAATGTTTGTTTTACTTTGTTCTAAGCACATTACAAAACACTTTTCCCCGTATTAGCCACAGGAGATCAGGAATTGTTGTATGTTTCTAAGGTCTCTGAAATACCTTGTTATATTGGTGGCGAAATCTGTGTGTGTTCAACTTTGCTGAATTTCATTGCTCATCAGTGTGAGTGATTCAGCCATGTGCACTGTAAAATGGACAGGTACTGCAAATTTCAGCATGGCAGCGCTCTCAATGCATCTGATTCTTGGCCCCTAACGCTTCTGTTCAGAGAGTAAATGTGCTATTGTTTTGCAATATGGAGAAATTACTATTCAGCAAGAATAATTATTAGCAAGTTCAGTTAGTCAGTGACTTTGCCCATTTTCTAAATTCGGCATCGTTGAAGGTATTGGTATTAATTCACATCGCCACCACAATCCTGTTTTGCTCCAGATTGTTAGGACAAAGCAATATTAATGCTATCCTTTTCTTCTGCTAAGCACTCAGTATGCTTAAAGTATTAATATGTTGTGTTTCAGACAAAACAAAAGGGCAGCTTTAGAGTTTTTCAATAAATCATTATTGAGATGGGATGAGTAATTATACATGGCGGCCACACTGACTTAGCTGTTCCCCTATTTCCTATAGCTTTTAGCCGTCTGTTTTTTGTGATGGTGTTACAGTGCCATCTGGAGATTCAAATTCCCAGTGGATATATGGTCACTTTTCTATATCTTGCTTCTACTTATTTCCTTTCCTTGGATGATTGTGGTGGTCCTGCTTAATTTACATGATGGCACCTAGTTGTTACAACGATGGACACTTTACAAGTGCATATAATGGGCCAGATTGTCTGCTACATCCAATTTAAACTGGGTGAAGTAAATGGGAGTAAAGGTCTATCAAGGAGTGGCTCACTGACACTCTGCTTGGCCCTAAATCCAGATTACAGCATCCTGGAGGCTGCTCTAACCTGAGCCAGTTTACTACCCCCAACCTTTCCAAGCTCATTATCAGAAGTAAAATCTCCACAGCCCAGGAGACACCAACTCAAAGCAACACCAGACACTGCCAGAACAACAGATACAAACCCTGCAGACATATCTCCACTCCTATGATATTCAGCACCCCCATAACACACCTTTCAAGAGCCAGGTGTCCTTTACATGCTATTACAACATGTAATGTACCTCATTCGGTGACTTAAATGCCCCCATAACAACTATGTGGGTGAAACATGACACTCCCTACGCTCCTGAATGAACTCACACAGAAGAATGATAAAATCCAAAATGCCATATCACCTGTGGGTGAACACTTTTCACAAAACGATCACTCTATACCTGACCCTGGTCCTCATCCTGAAAGAAAACCTGCACAACACTGTGAAAACACAAATCTGGGCGCTTATATTCATAATTTGCAAGGTACTAAAAATCATGGACTGAATAGAGACACCAGATTTATGACAACAATCACTTATGCCTTTTTCTCTGCTTCCCCCTCCCCCCCCGCCCCTTATCCTTCCTGCGTCCCTACCCCGCCCCCCCGACTGGAGAACTTTTAACTTCACCTTCAATGGTCCCTTGAAATGTGTTCACTATTTATGCTGAACAACCTGTTCCACCTTTTATTTAGCTGTGACAGTCTGGATATGTCTACCCTGCAATTAGATGCCCAAGGCTGGCCTGTGCTGGCTGACTTGGGCTCACAGGGCATGGGTAAAGGGCTGTCTAATTGCAGTGTAGGCTTCCAGGCTTGGGCAGGAGCCTGGGCTCCAGGAACCTGCGAGGTGGGAGGGTTCCAGAGCTCAGGCTGCAGCCCAGCCCTGAAGTCTACAATGTACTGAAACAGCCTGGCAGCAATTAAACAGCCCTGCAGTCCCATCCCAAGTCAGCTGGCACAGGCCAGCCATGGGTTTTTAATTGCAGTGTGTACATACCCTCTGAGTACATTTCCCAGACTTGAAGAAGAGCTCTGTGTAGCTCGAAAGCTTGTCTCTTTCACCAACAGAAGTTGATCCAATAAAAGATATTACCTCACCCACCTTGTCTTTCTCATGTTCAGAGTAGTCTATTTACACCCCTAGAGTTAGCCAGCTTTCATAATGGGTATAAACAAGGGGCAAGATTAAACTGTACACAATTGGTCTGATTCCAGTTGTGTTGAATTTGCAGTCAGCAGCCTGCATAAAGAGAAAGGTAGGACCCAGGGTAGTGGACTGCTCCCCTAGGGGAAACAAGGCCCTTCAGAAACTCTTTTAAAGTCTTACTTCTTTGGGGATTGATTGTATGAATCTAAAATGGCTGGGCCTTTTAAAGTTGATCTACTGATTTGTGAAGGGTTCTGGGTAGTTAAGGAAACCAGTTCTTGACTGCAAAAAGTATTTTCTTTAATGTTAAATAACCAAAAAACAAAACTACAGAACCATCAGCCCCTATTCCAAATGTTCTGGTCTTCCTTTCAGTGGGAATGTCAGTACAGTTGTAGTGGTGATGGCTAATAGATCTGGTATAAAGTCAAAGCAATGCTTTAGTGTCATCCGGAAAATCACATCTTTGAAGACTGAAATGAAGAGCCATATGAAAAGCTGGTGTTCCAATAGAATATAATCCCTACAATAAATTTTAGTCCCTGGAAACAAAAGCGAAGTTAGCAAAATCTGAGAGTTTACCAATTTTAACGTAAATTCCAAAGCTGTATTGAAAGAGACAAGACAATACAATCCAGAGCTGTTGTTACCCATTTTTAGATAACTGAGATGATAGCAATGAGTGTCTTCCATTTCAGTGGAGATAAGTGTTGACTTCTTAGTGTTCCTTGGTATGTACATAGTCCCGGTGTACACTTACTTTTGAACACTGCTAGGTGTTTTTTTTTCTTTTCATCCACTCTAAGCACTTGCTAGTCATCTTTTGACATCACTTGACTGTCCTTGAAAGTAATGGGTAATGTTGATTTCTTATTCAAACAGCAAAAAGAATTGCAACTGATTCTCTTTATGTGGACTCAGCTCTTTAGTTTAGCATTTCAAAATCAGTGCAAGATGCTGGATTTGCATACCTGCCCTGTGGTATTGTTTATGTTCAGTAGTTAGTGGGTTTCTGGAAAAAGTGCATTTGGTTTCAGCACCTTAAAAAGCAAAGCCGCTAGTGGTCACTTTTCTCATTCTTCTATGGATTTAGACACCTTGTTAGATATGTAAGAAGAGTGCAAATAAAAAAAGAAGCAACGTTCAGCTAAAAAAATAATCCATTGTCATTCAAGTCAAGGGTAATGTTCCCAATGTCTTAAATAGTGCAGCATTCAGCCCTGCAAATAGTATTGTAACTCCTTACTAGATGTGCATTAATACTGCCAAGAAACTATCCAAATGATCAACTCATTAAGGCTACAATTTAGTCATGGTGGTCATGGCAGTCATGGATTCCGTGACTTTACCGGACCTCTGTGACATCTAGGGCCTCAGGAGGCGGAGGCGGGACTGTGTGTCCCTACTTTGCAACTGGGGCTGGCTTGAACCGTGCGCCCCAGCCTCGTGGTGTCACAGGGTTGACAGGGACTGCAGCTGGGGCCACGTGCCCTAGTCTTGTGGTGTCCTTGGGCTTGGCGGGGGTCTGCAGCTGGGGCCGGACACTTCAGCCCCGTGGTGTCCCAGGGTTGGCAGAGGCTGCAGCCAGGGCTGTGATCCCCAGCCCCTCAGCTTTCCACAGTGGCAGCACCAGGGGCTGTGTGCCCCCCTGCCCACGGCTTCCCAGGGCCATGCACCCCTTGGCCCGCCGGCTGTGCCAGGCTTGGCGGAGGCCGCAGCCAAAGCCACACACCCCTGTCCCACAGCTACGGCCAACTCTGGAGCAGGGACTGTGTGCCCCCTGTGGCTGCATCCCCCCCACTGCAGCTGCTGGCAGGGAGCTTGGCCTGTCAATCCCCCCCCCATGAGACTCCATTCCTCCACCCTGCCTAGCCCTGCCTCCAGGTTATTTTTAGTAAAGTCACAGACAGGTCACAGACAGGTCACAGGCTCTGTGAATTTTTGTTTATTGCCTGTTACCTGTCCATAACATTTTACTAAAAATAACTGTGATAAAATCTTAGCCTTGCAAACATCAAACACACACAATGTCCTGAGGACTATTGTACCAATAATAATGACCACTGTTGATGGCATCACACCAGGCATTGTGCAGTGAAGTTCCTAAATCTGGCTGAATCCTGTAAATCTGTGAATCTTTGGGGCCGCCATCTGGGTGGCGCCAGGAAGGGTCAAGGCATGCACTCCTTCGTGTGTCAATGGAGAGTTGAAGAGCACAGTGTTCTGGGATGTTTGTATCCATCCTGGAGATATGGCTGTAGAGCCTGCAATGCCACTTTTGAATATAATGAGTGACTGAAGGAAGGCCAGATCTCTGGGAGATTGTAACATTTCGTACAAAGTCAACCCACTTCATGCTAAGGATTTGGCACATGGGTGACCAGATGTCCCGATTTTACAGGGGCAGTCCTGATATTCGGAGCTTTTTCTTATATAGAC
Organism: Lepidochelys kempii; assembly: GCF_965140285.1. Classification (NCBI taxonomy): domain Eukaryota; kingdom Metazoa; phylum Chordata; order Testudines; family Cheloniidae; genus Lepidochelys; species Lepidochelys kempii. The sequence goes on from NC_136387.1 coordinate 32,397,847, forward strand.
GCCTATTACCCCCCAACACCCCATCTTGATTTTTCACACTTGCTTTCTGGTCTCCCCAGTTGGCACTGACAGCACATATGGAATGCCTCTATCCACCCCAACTCTGTGTGTAAGTGGGTCCAAGTTTCTGACCCATATAGCAATACATTGTGGTACACAGATCTGACCAATCCTGAACTTTGTCTCATTGCAAAGATGTTTTTGTATCCATAAGTGAGACATGGACTTTGTGCAGGAGGTGTTGAGACCTATTCATCAAAGAAAGTCCAGTTTGCTGTGACCATTTGAACTATGCTTGTAGCCTAAGTAGATTAATTCATCAGTGCTCTCCACAGTACTCGACCCCACCTGCAGCAGGGCTTCTGGTGGCCCAGTTCCAAGGTTCTGGACCTTGGTCTACTGCCATGAGACATTCAACCCATAATGTAGGTGGTGTACTTCAGACCTTGGAGGATGGGGCTGAAATTATCTGACTTCTCCACAAGCAAAGCAGTGTCATTAGCATAGTCTTGGTCAGTGAATGCTTCTCGACCAATCTTGATTCCAATGTGTGGAGTGGCAAGTCCTAATATCCAGTTGATGGTTGACAGAATAGTGCTGGGGTGAGAATGTATCCTTGCTGCACACCACAGGTTGTGTAGAAATGTGGCAAAAGTCATGAACCCACATGTACTCTCGCACCAGTACCAGAGTAAATATCCTGCACCCGATATAGCAGAACATCTGGAACACCAATTCCTTTCAGTGTGAACCAAAGTGCTGAAACGATTCTTGAGTAGGTAAACGTTTTCTGCCTACCATGGAATTTAAATTGAGCATGGGGCATACCTGCTTTGTTTCACAAGAGCTACATCTTTTGAGTCAGCTTGATTATGTCATGTTGAAGCACTAATGAGGACTCTTGGGCATTATTTGGCTCTTATAAAACAAAATTGTGATCAACTAAGTGCAAATGAATTGGAACTAGCATACACATCGGAACACAATCCAGTTACAGAAAGCTGAAACAGGATGATCAATGGCAGCATTGCCTTTCTGAAGCATTCCTCAAGGTTTGATTCAAGGCCTCGCTCAGCTTCCAGATGGAGTGTCAGAAGCAAAAAATAATCATGTGGGAATTCAAGAAGTGTAATCATGCATGCAGGCCAGAACTGCTGTCACAACACGAGCCGCTTCTTATAGAAGCGTTGACATAGTAAGCACCCACAGCAGCAGTTTCTAGTCTTTTCAGGCTTTTACAGCAGCATGTCGATCACAAAGGGGGCTAGTGGCAGGATGGGGCTTTTATCAAGCCAGGATTGTTAATTTATCCTGGAAAAGGAAGAGGTTAGAGGAGACTCTTCAGAGAAGCATTTACAATTATGAAAGGTAGAGTGACAACTGATCAGTTCCTACATTTTAACCTGTTTTAAAGTTATATTTGCTGGATGAAAATAATGGCAGGTACATTTTTGAACAAAAAAAAAAAAAAGAAAGAAATCTTCACATAATATATCCAACCTGCAGAACTCAGTACTGTAGGAGGCATAGCCACATACTGTAAAGTGGTTGAAGTTGAGAAAGAATGGTTAATTTAATTATCAATATGTTTGAAGATATGTTTATTGCCGACAGTAAAGGCAATTAGCTTCTTCAAGGCATAAATTTATCGTTTTAGGGGTCAGGAAAGAATTTATTTCCCTGGAATAACTATTGGTGGAAACTAGATTTGACTGATCAGATCCTATGCCCCTATATTCCACTGCAAGCTACCATTAGAACTTTTGGGAAAATATTGTACACCTGTGTTAACCTATCCCTTCTACTAATTGCCATGTTATTCTACAGGAACAGTCCAAAATTATAATCGAATAATGCCCTGCAGACTTTTGGCTCTCTCTCTATAATAACGTAGCATTTTAGTAAGGAATGAACACATTATCATCAGTGCTTCTGTTATGTGTTTAAATCTACCACTAATGGACATTGCAATAGTTTGTGTGGCACACAGCTAGAGGAAATCAAACTATAAACCTATCTGCAAGCATTACAGAAACATTTAAATCAGATCCACTTGCAGGTATCTGTCACCTGTTTGGGAAGTTCCAAACAAAAGGCAAAAGCCTATTTTAATAAGAATTAGAAAGAAAATGCTTGGGAAACTAAAAACCAAGTTATGCTTCTATCTTATGCTGTATCTGAATACAATTTATGTCATTGATGGTCTGGGCCACATGTTATTGTGAATAGATTCAGTAGCTCTGTGTATATAAAATTAGGATCTTACAGGGGAACAAAAAAGTAGATACATTCTACTGTGCAAATCAGTTAAAACTGTGCCAAGAAACAAATATTTCTCCATAGGCACAGAAACGATAAATGCGCAAGAGAGCCAGTACAAATCGGCCCCATAACAGGAACAAGATAAAATGCAGAGCATAACAACACTGATCCTATACTTCTGCTTAAATGCTGCTGTTCAAACTGAGTCACAGACTGTTTTATCTGTCATCACAAAAGACACAGATAAGACAGTTACCTTTTTTTGTAACTGGTGCTCTTTGAGATGTGTTGCTAATGTCTATTCCATTGTGGGTGGGTGTGCTCGCCACATGCACGGGTGCCTTTCCCTCGGTGGTATCCGTGGGGGACTGGCTCTGGTGCCCTCTTGAGTGGCACGCGAATGCCGTAGTGTAGGGAGCATTGACGGTCCTCCCATCCTCAGTTCTTTCTTGCTGGAAACTCCGACAGTGGGGAAGGAGGGCGGGTCATGGAATGGACATGAGCAACACATATCGAAGAACACCAGTTACAAAAAAAAAAGTATTTGTCTTTTCTTCTTCGAGTGATTGCTCATGTCCATTCCATTGTAGGTGACTCCGAAGAAGTACCACTGGAGGCGGGTAGGAGTTCATGGATGTGTCAGTTGCAACACAGCTCTTCCTAAGCCAGTGTCATCTCTCGCTTGCTGGGTGATGGCATAATGGGTCATGAATGTGTGTATCAAAGACCATGTCGCGGCCCTGCAGATGTCCTGAATAGGGACATATGCAAATAAGGCCGCTGAGGATGCTTGAGCCCTGGTTGAGCGGGCCTTCACTATAGGCAGCAGCTCAGCCTGAGCCAGATCATAACAGATCTGAATGCAGGTGGTGATCCTCTGTCAGGACACCGGGAGGCCCTTCAACCTATTCACTGTCACAATATAGAGCTGGGCCTTCAGAAAAGGGCAACAAAAATGATTAGGGACATGGAGTGTCTGCCATATGAGGAAAGATTAACAAGACTTGGAATAGCAGCTTGGAAAAAAGACAGCTAAGGGGGGATATGATAGAGGTCTATAAAATCATGACCGGTGTGGAGAAAGTAAATAAGGAAGTGTTATTTATTCCTTCTCATAACACAAGAACTAGGGGTCACCAAATGAAATTAATAGGCAGCAGGTTTAAAACAAACAAAAGGAAGTATTTTTTCATGCAACGCACGGTCAACCTGTGGAACTCCTTGTCAGAGGATGTTGTGAAGGCCAAGAATATAACAGGGTACAAAAACAGATCTAGATAAATTCAGAGGATAGGTCTATCAATGGCTATTAGCCAGGATGGGCAGGGATGGTGTCCCTAGCCTCTGTTTGCCAGAAGCTGGAAATGAGCGATAGGAGATGGATCACTTGATGATTACCTGTTCTGTTCATTCCCTCTGGGGAAACTGGCATTGGCCACTGTTGGAAGACAGGATACTGGGCTAGATGAACCTTTGGTCTGACACAGCATAGCCGTTCTTATGTTCTTCTTATGTTCATAGTTGGAACCAAAGTCAAAATGACCTGAGTTTTCTGGATTAGCCTTTAAATACCAAAGTGCTAAATGCTTTTCAACCAGGCCATATGTGAGCAAGTGCTAGGTGTGTGTGCTGGGGTCGGGGAGAGAGTTGAGTGTGCCAGTGGATGTGTGTGTAAAATCAGGTGCAGGTTTAGAAGCCATGTTTTAAGACTTTTGCCTTCACTGTCATAAGGCACCCACTAGAAAATTTCTCTTTTGAATCATTGCTTTTCAATAGAGATGGGCTGGTTTTCAAATCTGGTTTTCAAATGTAGATGGGCTTATGGATTTGGGGCTTAGAATGACACCCCTCTTTCTTTGTTGCAGAGCAGGAAAATATGAGAGCGGTGAAGAATTGTTGCTGTAACCAAATATTTAGGTCACTTCAAGTGGCTTCTAGAGTTTTGAAAGACACAAAAATGGGAGAAAGAAACATACAATAGTCCACTTCAAAAGACATCATGAGTAGATGTTTTATTAGGAGCTTCTCACTTAGAAGATGGTGGTCTAACTTGGAAGTTTACCATACAGTTGCTGTATTTAGCAATCATCATTCAGCATTCAGTCTCGGCAAAAAGGAAAAAACAAGGCCGTGATCCTGCTGCCAAAATGAAGTGAGATACAAGATGGCTTTTTATTCTTTGCTGAAAGCCTAATTCTGTAAGGTGCTGAAGACTCCTGTTGGGGGCATTCAGCACGTGAAAGGATGAGATCTCATGCTGAGTTTGAGGGTTGATTTTTGTGGCACTTGAGCTAGAGTAAGGAGAGGACAAATGTCATGACATGCAGACACAATTAAATATGAATTCAGGGTCATTGAAAGGCTGGTTTCTTTTTATTTCATTGAAATCTGTCCTAAATTACTGACATCCAGATAGTAGGTGGACCAGTTTTAGATTTCTTTATGTACAGGAGGAAGATGGTCTAAGAGACTGGGATCTTCTTGCACTAGTTTCAGTTGACGAGGGATATGAACTTGTGTGTGAGTCGTATCTGTCCATTGGCAACATCCAATACAAATCTCCTCCTTTCTCCCCTTTGACATTATCTTCAGTGGTTTACACAGGCAAGGTGATTTGAGATGATTAATTCAGTCCACTTGTTCAGATGCCCTCTACTCTTTGGTTTATACATGCACATTGTCAGCATGTGGTGTCAGCAAATGAGAGCTTTTAAAATTCTCCCTTTCATGTATTTTCTTTCCTTCATATTCTGTGCTTTATGCAGGAATGTTATGTCAAAGAACTTTATGTTCTTTAAAGATAACTAAAGAACTCAAAGATAAGTAAATGACGGACCTGGCTATCCCACCCAGCTTTTTTTGTGGTTGCAATTAAAATGGATTTGATCCCAGATCTCTAAATATTATCCATCCCTAATTAGGCACTCTTATGCTGCTTGAGAATGCATCTGGCTGTCTTTGAGAATTAACCTTCTTGGATGTATTGGCATATAGGAATGCATTCATAAATAAATGTAGTTGGGGTTGGTCCTGCTTTGAACAGGCGATAGGACTAGATGACCTCCTGAGGTTTCTTCCAACCCTGATATTCTATGATTCTATGAATGTCTTTCCTTTTGGGTCAAAGACAAGTATAGGATGAAAACACAATGGATTTTTTCCCATTGTGTGGAACCAGCCAAGCTTTGTCCATAGATGGGCTGGCCGAAACATTTTTGGGAGGTCCTGCAAAACAATTTTCATAACTCCAAACTTAACTGACTCTTTTAAGGTTGACTTGGCCGGATATGAAGTCCCTCACCAGCAGCCTAGAGTCCTCCTGCTGTTCCTTACAGTCTTGGTGACTGATTTTCCCGGGCTGTTGTCATGCAAAAAAGGGCTGGACATTTTTTTAAATTGAAAATTGAGGTGGCATTTCTAGATCCTGCAAATCAGAAGACTTGTGGCCTTGAGCTTTGCAGGGCCTGCCATCTGGCTTTCTGCAGAATCAAACTTTTCAATCAAAACCAGGCGTGATCCTTCACTGACTACAGTGGTGGGGTTGAGTATGCAAGGAATTCTAAAAAGGGCCCTTTGTTAGGACAGTACCCAGGTGGGATGTTGTCATCATAACCCTAGATCACCCACTCATCGCCACCTTCTGAACTGGTCTAGCTGTGCCTCAGTTTTCCATCTGTAAAATGGGGATTGGTATCTCTTTTCTCCCACCCTTTATATCGTCTATTTAGACTGACAATTCTTTCACTTTCTGACTATGTATTTATAGCACCTGCCTGATCTTGGTGGTTGTAGCCTCTAGGCACAACTGTAAAATAAAAATAAGCAGTGCTGTTTGGATGGGGAGGAGATTACCTATTCATCCAGGTGGAAAGATCTAGTATACCATTGTACCATAATCAAGGTGGAGTGCTTTGCTGTTGTTGAGTTGACAAATGTGCAATCAGGCCATAAATGGTTCACAACTTCATGATGGATATTGCTAACTTCATCATAGTAAGGCTATCTTATTTTATCTGTCAAAGATACTTAATGCCATTGTATCTGAGGATGTCACAATCTGTATTGTATTTAGCCTCACTACACCCCTATGATGTAAGGAAATATTAAACCCATTGAACAGATGGGGAGCTGAAGCAAAGAGAGGTTGAATGGGCTTGCCCAAGGTACCCAGGATGCCTCTGGCAGAGCCTTGAACCCAGGTTGTTATAATATAAAATTATTGTTTCTACATGCTTTGAATTTGATAAACATTTGCCAATGGCAGCTTTTCTGTTACCTAGACATCTGTACAGTGTGTGGACATCAATATCTTATACATGATTTTAGTCAGTTCTCATCTTCAGATATATGTGAGGTGTTCATGGAAGTCAAGTTTTCTGCTGACTTCCATGGGATTGTATGTCACATATAGGTCAGCACAGAATTTGATCCTCTGAGATTTGTGTGTGCATATCCAAGGGTGGAACTGCACTGTTAATATGAGACATAAGCAATTGTTTACTTTGGCTTTTCCATATCTAAAATGTTACCCCCTGCCTCGTGAAAACAGGTTAATGCCACAGATAATTGCAATATTGATATCCAATATTTTCAGATGAACCATTTCAAAATTGGTTGAACTGCCAGAATTGTGGGAAGGAAAATGAATCAGGAAACATTTGAAATGTCTGGGAATGTTGGATTGCTAAATCATGGTTCAAAATGTTATTGAATCTCACTGAAGTACTTAGGCAGTAATTTAACTGGCTAAAAATGCAATACATTTCACTTCAAAATACAAAGAATTGCTAACTGTATTGTATGTTAACATGAAAAGCATTATAATTGAATTCCAGAACATTTTATTTCGCCACAAGCTGGGTGACCTTTTTTAAACAAACTTCTTTAAAAGGGTTTAACTATAATGGCCGGAAGTAGGCTTTGAAGTTCACAATCCATTAAAATGAAAGGGCAAGATTTTTCTGTCTTTCTGCAAAGGAAGCATAATAGCAGTGCATTGACTTAAAGGAGACTGAAGTACGAGTGAAAGGTGCCTTCATAACCCAAAATACTAGAAACTTTCGTCTTATTTTCTACATTAGTTTTCTTTAACAGGGCACCCAAAAAACCCCTGCAGCCTATACATTATCTCAAAACTCAGTGCAGGTTTGCAAACCTATACCAAGTTTGAGTGTTCGTTCAATTCCTGAACTAAGAAAAACCTACATATTTTCAGGCTTCATTCTGAAAGTTTGCATTACCCAAATTCGAACCAGTGCTGTGATCCTGGAATGTAAACAAAATCTTACTAGGACATAGATCAGACAAGTGACTTGTATCTTTTTTGTTGATTTCATACAAATCTAACTGTGGTTTATTGGGTAGATAGGACAAATAATTCTGTCTACAATTCAGTTGTAAAACCTAGGAAATACCATCAATGTATAGTTTGTCAGAGCACTGGGACCCATATTAGAAAACAGCAGCTGTAACTGCAGAAGTTAGAGGGGCTGTGGGCTGAATACAGACCAGAAGTCAGAACCAGTTGTGTTTTCATCCTGGCTCTGGCAATATCTCTCTATGGGTGTGACCCAGTTCCCACAGAAGTCAACGGAAAGATTCTCAATGAAGTAGCCTTGGGTGAAAGTTACTTAACCTTTTTGGGTCTAATAGTGGTTACTATTTATCACCATCACTCCCAAAACCTCATTGGTCATTGGGAAACCATCACTGATGAGCAGTCAACCAATTGTCCCCCTAATGATTGTGAGTCAGTGCTTGAGTCTCCACAAAGTCCATTCCTATCTACTCTTTTATGTTGTCAATCCATCTCTTCTCCTGTCTACCTCTTCTTCTCTTCCCCTGTACTATCCCTTGGAGATGATCTTGGATAGGTCAGAGGATCTTGTTACATAGCTGAACCACTTCTGCTTGCGCTTCTTCACAGTTGTCAGAAGGTCTTCAAATGACCCAGCGCATTGGGTGTTGATGTTGCAGACCTCTTCATGAATGACATGGTCAAAGTAGGAGATGCCCAGGATTTTACAGAAGCATCTCATCTCTAGAACCTGCATTTTCCATTCAAGTTCTGCTGTAAGGGTCCATGTCTCGCACACGTACCGAAAAATGGAGATGACCAATGTGTGCAGCACTTTTAGTTTGGATTCCAGGGAGATGTTCTTATTCCTCCAAATTGGTTTTAGCATTGCCACTGCTGCTTCTGTTTGCACAGTTCTTGCCTGAATTTCTGCCTTGGATCCTTCATCAGTGATGATTGCCCCCAAATACTTGAACTGTTTCACTGTCTCCAGCAATTGTCCACTGACAGTGATACAGGGCCGGTTTTGTTCAATATCTTCATAAATGATCTGGAGGATGGTGTGGATTGCACTCTCAGCAAATTTGCGGATGATACTAAACTGGGAAGAGTGATAGATACGCTGGAGGGGAGGGATAGGATACAGAAGGACCTAGACAAATTGGAGGATTGGGCCAAAAGAAATCTGATGAGGTTCAATAAGGATAAGTGCAGGGTCCTGCACTTAGGACGGAAGAATCCAATGCACCGCTACAGACTAGGGACCGAATGGCTAGGCAGCAGTTCTGCGGAAAAGGACCTAGGGGTGACAGTGGAGGAGAAGCTGGATATGAGTCAGCAGTGTGCCCTTGTTGCCAAGAAGGCCAATGGCATTTTGGGATGTATAAGTAGGGGCATAGCGAGCAGATCGAGGGACGTGATCGTTCCCCTCTATTTGACATTGGTGAGGCCTCATCTGGAGTACTGTGTCCAGTTTTGGGCCCCACACTACAAGAAGGATGTGGATAAATTGGAGAGAGTCCAGCAAAGGGCAACAAAAATGATTAGGGGTCTAGAACACATGACTTATGAGGAGAGGCTGAGGGAGCTGGGATTGTTTAGCCTGCAGAAGAGAAGAATGAGGGGGGATTTGATAGCTGCTTTCAACTACCTGAAAGGGGGTTCCAAAGAGGATGGCTCTAGACTGTTCTCAATGGTAGCAGATGACAGAACGAGGAGTAATGGTCTCAAGTTGCAGTGGGGGAGGTTTAGATTGGATATTAGGAAAAACTTTTTCACTAAGAGGGTGGTGAAACACTGGAATGCGTTACCTAGGGAGGTGGTAGAATCTCCTTCCTTAGAGGTTTTTAAGGTCAGGCTTGACAAAGCCCTGGCTGGGATGATTTAACTGGGAATTGGTCCTGCTTCGAGCAGGGGGTTGGACTAGATGACCTTCAGGGGTCCCTTCCAACCCTGATATTCTATGATTCTATATCTGTGTTGATCCCATCATGTTTGTTTGTCATCAGCTTGGTTTTCTCTGCACTGATTTCCATGCCATATTTTGCGGAGGTTACATCCAATCGTTTCACAAGGTTGGCAAGTTCATCTTCGCTGCCTGCCAGCCATCAATGTCATCATCGAACTGAAGATTTGAGATTGTTTGCCCCCCAATGCTGACTCTACATATGTGATCTTCTAGGGCATCAGTCATTATGCGCTCCAGTAGATGTTGAACAGTGTGGGCGAAAGAAGGCACCTTGCCAGACTCCAACAGTGGTGCGAAACCACTCTCCTATTGTGCCATTGACAAGAACTGCACGGCTGGCCTTGGCATACAGTTGTTCAATGAAACATGCAGGAGGAGCAGTGGGGCTATTCTGTCCCCAGACCCACAGTGGCGTTATTATTTACAAGGACTTAATAATACTTACTATTAACGCCATACAAGGCTAACATCACTAACTTACCACCAGTGTTACTTTGAAGATTAGTGAGTTAATGTTTCTATAGGACATTGAAGATGAAAAATTACTTGGTATTAATCTTGTTTATTATCATTCTATGAAGGCCTTACATGGCAAAAGACATGAGTCAACTTCCAAGGTTGTCCGACAAAATGGGGATTGAACTGTGCGGGGGGTTGTTGGTTTTCTTTTAAATTGTGAGCCAAGCTTATGGGAGCTAGAGAATTCTAGCCTTAAGTCTTTTAATTTCTTCAGCTGCACAAACCATGCATACAGTATGCTGCAGGAACAGGAATGTAATTGTGTAAATGCTCTCTTTGGGCATGTAGTTCTCTGCAAATGAATCTTGACAGGGTTTTTCTTGGTTTTCCAACAGGAATGTCCTAGTGGGGTTGTTAATGAAGAGACGTTCAAACAGATCTATGCACAGTTTTTTCCACATGGAGGTGAGTAAAGTGCTTTGTGACTGTCAGACTTATTGAAGCATGTCTTAAAATTCATGTCTGCCAGCTAGCAGCAAAACTATTTCAGCTAATGCATACTGTAACTTTGAATCAATTTTTTAAGTTTTACTGAGTTTTTTTTTAAATATGAAAATACAAATGAATAAGAAAATAAATATAGACCCCCTAGAATACCTATTGCATGGAAATACAGGTAAGCCTGCACTAAAGATCATTACCAGGGTCAACCTCCTTTTTTAAGATGAACACTGGTACAGTGGTTAGGGCATTTGACTGGGAGTTAGGAAACCTAGGTTTCATCCCTGCTCTGCCTCCCAGCTCCTGCATCACCTTGAAGAAGTCATTTCCCTTTTCTGTGCCTCTTTCCTGTACCACACACAATCTCTCCACTCTGTATAGAATATCAACCCTTTGGGGCACAGACTTCTCTTACAATTGTCTTTACAGCACCTAGTACAGTGGAGTCTCTGTGACGGGTTTGGTCACAGAGACCCCCTTGGGACAGTCACCTGACATGCTGAAACTACCTCTGAGCCCATTTTCTCTGTCAGCTTGGGAACCCTGTCTTGTTGAGCCAGACCTGCAAGCCTGCTGCAACACAGACCCAGGATCTGAACCATGTCCCCAAAGCTGCAGGCTTTAAGTGAAAACCACTCAGCAGGTACTCCTGTCTCCAGGACCCAGACACCCAGCTCCCAATGGGATCCAAACCCCAAATAAATTTGTTTTACTCTGTATAAAGCTTATATAGGGTAAACTCATAAATTATTCACCCTCTATAACACTGATAGAGAGATATGCACAGCTGTTTGCTCCCAGGTATTAATCACTTACTCTGGTTCAATAATAAACAAAAGTGGTTTTATTAAGAATAAAAAGTAGGATTTAAGTGATTCCAAGTAATAACAAAGTAAGTTACCAAGCAAAATAAAACAAAACATGCAATTCAAAGCCTAATACATTAAGAAACTGATCTTAAATCTCACCCTCAGAAATGTTCCAATAAGCTTCTTTCACAGACTAGACTCCTTCTTAGTCTCGGTCCAATCCTTTCCCCGGTACAGTTCCTGTTAGTTCCAGCTCAGGTGGTAACTTGGGGATTTCTCATGACTGCTACCACCCTTGTTCTACTCCATCCCCTTTTATAGCAAGGCAGGCCTCCTTCTCTCTCTGGGTTCCCACCCTTCCTTCTAAATGGAAAAGTACCAGGTTTAAGATGGATTCCAGTATCAGGTGACATGGCCACATGTCACTGTAAGACCTCATTCTTCATCCACAGGCTGGCCCCCACGTCCACAAGAAGGCTTGCAGGTAAATAAACCATCTACAGTCAGTTGTCCTAGTCAATCGGAGCTATCAAGATTCTAAGCCACCATTAATGGCCCACACTTTGCATAATTACAGTAGGACCTCAGAGTAATACTTTAAATTTCTAGTTTCAGATAGAACAGTGATACACGCATACAAATAGGATGAACACACTCAGTAGATTATAAGCTTTCTAATGATACCTTACAAGAGACCTTTTGCATAAAGCATATTCCAGTTACATTATATTCACACTCAAAAGCTTATTTCCATAAACATATGGAGTGCAACATCACAGTCTCAATCTTGATTTGAGCCTAGGTGTTACTGTAATGAAAACCGTGATGGGGTATACAAACCCCATACTGTGACTGAACGGTGTAAAAGGCAATACTGGACCCAGGTAGCCCCACTCACCAGACCTGCCAAGCATGCACTGACTGGAGGAGCAGGTTAACAGGGACCTCAGAAGCCCAGGCAAAGGGTGTTGGACAGGCTACAGGAGAGAAGAATCCTTCTCCAGGAAGCCAGACAGAAGAATGAACCTGAGAGGGGACCACAAAGTGGGTAAGACCTTTGGGCAGAGCCTTCTCTACCCACCCACCCCTATGAGAACCTGTAGAGTGCTTCTCCTTTGGACTATTGTTCGGAGGGGATTGCCTGTTTGGACAACAGGGGCCAGGCCCCAAACTGAAGGGATCTATAAGTAGGAAGTAGCTCAGGGAAGCAACTTAGACTCACTGCAGGGAGGACCCTGCCAGTGTTGCATCCCACTATGCTATCCAGCTCTCCGAGCTCCCTATCACACAAATGATACCAGAGACAAGTTTAAAGCCCTCCCAACATTTCTAGTGCCGCACAGTTTGACATGGACAGATCAACCTAATTATATAATCAATTTTCACTAGTTCCTTGCGTCACCAAATATTTAAGATGGATTAGACTGAATATAATAGCATAATCCAGGAGTACATATTGCCTCTTAAACTCACAAATAGAATAAGGCTTCCATGGCCTTTTCAGCAATAACAGGAATCCAACCATTCTAACTCATAGGTTTTGATACAAGAATTATTTCATATTTGAAAATCAGATGTTATAACTCTAAATATTTTTAACAAGAGATGTCCATATGAGGAGAGATTAATAAAACTGGGACTTTTCAGCTTGGAAAAGAGACTAAGGGGGGATACAATAGAGGTCTATAAAATCATGACTCATGTGGAGAAAGTAAATAAGGAAGTGTTATTTACTTCTTCTCATAACACAAGAACTAGAGGTCACCAAATGAAATTAATAGGCAGCAGGTTTAAAACAAACAAAAGGAAGTATTTCTTCATGCAATGCACAGTCAACCTGTGGAACTTCTTGCCAGGGGATGTTGTGAAGGCCAAGAATATAACAGGGTACAAAAACAGAACTAGATAAATTTTTATGGAGGATAGGTCTATCAATGGCTATTAGCTAGGATGGGCAGGGATGGTGTCCCTAGTCTCTGTTTGCCAGAAGTTGGAATGGGCCACTTGATGATTACCTGTTCTGTTCATTCCCTCTGGGGCATGGCATTGGCCACTGTCAGAAGAAAGGATACTGGGCTAGATGGACCTTGGTCTGACCCAGTACACCTGTTCTTATGATGGCCATTTAAAATATTTTAAGCTACCTTCCCTTTAACTAAACACATGCTGCCCTGCATGGGTGCCACGTGGGGGAGGGGCAGAGGCCTCCCCCACCCCACTCCCCCAGCTGGTAGGGCTGCTGCACTTGCAGCCTGGGAGGCTGTGCAACATGGAGCCACAGATCCCTTCCCCCTAGAGAACAGCAGTGGCAGAGGAGCTCAGGTCACTACTGCTGCCAGCTGGTGGGAGCACAGGTGCCACTCTAGGGTCCCTGCATGCTGCCCAAGGGGGAGGGTGAATGCTGAGGACTTGGAACTGCTCCTGTGGGTGCTGTGTGGGAGAGAGGTTCTGAGGATCTGGCTTTGGGGATGCTGGTTCCAGGGAGGGGGATGGTGGCCCAGAGAATGGTGTTGCCACTGCCAGACTTTTTTCACTGCATGGGACCACCCAGGACCCCAACTCCATCACTTTCTTCTAGCAACGGTGCAGGATCAGGCTGGCTCAGTCCCAGGTGTCAGCCCAGAGCAAAGGTCCCAGCCTGGCCACCAGGGAGCCCTAGCACAGGGTTGGGGGATGGTGAAGAAAAGCACCAACCTAACCCAACAATTCAACTTCATGGCTAAGGATCAGATCTGGTAAGGTCTGTCCCCCACTCCTTTGACCCACCCAACTCCAGTCCCAAATCCTCACCCCCTCCCAACCAGGGAATCTACCCCAATCTCCCATCTCTGCCACTGACAGTGTTCGGGAGAATTTTCAGAAATGTTCAATAAATTTCTGATTTCACCTTCCCTTCTTGAGACCCCAACTGGTACTGCTGCTGTCCTGTAGTATTTGTCTGAAGCTCTTCATCAGGGAATGCTGTTAGAATGCTAGTAGAAGTAGATTTCCTTCTCCTAGTAGCATGTGTATGTTAGTGTGCATGTGTGTGTTTGTGAATATCAGTAACATAGCAGAAACAAATCTCACAACATTGTATATGTCTATATGTGGATTACGTATGCACCTGTGTTAATATATATGCATTAATGTCTATGTGTGTGTGTTTTTCAGGATTACAGAGTGCTTGAGTTTAATAGATATATTTCAATGAACTGTTCTAGTAGTTGAAAAGCTCATCTATGTGCCCAGCTCCTTTACAGACTTGCAGTATCAGTGTCTTGGAGAAGGCATATTGAAATCTATTCCATCACTTGCTCTTTCTATTGAGGTTGATGCAAGCTCTCTATTATGATTTTAATTGATGACCCATTCCCTGGATACATGGTTCTCTGCTAGAGTTAGGCCTGGGAAGACTCCTTTTACACGCATTAGTAACACAGCATTAGGGTTAAAAGTGTGTTTTGACATTGCCCATATTTTTTTCTCTCACAAGTTTTTTCAGAGTGTGTGTGTCATTTTACAATCCCATACAGTGTGATGTTTCAGATTTCTCTTATTTTTTACAACTCTTTACATATGAAATTGTACATCCTGGGTATAGTAAAACTTCTATGAATTACAAACATTTTGCATTTGTGTGATTTTATCATCACAGCCTATTCTCTCTGTTACTAAACACTAAAAGCTTCTGTTCTTCACAAGACTTCACGTATACGGTTTGCCATCTATCAAACAGTACTAGTGGTCTAGTATTTTTCGATGTATGTTATATGCCATTGAAACAAAACCTTTTAGTTTAACATTGTGTAATAAGGTCTTTTCATAAGGGTGCATTACTGATAATTCTTTTATTCTTATGGAAGTATTTAATTATACAACTTTTAGCTTAAAGATGCAGCAGCCAGTTTTGTATTGCACTCTTACTTGTTTTACTATGTGAATGGTAGTAATTGAGTGTTGCTTTAGAAATTGTAACACCTTTTTCATTCCAAATGGTTCCACCTCCTAAAGGTGGCCTGTAGGAATTCTGGAAGGAAATATAAATCACCTCTCAAAGTAGAGCACAAGCAAATGAAGGTCATCATGTCGTACATGTTTCATTTTTCTTCATATTGTTGTGGTTTCTGCTATTAAAAGCTGCCCTTCATCTGGCCTTAGAATCTGTTCTTGCTTTAGATGTAAGGACTTCTAAAACCATCTTTAACAATGTTTAAGGTTCAGTGCAGGCTCTGTGGAAGTCCTCTGGAACTTCTCGAGGTCTCAATAAAATCTGTTCCGCTTTTCAGCCATTATCTTATTGCTTTAAATGAAACTAGAGTGACTGGTGTCAAAATACTCAGTAAACAGGACAAATCCAGAGTTCAGATGTCCCTAGTATTTTTCCTTTCTAGCCAACCACCTGTTCTGTTGTATGGCACAATGGGCCTCCATTAGAGATAGGATTTGCTGATTTAGTGAACAACTGGATTAGACAGTGAAAGGCTTTTAAAAAGTACCTGTGGGTCAGTTGGTTATATGGACTGCCCAGCAATCTGTGAGCTAGTGGAATATTCTTGTTTTCATAATTCCTTTCGAGTCACATCCCAGTGAAGGCTAGCACCAAAATTTGGTACCAGTATACAGCCTTTTAGAGTATTGCAACTCTAGAATACCTCCAGTGCATTTTATATATAGAAAAAGATGGATGTGAAGCCAACATATGGGCTGAATTCTTTGTTGCCATACTTGAATTGCCCCATGGGCTTAGGTTTCCTTTCCCTCCAGACAGTGATTCTTCTTTTCTTATTTTCCCAGCCTTCAAATCTAGATCATTGCCATGTTGATAAATTCTTGTTTATTTCAAGGGTCTTTTCCAAGTACTGTTAATGAGCCCTGAGTTGTAATTCTTCACTTCTTTATACCAGTTTACAGAAACAATTTCCAAAGAAACCACATTGGTTACTGAAGGAAAATGAGGCCATGAATGTTGCTATTGTCAATAGTGAAAGTGTGTGCATAATAAGTTTCAAGATAATCAATGTCTTTGTATTTTTCAGATGCTAGTATGTATGCCCATTATCTTTTCAATGCGTTTGACACTACACAGACTGGATCAGTGAAGTTTGAGGTAACTAACTTACATCATATTTTGGTCATCTTTCTCAGACCATCTTCCACATCCTCTCTTCACTATGAACTATTAGTATTTTCTGGATAAATTGTTGGAATCTTTAGACAAAAATCAAGCAGATCTTTTCTGTAGGTGGCGTTGCGTTTTCTCTTTCTCATGTTTAATGTTATCAGCACCACAGGAAAAGTTAGTTGTCGAAGGTGGAGAAGAGAGAGCAGTAGAGAGATTTGACAGCAGAATCAGTGGGAGAGGGACAAGAGTGGGGGAGGAAGATGCAGAGTGGTAGATGTCAGTGACATGGATGGAACAGAAGGGCCTGTGATACTTATGACTTCAATAGTGGTTGAGGCTACTGCTGAACATGCAGATGTAGGTTAGAATTAGATTTATTGTCTTCTGGATTCCTTTTTTAAAAATAAGCTTATTTGTATAACTAACTAATTGAGCAGCCATCTTCAGGCCTTAAGCAAAAGTTGATTTGGTGCTCCAGCTACAAAATTCTATTATTAAAATTCACCCTTCTATGTATACAAGCATTTGTGGTACATGGGCATGAAGTGATAGATCTAAGCAGGAAGGACTTACGAGTTTGGAGCACGGTTCATTGTGTGTCCCAGCGTAAAGCTGTACTCTTCTACCATATGACCAAGAATATTAGTATGTTCTAGAAGGGGCAGAAATATGTTGTTCCATTTATTATGTGTGTGGTGGAAAAGGTACCACATGAGTAGAGTGGTTCTCTGTGACAACACCTGTGTGGATGTGAGGTGGACTATATAATGTTAGCTATCAAGTTAATCATATGGCAAAAATTATACTAATATCTGAGTTATCCTCTGAGCATGTCCATTACGAATTAGATGTTTTTAGAAACCTAAATAAACTCAGACCAAACTAAATGCTTAGATAGTTAATGATACACCTTCTCTATCTTTAATGATTATTAGTTTGTCCCCATTATTGAGCTTTTCCGAAAGCTCAGCAAATCCTAATTCCTCCCTGAGCCCAAGGAGTGAAGTTTCTTACGGGCTGCTGCTGTAATGCCAAGCCCTTTGTGGGGTCGTGGCCAGTGGGCATTGAACCTGGGATCTCTAGAACTTAAAGCATAAGCCTGTGCTGCCTGAGCTAAAAAGAATTTTTCTGTTAGTCAAGGCTGTAGCAATCTGATCAACCTCTTTATGTGGCCCAGCGGCTACTGGAGGGTGGGAGGGAGGGAGAAGAGAGCCCTTATACATTTAGCAGAAAGAGTTTTATGGTGACAATATTCTCCGAACAGGAAGTAAAGATGTTTTAAGAAGTTACTTTTTTTTAAAAGGCTTAAAATAAATTATTTCTTCTTCATTGAACCAGGGTTTTGTGATGGCACTATCAACTTTGTTGAGAGGAACAGTTCATGAAAAGCTAAGATGGACATTTAATCTTTATGACATAAATAAAGATGGATATATAAACAAGGAGGTAAGGCATTTTATGGCATTGACATCTGTTTAATTTCTAAAAGGACTGACAGGCTCATGTTGCACCGCGTAATTCATGTTTCATGCAGCTAATTAAGTGCCAGTCAGCACTGGGTTTGAGCATTTCCTTTTATTAGTATTCAAGAAAAAGTGCATGGTTACTTTCTATTGCATAATTGTAGAGCCTATATTTTTTCTATGTTGTGATGTGTTTTAAAAAAAATTATTTAGCCAGGAGCAAATTCTGCATTCATAAAGGTATCTATTGATTCACAAAGGTAAATCTTGGGATTGGTATCAAATTACTGGTATGAGAGTGACTATGAGCTGTAGCTCACGAAAGCTCATGCTCAAATAAATTGGTTAGTCTCTAAGGTGCCACAAGTACTCCTTTTCTTTATGCTAATGCCTGTACGTCCCTGAGCATGCCTAGTGTTAGCTAGAGATTTTCTGAAGCCTTGATATACTTAGAAAAAGCTGAGTGTTTGCCTGTTCTGTAAAAAGCACAGTGCCTTCTCTCCCCACAAGCTTGACCCCCGAATGATTTACTAGATCTACAACAAAATATTCTCTGGAGAATGTGCATTGAACAGTGCTGCTGAATTCTTCCACCTGATGCATGTACGCTGTTTATAATGGCAGTCATATACATGCAGAATGGAAGAAGGGTGGTTTAATGCCTAAAGCATACAAGTGGGAGTCAATAGACCTAGGTTTTATTATTGGCTCTGCTTCAAGCTTCCTGGATAACTTTAGGCAATTCAGGGTAGATAAGGGCCTTAATAGATTTTTTTACACCTAGAAAATATAGACAGAAATAATGTCACTTAGATATTTATTGATCTGAATATGTGGGCACAATCAAATGATTAGTCATCCAGCTCACATTAATTTACACAACTACTTGCAGGTACAAAACCAGAGAGCAGGTTAGTAACATCTGTCTCTTAATTTTTCTCTTCTTCAATTTCCTTATTTGAATATTGAGGCTGATACTGTTGTGGCAGCTGCCACCAGATGGTGCTGTTACATGAAGTCTTTCACATTTTTCTTTGTGCAAGTAAGCTTTTAATCTTGGTCTTGAGGGTTCTTTCTCCTGGTAAGTATCTTTGGGGGAGCTGTGGGAAGCAGCAGGATGTTTTACTCTTGTCTTAATCTCCTTAACTAGTCAACTTCTGGAAATCAGGCATTTAGGTTTTGCTGATATCCCTGAAAGAGGTATTTGCCTACATGCTGTTTGTGAGCATACCTGTTCCAGGACTGGTGTCTATAGTGTATAAATAAAATAAAAATATATCCAGACTCCACGTTACTGATTCATCCTCCAATAGAAAGGTGATATACAGGGCCTTGACACCTGCTGTCACTCTCAGAGGGGTGACAATGTTTACTTCTCCAATGTTTGGTGGGGCTTAATCAAATCAACCAGATTATGCCACATTATTGCACCAAATTTATTTCAATAGGACAGCCCACAGAATATAGTACTACTTAATGTAAAGATGGCAAATTCTAGCTCTTAATATCTAACAAAAGACTTTGACATCCTTGGATTTCAAATATTTGGCACTAGGGAACTGCAAAGGGGAAAGACAGACTTGGCTCATAAACTGTATCAGAGGAAGGAGGTTAATGATGTCTATAGTGTATAAATAAAATAAGTTACACTAAAAATATACCCAGACTCCACGTTACTGATTCCTCCTCCAATAGAAAGGTGATATACAGGGCCTTGACATCTGCTGTCACTCTCAGCTAGAAACTGAACTAGTTATTTACATCTGTTCACACCAGAGTGAGGGCCCTTGTCAAATTATTCTTTGTTTTCCCTATCACCGAAAGAAGACAGTCTAAATTATTTTGAAGCATCTCTGTCGATGAAAGTTAAGCAAGCAAATAATGTAATGGCTTTACTGCAGCATGGTTGGATTTATAGATACGAAGACCAAAACAAATGGGATGGGATGCATCTGCACGCTGTTTGAACAATCTCATTTTCAGAGTAGGATGATCAAACACATGACGAGCCCAAAACTAGCTGGAAGTGGTTGCATCTACTTTGAAATAAAAGTCCTCCTTCCAGCCCTTTGCTTCTTTCTGCGTATTAGTTTGGTTTGGAAGTATTTGTAGTCAAGTAGCAACCCAACCCCTCCTCATTTTTTGATTATTTTTGCCTTTGCACATCCAGGTTATAGATAAAGAAGATTATCCCAAGCTTAATTTTGATCATTTTCTTCAAAGTAACCTGAACTTTCCCTTTAATCAAGTCTTTATTAGAGAAGATTTGTCACATTTGATAGTGGTTCAGCAACAAAGAAAAATCCTTTCCCCAGCTCAAAAGAGCTTCATCCAAATATTTTATTCTCAAACTTTGGGAATGTGGGTTGTAACAGAAAGATACAAGTATTCAAAGAGAAAAGAAAAAACAAGGGCCTAGCTCAGATTCCACCACTGGCCAGTTCTTCAGCTGCCAGTCGCAGCAAATTACCTCATCTAAAGCTGTCCCCTCTCTGACTGCCAAGGTGCTGTTTATGTAGAGTGCTCTGATCTAACTTCTGGTTGTGCCTTCAGCCACTTGGCCGCCTCATTAACCCCAGCTTCAACCTGCAGGACAGATGAGCAATTAGTTAACTGATTTGGTACCAGTCCTAAGATAAGGCCTGTGCACCTGCCTAATGTCCTCCTGATGGCATGTTAAACTTCCCTTCCTTATGCATGGCTCTGGCAGCTACATGCAAGTTAATGATCATGCAACTGAAAAACTGTGGTTTAACACAGGTATCCTGCCAAAATTGCCGCTCTCAGACACAGATCTGCTGTCCAAGAGTGTATAAGATTACTGAACGTGTATTCCCTGCTCCTTTTGCCTACTGGAAGCCCTACTTTGAAATATGTTCATCTTAATGTGTCCAAATGCTGTATAAAGGCATATATGCAAATAAGACCAAATCTCAGCATCCAAAAGATTTCAGGAAGGCCCATAGTCGACACTAGGTTCTGAAAGACTGCCAGTAGCTAATTTCCTACTCTTTGTAGTGTGCTCACTGACCGTCTCTGCCCACCCTCCTTTTAGTGTGCTGTTGTCCAGTGTTTTGGCTGGTCTGTGATCAGTTTTGAGCTCTTTCCAAGAGGAATTATGTCTTGATCTATATTATCTAAAGCACTGTGTTCATCTGTGGTGTTACAAAAATGCTTAGCAATAATAAGTGCATTGAGACAACTGAGAAAGGTGGAGTAAGATTGTAAGATGTTTGGGACAGGACTGACTGCTGCTTTGTGTCAGTACAGTTCCTAGCACAATGGAGCACCATTCTTGGTTGGTCCTTAGTCACCACCATAATAGACGTGGTCAAAAGACCACAAGGTCTATTGTGGGGCCAGTTCTGATCCGTCTCTGTGGATAGTGCTGGAGGTGATTCTTCCCAATCACTGGATGAAGATTCACTGCCTTTGGGGGACTGATTCGCCCAGGGAAGTTGTACAAAAATATCACTGTGTCATAGTAATTGGGCTGAGGACTGAGCACATTGTTTGAGACTAAACACTAGCTGTAACCGTTGCACTGAGTGAGGAGACTCACAAACTGAACAGTCAGCCTTCTTCATAGGCCTGAGATGGCATTTGCTGCAGTGCTCCCAAGCAAGATCTAAAGATGTGAAACTGGGGGAATTATAGTGGCCTCACAGGAGCCTTTGCAGAATGATTGACAAGTGATAGCAGAGCAAGAGAGATCCATTTGTAGACTAGCATATGTATGATGATGTCCGTGTGTATACCAACAGAGGTTTGTGCTATCTGGAACTATAATAGAAATGCTAAGGGTAAGACCTAGGCCTAGGCCTTCCTTAATATTAGGAAGAGAGCAAAGAACTGGGCCTTATTCAGTAAAAGAAAATAATGTATGGCTTGTTTGTATTAATTTCCCTGTTGTATGTTTGCATGTCACTACTCCAGGAAATGATGGATATAGTAAAGGCAATTTATGATATGATGGGCAAGTACACGTATCCTGTTCTCAAGGAAGATGCTCCGAGACTGCATGTAGAAGTTTTCTTCCAGGTACTTAGTTGATTTCTAATGCGTTTCTCTTGCCACGTAGCTACCAGCAAAACCTGAGCAATGACACTCAATCATTCTGAATTTCAGTGGTAGCCTCTGTCTAAGTTTGGAAGGTACTGTAGTTTTATGCAAGTTATAAAATGACATGCTACATATGCAAAAATATATCCATGTTATGAGAACTAAAAATGTTTCTTTGTTTTGTTTTGCAGAAAATGGATAAAAACAAAGATGGTGTTGTAACTTTAGATGAGTTTATTGAATCATGTCAGGAGGTAAGGACAATCATATTGCTGCCATGAAAGCAGAGAAGATGGTCTCATGCCACAAAGTTCATATCTGTTCTGCATTTCAATCCACTCCAAGTCTCTGGGTGCTCAGGATCCCAGGTTTCATTCTATTAGATGTTCAAGCCAGCTGAAAAATTCTGCTCTGGGTTCTGATCTGTGAATCTTCCTGAAGATCAGAGTGCTTGGAACCTACATGGTTTTGGTGCAAACTGGTCACTGAATACAGTCTGTTCATTTCCAGTGCTGATGGCCAGTGCTTTTATTTTCCCATGTGAATTCCTGATTTCTTGTTACTGTACACAACTCTTAGGGAACCTCACATAGCCTTTAACTTATGTAGAGAGACATTTTCAGCCTCTCAAAAACAGAAAAATACACAAGTGGGTTTTTTTTCTGGATAACATTAACAGGGACTACCACAATGTCTGTGCTGTCCAAAAGCATAAAATCTGCCTAGGAACCTTTCAGTTACAACACTGACTCAGAAAACTCATTGATGTTCAAGGTCAAATGTTAAAAACAAGTGCTGTAATCAAACTGATGATGTTTCCAAAATGAACATCTTTGGCAAATTCCATAAATTAAACTGGCTGTGGTAATTATTTACTGTTATTTTTAGTGCCTACACAAAGACCAGCATGTGCATTAACATGCAATTAGCCCAACATCTGTTTTCTTGGACTCCAGTTAACTGTGTGACTGTTTGGTCAGGGATGTTTCCAGTATTTAATCCGTGCAATAAAAGCCTGTGCCTTGTATAGAGTTTAAAACAGCACTAATTATCATTTACCAAGCATCAAGCTTTCCCTAGAAACTAATCCTTGTTCTCTCATCAAAACGTTTCAATTCTTCAGGTATTTTTTGTGGGGGCGGGGTAGAGAGGGAAGAGGGAGTTTTCAGCCAAAGCAATTGGGCAGATTCGCAGAATGTTTCGGTCACCCAAATCTGCATTTTTTTGGTGAAAAAAATTTGAGATGAAAAATTTCATCCAGCTCTACTCAGGAGTGTGCAACTCATCCCTAATTATTAGATGACTAATCCAATGTCTTTTCATTTTGGTTGCTTTATTTTTGATGTCTTCTGTTTCCTTGCTTGGGTTTTGGCCCCCTCCTTTATTTCTTTTTATCTGTTGGTTTAGTCCCCATTTTTGGTACCAGTGGAGTATTAATCTTTTTACTGGTGATTGACTTGTCTTATGGTTACTAGGTTTGCCTTGGGCTAGATGTGTATGATCATTGGTACGAGAAATTTAAGCTGCTTCACTTTCCTTTGAGATTTTTTTTAAATACTCTGCACTGTGGTTTCTGTTCAGTGCTTGAATACCTTGCTGTTGGAATGCATGTTGTAGATTGATACAATACAAGGATGGTTTCCTCTCAAATAGGAGACTCCAAAATTTAGATTTATCTTTTTTTAATTTAAAAAATAACCCTGTAATGGGAACTGCAGATGCCAGGTGTCTTTGAGGATTTGCTTTGTCATCAGTTAAATCTGTAGTCATTAATCTTTTGTGGATATGGCGTCCCATGCCATGTACTGCACTTCACCACACCATCCCCTACTAAATTGAGTCACATCAGTAGCTGGAGTCTACTCCTATGCTCATTTGGGGCTGGTGCAGAGGTATGCTGCTCCTCCTATTAAAAGTGTGTGTGGTGGGGAGGGAGTGGGATTATGCTGGCCTCTAATCTGCTACCTGTGGAAGACTGATCTTGTGAGAGCTCTCTGTTTCATCGAGTCAGTGTTCGGGATTTTTGGAGGCCTCCACAGGACTGATCTGCTGCTGATGGGAAATGGATCCAGCAGAGAGAATCCTATTTCTTTGCAAAAATGGGGGTGAAGAAAAACTGGATTGTATTGGACCTCAAACAGTTCCTCTGGTGACTGTGGGGGGAAATCTAAATTATCCTATGAGTATGGGATGACAATAAGAGATTCTCTGAAGCAGGAAGTCTGTGGTAAAAATCAAAGGGTCCACTGGATTGTAAAGAGTTAAAGGGAGCAATTAGGGACATTGTGAGAAAAAACATTAGTGAGAAGCTAAATGATATCTCTGCATCAGTTTTCACCACCAGCACTGGATCGACCTGATCTTTCCTGGTAACAAAGATGAGGTACACTCAGAGATAGAGGTGACAGTTGAATTTGTGCTGGAGAAAATTATTAATTGATTTAAAATGTAGTAAGCTGCCAGGCCCAGAAGGTATACACCAAGAGTTCTGAAGGAGTTGAAGTATGAAGCACCTGAGCTGCTAACAAAACAATATAACCACTCATTAATAATAAAAAGAAAAGGAGTACTTGTGGCACCTTAGAGACTAACCAATTTATTTGAGCATAAGCTTTCATGAGCTACAGCTCACTTCATCGGATGCATCGGATGCTGTAGCTCATGAAAGCTTATGCTCAAATAAATTGGTTAGTCTCTAAGGTGCCACAAGTACTCCTTTTCTTTTTGCGTATACAGACTAACACGGCTGCTACTCTGAAACCTGTCATTAATAATAGCCACTTTTTCTGAGTATTTGAAGGTAGCAAATGTTTCTGCATATTTAAAAAAAGGTTCATGGGATGATCTGGGGAGTTATAGACTTGTAAATTTTACATCTGTACTGGGCATACTCGTTGAATCAAACATTAAAAATAGAGTAACAACACATTGGATACAGTCCAACCAGCGTGGATTCAGCACAGGAAAATCATGTTTCACTAATTTCTTAGAATTCTTTGACTATGTCAGTAACATGGGTGCAGAAAGGACAACCAGATAACATAATTTATTTAGACTTCCAAAAGCCTTTGAAAAGGTGTTAGAGGTTAAATATTTTCTTGGATTAAAAACTGGGTAGGAGTCAAAAAGCAAAGAGTAGGATTAAATGGTCAATTTTTATCATGACAAAATGGTTAACAGCTGGGTACCTTCAAGATTCGTACTAGGTCCCATGTAGCTGAGTACTGAGGTAGCAAAATTTGCAGATGATACAAATTTATTTGGGTTAATCAGGACCGGAGAAGACTATGAAGAATTTTAGAGACCTAAACAGTCTAGATCAATAGACAGCATGATGGCGGATGAAATTTAATGCTGACAGATGCAAAATAAGGCACACTGGAGGGGGAAAAACTAAACTACTCTTGTAGTTAATTTAGATATCTATAAGGTGTAACAACTCAGGAAAGGGACCTGGGTGTCAGTGAAGAAAACTCAATTAAATCCTGTGTTCAGTGTCAACTGTGGTCAAAATCCCTAAAATGATGTTAGGATGCATAAGGAATGGGATAGAGAATAATACCAAAACTGAAGCCTTTTATATAAATCAATGTGCAGCCTCCCCTGGAATCCTGTGCGCTGTATGGGTCACCTCATCTCAGAAAGGACATTTCAGCATTGCAGAAGGTTCAGAAAAGAGCAGCAAGAATGGTCATAAGACCTCTGCAAAAACTCTCCATGCAGAGAGATTGAAAGGATTGGGGTTGCTTACCTTAAAAAGGGGACAAATAAGAGAGGGCACAATAAAGGTGTATAAAATAATGAGTGGTCTAGAGAAGATAGGTTGGGAGCTTCTGTCCCTGACTCATAAGACATGAGCAAGGGACATTAAAATAAATTAAAAGGTGGAAATTCAAAACCAATAAAAGGAAATGCATTTTCACACAACTTGTAATTAAATTGTGGAACTCAATGCCACAGGAAGTCATTGACACCAGGAATTTAATAAGATTCAAAAGGGGATTAGATATTTATATGGATATCAAGAATATTCAGAGTTGTTATAATCAGTGATAATAGAAATTTCGGCAGGGCTATCAAGCTTTTTACTTCAAACTTTAAACCCATCTCTAACTATTAGAGGTCTGGATGAGACGTATGGGGTAGGGAGGGAGACAGGTTATCCCAGATTATATGCCTGTTTGTGGGGGTTCTTACACCTTCCTATGAATCATATGGTTCTATCCTCTGTTGGAGACTGGATGGACTAGATCCTGAACTAGGTGGACCTTAGGCCTGATCCAGTCTGGCAATGCGTATGTTCCTATCATAGGCTCTGTTTTTGGGAATTCGAGCAGTGGTTGCCCTAAAAACAGGGCCCTGATTCTCCACTGAATTGTACCTGTGTAAACATTTATACCTGTGCAAAGTGAGGGCACATTGCTACCAGATCAGACTGCACAGGTGTAAATGATGGATAAAAATTGGAACAAAAATGTTTGGCGTCTGCTGGACCTTTAGATGTTGGGTTTTGAAGACTGTCACTCCTTGCACACCTGATTTGGAAGTACTGTAAATGGAAAAGTGATAAGCTACCATCTTCTGGTTGGATGACACAGAATGACTGCTCTCTCCGGCTGTGCTTAGCCCAGTGAAGATGCATGCATGGATGTTTGCTGGTGAGAGATCAGATGTGGGAAACAAAGTTAGCATTTACATGGGACTAAAGGAACTGCTTGTTCTAGGCCAGATTCAAAAGCAATTCTTTTCTGCAGATGCAAAGGATTGTGCTGCAGAGACCATGTGGAATTTGTATTGAGTTTCTCCCATGTTCATTAACAGTGGGTGATTTCTCTAGGTTTTATATTGCAAAATCTGTATAGGCATGAATGATTCCATCGGTGTTTGTGACTGTTGCCATTGCAGCAATTGCCCAACCTCAGGTATCATATCATTCAAAGAAGAAAGATGATCTTGTGGGTAAATCACTGAACTGGGATTTGGGAGATCGGCACTGAATTCCCACCTCTGCCACAGATTCCCTGTGTGACTGTGAGCAAGTCATTTAATTGGAGTATGTCTGTTCCCCAGCTGTAAAATGAGGAAGATATTTCCTTCCAGCCACTCTGTGTGGGAGTTGCCTGTTCAGATTTTAGGCCCTCTGAGGCAGGGACTGTCTTCTACTTTGTGTCTCTACAGCACCTCTCACACTGAGACCCTGATCTTGGTGTGTCTAGGTGTTACACAGCTATAACATCAGTAATTAAACTTGCATAGTGTTATAACTGTTTTTAATTTAACAGCAAAATATTATTTTCTTTTTTTCAAAATATACAGCCTCTATTTGTAAATCTGGCCTAATCTGAAAGAAGAACAAATTGAGATCATGCCTTCTAAAGGCAGAATAGAGAAAATTAGAGACCTCTGCTTTATCATGCAATTCAACTGAAGACTAAATATATGTCACATTACCATTGACTAGTAAAACCTGCTTCCCTTGTCTAAACATTGATAATATCTGATAGTATAATAGTATTTGACTTAACTGTGGTAGGATGCAGGGGCTCTTCCTTGGTCCATGGAGAACAAGGGACCAACCTCAGTTCAACTCCTGCCTCCTTCCCCTTGCCCAGGCATTCAAGGAAAGGACTTGGGGATGAGTTGGCAGAGAAAGGAGTGTGTTTGAGAAGCAAAAATTCCTCTGTTGCTGAAGAGGGGAAAGAGGGAAGGGGTTGAGTCTGCTCTGCTACCTCCTCACAGACCTTTCCCTGGGTCGTTGATAAATGGCTGCCAACCAAGGCTAAGATCACTGGTATCTTGCACTGCAGCTCAGCTAGTTCACAATGCATGGTAGATCAGACCAAAGTCACGTATTTAAAGAGACAGGTGAGCGGAAATATAAAGCTCTATCATTTGACTCAGCTTTGGGTATATCAAACATCAACCTCTATAGCAAATTTGCCTCATGAGAAACTTTTTAAATCAGTTTTTCCCCAGGTATAACCCTATTTTTGTCATTTGGATTCAGGAGGTGGAAATCAAGGGCATTTGAGATTTCATGTATTTCAATCAGAAAGTAGCTGCACTTTAGTGGTGGATCAAGTAAACCCTGGGTACAGTTTGCACATCTGTTTAAGGCCTATGACTTCAATTGGACAGTTCAGGTGTGTAAAGTTAAGCACACATGTAAGTGTTCAAAGTCAATGGGGCTCCATGCAGGCTGCAAAGTCTGCCCACACGGAGCTAAGAACAGGCCCCACTTCAGTAAAGGACTGAAACATGTACTTCAGTCTCTCGTTATTCAGCAAAGAATTTAAACCTGTGTTTAACTTCAAGCATATGCATAAGTCGTACAGAGACACACTGCATGCTGCCTAATGAGCCCAAGTGCTGTGCTGAATCCAGGTCTAAGCTTGTAAGCATTGAATCAGGCTCACCTAGGATGCTACAAAAATGTAGCCACCACATCCTGCAGCAATAAATATTTGGTACTGGCTGTGCTGCAAAGTGCCATAGAAAGCTTTAAGAACACAGCTTTTCAATACCACTCTTAAGTGTATGTTTTTCTCATTGCTTCCAGGATGACAATATTATGAGGTCCTTACAGCTCTTTGAGAATGTGATGTAACAGCATCTGGAATGCAGCATAGGAACCAGAGACTTTGTACGTAATGAATGCCTTCTTTCTGGATGAAGGCTTTTTACAACTCTGCTATGTTGCGTGAACAAGGATTGTGTAAGGCATCTCCAACCGAGCTTCGTTTCCGAATGCAACAAACTCCCATCTCTCCTCCCCAAGAGATACTGACTGGAAGTTATTTCATTTTGGAAGCATGCTAATATTTTAATAAAACCTGATGAGTGAGACCTGCTGCTTAAAGTTAATGAATAATATACAACCTTCTGTTTGCTAGTCACAAGTTCTGCTGCTTTTAATCTATCAAACTTGATTACATCTGGTAGCACCATATCAAGAGCTTGCTAAGCCATTTATTGTGAGTGGAAGCTCAATCCATTCCAACATAGAACAACGTGTTTTATAAATGTCCTCTTTATTTTGCTTTGGCAGAAACCTAATCTACCAGGACATCTCTGTTTAGATTTTGAAAACTAACACCAGATTTATTTACTATATTAAATGGAGGGTCCAATTCATTTAAAAACCATATATCCCACTTTACTCAACATTCCTGATTTTTCTCTTACGTAAACTGGTGTTACTCCATTGAATTTCATGGAGTTGCTTCTAATATACACCAGCCAGAGGAGCATCAAGCCGATATACATTAGAGGAGAAGAATATACTTTTCCATATACAATTTCTACATTACAGAATGAATCCCATTGAGTAACATTGAGTTCCTGTGTGACAAGATGATTTTAACAGGCTGGAACTGTGCGGGGCATGCTTTTACCATTAAATGCCCACCAGTTTTCCCAGCCACAAAATGGGCCTCTAGTATACAGTATGCATCTCCCACCTGAACAGCTACAATGGACCATGGTCCTTTCTGTATGGTTTGGAACACCCTTAATAAATACATCATTTGTAGTTTTACATTGTTTTAAAACAAGGTATTTCCCAATGTTTGGATTTATTTGAACTTTTAAATTTTTCTTCTGAGACCCCTCTTGGCTGCGAGAGTAAGGGAATATGTTTGGCCAAATGTAGCGAGGCAAATTAGATCGTAGTACTCAACAGTCCAGAATAAGGCCCTGATCAAGTAACTGTCTCCACACAGGTTCACAGAGGGCACTGGGAAGGCTGATTGCACTTGTACAGCAGCAAGCAGTTGTGACAGGCAGGCAGCTAAAGGCAGAGGAACCAAGAAGGAAAAAGAGAACAACCTAACATAGTCCAGGATTGCCATACGCCTACCATATAGGAAACACCTATATTTTTATTAGAGACTATATTACAAATATACCGTCAGCACTGAAATTATATTTTAAATATTAGGTAAGTGGAAACTTTCCCATATATTTTGCATATTATAAATCACTTGTTTCTATAGCCCTATATTTTATAAAACCTATTGATCCACAGACATATTGCTGATGTGGACATAGATCCGATTGATACCTGTGCAATGCTGTGTTTGCACCACCACTGAGGATGCTCCTGTAACACGTCCTGGCACAGGCTTACACAGGCGTTGGGCTTGACTCATGTGAGGAGCCCCACTGAAGTCAGCAGCTATTCAAGTGAGGAAAGTTTTAGTGCCGGCAGGACTGGAGTCTTACTCTGCTTTTCTGGCTACCTCACACCAAACACCACCAATGAGTTTGTTCCTTCAAAAGATGTAGGACATGGCAACTCCCACCAGTGTGCTGTGCCTTGCAAAGGGGTGAGATGCTGTGAGGGTAGCACAGTCCAGTTGTACTATGTCTCCTCCATCTAGCTATTATCTTGATGAATAAGTATGTAGTAAATCAAAGGTGGAATAAATCAGAAATTGTATCCTATTGCCTCTTCATTTTTCTTGCAATCCCACCTTAGGTACAGAAGCTTAAATTTAATACAGGCAGGGCCGGCCCACAACATTTTGGCACCTGAGGCAGAGAGCTCAAATGACACCCCCATACCCCCTTGCTTGGGCCAAAACTTTGAAACTCTGGGTCCTAGTGGCGCCCCCCCCCCCCCCACACACACAGTCTGGCACCTGAGGCGGCCGCCTCAGTTCACCTCATGGTAAGGCCAGCTCTGAATACAAGGCCAATTTATTTACACATAGTGCAACTACAAGTTTTCAATCCGAATTATTAATTTCATTTTAAGAGAAAACAGCCAAATAAAAAAAGGAAAAAAGTGACTTAAAGTGACAGGCAGTGTGTATTTTCTGTAACATGCTGTATCAACTCTGCTCACAAAATGGCAGTTGCAGCCTGTGGACTCCTAGAAATGTAAAGGTGTAGTACGCAAAATAAGATTACTAGAGAGACGAGGTGGGTGAGGTAATATCTTTTATTGGACCAACTTCTGTTGGTGAGAGAGACAAGCTTACACAGAGCTCTCCTTTATTTCAGCCTCACTCACCTTGTCTCTAATATTCTGGGACCAACGCAGCTACAACAAACTGCATACAAAAATAAGATTATTTATGAAAGTTGTCAGTTACATACACCCAAAGTGTTTGTGTTTGTGTGAGGAATGGGAGATGTCACAAGGGCCACAGACTGGGGAAAAAGTCTAAATCAAGCCAGCTCACAAAGAGGGGGTGCATTTTAGGCACTGTCTTATCATAATCTTAGACCAGTAGCTTTGATAACCACCCACTGTTTTCAGACCATTATAAGCACAGTACCTGAGGCCACACCCCAATACCTAAGGCCAAATTAATTTCTTGGGTAACACTATTGACTTCAGTAGAATTACATCAGTGATGAGTTCGGCCCCTGATGTTTTTCTTGGTATAAACTTTCAGAACTGCTGTATTGATAATGCAGGTTACCTTCTTGTTAGCTGGAGACAAAACTGTAGTGTGTTAGTTTGTTAATCCATGTACGAAGTCACTGCTGTACTAGGGTGCACTATTGTCCAGACTGTTCTAACGTTTTTAAGTATCTTCTGCTGAGTTTGGCCTCCATTCAGCAACACACACAACCTTAAGCACATGACAGGTCCCATTGGCTTCCACTGGGATCATTCATGATTGCATGTTGCTGAATTAGGGCCTGAGTTAGTGGCAATGCTGCTTTAGCTTCTCTTTTTGGGAGCCAAAGGCCCTGATTCTGTTACTGCCATTAACCATGGATTCTGTATGTGTAGGGTGGCCACAGAACATCATGGCCCTAATTGTGCTCCTGCTGAAGTCAATGGTAAAACTCACTTTGATTTTAGTGGTACAGGATTGGGCCCTATGACAGCATGATAGTGTTTCCACCCTGGGTTAATACTTCAGTTCCAATTACTGTTACTGATACCTAAAATAGCAGGATTAGCACATCTGACAGCTGTAGCTTCACGTATACTGTAGAAAGTATCAGAAGTCATTCCCCCTTACTGAACAGTTCTAGTTGTAAATTCAAATGGTGACAGAGTAACTTTCTTTAAGAACTCATGTATTGTCCATTGTATCTTGTATCTCATCCCACAATTTATCTGGCAATGTCTCATCCATAGGCTGGTATGCATCGATGCACAGTAAGCCTTCTCTTTATGAACTGTGTGCAAAGCACGCATGGATGAAAAAGAGCCAGTAACTGTGAGAGAATTTTATTCTGCTTAGAAATGTCTTTTGGTTTTAAATCCTCTATGAATGTTAGTTTGTAAACTTGCAAACCCTCCCATGATTCATAAATGGGGTCTGCAGTATTTATGGCAAATACTTACTACTACAGCTTATTAAATAAAACATACTGTGACAGTCTGATCTCATCCCATCATGAAACCTACTACCAGTATTTGGAAGGCAGTTATTGTGCTGGCTTCTCAGTTGCAGTTAGAATATCCATCAGTGCTATCAGCTGTACACGTTTTCTCAAAATTGTGAATGTTTAAATAATGGCCAGATGATTTGTCTGACTTAATTCATTAGTTAATCTACATAACCATGCCAGCAGTTTTAAAGCACATAACATGCATATTAGGCAACAAATCTATTGAAAATAAGAATGTCAGTAATGATGCAACAAATGTAATGTGTCTGCTACTTTTGATGTTAGTTTTCCTGTTACTTTGAAAGCATTGCAATGTTGTGAGTAATCATGAATAATGTGACCCATGATGATACTGATATCATATGAGAAATGGCAACGTTCAGATGCTCTAGGCAGAATATTGGCATCCCTGGATTGTGACACATGCTGAACGACAAACCACCATTGTGTCAGCCTAAGAACTCTGTCGATGTGCGTGCAGCAGTGTAACTTTTTTCTTCATCGTGGAAGGACCATGATGGACTTAAGGAAGTATGGGCAAATAATATAAATTGTGCTAACTGAAGCCATTTTACTGGAGCAGCAATGCATTTCTTCACAAATGCTATTATCCAATGGCAATTTGTATGATATTTTGTTGAACAGTTTTAAAGATTTTGAGTTTAATAATAAAAATAAAAGATGTACAGAAGGGAGTCTTTTTTGTAGCCTGCGGGTGCTCAGGTCTTGAAGGGACACTGTGGGGTTAAAAATCCTGGACCAGATTTTTTTTTAAAGACGGGCCCCTCTTCCAAACACACATACCTGTGTATGTGCCAAGTGGTATTGCTGAACCAGCACTGTGAGCATAACATTTACCTACACATGGGTTATGTGCATGTCTAACTTAGGGATGAATCAGTGTATGGGTGCAGGGGCATGCAGCTAACTTTGAAATTCTTCTCCCCAAATATAGATACTAATCAATGCCTTCACCTGTATCATTCGTAACACCTTGGGCTAGTGAAACTGTAAGGCTTATTTCTTGTGACTATTTTGGCTGTTTTCATTGAAATAATGTCAAGAAAATATCTAAACAATCTATTTCTTGGGCTAAAAAGAAGACCTATCCATGTCCCTTTAGCCACAGTCTAAATAGCTATTCTGACACTTAGATAAATGCAGACAACATTTTGCATTATACATATTTGCTAAGCTACATATTGTAGGGCCTGAAATATATACAGACATGCAAAGGAGAAAGGGTTCTCTTGCATACATGCAGAAGTTAGCTGTGTGAAATATGCTGTTGGTCTGATGCCACTTCCAAATGGATCGGTGGCTGCACTACCTTGATTGACACCCTCCTTTGGCCAATTCTCAGCAGACTAGGCAGGCACTGGGTGGACATGAAGAATGCAGTACTCTCTTGTCTGCAATAGACGGGGTGAGGTACGTTGGCCTGTCACTGTGGAGAAATTTGCACTTATGCTGCCTGCCTTCTACCCGTTCTTGGGTTTAAAAGGGTTTGGGGCTAATCCAGCACTTTTCATTAGCATTGAAGTAACTTTTACCAGGAGGCTGCCTGTAGGAATGACAAGGCACAGTGGAGTTTGCACATACAGCCACATGCCCATGCTGTCTTTCTCATTTTATTCCTCAGCCCCTCCCACTCAGACCAGAAGATCAGGCTCATTCTGCTGTTTAGCTGCCCCTCCCTGTAGCCAAACTAAAACCACATGTTTCCATATACCTCTGCAAAGCATGTTCCCAAGAACTTCTGTATGAAATTGGTGCTGCTGCAAAAGGAGCAATAGCTAAAAGCTGAGGCAGATTTGGTCATGGTGGCAGATGTGAGCAGTTAGCCTTGGAATAAACAGTGGCTTTGCTTAAGTGAGAGACTGGCTTGGCAGTCCATTCTCATATAGTGCAGTCACACTGAAATCAAAGGGGAGGGGTTTGTATAACAGGAGCAGGCCCAGCCAGGATTTCTGTACACACAATTCCACTTCAAGAAGCAAACAAAAATCATCACCTGCCCTTGTCCTGATCTGTATGTGTAATTCGCAGAGTAGTCTACAATACATTCATCCCCAGACAGTGAGTCTGGCAAGGAAAGTGAGAATTAGGCACAGATAGCGAAAAAGAGCAATTGCATCTATATAGACAATCAAATCAAACGTGTTAGTCTGTCTTCAGTAGCTGCGGGAAAAGCATTGTGCAAGACCATGAAGGAGCCAGGCAGTCCTTGCCAGATGGGTGCATCCTGGAAGTATGTGGCCTACTTCTTCTAACTGGCCACAACAGCAAAGGAGGAATTACCAAATCCCCACTTACAGTCATTAGCAGCAGAGCCAATCGCCCCAAATCAGCAGTAATTGAAACTTACCCAAAGGTGGCGGGAAGGCCAAAGCCAGGGGGCTGGATTGCTGGATGTGTCATGAGATAGGCCTGTGTGCTGTTGGAAGCTTGTTGACACCCACTACACCACCTGGAGGTGAGATTGAGGTTCTGCCTGGGAACTGTCCAAAGAGTGTACCTTCGCGCTAAGATGGTGGCTCTGTATGTAGATTAGGCACTACTAGAAGGGGGAACTTGAGCTGGGCTGTGAGCTAGTAGGTACAAACAGAGTCTGAGCCAATTCAGCTTCTACCATTGATGCGCTCTGGTAGAAATCCTTGGGCTACATCTGGCCAAAGATCAGACAACCCATGTGCAGGGCTATTTAATCATTGCACTAAGGGTTTATATGGGGCATCAGTGGTGTGGTTTCACCCTCTGGTACGTGAGGCAATTTACTTTACCTTTCTGTACCTCCGATTGCTCTGCTGTGAAATGGGGAAGATAGTGGCAGACACACAGGGATGGGGGTGAGGGGCTGAGTTTCTTTACAAACTGCAGATGTTACAAAGTGTTATACTAGTAATGATTACATGTGTTGTTGAGGCAAGCATAATAGCTGGAATCTCTACAAAAAATAGAGGATATGTTCTCCCTTTGCTCTCCATATTCAGCAACCAGACCAATCAGAGCCAGAGATAATTCCAGTCAGGAGCCATAGGCCCTAATTCTTCCCTGCATCAGCCGTAGGGCCAGTGCAGGCAGAGTAGGGAATTGACTTGCTGCCAGAGTGCTGGAACAATGTTTATAGTGGGGGTGCTGAGAGCCATTGAACCAAACTGTGAAGCCTGTCTATAATGGAAACCACTTGAAGCCAGGGGGTGAGGCAGCATCGTCTAGTTCCAGCACCTATGCTTGCAGCTGCCTGATTCTGGAGATGCTGAGGATCAATCCATCATGCAGCATATGTAAGGGCAGCCTGAAGTTGCACCCCAGCTGAAATAGCTGTAACTGGAGAAAAGAGTCCATGGAGCAACCAACATGGGTGCCTGAGCGCAACTGAGCACTCACAACCCCCATCAGCAAGGGTAACACTGTGATCTTGCTCTTTATGAAGATAACACTGTCCCCTGGAGACCACTGTTATCTTAAATTAACTTATTTCCTCAATTTTAGTCTTTTACCAGTTTCAGTCAGTATCTTATGAGCTTGGTTCTGCACCATTCAGCTTCTTTGCACCACTCTGATGTTGCAAAGCAAAACTAAACCCAACGGAGCCAGACACATCCTGCCTGGGACGATCCTTGTGTGCACATCATAGGGTTAACTTAGAGACACTAACTAGACTCCTAGGTGACTCAATTACTATGGACAAAGATTTTCAATGGTTCCAACCTGGATTGCTAGTGGAAAGAAAAATGACTCCTTGATATAAATGTTATTAAAAATAATATCAATAAATCCTATCCCTAAAACGAAAACCACTGTAAGCAGAGTCTGAATGAGCTCTCCCTTGACATCTAGTGGTCAGCTGTGGAAAAAGACTTCAGAAGCTAATTCCGGCTGCATGGACACACCCACCCTGCCTACATGCTCAGCATGATGGGATTGCTTGCCCAAATGATCACTTGTAACTGGTGTTGGATACTCAGTCTCCTTGTTATTGGGGCAGAAGTATGTGACACTCTCTACCTCAGGGGAACACCCAGCGCTCCCATGTTCATCCTTGTAAAATGATTGTGTAGTATACAATACAAAATTTGTCATGTTGGGTGTCTTTGGAATGCTCATGATACACACATAACATTGTTGTTATAGTGACGTTATAGTAATTGTTACAGTAATGTTATAATTTCATGTATATAGTTATGAGGCCGAAAATGTGTCCTCGTGGCTTAAAATAAGCCCAGACAAAAACTCTCCAAGAGCAGAGAGGCACTTCACACCTCATCAGGGCAGGTATGGGACAAACCCAGCCCAGCCTCACAGGAACAAAGAACGCTGGCCTAGACAGTAACAAAGGATTTCTTAGACTCTCAGTGAGTCACCCCCAACATTATTTGGTCAGTTTGGGACTGTGATGAGGTAATGCTCACCTGACTCTGAAGCAGGGTGGTGCGGGAGGACAAAGCCAAGAGGAAAGAAAGGGAGAGACATTTGCCATGCTCGTCCTCTCTCTTCCATGTACCTCTACAGACACTACACCAAGTGACTGAAGCTCTGATCAAAAGCGAGAGCCTGGCTGAAGAGCAACCAGACAGCCTGTGGTGAGAAGCATCTAAGTTTGAAAGGGCGTTGAAAGTGTTAAGATCAGCTCAGAATGCGTTTTGCTTTTATTTCATTTGACCAAATCTGGCTTGTTATGCTTTGACTTATAATCACTTAAAAATCTATCTTTATAGCTAATAAATCTGTTTGTTTATTCTACCTAAAGCAGTGTGTTTGGTTTGATGCGTGTCAGAAACTCCCCTTGGGAGAACAAGCTTTGTCAATTTAACAAAGTAATTGATATGTACTAACTCATATAAGCTTTCAGTGTCCAGCGGGCATTACTGGACACTGCAAGATGGAGTTTCCTAGAGTTGCATCTGGGACCGGAGATATTGCCTAGTGTCATTCGGTTACAAAAATCCAAGGAGCAGCTTATATGCCAGAGGCTGTGCGTGAACAGCTCAGGAGTGGGGGTTCTCACAGCAAAGCAGGGTAAGTCTGGCTCCCAGAGTCAAGGATTGGAGTGATCTAGCAGATCACCGGTCCAGATAACACCCAAGGGGAACGTCACAGAGAAATAAAGGGTTGTTATCCTTCTTGTGTGAACCATGGGCAGCAGAACTGTACCTAGGATATCCCAATGGAGGGACTCCCCCTTAACTGAATGGCACTCGCTAGGCAGGGGACATGGGTTCCAAAGCCCAATGAGTTGCGAGAGGGTGGGGATAGGGATCTGTACCTATCTGGGATAGGGTGGTGTGGGCCCTGTTTAAGGGTCCTAGGCACCATTTATAGATTCATTGATTCATAGATATTAAGGTCAGAAGGGACCATTATGATCATCTATTCTGACCTCCTATGTGGCGGTTTAATACAAGACAGGACACGGCTTTAGGCAAGCAAGCAGGCTGGTTTGCTGACGGGATTGCTTTTGTTAGTTTATTTATTTATTTATTGTGCATTATATATTTTGATTGCAAAAGGCATTAACAAACTAAATAATATGATTTTGATTGATATTTTTATTTATTAGCCTTTATTTATTACAATTTTTGTTTTTAGGCTTTGAGCCTAGGCCAAGGAAGCTTTCCACAGTTGATGTCCTTATTTTGACTTTTTAATGGTCCATGTTCCCATGGTCCATGTCCTTGGACAGAGCAATGTGTGCATTGCTTTTACACAACAGTCAGGGTGTGCCCTGACTGTTTCCAGGTGCATGAACGCTACATGAACCCTTCACTCCTGCACAATGCAGGCCACCGAATCTCACCCACCTACTCCTGCAATAAACCTCTCACCTATGTCTGAGCTATTGAAGTCCTCAAATCATGGTTTAAAGACTTCAAGGTGCAGAGAATCCTCCAGCAAGTGACCCGTGCCCCATGCTGCAGAAGAAGGCAAAAAAACCCCAGGGCCTCTTCCAATCTGCACTGGAGGAAAATTCCTTCCCAACCCCAAATATGGTGATCAGCTGAACCTTGAGCATGTGGGCAAGATCCACCAACCAGATACCCTTCCTCTCTCCATGGTATAATAAAAGAGCTAATTTAGATTCAATTGAGAGTCTTGTTACATGCTGCAGAGCTGAAATCACTGATACCTAGGTCTAAGTATTAGACCTACTTTGGGACAGTGTCTCTAGTGCAAGAGACTTCCCAGTGTGCACCAGCAGTGAGGCTCCCCCATTAACAGCTGAAATCACTGCGAGCTGAAATCACAGAGAGTTGTGTTAAGTGGGGGTGGGGCTGAAGACATTTTGGTGTGTGGCCAGCCGGGCGGCTGGCAGAGAGGTGCGGCAAGCGTCCAGCAGGGCAGCTGGCAGAGAAGCGTGGCAAGCGGCCATCAGGGTGGCTGGTGGAGAAAGCCAGAGCAGAGCGCTGCAGAGCGGCGTGCCAATCAGCCATTGGGGCAAGGAGCGAGTGCCCGAGCAGCAGAGTGTGGAAGGTGCCTCCATCCCCACCCCCACACAGAGGATGGGAGGTGAACTCTGCAGAGCCTCTGAACTCTGGGGCTGCACTGGCCAAGGACAGCAACTGTGAGTGGGGTGCAGAGAAGGAATGGGCACGTTAAAGGGACTTTTGGGTTGCTGGAAAGGGGGACTTGGGGGTGGGTCTTTTGCTCATGGTTTGTTTTTATGAACCCCTAGTTGCGGTGTTTTCCCAAATTAATGCTGAGCTACTTCCCTCCTTTTATTAAAAGGTTTTGCTACACTCAGACTCTATGCTTGCGAGAGAGGAAGTTTTGCCTCTTCGAGGTGCCCAGGGGGTGCTGTATAATTGTCCCAGGTCACTGAGTGGGGGCTGCAGCCAGTTTTGTGTTGTATTGTTGAAAAGGAACCCCTAGATACTGAACCCCGCGCTTGTTGCTGCTGGTTCCACCTGGCAGAAGGGTTACACCACTTAAAACTCTTCTTTTATAGTTGATTAAACTATAATCAAATTGAGGTCAAAGTCATGTCAAATAAACAAATTAGCAGCAATACTGCAGTTAAGGGCTTGTTTACATGAGGGGTTAAACCAAATTAAGTCAAGTTAAATTGATTTGAAAACACTTGCATACACACAAGGCATTCATTATGGCACACAGACTCCATATTTATAGCAAACTCGGGAATCCTCTTTCCAGAAAGCCAGGATCTTCTCAGAACCCTGATGCTGGCCAGGTAGAAAGCAAGCTCAATTCCTGCTGTGCAGCAAATGAGCCCAATTCCCCGCAAGAAAACCAGGCTGGGATTGTAAAGGCAGATCCTCTCGAGAAACTCTCAGTAGGTAAGTCTGTCCTTACAATTTAAAGTCATCAATTCAGGCAAAGCATGAGATTAACAGAGAAAATCCTTATAAATCCTAAAACAGGAAGTTCAAGGATGTAGCTGCTTGTTTAGTTACAAACCACCAGTGGAGAATTTTTATCCATGGCAGTGACATCAACTCTTAGGTGGGTAAATATTGTAGGATTGATACCAAATTATTATTTATATCTAGATCACAGTCTCAAGGGCAATGGAGATTTCCTACTTACATTTCATTCAGTGGTGGCCAATCTGTTTCCTTCCCTTGTCACCTCCCACACAGATACAAATATAACTAAAAGAACGAGAAGTACCTATGGCAGCTTAGAGACTAACAAATTTATTTGAGCAAAAGCTTTCGTGGGCTAAAGCCCACTCATTCCATTTAAACCAGAAATAATTATAAGTTTATACCAAGGCTATATTCTCATATATGTTAATTCTCTCACACTTGGACAATGTGGAGCAAACATAATCTCTCCTACACCACCCTCTCCCATCTACCTGTCAGGGGGCATGGTTATGGGAGTCCCTGTCAGAATGGCCCCATGGGACTGTTGCTTTCTAATGTAAATTATACCAGTCTAGATACTACTCTAATTTATGCCCGTTGGACCAGCCTAGCTGCCAGGATGCTCCATGACCAGGATAAAGGTGTCCAAAAGCTTCCTTTGCCTTCTACCCTCATAGCTGTGCTGACTACTCTTTGGCTGAAGCACTGAAGATCTGTCCCTGGATTACTGGATTCTGGTGAGTTTCTGAGATTTTTTTTTTTTTTTTTTACCAGCACCAGCCTTTGAATAATTCTTCCAAGGAACAGGGAACTTGTTTGCAATAAATTCAGCCTTGCTTGACCATCATGAGTAAAATCATTTGACTCTGACTAAAACTTTATTGGCCGCACATTCTGCTTAGAAGCGTCAGTGAAAATGAGCTAGGATAACTAGATTCATAGGCTAGAAGAGACCACCATGATCATCTAGTCTGACCTTTTCCAAAACACAGTTCAAAGAACCTGTGACGAAGTGGGGGTTTTTCTTGATTTGTCTTTGTTTTTTCCAATGGTTTGCATGCAGAGGGGGTGGGACTCAGTTTCCCTGGGTGTTACTGGTTTAACGAGGTGATGGGAGAGGGAGTTTGTTGTTACAGAGGACAGGCAATGGAACGTGGGACCCCAGCCAATGGCCTGGAGAATGGATACCTCAGCAACTGGTGACCTGGTGACCGGGAGGCCCAGCTCAGGAGTCACAGACGGTTCTGGCCAGTGGGAGGACAATGGGCTGGGAAGAGAGGATCCTGGTGACCTGACCAGCCAGTTCCAGCCAGAGTGGGCCAGAGGATGGAAGAGAGGAGAAGAGGCCCAGGCAACCCTGTTTACCAGGGTAGAAAACAACGGACAGAGGCGAGACTTAGTGGAGGTGATATCAGATGCCCAGCTGGGAAGCAGTGGGGCTTGGGACTAGAGAGAGAAAGCAGGCAGAGCCCATCTGGATGCAGGGGAGACTTGGATGTGCTGTGCTGTGGGAGGCCAGGCCTGAGGTTCCTGAGAGTTTCCTATGCTGTGTTCAGACGCTCTATACTCCCTCCTGTTTTATGCTGGCTGAGAGTCACTCCGGTCAAGAGAACAGGGTTGCATTATTCCCTCTGGGATGGGAGGACCTGGGGGTCTGGAGCGAGTGGACTCCCTGAGGGGGCCCACGGTGAGAGATGGGCATGCTAAGGCTCAGAAAGGTGTGGTTCCAGGAGGCGGAGGGGCT
This sequence comes from Lepidochelys kempii, assembly GCF_965140285.1. Classification (NCBI taxonomy): domain Eukaryota; kingdom Metazoa; phylum Chordata; order Testudines; family Cheloniidae; genus Lepidochelys; species Lepidochelys kempii. Next base: position 32,439,206 of record NC_136387.1, read on the forward strand.
TAACCCCCGAGAGAGAGTGGACCCCTGAGAAGGGCTGTCACACTGAAGGGGGTTCCCGCCAGGGACCGCACAGGGCCAACAGTGGGCATGACCTGGGAGTCCATGACAGAACCTCACCCAGTAATTTCTGCATCCAGCCCATAACTACAGCTATAGCATAGCATCTAGAAAGACATCCAGTCCTGATTCACAGACATCAAGTAATGGGTTTCAGAGTAACAGCCGTGTTAGTCTGTATTCGCAAAAAGAAAAGGAGTACTTGTGGCACCTTAGAGACTAACCAATTTATTTGAGCATAAGCTTTCATGAGCTACAGCTCACTTCATCAGATGCATACTGTGGAAAATATGGAAGATGTTTTTATACACACAGACCCTGAAAAAATGGGTGTTTATCACTACAAAAGGTTTTCTCCCCCTCCTCCTCCCCACCTCCAAGTGATGGAGAATTCACGATGTCACCAGGTAAGTTGTTCCAATAGTTAATTACACTCACTGTTAAAAATGTGTAGCTTATTTCTCGTCTGAATTTATCTAGTTGCAGCTCTTAACTATAGGTTTCAGAGTAGCAGCCGTGTTAGTCTGTATCCGCAAAAAGAACAGGAGTACTTGTGGCACCTTAGAGACTAATAAATTTAGTAGAGCATAAGCTTTTGTGGGCTATAGCTCACTTCATCAGATGCATAGAATGCACCATCTTGATTATCACTACAAAAGCTTTTTTCTCCTGCTGATAATAGCTCAACTTAACTAATTAGCCTTTCACAGTTTGTATGGCAACTTCCAACTTATCTGTATGTATATATATATCTTCTTACTATATGTTCCATTCTATGCATCCAATGAAGTGGGCTGTAGACCACGAAAGCTTATGTTCTAATAAATTTGTTAGTCTCTAAGGTGCAACAAGTACTCCTATACTCTTAACTATAAGCTCTCATTATGCCTCTTTGTGCTAGATTACTTATAGAATCATAGAATAACAGAGTTGGAAGGGACCTCAGTAGGTCATCTAGTCCAACCCCCTGCTCAAAGCAGGACCAACCCCAACTAAATCATCCCAGCCAGGGCTTTGTCAAGCCTGACCTTAAAAACCTCTAAGGAGGGAGATTCCACCACCTGCCTAGGTAACCCATTCCAGTGCTTCACCACCCTCCTCATGAAATAGTTTTTCCTAATATCCAACCTGAGCCTCCCCCACTGCAGCTTGAGACCATTACTCCTTGTTCTGTCATCTGCCACCACTGAGAATAGCCTAACTCCATCCTCTTTGGAACCCCCCTTCAGGTAGTTGAAGGCTGCTGTCAAATCCCCCCTCACTCTTCTTTTCTGCAGACTAAATAAGCCCAGTTCCCTCAGCCTCTCCTCGTAAGTCATGCGCCCCAGCCCCCTAATCATTTTTGTTGCCCTCAGCTGGACTCTCTCCAATTTGTCCACATCCTTTCTGTAGTGGGGGGACCAAAGCTGGGTGCAATTTTCCAGATGTGGCCTCACCAGTGCCGAATAGAGGGGACCCTGATTGAGTCATCTCTTTACTTGCTCTTGGATAAACTAAATAAATTGAGCTGCTTTAGTCTCTCACCATATTCCAATCCTCAAATCACTCTTGTACCTCTTTTCTGAACCCCCTTCTATTTTTCAATATCCTTTTTGAAATGTGGGCCCAGCACTGGACACAGTAATTCAGTAATGGTCTCACCAGTGTCCCATTCACCTTCCTATTCCTGCTTTATATTCCCATATTTATACCTCTGAGGACACATTCTCCTGCTTAGCTACAGCATTACACTGGGCGCTCATGTTCAATTGGCTATCTGCCAAGAATCCTAAGGTCTTTTCAGAGTCACTGCTTTCCAGGGTACAGTCTCCCCACAACCCCCAATCTTATAAGTGGGATCTACATTCTATATTCCTAGATGTATGACCCTGCATTTGGCTAGTTCAAATGCTTGTTGTTCAAATGAGCCCACCTTCCCAAGCAAACCAAGTCAGTCTGTATAACTGATTTGTCCCCATTATTTATTACTGCACTGATTTTTGTGTCATCAACAAATTTTACCAGCCAGGATTGTATATTTTCTTACAGAACATTGATAAAGTTATTGAATAGCATTGGACTAAAAACAGAGTCCTGTGGGAGCCCCCCAAAAACATGCCCATTCAATGTCAATTCCCCACTTACAGTTACTTTTTGTGAGCTATCAGTTAACTAGGGTTCATCCATTTAATATTGGCTACATTGACTTTGTCTACTACTCATTTTTTAAAAGCAGAATGTCATACAGGGCTAATCAAATGCCTGGCAATACAATTGTTTTTACTAACCAGACTTTTCTTCCCATTTCAAAAAAAAAAAAATCATCGAGTTTGGTTGACACGTCATATATGCCTTAAAATCATGTTGCTTGGCATTAATCATTCTCCCATCTTTTAATCCTTTACTGATTTGTTCCCCATATCAACCTTTCCATGATTTTGCCCAGGACTGATCTCAGGCTAACCAACCCATAGTTTCCCAGGTCATCACGTTTATCCTACTGACACAATATTAATTACTACTGCTAAGAGCTTCTTGTATCCTTAGTACAAAGCTCAGGCTTCCCCATAGCATCAACTCCCCTTTAGTTAGACAAACGGGTTTGGTTTCTGTAAAATGAATTTCCTGTGGAGGGAGAAAAACATGGGAATACTAACTAATCTTGTGAACCCAGAGAACTCATATTTATATTGCTCATTCCATGTTTGTTCAAGCAGTGAATAATAGTATGAATATATACCGGGTTATACAATAGCACCAATATTTGCACTTTAAACTTGTATATACTACGATGTACACAGTTTTCATTTGTAACACTAGATGTCACTGGAGCCTCACTGAATAGCCAGCAAACAGATTGCATTGCTGAAGTTGATCTGATTACTTGAGGGATAGTGCCAAGTGTCATGTAGAGCTAAGTCAAATTGTGGCTAACAAATATATGTTTAAACAAATTTTGCATGTCCGGATTTGCGAAGTCATTTTTAAAAAATCATCACACCATATAATTTGTACTAGCATGTCCATTAAATAATTATTGAATGTGTCTAAAATTCAGATACCTGGAGCAGGTAAAATGTGAAGAACTGGGAAGCATTTTTTTTTATGTGCACAGATTTTAAGCTGAAGCAAAAATCTGCTCCCTTGTTCACCTCTAGTGCCTTGTGCAGGGCTAGCTGAACTCTGCAGCAGTCAGTGTATGGAAGCTGCACAAGTTGAATCTGGGGTGCCGGTTCTGGTGGCAAAATCTGGCAATGAATCAACTCCTACAGCTTTACTTGGGAGGTTCTTTACAAACACAAATCTCAGAAAACCCTCAAACTTCAAATCCAGCCACAATATCTGACTGCATGGCCAGCTTTAGATCTCAGTTTCACATGTGTAATTCCAGTAAATCCTCTGAAGTCAATGGAGTCAATCTGGATTTACACTGGTGTTGCTGAGTATCTGGCACCCTACATTCTGCAGCTAAAGTACTTTAGGTGGTGCATTGGTGGAGAGGGAAAGTCAGAGGCCTGTGAAATAACAGCAGCCTCCTGAATCTATCCAGCTACAGGAGATTATCTCTGTTTTGAGGGGTTTCCCCTTGGCTTCAGTTGCATCATGCTGACTAAGGGTATGTCTACACTACCAATTTAGACAGATTTTATTTAAGTTGACATTGAGCCTCCGATTTAAGCAAGTTGATTTTGCGTGTCGCCACTACGCTCATAGTGTCAGCGGAGTGCATCCTCACTGGCAGGACTTGGGTAGCTGCACTGTGGGTAGCTATCCCACAGAGCATGTAGCCGAGTAGAATTATGGGTTGGGCTTGCAATGCCTTATGGGACCAAAGCATTTGTGCGGGTGGTTATGGGAACATGGTGTTAGAGTCCCATGATGCATTTACCTCCCTCCCTCCCTCCTTCTCTCCCTGAAATCAATGGCAAAGAAACCAAGTCTTTTTCACACCTTTTTTTCCTAGGCCTGGGTTACACATGCAAATGCCATAGCACGGCAAGCATGGACTCCGCTCAGCTGTACCCTGTTGTTGTGAGCATTACAAACACCTCGTGCCTTATCCTGCAGCATTTGTGATGCCACACAAGCAGCCGTGCTGGAAGCCATGGAACAGAGCGATTTGCAGATGCTGGTGACAGTCATGCATCACCTTGACATGGTGGAGCATTGCTTCTGGGCCTGGGAAACAAGGACTGACTGGTGGGAATGCATAGTTATGCAGCTATGAGATGACGAGTAGTGGCTACAGAACTTTCGAATGCGTAAGGCCACTTTGGTGGAACTGTGTGAAGAGCTTTCCCCAGCCCTGAATCACAGCGATACTAAAGTAAGAGCTGATCTGACAGCGGAGAAGCGAGTGGTGATAGCTCTGTGGAAGCTTGCAATGCCAGTCTTCTACCAGTCAGTGGGGAATCATTTTGGAGTGGGTAAATCTACCGTGGGTTCTGTTGTGATCCAAGTTGCCAGGGCAATCAGATTTCTGCTGAGAAGTATAGTGACTCTGGGAAACGTGCAGGACATAGTGGATGGTTTACCCATGATGGGGTTCCCTAACTGCGGTGGGGCGATAGACGAAATGCATATCCCTATCTTGGCACCAGACCACCTTGCCAAAAAGTACATAAACCAAAAGGGGTACTTCTCAATGGTGTTGCAAGTGCTCGTGGATCACAGGGGCCATTTCATTGACATCAAAGTGTGATGGTCAGGAAAAGTGCATGACGCTCACATCTTTAGGAACTCCAGTCTGGTCAGAAAGCTGCAAGCAGGAACTTTCTTTCCAGACTCCAAAATAACCACTGGTGATGTTGAAATGCCAATCATGATCCTGGGAGACCCAGCCTACCCCTTGCTCCCATGGCTCATGCATCCATTCACAAGCAGCTTGGAGAGCAGCAAGGAGTGGTTCAACCATAGGCTGAGCAAGTGCAGAATGGTGGTGGAATGTGCCTTTGGACTTTTAAAAGCCTGCTGGCATAGTTTGCTTACTAGGTTAGACCTCAGTGAAAGCAATATCCCCATTGTTGTTGCTGTGTGCTCCATAATATCTGTGAAACAAAGGGAGAAAAACTTCCAGTGGGGTGGGGGATTGAGGCAGATCGCCGGGCAGCCAATTTTGAGCAGCGAGACACCAGGGCAATAAGAACAGCATATTGAGGGGCACTGTGTCTTTGTGAGGCTTTGAAAACTAGTTTCATCAGTGACCCTCAGTGATGTTACACTTATGTGTGTTGTTCCTTATCGAGCTGTCCCTTCATTGTAAGTACTACCCTGTAAACTACATCCTTGCTGACCACAGTGTGCTGAATGAATAAAGAACCTTTTCTCCTCAATCCTTTAAGTTTTATTATGCACACAAACAATGAGAGACAGCAAAGAAAAGTAAGATAACCTGGGGCAAAAGGGCTGATAACCCGGGGCGGCGGGGGGGAGAAGGACAGCTTGCTTACAATTACACCGCAATCACAGGTGTGGGAATGGGCGCCTTCTGGTCCTTGTACCCTCCCCTGGTGTTGAGTGCATCCTAGGACGTTTGCAGGAGGAGGATATGAAACTTGGCAATGATGGCTGCAGGTTCAGCATTGGCTGCAGCGGGACTCTAGCATCCAGTTGCCTTTCTTGAACCTCAACCAGACACCTCAGCATGTCTGTTTGCTCCCTCATAATCCGCACCATCTCATCCTGCGTGTCACGCTCGTGTTCCCTGCATGCACTCCTCTCCTCGCTCTCCTTGTACAGGCTGTCAGACAGTGCAATCCTCCATAGTCTGAGCTCCATCTTGTCACTCTTGGAGGTGTGCATTAACTCATTGAACATGTCCTCCCAAGTCTTCTTTTTCCTTCTTCTAATCTGGGAAAGTCCCTGTCCCAGTGTGGAGGATGTACTGACGGACAAGGTTCCAGTTGCAAGGAACACAAAGCATAAGGGTAGCATTGACAGTGCATACATTGTTTCTGGTGCAAGGTTAAATCTTTTTATAAAAGAAACACCCCCTCAGTGCACTCCCCTGCAAGCCACACTATAAGCAGAACCGCTGGCTACTGCAAGAATTGGTTTACTGCTCCAGCCATGGTGAGTAAGGCCAGGAGGCATGGGAGAATGGTCTTGTGCTGTAGCTTTTGTTAAGACAACAGGGGTCAGTGGTTCCAACCTCAGAATAGCCCCCTTTCCCACACCAACCGTGATGGTGCTTGAGGACAGGCACCAGCGTAAAGCCCCACAAATAGTTTGATTCTTACAAAAGTGGCACTGGGTTGGGGTGGAAAGGAGACAAACAGGAAGCAAGCCCCACCCCCTTTTTTAAAATGCTGGATGCAATATGTGATGATCCCTTCCCAGCACAACCAGGGCATGCTCGGGAAAGTGTGGTTGTGTGACCCAGAATTCACTTGTCGAATTGCTTGTGGTTTAAGGGCTAGCATTTAAAACTTCCCCCATTTCCCCTAGGTGATCGTATGCAATATCACTCTCCTGAGGGTAACAGAGGCGGAAAGGGAGCAGATGCTGCAAGCGTCTGGGTACAGATCCAGTCCTTATGTTGCAATGTTGTGTGCCGCAATGATGCCAGAAGAGTTAATACTGTAGTGGCACAGAAAAGTGTCCTACCATGGTGGACAAAATAAGGCAGCCCTTCCCATAAACCTTCTGCAAAGGATTGTAGAGTACCTCCGTGAAAGCTTCCTAGGGATCTCCAGGGAGGATTCCAGGGCCACCCCATTGCCCATAAATAGTCTTTTTCAGGGAACATCTCTGTGTAGCTGGAGTTGCCAATGATAACCACTACCCCAATTTTTTGTATTCAGATTCAACATTAAAAATAAAAGCATGTAAACTCTACAGTTTGATTGAAAATGTGTACTCACCAGAGGTGCCTTCCCCGGCATCACATTCTGCCAGCAGTTGGTCCTGTGAGGGGATGGGCTCCAGAGTTAAAAACAGTTCTTGGCTGTGGGGGAGAATGGATCGTCCACTTGCCTGCCTCGCATTCTCTTCCTCCTCCTCCTCTTCCTTATCAACAATGTCCTCCTCGTTGTTGCCTAAGGTCACCCAGGGCTCCTGGGAGGTATCCACGGATCATTTTGGGGTAGTGGTGGGGTCACCACCAAGAATCACATGCAGCTCCCCATAGAAGCAGCACGCCCGTGGCTCAGAACCAGAGTGATTGTTTGCCTCCCTTCTCTTCTGCTATATTTGGCGAAGCTCCTTTATTTTCACGCGGCACTGCTGCCTGTCCCTGCTGTAGCCCTTCTCCTCCATGCCCTGTGTGATTTCGGCATAGATGTTAGCATTTCTTCTGCTAGATCAGAGCTGTGCCTGAACAGACTCTTCTCCCCACACGGTAATCAGATCCATCACCTCCTGTGTGCTCCATGCTGGAGCACGTTTGCGGCCTTGTGCATCCATGGTCAGATGTGCTGATGAGCTCTCCACGCCAACAAAACAGGAAATGAAAATTCAAATGTTCCCAGGGCTTTAACTAGTTTCCTGTGTATCTGGCTGACGTGTAGTGGAGTTGAAAGTGCTCTCCAGAGTGGTCACAGCGGAGCACTGTGGGACACCTCCTGGAGCCAATTCATTAGAATTACACAATGCAGTGTCTACACTATCCCCATGTAGACATGTGGATGTCGACTCAAGCGCTACGCCTCTCATGGAGCTGGAGTACAGAAGTTGATTTTAGAAGCCCTTTAGGTTGGCGGAAGGGACTCGTAGTGTAGACACATACATTATTAACTTGACCTAACACGGCATATTTGGACTGAAAATCAACCACAATGAGACAGATATCATGACCTTTAATATTGCCTCACCATCACCAGTACAGATAAAGGATTATGTTCTCACTAATGTAGAAACATTCACATACTTGGGCAGAATCATCAGCCAGGATGGTGGAACAAGCCAGGACATACAGAACGAAATCAATAAAACCAGGAACACCTTCAGAAGCTTAAATACAGTCTGGAAATCATCAAAATACAATATCAAAACCAAACTCAAGCTTTATCAGAGCTGCGTACTTTCGACACTACTTTATAGTGCAGAATGCTGGGGAATGAGAAAATATGACATGTCCAAACTGTCTTCATTCCATACAACCTGCCTCAGAAAAATCCTCCTATCTTTTGGCCCAGAACAATCTCAAACCAAGGTCTATTGACACAGTGCAGCAAAGAGGATCTGAGCACCATCATTGTCAGGAGGAGCAGGAAATGGATCGGTCATGTGCTTCGGATGGAAACTGATTCCATCACCAGAGTAGCAATAAGATGGACACCTGAAGGCAAGCGAAAATGAGGCCACTCAAAAACAACATGGCGAAGAGCTGTGGAAGCTGAGCTGAAAAACCTGGGGCACAGCTGGGGAACAATTGAAAGACTTGCCAGAAACAGACAGGAGTGGAGGAGTTTTGTGACTGCCCTAAACTCCAGAGGCATAATAGGAACATGATTATGACAATGAATGCGGCATATGTCGACCTAACTTTGTAGTGTAGACCAAGCCTAAGATATTATGGTCCATTAAACTTGCAGTTCAGATACTTCAACAGCCAATGTGAAATCCTGGCCCTTTTGAAGTCAGTGGCAAAATCTCCATGGATTTCAGTGGGTCCAGGAATTTACCCCTAAGTGGTGGAATTTGGACCCTCAACCAGGTGTGAGCACAAAACTGGGTTTGCAGTAGGGCCACCCTAAGAAACCAGCCCTGTTGTCAAGTTTTGTTGGGATAGCAAATCCATCCAGGTACTGACAAAACTTGCTCAGGGTCATGAACCCTGGTAGAAAGTTACTGTGGGAATGAGATCATTCTGGTCAGCCCAGATCCTCATTGCAAAATCCTTTGACGTCCCTTCTTCCCTCCAGACATTCTCTCCCCATGCAGAAGCTCCTTCCCCCAGCAGCTGCTTCCGGGCAAAGCCAGACCTTGGACTCCTCAGGCTTGGGGCAGGTGATCTAGAAAAGTAAAACTGAATCTCTGCTGCTCTGCTTTTTTTAAAGCATGTTTCTAGCCTTTTGCTTTGTGACAACAACCTTCAAATTGATATAAAGACCCCTCACTAGCCATGAAAGCAATAAGCAGTAGGGATGAGGAAAACCTAACAGTGCTATACACCCATTTTTAAATGTTCAATTGAGTCCATTTAAAGCAGAGCTTGTTGAAATGTTTAGAGCAAGGGCACAGTTTTCTGTCAGAAAAAGCTGATTTGGTTACACTGAAATGTTTTGTGGGAATATATCAATGTCATCAACATTTTTGATGGGAATTTGTTTATTTTGACTTATGATATAAAACAATGTAAAAATCAACATAGTTGGACTTTTGTTATATTATAAGCCATAATAGACTATAAAAGTAATAACAATGAAATAGTTCAAAATGTGTCATTTCACAAAAGATGTGCAGCTTTCCAGCCTGATTTGTGACAAAACCAAATTTTGAAATCTCGGAATTTCCCATTAGACAGAAATTCCATTTTCCAGCCAGCTCTACTGAAAAGAATTGTTTTGGTGACATGGCTGTAATGGATACTCATCCCTTCCATGCGGCAGAATGATTAATCTTTTGTATCCCTGACCCATGACAGGGGGCTGGCACAGGAAATCAAGTTCAGTGTCTTGGTGATACTCCTGTTTGTTGCACCTTTCTTATATGGCATCCGAAAAAAGCTGTCATCCAGAAAAAAAAGAGCAAATTCATCTACTCACCTGGAAATGAACATGGCTATGATCTCATGAAGGTGTTTGCAACACTTCCCATTTTCTCTGGAAGTAAGCAGTACTGAGGAGAAGTTGAAATGTGTATGAAATCCTCCACAGCTGTACATGTGTCAGGACCAGAGGAGAGCTGGGTGAGTAGCAGGGTTTTATTGGTTTGCTGGCAATTCCAAATTCAGCTGTCTGGTGACATCCTGGATCATTATATTAAAGATTTAGGTAATAAAGCTAAGTCACATGGACTTGAATAGCTAAGAATTGCACTAATTAGAGAGCAAGTTAATGGATAACAAGGTGAAAACAAAGTTATGGATTTGACTTTGTAAAAATCAGGGGATAGATATAGTGCTAGTGGAAACTGTGCTTGCCCAATTAACAAGCGGTGAGAAATGAGGTAATGATCTACCAACGGTACTTATGTAGCCCCCATCACCACAGCACCTCACAGTCTTCAGTGTGTTTATCTTCCGAACATCCCTGTGAGGAAGGGCAGTGCTGTTGGCCCTATTTTACAGGTGGGAAACTGAGGCACAGAGTGGCTAAGTGACTTGCCCATGGTCACAGAAGTTCATAGACGAGGAGGCCTCTCCAATGTTCTAGGCTAGCCCCCTAACCGCTGAATCATCCTTCCTTTCAATGCCCACTTTACAGAGGTGCGGCAAGAGTTAATTGATTAATGCCTGGCAAGCGTTTTAAGATGCTCAATAAAAGTGAAATGTAGTTTGTCCAAGAGAAAGAGGAGGAAATCAAGAGTCAGAACCCCCTGCCCCCATACCTGGGCTCAGCCTCAGTGTTTACACAGACACACGAAGCAAACCCGCTCCCTGTGCCGCTGCTGGGACTTGTCTCCTTCGATTTTATTTAGCACTTAGGGGAGAAAAAAAATTATAAATGTTATCTGTCTTGTCCTTTTCTATGTTCCTCCTCTCTCGGTAGGTATTTATAATGCACCCATCGTGGTGGTATCTGGGCCCTAGGTACCCAGAGATTAGTAGAGGGTAATGCTGTGTCTATGCTATTGGTAACTGAGCTGGTGGGAATGCAGTGGAGTGAAACATATTAGTACAGGGTATCCACACAAAACACGCTCTTTCAAGTACAGTTCTACCCGGTGCCTACACATGGCAATCAAATCCATAGTAGTAGCTGCACTGCTTTCTGGGTATCGATCTTACATTCTTTGGCAGAACTTCTTGAAGCAATGGCTTAAGGGGCATCTTGTAACACTTTGTGGAGTCCAAGGGAATTATGGGAGAAGGGGTCAAAATCCCACAATTCCTTTGGAAACTCAGCCATTTCTGAGGCATATCCTCAAAATGGGGGTTAGGAAAGGATGGGGTTTGGTTAGAGAGAATTTTGTGTCGGAGCCTCTGTTGAGTTCTCATAAGCTGGGTGAGAGCCCTCCCGGGTTTGTCAACTCCCAAGTCACATGCCTGAGAGAACCCTGTTGCCTCCCATAAGGCCCAAACACCCTGCTTCCCTTCCACAGTCTTTGAGAAGGCAGGGATTAGCCCTGCACTCAGCTGTAAACCAGCACCTGTGTCTGGGTGGAGACAAACCCCCAGTTAGAATAAGGGACCACTGGGGGGTGCTATGGGTAGTCACACATATCTCCCCGCAGGAATAGTTCCTAGTGCCCAGCTAAGCAGAGGGATGCTCTGTGACCCAGTCCATGCAGCCCCCAGCCCCAGACTGTTAGTCCCAGCCAGGGGCCATCCCACCACTTGCTGGTCATGGGTGCTTGGGTGCAGGGTAGGCTCGAAGGGTGAATCCCCGTCTCTGTGGTGTCCATCACCGTTCTGGTCATGACTTCTGTTCTGAGTCTAGGCTGCTCCTGCAGCCTGGCTGTGTCCATGCCCCTTACCTGCTCCCTGGGCCAATCCCCTCACGCCAGGTTCCAGCTGTGTTTGGGCCTGCTCCCTCCAGCAGCTCCAGCCAACATGTGTGTCTCTCCATTACTGAAGTAGTGATGCACTGATAGTGAAATAGAGTATGTTGATAGATTCTTGACACAGAGGTAAGGTGTGCAAATCAGCTTTATCGAATGTACCAATGTGCAGGCTAGCTGTAACCTGTGCACTAGAAGAAAACTCAGCAGAAATATGACTTGCAGACTATATGGGCATGAAATGCATGACCTGGAGATTTCTGTTTTCAGTACCTGCTATCAGGTAGGGGTGGAGTTTCCTGAGAATGCACAGGAAGGAGCAGGTGAGGATGGGATAATATATCATAGGTTCTTTGCTGCCTGCTGAAATCTGTCATTCAGAAACCCTGAGTCCCTTTGTGTCCCTCTGCATTAGCAGGAACACAGCTCTTCTTCTTTTCCTCAGGATTGGTCACATGCTTGTCACCCAGACACCTGGCTCTGCTCCAGGTCTATGATATCCTTAGCTGCAAGGAGTCTCTCTTTTCCAGGACAGCTAGGCATTGACTGGGTAGATTATTTTTGGTGGCTTGTAGGGGAGGCTTGTATTTCAAGGCAGGTGTTTTTTGGAGCTCATTTTCCTTGCATGCTGACCCAGTGTGTGTATTCCATAGTGACTAGATTTTCAGACTGGTGCTTGACTGATGCTAAGTGATTAATGGATTTTTTAGTTTGCTGGCAGTTCTGAAAAATTTTAAAAAAAATCATTTTGGATCAACCCTAAAATGAAATTTTTCAGAATGTTTGGCAAAATCAAAAGTCAAAAAAATCATTTTCAGCTGAACACATTAAAATGAAGCAATTTTGAGCTTTTTTCCTTTTATCAAAAAATAAAATTAAAAGTATTTTTGAAACAAAAAGGTGAAATGTTTCACTTTTAAAATGTTGAAACAAAACATTGACTTGTTTAGATTTTTTCCTCAACAGAAACAATTTTCTGAACTCTATAAAAATTTGCAAAATATTTATATCAAAACATTTCTGCAATCTGCAATTTTTGCCAAAAAAATGAGTCAAAAAATTTAACCCAGCTCTGTTTGTAATAAATAATGACAGCAATTGCTGGGTCTGTTAATTGACAGTGTGCTTTCTATGCTAAGAGATGTTGCAAAATCTTGGCCCCATCTAAATCCATGGGAGTTTTGCCATTTAATTCAACGAAGCCAGGTTTTCATCCAAGCTTTTCATTCCTTACACAGCAGTCTCCCCTCCCATCCCCCACTCCTCAGCATCAACTCTACGTTTTTTTTTCCAGCTATGCCTCCAAAGTTCATTTATCTGTATGACAAGCAGCATCCACCCAAGGAAGTCATTCAGGTCATTTTCAGTAGGAAGTCCTGTTTGCAAAAAGGGTGACTCGTCATGGCTAGCCTCAGTGACTGAGTTGGCTGTTAGTGGATTCAGAGAGTGCCTAGTATTTGGTAGTAAGGTGAGTACCAGGGCAAAGCTAAAAGTGGAAGGGGAAAATATTTTGCTAGTGGCTGCACGATTGTGCTATAGTTCTGTAGAAGAATCCGCAGAATGAAATGCCGGGCAGCAGAGAGCGTAGTTCATGGCTGCATGCGGTTGCAAACTAGTTCAACACATTTCTTTTCAAGGATGGCTCTGTGGCCATGCTCCTCAGAACTCCCAGAGACAGTGAATCTTCTTCCTGTGCAATGCCTTCCTGAGCTACTGCTCGTGCAAGCATCTCTGCACCACTCCCAACGCCAGGCTCTCCCTCAGCAGTGCAATAGAGCCCTGAATTGGTTCATTTGGATTTTAGGTTTTGGTTGCTAGGGATGGAAAAGCACAGGTTCCTGAGACCTAAAAGAAAATGCAAATTATACATTGTAAAACCATGTCACTAATGTGTATCCTGGGCTTACAGACAGGCAGGGTGAATATTAAATAAGTCATTGAAGTACTTGACACTGCTGTCACCTGAATCCCATACTTAGTCCAGTAGATCAGTGGTTCTCAAACTTTTTTTTTTTTTTGCGGACCACTTGAAAATTGCTGAGGGTATCGGCGGACCACTTAATGATCTTTTCCAAATGTCGTTTGTACCATTAACTAACTATTGTAAAGTGCTTTGGATAAAAGCGCTATCTTAAAAAAAATAATTAACTTTTTTTGTTCTACAAATAAAAGCACGCAACTCATATTTTAATATCAGTAGTCTTACCTTTCTAATGCGATGGATGTGCCCCCCCCACACACACACACACACTGTGGCAGTCCCCGAGCTGGGTCTGGGAAGGAGGACCATCTCTCCCTCACAGGTGCAGCCCTGGAGCGGGGGAAAGTCACCTCTTTCTCTGGCCGCTGCAGCCCTGCACGTCCCAAATTCCCCCCACCTACTCTTCTTACCCCACTGCCCCTTCCCACCTACTATCTATTTCCTACAAGGCCACCACCTCACCTTACATGTGCATCCTGTCCAGGGTCCAGGCACCTAATTAGTGGAGCCACACCTGTGTGACTCCACTAATTAGGTGGGTGGCCCTTCATTCTCTCGTATTCAGCCGCCCAGGTGCGCACCTTAGAGGGAACTATCCACCTGAATGGAGCTCGCGGACCACTGGTGAGAACCTCTGCAGTAGATTATGCTCAGTTCAATAGCTGTCAAGCACTGTAAACCAGCACTGCTATCGGTAAGCAAGCAAGTTCTATTTGTCCATGTTTCAAGTGGCTTGATCAGAGGAATGGTCATAGGGATTTCCCATCACTGGCAATTTTTAAATAAAGTCTTGATGTTTCTTCTAAAAGATCTGCTCTAGGAATTATTTTGGGGAAGTTTTATGGCCTGTGTTATACAGGTGGTCAGACGAGAGGATCATAATGGTTCCTTCCGGCCTTGGAATCTATGAATCCATGAAAGGGCTACAATGGAACTGGCCATGGCTAACTGTTTATTCCAGACTGGCCCACCCAAGTGCACACTCAAGTGCTGGAAATGCCCTAATTTCAGAGTGTGTTTCTCTCTCTCTCTCTCTCTCTCTCTCTCTCACACACACACACACACACACACACACACACAATGTTGGTTTCTGAGCATCTGTGGGTGGAATCTGTGATGGCTTTAGTGGCTTGCTCTGTACACTGCTAAATGGTTGAGTTGATTTGGGTGATTGATGATGGGAACCCTACTGTCATGACCATATATCCAAACCATATGACATCTTAAATCACTTTACAGAATGAAACGAGTCTCATTTCCTCATGTGATTTATCACTTTGAGGCTGAGCCAGGTATCTACTTAGCATGAGCCAGCTGATCCACTATGTTCTCAGCCAGTATAGCCTCAGGAGCTGTGTGCACCTTGCTGGATTTATTATTATTGGCCAAGTGGGTAGAACTCTGGATTGGAAGTCAAAGGCCTTGGGTGCTCGTCCCAGTTTGGTCACTGACTTGCTGTGTAACCTTAGGCAAACGTCTGGTTCTTCTCCCACCTTTGTCTCTCATGTCTGTTTCAATTGTAAGTGCTTTGAGACATGCACTGTCTCTTAATATCTGCTTTAAAGTGTCTAGCCCAATGGGGCCATGATGTCAACTGGGGCCTGTAGGCAAAGAAACAATAAAGTGGTGTAATGGTAGGCCACATTGTGTGAGGCATGGTTCCCACACAAGACTTTAATCAAGTGAGCTCCGCAATTATTTATGTTCCATGTAGCCACTTTCAAATGACTGCTGTTTTGGGCATAGGCCTGTTGAAAAAAGGAACACAGCAAGAATTTGTCTAATGGGGGGGTGTATTTTTTTCTTTTTTGTTTTTTTTCCCCCACTCACAAACAGCTGAATAGTTTTTGCTCAAACTTTGCACAAAAAAACCTCACCTTGGGGCATAGGCTTAGCCGGGGTGGCCAACCCGAGCCTAAGAAGGAGCCAGAATTTATCAATGTACATTGCCAAAGAGCCACAGTAATGCGTCAGCAGCCCCCCAGCAGCTCCCCCACCCCTGTTCCCAGCACCTCCTGTTCAGCTGTTTTGTGGCGTGCAGGAGGCTCGGAGTGGGGGGGGCATGGCAGGCTCAGGGGAGGAGGTGGGAAGGGATGGAGGGGGGGGGCAGGGCCTGTGACAGAGCCAGGGGTTGAACAGTGGCACTCCCAGGCACATTGGAAAGTTGGCATCAGTAGCTCCAGCCCCAGAGTCGGTGCCTATAAAAGAAGCCGCATATTAACTTCTGAAGAGCTGCATGTGGCTCCGGAGCCACAGGTTGGCTACCCCTGGGCTAAGCATTGGAAATTTTAGACCCCCCACCCCAAGCAGAAGATACCTGAGTGCTAGGAGTACAATGGAATCTCAGTGTTTACGAACACAAATCTTACAAACAACCAGTTGTGCAAACTGTATTTCCTGATGAAAAAGAAAGAAACCACACAACCACATTGATGTTGATGAAGATCAAGTCCATGTCGCTTTACATTTTGATGCCATCAGTGTATTAAAATAGCTTTGCAGCAGTATGCCGGACAAGAAGAAAGTGATGCAGTGCATCATACTGCAACTTATGCACCTCACCTCCTGTAATTTTGAGATGTTCAATTTTATGAACATCTTGATTTTATGAACTCATCAATTCCCCCATTAGTTTGTAAAACAGGCATTCTGCTGTATTTGAAAACAGGGTTTTATAAGTGAAAATGTTTTGAAATCTCAGCGATAGCAAGCAGTAGCAACCACCTGCTATAATACCCATTTTGTAGTTCAGATATAGCGGTACAGGAAGGGTAAGTGAGAAGCCCATGGTTACAAAGAAAGACAGTGGCAAGGTCAGTAATATAACCCAGAAATCCTGATTGCCAGTCTACTGCATTGACAGTTATGAGCATAAACTCTCATGCAACATATAACATGAAATAGTGAACAATATTCCCACAGCAGGTATCAGTTTGCCCCAAGGGACATTACTGCTTCAAACTTGCAATGATACACCTAACCCAAGCCTCTACAGCATCTCAGCAGCTAAAATGAGTGATCGGAGACTCTCACATTGTCAATGTGTTGTTCCCACACTTTAATGAAATCTAAGAGCTGTGTGTTAAGGCTTTCAGTCACCCAAAGGTGCCAAGCTGGAATAAAAGCTACAAAGCCATTTTTGTGATAGTGCTAATAAGTTACGTAGATCTGCATGTGCATATTTGTGGCTGTTGAACGTACCACAGTTAATGCCTATGATTTGCCAAGGTGTAGGGGATAGGCTGCCTCTGTGTTACTACACACTTTGGGGTTGAAGAGGGCTTGTCTGGCAGCAGCAGCTACATGATGGGGGCCAGATCCTCAGCTGGTCTCAATCGTCCTAGCACCATTGATTTCACTAGAGCTAGGCCTGAATCCTTATATGCAATTTCAATAGAGCTCTGACAATTGACACCAGCTGAGAGTCTGGCCACTGGTCACTGGCCTAGATGTCCTTGAGGTTAAGGGTGATGCACCGGTGTAGAATCTGAACTGGGCCTGGCATCTTAAGAAGCACTGAAGCGACTGTCATCATCAGCTTCTGCAAAGCCCTTTCACAAGGTGCAGCAACACTCCCCCTGCTGGCCCAGTGTGGAAGGGGGAGAACATGGCCTCACCCTGGCCCCTCTCCTCTCTGCACCCGATGGCATTTTTGCCACCAAAGACAGCACTGAAGTGCCCAGGTCTTTGCAAGCTGGGAGCATAAGAACCAAAATGCCCCTTGCACCTTGCTCAAGGGGAATGGGATGAGTCTCCCTGGGTCATCTCTCACCTCTTTGCACTCCCACACCAGAACAGACCCTTTCTGTTTTTATGTTTTAACACTAAGATCCTGAGCCTGCAAGTTGTTCCATGCAGGTGAATCGCTGATTGGCACAAGTTGCAGGATCAAGGCTGAAGTAACAGAAAAGGAAAAATAAAAGGAAGTCACAGATGTTGGCCCAATGACAAGAAATAAAGTGTGTGTATTATTATTTGTATTATAGTGGAGGTTAGAGGCCACATCTGAGATCCAGGTGCCATTGACTAGATTCCACTGTTCCTTTCGCTTTCTTCTCAGCAGCACTGGACACACACAGTAAGGGGAAGCTGTTTTGAAACTTCTTGTTAAAATATTGCCAACACATCCTTGCTAAACTGTGGAGTGTTTTTTGTGACCTGGGAAAAAAACTGCACTGGTGCCTAGGATCCTGCTCCACCAAAGTCACTATTATTTGTGACTTAGGTCCATAGGTTAAACGCCGTGTCATCCAGAATGACTGGTCTCTGCTTGATGACATTTATTCATACTCGATTGGGAATGTTGTTCACTTAGAAAACATGACATTAGTGGTTGAAGCACACAGCTCAAAGTCAAGAAAGCTGGGTTCTATTTCCTCTGCCACTGCCCCCCTGACCTTGAGCAAATCATTTCACCTCTCTGAGCCTCTGTGTTCTGAGCTCTCAAATATGGGATTTTAATACCAACCTGCATCACAGGGTTATTGTGAGGCTGACTTCATTAATTAGTGATAGGCTGAAGGTGATCTGGATGTCAACTGCCCTGAAGTTTGGTTCTGGGATTTCTATTTCACTCATGATTAGATAGAGGCCACACGGAAAATTCAGATCCAGGCCCCATTTTGGATTCACTTTCATAAGTGTTGGAATGTTTGTCTGTAGAGTGAAGGCTTGGGCATATTTCTATAAGTAGTGCTTAGTTAGTAGATATTAGTGATGCAATAGTAGTTATTAATAATGTCCTTTCATATACTCAGGTTATGTCTACACTGCAATTTGTAGGTGTGATTGCAGCATGTGTACACATACCTGAGCTGGCTGCAGTCTAACTATCAATGTTAGCTTGAGTAGCAATAGCAGTGAAGTTGTGACTGAACACAGCAGCACAGCCTGCCCCAACTCACCTGGGATGTTGGGTACCTTCCCCAGTTGCTACCATTGTGTCACTGCTATTGTTATTTGAGTTAACTTTAATCTATCTATAAATGATTGTAACATATGTAGAAATACCCAATCTAGCTAGATCAAATGGGTCATTTCTCCATGAGGTTTCTAGCCTGCCATCCATGCTCTACCAGCAAAGTGAACTCTTGAGTTCCAATCATGATTTGGAGATGTTGACTGCACTGTTATCAAATTGTCTTCAGGTTTTCCTGACCTATCTGTTTTTAAGCCCAACACCTGTTAGTATTTGCTCACTCTTAATTTTCCAGTTTACTTCCATGAATTCAAGAGTATTCCCTTTAATGAAAGATGGCACCCTATAAAATTTGTTTCACTTTTTCAAACTCAAATACCATGGCTGGACTTTTTTTAAAGGGGCTGGGTAGTTTTATGACAACTAATAATATTATAGCTCATAAACCTAAGATAATGATGGGGGGCAGTCAAATGTCATTTTGGGGCATAGCCTGCAGGAATTAGGAAGGATTTTTGCCCCTGTGTACAGCATTACATAGTTAATAGGCTAAATTATGATCTTTTGTCTTAGAGCTATCAGGTATCAACCATTACCAGATGGAGCAATAGCATGCTCTGGTCCTTCAAAACAGTCAAATATCAGTTACAGCCATCAGAAAGATTATTTCCTTCATATCAAGTTTTCCTTCCAGATACATATTTCATCACAGCCTTGTATAGATTTAGCATTTTGCCAAATTTGGCAAAGGGCTCAAAATCTACCTTTCAAGTACATGCTTAAGAACAAAACTTTGTGTTCATGAACATTGAAATGACAATTGTTCCGAATATAATAGAAATAAAATTCTATTAAGAAGGTGACTGAATACGGTTGCAAATAATTTTTCCCCCTTTTTACTCAATGCTGGTGTAACCTGCACACCTTCTGGATGTGGTGTTCTGTCCATCTAGTGGCACCGAGACCACTTAGAGAGAGAGATTAATGAATTTGTTCTACAGCCTTAGCTAACAGTTATATGGCTTTTATATATAAAAGTTATATAGCTCATGCAGTAGAGGCTCATGCACTAAGCGCCAGAGGCCCCAGATTCAATCCCACCCGCCAACGACCAGGGTTTGTCAGTTTTACACTAGGACAGTGCTATCCCTTCTGCCTTGGAACATGATGTTCAGCAACACAACATTAATCACCAATGTTTTCACAATGAAGTTCTTTTAGAACTTCCCTTTGCAAGGGTTCCGTTTGGTCGTTGATAGTTTCCATTGTACTGACTTTGTGGTATATTTTGAGACATCACACATAATTTCCCTCAGGATTTAGGTTCCTGTGTGGTGATCTGACCTGTCTCCAGGTTCAACAGTAAACAGGCCATAGTTCCTGTAAAAATACCAGACATTTTCTCTGACTGAATCAGATAGGTCTCAGGTGTGACGCAAATGCACATAATCTCCCTAGTTCCAAATTGTTCACACAACTGTTCACCACAAAACTTGAATCAATTTATTAAAAGCAGCTACAATTCTGAGACTAGAGCTGAATGAAGATCTTAGCAAAAGTAGCTAAGTCGGCTAACATTGTTAACCTGATTTTTTTTTTTGCAACTGTTCTTTGGTTATTTCCTACTCTTCTGTTTCCTGTGTAATTATTGTCGTGTACATGCTCACTAGCAGAACTGTACATGGAAACGGCAAATGTTAAAGGTTAGATTGTGCCTTTAGGCACAGCCCTGCGGAAGGCCTGGTGTGAAAGTAGCATTACCCCTAGAACATGGGAATTGCCAGATTGGATTAGACCTGTGGTCTATCAAGTCCAACTGGCAACACCAGATGCTTCAGAAGAAGGTGCCAGAAATCCTGCATGTGGCCGGCGTAGGATAATCTGCCCCCACGGAGGGTCTCCTCTTGATCCCTAATAGCTAGAGATTGGCTTAAATCCTGAAAGAGGAGGTGTTATGTCCCTTCCACAATGTTTGTTAGGAGTAACCCCAAGAGACATTGTGCCTCAGAGAAACCCCATTCAATTAGAATTCCTCCCCTTCTGTCTCCTCCCACCCCTGGGGTGGGGATAATAAACCATCATGGTATTCAATTTTACCACAGTATTTCCTATTCTTATATTTAAGCTATACCATAACTACAGAAATAAAATCAAAAACCTTGGCATGATACATATTTAGTGACAATCTCAGTATCTGAATTTGACCTTCAAGCTCTTTGCAGTTCACCCATCCCTAAAACCCATTGTACATTTTAGCCAAACTATTTTACATCCTGACAGGTTTCAGAGTAACAGCCGTGTTAGTCTGTATTCGCAAAAAGAAAAGGAGGACTTGTGGCACCTTAGAGACTAACCAATTTATTAGAGCATAAGCTTTCGTGAGCTACAGCTCACTTCTTCAGATGCATATCGTGGAAACTGCAGCAGGCTTTATATATACACAGAGAATATGAAACAATACCTATTCCCACCCCACTGTCCTGCTGGTAATAGCTTATCTAAAGTGATTTCCAGCACAAATCCAGGTTTTCTCACCCTCCACCCCCCCACACAAATTCACTCTCCTGCTGGTGATAGCCCATCCAAAGTGATAACTCTTTACACAATGTGCATGACAATTAAGCTGGGCTATTTCCTGCATAAATCCAGGTTCTCACATCCCCCCCACCCCCATACACACACAAACTCACTCTCCTGCTGGTAATAGCTCATCCAAACTGACCACTCTTCAAGTTAAAATCCAAGTTAAACCAGAACATCTGGGGGGGGGGGGTAGGAAAAAACAAGAGGAAACAGGCTACCTTGCATAATGACTTAGCCACTCCAAGTCTCTATTTAAGCCTAAATTAATAGTATCCAATTTGCAAATGAATTCCAATTCAGCAGTTTCTCGCTGGAGTCTGGATTTGAAGTTTTTTTGTTTTAAGATAGCGACCTTCATGTCTGTGATCGCGTGACCAGAGAGATTGAAGTGTTCTCCAACTGGTTTATGAATGTTATAATTCTTGACATCTGATTTGTGTCCATTTATTCTTTTACGTAGAGACTGTCCAGTTTGACCAATGTACATGGCAGAGGGGCATTGCTGGCACATGATGGCATATATCACATTGGTGGATGTGCAGGTGAACGAGCCTCTGATAGTGTGGCTGATGTTATTAGGCCCTGTGATGGTGTCCCCTGAATAGATATGTGGGCACAGTTGGCAACGGGCTTTGTTGCAAGGATAAGTTCCTGGGTTAGTGGTTCTGTTGTGTGGTATGTGGTTGTTGGTGAGTATTTGCTTCAGGTTGCGGGGCTGTCTGTAGGCAAGGACTGGCCTGTCTCCCAAGATTTGTGAGAGTGTTGGGTCATCCTTTAGGATAGGTTGTAGATCCTTAATAATGCGTTGGAGGGGTTTTAGTTGGGGGCTGAAGGTGACGGCTAGTGGCGTTCTGTTATTTTCTTTGTTAGGCCTGTCCTGTAGTAGGTAACTTCTGGGAACTCTTCTGGCTCTATCAATCTGTTTCTTTACTTCTGCAGGTGGGTATTGTAGTTGTAAGAAAGCTTGACAGAGATCTTGTAGGTGTTTGTCTCTGTCTGAGGGGTTGGAGCAAATGCGGTTGTATCGCAGAGCTTGGCTGTAGACGATGGATCGTGTGGTGTGGTCAGGGTGAAAGCTGGAGGCATGCAGGTAGGAATAGCGGTCAGTAGGTTTCCGGTATAGGGTGGTGTTTATGTGACCATTGTTTATTAGCACTGTAGTGTCCAGGAAGTGGATCTCTTGTGTGGACTGGACCAGGCTGAGGTTGGTGGTGGGATGGAAATTGTTGAAATCATGGTGGAATTCCTCAAGGGCTTCTTTTCCATGGGTCCAGATGATGAAGATGTCATCAATATAGCGCAAGTAGAGTAGGGGCTTTAGGGGACGAGAGCTGAGGAAGCGTTGTTCTAAATCAGCCATAAAAATGTTGGCATACTGTGGGGCCATGCGGGTACCCATAGCAGTGCCGCTGATCTGAAGGTATACATTGTCCCCAAATGTGAAGTAGTTATGGGTAAGGACAAAGTCACAAAGTTCAGCCACCAGGTTAGCCGTGACATTATCGGGGATAGTGTTCTTGACGGCTTGTAGTCCATCTTTGTGTGGAATGTTGGTGTAGAGGGCTTCTACATCCATAGTGGCCAGGATGGTGTTATCAGGAAGATCACCGATGGATTGTAGTTTCCTCAGGAAGTCAGTGGTGTCTCGAAGGTAGCTGGGAGTGCTGGTAGCGTAGGGCCTGAGGAGGGAGTCTACATAGCCAGACAGCAGGATTGTCTGGCTATGTAGACTCCCTCCTCAGGCCCTACGCTACCAGCACTCCCAGCTACCTTCGAGACACCACTGACTTCCTGAGGAAACTACAATCCATCGGTGATCTTCCTGATAACACCATCCTGGCCACTATGGATGTAGAAGCCCTCTACACCAACATTCCACACAAAGATGGACTACAAGCCGTCAAGAACACTATCCCCGATAATGTCACGGCTAACCTGGTGGCTGAACTTTGTGACTTTGTCCTTACCCATAACTACTTCACATTTGGGGACAATGTATACCTTCAGATCAGCGGCACTGCTATGGGTACCCGCATGGCCCCACAGTATGCCAACATTTTTATGGCTGATTTAGAACAACGCTTCCTCAGCTCTCGTCCCCTAAAGCCCCTACTCTACTTGCGCTATATTGATGACATCTTCATCATCTGGACCCATGGAAAAGAAGCCCTTGAGGAATTCCACCATGATTTCAACAATTTCCATCCCACCACCAACCTCAGCCTGGTCCAGTCCACACAAGAGATCCACTTCCTGGACACTACAGTGCTAATAAACAATGGTCACATAAACACCACCCTATACCGGAAACCTACTGACCGCTATTCCTACCTGCATGCCTCCAGCTTTCACCCTGACCACACCACACGATCCATCGTCTACAGCCAAGCTCTGCGATACAACCGCATTTGCTCCAACCCCTCAGACAGAGACAAACACCTACAAGATCTCTGTCAAGCTTTCTTACAACTACAATACCCACCTGCAGAAGTAAAGAAACAGATTGATAGAGCCAGAAGAGTTCCCAGAAGTTACCTACTACAGGACAGGCCTAACAAAGAAAATAACAGAACGCCACTAGCCGTCACCTTCAGCCCCCAACTAAAACCCCTCCAACGCATTATTAAGGATCTACAACCTATCCTAAAGGATGACCCAACACTCTCACAAATCTTGGGAGACAGGCCAGTCCTTGCCTACAGACAGCCCCGCAACCTGAAGCAAATACTCACCAACAACCACATACCACACAACAGAACCACTAACCCAGGAACTTATCCTTGCAACAAAGCCCGTTGCCAACTGTGCCCACATATCTATTCAGGGGACACCATCACAGGGCCTAATAACATCAGCCACACTATCAGAGGCTCGTTCACCTGCACATCCACCAATGTGATATATGCCATCATGTGCCAGCAATGCCCCTCTGCCATGTACATTGGTCAAACTGGACAGTCTCTACGTAAAAGAATAAATGGACACAAATCAGATGTCAAGAATTATAACATTCATAAACCAGTTGGAGAACACTTCAATCTCTCTGGTCACGCGATCACAGACATGAAGGTCGCTATCTTAAAACAAAAAAACTTCAAATCCAGACTCCAGCGAGAAACTGCTGAATTGGAATTCATTTGCAAATTGGATACTATTAATTTAGGCTTAAATAGAGACTTGGAGTGGCTAAGTCATTATGCAAGGTAGCCTGTTTCCTCTTGTTTTTTCCTACCCCCCCCCCCAGATGTTCTGGTTTAACTTGGATTTTAACTTGAAGAGTGGTCAGTTTGGATGAGCTATTACCAGCAGGAGAGTGAGTTTGTGTGTGTATGGGGGTGGGGGGGATGTGAGAACCTGGATTTATGCAGGAAATAGCCCAGCTTAATTGTCATGCACATTGTGTAAAGAGTTATCACTTTGGATGGGCTATCACCAGCAGGAGAGTGAATTTGTGTGGGGGGGTGGAGGGTGAGAAAACCTGGATTTGTGCTGGAAATCACTTTAGATAAGCTATTACCAGCAGGACAGTGGGGTGGGAATAGGTATTGTTTCATATTCTCTGTGTATATATAAAGCCTGCTGCAGTTTCCACGATATGCATCTGAAGAAGTGAGCTGTAGCTCACGAAAGCTTATGCTCTAATAAATTGGTTAGTCTCTAAGGTGCCACAAGTCCTCCTTTTCTATTTTACATCCTGTCGCCTTTCAAAATTAAGGTAATGTTTTACCTTGGAATGCAGTAAATTAGATACAGCAATACTTCCTCATTCATATTGTGACAATAGACTAGTCCTTTGCACATTATCCTTACCACTATGCTATGTTGATAAGGGCAAATGTATTGCTTAATGCCTCTTAACAGTTGGAACTATAGTTAAACACAAAGCATGTTTCTCTAGTGCACTGTCATACTAACAAGACATTTTTGAGATTATTAAACTTCACCTTTTCTAGTTAATAAGATAGTCTCCTTTTTTCATGCTGCATCTACTACAGCTACTTAATTTAATGCAAAAACAAACCTATGTGATCTCCTAGCACCAATTTTTCACCTACGTTTGTTTCTCTTGGAAATAAAAAAAAATTAGTTCATGGGAAAGACACATAATTCATCCCAGTAACTATTTAAAATACTCTACAATTAAAGTTTTGCAAGATCTGTAGTAAACCCTTTAACCTCCTCACACCCATCCCCTCAAGCTTTTTTAATTACTAGAGCCATGTACTTACTACAACTGCTAACCATAATACTATGCAAGGTCACAGAGCAATTCAGTGGCAGAGACAAGAGTAAAATCCAGGAATGCTTCTCTGACCAGTAGACAACACTTAAATAGAATTTATAACATACAAAGAGAACCTACCGCATATGGACAGATTCTCAGCTGAGGTAAATCAGTGTAGCTTCAGTTGAAGTCAACGGTACCACTCTGATTTACTTCAGCTGAGGGGATCTGGCCCTAAAGATCTGAACACAAAGAGCAAATTACTAGAGATGGCTTAAGATGATCGTTGGATTATAACTACATCCATAAAGGCTGCCTCTTGTGAAATATCCAGAACATCAATCGACTGTGGAGTATGGCCTACATTTTTAAAAGTGTAGGCACAGAAGTGTGTGCATCCACTCTCCATATGCTTAAGTTGTGCATGAGCAGAAGAGCATGCCCAAGTCAAGGATTTTAGGCCAAAAATCACTATAGCAATTGCCTTATAGAATGGAAAAGATGTTTGGGCCAAGGACTGAATGGGAATGCTTTATGGATAACAAGCTGTCACAGCATAACTTTTGTGAGACAAGCTCATTCCTCAGGTGCTCATTGAGGCACAAGACGTAAACTCTACTGCCAATACCAGCCAAGAAGGGCAGCTACTTCCGTCTTCAGCTGAGCCTTTCCTCCAAAGAATATAAAACGCTTTATACAGGTAACAGATGTATGAACTTGCGCCTTGATCCTGCAAACATTATGCACATGAGTAACTTTAAACATGTAAGTAGTTTCATTAACTCCATCAGAACTATCTACATGCATAAATGTTTGCAGGACTCAGGCCTATATATGACCCACTGAGTAGCCTTCAGCAAGACATTGAACATCTCAGTGCCTTGCTTTGTAAATATGATATAATACTATTTTCATATTCCACATGGTGTTTTGAGATTCATGTTTATAATGCATTTTGAGCTCCTCAGCTAAAAGGTGCTACAGCTGTACAAAGTATTACAGTTTCATAGTTGCAGTAGGGATAACAAAAATATATACAGCTTTCAGAGTAGCAGCCGTGTTAGTCTGTATCCGCGAAAAGAAAAGGAGGACTTGTGGCACCTTAGAGACTAACCAATTTATTTGAGCGTAAGCTTTCATGAGCTACAGCTCACTTCATAGGATACATACAGGGAGCTTCTTACCCACCGCCAAAATGCAGCAGCCTCAGGAGCAAAACACTGCAGCTAGAGCACTGCAACTCCATACAAAAGTTCAAGGCAAGACATGAAATTTACCTTTTCAAGTTCAAATTAAGAACCTGTCATGTAGGTAGACTGTAGTTAATTACAGAAAATAGACTATGAACTAGACACCAACAAGCCTGCTCTTGCTAGAAGTGCTATGGGATTTTTAATGCATGCACAAGTCATCAGGACCTTAGGTTCATATTACCTCCAAAATATATTATCCATATGCAGTGAGAACATACATTTTCAGTCTAGATCACCTTTATTTAATCTTAACAAAAACTCTGCTCCTACCTCTCCATCTGAGAGAATGAGAGAGACCATGATTCATTCTGTAGCATTCTACACCAAACCAAGACACAAAATGGCAGCTGTCTATGCTGATTACAGATGGATTCTTATGTATTTAAAAGTGCAGTACACAGAAAACAAATAACAATGCCTTTTATTTATTACATAGTTACAGGTGAGTGAGGTGGCAACATTTACTGAGGACACAAAATGATTTAGATTAGTGTGTTAGGGAAGACTGTGTGACGCTCGAGAAAGATCTAACAAAACTAGGAACATGTGCACTGTGATGACAAAAGCAAATTAATCATAAACAAATGCAAAGCCGTGCACATAGGAAGGAGCAATTTAAACAGCTTGTAACATGGAGTGCTCTGAATTATCTATAATCACTCAGGGAAAAGTTATAGGCATCATCAGGCAGAGCTCAGTGAAGATATCTTCATGTGTAAAGTGGGTGTAGTACAGTAACACAAGCTATATCAGAAAGGCAATTGACGATAATACATGGCCAAGCCATGATCCCCCTAATAGGGCTGATTTTAAAAAAATCTAACTTGTTTTTTGGCAGAAAAATAGGTTTTTGACTACATGAAATTTTTCACAAAAAGTGTCTACTTTCCACAGAAAACTTGGATTTTTTTTTTTTAAACTGAAAAGCCAAATGCTCCAAAACCATAACATTTTGATTTGCATATGCTGGCTCCAGTGCCTCCTGGGAGTTGTAGTTTGGTTGCCTTTCATCCTTAGTCTCCTCTCTGGGTCAGGCTTCCATCTGGACCACACCTCCCATGACACATGACAGCCAGGGATTCCTATGAAGCACTGCCTCCCAATGCTACCATCGTGCATCATGGGAGATGCTATCCAACCAGTGAGTGTGGATTATAAAGGACAGAGGGAACATGAGGCACACAAATGCCACTCCCATAAAGCAGATTGGCAACATTCTAAATTAATAATTTCAGGATTTGCATTTCTCCCCAAAAATCATAATTTTTCACAGGAAAAAAACAACATTTTCAAACTGGCTGTAGTCCCTACTTTAATTTTAAAAAAAGAGAGGGGGAAAGCATGAAGATTTGTTACAATTCATCTTCTCATGCTGGTCTTCAGGGTGGATCCTAAAAAAGTCCAATACCAATAGATTTTACCTCCCTCTCATTCCAGAGATTCATCCCAGTGAAGAGACAGCACAAAACAGATGCACAAAGTACATCCAACTTAACCCTGCAAACCAGTTTATGTGGTGTGTAGGCCTTGCTCTGGCCTTCTGCATGGAGTGAATTCTACCCTTTATTAATAAGGACATGTAAAGATTTCCAATGAATAATGGGGCACATCCTCATCTGGTGCAAGTCAGCATAGCTCCCTTGATTTCAATAACAATATGTAATATAATTTGAGAAACTCTAATGGAAATAGCTCATACCTTTCAAGATTTGGAGCTAAGATTAAGTAACTATTGTGTATTGATTTGAGATGGCAACAGAGTATTGTGCTCCTAATACTGATTAACCAATTCATTGTCTATGTGCTGTGCCTTATTCTAGCAACAGGTTGTACTGACCCATTGTTGTTTTAAAATGTGCTTTCTTTATTAACAAAAATTTAATTAGAAAATCCCATATGCATCTGGGCACGAACATTCAGTACCGATGTGCAGACAGATAAACTAATCCCTTCAGGTTGTAATTATTAAGGTCATCAGGGAAATAGTTAAATGACATTTCAAGTGCAGCAGTTAAACCATATCTGATATAAATCAAGCATTTTTGTTCCTATTTATGGTGTTTTTTGAACCTGTAGGAGTATAATCATGCAACAAAAATGTTAAAGCATGAGACAGTATAGGTCAACAGAATACCTGTGATGTGCGTTTCCCATTATTGTTATCACTGATTATTTATAGATCAGAATGTGCAATGTGTTTTACAGACACATAGAACACAGACATAGTCCATGTCCTAGATAATTTATTATTTAGGCTGGGATTTTCCAAAGTGCTCAGCAATGAGCTAAGTAGGCTTTCAGTGTATTCAATGGGAGAAGAGTTAGGCCAACCCTGAGTACCCCTGTTTTCTGTGCTCCATTTGTTTCACCAGTTCATAAAGTATCCGTGCATGTAATAGTTTTAACCAAATACAAGACAAACCATACAGGCTTCATATTGTGAATGGATCTCAGCTATCACTTTTGCAATGCGTCATTCAAACCTTCATGTAGTGTCCATAAATACTGCCTAACAGTAGTACATTTCATCTGTAGATCTTAATGCACTTTACAAAAGGTAGAGGAGATAGACTAAGCTCCCTATTGTTGGGTATCAGAGAAAGGCACAGCAAGATTCAATGGCTGGAAGTTGAAGTTAATTTTTTCTACATAAGACGTGACTTCTTGACAAGAGTGGCAGTTACCAAGAGTGGTGCTAAATTTATCACCACTTCATCTCTAAAGATCATGGGGATGCAGAGGATAGTTATTTTGCCTGATGCCCAGAGAAATTAAGTAACTTTCTCAAAGTCACTCAGGGAGTCTAGCAGAATTGGCAACACGCAACAAACTAACATCTTAACCACAGGCCTACTGTTCCTCTGTGATACACCAGAACTTGAATACTCAGGAGATCTGAGTCTGATTCCATTTTTCCACAAATTCCCTGTGTGACCTTGAAATACATTTGAAGAGCTGCAAACATTTGGTAGCCATTTTTCACTTTTTTATTTCAAGCAGGGTTGGATGGTTGTGATTGATCACATGGTATTGGTTCTAGCTCCTTGATAAGCTGAGTCTACTGCGTATGGTCACTGTAACCAGGCACAGACTCACCAACAGCGCCTCCTGCTGGTTATCCTTGGGAATTAGCATTCCAGCCTCCAGAGCACCCTCTTCAGGCCGGTGTCTCACCTTCCTGCTGGCTCCCGTGTCCCTCCCAAGACCCCGGTGTCCCTTTCACTGGGTGCTGCCCCCGGCAGTACCCACAGTTCTGGGTCTCCCCCTCCCAGGGGAACCCCCCACCCACTATCCCTACCTTGCCTCAGTCGTAGGCTCCTGCCAGTCACCAGCTAGCCCCTGTGCCTTGGGGCAGACTGCAGTATGAGCTACTCATCACCGACAAGGTTGGTCTTGGACCTGCTGCCTCTGTCTACCTGTGGCTGCCCCTGCAACCCCGTACCTAATAGACCTTACCAGGTCCTAAGCCTGGGGCTTTCCTGGGCCAGGGCCAGGGCTCCCGCCCCCGCCCCCGCCCCTCTCTCTAAGTAGAGAGAGACTCTCCCTGGGCTTCTGGTTCACAGCCTTTATAGAGCCAGCTGGGCCCTGATTGGGGCGTGGACCGCAGCTGAGGCTGCTTCCCCAATGAGCCCTACTGCCTTCCTTCTACAACAGCCCTCTCTCAGGGCTGTTCTAAACCCCTCTGGGCCCAAGTGGGTGTCCACCCCACTACAGTCATGAAGCACTAGTAGAAGCTATTTTGTCCTCTCATTTCCATAAAGACGGTGTCTGGGCTTTGTGAGCTTTCTCTGAACCAGCCATGAGCCACTCTGTGCTGCTTGCTCCTGCAGTATACAGAGCAGGGTTTCCACTTGCAGCCGTCACCCCTAGATGAGTATCCAGGATGTGAGGGAAACAGTTGTACTATCTGACGGCTCCCTCTGATGAAACCATACAGAAGACTGGTTCATTTACCACAGACACTGGATGGGGATAAGGGTAGGAGATCATCGGCCTTCTAGACAAGAAAACAACAGAAGGGGGATTGTGTGGGCAAAGGGCTGTGTGGCCTAGTGGTGTTTGGGCAAAGAGGGGTTGTGTGGGGATAGAGGACTGTGTATCCTAATGCTGGGTCGGTGAATGGGGGCCTGAATGGAGATGGAGGGCTGTCTAGCCTAGTTGTGGTTGGGGGAAGGTGGGGTAGGGTGGATATGGAAGGCGTGTGGCCCAGTGGTGGTTGGGTGAACAGGGGTTGCATGGGGAAAAACCCAGAATTCAGATCATTTGAAGACAGGAACCAGACCATGTAAGAACCAGACCATGTCCAGAACTGTTGAGACCATATATTGGCTGCAGCAAAGGAAATTGTGGAGGAAGTGGCGCTCATTTGGGTTTATTCAAGCCTGAAAAAAGGTTTCAGATTGTGTATTTATTTATTCCTAGGAACTCCAAACATTGTTCTAGTTGCTGTACACACATAGAACAAAAAGACAGTCCTTGACCCAAACATTTTACAGCCTGGCTTGAGGGCTCTGGTCTGAGATTCAGATATGTTCTTATTTTATCAGTTTGCCCATTCCTACTATGAGCCCAGTTTACACAATGTAATGGTTATCTAATTCAATCCAATTCAATGGTTATTTTGGTTGCGGCTTTAGAGACATTTGCTTGGCTCTGGAGTTTGCCTTAGCTGGCCCTTACAGTAAAGAATGACTTTCCTTTCAACAAAATATAAAGAATTGGAGCCTACATTTTCAGTCTCTCAATGGAAAAACCTACTGTTGGTTATTTAACTATTTTCTAGAAAAACAACCTGGAAAGATAAATTATTCAGTGGGACTGGCTTGACAGTTGCCTTTGAAAATGCAAAAACTGGGCAGCAATATCTCGGGTTTGAAAGGAGCTCTGAAGGATTCAGAAATGCCCGTGTGCTTGTGTCGTTATCTGAGTCTCCCCTGTAGGTGTTGAGCTGTCTAGACTGAGATTTACATGTATATTCTCCCAGGCTGAACAAAAGAATCAGACAAGATTTCTGTAGGTGGATTTTGGCAATCGTCTGAGTTTTGCTGCTGTTCATGGCAAGAAAGAGTGGAAGTTGATGCCCTTGTGTAGTTGCTGGGAGCAGAGCGTTTGCCTGGCACAAAGTGTACTTACAAAAAATATATGCAGTAGAAGCCAACTGATTTTATCTGTACGGTCTGGCCTGGCAATTAATTCTCTTTTTGTGAGCCAGAGCTGAAACTGCAAAGATGCTGTAATGCTAGATCGGAACTGATAACACATGCCTCCATTTTTAAATCCTTTGCGAGCATAGAAATCCAAATCAGACTACTGTACATAGGCGATAATCTCCTAAACACATTTTTCAGAATACCTTTTTCTCATTATTCTTTATAATAACTATGTGTAAAGCCATCTCTTCAATTAATGGAGATCTTTTCTGACCCCAAATATAATTTAGTGCTTCCCCTTCTTACACACACACACCCCCAACAGTAGTACCCTAGAATAGCCTCAGGGGCTGTACTTCCACTGGCCATTCTGGGTCCCTGAGGAGCAGAAGCCTACCAGGGCAAGAACAGAACTGGCCCGAGGGAGCTGGTGGTAGGGTATGGACGGGGAGAAGAGAGGGAGCAGGCTGGGCAGCTACCATGGGGGGATGAGGGGAGAAAGTGAAGAGGGAGCCCAGCAGCTCTGCTCCCACCAGAGCCCACACTCCTCTTGTAAAAACGGTGTCATGCAAGCCTGCAGGCTTCCCGCTGCAGGTCTCCCCATCCAACATTTCCTACTGGCTCCTGGGCAGCTTTTTCTTCCCTCTCAGACCTCTCTGTTACTTGAAGGGATTAGGGGACCCAGAGCTGCCCAGGGAGTGTGCCACCTCCTTCCCTCACCCCTGCCAGCTGCTCCCCATCCCTGATTACCACCCAGTGGATTAGGATGGAAGTGAAACGATCTCCAGTGCCGGGTACAATAATATAGTGTGGGAGAGAGTGCTCTGTCTGCTACAGAGAGGATGGATGGCCTGGGAGTTATAGCACTGCACTAGGCCTTGAGAAGTCTGGCTTCATCTGCTGGCTCTGCTTCACAGTGCCTGTGTGCCCTTGGGCAAGTCATTTCCCCTTTCCGTGCCTATGTTCCCACTCTGTAAAGGAGGATATCAATATGTCCCTGTCTCGCAAGGGTGCTGCAAAGGCACCCCCATTATTTCCGTGGGAGGTGCCCAGACACTATGCAGATGAGCATCATAGAGAAGCGTACAAGGCAGCAGCACTCTTGTCAAGGCAGGAGCAGGTTCTCCTGATCATCACGTATTCCCACAGCACTCGGCACCCACACAGTGGATCAATGCCTGTTTTGCTATTTGTGCCAAACAGCCCTAAGGAAGACTCCTTGCTCCTTCACTGTTTTCCTTTTGCGAGTCTGTCTTGGGGCCAGTCTTGAACGGAACTTCTTTCTGTCTGAGACAAAACAGTGAAAGTGATCCTTGGATGGACCTCCTTCGTAAACATTCCTGACACTATCAGACGGAATAAATGGGATGGTGTGATTATTTCTCTATCCTGAATTTTATCTTCGCAAGATAGCTTGCATTTTGGAAGTCAATATTTCAATACATAAAAAAAAAATTAGGAGTTGAAATGTGAAGACCCTTTTGAAAGACACTTTGTGATCTTGAACTCTAAAAGTGATCCTCATTTCACGCAGATTTCTCACAAATCTTTAATGGAGAAAACAACACAGCTTTGGTTGTCAAAAATCAAGATTTCATTCATTCATCATCTGGAGGAAGAGAGAGGCCAAAGACCTACATTTTTTTCCTGAGATTCCCAATTAGATCTTGTCTAAATACAAATTGCATTGATTTAACTAAAGGAGTTTAAAAACTGGTTTAAGACTGTCCACATAGGGAGTTGTATCAATTTAATGGAATCAGTTTCTAAACTTCTTTTGTTAAATCAGCACAACTTCTGTGCATAGACATGGTCTTACCCCAAAAATGTAATGGATAAACTAACTTCCCGACAAATTAGTAGCCAAAAACCCAAGTGATGGGAATTGGTCTCCTAAGCGAAAGCCCAAGTATTGACATACCGTTGTTCAATATTCATTTCTGCACCATGTTTAGCATTAGTAACCTGTAAAAGACAAACTCAGCGGCAAAATGCATATGAGATGACATCAAGGCTCCTTGGTGTGAAATACAGCTCTAATGGAAGGCGACAGCATCTGCTTTCACGTTGCTGAAGTCAATTCATCAATATCATGAGGGCAAATGTTTTGACAGGCAGCTTGAAATGATTAACGAGCAGGCACACATTTTATATGTAGTTAAAATTGCAAACACCTGCTAAGCCTGAAACTTTATTAAATGTAAAGGTTGAAGCAACCAGCACGTGGACTATGCTTTTTTTAAGGTGTAAATCTAGGCTGAGGCTTATGGGTCTGTTCCAACACAGAACTCCTAGTGACTTCAATAGATATTAGATCAAGCCCTCTATTATTTACATTCTGTGGTCTTCTTGGCCAAAGTTAGACAATGTGAGGTTGGGTTATTAAATAGTGTCACTAAAGGGTGAGATTGCAGACTACCACAAATGTTTCTGTTCCATGACATGCCTTTAATACTGAGAACAAACATGTTAAATGGTTGTCAGTAGAACTATCCAGTGCTGAACTAGTAATGGCCAACTAGATTAGTGCCCTTGAAACACACAGGCAGGATGGGGAAAAATGCCAATGCATGATGATGTTCCTCAGTGTACTGCTATGTAGGACAACTTCTTGGATGTCATTAAACGTGAACCTAACATAAGGTGAGGCAGCATAAGGGTGTGACTAGATTAGATGCCTAGATTCCAGTCTTCTGTCTATGTTTATTGTAGATCGATTTCTTTTTTCCTTTGTCTTAACATAGTAGTTTTTGGTATGTTTAGCCATAGCTGTGTCTGGTGTAATATCCACTTATAATTACATTTGTGCTGTAAGAATGTGGGGCTAAATTCATCACAGTTACATCAGCATCACAAGGACTGTCTTTCTGTTTGTGTAGGGTCTCACTGTTCTATATTTGAGGCTCCCAGGAGCTCCCACAATACTGATGGTAAATAATAATGATCATGCATCCCTTCTATGTGTAGTGGAATTGTGCTGGTCTAAGAGAGAGCAGGATTGTCCCCAGTTCCTTCACTTTTCCACATAATCAATATGACAAGGGCAGAGGTAGTGCAAGCTTCCCCTGGACTGCAATTCAACTTGTCAATCAGAGCTAGGCTGAGACCACCTCTGAGCACTGCCAGGGAAATGACAGATACTCGAGCATGGAGACTGTGGATGCCTTCTGGAAGATATGTTTTAGCAAACACAAGTTACTGGACTCAGTTCCAGGATAAGTGGGTGAAATTCTGTGGCATGTAGTTTGCAAGAAGTCGGACTAGATGATCTAATTGTTCTTTCTAGCCTTAAAATTCATGAATGACCAATTCACAACACAGGGTGACTGGCCAGCCATCTGATTATAATGACTTAGGGTTTTTTGCTAGTTTTGAGATGGAGTTGAACCAGTGATTTTCTGACGAAAAGGTCTCTGTCTAGTTATTAGTTCCCTGAGCCATCTAGTCTCTCTAGCAGTTACTACTTACAGCACAGCACTTAAGAGCATGCTTGAGCCCTATTGACTTCTGTTAAAGCTAAGCACATGCTTAAATACTTTGCTGACCTGGGACCATACATACCACATGCTTTGAGAAAATGCAATCACTCTATTACTCCTTCCTAAGACTTTTTTTAAAAAAAAAGAATTCATTTATTAAACAATAAAGAAGTGCCTGCTTAAAACAAGAGGCCCATGAATATGGTAGACCTCCTTTTTTTTTTTGCAAGTTGAAGCATCTCATCTTTCTTAGAGAACAGATATAAGTCACTTTGGTTGCAAGCCCTGAGCAGTAATTTGTATTCATGATAAGTCATTTATTGAGTTAATTTATTTAAGGCCAGGGCATAATTTCTAATAATGGAAGAGACTCTAGGCCCAATGAAATCTTCTCCCTGATAGGACATTAATATTTTAAGGGATTATAATACTCTGTCAATTGATCTATGTTTTTTAGGGGGTGAGTTAGAAGTTATTGATGATCAGTCTTATGAAAGATCACCTTCAATGTGACTAGTATTCTGCAGCCTGAAGTCTGCATCATGATCTTGAGTGATGGTAGGAAGGTATTTTACTGAGGGAATGGATGCAAGTGAAATGGGGAGGCTTTAATATGTTGCGAGTTTGCAAGGTAGCTGATTGTCTCAGATCTCTACACTTAGAGTGCAGTGAAGGGAGAATTTAATTCAGAAGAATTCACCAACTATCTTGAGGGTTTATTTGACAATCTTGTTGTTGATCTCAATTTCCAAAGACTTTAGACATGGCAAATGAGATAGTGATTTGGGCATGGAGATGTTGTCACATACCCTGA
The DNA here is from genome assembly GCF_965140285.1 of Lepidochelys kempii. Classification (NCBI taxonomy): domain Eukaryota; kingdom Metazoa; phylum Chordata; order Testudines; family Cheloniidae; genus Lepidochelys; species Lepidochelys kempii. Next base: position 32,475,249 of record NC_136387.1, read on the forward strand.
AGGAGGTTTCTTATTGTTAGGGGAGGTTTAGACCTTTATGCTGTATTAATTACATTTGGGAGGAAAATAATTTAATCTCTATGTGGCTGAATTTATCCCTCATCCAGGAATAATGTTTCCCCTCCTTCTAAGATGCTTTAAGATGCCTAAAAGAAAGAGAGTGTTCAAGTACAAAACATTACTGTTTATTTTATTTGTTCAGTAAATCAGCATGGTTGTGTCATTCAGTGGCATGGATGAAGATCACAAGTTACTCAGTGTGATAATAATGTGCCGTTTAGTATGGTAATATGAGTACTAAATATTATTATTATTTATTACATATATTCCCATAGCACCTAGGAGCCCTAGTCATGAACCAGCAGCCCTTTTTCCTAGGCACAGTGAAAACTCAGAACAGAAAAAATAGCCCCTGCTCCAAAGAGCTTATGATCAAAGTATAAGACAAGAAATGACAGCTATAAACAGATGGGAAAGAGTACAAGGAAACAGTGAGACAGTATTGGTCAGTGTGATAGGCAGTGATAGCAGTGCATCAACAGCTTAATTGTTGTCAAGCTTTTTGTAGGCATCACGGTAGAGGAGAGTTTTATTAAGGGGTTTGAAGGAGGTGAATGATCCGAGATAACTTTGCAGATGTTTATGGGGAGCGGCCCCCAAGTCTGAGGGACAGCCTGGGAGAAATGTACTTGTTTGAAAACATAACAAGCAGGCAAGGGAGGCTGATGTCATTGGCTAATCAGAGATAGGCAGTATCTCAATAGTGAATGAGAAATTATAAGTAGGGTAGAGATGAAGAGCCTTCAAAGCGAAGACAAATAGCTTATGTTAGGCAACGAAGAAAGGAGAGCTGGTAGAGGGACACAAAGAGAGGGATAGCAGTCAAAGTGACTGGCCAGGAAAACGATCTTTGCAGGATCATTCTGAATGGCTATGAGCATGGCAAGGTGGAGTTTATCAAGGCCAGAAAGAAGGATGATGCAATAATCAAGGTGAAAGATGAGAGCCTGGACAAGAGTTCTGGCAGTGTGAGTAGACAGAAGGCCTGTATTGCAGAGGTGTTATGCAGAAAGAATTGGCAAGATTTACTCGTAACCTGGGTGTGAGGACCTAGAAAGAGGTCTGAGATCTGGATGACCTCCAGCTTATGGGCCTGAGTGATGAGCAGGATCGTGGTGTTGTCCATGGGGACTGAGAAAGGAGGTAGGTGGGAGGACTTGGGGGAGAAGATCAAGAGCTAAGTTGAACTAGATATTCATGAGGAGGGATCTGCATGTCGGTAAGAAGCAGGAGCTGGAGGGAGCAAGATATGAAGATATTGTGGATGGCTGTGTTCATATTAGAGATGGAATGGGCATTCCAGAGACAGCAAGACAAGGGGAGGAAGGAGAGAAAATGAGGGAGGGAGGAAGGGGAAGGGTGTGATGTTAGGAATGGTGGCATGACAGTGCTGGAGATAGGTGCAGGGATGGGATTAGGAGGCAGAGAGGTTGGGATGAAGGGAGGTCCAGGGCAGGGACAAATGTTGCTAGAGGTGTAGTGGGATGTGGATGTGGGACCTAGGTTTGTTTTAGTGGGAGGATGGAGAAGATCAGGATGGAGCAGACAGGAAGAGGAGTAGGCAGAATTGGTAGGAACTTTAGAGTGATGAGGATAATCAGGAAGGGGAAATGAAGCTAGGCGGGGAAGGGAGAGGAAAGGAGGATGAGGATGGATACTATGACTCAGAAGAAGGGTGTGGTGAAAGTTATGGGGGAGTGGCAGACTACCAAGGTTACAAAAATAGAATATTTAGAGAATAAATTTGCTCTTTTCCATGCAGAAAACAAGAAATATCCTTCACCATCATTTCTAAGCGCAATGATAGTAATATGGGACTCATACTAATAGACAGGGGAAATCCCATGATAGTGACTTGTACTGCAAGATAATAGGGAGGTTATCTTAACATATGAAATGTCATGCACAGGCACCCTGCTAAAGTTACAAATGTTAAAGATCTTCAGCCAGGCTTGCTTTTGACTCTGCCTGTGATAGTTTTTGACACTCTGCAAAATTGCACAGGTTCGATAGATGGAAAGATGTAGTTCCCTTTAATTTAACTACTGCATACAATAGTGACATCACCTGGGAAACAGAAATCCCAATCCTTCCTTAGGGTCTGATGCTGTGAGCACTTGCTACTGGATGCAGTGTTTGCCATCACAAGTAGTCCCATTGGCTTCAAGTATATATAATTAGTTATGCCTCTTAATGCATTGTGTGTGTGTTAAAAAAAGGTATATTTACCAAGAGCTGAATTCTGCTCTTGGCAGATTCCAACTCCACCACTTTGCAATCAATATCCCTACATGTATGATATCCCACTAGCATTATCATGATTATTTCATCCTTATTGAGCAAAATGACCGTTGGCCTGGAAGGGCGTGCAGCCATAATGCACTGCATTTCCAACTATTGTTTTGATAAGATTGCATAAATAATGTTATTTATAAAGAGGAGCCCATGGAGGCTTTCAGGGCACTATGTAGTCATATAAAGGCCTACTTCTGCCAACACTTACTACCAGACGTGGTGATTTACTGGCATGCAGAAATTGAGTTTGCTGTCCAAATAGAATAAATGCTCGTGTCTGAACTATGCTCCTTGGGGCATCACCTGACTTTTCCTATGTTTGCACATTGCTGTGCACACTCTCAGTGCTGGAGACATCCCTTAACAATCTCATCTTTTCTGTGTTATTCTTTATCCCTGTCTTCAGAAAGACCAACCTCCAGTTCCTCTTTTCACCAGTGCTGCTGCCCTGCGCCAGGCAGGCACCTATTCAGTGATGGACAGGGCTCCTTAGCAGCAAAGGCAGAAAGAAGCCAATCAAACCCCTGCACCATCTCATTCCTTGTCCTAAACCCCAGGGAGCTCTTTCTGTGTCTGCTGCCAGCTAAGGGGCCTTTGCAGGGTCCCAGGGGATGGAGAAGGGCACCACAGCAGAAACAGACTGAATCGTGGCAGTGGCTTATGTGTTTGTGATGGGATGTCCACCCCACACAAGGGCTGAAGGGGTTAAAGTGGCTAGGTGGGCCAATTAACCACCTAGGCAGCACATAGAGAAGGAGCCAGGGAGCAAGGCCTAATTAGAGATGAAGCTCAGCTGGCCAGGAACAGGAGGGGCCTGTATGAAGCCCAGTAACTGACAGTAGAAAGGGGCTGCAGAGAGTGAGGCTGCAGTCACTCTCAGGGTGAGAGAAGGCAAAGTAGGAAGTAGCCCAGAGATACAGTAGTATGGTTCAGGACTGTGCAGCTCTCGACTGCTTGTTGTAGGGTCCCTGGGCTGGAATCTAGTGTAGAGCGCAGGTCTGGGTTCCCCTACGAGCCACTGAGGAAGCAGCACCATTAGGGGCAGGGAATGAAAAGACTGCCTGGGACAATGGGTCCCGAGAGACTTTGAGAACACAACACACACACACACACACACACACACATGCCCCACCCCAGAAGGGGAAAACTACAGTGACCTGGCCTGAAGAGGGAGCAACTGAGTCCTGAGAGGGAGTGAGGACCCGTAGGAAGGGGTGTCAGATTGGCAGAGCTAATCCCCAGACATGACTACGAGGAGGTGCTCCAGTGGTGAGCAGACCACCCCATGACAGGGCTCCAGTATTCTGCCTCTGAGAGTTGCCAGTAATGGATGCTTAAGGGGCAGGGACAAGAAAGCCTATAATGAGCAAGTCTGGAATAACCTGCCCATAAGGCAAGTTGTGCCCTTATCCCCTGTGAGGCAGAGGTTGGTTTATGCCCAGCAGCTGGTGGGCTTAAATTCCATCTTTCGAAAAATAATTCTATCTAATGTCACTTTGGGTGTTCTCATGATCCATATAAATCTCTCATGCTCTTTTGAATCCCGTTTAGCTCTTAGCGTCAATGATATATTCTGGCAGTGAGTTCCACAGGGTAATGGTGTTCTGTGTGGTTTTTTAAAAGCATCTCCTTCTATTTGCTTTGAAATGGCTGTCATTCAATTTCATAGATTGACCCTTTGTTCTTGTATCATGAGAAAAGAAACACAAGTGCCTGACTTACCTTCTCTATACCGTTCATTATTTTGTATGTATCATGCCCCTTTTATTATTCCTTTTTTTCCCTAAACTAAACAGTCCCAGTCTTCTCAACCTCTTCTTATATGGAAATCTTTCCCTGGTACTGATCAATTTTATCTTCCATTTCTGAACCCCCTCCTATGTCTGCTATGCTTATTCTAAGATGGCCAGAACTGAACAAAGTATTATAAGTAAGGCTGTAGTTTTGGTTACTTTTCCATTATAATTTCTATCCCAATCTTTATGGAGTATAGATTGGCATTGGAGTGGCCCCATTTCATGCCATGAGGGCAAGTTAAACTTGTATATGGTAAAGGAACCATTTGACTGATATGAGCAAAATAATATTGTCACACGCCTGTGCACAAACAATGGAGAGGAATCCGATGGGAGAACTGCTGAGGTGGGAAGTACCATGAGTATAAGGTTACAGGTAGAGGTCTGGGGAGGGAATACAAAGCTTTGCCTGCAATCTAAGTGCCTGCTAGGGGAGGGAAGGTGAGCTATCTGCACCTGCTGCTGCTGGATCCCTGCCTGTAGTGGATTGGTGAGAGGACAGGTTTAGTGAATGAATGAAATCTCTGTTCTGTAACAGTCACACAATATGACTGAGCTCAGACAGCAGTGAGCCGACTAGATCCCCTGTTGCAACAGATGACTCCACACAAGTTTATATTAGAAGTTGAGTTCAGAAATCTAGTATCTAGAGACAAATTGGAAAACAGTTGGTTGGAGTGATATATATTTTTATAGACAACCTCATTTATATACATACACTCACATATTTTGCTCAAACAGCATAAATGAACTGCCTGACCAGGAGCAAAGCTTGGCATTTTGGAGGAAGAATTTATTGCATGTAAGTAAATCTTGGAAATCCTCATTTTATTATTTCTTTGTCTTGCTGCATGTATTTAAGCACTTGATCCTGTAAACTCCAGGCAGATCCATATGTCTTTTGAAGTCCCTTTTAACTTCAGCGGGCTCTGTGTAGGCTCACCTCCACCTCCACCAAGCAGTGTGAAGGATCAGGGCTTATGTCCTGGAATCTTACACTATTTGGGGCGGAAGGATTTCTTCTCTTCCCCAATTTCATTTGCACCGGTCTTAATCCAGTATAATATCATCAGACTTCTCTGGAGTCTTTCACTGGTGTAACTGATGGCAGAGTTCTATTGTATTGAAACTGGCATGATTCTCCTCTTTCTTATGCTGTTGAAGTCAGTGATGTGTGTGTATCATTCACTACACTAGTGTAAATGAAATCAGAATTAGGCCCTATATTTTAAACTATTCACTGTGGATTTGGGGGGATAGTTAAAATTGGGTGATGGAGTGTGTGAATGCCTTAGATTGATTGGTCATATTTGTTTTAAGCATGAGATCCTTGCACTTCCTGTATTCCCACTGAGCTCAATGGGAGTTTGGGCTGTGCAAAGAATATAGGCTCAGGCCCCAAAGTTTAAGATATAGGTAGCCGTGGCTAGAGCTCAGTGTGGCTATGTGCTGTGAAACTTCCCCATGCAACTGCCACTGTTCCCCGCAAGGGTGCCAATTATTTCTGGAATTTAAAGGTCATTTTTCATATGATGTAATGACAGTTGCTTCAACCGAAACTGTCTATTTTGAGCAAGAACAAAGTTCACATGAGTTTGTATAGGACTCCTGAGAGTGCCAGGAAGTCACTCATTCGTTGTTCATGATTTCAGCAAACTTTTTTTAGCCTAGTGAAAACTAAATGCATAAGAAAAGGTCAGTGTCTAACATTGTGAAGATAGTTCTCACTGCTAGCATCGCAATCCTACCCCAGGCATGCATGCACCTTTGCCAGCAGAGTACTGGTGACAGTACTTCTTCTTCTGCTCATCCAGAGCAGTGTCAGTCCTGCCCTACCTGGCTGTCTTGGTGCAGAGGGGCACAGCTTCCAGCTCTCACAGCTCAGTACATGGATGAAGGGGACAGGCGGATACAGATGAAAACTCTTCAGAACGTTCAGATTATTTCCATACCACGTCAAGTGGGGAGCACAGAAAAGACATAATGGCAGGGGGGAACTGTTTGGTATTTTAATCCATCCCTCTGTTGGAGTAGGATTGTTGCTCAAAGAAAGGCGTCTATAGTAGGAGTTACCAAACTGTGATGAACAGAGCACCAGCTGCTGGTGTGCAGAAAGTTGGCTGGTCAGAGGGTGTTGGCTTCTCTTGTTTCCAGTTGTGAAATCACATTAAAAGAAGCTAAATATATACAAAAACTTTCCTAATGTCACTTTTCCATGTAATAATTGCAGTAGTTATAGGGATGCTGTGTGATCACTAGTGGGAGATGACAGGTTTCAGAGTAATAGCCGTGTTAGTCTGTATTCGCAAAAAGAAAAGGAGTACTTGTGGCACCTTAGAGACTAACCAATTTATTTGAGCATGAGCTTTCGTGAGCTACAGCTCACTTCATCGGATGCATACCGTGAAAACTGCAGCAAACTTTATATACACACAGAGATCATGAAACAATACCTCTTCCCACCCCACTGTCCTGCTGGTAATAGCTTATCTAAAGTGATCATCAAGTTGGGCCATTTCCAGCACAAATCCAGGTTTTCTCACCCTCCACCCCCCCACACACAAACTCACTCTCCTGCTGGTGGGGTGGAGGGTGAGAAAACCTGGATTTGTGCTGGAAATGGCCCAACTTGATGATCACTTTAGATAAGCTATTACCAGCAGGACAGTGGGGTGGGAGGAGGTATTGTTTCATGATCTCTGTGTGTATATAATATCTGCTGCAGTTTCCACGGTATGCATCCGATGAAGTGAGCTGTAGCTCACGAAAGCTCATGCTCAAATAAATTGGTTAGTCTCTAAGGTGCCACAAGTACTCCTTTTCTTTTAGTGGGAGATGAGGAATCCATGGGACAATCTATTAATGCATAGTCCACACTATGTACAAGTTTGAAAACCTCTGACCTACAGACTATTTCTTTTTAACGTGATGTTTCCAGCAGTAGCGCCCGCCCCAACCCCACACAAAGTTTTGTCATTCATTCCAGTGTAGTGTTTACAATATATTTTTCATTGTCAAATTCACTCCTGTGCAGAGGCCCAGCAGAAGCTCTGTGCATCACTTCAGTCCCATTTAAATTGCTCACTAGATGGAGTTCCATCGTGGCAACATCTCTCTCATGTGTTGACAGGCTGGCAGAGTCCTTTTAACTCTTCAGGACCATAGCAACATGCCCATGTCCATTCTAAGTGATTGTAAAGTTAGTTGATGACTAGCTTGATGACTAGGAGGACTAGCATGAATATCATTCAGTTTTATACATAAACTAGGTGCCTAATTTTCCTCCCATGTAAGTAATAAACCAGTGTAATTCTATTGCGTTCAACAGAGTTGCTCCGACTTGACACTTGTGAAGAGAATCAGCCCATGGGTTTTTCAAGTCCACAACTACAAGAGGATGTGCCAAATTTATCCCAAAATTCAGAACTCCATTCCCGCAGGTTATAAACTTTGTTTTTTCCTTCCAATATATAAAAACTGCTTTAATAGTTATTTGGATTTTAAAATTGTAGCCTTGTACCTCAATAATAAGAAGAAAATGGGTCCTTTCCAGATATCTATCTTGCATAACATAACTTTTATATGACTGGCTCCTCTCCTGTCATCACAACAGGGCCTATGTGTCAAACTGGATTTGCATACTCTTGTATGGTAAGTATATCCTAATAACACCTGGTTCTTTCCCAACTGTCTGGCAGAGAAGCCGATGCATTCTAAGACTCCTTGCTAACAAAGTCCCCTGCCTACCCACATTCCAAAGCCGGTTTCTTTCAAGATCAGTTCAGAGATACCTACTTAAAATTCAGGCTTTGGGCAAAAAAGACAGACGATCTCAGGTTTGAATTTCTTCATTTTCTCTTCTAGATGGAAAACTACTGACACATACTTGATGTCTGGAATTCTCCAAAGCCAATTAAATCTTATCCCAGAGTGTTTGATGGCACAGAACGATTAGGAAAGCAAGCAGCAATCATTCTAGTCATACCAAGGACCATTGTCACAGGGTAGTGTGATTACATGGGAGGACAGAGGACATTCCCAGCAACAACATCTTTAGTGTTCTCTGTTGAAGGAGCAGTGCTAATAAATGGGGAGGCTCTAAATCTCTGGCTGTATGCCTTTCCCTGCCACTAGCACTCAATCTTGGGGGTTGCATTGACTCCCAGATAACCTCTAATGACACTGTACCGGCTCCACTTGAGGACTATGCTGTGCTGCGCAGAAGCTGACATGCACTCAAGGTGAACCCTAATTTCTTCACATTCAGGGTGGAAATATCACTGAGTTATCACTTTCTTGTAAGACTTCCAGCAATTCTAGTCATGGTCATGGAAGCATCCAGCAGAGGCAACATGGGAATGAAAAAGGCTGTCCTAACACTTCCGAAAAAAACCCTTTCGAATTTGGTTCTAAAAATGGCTGAAGGCTAAGGGGAGAGAGTGGTCTCATGAGCTGCTGAGCCTGCATGAGACACCCAGGACTCCAAATGGCCATTTGTTCCTAAGGCTTGATTTGAAAATTTTTGCAAATTATAGTGGTAAACACTGATGCTAAAAAGCAACCTGATTGCAACAGTGCCTTGCCAAGCTTTCACTTGGGAAATAGGATGGATCAGGTTGTGCCTGAGTTGGTAATGAGACTCTTCATTATAGATGTGTAGAGGCTGCAGGATCAGGTCCTAGATTATGTCTTAAATTAAAACATTAGACTGGTATGTGTTGTTGCATGGTGGTGATATTCCCAGCATTCATGTGGCAGAGGCATTACTGAGAAGGTAGTGTTGTATAATTTTGCTGTACTCCTTGGGTAGTATTTGGATGGCCTCATCTACCCCTTTCCTTTAATCACAGAGAGAAAATAATCATTTACACTGAGACCTCTATGCACTGCTTTGGCAAAGAGGCCTGAAAGTGAGAGTCCTTTATATTTACTGTCATGTAAATGAGAAGCAGGCCCCAGAGACGTACAATATATACTTTTAGAGAGATGAGGCAGATGAGGTAATATCTTTTCTTGGACTAACTTCGACTGGTGGAAGGGTCCAGCTCTAGAGCTTCCAGGAGCTCTTTTTCAGCTCTGGGGAAGATACCTAGAGTGTTTGAGCTAAAAAGTTGGGACAGATTGTTAGGCATAAGGGGTTCACCCATGCTTTAGGAGACAACTTAAAATGAAGTGGGCAGGTAAGGCTTAGCAGACAGTCAGGGCTGGCTTAGGGGGTGACAACCAGGCAATTGCCCAGGGCCCCATGTCACAGGCAGTTGCTCAGACTTCAGCTTTCGGCCCAGGCGGCGGGGCTTGGGCTTGGGCTTTCTGCCCTGGGCCTCAGCGAATCTAACGCTGGCCCTGCAGGCAGAGGGGGTGAGTTACAAATTGTTGCAATAAGCCAGTTGTAATAAAACCAGTGTCAGTTTAGTCCATGTTTTTAATAGCTAGCAGAGTTATGAATTATACCGCAAATAATGCTTATTTTTCTTACTAACACTTTATGTCAGGTAAACAAGATTGATGACACTACAGATTTATTTTCTGTGTGTGTGTGTCTTTATCATCCTCTTGAACTAATGTTCCTGTATTCCTTACCTATGGTGAGGCAGCATAGGCTGAGTTACAATAGAGATACATATTGGACCAGATCCTCAGCTGGTGTAAATAAGCATAATTTCATTAACTGCAGTGGAGCTACATGGATTTACACCACCTGGGATTCTGGCCCCAGGTGTTTTTTCACAACACTTGCAATTTGTATAACCTTAAAAATCCACAGGGAAAGTATTATTTTTAAACAAGTGCTTTATTAAATTCTCAACATCTTCAATATAACTGTGAAAGACTAAGCAATATATAACTGTGCTGCATATCTTCTGGAGTTGGAAATAATTTCCCCGTCAGTGAATTTATGTACTAATCTTGCATTTGTTGTATTTTTACTGACAGTATAAGAAAAATCCAACTTAAACAGAGCCTAACATTGTTACTGCAATCAACTAAAATTCTTGACTAGTCAATTAGAAAAACAAAAATATATTGTACCAGATACAATCTTTTTCCAATCTACTTTACTGCAGTAATTTGTAATCTTTGATTTCAGCTCTTGGAATATACAAGTGGAAGAGTACGTGTATTTATTGGCCTGTTGGGATTCTTGTGCTGAAATACTACCACAAAAAGCAATAGTTTTGGCACTCCCTTCTCCCTATATATTTGGGATCAAGAGTAAATCATAGATAAAGGGCATCATTCTCATTTTAATCAGGCTGGTGCAAATCAATAACTCCAGTGAAATCAGTGAAGTTATTCTGTAAAAATTCTTTGACATCAGAAGCAGGCGCATATTTAAGTGGAGTATAGAATGGTAATGCACTTGGTTTTGTGAGTTTATTCTCTTCCTTCATACACTTTCATCACAGACTTTGTGTCTAATTCCCTTAGTTTTTTATTCACGTCAAGGTAATTTAGGATTATGGCACTATTCAATCCTTTTTATGTCATGGGAGAGTTGCAATGAAATCATTTTGCCCTGGTAATTCTATAGTAATCAGTTATCTAGATGCTGCACTGACATTACATTGTTCTCTCTTTGTAAACTCAAATCACAACAGCATTTCAATGATAGATTTTGCTCTGCTGTAAACTGGTGCAACTTCATGGAATTCAGTTAGGCTCCCTTACACCGATATATTTTGGCCCAATGTCTTCAGGTCTCCACTGAAATCCATTTTGCCATTACAGCCTACACTCTAACCAATTTATAATGGCATCACATACGGAACTCAATAGACTTCCAGTGAAATTGTTTCTTTTTACTGTTTTAACCTTATTTGGAAACTCAGTCTCTGTAGTAGTACAATGGAACCATCTTGAGGATTTTGTGACACGAATGAACAGGGACTTAATGTCACTAAAAAAAGAAGCCTGTAAGAAAGAAATATTGTGTATGTTTTGTCATTTTTCAAACTTAAATACCTCATTTTTCTGAAAGAAGTTGAACTTGGGGAGAGAGGACGTTTACATTCTGGCTGTGTTTGGTTCTAGGAAGTGCTATCTTTCATACAAGTACAGTACTATCTAGCTATCTTCAGTAATTATTTAGTGCCCATTACCATTACACCTGAGTGTTTCACAATCTTTAATGTATTTCTCCTCACTACTGCCCTGTGAGGTAGGGAAATGCTATTAAACCCATTTTACAGATGGGGACAAAGCAACGGAAAGGCTGAGGCCCAGATCCTTAAGGCAATGTAGGCTTTTAACTGCCACTAAAGGTCATATCAACTTTCAAGCAAAAAACCTCTGAGTAATTTAACAAGACATCAAAATTCATGAAGCCACAGGAAGGAATAAATAACCCGTTCTTTTAAATCTACAATGTAACATATTCTCTTTTGGAAAATTATATTTTTGCCATTTTACAAAACGAAGTGAAACCATTTTAAGAATATGCATTGAGACAGACAGATAGGAATGGCCTGATTTTCCATAGCCCTGCACCTTATTTTGTTATTTCCACTGAACAGAGTGTAAAATGTTATCACATACAAATGTCCACTGGTGTAAATGATGACACAAGTGTAGGGCAATGGAGCGCAGGTCTGGTGCCTTGACTCCCATCTTTTTTTATAGTAAGCTCTTCTAAGTTTGATGTTAGGAAAAGAATGTAAGGAACCCAGGATGATAAAATTCAGTGACCTCCCAATCATATGTGTAGAACAAAGGCTCTGTAACTTGGTGAACTTTCTAGCTTGTTTTTCACTTGTGGGAAAAAAAACAAAACAAGAGCTGGCTTATCCACATGGCAAAATGAATCAGGTACAACTTCATGCTCACAATACTCTTTAGATTTTAATTAGGCTTCAAACTGCAACACTGTCCGCTTTTTGTCTGCTAAGCAGCGCTAGGGTGGGTCACAATCTGGATGGGAGACTACTAATGGGAATATGTGCATTGCATTGGTAATCCAGCAGGTGATGTGCCCATCATGGCATTTATGAGCACTGCTCTGCTGAAGAGGCCATCTTTCACAGGCCTCGATTACAGCACTTTATTCCATTTAACATCTCATGGCACTTTTCAGGAGAGGAGTTGTGTTAATCCTAGTGCTCTGGCCCAACGCCATTTTGAATAATTGAATTCTGCCTCCCTCAGAGCACCCCCTTCCAGTAATTTCAATTAGATACAATGTTCTCCACTTTCCATCCTAAACTGTTGTGTAGTGTTGCTGTGAGCTGTTAAAACAATTCCAGTTGTATTTCAGTGGTGGGCAGGTAGTAAAATCTGGAAATTACATGCATGCCAAATTGGATGAAACGTGGTAGAAATGCAAGAGCCTTATCAGAACGTCAGAATTTACACAGAGAACTGGCGATGTCAGAATATACTTCATTTTGGGAAACACTCCATTCATACCTTGGTTTTGCCCCCACTTGATTCTCCTTATATGATTCCTTTGGGTTCATTGTGGTGCCTAGCTGAAACTGCTTGCCATATTGCTTCATGAAGCTGCTGCCAGGAATGCCATGAGAAAAGCACAGCAAGCCTCTTCCCTCGGTTCCCATATGCTGATCCCATCCATTACGTACAGCAGGTAGGTTAGGACTAGAGAAATCAAGCTCAGATCTGCCCTTAAGAGCACCTGAAACAAACAGCGCAGTGGGGCACTAAGGCAATAGGTCACTGACCCTCAGGCTTGAGAACTCATTAAGCTCCCATGAAAACTTATTTCTCTCCTCTTACGTTTAAAATCAGCCGCTGGCAGCACAGGCAACCAATGTTTTTGATTATGCTTTAATCTTGTTATTGCAAGGCTTAATGATGTGCACAATCACCTCTGCCTAGCAATAGGGTGGCAGGATGGCTGCTGCTGGCATCACTTCCTTAAAGAGAAATGGCATTCACTCCAGCATTGGGTGGTTTGCCATCCCTGCTGAAAACTTGCACAGCCCTAGCCCATCCAGGGCAAACTCTCAGCCTTGCCCAAGCTAGTCCCAAGTCAGGACTTCTGGATCCTAACAGTGGGCTAGATTCTCCCTTGCAGCTCAACTCAGCGCAGGAGCAGGGAGGAGCCATCAGAGAGCTGGTCACAGCTTTCTGATTTTCACAGCCTGGGCTCAGCATGAGTTAGGCCACTGGAATATGGTCCCATAGAAAGACTACGCCAGTGAAACCTCCGCATATAAAACAGAACTTGATGATGCTTGCACTCTGCCCTGGGGTGTCTTTTCTCTCTCTGGGAATGCCTTTTATATGGTGGATTGAGCAGCTGGTACAGTAACAAAGCCATTTCTGCTGGCTTTGAATCATCATGGAATACCACTTTTCCCAGGGAGTTCTCCACTGGCAAGTTGCAGTCTGAATCCAGCTCCTTTGTGCCTCCTGAGCAGTGCAAATGGGCAGGATTATAATGCACATTTGGGCCACAGTGTGCTAACTGAGATGGATCTAACTGCAAAATAGGAAATGTTCAAAGTTTGGGGGTGTTTTAGTGTGGGGCATTACAGAATAAGGGCCAGCTCCAAAGTTTGAATGTAAATTTCAGGCCATAATGAGAAAACACACTGAGTTAAAATCTGTTCTCAGTTGCTTTCACTGGCCGAAGTCCAGAGTAACTCCACTGACTTGCATAGACTTATTCCAGACTTACATAAATGTAACTCAGTGCAGAGCATAGCTGGATATTTCCTTGCGAATATCTGCATGAAAGCACTCATATACTCAAACACATTTACATGCTCATTTGGAGTGGTTTAATGGGGTTCATGGTACAACATCATGCTCCTAACTTGAGTTCAGCATGACCAAGTAATGAGAATGTCTTAGCAACCACAGTTTGTGCAGATCAGCTAACTCCTAGTTTGTTCTTGTTAGGAAGTACATTTATTTGGGTGTGTGACACTCAGCCATCCATATGCTTTAGGGAAGCTTTTTTAACTGACCCACTCTTTTGTTCAGTGAATTTAATACTGGAGAGGGGCTGCAGGTACATTGTAGTCAGATGAAAGCTAGTCGATCATCATATTGTTCCTTTCAGAAAAGCACAGACCTGAGGAACTCTAAGGCTGAAAGCCAAGATTCAGTTCCACTCCCAGAAAAGTCAACAAAACTATTTTAAAATAGAATGATTTCATCCTGTAGTGAACCCTGAGTTACCTGCCAGTGGTACTATTAATAACCATAGGTTTATCGCAAGCATGACCTAATGGAGTACATAGACTACAACCTTTTAAAGCCCAGTTGTGTTAGAAGCTAAAACCCTGCTGTGAGGAAAGATTAGATGAATCCAGAATCGGATCACTGTTAGGAAATGCTGAAAAGCCTTCCTACTTAATAAAGCTTTTCCACCATAGCCAGAATGCCATTCACATCAATCCTTCTCTCTGCCCGTCTTAAACTAAAAACTCAACCCCAAGCAACAGTTCCTGTGGGAGAAATGGTATCAAATCCAGAGCCTCCATGAAGTCCACTGGGGACCTGAGCATTGCCAGTTTATTTTATGTGAAAGACATTGCTGAGAGACCATGATGATAGGCATCATTACAGAACCCCAAGAGAGACAGAGAGAATGGACTCTGGACTCCATGTGTGTTGAGAGTGCTGGATCAGGCCCTGATGTTCAGATTATAGAAGAAATGTTTAACTCTTGTCCCCCATCCACTCCTCCAGGATCATATCTCTATATGTACGCGTGCACATTTTCCTTAAACTGCTGTAAATTGCATGCCATTCCTTTCTGCTTCACAGATGATCAGTAGAAGTATCACAGCCAGCACTGAAACCAACTCCAGAAATGTACTGCAGATATTTTGTCCTCATCTGTGTGTGGCTATTTCTTCCAACTCAAAGGTAAGTTTTCTGACAAGGATACTAGCTTGGGTGTAGTTGATATAAATGCTGGGAGAAGAAGGAAAATAGCCATGGTCCAGACTCCAATCCTCCCATCCCTTCCGAAGAGGGCTGGATACATCAGGAGAGAGCTGATTATACCATCACAAAGGATAGTGTGATGGGCACAACTCCCTGAGGCACAATCCCTCACTAGTGAGGTGCTGCCCCCTTTCTACAGCTCAGTCCGGCCCTTGATAGATTGCAGCTTTGTATAACTTCCATTAGAGAATCTGGCACCACATGACCCTCCCCTAGTTTTGAGTTTAATTAAAGTGTAAAAGTCTGTGAACTTTTCAAGTGACCCTATGCCCAACTCCAAGGGAGACTGAAACCGTTCATGCCTCAGTCCTGAAACAACATGAAGCTGAGCAATTCTGATCTTTGCTTTGGGATTTGCGGGTTCTTTCAGATCCGAAACCTACAGTGAAATTCCAGGGCTATGAAACCTCCAGGACCCAACCTGCTGCATTTCACACTGCATAGCCTTCGCTGTCATTAGGTACTAGCAGTGGAATGATGATGCACTGCCTTGGGCCTTGTTTTGCCATTTCCACCAGAATAAACACCATCAGACCAGAATTATCCATTCATTTACACGGCTGGCAATATTTTTTTGCAGACACTTTATACAGGATGTAAATGAGCACACAGGGCCTTGTTCCACTGGGAAATTATACCATGTTAGAACACGACCCCTCTCTGTCATTTTAGCTATGTACGTTAGCTGGCCCTTGTCACCTCAATGTCTAAGTGCCTTCATACACATTAGTGATTTCTCTTCAAAACACCCCTGCGTCAGGTTTATGGTCTAACTATGGAATGCCAATTTTTACATAACTAGCAGAGATAGGTCTGAACGAAAACTCTGCATCTGATCACCCCTAGAGTGAGAGGAAAATTGACTTTGCATATTGGAGCTCAGACCCACTTCTGATCATCGGCCATGCAAGCACAGAGCCAGACACAACAACTTGCTTTTGCTTAGTTTGAAAAGTTTTGGCTCAGGCTGTGAATGTTTAATATTGGCTGCCACCTGCACCTCCCAACCCAATTCACCCAGAGGCTGAAGGTAGGAGTCCTCCCTCTCCTGATGGCATTAGCTGCGCAGGGACACTCTGACACTAGAGGATTGCCTGTAAACAATAACAAGCGAGGTGCAAAGCATTTCCTGGAGATCAGTGACCACCAAGGAGGAGCTGATGGCCTGAAGTACATCTTTTGGCTATCAAAAGGTGATGACTAGGGAGGGAGGAGGAATGGATGTATTCACATATGGGTTTTATAATGACAGAGTGCAGTTTTAGATCTTGTAACAAATCAGCTTTGTAATGAGGGATGCCATTTCATGTGTTCCGTACTGGACAGTTTTAGAGACTTCTAAATCTCCTCCATTTCTAGGCTGTCGAACCCCGTGTTCCAAATGATCATGAAGGATATAACTTACACCCCATGCCCCACTATTATGCATAAGATGGGGGTAGTGGGGGCAGATCTGCAGGGGCAGTAGGGCTGCTGACAAAAATCTCAGCACCTAATTAACCCAGTCCTCATTGGGCTGCTAAAAGAGCTGTGGATGGCTCTGTCCTGTGATGGACAGACCTGTAGATGACACAGATAGATCTCTTGACTCTTCTTCAACATTGTCTTTTACCTATATAAGGCCTTTATACTCCCACCCACCCAGGTGGTATCTGAGCATCTTCTATGTAAAATCAATAGCAACAGAAAATCCCTAATGACTTCATGGAATGAGTCTCTGGTGCTTTTCTCTTCCTGGGGGCAAAACACTGCTTGTACCTGGGTGTTGTGCTATATTTTTAAAAGGCAGAAGGAGGAGTGATTGGGTGTATAAACCCGATTCTGTCACACCCACTAAGGGGTTAAGAGACAGAGTAGCTACCTCTCCAGCTGCAGCTGATTGGCAGATCACCAACACTTGGAATAAGAGGCTGTAGCGAGGTTGGGAGCTATCCTCCATCATCAGGAAACTGGGAAGAAGCCACCAAAGGAGCAGGACCAGGACGAGAAACACCCGAGGACTGGGGTGAGGTGACTAGGCGAAACCCACTAGACTAAGTGGGTATTCCTTCTCCTGCACTCCATGAGCTAGAAGAAGACTGGACTGGGTTGCTGCTTCTAGGCCCAGAAGAAAGACAACATAAGGATTTAAGGATTGTGGGAACTGAACTGAAAGTCTAGGAGAGCAAGGTCTGAAAGGGCCAGCATATATCTGACGAAGCTGCAGACAGGCTAGAGGGACTGAGTCCCTTCACAGGCCACGAGTTGGGTATGGATTGAGGTGTAGAAGGGGTGTGTCACTGCTATGAATGTCACTGTATGATGGAAAGGCTTTTCCCAGCAGTTTATCACAGAAATGAGAGACTGGCTCTTCTCCCTCCAACCAAATCCCTGGATCAAGATCTGGGTTTGGACAAAGGATTATAGCTTCCAACCAATTCACTTGGTAGGAGAATCTAAATCCAAATTTAGCCTGAACACTAGGGAGGCTGTGATCCAGAGATCCAAGCCAAGTTTGGATCCAGAGCTGGAGACCAGAGCCGTGATGTTGGTTCTGACCTGTCTTTACCTACTGCCGAAGATGGCCAGAGGCACTAAATATGAACCAAAACCCTCGGAAGCCTAGTGCTGCCCCTGCTTCTCTTCTGTTTAAGAAGCAATGGTGCCTCAACATCATTACCATGGTGCAGACACATGTAGCCAGAGACCATGGCTTTATCTGGCAAGGCTCATGCATTCAGCTACAGAATTTCACTGAGATCCTCCACTCTTCTCTGCAGCTGACAAGCCCAGGCTTAGCAGCACAAGTCACTGTGAAAATATTACTTCAATACTGCATACGCTGCACCGGTATCCCACTGAGTCCTATAGCATCCCCTACTGGAAAAGAGTGGCTCTGCAGCACCCTGCATCAGTTTTCTTTTATGTTTGGGGCCCCTAAAAGTCCACACAGTCCAGATATTTAAAACATTCCCCTTCACACTGTCTTTTTAATAGACCTCAAAACCTATAACCTTCACCCCAGTTTCAGCTGGGCTCATGCCCTCCTCCCTGAAGATCTATCCTATCTCTAAAGTTTACTTCTTTCACTGTAGTGCCAAGCTGGGCACATCCCCTCTGCCCTGGGCATCTGTCTTCCTGCTTTCCCACCACCTTTTGTCTGGGGCTTGGCCCTTGTCCACTGGCCTTCCGGACCTCTGCTCATTCAGGGCCCTCCAGGAACTTTGTCACTCTCTGCCAGCATCTCCCACCCACCTGCAACCATCTCCCCCTTTAAAAGGCACAGGTGCCTTCCCTTAAGTCCATCTGGGCAGCAGGTGCACTGGACCCCACTGCCTCTTAAAGGGGACAGTCCAGTTCAGGGTCTCTGACCTGGTTTTCAAAGTCTTGCATTGGATTAGTCCTGGCTACTGGAGGGATTGTCTCTTTCCATCCAACCATGGCCTACTTTGAAGGCCGTATTGCGCATGAAGGGGGAAACTGTCAGCCAGCACAGTGAGGCTGACACCTGGGGCTGGAAGATGCTTCCCAAGACCAAGACACTGAATCACCCTCTCAGATGAGAGAAGAACAGCCACTAACCTTGTTGCATTCAGAGTTAAGTGCAACCATCACTGAGAGTACTCTGCTCATGCTGACAGGGGCATTTTCATATTCAGAGTAAGAAAGGAGGAGACAGAAGCCTGTCTGTTTCTGAAAGGGGCTCATTACCATTATTTTTGTTACTTAGATTGTGAACTCTTTGGGTCAATGGTCATCGCTGTGTTCTGTGTACAACACCTAGTTGAATGGGGTCCTGGGCCATGGCTGGAGCTTCTAGTTAGTTAGTCTATCCTGGGCTTTGCCGCACATTGGGCTACCCACATTTGCCATCCTTGCCTGTCAACTGCCCTTCTCTCCACATCTTCCCATTTCATGTTGAGATGCTTGATGTCGTTCAGAACTGTTCATTTCCATGTTATTCGCGGTCTTCCTCTCTTTCTGGCTTCCATTCAAGAGCAGTATTTGGTAAGCGTTCTTTTTCCATTCTCAGCACATGTACCAGCCACTGATGTCTTCTTTTGTATATTTTTTGTGAGAGGGTGCCTTGTCCAGTAATTTTTCTGACTTCTTCAATCATCTTCCTATCTCTATATGTTATTCACAATATTGTTCTCAGACATTTGTGATTAAATGCGTTCAGCTTTTGCACCTCTTTCTTGATAAGTTGCCACATCTCACTGCTATATATTGTGACGGTGAAAACAATTGCTTTGTACACATTCAGTTTTGTCTTGAGGGAGATGTTTTTGAGTCTTCCAAATGCAGCGTTTGCCTTCCTGATTCTTCTTATTATTTCCTCGGAACTAGTACCTGCTTGATGGTACTTCCAAGATATGTAAAATTGTTCACCTTTTCCAGTTTCTCTTCTTCAATTTCGATTTCTGTCCCTATAGTCCCCTTTAACATGACTTTACATTTCTTTGTATTGTATCTCAAACCTGTCTTCTCCCTTACTTCTTTTACTTGGTTTGTGAATTGGCATCTTCACTGATAAGAGCGATGTCATCAGCAAAGTCTAGATCAAATAGTCTTGAATTGTTCCATTTTAGGCCATATGTATCACTGTTGCATTGTTTTAATCCATAGTCGATTACTAGCATAAACAAAAAAGGAGACAGGATGCACCACTGCCTTACACCTGTCTTGATGCTGAATGGCTTAACTCAATCCATTTTCCATTTTAATGCAGCACTTTGAGTTGGCGTAGAATGCCTTCGTAATGTTAATTAATTTTGTTGGAATTCCATATTGTTCCACAATTTTCCACATGGTTTCTCTGTTTACACTATCGAATGCCTTTTAAAAGTCCACCAAATTAATGGCAAGACTGCCTTGGAATTCAATTGTGTTCTCAATAATCAGGGTGAAAATAGCATCGCTGCATGATCTCCCTTGTCTAAATCCAGGTTGTTGCTCAGTAGCTATTACCACAGTTCTATTAATAATTGTGGGAAGCATTCAGTTGCTATGGTGATAGGCACTAATACAAGAACCTGCATAAGTAAACATTAAGGAAGTCATAAGCAAATTCCAACTGTCACCATTCCAACTGTTTCTGGACATAAGCATCTTCCCCAGACAACCATATCCCTCCTACACTGCTGTAAAACACCCCAACCTTTGGATTGTCTGTTTAATGAAGTCACACGCTGATTGCCCACAGTCCCTGTCCCCCACACAATGGAATCAAGTGCTGATGGCTTTGATGAAGTGTTTTATGCAGTTTCTGTTGGACTGCTGTATACATGCAGGGAACGCAGCTGCAGCTGCACAACAGAGGCTCCCAGCATGCCCTGCCATGCCTAACAATATGTATTTGTATATTTTAGAAAGTGCACGCTGGGCCGTAAATTGGACACACACAGCAGTGACACGGTATCGCTCCCTGGATTTGAGAACCTCACAGAGGGCTACAACAAATATCTGAGACCATACTTCGGTGGTACGTCAACAGAACAGTTCAATGTCTGATAAAAGGATTATATAATCAGTAATGTTTGCATGGAGAGAATGACGTTTTATGGGTTTTCTTTAGTAAGCACTAGTTTATCTGTCCCTGTTAAATTAGCCAGTGTGCTCGGACTATGTACCCAAAGTCCACCCTCACCTATCCCCTCCAATTCTGTTTGCTCAGTGGGACTGCATGTGTATGACTGAAGGCAGAATTTATTCCCTGGGAATATGTTTGTCGGTAGAATAAGGAACAGGAAGCTTAGAGAGTTTTGACACCTGTCTAATTAGATACCTTGGGCTAAATTTTGCTCTGTTACAACCATGCAGCCCCTTTGTTTCAGTTTGTCCCCTTGGTTTGGCTGTGTATTTGTTAATGGTCATCTGTTTTATGAGGCTCACTGTGGCTGCAAATGAATGAAGCCTGGCTCCTTGAACTGCAGCATTGCTCACTTATAACTTCCTTCCTGTTTAGTCCCAGTCTCTGGGGACTTGTTTCCACTGTGGAACCATGTACACTAAATTCTGAACAGCCTCTGCCCAGGCTTTGCCTTACATTTTGTGAAGAGATAGCCTTCTCAGTGCACAGAGCATGCCTGGGTGTTCTGTGAAGTGCAGATGACCAAGCCTCATGCAGTCTGATTATGATCCCTATACCATGTAATGTAGCTGGTGTACATTGGCTTTGTCTTACACTTTTTAGCTTCTCTCTCTTTAACTTCCTCCTGTGGTGATAAATCTCTACAACAGTGGAGTTACCTAGAGTAATGACCACTGCATCTGGTATTGTGGAATAATACCAGCTCTTCATGGAAATTTGTCCCATAGGAGAACAGATGGTTATAAAATACAAGAGAGAAGTTTAAATGCATGCAAGTCAATATCAGCACAAGTTTAATGTGTCCATAACACATTGGGTAAAAATTGTCTGGCTCCTAAATAACTATCACTTTTGAAAATGGGACCTAGCTCCTAAATCACTTTGGCCCTTTTGAAAATTGTCCTTTTTGCAACTTGAAATCTTATTAGGCAAATGAAAAATATGAATTCTAGATAAATTTACAATATCTTGTTAAACCTAACTGACTTTTAGAAAGTGGTTGGCTTCAATTCTAACTGGCAAGATATATAGGATTGAGCAAGTCATATAGGCGAAAAAAGTACACATATTGATTACATAGATATATATGGCCTGTTCCTGAAACGTGATAAGCACCTGCAAATCCTGTTGACTTCAGCGGAATTTGTGGGTGCTCAGCATCAATCAGGATCAGGTCCCTGTGGCCCTAGGGCTTAATTCTGCCTTCCCTATGTACCTAAATCTCCCACTGAAACCAATGGGAATGGAGTATTGGGCTCAATGCATATGAATGTTTTTGATATGTGGATTATGAAGAAAATGTTCTAATAGGTTACTGTGCCATATATTTGCTACTGTGCTGACAGGATTTGATCTTCCTCATGTTCACCCTTATTACAATAAAAAGAGGCAAAATATAAACTGACTTACAGTAATGTCTTCTGACATTTCCTAGGGTGGAGCTGCCCTCTTGTGGTGAATCCTTGCTTGAGTGCTAACAAAGAGGCAGCCACGATATGTGGTTCCTTCAATGTAAAATTGTGTGTGTATCGACCCAATGAAAAGGGATACTTTGCCTCCATTTTGTCATGTGTTTTATTCACTGACAAGCTACCTCCCCTCTAGCTAACTGCTGTTCTTTAAGGGTTTCAGTTTACGGGTGGCGGGGGAGAGGAATAGCTCAGTGGTTTGAGCATTGGCCTGCTAAACCCACGTTGTGTGTTCAATCCCTGAGGGGGCCATTTAGGGCAAAAATTGGGGATTGGTCCTGCTTTGAGCAGGGGGTTGGACTAGATGACCTCCTGAGGTCCCTTCCAATCCTGATATTCTATGATTCTAAGTGAACTTCACAAAGGGCTCACCCATGCCCATAAGCACCAATAAGGCCTGCTTTGTCACCTTGTGTGGGTCCTATGCACTGAGGACAATTTCACCCCATATGTACTGAAATCTGCTAACTAAATTTCCAGTAGGGCCCATTTCCTGACCTGGGAAACACCTGCTCAGGGGACAGGAAACCCCACAAGTTCTGATTTCATTGTTCTACTATGTGGACAGAGTTTTCTTCCACCTCTACAGAAATGGCAGGGGTTTGGCCTCCTAAGCCCACAAATCTTCCTGACCCCAATGCACCACAATGCATGTTCCCTAGAGAGCAGTGACGCCCACTGGCTGCTGCTGTCCCACCCAAGCCACCCCTTCGGGGTGGGGAGGGGACAGGGTATTCACTGTGCACTACCTCTGAAGGGACAACACATGAAGATAACATTGTTGTTTTACACAGTGATTTCCTGTGGGTAAGGAAGCTGGGAGGCAGGGAAGACGGGTACGTAACAGTGGCACAGACAGAAGTAGTCTCTCTGGCCCTGCACCTGGCCCATACCCTCCTAAAGTACATCTACTGAGAGGCTTTTATGAGATCGGGCAAACAAGGGACAATGGAAGAGAGCTGGCAATTCCTCTTCCATCCTCTCCAGATAGGCTCTGGCCATCTGGGTTCTCTGTGCTCAGTGAAGCGAAAGAGACAAATGGGCCCTATCCCAGGAGACAGAGAGCAGATTTCCGAAGCTGGGTGTGCAAAGAAGAACATGTATATTTTCTCCATAAAGCAAATCTCTCTTCCCATATACTTCCAGTGCACATTACAGCCCTCTGTCCTGCGTTCAACTCCAATTACGAGGCAGGATGGAGGTAGCCACATTCAAACAAATCTAATACGCTGTCTGCTGCCAAACAATGGTTCACTGTGGCACAGCACTCACTCACTGTAAAAGATTTCCTTAGATCCCATTTGGCAGGTTCTTGGGGTGCCGGGCTCAGCGCTCTGGGATGGGGAGGTCAGACTCTCTGCACGGACAGTTGGGTGGGTCCCTAGATCAGGTCTCCACTATGAGCATGTGTCTGCACTGCACTCGGGAGGTAGCTTTCATTTGAGCCCAGTGGTCGCTTTCAGTGAGTGGTGCTGCTCACAGGAGAGGCTATGGCAGTTGATTAGACTCACAAAGGGTGACACCTGAATCACTTATAAATCCCTCAATAACCAGGATTGTAGGGAACAAAATCTCACCCTCCCAAGCTCAGGGACAGGCTGCAGGACTCCAGAGGGACAGTGAGGCTGGGGACTCAGCCTTGCTTTGCATCAGGAAGAGGCTGTGTGGTTCAGTGGACACAACATGACTAGGAGTCGGGGGTCTCAGTTCTATTCCTGCTTCTGGTACCGACTCACTGGGCAAGTCACTTAATTGCTCCAGGACTCGGTTTTCTCCTCTGAGAAATGAAGAGAATAATTCTTACCCACCTCTCTAGAGCACTCCGAGATTGAGCCATTGAAAGTGTTATATAACAGTTTAAGATTATTATCAGTACATCTGCTGAACCATGTATGACTCTTGATTTCTGTGGCTGATTGCAAGAGAAATAGTGCCTTCCAACCCTGATATTCTATGATTCTATGATTGCCTGGGTGTGTGGACACGAGTGCTGCATGGGATCATTTCTGTCTGCTGATGCCACCGAAGAGGATGGTTCTAGACTATTCTCAGTGGTAGAAGATGACAGGATAAAGAGTAATGGTCTCAAGTTGCAGTGGGGGAGGTTTAGGTTGGATATTAGGAAAATCTTTTTCACTAGGAGGGTGGTGAAACGTTACCTGGAATGCGTTACCTAGGGAGGTGGTAGAATCTCCTTCCTTAGAAGTTTTTAAGTTCAGGCTTGACAAAGCCCTGGCTGGCATGATTTAATTGGGGATTGGTCCTGCTTTGAGCAGGGGGTTGGACTAGATGACCTCCTGAGGTCCCTTCCAACCCTGATATTCTATGATTCTAGGATTCTGTGATTCTAAGTCAAAAGCTTTGGGGCATGAAATTTAGTCTAGTTCTTTGGTTGCTGGCAGCAATAGGGACACCCCTGTACATAGGCCTGGAAGGATTACACTTTTCTATGTAAATGTTGATTGCATCATACATGCTCAAACCGATGAAAAGGTATTTCCATCAGTAATAATCAGAATAGACAGGCAAAACAAGATAAATGCTCCTTGAGAACGTATTAGAGTTTGATTTTAAGGCTATTTACTTTGTATACTTTGACATGTAATATTAACAATTTGTGCTTTAATGGTTACAAAGCTTTAACTTTTTGAATCTGTGTCTACTGTAATTAAATAATTTTCTGACCTCCCTGTAGTTTCCCACAATGGTGAAAATTTAAATAGCTAGATAGAAATCTAAAAAAAGCTTTAAAATAAACATGGATAATATGCATCAAAATTATAAAAAAAAATCTAATTCTTGCAAGGCTACCTATGTGTGCTGCTCGATTGAGTGCAATGAACTGAATTCCATAGTGAATTCTAAGTGACTATTTCTTTTGTTTAGTACACAACAATATAGCATTACCTTCACCCTTTCTTCTCTCTAATCTAAGCCTCTCTATCCCACCCCAGGGAAACCTGTTCAAATAGCATTGAGCCTGGATGTTGCAAGTATTTCAAGTATATCGGAGAGTGATATGGTAAGTGACTCAGTCTCAATTACATACTGAAGAGAAAGGGGCCAGCTTGGCTCTGCTGCTCTGGAGGGGATCCAAGTGTGAAATACCAGAGTTGGAGACCATGGCCAGTGCATCCAAGAGTGACCGATGGTATTGGGTGCCTCTGTTCTTGGGAGCCCAGTGTGGCAATTCCCAGCTCAGCCACAGACATCCTGTGACCTTGGGATCAGATCATAGAATCATAGAATCATAGAATATCAGGGTTGGAAGGGACCCCAGAAGGTCATCTAGTCCAACCCCCTGCTCAAAGCAGGACCAATTCCCAGTTAAATCATCCCAGCCAGGGCTTTGTCAAGCCTGACCTTAAAAACCTCTAAGGAAGGAGATTCTACCACCTCCCTAGGTAACGCATTCCAGTGTTTCACCACCCTCTTAGTGAAAAAGTTTTTCCTAATATCCAATCTAAACCTCCCCCACTGCAACTTGACACCATTACTCCTCGTTCTGTCATCTGCTACCATTGAGAACAGTCTAGAGCCATCCTCTTTGGAACCCCCTTTCAGGTAGTTGAAAGCAGCTATCAAATCCCCCCTCATTCTTCTCTTCTGCAGGCTAAACAATCCCAGCTCCCTCAGCCTCTCCTCATAACTCATGTGTTCCAGTCCCCTAATCATTTTTGTTGCCCTTCGCTGGACTCTCTCCAATTTATCCACATCCTTCTTGTAGTGTGGGGCCCAAAACTGGACACAGTACTCCAGATGAGGCCTCACCAATGTCGAATAGAGGGGAACGATCACGTCCCTCGATCTGCTCGCTATGCCCCTACTTATACATCCCAAAATGCCATTGGCCTTCTTGGCAACAAGGGCACACTGCAGACTCATATCCAGCTTCTCGTCCACTGTCACCCCTAGGTCCTTTTCCGCAGAACTGCTGCCTAGCCATTCGGTCCCTAGTCTGTAGCTGTGCATTGGGTTCTTCCGTCCTAAGTGCAGGACCCTGCACTTATCCTTATTGAACCTCATCAGATTTCTTTTGGCCCAATCCTCCAATTTGTCTAGGTCCTTCTGTATCCTATCCCTCCCCTCCAGCGTATCTACCATTCCTCCCAGTTTAGTATCATCCGCAAATTTGCTGAGAGTGCAATCCACACCATCCTCCAGATCATTTATGAAGATATTGAACAAAACTGGCCCCAGGACCGACCCTTGGGGTACTCCACTTGATACCGGCTGCCAACTAGATATGGAGCCATTGATTACTACCCGTTGAGCCTGACAATCTAGCCAGCTTTCTACCCACCTTGTAGTGCATTCATCCAGCCCATACTTCCTTAACTTGCTGACAAGAATACTGTGGGAGACCGTGTCAAAAGCTTTGCTAAAGTCAAGAAACAATACATCCACTGCTTTCCCTTCATCCACAGAACCAGTAATCTCATCATAAAAGGCGATTAGATTAGTCAGGCATGACCTTCCCTTGGTGAATCCATGCTGGCTGTTCCTGATCACTTTCCTCTCATGCAAGTGCTTCAGGATTGATTCTTTGAGGACCTGCTCCATGATTTTTCCAGGGACTGAAGTGAGGCTGACTGGCCTGTAGTTCTCAGGATCCTCCTTCTTCCCTTTTTTAAAGATTGGCACTACATTAGCCGTTTTCCAGTCATCCGGGACTTCCCCGGTTCGCCACGAGTTTTCAAAGATAATGGCCAATGGCTCTGCAATCACAGCTGCCAATTCCTTCAGCACTCTCGGATGCAACTCGTCCGGCCCCATGGACTTGTGCACGTCCAGCTTTTCTAAATAGTCCCTAACCACCTCTATCTCCACAGAGGGCTGGCCATCTCTTCCCCATTTTGTGATGCCCAGCGCAGCAGTCTGGGAGCTGACCTTGTTAGTGAAAACAGAGGCAAAAAAAGCATTGAGTACATTAGCTTTTTCCACATCCTCTGTCACTAGGTTGCCTCCCTCATTCAGTAAGGGGCCCACACATTCCTTGGCTTTCTTCTTGTTGCCAACATACCTGAAGAAACCCTTCTTGTTACTCTTGACATCTCTGGCTAGCTGCAGCTCCAGGTGCGATTTGGCCCTCCTGATATCATTCCTACATGCCCGAGCAATATTTTTATACTCTTCCCTGGTCATATGTCCAACCTTCCACTTCTTGTAAGCTTCTTTTTTATGTTTAAGATCCGCTAGGATTTCACCATTAAGCCAAGCTGGTCGCCTGCCATATTTACTATTCTTTCGACTCATCGGGATGGTTTGTCCCTGTAACCTCAACAGGGATTCCTTGAAATACAGCCAGCTCTCCTGGACTCCTTTCCCCTTCAAGTTAGTCCCCCAGGGGATCCTGGCCATCCGTTCCCTGAGGGAGTCGAAGTCTGCTTTCCTGAAGTCCAGGGTCCGTATCCTGCTGCTTACCTTTCTTCCCTGCATCAGGATCCTGAACTCAACCAACTCATGGTCACTGCCTCCCAGATTCCCATCCACTTTTGCTTCCCCCACTAATTCTACCCGGTTTGTGAGCAGCAGGTCAAGAAAAGCGCCCCCCCTAGTTGGCTCCTCTAGCACTTGCGCCAGGAAATTGTCCCCTACGCTTTCCAAAAACTTCCTGGATTGTCTATGCACCGCTGTATTGCTCTCCCAGCAGATATCAGGAAAATTAAAGTCACCCATGAGAATCAGGGCATGCGATCTAGTAGCTTCCGTGAGCTGCCGGAAGAAAGCCTCATCCACCTCATCCCCCTGGTCCGGTGGTCTATAGCAGACTCCCACCACTACATCACTCTTGTTGCACACACTTCTAAACTTAATCCAGAGACACTCAGGTTTTTCTGCAGTTTCGTACCGGAGCTCTGAGCAGTCATACTGCTCCCTTACATACAGTGCTACTCCCCCACCTTTTCTGCCCTGCCTGTCCTTCCTGAACAGTTTATAACCATCCATAACAGTACTCCAGTCATGTGAGTTATCCCACCAAGTCTCTGTTATTCCGATCACGTCATAGTTCCTTGACATCACCAGGACCTCCAGTTCTCCCTGCTTGTTTCCAAGGCTTTGTGCATTTGTATATAAGCACTTGAGATAACCTGTTGATCACCCCTCATTCCCAGTAGGAGGCAGGAGCCCTCCCCTCACAGACATTCCTGCCTGTGCTTCCTCCCGGTATCCCGCTTTCCCACTTACCTCAGGGCTTTGGTCTCCTTCCCCCGGTGAACCTAGTTTAAAGCCCTCCTCACTAGGTTAGCCAGCCTGCTGGCAAAGATGCTCTTCCCTCTCTTCGTAAGATGGAGCCCGTCTCTGCCCAGCACTCCTCCTTCATGGAACACCATCCCATGGTCAAAGAAACCAAAGCCTTCTCTCCGACACCACCTGCGTAGCCATTCGTTGACTTCCACGATTCGACGCTCCCTACCTAGGCCTTTTCCTTCCACGGGGAGGATGGACGAGAACACCACTTGCGCCTCCAACTCCTTTATCCTTCTTCCTAGAGCCACATAGTCCGCAGTGATCCGCTCAAGGTCATTCTTGGCAGTATCATTGGTGCCCACGTGAAGAAGCAGGAAGGGGTAGCGATCCGAGGGCTTGATGAGTCTCGGCAGTCTCTCCGTCACATCGCGAATCTTAGCCCCTGGCAAGCAGCAGACTTCTCGGTTTTCCCGGTCAGGGCGGCAGATAGATGACTCAGTCCCCTGGAGGAGAGAGTCCCCGACCACTTGGGACCAGGTCCTCAAAGGTATTTAGGTATCTAACTCCCTTTCAATGGGAATTGGGTGCCTAAAAACCTTTGACAATCTGGGCCATGGTCTCCCTGTGCCTCAGCTGCTCTTCTGCAAAATGGGGATAATAGCACTTTCCTCACTCACAGGGCTGCTATGAGGATCAAATCCACTCATAATTATGAAGCACTCCAGTGCTACAGCCAAGGGGCTATAAGGACTGAGTTAGAGACAGAGACAGGGGGCTGACTGTCAAAAGGCAGGAGCTCAGCATGTCCTGAAAGTCTGTCCCTTTTGAGGGTTCTGAAGCTGGGCACCAAAAATGGTGGCACACAAAGTTATTATTCACAATGGAAGATCTTAGCCGTGGGCTGCAGCTGTTGTAGCATTTCATCCCCCCTTCTGTTTCCCTGCAGAGTACCCTCTTGCAGGCTTAGGCATGACACTGAGCGTTGCTTCAGAAGCCACCTCCAGTCCTCCTCTTTAGCCTTCAGATTGTGGAGGAGTAAAGCAGATTAAAGCTGAGGAGAAGTCCTAATGTTCAGAGGGCTTGAAGGGCCATCACCCCAAGGGGAAATATAAAGGGAAACCTTCACCAAATAGAGGGTATTTTCATGAGTCTTGTCTCCCACCCCTTGTAAAACTACCCCTTTCTACATGTATTTCCTCCCCATCCCACCTAAATTCCCCTTGTGTCAAGGAGAATATTATAGAGACATACTCTATGTCTACTCTATGCTAGATAAATAATTGAAATGACCCAGAGGTTTTCCCCTTCATCACCAATATTAATAATTCACTATATTGAAACTCTTAACAGTGCATCATTTCAATCACTTAAGTCATGGAGTAGAACTTACTCCCCCATGTCCCATCTCTCTCTCTCTCTCTCTCTCACACACACACACACACATACACACACACACACACACACACACACACACACACCAGTCTGAGAATCCAATCTGAAGAGCAAGCATAACATAATTTATTTAGCACCTTTCATACTGAAGGATTTTACAAGCCATCCATTGAACACAAGGGAATCGATTCATCTGCCACTGAAATGCAGCCATGTCTGGGCAGGAGCATGGTAGCTTTATAACGGTGCACAGCAATACTACACAATTGTGAAAGCTGCATTTAATTCATCTGCAAATTAAAGAGCCAAGGACTGCCACAAGGTCCTGTTATGTACCCAGGAGGCTCAGTAAAGAACTCTCTTTGTATCCGTTACAACTGAGCCCTGTTTCTTCCTTTATCATGGGGGCACTATAAAAATACTTCAACCACTTGAAACTTCTGGGGGGATCTTAGTCAGGCTGGATATTGCAACCAAGTTGGAATCTGACCAGGACACTAACACTCTTACTCTTGCAAAACGTTCTGTGAGATCTTCAATGACAACAGTTGGTCAAGATCTTGGTTTTTAACTCTCCTACCTAAAATTTCAGTTGCATGGCATCCCCTAGTCCCAGGCTTGGGCTCAGTTTAGTACCGACCTGACAGAGAAGAGTAACACTACAAGCTTTGACCCCACTTCCTACTTTATTTGGCTTAACTAGCATGTTATTTTCTTACATTTCTTCAACATATCACCCTCAAAATGCCTCTCCTCTAAGCACCCACCCATCCCTCCTGAATGATCTGAATATCGCTCCCAATAGTGAATGAAGGGAACAAATATTGTACAGGACCACTGGAGTGACTCACTCGTGGTCCTGCTTATCTCCATTACTCTAAACTGTGTTATTCTTCTCATCATCACTGTGTTATTCTTCTCATCATCTACTATGCATAGTTTTTCCTTCCCTTACACAATCGCCTTCCCTGGCTTAAACAAACAAACTTTCAATAGGGTGAATAGGTTAAATGCAGGTGAGTCTTTGCTCTTGGACTTTTAGCTCTGGAGAAAGACCAATGCAGCTGTTTTTGCATACCTGCTCTCCCTCTATGGCTATTATATACATATATATATACTGCATTCGTGTGTAGGTTACTTATATATTTTTCCCATACTGGAAGCTATTTCATATGTAATTGATGTAGCAGCTTGAGTAAGTCAGTCAACCTCTCTGCTTCTCTGTTTTCTCAGATGGAGATTATGATCCTTATCCACCTTAATACATACTTACTTATGGAAAGGAATTTAAGGTTTAGGAGTGAAAAGCACAGTATAAGACTAAGTATTATGATTATGATTGTTTATTGGGAATGAATACATGAAAAACTTCAAGCAAACAGAGGAACTAAGTTTAGAATTCAAGTCTACCGGCTTTGTCCTGTGCATTTTAAGCTGAGTTTTCGTGTGTTATATGCCCTACATTTAATGCTATGGCTGTATCCTTTAGGAAAGACAGACAGTGGTCTGGATGTTGTAGCAAAGGAAGGTGAAACAAACACACACACAGTTTGTAAAGACTATGCCTCAGCCCCAATACGTTTTGGACATAAGCGGTGGACATCAACACCTAGTAAACATTCTTGCTGCGTGTCTTCTCACACCTGCCTTTCTCCTTCAGGACTACACTGCTACAATATACCTGCGGCAGCGCTGGACAGACCCCCGCCTGGTTTTTCATGGGAACAAGAGCTTCACTCTGGATGCTCGTTTAGTGGAATTGCTATGGGTGCCAGACACATATATCGTGGAATCTAAACGGTCTTTCCTGCATGACGTTACCGTGAGAAATCGTCTTATAAGATTATTCTCCAATGGCACTGTCTTGTATGCATTAAGGTAAATCACATACTGGTGGTTGTGACAAAGTTCCTCCTCTGCCTTTGTGGGTCCTGTGCTTTCCGGCAGATTTGCTTGCCTCAGAGGTTCACAGCAGCCCTCAGTTTGGCCACTTTTGCCACTGGCTCAAACCTGCTGTTCACTCAGCTAACCTCATCACTGGCCAGCATGGGGGAAAGGGAGGAGAACAATCCCCGCAGTCTCTGTTGTCCCACTGAGTGGGTCGGGGACAGGCTAGAGACCTTCCCCTCTGATATGACTCACAATCCTGGTCAACTCCTCTTCTGTCAGACAGGGAGTTGGAGGAATGGGGGGAACCCGGGCCCAACCTCTATTCCAGGTTTCAGCCCAGGGCCCTGTGGATCACAGCTGTCTACAATGTCTCCTGTAACAGCTGTGTGACAACTACAACTCCCTGGGCCACTTCCCCATGACCTCCCCACAGCACCTTCTTTGTCCTCATCGCAGAACCTTCTTCCTGATGCCTGATGGCATTTGTATTCCTCCGTCCTTCAGCAGCACGTCCTCTCACTCCCAGCTCCTTACATGCCTCTCCCTAACTGAAGGGAGGTCTTTCTTTTAACCAGGTGCCCTGATTAGTCTACTTGCCTTAACTGGTTCTAGTAGCTTCCTAATTGGCTCCAAGTGTCCTAATTAGCCTGCTTGCCTTAATTGGTTCTAGCAGGTTCCTGATTGTTCTGGAATAGTCCCTTTTATCTTACCCAGGGAAAAGGGACCTGCTTAATCTGGGGCTAATGTATCTACCTTCCACCACCATCCTGTAGCCATCTGGCCTGACCCTGTCATATGGTGAAGAGCAAATTATTAAAACCACACCGGATCAGAATGTATGTAGGCTGGTGTGGCCATCATGGTTAAGAAGAGCTTTGGAGTCAACAGGCCCCTAGTTTTGACACTATTTTCTGGATCTCAGTGTAATTTAATTGCTCCCTCACTGCAGTTGCACATTCCTCCCAGTCAGTACAGTTATTATCTTGTATTATTTCTGTTGCATTAGTCCCTAGGAACTCCAGTCAAGGATCACCCCCCGCCCCCTCCATCTTCCTTGTGGTAAGTGCTGTACAGAGCAGCAACACAGAAGACAGTCCCTGGCAAGGGAGCTTACAATTTAAGTAACAGATAAAAGATAGAAGGTGGATAAAACAGAATAGGCTGGAAGAATGTGGGGGCAGAGGTAACAAAATGAACAAAATTTAGCAGAAAACTGTAAGTCTTGGCTTGCTGCTTGCTTAACCAATACCAGTCAGTGGTGATCTGTAGGTATTACATGAATATTCAGTTAAAACCACTTATGTCATTTCCCTATTAATTTCCCATGCTCAAAGGACCAAACTGTGCTCTCTCTTACACCAGAGTAACAGCCAGAGTTTCAGAGTAACAGCCGTGTTAGTCTGTATTCGCAAAAAGAAAAGGAGTACTTGTGGCACCTTAGAGACTAACCAATTTATTTGAGCATAAGCTTTCGTGAGCTACAGCTCACTTCATTGGATGCATACTATGGAAAGTGTAGAAGATCTTTTTATACACACAAAACATGAAAAAATATGAAAAACTTTTTTCATGCTTTGTGTGTATAAAAAGATCTTCTACACTTTCCACAGTATGCATCTGATGAAGTGAGCTTTAGCTCACGAAAGCTTATGCTCAAATAAATTGGTTAGTCTCTAAGGTGCCACAAGTACTCCTTTTCTTCTTACACCAGGGTTAATCTTGAGTTACTCTATCTCTGCTGACTTAGACGAGACTGGCATAACTGAGTTCAGAATTTATACCTTAGGATGCAAATTCTCTGGCGTTATTAGTGCACTGATTTCAAAAGTCAGAACTATCCAAATACCTGATCAGGATCTTTGGGGTCTGTAGTTTGCTATGAAAACAAGAGACATCCTGCGGTATGTTTTTATTGCACAGCTTCTGAACTCTTTCTCCCCATGTAGAATCACTACTACTGTTGCATGTAACATGGACCTGTCAAAATACCCCATGGACACACAGATGTGTAAACTGCAGCTGGAAAGCTGTAAGTATCTTATTCTACAGATGCCTGAGAATATTTGCCTGGCCTATTTTGAATCTGTTTATTTGTATGTAGGTGTCCATTCAAATATTTGGTTTCAGCCAGAACAGCCTCTGAAAATGTGCCTTTATTTCTGCAAACACAGAAACTTTTCAAGAAGAAAACAGTTCACATTTAATTCTTCAAATATAAATTATTGTTATTCCAGGGTTTATAAGGTTCCTGTCCCCATGGTCCCCATGCACACTTTATAGAAGTTGGAACGGTAATAAACACCACCTTCCCCCAAACAGTCAACAGGTATTGCAGTCTTTCACATAGAAAGAAATTATACTGTCTTTCTCGAAAATCACCTCCTTTTGAGCACACTCGTTCATTAGGGCCAGTCTTTGGTACAATAGGTGGATAATAGGACCCAAATTTTCAAAAGAGTGCCCCTCAGCTATCATCCATACTGCACCCCATTCATACATGCAGTTCATGTTTGTGTATGCAGAAATCTCTGTCTTGAATACATGCCTTGGACAGTAAACTTGAATAAGTCAGACATGCCCACTCGTGAAACTTAGAGACTAAGTGGAATTGCCTGGACTGTGGCTAAGGCAGAATTTGGCTCTACAGGTTTCATTGCTAGGCTGATGGCATCCCCTCTGAATAGGTCTGTCAGTTATTGATGAAACAAGCAAATGCAATGAGTTGGTGATAATCTTACTCTGGGTGCTAATGGACACACGTCTACATTATACAAAAAAAAGTACCAAATCTGCAATTAACCAGCGCCTTTGATGGTATGGTTTGAACTGTTGCTTTCACTGCTTCCCTGGGAATGAACAGTGCATGTTAATCTCTAGGGTCCTTAGTCCAGCATCTTTCACCTGTGCTAAATCACTTAAGTTATTTTCAAAGCAGAGAGAGTTTTTTAACAGGGGGAAGAGCTGAATTCAGGAAATGTGTATTGCCTGTGAAATTGGTGAGCTGAAGCTTAGACCCGGTCCTAGCACAGAAAGGCACAATGAAAGCTTTCCCATCTGCGCCCTTTGTTACAGTAACATAAATGTTGGTGAGTATGGGAACCTGCTACTGCAAGCCCTCAGTGCACAGAACCCCACAGTGGCCCTCTCTGGGACTCCTGTCTGCAAGGCACTTGCAGGAGCAGTGATATTCAGTGAGCAAAATGCTCTGGGTTACTTAAACTCAAAGGCCTGGATATTGCAATGTTGGCCATTTATTGACAAAAGACAATGCATAGATAAGCCAACAGTAGTCGCTAGAGAGAGAGAACCATGGGGCTTACACCAATACACCGTAGCTTTCAGGAGAGGAGATCTCTGCTCCAGAGGCTGAGCAGGGGTCAGCTGATTCCCCCACCATTCCACATGTATTTTTTTTGTTTTTTTTTAAGTTGTGAAAAACTGATCTTTATTTTCCAGAAATATACAAACTTATTCTCTCATTTCTCCATCTTCTTCTTCTTCTACTACTCCTCTGATGTACAGGACATTGTTACATCTTATCAAAACTTCACCAAGGTGTCCTGACAATGCACCATCTAGGATAGCTTCTGTGTTTGCAAGCTGCATGTTCATGTAGCTGTCGACAGACACCAGGTAGCCCTTGTACTCCATCCCCCACTTCAGCTTCACCATCACCGGCTTCCCTGTCAGCCCGTTGGTAGGCAGGCAGGCTTCCTTCTCAGCAGTCTGCATGTCCACACACTGCTGCTCCCTGGGGGAAGAGTCTGCTCAGGTGCAGCACTCTCAAAATCTCAATGAAAAAGAGAGAAATTCTTCAGCTCCTGCTGGGACAAAAGGGAGGGGAGCTCCCACCTAGCCTCTAATGGAAGCTCTGTTTTCAGGCATTCTTAAGACGGGGCACCCACACAGGACTTCCAGCCCCTTGCCTCAAACTGAGCACCCTGAGAACTCATCTCCTCCTTCTTCCCTGCCTGTTTCTTAAATTCAGCTCTGCAGGAAGGTCTCTGACCAGTGCTCCTGGGGAAGAGAGGCACTCTCCCCGTCACAAAGAAGTTCATCAGTAATGACAGAGCTTTTCTTGGCTCCATCCTTGAGAATCCCCAGAGTAAAGCAGCGGCCAATCTCCCGTTTCAAGCCACAAAAAAGAAATGCCTGAAATCTCATTATTTAAAAAACAGGTTTGACTTGCCAGCTTCCAGAATGGAGCTCCTATGGAAGTGCATATTATTTTCACATTAAAATCCTATTAGTTCACCATGATTAACTTTATTACAAAGAATAGCACCTGAAATAATAATGATTGGCCTCTTCTTTTAAAGTGTAGCTGGCTTCAGACTTTTTTTAAAAAAGTAATTTGGATTTTACGTCATGTTCAGTTGCTGTCTAATTCCAGTGAAATTACATGCATATTGTCAGCTGGAGATTTCATTAGGATAAATGCCAGGAATTAATGCTATTTAAATATATGCTAGATGAATTAACAACCTCTCATTTATTATAAAGTTTCCCTATATAACCACAATTGCTATTATTACAAAACTGTCCAGAAACTTTGAAAAGTCACATGTTTAGGGTTTGCACACAGGAATTCATAACCTGTGCATATAATTTATGAGTACGTCAGATGCATGCTCCAGTAATTTGTGTCTAATAGAAAACACAATTAGATAAACAATTCAGTAGGACGTATTAGTGGTAGTTTTCCTACAAGGTTTGAACTGGTGACTATTGGCCTACCAGTGTCACTAGTCATTTTTCAGACAGACATTTAATTAAAAGACTCAAACTAATGAGATTAATGGGCTTATTCACTAAATTAATATGACTTTTTTGAGCTGGATGGCTATTCGGTGAGTGAGTAGGAATGTCAGGTTATCAAAAAGATCACTCGCTTTAATTTGGGGTCATGTTATGCTGTCACTTAAATTTCCAGAGCCAGATCCTCAGCTGGTGTAGGTTGGGATAGCTTTGCGGAAGCCAGTGGAACACAGCTGAAGATCCGGTCTGGACCCATTGTTTTTAGTGGGGAATTCTATTTCAAAATTAACAGCGGCCCTGATAAATGAGCCTCACAGTATCTGACTCGTCCAGTTCAGGGTTGATAAGCTCCCAGATGTTTAGATGCTTGTCCAAAGCATCTTTGAAGTGTGCATAAATGGGTGGGCGGTTTGGTTAAGAAAGCCACACACACTCATAAGATTTCTGACTCTTCTGCTTCCAGTCACGAGAATTTGTAACCGTTTACAAACTTGATTTTAGTATGGGGCGAAGGGTTGGGGATGAGGATTGTACTTCTTTCATCATTTTCATCCCCAGTAAACCCATATGGCTGAAGTAATTATGCATGGGGATTGTTAATTTCAGTTACTGACAAAGATCACCACTTGCAATCAAATTAGACGTGAGAGGGATTTCCGCCTTTTAAAAAATGTTAGAATATTTTAAAAATAAAATAAAATGCTGTATGCAAATGATATGCCTTGCATGTTGTCATTTGCTGCTGAGCGATGTGGGTGCAAAATGCTACCAGATCAGAATTCGCCACTCATTTACAACACTGGCAGAGACTTACACCCACATGAGCAGGGGTAACTGACTGCACCAGGCACTGAAGAATAAAGCTCATATGGCCTAATTTAAATTTCAATTTGATCCATCAGAAATAAAAATATGGTTAATATAAGAACAACCACTTTCACCAACATTTTAAAGTAATTATACCTATAAAACAAAACCTGCAGCCACCTAATAATCTCGTTGCTTGTGGCTCCATAGCTGAGTATTTCTGATTCTATCCAGTAGAGGGCAGTATGCCACACATGGACTAGTTGGTTCATTACAGTAATGTGGCGTTTTATGTTCTCTGTAGGGGGATATGATGGAAACGACATAGTGTTCACTTGGTTTAGGGGAAACGATTCAGTTCGTGGCCTGGAAAAACTGCGTCTCTCTCAGTACACTGTGGAACGTTATTACACTCTGGTCACGAGATCCCAGCAGGAAACAGGTAAAGCAGGGAGGTGGGACTGGTGGAAGAGCATGTGTGTCTCACAAGCATATATAATTTTTCTTTCCATTCTATGCAGTGATGTCTTTCAAGCCAAGAGGACGTGAGTAGTGAAATCATTAGCCGTTCCTAGTCCCACTGGAAACGAGGCAGTAAAATGGCTTCTATAGGAATAGGTGATATGTTCCTTAGGTGTTAAATAATAATAATATTAATAATAATAATAATAATAATAATACCCCTAGCTCTTGTATTACGCTTATCAATGATAGATCTCAAGGTACTTTACAAAGGGAGGTAAATATCATTATTCCCATTCAAGTCATGGAAAATATGGATTTCACATGTACCTGAAATCCACTTGACAATTTTATTACATCAGAAAAACCTAGATTGTGCTTTGTGTGTCTGCAAACTATAAATACTGCATTAAGCATTCCAGGAAAGGCTTAAAGTAACTGGGATCAAAACTAACTTGTTGAATATTTATTTGTTTCCAAAGGTCACTTCTGACTTGATGCAATGGGAATGTATTTCTCATTACCAGCTGGTTTAAACTTCCTTCCCTAGTGTCAGAGATAATATGACCTTTAAAATCCCTCCTGGCCAGAGGAAAAACCCTTTCACCTGTAAAGGGTTAAGAAGCTAGGATAACCTCGCTGGCACCTGACCAAAATGACCAATGAGGAGACAAGATACTTTCAAAAGCTGGAGGGAGGGAGAAACAAAGGGTCTGTCTGTGTGATGCTTTTGCCAGGGACAGAACAGGAATGGAGTCTTAGAACTTAGTAAGTAATCTAGCTAGATATGCGTTAGATTATGATTTCTTTAAATGGCTGAGAAAATAAACTGTCCTGAATAGAATGGATATTCCTGTCTTTGTGGCTTTTTGTAACTTAAGGTTTTGCCTAGAGGGATTCTCTATGTTTTGAATCTAATTACCCTGTAAGGTATTTACCATCCTGATTTTACAGAGGTGATTCTTTTTACTCTTTCTTCTATTAAAATTCTTCTTGTAAGAAACTGAATGCTTTTTTCATTATTCTTAAGATCTAAGGGTTTGGGTCTGTGGTCACCTATGCAAATTGGTGAGGATTTTTATCAAACCTTCCCCAGGAAGGGGGGTGCAAGGTTTTGGTGAGGATTTTGGGGGGAAAGACGTTTCCAAACAACGCTTTCTCAAAAATAAACCCGGTTAGACGTTTGGTGGTGGCAGTGGAAGTCCAAGGGCAAAAGATAAAACAGTTTGTACCTTGGGGAAGTTTTAACCTAAGCTGGTAAAAGTAAGCTTAGGAGGTTTTCATGCAGGTCCCCACATCTGTACCCTAGTGTTCAGAGTGGGGAAGGAACCTTGACAGAGCCATTTAGCATGCATTTGCCAACCCCCAGGTATATACTGTCAGTTTCTGAATTTACTGACAAAAACAGTTGTGCAGTACTATAATATTTACTCAGAACATGTTAGTCTACAGGACCTTCGTTTAAAATTTGCTTTAAAAATATTTCATTAGTGTGTTGCTGAAGATTATAAAATCATATCTCTAATAAATCCTTGCATAGATTTTTATATGCACAATCTGAGTATTCATCTTTAGCCTTAAATGCTTAGATCTTCAGACATATAGTTTTTTAAATAAATCCTTCAAAAGACTACCCTTATCTAAAATACACATTTTAATTTTAATTACTATAATACAAAAAACTTGCTTCCAAAGTCTTCCTGTCCTTTCTGTCCATCCCTTTCTCCTTTCACCCACCCTGTTGAAGAGAGCCCTTAATTCAGGGGTGGCCAACCTGTGGCTCTGGAGCCACATGTGGCTCTTCAGAAGTTAATATGCGGCTCCTTGTATAGGCACCAACTCCGAGGCTGAAGCTACAGGTGCCAACTTTCCAATGTGCCGGGGGGTGCTCACTGCTCAACCCCTGGCTCTGCCACAGGCCCTGCCCCCACTCCACCCCTTCCCACCCCCTCCCCTGAGCCTGCTATGCCCTCACTCCTCCTCCTCCCCCGCAGAGCCTCCTGCATGCCACAAAACAGCTGATCGGGAGAGAGAGGGGGGCGCTGATTGGCGGGGCTGCCAATGGGTGGGAGGTGCTAGGAGCAGGGTGGGAGCTGATGTTGGGCTGCTGACATATTACTGTGGCTCTTTGGCAATGTACATTGATAAATTCTGGCTCCTTCTCAGGCTCAGGTTGGCCACCCTGCCTTAATGGGACAACACCCCTTCCTTACAGATAGCTGGACAAACAAGTTTCCTTTTCTTTACTTCTGACTATTTGATGAACTAGTTTTAAGAGAACACTCCAGCAAAATCAGTTGGTTAGTAACCTATAAAATCCTCTGTTATGCCTAAAATCTTTGGAAACTACAGTGAGGCGGGCCAGGTGGCTCGGTGTCCTTTGCTGCCTTGTCCATCTCCCGCCCCTGGGCTGTGAGCCCGGGCTGCTATCGGGCATGGGGCACCAGTTTAATAATAATCATGCGTAGAGCCCCATAAATTCTAAGGACGGTCCTGACAAGAGGTGTTTATTTAAGGAAACAGCTACAGGCAAACAGATGAGCTTCCACACAACTTCGTTCCAGTTTTGGTGTCCCTTGTTTACTAGAGATCACATCCTGTCTGGAACGCTATACAGCACACAAAGACTGTTAGTGGCTATATCATATATTGTATTTAACCAAATCATTACAGACATGCTACAGCAGTTCTATGGTACACAGCAGAGGACACAATATTGCATCCAGTTGTAATGGCACAAAGCATTCCCTCTTTCCCATTGGCCTTCCATGGTTGAGAACTTTAATTCTGTGGTGATATTCCCACTTCCTACCAGCCTACGAAGTAGAAACCTGTGTTCACATTTCAATGGGCTATTATTAAGCTACAAGGCCAACCAGCTACCACCCTTGCTGTTTGCTGTAGAAAATTTAGAGATGCACATTGATGTAGGAAGCATTGTAACAGGTTAACTGGCCTTAAAGACATTATGGGACAGATCCCGAGCTGATGTAAATCGGTGTCACTCCTTTGAAGTCGGTGTTGCTATATCAATTTACACTGGCAGGGAAGCTGGCCTATAGAGAGGAATAAAGCAAAGCTTATGTTCTGTTCTCCCTTGGAGACATTGTCTGGTCAGATTTGACCTAAAATACAGATTGTGTGAGAAAGAAGCTTTTACACAGCACAAGGTTAATAGAAATGTTTCCTTCCATTATGACAGGTTTCAGAGTAACAGCCATGTTAGTCTGTATTCGCAAAAAGAAAAGGAGTACTTGTGGCACCTTAGAGACTAACCAATTTATTTGAGCATAAGCTTTCGTGAGCTGAGCTGTAGCTCACGAAAGCTTATGCTCAAATAAATTGGTTAGTCTCTAAGGTGCCACAAGTACTCCTTTTCTTTTTCCTTCCATTGTGTTTTTTTCCATGCCAGTGGCAAAGGTTCTAAAGCACCAAATAACCATCACAACACAGCGTTTGCAACTCAAGCACTACAGCCCTGTGCTAGCTTCATGACAGACTGATGGTGAAATTGACTTGAGGCTGAAGTGAAGTGCGTTAGTCTGATTTCCTTGCCTACGTGGAGAGAGATGCAAGCAGTCGCTAAGCAGCATGAATAGCAATAAATAAATTAGATTGTAAAATTCCTGTAATGTTAACAGAGTGGGGTGCTATTTCTGAGCCTGACCCAGAGCCCACTGGGTTCAATGGAAAGACTCCCATTTACTTCAGTGGGTATTGGATCAGAATTTTAACCTGTCAGAGTCCCTTTAAAATGCTTCCTTGGGAAAAATATTCTGTGCTGCTTGTTAGAGATGAAATGAAGGAACAACCTATCTCCAGGCTTTGTTAGGGTAATAGTGTGAAATATTCCCTGTAAATAATAAGTTGGGGAGTCCTTGGTGAGCTGCCTATTTGTTTTAAATATCTCTTGCTTACCATACATTGTTAATTAACTTACATTGTACATTGGTTTGTTTAGGAAATATGAAATGAATAAAAAGATAAGATGGGTCAGTCCCTCTACTGATGTAACTTGATGTCACTCCAATGACTTCAATGGAGCTGTGCTGGTTCACATCAGCTGAGGAGCTGGCCTATGATGTGCTTGAATCCTAATCAAACTCTCTCTGGAAACCTTGCTTTTGTGGCATGTGTCCTTGCTTTGCCTAACAGGCAACTACCCGAGACTGATACTGCACTTTGAGCTGCGAAGAAATATCCTGTACTTCATTTTGGAGACCTATGTTCCTTCCACGCTGCTCGTTGTCTTGTCCTGGGTTTCTTTTTGGATCACCCTGGATTCGGTTCCGGCAAGAACCTGCATTGGTGAGCTGCTGCCGGGGGAAAGGTACTTGAGGCATGTGCAAGTGAGAGGGCAGAGTGCAGTGTGCAGTACAGCCAAATGCCAGCTTTTCTCAGATGAGCATGGAAATGGAGAATGACAAATGCAAAGGGCCTGGTGGCACTTCAGCTTTGGCATGTGGAGAAGAGCCAGATTAGGAGCATGGAGGGTGGAGGAGTACATTCTAGTCGGAACTTTCCCCCCATCCCCACCAGAGCTCTGCATGGCCAGGGCTCCAATGCGATCCAGGACCTGAGGCACGCCTGCTGTCTATTTCAGGCTCCCCTCCATCTACCAGGGTATCTGCATCTGGGTTAATATTGCAGGAAGTGACATCACTTAGGTTCTGCACTTCCCCCGGAGAGGGACTTTTTGCACTAGCTGAGGGTAAGAAAAGAGCCCAGGGGAGGGAAGAAGAACAACACAGAGGGGCTGGCCTTTTACACTGGTGCGCTTCAGCAGCTGTGGGGCAGAAGCTTCTCTTCCCACTGGATTCCCTGGGTGGAGAAGTTGCATTTTCTGCTTCCCCCATCTGTACAAAGTGGTATGAAGTGCTTACCGTTCTAAGTCAATGGAGGATTTGGATTTGGTAGTGTTACATCCACTGGGCCTTGGTGTAAAGGACTATCCAATAGGTAAGAGAACCAGGCTTTTTGTTTCCTGAAGTTTGGGTGAAATGCTTTCCCGTTGGACCTGAAAAGATGTCCTTCTCTGCCTTACAGGAGTAACAACTGTGCTGTCGATGACAACTCTGATGATTGGCTCCCGGACCTCGCTATCTAAAACCAACTGCTTCATAAAGGCCATTGACGTTTACCTTGGCATCTGCTTCAGTTTCATTTTTGGTGCCCTGGTGGAATATGCAATTGCTCACTACAGCTCATCACAAAAACGTGCAGCTAAAGAGCCTCAAAAGGTACATACAGAGGTTCCTTAATGAGCAAGGTGATATTGAGTCAGCTGTAGTTGGTCCTTGTTAATGGCATATCCAGGGAAGAGTGAACTAGAGAAATAGTCTTCCTGTTGGGAGACGAATAAGAGGTACATGAGTGTCTCTCTCTTGTTCCTGTACCCATTAAGCAATGGTAAATACAACTCCCACAGTCTCACGCAACACTGGCCCATTCCCATGATGCTAGTGTCTGGAATCACTGAGTGCTACTAGTTCCAGAATCCTAACAAATCTGACAGTGTTCACTGATTGTCTAGATGCATGTTAATAGCCAGAAGAACCTTTCTTGCTGGCAAAATTTGGTGAGTAACTGTGCCAAGCCAAAGCATTACACCAGTGGGGAAGACCACTGTGACCATGGGGAGAACTGCATGTTGCAACATGAAGCCTGCAGGGATTTTTCTTTTCTATTGGCATGCAGCCTTATGCTGTGCACCCAGCCAATTTTATAAGCTAAGAGGATTGGGCTGCCTCAGTGCTTGGAATAGAGACCTCCAAGGAATACCTCCATCCTTCAGGAAATGCTGCTGTGATCCATAAGACGTGATCATTCCCCTCTATTCGACATTGGTGAGGCCTCATCTGGAGTACTGTGTCCAGTTTTGGGCCCCACACTTCAAGAAGGATGTGGATAAATTGGAGAGAGTCCAGCGAAGGGCAACAAAAATGATTAGGGGACTGGAACACATGAGTTATGAGGAGAGGCTGAGGGAGCTGGGATTGTTTAGCCTGCAGAAGAGAAGAATGAGGGGGGATTTGATAGCTGCTTTCAACTACCTGAAAGGGGGTTCCAAAGAGGATGGCTCTAGACTGTTCT
Organism: Lepidochelys kempii; assembly: GCF_965140285.1. NCBI lineage: Eukaryota > Metazoa > Chordata > Testudines > Cheloniidae > Lepidochelys > Lepidochelys kempii. Next base: position 32,518,952 of record NC_136387.1, read on the forward strand.
CAATGGTAGCAGATGACAGAACGAGAAGTAATGGTCTCAAGTTGCAGTGGGGGAGGTTTAGATTGGATATTAGGAAAATCTTTTTCACTAAGAGGGTGGTGAAACACTGGAATGCGTTACCTAGGGAGGTGGTAGAATCTCCTTCCTTAGAGGTTTTTAAGGTCAGGCTTGACAAAGCCCTGGCTGGGATGATTTAACTGGGAATTGGTCCTGCTTTGAGCAGGGGGTTGGACTAGATGACCTTCTGGGGTCCCTTCCAACCCTGATATTCTATGATTCTATGATTCTATGGCACTTTCTAAATGTTTAAGTTTTGCATGTAACAACCCTAGCATTATGGGTCATCAACAGTGATAGGCCCTTCAGGTCTAAAGCATAGGGCTCTACCACTTAAGCTAAAGGAGTAACTCCCTTAGTTGAGAGCTGTGTGTAGTCTCTTATCTTCTGTACAGAGCAGTCAATAAAGAAGGATATGACACACTTAGCCAGTGCAATACATGTGTATCCAAATCACATCACCTAACGTTAATTGTGCTCTATCATCTCCTAGGGGCCTACCAAAGAAACTGAAGAAGTCAACATCACAAACATCCTCAATAGCTCCATCACCAGTTATAAGCAGAAAATAAACTTAGCCAGCACTGAGATTTCCAGCGATAACGTCGACTATTGTAACCTGACCATGAAAACCCATGACAAAATTAGGTTTGTGCTGAGAAACAAAATGCACAGGATCATCAGCTATTTCACAATTCAGAATCCCAGCAATGTTGACCATTACTCAAAGTTACTTTTTCCTTTGTTTTTCATGCTGGTCAATGTATTTTACTGGGCTTACTATCTGTATTTTTAGAAAATGACACCTTCATTCTCACATTTCAGAGGAGCTTGAAACCAGGTGGGACCAACCCACCTTTATTCCTTGATACCCCTTACTGGACAGAAAACTCACTGAGCTAATCCTACCACATTACACTCATCCTGGAAAGAAAGGTACATCTTCCATAGCTCATAGAAGGAGCTGCAATTCTCAGAACATTGGGGACCAGAAATACAGCCAGTAAACCCTTATTATTGCTCTATAACCAACATTTTTATCCTGTTCCTTGTCTTGAGTTTCTTTTAATACATGTGGGCCAGAGTGTACTTGTGATTCAGCCACTTTTCTCTCCATAGAATGCTATTAATCTACGATGGCAACTGTGATGCTCTGAATCTCGGGGGAACACCCTTCACCCCCATGTTCATCCTTATAATATGATTGTGTGGTATCCAATGCAAAGTTTGTCACATCAGCTGTCTTCGGAAGGCTCATGATGCGCTGAGCATTGTTGTTATAGTAATGTTATAGGTTGTAATTCCATGTATATAGTTATGAGGCTGAAAATGTGTCCTTATGGCTTAAAACAAACCCAGGCAAAAACTCTCCAGGAGCAGAGGGGCAGTTCATACCTCATCAGAGCATGTATTGGACAAACCCAGCCCAGCCTCACAAGAACAAAGGACGCTGGCCTAGGCAGCAACAAAGGATTGGACTCTCAAGTGAGTCACCACCCCCCTTCCCTTGGTCAGTTTGGGACTACAATGAGGTAATGCTCACTTGACTCTGAAGCGGGGGGGAAGCCAAGGGGGAAGAAAGAACATGATAAAAGGGAGAGACATTTGCCATGCTCTTTCTCTTCCACCTCCATCTACAGACACCACAACCAAGCATCTGAAATGCCGGTCAAAGGGGAGAGCCTGGCTGAAGGTGAGAAGCCTGTGGTGAGAAGGTGCCAGCCTGTGGTGAAAAGCATATAAGTTTGTAAGGACACTGAAAGTGTTAAGATTAGCTTAGAATGCATTTTGCTTTTATTTCATTTCACCAAATCTGACTTCTTGTGCTGTGACTTATAATCACTTAAAATCTATCTTTTGTAGTTAATAAATGTATTTGTTTGTTCTACCTGAAGCAGTGTGTTTGTTATGAAGTGTGTCAGAGACTCCCCTTGGGATAACAAGCCTGGTACATATCAATTTCTTTGTTAAATTGACAAACTCATATAAGCTTGCAGTGTCCAGAGGGCATAACTGGACACTGCAAGACTGAGGTTCCTAGGGTTGTGTCTGGGACCGAAGATATTGGCTAGTGTCATTCGCTTGCACAATCCAAGCAGCAGCTGGCAAAAGTGCTCACTCACATAGCTGGGAGCAGCTTACATGCTAGAGGCTGTGCAGGAAAAACCCAAGAGTGGGGGTTGTCACAGCAGAGCAGGGTATGGCTGGCTCCCAAAGTCGAGGATTGAAGTGATCTAGCAGATCACAGGTCCAGATAACACCAGGGGAAAATCACAGCAACCCTACTGCAACTTTTGTTACCTCTTGACAATTCTTGTTTCACAAATTGTACGGGAAGGCAAATAAAAAGCTGAGATTTTGCCTCTAACATTGCACTCCAAATATTGTTTGTGCTAGCTTGTGGGCAAGTGTTTTTCTGATGTCTGTTTTATCATATGGAAAAATGCAGAGTTGCATGGCGCACACACACGCACAGGATTTGCAGACGCAGGGAAGGTCATAGTGATGGAATTTGCAAATGCTGATCCCATTTGTGTGCCCAAAAATGGGTTCTTCATATAACAGCACGTCCATGTGAAAAATGGGTCAGTTAAAGGCCAGCTTCCATCCCCTTTGAAAACCATTTCTTATCTTTCGTTTTAAAAATTAGTCCATTTCTAGCCCTTGTAGTTGTAGAGAAAAGCTTGAAAACATGAAGCCTAAAGACTCCAAACCTACGAGGCTGATGAAAGGAATCCAAATGTAAAATCTCCTGATCTTTAAGCCAATCTCATGATTTTTGTTTGACCTGATTCATGATTTTGACCACTTGAGGTTGGCAATAGGGCACTTGTTTCTGTTCTTGAATAAAAGCCCAACAGCACAACCAGAACATCATGCAGGTGTTTAATCTCAGTACGATTTCTCTCTTCCTGCTTTTAAAAAAAAAAAAGTTCCCCTAACATTCTCTGTGCCTGGAGATTTATTGAGATCCCTCTTGAACTCCTACACTCTTGGATTTGAGTGCCTAAAAACTCATTATCTCCCTGTCTAATTCATTTGCTACAGTGTGACACATCACTGACTCTATAGATAATTTTTGTATGACTCTTTTAAAATTGTACCTAAGAGAAGTCCAGGCAGCTCCCATTGCTTCAAGATGATGGCACAAGCTGCCAGAACTGAAAGCCTTCTCGCCCAGTCCTCTTTACAGTTACAGCACAGATAACAGCAGCTGTGCAAGCTGCCCTGCCAAGGTGACTCGACTCCAACGCAATGAGAGAATGTCTACGTGGCATGGGACTAATACAGTCTCTGTAGTCCACACTGGCCTTGGCGCCTCTGCTCAGACACCAACAAGGGAGTAAAGTGAGGTGATGGGTTTTATAATGTAATCAGCTGCCTGCTAGGAACTGGATTGAGTTCACATTTCACGCAAACCACTGAACAGCCCTGACTGGATCTTTAATCAAACACAGATAGCTTAAAAACTGCATCATCTCTCAAGTTCCATGTTCTATTATTAAGCCCTTTGCCTCTTGCACCCTAGACTTACTGAGCAGGTGACATTGTGAGAGATGACATTTGTCAGGGCACTGGAAACCACAGAACTCCAGAAGCAACCTCCCAAGTTGCCAAAGCTGTGTGTAGCATATTCTGGCATGGGGAAGGAGTAGCACTCTGCAGGTCAATGGGTTGTTTAACAATGAAATGCCATCATTTACACCTCCTTCCTCAACAATAATATATTCTTGATGGTCTTTATCCATGCAGTCTCGGTAAGGGACAAAGCTGCCTTTGCAGATAGAGGTAGAGATGGAGTAATAGGTTGTTGTTTAAGTGTAGAACACTATTACACTTCTCCAGAAAGTCAAATTCAAAGCAGCGCTCGGGACCTAATTCTGTTTGTCGGCTCTATTTTGCTCACTCCAAAATCAGCATGACTGACCGCTTTGTTCTAGAAATGAGTTAAATGTGTGTGTCCCTCCACCCACACTTCAAAGTACTGAGCATTTGGGAACCAAATGCCATTTGGTATTGTGTATCTTTATGCTAGAGCGGATGGTTTAATTTCCTGATTTTAAAATAAGTCTCTTAAATAGATTGTATATGGCTGTTTTTTTCCCTTTTGATATATGCAACTTTCATTACATTACTAAAGGCATAATCTAGAAGTTCTTACTCAGGCAAAACTACTGTTGACTGCAGTGTGTGTCTTCAGGAGGAGTTTTGCCTGAGAAAGGACATATCTGCCTGCATATTTGTATTAGAAGTTGTGCAAGTATGAGTGTGTGCTGGGTATGTGACTGACTAAAGTGAGCTAAGTCTCTTACGAGGGTTTGTTATAGAAGGTGGGCAAAGCATATGAAACTTTATGGATTTCTTACTTTAATAACTTTTTATTGAACCATTTTGCTACAGTACATTGTGAAGGATCAAAACCACATATTCATAAATCATACCTTGTATTAAGTGCAGCACCAGAGAAAAAAATGGGAACCGAACAACAATGGCAAGTGAATAAACAAAATTCCAGTAATGAAATGTAGGCTTGTACATAGTGGCATTTAAACTCTATTCCATAAAATGTAATAAAGTGAATGTTTGAAATATAAAACCAAAGCCCTGGAGAGATCATCTGTTCTTTTAAAAATCACCACTTTCTTTTTGCGTCAATTTTTTCCTTTAATCCCAACTAAAATGCTGTTATCTGTTCTAAGCTGAGCTTCACACACAAGCACTTAACAAAGGGAACTTTCTCTATTATAGTGGAAGTGGTTAGCAGCTCCCAGGGTTGAGGCTGAGCACTCTATTTGACAACGCTACCTTTTTAAGAGGGGCTCATAACTTGTTCAAAGAAGTTCTCTGTGAGCTGAAATTCTTCTGCCCCTGCCCCAACTCAGAAAAAAAAACAACCAATATTTTTGAAAGTGTCAACACAATTCATTCTATGTGTTACTAGTTTGGGGTCTACGTTATATAGCATACACACTATATATATATAATAGTACCATACACACATATCCCACAAAGAAAAATCGTTACTTAAAAATTAGTTATGGGTGGTTCAGGGGAACATCCACCTACACAATCCTTTACAAGCAAGGAAATGCCCAAATGTGTTTGCATTCCCATTGAGCTGGCTTTCTGCAAACATTTGAGCAAAAGATTATCTGGCCAGATTATTCCTGGAGGTCCCGATTCAACAAAGCACTTAAGCACTTGCTTCACTTTAAGTGCAGGATCCTTCTTTAATGTCCTTTAACCTCCACAGTCACTTTCAGTGACAGACTCTAGCCCTTTATAAATAAGTTCCATACACCTCCAGCATGTACAATAACACAATGCACACACCCAACTCCTCACAAATACACTGCAACACAAAATCTTAAATCTGACCTCAGGTGGGTGCAACTGGAGTAGCCAGGAGGCTGTTCTGTTGGACTGAGCTCAAACCAGCCTCCAGCTAGGCCCAAGATTTCAGAGAAAGGGAGATAAAGGTGACATAAAGCCACCTCGGCCTCGTCCCACCACACCTGCACCAGAACAATGGAGGATTTGTCTCTGCTAGTGTAAATCAGTATAGCTCCACTGATTTCAATGGAGTTGCACCAGTTTACACCAGCTATGGATCTGGCCCCAAGAGTGCAGACTGATTCTTGTAGATCTATCACTTACCTTTGACACTAATGACCACAACGTGTTGTTCACAGTCACCATGAGGCATAGATAGAGTCACTCTTGAGATGCTCTCTTTTTTTTCTCTGAGGCCTCATCTACAGCTAAAACTTAGGTTGACCTAGCCACGTTACTCAGGGCTCTGAAAAAGCTCACACCCAGTGTGACACAGTTAGGTTGACCTAACCCAATAGTTCTCAACCTATTTATCATTGTGGGCCTCAGGTTGAGAACCACAGTGCCCCTGCAGTCCCTTATGCCCAGTGCCCCCCACACAGAGACCCCTCCACTGAATGGAACCATGAACGCAGCCTTGGGCGCGGGAGTGGGCAGCCGGCAGCCTGGACCCTGCTGAGTGGGGCCGGGCAACCGGGACCCAGCCCCTGCCGTGCCCCGCCAGGCGCGCAGGCTGGCAGCCAGGACCCAAGGCGTGGGCCAGGAACCTGGGGGTTCTGTAGCACCCCTGCAAACCGCTACTTCCCAGGGCCCCCCACCTCCTAAATGCTTTCCTGAATCAGGACTCCAATCAGGGAATAATACCAGCTGACTTAGATGACCAACCAACCACAGTGAAAATTTCAAATTTTGGCAGCCAACTATTCATGAATAATCGGAGGGATTAGTCACTGTAGAAATGTAGAAGTAATGTTCAATTTTTCCCTGGACACCTCATGTGATATTGCTTCTGGGCACTGCCACATTTCATGGGAAGCACTGAATGTGCACTTCCAGTGTAGCATGCTACTTAGCAACCTGGTCAAAGAAAACTGCATTCTTTGCTTCTGCTGTGCTAAGCACAACAGATGGAACCACCAAATCCAGCATGGGTTCTGTAAATATTTCTCTTACTGGGTTGTACCAAAGTCCTGCTCTTGGATTTTCTGTGGACAATTTTGTTTCATTTATTCTCATTGATTTTATAATTCTCATAATTTGTAAATGCTAGCACTGGGGCGGAGGACGGGGGAGGAATTTGCAACCAACAATTTAATTTGTGTTTCGCTTTGTGAACTGCCTGCAAGGGTGCAAGGGTGCAATTTTCTCTCACTTAGGCAGTATTCAATATTATTTGCTGAATAATATCTGTGAATAACTCTTGATCTATAGCTTGTTTGCAGGCACTTAATTATGAATACTTGATAGTCAAAATTTAATCTGCTTTGATTGGACACAGGTCCCACAGTGTGTTTCTTTTGCCTTAATTGGGACAAACACTAGCAGATAGAATCAGGTTTCCTCGTGCTTAGGAAACCTCGTGCTTAGGTTTCCTCGTGCTCAGGTTTCCTCAGCTTAAATCAGGCAGTTTCAGACCCTGACTTAGAAAGCACCTAAGCACATGCCTAAGTGCTTTGCTGAATCGGGGTCTCCGTAAACATTATGGCCAGTAAACTCATTTGCGCGAATGTTTGTCTGCAGAAACAAGTCGAACACAAAGGAAATGCAAACACAATCAAAACTAAATTATGAAAACAAAATGTGAACTAATATTCACCAAAGCTTTAGGTAGTATGTTCCCCACTCTAGTAAACATACATATTTCTGAAAGCAAAGGCAGATTAGGGGAGTGGGAACACCTTAAAGTAAATTTAAGTATTCAAGCAAATCTACTAGCGGGGAGGGAGTAAGGAGTATAGTACAGGGATAGAAAGAATGAAAGGGACTTGAAAGTAACAAGTGTGAGAAGCAGCCAGGCTATTCTAACCGGCCTCGCTCACACATATGCACGTGTGCCCATACACATACATACATAGGAGGAACTTTCTTAATATTACTGACATCTCATCTGTGGTTATCCACTTTCATAGTAAGCCCCCGTATGATGACATGGGCCAACCCCGGGAGTTTCATTGCAGTGTCGGCTGAGCCTGAGGGTCAGAGTTAACTCAGATTACCCACATGTGAGTTACTCCTCTCAAGTTAGCCTAGGGTCAGTGAGAGCAGCCACGCTGTGAAATAGTCAAGTTAGGGTTTGGGGTTTTTGTTAACTTTCACATGGGTTTATTTCCCTAACCACTATCAGCTTCTGAGAGGTATGGCCCAGCTGGGGATTCCTCTTCCCTTCTTACTCAGAAATCTACAGGGCTACACATGGCAATAAGGAGACACCAACATTGCTTAGACACTCCATTCAACGCCTCACAACTCTGCCTAGCAAAGCAATGTTGCTACTGCCACCCTAGTACATGTTCTCACTGGGCTCCTTCAGGCGCCACATGGCAGCCATGTACTTGGGGATCTCGCTGTTCCGGCATGGGCAGTACAGTCTGTGGTCAGTGTAGTCCACACTAACTAAGGGTGTGGTGTTCCATCCAATTTCCTGGCTCTCTGTCCGTGGCTCTATGTATTTCTTGATTGGGTCCAGTGCAGCATGGTGAATAAGATTCAGAAACTTGGCGTCTTCTGTGTTACTGTGTTAAGACATTGGTTTCCTGGTGATCATGTGAACCCATCTGAGGGATTTGACTCTGTACTTCATGTGCAGTTTTTGGCACTGCAGCTCCTTCTGAATGGTCTCACAGAAAATCTGGTTCTGATGCATCAGGTCAGGCGACTCCTTCTTGTGGCCCCAAACAGCAGTGAAGTTGCTGCATTCACAATGGCACTGCACTCACTCATTTGTGGCCCTAGGAATTCTGGGAGCACATCCTGTGATTCTTAGCAGTAAGCTGCATTGCACTATGAATTCCCTCTGTGTATTGTGGGAGAGCTAGTCTGTCCTTTCCGGGCATATGGCAGGGAGAGGGGGGCGGAACTGTGGGAAGGCATTGGAGGACTAGCGACGCTTGAGTGGAGCCAGCCTGCATCCACACTGCAGAATGGTCATGCTAGCAGCTGACAAGTTGTGCTTGCTTATGTTTTAGCCCATAACACCCCGACGGGCTGGTCAACGTGAGTTAAAAGCACCATTACATGCAGATAAAGGGGTTTTGTGTGTGGATGGGACTCAAGTTAGGGGCAACACTCTAGCTACAACTTGAGTTAACTTTGCAGGGAAGACAAGCCCTGATTGTATTAACAGGAGATAATTAAAACTGCCTCTTCCACAGAAGAATGACATGCTCCAAAGAAACTGTGAATGGGAGCTAAACAACGGCCACCAGCTGCTTAATGGGCAGGAAGCTTGATTGGCTCTGTAAGGTGCCTGCCAGCTTTAGAACAAAAGGGGGAAGTGTATGCACTGGCAAGCCCCTCCTCTCCCTAGGAGCTCCATTGGCCAGCCAGAGAGAGATGGAAGCTGATTGGCTCCTTGCTCCCCACAATCATTAATTTAAACCCATGCTGGGGGTTTCTTGAGAGTCTTACCCCTTTTAGGGGCCCCTCTGCTCCTCCCCCATAATTATATAATAAGAAACTATGGTTTTAGGTGCTATAGGTCTGACTGATCTCCTGGTTTAGCGGTCAGGAAGGAATTTTTCCCATCAGAGCCAAATTGTCTAAAGCTGGTAGGTTTTGTTTGTTTGTTTTTCTTCCTCCCTCATAGCATTACAGAGGTTAAATTGGAATAGGACTTAGAAATTTAGTATTAGGAATTGTATGAATGTCTAGTTCATAACAACATGTGGCCAGTGGGGATAAAAGACCAAGAAGGCCATTGCCCAGAAATAAGAGCGATGCAATCTCCCTGTGAACTGCAGGCCTAAGGGAAAAGGGAAGACCTGTAGTCTTCATGGAACTGGGTCCCTCTTTAATATCTTCTGTCCCCTTTGCAGGGGGGAGAGTGAGAGGATTCACCAGAAGAAAGTCAGCCCTCAGTTATGGATTTATGATAGGAGCCTTATGAATCCTGCACGGGACCCACTCTGATGCCTGGAATGGGGCGATGGGGTAGATAGCACCTCTCCCCAGTGTGAATTTAATAAAACTGCAGCCTGCCACTTAAATACACCCTTCTATCTGTCCTTGTTCACTTGCACGTCCTGATGAAAAACAAGCAATGTACACAAAGGAAACCGAACCATCGGTGCTTTAAAGGATCAGCTTTGACCTGGGTGGAGCAGGCAGGCCCGCCAACAGGAGGGCCAAAAGGGGCAATTGCCCAGGGGCCCAGGAGATTTAAAAGGGCCCAGGGGCCACCACTGCTGCCACAGTAGCGGCGGTGGTGGCCAGAAGCCCTGGGCCCTTTTAAACCGCCTGGGTGGGCCGCAGAGCTCCTAGGCATGTGCGGGGTGATACTAGCGGTGGCAAAGGCATGTTGAAGTCCTGGCCATGCTGGAAGAGCGCGCCCAGCAGTGCAGCCAGCAGCTCGCTGGGCACCAGCCAGCGCAGGCACAGTGTAACCCAAACGTCAGGCAGACCTTTCTAGGGGGCCCGTTGACTGTTCTGCCCTGGCCACAGAGCCGTCCCCAGGGTACGGCGAATTGGGGTGACTGCTCCAGGCCCTGCGCTTTGGGGGGCCCCACAGGCCAGCATGATTGGCCAGCGCGGTTGGTCCCGGAAGTGATGGGTCGATCCCGGAAGTGACAGATTCATCTCTTCTGCCCAGGGCCCCACACCCCTCTAGGGACATGTGGCCCTGGGGCCTGGAATTGCTGTCGGCGGGCCGGGAAGCAGGAGAGAGTTTCTGAGTAATTAATCCTGGCTGGGAAAGGGCCAGCCTCTGTCCAGGTTATATTTGGGGTTGGTAACCAATCAAACCCCACTGATCTCTTCTGCCCAAAGAGGAGGGAGGGAATAAGTGACATCCTGTGTGGAATTTAGAGCTTTGAGGGACCACTACTAACCTACAAATCACATGAAACTCATGTACCTCCTATTGTTCTGAGTAGCCCCTAATGCTGTGCTTTACTGTTCCTTTATATTTTCAGATTGCATTGTACAATGCTGCAAGTATATAGGGGGAAAGAGTAACATTGACCATACACAGTTAGTTAGGATTTGTTTGTGAGAGTCTTTTCCACACAGCATCAGAGAGACAAAAGTGTATTAAATGTAGGAAAATGTGATGGTAAGCCATAAGAAGGGGAACTGAGGGACAAGGGTCAACCTGGTTAGATTTTTAAGTTAATGGCATCCATTGTACAAGTGTGTGGCATTATTGACATGAATTGTGACTGTATAGATTATTGTTGCAACCACTGTTATATATTTGCAGCAAAAATTGTACAAAGGTTGTCGAGTGAGGTGTCGATGAAAGGATCATGATCTGCTGTTTATGATTGTGCTATCTGAATGCATGTATCAATTTTGTAGTTGAAAATATGAATATTGGCTATGTACTTGTATATCAATGTGTTTGATTCTAAGTAGCATTAGTGAAGCATTTGGTCAGCTTCTTGAGAAAAGAATTTGCAGATTAAGTGCCCAATCAAGAAACACTTAACTAACAATGGACCTTGGGAGATTCCAATCCACAAGAGAAGTCTTCCTGGTAACATTTAAGGTAGCATGTGAGCAATGGCTGCTCTCCCTGTAAAGAACTGAGTCATGCATGGACATGTGACTTGTCCATGTGACTCCAAACTCCATCTTGCTGCTGTGATTTTCCACAGTAAGAACAAAGGGGTGTCCTTCCACATGGCAGAGGATATAAAAGGCCTTGGAAACCCCTATATTTTGTCTTCAATCCTGCTTCTTACTTCTGGAGGAACCTTGTTACAAACTGAAGCTCTGAACAAAGGACTGAATGACCCATCCAAGCTGTGGATGTACTCCAGAGACTTGATTTGAACCTGCAGTTTATTCTGTCACTGCTACAAGCCTAAACCACTAACTGTGCCATGACTGTATGTAATTGATTCCATTTAACCAATTTTAGCTCTCATCTATATTTCTTTCTTTTTATGAATAAACCTTTAGATTTTAGATTCTAAAGGATTGGCAACAGCATGATTTGTGGGTGAGATCTGACCTGTATATTGACCTGGGTCTGGGACTTGGTCCTTTGGGATCGGGAAAACCTTTTTTCTTTTACTGGGGTATTGGTTTTCATAATCATTCATCCCCATAAGGAGCGGCCCTGGTGGTGGTACTGAGAAACTGGAGTGTCTGAGGGAATTGCTTGTATGACTTCTGGTTAGCCAGTGGGGTAAAACCGAAGTCCTCTCTGTTTGGCTGGTTTGGCATGCCTTAATAGTAAAGGAACTCCAGCTTTGGCCTTTAACTGCCCTGCAATGTGCCCTAAATTGATACTCTCAGTAGTGTCCCACCAGAGGCATCTTCGTTACAAAGTGTAAACAATTGCACAAGGTGAAATACAGAGAAGAATCAAGCCATAGGTGCCCCTGGGAGTTTTCCTGGCACCCCTTTAGCCCATGGGCCATGCTTGATTTTTGGGTTCTTCTCATTTGTTCCGTTTCTTCTTAAAAATGTTTTCTGCCTGCCTCACCCCTGAACCAGCATAAGCAACTCTTCTCTGATGCAGTATCAAGCACTCCTGGTACAGCTTGAACTCTGCAGTTTGAAGTCAGAAGCAATTTTTTTACCAAGATGAAAGATCCCAGATGGTTAATCTTATTGCCATACATGTGGCTTACATTATTACCTCAAAAATAAATGTATATATGTAAACATTACCATCTGCAGCAAGGAATCTTGTGCATTTTTAAAAGGTGAACGACCTGCTCAGATATGCTCCTACTGAACTGTTAGCAAAAATCTCTTATTTGCTTACTGTATTAAACATGGCAGCATGTAGAATGCCATAAAGCCACATCAAGGAAATGGGCTTTGGGCAGCTCCCGATTATCGCAGTGCTGTTTGACTGGCCAAAGTTGTGGGGTTTGTTTTTTGTTTTGTTTTTCCTCCAAATCCTCACATGGAAATAACTTTTTTGTTTGGTGGTGGAAGTCAATAACAGTAACCCATTGTGGTGCATAGCCCATCGTGAAGCTGAGATTAGCCAATGGACATGTTAACTAGAGTTGGGTGCTCGGTTTTCTTGAATTATTTATTTGACAAATTTTGCTCTTTTTTTCCTCTTTGTAGCTGTATATTGGTTTTAAAAAAAATCACATCCCCCAACTGATGTAATTCTATTAGTACAAACTCTGTGTAGACCAGGCATTAGAGTAAGAGCTCATACATTTTTAGAAATATTAGCTTCAGTCGTCTTCTGTACTGCGTGCAGTCTGGTATCTTATGTAAAAGCCACATTGCTTTTCCTGCCTAGAAAATGATTGTGGTGCAGTATCTCTCTCTGCTCTTGCTGCAGATGGAACTGGTTGGAAGATTTTCATTTTAAAATGTTTTGTCAGCCTGGGCAAAAAAAAAAAAATCAATCTGAAGTACGCCCTGTTGGACCGAGACAAAGGCCATTTGTCCTGCCAACTTAAACAGGAAACTAGCTAAGCTAAAAGCACTGGGGGTGAAATCCTGGCCCCATTGATTTCAAGACAGCCAGGGTTTCACCCTGGGCAATTCACTCTCACACATTTTTTATTCATATTCACTTTATCTGAGGTTTGGACTCCAGCTTTTATTTCTTTTATCAATCTTTTTATTAGGTGCCCGTAGAACATACAGACCCAAGGAGAATGATAACAAAAACTACTTGCCACTCGCCAATCATAAGAAACTGGGCTATCCTAGTAAAGTGTATATAATAATGCAAATGAAATGGCTCTGGGTTTTTTGATAAATGAATACCTAAATAATGGTCAACAACTCAAAACCCGAGCCATATAGGAATTGTTACCCTGCAGGGAGCTGTATGTCTTGGTTTAAATTAAACTACATCTATTATAACTTAGTACCCATAAAGTCAACAATTGTGCAAAAAAGGCCTTTCTTATCTGATGTGCCTGTATATATTATCCATTCAGTTACATGAGCTCTTTGGTGCAAGGACTGTCATTTGCTAAATGCTTGTACAGTGCCTAGCACAGGGGGCACCTAACCTGGTCAACCTCTAAGTGCTGCCACAATGTAAATGTTAATAAAGTCCCCAGAGCAGTAGTAATGGGGTTGTCCCAGTAAAGCCAAGGCCCAACCCTCAATGTCAGGTCTGTGTGGTGTGGAAACAGACAAGGAGGGGTTAACTGGATGTGGAGCAGATACATCTGGGATTTATTAACCTACCAAGCCCTATTGCCAGGAAAAGGAGGAAGAAGTAAGGAGTGGCCAGTATGGGGGGGTGAGATCAAACTCCACCCAACTGGAGACTGCTTCCCTTCTTGGACCTAGGAGGAGAGGGTGGGACTGGTGCTTGACTATGATTAGGCCCTGGAGAGAGAAGGCGTTTTGTTGAACTATTTACACCCTGAAAGCTAGTGGATTACTTTGTCTGTCTCTGCAACACTGGGATGTATGGCTCAGTTGTTCTTGGATTCTCATTAGCTCTCACTTTATAGGAATTGACTATATAAGGATTCATAATAGCAACAGGCTGAAAAATGATCTCTTACAGCCAGATTATGCCTGGTTCTTGGAGGTGTACTAGATGTGGAAGGAGAGACAGGTAAAGTGCTTGGACAGCCTCTTCATCCCCTGAAGCCCCTTATCTCTATGGCACCTTCATAGTAGGTGCCAGAATTTGGCTGCTGGTGTTGGGGAGTTGTCTGCTATTGCTACCTGCAATGCTAATAATGACCCCAACATGGCAGTACCTGGGTGGGCTCTATCCACCCCTCTTCCTAGCCCCCACTCTGTGCTGAACAGCAGCAAGTACTGGCAAGAGCACTGCCAGACCTTCTGATGGGTGCAGCAAGTCCTGCTGTTTATGGAGCTCTGGAGGCAGCATGCCTGGTGGGGTGGCCCCAGCATTACAGCTCTCCTAGCCCAGGACAGCTCTGCCTCACCAAGCCACCTTTGAGTTTTAATTTCACGCATTAAGATGAATGGACAACCCGTGGATTATCTTGTCTGGGCAGTGCTCAACACAGGCAAAATTCTGCACTCTTCTCTTCAGTGTACCGGATGTGCACTCCAGTACCACCATGTCAATGTCTCATAAGAACGGCCACACTGGGTCAGACCAACGGTCCATCTAGCCCAGTATCCTGTCTTCTGACAGTGGCCAAGGCTTCAGAGGGAATGAACAGAACAGGCAATCATTGAGTGATCCATCCCCCGTCATCCACTTGCAGCTTCTGGCAAACAAGTGTTCCTCACAAGAATCCCACAAGATCTATAGTATGCATTCAAATGCCCTTGAAAACTGACTGCCTCAAACAATGACCGTACGTAGACTGTTCTCTCATTTGACTTCTGTAACTAGTGTACATGTTCCTAAAGAGTGAGTGCATGATAAGACAATATCACTGCCCAGAGCTAAATCACTGCACTGGATCCTACTAAGAAAGACATGTGGTGCTAAAACTTGGCACTGCCATAGCCCTCAGAACAGGGGTGGAAAAACTTTTTGGCCCAAGGGCCACATATGGGAATAGAAATTGTATGGTGGGCCATGAATGCGCTCAAAATTGAGGTTGAGGTGCAGGAGGGGGTGAGGGCTCTAGTTGGGGGTGCAAGCTCCTATGTGGGGCCAGAAATGAGGAGTTCAGGTTGTGGGAGGGGGTTCCAGGCTGGGTTGTGTGAGGGAGGGTGAGGGCTCTGGCTGGGGGTGCAGGCTCTGGGGTGGGGCTGGGTATGAGGGACCTAGACAAATTAGAGGATTGGACCAAAAGAAATCTGATGAGGTTCAACATGGACAAGTGCAGAGTCCTGCACTTAGGACGGAAGAATCCCATGCACCGCTACAGACTAGGGATCAAATGGCTAGGCAACAGTCCTGCAGAAAAGGACCAAGGGGTTACAGTGGATGAGAAGCTGAATATGAGTCAACAGTGTGCCCTTGTTGCCAAGAAGGCCAATGGCATTTTGGGAGGTATTAGTAAGCTCATTACCAGCAGATCGAGGTACGTGATCGTTCCCCTCTATTCCACATTGGTGAGGCCTCATCTGGAGTGCTGTGTCCAGTTTTGGGCCCCACACTACAAGAAAGATGTGGAAAAATTGGAAAGCATCCAGCGGAGGGCAACAAAAATGATTAGGGGACTGGAATACATGATTTATGAGGAGAGGCTGAGGGAACTGGGATTGTTTCTTCTGCAGAAGAGAAGAATGAGGGGGAATTTGATAGCTGCTTTCAACTACCTGAAAGGGGGTTCCAAAGACTGGATGGATCTAGACTGTTCTCAGTGGTAGCTGATGACAGATCAAGGAGTAATGGTCTCAAGTTGCAGTGGGGGAGGTTTAGGTTGGATATTAGGAAAAACTTTTTCACTAGGAGGGTGGTGAAGCATTGGAATATGTTACCTAGGCAGGTGGTGGAATCTCCTTCCTTTGAGGTTTTTAAGGTCAGGCTTGACAAAGCCCTGCTTGGGATGATTTAGTTGGGTATTGGTCCTCTTTGAGCAGGGGGTTGGACGAGATGATCTCCTGAGGTCCCTTCCAACCCTGATATTCTATGAGGAGTTTAGGGTGTAGGCGTGTGCTCTGGGCTGGGACCGGGGGTTCGGAGGGTGGGAGGGGGATCAGGACTGGGGCAGGGGGTTGGGGTGTGGAAAGGGTTGCAGCTCTGGCAGGGGATGTGGGCTGTGAGGTGGGGCTGGGGATGAGGGGTTTGGGATGCAGGAGGGTGCTCTGGGCTGGGTTGAGAGGTTTGGAGGGCAGGAGGGAGATTGAGGCAGGGGAGTGGGGTGTGGGGAGAGGCTCAGGGGTGCAGGCTCTGGGCAGTATTTACCTCAAGCAGCTCCCGGAAGCAGCGGCATGTCCCTTCTCTGGCTCCTAGACAGAGGCTCTGCTGCACCCTGCCCTGTCCGCAGGCACTGCCCCTGCAGCTCCCATTAGAGCGCCAGAGGGGGCCCTTTGAGCGGCCCCCAACCCTGCACCCCGGCTGGAGTGGTGGAGCAGGGCAAGCCCTGCTCCCCAGTGGGAGTTTGAGGGCTGGCTTAAAATGCCTGGCAGGCTGGATGCAGCCCGTGGGCCGTAGTTTGCCCACCCCATCTCAAAAGCATCAATGGCATCTATTAGTAAAGACTAATAAATAATACTTTTTTTCTTTAGATCTCAAAGCACTGCAGGACTGGATACAGGCTCTCCCGCACTGAGACAAATGGTAGTTCCACCCACAGAATGTGCACATTTAATGCAAGAGACATTGTACAGTGGGGATAAGCAGGGAAAGTTTTGCCTTAAACCAGTACTGGCTTCCAGTTGTTGCTTCAGTATGGCATCTCTGCAGCATCTTTTGTGCCCTCCCTGTAACAGAAAGTAGTGCTTACTTGAATTGCCTTGTGGGATAGCAGCTGAGGCGAAAGGAAAGTCCTCAAAGCTCTCCTTTTTATGCCTTGCCTGCTGATTACATGTTTTTAGGGACAGGTAGCTTTTGCTAATGAGACTTTTAATAATAAAGTTTTCATTGCTTTGGAAAATATTAACTTTGCTGGGTAGATCAAACAAGCCCTGCAGTTATAGTTACAATATCCTAAAGATTTAGCTTCCCAGTAATAATAGGTCTAAGCCTTCGCACTGCCAGAGGCTATAACTATTTTATTTGAAATGAAACCTCTCATAAATATCCAACTATGAAGTCACTTTATATCAGTTGCTGTTATATAAACTGGACAAGGCTAAATATCCCATCGGCCAATATCAGGGCTGCCAGAAAGAGAAGCTGTATGTACAATGCCTGCAAATTGACAGATCTCCTTCTCTTTATTAAGCCATCCTGGGAAGCATTTTGTTTTGCACATTATAGCAACTTCTGTGACGATTGCAGCCATGGGCCAGTGGTCATAGCAGAGTAATCTCTCTAAGCCTCAGAAGGTACGTCTACACTTCAAAAAAAAAAAAAAAAAAAAGCCCTGTGGCAGTGAGTCGCGGAGCCTGAATCAGCTGATGGGGTTTGTGGAGCTTATGCTATGAGGCTAAAAATATAAGTGTAGACGTTGCTTCTCAGGCTGGAGCCCAGGCACTGACACCCCCCTCCCCACCCCTTTGCCAGGCTCCAGCTTGAGCAGGCATGTCTGCATTGCTATTTGTAGCCCCATAACACCAGCCTCAGTCAGTTGATCTGGGCTCTTAGACTTACTGCCATGGGAAGTGGGGAGGGTAAAGTTTCAGTGTAGATGTACCCAGAGATCTAATCTCCTCTTGATGTCTGTTCTATCAGCCCCACAATGGGCAGGGATACTAAAAGGAAGCTGGGCTTAAGTTTTAGGAATATGCACGCTCTATTCTGCTCTCTGTCAGCCCTGGTCTACACTAGGACTTTAGGTCGAATTTAGCAGTGTTAAATCGATGTAAACCTGCACCCATCCACACGATGAAGCCCTTCATTTCGACTTAAAGGGCTCTTAAAATCTATTTCCTTTCCACCCCTGACAAGTGGATTAGCGCTTAAATCGGCCTTGCTGGGTCGAATTTGGGGTACTGTGGACACAATTCGACGGTATTGGCCTCTGGGAGCTATCCCAGAGTGCTCCATTGTGATTGCTCTGGACAGCACTCTCAACTCAGATGCACTGGCCAGGTAGACAGGAAAAGAACTGCAAACTTTTGAATCTCATTTCCTGTTTGGCCAGCGAGGCAAGCTGCAGGTGACCATGCAGAGCTCATCAGCACAGGTGACCATGATGGAGTCCCAGAATCGCAAAAGAGCTCCAGCATGGACTGAACGGGAGGTACAGGATCTGATCGCTGTATGGGGAGAGGAATCAGTGCTATCAGAACTCCGTTCCAGTTTTCGAAATGCCAAAACCTTTGTCAAAATCTCCCAGGGCATGAAGGACAGAGGCCATAACAGGGACCCAAAGCAGTGCCGTGTGAAACTTAAGGAGCTGAGGCAAGCCTACCAGAAAACCAGAGAGGCAAACGGCCGTTCCAGGTCACAGCCCCAAACATGCCGCTTCTATGATGAGCTGCATGCCATTTTAGAGGGTTCAGCCACCACTACCCCAGCCGTGTTGTTTGACTCCTTCAATGGAGATGGAGGCAACACGGAAGCAGGTTTTGAGGACGAAGAAGAAGATAGCTCACAGCAAGCAAGCGGAGAAACCGGTTTTCCCGACAGCTAGGAACTGTTTCTCACCCTGGACCTGGAGCCAGTACCCCCTGAACCCACCCAAGGCTGCCTCCTGTACCCAGCAGGCGGCGAAGGGACGTCCGGTGAGTGTACCTTTTAAAATACTATACATGGTTTAAACGTAAGCATGTGAAAGGATTACTTTGCCCTGGCATTCGCGACTCTCCTGGATGTACTCCCAAAGCCTTTGCAAGAGGTTTCTGGGGAGGGCAGCCTTATTGCATCCTCCATGGTAGGACACTTTACCACTCTAGGCCAGTAATACGTACTCGGGAATCATTGTACAACAAAGCATTGCAGTGTATGTTTGCTGGCGTTCAAACAACATCCGTTCTTTATCTCTCTGTGTTATCCTCGGGAGAGTGAGAGATCATTCATGGTCACCTGGTTGAAATAGGGTGCTTTTCTTCAGGGGACACTCAGAGGTGCCCGTTCCTGCTGGGCTGTTTGTCTGTGGCTGAACAGAAATGTTTCCCACTGTTAGCCACGAGGAGGGGGGAGGGTTGAGGGGGTAGCCACGCAGTGGGGGGAGGCAAAATGCGACCTTGTAACGAAAGCACATGTGCTATGTATGTAATGTTAACAGCAAGGTTTACCCTGAAAGAGTGTAGCCACTATTTTATAAAATGTGTCTTTTTAAATACCGCTGTCCCTTTTTTTTTTTCTCCACCAGCTGCATGTGTTTCAATGATCACAGATCTTCTCCTTCCCAGAGGCTAGTGAAGATTAGAAAGAAAAAAAACCGCACTTGTGATGAAATGTTCTCTGAGCTCATGCTGTCCTCCCACACTGACAGAGCACAGACAAATGAGTGGAGGCAAATAATGTCAGAGTGCAGGAAAGCACAAAATGACCGGGAGGAGTAAGTGGCGGGCTGAAGAGAGTAAGTGGTGGGCTGAAGACAGGGCTGAAGCTCAAATGTGGTGGCAACGTGATGAGGAGGCAGGATTCAATGCTGAGGCTGCTGGAGGATCAAACCAGTATGCTCCAGTGTATGGTTGAGCTGCAGCAAAGGCAGCTGGAGCACAGACTGCCACTACAGCCCCTGTGTAACCAACCGCCCTCCTCCCCAAGTTCCAGAGCCTCCACACCCAGACGCCCAAGAACACGGTGGGGGGGCCTCCAGCCAACCAGCCACTCCACCACAGAGGATTGCCCAAAAAACAGAAGGCTGTCATTCAATAAATTTTAAAGTTGTAAACTTTTAAAGTGCTGTGTGGCATTTTCCTTCCCTCCTCCACCACCCCTCCTGGGCTACCTTGGTAGTCATCTCCCTATTTGTGTGATGAATGAATAACGAATGCATGACTGTGAAGCAGCAATGACTTTATTGCCTCTGCAAGCAATGATTAAAGGGAGGAGGGGAGGGTGGTTAGCTTACAGGGAAGTAGAGTGAACCAAGGGCCGGGGGGTTTCATCAAGGAGAAATAAACAGAACTTTCACACCGTAGCCTGGCCAGTCATGAAACTGGTTTTCAAAGCTTCTCTGATGCGTACCGCGCCCTCCTGTGCTCTTCTAACCGCCCTGGTGTCTGGCTGCGCGTAACCAGCAGCTAGGCGATTTGCCACAGCCTCCCACCCCGCCATAAACGTCTCCCCCTTACTCTCACAGATATTGTGGAGCACACAGCAAGCAGTAATAACAGTGGGAATATTGGTTTCGCTGCGGTCTAAGCGAGTCAGTGAACTGCGCCAGCGCGCCTTTAAACATCCAAATGCACATTCTACCACCATTCTGCACTTGCTCAGCCTGTAGTTGCAGAGCTCCTGACTACTGTCCAAGCTGCCTGTGTACTGCTTCATGAGCCATAGCATTAAGGGGTAGGCTGGGTCCCCAAGGATAACTATAGGAATTTCAACATCCCCAACAGTTATTTTCTAGTCTGGGAATAAAGTCCCTTCCTGCAGCTTTTGAAACAGACCAGAGTTCCTGAAGATGCGAGCGTCATGTACCTTTCCCGGCCATCCTATGCTGATGTTGGTGAAACATCCCTTGTGATCCACCAGAGCTTGCAGCACTATTGAAAAGTACCCCTTGCGGTTTATGTACTCGCCAGCTTGGTGCTCCAGTGCCAAGATAGGGATATGGGTTCCGTCTATGGCCCCACCACAGTTAGGGAATCCCATTGCAGCAAAGCCATCCACTATGACCTGCACATTTCCCAGGGTCACTACCCTTGATATCAGCAGATCTTTGGTTGTGAGGGCTACTTGCATCACAGCAGCCCCCACAGTAGATTTGCCCACTCCAAAATGATTCCCAACTGACCGGTAGCTGTCTGGCTTTGCCAGCTTCCACAGGGCTATCGCCACTCGCTTCTCAACTGTGAGGGCTGCTCTCATCTTGGTATTCATGCACTTCAGGGCAGGGGAAAGCAAGTCACAAAGTTCCATGAAAGTGCCCTTACGCATGTGAAAGTTTCGCAGCCACTGGGAATCGTCCCAGACCTGCAACACTATGCGGTCCCACCAGTCTGTGCTTGTTTCCCGAGCCCAGAATCGGTGTTCCACAGCATGAACCTGCCCCAGTAGCACCATGATGCATGCATTGGCAGGGCCCATGCTTTGAGAGAAATCTGTGTCCATGTTCTGATCACTCACGTGACCGTGCTGACATCGCCTCCTCGCCTGGTATCACTCTGCCAGGTTCTGGTGCTGCATATACTGCTGGGTAATGTGTGTGGTATTTAATGTGCTCCTAATTGCCAAAGTGAGCTGAGCGGCCTCCATGCTTGCCTTGGTATGGCGTCCGCACAGAAAAAAGGCGTGGAACGATTGTCTGCCGTTGCTCTGACAGAGAGAGGGGCGACTGACGACATGGCTTACAGGGTTGGCTTACAGGAAATTAAAATCAACAAAGGGGGTAGCTTTACATCAATGAGTATTTCAGGCAGGACTTCACGGAGGGTTCCAATAAGAAATGGTGCACCTAAGTAATTGTTCTTATTGGAACAAGCAGGTTGGTCTGGCCTCTGATTGATATATGGCTAGATTTACCTCGCTGTACCTTCTCTGTGAGTGACTGCAGTGTGACCTAGAGGAATGAGTCCCCTAGATGGGGGTGGGGAGCAAATGAGTACAAAACAAATCTGGTCTATTTCTTGTTTTGATCCACTCCATCTATCTTTTACATCTTTGGCTGGCAGCAGACGGTGCAGAAGGACTGCAAGCCA
Organism: Lepidochelys kempii; assembly: GCF_965140285.1. Taxonomy (NCBI): domain Eukaryota; kingdom Metazoa; phylum Chordata; order Testudines; family Cheloniidae; genus Lepidochelys; species Lepidochelys kempii. The sequence continues at coordinate 32,540,804 of NC_136387.1, forward strand.
TCCACATCTCATGGCTGCTCGGCAGAAGATGGTACAATAGGACTGCTAGCCATCCTCATCTCTTGCCTGCCCAGCAGAAGATGGTACAATAGGACTGCTAGCAATCCGTATCGCCTGCCTGCTCACCATAAGATGGTTCAATAGGACTGACTGCAGGACTAAAGAGAATGACCTGGTCAAGTCACTTCTAATGTAGTCCCTGCACCCATGTCTGCCCAGGTCCACATCGGCCAGGAGCACCTCGGACATGACAATGACAGCTACCAGTCCTATCGTACCGTCTGCTGCCACAAGGCAATGGGTTGCTGCTGCTGTGTAGCAATGCAGTACCACGTCTGCCAGCACCCAGGAGACATACGGTGATGGTTACCTGAGCGGGCTCCATGCTTGCCGTGGTATGGTGTCTGCACAGGTAACTCAAGAAAAAAGGCGTGAAACGATTGTCTGCTGCTGCTTTCATGGAGGGAGGGAGGGAACGGGGGCCTGACGATATGTACCCAGAACCACCCACGACAATGTTTTAGCCCCATCAGGCATTGGGATCTCAACCCAGAATTCCAATGGGCAGCGGAGACTGCGGGAACTGTGGGATAGCTACCCACAGTGCAACACTCCGGAAGTCGACGCTTGCCTCGGTACTGTGGAAGCGCTCCGCCGAGTTAATGCACTTAATGCACTTAGAACATTTTCTGTGGGGACACACACACTTGAATATATAAAGCCGATTTCTAAAAAAAACACTTTTATAAATTCGACCTAATTTTGTAGTGTAGACATACCCTCAGACTACAGTTCCTTATAATACTGCCAAGAACCAGCACTCTATTCTTTGGTGCCCAGGGGCTGGAGTTAAATAATAAAATAATATATGTTCATTATCACTTTAATCTTAGTTTTGTACCATGCCTACGTTTGCCCATTTTTAATAGTGTGAGATAAACGTGTTTCTGTTCCAAGCTCCAGTATTTCCTTTCTTAATTAAATTGGTACATTTCAGGGTGGCTAAACTGCCCCCTCTCCCAGCCTCCCTGTTATCTTAGCCCACGTACATGAAGCTCTGAGAATAGGTACTGCACTCTTCATGACAAGTGAGCTGAAAGGACCATGGGCCAGATTTTAAAGGTGTTTAGGCAGATTTTTAAAGATATGGAAATAGTGGGTGTTAGATGCGTAGGCACCATTGAAAATCTGTCTAGGCACCGATCTGCATCTTTAGATGCCTACATAGCTTTAAAATCTGGCCCTATATGACAATAATAGTAATGCATTGCTTGATTAAGCATGTCCATGTTCCAAACATTTGCCTTCAATAACATTGGAATATTGAGAAGAGTAGGAGTAATAGCTAGAATGCAGCAGACTGATCTGGACACTGTCCGATCTGTTGCAAATTTCCTAATTCAAACCCCTTTTTAAAGGTTCAGCTCTGTTGCGCAAGAGTATGTCTACACTGCAGAGAAAAGCCCATGGCTGGCCCATGCCAGCCAACTAGGGCTTGTGGGGCTGTTTCATTGCAGTGTAGACCTCTGGGCTAGCGCTGGATCCTGGGCTCAAGGACCTTGAAAGGTGGAAGGGTCTGAGAGTTTGGGCTCCAGTCCCAGCCTGGAAGTCTACACTGCAATCAAACAGCCCCACAGCCCAAGCCCTGCAAGCCTGAGTTGCGGGTATCTAGTTGCTGTGTAGGCATACCCTTAAAGTCCTGCTCTACCCCCAACTTCCACCTTGCCATCATCCTGGCATTAGAATAGCTACCCGTCAGCCCATCTGTCTCCCCTCTTCCCCGCCCACCCACACACAACTTACCTCTTTCCTACTTTTCTTTCCAGGAGGGCAGCTTTGTTGGGGTCTGTGCTAGTCCCTGGGAGCTCCTTATCAAATCTTTGCAAGTACTGATGCATTCCAGAATCGCCTTTGCCCCAGATTTTAATACTAATATGCATTTATGTGGCAACTCTCATATCAAAGACCTTTGAAAACTATTCATAAAGAATCATTTCTGCATCACTGCAGCCCTGCCTGGGGTGAAGCAAGGCAATTGTTCCACAGCCATGGTACGCAACAGTTGAAAACAAGAACTGACGATGACTATTATATCCACTGCAAATGCATAACTTAGCCTATGAACATTCAAAGCAGAGATGCTAGGGCCCATGTGGTACATCTACAATTTGGCTGTTATTCCTGCTCCCAAGAGAGGAGCAGAGAGATGAGAGAGAGCTCTCCTTTTTGCACAAATTAAGGAGCAACTGTACTTGATTGAAGTGAGCCTATGACTCTCAGAAGCCTTAAGGTTGTGAGTTCAAAATGAAGGGACTAAGGGGATTCTTTAAGGCTCCAGCAAGAATACAGAGGCTACCCAAAGGAATAATGCATGGCCTTTTCTTAGATGAGTGCATTTCAGCCAAGGCAGTTCAGTGGTGAGAGAGAGTATCCAAAGAAAAGACAGAGATAATGTGTCAAAGGATTTCCACCTCAATAGCTTGCTAGGCATTACTTGTAAACCATACTTCTAATAAATCTATTGAAAACATCGGAGCATCGTAGTGAAAATAATGGAAGTGACCTGCAGTAGGAAATCAAGAGAAGGGATTGTCCCTTACAGTCCTGGAGCATGAAAATTCCACCTACCCTGTCTTTTTTTTCTTTTCTTTTTCTTTTTTTTTTTTTTTTGAGGAACCCAATGCTGTTCATTGGAATTCAGCCTGAACTGTAGCGAATTCCCTGCCAGACAAATGGGATTGTAAAGTTCAAGGACTGCATACATGTCCTGTTTTGTGTTTTACACCACTAGTTAATGTTGAAAATACTCTTTCTACAGCAGTCTGAGACATGCAAGTCCTATGCTGGAGTATTACCAGGCAGTGGGGAAAGCACACAAAGTAGGTTGTGGGATATGGGGAATGCTGGAAATGTGGGGGTGGTATATGGGAAAACACTGCTGTGATTCTTTAGGTGGAAGTGCTACCACTTTCCCTTCCCTACCTCATCCCCACCACATCCCACACCCGTCCAAAGCCTAGCTTCAGATAAACATCTGAATATTTGGCACTGAGCTTCCAAATCTTTTAAGTACTAGCTACATTATGTGGCATGGGTCAGTGTATTACTGGAGGAACTTACGAAGCTTTTTGGATTCTAACGTTTATTATCTGCATCCATGGTATAGAAGAGAAGAAGCAAAGCAGCACTGAAAAGACCCCCTGCAACACTCAGACCTTGCAAGGAAAACTTTTTTTTTATGTAAGCAGATTTTGTTGTGCAAAATGGGATCCAAGAGCTTGCATAACTCAGATATCTGGCACTAGAATACTGTCGCCGGCTCTGGCTGTGCAGGGTAAAGATTTTGAATGCCTATAGTCATCAATAATGTAGCAGAAGTTGAAGCATGAAAAAGCAACAAATCCATGATGAGCACCAACAGTCAAAGACCAATCCAATTCCAGTGATCAAAAACCTAAGGGGAAAAGCCTGTCTAGGTGACGGACAACCATCATCCTCAGGAGATAGGCATTGATTGTTTCTAAGAATAGCATTACTGTGGGCTAGCTATCAGGCAAATGAGCAAATTGATGGCACCTCCTTTTAATTTTTCAGGGAAAACAATTAAAATATATAGGCTGTATTATTAAAATATGTAAAATTTATAATTTAATTATAAGATTAGAGCTTTATAGCCTGATGGCCCCACTGTATTTTGCATATTAGTGAACAATTGCTTCCTTAAAGCACGCAGTAGAATCATTTACTTGATACTGGAGAATAAGTTAATTATGGATCCCCTGCCTTTGACTAATGGATTTAATAATCACGTTACTGTAGAATTAACTTCTACTTCCCCGTGTTATAGCACTAATGAGGAGATTCATAAGTTAAGTTTCTTAAGAGTAAGATTGGCGTGTGTTCATGCGCACAAAGCTGCCTGTACAGTTCCGGCTTCCAGCCAGCAGTTCCTCCAAGAACATTTTCATGGTAGCCATCACTTTTGCCTCCATCTATCCTTAATCCCCACCAGCAGCTTGCCATCCCCGCAGCTGGCTTTGCCAGAAAGCTTAGTTTTCAGTGTGAAAGGATAATTTCCAATCTAAGGGCCAGGTTGTAAGAGAGGATGTGAGGAACCCTTCCCTCAACACATTTTTGCTCACTTATGCATGGGCCACCCAGAATCTGAGCCAAATTCTGCTCCCCATAACACCAGTGCAAATTCAGAGTAACTCCATAGGTCTCAATGGAGTTCTACTAATATAAAACTAGCAAAAGCTCAGATTCATTCCCTTACTGCTTAGCTCTTCAAGCAGACGGACCAACAGATGCCCACATGGAGGTACCAAACTGTGTTAGCAAAGAAATCTCTGTAAATTGCAAGGAATTTGATCAAAGAGAAGCCCTGGCACATTGGAAAGATTCGTACATAGCACAGTGAGAACATAACTGCACACCTCACAATGCTTGGTTAGCATCCCCAGCCTGGAGACTTGGTTAGGGTCCCCAGCCTGGAGACAGAAGGACAAAAATCTTAGTGCCAACAGCTAACAAGCTTTGGGTGCCAGAGACAATTAATGCTCCAGTCATTGCCAAAGAGCTATAAGGCAGGAAAGTGGAGAAGTAGTACAAAGACAAGAATGCCCAGCCATTACCACACTGCAAGTGGGAAATAACTACATTTCAAAGAGAACTTGCCTGGCAAGCGGTAATAGCTATTCCCTCTGGACCAAGGTCATATATCACTGCCACCCCCAAGAGTCGGACCTACAATAGGAACAGAAGGTCTCTAAACAAAATCAAGGAGTACACTAGCTCTCTTGAGGACATTCATAATGCTGCCAACAGAGGTAATACAAAGCCAGCCAGTCACTGACAATGAAAATCAGCAGGAGCAGCAAACACAAGTTCAAGGTGAAGATCCACCTCAGCTACCAAACAAGCTTCTACAGAAGAAACCGTTTTGACTTCAAGAGGAGTTTTCCTGAAGGAGGATTGAGGGTCTGGCCCACAAACCAGGTGGAGTACTACATTGTCTTGGGTATGGTCTCCTAAACTCAATTCCTCTTTCGCTCAAATAGCCTCTTACTTAAACCAAAATTAATCAGGACATGCAATGTTTACAGTGGATAGTCATATAGCCATGCATTTGTGTTGGGATACTAGGCCTGGCATCTTAAACGCACATAAATAACAGCCTCTGTACGGAGCCCTTTTGGTGATGATTACAGATCTGACAAGGAACTGGGATGCAGCAGGAGTACTGGGACTGTGTAGTGTACAAAGAGATGACAGCAAGGAACTAGGGTAAGGGGAGAAACTGAGATTGGATTAGAAGTCCAATAAGGGGCACTGGGACTGGAAGCCAGTGTGTGGGGGAGGGAGGAATAGATTTGAATTCTAGCCCTTCCTCTGCCACACAGTTCCTATGTGATGCTGGGCAAGTCACTTAAAGCAAACTTTTTACAAGGGGTCACTAATTGTGTTCCTCAATTTCTAGGTGCCTGACTTGAGACCCTGGCATCTGATTTGCAGAAGAACACAGCTACAACTGAAGTCTAAGACTTTGTCTACAGTAATGAAGTAAATAGATCTAAATTACGCTAGTTAAGTTAACTTAATTCGACGTAGCTTAGATTGACTTAAAGCGCTGCCGACACTGTGCTGTGTCGATGGGAGAGCACCCTCCCACTGATTTATTGTGTTTTCACCAGACCCGCTAAATCAATGCCGCTGCATTGATTGAGCACTGTTGTGAAGACAATCCCTAAGGGAGGGATTTGAACATCAGATGCTAAGTACTCTGAAAAAGCTAGTACTGGGCATCTCAAATTGGGGAAACTTTTGACCTTAATCTCTGTGCCTCAATTCCCCATCTGTAAAATGGAGATAATAGCTTCTTACCTCCCAGGGGTGTTGTGAAAATAAATACGTAAATGTTTATGAAGCAATAGCTCCTTCAGCAACAAGTGCCATGGAAAAGCCTGTAAGGTGGTTAATAATTCTGTCTTCAGAACAGGGTTTGAACAGAGTGCAGTAAATAAGGCCTAAGGCCACACAGTGAACAATGAGGATACAACAGAATATTGAGTAGCTCAGTGAATGAGGCAAGGGACCTGTGGGGAAAAAAAACAGTGCGTGCTCATGTAAATAAAGACTGTATCAAAATCCATGCATTCAAGGGGGCTGAATTATAGCTTCATAAGCAACCTGGTTTCTGGCATTGCCTAATTTTTGAATCCTTGACTCTGCAACCTTAATATGCTTTTAACGTTGGGGAAAGGGGAAAAGGGTAGTGAATGCAATGTAAATATAGAATTAACATGAATATAAACTACAGCTTCCTAGCTATTCTTTCAGATTTCTTGCGAGACCACAAATGAAGATTTGTGCAGGGCTCTCAACTCTCCCTATAGGGTTCTGCAGGGGAAAACAACGGAGGGAGAGACCTGGTCAACGGTTACCTTTGGAACCCTAGTGTAGCCCCATTCAAGTCTAGGGGAGGTGTTGTACATTGGTCTTTGTTTTTTTTAGCAGAGATCTATCCACTGAGTGCTTACAGAGATAAGGGGCCAGGCTCTGAGGTCCGTACTCAAGCAAAATTGAGCAAATGTCTCCGGATCTGGCCCACAGACTAGAACACCTGACTCCAATGTTTTCTTCAAAAGAAATAATATGTTAGGGTTGTCAAGACCCAGTTTCAGGATGCTTCCACCATATACCATGTATTACCATGTAAAGCCAAGTAATGCAGTGAAATGCTGCAATTTAACATAATACTGCGACATGATGAGAAGCCAGGAAATGAATAAAAAAATTAATTTCCTAAACAATTCGCTTAAAGGAATCACTGTGCAGGGGAAATATGGTTTTGCCATTATCCTGCTGGAAGAAGCATTGCTACGACTGGTAGCAGGACATAATGTGTTCTATCAGAGGAGTTCAGGATTTTTGCTATTATCAATAAGTGCCTATTCCTTGGGGCTCCAGTTACCAGCCTTTCTGCAGAAACCTGACAGCATTCTGCTCATTCTTGCCCTGTGCCAGTGAGACCAACTGGTTTGAAGTGAGCTGCATTAGTGGAACAGCTCCTCCCAGCGGGGTTAAGGAGCCAGTTTCTCAGCCCCACAGTGGTACATAGGGACCTTAAAGCCATAAAGGGAATGCTGAAAGTTGCAGTAGGATGTATTCAATGGGTGGCCCAAGCTTGTGAAATCTGCTCTTTCTGGAGCACATGCTACTCTGGAAGTTATTCTTTCAAGATAGCACATCCATCTGGAATCTGCTTCTTCCAGCACATGCCCAATTCTGGAACTTTCTCCCTCAGGTGGTTCTCCAGAGCTCAGGCTTGGTGAGCCTCAGGAAAAACCTACTTGTGAGGCTAGGATTTTGCTTGACTTTATGGCAGGAAATGATGGGGCTTTAACAGGCTAGGGGTTCTGCTATAGTCTGTTGATCTCTTATTAGTTTCACTGTGGTAGCATGTACAGGTACCTTGGCAGTGGGGGTGAGTACAAGTTTCTAAATAACTGCAAATAAGATACAAAAATAAATCAGAATGTGGTTTATTTATTCAGGGATCCCATTCCACCAACATCTCTCCAATCCCAAGCAATTTAAAATGGTTTTTGAAAATTGTCCTGAGAGGGTACCAGCCCGATGCATGGGATGAGGCTGTCTGCCATGAATCTGGGCAATAAGGAAACACTAATGATTTTTCACTTGCCCATAAAAAAAAATCACTCATTAGGGCAGTTTGATTCTGCAAACTGACTACACGAAAATTGCAACTTGCTCTTCAAATCCGCTCTCTGCATATTCATATTTCAGCGACACAAATATATCTCACTGCTTTCTCTCCTGTTAGCCCTAAAGAGCCAACTCAACTCAAAGACAGTAAGCTGGAGACTGTTCCTTCCTGCTTCTCATCAACATAATTGTCAGTTGCACATGGAAGGTGTTAGGGTTGTACAGGTGCCACTGAGGTAACCATCTGAGGACCGTGAGTTGCACAGGTTGGGCCTGCAGTCATGGTAGCAATCTGTGAAATGGACAGATCTTAGGCTTGACTTTCAGAACCCAGGCTGAGTTTGCAGGCCTAGGCAGTCAGACCTCTCTCTACATGTAAAATGAACACTTTTAATATAAATAATTGAGGCACAATAAATCAGGACCCATCAATACCATTTTTAGAGTTGCTTTTGCAGCACAGAATTGCACTTGAAAGAAATTAAGATGAGGATCTTGAGTATGCCAATGATATTGACTGTCATGGACCATGGACTCCTGACCAACTACAGATAATGCTGGAAGAGCTGCAAAAAACTGCAGAATCTGTGGGACTTAAGATCAGTGGTAAGAAAACCAAAGTTATGCAAGTTTCCTGTAAAATGGTAAGGAATGACCTGCTGATGCTGCATGTGGATGGCAATGACAGTGAATGGTTGAATCGCTTATCCGGGTAGTCAGTTGACAGCAGGAAGTTCTATAGCTGCAGAAGTCATATGTCGTATCAGTCTTGCATCTATGTAATTTCACCTTCTTCAAAGGTCTCTGTTTGGGCCATGGGATGTCTGTGTGACAACTAAGATAGGAGTGTTCAATGTGGTAGTGATGATGATTCTGTTACATGAAGCAGAAACATGGCCATTATAAACAGCTGAGGAGAAATGTTTTGTGTTTTATTTCCAGTGTCAAAAGTTATGGCGTGTTCCAGTGGCTTGATTTTTGTCACAAACAAGGAGCTAGTTACAAGGAGCTGCAGTCTTGCACCAGTTGACAACACGACAGCTGCAGTGGTGGCATCCTGTCTGATGTGCAGAAGATGGAATGCTTTTACAGATGTTTTATAGAGCTGAGGTCAAAGGATGGAGAGCAAGAGACTGACCACAAATGATGTTGGAAGATGCCATTTTGAGGGATTTAAGAAGCCTAAACCCTCCCAAACTGACTCTTGCTGAAGGAAGATTTGCAAAGGACTGTTCAAGATGGAAGGCCATTCTGTGCACCACCACATCTACATCACATCCATGTGAATCTGCTGCTGCTGGGTGAATATAGCATTTTAAAACCATTTAGAACTGTGTTAGAGAGCTGCTTTGGCATCCCAGTAGAGCAGTCTTTGAGGGACAGCTGAACACAGATCAGAGTTCATTGGTTTAGTCATAGAGTGGTTAGGATTTTATATGGCTTTCCACGGATACAGTTTTAGATAGTCTTCCAAGGCAATCCCACAATACACAAAACAAAGGCAACAAAGCAAATGCTTGGCAATTTCTTTCTTTCTTGGTTAGTACTTAGATTGTAAGCTGTTGGGGGTGGGAACTGTTTTTGTTCTATATTTGTACAGCACCTAGCACAATATGCTGTGACTGGGGTTCCTATGTGCTACTGCAATACAAATCATAATAACTGCTAATCTAGCAGGTCAATGTAAACTAGACTCACTGACTAGTGCTTTATCTTGTCTCGTGGGTCCATGAACTACCAGCACTTTAGAAATGGTTCCTTAAACGTCATGGTAATGACCATTTAACAAAATACTGTTACACACTTTAAGCCACATTTCAATTTGTCATTTACCCCTTTTTGAAAATGGCATAATTGGATGTCTTGCTTGGGGTTGCTACCTGAATAGAGGATCAGAAGGGGACTGGTTAGTGAGGGGGAAAGGATGGGGTGTGGGCAGACAAGGAAGGGGTGTGGTTCAATGGTGAAGGAAAACTGTGGAAAGCAGGGTTGCAGAGTGGAGTCTTGGAGACTGAGGAACAAGGAGAGCTGGGTTGGGTAAGAAAGTACTTTGTCCTGGAAGGGTATTTCAGAGGGTTGGGCTTTTCAGTCTGAATGGGCAATACATATTGTAACAAGATGTATGCAGAACAACCAAGTCACAAATGTGACCCGATTTTTGTAAACCTCCTCCATTACCCTCTTCCCCATCCCCCCACTTCTTTAACCATGTTTACCGTTAGATAAGTTCTTTAGAGCAGGAAGTGTGTCTTCCTATAAGTTTGCGGCAACAATCATACTAATCTTACCGATAAGGACACAATCATTTCCTGTTACGTCTGTGTTGTTTTTTATTTTGTGGAGAGCAACAGAATGTTAATGAAAGGAAGATATTTAGACTATGAAGTTGTCTGGGCTTCTGCAAAAGACAATCACCAAGTTTGCCCCTCCCCCTGTCCCCCACACACATTGAAACAAGCTTCCAAGCTTATACACATATTGAGGTAATACTATTTGTATATTAAACCATATAGAAATGTCCCTTTAAATCCTGGGTGAAAGATCATATTTCCACTCTGTGATTCTTCTTTTCTTCTGTATTTATTTAACACAAACCTTGGTTACGAAAATGTGAGCAAATTTGTCTCACTAGAGTCATGATCATCATCATATTGACTTTAATGTAGCTGCTACTTGTGAAAATTACTTCTGGCAAAGCTATTGCTAATGAAAGATTGTAGATGGTTCATGGGGTATTAAACAGACACGAATATGGCCATCTGTTCATATTTCAGTCTTGATCACTTTTATATTAGAGTAAGAAATGAGGCTCAAATAAAGATTGGATCAGCCCCAGACCATGTTAATACTCATTGTGCTGGGCTGCAAAAAGCTATCCAAAATGACCCAAGAATTTCTCACCTGGGACCTTTTTCAATTTTATGAAGCAACAGCTTTTTAATAGCTTGCTGAATTTCCATTGTGCACACCACAGGTAGTGAGAAAAATCAGTGTTTTAAAAACTCATTTGACGTGGCTTTGAAGACAACCGATCTGATTTTCCTCTCACTTGCATTCATTTAATTCCATTGACTTCAGTAGAGTTAATCCTTAGTTACACCTGTTTAAGTGAGAGCAGAATCAGGCCTAATTCTTAATTACCTTATCTATAGTGTTAAATCTTCAAGATATATCTGAATTAAAGTGACATAGTGACTAACACTGGCTATTCAGTGAAAACCTCAGGCAACTGCCCGGCTATGTTAAGGAGTCCTTCCTACTTATTAACATCCTGAATGTCTGCACTGGGCTTTTCCCCAGTCTAACTTCTCTCTGCAAACATGGCTCCCTACAACAAGGAACATTCATTTTTCACTGCATATAAGCCTCTGAAAACTTCTGTGCTTTACTGTAGATTTTCATCCACTGCACTTCCAAGTAATGAAGTTGACATTGGCATTTAGAATCTGTAATGTGAAACAGTATATGTACAATTAGAATTTGATGTGGAAGTGTGAAATATAAAATATATGAAATGGATCAAGAAGGTGGGATAAGAATCTGTTTCCATTAAATTCACTAGTCACATATTTGCTGATTCTTAAAGTTCACAGCATCACTTACATACTTAATTTACTATTTTATAGTGTGACCCTACAGCCAGAGGCAGTGCACAGTACAGAATATGAATTAGCCCAGCCATGATGTAGACAATATGAAGTGTATCACAGGTCTCTTCCAGGCAGGCTTTAAATATGGGCCCTCAGAAGTTAAAAAATAAATGAACCATTTTAGCTGATATTCCCCCAAAAATTCATCTTCAGGCAAGCACGCAGCATGGAAAAGAAGTACAATTTACAGTGTTCCTTGTATCATTGGCCCTCTCCCCAGGGCCTGAGAGAAGATGAGGTCTCCCATCCTTGGGAGCGCTCTGAATCTGGGCTTAGCTAGCCCTGGTCCTCTCCCCTGGCACGTTCTTCCTGTGCCTTTTTATCAGTCCTCTGTTTATGACCTAATTAATCCTCTAGCACCACCCACCTGCCAGCCCGATTAGATAATTACATCCCAATCAGACCAGTCTGGGGGACCTAATTAGTGCTACAGTGATCAGAGTGCTGTCTGACCTGCTAGCTCCCAGCACTGTCACACCCCTATTACTATCATTTTCACAAGGCAGGGGGACAGAGCCAGAACAATGAATCCAGGGACCCACCGCCATGTTTGAAGTTCAGATCTGGTCCAAGTGTGATGGCTTGGGGCCATCTCTACAAAGGACCCATAATGGAATTATGAATCCAAACACACGCAGACTAGGGAGATATTTGGACCTAAATCTTGGTCCAAATGTCCTGGCTCTGGCTCAGATCTAGAGGTAATTCCCTAGTGTGCTGGGCATTGATTTCCACCCATGTGTAGTTCTTTGTGACTAACACTATTAAGGAAGTGAGAGAAAAGAGTGAAATAGAAGAAGGCATGTACTTCTCTGCTCTTTCATCAGTTCATTCTGTACCTCTTCCTACAGCGGCTACAATATAATGTTTTTCAATAGAGCAACTCTGCAAATTTGGCTCAAGGAGACCCTGAGCAAACAGCATTTCACGACCCTTCAACTCAGCTGTCAGAGGGAAGTGTGTTTCATATGTATGCTTTCCAAACTACATTAGAGAAAAGCTTCTAGGTTTGTATGCATTTTTATTTATCAGTTCCAGATCAGGAACCTGATGCTAATTTCTCTTTAAAGCCTCCGCAGTACATTTATATTCCAAAAACAAAAAAGGAGTGTGACGTTTTCTCTTTCTCACTCGCTCGCTCTTGCTGTGTGTGGGGGGTTCCTCCCACCCCTTGGCTTTACTCTAAAGACCTTTGCATTTCATTACAGTCTCAAGATGAAGGTTCTGGAGGTTATAGTAGTGCTGGTAGCCCTGGTACAAGTTTTTCAGAGTTTCCCCACATTGTACTACAGGAGCTGGATGAGATTGTTAAGGGAAGGAGATAGCTGTGGAAAATGCAATTTGGAACTTTGCTCCAAGCCTACACACTGTCCAGCCGGGACTGTATTAGATCACTGTGGCTGCTGTTCTGAATGTGGGAATGTGGAAGGGCAGATCTGTGACTTGGACAAGGTCAATCATTTCTACGGGCAGTGTGGGGAGAACTTGGAGTGCAGGCTGGATGCCGACGAACCCAAATTTGGGGAAATCCCTGAACCACAATGTGTCTGCAAATCCCAGGAAAGTGTCTGTGGACCTGAAGGCAAGACCTATGCGAACATCTGCCAATTCAGTGAGGCTTATTCTGAGAAGAGAAGAAATATCAACATGAAGCACAAAGGACCATGTGAATCAGGTAACATACATAGACATGTATACCAAGTAAACTGTTCTCTAAACCAGATATATAAAGGAGACAAAGATTTGATGTTAATTTCTAGAAATATCTTTTAATGTTTCAGTCTTCTTACAGCAAAATTATGCTTCAGCATCATTATAATTACAATAGTACTTCTTTGAGATTTAAACAAGTAATTCATCAGCTGGTGTTTAATCTTGTGTGTTGTAAGCTTGTTTATTACCATAGTGGATTTTATATCACATGGTCACTAATAAGCAACAAATCTACAGACTAGGTGATCTCCAAATATGTGGCGTGTGAACTTGTATATTACACAAGTTATATGTAAAGTTATATATGACCATAATGGAATTAATGTCACAAAGTCACTAATAAGTGAAAGATGTTCAGAGTAGCTGAACAGAAGTGAAATGTGGTGAGGGTCAACCACAGAGGTAAAAAATCTATAGAATTATTATTTAATGCCTGAATTGATATTGCAGTGGTGGGTAGCAAGGCATGTCTCAGTTAATATGGTGGTGAAACCGGAATGGAATGGAATAGAATAAGGTTTGGAAATCACTTTAATAAAATTCCACTCTTGGTATAAAGAGTTAAAAACAATGTAACAATGATTTTTAAAAGATCTAAAGACCCACTGATGATTACAAATCCACACATTAGAACAGAATCAAACTGGAATAATTTCCCTAAAGGCATTTGCATTCATGGCGATTATATAAAATTAAGAACCTCATTTCAGTTTGTTGAGGCTTTAAACTAAATACACCTTTGGCTATATTTTATTTGCATAGGTAAGAAACAAGCATTCAAATGCAGCTACCCCGCATAGCGGAGTGGTAGGAGAGAGAATGAAGTGATTAGGATAGTTACTTGAACACTGGCTGTTTTTACAGTCTGATTTTAATGTGATTCATCTTTCAGGAATTAGTATCACCATCTCACACAGCCGATTTCTGAGTGACCTAATGCACATTATGGAGAAAGGTCCAAATTACACACAGCGAGACACAAATAGGGACTCAGAATGCACATATAGAGGGACTCTCTATACAAGATCTCAAAGTGTATATATGTTTGCAGTTTATCTGAGATTATATGTAGAGTTCACACACAAATCTGTACACATGAATATTCCTGTTTAAAAATGTAATGATGCATCATCTCCTATCAATTGTTTTATATAGTATAAAATGTTGCTTGGAAGTAGCCTCATTTCTTTGCAGAGAATTTGAAGCTTCTTGTCTCTTCATGACTTTCTCCCCGAAAGTTTATTTAAATTGTTTGCTTGTTTTACTAAGCTGGACTAGTAAGCACTGAGTGCAAGCAGAACCAAATGTACAGGATCCTCAGGTTTGCACATCAGCAGAGATGCCAAAGAACATTCTCCAAATGCTTTAGCCCCACTGCCCCTTGGAACAGAAAGGATATTGCAGAAGACTAAAGTTGCACTGAAAAAATGTGCTTGAAACAGGAGATCCAGAATACCGAACTGTTCCACTGATAACCTCTTGTGGTTCAGAGGTGATAGAGGTGATAGCTTGTACGTTGGTTACTGGTACAGCATTTGGCACAACAGCCTATAGTCCTCGAGGTCCATGTCGTATTCCCGCTGGGCTCTTCCCATTCTTGGCTGTGAACAGACAACCCTGGGCCAAATTCAGAAGTGATATAAATGGTGGGTTTTGTTACACTCCGGTCCACATATATTTGCTCCCTGGACCCAGGGGGCAATTGCATGAGGGTGGAGGTTTACTGTCCGGGGAGAGAACAGAGCAATCCCCCTTTCCTGTAGGGGGTTTGCCAAGCATCTTTAATTTGTGGCCTTGGCTCCATAGGAGTGTTGCTGGCCAAGGAGCTCAGAATGTGCACATCCGTTGATTGTCCTGCTCCCACCCTCCCTCCAGCAATCTCAGTGCCAGGCAGTTCCAACCCCCCGACAGAATGGGGGTTGTTGTCTGCCAGCCCAGCACCCACTCCAGACTTTGTCATGAGGATCCTATATGCTGGCAGGAAGGAATCCAGCTACAGGGACTCCAGCTACATGAATTTGCATTCATGCTGGGATGGAGGAATTGTTGCAGGAAAAGCAACCAACTAGAGGATGCAAGATAAAGTAGCTCCCCCTGCCTCCATCTCACCTTGTCCTCTCCAACCCTACCAGAGTCCTTGCTGACTGAGGTTTGGTAGCACTGCTGTTCTAGTCCATCTGTTCATTCTCCTCTCCTGGCATGCCAGAGCTCCATGGGGAAAGGTTGATACTGACTCTCCTAAAATCCCTCTGCAACCACACCCACAGTGCTGCATACATAGAACTAGTCACTTTAAAGAGAACCTTGGTGGCTTTAGTTTATAGTCTCCTTGCAATTTATCAGTCATACATTGGAGTGGGGAGCAAGCGGTGCGTCCACCTCTGGTCACACCTTCTGTTCCTTAGCACTCCCATTTTCTGCTGCCTACACACTGGTGCGAACAAGGGCAGCATATCAGCACTCCAGTATATTTACAAGTGCTCTTGCAGGTGGCAGGCATTTCAAACACTGATTCTGATCCACTCTGTAATTGTGTAAATCAGTAACTCGTGGATCCTGGGAGTTAGACTACATGACCCTTGCTGTTCCTTCTAACCCTATGATTCTAATACTGATTCTGCCCCTGTCTGTCTCTCTGGCCTTGCACAAATTGTTTAGCCTCTGTGTGCCTCAGTTTCTCCAAGTGTAAAATGGGCATAATAGCTCTTTCCCACTTTTGTAAAGCACTTTGCAATCTAAGGATGAAAACTCTGTAGAAATTCACAGTATTGGTATAGCAGCAGAGCAGAATATACACCTTACTTTATATTTGTGCACTGTGTAATGCACAGGATAATGGGACTTTATAAGAACTTCAGCATGTTTTACTTCAGTGCAATAAAACTTTATGTGATCTTAGGGGAAAACATTAAGAAGTTATGAGAGGCTGCCATGCCAAGTTGTCATACAAAGCTCTTTGAATTGTCTTCCACCAAATGAAAGAATAGATAGGATTTCAAAGGGGAATATTTGCTTAAAAGCCAATTCCAAAGGGTATAAAAGGCATTTTAGCTCTAAAGTGGCAGAAAAAAAGTAAAAGATTAAAAGGTATTTTAAATCATATGTCACTAACACAAATGCCCAAGAATCTAGATGAGGATAGTACATTGAATGTGCTATTCACCACTGCTCTGTGCCTTGTGAGCTTGTTTACAGTGCTGCAAAGTGTGTGTAAAAGGCCACCATTAGGTTATGGCAGTGCTTTATACCAGTTTCACATAGCTACAAGTAACTCCAAAACGTGTAAGGCAGTGGGAAGTCTAGGCCCTGAGATTGGCAATTTGTCTGTGCCTAGGCATTCTGCTGGTTGTCCTTTGTATGAGAAACAGATGTTGAGCACGGATCGGTATCTTTTGGTAGCATTCTGTAAATATATACATCACTAATCTCAATGCATGTTGTTTTCATACTTTTCCTTCAAAGCATCTCCTGTCCCAGGGATGCCAAATAGATTAATTGTATACAGCAACTGATGAATAAACAAATAACAATAAACTCCTTTCATCACAAGAGCAGACTTTTATCTTCTGTCTGCCACAAAAACACACACACACACACAAAGGCAAAGTCACACACAAGAAAAGGCCCTTTTTCCTTCCCTGGAAGGTTGGTTTGATCAATTTCTATAATAGCTTACAAAAATTGTTAACTGTATAGATGACATGCAGATTCTCCACACTTAATACATCCTCTTTCAAACCTTTGCTGCTGTTGATTTCACGAAGCAATAGACCCAGCCCACAGCATTTCTCTTTACAGACAGTAGCACAAAATACCAGATTATTTTAATGGGAATTTTATACTAAAGGAGCAAAGGAATAGTTTACCACCTTGTGTGAATTGTGTTACAGATCAGACAAATAACAGTAAAGATAAATATCATATAGTTTGAGAAATATACCATTTTGTTGTTACCAGATCAACATTCTTTAGTTTGAGTTTGATGTTGGATTGAAAAAAATATAATAGCAATTAGAAAATGATTTCTGCACTTTTTTCAATAGTTTTGGGGCTTATGGCTATTTTTCTCATATCTGTGGCGGCAGCGATAGGTAGGGTAAAATTCATGGCCAAGATTTTCAAAAGCAGCTAGTGATTTTGAATATTCGCTCTCCCTCTAAATCCGTCCTCCTTAAAGCTTCCACAAATGGAGGCACCCCAAATCATTAGCCACTGTTGTAAATCCTGGATCATACCGCTGGCTCAGAGTGTAAGTACACTACCTGGTCCCTGGAGAACTTGGAGTCATCTATAGCTCATCTTCCCTGTCCCTTTGCACAGGTGCTCAGGAGAGAGGTTACAAGGGAAGCAGCTGTGGGGAAATGCTTTTTGGTAGATAATGCTCCAAAGCCAGAAGTCTGGGAGCTTTGCTGTTTAGTCTCTGATTGTGTTGAATGATTTCCCTGTCTTGTCATAAGCATTTACCTTTGCTGAAGGGTAACTGTGTCCTCTTCTGGTGAAGTAATTCTACAAGTAAATAGGCTTTCTGAGGTGAACTATGTGGGGATTTGAGGGGGAACATACTCCCCTGCAACCCAGACTGAGAGCCCTGATCACTAGTCTTTGGCTACTGCTCTAGCCCAAGCATGGTTTGAAGCAAGTGAATTCATCCACGTGGTAGACTCACTGGGTATGTCTATACTGCATTGTATACCCACGTCTGAGCATCCACACTGCATTGTAAACCTGAGTTAAAATTGCTGGGTTCGGGTCTCACAACCGTGCTGATGTGTTCAAACTGCACTGTGCAGACCTTCTGACTGGGGTCTGTGGCTTAAGCTGATTCCACACTCCAGAATGACAGAGCTTGGTTCTGAGTCTCAGTGAGACTCCAGTTCTTACTCAGCACTGCTAGCAGAGTCTGTGGGTCTGAGTCCAGAGGGGATCCAGGCCCCAATCAAACTGATTTCTGTTTGGCTGGAAGAGGGGCTTGGGCTCAAATTTCTGTCTGAACTTGGGTTGATAGTGCAGGATAGACATACCTACTGTGGGCGTTCCCCTGGCCTGCTCAAGAACTCCCCACATTTACTCCCACAGAACGCCACTCTGTGGCATGAAAGGGGTTGCAAACCCCAACCTCCCTACCCCTGTTGCCTCTTCAAAGCTCGTCCTCATTGATTCCCCTACTGAAGCACAACTGGGATGTTTCAGGCCTTATGCTGTTGGTGGAAGGGGAGGCTGGATTTCAGTCATAAAGACTGTGCCAACCTAGAATGAAGTGGAACAGATACACTGCATGTGAGATGCTCCCCTCAGGAAATGCTAGAGCAAGGTATGTGTATTAAGGGTAAAGGCACAGTTATGTGAACACAGACACACATGCAAGGCCAGAGTTGGAGGTATGCAAGATCAGAAACACATGCAAAAAGGAATTTAAAAATTTTAAAATCTGGCCTTCAGTACATATTGTTCTTAAAGTGCTGGATTACCTGAGTTCACTTTGCCCTTGCAACAGGCATCGAGATGTTTTTGTGAGACCAGATTCTTAAATCATGCTGGGTTTTTTTTAATCTTTTAGCACCTCACTTTTGATTGGAATTGTTAAATACTGCAAATAATTTGTGAATATTCATTCAAATTCCAAGTGCCTGCTTGGTTTGATCAGTCTATATACCTTTTTATTTGCAATGGGTGTGTGAGCTTGCACTGTGCTGAGTGTTCTGGCCCTGATCCAGCAATGTTTTTAAGCACATGCTTCACATCAATCAATCAGATTGCCCATGTGCTTACAGTTAAGACTGTGTTTAAGTAGTAGATTGGAGCTAGAGTGCTCAACACCTTGCAGCACTGGGTCCTGTTTGCAAACAGCCACACAAGCAAGGTTCTGTTCACAGGAATATCTGTAAATTTGAGTTCTTTAGATGAATACTTGGATCAGCATCTGAGCACAGGTATCCAGAAGTAAGAAGGAATATTCACCTGTTTAAAAAGTTTCTCATCTAATCTGTGAGCAGAAATAACAATCTACGTAACGAATAGTAACAAGTCAAGTTAAACATTTTGGCTTCCTATGCTTATCTGTACTTCCATGGGGAGTCTCATTAAGATCAATAGAACGACCAGTAGTAAAGTTAAGCAAATGTGAAAATTTCTCATCCCAGCCATTCAATGTATCCTTATGAATTCCGAGTATATTAGGCAACTTTGAAAATCTCAGCCCTAAAGGATTTGAATGCCTAATTCTCATTAAAACTCATGTGAATTAGGTGTTCAAATACTGTAGTCAGCTTTGAAAATCTGAGTTTAGAAGAAAACCAGGATTGTTTAATGAGCAATATATAAATAGCAAATGAGATAAATTTGCTGGATACTTTATCTGAAATGCATAATTTGACCTGGTTTGTATTTGATGTTGTCAGCACCTAACTAGATCAATTCTATCTGACAGCATGTATTGAAGCTATTGTTTGGAAATCTGGAGCATTGCTTTGCTTTGACAATTTCAGCTGCTGAAACATTCATTCTGCAGAGACCTATTGACTCAAATTTCACAGGCAAAAATGTATTTATTATTTACCAAAGCTCCCATTGCCAAGCATCTGGGACAGGGGATGAACTATGTGGGGATTAAAATAAATAAAAAATAAAACAATTAAACCCAAACTGGACCTAGTGTCCCATAAAATACAGACAACTTTAAAGAAAGAAAAAAAGAGATAGGAAACATATGTTCAACTGAAAAATGTGTGTTAGTTGTGGACAAACATATTGGGGGAAAAATGCAACTAGATCACCAAAAACAAGGCTATAACAATGATCACGTTCGTTTTTTTCTCTGATTGTTGATGTAACAAATCATCTAGTACGTTCAATACAGGCATAGTACATGCTGCATATGTACATTCAGTAGATGCATTCATATAGTACATTCATCCTGACTCTTATCCTTGAACTGTTTATTTTCTTATTGTGTTCATAGCACTGGATGGGCTCCCTCTTGTGGTTAATGTAAACCTTTTCTTCTTTCAGCCGAACGTGTGAAAAGCTAGTGAATAAATAAGGTAGCTTTAAACTACAGTATAGCTGTTTATTTTTTATTGGGTAAAATGGTTCAGATAACTGGTCGTTCATAAGACTGAGATTCTACTGTATTAGTATTTTATGACCTCTATGTAACATGCAAAAATGCATTCTCTTTGCTTTTTCAAAACAAAGTACTGATATGTGCTCAAAAATATTAACAATTTTTAAACATATGTTATATTAAGCTGTGATCAAATTAGGCAAGATAGAAAAGGCTTATGCCAGGTATATTAAGCATTGTTTCACTCAACACTACAAGTCCTCATTCTGCATGTATTGATCTCATTTATAAGCTCTGTAGCCCGGTATAAGGTTATATTGCATGTTTGCATTGTAAACTTCTGTAACTGTGTAACTCACCAAACAGGAAAGAAGCATTAATAAGTGTAAATTGCCGGTCTTGTGGACAACAGGGCCTTTGGAACCAAATGAACCATTGTAATACCTCAAAAGGACAAATACTTTGATTACCTTCTCCACTGGCATGAAGAGGAGTCAACCACTGACACTTCTATCACAAGGATCGGCAACCTTTGGCACATGGCCCACCAGGGTAAGCCCCCGGCAGGCCAGGCTGGTTTGTTTACCTGCCACATCCGTAGGTTCGGCCGATCGCAGCTCCCACTGGCCGTGGTTTGCTGCTCCAGGCCAGTGGGGGCTGTGGGAACTGGCGGCCAGCACATCTCTCAGCCCACGCCGCTTCCCACAGCCCCCATTGGCCTGGAGCAGCG
The DNA here is from genome assembly GCF_965140285.1 of Lepidochelys kempii. Taxonomy (NCBI): domain Eukaryota; kingdom Metazoa; phylum Chordata; order Testudines; family Cheloniidae; genus Lepidochelys; species Lepidochelys kempii. Next base: position 32,561,688 of record NC_136387.1, read on the forward strand.
AACTGCGGCTAGTCGGAGCTGCAATCAGCTGAACCTGTGGACGCAGCAGATAAACAAACTGGCCCGGCCCGCCAGGAGGCTAACCCTGGCGGGCCACGTGCCAAAGGTTACCGATCCCTGTTCTATCAGTTTGGAGTCTGGGGAGAAGGGGATAAAAATCTCTGACAAGGAGAAACTTGGTTCTTTTTGCTGCTTGGACTCTAAAGGGGCAAGAATCGCTAAGCAAAAGCCACTCAGCTGTTTTGCCTGGGTTTGCCCCAAAGGACATACAAAGTCAGCTTATGACAGCAATTTCTATTATCTTTTGAAACTCAAGACTGATACTCCTTTGTTTGTGTATCTTACCTACTTTAACCTCATAAATAATTCCTTTTTTTCTTTTCTTATTTAATAAACGTGTAGTTAGCTTATTTCAGGATTTGCTATAGGCATCATCTTTGGGTTGAGATCTGAGTAAGTGACTGGCCCTATGGGACTGGAAGTAACCTGAATATTATTGTGATATTTGGTGTAAGTGACCATCTGTGATGCCTAGGTGGCAAGATAGACTGGAATGCCCAAGGGGACTGTCTGTGCCTCCATGGTAAGACTATTATAGTGCATTCAGAGTTCACACTTGTTACTGGGTGGATGAAACATAATTATAGAACATACCACCAGTTTGGGGTGTTTGCCAGCCTCAGAGCAGACTATCAAGAAGCAGGGCACTCACAGTTGTGAGCCGCTCCACATGGCACAACAATGTTGTGTGACTTTTTCTTACCGCGTACAGACAGTTGCATTTTACCATGTGCATCTATCAGGCTCTTTTCATATTGGTTCCTTGCAGCTCCTGTTATTTCTTTGCCACCTCAGGATGCTCAGAATTTCACAGGTAATGACGTCATCTTTGGCTGTGAAGTGTCTGCCTATCCTATGCCACACCTTGAGTGGAAGAAAAAAGGGAATAAAATGTTTCTGCCAGGAGATGATGCCCACATCTCAATCCAGGTAGATCATACTTATTCCATGTATCATGTTTTATACTATTGAATTGTGTGGAGGAGTTGGAGGGTTAAGGAGGCTATCTCATTTTTACTGACGTTCTCCTGTTGCAGAGACAAATTGGGTGAGGTAATACCTTTTATTGGACCAACTTCTGTTGGTGAGAGCAGGTTCAGGTCTCCTGTTGCTTCACTACATAGCCCAGTTTATCTACATATGATAAAAGGTTTAGAAAACCTGACCTATGAGGAAAGATTTAAAAAAACTGGGCATGTTGAGTCTTGAGAAAAGAAGACTGAGTGAGGACCTGATAAGTCTTCAAATATGTTAAGGGCTGTTCTAAAGAGGATGGTATCAATTGTTCTCCATGTCCACTGGTGGTAGAACAAGAAGTAATAGACTTAATCTGCAGCAAGGGAGATTTAGGTTAGATAGTAGGAAAAACTTTCTCATTACAAGGACAGTTAAACTCTGGAACACACTTCTATGGGAGGTTGTGGAATCTTCATTGCTGGAGGTTGTTAAGAACAAGTTGGATAAACACCTGTCACTGATGGTCTAGGTTTACTTGGTCCTGCCTCAGCGCAGGGGCATGGACTCAATGACTTCTCAAAGTCCCTTCCAGCTCCACATTTTTAGGATTCAATGAACGTCAATAACAGGATACAACACTATTACAAAGCCTATGTTATTATGATAAATAGCTTGCCAGCACGGGGTGCTACAGTATGATCCTGCCTGGGAATTAAGAGAATTCTGCTTTCAGAAGTGCTTGATGAGAGAGGACAGCATATGTAGAGGAAGAAGTAAACCCTGAATGTCGCACTGTCTTGGTTCTCTCTCTAATGGATCTGGTCATGATCCAGCAGTCCTTACGAGGCAAAACTCCCATTAACTTCACTGTGATTTTTGCCTGCATAAGGACAAAGGGGATCTGGGTCTCTGATCGTTAGCAGTTAAGTCGCTGCTGTCAAGATTAAAAGTGTATATTAAATCTAATCCAAGAAGGTATATACGAAGGTGGTGTACCCCATGCTGAGGAAGAAGTTCCTTCACCGACTTGTGTGGCAGGAAAAATAAGAGCTTTCTGGCCTAGAAGGTAAAGTGGCTGCAGGCCTTGGTAGGGACAACAGCCTTTAAAAGGAAGTGTTCGGGTTGTGGGAGGGGCCCTGGATTCCAGAGATGAAAAGTCCTGTGCCTGGACCTGGGTTGAGAAGCCCTTTGTCACCTTTTATGCTGTTCAGACCTGGGCACTGCAGGCAAAGTGAAACAAGTTTGCTTTTGAACTCCCAGCCATGTTTGGGATTCACCACCCTTCTGGAGCCAGAGCTTCCATAGACCCCTGCCTGGAAAACATGGAGCCTAGCACTCAGCCAGCTCAGTGCAGGAGCCAGCTGGTCCAGCCCAGCGGGAAGGGCTGAGTCTCCTCCCCTAAAGACTAAGACTCCACCTGTGATTAGAGGGGAGCAGTACCCCCTGGAGAATGAAGGTGGGGCTGGGCCAGCTGGTCACACCAGAAGATAATAGAGGTACAGAGATCTAAAAGCCACCATTTCTACCCACCTGTACCCTCACCCCCAGAAAACTTTAAAGGATGAGAAGTAGGGTCTGGGAGGCATATGGAGAAGCTGGTGTATGGAGCAGAAGGTGGAGTCAGGTGTGGGGCTGGGGATGCAGAGTGGTGTGTGTGTGGGGGAGGTGTCAGGGCTGAGTGTTGAAGAAGTTTGGGGAAGTGGACAAGGGCAGCATGAGTTGAGGAGGCCAAGGGTAGCAAAGGGGAGGGGCACACAGGAGTAGTTACAGCTTGGAGGCCAAGGGGCAGTGGCAATGTACAGTAATTGAGAGCACAGTTTGGCCCCAAACATAATCCAGGTAATTACCCTTGTGAAAAGCATCCTCTTCTCTGGTGTCTGCTAAACCTTGACAGTGTGTTTGCCTTCTCTAAGGCAAGAGGTGGGCCTCAGAAGTATGGTGTGACAGGGTGGCTGCAAATTCAAGGCATCAAGAAATCAGACGAAGGCATCTACATCTGCCAAACAAAAAACAAGTATGGCACTGCGTATGCATCTGCAAGACTGAAAGTCATTGATGGTAAAGTGTTTTTCTTTTGAGTTGAAGAATTTTCAGCATTTGGTTTCAACACTTAGAGCCCGGGTTTCAAATGCATCTGCCTCACCTGGTAATGCAAATCCTCTGTGTTGGCACTTAAACTGATGCTCAGGTGCATAAAGCAGGCAATTGCCTCTCCTATGGTGTGGATCTGTCAGGGGCTGAGCACCCACAGTTCCTACAGACTTCACCTCACAGGGATTGGCCCTTATGTACTAAGGTGAGTGTCCAATTCTGAATGTCCTATTAAGAGGGCCACATTTGAAAACCATGTCCTGTCACTCTATCCTTATCCCTTATCTCTTATCAGCTCTAGGTATTTTTAGTCAAAAATGTGTATGAAGTGCAGTAAACAAAAATAGATAAACTGGTTAATATCATGGGGATTTGCTACAATTTTCACCTTTTTCCACCTGAAAGACACTGTGGATCACAACTGTAAAGTTCACAAGACACAAATTATTCTGCCATCCCTTTTTACACAACCTCCCCTTTGACTACAGGTAGAGTTTCATATCAGAACCATAGCTGCATGTGGCCCTGAGCAATTCTTAGAACTTCAACAATTCTGTTTAATCATTTATTTTTTGAAAAATTAGGAAGGAATTTGGAATTGCTTTTAATAAGGGTGCTTAGAGAAACACGTGAAATAACTTTTACTATTTATTTTTTATTGGGCCCAGTCCTGGAGGCGAAACTCCTTTTTACTTTAAAGAGAATTGTGCTTGCATTGCATGGGCAGAAGCAGGCTACATTGTTCATGTTTCCCTCTTGATATGGTCCTCCTTCTCTTTGCCAAACAATGGGATTAATTTTACAATGGTAATTTCATGTGCAGAGCACTTGCAGGATCAAATTCATGGCTTACTTGTGTTTGGAACAGAGTTAAAATAAGTGTGTTTTCAACACTTGAGTGTGAGCGAGAGCTAAATACTACAAAGCTTCCGTTGACTTCAATGATACAGAAACGAGTCATCAGATATTGCCTCTTTCTCTCCAAAAGAGAATTTACTAATCCATTAACAAGTATGTTTAGCTCACTGTAGAATTCTAAAGTCATGTTATCTTCCTCTTAGTTCTTGCTTTGTATATGTTCCTTTTAATGTGGAGACAATTTATGTCTTGCTGTGCAGGTTCATCCTCTACATTTCAGATTTCTGCTGGCAGCAGAACCACAAGCTACGCTACAGATTATGGAGACTATTATGACCATACTGAAGAGGAGGAAGAAGATGAATCTGGGGACTATGAAAATTGAAATAAGTTCCTGTGTTAGTCTAGACTTATTAAGGGTCCAATATCCTTCCCTTTCAGCTGTATTTACTAGTGTGATCTGTTCTGTAAAGAGTCGTTTCCTTCCCACAGTTTGTATATCATTCTTCTGGAATTTGCAAGTTGTGCTCAGTCATTTGGCCAAAGAGTACTGTACTACATATCAGTAATAATAATAATCAGATAGACCAGGGGATCTCAAACTGGGAATCATGACCTCTCGGGGGTTGCGAGGTTATTACGGGGGGTAGAGGGGGGCACGAGCTGTCAGCCTCCACCCCAAACTCCGCTTTGCCTCCAGCATTTATAATGGTCTTAAATATATAAAAAAGTGTTTTTAATTTATAAGGGGGTCACGCTCAGAGGCTTGCTATGTGAAAGGGGTCAACAGCACAAAAGTTTGAGAACCACTAAGATAGACCATAGGCTGGTATTGTCAGACTATTGAACACAACTGCTAAACATGGACCTGCCTATTAAGTATTCTGAAAAAGATAATCTTCTCCATTTTAATTTTTTAAAATGGTGAAGATTGGATTAACAAAATCAGTTCCGAAATTAACGGAATTCTTTACCTGACATCCATTATCTTCTTTCTGCATTGCCCATGTAGATATCAAGAGAGCATTCACAAACACAAGTAGTTACGATTGCAAAATAGCTTCAAATCTAACTCCTTTCATACTTTCAGGAAGATTTTCCTTTTCTGGTTTGATAGCTTCTAGGGTTAGTCTCAGCCCAAAGTGAATTGTCTTTTTTTTTTTTGAGCTGAGTGCATGAAACAATTACACCTTTCCCACTGTATAAATACAGCAGGTCTCCTAAGTCATCATCCTCGTCAGGGGCAGAAATTTACTATCTGACAGAAGGGATCTGGGACCCAAGGAGCAGTGAGGAAAATCCAGGGCTGCCTGTGCAACCAAACCGACAGACATACTGTATGGCTCCACCCAGAATTATTTATTTACCTCCTATTCTTTCCCTCCATCTTGGAGACCAATGTCCAAGGCATGGATCTTCACTTATGCTTTAAGCAGCATTGTGTAAGCTGGGGCTTTCTACAAATTAATGTGGAGTTAGCAGGAGTGGCTACTCCTGGTCTCTGTCCATACCCTTCAGACACATGGAACTCCAACTGCACAACGGTCACATAGACAAAATTTTGTGGGCTCCAATGCTCACTTTTTTTGTGATGCTTCCAACTAACAGTGCATTTTAGCTGCACACGCTTCTGATCCCTTGAGATATTGCATTCATGGAAATGCCAAAGCCATTTTTTAAAAGCAGAAAATTATTTCTTTTTTAAAACATTCTGGGAAAATTCACATACATTTTTCAAGCAATCTCAATGATTGACCAAATGGAACACAGCCAATCTAATGTACTCTAACGGCCTTCAGTCTTGTTTCTCCACACATTTAAAACTTTAACATTTGGAATATAAAATGATAGCCCTTAAAAATTTGCCTAGATTTAGATAACTAAAGAATTACCTGAGGCCAAGATATTCAATAATGGGTACCTGTAGTTCAACTCTTAAAGCCAAATTTTGGGCACTAAATAAGTGTCCTGGTTTTCAGACATGCTGAGCACACATTACATCCCATTGCACCCAGTGTTTAAAGTCTTGGCTTCAGTATTTTCAATCTTCCCTCCATATTTCCTATACTAAATACAGTGATGTATAAGAAATGCAGGAAATAATGTGGTAATATTCTCTATTTATCCAACTTAAAGTTAGGAAAGTTTTAAGTGAATCCACTGAAAATGGTGCATTGACTTTACATTAATTTAGTTTTTTGCATTTAGCATATATATATATAATGTGGGTGTTCTAAATGTATGTATTGTGACATTTGAACATCTCCTTTATTCTTAGGATGTTGCTTTTTCTGCCATATGACATTGAAAATTTAAATTTTCTTTAGATTTGCAATAAAGTTGTAAGCTGGATATGAACCCTGTTTATAGGTGCTGAAACTAGCGGTGCAGGGGTGCTGCAACACCCCCTGACTTGAAGTGGTTTCCATTCTATACCGGGTTTACAGTTTGGTTAAATGGCTCTCAGCACCTCCACTATAAAAATTGTTCCAGCACCCCTGACTCTGTTTGCCATGAGGTATTAATGAACTTCATGGAGATAGCAAAGACATATTTGGAGGAATTGTTTTTTGTTGTTGTTTTTGTAGATTTCCTAGCATGATGTTAATTTAGGAATGAAGTTCATGCCATAAGGTCATTGACAAGATCATTTGACTTAGGTTTAAAAGATGGCTTTGGATTTAACCAGTCGCCTTATTGTTATAAGCTATTACCAATATCTCTACACCTAGGCCAAACAACTTACATTTTTGTATATTAGCTAAATGTTTATTAATTTAAAAAGAAACTTGATCAGTAGATTTTATTAATTTCTAAAATGTAATCTATTTCTATTGAAAATACCCAATCCACAGACATGGAGTTCCAGGGGACTTGTTTGTTTGTTTATTTGTTCATTACTACAAACAAGAGATTACCAAAGAAAATAATTTCATTGTGGTAAAGTACATATCAACACAGGGGACCAAAAGATATTATCTTCAAAACATTATGTGTGGAGACAAACTAGAATTCTTTATGGTCTCCTGCTGCTAATGCAAAATGAAAAACAAAGAGAATGACAGCTGGAGGAGAAAAACATATATCGTACTAGAGCTGTGTCAAAAACTATACAGTTGTATGCAAACTAGATAATTTGGCTGGATTCTTTGTGACCACCCTCAGAAAGCAAACATTTCCAAAGCATAGTTTTCACAATTAAATGTATTTTGTTTGCGGATGTGTGTATTTGGGGTAGTTTAACCACTTCATTGCTGTGTTATTTATTGCCATGAAATCCTTATTCCTTTCAGTGGAAATACTGTGCAACAAAAAATGTGAAGTCATTCAAGAAAGAGGGCATGCACCAAGCTGATCTTTTCTTGGCTGCTTTCTCTCTCTCTCTCTCTTTTTTTAAATCAGACCTTTCGAAATTAAATAAAAAGGATACAACAGATTCAGCCTTTTTCAGGTGGGATAACAATATGCATAAACACAAACAAATAGATCCAGTTTAGGGTTTCTCTGTAGCAAGAGAAATTGTTCTTTTTTAAGAAACCGAAAAAGGGTTTTATTCTTTATATTCAAAATTTTTGGTGGCAGAACCTCCACACACACACACAAAAGAACCTGAGTCTTGGTTTACATTTGCCCTGCTACGCTCTATCTGGGTCTCTAATGGGGTTAGGAGGCAGTTTCACTGAGAGTTTAGAAACATGCACACACTTTCCCTCTGACTATGTTTGATTTTAAATCCCTGGAGTTTCCCACTTTTTCTGCCCATAAAAATGATTGTTCTTGCTCCCTATGAAGACTGGATCCTCAATGCAACTAAGACAAGCAGGGGGAGGGATAGCTCAGTGGTTTGAGCATTGGCCTGCTAAACCCAAGGTTGTGAGTTCACCCCCTGAGGGGGGCCACTTAGGAATTGGGGCAAAAATTGGGGCTTGGTCCTGCTTTGAGCAGGGGGTTGGACTAGATGACCTCCTGAAGATCTCTTCCAACCCAGATACTCTATGATTTTAGCTGATATAGCTACACACTAGACAAGAGTGCACAAAATTGGCATGAGCTCCACATTCCCACAGGTGAACAATGGTGTCACTCTCTAATACTCTCAATTCTGCCCAGCCCAAGAAACAAAAGCTTTAAGTTTGCTCCAGCATTGCATATTGACTGTCTTTTGAGCAAAACATTCACCCAGCAAAAGGTTGCTGTTGCTTATCTTAACACTATGCCTATGAATTTCAATGCATTTGTAGTTATTTTTTTAATCAGTTCCATTATCACAGTATTGCTGCCTCACTGTATGCAAATATCCTGACCTGCTAATATGAATGACGCAGTATTGTAATATACAAACAATTGTGTATAACACAAAGCTGAATAAAACCAAAGGCTTAATAATTTACTGTGAAAGATATAATACATTTAAATAATCCAACAGTAACACATTTGATTAGGAGGGACCCTTAATATTACAAATCTTAAAATGGTACAAGTATTTATAAGTTTTTGTGCAGTTAAATGTTACCTAGCCACTATAGTCCAGTGGATCGAGCTCAGAGTTGAAATACAGACACTTCTGAGCTCTAATCCTCTCTCGCTGTGTAGCCTTTTGGCAATTCACTTCATTTCTGTCTTATCTACAAAATGGGATGTTGTGAGGTTTAATTTGTTGCTATCTATACAGTGTATGTATACAGCACTGGACAGCAGCTAGTTCTGCTGGTTTCTGAGGTGACTTCCACATGGATTACCACATCATACAAGATCCCAGGAAGAGATGACACAACCTTTGGCCAACTCACAGCTTGATCAAAATGTTTTGCCACTACAGGTGTTACTACATGTAGGTGGTGGCAGGGAGCTAGAGTATTGTTCAGTTCTCAGAGGAGTGGATGCTGACAATGAGGTGTGTGTTCTAGTTACTTGCAGAAAATGCAAGGCATTATCCATTAGTACAATGGCCTCCTGCAATGTCTGGGGCAAGCGGTGGAGAGTGTCAAGAGACACTTGCCCAGAAAGCTTGCTGAAAGGTGAGGAACTGTATCATGGGATAGAGCTGGGACACCCCTCTGAACGGATGCAGTTACAACATGTGACCTCCTATCCACAGTGAGGAAAAAGCATCATACTCAGCATTTGTCCACCCAGACTGGAGCTAAAGACTTGCTCCTGAGTAGTGCAATCATCAATCAATGGGACCAATTCCTGTAAAGATCCTGGAGCTGCATTTGTATGTGGATGCAGGACATTTTACTGGTGTTGCAAGTTCTGAGTATTACACTTTGTTGTTTGCAATGCTATTCTGCCTAGGGTAAATAGGGTTTAAGAAACTGTATTTGGAACCCTGCATTGGCTCCTCATTCAGCTTCTTAAGTAAAATTCAAATAGAAAGGAGCTCATCCATCTCTCAGCTGCTACGAAGCATTGATGGACCAGAAGCTTCCTTTGGGAGGAAGGGGAGGACAGACAGAAGAAAGAGGAAAAGGAGAGGGTGTGACCATTGTTATTACAGTTACCCCATTAACATTTCCCCACTGGGCAAAGGGATATTTAATGATATTTTGGTGATAAGGTCCCAGCCATGAACCATTGGGCATTTGTACATGGCTGTGAAAACATCAGGAAGACCCAGCTATGAGCTGTATGGAATATGTGGAACATTTGGTGATATTATTGATACCAATAGTATAAAATTGCAAATAATCTGACCAGATATGCCCTGTAAGGTACCTTCAAAAATGTTATTTGCCAAGTATGATAATCTTGTTTATAGAAAAGGAGTACTTGTGGCACCTTAGAGACTAACAAATTTATTTGAGCATAAGCTTTTCTTTTTGCGAATACAGACTAACACGGCTGCTACTCTGAATCTTGTTTATATGTTTATCACCTTTGTATTGTGAGTTATAGATATGTATGGTATATCTGTATTTCCAAATTTGTGCTGTGTTTCTGTGACACACCCCCAGACAGGTTGGCATCAGTTGCTCTGCATCCTATGCCAGCTCCTCTCTGCCCTTGGCCTAGCCTATTTGATGGCGCATCAAGGGTCATGAGCTGTACAATGAACCCACTGAAAGGAGCCAGGGGATACACTTATGAGCCAGCACGGCGGTGGACAGCTTTTCCATGCCATGTCCTGTGAAGCTTGTTTTTGGGATACAGAAAGTACAAGCCGCATGCAAAGGGAATATAAAGGTCAGCAGCATCTTCTCTATTTTGTCTTCATTCCTGCTTCTTACCTCTGGAGTAACTTTTTTCTACAAACTGAAGCTCTGAACAAAGGACTGAATGACCCATATGGATGTGTTCCAGAGGGACTTTCAAGCCAGCAAACTTGCCAAGTGCTAAGAACATGATATATGGACTTTGAAGTCTTATGTATGTATCTGAGTGCTTTACCATTTAACAACTCTCTTCTTGTTCTTTCTTTCTTTTATAATAAACCTTTAGTTTTAGATGTTAAAGAATTGGCTGGCAGCATGGTATTTTGGGTAAGATCCAAACTAATATCGACCTGGTAATGTAGCTGGCCTTTTGGGGTCAGAAGAACATTTTTTGTAGTGAACAGAGTTTTTAAATAACTTCTTACTGTACTGGACCTATGTGCTGATTGGGAAACAGAGTGCTGGAATGCAAAAAAGAGGACTGTATGATTTCTTTTTTAGCTTCTTAATAACCAGTGTGGGGGATCAGGAGCACAGTTTGTGACTGGTTGGTGAGTCTCACTTCATTGTTAACCACCAGTTTTGGGAGTATTTGCTTTCCTTTTTGCAGTCTGCCCTGACCTTGGCATTTTCAGTGAGAGCTACCCGAGGCACCCCAGGTCACACCAAACAATCTGAATGTGGTTTTGGATAATCACAGCGCATACTTCTGCAATGGAATACTAGATTATCCAGTTAACATTCACCAGGCTTTATATTTATACAAACACCAACCAAAGGTGGACAATAGGCACCTACCCAGCATAATAGGTGTGTGCAGCTCAGAAAGGGTCTACACTGTCATGTTAACTGTGACCCAAGTGGATCCTTGCCTTACTATACACATTTGATGATGAGTGATGTCATGCATGACAGAGCCATTAAGAACCCTTCATAAATATATGTATCTATGGGCTGCTACATCTTCATCTGGGGATCCATGAACCCGCTAACCTGAGCTGCTGCCCTGCCCACAGTACTCAAGATACAGACCCCAGACTTCTGCATCAGAAAATCTGTTCCAAAGACAGAGTATCTTGGCCCTGTCGGGTAACTGAGGCTGGTAAGATGAGGAAATTGTTCAAGCAGGTATATAGCCCCAAACAGCAGATAATTGCACAATGTTCCCCGCCCACCTCCTACTGCCAAGCAACTCTGCCTAAAATTGCTCTGTATCCTGTGCCAGCTCCTCTCTGCCCTCCTAATGCACACTGCCTCTCTCCTTAGTGCTCAGTCTAAGGGACGAGGTGGGAATACACATGGGGGAAGACAGCTCAAAATGACAGAGCAAGGCAGGAAGTAGTAGGTGTTTTGGCAGAGTAGACATAGGGCCAGTTTAGATTTATTTTAGATGAGAGTCCTGACCTGGCCTTGTCTTCCTGAGGCTGCCAACCTGATCCTTTGCCAAATGCTTAGTTCTTAAATTGTTATAACTAATTGGCTTTGTTCTTTACAAAGCTTTGCACAGCAGGAAGTACGGTTTAGGTGCACAACATACAAGCCTGAGGAGAGCCTATGCATGGGGCACATGTGCTTAAGAACCAGCGAGCCAAAACCCCCTATGCATGTGGTTCCTAATCCACAAGTGCACAGTACAACAAAAGGGCAGGGCTTATGCAGAGAACGGATGTATCTAAGGAGGCATGGACTGACGTTTGCAGGTTATGGTGTATGAGTGCTCTTAGGCCTCACTCTTGATACTAGGCAGAAGTAACCTGTTTTCTGTACAGCAGTGCTCAATTAATGCACAGTCAGGATTCCCTGCATTTCCAGTCTTGTTCATTGCTTTTTAAGATTCTTATACATATCACACTTTACAGTTGTTCTGAGTAGGCCCAAGGCCTTTCCGTAAAATGTAGGAGTTTTTAATCTTATAGTTACCACTTGTACTAACAAGTTTCTTTTAGCAGTTAGTCCGATTCATTACTACACTGCATCAGATCCATAGCCAGAAGAAACGCACATACAACCTCCATGCTATAATTAAGCAATTGGCCATTATTTTTATTATCCCTGAGACTTTCTTTTCAGTTTCCATTCGTAGTAATTCTCTCTATTTTGGGGATATTTGTTGGGCTCCTGACCCATTTTCCCTTTAGTTTTTTTTTATTATTATTAATACTATGATTATTTTTATTACTTGTATTGCTGTAGCATCTAGGAGCTCTAGTAAAGGACCAGCACCCCCACTGTGCCAGGTGTTGTACAAAAAGAATAAAAAGACAGGCCCTCCCCGTCCCCCTTTCCTTGTGTGTATCTCTGTGCCATTTTGCATGTTTTGCGACTTTCTCTTTCCCGATTGCTTATGATCATCCAGGTACTACTGCTCTTCCATGCGATAAAGAAAGGGTGGCGATTTTGGTGAGGTACATGTCTGGGAGTCAGGGGATATGGGCTGAGGCCAAAAATTCTTAACGTGGTCTTTGATTTTTGAGGGCCAAATTTCAGCCTTCCCTATGTTTCTTCACCAATGGCAAAATAACTCGTGTGACATTCTCTTGGGGCTCCATGTAGCACCACGTAGGAAGTAAAGCAGATGCTTTTTTCTGATTACTATATTTGGATTTTGAACTAAAATGAGCCTTAAGGTAAACCCATTCCACATGGATTTAAGCAGAGGATCATTTTCCTACACCAAGCAGGGGATTTTGGAGTCATTGAGTCACTTGCTAGCAGTGATGTGTTCCTCTGCCTCTACCAGCCACCAAGACCACAGCAGCAAAAAGACCATTTATTGGATAAAGGTCCTGATCCACTTGATTCAATAGAGTCCCGGACATCTTGACTCACAGCAACGTCACCATTGATGGCAATGGTGGCACGTACAGGGCATTAGTCTTATGGCTTTTGTCCAATTACCACATCCCTCCAGCCTAGCATGCCGTCACCCTCAGCATCCCCTCCACTGTATGCAGCAAGAGAAATGGGACCATGCACCACACTGAACAGAGGAAATGGAGTAACAGTCCATCTCCACCAACCCTCTTGCCCCCATCTACTCTGGACTGGATTGTATGCTCCACCTTATTAGCGCTGGCTGCTCCGTGCCTCCCATCGCCCCCAGCACGCTCCACATTCCGCTCTCATGTCCCCCTGCTCTCAGCTGCCCTGCTCTGCACTGCCTCCCCCACTCCCTGCTGGCTTACACTGCATTATTCCCCCCCTCGCCCTGCGTAGCTGTACGGCGTGGCTCTCTCCGCTCTCTGCTGGTTGTGCACTGCCTCCCCTCTGCCCATCTCATCACTGCATACACTCTGCGACACTTCCCCCCCCTCCCCAGTTTACCACTGCATTCCCCCACACTTCCTTTCTGCCCCCATTCTCCTTTCGCTCTTCTCCCCCTCCCCAACACTGCATCGCCCCCACCACCCCAGAAACACACTGCATCCCCTTTCACCCTGCCCCCCTCCCCCATGCACTGTATTGCTCCTCCCCCTTGCTGTCGCCCCGCCCCTTCACACTGCCCCCTTCGGCTCGCTTCCCTTCTCCCTCACTGTATCGCCCCGCCCCCCCGGCTCCACACACTGCATTCTCCCCCTCCCCGGCTGTACACGCTGCCCCCGCCCCGGCCCGCCCCGCGTTGCCCCCTGGCCCGGGCCGGGCACGGCCCCCACGCCCGGCTCCCGGTGCCGCTCGGGAAGATGGCGCGGCACGTCCAGGTCAGTGCACCGCGGGCCGGGGCGGGCCGGGCGGAGGAGCCGTTGGGAGCCGGCCTGGCGGTTGGAGCTGCTGTGGCGCGCTGGGTCGGCCACGGAAATGGCCCCGGGGGCAGCGAGCCAGGCAGGCCGGCTGGGGGTGTGCGCCGGGGAACCGGGCCATGGGGTGGGGCCAGGCTGGGGATGGGGTAAGGGGTGCGTGGGGGGGAGGGGAGGAGGTAGTACCAGAGTGCGTCGTGGGGTGTGCCAGGGTGGGGAGGGGGATGCTGGGGTGGGTCGTGGGGGGGGGTACCGAAAGGGGTGCCAGGATGGGTCGCGGAGAGGAACTAGGGGGGTGCTAAGGTGGGTCGGGGAGGGGTGTACCGAAGGGATTGCCAGGTGGGTTGTGGAGGAGTGTACCAAAAGGGGTGCCAGGTTGGGTCGGGAAGGGATGCAGGGGGGTGCCAGGGTGGGTCAGGGAGAGATACTGGGGGATGCCAGGTGGGTCGGGAGGGGTACCAAAGAGGTGGGTTGGTGGGCACTGGGGTTAGGGTTGCGGAAAAGACGGTGCCTGGAAGGTTGCAGAAAGCTGGAGGGATGGTGCCATACTCTACAGGGGGAATAATACTGGTACAGTGCTAGTGCCTCTGGGTGTGAAAGGGGGACCGATGTAGCAAGATAGCCAGTGCAAAGGTACTCCCAGGATGCAAATGATATAGGGAGCAGGAACAGAGCTGTGCAGGAAATGGAATTTCTCTTCTGCTGAAAATTTGACACGTCTGGGGGAAAAAATCAGAACAGAAGTTGGACATTAAAATTTCTGAGGAAGGGATATTTAATTTCCCACACATCTCTACTCCTGCTTCAGCTTCCTGGGTCATTTATAGACAGTTGGCACCTTTGCACCTGACTCCTTTGCATTGGCTGTCTTGCTGTGTTTTCCAAAGCATTGCTGCAGCTACTTCAAACCAGATTGGAGTGCATTTGGGAAATACAGGCATCAGTTGCATGTGACCACGTGGGTTGGTATCATATTAGGAGAGGGTTATGCCAATTCCATTTCTGCTTGGAGGGGCAGTGTATTTCCTATGTCTGCTCTCTGTAATCTGTCACTGGCTTTCCCCACAGTAATGGTGTTATTTTTTAAAATAGGCTAGTGGAAAATACCTATATTCAATCATCCACTTTAGTTTCTTGCAGCAGAGAATTGTGCCCTTCAGCATGTCCTATTTATTAATTCAGTGTGCTTTTTGAAACATCATGCAACAAACACAATACGTTGATTAAATAACAAGTTCCTGCATATTGACAGAATTCCAAGTAGAGGACACAAGTTAGTCCCTGCCTACCAGCGTGCATCTTTCCTACGGTTTGCCTCAAGCAAAAACCTGTCTAATAAGGTATGTCTGCATTTATGACGGTGTGTAAATTACAGGCACTACAGGAGCTTCTGGAGCCTTTCCCCTCTGGAGCCTTTCACTGTGGCCAGGAAAGGCTCTGGCAGGGGGAGGTAGTGGGACACTACGCTGCTAAAAAGAGTGGTATAGACATGGGAGGCACTGCGTGGCATGCAGTGAGCCTTGTATGGTATAAACCCTAGAGGTACTGGTGTGTAAAGCACTCTAAGCCATGTGTCACGATCTACACTGCTATTTATACCCATGCTAGCTGGAAGTGCAGTGTCTGAACTCTGCACACCGTCTTAAGTGTGGCTGTACCTATAGATGTGCCTTGCAGAGTGCGCTGAAGGGCGGCAGGCCCTGTCTCGGATAGACCAACTCATTTAGGGCTAGATTATTTTCCTGTTCTGACTATTGTCTAGTGTTTTGTCCAGTGTAGTTTTAAAAACCAGATATGATGTGCCTTCCCTCATTTCCTTTGGGCAGTTACTCCACAGCCTAATATGTGTCATTGGCATGAGGTTTACCCAGATATTCAGCCTAAATATTTTCTGACTTAATTTCAGCCTGTTATTCATAGTTGTACTCTGATATACTGTACCAGATAATTCATTTCCATCCTTTGTGCTCACATTCAGCTATTTGGAGTCTGTAAATCATCGCTTAGTCAAGCTATAAATATTTAGTTCTTTTAATCTGTGATCATAAATCATTTGTTTCAGGGACCTGATAACCTTTATTACTTTATTCTGGATTTTCTGAAATTTATCAGTACTTTATCAGGTATTTATCGAGGGCTGAATGCAGAATTCCAGATGTGATATAAAGATGGTCAATAATCTTGTCCATGACATGGTACCTCAGTAGATGCTGCCTAAAATTGTGTTGACCTTTTGGAGCACAACCATACTGCATAGCAGACTTATGTCTCTTTTCCCAGTCACTATTGCTTTCAGGTCTCTCTCATTACTTTTGCTTCCTTGTTTGTTCCTCTCCTTCTCAGTGTGTATTTTGGATTATTTACCCCCAGATGTATTTGCTTGCTTTTTTCCAAGTTTCATTTTCCTTTTAATCTGAATGGGAGTGGTTCACTCAGTTTTGCATCTGGGATTGTTACATGTTAGTTACTTTTTTTCCTATAAAATTCAGAGACTGATTTCTCTTTCAGCTTCAGCATCCCCTAGATGTACAAATTATCTGTAACCCCCCCTCCCCCAAGTGGCTATTTCCACAAGTTTTTAATGTGCAAACTGTATATGGCCATTTGAAGGTTGTATTATACAAATTCAGGGGCAGCCAATCAAATCCAGTGAAGGTTTCAATGGTTACCTTTTAAAAAAAAAAAAAAAAAAAAAGTGATTCTTCATACTTCTCAGAAATGTATTCTCAGAGTTACTGTCTCCCTTTCCTTGACAGAATCGCTGGGAAACTACATACCATGGTTAATTAAACCAAATTTAATTAGACAGAGATTCTGTTAGCGGTTTGTCTTCAAAATTTTCTTGGACTGCCATTTAGCTGAGTTTTGATGGTTGTAAATTCAATCCTTTTATTTAAAATAAAAAACAAAGCTTTAAGCATTCATTTATAGGTGAAGGTGTGGACGAAGAGGAGCAAAGGCAGCTGGCTTCAGAGTATCCATTCTAAACAGGGCCTGTCACATATTAGATTAGGCCTATTAGGATTTCCCTGGCTGTTTCTTTCTAGGTTACACTCAGAGCTTGAAATATTTAGCAGATGCCTTCTAATAGAAGGACTAGGTCTACTAACTGGTAGCTGATGAGAAAGATGAGGGTGCCTACCAGTGAAATCATGTTAAAAAGTCCAGTTTCTGGGAAGTCAAAGGATGTTGGGATTTCTATTGGTATACTATCCCTGAACCTTGTTCAAG
The DNA here is from genome assembly GCF_965140285.1 of Lepidochelys kempii. Taxonomy (NCBI): domain Eukaryota; kingdom Metazoa; phylum Chordata; order Testudines; family Cheloniidae; genus Lepidochelys; species Lepidochelys kempii. The sequence continues at coordinate 32,578,774 of NC_136387.1, forward strand.
GGGCTTCATCTTTCATATCATTCTCTAGCTAGTTAGGTCTCTAATAAATCTCAATTCTCTGGCTGATGGACAGGAGAAAGGATCTTTTCTCTCTCTCCTCCCCACTCACCTGAAGACCTTCTTTGAGTGTTGTTAGGTGGATAGATATTTTTGCTGTTTTGCCTGTCCTCTAGCCTCTGAACTATGAGGGTCTCCTCCCTATGAGTAGCTGCATTGTCTGCCTCTGCTGATCCTAGTTTTTCCAAGCAGCAATACAGTGACAAGAATCATGTCAATTTCATTTTAATTTTTCCCCAAAGGTTGAATAACACCAGTGAAACTGAGTAGTCTTGTCAATTTCTCCTTGCTGCCATTTCGAAAGATATGAGCTATTGGTGTGTAGACTCAGGAAGACAGAACTGTGTTGCATGTATTCTGAAGGATATCTTTGCAACCAGAAATGAAAGCTTCTCTGTCAGAGAATCTAATGGCTTTTTGCCAGGGAAAACATCCCATTTTTTGTTCTCCTAATTCATTTCATTGTTCCCTCCCTCGTTTTGCTCCTTTGTTCTTCCCGTGTTTGTCTTGTTCCAATTAATCTCGGTACTAACCTTCTGGATAGTGAAGAGGCAGTAATGTTTTTTTTGGGACTAGCCATTAAAGGGTATTCTAGAAGGAGACACTCTATACCTAGAGATCAAGGTCCAGATTCTTAAAGGTATTTAGGTGCCTAACTCCCATTGAAATCAGTGGGAGTTAGGCACCTAAATGCCTTTGAGCATCTGAGCCCACAGGCCTCACCTTTGTAGTCCCTCTTAGTTGCTTTCTGGCCAAGATTTAACTTGAATTCTGGGCCTAAATTTTTGTAATCCCTGCCATTATTTATAGGTATTCTGAATAATATGATTTGACATTGTTGGAAATTCTGCCTTTGGAAAGTTGTACTTAGAGGAGGAAGTGGCAGTGGCCACTGGTTTACATTTTCAAATTCTGTGATGACTTTCTCTGAAGTCTCCTCTGCAGCCGCTTTTACTATTGGAGTAAAAAACCCCAAAAATGCTTGGTGGCATCCTCTGTATTTGGAAATGGTCATAAATAACAAGCACCTGCCTAGTCCTGGATTAAATACTCTGGTGTTGAGGAAACATGACGTTTGCCTCATTTGTGCCAGCAGCTATATTAGTGGATGGGCTGGTATTTTTTCCCCCGAGGCTCTTTGAAGCAGCTAGAGTTGTACAATGATCTTCTTACAATTAATATTTCAAAAGTGAAACACAAACAGTAGCTTGGAGGGTGCATTTTTGCTTCATTTGAATTCTTTGCAAACAGATTACAGTAGTTTCTTCAGCGTTTGCTCTCAGGCTTCAGTGTGTCAAGAAAATTTTAAATGGTTGCTAGTCCTTTGAGGATACGACTTTCTTTTCTTCTGCTGAATGATCAGGATACGCATACTTAAAAAATCATTCTTGTTTTAGAGCTATTATCAGCACTAGTGAATTTCCTGTACTTAAAATGGGGAATGTCTCTAAAGCTGTTAATATTGTAACATGGAATATCATTTTACTCCTTGAACTTGTGATTTCAGTAGGTGTAGCTGAGGAGTAGGATATCTCAGTTTGAGTAAGGGCTGGTCTATGCTAGGATCTTATAATGATATAGCTACATCTCTCAGCGGTGTGAAAAATCCACGCTCCTGAGAGACATAGCTATACTGACCTAACCCCGGGTGCAGACAGCACTAGATGGGTGGAAGAGAGAGCCCCTTGGGGAGGTGGATTACCTATGCTGACAGGAGAAGCTACACTAAAATGCTGTAGCTGCTCTCCTGTAGGGTTTTAAGATAGACATACCCTAAGAGGGTAGTGTGGTCCTGTATTTACCCAGGCTAAACTTTATTAAAAGACAGCATTCTAGGAACGTAACTTTTCTCCTTGAACAACCTGAGTCTTTGTATCCTTCCTTAGATTTGCACACAGAGGGTCTCTGCTACACATGGATCTTGCCCCTCCCTACCTGAAAGCGGAGTTGGCCATCTCGGCAGCACTATCCCCCATCCCTTTTACGTATCCCACAGAGGGGTCTCACATGGTTAGGAGATGGAGGGTGGAGTGGCTGGACTGGAGCGGCCAAAGGCACACAATATTCCTCCTTCAGCCTTACACAGTTTAGTCAGGAAAGATAATGCAGACCCAGACAGTATTATCTTTTCCACGGAGTACCCATCCACTGGGATCCCACAACCAGTGTGTGTTCCCTGGTAGAATGGTTAAATGAAAGGCCTTGTTGTTTACCTCATGGGAAGGGCATGGAGGACAACAAACTCCACCTCTCTCAGGAATGTCCTCTCATGGGTTTGCCATCAGGGTTTGACCCAGGCCAACATTTGTAGAAATGTGAAGGTACACTTAGGAAAAAAATGCTAGCTAGATTTTTTTTGGTGTGGAGTCCTTGTTTAGCTGTGGATGCTTTTGTTTGGAAGCAGACTTAGTTGTCTGCATCTTGAATTGAGGGTTTATTTTTTTTAAGTGAGGAATCATGAGTGTTGTTTTGTACAAGATCATGCTACTGGTTAGCAAAGGAATGTCTTTTGAAAGTGTGTGCTTTCCCAGGGAATAAAATCTCTTAACTGTCTCCTGTATCTGAAGCAGTGCCAATGGCCTATGCTGAAAGACAACTAGACTGAATTTTTCTCAGTACATCATTTGGACAGTTCATATGGTGAGAAGCACCACTGTTAACTGTAATGAAGTTAAAGGTTTTAGTAAAATTGCTAATTTTGGAGACACTTTGCAGAATAGTAATGTTATTGCTGGGAGATCAAAGTCAGGGAAAGTAAAGGTAAGATAGGAACTGTTCTAATCCTGATAGCATACGATCTATTTGAAACTGATGAGAAAAAGCTCCTCATCATCCAGAGTGAATAGCACTAAGGTAGCTAATATATGATTAGTTATTATGATTTGTTTGTTTTTTAATAATTACATTAAATGCAGATTGCTTGCATTGATTAAGAACATAAGAATGGCCATATTGGGTCAGACCAATTGTCCATCTAGCCCAATATCCTGTCTTATGACAGTGACTGATGCCAGCTGCTTCAGAAGGGAAGGAACAGAACAGAGTAGCTATTGAGTGATCCGTCCTCCTGTCATCCACTCCCAGCTTCTGGCTGTCAGAGGCTTAGGGACACCCAGAGCATGGGGTTGACTATCTTGGGTAATAGCCGTTGATGGACCTACCCTTCATGAACTTATCCAGTTCTTCTTTGAACTCAGTTATACTGTTGGCCTTCAACATCCCCTAACAATGGGTTGTACAGATTGACTGTGCGTTGTGTGAAAAAGTACTTCCTCATGTTAGTTTTAAACCTTGTGCTTGTTAATTTCGCTGGGAGATGCCTGGTTCTTGTGTTATATGAAGGGGTAAATAACACTTCCTTATTTGCTTTCTCCACACCATTAATGATTTTCTAGACCTCTGTCATAGCCCCCTTTAGTTGTCTCTCTTCTATGCTGAATAGTCCCAGTCTTTTTAATCTCTCCTTGTATGGAAGCCGTTTCATATCCCTGATTGTTTTTGTTGCCCTTCTCTGAACTTTTTCCAGTTCTAATATATCTTGTTTGAGATGGGGTGACCAGAACTGCGCGTAGTATTCAAGGTGTAGGTGTACCGTGGCTTTATATAGTGGCATTATATTTTTTGTCTTCCTATGGTTTCTTAATGGTTTCTTAACCTTTCCTAATGGTTCCTAACATTGTTAGCTTTTTTGACTGCTGCTGCACGTTGAATAGATGTTTTCAGAGAGCTATCCATGATGACTCCAAGATTTCTTTCTTGAGTAGTAACAGCTAATTTAGACCCATCATTTTGTATGTATAGTTCAGATTATTTTTTTTCTATGTGCATTACTTTGCATTTATCAACCCTGAATTTCATCTGCTCAGTCACGTGAGATTCTACTGTAACCTGTTCTCAGTCAGTTTTGGATTTAACTATCTTGAGTAATTTTGTATTGTCTGCAAATTTTTCATCTTACTGTGTACCCCTTTTTCCAGATCATTTATGAATATGTGGAACAGCACTGGTCCCAGTACAGATGCTTGAAGGACCCTGCTATTTTCCTCTCCCCACTGTGAAAACTGACCATTTGTTCGTACCCTTTGTTTCCTGTCTTTTATCCAGTTACTGGTCCATGAGAGGACCTTTCCTCTTAGCCCATGACTGCTTACTTTGTTTAAGAGCCATTGTTAAGGAATCTTGTTAAGGGCTTTCTGAAAGTCTAAGTACACTATATCCACTGGATCATCCTTGTTCACGTGTTTGTTGACAGTCTGAAAGAATTCTAATAGGTGTGATTTCCCTTTACCAAAGCTTGGTTGACTCTTCTCCAACATATTCTTTTCATCTTTATATTTAGTGCTACTGGGTGCATAAATTTTTCACAGGAAATCATAATTATGTTTAATCCCAATTCTTTTCATTAGTTTAGATGGGAAACTGCTCTACACACTACTGACCTGTGTATGCAGATTTATTCCCAAGAATGTTGCACGTGCATTGAGTTATATAACTACAGAAAGAAATCCTGGAGGAATCAGAGATGATCTATGGTTTATCTCCTGCTGTTCCCCAGAGTTGCATGGATGGAGGTTATAATTCAGAAATAATGTGGCAGAGGAGACTCAGTGGACTATGTAATTAACGTGTATTAAGTGTCCGAATGATGGTGGGTTAATGCCAATTTTTATTTGCCAGTGAAACTTTAACTCAACAAAAATGTTGACCTTGGTACCTGCTACCACTTCTTTTTTAAAGGATTGCAGATTTATCCTCATCCCAATTTTTTAGTGGCAGTGTAAGTTGTCTATAATGGAGGTGCCTAAAGTGAAGTCTGAGTTTATTAGGGAAGATTTTTTTAGGCCAGTTTCTAGGAGAATGAAGATAGTAGCAGTAAAGTGGCTTCCACTTCCTCCAGTGGGATGGTACTGGGTTTGATACTTAGAGAGACAATATCAGAATATGTGGGGGAAAATGATTCGTTGTGCAGTTCCAGGTACATAGTTTAGAGGCTGCTAATATCAGGAAAATAATACTTGCTGATTAAAGGAGCTGCTTCAGCATGCAGAGATTAGTATGCAGGTCTTAATTGCAAGGTCATCTTCAGTGCTCTTGTACGTGCCTTTTATTTTTGTACTCCTCTCTAGTGGAGAAGGGACTTCTGTAAGGTCTCTTTTGCAATGTAAAGTGTAGGAGAGACTAAAATGACCTTTCTGTGAAAGAGGCGGACTCTGAAATGCTGAAACATTCCAGACATGACCTGAGGAGTTGCTATGGCCAGTCCCCAGGGTGCTATTTTGTTTGCTTTTGAGTTGAGATGTCCTGCAATGGGAGTTCAGTGAATGAAAGAAAAAACCTGCTAAAATAGAAGGGAGGGATTGGACTGAAGTTTGTAGCTCAGCATGAGCTCTAAGGAAGGAAATTGAAGAGAAGTGACCCAATATTCCATGGAGCATTTCAGGGGATGCAGATCCATAAGTATGGATCTTGTTTGAAGATCTATTGTGCCAATAACTGTCAGAGGGTAAAGTGAATATAAACAACTGTTGGTGAGTGAGTGTTGGGCAGAAGAGAGTTTAATTCCTTTGAGTTAGTGTCTTGTTTGGGCGTTAGTGTACATATGTTGTTTTTTCAGGGTCTTATTTTCATTCATTAGTTTATATTTATAGAGGAATAAATAAATCTTCCCTTTTTATGTGACCCAAGGAGTGAGTTGCTTGAAAGGGAAATGTTTTATCTTTAGGAGATGCAAACCTTTAAGAATCAGAGGGGTGGTCATGTTAGTCTGGATCTGTAAAAGCGGCAAAGAGTCCTGTGGCACCTTATAGACTAACAGATGTATTGGAGCATAAGCTTTCGTGGGTGAATACCCACTTTGTCAGATGCATGTAGTGGAAATTTGAAAGGGCTCTTTGCCCCTCTAACCTTTAAGGGAAGCGCTAGGGGGATATGAGATGTGTGTTGTCTTAATACTTCTGGGGGAATTCTCGCCACTACGCAGTGCAGAATTTTGCAGATATTAACGTGTGTGCAGAATTTCCTTTCCCTCACAGAAATGGGTTGTAGTGCTGCTGACCACCACTAAGAGCTGCTGGACCCTGCAGAGCCCAGCTCGCACATAAAAGACACTGCCGGAGGGAGGGAGAGGGTTCCTGGCAGCTACAGTTCCCAGCAGGTCCTGAGGGAAGGAAATGGCACATAGGAAATTCCCTGCAAGCCTGGGCTCAAGCATCAGGCTGTTTCTCCCTCTGGATCCCTGGCCTCTGAGGGGGAGGGGAGTGAGTGTCTGGGCCACAGCTGGGCTCTGCAGGGGAGAGGGTGCGGGTATCTGGGCAAGGAGGACCCTGTGGCTGGGCTTTTGGGGGGAGAGGGTGCAGGTATTTGGGCTGGGGGCAACACATTCAGTTTGCCCAGTGTGTGTGATAGTTTCAAAGCCACTTAGAGATCTGGATGCCCAGTTCCCATTGATGGGAGCTGGTAGTCCAAATCCCTTTTAGGGTAAATTTACCCAGAAAATGAAGGTGTGATTGTAGCATGGGTAAGCATACCCATGGGCCAACAACCCGAGTACATATCCAGGTACCCTGCAGCCTTGTACTGGGAGAGCCAGCCCACTTTGAATCCTGTGCTGCCACATCTTCACTACTATTGTTACCTGAGCTAGTAAGGTTAAAGGTAGGATGGATATGCTTACCTGTGCTGCGGTCACACCTTCATTTGCAGTGTAGATGTCTCCTTAGACAGCTCTTCAAATCTCAGCCTGAAAAATTTCTGTTTTAGTCACTAAAACCTACCAGTGGAAGAACGTGTTCACCCTTCTCATGATAATTGGGGGGTGAAGTGGGGGGACGGGAGGGAGGAAGGAAAGAGTATTGTAATTTCTTATTAGAATAGTGATTCAAAGTAATTGCTAACTGTACTGACCCTACGTTGTTCTAAAACAAGTGTTAAGTATGAAATGACAGCTGGACTTTTTGTAGACTTGGGCCTCAGTCTTGCAAAGAGTTAAGCCATGCTTAACATAAAGCATATGGTTAGACTCAGTGACTTTCTGTTGGTCTTGCATAGATTTCTCTCTGGTCTTCAATCTTCATTTGGCTTCCTCTTAAACAGTATCTTGTTGATTCTTTCTCTTTTCCTCCTGTGTTGCATTATCTCTCTCTAAAATGTACCTCATGTTATAGCTGCTTTTTGCATTTAGTACTTTCTTCATTGTGCTTTCAAATATTGACTCTTCAGTCAATAGCTTACAACATTTTCATGCTATTATCAGATATGCTCAATAAGCCAAGTGTTGATTTAAAGCTTACCTTCGCTATCTTTGGAACTTACAGCTAATGTTAGAGAGCAAACTTTTTTTAAAAAATACATGTTAAATTTGGATTCTTTTTATTAACTTTACCAGACCTGTTGTTTCTGTTCTAAATTTCAAATTAGGAGTAGTCCATGGTAAAAGAATTGTGTTATGTCACTTAATTTTAATCACTGGTGTAATGTCTTCCATTTTAGTACTGAGGTATAAAATCTGTTTGTCTCTCTTGCACATAAATTTTACTGGAGTTCTGTGCCACTCTTATTGCAGTGGGAATTGGGAGGGAAAGAAGCTACTGGGGTTTGATTGCACTTTTCTGGAAAACTGAGCATAGGTAGCATTTTATGTTACTGTACTGGATATATGTCAGTGTTTGTAAATAGCCAGTACTATGAATCTTAAGTAAGGCTTCCACAGGTGAAAGGCGTATTTGGAGGTTTCAGTATTGTTCTTTCTTAACAGAGTTTGGCAGAGCTAGAAGTACTATGTAACCAGCTCTATGAGGGGACTGATCTAGCACAGCGGATACAAGCAGAGAAGGTGCTCTTGGAGCTTATTGACAGCCCTGAATGTCTCAGCCAGTGTCAACTTTTACTAGAACAAGGAACAGTAAGTACTTGGGAGAAGTGTAAAATCTGACAATGTAAACATGCATTTATCATGAAGCCCACATTGGAGGTCCAGGTAATGTCAGTGTAAACGCAGTACATGTGAGATGCTCATCTCTTATAACAAATTGAGTTTTTTCCTTCATAAATAAAATTCCAGCAATCTGTCTACACACACAAATTGGTATTAGAGGGTGGGCTTTGTGGGATTGACAGTACCTAGCATTAGAAAGCAGATGGCCAGAAACAGGGGGAAAACCTAACTATGGGGGGAAATAGATGTAAATGTTGGTCTAATACTTGCAAAAGGTAGGAACCTTTATGCCACCTATTGCTCAGTATTGCTCCTCAACATGATTTGCTCCAGCACTTTTACAGTTAAGTCCCCTATGCTCCTGCTCGTCCAAGTTAGAATGGGACAGGCTAAGAATGGTATGAAAAGCCTTAAACTATGTTTTCCTGTTGTCTTAGTTTAAACCAGTCTCTTAGCATTGTTTCAGTTTTCTTTTTAGAGTACGAGGAGTCCAGTGTCACCTTAAAGAAAAGACTAACATATTTATTTGGGCATAAGCTTTCGTGGGTAAAAACCCACTTCTTCAGATGCATGGAGAAGTGGGTTTTTTACCCCACGGAAGTTTATGCTCAAATAAATCTGATCGTCTTTAAGGTGCTACTGGACCCCTCGTTGTTTTTGTGGATACAGACTAACACAGCTACCCCTCTGATTTTTAGAGTATTATGTCTTTTTTTTGTACTGATATTTTACTTGCAGATATTTTGTCAGATTTAAAAGGTGGTGGGGGAACCAACCCTGAGTTAAACCTTCAGTCCTTCATAATTATTACTGTGTTTTGGAACATTATGATTTCAGATGACATGCCTAAGACATGTCCGTTATCTGGAAATCATTGACATAGTTGGTAATGCCTTGGAAGAACTTGACTCATCTATCAAGTTAATGGATGCTTAAGGAGTTCTTAATTCTGTTTATCATTATGATACAGTTAGGTTATTGCAATAGATGTTGCAAAACGCATTCTCAGTGGGGGGAAAATGAAAATATTCAAAGTTAGTATAGCACATTGGCCTGATCCTGTAATCCATACTCTTGAGTAAGGATTACTTATGTGAGGATTCCCATTCATATGTGGTTGCAGCTGTGGTCTCTTCATTGAACAATGGTCTGGTGAATCGAGTGTTTTGGAGCCAGGACACCTACTACTTTCTATTTTCAGGTCTGCTACTGAATTTCTTTGACCTTTAGCAAGTCAGTTAACTTCTTTCTGCTTTAATTATCCTCTCTATAAATTGTTATTTGTTGACTCAGCTTTGTAAAGTGCTTTGAGATCTTTGGATAAAAGGTGCAAAATCTTATTTTTAGAAAGGACTCAATTATTCTGTGTCTTCAGTAAGACTTTTGTTCAGGATGTGAGAAATGGAAGCATAAATATTGTTCTCTTCAATTTTCGGTGCATAGTAATTGCATTACAATCATTCAAATTCCATAATAGTATCAAGTAAAACAAATATAGGTCCTGGTCATGCAAAGATTTACACACATACTTAATTGTAAGAGTGTGCATAAGTCTTTACAGGAGTGGGGCCATAATGTGAACAAATGTAACAATACAGTTGAGCTACAGAATTGTTGTAATTAAGATACAGAAAATTCAGAATTCTAGTAAATTTCCTTTTTCGGTGTATGTATGATTGTCTGAGATCATGTGTAAGACTGATTTAATATGTGGTACATTTTCTCATAGGGTGGGTGAATGGCTTCTATGATCTAATAAGTCTTTTCCATGTATAATAACTATCAACTGACATCAAAATGGTGCTCAACAGCTTTGTTGTTAAGGTGTCGTTTCCATTTCTGTTATTGTGGAGGCATGGTAGTGGCTCCATTGCTAAGATTATAGTTGTGCTGAAGCTTACACTTGAAGCAGGAATTAAACCTCTTGCATTTATGAAGAATATAATGTATCCAGCTATAGCACTTTTTCCTCAGTAATGAATTTTCAAGTAAATCTGTTAGTTACAATCATTTTAAAATGGCACATCTAACTTGCTTTTGAAAATTTATAGCAAGTAAATTCCTTAACTCGGATCTGTTTTATTTACATTATGTACAAATACATATAAAACAAGGTCTGTCTTTACTAAACCATACATATTTTTCAGATGTAATGTGTATTGTTTAATTGATCTGAGATTATTAAAAATCATAGTGTATATCTATGTGTGTGGTGTAGCCCAGCCCATAGAGCTAGCTTTAGCATCAATTTTACTTAGCAGTAAGGCAAGGAAGCCTCCAGGCCTGTATCCTGTAAGACAGTGGCTGTCAACCTTTCCAGACTACTGTACCCCTTTCAAGAGTCTCATTTGTCTGACATACCCCAAGCATGGACAGTGGGTGCCATCGGCTGGGGGAGGATGTTCCTCCGCAAACAGCCAGGCATGGCCCCACCCATGCTCTGTCCCCAGGCCCCTTTCCCCTCCAGCTTTTGCTTGGCACGGATGCTCCAATCTCCCTGTGGGATGGCCCCAGCTCCGGCCCTCCCCGTGCTCTGGGCCTCGGGAGGCTGAGGCCGCATTGTCTGCCCTCCTGCTGTTCTGAGGCTGGGGTGTGGGGCTCCCTCCCACTGCTCTGGGGTGGGGGTGCTGCAGCCACATTGCCCGCCCTCCTGCTGCTGCGCTGCTCGCTCCAGGGCTAGGGGGGCGAGGCTGGGGCACCAGCCTGGGGTCGGGGGGGGGTCTGGGATGGAATGGGGGGCACAGAAGGGGTGGGGCCTTGAGCAGAAGGGGCAGGGCTTGGGGTGGTTTGCGTGCTGCTCATGACCAAGTTTCATCTCACTTAAAAACTACTTGCTTACAAAATCAGACATAAAAATACAAACTTGTCACAGCACACGATTACTGAAAAAATGCTTGCTTTCTCATTTTTACCATATAATTATAAAATTAATCAATTGTACTTATATTGTACAGTGTATAGTATACAGGGCAGCAAAAACAAGTCGTTGTCTGTCTGAAATTATAGTTTGTACGTACTTTGCTAGTGCTTTTCATATAGCCTCTTGTAAAACTAGGCAAGTATCTTGATGAGTTGTTGTACCATTTGGAAGACCTCAGCATACACGTACCCCTGGTTGAGAACTACTGCTGTAAGACAAAAAGAAAAGGAGTACTTGTGGCACCTTAGAGACTAACCAATTTATTTGAGCATAAGCTTTCGTGAGCTACAGCTCACTTCATTGGCTTAAGCAGTTAGCATAAGGTTTGAGGCCTATGAACTTTGGCACAAATAAGTGGCCCAATGGTAACACCTAAGTTTTGGGGAAATGGGAATAGAGTGTTTAAAAGGGAAGTTTGTACATAACATTTGGCAACTGCAGGAATATTAAACTGATACTAGGCTTGGATATTTTAGTATAGAATTATTGGCAAATACTTAACTATGAATTTGCCTTGACAACAAATTGGTGTATACGGTAATAAGTTGAAATCATTAATATACTAAACTCTAGGATAAGGGCACCCCAACATTAGTAGGTGTCAGGGTTCCCTTCCCACTCTGAATTCTAGGGTAAGACGTGGGGACCCGCATGAAAGACCCCCTAAGCTTATTTTTACCAGTTTAGGTTAAAAACTCCCCAAGGCACAAATTCTCCCTTGTACCTTGGATTAGGTAACGCTGCTACCACCAAGTGATTTAGACAAACTCAGGGAAAGGACCACTTGGAGTTCCTACTCCCCCCTAATAGCCTCACAAGCCACCACGCCCCCTTTCTTGGGGAGGCCTGAGAAAAAACAAGATGAGCACAGACCAACCTTGGGTTTTTTTAGGAGACTAAAGAAAAACCCCAGTCAGATTCAAAAAGAAACAGAACTTTATTGGAGAGAAAAAAGGTAAAAGAAGTACCTCTGTAAAATCAGAATTGAAGATAATCTTACAGGGCAATCAGATTAAAAAACACGGAGGATTTCCCTCTGGGCCAAACTTTAAAGTTACAAAAAGAAAACTAGGAATACACCTTCCTCTCAGCACAGAGAAAATCACAAGCCAAAACAAAAATAAGCTTATGCATTCCCTTGCTAGTACTTACTAATTCTAATGGAGTTGGATTGCTTGCTTCCTTGATCTGTGCTCAGCAAGCACACAGAACAGAAAGACCGAAACCTCCCCCCCCCCCCGCACCACTTTTGAAAGTATCTTGTCCCCTTATTGTTTCTTTTGGTCAGGTGCCAGCCAGGTTACCTGAGCTTCTTAACCCTTTACAGGTAAAAGGATTTCGTGCCTCTGGCCAGGAGGGATTTTATGGTACTGTATACAGGAAGGTTGTTACCCTTCCCTTTATATCTATGGCAGTGGGGTAAGGAAACACAAATAAGAAAAAGGGGAGAAACCCCTACTGAATATGTGTTAGGCACAGCGGCATCAGTGTAACATATTATAAACACCTATATGCTTGGGAAGAGGGAGATGTATGTTGCCCTTGAGAGGTGCCAGGATGATGGCCACTGGTGATAGTGATGAGGAAGATAATGGATAATATTTCAGGTTGTTCTGCAAGGGATGGTGTGAGTATATGGGTGTTCAAATGTACATTCTTTATTATTTCTGTCTACCTTGCTGGCTTAGAGTGTTGGTGACTTTGCTAACTGTATTATTAAACTATTACAAATACAGAAGTGTGAGTGTTGTAACCATACATATCGGGGTTCCCAACTGACCAGTAATTTTGATAAAACTGGGGTTGATCTTGAGACAAGAATCCGTCAAACCCTCAGAGTGTTAACTGGAAAATCCTAAGTAATCAATATAATTAATACACAATCCACAGATCAGGGAACAGTGGTTTGAAAGGGTAAGAAATTCAAGTACGTAATTAATTTTGTCGGCCAGATGCTGAACCCCAACTCAGCAGCACAAAGCAAGTGTAAAGCTACAGTGGAGGGACAGCTGGGGACTTTTCCAACAGAGGTAGTGCACAGCGGTGGGAGGGCTAGGAAGGAAGCATGCCAGAGGTGGAGGTAGGCAGGTGCAGATTGCTCTATCTGATCCTGGGTTGGTGCAGTGCTTCCTGTGAGGCCACTTGTCACGGTTCCTCCCCCACTCTGAACTCTAGGGTACAGATGTGGGGACCTGCATGAAAAACCTCCTAAGCTTATCTTTACCAGCTTAGGTTAAAACTTCCCCAAGGTACAAAATATTACCCCCGTTATCCTTGGACTGGCCGCTACCACCACCAAACTAATACTGGTTACTGGGGAAGAGCTGTTTGGACGCGTCCTTCCCCCCAAAATACTTCCCAAAACCTTGCACCCCACTTCCTGGACAAGGTTTGGTAAAAAGCCTCACCAATTTGCCTAGGTGACTACAGACCCAGACCCTTGGATCTTAAGAACAATGAACAATCCTCCCAACACTTGCACCCCCCCTTTCCTGGGAAATGTTGGATAAAAAGCCTCACCAATTTGCATAGGTGACCACAGACCCAAACCCTTGGATCTGAGAACAATGAAAAAGCATTCAGTGTTTTACAAGAAGACTTTTAATAAAAAATAGAAGTAAATAGAAATAAAGAAATCCCCCCTGTAAAATCAGGATGGTAGATATCTTACAGGGTAATTAGATTCAAAAACATAGAGAACCCCTCTAGGCAAAACCTTAAGTTACAAAAAAGATACACAGACAGAAATAGTTATTCTATTCAGCACAATTCTTTTCTCAGCCATTTAAAGAAATCATAATCTAACACATACCTAGCTAGATTACTTACTAAAAGTTCTAAGACTCCATTCCTGTTCTGTCCCCGGCCAAGACGACTACAGACAGACACAGACCCTTTGTTTTTTCTCCCTCCTCCCAGCTTTTGAAAGTATCTTGTCTCCTCATTGGTCATTTTGGTCAGGTGCCAGCGAGGTTACCTTTAGCTTCTTAACCCTTTACAGGTGAGAGGAGCTTTCCCCTGGCCAGGAGGGATTTCAAAGGGGTTTACCCTTCCCTTTATATTTATGACACCACTGAAACCTTAAAGTGGTCCTATGGCTGTTTTGGCTTCCAACAGGCCCAAGATCAAGGGAGTAAAAAGGTGGATTAGAGCTGTGCTTTTCCCCCAACACTTTTGTGTAAACAGCTGATAATCTGGCCCAGGGTTTTTTGACTACTGTATGGTATGGAAGTTCTAAGAATGCAGTTTTAAGATGTTTGTGATTAAACTATTAAGTAATATAGTGTTAGAAGGTTGATGTTAAAATTGTGCATTGTAGTGTGATCTTCAGGTCTTTCATGTGTGCATTTAGGGAGATAGTATTGTTGAATTGAAAGTGAGTCTGCTAGAGGGGAATTGGTATAATTGAGTGACATAATGGAAGTGGGCTAATACTTGAAGAACTAGCATTTTATTAGGTGTGAATGTTGCCTTTTTGTGTTTTATGCAGTTGTGAAGCAATACCCTTGAGAAAATGACAGAGTGTGAGTTGTAATAACAGTTTTGAATGTTGATTTTTGCCAGAGTCATCTTTGAAATCCCCAACTCAATTTGCTGAATTAAAGAATATCTTTAAGGAGTTTCATTCCAAGTGCAATTACAGTTTTCATAGAGAGATGTCTGGTCTGATCCATGGCATTGCCAGAGGTGTTGCGGATCACATCTCTTGTGGTCTCAGATGAAGAACTTAGTTTACTTTTCAGTCTTCAGGGCTGTAATGAAGCTTATTTTTACCATCATGCACAAAAAACTCAAATGCTAAAGTCATGAGTATTAAACAAACAAAGACTTCAGATGTTCGAATCCAGGATTCTTGTGACTAAATCTAGAGTGTGACAAATTCATCCCTTAGTTATAAAACATCAAATGATTTAAAACCAAATATTTGAAAACTCAGCCAGTGATAAGAATGGGAAAATGTTGTTAGAAAAGTAGTTCCAATCACAAGTCTACATTTTTTGAGGGTGCTGGACAAGGGGAATGGAAGGATCTTCTTATTTCCTACATCTTGGAAATTTTAGTGATTTTTAAAAGCAATTATGTTGTATTTATATTTAATTTTTTGTGTATCGAGTATATAGCCAAATCATTGTCTGACCAACTGTATTCCTACCTGTTCGTTCTGCTTTCTTTTTGCATAATCTTTTTTTTTTTTTTTTTTTTTTAATAAAATGGTATGGTGTTTGTTTCTATAGACATCCTATGCTCAGCTTCTAGCAGCAACATGTCTTTCCAAACTTGTAAGCAGAACAACTCCTTTACCCATCGAACAAAGGATTGACATCAGTAAGTAACTTGTATTATTTCTATTAAAATTGTAGTTGTAGTCAGAGAATGACTCTAACCTGACACTGTCAGGTTCTGCTTTTATTCTCTTCTGTTAACTTCCAAATAAATTTTTTTCACTTTCAAAGCCAAAAATAGCTGGATTTTCCAGTTGCCAGAGCAGTAAACACCTGCTGGGACCTAGAAACTACGTTAGTCCTTTCTATGCTTTATTGGACAAAAGGGAGAGAACCTGACCACATGGGTGTAAAAGAGAGCACAGTGCCCTTTCCTGCTGTCACTTACTCTTGTAGAGGGGTCTGACATGATGGAACTCATTTCCTGCTCTTGCCAGCTCCTTATTTGACGAACTCACTGATTGTGGATGCAAATATACATTGCATCCATCAGGGGTGTAGCGGTGGCTGTGTTCCCCTGCATATAGGAGAATTTTAGGAGGACCCAGTTTCCCATCTGTAAAATGAATATAATAGTTGTCATCCTTACCTACCTCACAAGGTGTAGTGAAGGTTAGTGAATGTTTAGAAACATGAAAATTCCTAGATATTAGTACACCTACTAATCTCTTATATTTACATGTTACTCCGTTTTTTCCCCTTCCGATTAGCTCTTGGAAGTTGTGATAAGCAAGTCAGGGCAGAGTTCACTTCCAGACTTAGGACCCTGCACAAACTTACACATGTGTTTGATTTTAAGGGTGTGATATTAACTTCATTGTGGCTACTCATGTTCTTAAAATTAAGCAAGTGTGTAAATCTTAGTAGGACTGATCTTTGAATAATTAATCATTTTGCATGAGAAACATCTGAAATAGATTAGAATTATCAGTACTGTCAAATGTTATTTAGACCAGGGATGAGGAGAACACAAACATTTTAGAATGTTTCAAACAAGTTTTAGGTATTTTGCAAGAGGTGTTAATCTTGTAGAAAAATGTCTGAGAGGCCTAGGATTGAATGTACACAGAGGAAAGCCTTTCAGATTAGTATTGAGGCTCCCTACTGAGGAAATATATAGAAGTGTGCACTACTTTGGCTAGTGCTGTACCTGTTCTGTGGAGAAAGGATTGAATCTACAGGGTTATGAATCCACCTTTCTTGATGACTAATTTCAGCCTACATGTTGTTTTTCTTTTGAAAATGAACTTTTGTACAGGTATATGATAAATCATCCTGCAAGTGTATAAAACAGAAATGACCTTCCCTTCCACTCCCCAGGAAACTGTTTTCTTATTTGAGGAAGGTGAAAAGTTAGGTGAAAAGTTTTCTGCCCTAGGAAATATGCCTCGACAGAACTGAAAGCAGCCTGTACATGCGCATGCCTGAGAACACTGTTGTTAGTTGCTTGTATTTCATAAATGAGGTATGAAGGCTGCTGTTGCATTTAAGGCAGAGTAATTGATGCCCAGTACGTGGGACAAAATGAATGATTAAATTGGTTAACTGGTCAGCATCCTTGGTATTCACAAACTATTGTCAAATGTATGTTAGAATAATAATTACATACATACTTTGGTGCAAATAGCTCCAATGTAGTTAATAGTTTCCATGACTTAATTTTTTTAAATTAGTGTCTCTTATACTAAGCATAAAAAAAATTACATCACATGACCTAGATTCCCACATTTGTTATAATGGCTCAAGTGTGTGTTTTTTAAAAGAATAGTGAGGTTGACTAAGCATGTGTCTTTACAGGGAATTACATTCTGAACTACATAGCCTCTCAACCCAAACTGGCTCCTTTTGTCATCCAGGCTCTTGTTCAGGTCATCGCTAAGATTACAAAATTAGGATGGTTTGAGGTTCAAAAAGATCAGCTCATCTTCAGAGACATTGTTGCTGATGTAAAAAAATTTTTACAGGTAAGAAAAATTATCCAATCATGCTGCTACTTAAAATTACATAGTCTTGCATTAAATTTATCTCTCTTCTCACTTAATGAATAGCTTGCTGAGTAACCCAAAGGGTATTTATACACATAGATTAGAAAGGCAGGGACCTATGCCAAAAAAAATTGCTTAGGTCAAAGGACCAGAGCAGACCTGCCAGGTTTAAGGTTTAGTTTTTAGCAAACTGCCAGGGCATGGAATGCTTTATTCCATTCCCCATTTTTTTTCAAAGGTATAAAACACTTGTTTTTCACCTTGGCAGTTTGAGTTAGCAGACTTTAAAATCATGCCATTCTGGTTACCATCTTTATTTTTCCCCATTTGAATTCTAATAGAGTTTTAGCAGCTATTATCTCAAAAACATGAAGAAATGAGTACTATACCATCTGAAAGGTGGGAATCTCATCCTTCAAATGGAATAAAGCATTAACTCTGACTGTGGTGATTATTGCAATAATGGCTGCTACAATTGTGCAAACAGTGGTCAGTTGTAGGACCAGTACAAAAATTTTGCAGGACCAGTACACTTTTCTAAACACTGGTCCTTGATAATGGATCAAAAAGAAAAAAGTTTCTATATTTGATACAGTGGTTGCCATTAAAATCTTTACAGTGTTGCCTTTGTGATAACATGTCTGCCATACTCATGTAGCTTATTAACAGGAATATGGAGAGATACTGCCCTAACTGTAACTACTTGTAAAGGTATGTGTAAAGATTTTTACTGTACTGCAGAGATGATTTATAAAGTGGTTTTGATAATGACATGGTCAGCATTCCTCCTCTCTCATGGTCACATTAAAAATCTTTTCCTGCGTGACCCAAAAAAGCAGAGCTGATTGCTTTAAAAGAAAGAAAGAAAGAAAAAAGAAAAGAAAAGAGAGAGTTAGAATGTGTATTCTGTCTCAGTGGGGATGGAGTCACAATTTGTAAGGAGTCTGCCACTTAGGCAATGGAAGTGGGTAGGTGGTTCCCAGTGTGGGGTTGGCGTTGTGGGCTTTCCTTGTCTTATGACCTAGTGTGTTTAAACCCAAGTCACAATAATTGAGCTTTTAGTTAAAGGGATATGAGCGAATAAGGGAGGGTTACTCACCTTCCCCTCCAGCATTTGGGGCCATCTTGCTTCCCACCCAACCTTGGCTTCATCGATCCTGGCACAAGGAATCTGATTGGACCCAGTATGCCCTAGAGCAGTTAGGTTAGACAGGGCCAGGTGGCAGGGACCAGCATGAAAATCTGCCGGGTGAAACTAGCATGGTGGTCAGGGAAAGGTGAAACCTCCCACTCTGCTACATGAGCAAATTCTTTCTGACTCTGAAAAACAACGATCTGCAATGATCGCCTGGCAGACATTGCCAGAAGCAGTAGCAAACGATTCAGGGTGTGTGTGGGTTGTTGTGATGCCCTCAATGGGAGTCCTTATGAGCAGTCCAGAGGAACGTGCAGGAAGATTACAAATGTCATTGCCTCTTATCTCAGAGACATAGGTGGAGCTTTGAAAATAAGGAGACTAAAGACAGGTAATACTTTGTATTGGTCGGGTGGCATATTGGAGCATTGCACCCTCAGGGATGAGCTTGACTTTGTACATGGAAGGAAGGCTAGGCGGGGACTTTAGCTGCAAGGGATTGCAATGCACACATAGCTGAGTAAGGACCCAACTGTTTTGGTTAATTCCTTTTAAGGTTTGGAGTAAAACAGTTCAATAAGGTTCTGACCAGTGATCTTTAAACGAAAGGTGGTGTGGAGAGTTTTATTGGTGCTGCTTGATGAGTGGCACAGATACATTCTTGTGTTTTTTTTCTACTAGTCTCTAAACACATCCATAATCCCTAGATTAGGAACAACATTAAAACTCAAGAGTGTAAGGAAATTAGTATCAAAATGCATACATGGAATGGGGCGGAGGGGTTATTTTCTTTCCAGAACTAATTTCAGTGAAATATCTGTAGTGGATTTGTCCAGATATTTCTGCATTTATTTCTTTAAGGGATGGTATTATGTATTGTTGGTCCAGGACGCTGTCTGTGGTGGTGTTTCTGGCTACTCCACAAGGAATATAATGGGTGCAACAGTTTCAGTCGTGTTCTCTGCCATTGAATGTCAGATTTATGCTTCATTTGTTTCTTTTTCAAAATAATTTGATTATAATATGTAAATGGAATTTTTTGAGCTAAATTGGGAATGACAATAAAAGATGGGCTGTAATATTTATTAAAAACAAACTCTTGAGTAGTATATTGTAGCTTCTTTGCAGTTATTTTTTTAAGTGTAATTGGATTTTACATTTAATATTAATGATTGCAGTATGAATCTGCATTGGGTAGTTCACTAATAATGGAGGCTTAAATACAAAAAAAAGCTTTGCTACTTAAGAGATTTTTCATTAAATTAAAAATTCCTCTAGAGGAGAAAATGAAGCTATAAATTTACTAGTGAACTGAATTTACTATTGAAATTGAAAAAAAAAATCAAGCCATAATAGTATATGTTGATAATTAGTGAATAGCAGCCTTAGCTATGTCCATCTTAGTAATCATATGTGAATTTGATCCAGTTTGAATTAGAATGTAATTTACTGTGTAGAGAAGGTGTTTAGGAATCAGGACTCCTGTGTTCTATTCTCACGTCTTCCACTAACTCTCTCTACCAACTTGGGCAAGTCTATACTTTAGTTCCCCCCTCCTCTCCCCCCATTTGTAAAATATGTTTAGTATTTTCTTATTACCCAGGGCGCTTGTGTGATGTAATGAATATATGCAACCTGCTTTGAGGTTCTGATATGAAAGACATTAAGGTGTTTAAGTTACTATTCAAGATCTATTTAAATAAGTTCCCATAGTTATCTGCTCTGTGATTGTGGAACACTTTTACTTTTTCTGTTTGTGGTACCCATTTTCTTAGTTTGAACAAAAAGCAAAACCAAACCTGTAGAGTGCCACTTGACCAATATCAAGAGTGCCACATGAGCAATGCACATTTAAACAGACAAAATAACAGTGACCCTGAAAACAAACCTTGTTTCTGTGCACTTCCCGTACCCACTTTCCAAAAGAGGCCCTTCCTACTCTGGTCCCATCAGGAAAAGCCTGAACATATATGTGGGCCTTGAAGTGTGCTGAAAAGATTGACAAAACTGGCATCTGTCAGGCAAAAGGGAAGGAAATTAATTCCAGAGTCAAAGACCCTCTTCTGAGAAAACACTGTCACCATACCCTAGATGTATAAGTCTTGGGACTATCAGCTTGGGTAATCAAGTTGATCACAAGTGCCAGGTTAGAACACCGGTGTCAGAGGAGGGAGGACATAAACCATAAAGAGCTTTCAAATCAAAACCAGCGCTTTATCTTTTACCTACAAGCAAACTGGAAACCAGGGCATTCTATGGAGCACAGCTGTAATGTATATTCCATGGTCCTGATTGTCCACTGCTCTGCA
The DNA here is from genome assembly GCF_965140285.1 of Lepidochelys kempii. Taxonomy (NCBI): domain Eukaryota; kingdom Metazoa; phylum Chordata; order Testudines; family Cheloniidae; genus Lepidochelys; species Lepidochelys kempii. The sequence goes on from NC_136387.1 coordinate 32,599,336, forward strand.
CCTTGTATAGTGATTCACACCAGTGCAAAGCAGGTGTTTAAAAAAAACCTCTTACCCCATCATGCTGATTTGGTAGCCTTGTACACCTACTGTGCACAGGTATAAATGACTATACAAGGTGAAGGACAGTGGAGAATCAGACCCCATGTGTAAGCAATGAAAGTCTGCATTAGCTGAAGTTTGAGTGCTCTTCAAGGTTACTAGATTAATCCAGTCTGGAGGTGACAAAGGCAAGGAAAACTGAGGCAAGTTCCACATTTGAGAGAAAAGGTCTACACTACTATCTGGATGTTCCGAAACAGCTGAGCAACTGTTGATTGCAGACTTTGATTCAGAGGATTATATCCACCTTCTGTAAGAAAAGGCAGTAGTCTGTAACACTAATTAGTTTACCCTTGATTTTAAATATTTTTTAAAAAGTGATTCTTAATCACGTTTTAATATTCAGTGCTCTGTAATGCCCCAATGAGGGGAACTCTATTGTGTTCTTATTGAAGTTCAAAGTAATATTAAATCATTTCTATGAATAATATGCTAAAGAGTTGTTTATTAGTAGTAATTTCACACTTACACTTTTATAGAATGCCTTTCATCTCAAAGCATTCTAAAGAATTGTTCAGTTGTGGGTCATACCCTCTGATATGATCCTGTGTGGCTCCCATTGAACAACACTAAATATATAGAGGAATTACTTCACCGGTAAGATGCAGACACTTGCAGGATGGAGTATGTCAGTCAGGCCAAAACCAGCATTCTGCTTGCCAGCATAACGGGGAATGTTTGACCAGACCTCAGTGCAAGTCTGTACTCTTCTGAAAAGTACCATCTGATCTTTAATCCACCCAGGACGCTTTTTTTTAAACTCTCATCTAAACTATGTGGGACTCATTACAGCTACCTTGGAAGGATAAAGGATTGAATTAACTCTAGAGAAGTGTTTAATAGTTGAGTTCCTCTAATGTAGATATTCAGAATATATATTTCTAAACGGAAGATATATAATATCATCCTTAAGTTTTAATGTTTTATGGTGAGATTTTGAAAGCCGCTTTGGGGATTTGGACTTGCAATTCATACTAGTTTAATGAGAATTGGACATCTAAATCTTGTAGACAACTTTAAAAATCTCAGCCTAAAAATTTAGGTTCACCCAACCTGTTTCTGCTAATATTAGAAATGTCTAGTGTTACATTTTAGATGTATAGATTAAGGAATTTATCTGTTTTGTTCTGTAGGCAACTGTGGACCATTATATCATAGGAGTGATGATTCTTTCAGAACTGACTCAGGAAATGAACCTAGTAAGTATGTATAGTTTTTTTCCATTTGTACGAGATGAATGTAACTCTGCTAAAGCAGTGTGTCAGAGTCCCCCTGCACACTATAGAAGTGGTATTAAAAAACAGGACTTAGACTTGGAGGATTCTTTTGTTTTAAAACCCCAGGTGTTTAGAGGACCAAGACTTCTCAATGGGTGGGTGTGACCTAAAAGTAGGTTGCCCATCAGCTGCGGAGTGGGAAGGGGGAAAACATTGCCAAAAATATATAGCAGCGAAGGCACGGTGAAATAGGCTTCAGCTGTACAAGCCCACTCAGAACACTGGGTACATATGTTGCTGGCCCATATCATACACACGACTATGTCTTGACTGTTTTTTAGCTGTGCAAACTAGATTAAAATTAGCATAGGTATGCCTACCTGAGCTGCAGTTACGCCTCCAAATGTGGTGTAGACATACAATCTCAGCAGCTGGCTCTTTGTGGTTTTGTACATAAAGTTCAAAGAAGAATTATCCTGGAGAGTGAATTTTGATTCTGGTGTTCATGGTTTGGGATGGAGGGTAGGGATCAAGCTAGAAATGGAGTGTATTGACCAGAGAGAAGGAAAAACACCAAAATTAAAGCAAAGGAAAAATGATTTGGTGACCTGACTTGGTACAACACTAAAACAGGAACAGTCAAAGTGCAGACCAGCTCTCCCTCTCTTACAGAACTCCACAGTGTCTGAGCAATTTCACATGAAATCCATAGGTGATGTTTTGCAGAACAGCTGCTGAATATCTCATCGCTTGCTTCTGCTTGTTCTTGGTGTTGCTGTAGACCTAGTAGGTCAGCATCATGAGTAGGGACTAGGATAAAACAGAAATAATAGGTAATATAGGAAAAAATAGAACAACAACGACGGATAGGAAAGCACAGAGTCAGTGGGTGTTGGTATTGGTAAGAGAAACCAGGAGGCCTGGACTTGGTACCAGACCATAGTCTTCATCTGTTGTGACTAATGCCTCAAGTGCCAGAAATGCCCTTTCACTAGTCTTAAGGACGAAAAGAGACTTCTTATTTTTGTGGCCTTATTTTTTTTTAGGTTGATTATTCAAGACCTTCAGCGAAACATCGTAAAATAGCTACCTCATTCCGTGATACGTCTTTAAAGGATATTTTGATGCTGGCATGCTCTCTTCTAAAGGAGGTAAGACTGTTTTATAACTGAAGCTAGTATTAAAATGCCTTAAAATGAGGCTTTTATGTTTTTACTGCTTTAAATTTATGCTAGGTATTACTCTGAGTGGACAAGGTCAGTCTGGACCTAGACTGGTGTTTGCTTACATCAAATTAGAACACACACGAGCAACCGATAAAATGGTTGAATTTTTGAGTGCCTGTCCAGTTTGTCTATTTGCTTCTTCAGTTACGTTCTACCTTCCACAGTAGGCAGCACGTATCCTGAGCTTTTCTTCTTGTTTCCTATGTTGTTTCCCTAGTTTAGTTTTATTTTAGCTTAGTTAGGCCTTCTACTTTAGTGTTATTAAAAAAGGATGATAAATCCTCTTTATGTGGCAGAGCAGCTTGGTCTGACCAGGGGTTTCTGCCTCTTTTGTTAGCCCTGTGAGCCTCTGTGTGGCACTCTGAGATAGTTCAGACAGTAGCATAGCTGGGGAGGAGCGGGGCAGCAGTCGCTCCCCCACTGAGCACAAGTGGCGCCTTGTCAATGTCTTGGCGCCTTTTCAATTTTCCCCTGTTGGGGGAACAGGGGGAGCGATCCAAAAAAAAAGGCACCACCCAATGTGGCACTTTTACTCACCCAGTGGCGCTCCGGGTCTTCGGCGGCACCACGGCGGCGGGACCTTCACTCGCTCTGGGTCTTCGGTGGCACCTTGGCGGCAGGACCTTCAGTGCTGCCGAAGACACCTGGAGCGAGTGAGGGCCTGCCGCTGGAGTGCCGCTGGGTGAGTAAAAGCGCCGCAACAGTTGGTGCCTTTTTTTTGGATTGCTTCCCCTGTTCCCTCCATCTGGCTACCTGGCTGAGTTCAGACCCCAGCCTCTCCACAGGCTTGACAGCAGGTACTGAGGAGCAGCCTTCAGAAGCCAAAGAGTCTCAGGCCCATGTAGGCTGAAAGGACTCCAAAACTGGGCCTTACTCTTTGCGTCTTGTCTTCCCTGCTGATCAAGGCTGTTGTTGTGCTTAGGAAGCTGCTGAGCTCTGCTTCTTTTAAGCCCAAGCAACTGCTTGCATTTGAGAGTAGTCTATTTTGAAAAACAACAATTGCTTCCCACTCCTTCAGTGCTTTCTTTGCTAGTTGTTCAACACTTGAGGAAAATCAAATTATTTATTTAGGTGGGTAACGCATGTAGGCTCAAAACCACAGCGCCTCCTGCTGGTTGCTCCGGGAATTTGCTCTGTCCAGATTTGGAGCACCCTCTGCAGGTGGTGTCTCACCTGTTGCTCTGCAGTGTTGTCTGGGATCCTCGTTGCTCCCTAGCTTGCAGTATCCTCTTCTGGACACTGCCCTCCCGCAGTGCCCCCTACTCCATTCTCACCCCCTTCTCACACACATGCCACACCAAACATTCTACAGCCTAGTTGCCTTCAAGCTCAGCTGAACTAAAGTTAAATTGATACTCCCAAACACTGAAAAGTCTGCACGTGTTCAGCCCAGCCACCCTTCCAGGTAGTAGTTAATATGTAATAATTAAAACATCTGTATAATGCCAACTTCTCTTCAGGAAACTATAGTAATAAGTATAGCATTTACTAACTTATTTAATTGTGCACTAAACTAACATTTATCAAATCACTGGTGTAACTTCTACCTATAAAATGTAAGCACTCACATAAAAGTTGTATAAAAGCTTAGCAGAGTAACAAGTGTAATTGGAAAATAAAAATAAAATAGAGCAAGCTCTTGGTTTCCAAGCTGGGTTCTTTATGTCTCGTGCATCGTCACCAGTGATGAAGATTCAACAATTACAACTCAGTTAACAATTCTGCTGATGTCTCAAATAGATTCCAGCTCCCTCTCTGAGTCAAAACTTTTGGTCACTAAATCAACAGATATGACTCTGAATATAAACAGGGAGCAGATTCACTGAGTAAGAAGGGGCTGCATTTTGATTGTTGTTTTGGCCAGAAAAGTAACTCTTTAAGGGAAAATTTCCCAACCCAAGAACAACTTTAGTGACTAATATGTTTGAAGCTCAAAACTCATTGCCTTTATACTATATGTTCATAGTGGTAGTCAGTTGTTTAATTTGTGGTTGTGATGGCTTTCTTTGTAATTCTGTAATTATGGTAATTGCTGTAGTTAGAGAAGGACCTGTGTAAAACTCATCTTACTCAGAATATATGCTCCTTGTAAGCCTCCGAATCCCATCAGTGAACTTCACTGACAAAAGTGTTTACCCTTGGCTCTGTAGGGCTAGCTGAGGGACAGTGAGTTGTATTGTATTCTGGTCTTGTATATCACCAAACTGTTAGCTAAATTCAGATTACAGGCTTTGTACTACTGATGATGTTGTAAAACAGGAAGAACCCATTCTGGTTCTCATACCCCAGAGGAGTTTCTGGAGCTTTTGAATTGTAAAGTGAAAACATGCTCTGGAGCAAATGAGGGAGAATGAGTATGGAATCCCAAATGTAAAATTTAGATACATTCTTCTAAGTTTTTAACCACACTTTAAAGATTAGGTCTGTATCTTGGAGATTCACAATTTATATACCAATACTATAGGAAAATGTATCACTTTACTTGCCTTTTTGAGAGAGAAGAGAACTGTCTCTTGTGGAATAAAATCGAATTTACTCTATCCTTTATGGGCAAAAAATCCTTAAAACTTAAAATTTATATTTAAAAAATTGAAATTTCTCTAACTATGTACTGACAATCTGTTGTAAAGATTTAGAACCAAATATTTTCTGTTTCAAAATTATATTCAATTTGTTGTATACAAACACCTTAATGAAATGTTTTAATTTTTTAACTATAGGTATTGGCAAAACCTTTAAACCTTCAGGATCAACAACAACAAAGTTTAGCAATGCATCTCTTGAAACTTGTCCTCAACTGTCTTAACTTTGACTTCATTGGCAATTCAGCAGATGAGTCCGCAGATGATCTATGCACTGTACAAATCCCAACAAACTGGAGAACAAGTAAGAAAAGATCATAACTGTTAACACTAAAGTACATTCTACATGAAAGGGAATATGTTATGTTTGTTTTGATACAGTACTTGTAATTATAAAGTTATCTAAGATCTTTTCCTGTAAGGTAGTCTTGTTTGCTGATATATTAAACGGGAAACCTCATGTGGCTATTCTATAATTTGTATCTATAACAGAAACAGTAAGAAAAGAGACAGTGTACTATGCCACACCACGGTGTGCAATTCAAACTGTTCTCTGCAGGTTCTTATACCATGCCCACACCAAAGTATCTTGAGTATCTTGAAGTGCTGCAGTAAGCTCTCTGTGTGTATAATACAGGTCGCTTATAGAATCACGTTCCTGGGTATCCATGTGTGACAGGGCAAGGTCCCACCCCTTCTTCTGCTCTGTCTATACAGACTATTTGGAGACGTTCAGTTGTTAAACACCACCATGTAGTTTATTTACATTTGATCTTAGTGGGCCATACATATATAGCTGCAGGTTCTGCTCAATCCTCTGCCAAGGAGGAGAGAGGGAAGAGGTGTCTCCACCCAGAGATCCTTCTTGGTTTTGCCTCTCCTAGCCTGTTTTTCCTTCTTGTGCCTTCATTTACCCTCTGCCTTAAAGGGCCAATTAGCTGGTTAGTCCAACCTCCAGCCCATTCTAATTCACTGATTAGGCACAGTCAGGTCCACTGCCTGGGTGTGTGAATTAACTGGTGTTTAAGTGATCAGACAGCTTACTCAGCTGTTGTTCCCAGCACTTTGTCACACGACTTGTTGTACAGATAAATTTTTTTCTTTTAATGTATAGAATAGATTAATTGTGCTAAAAGAGCATTACAAGGTCTTATAAACTATACATTGTTTGAGCTGAGCTATTTAGTACACTTATATTAATATTCTTTAATCAAATTGTACCTCACTCTTAGCTCTTTTATGAAAAATAAAAACAAATCTGGTGATAGATATTTAATTATTACTGATAAACAGTGATAAAAACATCTCTCTTTCCCCCCCCCCCCTCAGTCTTCTTAGAACCAGAGACCTTGGACCTGTTTTTTGATTTGTATCATTCCCTTCCACCAGTGCTGTCGCAGTTGGTAAGTAAAGCTTAGTGATTTACATTATAATAATTACTAAAAACCAGTTCTCTTTTGACTTTGTAAATTTATTAAACATACAGGCTAAATGTTTACTCCCTGTCCATCCCCAGTGACATCTTTGGTGCCACCTGCATATAATTTGGGCCATCCCTTGTAAATGGAGATGTAAATTTTTTTTGCATGTTTAATAACTTCTGTAACCTCATGGTCATGATTTGCCATTTGAAATATACAATAAATACACCAAATATGTTAAAAGAATATCATTAAGATTGCAAAGTCAAGCACTCAGAAGTTAGGACATGCCAGAATTAAGGTTGTCTGTGCACCCTTAATTTGACCCTTAATGTGTGTGCATTATGATACAGTCTTTAATTATGATTATACACTATTTTATCTCCAGGACTGCTGCCTCATTCAGGGCAACCAGTGCTTTGGGGAGGCTCACTACCATCAGCTCCCAGTCTTCTTGCCCAACCCAGTCAGAGCCTCACCACCACCAACTACCAGTCACAGTTTCTGTCCCTCCTCCATCCCCTCTTACAGTCCCAATCTCATCCGTCTCCTTTTATCTAGCCTATTTCTTGAACACAGCTGAATTCTTTTTGCTGACACTTGCCCAAAAAAAAAATAAAAATTCCACCTGAGGCAGACAACCAGCATGGAAAATTTTAGCCAAACAGTTTTTCTTTAAGTAGTGCCCCTATAGGTACTCCACTGTAGGTTTGGCAGCTCCCTTTGCATCTTGGATCGGAGATCTTCTGTAGCAGTGCCTGTTGGGCCTCACATTGACTCCTCTCCATCTCGTGCCGGAGTCGGCATCTATATATAGCGTTGTGCGGTCCAGCTGCCCTCAGTTTCTTCTCAACCACCTTTGGTGTGAAACCGAATCCAGAGCAGAGCCCTTCTACCTTTAGAGATACTCTAATTAACTTACCTTACTTTAGTAGTGATTAGCCATTTTCATTAATTTTCTCCCCCTAAAAAGAAACCAAAACTTTGCTACTCTTCCCTCCCCGTTACCTTACGCTTCCCTGTTTCCCGCCCACCCTGATTGGGAGTTCTCCCCCTTGGGACTATGCTGGGATCCCCCTGGTTCAAGAGGTATCTCTCTTCTTGGTAGGCCTTACCCATAAGCAACAGTCACTCACAGTGCATCCGCTGCCTTGGTGGGGGCCACATCACAAAGAAGTGCATCCACTGCATCAGCTCAACCACCCGGACCTGAAAGGACCATGAACTCAGACTGAAACTTCTCCTCATGGAGAGTTCTCTATGGCCAGCTTTGGACCCCAGCCCTGATACTTCTCAGGCATGACTCTCGCACTCGACTTGGTCATCAGCTGACCCCTGCTTGTTACGGCCATCCAAAAGGAAATCCTCTCTTTCCTGCTCAGATGGGAAGAAACTGGCCACTACATCGCTTTCAAAGGAACCACCTCAGAGAATGCCATCCCCTGGGAGGTCAGTAGCCTCACCATCATCAGGGGTCAGACTTAACTCCCATGACCGTCTGGATACCTCCAGTACTGGAGCTAAACAGAAGTCCAAGAATCATAGAATATCAGGGTTGGAAGGTACCTCAGGAGGTCATCTAGTCCAACCCCCTGCTCAAAGTAGGACCTATCCCCAACTTTTGCCCCAGATCCCTAAATGGCCCCCTCAAGGATTGAACTCACAACCATGGGTTTAGCAGGCCAATGCTCAAACCACTGAGCTATCGTGCCCCCCACCCCCAAGGACTCTAAATGGGCAGGGTCACAGGTGGACACGCTGTCTCTTGGGACTGAGACGCACAGTGAAAGAGCTTCCAAAACAATACCTCCAGCTGCTCAGCCACATGGCAGCAGCCACGTTCGTGGTAAAACATGCTGGGTTGCACATGCACTGTCTCCAGGTGTGGCTATGCACAGTACCTCCCAGACAGTCTTCACTAACTCCAGTCTATGCCTATCAAGATCAAGGATTCACTACATTGGTAGAAAAAACACCAAAACATCTGTATGTGGGTCTTTTTTTCTCCAACCAGCAATATCCCTGATTCTAACAACCGATGCCTCCCTAATCAGTTCAGGAGCACACCTTCAGAGCCACATGGAGCAGGGAAGGTGGGCCTCCACATCAACCTTATAGATCTAGATTCACAATGCACGCTGACATTTCCTACCACTGATCAGACACTGGACAGACAATATCGCCTGCATATTCTACATCAACAGACAAGGCGGAGTGAGGTCCTGCTCCCTATGCTTGGAAGTACTGAAATTGTGGAATTGGTGTATCCAACACAACATCAACATTTCAGCCACATACCTGCCTGGACACCAGAATACTACAGCACGCTCACTGAGCAGATGATTCTCACAAGACTGTGAGTGGGAACTAGAGACAAGAGTCCTTCAGTGCATATTCAGCCACTGGGGATTTCCCCGCATAGGTCTCTTTGCCACACCAGAGAACACCAAATGCCTTCAGTTCTGGTCACGGGAGGGTCTAGGCCATGGGTCTCTGGAAGATGCCTTCCTCATTACATGGGATACTCTAGGACTTTATGCCTTTCCACCTTTTCCCCTCTTGTTTAAGGTACTTCACAAAATACAGGTAGAACAAGCCCGAGTCATCTTCATAGCCCCAACATGACTACGACAAATGTGGTATTCTTACCTCTTACGCATGACGGTGTGTTCTCTGATCATCCTGCAATTGATTCCACACCTCCTCTCTCAGGATGCAGGCTGAATTCTCCATCCCAATCTAAGTCTTGTTCATCTGAAGGCATGTCTCTTTCATGGTTTAAGGATTCGGAGATGACCTGTTCAGAGGCAATAAAAGAGGTTCTCTTAAATAGCAGACATGACATGACTCACCGTACTTACCTCCAAAAATAGGAAAGATTCCAATCCCAGTACAAAGCCAATCATGTCTCAGCAATGAACACCCTGTTAGCACTCATTCTGGATTATTTCTAGATCTTAAAAGATCAGGCCTATCTACAAGCTCCATTCGTATGCACTTGGACACCATCACAGCATTCCATCCCAAGATAGATGGCTATTCCATGTTCACCCACCTGCTCATGAAGAGATTCCTTCAAGGCCTTTTGAACCTTTACCCTCACATATGACATCCCACCCAACCCTGGGATCCCAACCTCATCTTGCACCCTCTCACCAATTCACTATTTGAGCCCATGGCAACATGCTCCTTCATTCATCTTTCCATTAAGACAGCGTTTCTTGTTGCCATCATGTTGGCCCGATGAATAGGACAAATAGGGGCTCTCATGGCATACCCCCCATACAACATTTTTCCTAAGGACAAGGTCATGTTACACACGCATTCAAAATTCCTACCCAAGGTACCATCCTCCTTCCATTTGAACCAACCTATCCACCTTCCCTTTTTCTTCCCGAAGCCATACACCGACTAACAAGAAGCAACTCTACTCACCCTGGACGTTAGGAGAGCTTTAGCCTTTTACCTTGCTAGAACTAAATCGTTTAGACAGTCGCCACATTTATTCCTCCCAACTGCCAAATGATTGAAGGGAGTGTCTGTATCCAAACGACATCTTTCCAAGTGGATCACACAGTGTATACACCTTTGTTATCAACTGCACAACCAGCTACCTCCACCTGGAAGTTGAGCACATTCCACTCGCTCTGTCTCCACCTCGATTGCCTTTCTCAACAATGTGCCGATCACTGACATTTGCAAAGCAGCCACCTGGGCATCTGCGGACACTTTTAGCCAACACTATGCAATTATCCATGACACAGCATCAGATACCTACTAGGATGCACTGCCTTCTCCTCCTTATTAGACGGCACTCCAAAGCCCCAGCTTTCCATCTAGGGGCACTGCTCTACAGTCACCTACAGTGGAGCACCCGGTTACTCACCCTGTGCAGTGGCTAGGTTTTCCGAGATGTGTGTTGTTATGAGTGCTCCACTACTTGCCCTTCTCCTCCTCTGCTTTGGAGCTCAAAGATAAGCTCTATGTTAGAGAAGGAACTGAGGGCGGTTGGATCTCACATTGCTCTATATAGATGCCACCCATGGCGCGAGACAGGGAAGAGCGTATGCAGCCCAATGGGCATTGCTATCAAAGATCTCTGATCCCAGGCGCAAGGGGTGCTGCAGCACCTACAGTGTATAAAGTGGAAAATACAGTGAGGATGTTTTTATACACGCATATAAAAACATCCTCACTGTATTTTCCACTTTATGCATCCGATGAAGTGAGCTGTAGCTCACGAAAGCTTATGCTCAAATAAATTGGTTAGTCTCTAAGGTGCCACAAGTACTCCTTTTCTTTTTGCGAATACAGACTAACACGGCTGTTACTCTGAAACCTGTCTTATAATGGGAGGTGTTGAGCAACCTGAATAATAAGTGGTGCAACAGTCCTGGGAAAAATCCTTCCAAGAGAGGGAAAGACGACTGGTCAGGCAGCAGAGATTTGCTTTTTTAATTTTACAATTATTTTCCTTTTTTTAGGCACTTTCCTGTTTGGTTCAGTTTGCTTCTACAAGAAGATCTTTATTTAGCAATCCAGAACGCGCCAAGTATCTTGGGAATCTAATCAAAGGAGTGAAAAGAATCCTTGAAAATCCTCAGGTATTTTTGTTTTTTAAATTCTTTGCAAATGTTAAAATTATTTGTGAATTTCTGTACCCTGTCACAACCCTGTTGCCTCTCTTTATCCCTCATGACCTTCTTCAAGAGGTCTTCCTTTAAACTTCCAATCTTCTCCTCCTTTCTTAACCAGAAATCATTTTGGGACACGGTTCATACAAAATAAGCTATGCACAACAAAGTTGTCATTTGTTAAATTAACAATGTTTGGAGAGATGTTATATGGCCTTGTCTCGGCCATGCAGGAATAAAGACAAGAGGCAATGGAGGTGGTTTAATTAGGCTGCACCTTTTGTTCACACAATGCATCTGGAAATATCTGGCAATAAATCTTACAGTGCTGGTCATCATTCTGTCCTTAATTGTTTTCACTTATTTGGGAGGGCTGCTGTCAGCCCTTCTTCCCAACCTGGTCCCAGCCAGCATGTTGCTGGGACCCCACTGCTTACCCCTAATGTGAAGGTTAAGGGGGACTGAAAAATGTGGGGGGAATTGTCTTCCTGCTATACCAGCCATTACAAGCACCAACCTCCCTTTCTCCAGCTTCCGTTAGAGGATGCCTCTCCCTAAATCCACTTACAACTCCTGTTTATCCCCTCTATAATGAGTACCTGTGCTGGGCAACGGCCACACTTGCTGCTTATTTAATTGTGACATCTTGGCCTAACCACCTTACCTATCTCATCAGCTAACTTGCTGTGGGGAAGGCTAAAACACTCCACTCTGCCCCAGCCAATCTGGCAGTGAAGAAAAAATTCCTTCCCAGCACCAAATAAAAAAGGGGCTAGCACAAGCCCACAACTGATCATAAAACCTGGTTCTGCTCTGATCCCGTGGTGGGAAGATGGGTGGTGCTGATCAGGGATTGAGAGAGAGCAAGAGAATTCTTTCTGGAATGCATGGGTATAAATACCTCTGCTCCTGCCCTGGTGCATATGGTGGGTGAGTCCCTGGTCCAGCAACTTCCTGTAGCCCCCTGGGCTCCACTGAGGGAAATCTTTCCCCCTCTTCAACCTTCTCTTCACCCAAATACGGTAGGGACCCTTAAAGGATCCTTGTCCTCTTTTCCCTACTGCCCAAAGAGTCACTGCATTCAGTTGCTGTGAGCATATTAGGTTAGTCTGGTGATTTTAAAAAAAACTTTGTTTCTTCTGTAATTTTAGGGTTTATCTGATCCAGGTAATTACCATGAGTTCTGTCGTTTTTTGGCTCGACTAAAGACAAACTACCAGTTGGGAGAACTAGTAATGGTGAAGGATTACTCAGAGGTTATCAGATTGATAGCCAATTTCACTATTACTAGCTTACAGGTAAGGATATATACAGCCTTAAATCCTTAACGGATGTGGGATTTGGTTTGGGGGATTTTTTTGTTTTGTTTTTGGGGTTGGGTTTGTATTCAGTTGATGTTATTTTACTTGAAAATGTACTTTGTTCCAAGTTTGCCAGTAATGTAACTTTGTAAACTCTTCAGCCCTGGGCTCACGTCTTCCTATGTGTTTGTGCGAAAGTGTCTAGTACAGGGGTGGCCAAAATTACTGACTCTCTGAGCTGCATATGACAATCTTCAGATGTTTGAGAGCCCCCGGGAGGTGCCTGCTGGGGCTCAGGGCTTCAGTCATGTGGGGAGAGGTGTCTCAGGGCTTCAGCCTTGCTGCTGCTGAAGCCCTGAGCCCTGGCAGGTGCGCCCCCTGGGCCTGAAGCCCTGAGACCCGCTCCCCGCTAGACAGAAGTCAAAGGTGATGCATGGGAGGGAGCACAGGGGTCAGGTTCCCCCTCCCCCCTGCCAGATTTTTACCAGGGTTTGCTGGCTCCACTTGATCATGTGGTGCCACTGGGCCCTCTCCCTGTACTGCAGCTGCTAGAGCCAGCAAGCTGGGAGCTCCGGCCTTGGGGACAGGCAGAGGAGCTAAAGCAGTGGCCCCTCCCTGCAGCTCCCAGTTCTTTGCATCTGCCTCTTCACAAGGAGCTAACATCTGGGAGCTGCAGGGAGGGCCCTCTGAGGGTAAGAGAGGGGTGTGACTCCAGCTTTTGTAGGGGGAACCTTTAAATTGTACCCCCCACTCCCAGCAGGCACCAGTTGTCTCACACAGAAGCTCCTAGCTGCACCATCCGGCTGCTAGGCAGAAGCCCTCAGCCTCCCTCCACCCAGCCTGGTAGGCAGAGAATGCGGGGAGGGGTGTCCACAAGCCACACTTTAACTGTAAAAGAGCCAGATGTGGCTCGCGAGCTGCTGTTTGGCCACCTCTGGTCTAGTATAATTCAGTGGGGCCTTGATTCTGATTGGGATATTTGAGGACTTCCTCAACATAAATAATACTAGTAGGAAAGATAAGGTTTGAATGTTCATGAATTTTCACAGGATAAGATATGCTCTAATGAAAATTACATTTGTTTCTTTGTAGCACTGGGAGTTTGCTCCAAACAGTGTTCACTATCTGCTAACTCTGTGGCAGAGAATGGTAGCATCGGTACCTTTTGTGAAATCAACAGAACCACACCTTTTAGATACATATGCACCAGAAATTACAAAAGCATACATTACTTCTAGACTGGAATCTGTTCCTGTAGTTATAAGGTAAACCTTCTTCAGTATAAACAGAACTTTGCAGTTTTAGAGCACTGATTAGCTGGTACATTGTTCTTTCTGTTGTGCTTTTGTTTTAAAATCAATAAAACTTAATGGCCTTTTTCTCACGTCAGTTACATTAAATTATATTCATTGATTGTAGTCGTCACTCCTGTTTCTCACTGTTGTGAGATCAGAATTTGGCCCAGTGTCTTAAAAGCAAAATTAAAAATGAAACTTGAGTTCAATTTGTTTCTTTTCCAGAGCCCCCTTATTTTATAAAAAGATCCTTGCCCATTATAATCCAATATCTAAAATATTGTTGATGCTGAGCCTCTTCTGCCATTTATACCATTAGAGCAGGAGCTTCCGAGGGTCCCTCTCTACATGAGCAAAGGAAGGCAGCAAAAGCAATCCCACCTGTTAATGAAAGGGTGGGAGAGAGTAGCACAAGATGAGGTGGCAGAATTATTTTAAAGTGTGATTCTGCTCTGAAAAATGACTGTAAAGTGGTCCCTTTTTACTCAGCATATCTGCTCCCTGTTGTATTCGAAGTTATAGTTGCTTATTTTAGTAAAAAAAAATAAACTATGAGCTGTTTTTAAAAAATATATATTTATTCCTCTGTTCTCCACAGGGCCAATAAAGCTAGGAGAGAGTAAGTTGGATTCTATTCCAATTCATGTATCATCAACAAAATTGCTCACTAAGTTCCACTTGCAGAATCTCTTTTGTTGTCTATGTGTGAACTTTTTACTCGTAAACTGAGCATATTCTATCCATAACTAACTCTTGCATGCACACAAAAATGGAACACCAGTATACATTTTCTATAGTCGCTTTTCAGAGAATAACTTTTCAGAGAACCTTTAAAAAAATTGAATAAAAGGGTTGTTTAACAATTTCTGTACTAAATGCCATGACAGCTTGGTTAATGAGATACAAATCTGTGCTGATTCTGTATTATTTTTGCTTTGCAGTACACGTTTAAGTGAGTACTACCTTCATTTGCTATATAGATTTATACTTATTGTCCCAGCTAGTAATTCTTATTTATTGACTTGACATTTTATAGCCAAAATCCCTTTTATATTTTAGACAAATTTACCATAGGATCACAGCAAATAAAGCAGCCAAAGAAAAAATGTGTTTTGAATGGCTAAAAATGTTTAATCCTTCTTCGGGGGGCCTCTGTGCATTCCCACTTGCAGGGTCTAGTTCCTGTAGTGTCAAGCTGTGAAACTGTATAACTAAGCTTTGTGTCCTGTGGGGTGCAGTAGTGCTCTCATGCTAGGATGCTGTCCTCATGTCAGTCTGTATGAGGAAGAGCACAACCACAGCCATCTCAGTTCGTTTGCAGCAAGACCGAAGTGGAACTACTTCTCAAGTCTGCAAGCGTGTTCGCCTATCCTTTTACAGTGAGTGAGTCAGTCATATTAAAATTAGAGCAGATGAGGTCACTTGCCTTGGATTATCCCCTAGGCTGTGTCTAGTCCTGAACTCTGTTTGGAGTTGAAAAGATGTGCCACCTGCTCAACCATCTTTCCAGAGACAGATGAACATGTTTGGTGCCTACAGTGCCTGGGACAGGCTCATAGTCTCCCAGGAGACCGCTTGCTGCACTGTCTCTTCTCAGGTTTCAGAGGAGCAGCCGGGTTAGTCTGTATTCGCAGAAAGAAAAGGAGGACTTGGGGCACCTTAGAGACGAACCGATTTATCTGAGCATAAGCTATCGTGAGCTACAGCTCACTTCATCGGATGAGAATTCATCTCTTCTCAGTTGAGGAGAACAGAAAGTTAATACTGCAGGTGCACTTGGCTTCCTTGGACTATCCTCACATTCTTTTGGGAGTGCTGAGGTCTTCTGTAAAAAGATTTGAGATGCATTTTGCTGCCCCAGCTTCATTGCTCCCCTTGTTGTCTGGCCTCAGATTGACCTTCCTGAAGCAAACGCTTACTTGGGCTGAGTCTCCTGGTTGGTACTGTCTAGTGCTGTATGCTTTATCCAAACAGGACTGCTCTAGCACTGCTGTCTTTGTTGGCATCAAAAATGTCCTTGGTTCGCTCCCAGTCAGCACTGGTCAACATCACTATTCAGAGTCGGGCTTCCAGATCTCCTCATGATCCTGTCCCAGGGAAGAGAAAAGAAAAGAGGAGGAAGCATTCTGATCTGTGAAAGGAGCCTAAGGAGAACAAGAACAGTGCCTCCTTTTCTTTGTCTCCTCCACTGATGCATGTCCTCTGTAGAGACTGCTTACCTGTTTTGACATTACTCTTGGCACACCCACTAGCTGTACATCTAACAGTGGGGAAGGAGAGCATACAGGCAGACATCCTCAGCAGGAAATCTTACAACCAACATCAGTGGTCCCTAAATGAGGTGGTATCCTCATTATTCTTCAGCTATGGTCAGCCACAAATTGACTGATTTGTGTCCATTCATAATGCCAGGTGTCATCTACTGCACCACTGGTCACAAAGATAAAAAATCTTCATCGGATGCATTGCTGCTCAATTGGAGCAGTCCTCTCCTAGCCTTCCTTCGATACCCAGAGTCGTAAGGAAAATCAGAGAGGACAGAGCCAACATCATACTGCTAACACAAATGTGGCTGTGGCAGCATTGGCACACTGTTCTGTCCAGAGAACTGTTGGTTCCGCTTCCGTTGTGCCCTGACCTCCTTTCTCAATGCCAACGGTGGATTTTTTTAGTTATGGCCTCTGAACCCATTATAGTGTTACATAAAGAAGTCATTTTGAGACCTCACCCCAGCTTTATATCTGTGGTGGTGTCAAATTTTCATCTGTCCCATTATATCTCCCTTCCTGTTTTGTTCCTCAGATCCCAGGCTACCCAGTGAGGTTCTGCTTCTACATCTTAGATGTTGAGCTTTGTTAATCCTTAGCCAAATAAACAGTATCTCTTGGCTTAAAGATGTATTCTGCTTGGGCCAGAGCTGCCTATGTAGCTGCCTGAGACTGCTATGGTAGAGACTTGCAAAGCAGCAACATGGAGTTGTGCTTATTCTGTCATTAACAATTATTCGTTGGACTTGGCATTGCGATCTAATGTTCAGTTTTGTAAGGCATTGTCATAGCCAATTTTTGCCTAAAATATCTTGTCCACCATCCTCTAATAGGAGCACTACTTACTACTTTCTCATAAGCGGAAATGCAATGAGGCCCTTGAAGAAGAAAGCGGAATTATTTACTAGTAACCATTTTTCTTCAAGAGTTATCTCTGTGCATTCACATTGCTCATCTGTCTTTCCCCTCTGCCTCTGAGTTCTTTGTATTTCAGGACTCTGTCGGCTCGGGAGAAGGATAGAGGTGGTTGGGGTGTGTATGGTCCTTTATATAGATTATATGGTTTCAGCCAGTGATGACATTGCAGCATGAGAATGCTAATGGACTGCCCTGAGGACACAACTTTGTTATACAGTCCTGTAGCTTGATGCTGGAGATGCTAGTTATTACAGATGTGAATGCACAGAGGCAACTCTTTAAGAACAATAGTTTCTAGTAAGTAACCCCTATTTTATGTATATTGCAGAGATGGTTTGGAAGATCCTCTGGATGATACAGCTACTGTATTTCAGCAGCTGGAGCAACTCTGCACAGTCAGCAGGTGTGAATATGAAAAGACCTGTGCACTTCTTGTACAGTTGTTTGACCAAAACGCACAAAACTACCAAAAGCTATTGCATTCTTCTAGTAGGAATCCACTAGAAATCACAGTCCAAGAAGGTTAGTATTTATTTCATTTATGATTGAGACTGCATTGTTCTCTGTTATGTGGACTTGAAATGGTGCAAAATTATCCATCTGTGTATGAGAGGGAAGTGTGATCCGGTGGTCTGAGTACATGTCTGGAAAGTGGTAACTCTTGAGTTCTAACCCTGTTTTTACTTCACTTAAGTCAGTTTGGCTCACATTTTCAAAAGTTGCCTCCAGCATGGAGTGCCTCAGTTTTTGGGTTCCCAGTTTTAGAACCTAAAGTTCTGACTTTCAAAGATGATGAAAATCCACACTTCAATTAGAAGGCAGTGGGAGCTGTGAGAACTCATCACTTCTGAAAACCAGGCTGTACATTTCTCAGGTTGGATACCTGAAAACTGAGGGACCCAAACTTGACAGATACTTTTGAAAATGTAGGCCTTAACTTCTCTGATTTGACTGCCCCATCTGTAAAATAAATACACTAATTATCCTTACTTCCCTCTGAGTTTTGTGAGGATCAATTAGTAGCATTGGAAAAGCAACTTAGTTATAAAGAGATAATGTATGTAAACTGTACAATATTATGGCCTATGTAATGTTATTACATAGATTAATTGTTCCTATCTGTGCCTTGTTTAACTTGACCATGTAAATGACTAACTCTTTCCTAGTGTAGCTGTTTTATAGTTATTGCATCTTTATATGACTGAATTGTGTTGTTCCCCCCAATACAGCTGTTCTTTTGTTGTCGATATTTTGGATCGGATATTGCCATTCATACTGCTGCTTTTTGTTGACATCTTGAAAATGCAGAGTTAAATGTGGGGAGCCATTTTATTCTAGCTTATGTAATGCACGTGGTCTGACTCTTTCTCTTACTTCCCTTCCCTGTATGCACCTGTCACTTCCCCTTTGTGGTCCATTAGCAAACTTGCATTGAAAGGCAGTTTTCTGTTCTCCAGCTGCAGTCTGTACTTCACTGCTGTTATTGGATTCTTCTACACATAGAGTCAAAGGGGAATGATCAGCTACAATAACGCAGGAATGTTCCATAGGCCAATACTTGGGCATAAGAGAAAGTTTGGTGCAGTTTAATTCTGTATTGCTCCTTGCAGAAGAATTCAGTTTCTTTTCTGCAAACTAAACACTTCTGTTCATGCTGAACAATAAATGTTACATCCCTTAGTTATACATACTTTAATTTAGATGTTTAATGGCTTTTAATGTTACAAAATAAGTTAATATTATATTAAGATCTCATTTTATTATATTGTCTTGCTCTCTGTATCGATGGTGATGCGGTCATGGTTTACTAAACAATAATCCCCAAGAAATGGGTCATTAACAGTAGTTAACGATTACTTGTGATCTATGGTAATGACTGATTTCTTTGGGATTATTGCTATTATAAACCATAATTACAGATTATTACAGCAATAATTATTTTGCCAAAGAAAAAATATGTAGTCTAGCTAAGCAGCTGCAAAAGCAAGTGCCCTGAACGCTTCATATAGTGGAAGTAGAGAAGAATAGGGAAAACTGTAATGGTAAACTGGTTTTGTGTTAAGAGTTGAGATTCTGCTTTCCACAAATGAGACTGGAGAGAGAGTCATCAGAAAAATAGCCTTTGTTTAAATCTGAGCTACTTCAATAAGTGTCAGAGTAACTAGTTTTATGTTTAAATACAAATTGTTGACAAGAGTGTGTGGTTCAAAATAGTGGCTCTGCTGTTTGAATCATACAGCTCTGAAAAGCAGCTGCTGTTTGCTGCTGTCTTTTGAAATGGCCACTCTTTACTGGGTGGCTTTAGCCTTTCAAGTCACTGGAGAGCCTGCTGTTGATTTGGTCATTTTAGTTATACAGTCCTCTGGTGCTGCTTTTTCTATACGTTGTGTAATTTGGCTTAAATTGGCTTCTGTACGTTGTGTAATTGTGGAATATTTTTGTGCATGGGTGGGTCTTTTTTTATTCGATGGTGGTGTCTGTGTGTGTTTGGAGAGGCCTCTTGAGAACCACAAATCTAGTAAGTTATTACAATGGTCTCAATACTCTCTGGAACCCTTCTTTAATAATAATTAATAATTTATAATAGAATATATATGGTCAAGTATAAACATTAGCTAATGAATTCTCATAACATTCCTCTGAAATAAGTAGGCATTCTCTCTTTTTTTTGAAAAACAGATGAGTAAATTGAGACAAAAATTAAGGCCAAATTTTCAAAAGCATTCAGTAATTATGGTTGCCTCCGTTGTTGCATGTGCAATTTGAGATGTGTGCAGCACATAAGAAAATTAGGCTGGAGGTGTATCAGGCATCCAAAATCAGTGTTCACTGCTGAAAACTTTGGCATAAGCTACTTGGTTAAAGTCTCACTTAGGGTATGTCTAGTTGCGATGTCGACACACCCAAAGAGTCCAAAAAGCGCCGAGTTTAGTTCTCAGGAGCTTCTTTTTCAAACAGCTGGTCTCATGTTCAAACAACTGGTCATGCTGCCTTCCTAGAGAGGGGCTCTTGTGCAGGGCGTATTTTACCTTCATAGTTCTTAGAAACTTGTAAATAAAATATTTTTTATTGCAGTGTTTGGCCATTTGGCAAACATCTTATTTTTTGCTGCTCCTTTGAATTAGCTTGCTTTTGTAATCATCTTTCTCTGGCTGTGCATTAGCCCCATGCCATCAGTGATGAGTTCAGCAAGTATTTCACAGTCTTTGGAACACAGTTGTCCCCATAGGTGATTAATAGACACCTCCTTTGTTGATTCACTAATGTTCTATGTGATTACGTACAGTATGGTTGGTCAATGTATGATATCACATAGCTTTTTAAAAAACAGATTATCTAGAATCCAGGGGACGTTCTCTCGGATTATATATTTTTTGACATTGTCCAAGTGTAAGTGCCTTAACAGGTTAATAATTCTCCTTTTTAACTTAAATTTTTCGACAGCCATCACAGCAAATCTCATAGATTTTAAGGCCAGAAGATACCATTATTCTGACCTCCTGTATGTCAGATTGTAGAATTTCACCCAGTACCTCCTGTATACTGCTCAATGAGTGCCAAATCAGCCTGTGACAGAATCACAAAAATAACACTTATTTAAAAACTACGTGTTTGACTTAGTGTGAGGAGTTAATTTTATAATTTATTGGAATAGAAAAAGTTACTAACATTTGGTACTGTTAGTCCAGATTGTTTAGACATACTGCAAAATCTTTGCAGAGAATCAGTCCCCCTGCGGTCTTCAGTCAGAGGTCCCCTCTGCCAGTGGGTCTGAAGTCATCTGAATCCATCACATCACACCTTTCCTCAAGTCCACAGAGGACATATTGGAAGGTCCAGGATAGGCACATGGGGGGGATGAGGGTTGGGGTACAGATAACGGGCCTCCAAGGGCAGCCACTATCTGGCTGCATTGCATGAAAGCATGTGTAAGGCTAGGGATTAAAGATAAGTGCAGAGAGACAGTGCCTCCATGCAGCTGGCTCTATCCTTCTGTAGGTTGTGGGGGGCTGACCTCCCTGCTTTCTTATCTTGGGTGTGGGAGGCAAACCACCATTTCCTTGACCAAAGAATTTTGAGAAAACTCTGTACTGGAGGGGCAGAAATGGGGGATTGCGAAGAAGTGATGGGCTGAGAAAATGGCCCAGTGAAGGTCTCAGATATCTAATGAATTTTAAAGTAAGTGTCATCAGTGTCTCTCCAAAACTGTAAAATAATTTATTAATGTTCCTTTGTGCCTTGGAAGTAAAAGTAAACATTAGCATATGTATCCCTAAGCTTTATCTGCTGGTGATTTTAAATTCTATTGCAAAAGTTTTTGCAAGATATTTAAAATATAGATCAGAATGCTCTGTTATAAATACTTGTATTGAAAATCATGTCCCCCTTATTTGCGTTCTGTGGTACATTTTAGTATCTATTTTATCATTGCTTATGTTCTTCCCATTAGATTACTATCACAGGGTTTAAATGTAGGGCCTGATTTTGTTGTTGTTTACATCAGAGTAACTCCATTAATGACATGGAGTCATCCCTGATTTACACCAATGTCAGAAATCTGGATCAGACCTTTAATGCATAGGTGTGTATCTCGGAAAGATTTACCTGAATGGGCCTGGGCAGCGAAAATTCATTGCCCTTCAGTTCTGTACTTTCAGAATGTGTCACTGTAAAACTTGGGGGAGATTAAATGAAGCTCAGTGGTATACAAATGAAGAATTCAGTAAAGAATGTGAAACAAACTTTAAACACTAACATATATGCAAATTGGAGCATACTATACATATATCAAAAACTCTATTATACACTACTTAGAATAATTTTTCTCTATACATGCATACTTTTGGGTAATGTGTTTTGTCATGAAGAGATTTAGGATCTTTCCAAAAAGACAGAACAAACAAATCTGAAAAGTCTGTCTGTCTGTCATACTTTCTTTCTCTCTCTCATTTTACCTATTCCTTTAAGATAAAATATAATACTTTGCCCTCATTCTCTGCAGAGAAATGCCATGAAGGACAGTATGTGGCCATTGGTATGTTGTTTAAAAGGAAAATATTGCAGTGTTCATGTGTCTAGGTTTTCCTTGGCATTCAATATTGAAACATGTTTTGGTCAAATCTCCAAGGCCTTGTCTTTACTAGGGAAAAAAGGTGTGTTCGTAAATCGAGGTTAAAATCCTAGGGAAGACCAGGCAGTTTCTGGTTTTCACATAAGTTAGCTGGTGGAGTTAAGGAATATGCTCCACCATAGCCTTAACTCATGTGTAAACTACCTTATCTTCACTAGGATAGTACTTTGAGTTAGTTAACTTGAGTTAGCAGTACAACTTTTTTCCTGGTGAACATACTGGCCGGGAGTAGCATTGTAGTTGAGGGGACATGTTAATGTGCAACTGGAAGCTCTAACAATCTGATAAATCTCTTACAATTCATCTCTTAGATCAGGCACTGAAGTGACTCCACCTTATGGGAAAATACTATTTTAATACCACTATACCTTTTTTCCCAATTGAGGGTATTCCTGGTTACTAGGTCTCATGGTTAAACACAAATAATTTAGCTAGGGCTGCCATGGTCTAAATATTGAAGATCAGGGTCTTGTAATTAAACTACATGGGAGAAATTTAAACTGTCCTAATTTCTGCAACATGGCATTGGATTTCCTGAGTTTTTGGGATACACAGTTTACATGATCTGCAGGTATAAAAACTCTACAGGGATAGTACTGTAACAGTCCTGAAGATCCCATACTTATCAGGATGGAGCTTACAGTCTGCATGCTGTCTAAGCCCCATTGGCAATGTATACAGACCTTGTAAGCACAAGGGTGGTAGGTATGGATCTTGCAAAATTTACATATTGATCCTACAGATATTCTAATTGTTGGGCTGTACCTGCAGACCTTGTAACCTCTGAAGTGGCAATCACATGGCTTACAAGATTGGCAGAATGGGCCTGCAAAACTTTTAATGGATGAGATGCACCTTCAAAACTTTTCAGCTCTGATGGCCGTGCCCATAGACCTTGAAAACTACATGATGGAAAGCTACTAATTTTCTGGAATAGGAAATATTTAACTCTAAGAGCATACAGGCTTTGCCCTGTGTCTGCAAAACTTCTGATTTCATTGGCTCAGAACTAGAGCACTTATAAACTACCAAGAGAGACTCTGAAGTTTTTTAATTTCTTATTTGAATGCGAGGTAACAAACTACAAAGGCTGTGCCTGTGGAATTCATAAATTTTGCCAGACCTGAAGAAGCTTATAAATCCTGTAGCAACCTCATAGAATCCCTAAAGTTAAAATAATTATTGAGAATAACTCCCAAATGAACTCCACAACCTTTAAAAACTTACATTAATAAAACAAATTTGACTTTCTAGACTAAGTGGTGTTTGAGGTGAAATGCTATGAAAAAATAGAAGTCTTGTTAAAAAACTCTTTCATTTTCCTAGCCCGAACTAACTTCCGTAAACTAAAAAAACAAAAACAACAACTCTTATGGTTAAAGACCAGATGTGAGAGCATTCATATAGAAGGGAGAGTTAAAACTGAGGTGTGTATAGCATCTCATCCTCTTAAAATGGAAAGTAAATTACAGCTTTAACTATGGAATTGCCACCACAGTTGATCTATCCTGTGGATAGGTTCTGCAGGCCGCTAATAAATTGGACATTCCTGAGTCATACTGATAGTCTGTATAGAGTTCCTTCTTCCTCTGAGCAATTGGTTCTGGGCTCTGTCAGAGAGAGGATACTGAACAATATGGAAGTCTGGTCTGCTCTAGTCTAATGCCTATGTTCATATTTATAGTTAAGGTTTTTTTTAAAAAAAAAAAGAAGAAACCACCCTCAAATCTGGCCTTTCCCTTTGTGAGCACTCGATTGTTCCTAAGTGTATAATTTTAATTGGTTTGTCCAGTCCACTTTAAAATGTCTTGAGGGATGACGCTTCCACCACTACTCTTGCAGACTCTTCCACAGTCATATGTCTTACAGAACTATACTCTGCTAATGTAGTTGCTTATTAGTGGATTTTTCTTTCTTTTTAATGTTAGGACGTCTGGCGTGGCTGGTATATCTTGTTGGTACTGTTGTAGGAGGAAGATTAACTTATACCAGTACAGATGAACATGATGCCATGGATGGAGAATTATCCTGTCGGTAAGTGTATTTTTAAAACAAACCAAAACAGGGGTTGTGTTTTTTAACATGTATTGGTAAACGAGAGGTGCCCAAACTTTGCCCAGTTGTTGGATCCATTGGTATCTGCTACAAATTCAAGGGCTGTACTTAATTTGTGTAAATTTGAGCCAATTGCAACCGTGCTCCTTCATCTTTCAATATGGTGGCATGGTTCTAGATCTCAGGATGTAGTGTTTTCATCCTGATCTGAGTGGCCAGGCAGTAAGTCACTTAGGGCTCGAATTTCAAAATTGACCTCTCATTTTCTGTGCCCCAGTTTTTAGTGTCCAACTTTGGATGATTGTGGCCTGAGCACCTGCAGCTACCATTTGTTATGTACATAGACTTAAAAAGGTAGTTATTATTTATTATGCACATGGACTTAAATGGTAGTTTTGCTAATTGTTAGTTTTATCGTTTATCTATTTCCTGTATTGCTTCCTTCATTTTAATCACATGAGTTTGCAAATAATGAATTCAGTGGCAACTGCAGGTGCTCAGCACCTTTGAAAATTAGGCAATAGGCATTTGAAGTCAAATACTCAAAATTTGAGGCCACTTTTAAAAATATGGGCCTTAACCTGTCTCTGGGTATAGAGTTTATTGAAGCACAGACTGGGTGAGAGGTTATTGTGGATGATACCACATTCTCTGTGATAAATAGGGAATTCCCACTTGCCCTGGCTCTATACCCAGCGCACTTGAAAAAGGGACTTACACACTAAGAATTGGCTAATGATGCCTCTATTTACATCCTCATTTCAGGCTTCACTAATTTGCCTTGGACTCTGCATCATTATTGATGTTCTACTATGTGTTATTAAATGTGAGAGGTATTTTAAAACAGACCTTGTGTATCTGGCTTCTAATCCAGATATTGCATATTTCAGAATTAGAAAAAAGTCATAGTAATTTTCAGAGCAACCGAATAAATTGTCTGACAATTATATAAATGCTGTACTAAGAAAAAGAGCATTTCGCAAGTTGACAGAAGTATAAAAATGTATTTCAAGTGACAGAGCATAGTTTAGCAAGAAGCATAGTGCTGATGTGCAGCTGTGTGTGGTAGTCATGTTAGTAGTTTATAAAAGAAGGAAATGCAAGGAAGAAAAGTAGCAAATACTAGCTTAGGCAAATAAATAATGGCTGATGGACCCATGAGAAATTAGCTGTCAGAATATCATTTGTGTCTTTGAAAATTCCTCCTGAGAATGTTTTCCCTTGGCATTAAGAGTTTTTCAGCTGATATCCTTGATGGATGCCCAGTTACCACGGTCTAGTAATGAAAAAGTAGAACTCGCGATTCTCTGGTTTTTGGATCAATTCCGTAAAACATATGTGGGGGACCAGCTGCAGCGAACCTCAAAGGTAAGTCTTTGCCGCAAACGAGATTTGTGTAATTAAAATGAAGAAATCTGTGTAGGAAATGGGTTACTAATATATCTTAAATGTATGTGTAAAAATATGTGCTGGAGTGAAAACTGAAGATATTATCTGATGGATATTAAGCTTATAGATATTTAATTTATTAATTTTTGATGGTTTGAGAGGATTTACCACCTTGTATATTTTAAGGTTTGGCATGCAGAGAGTTAATATTTTTAACAGTTGTATTCATTTTATAGTTTTAGGTTAGTTTGCATTTCAGTTTTTTATTTCAAACATTTAACTGGGTTCTGCTATATTGTGTTATATTTCACATCTGGGTACACAAGATTTATTCTTTTAATAGTTCTTTTCTTTTGACAGTTACTCATTTATGCATTTCTCACATTATTTGGCTTTTCTGCATTTTAAATAGGGAAGGAATAGGGAAAAGTAAGATACATTCTTGGAAGAAGCAGCAGTTAATTCACCTTAACTGTAGGGGACAGTCATAATATAGATATTATAAAGAGAACATCAGTAAGACAGTATCAGTTGATCTTGAGAATGATTGAAGGAACATTGTTTGTTTGTGTTTGAGCCCCAAGCAAATCTTTAGGAAGACTTTTGACAATGACTAAGATTTTTTTTTTTTTTAACTTATTGTACCCATGCTTTCTGGTGAACAGTCCCAAACCAAAGGATTATTTTATCCCCCTTGGTTTGAATCATACTTTAGGGTTATTGAATGGCTCCTTACTTTGATATTAAAAATAAAGTTTTATATTATGCTGAATTACTTTTTCATGGAAACTTAAGTGTTGCTTTAATTGCCAAAGCTGATTTGTGTTTTTCAAATATGACAAATTGCTTTATAATATTACAATAACAGATTCTGCTCCCAGTCCTGCTCAGATCTGACAAAACTCCCATTGACTGAAATTCAGTGGAAGCAAGGTTGTCATAATCATTCTGATCAATAATATCTGATTTTTGTCAGGTGGTAAATAAATGTATTGATGTCCTAATTCTCCTTATTGTGTGTGGGCTCTTGCTGTCCGGGCTGGTGCTGGGTGGAAATGACCTGTTAATGCATGATGGAGTATAGTATGCTATACTAGACTGTCATGGTTTTTTTTAGCACCCTCTCCCAGCCAATCCAGCAGAAGCTGTGCCTTCCATTATCATTCTGGTGTAGGGATAGTACTGAGTACTACTGGGGGAAGAATTTGGGTCTGGGTGAAATGATGTCCTAAAAATGAAGCATTAACACTCAATTGCCTGGAGCTTCTCTGTCAAAAGAAGATGTAAAGTCTGAGTTCTTGCACACTAAATCATAACATGATGCACACAAAATGTATTACATTTACTGGCTGAGAAGTCTTAAGATTGCTGTCACAACTGCCATTCATATGAAAGCTGAAATAGTTCCAACTGTTGATTTAAAATGTTACTAAATATCAAAAATGTTTTTTAATTTGATGTATTGTCGATCCCTTATAAGAAAAAGAACACAACTAGTTTCATTTAAAGAAGATGGGGGAAATGATGTAAGAATGTCAGGATTTCTGTTTTCCCCAGATAGATGTGTATGGATTAAAGCAGTAGTCACCAATGTCTTATTTGTGACCAAACTGGTCAACTGTCATGATGGTTCAGGAAGGCTTTCTTACAGAACTACTACTAATGGTGAAAAAAATTTGAGGTCTTTTTTAAAAGTCTAGTTACCGTATTAGGAATAGAACAACCAATCTGATTGCAACTCGGTGTCCGTTATATGCCCATTTTTATGAGTTGACTATATCTTCTACCAGTATAATTTTAATTTATAGAGAAATTGTACTTCATATTTTTCCCCATTCAGGGTCGAATTCTACCACCATTCCTTGCATGGTCTTATTGGCCTCACCACTTTAATGTCTTGAGGCCTGTCACTCCACTCCTGCACTAACACCTGATAGAGAAAGAGCTTTGTCCCAGAATTTTCCATTATGAGGACTATACCCCAGTACACAAAGTCAGAGGAGACCTGTGCATGGTGGGTCTGGGGTGGGTGTGTGTATGTGTGTGTGTGTGAGTGAGTGTGAGACCCCTGATTTTTCTGTTATCAACAGAAGTTGCATGCCTGTTCTTGCAATTGGCTCCATATGTGTGGAATCCTGTGTGTCGAACCCCACTGAAGTTGGTGTATTTTTAAAAACTGATCCCAAACTATATTTATTTGATATTTTATGTGTATGAGAAAAATAGAAAACAGAACTTGTGCTATCTTTTTATTGTTTTTTCCTGCTGTAGCGGCATTTGTAGCAGCAGATGGCATTCTATCCTCGCAGTTGTAAATCCTCTGGTACTGCATATTGCTGGCAGGTAGCTACAAATATGCAATAAAAGGATTCAAGCTTGGAAGCAGAAAAACAGATATATATCAATTGGCTAAGTTAATATCCATTTATATAAATATTCACGATGATTCAGATTGTTGTACAAAGTTTTGTTTACAGAACAGATAATGGATATTCTGCATATTTCAGCCATATTGAGATAGTTTGAAATAGTTTTATGTGAACATTGTTAAAACATTTGATCTTATGTTCATATACTCAGAAAACTGAGTAATCTAACTTAATTACAAGACTTGTTCTACGGTTAGTGTAATGTAGCAAAGTTTCTTTTGGCTTGGTGTAAATTTGGAGCTACATTTTAAAACCTCCTATAACATCAAATATCAGATACATAGATTGTAGGAGAGACAATGAAAATAATTCAGCAAATTCATTGCCTATGGTCTGTTGTTCATTAAATGGTCCTCGAGGGTTTTCTTTCTAAGTAAACTGAAAAAGCCGCAAAGGCTGCTCCCATAGTGCCACTACATATTTGTGGTACCACTGAGCAGGTGCTACTGTATTGTCAATGAAAGAGTAATGCACTAGGATATAGACTTTCCGAGTTGTACACATTAACACATGTAATATGTTTCTAAGTGCTATTGTGCCATATTCTCTGGTATGGTATAGTGTAGCACTACTGGTGTATTTTTGTCCTAAAGCTGATGTAACTGGCCCAACCAGACTAATCCCACTATAAAGCTAATCCTTTGGTGGCATATTGCTGACACAGGAGCCGTTAGTTTAGCAGGAAGGAGATGTATCTGGAACTGCCCTGGGCTGTGCTGATCTTGGGCTGTGTTTTCAACTCTTTGGACAACCGACAGCTGTTCTAACATGGTGCCTGGGGTCTGCCTCTGAGCAGAATATCATTTGGATCAAAGCAATGCAGAGATGAACTTTTTAAACCATGTTTGTGCCACCACAAACAGTCTGTTAGCAGATCAGCCTCACATGAGGATCTGGCCCATTACTTCAGTAACGAAAGTCTTATTTATTACAGAACACTTTGTGTTTCATTATTTGACTAATTTATTAAATGGGTTTTGTCGGTATTCTTAACTTGTGACTAATATGTACATTTATTTTTGTTTTATTATTATTAAAGGTGATTATTTCTTCCTGTTCAGAAAATGTAAGTGATAGGGGAAATGTCATGAATATTTGAGGGAAATAACATACACGCTCAAGAGGGAAATGACCCTTTCTCTTACATGTGTTGTATTGCTAAAGTATGGTTTTTGAGGATATTTAAGAGGATAGATTTTAGCCAGATACATGCCCCAAGTAGTGCTCTGGTATTTGTGAGGGGTGAGGATTGATATCCTAGTGAGATAGTGGGGTGTTTCCTTCCTCCTGACTGGCAGATTTGAAACTTCCTCAGTCACTTGATTTCCCTTTTGGGCTTGGAATAAATGACCAGGTCTTTGAATTGGGGGAAGGAGTGATGGGCAGGAGTGCTTTCTTGGTCCGTTGTCAGTGGTTGGCAAACTTCCCCTCTACCTTTGAAATTTACTTTTATAGGGGCATTGTTGATATGCAGTCACAAGTATTGAGAGCCAACAGTAGATGTAGTGTTTCCCAGAATGCTTAGGTCTACAGGAAACCATCACTGTATTGTGTTTAGAAAGAAGTTTTACCTCTCCACAGATTGGTTTTGGGGTGGGTGGGTGGGGAGGGGTGTGTGTGTGTGCGTGTGCACATGTGAGTTGAGAGGGAGTTTAAACTTACTGTACAGCAGGCATTCTCAAACTATTTAATTATGTTTAATACAATATAATAGAGAGATTATCAGGTGATCTCTCCTGTCATCAGTATTCATATTACTTTCCCATAGCAAGTACAAAAAATGCTTAAATGGAAGAGTAACATTAGGAAAGTAAGGAGTGTATTTTCAGCTGTCTTTTTATACAGTTTAGTAGCAGGAAACAGGTCAGGACAAGATAATCTGTAAATGCTACATAGGCCACCAGCAAGTGCCCAGCATGTCGACAATGGTCCATGGACCATAGCTTGAGAACTTTTGCCCTGGGGAAGTGCTGCTTGTGATAGAGCTGCAATGCATGTTTAATTTAGTCACAGAAAGAGGGCTGGTTTGGATGATTATGGCTTGGGGAGACACACCTCACTGTATCTGGGCTCTTTGGTTCTCATCAGTTTGTGGCTTGATATTACCTTGGGTAAATCTGAATATAGCACATTGGAGAGGTTTTTTTTTTCTTTTCTGGATAATAAATAATGGGAGTACAATTCAGACGATAAAATGCATAAGCTTAATAGGGTTGATAAAAGTTATGGTGGTCACTTAAACCAAGTCAAGTTGGTGGTGTCTGCATATCCTGACCTCACAGTAATAGCAACTGTCATTACTACTAACAGTGTGCTGTTAAGTTTGTCATACATTTAAAGTTTATAGTAAAGGTATAAAAAGTTACTCTTGGCTTAAATTTCCTTTTCCTTTTATAGACTGAGTTGCTATGTTTCTAGGATGCGAAGTTAAAAACATACATATGCACATACACACTCAGATGCCCCACAACACTCTTGGACAAACTGTATTTTTAAAAACAAAAGACTCCTTCTAACTATCAGCTCCTTTTTAATTTCTGTGGTTTTGTTTTTTGAGTATGGTTGTAAGTATGTACTAGATTTGAAGGTGGTGATGGGATTTACTCACTAGATTGCTCTAGTGGTTTTACATACTTTATAACCTAAGATAATTTTTTTAAAGAAATTAAATTCAAAATGTTATGGTGCTGAATGAATTCAGAATCAGTGCTCTAATACTGTCCATCATTTTCATTGCTTTGTGGCCTCTATCTTTAGTCTTCCTCCCTCTTCCCATTTTCCTTTTTCTCCCCCATCACCATGGATTAAGGATTATGTCTACCTTAATTATGCACTTGCCATCTTTACTTTGTACAGCATGTGGTGCTATTTAATAGCTTTTAACCTTGGGTTATATTTTTAGGATTCGGTCATTCTACAGCAATTTCCAAAACACTTAGGGCCAGAATTGGGTCCTATTACACCTTTGGGCAAGGGCAGCCTTGTGAAAGTAGCATTAGTAAGAGCAAGTGCTTTGATTTGGCTGTGGCACTTAACAGAGCTCCATCACAGATTAGTCCTGTTAGGATCAGGAGTGGTCTTCCTGAGGACTTGTATGGTTAGGCAGGGGAGTACTTTGGTTAAAATGTACAGATAACTCCCACATCCTGGCCCAGAAACCTGTTCCATTAATCTGGCTGCAGGTGACCTGCAGGGTGTGAACTCCACAGATTTTGGGAGGAAACCAGAACTGGGTCAAGTAGCTCCAATGAGCTTGTCTACCTCTTTACCTGTTTGTTCATATGCTTGAGGAGGGTGAGTTTTAGCTCCTAATTCAGATAATCAGGTTTTGCAAGTATATATCTGACCGCTTCAAAAGTATTTGTAAAGCAAAACGTTTTCAGTTCCACATTCCAGTACGAACCATTTTAAAATAAAAGTTTCAAATTTGAAATCCAACTTGCCAGATTCTTGGTTTAGTCTGAGAATGTAACGGAGGCTGATTGTCTTCCCCTGGCTCTGTCCTAACCCCAGTGTAGGTTAGAGCAGTCTGGGGGCTGTTCTAATCTACACTAAATGGCAGTGGTTCCCAAGGGACCACTCACTAGTTTAGGAATACTGGGGGTCTAGTGTGTTCTGACCTGCCACGCTTCTTGCTGCCCCATGCATAAAAATGGAGGGATGCAATGGTAGAGTATTCTAGAGTAAGAGCAAGCTCCCATGCCCAGCTAGGGAGATACGGGCAGTTTTACTCCATTTGTGCCAGCTGAGCAGTCCAGGGAATCTGGCCCAGTATTCTCATTTGGGCGTAGAAGCTATGGAGAAGGGTAAATGGTAGAGATTATTGTATTTTAGTTATCCACAGTAAAAGTTATTCCTAAACTGGGGAATTATTGTGAAGTAGTTTAACTAATTATTGATTTTGGTGGGGGGGAAGATCTCTTGCTGTATATTATGTATAATACCATCACATTCCATCTACTTGTCTGTCTAATCAATATAAAGGTCAAGCTATTAAATAATATTTGGGACTACATTAATATTAAGATGCTTTTCCAATCTTTTAACTTGTAAATGTAAAATATGCGCTTTTGAGAAATAGAGCTGCATCATAATAAACAATAATTAGGAGAGTTAGAATTAGACAACAGTATATTGAGGGGGAAGAAAGGAACAAAATATGTTGATTTTAGGATAATTTTCAGCCTTGGTAAATTGTAATGTGCTATTGCTAAAAGTACAATCCAAGGGTATTCTGACATCATTTAAGCACTTTTTGAATTTAGGGCCACGTTTGTTCTCTGATGCAGAACGTCTGCTATATTGACTTACGTTGATATCTCTTCACTACGCTATCTCTTCATTCATTTATTTGATTGTCTTCTCTGTAGGCAGGATAACATTAGAGCTGATAGGAACAAGAAATACACGTACAGAATTTGGCTACTTTTGGCTCTGATCCTGTAAAGCATTACACATAGTAGGATCCTTGTGCCTATGCGGATCCGCATTGACTTAACTGGAGCTCTGTGTGTGTGCAGGCACTGGCCTGTGCAAGCTATGTAACAGGATCGGGGCCTTAGTGTCTTCGTGATTAATGATATCTTAACAGTTTTGAGTGATGACCCTTTTTCTGAGGTGTAAAATATATACATTGTTTTATTTCATTACAAGAAAGTAAAGGATTGCTGTGCTGACAGGTGGTAGAAATTAGCAGGCAGTTTTGAAATTGTGCTGTGCACTAGAAATTAGATCTCATTTTAATTCAGCTTTTCCCAACTAGTAAATGAGGTTAATGCCATACATATTCAGCTGATATGGATGAAGAAATTGATATAAAGTAGATCAACATAGCTACAGGGCTAGTTTAATTTATAGGTAAAGAGGCAGTGATAAATGGGAGTAATGTAGTAGTGGTCACTAAACTCCTCAGCCATCAGGGATTCAATAGTGTTAGTTGCTCATTAAAGATATTGTCGGGGTGCATCAAATAGAAATTTGAAAAGGAATAGCCAACTAACCCCTAATTATCAAAATATAGAAAATACTAATTATGCCTTAATTAGCTTTTCTTTTAATGTACTGAAATTGTTACTTTTTGTGTAGCACAAATGGATAGTTATAACAACAATAAATAGGTTGTTTTAATAACTTTCTTTTACCTCTGGGAAAACGGCACTCCAATTTTTAATATGCAATAATGCTTCTCTGTAGCCTGTAGGAGATGAAAATTATTAAGTAGCTTTATTTTTTGAAGATTTTACAGCAGCTTTGGGAAGAATTATTTCACCATGCATCAATTATTTTTAATTGAACTGAATATTTTTCAGATTGCATGAAATGCCTCTCACTTGAGTTTAACATGTAGAGTTTGTTAAGGAAGCATCATAATGAGAACTGGGTGCAACTTGCCTCCGTAATACATTCGAGTAGGGGTATGGAATGATTAAAGTTTCAAAAGATGGAAAGAGGAGGCAACAATTTATTTTTATGTAGATAAAACTGAGATAAGCCATGACTTCCTTGTCAAAAATATGCTATAGTTTACAAATACTCTGGTTATTAAAAAACTTGTATCCGAGAATAGGATATTGCCACACACACATTGTTAGTTAATGATCATGGGGAATGAAATTATGGATAAAATAGAAGGGTTCTGATGAAATATTTCCAATTTGGAGTAATGTTCAGTAATATGTGGAAGAACGTATATTAAAGACAGTAATCATTTACATCATAGGGACAGATCTTGGCTTTAATATTTTCCACAGCATGGCTACCAGACTGTACTCCACAACGACAGAATGCTGTTCTTAAAGTGCTTGCTTCAAAGCTCATGAAGTCAATGGAGAGTCTCCCACCTAAGTGAGTAAGTCTGCCCACCTGGAAGACTTTCGTCAATTTCACTTGGGCAGAAAGTGAAATTGACAACAGCCTTCCAGCCTCTCTGGCAGCCACTCAAGAGGCAACTATCCGCCTCCCCCAGCTATGGGGCCAAAGAGGTAGAGAGCCTGGCCTCACAGCTTTCCTCCCAGACAAAAAGACAGAGAGCCTAGCTACTCAGCCTCCCCATCTCTCCACCAGCTCTGGGAGCCCAAAAGACAGAGAACCCAGACACACAGCCTCCCCCCAAGCTTCAAGGACAGAGAGGAAGAGAGTCAGAAAGCTCAGCCACTCCAGCCTCAGAGCTTGGAGGGGAGGGGAAGAACAGAGGCTGAGTGCCTGGGGTCTTTGCATTGCTGGCCCTAGCATGTGGAGTGGGGTGGGTGTGTGGGGAAGAGAAAGGGGAGAAGCACACAGTCTGTGCAGCCTGGCTTTCTGCATCTCCATGTTACAGAACTGGAGGGGGGGAGGAGAGAGGTTGAGCACCAGAGTCAGGCCTTGGCAGCCCTCCTGGAAAGCTCTTATCATCTGTGCTTTAAGAGCCTTCTGAGGCGGGGGTCATTTCAGTTTTCTCAATGGAAAAATCGAAATTTTTTTGGCAAAACTGAAATCTTCCTGTGGAACATTTTGGTTTTGCGAAAAAGCCTTTTTTTCTGCCAAAAAATCATTTAGATGAAAAATTTCCTACCAGCTCTATTAAATATGCTTTGTTTTAAAAATCCTAAAGGCATACAGAACAGCCTTGATCTAAGGCCAATATAGAATGCCAACAAACAAATATATTACAGGAAGGCAAATATAGTCCAACATGAATAAGCTTTAAATAGTTAATAAGTTAGGGAAGGGAAGACTATTTGGCTATTAGGAGGATTTAGTAAGGAAGCTGCCCCTGGTTACTATAAGTATTTCCAGTATACCTGTATTCAAAATACAACAAAGAGCATTGCAAGGTGAAGCCGGGTACAACATGTAGCCCCTAACAGCTGCTTTGCTTGACATTTTCAATTCCTGAGATGAGTAGATGAATTAATGAATGGTATTCACTTGCTGGTGAAACAGAAAATATTAATTCATGCATTTTGTTTAATTCTCAAATTCTTAAAGTTAATTTGAATCTCTGCCATCCTGTTGCAATGCATTCAGGAGTTAAAGACTGCTCTAGATGTCTATTTTGTTTAAAAAGAACCCCACAAAACACGCAAGAAGCAGAGCAGAAGAGCACATTTTTCACTTTGTGGGTCCATCTGACACCATATATTCTGCACTACTTATTACCCATTTGACCTAGTTTAGAAGTTGTAATATCTGGATTTATGTAAGATGAGAGCAGGAAGAGAATCCTAAGATGTGAGAAATCTCCCCTTGATTATAGTAGGAGCAGAATATGGCCCAAGACAGTGACATGGTATAAGAACACACACTTAACTCCCACTTCATCCACACTCTTGGAATATGATTTGGGGAGACTCCTTTTTTTAAATTCCTTTCTGAATCTCTATACTAAATGCCCTGTAATACAACCCTCATTATAACAAAGCATGCTCATAGCTCTTTCTGACATACTGTGCCATTGATTTATCAGCACTTGGCTTTATATACAACAATACCTCCCCCTCACCCCACAAGATTAATTTGTTCTGGGCAATTGCTATTAAAAAATACTAATCTCTCTCAAATCACAAATTATAATCATATCCAAATAACCTGATAATATATTTGCCAAGCACTTAAGAAGTCAATCATTTGAATGGAAGCAGTATTACTTTTAAGGTCTGCAAGTGATGGTATCAATTCTGAATCGTTTAAATATTAGTTTACAAAATATTGCTTATAGCTTAATAGCATCATAGATGTAGCTTCACAAAGATATTGGCTCTAGACAGTAATTATATCCTCAGCCTAATGTTGTGGTTAATGGACATACACATTTCAGTGATAATTGCAATGCCTGAGCATGATAATGTGCCTTTATTAGCAGCTACAAAATAAAGCTGAGTTAGAGCCAGTTGCAGAACTGAACTATGATCATTATTTATTTTGAAGATTGCTTGATTTTTATTGGAAAAATATTCTCTCTAACAGCACAAAACTTTATAGAAACCAATGTTTTGATTATAAATATAGGATTAAATACAAATTATATAAATGTTCATACAGGTAGTGGCTGGTGTGAATAAATGGACTAACTTAATCACATTATAAAGTAGAGATAAATGAATGTCTAAAATATGCAAAAAAGCATATCTTAATATTGCAATGTCAAATATTCAAAAGTTAGAAAATACCACAATTAAGGTTGCCCATTCAATCTTAATTTGACCCACCTGTATTCATGCATTTTGGTGTAGTCTTTAATTACATAATGTCATATTACCTTTTCTCCCCCCCAGAAGACCCTTGCCATCCCAGTACGCAGACTGGATGGAGCTGAGGGAATGAATCCTGTTTGTGTAGTGGATAAGGCTGTTTGTCTGTAAGATCCTTGCCTCATGTGCTGCAGAAGTTGGAAGATGTGTAGTAATGAGACAGAAAACTGTAGGAAGAAAAAGAATGTTCTTGTAGTTAAGGAAGCTGAATGCTATGCTGGAGAAGTGGATTTTATTCCTGCATCTGCCACTACAAACTTCCTATGTCCAATGACATAGAATTACTAATCCAATATTTGGTTAAGATCTGCATGGGAGTCACAGAGGAGGTACTGAGAGACCTTATCATGGGAGGTCACGGAAAATGTAACATTTTGCATAAAAGGTTCAATAAAATTTAGATGGTAAAAAATGGACACCCCAGCTGTTGTTTCAGTGAAGAGTGCAGGATCCAAGTGTAAGTAGCAGGCTGCTAAAGCTTCTGCTAAACGAGTACTAACCCCCTTACAAAATATTATTTAATACATAAAGTGCAGACCATGACAAAACATGTCATGAAATCTCATTGTTGCATAAGGTGTTTAGTCCAAACCTTTGATTGCAGCTCAGAGAGGCATACGTGTGCTAGCTTTAATCTAGCTAGCGCCACTGAAAATAGTGGTGAAGACATGGTAGTGCCAACCGCAGCTAAAGCTAGCATTCAAATATGTATTTAGGTTTCCAAGTGAGCTTGTACAACCCATGCCACCGTGTCTTCACTGCTATTTTTAACCAGCCTATCTAGATTTAAGCTAGCATGAGTGTTCCTACCTGAGCTGTAATCACACCTCTAATTAAAGATCCCTTCCATTTACTTTTAGCTGTGGTAAGGTGTAGAGGAAGACCTTTCCATCTCTATCTCCAAATGCTTTCATGAAGCATCACTTTTAAATGACCACAATAAGATCAGCAATGCTCTTGATTAATCTAGGGGATGTTTTAGTACTCCACCCATTATACTGGACACTTACTATGGAATCACATGCTGTCCTTTAGTTCTTCAACTATATCCCAAGACACTGAAAATTTTCATATTCGATGATTTAGCAACCAGTAGGTAAACGGACAGCCTTCTGCCTCCAATAATTCCTGTTTTTGTCACAAGTTAATAAAAGTGATTTAGAACACTGAAAACATAATGGAATATTTGATTCCCCAGAGGTCTGAGAGCTGAGAAATGACAGAGTTTGGTAAACGAGTAGCCTGATGCAGCTCAGTATGTCGCCTAATGAGAGGAGGTGCCTTTGGATAACTGCAGCTCAAAGTGTCAGTCTATAACTATTGTGTAGCCCATGGCGTCAGAAAGGTTTACCTCTCCTTGTGGTCACTAAATATAATAAAAGTACGTGCAGAATTCTTTCTTCAGTACAGAATACTCTTCTTTTTATTCTATAGTCGCTTGTGTTTTGACCAGTATATGATGGAGATAGCGACCCATCTATGCTAGGATGAGCTCCCAGACTATCAGACTGGGCACTGGAATGCCACAGACATCTTGTCAGTAAGCTTGTTAGGCGGTTTCCAGACTCCTGCAATTATTACATTGGCTTATTACTGCACAGGTAGAGCACACCATCAGTCCATCACAAAGGCTACCCATTTGCGGTATTGGAATGATCAATTTGAGAGCATTAAGAAGTAATGAGCACCCCCCAGCTCACCAAGTCTATTCAGACTTTGACTAAGCAACTTCCTTCAAAGTACTAGTGGAATGTTTCTCTTAGGCCCAATGGTCTTATTGAACCAGAGATCAGCTTTCAGTGGCTACCAGTTAAAATTCTATTGTCTGTACAGTGGTCCTAGTGAGTTCAGAACCTGAGTGAGTAATTCTTACTCCTGATATCATTTA
The DNA here is from genome assembly GCF_965140285.1 of Lepidochelys kempii. Taxonomy (NCBI): domain Eukaryota; kingdom Metazoa; phylum Chordata; order Testudines; family Cheloniidae; genus Lepidochelys; species Lepidochelys kempii. The sequence continues at coordinate 32,637,419 of NC_136387.1, forward strand.
AAGTTATTGCTGAAATGGTGGTTGAAGGAACACCAGAGATTGTTGTGGAAATATTTGTGTTCAAATTATTTCAGCAGACATACGATTTTAATCGAATATTCAAACTACTCAGATTTTTCATCCCCTATGTGAATTCTTGCTGCTGTATGACTGGAGTTATTTACTAGCATCCCACACCACAATGGTTCCCAAAAAGTGGGATAAGTATTTTAAGGATCTCTGCCATGGGAGAAAAAAAAGAAACACTTGAGGACATTGAGCCATATTTTTAGTTTAATATTATAAAGCAAAACTCCAAGAGGGTGGATGGAGGATAGAAATAAAATATTTGTGGAATGATTGATTTATTAATATGGAACTCTAGTGTGATCTTTTGAAGGAACTTCAGTTGAGTACTCAAAGCCATCTTCTCCATCTGAAAACATGTTTCCTCACATTCAGAGACTTGAAAAGGAAGATCAACAATTTAGAGAAGACATATTCTCTAAACAGCACTCTATGGTACTAACTTGGACTTCTCAGTTTGGAGATTTTGTTAGGTGTGCATTATATACCTCTGGTAAATCTGAATGAAAGAGACCAACAGAAATTGCCATACCTTAAAGACTTGTGAAAAGTCCAAGGTGGTTAAGTCAAATGTGCATGAGATTTTTAAAGCTAGTTGGTACTAAAGCAGTATTTTGGCAGAGGTGTGTGAGGCTGGACAGGTGAGAGTTCTGATTGTTTCACCTTAAACCAAATATACGATCTCTTCCTTTTTGTATTTTTCAGCCTACTCCCTTGGTTGCCTTTGAGCAATTAGGAGAACTAATGATGCTTTCCAGATCAAGTTATGAGGAACCAAAATAAGTTAGAAAAAGATTTAAAGTTAGATTATCTAATTTTTAAATGCTCATATTTTCAAAAAGCCTTGTCAAATTTATCTTAATTTGTGTGTATGTCCATATGTATGTGTATGCATATATAAGTACATTTTATATTAATATTTGTTTTAGAGGAATACTTAGTTTTATCCTTAAAATTATAGTCAATAATTATCATTGAAAATCCACATATTATATTAACGGGCAGTGAAAGTCTAATTGTTTCTATGGATTTTGGCTCCCTTCATAGTGATACCTCACTCTGCTAAGAATACACCTTCAGTCCATTATATGTAAGATCAACGGTGCTAATCCATTTGGAATGAAGCATTTCATACCTGCTAGATAAGTGATAAATGCTGTTTTCCAAGAGGATTATTGCCTCCACATCCTCTACTGCTTAGAAGAGAAGTTGCCTATTTTCTGGTTGTTCCCCATTGGAAGTACAGATATAGGCCTCGTCTGCATGAGAAAATTGTTCTGATTTAACTACATTGCGTTAGAAACTGATTTAGTTAAATTGGTACATTCCCCTTGTGTGGACATGCTTTCAATCTGAGTGCCTTGTGTCAATTTAATTTAAGTCAGTATAGAGTGATGGCCACCCCTTCAAGCAGGCAGTGCTCTTTGCAACTACATGGGGAGAAGAGTTGCTATGCGAAAACTCCCGAAGTGAGAAGGAGACACACTTTTGCCAAGTAGACCTTAAAGAATTATAACAAAACTTCATTTGAGGTGAATTTTTATCTGAGATACAGGGTTTAAAAGAGAACTAGATAAATTCTTGGAGGTTAAATCCATTAATGGCTATTAGCCAGGATGGGTAAGGAATGGTGTCTCTAGCCTCTGTTTGTCAGAGGTGGAGATGGATGGCAGGAGAGAGATCACTTGATCATTATCTGTTAGGTTCACTCCCTCTGGGCACCTGGCATTGGCCACTGTCGGCAGACAGGATACTGGGCTGGATGACCTTTGGTCTGACCCGGTATGGCCATTCTTATGTTCTTATGTACAGCACAAACTCTCTTAAAACTAAGAATGTTCCACTGTATGGGTTTTAAAATCCCATTTTCATTGGCAGATTTAAAAAAATTATAACCTTTGTCTGATAGGACCTACAGACACTGTGTGCCAAAATGCTGGAGAGTCAGTAGAGAGAGTGCAAGTTAATGCCTACCTCTTCCTTGAGATAGGCTAGTGTCATTGATGGTTTTTTGTGACAAACAAAGTAAATAAGTAATACCACATTACTTTTCATGTTCCATTAGAAAGGTTCTTGACAGTGACTCTTTTATGCAGATATCCTTCAGCAAATGTTTACTCTTGAACTCTATTAGTTTTAAAACTATACAGCTATTTTAAAGAACTATGCCGCTTTCAATTAGAAATGAGCTCCAGTATCTAAGGAAGTTTCATTTCAACCAAAGGACTCAATCATGGTTCTTTCATGAGCCTCAGATAAGGGACAGGGCATAGTGGCATTGCCCTTGGAGCAGAGTGGAAGGTAAACTGTGCCTTCTGAGTTCTCCCTTGCTCCAAGAAGGAAGTACCTTGCACCAGGTCTATATTTCACCCACTTGTGAGGGAGGGGAAATGTGGCAGCCTTGTGAAGACTGCTCTCTTCCCCACAAAGGTACCCACAATCTGAAGATAAGGGGGGTCCATTAAACTTCCTTACAAACCAGCCCACTGTTTGGCCCAAAATGAGTGCAGAGCTCATGGAAAACACATTTCATTTTTAAGCATGTTTGCCTCTTAAGAGCCATGGCATATTTTAAGAGAGTTGTGTACCTGAAACCCTATAATTATTTGCATATGTTTAATAAAAACAACATACCTATCTGGCAACTACATTTTTATTTGGCTCACATCATCAAAATGCAGATGACCTAAAATGGTACATTGTTAGAATAGTAATATGCTGCTTGGAAAAAAATACCCTGTGATTTAGTTTTGATTCTGACAATACTCAAAAGGATTTGTTATGTCTTACAGACCTTTCTGCAAACTACTAATGGGATGAACACAATATATCACTTTTATAATAGTGAGCTATTAAAGGCAAACATAAAGCAGTCTGAAGCCCATAAGTGCTGCCAACAGCTCCTACTTTAATGAATTCCCTTTTAGATGTCCATTAAATGCTCATGGCAAATGTACTCATAATGGAAATGGCAAATCTAAATGGGTTGATATGAATAATCCATGGAGTTTAAATTCTGTTTATGATCATCTTCACATTTAGTTTTCAAGACAACGCAGTTTAGTTTTCATTACAGTTTGGAATAAAGAGGACAGGGAGTAATTGATTGCTTCAAGCAGATTAAAATCAATGGCTTTCTTTTCAAAGAACCAGTTCAATGCAGTAATTCCAGCTTTAAACATTGATTTAGGGAACTCAACACAAAATGTTTTGTGCTGTGTGAACTTTTATGTGGAAAGACATATTAATTTTATATCTGTATATGTATATAGAAATATATAGAGGCTGTTAGTGTGTGCGTGAGTTAATAATGATCTATATTAAGATATTTGGATATTATTGCAATCATATAATGAATCACTGAGATTCCCGTCGTCATTGTACTACTGTTTCTAACCCATTAGCATGGAGAAATTACAGCCCATCATACATCATTACTGTGATTGAGGCTTTATTACCATATTCTCAAATTGTTTCTTGACATAAACTAAGTAGACACCAGACAACTATAGGTAAACCATAGACTATGCATTATTGTGCTGGAAGTAATGAAGGATTATTGTAGCGTAATGTGGCAAAACTTATGAGGAAAATAAACTTGGCAGCAATAGCAAACCTGAGTCGTCATACACTTATTTGAAAGGTCAAATATATTTGTTATGATCAGGTTATTGTTTGCTTATTTCATGAATCATGCTCTTCATATTTCAAATAGACCTTATTTATTTTTAATTGCAACCTTTAAAGCCTATAGACTATACGCTGTAATGTTCAACTTCAGAAATTGATTGACAACTCACAGAGAATTGGGATGTTCATCTTCATTGTGGTTGTGGTGGTGGAGTGTACTAAGTACTAGAATTACTGAAACTGTAATGGCAACTGTATTCCATTCTATTGGCAAGGGGGAAGTTAAGGAAAAAGGCTAAATCAGCCAATGCAATTGAGGTAAAAAGTGATGCAGTTGTTTACCAAGCAGACAGGCAGCATCAGCAGCAACAATTTGAGGTGGTGTATTAAAATATTTTGTTTTGGTGCTAACAGATGGATAAACAGATTGTATTGGGATCTTGGTGGCAGCTAAATCAGCTATCTTGGAGGGGATTAAAGGTCATGAATGCAAAGGAGGAGTGGGACTTTAAAAGTGTGGTCTAGATGTTACTTCTCCTGGGAAAAGAAAATCAAGCCTTCCTTTTTTTTAAAAAAAAAAATTGTCAGTGAATTTAGTGTTCATGAAAAGTAAGAAGGGAAGGGCTTAACCCATAGTTCTAATCCTGACATGTAATTGTCCCTCCCATTCCAGTTCCATGTCTGTCTTGAGCAGAGACTGCCATCTGTGCTGAAGTGTTTGGTGGAATTGGGATGTTGGCAAACGGGGGACTGGGATGAGAATGTTAAATTCTCTTTCACTTGCTAGCAAACAGAGTCAGGAATTGTATGCAGACCTGAAGAGAGAAAACAGTGGCACTATCCACTTATCTATACATACTGACCTTCCTACCTTGCAGCCCTCTCCTTGTAAGTGTTCCTTTTGTGTTGCATCTCTTTAAGGAATGTTGGGACCTCTCCAATGTCTGAGCAGAATCATTTAAAATAACATTATGGTTTTTAGTGTGCAGATTTTGAGATAGGACATAACTGGATTAACTTTGATTAGGCTAAGTAGGCATTATTTGGCTGAGAGGTAATGGAAATATTCAGGGCTTCTGAAATAGTTCCAGCTTATTACGATTATTATCAATTATGATTATGATTCAGTAGTGCCTAGAGGCCCAGGTTTGGATTGGGGCTCCACTGTGCTAGTAACTGTCCACATATATGAGCCGCTATTCAGGAAAGTACTTAAGCACATGCTTAAAGTTAAACATGTGCTTAAATGCTTTTTCTGAAGAGGATTGTTTTCCTCAATCAGGGCCATAACAAAAATGTGATCCTTCCTCCAAAGAGTTTACAATCTCTATATATGATGAGAGAGAGATGGATACAGTAGATTTCACTTATTAGCAACCTCTTGGTTGCCAGCAAAAAGTTGCTCTTGTCTGGTAGTTGCTAATAAGCAGAAGGCAAGTTTGTGAGGCAGAAGCCAGGGAAGGAAGCATTGGGATGTGTCTTCCCTGGCTATAGCCCTGCAAACCTGCCTGTGGGCAGGGCAGCAGCGAGGAGGAGGGGCTACAGCCAGGATGCCAGGGTTTTCCATGGGGAGCAGGAGCGCTGGTGGGGCTCATGGAGCTGCATGAAACCTCTCCTTGCACTCTCCAGGGGTCAGGGCTCAATACATCCCAGGATTTCCTTCCCTACGTGCAGTCCCCGAGCCGAGCTCAGCCCAGAGAGCATGGGGATGGGGAGTACCAGGCAGCTCCAGCGTCCAGGCTGCCTGTCCACCCCAACTACTGTTCTGCCCACAGCCTCCCATCTCAGCCTGCAGCCCCTTATCCCCTGTGCACATCCTGTGTGCAGACAGGTTTGCCGGACTGGAGCCCTAAAAGAAATCACTGGGATAGACTGAGCACCAGACGCAGGCAGGTTTGCTTGGCTGAAGACCGGGAAGGCAGATCCCAATGCTTCTTTCCCTGGCTGCAGTCCCGCAAACCTGCCTGCAGGGGGTGGTTGGCCTGTCTCCGCACTTCCTCTTGGAGCTGCAGCCCTGCAAACCTGCCTGCAGGTGGAGCCTTTCTTCCAAAATATAAGGAGTACTTGTGGCACCTTAGAGACTAACAAATTTATTTGAGCATAAGCTTTCTTGGGCTAAAACCCACTTCACTGGATGCATGCAGTAGAAAATACAGTGAGGAGATTTATATACACAGAGAACATGAAACAATGGGTGTTATTATACACACTGTAAGGAGAGTGATCACTTAAGATGAGCTAATACCAGCAGGAGAGCCCGGAGGGGGGAGAGAAAACCTTTTGTAGTGATAATCAGGGTGGGCCATTTCTAGCAGTTGACAAGAGAGTCTGAGGAATGGGGGGGGGGGGAATAAACATGGGGAAATAGTTTTACTTTGTGCCATGACCCATCCACTCCCAATCTCTATTCAAGCCTAAGTTAATTGTATCCAGTTTGCAAATTAATTCCAATTCAGCAGTCTCTCATTGGAGTCTGTTTTTGAAGTCTTTTTGTTGTAATATTGCGACTTCTTGGTCTATAATCGAGTGACCAGAGAGATTGAAGTGTTCTCCAACTGATTTATGAATGTTATAATTCTTGACATCTGATTTGTGTCCATTTATTCTTTTACGTAGAGACTGTCCAGTTTGACCAATGTACATGGCAGAGGGGCATTGCTGGCACATGATGGCATATATCACATTGGTAGATGTGCAGGTGAACGAGCTCTGATAGTGTGGCTGATGTGATTAGTCCCTATGATGGTGTCCCCTGAATAGATATGTGGACACAGTTGGCAACGGGCTTTGTTGCAAGGATAGTTTCTTTTAACAACAAAGCCCGTTGCCAACTGTGTCCACACTTCAATCTCTCTGGTTGTGAGCTCAGCCGGGATCTTGAAGAATTAGTTGTGGCTCTGTGATGCTGTTCCTATTCTTAAAGGAAAATTCAAAGTAACAAGACCAGACTAAATAAGTGTGTTGACTGAGTGAGCAACTGTCCTAGGAACAAATAGATCTCTTAGAGCATCTCTTTGGGGGACTCCTCTCAAATATAAGAGTAAATCTTACTTCACTGACCAGTATTATTGCTGGCTATTCTCATGTGTAGGTCATCTTGTTTCCGAGGGGAATGTGGAACTGATCAAGTAAGAAAATAATACATAGATTAGGCGGAGAATATTTCTTTTTAAAATACACTCTGGTTAGCTATGATATAAATATACAGTGTGTTTCTGTATGTGTGTAAGCTTATTTAATTTTCATGGACTGTGTTTATAGATTTGAAGGCTATTCCCATTTTTTACCAAGAAAAAGATTTTCATAATGATAAATGATATCAGAATCTTCCTAAGTGTTTGATTTTCATATGGTTATCTTTCTAATTAAAAACACAGTAAATACAGGAGAAACACATATTAAATCATTTTAAGATTAATTTGATATTTTTATTTGGAGATTTAGGCTAACCTAAGTCTCCTATAATTGTTACCAGAAAGGCAAAGGGACATTCATTAAGTATATTGTGCCAGGGCCAAACTTTTTGCCTCCTTGCTCAGAACAGTCTTACACCATCACAGTTCTCAGGTGCGTTTTCTGTGACTAAACAGACCCTCTGCTTTCGGTGCTGTCAGTCCACAACTTTCATGAGCATCCAGTTTATATGGGCACATGTAATGTAATTTCCCACTTACGTTAAATTACAAGGGTATGTAATTAAGCTGTTTAACTCAAGTAAAAGTTAAAAGCAGACACTGAATTTGTCATAACTTCTGGCCAACCCCATTACAATAAAAATTAGAACTGGGGAATCTCCAGTGTGATATTTCAAGTTGAACCTTCTTTTACTATTTGAAAAGTGTTTAAAAAAAAATGCTACCCCATTAGAATATTGCTGGACCTTCCTCATGGTTTTATTTTGTCTACAGTAATATAACAGTTAATACAGATTCCACTGCCAGACAACACATACATGTTTTATAACTATGATGTAATCAAAGGCCAATACATTTGAGCCATGATGCTGCAGGGGTGATTTTTTTAAGCATTAAAAATTACACATGTGCACGCACACACAACATAACTGTAAATATCTGAATGTATTCTTGTCCAGAGAAAATGAGCTAGGAAGCATTATTCTGGCAAGGAAGAGCATAAGAAGAATAGTAAGAAGCCAATATGGTTTCATCAGGAGCTCTTTAATGACCTGAAAATCAAAAAGGAATCCTACAAAAAGTGGAAATATGGATGAATTGCTCAGGAGGAGTACAAAAGAACAGTACAAGCATGTAGGTACAAAATCAGAACGGCTAAGGCACAAAATTAGTTGTATCTATCATGGGACATAAAAGATGATAAAAAGAGGTTATTTAAATACACTAGGAGTAAGAGAAAGACAAAGGAAAGTGTCAGTCCTTTACTTATTGGGGACGGGTAACTGATAACTGATTACTTCAAGCAGGGTGAGGTGTTTAATGCCTGTTTTGCTACAGTTGTCACTAAAATATTAATTGTGTTGAGTATCTGGTTGTAAGAACAAGGGGGAAGGAATGCAAGGCAAAATAAAGAAAGAACAGGTTAAATATGTATACAAGTTAAATGTGTTCAAGGTGGCAGGGCCTGATGAAATTCATCCAAGGGTACTGTCAGGATTAAGGACCCACAGATACTCTGCTTCCCTGATAGTTTAACGTCCAGGCAGTATAACGGGTGCAGCTGGGCCTCAGCTGAGCCGCGTGGGTGGCCAAACTGACCCATGGGCTGAGGGAATCAACAGACCTGCTCTTAAGACAAGCAGCAGCAGGCACTAGCTGCTCAGAGCATTCACCCAAAGCTGCGTGTGCTTATATCTAGCCTTCTCCAGACTTGGTTCCAGCATTGCTCATGCCTTGCCTCACTACAGGTAACCTGGTTCTGACGCTCGGCTCCAATTCCTCACCTCAAACTTCAGCTCTGCCCTTGGCTCTGTCATTAGGCCACTGACTTTGGTTCTGAAGCCAGGCTCCAGTTCCTGGCGACCAATTCCTGCTCTCACCATTAGGCTTCACTCCTGCTCCAGCTACTAGGCATGACCTCCTACCTCCCAGTGGCTAGACAGGCACTTGAACTAGCTGAAGCAATCTCAGAGCAGTTAGTGATTACATCTGAAAACTCATTGAGGATGGGTGAGGTCCCTGGGCACTGGAGAAGGGCAAACATATCTTTAAAAAGGGGAACAAAGAGGACCCTGGATTATAGACCAGTCAGCCTAACTCTGATACCTCAAAAGATACTGGAACAAATGATTAAACAATCAGTTTATAAGCATCTAGAGGATAATAGTGTTATAAAGAATAGCCAGCATGGATTTGTCTAGAACAAATCATGCCAAACCAATCTAATTTTTCTCTTTGATAGGGCTACTGTTGTATTGGACCGGGGAAAGCAGTAGACAAGATATATCTTGTTTTTAGTAAGGCTTTTGACACAATCCTACAATGACATTCACAAGCAAACTGTGAAATGTGGTCTAAGTGAAATTACTATAAGTGGGTGCAAAACTGATTGAAAGACCATACTCAAAGAGTAGTTATCAATGGTTTGCTGTCAGATTTGGAGGGCATTGTCAGAACCTCTGAGACCCCAGTATTCATCACTGTCATGTAATTAGGATATGTTTTGTACAAAGTATGTCTTGAGAGGTATCATTCTTAAAGTCTTGATCTGCCAGACATTAATATCTCGTTGGATTGTATGTGGTATCGATGTATGTGAAGTTATTAAATTTAGCTATGTATGTGTTACTGGAACATGTGAGGTTGAAAACACCTACAAGCAGCCTTTCAGGTACAACAGTAAAAAAGCCAAAGAATGTTAATGGCTTATTGAGGAAATGCACACAAGCACAAGGATTACCTCAGGAACTGTATACAATAGAAACCTCTCAAAGATAGCACTACACAATGAGAACTGTTTGACCCTGGTTACAGCAAAAGAGTTTTCCAGTAAGTGGGAAGAAGATATAAAAGAGGGACAATGACATCATGAGGATACCTCATTCTCCCTGGAACAACGCACCTAGAAACATCTGAGGGGCAAGGACTGTACTGTGAGAAGTGATGGTCCCAGGCTAGAAGGATCTTTAGTCTGTGTATGAAAACCTAAGAAAGCCAAGGCTACTTGTGCCTTAAGAGTCTTCCCGCTTGTTTATCACTCGGTGAGAATTTGCTAATTTATATCCTACCTATCTAGTGTATTAAACTCAGATTACGGTTTTATTTATTTACTAAGGTAATCTGCGTTGATCTGTTGGCTATCCCTTATAATCACTTAAAATCTACGTCTTGTACTTACTGAACTTGTTTTTGTTTTAAATAATTTGTGTAATTCATAATCAGGGGAGCAAGAAGCTGTGCATATCTCTCAACGTTGAGGGAGAGGGCAAATTTCAGTTAGCTTACGCTGTACAGTTCTCCGTACAGCACAAGACAATACAATTTTGGGTTTATTCTCTAGAGGGTGACTGCACTTGAGTGCAGGGCAAATCCATAGCTGAAAGCCTTCCCATGTAGTACTGATTTCAGTGTCTCTGTCTTTCTGCAGCTGGTTGTGTCTCTACCTGTGTGTGTGCTAGAGGAGGTTTGAGGGCCTGGCTTAGCAGGACAGGGTGAGGAAGCCCAGGCTGGTGGAACAGGCGGGCTCAGTGGTACCCCAGAACTTCAGGTGGCACCCCGGAGTGGGGGGTAACCTGTCACAGGTATATATAGTGGGTCCCTGCAGGGATCAGTCCTGGATCTGGTACTACCTATATTCAATATTTTCACTGATGACTTGGATAATGGAGTGAAGAATGTGCTTATAAAATTTGCTAATGACACCAAGCTGGGAGAAGTTCCAAGCACTTTGGAGGATGGGATTAGAATTTTAAAAACGCCTTGATAAATTGGAGAATTGGTCTGAATTCAACAAGATGAAATTCAATAAAGACAAGTGCAAAGTACTTCACTTAGGAACGAAAAATCAAATGCACAACTACAAAATGGGGACTAACTGGCTAGGTGGTATTAGTGATGGAAAGAATTTGGGGTTATAGTGGATCACAAATTAAATGAGTCAACAATGTTATGCAGTTCAAAAAAGTCTGTTCTGGAGTATACTAACAGAAGAATCTGTCATATGTAAAATATGTGAGGTAATTGTTTGCTCTACCTGACACTGGTAAGGCCTCAGCTGGAGTACTGTCCAATTCTGGGCACCACAGTTCAGGAAACATGTGGCCAAACTGGAGAGTGTTCAGAAGAGGGCAACAAAAATGAAAAAAAGCTTTAGAAAAGCTGACCTATGAGGAAAGGAGCCTGACCTATGAGGTTGAAAAAATTGAGCATGTTAGTCTTTGGAAAAGAAGACTAACAGTCTTCAAATATGTTAAGGGCTGTTATAAAGAGGACTGTGAAGATAGAACAAGAAGTAATGGGCTTAATCTACAGCAAGGGAGATTTAGGTTAGTTTAGCTATTAGGAGAAGTTTCTATCTATAAGGGTGGTTAAGTTCTTCCAAGGCTTCCAGTGGAGGTTGTGGAATCCCCATCATTGTAGGTTTTTAAGAACAGGTTGGATAAACACCTGTCGGCGTGGTCTAGGTTTACTTTATCCTGCTTTAGCATGGACTTGACTTCCTGAGGTCCCTTCCAGCCCCACATTTCTATGGGTATGTCTACACATTAGGTTGATATTATAGAAGTCAATTTTCAGAAATTGATTTTATACAGTCGATTGTGTATGTTCACACTAAGCACATTAAGTCGGCGGAGTGCGTCCTCACTACCGTGGCTAGCATTGACTTATGGAGCGGTGCACTGTGGGTAGCTATCCCACAGTTCCCGCAGTCTCCGCAACCCATTGCAATTCGGTGTTAAGATCCCAATGCCTGATGGGGCAAAAACATTGTTGTGGGTGGTTTTGGGTACATATCATCAGTCGCCCCTCCCTCCGTGAAAGCAATGGCAGACAATCATTTTGCGCCTTTTTTCCATGCGGATGCCATACTGCTTTCAGCAGACGGTTCAGTAGGACTGCTAACCGTCGTCATCCACCGCTTCCGCTGCAACTCTGCTCTCCTGCTCTCATGAATCCACCTCGCAGGTCCTCTCGTCATTCTCTATAAATATCTATTCTTGTGGCATCCATCGTCACCCACCGCTTCCACTGCAACTCTGCTCTCCTGCAGACGCCATACCATGGCAAGCATGGAGACCGCTCAGATCACCGTGGCAGTTATGAGCATTGTAAACACCTCGTGCGTTATCCTGCAGTATGTGCAGAACCAGAACCTGCAAAAGCAGGCGAGGAGGCGACGGCAGCGTGGTGACGAGAGTGATGAGGACGTGGATGCAGACGTCTCTCAAAGTACGGGCCCCAGCAATTTGGACATCCTGGTGGCAATGGGGCAGGCTCGTGCCGTAGCACACTGATTCTGGGTCCGCGAAACAAGCACAGACTAGTGGGACCGCATAGTGTTGCAGGTCTGGGATGATTCCCAGTGGCAGCGAAACTTTCACATACGTAAGGCCACTTTCATGGAATTTTGTGACTTGCTTTCCCCTGCCCTGAAGCGCAAGAATACCAAGATGAGAGCATCCCGCACAGTTCACAAGTGAGTGGCGATAGCCCTCTGGAAACTTGCAATGCCAGACAGCTATCGGTCAGCCGGGAATCAATTTGGAGTGGGCAAATCCACTGTGGGGGCTGCTGTGATCCAAGTAGCCAACGCAATCACTGAGCTGCTGCTATCAAGGATAGTGACTCTGGGAAATGTGCAGCTCATAGTGGATGGCTTTGCTGCAATGGGATTCACTAACTGTAGTGGGGTGATAGACGGAACCCATATCCCTATCTTGGGACCGGACCACCTTGGCAGCCAGTATGTAAACCGCGAGGAGTACTTTTTCAATGGTGCTGCAAGCACTGGTAGATCACAAGGGATGTTTCACCGACATCAGCGTGGGATGGCCAGGAAAGGTACATGACGCTTGCATCTCCAGGAACTCTGGTCTCTTTGAATAGCTGCTGGAAGGGACTTACTTCCCAGACCAGAAAATAACCGTTGGCGATGTTGAAATGCCTATATTTATCCTTAGGGACCCAGCCTACCCCTTAATGCCGTGGCTCATGAAGCCATACACAGGCAACCTGGACAGTAGTCAGGAGCTGTTCAACTATAGGTTGAGCAAGTGCAGAATGATAGAATGTGCATTTGGAATTTAAAAGCTGATTCGCGCAGCTTACTGACTCGGTTAGACCTCAGCAAAACCAGTATTCCCTTGTTATTGCTGCTTGCTGTGTGCTCCACAATATCTGTGAGAGTAAGGGGGAGACGTTTATGGCGGGGTGGGAGGTAGAGGCAAATCGCCTGGCCTCTGATTATGCGCAGCCAGACACCAGGGCGGTTAGAAGAGCACAGCAGGGCGCGCTGCGCATCAGAGAAGCTTTGAAAACCAGTTTCATGACTGACCAGGCTACCGTGTGAAAGTTTTGTTTTTCCTTGATGAAAACCCACCCCCTTGGTACACTGTACTTCCCTGTAAGCCAACGACCCTCCCCCCTTTGATCACTGCTTGCAGAGGCAATAAAGTCATTGTTTCAAAATCATGCATTCTTTATTAATTCATCACACAGATAGGGGGATAACTGCCATGGTAGCCCAGGGGGGTGCGGGAGGAGGGAAGCACCAGATGGGGTGGTGGATGAGGGGAGGAGGGAAGGACAATGCCACACTGCTCTTCAAAACTTATTGACTGCCTGCCTTCTGTTGCTTGGGCAGTCCTCTGGGGTGGAGTGGTTGGGTGCTTGGGGCGCTCCCCCCCACCCACCCCCATGTGTTCTTGCGCGTCTGGGTGAGGAGGCTATGGAACTTGAGGAGGGCAGTTGGTTACACACGGGCTACAGCGGCGGTCTGTGCTCCTGCTGCCTTTCCTGCAGCTCCACCAGATGCTGGAGCATATCAGTTTGATCCCCCAGTAGCCTCAGCATTGTTTCCTGCCACCACTCCTCTTGCTCCTGCAACCTCTCATCTTGCTTGTCCCTCCTGTCCTCGCGTTCATTTTCTGCTTTCCTGGACTCTGCCATTGTTTGCCTCCACACATTCTGCTGAGCTCTTTCAGTGCATGAGCTCAGAGAACATTTCACCACGAGTGTGGTTTTTTTGCCTTAGCCTCTGGGACGGAGATGATAGGTGGACCTTTGAAACATTTGCAGCTGCCGGAAGAAAAAAAGGGAGAGTAGTATTTAAAATGATACATTTTAGAGAACAATGGGTAGACTCTTTCACGGTGAAGCAAGCTGTTAACATTACATAGCACATGTGCTTTTGGTACAAGGTCGCATTTTGCCTCTTTATATTGAGGGCCTGCCGGTTTGGTGTGAGAGATCACACACGCAGGGCCAGGCAACAGAATTCGGCTTGCAGGCAGCCATGGTAAGCCACAGTCTTTCAGCTTCTTCAACCTTCATAACATGTGGGAATGGTTTCAAACAGCAGCTCCCTCCTTTCCTGTACCAAGCACCCGTTGGGTTGGCCATTTAAAAGGAGGGGCTGCGGTTTTCAGGTTAACGTGCAGCACAAACCCAACTAACGCTCCCCCCCCCCTCCCCAATTCTCTGGGATGATCACTTCACCCCTCCTCCCACCGTGTGACTAGTATCAGGGAAGATCCCTGCCAGCCAAATGCGAACAGCTCAGCGTGAACGCCCCCACCGTGTGGCTAAAAGCAGGGATGATTTTTTTTCAGCCACAGGCAAACAGCCCAGCAGGAACGGCCACCTCTGAATGTCCCCTTAATAATATCCCTGGAGGATTTCCGCTCCATCCCCAGACACGTTAACAGACTTTTCTAGTAGATGTACTGGCCACGAATGCATCCAAAGTCTTCAGTGCAAATTAATCATTAAACACGCTTGCTTTTAAACCATGTATTTATATTTACAAAGGTACACTCACCAGAGGTGCCTTCTCCGGCTTCATGATCCGGGAGCCTGCCTTGGGAGGATTGGGAGGGCATTGGCTCCAGGGTGATAAACAGTTCCTGTCTGTTGGGGAGAATGGTTTCTCTGTTTGCCTGTTGTGCGCTGTCGTCCTCCTCTTCCTCGTCCCCAAAATCCTCATCCCTGTTGCATGAGACTCACCCCTTGCAGGGGTCCACTGACAGGGGTGGGGTAGTGGTAGGGGCACCCCCTAGAATTGCATGCAGCTCATTATAGAAGTGGCACGTCTGGGGCTCTGACCTGTCGCGGCCGTTTGCCTCTTTGATTTTTTGGTAGGCTTGCCTGAGCTCCTTAATTTTCATGTGGCACTGCTGTGGGTCCCTGTTATAGCCTCTGTCCATCATGCCCTTGGAGATTTTCTTCAAATATTTTGGCATTTCATCTTTTGGAACGGAGTTCTGATAGCACAAATTCGTCTCCCCATACAGCGATCAGTTCCAGTACCTCCCGTTCGGTCCATACTGGAGCTCTTTTACGGTTCTGGGACTGCATGGTCACCTCTACTGATGAGCTCACCACGCTGGCCAAACAGGAAATGAAATTCAAAAGTTCCCGGTGCTTTTCCTGTGTACCTGGCTAGTGCATCTGCATCGAAAGTGCTGTCCAGAGCAGTCACAGTGTAGCACTCTGGGATAGCTCCCGGAGGCCAATACTGTTGAATTGCATCCACACTACCCCAAATTCGACCCGGTGATGTCGATTTCAGCGCTAATACCCTGGTTGGGGAGGAGTACAGAAATCGATTTTAAGAGCCCATTAAGTCGACAAAAATGGCTTCGTCGTGTGGATGGATGCAGGGTTAAATCAATCTAACGCTGCTAAATTCGACCTAAATTCATAGCGTAGATCAGGGCTAAGATTTTGATTCCCCACTACAAAGGGTAAAAGACAATAGATACACAGGTAGAGTCCTATACTGCGGTAGGTGCTACAACTAGGAGCTGGTAATGAAATTGAAATGAGAAAATGAAAATGTTCACTATATAGGAGGAGAAGTACTTATAAAATCAAAAGGGGGGGAGCTTTTATCATAGATTGTTGCAGTGAAAAAACAGTACTATAAGTGATGTGGATAATCACCAAAAAAAAAAAAAAAAGGTGAAGTACTATGTCCAGTTACTTGTCAATTTACATGATTTGTGTTAATCTCAGGAAACTGAAGTGTAAAACACAGTGAACCAAATTCAACCCTGATGGGTTAATGGGAGTTGTGGCTTGCTTGATTCATTGCATTTTGCATGATGGCGCTTTGGAAAAATAAAAAATAATAATGATTCTGATTGTCCATATGGATTCCACTTCTAGTGCACATGTGCTCCACACACATAAGATTGAATTATTTTGGTCATTAGTGTCAGTTGTGGCTGTATCTGTACCCTTGATGGCCTCACACACTCCCATTTGAGGGCATACAGGATAGAGTGGGCCCAACAGTCCCTAATTTACCTGTTGTCACTGAGTGTGGGGGAGTCCAGGCCCTGTACCTCTCTTCCTGGGATTCACTGAGACTCTCAGCCAGCCAGTAAAACAGAAGGTTTATTGGACAACAGGAACACAACAGAGCTTGTGGGTACAACCAGGACCCCTCAGTCAAGTCCTTCTGGGGGAGCAGGGAGCTTAGACCCCAGCCCTGCGGTTCCCTGCATTCCTCCACTCAGCACCAAACTGAAACTAAACCCCCCCAGCAGGCTCCCTTCTGAAGTCTCTGTCCACATTCCTGGGCAGAGGTGTTACCTCCCTCTCCCCCTCCTGGCTCAGGTTACAGGCTCTCAGGTCTCCCATCCCCCGGGCACATTCCCAGGTCAACACTCCTCCCTCTCTGCTGCATCAGGTCACATCGTCACACCTGTTACCACCTGAGGCAGGGTAGTGAGGCAGAGTGGCCTTCCACGGAGGGGGAGAAACCCCTCACTGAGCTCTGATGGGTGGAGCCAGGCCACGCTCACCCCTCCTTCCAGAAGTCAGTGAGTGTGACGGGAAGTATAAAAGGCGGGTCTGAAAGCTCAGCTGGACAGCAGCTTCCGGAGGAGCCAGATGCCTCCTGCTTGTTCCAAAGCTGGAAGACTACTGCAGGCCCCTGGGGAGCTGAGGACTGGCCAGAGCTGCAGGAGCCATATGCTGATCCAAACATGGAGGAGCTACCAGCACTACCACAGGCCTTCTACCCAGACGATCTGGACAAACCTCTACCGGCCAAGGTACACGCCGAAGTGGAGTTAGGAAGTGGCCATGGAGCAGCCGACCCTAGTCTTGCTGCAGCACTGCCAGAGCATAGGTTAGCTGACCCAGTGGCAAATCCCGCTGCCACTGTTAGGGCCCTCGGCTGGGGCGCAGTGGACTGGGTGGTCTTCTGCCGACCCAACCCTGGGATGGCAGTCTCCCCCTCTCGAGGCCAAAAAGCCACCACTTGTTGGCCATCTGCCAGAGCCAGGATGCCCGAACCCCTTGCTGCTCAACCCTGAACACAGGCCCGAGCCATAGACCTTTGTTGCCCCACCCTGCCTTAGGGCTTGGGCTGTCTAACTGTGTTTGCTGTTCGGCCCTGAAGCAGGCCCGAGCTATAGACTCATTGCCCTGCCCTGCCTGAGAGCCTGTCTATCTGCCACTGCTGCTCAGCCCTGAACACAGGCCCAAGCTATAGACTGTTGCCATGCCACTAATTCCCCATGACAGGGGACGCTTAGAGACGTAGTGAGGCGGACTGGCCTCCCATGGACCTGGAGGGGGAGGAAGCCCACTGCTGAACCAGGCAGCAAGACAGGACGCCTTCCTTATTTGTTTCTTTATGTACTCTGTGTGTGTTTGTGGCATAGTGAGTATTGATTTTTTTTCTTGTGCCCTTTAATAAAGTGGGTTTTATTTTGGTGGTGTTTTTATGGAGGAGGTGGTTTGTGTTAGGAACTTTCTTGGTACTGGGATTTTTCCACTATTGATGAAACAAAGCTGGGGTTCAGATCTTGCCCCTATGCAATTCTGCTCACTTTTTTGTCTTGGAGAGGCGCACATCACCAATAGATGATCAGTCTGTCACTCCTTTTCTAAGAGGACATGTGAGGCAAGAGAAGCCCATCTTAAGCTGTTTCCCTTGGAGCCCTCGATGAGGCCAGGAAAAAAGGGCATCCCAGGTCTGAATAGACCTCCTCAGCTAGGGCTTCTGTGAGCTTAACTCCAAGATCGTGGTCTCACTCTTAGAAGAGATCAAACCCCTCAACCACCGAGACCAGCTGGGCAGCTAAGTTCTCCTTCACCCAGTCATCAGACTGGGGTAGCAAGGAACATAATTTCCACTGTGAGTGTAAGCATAGGTCATGCTCAGGACCTAGTAAAATGAGGCAAAAATCTCCTTTGGCCACTGAGAAGAAAGGAGGTTTGTGGTCCCACTGATGCCTTGGCAAAATCTGGTCACCAAATAAACATGATACATTCTGAGACAGCAATCCACGCTTCACTCAATACTGACCATCTTAGCACTGAAATCGGCACGCATGGTGCCGCTAATTCCAGTGCCAATCCCTGCAGTGAGGATGCTTCTGGCACCAAATTCGTTGGTGTTGAAGTTATTCTTGGTACTGAGTGATCTTGCAGTGATTGCGCGATCTGAATCATCATTGCTCTATTCAGCTCTTAGTGCACTCTTTACGTTGGTATTGATTACTGGTACTGCTACCATTCACCTTGTTCATATTCATGTGACCCCAGTAATATTATGGAATCCAAAGGTTGGACTATAAATATAAACCCATGAAATCTCGGGAACACTCACCTTGGTATCCTCCTTCACTGCCGCATGCGCCCTACTTTTTGTCCCTGTAAAGTGCAGTCTGCCCCCTAGTCAGGCTCTTTGAGTCATGCAACTGGCTATGAAGAC
Source organism: Lepidochelys kempii (assembly GCF_965140285.1). Taxonomy (NCBI): domain Eukaryota; kingdom Metazoa; phylum Chordata; order Testudines; family Cheloniidae; genus Lepidochelys; species Lepidochelys kempii. Next base: position 32,655,980 of record NC_136387.1, read on the forward strand.
TGGCTCTACTGCTTTCCCACCCCTCATCGAAACTTTGTAGGGCTGTCCGGGCAGCAGCAGGTGATAGTCTCACAGCCTGTGCCAGGACAAACATCTGCTGGAAATAGAGGAGTATTTGATTTCAACGGTAATATACTTTTCCTCACCAGATGAGGAACTAAGGCCCTTCACTCCTGGTCAGCTGGGTGACTTCAAAATATTTCAAGAACTTTACATTGTGTAGCACACGTTTTAGTAACCTATATATGGAGAGTAATGCAAGAAAAATCCCACAAGTTACTGGACATTCTGCATTCCTCCATACCTGGAAGCCTTTTCATGCCCATCCAAGAAGAGCTATTGGAACCAGCAAAAGAAATTGTGGCAGAGCCTGGCATCCATAGCACCCACCTTTAAAAAGGTAGGTAGGCATTATCAAGTCCCCTCTACAGGGTTTGAATATTTTTACACACACCCAGTTCCTGGATCACTGGCAACGGTGACAATAACTGAAAGAACCAGTCAGCAGGGACATCCAAGAATGACACCAAGAGACAAAGACCCCCAAAAGCTAGACCCTTGTGGCAGAAAGATTTATTCATCACTAGGTCTACAGATGCATATCTTAAATTACCATGCATTTCTGCCAAAATATGATTACCTCAACTGAGTCAAAGTGCCACAATTCATAGAGAAGCTTCCTCAAGAACATAGGGAGGAAGCAAAGTCTATTGTGACTGAAGGACATTGGATAGATCAAACATTGCTACAGCTTATGTTAGATTCTCCGGATATGGCAGCATGTTCAGTGGCAACCTCACTACCATGCGCTCCAGCTTCAGGAATACTAAAGAAGATTAATTCAATGTGTGTACAGATGAAGCCCTGTATTCTCTAAAAGATGCTAGAGCCATGCTCCACTTGCTAGGAGTATATACCCAACCCCTAGGAGAAAGATGGCCAGGTCTGAAAGCTTCACAAGATAGAAGCCCTCCACTTACTCTTATAATGTGCAGATGTCTCAGAGCCACTGAGAAAGAAGCAGCAGTTCCAACAAAGGAGGTCCTCTGCCTTTTCCTCCTTTGCTATGCACCATGTCTGCCTCATGGCAGCAAGTTTGATACTTGTGTCAGGAGCCACTCAGAACTATTAGAAGATCTGTGGCCCTTTTCTTTCCCTTTTGGGAACTGCCTTTTTTACTTTCAAGAGGCCAGGAATCAAATTCTCAGATAGCTTGGTCTTAGAAACTATAAATATTCAATTTCAGTGACTTCTTATGCCTCACCCTCTTTCTGGTCCATCTTTTGGGACCTCTTTCATTAAATACTGTTACAAATAAAAGTGGATTCCCTTCTGATGCTCTGAGTAGTGGAAGAGGTGCCCCTGGAATTCAGAGGGAAGGGTTTTACTCACATTATTTTCTAATCTCAAAGAAGAAAGGGGGCTTGGTGTCCAGTACTAGGTCTGAGATGTCAACAAGTTCTTCTGCTGTTTCAATTTCAGGATGATAACTCTGGTGCCCATAATCCCACTGTTAGATCTGCAAGACTGGTTTGCAGCTCTCAACCTACAAGACACGTGCTTTTCCATATAGATTTATCATGTGCAAAGGGAGTACCCGCACTTGGAATCTGAGTTACTCCATTCTGACAATATGCAGCCACTGCCCTTTGGTCTTTCAGCAGCACCAATGGTATTTACCAAGGGGTTGGCAGTTGTGGTGTCTCGCTTAAGGAGACAAGGAATCCAGCTATACCTGTACCTCAATGGCTGGCACATATAAGGAAGTTCACTACAACAGAGTGAACAGTTTCATTCACCTAATTCTATATCTTTTCACCACACTGGGCCTCAGGATGAACAGAGGAAATTCTACACGATTGATTACCCAGAGAATAGAGTTCATAGGGGCTATATTAGATTTCACATCAGCAAGATATTAGCTACCACAGGAGGGATTCCAGACCATGGTAGACCTCATCAGCTATCTCAGGCTCATCCACAAATGCCTGTAAGTATATGCCTCATACTCCTGGGTCATATGGTTGCCTGCCTTATGTCATACAGCATGCCAGACATCACCTGTGCTCCATGCAAGGGTAGTTAAAAAATGTGTATTTACCCAACAGACATCACAAGGACCTGAGATCCCCCTGAGAAGTCCTCTGATTGTTTAATTGATGGAATGCCCTCTCTATGTATGCAAAGGAGTAATATTTTTCCACCTCTACCACCAAGAGACTGATGACAGGTGCCTTTACGTTCAGATGGAAAGCTCTCCTAGATCACCTTCAGATCCAAGACCTCTGGACTCCCAAAGAGATGCATTTCCACATAAACATTCTGGAATTCAGAGCTGTTCTTTTAGTGTGCATGGTATTTCTTCTCATGCTGCTCAGACTAATGATCCAGATAATGATAGACAACACAACAACGCTTTATGTCAACAGATGTGGAGGAGCATGGTCATCCCCCTCTTAGCCAAGAAACTGTTCATCTCTGGAACTGTTGTATTAGTAACCAGATCACATCAGTGGCTCTCCATGTCCCAGGCTTACAGAACCTCAGAGCAGACCAATTCAGCAGGCAATTTTGAGATGACCACAAAGGACTCAGTCTTGCAATGCATCTTTTGCAAATAGGGATATCCAAGAATAGATCTGTTTGTTGTGGGTCTGAGCCCAGGTTCCCTGGTAGATGCTTTCCTCATTTCATGGAGTCTGGGGATAATGTTCTCTTATCCTACATGCCTGTTAATATCAAGGGTCCTGAGAAAAGAGCGGATTCAGCAACAATGATCAGACACTCTTGGTATTCGGACCTAACCAACATGTCAACTCCGGTCCTGATCACATCACCTGTCTTACCTGACATGATCTTTCAGACCAAAGGGTCATGTTTTGCACCTAGACCCAGTATCATTGCATGTGACAGAAACTTCCATCCAAAGAAACTGTTCAGGTGATCCAGAATATTTTGGTGCATAGCAGAAAAGACTCCACTAGTCTCAGCTATTCAGCTAAATGTATTTGGGAAGTACAGTGTAATTTTGTCCCCCCATTAAAAGCCCTAATCCCTGATTATCTAGACTGTTTGCTACCCATAAAACATTCAGGGCTATCGATCAGCTGCATATGGGTACATTTAGCAGCAATACCAGCACATCATCTGCTCATTCAGGGTCACACAATATTTTTCCTCCTCTATGGTTGCAAAATTTCCAGAGGGCCTCATTCATGTCTTTTCCCAAATTCAGGAGCCCCGTCCTTGGGATCTCAACATAGTCTTAGCTGGTTTAATGGAACCTCCCCTCTCCCTTTTGAGAACCTAGCAACTTGTTCTTTATACCTTCTCTTTCTGAAGACTGCCTTTTTAATTGTCTTTACATTAGCTTGAAGGGTAGGGGAAATTCAGGCCCCAGTAGCTGGCCCACTTTACACTGTGTTTTATGGGGATAAGGGAAAGCTTAGACCGCACCTTAAGCTTTTAACTAAGATTGTCACAGATTTCCACTTAAATTAGCTGATTCACCTGCTGGTTTTCTTCCCTAAACCCCACAGGGAAACCAAACTGCACACAATTGATATGGTTAGAGCTCTGTCATATTACCTTGACAGAATAAGACTCTTGAGGAGCTTTCCCAGGATATTCATTTGTAGACAGAGTGTTTTAATGGGTATCTAATTGTATTCAATCATGCTATAAAATAGCTAGATTAGCTTCACCCATGTAGGTTAGAGTCCATTCCAGTAGGGCTCAGGCAGTTTCTGTGTAAAATATCTCAGAAATGTGCAGAACAGTTGTGTATGGAAATCAGTCCACACTTTCACCCAGTTCTATCTCTTAGTCTTGAGGTCTCAAGATCTGATGCTCACTTTGGCAGAGCTGTCTTAAAATCATTATTTAAAGCAGATTCCTAGCACTTCTGATTTTGAAGTCACTGCTTACTAATCACTAGAAGTAGAATCCAAGTGACCAATCATTTGAGGAGGAAAGAAAGGTTACTTACCCTACAATAACTATGGTTCTTTGATTCTCCAGCTCCTCTTCCTCCTTCCCTCACTACTATGGAGCCCTGTGCCATATGGATTCTGTATGGGTGAAAGAACTGATGGTGGTTGGGCCTGCTCCATACTTTATGTTGTTGGGTGAGAGGGGCATGAGGACATCCAGGGTGTTTCAGTGGACACTGCAGGCTAAAAGAATCTTATCTTGTGTGCATGGGGTGCATGTTCACCAGAAGTAGAATCTGTGTGGACAACAGACCTCCAAGAACCACAGTCACTGTAGGCTAACTAATTGTTCTTTGTTGTTAGTTAATTGTATTGTATTAATGTCGAAAGGATATGATCAGGATCTGAACAAAGAGCTTGCCTTTTAAAGTATATTCACGCGTTTACCTTTGTATTTTCAATAAGTTTTTCAAGCAAAGATTTTCAAGTTGGACTGAAATGATTATTTTGAAAGATTACATAGTGCTTCCTCTTGAAAGGTCATCTTTTACAAGCAGTTACCACAAAATCATCCCTCAGATACCAGTTTTCCATACAGCATATTTAGGCCCTGCCAAGGCTCATGCTTACGTACCCTGCCAAGCTGGTACCTAGAACATAAAATAACGGTGGTATTTCACGTATCAGCGTATGGCAGCTGCTGGACTTATTCATGGCCATCGATGGAGCCTTGTGCTGCAATGTATACACCATTGTTGCTATACATTGATATGAAATCACTTTTAGCACAGTGCCTGGAAAAGAGCTTGCTCATTTTGCATTAAAAAAAATTAAGTACAACTGCGTGATCTTTCTTGGTGTAGGAAGTTCAGGATGTCCAATATCCTTTTCACATTGTAGTTCTTGATAACTAGACATAAAATGTATATTAAACTAAGAAACATTTATTCACTGTAATATCCCACTCTAGAGGGGACATGATCTTTCTTTTTGTAACCCTTCCTTAGATTTCTGTTTCTTAATGAGAATGAAGTATACACTTCTTGAGGGACTTCAGCTAAAGAGAATGGTTACAAACACTTCAGTAGTGCAGAATCTACAAACCAGAAATTTCATATTAATGATCATTGTGATACAGCCACATGTAAGAACTTTGTTGTGATGGTTAAAATATGATTCACCTAGAAAGACTTCAAAGAACAGCATATATCAGATGTTCAGCTGAAGGCTTCTTTTTGTATTTACTGTTAAGCAGTTTTTACTGTTCAGATGCTGTCATGCATTAAGTGTATACTTCATTCTCATGATATAGATGTTTGTTTAACTCTCCAGTATACAGCTGTAGTACTCTCTTCAGCGACTATAAACCCAGTTATAGCCTCCCCTCATTATAAAAACACCTTTTTTTCTCAGGCAAAATACTCTGAAGATAGTGATGTGCTATTGTATATGGCGTTATGTAATTCCATTACGTCTTTAATGGATGTTAGTTTAAAAGTAGCTTCCCCAGTGCCCTCTAGTCTTTGAGCCATGAATGCAACCATGGGGTTAGCTCAATTGTCAGTGAATCAGTATCATATTTTTTCAAGGAGAAACTTCTGTCAGTAGATTTGGAGTGTGCCATCTGGGAGCAAACTTGGTTAGGCAGCAATTTTTCTTGAATTGAAGACAGTTGCAATTATAAGCATTCCACAAAATTGTATTTTTTTAATTAGGCATGAGGCATAACAAGGAATAGCTTCACATTAAGTTTTGGGGAGCCAATAAACATTAAACAAGCCTTATTAGAATTTCACAGAGCTGTAGAAAGGTGTTGCAAGAATTCCTTTATCATATGGTTTTACCATTTTTTTTTTGTATGGTATTGTACTACATAAACGCTTCTATTTTTATATATGTTGAATCTCTTCATGTAAATAACACATTGTCCAGGGTTATTTTTTGACTAATGTATCAGTATATATGTATTCTCTATTTAGACATCTAGCCAAAAACAACTAATAATATTTTTGCCTTAAACTACTTCTTTTTTGTTTTGTTTTGTTTCTTTTGCTAAGTATTAATCTTGGGTATTGCTTGGATGTTTAGACTTACAACATGTTTACATCTGCTTTGCTCATGTAAGGTGGAGAAAATTCCATATTTACTCATAATAAAAGTATTAGAGAAACTGTCAATAAATTTTCTGTCATAATTGAATCATATGATATCTAAATTGTTGATAATGTGATCTGCTCGTTAAACAAAAGTGTCTGGAGAAAATGATGGATTAATTGACTGATGGCTAAGGTTTCTCTCAAATATAATGGTTTACCCAGTTTGATTTGATTTGTGTAAAATAACTTTCTCTAATAAACAATTTGCTCAGAGGCAATAGAAGAAATGAATGGTTATCAAACCAAACTTAATTAGTCTATCCTAGATTGATATTACTTAGGGAGTCTTCGTTTTAATTGTGGAGGGCTGGATACAAAGAGTTCGGTTCATTATATTTTTCCTTTATAAACACTATTGTGTAACTACCTATGGAATAATAACATGTGATTTCATTTTAATAAATGCTTGTAAAGTGAATTAGCTAATTATGCCAGGCTAAAAATGATTCCTTTAATTATTTTGGATATTTAACTGGTACTTCAGTTTTATTATTGTTAGTCTGTAAATGTGATTTGTATTAGCTCTGCCAAACTAATTATAATATATAACTTAAAACAATTTGAACCGGTTTATAATGCTTCTAATGGACCCTTCTGTGCTAAGTAAAACATTTCTATTACACAAACTATATATATGAAGAGGGAATTGTTATAATAAATTCACTGTAAGAAAGTGAAGACCAATAATAGCAATATTTTTTCTTTAAAAATATATTGTGATTAAACAGAAAATTTGAAACCGTTTAAAAGAACCCTTGCATAATCTTGTGCAAAAACTGAACTTATTTCCTTCAGGACCAGGTTGATAGGTAACATAACTCTTTAAGCCATACTGTCAAGTAGTTTAATTACAGCTAACTATTGGGCCTAAAGTAAGGTTTTTACAAAACATACTATTGATAGAACTGTTTTCAGAATAATTTATTGAGGTGCTGACTTAGCAGTCCATCCCTATTGAACAAAGCAGTTAATGGAATTTAAGTGCATCCTAGTCTTCAGAAGTTAAAGACATGCTTAATTGGTTTGCAGAATCATGGTCAGCATCATGCAGGATTGAGTTTTAAGACTGTCAGTTTAGGCTGAATATTTTGCTTTGGTTTAAAAAAACCCCACAAAATAGTATTGGTAGAAATGTTTTCTGAATTTTGTCTTTATACATGTCTATGGAAAAAACTGTTGTTTAGAAGTTAATTTAAAAGTAGAAAAATCACATGAAGGGTGAAGAGTAAATTAGGTGTTTATAGTTATTTCTTTTTGAATAATCTAAGGTGTTAGCAGTACAAGTAAGCAAATTGTTTTTCTTAAATGTGATTTTTCCTCTTTTAGGTTACTTAAATTTACTGTAGGTAATTTAATTTTATAGAGACCTGAAAAATCTCTCAGTAGAAATCTCACAGTAGAAGGAATGGAGAGTTGTTTTTTGCTTGTTTGTTTCACCTGTATGTGTTCATTGACTGTGGGTTTACAGTCTCCCTTTGGAGCCTGAAAAGTTATGTACGTAAATTTCTGTGTATGGAGCTGACTGTACCTCTTAATCTGTTTGAGTGACAGAAAACTACTACAAAGTGGGGTGCTAAGTTTGGAGCAGAAATGAACACATACAAAGAATTCAAAATTAAAAATAAATACAGTAAGCCTTCATTAATGCTTTCTGATGTATGGCTACTTACATAGGGAATAGCCACATTGATTCCCAAGTTGTAGGTCTTTAAAAAAAATTACATATCTGCATCTTCACTGTGATTCAGCCTTGCTTTCCAAGAACAGCCTTTGTGAGAGGATATAGTAATCATTAAAGTAATAAAAAGTGCTCTCAGTTAGTTCGACAGATTACTCTTTAAGCATAGTTTTAAGAAAATAAAAAGAATCTAACAAGTCCTAGGACACTAATCAAACACCAAAGCCCAAGAGTGAAATCCTGGCCTCATTAAAGTCAAAGGCAGTTTTCCATTAACTTCAATGGGGCTGGGATTTCACCCCAAGTTTTCACTACCATTTCATGTGAAATGGTTTAATTATTATTTTAATAATAAAAAATACCATATACTGAGATGAAAATACATTGTTCTAACCTTATGCTTTTACCCCTTCAGATTCAAACATTGAGTGGTACCTTCTATCTTACCAGTCCCAGAAATATTTTCAATAATTTGAGAGAGGGGTGTCTGCATTGTCCTGCAGAGCCAAATGTTGCAGATAAGGTTTCACCCCTGCCTTCCGGGAACAGCAGCCCAGCACATTTTTATCATTTTACGATGGTTTTTTGCAATGTAATACCTGTCATCTCAGCAGAACATTGAGAATGGTGGGTGAAGAGAAGGGCTCTGTCTTCAATGGGTGAGAACATCAACCCTGCTCCAGTGCCGTTTAGCTAGGTAAAAAGGGCTGAAGCAGTGTAGAAGGGTCCTAAGAGCCATGTTTCTAGCTGAGGGAGAATTGCCTCAGCTCTGGAACTGCTGAGACAGACCTAAGGCTGGCTTCTGAGCACTCCCTCCCAATCCCTGGCATTCCAGGGATGACACTGGGGGCAGTAGCGATGTGTTGGGGTGGGATGTGAGCACACAATGCTTCAAGAGGTGCAGCACTCAATTACACCTAGTATATTTAAACACGCTCAAAGTTCATACAATCGCTGAATAGATGTACAAGTATAAAATATCACTTTATTGCCTGTTTAAAAACAAATACTCAGTTTTGCACCTGTGTTCTCACGCTGTTAATCCAACAAAAACACACTTATAACCAACACAACTTTAGACATTGTTGAAATCATTGATTACAAATGAAAATGTAATACCTTCTGTAGACATGCCGACTCCTTTCTCTGTGGTAAATAATTTATCTGCGAACTTTGTTTGATGAATGAGGCATTTCAAACGCTCTGGTTTATACTGAATGTATAGGGTGAACCGGGTGATGATGGGTGTGTGGTTTATATCTGTGAGATGAGGCATCTGATTTATTTCCGAGAGGGTGAATATGGAAGGTCTAATGAGGTTTCTGCTGTGCCGCTTCTCTGCTTGTTCATAACAAGTAGGTCAGTGCCCCTATCTGTGGAATTTGGAGGTGACCTAGTTTTGCTGGAATCTCCAGAACTAAGCACTGGCATTCAACTCAGGTCACCTGAAATTCAGCCTCTGGCCATGTGACAAGTTGGCTGTTCAGTTTCTCCTGACTACTTTTGTTTTATAATTTTTATTCATTTTTATGCAATAGCAGCTTCATTTCAACTCCTAGGTCTGCTCTCCCTCTCCTGAGCTGAGGAATCATGAGAGCTTCAAGTATCTACCTCTCTGGTTCCCCTAATAGCTAATGGGCTCCCTATGTGCCCCACCGCAGCAGCAAAGAAGCCCTGTAAGCATCAAACCAAGTCAAAGAGGCAGCTTTTCAGGAGCCTGAGTAAGAGCTATGCCCTGCTGCCAAAAGCCACCAACCCTCTCTCTGCTAGGGCATGGGTCAGATATACTTGCTGCCACAAACCACCAACTTTTGTTCTGCCAGGGAGTAGAGCTTTGAGTCGCACCAGCCTGCTAGATCTCTTCCCCACCAGAAGGTGTGACTCCATCTTGTTAAGGCTTGGCCAGTAGCGTGAGTGAGCATTTCTGAGGAGATGAGAACCCTTCACAGCCTGCTCAGGGGTAAGTCTTGCAAACTCCAGAGACTTGCAAAAAGAAAAGGAGTACTTGTGGCACCTTAGAGACTAACCAATTTATTTGAGCATGAGCTTTCGTGAGCTACAGCTCACTTCATCGGATGCATACCGTGGCGGTATGCATCCGATGAAGTGAGCTGTAGCTCACGAAAGCTCATGCTCAAATAAATTGGTTAGTCTCTAAGGTGCCACAAGTATTCCTTTTCTTTTTGCGAATACAGACTAACACGGCTGTTACTCTGAAACCTGTCCAGAGACTTGGGGTCTGAAAAAGACAAAAACAAATGTCCCCTTCATAAGGCAGCAATCTGTATTGTTAATGAGCAAGTGGTGTAAAATCAGTTTCCTCCTTTGTCGTCTTAGACTGAGGGAGTGTTTGCTGGGACTGTTGTCCATTACAGGGACGCTCTGTGATCTGCTCCTTCCTGTCCTGGCAGCACGTTCGAGCATGCAGAGAAGCTTTTACTTCTATGGAGCTCTGTCTCATGCACTCTTGTAATGAGAATAGTACCTGTCTGATTTTCAGCCCATGGACCTTGACTCCATCTGAAGGGCGGGAATGGGTATTACTCCATTACTTTCCCTTTCCATAGTCTGGCTCTTCATTATAGTATAAAGAGCACTTCAGGTAGTTTGGGCCCTGAAGAGAGCCAAATGAGAACTCCATTCCCCATGCAGCTGCACCATCATGGGTTTAAAGAGGGAAAAGTGGGAAATCCCTTCCCATGTTCAGAATGCCTCCAGATTTACTGAGGGTTTATCCAAAATACCACTTAAATTGATGTAAATTACATCGCTCAAGGGTGTGAAAAAGCCACCCCCATGACCAACATAAATTACATTGACCTAAAGTGGTGTCCACACCGCTTTCCTGTCGGCATAGCACATCTTCACCAGACACACTACAGCGGAATGCGCTGCATTAGTGCTGTAGTGTAAAGCCCTGAGAGGTATTAGTTGTCTCCTACAGTGCTTATATGGGTGGCAGCCATCTAGCACACTATTCCCATAATGAGGATACTTGTTCCAGTACAGCTCCTCAGTTGAGTGGTCCCCAGTCCACAATAGCATATAAATAACCAGGATAAATACCACACAAAATACACACATTAAATGCGTGACTTTCCCAGGACAGGAAATTAGTGATTTGCAAGGAAACTATTAATATTGAGAATAATAAAATATCATCTTCAAGCATTATTAGACACAAGCTTTCCCATACATGCTTCTTTGAGGACATCATAAGATCCAAATGGGGATTTTTATTTAAAAACAAACTTTAAACTAAAATATATGAAAACATCAAGAAATATCCTAAGTTTTGGGAACCTAAAATTGGTCCTGCAGTAGCTCCACCTGTGAAAGACATAGTTGCACCTTCAGAAAGGGAATGTACTTTCAGAAGATCCCATAAGAGTGAGGACCCACTATAGTATTATTCAAATAGTATGGGGGACAGGGATTTTATTGGAATTATCAGAAGTTCTGATAACTGAGAGGGCAGAAGCCATTCAGCAGTAGGGTGGCCTCCTCTGTGGCTGGAGGCTGATCTGCCTCCTCACAGTCCTGGATGAAGTTGCGGGGGGGGGTGTGTTGTTTTGCCCTGTTCACCCATTCCTGTGATAACTGGGCTGCAGAGGGCTCTCTGTGCTGCTGCAGGGCCGGCAATACCCAGCCCCAGCAGGAGTAAGGTGTGGGGCAGAGCAAAGACCCCAGGCCTAATCTCTGCTCTATTGCGCCAGGACCACAGCCTTCCCTGCACCTGGTGCCTGCAGGGATCAGGTGTTGCTGGCCCTGCAATAGAGCAAGGAGCCCTCTGCAGTTCTGCTGTCACAGCCCCACTTACTCACTCCTGTGACAGAGGGGCCGCAGAGGGTCTCTATGCACTGCCGCAGGAGCCATTCAGTAGCAGGGTGGCCTCCACCGCAACCTCAGACTTGTCCTGCTCCTCCTTTTCGCAGTCCTGGCCAAGAGTCTCTGCTCTATTATCTGAATCCCTTCCTTGTCCCACAGCATGAGATATCCAAATCCCTTCCTTGCTCCCAGTATAACATGAAGGTTCAGATAATATGATTTTGGATGAATGGGAGTGTACTGTATATAGCAGTTTCCAAGTCTCAACTGTAGCCATTTCAGACCAAAAATACTTTCTGTACTTAGTAAGGAAGATCAGGCAAGGGAATGATCCTAGGTTTGAGTGTGAGATTATGCGTTTTGTAGAGTCATAGAAGATTAGGGTTGCCAACCCTCCCGCTTTTGCCAGGAGTCTCCTGAAATCACGGTCTATCTTTTGGACGGTACTTCAGCTAAACCGGGAGATACTGGGCACTAACAGACGGGTGCAGCTCCTTTACCTGCCTTGGCTCCATGCCGCTCCCAGAAGCAGCCAGCACCATCCCTGCAGCCCCTGCAAGAGTGGGGTCGGGGGGTCTCCCAGCGCTGCCCCCACCCTGAGCACCGACACCAAAGCTCCCATTGGCCGGGAACTGTGGCCAGTGGGAGCTGTGGGGGTGGTGCCTGTAGGCAGCGGTGCGCAGAGACTCCCTGGCTCCCCTGCCTAGGAGGCACTGCCAGAGGGATGTGCCAATCACTTTCGGGAGCTGCCCGAGGTAAGCACCAACCCCCCGATCCCCTCCCACACCCAAACTCCCTGCCCCAGGCCAGAGCTCGCAGCCTGCACTCGGTCCCAGAGCCTGCAGCCCGCACTTGCTCCTGCATCCAAACTCCCTCCCAGAGCCCACACCCCCCTCTGCACCCCAACCCCCTGTCCCAGCCCAGAGCCTGCACCCAAACTCCCTCCCAGAGCAGGACCCCACACCCCTTTCAAACCCAAACTCCCTCCCAGAGCCCATCCCAACCCCCTACCCCAGCCTGGTGAAAGTGAGTGAGCGTGGGAGAAAGGGAGCGACAGAGGGAGCGGGATCGAGTGAGTGAGGGTGGAGCCTTGGAAAAGGGGCAGAGCAGGGTGTGGGAGTTTGAGTTTGTGCAATTAGACAGTTAGCAACCCTATCAGGAGGTCATCTAGTCCAACCTTCTGCTCAAAGCATGACCAACTCCAACTAAGTCATCCCAGTCGGGGCTTTGTCAAGCCGGGCCTTAAAAACCTCTTAAGGATGGAGATTTCATCACCTCCCTTGGTAACCCATTCCAGTGCTTCACCACCTTTCTAGTGAAATAGTTTTTCCTAATATCCAACCTAGACCTCCCTGACTGCAAGTTGAGACCATTGCTTCTTGTTCTGTCATCTGCTACCACTGAGAACAGCTTTGCTCCATCGTCTTTGGAACCCCCTTTCAGGTAGTTGAAGGCTACTATCAAATCCCCCCTCATTCTTCTGCAGACTAAATAAACCCGGTTCCCTCAGCCTCTCCTCATAAGGCATGTGCCTCAGCCCCCTTATCTGTTTTGTTGCCCTCTGCTAGACTATCTCCAATTTGTCCACATCCTTTCTGTAGTGGGGGGCCCAAAACTTGACACAATACTTCAGATGAGGTCTCACCGGTGCTGAATAGAGGAGAATAATCACTTCCGTCGATCTGCTGGTAATGCTCCTACAAATGCAACCCAATATGCTGTTAGACTTCTTGGCAACAAGGGTACACTGTTGACTCATATCCAGCTTCTCATCCACTGTAATCCCCATGTCATTTTCTGCAGAACTGCTGCTTAGCCAGTCGGTCCCCAGCCTGTAGCAGTGCATGGGATTCTTCCGTCCCAAGTGCAGGACTCTGCACGTGTCCTTGTTGAACCTCCATCAGATTTCTTTTGGCCCAATCCTCCAATTTGTCTAGGTCATTCTGGACCCTATCCCTTTTGGCACCATTTGTGGCATGGTATTGCTTCTGGAGTGTATATAGAAAATAAGATATAATAGAAGAAATCTGGGCCTTATTGAAGTCTATCGGAGTTTTGGCACTAACTTCAATGGAGCCAGGATTTCAATCAAAATATTTTATTCTTGACCAGTGGGAATTTATGTAGGAAGATCTGAGTCACATATTTTTATGTGATGGACAAGAGACGAAAATAGTGGGATGTCTCCACCATAATGAATGGTGAACTAGATAATGCACAGTGGCAGGTTCTGTTATTGGTTTGTATTTGATGGTAGACCATATTGGAAATGTATAGTATGTAATATGGGTATTTGTAAAAGACTCACTAGTCCATAAGTTGTGGCTAGGTGCCACTTCAGGGACATAATTAAGGATTTTCTGTTGGTCTGTTTATTTTCCACATTCATATTTATTTAGCGATTGATAAATTCTGAAATATCTTTATAGTTCACACAGTCTTCCCTTCACTCACTAATCATTATATTAAATACTTCTTGTTAAACTGTAACTTTCCTTAGTATGACCATGTTTTAAATTTAAATACCATCTTTACCTATAGGTTAATCAAGTTCTTATTGGTTTTATGTATAGTATTCATAGCAAGATATACTGAACAGACTAAGCTTATATGTAAATAAGCGTTTTTTTAAGAACCATGCCTGTTTTGGGAATTTTTTCAATAGTATCTGTAATAACGTCTCTGGATTTGGTTGGTAAATTCTCTCACTTCTTTCTTCTCTTCCCTCTGCCTCTAAGCACAATATTGAAGTTGGTCCTGGAAAACAGAAATAAAGAACAGTAGGAAAACTCACATTAGTACTAGCTAATGTGTATATCTTTAAAAAAAAAATAGAAATTTGGTCTGTTTGCTTAAGTTAAGTCTGACAGTTTTCAAATATAGAACCTAATTTCATTAGGTAGTCTTTTTCATTCTATTAAAGAAAACATTTGTACACAAATTTATGTCCCACAGTCATGAAATTATTAAAGATTCTTTTGCTTTTTCAAGTGTGTTTTTATGGGTCAGTGAAAGATAGTAGTTTTATTTAATAGCAAATAAGTGCAAATCAGAAAGTGCTGCTAAAACTTTCAGTTGGATTAAAAATGCAAGTTTTTCCTGAAAGTATTAAAACTTTAGCATCAGGATTGAAAATCTGTCTTATATTTATTTAAAGAAATATTATAGGATTTACCTTACAAGACAGAAAGCAGTCTTGCAAAAGAACTGATGGTATCTATAAGATAAAATTGTTACAAGCATAATGAGCATAGTTAGGGAAAATACTACTTAAATATTTTAAGCTAATGTATATAGAATGTTTTTTTTAGCAGTTCAAGTCTTAAGTATATGATAAAGAGATATATTTGGTATCCTTTTACTGTGTGTGAACTCATTTAATTTCTGTTATTCAATATGCTGGGAAACTCCTATGTCAGCTGATTGGTATAAACTGATAAATATTTCATATACATTCATATTAAATTATCTCTCACTACATACCATAATTAACCTGTATTTATCAAATAACTGTACAATCAAATGCCACATCACATAGTGTTTTGTAATTAGTGTGTGTGCGCATGGAATTATGTGAATTTTTCAGATTATTTTAAGCACACAAAATCATGACTTGGTGGGGGTTGAGGGTAACTAGTATCTCTCATGATCAGGTCATAAAAGTGTACATAATTCCCTATTTAACTAATGGCTGATCAAGGACAACTCTTTAAAGTTGTCATAAATATAAAGGGAAGGGTAAACCCCTTTGAAATCCCTCCTGGCCAGGGGAAAGCTCCTCTCACCTGTAAAGGGTTAAGAAGCTAAAGGTAACCTCGCTGGCACCTGACCAAAATGACCAATGAGGAGACAAGATACTTTCAAAAGCTGGGAGGAGGGAGAGAAACAAAGGGTCTGTGTGTCTGTCTATATGCTGGTTTCTGCCTGGGATAGACCAGGAATGGAGTCTTAGAACTTTTAGTAAGTAATCTAGCCAGGTATGTGTTAGATTATGATTTCTTTAAATGGCTGAGAAAAGAATTGTGCTGAATAGAATAACTATTTCTGTCTGTGTATCTTTTTTGTAACTTAAGGTTTTGCCTAGAGGGGTTCTCTATGTTTTTGAATCTAATTACCCTGTAAGATATCTACCATCCTGATTTTACAGGGGGGATTTCTTCATTTCTATTTACTTCTATTTTTATTAAAAGTCTTCCTGTAAGAAACTGAATGCTTTTTCATTGTTCTCAGATCCAAGGGTTTGGGTCTGTGGTCACCTATGCAAATTGGTGAGGCTTTTTATCCAACATTTCCCAGGAAAGCGGGGGGTGCAAGTGTTGGGAGGATTGTTCATTGTTCTTAAGATCCAAGGGTCTGGGTCTGTAGTCACCTCGGCAAATTGGTGAGGCTTTTTACCAAACCTTGTCCAGGAAGTGGGGTGCAAGGTTTTGGGAAGTATTTTGGGGGGAAGGACGCGTCCAAACAGCTCTTCCCCAGTAACCAGTATTAGTTTGGTGGTGGTAGCGGCCAGTCCAAGGACAACGGGTGGAATATTTTGTACCTTGGGGAAGTTTTGACCTACGCTGGTAAAGATAAGCTCAGGAGGTTTTTCATGCAGGTCCCCACATCTGTACCCTAGAGTTCAGAGTGGGGGAGGAACCTTGACAAAAGTCAATCAAGATCTTTTGTATCACTATCAGAAGTTGAATCATAAGCATTCCTAATAGATTGGCTTCAGTCCTATTTGATTCCCAGTAGACAACTAGATTACATGTGGCTCTTGATGAATAACTTTCCTTACTTGTGTTTCACTCCCAGAGATTGACTCCTCCAGTTTCTCTATCAATGTGTCTTGAGGATGAGGATAGAATTAAAAAGCTAGGCACATTTCAAATCATAATTGTGGACATCGTTATTTTGAGTCAAAAGGATAACCAACTAGTAATTAATTAATTAGACAAGCACAGGAACTAGTAGGGTTTTACTGTGTCTGAAGATCTTTAATGGATGTACGCATGTATGGTGTCCTGAGTCTTTGCTTGTTTAGCTAGGATGCTATGGTATATCATCCAGACAGTAAACTCACCACACAAGTTACCTTTTGATTAACAGGTGGGGAATGAGATGTTCCTTTAACATAGTTAGCTGTTAAAATGTTTTCTTGGAAAATTCCTATCCTTCATTTATAAACATTTTTTTTAAAATTGCTTTATTGTATGAGAGCTGTGTGGACAGCCATTTTAAAATTTGTTTTCTTATTGCTAAATAGCAACAACAAAAGTAGATATTGTATGATAGTTTCTGTGTCTAAAAACTTCTACTGACAAACTATGTAGAATGAATATAGCAGGATTATTGAGGCATCTTTTGTATTTAATCCACACATGGATGCAAAAAAGATGCTGCCCATGTAGATTTATCCCTGAAGAACAAAGTTTTATCATCTCATTTAGTAGGCCACCACCAAAGAAGCAAGTCAGCAGATTGACAGAATCCACCTTGTAACCAAGAAGAATTATGTTTTAATCTGTTTCATTGTATCTGTAACATTCAAACTTTGACTTGGAAAGAAACAGCTAATAAACACATTTTGAAGCATTATTTGTGCTTAGTGAGCTTTGTATGAAAAAATGATGCCCTGTAGCACCCTTGAAACAACATTTTGTGGACAAATTTCAGAAGTACATCCATGAAATTTGTGAGCACAGAACTTTGGGAGCCTTTTCTGTTTTACTGTTCATCTCAGAAACAGAGTTTAAGCAACTTGTCCAAGGTCACCAAGGAATTTTATGGTGGAACCAGGAACAGAACCCAGATCACCTGACCTTTGTCTTTTGATTCGGTCTCAATACTTAATCAAATGTTGTGGTTGTTTGGCTGTGATATTTCTGTTGACATAGGCAATCTTTTTCTGATAAACTTACACCAACTAAAGTCTTTCAAAATATTTGAGATCCTCAGTAGGTGTTCTGTGAGTCCGAAGTGTTGTAGGTTCTTGTGATTACTATAAAACACAGTCCAAATGTGTACATGGGGAGGGATTTTTAAACAAAAGAGTTTGTTCATTGAAAAAATGTCAGTTAATTGAAATGTATCAGAGTCAATTAGTGAGTGAGTGCCCTAACTGCTGAGCTATAGAGACCACTTTACATAAAGAATTGTAACATTCACTGTGCCAGAGAGAGGGAGAAACTGACTCTCTAGCTTGGTGGTGTGGGAGACTCAGGTTCAAGCCCCTGCTTTGAATCAACCTCCTATATCTCAGGTGAGTGCACTAACCCCAGACTATTGGCTATTCTGGGGGTGGGTCTCTCTCCCTTATGTATTTTAATGAAATTTTTTGAAAAGTCTCATTTTTGTTCCACGTTGAAATGAAAACAAAATGTAAATTTTTCGCAAAATGGAATTATTTTTCCAGCCAGCCCTATCCACAAAGAGCTTTTTCCAAATGATTTCTCTTTCCCAGCAGTTTACTACACATACAAAGTTCTTCTCAGGGTATGTCTACACTACGAAATTAGGTCGAATTTATAGAAATCGGTTTTATATATTCGAGTGTGTGTGTCCCCACAGAAAATGCTCTAAGTGCATTAAGTGCATTAACTCGGCGGAGCGCTTCCACAGTACCGAGGCAAGCATCGACTTCCGGAGCGTTGCACTGTGGGTAGCTATCCCACAGTTCCTGCAGTCTCCGCTGCCCATTGGAATTCTGGGTTGAGATCCCAATGCCTGATGGGGCTAAAACATTGTCGCGGGTGGTTCTGGGTACATATCGTCAGGCCCCCGTTCCCTCCCCCCCCCCGTGAAAGCAAGGGCAGACAATCATTTCGCGCCTTTTTTCCTGAGTTACCTGTGCAGACGCCATACCACGGCAAGCATGGAGCCCGCTCAGGTAACCGTCACCCTATGTCTCCTGGGTGCTGGCAGACGCGGTACGGCATTGCTACACAGTAGCAGCAACCCCTTGCCTTGTGGCAGCAGACTGTACAGTAAGACTGGTAGCCGTCATTGTCATGTCTGAGGTGCTCCTGGTCGCCTCTGTGAGGTCGATCAGGAGCGTCTGGGCAGACATGGGCGCAGGGACTAAATTTGGAGTGACTTGAGCAGGTCATTCTCTTTAGTCCTGCAGTCAGTCCTATTGAACCGTCTTATGGTGAGCGGGCAGGCGATACGGACTGCTAGCAGTCGTACTGTACCATCTTCTGCCGAGCAGCCATGAGATGTGGATGGCATGCAGTCCTTCTGCACCGTCTGCTGCCAGCCAAAGATGTAAAAGATAGATGGAGTGGATCAAAACAAGAAATAGACCAGATTTGTTTTGTACTCATTTGCTTCCCCCCTCCCCTGTCTAGGGGACTCATTCTTCTAGATCACACTGCAGTCACTTACAGAGAAGGTGCAGCGAGGTAAATCTAGCCATGTATCAATCAGAGGCCAGGCTAACCTTCTTGTTCCAATAAGGACAATAACTTAGGTGCACCATTTCTTATTGGAACCCTCCGTGAAGTCCTGCCTGAAATACTCCTTGATGTAAAGCCACCCCCTTTGTTGATTTTAGCTCTCTGAAGCCAAGCCTGTAAGCGCCCCTCCCAGCGTCAGAGCAATGGCAAACAATCGGGCATCTGAGAGTGCTGTCCAGAGCACTCACAATGGAGCACTCTGATGGGGCTAAAACATTGTCGCGGGTGGTTCTGGGTACGTGTCGTCAGGCCCCCGTTCCCTCCCTCCCTCCGTGAAAGCAAGGGCAGACAATCATTTCGCGCCTTTTTTCATGAGTTACCTGTGCAGACGCCATACCACGGCAAGCATGGAGCCAGCTCAGGTAACCGTCACCCTATGTCTCCTGGGTGCTGGCAGACGCGGTACGGCTTTGCTGCACAGTAGCAGCAACCCATTGCCTTCTGGCAGCAGACGGTGCAATACGGCTGGTAGTCATCCTCGTCGTGTCCGAGGTGCTCCTGGCCACGTCGGCTGGGAGCGCCTGGGCAGACATGGGCGCAGGGACTAAATTTGGAGTGACTTGACCAGGTCATTCTCTTTAGTCCTGCAGTCCTATTGAACCGTCTTATGGTGAGCGGGCAGGCGATATGGACTGCTAGCAGTCGTACTGTACCATCTTCTGCCAGGCAGGCAAGAGATGAGGATTGCTAGCAGTCGTATTGTACCATCTTATGCCAGGCAGGCAAGAGATGAAGATGGCTAGCAGTCGTACTGTACCATCTTCTGCCGAGCAGCCATGAGATGTGGATGGCATGCAGTCCTTCTGCACCGTCTGCTGCCAGCCAAAGATGTAAAAGATAGATGGAGTGGGTCAGAACAAGAAATAGACCAGATTTGTTTTGTACTCATTTGCCTCCTCCCCTGTCTAGATCACACTGCAGTCACTCACAGAGAAGGTGCAGCGAGGTAAATCTAGCCATGTATCAATCAGAGGCCAGGCTAACCATCTTGTTCCAATAACAACGATAACTTAGGTGCACCATTTCTTATTGGAACCCTCCGTGCAGTCCTGCCTGAAATACTCCTTGATGTACAGGCACACCCTTTGTTGATTTTAGCTCCCTGAAGCCAACCCTGTAAGCCGTGTCGTCAGTCGCCCCTCCCTCTGTCAGAGCAACGGCAGACAATCGTTCCGCGCCTTTTTTCTGTGCGGACGCCATACCAAGGCAAGCATGGAGGCCGCTGAGCTCATTTTGGCAATTAGGAGCACATTAACCACCACACGCATTATCCAGCAGTATATGCAGCACCAGAACATGGCAACGCGATACCGGGCGAGGAGGCGACGTCAGCGCGGTCCCGTGAGTGATCAGGACATGGACACAGATTTCTCTGAAAGCATGGGCCCTGACAATGCATGCATCATGGTGCTAATGGGGCAGGTTCATGCTGTGGAACGCCGATTCTGGGCTCGGGAAACAAGCACAGACTGGTGGGACCGCATAGTGTTGCAGGTCTGGGACGATTCCCAGTGGCTGCGAAACTTTCGCATGCGTAGGGGCACTTTCATGGAACTTTGTGACTTGCTTTCCCCTGCCCTGAAGCGCATGAATACCAGGATGAGAGCAGCCCTCACAGTTGAGAAGCGAGTGGCGATAGCCCTGTGGAAGCTTGCAACGCCAGACAGCTACCGGTCAGTTGGGAATCAATTTGGAGTGGGCAAATCTACTGTGGGGGCTGCTGTGATGCAAGTAGCTCACGCAATCAAAGATCTGCTGATATCAAGGGTAGTGACCCTGGGAAATGTGCAGGTCATAGTGGATGGCTTTGCTGCAATGGGATTCACTGTGGTGGGGCTATAGACGGAACCCATATCCCTATCTTGGCACCGGAGCACCAAGCTGGCGAGTACATAAACCTCAAGGGGTACTTTTCGATAGTGCTGCAAGCTCTGGTGGATCACAAGGGACGTTTCACCAACATCAACATGGGATGGCCGGGAAAGGTGCATGACGCTCGCATCTTCAGGAACTCTGGTCTGTTTCAAAAGCTGCAGGAAGGGACTTTATTCCCAGACCAGAAAATAACTGTTAGGGATGTTGAAATGCCTATATGTATCCTTGGGGACCCAGCCTACCCCTTAATGCCATGGCTCATGAAGCCGTACACAGGCAGCCTGGACAGTAGTCAGGAGCTGTTCAACTACAGCCTGAGCAAGTGCAGAATGGTGGTAGAATGTGCATTTGGACGTTTAAAGGCGCGCTGGCGCAGTTTACTGACTCGCTTAGACCTCAGCGAAACCAATATTCCCACTGTTATTACTGCTTGCTGTGTGCTCCACAATATCTGTGAGAGTAAGGGGGAGACGTTTATGGCGGGGTGGGAGGCTGTGGCAAATCGCCTAGCTGCTGGTTACGCGCAGCCAGACACCAGGGCGGTTAGAAGAGCACAGGAGGGCGCGGTACGCATCAGAGAAGCTTTGAAAACCAGTTTCATGACTGGCCAGGCTACGGTGTGAAAGTTCTGTTTATTTCTCCTTGATGAAATCCCCCGCCCCTTGGTTCACTCTACTTCCCTGTAAGCTAACCACCCTCCCCTCCTCCCTTTAATCATTGCTTGCAGAGGCAATAAAGTCATTGCTGCTTCACAGTCATGCATTCGTTATTCATTCATCACACAAATAGAGAGATGACTACCAAGGTAGCCCAGGAGGGGTGGTGGAGGAGGGAAGGAAAATGCCACACAGCACTTTAAGCACAGCACTTTAAAAGTTTACAACTTTAAAATTTATTGAATGACAGCCTTCTTTTTTTTGGGCAATCCTCTGTGGTGGAGTGGCTGGTTGGCCGGAGGCCCCCCCACCGTGTTCTTGGGAGTCTGGGTGTGGAGGCTATGGAACTTGGGGAGGAGGGCGGTTGGTTACAGAGGGGCAGCAGTGGCAGTCTGTGCTCCAGCTGCCTTTGCTGCAGCTCAACAATACACTGGAGCATACTGGTTTGATCCTTCAGCAGCCTCAGCATTGAATCCTGCCTCCTCTCATCACGCTGCCGCCACATTTGAGCTTCAGCCCTGTCTTCAGCCTGCCACTTACTCTCTTCAGCCCGCCACTTACTCTCTTCAGCCCTCCACCTCTCCTCCCGGTCATTTTGTGCTTTCCTGCACTCTGACATTATTTGCCTCCACGCATTCGTCTGTGCTCTGTCAGTGTGGGAGGACAGCATGAGCTCGGAGAACATTTCATCGCGAGTGCGTTTTTTTTTCTTTCTAAGCTTCACTAGCCTCTGGGAAGGAGAAGATCCTGTGATCATTGAAACACATGCAGCTGGTGGAGAAAAAAAAAGGGACAGCGGTATTTAAAAAGACACATTTTATAAAACAGTCGCTACACTCTTTCAGGGTAAACCTTGCTGTTAACATTACATACATAGCACATGTGCTTTCGTTACAAGGTCGCATTTTGCCTCCTCCCACCGCGTGACTACCCCCTCAACCTTCCCCCCTCCCTGTGGCTAACAGCGGGGACCATTTCTGTTTAGCCACAGGCAAACAGCCCAGCAGGAATGGACTCCTCTGAGTGTCCCCTGAAGAAAAGCACTCTATTTCAACCAGGTGACCATGAATTATATCTCACTCTCCTGAGGATAACAGAGAGATAAAGAACGGATTTTGGTTGAATGCCAGCAAACATACACTGCAATGCTTTGTTCTACAGTGATTCCCGAGTACGTGTTACTGGCCTGGAGTGGTAAAGTATCCTACCATGAAGGACGAAATAAGGCTGCCCTCCCCAGAAACCTTTTGCAAAGGCTTTAGGACTACATCTAGGAGAACCGCAAATGCCAGGGCAAAGTAATCCTTTCACATGCTTGCTTTTAAACCATGTATAGCATTTTAAAAGGTACACTCACCAGAGGTCCCTTCTCCGCCTGCTGGGTCCAGGAGGCAGCCTTGGGTGGGTTCGGGGGGTACTGGCTCCAAGTCTAGGGTGAGAAACAGTTCCTGGCTGTCGGGAAAACCGGTTTCTCCGCTTGCTTGCTGTGAGCTATCTACAACCTCCTCATCATCATCATCTTCTTCGTCCCCAAAACCTACTTCCGTATTGCCTCCATCTCCATTGAAGGAGTCAAACAACACGGCTGGGGTAGTGGTGGCTGAACCCCCTAAAATGGCATGCAGCTCATCATAGAAGCGGCATGTTTGGGGCTCTGACCCAGAGCAGCTGTTCGCCTCTCTGGTTTTCTGGTAGGCTTGCCTCAGCTCCTTCAGTTTCACGCGGCACTGCTTCGGGTCCCTGTTATGGCCTCTGTCCTTCATGCCCTGGGAGATTTTGACAAAGGTTTTGGCATTTCGAAAACTGGAACGGAGTTCTGATAGCACGGATTCCTCTCCCCAAACAGCGATCAGATCCCGTACCTCCCGTTTGGTCCATGCTGGAGCTCTTTTGCGATTCTGGGACTCCATAATGGTCACCTGTGCTGATGAGCTCTGCATGGTCACCTGCAGCTTGCCACGCTGGCCAAACAGGAAATGAGATTAAAAAGTTCGCGGTTCTTTTCCTGTCTACCTGGCCAGTGCATCTGAGTTGAGAGTGCTGTCCAGAGCGGTCAGAATGGAGCACTCTGGGATAGCTCCCGGAGGCCAATACCATCGAATTGTGTCCACAGTACCCCAAATTCGAGCCAGCAACGTCGATTTAAGCGCTAATCCACTTGTCAGGGGTGGAGTAAGGAAATCGATTTTAAGAGCCCTTTAAGTCGAAATAAAGGGCTTCATTGTGTGGACAGGTGCAGGTTTAAATCGATTTAACGCTGCTAAATTCGACCTAAAGTCCTAGTGTAGACCAGGGCTTAGTTTACTGTGCCTATTTTCATCTCTGTCTGGGCAGAAGATTACACTCCATCTTTATTGGACCCGTACCTGCCACTGTGATCCATAAGTTTGACCTCCACGCTTGATTATTGTGACGCCTGTCTAGAAATGAAGCCACATGCTCTGAAATAATTTTGATAGGTGCCTGCATTTTGTACCAATGTGCTTAACACCACAAGTCACTATGAACTCCTAACAACAGTATTCCACTCTGTAGTGGCTATACATTGAATACAGCATTGCGGTTCATTAGTCTCTCTCTCCTGATATTTAAAGCCTTCCATGAGGTTGGTCTCAACTTCTTGAGAAATGACCTCTCCCTCCACAGCTATGATCCACTGAAACAATAAAACTGTTAACTAGTGGGAGATTTGTGAATGCAGGAGACAGAGCTCTTTCAGGAACTGGTCCTGGGTTATGGTACTCACTCCTATTGTAGACATACATTGTTAACTCTGGGGTGCCCCTCTGTGCTCAGACATGGTGTTATAGGAGACTTTGCCTCCCAATCTCACACTGTTCATTACTTGCTCAGTCTCAAGAGTAAGTTCCAGATGGTCCTTTCTCTGGACTCCCTTCTTGGGTCACCTGTGGCTCAACCTTCCAGGGTGAACTAGGTCCAAGTCCAAACTACCATACGGATAGTCCTCCTGCACCTGCCACTGTTGGGCTTCACCAAAACCCTCTGTTGCTCCTCCATCAGGATTCCTCTACTGCCTCCCTTCTCTAAGGATCCTGACAGCTTTCCATAGGGATTCCCCTGCTGCAAAGCTTCTCCTAGCTACTATCTCTTCTGCCCATTCTGAGCTTCTCTTCTGTTATTTTAGGCCCTAGCTCAGGGCTCCCTGACAGGAGGCTATTCTGCTCCCTATGGGGGTCTCAGACAGTCTTCCTCAGGCTCTTCCCAGAAGGGAGCTCCCCCTTGTTCCTCTTTCCAGGGTGTCCTTTCCTTTACTAAGTTCTCAGCCCTATTTAAGGGCCTAGCTCCGCCTCTTCTGGCCAAAAGCCAATTAATCGTACCCTAGGTGTGAGCATGACTAATTGGGATCAGTTTCTAATTAAGCCCCATTGCACCCAACTGTGTCACTAATTAGCACTTAGGTTGCCAGCTCACAAGAGAGGCTGAGGGATAGTTGCTATCAGTCATGGGCAAAGCTGAGCCCAACTTACCTCAAAGCAAAGCTGAGCCCAACTTACCTCAAAGGGTCAGCTAGCCCATGCCACCCTATTAAAGCTGAGAATGAACACAAAAATAGCCATGTTCATAATTAAATGGAAAACTAATTTCTCTAAAATTGAGGAAAAGCTAAGTTTATGCACAGGCACACACAAATCTACACACACACACACACACACACACACACACAAATACCTCCAAACTAATCAAGCTATTTTTTTTTCTGTAAATTGGGAAACAAGGAAGGGAAAAAGACTGTTATGTCTATTTTTAAATACTTCATCAGTGCTCAGATACTACTGATTAGGCCATATAAGACAAGAATAGACACTTCCTTAGCCCTATGTCATTACAGCGGATTAGTGAAATGGAAGCTATTTTTCTATTTATTTCCTATGGAATGTGAATTTGTTCTCTCCTTCTCTCCCACCCCATAGTGAGTAGATCTATCATTTTTGTCTTATGTGTTACAGCAATCTGCTGTTAATTTACAAACTCTGGAGCAAGTTTTAAACTTTATCTGGCTAAATTATACTCAAGCTGGGCACTTAGATGTACAAAATTGGTATTTTCACAGTTAGCCATCTTTGTACAAGATTTGCTCGCACAGTTAGTTTATTCCACACTTACAAGATTCCAGTCACCATGGAAGTTTGGCTGAACAATGTACCTGCTTCAGGCTATTCCTCAAAGTACAACCAGCCTTTTAACACTGATAGTATGTACGTGCAGATGGCCGGGCATGTAATTTCTAGACATAAGTATTACGTAAACAGTGGGCTATTTCTTCGCTTTTTTTATGGAAAGTTTTTAGATTTCTTTTATATCTGTGCCTAATGCTGGTAGTTCCTTCATAGAACTAAAACATCTGCAGAAGTAATATTTGATTTCTAGATTATTTGATGTTTAGAGAATAAAAATAAAACTAGGCTTGGTAGAGTACGATTTTTTTAAAAATTTTGACAGATGATAATTTTTAAGCAGGTTTTTCTGTTTTTAACCATTTTAAATTTTCACTGTTGTGGAAAATTATTTTCACAGTTGGGAGCTCAGACAATAATTATTTAATGATAGTAGACATTGAGATTTAAAAAGTTAAGTCTTTAATACCATTGAAACACAAGTTGTCATTATCACATGTCGAAGTATACAAAGTAAATAGTCTTATCAAACTCTAGTAAGTTCTCAAGCAGTATTTTTTCTTACTTTGCCTACCTGTACATTTTGATGGAAATGTTTTTTCACCTATTTATGTGTACAGTGAAATTGACATTTACTGATAAAAATCTAAATCTTCCAAGCCTAAATAAAACCAACATTCCTTGTAATAGTTCAGTCAGCTAGTAAATGGCATTCAGGATTAGACAAGAGGTGACTTTAAGCTTTAATGGAAAAAGCATTTTTAAAAAGGATTGTGTCAAACATAGTACAATAACTCTAAAATGAGAAAGGGCTGGGAGAATGCAAGAGTGAAAGGATGTGCTCTTACCTGTTGCCAAATGTTTTTTCATGTATACATTATAGCTCTTTTTTGTAATGGTCAGTATTATCCTTATTGTGTACTGTTTACATGTCTGACTTCTTGTTTGGATTTTACTTGGTGATTTAGTATTAATTTTTAATGTGAAAGCACTTAGCATTAGGAGTTTGACATTTTGTCTGACCTTAATCACCAGGAGGATCATGAGAGGTTTATTCAGTGGGAAGAGAACTGTTACAGCTCTGACAGAAATGATGGGAAATAAGTAAACAGCCTTTTAAATCTTCACCAGAAATCAATAGGGTTTAAAGATGATGGACGTTGGTGTTTTTTGCTGCTTAAGGACTTCAACCTTTTACGGGAAAATATCTTCTCAAAGTGTCAGCATTTTTCCACCTTAGCACAATGAATCACCGCTGCAAATAGAACACTCTGCATAGAACACTCTTCATCATTATTATGATGATGATGTTGTATATGACTGTCTTCGATAATGCAAAAGATGTTTTGCACTTTTATACATAGAGAGATGCGGCCATACTTCATAATGTTGCTAATTATTGTTCCGTACAGGCCAGCAAAATAACTTTATACTTGGTTCATGATGTTTAAACTGATAAATTTGTGCTGTTTGTTCTGTCATTGAAATGGTTGCTGTTTCTAATTTTTCCTGTTTGTTAGTCGTGTTTTCCTCACATCAGTCGAAATAGCTTTATTTACGTGACAGTTCTCAACTTCTTTTAGTAACCAAGGATAAAAGCCGCTCTAGAGTCATTGAATCAAAAAGTATTTTAGAAGTGATACAGGTTTTGAGCTGGTACACAACATATTGTACGGTTTTGCTTTTCGTGAATGATTTATTAGACACTAGGATGCTACAGTATTTAGTAATATATCCACAAACAGCTCTATTCAAATCCAAGTATTCATACATTTATGTCATCATCAATCATATGTTGTGCTATTTGTTTTATATTATACAATATTGGATTCCATTTTAAAATAGATAAGTATATAGTAAATTATTTTCAAATATAGTAAAGTTGCTGTTAAATAGTAATTGAGAACTTGACTTTCAAGCTTTCAGTTAATTTGTTTGCATCCTTATGCAGTCATTTACTCTGAATAAAGTGAACAGGATTTAATTTGTGATTTGTAGACAACCTTTTACATTAGAAATGATAACTGTAGCAACTATGGTTTTATGCTAATACCTAAGTGTGCCACATATACTTGTAGATAAAATTGTCCCTTAAGACCTCCTGATATAAAGTGATCTTTGATTTAAGGATGCAGTACTTTGGCTACATCTATGTTCAATGATTATTAAACTGGAGTTATTATATACAAGCTGATGGAATATTTTCAGTAGTTTATCTCAATTGATTAGCCATATCGAGTACAGGATGGTGAGAAACATTTGAAGCAATTCTTCCTTGTTTTTTGTAAAGCAGCCTGTCTTTCTCTGTTTTGCTTTTAGTTTTCCATTTCCCTTAATATTGCAAACCAACAGAACTATAATATAGCTGAATCAGATTAGGATATCAGTTTTGCAAGGTGCTGAGCACTTTCGCCCTGATGCAGCAATCACTTACGCATGTGCTTAATTTGAAGCACAGCATAGTCCTGTTGAAATCTGTGGGACTACACATATACTTCAAGTTAGACACGTACTTAAGTGCTTTGCAGGGTTGGGGTCAGAATGCTCAGCACCTTGCAAGGATTTGCATCCTTTTGGACAGTATGTAGGAAAAGCTTCTTGTTGATGTGATGCTATCTGGATTTTGACAATGATAATAGTGTCTCACTTTTGTTCTGGCCATAAAACTAAACTCAACATTTTAAGAATTTGTTAAAGATTGGGATAGTATTGTTAGGCAGCTCTTACTCTTTTGAAAACTTATAATCAATACTTAATAACAAATAGGACAGGAGTACTTGTGGCACCTTAGAGACTAACCAATTTATTTGAGCATAAGCTTTCGTGAGCTACAGCTCACTTCATGAAGTGATGAAGTGAGCTGTAGTTCACGAACGCTTATGCTCAGATAAATTGGTTAGTCTCTAAGGTGCCACAAGTACTCCTCTTCTTTTTGCGAATACAGACTAACACGGCTGTTACTCTGAAACCTGTTAATAACAAATAGTGCACTTAGCTGTACAAAAACAAAGCTAGTGTACATGTGGTGGGCCAGATCTTCAGCTAACATTAATCAGCGTAGCTGATTTGGTGTAAAATATGTAAGTAAATATAATGTTGCTTTCTTTGTACTGGACCTTTAAATGTCTAGGAGTTTGCTCCCTGCTGGGAGGAGCTGCCATTTTGCTTTCAGTTCATATTCAACCTGTTAACAGAGGAGATGCACACTGTGCTCTCATGGAGACCTTTCTGTTCTTGTTTCAGTATTTTCCCCTAATTGAAAATAAGTAATTTAGAATGAAAAAATATATTTGCTCTTTGTGTATGGAAAACATAACAATACAAGTAGATAATTACTTGTTGATAATAATTAGAAGGTATACGCATTTTGGAGGGGATAGGGGGTACAGACTTTAAGAAATACTGAACATTGGTCTAATTCGTCTCCCATTGAAGTCACTGGTAAAGCACCCATTGACTTCATAATAATACTGCCATCAGTGCAGCGGACTGCACTAGATGACCTCTCGAGGTCCCTTCCAGTCCTGTGATTCAGTGAGAGCAACATTAAGCCAACACTCAAGTGCTTTGGAAAAGAAGCCCTTCGTTTTAATGAACTTTACAAACATGAACTAATCCTCGTAACATCCCCATTAAGGAGGAAGTGTTATCCTTGTTACTTATGAGGAAACTCAAATAGAGCTTTCATGACTTGTATCAGGTGACAGAAGGACTGTATGTCAGAGCCAAGGTTAACTCCAACGAAAAAAAAGACTACAGCGCTGCCTATAATGTTTGAAGAAATTTTCACCTGTCTCTGCTTTATGCAGAAACTTAGATGAACATCAAGGATCCAGATAAATAAATAACCCAAAACAACAGCAAGCCTCAGAGTAGCAGTGTCAACAAAAGAATATTATAAAAGGAGATGGCTTTTGACATGGTTTAGAACTATTTTACTGCCATGCCCTGAGTGGAGAGTCAGGAAAAAAATTGATTCTAAATTGTTTCAACATTATTCTGAATGACAGCTGTGAAGCTAAGATCTTCTCATAAATTCTTTTTTTTTAACCCCTCAGCATCTTCTACCTTTTTCTTTCAGTCTTGATTTACCCATAACTACGGGCACTAAATTAACATTGGAATCTGATTTTCTTTATTTTTCCAACAATAAACTGAAAATCTGCCAGTTTAGTAATTTTGTTTCCTCTTGTCTCCTTGTTGAAGCTTGCTGTGGTACCTTAAATAATTTTCGCCTTTGTTCACGGCAAAGCCCAGAATTCTGAAGATAGAAAGTAATTTTCTAAAGTCATTTATCTGGGTCATTTATGCATACCATCTCATGGAGATGAAGCATTGTGCCTGCTATTGTGATTTGCGTACACAAACTCTTTTCTAAATTATTAATGTGTTTTAAAAAAATCATTAGCTAAATTCTGGGCTTGTATTTTTGCCCTCAAGTTCTCCTTCAGATGCTGTTAGAAGTAAACAGGTTTTATGAATTCATTAAAAATTAAGAATTAAAAATAGGATGAAATCCTCATCCCACTGAAGTCCATTGCAACACTCCCACTAACATCAGTCAGGCCAGAATTTCACCCAAGATGCCTTCCCATTTCCATTTCTTTTACATATGTTTGACTTACCATCTTACTTATGTTTACCTTAGCCAACAGACTACGACATAATTGTTTTATAAGTTACATACAAGGAGTAACCTTTGGGTTTATTTGGTGGTCTTACCATGGCCTGTTGAAATAATTGTTCTGGTTTGGGAGTTACTGGTATCTCTTCTCTGCCCCTCTTTTTTTTTAAAAAAAAAAATCCTAAATCAATAAAAGAAACATAGAAGTGGAGTGCTGGAAAGGACCTTGAGAGATCATCTAGTGCCGTCCCCATTGCTGAGGCAGGACCAAGTATATCTAGACCATCCCTCACAGGTGTCTGTCCAACCTGATCTTAAAATCCTCCAGTGATGTGGATTCCACATCCTCCCTTGGAAGCGTATTCCAGGGCTTAATTACTCTTATAGTTAGAAAGCTTTCCATAATATCTAACTTAAATCTTCCTTGCTGCAGAGTAAGCCCATTACTTTTTATCCTACCTTCAGTGGATATGGAGAACAATTGATCATCCTCTTTATAGCAGCCCTTAATATGTCTGAAAACTGTTACCAGGTTTCCCCTCAGTCTTCTTTTCTCAAGACTAAACACTCCCAGTTTTTTTAACCTTTCCTCCTAGGTCTTGTTTTCTAAACCTGTTATAACTTTTATTGCTGTCCTCTGGACTCTCTCCAATTTGGCTACATCTTTCTAAAGTAGTGCCCAGACTTGGACACAGTAATCCACCTGAGGCCTCACCAGTGCTGAGTAGAGCAAACAGTTACTTCCCAGGGCTTACGTACAACACTTCTGTTAATACACCCCAGAATATTAGTCGTCTTCACAACTGAATCACATTGTTGGCTCGTAGTTGTGATGCACTATAACCCCCAGATCCTTTTCAGCGATACTACTGCCTAGCCAGTTATTCCCTATTTTGTAGTTGTGTATTTGATTTTTTCCTTCCTAAGTGCAATACTTTGCACTTGTCTTAATTTAATTTCATCTTTGTTGATTTTAGACCAGTTCTTCAATTGATCCAGGTAATTTTGAATGCCTAATCCTGTCTTCCAAAGTACTTGCAGCCCCTCCCAGCTTGCTGTCATCCACAGATTTTATAGGCATCCTTTCCACTACATTATCCAAGTCATTAATAGAAGTATGGAATAGTACTGGCCCCAGGAATCACCCCTGTGGGACTCCATTAGATACGCCCTTCAGATTTGACAGCAAATCATTGATAGCTACTCTTTGAGTATGGTCTTGCAACCAGTTTTGCACCCACATTATAATAATATTTATAATAATTGTTTCATGAGAACATAAGAATGGCCATACTGGGTCAGATCAATGGTCCATCTAGCCCAGTATCCTACCTTCCAAGAGTGGTCAGTGCCAGATGCTTCAGAGAGATTAACAGAACAGGGCAATTATCGAGTGATCCCTCCCCTGTCATCCAGTCCCAGCTTATGGCAATCAGAGGTTTGGGGTCACCCAGATCATGGGATTGTGTCCTTGACCCTCTTGGCAAATAGCCATTGATGGACCTATGCTCTGTGAACTTATCAAATTCTTTTTTTAACTCAGTTATACTTTTGGCCTTCACAACATCCCTTGGCGATGGGTGACTGTCCATTGTATGAAGAAGTACTTCCTTGTGTTTGTTTTAAATCTGCCACCTATTAATTTCTTTGGGTGACCCCTGGTTCTTGTATTTATATAAAGGGGTAAATAATGCTTCCCTATTCACTTTCTCCACACCATGCATGATTTTCTAGACCTCTGTCGTAGCCCTCATTAGTCATCTCTTCTCTACACTTGAACATCCCCAGCCCGGGAAAGTCACGCTCTGGCTTTCTAGCCCTTAGGGGGCACACACCTTTTCCAAGAAGCCAGACATCAGCCCTGACCACTTAATGTGCAGTGAGGTAAATTCTTCCTATCTTGCATTTCCATTGGAATAGTTTGCTGTTATGCATTTAATATTGTCTCTTTGAGAAACTGCCAGTTCTCCTGAATGCTTTTTTCCCTTAGATTTTATTCCCATTGGATCTTACCTGCCAGTTCTCTGAGTTTGTTGTAGTTGTAGGTAAATGTAGACATTTTTAGGCAAAATATATGAAGGTTTGTTCTTTTTTCCTTTGACTTCCAAACCTTTAGTTCAGGAATTTGTGATTTTGTGGCAACTGCAACTATTGATTTAAAAATATATTGCGACTGCAGCTCTCTGCTAATTTTAGGTGTATATTATTCTAGTGCAGGTGAAATAAAGATTTTGGAATCTTACATTTTATATTAGATATAATTTATATATTTATTAATACATGTGCGTGCACACACACACGTACATGCTTTCCTGTATGCCTTTAGGATTATAGTAAAGATCTATCTTAAAGCTGAGGAAATTCCTAC
Organism: Lepidochelys kempii; assembly: GCF_965140285.1. Lineage (NCBI taxonomy): Eukaryota > Metazoa > Chordata > Testudines > Cheloniidae > Lepidochelys > Lepidochelys kempii. The sequence goes on from NC_136387.1 coordinate 32,688,672, forward strand.
TGCAGGATCATAAGATCATCTGAACTGGGTGGGTTTTAATTTTATCTTTAATTTACCCCATTGTGTCTCATGGAGACCATTCCATCCTTAACTGTGAGTTTCCTTGCTTTGTGTCTCTTACATGTATATGTTTGACATATTTCCACCTCTATTTAACATTTAATATTCCACCAGTTGAAGTTAACATTTTCCTTCAAGACTCTGTATTAGTGTCTTAAAAATTTCTGTCTATAATATAATTTACAGGATTTTCATGTTTATTGTCCACCTGAAAAGCTATTGAGTAAAGTTTATTTGTCAAGTATTAAGATTTTAAGCTTGGAGAAGGAGAGTTGGCAGTTTTTCTTTAAGTATTGTCCTTGATACCACCATGGAAGGCCTGGTTAAACACAATGCTTGGTTGCACTTTACATGCCCTAAGAAGTGCACCCATAAACTGAATTTCGGAAGGTTGGAGAGGAAGTACATAAAACATCAGGAAAAAGTTTAAGATGCCAGGACAAAGGCTAGCTGTGGGCAAGACTTGCCCTATACTAGGTTCCATGACATGCATTTCAAGAAGAATACCTGCTTCTTCTGTGGTAAGCTGCAAGCTTGAAGGCATTCATTAAGCACAGTTTCAACACATGAGACAGGTGAGAAACTGCATGAAGCAGTCACCCTTAGAACATTGCATAGAAAGTTAAGTGGGTACATTTACCCAAACAACACCCATGCATTTGACATGATTTGTATGAAGCTTTCAGAACCCAAAGAATTATCCCATGCTCCATCTCTCTATGGGCTCTAGTCAAGAACAGACTAAAGCTGTGTTCAAATGCAAATAAGAAAATCAGAGTGAAGATGTCAGGGACTATTAGAGCTAACCTTAGATAGGTCATTGTTTGCATGCCTCTTGGTAATGTCCAGATTTCAGCGTAACGTTGATCTACATGACACTTTGGGAAAATATGCGTTCTCCATGGTACCACAGTTGACGTTCGACTGTGCTGGAACAATGTATGTGTGTCAAGCGAAAAGCAAACTAATGCTCATCTTGCATGAGCTTCCTAAGCCATGATCTACTGACAGTGTGACTAGTTTCTTATGCCAGCCGTCGTACATGGTATGATAAACCAGAAACTGTTAACATCTACTGAAATTTGGCTGAATATTTCATTTGTGAGGCTACAGAGAAAATACTGGACCTATGAGGAAGTCCACCTCGTATTTGATATGTATGCAGAGGAATCAATTAAAAATATTACCAGAAAGAAGAGACTCTATGGTATCGCAATTGTCCATACAAAAGCATTGATTGCACAAACATCTCCAACTTTATAGTGAAGAAGCTACTCTCGCATTCTCATACAGAAAACACTCCAGCATGCAAATAATTGCTCAAAGAATTTCATCATTGCATAGTGTAATGAAGTTGATGCCTCACATTATTCAATGCAATTTCTTCGTGGTTCCCATGAGGAGGCTGATGCTGAAATTATCTGGCATGCCATATATGACACTAGTAGACAAGGTGCCAGTTTATGCCTCAGTCCCCATGTTTTGGTCTAACACTGACAAATACTGAGCTTGAATCAATGTGGCTCACCTGTATATTAGTATTGTTAAAATAGATATTAGAATTATAAGAATGTGTTTAGTGTTTAAACTTTGTGAAATGCTTGTGAGTTGCTGCATGCAGTAATCTCACTTATAACATCTGTGTCCCATATTGTAAGGTAATATTTGAGCAGTTGTATTGTGAGCCTCTGTGACTGTGTAAATCACCAGACAGGAGAGAGACATGAACTGGGGTGAAGTACTGCTTTCCAGCGGAAGGTGTTATGTCCTGCCTGACAGGAAAGGTCCATCAACACCAGATGGACTATTGTGGGATGAGAAAGAGGACAAAAGACATTTGTTGTTTTGCACCATTCACCCCCGGGTGAAGAGGAGTCATGCAAATGGGTTTCTTCTATCAGCTCAAGGGTCTGTATCTCTATGGTGCTTGAACTTTGGAGTGCCAGGTTTACTAGGCATAAGCAAGAGATCCCCAATGCCTAGCCTGGGTTAGCCCTAAATGTTGTATTGACCTTGTTTAGTATAGAAGCTTCTATTCTAAAAAAAAATGTGTTGTTAATTTAAATGGCGGTGGTTATTTGTGAAAATACCATCTTTCTCACATCAGTCCTTCAGCTAATCAAATGCTTGTGTGCAAAGACCAGATGCTCACCATCCTGAAAATGTTTGTCCAGCAATCTGTCTTGTACAAAGAAGTGAAAGTGAAGTGTGGACGACTATCAGTGTGACAACATGTCCAGTGGCATCCTAGACGGAGATGACACTGATGATGACTTTGATGAATAAATGTTTTCAATCCTACATGTCAAGGCTAACTGTTTTAGGATTACTAATGATCAATGTCTTTTTGTATAAACAATGCACTCCTGTGTTAAAGTATAATTAAAAAATAATTTTAAATACATTTTCTCCATTACGTATTTACATAATTGTTCTAGGTTTGTCACATTTGGTACCATTGTGTTCATGGGAGAAATTGCTTTCGAATGATACCCAACTCTGCCCATTTCTGACAAGATTGTATTATCAAGATTTCCACCAACCAGAGGACCTGGAACAAGTCCCCCCCTTCCACGCTGCAGAGGGTGACACCATTAAAAATATGATTCTGTAAATTATTATGACTCAAATGACACCTCCCTTGCTTTTTTGTCACTACCTTGCTCCTGGAATGAGACTGTACTACATTACACTCCCAGAGTTAATTTAAGACAGTGCACCCTTATGCATAATGTTTGGAGTGAGGTTACTGTAGTCATTGCATGGAGATATTACTCTAGTCTTCTATTCAGGCTTGACTGTCAGTGGGAGGCAGGTATAGGGGCTGGAACAAGGGAGTTTGGGGGTGCTGCCACAGCCCCTGGCTGAAGGTAGTAATGACAACCCGAATACATGGTTCTACCTTTAGCACCCCCACTATAAAAAATGTTCCAGCACCACTGGAAGCAGGTGGTGAAAAAGTACAGAAACTTTTGCCTTCCCTTATTTTGGCCTTACTGAATGTGTAATTGTTGTATGCTTGTGGTCATGAGGATGTGAGGTTGATACTGTTGTGCTATAGTTAGGTGCCATGCATGCTTCCATTTTCTTCTGCCATTTCATCATCAGCAATGTCTGTAATTCTAGGTCTAGTTCTTCTGCAGTAGAGGCTGCTAGTAGAGTATGTTCAAGGGCCATATTCAACTGGTTCCCTAGACTGAAATCACTGAAGTTTTCAATTGTGACTTAACTCCTTATGAGGCATACAATGACAGTTATTTTGATGAATGATGCAGTATGGGGGGCCGCATACGTAAGAACAGCCATGCAAACATACTGTGTTTGTATATATTTCTATACATGCACTGACCACTTCAATGCATGTTCAAATTCAGGATTACAGAGGGAAATGGCTGATGTAACCCATTATTGCATGTTGAGTACTAATAGATAACCTATTTTGGATTGACTTACTGTTATTGATTCATGGATTTAATAGAAAAAACTGAATCATTGGCTATCTGAAAGGATTAACAGTGTTATATATTTTCTGAATTAAAGAGTGGCAGGAACGTAAACTGTGAAGCTGCCATTAAATTGACAGAGTGAATGTTAATGCTTGTTACATAGATGTTAGAGGTCCCAATCGTTTGTCAGTGTGCTCCTATAATACATGCAGTACATCTTCATTAGATAGGCATATAGCAATCAGTTTCATGTTTCCGGATGAGCCTGTGGCCAGGCCATAATTAACCTTTTGAACCAGAATTTGTAACAGAATGTAAAATCAGCTTAGCTTATCAATTACACTCACACTCAATTGATAGTTTCCCAAAGTGGGTTTATGGTGGAAGGATGGAGGTAATAATTTACTCATCTTTTTAGAAAGTAACAAAAATATTCATAATTTCTCCAGTGATAAATTTAAGTAAAGCTGAATGCCCAACTCTCATATTAAACATCACTGTATTTCAGCACATTAAACACTGACAGTGACTGTGAATACTATACCTGCCATAAGTAAGATGCACAGAAGTTTTTGCTCTGAATAAACCTGAGTAAAGAATTATTGTTCTGTATAGAGAAATCCATCAAATTGCTAGGTGAGAATTTTTTAAAGGGAGAGATTTATTTGGAATACATTTGAGTTTTCAGATTTAATAGGAATCTTCTCATTGACATTGCAGAAGCATTTGATTGTTGAAAAATTGTCCATGTTACATCAGAGTTTGCATTAATTTCAATATTTGTCACATTTCAGAAACTTGAGCTTTAGTGTACTTGTGTTCTTAAAATAAATACTGAATTTAAAAAACAGTACTTTAATATGATGATTTCTAAAGGCATTATAAACTATATTTCTGTTTCTTTCTCCTGATGTATCCTGGACTTATATATTGAATTTCAGTTGTACTTGAAGGGAAAGCATTACAGTTACTTAATGATAGTATTCAAAGATAGCTAGCAAAAAGTTTAACATTTTTCTTAAGCAAATTATATATCTCTTTGATTTTATTTTTTAGGGTTGTCCAGTACTGTGTGTACATGCAGAGTGCATTGAAATCGACTTTTTACATTTTGTTTTCCTCATAATGTACTTTATTCAGCATAAAAATGAATAAGACTGTAAGTCAAGAACTGACTGCTTTTTGTTAGGTTTGTTTCTGCTGTTACTATTGTTATACAGATATAGAAGGATTTCCTTCTTAAAGAATATTTTATCATTATTATTCTATGAATCTAGACAGTAATTCCTCAGTCCACCCCTGTAATATCTTAAGATAGCGAAAAAAAATCCTATTGCATGTCCATAATATATAGAAGATTCTTAGCATGCACTCTAATAATTCTGACTGCCTCTTTTCTCTTTTTAGTTCTGAAAATTTGATTTTTAAAACCTATTTAAATAAACATAGAATTACCAGACTGTCTTCTGTGAAAAGCAATAAATGTTATATCATTGAGAAGACTTCTAACATGTTTTAGCTCTTTCATGTGTTATTTAGAAGCTAAACACAATAATATTCGTCTTCCAAAGATAAGCAAACTTTTTTAAGCTTATCTTATGCTATCCATTTTTTCCTACCCTAATTTCTAGTGATTACTGCTAACTCAACAGTGTCCACCAAAGACTGGTTACTCTTCTGCTAGACATAGCCTGTCCCTGGGGAACATATAGAACTGTTTTATAAAGTGGTGATCAAAGATGACCAAACAGAGCAAAATTTGAATCTCATCCCTCTTGGCGAGTGCTCTTCATTAGTACACTTACTAACCAAATTTCGCTTGGGCTGGAAAGTATGCCGCCTCTTCTATTCCCTTCCTTCACTTCTCTGTGGTAATTTAAAATGATTTGAGATGCTCATAATTCTCAAGCTTTTATTTAGTGGTTTTGTAGTTAAGGGCTCTGATGTTAGGATTGAACTCTAAAACTCTTGGTTTTGAAAAATGTCCTTTCTTTTTATTTGGATTCTGTTGTTTTAGGCAATGGAATTATAGACTAGTTGTAAAACAAGTGGCTTAGATTTTCAGTCGTGGCTGTCAGCCAGCTTGCAAATAAGAAGCCTTCAACAGTTTCATTTGGCTTCAACTGCCACCCCAACCAAAGTTCCCCATGAGCTCTTGCTGCCATCAGAAGACTCTCCCCATGTTGCATAACAATATATTCTTCTTAAAATGAGCATGACCCTGAATGACAGTAGACCTTGCATGGAACAATCAAAGTTGGAAATGGGCCAAAGTGTTTTAACCACTTGGAGAATTTGTCAATTTCTTCATAAAACCTGAAACCTGAAAAATGAAATTCAAAAAATATAAGAGGTTTCAACCTAAAAAGAAGAACCCTTAGCAGGAAGTGAAGAACAATCTATCTCAGCACCTTAGATCAGATAGAAGCAGTGACAGAGAGGGATGGAAGAAACTAGTTTCCACCCTGTGCACTAGCATTGGTGTGAAAAGATGTAAAAATAATCAACCTAAAAAGACCCAGAAGCTACCATTGTCAATTCATTTTTAAACCAGAATGTAATAAAATAAATATCCATAATCTGATGTCTGTTGTCTTTGCAAAAGTTCACTGCCCGTATAAAATGTTAGGTTGATGTTTCCAGCAGCTCCGGTTCCTTCCTCTCTGTCCTCTGTGGGAAGCATATTTCCACAGATAACACCATTGCAGTGTTTGTTTAACAAGCAAAGATTGTAGGGCTTTGTTCATTTTAAGTGTTCACTGCAGACCTGTGCTCTCAGTCGCGTGATTTAATATTTAGGGTTTTTTAAAATCTGTTAAAGTCCCCCCTAGGAATACTGGGTGCTGTATACAAATATGTACAAAAAATTATCAGTGGCCCTAATCACAAAATGTCATCAAAATCCACTACTGGGTATGTATAAAAATCTCTTCCATTCTAGAAACCCTGATTCCCCATTGTATTCCCACCTTCCCTTTCTGAGGGGTAAGCCTGGGAGATTAGATGTGTTGTAGGTATACTGTAGCCTTTTGGGTTACTGAGAGCTTCTTGAATGAATGTTTTAAGATTCAGCTTTAAAGTAATTATCAATTCTATCAATCACATCCATACTTGGTGGAAGTCTACTTAGCACAAACTTAAGACTCCCCAAATCCTGTCTAGGACAAAACCTGGGATGGGCGGGTTTCTTTGGGGCAGTCTTACATTGTTCCATGTGTTAGTCAGGAAACTAGAAGGGTTTCCTCCAAGATATAAACCTGTAGACTTGGAAAATACTTATTAGGTCATCAGGTCCATCCCTCAATGCCTGACAGTGCATTTTCTCGTGCTGTGTCCAGTCTGCATGGATTTAAAAGTTGTATGGCCTGATTTCCAGATATGCTGAGCACCCACAACTCCATTGAAGTAAATTGGAACTCAATGCATCTGAAAATCAGGTCACCAAATACTAGGATCTTTACTCCTTCACTTGGGAGACAAAGTTTTGAGGTTTTTTTTAGATGATTTCATACTGTTAGGGCAGGGACTACACTATCTGGGAGTGAGCCTCCCAACTGGTTCCATGGACTCATGTTAATGAGACTTGCAGTAGTGCTCTAAAAATAGCAGTGTAGATGTTGCACCTGGGGTTGGAGCTTGGGCTCTGAAGCCTGGGGATGGGGCGGGCTTGAGAGCCTGAGCTCTGAGATGTATCTCAAAGCAACATCTACATAGTGGTTTTTAGAGCACTTGCGCAAGCCCAGCTTCAACAGGACTGTGGACCCAGACTGGAAGTGTTGCTTGAGATACAGTGTAAATCCATTCTTAGGATCATTTCTTCCCTTATTTGGAGAATGATTTTTGGTTGCACTGTATAGACCAGACAGGTTTCTTTTTTCTTTCAAACCCGCTTTACCTGTTGGTAGCCCTGCTTGGGCATTGCTCAGTCACTCAGGACATTTAGTCCCAGAGCCCAGTTACAGTTAATGTTCCTCTACGTAAGAAATTTGAATTAAACCACGTACAGGTGTTTGGAACGTCAGTTTTGGGAGTTTAATAAATGCTTATTTTGCTCACTGTAGCAAATGTGAAACATCACAAGGTGGAACGAAGCCCTGTTTGAGCACTTGTTTCTGTTTCACATTACTTCTCCACTGTACAATAGATGAAATCTTCGTGTCTGGAAGTTCTTGATAAATACGTTGCTTTGCTGTTCTGGGAACATCCTGAGGGGAGATTTTATTCTCAAAGGATTTGCACTGGACTTCTTTCCACAATACCATTGTCTGTATTTAAGAAGATTTGTAATACCGATTCAAGAAATAAGTTCCAACATTCCCAAAAAATTATCTTTTTTATTATTGATATTATTTTAAATAATAAAATATATTTGTGTTACTTTAATATTTATAAAGCAGTCGCTCTTTGGTGAGGGCCTTTTCTAGGGTGGGATGCTATTATGGTCGGTGCTGCATAAATACACAGTAAATGACAGTCCCTGACCCAAAGAGTTTACAATCTACAAGATGAGAGAGACTAATTTTCTGCATGTGTGCGTGTATTCTTTTTAGAAGTGTTCTGGAGTAATGTTTTATCATTCTTTTTTTCCCCTTCCCCTCTTCGTTCTTGCACTCCAGACACTTTTGAGTTTGTGGTCTGTGATCACTTACAAATATTGTATGGATTTAGCACTAAAATAATAAGTGCACCAGCAAAACCATTCTCATTTTAAAAAGAAATAAGATGTCATTCTTCATAATGAGGTTAAACTTAATTATGAAAAAATGCTTGTTGAGAAAAATAGCTAACTTGATGTTAACATATTTTAAAATCACTTATTTCTCTCAAAGGTTTGTTGTACAAAAATCAAGAGAAAGCTAGGGCTGTGTTTGTAAAATGTCTCTTGCCAAGTCTAGCTGATTATTTACAGTGTCATATTAAGTTCAGGAAACACCAACAAAACACAATGTACAGTTTCTTTAAAAGATGTTAGAGAAGAAATGAGGAAACTTTGGACATGGGAGTTAGTTCAAGAGGAGATTAAAAAAAAAAAAACAAACCTCCCATCAAGGAAATGATTTTAGCTGAATAGAAATGTTCCTTTATCTGAAGGGTTTGCTTTCTCATGGTTTTATATAGTATTGGGATAGTAGAGGAAGTTGAACACCAGGGCCCTAGGCTTCTCCCATTCTGCTCTTGCTGCTGCTGTCCAGAGACAGTTCTCTGCTTAGTTGTGGAATGTATGAGCAGAAGTTCCCTACTGCTACACACACACACACACACACACACACACACACACACACACACACACACACACACACACACACACACACACACACACACACACACACACACACACACACACACACACACACACACACACACACACTTTTCTCACTTACTACATTAGTCTCATAACCAGACGACACAGCTCTAAGTATCTCAAACTGTTTACATAATTGAGGATCACAAGGCTCTGGATGTATTGAACCAGCCCTCCCCTCACCCAGTGCAGTTTTAAAGGAATGGGGGAGATACTGAAGTCATGTACCTCTACCCCCAAAGTTCTACTATTGGCTAATCCCCTCTCCTACCATAGGGTGCTGCGCAGTTTCTCCTTCCTGTTCAATGCTGGAGCAATTTTGAAGGGTCCCTCCCTCCCCCCCCCACCCCCCCGTGGAAATTCTGTTGACAGCTTCAGCCCACAAGACAACTTCAGTGGAACTTATACCGGTGCTGAAAGTTAGGCATGTGCTTGAAGTGCCCTGCTGAGTCAGGACCTTAGTTTCGACCTACTAACAAATGAAAGACATAAATAGGTGTATTTGGAATAGGCATAAACCTTTTAATTTCATTGAAATAATTGAACTCTCAGTAAAAAACATTTAAATATTTTTCTAGCAAAATATTTAATTCTTTTATAAATAGGGATAATTGGCAGGTATGTGCAGGAAATTCATGTATGTTTACTATAGACATAGCTTTTCTCCTAACATCTTGTGCACAAATCCCTTTTTCCAGTGGATGGCCTGTAATAGTGATATGACTTGCTGCTACTGTACTTACGTTACTATGGCTTTGCACCCATATAGCATTCTGGTATTGTTGGGTTATATGCTATGCTGCATATTGGTGTGATTTTGTTCCCTAATTTGTATGTGCTTTTACAGTTTCTAAAGACTTACGTACTTTCAAATAATGATATTCATTTAAAAGAGACAAGCTTAATATATGCCAGACGGTTGTGATTATATAAATGGGGAAAATCTGCTGTTTCTGCATTGTATTCTAATGGTTTTTATTTGTTGAAAGCAAAGAGACAGAACCTGTAGAAAGACATTTTAGCTCATTATTGTGAAATCAAGTTTCCATTTAAAGGCAAAGGTTGTATATAGATAATGTGTGCTAGAGTAAACAGTCTCTCATATAAGAATGAGTGTCACTTTCATATCTGTACTGAAATATGCTGAAAAACATGTATGCGCTACAGTAAACAGTCTCATATAAGAATAAGTGTTCCTTTCTTATCCATACTGAAGTGTTCTGAAAAACATGTATAAGAAAGCTGTGATAATGAGCAGTACAGTAGAGAGAGGTGATTTACGATACTGGTTTCTGACAGCTATAGTGCTGAGATTCCCAGGGTATCTGATCACTGCATTAGCATGCTGACAGCTCAGCATTTAGGACATTATGGTAATTTATCCTGCATATGCTGTCACCTGCACTGTCAGAGTTTCTTTTTAATGATGGTATAACTATTTTGTTTGTTTGTACTGCATTCTTTTCATTTGGCTAATGCCTTCTCATTAGATTGCACCTTGTAAATGAGAGTAATTAAGTGCTTCCTATAGCTCAGATGCAATGATTAAGTTGCCGGGCTGCTGCTGATTATGTTTTGTCATTTATCTCTATTAATCTGAGCATATTCCACATGATAAACACATGTAATTTTTTGCTTATGTTCAATAGGTGAAATTTATAGTTTCTCAGTGGAGGCCAAGCAGTAAGTGTATGTTTATATACCAATAGTAAGTTATTCTGCTCATGTTTGTGTGTTAAATAAACATACAATTATCTGTGCAACTAAGGCAAAACCGCATAACGTCTAGCGCTATGTAGAGGCTTCAGTTTTTTAAAGTGCATACTTCTTATTGGAAGTTACTATTGATAACTTCTAATTAAGTCTGTGTTTCTGTGTGGTTTGTTTTCTGGGATGTCTGCAAAGAGAGCTATGATTTGTAATTCTTTTTCATTTAGGATGCTGAAAATGCTTTCCATTTTCAACAATGGGTTGTTCTCATATCTTTATTACTATTTATTCTTATAATACAAAACCCCATCCCTAACAGGAAAACATAGTTTTGATGTTAATATTTCCACATTAAAGTACATCACGACTAAACAAACCACAACATAACAGGCAGGTGGCAAACTGAACTTCCCTTCTCAAATTTAGAAACCCTTACCTACGTAGAGCAGGAGCTTGAGGAAATAACTTTTGGTCCTATTCCTGCTTACAACACTGCAATAATAAAATATACACTGAATAATAGTCATAATTATACAGTACTTAGATTACCCAGGGTTGTGTATTTTAAGGACCTTAGTATACCCGTCTTCAAAAGATTGCTAGAAGATTAGTCTAATTTCCCTTTATAGTTTAAGATAGGTAATTAGATGACATGATCAGACAATTATCCAGTTACTATTACAGTACAATTATCAGTACTTTGGATTTTTTATATCAAGGTCTAATTGAAAAGTAGCCCAGACAGCCAATGAGTATTTCAAGTGAATAACTTATTTTGAAAAATGACTCTTTCAGAGGAACCATTTCAGAATGCTCCCTCTTTCAAATGTTGCCCAGAATTTGTAACGTTTCTTTGAGTTTCTCTTGCTAAACAAACACAGCCCCCAAACCTCTAAGCTGTACGTTCATTCTCTGTCTTCTCTGTCACTTGCTATCGTGCACGCACGCGCCCATTTTGATAACATCACAGATACTAGGTCACTTTTGAAATTTTAAAATTAAACCCCAAAAGAGATTTCCCCTTATTCAGAATAATTTTCTGAACTTCCCGACGATTAGCCAGTAGAACTACTCAGATATGTCAGCTACTCCTGTGTTCCTGTTCTACCAGCCCGTCTCCCTCACTCACCATTTGAACGGGAGGCAGGGGCAGCTGTGGGAGCCATAGAGGGTGAGTGGGGATATGGGAGGGCAGGCAGAGTGAGCCTTTGGAGAAACGCAAGGGATTGAGCACGGCTTCGAAGATGAATGGGGATGTAAGAGGAGAATACGAATGGAAAGGGTCTTGGGTGTGTTGCAACCTGGATAGGGGACTCCAATGCTAGGCAAAAGCTGTAATCAGGACTGGAACGTTTGCTTTTCTTTTAGGTTGTCAGTATTTGTCAGAAGCCTAATTGCCTACTTTGTATCCAAAGGGACCTTAACTTGGTGAAATGCACTTGATTTTTCAAACACATCCTTTTAAATCAATACATACAATTATTTAATGATACATTAATTTTAATTATTTTCTTGTACAAAAATATGGACTTTTTATAAACTGTAAATCAATTGGTAGCTTGAAATACATGTTAATCAAATAGAGCTGCTATCCATTAGTAACTTTTGTTTTCTTTTTAGAAATATAACTTTAAGTTCATCTACATTTTTAATGCAATAATATTAAGGACTAAATGCAGTTTGTGTGGGTCTTTTGGAGCAGTTGTTTAAAATCCCATGTACTGAATTCTGTTATCATTTCTCTTGGGTGGATCAGGAAAGCAGTTGAACCCACTATGATGGCTGCTGGGCTTTCATTTCTCTGTGACTGGTAAATGAAACACATGCAGCCTCACCAAACTACATGACTAATGACAACCTCCAGTGGGTCCTGCAATCAAAGATTAATTTGCTTTATCAAGTTTAAAGAATAGTAGGCGATAAATCATGTCAAAAAGAAATAATCAGTGGCAGGCTGATGTCCTTTTGTACAGTGGAGGACAGGTGCAATGGAAGATTCATCTGCCATAGACAGTTAATTTTGTTCTCACACTGTTATGTTAGTCTTAATTTTTACTTAGTTGATATTTCAGTCAGACAACATCCATTGTCAAGATCAACTAGTATTATTTTTTGTCTAAAATGTAGAAAATAGGTGGTTACGTTTTTCAAATTAAATACTTTTTGAGACCATGTCACTTGGCTACAAAATCAAATGCTTTCATCGCATTTTCTTTAATAATTGATGGACATATTTGTACACATTTCTTGTTTTTTTCCACAACCTCATATGGATGAGGATAAAATTAATTGTTATAGTTCTATACACAGTCGTAGTGTACTTTTACAATTTCCCCTTCTTCACATTTGTGGATTTTCTTACTCCATCGGTAGAGAAATATGTTAGTTATAAAACTAGTGGACAAGTGGAATAAGGGACTAATGCAGATTTTCTGTATTGTGTAGGATTTGGGTGATATTTCTTTAAACAGTTTGTGAGCCCTCTAGTGGTGCTTTCTGTGGTTTATATTTAAAAATCTGCCAGAGTGGCAGTGTTTTTATACATAGCTAGTAGAACTGGCCAGAAAAGAGCATTTTCTTCTCAGGAAAGAGAACCGGGGAGCATGGGAGGACAATGGGCTGGCCAGACAGCCTGCCTTGCTTACATCAAAACTGTCATCAGAATAAATTAGGGCTGTCAATTAATCTCAGTTAACTCACGTGATTAACTCAAAATTAATCACGATTAAAACAATTAATTGCACTGTTAAACAATAGAATACCAATTGAAATTTATTACATATTTTGGATGTTTTCTACATTTTCAAATATATTGATTTCAATTACAACACAGAATACAAAGTGTACAGTGCTCACTTTATATTTATTTTTATAACAAATATTTGCACTGTAAAAAACAAAAGAAATAGTATTTTTCAGTTCATCTAATACAACTACTGTAGTGCAATCTCTTTATCATGAAAGTTGAACTTACAAATGTAGAATTATGTACAAAAAAACCCCTGCATTCAAAAATAATACAATGTAAAACTTTAGAGCCTGCAAGTCCACTCAGTCCTACTTCAGCCAATCGCTCAGAGAAACAAGTTTGGTTACAATTTGCAGGAGATGATGCTGCCCACTTCTTGTTTACAATGTCACCTGAAAGTGAGAACAGGCATTCACATGGCACTTTTGTAGCCAGCGTTGCAAGGTTTTTACGTGTCAGATATGCTAAACCTTCATATGCCCCTGCATTCTTCGGCCACCATTCCAGAAGACATGCTTTCATATTGATGATGCTCGTTAAAAAAATGTGTTAATTACATTCGTAACTTAACTCTTTGGGAGAGAATTGTATGTCTCCTGTTCTGTTTTACCTCCATTCTGCCATATATTTCATGTTATTGCAGTCTCGGATGATGACCCAACACATGTTCATTTTAAGAACACTTTCACAACAGATTTGACAAAACGCAAAGAAGGTACCAATGTGAGATTTCTAAAAATAGCTACAGCACTCGACCCAAGGTTTAAGAATCTGAAATGCCATCCAAAATCTGAGAGGGATGAGGTGTGGAGCATGCTTTCAGAAGACTTAAAAGAGCAACACTCCGATATGGAAACTACAGAACCCGAACCACCAAAAAAGAAAATCAACCTTCTGCTGGTGGCATCTATCTCAAATGATGAAAATGAACATGCATCTGTCCACTCTGCTTTGAATCATTATCGAGCAGAACCCGTCATCAGCATGGACGTATGTCCTCTGGAATGGTCGCCGAAGAATGAAGGGGCATACGAATGTTTAGCATATACAGCATGTAAATATCTTGCGGCCCCGGCTACAACAGTGCCATGCAAATGCCTGTTCTCACTTTCAGGTGACATTGTAAACAAGAAGTGGGCAGCATTATCACCTGCAAATTGTAACCAAACTTGTTTCTCTGAGCGATTGGCTGAAGTAGGACTGGGTGGACTTACAGGTTCTAAAATTTTACATTGTTTTATTTTTGAACGCAGCCTTTTTTGTACATAATTCTACATTTGTAAGTTCAACTTTCATGATAAAGAGATTGCACTACAGTAGTTGTATTAGATGAATTGAAAAATACTATTTCTTTTGTTTTTTACAGTGCAAATATTTGTAATAAAAAATAAATACAATGTGAGCACTGTACACTTTGTATTCTGTGTTGTAACTGAAATCAATATATTTGAAAATTTAGAAAACATCCAAAATATTTAAATGGTATTCTGTTATTATTTAACAGTGCGATTAATCGTGCTATTAATCGCGATTAATTTTTTTAATTGCTAGACAGCTCTAGTAGCCAGGCCTTGTACGTTGTGTACAGTTAATAAACACAATTATGAGAGACAAACTGCCAATGTGGTTATTTCCTATTTTCTTAGTTGTGTAAAGAACAAGTATCACAAGACTCTTCATGTAAGTAAAATCAATGTTAAATGTTGTGCACAGACTATATTTGAAGAAAGTAGATTATAATTTGGCTAAATTATTAGCAATTGTTGTTTGTAATTGCTATCATATAGGCTACGGACAGGCTCAGGTAACTCTCAGATAGGGCTGTTATGACATCAGAAGTAGTCAACCAATCACTACCCTTCCTCAATAGCCAATTTGCAGGCAACAATTCTGTTGTTGTAGTACTGGTATGAGAGAGATTGAACATGCATCAAGAGTTTTCATTGGCAGATTAACTGGCCCACGTGGCACCGTTTCTAAAGATTCAGTGGCTGCTTACTAGCATGGACATCAGTGTTTGAAAGTCTCCCCATGCCACTCCTGTCTCAGCTACACTGCTCATTGAAGTAGCACTGTCAAGGGAGCTGAGGCCAGGAGCACATGGGGAGCCCATAAAGTACAGACAAGCTGAAACTCAGGGATTGGTCTCTCCCTGCCCTCCCTCCCCACAACACCAATAAATTGGTCGTAAATTAAGGGCCAGATTCACTAGTACACATCAACAGCTTTGTGCTGCTCTGGTGATTCAAAGCTGCTGTAACTCCATTTTACCTGTCTAGTGCATTCTGACTGCTATGGTGTGCTAGTGAATCTGCTCTTTAAAATAAAGTAAAAAAATCTCAAGGTTAATATTACTTATCCTCAAACCATTAGAAATACTGCATGTTCTCTGCCTCAGCTGAGTAAGCCCTTGGAGCTATGATCAGTGCTTTGCTGAAGTGTCAGTATAACCTTAACTGAGCATCCTGAGTTTATAATGCTTGGTTTAGCAATAATTTAAAACATCCCTGTGACATGTTTACCCATACGTTACTGAAATATTCACTTAGCCATAACTCTATTCTAACAATTGTTTGTCTGGAAATATATATATCATGGACCAGAATCTAATCTAATCAATGTGCTTATTTCCACAGAGCAAGAGATCTAAATTAATTTGGAACCAGGCATTCCATATTAGTTGGAGTTAAAAAATAAATAAATAAAAATCCCCAAACTAAAAATGTTTAGAGTCCAAACTGTCTTATCTCAAGCTTGGAAGAATCTTTGAAATGAAGCTATTTCCCATAATAGAAACTACTTTTTCCTGAGGAAAATCTTGTGTGACAGTCTTCAGTGCACTAGATGTCATGCCATTAGTTTGGGGACCGTCAGTGTGTCTACGCAATTTGCAATAAGCATTGAAAGTAGAGTTGGAAATAGAGAACCTTCTTGTGGAAATCAGTTAAATGTTCTGAGATAATTTAGATGAACCCCTCAGTGCCTACCTTTGATTCTTTTTCAGAACTGTTCTGAGGCTACTCCATTTCCTCAGTACCTCACAGGCCTGGTCTACACTGCGTGGGGGGGGGGATTGATCTAAGATACGGAACTTCAGCTACGAGAATAGCATAGCTGAAGTCAACATACTTAGATCGACTTCCCTCAGCATCTTCACGGAGGTGAGTCAACTGCTGCCGCTCTCCTGTCGACTCCGCTTGTGCCTCTTGCAGAGGTGGAGTACAGGAGTCAACGGGAGAGCGGTCAGGGATTGATTTATCGCGTCTAGACTTCACGCTATAAATCGACCCCCGATAGATTGATCGGTACTCGCCGATGCAGCGGTTAGTGTAGACCTGGCCACAGAGTCAAGAACTAGAACAAATTTTGAGGTGAAGTAAGTTACCCCTAAGAACATCTTGAGTGTCTGCAGGAACCATCAGAGTTTATAACTCATTGTTTGGCAGTAATTATATTTTTGGTTTTGTTCCTGTTTTGCTTTGTTTTGTTTTGCACCAGTTGTGACAACCATACCATTGAAGTAGCTTGAATCAGTCTGCATGGATGCCCTTGGAGCATGCCGCAAGAGTAGCTTTTGTAAAAGGAGGGAATTGTTTGAACTGGAAGATAAGTGTTTTCTCTGATGAAAAACTCCTGTTCTGTTTTTCTAAAGTAAAAGGACAATCAAGTTCTTTCCTCCAGAATCTCTCAGTCTATCCCATTTATTTTGGAAATCTTAAGGGATATTAGTGCAAGTGTGATAATTTCTTTACATAAGTGGGTTAGAGGAGGGCAGAAGGCATATTCATCTGACCAGTGAGAAGCCAATAATTAGTTGACTATACAACTATCAGAGCAATGGCATGGTCAGTAGTGAACATTGCACAAGTTATCTTATACATAACCATTTTCCACAGCCTTGAAATAATGTTGCAGAATATACAAAGTTTGGATTATTCTCTGTGTTCATCAGCTCTTTGTAAACGTACTCAAATCCTCCCAAGGTTAGGTTATTTTTATTGAGCTACTCACAAACTTTTCCTGCATATTGTGGACTAGTATATGTATGGAATAAAATAGAATAGGCTTATAAGTTGTACTGGTATAACACTAAGAAAAGGAGTACTTGTGGCACCTTAAAGACTAACCAATTTATTTGAGCATGAGCTTTCGTGAGCTACAGCTCACTTCATCGGATGCATACCGTGGAAACTGCAGAAGACATTCTATACGCAGAGACCATGAAACAATACCTCCTCCCACCCCACTCTTCTGCTGGTAATAGCTTATCTAAAGTGATCATCAAGTTGGGCCATTTCCAGCACAAATCCAGGTTTTCTCACCCTCCGTCCGCCCCCCCACCCCACACACACACACAAACTCACTCTCCTGCTGGTAATAGCCTATCCAAAATGACCACTCTCTTTAAAATGAAAAGGAGTACTTGTGGCACCTTAGAGACTAACCAATTTATTAGAGCATAAGCTTTCGTGAGCTACAGCTCACTTCCTCAGATGCATATCGTGGAAACTGCAGCAGGCTTTATATATACACAGAGAATATGAAACAATACCTACTCCCACCCCACTGTCCTGCTGGTAATAGCTTATCTAAAGTGATCATCAGGTGGGCCATTTCCAGCACAAATCCAGGTTTTCTCACCCTCCACCCCCCCACACAAATTCACTCTCCTGCTGGTGATAGCCCATCCAAAGTGACAACTCTTTACACAATGTGCATGACAATCAAGTTGGGCTATTTCCTGCACAAATCCAGGTTTTCTCACATCCCCCCCACCCCCATACACACACAAACTCACTCTCCTGCTGGTAATAGCTCATCCAAACTGACCACTCTTCAAGTTTAAATCCAAGTTAAACCAGAACATCTGGGGGGGGGGTAGGAAAAAACAAGAGGAAACAGGCTACCTTCCATAATGACTTAGCCACTCCCAGTCTCTATTTAAGCCTAAATTAATAGTATCCAATTTGCAAATGAATTCCAATTCAGCAGTTTCTCGCTGGAGTCTGGATTTGAAGTTTTTTTGTTTTAAGATAGCGACCTTACGATAAGATCTTAAGATAGCTCTCCAACACGAGTTTCTACAAGCCATTACCCTCTGATCCCACTGAGAGTTACCAAAAGCAACTACAGCATTTGCTCAAGAAACTTCCTGAAAAAGCACAAGATCAAATCCGCACAGACACACCCCTGGAACCCCGACCTGGGATATTCTATCTACTACCCAAGATCCATAAACCTGGAAATCCTGGGCGCCCCATCATCTCAGGCATTGGCACCCTGACAGCAGGATTGTCTGGCTATGTAGACTCCCTCCTCAGGCCCTACGCTACCAGCACTCCCAGCTACCTTCGAGACACCACTGACTTCCTGAGGAAACTTCAATCCATCGGTGATCTTCCTGATAACACCATCCTGGCCACTATGGATGTAGAAGCCCTCTACACCAACATTCCACACAAAGATGGACTACAAGCCGTCAAGAACACTATCCCCGATACTGTCACGGCTAACCTGGTAGCTGAACTTTGTGACTTTGTCCTTACCCATAACTACTTCACATTTGGGGACAATGTATACCTTCAGATCAGCGGCACTGCTATGGGTACCCGCATGGCCCCACAGTATGCCAACATTTTTATGGCTGATTTAGAACAACGCTTCCTCAGCTCTCGTCCCCTAAAGCCCCTACTCTACTTGCACTATATTGATGACATCTTCATCATCTGGACCCATGGAAAAGAAGCCCTTGAGGAATTCCAAACAGTGAGTTTGTGTGTGTATGGGGGTGGGGGGGGTGAGAAAACCTGGATTTGTGCTGGAAATGGCCCACCTTGATTATCATACACATTTTAAAGAGAGTGGTCACTTTGGATGGGCTATTACCAGCAGGAGAGTGAGTTTGTGTGTGCGGGGAGGGGCGGAGGGTGAGAAAACCTGGATTTGTGCTGGAAATGGCCCAACTTGATGATCACTTTAGATAAGCTATTACCAGCAGGAGAGTGGGGTGGGAGGAGGTATTGTTTCATGGTCTCTGTGTATAGAATGTCTTCTGCAGTTTCCACAGTATGCATCCGATGAAGTGAGCTGTAGCTCACGAAAGCTCATGCTCAAATAAATTGGTTAGTCTCTAAGGTGCCACAAGTACTCCTTTTCTTTTTGCGAATACAGACTAACACGGCTGTTACTCTGAAACCTGGTATAACACTGTTATTACGTAATGATTATATAATATTTTAACATAGCTTTCTTCCTCTTGGAGTTTAGTCTGCATCTCTAAAATGTCATTTGAAGGATAGATCATTGTTTCATTCTTCTATCACTTGCCAGTGCTCCAGAGCATGGAGAAAAGCCGTTTATTACAGCTATATGACAGGTGGCATCGATATCTTCTTCACTGAATGCCATAGACTATGGAGTATTCCAAGTTGGTTCAAAAGAACTAAAATGGGAAGGCCATAAGCAGGGGTTTGTATTGTTATTTCTCCAGAGTATTCTCACTAGTGATGAGTTGTTACTCCAGGCATGTAGATCTATGGAGAAAGCAGCCTTTTGGGAACACAATTTGTATCTGAGCCATTTTTTATGTCTAAGTATTAAATGATTTGTGTGAATTTTACATGTTATTGAATGTAAAAGACTTGTTTATTAGAATGCATTTAGCAAATGTCACATAATACAATATTAAGCAAAATAATCTGTACTGGGAAAAAAGTTGGAATGAATATTTAATTTCTAGATCTATTTTAGATACCCTGAAGACAGGATACACAGAAAATGATATTTTAAGTAACTGAAATATTGTGGACCATCTTTGAGTGAGTTCTCAAAAGTAATGGCACACTGTTTTATTATCATTCACCTACATGATTCCATGCACTTTATTCAGGAAGAGATTCAACGCCGGTTTGCTGTATGTTTGCTAATTTTTAGAATATTATTAGTTCACTGCTAGCTATATAAACACCTAAATGTCTGTGCTAAGTCATAGCTGAATAATCCAAATTAATTTTTGAAATCTCTTTTTAAGATAAATTAAGTGTATAATAAATGTACAAGTCATCAGTACATACAGGACAAGTTAAGAGATTGTTTAGTCTTTCAGATTCTCTGACATACAGATTAGTCTCATATTTTACAGTATTCCATTATATATCCTATACACATAATCAAATCCAGCTTGTTGGTTTGAGAAGTCAGCAGAACATACTAAAAATATGCTCCATACATTATTAAAAGGCATTACTATCAATCATATTACAAACTGATTGCCTCATGTAGAAAAGGGCAATCAAAATGTAGATGTAGTGGCTGTACATCTACAGATTCAGGCACTTAGGAACATGCATATGTGGTATTTGACTTACCTCTGCATAGGAAATGACTTGATGCTACCTACTTGACTTATTTTGAGACACGAGCCGCTACATCCCTCGGTATGTTAAACTGTTCCTGAAAGTTCTGGATGGCTCATTTTCCTTAGATTGACTCCTAGTGCTAAATCATTTATTTCTAAAATGAGTCACTTTATGGGGCTTGTGATATACTGAATATCTGCACGCTTATGTACAAACACTTTCTCAATATATTTAGAAAATTAACGTTTAGCATTGTCACTGTAATGATTGTCTATAGCAGATTTTATTCTATAGCAGATTTTATTTATAAATGTCTGTTATGGTAAAGGAGTTTTCTATTCATTTAACATATAAAAAAATAATGTCAGTGCACGTTGTGTCAATGAAGGTGTCTCTTTGTTTCCACATATCACACAAAGTATTCAGATGATACTGAGTCAGATGCCTGTCCTCCTTCCATTGAAGTTAAAAGGAGGAGCGCTTCTACTTACTTCAGTGGGAGACGGAGAAGTGTCCTAAATAGTCAAAGAGATAATCTGATGATTTAGCAGCTAGAATCTCAATATGTTGCTATACAGGAGAAATAATAATAAAGCTTTAAAGACCTGAGACAGATAAAAAAGGAAATTCTGAACCCAGCTATGTCAACTTTGTCTTTTGTGCTTAGACATCATAGCACATACTGATGATTTGTCTGCTGAGCCCTCAGAACTCTGAGAAATCAGACATACAGCACCAATTTCTTCTCTCAGTAACACCTGTATAAATCTCCATTTCAGTCAGTGGAGTTACTCCAGCTTTACGCTGATGTAAATGAGAGCAGAAATGAGCCACACCGTACTTGCTCCAGTGCATTGAAATAAATGTTTTAGATAGAGAACAAAGTGACAGTCTTACCTGGGAATTGGTTTGCTTATGTATTTTGTGTCAGAAATGCCTGGTAATCAAAATGTTTAAGAATGTAAAATAAAAACACTGAAGTGGAAGTTAGATTGGCTCCTGTCTGGGCAGGGAGTTAGGCAGGCATTATGAAGTAACTGCAAGAAAAGATTGAAAGAAGCAATTGTAACACAGCTGGACAACTCCTCCCTTATGAAAATAATGGGATAGAAAGAGAAAGTGTTGTGTCTCTTGTTTTCCCTATTTGCCAACTGTGTAGATGTATCTTTTCACTCCTATTCTTGGTTTATAAAAATCTCTTTAACAATTTGTGCTCCCCGCACATCAACCAGCTCATAACTGTGTTGAAACTTGTGTTGAAAAGATTTTTAAAATATTTTCCTTAAACAGGAGAAAACTAATGAAGATGGTACCTCCATGATCCTATTTCTGAATAGCCAGTCTGTAACTATTCACTTTATTGTGATTTGATCAAATGTCGGCCCTCTTCTATTAGCTGTGTAGTTTCCCTCGTTATCAACACTGGTGGTAGTCCACGCTTCTCTGAATGTAGGCAAGAGAATTTAGGGCATACTTCGCTCCACATACCATTTGCAGCTATTGCCACACATTTCAGAGAACCCTACAGTAGAGGCTGAAGTGGAAGACTTTCTATACATTACCCAAAATAATTATTTGTTGGGATTCCTGGGTTCCATTCACAATTCTGCTATTGGTCAGTTTTGTGATTATTATTACTTTTGTAACCTATTTAAATATTGATACATTTATATTCAGGATCCATGCTGATCCACTGGGATGGATTTTTTTGTATTTACCCATGCTATACTCACCTTAGGAGTTGCATACCCCGTAATACCTACAGATAGTGTCATATTTCAAGGCTAAAATGTCTAGGTTGGTCAATATCTGATTTTAATCAATGCTTGATATCCATATAATTCCCCTTCAACCCTTCCAAAATGCAGCTGTCAAGTATCTTATTCATCCATAGATCAGACCACATCACTCCTCTTGCCTAATCCCCCACTGGCTTCCTCAGTTTAAACTTTTTACATGAAATCCTAATTCCATTAAAGTCAATGGCAAAATTCCCATTGACTTCAACAGGGCCTGAATGTCATCCTTTATCTTTGCCTTCAAAGCCCTACATTATTCCATCCCAATTAGTTGTAATTTTTAATGGTGTCTTTGTTCATTTCTCCAATTTCACCAACCTCAGTGCATCTGTGATTTCCTTTCTCTGTCTTTGTGCCTTCTTCCCGGCATCCTCCTTTGCATGGAACATCACCCTAGTCCAAATATGCCAGGCCCCCGCTCTCTCTCCATTTATATCCCTCGTTAATGTCACACCTATTTTGTGACCCTCCACAAATGTGTATGCTAAGTTATGTCAGACACCCCACATTTTTGCTTTGTTTAGTCCTTTCTCTGGGTTTCCTAATGGTTATGACTTATTTTTTTCTAATCCCTAAATTTTGAGCTCTTTTGGAGAATATTTTGCGTGTATATTGGTGTCTTGTAGAGTGCCGAGCACATATGCGACACACAAAAAGAAATAATACACACTACTCCAGGAAGCCATCAATTATTCCAGGGAGTGGTGGCCCCAGGTAAAGGGAGTGCAAAAGTGTCTTAAAGCCACATGCCCCACCCCATTTTCCACCAAGCACAGCGTAATCAGACTAAACAATCTGCCCCATAACATCTCCATTAAATACATTGATAGTGATGTTGGAAATAAATATGCTGTAGATAGTTGAAAAAAATTGAGCAGGAATACTGTAAGTATATATGTGGTTTTATTTTGGGGGGAGGGTGGGTAATATTATTCTTTATACATAATTAAAAATGAATTGATATTTTAGAGGCATTATGTAGGAAGAAAGTTACATGGACAAAGCAATACCGAAGCCACTAATGTTATAAAAATAGCAGGAAATGGAGGAAATTAATAACATGGCAATACTTTGTAAATATGTTTTCGTCATCACGATAGACAGTTTAAAAGAATGTATTGCTTAGCTTAATGATTTAGAAGACAATCAGATACTAAAGAACAAATGCATGAAAATAGCTGAGTACATTGACTAAAAAATAATATAGGACAAAAACAAAGGAAGGTAAAATGCACATCGGTTTGTACATAGTTTAGATGTTATTGCTTATACTAGTTGTAATAAGGCAGAACATTATTTGAGAGCAGCTTAATTAATTTAATCTATACATATGGAAGGTATACGGATAATGAAATAAGATTACATTTAATGTATTTCAAAATCTGTTTTTCACCGAAAAATGCTTACTTAGGGATCTATAAACATAATTAATTAAAAATAGGAATACTGGTTTTTTTTGGCTGCATGTGATATAAATACATGTTGTGATTTATTATTGAAAACCTACTGGGAATAGTAGTTTTAACAATAAATAACTGCTAGTTTTGAGGAATGTAATTGAAAAACCAATGTTCCAATTTTCATCAAGGTGATTTGAAGGACATCTTTAAAAATACATATTATTTAAACTATTTTTCACATAAATGATTTAACCAAACCATCTGCTAAATTTTATATTCAATTGTATACTTTTTAGGAAAAGCCTAAACAAGAAAGTTATTCTTTGTATGCTGTTTAATCTTATTCGTAACCCCTATTTTACCCTCAGCTGTTAGGTAAAGGGTCAGATTTTACTAACATGGCTAATAGGACATAAATACAGACATTTTCACATGGTGTACCATGTAAATGTAAACCTTTGTAGTTACAAGTTTTTGTAGCAGGAGAATTGTTTTAAAAGGCATGTAATTTATTAGCTATCAGTAGCTGCTTTATTGCCTTGCCGCGCTGCAGTAATAAATAAAAGAAAGTGAACTGATTTTACAAATGGCACACAAGGTGCACATTTTGTGAAAAAAGTCTTTTTTTAAAGAATTGGCATTAAATCCTTTTTTTGTGATGACAAAGAGTCTAAGAGCGCAAACTGTATTTTCTGTTTATCGAAAACAGTGTCTTTTTTTCTCGGGGGCATTTTTTCCTATGATCATCAAGGGATTTCAAAAGCAATAAAGTGTGGAATCATTGTTCGACTTGAACAGTATTAAAACTTAGGTTTTAATTTCAGTGAAGTAATAAGATTTGAACCTGTCTCACATTACAGCACTGTAAGGCATTTAGCAATTGTATTTTAAAGGGGGTTTTTAAAATGCAGCTCACTTGTAAGCTAACTGTCTGTCTAGTAATTAATAGTTTCTCTTCAGCACAGGCTGTTGTGATCTTACTAGGAAATCTCAGTTTTTGTTAATAACAAATTATGATAATTGTAAGGATGTTAATTCTTAATTAGTTTAAACCTTCAGTCATTTTTTGCTCTTTTCTGAGAATGATTTTAAAATGAAGACAAAGAAAAAAAAGTGAAGTTTAAGGAATTCAACATAATTTTCAGCTTCCATTTTTTTAAAAATGTGACATTACAGCTACCTGTAAATTTCAAGAAACTTTATTACCTGATTAAGAACCTACTTCAGCTTCCTGCCAAGAATGAATAAAGTATCTTATGCATACACACTGCTTATAAATCATGACTGTTAATTATTTTTACACAGACGTACATATAGGACAATGCTGCATAGAAAGCTAACTGTTCCCTGTACTCATGTGTTGAAGCCTAGAACGTTGAGACGTACCTGTACAGCTTAACAAAAGACATAAAGGTTTAAAATACAAATGTTTCTTCAGATCAGCTTGACAACATATTGGCTAATGAGACAGTATTTACCATTGTGAATAGCAGTTGAAAATAATTACATGCAGTTAAAAGAAAAAGTTTACACAAAGATGCATGTTCAAACGAGCCATCAATGTTTAACATTTGAGTAGTGAGCTATGACCTTTCATGATGATTTTGAACAGTAACTGCCTCCATTAGCCATAAGGTTTGTTTCTTTATTTTAGTAGATGGCCTAGATTGTAAATATTAGAGGATCTAAAATAAATCAACACATTATCCTAAGGATACAAAATGTAAGAGCTATTTGTGGTTGGAAACCTTTGACAGATAGTTTGGATGAAGCAGATGATTGCCCGCCTCTCGTATCTGGCCTCCATTGCTATGCCTGCAGGCAGTTTAGTGTTATAGTTGTATATTGATGTCAGGGTTACTACTGAGTGGCTAGCAATGACAGATGTCTATAATTACAGGCAATGCTTCCAGTATTTCAGAAGGGCCAGCCTATGTTGAACAATTATCTTATTTCTGGCTTGCCAAAGAGTGTTGTTCAAATTGCTAGTATTAGCTATGGGGACTGTAACACCTCTCCTAATGCCTTGGGATAAATGTGCAAAAGGCAGTCAGATATACAACTTAAATACAAAATCTTTTTAAAACAAGTAATACTGATAAGATTCAAATACTTAAGGCTTGATGCTGAAAGGTGCTCAGCACCTGCAGCTACTATTGAGGTCAATGGGAATTGCACATGTTGAACACTTCTTATAAATAGACCATTATCATTTAAATGATTAGTTTAGTTTATTATTTGCATGTATCTGACAAAATCTTAATGCATATCAGAGTTCTGAGTGTGCCATTGATCTAGATAAAGTTAAGCACTTACAGCAGAATTTAATTTACCATCTTTTTATAGCTATAACTGCAAGTAGGAATATTACCCCTTAAGATCACTAGTTTTGTCTAAATGTAGCTCTTTTCTTTTGCAGTTTTCTGACTGAAGTGAAATTTGCTCTCATGTCCATATAATATTGGTTAAACTCAATCATTAAAGGGTATCAACGCAGTATTTAGGTTTCCCATTAAATACATGACTGCATATGGAGCTTGAATCTCTGATATAATGCTGATCATCTCCTGGAAACTGCTGCCACAGAGTGGGACACTGAAAACCTACAAATTTAGGCAAGAAGGATAGAAGGGCATGGTTCTGAAATTAATAGAGCTTTTGATGAGAACCACTAGTATTTGATCAAATGTGCATCAAAATGCACATACTTAAACAGATGGAGGATGGAAGTCAGAGAGAATGAGAGAATGCAATTTAAAAAACCCCATCATGGATAGTGACTAAGTAAATATACAAAGTATTATTTACAATTTAAATATATTTAAGTGGTTTACTTAATAGGGATGGATTTTACCAGGTGCTTAGAGTTAAACATGTGCTAAAGTGCTAGGCTAAATGAAGGCCTAATAGATCAATTAAAATGTCTAGCAGAAAAAAAAGGGAACAAAAATTTAAATTATCTTCAATTACGTGAATGTTTGAAGGGCCATGGATACATCTTGTATATTGATCATCCAAAATACCTTTAAACTAGTGACTGCTGGTATCTTCAGTTAGATCAAGTGTAACCCTTTTAATGCTTAAGAATTCAATATTTTGCTTCTATATTGAACGTCCAACTTCTTTTTATGATTATTAATCCAATATAAAGACAGAATGGAATTTTCTTTGTAGGCTTTTTACACTGGCTTCTTACTCTGTACTGTCACAATACATCATAATTTTTTTAGAACCAAGTAGTAGATTTAGAAATGTCAATTTGCATAAATAAGCCTAATTTTCTGTTTCAGAGTGACCTCTTGCTCAGCTCTGCTTCTTACTTTTCAAGCTCTCAAACTGTGAGGGTGGCCAAATTGGATTTTTTTCCTCTCTATAATAAATAAAAATGAAAACTTTGTCCAAAGAATATTGTGCCTATATTTGGGCTTCACCCATAACCACAGGGCTGGACCAGCAACAGTCCCAATAGTTTTGTACTAAGAGCATCAGAAATGCAAATCACTCTCCAAAGAAACTCCTTATTCTCCTCAATGTGCCTTCAAGGTGGGCAGATACCTTCAAGATGGAAGGCAGGGGGGCAACAGAGATCTTGGGAAGAGATTGGAAATATCAAAGGCAGGATGAGGAAAATTAGTGGATTTCACTCCCCACTTCAGAGAAATTTGATTAAATAAAAAGCAATTTCCATTAAAACGATTCTCTCAAGTGGGAAGTGCAGAGATGGACTTCAGATGGACAGGTGAGGAATTTGCAATCCTGGCACCATAGTTTCCTGTGAATCCTGTTCCTCCAAGTAAGCTAATGGGAGTGGGACAAGAATAACCCATGATGGTAGCATTAAGTGCTGATATCATTAGAAGCTGTGCAGATGAGCACATCATTTATATGATGATAAAACATTCCCCCTGTGTTGTGGGGAGAGAGCACCCTTGATGCTGGCATTGAGTCAAAGGGATGTTCATACATATGTATAGTATGCTCATGCTTCTTCCTCTGGTGCTACAGCTGAGTTGCAATCACATTATTCTGATTATTATAGTCACTAACTACTATTTTAAAATGACATTTTATAGAATGCCTACGCCAAGCAAAGGATATTCCTCTACACTGTTTTTATTAAACTTGATATACATCTCGTATATAAATGTATCATACTATTCATGTCATCGGTACCCTTCCTCCTCTGCTAGTTGCGGGGGCGGAGGCAGGTGGCAACAAATGGGAGAATGGTGTTTTGATGCCCACTAGAGGGTCAACTCGTCCCCGGTTCACATAGATTCTGGTTGAAAGTTCATAAATACCTATTTTACTTTCCGACCCCCACAGTATCTGTATCGTACAGATGCTCCCCGGCTTACGCGAGTGTTCCGTTCTGGAACTCCGTGCGTAACTCAAATTTTGCATAAGTCGGAAATGTATCTCCAACCATTATGCAAAAAAAACAAAAACAAAAAACCCTCCTATTTCTATCTTACGGAACTTTTTTCATAAATGCGGATTTGCATAAAGCAGGTTTGCGTAATCCGGGGAGGATCTGTATTCCTAAAGTAGGGAGCTAAACATGCAGCTAAAGAGGAAATGGCTCACCTCGCTACTCAGCATATTCTGTTGGCCTGGTTCTGAGCTGGGGATCTTGAGATCTCACTTTTTAAGACAGGTCCCTGTTCATGTTGTAACTGTTCAGGAATACAGGCATTCTTGGTGGCATAGTTCAGGGCCTGCACAGTGTTCTCCTCTTTGTGCTCAGATACAGGTAAATGAGTTTGGAAAGCTTGAATTATTATCTCAGTCCTTTCTCCTTACTGTCCTGGATGACAGTTAGCCTGATAGTCAATTCCTTGACCTATTAAGTAGGGACGTTAGCAGCTGTGTGCTGTATGTTTGTCTTTATGTATTGGGTTCTTTTTCTCTTAGCTTTTTAGGCCAACTATTTAAACCTGGAAGCTCATACTTTCAAAGTCATTGAGAGGGGATTTGGAAGTTCAGTTCCTGTTGATCTTACTGGGAATTGGGCATACAAATCCCTTAAGTAACTTTGGAAGTCTCATTCTGGGTGCCTAAACAAAGACACCAAAATCTATATTTAAGCACATGTATTTTTCAGATTTTTAGAAGCCTCTAAAGATCAAGCCATTTATTTAGGTGTCTAACTTAAGCACTCAGCTCCTGACCTGTGATACACTGGTAGGGTATGTAGGGACTGGGGCTGGCTCCACTAGCCCCTTCAGAATAAGTGCAAAATTCCAAACTAAGGGCTAGGTAGTGACCAGTATATGGCCCAGCATATGCACCAAACACCAAGGAAATGTAGTCAGTCCCTCTAGGCCCCCAAACAGATATACTGTTCTGTGCAGCATACACTTGAGGAAGGCTCATACTGCTCCTTTTTGGAAAAATAGTAAGGAGTGTTCCAGAGTAATTCCACACCCCACCCACCCACCTCTTCTGCATTAACATCATGGTTCAAGGCTCAGCCTGCAGCTGTTACCACTTGGCTCCTGCCCAGCTGGCTTAGAAGTAGTAAAGGCCTAGTTTTTCCCTCAGTATCTGATGACAAAATACTTTAATGTTGTGTTCTACATTAGTACTTGTTCTCTGTAGCAAGGCCTGGAGAGTATCAGGAAATTATAACATCTTAAGCATTTATTGTGTGCCTAAGGGTAATAACTTTACTGTAGTTTTCTGAAGATTAATTATCCAGAATCTTAATTCATTATAACATCTTTTATGAAACATATAGAATCAACATTTTCTTGTATTTTCTTATTTGCACAGTGTGTGAGATTCATTGCTCTGTTTTAATTTGTTTCATGTGGTGCATTTGAGTACATTCCATACAGTGCCGTTATTGAATTTCTGTGACTGTCATTATATAGCCATACAACCTTTAGGAACTCATATTCTGAGTTTCCCAGTTCTGTAATCTGTTTCACATTTAAGGATTGACATAATTAGCTTCTTCAGAGTTATAATGATAGTTCCAAAAAACAAAGCTAAACATATCTAGGGCCAAAAGATTACATGAGCATAGAGCAATAAAACTTTAATTTTTACAATGCTTGCTATATTATATCTCTATATTTTCTTAAACTATAATTAAGTTCAAGCAAGTTGCTTCATGAAATTTTGTCTCTGCCCATGTATTTATATATCTCTCCCTCTTTTTCTCCCTTCCTGTTTTGTAGTGTAGCAAATAAACTTCAAATTAGTTGTGAGGGAAAGAATAGCATTATGTTATTTGAGTAGCTGATGAATTAGATGAATTTTGGATCGCAGAATATGCCCTCACTTGTTCACAAGCTCAGCTATTGTCTACTGTAAACCTCTAAGTACTATTGAGTTAGTGTTAATGGTACAGATGAAGAAGGTATATGTTTTGACATTGGTTCACAACATCCTCATCCTATACATGCTCCTTTCCTTCTGACAATATTATTCATTTACTACCCAATTTACTGTGCTGGTCACATGCCTTCTTTTCACTATCATGCCAGTTTCTCTGTTGCTTGATTACTGTGTTATCCATCACATGTTTACTGTGTGAAATCATAGAAACAAAGATCCTAGCCAGTGCTTCCTTTATACAGTGTTCAGTATGCATGGCAATGAAGGAGTCTCTATCAGTGTAGGGTGAAGTTACCACCTGTCCATATTTTCATCCCATGAGCTCAGCTTGCAGAATGGTTAAGTCCAGAATTAAATTGGGAACCTCAAAATTTGGTGGTGTTTCATTTTCTTATTGTGAAGTTCAGTTGCATTGTGGTGATGTTACAACATGACCACACAGCTCTATAACCTGATGGTGGATCTGCATGTGAAGTTGCGATATTGGGGCCGGGCTGGGCTGAGAAAAGAGTATTGAAAATTCTAAAGATGGCAGAAAATTAATTATACCTTTGGCAGTTTCCTTCCAAATTATGCTTAATCCTTCCACTAATGTAAGGGTTATAAAAGGGCCGGAATGCACCAGTATTGGTGCGATATTGCTGCCTAGGGTAATTTAGGATGCAGGTATTTCATGAAAGTATGTCATCATGCAATTCTTCTGTGGCTCAACCCAACTGAGTACATATATGGCACCTGTATTTAACTCAATGAGAGGAAGCAAAAGAACCTGATTCAATTTTAAATTGGAAGTTTAAAATGAGGGCACTTCAGGGGGGACCATGCCACATCACCCTAAGGCCCAACTGGCAATATTACCCTCTGGACCTTAAATACATTCCATACTCTACTGCTAAAATTTTGTAACTCATTTTATGTCCAAACATAACAACTGACTAATGACTACCTTCAGGAGTCCGAAAAAATGGTACTTACCAATGTTTGCATTCTGTTGCTATGGAGGCCAAAACTATCGAGTTGCTCAATGCAAAAGCATATTTCATTTTGGGTAACGATGTCACTATGTATGTTTAAAATTTTGTAGTTTCAGAACAAACCTTAAATCCAAGTAAGACTGTGTAGTTGACTAATGTCTCCTATACTGTATAAGGATATTGCCACTTGCCTCTGGAAATGGCAAATCTTAATATTTGGCTGAGAAGGAAAAGATTTCTGGGTTACAGAAGGAAAGCTAACCTAAAATGTAACGTTTCAGAGTAACAGCCCTGTTAGTCTGTATTCTCAAAAAGAAAAGGAGTACTTGTGGCACCTTAGAGACTAACCAACTTTCCACAGTATGCATCCGATGAAGTGAGCTGTAGCTCACAAAAGCTTATGCTCAAATAAATTGGTTAGTCTCTAAGGTGCCACAAGTACTCCTTTTCTTTTTGCTAAAATGTAACATAACTCCACTATTACGTTCTCCACATCATAGGTAGAGAAGGAATTGCATGAGTGTGAGAAATGTTGGAACACAAAACCAGCATGCAGTGTTGGAACCAGCAAACCGTGGTTTTGTTTAGATTTTCACGTGTGTGTGTGTGTGTGTGGGGAGAGAGAGAGTATGAAATAAGTGGTACTGTCAGTGACACCTATGATTAAGGTTGTCTAACACTTTTTTATATCTGTATTACCTAGTGTTTATTGAAGATGGGTTTTAACCACTTGATTATCTACTTGCAAATTTGCTAAAGATTTATGTCATCTTACAAAATGTGTAGTAGTCTTTAAAACAAGCACTGTATTCATACACTGCCTTAAAATGACCCTGTCACATGTGAAAGCAAATCAGATTGTTGCTGTTAATGAGCTTTTCAATTTACTATTCAGTGGATCAGATAAGTAGATTTAAGAGGTAATGATCCTGTTTAGCACTCCAGCTTGGCTGTCAGATCCTAGTAGTTGAAGAAAATCCTCAGGGACAAAAGCGTTGACACAGTTCTTGATGGAATAATGGGAATCAAAGCTAATGGATGATAAAAGGAGTAGTAAGAGTTACAAGGATAATTGTGGATTAAAGCACTGCTCTTTGTCAACATTGACTGCTGTTCCAGTATTTTATTTGGTAAACTCTGATGTGGTGAGAGCCTCCTTTGACAACAGAACACAATGCTAATATAGCAGGTGAGCACTTGTGCTGGTATTTCCTATCACAAGAAGGAAAACATCTGAATATCAGTATATGTTAGTAAGGAATGCAAACCTTTCTGGTGAAAAGATTTGATGTGAAAAAAGTAGAAAACAAATACAGAGGTTAAACTTTTGCACACACAAAAATTGGATAGTATAACTTGTTTCAGTGGCATAGTATTTACAGTTCAAATACCAGACTCTGTGTTTTGAATATTAAATATGTATGTATTGTAAATGATAGTTCTTTAAATATTTAACATTACTTTTTTCAAGGTATATGAAGGGATTGTACTGTCTATAATAAAGAATTTTAGTATTCCAATTGTCTAGTTCACCAAAGATTTTGTCACTATATGATAGTCCTATCAAAAGTTGACATTTTTACATATACTGGAAATAAATATATCCTTGCTGGTATCTCCAGTTATTGCACAAATTGTATTTTGTCACGACTTTATTGTATTCCAATTTGAAATATGTAGGATATGAAAACATATCTACTTACTCCATCATAGAGTTAAATACTGGCATTTCCTAAGAGTGACTTAATGGGGTGGCATCACTAGCAGCGGTGGAAATGGGTATAAACAAGAATGATATCCTACCAGAAGTATTCAATATCTGTAATTCATTGCAATTTATAAGTGTGATAAGTAACGTTTCAGAATAAAATTGGCAGCTAGATGGCACCAGCCTTTCATGGTTGGGTGGCTTCAGTTACACGTGTTGTGACTTTGATGATCTAATCCTAGATCTTAATACATACTTGCCCTGAGCACATAATATGGCAGAATTACATACAGTTGGTACTCCTTTCTTTGGTGGGATTTAGGGTTAAAATAGGAATACTTAAGGACTGAACTAAAATGCACTAGTTGGTAGAGTTGTGTTTGACCCAGGTCTTTAATGAAAAGCAAGGGTGCTGTAGCTCAAAATGAGGTGCACAGGCAGAACAACATGAAAAATTTTGCCAAGTGCCTGTTCCCTCTCTCTCAGATTCTAGTAGAGTTCTATTAAGTAATTACTTTCGTGGTCACTAAAAATGTCACCAAAGTTTGTAAAGAACTTGCAGTAATGCTAACTGTGAGACATAATGCTATTGTATCTGACTTGACCTGCTGATTGATAAGTCATCATAATAACAGATCCCTCTAAATGGCAGAATATAAGGAAAACTTGAGAGTTAATCAATGTCCTGGACCTGGAATGAAGGGTGATCGAAAATCACACAACTCAATGTCTTTACGTTACTTGTAAAAAGAAAAGGAGAACTTGTGGCACCTTAGAGACTAACCAATTTATTTGAGCATAAGCTTTAAGTGAGCTGTAGCTCACGAAAGCTTATGCTCAAATAAATTGGTTAGTCTCTAAGGTGCCACAAGTTCTCCTTTTCTTTTTGCGAATACAGACTAACACTGGGGCAATCTGACCATAAAAAGAAATGTCACAGTGGTCTGGAGAAGACAGACAAGGAAGCCTAGTCTGCCTTCCATTTCTTGATAAAATGGCTGCCAAATTATCCCTTAGCAAACACAAGGGTATTTACAGCAAAAAGGACAATAATCTATAAGTGACACAAATAAACACAATACTTTGTATAAGTGCTCTGGCACTACGGTTGATGGGTACCACAGAATTATGTTAGAAAGATAATAATTATCAGGGTGTTTTTTTTCACATGGATTGTTTCTTGGCTCTATCCTATTTAACATTTTTATCAATGACCTGGAAGAAACCATATCATCACTGACAGAGTTTGCAGATGGAACAAAATTGGGGGAGTGGTAAATAATGATGAGGACAGGTCAGTGATTGAGAGCTATCTGGAATGCTTGGTAAGCATACAATACAAGCAAACAATATGCATTTTAATATGGCTAAATTAAATATATACATCTAGGAACAAAGAATGTAGGCCATACTTATAGTATGGGGGACTCTATCCTGGGAAGCAGTGACCCTGAAAAGGATTTGGGGGACATGGATAATCAGCTGAACATAAGCTCCCAATGTGATGCTGTGGCCAAAGGGCTCATGCGATCTTGGGATGTATAAACAGGGCAGTCTTGAGTAGGACTAGAGAGTTTATTTTACCTCTATATTTGGCACCGGTGTGACCACAGCTGGAATATTGTGACCAGCTCTGGTGCCCACAGCTCAGGAAGGATGATGATAAATTGGAGAGAGTTCAGAGAAGAGCCACAAGAATGATTAAAGAATTAGAAAACAGGATGCCTTATACTGAGAGACTCAAAGAGCTCAACCTATTTAGCTTAGTTGTGGTGGATTTGCCATCAGTGGCAATTTTAAAATCAAGATTGGATGTTTTTCTAAAAGATTTGCTCTAGGAATTATTTTGGGGAAGTTCTGTGACCTGTGTTACACGGGAGGTCAGACCAGATGATCTCAATGGTCCCTTCTGGCCTTGGAATCTATGAATCTATAACACGGCTGTTACTCTGAAACCTTTACGTTATTTGGAAGGAAAGGGAAAGCCCACAATTGGATACATGGGGAATGCCTAGTTCTACCTGATTACATCAGTGAAAATGCAACAACTTACCAAATGTAAGCTAAGGTGCAGGAGCAACATTTAAACCTATGCTGCTAAGGCTAGAGAGTGGTGGAAGGTATTGCTTTGCTTCACCCCATTGAGGCTGCTTATAAAGTGCCATTACCTCCAAGAGAGGAAGTGGTTTGCTCACTAAACCACAGAGTAAGTGCATGCTTATACTGAGTATTTACCATTTCTGTTTGGGAGGATATGGTTAAGCAGGGGTGAGTG
This sequence comes from Lepidochelys kempii, assembly GCF_965140285.1. Lineage (NCBI taxonomy): Eukaryota > Metazoa > Chordata > Testudines > Cheloniidae > Lepidochelys > Lepidochelys kempii. Next base: position 32,723,798 of record NC_136387.1, read on the forward strand.
AAAATCTGTGAGCCCCAAATTCCTGAATCATTGCCTTGGAGGATGAGAGTCCTCTATATATGTGATTTAGCCAGGGCCAGATGGATTGAGAGAATAACCCACATTCATGCTTGTACCCTTTAGCTGCATAAACAGAATGTGGAACAGTTAATATATTTTTGAAATAACAACATTTTTGATACTCGTAAATGTCTATAATGTATTACTGTTGAAATGTTTATTTTCAGGTGTATGCCCGAATGTCAGAAGTCTTAGGAATAACAGATGACAACCATGTTCTAGAAACATTTATGGCAAAAATGTGAGTTTGTGCTTGAGTTCTATTCTATACATTCTTTTGTTTTGTCTTTAATGTTTATCCATAATCAAAGTTTAAATTGTAAATACCCAGTTGAATTTTAATGAGAATAATTCTAGGTGTTTTCATAAATAGTTTTAAAAATTGAGACATGGGGTAAAAGTTTCAAAAGAGCCTAGGTGCCATTTTGGGCTCCTAAATGCTGCCTGTCAACGGGACTTAAGCTCCTAGGTGCCTAAAATGCTTTTGAAAATGGGATTGAGGAGCCTTGACCACTGAGACTCTTTTGAAAATATTGCCATTGGTCATTATGATCTTCAGTGTGGGTGCGTACACATGCTCCACACACATATATCATTTTTCTCTGTGGCTTAGCCTGCTAGGCCACCGGGCTTTCCTCTCACTTGTATACGGGGCAGTCCTCTCACATGTACACTGGTAACAGCCAGGAAAGACAATCAGCCAAACTGAAGTAACTTCGCTCTCTTTGGTGGCATCTCATCCTTATCTCCCCAGTTTGATACTCACCACATTACAGTACAGATGCTGGGAAGTGAGTGCTATGTCTTGCTTATAGTCACACTCCAGAATTTTCAAAAGAAAAGAGTTGGAAGCTCACTGAATGGGGCAAAATCCCTCCCCTAAGAAAATATAGATTCAGACAGGGATGAGACCATGGAAGACCAAGGTTTGTGAAGCAGCTAGGGAAGATTATAATCACCAGCCCTCTCTCTTGTGATACTTCCTTAATAAATTAATTCTACCTGCTATCACAATGTTCAAATAGATGTTTTTATTCTCCCTCTAAGAATACCTCTAAAAAATTATCAGATATCTTCATGCCTGTTCTCAGGCACTCTCTGTGGTTTCCTGGGGGCATACTTTTCTTTTTCTCACATCCAGCAAGCCCCAGCTTTTGCAAGTTCTACCCTGTCTTTCTGCCTATATCAAGACTCGATGGATTCCCTTCTGAGGCAGACAGGGTTGCCTCTGAAACTGAGGTTTAACCCCTGAAGCAAGCCAAAAGAGTTTCTCAGGGAGGAGTAGGAACATCTGCTCCAAAATGTGAAGGCTGCCAGGAAAACACAGATTCTAAAGGTCTCCCTGTGTTCCTGGGAATGGAAAAGGAAGAGGGCACCTTTCCTTTCTATCCCTCCCCAATTGGCTTCCTCTAAATCTGGTCTATTTAGACTTACAAATAGTTTTCAATAGGGCATTGTCATTGCTAGGAAAACACCCTACTAGAACCATAAGATTAACTATAACCGGTTGATACAATACTAAATATAACAGTAATAAGTCAACAGGACCAGATGATATTCACCCAAGAGTTCTGTGGGAACTCAAATGTGAAATTGCAGAACTACTCACTGTAGTCTGTAACCTATCATTTAAATCAGCTTCTGTACCAAATGACTGGAGGATAGCTAATGTGACAACAATTTTTAAAAAGGGCTCCAGAGGTGATCCCGGCAATTAAAGGCCAGTAAACCTGACATCAGTACTGGGCAAATTGGCTGAAACTATAGTAAAGAACAAAATTGTCAAACACATAGATGAACATAATTTGTTGGGGAAGAGTCAAGATGTTTTTTGTAAAGGGAAATCGTTCTTCACCGATCTACTAGAATTCTTTGAAGGAGTCAACAAGCATGTGGACAAGGGGGATCCAGTGGATATAGTGTACTTAGATTTTCAAAAAGCCTTTGACAGGGTCCCTCAGCAAAGGCTCTTAAGCAAAGTAAGCTGTCATGGGATGAGAGGGAAGGTCCTCTCATGGATTGGTAACTGGTTAAAAGATAGGAAATGAAGGGTAGGAATAAATGGTCAGTTTTCAGAACGGAGAGAGGTAAATAGTGGTGTCCCCCAGGGGGCTGTACTGGGCCCAGTCCTATTCAATATATTCATAAATGATCTGGAAAATGGGATAAACAGTGAGGTGGCAAAATTTGCAGATGATACAAAATTGCTCAAAATAGTTAAGTCCCAGGCAGACTGCAAAGAACTACAAAAGGATCTCACAAAACTGGGTGACTGAGTAACAAAATGGCAGATGAAATTCAGTGTTGATAAATGCAAAGTAATGCATATTGGAAAACATAATCCCAACTATAAAATGATGGGGTCTAAATTGGCTGTTATCACTTAAGAAAGAGATCTTGGAGTCATTGTAGATAGTTCTCTGAACACATCCACTCAATGTGCAGTGGCAGTCAGAAAAGCGAACAGAATGTTGGGAATCATTAAGAAAGGGATAGATAATAAATCAGAAAATATCATATTGCCTCTATATAAATCCATGGTACACCCACATCTTGAATACTGTGTGCAGATGTGGTCACCCCATCTCAAAAAAGATATATTAGAATTGGAAAAGGTTCAGAAAAGGGCAACAAAAATGATTAGGGGTATGGAACGGCTGCCATTTAAGGAGAGATTAATAAGACTGGGACTTTTCAGCTTGGAAAAGAGACGACTAATTGGGGGATATGATAGAGGTCTATAAAATCATGACGGGTGTGGAGAAAGTAAATAAGGAAGTGTTGTTTACTCCTTCTCATAATGCAAGAGCTGGGGGGTCACCAAATGAAATTAATAGACATCTGATTAAAACAAACAAAAGGAAGTATTTTTTCACACAACGCACGGTCAACCAGTGGAACTCTTTGCTAGATGGACCTTTGGTCTGACCAGTATGGCCGTTCTTACGTTCTAACTTGTTCTTTTCTACAGTGACTACAAACGTGTTTAACATTCTGTAAGTTAACATGACTTCTCCAGGTCGTTTTCTATCGTGACCTAATTTCCTAGTGAAGACAAGACCTAAATGGCTTCCTTTCACCAAGATAAAGTCTGCTGTTTTAGCTTGCTTTAAGAAAACTGTCCGACCCATCAAATCTAACGTTTCTCTAAAGAAACCCTATGAGCTAGGTCAATGGAATGGGAATGAACAGAAAAATACTTGTTCTGGGGCCTGCACAATTCTATACTACATATTATTTTTCTTTTGTGTCCAGATCAGCTATCAGTCAGCTGACCGAGGTCCAAAAATCTCAGGATTTTTGTGTTTTCCAAACCCACTCTCTGCCCACATGTGCAGGGAGCGGGAGAGTATCAAATCTGATGAGCCAGCAGAGAGGAGTGTTGTGGGAAGTAGGGCCTTTCATCTGCTAACTATCCTGTGTGTCTTGAGGACAAATCATAATAGTTCCCCTAATAAAAAAACCCCCAGAAACATGTCCATGTATTGTATCTTTTTCTCCTTTCCCCTTCTCTGTAAATAGGCTTGGCAGAATTCAGGGTGGTTTTTTTATCATTTTGATGGATAATATCGATGTTTGTTTAAGCATTTTTTAAAATGTTTGTTGATTTAAATTTTCACAATTGCATGAAATAATTTAAGCAGTAATTTTTTATTTTTATCAATTTAAATTTTCACAATTTGGGGAAATTTTGTGTAGGTCAGACAATGGTGGAGTCAAGACAATAATTATTTAATGACAGTAGATGTTGAGATTCAAAAAGTTAAAGCTTTATAACTGTTAACACAAATTGTCAACATCACATGTCAAAATATACAAAGTAAATATCCTTAAATCAAACTCTAATAAGTTCTCAAGCTGCATTTTTCTTACTTTGCCCATCTGTAAATTTCTATTATTTATGGAAATATTTTTGTCAGTTTGTGTTTATACAGTGAAAACTATGTTTATTGGTATTTATCAATAAAAATGTAATCCTTCCAACCCTATTTATAAACTGTTTCTACCTTGACTTGATTATTTGTAATGTGATTGGGGCAGGGATCATGTTGAGTTCACTTATCTATATAGCACCTAGCATTCTTATGCGGGATCCAAGAATAAATAATAATAAATAAATAAAAATTGTTTCCAGGAGGTGAACAGAGCTGAGGTTTTGTTCTGTCCTGCCATGGTAAAAATACATTCTACCTGCTAGTGTATATTCCTGGGCAAATTTCTGCACACCTTCTCTAAGTATTACAGGCATCAGCTAATGCAGCAGTGTTTGGCTGAAGTGTGCTTAGAATGGCCCTCCCCAGAGAAGACCTTTTCTTAGGAAAACAAGTGAAAGAGGTCACTATGGGTATTTCATCATTCATTCCCCTTCCTCTGCCGCATTGGAGCATCTTTTAGCTTCTGAATGCTGTATTCCTACCCACCTAGTGTATATTAGGATACTGTATTAAGAACTCTGATCTGTTTTGAACAGAACAAGCCACAGGAAACAAATTAGTTTTCCCCTTACCTGTGAACATGTTTCCTGTGACTTGGTCAATCAGCACAGATACTACCCTTAATGGACACTTGTCCTGCAATTTCTGGAAGAAGCACTGGCTAGGGAATTAGGCAGTCTAACCTTCATTCTTTGAGCTCAAAATGGAGTAAAACTAGGAATCAGAGGAGGGTCCATTGTATCAAGTATAGATGCTTCAGTATGATTAGCTGTCTTTCCTTCTGTTGCTACCAATGAGAGGAAAACTTTGTGTCTTGTGCCCTATGACCAAGTCACAGAAGATCAATTAACAGGTAAGAGGATAAGTTCTACATGCATTTAATTTTGTCATGTATGTCTTTGCATAACCAGTGTAAACTAAGCAGTAATGAAATCCTATGTATATGCTTAGCATTTTAATGCCATCTGGAACACTTCTGAAAAAGTTTAAAAAACAATCCTAGTTTTTGATTACATGTTCTGTATTTTTCTCATTTCTCCTCCTTCATGGTTTATTACATTTGTATGAAAATAGTATCTTTGTTTATGAATTTTTCATTGATTGCACTGGAGATAATTTTGGTATCACAAAAGGAGTATTTATTTCTTAATGTGGAGAATAAGCAGTAAATACTATTATCAAATGACAAATCTATTTTCTGTACACCTTTTTATGTCCCTAGCCATTAAAATAAACTGTCTACTTATCAACAATAGTGTGCTTAGTGTAAATCTGAACTAGAGTCCATAGTATACTGACACAGCAAATAAAACATTATGGGTCAGTCCTGACTGGCAATATTTCTGTTGCTTTATTCCTAGGCCTTATCTGAGCAGATTCTGACATCTGTGCCAGATAGTCTGCATGTTTTATACTATGGACACATGACTACGCTGAGATTACCAGTCACTTTCCCTTGTGAGCCAAGTCAATACCTTAACCCAGGGGTGGGGAACCTATGGCCCAGGGGCCTGATCTGGACCACATCTTTATTTCATCCAGCCTGTGGAAAGCCTCCACACCATGGGCTGGAAACCCTGAGCCTTGGTGCCCCTCCACGGGATTGGAGCCGTAAGCTCTGGCTCGCCCCACTGCTGGGGGAAGCTAGGGTTGCCAGGCTGTTAAATATCCAGTTAGCATGCAGCTCCTGTAGCCGACATGTCCCTGCAGCTTAGGTGCAGGGCCAGTCAGGGAAGCTCTGTGTGCTGCCCCAGCGCTGGCTCCCATTGGCCAGGAACCACAGCCAATGGGAACTGCAGTGGCGATGCCTGTGGGCGTGGGCAGCGTGCACTGCACAGAGCTGCCTGACCATCCCTGCTCCTAGGAGGCGAACATGTCAGCCACTTCTGGGAGTAGCATGGAGGCAGGGAGCCTGCCTTAGCCCAGCTGCACCGCCAACTGGGGGCCATCTGAAGTAAGCGCCACCCAGCCAGAGCCCGTACCCCGAACATTCGGAACCCCCTCCAGCATCCTATCTTCCTCCCACACCCTGCATCCCCACCTGCAACCCAAGCCCCAGCCCTGAGCCCCCTCCCGCACCCAAACTCCCTCCCGGAGCCCTCACCCCACCCCCCTTCCACAACCCTGAGCCCGTTCCTGCACTCCAAACCCCTTGGACCCAGCCCGGAACCCCGTCCTGTACACCATACCCCTCATCCCCAGCCTCACCCCAGAGCCCTCACCCCCTCCCGCACCCAAATCCCCTGCCCCAGCCCGGAGCTCCCTCCTGCACCCTTAACCCCTCATTTCTGGCTGCACCCCGGAGCCTGCCACCCCAGCTGGAGCCCTCACCCCCACTCGCACTCCAACCCCCTGCCCCAGCCCAGTGAAAGTGAGTGAGGGTGGGGGAGAGCAAGCGACTGAGGGAGGGGGGCTGGAATAAGTGGGGGGTGGGGCCTTGGAGAAGGGGTGTTCAGTTTTGTGCAATTAGAAAGTTGTTAATCTTAGAGGAAGCCCCGAGCCTCCACCCCAGCCCCATGGGGCTAGAACCGCGAGCGCCAGCTCTCCCTCCCCCCCTCCCCACTCTACCCCCAGCAGTGCTGTGTGTGGCCCGGGGTTGATTTTTTCTGTCGGTCAATGGCCCCTGGTAGAAAAAAGGTTCCCCACCCCTGTCTTAACCCAAATCTGTAGATTAGAAAGCCATTAACTCTCTGCACAGGCTAGACCCATTGATCTCACCTTTTTTTCTATGTAAGGAAAATGTTAACACTCGTGATAACTATTTTTTTAGTACTGTGTTCTTCATAAATACCACTGTGATTGACTTTAAAATGCCAGTGTTTCTGTGCATTTGTATGGTGGTATGTAAGGCATGACAGTTGCTGTTTTGTTAATGCACTGTGTTATCTGACATAGCACCCTTATTTGCTATTCAGAGGGATAATGCTTCCTCTTTAATGGCAAACACTGTCTTTCATATCAGAAAGTGAGAGAAATTCATTTGTAATGTTGAAGTAATACTTCACCATTGCAATCTAACATTAGAACTATTGAATACCCTTGTGATCATGTTAACTACTTTTGCATCTAATCTATAGTACTAGAGTCTTGAAAGTTGTTGTCAAGGTACTTATAATGTGTGACAAAAATATTCTGTACTTAAATGCTGTGGGAGGAACATAGGGAACACGAATATAATGGTTTGATATGCAATGGTCAAACAAGTGGTGATCCTTCATGACATTAATGAATTTTTGTATTCCACTAATTAGAGGACTTGTACCTCCTCTTGTAGTAGCTTGCTGGTTCTTATGACAAACTTAGTATCTGGTTGCCATGTGCAACATTCCTTCAAGTCTGATGTGACCTTAGTTGTGACTGAAGTGAACCACATTTCTCTTATCTTGGTTTTTAACACATATTCTACTAAACTATCTTAGCTGCATCTGCTCTTAATATCAGCATTGGGTCATCTTCATTCATATAGTCTTAAATGTCTCCTTTTGATTGCTGTAGCATGAACTTCATGATGCAGAATTGGTCAGCAATATCAATTGATGAATTCTTTAGTCACGTTTATGGTGAACAAGCTGTTTTACATGCATCTGATACCTGCCAGTAGCACTGGTGATATGAGCTAGCTATTGTTTGCCAAGTGATCTTAGCCATATTCAATTCATGTGTTAGAGGTTGTCTTGAGTAGCCATTCCTCAAAGAATTGAGTTATTTTCTGAGGTTGATCACCACAATGAGGTTGTCTAAATTCTGATCATCATTTCAGTTAATTCTGTCAATTCATATGGCCAAATGTAGATCTTCCATTATCCTTCCATTGGAAGTAATTACCAACCTTCTTTTGAACTTCTGGACATCACTTTCTAAGGGACAGGTTTTTATACACTCATATGGCCAATCATGCAGTGAAAGTATCTATTATCAGCCATAATTGTATAGGTGTCCCATCAAGAACCTTGGATTTCACAAGGAAGCCCTTTTCGTTTCCACTGTCCTTGCTTAGCTTCACCTAACTTTCTTAGTGCTCAAGAAAGTTGATCTTCATTTGAAAAACACTAAGACCCAGATTTTTAAATGTATTTGGGCAGTGCAGTGCTCAGCTTTGCATTGCCTAAGTCTCATTTTCAAGAGAGATTTAGACACTTAGGAGCCAAAATCCCAATGAGATTTAGGCTTGTAGAGACTTAGGCTCCTAAATCTATTAGTCATTGCACTGCTGAGTGCAGCAACACCTAATTAACTTTAAAAATCTGGGCCCTAGTCTCAAAATAAGTTCTTCCAGCTTTATGCATCTTACATCACAGCTAAACTCATAGATTTATGTACTCTTGTGACACAACTATGTAAACTCAACTACTCTCAGCTTTTATTTAGTCAGACTTGGGCATATTCAGTTGTGATTGGTAACTGGTTCATGAAAAAAGGATTAAAGTTTGTCAAATTCTTCATTTCAAACATTAATTTGTTTAGCATATTGTTTGTGAACCCATCCTGATCTCTGCAAATATTATGATGTTTAAACTTGTGACATAGTTGTGGTAATTAATTAGTAGTCTTTGGGTTCACAAAATGTTCGTTCATATTATCTGGTATTTGTTTTACATGATTGGTTACCAGAGTCGCATAGTATTGTTTCTGCTCCCTGGTAGGATAACTGAAATGAGATGAGTGAATAACTAATCACAAACATCTCCTATGAATGTATGGATGAATCCAGTAATTATCTATCCAGGGTACATGTACACATATATATATTTTCCTAGGGTGCTTGTCTTCATACTATCTAAGCACCAAACATTCATGGAAAATTCAGGATTTGTGAACATGTTCCCAAATACCCAGCATTTTCCTGGATGCTTGTGAATAGCCAGTATGACCCCATGAACCGTAGCAAACTACAACTCAAAGATTTTATTTGTGAAGGTATTTTGTGATTTTTTTAACTATTTGCATTTACCCAGCTCTAATGAAGAGTATATATTCACTCCTTGTCCATGTACCACAGGAAGTTCTGAACTGTAAAAGATGATAACCTGCAAGAAATAATTAAAACATGCGTATATAGAGCCCTGTTGCTAGCATATTGCCCATTTCCTCCTTGTTAACTGAAACACAAATAGCACACTATGGCTGAGATTTCCAAAGACTTTTAGGTGATTTGAATGGGAATTGGGCATCCAATATTTGAAATTTTCAGCCTAAAATATTAAATGGTGGTTTTGTCTCTTTGAATTTTAAAAATCATTTTGTGTAAAAGTGTCCAAAATAAACTTAGTTGGTCACTAAGAATATCCCTATACTATGTGACTTGAGTTGTTCAGCTATTTTGAAATTTGGCTCATGTCATCCATAGTTAACCTTCTTCAACGTTTTGAATGTTTGTTTATCATTCATATCCACATAAAAATAAATGTCACAACATGCATATATAGCCTTTCAAGATCATAATTTTATTTGCACATCATCTCCATTTTTGTAATACTTATACAGGTTTCCACCCTCCTCCTCTTCATTTAAGGTAGCAAACGATAATACAAGGCTTGTAGTTTTATAACAGGGATGCAAGCAATGATAACTTGAGGAGGCAAAAACCATCACCCTGTGACCCAAGTAGACTTGCAACTCTCTTCCTGCTCACACCTATGCCTCAGTTCTTCAGTCTCCCCTTTCCAACATTCACTGTACACTTTGGTTTTTCCCATCCTCATTCTTTTCCTGATTCTTCATAATTGTCCCATATGCTTCTTTCTCTAGAGTTCCCATCCCATTCCCAATGAAGTAGTAACCTCCAGAGGTATCTTATTCATTCCAATACTGCCACCAAGTTTACTACAGTTCTTTTTTCTGCAGTCATCATGCAGTCAGCACCATGGACAGCTCTAATAGCAGGGTGGGTTTAAAGTTCTGGGTTCACGTATTAAGAAGACGTGGTGAGCATCATCAAGGGAAGGAAAGGCAGTAGAAAATTGTTGAATAGTTCAGAAAGGTTGAGTGGAAAGATACTTTTACAACCATCGTTACCCCTCTTCATTAATAGATACCCCTAATTATACAAACTTTGACAATGTGTTCACTTGTCAGAATAGTTTTAATTAAGATGTTTGTATGTTTACCTATGTTTATGAAATATATGGTAACTTATTTTTGCTTAGGATTCAAGGCAAGAGAAGGAGAAGGGGGCGGCGATTATTCAAGTTTTTTTTAAATACGGAGCCTAAAAATAATAATAAGGCAAATAGTTTCAAAGGTACTACATTAAGAAAAGCATAATCTTTGATATGATCCAACCACAAAATGAAGCAGTTTTTACCTTAGACAAAATATCATTAAAGTAGGGCTCACGGGTAGTAGGGTTTACAGGCAGTCTCAAGATCCTCTTGTCTGGTACAAACTCAGAGGCCTGAGTTTGGTTATTCTGATCCCTTGGTACTGGATCTAATACTGGTACTAATAATAAATATGTCTGTATTTGCGTTACCAGAATAATGGTAAATCTTGCCATTTGGATGTTGTCTCTTTTCCAGTTTATAAACACTGGAACAATGTTAATGGCACTATTTCATTTTTTGAGAACATTTACAGCCCAGTATTTTGGTTTTGGTATGCCAAATATGGAAATATTATGTTATTTCTTTGTTGCCACTTCATGTATATTTGCTTTTAAAAATGTGATCTCTGTTAGTCTGTTATGTTAGTTTCTGTCGACTCTGATTGGCAATCCTGTTAAACGTAATTGTTTCCGTCATGCATTTGAAGTTTACTGCTCAGTTGCTTTAACGCTCTTTGACTTAGTATCTTTATCAGTTAGTCACTTAAGAGACAGAGAAAGGACACCAGCACTTGGACTCAAATGCTTGACTTCTTGAAGAGCTTGAATTTCTCTCCTATGTTGTTCCTTGGCTTCTCTCCCTCAAATATTGGAAAATCATAAAATTGGTTTGGTGTTCTGTACACTTAGTTATATTTCTGTTCAGATTTTACAGATTTTTCCTATGAGCTGTTATGGCATAAATGTAATTTGATATATTACATATTAATATTGTCCATCGTTCCTGTTGCGTGGTGTCGATAGACCAAAAACAGAAATGGAAATTGTTGGGACTATGCACTGACCAATATGTCGCCAACCTTTTACATGCATGATTCGTACTTTTCGTCATCCAAATGCAGCAGCATACTGAGCAAAAACAATAGGCCAAAGTGGGAAGAAACATAAGAAGAAAAGGAAAAGTCAAACACGAGTGGGACAGCTTTTTTTAAATGGTCTGTTTTGATTCTTCTCTCTTTAAACATTCAAGCTTTGGATGCTGAAGTTTAGAATAGATTTCTGCTTTTTTTTTTTTTTTTTTTTTTTTGAGAATTGCCTTTTATGATTTTGGCTTTGATATCAGATATGGATAATCCAAATTGATTTTTATTGCTTTCTACAGTATATATCTGTTAGGGTTTAGTATAGCAGAAACATTTTGAGAACTCCCTACAATAGGGATAAACTGTAAATTATGGACTTGCTAGGACTTGCTAGAATGAGCTGTTTCTTTAAGGCAATATGAGCCATTGTTTTTGTTCATAGTGGTTTTTATTAAATGAGTTAATGCTTATTTTGTGCATTTAAGATGAGAAGCTTTGTTTTTTGCAGTGTCAGCAAATAATTATGGGCAAATAATTGTTTGGCGCTTGTCCAAAACTACATGCATGCACAAAAAACCACACACACACACACACCCCTATGAGAAGATACTTCACTTTTATCCTGCATAGTTGTGTGTGTGTGTACACCCAAAAGATAAAGTGGAGCAAAACTATGCTGATTTAAGGCACTTAACTTCTCTACTTCAGGTTCCCCATCCCCAAAATTTAAGTAACACCACCTACTTATGCACCTTGCATTGCAAACAATAAGGGTATACAATGGGTACTGAGATGTCATTGAATTTGAAACATATATTTCAGAAGGGCTCTGATGTTTTCTTTTAATTTCTGTAAATGAATCCAGCATTAGAGTATCTGCTGTATATTTTCTTAGACAACACACTCTTTCTCAGCACTTTGTTCTTTCCAAGAGGTTTACAAATATTAAGAGGTAAATTTATGTTTCTTACAAGCCAGAACTGAGGAGCCATCTTAAGTGATAGCATCTGGAGGTACATGACCTGGTGTGCTGGGACAATGGGGAGTTAAGGGCTTTACGAAGTATCTCTACTAAGGGCATCCACCCAAGGACAGCCATAATTTGGCCTAAGAGGTATTGGTTAATACTTTGATATTAGGCTTGTTTTCAGGTACTGAAAGAGAAAATATAAACCCTTTTGTGTTGTATTGTTTTCAAATCCAATGTTTGATCTATACCAATATACACTCTCATTAGGGTGTTTTGGATTTTTTAACAATACTGCTTAGGAGAGATGGCTGGACCAAGTTTAAGGTGCTAGCTTTAGGATGCCCAGGTTCAATTCCCTTTTCCACTACAAATTTCCTTGTTGACCTTTGGCATGTTGCTTAGACTCTCTTTGCCTCAGTTCCCCATATGGAAAATGGGGATAATGGCATTTCCCTACCACAGCTATGAAGTGCTCAGATACTACATTATCGGGGGCCATATAAATATATAAGATGGATAAGGAGAAGGTTGTGTTTGGGATGGTATATTTTACCATGAAAAATGGTGGCAGAGCAACTGATAGGGAAGTGGTAAAAATAGGTTATTTAACGCTAAATTTGTTGTAGGGTTATAAAATGTTGAAATTACTGGTTCAAGAATAAAAAGTATTGAATTAACTTATTTTTTGTAATGTTTCCAATCTCGTGAACATAAAAAGAACAGTATCTACCAGAAGAATGTATTTGTACAATAGTACCCTTGCATTTTGTGTGTGTGTGTGTACTTACTCACTCCCTTCTCACAAAGAGGGAAACATTATTTATTATAAACTCTCTCTCCTTTTTTATTATTATTATTCTAGTGTTACAAACCTTAAATGCTGGGGAAGATGCGAGCCTGTGATTTCAAGAACTCTTCAGTTTCTAAATGATCTTTCTGTTGGATATCCTTTTTATTGTACATTGGGGGTTCTATACAATGAAAATAATTTAGTAAAAATAAATATTTTCAAGCCATTTTCCATTTTATAGGAAATTGTTTTAACATCAGTGAGAATATTAATATTAAAATATGAGTTTGGTTTGGCCTTTTTATATGCATAGCACATTTTAAGTTATTTTGTGTTTCCCTATTCTGATTGTCAACACAAGATTATCCATGTGACTAGTTCATTAACATAGTTTTATTCATGACATCCTCCAGAGGACAAGAATGTCATTGACTCTAAAAAAGAGCAAGGCTGGACCCATTTTGGCTGTGATTCAACTAAGGTACTTAAACCCATGCCTGACTTTAAGTACGTGAGTAATCCCAATAGAATCCATATGACTACTTACATCCATAAAGTCAGGCATGGGCTTAAATACCTTGTAGAACCAGGGCCTTCATTGTTTGTATGTGCAACACCATGATCTTGAATTTTTGTTAACAGTTCAGCTGAGTCCCGGGTTAGATTTTGCTTTGACACAAACTTTTTGAGACTGCTACTTAAGTCATACATCATAAAAGAGGGTGTGATATGTTTACTTTTTGAAATTCTGACAAGTCAGACAAGAAGACCAATTTTCAAAGAAAATTAGCATGTAGTAATTTTTGACATATCAAGATGTTGAAGTGGATACAGGCAATACAAAACAAAAATGTTCAGAACTGATAGAAATGTTCAGTAAAGGAAGTCCTTCGATATTTTAAAAATAAAAACTGCTTTTCTTTCAGTTTCAGGTGAAGAGATTAATGTTATAGATAGTCAGAAAGGAAAGGAGGCTGGAAAGTGCAGCCTTGAATCATTTTATTTTCTCCTTAGAATTCTAGTCATCACAGCAGAATGTTAATATATTTCATTGTATTAAATGCTGCTTATTGTTTCGCAGATTGAATAAGTGCATTTCATTTAGCTAAAATTATGCAGTGTATGTTTTCTCACACTTACTACAAGTATCATTAATCAGCCAACATGGGAGATGTTAAATAAATGTATATCTACTGTTAACACCACCAGATATAATGGGGCACAGGTGAAATCTAAACATCGCTAAGGTATTTAACAAAAACAAAAAGGGGATTGATTATTGCATTGCATGAATAAGAATGTACAAGAGTTAATGGGTTAGCTTTCCCACTACTGTGTCTGGTTGTATTCAATACAGTAAGTTAACCAAGAAGTTTAAAATATTGCACCTAATTCAAAATACGTATTTGGTTTGTTGCTCGTTTATGTATGTAAGCTGAAATAGTCACCATTATATTACTGTTAACAGCAATGAGACGGTTATATGTTTGTTATTACATGACTAAGAATTTAGAAGGCAGCTCTGCTTCCCCACCACCACCACCACCATAGGAATGGGGGTCAGGCACATAGCATTTGATGTGCAGGAATGTATTTGAGACCTCCCTCACCATCCCAGCCCTAAAAAATGGAGAACAATCTGCAATTACTAACACAATAAATGCTTGTTTTAAGGCTGCAAGGTGACCAAGGAATATGTTGATGGTTTAACAGTTTTCAGATAGTACTTTGAGTAAAGTAGATGAGTTTGCAGTATGTGATTTGGATACAATATTACAATGAGCTGGGAGCTTAAGCAGGGGTATATACTTAAGTGTCCTGAAGAGCAGATTTGTAAGGAGACAGTTTTCCTTGAGGTAATTTATTACATGTTGCTAAGATCCCTGATAAAAGCAGAGCTTTAAAGCTGTGTGATATGAAAGTATCCAGAAGTAGTGATACCTTTTCAAATATACTGCTATGTAAATGAGACTTCAAAATAAAACGCATTTTAAAATCAATAAGAAGAAAGATGAACTAAAGCCATAAACATCAAAATATATTTAAGCAAACATTCTAAGAACAGTAGCTTCTCTGGTTTAGATGGGTGGGGTAGGACAGATAGCTTTAATGCTGGTTCACTTCACTGTGATGTGTGTGTATTAGTTAAGTTTAGAATTGTGTTCCTTGGCAAACCATAAAAGATTTCAAAAGTATTAGACACCCACTTTTGTGCTGGAATTTAATATGCAACTTTTTATTGGAAAATAATCGTCCTTGTCTGGCAAAATCCACCATGCAATATTTCTGTTAGTAGGCATAATGCAATAAAGACAGGGAGGGCTATTTATCACTACAAATTTTGAGGATTTCAGGATTCTTTTTATTATTTTAATATATTTCTTTGGTATTAAATCAGAAAAATGATAAATTACACCTGTCGAGGCTGTTTTTCCTTTTTGCTGGAAAATGATGTACAACCCAATTTCACTGGTCATTTTGGCTTTTAAAGATATGTATTTTTTTTCCTATAAAAAACTTCACCAATAGGTTTTTTTTAAATAATAATGCTGAAGTACTTTTTATTTCTAAATCTATGAAGTGGTTTATAAGTACTTCCTGGCATTGCAAACTTTGGCCTTTTCACACTTTTTTTTTGTTTGCTTGCTTGCTTGCTTGCTTTAAATAATGATTTTAAAGGACTTTGGAAGAAACATTATATTTTTAAGAGACCAGATCCAGTGGCTCCACTTTTCAGCATATGATATAGAGTACCTCTAGATTGGGTTGAAAGGTTAATAACACATAATTTCAGTTCTTGGCCAATATTTGTCATTCATGTGCATATAATTTTCTTATTAGAAAATTAATCTCTACATGTCCAGGCAGTCTCTAAATGTTCATAGAAATTTGGTACTTATCTTTTTATTATGCATAAAAGTCATTATTTCTAAAGATTCTCTTAGTTAAAAAGAAAAATCTTAATGCTAATAAGCACTCTACGTAACATAAAAAAGGAAAAAAACGACATTTTTCAAACAACAAAAGGCAACAATGATTTGTATTGGTGTCGTGTTTTACATTATTTTAACAATGATTCCAGGTTTGCATATTCAGAAATATATTAGCCCAATTTGATTTTAAAGCTCAGTTATTTGAATTATAAATCATTATGTCCCTTCTAGCTGATCATTCATGAAATATCTTTGAATTCATTTACATAATGGAATACATTAGTGGTTCCTTTATGTCAGTGCCGTCGTAGTGCTCCCTCATGCATGTTTAGTTCTTCCTAATAATTAACTTTATTATCATACATTTTCCATAACAAAATAATTATAATTGTGTTGTTATTTTGTAAAGCAACTGGCTGCAAAATACTTAGTTTGTCAAAAAGTCTGCTTTATCCACGTTTATTTTTAAAGATCTCTGTGATAAGCAGGAAAAATTTTATAGCTTTGCATTGTGAAAACAGATAACTCTTAACCAAGTACTGCAGGTTAACGAAAATAAATACACTAAATATTTCCTTAAAATCAGGTTAGCAGGTTTGCCAAAAGCAGCTATATTCCCCATCCACAGCCTTTTAAGGAATTGAATAATAACTTTAAAAAATAGTTTGATCAGTTTGAAGTTAAAATTAATCATTCCTACAAAAACCTTACATCATAAGAACATTGGTTTCAGAGTAGCAGCCGTGTTAGTCTGTATACGCAAAAAGAAAAGGAGTACTTGTGGCACCTTAGAGACTAACCAATATATTTGAGCATAAGCTTTCGTGAGCTACAGCTCACTTCATCGGATGCATTCAGTGGAAACATCCGATGAAGTGAGCTGTAGCTCACGAAAGCTTATGCTCAGATAGATTGGTTAGTCTCTAAGGTGCCACAAGTACTCCTTTTCTTTTTGCATAAGAACATTAAGGTTGCAAATTGAAGCACTCAAGTCAGGAAATAACAATCTCAACTGCCCACTTGTGTGTATGTGTTACAACAGACTTGAAATATATTATCTCATGCTATTTTTGTCCACAGGGTCCCTACCTCATTCAGTGCAGGGGATGACCAGCGCTCAATTAATGAGACAGCTGTTCAGTATTTCTTTTTATCCTCAAGGTACAGTGTGTGGTCCCATATTTCATTGACTGCACACCATCCAAACGCCATATTACAGACACTCAGAGTCATTCAGAGTACACAGTACAACTGTAGGGAATGGAGAAATGTTCTGGAAAAAGATCCTGTGGGGGCAAAATTGCATGTGATCATGCAGCTGAAGACTGTATCATAATACACGTGCACTGAGGTGGGGAAAGGGTTAAAAGTTATGCAATCAACCTTCCTGACTTTTGAG
Organism: Lepidochelys kempii; assembly: GCF_965140285.1. Taxonomy (NCBI): domain Eukaryota; kingdom Metazoa; phylum Chordata; order Testudines; family Cheloniidae; genus Lepidochelys; species Lepidochelys kempii. The sequence goes on from NC_136387.1 coordinate 32,741,010, forward strand.
TGCTTCTTTAATTTAGTTTTGCAACTTTAACTTTTGTTTAGTGTAGTTTTTAAAAGGGATTTCCTACATTTAAAAAAAAAATGAAGAAAAAGAAATCCCACTATGTGGGATAAACTTGGGGCCAGATTCTCAGCATCAAAGCAGGTGGAAGACTGCCCTAAATGGGCAGCAATGGATTCCCTTAATGGAGGAATCCTCAAGGGATTAGCACCAACACAGAGGATGTTTTTGAGGCAGAGTATATTTGCCAGGCCACAGCTCAACCCTTAGAGAGCCATCTGCTCCCCCCTGCTCTGATGTACACTGAGCATCTGGCCTCTTGTGTTTTATTAACATCCTTTAAATATTTTCTAAACATCATACTTTTAAAATGTCATACTTCTGACTTCGTGCTCAGCATTTAAACCTGTGTTTTGGTGCAAGAAAATAGAATACTGGGTAAAGGCCTGAGCAGTCTTAATATTAACTGTGGGTTTTAGTCATGGTTGGAAATTCAGGATGGAAAGAACACCCATAGTGTTAGGCAGTGTAAGTAATAGCACACTGTTGAGCATTGCTCAATATGACATAACTTCACAATATAGTTGTATGCTGTGGCACCAAGCTGAACACTTAAGATCCCATATGTTATGTACTTTCTATCAGGTTGGGATACCCAATGACAGACATGGCAGTTCAAACACAGTTTTGTCTTACATTGTAATGTGGACCAAACCACCTCACTGAGCCAAGATACAGCTCTGAAGAAGTCAGAGGCTATAATATGATTCCTGAACCTTATTCAGAGCCATATGTATTGTAGGACAGACCATGTTTTAACTTTGAAGACTGAAATGTTACGGGTGAGTCCCTTGTTATGTTAGAAATTAGCATGGATCGGACCTAAGTTCCCAGAAAACTGAAAGTGCTGTTATTGCAAACAAACATGTTCCCTTGAGGGAGACATTGCACTTAGAAATTTGTAGAATTGACTTAAAGTGACCAAAAAAAGCACTACACGAAGCAATTCCGAGCTGTGAGGTTGTGGTCTTGTAAGTAAGATTCCTTCCTCAATCCTGCATGTTTTCTAAAAGTTTAAATAACTAGTAAAACATTGCAGGTATCTGTATCTCTTCATATAATGGGAGCTTCTGTTGGAAAAACATGGAAATATGTTTTTTCTTCGCAATTTTTAAAGGGCGAAACTGTTTTCTTGGATACACATTTTGAAACCACTTCTGTCAACCGTGTGACTTCAAGAGCCAATGGCAAACTGGATTTGCATTGTTTTGGGAAGATTTTGCATAAATGATTGTGGCTGGGATTTTTAGGCACCCAACTCCTTAGCCGCCTTTGAAATTCCCTGTGTATTCATATATATGCATAAAGATGCACAAGCAAATGTAGAGTTCTTTGTCAACATTTGGCCCTTTAGGTCAATGATATGAACGAAACTTTTCTTTTTTTAGTAGTTGATAACCTGCAGCAGGTTTCATTTTTTAATAATTATTGCTTTAGAGTGTAATTAAAGACAGCAAAGTTGGCATAGGTTATGATTTTTAAGTCTTTTTTTTTCTTGGTTTGTAATAGAGTTCTGCATACACAGTTTTGCAGTAAATACATCTTAAATGTACTGGATTCATCCTGAGAATGATCCACTTTATTGCTCCCATAAATATTCCACTGGCAAAACATGACCTAGTGTTCATTAACAGCATGAATGGGAGAAATTCCTACTATTGGTAGAGTTGTGGGGGTTTTACCTTTTTTTTTTTTTTTTTTTAAGATATTGTCAGTTTTCGCTTGTCTGTTTGCTGAAGAATCGGAACAGTATATAAGCCTAAGAGATGTCTTATTTGACTTACTGACTTTTCTGGCTAACCAAACCAAGGGCGGCTTGATTCTGCAGTGTGTTGAGAAGCCCCCAAGTACCATTTATTTCAGCAGGGACTGAGATGCCTCAGCATCTCTAAGATCAGATTCTTAGCTTAGTTAGCATCATCTTTGGTGGTTGACAACTGATTTTAAGAAAACTAGCGAAATGTTGTAATTCCTCTTGTTTTTTTTAAATGTTGCATATAATTATGGGTTATTGTCTTGGGGGGGAGGGGAAATAAAAGTATTCAAAATCCAGAAGCACTGAAGGATAGTTCTATATCCTGTAACTTTCTCTTTCCGTCTGTGAACCAAATGCTTCTCTAAAGATGCCATCCTGCAGGAGTCTCACCTTTCAGAGTTCAGAGGTTACCTTTTTGTGTGTGACAAGTAGGAGTTCTCTTGCATCTTATTTTTTGTCTTTTTTTCCCCTAAGGCAAGATTATCTTAAATTGCACATCTTCCATACCCACATACCCCTGGGAACTTCATCTCCCATGCAATCAAAAGGAGAGTTCTTATACTCAGTAAGGCTGGCATTTAATGACCAGTAGTTGGCCTAACTGGCCCAGTACACTCCTTCCACTACCCTTAAAGGTAAAACAAGCAAACACAAAAAAACTCTGAAGAGCTAGGGAGTTACTTCAATGTCACATTTAGGAGTGAAGAAGAATTAGAAGTAAGAATTAAAGAAAGGAGAATTAAAAGTAAGGGAATTCCTTTCTGCCCAGTGTGGTCCAATTTAAGGCCCCCAGCTAGCCAATTTGATTGCCCATTGGCAACCTCTCTCAGTAAAGGCAAATCCTATTGACCGGCTGCCACTACAAAACAGCAGTATTTCCTCCACCATCCTAGCCATGTGATACTATCTGGAAAACCAGCACCATTTATTGTTGAAAACTTTTACTTTAATTCTAAATATCGTTTAATTTATTGGCTCTTTTGCGACTAAAATATGTGACATGAAAAGTAATTGCTTTGGTTAATAATAGATCATCATTTTTAATGTTCATATACTATTTCTGTGCTGTATATTTTTTCAGAAACACCATATTTTAAGAGGTGTATTTTAATACTTTGTTAGCAATTTGTATCATTCATAAAAATTATTATATAATTATGCAAGTTAAGTTTACAGCAATATTCACATCTCAGCATAATACTGTAAGGGAGACTTTCCTTAACATCTGCTACTTATATTCTCTTAAAAAAACTTGTGAAAATAGATGCTGTGAAGTTCATGCTTCAGAATCACACAGTAAGTTTTCTTATTATGTTCAAATATTTTAGACTCCTTCATAATTTTATACACCATTTTAACTTGTGATGCACTTATGTTTTGCCAGAGTAAACACTTTCCTTTTTTGGGGGTGAATGATAATTACAGTCTCAGTGACCTTAGATGCCGAACAACTTTCTACACTGCTCTCACTCGCCTCCTCATGGTAGATTTAGGTAAGGTGTTTCTCTTTGATATTTTTGTAATCTTATTAATTTTAGTAACAGAGCTTAAGTCTTCTTAGTGAGAGGTTACTGACACTATTAAAAATAGGTTATGAGTTCAGTACATCTGTTCTAGATGGTGTTTAAAATACTTCACAATAGCTTTTTAGGTTTGTGGCCATTGAAATACAATAGTCTTTTTTTTTTATTTGATAGATTTGATTATAGTAATATGAGTTCTGAAAGTGAGACCAGTAGTTTATTGCACTGAAGGCCTTTTGGATCCATTAGTGTAATTTAGCTACTTATAATGTAAAGGCCTGATCTTGTGACATTCTAAAAAGTTTCACCTTTGACTGACTTCAGTGACTACTCCAAAGACACTGGTTTCAATGTTTACTCTAGCAGATGGTGTACTACTTCATATAAATTCTCAGCCTGTGAGGAATCTCAGCTCTCAGAGTTTGAATCAGAGTATTGAGCAGACACTTAATGTATTTGCTTAATTTTACACACATGAGTAGTCCCGTTTGAAGTCAATAAGATTATTCATGTGCATAAATTTAAGCATGCACATTAAGTGTTTGTAGGATCGGGACGTTAGTGGTTAGCCTGGTTTGCACCAATATATTGCCAATAAACTGATTTTATCCCATCCCTTAAGTAACCAGGAAAAGAATCCTTAGCACCACATGATATTAATTTAGGACTCATCAAGCAGGTAAGACTCCTTTTCAATCTATTTGTGAGCACAGTTTTAGTCATTAGTTTAGTAACAATGATGGGTGGTTACATACTAGTACAGATAACAAATTTACTAAAAGAAGCATATGATTAGTTTGCAAGAAACATAAGTGATGAGCCAAATCTCCAACCAGTGTAAATTGACATGGGTTCCGTGAAGTCAATGGAGCTACACCAGTTTTCATCAGCTAGCCCATTAGATGCAATTATATGTATTATTATTTTTATATATATTATTATTCAAATTATAGTCCATAATAGTTCTTTCCCCTAAAGATTTCTGTGCAAAAATTACCATTTGTGAGAATGAGTGTTTGCTAAATTAAAATTAGAGATGGGCAGAAAAGGGAATGTCAGCCTTATGAGAGAAAGTTGGATTAGAAATAGAGTAGGGTTTGAGGTCTAGGTTTATCTGATAGTGCCATCATTTCATATGAGCAATGCTGCAAGGTTTGAGCTGCAACTAGTAGAACTCTCATAGGTGTGCCAAGATTTCCTGTATCTTCAGTGGTAGAAATTGCTTGCAGTCAGCTGTTCTCACAAATTTGATGTCATTTTGGAATTTGATTAATTTAGTTAATTTTGGAATAGCAGTTTGGTTCATGATGCCATGTCAATTAGAGATATGAGTCTACATTCAGTCTGGCTATAGTTCAAGGACTCTCTTGAGCTAAGTCAAGTATTACCCTTTAGTTTTTCTAGATGCCCCTAACTTATTCCTGGCTTTTCTGTGGGTGGTGGTTACCCTATTTGTACCCTAAAAATAGTCTTTCCTTTCTGAGGACATTTGGGTCTGTCATTTATCCTCTTTTCTGCCATTTGTTGTTTTAATATTTGGATATGTTAAAAACAGGAATTAGGCAAGTAAATTGATTTTTCAGGCCCCCACAGAAAGATTTAGCCAGGCAACATATATGCAAAGGTGGCTTACCTCAAAAACTGTCTACACTTGCAATTCAACTGTTTTCAGGACCAGTTCAGCTGCATCCATTGCTGACACCTCTTGTAAGCAGGGGGTAAATTTCCTAGTGGAAACCATGCAGCTTTAGTGATTTTCCCTACAGGAAGAGCAGAGAGTGAGCAGAATCAACCCATCTAGGTGATAAAAGTCACATCTTCAAAGAGGTGTTGTGTGAGCAAGATGCCATTCCGGTTGATAACTCTAGGCAAGTGAAACACAAGAGAAATGTGATTGCTCAGAAATTAATGGTTCATTGAGATTGGCTTTATTCCTGTACGTTAGTGGCCAGAAAACCTGACAGGAATAGGGCTAGCTGGGGGAAGACCTAAACAAACTTATTGGACTAATATCCTATGGATTTCCATTTGGAGTATATTAGATTGTCTGTTTCTGACCTTTCAGAGAAACACATCTAGAGAAGTGTACAGGGAAAACTCTGCTTTACATTTGAGAATACAGATGTGAAACATCAAACACACATGAGCTATACTTTTCGTGTGCGTGTGTGTGTGTGAGAGACAAATACACGCTTTTTAAATGACATCATTCTTAACCTTATAGAGCTGTAAGCTTTATAAACAAACAGCAAGTCATCAGTTTTAGTCCAAAGAGAATTGGTCATCATACTAGTCATCCTTTTCAGGCTTTCTAAAATTAAAAGAAGAAAGGATTTGTTAAGGAAGTTTTTCATATTATTGACTTTTAAAAATAATTTACATGGAGATAGTATTAAGATGAAGTCTCATGATAAATTAGTGCTTTTTAAGAAATGGAATGTGCTTTTCTGGATTCAAGTATAAAATTCTTTGTAAATTAGCCTTTTATAGAAAGTGTAGAATTAGTTATATTTAAACCATTCCCTTTCGAGTGGTTAGAAAAACCAAATCAACCATGGGGGAGGGAGCAGTAATTAGCAGTACATTAATTGGCATTTACTTTAAAAGGCACTTGGTTTCTGTTCAGTAATTTGAACCTTGTTTGAATGTAATTACACTTTGAATGCTCTGTGTGCCCCAGGTTGTATCTCTAATGAAAATAGACTTTTTTGACATTTACAGTTGCACCATTTTGTCAAATGGTCCATGGCCCAAGATTTTTAAAGTAAACTAAATATTCACTTGTGTAAGCTATAGAGTAAAGAAAATAGTTACTGAAACTCCAACAAAGTGCTTTTTTAAGTAAAGGTTTCAGAAGATTTTAATCCAATTTTTCTTTCCATTCTGGATTATCAAAGGCTTTACACATAAATTATAAAAAGCTCCTTCTGGAGACATTGGGTCTGATTCTCCACTGCCTCTGTGTAGTTATTTACACCAGTGCAAAATGAGTCCCTGCTCAGTGGATATAAAACACTACCAAATAATGTAAACCACAGCCAGATCTACTCAGCGAGGTGCCTGCTTGTGAAATGCTGCAGTCTGCCCTTAAAGCATGAAAGATCCACCAAAATGTTCCACTGAAGGATCTTTTTTCTTTCAAAGGGCATAATGAGGCCGTAGATGAGTCTAAGTGCATGCTAGTGTGGCTTGGATCATCGCAAAAGAGCAATTTACAGTAGTAATTTGTTCATGAAATGGTTTCTTTCTTTTCCAGTTTTTTAAAAAAGCATCATTATTTAACGCTCATATTTTATATTACATGAATGTGGATCATACAATAATCATACTGATAATAGTGAACGGGGACTTGCTTTTGTGGTTTGATTTTTTTTTTAACTGAAGTAAAATATTTGAGGAATTTAATGTTTTAGAGCTGATTATTTCTGGGCCGCCTAAAAGAGTCTTACTCCATTAAACTTATCTTGAAAACAAAAATAATGATAAAGGTACTTTTTCACTTGGAAGAACCAGTTAGGTTGCAATAAAAAATTACTTAGGTTCCAACCTGTCACACAATCATTGGACAATATGGCACATGTCTCTTACCAAGGGTTTGGACAATAGCCCATTTCAGCTGATGGGTTTTCCATTGACTTTAAAGGGATTTGGATCAAGCCCCAAGAACAAAAAAAGGGCTATAATAATAGTCAGAGAGATATAGGATTACAGATGGCATACACAAACTAGCCAATCCTATGTATACACCAAATTCATCCACAAAATGTTGAAGGAAAAATAGGTAAAATGTCTCCGAAAGACATTTTGCAGAAGGATGTCATATTAATTCCTCCATTAATTTGTCAGTTTTTGCCATAACTATTTTCCTCTCTCATTTCTTTTTCCCAACATTTTACCTAACTATGGGCCAAATTCTATCCTCGGTTATGTGTTAATGGTTTCCATTTAATTTGGATGTGTGGGTATATCTGAGGGGAAAATGTCTTTAATGATACACATGAAAGGATCCAGTATCTAGTCAGGTTTTAGTGTCTTTCTTATAAGCTAAATTTAGGCCTTGATTCTGCAAAGACAAGTGCAGAGCAGACCCCTGTTGAATTCAGAGAGGCTCTACATATGTAGGGTTCCAGCCACACAAGTGTCTTTTCAGGATCTGAGCCTTAATTTGTTTGTTCTCCTCCCGTTCCCCCCAAATATGAAAATCTATCAGAAAAGTAAAAGTATCTGGGTGATGCATACAATATCTCTGGAAATAGGAAATAGCTTTCAATAACTATGAAACATTATGGAAGGTTATAGAAATTATTATAATTTGTATAACAATTAGTAGGTTATTATAATTTAGCAGAACGTATAATCATGGCAGAACTTTGACACATTTATATAACATTAGTGGGCAATAATTATACAAAAAAACCCGTTTTCATCCCTTTATAGCAAATTTCACTGTTTGAAACATGTCTAGTTAGAAGTGTTGTCTGAAGGCTCATGCATTTTTCCTGGTAAGTGTGCAATAATTGTACGCAGAGCGGATAGCACCACATATTATTAAGGTCTCTCAACAATTGGTATTATAAGTCCCTGTTTTCATTTGCTTGTTTGGGCTGAAATTTTCTATGCCAGATGTCTGCTTTAGGCTGAATTTTGGGGGGAATTGGGGGTTGATTTGGATTGGATTTTTTTAGAAAACTTCAGCTAAAGTGGTTCAGCTGTTTCCAAGACAAGTGCTAAGGAAGAATACGTTGTTTTGCCCATGTTAAAAATTCTGGTGACATTTTATTTGAAAGGTTCTGCTGCTTCGGTGTTTTGGAGTAGAACTTGAAATTTAACATGCTGTGGCATTTTGCTGTCCCTGTGAAAATCCAGCTAAATATGACCTAATTATAAGTCTTTGAAAAATAACAGTTTACATGTGCTCAGTAAAGACTTTTTAGAAGCAAAAATCACGGAGCATTCCTTCCTCATTGAGCATGCTTCATTTCCCTCACAGCTCCTAAACATAACAGGACTGTGCACGTGCCATCACCACAGAGTGACTGAGCATGCACCAGCCCAGGGCTGCAGGGGTAAAGCCAGGCTTTCCCAGTAATAGCTACACCCAGCTTCTCCGAGCTGGGCAGCGGAACTCAGCAGGGATCCTCTCTCTTGTGCTCTCAGTGATACACACACACAGTCACCTAGGCAGCATGGAGGAAGAAGCCTTCTGATTCGAAAGCAGAGGGGAGAAAAGCCAGATTGGGGGGAATGAAACAGTAGATTGAGACAAGAATTCTGGTGAGACAGGGACTAGCTTTGGAGGAAGAGAAACTGTTACTGGGACCAGGAGCCAGTTGGTAGGGGGAATGTGAAACTTGGACTGGTTGACCGGAGAGGCTGGGACTTGGAACCAGGGAAAGGCAGGCTGGAACTGGGAGCTGGGATAGAGTGGGGTTGGGACTAGGAACCAGTTGCCTGGGGAAGGTGGAAACACTGGGATTGGTTGAGGAGCTAGGGAAAGGGGAGACTGGGACTGACTGGACAAGGAGATGAATTAGGAACTGGGGATGAAGAGCGGAGGGGAGAGGAGACAGAGCTGATGAGCTGGGTTACGGGGGGAGAACTGGGACTGGCTGGGCAAGAAAATTGGGATTGGGTGTGGGAAGGTGGAGGGACTGGGATTGGGGAGCAGAGGTCAGGGCTTGGACAGGTAGCTCAGAGGGGGACACTAGGACTGACATGGCAAGAAGACTGGGACTAGGTAGGCAAGAATGGAACTGGGTTAAGGGGCTAGATTCACAAGGGGGGCGTAATTGTTGCAATGCTGAGCGGTGCAGTGCCTGACTTTCAGGTGCCTTGCCACCTGCTGGAATTCACAATTCTGAGTTAGGTGCCCAGGAGGAGAGGATGGTGATTGCTGAATAACCGCATGGCTGTGGTGCTGGTGGTCCTCCTTATACCCAATAGCTCAGTAGTTAGAGCACTCTCACAGGATGTGGGAGATCCAGGTCCAATCCCCCCACTGCCTAGTGTGGAACAGTGACTTTAACCCAGATCTCTCACCTCCCAGGTGAGTGCCCTAACTCTTGGACTATAGGGCATTCTGAGGTGGGTGTCTCTCAATATTTCCCATGTAAACTGTTCCACTTGGTATAAATACTTGCATATCCCCTGGATCAGGGACTAGAACATGGGTCTCCCTGGTGAGTGCGCTAACAGCTGTGCTGTAGAATCATTTTCACTCTCTCATTGGTCAAATGAATATTTTAAGTATTTATAAGGGGGACCATCGCCACACCACCTGCTATGCCAGCTGTGTTTTGTTTGGGGCCTGATCTAGTAAGTTTGCTCTTAATCACCCACTGAGCATGCCTGCTGGATCAGGCCCCACAGGTGCAATAGGTAGGGAAATGCCTTGTTTGTGAATCCAACTGGGGCTTAGGCATTAGCTAGGTGCCAAGTTGCTAGGCTGTGTTGGGACTTAGATAGCTGTATGCATACCCAGAGACGAAAAATGAGGCACCTAGGGGACTTACCGGTGGAAATTTAGGCACCTAGGGACTTTAGGTGCCAGCAAGACACACACACACTTTGTTAAAAGAATATTATTAAGGTTGCAAAGTCAAGCACACTTTTCTGCCAGAATTTAGCTTGTCTGTGCAACTTTAATCCCCCCCTTCCCCTGTGTTATGATACAGTCTTTAATTCCATGATCACAAACTATTTTTATCTGCATGAGCCTTGCCTCATTCACTGCACAGCATGGACCTGTTCTGGGGATGAATCAGGGCTGAGTAGTAAAGGATGAGCCCTGCCTCATTTGTTGTAGAAGTTGGAAGGTGTATAGTGAATGAGTCAGGGAATTGCAGGAAGTTAAAACATGGTTAATACAGTTGAATGCTGTCCTAGAAAACTGGATTTTATACCTACCTCTGCCTCAGAGTTCCTATGTAATAGTAGGCAAGTCACTTAATCCAGACTTCACAAGTGATCACTGATTGTGTATTTCTCATTTCTGGGTGCCCAACTTGAGGCCCTCGGGTCTGATTTGCATAAGAGCTGAGCACTCACAGCTGCAACTGAAGTCAGTGGCAGATAATTTTAATATATAAAGTGCTATAGTCCTAGGTTAACTTGAGCACCAAAATTGGTAGAAACACTTTTGACTGTAATCTTTGTGCCTCCCCTCTCACCTCTCAGGGGTATTTGTGAAGCTCTCAGATACTATAGTAAGGAGCAACAGAGAAAAGCCAACAAGGAAATTAACAATCCTATCTTCAGAGCAGGGTTTGAACAGTGCATTAAATAAGGCCTGAGGAATGAGGAGAAAACAAAATATTGAATATCTGTTCATTCAGTGAGCACTGTCCATTCTGTGCACTGAATGACACGGGGGTCCTGTGGAAAAAATAGTATGTGATCGCGTAATTAAAGATTGTATCATATTGCGTACCCACAAGAGGCCAAATTAAGATTGCACGAGCAACTTAATTCTGGCTTTTTCTGACTTTTGAGACCTGGACTTTGCAACCTCAGAGAGAATAGAAATATAAAAAGGAGAAAGAAACAGAACATGTAGAGAGACACTGGTCTCAGTTTTAAGTCATTTGTGACCTAAAGTTTCTGTCTATTTTATGTTCGTTCAATCTGTGTGCCTCAGTAAAAACATTTAAAAACTAAGGGTCCACTTATACTGTCCTGGCCCAAAACTCCCTTTGACATCAGTGGAGGTTTTACCTTCAAATGGACTATGGAATTGGACCCTGATGAATGTGCTGTGATGCTCTCGTTTTTTTGGTTTTTTTTAATTTATTTTATTTTTCTGTAGGTGAAGATGAGGATGAGTTTGAGAATTTCATGCTACCCCTTACAGTTTCTTTTGAAACTGTAACTCAGATATTCAACAATAGTTTTAAACAAGAAGAGGCAAAGGTAGGTTTATTTCAGTAATAGGGAAAGAAATTATTTATCAGTAAAATAAGCTAATTGTGAAGTAAATGTTTCACATTTTTTTCATCTTTGCCATGTATATATGTCTATAATTTTCTATATAATGTTGAAATAAAATGGCTGTATATGACTTCCCACAAGTCAATCTCTTACACATACTTTTAGATTTTGGGAATGGTTTGACAATAAAGTGATCTCTTTTCAGCCATATTTATAATCAAAGAGACAGATTTTCCTCTTGTGGTATTTGACCTGGTTCTTGTGTAATACTCCCTCTTCCTGTGTATGTGTTTTTATTTTCTTCATATGTATTAACATATGTATTTGGGGAGATTTGGAAAGATGTAATACACTTGATAAAACACTGCATCTTTACAGTATTTTTTTTTCAAACAAGAATTTAATATATAAATCAAGACTTTATTAAATGGCTGGGCATATATGTATAAATAGGAACTGGTCTTGAAGTATTGCATCCTTAAACTGAACAAAGTGATTAGGATAACTGATAGCTAAATAAGGTTTTTATGTGCCTGTGGGAGCCATATTAGGATTGATTTGACAAGTCAGTTCAGCTGTGGCAACAGTCATAATATCTAACACAACATTATGTTTTATTAGTAAAATTCTTAAGTGTAGCAAGCTGTTTGTGTCAAAACAACAGTATATTTTAGGGGGGAAAGGACGTGCTAAATGGGAGTAGCAGCTTCAGGAATGACAATACATTAGAGTAGTGTTGTGCTAAATAGATTCCCCTCCCCATAATGAACAAACACTTAACAATGCACTCTAGAGTGCCCATTTCAGATACATTGCGTAATCTATGGGAAGCCCAAACAGATTTGCTATTTTAAAATATGATGGAAACCTTAACAGTGCATCACCATCTTTTCTTCTTGCCCTTTCCTGAAAATGTAAACTGTCATCAAACATGCTAGAAATGTTTGACAAATAATTTTTGTCCTCCTTAGTACACAACTCACATTTACAGAGCATGTATAGTTTATAACCACTTAGATTAAATTAACATCTTAGAAAATATGAATACTCAGCTCATTGCTTCAGTGGGTACTGTGAAAAAGACCACATATCCCAGATTCTGTTTTGGATGTTGCTTCTAGTATTTAATTTGTAAGCTGCTTTTCACATGTTAAATAGAGAGAGTCCAAAAGGGTTTGCCTTTTATTTTAAAAATTATTGATTTTAACCATTAATTTTAAGAGATCATTTTTAGAATTCCCTTCTTCATAAGAAATTGCATTTATCTCATTTGCGGATTCTATCGTATTTAAAACAATTTTGCTGCAGTCCTGTCTGGTTTGTGAGAAACTCTTTTACTGAAGAAATTTTAATGGAGTTCCAGTGATATATCCCTAAACTAGCAAGTTCTTAACGACCCTGGAAAGTGACTGCTTGATTACACTTTAACGGTATTTGCAAATAAAATCACAAGTAATTAAAGGGAAATCTCCAGGCTTTTGAGCAAGTTTGATGCATGATAACTGCCTGATTCAGCTTCATCTAGAGTAATGCTGTGTAGACGAGAGCTACTGAGATCAATAGCAACATAATGATAGTGGCAGAATTAAGTGAGTAACCTGAGAACTGTGTCTTCAGAATGCATGCAGCTGCCACAAGCCAGGGCCACACAGTGCACTCCGTTCTTCCATCCTAAATGTTCATCAAAAGACGCCCTGCAGGAAAATGGAGTTAGATGCTCTTTATTGCTGATCGTGTCTCTTGCCACATTTATCAGGGAAATTGGATTAGCAGTTGGCAGCTGCAGGTAGACAAGGTTCTGCAGTGATTAAATATGCAGCTTGGCTGCATTTGTTGTGACAGACCTTTAGTAAATTCTACTGTAAGCACCATCTGTCTAATTTGTATAAAGGAAACTTGGTGCTTTAAGCTACTGATAAAGAACTAAATCTGTTGCTCTATCATAAACAAAACTTTTGCTCTAAATTCTTTTAAATATAATTTATGTTACAGCTATTTTTCTATCATGATGAATAAATAATACATGCAAAGTGCTTTCAGGTACTTCATTGTGCAAGAACTGGAAACAAAAACAGTTCAGTTCTCTTCTTCAATAAAATGTTTAGTATTCCAATCCACAGGGAGGTGACACTGTTAAAATATCACCATGAAAATGGCCCAAGACTGCCAAATTCATTTAATTTGTGGCTTTTACTAGGATTTTCTAACTGGCTGGTTTTTTATATTTCTGAAGTATGCAGCTGAAAAATGATCACAACAAGGGAGCTCTTCCTCATTGAAATACATTTGTGGTTAACAAACCTGTGTATAAAACATACATTTAGGTTTGTTTTCCAGTGAAATCTAATATAATTGAAGAGGACTTCAATTATTTTCAATTATAAACTAGTATTTACCATGAGCTTTTTTCCATTTTTGAAATGAAGGGGGGTGGGGGGGGAACGATAGTATTAAAACTACTGTCATTTTTTTCTCTCAAAAATATCTGGATTTGCCCTGACATTCCAGTTAAGTAATATATTGACTGGCTAGACTGAACCTCAGTGGTGCTTTTATGTGAGTTATGACATCCTCAGTTTTGATAGGAATGAATGAAAACTGTATCGGAGGAAGAAGGGCAGTTAAATAGCAACATGCTATCTTTAGCTGGTTCGTAAAAACTCCATACTGTTAAATTATTTAAAATCCTTGATTTTCAGCTAGCACACATTAAAAGTTTTCACACTAAGTGCCAAATGTTGCAAACAGCACTTTAACAGAATGATTTTGCTTTGATCCCTGTAGCAGTTCCTGAATAATTTATCACAGGTTATTGCCTTAATTCTGGAGAGGGATAGAGCAATAAAGGCAGATGAAAACACTCCAGTTGAAACACCTTGGGGCCTGCTCATTCCTCTGACACGGCTCTTTTGTTGGAACTATTTAGAGGTTATTAAGACGTGTCTCCAGAATTAAGAGTATGCTGTAAGGATGAAGACAGCCATCTTAATTCTAAAGACAAAGCACAATGACCCTTCACCTTTTTTTCTTCATTGTTATTATATAGTAGAATTATGAGGATAATATTATAGCTGCACCCAGTAGTGCCACTGTAGTTAAGGGTCTGTCAGACTTTCCATTACAAACCCCATTTTGGGGGTGGGTGGCGTGAGTGGTATCTCGTCTGTTTCAAAGTGCATTAGTCAGAAACTTGGCACCCGCTGTCAAGCCACAATTCCTGTTTGGGCTTTTTTCCCCTTACAAATATTTAAATGTTCCGTTCTTTTCCATTTAGAAATTCAGAAAATAATGTTTTTTAGGATTTTAAACCATAATGTCAGAATTTTTTAAAAAAAGGGGGGGGGGGGAGACCTTTAAATTACTCTAAAGTAGACCTACCATTTTTTGGTTTGTGGATGGAAGAATACTTTGAAGCAGGCTAGTTATTTCATTAGTATGAAAATCAGTTTATAAGCCAGCATTCTGACTACCTAAAATTCCCCTGCCATTTCTCTCGGATACAGTATTCTTTGCTTCTGAGTCTAAGGTATTGTCTAGTGTTGCTGTGTGCTGCTAAACAGCTGTCACCTTGCACCCAGATATGACTGCATTTCAGCTGTGAATGAAGTGATCCTTTTATATGCTGCTTGTATTTTATTCTGTTACATTTACAAAGCATGTTAGGAACCCTCAGGATGAAGACCCACAAGGTGCTGTCTAAGTATATAGTGTTGTTTACTATTTTTCTTAACAATTTTTACACCCACTGTCATTTGAAAATTCGTAATGGGCTAATAAACCAGAATATATTGGGAGTTTAATCCGTGTTCTGCCACACCTGTGTAAAACTCAACTGCAGTGAGCACAAGATCTTAGGTGAAAGGGCCAGGATTTTACCTGGATACACTATGTGGTTGAGGTGTCATTGTATGAGCAGTTTTGGCGTCAGTGTACATATTCAGTATTACTACTATACAAAGTCTAGTTCCAGTGAATAATACTTCACCATTGAGTTTAGTGGGACTTTATATACTAAGAATGTGTAATATATTAAAGATGAGTAGTATATATTAAGAATAGTATAGATAACAGTGTATGGTGTTTATATAATGATAGTAGTAGAAAGTAAAGATTCTAAAACCAAAGAAATTCAGTGGCTTTTCTCAAATCACTCAGTTGTTCTTTAGTACTGAAGATCAGTGGCATGTGAAATGACCTGCAGTTTCAAGGCCCTCTGGTAGAAGGGTACTGTGTCATCGCTTTCTAAGTGTGACATGCCCCCATTTATCAGGTATCTGTATGTCTTGCTACCCAGACATTTCCTAAATATTTTACCAGAAAGAATGTTTTTCAAAGAACAGTTGCTTTTCTAAATCAATGAATATGTACTTCAGGGTTGGTTGACTGGTCAGTTGTGTGTGTATGTGTAGTCCCTGTCTCACAAGCATCTGACCATGGGCTCATTCCTATTTTTGCCTGACTTCAAACAAAGCCAAGTTCAAATGAGGTGCTGAATATCTTAGGAGTCTTTCTAGAGACCCCTACTTTTCCTTTGACCTTCATTCCTGATAGTCAGCCTTCCTTATGGACCTTTTCTTTCTGTGGCTACGGTGGGCAAAAGAGCCGAGATCACTCTCGAATCCTCCACCTTCACCCTGCATTGCTGGATGTGGATATATCCTTTTTTGATATTGCACCTTAGTATTGTTTAGTAGGAGAAGTGCAGTGTGGTTATGAAGTTTTTTTACATAGGCCACACATCTGCTAAACGCTTATTTTCCACATGGAAGAATAAAGATATTAAATGCCAAAATGTAGGTGAATGTCATGTTAATATTATAATTTTAGGTCCCAGTTCTGCATGATGCTGAGCATTTCTTGTGAGGTAACCTCAACTCAAGTTTATGAGAATTGAGGGCTCTGAGCATCTCGGATGTTCAGGTCATTTGCACACTCAAAAACCAGGAAATCCAAATGGTAAGGTTCTCATAGTAACCTTTATTTACCCATGTTTCACATAGGGCCCAATTTACCCTCAGAAAAACCTCTGCAACTCCCATTGAAGTCAATTGGACTAGTGCGTGCATATCTGAAAGTAGAATTCAGGCCTTGTGTAAAGTAACATTTAGTAGCATAACAAGTAATTTGCAGCACTCCATTCATTATGTGGGTAGGTTAAAGTTAGTATGAGATCCTTACCTTTTGCATATCTGGACTTACGAATATTTAACATTGTTGCCAAATACTACTTTATTGAAAGTTTTATATTTAGTTTCTCTTGATATTTTTACGAAAATGAAAAAAGATTTGCACGTTAATCCCCCCTACTGGTTTCTCTGTGTGCTTCCACAATTGTTTAGTGAAACCCTGCAGTTATATGGTACTTCATAATGGAGCAGAAATACAAACCACACCTACAACACCAAACTAACACTGATACTGCATGTTTCTGTTGCTCAGTATTCCACTAATCAGTATGGAATTTTAACTGGAGTGGAAATTTCATGTAGTGTATGTTTAAAATTATTTTTTCATTCACTTATAATTGTTAATTCTTAAAATTTACACTACTTACCTGAAAATCAGTCCTTTATGAGGATTACCACCTGGAAACTTGCAGCTGCTTTTCATTTATGTCTGTACCCCAAAAACAGTTTTAAAATATTTTTACGGGGTGGGGGAAGTATATTTTTTACTGTCACAGCATTTACTAAGAATGGGTGAATGGTTTTGCTCAAAATTTTTAAAAAAATTATTTTTTGACTGAGACCTAACTTGGAAAATGATATCAGAAAAGATTTTTTTCAGAAAGATATAAGTATATGAAAATAGAGTATAATAGAAGTCTCAATATAACCGTAACAGTAATTTTTTTGAGTATCAATTAGTCTTATACCTTACATAAAATAATGCCAGCTCAAGTTAACTTTTTATTATTAGTGTTGTTATTTTAATATAGTCATGCAAGAAGCACTTTTAAACTTTAATATGCAGCATTCGTATATTATGTTTTAGTTTGCCTTAGTCAAAGGTACAGTAAACTGAGTAACCTAAAATGTTCCCTAAGCATTTTATTAGCATTTACTACCATAAAACTTGGGCAGATTTTTTTTTTTATAAAGAACCTATGGTTTTCTATAGAGAAGGATTTGAGCGAGACAGTTAAACTAATGAATCAAAATCAGATATATGGTCATTATTGGCTGATTATTACTCCATCTGCTCTGTGCTAACGTGAAAATCAATTACTCTGTCTCTTTCCCACTGACAGCGTATGTTGATCGGGCTGGCAAGAGATCTTCGAGGGATTGCCTTTGCGCTGAACACAAAGACCAGCTACACCATGCTGTTTGACTGGATGTATCCTTATTACACTATGACAATACCAGCTCTGTGCACAGAGGGATACCAGGCCCCTTGCATTAGTTTAATAGTGTGGCACAGTGGGGAAGAGGAAACAAAGCTAAATGAACTAATGTGTAATCAGCTAAAATTACAGCACAATGGCAACCATGCAGTTAACCGGGAGGGCAGCATTTGGAGAGAAACCACAGAGAGGTCACTTTTTCGTTGTATCACATTAATACCTCAGAAAATATATCTAAATGGTTCCCCTCCCCACCCCAAGCCTGTGATGTTTCCATAAACATGCGTTGGCTCAAACTCAAAATATAATGTACCTACATTTGGTTAAAAATGACAGCAAAGATTACTAAAAAAAAATGTTGCTTCCCAAGTGTTAATCCAGGGGGACCTCTGTATCTAGTATGATCTGGTCTTTCATTTAGCCAATAAGTATCCACTTACGTCAGTTTTATTAATATCATGACACACACACTTGTCTTGATGAGAAGACAACAGCTATATTGCAAAAATAAATGGTAATCTAGAGTTACAGTTTTTCTCAATATGCAAAGATCAGGACTACTGTGTTTGTTTTAATATACTGGTATACTTTTTTACTGCTGTGCTAAAGTATCTAATAATACACACTGGTATTTTGTTAATACAACAGGGAGGTCTTTGATGTTTTTTAATAAGTGTATCAGTCATAAATTTTGTCATTTCAGTCATAGAATCATATTAATCAACTCACTATCCCAATATATAGTGAGATGAGTATAACAGTTTGTATGATTTAGACCTACTATGCATGATTGCTGTAAATTTGTTTATTATACTGGTAAAATAACATACAAATACAATATTGTGCTTTATTAAAAACAGGGGGCTTTGAAATGGGATAATTTTAGACAAATGCTGAAAGTTTACTATACACTGATAATCTGTTTGGAGAACACATAACAGTATATCTTTCTAGAATTGTGACCAGGAATATAGTTGAATATGGGCGAAAAGGTAGAAAGGCTGAGCCTTTGTTAGGATCTGTCCAACTTCCATTGAAATCAATGGACAGACTCACATGGGAGTGGGATCAAGCCATTCTCAAGAACCTTGCTTCCTTTCAAGTGAGAGAGTTTGTGGAATCAAGGCCTGAGATAATAAGAGGCCTCATCCTAACTCTTTTTTAAATCAATGGAAAACTCCATTTAATTTCAATAGTAAAAGATGGAGCCACAAACTACTAAAATCAGGATGTAAGCATATAAATTTTATAACAGACACTGTCACACTTACATTATTAAACCTGAAAGAAATTTAAAATTCTAAAGTTTACTTTTTATATTTTGTTCAGCATGGGCAGGAAAGAGAGATCACCGGTACTATCAATTTAATTTTCAATAAGTTTCATTTTCTGTTTCCTCTGCATTAAGCCAATGTTTATAGATTCTAAGCCCAGAGGGGACCATTGTGATCATCTAGTCTGACCTCCTGTTTAACGTGGGCCTTAGAACTGTCCCAGAGTAATTCCTAGAGCAGATCTTTTTAGAAAGACAGCCAGTCTTGATTTTAAAAATTGTCTGTGATGGAGAATCCACCTCTCCCCTTGATAAATTTTTCCAGTGGTTAATTACACTCTCAAAAAATGTGTGCTTTATTTTCAGTCTGAATTTGTCTAGCTTTAACTTCCAGCCATTGGATCATGTTATACCTTTTTTTGCTAGATTGAAGAACCCATTATTAAATATTTGTTTCCAGTGTAAATACTTACAGACTGTAATCAAGACACCCTTTTACTGTCTCTTTGTAAAGCTAAATAGATTGAAGTTTTTGAATCTAACACTGTAAGACATGTTTTCTAATCCTTTAATCATTCTCGTGGCTCCTCTCTGAACTCTCTCCAATTTATCAATATCCTTCTCAAATAGTGGGGACCAGAACTGGACGAGGTATTCCAGCAGAGATCACATCAGTGTCAAAGAAAGAGGTAAAATAACCTACTGTAACTTCTCTACTCCTGTTCGAAGTGTGGCAATGTTTGCACTGCAAATAGTATAGGGAAATGTATAAATTCAGACAGAGCCAGATTGAGGTATCCTACAAGGAAACCTCTGGGGTTAGGAGAGGAATTCCAGCCAGAGTTTTCCTCAGGTCATTCTATTGGTGGTGATCACAAAGTTTTTACCCCTTTGCAGAATGACCAGGGTCATCCACTGCTCAGAAATCCACAGATCTCCTTGGTACCCTAATGAGCCCTACTCTCCTGTCTGGCTGCTCCTGTGGAACCATACTGCCGGGGGCTCTCCAGCCTGTGGCTATCCCAGGACCTAGCCTTTTTACGAAGGGCTGTGCAAGAAAGGAAACGGAGCCTTTGGTTGTATTATGCAGTTCTCATTTGTCAGTCCCATGTTCTCTCCCTGTGCAAAACTGCAAAGCTCCCTCTGTGGGACCAGGAATGGTGGAAGGGATTGCAGTATAGGGGTGGCTGATCTCCACTCTCTTTCCAAAAGATAGATCCATGCCTGGAGGGTCAACATATCATAGGAATCACCATGCTGAGTCAGAACAATGGTCCATCTAGCCCAGTATCCTGTCTTCCAAAAGGAACAAGGCAATAACATGGATGGACCTATCCTCCATTAACCTAATTCTTTTTTTGAACCGATTTGCTCCATTCCACACCTGAATCCAGGATTGTTTCCATTGTTTTTAATTTCCTGAACACCCATAGTTAATATTAAATTTCTTTTTTTAACTTTTTTTTAACAAACCCTGGATCTTTTTATTTGGACTGCCAGATAGCATTCCTTTAATTGACCTAAACAATAAAAAGATTAATATATACACAGTAAGAGGAATTAATTTGTCCAAGGCTTTTCTGAATCCCCTCGTTTTCTGTATTCAGTTGATTCTTTTTCCAAGCATATCTGTACACACGGACACAGAAAATATTCCCCTATCACCTTTGGCTGTAAACAAACAAACAAATTCATGCTTCTGTTCAGTGCATTTAGCTTCTGCTGGGGTCCAGCTCCATCCTCATATTGATCTCAGTATTATAGCAGAGTAAACTGCCATCATGTCAACTCGTATTTACTGGGTCTAAAGGGTGTAAGCTACAATGGTATGTGTTGGGGTGGGGAGTGAAAGAGTTTTCTTTTAATTTGGATAGGGATTTTTATACTTAATTAACATTGTAGTATATAAATTAATAACCTTTAAGTGCTGAATTGTATATGTGGACATGCTACAATTATAACTGCCCAAGTCTAATAGTAACAGTTGTTTTCAAACAAATATTCCCCTGGTTTGAAAACCTTGAAGTGAAACTAACTATAAACAAAAATTAAACTGACTTAGGTGATATTCATTACCTAAACTTAGAGAAATGCAGCAAATAAGCAGTATAAATAGACAAGAGAAAATTGTTAGTTTAGTAATATAAGATGTTATTAAGGTAAATAAAGGAGGTTGTTTGGAAGCGTTAATTTTAAATCAGTGGTATAAGAGTTCACTGGTTAATATAATACTTTATCTCAAGTGTGGCTGGAAATATTTTGATTCTAATCTCTTCCCATTTATTTCAAGAGAGTTACACATATAGTGAACTTTTGAGGATCAAACCTTTAATTTTTTAAGTTGTTCCAGTTTTAGGTCATAGTTTTCCTCTGTCTTGTTTCTGATTTTGAAGAAGTATGTGGAATTTTACTTTTGTCCAGTAGATGGCAGAAATGAGCAGAAATGAATTATTTTAAATCTTTTGGTTTTGTATTTGATCTGAAAACTGTTGTGTCCTATATTTTACCATAGATTATGATGATATTAGGGTCATGATTTGGAGGTGAATTGTCAGTATGCTGAAAGCTGTGTTAGATTGCCAAATAGGGTTGTTTTGTCGCAGGCTTGCTTATACTAATTGAGTTTCTGTAGCAAATCAGGCTCCTTGGAAAAAGGCCAAAGGCTTTTCATAATTGTATTGACAGGAAAATGAATATGATAAATGGTGTTCATTCAGTTGAGACAAGATTTATTGTTTTCCTCTGGGCAAGGGATGAAGAGCAAATATTTATAATAATAGCAAATTTTGTTTAAAAGTTGTATTATTCAATCTTTCAGAAGGCTTTATTAAAATATTTCCAAAGATTTTTAAGCAGTTTCCGATGGTTACGTTCAGGATCTTCCCAGAGAATTCCATTAATGAAAGATGAATAAGTAGATGATACAAAAATAAATAAATAAATAAATATCTTGGATATGAAAGTCATTTATTCTTCCTGAAATATTGATATGTCAAGTTGTCAATGATGATTCCAGTATTACAGCTTCTGAAAGTTTATATGCTTTTTATATTCAGAAATGTGGTTTGTATAATTTGTAGGGCAGGCCTGAACATGCAGGTGAAACCTTCTATAAAAGCATGTCCTGTTTAGAGTAAAATCAGAATCCATTTTCATTAATGGAGATTATCCCACTAATAAAATATTTTGTTTTGCTATTGACTTCAAGACGATGTTTGTAAAATGTGAGTGTATTACCTGTATTACTCCAAAGTGACAGCAAGCTGAAGTTTAAGTTCCCCGGTCTGTCTGTGGGGAGCTGGTGCAGGATCAGGGCTGTACCCAGCTATGTTGTTACTCTCGATCAGTGTTTCTTAAAACTAGTCGGGTATCCCCTTGGTAAATTTTTCAGCTGTTCCTTTCAGTTGACATCAATTATTTAATGAGCTTTAATTCCTGTGACATAAGCAAGTTTGTAGTAAGAAACTGTCTTGCCGGACTTAAATTACCTTATTAGGCTGACTCAGGGTTTTAGTCAGTAAAGCTAAAGTAGCATTAGTATATAAAAAAGATGGGGATCTGTGTTTGGAGTTTCTTCTCTACTAGTCATTCACACAATCCCCTTTCTTATGTTGATGTTTGTTTGAGAATGTGCCCCTTCTTTATGTGAACTTGGGGGAGGGATAGCTCAGTGGTTTGAGCATTGGCCTGCTAAACCCAGGGTTGTGAGTTCAATCCTTGAGGGGGCCATTTAGGGATCTGGGGCAAAAATTGGGGATTGGTCCTGCTTTGAGCAGGGGGTTGGACTAGATGACCTCCTGAGGTCCCTTCCAACCCTGATATTCTGTGATTCTGTGAACTTACAAGTAGGTTTGGAACATTTTGTTTTAAATAACCAATATGCTTCTGTTTTTAATCACTGTTCTAATAAATATCTAAAGATTCATCTCCTGTATCCTTAAAACAATAATTCCATATGCACGGGCAGAGACATTTTATAAGACTGTATGCAGAGGATTAGTCAAGAAAAATACTCACAATTTTACATAAGCAGTAGTGTTTCCCATTTAAAACCATTATAGTTTTTAAAGTATTAAATTTTCATATTTTTTTCCAATTAGTTTATAAGTGCTCATTTAGAAGAACTAAACAATCAGTTCTATATATTTCAGTCCTGTATCCGCAGAGGCAGTATAAGGTTTTCCTTTAAGCAACCAGCCTTTCCTCTGCATCCAGTCTTTAGCCTGTCATAGGGAGCCCCTTAGTGCCCTTTGTGTTGATAGATTCTATGATGATGGTCACTTGTGTACATTAGCGTACTAAAGCTGATTTTATTTTATATTGCCCTCTTATTATTTATTTGTCTGACCGTAGCACTTATGAGATCTAGTCTTGGACCAAGATCCAATTGTGCTAGGTGCTATACAAACCCAGACCAAAAACATGGTCCCTGTCCCAAAGATCCTTTGCTGTTTGCATTTCACTCACCTTGGACAATGAAAATCAGTTTGTCAGTTTCACTTCGTGAATTAGCAGGATTCCACAATGTTTGAGAATATAAACACTGCAGATGGGTGTTTAAAAACAAGTCAAAACTGTTTTCACTGGAATTTTTAAAAATAATAAATCATGGAAATATTTTTGTTGACCCCAAGTTTTGTAAAACCTGGTTTCTGCCAATGGATGTAGATGTGACACTTGAACTTTTGAGTTGTGGCATCCCCGTTTATATAATGGGGTTGCCAGCTCAGAATGCCCAGTTGTCTATCTCCAGCATGCTGGCTGATACAGTTTTAGAAGAATTCAAAGATTTCACAAGTGCTCAGCTACAGCTTTGAATACACTAACAAAAGTGGCTTTTGTTCACAATGGGTTTCAGCAATAAGTGCAGTTGAAGTGGTGCTGAATATGGTTTAAATTCAAAAGCAAACTGTTCAGCAGCATTTCAGAAACTCTGGTGAAAAGCTGCTCCCCCCACTGGTGCTCCAAAAAGCCCCCAGAGACAGCTTGGGCACATAGCACTGTCTCACCACCCCATTTTCAGTTGCTAAATTATATTAAAAGACCAGTAGAAACACATTGAATATTTTCCTAATGTTACTTTTCCATGTAAACTCTTGTTGTAGTTTTCACAGGGCTGCAGTGTGAGCGTGAATGGTAGGGGTTGGCGTTCTGCATGCTCCGCTAAGCGTATGAGAACTCCTGTTCTAAGGCCTTGCCCTCTGACTTATTCTCAGTGGAAGAAGGGCTGGGTTGGTGTTGATAACGGGCTGTGGCTATGGTTCAGATTATATTGAAAAGTTTGTGCCAGGACAACTCTCACACTATCTAGAATCATGATCCTTTAAATATCTGTTAAACAGATAACATTCCAGTTAGACTGGGAGATGGTCTTCTCTGTGTGGTGGATGAAGATGAAGTGTCCATGCTGATAATAATGGGCCTGTCAGCAGCCGTTGATACAGTTGACTTGCTTATGCATTTCCAGGGGACTCTGTGGGGATGCTGTCAAGTGACATTGATCTTTTCTATTGGAGAGAGCCCAGCGAGTAGCTTTGAGCAATTACTTTTATCCAAGGGCACTCTCATATGGGGTTCTGCAGATTCCATCTTGGTCCTGTCTGCATATTTGAGGCCACTGGGAGTGGCAGTGAGGAAGTATGAATTAGGGTGCCTTCTGTATTCAGATACCACCCAACTTTATGTGCCTATCCCTCCCAATCATCATTTTGAACGTTTTAGCCAGTGTCTGGGTGAGAGTGGTCTGGTTGGGAAGTATTTCCAATAAAATGAAGGTGATGTTGACAGATTTATGAAAGTAGCCGAAGATATGGCAATGATGTGTATGCCCCAGAGGGTATTTGGCCATGTTATGTTACTTATGTACAGAAGGTGGCTGTCGGATTTGAATCCCAATTATTTTGTTACAGAAATCTTGATGGTGGATGCAACCATGCTAAGTCTGATAAAAAGAAAAGAACTCCTAGAATGGGACAGAGGTAACTCTTTAAAGAGTGTTTGAGATATCAGGCTCTTCTGCTATATACTGCTTATGCCTCCAGAGCCTCAGGCAGATGGCAGCAAAAACTCTCCAGAGTACTAGGACAAACAGACAGAATTAGCCAAAATGCTTTCCTTCTCAGAGACAGCAATATCATTCAGCAGCAGTGCCACGTATGATGACATTAGTCTCCACCAGAAGGGCACTATCGACTCAAGGCAGGGCACTCCAAGGCTTGATTAACTTTTCTCCCATTTAAAGTGAAATGTCTTTTTGGGTAAGTACTGTCATTTAAAAAACAAAACAAAACCCCTCCCCAAATCCCCAGCAGATAAAAGACCCCCCAGAGCAGCTCCAGAAAAGACAATAGGAAATCTTTCCCGCGCAAATATAACAGAAACTTTTACCGTCTTTCCTGATCCTACTGACCTGTGGTAAGTCTAACAGACATACTGGAAAGGTTGTTCCCTTCACCTCTGTGGCTGAGAAAATAGTTAAGACTCTGTGGCCTATTTGGTCCTTGGCTTCCTGTAGAGACTGCCAGCCAGGATGCCAGTTAATACCAGTTATGGTGGGTGCGGGGAGTGTATGAACACATTGTCTGCTGGGAATTGGAGAGAGCCCAGAAGTTAATTTTCTGTACACACACAAAACTCTTTCATTTGCCTGAAATTATGCCAGTTGTATATATTCCAAATATGATTTTTTCAATAACTGACCTATTTTGTACTTAATTTTTTGGATTTCCAAGGGATTTATTCTTCCAGGCACTGACAAACTTGGATGTATGGGTTCAGAGCCTCAGCTAGGGTAAACTGGTAAAATTATGTACCTGGCTCACCAACTTACCATAGTGAGGTTGAGGTAAAGTTAATCTGAGAAATATTAATTTTGGGTATTTGCATTCTTTAACCCATTTTATGAAAGATACACATCATACCTTCCCATTCTACAAAGAGCTATTGAGCTGTGGTATCGTGAAGCAGCATGTACAACTCCTATCTTGAAGCTTATGGCAGAGCTCCTGCAAAACAGGTAATGATCATGTGAGAGCTGGGTAAACAATAAGTGGCACTGTAGTTTGCAAGACTTCGTTCTGTCTACATTTTTATATCATGCCCATTATTGAGGTATCCTGACTTTCTTAACTTTCTCACTAATGTCTTTTCGGACTGTGCTATGGAACAAGAACTAGGGAGACCACAGCTCCACCAGTGTTCTTGTTTTGATTTGCTACTATGGTAGCCATTAAAAAGTCAACCCTTAAAGATGCAACACAGGATAATCTGTGATACTGCATTTACTTACTATTCAAAATAGACTGAAATAATTCAGATGCATCTCAGCTGCCATGATGTGGTAACCATAGTTAAACATTGACTTTTTAATGGAGATCACTGAAAATAGTACACTAATTTCTGTCTTGTGTTCCCTGCAATCTCTAAGTAACACTAAATGTGGCTTTACATATTTATAACTTACTTTTACAGTTCCCCTCCAAAGAAAAAACAATTTCCAGGTACATTTGTATCCTGAATGCTTCAGTTATTCAGACTGGAGAAGAAGGGTATCTCGGACAACAGTATTTCTAACCAACTTTTATGTAATGTTTCCCTCTCCGTGAAATCCTCTTGGCACTTGCTGGCTCATGGAAGAGATCCCAGAATGATTTTCTGATCTGATGTAAATACCCTGGATTGCATGTGTTGCAGGGTATGTCTACACTGCAATTAAAAATCCGTGGCTGGCCCATGCCAGCGGACTAGGGCTCATGGGTCTCGGGCTGTTTAATTGCAGTGTAGACATGTCCTAGAGCCCAGGCTTCAGTTTGAGCCCGAATGTCTACACCACAATTAAACAGCCTCTTAGCCCAAGACAGCTGGCACGGGCCAGCTGCAGGTTTTTAATTGCAGTGTAGACATACCCTAGGTGAGTCTTGTTGTTTGGGATGCCACAGAACAAGAGCATTTTGTGATATCCTCATGGAATCTGCAGATGCTAAGAGGATTGCCCAAAGGGAGAAGAGACTTTGGAAGGGGAAAATGAAAGGGAGCAGGGGGATTAGAATGATTCTCTGCTGGAGACCTCCATGACCTGTAAAGATGAGGCTTTCATCAGAGAAATCTGTGCTTTCCTCAGGTTCTATTTTTCCCTTGCAAGTTCATCTTTAAAAGCAAACAGATAAAAAACTGTTTAAAACAAAACAAAAAAAGTTTAACTGAATGATGGACCACTGGTTCTACAAAGTTCAACTCTACCCCCAGCAAAGTTAGTGAGTATCACTGGAGTTTAAGCCCTGAATGTCAATACAGAACTTCCAGGTCAGTTCTCAGTGTCTTTTGCATTTGTGGATTGGCTTGCTGTGACATTACCTATTGTTTGTGTAGGTTAATTTCCTCTTTTTATCATGGTAAGAGTGTGTCACGGTTCCTTCCCCACTCTGAACTCTAGGGTACAGATGTGGGGACCTGCATGAAAACCTCCTAAGCTTACTTTTACCAGCTTAGGTTAAAACTTCCCCAAGGTACAAACTATTTTACCCTTTGCCCTTGGACTTCCACTGCCACCACCAAACTTTATCTGGGTTCCTGAGAAAACGTAGTTTGGAAACGTCTGTGCCCCCAAAATCCTCCCAACCCTTGTACCCCACTTCCTGGGGAAGGTTTGGTAAAAATCCTCACCAATTTGCATAGGTGACCACAGACGCAAACCCTTGGATCTTAGAACAATGAAAAAGCATTGTTTCCTTACAAGAAGACTTTTAATAGAAGTAAAAAAGAATCACCTCTGTAAAATCAGGATGGTAAATACCTTACAGCGTAATTAGATTCAAAACATAGAGAATCCCTCTAGGCAAAACCTTAAGTTACAAAAGAGACACACAGACAGGAATAGTCATTCTATTCAGCACAGCTATTTTCTCAGCCATTTAAAGAAATCATAATCTAACGCATATCTAGCTAGATTACTTACTAAATTCTAAGACTCCATTCCTATTCTGTCCCCGGCCAAAGCATCACACAGACAGACACAGACCCTTTGTTTTTCTCCCTCCTCCCAGCTTTTGAAAGTATCTTGTCTCCTCATTGGTCATTTTGGTCAGGTGCCAGCGAGGTTACCTTTAGCTTCTTAACCCTTTACAGGTGAAAGGATTTTTCCTCTGGCCAGGAGGGATTTTAAAGGTGATTACCCTTCCCTTTATATTTATGACAGAGTGTAATAAAGTACTTTTAAAAAGTTTAATCTCTGATACCTGATACAGTGATACACCATATTCTGTAGACTATTTAACAGTGCTGCAGCTTATTTCAGAGATAAGGTAGTTAACAAAGAACCTATAAGAACACTAATAAGACTAAACAAAAGCTAAGTGATGCTAGAACAATAAATCTCATGCAAGGGACAGCTTTTCAAACTACTTTCCATATTCTCGCTATTCCTCCTTCTACTGGAATTCAGAAAATCTGCATTGTTTGCTTAAGAGGACATCATTTGGGGTGGATTTCTTCTTTGTGTGCTGCCTTAACCTTTACAGGTTAAAATGCATTAGACAATACATTATGACAGGGTTAAAATATGTTACAGAGTATCAGTGTGTGCATTATGCTGCTGTGATATTGAGATGTATTTGGTTTTGGTTTTTTGCCTCTGCCAGCCAGCCATCATTTTTGTGCTTGTAGAATACACATATGTTTTATTCAGTGTACAAATGTTTTCTTCTTGTAAATTAAGGTATCAGCAGCTAGATTTATCCCAAAATTTTTACCAGATGGACCCTGTAAATAGGGATCCTGGCAGAAAAAATATGGACTGCAGCAGAGCAACGTACCCACAACTTCCTTTGCACTAGGGTCCCGCAAGCACTCCGCAAAGGACCAAAAATAGGTGACACACAACTAGGACAGCCAAGAGATGCTCTGATTCAGTGCATTCAGTGGTAGGGCTCCTGTGCAGTTCCCAATAGAGACTAAGGGTAAAATTTGTATAAATGACTTAGGAGCCTAAGAGTTGTGTAGATGAACAGTTAGTGCACAGCAAACTGGGATGTAAATCTACAGCACAGTAGCCTGACATCCACTTGCTGTCCACGTGGACCCTGCTACCATGCACTGAAAGTTCCTTGTGCTCTTTGATCTACTCTCATTTCAAAGTGAAGTAGATCACAAGACCCTAGGCTCATTTTCAGAAGTGATTTATAGGCTCTTGTTGACTTACAGTTACACTTAGGAACCTAAGTGCTAAGTCACTTCTGAAAATAGGGCTTAGTCTTCAAAATCACTTAAGGGCTTTTGAAAATTTTACCGTAAAGCTACCTTTCTCCTTGGATTCTCCCAGGGGAGGGCATTGATGAAAACTTTGCTTGCTCTCCCAGTGTTCATATCCATATTGAGTACACAATAGCTATTTCTGACTTATGGAGATGGTGTAACAGCACAAGCAGAGGTGAGACTTGTCTATGGTGTGATCTCTTTCAGGTCTGAGTACATGCATAAGCATGTGTAGATGCTCGTTATGAACTGCGCTCTTGCATCTGGCTTACATTTGGGCTTCTCTACAAGATGGGGTAATGCCCACTTACAGGTGTGTGATTTCAACATGTTTAGCATTAATTGGCCCATGTAGACCCTGTTTGGTGTGCACCAAAGGTTCCTTAGTGTGCTTTAACACTTTAGTGCACACTAACACGGTCTACATGGACTAATTAATGTGCAGCACATTTGTGCGCTTTAGAAATCACACCCCCATAAGTGCACATTACCCCACCATGTAGAGGATGCATTTATGTAATTGAATTCCTAGTGGGAATTAACTGATGAAATAAGCTATTGGGGTATAGTAGCTTAAGTAAGAGTATAAACTAATTGTTTGCATTAGGAAGAATTTGTAGCATTCCTCTGAACTGCAAATAAGCCAAAGGTGCTCACTAGGAATTTGAAAGCTTATTATTATTAGAATCATAGTAATGTAGGGCTGGTAGGGATCTTGAGAAGTCATCAAGTCCAGCCCTCTGTACTGAGGCAGGACCAAGTAAGCCTAGACCATCCTTGACAGGTGTTTGCCCAACCTGTTGGGGACTCCCCAACCTTGCTTAGAAGCCTGTTCCAGAGCTTAATTACCCTCAGAGTTAAAAAGTTTTTCCTAATATCGAACCTAAATCTCCCTTGCTGTGGATTAAGCCCATTACTTCATGTCCTACCTCCAGTGGACATGGAGAATAGATCCATCTCATCTTTAGAGCAGCCTTTAACATATTTGAAGACTGTTACCAGGTCTCCTCTTAAGCTTTCCTTTTCTCAAGATTAATCACACCCAGATTTTTTAACCTTTCGTCATAGGTCTGGTTTCCTAAACCTGTTGTCATTATTGTTGCTCTCCTTGGGACTCTCTACAATTTATCCACATCTTTCCTAAATTGTCATGCCCAGAGTTGGACACAGTACTCCAATTGAGGCCTCACCAGCACCAAGTAAAGCATTACCTCCCATGTCTTACATACAACATTCTTGTCAATACCACTAAGAATATTAGCCTTTTCCCAACTGCATCACATTCTTGACTCTTGTTCAATTTGTGATCCACTATAACCCCCAGATCCTTTTCAGCAGCATTACCACCAGTTTTTTGTTTGTTTTTAGGAATGAGCACATTGCTAATTTTTTCCCACTGTAATGATGTGAATATTTTTGCCGTTATTTTTTAGGTCACAGCGTTTAAATTTTGATGTATCGTCTCCTAATGGAATTCTTCTCTTCAGAGAAGCTAGTAAAATGATTTGCACTTACGGTAGGTATCTGTTTAATGTTTTCTTTGCAATATAAATTCTTTGACTGTTTTGTGCCCCATTACTTTCATTCCCTTGATCCTTGATGTATTTGTGAACAGTTAACAGGAGTATGAAGTGTTTTGGCCAATATCAGCACCTTATGCTATACTCCTTGTCTGATACATACCTTAGGAGCTCAGTATACCCATACACCATGGAGTGCACTACTTACGTCATTTGTTTCTTGCAGCCATGCATTCCACACACACGTGTGCACTCCCAGACCACCAAAGCCAGAGAAAAATGCTTAGCAGTACCAGTAGAGGCAGCACTTGTGCCCTTT
Organism: Lepidochelys kempii; assembly: GCF_965140285.1. Classification (NCBI taxonomy): domain Eukaryota; kingdom Metazoa; phylum Chordata; order Testudines; family Cheloniidae; genus Lepidochelys; species Lepidochelys kempii. Next base: position 32,771,981 of record NC_136387.1, read on the forward strand.
ACCTCATAATGCCTCCCCTGGCTATATAACAGTGTTGCTGCCCCAGCCCCTCTCAGTTCCTTTGCACTGCTCGCAGCTAGAGTTGGAGTGCTCTGGGTAGTGTTTCTTCACACTGCCCTTTGTTTCTCTCAATTATTGAAAACTTCTTCTAAAGGATTAGTTAGTGGTTTATTAGTAGTACCTTAGGTTAGTTAGTGAGGTTACTTAGCTGTTGTTTCCTGGTGGAATGCCTTCCCCAGGATTTGAACATTGCCCATCGTGGGCAGTGGGGTGAAGGGACTATTCCACATAATGATCCCCATATGCAGTGTTTGTTGTGCCTGAGAGAGAGGCACATTAAGGACAAGTGCTCTATCTGTAAGTCCTTCAAGAAAAGGACACAGGTAGCGAGGGATTTGAGACTCAAACAGCACCAGGGATGAGACCAGCCCCTCAGCCATCGTTGGAGCCTCAGAGTGCCAGTGTTCCTCAGCAGGACTCAGAGGCGGCCTTTCGATGTTGTCTCAATACCAAGGAATAGGTCAAAGGTCCAGCTCCCTCACGGGTGCTCGAGCAGCTATGGTACTAGTCAGCAGCCAGTGAGAAATCCTGTCAAGAGAAAGCAAATCCACTCCCAAAGACAAAGAGGCAAAGAAGTTGGATCTCATAGGCAGAAAAGTTTATTTGACCTTCTTACAAATGGAAATCACAAATCAACAGGCATTGTTCTCAAGATATAACTTTGTAAATTGGGACTTCGACAAAATTCATGGAGCGATTGCCCAATTCTTCTAGGGAGGACTTCAAGGCATTTGTAATGGAGGACAGTCTGGTGTCCAAGACATCACTGCAGTCAGCCCTAGACTTATTTGACACAGCCTCCAAAGTTGTGGCTACAGCAATCATGATGAGAAAAGCATTGTGGTTGCATAATTCATCATTGTCTCCAGATGTACAACAAAGTGTAAAGGACCTTGCGTTCGTTTTAAAGACTTGAGTGCAACAAATGTGCTCTTCGGAAATTTATGCCAAAGCCTCAAAAAGTTGCCAATTTACTGGGCAACAACAGCAGAAATACTGTTACCCAGCGATATTTTAGACAGACACCTTACCAACCAAGGCAAGCTGCCCCAGGAAAGGAATAGATCTCACAAGAGGCAATCTTCAGGGTCTAGTTTTACTCAGCCACTCCATCCTCTTCCATCACTGAGCAGACAGCCTATTTGACTAGCATGTCAGGACCAGCAGACCAGTTGTAAACATCCTAATCACATCACCTCAGTTTGGGGACAGGCTGGCCCACTTCTACCGTGCCTGGGAAATAATAACATGGACAAATGGATCCAAGACACTACATTTGTGTTACACCATACAATTTATATCCATTCCCCATTCCAACCCTCCTATCTCATCCCTTTTCAAGGACCTTTCTCACAAGTAATTGCTTTTCAGCAAGTTCTCTGTGTGCCCTGGGAGCTATAGAGGAGGTCCCTAATCAGTGTGATGAATGAGGAGCCTATTCCCGATATTTCCTAATCTGCAAGTCCAAGGGAGGAGTGAGACCTATCCTCAGTCTCCGCAATCTCTACAGATAAGAACATAAGAACGGCCATACTGGGTCAGACCAAAGGTCCATCCAGCCTAGTATCCTGTCTACCGACAGTGGCCAATGCCAGGTGCCCCAGAGGGAGTGAACCTAACAGGTAATGATCAAGTGATCTCTCTCCTGCCATCCATCTCCACCCTCTGACAAACAGAGGCTAGGGACACCATTCCTTACCCATCCTGGCTAATAGCCATTAATAGACTTAACCTCCATGAATTTATCCAGTTCTCGTTTAAACCCTGTTATAGTCCTAGCCTTCACAACCTTCTCAGGCAAGGAGTTCCACAGGTTGACTGTGCGCTGGGTGAAGAAGAACTTCCTGTTATTTATTTTAAACCTGCTTCCCATTAATTTCATTTGGTGGCTTCTAGTTCTTAAATTATGGGAACAAGTAAATAACTTTTCCTTATTCACTTTCTCCACACCACTCATGATTTTATATACCTCTATCATATCCCCCTTAGTCTCCTCTTTTCCAAGCTGAAAAGTCCTAGCCTCTTTGATCTCCCCTCATATGGGACCCGTTCCAAACCCCTAATAATTTTAGTTGCCCTTTTCTGAACCTTTTCTAATGCCAGTATATCTTTTTTGAGATGAGGGCCCACATCTGTACGCAGTATTCAAGATATGTGCGTGCCATGGATTTATATAAGTGCAATAAGATATTCTCTGTCTTATTCTCTATCCCTTTTTTAATGATTCCTAACATCCTGTTTGCTTTTTTGACTGCCGCTGCACACTGCATGGACGTCTTCAGAGAACTATCCACGATGACTCCAAGATCTTTCTCTTGATTAGTTGTAGCTAAATTAGCCCCCATCATATTGTATGTATAGTTGGGGTTATTTTTTCCAATGTTCATTACTTTACATTTATCCACATTAAATTTAATTCCCAATGACTTAGTTTTGTGAGATCTTCTTGAAGTTCTTCACAGTCTGCTTTGGTCTTAACTATCTTGAGCAGTTTAGTGTCATCTGCAAACTTTGCCACCTCACTGTTTACCCCTTTCTCCAGATCATTTATGAGTAAGTTGAATAGGATTGGTCCTAGGACTGACCCTGAGGGAACACCACTAGTTACCCCTCTCCATTCTGAAAATTTACCATTTATTCCTACCATTTGTTCTCTGTCTTTTAACCAGTTCTCAATCCCTGAGAGGATCTTCCCTCTTATCCCAGGGCAACTTAATTTACGTAAGAGCCTTTGGTGAGGGACCTTGTCAAAGGCTTTCTGGAAATCTAAGTACACTATGTCCACTGGATCCCCCTTGTCCACATGTTTGTTGACCCCCTCAAAGAACTCTAATAGATTAGTAAGACATGATCTCCCTTTACAGAAACCATGTTGATTTTTGCGAAACAATTTATGTTCTTCTATATGTCTGACAATTCTTTACTATTGTTTCAACTAATTTGCCCGGTACTGACATTAGACTTACCGGTCTGTAATTGCCAGGATCACCTCTAGAGCCCTTCTTAAATATTGGTGTTACATTAGCTATCTTCCAGTCATTGGGTACAGTAGCTGATTTAAAGGACAGATTACAAACCATAGTTATTAGTTCCGCAGTTTCACATTTGAGTTCTTTCAGAACTCTTGGGTGAATGCCATCTGATCACGGTGACTAGTTACTGTTAAGTTTCTCAATTAATTCCAAAACCTCCTCTAGTGACACTTCAATCTGTGACAATTCCTCAGATTTGTCACCTACAAAAGATGGCCCAGGTTTGGAAATCTCCCTAACATTCTCAGCCGTGAAAACTGAAGCAAAGAATTCATTTAGTTTCTCTGCGATGACTTTATTGTCTTTAGGTGCTCCTTTTGTATCTTGATCGTCCAGGGGCCCCATTGGTTGTTTAGCAGGCTCCCTACTTTTGGTGTACTTAAAAAACATTTTATTACCTTTTGAGTTTTTGGCTAGCTGTTCTTCCAACTCCTTTTTGGCTTTTCTTATTACATTTTTACATTTAATGTGGCAGTGTTTATGCTCCCTTCTATTTGCCTCACTTGGATTTGACCTCCAATTTTTAAAAGATATCTTTTTATTTCTCACTGCTTCTTTTACGTGGTTGTTAAGCCACGGTGGCTCTTTTTTAGTTCTTTTACTGTGTTTTTTAATTTGGGGTATACATTTAAGTTGAGCCTCTATTATGATGTCTTTGAAAAGTGTCTGTGCAGCTTGCAGGATTTCATTCTAGTCACTGTACCTTTTAATTTCTGTTTAACTAACCTCCTCATTTTTGCATAGTTTCCCTATCTGAAATTAAATGCCACAGTGTTGGTCTGTTGAGGTGTTCTTCCCACCACAGGAATGTTAAATGTTATATTATGGTCACTATTTCCAAGCGGTCCTGTTATAGTTACCTCCTGGACCAGATCCTGCGCTCCACTCAGAACTAGATCAAGAGTTGCCTCTCCCCTTGTAGGTTCCTGTACCAGCTGCTCCAAGAAGCAGTTATTTAAAGTATCGAGAAATTTTGTCTCTGCATTTCTTCCTGAGGTGACATGTACCCAGTCAATATGGAGATAATTGATACATCAAACATATCAGGTTATGCATGGTTGCTCTGGCTACTATTCCTTCCGGTGTGGATTGTAGCAATTGGTTTGCTGCTCTTGATCTCCAAGACACTTATTTTCATATGTTGATCTTTCTGGGCCACAGGAAGTTCTTGAGATTTCTAGTTAGCAATTGTCATTGCCAATACACGGTTCTCCCCTTTGCCCTGTCATTGCCTCTGTGTGTTTTTACCAAATGCATGATGATGGTAGTTGCCCATCTCCGGAGGAATGGAATTCATGTCTTCCCATAGTTGGATGACTGGCTAGTAAGAGGAAAGTCTGAGAAGAAAGTCCTCAGTCACATTCCATTCATGCTGGATCTTTTCGATCTGCTGAGGCTGATCCTGAACAAAAAGAAATCAGCACTGAACCCTTCCAAAAAATCGAGTTAATTTGGGCCCTACCAGACTTTACAAATTTGAGAGCCTTTCTCCTGTGCAAATGATTCTGTAAAATTCAGCATCTGTGACTGGATCTCCAATTGCATCCTACACTCTCCAGCAATTGTTGAAGCTAGTCCAGCGTTCAAGTTACCACTCAATAGATGTTCTTGTGTGAGTACCTCAGGAAATACTAAACTCCCTGCAGTGAAGGACAATTCAGGACAATATGTGCCAGTGGATTCACTCTGTCTGACCCACACCTATAAGAATGTTGGTCACCAATGCCTTTTCCATAGGCTGGAGAGTGCATCTGGGATCGCTAACAATTCAGGGATTGTGACTGGAACAGGAAGCATCCTGTCATATCAGAGTACTGGAGCTTCAGGCAATATATAACATGTGCCAGTCCTTTCTGGATCACATCCAGGGAACAATGGTGCACATACTCATGAATAATACCATTGTGATATACAATGTCAACAAGCGTAAAGGAAAATATCATGCTGGTAGCAGCTCACCTACCAGGGTCTCAGAATCAGCTGGCTGATCACTTCAGCAGTACCTTCTCGGACAGTCCCGAGTGATCGCTAAAGAACAGTGTGCTCAGGGCCCTCTTTGAAGAATAAGTCCCTTTCATCAACCTGTTCATGACAAAGAACGTAAGGAAATGTCATCAGTTCAGTTCGCGAGCAGGGTTCAGTCTGAGATCCCTCACTGCATTTCATCTGAATTGGGGTCCAAGTCTGAAGTATGCTTTTTCTCCCTATCCCTCTAATCCCTCCGGTTATCCTCAAAATCAAATTGGACCATACCAAGCTGATCCTGATTGCCCCAGCCTGGCCAAAACAATGTTGATTCTCCAGCCGTGCACTGTAGGTTTGACCTCCCAAGTCTCTTCCTCTTCTCCATGTGTTGTTAACTCAGCATCATGGCCAGGTTGTTCATTCAGTGCTGGACAGTCTACACCTTTCCACAAGGATGTTGCATTGCTGGATAAGGAGAAAACTCTGTGCTCAGAAGCAGTTAAAGAAGTTCTGCTTATTAGTAGAAAATCATCTACGAGTGCCACCTATTTGTCTTAGGTGGAAGAGGTTTTTGATTTGGGCTACCTCAAAGAGAATTCATCCTATGATAGTCTAAATTCAGAATTTCTGGACTACTGGCTGCATTTGAAGTCTTTGGGCCTGGCTCTTGGCTCCTTGAGAGTTCATTTGGCTGGGATTTCAGCTTTCCACCCTCTTATTCAGGGAAAGTTGGTCTGATACTGGCAAGCCACGTGCCGGCTCTTGCCAAGGTTTTAGGCCTCAGCCAAGCTCTGATAAATTCACTGCTGGAATCCAACCTTTCACCTGTGTGTTAGCATGGATAAGATTAGCATTTTATGTATACCAATGTGTTTAGTTTTCAGATTTTATGAAATGCTTGTAAGTTGCTGCATGCATTAATCTCACTTATGATATCTTAATTATATGCTATGAGGTAATATTTAAGTTTTTGCTTTATAACTGTGAAAAATGTTTGCTCTGAAACTGTGAACCTTTCAGGAGGAATCATCTCCTGCTCACCAAGAAGGCTATCAAAATTAAATGGGCTATTGTGAGACATCACAATACAAAGACTTTTGTTAATTGGCCCTTCAAACCATTAAGAGGCTGGTGCTGAAGGGCTTGTTCCATCAATTTGAATACTGGAAGAAAGAAAAAAATATCTGACAAGAAAATTTTTGATCTCTTTGCTGTTTGGACTCTCACATGGCCAGAGCTATGAAATGGAAGCAGAGATCCCTAAAAGACATTTATATCTGACAGATTACTACAACTGTGTCACCTTTTAAAACCACAGATTGTAAGTCATTTGTGTATATAAATTTGCTTGCTTTAACCTTTGTGACAAACTTCCTCCTCTACCTTGGTGGGTCTTACGCTTATTGGTGGATTTGCTCGCCTTGGAGCTTCACGGCAGCCCTCAGTTTGGCCATTTTCGTGAACCCACAGTCTAGGTCAACTCCTCCTGTGTCTGACCAGGAGTTGGGAGGTTTGGAGGGAACCAGGGCCCGCCCTCTACTCCGGGTTCCAGCCCAGGGCCCTGTGGAATGCAGCTATCTAGAATGCCTCCTGGAACAGCTGCGCGACAGCTACAACTCCCTGGGCTACTTCCCCATGGCCTCCTCCCAACACCTTCTTTATCCTCACCATCGGACCTTCCTCCTGGTGTCTGATAATGCTTGTACTCCTCAGTCCTCCAACAGTCCGCGTTCTCACTCTCAGCTCCTCACGCCTCTTGTTCCCAGCTCCTGCAAGTGCACCACAAACTGAAGTGAGCTCCTTTTTAAACCCAGGTGCCCTGATTAGCCTGCCTTAATTGATTCTAGCAGCTTCTTGATTGGCTGCAGGTGTTCTAATCAGCCTGTCTGTCTTAATTGTCTCCAGAAGGTTCCTGATTGTTCGGGAACCTTCCCTGTTGGGAAACGGAACGTCTTTTGCTTGCTCCTCAGCTATCTGCTTTCTATTCTTTCCTAAAGCCCCCTGGCCCGGATTTTTCTTACTTTTTGCACCTGCCTTAGTGTGTGTGTGTGTGTGTGTCCCCCCCACCCCCCGACTGGGCCAGATGCTTTTTTTGTTTTCTTTTCATCTTTTGTGGGTTTTTTCCCATCTACGTGTTTCGGCCCTTAGCTCGCCAGCACCCGCCCCCCCCACGCCTGCTTTCGGGCGCAGCTATTTGCCTCAGCTGAACCCCCCGGAGGAGGGGGGGGAAGATTGCCGATTTTGCTATCCGGAGGGGGGAGTGGAAACCCCCAGACCCAGCCGTTTTGCTGTCTGTTTGGAATTCCTTTCTTATCTCGGCCTGCTGGAAGCCTTGGTACACAGCCAACAAGCTGGAGAAGAAATCACCCAGGGAAACTACAAATCATCGTGAAGGGGACCGTAAGACTGAGTAATTTTTTGAATTATACTCTTGTGGGGGGGAGTTTGACTGTGTTTTAATTGCGTATGTGGTGACACAGGGGGTGTGGCATGGAGCTGCCCCCCGATCCATCGGTGCCCCTAACCCCCCCACCATTACTACAACTGTCACGCCCCCCCCCGCCGTCCGTCCCTGCTGGCAACCTGCCATCTGCCTTCGGATCCAGCTGTTTGCTTTGAACTTTGCCTTTCGGACCGGACATAACAGCTGACCAAACGAGACTCTTTGGACAAACATGCATGGGTCTACACACACCCCTCTCGGACTGCTTATCCCACAGCTTGCCCCTATCACCGGACCCCGATTTCTGTTATTCCCCCCCTCCCAGTCCAACCCATTTGGCATTTCCCCCCCACCCCGCCTGCAGCCCAGCAGGAAGGAGCGGTTAATTTGCTTCCCCCTCCTCCTTCCGGTGTCTCCCCGTCTCTCCCTGCTCACAATGGCGGGGAATGAGAGGGGCGAGGCCCCTCTAACAATATCAGCTGTCCCTCCCACCCTGCCCGACACCCAAGGCCCCCCCCCACCACTATTGTTAAAATACTTGCCACCCCCCCCCCCCCCCCCGCTGGGGCACCGGCAGCAGGAGGCACCGGGGTGATTACTGCCGCTGCTGCACCCACCGCCCCCCCAGATTCTAGGAAACGCCCCCCCCCCCCCCCCCCAGCTGGCCGGAAAGGCCAGGGCGGGAAGAAAGGAAAGGGCCCCGCTAAAACCACTAGGCCTTCCATGGCAAGGGCTGCCCCCACAGCTGTGGCCTCGTCATCGACTGTGGTGCCCCTCCCTGCTTTTCCCTCCACCAGCTCTGCAAATGTCCCTCCTCTGGCCCCCAGGACGTATGCCCGGGCGGTGACGGGCTCCCCCCTGCCTGCCGCCTCATCATCTCGCCCCCCCCCGCCTCCGCCACCATCACCAGCTGCCGGGGCCCTTTCCCCATCTTGACGAGGAGGCACTGGTGCCCACCCTCCGTCACGTCCTTTCGTTCCACCGGCAAGTGCAGCTTCTACCGCCGGCGGGGGCGCGTGACGGAGAGGCGCTCCAGGGGTCTTTCCTAGTCCTCTACCAGGGAGCCCGCTATCGGGTCTTTTACTCCACCGGAGAGGCCCGGTGCTACCTCTGCCGCTCAGCGGGGCATGTCCGCAGAGACTGCCCTTTGGTCTGGGGGGGAGGGGCACCCGAGACCCCCGAGACCCGGCAGGACATCGGCCCCGTCATTGCCGACGCCCCTGGCTGCCCAGCACCTGAAACCAACCCTCCTCCTACTCGACCCATCGCTGCTCCCGTCCGGGCCCAAGAGATATCTTCCCGACAACGCCCAGGCGAACAAGGGAGTTCCACCCTTGCTATTACCAATCCAGCAGAGCCTATGGAGGAGGGTGTGGCAAGGATATTACTGGGTACAGGAGAGGGCCCGCCCCAAGGAGAACCCCCCGCCCCTCATGCTGCCTCACCGCTACCCCTCCGAACTCCTGAACCATCGCCTCTGCCCCCCGACACGACCCCTGCTAACCAACCCCCAGGCGACACTATGGAGGGCTGGACCCTAGTCCAGGGGAAGCGAGGCAAGTGGAAGGCTCGAGCTCCGCTGCATCCATCCGAAGCGGAAGCCCCCCGGAAGACCAGGAAAGGAGGCACTGATATTGAGCCTCCCGCTACGGCCACGAGTGAGATCCATCCGCTGGTGTCAGGAGGGGAAGATGGACTGGCATTGGAGGGCAGAATCCCCCCTCCACGGGAGACCCTCCACTCCGAGACTCCTGAGGACGCCCCTTCTGCCCGGATACCACCCGAACCCCACGCGAACCCCGAGGCGACCGTTGAGGCGGGCCCTAGAGGAGAGGCCCGCGGGGTAGCAGGAGTTGGCCTCTCCCCCGTGTACGCGGAGATTGAGGCCCTAGATTTGACCCCGGTCACCCAGGGAGAGGATGATCTACTGCCGGCTGGCCTCGAGCTGGGCAACCTCACCCCAGCCCCCCTTTCCACATGCTCCCTCCCCCTAATTGCCTTCCCGGGCGAGCACCCTGCAGAAGGTGGTTCACCACCTGATGCCATGGCCGCCAAGACCACCACGGAGCCAGCGCCTAGCTGGGGAGTGGGGGGGACAGGGTATACTTTAGCCACTTCACGACTTGGCAAGCTGGAGTGGCGACCCTGTTCTCCCCCAACCTATGGCCCGAGGTGCTAGGGGTCACTGAGGCCGTGCCGGGCCACCTCCTGCACCTTCGAGTCCGTATGGAGGGGCTCGTGGTCAATCTTGTTAACATCTATGCCCCGCAAATGAGCCCAAAGCGGCCACAATTCTATCAGCGGGTGTCCGACTTTCTCGGCACCCTAGATTCGCACGAGTGCCTGGTCCTGGGAGGGGACTTTAACACCACCCTCGAGGAACAGGACCGCTCGGGGGCCGAGCCGAGCCCGGCCGCCGTGAACATTCTCCGGGGAATAGTTGAACATCACTCCCTAGTGGACGTCTGGCGTGACCATCACCCAGATGACACTTCCGTGTTCACTTTTGTCCGGGTGGAGGCCCCTCGATCACACCACTCTCGGTTGGACCGTATTTACTTATCCCATTTCCATCTTTCACAGGCCCACTCCTCCGCCATTCAGCTGGCCCCATTCTCCGACCATCATTTAGTCACCATAACGGTCTCCCTCCGTGCAGAGAGACTGGGGCCGGCCTATTGGCACTTTAACAACAGCTTGTTGGAAGACGAGAGCTTCGTGACGTCCTTCCGGGAGTTTTGGCTGGCCTGGCGAGAGCAGTGGCGTGCCTTTCCCTCGGTGCGGCGATGGTGGGATCTCGGGAAGGTGCGCGCCAAGCTCTTCTGCCATGACTACACTCGGGGCACCAGCCGACGGCGAAATGCGGCGATAGAGCAGTTGGAACGGGAGGTCTTAGAGATGGAGAGGCGCCTGGCTGCCAACCCCGAGGACCCGTCCCTCTGCGGAGCATTCCGGGAGAAGCGGGAGGAGCTCCGGGCCCTCGAGGACCACCGGGCCCGAGATGCCTTCGTTCGGTCCCGCATCCACCTCCTTCGGGAGATGGACCGCGGCTCCCGCTTCTTCTGTGCCCTGGAGAAAATGAGGGGGGCCAAGAAACACATCACCTGCCTTCTTGCGGAAGACGGCACCCCCCTCACGGATCCGGAGGAGATGTGTGGGAGGGCCCGTGACTTCTACACAAGTCTTTTCTCCCCGGATCCGACCGATCCTGGCGCTTGCGGGGTGCTCTGGGAGGAACTCCCCACGGTCAGCGTGGGCGACCGAGACCGACTAGAGCTGCCTCTCACCCTGGCCGAGTTCTCGGAAGCCCTCCGTTGCATGCCCACCAATAAATCTCCGGGCATGGACGGGCTGACCGTGGAGTTTTACCGCGCGTTCTGGGACATCCTCGGCCGAGACCTAGTCACTGTCTGGGCTGAGTCCTTGCAGAGCGGGGTCCTCCCTCTGTCGTGCAGACGAACAGTGCTCGCCTTGCTGCCGAAGAAGGGGGACCTCCACGATTTACGAAACTGGCGTCCCGTCTCACTCCTTAGCACGGATTACAAAATCGTAGCGAAAGCAATTTCCTTGCGGCTAGGGTCCGTGATGGCGGACGTGATCCACCCAGACCAGACCTATACTGTCCCAGGTCGCAGCATTTTTGACAACCACTTTCTAGTCCGAGACCTTTTGGAACTCGGGCGGAGAGATGGTCTGTCGTTCGCTCTCCTGTCTCTTGATCAGGAGAAGTCGTTCGATAGAGTAGACCATGGGTACCTCCTGAGCACTCTGCAGGCGTTTGGATTTGGACCTCAGTTTGTGAGTTTTCTCCGGGTGCTGTATGCCTCCGTGGAGTGTTTGGTTAGGCTCAACTGGACCCTGACTGAACCGGTCAGCTTCGGGCGAGGAGTGCGGCAGGGGTGCCCCCTCTCGGGCCAGTTGTACGCTCTGGCGATCGAACCTTTCCTCTGTCTCCTCCGCAGGAGGATGACAGGGTTGGTGCTGCGGGAGCCAGAGCTGCGGCTGGTCCTGTTGGCGTACGCCGATGACGTACTCCTTGTGGTCCAGGACCCGGGCGACTTGGCGCGAGTGGAGGCTTGCCAGGCCATCTACTCGGCAGCCTTCTCCGCCTGAATCAACTGGGTCAAGAGCTCTGGCTTGGCGGTGGGGGACTGGCGGCAGGTAAGCTCCCTCCCACCCGCACTTCAGACCATCCGGTGGAGTGCGGGTCCACTGCACTATCTCGGCGTTTACCTTTCCGCCACGCACCCTTCCTCGCCGGAGAACGGCAAAATTTAGAGGGCGGGGTGATAGAGCGGATCCGGAAATGGACGAGGCTACTCCGATGTCTCTCCCTCCGAGGGAGAGCACTGGTGCTTAATCAACTAGTCCTGTCCACGCTCTGGTACCGGCTCAACACCCGGTTTCCTGACCCACCTCCGGAGATTGATTCTAGAGTTCTTTTGGTCAGGAATGCACTGGGCCCCTGTTGGAGTTCTTCATTTACCCCTGAAGGAAGGAGGGCAGGGCCTGAAGTGTCTGTACACTCAGGTCCGCATTTTCCGCCTCCAGGCCCTGCAGAAGCTCTTTTATAGTGCAAGTAGTTTGGCGTGGAACAGACTGGCGCACACCTTCCTGCGCCCCTTCCAGGGGCTCCGATATGACCGGCAGCTCTTTTATCTTTCTCCGAGGGGTTTTCCGCGAGACCTCTCCGGGCTGCCGGTCTTCTACCAAGACCTCCTCCAGACCTGGAAACTGTTTCTAACGGCCAGGTCCGTGGCGGCCACCGTGGGAGCAGATCTCCTCACGGAGCCCCTGCTACACAACCCCCAGCTCTGTGTGCAGGTGACGGAGTCCCGCTCGGTGTGCCAGAGGTTGGTCCTGGCGGAAGTCATGAGGGTCGGAGACCTCTTGGACTACGACCGGAGAGACTGGCTGATCCCCTGACGCTCGCTCAGCGCATGGGGCTCTCCAGCCTCCATACCCCCCGGCGCGTGCTTCAGGAGGTGAAGGCCGCCTTGACCCCCGCTGCTCGAGCTTATGTCAACCGAGCCTTGCGCAAGGGCGCACCCCGCCCATCCTCTACCCCAGGCCTGCCAGACCTTTCCATTGCGCCCCTACCATGCCGATCCCAACAAACCCCTCACCCTTTCACTGCAAGCTGGCTGCATGAACTGCAGCCAGTCAGTTTTCAAATCGCACCACGGAATTATTTATACACACTCACGCTTCACACCCTTCACGCCCACACCCTGGTGTCCCGCCCCGATACAAAGTGGCGGGACCTCCTGCCACCCTTGGAGGGTGAGCAACCTCGGTGGGCCAGCCTGTATTCCACCTTGGTCCCGAGGCCCGTCGGGGACATCAGTTGGCGGCTCCTTCACGGAGCTGTGAGCACGGGCGTGTTTCTGACACGGTTTACCCCCATCCCGGATACTTGCCCTTTTTGTAATGTGAGGGAAACCCTGGCGCACGTATATTTAGAGTGTGCCAGATTGCAGCCCCTTTTCCGGCTCCTCACAAATATTCTATTGCGCTTTTGGCTTCATTTCTCCCCTCACCTTTTTATCTATACACTCCCCATCCGTGGCCTTTGAGGAGCGGTGGGCGCTGTCCGGGGTTCTCTGCTCGGTGATCCCGTCCGGTTCCCTCCGTCTGACCCTTTAATTGAGGGGAAGAGCGAGAGACGCCAGCCCCAGCCGTTGCCGCTGTGGATACCATCATTATTGTTATCTAGGAGGGGTCCTATAATACATGGGTGTCTACCCCCCCACCCCTAAACCGCCCACCCCGCAGCCGTGCCCATCTTGCCGGGCACTCTCAGGAGAGGGATAATCGGTGACACTGGGCGCGGCACTAGGTAACTCGAGGGAGTGGAAGACCATGAGTGTCGAGGAAGCCCCCCCGCTCTGGACCCAGGCTAGCCTGAACACTTCTCCCTCCTGAAAGCTGCTGTGTTATACCTTCTGTTTGCGTTGTTTCGTTGCATAGTTTGTTTTGTTTCCTTTGGTAATTCTTGTAAGTGTTACAAATAAACTTCTTTTTGTTTAAAAAAAAACCTTCCCTGTTCCGTTACCCAATGAAAAGGGATCTACTTAACCTGGGGCTAATATATTTGCCTTCTATTACTCTCCTGTAGCCACCCAGCCTGACCCTGTAACACCGTATAATAATCATCTCATTTCTTTTTTCCTAGTTAATAAATTCTTAGTTTACTATATATAATTGGCTTCAAGCATTGTCTTTGGTGTGAGCTCTAAGGTACAAATTGACTTGGGATAAGTGACTGGTCTCTTGGGACTGGGAGGAACTTGAATATTTTGTGATCTTTGGTGTATAGCATCCAACTATCACTAAGTTCAGCTTGCCTGGGTGGCAAGATAGACCAGAATACCCAAGGGGACCCCATCGTAAGACTCTTTTAGTGTCAGGAGTTCACATTTGTTAGTGAGTTGGTGAAATCTAATTATAGAACACACCCCAGTTTGGGGTCTCTGCCCTGCTTTTTGGCAGTCTGCTCTGAAGTTGGCGCTCACAGTTGTGAACCACTTCAGTCTGTGTGACAGTCAGTATTTTCAAATGCTATGGTAGGTAGCTTTCTGAAAGGCATTGTCCGTCTTTTTCCACCGTTGAAGAAAATGGTGTCATTGTGGGACTGTAATACGGTCCAGTAATATGGAACTGATGGGTCCACCGTTTGAGCTGATAGCAACATACTTGTTAGTTCTCCAGTCCCAGAAGACAGCCTTCTTGTTAGTTATAGCATGTGCTGACAAGTCAGTGAATTACAAGCCTTAATGGCAGATCCCACATACACCCAGTTCTTCAAAGACAAAGTAAATTTAACACCACATCCAAAATTTCTGTTAAAAGTGATATTTCAGTTTCACTTTAATCAGATTATTTACTTACCTGTATTTTTTCCCAAACCACACTTAGGTGCAAAAGAACAATGCCTTCATGCTTGAGCTGTGAGAAGGTGTTTGGCATTTTAACCGGAAAGGACTAACCATTTTGTTCGTCACCTCAGCTCTTCGTATCTTATACCGAGCAAATGAAAGGACAATCAGTCTCAGCTCTGACCACTGCTAAGTGGATAATGATGAGTATTGCTATGGTTTATGGAACAGCTCAGACTGTGCCTCCAAAGTTATTACAGGCTCATTTGATGAGAGCTAAAGCAACATCACTAGCGTTTCTTAGAGATGTTTCTAAGGTAGATATCTGCAGAGCTGCAACATGATCCTAAGTAGAAACCTTTGCTAGACATTAGACTAAAATCACGGCCTCTGGGGTCAATGCAAACTTTGAGAAGACAGTGCTACGGTGTCTGAGTAAATAGGCTCTGAGCCCCATCTCCTCAGTGAATGGCCTGTGAGTCACCTGAGTGGAATACATGTCTGCAGCCACTCGTAGAAGAAAAGACAGCTACCTGTGTTGTAACTGCTATTCTTCGAGATGTGGACACAGATATGTATTCCATGATCTACACTCTGTCCCCTGTGCACCTGGGGTTTGGTGCAAAGGAACTGAGGGGTGCACCACCATTATATAGCCGGGGGAGGAGCTATGAGGCAAAGGACATGATCATCACCCATGGGGTACTGCTTGCTGAATTTCTCCAGCTTTGGTGCGCTGGGCACACTCACACCTGAGTGAAATACATGTCTGCATGCACACATCTCAAAGAACAAAAGTTACAACATGGGTAAATGACTATTTTTTACTTTGCAGTATGTGTCTTCTAGCAACTTTTTACGTATTCTTTTCAGAAATGCAAACACCCTTTGGATGTTTGATCCAAAGCTACAGGTTGATAGGTCTGGAGTGACTGCATGTATCCAGAATATATTCCAGCAGTTCCAAAACATAATGGGCCCATAACAACTTCACCCTTGAGCACTGTTTAAACATTTATAAGTTGCACCATCTTTCCAGCTCAAGACATGCACAGAATTGAAATAGGTCTCTGACATCAGCTATCTATATTGAGATTCAATGTATATTTTGAAAGAAATGTTACTAAGTTTTTGTAATGCCACTTTATTTTAAGGAAAGACCATAAAAATCCTTTTTTTTTTTTTAAGAAGCAAAACTGATGTTTTTAAATTTGTGTTTATTGCACTTACAGATACATTCTGGGGCTGGAATTGGTATGTGTTCCATGGCTTCTTGTTAAAAGATACTTAGATGCAATTACACATTTGATTTGTAGTGTATTGAAGCAGTCATCATATGCAGACTGCAGAAAGCACTTATTTAGGGAAGGAAAAAATGATTCCAAGTAAATCTTATTTCTAATAAACTCATCTCCCCCATTTTATTTTCAACTACATCAGTTAGTGTGCTGCCACAGTTTTTTCAACCTGTTCTCCACTAAATTTATGTGAGTGATTAACCAAAATAAAAAACAATTCAGCTCAGGAAAAGATAAAAACTGGTAAACTTTTAAGCCTCCTAAATACTATTAGCTATGCATTTAATTTAGATTTAATTGCTATGTGCTTCCTCTTGATGATCAAAGAGATAGATAGTTATGTTGTTGCTTTAAGCCCAGTTGACTCATTCTCCTTAGATCCCCGTGCAGACCTGCTGTCCATTTTTCCCTGCCTCAATCGACTTTTACCATCCTTTTTTTCCTTTTTGAAAAATCACCTCATCATTGATCACTCATCAGTTGGCATATGCCTTGTAACCCTTTCCCTCACCATCTACTCCATCTTTACTGGATCTCACCCTGTTCCATTCATAACTGATGGTAACTTTTCTCCACATTCTGAAAAAAACTTCACTTGCTAACTGCTGTCCCAAACACCTTTTATGGGGCACCTGGGAAGCCCAGTAAATTCTCAGTCCCCCAAGAGATTGTCAGCCCTTGCCAGGAGGAATCCGACATCTTCTTGGTCTTGCTAGACATGAGCTGTGCTATTCAAAGGAAAGGCATAAAGCAGTACCAGATTTAAGATAAGTAGTAGAGTTGAAGAGATTACTAGAACCCCCATCAGAACAGATACCTCCCCCTATTCCTGAAGATGCTATGATGGAGGATGAGACAAAGCCTCAATGTTTCTAGTTCTGTGACTTGTGTTATACAGGAAGTCAGACTAGATGATCACAGTGTCCTTTCTGGCCTTGGAATCTATGAATCTGCCATAAATAATATATTTTAAAATAGATTTGATTATTTCAAATAATTATGACAAGATTTCCAAGTACCATAGTATTTATTTGTCAAGCTTTTCCTGCAGTGCTCAAGACCAACCTCAGGGCAGACTATTAAGAACGAAAGCACGAACCCCAAATTGGTTGTGAGTTCTGCACTTAGATTTTACCAACCAATTATCAAGTGTAAACTCCGCAGGCACTATAATGATCTTAACATGGAGTCACAGATGGTATCCTTGGGTACTCCAATCTCCTTACCCCAGGTTAGTTGCACTTTAGATCTAATACCAAAGACAACGCTTGTAGCCAATCATATAATAAACTATGTAAAGATTTATTAGCTAGGAAAAGGAAATAAGAAAGTTATTTGCAAGGTTAAAGTAGGTAAACATATCTACACATGAATGAGTTCCAATCGTAAGTTTCAAAAAGTAATAGAAGCTGGTTACAGATGTTATTAGGGAGATGAATGTACGCAGCAACTCACAAACATTCAATAAAGTCTACTCACTAAAACACATTCTTATGATTCTAATACCTAGTTTAACAATACTAACACACTGGTGAGCCAGACCGGTTCCAGCTATATATCTGTCTGTGTTCAGGGAACTTTGGCATGAGCAGGCACCTTCTCTGCCAGCATCACAGTGTCCACGTTGTTTTGTAGTTTTTAATAACTGTCCATATAGTCCTTAGCAGCGTTGAAAGGGCTCCGGAAGACAATAATGATCTTTTCAAAGCCTGATTGTGACAGAATGGGAAATCATTAACTTTTCTTTTCTTGTTTGAGTGATTGGGGTAATCTATATGTACAACACATCTTGAAGAACCACAGTTACTGTAGGATAAGTAACCCTTCTTTTTTCATTTTCATTTTTTGTCTCCTTTTGAAAATGTTGATAAAGTAGATGTGTGTTCTACTATGCAAAGAGAGACTGACATGTTTATAGGCATGTTTAAAAGCAGCCAAGGTTTTCCCAACATGTTTGAAAATGTTTGAATCATTCTGCAGGACGAAAACATACAGGTGAAGGTCTCTGGGTTGCAGTGAACCTTGCCAACACAAATTGGTATTTCTCTGATTTAGTTTGTTATAACGAGCAGTAAAGCCATTTCAAGAGACTAAAATAAATTGGCTTACAATCATCACTATTAAAATGCCACTATTTGCCACCAATCACAACACAGTGTCTGACATTTTAAGTGTAGGGAAATGCTCTGGAATCTCATATGTTGGCCAGTACTGACTTTTTATGGCAACAAGACTATGTTAAGAGCACTTTTAATTTATCTTTAAAAATGCAATGGAGGCACTCTATCTTAGAGTAACTAAACTATAGTCCATGTGTTTTTTATCGCTCAGTTGACATTTCTTTTACATTTAGGGGTACACTTTTGAGTCATTGGAAGGGAGCAAGTGGTGTTCTCTGGAGGAATGAGCAAAGTGTTAGGAATCCAGAGCTCCGGGATTCTTATCCTAGCTCTGGCAGTGACTCACCGCATGGTCTTGGCTACTTCAGATCACCCTTCTGTCAGTTTCCCAATCTTTAAAATAGGGATAATACTACTTCAGGAGAGGAGAGAATTAATTAGTTCATGTCTGTACAGTCATTTGGATGTATAAAGCACTATATAAATTATTATTCGAGGATCTCTGGCTAACTGGAGTATCTAAATCCCTGTGCTGTCCTTTGAAGGATTACCCCCCCTTGTTAACATGTTTTGGTTTTTTCTAAACAAAAGTTGAGCCTCATATAGCAACATGATTTTATGAAGTGGAGCTTTAAGAAAAACACCATACAACACAAGACTAATGATATAATTGCAAAAATTGGCAACACAGATGCATACTTTATATAAATGTAGAAATAAACTTAGTTATAGTGTGATTTACATCAGTAGGTGAAATGAGGGATTACGTTAATACAGACTTTTTCTCGATTCCTCTCAAATAATGATATCCTCACACACAGAGACATATCTATATCCAGTTGGTAAAAATTCTGCTTTTAGAATTCTGACTGGCACCAAACTAACGACAGGAAAACTCCAGATTATGGCTCAGTTACACTGAGGATCCTCTTGATCTATAAATCAATTCAAAACCTCGGTCCAAGCTGTCTCTCTGTCTGGTCAACCCTGCAATGCACAAGCAGCAGCTGAGGTCATCCAGTGCCAGTCCACTTTTACCTAAACGTGCTGCACTGGTGATTATTGTTACAACTCTTTGGTTTCCTCAGTCTGGAACTCCCTGATCAGAGCTGTCTGGCATGTGATTCTTTCCTTTTTTTAAATGCAGACACTGCATGTCTAAGAAAATGTGACCTTCCTCAGGCAATGAAAAACTATTGCCTCAGGCCTTGTGTCTCCTACAGTACCGTTACGTCAAGCAGGCATTTGCTGTCTGCAAATGCACTTTCACTCTTGTCTTATTTCTTAAATATGAATGACTTTTCTGAACATTCATTTGGGAGGACTGTACGCTTCTTTCCACTCACAACTTGCATTTTAGGTGGATTGGCATGTTTATGGACTGCTATATGTACACAAACACATGCTGCATTCTGTATTCAGTATTCTATAAGAATTATGTGTTCAAGTAAAAAAGGGAGTGTGTTTGCAGATTTATGTATCTCTTCTCTCCACTTCACTCTAAGTGGAACACTCTCTGTAGTGTCCTATGTAATGGCAGACTGGTAT
This sequence comes from Lepidochelys kempii, assembly GCF_965140285.1. Classification (NCBI taxonomy): domain Eukaryota; kingdom Metazoa; phylum Chordata; order Testudines; family Cheloniidae; genus Lepidochelys; species Lepidochelys kempii. The sequence goes on from NC_136387.1 coordinate 32,791,325, forward strand.
ATAGGGATATCTTACATATTGCAATGAAGAGTATGGTATAAACGCCTAAGGGTCTCACTTCCAGAGGTGCTGAGTATCTTCAATCCCCATTGTCTTTAACTGCAATTTTGGGTGCACGGCACTTCTGAAAGTCAGAACCTAAATAAATGGATACCTACCTTTAAGTCTGTTTACCAATTGCTGTGCTGTGAATGCCATGGCACCAGCGACTAAAATCTCCATTATAATACCTTTTCACTGACATGGGTATTGTGGCAAAGGCAGTCTAGTTTAAGCAGGCTTTGTGACAGAATGCAGTCACTGAAGTGGTGTAAAAAAAAACAACCCTACATTCATTTGGACTTGGCTTAGGCTCCTGCTTGAGAGGTAAACTCTCATTGTAGCACTCCACAGTTAGTGTGGCAAAAGATACTGTGTTGTATCCCTTGCAGCCAGTATGACTGAATGATAAAAATCCTCAAGGATACAAATAATTTAAAAAATTACTGGCAGAGGGGAAAATTGAGAGGATTTGTGGACAGCGGAGTCCACCGTTCTTAGCAATATACGGTCACTGAATTTCACTTTTAGTTCTGTATATACAAGTCTAGTTCTTAGAGCTTGTCTACATAGGGACATCCAGGAAAGTTAATCCAAATTAATTAAAGGTGTGAATTTGAACTACATTAGTTAAACTGCATTAAATCCCTGTGTGAATGCTATTACTCAAAATTGAAGTGGCCTTAATTCTCTTTAGCTTAATTCACTTTGGAATTCATTTTAACTATCCCCTTCAGAATCACACCTTTTGTTAATTCAGATTAACCTTCCTGGATGTCCCTGTGTAGATAAACCCTAAATCTCCTTGTTATATGTTCTTAGGTTCCCAGCTGAAGAAGAACTGTGTTCTAGTGCATTTGGGGAGCATCTGTTCCTTTGTTTTGTGGTTTCTTTACGTTTTTGTAACACCTTTACCTCTCTGTTATAGGAGACTGACATAAAAATAATACTTTCAATATGCCGTTTTTATTTATCTACATTCTGTCATGATATACTTTGATATAAGTTTTTAATTTTGCTTCAGCTTTCAGCTGTTCTAGCAGTTACTGCACAGGGTCAGCGTTGAGGTTAGCCACAGTAGCACAAAACAATTTCCTGTTTTCAGAGCCCAGGTAACATTTGGATGAGGATTAAATTTTACCACATTTTCTAGTAGCCAGAGACAATTATTTCTAATGAGCTTTAAATTGCTTCTAGAACATGTATTTCAAAACATAGTGTAGTAATCCATTCAGCCCTAGCAACTTAATAAAATAACATTTCTTTTTAAATTTTTGGTTAAATTGTTCCTTGCTGTATTAGTAGTATTAGATTTTCAATCTACTGCCCAATTTAAAAATTGATTGTTTTTTATGCTTGGGTACTATTTTTCTATTTCCTTCTTTTGTAGCTTAGTATTGGCATTTACAGCGACACCTGTTGGTGGAGGAGAATGCTAAAATATACTGTTATCCATTGTAGACTCTCACAAATGCCAACATCCAGTTTTGGTCTCTGAAAACTTTAGGTACCCAATTTTTGAACATCTTGGCCTTGAACATATTGGTTACATCGCTTGGAGAGTCTTTACTCACGTTTCCTTGCTGGTGCAACTTGTGGAATGTACCCTCCCCTTTCTCTTCTTTTCACTATAATAGTCCAATTTTACTTTACGTGGTGTTGTTGTAACCATGTGGGTCCCAGAATATTCGAGAAACAAGACCTGAAGAAGAGTTCTGGGAAATTTGAAAACTTGTCTCTCTCTCTCCAACAGAAGATGGTCCAATAAAAGATGTTATCTCACCCACCTTGTCTCTTCAGTTTTACTTAAGCATCCAGGAGACTTATTTGCCTCCTTTTCAGTTGAATAGAAAATGCCCAAGAATACTAGTATGAAATGATACCATGTCTGTGTCTGTCTGATATTTGCAATGTGCCAAACCACCAATGTGAAAGTTTGGGTTGTTTTGTTATCTGTTTTACCATTCCAATCCAGATTTTAAAACAACAGTTTATCTTTTGTGGGTTTAACGTATGCACATATATTTTCACACCACCAATAGATTTTAAGGGTTACATCCTACCACTTGTTTGGTTTAAGTACCCAACTGCAGATGCAGATCATGTGAAAGCCTCCTTAAAATCAGGCCTTGTTATGAATGAAATAACATTAAGTACTGTCCCTTGTATTGCTGGTTTATGTATTTATTTCTGAAGGATTACTTCAAGTGAGTGGAAGAACAGTAACAGAAAATCAGTACTAAGCTTACATCTCACTCTTTAGCAGCTACCCTGCTATGAGAAGAATATGGTCCAGTGAGGAGGGTGCTTAAAATAGAATAAGAGTGCTTTATTCCAAATTAACTTAATCCGTATGGACACTCTTATTCCAGAGTAAGAGCATTCACGCCTATTGGTAATCAGGATTAGCTATTTGGGAATAACTCCCAGTATAGATGTAATCCATGCCTGCTGGGTGTGGTGCTCTGTCCCCCTCTAGTGGCACCTAGATCACCTAGAGATTGATGAGTCTGCTATAGCCTTGGCTAAGAGCCATCTGGTTTTAGCTTATGCAGTAGAGGCTTATACATGTGATTTAGCTCCAGAGGTCCCAGGTTCGATTCTGCCTGCCAACACTGATGTTACATAGACAAGCCATAACAGTCACAGTGCTTCAATTAATAGGAATAATACCTCCCTTCTTACAGGGGCATTGTGAGGATCAACACAATAGTGACTGAGGTGCTCTGATACTATGAAAATGGAGGTCATATAGGTACCTGGATAGACAAATAGAGAGCATTAGAAGAGCTCTTCTGAGTTATTGCACAACAGAACCAAAAATCACTATTGCTTCATACTAGCAACACCAAATATTTACTGTTCTGTAATATTTTTACATTAGAAATACTGAGATTATCTGAGTGATTCACATCTGTGGACTGGTAAAATAGTTGGTTTTGTAATGGACATATCTGTGGTGTGAGTGGTATGTTTAATGTGCGTGTACATAAACAACCATCCCAAGAGGCCACCATGGTAATGGATCAAAACCAGGCTAAGTTACAGTATGGAAAACTATCAGTTAAGGCCCTGATTCTGCAGTCAGATCTACCATGTGGGAACCACCCTGAAGGCTCTGTGTCTGTGCCTTGGTTGAAAAGTCTGTGCTAATTGAGGATGTTGGCCTACGTCGGTAACTGAGAATCCATAGGTTATGTTTTTACTTCTTACACTCTTAATTACTCAGCAGCTTTTTAAATGTATACATGCTATGTATTTAAAACTTTGCAATTGTTTTTTTACTATAATTACAAAAGAAAGATCCTATCCAGGTAGGCAATAATAAAAATAAAGACAAAAAGTGATAAAAGAGTGAAATGAATGTTAAGTGACAGAGCTATCCAGATTTGCAACTGTTTATGTCAGTTTCTTTCTCTTCTTTTTTTTCTGAACAGGTAATCAGATCCTGTCTCTTGGGACTCTGTCAAAAGATCAGGTTTATCCACTGAAACTCAAGGGCATTTCCATCTGCTATTCTGCACTCAAATCTGCCTTATGTGGAAATTATGTCAGCTTTGGCGTCTTCAAGTTGTATGGGGACAACCACTTTGACAATGTACTCCAGGCCTTTGTCAAAATGCTGCTTTCAGTATCCCACAGTGACTTGCTTGTAAGCAATTATTCATCTTGGGAGTCTTTATGTGAATTATGAAATAATATCACCACAGGCTTCAAATTGTTATAATGAGACAGCAGGATCTAGAACAGCTCAAATGCAATTTATATTTTTAGTCCAGTTGCTTGAGTGTATTTATAGCCACATCTAGAATATTAGTATTTCCATGTATGATAGAATTGTCATAGCAGATTGTAACATTTCCAAAATATTCACAAAAACATGTCTGGGAAAGAGAGAAGCCAGTTTTGGCTTTTTATGTCCAGGAAAACCACATTGGGGTTCCCTGGATATAATTTAAAGCAGTATTTGGCCCTATATGATCTGTCAGCCTGGGATTAATCTGAATTTATATAACTCTTGTGGTGTGCTTTCTATAAAACAACATTAAAATATTAACCAAACTTTCTTTGAGATGGCTAGTCTCATACCAATGGAACTGTCACTTCTCAAAGACAACAAATCGAGTGCATGATCAGCTTTAGCTCGGATCATGGAACTTTCTTCAGAACATTTTCATTCGGAACTGCCATTTTCCACACTGAGGGATGAATCAGATAGTTAGAGGTGCTAAATACGCAGACTTTTGCCTTAGCCCTTTTGAAAAATTACCCCAGTCAAATACTGGTATATAGCTACATGATAGTGAGCCCATGCAGCCAAGTCTGACAGTCATGTCAGTAGTGAAGGTAATGCCCCTAATAACCCATTCTAAAGCCTTGATCCTGCAAATGGATCCAGACAGGCATATATTTATACCCACACAGAACCCAATTAAAGTCAGTGGGCACAAGGGTCTGTCTATGCGGGTCAAGTTGCAGAATCATTGCACAAAACTGTAATCTCTGTGGTGCATTCAGCCAACCTGGGTTTAGTCTCAAAAAGTCTTCTATGTAGCATGAGGAAGCACTAGCCACTGAACTGTCAAACTGTTCCCAGAACACTTGATCTGAATAATGTTTTATACCAATTTTACTGAGTTGCTAATGGGATGTAGCATAAAAAGGTTAATATGACTTCATTACCCAGGGATTTTTGTAAACTAAAACTGAGTTTATGTATTTGTATGGTAACCTACAATCAAAGATTTCCACCATAGACAGACTTTTTTGTAGAAAAAAGCTGTTAATTTAATAGATAATTGGGACTTATTACAGCATCATTCTGTGCATTTTTATAATCTTGTTAATATTTCAGCCAGCTTTGCATTTTTAATGCTATAATTTCTATTAGCCCATAGTATTTCTTACTTTCTATCAATGTTTTTTTTTCTTTTTCAGCAATATCGAAAACTAAGTCAGTCTTATTACCCACTCTTGGAATGTCTCACCCAGGATCATATGAGTTTCATTACCAGTTTAGAACCTCATGTGCTAATGTATATTCTTACCTCAATATCTGAAGGACTTACTGCACTAGGTAAGTGTTACTTATGATTTAGCTGAAATTGGAATGTGGGGAATATGTAGTCATTAGAGTGAGATTTAAAAAATGAACAACTCAGCACCCAACCACTCTCACTTAACCTTCTACAATAAGTGGCCCATTAGAACATTCATTTGCCGTGTAACAAATTATTGTCCAGAGACCATGGGAGACGGTGGGTGCTGAGCATTCTGATAATCTGATCACTTATTTTAGGTGTCTAAATGGGAGCTGAGCTCTTCTGAAAATCTGGCCAGTAGTGTATTGCATTAATATTTTAAAATGATCTTTCTACAAATTAGAAACTTTAAAAATAATAATGATGTGCTTCTAGTTGGGTTATCATTGAAGAAGTTTTACAGCAGTGAAATATAAAATGATATATTTGTCCCATAAGCCTCACAGTAGAGAATGTTAGTATATGACTCATTTTGCCTTTCAGAGATAAAATTTGTTAGCATATGGAATAGTAACCTCCGGCTGTTCACTTTTCATTTATCAGCATGACTGGTAGATGAGTAGAGATGGCTAAGCTAACCTTATCAATAAAAAAGAAAAATTAGGTTTTACATTATAAAGAATATTTATTGGCTGTACTTCACAGAGTAAACAAGCATCATATTTAGAATTATATTAAAAGTAGTCTGGTTGTAATTGATCTTCATTCATTAGCACTTTTTAACAGATTATTGTCCAGATGTTTGATTAAAACTGAAATTTGATTTCAATAGCTTAAATTCAGTCAAAATATGGGGGTAGAGTATAGAGCCTTAAAGAAAGATGTGTATGTTGCAGTTACATTTTCTAACTAGCCTAGAAAACAAGACCCTAAAATGATAGTCAGGAATGGCTCTCTTATTATTTTGTGGAAGGAGTTGTATTTAATGAATAGCCTGTAGGTATGATATTTGTTTATATAGACTTTCTAATAGCTAGAGTTGTTTACCTCTAAGGTCAGTCAAGCCCTGTAGTAATGAATGAGTACACTAGGCATCACAGAGCATTCCAGAACTTCACAAAACAGATTCCATGTTTCTCCTGTTAGAAAAAGCATGCTTAGTGGGGAAACGGACATTGAATAGATAAGCAACATTACTGAGGAGTCCTCAGATCATTTTATTATATACTACCAAAATGCCAAATAAACTATTTGTCCAAAAAATTTCACTCAGCTCTATTTAGTTTGACACCCACCCCACACCCAACTACTTTGACTGGGTCATATCCAAACCTTATTGTAACTTTGTGGTCCTGAAGCAATCTTTTCCACTAGTGTATTGACAATAATAGTTGCACAGATGCAATTTCTTGGCAGGTGAATTAATTTCTGTTCACTTTGAGTTGTATTGGACTCCTATCTACCATATTTAGTAAAATTCCAGTTATGTTTCCCATTTTTCTCTTGCATTCCCTAGCATTTCAAAAGAACATTTGACTCTACATAAATGTTAAGTAATGAGACATACCCTTTGATCTGAATGAACCTCACTTGCACATTAAAAGGAACTCACTTGTCTTTCCCTGAATTGTCAATCAGAAACAGAGCCTTTTTACAGTCCATGCCTGAGTGGTAAAGTGATTATTTAGCTATAATATCCTGTTTCTTAATAACATCAACATGTATCGAAAACTGATTTCTTGATGGAAGGTATCGATTCTGTCACATAAGCCATAAAATCAATTCATATATTCAGGTAGTTAACTTTACACAGTAAAATGAGTAATTTTCCTGTTCCTACAACGGGATGTCAACAAAAGCTGATCTTCCCTCAATAAGAGCAATTAGTGGCCATGATCCTAAGGGAGTTAAGTGCCCAAATCCCATTAAATTTCATTGGGATTTGGGTTCCTAACTCTCTTTGGCTTCTTTGAAAAATCCCAGCATATGGAGTAATACATGTTATTTGACAGTGAAGCAAACAATTATTTCATTTTTGTTCATGTTCCAACATAGCCTTCTGCCCTTTGAAAATGGACAATTTTGATATAAATTGGATCCCTCTCTTAGTGAAGCAAAGCATGCATGCTGCAAAAGCATCTTGAAGAATAGCAGTGTCAAGGCTGCAAGCAGTCTGATGGGGTAAAATGTATTGTAAACCATTAGAACGTATGAATCATCTTCAAAAATAATTACAAAAATGAAGTACCTCTTTTATTTAAAAAATTAAATCCCAGGAAATGACTTTTTCCCCCCTCCCTAGGAGAAATGTTTGTCTATATATTTTCATTTCTCTTAGTTCATGGAAGCTCAGCATTTGAGATTTGTACTGTAGCTCTAGCTGAAGAATAAAGAAGCCCCAAATCCTCATTTCTCAGCACTGTTCATTCTGTCCCTGAGTGGACACTCTGCATGCATCATGATTTCACACTTGATAATATACTGTGAAATTATATTTATTCCTTTGGAGGCCCCTGGCTGTAAATCAGCTGTAATGGAAGTCCTCATCTAGGCTTTTATTGCAAGGATAAACACTCCAACAGTTCTCTTCTAAAGTGTTTACCTGGCTTTTTCACAGCTGACTCAGTGGATTGGAACCTTTTAACGTAGCCTGCCTGGCATGTTGTCACTAATCTCTATGTGAAGCTTTTCTAATTCTCCTATGATTAATAGTGCAATTATGCCATTCTTTGAGAAAAAGAAAAATATAACATTTTCTATGCCTTGCTTTCTCATTTAGATGTTAAGTTGCTTAAATCTGTTTACTTTCCTAGTTTACCCACAAAGGTAGATAATGCTGGCATTGTAGTGTACGGAATTGATGGACAGAGAAATGCCACTTAACACAAGTCTGTCCCATTTACCTTTAACTTAGAAACAAAAAAATCTCTTAAATTATGACATGCTCAAGAATGTTAGCAAGCCATTTAAAAATAATGCTCTTTACATCTATTGGCACCATTCACTAAATGTTAATGATAAAGCCAAAAGGCCTCTTCAAGTTGTTTTTGCAATAATGTCAGCCACCTTAAGGCTGATATAAATATATAACTGGTTTGAGTGCTTGGGCGATCATCTTGGCTTTTCCTCTTTATCCAGGCCTGCCTCCCAGTTTTCCCACGTGATCCTTTCTCTCCCTATTCCATCTTTTCCTTCTACCTCCAGCCCAGAAATTGTAGCTTTTTCTTAAACTTATTTGCTCCAGATATATGATTATCTGTCTTGTGTGAGATTCAATAAGAACTTCAGCACAAGGCTCTGCACACCCAGAAAAATCAGTTTGGTGGGCTTGCGTGACCTTTATGTCTGTGATGCCCTTGCAATCAGAAGGAAAAATGAGCACTGAAAAGCATATTTGATATATCGTTATGGGACAATATAAGTAGCCCTTAACACTTGTATCAGATCCTTATGAGCTGGTGATAGGATAGACCTGTCCACTGTCCTTCTAAGATCACTTACTGTAGAATGTAAAATATCTACTTGCACAGTATCAACATGTTTAGAGCCACTGCGATTTTATAGATGGATGTTCATGATTTACTTTGTTGTATTCAATTTAAAACCAAATGGAGTTAAATCACTGGGGTAGAAGTACAACAAAGCCATCCGATGGAATTTGTATTTTTAAATACATTGCCGTTATTGATGTTGCTTCAGTTCAGCCATCAGTTGTATCTCTTGTTTATATGCAGGACTGTTTTTAGTAGAGAAAACAGTAAGGGCCTGTTCCTGCAGTCTTTACTCAGGCAGATCTTCCCAGCAGCCTGCACTAGTTGAGTTCAATGACAAAACATCAACTGATTTTAGTGGAGTGGGCTCGCTTCTGCAAGATATGAAGTGCTCCCGTGAGGTGTTGGAACACCCACAGCTTCAGTGGAAACCATTGAAAACGAGGGAGCGCAGCACCTCTCAGGAGTGCTTAATACCTTTCAGGATCATGTCACAGGTTACGTCTACGCTACAAGCTAGGGTGTGATTTCCCGCTCAGCTGCACGTGCTCATGCTAGCTCGATGATGTAATTGCGGTAGCATGGGTCGTGGAAGTGGCAGCACAGACTAGCTGTGCTGAATACAAACTTGCATGAAATGGGTGGGTACATACCTGGGCTGCCACAGCTGTGCCGCTGCGGATACATGCGCTAGCCCAATGAGAGGTAACGCAAGTATGAGTCCGCGAGCTGGGAATCACACCCCTAGCTCGGAGCGGAGACATAGCCTTGTGAGGTCAGTTGTGACTGTGTTGTCCATTAAATATTTCCAAAGACCTCAGAAGAATGTAACTTTGAAAACTATGTAATGCTGGTATTTAGATAAAGGAAAGTTAAAAACAACATGATACACAGAGTTTAAAGAGTTAAATTGACACAGATCAAAGTATTCCAGTGACAAGAAGGATATATTTAAATGAACACTGCAAGGTTGGCAAGCCTCCAAATTAGCATAGTTCAAAGAACTCAAGATACATTTAATTGGATCCTTCTAATCCCCTTCCCTTCCAAATGAACGTTTAACAGTTTAATTCCTTCTCCGGCTCCCACGCACCCCTACTCCGATAGCCCATCTAAGTAAGCACTATGAGCTGTAAGTGACCTAGTCTTGTTCCCACTCAAATCAGCAGGAGCAGGATGGAGCCCTAAATACTGGTGAGCTCGTTTGAACGTGATGTTTGCACCTGCAGAGAACATCAGTTGCGACTGAAACCTGCATCCAGCAAATGAGGAAGTTAAAAAATTCTGTGTGCACAGAGAACTTTGGTGCTAGGATCATGAGGAACCAACAGTTGGTTAAACTGGGACTCTAATTAGAACCCAGTATTAGAATTGGTAGGGAAACTACAGCTGAGACTAGCGATTGAGGGTTTAAACTGCAGCCAGTGTGCTTTGGGCCAGGAAAAATGTCAGCTGATAGACTAAGAAAAGATATGGGTGAGCGCTGCTATTTTGTACCAGTACAGCTAGAAGGAAGAAAAGGAGCCTGCACAGAGAAAAAAGGGCCAGCACGCTGTTCTTGCCACACTGATGCATGTAAACAAACAGAATCCACTTCCACAGCAGCAGCACAGCAGGCGACACCTAGCAGCAAAATAACTTACATAAATCAGACAGACATAGTTACTTTCAAATAGGTTTAAGCTTTTAATCTCTCAATGTGTTACCTTAGTTATAGATATAATCAGTAAAGATATGAGGTAGCTGTTGCTCCTGCTTCCAACATATCCTGCTTTGCTGTCATGCCTTTACAGTCCAGGAAAAACAATGGAACATTAGTCAGTAACCGTAATTTCTATGATGTTATTATCTTCTTTACTTTTTTTAAAAATGGTAATTGAACCATCACACCTTAAAATAGGTAATCAATTGATACTTTACTGTAATACTTCTCCTTCCTTACCCCATTCCCCTCCCTGCTGTTTGTGATCCTCACTCATTGTTTGGCATCTAATGTGCAGGTTGTAAGCTCTGAGGGGCAGGGTAGCGCCACTTAGGTGTGTCCTGTAAAATATCTGGCACACGTTTGTATACTAGAAAATGATACATAATATTGGGGGGGAGGGATGCTACTAGTACATTTGTGAATACAAACCTTCATTTATACACTTCTGAGATGCTCAGCAACAGTCAAGAGGTTAAAAAAGTTACTTTAAATGTTCACGGTGTCTCTTTAAATTGAATTTTTAAACTCTGTAAAAAGGCTATAAACAAACAATCGTAGTTTCCAAAAATCTGAAATCTGCTGAATATATAATTTCATATAAGTAAAAGTAATGTCTTGATTCTGCAATTTACAATGTGCGGGTAAATCACGGCTCACACAGAACCACAATGAAGTTTGTAGGACGCTGCGTGGACCCAGCAGTCCACTGTCCATTGTGAATTGCAGGATTGGGGCCATAATCTGCTTAATACCAAGAAATTTTAAAAGGAAAAGAACAAGTAGTAAAATTAAGTATCATTTAACCTGATATCTAAAATAAGCTTCCAGGCTTACCTTGTGTGTATTATTTTCTTCACTCCTGCAAGTTATTCATAATAATTGTTTTATTTTATTACAGAAGCGATTACAAAACTATTTCTTTCATTGCTTATGCAGATACAATTGTCTCCTCCAGCTGTTGTGCTAGTTTAGACTACGTTGTTACCTCCCTCTTCAAGCACATAGCAAAAGAAGGCAAGAAACCAGTAAGATGTAGAGAAATATCACAGGATGGACAAAGATTACTGCACTTCATGCAACAGAACCCTGAAGTCCTACAGCAGGTAAACTTAAGCTCTGCTCAACTTTCCTCTGAGATATTATTAAATTTGTGAACAAAGTTTATCCCTATTTATTTTCATCATTTTGAAGTAATTTAGATTATGATAACTCCAATTATTTACTAACAGGATTGGTCTCTTTAAATTGATATATATTTGCACCCCAATTAATTTCAGAGTTGTTTTCATGCCAGTATTCTTGAAGTATTGTGAAGATATTTTTTCTCACGCTGATGACATGGCTATTGTACTCACATTTTAGGATAACTTTTTACAAGGTTTCACTTTAGTTCATAGGCTGAGGAAATGCAATATTCATCATTATACTCATTTTATAAATTATCCCCCACAGTTACTTTTTTTTAAAAGGGAGGGGGGTATCTCTAAAATATTTGAGGTAGAGCAAGAACATTGTGGTATTTTAAATCAGCACATTTTTCTAGTTGGATGTGATTGCTATTGTGCTACAATATTTCATTTGTGCGGTAGGTGACATTTTATTTGGGGGGGTTTGTGTCAAAGGCAAATATAAGAGCAATCAAATATCACGCTTCAGGGAAGAAACTGACTACTGCAGTAGTCAGGAAGGACTTTTTCTCCCAGCAGTGTACATTATAATCCAGATACATTAAGGTTAGGTGGTGGTTAGACAGGTGCAGGGTATCGGACTAATTAGTTTATCTTAAAATTGCATATGGCTTTTTTTAGTACCTAGAACCAGTGGTGAGCTGGAGCCGGTTCGCACCAGTTCGCTAAAACCAGTTGTTAAATTTAGAAGCCCTTTTAGAACCGGTTGTTCCGCGAGGGACAACTGGTTCTAAAAGGGCTTCTAAATTTAACCGGCCAAAAGTGGTGCCTTAGGTGCTGACTCCATGGGTGCTCCAGCCCTGGAGCACCCAAGGGGAAAATTTGGTGGGTGCAAAGCACCCACCAGCAGCTCCCCGCCTCACCCCCGGCCCCAGCTCACCTCCGTTCCACCTCCGCCTTCTCCCCTGAATGCGCCACCCTGCTCTGCTGCTCTGCCTCCCCAGGCTTCCCGCGAATCAGCTGTTCGCTCAGGAAGCCAGAGCGGGCTGAGAAGCAGGCAGCGGCTTCGCACTCAGGCCCAGGGAGGCGGAGGTGAGCTGGGGGGGAAAGGGGGGCGCGAGGAGGGCCGCCCGCGCCGCAGCAACTATCCTGGGGGCGGGGGGGCGGCGCGCAGGGGAACCGCTCCCCGCCCCAGCTCACCTCCGCCTCCCTTGGCCTGAGCGGGAAGCCGCCGCCTGCTTCTCAGCCCTCCCAGGCTTCCCACCGACCAGCTGATTCGCAGGAAGCCGGGGGAGGGGGCGGAGAAGCAGAGCGGGGCGGCGTATTCAGGGGAGGAAGAGGAGCAGAGGTGAGGTGAGCTGGGGCCGGGCACAGGGCGGGCAGCAAATTTTCCCTGTGGGTGCTCCAGCCCCGGAGCACCCAGGGAGTCGGCGCCTAAGGCGCCACTTTTGATGTGATCAGTGGGGGAGCGGCCGTTCCCCCTGTTACTCCCCTAGCTACGCTCCCCCGTCCCTAGGAGCCAGAGGGACCTGCCGGATGCTTCCTGGGAACTGCCCCGGGTAAACACCTCCAGGACTCCCCATCTCGCCCCCCCGGCAGATGCCTCTGGCTCTTAGGGGTGGCGTGGGCGCCCACTATGGTGGCCCACGAGACCCTCCTGCCTGGTTCAGGGGGCAGTCAGGGGACAGGGGAAGGGGGTGGATGGGGCAGGGGTCCTGGGGGGGGTGTCAAGGAATGCGGGGGGGTTGGATGGGGCAGGAGTCCCGGGGCGGCGGGGGTGGGCAACGTCCCCCTTGTGGGGTGAAGAGGGAACCCGTTGTTAAGATTTTGGCAGCTCATCACTGCCTAGAACTACTACACTGCAAGGATCCATGGGGTCCCAAAACACCCAATACAGTTTCACTGACAGTTTCACAAGAACAGAATTGTTGGGGCTTTTAAAGAAAACAAAGGATGTCCACAAAACACCATGTTGCAATGACCTTTGTCTTCATGCTTAGGTAGCAAATGTGTTGGTTGCCATTTAAAAAAAAAATCGGCATGTGATAACTGGGGTAACTGTGTGATAATTGTTATTTACTATTCTAATTTAGAGGATGAACATGGCAAATGCTGACTTTTTAAGCATGCCCACTATACCTGGCAAGTAGCATATTGAGAGTATATTTGAGACATTTATTACTGGCACTGTTGAGATATGACATGATGCCATTATCATGTCTCACAGTACCCTTACCCTGTGCAAGTTCTATGGAATCCAGCAATGGATTCCATATTTGCATATGTCAGAGTGGGCAGTACTGTAATATGAGCACAGTGATGGGAGTGTAAAGGACAGAACGGGCAGCCTTGACTCTGAATTTCCACACATTTGTTGCTTTTGTTACAACCTTAATGTAATATTTTGTGTGTTGTTAATAATACTCGGTAATCTTCAATTTATAGCATAAGACTAAGCAGTGATCAATCTTTATTAACTTCATAATCTGTGGAATACATTATATTTTATTTTGAATGCAGGCTTTCAGATACTCTTTTAAATATTAATGACTGGTCTCCAGTAGTCAGCATAAATATGATTTGCATTAGCACTAGTCATATCATATTGAGTGCCTCTGATGTCAACTGTTCAGTGTACTAATATCTGACATCATCTCCCGAGGTCACTGACAACTTTGACCTTTATTCTCATGCATGGTTTCTGTAGTCTCAGAAGCTCTTTTTGAATTGATTTGAAATTTTGACTCTTCCCTTTATGAGGCAGTAAAATTGATAATTATTCAGATGGGAACTGAGCACTGAGTGAAAAATCAATTCCACCCGCTCTCTGCAGCGTATAAAATTACTTCTGAGTCTGCTGGACTGAACGGATGGCCAAGGTAAAAGCAGCAGGCAGGAATAGTAGAGAGGATTAGCTGGCTGGAGCTAATAGCCTAAAGGGATGGCTTTTGAGATGAGGGAGTGGGCCGGTTGGGGGTTATTATTAGCAGTGATGGGACTCATTGATCATATGTTTACATCAGGTTTCCATTGGGTTATAAATCAGCCCTGAATAGAAACGGAACTCAAGGCTTTGCATTTTACCAGAGGGACAAGATATTAGATTATTCTCATTTTCACACTCAGATGAAAAGTGAGCCATTGATTATTCATCGGCTGGCCATTAAACACTGGTTTTATAGATGATTTGACTATCATGGAGGCTAATGAACAAGGTTGCTGCTTCATAACTAGAGGTCTCAGTTTTCAAGACATCTGTGTCGGTTAAGTAATGCATAACCCTATTAAAAGGAATGGGTTACAAATTGCTTAACAGTGCTGAAAAACTAGACCCTAATGACTAATTGTGCTTTGAGTTTAGAGAGGTTTGTCAGCTCTTTAAACTAAACTGATGCAATGATACTGTAATTATTTACTAGTTAGAACATTTTTTTCAGCTTAAATCTCTGGAATCATAATTAGACATTTAAAAGTTTCTAGTGGATCATGAAGAGTATCTTCTCTAAAGTTGTTTAACGAGCTATGAAACTAGAATATCTTGATCAAATGATTTTCTTTTTGTATCAGACAAATTGAAATTGAAATGTACCTCAGTTTTCTCATCCATAAAATGGGATTGATAATATTTCTCTACAAATCACTTTAAGGTCCTCTGAGGAAAGATGCAATACAAGTTCAAAAGGTTATTATTGATGATGATATAACAGGCTTTATGATGAAAATAATAGAGGTGACATGGCAGTGAGGCACATAGTCATACTATCTCTATGCACATAAAACCTCTTATTTTGTGTCCTAATATTTTCCTCTAATTAATAAAGAGGAATATGAAAGCAAGATACAGCCTAATCTCATTTTATAAAAGTTAACTTCATCATTGTGTGACTTCTGTCATTGACAACCTATTAGAAGAGTTTGTGACAGGTGTTGTCAGTGACAGTACATACATTGCCTTGCACTTAGCATAGAACAGAAAATATGCCTCTGTTAAATAAAATTCCACAAGTGGCTTAGTCACAGTAAAAGCTTGAAAAAAGGAGTACATATGAGATTGAATGTTTAGTCAAGTATAGCAGTGGGCACCAATCTGCTGGAGCCTCAAGGGTAAAAAAAAATAAAATAAAAATTGTGCAGATTATTTAGGATTAACAGTCAGCAATATTAAAGTATTTCCATTAACTGCAATCTGTTGATGGGTATTCATTTAGTTATGCCTTAGAGTGGAAAATCCCCATGGGGTAGGCAGTTGAGTTAGTGTGCTTGGAGGGAGAGCAGTGGGATTTTAAGAGTTGTGTCTGTTTAGTGTGGCTGGTCCTGTCTGCTAGATTAATAGAATAAAATAAAATTGTGTAGAATGAACATCCTTATTGGAGTTGCCGGTAGCAGCATAATTGCAAGAGCTGCGGAAACAACACCTTCCACATACCCAGAATGAGCCCATTCTAAGAGGCAGTATTACTGATGTGATTTTAATTTTACATTCTTAGCTAATGTCACTCTAAAGAGTTCGTCTTATGTAATGTTAACACAGCGTCTTTGAAACAAATAGCTTCATGTTTTTATGTGCTGTGCAGCTCTTTGGTTCAAGCCAAGGCTAAAAAAGCCAACATGTCTTTCTATTTTTTTAAACCAATTGCATTTAACTGCAGATTTTGAATAGCTGACATGAGCTATAGGGATCATGCTTCAGCAGAGACATAAATGGAAACCACATTCATTCTTTTCTGCAGTCAGTCAGTCAATGAAAATTACTTTTCTATAGTGCTTTTCATGCCATGTATCCCAAAGTGAATTACAACAAAAAGGAAATCAGCTGCCTTTTTGTTGTTGTTTCCTGTGCTTAGATTGAAGTGGTATTGTTAAGCATTTTGACATACTGTATGGTACATTTTTCATACTTAAAATTCTGATTCCATTTCATTGTAGTAAGCAGCAGGAGAAGCAACAGCATACTTAATAGATGCTGTGAATTTACATGAGGATTTAAAGTAGATTTGTCTCACTTGGGAACACTCTAAAATATGTCATTAATAAAATGTGTTAATGTTTCTGTCTGACGTTTTTCATAATTAGCAAAAAAAAGACCACACATATTTGTGTTTAGGCAAACAGCATCTGTTTCGGATTCTTCTGTGCCTAGCTGTGCAGTCAGACTGCTGAAATTGTACCATCACAATCCAAAGTAATTTTGGGGGTAACGGAGTGATGTCATGAACCCAAGTTGACCACTTTACTACTGGTTCACTATAGAAGAGAAAGCTGGCCAGGAAAGGGAAAAACTTACTGAAAAGCGAGTGTGAAGAAATTGAAAAAGCCAGGGGAGTCACTGGCAAAGCAAATGACTGGTTGCTTGTGACAATTGCCTCTGTATGAAAGTCCCTGTGTAATGAACATCTTCCCATACTTAAAAAGAGAAAGATGTCTTTTATTTTATGGCTCCACCTTATTTTGTTGCATACAATTAGCCAGGACATTTTGTTGGGGAAGTCTCATTGTTCATGTATCCAGTTTAGAAGCACAGAAGGGATATCTTGAGTGTAGATTTCTGATTCCAAACTGGACATGAAATATTTCACAACAAATCTTCTCTTATAAAATTCTCAGTGAGTGGTTGTGTACCATGAACTGATGGGATTCAGTCATTGACTATAATTCACTAAATGTATGTGTTGCCATAATCACGGAGGCACCAATCCTTTTTCTTTAGCCTTTAGAGCGGTAGAAAAAAGTATGGCCTTGTGATTAAAGGGACACCGCTTCTCTTTCTGTTTGCTTTGTTCTGTCACATAGCAACATTATTTATAAATAAGTGGATGGGAGCCTAAAAGCACAAATATGAGATAGGGACTCAAGGACAGGTATAGTGCCAGAAACAACTACTTAACATTCATGTTTTAAGGTGTTGGTGTCTCTTGAAGGCATGGGAATGGGAAATAGCTCTGGGTTCTGCTCCCGGCTCTGCCACAGACTTCCTGTGAGTCCTCAGGCAACTTATTTTGCCATCTTCAAATAGAGTAATAGATCCTACCTCAAAAGGGTGTTGCAAGGCTGTATTAATTAAGGGTAATGAATGGGAGGTGCTATCAAAGTATTACTGTACTTATCACTTGAGCGGAAATGTTGCATAATAGAAAGGTCATTAAATAAATGGTCCAGTAAAGCTTCTAAATTCATGTGTGCTGTTAGTTCAGAATGACTTTTTCATGTACGATAAGCTAAATTAACCTAATATATTTGCTTAACGTCTTAGCTTATCAAAGAAAGAGCTGTTCTTTGGTTTTTAAACTAGAAATATTTGTATTTTAAATTATGCCCATTCTGTAAAATTGTTATGAAGGTAGCATGCTAGTCCCATCTGAAAATGTTCAGGCATCATCTGCATTTGACCTTGCAATTGTCTACTTTTATAGCCATTTTCCCCCAAGGGTCTTAAAGACATTTACAAACACTAATGAATTAATTCTCACAACCCTGTAAGGTAAGTAAAGAATATATCAGAGTCACTTTCCCCACAGCAGAAGTATGACCATCTCTAAAGTAGGATGTGGTAATTGTTCAACAGAGCTGGATTTCAGGCACGTTTTAATGCTCATCTGTTTTCTTTGAAGGGTGCTTTGAGGTATTTGGGGCAGTTGATGGGGGAGGGCTAGTGTTGTATGATGAGTAGATTATGTGGGTCATGTTGTTTAATTTTATATGTTTTAATGTTGCACAGGTGCTCAGAGCTTTGATTAGGTAACAAAAAAAAATTAAATAACGTAAACAGTTCACAGCTACATGGAGCAACAGTTTAGGACAGGAAAGTAAAGAATGCAATATCCAGTTGTAACTAAAGGCAGATCTGGATATTATTAAAATAAAAAGTGCCTTCCAAATTGCCATTTTCCTTTTTTTAATACATTTAATTATGTGGTATATTTGTTTTTCCCATAGACTTCAATAAAATATATGGCCAGTGTGGAGCCGCTCACACTAAACAAAATAAAAACGTTGAGGAGATTTATAATACATACGCTTTGGACCATGCAGAAAAATTCATGGGGAAACTCCAGCGTATGCATATGTAATTAAAAGGAAATAGAATGATACTCAGAGGGTTCAGTTCTGAAAAGTGCTGAGCACTTTCACACCCTAATCCAGTAAAGTATTTAAGCACATGCTTAATTTTAAGTGCCTGAATAGTCCCATTGTAGTCAGTGAAACTGTTCCTGTGTTTAAAGTTACGCATATGCTTAAATGCTTTGCTGGAACAAGGCTGGCAGAATTGAGCCCTAAATGCCTTGATACAACAATAAGAGATTTTCACGAGGGCATCTGTTTTCAGCCTCTTAGCACAGTTTAAAACTGTGATCCAATAGTATCATAACTTGCTTTATTAATTGAAAGGGATGGAAATATACCAGATGTAGCCCAAGCCAGCAGAGACTTGGGTGGCTAAGCAACAGAAAAGACACCATATTGAGCGAGCCAAAATTCAGTCTCAAAGTCATTTATTTTAACCAGTGACAATACATTTAGACTCTAGTGTTTCAGCTTTGATTGATGGTTTAATATCATATATAATTTTTTTAATGAAGGGAAACCATTTAAATATGTTAACATGTACACTAGTAGTCTCCCATGTACATAACTGCATTTAATCATTACTCCAATTGTTTTTGTGCTTGTGTAATTTGTATCAGTAAGATAACTATGTCAGAGCCATCTCATCTTCATGAAAAATATGGTTTTGTTTGCTTTATACCTAGCTCTAACTGCGTATATGTAGATGCATCAGTAACTTCAATATAAAATATAATGCTAACCACCCAGTTATCACTACACTGGAGTGCTGTTAATTATGAAATTAGAAGAATACACAGGAGCCTAGTCCTCTTTCTGGTACTGTTTTGTTTAGTGCTATGCCTTGATTCAATATTAGATATGAATTAAAGCATTTGATTTTTAAGAATTTTAACACTAAACTACATAATTAAGTTTTATTATCTATGTACCCGAAGAATGCATGCTCTTATTAAAGGTGCTAAATCAAAACGAGAATCTCTTCCTAATCATTCAGACTGAGACAAAGTTAACACAGGCAGATCTTGGGGTGGATGGAAGTTTAGTTCCATGAAGTAACAAGTATTGTACAGAATGCATGTATGGAAACAAAAAGCCATAATTTGGCTTGCAGGATAAACTGCTAGAGGTGTCAGTGTAGGATGTGTACCCTAAGGCTAGGCAGCTGGTGTATGTATGCTTTTGTTTATCAGTTACTGGTTTATGTAGCCTTTAGGCCAGCACATGAGACAATCACTCCTGCAGGGTCAGCTGCTGGTCAGAAGCAAAGTAAGAAAAGACTTTGCCTTAAAACACGTCAGCCATAATTTTAGTGCAGCTGGCACCTGCTACTGGTGCACAGCAGGAGGGTTAAAGGTCAAAGAGGCAGTTGTTCTAAACTCAGTGATGGCTTAAAGGGACTTGTAGATTAATCTGCTTTATTAACTTCTGTATATTAGATAACTATTGCAATGAATGACAGTCCGTCTTTCTGAATAAGTCCCATCACCTCTTTCACTTGTAAATTGGCTTTTGAGTGGTGAATATTAAATACAATGCATTTCAGGGTAATTAAATGAAATCATTAGGATGATGTTTTACCATCATATCTATAAGTTTATTGTGTATTTATCATGTATTACTTACCATTCATTGCTTTTGGGTGGAAAAATAAGCCAACATTTTTCCATTACAGAATCAAAAAACTGGCTGTATTTCTCAATAAGCTTATCTTTGTATGCTATATAAATATTTTCAAAAATAGCAAATACATACACAGAAAAGTGTAACAAATATGTATTCTTTGTTTTTGCAATGCAGTGTAATACTTGAACACTTTAAAAATGTTTAACTTTTGCCATACTTCATTCATTTGTTACATAACGCAAAGACCTCAGAAAAGCATGTCAGTGCTAGTTTGAAAAAAAATTATCTTTGCCATTTAGCAGGTTTGAACCAATGTTGTGAATAGTGCCACCCATTTTGTCAGGGCACTGTGGTTTTCCAAAATCCAATTAGCAATGGTATTTGCTGTCTGGAAATAATACAGTATTGTACCAAAATGGATAAGGAACAGTGACTCTCCCTTTTGTGTTTTTTACCACTTAACTGATGATCTGCCACTGACAGATAATTTTGCCAAGGGAATGATGGTGTAGGTTGTCTATGAACAAAAATTAACTTACTCCAACAAATCAAGTTGAAATTTCTGGCTAAGCACTTGCATAGAAGGTTGCTTAGTTGCTATTGGACACCACTGGATTGTCCTGCCCAATGCAAGGTGCATAGTGAATAGGACTGGGCTCTTGTAGAGATGCTGTAGTCAATGCAGCAAGGACTGTTACAGAGCTACAATACCCACCTGCAGAAGTGAAGAAACAGATTGACAGAGCCAGAAGAGTTCCCAGAACTCACCTACTACAGGACAGGCCTAACAAAGAAAATAACAGAACGCCACTAGCCATCACCTTCAGCCCCCAACTAAAACCTCTCCAACACATTATTAAGGATCTACAACCTATCCTGAAGGATGACCCAACACTCTCACAAATCTTGGGAGACAGGCCAGTCCTTGCCTACAGACAGCCCCCCAACCTGAAGTGAATACTCACTAGCAACCACATAACACACAACAGAACCACTAACCCAGGAACCTATCCTTGCAACAAAGCCCCTTGCCAACTGTGCCCACATATCTATTCAGGGGACACCATCACAGGGCCTAATAACATCAGCCACACTATCAGAGGTTCGTTCACCTGCACATCTACCGATGTGATATATGCCATCATGTGCCAGCAATGCCCCTCTGCCATGTACATTGGTCAAACTGGACAGTCTCTACGTAAAAGAATAAATGGACACAAATCAGATGTCAAGAATTATAACATTCATAAACCAGTTGGAGAACGCTTCGATCTCTCTGGTCATGCAATTACAGACATGAAAGTTGTGATATTACAACAGAAAAACTTCAAAACCAGACTCCAGCGAGAGACTGTTGAATTGGAATTCATTTGCAAATTGGATATTCAATTAGGCTTGAATAGAGACTGGGAGTGGCTAAGTCATTATGCAAGGTAACCTATTTCCCCTTGTTTTTTCCTACCCCCCCATTCCTCAGACGTTCTTGTTAAACCCTGGATTTGTGCTGGAAATGGCCCACCTTGATTATCATACACATTGTAAGGAGAGTCATCACTTTAGATAAGCTATTACCAGCAGGAGAGTGGGGTGGGGGGAGAGAAAACCTTTTGTAGTGGTAAACACCCATTTTTTCATGGTTTGTATGTATAAGAACATCTTCTGTATTTTCCACAGTATGCATCTGATTAAGTGAGCTGTAGCTCACGAAAGCTTATGCTCAAATAAATTGGTTAGTCTCTAAGGTGCCACAAGTACTCCTTTTCTTTTTGCGAATACAGACTAACACGGCTGTTACTCTGAAACTTCTCTGTTCAGTACATAATCTGGACTATGGAAAAAATTTTGCACCCGGTAAAAAAAGGTTGTAGTGTAGTAGAAAACTTTCTGCACCAGGCACACAGTTTTCAAAAGTTCATGTAAACTGAATAAGTCCAGTATTGTGTGGAACCATGATCCATTCACTGCACAGTTCACTGCACTGAGAAAGAGACTTAAGGAGCTCTGCCTCCAAATCAAACCTTCACAACTGCATATTGGTTGAGGCCCCTCTCCTTCATATACAGGACACAGCTAAACAGGAGAAACACAGGTCTCCTGTGCAAGAAAACAAGTAAAAGGCACCTTGATATTGGATATCTTCTCCTTTCAAAGGGGAAAATAAGTCCATTATGTGAATATTAATACTTTTAGTGGCAAATAAGCACATAGGGGCTGCCATACTGGGTCAGACATGGGACTGTTCAGCTTGGAAAAGAGATGACCAAGCAGAGGAGTAAAGGAGGGTATATTAGAAGTCTATAAAATCATGACGTGTGGAGAAGGTGAATAAGGAAGTGTTATTTACCCCTTTGCATAACACAAGAACCAGGGGTCACCAAATGAAATTAATAGGCAGCAAGTTCAAAGCAAATGGAAGGAAGTGCTTCCATACCCTTGGACATCGTTGTTGCCCTTCTCAACTCTTGCAGTTCCACCCTGTGCTTTTTTGAGATAGGGCAATCAGAACTGGACACAGCATTCAAGGTGTGGATACTCTATGAATTTACGTAGTGTCATTATGATATTTTCTATCTTATTTTCTATCCCTTTCCTAATAGTTTCTTAACATACTATTACCCTTATTGTCTGCTGCTGTGCACTGAGTGGACGTTTTCAGAGAACTATCCACGGCGACTCCAAGTTCTCTTTCCTGAGTGGTAATAGCTAATTTAGAACCCATCATTATATATGGATAGTTGGTATTATTTTTTCCAGTGGACATTACTGTGTACTTATCAGTGTTGAATTTCATTTGCCATTTTGTTACCCTGTCACCCAGTTTTGTGAGATCCCTTTCACAAATGTCTTAGCCAAGCTTATAACAGACAAATATTAATATATTTAATATTATATAATATATATATAATATATTAATATATTTGGCCCGTAATGACCAAGGTAGATTTGGTTTCCAGTGACAAAAGACATGGACCCAGAGAATCCCACTAGGATTATAGTTTGGACATTGGCAATTTGGGTGACCATGATCATGAAATGACAGATTTCATTTATTCTAAGGAAAAGAAGGAATGAGAGGAGCAGAATAAGGATAATGGACTTCAAAAAAAGAAGACTTTAACGAGCTGAGAGAAGTGGTACATAAGGTCCCATGGGAAGAAAATCTAAGAGGAAAAGGAGTTCCGGAGAGCTGGCAGTTCCTCCGGGAGCCAATATTAAAGGCACAACTGCAAACTATTCCGATGCAATGGAAAGACAGGAAGAATAGTAAGAGGCCAATATGGCTCCATCAGGAGCTCTTTAATGACTTGCTGAAAAGAATCTGGGGGTTATAGTGGACCATAAACTGAATATGAGTCAGCAATATGATGCAGCTGCAAAAAGGCTACCATGATTATGGGATGTATTAACAGAAGTGTTGTATGTAAGACACAGGAGGTAATTGTCTCACTCTGCTGGGCATTGGTGAGGCCCCAGCTGGAGTACTATGTCCAGTTCTGGGAAAGATGTGGACAAATTGGAAAAAATCCAGAGGAGAACAACAAACATGATGAAAGGTTTAGACCTTTTAGACCTTAGACCTATGAGGAAAAGTTAAAAAAAACTAGACACGTTTTGTCTTGAGAAAAGAAGTCTGAGGTGGGGGGACCTGATAAGTTTTCCAATATGTTACAGCCTTTTATAAAGAGGAAGGTGATCAGTTGTTCTCCTTGTCCATTGAAGGTAGGACAAAAAGTAATGGGCTTAATCTGCAGCAAGGAAGATTTCGGTTAGACATTAGGAAAAACTTTCTAACTATAAGGGTGGTTAAGCTCTGGAACAGGCTTCAAAGGGAGGTCATGGAGTCCCCATCATTGGACACATTTAAAAACAAATTGGACAAACACCTGTCAGGGATGGCCTCAGTTTACTTGGTCCTGCCACAGCATGGGGGGCTGGACTTGATGACTTCTCAACGTCCCTTCCAGCCCTGCATTTCCATGACTCTATGAGCTGTGGTCCACTAAAACTAATGTATTTTTCTTTACCTAACCCCATCACCCCTCTCCTTCTTGCTGCATAGCTTCTAAGAGATTAGACTAAGTAAATACATTTAAATTAGATTAAATTTTCAATAGGGGGCTCTCAGGTCCTTCTAACAGCTCACGAAAAGCTCACTAGGAAAATGCATAATTTTGAAGGGAAGAAATGCCTACAGGCGAGACACACTGTAGTTCACTGGATAATTTCATAAGAGAGTATTTCCTATGAAGAAAGTCTAAATTTGGCTTGGATACACTACAGCTGAGTGGTTCAGCTCTTCCCCCCGCCACCTCCTTTTGGTTTGGTGATGCCTCGGTATCAATTTGTTAATAAATCATGTTACTTTCTTCTTTAGTACTTTTATTATGATCTCGTTTTAGAGAGATGTTTGATTGTGTTTCACTTTAACAAATACACTTTTTTAAAAAGTGACATGCTTAAACCATTAACTTTGGTTTTTATTAGATAGCTTCATTTAAGAAAAATCTCTCTTAAGGCCTGATATATTATTTTTCCATCAATTACTTCCTAGAAAAAAGGATTTTTAGATTCTGCCTTTAAAAATTAGGGGCTCAATTTTCCCTTGGGTCTGAACTCCTCAAGGTGCAGGCAGAGTCAGTTACAGCTCTCTGATTTTGCAGTGGCTTGGCCCTGTTGTGTGTTAAAGCAGCCTGAGAACTGCTCTAACTTACACCACTGGAATGTGATCTCTAGGGGATCTTTACTCCAGTGAAGTATTAGTCCAGCTTAGCACTCTTTCACCATGCTCCTCTCTTCCCTGACACAAATGCCCTGTGCTGGTAGGCAGCACATCCTGTACAGGAGTCAGCTCTGTCCTAAAGGGATTCTCTGCTGGTGAGTTACAAGCAGTATCCAGTCCTTTTGCATCGCCACCAAAGCAGTACAAACAGAGCCAGAGCCAAAACACAGAATCTGGTCCTTAAGTTAGCGTAGTTTACTGCTGAACTCCCACAAAGCTCCCCTTAAAATTAATCAGTTAATTAGAGTTAGTGTAGTTTCCCATCAAAATCTTTTAGCATGACAAGTAAAATAATCTTCCATAGACACTTAAAGGATTTAAGTCCATCAGAAAAAATTCATAAAGAAATTTGTGAGAGATGCTAGCTCTTGAAATGTTGAGTGTCAAACTGCAGGGGTAATGTGTTTAGGAGGAAATATAATATTCAGTTCACTTTGTTTTGATGACTGCATGAAATAGCCTTGTGCTATTATCCTTTGTTGTTGTTGTGAAAAGTGATATTCACTAAGAAATGTGGTGACTATAAAAGACAAAGAAGTAGCTTACTTATTACCATCTTTATCACCTATCTGTCTTCCATGTTTATTTAGAATAGCTTCTGTTACAGTACAGTTCATCACTGATTTACTTTACCAAACGTTGTCTTAATTATTTGTTAAAAATAGTTGCAAATGACAAATACGTTTTATAGAAATTAAGATCAATGTGTGAACAATTTGAAAATAGAAGAAGGGCTAAATGTATTGGATAATTTATTGGTGATTAATAATTTGATCAGCTTTCCCTAAATATGCTGTTACTCTACTCTGATGCAGTCAAGTAGGATTACCATAGTTTGCTTAGACCACTGTCTCTCATGCTGACCGATAATGTCTTATTGTTTCCTTATATTCCCTGTATCTGTAACCATCTGTTGTCTGTTCTCTTATCCTTAGATTGTAAGTTCTTTGAAGCAGGGACTGTCTTTTTGTTCTGTGTTTGTACAGTGCCTAACACATCGAGGACTTGATCCATGACTGGGACTTCTAGGTGCTATGATAATACAGATAATAAATAATAATAATTTTGGAAGAGAGTGTTGTTGAGCGGGAACTGGGAGTCAGGACTTGTGGGCTCTATATACTGCTTTGCCCCAAACTCACTGAGATACCTTGGACTAGTCATTTAGGGTATGTCTACATTGCTGCTGGGAGCATGCCTCCCAGCCCGGGTAGACAGATGCACTATCTCTGTTGGAGGTAGCATGCTGAAAAAAGCAGTGTGGATCTTGTGGCAGAGGCTAGCTGCCTGAGTAAAAGCCCACCTGAGCCTCTGGCTCCATACTCAGGTGGCTAGCCCCAGCTGCCCCCTGTGCAGCAACATCCACACTGCTGTTTTTAGTAGAACTAGTGCAGGTCGGTCTACCTGGGTGGGGAGGCACTGTCCAAGTTGTAGTGAGGACATACCCTTAGTGCTGCTTTCACCCCCTAGCCTCCCCTCCACATCTTGCTTTTCAACTCTTCTATAGATTAACCCAAAACTGTTTTTAAATTAATAGTTCCAGTTTATTTTCAATGATAATGTCCATAATAAACTTTGTCTAACCTCACCCTGTCTCCCTGCTTGAAAGCAGCTTTGGGAGGCTGTTCTGCAATCTTAGGGCAGAAGACCAGAGAACAGACCGTTCTGGGCAGAGATCCTGCCATAATGAGAAGGATTCTCCTACCTGCCTTCATGCTCCAAATCTCAAAAGCTTTTGGGCAGGGGGCAGCCAGCAACAGTCTTAGCAGTTTAGAGGAGGGGAGTAGCAGTTCCCAAAACATTGGACAGAGTCGGGAGACAGCTTATGTCTGAGCATCTTAAGGGAGGCGGACAGTGCAAGTCCCAGCAACAGTGGCAGGGTGGGAGGGAAGATGCTGACAAGTGATGAGCTTACTTACAGAGAAACAGACTCCTGCTGAGGGCATTGGCATAGGAAGTGTGTGAAACTACAGTCCTCTGCTACTAAGAGGATCAGATTGTCTATAACCTTTCATTTGTCCAGAGACTCTGGAACTTGAAACAGTTGTATTCCCGTCATCACTCAGATAAGAATGGTTATCCAGGAAGGGGAGGTGCTCCTGTCTACTGTTGCAAGGGGAGTGCAAAGAGTCACTCATATGAGACAGTAATAATAATTTTATTTTGGAAAGGCCAGGCTTTGCTGAAAGACAGAGAATGAGTTCTTCTTTAAGTGTTTGTTCATGTCGATTCCATTCTAGGTGTGTGCGTGCCCACGTGCACGGTCATCAGAGATTTTTGCCTTTGCGGTATCCATAGGGTCGGCTGTAGCACCCCTTTGAGTGCCGCACTCATGAGTTGCTATATTAGGCGCCGCCGACCCTACGCCCTCTCAGTTCTTTCTTACCACCCGTGACGGTTGGTCAGAGCACATTTTCTTGCATGGCAAGAGTGTTAGCGGTTCTTACAGTCCAACTTTCTGTCTCCTTTGTTTTTAGTTGATAGGTACTTAGACCATTAAGTTAAGTGTTAGACTAGTAGTTTAGGAGTTAGAGTCCCGGCTGGGACTTCGCCTCGGAGCAGGACATGTCCTGTTCCCTAGGCTTTAAGCGATGCTCATCATGCAGCCAGCTGATGCCCATTAGTGACCCCCGCAATAGCTGTTCAAAGTATTTGGGGGGGTCCCACAGAAAGGAGAAGAGCAGGATCTGCAAAAACTTCCACCATAGAACTCAAAAAGAGCAGGATATCCGATTGAGGGCCCTTTTCACGGAGGCTACGCTTCGTCCTACCTCAGAGCCCTTTCAGTCGGATTCCTCACCTGGCACTTCAGCATCAGTGTGCAGCACACCACCGGCACCTGAATCCACCAGGCACCATTCCCCCTCTCCAGTACCTAAAAAGTGGTCGAAGTTGACAAAGCCCGCCAGCACCACCGAGAAAGGGGCCAGGCCACGTGCCCGGTCCTGAGCAGCTCAGGGGTACCACTGCGGTCGGACCCCCAGCCAACCAGGGACCCACCTCCAACTCCTGGGAGTGGCGGGGGGTCCCAGCCCCTAGTAGGGTCATCTGTGCCCAAAGCAGACCCGGCAGCCAAAGAGCAAGTAGGCCAGCCGGCATCGCAGATGCCAAGCCAGGCAATCGACCCAGCTAAGGACCCAGCATCTACGGGCAAGCTGGTTATGGGACCACCCTGTAAAGCAGCGGAGCGTCCCAGGTCCCTGGACCACAGTGGTTGGTCCCCATCAAAGTGGCCCTGGACCCTAGCACCACAGTCTCTGTCCCCAGTTAGAAGACACAGGTCCCTGATACCAAGGTCTCCACCTACAAGGCACGGGACATCTGAGTCACGATGCCGATCCCCATACCCACGGTACCGTCGAGCCTCCCACCAGAGTTCATCACGGTACAGATCACCATCACTTGGGCAATCTCCTCGGCATCAATCCCCCCGGTGCAGGATTGTTCCCGGTCGCTGCACCAGTCTCCAGCTTCCCAGTACTGCTCTTCGGGCAGGCACCCTCCTTACCCTCTTTGCCCTCTCCTTACCGGTTGCCAACAAGGGTCAGTCAGCAGACTCAGGCATCTACAGCGGTGGCAGCATGGAGGCAGGGGCAGTGGCCCGCTCAGTGGTAGTACTGGAACCTGTGGGGTGTTCCTCCCAGACTGCATCAGACAAGCTGCCCCCAACACAGCCAGCACTGGAGTCGGAGCATGGTGCCGAATCTGACGTGGGGGGCAACACAGCAGGCCCCGACACCCAAGGAGCCATCTCTAGATGAGTATGGGGAAACCACCCCTCCCCCTGCAGTGCAGTTGTCTTCGTCATCTCCGGACGAAGCAGTGGTGGGCCCCTCGCAAATGAGCAGCCCCCCAACGACTTCAAGGAGCACCAAGCCCTGCTTAAAAGGGTGGCTGCCAGGCTGAACTTGGAGGTCGAGGAGCTAGCGGAGGAGTCTGATGAGTCATGTTACACCCTCTTCCACCCCGACCTGGGTCACATTGCCTGTCCACCCAGGGTCCTTAAAATTGCCAAGTCTGTGTGGCAGACCCCCTCTTCCATTCCGCCTACCTCCAAGAAGGCAGAAAAAAAGTACTATGTTCCCGGTAAAGGGATTTGATTACCTGTATGCCGACCCTCCAGCGGGGTCCCTGGTCACGTCTGCCATCAATTAAAGGAACAGGCGAGCGGCATACCGAAAAATGAAGATGCTAAGAGGCTGGACTTGTTTGGCAGGAAAATTTATTCGACAGCTAGCCTACAATTTTCGGGTGTCCAACTATCAGGCCCTACTAGGCCTTGTAGGACTCCGTCAGCAAGTTGAAGAAGGGCCTTCCACAGGACCGAGCCCAGGAGTCCCTCACATTGGTGGAAGAGGGCAAAAGCAGGGCGAGAGGCGCCCTCCAGATGGCATGAGATGGCACAGTCTCGGCGGCTAGGGTAGTTGCCTTTGTGGTGGTCATGAAGCACAGCTCCTGGTTGCAGTCCTCCAGGCTGTCCCAGGAGATCCAGACTACCTTTCAGGACCTCCGTTTGAGGAAGCAGGGCTGTTCTCAGAACTGACCGATGGATGACTCCATGGCCTTAAAGATTCCCGTGCCACACTCCGTTCCTTGGGCCTACACACTCCTCAGCAGGCTAGAAAGCCGTTCTGTCCCACGCCTCCTCTGCCCCCGTCAAGGTCCTGGGGTGTTCCCCAGTCCAGCTCCTACAGGAAGAAGAAAAGGAGTACTTGTGGCACCTTAGAGATGAACCAATTTATTTGAGCATAAGCTTTCGTGAGCTACAGCTCACTTCATCAGATGCATACTGTGGAAAGTGTAGAAGATCTTTTTATACACACAAAGCATGAAAAAATACCTCCCCCACCCCACTCTCCTGCTGGTAATAGATAAGTTATCCGATGAAGTGAGCTGTAGCTCACGAAAGCTTATGCTCAAATAAATTGGTTCGTCTCTAAGGTGCCACAAGTACTCTTTTTCTTTTTGCGAATACAGACTAACACGGCTGTTACTCTAAAACCTACAGGAAGGACAGAGATAAAGGGTTTAAGTGGTGGCACCCTTTCTTCCCATTCCTCTGCCCAGCCTGGTTCTTCCAGAAGCCATGGAAGCCAGAAGCAGATGTTTTGGGGGTGCGCCTGAGGACGGTGCCCAAGTCACTTCTCAGGATCCACCCTCCTGCTCTTTCCTCAGCCGCCTGCGCTCCTTCCAGTCGGCCTGATCGTGGCTGACCTCAGACCATTGGGTGCTCGACATAATATCTTCAGGCTACACTCTGCGGTACATGACCGACCCTCCTTCCAACCCCTTTTCCCTGTCCCTCTTCAGGGACCCTTCTCATGAGCAGCTACTCATTCACAAGATCAAGAACCTCCTGCTCCTGGGGGCAGCGGAGGAGGTCCTTCCAGACATGAAAGGGAAAGGGCTCTACTCTCACTATTTCCTAATCCCAAAAGCAAAAAGGGACGTCAGACCCATTCTGGACCTGCGCCGCCTCAGCAAGTCTCTCAAGAAGTTAAAGTTTTGCATGGTCTCTCTGGCTTCTATTATTCCCTCCCTGGATCCGGGACACTGGTACGCCACCCTCGACCTGAAGGACACATATTTTCATTTTCCCAAGGCACAGGCATTTCCTCCGTTTTGTATTGGGCCACCACTATTTTCAATTAACAGTGCTGCCCTTAGGTCTCTCATCAGCTCCGAGAGTATTTACAAAGTGCATAGCGCCAGTGGCCACTTACCTGAGGTGCCGAGGGGTGCAAATTTATCCATACCTAGACAACTGGCTAATAAAGTGCTGGTCCCAGGATCAGGTGCAGCGGCATCTCGATCTGGTTTACTCCACCTTTCGCGACCTGGGGCTGTTAATAAACGAGACGAAATCTACCTTAATTCAGTGCAACACACAGAGTTCATTGGAGTGGTCCTCAACTCTACTCAGGCCAAAGCCTTCCTCCCCGAGGTTCGGTTCTAAGCCATGGCGGTCCTGATCTTGTGCATGCAAACCCTCCCTCTCACCACCGCTCACATGTGCCTTGTTGGGCCACATGGCAGCCTACACTTATGTGGTCCAGCACATGCAGCTCCACCTCAGTCCCCTTCAGATGTGGCTGGTGTCAGTCTATGTCCCCAGCAGACACAGCATGGACCATGTGAGAGTCAGGGTCCCAGACCACATACTATCATCACCCACATCGTGGTAGAATCCTGCATCGGTGTTGGAGGAGGTTCACTTCCCTCCGTCCCTGTCGGTGACCCTTGTCTCCAGTGCCTTGGACCCTGGGGTGGGGTGCCCACCTGGCCAATTTCAGCATGCAAGATCATTGGTCAAGTCATGATCACTCCCTACCCATCAACGTCAGGGAGCTCAGAGCACTTAACCTGGCCTGCCAAGCCTTCCTACCTCACATAAAAAAAACAGGGTGGTACAGGTCCTGACAGACAACACAGCACCTATGTGCTATATCAATAAGCAAGGCTGGGCCAGATCATCTGCCCTTTGCCAGGAAGCCCTCAGGCTATGGAACTTCTGTGTACAATGCGGCATCCATCTCATAGCTGCGCAACTCCCCATGGCCAGGAATGGTTTGGTAGACGGCCTCAGCAGGACATTCTTGTCTCTCCACAAGTGGTCCCTCCTTCCGGAAATGATCAGCTTAATCTTCCAGTGGTGGGGGATTCCCTGGGTGGACCTGTTCACAGCCAGGCAGAACAGGAAATACCACATTTTCTGCTTGATTCGGGGGATCAACAGAGGCTCCCTGTCAGACACTTTTCTGCTCCCGTGGTCGGGGGCTCCATTGTATGCCTTCCCTCCAGTACCACTAATTCACAGAGTACTCATGAAAATCAAGCAGGACTGGGCAAATAGTGCCGACTTGGCTGCGCCATCACAGGTTTGGCACACTGCTGGACCTCTCGGTGGCTGCTCTGTTACAGCTGCCGTTCAGGCCGGACCTGCTCTCCTAAAACCACAGCAGTCTTCTGCATTCAAAGCTGGTGGACTGCACCTGGTGGCCAGGCTGCTGCATTGTTAAATGCGGAGAACATAAGAACATAAAAATGGCCCTACTGGGTCAGACCAAAGGTCCATCTAGCCCAGTATCCTGTCTTCTGACAGTGGCCAGTGCCAGGTGCCCCAGAGGGAATGAACAGAACAGGTAATCATCAAGTGATCCATCCCCTGTTGCTCATTCCCAGCTTCTGGCAAACAGAGGCAGCAGTGTTTGGCCACTGTCCAGCGGGTCCTGTTGGGCAGCAGAAAGCCCTCCACCAGAGCGACCTACCTGGCCGAATGGAAGCAGTTTGCTTGTTGGACCTCGGATAAATGCATTCAACCCAAGCAAGCCTTGCTGCAGTTAATCCTGGACTACCTGCTGCATCTCAAGATCCAAGGCCTCTTCCTTGGGTCCACTTGGCCGCTATTTCAGCCTTCCGTCCACCGCTCAAGGGTAGGTCAGTTTTCGCCCAGGACATGACTGCTAGGTTCCTCAAGGGCCTTGAGTACCTCTACCCATACGGCAGGAACCCTGTCCTGGCACATGGGACCCACACTTCTAGCCCCTGGCTTCCTGCTCTCTCCTTCTTCTTTCCTGGAAGTTCGTATTCCCAGTTGCAATAACTTTCCGCCGCCAGGTCTCTGAGATTAGGGTGCTTACATCGGAACCGCTCTATACGGTCTTTTACAAAGACAAAGTCCCACTGCAGCCACACCCAGCTTTCCTGCCCAAGGTGGTCTCGCAGTTTCATACGGGCCAGGACATTTACTTGCCTGTCTTTTTTCCAAAGCCGCATAAGGAGGAGGAGAAGGAACATAGATTGCATTCCCTAGATGTCAGGAGGGCACTAGCTTTGAAAGAACCAAGCCATTCCACAAGTAGACGCAATTGTTCATCGCAGTGGTCGACAGGATGAAAGGTCATCCAGTGTCCACTCAAAGAATTTCTTCTTGGATCACTGCATTCGCTGCTGTTAACGATCAGGCGAAGGTGCCCCCTCTGGTGATTGTAACTGCCTACTCAACCAGGGCGCAAGCCTCTTCAGTAGCTTTCCTAGTTCAGGTGCCTATCCAGAACGTCTGTAGGGCGGCCACCTGGTCATCCGTGCACACATTTACATCCTGTTACGCAATTACCCAGCAGACCTGGGATGATGCTGGCTTCAGTAGAGCAGTACTGCAAGCCACTAGACTGTGAACTCCGAGCCCACCTCCGAGGACACTGCTCGTGAGTCTCCATTACCAGCCCTCCTGCCCCTCTGTCGGAGATGCCGGCAAGAAGGAACTGAGAGGGCGTAGGGTTAGCAGTGCCTAATATACCAATGCATGAGCTCGGCACTCAAGGAGGCACGACAGCCGACCCTACAGATACCACTAAGGCAAAAATCTCCAACGACTGTGCACGTGGGCATGCACTCCCCTAGAATGGAATGGACTTGAGAAACACATCTTAAAGAACAACGGTTACGAAAAGATAGGTACTCATTTTTTTATTAATTTCTGGTAAAGATATCTAAAGACCTCAACGCTTGTCCCTGCTCCACACACACATGTCTGCAAAGTGTAAAAATTTGTGCAATCAAGGGCTCAGTACTAAAAGCCTGTTCTGTCAGAACTCTGTCATCCCTTGATAATGCTATGGACCCTTTATATCCTCATGGCCACTGTACTGGAAATGGCATCTCAAATAGGGGCAGGAATTAATTTGAAGTGACCATCATAATGTCCGAGCTCAAGACTGCTGAATACCACCATCAGGAAAAGGCAGCTACTGAGTTCATTTTGCAAGTGTAAGTTATTCCAGCCCCAAGGTAGAATAATTTGCTGCACATATGGGTAGGCAAAAGGAAGCTGTGCAGATACATGGGTTTGTAAACATCTGTCAGCCACATCAGCTATCCAGATACAAAATCTAGCACTTCAGGCAGCATGTGAGTAAGTGACATTCAACAGAAGACTTACATGAAATTCAGTGTAGACAGAAGCAAGGCAATACATATTGGAAGTGAATAATTAAACTAATAAATCTTATTCCCCCTCCCATGCAGAAAGAGAAGTTACTTCACTCCTCAGCCTTCTTCCTATTGCCAAAGTTAAGATTGTCGCTCATTATACTTAACCCATGCCACCCCCACAGAAGCCAAAATTAGCCCATGCACTACCCACGAGACCTCTTCCCCTCGTACTAGATGATATGTCATTCATGAGACTGACCACCCATATGATAGGTGATGTACATCACCCATAAGCCTTACTCGTCCCCACATTCTGATAAGGTGCGGCTATGCCCTTTGTTACACCCCTTCAAATGAACAGTTCAGATGCAGGCAGTACTTAGATGGGATCTAGCACAAATACATATGTGCCACTATATTAAAACATCTACAGCAAATTACAAATGTTTAAATTTGGTGTTTGTGCCCCCCTAATTTGTGGGGACAGTGTTGAGTTCTGAATGGCACATTTGCAAGAATATAACAGCTTCCATTTTTCCCAGCTGTTGTATTTACTTTCTAATGCAGTGCAAACATCTGCTTTAAAAGCTTGTCAACCATTTGAAAGACAATTTACTACTAGCCAAAAGTTTCAAATACATAACGTGGAGATGAAAGTGAGCTTTTACCTTACATAGTCCATTTTATCCTGTTGATCTACATTTTGCTGCCATTGAAATAAATAATTTATTACAGTTTATTTCAACAGAGGAAAAGTAAAACTGTTTGCAGTGTGATGTGTGGGTAATATTAAGAATAGACACATTGCATACAGTTGTCATTAATTAACCTAGAGCTATCATTGTGAATGTATCTTCTCCCGAGTAAGTGGTGACATATGTACTGTAGATAATTCTTTCCCAGAGAAAGAGCCAGACTTTGATACTTGAGGTTAGTAGCTTCTCACTCTATGAGTAGTTCCATTAATTTCATTGGACCACTGGTGAAGTAAGATACTATTGCATGTCAGAGAGGCTTTCAGAATCAGGCCCAAACTGATTAAAAGATTGAATTTGGAGGGGATATTGAGTATCTGAAATAATGGAAAAATTAAAACAATGTCAGAACAACTGTGAAACTCCATTTTTCTGCTTGCCAATTTACAGTGAGGAAAATAGAGATTTTAAAACTACACTAGGTGGTTACAGTTTTGTAAATGGGAAGGGCTCATATCTTTCCCCTTATAAAGTCAGTGAATAAATGTAGTGTTCATGCTGGATTTGAGACCAGCTCATTCACTGCAGGCTCTGTGCAAACTTCCCCAGACAGTTCTGACATGATACTTGCACTCTGACCTGTGGTAACCCCCTGCCAGTCTAACCTTGGGTTCCTTTCAGAGGGAACTGCCAGTTCTGTGGTGATTTTATGATGTGCAGGTATGGTGAAACAATTAACTAATTTTCACTGTTAACTTATGCAAGGAAAGTGTGCACTGGGCAGCTAACAAACTTCTCAATAACCCTCCCTCTTGTCTTATATCGGGCTGGGACAAGTGTTCATGGAAATTTTCTTTCTAAATACTTCATCCTTTGAATTTATAGTTCAGAAAGTGAACAGTGGACCAGCAGACAATGCTGCACTTAAGGATTTATTTACTCTATACGTTTGACAGCAGTAAGATAGGGTGGTTGTGTCACTCAGCCTGATTAGGCAGAATATAGCCAGGTTTGTACTGGTTCATTTAGCTCCAGCCATAACTGATATGTACTTCATCAGCAAAGAGCAATCAGTTAATTATGCTCAAGTGATAAGGTGTATTAAATTTGAATAGGATCATGTTTGTTTCTACTCAGAGTGTCGACTTGTGAGGAGATCATAGTGAAGGAAACAAATTGCCCTACTTACTAGAAAATGTAGCATTCAGAACTAATTTGTAAGTCATTTACCGTGTCAGAACTAATTTTCAAATATATTGGCATCAGATGTTCTTTTAATTAATTGTGGATGGAAGGTGGTTGTTCATTTGGGTCATGTTTTCAAAGGCATGTGTGTCAGGTGAACCATGCAAAATGCCACACCCCATGAATAAGTATTTGCCAGACTTTTTGTTAGTGTTCCGTATCTATATCCTGCTTGTGTGTGGGTGTAAGGGTGAGAAAATAGACCTATCTCTTAGCCAGTAATATGCAAACAATAGATATAACCTGTGACACAAGTAGATCGAGAGAGTTTATAGCAAATCGTGTTTCAGTCTGCTGAAACGGCTGCATGCATATTTCAATTCATATATATGTCCTGGGACTGGGACCCCAGGAGTGACTTCTCAATCATATATACCTTAATTTTCCCCCAAATGAAGCAAAAAAGCTAGACAACTCTGAGGACTGTACCCAGGCTAGACTCAGTGTTGGCAACTCTCACGATTTTATCACAAGTCTCATGATATTCTGGGATTTTTCTTAAGGCCCAAACTGCTGGAATCCAGATATTGCATGGGAATCTCAGTTTAAACAACAACAAAAAAGTCTGAATGTAGCCCTCTTGGTTGCAAAGCAAAATGTGAAAATGTGACCTGACTGTACCCTCAAACCTGAGTAACCCAAAGGCAAATATAAAGAACTCTAAATTAATTATATTTTTAAAAACTATCATTATTTTTAAGCTAGTCCCATAATCTGTAGAGCGAGATAATGCGGACTGGTTCACAATTTTGGAGCAGTTAGTGCCCACTACAGTTTATTAGAAAATGATGCTCCATATACTTGCTGAAGAGGGAGCTGTTGGTGAAGGAAGGAGTGAAAGCTCCATTGCCGATGGAAATTCGTATTCATGGTTTCTAAATTAGGAGGTGGCTCTCTGGAGCCTGAGACACACAAACTCATCAAAAACTTTGTGTGCAGAACTACAAAAATCTGAATATTTGTAATATTTGAAATTTCCTTAACAGCCAAGTGTTTGATTAAAAGCTGTTTGCGCTTTTAAAAATGTACCAAATCCTTGGCAAAGTGTTGTTTTCTATCACATAATGCTGTCTCTGAGCTTACATAGTGTAGTTCTTAAGCATGTTAAAATGTGATTGGTTGCTATAGAATAAAATATTCATACCAACATAAGAGAGAGAGAAATGAGTTATAGGCTCTGCTGTGATGCAAGTTCTGTCCTACTGACAACATGAAGCAGCAAAAAAGGCTCTTCAATAGAAAGGCAGCTTATGCGTCCTTGGGAGTGAATTTTTATAGTGAGGGATGTCTTTGGGAGTTTTTCCTCTAGCACCCAAGAAAGAGACTCTGAAGCGCTAGCATTGCTGGAAAAATGCATCCCTACTCCCACAATTCCCATCACTGGATTTCGGGACCAAATAAAATGGTATCAATAGTTAGACCTGGGCTCTGTTCCTGGCTTTGTCACTGAACTGCTTTGTGACCTTATTGGTATGTCCACAGTGCAATCACAGGGTGTGATTGCCGCTCATATAGACATACCCTAGCTAGCTTCAGTCGAGCTAGCTCAGGTACCAGTAGCATTGAAGTTACAGCAGTACAGGCGTCAGCACAGGCTAGCCTCACCAGTATTTACCCAGAGTTGTGGGCGGGCATTTACAGCTTCACTGCTCTGGTACCCAAACTGGCTAGTTTAAAGCTAGCCCGGGTTTGTCTACATGAGCAGTAGTCACACCCTGAATCACATACCCTCTGTTCTTCAGTTAACCCGTCTGTGAAATGGGATAATGCTGGCCTCCCTCACAGGCCTGCGGGGAGGTAAATTGATATGTGGAAAGCACTTTACAAGTCTCAAATGAGCTGTGGTGTAGAAGCGCAGAGCTGCCTTGTTGTTGTGACACTTATTTATTCTCAATGGACTCCCCGGTATATCATTCTTCAATCAGTTAGCCCAGCTGAAAAATTTTATTATCTGCAGGTCAGTTCTGGAGTAGCAATTTTAGCTTGCTGTGTCAGTCCCCTTATTAGCGTACATGACTGGAAGGATGAGGGGGTTGGTTCTAGTTTAAGTGATAACTAGATTCCTCTTCCTTCAACAGTGTTTGGTTTTGTCACCCAGCTAATTCAAAAATACTAGTTATAGCTAATTTTATTTTAAGAAAATGGCTGATTCAGCCAGTTCCATACATACTGCTAACATAAATACTTGTATTCGGATAAATTACTCCATGGGAATAGAGGACATTACTCAATGCTTTCCTCAGACACTCCAGGAGTTGTTTCAGTTCCAGTGTGACTTGAACACCTGTACTATAAAATGTTCATACCAGATTCTGGCTCATGAAAGCCATAGTGTTTTAGAAGAAACCCTCCCAAATTAGCAATGTCTGAAAGGAAAAGCTGTAGTTTCCGTCTTACTAGTCAGTCCATGAAGAAGCTGTATATCTGTACTTCCTAACAGCATTGTATTAGCTGAGGCAGGTGTCGGTTAAACTGAACCCAAAACTGGCAGCTCTCCCCAAATGAAGGGATGCATGTAGCTTTTACCCAGGTAAGTAGGAACAGACCACCAACACACACCAGGTACTGAGGGCACAGCCTTCTTGTAGAGAAGGTTGAGTCTGTCCTGTAATGGCGCCATTTGGCTTTCACTGAGGAGAGTTGAGCTTCTTTGCTGATTATGGCCAGGAGCTTCACTAGGGTATGCATTTTGCCTTCCTGCTTTATTATATTTGTACCAACATAGATTGGGACTTGAAATCTCAAAGAAATGCTCATGTGTTATATGATATGGTTTTGGAGATTTAGTAGATGGCACTCTTCCCTCTCAGTCAGTATTGAACGATTGCCCCAGGATTGGTAGTAGGGTAAATTCTGCTCAAGAAGGTTCCATCTTTCGAATTAGGCTTAATACTAAAAGCCTGGCTACTGTACTTGCAACCATTACATATCCAGTGGCCCCTTTTCCTAAAAAGTAGGGGTGTATCAATCTTGATATCCTGGCTGAATGCAAACTTGGGTGATTCCATTTTGCCTCCGAAAGATTTCCCTTGTATTTTCAAGTGCTTGCTTTAAGATCCCCTGATGAAAGATGCTATAGAGTTATGAGGAATTATTATTGCTGCTGTTCATGTTTCAGGATCAACGAAGTTCCTGTCATTACTTCCCCAGTGGTTTTTAGTGTTTGCATTAATTGAACTA
Organism: Lepidochelys kempii; assembly: GCF_965140285.1. NCBI lineage: Eukaryota > Metazoa > Chordata > Testudines > Cheloniidae > Lepidochelys > Lepidochelys kempii. The sequence goes on from NC_136387.1 coordinate 32,830,191, forward strand.
TTGTCTTTATCCTGGGTAATTGAAAAGTAGCTTGACATATGCATGTTATGGGAAAGCAAAGTGACGGATTAGCCTTTCCCACGCCGCACCTTGTGCTCCTAGCATCAAAATTTCAAATAATTTTTGGCTATCTACTTGTTCCAAGTGATTTGTAGTACTGGGATTCATCTTTTTTCATTTAATGAAACATGTTGTTTGACTTAGCCTTGGTCAGTTATTACAGGCTGGTTTGCAGTGTGGTAGTTCTCTGGGGACTCAGCTCATAGCTACTCATTGGCCTAGAAGAAATGATTTAATGATTTTCCACATTCTCTGTGTGTATTTGGTTTTAGGGCTAGTAGATATTTTACAAATGTGAGTCAAGTTCTTTGTTGGTGGCATTTTACGAATTTTCACTCTGTCTAATCCCAACCAGACACTTTTTAGATTCATGTGTGTTGTGCCCCTTAGCATTTTGGGCTCTAATGTGTTTCCAGAAGATCGTAGGGCATTTTATCATCAAATGGTTTCTTTGCTTATTTTATTCATTTTGTTTTATTAAACTCAGGCTCATCCAATGCACTGGGTGCACATACAATCTCTACAAAAGCTACAAATAACAATGATAACTCAATACCCAACAATAAGGCTTTCCCAGATACCTCCTCCCCTGAAACAGAACCCCATCCCTCCCAGCAAAAGCCTGGGAGTTGTAATAGGCTTTGCAGCCAAACTTGGAAAAAGCATAGGAGAGCTAATAAGCCTTGCATTGTTACCTGAAGAGAAGCCACTTGTGGCTCCGGCAAACCAATGGGGACAATTAATTCCATAACTGAGACCCCCACATTGTGAATGCCCTGCCTCCAACCCTTCCTGGATTAATAGTAATAATACCTAGTGCTTTATATTCCTAGATGTCCAAGTGCTTTACAAAGGTGGGTAAATATCATTATCTCCTTTATACAGAAGGGGAAACTGAGGCAAAGGGGCGAAATGACTTGCTGAAGTTCACGTGCCAAATAAGTGGCAGAGTTGGGAACAGTACCTAAGTCTCTTGATTTAGGGCTTGTCTACATGAACATTTATTTCACGGCAAGCTGGGGTGTAAATCTACCCTTCAGTAACCTGCTGCACACTTAGAAGCTGTTTGAATCCTGCTGACACACTAAAAGTTTGAGTGCCCTTTGATCTCGCCCACTTTGAAATGGGACTAGATCAAAGCACACTAAAGAACTGTTAATGCATGTCAGCAGGATCCACATGGACAGTTAGTGTGCAGCAACCTAGTGGGGGAGAGATTTACACCCCAGCTGGCTGCAAACTAAATATTCCTGTAGACAAGCTCTCTGTCTTTGCTTTTGCCTTCACAAAAGTAGGGAGCTCTCAACTCAGGTGCCCCAGCTGATCACAAATACTGAAGTATCCCACAAGGAAAGGGGTGGTCTCTGAGGTAACAAGGACCCATCCAATTTAAGGTTAAAAGCAGCACTTTGAGTGGCATCTGAAAATGAATTTGGAACTAGTGCAGATTACTAAGCATAGATGTGACTTTTAGGTAGCCATTTTCTACATCATCTGAAGTGTATGAGTAGTGGTAAAGATCAGCACTAGACAGAACACACTGAAGTGATCCATCCTCAAGGGGGCAAAGGCACGGGTCACTGTAGTGAGGTCTGCATCTGATACAAATCATCCCAGCTGTCTGAACAGGGATAAATGTCAAGTCATGATGTAGTCCGTTTTCTGGTTAGTTTTTTCTTTAAACAAACCTTGGGTGCCATTTTTCTAGAACTTTCTACTGATAATGGCATCTGTTGGGTATGGGAATAATTATACAAGAGTGAGTTGTGTAGAAAAGGATATAACGTATTTGGGCACACACATGATGCCAAGGAGGAGTTCAACATTGTTTGAAAAGGGATCATTTATTTTTCTGGGCAGTCATTAATTAAAATCCTTGGGACCAAATCACACGTTATAGGACAAAATATACAAACTAATGCAAAATAAATGCATTTTCTTTCAGATGATGTCGATTCTGATGAACACCATCATTTTTGAGGATTGCAGAAACCAGTGGTCTGTGTCCAGACCACTGCTAGGGCTTATACTTCTCAATGAGAAGGTAAGTGTTGCAGAAATGCTACCAGATTCATTCTGCACATGCTCACTGTTGTGTCTGCCGAGATGGTTGAAATAAAATCCTCTGTTGGGAAGCTTAAGTTAAATATTATTAAATCTTATTTTTGGTGTTGAAACTGATTTTTTTAAATTTAATTAATTTTCACAATGTATGCTGTTTGTTTACTTTTTGCATTTCCCTCAGCTTGGGCAGCAAAGCTAGTCAATTTTTAATCAGTTGCTGCTTCTCATGCACTAGTCCAGTGCAGTAGCATTTGTGTTGTGAATGGTGCTGGAAATGTTTTGACTCCAGGCAAAAACAAAACTGAAAACCCTTCTTTTTGCTGATAATTTTAAACATCCTTGTTAATACTATGCATTGCCAAACCTGGTGGTGTTGATCAGTAACAAAACCTATATTTGGGTGACTAAACAAGCTGGCATTGTCCCTTTAAGCACAGTTTTAGGGGATACTAGCTATAAAACAGAAGAGTGTTCAGATTTTGTCATGTTTGCTCTTTGCATTCACTATATTTGCTCAGTAATTAACTTGTACCTTACTGAACATAAAGTTGCATTTGCTCATAGACTTACAAAGATTTCAAGACTTTAACAAACTAAAATGTTCTTTGCCATGTCTGACCCTTAATGCACACCACTTTTTAGATAATTGAAAACTAGAAGTCACTTACAAGACTGCCAATCCTTGCACTGGGCATTAGACTAGGATAAATATAAAGCCACGGTTTCTAGTCCTCACAATCTCATAGATTTCTGTGACCCCTCCTGTAGGTTTTCCTAACCAGTGGAAACATTACTCAAAGTATCACCCAAGTTTCACTGGAGAGATTTGGAGCCATATTTTCTCCTTCATGCCCAGCCTACAAATACCACACATACCAGTTATTGAAAGGAAAGCAGAGAACAGCCCAACAGCAGAACCTTGGCCCTCATGATGCTCTCCAGCCACCCCATCCCTGACAGTAAGGCTCACTTTGGAGTGATGCTGCTATTGCCTATCAGCTTCACACACCTCCCCCGTAGCCTCTGGCAAGGAAGGGCAGGTGCTCTCCCGTTCTCACCCCCTCAGATCTTGCAGAGAGAGCCCATGCATTCAGGGATAGGGAACATGGCACAGAGCTATTGGCCACCCTTTCAAATTCCCCACCTCTTTTCCTTGCTGTCTTGCTCCCTTCTACCCATGTCAGGGGGTGGAGGAGAGTATCCAGCACAGATGCTTTATAAGTGCTGGAGAGCTGCTCTCAGTGGGGGTGAATGACCTAATTTATGTAATAGAAAAATCCAGCCACACCTTCACCCAACAACTCAAGCCCAACCTGCGGGTCACAAAAGTACAATTAACTTTTTTGTTAATTTCTGCAACTCTGATCTTCCAGGGTCCAGCCAGACGTAGAAACCCTGCAAACACAAGTACTCTTACATACCAGGTTTCAGAGTAACAGCCGTGTTCGTCTGTATTCGCAAAAAGAAAAGGAGGACTTGTGGCACCTTAGAGACTATCCAATTTATTTGAGCATAAGCTTTTGTGAGCTACAGCTCACTTCATCGGATGCATACTGTGGAAAGTACAGAAGATCTTTTTATACACACAAACCATGAAAAAATGGGTGTTTATCATACACATTGTAAGGAGAGTCATCACTTTAGATAAGCTATTACCAGCAGGAGAGTGGGGTGGGGGGAGAGAAAACCTTTTGTAGTGGTAAACACCCATTTTTTCATGGTTTGTGTGTATAAAAAGATCTTCTGTACTTTCCACGGTATGCATCCGATGAAGTGAGCTGTAGCTCACGAAAGCTTATGCTCAAATAAATTGGTTAGTCTCTAAGGTGCTACAAGTACTCCTTTTCTTCTTACGTACCACTTAGCCCAAACAAGGATGTAATGGAAATCTTGCAAGAATGACAAGAGTTCTAACCCAGTTTCTCTGCCAGAAAGGTTCAGAGAAGCAGCTGGTCTTTGAGGGATTTATCTGAACCTTGTGAGCTTTGCCCATATCTCATATTTACTGAAATCTTGAGTGTCTGCTTCCAAGGCAGATTATCTAACCAAGGGAACATTCTTCCGCCCATCCCTTCCGTAAGATCTCAAACTGTCTATATTAGGATACACTCAGCATGTCGCCTTAGTGCAATGGTGGGCAACCTGCAGGCTGCACACAGCCTGGCGCAGTAATCCGCTGGCGGGCTGCCGACAGTCTGTTTACATTTGCATGGCTGCCCACAGCTCCCAGTGGCCAATGGGAGCTACGGGAGGCGGCATGGGCTGTAGGGATGTGCTAGTCGGTGCTTCCCGCAGCTCCCATTGGCCACAGGGATTGGCCACTGGGAGCTGCGGGCAGCCCTGCAAATGTAAACAAACTGCCTTGCGGCCTGCCAGTGGATTACCCTGACGTGCTGCAGGTTGCCCACCACTGCCTTAGTGGCTTAATATAATAGTCTGAAAAGGAAACAATTTCAGTAAATTAATGTGAGTTTGTCTAAACTTGTGCGATTTGCTGTGTATGGCAACACATTGTTTCAGAAGATATTGACCTATAGTATTCTCCATACTTCAGAGCAGGATCTTACTTTATTCAGAATTGCTTTATCTCTTGGGCAGTCACAAGTGTCAGTGTATTACTGCTTTGGAGAATGAATTGTCTATACAATAAGATAGTGCTGGGAAAAAATAAGACACTAAGATTAGCGGCAGCCGCATACATTAAAATTCAAACTGAAATCCCAACCATGGAGGGAAACTAATAGAAGAAGAAAATATATCAAAAAGAGAAGCGCTGTCTCATCATTCACCTGTGCTGAAGGATCCAATTTTAGCCATATCCAATAGCACTGTCATTCATCTTCTTGGTGTGTTATTGTGATTTAAATCCAAGCTCTATAAGAGAGAGCAGTTCTTTTAAAATGATTGAGAGGGAATAAGGGCAAATTCAGTGTTTAGAAAAAGTTTATGACATCACAATATTATACTTTACAGATGGAAGCAATATTTCCTACTTTGGGAGGAAAACTAATCATTTTCTATGTGCTCTGAGTCACTGCATCATTATAAAAGTGGGAAATAAGTAGTTTTGTGCATTCCCAATCTTGTTCAAGATGACACTTTTGTTTATATAATGCCTCTGATTTATAGCATTTAAATATTAGCTTGACTACATATTAATTATGTGCTTTTACTGTTAGCCACTTTAATGTAAGAAGAAATTAAATATTTCACTTGAAGATAAAACTGTGCAGTGGTGAACCCTAAGAAATAAATATGTGGCAGCAGAGTATTCTCTTTCTACTTAAATTAGACTAGTTCTAATGATCATGGGCTTTGTTTGTCAGAAATGTGTGTGTACATGCACCCTTACTTAGCACCAATTGAGCTCTGGCACAATCTCTTTTGTAAGGGTGGGGAAGGGGAATGTCACCTACCTGGGTCACTTCCCTGGAAGGCTTAGCTCTGAGAATAAATGAGGCGTGAAGGCCCCGTTGGATTGCCTCTTTCCACCCCATACACTTCAATGCCTTATTCTGCAGGGCCACAGGAAAGGTCTGAAACATGCTTGCATGACTGCAGAAGTGACTGTTTTTAATTCATTCCAGCCAACTGCTGGTAAATAGATTCCCTTAATTCAGGACATAATCTGTGTAGCTACATTTCCTGCCACCAGCAACCATAATGGTTACTCATACTGTACTTTTGCTGCTTGGTGGTCTCCTCACTTGTTTTAGTGGTATCTTGTCCATCCATAATTCAGCTCACATGTAAGAGGAAGATATGCCTCATGGGTGCAGATCAGTGCAATTTGCATGTGCCTGTGCCTGCAAGAATAGCTGTGCCCCAGCAGCAGTTGCACTTGGGGTTTCATAGACGCATCATCAGCAGAAGCTACACTGGAAGGATGCTGAATCCATTCTTGTCACCACCCCTCCTGAGTCACCCTACTCACAGTACGGTGGGGGTTGCAGGTGCTTCTGGCACTACTTCACCACTCCATTAACTGCCAGCAGGAGTACACAAGCTGGGTTACACCAGCAAAGGGAAACTGGCCCACAGTGGCAGGCAGAGCTGCAGGAAATCCCTTCTGTATTAGGACACTGAAGCAACTATTGCCCTCCAACCAAACTATTACCAGGTTAGTGGAGAAGAAGGCATGGGAATCCGGGCAAACGTGGCTGCTAGCAAAAGAGATGCCATTGCCGAAGGTGCTTAGAAACCCTTTCAGGACTACTTGGGATCTCGGATCAGCTCCTGGCAGGTAGCAGCCCATAGACAAACTTATCAGTGGAGGAAGTTTTGCAGTTAACTGTCAAACTATTGATGAAGGCAATTTTTATGAAAAAATGTATCCTTGTCCACATTTTGTTCACTTTGAGTGCCTTCCTTCATGGCAGCTCTCTCTAAGGAAGCTCTGGAGAAGCCACTGCTCAAGAAACCAACTCATGGACAATCTTGACTTTTCTTTGGGTTGTGGGCTGTGCTAGAATTATCCATCTCTCTGCCATCTTGGGGCTAGGCCATGTTCTTCATCATCTGCCCTGATTGCCTGTTGGCTTTAAACTATAAGGCCCTATACAGTTTGGGAGCTAGCTACCTGCCGAAGAGCTCCTCACCATGCATAAGACTGTTGCCATTGTGGTCAGTGGAGATGCTCAAGCTAACGTCTCTCTGGTTTTAAAGGGAGGGGGCTGATGTCAAGGCATTTCCTGACATGGCATTAAACAACATTGCCTTTTAAGATTCTTGCCCTTCCTATTCTCCCATTGGGCTGACAGAGCCCAGATCTGTAATATTAAGGCCTTGCTGCAAGGCTCTTCTGTTTTCTCGGCCTTTTGTTGGCAGGCAGGTTGAGGGAGGCTATAGGTTTGTTGGGCAATTCATATTTTTAATTTTGGGGGTTGACCAATGAGAAAGCCATTTCATTCTGGCTTTCTGCACGTTTTCAGTATCTGTATAAGCCCCTAGAGCTTGGGATAGATGCTTTTTAAAATTCACATTGGGGATTGCAAAGGCCTGATTTTCAGCCTAGCATTATCCAGGCCTCTCTTTATGCACCTTCAATTTTGGGGGTGCAGTCTAGATCTTGTGCATGATGCCTAAATGACCTAAATTTCATCAGCAGTTATTTGTGGCCAGGTTTTGAAAATTTGGCCCTAAAATCTTCCAGTGGCTTCTGCTGGGACACACCAATGGTACAGCTTGGACTGTGAAACCTATCTTCCAGCAGCGGTACCCTTTGAAGTGTTCTGACAACTACTACCTTTCCTGACTCTGAATGTTCAGAGGGTGCGACTATGGAAGAGTGGCAGGAAGCATCAATCACCCTGCTTCCTTTCAACCATGGGAGCAGATAGACCAGCAGCCTCAGTGGTCCTGGGACCCAGATTCATCAGAATGGATCATGGCCAGTGCAATCATCTTTTTGTTTAGCTAGGTTTTAGTTAGTTGGTGTTTTTTTTATTTTTCTTCTTCTTTTCTTGTTTTGTTTTGTTTTGTACTAAGGATCTTACTGCTCTGGCACCAGTCTTTTGTTCCAATATTATGGAATTTGAAAACAAATCTGGGTTCAAAGGTGCGCTACTTGTCCTGCCATTTTTCCTGTTTTCAACATCCATGTGTGTTGTTTGGCCTGCTTGGGGAAGGTTATTTGTGTTCTTATTGCTCCATATGCAGCTTCTTCACTCCCAGGATCAGAAAGGTGCATCCGAATAGCCTCCAAGTTATGCTAGTGCTAGAAGTATTAGAGTTAAACCTTCCAGTTCTGAAGCACCAGGGATCCGTAAGTGCTGGGAATTCAGCCTCCGCTCCAGCCCCCAAGGGGGTTAAAAAGCCCAGCACAGTTGTTGGCCTCCTTAACTGGAGCCAAAATTGTACTTTACAGGTGGAAGCAATATTTCCTACTTTGGGGGACACACACTCTCCACTTGACAGCATGTGCCATAGGACTTTGACAGTTTTAGAACTTGGCCTTCAGTGTAGTACTTACTTAGCTCATGGCGTCTCTCTTCAAACGCATGGGAGACTGTTCCCCGTTTCATCTCTTGATTAAGATATCCTTTTCTAGCAGATGGAATAGCTACAGAAAAGTGAGTGAGCTGTAGGCTTTCATGGCGGACCCCCACTCTTACAATCCTTCACAAAGATAAAGTGATGGTAACAAAATTCCATCTTAACCAGTTCATAAACTTGCCAGTGTTTTTCCTTAGGCCTCACTCTTACTCAGGAGAAGCTAGGCTGCACACCTTGGATGGCTTCTATTTAAAGAGATATGCAGAAAATCATATAGACTGTTTATCTCTTATGGGGGGAAAGTACAGGTCAGGTAATGGCATCACATAACATTTTCAAGTGGGTTGGCCTCCGTATTGAAGAGTGTTATGAACACACTTCTGTTCCACTTCCAGAAAGGCTTAGAGCACCCTCGCCTAGAGTGAAGGCACTTCCGTGGCCTGTATTACACACATTCCCATATTAAAAACTTGTAGAGCTGCCACCTATCGCCCAATTCATACTTTCCACAAACCATTATTGCTTAGATCTAGCATCGAGGTCAGACGCCTGGTCCAGTAAAGAAGCATTACAGTCTATATGTCAGAGGCCGTCTCATCCCACTGTCCAGAGGGAGGAGTGCTTCTGGCCGGACTCCCAAGAGTGGGAATGGGTAGGAGCCATTTGACAAAGAAATAAAGGCTGTTCAGCTGTAACTGGAGTTCTTCAAGATGGACTCTACATATCCACACTCTCCACACACCGTCCCTCTTCCTGGGTGTCCTAATTTCAACTTAGGACCTAAGGAACCAGTCAAAAGAACTGAGGCAGCCAGTTCACCATGCTGGGGGGAGGGATAGCTAGTGGTTTGAGCATTGGCCTGCTAAACCCAGGGTTGTGAGTTCAGTCCTTGAGGGGGCCATTTAGGGATCTGGGGCAAAAATTGGGGATTGGTCTTGCTTTGAGCAGGGGGTTGGACTAGACAACCTCCTGAGGTCCCTTCCGACCCTGATACTCTATGATTCTATGAACCTCTTACTCCAAACATTGTGAGCTGCTTGGTGCTCAAGAGCACTCCAACAGGCACTGGTGTTAATACGTTCCAGCAATTCATGCTGCACCATCGGCGCATCTCAAGAGTACGAATGCACAGAGCTCATTTAGGGTTCTGATTACAGGTGAGCAACCTCTGCTTTTCACTTCCAAAGTTTGTTTCCTAAGTATTTTCTGCCTTTTGATCACAGTACTTCAGTGAATTAAGAGCAAGCTTGATAACCAGCCAGCCTGACAACAAACGAGAGGTCCTTGACCAGTGCTTTAGGAACCTAATGGAAGGAGTGGAACAAAACCTTTTGGTAAAGAACAGAGACAGGTAAGCTCACAACACCCAAAGTGTTCTCTACTGATTAAAGCCAAATAAAACACTCAACCGGAGAATAACATAACAGAGTATTCTGGGCTAACCTGCAACTACAGTGGAGTTTGTTAGCTTCCTTTAAAAGTAAGGTTATGTCCTACCCAATAATCCTCCCTTAGACTTACTAGTTGGAGCCAGAGCATTTGATAATTATCTATTTAGTTGCTTTTAAATATGTATTTATTTAGGATAGTCTCAAAGGCAGGGCCTGCCAGGAAATGAGTGCTCCTTTCTCTTTTTGGCCACCACCTCCCCACTGAAAAAAACTACCCCATTTTCTTGGGAGGAGCATAGGTCTCCCTTTCTCCAACATGGTCTCTCCAACAAAAACCGGTCTGATGCTCTTGGGTGCTGCAGAACTACGATGGCTTCTGCAGCGTCTGCTACTCTAAGTGCTGCTGCTTTGACTGACCCTAGCCCCTGCAGACGTAAGGATGTAACTACGAACTGTAAAAAGACAGAAATGGGAGAGGGTCAGTTGGGTCCTCATACCAGCTAACTGTAACACTACTGAGCTGTTTTTTGTTTGTTTGTTTTTTAGAAGACCAAGATTGGCAATTTACTCACTTTCACCCTTGCTGTAAAAAAATTGGGTTAGTTTAAAACAAGAGCAATAGAAGTTGACTGCATTTGAGGTTCACACTAGTTGTCTGTTACCAACTGTGTTTTCACCTCCCCTCACCTTTACTCCACCAAACCAAAATCTTAACGTGATTTATACCATGGTAGAATTTCCTGGAAAGCTTGAGACAAACTGGACAAGACATTTGGGAGTGGGGAAAGTTAAAACTATTAGATGATTCCATTTCTCCATTGTTTTCTGAGAAATGTTGACTTGTCAAAACTCCAAAACAGTTTGGTTTAGAACCCCCAGATGGGTTTTAATCTGTTGTTTTACTCTAGGACTGGTGCCTTGGGCTATTTTTAGGTGGAAGAGGGTTGCTTTTGAAATTATTTAGCTGTTAAAATACATTTTTGAACACATTATGGTCTCTGCAGAGATGATCATTTCCTTATATCCCTGATACTAAGTTTATAAACTCCACATGACCCCACTGTGGATAATGGCAATGGAGGGAACCAGTTGAGAGCGGGCAGTGTGGAGATGGAAGGGGTCCCACCTAGTAGTGTAGTGACCACACTTATTCCATGAAATAAGTCCACTTAACATGCCTCATATGCAGCTTTCTCCATGTAGTGGGGAGCCATGTGGGAACCAGAAAGGAGGAAACCATAAGAGGTAATGGTGGCAGACAGTCTGGGGAGGATAGAGATCCATCTCTGCACAGTTTGTAAGCTCCATGGGGATTTCTGTGACTGAACAATCCCACCAGTGTTTTTAACAACTAAAGAAATTCCCAGAGTATTTATTTATAGGTAGATAGTTCAAGCCTTAACTCCATATCTGTCAGTTACTTAAAGGGAAGAACCCTTGAGATAATATTTTCTAAGGAAATAAACAATGTTGGCCTGGAAATTTAAAATTAAAGTTATACTTGAAAGGTTTTAAAAGTACAGAAATACAGTTAAGGTCCCACAACCAACCTCAGCCATTAAACAGTAGAGTCACCCATGGAACAACCACAGACTAGGTGTCAATCTCATCAAATCATGTCCATGACTCAGGTGTGAAATGTTATGGGACTCCCATATTCTGGTGTACAGTTAGCACTGAGCTACTTTACTCATATAGATTCATAGATTTGTAAGGCCAGAAGAGGCCATTGGCTCGTTTAGTCTGACCTCCTGTATCTCGCAGGCTAGAGAATTTCACTCAATTACCCCTCCATTGAGCCCAGTAACTTGTGTTTGACTAAAGCATAACTTGCAGAAGGGCATCAAGTCTTGATCTGAAGACATCGAGAATCCACCACTTCCCTTAGTAGTGTGTTCCAATAGCTAATCCCCCATCACTGTTTAAAAAAGAAATGGTGCTTTATTTCTCATCTGAATTTGTCTAGTTTAATATCCAGCCATTGGACTTCTTATGGGCCACTGTAGCATTTAACCTGAACACTATCTGACTTTAAATTGATATAGCAAACGACTACCGTCTTTAAGAGTCCACATAGCTGCTTGGAAAAACAGATTACCGTTCACATCTCATCACCAAAAATGCCCAAATTAAGGGCTATGTCCCCTGGAGTATTTAGAGTTTAAAAGGTATGTCATATACCATGATGTTTGCCATTGACATGTCATATGGACAAAGGGGCTGAACTCCCCTTTCACCTCCACGCTAACACTTAGGTGCATTGGCTGGGGTCAGTGGGAGAAGCTTGTGCTCCAGCTACCCATGCTGTCTCTGTTCTGTGGATGACCAAGACTTCAGTCTTGAGGGCTATCATCACCTAACTTGCATAAGCCCTAAGTTCAAACACACACAGCCTCCTAAAATAGAATTGCAACGTACGGTGTCTGTGGAGTATTCTAAACTCCAAAGGTTGGGTGGTCTTCTGGGAAGTCTTAGTAGCTGCAGCTAGAGATATGTAGACTGCTCACTTGGGGGTAATGTGAACAGGTATTATCTAGAATCGTTAAAGGAACGATACATCAAATGAGTGATCTTCTCTCCCAGCTTCCTGGGATGGCTTTCAGGCAGCCATAGTATGAACAAGCAACATGTCTTATACCCAGGCCAGGGGTGGCCAACCTGTGGCTCCGGAGCCACATCCGGCTCTTCAGAAGTTAATATGCGGCTTCTTTTATAGGCACCGACTCTAGGGCTGGAGCTACTGATGCCAACTTTCCAATGTGCCTGGGGGTGCTCACTGCTCAACCCCTGGCTCTGCCACAGGCCCTGCCCCCACTCCACCCCTTCCCGTGCCCTCGCTCCTCCCTCACCCCCCTACCCCCCCGAGCCTCCTGCATGCCACGAAACAGCTGACTGAGAGGTGAGGGAGGGAGAGGGAGGCGCTGCCGGTGGGTAGGAGGCGCGGGGGGTGGGGGAACTGATGAGGGGCTGCTGACGTATTACTGTGGCTCTTTGGCAATGTACATTGTTAAATTCTGGCTCTTTCTCAGGCTCAGGTTGGCCACCCCTGACCTAGGCAGTCCTATTTTCAGAGGTTATTTTGGGCTCTTTTAAGTGTCTTGTAACTTCCTAGAAAAGTCTGTTTTACTTGTTTATTTTAATTTGGAATGTTCAAATGTGAGCAGAAATCAGTTTTCATTAGCAAAGAAACAAACACAAAAGTAAAGAAGTATGCACAGAAACATTCTGAAATGCATCCTCTGTAACCACACGCAGCAAGCCCTAACCTACCACACTGCTGCTATCTGCAGTGAACTATGAAGAGCATGAATAGGAAGGGATATCAGCCCCAATCCTTTCTAGGGATCTTAGACCCACCTGGAATCCCATTGGCTTTGCAAACATCATCTACACAGAGCCCTTTGCAGGATCAGGGCCTTAAACTGTAATTCACAATTGGTGTTCCTTGGACATCTTCCTTAATCTGACCTTACTGAGCCTGTGAGATTTGACAGCCTCCAAGCAAAGAATGTTTCAGCTGCAATCAATGCAGCTGCAGCATTTAAAAAAGGAGGAAGGGTCCTATATTTGGGGGCACATCTAAGATCAGGATTGTGCCTAATATTTTAAATTAGAAACAAAACATTTAATTTCTGCTGCTGAAAATACGTATGTGAAATGTGATAAATGGCAATGCTACACTGTGTTTTAAATAAAGACAGACTGAGGAAGTGGATTTGATCTGGATCAGGTTTGTACTTGCTTTTAGGGCTGAATCAGGGCAAGGGTTCAGTTTCAGGTTGTGATAGTGCTGAAATTACATGTGCTGTCCTAGTGGGATTTGGGCCCCAAAAAAGCTGTACAGTATTCATTGAGTTTGCACCATCTGTTCTCATATGATTTTTGGACAAATCAGTACCAGAAAATAGGCCTTATAGTATATATATCATATGAAAAGTGGTTCAGATATGAGATTCCAATTCTGGCCCACCTCTGCCTTAAACTTGCCAGCAAATATGGTAAAAGAGACAGTTCCAACTACGTTGATAAACAAGCGAATTTGGTCTGCCTTACGTGTAACTGTGTCCTGTTCTGCTGAGACACAGGTTGTACTCTGCCTTCACTATCAAGAAAGGACACTAGGTCTGAAATAGTCTGAACTCAATGACTTTCGGAGCATGTTGGCACAAAGTCATTCATTTGTCAAGGTTTTGGGGGATGGTTGAGGGCATTTTTCCCATAAGCAGCATGGGATTCAAAGGAGCTTTCCTGTTTTGATTTCCTGGCTGGCTGAATTTACCATTCATAAATAGTTCATGCTCCTAATGGTCTGAGCTTACAGGCTGTCCACACATAATGTTTTTAATGCTGCTGGCTAGTTGTTATTATGTTGTAAGACTAATTATTAGGACACCTAGAGATTTTATCTGAGCATTTTTAATGTTTTTCCTATTGTTTAAATCTAAATAAATCCATAAATCAGAGGTCTGGTTTAACCAAAGATTTGGGGTTTTCTCGTGCCCAGATTCACCCAGAACATGTCGGTCTTTCGAAGAGACATGGCTGATGCCCTGCGCTGTGAAGGGGCTACGGAAGCAAGCAGTTTAGATATGATGAGTTGACGCTGACTTTGGAAACCAGAGCATTGACTAACAACATATAGACTTTGAAAGTTTTGGACCTCACCATATTGTTAGATAGGAGTTGAAAACTATTTTTTTAAATAACTTCTGCCTTTTTATATCTCTGGCCTAAACATAAGAATTTATAACAGTGAAAATGATGTAAAATCAGTCTTAGCTTAAAAAACATTTTCAAACTTTCTTATCAAAATTTATTATCCCTGTTCTTAGACATGTATGAAATGGTGTAGAAACAATACTTAACCAAAGAACAAAATAAACACGCATTGCTTCTAAATGTGTACTAGTTAATGATTCTTAGTTCCACCCATAGCAATAAATAATGTTTCTGACCGCTTTCACTGAGGTCACTTCTGATTGAAACTTTGAGACAAAGATTGGTATAAATTCTATATGAACTCTCTTGAATTAATAAAAATGATTATTTTTCTACAAAATGGTTGCATGTATATTTTAAACATGAGGTTTATGACTCTGCACACTGCAAAGAAGAACAAAGATTAGCAGAATGAAAAATGAGCTCTTTTGGACTAAGAATGTAATAGGAAAACCTAGAATATGGGATATTATAAAGCTTAGAGACAGTAATGCACTCTTTAATGAGATAAAGATAATGCTTTCATTACACAAACATACATTTCAAATGTCTTATTCCAGAAAAAAAAAACACAAACAAAAATACAATTGTTGAGACACGTCTTTAAAAAGAATTAAATCTGTCACCCCTGGAAAAAAGAAAGCCGGTAGTAACAGACACTTATTTCCCATATTCAGAGTGGTAAATGGTATAATGAAAGGGTGCATTTAAAATAGAAAATTCAGCAGATTGCTCTTCAGAGATCATAAAAAGTTCAATATGTGCCAAAAAAAAATTCCTTTTATGCTAAGGCTCATGCATGCATTATCCGCTCTGATTTGGTATAGGACAATTAATTTCCATTTTGTGGTGGGTATCAATTATTGTGTGGATTGATGAAATACACCAATTAATTGGAGTGAAATTTACCAAAAATTGAACTATTTAAGCAATAAGTCAATTACATTTTTTAATGTACAAAAGCTATTACATGCAATTAGAAACTGCTGCTATCTCATTGTTTTCTTAACTAAGATGTAAATAATCTACTTCATATGTTTTTCATGCCATTTTATATTTGGGTAACTTGGTAATATTTTTAGCACTTTCTTGAAAAGAATATACGACTTTCAGTGCACCTAGAGTGGGGGAAGTTCAAATCAGTATTTCCTGTAGACATTTTCCTGTTTTTTCTGTGATTATCTTATATTCTTTCTCTACAAATTTTAAATAGTTACCGTAGGAACTATATAGGAGATGAAATCATTCAGTTGAGCAATTTTCTGTTTGCCTTACATTGAAGCATAGCTAAAGAAAATAGTGTAATCTACAGCCATAGGGCCTAATTTGCAGAATTACTGAGCACCAAAAAATCCACTTGAACCCCGACTGCCTGACATCTTTGAAAATCAGGCCACTTTTATTTAGGTGCTGTAACAAAGTTCCTCCTCTACCTTGGTGGGTCTTGCGCTTATTGGCGGATTTGCTCACCTTGGAGCTTCACGGCAGCCCTCAGTTTGGCCGTTTTTGTGAACCCACAGTCCAGGTCAACTCCTCCTGTGTCTGACCAGGAGTTGGGAGGATTTGGGGGGAACCTGGGCCAGCCCTCTACTCCAGGTTCTAGCCCAGGGCCCTGTGGAATGCAGCTGTCTAGAGTGCCTCCTGGAACAGCTGTGCGACAGCTACAACTCCCTGGGCTACTTCCCCATGGCCTCCTCCCAACACCTTCTTTATCCTCACCATAGGACCTTCCTCCTGGTGTCTGATAATGCTTGTACACCTCAGTCCTCCAACAGTCTGCATTCTCACTCCCAGCTCCTAGTGCCTCTTGCTCCCAGCTCCTCACATGCACACCACAAACTGAAGTGAGCTCCTTTTTAAACCCAGGTGCCCTGATTAGCCTGCCTTAATTGATTCTAGCAGCTTCTTGATTGGCTGCAGGTGTTCTAATCAGCCGGTCTGTCTTAATTGTCTCCAGAAGGTTCCTGATTGTTCGGGAACCTTCCCTGTTACCTTACCCACGGGAAAGGGATCTACTTAACCTGGGGCTAATATATCTGCCTTCTATTACTCTCCTGTAGTCATCTGGCCTGACCCTGTCACAGTGCCTAAATGTGGAGTAGGAACCCAGTTTTAGGTGCCCAAGTTAGATTAGTTCAAAGGCTTTATTGTTATTACTGATCAGATAAATAGCCTCTAGTACAATGAGTCACTTTCCCATTGAGAACTTAGACAAAATTAGAATCTTCTTTAAGTCAAATTCTGAAAGCAACAAAATCTAAACTACTTTAACGAATGTTTGGGAGTGGAGGGGTTGTTTGCTGGTTTTCATTCTACCCCTGAAAATGGCTCCAGGAGTCTATGTGCTAAATGGTCTCTCCTTTTTTGGCAAGTTTGCTGTAGAAACCACTTCAGTTATCTGTTTCAGAGTGGTAGCCATGTTAGTCTGTATCAGCAAAAAGAACGAGTACTCCTCGTTCTTTTTTCAGTTATCTGGAAACTCTATACATTTGCATTAAAAGGTTCAGATTAAAACTAATGTGTTCGTTGACTCTGCTTTTCTTTGTCGTACTGCAGAAATAAATAATAGTTACATGCAATCAGCTTGCACCCACAAATCAGTCAGTTTACTGGCTAAATTAGCCTGCTCTGCTGAAAGCTAAATTTGGGCATATTGAAAAGAAGCACCATGTGCCCTCATAACTCAGCACTCAGATTTTAGGGCTTCCTCTAATATAAGGCTATTGACTCCCTGGAGCATTGAAGTGCATTTTCAGAATTTCACTTCTAAAACATACCTTGTTACAAACAAACAAACAAGGTCCTAAACTGGGCAAACTTGATATGCATATTTGAACAGCATCTCAACCTCAGTTAACAATTGACAACTAGAACTTATGTAGAGTAGACAGTCGTATAAACATGCCTGCTTTTAGGTTTGAAAATAGATGGCATAGCAAATAAAGCCTATATATTATGGCTCCAGCTTCTTTCTTAAGAGTTTTAACTGTCAACTCTTCAAAGGGGCACTGTCAAAGTGAGTAGAGCCCAGAATTTAACCGACCTTTTCTTTCTCTTCACCTGTTTACAAAGTTCATGTAATTCTTTATATTCGTTTTCTCCACAAGTGCTTTAAAGCATCCCCCTTCTTTAAAATCAAAAGGTGTGGAAACAATGGAGGGATAATATTAGTGGGGAGATGAAGTGCAGACTCCCAAGGTGGCTGGGGAAATTACCACAGTGGTGTCCTCTCAAGAGATCACTGTGAGCTAGCCTGAGTGATTATTGTAAAGTGAACAAATCAGGACTTGGAAATCAATCTGATTTTCCCCCAAAGGTACTACGTATAACCATAGTGCAAAACCTAGTCATCTGAAGAAATCCCAGTTAGGTCTTCCTTCTATGAGGGGGAATGAACTACCCCCAAAAGGAACCTAGCACAGGTTGTATTTCATATGACTATGAAAGGCAGACCCAGCTGTCCAAGGAAAATACAAAGTTTTAATACTTTGCCCTGCTTGCATAAGAAGGCTTTGAAGAAACTCAGCCACTGGTGTATGCTTTATAAAATAATTCCTTAGACTTTTTAATGTTTTATTGTACTGCGAGTTTATGGTGACAGCAAACCTTTCAAACTATAGAGGGATAACACACTTCCTTGCCAGATTAAAAAATAATGTTAGTGAGGATTTTATGTACCTTAGTGTAGATTGCTGTTAAGAGTGCTTCTTTGAGAACATTCTCTTTGAGGTTTACAGAAAGCGTAATAAAATATGTAAGTTACATTTCTACAAACAAAAGCCATCATATAAGTTATTTATAAGTGTGAGATCGAAACAGTATCACGATAAATAAACCCTAATGGATACCTGCGGCATCCATCCTAACATAATTTGCCCAACAAAAGTGTTGAAACCAAGTCATATTTAGTAGAAAAATCTGGCAGGAACAGAGCATAGTTGTACAAAATAAGAAGAATAAAATGGAGCAGAGAGGCAAGCCATTTGTGGGGGCTGGCTGCTCCATCAGGTTTGCACAGTGATCGGTTTGCACAGTGATCTGTATGTAACTCTCTCAGCCTTCCCCTTCCAGAAGTAATAAGTTTGATGCCAGATGCACAAGGTGATCAGATGTGTGTGTTTTCCAAGGTCATCCCAAGTTAGCAGGACATTTCTAGTTAGTTTGAATGGAATCAGTGTTGTACCCTGATTTTACCAGAGATGGCAAAATAATGTCCAGTACCAACCGCTCACTTCCTCTGGCTCCTCCCCTTTAACTTTGGCTCCTCCTCTGGTACATCTTTTTCTCATCCCCACCTCCTAATTTACTTTCAGGTTTATGTGTACAAAGCAATTCCACAGCCAAATAAATGGATGGGTAATTTCATATTACTTTTACATTCCTGTGCAATCTTGCCCCAGAGTATCATAGAATCATAGAATATCAGGGTTGGAAGGGACCCCAGAAGGTCATCTAGTCCAACCCCCTGCTCAAAGCAGGACCAATTCCCAGTTAAATCATCCCAGCCAGGGCTTTGTCAAGCCTGACCTTAAAAACCTCTAAGGAAGGAGTATAAATTTAAATTTTCAAAAATCAAGTCACTAACCCTTATGGTTATGAAGATGAGCCTCAAAATATGAACTGAATGTAACTTTGTTTGCCTGAGTCTGCAGACAGCCTGAATCTAGCTGCTTTGAGTGTGAACTGCACCCATTCATCTCAAATAGTTGCCAAGGATGGCAATGTATATTTCAGTGTTGACTGTTTCACTGCTGATCATTTAGCTTGAACTAACCTCAGGCTAATATGCTTACTTCTTGAGGGAGGTAGTGGCAGATACTGGGGCAGGATACAATGGGGCATACAGGAGTTGAATAAGGGAAGAGGAAATGTAGAGGAAACTCTGACAAATTCCACCGACAGACCAACCTCCACCCACATGAGACACCAAAACAAGACTCCACTCTTAGTTGCACTTCATAGTAACAATCCCTTCTCTCCTATCTTGATACTTTGATCATCAGTGAAAGAGTCAACGACATTGGACGATGACAAATCAAATGTCAACTTCAGAGTTAAAAACCCTTAAAAATGTGAAAAGCAGCCATTCACACCTCTCTCAAGGTCTATTGGTTTAGACTGCATGCAAACTCAGGCACATATCACTGCATCAGTTAGACTGGTTTCCCATGCGGAAGGTTTTCACAACCAAAAGGACTAGAGACGTAATTATAATTTTTAAGTAAAAGCTTGGAAGCTGGCGCTCAGCAGCCTTCAGAATAAAGTACCGGTGAGCTGGAGAGGCCCACTAGGCCCCCTGTGGCCAGGTAGTTAAGAAATGCTCGGGTGGGAATGAGAAATTCCCCACCCCAGAATGTAAAGTCGTCACTACCTGGCCCTTCCCCGGTGACCAAAAGCCTCAACTTCTGCTTAGCTACCAACCCCATTTCCCTCGTTTCCCCCTCCCCCGCACACAACTTCCATAATGCATTTCTGCCTTGTCAGTGTCACAATCTGGAGCTCCTCAGAACAGTTAAAATGCAGAGGCAGCATAAATACACTGACTCCTGCACTGACTGGACCCAAAGGAGGTGAAGGATCAGGAAAGCAATATGTATAATTATGGGGTCCCTGCCATGTAACTTTGTTCTAATGGGACAGAGAGGACACAGGGCCTCGTTTATTCAGAAAGTCAGGATCAAGTGCTATTTGTTTGCTGGGCCCGATACCCTACCCACCCACCATCCTGCCTGCCTCTCTATTGGCTGCTTTGCCCTATTCTTTGACTCTGCCTTGCTACCCTATAGATTGCACCTCAGATTTCCTCCCAACAGCCCAGCAGGATCAAAGTGGGAGAGATGGCCCTCAGGCAGCCTGGCGATGCACAGAGGCAGTTGCTGGGACTGACTACCAGTAAGGTAAAGGCTGGCAGGGGAGAAGAAGCAGGGATCCAAGGAGGGGATAGTGATGTGCTTGCAGCCATTACATCCCTCTTCCCAAGCTGTCTCCCCTCCCCTCCTCAGTCCCCACCCAAACCTGCCTTTCTTGCCCACCCCCCAGTTGCAAGTCTTCTCTCAAACCTCCCCTCTCCTACCCAACCCCCAGTCACACCTGAACCCTAAAACTCTCCCATGTCCCCCTCCCACCAAGACGTATTTTCTAATCCCCAGTAGCCAAACCCCAGTATGTGCTTGCCCCCCAATACACACACAAATAAGCTGCTCCTTAATGACAGCCTGAGCGGTGGCCCACTGTGGGAGCTCTGAAATCTGCTCACCCGCCACATGCTGCTTGTTAACATACCCTCTGCCTGCCATATACAGGATGTGAAATGCTCCACCTTCCTCGCCAGGCTAAAGGCAAACACACACCCCTGAAACTGCTTTCCCAGTTACTAGTGCTGAACTAGTTAATGAAGTCCAACAGCCCTTAGTGTGGGTCAGTTACAATGGGAATTGATGGGTCATGGCTAGAAAATATTTGTGTTCAATGTTTACAAGTAACTGTGTTCAGCATTAAACCTCAACCAAGTACACCTGTCCAGAGAAGTTCTAAGGATAACTATAATTACCTGGAAAAACAACAAGGAGACCTTGTGTCACCTTAAAGACGAACAAATTTATTTGGGCATAAGCTTTCATGGGCTAAAATCCATTTCATCAGATGCATGGAGCGGAAAATTCAGTAGAGAGGTATAAATACACAGCATATGAAAAGATGGGAGTTGCCTTACCAAGTGGGGAGGTCAGTGCTAACGAACCAATTCAATTAAGGTGGAAGTGGGCTAGTTTCAACAGTTGACAAGAAGAGAGAAAAAATTACTTTTGTAGTGCTAATGAGTTCAATGCAATCTAGGTGGCTCATTTCAAACAGTTGACAAGAAGGTGTGAGTAACAGCAGGGGGAAAAGTTAGTTTTAAGTAGTGACCCATCCACTCCCAGTCTTTATTCAGGCCTAATTTGATGGTGTCCAGCAAATTAATTCCAGTTCTGCAGTTTCTTGCTGGAGTCTATTTCTGAAGTTTTTTTGTTGAAGAATTGCCACTTCTAAGTCTGTTATTGAGTGTCCAGGGAGATTGAAGTGTTCTCCTACTGGTTTTTGAATGTTATAATTCTTGATGTCAGATTTGTGTCCATTTATTCTTTTGCCTAGAGACAGTCTGGTTTGCCCAATGTACATGGCAGAGGGGTGCCATGTACCTGATCAAAATACCTGATCAACATCCTATACAGCAAACAGGGGAAGAACAAGAATGAGCTTTCAAAACACATACACCAATGTGACATATGCCATCATGTATTTTGTTAAGTCTTTGGTCAATATTTAAGCAAAGTATTTTTCCAAATTTGTGGAGCAATGTTCTGCGGGTGGGATTTTCTAAACAACGCCCCACGCATAGAAAGTTCAGGTCCACAATGGATACAACCATCTAAATTTGCTGTTGGCCTGTGGGTTTTGACCTTTCTATTATTATTTTATTACTATATAGTGCCTGTGGGCCTAATTCTCATTTACACAAAAGCCCCTTTACACTGCTCTGGCAGAACAAAGGCGCCTTAGTGTAAATGAGCAACAAGACCACAATGTGCTTTCCCTTTGAAGAAGACACAGAAAGAAATGGTTCTGTCCTGGGGAACTTACCAGCTAACTGTTACATGTGACACACCCAGATGGGGTGCCAATGCACTTGAGAGGAAGTGGAGTGATAAAGGACAAGGTTATAGCACTACAATCATGTGGTAACTCAGGCAAGTTGCAAAGGCTCTTTTTTATGGCTGTAATGATAAGGGAGATACTATCTGCTCATATTTGTCTCTGAATGATTCTGCCAACTATTGCCCCTGCAGTGTGCACCTCCCCATATCCATGAATTCTTTACAGCTGTGTGAAAGATTGTCTCTCAATGGAAAACCCATGGATCTTGGGCCATCAGTGATGACACCCCCCTCCCTCTCCATGCTTCCCACCCAGACCTTGAAGCACCGATAACCTGTCGTAATTCTACACAAAGGGGTTCAGGTGAGGAAAGCTTTCTGCCTGTGGGCATTAGACGCCAATTTCTAAGAATATTCATTGTGATCAATATCTGATAATTGCAGAAAACGTGAACAGAATGAGCGTATTTCCATGTAGCGTATTCAGAAGAACAGACCAGTCTATGCGTCTAGCTGGTTGTCTGATGACTGACCGTGGTGATACCACCTAGAGTTAAAACAAGTTGGTGTCCAGTCAGCATTTGGGTGTGAGACCACCAAGGGGCTGCAGAAAATACAGCACTGCTCTGAACTAATGGCCCAGCCTAGTGATAGGATGGGTTTGTGCTGCTGCAGTGTGATCCTAACCGCTTGTGGGCATTAAAGATGCCGTGCGTTTCATAAGAGTTGACTGAGTTACCCTAGGAATCCTGGCCAAATTCCCTCTTGGCGAACGCCATTCCAACTACTTAAATTCGCACAGGGTTACCATAGGACACAACATTCTTCCCTCACTCTTCTTCATTGTTGCCGTGGGCTAGCTGCTACGATCCACCCTAAAGGTGGCTGCAGTTGAGCTGCTAGAGCTCACTAGGTGTCTATTAAGAAATGAGTATCTGGCACCACTTCATATAAGCTGGAAATCATTCTTCCTTCCTTTGGATTTCATTGTCACAACATCAGTGATTCATAGAATATCAGAGTTGGAAGGGATCTCAGGAGGTCATCTAGTCCAACCCCCTGCAGGACCAAACCCCAATTTTTGCCCCAGATCCCTAAATGGCCCCCTTAAGGATTGAACTCACAACCCTGGGTTTAGCAGGCCAATGCTCAAACCACTGAGCTATCCCTCCCTCGCTGATGCTGAGTCCCTTTTGCATTCATACGGCTGTGTTATGCAGAGCCGTAGGAATTCCACAGCAATACAGCATCAAGGTTCCAGTCTTATGATCTGCTACCTCTCATTTTGAGAAGGCTTTCCGAGTCCCACAGGGATTTCCCTTGGTCTCGTTCCCAGCAGCCTGTCCCTCTCACCTCCCAAACAAAATGCTTCCTTTTAGAAATAATTAAGTAAGAATAGTAAAATCAAAACAAATGTAATGGATCGTTTGGCCCAAGCTGAAATTTTGTCATAAACGTTTTAACCGAGGCTACTTTACAGTCAGAGCCATAGAGCTTGCGGGACACATTGGACGCTGCTACAGCCCTGATGCCAGCAAGGACACAGAACGTCTTGGTTTGGATTGGAAATTGGCTTTCAGTTCAGATTTAAGGGCCAAAAGCAGCCCTTCTGTAGTGGTGTGAGAGAGTGTCTGACATAAGCTCCTAAGTGCTTCGCAGGTTTCTGGTGAGCTGTGCTCATATTTAAGTCCATGGGAGGTTTAGCTCTGGGTACATTTTGTTACAGATCCCAGATGTTTGCTGGAAAGTGGCAGGGAGAAAGCTCCTGTGTGGCTCAGGGGTTGGTGATGAGATGTAGGGCCTTTCTCCTCTTAGGCCCTGGTTCCTACTCATCTGAGGTGCTCGTGAAGGTATCTTAAGCTCTGCTCAGCAGTGACTAGAAAATGGTTCTCAGCTGGGGGCTGTTCAGTGCCCAGGTCCTAATGAGGAGAGCTCCCATCCCCATCCCAAAATCCACTATTGCTGCCAGAAGTAATTAACACTTTCCTCAACAATCTCTGCAGAGCAGTGAAGGAGCTAATGGTTGGCGACAGACCTCACCCCAAAGGGCTGTCTCTTGGGTTCAGCAGAAGCATGTTGGCAAGGCTGTGGGGTAAATTTGCCTGGCTTCTGCCCATGCTGTACCCACTGTCTGGACTCACAGAGGACTTCAGTCTCCAGGGCTGTCAGGCTGGCACCGTTCATGAGCACTAAACTCTGGCAATTCAGCCCCTGGTACCCAGGCTGCTACTTCTGTCTACAGAGCAGCATTCCCTGTTGCTTCTCCTCCTCTTGTCAATGGCTCCAACATTCAGGGTTGCTCCTGCAGTTTGCAAGGCCCCTTTGGAGGCAACGAGTTTAAGACCCACACACACACACACACACGAACTCCTATCACCCCATTGCACCAGGCAGACAGCTGGTGCACCCCAGCAGTCTTGGAGAAGCACCTGCCAACTAGACCAGAACAGTGCCCACAGGGACCTGCCATTGCTGCCAGCATGACCTTGGTGGCCAGACAGGCTGGAGGAGAGCCCAGGGAGATGCTCAGTGCTCTGTCTACCTGTGCCAGGTCTGCATTTACACTCCAGAGGCTGTCATGTCCTCAGGCAGGTGCTGCCCGGGGCTCCATTCTCTACGGTACGTGCAGAGAGAAGCCCAAAAGCCTCTGAATTCTGGGGACGGTCGAAGCCAGGTCTGACCTCTGAAGCTGAGAGCTCAAATAACATTGAAGCTGTTGTTGGCTGTGAGCGCTGGGCGCCTGTGTGTGTGTCCCTGGCAGCCTGTGTGCCCTGCACCCTGGTGTCCTGGGACCCCATGCGCCAGGTGCTATGGTGCCAAACAGTGACCATATCAAACCTCCCTCACTGCCCCATCCTGGAGTGAGGGAGCTCCGCCAGTTAAGCTGCCCGCAGAGAGACACTGCAGTTGAAAGGACTCTGTCTCATTAGTTTATGTATAAATGAGCTTCCCAGAATGAGCAGGAGCCAGGGCAGCCATCAGCTGTGTGCCTTGGAGAGGTCAGTGCTGTCTCTCCCAGGGCTCTGCAGGGAGGGATGCTTCTAAGGACCGGGATATTCATATTGGCTGGGAGGGCAAATGCTCAGAGTGGGGAGAAGAGGAAGAGAGGGAAGCAGCTCTCCCCCTGTGCTGCCAGAGAATCAAGGGGGGAATCCACATCCCCACCCTCCATCCCTTGGGATGAGAGTCTATGTGCAGTGTGGAGGGGAATAGCCCCTAATCGGAGTTGTGGGATGTCAGGAAGGTCCAGATCCAGTTGTTCTGCACACCCAGGTTGCTCTGTGGTCCTTGCATCATGCAATGAGTGCCCTGAAGTGGGACATCTTGAACCTTCACTGCAGACTCACGGTTGAAGCTTGCATAGCTCTGCCAGACTCTTCCTGAGAAGAACCTGCTTCAGGGGTGATTGCTGGAGCCCCTAATCAGAGAGGTAGCAGCATAAAGGTGTGTAGGGACTGCCCTGGGGGTAGAGGATTGGGGGGGATGAAACACACACATTTTACACACATGCAGTGTGTCTGTCACACACCCACATGCAGACACACTGTCACATACAGTCTCTTTCTCACATACAGTCTCTCACTCTGAATTTCTCTCTCTCCCACTTCACACATACACAAAATCTCACACACACAAGAGTCTGTTTCTGGACACTATGGAAGTTTCTCAGGGCTTGTCTACATGGACACTTAATTCACGGCAAGCTGGGGTTTAAATTGGCACCACACTAGCCTGCCACACTCTTAAGTGTCCACATGGACCCTGCTGTTGAACACTAACAATGCCCTAGTGTGCTTTGATCTAGCCTGCTTTGACACAGGAGACAATCAACGCACACTTGGCGCTAAGCGCACGCAGCAACAGCATCCAGATGGACACTTAGCGCATGACAAGCTAGCGTGGCGTAGATTTACGCAGCTTGCTACAAACTAAGCATCCATGTAGCCAAGCCCTGAAAGTGAGGCTGTGTTTGGTATGTGCTGTACACAGGAGCGGTCTCTTTCTTTGTTTGTGTTTGTTTTGCATTGTAACTTTAGTTGCTTTGTTTTAGGGGTGGCGTTGTTTCTCTCCCCCCCTTTTCTTGGTGGGCAAGGGGGGTGCACCATGGGGTCCACTTCAGATGGGTTCACCACTTCCCTGCAGCCATGGGTTTCATTGCGTGCCTACTGTCTCCAGTTCTGCAAAGGCCGGGTTGCTGAGGGTAGATGGGCTAAAATAAAATCTCCTTCTCAAATGACGACACCTACAGTGATTTTCCTGGCCCATGAGCAGCTCGTAAATCGTTTGGTTCAGGAGGAGCTCTGGGCCTAGGAGTCCTGGCTGGCAGTTTCCCCCTTGTTTTCTCCTGCCACTAACGTAGTTTTTTTCCAATCTCCCCCCTTCCTTTGCAATGAGACCCTGGTCTCTGCAATGGGGAGGTGGTTGCTGCTGTTGGGATGACCCTGCTGGGCTGCAAGAGCGAGGATGTGACACCTGATTAATGTGTTTTTAAATAACCCCAAGCAGCCCTTGAGCCTGGTTCTGGAGCACTGTGCAGAGAGGATGGGTTATACAGTGTTTGTGCACCTGCGTTTCTGAAATGTTTCCTGTGTGGTGAGCCAGGCCACCTGCAGGAGTCTTGCCCCTGTGCTGCTGACTCCAGGGATATCAGTATGACTGGGGGGGCCCAGGATAGACAGGAGGAGGCTTGTGCCACTGGGACCAGCATTCCCCCTCACCCTAGATGGTCTGCTGCTGTTCAGGGGTCAGCCCAGCCAGGGGAGCACTCTGCTGTGACCCGGTCAAATGTGACTCTATGCTTGGCCAGAAGCCTCCGGGAGCCTGAGGAGCACCTCCTTGTGGAGAGAGCAGAGACATGCTGGAGAGGTGGGTGGCCCTGCCTTCCCCAGGTGTAGTGAGCCCACTGGCTTTGGATCCTACACGCTGCAGCAACAACACTGAGTCCCAGCCCCGTGGCTGCCTGGCTCCTGAGAGATCAGATGTGAGCGAAGTGCCAGCCACTCCTCCGGAGCCTGTCTCCCCATGAGGAGGTTGTTTTTGTGTTGTGAAGGCCAGTGTGAATATTTGTTCAGTTCTCTATGCCCCCCACTCACTTGTCTAGCCATCACTATATCTATGTCAGCACCTCCCTCTCCCTGCCTGGCTTCCACTGGTGCTGTGATGCCAAATTGTTGCAAGACCTGACTGTCACCCCTGTGTGTGCTGTGTTCTGGGAGCATTAGCAGCAGCAGGAGCCCTTGTTTGAGTCCCTGAGACAGCGGTGGGATGTCAGGAAGGTCCAGATCCAGTTGTTCTGCACACCCAGGTTGCTCTGTGGTCCTTGCATCATGCAATGAGTGCCCTGAAGTGGGACACCTTGAACCTTCACTGCAGACTCACGGTTGAAGCTTGCATAGCTCTGCCAGACTCTTCCTGAGAAGAACCTGCTTCAGGGGTGATTGCTGGAGGAAAAGGTGCTGGGAGCTCTGGTTCATGCCTGTTTCGCATAGCTGCAGGACACTGATGCTCCCACATTACAGGTCTTTGGTATGGAGAGGAAGACTGTGGACCATTGGCAGACTCCCTGTCTCATCTGCCAGCCGGCGTAGAGATCCTGAGAGCAGCTGTTTCCTTCTGCAGTGCTGGGCATTTGCCAGAGGTCTGCAGAGTTCTGGCACTGGAGGAGCTGCACCAGGGGTTGCCCTGTGCGATTAGCGAGGAGCCAGAGGTGAAAGTAGGCCGGCACAGCGTACCAGGAAGAAAGCGGCCGCCAGGATGGGCCGGTACACAACCGACGTTAAAGCGCT
This sequence comes from Lepidochelys kempii, assembly GCF_965140285.1. Lineage (NCBI taxonomy): Eukaryota > Metazoa > Chordata > Testudines > Cheloniidae > Lepidochelys > Lepidochelys kempii. The sequence continues at coordinate 32,857,839 of NC_136387.1, forward strand.
GCTGCGGCAGCACTTCCAGGACCGTACCGGCGGGGGCTGCCAATGGCGGGGGGGACGCAAAAGGGGCAGCTGCCCCGGGGCCCAGCGATTTAAAAGGGCGTGGGGCTCCCAGCTGCTGCCACCACTACCGCAGCAGCAGCTGGAGCCCCGGGCCCTTTAAATCGCTGCTGGAGCCCCGGGCGGCGCAGGCCAGGCAGTGCTGAAGGGCCTTCTGGGGGAGGCTGGTGTCCCGTTTGCCAGCCCCAGGTCCCAACTGCCAGTCCCTCTGCTGCTGCCTGGGGTGCTGGCCACCAGCCGTAGGGCTCCACTCCTGGACCCAGCCCAGGGCTCCGTAGCCACCCCAAGCTATGGTCCCAGCCTGGGGCGGTGAGGGGCGCAGACAGGGGCAAGGGGGGTTGCAGCTCAGCACTCCCACCCTAAAAATTGTACCAGCACCACTGGCCCCGCCCCTTCCAGGGGCCCAGAACCGACCCCTCTCCACCTTACCCAGGGGCCCAGCAGCCCTGCATACTGGTAAGAGATGTAAGTTACTTTCACCCCTGCAAGGAGCAGTGGCATCTGGAGGCACTTCCTTCCTTGCAGGAGCTCTCTGTCACAGTCCAGCAACTCCCTCCTCGGAAAGGTCCAGGGATTGATGGGCTGCCTTCTGAATATTATAAATATTGTTGGGCTCTCACTGGTCCTGACTTTTTCCTGGTGGTGCTAGAGCGTGTCCAGGGGAAAGAACTACTCCTCCACTGTAACCGGGGAGTATCTGCCTTGCTGACTGAGAAAGGAGCTCTGTATGCCTTGCAGAACTGGAGACCTGCTTCCCTCCATTCCGATCACAAGATCCTATCTGGGCCCTCAGCCAATCAGATACAGATCTATCTGGACTCTTTGGTACATTCTGATTAGACATATTTATCCCTGTCACTGCATTTGTGACAAGAACATAAGACCGGCCATACTGGGTCAGACCAAAGGTCCATCTAGCCCAGCATCCTGTCTTCCAACAGTGGTCAATGCCAGGTGCTTCAGAGGGAATGAACAGAACAGGTAATCATCAAGTGATCCATCCCGTCGCCCATTCCCAGCTTCTGGCAAACAGAGGCTAGGGATGACATCCTGGCTAATAGCCATTGATGGACCTATCCTCCATTAATTTATCTAGTTCTTTTTTGAACCCTGTTATAGTCTTGGCCTTCACAACATCTTCTGGCAAAGAGTTTCACAGGTTGACCGTGTGTTGTCTGAACAAAATACTTCCTTTTGTTCGTTTTAAACCTGCTGCCTATTAATTTCATTTGGTGACCTCCAGTTCTTGTGTTATGAGAAGGAGTAAATAACACTTCCTTATTTACTTTCTCCACACCAGTCATGATTTTATGGATCTCTATCATATCCCCCCTTAGTCGTGTCTTTTCCAGGCTGAAAAGTCGCAGTCTTTGTAATCTCTTCTCATATGGAAGCTTGATTTTAATCCAGGATGTCTTTACTGCCAACAAACATTTCAGTCTGGATGTGGGGTTTCTTTCAGTGGACCAGGAGAAGCTATAGATAGGTTTGACCGTTTACCTCTATTAAAAGCATTTCAGATTGGGCCAGTGTTCCGTTCAAATGTTCATTGTTACCATAACATTTTCAGGGTTTTACAGATTAATGGGAGGTCTTAGCTTCTGCTTCCCAGTACACAGAGGCATCGGGGTGCTCACATCTGATATTATATGCTCTGAGACTGCCTCCTAATAAACTGGCTGACCAGGCTCTGCTTGCCAGGGTTGCCAGACGCTTTCCCTGTTTGTCAGCCAATGCGGAAGATGTCTCCGTTTTTATCACATCTGAGGTGATATGTGGGCACTTTGCACCTGTTTGCAAATATATAAATGCTCATGCTCTGCCAGAATCCTTTGGGCCCAAAGCCATGCCTTCCTTCTGGCCTCTTGGCAATGGGTGTTCTCCCTCTGCTGTCCCGACAGTGGCAGTGAGGCACCTCTGGGATTAAAGCGCTGTGGGGGGAAGGGGTGGATCTGAGTACGATGAAGGACTGGGAAAGGGCTGAGGAGGGGGTGCAGAGCCATCTACAGAAATGGTGCTGGTTCCTTCCTGGGCTTTCTTTTCAGCTTCAGCAGCCAAAAACCTTGTGGCCTCAATGTTGTGGCACCAGCTGGTGTGTCTCGACCCTCCCCCTGGACTGGATTCAGAGGCACATCAACTGCTGGTTTTTTGCAGTGGTTCCCATTGGTTGTGCCCTGCCCTGCTATACTTGCCATTGCATGAGGCAGGCTAGGGGCTCGTGGACCTGCTCAGGAGAGTGGCGGTGTTTCATATCTGGTCTGTTCAGCAATTGCTGCATTCCAACTTCCCGCTGGTCTGGCGGTGCCTCCTTTTCTCTCTCCTCCCTTGTGCTGGGGGGAATAGGCTTTGACTCTCACTTGTTTCTACCGGTGCCAGAAGATGGGAGAGTCTGGATCTGCCTCTGTTTTACCATGGCCTTTTCAATGCCTGGTGACTCCTGCAATGTGCTTGGCCAGACCATTTTCCAGCCCATGGCTCTTGAAGGAGCCACGGGTTCTTTAACCAACTTTTTCCCACAGATGCTGTCCCTCTAGGAGCTTGTTTTCTGTTTTTCCCCCTACTGGGTTTGCCAGGCTGCTCCTGGTTGGTCAGGCTGGAAGCCTGTGGCGGTGCTGGCTGGTCAGACTGGGATCCGGTCTGTGCATTGTTTGGATAAGGTGTCTCTGATTTCCAGGCAGCGCTTCTTTCAGCGGGCCTATCAGTATCTGCAGAGGGTTTTTGCAGGGACGGTTCTTCCAGGAGGGTTTACTGGTTGTCTCCCCTTCGGTGGATGGGACTTGCATGCAGCCAGCCAGGTTGTTTCCCTGCTAGATGTTCTTCTTCTGGCAGTAAACAAGAAGCAGCTCTATAGCATCAAAGCGCAGCATTATTCCACCTTCTCTGATTTCCCTGACACCTCTAGGAGGGTGCATTTGTCTCTGGACGACCACGTGTTCCTGGCCTAGAGGAGGCTGTACAAGGTTCCTCTCCCAAAGCGCTCAGGGGACTTGCCGTGGTGGGTCTTGCAGAGCATTGAAGTGACTAATCCCATGAGCTGCATCTCCCCTGGTGGGTCTGCCCACTGCCCCTTCTGCTCAGCTTCAGGGTAGAGTGTTTCGTTTGATCCTTGACTACCCCATTTGATTCCTCTCTTTGATTCGTTGCAGCAGCTTTTCAGCAACTTAGGACTGGTTTTCGCCAGGCTCCTATATATTTTGGAGGTGAGAGAGAGCACCCACAAATGACCTGTGTGCTCCCTGGCCCATTTTTTACTGGGTCATGCCAAATCGTCCGTGTTGAAATCCCACAAGTACTGAGTAGCAGTGGTGGCAGGGTACGATGTGCTGAGGCAAAGCTCCACGAGCTGATTAAGGCCCAGCTGCAGGTTGACGCAGCTTTTCTCAGCTGGCTCATACCCTGGCTTCATTTCAGCTGACCTGGTGCATTAGCAATGTTTGGCTGAACTTGGTGATGGCAACGCTGTAGTATCTGTGGTTACCCCCATTGTGTGTGCGCATGCATGTAGGGTCAGGTATAATCGTTTACATTTTGATAACACTTTTTAATGTTGCATATGGTCAAGAAAGGTGTTCTTCGCCCCCCTCTCTGACCCAGTCTCTCTGTCTGTCTGAAGTCACTCACACAGACTGTCTCTTACAGTCTCTCTTGCACACACATGCAGAGTTTCCCTTTCTTTCACACACACTGACATTGCTGGTGGGGAGGGACATCAATCGTTGGGGGGGGGAATAAATCTGTCTAAATATTAAAGTGCTCATGGATCAAAGCAGGCACCACCCAGCCTCCCAGCAGCTAAAAATAGCTGCACAACTGTGCTATTGTCTCAGTGCAGCTCAGGCTCCCTCAGTGGGCAGGGGCACTAATGACCAGAGGAAGGCAGGCACAGGAGAAGGGAAGCCCATCTTCACATGCTGCCTTACCTGAGCCCTGCTCCCACCTGCGGAAGGGCTCAGGCCCATCCTGGAACAGTGATACTAGGGCAACCCACCCCCAGCCTGGCTGTCCGACTCCTCCAGCACAGTTACAGCTAAGCCTCTGCTCTTATGGATCCTCCTATTGATTGAAAAAAAACTGGGTTTGTTTAGTCTGGAGAAGAGAAGGCTGAGCGGGGACATAACAGTTTTCAAGTACGTAAAAGGTTACAAGGAGGAGGGAGAAAAATTGTTCTTAACCTCTGAGGGTCGGACAAGCAGCAATGGGCTTAAATTGCAGTAAGGGAGGTTTAGGTTGGACATTAGGAAAAACTTCCGAATGGTCAGGGTGGTTAAGCACTGGAATAAATTGCCTAGGGAGGTTGTGGAATCTCCATCATTGGAGATGTTTAAGAGCAGGTTAGACAAACACCTGTCAGGATGGTCTAGATAATACTTAGTCCTGCCTAGAGTGCAGGGGACTGGACTAAAAGACTTCTGGAGGAGGTCCCTTCCAGTCCTCTGATTCTATGATTCTGTGTTTCCTAGTGCTGATGTCCTGGCATTTTCCTTAAAGGCACCAAATAGAGAGTTTTTAACATATGGCAGTTTACATAGACTTAGGGCCCACTAAAGAGACTGGGGGCATTGACTGGGGACAGGTGCCTGCCAGTCACTGCCTGGTCTATTTCTTCTACACTTTCACCACTGAATGCATCCGAAGAAGTGAGCTGTACCCCACGAAAGCTTATGCTCAAATAAATTTGTTAGTCTCTAAGGTGCCACAAGTCTCCTCTTCTTTTTACTTTCACCATTGCCATCCTTAGCTTGTGTGTGTGATTGAGGGGGGGGGGGTGTTTGTTTTCTTTGTTCAAAGGGGGAAGCTGGCCAGGGTCTGGATGAAGCACAAAAGCTGTGTCATTTGGGTGACTTTGGCTGGCTGGATAATTTCTTTCCAAGCCTTTAGTAATCGGCGAGTTTTAAACTCCACGCCACAAAGTGCTTCGGTGGGCCCTGTGTGTCGACGCAAGAGGCATTTCCAGCCCTAGGGTGTCAGCCTGGCTGCTGTTCGGGAGCTAGGAAAGAGGGATAATATATGCGTCTAATAGAAGTACAGAAATAAGCGAAATAACCCTAATGGGCTGCCTACCGGTTTCCTGGTTTATTGCATAGCTAAAAATAACTGTAGTCATAGTTTGAGTCAATACAATGCACGTCTGGCGGGTTCAGGACCTTCCAGGCGGAGCGGAGCTCTATGTTGGTCAAAACGGGGCCGGCGAACAGGGAAACCTTGTTCTGTGTCGGGGGGAAGGGGGCTCGCGATTTTTTTTAAAAGGTGTCGCTTGTTGTTCGTTTGTAAGCGCCGCGCATTTGTACGAACCTGGGGCATTATCTGTTGTTCTCCCCAGCGGAAGCAAGCAATGTCTTCTAGCTTCTGTGTATTTTAGCCGTGGAAAAGTCTGTCTCGCTAATTAATTCCCCGAGAAAGGACGTCATGAAGGTTTATAATCCGAAGTACAAAACCAAAACCAGCTCCCCCGCCGCTGGTCGGAAAGCAAAGAACAAACGATGCCGAAATAGCTGCGCGTGCGAATGGCCTTTCGATGTAAGGTCTGCATGGGCGCATATAGTCCTCTTGGTTCGGGGACTACAAAACGGATCCGTTCCTTTTTACATTTCTCGAAAACAATTCGCAGCCGAAGAGGCAGGAAATGTTTGGTCCCAACGCAAGAACGGCTAGCTTCCAAGTGGATCGAACAGTTACGACAATGCCTCAGGCTGGCTACAGGCCACTCTGGATTTTCAGGTCACCTGTGCGTGTTCCCTGCCCCTTGACTGTAGTTAAGGTCACCTGTTAACCCGCCCTTCCCTCCACAGCCCCGCTACTCCGCTGGTTAAAGACAGAGACGCGCAGTGAGGCCGGTTGTTGCTTTCCAAAGGTGTTAGTAGAGCACGGAATCGGGTGGCCCGGGGCCGTGTCTTTTGGCACTTGAGTTACTCTGTGAAACGAGGAGCGTGAGGCGTTTGCTGAGATGAATTACCTGGAGCTGAAGGAATGAAAACCAAACACAGAGCAGTTGCAAGGGGAAGCGGGCGGGGGGGGGCTGTACCCTGGCTAAACTCCCTGCGTTGCTGGCTAGCGGAGCGGGCTGCCCTGCCCACAGCCCAGAGCAGGGTTGGGGGGGCTCATGCCAACGCAAAGCGGGGGCGCAGGAAGGCTCGGGGCGGAGCGAGCAAAGGGGTAACATTCTCCCGTCGCCGGCCGACTTCTAGGGGCGATGGCTGTGGCAAGAGGGGGGCAGAGGCCGATGCGGACACGAGTGGGACCCGCGTTCCCGGGCACCAGCCGGAGAAACGCTTTTACAGCGGGGCGGGGCAAGAGAGAGAATTGCAAACTAGACCCAGCCAGAGGAGTCCGCCGAAAAACTCACTTCAGCTCAACTCAGCCGCCGGGACAGGGCCCGGGTCCCAGGGCATGTGCTCGGTGCGCTCCCCAGGGCCGGGCTCCGACGCTGGGGTGAGCCAGCGCCCTGGGGCCACACCGCAGTCGGTTGGATGCATTTTTTTTTCTCGGAAATAATGGCTGGAAGTTGCTAAAACGATGGTGCGCCCCGGGCCTCTGGAGCTATTGTCCCCCCGCCGGCCAGCGGGCTCCCAGCCCCACTGCCTGCAAGAGGCACGTCTAACCCTGGGCCCCAACCCACGGCCCAGCCGCACTTTGGCCAAGGGCCATGACAGACATTTGCCTGGCTCTCCTAGGCCAGCGGCAGCAGCGTGCCCAGCTTAGCACGGGGAACAGTGTCTGCCCCCCACCCCCCAAGGTATCGGCCTGACCCCAGACCCCCTGCGCTCAGTGCCAGGCTCCCCCGTTGGCTCCAGCTGTCTCTGTCCCTGAGTCGGGGGCACGTTTAAGATCCTTTTTTACGATCCGTGCATTTACTGGTGCAGTCTCTCCCCTCCCCCGCCGCTCGCAGGAGAGCGGCTCAGGCCCTGCCAGGCTCGGCGGCCTGGTCGGCGTTTCGCAGGTAGCCTCCAGCGAAAGGAAGCAGAAAGTTTCCCTTGCAGCGGCTTGCCAGTGGCAGGTGTAGCGGGGAAGCGCCCGCTGGGGAGACCCCGGGCGCTCTGGCTTCTTGCCTTCGACCCTTGAGCGCACCCCTGCAGCCTGCCCGGGGCTTGGCGCGGCACTGGGGGCAGTGGAGAACTGGGCCCGATCCCGCAATGGCAGTTGCAGTTCCGAGGAGTTTTGCCTGGCGGCAGGCTCGGGCCTTGCCCCGGCTGGGCTGCGTGAGCGGCCGGGGTAGCTGGCTCGGGCCCAGCAGCGGCCTGGCAAAGCAGGGCACCGGGTGTGCTGGGACCGCGCACCTGGCCAGCGGCGGTGGGATCAGCCCCTGCGCCTGCCGGGCCCCTGCTCGGCCAGCCTAAAGCTCCCTCGCACCCACTGAGGGAGGCGGCCCTGGGGCGCCGGGACGGTCCCCACAGCTTTGTATTCACGGTGCCCGTAGCAGGGCCCGCAATGCTGCCTCCCCCAGCACTTGCAGCTTCCCAGCCCCAAACCTGGCCCCAACCCCTGGCAGAAGTGACCAGGCTGTGGGCTCCAGACAGCACTGGAGGGTGACAGCGCCCTGGGGGTGCAGCTCGGCTGGCTGGCTGGCTACAGTTGTCATCCCCTTACACCCCGCAGAGCTGAGGTGAATGGGCTTTTCCTCGCTAGCTTTATTCCCCCCTCTCCTCTTACAGCCCTGAATTTGCTTCCCGAAGGGAGACATGAACTAGCCCCGCGGCAGCATAGAGCCCCAGGCCCGAAGGGGCCAGCGGACCAGCTCGCCTGAGCCGCGTGTCACAGGCCACCAAGCGCACCCAGCAGCGACTGCTCGGAGATGACCGTCTGGATTTCATAGGTGAGCTGGCCCTGGGTCCCTCACGTGTCTCCAAAGCATAGGCCGATGACTGACACACGCAAAGCCACGGGCAACTTTTGAGCTAGTCTAAAACTGGGGTTTGAAAACTTGGCGACAAAAAATAGTTAAAGAGCTGGTTTGGCTTTTGTAAATAAATAGGCCCACTTCGCTTTTTTATTTAAAAATCGATAGATGGGTTAGATCAGATTAGATCGATTACAGTAGACATTGACAAAGACAAAATATATAGTGGGTTTTTTAAAATATATAGGTGTGGGTGTATACACATTTTATATATACACACACACACACATATATACACCACACACACTGAGGAATATTTTTAAATTAAAAAATCTAAGAGGATATATTTATTTACAAAATATTACCATCACACAATTTGATATGCATATCGTTTTGTAGGTATAATTTTGTTTGCACATAGACACACCTACAAAAAAGAAAAGCAGCAAATCGACTATGGGAGAGCAGCATTTAAGGAATCCATACGTCCAAGGTTATTAATTATAAAACATAATTAAAGTAAAAGTACAGAACGTCAACATATTAAATTTAAAAGCTAATATTAAAATAGAGTTAATATTTAATAAGGTAGCCACGCGTTACGAAGCTGTATGCTGATAGTGTATATTTAACTGTGTAAAACTAGGAGAGTTTTCCCAAAGAAAAATGTATTGTTTAGCTGATTATCAAAGACTCTGTGATAGATTATCCATTTCACAAAAATAATATAGATATCTTTTTAAATATAGTAATAAAAACATACTAGCGCCTTTTAAATACACTATTACTTACCAGCCCTTTTCATATTGTACTATCACAGACACTTTGGAATTGGTTTAAAAGCACATCATTCATTATTCAAAGCTCATCTTTGCATATTATTCCAGCTCAAGTCTGCCAGGCTCCCTGTGAAATCGTTCACAAAATTGATAACAGCAGACACACATGCAATAAAAAGATAGCCTTGGGCATCCAGAGCTCCCATTATGCAGATCAAGCCGCAATTTTCTCTAACAAAGCCTGCCCTGATTCAGGACTGGGTGTCATTTTATTTATTTAGCCCTCTTCTGTTTCGTGTGTGTGTGTGTTTAAATCCTCCCTTGCCATTCAAAGGCAGGCTGGGAGGGTTGGACTGAAAGCGGGGTTCAGAGAAGTGATGCCTGGGGCAAGGCTACTAGGGGTAAGTTTCCCTCCTCTGCCTCTTCCCGGCTGGGAGGCTCCTTCCTGAAAGCTGGCATCCCAGCTTGCTGGTAGCCTGCAAATCCAATTAGCTCCACTCTATAGAAACTCAAACTAATGATCAGTCAGCTTAGACACGCGAGAGCAAGTGGAAAAAAATCCAATTAGGCTCCTCTCCGCCTCCCAGAATTACCAGGCCGGCGCAGCTCGGGAGGCCGGAGTCAGCCCCGTTTGCCATGCGCCCCTCTTGCTCCCCATGGCTAAGTGCGGGGGCCCGGCTGCTCGCCTGCAGCCGCCGTCGCCCCTCTCGGTTTTATTTTTTAAACAAACTCTTCACTGCGGTGCCACTTTTCAACCGCGATTTCTGCTCTCGCCGTACGTGCTGCGAGGGCACCGCTCTCCCCTGCCCTCCCGTTTCAGCCCATGGCCGGGGCTGGTTAGGTTGGGGAAAAGAATATTTAATAGTCATATTTATGTCGTCGTAAAAGCCTCCAAGCAGCCAGGCTCCTGGGGAATGAGATGAATCCAAGACGGTGGGGCTATTTTCCCCTTAATCGGATTAGCAGTGAAAGAAATACCCTTCAGATGCCATCTCGGCTGCCTCTTAACGTGGCCAGCCAGAAAGATGCGTCTCCTTAATTGATAAGTCCTCTCAATGTCAAACAACTGCTTTGCAATCGGCTTGTGTCGGCTTCCATGATAAATCTCTACTTTATCTCCCCCTGCCCCGGATTTGAGCATTTTCGGAGTCAACGCTAATGGGCCATTAAAATATTCAATAGTTCAGTTCAAAAAAGTTCGTTCGGAAATCCAGCAAGCTGAGCCAAAGTGACGTGGGCTGGCAGCAGCGGGGACTGTTGTCCAGCGTGGAGATGATTTCGAAATTCACCTGGATCCGTGATTTTACCTGCACCTGGCGCCTATTTAAATCTGTCTGGATCTACTGTAGTGTAGCTAGCTCCAGAGGGGGGAAATATCCATGTCTGTGAGCTAAAATAATCCAATCTCAATTGCACCTCACATTATCAATTGCACCTCCATGTATCTGGAGGTTCCCACACACCCCATATTTTCCTGCTAACTGATCCTGAGCATCGATCATTCGAAGTTAGTTAATAGGGATCTGGTTCCTTGATTGATTTTGCCAGCGCCTTTAGAAGCAGGTAGTGATTTTGTACCCTGCCACCTCACCGGTGCACCTGGATATTTCTTAAAGGCGATACCAGTGAAAAGAGAGTTTATAATGGCTAGTCGCTCTTCTTTCCAACTCCTCCTGAGCTTCCCCTTTGATATTTATTTGGAGCTTACATCGACACGTAAATCCACCAGAAATTAACAAACTATCATATTATTAAGAGCTTCTGCTTTTAAAGTTCCCCATTCCTGGAAATTAACATCTGTTTGGTTGCGTGGGAGTCTCCTGGGCAGCCGCTTTATGATATTTTCGGTGCAATCAATGGACTGCCAGGAAGAAGAAGAAGAAGAAAGAAAGAAAGCGTTATTTGTGTGTGTGTATTTCTCTCTGTATATGTCTCACTTTAGTCCAAACCTTCCACGGCGGTTGCTTACAAATGGTCTTGGAATTTAATTCTATCGGGATGGGGATCTTTGTATAGGGTGAGGGAAGAGAAACAGACACAGCTCACGGATAATTCCTGACAGCCACTAATACACCAAATAGCACTTTTTACTGTCCTGGATTTAGAAACAGCCGGTGAGATTTAACTGTCCATGTTAGCAATAAAACAGGCGTCCTCTAATTTTCTTTCAGGAAGACCCAATGGCATCACACTGTCCTCCGTGCTGTACATAAATCCATGCATTAAGATTCCCTTTGCTTCGATGCATTTCTTGAAGTTGGAAAGAGTCTTTAATAATCGTTTAAGTATCACTGTGAGGGAAAATGCATTGGGCTATTTTTCCCTATCCTTGAATAAATTGTGACTTCAAAACAGAAACAAACCAAAAAAAAAAAAAAACCAAACAAACCAACAAAAACCCCCCAGAGATTTGAAACGGAAAAAATTAATACAAAATACCCCTACAATAAAATAGGGAGTTTGGTTTGTTTTGTTTTTTAAGCTCTACGTATTAGGATCATGAGATGTGGGGAAATCCTCCAACCTTGTCACTGAGCAAAATTGATCAGTTGGGATATAGTTTAGGAAACAAATATTGGCGGAGGATTTTTGTGTGTCTTTGGTTGGTTACAGCCCTGCTTTTAATTTATTTTCCTTTCTTGCCCCCCTATTCTTCAGCGTTTCGGTGCAATAAGTCCGATAACTCCACAGGTCTGTTTGCATTTACTGCTGCCATTTAAATTATTCAGTGTGTTGCGGTAATTGAATCCTAAGCTTTAAAAACTAATAAACTCTCTCCTTGTCGCTGCTTTCTGAAATCACAACATCAGCCCTAACAGGTGCTGATCAAATACTATTACATTCTATTAAAAGGAAAATTCTATTCCCTGTTTTCATTTCCCTTTATAAAAGGGAAACTAAGTAAATGCATTTGAACGTTATTTAATTTTTAACGCCTTTAGTCCAATTTGGACGTTAGGGAGCGTCTACAAACTCACTTAACAGTCGTGTACGGCAATAAGTTTGTTGACGTAAATTAATCCAAAACGGAATCTGTGTATTTCTCATTGTTCCCCTCCCCCGCGTCTTTCATTTTATCTACAAGAGAGGCTGCCCCACGCAAATATTGGGCCGGCCGGTCAAACGGAGAGAGAAATAGGCTATTGAACTAAAATAAGTACGTTTGGAATTTGTAAAAACACAAACATTGCGGGAAAGCCGGAGGCCCTATAGTAATTAACTAGGCGCAGTGTAAACACACACAAAATACAGTTAATAAACAGGGAGAAATGTTTCCCATTTAATTCCTGAATTGGATTCCCCTCCGGTCCAGAGGTAAATTTAAACTAAATTCACAGTTTGCAAAAACCCCTTTCAAACCAAGATTCCTAGGGGGCTGTGTTTCTCCTCTGAGCCGCGCTCACCCGTGGGGTTTGCAATCTACACGAACTCAAGTCCAGGTCTGAGCCCTCTCTCGCTCTCTTTCCAACGGGTAAGCGTGGTTCCAAAAAGGCAGCGTTCTACGGGCATATGTTTAATGACCCCTTATAAGGAATCCGGGGGGGAAGGCGAGCATGTGCCTTTCCTTCAGCTAAATTGCAACGGGGTAAGATTTCAGGAGTGTCCCCTGAAGTGGTGCTTAATACACTGAGCATTAAAAAGCACCAAAGAGGAAAATGTGGGAGGAAAGGGGACCAAACTCTGGGCTTCAAACCCCAGGAGCCCATTATTTTCCCCCTTTGCCTTTTTTTTTTTTTAAATAGCTCATGTCCTACTAGCACCATAAGGAGAGCCGATGAGCAGGTAAACACCCAGCAAAACTCTTCTCTGCGCCTCAGTAAGGTGTTTACACACTGCATAATATTTATAAACAGAAACAATAGGAAAGAGTTGCATTACATTCTAAATTAATCCATCCAGGGGGAGAGGCAGTTTTGTCATTCGCATCCTGGAATTCTGTAGAACTAGCATGTTAGGTAATAAACAAGGGGAGAGGGGAATGCCTCGTAATTGCAAAGCTTTGTTAAATTTCAAATCGCTAATTTCTAAGGACAACAATCGCAGATGCTATTGTAATATCCGCCGCACATTATCTTAGCTAATAAATTTGACCTATTGTTCGTTTGTTAAAATGATGTCACCTTGGAACAGTCCCTAAGCTCCTATTTCAATGAATTAGGCCTTTATTGAAATTCGGGAGCCAATGGGAGGAGAGAGGCTTGTTTATTGCGTCCAATGGCAGCTGCAGGACAGAAATTAGAAGCAGAAACTCAAGGTTTGGTTCAAAAAAGATGACACAGAGCCTGTCGGGCTGGACCACTCTTGGCAAAGTTTCAGTCTGACATACACCAGGACCTACATGGATCTACTGTAAAGGAAAGCGAGCGTTTTATAGGGGAATTCATACAGTTTTGAGCCAATATTTCTATTCACCAAGGATGGATCAGCCAACGAACACACAGACCCAGCATCAACACGAACCCATCAGCTTTGGAATTGATCAGATTTTAAATAGTTCTGATCAGGAAAACTCTTCCCAGCCTGCCCCCCGAGGATCAGACAACACAAATTACCTGGGAAGCCCTGTGAGCAGAACAAGTGCCCCTTATCCTTCCCTTCCAGCTTCCTTCCCTGGCATCGGGGCGCCTTTTGAAGACTCTGGATCTTACAGTGTGAATCTGAGCTTGGCTCCAGCTGGAGTGATCAGGGTGCCAGCTCACAGACCCATCCCTGGGGCTGTGCCACCTCCAATTTCTAGTGCCATCCCAGCTATGCCAGCTGTACCCAGCCTTGGCAGTCTCAACTTCCCTTGGATGGAGAGCAGCAGGAGATTCGTAAAGGACAGATTCACAGGTAAGGGCTGATTTTTAACATGACCCTGAGAGTCCTGTTTTACCAAGAAGTTTTCTGCTACAGTCAAACTGCACTAAAACAGCATAAAAACGTGTCAGGGTTTTCCCTTTCCAGGCTTTTAGAGCCCCCACATCTGTTACTGCACCTGGCGCAGGACAGGAAAGCTTTTTTAAAATAGGGGGTTACTTCTTTCGGGCGAGGGGAGGAAGCATTACCTTGAACCGACTAATTAAGAGAAATACATTTTGGTTCCAGTTTTTGTGCCCACTGTAACGATTGCATTACCCCTGCACTAACTGACGAACAACCGTGTATGGATTGTGTGCCCAGCAGACGCAGTAAGGACAGACAAAACACACGGGAACTGTGCTTTAGTTATTCCCGTATCGCTGCTGGCAGAACAGAAATTGCAGCCGATTCTGGATCGCCCTGAAATTTCCATTCAGAAAATCCAATTGCCCAGATATCGTTTTTAATCACAATCAAAGAGGGGTGGAAATGGAGTGGAGGCACTCCAGTAATCCCCGTCCATAATCCGATTAGGGAGTGTGTCCTGAAGAATCTAAACCTTGAATGATAATAACGGCGATTAGCATTTAAACGGGTGTAAATAAAGAGGATTCGATTTTAAAGAGAGAGAGAAGTGGGGAAACTGAGCGCCAGATACAGAATATAATCTGCAGCAAGTGCTCTGAACATTGCGCATCTTCTTGCAGGTTTGGCAACTGTATCTGTGGAGGATGAAGTGATGGGGGGACGGACGGACGAGGGGAGAGAAATAAATAAAGTGTAGTACTTACAGCAGAGCATTGGCAAGGATGTCCCCTCCCCCCTGGAGAAATTCTGGTTTTGTTTTTGGGAAAGAGGAGAGAGAAAAGACTAAAACCCGACATTAAAATGAAGAGGGATGTGCTCCATACCCCTGGGGATGGGAAGCCCATGCAAACCCCCGCCCCCGTTAATACAATAAGAACCCAAATCCTGGTTCCTCCCGGGTCCTGGGAGCTCTGCTCTTCCTGCTCAGGGCCGTGCCCTGTGCGCTGCTCCTGGGCTGCCGATCCCAACCAGGCCCTGAAGCCTCAGCAGGACTCTCGCTCTATGGCGATTGCTGGGAGGGAGCCGCCGGCCCTGCGCCCAGGTGCTGCGCCAGCTGCAGGCCTGGCGCCAGAAGGCTGGACCGGCTGGGGGTGCTGGGCTCTCACCTGCGGTTCTGTTTGTCCCCCGGGCAGCGGCGGCCGCGCTCACCCCCTTCACCGTCACCCGGCGGATCGGGCACCCCTACCAGAACCGCACCCCGCCCAAGCGCAAGAAGCCGCGCACCTCCTTCTCCCGGGTGCAGATCTGCGAGCTGGAGAAGCGCTTCCACCGGCAGAAGTACCTGGCCTCGGCCGAGAGGGCGGCGCTCGCCAAGTCCCTCAAGATGACGGACGCGCAGGTCAAGACCTGGTTCCAGAACAGGCGGACCAAGTGGCGGTGAGTCCGGGCCTCGCTGGGCAGCTCCCTCCCGGGACCCCTACCCTCCAGGGCCCCCTTCCTCTGGGCTTCTGTTCCTGGCTCCCCCCACGCAACTCCTGCGCCCTCTTCTTATTGCCCCTGACTTACCTTTCCTGCGGTCCCCTCCCGACCTGCCCGCTCCCAATTAACCCCTCTCCCTTCCCCACGTCCCCCCTCCGCCCGCTCCCATCTCCCCAGTCCCTGGCTGCCTCTTTCCCCCTCGGTCCCTTTCCTGCCCGCCTCATTTACATGGAGGGCAGCAGTGTTTCTATCTCCGACTCCTGGTCCCAGGCTCAGCTGCGGCCGCTCCCCACCGAGCGCCGGTTCTGCTCGGTGTAACTCTGTCCGTTTGCTCCTTGCAAAGCGAAAGCTCCACCTTTCCCGCAGTAGCTGCCAGGGTCCGGGCGGGCCTTCCTCCGGGGAATCGGGCAGATCCTTAACAGCTAACAGAGGGGTAGAAATGGACCCCCGGCGAGGTGTGTCTCCACTTTTGTGCCATGCCGCGTGGCAAAGGAAGACCTCAAAGTTGGTCGATCTGCAGGCAGGGAGGAGCGCTGTCACCGCTACACCTGCTAAAAGGGCGAACCTTTAGTATTAGACGCAGGGAAAGGCATTGCATAAAGAAAGGATATTTTGCTCTTCAACTTCGCCCCAAAACGAGTTAATACCGAAGAAACCAGCTGTCTGGATTGTAGAAATTGCCGGGCCTCCCTGGCGCGGCGGATTTGGAGTCAGGCTGTTTTAAAATATGTGACATTTCGCTAAACCAAAGCAGGGCATATTATTAGCCCGCCCCTAAACGAATTAAACAGCGTTGTTCTTCGTCCCGTTCTTAAGACTATATGAACGTAAACATCTAGAAAGTGGCTCCATACCCTGATTTTCCGTTTCTTTATATTAAAAATTGACGAATGTAATTCGTAGCAGTAAAATTATCTGTAAAAATGTCACTTGCGTTGTCTTGATTACAGAAGGGCCAAGAAAAACGAGCTAAAATCTGTTTTGGTCCCCTTTTCCCCCTCTCTCCAGGATGAAATATAGGCGAACAACCCTTTTAATTGAGATTTTAAACCAGCAACATTTCACTGGAAATCTGCACGGCAGGAAAGTGGTTGTTTTAAATGATTTCCTCAGAAAACATTACTGCACCTTTTATCCATTCGCGGCTGGTCTGAAAAATAGAAAATAGAACATTCAAGGCGAGGGAGCATTGTGTATCCTATGTTTGCTAATTGGCTTGCCTCCTTTCTTTTCAACATGTAGAAAATATGGGATTTGGTGTGATTATCGGCCGTCTAAAATAACTTTCGGAAATACCCTGTGTCTGTAATTCGATTCCTCCGATAATCTTCCTCCAATAATCTTCGTGCGCAATTCTACTGAAATATTATTTCAAAGACTATGTGTTAGTTTTCTGGGGTAAAGGACGGGGCTGTGTTCGGGATATTTTTAGCTGTTTAAAATGGAAATAAATGCCCGAAGTACAGCCCTTTCTCTTGCATGTTAGTATGAAACATCCTGAATTAGAGCAATTGACTTTCACAGTACGATCACCGGTATTAGCAGCTAATAGTGTTAGCCACTATATATAATATTGCTTACAAAATTATTGGTTTCTTATAACTGGATTTCCGGTATTTTTAAGGGATTGCGGTCGGATTTAAGGAAATTTCAAGCCTTGCAGCAATTATTGTAATTACCGAAGAGTATCGATAATAATGCCATAAACCCAGCGAGACATTCAGACATATGTATTAGGGGCACGAAAAAGCCGTAATGAGCCAATTACCTTTGAAATGTCATCTCAACACTTTGCTCGCAAACCCAATAGACTGATAAATACGCTGGGCAGGTACTGGGATGTCAGAATGGAGGGCACTCGTGCTATTTAGCAGTTGCGTTAACTGAGGGTTTTTCCCGGGCACAGAGGCTGCAGGGCCCTTTGTCATGTCTCTGGGAGCACAGACACAGCGCCGGTTCTTTTGTCCGGGCTAACGCCATGTAAATCGGAGGTTCCCCTTCTGCAGCTGCAGGGCAGATGTTAGAACAACTTGTTGGAGGCGCAGGCGTTAAGCAAGAAGAATACGTCTCTGTATCTGCATATGGGGTGTGTGGGGGAGACCTGGTGTGTGTATAACCTGAACAGACACAGGTGTGCGGTCTCGTTACACACGCCTCCAAAGTGCGCGCAGCCGGCACGGAGCCGATTCCCGGGCAGGGTGCGGATTGCGCTGCAGTTGTGTTGGGGGCAGGATCGAGAGGGGCCTAGGCTGCTGGGGCCAGCGGTCGGTCCCATCCTGGGCAGGGCCCTGAGGCAGACGCTGCAGTGCGCCCCAAATATCTCGCCGCAGCACAAGGGAGCCCCCCCCCCGTGGTTTGGGGCCGGCGGGTGCTGCAGGGCTGGCCTATGGGGGGAGTGGGGCTCAGCACCCCAGGCTGAGATGCCGGGGGGGCGATCCGTCCAGGCCTGGGCGCTGCCAAGAACCGGGCACCCTGTTTGGGGCGCTGCGTAAATAACCGGCCCTGTGTTTGCACAGTGCCGAGTGAGCGCGTTTTGGTTTGATCCCGGCCTGACTCTCAGAAACCCGCCTCCCAGCCCCAAGATCTGGGGAAAGGGGATCAGAAAAGGGGGGCGGCGGACAACAAACACCCTTCCCGGGAAAAGAAATATCCCCTCCCAGTCCCCAGTCATTCAGACAGGGCTCCCAGGCCAGGCCCCAGGCCTCCTGTCCCCGCGGTACCGGAGGCAGAGGAACAAAGACGCGTGCCAGCTGCGGGCTGCTGAACTGATCTGTGTTGTGTGTGTTTAGGAGACAGACCGCCGAGGAAAGGGAAGCGGAGCGGCAACAGGCGAGCAGGCTGATGCTCCAACTCCAGCACGACGCTTTCCAGAAATCCTTGAACGATTCAATCCAGCCCGACCCCCTCTGTCTACACAACTCCTCGCTCTTTGCGCTGCAGAACCTCCAACCCTGGGAAGAGGAGAACGCCAAGATCCCACCTGTTACCTCGCTCGTGTAAAGACTTGGGGTCGGGGCGGGTGGACAGACAGCGCCTCCCCCACCTCTCCCTGCATGACCTAAGCCGGGCACGAAGCAGAGTTTGG
This sequence comes from Lepidochelys kempii, assembly GCF_965140285.1. Taxonomy (NCBI): domain Eukaryota; kingdom Metazoa; phylum Chordata; order Testudines; family Cheloniidae; genus Lepidochelys; species Lepidochelys kempii. The sequence continues at coordinate 32,875,942 of NC_136387.1, forward strand.
CAGACAGTTTGCTCCAGCGAAATGACTGGTCTCTACAAAGGGTGGGCCGAGGCCAGCTTCGGGCGGCAGGACCCCCAAACGGAACTGGTCCCCGTCCGCAGCCTCTCGCCTGCCGCAAGTGGTCTGCGAGATGGTGGCTTTCGAGCTAGATCGCTCTGCGGGATGTTTTTGTGAACGCGCTTCTCCTTTAAGACGGGGTCCTGGGCTTGTCAGACGGAAACTTGGACAAAGGGCTTCCGGAGAGATCGCTGGTGCCCCCAAAATCAGTGAACTTGCGGAAGGGATTGAACCTGAGTTTACAAACCCATGGAGAGTGTTTGCATCTGGAACGGGTGCATGAACTTTGCAAAGAGGGTTTGCTGGGTAGCCCTTGGAGGAAGACGGGATCTCATCTCTGATGGCCAGAGTGGGTGTCATTTCCCAGAAATGGGCTGGGGAAAATAATCTGGAAGCGAAAGCAACTGCCAGACCTATAACTAACCTCACTCCATTACTTCCCGGAGGGTGTGTAATGCTCGCAGGTTAGTCTATAGCCCAGGACAAAATAATCACCAGAGTATTAACATCCTGGAGAACTGGACACTTTATCAGCTCAACTTGTAAATTCATATCGCTATCCCGTTAGGAAAGGGAAATGTCACTTTTTTTCTTTGGTAAGAAGTGTTAAATAATTTAATTTATTTCTGCAGTGAGATTTTGGGCACTATTAATATGGATATATAATAACTGGATTATTTATTCCAAAATCGGAACATAAGTATTTATGTTGGCTCTGGAACAAAAGGCTATTTCCCCCCTATTTTTAGGAGATTCTAAAACTATATATCACTTTGCAGAGGGAACTAACTGGAACTTGTGCCTCGTTACCTTAGGAAACCCTATTAAACTGAAAAGCAGTAGCTTCCATCTGTCCCAGGTGGAGTCAATGTCACCTGTAATGTATTCACCCTAGTAATAAGGGCTCCTTGCCGGCAACGCACTCCTTCCTGTGTCCTCACCTCCTTCCAAGCTTAGCGCACAGAAAGCAGCATCTGCACCCGGCCTCCTTTGCCATCGACTCGAGAGAAAGCGCCTTATGTTTCATAACGAAGAAGATCTGGGGTTGACACCGACCGTGTCTAATACTTTGTACTTGCTGAGATCTGTAAATAAACGTTTTCTTTAAAAACGCCTCCCGTTGTGTGTGTGTGCTTCAAATTCCGGGTGGGAAGGGGAAGGCAGCCAGAGCCGAGGGTCTGCTCCGGGGGCGGAGAGAGGACTCGAAAACCACAGCGCCACGTTCCTACCTCGGGGAGGGCAGAAGGGTCAACTCGAGAAGGACCGCCTGAAACCAGCTGCTCCTACCTGGTGAGGAAGGGGAAACCCTGGGGGAGGTGGGCACGCACCGCAAGGGCTTGCGCTGGAGTTGATCTCTGGGCAGGATCTTTAGAGATCAAGCTGCTATCAATTATTTAAGTCAGTGGCCCTTGTAATAATAGACACTGAAGAGGGATGCTGCAAGAATGGCAGATAAGGAATTAATAATCAAATGATTGAAGTTCAACACAGAGAACGGGATTCGGTCCTGCTCTGAGAAAGCTCAGCTGCCAGTCTGAGTAGAAATGGGCCCAGGACAGACAGATAATATTCACCAATTCGATTTATTCGGAGAATTAGTAAATAATTCTATTTAAATACTGGGCCTGTGAATGTCACTGGCCAGGCACTGTTCACACCTGGAAAAGAGATGAGGATTATATTTGTAGAAGTATTAGGAATTTAATGGTCAGTATTACTGAAGGATCTGGCACATAAGGTGTGAATTTTGCAAGCTGTATTTAGCAGGCATGAGTGACACCTGCACAGGTAGTTTTCTGAATTTTTTTTTTTTTCCCCAAGGGATACATAGCAGGGCTTTAGGAATCCTGCAGATATTCCGGGGGGATAGAAGCACATTAGTGCAGACATATGGATCAGCTATTTAAAATAAAACACTCTTGTGTCTTTTTAGTGCTGAAGACATCATTTGAAATCTGCCTGCTTGCTATACTGGGGTGTGATTCTGGGGCCTGCATTGTTTTTTAATACTGAAAAATTACCAATGAAAAGAAATATGTCTGCAAGTGGGAAGCAGCTTCCTGGCATGGAGAGGCGCTGGTGATATTACTCTCTATGTTACAGCATTTTGGGCCAGTGGGGCCCTCTGCAATGTCAATGGTAGTTTCTCATGCATGTTTGTATCGAGGTAGAGCTAGACTTTTTTAGGTTAAAAATGCATCTTTTATGCATAAGGATGTGCTAGGCTATTTCTTGCCTGTCCCGCTTCCTGGGAGCAAGAGGAGACCACCCCACATCTGCTATAGGCATGGGTGGCTTTGTTCAGCCCCAAGACATCCCTTACATGCCGCTGTTTGGTGTGCAGGGCCAGGGGGCATACTGGGAGTGGGGTGTGGCCTCCAAGGCAACTCATGGCTCATGCTGGAGATGCAGAGGACCTGCATCCATGCTCTTTGTAAAATAAACACTCATCAACTTGCACGGGAGTAAAGGCTGCAGGATCAGGTCCTAAATGACTGTAGACTGTGGGTGTGATTTCATGGACTTCAGTGGGAGCAGAGTTAGGCTGAGCCTGAGTGCTTTTGAAAACCCCACCCACCGCCACCAAAGTGACATATGAAACCTGTCCCTGGAGCCCTAGGCAGATATCTCCCTCCAAAGTCCAAGCAGCTTCATTTCCTCTCTGACAGTTGGTGACCAGCCTTTACTAACTACTCAGAAAAAACCCATATTCCACAGCTGAAACAACCAACCAGCCGAGAACAAATGTAAACCACATTCCCGCATCCCTTAGTACCGGTGTCAGATCTGAGGCAGCTGACTGACCAAAACCGCACCTCATGCAGGAGCCATGGGCATATCCTCCTGCATGGGAAGTCCATCCACAACAGCCATGTAGGAAGGTGGGGCTTTTTCTACTTCTATACGTGCAGTGGAGTTAGTTTATTAGCATACACAGAGTTTTTCGTAGGCACAGTAGCAAGCCCTAAGGTTTCTGCGCACTGCAGGGTCAGATTCCTTCCTAGATTTAGTTCTAGGAGGTAATTGATCATTATTGTACACAGGGAGTGAATGTGCTAAGGTTTTCCGTAATATATAGTACGGATGAGCAACTAAAATGGGGCTGTGACTTCTGAGGCTTGCAAAGAAAGCTCTTAAAAGCAAGGCGTTCAGATCTCTGCAAAAACCTCAGAGGTAACAAAAATGATCTCAGTCAGGTAAACTAATGGGCACCATTTAAAAAAAAGTTAACATTTGCCACTCTACGATAATTGCAGCACCACATTATCTCCTGTTCTAAGTACCGGAAGCTATCATGGTTGCCACAGCAACCTGGGGCAATGAGTGCAGTTTTTTTAATGGCACACATTAGCTGGAATTTATATACATATTCCATGGGGGGAAAAAACCCCACACACATTAAAAGAACATTGTTAAGGTTGTAAAGTCAAGCACTTCACATGTGAAGGAATGCCATCATTAAAAGTTACCTCTACAACCTGCCAACAGGAGAAGGACACCTGTCCCAAGCAGCCCCTGGTGATAAACTGCATCTCCAATCACCTACATTCTGCCCTCTAACCTGTCTCAGGCAGGAGCACATCTAATATCTCAAGCCTCTGAGCCTCTTTCAAACCCCAATAAAACAAAATCAAACGGATCCTGCCATAATTATTTCCTTCTCCCCAAATCCTTCATGTATATCAGGTAAGAGCAAGGGTTGAAAATATCTAATGATCCAGTGGTAAAGGCAGGCAGCATTCAGTACTGGACCAGAGACAGTTTAGAAGTGGAATATCTTGAGAACGACCAGGGTGAGAAATGTCTATTGTAGCACACTGGAAAGCTGGGAATTCCATGGTCACCAGTGATGTGTACTGCTAGCCTCTAACCTGGGCTATTTGTGAGATACTAGGTTGTAATCACAACTATCAAGTCAAAGAAAAGTTGTCTTGGAGCTTTTTTAAAGGTGTAAAAAAGCTCAAATTTTTTGGCCTATACTCTGATGGTACCCCAAATCACTTGGCTTTACAGGCAATGGGCCTGGGATATAAGAAAACTAATCCACGTTTAAAACAAAAATGTTAAATTCGGACACATTTCTAAAATAAGTTTGCTCTGAAATATGGCATGAAGCAAAATACACAGTGGTGTGAGAGGTTATAGAGTTTACTGACAGATGTTTGAGATGAACTGCATAATCTACATATGACTAGGCCACACATGAGTAAGGTAGCTATCCCAAACTCCTGCCCAGGGAAATGTATTCTGCCAGACACCATAATATATTCACTTCCTCTGTATGTATCATTATGCATTTATACAAAGTCATATATAAAATGTGTGTGTGTGTGTTTAGACAAACAGATATCCAACAAGCACATGCATGGATGCGTTCACATGTTTGCACCTGCACAGGGTATGTGTCTAGGCGCATCTGCATCCTTTGCCTCACAGAACAGGTGTACAGGGCCTGAAGAAATTACTCCAGCTACTGGGCTGGAGCAAGTTCTGCCAAATGGTTCCGCAGTTGCTCCCCAGTCTAGGAAGGAGAATTGCTGCCCCAGCCCTCCATGTATTTGCCAAGAGCAAGCTTGGCTACTCAAACAGGGTGCTAGTCTCTAAAACCAGACTCCCTTTGTGCAGTGCATCCAACTGCTACTGCACAGGCCTCTGCAGGGGTGGAATGTTACAAAAACTGCATTTTAGAAACCTCTAATAAACCAAACAAGTTTCCCCAGACATAAACAGATCACAGATTTAAGGCTGAATATCTTGTGACTTACCATGGTTAGAAACAAATGCTTTAGTCTACGGTTAAGAGGGATTCCTGTTTTTTTAATGGTATAAGAGCTAATCTTTAGCCATTAAGGGTCTCAGGGTATTGGAGTTTAAACCTCTCAGTGGCCCAGGACTGAATATTGCCCATCCTGGACCTTGGTTCAGTATCACTTTGAGGGAAATTACACATTTATTGCAGGGGTGGGGGCGGGCTGGAGGGGAAAAAGAAAAAAGGAAATATTTATCTAGCATCTTTCTTTCTTTTTTTCTTTCTTTTTCTTCGACTTGTGGCTGTTTAAAGCTTCTCCAGGGTTATGTCTATTAGCAATAGTCCCAGGGTAGATGGCTGAGTAGGCAGAGTAAAGATAAGGTGGAGAGGCAGTCCAAGGTGCAATAAATGCAATTTAGCATATGATTCTGCAATATATCACATGGTTATCAGCACCATAAATGTAATCATAGAATATCAGGGTTGGAAGGGACCTCAGGAGGTCATCTAGTCCAACCCCCTGCTCAAAGCAGGACCAATCCCCAATTAAATCATGCCAGCCAGGGCTTTGTCAAGCCTGACCTTAAAAACTTCTAAGGAAGGAGATTCTACTACCTCCCTAGGTAATGCATTCCAGTGTTTCACCACCCTCCTAGTGAAGAATTTTTTCCTAATATCCAACCTAAACCTCCCCCACTGCAACTTGAGACCATTACTCCTTGTCCTGTCCTCTTCTACCACTGAGAATAGTCTAGAACCATCCTCTCTGGAACCACCTCTCAGGTAGTTGAAAGCAGCTATCAAATCTCCTCTCATTCTTCTTTTCTGCAGACTAAACAATCCCAGTTCCCTCAGCCTCTCCTCATAACTCATGTGTTCCAGACCCCTAATCATTTTTGTTGCCCTTCGCTGGACTCTCTCCAATTTATCCACATCCTTCTTGTAGTGTGGGGCCCAAAACTGGACACAGTATTCCAGATGAGGCCTCACCAATGTCGAATAGAGGGGAACGATCACGTCCCTCGATCTGCTTGCTATGCTCCTACTTATACATCCCAAAATGCCATTGGCCTTCTTGGCAAGAAGGGCACACTGCTGACTCATATCCAGCTTCTCGTCCACTGTCACCCCTAGGTCCTTTTCCGCAGAACTGCTGCCTAGCCATTCGGTCCCTAGTCTGTAGCTGTGCATTGGGTTCTTCCATCCTAAGTGCAGGACCCTGCACTTATCCTTATTGAACCTCATCAGATTTCTTTTGGCCCAATCCTCCAATTTGTCTAGGTCCCTCTGTATCCTATCCCTGCCCTCCAGCGTATCAACCACTCCTCCCAGTTTAGTATCATCCGCAAATTTGCTGAAAGTGCAATCCACACCATCCTCCAGATCATTTATGAAGATATTGAACAAAACCGGCCCCAGGACTGACCCCTGGGGCACTCCACTTGACACCGACTGCCAACTAGACATGGAGCCATTGATCACTACCCGTTGAGCCCGACAATCTAGCCAACTTTCTACCCACCTTATAGTGTATTCATCCAGCCCGTACTTCTTTAACTTGCTGACAAGAATACTGTGGGAGACCGTGTCAAAAGCTTTGCTAAAGTCAAGAAACAATACATCCACTGCTTTCCCTTCATCCACAGAACCAGTAATCTCATCATAGAAGGCGATTAGATTAGTCAGGCATGACCTTCCCTTGGTGAATCCATGCTGACTGTTCCTGATCACTTTCCTCTCATGTAAGTGCTTCAGGATTGATTCCTTGAGGACCTGCTCCATGATTTTTCCAGGGACTGAGGTGAGGCTGACTGGCCTGTAGTTCCCAGGATCCTCCTTCTTCCCTTTTTTAAAGATTGGCACTACATTAGCCTTTTTCCAGTCATCTGGGACTTCCCCCGTTTGCCACGAGTTATCAAAGATAAATGGCCAATGGCTCTGCAATCACAGCCGCCAATTCCTTGAGCACTCTCAGATGCAACTCGTCCAGCCCCATGGATTTGTGCACGTCCAGCTTTTCTAAATAGTCCCTAACCACCTCTTTCTCCACAGAGGGCTGGCCATCTACTCCCCATGTTGTGATGCCCAGCGCAGTAGTCTGGGAACTGTCCTTGTTAGTGAAGACAGAGGCAAAAAAAGCATTGAGCAGATTAGCTTTTTCCACATCCTCTGTCACTAGGTTGCCTCCTTCATTCAGTAAGGGGCCCACACTTTCCTTGGCTTTCTTCTTGTTGCCAACATACCTGAAGAAACCCTTCTTGTTACGCTTGACATCTCTTGCTATGTATATAATACGTGTGTCTATATATAATATATGATTTAAATATACAAAAAGTCAGAAAATGAAAAGTTTAAGGTTCTTGGAGTAACAATTTTCCCACGTGCCACACCTTGTATCGTTGGTGTATATTTTAACCTTTAACAACATAAGTATTAATATATTAAGCTACAACATTCAAAAACAGCAATTACAACATATCTGCAATGTGACCAGATTAGCCTTATTCTTAAACTTCTAACTGTAAAGATACATTAACAGAGGTTCTATTTTAATTTCCCTGTTATTTTTTAAAAGCAGCCTTAAATCACCAACTGTCAACTAGCAGAGCTTCTGTAAAAATACTCAGATAACACACAGCAGGCTGAGTTATAATGCATAATAAATACCTTGCTCTTATGTAGAGCTTCTCATCAGATCTCGGAGCACTTTACAAAGGTTAGTATCATTACCTCCATTTGACAAATGCGGAAACTGAGGCACAGAGCGCTGCAGTCTGACTTGCCCAAGGTCATGCAGCAGCAGACCTGGGAATACAACCCCAGTTTCCTGACTTCAAGTTCAGTGCTCTATCCACTGGGCAACACTGCCTCTCTACGTACAGCACTTTTATTAAAAAACAATTCAATTAGACATGAATAACGGCTGCATGGAAATCAAGGCAAGTTGAGCACTCTCAACTCTACTGTAGTCAAAGGGAGGTTTGCCTGAGCAAAGACTGCAGGCTTGGGCCCTCACTGAGGGTTTGCTGGCCTAGCTTTTCAAAAGAGTTCAGTATCCAATAGCTCCCATTTAGGCACCTAAATAAGCAGCCAGATATTCAGAAGAGCTTAGCCCACTGGGAGCTTCTGGATGCTGGGCACCTTTGGAAATTGCTCCTGGTATGCATACCTATGGGACACGTTTGTGTCAGAGAAGGTTTTCTCTTGGTTCTTGGACAAATACATGCACTGCCTGAGACCCAACTTGGTGCTCTTTGTACAAGTCTCAGAAAAATAAGCGTGGGGGTTGAAAACAGTTTTGTCCCCTCTGCGCTAACAATTATGCCCCCTTCAGCATGAAGGACCTAATCCCCAGCAATGCCGAGTGCTTGCATAAAGTGCTGAGCACGCTTAGCTACCACTGAAGTTAGTGGACTTGTTTTCACTGCAAAGTTAACTCGAGTTGTAACTCAAGTGTTAAGGTAAACTCTTAACTGGAGCGTGCTCTGCTAGTCACTCCAATTGGCTGCTCTATCCGGGAGTGCAGGCTACAGCTTCAGTGAGCACTGCTCATTAGTTCAGGGCTGGCTTTAGGGAGTGCGGGGCCCGATTGGAACACTCGCTTGTGCTCACCCAGTGGCGCTCCGGGTCTTCAGCAGCGGGTCCCGAAGATCCGGAGTGCTGCCGGGTGAGTAAAACTTAAAAAGGCGCCGGAGCGGGGCCCTCTTAGGTACCGGCATGGGGCCCTCTTAGGCGAGGGTCCCGATTCGGGGGAATCGGCCTAAAGCCGGCCCTGCATTAGTTGCTAGCTCAACCATACTGCAGTGTGGATGCAGGCTAGCTCCATTTAGTGCTGTCAGACCTCCAATACCTTCCCACAATTCCTCCTGTGTGCTCAGAAAGGACAGACAACTTCTCCCACTTTGGAAAAGAATTCATTGAGGGGCTCAACTTACAGCTTCACTAAGAACCCTGGGATGTGCCACCACCCGAAATTTGAGTGCCGCACTACGGTGCCAGTATGGACACAGCTGTTCAAGCATTTTAGTGGCCTCTCTCAATCAAGTGTGGCCTCTCTCAATCAAGTGTGGCCTCTCTCAATCAAGCTAGAGTAACTCGAATGTAGGTAACTTGACTTGACTCTGCAGTGAATACAGATCCTGGGAGAGCTGATGGAGCTCCTCATAGGATTGGGTTTCAGTTAATTGATGTCTGTTGCTGACCGTTGTCAACAATTGCACAAATCCTAGTGTCTGCATACCTGAATCCATGTGTAACCCACTTGTATGCATTGCAGCAGTTACTGGTATAAATTTACTGGTATAAATAAATAAAAGGGCAGAAACAGTGGGGAGGGTTTTTGGTTTGGGTTCTGTGTCTGTAAACATGCCAGAACTAAGTTGGGTGACTCTGCTGGATGGACCAGAATCATCCTGAAATTGGGTCTGACAGGCACTAGGTGTGCTCATTAGCCATCTGAAGCTACTTGGGTGACTTCCATTGTGGGCAAGCAGCCAGAGACATTCTCTGAGAGTGGAACCAATAAGAACACCATGGGAAGGGGAGGAGTTTATAAACAGAGGAGTGGGAAGCAGCCTAAGGAACTCAGGGGTGGAGCAGCACAAGGACCAGAAGGACCTGCTGTGGGGATTGTGTTCCAGGGACTTTGTCAGTTTGTTGGATTTAGACTGCAGGTCACCGCACCCTGCTGGAGAAGAGGTCTAGGACTGGTGCAGGCTGGGCAGTGGCAGACTGACCTTCCAGAGACCCAAAGTGGGTTTGAAGGAGTCTGTGGGACTATCACTTGTCTCCCAGACTTTAAGGAGCTGGTGACCTTGCAGAGGGTTTGGACATCATTCCACAGAGATCAAGAAGGGTAGATCCTTCAAAGAAGAGCCCTAGGGGAGGGTAAGTCTGTGCATGCAGCTTGTGATAGTAACAAGCATTATATTTAGGGATAAGCCCCCAGAAAGTGTTGTCTTTAAAATAATTGTAATTGACGCTATCACAGTCGTTTCCAAGCTCACATGTAAAGTGTTGTGTTTATCTATGGCTATAGATTTAGTAAGAGATTTTAGGAGATTTTGTGTCACTCTCCTTCTGTCAGAGATTTAACTCTGTATAATAATCCATCGCTCTAGATAGGTATATAGACATAGCAAAGTCCGGAAAAGACTAAACTCTGGTCTATACCACTGCAGATAGAAAAGGTGAAATACAGGAAGGGGAAAGAACTACTATACTTGACATTAGCATATTGCCTTCCCCAGAGCCATTATACATGTATACTTGAATCCACACCAGGAATGTCTATAACTTCATCTAGTTGCAGAGATGCAAGTTACAACATATGCCTCAATTCAGGAAAGCATTTAAGTATGTGTTTAAGTCCTATTCAGTACTTAATCACACACTTAACTTTAAGCACATGATTAAAGTACGTGCTTTGCTGAAGAGGGATAGACCTAGGCAGTGTGGCAGTTAAGTGATATTTAAGTCAGTAGGACCTAAGCACCTAAAGTTAAGCGGTTCCCTGAATAGGGAATGGGCTGCTGAATCAGGGCCTATAGGAGGAATGCACATGGCAGAACTCAGAATAATTGGAGTTTGGGGTAATTATTTCCCTCTTAATGTCCCTCATGGTCTTTGCTCTTCAAACAAAAAACTGCACACATGTTGTTCTGAAAAGACCAAAACAAAACAATCCCAACAACAAATGCACATGCACACACACACCCCCTCCCCTGCCCCGTCCACCTCTGTATAAAAATTGCTGTATAATTTGGGTCTTCAGCACAATGTGTTCAGGCTATTAGCTACTACAAAGTAAAGTACAGTGATCAGAACTGTATCATCAGTTGTTTTCCTAAAATCAGTTGGTTATTAGCTCCTCTTCGCCACTCCATGATGAAAGAACAATCCCGTTAAACATGCAAACTGCACACTATTTCGAGGTCTTGATGTACAGAAGTCGTTTTCCTCAGAGATATAATAATTTAATTTATTTATAGCCAGCATAAATAATGCTGAGATTACACCTTGGATAGAAAAATACATGCTGCAAAGGAAATTCATTCCTTCACCCAATCTTCGTAATTGCTGACCAGTAATTATTGAAAAATAAACATGGGACCCGATTGTTGCTCATTGTGAGGTTCTGTAGGGAGAAGAGCCCAGGCCTGTAGGGTGGCTGATGCCTCCATGACTCTATCCAGCAGCCATGGTAGGCTGCATGCATAATATCACATAGGCCCCATGGAGATAAACACCATAGTAAGTACCATCTGAAGCCTGGATTGACGACTTCTTTTGTGGCCCCAATTGATCCACGAGTCCAAGAGAAGCACCAGGAAGTGTCTGTGAGACTAGGTGGACTCCCCAGCCGGCTATAGCAATGGGCCTACCTCTCTGCTCACTCCTGGACTTCGAGCTCCAGTTTTTGCCCTTGATCTCTGACTCCAGTCCCAACTCTTGGCTTTGGTACTTGGACTTTGACCCCTGACTTTGGTGCTTGAATGCAACCTAAGCTGTCAGACTCAGGCACCAGCCTTGACCACTAGGTCTAACCACCCAAGCATTGATTGTGACATTCACCTTGGTAAGTGCTTACTCACACAAGTAGTCCTAATGTCCTCAGTTGAGTATACATCAATGTAAGGACTGTGCAGTGAGGCGCTAGATCATCCTTCCTATGGGTGATCTTATTACTAACAGTCTTTTTTAAAAGTATGGGTTGAAATTCACCCTTTGGCAGTAGGCCACACAGCAGTTGTCCCACTGGTGTCAATGGAAGGTGTGTACAAAGATAGAATATGGGTCTTTGTATCGTAACTAAACTTTCAGGCCCCAATCCTGTAAACACTTAGATATGTGAGTAACTTTATGCACTGGGTTGAATGGGACTGTTCACATGGGTATTGCTAAATATTCACATGCATCCAGGTTTGCAGGTTCAGGACCTTATCCTTCATTATCATTCATTGTTTGCTACGTGTCTTATTGCCAGGGCCGGCCCACAACATTTTGGCACGTGAGGCGGGGAGCCCAAATGATGCCCCCATGCCCCCTTGCTTGGGCCAAAACTTTGAAAGGTCTCATTTCTGCCTTCTTCCTGTTCTACTCCTCTCATGGTACTGCTCTGCTACCTATCCCAATAAAGGAGAACTAACAACTTAAAATGTCTTGTTCAAAAATTTTAAGTAACACTTAACTTTCAAACGCCTGAACACAAATGTAACTTTTCTTGTCTGCATAGTAAACACTGGCATTTTTATCTCTTTGAATAATCAAAGTGGTGCTTTCCATGCCTTCTTGGTTGCAAAGATTTGAACTGCTTCCTGAAGGTCCACAGTCTGGGCTAGCTCATGCTCTACTGAGGTGGTTGCAAGGCCGACCAGCCTCTCCTGTGTCATTGTGGAGCATAGATGTGTTTTTATTAACTTCAGCTTGGAGAAGCTGCGTTCTCCACTGGCAGCTGTTACAGGAAGTGTTAGAAGTATGCGCAGAGCAACAAAAGCATTTGGAAAGAGGGTGGTCATCTTATTTGTCCACATATATTCCAGAAAAGCCTTTGGAGTTGATCCTGCTGAAATATATCTTGAAAGGGCTTTCAGTTCATCACCTAAATCACTTGCATCAATATCATGCATGTCATCTTTTGTCAACACTGTCTCTAGTGCCCTGCATTGCTGATATAGGTCTTCTTCAGGTATAGTGAGGAGTTCTGGAATATCATACAACATCCAAAATATACTGCTGTGTTCCTTGAGCTCCATGAAACGTTCTTCAACTGACTGTATTGCACAATCTAGTACCTGGTTAAAGAATTCAACTTTGAATTGTTGTTTGGGGTCTCTTACTAGATTATCCCGTGCCCCGTAATCAAAATGTCATCTTCTTCAGTGACTCTTGTATTCTTCAATGGGTGGGAAAATAGCTTCAGTGTGAAGTTCCTCTGCCAACTTCTGTGCACTCTTCAGAACATTTTGAAATCCCTCATCTGACCGGTAAGACTGTAGGCCTGATTTTGCTTTGCCCAGTTGTTCCATTGCTCCAGATATATCAAGGTCAACACCTTGGAGTCTCTTGCTTACAACATTTATTTCAAACAGTATGTCATGCCACAACACTAAGCCACACAGAAATTTGAAGTTATGTATGTTTCTGGTGATTCCATTTCCCTCTGCCACTGCTCTCCCATGAACAGTTCCTGTCATTGCATTTCAGAGTAACAGCCGTGTTAGTCTGTATTCGCAAAAAGAAAAGGAGGACTTGTGGCACCTTAGAGACTAACCAATTTATTAGAGCATAAGCTTTCGTGAGCTACAGCTCACTTCCTCAGATGCATATCGTGGAAACTGCAGCAGGCTTTATATATACACAGAGAATATGAAACAATACCTATTCCCACCCCACTGTCCTGCTGGTAATAGCTTATCTAAAGTGATTTCCAGCACAAATCCAGGTTTTCTCACCCTCCACCCCCCCACACAAATTCACTCTCCTGCTGGTGATAGCCCATCCAAAGTGACAACTCTTTACACAATGTGCATGACAATCAAGCTGGGCCATTTCCTGCACAAATCCAGGTTCTCACATCCCCCCCACCCCCATACACACACAAACTCACTCTCCTGCTGGTAATAGCTCATCCAAACTGACCACTCTTCAAGTTAAAATCCAAGTTAAACCAGAACATCTGGGGGGGGGGGGTAGGAAAAAACAAGAGGAAACAGGCTACCTTGCATAATGACTTAGCCACTCCAAGTCTCTATTTAAGCCTAAATTAATAGTATCCAATTTGCAAATGAATTCCAATTCAGCAGTTTCTCGCTGGAGTCTGGATTTGAAGTTTTTTTGTTTTAAGATAGCGACCTTCATGTCTGTGATCGCGTGACCAGAGAGATTGAAGTGTTCTCCGACTGGTTTATGAATGTTATAATTCTTGACATCTGATTTGTGTCCATTTATTCTTTTACGTAGAGACTGTCCAGTTTGACCAATGTACATGGCAGAGGGGCATTGCTGGCACATGATGGCATATATCACATTGGTGGATGTGCAGGTGAACGAGCCTCTGATAGTGTGGCTGATGTTATTAGGCCCTGTGATGGTGTCCCCTGAATAGATATGTGGGCACAGTTGGCAACGGGCTTTGTTGCAAGGATAAGTTCCTGGGTTAGTGGTTCTGTTGTGTGGTATGTGGTTGTTGGTGAGTATTTGCTTCAGGTTGCGGGGCTGTCTGTAGGCAAGGACTGGCCTGTCTCCCAAGATTTGTGAGAGTGTTGGGTCATCCTTTAGGATAGGTTGTAGATCCTTAATAATGCGTTGGAGGGGTTTTAGTTGGGGGCTGAAGGTGACGGCTAGTGGCGTTCTGGACAGTCTCTACGTAAAAGAATAAATGGACACAAATCAGATGTCAAGAATTATAACATTCATAAACCAGTCGGAGAACACTTCAATCTCTCTGGTCACGCAATCACAGACATGAAGGTCGCTATCTTAAAACAAAAAAACTTCAAATCCAGACTCCAGCGAGAAACTGCTGAATTGGAATTAATTTGCAAATTGGATACTATTAATTTAGGCTTAAATAGAGACTTGGAGTGGCTAAGTCATTATGCAAGGTAGCCTGTTTCCTCTTGTTTTTTCCTACCCCACCCCCCCAGATGTTCTGGTTTAACTTGGATTTTAACTTGAAGAGTGGTCAGTTTGGATGAGCTATTACCAGCAGGAGAGTGAGTTTGTGTGTGTATGGGGGTGGGGGGGATGTGAGAACCTGGATTTGTGCAGGAAATAGCCCAGCTTGATTGTCATGCACATTGTGTAAAGAGTTGTCACTTTGGATGGGCTATCACCAGCAGGAGAGTGAATTTGTGTCGGGGGGTGGAGGGTGAGAAAACCTGGATTTGTGCTGGAAATCACTTTAGATAAGCTATTACCAGCAGGACAGTGGGGTGGGAATAGGTATTGTTTCATATTCTCTGTGTATATATAAAGCCTGCTGCAGTTTCCACGATATGCATCTGAGGAAGTGAGCTGTAGCTCACGAAAGCTTATGCTCTAATAAATTGGTTAGTCTCTAAGGTGCCACAAGTCCTCCTTTTCTTTTTGTCATTGCATTATCCTCCTGTCATAAATATAAAGGGAAGGGTAAACCCCTTTAAAATCCCTCCTGGCCAGAGGAAAAATCCTCTCACCTGTAAAGGGTTAAGAAGCTAAAGGTAACCTCGCTGGCACCTGACCAAAATGACCAATGAGGAGACAAGATACTTTCAAAAGCTGGGAGGAGGGAGAGAAACAAAGGGTCTGTGTCTGTATGCTGCTTTTGCCGGGGATAGAACAGGAATGGAGTCTTAGAACTTTTAGTAAGTAATCTAGCTAGGTATGTGTTAGATTATGATTTCTTTAAATGGCTGAGAAAAGAACAGTGCTGAATAGAATGACTATTCCTGTCTGTGTCTTTTTTGTAACTTAAGGTTTTGCCTAGAGGGATTCTCTGTTTTGAATCTAGTTACCCTGTAAGGTATCTACCATCCTGATTTTACAGAGGTGATTCCTTTACTTCTATTAAAAGTCTTCTTGTAAGACAACTGAATGTTTTTTTCATTGTTCTAAGATCCAAGGGTTTGGGTCTGTGGTCACCTATGCAAATTGGTGAGGATTTTTATCAAACCTTCCCCAGGAAGTGGGGTGCAAGGGTTGGGAGGATTTTGGGGGGAAAACGTGTCCAAACTACGTTTCTCAGTAAACCCAGTTAGAGTTTGGTGGTGGCAGTGGAGATCCAGGGTCAAAGAATAAAATTAATTTGTACCTTGGGGAAGTTTTAATTTAAGCTGGTGAAAATAAGCTTAGGAGATTTTCATGCAGGTCCCCACATCTATACCCTAGAGTTCAGAGTGGGGGAGGAACCTTGACACCTCCATAATGGCAACTATGGCATCATCTATCTTCCCAATTTGGTGTTTGATAGGCTTTGTCGCCTCCAGTCGACTTTCCCATCATGTGGCACTCAGTGGTTTCAGGGTCAGAGAGGATGTTCCCAGATGTTGCTTCAAAATTTGCCATCGATGAGTTGATGCAGAGAAAAATACAAAGTTGCTTTGAACTACATTAAAAAATTCAGCAGCCTCACTAAAAGCTGATGCTGCATCACTGACCACCAAGTTCAATGAATGAGAACTGCATGGGAAAGCTTGAGGGTTTAACTCTCAGATCCGTGTCTGCACTCCTCTGTTCTTTCCTCTCATGTTGGCACCATTATCGTAGCCCTGACCTCTCATGTCAGCTATCACAATCCCTATATCTTCCAGCTTTTTAAGAAGCACATTTGTCATACCAGCTCCTGTAGTATCATCAATGTCAATAAATTCTAGAAAATGCTCTCTGACAGTCACCATTGCAGGGACATTTTCACTAGGTTCTGTTGTTGTTACAAAATGCACCATTAAAATCATTTGTTCCATATGGCTGATGTCAGGTGTGCAGTCCAGAATAACATCCAATGAAGTGAGCTGTAGCTCACGAAAGCTTATGCTCAAATAAATTGGTTAGTCTCTAAGGTGCCACAAGTGCTCCTTTTCTTTTTGAGAGTAATAGCTTGCTGACTTCAGATCTGCCACAATCTTCTGTTTGACTTTTGTTGCCAGTAACTGTATGATCTCATTTTGATTTGTTTTTCCAAGGTAGTGGTGTGTGTACATTTCTTGGGTGGTGACTCTTCTTAGATGCTCCTAGAGCATCAAACTCAGCCATCAGGTCCACAATTTTAAGGAAGTTTCCATTGTTTGGCCCATACAGCTGATCTGAAGTGCCACACAGTGCTAGGTTTTGGGTAGCAAGCATTCTCACAATGGCAATGAGCCTTTTCAGAACATTTTGCCAGTAAAGAGACTCTGATGCAATCTTCTCTTGATGCTGATCATCTATGGTGGCCTTTAACCTTAGTCTCATCTCGAGCTCTTTCCACCTATGGAATGCTTTCTGGGGATTTGCTGCCTTCTCATGGCATGCCGGATTTCTAGCCACATTTTTCCTGTCCTTTGATCCTGTTGAACCCAATGTGGCTGGAACATTAGACTGGAAGAGTCTGCAACAAAAACAGTATGCAGCATTCTGGGCTTTTGAGTACATAAGCCATGGCCTCTCCACTTTGTCACAATTGGGGATTTCACGCCAGTAATGTATTGGATGGAAACTTCTATTTTCATTGTCTTTGAGGAACATGAAGTTTTTCACTTATTGTGGCCCATGCAGTACAAGGAAGTCCCTCAGGCTACTGCTCAAGTGGGTCCACAGTCCTGGATCATCTAGACTTAGGGAACTAAACTCAGCAGCAGCTGTTTCTTGCGCCTCCACTATGCTCTTCTCTGATCTACCCTTTTCTTCAGGAATGTGCCTGGTTACATCCATTTGAGACGGAGATATGGATGCTGCAGCAGCTGCCTGGTCACCTGCACTCTGACTAACTGGAAGATCAGGCATCTCCTCACCACTCACATCCTCACTGGGGCCGGAAGGCTCACTGTGAACGTTTGTGTCTGTGTATCTCAGGAGAGCTCCCTCCTGCTTAGATAGAAAAGCTTCCTTTGCTTTTTTTTTTTTTTTTTTTCTGAATGCTGCCCCAGAGGGGCGTTTTCTTTTTTCACTCATGACTGCTGTTCTGTTCCAGCTATCGTGGCTCTCAATACTCAGTTGAAGGGAACAAATAAGCAGGCTGGTCGCAGGGTCTGAGTGAGGGGAGATATCAGCCTCTTAAGGGCCTAACTGGCTGCTACTACTTCAGTTGACTGCCTGTTCTCCTCAAGTGGGTTCAGGGAAGCAGCAGGAAACAGGAAGCTCCCTGAGAAGCTGTGTCAATCAGTCCAGGCTCCTGGGGGTGCTAGAGAGGTACATAAGAGGCTGCTCCTCCTCTCTCTCCCTGCAGCTCCTGCTGCTTTCTCTTATTGCCTCTCACCTTTTTCTCCTGCCTGCCTGTTACGTCTCTTGTGCCCTCCTTCCTCCAGCACCGCACTCCACCATCTCTGTGCATCTAGAGCAGAGAGAATACAGATGCACCAGCAGCAGACACAATTTTCTACACTCTGGGTCCTAGTTGCAGCCCCCGCCCCTCCGCACAGCCTGGCACATGAGGTGGCTGCCTCAGTTCGCCTCATGGTGAGGCCAGCCCTGCATATTGCCACATTCAGCCCAAGTCAGTGGGGAATTCCGGCGAAACTTTAGTTCCGCCATTATTTCTGTCCATTGTTTTATCTCCTTCCCTGTCTGCCTGCCTCCCTGTCTCTCATGTCCAGGGCCTTGCCTCCCCTGGGGATTTTAACAAGTGGTCTAGCACAGTGGCAGAGTTAATATAGACAGGACGTGGGCGTTGTTATCCTTGTTCTCTAGGTCTGCCTGGTTTGACCCCCTGCTGGTCAGAGGACCTGGGTCTGGTCTACGCTAGCACCATACCACTGGTATGACCAGCTGCGCTGCTGCTAGACCAACCGTTGGAGATTCTTGGTGCAGGCACGGTTTTTGGAGCCGCTGTGTCTTCTAGTGGCTAGAGAGGTGGACTGGGGCTTGGGAAAGCAGCGTTGTGGTCCTGGCACTGTTGCGGACCTGCTTCGCGACCTTGAGAGAGTCTCTTCACTTCTTTTTGGCTCTGTTTCCCCTCTCACCATTTGTGTGTCTTGTCCATTTAGGTTGCAAGCTTTTCAGGGCAGGGACTGTCTCTTATTATGTGTTTATACAGCTCTTTGCACAATGGGGCCTGATCTTGTTTAGAGCTTCTAGACACTGCTATAAAGACGGTGCAGATTCTTCCCTTTGTGTTTCTTTCCTGCAGCAACTGTCAATCCCCCACTGTGGGCTTCATTCCCACTGCTAACATGATCAGCAATGACATTGTTAATGTTGACATTAAATGTGCATCATTAGTTTTCAGAGCTAACACTCAGATTAGCATGTTGGGGTGGAAGAGCTGACACCTTTTAGAGCCATTGTTGCCAAACTATCAGCAGATTCAGGAAGACAACGCTGCACTGGTTATGTTTGGTTTGTGTTTGGGAGGTTTTCTTCACCACCAGAAGAGCTACAGACATTTGCTTCCTTAAAATGAAGCTTAGGTTCTGCAGAAACTGAGTATGTCACCATAAGCCACACAAATAATTATTGAGCCAAATCCGGCCAATGGGCTGGGTATAAAGCTGTGTCCCCGCCTTCCTTTAAAAATAGTTTTTAGATAGAAAAAACAAATTGCAGGGGTCTGATTCAGAAGCGGTGAGTTATGTGTAAGTGCTGTGACTCTGGTGCGGTATGTTAGCAGGGGAACTCAGGTGAAATCCAACCCTACATCACAATGGATATGCTGTGGTAAAATGGCATGAAAGCAGGGGTCTGATTCACAATCTGCTGTTGAATGGCACATTAATTCTGAGGGACAAGGTAGGGGAGGCAATAGTTTTGACTGGACCAAGAGACAAGTTTTGTTGGTGCAAGAGACAAGTTTTCATGCTCTTCTTCAGGTCTGCGTCAGCTTCAAAGCTTCTCCCTCACCAACAGAAGGGTGTCCAATCAAAGATATTACCTCCCCCACCTTGTCTTTCTCATGTCCTGGGACCACCTGGGCTACAACAACCCTACAAACATTAATTCTTATGCTCCAGTGATGAAGTGATGTGCTCCTGACAAGCCTAATATGGTGACTGCCTGTTGGACAGGGTGGAGTACCAGTATGCTCACACTGGATCAGGAAAGGGTTAATGATTTATCTTGGAGATGGACCCAGGCCAGCTCCGCCCTGCTTCTCCTGCCAACCTTGGACAGGGGGCCCTGCCGCTGGATAGAATAAAAAGGAAAGAAGGAAATTCTTGACTATCCTGACACCTCCTGGAGTGAGCTCAGAATAGGGAATCCTGTGAGCCTGCAGGTCAGAGGAAAAGGTTTGGGCCAGCTGTATTGTTCATTTGGGTGTTAATACCATGATGCGCTTGGGAGGAAGGGAGTTTTGACCTTACATAGGGTCTTAGAACAGTGGACGAAGATGCCCATTCACGGGTCGCAAATGGCAACGTACTCTGCAAATGCGTTACATGGACCAGGCTCCTAGCACTAAAGGTTTCCACTGTACCTCTCAGCTGTGATTTATGGCATGTCTGAGAGCATGTGGGTGAAGCACTTGCTACCCAACCCTTGCAGTCATTCTCTAACAAGGATTGGCCAGGATACCTAGAGCTGGGTTCAGCACCCCTTGCTCATGTGGCTTTGAAGAAGGCCTTAATGATTTTGTGACTGTGCAGAGGCTGTGATCAGCATCTGCTCCTTGCTGAGCTTTGGGTATGCACTAGGACACAAGTCACGCCAGCAACCTAGCTAGTTCCAAATAAAAATCTGCATACCACATAGGAAAAGTCTACATGTCATATATTGATTACCAGGAGCCTTTCTGCACTATGCATTGACCTAAGCAGAGCTTGTCCCATGGGAGCTAATCTAAACTAAGCTAAGCTAAGATGGGGGTTGGACAGAATCTGGAAAATAAATGGGAGTTTCCATGGTTCAGTTTGGCTCTCCAGACCTCATGAAACAGGTGGATTGCTTGTGGAAAAAGGGAGGATTTATTATTGTGAAGTCTCCAGTCTAGCCTCTTTGGGTCTGATCCTGCAGCTGCCTCCTTGGCAAACTCCCACTGAAATCCATCATCGTTTTTTGCACAAGGAGACATGCCTTCCTTCGGCTTTGAGCTAGATAGTAGCAAAAAGTAACAAGGCTTCTGCTGGGGGGCTGGACTGGGCAACATTCACAGCAGTATTTTGTCTGTGATATCACTAAGCTGGTTCAGGCTTATGAAAATGGAAGGCCACCAATCTGTGCCAAGTGAGAGTCCTTAGATAACTTGAGCTAGATTCCACAATACCCACCTCCTTTCAAATGATCCCATTCATTTTGCGGCCAGTATATGTTGCATTATGTACGCTGACTTTCATTGGCACACACCACATCCAATCCATTAGTTCTGTGCATTTTGGATGCACTTAAATTTTTTATTGCTCCTAGTTTTGTGTCATCAGCAAAGAAAGGTAAAGTTGATCTTTAGCTAAATCGTTGCCATGGATTATTGCAATTGATTACAACACAGAAAGAGAGCTTTTCAAGTTTCAAAGTTACATTCTCTTTTATTTCCCCAAGTAGTAATCTGTACTGTTTAAGTTATTGCACAAGGACTATATCTGTACGAACTGTCTATATTGCATTTGTTCAAAACATTTGTATTAGTAGGGTTTTTTTTCCAATTCTGTACATCATGCTTCTTGTTTTCCTTTTTTGTTCTGACACTATACAGTAGAAACACAGTGAACGTTCCTTATTCAATCCAATTACAGAAGAAAGGAAAAGATAAATCAGATTAAATGCTGAAGAGGGGACAAACTAGTTCAGCAAAGTTGTCTAGTTCACAGTATGTGGTCACCCTTGGATTATAATAACATTATTATTAACTGGGCATGGCCTATAGAATGTTTCATCCTGAATGATCCCCAGGTACTTTACAAACGAAGGCTCTGATCCCACCAGTGCTTCCACACACATTTAACTTCACTTGAGTGAATAGCCTTGTGAAAGTCTATGGCCCAGATCCTCAAAAGTAGTTAGGCACCTAACACCCATTGATTGCAATGGGTGTTAGTCTCCTAAATATCTTTGAGGATCTGGACCTGTGAGACTAATCATGTAATTAAATTAAGCACGTGTGTTTGCAGTATAAGGGCCTATGCTCTGCACAATGTACTAAATTCTTCCCTCAGTTACAAATATACAATCCCACTGAAGTTAATGGGGTTTCAGAACTGAGCGCAGAATCTGGCCCAGCACGTACAACACGTATTTCACCCACCACAGAAATGACCCAGTTTCTGTGGTGGAAGGTGGTTAGCTGTAACACAGAGCACAGCAATGCTGCATGTGCAAAGATTACTGTGTCCCGTGGAAACTGGGGAGGGAATTTAAGTAGTGTACAACAATTTTCTTAACTGCACAGAACCTACTTGCCACTGGCAGACCAGGAAACTGAGACATCAGAATATCATTTCAACTAGCTGGAAGGATCAGGTTGCCTTTTTTTTCTTTTTTTTTTTTTTACAGGCTTGTTATATGGCAGCATTCATCTTCATTGTCCTCGTAAATAAACTATGGTAAAATAAGCACTTAGGCCTGGATGCACAAAAAGGAGTTAGGCACTGCAGTCTCTGTTTCAGACTCCACTGTGATGCACAAAATGCCCATTGAACCTAATCTCACTCAGCACCTAAGATTTTGCAGTAAAAGTTCCCTGGGTGCCTATGTTTCTGCCTCTGAGCATGCACACTGCTGCCTCCCTCTAGGTGCCGAAGCCCCAGAGCAGTTCACAACCCAGAAGAAGAAAGGCACTTGGCCACCTAAATTGTGTGAGGGGCCCAATCCAGTCAATGTGCTCAGGGGTTGCCGACCCGATCAGGCCCTGTAGGGTGATTCACACAAAACAGCCAGAGGAGAACTTTCCCTCATAGCTCTCTCTGGCCCAAATGACTGAGAGAGAAAGCGAGTGAGTGAGCAAGAGAGACTCTCTAGCCTGGAGGTTAGAGCACTCACCAGGATGGGAGAACCAGGGTCCTGTCTCCTGCTCCAGTGAGTCATTCATTATTTATCCAAAGTACAACAGTTTCCAGAGGGGAGACTGAGGGACTCCCTGCATCAGAATATCCCACAGCCTACTGGTCAGGGCACTCACCTGATACGTGGCAGAGCCCTGGTCAACCCCTTTCTCCTCCTGAGGAGGAGTGGGGATGTGAACCAGGGGTCTCTTACACCCCAGACAAGTGCTGTAACCAGCGGTCTAAAACGTATGAGGGAAGTGATCCCCCTCTTCCTTTCTGTGCACCCCGCCCCCAGCTTCTTGCAAAAATGATAGAGGCGCCTAACTCCAGAGAGAGGTTCCTGGCTGTGACTCACCAACAGAGCTAGGTGCCTCCCTGCAGCCTGGATTTAGGCACTTGCCTCTGTGAGAGGGGTGGGGCTTAGCATACCCCACTCTTGTTTGCATCTCCCATTGCCTAGCTTAGGTAGCTCCCTACCTAGCATGCTGGCTTTTGTAAATGGCAATCTAAGGTGCCTATTTTCCCCCAAGCATTGTATAGGAGCCTCGGCACCCAACTCAGGCTTTGTGTATCATAGGAATTTTCTAGGTGCCTAAAAGTTAGGTGCTGGGTTGCCCAGCGTCCCCACATCTAACTTCTTCCATGCATTCAGCCTTTACTGAAAGGGATCCCAGGGATGGCACATGAATGTCTACCATGCTACTAATGCTGAGCACTGATCTCATGCTCATTGGGTGATGCACCTCTGACCCCTGCCATGCCGGAGCTAGTGGTCTTCCTTCCCTTCCTTTTAGCTTTGCTGGAAAGGCAGGGGATCAGATCCACAAAGGTATTTAGCTGCCTAACTCCCATTGATTTCAGAGCTGGGGACCTAAATACCTTTGAGTATGTGGGCCTGGGTGATTAACTTCATGGTGATGCCAAGGATTAGGGAAATGCTTGTTGATAAAGAGAGAGGGATTTCAAATTTGGCTTGGGCCAAAACTAGGTTTCCATTTCGGATTTTGGCCTGGCTTAATTTTATGATTTTTTGTAAGTTTTTTTTTTTAAGGTTTCAGTTTTATTTCTCACTAAATTGAAGCCAATTTACCCCAAATCCCCCAAAACAGGTAACATAAAAGACTTGACAAGAAATATGAAGGGGGCGTCTAGCAGGCATTAATTTCTCTGCCTCTGGAGAATCCCTAATGCCCTGGCACTACTAGGAACCCTGCAGCCCCTGCACAGCTGAGTCTCACTTAGTGTGCTCCTCTACCTGATCTGTATTTGCAAACAGAAATACTACAGGTGCATTTTATTGAAAATGTGGCCCGACCTGTCTGCACATGCAGCTCGCCATGAACATGTTACACAGTCGGAGACACTGGAACAGCTGACCGACATGGACTCTGCACCCGGAACAATTTAGTTCACTCAATTACCAGCTGAGAAGGGTGCACAGAAGGGAAGGTCCTTTTTTTGAATTTTTATTTTATTTTCTCATTCTCCCAGGTACCCCACAGGTCAGAGCCACTACTGAAAGGGATCAACAATTGAGTCATATTGGACTTACTGTATTTGCATTGTCATTATCTAGACATTGGGTTTGTTGCATGTAAAAGATGTACGATATCTTTGATTGAAAATCAACAGGGATTGGGCACTTAGAGTGGGATTTTCAAAAGTGCTTAAGCAGGCGAGGCACCTAACTCTTGATTTTAATGGGAGTCCCACTAGGTGCCAACCAGCATCTTTTGTAAATAGCTTCATAAATCTGGTCTGAGGGCCCTAATCTGCTTTGGTGCTTTTGAAAATCCCGCTATTAATTCCTTTAAATATCCCAACCAAAATTGGAAGGTGCAGTTAATTAAGCACCTCTATAACAGTGGCTTTGAAAACTAACTAAACAAACTTGTGACTAATTGGTGACCCCTGAGAATTTTATATATGACCTGGTTTGTGGTCTGAAGTGAGAGAGAAGTTTGGCTAGAGCAAGAGGCTATTAGACATGTAGACTGTTGATAAATGAATGGCTTGGGTATTTTAATAGGAGAGAGTAACAGAGGGCCAAATCTTTCCCTGGTGTAAATCAGCATAGGTCCACAGACTTCAGTGGATTTCCCCCCAGTTTACATCAGCTGAGGACTTGATACTGAGTACTGAACTGATAGAAAATACCCTAATGACTTTGTTATACTTTCTCTTTCATCCGCACATGGAATTCCCATTAATGCTAATGGCTGTGGCTTGTGCTTATTGCAAGGGAATATACCCTGGCACTGTGGGTATGACTGCACATTTTCATGGTCAATTCCATCAGGATTTGCTTGGAGGTGAAGGTTCTTTTCTGTCTCTAAAGAGCCAGTATTCTAAAGTGGAGAGGCAAAACAAAGCAATTTGTTAATAATTAAAGAGGCCTTCAAACCTTTTACTTGGATTGAGTAGGGTGGGGCTAAAAGGGAATATCTGTTTTATAACTTGGCATTTGAAGGAGGTTGGATTTATCTAGTTAGTTCTACCTATCTACCAAGCTGAGACAAACATCTGGAGAAGTCCTCTGCATTGTTTAGGCGCACTGCATGTAACTTCCATTTTCATTTCATTACAGCACCAAGGACCAAATTCATAACAACAAAACTATTACTGGGTTGCTCTTGGAATGTGGCAAACACTTAATTATGTTGCAACAAAGCCACACAACAGTGCCTCAAAGTCTAGGCAAAAGCTGCTGCAGCAGTAGCAAGATCTATCATTTTACGTTTCATTTAAGCCTTCTCTCCCAAGGAATAGGCTCTCTGCCTCACTTTTACACACACACAACCTCTGCAGCACTCACATCCACGGCCTTGTGCCACGCTTGTCCCTGGGCTTCTACTCCCCAGCAAGCCTCATGCCACTATGGTACGTGCACGAAGAGCCAGTGTCTGGTTCACTAGTTAGCTTAACAGGCTGTTACCACTTGGAATACTCCTGACTAGCTAGTAGGGATGGCTATTTAAAGTTCTCCCCTTGGCCTTTTCTGCTGGGATTTCTTCCAATGGTTTTTCTTTTTCCTTATGGAGTTTGCTGCTGTGAAGATGGCTGTTTACATGCTGCCTCCTGGCTTTTCTCCGTGGCACACACTGTTCTTTCTCTCCCTTCAGCCACAACTAGAATCCTCCTAGTCCTGCTTAGATGTTCAGCAGCTATTTTTCTCAGTTAATCCTTTGCCAGTTGCTTAGCACTCTCCCACAGGGTTTTCTTGCCAGCTAAGGTCTTCTACTACATGTATTGCCATAGTATCTGAGAGCCTTAGAGATGTGGTCAAGTTCACACATCTCCATCTCTCTCTCTCTCTCCCCCCACTTCCCTCTTGCAGTAAAGAGTTGGGTTTTTTATAGTTGCCGTGATTTTTGTGCGGTTATTGAGTGAAGTGGCTAGGGCATCTTTCTCTGAAGGTTAGCGGAGGCTTGTAAGACATTCTAATACCTTCTGAGAGCATGTTCCACAGTTGTGGGCCAGTTGCCTGTGCTCCTGAGTCCCAGTCTTGAAGTTCACAGTTCCATTTTTCCAGTGGAAGGTAGCTGTTGGGGGGAGGCCATGTTGCTGCAGGGTGAGGGGGGGCTCCTAGGAAACATAGGCCAGTCCTGGGGGAGGAGGGCTTTGAACTTGAATGTGCCACTGGTATTCAAGAGGAAGTCAGCGGTGAGACAGGAGCACTGGGATGACACAAAAGGTGACCTCTGTTGCTATGTAAATGGGCTGTCCCATTCTGTGGTAAATGAAACACTTTGGGGCAGGGGGTTTCATTCCCAGGCACAGCACATTAGAGTGATCAACCCTGGACGTCAAGAATGTGTGGCTCGCCTAGGCTAGGTGTAAGTCTAGCAGGAGGGAGCAGACTCTTCTTGCGAGTCAATGCAGATTTATTCAATGAGGCGGCGGGTGTGGGGGGATGAGGGGGTGATGTAATAGAAGAGATAGGTCTTAGAGTTTTCCTCTCCCCCATCATCTCAGTCTTACCTACATTCATCATTATTCTGCTGTTCTACATCCAGTTGCTGACCTTGGCCAAGTCTTTGGAAATGTGGGAGATGGTGCATTTTACATCTGGTGTGACGGTGGGTGATGTCTGTGTACTGAGGTCTCCCCTTGGGACTTTGTACAGACATGGAACAGGATAGGGAAGAGGATGGATCCTTGTGGGTTTCTACAGTCTCTGGAGGTTGTGGATCAAGGGTCCAGCTCAAGTCACTGGGTATGACCTGAGAGGAACAACTGAAGCCATCTCAGCACTACCTCTCTAAACTCCCTTCCAATGTCTTCAGCATTCCATAGACATCTGTAAATTTGACTTCCTCAAACACTATGAAATCCAGCGTGAATATGGATTGATGGCCCTTGACCAAGGCCAAGAGGAGATAATCCATCTATTTCAACCACATTGTCTCTCTCTCAGGTCCCCTCTTGAAGCCTGATTGGGAGGAGTCCAGGATATTGACAGTAGCTGGGTGGTGTTAGAAGGGAGCTATTCAATTAGCTCTCTAGGAATGAGAAGTTAAATAGCAGGTGGTAGCTGGCAAGGACGGGTGCATCAACTGATGGTCTCTTAAGTATTGGTCAGACTCTGATGTGTATTAGGATGGGAGCTAGATTTCCTTCTTTAATGGTAGACTTGGAAGGATTAGATTTTTATCAGTGAATGTCCATAAACGTCAATTTCACTACACACACACACACACACACACACACACACACACACACAGATGAAAAAAAGTATTTCCATCAATAATAAATTTATAGAGAGGCAAAGTAAGAAAAATGCTGCTTGAGAACACATTCGAGTTGGATTTAAGAATATTTACATTGTATATTTTGATGTGATCTTGATTTGTGGTTTAATAGTTACAAAGCTTTAACTTTTTAAATTTCAACATCTACTGTCATTAAATAATTGTTTGACCCCCTCCTTGTCTGACCCCTCCCATGTACAACTGTGAACATTTAAATAGGTTGAAAAAAGTGCTTAAAATAAACATTGATATTATCTGTCAAAATTATTTTAAAAACCTCAAAACTTCAAATTCTGCCAAGCCTACTTAAAGGAGAAGCTGATGATCTTAGTTAATGTTATGTTCACAGCACACACACACACACATGTTCAATAAAAACACAAATACTCCTGCGGGAAGGTTGCAATTTAACACTACTTTATTTCTTAGGATTCAGAACAATGTGATGGGAGATGAAATGTGGGTGGGTGCAGAACTGTGCAGGGCCTCTACTAGTGAGGATGAGCAGTCTGAACTTTATACAAGATCCAGTGTTGGGACTTGAGGGGCTGGGACATAACTGAAGCAGCAGGAAAGTAAGATGAGAAGAGCTACTGAACACTTACATTCCCACTGAAGTTTCAGTTGGGAAAAAGGGTCCTTCTCATCCTGTCCTAAAATGGTGTGTTGTATGTTGTTGAACAACTGTGTTTTGCCCCAGAGATAGCAGCATTTTAGTGGTGGGTGAAGTGACCTCTGTGTATTAGTTTGCTTTGTGATGCTGTTAGGATAAAAGTTGCCATGGCAATGTGAGGTTATTCCTGACGGAGTCAGACTAAAATACTGTCTGACTGAGAGATCGGTGTACCAATAAAGACACACAGTAAGGGCAATTAACCAGACCTGCTAAAGTGGAAGGGGAGTGGCAGACTCAGTAATGGAAGAAGGAAGATCACTGAAGGTAGCACCAATGCTGTAAGGCAGTGCTTCTCAAGCTATCTGATGTGGGGGACCAGCAATTTTTTTTCCCAATGTGCACGCAGACCGTGGACCACCACTTTGAGTAGCACTGCTGTAAGGGATGCATGTAAATATACACAGATCTGCCTCTTTGTGTCAGAGGATATTCCAGACCTAGAGAGCTCTGATGCTGCTGGTATGCTGTTGTAGGATCTAGTAGCAACTTCTAGGCAGGTCAAGGGAGTATATAGGGAGTGACGTGCTGGTGGAGGGCAGTTGCTGCCCAACTGACATCTGTGTTTGGTGACAATAGCACAGCCTGACAAGTTCAGTGTATGTATGGTGCTCGGCAGCAGGTGGAAAAGCTGTGTGAAGAACCACCTGCTCTCCAGCCTGTGTGCCTGTCTATCAGGGTCATGTCAGCAGCAGGGGATGCTCCTCTGCATACTGTCTCCAGAAGGAGAAATAACTGGAAATGTTGCTCCCAGATAGGGCTGAGAAGCTCCAGGGCTTGAATCTGGGGGCTTTATAATTGGCTTGAAAGGATAAGACTCTGATTTTATATGGATTTCAAAGGATAATATGGATTCTTTTTCCCATGATGACTAACAATTATATTATGGATATTATTTTTTTCTGCACTGGAAGGAAATTTTTAAAATTTAAAAAATGCGTCAATGCTTAATTATTATTTATTCAAGGCCTGCTGACCACAGAAACCAGCATTCCTAGATTTAAAAATAAACTCCTATGGCCAAATCCTGCACCTGTAACTCCACTTGCAAACCGTGGGCAGTGTGAGTGCTCAGCACTTCTTGGCTCAAAATGGTTCAAAATGGTATGCGAGAAAGTAGGCACTAGCCTTTAGGACACAAGGTTTCTGCCTTGACCCAAAAAGCAAAGTTCGGAAAATAACCAAAGCTTCGGTTTCCTAATGCCAGTGTCTGGGCTGGGCAGCTCTTTGTGTGATCAAACTGGGCACTGCTGTGAGTTGGGTAAAATTAAGAGTCCAGTGCTGATGGCAAAGCTTTGTTGGTATTGGGCATGTGCCTCTGGAATTCACTCAGGTCCTTGTTCAAAGCCCTTTGAAGTCAGTGAAAAGGCTCCCATTGACTTCACTGGGCTTTGGCTCCAGCTGGCCTAGCAGAAATATAATTAAGCTTGAAGTTGGCCACTTTTAGCAGGAGCTGCAAGGCTCACCTCCTTGCCACACCTTCCTAACTCATTACAGCCTCACTGGTAAACTGCAATCTGCAGCATAGCACGGTGCATGGTCTCTTATAGCAAGACTCACTGTCTTAACTTAAGCCCAGATACAATGGTCATGGGAGTCAAATAAATGTTTGTTATAAAATAAATAATTAACATCAATGGACCCAAGGCATTTAGGGATTTTTTTCTTCATTTGAAAAATAATTGAACTGGGAAGAATTTGTCAAGGAACAACTACAATCACAGTAGTTAGCACTGCGGAGCACACACAAGTTCATGGTTCTGAGATGTGTATTTCTGGGCTAGACTGTTCTCTGGTCACAGAGGCAGGTGTAATGTTTCCAAAATGTTCTATATTATTGAAAAGCTGATTCAATAAGCAATGACAAGGTGAACATTGCCTCAATTTGCCATAGAAAAATTTGAAGTGATCATGAAAAATTGAATTGTTGAACACCAAGATAAACATAATATAACACAACATGGCTTCTGGAATAACGGAAAACCATCCCTCTCTAATCTACTGCAATTCTGTGAGCACTTCAAAGAATGAGTGGATAAAGTGTAAGAACCTGTTGCTATCATTTGTTTAGACTTTCTGAAAATCTTTGACAAAATCCCTCACATGAGGGCATTAATAAAACTAAGTCATGGGGGCAGGCATAAGAATCATAATGCATTAGAAACTAGCTAGTAGTAGAAAGTAGAAAACAAAATAAATGGTCACTTTCCAATGTGGAAGCATTAACAGTGGGTGCTCCAAGGATTCATATTAGGACTGATGTTGTTTACCCTATTTATTTAAAGTGCTGAAAAGGGGGTGAACTCTGAGGCAGCAAACATTGCAAATGACAGGGAATGATTTTGATTAGTCACAACTAGAGAAGACTGTGTTTGGAACTGCATAGGGGCCTTGCAAAGCTAGGGGAGCAACACACCGGCAGATGAAATTCAAGTTGACTGATGCAAGGTGTTGCAAGTTGGATAGAATAATTTCAGCTACCCGTACACATTGCTGGATCAAGAACAGGGCCTGAGCATCATTGTGGAAAATGTAATGAAAACTAGGGCTCAGTACGTAGCAGTGGTCAAGAAAACAAACCAAATGTTAGGAGGTATAAAGAATGGGATAAAAATAATAGTGAAAATATTATAAATGCCATTATATATCAATGGTACATTCTCACATGGAATACTATATTTACTGCTGGCCACTCTGTCTCAGAAAAGATATAGCAGAAATAGAAGGCTTCCAGAAATATGTAATGAAAATGATTATATGTACAGAGAGACTTTCACAGGTAGAGAGATTGAAAAGAATGGGACAAATTAGTTTAGAAAGGCAGTGACTAAGAGGGGATGAGAGAGAAATACACACAATAATAAATGCAATGGAGAAGGTAAATTGGACTCTTGATCCCCTTGCATAATACAAGAATAAGGGGCCATTTAATTAAATTGAAAATTAACAAATTTTAAGTGGATACAAGAAGATATTTTGTACATAGTGCATAATTAACCAGTGGAACTCATTGCCACAGGATACCACTGAGACCAAGCGCTTAGTAGGATACAAAGGAGGTTTAGATGTTTATATGGATAAATGAGGACATTCACAATTTCACATTAAATTGGGTAAAGGATTTTTAATAAGCGATGTAAACCATCATTCTTCAGAGCATGAGCCAGTGACTAACTGACATGGGTTGGAAAGACACTTCCTTTATGAGGAGGTTATTCATAGATTCTAAGGCCAGAAAGGAGCATTGTGATCCTGACTTCCTGTGGGACACAGGACTTCCCTGAGTTAATTTCTGTTGGAACTAGAGCAGTTCTTTTAGGAAAAACCTCCAATGTTGATTTAAAAATTGCCAGTTATGGGGAATCCACCAGAACCCTTAGTAAGGTGTTCCAATGATTAACTACCCTCACTTTTAAAAATTTGCACCTCATCCTCAAGTCTGCATTTGTCTAGCTTCAGCTTCCAGTCATTTGTCTGCTAGACTGAAGAGCCCTCTATTATCAAATTTCTCTTCCCCATGTAGGTACTTATAAACTGTGATCAAATCACCCCATAACCTTCTCTTTGTTAACCTAAACAGATTGAGTTCTTTGAGTCTTTCACAATAAGACACGCTTGCCATCCTTGTCCACTATGAGAGGCTTTTTTATCTTCTTCTGAAGTATCCAGTATTTAGCACGTGCTGAGCCAGAATACTGGACTAGATGGACCATTGCTCTGATCAAGTCAAATGATTCCTTTGTTCTTAGTTTTTGTTGCATTGCTTCAGTTTTCACATTCTGGGGTCCAAAGTAAGTTTAAATGATGCTTATAATTCATGGGGTGGTTTTTTTGGAGTGGTTGAATATGTTTATCCAATGTTTACACTATATTAATTAACCCAATCATTACAGTATTCCTTATTATTCATTTTGATAAAAAATTCAGTTTATATTACTCTGCCTATACATTTTTAGTAGGCCACAGGTCTTTTTATGGACAATGCATCCCTATATTGTAGACATTGTCTGGGGAGAAGTTGAAGTGTTTGACAGCTGGGTAAGGGAGAGATGACGATCCTGACACAAACGAATGTGTGGGAGGCAGATTGAGACTCTAGGATAAAGACATTACCTGGATTTTTTTGCTAAAATTATCAGCAGTGAAACAGTTAACAACATATACATGTTATCAGTCAGTTTCAGAGTTAATGGCCCATTATGTTGAGTGGGGCCAGCTCACACCATTTAGATCCATTATATTTCAGGCTGTTTATAGACTCAGGAAGACAGTTGTGCTTCTAAAGTCTGGAAATAATTTTAAAAAATACAAATATTTGATTCTAGACTACAGCTCTGCCGCAAAGGGTGCAGTCTGTGGCAAGTTCCATTGGCATGAAATCATGCATATATGGTGCCCTTATGCCAAGTGTACTTTCAAGTTTGCCCTGTTCTCCTACAACATAAAAGCAGGTAAAGAGTTTGTCAAAAAATATACAAGTTATTAACCTCTGAAGATGAGATTTGAATGATAATGAAGGCAAAATGTTCCATACAGCAAAGCTAGTGGGTAGCTGCCACAGGAATAACACATATTTTACTGTCATTCATATAGGCCCTGATCCTGCACCACTGAAGTCCATAAGAGCTCTGCTATTGGCTTTAGTGGGTGTAGAAACAGGCCCATAATTCATAACTCCAAAAGTGTAGCATTGTAGGAAGTTCTGTAATTAGGAAAAAGGAAGGTTAATCTTGTATTCTATATACTACTATGAACTTAAAGTGGTTTGTCAGTGACGAAAAGTGGGGAAAAAAACCCAAACCTTGTTGCTCCAATTCAGATTCTGTGGAATTTATTGCCTCCTCTCATTGGTTCAGAATGCTGAGACATTCCACAGCAAATAGGAAATGTATGAACAATTTGCTTCCCTCCCACCCCTCCTTCAACTTTTCCCAAATATGTAAACTCTGGAAAAAAAGCTTCATTCTTTCTAAATGATCATTCAATTGCCTCCAGACTGTATCTTTTGGTGAATTTATTGCTTGCTATTTAGAAAAAACTGAAATGCATTTTGCATATTAACATGTAACTCTTGTTCCTGTCTGCTCAGTTTGGAAATGGTTGGATTGCTTTTATAAAGAAAAAAATGGCTAATAAAATTGGCCCCAGCACCATTGCTTTGCAATTCTTATGAACAGTAAAGTGCTACTTACAGTCATTGATGTTAAAAGCTATTTCTAAATTATGGTGCCATTTATTATCTCTAGTGTCCAAAGTAAGTTTAAATGATGCTTATAATTCATGTTTTACCAAATTTCCTTTCCCCCCCGAGGATACCTCTGATTAACTTATGCACATTTAAGCGCTTTTTAAATTCTTCTTTTATTGCCATTATGCTCTGAAAATCTCAGCGATTCTCAAAAATGGGTAATAAACTTGAGATAAAATGCTGCAGTTTTAGATCAATGCTGACATATCACTGTGGTGATTTCTTCAGAGCTAAAGTGATAATGCTTCATATTTACAGAATATATACTAGGTTATTGCTACAGTATTACCATTTTGTTCTAAGATGAAATGAGTAATTTACCAATTTATTAAACAGTTACATTTAAGTATTGCTTAGGACATTACCACACCAATCTGTTTACTTAGCTTGAAGAGTTACCATTAAGAAACCCTGTTTGTTTTGGTAAAATTTGTAATCATGGCCTCCATTAAGAAACTTATTTTTCTGCAAGCCTAATTGCTGGAAAATGAGTTTCTCCTTATTTACTGTGGTATATTCTGCTAAGACAGCTAAAAATGCCATCCTAGCAAGAAGTGCTGGAGAAATTAATAATACATACACAGAACAATTTTAATTAGTATAATATCAAGTGTTAATAGAAGATTTATAATACAGTTAAGAGTTCTAATGACCACAACAAAAAAAATGTGAAACATATGGAAACAGTCTGTTAACAAACAAATACCATCCAACCCCCCCACAATCCAGCATAAAAAAACCACCCAAAACAAAACAAAAAAACCCAGACCACCCTTACAAGCTAAACAAAATGCTTTTGTTAGCACTATGGGCCCAATTCCGGCCTTCCTTACATTAGAGCAACTCCTATTGAATCTACAGGGCTAAATTCAGATCTCATTTAAACCAGTGTAAATCCAGAATATCTCCACTGATGTCAAGAAAGCTACTCCGGAGTGGCTCCAGTATCTTTGAGATGAGACAGACAGATCCTGAGCTCTCAGTAAAGGTACTTTGCAAAATGCACATACTGTTTATAAACTCTATCACTATCAGTGTGCAAGCAAAGTGCTGGTGATTTGGGAACACAGACCAAACTTGAACCAATGCTGATCTATCAAACCCTTGTGCAATTCTAGGCAAACGCTCTGCCCAGCTCTAGGAAAAGATGCTCATTTGGATGGGTCAGGGATACAGAGGTTTTTACCAGTTCGTATCTGACCAAAAGGTTAATCACTTTGGACTAGAAATCTCAGTGCTGTGCAGTGGGTTAGTGCAACAACTTTTCATCTCTGGAGAGATGGCTTCCGATAGTGGCTCAGCAGTCACAGAGCTAAATTTGATCTCATCCCAATCCCCATAAGTACATGTTACAAACCCAAGCAATCTGGTCTAATTTAGTACAGGTGGCAGTCAGAAAGGGCCCGATTTGTAGCCAATGGGAGCTGAGGATGCTCAGCTCCTCCTAGGGTTGGGGCCCTAGTAGAGGGTGAGGTTGGAATGCTGTGGGGGGGCAGATGGATGAGGCTAGAGAGGATAGTGGGGTGGCACATCAGGGATTTTAAAATACTCTCGCTCCTGCTTTTACACTTAATTGCTATAGTGTTTTTGGTTTTTAAAGGGACAGATCCTCAGCTGGAGCAAATTAGCGTAGCTTGAGACAAGACAAATGAGCTGATTATACCAGCTGAGGATCTCGCCCCAAAATGTTAAGACCTAGTCAGGTAGTGCATAGCCAGGCGAGGTAAATTAAGGCCCAGTGGGAGGTGGCTCTGGGGAAGGAACAGAATAAATACTTCAGGACTGAGCCCTTCATGTTTCAGAATAAAACTCATTTTTAAAAATATGGAGCCTGAACATTCGATTCCATTAACCAAACCGTTACTAAAAGGATGCCGGAGAGTTGTTTATTTTCTTTGGACAAATGCCTATTATGCCCCTATCCTCTTAGACCCAAGCAAAAATACACAACAAACAACAATCAGGATTAATCAATACAGCCTCCAGTCGAGAAGTGCTTCTAACCTCGTTCCTACCAATCCCTGCCAGGAACAAAAATATCCCCTTCCAAGTAAATATTTAAATAACTTGCATGGACTGCAAGCTCTTTGGGGAAGAGACTGTACCTGCCATGGGGATTTAGACAGATGGTTCCCACTGAAATTGATAGGAGAGACAATCGCAGCTCCTAGCACAATTTGGGTGCAAAGGAAATGGAAATAATAAGTAAGA
The DNA here is from genome assembly GCF_965140285.1 of Lepidochelys kempii. Lineage (NCBI taxonomy): Eukaryota > Metazoa > Chordata > Testudines > Cheloniidae > Lepidochelys > Lepidochelys kempii. The sequence goes on from NC_136387.1 coordinate 32,911,220, forward strand.
AGCTGCTAGACTGAACAAATTGATCTTACTGAACATCTTGTTCAACATCCCCAGACTCGGGCTTTGGCAGACAGCAAGGCCTCCACTGCCTGCTGGCCAGTGTTTAAATTCAGGGACAGACAGTTAGCACGTTCCAGCTGATCACAACTGTCCCGAGGAGCTCAGAGATAGATGAGTTCCATAGAGAATATTATAAATAATCAATGCCCTGGATGGCACCCAGGAGCAAAAAGGAAGTTAGCTCAGAGCCTGGAAAACAGGCGTTGGGTGCACATCAGCTTTCCAAGCTCTACCAGCAGTATCTATCTGCACTAGCTGGAGCTTCTGAATGGTGCATGGAGTAGCCCCATATTGCAGTCATGATAGTGCAATCCTTCCTAGAGGGTGGTGATTTGGGAGTGTTCCTGAAATCACAGATGCAATGGCCAGGAGTCCCTTATCACGTCTGTGTTTGGCTAGGCATCTGCAGCCTTCTCTCTCAGATCCAGATCTTGCACAGTGGGGCATGTATTTGCGACTCCTAAATGGGATTATTGCAATGGATTATTCTCAGGGAGCTGCTATTCTGAATTCGTATTTGTCCTGTGGTTGCATCTAGATGCTCTGGCCTCTTTGTTCTAGGCACTGTCCAAACATATAACAAAGAACTGGTTCCTGCCCCAAAGCGTTTACAATCTGTTACCCACTGATCTGCAATCTCTCAGACAGGTGGGCAGCCCCAAAGAGCTGGGATGAGCACAACATAAGGGTGAGATGGCTATGATCAGCAAACCAGTACGATATATCACACTGCCTCCCACCCCTGAGGACTGATCCGTAGCTATAGCTACAGCTCTGCAGGCAGTGAGTATGTCCACCCTGCAATTAAACACCTTCTGGCTGGCCTGTGTCAGCTGACTCAAGCTCACAGGTCTCAGGCTGTGGGGCTGTAAAGTTCCAACTGTGGCTGGAGCCTGGGCTCTGGGATCCTCCCCAACGTGGGGTCCTGGATCTCGGGCTCCAGCCCGAGCCCAGACATTTACACCACAGTTTTACAGCTCTGTTGCCAGAGCCCTGTGAGTCTGCGTCGGTTGCCACAGGCCAGCCACAGGTGTTTAATTGCAGTGTAGCCATACCCTGTGGGGCTCAGATAGGGGCTTGCTGACTGGAGGTGCAAGCCTGTATTTGTTATTTCACTGTATCCAAATAGGCCTATCTTAAGAATTCCTGTCCATTTGGAGTAAAGAATGAGCAACCATTAAATTGTACTTTGGCTGTTCTGGGCACTGGTTGATGGGGTGTCTGTAGTGCTGGTTTTGCCTTGGTGTCTGACCTCTGCAGTCTAACAAGATGAGAGTAAAATGCTTGTTTCCTTTGTCTCCGGTTTGATCCAGAGAGTTTGTTTTCTGTAGGTAATAAATAATTGATGGCAAAGCCTCTGTCCATAATTAAAATGGATGCCCCTGGCCTGCCACAAATGATAGCTTTTCCAGTAATGAACAGAGTTAGGCATATGTTAAGTCTAGGATACATTCTGTTTCTCTTTTGATGGGCAGCAGCACTGCACAAACAGGGGATGGAATATGCAATAGTCAGTGTTATAACGGTTAAGATGGCTCAGGCTGCGGATACCTCATGAGCTTCAATGGGAACATAATTGGACTCTATGGGTGGTGAACTCTTTCTCCGCTCTAGGCTTGAGGCTCAGTGCTTGGCTCTGGTTGAGGTCCACAGGACTGGAGGGAAGCAAAGTGGTGGCATGCCATCTTTCTGCCCCAACCTGGGGCCAGCTGGCCACTCTGGCCTGGCTTTTATTTAGGTGCCTATCTTTAGGCACTGTCCTGGGGCAAGTACACTGGTCACAGGCACCCATATTTGAAAATGTTGGCCATTGCCCATAAGCTCCAGATACTGGGGCAAATTGGTATCCAGCCTTCCCCAGGAGTGTCTCTCCTCTGCTCCAGGGAGCAGATGAATGTCAGGGAATGTTCAGATTATAGGTTAAGCACAAGGGGGTTTCATTCCAAAAATTCATATCTCTGACTTGACTTATTTGTCCTTTCTAGGGCCACAAAAAGATGTTCCCTACGAATGTAACAATATTGATTAAGTCATAAAGTATACATAATATAAATAATCTATATTGACTCTTTTTACATTAACTTATCTGTCTTTTACTTCTTCTTACTCCTCAATAATGCTACAATTATGTAAAGAAATACATTAAATACATCAACATTGTCCCAAAGGAAGCAGATCTGCCATTATTATTATTATTGGCCCTGTGCCTAGGTACAAGCTTTAGAAAACCAAGCAAAACGAGCTATTTATGTCAGCACTGGGCAGCTAAGCAAGTGCTCCAGGTGTTCTATCCCCAGCTTGATAGGACTGCATGGGTAGGCTTTGAGGAGGGCAGATGTCGATGAGGAGTGACTGGTACTTCCTGACACCTCAGTAGCGGCATGTCCCCTGTGGAACTTGAGTGGTTTGCTTGGATCACATCCAGTTGTGGAGGCATTCAGGGGACAGCGCTGTTGCCAGGGGAAATCAAAACTAGCCTGGCAGTTGCACAGGGTCAGCCACTAGCCTGTCGGTCCTGGCTGTAGTTGTGATTACAGCTCATTCTCTCCTACCAATGTCCTTCAATGGGACTGATGCTCTGTCTGTGGTGGCTGGAGAAGTGGTGATGTCCCGGAGACCACACCGGGGATGGGAAGGGGTGCAGCTTGGAAGGGGAACCTCCCAACAGCTCATTGACAGCGTTAGCACGGGCCTTCACTTGGGAAGGGTTAGAATGGGAGGCAGTGGTCTCTGGGTGAAATTTCACTCCAGCGCCGAGAGAAAACATAGGGCCTATGCTCCACTCACAACCCACAAAAGCCCCCAAGATCGTGGTGCCTAAGCCTCATGCTGCCCCTCTGCATGGGAGGAAATTTCCTCCTGTATGAATGTATCACAGCCTGCTGGCTGGGGACTGTGTGAGTGGGCAATCTCAGACCATCCCTGGAAGCTGAAACCATTACACAGACAAAACACACTCAAGAGACTGGGGCTGGGAGCACAGCACAAACTTGGGGATCATCTCTGCTAGGGGGGAGGGATAGCTCAGTGGTTTGAGCATTAGCCTGCTAAACCCAGGGTTGTGAGTTCAATCCTTGAGGGGGCCATTTAGGGATCTGGGGCAAAAATTGGGGATTGCTCCTGCTTTGAGCAGGGGGTTAGACTAGACAACCTCCTAAGGTTCCTCCCACCCTGATATTCTATGGTCTCATCAGCACACCAAGAGGGATACCTGCATGGGATGGGCACCACCAGTAATGATTCTGATGCCTCCTTTGTAAAGCACTTTGAGATCTGCTGATAAAAAGTGCCATAGCAGAGCTGGCTACTGGTGCACAGCTCTACCTACTTTGCTAAACACAGAGGAAGAGGGGTTCCTCCTACTCCCTCTCCTGGGCTTAGGGGAGCTGAGCTCAAGAAGAAGCTTTTTATTCGTACATTGCTCTTTCACAGAGTCTAAGTTGTGTATACATTAAGTGTTTTTTAGTCTTTTCCATTGCAAAGGAAAAAGAATCCTGGAAAATCCTGTTCTCATGGCTGTTTTGAGTATCTGCTCTTCTTTTTGTAATTAGTCTAATATACGATCTGCTCTCTGAACTTTTTAGTGTAATTCGGTACTGGAGTAGGACCAGACTGACACTGTGACTTGCCAGATAAACGAAGCGCTTCCTTTAATTACTTGGATGAGGTTGTGCTATATAAGGCTGTAGAGAGACCAACCCTTTCCTGTGCAGACATGTCTGCTGGGTTGCATTTTGTTAATAATGCTTAGCATTTATATAAGGCGTGTATGGGATACAGCTGTTACAGGAAGGTGTGAGCTATCATGTTTATCAAAGCAATATAAAAAGCCATGAGTAGGACAGGGAGCACAGGAGAACCAGATCATGTATTAATAGGAGTTCTGCAGTGAGGCCAACAGGTACTCTTGCCTAGTAGCAGGGATGGTGGCCCAAGGCTCTGATCCCGCAAATACTTATGCGTGTGCTTATTTTGAAGTCCCACTGACTACTCACATGGGTAAAGTGAAGCATGTGCAAACGTGTTTGCCTATGGGAAGAACGTGTAGCTAAACATCTTATTAGCACAAAGGGGATGGTGCATAAGACCATGCCTCTGCAGACATGCCCATTTTCCATCCATATCCTGCCCCCATTTCAGTCTGATTGTAAGGGTATGTCTACATGACAATCAAACACCTGAGGCTGGCCCAGGTCAGCTGACTCTGGCTCACAGGGTGTCATAAATATAAAGGGAAGGGTAAACCCCTTTAAAATCCCTCCTGGCCAGAGGAAAAATCCTCTCACCTGTAAAGGGTTAAGAAGCTAAAGGTAACCTCGCTGGCACCTGACCAAAATGACCAATGAGGAGACAAGATACTTTCAAAAGCTGGGAGGAGGGAGAGAAACAAAGGGTCTGTGTTTGTCGGTATGCTGCTTTTGCCGGGGATAGAACAGGAATGGAGTCTTAGAACTTTTAGTAAGTAATCTAGCTAGGTACGTGTTAGATTATGATTTCTTTAAATGGCTGAGAAAAGAATTGTGCTGAATAGAATGACTATTTCTGTCTGTGTGTCTTTTTTGTAACTTAAGGTTTGCCTAGAGGGATTCTCTATGTTTTGAATCTAATTACCCTGTAAGGCATCTACCATCCTGATTTTACAGGGCTGATTCCTTTACCTCTATTTACTTCTATTTCTATTAAAAGTCTTCTTGTAAGAAAACTGAATGCTTTTTCATTGTTCTCAGATCCAAGGGTTTGGGTCTGTGGTCACCTGTGCAAATTGGTGAGGATTTTTACCAAACCTTTCCCAGGAAGTGGGGTGCAAGGGTTGGGAGGATTTTGGGGGGAAAGACGCGTCCAAACTACATTTCCCAGTAAACCCAGTTAGTTTGGTGGTGGCAGTGGTTATTCCAAGGACAAAGGATAAAATTAATTTGTACCTTGGGGAAGTTTTAACCTAAGCTGGTAAAAGTAAGCTTAGGAGGTTTTCATGCAGGTCCCCACATCTGTACCCTAGAGTTCAGAGTGGGGGAGGAACCTTGACACAGGGCTTGGGCTGCGGGGCTGTAATATTGAAGTGTCAGTGTTGAGTTCTGAGACCCTGCAAGGGGGGAGGGTCTCAGAGGCCAGACTCCAGCCCAAGCCCAAAGGTCTACAGAGCAATTTTATAGCCATGTGAGCCAGAGTCAGCTGACCTACACCAGCCGCAAATGTTTTATTGTCATGCAGACATACCCTAAGGTAGCAGGTGGTCAGGAAGCTTGAGGATTGCTGCTATTCAGTGCAGACGGCTACACATAGCACATAGCCTAACTTGTGCTCATGCACAATCTCTGCTCGCAGCTGCGCTGGCAAACACAGCCTTGCTGTGCACTGTGCAAGGACATCCAAGAAACTCAACATTCTTAATATACACTGGACCTGATCCTGCAAGGTGTAAATTAGTGAATTATCCTGCCCTCTGCACCAGTACAGCATGCCTATAGTAAGGGATTGACACAGGTGTTACTGGTGTAACCTGATGTCCCAGCTGGATTTGTTGGTAGCAAGGATTGAATCAATATGTCTGAATCTAAAAGCATGACCCACTGCTGCCTGAGCTGAAAGATCCATCCAGCTCTGCTAGTTCAAAGGCTGGACAGACTGAGAAACCTTTGTCATCCAGCCACTAGAGGGAGACAGAGCTACACTTGGTAACGGTGAGTTACAATGGTGCACATTTTCTTTATAGACAAGGCTAGGAAGGAGAATCAGGGCCAGTTAGGATAAATTACTTGCCAACGTCATGCATCGTGTCAAAGACAAAGCCAGGAATAAAAACATAACTTCAGTGCTCTAAGCGGTAGATGACACTCCCTGTTCTAAATTAATCTCTGTGAGCCAAACTCTGCTTGGGTTCACTGTAAATCTGGATTAATTCCATTTGACATCAATACAGTTGCTCTGGATTTGCCTCCGTGTAACTGAGAGCAGAATGTGACATGGTGCTTTTAAAATCTTTTAGCATTGAGGCAAATGATTTCTATAAGGCCAAAATGTAGCCCCGTATGTCTGTCAGCAATCATATGTAATTATGATTTTGGTATGGATCATATACAGCTAAAAGCTTGTATATTATATTGCTAAACCCTTGTTTTATTACCAGTTAGGCCAAGATTTTCAAAACCAACTAGTGATGTTGGGTGCCTTAATATGTAGGTCCTTGGTTGGTGACACCTTAGAGAGGCTTGATTTTCAGAAAGCAGCTGCTGAGCACTATCTAAAAACCAGGCCCCATTACAGCATCTCAAGTTGTACTCGCAAAAATACTGGTACCCCAAATCACTAACCAGATTCTGGCCCTTAATATTTATCAATAAACTTAAAAATGAAGCCCACTGTTATATGTCATTCTTTCTGATTGAATATAACAGAGGGGGCCGTTTTTTCTTGTTTTAATTTGATTAGATGATTCTGAGGTCTGTCTCATCAAGTGTATGTTTTCCTGGTTGTGTGTTCTAGGAAGACACTAAAGCACTATGACAATAAGCCTCTGAAATCTTTGTTTTCTTGCTTTCATCCCTCTTTATATGGCAAGTTTACAACAAAATGTTTAGTACTGAAACACCAGGCTGCTGTAATAAGGAGAAAGACTCCAGTGAGTCTCCTCCAAGACGACTTAAATCAACAACCCTGTTAACAGCCTCTAGTGCCCTCTGCTGTATTTCAGGAGGTACAAGCTCCTTAAGAGCATATCATTAATATTTTCAAAACAGAAGGAAAGCAGTGTCCCATAAAGGCAAACTTCTTAAAAAAAAAAAATTGTGACTTACTAGGAGAAAATCTTGGTTTTGTATCTGATGCATCTGATTCAGTGGGTTATACCCCACGAAAACTTATGCCCAAATAAATTTGTTTGTCTCTAAGGTGCCACAAGGACTCCTCATTTTTGGTTTTGTAGTGGTCTAAAATCATAAATGTATTGTGCACCTCGATATGGAGTTTAAACTAGGGCTGTTGTTTAATCGTAGTTAACTCATGCAATTAATGCAAAAAATTAATTGCAATAAAAAATTAATCACAGTTTTAATCGCACCGTTAAACAATAGAATACCAATTGAAATTTATTAAATATTTTGGATGTTTTTCTACATTTTCATATATGTTGTATTCTGTGTCATAATTGAAATCAGTGTATATTATTTTTATCATTTTAACAGTGCAAATATTTGTAATAAATAAAATAATAGTATTTTTTCAATTCACTTCATCCAAGTACTGTAGTGCAATCTCTTTGTTATGAAAGTGCAACTTACAAATGTAGATTTTTTTGTTACATAACTGCACTCAAAAACAAAACAATGTAAAAATTCAGAGCCTACAAGTCCACTCAGTCCTACTTCTTGTTCAGCCAATTGCTAAGACAAACAAGTTTGTTTACATTTACAGGAGATAATGCTGCCCTCTTTTTATTTACAATGTCATTAGAAAGTGAGAACAGGCATTTGCATGGCACTTTTGTAGCCAGCATTGCAAGGTATTTATGTGCCAGATATGCTAAACATTCCTATGCCCCTTCATGCTTCGGCCACCATTCCAGAGGACATGCTTACATGCTAATGACGCTTGTTTAAAAAATAAAATATAAAAAATAAAAAAATAATGCATTAATTAAATTTGTGACTGAACTCCTTGGGGGAGAATTGTATGTCCCCTGCTTTGTTTTACCCATATTTCACTATAAATTTCATGTTATAGCAGTCTCAGGTGATGACTTAGCACATGTTGTTCATTTTAAGAACACTTTCACTGCAGATTTCACAAAACGCAAAGAAGGTGAGATTTCTAAAGATAGCTACAGCGCTCAACCCAAGGTTTAAGAATCTGAAGTGCTTTCCACAATCTGAGAGGGACAAAGTGTGAAATATGCTTTCAGAAGTCTTAAAAGAGCAACACTCTGATGTGGAAACTACAGAACCTGAACCACCAAAAAAGAAAGTCAACCTTCTACTGGTGGCATCTGACTCAAATAGTGAAAATGAACATGCATCAGTCCACACTGCTTTGGATTGTTATTGAGCAGAACCCGTCATCAGCATGGACTCATGTCCCCTGGAATGATGGTTGAAGCATGAAGGGACATATGAATCTTTAGCTCATCTTGCATATAAATATCTTGCGATGCTGGCTATAACAGTGCCACTTTCAGGTGACATTGTAAACAAGAAATGGGCAGCATTATCTCCTGTAAATGTAAACAAACTTGTTTGAGTGGTTGGCTGAATAAGAAGTAGGACTGAGTGGACTTGCAGGGTCTAAATTTTACATTGTTTTATTTTTTAATTCAGTTTTTTTACATAATTCTACATTTGTAAGTTCAGCTTTCATGACAAAGAGATTGCACTACAGTACTTGTATTAGGTAAATTGAAAGCCAGTATTTTTTTTTTGGTTTTTTTTACAGTGCAAATACTTGTAATCAAAAATAAATATAAAGTGAGCACTGTTCACTTTGTGTTCTGTGTTGTAATTGAAATCAATATATTTGAAAATGTAGAAAACATCCAAATATATTTAAATAAATGTTATTCTATTATTGTTTAACAGTGTGATTAATCACGATTAATTTTTTAATCGCTTGACAGCCCTAGTTTTAACTAGTTTGGCACTTTACAATAACAAAATTTTGATTATTGATGGGCAAGCCTCCAAAGCATGTGATCTCATGAAATTTACAGCTGGATAGCTAGAACAAGCTCAGGATGTTCAGGCTGGAGTTGGGTCCCATCTTGTCCCCAGCAAAGACAGATATGCAACAGCTGGAAGAAAAAAAAAAAAAGTAAAGTTAACTGAACTTACTTAATAATTGTTTGGATCTTCAAAGAGCTCAGCAGCCATTAAAGTTAACAGAATCCTATGAGATAGGTAGGTAGAGGCTTGTCCACATTAGGGATTTTTGGCACCATTATAACTACATTGATGTAAACTCACCATATCGATGCCCTGTGAAACAGGGCATGCAAATCAGCATGAACCGAACCCGTGCAAGCCTGGCTTTACACCATGCTCTAAGTGTTAATGTTTTCTTTTACAGATGGAGAAGTAGAGCTAGAAAGAGATTAAGTGGCTTACAAAAGGCCGCCCACATCAGAGCTGAGCTCAGAACTCTGGAGCACCTGGTTCCCAGGCCTGTGTTCAAAGCACTTTGCCAGCTTCAGCAGGAGAGCCATGTGAATGTTAATTTGCTGTGATCTTGTACTTTAACTGCATGAGTTACCACAAGTTTATGACACTGAAATTAAACTATGCTGATAGGCCAGGAAGGTGGGTCATCATCCAGGTAGGGCAGCTTCAGCCTATGAGGGACCCTTCCCAGTAGATCCCTAGCATGCATGGGATGTGAAGACCTCACCCTCTATCCATGGCTCACCCAACCGCACAGGAGATGGGATACATTTGAGCAAGGACAACAGACAATTCTGGCATCACCTTGTCAGGATCTGGTCTTGAACATAGGCCAACTGGGTTCTTGGGAAGTAGCCCTGACTGTCACACCACACCAACTCATCCAATTAGAAGGGAATTCACAGACTGGGGTGGGCCAGCTTCAAGGGTTCTGCGGCCTACTTACTGATTGGCCACATAATCTTGACCCTGATTGGTTGGTGACCATATATAAACTTTCTGCTTCCTTTCTGTCAGCAAATTCATGGATGACAGTAAGCTGCGGGGAGTGGTAGATATGCTGGAGGGAAGGGACAGGGTCCAGAGTGACCTAAACAAATTGGAGGATTGGGCCAAAAGAAATCTGAGGTTCAACCAGGACAAGTGCAGAGTCTTGCACTTAGGATGGAAGAATCCCATGCACTGCTACAGGCTGGGGGCCGACTGGCTACGCAGCAGTTCTGCAGAAAAGGATCTGGGGATTATAGTGGATGAGAAGGTGGATATGAGTCAACAGTATGCCCTTGTTGCCAAGAAGGCTAGCAGCATATTGGGCTGCATTAGTAGGAGCACTGCCAGCAGATCAAGGGAAGTGATTATTCCTCACTATTTGGCACTGGTGAGGCCACATCTGGAGTATTGCATCCAGTTTTGGGCCCCCCACTGCAGAAAGAATGTGGAGAAATTGGAGAGAGTCCAAGGGAAGGCAACAAAAATGATAAGGAGGATGGGGCACATGACTTAAGAGGAAAGGCTGAGGGAACTGGGCTTGTTTAGTCTGCAGAAGAGAAGAGTGAGGGGGGATTTGATAGCAGCCTTCAACTACCTGAAGGGGGGTTCCAAAGAGGATGGAGCTTGGCTGTTCTCAGTGGTGACAGATAACAGAACAAGGAGCAATGGTCTCAAGTCGCAGTGGGGGAGGTCTAGGTCGGATATTTGGAAACACTATTTCACCAGGAGGGTGGTGAAGCACTGGAATTGGTTACCTAAGGAGGTGGTGGAATCTCCATCCTTAGAGGTTTTTAAGGCCTGACTTGACAAAGCCCTGGCTGGGATGATTTAGTTGGTGTTGGTCCTGCTTTGATCAGGGGGTTGGACTAGATGACCTCCTGAGGTCTCTCCTACCTCTAACCTTCTATGAGTCTGTTCTTGTCTGAGCAACAAGCCATTGCCCACTAGTTGTCGCTCAGACCCCGCTTGATCCTGCCTTGCCTGACGCCGCCAGCTACTTGGTTGTACATTCTCCTTGAATTGGATCTCCTGGCTATTGGACTGCTTGTGTGAACTCTCACCAGTAAGCTGGAGAGTCGTTTGACCTGCCTGACCCATGCGTGACCCACCCGCAATAATAAGAATTAGCATGCGCACAGTGTTTCACACCTCAGTACGTGATACAAACACTAATGAGGAGATTGCTTTATGTTTTCTATTAGTAGCTTGTCCCTACACTTGGGCTTTAATATCAGTTATTCTAGGGCAGTGGTTCTCAAACTTCATTGCACCATAAACCCTTCTGACAACAAAAATTACTAAATGACCCCAGGACAGGGGACCAAAGCCTGAGCCCACCCAAGTTCCACAGCCTCGGTATGAGGGGGGCCAAAGCCCAAGGGCTTCAGCCCTGGACGGGGTTTCTGTAACATGGGCCCTGCCACCCAGGGCTGCAGCCTGAGCCCTGATGCTCAGGGCTGAAACCTTTGGGCTTCAGCTTTGGCCCCGGGTGATGGGGCTCGGGCTTCAGCTTCATCCCTGGGCCCTAGCAAGTCTAATGCCAGCCATGGGGAGCCCATTGAAATGGGGTCACTGCCCACTTTGTGGTCCTGATCCAGTGTTTGAGAACCCCTGTTCTAGGGCAAGGTCAGCCATCCCAAATAATGCTTGGTTGTTAAAGTGATCTGCTGCTGCTCCAGCAATCCTGCAAAGAGGCTGGCGGAAGCCTCTCTGGATGACCGTTTTCTTAAGGCGTGCTTTGGTTTGGGGGGGCTGAGGGGGTGGAGCCAGTACTGCCCACCCCAAGAGCCCATACACAATCCCCAGAAACACACAAAACCAGACCCTAGGGGGAACCCACAGAAAGCCAGGCACACGCACACATGGAAAGAAAACTTGTTTTTTCTAGCATTGCTCCTGTTCGCCTTCTGGGCCATTTGGGGGGTGGGGGTGGGGAGGGAAGCTCCCTTGCCTCTCAGTAGTGAAGATAAAACCCTCTGCATTTCCATGCGCCCGTGCGCTGATGGGCGTTTCTGGTGGAATGTGCATTAAGGCCCAATTCAACGTTACTCTACAGTCCCTTTGTGTCAGGAACTACCCCCTGCCGCGGGGGAGCCGTGTGCTGCCCAGCTCTGGGCTGCCTCCAGGGTAGCCCCAGGCAAACAGGGCATTCCTGGGTGGGCCATGGATGGAGTGGAGGGTGGGCTGAAGGAGGCAGGTTACAAGGGGGCATTACCAGGGTGCACACATGCTTTTTTCAAAGCTCCATGGAGGCATTGAAGCTCTAATTCAGGGCTGTCCTCGCCTGTGCTGGGGGTTGCGTTGAGCCAGAGCCAGCATGGGGATGAATCTATCCCTCCAAATATACAAAGTGCAACTGGTGGGATGCTTCCCACTGGCTGCTGGCTCTGATCTCTGCCCGCTCCCTGGGGATGGGGAGGAGGAATGATGGAAGCATAAAGTTTTTTCTTTGCAATCAGAAAGGCTAGAGACTAACTTTTGAGATGACAGCTCTGGTTCTGGAGAAAGCCATAAAACCTACAGGCAGGCTCCCTGGGTTCCTATCCCGCCCTGCTCACAGACACCAGGGAGCAAATGTGCTTTTACCAAGTAGAAGAAATGCCGAGCTGAGCTTCGGCTTCTGCTGAATTAGTTCCTTCAATTCCCTAAGAAAGCAGTTACTACAATCTTACATCAGATCACACTCTGAGGAGCACAAAGCCAATTTGGGGGAACGCAAGCCAGCACACATTTAACTGGAATGCTAATATTTACTGTTTGTAGCAATCCAGGCCTAAGAAGTGGGTGAAGTCACTAGCTGGGGATTATAACTTCAATTAGGTAACGTTAATAGAGGAGGCAGCAATGCCTCATTGAGGGAGATTACTAAAATTGTACTTTAAGGACAGTCAATTATCTGCATTTTAACAAAACAACAAAAAGATGAAACAGAAGCCCTTGGAAAAAGAATTAGAGAATTAGAGGGAACATGTCTGTTTGGGGAATCCTAATATTTTGGTGGAAATCATTAAGTGAAATTAAATACTATTTTAAACCAAAGGGATAGAATATCTAATTAAGTTAGCAAAAAGGGTTGGGAAAGGGGTATTGTGGAGGGAATTAGAGAGATGGTTTATTAGCATATCGACGGAGGTGAGGCCCCTGGAAAAAATAGGTATATTAGAAATGGGGGATGGGAAAACTGATCGGAAGTTTAGGGAGGATTTCTTTAGGGTGACTCCAAGGTTTTTGGCCTTCGGAGCAAGGTCAAGGTCTATGTTCAGGAGAATGGTCCAGTAAGAAATGTGGGGATGGAGAACAGGTCAGTTTCTGAACATAAGATTCCAAGGGCCAAATGCTGTAACACATGTGTCAGTTTGGGCCCTCAGATGTGGAAGAGGGAAGAGAAGTCTATACTACATGCTTCCTCTGTTCCCAACCTTGAAGAAACCTCTCTTCATGACACAGCTTTCTTGGGGCTCCCTGCAATTTTGGGATGGAGGGATGGAGTGGGAGGAGCCAAAGATAAGCCACCCTGCATAGGAGATAATGTAGTCTAATGGACATGGCACTGAGCTGGCAACCAGGAGACCTAGACTTTTATACCTAGGTCTGTCCCTCATTTGCTGTGTGATCTAGGACAAGTTCCTTCACCTCTCTGGCCTCCAGTTTCCCTATCCATAAAATGGGGATGAAAATGCATGTACTATGCACTTTGATAAGTTACTATGAAATCTATCCATTAAAAGTGCTAGCTATTACTATTAACAAAATACCCAGGCTTGTTTATTGCCTTTATTTTGATTTTGTTAAGCCCCCCCATCCTAAGATCTGGGTGCTTGCTTCAGTCCTAGCTTATGGTGGCATTATTTAGATATATCTATTTTACTTAAATAATTTGACTGTGGCTCCAGTCATGGTCAACCCTATGTGTTGTGCACTGTACAGATGCAGAGGAAGACAGGGTCCCTGCCATGAAGAGCTAGCCAACCACACGTTTAAAAGGGGTTTTTACTCTGATTTTTCTCACGGTATAAAGAATTCCTTCATTACATGCATTTGCAGACGGGGTTCTACAAATTCCAACCATTTAACAAACTGTACCAGCAAAAGTCTTATGCCTAAAAGCCTTTCTTAAAAGAACTTACCAAGTATTTTGACCTACATCATCATCTTGTTAAATTCATCTGATGATATGAGACAGTTAGTATAATGTACTATGCATATTTCACTAAAGAGAACTGTACCCTTCAATTGGTATCTGATGTGCACTTTGCAATAACTGCTATTAGTTGTCTATAAAACTCCTAGACATGATTTGATTTTATTTTATTACCATTATATTATTTTACTTTGTAACATATAGGGGGTGGCGATTACAGGTCCTCAAGTGCTTACTGGGAAATATTTAACCCAGGATGTTTTATTTATTAGCATAAAGAGACACAATGGATTGTTGATGATTAAAGTGATGATACTGCTGCCATACTTGTCAAAAATATCGACCTAATTCAATAGAGAGGCGACAGTCAGTCTCCATGTTGATCTATGCTGAAGCAAACTGCCTCTGAAAGCCGTACAGTACAAAGCCTGAATTGGCCTCTTAATTTTATGCTCCAGGGCATAGTATAAAAAAAGGGAATTCTTTCTAAGTGCCTATAATTGCATGTTACCAGAACCCCAAATATAAGGCAAATTTTCAAAATTGTCAGTATTATGCTTTCCATTTCAATTCCTTCCCATCTCTAAAAAACCATCAGAACGAAAGGGAGCTTTAAAATGCATCACCATCCCACATCATTAATAAAATATACAATGTGCTTAGACTTCAGTTGCAAATGTACATTTCAAAACAAAATACTCTTAAAAAAAAAAAAAACAAATCCGTTCTTCCATTACTTAGCTGTCAAGTGCTGTGATCAGGGGTCTGCTTTGCCCATGTAACATCGCAACCGTCAATTTGAAAATATGTTTGAAATACCGAAAGCATTTCCATTTTCCGTCCACCCATGTAGGGTGGAATGTAGTTTGCCGTGCTCACACAGGCTGACTTAACTAGGAATCCTCAGTGAGTAAGGCTAATAGGTTTGGCCCCATTGGCCCAGCTGTCAGTGGGCTTTTTAAACTGCAGCCAAAGTATCTGCAGGTGCCTTTGTGCTTGTAAAATCCTGCATGTGTGTTATAATATACTACTTAACTTATACTGTATGCAGACTGTATCCTTGATGTGAGAGCTGCTTCAAACTTCTTTGCAACTGGATTGTCCCCTAGTGTCTGAATCAACAAGGATGTAGACTCCAGTATTGCCACAGCTAATGGAGAGTCTCTGTAATAAAAGTGTGGCAGGTAAGAGACTGGATTTTAATTTCTGGACCAGTCGCCTGGATGGTTCAGGGTTACCAAACGTCAATACCTGTGTCATATGACAGGGGTTAGAATCCACTGACTACCTTGACTTCTACGACATCTGCTGTAGACAAGCCTAATTCCTTCAGATGTCCTGAGAGTTCGTGGCTGCTGCTGTGTCGTCCTGGAAGAGGGTGCAGCATATGACTTGCTGGATCGTGTGGGGAGAAGTAGGGCCATGGCCCCATCCCTTGCCCCTTTGGAAAAAACTAGTACCACTATAAGTACTGGCCTCACGTAGCGTCTGATCCTTCTCAGTGAGGGAGTCGACACAGTCAGTGGGAGGCCTTCCATTGATTACAATGGGTGCTTTGTCAGGCCCATAATGCCCTGGATGATGCTCGTGCCCAATCCTTCCTACAAAGGCCAAGCCTTAAAGATTTAAACGCTGCTTTTAAAAAGGTGATTAGCTTTGCATGCCAGTATCCTAGCATCTGCCTTGATGGCAGGTCAAATATGCTCCCCCAGCTGCTCAGTTTGGATCGGGTTTTTCTACTTTACTCTTCTGAGAAGATAACAACAGAAATATAAGATTAACTATTTTGTACACTTGATGGCTTCATTGGACAGGCAATAAATCTATACAACTGAATTGGAGAAGATGCTGTTCAAATGCTATTATCTGTCTCTCTATTATTGAACTGGGATCATAGGACTGACTTAAAGAGATCCTTCAACCTCCAACACTCCCTCCCTGGGAGATGCACACTATTTGATCAGTTCCATGACTAAGTTCTGTGCTGTATCCAAAACTTTCATTTCCCACCCCCCGCCCCACAAACACTTTGATTAGGTTCCTTCCTTCTTGTTTTCGTCTCATTGTTGCTTTTCTTTTTCAGTGCCACCTTACTGGATTTTACAGAGTGCAAATACAAGATCATTTAAAAGGTGAGTGTTACAAAAACAGCATTAGAAACCAAATGTGTCCATTGAACAAATAGTGGCAATGCAAGCAAGTGCTCCACCGACATTTCTTAAAGCTGGATGTAGCAGCTTTAAGACAGAGGCGATCACTCAGTCTCTGTACCCACACCCTCTTGCCTCTCAGTGTCTGGCCTGCCACTAAGGCTTCAGCTGTAACAATGGTTTCAGAGTAGCAGCCGTGTTAGTCTGTATTCGCAAAAAGAAAAGGAGGACTTGTGGCACCTTAGAGACTAACCAATTTATTTGAGCATAAGCTTTCGTGAGCTACAGCTCACTTCATTGGATGCATAAAAGTGGAAAATGCAGTGAGGATGTTTTTATACACACAGATCATGAAAAAATGGGTGTTTATCACTTCAAAAGGTTTTCTCTCCCCCCACCCCACTCTCCTGCTGGTAATAGCTTACCTAACTTATCAAGGATTATCATGCACATTGTAAGGAGAGTGATCACTTTAGATAAGCTATTACCAGCAGGAGAGTGGGGTGGGGGGAGAGAAAACCTTTTGAAGTGATAAACACCCATTTTTTCATGATCTGTGTGTATAAAAACATCCTCACTGCATTTTCCACTTTTATGCATCCGATGAAGTGAGCTGTAGCTCACGAAAGCTTATGCTCAAATAAATTGGTTAGTCTCTAGGGTGCCACAAGTCCTCCTTTTCTTTTAGCTGCAACAATGTTTTTTGCAATGGGGGCACTTCTCTATTAGGAACTGCTCTGAGATCACAACACATTTCACCTGACAGTTTTTCCGCACTCCCTGTCTGATGTAGGTGTTAGTGTCATCATCAGCTTTTTCAGGTCTTGGCAGAAGAGCACATATACGTTTGGAAAATGTGAAGAGCCAGACTTCACACCGGTGTAACTGCGCTGACTTCAGTACAGTGACTCTGGATTTAGATGGGATTCAGCCAAAAGTATATACAAGATTTTAAACTACAAAAGGTGTTACTAATTTTCAGACTCAAAAAGATATAGTTAGTTATCAAAAGCTTGAGTTCCCCTGTAATATTATCTCCTATTTACAATCCTTAGTATATCAATGCTACTGTATATTATCTTTCCAGGTTAAAATCCTTTGTCAGCTACCCTGACATCTAGATTTTTCCTAGCCGCCATAATTTAATAAACATTCACTTTGACATGCGTAATTTCACAGTGCCCTCTGGTGTACATGTTCCTCTAATGCATGGTTTTGGCTTTCATGGTTTCTCTTTGGCTCGAACAAACATACCTCATTTTCACAGCTTACTTTTATCTCTGCTGATCAACATTTTCTGTTCTGAGGTATCAAACTTAAATGCAAGGCCCTGGTCCTGCAAACACTTTGAGTATTCCCGGACTATTCTCAGTAATAAAGTTAAGCACATGTCTAAGTGTTTGTGGGATCAGAGGCTAGAGCCTATCATTGTAATCTGAATTATCTGTCATGCTAATGGTTCTCAGAGCAATACTACAGCACAAATCATCACACAAACTTCCAGGTTAAGAGGTCTGGTCCAGCAGTTTGTATTCACAGGAGTAATCCTCACTCACATCAGTAGTCCCTTTTGAAGTCAATACAATTAACTGCTTGAGTAAGGTTACAGAATTGTTCCCTAATTTTCCAATACAGTAATATTTAGTTGAATATACTAACAAGAGATTAATGGGCCAAATTCATCCTTCGTGTAACTCTGTGGACTTATTGTAGGCAGAGGGTGGTTTTATCGCATTAGGACTAAACTATCCTAGAGTAGTGATGTTGCTGGAGCTGTGCCAATTTCCACCAGCTGAGAACCTGACCCACCCCTTTTCATTACATCAAATGGCACATATTTTGTAACTTTTCTCAGTTTTGACACCTGAGAAGCCGAACAGTTGCATGCACTGAGCACTGTAAAGCAGAAAACTCATCCACATAGAACTACAGAAGTTGCAATAATTCAAAACAATTAAGTAATTGGGCATGAAGGAGATAGTGACTGCACTGAGTGCTCACTGAAGCAGTTATAAGTGCATTGTGAGGCTGAGCTGGGAGGAGCAGCTGAAATGCCAATTGCTTTTTGCTCTAGGCTAGCCCTGCAATGGCACATAACGTCCTCATACAGGATACCACACTGGTGAGCCTTTCTCCGAGCACTTATAGTGGTGCTGGCAGCAGTTGTGCACCATTGCCTATGCCTGGGGCGTGTTGCAGCTGTGACAGGTGTTTGCAACACCCAGATTCTCTAATGTAGAAAAGGCCCATTCGTGTGCCTATAAGTCACTTCTACAGAAATTCCTGAAATGTAGACCTCAAAACAGAATGGCAAAAGTCTTTGAGAGAAATCTGATAAGGCTCTGGGATCTCGCTAGGACAACAAGGGTGGCAGGTGACAAGCTAAACTACGCCCCTAGAAGTGTAGCTTTGTAACTAAACATTAAGAAACTGCAAAAGAAAAAAAGGGGGGCAAATGAAATTGGTAGGACTGAGCTCTCAACAGAACTGGCAAATGCAAGAAGGCAGCTACATCAGATGCTTCCGGAACAGACAGAACATCCAATTAGATTGCCTCAGCTGCTGAGATCTCACTCTCTCTGCTTTGTTTCCCTGGTTTAAATTTTTACTTTGTAAGACAAAGAGCTCAGCATTGACTTATTAAGGATATTAAAAGAGAGAACAACAAACTGAAGTACAGGAACATATTAGAGCTTTCCTCTTGAGTTTGCTCTTAGTGTTTATGCTTCTGAATTTGAGGAAGAAATTGAAAAGCTTCCATCTGTGTGAGGAAGCTGGAAACCCCATTTACTATAAATGAAGTCGTAAACGAATTTAAGAACTAAAGTCCCATAAACCCCCAGGCGTTGCTGGACTTTCAATCTACTTTTAAAAGGCTTTATTGCAAGGAAGTGCACTGTTCCTGACCAGAATTTTCAGTTGGCATGTGAGATAATGTACCAAATATAACAAGCCCTGTGGGAGAGGCATCACGCGCTAGTTGTTAGAGTAGTCCTAGCTCTGTCATTTACTTGTGGGATCTGTGCTATGCCCCAGCTTTTAAACAATCCCTTAAAGAAACCCCTTCAGTAGGGCAGATCTAGATGGGTCCCACCTTTCCTTAAGGATAGACTGTGCAGGCTCAGTGCCTCCGAGACTGAGCCGCTGGGCTCCACTAATCTTATTTCACACCATGAGCTTTGTCCAGCAAGTGCATCTGAGATTACTCTCTTCAAGGACCAATGCACCTCAGGAAGTATTTGCAGTGACACCAGGCAGCCTTTTCAAAAACAGAAGAGGGTGTATGTGTCACCTGGAACACAGCATGGAAAATCCTCAGATGGGCATAGTGAAGCACAAATTACGACATAGTCCATACTGGCCAAGCCAGTGCAACCAGCAAGCCAAACTGCCAGGGATGTCCATTTTCGGCTCTGTCTCTCTGTCAGTCCCATGTTAGAGCTCTGTGTCTCTCCAAAGGCCAGGTCTTACCCTCGCCTCCTGTCATCTCTTGGTTCATTTTCCTCCTCCTGCAGAGCCTAGTTGAGTTCACATGTTCTGCCTGCTAGAGTTTCCCATGGTTAGGTGTCAACTGTGCAGTCCTTGGGGCTCCAGTTGTCTCTGGGGATCCTCCACTGATCTGGGAGGGTTTCAGCCAGTCCTTTAATGACCCATCCGTACTACTCCAGGCAGTTACCTGACATCCCTCAGTCTCCAGCGGTGTCCCAAGAGCAGCTTTTTAACTCATTCATACCCACTGAGGAGCAATCCCTAGCCAAGTAAGTCACTATCATGCATATCTTTCATAAAAAGATTACAGAAAATTCCCACTTCATCAAACCATGGCAAAGGACCTAACCTTGCTGCATCTCAGTTTCCCCTCTGTAAGATGAGCGTGTAAAATGCTTTGAGATCTTTGAATGAATATTTTATTGTGTGGGTTTTTTAATCCTGTTTCCATTCTCCTCTCCATCTGTTTCTTAGCTCACCAGCTGCAAATTATTATCATTGCTAGTAGCAGTAAAGTCTAGAGACTCCAATCAAGATGGGGGCCCGTACCTGTGGTCTATTACAAGGAACAGATAGTCCTTGTCCCAAGGCAAAATAAGCAAAACTGTACAGAGTACTCCAATAGAGGGTGTGTCGTATACAGCTTGTTGTACATACAAGCAGAAATGGGTCTGAATGGAAACGGTGAATCAAAATACCCACAAAGATTTTAGAAGGCAATGATTTTGAAAACTGAACCTGTTTCTAGTTTGAATTTTGCAAATGGCACCGCACTTTATAAAAGCCTGGAGCAAAACCTGGATCTAAATACCCCAGAACTTTGGGAATGTTTGAAATCCAAATTCAGTGGCCTAATTTCTGGCTTCAGTTCTGAGTTGATTTGTTTCTGTACCCTGGCCAGGAAAGGGGTGGCTTTAAGCTGCCTTTGCTTTTCTCATACCCGGAGACTGTTAAATTAGAACAAAATCAGGGCTTCTGTAATTTGCACGCTACGTCTCATGTCCACCCCCCCCCCCTCAGCCCCACTGGCTGTGGGAAGCAGACAATAGTGATCCAGCTGTGACCCACATACTTTACACAGCTCAGTAGCAGTTTCTGAACTAGTATAGGAATTTTGTGGGCAATCTACCGATCAGGGTCATACCCTGTCACCGTCCAAGAACTGAGCCAATCAGAGCACAATGTGTATACAAGGAGTGTGGGGGGGGAGGATATAAATATACAGGCTCCAGACAGCCCTGTGTACTTAGAGATTGTTTCGTGCACAGCTGAGAGAATTCACAATCCCTGTACCACAGTCCCTTGGATAAGGTGAGTGCTATTCCAGCTTTACTTATGAGGGAAGCCCTCCATTACGATAACGCTTGGTCTGTAGTGTGCTGTATGGACCTAGCTGGAGTGGTCTGTAGTGTGCTGTATGGACCTAGCTGGAGAGCTGGGAGGGGAGCATTTGTGATCTTTAGAGATTACAGAGCCTATGACTCTCACATTTATCTAACTGCTTTAAATGGGAATTCTGTCTGCTCTAGAGAGAGAGTGTGTCTGTGCTCAGTGAGGAGAAAGTTTGTAAATTCTTACTTGACAGCAGGAAAGACAACACTCCAGGGAACTGGTGTTTTATATGCTGCTCCCACTCCCTGTACTGCATTGGAGACAGGCTACAGATTTCTGCTTCACCAGCACCTGAGGCCCAGTCAGCTATTAACCCAAAGGCTGGAATACAGCTAGCAGTGGAGACCCCAGACTCTTCGTTTGCAGGCTGGGTTCTGAAGTGAAAAGAACTTCAGTGCTGCCATTCTTCTCTCTGCCCTGGTCTACACTAGGACTTTAGGTTGAATTTAGCAGCGTTAAATTGATGTAAACCTGCACCCGTCCACACGATGAAGCCCTTTATTTCGACTTAAAGGGCTCTTAAAATCGATTTCCTTACTCCACCCCGACAAGTGGATTAGCGCTTAAATCGGCCTTGCCAGGTCGAATTTGGGGTACTGTGGACACAGTTCGAAAGTATTGGCCTCTGGGAGCTATCCCAGAGTGCTCCATTTTGACCGCGCTGGACAGCGCTCTCAACTCAGCTGCACGATTGTTTGCTGTTGCTCTGATGCAGGGAGGGGCGACTGAGGACACGGCTTACAGGGTTGGCTTACAGGGAGCTAAAATCAACAAAAGGGGTGGCTTTACATCAAGGAGTATTTCAGGCAGGACTTCACGGAGGGTTCCAATAAGAAATGGTGCACCTAAGTTATTGTTCTTATTGGAACAATGAGGTTAGTCTGGCCTCTGATTGATACATGGCTAGATTTACCTCGCTGCACCTTCTCTGTGAGTGACTGCAGCGTGACCTAGAGGAATGAGTCCCCTAGACGGGGGGCGGGGGGTTTGCAAATGAGTACAAAACAAATCTGGTCTATTTCTTGTTTTGATCCACTCCATCTATCTTTTACATCTTTGGCTGGCAGCAGACTGTGCAGAAGGACTGAATGCCATCCACATCTCATGGCTGCTCAGCAGAAGATGGTACAATAGGACTGCTAGCCATCCTCATCTCTTGCCTGCCCAGCAGAAGATGATGCAATAGGACTGCTAGCAATCCGTATCACCTGCCTGCTCACCATAAGATGGTTCAATAGGACTGACTGCAGGACTAAAGAGAATGACTTGATCAAGTCACTCCAAATTTAGTCCCTGCGCCCATGTCTGCCCAGGCGCTCCTGATCGACCTCACACAGGCGACCAGGAGCACCTCGGACATGACGATGACAGCTACCAGTCCTATTACATCGTCTGCTGCCACAAGGCATTGTGTAGCAATGCGGTACCACATCTGCCAGCACCCAGGAGACATACGGTGACAGTGAGCTGAGCGGGCTCCATGCTTGCTGTGGTATGGCGTCTGCACAGGTAACTCAGGAAAAAAGGCGTGAAACGATTGTCTGCCCTTGCTTTCACAGAGGGAAGGAGGGAACGGGGGCCTGACGATATGTACCCAGAACCACCCGCGTCAATGTTTTAGCCCCATCAGGCATTGGGATCTCAACCCAGAATTCCAATGGGCAGTGGAGACTGCGGGAAATGTGGGATAGCTACCCACAGTGCAACGCTCCGGAAGTCAACTCTAGCCTCGGTACTGTGGAAGCGCTCCGCCGAGTTAATGCACTTAATGCACTTAGAGCATTTTCTGTGGGGACACACACACTCGAATATATAAAACCGATTTCTAAAAAACCGACGTCTATAAATTCAACCTAATTTCGTAGTGTAGACATAACCTAAGACGAACCCAGGTGACGCCCACTAGTTACTATGAGCACACTGTAAAGACTGAGAAATCATCTCTGAACGAAGATCAGAAGGGAATGTGTTTATATGTGTGTACTAAATATAGAAGTGTAGATATTTCAATATATGTACCAGCAACTTAGTGGGTAAGTCTGTATGAGGAACATGAGTAGACCTAGGGCCTGTCTTCACGGTCACAGCAAAGAGCACTAGAGGGGTGTGAATTCATAAGAGTACTCATGTGTGCATGTGAACTGGCCTGTGTAGACCTTGCTGGGTTGCACTGAAATTCCCTAGTGTGCGTTAATGTGGATCTACATGGGCCAATTAGCATGCAACAAGTTGGTGCACTTTAGAATGCATATCCCTCTAATGCTCATTGCTGCGACTGTGTAGACAAGCCCTTACTAACAGCTTTTGTCTAAAAATTATTCACAGCACTATGAATATATTAGCAGTGTTTTCTGTGAGTATTAATGTTTGCTTATAAAAGTTCTGTTGTCTACACTAGAAAGTCTTGCCATGGCTTAGAAAATTGTATAACAGGGATCGTCAACCTTTGGCCCGTGGCCTGCCAGGGTAACCTCCATGGCGGGCCGGGCTGGTTTGTTTACCTGCCGTGTCCACAGGTCTGTCTGATCGTGGCTCCCACTGGCCACAGTTCGCCAGTCCAGGCCAATGGGGGCTGTGGGAAGTGGTGCAGGCCAAGGGCTGTGCTGGCCGCTGCTTCCCGCAGACCCCATTGGCCTGGAGCAGTGAACCGTGGCCAGTGGGAGCCGCGAAAGGCCAAATCTGTGGATGCGGCAGGTAAACAAGGCGGCCCGGCCCACCAGGGGGCTTACCCTGGCGGGCCGCGGGCCAAAGGTTGCCAATCCCTGTTGTATAGTATTCTTCGAAGTTTGATTGGGAACTGTTAACACCTACTTGCCAGGGTTTTACATACAATAGCTCTAAGGTTTAACTCTATAATGCAGTGGTTTCCAGCCTGTGGTCTGCAGATCTTTGCGGGTTTGCAGACTCTGTCTAAAATTTCCAAAGGGGTCCACACCTGCAGTTGAAATTTTGTTGGGGTCCACAAATGAAAAAAGGTTGTAAACCACTGCTATAATGGATTCTGAGAAGACATAGCTCTGGCCTGTACTTCAGCAAAGACTTACGCTTGGGGGCAGAAAGAAGAGGAGTGTATTAGTTTTATATAATTCTGTATTAGCCTCTTCCAAGCCCATTACACAGCGACACCCTTTCTATTCCATGGGCTAGAAGGGTGACCAGCATAAAGCCCTTTTATTGGTTTGGTGCTGGCTGTGTTGACCCCCTGTGCTAGGGGTATCCCCAGCGGCTGTGTCTACCAGTTTCCTGCCTTCTCTACACTGCTGGAGCAGACCACAATGGAGAATTAAGAGCACCAGCTTTGAATTCTGCTTCTTCCAAGTTAAAAGGGAAGCAGTACTGCCCATGCGTGTTAGACCCCAGTGACCATCAGAAAGTTTGCTTGTTTGTCTGTTTTATGAAAGCAGCTTTTGTTTTCTATAGCAGATGCAGGATGTTGGCACCCTTCAGTTATAGTTCAGTTGCCCATTTCCCTCCCAGGCTGTCCCATACCCTGCTCCCTTACAATTTCTCCCCATCCCCTTTTCACAGTTTTCTGGACTGATTGTCAGAGATGTTGAGCACCCACTGTGTCTGTTCCATTGCAGCCTCCTTCCTGAACTTGTCGAAGGCTGTGACATGACTAACCATATCAGAGGCAGACAGTTAAAGGTCCAGAGCTTAAATTGAGGGGTGAGGGAAGAGGCCAGATATTTTTCATTGATCTCATTTGAAAATGTAATATTATACATTTTATTTATGCATTATCCATGCCCTAAAGCCCCCGAGAGCCTGACAAAATCGAACAAAAATATGACTTAATAATAAAGGCAACATAAAGAAACTCAGTAAATTCTGCTAAGGAAATTGATTAGTTTGGATGGTTTTAAATGTCCATATTATTATCTTTTCATTACTTGTTTTCTAAATAGGTTATTTTTGATTCAGGCTTTGCAGTTCACATTTAGGGAAGGGCTGTCAGTGTTGCCAACCCCACCTAATCAAAAATCATGAGGCTGGCGTTAAAAAAAAAATCACACATTTTTAAATAATAAATTTTAGATTCTTTTTATTTGCCTTGAGGTTTGTGAGCCCTTAGATGGTCATGTTTCCAGGTTTTTCCTCTGCAATCACAAGAGCCAGAAATTTACTTAAAAAAAAAAATGGAAGCAGAGATTCTACTATAATCACATGATTCCAGGAGCTGGGCCTTTACAAAAAACACCAAATATCATGAGACTTGCGATAAGTCCACAAGAATTGGCAATACTGGGCCAACGTAAGCCAGTGAGTGTCTATGAAGAGACCTCTGGACACATTATTACCAAGTATAGTACTCTCTACCTTGCCATGAGCTAGATTGTATCCTCTAGAGCAGGGTATGCAGGGGATCTTCTGCACATGGATTTTCCTTGTTCTGCACAGAAAAACAGCTCAGCCATCTTCACACCAATCTCTCTCCCTTCCTGTGGAGGCCTCTCCATGCAAGAGGAAGTGGAGGAGGCTGGATGAGCTGGAATGGGACAGGGACAAGGCTGGAGGATACGCAGTGTTCCCCACTTTAGGCCCATAAAAATTAGGCAAAAAAGATAACACTGTCCAGGCTGTATCATTCTGTATCCCTGTTTCCTCAGAGCCTCCCCCAGTCCTGGAGGCCATTGGAAGTGCAGTTCTAATGGAGCCAGGCTACCAGAAGGCCAGGCATGGTGTGGAGACCCAGGGACTCCAGGTTCAGGGGTGATTCCTGCAGTTTTTTATGCGGGTGAGGGAGGGGCGTGTTCCATGCTGTAAATGTGCAGCTGCCTGTCCATGCGCTGCTCCTGCATGGTGTGCAAGGGCCCTAAGTGAGATGCTCCCAAGTCTCTAGGCCTGATTATCCAATGCCTGGCACCTTGTGCAGTCAGGCACATACCCCACTGCAGACTGGGGGTAAAGTATTACCATTCTGGTGGAGTAGCATTTTGTGCTCACCACATAGTGTAAACGACTGAACAAAGTCAAAGGCAATGGAGAATCAGACCCTCCTCACAGGGAAAAAAGCATAGGAATTTTTTCCTAAACAGGATTGACTTTAAATGCGCTTACTGTGAAAAGAGCGCTTAGAACTCAGGCTGTGTCGACATCATGAGCGAGAGGTGTGATTCCCCTGCTTGTGTACACATACTCACGCTAGCTCAGATTGAGCTAGCCCAGGTATATATAGCAGTGTAGTCACAGTAGCATGGGTAGCGGCAGAGCGTGTGAGACAAAGGCCGGGAGGTATTTAGGAAGCTGTTTTCAGGATTGTTAGATTTCAGGATTGTTCAGCTGCTGTTGAACTTCAAATCCTGCAAGGCAGCCCTCTGAACAAAAGAAATTGCTCCTGTTGCTCAATGCCCAGCAGGGGCTGACTGCCTAAACGTGTTGATGCAGAGCTAAGGTTGGCCGACAGTGCCTTGGACTCTTCCAGAACGTGAATCACCCTATCCTTATCTCTGTTTCCTGGGTTCCAGCGGTTTAAGGTAAAACACAGCTAGAGCTCTGAAAATTGGGAAATGCAGTATAAGGTACATACTAGCTGTGACGGGGCAAGGCCAGATGGCTATAGAAAAGTAGTGGGAGATAGATATATTAGCTCCAGGCTAAACAAATCCCTGGTACCAGGATAAGTGAAATGGCAGCTGCTCCAGGTCCCTTAAGACACCTGGGGCCAATTAAGAACTTTCCAGAAGGCAGGGAGAACACTAGGTTGATTGGGACACCTGAAGCCAATCAGGGACTGGCTGAAACTAGTTCAAAGCCTCCCAGTTAGTCAGGTGGGTGTGGATGTCAGGAGCTCTGGGAGGAAGTTGTGCTGTTGGAGAGACTGAGCAGTACACACCATATCAGGCACAAGGGGGGAATCCCTGAGGTAAGTGTGAAGTGGGGGCTGCTGTGGGGAAGTAGCCTGGGGAATTGTATGTGTCATGTTTCTAAAAGGTCAGCTACCATAGCTGATACTATTAGGGTCCCTGGGCCTGGAGTAGAGGGTGGGCCTGGGCTCCCCCCTTCTCCCTCTTCCCCCCCCCCCCCGATTAATCACTGAGACTGGGAGACAACAGAGACTGTGCATGGGAGGATAGCTTCTCCTCACCTACCTCACTGTCTTATGATGAAAATGGCTCAGTAGACTGTGACCCTTGTCTCTAGGGAGAGAAGGGTTACATGGAGGGTTACATAAAGGGTCACAGTGAGCCTCTGAGGCTAGTGAAATCTGCCAGGAAGTGTGGGACCCACGGAGACAAGGACAGAGCTTTGTTACACAGCCTTGCCCTGCAACCTTACCTCTGACCCCAGGAGCTGGCCAGAGCCACTAGGGGTTATACTGCAAGTATGTTTCAGCTAGAACTACCCCATAATAAGCAGAGGGGAGGCATGACTAAACAACTATGGCATTTTGTGTGGTGTTGTTTCCCACAGAACTGTATTCTCTCACTCATTGATGTGTGCTCCCACTGCCCGGCATGGAGTTGGGAGCAGCTATATGGAAGGGCGCAGGGATTATCTGCAGCAGGTCACTGCAGCTCACAGACTGAAAGAAGGAGAGGGATGTCTGTGCCCAAAGGGATCACACCTCTTGGGCTCTGTTCTGAATTATGTGGGTAGTGCAAGCAGGGGAGCACAATGGCTTATTCTTGAGGTGGGGCCTGGTAGCATTACTCCTGGGGGAATTCTGCACCAAAAAGTATTCTGCGCACAATATTTTAAAATTCTTCAAATTTTATTTGTCAAAATAACACTACATAATCATGCCAGTTTCAATTATTTTGGTAATTTATTTCAAAATACCTGTCAGCAAGTATGTCTGCAACAATACAGAGAGACACAAAAATTCTCCGAGTACAGAGTTAAAGAAACCCCTATGACAACCCAGTTCCTGTTTCTCTGCTCCCTCCCACTCCCGATCCCAGACAGGCCCCCCTCCCAGCCAATATACCCAAACCCCCTACCCTCCAGCACCTAACGACAGCCCTCCAGCCCAGATACCTGCACCCTCCCCCACAAAGCCCAGCTATGGGGACACCCCTAGCCCAGACACCCCCCATCCCTCACATCCCAGGGATCCAGAGGGAAAAACCGCCTGATGCTCGGTTCCAGGCTTGTGCGGAGTTTTCTACATGCCATCGCCTCCTTCCCTCAGGGTGTGCTGGGAACTGCAGCTGCCAGGAACCCTGTACTTTCCTCCTCTGCCCCCTGGCAGTGTCTTCTATGTGTGAGCTGGGCTCTGCTGGATCCAGTGGCCCCTAATGGTAGCCAGCAGCACTGCAGCCCATTTCTGTGGGGGTAAGGAAATTCTGTGTGCACATTAATTTCTGCAAAATTCTGCATTGTGCAGTGGTGCAGATTTTCCCCAGGAATATAACATGCATGATGGTGCTCTGCAGGCCAGAGGTAAGGGCAGATAATGTTCCAGAGGCCACTCTTAGCACAAGGGTAACATGTGGCCATTCTGGGGTGGCTTGTGCAGAGTAGGTGAAGTGGTTGAGCCCAGGCCAGGCACAGCCAGCTCCCTATGCAAGTGGGGTTTAGAGCAATCTAAAAATTATAGACCCTTATTGTGAGGCCTGAATATGAGGAATCCCTGAACCAAATTGTCATGGTCCAGGGTGGCTGCACTGGTATTTTCCCCTTGGTGGTTCAGCAAGTGCATCCATTTTTAGGCCTCTTGCACCCAACCGTCGCCTCTCTTGGATGGGGACATGTGCTTCCCTCCCTCCTGACCAGCGTTTTTCCAGGCGCTGCAACTCCGGGCCTACACTGCAATACTCCCAGCAAGCCGGACTGCCTAAACAGGCCAGCATCTGCACTTTTCTCCCTCTCCAGAGGCTATAAACAGTGTAATTGCTCACAGTGAAAAGTGACCATGCAGCTCTTTCTAAGCAAGCATGTTTATTCTTCAGGTGACAGCATTACAAAGAAAACATATTAAAAACCAATAAAAATTCCTATATGCATGCTAAAAGCTTACCAGAGGTCACCTGCCTGTCTTGCAGTCCTCCATAGGTCAAAGTCCTCCCAATCCTTCCCAGGAATCATTGGGTCCCCCTTTGACAGAAGGTTCTGTCCATTTGCTGGATGAGAAAGAAGTCTCTGAGTCAGTTTAAACTCAGGCTATTTATCCAAAAGTATTTTTGCTGCCTGTTGGTACCTGTACAATCCAGTTTAACATAAGAAATGTAAGAATGGCCATGCTGGGTCAATAGTAAATTTAGCCCAGTATCCTCTCTTCTTACAGTAGCCAATTATTGAGTGATCCATCCCCTGTCGTCCAGTTCCAAGATCTGGCCGTCAGAGGTATAGCCATCTGGCCTCATAGCTATTGATGGGCATATCCTTCATCAACTTATCTAATTCTTTTTTTAACCCTGTTATAGTTTCGGCCTTTACAACATCCCCTGGCAACGTGTCCTACAGGTTGACTGTGTGTTGTGTGAAGAAATACTTCCTTAAGTTTGCTTTAAACCTGCTGCCTATTAATTTCATCAAGTGACCCCCTTGTTCTTGTGTTATGTGAAGGGGTAAATAACATTTTTTCCAATTCTAATCTTTTTTTAGACGGTGTGACCAGAACTGCATGCAGTATTCAGTAAAACAAGCAGTACCCTTAATCTTGTTGCCCTTCTCTGTACCTTTTCCAATTTTAATACATCTTTTCTGAGATGGGGTGACCAGAGCTGGATGCAGTATTTAAGGTGTGAGTGTACCATGGATTTACATAATGGAATTATGATATTTGCTGTCTCATTATCTATCTTTTTCCTAATGGTTCCTAACATTCTGTTGGCTTTTTTGATTGCTGCCGCACATTGAGTGGATGTTTTCAGAAAAGTATTCAACATGACTCCAAGATCTTTTTCTTGAGTGGTAAAAGCTAATTTAGAACCCATCATTTTGTATGTATAGTTGGGATTATGTTTTCCAATGTGCATTACTTTGCACTTATCAACGCTGAATTGCATCTGCCATTTTCTTGCCTTGTCACCCAGTTTTGTGAGATCTCTTTGCAGTCTGCTTTGGGCTTAACTATCTTGAGTGATTTTGTATTATCTGCAAACTTTGCCACCTCACAGGGTTTTTTGGTTGGATATTTGTTTTTGGGTTTTTTTTGTAGATCACTTCTGAATATGTTGAAAGCTCAGGTCCCAGTACAGATCCTTGTGGGACCTCGCTATTTACCTCTCTCTATTCTGACAACTGACCATATATTCTTACCCTTTGTTTCCTGTCTTTTAACCAGTTACCGATCCATGAAAGGACTTTCCCTCTTATCCCATGACAGCTTACTTTGCTTAAGAGCCTTTGGTGTTGGACCTTGTCAAAGGCTTTCTGAAAGTCCAAGTACACTATCCACTCAATCACCCTTGTCCACGTTCTTGAAGAACCCTTCAAAGAACCCTAATAGACTGGTGAGGCTTGATTTCCCTTTACAAAAAACATGTTGACTCTTCTCCCAACATACAGTGTTCATCTATGTGTTGGATAATTCTGTTCTTTACTATAGTGTCAACCCATTTGTCTGGTATTAAAGTTAGGCTTACCGGCCTATAATTGCCTGGATCACCTCTGGAGCCTTTAAAAAAAAAATCAACATTTCATTAGCTATCCTCCAGTCATCTGGTACAGATGCTGATTTAAGTGATAGGTTACATACCACAGTTCTGCAATTTCATATTTGAGTTCCTTCAGAACTTTTAGGTGAATACCATCTAGTCCTGGTGACTTATTACTGTTTATCAATTTGATCCAAAACGTCCTCTAGTGATACCTCAATCTGGGATAGTTCCTCACGTGTCACCTAAAAAGAATGGCTCAGGCGTGGGAATCTCCCTCATGTCCTCTGCAGTTACGACAGATGCAAAGAATTAATTTAGCTTTTCAGCAATGGCCTTGTTTTTCTTGAGTGCCTCTTTAGCACTCTGACTGTCCAGTGGCCCCATTAATTATTTGGCAGGCTTCCTGCTTCTGATATAATTTTTAAAATGTTGCTGTTTCTTTGTGTGTCTTTTGGTGGTTGCTCTTTAAATTCTTTTTTTGGCCTGCCTAATTATACTTTTACTTGCTAGAGTTTATGCATCTTTCTATTTTCCTCAGTAGCATTTGACTTCCAGTTTTTAAAGGATACCTTTTTTGCCTCTAGTCACCTCTTTCACTCTGTTTACCAATGGTGGCATTTTTTTGGTCCTCTATGTGCTTTAATTGGGGTATACCTTTAAGTTGAGCCTTTATTATAGTGTTTTTTAAAAGTTTCCATGGAGCTTGCAGGCATTTCACTCTTGTGAGTGTTCCTTTTAATTTCCATTTAACTAACGTCCTCATTTTTGTGTATCTCCCCTTTTTGAAGCTAAATGCTACTGCAGTGGGCTTCTTTGGTAATCCTTCCTCCCCCCCAAAGATGTTATATTCAAATTTATTATGGTTGCTATTGTAACCCACACACCTCCTGGGTGTGGTGTTCTGCATCGGCGCCAATTCCATGGGTGCTGTGAGGCTGGAACACCCACGGGGAAAAATTAGCAGGTGCTCCACACGCACCAGCAGTCAAGCTCTTCCTGCCCCCATCCCCTCCTCCCACTCCCAGCGCTTCCCGCCCGCCACCTAACAGCTGTTTGGCAGCGCTTAGGACTTTCCGGGAGGGACAGGGAGGAGTGGAGACGTGGCGTGCTCCAGGGACTTCGTAAAGAGGCGGGGCAGGGGCGGGGACTTGGAGTAAGGGGGTGGAATTGGGGCAGGGCAAAGGTGGGGCAGGGCCAGGGCTGGCGGTTGAGCACCCACAGGGCAGAGGGGAAGTTGGTGCCTATGGTGTTCTGTCCCCTCTAGTAGCACTGACATCACTTAGAGATTAATGAGTCTGCTCTACAGCCTTAGCTAAGAGCCATATGGCTTTTAGCTCATGCAGTAGAGTCTCATGCACTAAGCTTCAGAGATCCCAGGTTCGATCACAGTCTGTCAGCATTACACTATTACCAAGTGTTTCAGGTATATTCACCACTTGGAAAATTTTGCACAGATCTGGACCTCAAACTATGGCTTTGATCCATCCCAAACTGATATCACCTGCTTGGATGTGATCTTGCCTAGTGATCTCACTCTTGGATCAGTTTGAACTGGTATATGCGAGCCTCTCCAGGTGGTGTTATCTGGAGGTGTTACAAGCTGAGCACATTTGCCTAACAGCCCATGATAATCTCTCTCAAGGTTTTTATACTGTTGCCTATCTCTGTAGGATCTGAGCTCCTGTCATGTAAAATCAATAGCAGTAGTGAAGTTTCTCTTGGACTTCATGGAGTCTGGCACTTCTCCCTTTATGGGGCCACAACTCTGCTTGGCATTGGGTCCCTGAATGGGGAGGATTCTCAAAGAGTGTACGGCAGTGGTGGGCAACCTGCGGCCCATCAGGGTAATCTGCTGGTGGGTCGCCAGACACTTTGTTTACATTTGCACAGCTGCGCGCAGCTCCCAGTGGCCGTGGTTTGCCGTTCCCAGCCAATGGGAGCTGCGCGAAGGGGTGTGGGCCGCAGGGACATGCTGGCTGCCGCTTCCTGCAGCTCCCATTGGCCAGGAATGGCGAACCACAGCCACTGGGAGTTGTGGACGTCCGTGCAAATGTAAATAAACTGCCTGGCAGCCCGCCAGTGGATTAGCCTGACAGACTGCAGGTTGCCCACCACTGGTGTAGAGGATGGAACAATGCTAATGTGCTGTAGTACTGGCACTCTGCCCTAATCACTAACCTCCTGCTTTTTTGCCCTCACTCCCAGTATACTGTCTGTTGTGCAGGAGCTCTCTACAGATGCTACCAGGGCTTTCTGATTAGCTCTTATACTCCAGGCCTCTTTGGTATGTGTTCCAGGCAAAGCCAGGGTTGGAGTGGTAGTACGAGTCAAAGGAAGTGAAGCGGGTGGTGGGGAGGAGGAAAGAGTGTGAAAGGCACTCCTTGCATTCATCACTGGCAGGATCACAGGTGGGAAGCAGATTTCACAATCACAAATGGGTGAGGATGGCATTGTGCCCACCCCATCCTCCCTTCCTTGCACTGGCCAGCGGAGGTGTTCAGCTACAGAAGGGAGTGTATCTTGCACCCCTGTAAAATTTGGTGCAGCAGGTGCACATGGACATGGGAGTGGAGGAGGGATTTTACTTGCTTGAGGCACTGTGCTTCCCAGAGCATCTCCAGGAGCAGGGCAGCTCTGCTTCACATCTGGGTGTTCAAGGCACAATCTGGCCTAGGGTGACCAGAGGGCAAGTGTGAATATTGGGACAGCGGGTGGGTGGTAATAGGTGTCTATATAAGAAAAAGCCCCCAAAATCGGGACTGTCCCTACAAAATTGG
This sequence comes from Lepidochelys kempii, assembly GCF_965140285.1. NCBI lineage: Eukaryota > Metazoa > Chordata > Testudines > Cheloniidae > Lepidochelys > Lepidochelys kempii. The sequence continues at coordinate 32,944,412 of NC_136387.1, forward strand.
GACATCTGATCACCCTAATCTGGCCTGGTACATTTACGTGCTCTAAACTGCTTACAATAGAGCTCCATTTATTCTCACTGATGTTGTTCCTGGTGGTAACATTAGAAATGTGTTATATTCCTATTGTAATATGCAATTCAAAGTCATCATGAGAGGCAGGTAAGCCATGTTTATAAGGGACTCTGGTGACACGCTGTGTGGCATGAGAAATTGCTCTTCCTCTCCATGTCATCTTATAGGGTAAGGTGACCACCTAAGAAAAGTGGAAAAATAATGTCACTTTATTCCTCTGAAATAAATTGAATTACTTGTTATTAAAAACAAAGATAATCTGATTTTCTTTTTATAAAACAAAACAAACATCCTGTTTCCATTTGAGTTTTTGAAAACCACAATGGAAACATTTTTATTGGTCTTTTTTTTCATAAAAGCTTATTTTTACAAAACCTACATTTTGGGCCAAATTTGTTGTTTTAGTGTCCCTTTGCAACAGTTGTAGAGAAATGAGAGAATCTGGAAATATGATTGTCATGCTCTGCGGTTAAATAAATAGGATTCCCAGAAGAAGCTGAAGGGAGTAACAGTCATTCAAAGCCAATGAAATATATTATTACGCTAATCATAATTGCCTGGCTGTTAACATTTTCTCCCCAGTAGTAATAATAATAATTAATAATATACTTTGAATTTGACAGATCTTTTATGCAATGAGACAGCCTGCAAATGAAAATGGACACAGGTCAGAGACTTCCACAATAGTAAGGTCAAATTCCTATGGTGTCAGGATAAAGAAACTGCTTTGGACAGGTAGAAGGGAAGAACCCTTTTCTTTGAGTTTCCCTGATAATGCTAGGTTTCAGAGTAACAGCCGTGTTAGTCTGTATTCGCAAAAAGAAAAGGAGTACTTGTGGCACCTTAGAGACTAACCAATTTATTTGAGCATAAGCTTTCGTGAGCTACAGCTTATGCTCAAATAAATTGGTTAGTCTCTAAGGTGCCACAAGTACTCCTTTTCTTTTTTCCTGATAATGCTGTGGCCAGATGTTGAACAGAAATGGACAGGGAACTGTATGTGATTTCTACCTGTTTAAAAACAATTGCAAGATGAGACTAATTGAGGTGCATCTGTGACAACTCGCCAGGTCATCCCAATATGGAGCTCTCCATATTGTTTGCTTTCTGTGATTGGAATGCACCCCTTTATTCACACTCTACACACCACTGTAATGATCTTTGTACAAAATATGCCTTGTGAGGAATCGCTTGAAAACTAATACTGTATCTCTCTGGTCAATAATATCCTGGTGAAATATAGGTAGCAACATTATATGTAAAGTTATGAATTCCCCCTAAATGATATTGGTGGTGGCACATGTTCAAACCCATGTAGCCCTGATTAGGCAGAACTGGTCAAGCAGATTTTAAACAAAGGAATGTGTGTTTACCTCAGTTTTCATATAAGTTGTAAACAGGGTCCTTAGACAGTAAGAAAGGGAAGACAGGAGACAAAGAACCTGCATTTCAACAAACAGAGGTGAGAAGAAAGAGTATGTATCCTCTTTCACTACCAGACATCATGTCACCTTCTTTACTGTTTAAATCAACTTTGCTTTGAGAGGTAACCTTCAGGAAAATGCATCTCCAAGGAGGACTGGACTATAAAAGTGAGGGTCAAAAACACCTGAAGTTCTCTCTCCCTATCCATCTTTCTCTCTTCACCTGAGAAGGCAAAAGAAACAACAGTTAGACTATTAGAGCAGATCCTGGCCTGAGAATTTGGTCAGCAATGTACTGAAAACATGTGGTAAGGGACTTCACCTTGAAGTCTAGTTTATAAAGTTTTTTTTATCTCTTTTTCTTGTAACCATTTCTGACTTTAATGCATCATCACTTGTACTCAAAATCTATCTCCTTGTAGTTAAATAAACTTGTTTTATTCTTTAATTAAAACTACTCCAGTGTTGTGAATTGTTTGCTTCCTTAAATGGAGTTACCCAGAGTGTTGTATGTTGATCCCCTTAGAGGGGCAATGAACAGGAGACGGCTGGACAGATTTTTTGGGGGAAAATCTGGGACAGGGAATGTGTCGGGGCCACCCTGCAGGTAGTAACTAAGACTACTGGAAGCCAGAGCGTTGTGATGTTTGCTGACAGGCTGCTGGGGTCAGTGTTACTGGACCAGGGCTGTGGCTATAGACAGACACTTAGGGTGTGAGGAGCAGCAAAGCATTGTAAGGCACTCCAAGTTGCAGAGCAAGTGCTGACACTATCCCTCAGTAGTCTGGATTGCACCTCGATATATCATACTTGTGTTACAACTTTTTTAACAAGGAGAAATGAACCTCCCTGATTCACTTTTTTTTTGTGGGGGATCATATATCTCTGCTTGATGGTTATGCTGCAATTTTCCTTAAAAATGGTTTTACCTTAGCCTATCGAGCCTCAGGAGCTGAGACTCCAGACAGAATCCCCCTTCCTTGTACAATGTCAGGCCCAAATACTGCAATGAGATCCGCATGGGAACACACTTGCAAGGCTCCATTGACTTCACTGGGGTCTGCCTATATGGATCCAATTGCTGGGCCTGGAGCTCCAATTTGAAAAATCCAGGTTCTAAGTGCCAATCAGCAACTTATTCAGAGGGCTAGGTGGAGGGTACGCATCTTGTTCAGTGGGCAATTGGTAATTCTATCTCACTTTTGGTCATCCTCAGCTGCTAGAGAATCTTGTAGGAATGAATTAGAGGTATGACCCCATTGGAGCCTTAGGTTAGATGTCTGAGTGGAGCAGTGCCTACAGATGATTTGGGGGACAGCTATGGAAGAGTTCAGGAGAAGGGGCTTGGCAGATTGAATGGGCACAAGGACCTCAACTAGAGGCCCAGGCGTGTCTCAGAAGCTATGGATGACCAGGTTTAGGGAGGAGCCTGCCTTCGGAGAGGAGACCTTCTAGCCCAAAAGGAGTGTGACTGTTAAAGGGGCAGGTTGCCTTTTAAATTAAGTGAGATTGTAGACTGCTTCCATGAAAATTTGCTTTAGGGAGGAATGTAGCAACCTGCATGGAACTTGGAGGGTTGCTAAAGGGAAAAATTTGGAGGCGACACCAGAAAGTCAGTCTGTGTGCATATGGCTGGAATGCTAGCACCAGCTGTAGCATCTCTGTAAATAGTTCTCTTCATAAAGTGCCAGTTTAGTTTTAGAAGCATGGAGTCCTCTCATGTTATTACCCAGCATGTGGTATATAAAACAAGGCATAGTTAGCTGAGGAGACTTCGGAGGAGGAAGAGCCATTGGCTATGCAGCTGGGTGCTACCCCAACAGAAGTGAAAAGATGGGCTACAGCCAAGGCGCAAGAGACCTGGATCAGAGTGTGACCACTTAGACAAGGAAACATAGGCTACATCTGTGCTTCAAAAAAAGAAAACAAAACAAACCCGTGGTGGTGAGTCTCAGAGCCCAGGTCAACTGACTTGGGCTTGTGGGACTTGCACTATGGGGCTAAAAATAACAAGAGTGTAGATATTCAGGCTCTGGCTGGAGCTTGGGCTTTGAGACCCACCAAGAGGAGTAAGTCTCAGAGTCAGAGTTCCAGCCCAAGTGGCAATGTCTATACTGCTATTTTTAGCCCCAAAGCACTAGCCCCATGAGCTTGAGTCAGTTGACCCAGGCTCTGAGACTCGTTGCTGCTCGGGGGTTTTTTTTGTTTTCTTTTTTTTATTATAGAAGCACCCTTAGGCAGAACAAATGGGCCCTTGTCTACACTGGAAAATCATGCTGGGGTTGCTCTGGCCAGCACACAGAGAGTTAACAATTAAAGTCGGTTCATGGTAAGCCTAATGCTTACCTGCTAACCATTTAACATTTTACATCCCTAGTTGATTATCAATTACAATCTTACATTTACTAGTTTCTTCACTGGTTTATAGTAATCTATGGTGTTAGAGGGCTTATTCCTTCACCCGCTCACTTCCCTAGTCCTTCTCGCATTAACAGAGAGCAACAATACCCAAAGTCCAAAAGTGCAAACAATTCAATGTTTATTGGGGTGAACTTCCAGCAAGCAATGATACCAATTTTCTTCCTTAGTGTCCCCCTTCCCAGCTCTGACACCACAGAGCTTTGGCTGTGTCCCTGTTCCCATTCCCTGTTCCCATCCCCCCCCCTTACTTCCTATTTGACTGCAGACTATATAGTAAAACTTGAGTTCTGCTTAGCTATACCTTAATGAATCATTTTACTGAAATTTAACTAACCAATCCTAACATATTGTAACATGATTATCTAACCAATTATATCCCACTACCTTAATTGGTTTACACCCAACAAAATTGATTATACAGACATACAATAGGGATGTGGGGACTACAGTGATAGAACAACAAAGAAATGAGGATTTCACACCTAGCTATGGATAAGTGAGTTCTTGCCAGACAGGATGCTATCAAACAGTTTTCTGTAAATCTTCTAGGCTTTTCCCTTTTTCTGGTGGTGATAGATTGGATCACCTTTTTAACAGCCCCAAACTGCCTTATTTCAGTGTGACTGGTGAGGACGTGACCATTCACTTCCCAGCTTATGGCTGCCCCTGCTGTTTAGCCAAAGGCCTTAGCCTAAGAACAGGGCCTTAGACTGTCACAGTAAGAGAAGGCCCTTACACGGGCAGACAGTGATTTTGATTCTTTCTTTTATACCTCTATAACTAGCTAAGTGATAAGAATACACCTCAATTCTTAAAGTATAGGTAGGCCTTTTCAGACAGGCCTGAATATCTATATCCTAACATATGGCTCTCTGAAATGAGATGTACAGAGCCGCATATCTCTAATGTTCATGTAATTGTTACCTGCAGCTCCTGTGCAAGCACTCCCAATTCATCACACATCCTGAGGCAAAGAATGTCCCATTTGGCAAAGTTCACTACATGACTTAAGGCTGGGAATGAGCAGCAGGGGCGGATCAACTCTTACAAAACAAATATCGTTTGTGTGCAAAAATACACCTTAATATAAAGAATGTGGGAAGAGGCATAGGCACCGAGTCCGTGGGTGCTCTGGGACTGGAGCACCCATGGGGAAAAATTGGTGGGTGCAGAGTCCCGCCCCCCTGCCCCAGCTCACCTCTACCTCCGCTCCACTCCGCCTCCTCCCCTGAGCACGCCGCTGGGTCCTGCTTCTCTGCCCTCCCAGCCAGCACTCGCTCCGTGAAACAGCTGTTTCGCGCGGCAAGCCTGGGAGGGAGGGAGGAGGAGGAGGAACGCGGCGCATTTGGGGGAGGAGGCGGGGATTTGGGAAGGAATCTAATAGAAACAGGGAAGAGTGAAGCTCGGGCAGGGCGGGGGCGGCACAAGCACCCACCGGTGCCGACAAAAGTTGGCACCTCTTGGAAGAGGAATAGCGAAAGTATGCTGGTACAAAATCTGCTAAACAACCCAAGTCTCTGTGCTCACCTCACCCTAGTGATGGGCTCTCTGCACTGGTTCCCGATTGAGAATTGCATGCAGTTCAATGCCCTTACAGAATTTGTCCATGGAACTGGGTCTAGTTATCTCATTGAGTCTTCTTCCATGACTATGTTGTACCACAACATCGACATTCTCTAAAACAGGGATCAGCAACCTTTGGCATGAGACCTGCCAGGGCAAGTCCCCTGGCGGGCTGGGACGGTTTGTTTACCTGCTGTGTCCGCAGGTTCGGCCAATTGCAGCTCCCAGTGGCCACGGTTCGCTGTCCCAGGCCAATGGGGGCTGCAGGAAGCTGCGGACAGCACATCCTTCGGCCCGCGCCGCTTCCCGCAGCCCCCATTGGCCTGGAGCGGTGAACTGTGGCCAGTGGGAGCCGCCATTGGCAGAACCTACGGACACGGCAGGTAAACAAATTGGCCCGGGCTGCCAGGGTGTTTACCCTGGTGGGCCACAGGCCAAAGGTTGCCGATCCCTGCCCTAAAACAATAAAATTGTCACCCAGTACATAGAGACTCACGACAGAAGGAAAGAAAACTTTCACAATAGCTTTAACCAGACTATGGAACTTGGTCCGAAACAAAATAAGAATGAATGCAGACCTCAGGTTTCAGAGTAGCAGCCGTGTTAGTCTGTATTCGCAAAAAGAAAAGGAGTACTGGTGGCACCTTAGAGACTAACCAATTTATTTGAGCATAAGCTTTCGTGAGCTACGTGCATCCGATGAAGTGAGCTGTAGCTGACGAAAGCTTATGCTCAAATAAATTGGTTAATCTCTAAGGTGCCACTAGTACTCCTTTTTCTTTTTGCAGACCTCACTATGTTCAAAATAAATGCAAAACACATCTCTTTGACTTGGTGTTCCTTAAATTTTTTGTTCTCTCTCTCTCCCTCACATTCATACACACCATACACTAGTCACACAACCTATAAGTTAATATTTCTCTAAAGGAAAAAATAGAAAGAAATTTTGTAGTGTAGACATGGGCTATGCGATAGGCTTTTGCTAGCACAGCTGTGTAAGTCAGAGATCACATCTCATCACACCTTTGACCAACAGAGATATGCCGCCAAAAGCTTGCAGTGCAGACCTGACCCAAGGATAATGGATGAAAATATTTCCATGTGAGTTTGGAGGAAGCCAGAAATGCTTTTGAGAGTGTGACCAGCCCCCTTCATTTCAGTGAGGTGTTAACTCAGATCTCCATGATGGTAATCTGAATATCAACATTTTTAACTGCTTCATTCCTCATGTCAGGCCTTATCTGTACAGTGATACCACTTTAATTATATTGATCTATTTTAAAGTGGTAGAGTCCCTTTAGTGCACACACAGTTATAGTCCCTTGGCTATGCGGACACTATTCCTTTAAGGCAGGGGTTCTCTCATCACACCATGACCCCCTTCTGACAACAAAAATTACTACGTCTCCAGAAGTGGGGACCAAAGCCCAAGCGCTTCAGCCCCAGGCACGGGGCCTGTAACCTGACCCTTGTCACCCAGAGCTGAAGCCCTTGGCCCTGGGTGATGGGGCTCAGGCTTCTGCCCTGGACCCCAGCAAGTCTAACGCCAACCCTGGTGACCCTATTAAAATGAGGTTCTGACCCACAGTTTGAGAACCGCTGCTCTAAGGGTATGTCTACACAGCTCCACACGCATGGCTGGGCCATGCCAGCTGACTCAGGTGAAGCGGTTCCGGTGAAGGGACTGTTTGAGTGCAGACACTCCAGCTCCAGCCCCAGCTCTGGAATCCTGCCACTTTGCCTTATTGGGATCCAGGAAGTGGGTGTGTGAAGCCTGCCCACTGCTAAAGAATCCCCCCCCAGCCTAAGTGGGGGGTCCACACGACCTGGAAAACCAAATAATTACAGGGGACAACTAATGAACAACAGGGACAGGAGTGCGGTCAAAGGGTCAAATGAAGAGAACCAGACGGGGACACCAAGCAGAGGAACCCGGACAGCGCCCACTGCTCCTCAAAGGCGTCAAGGGAGTCAGTGGACGCCGCCCAGAGGAACTCTGCCCGGAGGCATGAATGAACGGAGGATCAGAAATAGGCTCCACAGTCACAGGACACTCCATTGGCCAACCTCCTCACCCTGGTTTTATAGATGGCCACTTTAGCTAGGGCCAGGAGGAGGTTGACCAGGAGGTCCCGCGACTTAGTGGGGCCACGGACAGGGAGTGCATAGATAAGGAGGTGAGGGGAAAAGTGCAACCAAAATCAACAAAATATTCATGAGGAGACGGAATAGGGGCTGCAGCCTGGCGCACTCCAGGTAGACGTGCGGCAGGGTTTCCCTCACGCTGCAAACGGGGCACGTGTACGGGATTGGGGTGAACCGCGCCAAGTACTCGCCCGTGCTCACGGCCCCGTGAAGGAGCTGCCAACTGATATCCCCGGCGGGCCTCGGGACCAAGGTGGAATATAGGCTGGGCCACCAGTTCCTGCCACTTTGCAGGCGCTGGAGTCTGGGCTCCAGCCTGACCATCTACACCACCCCTTAGCTCGAGCTCCTCGAGCCCAAGTCAACCGGCACACACCAGCTGCAGGGGTCTAACTGCAGTGTAGACATACCCAACAGCAGGGCCCTGCTGGTCAGGGGCGTGAAGAGGGCTGAGCTGCCTGAGGGGATCTACACTGCACAGCCCTGCCACTGCGGCGCAGCCGCTTCCTACGGTTCCCATCCTGGCAGGGGAGCACGCAGGGCTGTATAAACCGCCCCCGCGGCGGGCGGTGTCCCCTGAGCGGGTCAGGCCTCGGAAGGGCGTGTGGTGGGGGTCACAGCTCTGCCGTGGCTCTTTCTGTCGCCACACAACGCGTGACATTGGGGGCCTAGCCCCAGATGCACGCGGCTGCGGGAGAGCCCAGCCCACTTCCCCTCAGCCGCAGTTAACTTGTGTTCGCGTGGAGGGGCGCGGCTCAGGGGGGTTGCCGCGAGTGATAATAGCCAGGAGCAGGGGACACCGACCGCCATTTTGAACACAAGACGCCCCCCCTTTCCCGGGTTGAGGGGACAGAGAGCTCGCGAGAGCCCACACAGCAAGGAAGCGAAGGAGCACGCGAGCGAAGCCGGCGCACGCGCAGGTAGACACTAGGGGGTCGCATGGCTGCCGCGGTGGAGAAAGGCAAGGGGAAGGGGCGGGGTTACAGAGTGCAGCTCTCGCGAGAACACGGAGGCTATATAGTGGTGTGGGGGTGGCGAAAGCTTCCCCTCAGTGCAATTCCGTCCGGAGAGCGCAGCCACTACCCTCCCGAGGAGCAGGCCCGAGACCATGGAGGACAGCATGGACATGGAGAGCATGGGCCCTCTGCGCCCCCAGACCTTCCTCTTCGGTAACGACCCGCGCCGCCCACGATCGGGCCCGTCCCGCCTGGGGACCGCTATCCTCGCGGGCATGGCGCGGCCGCCTGGGCCCAGGCTGCTCGCGGGGTGGCCGCGCGCACGGGGGCTGAGGGGGGGGCGGGACGAGGGTTCGCGGCGGGGACTCCGCAGAGCCGCTCTAGGAGCGGCAGCCCCCCCACCCCTCCGACCCCACGTGGCTGGCGCTCGCACGTGGCGTCTGCTCCGGCCTCGAGCTCCTGGCAGCGGCCGCCGCTTTGTTCCTCCTGCTCCCCGCGTTCCCCAGGCGGCAGCAGCCGCTTCTCCCCGGGGCTGGTTCCCGAGCTAGCTAGTTCCGAGCGGCTAGTTCCCGGGGATGCGCTTCCCTCGCGCGCGGCGGGCCTGCAGCCGGTAAATGCCCTGGGCGCACACGGCAGCGTGGGGCGGCTGCGTCTCGGGGTGAAGCACGTGGAAGGGCCGCGCTGTGAGCAGAGAAAAGGCGTGGGCGGAACCGGGCCCCGCTTGTGAACCCCGCAGGCCCATATTTAGTACGCGATCGGCCCCACTGCAGCTAACTGTTTTAATACATTTGAATCTCAGCAGCTTTCACAAACGATTCTCTGAGACCCCTTAAAAATTACGGACACTTGCGAATTACCAATCAGGTGACCAAATAAGAAGCAAATATTGTGCTCTGCCTTTTTCTAGCGTACTAACAAATGTTCTGTCCTTTTTTTTTTTAAAGGTTAGCTTTGGTATTGAGACCTCGCTGCGTTTCTTTCTGCTATTAAATCTGAGATGTGAGCATTGAGGAACCCTGCATTTTGTATACAAATTTAGATTTTTGAAGTGCAAGCTTGTAGGTTTTGGCTTTACTAACGTCTAATAAATAAGTACTGAAAGGAAAGACATTTTAATATGTAATAAGTATATGTGCAGTTTTATAGTTAAAATATTTTACCTGTAACTTAACCGAACTTTTGCAGGTTGTGAACTAAAAGCAGATAAGGAGTATCACTTCAAGGTGCACGATGAGGAAAATGAACACCAGTTGTCACTGAGAACAGTAAGTCCTCATGCTCGGAAATTTAAGATTATGGTCCTGTGGAAGGTAGCTTTCAGCCTTCATAATCATGGGAATCATAAATGAAAATCATTGAATCACTTTTATCCTGCTGTATAGTTTTGTGTGTTGGATGTTGTGCTCCATTGTATTTCAGTGGTGCTTTTGTGAAATTTATAAAAGCTACTTAAGTATTTTGAGATAGATACTTAAAAGTAAAATTACATGAAACTTGTTATTTTCTATTCAGTTTCCATAATTTGTATTTAAATTTCTTCAGAATTATTGATGTAATTAAAATTTACTAAGAACTCTTCTTTTTTGATGAAGAGAAATTAATTTTAAAATAAGCATGTTATGTATGTCAGATTTATATGTCGGAACGCTGTTTTGGAAAAGTAAAAACAATTTAATACAAATTGAGTAATGATTATACCTTTCACTACTGCAAAAATTAAAATACCTGTATGTCAAGCTTAAGCATTTACTTACCAAGCAATTTGTTCAGTTGCTTGCCAGTTTAAGAATTCAGGATTCTTTTCTATTGCAAGACTTGATGAAATAACTGTGTGATATCACTGCTTTTGCCATATAGCAGGGTGGATTGATTTAAGTCACTGATTTTAATCATTGCAAGCAGGAAACTTTAATTTAAATCCTCAATTTTAGTCATGTTTTGCATTTTTTCCTTTGTCTTAGAGATGTTGATTTTCATTTGTTAATCAAAATATTTTGATTTGCAGCTAAACATAGCCTTTATGTTAAGTTTGGTGGTGGTTTTTGCTAGCAACATATTTAATTATGCTGTGACATATCTTAACTTACACTTAGATTCTTAATTTTTACTTGTTAGAAAATGGTGAATGATGTACTTTGACAATGGTTTTTTATTACTTTTTCTCATGCTGTATTTGGATAGAAATGCAAATTTAATTAAAATGCACAAAATAAAATTTTAACTTTACTAAATAAAACTACTTTAAATGTGCTGGTACATAAGAAAAAAGTTGAACAAAACATGGTTTGTGTTTAAAGCTAAGTAAGTCTTATCTGTAGTTAGTGAGTTGAACTGATTATGTCTGGTCACCATATCCTTCAAGATTTTAGAACTAGTAGATCTCATACAAACATAAGAATGGCCCTACTGAGTCAGACCAAAGGTCCATATAGCCCAGTATCCTGTCTTCCAAAAGTGGCCAGTGCTGGGTACCCCAGAGAGAATGAACAGAACAGGTAATCAAGTGATCCATCCCCTGTCGCTCATTCCCAGCTTCTGGCAAACAGGCTAGGGACACTATTCATAGAATCATAGAATATCAGGGTTGGAAGGGACCTCAGGAGGTCATCTAGTCCAACCCCCTGCTCAAAGCAGGACCAATCCCCAACTAAATCATCCCAGCCAGGGCTTTGTCAAGCCTGACCTTAAAAATATCTAAGGAAGGCGATTCCACCAGCTCCCTAGGTAACGCATTCCAGTGTTTCACCACCCTCTTAGTGAAAAAGTTTTTCCTAATATCCAACCTAAACCTCCCCCACTGCAACTTGAGACCATTACTCCTTGTTCTGTCATCCGCTACCACTGAGAACAGTCTAGAGCCATCCTCTTGGGAACCCCCTTTCAGGTAGTTGAAAGCAGCTATCAGATCCCCCCTCAGTCTTCTCTTCCATAGACTAAACATCCCCAGTTCCCTCAGCCTCTCTTCATAACTCATGTGTTCCAGTCCCCTAATCATTTTTGTTGCCGTCTGCTGGACTCTTTCCAATTTTTCCACATCCTTCTTGCAGTGTGGGGCCCAAAACTGGACACAGTACTCCAGATGACGCCTCACCAATGTTGAATAGAGGGGAACAATCACATCCCTCGATCTGCTGGCAATGCCCCTACTTATACATCCCAAAATGCCATTGGCCTTCTTGGGAACAAGGGCACACTGTTGACTCATATGCGCTTCTCATCCACTGTATCCCCTAGGTCCTTTTCTGCAGAACTGCTGCCTAGCCATTCGGTTCCTAGTCTGTAGCGGTGCATGGGATTCTTCCGTCCTAAGTGCAGGACTCTGCACTTGTCCTTGTTGAACCTCATCAGATTTCTTTTGGCCCAATCCTCTAGCTTGTCTAGGTCCCTCTTTATCCTATCCCTACCCTCCAGCGTATCTACCTTTCCTCCCAGTTTAGTGTCACCTGCAGACTTGCTGAGGGTGCAATCCTCACCAGCTTTCAAATCATTTATGAAGATATTGAACAAAACCGGCCCGAGGACCGACCCTTGGGGCATTCCGCTTGATACCGCCTGCCAACTAGACATGGAGCCATTGATCACTACCCGTTGAGCCCGACAATCTAGCCAACTTTCTATCCACCTTATAGTCCACTCATCCAGCCCATACTTCTTTAACTTGCTGGCAAGAATACTGTTGGAGACGGTGTCAAAGGCTTTGCTAAAGTAAAGGAACAACATGTCCACCGCTTTACCCTCATCCACAGAGCCAGTTATCTCATCATAGAAGGCAATTAGATTAGTCAGGCATGACTTGTCTTTGGTGAATCCATGCTGACTGTTTCTGATCACTTTCCTCTCCTCTAAGTGCTTCAGAATTGATTCCTTGAGGACCTGCTCCATGATTTTTCCAGGGACTGAAGTGAGGCTGACTGGCCTGTAGTTGCCAGGATCATTCTCCTTCCCTTTTTTAAAGATTGGCACTACATTAGCCTTTTTCCAGTCATCGTCCGGGACTTCCCCAGATCGCCATGAGTTTTCAAAGATATTCCTGCCCATCCTGGCTAATAGTCATTGATTGACCTAGCCTCCATGAATTTATCTAGTTCTTTTTTGAACCCTGTTATGGTCGTGGCCTTCACAACATCCTCTGACAAGGAGTTCCACAGGTTGACTGTGCATTGTGTGAAGAAATATGTTCTTTTGTTTGTTTTAAACGTGCTGCCTATTAACTTCATTTGGTGACCCCTAGTTCGTGTTATGAGAAGCAGTAAACACTTATCTACTTTCTCTACACCCGTCATAGACTTCAGTCGTATCTCCCTTTAGCTGTCTTTTTCAAGCTGAAGAGTCCCAGTCTTATTAATCTCTCATACGGAAGCTGTTCCATACCCCTAATCATTTTTGTTACGCTTTTCTGAACCTTTTCCATTTCCAATATATCCTTTTTGAGATGGGGTGACCACATCTGCAGAGTATTCAAGATGTGGGCTACAATGGATTTATATAGAGGCAGTATAATGTTTTCTGTCCTATTTTCTATCCCCTTCTTAATTATTCCCAGCGTTCCGTTTGCTTTTTTGACTGCCACTGCACATTGAGTGCATGTTTTCAAAGAACTATCCACAATGATTCCAAGATCTTTCTTGAGTGGTAACAGCTAATTTAGACCCCATCATTTTATATGTAAATTGGGATTGTTTTCCAATGTGCATTACTTTGCATTTATCGACATTAAATTTCATCTGCCATTTTGTTGCCCAGTCAGCCAGTTTTGAGAGATCCTTTTGTAGCTCTTCACAGTCTGCCTGGGTCTTAACTATCTTTAGTAATTTTGTCACCTCACTGTTACCCCTTTTTCCAGTTCATTTATGAAAACGTTGAATAGGACTGGTCCCAGAAGAGACCCCTGGGGGACACCACTATTTACTATCTCATCCTTTCACACATAGTTTTATTCATCGATTGGAAGAAGAAAACAAGCTTTCCTGCCTTTTCAGCTCCTGGTTGTTTTTAACTGTTCATGAGTTAGTCATTAAACTGAAATGAAGAAAATAGCCTCTTCTGCAAATGCAGAGAATATTGCTATCAACAGCTGGGTTAGAACTTCAATAAACTCTGGTTCCAGGTGCTTAACCAGGGACTCTCTCCAGTTCAGTGGTTTGAAACTTGGCAGCAAATGTAGTGCTTAATATTATTTTTGTATTTATTTGAATCATTTTAATAATTATAGTAAATTTAGCCCTTAACATAAGATGTTGATTTCAAATCTAATTTAAAATACTTACAATCTTTGATTTTTATATACTCTGCACATAATTTAATAAAGTACAGTATCTTTCATTTATTTCTTCCTAAAACATTTAATGTAGTGATCGATGCAGAATGCCAGAAATGTCTACATTTCAGTGGTGGACTGAAGTGATTTCTATACATAGTCTGTAAAGCTCCTTGAGATTTTTTTGGATGAAACTGTAAATAGCAGCAGTTGATGAAATCATGCTTAAGTGTAGAAAATGCTCTCTTACTCAGATTTCTTTTAATGTCTTTACCTGTTGATGAGGGAAAGAAAACCCTGGACTCAGTTTAGAAGATGTTCCTTTAAAACATATAATTATGAAGTAATTATGTATGCATGTTAATGCAGGGGCGGGCAAACTTTTTGGCCTGAGGACCACATCGGGTTGTATGGCTGTGTCTCCCCAAACAGCCAGGCGTGGCTCTGACCCCGCCCCCCTGATGCCCCCTCCGGTGAATCCTGCCCCATCCAACCTCCCTGTCCCCGATGCTTGTGCGCACCCCTCCCTGTCCCCTGCCCCATCCTTCCCTCCCTGCCCCCTGACTGTCCCCCTGCCACTCCATCCTCTGACCACCCCTGCCACTATCCATGCCCCTGCCCCCTGACCACCACCCCGAACTCCCCTGCCCTCTGTCCAACCCCCATCCTGTCCCCTTACTGCGCTGCCTGGAGCACTGGTGGCTGGCAGCGCTAGAGCCGTGCCGCCCAGAGCACCAGGACAGGCAGCCATGCTGCCTGGCTGGAGCCATCCATGCCACTGCGCAGCACAGAGCCCGCAGTTCTGCAGCTGCGCTACTGGCAGAAGCTCGCAGCCCTGCACTGGCATCACAGTGAGCTGAGGCTGCGGGGGAGGGGGAACAGCAGGGGAGGGGCCGGGCAGGAGGGTCCTGCGGGCCGTAGTTTGCCCACCTCTGTTATTGAATGTTTTTCAGTTTGCTTTTAAAGAGAATAAGCATTGAAATGCAAAATTAAATTATTTTAATATTAATATTAAATTACATTTATTTTCACAATGCTGAATATGGCTGAATATGGAGCTCTAAGGGGGATAATGGTACTTTTACAATTGTTTGTAGCTGTTTAAAAATCAAAGCAAGAAAATGATTAAATTTTGCAGTTGATAGACTTTTTACACAAGACGAGCTTAAAAAACATCAATATTTAAGTGTTACATTTTTCTTGCTTTTTCTGGAGTTTTACTGCTTAATTGTCCTTATTTTTGAAGCATGTCAAAGACTGGAGATTGAGCTCTTGGGTGTACCCAAAATCAGTCATGTAATATGAAGACTATTAAATTGTGATAAGTGAAAGCCAAATTAAGTTACATGATAGCAAAGAGCTGGGTACTTAAGTCTGCCTAGTCATTCTTGTGTTAGTTCCTATACACTGTCTCCTGTTCAGAAGAACATACAATCATTACGAGAGCAATGATTCACTTACTAAATGAAACATAACTTTACTGGAGCCAACTGTAGGTTATTCAGTCGTGGATATCATAAGAAAGCTCACACTAAAAAGTACTGTCGGGGGCGGGGGGGAATCTATACAGTCTGAAACTGATGCACAATTTTGCTGCAATCCTAACAG
Organism: Lepidochelys kempii; assembly: GCF_965140285.1. Taxonomy (NCBI): domain Eukaryota; kingdom Metazoa; phylum Chordata; order Testudines; family Cheloniidae; genus Lepidochelys; species Lepidochelys kempii. The sequence continues at coordinate 32,959,858 of NC_136387.1, forward strand.
TGGGAAAAGGCATTGCCTCTAATGCAGTTACTGTGGGATAAGAGCCGTTCTTATTCATAAACACACTTCTAGCAGTTAAGGTGTCACATACAAACTCAAAGGAGTAAAGTTAGGCCAGTTGCCTGCCTGCTTCTCCACCACACTTCAGCACTGTCACAATCGCCATATGCTATAGGGAACACACATTTTTAGCTCTGCTTGAGTGTGGAGGGATGATAGCCTTCCAGCATCAGTACAGAAAGTTTGTTCTGAAATATTCAGCATCCTGGACAGCATTTTTCATAATTTAACAAATTGTAATTTATTAATAAATGCATAGTAAGCCTCTAAAAAGTAGCCCATCCCTTAAATAAATGCTACGAAGATCAGTTTAAAAAAAATGCCATTTGAGGCTAAAAAAATCATGACACTCAAAATAAAATTCTTAAGGGTCTGATATTTAAATAAACCTCAGGATAACATTGATTTGAAAAATTTCAGGAAGTTCAATCTTTAAGCGGATTGGGTTGTAAATCAGTGGAAGGTGTATATTTTTCATAGTAAACGGGTTGATTCCCTGTATTTAATGAAGAGTGAAACCAAGCCTTTACAATAAGTTCTTCATTGGGGTTGTGGAGTGTACATTACTAGGAATTGAGATTGTATTTTTGTCTAAAAGATACTCTAGTCTAATCAAACAGGGATTAAAAAATTCCAGAAAGTTCTGTTGCCTGTGTTACGCAGTTCGTCAGATTTCGATCACAATGATCCCTTCTGAATGTCTAATCTGTAAATCTATAGTTTGTACTGCAGTAGTCTCCAGAGACCCCACTTCATAGAAAACTGTCCCTGCCCCCAGGAGTTTCCAGATGAAATATAGATATGCTAATTTACATAAATATTCTCCCAGTAGATGGGGAAGAGGTGAAGTAGATAAAATGGAATCTTCTGATTGTATGTTTAGGAGGTAAAGGTCATAATGAACTACATGTGAACTATATATACGGCAATACATGACATAAATCACTGAGTAGCCTTTCAGATGCTTAACTTGTCTGGAGTAGGTATAGAGAGGTTATTTTACCTCTATTGCGCACTGGTGCTACTGTTTCTGTGTTGAGTTTTGGGGCCCACAAATCGAGAGATTTTAATAAATTGGAGAGGGTTCAGAGAAGAGCCAGAACAATGATGAAAAAAGTTAGAAAACATGTCTTATAGTGATAGACTTGGGCAGCTCAATCTATTTAACTTAACAAAGACAAGGTTAAGGGGTTATTTGGTTACCTTCTATAAGTTCCTACATGGGGAACAAAGATTTAATGAGCCCTTCAATATAGCAGAGAAAGGTATAACACAGTGGCTGGAAGTTGAAGCTAGGAAAATTCAGACAGGAAATGAGGGGTGATGGTGGATTTTCCATCATTAACTTTAAAATCAAGATTGGGTGTCTTTCTAAAAGATCTGGTCTAGCAATTATTTTATGGAAGTATTATGGCCTGTGCTATACAGGACATCAGACTACATGATCACCATGGTTCCTTATAGATTCTGTGGCCATAAGTTACATGGCTTCCTGACGCAAACTCAGCTGCTACTCATAGCTGTTGGAAGGCTATTAGCCGCTCCTCTGAGCTGCTAATGCAGTCTCTTGCCACAAAAGGATAGGGTGGGCAGATCAACAGACATACAAAACAGTTGCTATCAGTCAGCAAAACACAGCAGAACCGTTGTCCCTGGTTTTTATGTGAAAGGATAGACACTTACCTATTCATTTTCTCCACACCCTTCATGACTTTATAGACCTTTGTCACGTCTCCCCTTAGTTGTCTTGTCTTCTAAGCTGAATGGTCCCAATCCTTCTAATCTCTCTTCACATAGAGGATGTTCCATACCCTTAATCGTTTTTGTTGCCCTCTACTTCTTTCAATCCTAACCTTTTTTGAGATGGTGCGACCAGAACTGTGTGCAATATTGAATAAACAAGCAGTAGCCTTAATCAGATCTTATAAGATACTGGCCTCACTTTCATCACAGGTACCTGGCTAGAACTCCTGTCTGGACCAAACAGCTTTCCCCAGCCAGTTAATTGGTATGGTGTAAGTCTAGAGAGAACAAGAGGTGAGGTGGCTGTGCTGTTTTCATCTGTGCAAGTCAGTGTCCCTGGAATATCCGTTACCAGATGGATTCACCTGGCCCACTAGATCAGTTTGATCTTAGTCACTATGGTTTTGGGGAATGATGGAACTATACAAATATACAACTAAACACTATAAAAACCTTGTTTTGTTCAATGTATATTATAGCATAAAAAGTTCAGTTTGGTTACTATTTTCTCATTATTGAAAATTAATAATTCAGGTTATATCTAACTGCAGTCTGATGCTAATTAAATAAGTCTCTGGTGGTTTCACTGCAGAAAGATATCCAAAAAACATATCTTTACTTAGTCTTAAGGGGTAAAAATACTGTTAAAATTGTGAATTACTTTCAAATACATTTTAAATTCTAAGTTTCTTCTAACAGTTTTGGCAATTTAAGAATGGTGGTTCAGCTTTTCATAAAGGATAATATATTTCACTTCTTGCATAGGTCAGTTTGGGTGCTGGTGCCAAAGATGAATTACATGTCATAGAAGCAGAGGCATTGGACTATGAAGGGAACCCTATTAAAGTCACGCTGGCATCTTTGAAAATGTCAGTCCAGCCTACGGTAAGGACAAACCTATATATTATTGATAAACTTTGGTGTCAAGTGGTAATCTCAGCTAAGAAACACTAACAAAGTAGAAATAATAAAGCAAATCCTTGTTTCTAACTTCAGGAGTTAAATGAGAATTTTTAAAATACTTCTGTTTCATTTGTATTCTTGGATGGGTCTCTGGTCAGTTCATTCTCAGGTTCTTGGACATGAGCATAACTGTCATTTAATTTGGAAAATGGAAGAATTTTTAACTTTATAAAGCTTCCATTTTAATTAAAATATGGGGGGGGGGAAATTGGGTGGTCTAATGTTTCTTTAATCTCTTAATGGAAGCTTATTTTGTGCTAAGCTGGATCTGAGTGGGTTTCCTTAATTTAGAGCGATTTCAGTTATTTGTAAATCACAGTGCATGTTACTCAGCAAATGTGCACCTAGGTGTTCATTCATAACTGCACGTGTCAGTGATGAATTTCTGTTGCTTTATTCATTAGTCCTGTAGAGCCAACAAGTGTGAGATAGATGTTACTCCTTATGCATAGTTTATTCCAACTGCACCTGTGCATACCCTTTGGGGGAAGGCATTGGGTTACACAGTGGTGAAGAGATGATTATAAAGGTGGAATTGAGGGGCCAGGTAGACCCGCACAACCTATATACTGATGTTGATCTATAGTGAGATGAGAACTCAGTTTGATTCTCAGACCCCAGGGAGGTTTTTAGATACCTGCCAGGGTTCTCTCTTGGTCTTACCTGTTTAATATGAGTCTAGTGGAACACTGTAGAGCATGAGTGAGGTACTGTACTGGGTACCACTTGTATGTGGGTTATAAATAATGCCTGCTGAACATTCTAATAATTCCTTCTTGACTGTTGCTATGAGGAAGCTGCTGGTTTGTTGTGTTTGTGTTAATGCCAGCTCTTTCAGCTCTACCATTTTCATTGTTTCTGCATCATTTCGGTTGGCTGCCTGTTCTGGCACTTATTATTTGGTGGTCAGGTGTTGACTAAGTTGCTGTTAAATAACCAACATACTTTCTCTTCAGGTTTCTTTAGGTGGCTTTGAGATTACACCTCCAGTTGTTTTGAGGTTGAAATGTGGTTCAGGGCCAGTTCATGTCAGTGGCCAGCATCTTGTAGGTATGTTATATTTAAAAATGCATTGAGAAGACTTACAAGTTTCATATTAGTCACAAATATAGAATACATTCTAAACCAGGGGTCTCAGACTCAAATGACCACGAGGGCCACGTGAGGACTAGTACATTGGCCCGAGGGCCGCACCACTGACCCCTGGCCCTAACCCCACTCCACCCCTTCTCTGAGGGCCTGCCTCTTCCCACCCCTTCCCTGAAATCCCCACCCCCAACTCCGCCCCCTCCCTGCCCACAGGGGGTCGGGGTGCGGGGTGCAGCAAGGGGTTCAGGGCAGGGGTGGGGGCTCAGGGCAGGGGGTTCGGCTGCAGGAGGGGTTCTGGGGGTGGGTCCAGCCTGGTGCACACATGGGTCTGTGTGTTGCCCTGGCTGCTCCCACGGCCAATGGGAGCTTTGGGGGGGGGTACCTGGAGGAGCGGCCAGGGCAACACAGAGACCCCTGTGCCCCTCCTCCCCCAGGTCCTATCCACTTCCGGGAGCAGCGTAGGGGCCAGGCAGGCAGGGAGCCTGCCCTGTCCCCAGTGTGTGCCAGGCTGGAGCTACTCTAGGTAAATGCTGGTGGGGCGTGGGTGCCATGGGGAGCTGGCGGGCTGCAGAAAATAAGTACGCGGGCCCGTGTGTTTGAGACCCCTGTTCCAAACTGACCAAACTGGTGAGAGTTTGTGTGTCAGCCCAGGTAAAGCTCCCTCTGCTGGACACACTAGGCCAAAAAGGACCCTTCTACAAAAGCATGAGCCCATGTTCCTCTTTCAGCCTCTGGTTTTAAATGCTATCATTAACACCCAGTTTCTTTGTTTCCTCTTTCTGGGAAAATTCCACTGCTTTAGACTCCTGCCCTATCCAGAGTAGTTGGAAAAAACTGGTGTCAGCTAAGATGTGGCCATTCCATTGTCATAAGATTGTTCCCATTCAAATGGGAACAATGTTATGTTAATGATTCTCCATTGTCCCTGGTCCTAGAAGGACACAACCCTTACACTAATAGTATATGACTGACCCCATGTCTAGTGAAACATTCATCAATAAATTTTGTAAAATTAACCATATTTATAGGTTGAACATAGAAAGATACCCCAAATAGTCACAGCTTGATTTTTGGGTAACATGGTTGCTTACTAGTGGAAAAACTACTTCTGCATTTGTTAATTCTAAAACCCCTCAAGGGAACTCCAGTTCTAGAAAATGGACAGTGATGTGTGTTTTGAGGTTAAAAAATGACCCATTTTTTTGTAGCTCTGGGTGACCCTAATATGGTAAACACTTTGACCTTGTACAAAAATATTCATGTATTGTTTCTTAGCATTAGAGGAAGAACCAGAGTCTGAAGATGAAGATGAAGTGAAGATATTAAACACTTCCGCGAAGAGACCAGCAAGCGGAATAGCAGCTAAAACTCCACAGGTAGAGTTGACGTTTCTTATGAAGTAAGTTCAGGACTTTCTCCTGGAAGAGTTTATATCACTACCACCTAAAGCAGAGTAAGCAGCTGGATTCCTTACAGCGATTAAGGTGGTGATTGTTGACAACTGTAGGAGAAAGGTTACTTGGTACTCAGATCCTGGAAATCAGTACTAAGGACTTTCCCATACATAGTTCTAAAGTATATTTAACAGTATTTTTAAAGTCTGACTGGATGTTAGTGGTTAGCATTTTTCAGTTTGCTTTTTAGTGTAAAAATTGGGGTTGAATGTATAACTGGTGGTAGTGAAAAACCATATCCTGTGTAGTTAAATTGCAGATAATGCACAAAGATGGGCCTTGTCACATAGTATTCCATGCTAGTATTCTTTTAGTTTGTAGCATCAGCTGTATTTTTAAAACAAATGCATATCTTGGCTTATGGTGAGCATATGGTTAACTCCTTTAACTTCATCAGTGTTTAAACTTGCTTCCGGTGTTTTAGACCTTGGGCTTTCTTTTCTTGGTTCTTGTTACAGGGATTTGGTAAACCTTTTAATTTATTGACATTAACAGAACTGATTTTTCTGACTTGTCTACATCTATAAAAGTTGCAGTGGTTCAATTTTAACTTAATTTAAAAAATGATTTAGTTAAACCAGGTCCTTAAAACTCATTGGTTTTAAACCAGTATCGTTTTAGTTTGTGTCCGTAAATTTACCAATACAAAGTAATCCAATACAATTCAGGTGTAAATCAGTTTGAAGTACCAACACACAAGTTGGCGCCAGGTTACTTATTTGATATAAAGTGACACATTTAAACTGGTGGAACTCTAGAAGAGGCCTTCATCTTGTTGGGGATACAGTACTGTTTATGGGAAGAGCAAATTTCTGACAAACCTTGTGTACCATCTGTATTGCACATTCAGAAAACCATTTGTTTAACTTTGTAACCAGATTTGTAACAAATCTTTTCTCTAAAGAAAAAAGCAAAACTGTTAGAAGATGATGAGGATGAAGATGACGACGATGAGGATGAAGATGAAGAGTGTGTATCTTTCTCCTTTCTTTTTGCACTGCATTTTGAAATGTTTCGTTTTCAGAGGTAGTGACTTCCAAGCATGAAAAATATGCATGACATTGAATCAAGGGTATTTAGTTCTTACTTAGCCTAGAAATTTTATAGTGAGCGTTACCTCCAAATATGATTTGGCTTCATGTGTCATGATGTTGTATAGATTACGTTCAACACTGACTCAATATTGGGAGTCTGTTTTAGGCATTTGGGAAAGTGATGGGCTCTTTCTTTTTTAAAAAAAAAGAGATCCTCTATATGTATGTGCAAGAATTTTTTTGAAGGAAATGGTGTTGAGATATTCCAGTTCAGTTAGAGGAGCAGGGCTAATTGTCTTATTGAAGCACATAAATGAATCCAGGAGCACTTGCTGAAGTGCTTCTGTGAGAGGCTGCTGTGTTGAAAACTGTAAGGGAAAACAAATGATAAAAAATGACATCTGACCCCTTCAGCAAAACTTCTTAATCTTCTGGCAGCGCGCTACTTCTGTACTAAAGCAGAATCTAGAGGTAGCATAGGGGGTGAGAAAACCAGAGGGGAGAGAAGTGTTAGGGGCAAGTGCAAAGGTAGGCAGAAGTGGAGATCTGAAAGAAGGGAAGAAAGCCATTTAAGCCGAACAACCTAGGTTTTAAATCTTCTATTATGAACACTTTTTTGTAGAGCATCTTAATATATATTTTTCTCATTACTTTATAAATACAAAACTCTGCAGAGTATGCTGCATGTACTTGAAGTGGCAATTTCCAAGCATGAGAGAGTTTTCCTAAGTTACTCTTACTGCAGTAGTAAGTGGAAGAAAATTAGAAAAATGGTCTTTAGTGTTTGAAAGATTCTCTGCTTTGCTTGATACCCATTCTTCCAAGATGGGTAGTAAAATATTAACCTTATAGAAGATTCTTTTCAAGTTGGTGGTCTAACTTGCTTTTGACAAAGTCCACTTACTTCACTAAAACATCTTCCATTGAAAGAACAGGAATGAGGATGAAGTCACTGAAAAATGAACTGTTTGGGTTAATTGAAACAGTTATGTACCTATTGGGGTGGGCTTCTTAGTAATGTAATTTTTAATTCTAGTGATGATGATGATGATTTAGATGAAGAGGAAGAAGAGAAGATTCCAATGAAGAAAGTAAGTAGTCTTCCTATTTGAGACCATGTTTGTCTGGATTTTTGAAAACGTGCAGATCTTTAGTATCAGTCACCCTAAAACATAATGAAAATCGTGGTTACATATTTAGGTAGTAGAAACTTCTGTCTCAGATACACATGACTGTTGTAGCTTTCTGCTTATTTTATGTAATTCAGTTTCAACGTTGAGACCATTGAGGTAATGCAAAAACCCAAGTAGTTGGCTCAACCCTGTATGTACAGCCCTGCAGAAAACTTATCAGTATGCTACAGGAAATTAAACCACCGGCTTTCATTTCATTCAGAATTATTTCATCTACAAATTATATATGAATAGTTATTTAATTCAGTTTCTGTTGTCACAGTTGTGCTGCAGACTCAAAGCCTCTAACTTTTAAAAACAGTTTTGCCCAAAGTTTGTTTTTACTTACTGATACTGTTAACAGGTTAGTTGTCTTGAACTTCCAGGTTTCTTTTATTGGTTAGTCTCTAAGGTGCCACAAGTACTCCTTTTATTTTTGCGAATACAGACTAACACGGCTGTTACTCTGAAACCTTTAACTAATCCAGTTAATCCTAGGTTTTTTCTTTGCATGCTCATACATAACGTTCCTTAATCCTCCTTGGTATATTTGGCCAACTCTCAAACTAAGTATGTGCTAGTTCAAGGGCTCCCAGTGGAATTGGGGCACATAATTTAGTAGAGTTTGCCAGGTGTGGGCATAAACATTATTGTAATTAGCTAGAAAATGAGTTGGTACAAAATTGGGTACTGGGGGGCAGAGGAGTTTGGCCTGGCAAATCCCATAATGAAAATGGGGTGCAGCCTGGTTCCAGTATCAGTCGGGCCATAGAGTGCACCTCTTCTGAAGAAATCCAGGGATTTCTTGGTAAGCTTGGGTGTTGATCACCAAGTGTGGAGGGGGATGGAAATCTTCAGATAATTTTAGGATATGTCAAGTATTACAGAAGTTTATTTTCATCTTTAAAACTTGTAAATTTATCCTGTAGGGAAACTTCTTTTATGTAAAATATCCAGCTGCCTGGGAAAAGCTTATTTGTGTTGTTTTTCACTGCAAATGATCGATTTGATGTTTAAAATTGTCAACCTGCACTCCTTAAATTAATCTTTCAGTCTTTTTGCAGACTTGGGACAGCATCACATCACTTCATATTTCAAAAGTTACCTTAATCAAAAGGGCTAGGTCTTTTAAATAAAAGCTTGGCTGGTCTGTACACAAACTTGTACTGAAATAACAAAGTGGTTTCTAATTCACAGCCTGTTTGGTTGTGAGTTCTGTCCAATCCTAGCTATCCTTCCATTTTCCATTCAGTTGTGCATATATGCTTATAACTAGTGAATTGTAGACTTATAATTGGAGTACAAACTTTGGAATGTGTTGATAGGAAATCTTAATCGCTCCATTGTGCTTTTTCTTATCTGTAGCAAGTAATTAACACTTGACCTATCAAATTCCCCATTCCATGTGTGTTCACCCCCTTTGGCCCTGTTATGTGGCAACTGTTCAAGTGCCAGTAGGAGTGCCTTTAGACCATTATTTGCCCTGCTACAGGGCAAATAGCTGATACTATATAGTGGTACCAGCTGTTTTCTTGCTCATGGAGTTTGGCATAGCAAAAGCAGCAGTGACTTGTTTGTCAAAGTAATCCGGTTTTGCATATAGGATTTAGTAGAATAAAACGCAAGGTATCTCCTATGTGTACCCCCTTTGCTCCCGAAAACCTGCATACTTTCTGCCAAAATGACCTGCATATTCATTCTACTTTCATTTGATGTAACGGACCGGAATTTGTCTGCAGTGTATCAGAAGCCCATCTTAGATTTTTATAACCTAGACAATTTCAAGTCCTTTAGATTGTGGTTATTTTCACTGCTAAAGTGAGTTCCCTCATTATGAGAAATGCAAGGAAAAATCAGTGTTCTCTTAAATGAGAATAAACCTTTCTAGTTTGTCAAGTATTAAAAAAAATAAAAATAAATATCTTTGTTCTAAACGGTTTACTTTTGTTCTCCAATTTGCGGTTATTACATAACTTCCTTCGATTGTGAAGATGCTAAGTGTAAAATTCTTTTAACTTCAGCCTGCCCGGGATTTGTCAGCAAAAAGTACTCCGAAATCAAAGCAGAATGGAAAAGATTCTAAGCCGTCCACGCCGGCATCTAAATCAAAAGTGAGTGACTACGTATAATGGGGAAAAAAATTCAGTTGAGTGTAACATATGAATGTTGGAAGCGGCGTAGCAGTTCTAGTTGTATTCACCCATAACTTGGTTTCTCGCTTAAAGACTGGACTCATTTCATTATCCACATCTTTTCATTTAAGGATAAAGTTAATAAGGGAACTGGGGTATACAGGCTCTTGGGTGAGCAATCAGCACTGATCTGAATTTGAAAAGAGAATGGTTTATTATCTTGGTTAGCTCAACTAACCATGGACTGCAAAGGGTAGCCAGCTCAGAGCTTAGAAACCCTGAGATACCTACTCTCTCAGATGTTTTGTTCAGCACAGAAGTGGATATGGTCTAGTCACATCCTTGTTATGGTTAGATCTTGACCACCTCCATTGAGGCTAGGATTTGCCTTTGCTCCTGTCCAGTAAGGTGACCTGTTTTGATTAATGTAAGTATTAAGCTTGAGTTCTTAATCCTATCAAATGGCCCCTTAATCAGTGCCAAGCAATTCTCATGTGCTTTTGATTCAGTGACTGCATAAAAAGCCCTTTCCGTTTGCTCTTCACTGATCACATGTGAACTGTGAACTAGGAAAGTTAGGCGGTGCTAGAAATCATTCTGCAAATTTTTGAAATCCTACTGCCATGATTAGTGAGGCAAAGGATTTCTTCTCCACAATAGTGTCCAAGCTCCTAACCAATGCATATGAACGAAGATAGCAGTCATCTTGGGAAAAGTAGCAGGCTAGATTTAAGTAAAAAAGCCATCAGTCCAGGTGATAGCCCTTCTTCAGCATTCCCTCCCCCACCCCCCCACCCCCAAAACAACAAAAACCCACACTTTCTGGAGCATGCAGGCATTTGGCTTTTTAGTAGCTTTTTGAGATTGTTTTGAATGAGAGCTATCTGAACTTAGTCCAGATAAGTGAAGTAATGATGGGAAAGGAAAGATCGGGTCTAAGCCTTTGAGCTACAGTCATAGTTCAGACAACTGTTCTTTGCTAGAAAGGCAAGAAAAAATAATTTTCCAGCCAAGCAACTAGAGGCTTGCAGATGTATACTATCCCTTTAGCTGGAATTATCTATAGAATTATAATTAGTAGCTGGAGCAGACATGCACCACTGTTGATGCTGATAACTACCAGCCTAATGGTAATAGGTTGTCTTAGGGCATGGCTACACTGGAAACTTCAAAGTGCTGCTGTGGGAATGCTCCCACGGCAGCGCTTTGAAGTGCGAGTGTGATTGCGCGCAAGCACTGGAAGAGAGCTCTCCCAGTGCTCCTGGTAATCCACCTCCACAAGGGGATTAGCTGGGAGCACAGCTCCCAGTGCTTGGAGCCTGTCTACACTAGCGCTTTAAAGCGCTCAGACTTGCTGCGCTCAGGGGGGTGATTTTTCACACCCCTGAGCCAGCAAGTTAGAGTGCTATAAAATGTGTCGACAGGCCCTTAGTGTTTTTAAGTTGGGTAGTTCCTATTAAGTTTTGCCTTTTATGTTTGTCTTTGGAAGAACTGGGTAGATAATTTTCCTGAGAAGAAAAAGGCACACAGACATTTTTCTGTGATTTGGTAATATACCATTTTGTAGTACAGAACGTATTGTTTGTAACATCAATATCAATCTAAAGTTTGAGTGGTTTGTACATGTGCCCTCTTAAAACCTGTCACCACTTGAAGTGAGGAGCACAAATTAAATAATTTTCCATTTTGTGATGACTTTTCTAATACCTTATTGAAGATTGAGAACATAAAATCTACTGGTGCAACAGTCATATGGAAACTGGAGCAAGAAGGAATCATCCAGTATTAATATCCATATTTGGTCTTAGTATACTTAAATGATGTCCAATATATTTTTTATATTCAGTCGCTTCCTTTGTATTGTTTGAACAGTGTTTTAATAACTTCATTTCTAAAACAAAAGCTGAAAGTAGTGAGAGAATTATAGTAGCTTCTTTGCAATGGCAAAATCTTGACAAATGTGTAACAAACTGGCTGCTTGTTTCAGACTCCGGCATCTAATAAAAAGGAAAATAAACCACAAAGTCCAAAATCACCAAAAGTACCCCTTTCGCTAGAGGAGATTAAAGCAAAGATGCAGGCAACCATAGAAAAGGTGAGTTTAAACTGATGGAAATGTTCATTTTCCAAATGGAATACTTTGTCCTGGATTTCAAGTAGTTCAGCAATGCTATCCTGATGGAAAGGAGATGTGACAAATATCCTACTAGAAGACACTGAGACGTCAATATGAAAATGGCATTGTAGGGTTTCATGTTTTCAGTCTTCCCTGTCTTCAACATTAATTATGCACTCACACTTAAATTTCAAACTCTCTTAAAATTAGACACCTGAAGTCGTATGTAGATACCTAAATCAGCATTTAAATGTCTAATTGGTAATAAAGATGCACAAGGTTGAAATTTTGGCCCTCATTTTGTAAGTAAAAGCTTGTTGGTCTAGCCCCAGAGACCCTTGTGCGGAATCTGTTAAGGTATGGGTACTTCCTCATTCATCACCTTCAATAAAGAGTTTCACAGACTGAGTTACGCCTTCAGTAATAACTGTGTAACCACCATATCTTCAGTGAGGTTTGGCTAGGTGTAAATGATGGTATAGATGGAGAAACAGGTCGCTATTTTATTCACTTTCAAAGTAACCACACCCTTTACAGCAGACTTAACTTGGAGTGAGTGTGAGCATCTCACTTGTGCAGAGTGGGTAAATATTAGTAAGGCTGCGATTTAGTCACAGGTATTTTTAGTAAAAGTCATGGACAGGTCATGGGCAATAAACAAAAATGCATGGCCTGTGACCTGTCCATGACTTATACCTGTGATTAAATCTTGCTGGGAGGGGGAAGGAGAAGTGGCTGGTGTGGCTCTCCAGGACCACCTGAGCAGCTGACCCCAAGGTCAGCCACACTGGCCCCTGCAGAAGTCACCAAGATTGCGGAAAGTCACAGAATTCATGACTTCCGTGACACACAGAGCCCTGCATATTAGCTTTGTTTTGTCCTTCAGAGTTTGGCTCAAGCTTACCAGTCCTGCTGACCACTTATCTAATTTATAAAATACAAATTGGTTCTAAAATGTAGTCTGACACTTAGTAGAAAACTTGCTTTATCCACACTTTAAGGGTGGAAAACATACTGTGTTAAGCTTACTCATTTTGAATTGTTGGGTATATCATTGCCCTACATGATCTAATAGTGTAAATCTTCAAAATTTTCTTAATGTAATATAATTTTGAATAGCAATTTTTTTGCTGTATGATTGTACAGGATAGGTGGTGGTGATTTTAAAAGAAAATATGGAGGGTGCTGGGGACCACAAGTCCCTGGATGTCTTTAAGAGCTTTAGTCTGCAAATTACTTGTACATTGAATTCCAGAGATGCGTTCCAACTTCATAGATGCCTCACACTTAGATGCATGTGGATATTAACAGCCAGCAATATAAGCTATAAAAATGTTGGCCACTGATGCTGAGATGTGATAGACATTATGTTTGTTTTTTTTAAGGCAAGTCAATTGCATAGGCAAGGGCCTCATACTAGGGTGATGGGTTTGGTAAAAACCTTGATGATGCTGAAAATTTTATTTTAAATAACTTTTGATGATAGGGAGGGTTTCCTGACACTATATAGTTAGCTTTGAAAATTTTTACTTGTACTAAGGATTTAAGACTTCTTAAGGGTTCTCCATTTATTGCAGCCATTCAGTGGTTTTACATACTAAACCTTTACCCTTTTTTTTTTACAATAGGGTTCTGCCCTTCCTAAAGTGGAAGCCAAATTTGTCAACTATGTTAAGAATTGTTTCAGGACACAGGACCAGAAGGTAACTGAATTTACAGTGGCTTGGAAAAATCCAAAAGAACTTCTGTAACAAGATTTATAGATTCTTTTTCACTTTTAATTTCTACAAGCTTTGGACTTTCAAAGGGTTACAAACCACAAACAATACCTCACATTAAATAAATGGAAACTGTTTTAAGGGTTTAGTTGGCTACGATGGAAACGCTAATGTTTTATTACATTTTTCCAGCTTTTATATGGTTAGTGAATTATCTCTTGCTTACTAAACCCACAGAATTTTCCTTTTGGCACCACATTGGCTAAGGAAATGAGCTGTGGTTTTCCCTGCTGCTGCATTTGGCAACTTGGGCAGTCTGCTCTTAAACTCCCTTTTGTTAGGGGATGGGCTGGGAAGGGGGAATTTTGCAATAGAAATTATGGCAGTCTTATTTCTTTGTCTTCCAAAGTCAACTTGACTCTTGTGAAAGGGCATGCCAAAGGCTGGTATCAGAAAGGTACAGGATTAGTTATTGCTTGACATTAGACTAACCTTGCATGTCTTAGATTTCCCTATCAAAATTCCTGAAGCATAAGGAATTTTATCATTGGAAGAAGGTTTTATGCTTTTCCTGCTTTCTCCAGTGGTCAAAGGTGTTAAATTGACTGATAGACAAAATCATAGGTTCTTGAAAGAAAATGTTTAAAAGCAGTTAGTCCCAGCTACTGAAGTTGATTTGACTTAAGTCAGGGCAGACAGAGTTCAGCCAATATTTGCCTAACTGGTCCACCACACCCTTCCTCTTGACTTTCCTTCACTAGATTCTTAGTGTGCAGTCTCTTTTTTAAAAAAAACTGCATTTTCAAGTTTTGCTGAAAAGTATATTTGGTTCAGCAAAGTGCATGGCTTATACTCTGCATAGTATGTAAAGGATTCGTTGCCACATTTTTGTGCCTCTTTCTACAAGACTTTGAGGTGTAATCCTTTTAAGCTAATCAGTATTAAAGCAGAGTAGAAACTTGCCTTTTTACCAGCCCATTGTTTGCCACAAATGGCACTTTTTAGAGGATGACAACTTAACACAAACATCCAAAAACACAACTTACTATGTGTTCAACGTAGAGTTGGATACAGCTTTTTTCAGATTACAGCATTTATGTAGCTTTATTTTAATACTTTTAACCAATAGTATAAATGTGTGGAATAAAGATAAATACAGGAGTAATGATTTTTAAAATACTTCATATATACAGGCATAGTTCAGTCCAGTTACCTCCAAGTTGTACTATCCAGAAGATAGGTAATTACACCATTTTTAACTTCAACTTCTAACATTTTTGTGTATACTTTCAGGTTATTCAAGCTCTCTGGCAGTGGAGACAGACTCTGTAAGAAAGAAAACAGTTTAAACCATTCATTAAAATGTGCAGTCTTATTTCTGTAACCATTAATATTTGGCTGTCCTTTTTATATATGCTGAAAGAACTTTCCCTACTGTCTGATAAATGTCGTCCAGAATACTTTGCCAAGAATGTGTTGTCCAAAATGCCTGTTTAGTTTTTAAAGACGGAACTCCACCCTTTGCTTCATTTTAAATATGTATGGAATGTTTTGATAAGGCATAGTAGAGGTGGTGGTCAGACAAATGGAAATGGTGGGGAGACTAAATGTACATGTGAAAATAAAATTTAGTATTTTGATAAAGTACTATCGTTTCTTTATTTTTGTGGGCTTAGGGGTTGGGTTGCCTGTGTATTGAATGAGAGCTTTTAAGTTCTCATAGGAGTTGCTAAATGTATTCCATATTTTTACCCAAACATGTCTCAATCTCTTTAAATGAGATTTTTAAAAAATGAAATAGTCTGAGATGAGGACAGTGTATGAATCAATAACACGTTGAAGATTGTCAGCCTTACAAACACAACTCTTGCACCATATACCATTGATCACATGAGCTGAACAGGTGCTGAACGTTATTAAACAGTAAGAAACATGGTTGGGGGCAATGATGGATTAATCCTGGCTGCACTCATTTGAAGAAAAGACCTTATCCTTAATTTCCTAGACTGTCCCAAAGTGGCTGTCTTCCCTCTAAGGAGATTGTGTTGGGCCTAATGAGCTTTCTGTGGAAAAATTTGCAGACCTGTGCTGAAGTGTCTGCTCTTTGAGTGCTGTGGTATGCCAGTGTTCTTTGGTTTGGAGTAAACATTTTTAAGACCAGTGGGCTAAAAGTTTTGGAGGGTACATTAGGAAACAGTTTTTAATAGGACCTATTATTGGAATTAACACTGTTCAGAAGATTTTGACACTGCTTGTGGAGATGTGCCATGCATATCTGTTTCTCATCTAACGAGAGAGCATAGCTCTTTTATTCCAAATCATTGGATATCCTTGTTCTGACAATTAAAATAGCTAATCCTTTGTACAGATGCCCCTTGTGCCAAGTTTTTGGGCTTTGGACTAAAACAGCTTCTGGTATGAGTTAATGCCTTTCCAAGTCTCTCTCCTCTGTGGATGAGGCAGTCTGCAAAGGGTATAAATCAAAAATCTTAGTCAGAAATGGCAAAGTTGATAAGTAGAGCCACCACTGGACCCAGGGCATGAAAGGTAGTGTTAAAAACAGAAGATGAGAGAATTGCCTTCCAGGTTGAAATCTGAAAACCTGACCAATTCTTGCTGTGAAATGAAAATGCCAAGGTAAAGCATTTGCCCTTGTGTGTTGAAGCAACGGAAAGGAGCAAGTGAATGATATGGTGTTTACCACTTAACACGTTACTTGGTATCTTTCATTTCTGATCAGGCTATACTCCTGCTGTGTGGTAGGTGGTAATACCTGCATATTGGAAGTGCGTATCTGGTTTATACTGTCACTATGTGAGATTGATAAATGCCCCTTGTGTCAAACTAGTCCTAAATTTTTCAGCAAGGTCTGTAGCAAATGGGAGATGCAGCAGCATTTCAAGAAAAGAGGAGAAAATGACTGCTACAGTATCCTGTATTAATCTGAGGCTGTCTTTGTGCTGTCTTCAGTGTACTGCAGATTTTTATACTGACAGAGGCATTATAGAAGTTGAGGGGCAGGTTTTGGCAGCCTAGTAGACAGCTGGTGCTCTTATCAGCAGGGGAGTTGAGGTACTTTGGGATAAACTCATTAGCTGGATATTTTAGTAAATGTAATGCTAGTCCAATTCACATCATTCCACCCTCCCAATCTATTTCCCAGTGGTTCCTAATGCACTCCTCCTTTTCTTGTTCACATAGGATTCAGGGGGACCACCTTAGTTGCATTCCCTTCCTGTGGAATGGTAACAATTACACAAGTACTGGCCCCCACAGGTTGCGGATATTACTTTCCAGGTGGATGGGTATGTTTTTGCAAGTGTGGATAAATATGGGCTAGCCACCTGATTCAACACTGTAGACCATTGTTCTCACCAAGTCTCTCGTGATAGCCATTAACATTAACTGAGCATTTTGTATACCTACACACACTTCTCCCCATGTTTGCCTTCTGAAGCCATCCCCCACTCATGTCATAAGGTCTCCTGCCCAATGAGTTAACTACAGGTTCATCTCTATTGCTGTCCTCCATCATGTGGCAACTGCCGATAGTTGCTGTAGTGTTCATTATTTGTCGTTGAAATCTCACATTTTGGCTTATCAGTTTGGTTACCCACTTGTTCCCCATGTACCATGCACCCAGCAGTGTTCCCTGCTGCCCACAATCCCCTTTTCTGATGACTCTGGGTGTGCTCCCTCACCCACTAATCGAATTGTTTCAATCCCTTTATGTATGCACTACAGTTGGGATGAATTTGGTCCACCCACCATTCCTTAGGGTGTACAACCAATGTAATAGAGTGAAAGGAGATGTTGAAAAGTGCTGGCTGCACCCTCTCCTGCAATGGTTCTCATGTTTGGTCACCAGGGAATATTCTCAGCTCCAGGCTGCAGCCAATTTTAAATTTGGGCTCTTCCAACTTGGCAGCCATATCACCTGTAGGGTTACATTCTTCAAAATGGTTAACTCGGCATATACACCATGTCCCAACTTCCATCCAAAAACCATATCAGTGTCCCCTTCTTTACCTGATTGGGTTTAGCTGCCCAAAACACCTGGTGTTGGGTTTTTACCTGGGCTGGCTTCACATTGGTGTGGTGTGCCAGCCATGTGTATTCTGGCTACCCAGACTGCGGGTTCCTTTGCCACTTACTTCTGCAGTAATGTTTTCAGCTTGTAGAGCCAATAACACTTTGCAATACGCTGCCCACTTGTTTGTCCCTATAAAATAGTATGCATGTTTAGCAGCCAGTGGGGGTCATGATAGGACTGGACTATTACCTCTGCATTCTCATGAGGTATTTGAATTTCCCTACCTTGAGTAGGTACACAACATCACCTTTTCACACCATCCATACTCAAGTTCCACAGCACTCAAAAGTGTTAATGCACACCCAGTGGTAATGTCAGATACCAAAGGGTACAGGTTAAAGGGTTTCTCCCCATCTGGGGATACCAGCACTGGTTATGTGTTCCTTAGTACCCTCACTACACTCTTCTGACCATTCCCAAATTGAGGCTCAGATTGGGTTGAATAGAGGCTGGGCTATTTCTGCATAATTGGCCATAAAATTCCTGCAAAATTCAGTTAGCCCCAGAAAACTTTGCAAGGTTTTAACATTGGTGGGCAGCTGCAGGGACTGGATTAATTGCACCTGTCCCTTATCAATCTCCCTTCCCACCTGAGATCCCTCCACCCCAGGTAATTTACCCTTGTCTGTCCCATTTGTGCCTTCTTCCTATTGACTTTTAACTCCTCTTTTGCCAAAGCCTGCAGGCCTTGCTCAGTAAGTTCCCTGTCTTCCGCCTCTGTCCCTGACATTAGCAGCAGGTCGTCTACATATTATATTGTATGCATCTTGCTGAATCCACCTCCTCCAGAGCTTGTTTCATGTATCTGTGGAAAATTGCAGGGGAATCCCGATATTCCTGGGGTAGGACTGTCCAGCAAAATTGTCTGCCCTCCCATGTGAATGCGGTTTTCTATTGACATGAGGTAGCTAGTTGTAGAGACCAAAACCCATTAGCTATGTCCAAAATGGTAAAAATTTGGAATTGGGGTCCAATACAGGCCAACATTTCAGGGTACACTGCCACCACTGAGGCTGGTGACTTGGCCAGAGCGTTTAGTGCCCTGTAATTAACAGTGAGGTGCCACGTACCATTTGGCTTTCTCGCTGACCACACAGCAACATTACAAGGGGACGCAACCACTCTAATCAGTCCCCTCTGTTCCAATTCCCCAATAGTTGCCCCTATTTCTGTCAGTGCCTCCCGAGGAATAGGATACTGTTTCTGGGGGGAAGGGTCCATACCACCCTTTCACAATCCAAATTATCCTTAGCCCACACAGGGATGTTTCCATCCTGCTGGGGGTGGTGGGAGGGCATGTGCTGCTTTAATGGTCATAGTGGCTATCCCTATTGGAATGGTATAGCCCTGTCTGTCCTGCTTCTGTCCTCGTAGATATACCGAGCTGTCTAAGTCCAGTACAAGTCCCAGCTTGTGTAAATCTCCTGCCCCCAACAAATTGAGAGTATTATTACAACCCTACATAATCTCCCCTTCCCCCCAGGTACCTTTGATCTGTCCTCTCCTCAGGGTTAATTGTGTCTCCCCTCTTGTTGCCCTTACAACTGTTGCAGTTCCTTCTGAGGGTCTCCCCTGCTCCCATGTGGTTAAACTGATGGTTGCACCAGTGTCTATCAAAAAATCCCTCCTGGGACTCCCTTCGATTGCCTCCTGGAGTGTGGGGCGACCAGATGCATCCCATTCTAAACTGAGAACATGGACAGGATGCCCCTAAGTTGCAACACCCACCTCTGTCCCTCCCACTTGTTTGGGGTGGGACTGGGGATCCTGGCACCAAAGTTGTGTGCCTGGCATTTCAGGCAGTCCCAGTCCCCAGTTGTCCGGGGCAACTTCCCCTCTGATCTGGTAATATCCTGGGTAGTCAGTTTAGCCTGAAGTCTCTGAATGTGTTGCTCTGTAGCTGTCCGTTCGTCCCTACTACTCCCCTGAGACCATGACCCCTCCCTCTACATCCTCCCCTCCTGGCTGATCCACCCCTTTCCGCCTGATACTGACCTCCCAGTGTAATAACATGGACTGGCTTTTCCCCCTGATGCATTCGCCTCCACACAGCTCCAACAAGTTCAGGGTGCTGCAGCTGTAAGTGCCCCACAAACTGTGGATCGCTCAGCTTCAACCATTTCTCCAGCAACTCCACACCCCTACCATGCTCCACACCCCCACCAGGTCCCAGTGCCCCTGCCTGGGGCATCATCCATGGACCGTCCAGGGGATCCACCCAGCACCATGCCCATGCCTGTATGCGATTAAGTATATCCCGCCCTGTTTCCCCAGGGATTCACTATATCTTATTCATCCCCGCAGTACAAGAGTACACACCGAACAGCTGTTTTTCCACCTGTCCCGGGATTAGAAATGGGTGTGCCAGCCTGGCCCCTGCCACATCAATTCCCAAGGGGCCCCGTCTCAAACGACTACACCATATGATCACCTCGTCCTCGTGAGTCAAACTCTCCATCTCCCTGTCCACCTCCACTAGCCACAGCACAAACTGATCCCAATCACCCTGGGGCACCTTTCCCAGCCAGCCCAGCACTGCCTCCCAGTCCTTCAGGGACAAGGGGCAGATTTCCACCCATTCTACTACTTGCGGGACCTGCTCCTCCGACCCTGAAACGGGCTACTATTCCCGCCCCCTGCAGTTCCTCCCGAGTAGCCTCTGTCACAGGGGCTGTAACTGTGGATCACTGGTGGATCACTGGTGGATCCAGTGGTGGATCACTGGTGGATCACTGGTGGAGGAGGTATTTTCTTTAGTACCATTGGTGGGGCAGATGGCTCTGGGGGCCCCATGTTTACATTGATACAGTTCATCCTCTAAGTCTTCTACTCTCCCCAGCAGTTCATCTCTCTCCTGCCAAACTGCCTCACAGGACTCCTCTGTCCATGCAGAATCCCATGCCTTTAAATCGGCTACTTCCCTGCTAGTACGGATTTTTCCATTAAACAGCGTTGTTGTACCACAATCCCCTCCAAATCCTTAATATGTTGGAGGAGATCAGCTTCCCATTTTACCCAGTATGCCACATGCCAGCACACCATCCCCTTTTCCTGACATTCTTTTCCTCTGGGGTCTCTCAAAACCTCCCCCATCTCCTTCCCAGTCTCATCCCAGGTCAACCCCTGCACCTGGTATGGACCCTGATTCTTCCGTATCCTTTTATTTAAAAAATTCATTACCTTAGCTTACCAGAACCCACAACTGCCATCATGTGGGGCATGTGCCAAGAGCCCGCCATACCCCCTCCAAGCAGCTGCACGGACTGGTGGGGAGGGGGACTTACCTGGCTGCCACTCACCTGGCCGATGCGATGCATCTGCATCAAGATGTTAGCTCAGGGGTTCTCAAACTGGGGGTCGGGACCCCTCAGGGGGGGTCATGAGGTTATTACATGGGGAGGGGGGTCACGAGCTGTCAGCCTCCACCCCAAACCCTGCTTTGCCTCCAGCGTTTATGATGGTGTTAAATATATAAAAAAGTGTTTTAATTTATAAGTGGGGGGGTCTCAAACTCAGAGGCTTGCTATGTGAAAGGAGTCACCAATACAAAAGTTTGAGAACCACTGCGTTAGAGGGCTTTCCCTCAGGGCCTAATTTTACCTGGGCCTGTGCAATCTTAGAATATGAGAGACCATTCCTCAAAGAGCATAGTGTTCTGATCCCAGCCCAAATGTTTAGAAATTCTTTTTAAAAATTTCCATTAAGAGTTATTTTTTTCCTCCCATTGAGTACACTGAGGAGGCCTGAGATCCCATGGGATTATTGAACAAATGCCATGGATGTTTTCAACTGACCTGCTGCCTTTAACAAATATATTCATCTAGGCACATTAAGAACAGGATTATTACTGCTGAGCTGTAAAACCCCCATGATTTAAAAGGCACATGAGCCAGTATGATTTCCAGTCCTTGAGGCTACTTTTCCTTTAACAATGAGAGAACACAGGTACAGACACAGCAAAAGAATTCAATATGACCAGGGCTGGCCCTAGACCAAATGGTGCCCCTGGTGAGGAGCATCTTCGGCAGCGCTCGCTGCCCCCCAACATTTGTTCAACTTTTGAATACCTTATTTTTTATTGCATTTGTAGCCCATTTTACGACTTTGCACGATTTGCATGCATGATTTATCCCTGTTATAGAAAATGATAAATTTGCACGCTAGGATCTGTACATCTGTATTTTTGCCATTTATAATAAAAAAAATTAGTTTCCTCTAAGCTTATGGAAACTTGGGTGGCCTGACCCTAAATCCAGCCCCGAATATGACATTTAAAGAATAGGAGGAAGCTATGCACCCCCAACTGGTGTGATTGTTTCAGGTGAAAATTCTCCCTTATATGCACACACAACTCAGGGAGGAGAACTGCACCTAGGTTCTCCTAACTTCTGGGATGGACCTGTCTGTCCCCTGCATTTGCTCCCCTATCGCTATTCTGCTTCCCTTTCCTCCTCAGCCTCCTCCCCCTCACATCCCTCTCCATGCTTCTCCAGTCCCTTACCAGCCAGGGTGACCATATTTTTCAAAGAAAAAAAGGGGACACCTCCAGCTGCTTGCCCAAGGCCCCCCGCCCCCCACCAGAAGGCTGTCACCCGTTGCTGGAACCCTACAGGGCCCCCTCAAGAGGCTGTCGCCTGTTGCTGGAACCCTGTGGGCCCCCTTCAGGAGGCTGTCACCCTTTGCTGGAACCCTGCCTCTCCTTATGCTGGAACATTGCCTCCTCCCGCTCTGCCACCTGCCGTGCAGGAACCTGGCATCTTCATTCACCCCTTCTGCATTGCACCCCACTTTTTTGACAAAAGTGGGCATTTGTCCTGTTTGCTCTTGCCAACTGATCAAGTCGGCAAGAGCAAATGGGAAAAATGCCTTTTGGGAAAAAAAAAGTAGGGATGGTCGGGACAGGGCTTAAAAAAGGGACTGTCCCTGCCAAAACTGGAGGTTTGATCACCCTACTACCAGCACCCTTCTATTCAGCCTCCCATCCCTCTGCCCTTTGTCTCCTTCCTGCTCGCCTTGTTCCCCTGCTCTCCATCCTCCCTCCTTAGCCAATCTCAGGTGGTGCTGAAGACCGGACTCTTACTCTGCCACCCATCCTTCCCTGCACTCTTTCCCTTCTAGCTTACATTTGCTTTTCTTTCCCTGAAAACAGTTTGCCCCTCGGAGCCCTGTCTGCCTTTCAGGAAGTAAGGGGACACCAGAGCCACCCGCCCACAACAAGAGCAGGAGAAAGTTAAGACAATTGAGCAATATGTTAGTGTCTGCAGTCCAGCAGGAGATGGCAATGCTGTGTGTCTGCTGCCATGTGGGAGGTTATAAATGGGCAGCAGATCCAGTCACAAAGTTGTTTCCCAGCAGGGGGAAAGCTCTGCTGGCTACTCTGGAGTCTCTGTGTTCAGAAGTGACAGCGATAATAGGGCAGCAGTCCTCTAAGGCAGGCGCTCTCAAACCGAGGCCTGAAACACTTGTTTTAGGCTATGGCTACACTACAGCTTACGTTGACATGTTATGTCACTCAGGGGTGTGAATTAACCACCTGCCGGAGTGACATAACCTATGGCCACTTAAGTACTGGTGTGGACAGTGCTATGTTGATGGGAGAGCTTATCCCGCTGCCATAATTACCGCCGCTTGCTGGGGCTGGAGTAATTAAGCCGACAGGAGAGGTCTCTCTACAGGAATCCTGTTTAGCCAGCCTGGATGTTAGAAGGGCATTGATCTTCTACTTAAATAGGCCCAAGCTATTTAGGAAGTCATCTGGGCTCTTCATTTTCTTCGCAGATAGATCCATGATGTCTTCACTTAGGACGGAAGAACCCAATGCACAGCTACAGACTAGGGACCGAATGGCTAGGCAGCAGTTCTGCGGAAAAGGACCTAGGGGTGACAGTGGACGAGAAGCTGGATATGAGTCAGCAGTGTGCCCTTGTTGCCAAGAAGGCCAATGGCATTTTGGGATGTATAAGTAGGGGCATAGCGAGCAGATCGAGGGACGTGATCGTCCCCCTCTATTCAACATTGGTGAGGCCTCATCTGGAGTACTGTGTGCAGTTTTGGGCCCCACACTACAAGAAGGATGTGAATAAATTGGAAAGAGTCCAGCGAAGGGCAACAAAAATGATTAGGGGTCTGGAACACATGATTTATGAGGAGAGGCTGAGGGAACTGGGATTGTTTAGTCTGCAGAAGAGAAGAATGAGGGGGGATTTGATAGCTGCTTTCAACTACCTGAGAGGTGGTTCCAGAGAGGATGGTTCTAGACTATTCTCAGTGGTGGAAGAGGACAGGACAAGGAGTAATGGTCTCAAGTTGCAGTGGGGGAGGTTTAAGTTGGATATTAGGAAAAACTTTTTCACTAGGAGGGTGGTGAAACACTGGAATGCGTTGCCTAGGGAGGTGGTGGAATCTCCTTCCTTAGATATTTTTAAGGTCAGGCTTGACAAAGCCCTGGCTGGGATGATTTAATTGGGGATTGGTCCTGCTTTTGAGCAGGGGGTTGGACTAGATGACCTCCTGAGGTCCCTTTTAACCTTGATATTTTATGATTCTATGATTCAATCTCTGCTCAGAGACTATTGAAAGGGATATGTGGATGTATTATCACTTGTTATGGTGCTGCAGACGTTCATTTGCCCCCCCAAAGGATGATACCACATTTCAACCAATGCACAGGCAACATCTGCAGCATTACTGAAGAATGTACCAGTATCTGAATTATGTAGGGCTGCTACATGGGCTTCAGTACATACATTTTCAAAATATTACGTCCTGATCCATGCTGTCAGATCCGATGTGGCACTTGGTTCTTCTTCAAGTGCTTGCTCATGTCCATTCCATTCTAGGTGTGTGCATGCCCACGTGTGCAGCTGTTGGAGATTTTTGCCTTAGCAGTATCTGTAGGGTTGGCTGTAGCACCCTCTTGAGTGTCGCGCCCATGTGTTGGTATATTAGGCGTTGCCGGCCCTATGCCCTCTCAGTTCCTTCTTACTGCCCATGGTGGTTAGGCGGAGTGCCTTTCCTTTGTCTTGCAAAGGCTAGTGGTTCTTCTATTTCAGACTTCGAGCCTTAAGGCTTTGTAAATAGTTTGTTTACAGTATTAGTTAATAAATAGTTGTTAAGTAGTGTAGTTAGACATAGAGTCCCAGCGAGGACTTCACCCCAGGCAGGGCATGCCTCGGTCTCTGGGTTTTAAGCCCTGCTCTGACTGTAACAGGCCTATGCCTGTTAGTGACCCCATAGCAGCTGGTTCAAATGCTTGGGGTAAATCACACGTGAAGGAGAAGTGGCATATCTGTAAGAACTTTCGTCCCAGAACTCAGAAAGAGTGAGACATCCATTTGAGGGCTCTCCTCATAGAGGCTGCTCTCCGGCCAGTGTCTGAGCTTTCCTGGCCAGACTGCCCTGAGTACCTCGGCCTTGGTGCACAGCGCACCCCCAGCACTGGGCTCCACCCGTCACCGCTCCCTGTCACCAGTGCCTAAGAAGAGTTTGAGAAGAGTGACTCCCAGGCACCGAGCAAGAAGGGCAAAGGACCCAGTTTGGGCAGACAGCCCACATTGGAGCCAAATAGCCCTCTCTCCCCCAGAAGGTACAACTTCAACTTATGGGACTCCCTCCATCAGTTCAAGGACTCCCTGCCCCAGGACTCGGCCCAGGAATCTGGGGCCCTGATGGCGGAGGTGTATGACAGCTGTAAGGTGCTCCCTCCAAATGGTGTGGGATGCGGCCGATTGAGTAGCTAGGGTGGTCATGTCAGCGGTGGTCATGAAGCATAGTTCCTGGCTTCAGACCGCTGGCCAATCCCAGGAAATGCAGGCCTTGATCCAGGATCTTCCCTTTGATGGCAATGGTCTCTTCGCGGAACAGACTGATGTGAGGGTGCACAGACTGAAGGACACTCGAGCCACTCTTAGCTCACTGGGTCTGCATATGCCAGAGTCAGTGATGAAGCAGGTCCAGCCACCGCCAAGGCCTTGGCTGCCTCGACAGGGGCCTGCAAGGAGAAGGGATAGAGACATGAGTTTTGGTCATTGCCACCCTTCCTCCTCCTGCTCCTCTGTGCAACCCGGCCCATCAAAGCCTCATGATGGCCAGAAGCACTTATTTTGAGGATGTGCTTGAGAGCAACACCACAGTCAACTCCCGGGATCTGCCTCATTCTTTCCTCACCTGTCTTCATCCCTACTGTTCGGCCTGGTTGCGGATCACCTTGGACCGTTGGGAGATGGAGATTGTATCTCGGGGCTACACCCTCTCAGCCACCCCCCCCCTTTCCCTGTCCCTCTTGAGGGACCCTTCTCACGAGAAACTCCTCATTCAAGAGATCCGAGAACCTAATGCAGCTGGGGGAAGTGGAAGAGGTCTCCTGGAACATGAGGGGAAAAGGATTCTACTCCTGTTATGTCCTACTCTCTAAAGTGAAAGGGGGTCTAAGACCCATTCTGGACCTGCGCCTCAACAAGTCTCTCAAAAAGTTGAAGTTTCTTATGGTCTTCCTGACCTCCATCATCCCCTCCCTGGATCCAGGAGACTGGTACGCCACCCTCAATCTGAAGGACACTTATTTATGTATCTCCATCTTCCAAGGTCACAGACGATACCTACGTTTTGTGGTGGGCGGGTGCCATTTCCAGTTCATGGCGCTGCCCTTTGGTCTCTCGTCTGCCCTAGGGTTTTTTACAAAATGTATGGCACCAGTGGCTGCTTACCACAGGCATTGAGGAGTTCAGATCTACCCATATCGCGATGATTGGCCAACAAAGGGCAGGACCTCGGGATCAGGTGCCAAGGAGCCTCGATCTGGTTTGTTCAACCTGCTGCGACCTGGGCCTGTTGATAAACGAAAAGAAATCGACCATAAGGCTGGTGCAATGAATAGAGTTCATTGGGGCTGTTCTCAACTCCGCACGGGCCAGAGCCTTCCTTCTGGAGGCGTGTTTCCAGGTCATGTGGCATCTGATCGCCCATGTGAAAAGCTACCCGCTCACCACTGCTCACACCTACCTGCGGTTGTTAGGACTGCATGGCCACATGTATGTACGTGGTTCAGCATGCCCAGCTCCATCTCCGGCCACTGCGAGAGTGGTTGATGTCAGTCTACTTCCCCAACAGACATGATTTAGACCAGGTGATCAGGGTGCCGGTTCACATACGATCGTCCCTGGTTTGGTGGCTGAGCCCCGAACTGGTGTTGGAGGGAGTTTCTTTTGTGGCCCCGTCCCCGTCGCTGTCCCTGGTTTCCAAAGCCTCTGACCTGGGCTGTGGAGCCCACCTGGGTGAGCTCAGCATGCAAGGCCACTGGTCGTGGGATAATCTGTCCCTCCACATAAAGGTCAGGGAGCTCAAAGTGGTTCGCCTGGCCTGCCAGGCTTTCCTGCTCCATGTGAAAGACAAGGTGGTGCAGGTTCTGACAGACAATACTGCAGCGATGTATTACATCAACAGGCAGG
This sequence comes from Lepidochelys kempii, assembly GCF_965140285.1. Classification (NCBI taxonomy): domain Eukaryota; kingdom Metazoa; phylum Chordata; order Testudines; family Cheloniidae; genus Lepidochelys; species Lepidochelys kempii. The sequence continues at coordinate 32,986,878 of NC_136387.1, forward strand.
GCAGATCCTGATCGTTGCTCCTTTGCCAAGAAGCTCTCTGCCTTTGGGGCTTCTGTGTGCGGCATGCCATCCATTTGGTGGCTGTGCATCTGCCCGGGGCCAAGGATGTGGTAGCAGATCGCCTCAGCAGGATCTTCTTGTCTCGCCACAAGTGGTTGCTCCACCCGGAGATGGTCAGTGGGAGGGTGGGGGACTCCCCGGGTGGACCTGTTCACGTCCCATCAGAACAGGAAATGCCACATGTTCTGCTCATTCCGGAGATTGGACAGGGGCTCCCTGTCAGATGCCTTTCTGCTCCTGTGGGCGGGGGCTCTGATGTATGCCTTCCCACCAGTGCTGGTAATCCACAAGGTCCTTATGAAGATCAAACAGGACAAGACGAAGGTGATCCTGATAGCTCCTGGATGGCCTTGGCAACACTGGTTCGGCATTCTGCAGGACCTTTTGGTGGCTGCCCCACTACAGTTGCCTCTCTGGCCAGACCTGCTGTCCCAGAACCACGGCAGTCTCCTGCGTCCAAACCTGGCAACACTGCACTTGACAGTGTGGCTTTTGCATGGCTAAAGGCGGAAGAATGGGAATGCTTGGTCCGGGTCCAACAGGTCTAGTGGGTAGCAGAAAGCCCTCCACCAGAGCCACCTATCTACCCAAGTGGAAGAGGTTCACGGGCTGGGCCTTGGACCGGGGTATCCGGGCTAAGCAGGCCTCTCTGCAGGCTATCCTGGACTATCTTCTGCAAATCAAAGTCCATTTGGCTGCTATTTCGGCTTTCCACCCTCCGCTCCAGAGCAGGTCGGTCTTCGCTCACGACACGATTGTCCATTTTTTGAAAGGTCTGAAGTATCTCTACCCACAAGTCAGGGATCCCGTCCCTCCCTGGGACCTGAATCTCATGCTGTTGCAGCTCATGGGTCCTCCTTTGAGCCTGTAGCTTCCTGCTCCCTTCTCCTCCTCTCCTGGAAAGTTTCTTTCCTGGTAACAATAATATCCACCTGTAGAGTCTCTGAGATCAGGGTGTTTACTTCAGAGCTGGCCTAAACGATGTTCTACAAAGACAAGGTCCAGCTCCGGCCTCATCCAGTGTTCCTGCTCAAGGTAGTTTCACAGTTTCATACCGCCCAAGACGTACTTAGCTGTCTTCTTTCTGAAGCCCCATACATTGGAAGAGGGGCACAAATTGCACGCCCTGGATGTCAGGAGGGTGCTTGCCTTCTACATCGACAGTACCAAGCCATTTCGTAAGTCAGTGCAGTTCTTTGTTGCGGTGGCAGACAGGATGAAAGGTGGCTCGGTGTTTGCACAGAGGATTTTGTCCTGGATCACGGCCTGCATCCATTACTGCTATAATCTGGCAAAGGTGCCTCCACTGCTGACGGTGACTGCCCACTTGACATGGGTGCAGGCTTCATCAGCAGTCTTCCTGGCCCAGCTGCCGATTCAGGATATCTGCAGGGCCGCTACCTGGTCGTCTATCCACTGGTTTACGTCTCATTATGCGCTCACCCAGCAGGCCCAAGACAATGCTGGCTTTGGCAGAGCAGTGTTGCAAGCCGCATAAGCATGAACTCTGAGCCTGCCACCAGGGATACTGCTTGTGAATCACCTAGAATGAAATCAACATGAGCAAATGTAACCCGCACACCTCCTGGGTGCGGTGTTCTGTCTCATCTAGTGGCACAGAGACCAGTTATAGAGAGAGTTAAATGAATTTGCTCTACAGCCTTAGCTAAGAGGCCGTTGGCTTTTAGTTCATGCAGTAGAGGCTCATGCTCCAAGCTCCAGAGGTCCCAGGTTTGATCCCGCTCACCGACAACCGGGGTCTGTCGATGTTACAAGTGGGGGCTTGTCCAGGATTTCAACTGGGAAGTCTCTGAAGCTTGGGACGCTTCCTCATCTAGTGGAAGTATTAACCCACACACCTACTGGGTGTGGTGTTCTGTCCCATCTAGTGGCACAGAGACCATTTAGAGAGAGAGTTAAATGAATTTGCTCCACAGCCTTAGCTAAGAGGTAGTTGGCTTTTAGCTCATGAGGTAGAGGCTTATGCACTAAATTCCAGAGGTCCCTGGTTCGATCCCGCCCGATGATGACCGGGGTCTGTTGACATTACACAGGCACTTGAAGAAGAAAAAATGGTTGCCTAACTTTCGTAACTGTTCTTCTTTGAGATGGGTTGCTCACCTCCATTCCGTTACTCACCCTCCTGCCCCTCTGTCGGAGCTGCCGGCAAGAAGGAACTGAGAGGGTGTAGGGCCGGCAGCACCTAATATACCAATGCATGAGCACGGCACTCCAGGGGGTGCCACTGCCAGCGCTACAGATACTGCTAAGGCAGAAATCTCTGGCAGCTGTGCACGTGGGCACGTGCAAACCTAGAATGGAATGGACATGAGCAACACATCTCGAAGAACAACAGTTACTAAAGGAAGGTAACCATTTTTTCTTCAGTACTGTCTTCAGTTCTGGACTCTCTTCTGAAGCTCCCTTCTCCATCTGGGGATACTGCTTGGAAATCACATGAAGCAGAGCACCCATAGAGACACTACTTGAAGAACAGGTGTTACTCATTTCAGGCAGTAATTGCGGTTCTATGAGATGTGCGTCGCTATGGGTGCTCCGCTAACCGTCCTCCTTCCCCTCTGCTTCGGACTGTTCCTTTCAGTGGAGAAGGAACTGAGGGCAGTTTGCCCACACAGCCCTATATAGCCTCAGTATCTGGCATGAGGAGGCATAGGGTGCATGCGCAGGCCGAACGAACATGGCTAGCTGGAAAATCTCCCATCAGGCACATGTGCAGCTGAAGCGGAACACCCTTATGAGTACACATCTCAAAGAACCACAGTTGCTACATAGAGTGAGTAACCTCTTCTGTGTAGCTCAAAAGCTTGCCTCTTTCACCAACAGAAATTGGTCCAATAAAAGAGATTACCTCACCCACCTGGTCTTTCTTATATCTGTCCAAGTTAGACTGTTATGCCTTTGTGCCTGTAAACTTTGAAGCTCTATGGAATAGGCGTTCTGTTTGTTGACTGACACAATTTGCCTATGGCAAAGTGCCATGTACCAGGGTGTTCTTGGTAGCAGGACCCTGGCTATGGAATTCCTTACTAGAATAGATCAAATTGAGTGATATGCTGGCTACCCTCAGCTCAAAATGAGAGACCTGAGCCTTTCCCACATAAGTATTTCACATGCACGCATGCAAACATACAATATACAGCCAAGGTTGCACAGAGGGAAAAGTCACCATTGACTTGTTTATTTTTAAAGTGAGTGAATTTGGTGCTTGGATCCCAAGATGATAGATGCCTTAGGTATACCTAGGGAAGACAGATGTGCATTATGTATAAATGATATTAACTAAAAGGGTAGAGAAGCATTTGGACAAGTATGTTAGTGGTTTCCTTTATGTAGATATGGATCTTGAATGCAGCTTTTAACTAATAAAATGCTATCTTGCTCTATCATGTGAAAAACTCAATAAAGAAAATGCTAAAAGGCCAGGGAGAGAGTTTGGGAAAGGAGCGCTAAATGCTGGACATGACCTTATTACTAAATGGAGAGCTCTACTTCCTCCATTAATTTAGTTACATGACTGAAGTTGTCCACAATCTCATAAATCTATTGGAGAAACACATCACTTAGTAAATTGCTACTGTCTAAAAAGAGTCAATAACATTAGTGAGTCCACCATAGTATTAGGTTCATTTAAAAACCAACCATCTCAGTTTCACAGTGCCTGACGGGTATGGGCAATCGCAATGACCTGTGGCAATGATAACCAAAGAGCGAAGCAGTAACAGCTTGTTGGGCACAGTTTATCTCGGTATGTAAAGGCATCCTTCCCATCTTTCTGTGAATTTATCCTGGCACCCTTTTGCCATCCACAGAGGTCATCAACAGGATTGGAATACTTAGATCCACCATACAGACCTCTGTCCCTTGAGCACACACAGTAACTGATAGCAGTTGGTGCAACTGTAAATTGTTTGGAGAGTTCTTTTTGTCTGAGTTCACGCTAGAAGAAATGCTTGTAGTCCTTTTCAGATGCTGAGTGTACCCCAGTAAAGTCAGTTGTACCTGACTCTCTCCATTGTGGATGCAGTGATAGCTTGTAATTTCCTTAGTTTTTAATGCTTTTATTTTCCACCCCAGTGACGTGTAATGGTGTACCTTGCACTGAATTGCATTTAAGAACCTTGGCTAGAATTTTCAAAGGGGTTTAAGCACTCAAAGCCCATTGAAATTCACTCCTTTGGCCTCCTTGAAAATCCCAGTCTTTAACGATGAGCTAAAGTATTGGGGGGGGGGGGGAATATATCAGCGGTGTGGCTCAAAACATGGAATTTTTTCCCTTTAGGTGAATCAGTGAAAATATACGGCCATTTTGTAGCATGCAGAAGAACTTCTAAGCTAGTGAGTTCACAAGAATTCAACAAGGAAGATGAGATTTTTGTTCCAAAAGTTCCCTACCCCAGTCAGGCTCTCTATTTAATTGAATTTTTAGCTCCTGCAGAGTGCAGGTCAATAAGCAGTGGTATTTGCTGTGTGTCGCCCTCATGTTGTTTTGCACTATTTTTGTTAGAAACAGTCACACACGGCATTCAACCCAACTTTGTTTCTCATGATGTACTGTAGAGGGATGACACACTGTATGCTGCAAGGATGCACCCTACGTCGAACATAAGGTTTTCAAACTCTAAAATTTGTACAAATTGCACAGAAAATTCAAAGCTGTCAAAATTGTTGTAATTTTATTACTTGTATTTTCAATGAATCAATCCCTTGTAAAATGGGTCACACCCTCCCTGCATTGGTGACAGCAGTCCTCTATGGTTATCCATAAAAAAAGTCCCATACGGACACTGGCAGTACTGCTCTGCTAACATTTCTTAGTCTTGACCTGGAGCACATCATCTCTAGGGGAAAAAGGGTAACTCAGTCTCCATGGCCATTCCGTCCTTAGCCTTTCTTCTGAGAACACCAGCGAGACTACTAATTATTGAGGTGTGGACATTTCTTCACTAGAAACCAGACTGAGCCCCTGAATTCATTTCACACAGGCTTCAAAGCAGCTGTTAGATGGTGACCTACAGATGAAAGTCTTTATATCCCTTTACTGAGACCTGAACCATCCAGTCCCTACATAATTGGGTTTAGTTTTATTGAAAATTGCCAAGGGTAGAAACATAAGACTCTCTTTGTATATCTGGGCTGTATCCTATTATAATACATTCTACACAAGAATGAAAATTGTTCATTATAGGTACATAAAGTTCAAAACTGAAACATTCGAAACCTAAGAAAATTGATATCGACATTATTTCTAAGATTGGTTTTAAATACAGCTTTTGTTAGTATTAAATTCAGATTACAGTATTAAATTACATACCACACACATGAACAATTGTCTAGCAGAAACCAAAATGGAATAATAAGAGGAGAACCAAACTGTCATTGAGGTGAAAATGAAATAGTGAATGTGAGCTCAGCAGAACAGGATATGTCCTGGTGACCATGGCTGCTAGGAGTCACTGCAAAGGAAAAAAAGGCAGTGGAGCCAAAAGAGAATAATTTGACCAAGAAAGTAAATGTAGAGACTTTAAGCAAAAGTGAAAATATATAGGAAGGAGAGAGTGTAGCCTAAGGAGAAAAGCAGGGAACTGGGGGAAGTTGGGATTCCCAGCTTCTCTTCCTCACCCTGTTGCCTGCTCTGAGAAATTGGGTTAGTCACTAAGGGCCAGATTTACAAAGGTATTTAGGTGCTTGAAGATGCAGATAGCTGCTTAGTGAGATTTAGAGAAGTGCCTTATTCCCTTTGCTGTCAATAAGAGTTAGATGCCTGACCTGCTTAGGCACATTTGAAAATCCCACTGGGTGACTATCTGAATCTTAGGTGACCAAATAATTGTAAATCTGGCTCTCAGGCCAAAATGGTCATGCTTGGATGTCTAAAGTTAGGCATCTAGCTAAATAGCCTGAGCACCCAAACGGCTTCCACTGATTCTGATTAACAGTGATACTAATCCAAACCACGGCAGCCTAAGCCTGCCCCAGACCCCAGCGGATGTGGAAGGTTCAAGAGCTAGTAGACATCGATTAGCCATGTTTTAGCTGTGCAGAGGGAAAAATTGAAGGGGGCCCATATGTGCCACTGAACCCAACTCAATAGAGCTTCCTGTACTGTGCTACAGGAAGGTGCAGTGGGTGGATGAGATGGGGCCAGTGGGTCTGACTACATGGATTTATGAACAATTCCTCTTAAGGATGGTGATGTAGTCACCACACTGCATTAGTGGCCACAGTGTAGTACCACATTTGATATTGGGATTGAAGCACAGAATCCCACTCCTAGGTCCCTATGTACCTCTCTAGCACCCAAAGCCATTCGCTATCCAATACTTGGCCTATAGTTATTACGATTAGAATAATTCTGAGTTGAGATCGTTCAGTCCTCAGTAAATATTATAGACACCAACGTTAAGATTGACAATGTCCAATAAAGCCCCCAACCTCTCTGCATTTTCAGGAAGGAGTCTGGAGCAATGCCCTTCATAGGTAATCATCATGTACACTTTTGCCAGGGACGCTGTCTGGAAGAGCTCTAGTAAACGTCTGTATGATAGGAGCAGGATGTGGGAGCCTGATAGAATTCTGCCCTCACCCTTCCATAGGGTCATGGGACTGATGAGTGCACAGCTGTATTTGATAGACTAATAGTTCTTTGCTTTACAATTAAAGAGACTGAACATGCTATCCCATTTTGTCCCACTGGCTCCATATAATTTAATTCTCTGGATGATTTTTTTCAAAGGTAGTTTGATTTAATTTTTCTTTATTTTCATGTTTTATTCCAGTGTATTGGCTTAAGGCATGATTGAGTAGGATGAGCTCAGTGCAGCACTGAGTGGCAGCTGTTGCATCTCAAAGACTGGCACCTGCTCATAGCCACCTAACTTAAAGCACAGATCTAGTGCATGAGCAACTGTATATACTTGTTATTATTAATTTGTGGCTCAAATACTCAGTAAGAGAGTTCAGTATTTTAGATATAAGTATATTTATGACTTTGGTGTTTATGTTCATTTCCTATGCATAAGGGCATTTTCAAAGCATGGGTAACTGGCAGAACCACTGCAGGTGCATAGTTGGTCATGGTGATCTCACCGGGTAGTTCTTCAGTAGGCTCCAGTCTTGGAAAAATTCCACGGTGAAGGAATTAGTGACATTTAAGCTGTCATGGGATAAGAGAGAAGATCCTTTCATGGATTGGTAACTGGTTAAAAGACAGGAAACAAAGAGTAGGAATAAATGATCAGTTTTCAGAATGGAGAGAGGTAAATAGAAGTGTCCCCCAGGGTCTGTACTGGGACCAGTCCTATTCAACATATTCATAAATGATCTGGAAAAAGGGGTGAACAGGGAGATGGCAAAATTTGCAGATGATACAAAACTACTCAAGATAGTTAAGTTCCAGTCAGTCTGCAAAGTGCTAGAAAAGGCTCTCTTAAAACTGGGTGACTGGGCAACAAAATGGCAGATGAAATTCAATGTTGATAAATGCAAAGTAATGCATATTGAAAAACATAATCCCAACTGTACATATATAATGATGGGGTCTAAATTAGCTGTTACCACTCAAGAAAAAGATCTTGGAGTCATTGTGGCTAGTTCTCTGAAAATATCCACTCAATGTGCAGAGGCAGTCAAAAAAGTGAACAGAATGTTGGGAATCATTAAGAAAGGGATAGATAATAAGACAAAAATATCATATTGTCTCTATATAAATCCATGGTACTACCACATCTTGAATACTGCGTACAGATATGGTCGCCCCATCTCAAAAAAGATATATTGGAATTGGAAAAGTTTCAGAAAAGGGCAACAAAAATGATTAGGAGTATGGAATGGCTGCCATATGAGGAGGGATTAATAAGACTGGGACTTTTCAGCTTGGAAAAGAGACGACTAACGGGGGATATGATAGAGGTCTATAAAATCATGACGGGTGTGGAGAAAGTAAATAAGGAAGTGTTATTTACTCCTTCTCATAAACACAAGAACTAGAGGTCACCAAAAGAAATTAATAGGCAGCACGTTTAAAACAAACAAAGGGAAGTATTTCTTCACACAACGCACAGTCAACCTGTGGAACTCCTTGCCAGAGAATGTTATGAAGGCCACGACTGTAACAGGGTAAAAAAAAGAACTAGGTAAGTTCATGGAGGATAGGTCCATCAGTGGCTACTAGCCAGGATGGGCAGCGATGGTGTCCCTAGCCTCTGTTTGCCAGAAGCTGGAAATGGGCGACAGGGGATGGATCACTTGATGATTACCTGTTCTGTTCATTTCCTCTGGGGCACCTGGCATTGGCCACTGTCAGGAGACAGAATACTGGGCAAGATAGACCCTTGGGCTGACTCAGTATGGCCATTCTTATGTTCTTATATGACCTGAGTTGGTTTGGTTCCTTCACATTGTATCTTCTCAGAGCTCATGTATTCCCAATGAGAAATTTCAGCATACTAAAATTTAAAGTCCCTCTTGGATTAATTGATAAGTAGCCCACCCTGCATTTGATGGGCAATGCAATTTTGAAACTGTTGAGGCTGAGCCAGTGGCCTTCCAGAGCTCAGTTTTCATGTTTGACAGATTACTGGTTGAACAAAGCATGGTAACACAAAACTGAACTGTGTGAGCAAAACACAGATCAGGCTGATAAACATCACAACCGCCCAAACCTTTTCTAATGTTTGGATCGTTGTGACATGGAATAACATTGTAAAGTGATCACCTGTGTGTTACATATTGAAGTTCCCATGGGGAATGAGCAAAACTATCTTTGTTGCTTCCTGTGAATCGATGGTCCAGGCCTTCTTGAAGAAAGCCTCGCTGTTGTTCAGATGTTTGTTGTGCTCTAGATCTCAGAGGTTTTTTTTTTTTTTAATTTGAAAACTACAGCTTTCCTTGTTCGGTCTTTCTAGGTCTCTTGGTATATTGCGACTGGATATCACAGTGGCATTTATAGATCCTAATGCCCAACTACCACACTGTGGTCTTACACATTTTTGTAGTCCATGTTTGTAGAATTATTCCTGTATGTTGTAAAAAAGTGTCCAAGCAAGGCTCTGCTTTTTGTGGCTACACAGCTTCAGAATTGAGCCCAACACTTTGTGATTGGCTGTATTTGAATCCTGACTATCCAATCACTGCATCTACAGCCATGTCATTTGACAGATACTATACTTCTCATTAAAGGATTTGACTCAATGTCACATCACAGAGGAAGGCTTTGATTATGTCTATTTGCTCATAGTTGTCTTGAGAGTGCTATTCCAGCAAATACAAATAGTTGAAAAATATCTCTACCTAGAGCTAGCTAACCTACCTATATTGCATAACTATTTCTAAAGCCCCTGTCATCATGGTATCTAAATGTCTATTTGTGTCCAGACTGGATAAAGCTAGGCCATGCACCACATCCCTACTAAACATTTCCAATGCTTTTAACTGAGGATTTAAAACAGCAAAATCCTTCAAAAACATACCTGCTTAATTTTCAGTAAAATTGTTTTTTCTCCTTGGGATCGGAATATCCTGGGAGTAAATCGTGCATGTCACCCATGTGCAGCAGCTCGAGATGCACTGCTAAGCTGTATGTCTTTTTAAAACATGAGACCACTTGTTTTCTTTTTTAAAGAAATCTTGGAACTAAAGGAGCCAAGGGCTGCTTGCCCTGCTGTACGCCAGGTGCAGTATAGCTGGATACAGCAAAAGCCTTTTCTCCACTTTCTTCCCATTCACATTCCTAAGTTCTGACGTGAAGGGGTGTCTAGGGGCTGTGAAGGTTTCCCACTCAAGCATGCTATTAATTCTTTGGCCCCATTGAATACGCTTCATACTTTGTGAAATGTCTGGTCGTTCAGTGATGTGGACCACTGGAGCAGAGAAAGTGAAACTCATTTCACTGGGGGGGCCTTAACAGCCATATAAGAGGAAGGTCATGCTGATCAGACTTTGATTTGAATTGGTGAAGAGCAGTAACTAATCCAATAAGCCACCAAGGCCCTGTAGAACATAGTCTTAAATCAAGCCTTTGCGTGTGTGACTGAAAAGAATTAACACTAGGAGATCATAAGGAGTGCTCTGCTGTATATATTTTACCTGACCAGTGCATCGATTAATATAATTTGGTGAATATCAAGCTCTCAGACATTTACTGCACTTGCCTTCATGCTATGAATGTGCTCTAGTAAAAATAAACAATTTAAAATTGACGTGTTCCGTTTCCAACGGGAATTTGTTGTGCTGGCTGGCTGTGACCTGGGAATCAAATGAAACAGCAGCATCCATCAGTGAATGAATAGCACTGGGGCTGTGCTGTTTATATATTTTTGAAACCAAATAAGAGCTCTGTTTTTCCACAGAAATGGGAAAATAGGACTCCCAATAAACAACTGTCCTTTATCCAGCTGCTTTCAGACACAGTATTCTGTTTCTTACACTCAGCTTAACATACTATTAATGTTAACATTATTTTCAATATAGCAAATAAGATTTGAAAATTAAAGGGCTCCGGCAGGCAGTTTAAACCCAGAATGTAGGTTTTGTTTAGAAAAAAAATCACACATAACTTAAGGTGGCTTGAAATGTTTTAATGATTCCAATAAAATCCAAGGTGCACATCTGAAAACACTCCCTGGCAGAGCTGGCTCCTCAAGGCATCCAGGGAAGGGTCTCAGCGGGTTAGGTGACTCTCAGTGTGTGTAGATCTGTTCAATTATGGCAACTGAAGGGTGAGAGGCAGCAGCTGTTGCAGGTGAGCCAAACAACAACCAAGCTGAATTCGTAATGCCAGTGTCAAGGTTGTCTCAGCGAGAAGTTTTTCTGTGCATAATTTGTAGGTTTACCATCTCTGACTGCTGTAATTTTCCCCAACTGCTGAGAGAAAAATTATAGCTCTGGCTTCCAAGTCCGTAAGTCTGTTGTGCTGCTTCTCATTCTCTGCTAAGATCCGGTGCCATCTGATGCAGCAGGTACCTTCTTCAAGAACCATTGTATCAAGAAGGTTGTCTCAGTTGCACGTGATCAAACTGTAACTAAATGCCATCAAAAACAACACCATAAACTACAAAAGCGAAGCTCAAATGGCTTCTTAATACCACCAGATCCTACAAAAAGAAGGCATAACTGTAGCTGCACTGCTACAACTGGGTCCATGTGGGGAAACCCATATGTCCAGGCAGAGTCCCACTGAAGCCAAAAGCAAGAGTTCGTCTGCCAGGCATATCGATGCCTTAAGATTTTTTGGGAGTGTAGCGAGGCGGTGTAGTTCTCCGCTGCCCGGGAGAGGGATGAGCCCCTTCGGATGCCAGAGTGGGCGGAGCCAGTGGAGCCTGCGCCCGCCCCCCAGAGGTCAAGGTGGAGGACAGGAAGTAAAGAAGCCCAACCCCAGAGCTCACTAGAGACCCAGCCGCCAGAGAAGCCAGATTCCTGTGGCCTAGCTCCCGGTTGGGAGACTCCTGCAATTGGTGACCGACACGAGGACTGGCCAGACCAGCCGAGGCCTTATGCCAACCAGGCCCCAGAGAAGCAGCTAAGCCTGCCCATGGCAAGTTACCAGAGGAGCTGCCAAGCCTACCGCTCGCCGGGTACCCTGAGGAGCCCATGGTGCTTGAGTCCTTGGAGGACACCGTCCAGACGCAGGTACCTCTAGAGGGAGAGGTAGGAAGTAGCCTGGGGGCAGCCGCCCCTTGTCTGGCTGCAGCACACCCAGAGCCGATGTCAGTGTGTTGCGGCCAAGATCCCCACGGACACAACAGCAGGCCATCTGCCGCTGCTAGGGCCTCGGGCTGGGACGCAGTGGAGTGGGTGGGCCTGCGGGTGGCAGTCTCCCCCTATCCCAGGCCCTTCAGAGCCAGGGCCTGTGCCTCCGGAACGTATTTGTTTGCTCAGCCCTTGCCTGAGGGCCTGAGTCCCAAAGACCGCACTGCCCACCCTGACTCCAGGACCTGGGCTTGTTGCTTATTTGTTTGCTCAGCCCCTGCCTGAGGGCCTGAGCCACGGACTCTTTGCCGCCTGCCCTAATACAGGACCTGGGCTTATTGCTTAATGGTTTGCTCCGTCCCTGTCCAAGGACCGGAGCGTGGGACTCGCTACTGCCTGCCAACCGGGTGTGAGTAACTATTGTTTTGCCTCTACTGCTGCTGTGGCGTGAGACCCCATGGTGAGACTAGTTCCCTGGACGTAACCAGATGGACACAGCGAGGCAGAATGGTTCCCCGCCGCCCTGGAGAGGGACAAGCTCCGGACGAACCCCTCCACAGGGAGGTACCTTGTTTGATAGATAATACATCTGACAAACACACTGCTGCTGATATCTGAAACAGGCACTAACAGGATCACCGGGACAAATTAATCCATGTGTAACTCTGGCGACTTCAGTGGTGTCACCCCAAGGATGAATTTGATCTATGTAAATTAGAGAGATAAAAAGCCCCGTTGGTCATCTAGTGTCAGTGCCTAATTATTCTCTATTGCACATTTAGTAGTGCTTGGTTGAATCTATTTTCAAATGTCTCAAATCATAGAATCATAGAATCATAGAATATCAGGGTTGGAAGGGACCCCAGAAGGTCATCTAGTCCAACCCCCTGCTCAAAGCAGGACCAATTCCCAGTTAAATCATCCCAGCCAGGGCTTTGTCAAGCCTGACCTTAAAAACCTCTAAGGAAGGAGATTCTACCACCTCCCTAGGTAACGCATTCCAGTGTTTCACCACCCTCTTAGTGAAAAAGTTTTTCCTAATATCCAATCTAAACCTCCCCCACTGCAACTTGAGACCATTACTCCTCGTTCTGTCATCTGCTACCATTGAGAACAGTCTAGAGCCATCCTCTTTGGAACCCCCTTTCAGGTAGTTGAAAGCAGCTATCAAATCCCCCCTCATTCTTCTCTTCTGCAGGCTAAACAATCCCAGCTCCCTCAGCCTCTCCTCATAACTCATGTGTTCCAGTCCCCTAATCATTTTTGTTGCCCTTCGCTGGACTCTCTCCAATTTATCCACATCCTTCTTGAAGTGTGGGGCCCAAAACTGGACACAGTACTCCAGATGAGGCCTCACCAATGTCGAATAGAGGGGAACGATCACGTCCCTCGATCTGCTCGCTATGCCCCTACTTATACATCCCAAAATGCCATTGGCCTTCTTGGCAACAAGGGCACACTGCTGACTCATATCCAGCTTCTCGTCCACTGTCACCCCTAGGTCCTTTTCTGCAGAACTGCTGCCTAGCCATTCGGTCCCTAGTCTGTAGCTGTGCATTGGGTTCTTCCGTCCTAAGTGCAGGACCCTGCACTTATCCTTATTGAACCTCATCAGATTCCTTTTGGCCCAATCTTCCAATTGGTCTAGGTCCTTCTGTATCCTATCCCTCCCCTCCAGCGTATCTACCACTCCTCCCAGTTTAGTATCATCCGCAAATTTGCTGAGAGTGCAATCCACACCATCTTCCAGATCATTTATGAAGATATTGAATAAAACCGGCCCCAGGACCGACCCTTGGGGCACTCCACTTGATACCGGCTGCCAACTAGACATGGAGCCATTGATCACTTCATGAGGTTTCCACTTCATACAGAATCTTTCTCTCTCATGGTACCTCTGGTGTTGCTGCTCCAGACTCCACAAGTGCAGAGGCACAAGGTGGAAGTGAAAAGTAACTAAGTTTTCCAGTCTTCACCAGAAGCTTGGAGCTTAGCCTGGTTCTAGTTTTGGGCAGAGGATTGAACCAGTTCTGATTTTATCCAAACAAGTTTCCCTTTCCCCTTTAGGTACAGGATGCAAGAGGACTGCTGGCTGTGAGTGTGCTGCTCAAAATCTCCATTTCACTCCTTCCTACTGTGCCCTGTTTGGATCCAAATCCTTCTCCTCGAGGGACATAAAACAGCAAGATAACGGGGGTCTATTTCTTTTATTTGTGGATTTAGATTTTTAAACTGTGGCCTCATCAGAGCTTGTGGTCCATGTACAAAGCTGTTAAAAATATGCATCCAGTGCACCCAATGGCCACATAAATAGTCCTTCCCACCAACTCAACAGTCACTCTCAATCCACTCACCACCCTCAGCCAACCCCCTCAGAAAGAGCCTGGGAAAAGAGATGGGCAATGCACCACCCTCTGAAAGTCAACAGTCTCTGGCTCTTTTGGACCAGTGAATTCCAAAGTTAAGAGTCTTTCACTTCCTCCTTATATTTAAATCTGGGGGACGTTAGTTTGACCTCCTCTACCACCATGGGATGCATGGTGTATCATGCATATCAGTGCTCAAGCCTAAGTAATAATTGCACTGCTATGACGCCTTCCTTCTGAGGATGTCAGAGCACCACCCAACTATTGATGAATTATGCCACACAACACCCCATAGATAGGGAAGCTTATCCCCATTTCACAGATAAGTACAGGCACAACTGAGGTGCCACACTGAGTGGCAGAGTCAAAAACTGAATCCAGGAGTCCTGAATTCCCAGCTATAATCACTAGATAGCAATGCATATCATGTTTGAAGAGGGGAAATGGGCCCCTTTCAGTTAGTACCAGATTTCACATGTTGCCAGAACAAAGCTTAAGGTTGTAAAAGTAGTAGAAAGCCGTAGATTGATGTTATCAATGGAGGGACAGGTGAAATGTATGGCAGATTGGGCTATATTTTTTTACTGTTACCATATTACTCAAAAAAGTAAAGGGAAAAATTTTTAGTGGGGAGTTTTTTTGTTTTTGTTTCCCTCACAAAATATAGTGCAAAATCACCTAGCATCAAGTGTCATTTAAAACTGGAATAGATAATCAAACAATTCCAATCCTGACCTGCTGTGTGATTCTGGGCAAATCACTTGACCTCGCTGTGCCCCCGTATCACCACCCATCCTTTCTCTGTCTTGTGTGTTTAGATTGCAGGCTCTTTGTGGCAGATATTATGCCATCCATTATGGAGTCCTGATCTGAGCTGGGGCCTTTAGGTTGTACCATAATATAAGTAATAAAAGATGATAATTTAATGTACAGAATGATCCTGCATTAGCTGAGGATGTACAAGGTGGTCTGATAGACCAGTGGTTCCCAAATTCGTCTGTAGAGTCACTGCTGGCTGATGGAGCACATGTTAGTGGCTCATGGGGAGCTGGCTGTGTTACGATCTGCTTCCAGCTGCTTGCCAAAGTGTCCAGGATTTTCTTTGTCAGGAACAGATTGATTCTATAGACTGTTTCCATAGCTGACATCCATGTTTGTGTTTAAAAAATGTATATTGACTGTACCTCAGAAAATAGCCTTTGTAGAATTTATTTTTAGGAGGTTTTACAATGCTACAGCAGTGGGGAAAATGAAAATTATTTAGCTGTGACTGGAGAAGAGTTAGAGGGAACTTGATGGAAATGCGTCAGCTTCTGAAAGGCATGATGACAATGCATAAGTCCTTCCTTTTTACCTTGTCCCATAATGTGAGAATAAAGGGGGCCACTCAGTGAAATTGATAACTAGGAAGCTTGAAAAATAGATACATGAATGTAACTATTTTTCATGCAGTTTGCGGACATCCTGTGGAATTTTCACTGCTGCAAAGAGGTCACTGCGGGTCCTCTCTATTCCCACTGACACTGAGCACAGTGTTACCGTTGATGCCAATGGGAGCTGAATCAGGCCCCAAGTCAAATATTGTGACTGGATTTTAGAAGGCTGGGATAATTTTTTGACCTTTGCTGACATTGCTGGTCATGAAAGTTGAGACAGGGGTAGTCAAATCGGATGCTTGAGGGCCTAAAGCGAGTGAAGGCAGTTGTTAAGCAGGAACTACTTCCCCTGCCCACCCCACAACTTCCAGATGGCGTTGTGTAATTGGTTACATTCATTATGCAGGATGTTATTCTTAAGCATCAGATACTTACCACTGCCAGGAGCAAGATCCCAAACTTACTGGACCGCTGGCCTGATGTGCATGGAAAATCCTATATTTTTCCATTTGGAGTTGCTCATCTTCCAGGTACGTGAGCAACATCCAACTACAGCTAGAAGGAAAAGTCCATTTTCTCCTTCTAACAGCACCCTACCAAACACTCTGTCCTAGACTAAATAAAGTAGGCATGAAATAAGACTAGGTGGAAGTTTAATATTTTTATCCCTAAACAGAGATTTTAAAACAAGTCTCTCCATCACAGTAATTAATCCATGAATTTTAGTGCAGTATCTCCCATTGGACAATTTAGGGATTTGAACCATGATAAACAATGGACTTTCAAACCTCAACAGAAAAGCTCTGATGATCTTTCATGAGCTGGTCCCTGTAAACAAGGACCAACTGCAGGGATGCTATTTGAGTTTCACAGCAGTCCATCATTATCATTATGGCCCTGATCCTGAAGACATTTAAACATGTGCATATCTTTATTCGCAGGAGTAGACCCATTAAAGTCAGTAGGATTATTAATGTGAACAAAGTTATGCAGACAGGTGTCTGCAGGACTGGGGTTTATGGAGCAACAACTGCAAAGAATAAGGATGATGCAAAGAATAAGGATTTGTTGCTAAAAATATGAAGAGAGCTAGAGCACTGTGTCATTTAAATGGGGATATGAGAGGGCCTGAAATACACTGGTATTTGAGTGGAGAATTTAAAAACCTTAAAGTTATGAGCTATCGTTAGGTTCTCAATTAATATTGTGTTAACTGACATTATGTTCTCTTTTGAGAATTAGAATAGTTCCAGGCATTTTGTCTACTATAAATGAATTTTTGAAGAAGGGGAAATACTCACTGTACTCTCCCAATGCATTTACATGCATGAATTTTGTCATTTATTATTTTTAAAAATGGTTTTTAACATGAGTTGAAGCAGACTCACTTGGGTCCCCGCTGAGCAGTCTGAGTATTTAGATGAGATGGTTGGAAAGCATCTACACCCTGTTGTTGGCATGAGTAGTCCTTTGACTCTTCCTCATTAGGCCCTTACTGCATGACCTAATTTCTGGTGGCTTAGAGAGGCTTGCAGTGCTCTTTAACATAGCAAAGGACATAGGTAAAACAACAGCTTCATGGGCACAGGTAGTCGGAGTATAACTTTACAGCTCACTCCACCGTAATCGCCTAAGGAATAAAGTAGCTCTTTGATTGACATTCAGCATGATGATAGGCTGGGAGTCGGGTTTTAGGCTGCTGCAGGTGATGCTTGCACCTGCAAGGTTCTTCCACTAGATGGCAAGCGAAGCGTTTTGAAACTAAAACTGGCGGAGGTGGAAAACAGCTGGGATCTGGGGAAATTCCTTGACTTGCACTGTGTAAACCCAAACAACCTGATTCTGCTGTAAATATCCCAACGTGGAAGATGTGGCAATCATAATAAATAGTAACCTGGCAAAATGCTGCCCCCAGCTCCACAGATCTGAAGGGTGTCAGCAATTTCAAGGCTGAAAGCATCTCTGTGCCTGCATTTCTCTATGAGTTTGTGGCTAGAGCCACACCGATCACTTAGCTGTGTATTTCAGTGTGCATTTACCATACGGCTCAGGATGATCCGAGCTGTTTCATTAAGGGTTCACTGGTGTTAAAACAGGAGACAGCTGCTGCTTTCAAAAGGGATGGCTGCTCCTGATCAGTCAAGGAGAATGTTTGTCAAGGTCCCAGGGTTCTCCGCCCTCGGGGAGTTTGACAGGTGAATTGAAGCGTGAACCGCCCGTCTGGTGAAGTTGGCTAGCGAGTGGGAATTCCTGCTGCAGCACATCTCGCAGGTGAGTGGGTCTGACACTTTCATCCTGGACAGCAAAGACAGACAGACACCGATCCACTCGCCTCCCCCTGCCCCAGATCCGCAGTGCCACTAACCCACATTCCCAGGCGGCACACACAGCCCCTCCCCCCCACCCCCTGACACTGCCCTTACACGCCGCCTTGCACTGACTGAATCGGAGTCACTTCTCATTTCCCCTCGAGCGCACACACGCCGGAAGGCAGGGCCTGGGCAACGATCAGAGGAGGCTGTTTTGTGCCCACGTACACAGTAACAACACCTGGCATGAAGCAAGGGGAGAGGGGGGCCTAGAAGCTGTTCTTTGGCAGCATCTTGATACCACCAACAAAGGACATGAGTCTGGGTTCTTAGGGTTTCCCACACGTGTGTGTGTGCGTGTGAGAGAGAGTTTCATTCTCCTCCCATTCCAATGGTTTCACCAGTCTCTTTGCCTGTTTCTCGGGCGTGTTGCTTTCTGAGCACCAGTGAAACAGCTTCTGTCTTTCGTTTCACCCTCCAGAAGCGAAGCAGCAGCCCTGGACACAGTGGGCGCATGTGAGGTTTGGTTCCCTTGGCTGGCTTGTCTAGGGATGGCAACAAAGCAACATGCTGGATTGTTTCAGGCTGACACGTGTCTGCCGCCGCTTCTATGAGCCTAGAGGAGCTGCGCGCTTTGCAGCACACGGGGGAGCGCTCTGGACGGCGGGTGGCTCTTTGCTAGTGGTCAGCACTAAGCTCCTGGACAGAGAAGGGGCAGAGGCGAGGGAAGCATCCGCGGCGCTGGTGGGCCATCCAAAGAGAACAGTCAGACGCAGCCGCTTGGCTTCTAGCTCCCACCAAGCAGCCAGCGTGGGGGGAGAGGGGCGTTGCTTGCTCGATTTTGGGGCAAGACATTCAACCCTGAGCGGGCTGCGGATTTCCCTGCCTGCTGCTGGAGCTGGGCAAGGCAGAGGCGCAGGGAGGACTGAAATTGTTTCCAAACCTGTGTAGGAAGCAAGATCGAGCTGTCGGAGAAAGCTGAAGGCTGTTGTTTTTGTGGGTAAGGGTGTGTGTGTGTCTGGTATTATTTGACACCCACTACGCATCCCGAGAGCGGTGTTTTGGCTTTGGCACACCCACTCCCCCCCCCCTTACAAAAAAAACTTGTCTGTTTTGTTTTTTAAAGGATGCTTCGTACCCTTTGCTGTAGGAACCTGCCCTCGGGCTTTGATGTCACGGCTCTGGATCGAGAAGGACCAGCGGCTAAGCTGCCTCCACCAGATAGTTTTGTGGAGAGCTCTGGGCTCTTCTAGCTGAAGGGGACTTTTCGGAGCCAAGCGCTCGGCACTTGCCCTTACTGCATAATAAGCGAGGAGCTTCCTTCCCGTGTCTGCTTAGCCGGGTACTGTTTTGGGGGTAGGTGTGTCTGGTTCCCACCCATCGATCGAGAAGGAACCCTTAAAAATACACCGGGACTGCCCCTGCTCGCCTGCGGATCGGGGACTCCTGCCCTGGCTCATCGCCTCTCTGAACTGCGGAGGGGGTGGGGTGGGGGGGTCAATTGTATTTATCTTGATCGCTCAGCAAGTGGAGAGATTGCTTTTTCCTGCTGCACTGATTGGAAACACCACTGGTCGATGCTCTCCCTAGGTGGTGATGCTGAGGGAAGGAGAAAGGGAGAGCAGGAAACATGAGCCTGCAAGAGAAGAGAGATCAGGGCTGAAGCCTTTGCTCCAGCATTGTGTGTGCGCTTTCCCCCGGCAGACGGACTATTAGCTGCGCGGGTGCACATGAGAGCAAAGATCCATCCTTCCCCCCCTTCTCTGACCTCTCGAGGAACCTATCCGGCGGTGGAGGAGACCTGTGGGCTACACCCTGCCATGCTCCCCCTGAAATAACCTCCCAGGCACCGAGGGATTCATCCGAAGGAAGGGGATCAGAGGGCAAACGCCAGCCCTCATAACCTCGAGCAAATACTAGCGCTGCGGCTGCTGCTGTTGCGCCTCTATCTAGGGGAGCTGAATCCAGGAAAAGGCTTTATCCGCCTCGCAGGGCTGGGTCCTTAGCACAGCGGGGGAGGCAAGGGGGGGGGTTTATTTGCTGATGATCGGAAGTTACTGACAATAAGCACCTTCATCTCTCCAAAGGCGGAGAGAGGAGGAGGAGGAGGAGGAGAGACGGGGGAAGAGGGGAGCTGATGCCTAAGAGAGCCACTCGGAGGAGGCAGACCAGGCAGTGTCTCAACTTCTCATCTTTGTTTATCAGCGCGAAGCGAGATCGCTGGAAATCTGCGGGGGTTTATAACTGGATCATTCCCATGTCAAGGCTGCGGCTGGGGATTTTGCTCCGTTAACTTGAAGCCACTGGCCTCCCCCACTCCTCACTCAGCGATGTATTCACTGCTCTCAGCCTGCACTTGCTTGTAAGGATTATGACATTTAAAAAAAAATTGGGGTGGGGGGGGGGGGGGGGAAACTTTCATCTTTTAAGGCTCCGGTTGCATTTTCCTTGCAATCAGGTGTCACTGAGACCCGAGCCTTTCCTAACCAAAGCATCTATCTGTGTTATTAACAATAATAATACTCATAATAATAATAGCCATTTCACGGCATCATCTGATCTTTTGTTGCTTTTTTTTCTCCTCTCCAGATGTTTACATTCCCTGCTGCTGTGCTTTCAGGTACAGGTATGTGTCCTTTCTGTCTTCTCTCCCTTTGGGTTGGAAAAAGAAACAAAGGAGGCGTGTTGACCTCTGAGTGTCAGGCAGTTTTGCAAAGGGGTTTCACCCCCCACCCCTAGTTTTATAGTTTGATTAAAATGATCACCACGCCAGATAGTGGAGTGTCACTTGCTCTGGAAACCAGCTGCACCTCTGGCTAAGCCTCATTTCAGTGACTACTTCTGGCAATCCACTGTACGAACAAATGATCTTTAATTTCTCTTACCTCCTCCCTTCCCTCCCCTTTTCAAATGGCCACAGCTCGTTTGTGGATGCCAGTAGCCTACATTAAAAGGATTCTCTGGAGTGCACTAGCCTGGCTAATGATGTGAGCGGAGTGTTGGACTCCACTGGTTGCAAAATGTGGATGGATGCATGTGTAGTGGAATAGTAGGCGCTAGATCTCTCGTTAGGTCTCCTTTCCCTAGGGAACTTACACGAAGTGATACTGGAAAAAAAACACAAGTGTCCTTTGCCAGAAAAAGGAGGCTTCTTGCTCGCCCATCTCCCCCCCCCCCGCCAATTATTCAGTAGAAAGCCACCCAAGCAAGATGCTGCCTTCGAGCTGCAGAAGTGAAACAATTAGAAAATCACTGGGAGCGAGACTTCTGCTGTCTCGTGAAATTGACAGACAGGCGGGATAGAGATCGGGGGGAGGAGCGGGGGAGTTTGAAATTCGGGGTGGAGTGAGTCGAATCACATTTTCCACGACAACAAAAATACGGTTTAAAAACTATGTGGTTTGCTAGGACATAGTTTTCGCTGGTGTAAATGCAACACGTGCGTCTGGAGAGGACACACCCGCGATCTTGAGTGTTTCAGAGTTGGCAAAGCAGGTGCTCCAGTTCTGGGAGCCCTTCCGTCTTGCCCTGCCCTGCTAGTGTGACCTGGGCTGGGTTCCCACTCGTATTCTGAGGCGCTGCCGTGTAAACCGGTGGCGGTCCCAGTCGTTCCGCACCCCTTGGGTCAATGCCCATGCACGAGGGCCAGGAATGCACCTGTTCTTCCAGGGTTCTCTGGCAGTTTTTGAGGTGGGGAGGAACGGATCCTCTGCAAACTGATTAAAGTGTCTGACATACGACCAGTGCCTGGGGCCAAATTGAAAAAAATGTCATATTCCCCACCCCCCGCCTCCCGCAAAATTGCAGCTAGATTATAAAAACAAAATAACTCCTTATTTCATCAGAGCAGCCTCCTAATCAAGAGAGGGGATCTACAGCTGTAAACTACTTTGTGGTTGGAAGGCGTTTGCTGTATTTCTCCAGTTCATTCCCCCCCGCAACAGGCTGGGCAGGCAGGGCAATCAGCGATTGCACCTTTCGCACTAAGACATTTTTGAAATTGTGTGGTAACTGAAGTTAATCAACTCTTCATTCCCCTCCCCCCCCAGCCCCCTTGTTGCTTTTAGTGAATCAGAAGAAGTTTGGCTCACTGCCTGGAAAGCACTTGCTAAAATCTGATCTCTTACTTCAACAGCCTTAAAACTTGGGAAGTTATTGGCATTTATACAGTTGGAGCTTGCAGGCTTCCAGAGCAATAAAATAATGAAGCAAAAAAAGAGAAAGTTCTGTACTCTCTTACTATTAGAACCATACTTTTTAGATTTAGTGCTGATTTTGCAGCATTTTGCAAGAAGATCTGACACTAGGATTTACTCTGAGGTATCTTCTTCTACCACTTTTCTATGGTGGTGAATCAAACTGGTTGTTATAACAAGAGGCACACTATTATGGCTAGTAGTGTGGGAAGCCAGAACGTTAGATTAGTCATACTAAAGGGCCTGAAAGAGAGTGTTTACAATATTAATGGTAGATAAAAAGATGCGAATGCAGTGAGTTTTTATTGCCTATTTTGTTACACTTTCTCTCTAGATTTATTCATGCGATTACATGTTTAGAGCCTGAATGGGAAAGAGGGATTATAGGATTTATTTTCTAATGATCGGTTTGGGTAAGAGTTAACCTTTGGTGAACTAGAGTAAATTAATGCATCTGTTATGCTTAATATTTGTTTTGCTTAAAAAGCTGTGTGTTGGGAGACTTTAGGAATGTCCCAAATGAATTATATTCCAAGACCTACTTTCACCATCCTATATAAATTAAGATCAGTGAGTTGACCTACATATTAATGATAAGAATTATGATCCATGGTTCCTGAATATTACCTGGTGGCTTAGCAGTCAGTGGTTACAGAAATTTTAGCACCTGCTAGAATGTGGTTTTTACTTTTCTACTGAACTAGTACTTAAACAGTGCAGCATATCAAAATAAGATATTGGCCTGCTAAACCCAGGGTTGTGAGTTCAATCCTTGAGGGGGCCATTTAGGGATGTGGGACAAAAATGGGAGATTGGTCCTGCTTTGAGCAGGGGATTGGACTAGATGACCTCCTGAGGTCCCTTCCAACCCTAATATTGTATGTATGTATGTAAGCCAGATGAGATTTTTGCTCCATGCCTAAAATCCTCCCTCTTCAGTAAATTTCTAGACAATAAAAGCAGATTACAATTCACCATAACTATCTATAAATTACTAGCAGTGGGAAATTAGGCTCAATTTTTTGGACTGTCATATCAATGTGCCATTGCTAGTTAGTTTAGCTTCATATTGTGTGGTGTCTGAAATGGGTTTCCAGTGTTTTAGAAGAGTTGGGGATCAGTAAATAGAGGAATTAAGGGAGTTAAGATAACTCAGTAGTTTTCAGGAGCAGGTGGAATTTATCCTGAACCCTGAAAGAAAACACTGTGGACAAAGATCTATCTTTCTTCATAGTTAGCTTGCTAAGACTAGAAGGATTTCTCAAGTGAAGGTATGTGTACATGATACCAATGTTTAACAGGGACATCCTAGGTCAGCATGTGTCACTTTCAACATAAATACCTTTGGGCAAGTTAGAAAAGTACCCCACTGGCAGCAACCTATTGGTAATAGAGCTGGGTCTTAAGCACAAATGAGCCCTTTGGGACCCATGATTTTGGGGACTATATGGAGATGAGCAATTTGAGCAAACCAACCATCCCTCTCCTCCAGCAGGCTGGAAAGAAGGCAGCTCACTGTCCATCCTCTTCCCCTTTTTTTGGTGGCGAGTTCATCTGGTTTCCTTCTCTAGCTTCTTGGGACCATCCGTCCTTTGCTTGGGGCCATTCAAATCCAAAATCCAGCCTTACATAGTACACATAAAGAAAAGGAGTACTTGTGGCACCTTAGAGGCTAACAAATCTATTTGAGCATAAGCTTTCGTGAGCTACAGCTCACTTCATCGGATGCATTCAGTGGAAAATACAGTGGGGAGATTTATATACATAGAGAACATGAAACAATGAGTGTTACCATATACACTGTTTCATGTTCTCTATGTATATAAATCTCCCCACTGTATTTTCCACTGAATGCATCCGATGAAGTGAGCTGAAGCTCACGAAAGCTTATGCTCAGATAAATGTGTTAGTCTCTAAGGTGCCACAAGTACTCCTTTTCTTTTTGCGAATACAGACTAACACGGCTGCTACTCTGAAAATAGTACACATAGTAGATGCCTTCATAAATACAGAAGATAGGTATTATTTATCCATGGTATTTATAAGGAATCTATCTCCATGATATCTAAGATCTATGTGTATCAGTTATGTTGAGCATTCAGCATCTCCTCAGTTTACTTCCTCCCTGTCTCTCTCTATTTCCAGGAACAGTCTGAGTTGGCTAGGCTCTTCACTTTTGTGACCTTGTAGATTAGGACCAAGGCTTTGAATAGAGTCTGGAAGTGAATGGGGAGTCCGTGGAGCACATGGAGCAAGGTGGCTGGCTATATTTGGGCACATTGTTTAAGAGGAAAGCTGCTGCATGCTACATGAGTTGTAACTGCTGTTTCTCCTAAAGCTGTTCTTGTGGGCACAGTTTTTGTCTGGGTTGTTGTAAAGTGAGACATAGAAAAGTGTTGTTTCCACACGTTCATGGGCCAGATCCTGCAGCCTGGCTGAGCTGAGCACAGCAGACTTTGGAGGCATGGGTCTGCCAGCATGGTGTGTAGATTAGTTTTGCAATTCCCCATTCCTGTGGTGGCTGGGTGTGGGGCTGGTCCCCAGGCATAATTTAGAGCAGGCTGCACTTACTTGTTCTGGCTACCCAAGAGGCAGGAACTGCTGTGATTGATCTGCATAGGGTCATACTTTTTCTCTTGGCCATGCCCCCTATGCCAGGACCAGGATATGTGTTCTACAGGAGCCTTTACCCAGGCTTTAGGACACCAGAGGGTCACTCTTGCACTGCATGTTCCGACTGAAGCTAGATATACTAGCTCTGTGGCTAGAATCTGCTGCCACATCACATTAAGGGATCTAAACCATTGTGCTTGTTTTTGTCATGGATACTGATGATGATTGTCCTTTATGGATGTATGAAGAAGCACATGTATAAACTAGGCCAACCTCACCCAATGCTTCAGCAAGTATCTCTCCTTGCCTATATCCCCCCACCTATCCCTTCTTTCCCAACCTGTGCAAACAGACACCCAGCCCTTTCCTTCTTCTCATCCTCCTGCTACTGATTGCACGCACAGCTTCTACCTTAAGAGCCGGCCCTGCAGGTTGGTGAGTGATGCCAGAGACAGGTGGGTAGAGCTCTTGGGACTCAGCCACAGACTTCAAAACAGCCACTAAAATCAGCCTGGGTTTATGGGTCCAGTGTCCCTCCATTCCCCAGAACAAAGCACTACATGCTTTTGGAGAGGTGAGGTTACCGCTTCCCATTAATGTGTAGCAGTAGTTTCTGGAGGTGTCTGTGTTATTGGACCTTAAAATGATCACTCAGCATGGACAGTGGCAGTAGCGTGGTCACTTACACTCTTTGGTTCTCATGTGCTGGTGCAATGTCCCTGTACTTGCCTCTGCCTCTAGCCTCACAGGTGCTCTCTGAAATGAGAGTAAAACACACAGATAAAACATCTGTTTTCAGATTAGATGTCATAAACCTCCTTCCCCCCGGTTCCCTTTTCCTCCACAGTGGGACTGTGATTGTGCTTTTACTCCAGCTCAGCTCCTCCTACCCTTGTACGGATGCACAAGAGAGAGTTGATAAAAGTGGCAGCTTGAGAGACCAGAGAGAACAAAGGGTGTGTTTGGGAAACTTGGGATCCTCATTCAAGTCATCGGTCTGGGTTCAACCCCACGCTGGGGAGTTTTCTATTTCCATTCTGCAGTTATGCTTTCTTCTTATACTTCCCTACCCCTAAGGGAAAGATCTTACTGACTGCCAGGGGTTTTGTGATCTGCTGAGCCATTCCACCTGTCTACAGATAATGACATTGTGATTCCACCTCTCTCAATCCACATAGTCCTTGGGGCTCATGATTTTATGGACAAACAGGGAATAGGCTGCCTGTATGAAAACGTGCCATGGTCATTTGGAATTAGGGAGGTCATAAATAAGCCATTGCTGCTTGACCAATGACATCGGTCTAATTACCTTGTGCTCTGACATAGTTGTTCATTCTACTAGTGGAGGGGAGTAGGATGTGAAACTGAAATCAACATTCCTTGAATTAAGATACCTATGACATCACTTGTGTACAGATAGGGAAACAGACTTTAAAAAGGACTTGTAACTGATTTGAGCAGCAGACTTATCCAGACTCGTAGGTCTTCCTGAGAAGTGTGGAATGGTATTTGTCCTCCGACACCTGTATCCACTTACCACTATGCAAAAAGGAGTAATGAAAGCCTCCTTCTCAGTGTCTTTTTTGGATGAAGAGGCTTCCAACTCACTCTTCAGTCTCCTTTCCCCCTTCTCTTGCAGGAGCTTCTGCACTTGCAGGTTTCCAGTTCTGACCAAAGGCTCAAAAGTTGACGTGTTATGTGGCTAATGTGATCTCAAATGTATGTGACACAGCAATGTTTTCACAGCTCCCAGGGGGCCAGTGCACCATCTACTTTCACTTTCTGATTCAAAATGAATCATATTTTTCTTTGTACATTTAAGATGTTGGGGTAAAAACTGGTCCAAACAAGGCACAAAGTATGTTCAGCACCGACACCTCATTTTCTTGCAAAAAAATTAGTTGCCACACAAATTCTTGTTCCAGGCTTCTTGAAAGAAACACGCATTTACATTATTTCAGGATTTTGGTTATTTTCAATATTGCAAGTACTGACACTGCCGTACGGCTCTGGCCAGAAAAGCAGAACTGCTGCTGTGCTCATGCTTGAATTCTTGAAGGATCTGCTATGCATTGTGGTTATTGTTTATCATTATTTTCAAGTGTCCAGAAGTGTGTTAGGTGCCTCAGAAACAAGGAAAGACCCAGCCCTGCCCTGAGCTTGCAGTTGAAATTGGGTGAGACAGAATAAGGGTGAAATTCATCCCATGCAGGGTCAGGCACAAAGTCTGTGTACCAAGTGATGCATAGGCCTTGCAATGGCCATCTGCACAGTGGTGCATATCACCCTGATAGAAAAGGGGGAAGGAGAAGAAAGAGAAGCGTTACAATAATACCATCTTGATGGTTCAGTTGAATGATTGTTTTTGCCTTCACCTCTCACAGGTGACTTGGGCAAAGTGAGGTGTTAGAAGTCATTTAAATGAGGGACAGAGGTACTTTATTGAACAAGTGTGAGGTGGGTGTTCTGTTCATAAGAGTAGCATAGAAGAATGGACAGGGATAAGAACAAATAAAAAAGGGGGGTATCCAGGCTGGCACCCTTGGTGGAATGGAGGGAGGCTGGCACCCTTGGTGGAATGACAGCCTACTGCAAGTCCAGTCTTAATTTACTCAGAAGCTGCCTCACATACTGTGGAACAAGCTAAGAATGTGCTTCCCACATAATGTCTGACGTGTGAATGTGAACATCCTGGAACAGCCTCTTCTTGCCAAGATTTCACTAAAACTGCACTGGAAGTATTTGGAAAGGATGCAGAGTCAGGCAGGGGGGTGGTCAGACAGATCATAAGACAGTATGTCACTGGGGGTTCCCTTGCAGGCACAGGTAAATAACATTAAAGAGCTAACCCAATATGTAAAGTATAAACAATGTAAATTTCTCGTGATGTTTCCCTCAGACCTCTCCTCAGTGGTTTGTTTAATTGTACGATGAGATAGATGGCTAAAGCACAACTTAATAGTTACCGCAGAACCCCACCAATTAGTGCTAATGACCAGAAGACCCATTGCTAATTACTAAAGTTTGCATATTAATAAGTAACTGTGTTTATGGAGAGTGGGGAAACAACATGAAAATCGACGATACTGTGTCACTATAATTGCTTATTCATGTTGTGACAGGAGCATTTGGTTTTAATTATGATAATTCTTCCTGCTACCCTAAAAATGTACTGTAGTGAAGATTGTAAAAGTAATGGCATTTCAATAACATGAGACCACATTACACCATTGTCTATTAAATCTTTGCTGGTAAAACTGCCATCATCTGGGTGGTGAATCCTGCCCATATGCTCAGGGTTTAGCTGATCGCCATATTTGGGGTCGGGAAGGAATTTTCCTCCAGGGCAGATTGGAAGAGGCCCTGGAGGTTTTTCGCCTTCCTCTGTAGCGTGGGGCATGGGTCACTTGCTGGAGGATTCTTTGCTTCTTGAAGTCTTTAAACCATGATTTGAGGACTTCAATAGCTCAGACATAGGTGAGAGGTTTTTCGCAGGAGTGGGTGGGTGAGATTCTGTGGCCTGCATTGTGCAGGAGGTCGGACTAGATGATCATAATGGTCCCTTCTGACCTTAGTATCTATGAATCATGGTGGCAGTAGTGGTGGTTTTTGGGAGGCCTGTGAGGCACAAAAAGGACCAAATTTGCAGACTGACAACATAAGATTGAGCCAGGCTGTGATCTAAAATGTTTTGTTTTCAAGGAACAGTTGATGTTGTAAAGCTTCCATCCTTACTGTAGCATCGCAGTGTGGCCTTTTCTGTCTTCTGGAGTGTAATTTTGGCATGTGAGCAAAAGAGATGGACATTCCTATCAGCACGGGGGGTCTGAAGCTAGTGGACAGACTCCCAGGGAGTTGAAAGTCATTTCAGGCGCTACACCTGCTCCTTATCCCCTCTGCACATTTTTGTTGATTTACAATCACATTTTCTTGTCTTTTTTTTTAAATTGCTTTTTCTTCTCCCATGTTCCTGCCTGAAAGACCCACAGAAGCAACAAGGAAATTGATTATACAAGGGAAACACTGAAGCTGACTATATACAACTCGTGGTCAAATGCACAATGTAAACAAACCGGGCCCCTTCCCCCCAAGAAAAAACATTGTTTTGCTCTCATCTTTTCCAGCGATAGGAACCATCCATGTTACTTCCAGGAATAATAGATTTAAACATGTTCACATAGTAGTGTGATTTTTAAGTTGATGTTGTCCCTTTAAAACATAGGCTACTGCGTGCTACATGTGTCAAGATAAATACACACATCAAGAGCTTCTGATATGATCACTCCAAACTGTCTATTTGATTGGGCAAACATCCATGTAAATTACTGTAGGCATGGTACTCACATGTGAAAAGTTACTCACATGCATGTGTTTGTAGGATTGGAGCCTTTGGGCATAAAGTAGTGACAGAGGATGTGGAAAAAGCTAATGTACTCAATGCTTTTTTTGCCTCTGTCTTCACTAACAAGGTCAGCTCCCAGACTGCTGCGCTGGGCATCACAAAATGGGGAAGAGATGGCCAGCCCTCTGTGGAGATAGAGGTGGTTAGGGACTATTTAGAAAAGCTGGACGTGCACAAGTCCATGGGGCCGGACGAGTTGCATCCGAGAGTGCTGAAGGAATTGGCGGCTGTGATTGCAGAGCCATTGGCCATTATCTTTGAAAACTCGTGGCGAACCGGGGAAGTCCCGGGTGACTGGAAAAAGGCTAATGTAGTGCCAATCTTTAAAAAAGGGAAGAAGGAGGATCCTGGGAACTACAGGCCAGTCAGCCTCACCTCATTCCCTGGAAAAATCATGGAGCAGGTCCTCAAAGAATCAATCCTGAAGCACTTGCATGAGAGGAAAGTGATCAGGAACAGCCAGCATGAATTCACCAAGGGAAGGTCATGCCTGACTAATCTAATCGCCTTTTATGATGGGATTACTGGTTCTGTGGATGAAGGGAAAGCAGTGGATGTATTGTTTCTTGACTTTAGCAAAGCTTTTGACACGGTCTCCCACAGTATTCTTGTCAGCAAGTTAAGGAAGTATGGGCTGGATGAATGCACTATAAGGTGGGTAGAAAGCTGGCTAGATTGTCGGGCTCAACGGGTAGTGATCAATGGCTCCATGTCTCGTTGGCAGCCGGTATCAAGTGGAGTGCTCCAAGGGTCGGTCCTGGGGCCGGTTTTGTTCAATATCTTCATAAATGATCTGGAGGATGGTGTGGATTGCACTCTCAGCAAATTTGCGGATGATACTAAACTGGGAGGAGTGGTAGATACGCTGGAGGGGAGGGATAGGATACAGAAGGACCTAGACAAATTGGAGGATTGGGCCAAAAGAAATCTGATGAGGTTCAATAAGGATAAGTGCAGGGTCCTGCACTTAGGATGGAAGAATCCAATGCACCGCTACAGACTAGGGACCGAATGGCTAGGCAGCAGTTCTGTGGAAAAGGACCTAGGGGTGACAGTGGACGAGAAGCTGGATATGAGTCAGCAGTGTGCCCTTGTTGCCAAGAAGGCCAATGGCATTTTGGGATGTATAAGTAGGGGCATAGCGAGCAGATCGAGGGACGTGATCGTTCCCCTCTATTCAACATTGGTGAGGCCTCATCTGGAGTACTGTGTCCAGTTTTGGGCCCCACACTACAAGAAGGATGTGAATAAATTGGAGAGAGTCCAGCGAAGGGCAACAAAAATGATTAGGGGTCTAGAACACATGAGTTATGAGGAGAGGCTGAGGGAGCTGGGATTGTTTAGCCTGCAGAAGAGAAGAATGAGGGGGGATTTGATAGCTGCTTTCAACTACCTGAAAGGGGGTTCCAAAGAGGATGGCTCTAGACTGTTCTCAATGGTAGCAGATGACAGAACGAGGAGTAATGGTCTCAAGTTGCAGTGGGGGAGGTTTAGATTGGATATTAGGAAAATCTTTTTCACTAAGAGGGTGGTGAAACACTGGAATGCGTTACCTAGGGAGGTGGTAGAATCTCCTTCCTTAGAGGTTTTTAAGGTCAGGCTTGACAAAGCCCTGGCTGGGATGATTTAACTGGGAATTGGTCCTGCTTTGAGCAGGGGGTTGGACTAGATGACCTTCAGGGGTCCCTTCCAACCCTGATATTCTATGATTCTATGATTCTAAGTATGGTTCAACTTTGACTGTGAAAATGGCACTTATCAGATCTGCTCTAGGCATGTGTTCACAGTTGTAACTGCTTCAGTTTATTTAAAAACTTATAAAACTTGTTTATACAATCTTATTTTTGTCACAGCTTTTTGCTCTTGCTAGCTCTGTCGAACTAACATGACTATACAATAGCAAGCTGCATTCTAGTTCATCCCCTCTGACCAGCAGAATCGTGTAATATGGTATAATTGGTTAGGGTGAAGGGAATGGGACAAGTGTCACGGAGAGCATAATTTGCCTGGAAGAACCTTTCTACTGGTTATAATGCTCAAGAGGGAAAGAACCCAGCTCAACTGTGTGATTCCTGGTAGAGTTTGCAAGGTTAACAATTAGTCAAAAAGAATAAAAACATTTTTGCTTGTAAATTGAGCACACTGGACACTGAACTCATTGACAGAGGACAAACAGAAACCACTGGTGCTCTTTTTACTGTGTCCCTGCTGAGACTAGAAGCTTGCTTAAGGTCTGATTCTGGCTTTTCAAGCAGAACTCCCCCTGAAGTCACTAGGAATTTGCAATGCTGATCAGTAGCAATAGCAGGCCTTTTTTCTTTTCTCCTGTGTTGGATTTTATATCATTGATTGATCACACAGAGCGCTGTAACACCATGTCCAGCCAGAACGTATGCAGGTCTGGGACTGACTCAGTCTACCTGGTATCACTTAATATATATACTGAGGATTAGGCATCCAAAGAAATGACTGGAAAAAAGACAGACTAAGGCTGCCAAAGTACTTTCCTATTGGCATTCAGTGGCCTTGCTATAGCATGAAGAGGGAAATAAAGGAGACCAGTGAGAGGAAAGACTAGACTTACTGTCATGGTCTGCATCTTTTCCTTTGTAATAGTTCCTTCCAGAGATCAGAGTCTGCACTGCGTGGGAGCAGACATGCCAATCATCCTGGTTTGGGAAGGGGAGGTTCACAATTTTGTGGACTCCTGGAGCCATCCCACTCGCTTGCCTTCGCTGCTGTCATTTCTCCCACTTGGCATGCTGCTGTTGATGCCTGAGAGCAGAACTCTGCTGGCACACAGAACAGGTAGGCATCTAACTGCTTGATTTGCCCATGCAAACTGGAATTGAAACTCAAATAAAAAAATTATGCAGCAGATATAGTCAAGTTAGAAAAAGCATCTCCTCAATAGATGTAGTAATACTCTTTAGCGTACTTGGTAATATGCCTTGTTTATTATGGAGATTTTATCATCATCAGATGCAAAGTTCCATTCTTTTCAATGGAAGATGTGTTGCTGTGACACCAGTATACTAGGAAATGCATTGTATTCCTTTAGTACATTAGCCACAGAGTCATTAGAGTTGTTACCAAGTCTCGCAACATCCTAGAAAAGAAGGCTACAGCTATGTTCTGTGCAGATTTTGCCCAGTGTCTTTAAAGCTCATTCTTGTAATTTAGTGAAAACCCTTCAGAGCATGATGGTGATCTTTGTGAATAGTTACACAGGCAAACTTTCCTTAGTGAGCGGATATGAATTTCAAAGTTAAGGAAAGGAGATTTTAGGCTGAGTCTTGTGAAAATCTTCTGAGCGGTGGAATGTATTAGGTTGTGGAGGAGTCTCATTGTGCAGGACACATTTAAAACTGCACTGGACAAAGCAAAGCACAATAAAATACGCTGTAGGGAACAATCCTGCTTTGGAAGGGGAACAGAGCAGATGGTCTAATAGGTCTTCCTCATCTCCATGAATGTTGTCCAACAATTTCTAGGAAAAGAGAGTCCAACTGCCAATCTTTCTCAGGAATCATTGACTCAGACATTAGAGACAAGAGAGGCCAGTTTCTTTGCTAAATATACTGTGACAAATTTTCAGAAAGTTGAGGCTCGCTTGAAAGTGCAACAAATGAGTGTCTACCTGCAGATATACGAGCAGAACCCACTGCAGGATGCACAAAGGACCAGATTGTATCTGGAGAGGTGCACCCAGGGAGGTGAGCACAGTCCTGACCAGAAGCCAGACACAGTCCCAGTCTTTGCACTGTGGGGTACATAGAGTGTTCCAGGCTAGTGTTGATAGTGTCACTATCCTCTCAGAAGGAGGCAGTTGGGCTATGGCCCATTTCCCTCTATCCCAGCTAATGCCCACTGCAAAGGTGCATGTCTGCTGCTTTCAAAGCGGGTAACAGCAGCTGTGCCCCCCACCCCCCATCAGGAACTCTGCTGGGACTCTGACTGGGGCAGTGCTGCTCCATGCAAACCCCTACTAAGGGCTGTGGCTTAAAGGGATTGTTGATCTCAGACAGGGCAATTTGGGAGGCAGTGCTTTCTTATGGTTATGTCTTATGACTTGCTCTCTGACTTTAATTAAGTCATTTAAAAGCCTATTCTGGGAGGAGATGAGCCTGCTGTACTCCCACTGAAATCAATGATCAATGATTTCAGTGGGAGTTGAAGGGGCTCAGCACATGTCAAGTTTGGGTCACTTCACCTCTCTGTGCCTCAGTTTCCTGATATGTAAAGGGACCTGGCTTTATACACATATATAGCATTACTGTGAGGCTCATTATGTCCAGGAACATGTGTATCTAGTTGTCATCCAGGGGAAACCTCCAACCCACTTCTTGAACATTGCTTTTTTGTTTTGTGGTGAAATGCACTCTATAGAAACATCAGATTACAGGGGCAATCAAACCAAAAACTGCGCCCAGTGCCAATGACAGGATGAGAAGCAGCTGAAGAAAAACGTGCTTAAAAATGAACATCAGGAAGTACTTTACCACAACAAAAATCATCTCTGCATGGAATGGGCTACTGGGGACTGTTGATAAGACCGAGATGCAAGGGTCATTCAATAAACAATTAGATGACATCATAGAGAGGAAGCAGCATTTAAAATGAAAAGGATCCTAATGTGCTAAATGATTCTTCAGATCACCACGTTATAATAAAAGGGATACTGAGATTAACTAATGCTAAATCTCTGTGGAATTCCAGTGGAATTGCATAAAGCAGCTATAGAAATACCAGAACGAAGGAATTAATAATGGTTTGCACTTCCTACATGGCATCACCATCATTGCTTATTCCTCCGAGCTCTCTTCCTTCTATTGTAAATCTCAACTGTCTTCTCCTCTTCCCCAAACCCCATTGTTAGCTTCGTTCTTCAGATTAGTTTGTTAGTGTTTCCAGTGTCCTTTGGAATATCCTGTACACTTCTTAGGCAAAATCCTAAATCCTTCTTAGTCCTGCTCTGAGTGGGGGATTGGATTAGATGTCCTCCTGAGGTCTCTTCCAACCCTAATATTCTGTGATTCTATGAAAGACAGATTTACATTAAAACATGGGGAGGAATTAAGGAATTATTAGGTAGAAAGAAATGTATGGGTACATGCATGCTGGATGGCCTGAAGGAGTGATAATGGGATATAGAAGAGGGTTTCCAATAGCATGCTGTTGGGTGCCAACCTGCATGGATTGGTGAAGTGATAGAAGAATCTTTCACCACCAGCCTGTCGATCTGAATCCTGCCCAGGTTGGTAGTGACCTCCTGATGGCTAGTTGGTGGTTTATGTGAGATGAACTGCACATGGGGAAGAGGTTTCTCAGCATATTTCCTATTCAGCAGGTGTGATAAAAACACGAATCCCTAATTGTTGGCATGGATTGTTTCGCTTTCCCTGCCTGGATGAATGTAACATCAGACTTTTGGGGTGAATACTTGCATTTATGAGTTCAAAACTCAGTTTACATTATCTGATCTTCACTTAAAATGTGTTGTTGCCATGAGCATAGGAGCTTGTGAAGTTGTTTGTAGAATATTAGCTGAAAGTAAAAATGAAAGGGGTAAAGAAAACACCCAGTGAAAAATAATTCCATTTTTTATTTGAGTTAATATTCACAGACTTCGTGTTGAGTTATTTGTCTAGCTGTAAGTGTTATATTTTCATCTGTACAGCTGCTTGGTATGTTGTTTATTGCTCCATCTATGATAGGTATGCACATAAACCTTTCAGTAATATGTTAACCCTGATACTAGTTGGGCTAGCACAATTTTAAAAAAATTGCTCCACAGTGAGACGTGAAAC
Source organism: Lepidochelys kempii (assembly GCF_965140285.1). Lineage (NCBI taxonomy): Eukaryota > Metazoa > Chordata > Testudines > Cheloniidae > Lepidochelys > Lepidochelys kempii. Next base: position 33,021,716 of record NC_136387.1, read on the forward strand.
GAAAGAGATAGCAAACCCTTTTCAAATGTATATTCAAATCATGCTCCCAATTCTGCTCTAGATACATCAGTGGAAATCTGATAGCAAATGGTGTTCCTCCACATTTACACCAGCGTAACTGAAAGCAGAAATCAACCCTTTAAACTGCATAGGAAAGGTCTTAAGGAGAAAGTACCGTATGGGTGGCTTTAGGCACTAAATGTGATGTTGTACTGTAAATTGCATGGTGCAATTTGGTATTGACTATCTGTAAAATAAATTATGATGTATGTAGTGCAAGCTTCTGACCCTGTGGTCGTGACCTTACGTTGATTGGCAAGACTTCCTACCAGCTGAGATCAGAATAGTAAACAGCCCCATAGCAATCAATATATAGATAAACCTGAAATTCTAATTGTTGGTACCTTTGATAGGAATACAGTTTTAGGTTGCGTACACACAACATTTTATCCAAAAGAGCAGGCAGTTTTGTTATTAACTTATGTTGGAATGGTGTGTAAAATTCAGGACCTAATTTTCCATTGTGTTAGCACTAGTTTTTTGCCAGTAAAATTCCATTGAAATCACTGACAAAAAACTGGTGTAATGCAGTGGAGAATGAGGCACTTAAATGTTATTATAATAATTGTAACCTCCTAAACAAATCACATATTTCAAATTTACAAAGAGCATAACAGGTGCAGGTCTAGCCAGTATCATGACACAACACTAATGGTATACTGGGATGTAAATCACAATCTCTAAAGTCTCCGCATTCAGAATTTCCAGTAGTTACACTGTCTATTTAGTGAGGCTGAAATAGCACTATCTCTGACCTGGAGTTCAAAATTTTTTTGCTGAACTGTAGCCCAAAATTACTGATTTTCAGTAGAGGGATGTCTTTATGGCCAGAGTTTCAAAGGTATTTTGGCACATAAAGATGCAGATAGGCGTATAGTGTGATATTCAAAGCACATTGAAATCAATGGGAGTTAGGCACTAACCTACTTTGCACTTTTGAAATTCCCACTAGGTGCCTAAATATCTTTGAAAATCTGGTCCCAAATGCCAGCCAGCTCTCTGAAGACCACAGTTTGGTAACCGCTGAGTTAGGTTCTGGTCTAAAGTCTCACTGTACCTCCTTGTATCATTACTTAACATGGATTGTATGTTATTATTAGTGCTTTTATTTGTGTTACATGAACGCCTCAACCGACACTCGGGTTCCTTTGTGCCAGGCACTGTACAAATACTTGGTAATGGACAATTTTTGCCACCAGCACCTTAACATCTAAATAGATAGGACAGGCAAAGGGTGGGAGGGGAAGTGGAGGCCCCAAGATTTGCCATCAGTTGCACAGCAGATGCGGAGCAGATCTAGGGACAGAGCTCAGGTCTCCTGATTCCCGGTCCAGTGCTCTATCCACTGGTCAGCACTGTCTGTCAAGCTATTCAGTGCAAGGACCTTGTCTTCTACATAAGGTTTATACCCCATATATACCCCATGGGGCTGTAGCAATAAGACTGTAAAAAAACAAACAGTTAACACTGAAACTCCACCACATAGGCAACCATCGGTGGAAACTAATGCAACAGAACATAACATGAGAAAATTTTAGGGTCTATACTGTCTGCCCATAAGAATATAGTTGTGCCGAATAACATATAAATATATACTACAAATACTTGTGGCCTTCAGGGATAAAGTGATTAGAATAACGTGTACTTAGGAGATGCAGTGTGTATAGGGAATTAAGAAGCTCAGAATAATGGAAGATCTATCTCCAGGTCAGCTCACAGCAGCTGGTTCAAAGCCAATTCAGAGCCATAAGCACCTGGTATTTTGAAACTAGACAAGTAAACAGAGGATGCCCTTTCTTTCCATGCTCTGCTTCTGCCTCAGTTGTTTACAGGTAGTGACAAACTGCCTACTCTTCTACATATCCCAACTTACTTGCAACCCAAGGCTCAGATTCTGGTTGGCCATGCAAGCGTACTCAGCACTGTGATGAGTCTGGTAGAAATTCCTTGGCAGATAGACTCCCTTCCCCTTGCAGTCCTAGTCCTTGTGCTCCCCCAGTGCAAGAGACAGGGAGAATATAGCACTGAGTAAAACCCTCCAAGGCTGTGGTCTTGCCCTCTTCTGCACTGGCCAGCACAGCAGGGCTGGTACAAATGGCAGGAGAGAGAGCTCATGTTGTCCCCGCTTAGCGTGCACTGAGCCAGCGTCCATGGAGGATATCTGGCTGAGTCACCCAGAAGTACACAGGTAACTCCTGGTGAGGTGATGTGCCTCCATCCCCACCTCCTCCAGCCTGCATAGCCCTGAATATTAGGTAGCAATGGTCAGTCTGCCACTGTTTTGCAAGTCATAAGCCTATGAAAAATGTTGACGGGGATAACCATGATGTGATTTTAAATTGGTCTAATGCTCTCCATTGTTTGTAACCCCTTCTCAGAGGCTTGAAAATAATGAGTTCCACTGGCAATCTGGTTTTTAATTAACTGGTGACTATGCAGGGAGGATGGTCAGAGATAAACAGTTGCTTTTGCATTTTTTGTTAGATTTACAGCTATTGAGTGACTTGTATTCCATAAATGAAAACTAGTTGTTTAGGATCCATTCCCTATCAGTTTTGTCAGTTAGACATTTGACAATTGAGCCTAATTTGCTTGAGTGTGGGGGACTGAATGGTCCAGGCAATTGGTAAAGGTCTATGGTGCCTTTAACGATCTGTCAGTTTCAATCAAGCCCAAGTTGGCAAGGACTGAAAGTTGTTACCATTTGATGGCTGTTTGGGGAGCACATGAAATGAGCACGCGAAATCAGTCCAGTTTCTAGTGGTTAAGTGCCAATGCCACAAAAAACACCATCACACCTTGCAGTCCTCTTGGCAGCTTCATCAGAGGCCAGAGTCTGATGGGACAATAGAGACTGAAATCCTCTCTCATCCCCGAAGACTTCACCTCCAGGGCACGGTTTAGTTACGCTGACAATGTAGGGGAAGTTTCCACCACTACTGTGCCTATTCTGTGGACAGAGAACTGCAGTCTCCAGCCTGTGCCATGCCAGCACCTTTTCTGGCACTGAACCCCCCCCCCCAAATCTTTAATCTTCTTGAGTGTGTCTCCTCTAATAGCTATGCTGTCTTGCCCAAAGTTGTCCCCTGAGCTTGTCGTCACGAAGCATTAGGTACGTGTTCCATCTAACTATTTCTTTTGAAATAAAGCATCATCTGAAGAATATCATGCTCTTTTCCCTATATAGAAGCTTCTGCTGAAGGTTTGACTTTGTTCCCTGCATCTGATAGGGAGTTCACTTGCCAAAAGACAATGACATCTCTTCAGCCATCCAGTTTTGCATTTGAATATCAAGTTTCTGATAATAGTGTATGAAGCTCTGTAGGACAGAACAAAGTTAATGATAGACATAATCAAATCTTGTGGTTCAGGGTGAAAGCTGATCTCTGGCTGGAGTCAACAAGGAATTTTCTCCACTGCCATCAGCCCTGCGCCATTGGCAGGTTTTTGCTTTCCTCTGGATCATCAGGTGTTGCGTATGTCAGGAAGCCAGATACTAGGCTTGAAGGACCTGATCCATTATGGTGTATCTGGCGTTCTTGTAGCAGGTATGCACAAGTCCTGAGCTTCCTGTACCTTTCTTAGCTGTTTCAAATCCGTATTGAGTTTATTTTCTAACTCCCACTGATGGTTTTTGGACTGTGTTGACCACATAGGAAAGGCATTAGAACTATTCTTTGCTTTACCTACTCAGCTTGTCTAGGGGCTGGGCTACATTTTCTATTTCATGAGATGTTTATATTTACTCATTAAGTTTCCTAGTTACTGTCTATGAGGGAGGGATACAGGCAGCTTGTTATTGCAGAGAGGCTCTGAAGTTGGCATAATTACAGCTCTGTGTTTCTGTGGCAAGCTCACTATTGAAATTGCTTAATGATGACTTGTGCTCCATGCCATCCATCCATCCATCCATCCATCCATCTCCCTATCAGCCATTCTTAGCCCATTGGAGGGCAAAGACCTTTCCAGCTCAGCTTTCCTCCATCTTGTTGAAAGCTCCGGCGGGAGTCTGGCCACACTTGGCCAGCACAGGTTGGCGAGGGGTAGCTGTGGATAGCCAAGTCCGCCTTCATCACCGACTTTACCATCATGATTAAACTTGCCAGGGATTGTTGTCCCTAATGGCATCACTTAGAGGTTCTTTGTTGGACTTGTTGCCCCTGACCCATTGACTATGAGGTAGTGTCTCTAGCGTCTGGGTCACTTGTGCTTTATTACTGTAATCAAAATCTTATGAGAGGAGTTCAATAGATAAAATAATGTGCTATGTCAGCAAAGGACTTGCTTTTATGTCATTTGAGTTGAATAAATAACTTATGAGAGTTTAATCAGCATTTGCATTTATACAAAAAAATGTAATTTACTTGTGAAGTTTTTATTTCTTCCCGGGAGTCCAATTTCCCCAGCGTGCACCAAAATCCATTCCTGCCAAGAAGTTGAATAACACACTAGGTTAGGTAATGGGTTTTCACTTCTAAAGAAATATGTGTTAGCTATGACATGGAGCCCGTGCTGGCTTCAGCTAGCTGAGCTGCTACATTAGTTTAGCAGCAAGTGTGGATAGATGGAGATCAACATGCATTCCCGGACCGACCAGTGAATTTTTCTTGTTGTCTAATTGTGCATATCGCTGTTCACCTAGGGAGATCCTGTACTGGGCTCTGGTATGCGTGTGTAAGTAGAACTTGTCTCATCTAACAGACATCTTAGATAAGAAGTGGGATATGGGTCTGTGACCAAAGGTGAGGTATACGACAAAGTCCAGAAAAGACAGTCACAAGTACAGGTATTCCAGGAAGAAGTGGTTGTGATGGAAACTTCGCTAACCCTCTTAGATACTCTGGGTGAAATTCAGAGGCAGCATAAGTAGGTGCACCTTCACCAGGGTGTCACATCTGCTCACAGCGAGTCTGAATTTAACTCCAAGAGGAAAGTAAGTGCATTAGCAAGAATCACTTCTTACCAGAATGCCTGGAAGAGCAGTGGCTAGTGACAGAGCAAGCAAAGCAGGTCATAGGAGTGTCAGACTACCCTGAATATTGGCAAGCAAAAATTAAATATATTGGCCAAGATTTTTAAAAGTGGCTAGTGATTTTGGGGGACACGATATAGAAATTGCCCTCTGAAAATCAGGCCCCTTTAAGATGCCTCAATTTGGGTGCCCAAAAAGCGAGACAACCCAAATCACTAGTCACTAAAATTTTGCCCCCCGATGTGAAAGATGTGAAATTCCATTTGTCCAGCACTTGTGGTGCAAAAGTTTCTATGTGATCATACAGCCAATGGCAATCATTACAAACCCTGAATAAGACACACACCATGGTTTTCATGGGTTTCATTAACTAGTCTCATGTACTCACTTCGGATCCAGAATGCAGACTGCCAGTTCAGTTTGGATTAAATACAACTGACAGTTTTATACAGTGCCTTTGATAGGGCTTAATATTAGTCGGTGTTTTGGCACTGTCTTTAGAACATTAATGGGATAAAGGGAGAATAGTCCATTCTGATGAATATCATCACAGCTTAACAACTCAGGATTTTACTTCTGGAGTGTAGACTTTATTACTGACTTTAAAACTTTATAAACCCCAACAACCATTGAAGCCTATTAACTTCAGGGGAGGCAGTAAACTTGACATGATGCTGTCAGATTTAAAGCTATTCTGTTAACTGATACAGAGAGCTTTTACCTTTACTTTGTTTCATTAGAAAGGCAGTCGTGAGAGTTTGGAAGTAGGTTTTAATGCTTTCCCCATTAGTTCACTGCCTTAGTTCACAGTTACCTCTTTACAACGGTCCAGTGGCTTGTATGAAAAGAGTTGGTGATCACAGTTCACTTCCCAAAAGTTATCAGGACAGCTGCATCACTTGGTTCCCTTGATGACAATCTCCATAGAAATGAACTACCTTCTAGAGTAGGCCTCTGGCTAAGGCATATTGGCTGGGCAATGCAGGGAAACTTGCCCTGTATTTGTTGTGTGGATGAATGGAGGGCTTCATTCTCCAGAGCTTTTAATCCAGCATCTTTCACCAGCACTAATTTCACTGAAAGGAAAGAAAGGAATGTAACAGTAGAAGAGAAAAGAAAAGGAGTGCATAAGTAAAGGAGGAGCTGCTAGGTGTATTTTGGTCAAACTACCGAGTATGGGACTCGACAGAGGTCTTGGTGAGAATGTAGATGTAAAGCTGTTGAGCTGAATCTTTGCATAGAAAACGAAACTCTCAGAAACAGTGACTTCTTGTGGCTGGAATTCCAGAACCACTTGAACATGCACACACAGGGCCAAATCCGTTCCTGATGCAGCTCCAGAAACATCAGCTGTGTTTTAATCAGGGATGAACTTGGTTATTGGCCAAAAAGAAATGGAACTGGCAGGATGTAAGTCTGCCGAGTGTCTGTGCATTTTTGAAACATTGGAATTGGGAGTCTGAATGGCACAGGTGTGAAGGCAGCAGCTAGATCAGCTGAGAAACCACTCTGACTTTATAGAAGAGGAGGGGGCAAGTCCCGCTAGGAGTTGAGGGGGAGCATAAAAGGGGTGGAGAATCAGCAGCTCTGCCCATATTAGGAAAAGAGTGTTAATCTGAAGTTGCATCTCATGAAATGTCTGATTTATTTGTCTTCCTTGAAGGTCTTTAGGCAAGATCTGAGTTAGGGAGATTGTTTTAGAGCAAGGGAATTTTCTGTAGTGTTTAGGATGTACCTAGTCTCTGGTAAGACTGTGAGTGGCCTGTATTGGTACTGAGTTAGCCAGAAATCTCCATACTGAAATGGACCACGGTGAGCCTCTGTTTGCACAATTAACAAGGTCCCTTCCCTCCTGAAAGCTGAACAGTTTATTGATTTCTTTGGCCGGCCCACCCCCGCCTATTCAGAAATAATGACCCTTTCAGCCCAACTCTAAATCATCTCAGCCTGACTCACCCGTTAGACCTCTTATCTTTTTGGGTTGTTGTTGATATTTATGCTTGTGAAGGTTTATGATCTGTGTCAGCACTGGCTGATAAAATGCTTTATTTAACCATACATTGGGCCACACAAGGAGCTTCCTTATTCTAGTGTCATGTTCAGGATGCTGTAGTTAAGGTTGTGTCAGCACTCCTGTGTAAAACCTTGCTATTCACGGGTTTGCGACTCGGTGAAAAAGAAAATCCAGAACTGGGCACACTTCCAAAACCCCAACAACCCCACTGGCCATATATGTGTAATTTGATGGGCTCCATCCTTCTGCCAGGGAAAAAAGAAGACATCCACCCTCTTTGGGTTTGATTTTTAAGGTGCTTATTAATGTCCTTATATCTATATTAGGAGACGAAAGATTTGCAGGTCAGGTATAATGTGGACTGGGAGTCTTTCCTAATGATAATAAAGACTGTTCAAAGCAAAACAGTCCTTTTGCCGTGAATGGATCATGCGTGGGGATTTCTGAAAACTGCATCAGATTTGGAAGAACACAGTCTTATAGAACATACACAGCACATATCTGCACTGGCTCACTGCATACGCCTGCACTGGTCCAAAAGACTACCGGCTCTGTCCATAGACCTCAACCCACAGAGCTGTAATTGTCAATTAAAGACTGTAGCTAGTTTGTTTAGGTAATAGCCTGTTTAAAAAAAGCCTAATCTTGATAGATCTGAGCAGCCTCAGTGGAGCTCTTACAGTCTACTGGGTTCATAATACATGGTTTCAAATACACCTTCACATAGTCCCCTCTGGACTTGGCTAGTTAGAATATTCTAATTAGTGTTGTGTTTAGTTCGCAGGGGACGATGTGGAGTCTGTGGCAGTAGAACAGATGAGAATGCCATCTGGGTTTCTGTTCTCTAGCTGCAGTCGTACTCAGCCCTGCCTTGCTTCTTTCTGTGGGCTGTCCTGACAAGTAGTGCCCCGTGGGAGGAATCTTGGAGGGGGGTCATTACCATGCTATGGACAGTAGGTGATGTGGTATATAAATGTGATCTATTATCATCTTATGCAGGAGTTTGTGAGCTTATAAATTGGAGATTCTTGATAACAAAGGGAGTGTGGTTTTGAATGGATTTCAGAATAACTTCTTTGCAGGAGAAAAACTTTTTAAGCTGCTTTGCTTGCAGCTGTGCGGAAAGGGTTGGATACAATGGAAAAGGAAAGTGCTTACAGAACACTGAAGTTGGGAGATTTCTTTATTGCCCTGGCTGTGCCGCTGGTCAGTTTGCCAGGGAGTCAGTGGTGCTGCGAGATTCAATGTTGACAAGCTAAAATGAGAATGCTCATGTATCACATTATTCTAGGATGCTGGGTTTGCATTCATCTCAGGTGGTCGTTGTTTAAGCAAAATTTAGTGAGGCTGCTGATTATGCCACTCATCACTGGTGCTCAGATCCTCAAAGGGATTTAGGAGCTCTGAGAGTTGGGCACCTAAATCTCTTTGAGGATCTAAGAGCTGCAGTGACCAGCACTACAATATTGCCTGGTTGAACCCTTCGATATAAGGATGCTGCAGGACACACTATTATCCCACTACGGGACCAGGGGCCTTTAAAGAAGAAATGTGAACCTAGAAAGAAAACTGAAAACGTGCTGATTACCTCATTGCTGAGGTGCAGGGTGCAGAGGGGTGAGTCAGCATTCCGTGTTAAGTAGCTGTTCTAAAATTTTTTTTCTCCTTGGTGAAATCCTCTCAGAATGCATTTTTCTTTGCCATCACTGAAACCATTCTTCTCATGGGTTGCTGATAATACCAGCAATGTCACAGATCAGCTTTGCTTCCAACCCTGACTGGATAGAGGGGTCAAATAAACTAGCCAGGATTGCTTAGTCGGATTCCAATCCAAGCAATCAGTGTCATGGGTGAACTTGCCACTTAACCAAACTTGAAGTAAACGGTTAACTGAAGTTATATCAAGTCCTGCTAGAGTGATTAGAAGCAGAATAAAAGAGGTAGAGACCAGCACTGCCCAGATAGATAACCATGCTAATTTGTAGTGGACCTCCTACTCCCTACACCTGCAGACCACTAACCAGCGGGGATAATAACACCTGGCATATCACAGAATTATGCTTTTTTGGGGATGTCATTAGAGGGTTTCACAGAAAGGAAAAATGCCTTTAAGGAGATAAGTGAAAACTCACTTTTGTGCTGAATGCCGTTCCCTCCATGTCAAAGCTGGTTAGTGAGGACATTCAGCACAGATTTCTGGACTTACCTCCATTTCCTTTTTAGTTTTGAAGTTCCCCTTTGACAGTGCAAGGCAGGGGAAGAGAGGGACATGAGATCTCAACAGAAGTCTGGTTTGTGAGTTGGTGAGGGTGCAAGGCTTGGGCTCAGAATAACTTTTTCTGTCAGATGGAGAGACTCTTAGGCACTGTGTTTGAAATAGAGACTTCGGGTGCTGTGTACCCAGCCGATTTCACTGATCCTACATGGAGTTGTGTGGGCTCAGAACTTCTGAAAATTGAGCCCATTCTTAGGTGCCTTAATATGGATTGAAGGGTGCAGACTTAAGGTATATTGGAAAATCTTGGCCTTACAGTGAAAATGTGTTTTCACTACCAAAAAATTGGGTGGTGAAATTTTGCTCTTCTTGGCCCCTGGCAGCCTGTTGAATCTGTCAGACCTGGTTACCCCAGTGGCCTTATTCACCAATAGCCACTGCTTTATACTCTGTTAAACATCCATCTCTAGTTCTTTTGCTCTTAGGTCCTGGCTTCCAAGTGGGGTTGTATTGAGGAACCCATCTCAAAACGAAGAGAATGTTATTAACTTCTAGTACATTTCAGTTTTGCTAAATGCAACATCCCCAGGTAAGTTGATGTGAAGAGATTTATTTGAAAAAGTAGGTAGCCTCTCTCAAATGGAAATCAGATCTATGCATCTCCTACTTCACCAGGGTTACCTTGGTGAGATACTGGGATGTATAGCGCAGCCCAGAGAGCATCTTCAACCTTTGGCTTTCATAGAGGATGTTATGAAAAGCAAACTAAACAAAGCATAAAAAAGGTAGAAAATATTCATTTTTCAGGGAGGGGAGGGAGAAAGTTTTGCATCTTATGCTTCAAAAACTGGATCTGAAATTCCATGTTCCAGGAGTAGCCTGGAGAGCTGGGGCTGGGAAAGGTGTTTCTCCATATCACTGTTAGAGTGCCCATAGGAGTGAAGTATGGGACATAACTGTCATGTTCCAGGGTGCTCAGTGGGGACAGAGTGGAGTGAACTAAGTCTGAAGGGGACAATGTTTTGGAACGAAACACACGGACATTGACAAAGCATGTGGCTGAAAGGGGTGAATACTGATGAACGTCACAGGGGATGCCCAAATCTTTGGCTTATGAGTTTGGATAAGCAGCAGGCTGCACACACTGAAAGGCAAGGGCTTCTGATAAATTATGGTACGTATTTCTTTATACATTGCCTCTTCACTCCTGGCAGTTTTCACCCCTGGCTTCTTTCTATTCAGTTGTCTGTCCTCATGGGACCTTTCCTCTTCCAGATGGTAGTACCTCCTGAGTTGGGCAGGGGGAGGCGGTGTCTGGTGTCTGCTGTTCCTGGGAGCTGACTTGCGGCAGGGTCCCTTTGGAGGAGACTGATTCTGCAATGCCCTCATTCTCCACTGATTAAGGATGAGAGGAGTGAGCATCTCAAAGTTATTCTCCACCCTGAGCCTCCCATGTGACAGAGTGTATGTTCAGTGCTGTGCCACTGAACCATGGGCTGGGTTTTTTGCTGGGTGGTGAGCAGGGCAGATGCATGCCCTGCCCCCTTCATTCCTTCTCTTTAAATGCCTCTCACTAGGGTGAGCCTAGTTTACACTTATCAGGAGCTTTATTTTTATTTATTTAGTTTTTCCTTTAATTGAAAAGTTTGGAGCATTTTGGATCACTTAAACCACATCCTTTCCTCCTCCAACAATACCCAGTCACAGATTTATTGATAGAATTATTAGAGTTGGGGAGAAGCCAAAGGATCTTGAAGTTTTTCTGGGAGGTACAGCATAGTGTGTAGCCGATACAGTGAACAAATGAAAATTAGAAGGAGAAGAAAATACAGGCTGCAGCTGGGAAGTTATTTGGTATTTAAAGGCCGGGAACTGATCGACTGAGGTTTGCCATGGATTTCTGCTACAGATAAATCTAGCTGTGAATCTGCTGGATCTTCTTTGGGTATGGTTCTGTTCCTTTCCTTCTGCCAAAGGCTTTGTTTTCCCTTTCCCCTCACTCAGCTATTTTATGATCTCCCTTTTGTTTTCTGATTTTGGGCCCAGGCAGATTTCACAACATCCTCATGAAAGTCATACCACTAGCCCTAAAAGGCGGTACCAAGTCCAACCCCAGTTAGTCATGTATGGTGAGTGCATTGTGGGAGCAAGCTTAAGGGCAGGCTCTGGCTTTTGCTGTGTATTTATACAGCACCTAGCACTCTGAAGCCTCGATCTTGACTAGGGCCTCTAGGATTTAGTGTTATATAAACAAAAGTAGTAAATGCCAAGTACATTGGCTTTGCTGGGAGTCGAGGATGCAAACCTCTTTTAACAACTGGGCCCAAGAGGAACAAGTATAGCTTCATGACCATCTAACGGAGAGGGACGGAGTTTCTTCTGGTTCTTGAGGAGCAGAGACGAATCTAATAAGACCATGAGACCATCTAACAGTCAGATGGAAGGCACTTTCAGGGCAGGGTCAGAGCTATCACCTCAGTGTTTCCCTCTCCTTTCCAGCATCTCTTCCTGGACTGAGCTTCAGCTAATTGTTTTTCATCCAGGTGCTTATCTCTCGCAGAGACTAATGTCTATGTGCTGGTGATGGTAGTATCAGCAGAAGATGAGGACAGCTGGGTGTCTTCAGTGTATCTGCAGTTCTGGAGCCACCAGATTAGTTTAGAGTACTGAATCAGAATGAGATTGATTTGGGGGATAAAAGTGAGAGCAGCAGCTCAACTAGATTAGCCTTTGGCCAAGGTTAAATACACTGAGTGTGTGTGTGTGTATACTTCTCTCAGCAGATTATATATATACAATTGCAGAAGTCTAGATTGAAAATCTCCCTGCTGCTGGCTCATTTGGAAATTCATGTTCAGGGACCCCATGCACTGGATGAATCACCTGCAGTATAGACCATATGTTATACACTTTATTTAGCTGGAGTGAGTTGAGTGGAAGAGTCATTAAAGAGCGTGCCTATGGCCCAGTAAGCAGCTGTGTTCTCACTGGTCTCCTTTAGTTTCCTTTTGCACTCTCTCCAGGATTGGTTCCTCCTTTACTCTCCATTGTCCCATGGCGCTGATGTTTAATGTTAAAGAGAGAGTCTATTCAGGGTCATGTCTGTGCACGGGGACTTCCCCTTTTGCTCCATATCACTCATACCATAAGCACATTGCTTAACCACAGCTTTACCAATGAACTGGGGGCCTTCCTCAGGCAGATTTCACAACATCCTCATAAAAGTTGTACCACTGTCCCTGAAAGACGGTACCAAGTTCAACCCCAGTTAGTCACATATGGGGAGGGCATTGTGGGAGCAAGCTAAAGGAGAGGAACTGGCTTGAGCTGTGTATTTGTACAGCGCCTAGCATATTTGCAGCCTTGATCTAACTAGGGCCTCTAAGATCTACTGTTATATAAACAAAAGTAATAAATAAATAAATAAACAACGAGCAGGTTGAGAAACCCCCTATCAATTGATAATTGGGTGATATAACTTTGAGAGAGGAAGGGTGGCCTAGTGGTTAGTGGACTGGCTAAGGACATGGGTTTCAAGTCTCTGCTCCTCCATGGATTTCCTGTGTGACCTTGGGCAAATCACCTAGCCTCTCTGCCTCAGTTTCCCAGCTGTACAATGGGGATAACAGCACTGCCCTGCCTCCACAGGGATGTTGTGAGGAGAAATACATTCAAAGATAATTTGAGATCTACTGATGAAATACTCAGTATAAGTAATAGGCACGACAATGGCTGAGAATCCAGAATTCAGGTAACCACAGTCATAAATATTAAATACTTTGGAAAAATGTGAAACAGAATTAACCTAAAATTAAGAGTGGACCAGAAGTATTTGCCAGCATTTCTTTGCCATGCAAGTCGTCATCGTCTTCTTCTTTTATTAAAGCTACCAGATACTGCAGAATACTGCTGTCAAAATGCACTTATAATTTGCAGTTCTTTGATATTATTGTTTAATATTTGTATTACATTGGCACCGTGATCCCCATCCAAGGTCAGGGTCCCATTGTGCTGGGCACTGAACATACACATGCAAAGAGACAGACTCTGTCACAAAGAGCTTCTCATCTAAATAGGTAAGACAAAGAGCGAGGCAGCAGTATTGTCGGTGAGGGACTGAGCCACAGGGAGATCAGGTGTCACACAGCATCTGTGACAGAGCCATGATTTGAACGGAAGAGTGCCTTACCAACACAAGTATCTTTCCTCCCACAAATAAAGAGTACGAGCATACTTGGGTTCAGAGTGCGCCAAACTGATGGCATTATTATTTATTTATCCCCAAAATGCGCCAGGTGCTTTACAGTGATAAAATGAAATAACTCCTTGCCCCCAAAGAGTTCACAATCCAGGAACCTGATCCTGTAAATGCTTGCTGTTCAGAGCAGTGCTAACTACCACGAGTAGATGAAGGCAATGGAACTGCTCTCAGTAGTCCCCTAAATGCTCAGTAGCAAGGGTTGGTAGGCCCTATGTGTTGGAGAAGACACACAAGTGAGACTATAACATAAACCACGGAGGGGAGGGGTGAGAAAATGATGCGGGTTATAGAAAGAGGATTTTAATACTACTGTTTCAGAGTTTAAATGATTAAGGGCGGGCAATCCTAAAAGTAGATTTAAAAGAGTCAGTAATGGAGACAAGGGGGTGGGGGTTGGAGAAATAAGGGACGGGAATGACAATTGAGTTATCAGTGGAATAATTGTAAATTAATATTTGCATGAAATTGTTCCTGCACTTTCAAGAAGTCCCCTAAGATGCCTGCAGATTTTGTTAAATGGAGTAACACTCCTGTTTCTGGTCACAGCTATTTCCTCATTAGGCAAATTTTATCAAACCCTTGATTGGGTGAATGACACCTGAGATAAACTCCTATCTGTTGTGCTCACGGGGGTACCTGCTTAAGTTGTCATACAGTCAGGGCTCCAAGCTAAGCAGGGTTGGGTTTGATCAGGATTTGAACAGGAGGCTTCCAAGGGGAAATATAGGTGGTGTGAGAGGATTACAATCTGATGCTATAACAGCTTGTGACTAAAGACTTGAAGAGTAAGACTAGTAACCTCAGTGTGCTGGCCAAATTCGTCTTGGGGTAATTACCTACATGAATTTCCCCTGCGATCTCAGCTGGAAATAGTGTTCTTAAATTCATGCCCTAAACTGCTCTGTACTGTTGCTGTGCATTGCTAAACAATTGCAGTGTTTTATGCTAGAGGTGGCTGCATTTCAATGGTGGGTGCAATTTCTGTGTATACTTTGGAAACCGCTGGGAGATTCTTTGGGATGAAAGAAGCCTCACTATGCAAGTGTAAGATTACCGTTGTGCTTCTGCTGCAGATGTCCACTTCTGTGGCGGGAAATGGGTCTCTTACGTTCTCTCTCTCAAAAAGAAAAGGAGTACTTGTGGCACCTTAGAGACTAACCAATTTATTTGAGCATAAGCTTTCGTGAGCTACAGCTCAGCTCAGCTGTAGCTCACGAAAGCTTATGCTCAAATAAATTGGTTAGTCTCTAAGGTGCCACAAGTACTCCTTTTCTTTTTTGCGAATACAGACTAACATGGCTGTTACTCTGAGTTCTCTCTCTCGTTCTTTCTCCGTCTTTGTGGTTGTTTCCTGAGTATTTCTTAGATCCCGTCTTCCCACGTGTCTTGCTTTTGCTCTCTTCCTCACAAAGATTGTGTGCGGTGACATTAATCCTTTCATCTGAGACGGAAGCCATCAGTGTTGCTTATAATTTAGCTAGAGAGAGTTGCTCTAGGTTAGTGAATGACACAGAGAGAGTGAAGGACCTAGTTTGAGCATCAAACTTCGGAACTTCCTCCCTGGTAATACATGGTGCTCCTGTAATAGCAGCAGGTTGACTGCAGGTTGATGATAACTAAGAGGTCATTGTAGAATATGGGCCTAAATACTCTCCTGTTCCAAGGCCCACTTGGCTTGGAGCTGTCAGAGAGCCAGTCATGATTCTTTAACTCTCTGGGCTGATTTGCCCTAGCATAGGCTAGAGCAGTCTAGAGGCTGCTTTGATGTACAGCCCCCAAATGACCTTACAGTAGCTGAGGATTGTTGAAGTACACTCCAGCCACACCTGCTTCTCCCGAAACACATCTCTTATGAGGGCTTCTGGGTGCTGGCTTAGGAGCCAGCTAGGAACACTCCAGCACTGGTCCTAAATCCTAAGCTTTGTTTAGAGGTGGTTGTTACAGCGTCTGTCCCAGATGAGTGACTGCTATTTGTAAAAGTCATCTTTGCTGAAGAGGAATGAAAAAGGCAAATTATTAGCCTGTTGTATCCCCGAACAATGGGAAATGATGTATTAAATTGGAATAATATTAGTTTTACCATTTGGTGCAGATATTGCATTTTAATTTGGTTCCTTTTGTAACTATATCTGATTACAATTCACTTGGCACATGCTGTTCCCTTGCTCTGAAAAAGCAGGGGCACTCAGCTGGAATATGAACAAGTAACTGGAAATCAGGAGATGATCTGCCTAAGGTCACACATCTCTCTGTGCCTCAGTTTATCCACCCATAAAGAGTAGGGATAATGATACTCTGATATTTACCCACCTTCATAAAATGGTCTGAGGAGAATGGACAGTGCTATGTAAGGTATTTTGATTGTGAACATTTGCTGTTTAGGAAAAGAGTTTGTGCTGTGGCTAGGTCTCATAAGGGCAGGACAGTTTTGTTTTTCCTTATACATTATTGTTTTCAATTATACATATGTGTATGTGCTGAGATAGGGACAAACCATTCTCAGGCTTCAGGGTTTCAGCTGATTGCCATGGAGATCAGGAAGGGGAATCACAATTCTCCCTCCCATCCCCAAACAAATAACTTGGCACAATTGGCCGGGTGCACTATGGGGTTCCACTTCCTCGAAGCATCAGGCAGTGGCAGAGAATTTTGGATTTTGAGAGTCAATGCTTTAACTGGCCTGGTAATTCCTAGGAGTGAATGATTCCTCAGATTGTTCATCAGGGGAATATGAATCCTCTTAGGGTAGTGGGTCAAGATTTTCTGAACTAGATTATTAATGTAACTGAACAGATTCAGATCCGGAGAACCTGAGTCTGGAAGTAATTTAGTGGTGAAGCAGGGGAGGGGAGGGAAGGGGTAATAGTGTTTAGAATTCGGGTGTGTTCCATTTTCTCGGTGAATACTTCACTTGGTCCTAATGTGCAGAAACAGAGATGGGTGATTTGCACAGAAGTGTCTTTTCTGCAGTAAACTTTGCTGTGGTTCCATGGCCCAGCCTGCTGTGAGGCGTGTTGTGGTGCCCTTCGGACCCCCATTAGTGTAGCAGTCGTGTAGGTCTCATTACGATTTATCCGTTACGCCTTGTGCGTGCAACAAGGCTGAACAGCCGTGAACAGAACAGACATTTGGCATCTTCCCTTGTGTGCTGCTGCTGTTAGAGCAGTTCATAGCCAGAATGCAGACTGGTAAGTGGCTCCTAGACAGCATGCCCTAATAGGGGGCCAGGTCACCCCACCAACCCCTGCTCAAAACTCAGGGAAATGATCTTTGTATGGGAAACTCAGAGGGAGGGGAATCCATCCCCCAGTTCATGTGCCTGGCATAGGACAGGCTCCTCAGTGCAGATGTTCCAGAGCCTCCCTTAGCCCTGTGCATCCTGTATGTGGGAGTCTGTGGCCTTTGCATATGGGTCTGGCAGCAAGGTGTCACCTCTCCGAGGGTCCTCAACTTTTGCATGCCTCAGGGCATGCTTCACCTCTCACCTTTTCCCTCCAGCTTTTGGAGAGGGGTGGACCATGTGTGTTTGGACATGGCTGGTGTTACTACCTATTTGGGGCCAGTTTTGTTCTAGGTGGATGGGTTGGGTTGGGTAGATTTTCCATCTCCATATTCTGGAGTTATTTTTGTCTGTGTCCATTTTAATTACTGTAAAGCACCTAGAGCTCCGGATAAATACTTGCAAAGTATATTAGTGAACTGGGTCTCTGTAGTCCTTATGTCAGCTGGCCCATTTCACTCATAAGAAATATTTCCCCCTCCCCCCAATGAAAAGAAATAAAATTATTTTAAAATGGCACAGGGACTCAGAGGGTGAAATCCTGGCCCTGTGGAAGACAATGGGAGTTTTGTCATTGACTTCAGTAGAGCCAGGATTTCATGGGGAATTGGGCACGTATGTATCTTAAATTCTTAGCTGACTTGTTATGATCACAAGTCGCCACTGATTTGGTTTTAAGAAGACCATTAGAATTTTGGACGGTACTAACACCACGAGGTGGGGTCCCTAGAGCAGGAATTGAAGACGACAACCCTACTGTTGCCTTTCCAGGGCCCTTCACAAGCCCTCTAGTATAAAAGGTGTGTTGGGGGTCAGGTGGCAGTACCTAGTCCTGCCCAGATTCTGGGCAATGCTGCAGCTGCCTAGGCAGGCAGGGACAAACTGTGTAACTTAAACAGGCCCTCAAGGCTGTCTAAATTACACCAGGAGGTATAATTGGGGGTGGGGTGGGGGGCACAAAGGTAGCTCAGAGCCCCTTGGGCTGTGAATTCTATGCTGTGCCTCTCAGAGCACAGAATCTCTCTCTCGGGCTTTACAATAGCTGCTTTCAGAAGAAGTTTTGTGCTGCTTATGTAAATCAGTCATACTTTCTTAACCTCACTGGATTATAAGAACCAGAGCAGAGGCTATGAACCAGAGCAGTGGCATGACAGCATTGTTCAATTAACTAGGCAAAACAGTACTCATAGCTGGAAACGTACAGCAGGTGGCAAATTGGTGTGAACTGTAACCTCTTAAGAGAAGATATCATCCATTCAGGAAGTTGTAATTTTTTTCACCCTCACAAAACTCCTAAGCACCTGAAGGAACTTTGCTACATTATTATTAAATATATAATAACAATAGTAAATAACTTAGATCTTATATAGCCAAACCAATTGAGCAGGGACCAAGCATGGAAAATTTCAGCCCTAATGGGGAATGTTTTGGAAAGTTCTGATCATATAAAAACGGGGGGTTATAATGGAAACTGTTGCACACCCTTCATGGTAGAGGGAGCTTTCAATAAAACATGTGCGATAGATCTTCAGAGCTGCAGAAAAACCACATGCTTTCTCTTACTGTGTGGTTTTTGATCAGATATCACAATCCATATTTGATTTGCCTGGCAAATGATTTGATTCTTGGACTAGAAAATTGGAGGTAACCTTCTATTTTTGAGCTGGCATGTACTGCATGGTCACTATTTGGTACCAATAGCAACAGGACCAAGAAGGTTAGACCCCGGCAGGTGGCTGTATAGACACTGGTGTGGAGGGGCCATAGTATGCAGTGGGTGACCATCCCATCCCTGCACCGCAGAGGAGAGGACCAGGGTGAGCTGCAGAACTAAATAAACAGTTTGACTCTTTCAGTCCAGTTTATTCTTACGTACTTTCCAGTAAAAAAAAAAAAAAAAATTAGTGCAGTAGTAAATAGGTACTTTGTACATTGTGGAGAATTCAGTCCAGAGCATTGGAGCGGACTTGGAGCTCTTAAAACTAGACTGTTCAAATTCTGTCTGGCCAGTTTAATAGCTACAGACTTAGCTCTTTGCAATATCTTGTAGTTTGAGGCAGACACCCAGTGCTTGTGTGTGTGTGTGTGTGTGTGTGTGTGTGTATGTGTAAGCCTGAAATGACCTTGTGAAACCAACATGGGAATTTAATCCATTTCAGTAAACAAGAGGGAATTCTGCTTTTTCTTTTTGAAATCTCTTCTATCTTTTCCTGCTTACCATCTGTTCTTATTCTGATGTTCTTTATTATCTTGGAAACATTACTCTTGCTTTTTATATAATCCTATTTTATTTGAGCTAACTTTTTTTAATTAAATGAGAGGAGAGGTATTGATTTAATTTCTCAAGAAACACAGGGCAAATCCTGTGAGATGGATTTTCAGGTGATGTAAATCAGCCAACTTGCACTGTAGTCAATGAATCTACATTGATTTACACCAGTTGAGGATTTGGTATAACATATTTTTCTGGCTGGATAAACTTAGATTAGAGCTGGGTGAATGTTTTTGAGCAAATACTTTATTCACTGAAAAATGCAGTTTTGGATTTGACCCAAACTATTGGTGAGTGGGACACAAATTTGCTGAGTCGTTTTGGCCTCCTCCCCAAAAATGTTGGGTGTTAATTTCACAAAGGGAGTTAGATACAATTTGCAAGACCAGAGAAGGAGATCAGATTAGATTATCACAATGGTCCCTTCTGGCCTTGGAATTTATGAAGGTAGTGGTGGGCGCCCCCGCCCCCATATCCTTTAGAACTATGTTTAGAGTACTCACCTGGGATGTGGGTTGGAGACCCAGGTTCAAGTCCCCATTCAGCCCGATTTAGAGCAGGGACTTGGGTCTCCCACACGGCAAGTGAATGCCCTAATCGCTGGAGTGTGTGTGTGGGGCGTCTCTGTCTCCTGTTGAAGTTGTTCCACTTTGCATAAAACATTTAAATAATCTTTGGGACAGAGAGAGACTCTCTAGCTCAGCGGTAGGGGGACACCTGGGTTGCAGCCCCTGCTCCAGTGATTATCTATTCATTTTAGGTGTCTCACTTCGGGTTCCAAAAATGGACATATCCAAAATTAGTTGACACTTCTGTACCTTAGGTTCCCCATTTGCCACATTGGAGATATAAATACTTTTCTACGTAATCACAGGGGTGTTATAAAGGTTAAGGGTCTGATGCTCTGAAGAGCTCTGACACCCATAGTTCCATTTGAAGCCAATAGGAGCTGCAGGTGCTCAGCACCTCTGCAAGATCGGGCCCTGAATTCATTAATGATGACTGCAAGGTGCTCAGATACCACAGCAAGGATTATAGTTACAATAACATACCAATGCCTTGTGAAAATAAATATCTTATTAGTGATACCTTCAGGAGGAGAAGCAAAGCCAAGGAAACTGCAGGATTAAATTTGAATTATAATGGATGTCAGTGTATCGTGAAGTCATTGGTAGAAAGATGTACAGGTAAACAGATTTGGGTGCCACTTTAAGCTTAGATTTTGTAGTGGGCTACAAGAAACCATCCTAAAATAAAGCTGCCAATGTTAACATTTAATCTGTGAGCAGTAAACCAGTTGCCACAGACAACTTGGTCCCAATCTTGCTTCCCTTAATGTTAATGGCAAAAATTCTCATTGACTGCAGTAGGCAGGATCAAGCCCTCACAGGCCAGGTGATGAGGGCCATATAAGTACCTCACTAGAGAGGTGGATGCTTATTGCACTGGGTGCATAAGTGCAGCTGAGAGGAAAAGAACACACTTGTAAAAGTAGCCAACCAAATGCTACCAATTGAACTTCCAAGGGCAGAACATGTGCCAAAGTTTATGTAGCATCAGAAAGCTGTTATGAATGACCTTATGCCACTGAGCTAATTCACGGTGCTGGATCTGTTGTGAATATTGGCTGGGGGCCATTGCAAGGAAGTTTTTGCCAGTAACAGTGAATGTCAGCAGGACCACCCAGTTCTAGTGGGGATGACTTAAAAAAGGAGAGAGGATTGTGAAAGGAAAAAAAGGAAGCTAAAATCAAGACTCTACCACTGAACGCTCTACATGTGGAGCCCATGTGCAGGGGAGGGCTTGATTATGCCCTTCCTAATCTGGAGCCAACCAGTATTGTATGAACAGCTTCAGCACAAAAAAACAAATTAACCCCTAAAGTAAATGAAGTTGGTGAGGTCTCACAATAGGTGAGCTTGACCCAATGGGATAAAAAAAGAACAAGTATTGGAATGAAGTCACTAGTCTGTTAGACTCGAGCATCTGTACTTCAGCCTGGGAAACAAAGGGCAAGCAAATCCAATGAATAAGTGGTCCTTCTTGTACACCTTTAAAAGTCTGCTCAGTAATCATCGAGCCATGAAGGAGCATTGCTGAGAGGTCACATCCAGCTGGAGAAGAAATACCGAAGAAAGGCACAACAAGCCTTGAAACAAAGTCATTTGTTGTCCAATGATTTTTCAGTATTCTCCCCCGTAAAGTCATTTTAGCCCTAACAATCCCTGAATGCAAAAGTCACATTTTACTTCATAAACTTTCTTTTTTGCTTGACTGAATTTAGTGCTTGTGAGTTACTGGGTTGAAACCCTGGAGAATCAAATTTGTCGACAGGATGGGGAGCAGGGGTACAAGCTGCACAACCTCTCCTGACCCACAGAGACCACCTATGTAGCTGAGATTGTAGGTCCGTCTCTATGTCCTTGACCCAACTACTGAGACTATCAATAATTCTGTAGATTAGTGCTACAGGTGAAATGGACACCTGTTCTCTAGGCTCATTTTCTATAGACTTCAACAGGCAAGATATAGTGGCATTTGTTTGGTAATTTCATTAATAACTTGGCTTGGATTCAAACCAGTGACTGAAAGATGGAAGCATTTGTAATGTTTTGGCATCATGCAATGTTTTGTTTGCATGGTTATAATCTGTAGGCAGCATGATTTTCAGCCCATGACAAAGAGACAGACTCAGGCAGAGTGATCTAGGCATAGAGAACTGACTTTACTGGTGATATGATCAGCATACAAAGAGAACTGCATCACAGCTGACAATAAGCATTTATCTGAGATTTAACTCCTGTATATTCAGATAAACAGAACAAGCAAAATCATCTGCAATAATTCTATCTGATGACTTCCCAAAGTATTAGAAACTGCTTGACTGACCACAAGTTATGTAAACCATCTAAGCCCTGGTTTTCCACAATTTTCATATGAAAAATACTGATTTTTTTTGAGAATTTGTGAATTCATTCAAGAGTAAAATCTTGTTCTTTCTATTGCTGAACCTTTTCCTTGTATTAAAGGGATAAAGCTAAAATTTCACCCTGTAACAAACTCTGCATTTTCACACGCTTGTCTCTGGTGACAATGAATCCCATTCACAGAGAAACCACCTTTTCATCTGCAACAATTGCCTCTTTTCTTTGTGGAAAATGGCAAAATAATTGTAGATCAAATCACAAAACATTTCAGTTTCCTGAAAACTGGCACAAATGCCATTTTTTGACATTTTATGTCTGACACCTTCTGATCTCATTTTGACATGATGCTTAATATATCATGTTTTGTAAAATGAACACAGCGGGACATGTTGCTATAATAGAAATAGGATGTAAAGTGTATGGATTGGAAAGTCATGAGGGAACCTAGAGCAGATGCTGGGCTATTTGGCCAAATGCTAACCACATTTCTAAAAAAATTGCCTACTTCAGGGAGACCCAGAGTATCATCTGGGTGCCACATACAGCCCATAGAGTTCTGATATGCAGCCACTCCTAACTTAAATGAGAAGGGGAAATGCACTTAGAATGCAGGTTCCATCATGAAAAGCAGCATCTTAATCCAAGTGTGTGTTATGCAGCTGAGTTGTGTGTCACCTCTTCTGAACCCTAGAATATCCATTGCTGGAATATTTCTGAGGGGAGACAGGTTTGACCCTATAATCAACCTTCTCCCTTTCAGCTCCAGCTCCAAATGCATTTTAGTTAGAATGAATTAGCAAAGAGTTTTTAAGTGAACATCACTGAATTTCACCTTGTGCAGCAACTCAAAGCACTCCAATCAATTCTGTAACTGGTAAGCTGAAAAAGAAATTAGATTCCAACTGTATTTAATTTCAGAAATCATCAACATAAGAGATGTAAAAGCTTGAGAGAAAGGTACATTGCATAGCTGAGCTTCCTCCAGGCTTGTTGTGTCAAGGGCAGACCAGGCAGCACTCCCAAGGCAGATATACTGGGATTCTTCCCAGTGAAGTTGAGTGCTACGATATGCCATATAAAGTGTAGTGCTCATTGTAAGTGGCCTGAGGTTGCAGTGACAGCAGTTACTGTTCCTGTGGTAGGTGAGGCATAGAGCTGTGCCAGCATTTTGCATAGAACCTCACCAAAATATCATTTGGTGCTATCTGAATGGTCCTTGAACACAGACTGAGGTTTGGTTCCCAAAGCCACTCTCCTCCCCCACCATCACTGCGCCTCCTCCATACCGTTGTTTTCTCCCCTCTCCACAAGCCCCAGGTCCTTTGCCCCAATACTGCCTTGCATGTCTCTGGTTGCCAGGATGCCTGATCCCCCTCCTTCTGCCGCATTAGTTCTGAGTAGCTTCCTCTGTGCCTTCAGGAGGTGTTTGGCAGCCTCTCCTGCAGCAGGTTCTTATGGGGACTGCCAGGTGAGGGTCTCTCCCTTGAAATAGACAAGTGGGAGAAGGGAAACACTTTAGTTGCATACATTGTCTCCTGAACTCAGGAGACATTGACCATATTCCCTGCAGAGGAGGCTAGACTAGGGAACCCCCGAAGGCATGGATAGAGAACCAAGCATCTCCAAACACCCTGCAAAGGTGGGTAAGCAGCACTGTTATCCCTGGTTGCAAAGATGGGGACCTTGAGGCACAGCGAGATTAAATGACTTATCTAAGATCATGAGGCAAGTGGCACCAAGGGTCAGAAAGAGAAGCCAGGACTTCTGATGACCAGTCTTGCTCTGAACTGCCTGTTTTCTACCTTGGTTTGTTCTACACCTGAAATATTTTGGACCATTCACCTCATAATAAGAAAAGGAGGACTTGTGGCACCTTAGAGACTAACAAATTTATTTGAGCATAAGCTTTCATGAGCTACAGCTCACTTCAAGCTCACGAAAGCTTATGCTCAAATAAATTTGTTAGTCTCTAAGGTGCCATAAGTCCTCCTTTTCTTTTTGCGGATACAGACTAACATGGCTGCTACTCTGAAATCTATCACCTCATAATCTGTTCCATCAATGGAACTAAAAATTACTAGAAAGGTTTGGAAGAATAGAACCCCAGAAAGATTTGAACAAGTGTCTTTAAAATATAAGGCTGATACATTAGCCACCATGCTACACAATCTTTGAATAACAGCCCTGGGAATCCACAGGCATTGTTTTAGCCACCAGAGGGCACCATAAATGTGCTAAACCAACCTTATATGAATGACTATGGCTTTTATTCTAAATGCTTTTAAGGCCAAATAAATGTTCCCCAGTTCAGATCAAGTCCTAGCTGGAAGATACATTTAGTGAAAATGAGACTTTGTTTGCGGTGTGTTTTGTTTCTTCAACAACAGCTAAGTAAGTTGTTGGTGGGAGGGCTATATGGGAATGGGGAGGAGTTATTGTTCTGTTTGCAGGTGGGAAAGGAGGAGACCAAAGTAGGAATGGGCATGGGAAGAGAGAGGAGGAGAGTCACTGGAATTCTGCTCATCCACAAAGTTTGATGGGTTAAAATGACCCTCGGGTGACGTTGAGTAGGGTCTGTGCAAAAGCACTAGAAGAAGAATATCCCACTGCATGGCATTGTCAGAGTAATAATTATAGCAATCTGCATTTGTATAGAGAAGGCAGGGCTGCCTGTTGGCTAGAGCAGGAGGTCTGAGAGTGGACTGCTGGGGCTGGTTTCTCTGTTGTACTCGAGGAATGCTGGCTACGCCTTCAGTGGGGTGTAGAGGAACCCTTTGTGTATTCCTGATGCTGGACCTGGCTCTGTACCAGCCTGATGGCCAGCATAAATTAAAACAAACTCAGGGCTGCTTTTATACCATGTCAGCTCGATATGGCTGTTGGAGGTAGGGATGCACTGACCCTGCCCCCTTTCCCTTGACTTGCACCCACCCCCTTGACCAGGAGCCGGGTTTGAAGCATTTCCCAACAGAATGAGAATTGGGTGGATCCACAGGCTTCTCAGGGCAGATTTGCACTGACATAGCAGTACAAATCTTCCCTAATAGACCTGAGGACTGGGCCTTAGGGCTGTCTTCCTAGGTCTCCCATTCACTCATTTGGGCAAATAGTTCATCCCTTCTGTGCCTTTAGTTTTTTCCTTTTATCCAATGAGGACAATGCTCCTAATCTGTGGTACTATTAGACATAGGGCATGCCTATGCTTCGAGCTGGAGGTGTGACTTCCAGCTCTAGGGGACATGCCGGCAATAGTTCTGATTGAGTCTGCATGTGTAGCCTTGGTGGCATGCGCAGCGGTAAGGGCCAGCCACCCTGTGTACATCCCTAGCATCTTGGATGGGTATGTACTTGGGGATGCCAGCCCCTGCTCCCATTTGTGCTGCCATGGCAACATTTTTATTTTAGGGCACTAGATCGCTCAGAGCTAGTTGTGAGTATGTTTCCTTGATCTGGAAATTATGCCTCTAGCTTGAAGTGCAGATATGCCCTTAGTTAGCTGATATTTGTGAAGAGCTGTGAAATTCTCAGAGGAAAAGTGCCCCAAGTGCTTTTATCAACACACAAGTTGTATTGGTAAAATAAGTTCTAAATAGAGCTGGTTGGAATTTTTTTCTAAGGATAATATTGGCTTTTTGGTGGGGAAAAAATCAAACCCACCAATATATTTCAGATGAAAAAATGAAATAGTTTGATTTGGAAATGCCTCTGTGATGCCTCATGGGAGTTGGAGTTTGAGTGTCTCATGCTACTTTATAGGCTAGACTCTCTGGTAGAACTTCATCACCCATGATGCACCATGTTCTACCCTCTTGGAGAGGAGAGGCAGTCATTGTGGGAATATCATGGATGTGACGTATCATGTGAGTTGAAGTCTAGCTGGGGACTTGCCCATACAGGAGAATGGGGACTTGAGTTCACCACAGCAGTCTATCCAAATAGAAATATTACAGGCTTTGGCTGAAAACGCCTCTGTTTTGGGTGTTCAGTTTTTTAACCCTAAAACCAGAAATTCTTTATGGAAGGCAGATATTTTCACTAAAACAACATAGCCTAACCAGAAACCCAGTTTTCCATTGTCAAACAGTTTTGATGGCAGATTTTTGACCAGCCCTAGTTTTTAAATAGATTTACTAAGTGGGTGCAGTTGAGGTACTGCCACCCCATACTTACCATGCAGTATAGACCTGCATAGAGAGTCGCTGAGCAGTGCTCTCGCCTCTGAGCTCCTGCTGTGATTTTGAATACATTTGCTTCTTTCTGTCACATTAATTTCCCAATGTGCTTCCAAGCACAAAGAAGCGAATATGTCATTGTTAGCTCAAGACACATCCAATCCAGTCCCACTTCTAACTAGGTTGTATAACCTGAACCTAACAACATCCTGGCTGGCAACTGACTTTGCAATAAAGAAGAGGAAACAGCAGCAAATAAATGGTGCACTATGTTTCAACATATGCCTAAAATATCCACTCTGGAGGTGGTCTTGCAAATTTTTCTAATTGTAATTGACATAGGGGAATTTTGCCAAAACCATGGAAGCAAAGCAACTATTATTAGCTACCTTTACAAACCTGGGAAAGAGCTATCTTGGATATCCTCTTGTTAACCTTATTAACTTTCATGTCTTTAGAAGGTCACAGAGAAAATCATTAATATTCAGTTGGTTCAGTGGATGAAAGGTAATAAGTATTTCCTGCTTATCAGAGTGGGTTTTGAAAGGACTTTGAATCACTTGATTTATCTTTTGAAATCAATAAGGCCTTAGTAAGAAGGATTTTGTATTTTTATTTTAAATTTGGGAAAGGCATATGATCTGTTATCTAATGAGGTTCGGGTACTCTGTTAAACTGTATGATAGGAAGCAAAAAGTCAGAAAATTCCGAAGTCCAGCTTCCAACAACAGTGTTAATCTGGCCATCTTGGGTTCTCGTATATCTCCTAACACTTCATGACACCAACAATAGCATTAAGCAGAAAGTTAAAAATAGAAAATTCTATATTTATAGAATATACAGGGTGGTGGATTAAAGACCAGATCTTGTACATGATTGGGCATAGTAAGGACTTCAGTGGCATTACTTACATGCTTAAACATGTGCAGGGGTGTTTGCAGACTTGTGACATAAGTGTGTGCAGGACTGAGCCCCAGCGTTGCCATCAGAATGGTGATTTTGTTGCACTTCTTGGCTATTTCCTGGATTTTTCTGAACTGTGAAACCTTAATGTTGCATTAACACAGATTTTTTTCATTTAATATGAATGTGATCTAATCCTTAAAAGTATTCTTAAAATTAATTACTAACTCTAAAAGCTACTTAAATAAAAATCCTTTGTTTTTTTTAAAAGTGGACTGCACAAAGCATGTGAGAAGATACTGTAGAGTACAATCCCTTATTGTCTGGAGATGGATAAGATGTCATCTCTAGTTTCTATGATTGTTTGCTTGAAATCAGGTTTGGGTTGAGTGGCCACAGTCTGGGTCTTTAGACAGGTAAAACAAAAGAAGCAGCTCTACTCATGGGTGAAGAGAGAGATTTCCCATGTTCAGAAATGCACACATTTCTGGTGGAGCATTTGGGATACATCACTCATTTAAAATGCTCACTGGTTTTCTTGCAGGGATATTATTTAATCTCATGCATAAACTTTTATACTGCTAGTTGTATTTTTACAATGGCTTTGTAGCTGTATATCATTATATCTTTCAGTAATAATAGGACTGTTAAATATGTATGGGACTGCTTAAAAAGAAAAAGAATGCAACAATAAAATACGAAATCTGAACTTGATATTGTCCATTTTAGTTACTAAGATTTTATTGAACATAAACAATTATTGATAATACAGTTGGTTGGAAGGATATACTGCTAGTTACTATGAGTGGGTGCAATTCTCCTTCATGGAGAGAATATTAGTAGAAAACTATTATTTTGCACACCAATCTTGCAACATGAAATAAACACAAAATTCACAACACAATGCTAGAGGGGATGTACTGTGGCTACATATTCCCTGTGACATAGAGAATCATCTTGCAGTCTTCTGGGATTGTCCCAAATTGAAAGGTTTCTGGTCTGGTGCTAGAAAATGATGCAAGAGTTATTTCAGTGGCTATCTCCTCACACATTCCTTTTATTACAATGTTCGGAAAATGTCCTGATTTGCCAAAATTAAACAAGGGTTTAGAATTTTTTGTCACTGCAGACAACAGTGCAGTTTGGCCTGATCCTTCAAACACTTACACGTGAACTTACCTTTATGCACGTGAGCAGTCCTACTGAGAGGACTGCTCACTTAACTTTGGGTCTGAGCCAAAGTCCAAAGTGGGAAAGGCTCCCACTGATACCATGGGGTTTGGATCAAGCCCTTTACAATGTTAGCAGGCTCAGGGCCTATGGTTGCCAAAACAAGTAACATCTGTGGAAATGTGGTTGTTGAGAAGAAAAGAGAAATAGCCATCCTTTTGAATGTGATGTTCGATGTTCAGCAATAATAGATATTAAATAAAAAGGGAAGCTCTGAGTTTTTGTTAGAGGGAGAATAAGATGCTTAAGTTTTCAGGAGTAGCTGGTAACACAGAGATACGTTTTCATTCTCCTGTTTGTTTGTAACTGCAATAAGAATACTTTTTTTGGAAAAAAGACACTTGTCTTTAGGTGACCCGCTGGACTGAGCTTTGGTGATCAACTGATCATATGTCAGCAGGCAAATATTACTGATTCACTTTTCTGGAGACTTATGAAATGGAATCTCTAGTATGGCATACAAAAATGTACCCTGTTGTCACAATAAAATGTGCTAGATGCGGTAGTACACTATGTTTTGCTGGGATACTCTGAAAGAGGCTTTCAGCAATGAGTAAAGGTTTTATTTTATTAATGAACAATATGTGACATATTGATTGTTGATTATATTGATAATCAGTGCAATGGGTCAGCTTCAACCCAAACTGGCACAGCTAATAATTCACCCTGGCCTTGATTCAGCAAAGCATCCCTTTTCAATAAAGCAATTAGGCACATGCTTATCTGTAAGCAGATGCTTAAATCCCAGTGATTTCAATGATTAAGTGCTTTGCTGAATGATCGGTGGGGCTATCTCTGCCTACTCTCCGACAGGGCTTCTGCCCCAGGAGAGCAGTTTTAAAGGTATGTCTTCACTGCACTTAATTCGAGTTATCTACAGTCAAATCAACTCCTCTGGAATTAGCTCATGTGAGAATGGCCCCACTGGGAAGCAACACTTCAGCTGCACAGAGTGTGTGTGTAAGATGCTGTAAATTGTGTAGCCCCTCCCCGAGGTGTGGCTCAAGCCTCCTGCCTGGGGCTTGTTGTATTTATGGGGAGCAGCTTCTCTCCGCACATGTCTTGGGTCCTCATCGGTTCTCTTCAGTGACACCTGGTACCTCCACCCAAGGTGACTCCTTTTCACTGTGCCCATGACACAAGAGGTGCTGACTCTTGGAAAAATGAATAGTGCTACCACTGCTGGCAAGGAGTATAAATCCCCTACACAAGAAACAATGAAGTACATTACCACAAACCCCAGCAAAGAAATGATGCACCCAAAAATAACAATATGACAACAGGGGACTTTACTGGGACCATGAAAATAGGCTCTGGGGAAGGAAAGGGTTAAGGTTAACTAATCTTTAACATCAACAACTCAACATGTTCCCCACCTCCCAATACTCTCAGCGCTTCCCAGCCCCTAACTCCTTCCCGGGCACCTTGTCAGGCTGATGGCACACTGAGATTGAGTCCAGAGATGAGTGCATTGGCCAGCTTACACAAAAAGGGTCCCCTTACAGTGTCTTGGTCTCTGGGTGGGGCAGAATCCTCTCCTGGCTCTCTGGCCTGCAGTCCCATGGAGGGCACGGCTGGCTCTCAGTAACTGGCACCAGGTTGAATCACTGCCACTCTTGATGCTGGTCTCTGCAGGGCTGGCACTGTCTGACCCATGCACTAGATCCCACAGCAGTTCAAAGATCCCCTTTGTGGGAGTTAATCAGAGACTCCCTTAGCTGTTCTGCTTCTCTTGCAGTTCCCAGGCTCAAAACTGAAATGAAATTTACACTATCTGTCTGTATCAGGCTGAGCCATGTCACCCTTGAGGCAGCCTTCCTATTGGCCTCATACGGAGTATTTAGTCCATTCTGTCCTCACCCCGGACTCCAAACATGCATGAAATGGTAGTCCACAGAGCAGGACCCCCTCTAGAGGCTCAGCCCAAATGGGGGTTACAGTTGTACTATAACCTGCTGTAGCCTATACCCACTGATGGGCAGGCCAACTCAAGATAAAAGCACCAGCCCTCTCAGATTAAGGATTTGTATGTGTGGATGGGACTCAAATTAATCCTGCAATGAAGACAAGTGCTAAGATGTGGTGGAGCCCTGCTGAAGGAGGCTATGGCAGAGGCAAGCCACTTAACTTCTTTCTGTTGCAATTTTCAGGGGTGGCAGGTTTGTATAATTTATGGTGGTGCCCAGAACGGGTCCAGGTCCCGCCCCCGCACGTGCATATTGGTGCACATAACAGAATGAATGGGGTAGGGCTGAGGGGTTTGGAGTATGGGAGGAGGCTCAGGGTGGGGCAGGAGGTTGGGGTGCGGGAGGATGAGGGCTCTGGCTGGGGCTGGGGATCAGGAGTTTTGGGTGTGGGAGGGGCTCAGGGCTAGGGCAGAGAGTTCAGGTGTGGGGATGAGGGCTGTGGGGTGGGGATAGGGATGAGCGGTTCACAGTGCAGAAGGGGGCTCAGGGCTGGGGCAGAGCATTGAGGTGCGGAGGGATGAGGGCTCTGATTGGGGGTGCAGACTCTGGAGTTGGGTAGGGCTGTGGATGAGGAATTTGGGGTGCAGGCAGGCTACCTAGGGGCTGGGGCCAGAGAGGAGGACTCCACAGTCCCCGCAGCCCTCTCCCCGCCAGCAGCACGCTCACCCAGCACCGTCACTGCACGTGCTCTTAGGGGACGGGCCCCTCTCAGGTCCAGGAAGCCCTCTTGCCTCCCTGTGGTGGGTGCCGGGGGTGGGGGAGGGATGCCATCATGTTTGTGCCTCCACAAGTGATGGCTGCCACCGGTACCACTCCCTTTTGTAGCTGGCAGTGGCCGGCGATGGAGCACAGGGTGGAGCAGCAGGACAGACGCCCACTACCCAGGGCGCAGAAAGGGATGCTCCCAGGCAGGTGCACAGGGGCAGCAGGCAGGGCCGGGGGAGGTGTGCAGGGGCAGCAGGTAGGGCCAGGGGAGAGACCCAGCCCTGAATATTGGTGGAGGCGGACCCCTGGGCCCTGAATTTGCTAGAGCACGAGCACCAGGGGACAATATAACTTGTTGCCCCTGGCAGTTTCCCCATCATTCCAGGAGTGGAGTGTGAGGGTTAATTAGCTGAAGAGTAGTATGGAAATATTAATTTAAGGCCCCAATCTTGAAATCTACTATATGCAGACTGATCCTTACACCCATGCAGACTCTTATTACAACCAATATGACTCCATACACGCACGAGGGTCTGCCCCTGCAGTTTAGACTACAGGGACAGTGCCCAAGTATTGTCATTATTAGGCATATAGATGACCTTAAATCTGGGTTTAATTCATCTGGTATTTTGTATTTATTAGAAACATCTCCCAGCTTCCTCTTCTAAATTTGAGAGAAGAACTCTGCTGTAAGGGGATAACAACAGAGGCTCTAATCCTTCAAAGATTTATGCATGTACTTACTTTTAAACTCAGTGACTAATCCCATTGATTATAGGACTATCAATACGACTACCCACAGTGCATAAAATAACTCATATGTACAAGTCTCTGCAGGATCAGGGCCTATAATGCTCCCAGTGAGCTGTACACATTGTTCAAGGAGACTGGGAAGCAGTTATGGTTTCTCGCCATGTGAGTTTGTGGGCTAGTGAATAGGGAAACACACTACTGATGTAGAAATCAAACTTAGCCAGGGTAAAGTGGGAGTGCCAACATAATGGGTATTTTTGTGTGATGGTACAGTTCAAATTTGGCTTGGCAAATTTGTGGCCTTTGTGAATGGAAGCCTCCCCCACAAATCCCACCTTTTTATTTTTTTCTAGAAAAATCTGCAACTCATTAACATGTGGTGAAAGCAATGCAACAATGCAATCTTGATTGTAAAATCTCTTTTAAATCTTAATATTATGGAGCCAAAGTCTTTACTGCAAAGCCCCTTGCTTTTGTGGTGTGAGGCAGAGTGTCAACATTATTTGAACATCTCTCTTTTGGTAGTTTAATTTCCTTTGTTAGAAGTTTCATTTGGGTGAGTGGGGTGGGGAAGAATAAGAAGAAAGGGAAATGGGCTATTGACAGTGCAGGCCTAATCTTGCTCATTTTACTCTCACACATAGCCCCTATGATTTGGGTGAGTATGATGAGCAGGACTTGATTAGTTCAGGGTGGGAAGATCCTTTAACCTTGTGTACTGTATAGCATGTGGATGAGCCTGATGTTGCTTTTTAATCTGCAGGACGTTGCTTCTCGCTGTTCCGTTTTCTGAGAGTGGGAATTATTGTTATTGTTAGTTGAATAATTCCTTCACTGAGTTTGTCACCTTGAATGGGAATGGGACAGAATTGGGGCTTACCTAACCCTTTTCCTTTGTGAGTGGCATCCCTCTGGTACATACTTGCTCCTTTTCTCTTTGATTTATACATGAATTCTACTGTTTCCAAGCTAGAAGAACCAGATTTTTATGGCCCAAATCTATTAGGCACAGAAGTAGCATTTCTCCGTTGGCTGAAAATCACCCCATTGTAGAGGGACAGCACAATGCCTGACCATCACTAAATTCCCACTTGTGTCCTCTTTTGCTGTAAATTTCACCCCACATGCAGGTGGTCCACAGTTTAGTTCATTAGATCCCACTGACACCAGAGAATTTAGCCAATAAACTTTGAACAATGTTTGCCATGGCCAAACTAAAAGGCACCAATGTAAAGTAGGGTTTTTTAGTGGCTCAAGAGTTCTATGCTTCTTTTGCTTGGTAGATGATAATATGCCAGACTCTCTTAATTTATTCTCATTTGAGGGTAATCTGCCATTGAAATATAGTCTAAGTCTCATGTAGACTCAAACAAAAGGTAAAAAAGGCTCCTCTGGGTATCATTAGATTTAGATACCAGATTGATTCCTATTTTTTGCCAGCTACTTCTCAGGTATTTGAAACTTGAATTAATGCAAGTAATTAATGTCTGGGGCTGAAGTGTTAAAGGGACCTTGATGATACTTTCTCTCTGAAACCCATTCAGAAAGGCCTTCTCAAGAAAGTTCGTGGTTGACTAGTCATCTGATTTATACTGAGTTGGGATGTCTCTAACTGGAGGCAGAAATTGGTCTATGCTTTGGCAAATATGGGAAAATGTAAGCTAATGCTGGATGCTAGATCTCCAGAAAGGTGTCTGCTGCCAAAAGGAGCTGTTAGTTCTTTAAAGCTGCAGTTAACTAAGGTTAGTTCTACTCAAAGAGCCAAAGGCCATAAAAATGGTGGAAAATGGCTAAGCAGAGGAATCTTGCTGATAAGAGCTCATTCTGGAAAGCCTGCT
Organism: Lepidochelys kempii; assembly: GCF_965140285.1. Taxonomy (NCBI): domain Eukaryota; kingdom Metazoa; phylum Chordata; order Testudines; family Cheloniidae; genus Lepidochelys; species Lepidochelys kempii. Next base: position 33,055,285 of record NC_136387.1, read on the forward strand.
CTTGCCCTCTGGTCCAAGTGGCCTTGTTCTCAGATAGCCAGTTGATCTGGGAAGCTTAGGCAGATGCACAGGAATAGACCTTATGCAATCAACTGACTCCACTTTACTTTTAAATTGGCAGAACTGTTTAAAGTGCTACTCTGAAAAGCAGATTTTTCTAACTCAACAGATTTTTCTCCCTGTGTGTATGTAGAGTCAGATCTATTGACTATAGTGACAAAAATAGGGATTTTTCTTCCTTTTTAATGAAGTTGGCATTGCAGAACAAGCACAGCTATTGGAGCTGGAACTGGGATTCTTCCTTGTGCATTATCAGAATTGTTTACTCTGTTCCAATTACAGATCCAATCACTAACACTTGTGTAAGCCCTTTGGCAGTGGTGGAGCCTACCCAGGTGTCAATGAGCACGTCATTTGAAGACCATGGCATTGTGCAGGTTTAAATCAGGACAGAATTGAGACTGCAGGAGCTTTTATTACTGAGAATGATACATGAGAAGAAAGAAGCCCAGTTTCTTTGTCAGCACCTAGGTAGAACTTTACTCGGAGCACCCGATCCTGCAGCCTTTATCCACATGACCACCAATGAAGTCAAGCCACAGTAGACTATTTCTGTGTGATGCGCTGTTTGGCAGGCTTGATTTGTTGTCTTCGTAGGCAAGATGTTGTATCTATTTCATGGTTTATTGTCTCTCTCTTTTCATCAGATGTTCGTTGCCGAGGAGAATGTGGATTTTCGGATACACGTGGAGAATCAGACACGAGCAAGGGACGATGTGAGCAGGAAGCAGCTTAGACTCTACCAGCTGTACAGCAGGACGAGTGGGAAACACATCCAAGTTCTAGGCAGGAGGATCAGTGCCAAGGGGGAAGATGGAGACAAATATGGTAAGAATATTAACTGTGACCTATCCAGGGTTCAGTACAAAGGTTTGAAATGAATGTGTTTGGGTGAGAACAAGTGGGAAGATGGGTCACAGCCTTGCACTAGGATGGGCTACCTGTATCTTAGCTTATGCAAGGGGTGCATCAGAAAAAGGAAGCTGTGAAATTGAATTAGAAAAGCTGTTTGTTCCTGAAACCCTTTGAGATGTCTTTGGCAAAGATGCTTCCAATCATCTTGATGCAGACCCCTCACTAGCAGGAATTTAGAATTGGATACAGTAAAGTACTGAGTGCTGCTCCCAGCTCCCACTCAAATAAACTGGAGTCAAAAGAAATTTAAGCATCTTGTAGGATGAGATCCAGGGAATCAAAGAGCCCATCATTCTAGTTTCCTGTGAGTGCACCACTCAGTCTAGCAAAACACACAACTGCATCCTATCAAAAGGAAAATGGAAGAGTTTTATGAAACTTCATCTGTGTAATCCCATTTCTTTCTCTCTTCTGAACACTGCATGTTGTACCTCATTGACTGTTGCCCTGTGGTTTGGCCCATTGGTTGATATGTCACTGCAGAAATTCATGAGCATATATTGCTTCTGACTGTGTATGATCTACATATGAGCTTTGGAATGTAGAGTGAAGGGGGAACTTTTTGAAAATAATTCTCTCTCAGGGAACTTTAAACATTAACGTGCAGTACTTGCCTGGCATAGAGGTGTGCCACACAGGGACGGCCTCTGCCAGTGTGCAAGGAGCATATAAAGTGGGGCAGGATAAGGCCTGTGTGCTAATTGTGCCACTGCAGAAATAATTCAGAAATAGCTGATCTGTGTGAAAATGACCCCTCTGGTATTGCCAAAGCCCTAGTTTGTTCTACAGCATGCCCTTTACATAGCTAAGAAAGGCCAGGCAGGTCCGTTGCCCTTTGTTTTTCCAACATTTCTAAGTAATATGGGGTGGAGAAGACCATTTGGTTGCTGATTTTAGGCCATTAGGCTGCTTTTGTCATGTTTCTGTCCCTTTTGTGCCTGCACAGTCATCATAAATACTCCTCCCAGGCCCTAGGATGGGGAATAAATTCCAGAAGAGGAGGATGCTGAGGTCCCATAGGGAACTGGGCAGTGGCCAGGAGGGCCAGTCCTGGACCTGCACCAAGTGAATGGCAGCATGGAGCCCTGTCTTTTTTGGGGTCCCCTTCTGTCATGCACTGAGGTGCTTCTCCCTCAATGACTTGCTGCAGCCCAGTCTACTCCCAGTTGCTGAAAAACTCCCTACCACCCTTGTTGTGACCCACCCCCAGTAATGACAGCCCCCCCCCCCCCGACCCATCTATTCCAGTTGCTAAAACCCTCTTTCATCATCCTAATAACAAGCCTCCCTGACCAGCTCCAAACCCCTCCCACCTCTAGACCGGCTACACGTGGCGCAGGGACACTTAAAGCATGATAATCCATGTGGCAGTGAGTGGGGCCTTAGATGCAGGATGTGGCCCCTACCAGTAGCTGTGATAATGGAGTGGAGAGATGTCAGAGTCAGGGGTGTGGAGAACCATCTGTGCAACAGCCAAAGCTGACTACCAAGGCGATGGCATAGAATTAATTATTTTCCATAAACGCTCCCAGAGGCTTTGTTAAGGCGTCGCCTCTGATCAGGACCGTGGATAGACCTAACGCAGGACCCTGGATCTGAGCACTCTTGAATTTTGGAACCAGATCTGAAAGTTGTTGGTCAGGTGTATCTCTAACACAGAGTCTGGAGAACACTTTTGTCTCACACCCATTGGTTGACCCTTTCTCCTGCTCCACATCCTCTCTTCTTCCTCCTCTGGAGTATAATTTTCATCATCTCTGAATCGGGCCCACTGAGTCAGAATCAGGATTAGATTCCCAATCCCATGCTCGTTCCTCTAGGGGCCTGTCTTGGACTATGCTGCCTTTCATAGGGTGAAACTGTCTTCCACCTCATGCATTGGTCAACATAGAGAGAGGCAATAACATTGGCAATGGATGTAAAAGAGAGTCACAGTGTTGCAGGGAGAGTGGGAACCTGTCTGAGAAGTTGCAACAAAGGAAAAGGTGCCCGAGCATATGAAATAGAGTCAGCTCCAAAGGCTGCTGCTGCAGGCACAAGTCTAGAGAAAGGGAAGGAAGTGTGTGGGAATCATATCTGGAACACTGTATAATATGGTGTGTTTTCCACAGGTGCCTCCAAACACTGAAGTATCACTTCAGAGAGGATGCAGGCTGGTGGGTAGGTGGGGGTAGTCTTCCCTAACCTGGGAGTTTGAACCCTTTCATCTGCCTCTTCCAGATAACACTCGAACTCCATAGCTGCTGTGTCACTCTTTAGATGGGAGGGCGGTTTAGGACTTAGTCTTCAAGTGAAGAGATGACCTTTCTTTCTGAATATCCAGCATCCAAATAATGCATTACAATGGTCCGGGGCAGGAAGGGGGGTGCCGTTATTTGGGTTTTCAGGAAAGGGAGAGTTGGTTGATTTATTGTAGGCCGTACTGTCTTGTGCAAACTTTCCTTGCCTCTTGGCTAAAGAGGATGCACAGAAATGAAGTCAAAATGAGGTCCCAGGCAGTGCTGTGGTGGTTTCAGAGCTCATAGACTTGGTGATCACTACAGCACAATTTCATGCAGCTTCAGATCAGTAAAATAACAACCCGTAATGTGTATTAGACAGCTGCTGTAGGAAGAAACCAAGATCTAAATGGAGGAAGTATGGCAGCCCAACCACCTGATATGGGTGTGCATATGCTCTTTGTGAGGACAAATACAAGTTCTAAGGTCCATAAAATAGCTAATGTAATAATCTGGGGATTCAATTTTGGGTTTGTGCAAAGTGGCCTTAGCTCTGAGGCCAGGATCTGGCCCCATGTGTCTGATTTATTAAACAGAAAATTAAGTCTGTTAATAGAATTAATTGAGTCTGTTTAATCCTTTTAGTTGGATGGATTTTATTATCCCTTCTCAAACGTATGAAAATCCATTTGAACAGATAAGTCAATTATCAGACTAAATTACATCTAATAACGATGCCTACTGCTTTCAGAAACCCTAATTTATCTAAATATACTTACCTATCTCACTGGTGGTGGTGGTGGGGGGGGGTGAGGCTTCATTGCTGTTCCTAAAGTGCTCTGATATCCTCAGATAAAAGACGATATATATATGCAAAAATACTGTCTCTTCTCTTAACCTACCATAAATTAACGAAAAGACTGACAATCTGTTTACAGATTACACATTCATTTTGGATCCTTTAATCTATTCTGATGTAGTTTGCTCTGGCCCAGAAAAAACAATATTCTTGTTACAACTTATTACTACTTTACCAGGTGTCTAAGTGGTTCTTTTCATTCAGAAAATGAAATGGGCTGGAAGGAGGGGAGGGAAGAAGGACTTGGAACCTTTATATTCTAGCTCAGATAAATGGTACAGATAGGCGAGATAGAGATCAGTGACCTGAAACACTAGAGCCTTTCATTTATTTTCATTTCACAAAAGGCAGAAGACATTCTATACTGTTTGTTCACTATCTTTGTGTCCGGTTCACTTGGCTGGATGGAGCTCTCTAGAATGGGTGAAGGCACTTTGGTTCATTTGTACTTCACAGCTGTGTGATTTTGTTTTAAAGTATATTTGTCACAGTCTAAGGTTGTACCGGATGGGGTGTGTGTGTGTGTTTAAAGTTAATCCAGGAGAAGTGATTTCCCCACCCTTCACTGTTGTGTGGCATGCTTACCACCAGTTGTCCCCTTGGCTGGTGCGTTCCTCCCCAGAGATGGCAGTATTTCAGTGGTGGGTGACTTCTGGGAGGATCACGGCCTTGCACCACTTAAGACATAAAAATAGAGGCTTAAGTGAGACCTTGTGCTGACCCTCTGACCTGGGATTAATTTTACCCATAGTGAGTAAATTGCTTATTCTTAAGGATGGAAGGTGCTATACGTAGGTTTATGATTACTATTTTATTATAATTTGTTATTAGAGGGTATTTTTCTCTAAAGCACAGTCATGCCAGTATTGTACTAGCGTGACCCTTGTCAAAATATTCCACAGGAATAACCCCAACACTCCAGTTTACAATAGTGTTTTGGGCTAGTGCAGTAATCTCCTTTATAATTGGGGAGAGCACCAGAAGTGAGGAGCCCCCTCATCCTAAACTGTCTTTCAGTTTCCAAGCCCTTCACCTTTAGACTTCCAGCCTCTCTGAGGACCTGATCCCAAGCCCGTTAAAGTCCATTGAAAGACTCTCGCTGACCTCCTTGAGTTTTGGATCAAGCCCTAGATGCCTGTGAGAAAAAGTGGGCTATACATTGTTCACAGAATATTAACAAGTCTGAGCCCTGGCAGATCCTGTCGGGAAGCAAATTCCAGAGACAAGGAGAATACCCCGTGTCAGTGCTCCCCCGCTTATAAAGGAGGATCATCTCCAGTGTCTCCACTCACATCATCTATGGCATTATGACCCAGGGAGAGAGTCAGTCTCTCCGGTAGTCAGGTCTCGAACCCTAAAGGTTAAATCTGGCACCGGTATACCACCTGGAAACTTATGGGGAGCCAGAGCAACTCTGAGTATAGGTGCTGTATCCCCTGTGTGATGGACCACTCAGCTGTGATCACTGCATTCAGTACTAGCTTGAGCTTCCAGTTGGTGCCGGTGTACAAGCCCATGTAGAGCATCTTATAGCAGTCTAGACATCAGACACAATCCTTCCCTGCTGGAGACTTCATTTGTGGAGTAGGTGGGCTCAGTGCTCGGAGGGGGGGGGTCGGGGAGGGGGAGGGGGAGGCGGAGGGAAGGGTGTGGAAAGTAGTAGTATGGTAAAATAGCCTCCTGTAATTGTTGAATTCTTTCTTAGGTTTCAGTCAGCCTGTGCTCTCTGAAATTAACGAGCTGATGTAGCAGTTCTTTGGGCTTGGCAGTCTGACAGCTAGCCTAGAACTCTCTCAACTCATTTCACTAATGACTCCCATTTGTTCTCTCTCAAAGCCTGGAAACAATGCAAAATACCAGTGCCATTGTTCCATGTCGAGCAAGTCATTCCTTCCCTTCAATATCTCTGGCACCTTAAAAGCAAGTTGCCTTGGGAAAACCCATTAACCCTTTCCCTTCCTACTGTAGTTTATATTGATTGTGGTTCCCTTGGGAATGTGAGGAAGAAAAACAAACCTCCTTTCAGTGCCTGGAAGGCACAGAGTAAAAGTGTTTACCTATAAGCAAGGGGGAGATATCCCAAGCAGTTACTGTGGCTAGTGAAACATAGACATCTTTCCACAAGCATCAGTTACAAGCATGACATTTAGAAATCTGCTGTTTCCCAGGTATATGCAAAAGGACCTGCCTATCATGGTACAGATCCTCAAATACCCTGAATGAATTGTGATTTGCTCTGTAATTTATTCAGTCAAAACATCAGGATGGCTGTTTCCTATTTAAACTACGTATTGCTGCCCCCAGTCTCTTGCCATTACAGTTTTGACACGACAACAAGACAAATAATTTTTCAGAAAGACCTTTTATCTTCTAAACCATTTATTTTCGCTTACTTGGCCTGGGGGCAGAGCTGACCTCAGTGTAGCGATGATCATTCACCATGGCAGCTGTACAGTCATACAGGGCTGTGTGATTGGGCTAAGCCAGGGACGCCTTCGCTGTCCAGCTGCTGTGTTGTCTCTCCCCATACCCCCCAACATCTCCTTATCATTCTCTGTGTGTGATTGTCTCCCCTTCTAATTTGGGTGGAGCAGGCGTCCAGTGGCAAAGTTTTCCTTTGAAAGCAGGCGAGGATACACCACGAGTGACAGAGCAGCTGGATGAATTAGAAACATTGTGAGCAGACTGGCTGCTTTGTTGAACCACTAATAGTAACTCTGGAGCCAAGCCTCCCAGAGCTGGGTGATAGTCACCTTAGAGTCTATTCTGGAAGGTTCAGTAACCGTTTGAAATATATTGTAATTGTTTTATTTGAGCCATCTGTACATTGAAGGGGTGTGTGTGCGTGTGTGTACGCATGTGTTTGCTGTGATCTGCATTTGTGCCCAGGTCGTGGGAGCTCTGCTCAGGAAAGATAAGGAATAAAAAAGCAAAACCAAGGCTTTGAAAATCTGTTTCAACCAGTTTCAGAGTAGCAACCAGTGAATTTTCAGCAGGCCCTTCCACAGACATCCACAATATCTGTGACTCCAAAGTCTAGCATACGAGTGCACAATGGTTAATTCCATATCTGACAGCCCAGATGCAGTCCACCTGTTTTGTGTGCAAATGTAGACATGAGCCTTGATTTCCTCTCCTCCGCCCCTGCCTGAAAAGTGACCAATCACTTTGGGTTCCTCACTTCTGAGCTCAACTTGAGAGACCTTAAACAGTCCTGCTTTTCAAAGGGTGGGTGCTCAGCACTTTCTGAAAATCAGGCCCCTTTTAAGGTGTCTCTAATTGGACATCCAAAAATGGAGGCACACAAAATCACTAGTCACTTCTGAAAATGTAGGCCTTTATGCCTACAGATATATTAGGTCCCCACAAGTAGTGAAAGTGCAGTGTTTAGAGACCCACTGAAAATTTGGCTGTAAAGTTTTAACATGGGGAGTGTCAATGAAAGATCTTTATTTAAAGGGTTTTCCTGTTGGTTAACTCTGTATGTGTGTGTGTGTGTGTGTGTGTTTATAATTCTATACTGTGATTTAAGTGTTCCCATTAGAAATGTAGAATAAGAAACAGGATCCCATCTGTGAGCAATTTAAGAGGAAGTGAGACAATGGAGTCAATTGCTACTCCAGTTTAGATAATCAATACAAATATTATTAGTATAGTGATTTATCTTTCTAGGCACTTTATGAAAATGTGAATGCCAGACCCTGAAGACAAGGCAATATAATATTATCTGTTCCTGCTTTCCTGTGATTAGGCTTTCCTTCCACAGAGTTTGTGCAGCTGCCTTTCTACATGTTTTTCCCTAGCTGTGGTGAAACATTGGAGAAACAAAGTTAGGGTTCTCTCTGTTTTTGCTGATTCTGAGACGAATTCTGGAAGAGACTGTGTGTGTTGGTACAAAAATGACGTTATCGTTTTATGCAGGAGCTGTACAGTGGTGTGTCAGTCAATTAATGGGAGCCTCCAAAATCTTGGAGACAATCTTTTTCATTGTTTTAAGCTTTGGTATTTTCAGGATCACAAAAGGGTGATTCTCCAGTATAAAGGCAGAAAGCGCTTAAATCTTGTGTTTATCGAGGTCTGGTGAGTCTTTCTACCTAGGTATTTATATCAAGCCTAGAACTGTGTGGTATCTGACTGATTTTCTTTATGCTAAATCATTTGAGACAGTGCTGATTTGAAGTAGGTTCTTGTAATTGCTGGAATATGGCTAAATGTGCCCTGAAAATAGAGCTGGCCAACATTTGTGGAATGAGAAGGTTTTTAGCCCCCAAAATGGCCTTTTTTCCAAAAATGATTTTTTTTCTTAATAAATGATTGATGTCAACAATTTTTATTTTTATGAAACTTGTTGTGCCTTTTTTCTTTAAAAATAAATAAATAAATGGGGGAGGGGAGATTTTTATAGAAAATATTACCTAAGAGGTTATTGAAATGTTCCCTTTACTGAAAACCTGGTCTTCAGTAAATGAAAAATATCATTGATTATTTGGATAACGGTTTCAATAAAGTATCAGGGGGTAGCAGTGTTAGTCTGTATCCACAAAAACAACAGGGAGTCCAGTGGCACCTTAAAGACTAACAGGTTTATTTGGGCATAAGATGCATACTTGTTATACTCAGATGCATCAGAAAAAGTGGGATTTTTACCCAGGAAAGCTTATGCCTAAATAAATCTGTTAGTCTTTAAGGTGCCACCGGATTCCCTGTTGTTTTTGTGGTTTCAATAAAAAATTTCCCCTACAATTTTGCTCAACATTTTAAAAAAATGAAAAATTGTTTCAAATCCTTTCGAAATGAAAGCAACTTTGAAATTCCAACTTTTTTCATAGAAACAGATTTTCATGTTTTAAGAGAGGAAGGATGAGCAGTGGCTGGGATGGTATGCTGGGATCCAAGAGTCCTAAGTTCAATTCCCAGCTTTGAAACAGACTTCCAGTGTGACCTTGGGCAAGTCACTTACTCTTGCTATATCTCAATTCCCCATCTGTGCAGTTATCCTCATTGTGTTGTGAAAATAAATATAAAAAATTATGAGGTGGTCAAATACTCTGGTAATGGGGGACGTGTCATAGTTTAGGTAGAACTAGCTATTTGCTGTTTCTGATGCTGATAGATCAGTCCTATTTTTAGGCCATGATAGTAATAATGTCTTATACTCACAGTGCCTTTCATTCCATAGACTCTCCAGCATTTAATGTGGGAATCTCTACAGCCACCTCTTGGATGAAACACACAGCAAATATTTAACAATGCACAGCAACAGTGCACAGCAGTTTGGGACAGGAAGTTAAAAAGAATACTCTTGGAACTGCAAAACAGATTTATCTAGGCAGAAAGGTAAAAAGCATGAAGCCATTCACTGCGGCTCTTAAGGGGAGGAATAACCAATGTGTGTTTCTTAGAAATTTGGAAGAATCCAAAAAGGGAGTTGAAAATACCACCCACCCCCATCCCACCTGCGACTGTCTGTGGTTTGAACTAAATATTGTCCTATCAGCATTCAGCAACCACTAACTTCAGGTCCTTCCAATGCTGGCATTTTCTAGACAGCCTGCCAAGGAGGACACATGTAGGGTGTCTGCAGTCTCCAAAGAGTTCCCAAGACATAGAAGGCAAATCAGAAATAAAGGGGTCAAGAGGGCCTAGAGAACGAACTTTTGTTTCTTGTGGCACATGAAGAGGGTCTGAGGGATGGAAGGAGATAACAGGGTGGTCTGCGGCTTGCTCTGCGGGAACATCCTTCTAATGATCTACGTCAGCTGTAGGGGGAAAATACACTCCGGCCATAATGCGTTTTCAGAACTCTTACACTAGACGGTGTGCTTTGAGCTGGGAGCCTCTGAACATGTCTCTAACTGAATGCTCCCAGCTCTGGTTGCAAATGGGTCTCTACTCTACTCTACTCTACTCTACTCTGTGTATACTGTGGCCCAGATCCTTCTGAAATCAATGGGAGTTAGATGCCTAATACATGACTAATAGACACTCTATACTACACTACATAACTAAGCAGAATCCCCACATAATGCATTAGATTGGGGGAGGTTTAGATTGGATATGGGGAGGTTTAGATTGGATATTAGGAAAAACTTTTTCACTATGAGGGTGGTGAAACACTGGAATGCGTTACCTAGGGAGGTGGTAGAATCTCCTTCCTTAGAGGTTTTTAAGGTCAGGCTTGACAAAGCCCTGGCTGGGATGATTTAACTGGGAATTGGTCCTGCTTCGAGCAGGGGGTTGGACTAGATGACCTTCTTGGGTCCCTTCCAACCCTGATATTCTATGATTCTATGATTAGGGAATGGTGTGACTTAGTTTGCAGAATGGCTGTGTATTGCACTAAACTTCTCCTGCCATCCTTTGCAACTAGGAGACTGGAATTAGTGTCAACAGAACTTTCTTCTCCGTTGCATTCCCAGCTGCTAGAAAATAGGGGTGCTCCTGCCTCTCTAATAAAAAGTGGGTCTATGCTATAGACACATACACATTGCACTGCATTCCCTGTAATTGTAATGAGCTCAGCAGTGTCAGCCTCAGAATCTTCTTTCAGGAAGTAATTCTCAGTACATCGCAACTGGCTGGCAGTTGTTTTGGCTGGAAGGGGATGGGACTATATGGAGCATTGTCCTGCAGCCTCTTTAGTTCTTTATTATCTGTCCAGCAGTGTTTGTTCTTGATCTTAGAACTGGGATTGGGCAAAGGAGGTGGAAGGGATGTTGGGCCTCCGAGGTTGTGGATCAGTATTATGGGTTGATCTAGACAGGAGATTGGCTTAAATGTATGGCCAATGAATATAGTAAATGGGAGGTGAATAAATTTGGGATCCAGGCTTCAAGATGGCATGGCTGTGTTTTGTTTTGTCTTTAATGGCTTTCAGGAATGGATGGGAGAGGAAACTGGCAGCAGCTGGAGAAGAGTTAGGGTGGGGGAGCTGAAGGAGCAGGTGAGAATCGGCCAGACCTGCCTGTGATCCCATTGAAGATTGGAGAGTAGGTGAGGAACCCTGACAAAGCAGAGGGGAATGGCTAAGTGTAGAACTGGAAGGATGCACAGATAAGGATTAGGAATGAAATCAAGATATAAAAAAGCCTTACTTCTTGGCAGTGTGTCTACTTGTGCATCAGTGGTGTTGTGAGACCTGTACTGTGGTTCTCACTCCTGAAATATGGGTGTGAGGGGACATATTGCCACGAGCCACAGAACAGCAGACACTGATATACTGTTCTTGTACCATCTATACACAGAGGTTGGGAAACATTCCAAAAGATTCCATTTACTGCAACCTACACTGCAACCCAGACCTCCACTTAATTAAAGAAAAGGGTTTCAAAATAGTTGTGGTGAATTATGAAGCAATTTAAAGGCATTTTTAATTCTTAGTTTAAAATGATGTACCCACCTATAGGCAGTGGATCAGATCCTCAGCTAGTGTGAAATGGCCTGGTTCCATTGACTCCAGTGGATCTGTACCAGTTTACATGAGGAGAGACTCTCGCCCAAGCTTTCTTTGCCTATGAAATGATAGTTCTAAGAGTAACAGCAGTGTGGCTTTTCCAAAGTGGAGCATGTGCGAGTTAAAGGCCTTTGGATGCACCTTTTTATCACAACTGAGGTCTGGTTCTCCTCTGACCTCCACCAGTGAAGCTTCATTGACTTCAGTGTTGCAGCTCCTGATTTACACCCATGTGGGCAAGAGACAAGTCAGGCCCCTAGTGCCTAATAGCAATGGTACTTCTTGTATCTTACACCTTGAATAAGATCTTGCATTTCAGACCATTTTACCAAGTGGGAAGCAAATCAACACTATTACATTTTAGCCCGTAGTATAACTCATTGTAGTGGGGTCGCTGTGATTTAGTGCTGGCTTTTAGTCACCCAGTGACATCCGATCAGGAGTTGTCTTTGTTTTATTTGCTTCTCCATCTACATTTTTAATTGATTTTTACAGGTTACGTTTTCACTGGTGACCTGTTAGCAGGCAGCTAGCCAAAAACATATTGATTTTACACCTATTAATTTGGGGATACCGACAATGAAATCTAAAAGCCTTGTAGCCCCTAGGAAAATCAATCCAACCGGGAGGGGGGAATGGCACTGGGAGGTAATTGCGCTTATTTCTCTAGTTGCCTGCCTTGTATGTTATACTTGTCACCCTGAAACACTAAAAGCTTTGCCATTACCTGTCAACAAATAAACAAATACAGCCTATTTATAAGCCTCAGTAGTGGGAAAATGTTCATTTTATGGCTTCCAAATCTTACTCGTTGGTTTTTACGGCATTTTATTGGTAAATCCAACCAAGTCACGGTGGCACAAGGTGTGATCCCTGACCGACATGGCTGTGTTGGCAAAAGTCCCCCAGGTAGATGCAGTTAGAGCAGCAAACTGAGCTTTTGCCAGGATAGCGTATGTTGCTTGTGGGTGATGGGATAAGCTATGCCAGCAAAAAATGCAGTTTTGCTGGTATAAGCTGTGTCCACACTGGAAGTGCTTTGCTGGTATTGTATACCTGTATACTAGTATAGACTACTGTACAAGCACTTCCACTGTAGACCTCTGACCTCGGTCTGTGGAACTGAAATCTTTAGCTTCTACTTAAGTAGACCTTGTCCTAGCATAGGGCCCAAGCCTGATGCCTTTACTCACATGAGTAGCTCCGTTGACTTCAAGCTTTAAGGAGCTGATGCCAATTTATGAACTGTTTTGTTGATATTGTCTGGGATTTTGTTTTGTCTTTTTTTTATTATTACCAGAGGTGCCTTTCCTCAAAAGCAAGACTTCATCAGCTCCTCCCTGTGGGTTCTACTTGGAGGAAGCAGTTTTAAGCTGTGGCAGAAGTCTGTAGGAGCGTCTCTGGTGAGGCTTTCCTAAGCAAGTGCTACAAATTGGCACATGCCAGGGTGTCCTGGCTATGCCCATTCCCCAGCTAGCACTGTCCACCTTGTGGCTTCTCTGCTTAACCTTGAATCTCTTATTTCATCTTAAAGCCCTTTACAGTGAGGACTGTCCACACTAGCACTTAGGTCAGCATAACTTATGTCACTCAAGGAGGTGGCTTATTCACACCCCTGAGCGACATAAGTTACACTGACCTAAGTGCTCGTGTGGACAGCACTATGTCGGCGGGAGAGCTTCTCCCGCTGACATAGCGACTGCCTCATACAGAGGCAGTTTTACTGTGTTGATGGGAGAGTTCTCCCATCAATCAGCATACAGTGTCTTCGCCAGATGTGCTACAGCTGTAGCACTTTTAGTGTAGACTAACCCTGAATGAGAAATCAGTGAGGTCTCGCAACATCTTGTGAGGTAGGTAGGGCTGTGTATTCAGGGTTCATCGGCCTCTGAATAAATCTTGTTTATATGCGTTTGTTCTTCCTGGACCATATTTTTCCTCAGAGATCAAAATAATGAGTTCTGGTCTTAGATATTTCCACCACCTAGGAATTGAAATACCATGAGAAGGTCAGCTATCGCGTTCTCTTGGTCCACACATAGCTCCCTGAGGCATAGAATGTGAAAATCATAAACCAATACTTGAAGAAAACAATTGCAAACCTAATTTAGACTGCAACCTGTAGAAGGAAGGGACTTGGTCACGTTCCCTTTCTGTAAGACAGTTAGCATAGCATATCCGTGTATGCTGATCTATAAGAATACTTGTGTGCACCCATACCGTGAGGTATGTAGGTAGGTATTGGTATCCCATTTTACTGATGGCTATAGACTGAGGCCCAGTGGGAGAAGTGACTTGCCTAAAGCTTTGTCTGCATGAGAATGTTGGGAAGGAACAGACTTAAGCTAAATCAATATAGCACTCTTTAACCAATACAAAGGAGCAACTTTCTTGTGTAGACAAGACACACAGTCATATAGTTGTAGGCCATACCGCCTCAGAGTGATGCTTTTCTCCCTCTAGTGGTGACTAGGCCAACTAGACTTTGATAAGCCTGCTACCGCCTGGGCTAACACAGGGGAATCTTTTAGCTCAGGCATCAGAGGCTCACGTGTTAAGATTGAGAGGTCCCAGATTCAATCCCCACTCCTGACAACCCCCCTCCATACCCCCGTCAGTGTTTCATAGTCATTGGCAGAGCTGGAAATAAGGCTGAGGACTCCCATTCCCCTTCTAACCACCATGATCCAGTGTGTCTTTTCCAACTCTGACTACTATAAGCCTAGGATTCTTTTGTCATAAATTGTCAGCAATACTGTTCCTGCTCCCACTGAAGTCAATAGTGAAACTTTGGCTGACTTAATTGGGGCCACTAGTAGCACTATTATGTTGGTCTGTCCTTTTTTGCACCAGTTTGTCACTTCCTACTGATTTTGCATTTTGTAAACATGGAGGAAAAAAGGGAAAATTCTCCACTTTGTCCTGTACATCTCTGCTGAACATTTTGCCTTTTGCCTGAGCATGGGGTGTGCATTCAAGTCGGTGGATGCTCTTCATGGAAAATGAGTATATAATCTGTAGTAAACAGTGCTTCTCCAGTAGGGATAAAAGGTATGCAATGTGGATTAGAGAGGCAAATTTTACCCAGAGGCACATTGACTGATGCTTTATAATCTTCATTCATTCCTCAAGGATTTCACTCCTCTACATGGCCCTTTGGGTGATAGACATTTCTTGGCCTGATTGAAACTCTTTGGATCCCTCCCCAAACTCTCTGGGTTGCCTTAGAATTCCCGCTGTGTCTCCTATTGATCCTGCTCTCTCAGAGCTAACTTTGCAAATGTGACTTTCAGCTACAAACCATCTCCTTGCAGTTTGACCTAGCTAAAACCGATATCTGTCTCTCAGTCTCTCAGCAGGAAGAGACTGAGGGAAGACAGCAAATTTCAGCTCCTGCGGCTAAATTGTTGTGCTCTTTAGCTGCAACCTGCGTTAAACTAATTGACGACCGGCTTTAAATATAACCCCTGATCAATCAGATTCATTGATTTATTTCCCCCCTCCCCCTTACCAAGTGCTAAGCAGCTTCCAACCTGGCTCCCTCCCCAAGAATTGCAAACCCCATCCACTGTGTAATAAAAAGGATGGGATATTTTGACAGCACTACAATCTTATCAGCAGGCTGGCGGAGGAAGGAATCTCCTATATTCATATGAATGTTTGGCAACTAAGAAAAGCCTCACTCAACAACAACAACAACAAAAGCTGATCCATTTTCTCCGGATGTCTTTGAAAGAGGCTTACCTTAGAGACAGACTAGAGAAAGGCTATTGATTTTGTTTGACCTCCAAACAGACTGCGGTCAGTATGATATTTTCCCTATTGGAAATGAAGCAGGACTGTGAATTTCAGTGTCAGCATTTGTATTGTATCTGTGCTTTGGAGCTTTGAGTTCTTTCTCAATAAATGTCAAGTGGTGAGGAAAAGTAACACTGGAATACTCTCTGGATCTACTTCTCCTTCCTCTTTCTCTGCCAAATTGCTAGTTAAATATGACACGTGTTGGGACTAGAATAACATTTAGCAGTCCCATCCACTGAGCCCCAATGCAGGGTAGCGGGTTGAGCCATGAACATGAGTGACATTTTGTAATTTCCATCTTACTTTTTCCAGGGCCATGCCAGGCTCCTTTTCAAGCTATTAATTTCTCTTCTGCACCAGTGCTCATTATAACACCTGGTGTTAGGAAAGATGCTGCAGATTTATTGATGAGGAGGATGCAACACTGCTGCAATCTTTATTTTTCCCTTTGGTGGAGCCTCACTAGCATTGGCCATATGGTAGATCTTGTATATTTTCCTCTCTCTCTCCCCCTCCTTTGATTATCCTCTTTCTGTATACAATAACAAACTCTCTAAGGAGCACCTCCCTGGTCTTATTAAACTCCCCCTGAGATTCTCTGCCTTTAAATGGGATAGCATTCCTAATTTGCACTTAGTATCCTGCAATTAAACCAAGTATCCTACTTTTACCTCCTGTGGTACAGTGTGAAAATACAGCTAACATTATATTTGTTAAAGAATCACATGGCTTCTTGGTAGATCTTTGCCATGAGAGGTTTCATTAAATCAACATGCTTGTTCCTTGACAACAGCCTATTGAGAGGGAGTGATTTAGAAGAATGGAAATACAGCTTGGACTACAATTCTGCAACAGACCATTAAGTGAAGGTTTTGGTCAACAAAACATTTAGACTTAAAAAGCAGGGGCATTTTTTTAAGGTCACAAGCTCTTGAATGTCAGTTTCAAATTCTCCTCAGACTCTCTTTGAGATGAGGTATATTAATCTACAGATCTAACTGTACTGAGTCCTTCCCTATATTATCTCCCCAACAATAATGCCTTATACATGTTATGTGTTTGCTACTTTCCCCAACTCTATGGCAACAGTGACAAGCATAAGTTTGCTGATTTCAGCATGGGCCCCGGATCAAAGAATAACCAAGTAAACCAGTGCAAATTAAGTCAGGGTGTTGGCAGAGTGTTTGTGATAGTCAAGCTTCCCCATCCTGAGGACCCCTGTTGATACTAGCACCTGAAGTTTCTAATTGCAGCAGATGCCTCGGTTCCAGTCCAAGTGGACAGCAGTTCAAATCAGCTCCAAAACCTATCCTGTCTCATTTAGAAAAATGAGTGGTCTGCATTGTCAGTGCTCAACTAGCATGCACATTTTGAACTACCTTTTAGGTCAGGGTGAAGGTCGCTGATATGAAAGTGTAAGACAGCCTGCATTGTAACTGCCTGCAGCCTATGTGGTCTGCTGACAATTATATATCGGTTTCCAACTGTAGCGCTTAATTTCCCAGAGTGAAATAGCCCTTCACCTCCCTAAAAAATAATGAATGATGGAATACGTATTCAGATAGTGTGAGCCAAATTAAGCTGAGATTACAGCCTGTGTTATGTATGTAACTATAGTGACTCCCCAGAGGAGGGCTTTAAGGGTCCCACAGAATCTTTGTTTTTAGCCTCAAACTAAACTTTTTTTCATACTTCAGAATATTCAGTGACATCAACCTAATTCCTTTGCAAACACCTCCAATAATTATGGGGAAGAGAGAACAGGGTTGGCTGTAGCCCATGCACAAACATACAGGAAAGCAGCCAACAGAGAGAGATTATGAGAGGTGATTGAATAGCTCTTAAAAAAAAAGTGTGAGTCTGCCCAAAGCTGTGCTGCTTTGCTGGACCGAACAGCATATGCCCTGAGAGATTCCATGAGCTGAGGAGTCAGTTGAGGGTGGCTTCAAGATTCATATTTCCAAACCTCCACCATTGCACAAGCAAGTTTTGGGTATGAACCTCTTTGTGTGTGCAGATGGGCATTTGTATCTGAAAACTGGGTGATAGTATATCTAACTACCCAGTGTGCCCATGTAAAATCTCCAGGCACAGTAACCAAGGGATCTTGGAAATGAGTCCCATATGGTTATATTGTCCTGTCAGACAGAACATGGGAAACACAGGCAAATAAACATACATTTGCTGAAAGTTCACTTCCCCAAGTTGCTCTTCTGAATCCCCACATTATACAGTGCTTGGTAACTATTCATTGTCCATTGTCCTTTGTTTACTGATAATACAGTAAAAAGTATCCATCTAGTGGGAGGAATAAGGGAAAAATTTGCAGTCTGACCTTGGCCAAGTCAGTTGACTTGTTCTTTACCCAAGGGATGTTATGAGATTTCATTAATTAACACACAGAAAGCACTCTAAGATCCTTGAATGACAGGGGATGTGTCCGTACAAAGCATTATTATGAGGCCCTCTAAAGCACCAATACAGAATATTACTATATTGCAATAGCTTTCACAAGACATCCACAGTAATCAGAATGGTAAAACCTGGGAATAAGATGTTCTTTTCTTTAATTTCTAAATTGAAGACTGAGTAAGTAAAAAGCCAAGATGTTCTTGTGTATTAAATGCTCATAAGCCATTTCTATAAGCTGGGTACCAAAGTCCCTTTGATTCTCAGAGGTAATTGTACTTTTTAATTAGCTGAAAAAATCCTCAGCCCAGGATCTTGCTATATAAATTATAATTAACCCCTTGGCACTGGAAGTTGAGATTTCCTGCCCCGAAGCACTAATGCAAAACGCATTAGCAGCACTTAACGTCAAGCACTCTAGACCACCAGTGCCAAAGGGTCATTTTGCTACCCAATAAATACTGCTTGCACTTGGAAGTCCAGTAGGAAAATGGCAAAAAAGCTGTGGAAACTTGAGGGAATTGTGGAAGACAGGATTTGAGGATGTTTGACCTGCTGCTTTGAGAGCTGCAAATGCCACAGCAGGAAGGACTACATTGAAAAACCTGGTGAGGAGATGAGAGCAAGGAGAGCGACGTGTCACGGAGAGTGGTTTTTGTTAGCAGACATGGCTGGTTGACTCGCCTTGAGAATGGCCCTGGGAACGCACAATTCATACACCTAGAGTGAAATAATTGTGTGTTGCCGAGAAGGAGAAATTGCCAGACACACTTGGCTGTGCCTGTTGTATACAGAGCACACTGGCAGCAGGGGTTTGGCCACCCACTGTTCTCATTCACTGGCATCCTGTCTTTCTGTCTCCTGTTCATCCTTGCACATTTGGGGATGAATTTTAACTTTTCAAATGGGAGGGGGCCTGAAGCAGAACACCAGGTCTGAGGGATTGGGATAAACACCCCAAATATTCTCTGAAATCTTGAGTCTCCAGTTATCTCTCTCCCTTCTGGGTACCCATGCCACCCCCACCTCGAAACAACCTCCGCTCATCTCTCACTAAGAACCGTTCTTGGAGAAGGGAGAGGCCTGGTGGTCTGTTGCTCCCTGTCTTTGGTGAGTCTTCTACTGATTTAGGATGAACTGATGGCCCGTCCACTCTTCTTTCAGCATCCCAGTCTCCTCTTCAGGAGCCAATAGTGAACTTTGTGGTTGCTTATTCTTTCAAATTAACTGGTTCATTGGCTTCCCCTGAACTTTCAGGTGGTGAAGTTACTCTTCACTTCCCCCACAAAAGCTCTTGTATAGTGTTGTTGGCATAGATTGCCTGCCATGTTCCATCCTCAGAAACAGTTTCATTTCAGCACTGGCTAAAGTGATTTTGACGTAGATACTCTGTAAACCACATAGGGTTCCTAGCGGAACACATTAAAAAATATACAGACTTATTCTATAAGGACTCACTGTTGCTCCATCCTCTGCAGGTTCAGAAGATTGTGACCCAGTTGAACCTGTGCAGTTCCATTATGTTAAAGGCAGAGTGGGATGTGAGGACAGTTGAGTGCAGGTGGTCCACATTTTGCTCTAACTTGCTGCCCATGCAATTGGATTGGTTTCAGCTGGGTCACACCGTGTGTAAAGCAGGGCAGAATTTGGGCCTTTATTGAAAAATCCTTCACCTACAGGTGTCAAGTAGAGCTGAGCCCAAATCAAAACCCTGATCCAATCCCCACCCCACCACCCAGAATGTCAAGGAAGTTCAGATATGAAGGCAGATCTTCTCTGGTTTTGGTGGCTTTGGCCTGTCTCTGGGATAGATAGGATACATAGCAAACAACATAACACAGGTATTGTGCTATCAATGTCCAGCATCTAAACCCAAAGAAAGAACCCTGGAGATCAATGAATTCTTTTACATCTTATGGAGACATTGGTTGTGCCTCGATAGTTAAAGATGGGTTGACTTTTGCACTTAATGGCAGGGATTCACTCTCTGTTATGTACATAGAATATGGTATATCCTCTGCTAAATTTTAGTACTTATTCTTTGAGTATTGAATTAATGTGCTGAGAATTCATAAGATTGAGTTTAAAATTAGATTTAAAAGGGGTCCTTTCAGAAATTTAGCATCCTGTATCAGACCTTTTTTGTCCCAGATGATCTCAGTAATGAAGTAACAGATTCTTCAAAATTTCCATAGTTAAAATTCATCGAAAGACACTCAAACAATCATAACTCTATCTTGTAGTGACATATATATGAAAAAAATGAATGTCTTTAAAAATCAGTGTCCTCTAATGTGGGACCACAGATGCTAAAATACATTAATTGTAATTGTATGGTTATTGTCCAGTGCCAGAGGGCAGAGCTAAGGTTGTTTGTTGTTGTTGTTGCTGTTTTTAGTGTACTGAGAGAGAATTTATTTTTACCAGGTGAATAGAATAGGGCAGCTTCCACTAAAATAAGAGTTTCATTCAGCTGGAAATACCCATAATGTTCCAAACTATGCAAGTCCTTAGAGAAGATGGACCCTAGATGGGTCTGCAGAGGGGAAACTCCTTGCTCTTCCTTTTCTTCCCTTATCCCCATTTTTTATCTGAAGATTACTGTAGCATACGTAGCACTTCACCACTTTTACTTATAATACGTTATCCTTTACACGGCAGGAGTGTGAAGGTTAAAGATCAAGGCCAAATATATTTTCGTTTACTTTCACATCCATTTGTCATAACAAAGGCTGTTTTTAATTTTAAAAAGTGAAAAAATCCTCCCCGCATTCAGCCCAGGCTGCATTAGATTATGTTACTGCCTTTTCTTTCCTGAGTTCCAGAGCCATAAGAATCCTGTTGAAGATACAGTAGCATAGTGCAACTTTCTTTTCAGCATACTTCTCACTTGCTGGGGGAAAAAAAAGTTACAATGAGCCCTTTTGAGAAAATGTACAAACACACACATATTCCCATCCGTAAAATTAATCATCATAATTTCAACTTTATTGGAGGGTACCGAGTAATAAAACCTGCTCACCATACAGAGAAAATAACATCTTTTTATATCAGGCACAGCTTGTAGCCTGAATCCAAGCAATACTTTCAATATGCAACAGATTTCTCCTCATTAGCTTCAGTTTGGAGCCTTCACACACACAACAGTGGGAGCTGGGCAGACTGACTTTTTGGAGCATGTAAAGCCATCGTGGTGTTGGCATGCTGAGAAATTCGTGTGTTTGCAACTCCTCGGTAAGAAGATATAGTGGTGCTAACATCACACCTACTTCATAACTGGAGATGAGCAGTCAATCACCAAACTTCCAAAGATAGACAGGCAACGTGGGTCAGAGAAAATCTGATCTGACATGAACCATTGGGCAGAACTAAAATCACTTTGAGGAAGAAGATGCGTGAAGTTTACATCATTGTTGTTCTCTGGTGTTTGTTTATTGTATACATCAGCACTTCTTGGTCTCAGCTGGGACTGGAAACAAGAGAGTCAAAATACCAAGAACAAAGTTGCTCTCATGGTATTTTTCTACCCTCATGGGGAGAAGGAAGTACTGATGAGATTTCCAAACCCAAAAGGTTCAAATAGCTTGCGTACGGTTCTACTAAGCATTTGGGCCCAAATTTTAAGGTCCTTATTTACTGGTCTTTACTGAGTCAATGGGAGTGTGTGTGAGCCAGGACATTAGTTTTAGGTGCTTATTCAAGCATAATAGAACTTCTGAACCTTTTGAGGCTCATCCATCACTACTTCCAGACTCTGAAGCTGGCTGCTTTTCAATCAGTTTTCCTGCCTCTGTAGAAATACTGTCCACTTGAGCAGTGTGTGGAGACAGCACGACACCCTGTTGTGATGGAGGAATTTCAGTTTCTAAATTTTACGTTTCACTGTCCAGGCCTGCTTCTTAGTCACAGGACAGTTGGAGGTGCTAAAGCACAGTCCAGAGATTGCTTGTCCCTACTTGCCACGCCGACAGATTTTTACAGCTTGTGGCCTATTGCCTCACTGCCATTCTACTGGATCTTGTTTAGCAGACTTTTGACACCTGTCTGGTATATTTTTACTTTAGCTGATGGTGAATTAGGTACAAAACATCTGCACGAGTTGCAGGGCTGATTCTCTACTTACTGGCACCATTATGATGCATGTACACCTGTGCAAAATGGGTGCAAAAGGCAATCCACTCAAAATGGCAGCATTTTGCATTCACTTTGCACATCAGTTAATGGGCCTGGGGGCTCAAGGCAGTGGACAGTCAGGCCTGTAGCATGTGGCTTATAGTTTGAGCACTATCCTAAAAAAATCACTTTTAAAATTGGACCAAATCCGAAGGGCCTTACTTAGTTATTATTCTATCCTTGCTTTGGTTAAATTAATGAGAATTTTGCCCAAGTAGGGCCTGATTAAATGCTTCAAGTTTTAGCCCATCATGTTTAAGTTCTTCAGAAGCACTGGGGAATAGTGATCGCTTAATGGATTGGTGGGGGGATAGATCATCCGTTTGAAGATCTATTCCATATTTTGGAAGATGGAGTGAGGTGGTTCTGAAAAAGTACATCTTTGTTCCATAATTTTGTAGCTCTTCTTCGTGTCCTCATGCTGGGCTGAGATGACAGCTCTCTTGGGGAACACTCAGCCAGATTTATTCCTGGTCTAACACCATTGACATCCAGTAGAGTGACAAGTCAGGTTCATCCCTTGTGTATGTTCTGATGAACTCTTGGTGCTGACATTTTGCATTCTTATGCTTGTATCCGTTTATGTTTGAGCCCAAGTAGGAGAGAACATGTTTGGGACTGAAAAACATTGGTGTGACCGATGTTCGTCATAACACTTACTACTCTACTGGAAAGCACTCCGGTACTATGGTGAAGAGGGTGGTATAAGAACCTGAATAAAATAGAATGGAAAGTCTCATGGTAAACATAATAGCATGCCTTGACATACTCCTTTAGAGAACATCTTGCCCTTGGATGAGACCCTTTGAAGACAAGTTCTTGTAAAATATGGTCAGTGGTTTTCCCTGAGATGAGCTTAGCGCAGGTCTTATTGGCTTGTTCAGAGGAAAGGTGCCTCAGGTCTCTGCTGAAGCCAATGAGATGTGTTACTTGTGTGTGAAAGTGTGTGCAAAATTGGGCTCTGACTTGATAAGCTCCCACACAAATACAAGTATGAAAAAGTCAAACCTCTTACTTTGCATTGGGATTATGGGTTCTTTTGGGCATCTACAAGAAAATCTCATTGAAACAGAGACCCTTCTTTTTTAGGAATTCTACATCTGATTCAGAATTTCAGGGCCACTCCCTTTACATTCACACAGATACAGAACTGGACAGTATATTATTGGGTAAAGTCATGATAAAAAATAACATCAGCTCAAATCTTGGAGTCAGATGCACATTGTGGATGCTTTTTACCACTGGAGTGGCACAAATCAGCAGGAACGCACCAGTGGATCTGCCTCTGGTTTTCTAACTTAACATACACTCTGTGTTGATCTTATAATTTAAGATTGCTAAATATAATGGGTGTAGGCAAGGGCTATGCACCCAGTACTTCTCTCGCTTGTAGCAGTTTTACACCAGGGTCGCTCCACTGACTTCACCAGAGTTACTCCTGATTTGTACCGGAGTAAGTGAGATGAGAATCAGGTCATATAGGCTTTACCATCTGGGATGATAATTTTTGAGAAATATGCAAATGTACAAATATGATTTCAATATGTGCGCAGCATAGATTCTCTCACTTGTTCAGGGCCTGCAGGTTTTAGTGCTCCCCACAGACTTTATATAATGTTGGCATGCTTCCCTCTTCATTATGTCATAAACGTGGAGACAGGGTCATTCTATCATATGTTGTGGTCATGTAATAGGATTCAACTTTTCTTGGGGCAAACTGTGTTTCAACTGTTCTAAGCATGGATGTACATATGAATTCTTCCTTAGCAATACTGGGGTTTTCATCAGAAGATAGGGTCTTACAAGAAAGTAAATCTTATTTTCTACAGCTGTCACAAGGGAGAGCTAAACATGGTAGATGAGGTTTGTGGAAAGCACACTCCACCTCTGCTCTCTGCTTTAGATGAACTGAACTGGAAAGCTGCTCTCCCTTGCTCTCCCTTGCAGAAGTTGTGGTCAAAGTCAGACAGCCTCAACCTGGATTTATCTGTAAATCATTTACATTAGTTAACTGAAAAGGGTTTTGTGTGTTCTCCTCTAAAAATTGTTCACTGAATTAGTAATAATTCAAGATGCTAACCAGAAAAATGTGGGATCAGGGGTCAGATTCTGGTCCCTGTGAGGGACTTTGCTGGTAAAGCCAGTTTAACCTGCCTGCTGAAGACGTGTGTGTGAATCTCTGGGTTGCACAGCTGGCTCCATGCTCCTCTTCCTCATGGCTCCTGATACAGGGGTTGTGACCGGGGAAAGTGGGCATGGCTGCAGCATTCCTGCATTCTGGCCAAATCTGCCAGTCCTTTGGAGGACATTGCAGTGGGTGCTACTCAGAGCTACCTTGAAGCTCAGGTTAAGCTAAAGAGTCCATAAGTCAGGGAGCCACATTTGCCCCCTGAACTCCAGGTGCTGATCATTTTACTGGGAGGGCCTAATAGAAGATCTGAGGCCAAAAGAGCTAACACAGTCCTGGGTTTCAGAAACAGGAGAATCTCAAGTAGGAGTAGAGAGGTTATTTTACCTCTGTATTTGGCACTGATGCAACTACAGCTGGAATCCTGTGTTCAGTTCTGGTGTCCACAGTTCAAGTAGGATGTTAATAAATTGAAGAAGGTTCAGAGAAGAGCTGCAAGAATGATTAAAGGAGTAGAAAATGCCTTGCAGCAATAGACTGAAGGAGCTCAATCTATTTAGCTTAACAAAGAGAAGGTTAAGGGGTGACTTGACTACAGTCTGTAAGTACCTACATGGGGAACAAATATTTAATGATGGTCCTCTTCAATCTAAAAGAGAAAAGTATAACATGATCCAGTGGCTGGAAGTTGAAATTAGACAAATTTAGACTCAAAATAAAACATATATTTTTAACTGTGACAGTAATTAGCCATTGGAACAATTTACAAAGGGTCAGAGTGGATTCTCCATCACTGGCACTTTTTAAATCCAAGTGGATGTTTGCATGATTTTCTAAAAGATCTGCTATAGGAATTATTTTGGGGATGTTCTCTGGCCTGCAATGTACAGGAGGTCAGAATAGATAGTCATAATGGTCACTTCCGGACTTAGAATTTATGAATCCATGAGAGAGACTCCTCAGACATCTGGGTTTGGGGTTATCTTATTCCCATTGAAGTCAATAGCAAAATTGTTGACTTCGGTGAGCAGGTTGAGACCCTTTGTGGGTGCTTAAAATCAGATCTTGATGTGAAACATATTTGCAAGAAGCCAGTCCCCTCACCTCTGATCCATCCAATCTTTCCCCCCCATATTGCTAAACTTATCTGTATCTCGTTTGCCTTCTCTCAGTGAAACTGGACAGAACTTAAGGTTTTATGATATAGGCAAGCCAAGCCTTGGCCTTTTCCATTGCCCCCTATATCTTCTTTCTACCATTCTGGCTCCCATCCTCCCACTCAAGGGAAATATTTGAAAGATAAGTTGGTATATTTTCTACCACCGTCAAATATCTCCCTGACTTAATGTTTTTTTAGCTGGAAGATAGCTTTTCAACATATATATATATATATATATATAATCCTTTTCACCTAGACATGTGAGGAATTCCACTTTCTTCCAGTGGGAGTTCTCAGGAAGGTTCAGGTTAAATGGGCCAATAAGGGAAAAGCATGTAGCAGAAGATTTTACCCTCTAAAGAATTTTTTTTTAAAATATGTCAGAATATCTAACTGTCAAAGAATTTAAACAATAATACCTGATCTACAGACCGGAGTGCAGTGCTTCGTAATATAAAGATTGCAATCTCCCTACAGCGCACCTAGAGATTAATTGGGTTCAAAGCAATATGTCATGAAAGTCCGTCTAGCTGAAAAGTACAGCAGGGGAGAAACCTACAATCCTCTCTAACTGATTCCCACAGAAAAACTAGGAAAAATTCCCCTACAAATTACCTCCACCTGTTCATGGAGATGTAGAGACTTTATCCAAGAGGTAACTCAAGAAAATTTGCATTCAAGCATTTTGTTGAATGTTTGTGGTGACTGAAAATTGTTACTGTCTCATCCTTGTTCATCTGGCCTATGTGTAATGAGCTGGTAAGATCAATCCTGGTTCTGGTGGATATGTGTCCATATCACAGAAACCATCATTGTGACTGGTAGTGTCAGCAGAGAGATCAAGGTTGGAATAGGCCACTGAGACTGAATTGGCCTCTCCACTTCTAGAATTTGGAGGGCCAAATTCTGCGCTTGGTTATACCACGGGAAATCAGGAGTAGCCCCATTGACTTCCGTGAGGTTACGTCATTATAACGGAGAACAAGATTTGGCCTGGTGCCCATAGAGAATCATTGAGACACACGGGCAAGATATAGAAGTTTATGCAATTATCTGTGCTTTGTCTGCATGATGGCAAAACTCCCACTGATTTCTGTGGAAGAAGGACAGAGCTTTGGTGGGTTGTCAATCCAGCGTGTGTCACGATCCCTAAAAGTCATACAAATAATGAAAAAACTCAAGCATGAAAAAGAATCATAGCTGTAAATCCACCTGCAGTTAGCTTCCTAAACAATAATTTGTATCTCACCTGGATAAAAGTTTAATTTCAGCTAATAACATTTTAACAACCGAGGAGCACAAGACCAATATTTTCAAAAGTGAGCGCCTCAAGTAAGGCTTCTAAGTCCATATATAGGCATCTAAATAAGTCTGACCTGACTTTTGAAAGTGCTGAACATGTCTTAGCTCCCAGTGAGCTCAATGAGAGTGGCTGAGTGCTCAGCACTTTTGAAAATCAGGCCTCTTATTTAGGGTCCTAAATGTACACTCAGGAGCCTAACTAAGGGCACCCACTTTTGAAAATCTTGGTTGAAATAACTGCTTCTAGAATTTGAGAACCCCTTTGTGGGTTTTGTTGGGGGCCTGTTTTTATTGGTATAAACGTCACTCTTGATGTTTTCCCATCAAGGCTGCTGCTCTCAGTTTCTGTTCTGGGTACTAATGCATGATGATGTGAGGGCACAGACATAACCTTCTGCAGCCCAGGGAGAGTAGGAGGAAAGGTAAGTTCAATTTATTTCTAAAATTATGACATTATTTTACTAGATCTTTAAACTTTATTTAAATTCTTTATTTGGCAAAAAAGAGGGGGTATCATATTTTAATTAGTAGCCGTGTCAAAGGAGAGCTAGATTAATTATTGGAAATTACTCTGTCCAGATGGTTTTAATTTTCACAGCAGGGAACCGGCCTCTTTTGAAGGTGATATTTTTCAAATTAAAATCAGCCTGGATATTACTCATACATGCTGTAGTTTGAAGGTGACGTGGTGTGTCCTCTGATTTCTAACCTACGCCGCGTTCACGTCTGTGTTCTGCCCTAGTGAAACAATCCTTTGGATTAAAAAGGTGCAGGTTGCTTATCTCTAAAATTAAAGCCATCAGAGGGGTAAGAGGTGACTGAAGAAACTGGTAATGGAATATGAAGTCTTTTCATTGTTATGTTGCCCTTTATAATTCTCAAACCAAAGTGACCAAGAGTTGTTACCTGATGGTCAGCATCACACTTAGTAGTTTTAACCGAGGCTCCCAGAACTGAATGGACACGGAGAATGAATTACTCTCTAGCCCATAGAGGCAGTGCTTCCAGAAGAAGGCTGAGGCATGCTGTCAGTGTGGAGGTAACTTGCATTGCTATTGCCTATGCCCTCCCTGGTCTGTAGATAAATGGAGGACTTCAGCCTTCAGAGCTTCCATGTATGCTATTTTCTGGTCCCTTAATTGTTCCCACTTCTGGGCAGGGTTCCTCTGAGGGGTGTCCAAACTAACTCATTGGACACCTTCTTGAAGCAGTGGGCATTATCTGGGGTTCCCTGCCTGGTGTCGCCTTCTGGATCCCTTGTTTTGACCTGCACCCCTATCCTTGTTTGTTCTTTTTTTGTCTCCCACAATGTCAATTTCTGGTTTCTTTGCCCCCCCCCCCGCCCAAATGAAGTGGGTCTTGGTGCCCACCTCCTCAGCTGAGGGAGGGTCCAAATAATCAGCAGTAGGTTGACCCACCAGCCCCAGTGGTCAAGTAGGTTGGTACATTTCTTAGACACTGAAATATATATAATACACATACATGTTAAATCCATCTGCTGTTAGACACTTAAACAATAATTTCTCTCTCCCTTGATATAGGTTTAATTTCACGGGATACCCTTTTAACAAATGAAGAATCTAAATAAATGTAAGCATCTGTTGAACATTTGGTAATTGTAAGAATAAAAATACCAAAAATCACATCTCTGTCTGAGCTGCAGAAGGAAATCTCCATTGAGGGTTAAAGTTTTGTGATATTTACACTGCTGAAAAAGCCAAATTCTGACTTTACAAGTGGGAAAAATATTAATGTGCTTAAATGAAACAAACTCGTATTTCTATCCCCTTGGTAAATCCTTACAGTGAACATATTTGCTCTTAGAGGGTTTTACAGTTCTGAAATATGAAGGTCAAAAAGAATGTGACTTTCTGTAGCACAGATCAAACATTCTTCCGTGTTTGGCCATAGCTGTATTTTTAGGGTAAGAATTAATTCGTATGAATTTCCAGTACAGGGCCCGGGTTTCCGTGCACTGACATTTAGACATTCTCAGATTTTATTTCTATCATGTCTGCTTTCTATTCTGAGCTCTAGAGATGGCCTGGGCCGAAAGGCCAGATCTGAACACCCCAAACTTTATGGGAGGATGTTTTGGCTTTAACCTTGGTCCTGAACTGAATGTTGCAGCTGGCCCCTAACTCTGTAATGAGACAAAATGAAATTCTGGGTCCAAATGCCTCCCCATTGTGGGGGTGGTTGTAGCGATGGGTTGCAGACCTGGATGCCAATTTTGGCCCATCTCTGACAACAAACTTGTGACATGGCAAGTGGCATATTAACTTAGAGAAGAAAACCATCCTCCACCATGGAGGCAGGGCCAGGGAAACTCTGCACTCCAACATGGTGACCAGGTTACGTTGTGTAAGGCATTAAATGCCCAGCCATGGGCAGGGTTCTAGGCTCTGCCCCACGGGATTGTCACAATGGTAGTTGGTGGGCTCCTGAGTATGCCAGGGGACACATACAGGACTTTTAAATAGCCGGCGTCCCCATCAAAAAAGGCACCAAAGCAATGGTACTAATTTGCTCCCTGTTGTTGGTTTCAGTGAAATTGCCACAGCCTGAAGGGGCCATGAGAATCAAGCGCACTTTTGTCTGTTTCGGTTAGGGCTGGCACACCAAACATTGGCCTGTGGTAAAGAATTTAGTTTTCACTTTGCTGTTAATGGCACCATTCCTGAGAACGTAATTCACAAGACGTTTTACAGGGGGACTCCCCTCCCCACACAAAAATATTAATATAGCTTTGTTAATCTGGGCAGTAAAAGTGTGCATGTGTGTATACATTCTCAGTTACACTGATGTAAATCTGGGGTAATCAGATAAAGTTAGTAGCATTATTTTAGATTTATACCTGTGTAACCAAGAGCAGAATTCAGCCTGAGGTAAGGTGTGTGGGTTGGTCGGTTGTGTGGGGTTTTTTTCCATATGGACTGTGTCTACATTCAGTGATCCAGGTGGACACAGGAGAACTTCTTGACTTACCTCATTCATGCCATGACTTGATCTGACTGCGCTGGTAAATGCCTTTTTTTCTTCTTCCTTTTACAAGCCCAGCTTCTAGTGGAAACAGACACATTTGGCAGTCAAGTCCGGATCAAAGGGAAAGAGACAGACTTTTACCTTTGCATGAACAGGAAAGGCAAGCTAGTGGGGAAGGTAAGTGTTTCCTATTAATTCATTTGTAACATGAGCATTACCTTTAGCAGTGACTGCGAAGTCGTAATGATGTGTTCCGAACTTTGCCTGTCAACCCCAAATGAAAAGCAGGACTTGAGAAATGTGGAATTTTTAAAGCAGTCCATCCCTTTACCAACCCTTCCCCCACAATAAAATAAAGCAGCCAACCACCGGGATTTTATTACTGATGCCTTGGGTATGCACAGGTTTCCATTTTACAGTTGCATAGATTGACAAAAGATGTATGCATCTCAAAAACAATCGAGCACTCGCATTACATGATATAAATCTCTTTTACCTTGGTGGTAAAAAAAAATAAATAAAATTGTTAGGAACATGTTAGGGAGGTTAGCAGTGTAATGCCTGTTTTAATAACAAGAGTCAGAATATACTGTAGCAAAACTAATATTGGAATCTGAACATCTTATTAGGGCTGGGCCCCACGGTTCTAGCATTACAGGAATATTTTATTACTTTGGATCCCAGCACAATAGAAGCATGTAACAAATTACACATATTTGCCTGTGTAGCTTAACTTCTTTGCTGAAGTCATATTTTTTTTAATGCATTAACTTGTTTTTGTAACTTACATGGGTTCTTTGTATTGCTGGTGAATCCAAAGTTAAATAATTGGGCAGGAGGCTGTCAAAGTTAAATACCACCAAATGCACATAAAAAGCACTCACCCTCTGTACCACATGAATTAAAACACTGGCTATCCCTGTGGCAGTGAAAAAGGGAAGCTGAGTTTTTTGCTTTGAGTCAACAAAGGCACTGAAAGCCACATTCCCAAATAGAAACCAGGTGTCATAGCCACTCTGGTGAGATGTTATGTACTACGGTGGTCCCAGGAGTGATGCTTGAGGGGATGGGAAAGTCTTTTCATAGGGTGCTCTCCTGTACCTTTACTTATGCAAGTAAAGGCTACCTTAAATACTGATATCTACACTACCTCAGTAAGTTGACCTAAGCTACGCAACTCCGGCTATGTGAATAACGTAGCTGGAGTCGATGTAGCTTAGGTTGACTTACTGCGGGGTCCTCACTATGCTGGGTCGACAGCAGACATTCTCTTATTGACTAACCTTACTCTTCTCGTTCTGGGTAGAGTACCGGTGTCAACTGGAGAGCGATCTGTGGTCAATTTGACAGGTCTTCATTAGACCTGCTAAATCGACCCCAATGCATCAATCCCCAGAGCGTCGATCCGGGGGGTAGTGTAGACATAATTTTCAAAAGCACCCATTAATTTTGGGTGCCCAACCTAAGATGCTGACGACCTGATTCTCTGAAGTGCTGAGCACTGGGATTCCATTTTAAATCAATGGGATTTGCAAATTCTCAGCACCCTGGAAAATCGGACCTAGATGCTGGATTCACCATCACCCTTCATCATGAGAGGAAGGATCATTCACTGGTTAAGGCCCTGGCCCGGAATTTAACAGAAGCACATTTGGTTCTCTGCTCTGTCACAGATGTCTTGTGTGACTTTGGAGAAGTAACATGGGGCCATAGTTTTTAAGGTATTTAATCGCCTAAAGATAGGTGAAAAAGATCGTGGGATCTTCAAAAGCTCCTAAGTGCCTAACTCCCAGGGCCAATGGGAGATAGGCACCTACGTGCTTTTGAAGAACCTACTAGGCACCTATTTGTATCTGTAGGCCAGGGCCGGCTCCAGGCACCAGCATTCCACGCAGGTGCTTGGGGTGGCAGTTGGAAAGGGGCGGCAGTGTTTCCGCAGCCACGGCAATTCGGTGGCAGCTTGTCTGTTCCACTGGCCGTGGTGGCAAATTGGTGGCAGTCTCTCCCTTTTGCCGTCCACAGCGGTAGTTTTTTTCACTGCTTGGGGCTGCAAAAACTGTAGAGCTAGCCCTGCTTTAGGTGCCTAAATACCTTTAAAAAACTAGCCCTAAACCTCTCTGTGCCTCCGTTTCCCCTCTGCATGGTGAGGCTAACAACACTGCCCTGCTCACGGGGAGTGTTGTGGGGATAAATATGTTAATGGCTGTGAGGTGCTGAGATACCACAGCTGTGAGGGCTGTGTAAGAATCTAAGGTAGATACATGTAAAGTGACTGTAAAATGCCACCATTCTGCTTCAGTGGTGTTTACACTGGTGCATATGACCACAAATGGTGCAGGCAGCAACCAATGAGCCTTAGGGGGCTTAAGCCAGATATCCAGAAACAGGCTTATCAGATGCCACTTTTGAAAATTTAGGCCTAAGTCTTTTTCAGGACGAGTCTCTCAATTTGGCTCATTGGGTGTGAGTCAGGACACTTGTTTAGCTTGTTCTCGTCATGCAATGTGATGTTTCAGTTTCTCTCAATGTGCTTTTCATGATGTTAAGCTGGCAAACACCTCATTTTAAAATAAATCTTTTATTGTAAATATCGTATCTGAGCCTTCCTGCCCCACGCCGGTAAAGACCCAGATTGCTGACAAGTTCATAAAACATGCCGCCTTGAGCAGGAGGGGGCATTGAACGTTCTGTTTGGAAGGAAAATGTTCCAGACGCGTTGCCCATATTAACAGCTTCTCAAGAGCACAAATGAAAATAACAGCATGTCTTCTTGATACCAAAGAGTGTGGTTTTAATTAGTATCATAGTTTCAGCTCTTTTTGTGGCAAGAGTTTGAGGGAGTGCTTTTTAGGCTGAATGCTCTAAACAGCTAGTAAACCCCAAGGAAAACGTTAGATAAAAATTCATGCCTGGGCTAATGCAAATCTCGAAGTACATTCTGAGAGGAAATACGAAACACACGATGATCATTTTGCAGTTGCCCCAGCATGTCCATCTGGCAATAGTGGAAATTTGAGGCAAAACTGGTTCTTTTTCTCTGCTCGTTTCCTATTGCCTTACACTGCATAATCCGTAACAATACCAACAGATGCCATCTGGCTTTGTTCTCCTCCTCAGTCAGCATTTTTGGATTCTCCCCAGTTGAAAACCTGCTTTGAATTTAGTTCTTTTTTGTTTCCCATAATCACCTACAAAGGGTATTACAAATCGGAGCAGGTTGTTGTTATTCGCAGCTGGAACGTCTGACGAAAGTGACCATTTCAGAAACTGGGCTCGTTCCCTACCTTGGAGCTAGTTATGTTGAAGGCAAACAGATTAATCCTCAGGGTTCAAAAGAGCAGCCTTCATTTTTCTTTTTCATCGACCCATTTACATCCGTGCCAGTTCTTCTGAGTCAAGGCTTCCAATGGCGCTTTTTCAGCAGCTCAGAATCTGGTGTTTGCAGCAGTGCTCTCCCTTTCTTGTTTCAGAGTGGCAGCTGTGTTAGTCTGTATCAGCAAAAACAATGAGGAGTCCTTGTGGCACCTTAGAGACTAACAGGTTTATTTGGGCATAAGCTTTCCTGGGCTAAACCCCACTTTTAGAACACGAAAGCTTATGCCCAAATAAACCTGTTAGTCTCTAAGGTGCCACAAGGACTCCTCGTTGTTTTTCCTTTCTTGTTAGTTATTCTTTGTGGCTTCACAGCTAACATTGGCCAAAGGTATGAAAAGTGTCAGAGGCAGGATTCTAACTCTGTTGTTACTGCAGGCCGCTTCTGAGTTTTCCTAGATGGGGAAACTGAGGTAGAGAGAGTTTAAGTTATTTGTCCAAGGTTAGAGAGGGAATTAGTGGTGGATCTAGGATTAGAACTTGGAAGCTGCTGGCTCTCGTCCTCAAGTTCCGCATGCTGACCCACTACCTCCCAAGTCCAATGAAAACTGGAGACTAGGCAAGTGCTGGATAGGGAATGACT
This sequence comes from Lepidochelys kempii, assembly GCF_965140285.1. Lineage (NCBI taxonomy): Eukaryota > Metazoa > Chordata > Testudines > Cheloniidae > Lepidochelys > Lepidochelys kempii. Next base: position 33,088,703 of record NC_136387.1, read on the forward strand.
GTTTTTCTGTTACAAAGTGACCTGTGCAGCCGAAAAGCAAATTGAATTGTGCATGCTCTCAAGTTGCTGCTTGATGTTGTGTAAAGAAGGCATAATTTGGTTTTTATTTGGTGGTTGGTTTCAAATATTTGTTTTCTGCTTTAGTTATTTGTTTATTTTACCTTAGAAACACCATGTCTTAATTTCCCTGTTTTTACTAGCGGTGCCTGTGGCCCGCTGATGAACTAAGTGAGATTATGACATCACCAGGAAAGAGACTGAAAACAGCAATTTAGGTGTAAGGGAATTGTTAGTTTTGTTTAAATTTTGTATTCTGGGGGGGTTTTTTTGTTTTTTTTTTTTTGTTAATGCTCATTTAACTCAGCCTTCTGACCCACACTTGGGAGAAGAGTGCTTTATGTGAAAGATTTAACACTCTGGCCCATACAAATGAAAGCTGAGAAAGTTTCAATTCCAGTTCTCTAATCAGCTAATTTTAGTAATCTCTCCTAGCTTTGGGATTTCCATATTAAATAAATCTGGTTTCCTATGTGTTCCAGACAGGCTGATCACCAATGGATGCTATCCATTATTTGTTCTCTCTCACTGCTGTGTGCACACTGGTGTATGTACACGCACACTTTCTCTTTCAGACTGGCTGCTAATTGTAATGACACAATAGCATCAGAGAGACTCTGATTTACATCAGTTGGCAATCTGGCGCAATTATTTTAGATGTTGCTTAATTCCATGCCTCGTGGCTAACCGGACGCGTAAGGGCTCAATGTTTTTGCGAAAGTTGAATTTTTGGTGTGAGAGAGGTGAGGCCTGCTTGGTAGTCTTTGTGCAGGATCTCCTGAATTCTAACCCTGATTCTGACAGTGGGTGTATCCACACTGGAGCAGAAGGTGTAATTTTCCCATGTTAGCTTTGATTGACTTTGACTGACTACCTGTGTAGTCCTAGCAGTGTGAGTAGCGGGATGGACTGGCAGCCCCAAATACTTGCCTACTTTTTCAGACAGGACCATCCTGGGGGCAGGTACCCACTCTCACCGCCCATGGGCTCGATCAGAGCTAGCACAGGTATGTCTCCCTGAGCTGGAAATTACACCTCCAGTGACTCCCACTGGGGCCTCAAACAAGTCGCTTTCCTTTCTGCTTCAGCTGCTCTATCTCAGAAATGGGGATAATAATACATATAACGTAGGAGAGTTATGAGACAATGTTGGTAAAGGACTTTGAAGTTAAGAGCTAAGTAATATTCTGTGTGCAATAAGGACTACAAAATCTTTACAGCAGGGAACGGCAGACAGTCATGCAAGCCAATGGCTGTTGGTTTGTACACTGCTAAGCATACTGGAGGTGTGTCGGTTCTGAGAACTTGAATTTTCATTTCAAAACAAGCACTGTAGACGAGGCTCATCATGCCAGGCTCCACAAGCTTGCTACACAGTGTTCCTTCTGTTGCAGAATTAGGTGCTATATAGAATTTGGGGACACTGTGACGTTTCCCCTTTGCTCCCCAATAAGGAGGGTCATGCAGCGGTCCATGGTTATGCAGCATACAAGTGTTTGGTTAGCCATATATGAATGTCACTCTGGGAACAGAATTCATGAGTTGGGCAGTGCATCTCCTGGAACTTGCAGACAAGGTGGGTTCATGTTCTAGTCTCCTGTGAACAACAGCTTGGGTCCATGCGCAGTTTGTGGACCTGGGCTGATTCTATCTGCACCACTGTAAGGCATCCAGTTCCTGCTCCCATCCCACAGGTACCTACCCCCAGCTGGTGCCCTAGCTGCCCTTCCCCCATCCCATCCCAATCTGAGGTGTCTTCTGGAAGATGGTGGTCTGACTTCCTCTTCCCACTTCCTCTCTGGGACAGAGGCCCCGTCATGTGTTCTTCAGGGGTGATGGGTAGCCCTTCCACCCATTTTACATCTTCCAGAGAGCTATCAAATGAAAACCACTGTGCTGCCCCGTCCCAAATCTGTAAGAGTCTCTGGGGTGGGACCTCTCCCATCGGGGACTCGTGCTCCAGTGGCAGCTACACCCATTGATACAAAACACCCATTGATAAAAGCTGCTAAGGGCCTCAGAATTTGGCCCAGTGGGAGTTCTGCCTGAGTAAGGAGTAAGTAGATTCCTCAGGGTTTGGCTCCTTTCAGCAAGTGGGGATTGGGATTGTATGACATTGCGGGCAAAAAGAAAATGTAAGGTCATGTCCTAACAAAATCTCAGCCCCATTACATTAACTCAGCTATTTACTAAGAACACAAAATATAATAAGGTGCAACATGTCCGTATTGTACAATACGCTGGTGTGCGCCAAACTAGCACTCTAACTTTTACCGTAGCTCTCTGAGTTTTCTTTTAAAAACCACAAGGACTTGAAATTCAAACTCCCCAGGAAATCACCTTAATATTTTCAATATTTCTTGAGATAAGTTTGGAATTGTAAGGGTTTTCTTTTATTCCCCCTTTCTGTATCTTTTATGGACAATTTCCACCTCCTACCCCTGTTCCTATTAAAGGGAATAAAATGCAGCCACTTGAATGGTCTGAACTTAAACTCACTCTACAATAAAAACAGATGAAGCAAAGTTTTACGCTACATTCAGGCCTATACTAGGAAGGCTTTGCCAGTATAGCTTTACTGCAGGGATCAGCAACCTTTGGCCCACGGCCCCCCAGGGGAAGCCCCCTGGTGGGCTGGGCTGGTTTGTTTACCTGCCGTGTCCGCAGGTTCGGCCGATCGCAGCTCCCACTGGCCGCGGTTCGCCGCTCCAGGCCAATGGGGGCTGTGGGAAGCGGCGCAGGCCGAGGGATGTGCTAGCCGCCGCTTCCCGCAGCCCCCATTGGCCCGGAGCGGTGGCTTACCCTGGTGGGCCGTGTGCCAAAGGCTGCCGATCCCTGCTTTACTGGTATATTATACTGCCAAAGTGTTCCTGATGTGGATGCAGTTTTGCTAGTATAGCTTATTCCAGCCCCCTGAGCAAAATAAGCAGTACTAGAAAAAAATCTAGTTTGCTGATCTAACTGTGTCTGCATTAGGGACTTTGCCTGCATAGTTGGTCAGAGATCACACCCCATCATAGCCCTGACTGACACAGCTATGGCCGGCAAAAGAAGTTTGTAATGTAGACCTGGCCTAAGAAACTTACCATTTCCTTGTGGCTTTCCAAACCAATTTAATGTTACCAGCTTGTTGCTAATACCATATGGTAAGGATCTCTGTATTTTTGCAAACTGTTGCTCAATGCCAAAGACTGTTTTGGCAGAGCTTTATCACTGAATCCTGCCAGCAGTGGTCTTTAGGGGAAAGTAATAATTTGGGGTTGTTTACATTACAGCAAATGTAATGGGGGGTTTCTTGAAGCGTGTGTGGGTATATGTGTGTGTGTGTTAAAACAGGACGGTTGGGGAAAAAGTAAATCCAACAGCATCAAAGAGCGAAGGTGTTGGTTATTGTACATGTATGCAGTCCTGGTTTACAGGAAAAGGGGTGTCTTCTTTTACAAGAACTTCAATGGAATGCTCCATGCAGGGTGGGAAAACCCCTGGAGGACAAAAGGAATGTTTTAAGGGCCAGGACTATCTGGTGGGAAATACAGGGTGGAGTTCTTAAAAGCAGTCAGCACTAGCCTAGCTGCACCAGTGGGAGTCTTACTACTGACTTCTTTGGGAGCCTTGGGAAAACCCACCCATAAACCACGGATTAAACAGAAACATTTTAATATTATTTTAAGGTAATATTAAGGGTCTGATTTAAATAGAGATGAAGAAAGATTCCAAGGTAAGGTTGGAACTGTGCCCTTAACTCACATGAATGTGCCTATGCAGCATGCATGGTGCAGCATACATGGTGCATGATTCCCCTCTGCATGTCTGCACTCTTCTCTGCATGGGGATTCTCTGTTGCTGGTCAGTGTGAGTTCTGAGCATGGACCAAATGCAGAGGGTGCCACAGAGAGCTGTGTGGCAGTGGAGGTGTGCACGTGGCAGTGGAGAATTCTGCCCGTAGACCTTGAGCTGTATTGAACTCCGCCCTTTCTGCTTTGCAGGGGTTTGTTGCTCAAACATTTTCCCCCCAGTTCAATGTGCATCAGATTTGCCCCCCTGAGTTTGAGATTAAAACTGACCCCAAACTTCAAAGCGATGCCCAGTGAAAACTATCAGATTTCACTTGGCTTTGGGTCAGAACTGCGAATTTCACAAGGTTTTGACATTAAACAGTCAGTCTTATCAGGCTCACTCAGTCCTGGACCCAGGCTCATTCAAAAGCCCCATAAACCCTAGCAATTCCTGGGTTTAGCACTGAGTTTACAACAAAACCAGAACCAAGGAATGTTCGATGCAATCTGAGCTTTAATCTCACACATTTTTTCAAAGTTCTCTTTTGTCATGGACTGTCCTGACGGCACTTCCCTCAGAGGCAAGGCTTGTCAGGGTTTTGAATTACCTGGCTTTTGTGAGTTTCAGTCAGGGCGCTTTATGAACTGCAGTGTGATTCTTCATATTCAGTGAGATTTGTTCTTTGTTAAGTGAGCTGCTCCTGGCCCCGCTCCCTCCTCCTTTCCTTTCTACACTTTGTCTTTACACTTCTCTTCCTTTCCCATTTTAATAGTCTATGTAGGCACCCCAAATGCCCTTGAACTCTGAGGAACTTTGGATCTGGAACTCAACTGCGGTATTGCTAACCCCAAGTGTTCAGAGATCATGAATCTGACTTCCCAAAACCATGAGATTGGCTTTAAAATGTTGAGTTTTGAACAACAAATATTTGGGTTTTTTCTTTCTCTTCTTATTTGGGTCACGTTTTCAGACTTTCCTCTGCAGCCATGCAGGCAAGAAATGTGCTCTCTCTCTTTTTTTTTTTTTGGGGGGGGGGGTTCAAAATAAAAGCGAAATTCTCATGCAACCACTTGATTCCAGAAACTTGTGATAAACTCATGAGAATTGGCAATACTATGAACTTCATAGCTTACCCCATCTAGTATAGACTGAACAGCGTCCCTGAATCCACACGCCTCTGATCTCTGAAGAATCTGGATCTGGGTCTAGCTGCCTCAATCTCTAATCTTTTCAGTGCTTCAATCATGTCCTATGTGTTTTCAAAGGGTGTGTGTGTTGATGTTGCTGTTATACAGTGTGTATGTTGTTACATACACTCAGTTTACTTGGACATGCAATTTCTGCTTGTAGTATTTGTCATCATCTTTTCCTGTATATTTAACATGTAAAATAGTGCGTAAAACAGCATTGATTAAAAAAGATTAAAAACAAAGGAACAGCCCCCTCTTCTAAGGCTGTCTAAACACAAAAGTTGTACAATTTTAATTATACTGGTCAAGTTAAAGTGCTATGGCTCCCACCCTAGTATGGACACCGCTATACCAGGATAATAGTGCAAACATCGGTTTAGTGTATTCCCATACAGGAAGGGGAATAAGCTATACCGGTGTGAGAAACCTTTTATACTGATATAACTGTGTCCACATTTGGCATTGTACTGGTATAACTATTTCAGTAAAAAAAAAATCATCCCCCTAACTAATGTCGTTATACTGGTACGTAAACTGTGTGTAGACCAGGACTAAAGTATCAAGTTACTGGCATGTAGTGACTACACAAGTGAGACATATGATAGAAGGTTAGTGTGAGCTTGACTCTGACAATGCCTGTTTTGCAGCCCCTGAGCAAACGCCACTGTGAACAAATTACTTATAGAATCATAGAATCTTAGAATATCAGGGTTGGAAGGGACCTCAGTAGGTCATCTAGTCCAACCCCCTGCTCAAAAGCAGGGCCCATCCCCAATTAAATCATCCCAGCCAGGGCTTTGTCAAGCCTGACCTTAAAAACTTCTAAGGAAGGAGATTCCACCACCTCCCTAGGCAACGCATTCCAGTGTTTCACCACCCTCCTAGTGAAAAAGTTTTTCCTAATATCCAACTTCCAGAAGCCTGAGCAGACTCAGTCTGAGCTGAATGCTTGGGCAGTTAACAAGTGCTCTGCCTTCTCTCCAATCAGCCTGTCTTCTGAATGCTTTCTAAACATTACACACCTCCCACCCCACCCACGTTCTACTGGAGCATTTTGTGCATCCAGAACAATCAGAATTAAATTGGAATGTTTCTTTCATTGATCACATGCTACCTCAAGGTACATATAGAGTGCTGAGTGTTGAATGGGTTTTCCAAGAATTCTTACTATGAATAGCATTACACCATGGTACGCTACCAGAGCAGTTGCTTATTGCCCTACTGTTAAGGCCCAGTGAAACTACCCTTTGTTATATGGAGGCTGATTCATCACAACGGTGAGGTGACGTAGTACATTGCAGCGACTCCTCCAAAATGGTAGGAGTTTATATAAATAAACTGGATCTTTAGAGTATTAACATTTGCAAGTAGCAGCGGTTCTTGTCATGGGTCTGTGTTTTCAACCATCTTTTTGTCAGAACAGCTCTGATGCAGGACGTACCAAGCCAGGTTTTCCAAAGAGCTCAGCTCCGGTTCAGTCACAGTCAGAAGAAGACATATTTTCCAAAGTACCTGACACATTGAGAGCTGAGCTCTTTTACAAACCTGGCCCTAAGTGTCACATTGGGAACTGTCAGGTGCTGAGCTCTTTTGAAAATGGGCTCCCTATAGATTCAGGCACAAAATAACTGTGTTTAAAGTACAGGAAGGGATGCTTTTTCAAAGCTGTGTAGGCACTGGGCAAATTATTTTTGCCTGTGCATTATTAATACTATTATTGAGCATGCACAGTGTGTTTGGTGCTGAATAAATATGGAAGAAGATCCAGTCCCTGCCTCCAGGAGCTTGCCATCTGGTTCAGATCTGACAAAATCATTCATTTCTTCTTCTTGATGTTACTATTTATTGAATGGCAACAGTGTGTCTGCTGCTGTACAAACACAGAGGAAGACAAGCACCAATGAGCTCCCATTCTAATTAAGGCACAGATAATAGGTATAGACAAAGCATGGGTTAAGAGCTGTCTCTTTGTGATGCAGTTATTTTTAGTAACTATCCGGGTTATCAGCTCTGAGTGACTGTGAAAAGTTTTGCAGAAGAACGTGTTTCCAGGAGGAATTTGGATGAAGAGAAGGAGGTTGTTTGAGGCACAAGGAAGTGGAGGACTTCTGAGTGTAAGGGGCAGTGTGGAAAGAGGCATGAAGGTGAGAAGTGAAGGTACAAACAGAGCATGTAAGAGGGATGCTTGTAAGGAAATGAGAGCAGAGATCTAGACAGAGGCAAGGCTGTGCTGAGTCACAGAGGGGAAATCTTTGAGCACTCTGACGCAGAAGCTGAGATGAAGCAGGTGGAAGGATTCCAAGAGAGGAGTCACATTGGCAGACTGTCCGGAGGAAGATGATTCGAACAGCAGCATTTTGTATATGTTTTTTTACGGGGGGAGAAGGAGAGTGGGGGAAAGACAAGGAGAGACCAATATGTGGACAAGGGTTTTAGTGGCCAGGATGTGGGAGAAAGGTTGGATTTTTTGCAAGGATGTAGAGGAAGAAGCAGTAGGACATGGAAGGAGCCCAGATGTGGAGAGAGAGGAGATTGCAGGTCTTGGAGATAGGGAGAGCAGTGGCAATGATGCTGGTAGAAATGGGTGAGGCAGAGCTTGGGAGGAAAGATGAGGAAGTTTGAATCTGAGATGATCAAGGGATTTCTAGGGGGAGGTATCATAGAGGCACTCAGGTACACATGATGATGGTGCAAGTCAGAGGAGATAGTGAAATTTTGCTATTCTATGTAATAAACGGACATATTGGCATATGCAGCTAAAAGGTGCTTTAATTCCATTGGGGGCCAGACTCTGCCCTGGGATGAATATCTGTGACTCTCATTTAAAGCAATTGGTGCCAAGCCTCTGATGGCCCAGTTTAGCTGACAATCTATAATAATCATGGCATGGGTTGTGAAAAGAGTAGCATAGGCCCATGCATGCTGGATTTACATATGTAGTCTCACTCGCGTTCACTGATCTATGGAGCATTTAGTCTGTAATATTCAGAGGACATGTATTGTGCACACATTTTTAGTGTTCTTTCTGTCTGGTTTTGGTCACAGATTTCATAAATGGAAGTTATTAAGCATATGTAAACACCCCTTTAGTTGATGCAGTTGGATTCGGATTTGGCTTCTTTGCCAGGTAGAATGTTTTCAATGTTAGACACTGTCAGTCTGACGTGTATAACAATAATGTAAATATTTAAGATCTGAGCAAAGCTGCTTTACATTATATTCAGTTTATATTGCCTTCAAAGCACTCCAGGTTAATACAGATACTCTTGGGCTGACTGAGGGCAGGAATTTTTTTACTTCAGCCAAACTATGGGCAAACTTTTCCTCCTGGTTCCATATTTTGGGTTGCTTATCTGCAGTCTGGATCTCAGCTCTGGGTTCTGTGAATGGGGCTTTCTTTGATTTCAGTGAGAACCCTTCATGTGGAACTGAATTTGCAATATCACAGCGCACAGGGCAACCTACAGGGCAGCTCAATGGTCTAAAGATAGTCTGAATCACATTTTAAGTGCATATCAAAGTCTCTGCCTATCCTAGGTGTTTCAATAGTTACTACAGTGACAGGCTCTAAGTACTAGAGTACTGGTACCCAAATGCTGTTCTCTTTTTTTTAATTGAGTTTTCGCTCTAAGCTAGAGCTAAGTATTCCTATTGACAGCCATTTAGTCTGTTTTTTTTTCTTTTAAAATATTGGCATTGGAATGAGAAGTGACGTACATCAGATTATATAAGAAGGAAACATTTTCATACACTCTGGTTACAGAGTCCGCTTCCCAAAACAAGAGCGGTACAACTGGTCACCAAGCAGAGGAAACTATGCAAGTTACTTGGGGCCCAATCCAGATCCTTTGGAAGTCATTAGAAAGACTCCAGATAACTTTGCTGGGAGTTGGATCTAGCACATAGTATGAGTTTTAGGAGATCTTTAATAAAGCAGAAAAAGTAGTAAACTGGAAATAAAACCTAACAGGAATAATAAAAGGTAGGAAGAAGGGGAAGAGAGGGAGAGAGAGAGAGAGAGAGAGAACTCCTGCAAAACTGTAGCACAGGTCTGAGTTGGGGAGCACAGCCCAGGGAGAGGTGGGGAACTGTTTGTAAAGCTTAGCTTGGAAGCTCAAGAGCCCTTTACCTCTGCCTCTTTTATTGATCTGCAATTGGAAGCTGGCTGAAAACCCTTTTAAGAGAAAATATTTGATCTCAAAACATTTGAGTTATTAATTGACTATCTTCATATGCTCAGGGAGCAACTTTCACTGTAAAACTGCTAATGTCCTGGCCCTTATGTTTTTCTTAGGCAGCAGCTGAGTGTGTTGTACCCTTACCATGGCTGTGATTCTGAAAAGCTTATTCTGAATGCCTCTTCCTTCTGTTGGTGCATGGTTCCTGTTTAATGCAAAAAGTATCTCTGCATCCAGGAGAGCATTGCGGCAGGGTTGGGAGAATATTTTAGCCACTAAGGAAGACTGTTTTTCCCACATTGAAAAAGGATATTCCTGTTCTTTCAGATCAAATATTGAGATTAAATTATTTACTACAAAGTCAATCAATCGCTTTCAGGATGGAGACATTCACCCCTGGGCAATGAGCAGTGCAAGACACAGTTTAAGTGGAATGGGAGTGTTGCGTAAGTCTTGCCTTGGGTCCCTGCACAGATGGGAATTTCACCCACCCAGGCAAGTGGGTTTCCTGACCAGATAATCACCACATTCTCCCAAGTACATTTTTTGTCTCTCTTTTGCATTTAAGCATCTTCTGGGTTTTCTGATTCCCCCTTCCCCCCCCCCCCCCGAATGCAAATGAAACTATTTGGTGACACTTGGTAAACACCGTGACGCGTTAACTTGTAGGAAACGGGCCGAGCAGAGCACTTCTCTATCACCTTCTAGAAGAGGCAGCTAACGAGACACGGGTTGTGGTGAACCTCACTGTCGTTCATGGACTGCTTCTGCTTGGCTCTCTGGAATGTTCTTGGAAGTGAAGTCAGGGTCACTTACAAGAGAGTAATTTAGAAGGGAGGAATTTAATTTACCATCTAACCACTGCAAAAAATAACTCGGTTGGTGAGGCAATTGCAAGGCTACTTTTAAGCGCAGAAGTACAGAAGATTGCTAAAAATAGGATTTGTCCTAGGCCTTTTCCTATGTTATATTTTGTTATGTAAAGAAAGGTGTTAGGTTTTTGTAAAAGGTGATGAAGCCCTTGCATTTGCTATACACCTCCACCTCAACAGAAAGAACCTTGTCATTTCCAGACTGGATCAGCTGTTGACATTACCTTTTAAGAAAGGCTCCCAGTTTGGTTGTGGGATTATTTCCTTTCTTCATCCTTATGAGCTGAAACACAGAGATCTGCATCTGCCCTGCAGACAATCAGTGACTGCCTGTGCTGAAGCTAAACCCTACCTTGATATAAACTCAGGTGCCAATCATGTCACTAGGATGTTAGGCTGTATTTTGTCCCTTTCTGCATAGGATTGTGTTACTGTAAATGGAATCTTATAATGTACAAAGCCAGTTTCTATGTTTATTCAGTATGTAGCCTGGGATTTGCCAGACCAGACCACTGGTCCTCTGAAGCCAATGTTCTGCCTCTGGTCATAATCAATACCTGATGCTTCAACAAAAGCGCAGTCCCCCCCCCACCCCAATATATTTAGCCAAATATGTCATGTTCTATGTGGCTGGGTGGAAATTACTTTCCCACCCTTGAAGGTAATCAATTTACATCCTGAAGCATGAGACTCAGTTAGATCTATTATGTTAGCAAACATAGATACAGATGTTAAGGGTCATGAAATTATCCTGACCTTTTGAAACCCAGCTAGGGTGTTTGATTTGATGGCCTCCTGAAGAAGTGATTTCCACAGTTGACTACACTCAGTATAAAATCAGAAGTATTTCACTTCATTTACTCTTTCTGAATTTTGAATTAATTAATTACATAAATTTTCTATTTATGAAAGAGGGCAAAAGAAGGAAGTGACTGGTCTTATTATTATTGATTATAGGAATCCTTAGCACTCAATTGGAATACCGCCCCTTCATACTTCTGAATTCAGCAATCAAGTTCACCTGCAAGACTCCTTTCCAAGTGAAGCAATTCTAGATTTGCTCTTGTCACATACATACCTCTATCCTATCATATTGCTAATGGTAACCTGCCATGATGTCAGAAAGGATGACCTTGTGATAGAGCTGATGGACTGGGAGGAGGTCCTGACTTTGCTGCAGACTGCTGTGTTACCCTAGGGAAATCACTTCACTGTTATGTGCCTCAGTTTCTCCATCAATAAAATGGGGTTAATGATACTTACCTACTTCACAAGGGCTGTCTGCTAGGTGGCTTAATTTGTAAATATTAGTGAAGAATTTGAGATCTTTGGATCCTCTGAGATGCTTAGGTGAAAGGTGCTAGAAGAGTATTTAAAAAAAAAAAAAGTAACCATCTTTTCCTTCTCTGGACCTCTTCAGTTTCTTCTGTACTTTCCTTAAGATGTCGTGATCAAGAGTGGACACAGTACTTCAATGTTCCTGGTATAGGTGTGTATATCCCCCAATGCATATGCACAAATCAGGAGTATACATACATACAGGTATGCTTGTATGCACTATGAGGGTGTGTGTGTAAGTGTGCATGACTATTTAAAAAGTGGGTCCCAAATCAATATGTGCTCTTGTTCAATATAACATCTTCGCATTATACTTTATATTATTTTCCATTGCCTTTGTAAGGCAATTAGACATCCTATATATATCATTAACTACTGCAGTGCACTGGCAGTCACCTTTATTGAACTGTCTGCCATGACTCCCAAGTATTTTCCTCTGAGGATGCTGCAAGTTCAGAGGCCAGTAAGTTGGAGAAAGTGTTCGTGAAATTGAGTAACTCTTGGCATACAGTTACAGATGTATATGGTCTGATTTACAGCTCTGTGCAGCAGCTGAAATTGCATTTGGATCAAGAAGGATCTTTGTGGTTATGGTTTCAGGATTCCTTGGCATACATTCAGAATGCAGAGCACTGGAGAGGTTCATGAGAGGTCTATCCCATTACTTCACGTAAAGGGCAAGAGCATGTCTTGGGTCTGGTCTGCCTGCAGCCTTTCGCTTGGATTTCTCAAGCTGCTGGAGGCCAAGCCCTTCAAGAGCAGCCTCTGAGCGTCCAGTGGTAGGAGCAGCCACAGCGACCTACTTGGAAGCAGTGGTAGATTACTGCACGGGTCAATGGGGCCCAGGTCGACAGGGTCCGTGCCCAGGGACCCCAGCCATTTGCCCCCTCCCCCGCAGGAGCGCCAGAACCTGGGTAGAAGTGTGTGTGTGTGGGGGTGTACTGGAACTGGGGCCCTGCCCCCTGCTCCAACTCTTCCCCCGAATCAGGAGCCGAGCAGTGGTAAGAGCTTCCCAGGGAGCCCAGGTCGCTGTGAGGAGTCCCAGACACTCCATCTGCCCTGGGTGGGAGCTGGGGTGCCCACAAGCAGGTGCCAGCCCAAGTCCCCGCCCCCCGGGGCATGCCGCTGCCAGTGGGACCCAGGGCAGGGGCTCCAGTCCAGCCTCCTGCCCCCTCCCCAGGGCCAGCAGAACGCTCTGTGAGGAGAGGATGCCCTGCCCCGGCTAGGTCACAGGCAGGAAAGAAACGGGCAGGGAGGACTCCTCCGGCACAGCTCCCAATGCTACTGGCCCAGCCTCAGCAGCTGCTGCACTCTGCCTGGGCTCACTCAGTGCCTGCCCCGGTCCTGCTGCCAGGCTGCCCCTGCCAGGTCCCTCCTGCTCCCAGTGATAGGTTGCCCCTGCTGCTGCCTGGGCTTTGTGCCCAAGGCAGCCACCACATGTGGCATCACTCCTCCTGTTATCTCTGGCCTGAAGCTTGCTGTTTGCGGGGGGGGGGGCAATGTTCCCTGCCCCCCAAACTACGCCCATGCCGCCGCCGCTTCGCACCTGCCTGAGACTACTATGCCTATGTTATAAAGTGGGGGGGCATGGCTCCCCGGAGCCTTCAGTGCTGGTACCTCTGGGCTCCCAGGGTGTGGAGGACTCAAATGTTCTTTGTGTCCAGGGCCCCAGTAAATCTTAATCTGCATCTGCCTGGGAGCTGCTCCACTAACATGCAGCTCTCACCCATCCTGCTGGTCACACTGCTGGGAATTTCCAAGCTGTGAATAAGTTGTGGGGTGAGCCCTTTAAGAGACACCCACTTCCTTTCCTGTCACAGACAGTGGCAGAGTCACAGCCAAGAGATGCTATGGCTCCAACCTGGCCTGGGCCTACCTTTCCCCCACTGAGATTTTCGGCTTTGGGTAGGATGAGCTCTTTGACACCCCTGTAGCTTTTGGTTCCTTCACTAAACTTCTGCTAAAACAACGAAGAGTCCTTGTGGCACCTTAGAGACTAACAAATTTATTTTGGCACAAGCTTTTGGGGCTAGAACCCACTTCATCAGATGCATGGAGTAGAAAACACAGGAGCAGGTACAAATACATGAAAAGATGTGAATTGCCTTACCAAGTTAGAGGTTAGTCTAACGAGACAACTCAAACTTCTGCTAGTGTGCTGAAGAGTGGGACCCTTGCAGAAAACCATGGGTCACTGTGCAGATTCTGTACAGAGAGCCCTATGTTTTCAAAAGTGATGAGTGATTTTGGGTGCCTCAGGTTTTGGTGCTTAACTTGAGACACCTTGGGCCTGGCCGTCAGAAAGTGCTGAGCACCTTTTTAAGGCTTCTCAAATTGGGCACCCAAGAATGGAGACACTGTTTAATTCGTTGCCAATTATTACAATAGCACCCAAAATCACTAGTCACTTTGAAAATGTAGGCCATGTGTGCTGTCTAATTACACTTGGAAGGACTGGATTTTTATCTGTAAATGTCAGTAAACATGGATTTCATTGTGTACACACAAACCTAGGAGAAATATTTATGTTGATAATTGAAATTTACGATAAGCAAAGTAAGAAGGATGCTGCTTGAGAACTCTTTAGAGTTTGATTTAAAGATATTAACTTTGTATATGTTGATATGTGATGTGGACAATTTGTGTTCCAACAATTATAAAGCTTTAACTTTTTGAATCTCGAAGTCTACTGTCATTAAATAATTATTGGTTGATCCCATATAATTTCCCACAACTGAAAATGTAAACAGATAAAAATAGACTAAATAATTACAACTAAACATCAATATTATCCATCAAAATTACACAAAAATACAAATCAAATTCTGCCCAGCCGATGTATAATATATAGTATGTTATGAAACCATGTATAATAATGAGGAATCAAAAATACACAGTTACAAAGGAAGCCTTTTGAGTAACAGCTAGAAGCAATCATTAACTTACTGACCCTTGCAGTCCCTTCTATCCCTATGAGTCTATGATTCTATAATACTGTACCTGTCACATGGGGATGGCATTAGAACAAGAAGCTCAGTGGCAGTCGGTCAGAAAATGGGGACTTTTCTGCAGAAGATTTCAACATTTCTTTGAAAAAACAAAAATGTAAAAACTAAAATGCTTTTGGGTTTCAGACAAAAAGCAAAGAAATGTCAGTTTTCATTTTTTTGACATGCCCATCTTTTCCACAGAAAGCAGGCACTTTCCCTGAACTTTTTTATTTAGTCAACCCCCCACAATTTTCCGTCAAAAAAAAATTTAGAAAATTTTCACCCAGCTCTGCTCAAGGGTTTTGGGTTCAAAATTTGTGAACCAAAGTTTTCCTCATTTTCAGATGGGTTTGCACCCTCTCAAATATCACTTCGCGATTCAGCTGCGAACAAGCCGCAAGAAGGTGATAATTAATCAAAACGGGCACATCATAGTATTTGTCTTGAAACTGTAAATTGTCCCAGTCTCTCTTGAAGGGTGTGAGTCTCACTGAACCTTTCAACAAGCATGTGCTTCTAGGTTGAAAAGAAACCTGCAGGTGGGCAAGTTTCATGCAGCTTGTTGTTTGTTATTAGTTGTGAAGCACCGGCAATGTGCTCAGTTGAACAAGACACAAAATGGAGACCATCCTGAAGAGCTTCCAATCTAAGATGGGTGGGCTGCCTAACAAAAGCTTTGCACAGCTTTACATGTGAGGCTTACTGAATGAGATAATCTTTTTCAAACAGAGAAACCTTCAAACGATGGGGGCCTCTATCACTGTACCTTGTTATTATCTGAACTGTTCATGCAGGGGTTCTCTTGCTGCAGAAGCCAAGAGAGGTGCAGGATTTGGGGGTCCCACAAAGCCTGTCTGCACAGCTGCATTTCTGAAGCATAAATAAGAATTTGCCTAGCCCTCCCTTTCCCATACAAAGCTGCTCAGGTGGCTTAGTGCCCCAGTTTAATGCGGGGGGAGAGGGGTGCTGGTGTTGCACCTGATAATGCTTTCTCTCAGTCCAGTGGCACAGAGGCTCCTGAGAATTGCCTGCGAGCAGGAAGCTATCAGTGGAAGTAATGCCTAGCTCGGAGAAGCACTTCTGCTACAACAACAAAGAGCCCTTTGATCCTTTCCATTTGGAGAACTTAAAACAAGAAAACAAAACTCCAATAAGACCAAGTTGGTCTGTAAAAGGAGACGGGGAAAGAAGGAGCACCAAAGAACTCGGGAGTGTAATTGTAGAAGTAGCAAATGTTTTGGCACTTTGATCTGCTTCGTGTCAGTTCAAGATGTTTCATGTTTAATACTGGAGAGCCATTCACCAAATGCTCTGCACAAACAATACAAGGCCGCCTACTGGTAATTCCAGGGCATTTGGGGAGAGACTGGCTCAAACTCAGCCCTTTTAACTCCACTGAGTTCAGTTACATCAGGGGTGACCTTGGCCTGCTGTGCATAAAAGGCTCCATTTACAGAGACACCTCATTGTGAAGTGGTAGCACAGGGCAGATATTACCTCGCTGAGCCCACTGGAGAAAGAAGCTGCAGCCATATGTGTTCATTATCTCATGACCTGGTAGCAATTTTAAAATGTGGGACAGATCTTCAGCTGGTGTGAACTGGAGATGCTCCATTGAAATCAATGGAGCTATGCCAATTTACCCCAGCTGCGGTTCTGGCTCCTTTAGTCCAGCAGGGTTTGTTTTCTCCTCACTGCAGTGCCATCTCTCGCCTTTATACAACCATGAGGGATATATGAGAATTTTCTCTGGGAGCTGGAATATAGATCAAGCCTTTTACACCGTAGTTTATAAGAAACTTATCAAAGAATAGCTAACAGCTACCACATCTTTGTGCCTGGATTAAGGATGTGTTTAAAAAAAAATTCACTGAATTAAAATCCAAGGGGAGAACCGATGTCCCAGGAAAGGGTTTTTCTAGTACCTGGTTGTTCTCCTCACTACTGGACTGGGACACTGTCCCTCCTGTAGCCCCACCTGCAAGGATCCGGGTTGCGATCACTCTTCCCAATGCAGATCACAGAGTGAGTTGGAAGCCGAACCTTCTGACTGGTGCAGACTCCTGCAGATGGATGCATGTGTGCCAGATGCAAGCAAGACGAGGCCTGCTGCAAATAGTCTCTGCTTTGAGAGGGAGAAGGAAAGCAGAGCAACAGCAGCTAAAGCATTTATGCTTTAAAGTTTCATTTGCCCACAGGCTCCCCTACAAGAAAATGCCTTTCATGTGGGCATATAGCAATGGGCTGCAGAGAAAATCACATCCTTGGTGTTAGACAGGTGGAGTGTTTGCTTCCAAACCAGCAATGCACTGTAATATTGGGTGTCTCTTCACTAAATCCTGCCCCTGTTGTTTCTGGGAGTTAAGCCACAGCTTTAACTAGTATTGATTGGGAAGATGTGGGGTTTTTTTTTTCCCACTCATAAAAATTGTACCTGTCTAAGGTAGAATATCTATTCGTGATATAAGAACGGGGCATCTCTCTAGTACCTGATGTATCTATGGGTAGGGTAGGGTAGCTACTGGAACTGGGAAGGTGTTTAGTTTGCATAGCTTATTTTTCCCAACCCTCTTTAATGAGCACTTACTTCCCATATGCATTTTCCTTTGATGGCTTTTGACTGTGTTGTGTAATTACCTGTGATTTGTAGTGATGATGTGATATAGTGCCTAGGTGTCATGTGGTGGCACTGTGACCGGGTGTTTGTATCAAAGCAGTTATGTCAGGTGGGGGAAAAAACCTCCATAGCTTGCCTAAAAAACATGTGCTCGACAAGATTTGTTCCAAGGAACTGAGATTGCCTGCCTTCACTCTGGAATGACATTGCCGTTGACGGTTTGTATTAGGAGTTAATTTCTTGGCTTATTTTTACATAAACCTTCAGGCATTTATATTCATGCATGATTGCAAGACTTCTGTCTTATTAATGGGTCCGTGTCAGCAATACAAATGTTTGATAGGATTATGTTTTGAGGAAATATGAGCAAAGGGATGGTCTGGTGGTTTGGACACCAGCTTGGGACTTAGGAGATCTGGGTTTAATTCCCTGCTCCACCACAGATTTCTTGGGCAAGCCACTTAAGGCTAAATTCACAAAGGGACGTAGGTACCTACCTGCCACTTTAGGCACTTGGATCCCAGAATCAGGCCCCACTGGGATTCATAAAACCCCCACTTAGGTGCCCCCGAACCCTGTAGGTGCCTAACTCTCTTGGCACCTAAATTTTTGCAGTAAAAGTGCTCTAGGTGCCTGTATTTGTGCCTCTGAGTGTGCGCATTGCAGCTCCACACGAGGTGTGTGAATGCCTAAGCTCCAGAGTGATGCACAAACCACAGAAGATGGGCATTCCTCTTCCTAACTCGCCTGCATGACTCAGTCCAGTAGGAACTTATGCACAATGGCTGAGGAGGGGGAGAGGAGGAAGTCCCTTATAACTTTTAGCCCAGTGGCTAGGACTCAGCTAGGATATGGGAGATCCCTGGTTCCAGTCCCCCCTCAGGCAGAGAAGGGATTTAAACTGGGATTTGTCACCTTTCAAGGGAGTGCCCTGACCGCTGGGCTGTGGGATATTCTCATGGGGGACTCTCTCATGTTGAACCTCTTCCACTGTGGACAAATAATGAAAGAATCATTGGCCAGACAGAGAGAGCAAGAATGAAAAGGACCCTGTAGCCTGATGGTTACAGCACTCACTTAGAAGGTGAAAGACGCTGGGATCCAGTCCCCTGCGCCAATGACTTTTAAAAATTATTTATCCGCAGTGGAACAATTTCAAGAGGCGAGCTCCACATCAGAGTGTCCCATATCCCTATGGTTAGGACACTTGCCTGAGAGGTGGCAGATCCCTGTTCAGATCCTCTCTCCCACTCAGGTGAAAGGGGGACTTGACCTGGTGGTCTCCCACCTTCCAGGTGAGTGCTCCAGACACTGGGCTCAAAGTTCCAAGACTGCTGCTCGCAGCAGCATCATAGGCACCTAATGCCAAGAGTGTTTGCAACTGAGACTCCCAAGCAGAGGGAAGGGCCTCCCCACACCCATCTCTGAGGGAGGGGCGGGGCTTAGCATACACCCCTCATCTTGCCTTCTCCCATTGTATGCCTTAGTTGAGGAGCCTCCTAGTTAGTTATTGTGAATCCCATTCCAAGTTTCTCTCTCTCCTTATTCTTTGTATAAGGAACCCACGCACCTAACTCAGAGGTTGTGGATCCCAGAGGTTTTGTAGATGGCTAAAAATTAGGTGGGGTGACACTCAGTTCCCCATCTGTGCAGTGGGGATAAAACCCCTACCTTACAGGGGTTTTATGAGGAGAAATGCAGTAATGATTGTGAGCTGCTCAGTTGTTCCAGTGCTAAGGGCTGTCCATACATTACAGAACACATTGTTTGGTGATGTTTTTGAAGACCCACCCACCCCTTGTAACTCTTTGTGATGCTGAAACAAACACACACAAGTAAGGACCCACTCACCCCCGAATGTGTTACATGATTTATGGACAGCCCCATATACATATCTATGATAGATAATTTTCTTCCTAAGAATTGACGTCTACAGAGCTATGCTGTTTGACACTGGCTCAGGAACCGGCATGATAAATAAGGGAGGATATGATAGAGGTCTATAAAATCATGACTGGTGTGGAGAAAGTAAATAAGGAAGTGTTGTTTACTCCTTTTCATAACACAAGAACTAGGGGTCACCAAATGAAATTAATAGGCAGCAGGTTTAAAACAAACAACAGAAATATTTTTTCACACAATGAACAGTCAACCTGTGGAACTCCTTGCCAGAGGATGTTGTGAAGGCACAGACTATAACAGAGTTAAAAAAAGAAGTAGATAAGTTCATGGAGGATAGCCATTGATGGACCTATCAGCCAGAAGCTTCTATTTGCCAGAAGCTGGGAATGGGTGACAGGGGATGACTCACTTGATGATTACCTGTTCTGTTCATTCCCTCTGGGGCACCTGGCATTGGCCACTGTTGGAAGACAGGATACTGGGCTAGATGGACCTTTGTCCTGACCCAGTATGGCCATTCTTATGTTCTAAGTATAAAATAGTTTGTCAGTATAACTGAGTTACATTGAATGTGTGAGGATGTAACACATTACATTGAATGTGTGAGGGAGGCAGATCTCTATGAGTTTTTCAGTTACTATCTAAAGGATACAGGAGATAACACTCCATCCCAAGTTATTTTGCTGGCTAAGGAATGTGTCTGAGGAAGTAATAAAAGTTGAATGGGGCTAGCTTGAGAAAGTGAAATAGCCATAGAACTTGTGTCAGTTCTTGTGAGGAATCAGCCCCAGTAGCCCAACCGTGCGACTGTTTGATGACTATTGTACTCAGCACATTTCACCTCAAAGGCTCTCCAGTCCCTTATGAGCAATCCACGTACAGCAATAACACAGCCATCTCTGGGGAGGGTGGTGGTGGCCAGCCAGCACACAAGCACTCTGCACAGTATTAGGCAAAGAAGGACAAAGTAGGTTCCTAAGCCTACGTAAAAGGGTGTTGTTTAATGTATAAATGTTATAGATCAAGCTGCCTTTCCTGGAAGTTAAAGTTTGGGACTGGACCAAGATCCTGGATCTGAGCCCTTCCAATTCCAGATCTGGATCCAAACTTCACAAGTGGAACATCTCTCTCTGGTCTTTACCTGCACTGTGTCCTAGAAAGGTGCCAACCCGGCATGAAATTCACTCCTGTGCTGAGGTGTGCACCAGGCTTGTGTTATCACATAAGTCCTATTTTGTGGGCTGAAGTAGAATTGAAGTGGTGGGCAGCTTTGTGCCAGCCCCATGCACTGGTGTGAAGCTCCCGCTCCCTCACTGCACAGCAGTGTCATCATGCAAGGGACACACTGCAGTGTCCATCTCTCATGCTTTCCCGGGATTCTATACGTTTAAAGAATCTTTCTCAGAATACCTTGCTTTAATTAGAGCACTACTACTTTGTATTTAGAGTGCATTTTGCCAGCTAAGTATGAAATTAATACATACTGTAACTTGGCAGGATCTTCCCACTGAAGTCTACTTGAGTAGTGTGCAACCCAATATCAGCAGCGTATGTTTGGACTAAGAATTCTTTGGAAAAGACAGTCAGCTAGAATACAGGGGTTTTTTTTTCTTTACCCTCAAACAGTCAGTTCTTGCCTTTGACAGCTAAACCTGGCTGGGGCCATTTCTCTTTTCTTTCTCCTCCTCTTGAATCTTCTTAAGGGGAGTTGCTGTATCAGGAGCTGGAGGACGGGGGTGGGGGAGCGGGGGTGACTGTGTGTGTGTGTGGCGGGTGCGGCAGTGGGAGTTTCAGGACAAACAAGACACCAGGGAGTATTGAAAGCATTTTTAGCTTGGGGATTTACTGCTATTTTCTGCTAGAGGTTTAAATTGGAAGCTGCTTGTGATTTAGGAGCATGAATCTGAGGACTGTGCCACAGTTCAGGAAGGCACTTAACCATGTGCTTTATTTTAAGCCTGCGCTTAATTTTTATTGACTTCAATGAGACTTTGCCAAAGCTAGGGAAGTGCTGAAGTGCCCTGCCTGCACTGGTGCCTGTACCAAATAGCATTTCTTAGAAGCTTGTCTAGGTGTCATAGGAGGCTCAGTCAGTCTGAAGAATACAATTCACTCCAGAAAATCACCACACTGAGGGGCAAATGCAATGCTGACATCATAACTCTTAGGCCCAAATTCTCTGCTGAGCGCCTTGGTGTAGTAACTTGGCTGGGCACTGAGGTTCTCATTGGAAGAAGGGAAATGGACTCACCTTTCAGACTGAGGATCCTCTCAACAGATAACTCAGCATAGACTCTTTGGCCCTAGCACCCTTGCCCCCCTCCCCTCCGCACCTCCCCGAAAGACTGGAAGTTCTGTGAACTGGTAGAACTTCTAGCTCTTCTGCTGCACTAATAATCCCCACCAACACAGTGTACTGGGTGGTAAATCTCTCTTTTCTGCCTCCCCAGTTCCTACCCTCTTCTTCTGTGTAAGGGAACTGCATCAATATTGCTGTGTGTTGGGCCATTTGCATCCCTGGAGGCGGGTGGTTGGTTGGATGGATTGTCCCTTACACTACAGAATCTGACTGGAATGAGAGGAGAACAGAGGGAGACCAAAATAATTTTTTGTGCACTAGATACCTTAGACTCCTTCAGGACTCCACACTCATGTATTTTACTGCTTTAATTTCGATACTTCAGCTGACTTCCCAGGAGGATGGTGGGATTTTGTTCAGTTGAAGTGCATTGGAATTGAATTTGAGCCAATTCCCTCCCTGTTGTGTCTCCAATGAAGGCAGTGCAGTTACGCTAAGTCAGTTTGGCCCCATATTGATGACATGTTCTGGCTTGACAAGAGACATGCTCATATATTCATACAATGAGAGCCTGATACCAATAAGAGTTTTGTCACTGATTTAAATGGGAACAGAACTGGGCCTTAAATGAGTGGCAACTGTTGAAATTAAGGTGACATTTATAAATTACTTTATTAATAATCCCTAAAGGATGAATAGAAATTGCTTTTTCACTAATAGATTATCTAAGGGACAGATTACATGATGTAGAGACCCTTCTATATAAGTGATTTATGTTCTATATTCCCAGTCTATCAGGGGTTTAAAACAGATGCTATAAAATCATCTGTCTGTCTCTACAACATGCCTTAGCACATATAAGAATGATTTACTTGGAGAAAAGCAATTTCTGTTCATTATCCATGAATTATCTTAAAGTACGTGTACATGTCACCTTAATTTCACATTGTTATATGATTTAGTGCCTTCTTTTGCAGGCTAAATTTATTTTTATGGACCTTATTTGCTTCAAATTAGCCCTGAACCTGGCCTGAAGTAGTATCCTCTCTTCCTACTCTTCATTGCTCTTCCTTAGACTCTGCTGGCAAATTTTGAGACCTAAACACAGAAAATACCTTTAATAATAATTTAACCCCCACCCCAACATTTTCTTCTTTTAATTCCAGTCTCATCCTTGTGTATGTCTAAGCGTTCCACAAGAAAATGACATTGTAGTGCAAGCAGAAAGCCCCAAAATGGATATATTAAAAGTGGTCACATTTTCATAGCAACAAGGTCATGGGTCAAATCCAGGACCTTTCTGCAAATGTAGGGGAAATGAGCTTTCCAGTTCCCTGCTATACCTAATAGCTCAGAAGGAATTTGGTAGATTCATCAGCACCTAATTTTGTGTGAACTTGAGACTCAGCCACATTAGTGTTTAAATTGTATTAATTGTTGAAAGGTATGTGCCGGGCCCAGTTTTGAGTGAACCAGGGGCTGTTTCTGGTTTCACATTGAAACTTGGTGGAATTCTGCAGTGTCAACTGTTTTCTCGCTGTGGTTTTGATCAAACTCTGAACTCGAAGGATGAGCCCTGGTGAACTGAAACCACTGGGTTTTGCACAGCCCTGCCATTCCTCAAAGCATTTGTAAGCTCAAAATTACAGATAATAAAATCATGACCTTTATGTTTCCCCAAGTATGGAGGATGCTAGTTAGTAGCAGAGCTGGCTTCAACCCCTGTCAATGTGCATGGACTCTTGATTATGTAAATTTGGTGGGCAATGTATATTTCTGGGCCTCTTCTCAAACGTTTCCCTCATATGATTCTGTTTTGCTGTTGTAGAATTATTTATGATCTCCCCTTACCTTCTTAAGGAGACAGGTACTGTACAGTTTGTGTAGCAAACAAAAAGCTTTGACAAGATGATATGTTAATGATTTCAAGTTTCAAATAACATAAATGCATCCATGAATAGAAGATCTAAGGGGGAATGGATAGTTATGGAGATTAGTGGTGAATTATGGAGCCTTTCCCCTTTGGTTGCCTCTTTGAATCCAGCCTGGGATGGCATTGACTCTGAGTTACAGCTGATTTTGGGCTCATATAAAATAATTTGGAGATCACAGGTCTAATGAATTCTAAACCAGCTCAGAGTGGCTGTGCTTTGCTCTTGACTCAGATTCTGAGTTTAACAGCATCTGACAAATTGTACCAAGCTCTGCAATGATTTTCTAGACAAGCGTTTAGAAGGGAGCAGACCGAAGAGTACCAGTTTCACTCTGTGTGCTCATGTCTGTGGAGGTGAACGGCTGGTGCTATTCCCATCTGTTCCACCTGGCCCATTTTCAGACATACATAGCAATGATTCATAGAATCATAGAATCATAGAATATCAGGGTTGGAAGGGACCCCAGAAGGTCATCTAGTCCAACCCCCTGCTCAAAGCAGGACCAATTCCCAGTTAAATCATCCCAGCCAGGGCTTTGTCAAGCCTGACCTTAAAAACCTCTAAGGAAGGAGATTCTACCACCTCCCTAGGTAACGCATTCCAGTGTTTCACCACCCTCTTAGTGAAAAAGTTTTTCCTAATATCCAATCTAAACCTCCCCCACTGCAACTTGAGACCATTACTCCTCGTTCTGTCATCTGCTACCATTGAGAACAGTCTAGAGCCATCCTCTTTGGAACCCCCTTTCAGGTAGTTGAAAGCAGCTATCAAATCCCCCCTCATTCTTCTCTTCTGCAGGCTAAACAATCCCAGCTCCCTCAGCCTCTCCTCATAACTCATGTGTTCCAGTCCCCTAATCATTTTTGTTGCCCTTTGCTGGACTCTCTCCAATTTATCCACATCCTTCTTGAAGTGTGGGGCCCAAAACTGGACACAGTACTCCAGATGAGGCCTCACCAATGTCGAATAGAGGGGAACGATCACGTCCCTCGATCTGCTCGCTATGCCCCTACTTATACATCCCAAAATGCCATTGGCCTTCTTGGCAACAAGGGTACACTGCTGACTCATATCCAGCTTCTCGTCCACTGTCACCCCTAGGTCCTTTTCCGCAGAACTGCTGCCTAGCCATTCGGTCCCTAGTCTGTAGCTGTGCATTGGGTTCTTCCGTCCTAAGTGCAGGACCCTGCACTTATCCTTATTGAACCTCATCAGATTCCTTTTGGCCCAATCTTCCAATTGGTCTAGGTCCTTCTGTATCCTATCCCTCCCCTCCAGTGTATCTACCACTCCTCCCAGTTTAGTATCATCCGCAAATTTGCTGAGAGTGCAATCCACACCATCCTCCAGATCATTTATGAAGATATTGAATAAAACCGGCCCCAGGACCGACCCTTGGGGCACTCCACTTGATACCGGCTGCCAACTAGACATGGAGCCATTGATCACTACCCGTTGAGCCCGACAATCTAGCCAGCTTTCTACCCACCTTATAGTGCATTCATCCAGCCCATACTTCCTTAACTTGGTGACAAGAATACTATGGGAGACCGTGTCAAAAGCTTTGCTAAAGTCAAGAAACAATACATCCACTGCTTTCCCTTCATCCACAGAACCAGTAATCTCATCATAAAAGGTGATTAGATTAGTCAGGCATGACCTTCCCTTGGTGAATCCATGCTGGCTGTTCCTGATCACTTTCCTCTCATGCAAGTGCTTCAGGATTGATTCTTTGAGGACCTGCTCCATGATTTTTCCAGGGACTGAGGTGAGGCTGACTGGCCTGTAGTTCCCAGGATCTTCCTTCTTCCCTTTTTTAAAGATTGGCACTACATTAGCCTTTTTCCAGTCATCCGGGACTTCCCCGGTTCGCCACGAGTTTTCAAAGATAATGGCCAGTGGCTCTGCAATCACAGCCGCCAATTCCTTCAGCACTCTCGGATGCAACTCGTCCGGCCCCATGGACTTGTGCATGTCCAGCTTTTCTAAATAGTCCCTAACCGCCTCTATCTCCACAGAGGGCTGGCCATCTCTTCCGCATTTTGTGATGCCCAGCGCAGCAGTCTGAGAGCTGACCTTGTTAGTGAAAACAGAGGCAAAAAAAGCATTGAGTACATTAGCTTTTTCCACATCCTCTGTCACTAGGTTGCCTCCCTCATTCAGTAAGGGGCCCACACATTCCTTGGCTTTCTTCTTGTTGCCAACATACCTGAAGAAACCCTTCTTGTTACTCTTGACATCTCTGGCTAGCTGCAGCTCCATGTGCGATTTGGCCCTCCTGATAACATTCCTACATGCCCGAGCAATATTTTTATACTATTCTGCCAGAGCTCTGTGATCAATCCTTTGCTTCCTGTGATCTGCTGCAGCTTCTGTGCCGTGACATGTTAATTTTTCTTGGGCATTTGGGGAATTAGTTTGCTAAGGACTGAAAGCACTTTGACTGTTTTGTTTGTTCACAGTAATAATTCTACATAATAGCTATTCAGTGTAGTATAAGCAACTTATATGGTACTTACCCACCTTTGGAAAGCACTTTGAGGGCTACAGATGAAAAGCCCTATATTCTTTATTAATTAGTTGGAGCCGTCTAATCCAGCTCCCTTTGAAGTCAGTGGGAATCCTTCCTTTTGCTTAAGTGAATTGTGGATTAGGCCCTATATAATGTTCCATATTTTGTTTACTATTGTTGCCCCTTTTTGACATGAGAGTTGACGTTTGGGGGCCTGTCGGTGTTAGAACTGAGAGTAGAAAATGATGGTAGTCAGGTATTTCTCTGATGCAGTTTTGTGTATATACAAAGAATGTATGAAGCCCTGTGTCTTGGAACACAGAAGGAATAAAATAGCAAGAAACAGCTTCTTTTGCTCACAGCACCAAGAGTACTTTGTTTTTGGGGTTTTTTTTAGCCTGCACCCTGACCTGAAAAACCTCTACCCAGGGTCAGTGATGCACATTTAGCTGCTCATTCAGGCTGCCTCTCTCACTCTGTCTGTTCTTGTCTGACCTCAGTTTCAGATCTCTCATCCCGGCATCTTCCCCTATCCAAAAGAATAAATAGTCAAAAGCTCCTCAGCAGGTTCACACACACCTTTTGTCTTAGGTGGTACTTACGCTTACAGTTACGTTAATTGAAGGGTGAGTTCACACCTACCAATCTCAATGGGGTATTAATTCAGCCCATAACGAGGTTTTACCCAGATCAGAACACTATTGTGAAGGTTCTGGAACTATT
Source organism: Lepidochelys kempii (assembly GCF_965140285.1). Taxonomy (NCBI): domain Eukaryota; kingdom Metazoa; phylum Chordata; order Testudines; family Cheloniidae; genus Lepidochelys; species Lepidochelys kempii. The sequence continues at coordinate 33,115,092 of NC_136387.1, forward strand.
CCCAAAGATGGGATGGATAGCTATAGTTCTGATGTATTTAGAAAAGAAAAAGAAGTTAAAGAAAGACTTGATACAGGAGTCATCATCTGACCTGTGATTTGTTCCATAGGCTGTTCCAGTTATTCAGCAGTTGAAGGTAAAATAGCTATATATTCTGGCATAGGATTATAGTGTTTGTAGGATTTCCACTTGGCTGAAATATGTAAATATCCTATTATGTGATGCCATGACTCTTGCAGTGCTGCTGCATGTGTTGTATAAATTAGAGATTTGCCTGAATCTAAACCACAGATCAAAATGCTGCTGGAGTTCCAAATCCAGATCTGGTTTAGAATTTTGCAAATGGTCCCAACTGTAAACTGGCCTGAACCAAAACCCTCAGTAGCATTAGTCCCAAATGGTGGGATGTTTGACATCTGAATTTCTAGTACAGGGGTGGCCAGCCTGAGCCTGAGAAGGAGCCAGAATTTATCAATGTACATTGCCAAAGAGCCACAGTAATACATAAGCAGCCCCCCATCAGCTCCCCTTGCTCCTAGCACCTGCCACGCACTGGCAGCCCCGCCAATCAGCGCCTTCCCCTCCCTCCTGATCAGCTGTTTCGTGGCGTGCAGGAGGCTTGGGGGGGGAGGGGGAGGGAAGGGGAAGGAGCGAGAGCATGGCAGGCTCAGGGGAGGGAGTGGGAAGGGGTGGAGTGGGGGCAGGGCCTGTGGCAGAGCCAGGGGTTGAGCAGTGAGCACCCCCAGGCACATTGGAAAGTTGGCACCTGTAGCTCCAGCCCCGGATTCGGTGCCTAGACAAGGAGCCGCATATTCACTTCTGAAGAGCCGCATGTGTCTCCGGAGCCACAGTTTGGCCACCCCTGTCTTAGTATAAATGCCCCATCCTCCATTATTGTGATTGCCCTTGAAAAGGAGGCTTAGGAGACCTGCCTGAGAAAGTGAGCCTAGTGCTCTGGGTACAGACCTAGGAGCTCCAGTTCTGGCTCTGATGATGGCACCATCTGTAGCCTTAGTAGCCATAGTAAAATGATGTAAAGGTAAACTTTTAAAAGTAAGTTCTTTGACGTTTGGGTGTCCATTTTTACTCCAAGATTTAAAAAAAAAATAGAGGCCAAAAGTTAGATTCCACAGTTCAGCACCGAAATAAAGAGCCTGGGACAAGATTTTGAAAAATGTACCTAAGTAAATGGGTACCTAAGTAAATGGCCAAATTTTCAAAAATGGTAAGCAGTCCAGATGTCCCACTGATGTCAGTGGGAGATCTAGGTACTCAGCACCTTTTTGTGTCTCAGCTCCCCATCTCTCCAATGAGAATACCAATCTGCACATCCCAGAAATCGTAGGGCTAGTTAATGTTTGGGTTGCCATTGGGCAGAGCACTGGAAATTAAGGATGAAATTTCAAAAGCACCTAACTGGGGGAAGTTCCCCATCTTCCATGGGTGTGGTGGGTTCAATGGCAATTGGGCATCTAACCCCTAAAACATTTTTGAAAAAAGCAGTCTAAATTCTGGGGGCTGGGCTAAATGAATACTTAGTTCGTGGCAAGCTGGGGTGTAAATCTATTCTACACTATCCTGCCGCACACTAAGTGTCCTTGTGGACCCTGCTGCTGTGCATTAAAAGTTCCCAAGTGCTCTTTGATCTATCCCGCTTCGAAATGGTAGATTGACACCCCAGCTTGCTGAGAATTTAGGGTTTCTCTAAACAAACGTTAAGTGTTGTTATTTGCCCTGTTCAAGATTCCTACAAGTAGCTCTTCTGATGTATGCTTCACAGAGGGATATGTTTTATTGGGACAGGCCACAATGGGGGAGGTTTACGAAGTTCGGTGACTTCTTGCTATTTGTGACTTTGAAAATCTCCCCACAAAAACTAGATCCGTGTGTTAGGAGTGTTTTTTTTTTAAAAAAAAGCACCCTTGAATCAAACAATAATGTTAATGGTTCATTTTGAATATTTCAGCTGGTATTTCTCCCCCCAGCTACTGGACTGAAAGCAGGAGAGAACAGGACCAGATCCTGTAATTGTTCTTTTATGCAAAATTGCTATTTGGCCAAGGGGTTTACAACTGATTGAAATGAATTTTCTTTCCCTTTTGCAGCCTGACGGCACCAGCAAAGAGTGTGTCTTCATTGAAAAAGTCCTAGAAAACAACTACACAGCACTGATGTCTGCGAAATACTCTGGCTGGTACGTTGGATTTACCAAAAAGGGAAGGCCACGAAAGGGGCCCAAGACCCAGGAAAACCAACAAGATGTGCATTTTATGAAAAGGTACCCAAAGGGTCAAGTGGAGTTACAGAAACCTTTCAAGTACACCACAGTGACCAAGAGGACTAAGAGAATACGACCTACCAACCCCAGTTAAAAGATAGACAAAAACAGTGTCACAATAATAAACCACAAAAAAACTGCACCAGAGGAATATTTTTACATTAAAAATAAGGAAGAAGCTCTATTTTTGTACATTGTGTTTAAAAAAATAATTAAAAATTTTTTTAAAAAAATAAAAGACTGGATGGCAAATGCTGGGGGAAGCTGTTAGGGATTTATTGTGACTTGAAAAACAAAATGAACTGCTCTATTTAAATTGACTTCTTGTTGTTGACACATAGGTGCTTATTTCTCTTTTTGGAACGGACAACTTTTCAAGCAGATCCCCAGAGGAAAAACAATTAATATTAAATAAAATAAAACCAAAGAAAACCAAAGTTCTTTCCCAAAGTTACTGAGACCCTGCCCCGAAAAATCACCAGTTTTGCAGTAATCTATTTATTGTCTGCTGCAAACTGTCCCGAGACAAGATGGTGTGTGCGGCAGTGATTGAGTTTCCGTGGAGTTCTCAATGCATCGATCTTCTGTAACCTTTCTGATGACATAAGGTGTCACGGCTCTGTGATCCTGCATTATGCTCAGTTCTGGAGAATGCTGCTAAATACATTCAAGTGACTAAAAATGACCTAATACACCAATGATAAGGGAATATTTTAAAACCAGCTATATTATATATATTATATATATATAAGCTATTTATTTCACCTCTCTGTATATTGCAGTTCCATGAACCAAGTATTACTGCCTCAACAATTAAAAAAATTATTTAAAACACATGTAAATATTGCTGTAATTCACACTTTTTGATTATTGCTATGAACTTTTATCCTTATGTCACAGCGATAGCCACTCTGTAGTTAAGGTCAGAACTAGCTTCCCATTATAAGCTTGATTTTCAATCCTCCCCCAGTTTTCCCCAGTAGAAATCAGTCTTTCATGGCATAATGGGCTGAGCACTATGTTGGGAACCAGGAATTCCCAGAGTTCTTCCACCACTGAAACTTTGTCCAGACGAAGATTGAAAGCTGTGTTGTTAGATCTAATGGACACTTTCTAAAACTCTAGTTTTATGCTAATCTGCCCCATAGACTTTGATGTGACCAGTTTAACATATGTTAAAGTACAACTTGTCTTGTCTTGACTAGAGTTTTAGAAGGCATTATTTGTTTCAGGCTAGCCGATATAGTTTAATATCATACTTTTAAACCCTAGAACCTTGACTTTGTTCATGACCTTGGGTAAGTCACTTAACATTTCTGGAACCCAGTTTCAACACATGTAAAATGAGAATACCAACCACTTATCTACCTTACAGGGTGTTGTGAGTATGAACTAGTTCATGGTTTTGTACTGTTTTTGGACAATGAAAACCCTTATGTAAATGATAAATATTAATGGGAAACATTTAACTGCAGAACAGCATACATCAACTAGGGCTGTCAAGCGATGAAAAAAATTAATCATGATTAATCATCCATTTAAACTATACTAGAATACCATTTATTTAAATATTTTGTATGTTTTCTACATTTTCAAATATATTGATTTCAATTAAAACACAGAATACAAAGTGTACAGTGCTCATTTTATGTTTATTTTTATTAACAATATTTGCACTGTAAAAAACAAAAGAAATAGTATATTTCAATTCACCTAATACAAGTACTATAGTGTGATCTCTTTATTGTGAAAGTTGAACTTAAAAATGTAGAATTATGTACAAAAAATAGCTGCATTCAAAAATAAAACAATGTAAAACTAGAGCCTACAAGTCCACTCAGTCCTACTTCTTGTTCAGCCAATTGCTCAGACAAACACATTTGTTTACATTTGCAGGAGATAATGTTGCCCGCTTCTTATTTAAAATGTCTCCTGAAAGTGAGAACAGGTGTTCGCATGGCACCATTGTAGCCGGTATTGCAAGATATTTACATGCCAGATGTGCTAAAGATTCATATTTCCCGTCATGCTTCAACCACCATTCCAGAGGACATGCGTCCATGCTGATGATGGGTTTTGCATGATAACGATCCAAAGCAGTGCAGCCCAATGCATGTTCATGTTCATCATCTGAGTCAGATGATGCCACCAGCAGAAGATTGATTTTCTTTTTTGGTGGTTTGGGTTCTGTAGTTTCCGTATCATAGTGTTGCTCTTTTAAGACTTCTGAAAGCATGCTCCATGCCTTATTCCTCTCAGATTTTTGAAAGACACTTCAGATTCTTAAACCTTGGGTCGAGTGCTGTAGCTATCTTTAGAAATCTCACATTGGTACCTTCTTTGCGTTTTGTCAAATCTGCAGTAAAAGTGTTCTTAAAACAAACAACATGTGCTGGGTCATCATCCAAGAGTGCTATAACAGGAAATATATGGCAGAATGTGGGTAAAACAGAGCAGGAGACATACAATTCTCCCCAAGGAGTTCAGTCACAAATTTCATTAACACATTTTTTTTTAACGAGCATCATCAGCATGGAAGCATGTACTCTGGAATGGTGGTTGAAGCATGACGGGACATATGAATCTGTAGCACATCTGGCACATAAATATCTTGAGACACTGGCTACAGAAGTGCCATATGAATGCCTGTTCTCACTTTCAGGAGACATTTAAAATAAGAAGTGGGCAGCATTATCTCCTGCAAATGTAAACAAACGTGTTTGTCTTAGCAATTGGCTGAACAAGAAGTAGGACTGAGTGGACTTCTAGGCTCTGAAGTTTTACCTTGTTTTGTTTTTAAGTGCAGTTATGTAACAAAAAAAATCTACATTTGTAAGTTGCACTTTCACGATAAAGAGATTGCACTACAGTACTTGCATGAGGTGAATTGAAACATGCTATTTCTTTTATAATTTTTACAATGAAAATATTTATAATAAAAATAATAAAAAGTGAGCACTGTACACTTTGTATTCTGCATTGCAATTGAAATCAATATATTTGAAAAGGTAGAAAAACATTCAAAAAATTTAATACATTTCAATTAGTATTTTATTGTTTAACAGTGTGATTAAAACTGCACTTAATCACGATTAATTTTTTTGAGTTAATTGCATGAGTTAACTGCTATTAATTGACAGCCCTAGTATCAACCTGTTCAACTCCTGTCAGAGTAGACGGGAACCATAAATATTAGGATTCCAAGCCAATACTAGCTGATCCAAACCTTTGGCCAAAATCTCAACCAAACCAGAATGACCTGACAACCCATCTTCCAATGAATCTGCTATGCATTGTTGGTAGGACAGTAGGACCTCCAACCCTCAACAGTGCCTACCTTGAAGAGCTTCAAGTCTAAATAGATGAGACAGAAAAAGGGTAGGAAGGGAAGCAGAGAGACAAGGTGATTTGCTCCAGGTCATACAGTAAGTCAGAGCTGGGACTAGAACAGAGGTCTTCTGTCTCCCAGTCTACTGCATTGTACTACCAAGCCTGTTGTTTGCATATAACTATGTACTAAGCACCATATAGCTAACAGTTCCTTTACTCTAGCAACTACCTGGGTTTGTACTCCAACCGTTCATGTGTGTTTTGGGGAGGGTGAGAGTCCCATTAAAACAAACAAGTGGGAGCTGGATCTAGGGGTTGCTGCATCAATGTGGGTCCAGCCCACCTGACCAATCCAGCAGCTAGAACTGCCTCGAGGGGTTGAGAGCCCCCTGAAAACCTCACCCCATATCTCTACTAGCAGCAGCTGAAGGCATCTGTGTAGCAGAAGTACATCTCTGCACTGCGGAGGAAAACTGAATCCAGTATTGCCAACCCCAAATGTTCAAAAATCACAAGATTGCCTTAAAATCATTAGATTTTTAAAAAGGCTAAATTCAGGCTTCTTTTGTCTTGGTGGTCTGGCGTTGGAACCGTTGGGTTCACAATTCCCGGCTTTTCTTCACTGCCAAGAGCACTCGAATCTTTCTTTTTTTAAAATGGAAGCTGATATTCTCACGTGTTTCACAGAGCCGCTGGGGCTATCAGCAAATAGCATGAGGCCCGCAAGAGCTGGCAAACCGATGTACATCTGCCAGGAAGAGGAGTTCTGAAGGAAGGCGCTGAAACAGCTTTCTCTGGGGTTGGGCGGGACAGAGCTATTACAGAGGTGAAGTATAGGTGGCAGCAGCACTGGGGCCAGGACTGGAGCTGCTGCTGCCCCATAGCTCTAGCCCACCCCCGGCAGCCTCAGTTTCTGTTGAGGAGGGGAATGAGTCTCTCCCGTGTAGCAGCAGTAGCATACTTGCAGATTGGTCAAAGAGTGTATGTTGGGGTCCTTTGGATTTGGCGTCAGTTGTTGTTTGTGTGGTGAAGGAGTTGGGGAAGGTTCAGTGGGGTTTTTTGACAAGTGCTGGGTGTAAATTTGCGTGGGTTGGTTTATCCAGGGAGATGGGTAGGATAAACAGAGAATTATAATTGTCTTGTCCTTGAGGCTTGGTCATATCACCCAGTATTTGGGTTCTGGGGGCAGGGAGGAAACGGATGGGACCCCCACTTCCTAGGAGAAAATCATAAGGGGGAAAGTTAAAACCATTTGGAGGCTCTAGTCTTGGGCAGGAGGAATATTTTATGGGGCTGAGAGGATGGGGGGGGGAGGAGCAGAACTCCATTAGGATAAGGAGTGCCATGATGGGATCTGGAAAGAGGTTTTTAACTCTTTGTATGAGGGTAAAAGGAACTTCAGCACGAACCTCTACCACTTGAGCTAAAGGGCTAGGTTCTTTAGATGGTAGCAGTGGGAGGTGATTAATCATCTGGACCAGCCACTAGTGGGGAGCAGCCACTAGTGGGGAGGCTGACACACACTTTGCCACTGGCTACAAAGCTATTTGGCAGACAGTAGTGAATTAGGATTCCTGAGTTCTCTTCCTGGCTCTGGGAGGGGAGTGTGGTCTAGTGGTCACAGCACTAATTTAGAACTCCTGGAAGCTATTTGCCTGTTCATAATGGCATGTTAATAATATACACTTATGTCCTTATTAATGTGTATGTCTAGAAGGTGGGAATGCAGGAGCAGCCTCACTTTACAAACTCTATGGACATGCACATGGACTTGGCATAGTCATGAGTTCTATTCATAGCTCTACCAAAAGTGACCATGGGTAACCTCTCAAATGATCAGTTACCTATCCCTAAAAAGGAGGGAATAATGCTTACCTTTCTCCTATGATACGTTCATGAGGCCTTGTTCAGTAAGAAAGTTCATGACATACACAGGATTATTAACACCAGTCAGCATAAGAGATGAGACAAAATCTCTTCTGCTTCCCAGTCCGGTGCACCTTAGGGCAGAGGGCATTCTGATGGCAGGAGAAAGCAGCAAGAAAATGGAGGTGGAGGAAACACTCCAAAAATTGGGAGCCATAGGAGCGGCTGGCTTCCAAATATTTTTGAAAATCTGGCCAGTGGGGAACACTTAACTAGATCTTCATACCCCTCCTAAGCAGCAATTCTGCTGTAGACATCTGGCTCGCTGCATGTCAGGTTGCTCTGTATTTCTGTACAATCTATGGCAACTGATTTCCTTCTGGGTCAGAGGTTTGCAAACAGCCTTGGCAAACTTGATTAAAACATTCTATTTCCCCACTGGCTTGAGGATTATACCATGGAAGAAAATCTGTGCTTAACATTTCTCTTAACATTTCAGAAATTCTTCCAATGCCCTGTATGTGAGCTGAGGTTCGCTGTGTAGACTGTTACTTTTTAATTTACTTTGTGAATTGTGATGTGAGTACTGCTGTTGAAATAACCTTGATAGGAAAGGCAACCACAAGCCATTTGCTGAAGTAATTGATGACCGTAATGTGCCCAGAGCTTCAGGTGGGCACCTTGTAAATAAATACATTAATTAATTTAATTTAATAATAATAATAATAGCATATCACAGGTATTGTTCTGAAGATACTGTTGTATCAATAGCAACATTTTTCTGTCCAGAGTCAGGTAAAGGAATGCAGTGGTGGATGCAATGGTACAATGTGGGTTATGTCTGGGTTTTTTTCTCATGAATTTAGCAGGTAACTCAGGATGCTATAGCATTTTCAATGTGTACATCCATCCCAGGCCCCCAGGAGAGAACTCTGAGCCTTTGTTTGGTTCAGACAAATCCCTGACAAGTTTCTCGACCATGTTGAACAAACCTGTATTGCAGTTCAGTTGGAACGACCTGATGGTGAGTGCCACCTATGGCATATACACCAGAGATGGATGGGTTGGAAGGAAAACCTCACATCCCGGCATCTGCAAGCTCAGGATATGAACTTTGAACTTTGTAGTTGTCCTTTATCTTTATGATGTGGTAAGCTAAACCCAAAGATCCAAACACCCCAAAGACTTTGGGAAAATTTTGGATCTCAGTCCAGATTTGAACTCTGTAGCTTGGACTCACTCCTTACACTATGTTTAAAAAAAAGTCATCACAAAGGCAAAGAAGGGTAACATGTGGGTCAGCTTGTTTTGCAGTCTTTGGCTGTCCTCTAGGCAGGTAAAATCAAATATTGGTTCCCTTCCACTGCCTTAAACTATTCTGTAGGCCCAGGACCAAGATCCATACTACTAGAGGAATCATTTTAACTCCTCTTCCAAGCAGGTACCGATTATTGGCCAAGGTAGATGAGGAAAGCCATTCACAACAACATTATCATGTCCTGGCTTGTACTTCGTTATCCTTTAAAAGGCAGACAGTAGCCTAGCCATTGCACAATGTGTGTTCAAGCTCATAGACAAAATGTTGCTGGCACATGTGACCAACTTGCCAGGTAAGTTTGCAACCCCAAAGCTGGGGTTTTCAGTTCCCCAGGCACAAGCTAGTACAGTGCTTCCTGTTCAACAACACGGTATTCTTGTTTGGCCTTAGGGTTGTTGATGCAAATACAGCTCTCACCTCACTTATCAGCATGTGGCTGCTGCACCTGGTCTATAGTTGGATTGTTGAGTCTAATTTGCCTACTTTGTAAACAGTGGGCTTTTAGCAACTCCTTCCTTCAAGCATAAAAACCATCCCTATCTAGAGTAGAATTTGTCAATACTAAAAGAACGAGGAGTACTTGTGGCACCTTAGAGACCACCAAAGCTTATGCTCAAATAAATTTGTTAGTCTCTAAGGTGCCACAAGTACTCCTCGTTCTTTTTGCTGATACAAACTAACACAGTGACCACTCTGAAACTTGTCAATACTAAGTTTCAAACCAACCTCATGACTGATGCCTTTCTTCCTTCAATATCATCCACTTAGTCACAGGCTGGCCTTTCGAGATGTACCCATTATTCTTTTGTAGGTTAAATCAGTGAGAAGGCCCATAACAAGATCAGGGTTGCTGGTTTTCGCACTACAGAACTCTGCAGGTAACTGTGTTATATTTTATTAAAGTGGAAAGCCACCCATGCACAGAGACAGATGCCTTTAAGGTAATCACCTGCATAGAATAGTGTCTGAATCTGATAAGATTCAGGCAGAAGAAATACCGTCTGGTAGGAGTGTGGCTGTCCCCCAGGCATAAAAATGTCAACACAGCAAAGTAGTTTATAAACAGGGTGAGGAACCCCACAGTATATAATAAAGACAGAAATATCAGGGCCTGTGACAGTGACGCTGGGAGTTTTGCCATTGGTTTTACTGGGAGTATAACCATGAGACCATGACTTCATATACATAGCTTCTGGAGTCAGGACTACAGCATCCTTTGGCAAAATATTTTATCTTTTCATGCCACTGACAGTGGGTATCTTTTCAGGGCATCATATGTAGCTGAGCACAATGGAAGCATAACTTTGTAGTGAATACCGTGATGTGTTATGCTTCATAGCTGTAAGGACTGTGTTCAATACATCACCATCTTGTCTGTCACTCTTGGAATTATTTTAGCTGATTCAATCTTGCTAAAAGTAAGTAGAACTTGATGTAAACCTAGTTCTGATTTAAGCAAATACATAGTCTTCATGAGCTGTCTCAGATTGCCTTGCTGGGCATACAACTATACAGGCATGTATAGAGTCTACCACAGAATAATAGTGATGTATTGCTCAGTAGATGGTCACTGATTTTCTGGGCATGTTGGTACATTCTTTGTCTCTTTGCTACTAAATGTACTTTTAGGCTAAACTAATGAAACGGAAACAGCGTTAGCAGACAGGTTAGCTTCTTTAATCCAAGAAGGTTTTGTCACCACCGATTCCCAACAATTACATTAGTGCAGCAGTACACAAATATGCTCAACAGGGGCTCTCAGTCTTCTCCATAACATGACCTGTCCAGCATCCCCACCCCTCTAACTGGGACACGCCTCCCGTTTACTAATATGGGAAGAGCTGGATGATCATGACCCCGACAGCTGTCGGTGGCTTCTGTCACCAAATTACAAACCCCTGTTCTACCATTAGTTCATTGCCTTTTTTCCCCCCATGTTCATATTCAGACCCTGGAGGCAGGAAGATCCCTGATAAAAATTAGTAACCTGTGCAGATCATATTATTAGTAACCTGTGCAGATCATATTATTTCAAGCAATATTGAGGTGAGACATTAAGCAATACACGTAATAAATAATACTACCAATGGTCGGAAGTAGCAGGTGATGGTATGGTGATGGAAGATGGCCCTAAATTTTGTTTTGCTGCAAAGCAAAACCTATGTTGCTCAAAGATGGAGACTCCTAAAGTGAAATGCTAGTAATTGTTAATTGCAAGTCTCATATAACTAAAACTCAGCTCTTCACTTATTTTCTTCCTGGGTCAGTATGAGTGTTCCTTTCATAAATAATTTACATATGTATGCTTCTATCCAGACACGGAGGGACGCCTATTAGTAATGAGAAGGTAGCTCAGACTCTTTATCTATTCCCTCCTGGCCTGCATGCAAACACTGTCACCAAGGGTTCTGATAAGTGCAAATAATGAAAATTGTGGACATCTGTCTAATAGAAACCGCAAGGAGATCCACCAACACATTTCATGTAGGCCTTCCCGACAACCATTGGATGATTTTCAGTCTGTCCCGGTTATAGGTATACATGGGCTGGGTTCCAAATGGTGACATCAAAGGGGGGAAAATTGAATACTCTATCTTCAGCTTAAAAAACCCCAGGAATATCAAGTCTGAGTTTGCTGGAAGCCCTATTGGATATCTCAGGGTATTGCTTTTCGTAGTCTCTCCCAGTTGGGTTAAAGGGATTGGGGTGTTGAACCTTTAAGAGAAGTTTCCTTTTTTCATAAAGTTACCTAGTCTTTGAAGCTAAATAGGAGTTAACAAAATCAATACAGAATTTTAAACAGTCTAACTAAAACTCTTTTCCTTTCTCAGTTCCTCAACACTCACTCTCTTGAGATAATTCTCCAGTCACCCCGGGATCCTCCAAGGTAGACAAAGCCTGCATTTTTAAAGGAAAAAGAAGCAGAATCATCTCAACCTCCCCCCATCCCTCTTGGCAAGTAACTTCTGGCTCAACACTAGTTTGATTTTCAGAGGTGGTGAGCACCCTGCAGTCCCGTTGAAGTCAACAGGAGTTGCATGTGCTCAACACCTTTGATAATTAGGCCACTGGACTGTGACTCCAACAGTCCCTCATTGGAGCAATGTTGGGATTGCAATGACCAGCTCTATTTAGGGTGAAACAGTGACCAGATGACATCTTGTTGGTTGCACTCTCTCACTTCTCTGATGCCATCGCAACTGGGCTGACACTAGTGGAGGATGATGTTTCTTCAGCAAAGGCAGCTGGGTGAAAGCAACTGGAACCTCCTCTCGCTTCTCCTGTGATAAAGCACATGGTAGGATCAGGTACTAGTTAAATGATATGTGTGTGTTAGGGTGCAAAATGCAAGTAGAAAGACTATGGGTTGGGTAATAAGTAGCCACTCTGCAATGTTCCCTTTAATTTTTGACAGGCTGTGTGCGCAAAAAATTTCTTCTGTGCAAATTGTTTTGCTTCTGTGCAAATTTTTGTGCTCATGGTGTTTCACCGTGCGCGCGGGGTTTAGGATCTGTGTGCACGCACACATGCGCACAGCTTAGAGGGAACAGTGCCACTCTGTGTTTTCTCCTATAGTGAGGGATAAGTTGCAACTTGTTTGAGGGTATTGAGGTTGTCCTGTGCCATAGTTGAACAAACATTGCTTTAGTCTTAATGGGAGTAAAGTATAAGGTATATTTAACAGTTACATTTAGAGATGAGCCAAGCTATGAAGCCCTGTATCAAGATAGACACTTCCATCGTGTTCAGATATGTTGCTTCCAGTGTTGTGGCTGGATCCATTTCTAGGCACAATGTTACAGAAAATCAAAGTGAAAGGTTAGGAAAATGACAACTTTGTTTATAAAGCAATATCTGAAGACCTCTCCTGATGCATCCCACCATGTTACATTCATTAATGTTAGTTTCTCACTGAGACAAACACAGAGGTGGTGTGTGATTTGTAGGGCTGTTTATAACCCATTTTGAGGTAGATCACTATTAAGGCGGGGGTAGCATAACCAGAGATGGGTAAAATGTTGCAGATAAATAAAAAACACCCTGAGCCTTCATCCCCAACTGGAATCAAATGACTTTTCTTTCCCAGGTTTTCATTTTTATTCGTGCAGTCCCTGGTGCTGCCCAGGACAGCAGTGGAAGTGTCATTTCACATCAGAGTATTAGTTTCTGGGGGGTCGCAGGTGCTGCTTGGATCATATGACTGCATTTGCACCAATCAGAAAGTATAAAAATGGTGGCTGGGATTTCTGAAGGACCCGAAGAGAATAACCTGTCTACCCAGCAGACAAACGGTGTAAACCTTTCCACTCCTTCAGGGACCTGTTTCCTGATGAAAGCCTGCTATGTGGAGCTTAAATGTTCTTTACAGTAGTGGCAGGCTGTGGGGCTATGACCATCTTTGCTTAAGAGTGTTTTAAAGGATAAAAGCAGCCTCCTATCATAAGGGTCAAAAATAATATTAAATTAATAACATACTTGCAACTTTCGCAGGCACATGCCCTTGAGGAGCTAGAAATTCTGGCGCGTGCAAACAGATGAAAACACATGTCCTTGGGTGACTGTTTTTCATTGATTCCTTCATGCCATGCCATGTTCTGGATGGCACTGCCAGCAGCTAATGCTCCTGATTCTAAAGGGTTGGCTCGCACAGCCGGCTCTGTGGCACAAGAGCTCAAGCGAGGCTTTTGCTCTCTGGGCAGTGGCTTTCAGACCAGGCTTCTGTTCAGAGAGGCAGCTTGGGGGACCTTGGACTCCAAGCACCCCCTGCTGGCTCTTGAGGAACAAGAGTAGCATTGAATGTGCAGGAACAGCTTCCTCACTCTTTGTCTGGATAAAGATTCCAGGGAAATAGCTGGGTCTGTACAGGGAACAAGGGGAGACATGAGGGTTGAGCTTTTCAAAGCACTTCAGGGGACTTAAGCCACCCATCTTCCATTAAAGCCAAAGGATGATGGATGGTTAAATTTCTTGCACTGTCTTGAAAGTTTCAGCCAAGTTTATAGCAGAAAATGGCCACGGAAGCTTTGAGCAGAAATCTTTGGAGAGTTTTGTTAACATGGCTTCATCCATCAAGCTGATCCTTGTTTTTGCTGGGGTGGTTCCTAATGTTACAGGAAAAGGAAAAATAGCTAAATCAGTGATTTCCATTGAGAAATGGTTGTAGCAAACATTGCCGAAGGTGCTCACTCTGTTAGGGTGCATTAATCCCTAGATCTGGCTACGTTTGAATCAGACATACCACTCCATGGAAGGTAAAATGCCATTTCCTCTGGGTTCAGACAGTTTGGAGAGGGAAGAATGCAATACGTGGCTGGGCTGTCTGCATGATCAAAAGTGTTACCGGACTCTGCCACACAATGTGCAATCTTTAAACCAGCTCCCAATTAGCCCTCCTTGCTAATACCATGTTCATTCCTGGGAGACTGCCCTTTGAGAGCTGTTATGACTTTGTGATTGTGCACATACCTTTATGCGCTTTCATTCTTAATCCCCTTTTCTCAGAAGCCAAAAGGTCTCCCAGCCAAAAAGGAAATCAAAACCTTTTGTTGGCTGGTTCGTAAGAAATAGGGGTGGGATGAGGGTTGTAGCAGGATCTTAATTAACCATTGTAAATAACAAGAGCAGTAGTGCCTACCACCATATTCCGCTGTGGGTTGTGATATTGTCAGACCACACAACGGTAGGTGAATGGGCAGCACAATGGCAGATGAAATTTGCTGTTGACATATACAAGGCAATGCATACGGGAAGGGGTCCTTTGAATTAGGCATACACATTGTTGGGTTCTAAATGAACTGTAATCACTTAGGAAAAAGACCTGGGGGTTACATGAGACAGCTCAACAAAAGCCATGGCGCAGTCAGAAAAGCAAACAAACTATTTAGATGGATAAAGAATGGGATCTAAAAATACTGAAAAGGTTATAATGCCATTGTATACATCAATAGTACATCCTCACTAAAATACTGTGTTCTGCTCTGGATGCCTGAGCTCAGAAAGGAAATAGTGGAAAGAGGAGTTCAGACACTGACAATGAAAATGATTAGAGGCCTAGAAAGACAGCCATATGAAGAGGTATTGAAAAGATTGGGGCTGTGTAGTTTAGAGAGGAGAAAGTACTGAATGGTCTAGAAAAAGTAAATTGGGGTCTCCTATTCAACCTCTGTTCTAATACACAGACGAGAGGAAATTCAATGAAACAGAAAGGCAGCAAACTTTCAAAACTGACAAAAGAGAGTAGTTTTTAACATCATTATAATTAATCCATGGAACTCATTGCCACAAGGTATCATTGAGGCCAAGAATTTAGTAGGACACAAACAAGAAACAGACTTTTATGGGGCCAGGATTTTCCCCCTTCTGTCTTCAGGCCCTGGTAATATGATCATTGCAATATAGCACAGAATTTGGAGAATTCATCTTAGGCATTAATCAAATGCCAAGAGTATTAGGAGGAAGGGACATTGTAGCAGGGTTGATGGCCCCTTAAATGAAATCAGGCTCATCTCTCCTGCTCCAGTTCAGGTTTGCCCCAGTTTGGCGTAATGAGGAGGTCAAGGCTGCCCTGGGAGAATTAAATGATACAGCCC
Organism: Lepidochelys kempii; assembly: GCF_965140285.1. Classification (NCBI taxonomy): domain Eukaryota; kingdom Metazoa; phylum Chordata; order Testudines; family Cheloniidae; genus Lepidochelys; species Lepidochelys kempii. The sequence continues at coordinate 33,130,474 of NC_136387.1, forward strand.
AACAGCAAAGAAGGGTCCACAATTCAGAGATCCAGAGTCCTGTGAGAGCTCTCAGGAGAGCAAAGCAGAGCTGGGCTGAGAGCTTCAGGGAGGTGAATGCCCCCGAAGGAGGGAGCAGGGGAACCAGATCAGACTGGTGAAAGTAGAAGCCAGGAAGTCAACTGGGGGATCACCTACAAACTTCCCCAGACTAAATAGTCATGGCCAGAGGGGGCTGAAGGCTATGAGCAGAAGTGGGAGATGTCTACTGGCTCTCGGAGGTGGACAGATGAAACTGGACGGCCATAGAGGGCAGAAGATTGGGGAACGATGGAGGGGTGAGCCTGCAGATGTCTCCAGGGAAGAACTAGAATCATAACTGGGAAGGAAACAGGTCAGAAAAACAACCCCACTGGACGGACTGAGGAGAGACATGCTGAGAGATGCTGGGGCCATGCCAGACAGCCGGGGTCATGGCAAGAGATGCTGGAGCTGTACTTGGGGTTGATGGACTGTTGGGACTTGAAAGAGTGAGTGTTCTTGTTAGACTATGCTGGGGAATTGTGGTATTGTTGTGGGAATTTTTGTCATAAATTAACTCCTCAAAGGGCTATTTACATTCACTGAAAATGTATGTGGAGTTACCGAGGAGTCCAGTAGAAAGGGGAAGCTAAGGCAGGTGCATCAGTTGTGCCATGGTCTGCCACAGCAGGGTGTCCCGGAAAGGGGCCAGTGTATCACAGGCATAATAGGGAAAGATTAATGGGGAAAAGCTTCTGGGGTGAATTTAGCACCAGCTCTCTGACAACGAAGAGTTAGTATTACCAGGGTCTAAAGACAGACGGCATGTGAACCTGGCCCCATACGCTTCAAAGGAGAGCTTTGCTATTGATTTCCACATAGCCAGGATGTCCCCCAAGGTTTGTATTTAGGGTGGATGTTCCTCAGCACCACATTTGCCATGTGAATAGATTAATTCCTCCTTGTTCTACCTCTGTGATGTTGCATATGAATTGGCACTGCAGTACATTCTTGTGGATCAAACCCATGTAAAACTGGACTGAAGAAAGCACTGGACTGTGTCTAGCTGGAAACAATCCTGCTCCAGGAGATGAGGACTGACAGACCTAGGAGATCTTTTCTATTTCTACTTTCTATGACCTAGTCATTTCCAGAACAGCAGCCACAATGTAAAAGTCGCAAATTGTGAAGTTCAGCATAAGGTGCCGACCACGGCCTCTCAGTGCTATTCTCCTGCAGGACAGTAATCCCACAAAGCAAAATGCAATGTCTCTGCTCAGATGGAATTTCTTTCCTTGAGAATTTGAAACCCCCACATAGCAGATTCCACACCACATACTTCCAGTCTCCCTCTGGTAGCTGTTTTTTCCTCAGTGAGAGCTCCATTCTATCTTTATGAACCACATCTTACATTTCTATTAGCACCTTTATGAGGAAGGACCCCAAAGCACTTTGCACCCACAATGTACACAAGGCAGTTCCCTTGCCTTTGAAAGGCAGCTGGCTCTGGGGCATGGCGCTGTTCAAGTGGCACGCCGTAATGCTGCACAACAGTTTAGGACTGGAGGCAAACATTGGCACTTGCATAGCCCACTGCAGCTTGGGGTCTCCAAGTTCTTCTCCAACAGCGATTTATTCAGCACCTAGGCCAGGCAGAGCAATATAATTAGCACCATGGCATCGGTAGGTAAATTGAAGGTGTGCTTCTCTGTGGATGGCTAACATTTGCTGAAAAGCTTTTGTTTAAAAAACAAAAAGCATTTGCAGCCTGATGCTGCAAACGCCTCACACTGGGAAGCTGGGCTTTTGAGTCAGCCAGACGAAGTGCATGCCCAACTCTTATTCAAAAGAGCTTAAACCAAGTTCCCAGAAGGAATCAGACCCTTTGTTAAGGACCTCCAAGTGAGTGCCATGTGATTCTCGAGTACGCATCAAGAAAATCTGCTGTAGTGTGTGAGTCTGAGGTGAGTGAGAGTCCTTGGAGGCCCTCGGGGAAAGGGCAAAGTGCACTGATCTGGGATCCAGTGCAGGAAACAACATATACACCTCTGCATTGTATCTGGTGTAATCATTTTATTGCTGTTATTGATGACGTGGTTAGTTGTATTATTGCAGCACCTAGGAGTCCCCAGCACGGATCAGGACTGTTGCGTTTACTTTCTACCATTTAAAGGTGTGAAATCCGAATATTAAAAACATTAGGAAAACATAATATTGAAATAAACACATACCCCCCCCAAAAAATAAATACTGCTCCCCAACTGGCCTTGCTCATCTAAGGTGGATGCTGGCCCTGCTCTTTGCTGGGTGACAGGTGCAACCTGGGTCTGACACCGAGGGTCAGCTGACAGCTCACAGGGAATCTGTGCTGCAGTGAGCTGTTTGAAAAAGTAAGTCAACTTGGTGAATAAACTGAAATCCTCCCCTTAAGGTGTGGGGCCAAAAATCCTGAAGTCTTCACTCCACTTTTCCTGAGTCCGTTGAAATCCATTGGACCTTTACCTCAGTAAGGACGAAGCAAAATCTGAAAAAGGGCCACAGGATCCATCCCTTTCCTAAATACAAACTTTGCTGTTTCTTTTGGTTTTAGTCCTTTGCAGGTCACCTGGAAAGTGGGTCACATATTCCAGTGGGATGGCTCCATTTCCTAACTACTCATCAGTCTCCCCTTTTTAATGTAGAGGGGGCTTCTGTGTAGCAGTGTATTGTGAAGAAGCCAGGAACAGGATTTTGTGACAGTATGTGCTTCATTAAACACCTTTCCAAGAAAGCCAAGAGGTTTGCAGACCAGAACGGAAATCAAAGCCTTTTTTTGCTCCTTCACAACCAGACAAAACAGGGCTGTGCTGTCCTTCTATGCACCAAAGAAAACCTTTGGCAACAAGTGTCAGTTAAGCTTGAAGCACCTGGAATAGCCTCAATGTAAGTGGCAATCATTTATAAAGATAGCTTGCTCCCTATTCTGGTAAAGAGTTAATAAGTCACTTCAGTAGCAGTTGCCCGATGTCGTGGGGAATGTCAGTGAGAACAGAACCAGAGTTATCTGGTCTAGAGGCTTATGAGAACACCTTCTGGACAAGATGTAAGATAATGAGCATAACCGGTTATGATCATTAAATGCTCCATGAGCGTGGTAACTCAGGTATCCAGAACCCAGCCTAATTTGAGTAATCTTTACGTTCTATCTGCTTGACATTTCCCCTGCAGTTTCACTTAGATGCAGTATTGTTTGCATCAATTGTTATGTAGCCTCACTATCATGTTTCGTTCCAGAGGTAGCTGTATTTTAGTGGCAAGTGAAGTCATACCTATATTGGGGGGCTGATCCTGCAGTCAGAAGTGTCTAGGTGGACTTTTGCACTCACAGGAAGCCTATTGACCATCCACTTACATGGAGTCAATTGCAGGATCTGGACCAAAGTGCGTAAAGTACTTAGGCAACCTTTGGAGTTACATACAGGTAAGTCACTGGGCCAAATTCAACCAAGTTTAACATCAGTGAGGTCAATGGAGTTACACCACGCCTGAATTTGGCCCATTATCTTTAACCAGCTGTCTTGCAAGTGATGCTTAATCCTTTCTCTCTAAACCTTTTCTCCAATAGTAAATACCTTTTTTAAAAATTTATTTATAGACAAGCCAAATCTTTCTCCAACTGCTGGCAAAACCTAAACAATTTCAGCAAAGTATGTACTGGGGATGAGTATGGATCACATTGTCTTAGGGCACAAACCAAAACCGTGGTGAGTTTTGTGCTAATTATTTTTCTGGGCAAACAAATTAAACAAACAAGCAGCGCTGTCAATTTGTAAATTGCAGTCACATCGTGATGTTTACTATTAGGCCTTACTGGAAATTTCCTGAGTTACATTTTCATTACAATCCATTACACAGTGCAGGCGGAGATCTGTGCCAGGTATTAAAAATGGTCCCATTTGTCAGATGACTGTTCCCAAATATGACCCCTAAACTTCTTTGGTACATCCAGGAACTCCCACTAAGAACAGAGAGACAGGCTTGAGGCATGTGGAATGATCACCATAGGGACCTGCGGAGATGGCCAAGAGAGGCAGTCAGTGGGGTGACAGCAGGAGTGAGCTGCTGGTCTTCCTTTCCCACTTCCCTAGGCTCCGAAATGGGACCTTTGCATCAGTAGCTATTTTCACTGTTACCCAAACAAGGAATGAACGGGACCCTGTTCCTGACTGGAGAAAGGGAAGGTCTGACCCAGGGAGCCCTCTGGGAATAGACGATCAGTGAAGCAATCAAGAGTACCATGCACAGAGGGATTTCAGGCTCAGGCCTGTACATTTCTGCTGAAGACCTTGATACCTTGGCCTAAAAACAGCACTGAGGGGCCTGATCTTGCAAAGTACTGAGCATCTTCAGTCCCTGAGTATGATGGGAATCGAGGGCATGCAGCCCCTCACAGGATGAGGTCCTAAATGAGAAGCAGTTTTGTAACAGTCCTATTCAGGAAGGACCAAATCCTGGCCCTTCCTTTGTGGGTCCATCCCATGCACAGAGCTCTCCTGTCATGGATCTGATGCAGTGTGGACCACCTGTGCACCAAGGAGCATAGATCCATAGATACTCCATGTACATTCTTGTGCATAGGGGTGAAGAGTGGGCCAGGAGGGCAGAGGGAGGAAGTGACAGTGGAGGGCCTGCTTCTGAGACAGGTTCTTTAATCCATCTACCAGCATGTCTGTATGTGTATGGGGAAAGGCTGCAGAGGCCACCTCATACACTAGAGTGGAGTAGTAGCCGTGAGTGGCATTTACCCTTCCCTTGGGGAGTTCCCCAGCACAAGTCCCAGTAACTTGGCCTAGGTCCTGGAAGGAGGATTTTGGTTTAGCTGAACATGGATGGCAGGCTTCTATACCCTTGCCCCAACCACTGAGCCCTTAAGGGCAAGCCCTATGGAAGTTAACAGGGAGGAAATGAAGAGGGTTCTCGAGAGATTAATATGGTTCTCTAGAAATGTACAGAATTTAATACTGATTTAATGAGGTCCTTTTCTATAGGTTTTTTTTTGAACCACCTTATAGAATTCGATAGCAGGGATGGAATTGTCTCGTCGGTTCTACAGGATGGTTCCCAAACCCTGGAAAACAGATCATATCATATGAAATCCTCTGGGAGTCAGCCAGAAGGACATGGCCATATCATAATTTCTATAGCTAGATTTCTGGAGTCCCTAGTAAAGCTAAAGGCAAGTAGAAATTTCTCTGGGTGAACTCTTCCAGCTCGCCCTCCCTCTGCACACTCAGGATAGCCTCCCGCAGCCTCCAGAGATGTCTGCCCATCAGAACTCTCTGTCGGAAACTCCTCTGGCTCAGAGGTGCCGCCGTAGCAACAGCATTGCTGCTAAAGTGTGTGTTGTGAAAGCTCAGGCCCGCCATCCCTTCCTGCCTTGTCAGACGTCCCGCCCGTCACCAAACACACCTGCAGCATCTCAATGGCTGTGCTCAGACCCATCTGTGTACATATGGCTTTAATGCCTCCCAAAAGTGGGTTTTTGGCTTCACGGAAGTGTGGCTGCCAACCAGCGAATGGGGTTTGGTGGGCAGCTACCATAACATTGCTTCTGCTTCCTCTACCATCAGAAGTCCCTCCAGTATGACAGCAATAACACACGGCTGCTACAGTCCTTACACATGGTCACCCTATTGATGTTTTGCTGTGCTGTGTTCCAGGAGTGAATACCTGAAGAGCGGTGAAAAGGAAGACACAGAATTTGTGGGCAGCTGAGCTGGCAAGGAGTAGCCCAGCAGAGGGTCAGTACATTAAAAAAATGTTTCCTAATGTACACAATGTGCAATGACTGTAACGGATGAATCCATTCATTCTCATTCCCCTTCTTTCTTACCTCATCACGGCAGCTCAAGCACTTTTGCCTGAACTGTGGTTTAAAAATAAACCAAGGGCTATGTCCACTTGGTTCAGAAATACTTACGAACAGCCAGGGTTCTACCTCAGTCACGCTGGTGTAAATCTGGAGTAGTCCCTCAGGTGTCATTGGAGTTACTCCAGATTTACACTGGTTTTACTAACCATGGATGTCAATCGAGTTTTTCCACGTGTGCAAGTATGTAACAGAGCTCAGACTCTGGCCCTAATTGATCTTTCAACATATTTGTAAAACATAAAGTAGTTTTGAATCCCAGTGGCACAAAGTGAAATACCTGGGCAACTGTAATGCAGGAGTGAATAAGCAAACATGTGGGATTTGTATGAGAAACAGAGAGCAAGAGAGTTAAGAAGTAGTTATAGGAGGGTGTCAGGACACCTGGGTTCTGTCTCTGATTCATTGGGTGACCTTGGAGAAATCATTGTTGGCCACTGAAGTGAGAGGCTAAAGCCTAACCCACACAAACCAGGCCTCTTGTGCTGTAGCGAACCTAATTACTGCTCAGCCCCCAGGCCGTCTTACCAGTTATATTTAGTAGGAACATGGCATCTGTTATAATGTCCTGGTCTGCGGTTTGATGTTGTTGTCAGCCTCAGATGAAGCCTCTAGGCCAGGTGAATCCATGGGTTGACCTTTGCAGGTGTTCATGATTAAACTACTGTTCAAAACACATGAATGACCTTGGTAAAACCAAACTCCAAATGGCAAATAACTAGTTAAGTGGCTGTGGATTACAGCTGGTTTGGAAATGATTCTTTCTGCCCAGAAAAAAAAAATGTAGCAATTTTTTTTGGTCACATATTTTCTTTGAAAGGTTTCAGATTTTCAAAAAAAAAAATCTTTTCAGTTTAAAACAACAACAAAAAAATCAGTTTTCAGTTACTGACGACTGGGAAAAAACCCTGATGAAAATGAATTGTGTTCATAAGCAGGTCTGTTTAATAGAAAAATAGATGGAAAATGTTCAAGCAGCTTTAGTGTGGATTAACTTTTGCAGTTAGCTCCTAAACTGTGAACTAAGTTTCATCAACCTATTCATATCTTGTGAAATATCTATGGCTTAACATTACTGCAATCACTGGCTGACAGAAAAACAAATGTGATATAACTCTGGGGGCAGGAACCTTTGCTTCTGTATATCAGTGTAGATCCACTGAAGTCAACAGAGAGGCAGTGATATGCACCAGCTGAAGGTCTGATCCTTAATGTCCATACTAACAGAGCAGTTCTCTACAGCAGGGGTTCTCTACCTTTTTCTTTCTGAGGCCCCTCAAACATGCTATAAAAACTCCATGGCCCACCTGTGCCAGAACAACTGATTTTCTTCATATAAAAGCCTGGGCCAGTGTTAAGGGATACCAAGCATGGCAATTGCCTGGGGCCCCCAGGACACAGGTGCCCCCGCAAAACTACATTGCTCGGGCTTCGGCTTCCGTCCCAAGTGGCGGGGCTCAGGGCCTTGGGCTTCAGCGCCATGCAATGGGGCTTTGGCTTTCTGCTCTGGACCCCAGTGAGTCTAATGCTGGCCCTGCTTGACAGAACCCCTGAAACCTGCTCGCGGGGCCCTGGACCCCTGGTTGAGAATCACTGCTCTACAGGTGTCAGAGTAGCAGCCGTTTTACTCTGTATTCGCAAAAAGAAAAGGAGGACTTGTGCACCTTAGAGACTAACAAATTTATTTGAGCATAAGCTTTCATGAGCTACAGCCCACTTCATCGGATGCATTCAGGGAAGGTATCCGATGAAGTGAGCTGTAGTTCACGAAAGCTTATGCTCAAATAAAGTTAGTTAGTCTCTAAGGTGCCACAAGTACTCCTTTTCTTACTGCTCTACAGGGAGAACACAGTTAAAACTGTGAGATGGCCTGTGTGTTTAAGTTGTTCATACTTAACAGAGGTACATCTACGACAGTATATATAGGTAGATAGATAGGTGAGTATACAAGTATTTGGTATGATGTACACAGTTATGCAATCTATTCTAAAGCTTGCCTTCAGTATACAGATAGGTAGTTAACACATACCTATTGTGCAAAGGCAGTTTTAAGAAGTCCAGTGTTTGCTATTGTAGTAGGGAACATAGTGTGTTTTCATGCTATTATGTTGAGTAGCCTCTACTCACAATCTGGATTTTATAGGTAGGTGTGAGTTCACGGGTGTTCAAGAAGAACCAAGGCACTGGACCAGTACACTTATTACCCCCTCGTGGTACTAACTGCCTCCCCCCCCTCCCCGCCTCAACAATAAATTAATAAAATCTAAAAAATCAAACCCCAAATTCCCTCCCCAAGCAGAGTTTTAAACCAAAAAGGGAGAAAAGCCAGAGACTCCATGAAATCCACTAGGGACTTCCCTAATTGCAGTTTTATGTGGAAGGTGCTCAGATACTGTGGTGATAGGAGGCAGTATAAAACCCCTTAAGTAGACAGATCAGTAGATAGACAGCTACGCACCTGAGCTGGATCACTTCTGCTCCATTAGAAGGCCCTGAAGCTCTACTGGAGCTGACAATCCCATCCTCCACCCTGCTATGCTCAGAGGTCAGGGGTGAAATCCCATCCCCATTGAAGTCAATGGGAGTTTTGCCCTAGAATTTTAGATGGTGCCCTGTAACTTGCCTTAATTCTATACATGCTGGATGTTTCCAGAAATTCACTCTCTGTGTTGTGGCTATCCGGGGGATGCCCACTGAAGTCCACTTGCTGGTGCCTCCTACAGGAACGTGTACTTCAAAGTCAACGGGGCTATTTACATTTGTACTTACTGCCCCTGTAGTAAGGGAGCTGGCTGGTTTGGGTCCTTATTTTGGATAGTGCCTTTCAGACAAAGTCTATCCCAAAATGTTTTACAGAATTAAATAACAAATACTAGCAATGGGGTAGAGAAATTCAGAGCCCCAGGCAAGGGAGAAAGGAGATAGTGAGTCACTGGACCGGAGATATGCTAAGGCTATTCAAAACAATGGAAGATGCAGAGGAGAAGGGAAGAAATTGAGAGACTTTCTTGTTAACAGTGCAATTCTGCAGACACTTCAGAGGGCATAGCTAAACTTTTAAACATGAAAAAAGCATGAATGAACAAACACAGCATAATACTGCTGGGCTGAGGGGCCCAGTGGCTAGGTCACTGGCTTGAATCACAGGAGCCCTGGTTCTAGATCCAGCTATACTACCAACCTGCTGGCAAATCGCCTCACCCCCTGTGCTAAGATTTCCCTTCCCATCTTTTGTCTCGCTTGTCTATTTAGACTGCAAACTTCTTGGGGAGGGACTGTCTCTTACTAATTGTTTGTACAGCTCCTAGAACAGGGCCTTCATCTCAGTTGGGATTTCTGTGTGCTGCCACAAGGTAAATAATATATATATTTTTAAATGTGGAATGAAATTCCAAAGAAATGAATTACAAAGAAAGTGCTGGAATCTGTATTCTGTAAGAAGGCAAAACTCCCCAGACTTGACGCTTGCATAAAATGTATCTGGGTGTTTGCTGTCTGCCCGATTCATTTCTGCTGCTGAACAGCCTCTAGTCCAAATGCAGCCAGAACTCAGCATTGGCACACTCCGAATGAATATTTGCACAAATGTTCACCAGCAAATTATCTCGCAGCAACCTCACTCTAGGTAGCAAGCGTGGGTTCGGTGAGCATGGTGTATGTTTGGGAACGTGTCCCTTTTGAACTCCTAAGCAAGGAGGCTAAAGGGCGGGGGAAGGTTTTCCAACCAAGAGAAAATCATCTGAACAGGCTCCAGCATGTATTGTTTTGTTGTTAACCAAAAGTTTAGTGAAGCCTGGGAAAAGACGGACATGTGAAACAAATGAGAAAGGAAATTTGAGGGGAAATGAAACCTAAAATAAAAGACCTTAATCATGATTGCAATTTTGTTGATATGAAAATTAGACATGTACAAATTAGCTAGGAAATATCCAGTTTCTTTAAGGGGAGTGTTGGAGTCTGTCCTAACCTTATAAAGGGAACTCTGAGGTCACCCCAGGGAGAGTGTGAAGTAACTGTTCAGTGATGTGTTGACTTTAATGCAGGAAAGAAGTCTGCTGCTGAGAGCAATATTAATTCTGTTGTCTGCATTTGGTCTCTAGTCGTTTCTCAGTGTCTTCCCTTGTCTGTGACTTGCAAAGGCTGGATTTAAAGTGGTAGGTGGACGACAAAGTGTCATGCAAGGCAGGACCTACATGCTCTTCTGCATGGGAATTAGCAGGTGGACAACCAGTCTTGTGGCGAAAGGGATTCATTTTGCTTTGTTGGTTGTTGAGCTCTGACAGCGTGCTCGGTGTTGTAGAAAACAGAGACATGGTCCCTCTTGAAAGGATTTACAGTCTAAGGAGAAGTTTTACAATTTAAAAACTGAAATCTGTTTGCCCTGAGTTAGTGATCTGGGCTGCAAGAACAGCCTTAAAGAAAAAGTAGATGTGGAACATACATTTCTTAAAATATCATGTATTTAGCAATCTCAGTACCTTTTTCATGCATTTTTATAGTTCTCAATAGGTCCAAAGCAGTGCAGACAGTAAGTAATGAATTTTCACAAGATTCCTGTGAAGTTAGCTGGAAATGTACTTTATCCCTATTTAGCAGATGGAGAACCAGAGACAGAAAGGTGAAGTAAGTCACCCAACTCTGCACAATGAGCTATTGTCAAAGTCAGCCCAGAACTTCTTGACTCCCAGGTGCATATGCTTTCCTGTAGACCACAGGGACTCCATAATGTAGACTTATTGGTACAAAAAGATATCTGAAAGTATATAGCCAGTTTTTTAAAAATGGCCTTTAATTTTGATTGCACCAAAACTGGGTCATATATGTGTCTAAATATAGATCCAGGGGCTCATGTTAAAAAAAAAAATGGCTTCACTTTCAGAAGTTGAGCACCCAAAGCCAGAGGTCCCTGAACTTATGGCCAGATTCTGGTTCACTTACTTTCCTAGCCAAGCACCTTACTTCATATGAAGTCCCTTTGACTGGAAGGGGCCACTCAGCTTGAATAAAGATATCAGAGACTGAAACTTCAAGGCCACTTTTGAAAATTAGGCCCTGAACTTCTAATTATTCTTTCCATTATATCAGTGGTGCTTTTATTAGGTTTGGAGAACCTTTCAAGATTTTTGGGGAGAAGACCATTGAGATGGGAACACTAAAGTCATTCTAGGCACTCTGTCATCACTACAAACAGCAGTCGTGAGGCTGTGTGGCCTCATGGCTAGTGCATTAAACTGGGATGCAAGAGACCTGGGTCACTGGCCACTGGCTGACCTTGGGCAAGTCACTTCCCCTGTCTATGCCTCAGCTTCCCCACCTGTAAAATGGGGTAGTGACCTCCTTTCTAAAGTACTTAGTGATCTGCTATTACAGTTAAGAATTATTATTATTGAAAATTAGAGTTCCTATCAGCCTCCCCTTAACAAAATCTGGCTGAAGCCAAATGGTAAATGAGCTGGTACCCCATACCTGCTGCCTGTCATTTGCTATTAGAGTTTGGCTTTGCTCGATCTGTGGCACTGGCATGGGACACTGTTCAGTAACCTAGTTATTCCATCTGATTGGACCTAGATGCTGTGATAAGCACATTTGTGGTGGCCAGCAGATCCTCTGTTGCATCAGACTGAGTCCTCCTTTTCCTGTTGTCAGCCTGCTTCCATTCTGTCTTGATGTTGGCTGGCACTGTCCTTTTCAACTGCTCAAAAACAAAGTTATCGGGTGACCTATTGCACTTGGCGTACAGTTGATTTATGGTGGGCAGGGGAATATGAAGCAGAATTCCCTGCAGGTAGTGTCTCTGGTTAGAGGTGTTTCTACATCTATGTGCCTGCAAGCCAGTTGTTTAGCGAGAGCATTCCTTGCCCTCCTTCATGGGCTGTGCACCAATGGCAGATTCCCTAAGCAGAGCTCCCTGTATTGTGGGTTCCCTGGCTCACTGTGGATGGAGTTCAGTCACCTGGTGTGGTGTGCCAGTGTTATAGGACATGGATCATGGTTACGTGAGTGTGCTGCAGAAGCCTCTTACCTGGTGTACATTCCACTTCTGCAACTTCTGCCAAAGTGCCCAGGGCACTTGCATGCCCAAAGCAGAGGCCAGATTTCAAATGTCCTGCTCTGCCTACTCATAGCTTTGAATGTTCCCCCGATTGCCAGAGAGCCACAATGTGCGAATCCATCAGAAACATCTCTGGAGGAAGTGTGAGCAACGAAGTACTCTGACATAATTTTCACTGAAAGTACCAATCTAGCAAGTGGGACTCAGAAACTAATTAGCCCCAAAGCCTATAAAGGTACAGTGATGGGGATAAAACTCTGGAGCTGGGCCATGAGGCAAAGTCACGTTAAAGATAATCGCTTTTGCTAGTAGATCAATGTACAAAAATAGAAAAAGGAAATGCCTCTGGATGGTTCAAGCAGATCTGGAATTACATTGCCATTGAAAAGATGGCTGTCAGGCTGGGAAGCAGAGAGCGCTCTTTAAGATCTGTGTGACCCAAGGACCTTTTGATGCCAACTGGCAGAGGGTTGCAGGGATTCCCTGGGTCTGGTATTTACATTCTAGTTCACCTAAAAGTGTTGTGTGAGGTGTCTGTTGAAAGCCTGTGTCACACCGATCATCATAGCCTTTGCGAAATATATGTGCAGATAACATGTAAAGAGATAGGTACATATGTTCCGAAGACCTTGTAGTTAGAGGCAGGTTACCCAGAAGTAACATGCTTTAAGTCAGGTCCCACCAAACAGGACATGGGAGGCACTAATCTCCCTGGCTGACCTTTGTGTCTTGCAATAGAAGTCTATTTGCACACTGATTGTGGGGACTTCAGGGAAAGAGATTAATAGGATGGGGTTGAACTGTGGGGGAGGGAGAGCCTATTTACAGGTGAAGAACAAAGACCTGGTCTGTTATATCTAGGAGTGCAGAAAAATGCCCTGACATCCTTCATTTGGGGAGACAAGTTGCCAGCGGGCTTGGTCTCATGAAAAGAGGATTTCAGCTGTCCTGGCTGAAAAACCCTGTGAGGATTTGAGGTAAGTAGTGCTGTATTAGACAAGAGGGCATCTTGTTAAATTTAAGCTCTAGAAGCGTATGATTTTATATGCAATCTTTATTTCCATTAATCCTCCTTGCTATCATTTGAATCTCTGTTCTTTGTTAAATGGTAGTGAGGTACCTCACAACTCTAGGTACCCCCGGGGAGCGTCACAACCCGATTATATCATTGGGGAAAGAGAGGAAGGCCTGGAATATTCTAGGAAATCTGTATTTGGTTTCCCCTTGCAGTGTATCCTCAAGTGGGGCTCGATTAGGCCCTCAATTCCTCATTAATGGTACAAACCCCTCAAACCACACAAACAGCATCAAAATCAGCCAAACCAAATCCCAAATCAGCTCTGCATTTTGGGGGACATTAATAGCAAACATCACACAAAGCTGTTGCTCTATGAGAATGGGGCTCTTCTTCAAAGCATCTACATTGTTAACTCACCTTTGCTGGAAGAGCCCCCAAAGTGGGGCATTATATCACCTGTTAGGCACTCAGAAGTTCATCATTTATGGTGCTGCTTAGAATAAACGGACTGGCTCCAGTCTCATTTTTGCTACTGACTTTCTGTATGATCCTGGTTAAGACATTTAGCTTCTTTGTGCTAGAGTTTCCCCCTGTGTGGAATGGGGACACTAATAGTTACAGTCCATTGTGAAGTGCTTTGATTTTTCCAGATTAAAGGGTTCTATAAGGATAAAATATTTTTATCCTCCTATTTTAAAATAGTGTGTCATTTCCTGTGTACCATGTATTCCATGCCCTTGCTGTAATAAATAAGACACACAAGTCTCTTCATACGCCTAGTCAATAGAGAGCTGTCTGCTTACATGTGATTTCACACAGTTTTTGTCAGCTAGCTCAGCAATCCAAATGCAAAATCCTACAACCAGGGACCTAGGGTTTATTTCTGACAATCCCCAAAGAGGTTTTTATCCATAAACCAATGAATGGATTACACTCATCCATATATGACAGGTGTTTTTTCCATCTGTGACAGACATAGTATGGAAAACCTCCATTTAATAAGTGATCCAAGAATAATTCAATACAAGTGAGTAATAAAAGTTTAGTAAAATGAAGAATATTTAACTGTTTCAGGGAAGCATGTGCAAGAAGAGAGCTAAAGCCAATGGGTATTGCTTATACAATATTGTGAGGAGGAGAGAGTAGCAGTTTGTGGCATGCATCTTAAGTGACAGACACATCATATTTTATCTAACATTGTGGCCTGCAATTCCTGAGAATTCAGCTGGCAATATATGCATCTGGCTTTCCCCTCACTGAAACGCATGCTACAAACCTGACTGCAAAATGTTGGCCAAGGGTTAGAGATGGATTTTGAGCTTCAGATGTCACAGGCAGATCTGATCTTCCCTGTGGTAAATCAGATGTAAGTCCCCCAAAAGGAAGGGGAGATCTGGGGGTGCTCCAGGGAGAGAAAGGGGAGCTGTCCCTGTATCATTAGCAAAGGAGATGAAGCTGTCCTTCACTCTACTCCCCCACAATTTAACCCCTGATTGGATCATCCAGGGGTTTGGTTTGGGCCCATATCTCCACAACAACAGTAAAAACCAATTAACAATTATTGTGTGACCATTGATACACAGCCCGGTTGGGTTGCCTGACATTTGTCAGGAGTTTTACCCTGTTGTGTGTTTATCAATGTACTGCTGGTGTGAGGTACAGAAGGACAGCCCTGGAGACCAAAGAGGGCACAGGCATTGACAGCACAAGATTCTGTCTTGATCCTGAAGGGTAGGGGCTCAGCTACCAGAAAAAGAGACAGAGAGAGACACTGCCCACAAGAGGATTGTGATGCAGAAACAGCTCCATTAGGAGCTGGCTGGTAACCACCAGTTCTCTTCATATGGGCCACCAAACAGCTATACCAGGGCAACAATAACTTGCAGTAGCTATTCGCCTGGCCTGCACTGAAGGAGGTGGTCTATAAGTTTTTGACAATAATGGAGTCCTTCTGGATTTATACCAGAGCAAATGAGCTCAGAATCTGGCCCATTGTGTTTCTGAGTCACGCAGTATATTAGCAAAGATCTTTGGATCCTGTAGTTTTCTGCCAAAGGTAGTTTATTCCTAATATTCTGGCATAGGCTGGAGGGCTAAGCCAAGACAGAGTTTGGGTCATTATGCTAACCACAATAGCTGTGTAATAAAGAAGTGACTAGGAAACCATTCTGGGATGACAGCCACAACGAGGCACATAGCAGACAAAAGCTGTGTCAATGGAGAGCCCTGCATGAGCACAGGTTTGGGTGAAGCAATGAGTAGAGTTGCCAGGAGCCTGGATCTGGGAACCCCACCCAGAGGCAGAATCATACACGCAGATCTGCCAAGACAAATGGAGCAGTAGCCAATGTAAATCATGCTGCCATTGTCGAGGCCGTTCTCCCAGTCTTTACACAGGCAAAACTCACGCTGAAAACAAGGGGAGTTTCGCCTAAGAACTTCAGGACTGGCCCCTTTGGGCTAGATTTTCTAAAGAGCTCAGGGCCTTATCTTCTAGAGCATTCAGTCAACAGCAAATCCCATTGAGGCCAGATTTTCAGACGTGCTCAGGGCACAACGTGCTGGCCTCTTATTTTGGTGCTGAAGTGGCTGTGAGCTTTTGACAATCTGGCCCTTGGTATGCAAAGCGGTACTTGCTATTTTGAGTTCAGTTATGTTGAAGAAAAGGCAGAATCCAGCCCTTCCTTACATGTCTGATCCACTTTCCTGCCTCCATATATGACACTGATAATGATGGGACCACTAGAAGAAAGCAGATATCCTTCCTGCCCCAGGGCTAGTCTACCCTGCTGTGCTACTGGTATGGCAGCTCTTAGGTCGATGTAACTTGTGTCACTTAAGGGGGTGGCTTTTTCACACCCCTGAGTGATGTAAGTTACATTGACTTACGCAGTAGTGTAGACAAGCCCACAGGTCTGACCCTAATGTTGGGAACAGAGCCCGGAATCTCCATCCAGCAGATAATTCCAATATTGCTATATTTGTTTGGGACAAAGGCTGGAAATATCAAAACTTTTCATTGAACAAAGTTCAGAAAAGTTTCAATATTTGGAAATGTCAAACTGTTTTGTGTTAGGGCAGGTTGTCATTAAACTCTGTGTCTGCCTAATCCACCACAGTAATCCATGTTGTTCCAGGTTCCCTCGTGCCCCCATTTTCTCCTATGGGATCTGCTTCCCCTGCTAAACTACATCTCTTATGATACATTGCTGCCTATCCCTGTTGCTGAGCCACTGCAGTGCATCCTGGGAGGCCTATGATACACCACGATGGCACAGGCAGAAGCAGAAATATATATTGACCTGACCTGAAAAGAAAGGTTTTGATTTTCCTGATGGAAAATTCTTCTCAGATTGATCTCATCCTGCAGAAATTTAGATGTTGGTGAAACCCCATTTTCTGATGGGAAACTGATTTGTTCAGAATTGTTCATCAAGTCCTCGCAGGGATGTAGCATAAACTGCTTGCTGATGGCCAGACCCTATTTCCATTGAGCACATGGGTACTCAAGGGATCTGCTTGCATGAATAGGCAGAGCAGGATCTGGCCCTGTATTTTGTGCTGCAGTTTGATCTTGCAAATTCTTGAACAGGTGGATAGTCCTTGCTCATGTAAATACTCCCATTGACTTTCCTGGAACTACTTGAATTAGTTAGGGGTGGTTGGGGGCTGGTTCTGCTCCCACTGAGTTCAATGAGAAGTTGAAACTGACTGGGATCCTGCCCCTTAATGAGCACAGGATGAGGATGTAAGTGATATTAGGATAGTTTTTATGGTTCATCCATTTGCGCTGTAATAACAGCTTTGTAACTTTCATTGACAGTTCCAGCCCCTCCTTCCCTCCTGCTCCCAAGCAGAGCCAGCTGGCCGTGGGAGAACTCATGCTGCCACTCACCTGTTGCTAGGAAACGGCAGTGCTTCCGGAAAATAAATGCAACAGTACAGCCAAGGTGACACGCATGAAAATTAACAGGTGCGACGTTTTCCATCATCACAGCATTTAATATTATAAATAGGGCAGAAGGCTCTGCACTGGTGAGGGATACAGGAAAAACTCCACCTGACTTCTAGACACGTTACCTGCCTCTGGATTTGCTTATAATAGAGGGAAAAGTGTGACCTGGAGTTTTCAAAAGATGTCATTGAGAAGAAACATCAGAGGAAAGAAGTAACATGGAGGCAGGGCACTTTATATCTATGGACTTTAGCATGAAGTGTATTTATTTTAGACACAATCATAGCATGAATATATTGTTTTGCTGATTGTAATTCTTATATTATGCACTGGTTTATATAAATATGGATTGATCCGTGTCTGTATATGCAGTATATTGTAGGTGTTTAAAAAAAGATCCTAGCACCGTGTGAACATACCACTGTTTAATGCTGCAATTCACCCCTGTGTAGCTAGACATCAGCTACAAAGACTCAAGTCTTACTTGACTCTTCAAAATAGGGTTAAGTGAGACTTAAGCAGTGCTTTAGCTTTTGCAACAGCTCTGCACAATGGTGAATTTCACCATAAATGCAAAAATAATACAAGCCACTATAACTATACAGATTATATAGTTAAGCCTTCAACAAAAAAGTTCAGATAATTTTAACTCATCCTCCTCATGCATGTGCATCATTACATAGTGTTTAATTTATGCTCACACAAACAATACAAGGTTGTACAGAGCCCTGGGCCCTTTGTACCCTTGAAAAGATTCTGAACCCAAAAGCCATTTTAAGCCCAGCTTTCCTGGAGGGGACGGCCAGTGCCTGATGCCAATGCAGCAGCGTCAGGATTCTAGCTCCTCTCACACTTCTAACACTGCATTTCAGTGAACCACGAGGAGAGGAACGCAGTGTCTGGACCGGAGGAGAGGGGGCTAGAGGCAGAAAACCAGGAGGGAAGTGGAAGAAGGAAGAAGAGAGAGAACATAAAGAGTAGTAAGAGAAATCAAGAAAAATAGAAAGTAGCAAAAATGTGGACAGGAAACACAGGGCACCTGCAATCAAACTTCCTCCTTCTCCCTCCTCAACTGGAATCTCACATTTAACCCAGTTGTCAGGAACCTTAACCCCAAACTCCTTCTCTTTGGTCTGTAGGCCTCCCTCTATCATTCTTGTTAGTCACTATCTGAGCCAATCCGCTGCCAAATTCTTTATTCCTGTCACTTCATCTCTTGTGTTGACTCCTTCAACACCAGCCTTTTTCATATCCCTTGATTCCAGTGCTCTGGCCTTTAGCTCTTCCAAAATGTGTAACCCATCTCACCCTGTTCCTGGAAATGGGATCATCTGTGCCTCCCCCGCCCCCTCGGCAACCTTAATTTGCTCATCTTCAAGATCTGCCAGGATTTCCACACTGTCCCACCCCCATCTCTCTTACCTCCATTCTGCAGCCCATTCCCTTCCGACTTCTGGAACATACCCTCTGGCTGCCTCTCAAAGGAGGACGGGAGAGTCTTTTCCCACATTGCCCCAGTCCTTTTGGAAGAACTTCTCTGGCCCTGGTTCAGCAAAGCACACCAGTGCATGCTTAAGTATAAGAACCTTCTAAAGTCCCATTGAAGCCAATTTGATTTGAACATGTGCTTAAGTGTTTTCCTGAACTGGGGTCTCTGGACTCTTTTTCACTTCCTATCCCAAGAGCCATCTCTTTTCCTAGGCATATAGATTCATAGATTCCAAGGCCAGAAGGGACCATTGTGATCACCTAGTCTGACCTCTTATACAGCACAGGCCACAGAACTCCTCCAAAATAAATCCTAGAGCAGATCTTTTAGCAAATCATCCCATCTTGATTTAAAAATGGTCAGTGATGGGAGAATCCACCATGACCCTTGGTAAATTGTTCCTGTGGATAGTTACTGTCACCGTTAAAAACTTGCGTCTTACTTCCAGTTTGAATGTGTTTAGCTTCAACTTTCAGCCATTGGACCATGTTCTACCTTACTCCACTAGACTGTGACGATCCCATTACAAAATATATGTTCCTTAGGTAGGTAAGTATAGCCTGTCATCAAGTCACCCTTAACAGTCTCTTTGCTAAGCTAAATAGTCTGAGCTCCTTGAGTACCATTATATGGCATGTTTTTTAATCCTTCAATCATTCTTGGGGGTTTTCTCTGAACCTTCTCTAACTAATCTCTTTCTAAAAACAATCAAATACCCTTCCCAGAGTCTTCCAAGTTCCATTGTGCTTAGATATTTGCAATGAATTTGGTCACAGGACCTCTTTCCATCCTGCCCCACCACATTTACAATCTTGCCAGGATGATAGATTGCATCTTATTTCCTTGCAGCTGTAGACTCCAATTGCTATGAGTCCTTCAGTGATATTTTTGTAGGGACATCAAGAAAACCTTTACGTTTTTATTGTGAGGGGCTCAGAACACAGGGGAGAAAGAAATAGCACTGGGAAAGGCTCACTGTCTTTTCTTAGTGAGCTCCCCAAACTCACTTTTGTCCTTGTTAGTTCACTGAAGGGCTTTGCATTAAACAGTTTGCTAATTTTGCCCAACGATACCTGGGAACTTTACAAAAGGGACTCTGACGTTACATGAACCTTTCAATCCAGCGATCAAAGTGTTTTCTATTGTTTATATTACAGTAGTATTTAGAGGCTCCAAGCAGGATCTGGACCGCATTGTGCTACTGTACAGACACAAATTAAGAGACAGTCTTCTGCCCCAAATAGCTTCCAATCTAAATAGGTAAATGATCGGGAGCAGAAATGAACAGGTCACTTCACCTCTCTAAGGTCATGCAGCAAGTTAGTGGCATGTCCAGAAATAGAATCCAATTTGGCTGGGTCACAGGCCAGCGCCTGGTTAACTGGACCACATGCTTTTAGTTTCTAGTTGTGGTTCCCCCCCCTAGGTGCCACCATTGTGAACAATGAACATCAGAGCATTTGAAAAATAAAACACATCTTTGATTTGTTGGCTTTGATCAATTCTGGTTTAGGTTCTGTATTGTGAGCAAAAAAATCTGAGGGAATTTCTGCAATATCTTGCTTCAGGGAAAACCTACTCTATTCCTAGGGATGTTTATATGTAACTAGAGAGCTCCTAACTCTTGGAAGGTGAGTATTGTATTGTATTTGTGTGTGTTCTTATTATACCATTCAATCAGTAAGGGGAGTAAAGGTAATTGTAACCAGTAAAGCAGTATACAATAGCTATTAAAATAGGGTAATTACATAATTAGCACAGTAGTGGTAACTCACCCAGCATGAGCAACAGTAAAACCAGGCCCATGTTTTCCTTGGTCGGATTCTAGCAGGGACCCTAACTAGGCCTCAGGAATGGTTACTTCAGTTGAAACACACACGAAAAACTTAAAAGCCGTCATAAAACTGAAAAAGGAGGCACAAAAACCACAGGGAAGCCAAACACTTTCAAAGAAACAATAGTAAATTAGGTGTTAAAGATATAAAAGCCTGTTCCCTAACAATTTAATTAGGTAGCATGTCTGTTACAGACATTATGCTGCTAGTTTTGAAACATATGGTAGGGCCTCACAGTTCTAAATTCACACCAGCCCCCAAGAGAGGAATTTGTTATCAAGGGCTGATATTTTTGCTGTATAGGAAAGTGTGATGGTAATCAAGTGAAAATGGGAGGTAGCACAAGAAATTATTTTTTCTTTGCAACTTTGCTTTACATTTTTTACAATAATTAAAGTCCAGTTTGAAGAACGTGCATGGTCTTAATTAGCGCCTGCTATGATTGCTTCGGAGCTCATTCCCTTTAAGAAAGAACAAAACAACAAAACTCCCAGTGAATGTATTTGAATGTTACAAACTCAAGATAAAGCCTGATCTGGTGTCCAGGACAGAAGTTGGAGGCGAGTTTAACGGCGGCCAAAGGCCTGCTAGATGCACAGCTCAGACGGTGAGTGTGTGGTGCGTAGCACTTGTGCTCTGGTGTTCTGAAGGTTTGCTTGATTTCTTTCATTCTACCCAGATCTGAGCTTTTTTCCCCCTCTGGTAACTGGCATGTTCCCCACTTGAAAACCCAGAACATTAGGGTGAAAGCCTGGCTGCATGGAACTTAATGGCAAAACTCCTGCTGTTTTCAATAGGGCTAGGATTCCATGTAGAATGACTAGAGATAATAGCAGTGATGTGCTGGAGGGACCTGGCAGGATTAAGGGCAGGGGAGGGGGTATTCCTGGTCAAGATTCCACCATTAAATGGAAGGGAGAGTTCAGGTGTCTCCTCTGCTTCAGATGTAGTCACCTCTCTGGTATTGCTAATGGTCTCTGCTGTGGGAGAGTTTTATCTCCGAGGCTCCGAAGAGCCATTGCTCCTGCTTTGGAAGGGAGCTGACTGGGTTTAAAGCCTGGGGTTTAAAGAAAGAGACCCTGGCAGTGGGATCTCCCAGACCGCCCTTTAAAGGCTGGATACAGTGCTAGACTGCATGTTCAGGGGCAATGTTTTCAGCAAAAAGTGCAGCTTGATATAGGCTTGTTCACCAAGAGGGTGCTGACTCCTCTCTGTAGCACACAAGTCCAAGGAGCAGGGAATTTATCACAATCTAAGGGGTCATGTTTTGGTGGGATCCCGTTACTAAAATAATGGCAGCACAGCTCTGCAAGATTAAGAGACAGAGGTGTGCCACTGTACCCTTTTCTTTTGCTTTCAGAATGCACCATAGTCTGAATACTCAGTAGGAACCTCAAGGGATTATCTATCTCTATACGTGCTATGCACACAGAGTCCATGCGATATTTGCAAAGCCAGGTGATAAACTGCATTTAACATGCATTTTTGACTGCCTCCTCAGGCCTCTGCCCACTAATCAATCTCCACTCCACGCTGCTTCTGACGCTGCAAACCCTGAATCAGCTTCCCACTACTGCCATTCCAAACAAACCAAAACCCACCAGGGAAATAGCTCCTTTTCTCCCCTGATATGTGGAATTTCTTCTCCAGATCCACACAGGCCTAAGTTTCAGGATGGACAAAGTGCAGTCTTGGACCACAGACAGGAGTAAGGACTGATCTTGTACAATCCAGCTGGGGTAGAAATGGGAGCTGTGTACCATTAGAAAACAGGGATTGCCAGGATTTGCTTCCAGCCTTGGAAGGTCCAGAGAACACTGGATCTTAAAAACGCAACATCATTATGTGTGTAAAAGCTATTTTAGGTCATTTGTAGAGGCTTCTAATCTTTGTAATAGTTTTACTCAGGGCCTGTACCTTTCAGCTCAGGTGGAAGGACATGAAAAGTAGTACCAATTAATTATTTTTTTCCCCTAAAATGTTTGTAAAACACTTATTCTAAAATATGCAACATATTCAGAATGCCATTTATAAGTAAAGCAACCATGCCCAATGTATGCCGATACAACCTTTATGCCACACCACATCATCATGCAGTCCCTAGCTAGCTGGCTAGTTTGCTAGCTCAGGCTTCGGCATCCTCTCATAAAATGATATTGCTTATCTATATCCTGCTGGTGAGCAGCATACATGGTTTCTGCCATGTGTGCGGAATGATGTTACAGTATTTAAGGGATGTTCTTTCTATCTGGTGTAAAAGTTGTAAGCAGTTAAAATCTGGCACAGCATGCCGTGCTTCTGGGGTATCTCAATGGTTGCATCAGGCAAGAGGTTGAAGGCTGTCAGGGATGGGACAGTGTGGTCAGAACAAGCATCAGGTTCAGTGGTTGAAACAGAAGTCAGTAGCCAAGAATTAGAGCCCAGGATCACAGCCCAAGCCCAGGGTCAGGACTGGAGTTAGAGGTCAGTGACAGGAGCCAAGGATCAGACCCAGGTTCCCTGGAGTGCGAGAAGCAGAGCTGGGAGAGGTGCTTTCGCAGCCACGAGCAAATGCTTTGAGCAGCCACTGAACTGCTGCTGGGCTTAGGAGTTGGACTGTTGAATCTTCCAACCAATCAGGCGGTGTAGCCAATCAGGCGGCCTACTACAGGCCAGCTGCTCTCATCAGTTGCCCAGAGACTGGCTCTGGTGCAGGCCCTGATTCCCGACAAAGAGTGAGTGCTGTAGTTAGGTGAGTGGTGGTGGGAGCTCACCATGAGGCACCATTAGAAGAGTGTTATGGAGTTTATAAAATGGCCTTTATCATAGGTGGGAGGACAGGATAAATTAACGATTGGTCACAGGGCTGCATGTTTTTGCATTGCAGTAGCACTGTGGTTGAGGAAACACATGTTGCAGTGTTGTATCTGCCTCCTCCACAGTAGTATCACCCATGCATGGAGTGTGGCTGATGTTCCGAGTTAGTGGCTGGTCCACATAAATGTTTCATGGGTCTGCTCCAGCTGATGGGCAATGGAAGTTGCCTATAGGCTCAAGTGGTGGCGGCTCTTCATGTTGGGACAGAAGGTCCCCTCTGCAAAGCCTGCTGCTGACTCAAGCAAGGTCAAGGACAGAAGAACTAGTAAGGGGAAGATGCTCCCGTGCATGGGAGGAAACAGTGCTCCTGATTTGCTGCCCACCGATCATTGAAAACAGGGAGTTAACAGAGTAGGTCACCGATCCATATTGACCAGCTGAGCAGGACCCATGTCAGGTGCTCAGGTACCACAGTGATGGATGCATTAGAAGGATCAGACTAGAAACAGCTGTGAGGCACAGAGATGAGAATTAAAGACTCCAAGGCATTTCTTGCTCTGTTGTCCTTGTCCAAAATTCCCTCCTAAAGCCACCAGAATGACCCTTCTCCTCCCAGAGCCACTGGCTGCTGCTCTTGCCCAGAGCACAGAGGTGGCCACATTTGTACCACGGTGTTGAAAGTGTGCCGTTTGGGAAGTGCTTTGGGGTAGAGTCTGCTTCCTCACACTTTTTTAAAAGCATTTTGATGTCTTTTGCAGAGCTGGAAACACAACCCCAGCCAGCTCAGTGCTATGTTGGACCTTATACTTATACTCACGTCAACATGAGCAGAGACAGCTGCAAAACTACAAACAGCAACAGCAATAATTTAAACACTCTGATGAATGAAGCCTAACAACACCTGTGAGGTGCATTTGATTAATTATATGTTTCCATGCAGTATATTTTTCAGTCACTAGATGTCTCTTTGTGTTGTGCAGCATTCCAGGCAGGATTTAGTTGCTGGTAAACAAAGGAGACAAAGCTGGGACTCAAGCTGTGTGGAAGCCTGTTTGTTTTTATCTATAGTTATAGCTGTTTCCTTTATTAAATATGTCCTATTTAAGATGGACTGCAATTTTATATATCATGACAATGCAGGTAAGTATTATTCCTATATCTACAGATGGAGAAAATAAGGCTAAAAAGAGGAGTGACTTGTTCAAGGTCACACATAAGTCCAGGGAAGAGGAGGGAATAGCCCCTCCTAAATCTAGACTCTCACATTCTCCTCTAGGTACAAGACCATCCTTAAAAACATATTTTCTATGAGGTTTGGCGAAAAAGTACTTCTTTTTGGTGGAACAGTAAGTGTCCAACACATGTTACCGTCTTATTCTAGCTGAACCTTGATTGTCACTCTCAGGCTTTGAAATTTTGCTAGAGTGAGATGAGAAAAACAAACAACTCAAACCATGCAAAGAGAAGGCTATATATTTTTGTTCTGCTTTCCAAGCTCTTCTGGCATAAACAGCAAGTTCCCCCATCATAATTCATCCTCTTTTCCAGCTCATTCGTTTGCAGCCACAGCTATTTGTGACATCATCCCACATCTATTGCTCTGGGAGTTACAAATTGCTACCACTCCTTCAGCCCCAAGTGCCAAGGTGGGGGTGGGGGTCAGTATGAGAAGGGGCAGAATAAGAGATAAACACATAACAAACAGGGCTGCCACTTTATAAGAGAAATCCCGTGCCAGCCTTCTCAGTATTGCATATAACCATAATCACTGTAATTGTGGAATGAGCTATGACTAGAGAGCTAGATCACAGCTAGATGTAGTGTAGACATAGCCTTTGGCTATGCAAGGGCATACAGGGCTCTGGGACTGACAAAGGGTAAAGGGAACCTTCTCCGATGTGCTGTTGGGGGTGGAAGGAGAGAGGTGTGTCCATGACAGCTCCCAGGGGATGTAGTTTGAGGGCTAGGGTGCATGTCTAATGCCTCCACTCTGAACCCTGCATGACGGGGTAACACCTGCTATCTGGAAGTGCATACTGCCCCTTTGCAGAGCAGCAGTGGGGTGGGTGCCATCATGTTTCTCAGTCCCAGCTGGTGGATTCTTGCCCTGGCCAGCAGGATTCCTAGTGCACATGGGAGAACATGCCGGAGTCCCTGTTCCCCCTTGCAGAGCCAGATGGGGTAGGATATGTCCAACAGAGTGGTTGGCCTTCACAGGCAAGTACAGAATGTCATCAGTGTTTTGTCACAGAGCGAAGGCTACTGATAGAAAAGGCCAAATCTACCTCTTGGTTACATGTATGTGTGTAAATCCAGAGGAACGCCACTAAATCAAAGAAGTCACTTTGGATTTACACTGGAGTAACTGAGAACAGGGTTTGGCCTGTTGGCTTCAAAGTGTATCTATGGTCAGAGAAGTGAATTGTGAAAAAATGGCAACTTCTTATTCAACTAAACTGCTCCCTGTTTGGTCCTTACTTCAGTGACCAACGTTAGAGCCAGTGGAGCTGTGCGGGAGTGCGCTGGGCTCCATTCTCCTTTGCTTGCCAGCAGCACATGGTCAGCTAAATTTGCACTGCAGAATCTTCTAACTTAACCTCTAATTTGGGAGGCTTGTTTCTTGGGTGGCCAAGTTGAGACCCGAAGGGCCTGATCTTCAGACTGCTCAGCTCTGGGGATGTGGCTGCTCAGTACCATGGATGTAATTATAAGGGAGGATGGAGACAACACTATGCTTCTCCCCTACCCCTAAATTTTCAAGTCTCACTTAAAAGGAAGTGAAGGAGGGAGCAGCGAGGGGGCTGAGGCTTCTTAGGACAGCTCAGGACTCTCCGCATTCCAACGTGGCTGGCATTTACCCCATTTTTCAGTGCCTCTGAACAGAGGCCAGAGCTTTCTCAGGTCATGAACCAAAACCAGAGGCAGCCACTTTTGAAAATGTTAGCCTGACTTGCCAAGGGCATGGGCAAGTCAGTGGCAAAACTGAGAAGAGATCTCAGGAAGAATCTCAGGTCCATTTGCTCACTAAGTCTTCTTTTCTAGCAATCATGCTTAATCCTCAAGCAACTAAAAGTTATAAATTAGATGAGCCTTTGTTTAAGCATTTCTGGGCCGTTTTTGAGCTAGTTGTAATGCAGAGTAAACTGAGAGTTAAAAGGTGATTTGCTCTTTCACACAAAGCTAATGCAGTGTGTCTATATCGCTTGCCTAGCATGTCGGATTATAACAGAGTTTAACTTTTGGTGGTAATTACATATGCCAGGTTTTCTCTGACTGGTCACGTTTGAAGCCAAATTTGCTGCCGATATTTATATTTTCAGCCGTTGCATTCTGGATGGGTCTCCATCGTTTTTCTACTCCCGAAGAGGAGGCTTTGCGGGCTGTCTTTCTCCCCTTTACCTTTGTTCTTCCCCTTTTTAGCTCTGACAGATCAGAGTTGAGGTGCAACCTGCTGCATACAGATAAAGCTGTTTGTCTCACTAATCTGTCAGTATCTCGTTCCTTTACTCCAGTCGCCAACCGGTTGGCTGTCAGGAGGCTTAGTCCTTCTTGTTTTAACAGAATAAAAGTTTGCTATTTTACATGGATCACTACTATTGGGCCGCTGCACAAACAGGTCCCATTCATTTGTCTAGCTAATCCACGGTATCTATCAGTATCATCTGTGTGCCTGGCTAGGCCAGATAAATCTATGGGTGCCATGACAGGGGCATGCCACAGGCAGCATCAACCTGGGCTAGCCACACTGAGCACACACCAAAGGGGTTCAGGTGCGTTTGTACTCAGGGCAGCCAACCCGGGTCCTGCTGCTGTTGCCTGTGGCAACATGGCTGCAGGACTATTTTTAGTGTGCTAGCTCAGCTGAGTGCCTGTGAGAGTACGTTTGTGTGAGCTGGGAGTCACATCACTAATTCCTAGCAGCCTTGAAGGAAGGCCAGGAAAGCTGTCCTACGGCATACGCACTGTAGGTACAACTGCGCATGGAAAATGTAGAAGAAAAAGCATCTCGGGCACTGAGATCGTTTTGGCATCAGGAACCAGAAGCAGAGTAAATGCTGAGGAGATAAGATCTCAGCCTGGCAACTGACCTCTCCCCCATTTCTCTCCCCCCTGGAGTCTGACAGATGCCTCTGACACCCTGTTCCACTGTCATATGTGGCCATCTGCTCTCTCTGTTACTGCAGTGCCACCTGATCACCAGCGAAATAGGTGGGAACTAAAACACCCGAGATGGGTAAAATCTAGCAAAGGGTGGCTGGGTTTCAGCAATCAAGAGGGCAGGTTGAGTAGGTTAGGCTTTGCTCCAGGTGATAGCTGTGTCACTTCTGTTCCCCAGATTGCTCTGTGAAACCATTACAAACAAGACGGGAGAGATCGGGGAAAGCTGAGATTCAGACAGAATCAGGTAGGGACAGTCTCCCATCCTTTCCTCACCCGGAGCAGTTCCTCCTTCTATGAGCAGTCCCAGGAGAACTAGCTGTGGGAAGGCACTACTCACTTCCAGTAAAGCTGGAGGGATCTGGCCCTCAGTGTCAGGAGTGCAAAAGCTCCATCATTTAAAATGGTGGTGGTGTGGGGGAGGCAGCGACACTTCATGTTGCTAGGTTGTACCCAGGGCCCAGTTTCATTTGACGCCAACTACAAGTCAGAAGGAGTTTTGCCTGACCAAGAGCCTCAGAATTGGGCCCACTATAACTAGTCTTCCCGGAAACATTGCATAAATTATTTCAAACAGCATCTGATTTTATTTAAGATATTATTTATGCTTATGAGGTACATTTTCCCTGCAAGGGGGACCGGCTACATCAAAGCCATGATGAGTCATTGAGTTACAAAGAGGGACGGTTTGCCAGTTGTCTTCTTTCAGAGCAGTGCTAGGCCTGGGAATCAGATTTACCTTGCATATTCGCAAAGGCAGTGATTTCAATGGAAGCTTTGCCTGGGGAAGGACTGAATAAAAACTAGAGCCGACTAGGAACCAGAATTTCTGTCCTATTTACGACGCTCTACTGCATTGGCCTCTGCTGAAGGAGAAAATGTCAATGATGAAGACTAATAGGGTAATAAAATTACTATTAATCCTAAAATAAATTCTTCAGATGTAGCGAATGCACAAACTTTCAGTGCATTTTAACTATCTGGGAAGTTTAGAGAGTCTGTATTGTTCTGTTATTAAGATCATCTTGGACAAAACAGAAGTCTGATATCAGGTGCTAAATTTCATAAATTGCCTGTTTTTAAAATCAATTTCAACTCATAACAATTTACATGCAAGTGCTCAAAAATTTCACTCTATACTTGTGGAGCAAGAGCTGTAACTAGGGAGAGGACACACTCTCTTTTTCATACACAACCAGGGGGCTGAATCCCTCCTTTCAGTGCAAAACTCTGCTCAACATTAATTCCATAATGAAGTTCTGAGTGGCCCTGGTTTGCTGCGTAGAGACAACTCTGAAGTTCTAGGTGGCCACAGATTCCATACAATACTTAATGCACTGGGCTGCTCAGCCCTGCCAGGTATATGTATTATACATTGGGCCTATTAGACATGAGCTCTAGTCTTGCAAATTTACCAATACACTTTTATAGCTATGTTTATGGTTGGAATTGCTGCATGCGATGTTTACGGCAGCAGCAAAGACAGCTTTTCTTTTCATTCTTTTTTGTGTGAATTTAAATAAAGTCGGATAGAGATACAGACAAACAAACCCAAACCAAAAGTGTTAGAAACCACACTAGCCATGTTGTTTTGTAGATTCCAGATTAATTTAGCTGCTGTTGCTACCATGACGGTTTGTGTTTATGTGTGAACTATTTCATGTCCTATCCTGTCAGCTGGCACCTATGCATGCTGAAAATACAATGAGATGCCAATAACTACATGTTGATCTGCGGCAGAGCCCCTTCGAGGGCACTAAAGCAAAGGAGTAATCATGGAGTTCACTGCGAGGGCTCTATTTATTTTCTGTTACTGACTTTGGCAGCGGCAGTGTGACGAGCACTGCTTGCAGATGCCCTGTGTTTCACGGAGAAAAATGAACAGAAATCACTGCCCTATTTTACAATAAAATCCTATTGTTTTCCAAGGCAGACTGATCTTTGTGCAGCCCCGACAAGCAGGATCGAGATGCTTAATCTTCTGCTTTGACACTATCAGCTCTTTTATTGTTCACCCCCTATAATGATGTGATGACAGCTGCTGGAATCATTCCAGTTATGAGCTCTTGTAGGCACAGACCTACAGGTCTTGAAGGATGTGGCGGTAGGGTATAGATCACTTGTTTATACAAAAGAAAACCATTGCATGTTGCTATAGCCTCCGTGCTTATTAAAGAGTGGACTGGAGGATCACAGGGCGTGGTGAATGGTTAGGATGCTGCTAGAAGCAAACTCAAGCGGGAAGAATGAAACGATTGGCATCTTTGTACATGCTGGGAGCGGTGTGATGTCCCAATCAATCATATGGGGCTCTTGTCTCTAGGAGGGTCTGGGGTTATGATCCTTTTATGAAAGGCATCATTTTTCTGGGGCTCTCAATTCCCCTTCCACTTCTGGAATATTGGGACTCTATCATTCAGGATGGGTAGACTGTCTCCCTTCATCCTGAACCTTCACCCCATCTTGAACTGAACCTAAACTAAAAAAACAATGAGGAGTCTTTGTGGCAACTTAGATCCTAACCAATTTATTTGGGCATAAGCTTTTGTAGGCTAAAACCCATCAGATGCCTGGAGTGAAAAATACAGTACGCAGTATATATATTGAAGCACATGAAAAGATGGGAGTTGCCTTACCAAGTGGGGGGTCAGTGCTAACGAGGCCAATTCAATCAAGATGAAAGTGGCCTCAACAGTTGACTGTATTCTCAACAGTTGACAAGAAGGGGTGAATATCAACAGAGGGAAAATTACTTTTTGTAATGATCCAGCCACTCCCAGTCTTTATTCAGGCCTAATTTGATTGTGTCCAGTTTGCAAATTAATTCCAGTTCTGCAGTTTCTTGTTGCAGTCTGTTTTTGAAGTTTTTTCGTTGAAGAATTGCCACTTTTAAGTCTGTTATTGAGTGTCCAGGGTGATTGAAGACATCAAATCAGACATCAAGAATTGTAACATTCAAAAACCAGTATCAGTGTGTTTTCCAGATTGGGCATTTTCTGCTGTTAGGGATGGTGCAATTAGAATATCTGGCAGAAATCACTGATATGATGATTTTACTAGCATTGTGCCATGACTTGAGCTGGCCCTCTGAAATCTGCAGGACATGGAATGAGCCCTGAGTTCTCTGTAGTGTTAAACCGTTAACTTACTTGTCAGCCTGCAAGAATTTGCCTTCTCCTGCCAATGTTATCATATTGTTTAATGATCTTCTTTGCTCCAACAGGCTGCCCAGTAGAGCTAAGATACCTCATTACCTTGTTAACCCCCATTTGCTTCCACGTGGTAGAAAAGGGCAAGGACATTCATTGGCAGCCAGCCTGCTTCATCTTTTGAGTCCATTTCAGAGGGTCACAGAAATCCACTTCAAGTTATTCCCCTCCTGATCCCAGTCATGTGACTCAAATGAGCCCTCTGTCTGAAGCTAATCTAACCCATTTCATTGTTTACAGCTACAGAGCAGGGACATCGGGAAGCATCAGTGTGTATGAGAGCTGGGTGAGTAATTTGAAACGAATAATTTTGGAGAGTATTGTTGCCTCTTTTGTGGTGTCATCTGTGTGACTAGACTGGACTTTTCTTGTAATTTAGAAACATTTTTGCTGAATAAGTTCTGAAATAATTCATGGTCTGTAGCTCATTCATGTGTTGTTTGTCACGAGTGTTTGATTGTGCATAAAAAAACAGCTGGAATCTGAACTAAGTGGTCACCTGGGCCTGATTCAGAGCCCAGTGGAAGTCAATGGAAGGATTCCCATTGACTTCAGTGAATCAGGCCACAAAATGTTTCTGTCTGCTGATTGGATGACTCTGATAACTCTTAGGAAGAGGTTCCTTCTGTGAATGATCACAAATTCATACCTTGCTTTTGGTAATATTCTTCAGTGTTCACTTAAAATTGGCTGTTTCAGTGAACAGTCTTGCTAATAAACTCACGTGCAGGAATTTTTCTAGAGAATGAACATAAAAGCAGCATGGACAACATCGTAAAAGCTAAAACACAAGGGAAGCTGCATTTGCTTGTAAGTCATCAGGAAATGCCACGTGTAGGGGTGCGAGAGGGATGTGAAATCAGCATGGAAAGACACTGTAGACTAAAATCATAGAGGGGTTGTCTTGCGTCTGGGGTCAAAACAGTGAGTTTTGGGGGAATTTAAGGAAAAGCAAAAAGACATTATCCATCACTGAAGGAGCAAGGAAGACATCACTTTTTGCATCCCTGAAAGCTGGATCCTGGCCATGAGGGCGGGTGATGCTGAGAGGTTGCTTTAGGTGAGAAACTTACCTCAGATAACAATTTTAGCTTGTTGAAAGTTGTGGTTAGTCTCTTAGAAGTGTTTTACTTCTGTTTTATTTGTTTCCGTTATTCTTACTCAATGCTCACTTGAATTTGGGAATCTTTGTTCTTTGTTAATAAATATATGTTTTTTGCTATAAATTCATCTCAGTGCAGTGATACTAAATTCAGTGTAAATCTTCAGCTGAACCAAACAGGCTGGTGTGTACACTGTCTCTCCGGAGACAGTGAACGTACTAATTTCTGTGAGTTTCTAATGACAGAGGCTGGATACTACAGGGGAATACTCTTTAAGGGGGCTCAGGGATTGGGCTGCACCTAAGGTTAATGTGCAAGGCAGAGTAAAGGCTGGCAGAACTTCTGAGGAGATTGTGTAGATGGCTAAGTGACTGGAGTGACAGGGAGTTGACACCTCATTTAGCCCCAGTAAGGTTGTCTCTTGCAGAGTCAGAGGAGTAACAAGGCAACTCGTAGTTCAGCGTGCCCTGAGAAAGTGTCACAAAGATCAAACCCACAATGCTGCTAACAAAGGAATATTTCATGCTTGCTCCTGAATTGGAGACTTAGAATTGTCCTATTCAATGACTGGGTCTCATTCCAGTGCTTCCTTTCAATCTGTCTTCTAGACAGGAGATACTGATAAAAACGGCACACAGATACTATACTCTATCCTGGCTCCCTCCCTAGCTCTGGATCCATTTCAGGATCCTCTTCTTGATTCTTCCTTCTCTGGAGACTGCACCTTGCCATGGTGGGAAGGCTTGTGTCTACCAGTGACTTATGCTGGCAGGACCACTCAAGTTGGACAGATCAGAGGATGGGGATCAGAAGAAATACAGTGCACTGGGCCTCCAGTGTCGGTGTTAAGCGAGAGGCCAAAAACCTATCCTCGCAAAAGAGTTAAGTTATAGAAACACAACTTAGTAGTTATTCTGGCGAATAGTATGATAGACAAGGATGGCAGAACCTCATTCATTCTGTAAGCAACATCTGATGGCACAGGAATTCAATCTCTTTTGCTTAGCAAAGAGAGGGCTTAGACTGTGATTTGATCAGAGTCCATAAGTACCTACACGGGGAAAATATTTAATAAGGGACTCTTTAGTCTATCAGTCAAAAGTCTACCATGATCCAATGGCTGGAACAAGAAAAATTCAGATTGGAAATAAGGGCATACCATTTTAACAGGGAGGGTAATTAACATTGGAACAATTTACCAAGGGTCGTGGTGGATTGTCTATCACTGACTATTTTTAAATCAAGATTGAATGTTTTTCTAAAAGATCTAGTCTGGGAATTATTTTGGGGCAGTTCTATGGCCTGTGTTATATAGGAAATCAGCCTAGATGATCACAATGGTCCTTTCCTGCTTTGGAATCTATAAGAAGGATTCAGATTCCTTGTTCTTATACTTGTAGCCATTATCTGACCTATCTGCCACATCCATCACCATAGCATTTGAGTATCTAGCAAACTTCAAAGTTTATTAAAAAAATAGCCGTGTCTCCTTCCCTCTTCTCTGTTGGCAGGAACGATAGGCTAACACTTGGCTACCTTACACAACAGCTGTGTTTGGCACAAGGATGTGGAATCTGCTGGAGCCCAGGTGGGAGCTGAGGCCAGAGTGTCTCCAGACAGAGCTGGGCAAAATTTTTTGTCTAACTTTTTTCAGCAAAAAAATGAAGCTGAGGGGAGACTGAAATGTTTTGCAAATTCATGCCTGTTTCTTCAAATTGCTCATTTAGAAAACAAAATGAAAATACCCTCCCCTCCCCTGCCCCAAAACGGAAACATTTCCTTTTAACATGTTCACAATGATTGGGTGCCTAGCCTGATTAGGTGCTGTTGAAAATCCCACTACATGCCAATCAGTATTGTTAGATGCCTAAATACCTTTGGCAAGTTGGTCGTGGGAGCACAAAACCCATTGATTTTCAGTGACACTTGTGCTCCTAAAAAATTTAGGTGCCTCTGAATCTCTCTCCCAATGACACTGACCTGCTTTTGCTGCAGTCCTGATCCGATTCCTCCCAAACCAAACTAACTATAGGAATATTTTATAACAGCTCCTATGGAGAAGAGTCTGTAACGATATACAAGACACGACAAATCCCAGCAGTCCATGCTCAGTGTTATTCTGAAGTTAATGAACCCTGTGAGTGTCAGGGAGGGAGAGATGGAGTGGGCCAAATAGACAGTGTTCTTGGGAAACACAAGACATACCTGAAAGCAACAACTCTGAGTAGGATGAACAGGAAAGGGCTATTATTTTCGATGTTATGATTTGGTGGTATTGAAAATTGGGTTGGGGCGGACATGTCACTGTCTGGAGAGCACCTACCACATGATAATACTAACTGATAGTCATGTCATCTCCAATTAGGAGTTGTTCTTCTCTTATAAGCTACACAGACTTGCAAATGGTCAGTTCCTAGATGGGAAATCCCTTAAGGAAACTGCAATCATGGAGAAAAGTAAGACGGTGATCGTGAAAGTCTGGGTTGATGCTAGCAGAGCCACTGCTTGATGCAGTCCTTTAGCTCAAGCGGTAGAGGCATGTACTTTTAGATCTGGACATCTGAGGTTTGGTCCCCCCAGATGTCCCATTTGGAACATTGTTATAGGTGGGTGACTTTGTTATGGTTGTTAGGCTTTTACGTTCTTGTTTAAAGTGTTTCTTGTGAACTAGTGCCCAGCACGATCAGATTGCTTGAATCTTTGCTCAGCATTCCATTCAGATTATAATACACAACAGTTCATACCCTGCTGGGTCCTATTACACAATTATGAAATTGCTTGAGAACTCTGGAGCTTTCTGGTTGGCTGTGAATGATTTCAGACCTGTCAGCAACCTCTGTTTCTGTGTGTGTTTGTGTACAGGGGCCAACTGCTCAGTCTAGTTGGCTAAAGACACTTGCCTTCTGTTTCATGCATTGTAACACATTTTGTACCCCCCAAGTCCCCCAAAATGCATCATTTGATGTGCTTTACTGCTATGAATCATGGACTGGATATGCATATATATTGGCATGTTTCAGAACCCCCTATGGCTTCACAAGTTCTCTCTCCAAAGCACACATAAGGGCTAGGAGACATGCTAGGGCATGACAGCCAGAGAGGAATTACAATCAGAGGGCAAAATTCTTCTCTCAGACCCATTCTGCTCTCCTGACCTGTGTAGAACTCCCAATGACATTTCTATGTATGTGGTGGGAACAGAATATTGGAACTGCAACTCAATGCAATGTGATGTGATCCAATACAATGCTACTCCGTACAACGACTTTCACACAAGTAGAATCCCGAAGCATTTAAGTTAAATCCGACAATCATAATAAACAACCTGCTTATGATTTTTGCTTTGCTTTCTAATGACTATATGAAAGTGGGCAAAACCAGGAAGCTGTAGCAATATTATATGGATTCGGCTTTCTGTGTACTGCCACTTTAAATGCTGCTTTGGGGGCAGGCATTTTTCAAAGATGGAAGATCTTACGGATTGAGTGACATGGTCTATTTCCTTTTTGATTGAGATTTTATATTTACTTGAAATAAAACCCACCAGGAATAAAAGTACATGTTTTGCTTTCTATCGATGAGGCAGACTATCAGTATCTTCAACAAAAACAAAGTAACCACAGATAGAAAAAGAATGAGTGATTGAAGAAAAGACAAGGCAACACAACATGGTAAAAGAGATCTTGGTTAGTGAAATTGAAACTTGTATCAATAAAGATTAGAGTCCTCCATAAGAAATATGCTAGAAGAGTCTAAAAACAAAATGCATTGGCCAACTGGTTGTGTGTGGATCTCATTCTCCAGTTTGTGCATCTGTAATAAGTTCAATGCTGTTTACACTAACTCATCCAAGAATTGAAGCAAGGTCCTTTTTAAATTAAAAATAATATTACGTATGCTATTTTGGCTGGCTAAATTAAACTCATGTTCTTTGAACCTTTCCGTACTAACTCCTAGTGACTGCACTGGGCACCTACTGGTCAGTGTACAGCTAATCAACTGCAGACACATTCTCTTCTCATAAAACAATCACTTTTGATTCCAGGAGATGTTAATGCCAATGTCAGCTTCATGGAACTCTTTGTACCACCCAAAAAACAACTGGAGGTTATTCTGAGGCTCATAGTCAGATACCAAACTGTACCACCAGGGCTTTGGTTATGGGAATAGCTGTTAAAATCAGACCATTGACATTCTCTAAGGACATACTGAGCGCATTGTAAATTTGTATATGAGACTTCCCTTGGTGTTCAGTGCAATAGTTGCACCCTATTCCATTAAAAGGAGGAAATATGACTTAGTGGGTAGCACAAAGGACTAGGAGTTGCATATCCTAGGTTGTATTCCCAGCTTTGTCATTGACTTGGGTCTTGCTCCTGCAACTCCTGGTATGGCGAAAGACCAGACAAATATGAGGAGAATCTATACATGGTCGTAAGTCATATTATGGAATAGCAGTTGAGAGCTTCCAGGCCCTTGCTGGCCTTCTCCTTTACTCACAGCAGTGTGCAATAAAATAGAGGTAGAGTCAGAGCAGAAGATGGATGTGTTTGAAGTTGCACAGACTTATGTGGGGAGACAAGCTCAGTCTTCATGCTAATGAGATGCTTAGTTAAGCAATATCTTTTTAGGCCTCACTCCTCTATTATTAGGTGGAGGTAACATGGCAGTTCCACAGTGCTTCCACTGATGAAAGACTGTGTTCCCCGGTCATCCTTATGCTTAATTGTGCAACATTTTTTGTTGTGTGCCCCTGGGCAAGTCACATGACCTCATGAGGCCTCAGTTCACCCATTGTGAAATGGGCATCATAATACCTCTCTCTTGGGGTGCTGGGAGGCTTAATTAATGTTTATAAAGTGCTTTGAGATCCTCCAACAAAAGGGCAAAATATTCCCGATGTCTTTCAGGGAGGACTATTCCAGTGCAACCTTTGAGCCCTGGGGGAGATGACTACCAACTGACAATTCCAAAATTCTCTCTTCTGTTTCCTAGGGCCTGAGAGGTGCAGGTCCTTAACTTGTGATGATTTTCCCACCCACACTCTGTCCACACTAAGTTTATTTCTATGACATTTCCCACCGGTGCTACCACTCTTTTGGTTCCAGTGATGGGAGCAATAGTGGGACCGATAATGTAGACATAGCATTGGGATCCACCAACATTTTAATCACTGTCAATTGAGAGGCACTAGGATCTAGTGGCTAGGGCGCCAGATGGGGAGTCAAGAAGCTTGACTACTATTTCCAGGGATGCATCTGACTGGCTGTGACTTTTGAAAAGTCACTTCAACCCTTTGTTTCCTTTCTTACACTTTGGTTGTCTTGCCTAGTTAGATTGTCTAGCACAGGAACTCTTTCTCACAGTGTGGTAGTGAACAATGCAGCCCTGATCTTGGCTGGGACAATGGTAATGCAAATCAGCTTAATCATATAGACCTACTCTGAGAAGGGGTTGTTTAAGCATGGTGCATAAAATGTCACTAGTGACCTAGGCCCAGATTCTCAAAGGAATTTAAGCACCTAACTCCCATTTAAATCAACAGGAGTTTGGCATCTAAATGTGTGAGGATCTGCATCCCCAGAACAGTGTCTATGCTAGCTGTGTCATAGCTCTGATGGGGCTAAGGCAATGGTAGCAAGAATAGGGATTATTTGGCAGGAAAGCCAAAGCGTAGCTGTTCCCTAAAGATTTTGCTTGGGGCCAAATGTTGAAGTCCTCACTTTGTCAGCTCTCTCACTGAAGTCAATGGGAAAGAGTGATGGGTTGTACCAGGCCTTCTGAGGCCCCCTGCTGGAAGCCTTGTGGTCCTACCATACCCCACCCCTGAAAAGGAACAGTGAAGGTGGGTCCTCCAGGCCTGCCTAGAAAGGCTGCAGCCAATCAGAGTGAAGCAGACTCAGTTAAAAGGAGCTGCAGGGGCTGAGGGGGTCAGTTGTTGGTGAGGAAGCCTATGAGACTCTCCTGGCAAGGAGGCCTGGGCAAGACCCTGCTCAAGCAGGGAACAGACAGAGAACCCTGAGGTAGGGAAGAAGAGGCAATTACATGGGAAGAGGGCCAGGGAATAGCAGCAGCAACAGAGTTAAAGGAAGCAGCACATGGCTCCTATTTGTAGGGTCCCTCAGTTGGGAGGGAGTGGAAGGTCACAGGACTCCCAAACAGCCATTGGCAGGGTGGCCAAAGCCCCAAGAAGGGGACTGTAGTGATGCAACAACTCACCGGTACAATGCCTCCTGCTGGCCATCTTGAGAATTAGATCTTTCCAGCCCAGAGCACCCCCTGCAGGCCAGTGTCTCACCTGCTGATGGCCCCCATGTCCCTCCCAGACCCTGGTACCCTTTACCCTGGGGATCTGCCCCAGCAGTACCACCCCCCACACTCTGGGCCTCCCCTCCCTGGGGAACCCCCAACCCTCTAAACCCACCTTGCCTCAACAGCTACTGCCAGTCATCATCTAACCCCCACTCACTGGGGCAAACTGCAGTATAATGGCCACTCATCATTGGCAAGGGGTTAGGACCTGCTGCCTTTGCCTTTTCTCAGGCTGCCCTTCTGCAGCCCCAGTCTCTTTTGGCCTTCAACAAAGCCTGCAGCCTGGGGGTTTACCAGTCTGGAGCCCCACAACTCCCTTTGGCCTTCCCTAGCACTGCTCAACTTCAGGTACCTTGCTCCTAGGCAGCTACTTCCCACTCCAGGGCTAGAGGGGAACTCCTCCAGCTTCTGGCCCCCAGCCCTCTTATAAGGGCCAGCTGTGGCCTGATTGGGGTGTGGCCCCAGCTGTGGCTGCTTCCCCCAATCAGCCTAGCTGTTCCCAGCCACAGCCCTCTCCAGGGCTGTTTTTACTATTGACTCCCCAGGGAAGCGCTCGCCCAGGATTATTTTAACCCCTTCAGGGACGGAGCGGGGTGATCACCCCGCTACAGGGACAAGTTTCATTTAGAAGCCCATGCACAGGGCTGGAGTTTAAAGAGCTCAGAAATGGGGCTGAAGACCCTGCAGACACCAACAAGGGCACAGGGACAGGAATTTGTTTGTTCATTCACATATTGTCTGAGTGTGATCTGGCCAGAGGACTGGGCCACTGAAGACCCACCTGAGGGGTTAACAACCGACCAGGGGCACTGGGAGCAGAGAGAGAAGGTGCAAGTTCACACTCAACTGACAGGGGGCTCACGAGAGGTGAGTGTTTCCTGTCACAGAAACTTACCTGGGTCAAAACTAAATAAGGACTTCAGGATTCGGCTCATTTTACAGAATCAGCCTTTTTTCTCTTTGTCCCAGAATCAGCCATTTCAGAAATCTTTCTTCTTCTTCAGGTCAGACCACCAGCAGATACATTTCATCCTCTAGGTGTTTCCAGAGAATTATTGGAAAGCATCATGGCTTCGCATGGCTTTGATGCTGTTAAAATGATCGTCCCTGGCTGCCTGCATAGGGATGCAGCTAGAAAGTCTGTAGAAGGTTTCAGTTTGCATTTCCAAAGAAAACATCTTTTTTTTTTTTCATGAACGAGTTAGGACTTTGGCAGCTACACCTGGATTCTATCAACTGCCAGCAGATAAGAATCGTCATAAATGTGTGTCATGACTGGTTACATTAATTAGCCAATTGAAATCTGAAAATAAAAGAGATTCCAGTCTTGTTACATCTAAATCTCCATTTCAGAATTTCCACTGAATGTGTCGCTTTTGATAATCTGCCATGCCACGAGTATGGAGAGGTATTTATCTTGCAAAGCTATTTCATGTATTTATTAACTCATTGTGTTTACTTATTTAAATATTCTCTGAAGATGAGACATATGGCAAATGCTGGCAGGCTTAGCCTCAGCTGCTTCTAAGATCCAGATGCTAATATCATTTCATAACTTGGCTTATGCAGCTCAGCTCTATCCCAAAAAGATTCTGTTTTGAATTACCATTATATTTGATATTAATACTAAGCATACTCACAGCTGTCCTGAATTGCTATTTCCACCCTCCGTGGGATTCAGCTCTCAGACAGAGGACATAACACTCTTGTATGTCTGCATCTCTCAAGTTTTTAGATCTATCCAGGGCTCAGAATGTATTGTCTACGATGGAGTGGATGTGCTAATTGCTTGCGCATTACACTCAAGTTTTAAGCTTGACAACTTTTCCAAGGTCAGGCCTGATTTGAAAAGTTTTTCCATGAGAATCATAATGACCCTGGCTGGTGCATTTTCAGAATGGATTGGGCTGGCCTTTCAAAGGAGCTGGATTTTTCAATGAATTTAGTCACCTATTGATCCAGATTGGGCAATCCCAGTAGGTGCCTAAGTGCCCCATTGAAGTTAGCTAGTTGCCTATCTGCACCTAAATACCATTACAAATCTGGTCCTCGCTGCCCCTCAATGGGAGTTGGGTGACGTCTCCCTACCCAAGCTGGCTGATGAGCGTAAAGGCTAAAGAGGTCACACACTTGGAGTCTCGGTGAGTTTTACTCCTTCAAATGGAATCTCTGTCTGCCTAGAGGGCTGTTAAAGGATTTGTAATCTGGGAAGGAACAAAGCCTGCAAAGGGCTAATACCAGTGCCCCAGGAGCTGAGGTGCAATAAACAGGCCCCAGTCAGAAGGAATGTCACTTTGGTCAGTTTTATTTTCTTTTCCCCAGAGAGTTGGGGCTGTTGGGGTGAGGAAAGGAGGCGAAGGATCTGATTCCTTGTGCACTCAGGCTGTCTTCCACACTCACATGTTAAAAGACTGATCTGATTTTTGTCCAGCGACAAAGCACTTCTATCTTTACTGCACAAAACAGTCAGCAAAATCTGGAGCTCTTTACTCGGTTTTTGCTCCCCAAATTCCCATTGAAGCCTGTGGGTGTTTGCCTGAGTACACACTGAGCAAGGAATTCAGGATTTGGTTCAATGAAGTTAGGACAAAGCTTAAAGGGCATCTGGGTCACTTTCAGATTTTTGGCTGCCTGTGACATATGGCACCAAATCCATCCCTGGCACAAGCCCATTAAAATCAATGGCATTGTCCCAGGCATGAATTTGGCCCCTGGTTATGAAATGTTCCATGCAGAATCAGATCTGAGATGCACCTTGTTTGGGTGTTTTCCAAGGTACATGGCAATGCATGCTGAGATCCTGTTCCCCTCCCTTCGTCTTCTGCTTTCTCCTCTAAGAGGACTTGAATTTATTTAATCTCAGATTTCTTGCTGAAAACCGGCGAACTGAACATGAATACCTTTGAACTCCTGAAGTATCACTACTGCTTATAATAAGGCTGGGTATCAGGAGATAGACACATCTCAACCTATTGCAAACACATCCGCATATTGCAACTTAAGAGGCATCTAAATGCCTGCGCGTTTCCTGGGCACTTCATAATGGCATTTGGAAACTAGACAAAGGCAGTTTACAATAAGCAAACCCAGCTCACCGTATAAAAGTATTTCCAAGCCAGACAACAATCAGCTGGAAGAGACTTGGAATATGTTAGAAATGGATAGCCAGGAAACCCTTTCCATGAAGTGCAGAAAGGATTTGGTTGCTGAGTGCTGCAAAGATGCATACATTTTCCTAAAAAAATATTCTCGGTGCCAGCATGAAGACTCAGTGCATTGTCAAAACAAGCCAAAACATTTATTAAAACCAATTGCTTTGGTTTGTGAGGCTACTTTATTTATGGTGCCATTAAGCCAATGTGTATTTGAGTTTAGAAGAGCAGTACCAGCCATACCTTAGGTGGCTGGGAATGAATGTGATCTGAACCTATACATGTCATGATTTGCCCACTGCCGTCTTTCTGAGGTACCAAGAATTCAACTGTGCTGCATCTTACATACATGCAGGGGTGGGTCAGATCCTGGCTATTCCTCCTGTGATAGTATGCAGTTTTGTGATATTACTGTGCAAAATAAATGGAATAGAATTACAAGAGGTGCTTTCAAGAGCCCTGTACGTAACTAATCCATGTCTATTTTTTCTTCTTTTAATCCTGACTTCATCAGGCTGAATTTCAGAAATGAATTTTGAATGCATCTGAATTGTGAAACTGTCCTTAGTTGCAGCAATGCCGATCCTGAATTATTCCACTGATGCCGATGGAGTTGAGTCGGGGTAAGTGAAACTGGAATCAAGCCTGGTGTGTCTCTGGTGGATACACTAGTAGAAGTTATACAGCTAACCCAGCAAACTTAAAAACAAACAAAACCCTCTCAAATGTTTATGCAAATCCAAACCTGTTAAATTTCATCTGCGTTTGGATTTTGGCTCTGCTCTAGTAATCTGAGGCAAAGAAAGGTTAAACCACCAGCTCTAAGCATTAAAAAATCAGGAGTCAGGTCCCAAAAATCTGGAGACTGGCTTAAAACCCCATGAGATTTTTAAATATAAGAGAATTCTTTTTATTTGCTTTCTGGACTTTGCTCTCAGGAGAGAGTTTCAAACTTTTATCCACAACCACAAGGACTAGAAACTTCTTTTCATTGAAAAAACAAAACAAAACAACAACTGAGATTCTCCTGAAAGCTCCTAGATTTCTGGAGCTCTGGGGCTCCATGAAAAACTCTCAATGCTTGTGGAAAACCTCATGATGAAATCAGGGGAATAGAGACACTGGAGCTGGCAATAGAACACAGGAGTCCGAACGTTCAGGCTGCACGGTAACTACTAGAGACTAATTCTCCCATGCCGGCCTTCCATGGTGGACGTGAAGATCCCCTCATATCCCTCAGTTTTTCCACACCTTTTAAATTACAGTTCAGTACTGTGACATCACATTGCTAGTATTTGCTACTCAGTAGATCATGTTGCCAGATTCTGG
The DNA here is from genome assembly GCF_965140285.1 of Lepidochelys kempii. Taxonomy (NCBI): domain Eukaryota; kingdom Metazoa; phylum Chordata; order Testudines; family Cheloniidae; genus Lepidochelys; species Lepidochelys kempii. The sequence continues at coordinate 33,172,790 of NC_136387.1, forward strand.
TCTCAGTTACTGCAGTGTAATTCCTGAGTAACTCCAGTGATGTGCAGTAGATCTCAGTCTGGCCCTCTGTTTAATAGCACACACGTCTGTGTGCCTGAAATAACAACTCTCATTAAAAATACTCCAGTATTCTAGATTCATTGCTCAGAACACTGCAGTAACATTCATGTAAACTATAAAGTATTTTGGACTATTACTCTGGAATACTACAAGTGTCTATTTATTCAGGGTGTACTGCAAGTAATTTTATTTTAACTGTTTATTTACATTTTTTAGGGACAGGTAAGTACAAAAGTAAATATACAGGTAAAGTACAAAGGCCAATGTTTGAAAAAGTGACTAGTGAGTTTGTGTCCCTAAAATGAGACACCTTAGAGGGGAAGTGCTGACTACCCACCCTTTGGAAATGGGCCGTCTCAAGCTGGGCCCCCAAAAAGAGAGGGACCCAATCTCACCAGTCACTGCTGAAAATCTTGGCCGCAGACTTGAGATAGGGTGGTGTTACATGTGCAGATAAAAACATCCATCAGCATCCTTCTTTTGTAGTATTAGTAGCCAGATCACCGGGAATGTGTCCTATATAAGTGCCTTGAAGAGAAGAATTTAGCCTCTTGTCAATGAGTGAAGTTCCAGCTATAGGTCCGTGTCCTCACAGACAGAGGGGAAAAAGCAGCAACAGCAGCCTGTGGAAACTGCTTCTGAAAAAGGAACAAAATGCCAGATGTTGTGGCAATGTCTCAAATCGAGCAACAAATGTGTGTATGTTAAAGATCTGCTAACAATCTAATATCCCTGACAAAGCAGAGGGACAGCCTCAGACTCACTTTACCCATTCCTCTCTCTCATCCTTTTGTCACCCCAGACAGAGCAAGAATGCAAACCCAAAGCACCCACAGGGGAAGAGATGTCTGATAGCAGAGGGCTCTTTAATAGAAAAAGGCATAGTGCGATCTAGAGGTTGGAACAACAAATTCAGACTAGAAATAAGGCACACATTTCTAACAGGGAGAGTAACAATTGGAACAACTTACCTAGGAACTTGATGGATTCTCCACCACTTGAAATCTGTAAATCGAGACTAGAGTCTTCTTAAAAGATATAGCTCAGTTGAAGTTATGGACTTGATGCAGAAATTAGTGGGTGAGATTCTCAGGCCCATGTTGTACAGAAGGTCAGACTAGATGATCGTAATGGACAATTTGGACCTTAAAATCGGAGTCTAGGAAAATGTAAAATCAGCACAGCGGTTCAATTGTCAGGGCAGAGCTGTGCACTTGCTTTATGTTCCAGGTGGACAGTTGGTTTTGCCTGATGAATGTGGGGAACCTAGACTTCTGACAAGAGGTCACTTCAGGCTCTGAAATTACTGAATGCTGCCAGGCAACACAAATTGGCACTTAATGTTGTTTGAAAAGGTTTGTACAACAGAGCCACAAAAATTGTGGGGTTTCTCATGTTCTGTGCAAATCCCACGTGGGCCTTGATCCTTACCACACAGTTGTGGAGTGCTGCACTTTGCAGGGCAAGCTACAATGTGATGAGCAGGTCTAGACGCGCAGAGAAACCCAGAACTGTGTTAATGAATGTGTTATTAGCTGGGGTCCAGTAACTCCTTTGTAATAACAAGAAGGAGGCCAAATATGTCATCCTCCAGCTAAATGGCTCATCAACATGATGAGGATCATGCTTAAGTCCCTGTTACAATATGCCCATTCTCTGCTGTACCTGCCTGTTTTTACCCTGGCCATTTTTGAGTTGGAGAGTGGGTGTGCCAGGGGCTTCAATGTTTTTTCCATTGAAATTATTCAGGGGAAAGGGGCGGCTTCCCTGAATCTCCTGATTAAAATTGTCAAAACTTGCTGTTTGCCACCATGCCTCCTCTGCTATTTTGAGCCATGCTAGTGTGGGTAAAGGCTAGGCCGGTATAGCTATCCATGCTGCAATCACACCTCAGACTGGAGTGTAGACGTACCCTTAGGTTCTATCCCTGCTCCTGCTGCTGTGAAGTTCCAGGTGGGCCTGGTATGCATCCTCGTGACCAGCCATGCAACTGTAAGTGGCTATGGCTTTGTTACAGCACTTATCTCCCTGACAGGGCTGTCCTGAGGCCCAGTTGAAAAGCAGCACAGAAGCAGCATTATTAAAAATTAAGACTGCCCGACTCCTGTAATTGCAATGGCCTCCCTGATGTGATGCGCTGTTATCACCTGCTCTCGCCAGCAATTGCTTATGTACACTCAGATGCAACCCTATCTATTTGAAAAGAAAGAGGGACACACAGCAGGCAGGCCCCAGATTCCCAGGATCCAAGCAAAGCTCGAATTCAGCCCACTGTCAATAAAGCTTTATTCTCAGCATCTGAGCCTGAATGAGAGCTCCTAGACTAAGCACCAAACTCTTGGCAGTATCTTACGAGTTTGTTGTATTTGGATTCAAGATTCCCCTTGACCCCAGAAGTCACAGTAAAATGCTAAAAGTGTTTTCTTTACTTGCTAAAGAAAACACACAAGACTTTATTTAGTTATTCTGAGTTCCTCAGCCACTCATCAGTCACTTCATGACTGCTAGAGATTGTATCTGTGCTGTTGTCTCTTTGCTGGGGTCACCCTTCAGGGGAGGAAGAATGGCTGCTACATTTCATTGTCCTCAAAAGAGGAGAAGAAAGGAAAAAAAAATTCCATTCACACTCCCAATCCAAACAACTCCACCACTTTGTGCATTCTTGAGACACTCGATAGCCAGTGAGGCTTCACTGAAAAGAGAATGGAGCTTTAATTCCTACTAACGTGCTGGCCATTTCTTCAGAGAAGATTTTCTTCTGTGGATTTATGGGCCTCCATTTATATGCAAGCCTAGAATACATGCTCCAGGAATAGATCTCTCCTGGGCCAAGCCAGCACCAAAATGTAGAGTAAGGGCTTGTCTACACTTACCGGGGATCAACGCTGCGGTGATCGATGCATCAGCGGTTGATTTAGCGGGTCTAGTGAAGACCTGCTAAATCAACTGCAGATTGCTCTCCCATCGACTCCTGTACTCCACCGGAACGAGAAGAGTAAGGGGAGTCAATGGGAGAGTGTCTCCTGTCGATATAGCATAGTTTAGACCCCGCGGTAAGTAGACCTCAGCTACGTCAACTTGAGTTATGCTATTGTGTAGCTCAAATTGTGTAGCTTAGATTGGCTTCTCCCTGCAGTGCAGACAAGACCTAAGTCTCATGGGATGTCCTGTATTTTCAGGACTGTCCAATCTGTAGTGAGGGAAAAAACAATCCTGAATTGGGGATGGACCTGATTCTGGGAGGCTCTGAGTACTCACAGCTCCCGTGGAACCTGTCCACACAGAGTAAAAAGGTACTTTATTCAATCATGTCAGTTTAGCATGATTGGAAAGCTCCCTTATTACCCATAACACTTTGCTGAAGGCTCCCATGTAGGCTATAACATGACCAGTTAACATGGCTGAAAAAGTGTTAGCTGATGTCCACCATCAGTGAAAATAGAGCTTTCTACTCCTGAGTTAACTCAATGGCTCCCCTACATATGAGGGGCCATGCTGGCCATTGACTTCCTAAGGAGTTGTGGGTGTTCTGCCTGCCTCCGGAACAAGTCATGAGGAGCAGGCTCGGCCCCTACCATTCCTTCCTTAGGTTTGTTGCAGTCACTTGTTGGATTTTGTTTCAAATTATATATTTAAAATATGATATTATTTTAAATATAATTGTATTCAAATTATGCAAGCCCTTTGGAGCATGTACCAGTCCCAGTTGGGGATCTTTGGGTACTACTCTAATACTAATAATTAATTAATAATAATTAATCATTAACAGACAAATCTCCTTTTACTGATTTTGGATTATGAACTTTTTCTTAGAGCAAAAAGTATTTTAAAGATCACCTTCAGCCTACATCAGGGATCGGCAACATTTGGCATGCGGCCCACCAGGGTAAGACCCCTGGCAGGCCAGGCCAGTTTGTTTACCTGCCACGTCCACTGGTTTGGCTGATCGCAGCTCCCACTGGCCACGGTTCACTGCTCCAGGCCAACTGGGGCTGTGGGAAGCGGTGTGGGCTGAGGGATGTAATGGCTGTGGCTTCCTGCAGCTCCCATTGGCCTACGACAATGAACCGTGGCCACTGGGAGCTGCGATCAGCTGGACCTGCGGATGCAGCAGGTAAACAAACTTGCCTGGCCCGCCAGGGGCTTACCCTGGCGGGCTGCATGCCAAACGTTGCCAATCCCTGGTCTACATTTTGCTAGGTATAAATGATCATCACTGGCTTTAATGTCTGAATTAATCATTATGATCTATTGCTTTTAATCTGTAGTTTTCAAAGCACTCTACAAGGGTAAGTATCTTTATAACCATTTCACAGCAGGAGCAGTTGAAGCACATGAAGTTTATGAAGTACTTGAAAAAGATTTGGGGGTTTGTGATGGGATGTTCACGCCACACTTGCCCTGAAAGGGCTGAGGCAGACTGAGAAGGGGGCTAATTAACAAAATAGGCCACAGCTCAGGGAAATCAGGTGGCTAACTAATCCCCTGACTGAATGAGGAAGCCCAGCTGAGGCAGAACAAGCTGGGCTGGGACTATAAAGGCAGGATATTGGCAGCAGAAAGGGGCTTCTGGGAAAGTCTGCAGTCATTCCCTGGGAGAAGGGAGGTGTGTTTAGGCTGGCAAACTTGGGGAACCAGGAAGGTAGGACAGGGCTCAGTGAAAGGCAGTAAAGTCTAGAAGGGAACAGATTTTGACTGCTGGCTAGAAGGTCCCTGAGCTGGAACCTGGAGTAGAGAGCAGGGCTGTGTCCCCCTGCCAGCCACTGAGGGAGTGGTGCTATGAGGCAGTGAAACCATTTGGTACCATGGAAGGGGAAAATGCATGTAGGGACCTGCCCAGAGGGCTGAGTCAGAGAGAGGCAGCAACAGCTTGTGGATTGAGGGAGGGGCTACAGACCCAGAGAGAGAGGCGGAGAGATGGTGTGCAACAGTGGGAAGAGGCATCAACCTTGGGAGTGATTCCCCAGAATGACCAAGAGGAGGTGCTGTCCTAGTGGTGAGTGGAACACTACATACCAGGGTTATGACGGATAATCAGCTGAATAGTGTGACGCTATGGCCAGAGGAGTGAATGTGATCCTGGGATGCATAAACCGGAGAATCTTGAGTGGGAGTGGAAAGGTTATTTTACCTCTGTATTTGGCACTGGTGCAACTGCTGCTGGAATACTGTGTCCAGTTCTGGTGCCCGCAGTTCAAGAAGGCTGTTGATAAATTGGAGAGGGCTCAGAAAAGAGCCACAAGAATGATTAGAGGATTAGAAAACATACCATATAGTGATAGACTCAAAGAGCTCCATGTATTTAGTTTAACAAAGAGAAGCTTACAGGCGGATTGATCAGTCTAGAAGTATCTACACGGGCAACAATTATGCAATAATGGGCTCTTCAACCTAGCGGAGGAAGATATAATGGGATCCAATGACTGGAAGTTGATGCTAGACAAATTTAGATTGGAAATAAGGAGTAAAGTTTTAACAGTGAGAGGAATGAACTGGTGGAACAGTTTATGCAGGGTCATGGTGCATTCTCCATCATGGACAATTTTAAAATCAAGATTGAAAGTTTTTTTTCTAAAAGATCTGCTCTAAGAATTATTTGGGGGTGTGTGTGGTGGTGGGGGGAAGCAGTTCTCTGGCCTGTGTGATGCAGGAGGTCAGACTAGATTATCATAATGGTCTCATCTGGACTTCGAAGCTCTGAATATATCAGTGGGGACAGCGAGAATTAGAACGCAGGAATCTCAGCTGGGTGATGCTAGTGCATCAGAGGACCCCTGGTGCATGTATTTCTGACACTGTCAAAGCAGTCCCCGTTGCATCGCCACCTGTAAGTATGGTCCTGGCCATGTTTGTATTGCACTGGTTGCTGCATGAATGAAGAGAGCAGAGTAGCTCAAACCTGTAACAAGGAAACTTTTTTTTTCTCCTTTCAAAGAGAAGTTAGTGTTAATGAAATGTGCCGTGTGGACAATACTGTAGATAAGTGGTTCTCAACTGATTACACATGGTGGGCTGCATATGCAGCCCATGATGAATTACCTGGGCTGCAGGGGCCAGGTGGCAGGGCAGCAGCAGAACTGATGCCCACCATGTGGGGCAGCTGGCTGCCTGCTCTAGACCCTGCGGGGCCGACTGGCTGCCCCAGGCCTGAACCCCAGAGCTTGCGGGGCCAGGTAGCTGCCCTGGATCCCATGGAGCCAGCTGGCAGCCCTGACCCCTGCTATGTGGGGTGGGCTGGCTGCCTCAGACCAGGGCCCCAGAGTGGGCCAGCTGACCTGGACCACAGAGCATGTGGGGTGGGCCAGCTGCTTGGAACCTGGAGCGGGCCAGCTGCCCCGGACCCCGGAGCGCTCAGGGCTGGCTGGGAGCCCCAATCCCTGACTCTGCAGGGCCCGCCAGCAGTCCTGACCCAGACTCCCGCCACATGGGGCAGGCAGTCCAGTTGGACCTGTCCGCGCCAGACAGCGGGGCAGCTCAGACCCCTGCTCGCCAGGCAGCTGGAACCCAGAAGACCCCAGGTACTTGGGTCAGCCTTTATCACACAGCTGAGCTAATTGGGCCACATGTGCCCAGCAGGTTGAGAACCGTTGCTGTAGATTTAAAGTCATTTGTCCGCAGAACAGGTACGAGCTCCCCACAGCACCAATGGGCCTTCTGTGGAGCTGCATTCTCTGCGGGTCAAAGAACCGTCTTTGGGGTCACTCTTTGGACTCTCTGCTGAGACTGCCAGCTGCTCTGATGTGACCAGCTGGCTATTTGGAACAGAACTGAGCACCACAAGCGCATTTTACAGGGGACACCCAAAGGTTTAACCACTACCTACCTAGGCCAAATTTGTACCAGGAGCTGTGTCAAAGCACCTGGCAAGCAAGTCAGGAAAGTGTGTGCGCCTGTCAATAAAAGCCTCTGCTCAGCAAAAAAAACTTAAACAGGTACTAACTTTAAGCATGTTCTTAAGTGCTTGGCTGAATTGGGCCTAAGTGTTTAAAGATTTGATCTAGTAACCACTGAAGTCAAAAGAAAGATTCCAGTTAGCTTCACTGGGCATTGGCTCCAGCCCTAACACATAGATTCACAGGGCTTGAGCAGGGAAATATAATTTACACCTCCCTTTGCTTGTGAGGCCCCATGTTCCAGGGAAGCACTGACCCCAAATGAGGGAAGGAAGAGTGTGACCCCTCTCTGTTTATACAGTACTGCTTGTATACTGTGCCTTGCACACTTCTACATTATCATTAATGGCAGGTGTGCATTGGAAGCATCATGATGCTTTGCAGAATGACAAACCATATACATAGAGGAATGATTTTACCCACTTTATTCACTACTAAATGCAGCCTCCTCTGAGGTGGAACTGTTTACCCAAAGAGTTGGGTCAGGTGATGAAGGATATTTTAACCCATTGAAACAATGGGAGGAATTCAAGTAGGCAGATTGTAAACTCTTTGGGGCAAGGCCTGTCTTTTTGTTTTGTGTTTGTACAGCACCTAGCACAATGGGCTTTTGGTCCATGACTAGGGCTCCTGGGTGCAACTGCAATGCAACTAACCTGAATTTGGAGATGATAGTGGAGCTACTGTACTATTCTTGGAAAAGTGCCTTAGGACTTTTAGTGACTAGAAGTGCCCAGGACCTAGACACTGTTTCTCATCTGAAAGATGGCAGCTCCAGCTACACAATGCCACCGAAACATGAGGGTCAATAGTAATTAAGAGGGAAGGGTGCCACCTAATGAACCACCAGAAACTTGTCTTTCAGCCTCTGGGGATTTTTCTTGGAGCTCTCTGCTTATGGTTCATCAAAACCTCAGACCTGAATTTGGGGCAGTGGGCGTTTGGGGTCCAAAGCTGGAGATGGAGCTGAATTTTACAGTTAGCTCATGAATATGCCGAACACAGCTGGAGTTGAGGAGTTTGAAATCTGGATCCAAGCGCTGAGGCTTGCTCCCATCCTTACGGTTAGCAGACTCTAGGGCATTTCACCATTCGTGTCACATTTGGCTGTAGATAGTAAAATGAAGGGTGTTAGTTCAAGTCCCTAAATATAAGACAGTTGAAGAGAGTGCCTGCGACTCCATAGCTATTATGTGCATTACACTAAGTAGCATCCATTCCTGGCTCTCTGTAAGCTATTTAAAATTGCACACTTGGATTTTAAGTCTCTCCAGGGACTTCCTTCTCCCTCCAGTACCTCTCTGACCTCATAGCCTCCTCTTCCTCCTCCGTCTGCAGACTGTGCTCCTGCCGGTTTGGCCTCCTTGCTCTTTCCCCTCCTGGCAGCTCTCCACAGTAGTGGGTTATGCTCTCACTTGTACTGCCCCGTCTTTAACTCTCTTCCTCTCCCACTGCTTCCCACCTGAGCTCCTGAGTCATTTTCCCTCTTCAGCTCTCCCTCTGGACAACTTCCTTACTCTGTCTGTGAAGGATGCACTCTGAACATAGACTGTGTTAAAAAGCCACAACAGAAGGTTGGAGGGTTTCAGATGCTTTTTCTCTCTCTTATAATGATGAATCATGGTTAACCTAAAGACCTCCTATGAATGAATTAAGCCTTACAACACAAGACGCATTAACCCCATTTTAGAGATGGGGAAACTGAGGCACAGTGACATGCTCAAGGATGCAAGAAGTCATTGTCCATAGGGTTAAGCAAAGAATGGTGAATTGAGATCCACTGAGTCATTGTCACCTTGGGCAAATCATGTAACTTCCCAATGTCTCGGTTCCCCAGTTGTGAAATGGAGATGATAGTCCCAGATACCACCTTGTGAGAGGGAAGCTCTTTCAGAACATTGGCTGGAAAATGCTATAGATCTGCAAGATAGGTAAAATTTCACAGTGGCTCACAGGGATTCACTGTATGGCTTCAATGGGAATTATGCAGTGAAATCCTCCCACATCCTCTACAATATCCCTGCCCCAGATTTCATGGTTCTGGTTTTGTTTTTTTTAAAGTTTATGATGTTTGAAAATTATTTACTGTTGTTGAGGATTTTAAAATGGTCATTAAAATACCCATGAACTGAAGTCATATTTATGTATGGTATATACACCATTACATCAACAATTCATATTATAGGGGAAAAAACCCACTAAAAATAAAAAGAATACTTAAAGGAAATCTGAGAATTACAGCTTTTTTGGCTGGCTTGATCTCCAGGGGACAGATTCCTTGGCAATCTCTCTAGCTTCAGCTCGCTTGCTTTCCGCTACCAGAGGTGGGCGTTTGTATGCGTAGCTCTAGATTTCAATAACTTTGTTTGCATGGCAAGGTATACAAGTGTTGCCAAAGCAAATGCATTAGGTGTCCGTGCATAGCATGGGATTTCACAGTGGGACTAAAGGTCGATGTGTTTTGTTTCATGGGCTAAATCCTGCTTGCCTCAGTTACACTAGTGAGTGAAGAAGGATTTGGCCCACAAGATCATTTTGCAATTGCTGTCCATGTCTGATTCAAAGTGGCTGGTTGCCACATATTGTGAAGCTATTTCTGCTGCCTCTCTCTTCGCCAGAAGTTCTACAATGTTTTTTCTTCCTTGCTTTTTACTGAAGTTTTTGCTCTATGTGAACTCCCAGATGTAGCTGCTTAACAGTTATACTTGGGTACTGCTCCTTTAAATTTCTAAAGGCACTTCTGCCTGCAAGAGCCAGGAAGCCATTTTGGGTCCCTCTACATGGGGATTAAAAACCCCGCAGCTGGCCCACATTAGCTGACGTGGGCTTGGGCTGCAGGGCTGAAAAATTGTGTTCAGACTCCAAACTCTGGGACCCTACAAGGCTGGAAGATCCCAGAGCTCAGATTTGAGCCCGTACATCTACACACAATTATTATGCCCTCAGTCTGAGCCCCACAAGCCCAAGTTAGCTGACCTGGGCCAGCCACAGCCATGCCGCAGGGCATTAATCCCTGTGCAGATGTACCCTTTGTGCTCAAGTCAAACACTTTCCCTAAGACTCTGAGGCCTGTTCTAAACTTGGAAGTTTTACTGGTATAACTATTTCAGTTAGGGGTGTCATTTTTTTTAACCAATAGTTTTATTGGTACAACCTCTGTGTGGATTGTAGCTCACGAAATCTTATGTTCAAATACATTTGTTAGTCTCTAAGGTGCCACAAGTCCTCCTTTTCTTTTTGCAGATACAGACTAACACGGCTGTTACTCTGAAACCTGTCATTGGTAAAAAAAAATGCCTTATACCGGTATGACTTATTCCCTTCCCATATAAGAATAATCTATACTGGTATAAACACATTTGTATTGGTATAATTACATCCACACCTCACTACTTGACCTATAATGGCATAGTTAAAGTGATACAACTTTTATTCATAGTAAAGCTTTCAAATATAGAGCAGGCCTCAATTTTTTACAGTAAACGTACACACTGTGCTGTCTCCTGTGGAGTCTCTACTTTTGTTCATTCTTTTGTTGTTAACCTAAAAGAGAAAACACTTTTTTGCTGAAAGTATCTATTTTCTCTTTGTGGAAGGGAAGCCTTAATGCTAAGGGATGGCTTTCTAAAAGTTATGCTCTAGTCCAGGCAAGAGTTATGGGCTTGATACGGGAATGATGGGGTGCTATTCTCTGGCCTGCATTATGGAGGAAATCAGACATGATGATGGTATCGCTTCCTTTGTAAAGTGCTTTGAGATCAACTGATGGAAGTGCTGTAAAAAAGCTAGGCCTTAATATTATTTATTATGATCCTTTCTGCCCCTACAATCTATGAAATTATGAAATATAATTATTTGCGTTTTATAGAAGTAAAAGTCTCCATTTCAGTGTCCTGCTTCAACTCTTTCCTTCTTCTCTGCCTCATGGTCCTGTTTCTTTATCCATTCTCACAAGAGCTGAATTCTATCAGGTTTCAGAGTAACAGCTGTGTTAGTTTGTATTTGCAAAAAGAAAAGGAGTACTTGTGGCACCTTAGAGACTAACCAATTTATTTGAGCATAAGCTTTCGTGAGCTACAGCTCACTTCATCGGATGCATACTGTGGAAAGTCTAGAAGATCTTTTTATACACACAAAGCATGGAAAAAAATGGGTGTTCACCACTACAAAAAGTTTTCTCTCCCCCCCCCCCCCGCACTCTCCTGCTGGTAATAGCTTATCTAAAGTAATCACTCTCCTTACAATGTGTATGATAATCAAGGTGGGCCATTTCCAACACAAATCCAGGGTTAAACGAGAACGTCTGGGGGGGAGGTAAGGAAAAAACAAGGGGAAATAGGTTACCTTGCATAATGACTTAGCCACTCCCAGTCTCTATTCAAGCCTAATTGAATATCCAATTTGCAAATGAATTCCAATTCAACAGTTTCTTGCTGGAGTCTGGTTTTGAAGTTTTTCTGTTGTAATATCGCAACTTTCATGTCTGTAATCGCGTGACCAGAGAGATTGAAGTGTTCTCCTACTGGTTTATGAATGTTATAATTCTTGACATGTGATTTGTGTCCATTTATTTTATGTAGAGACTGTCCAGTTTGACCAATGTACATGGCAGATGGGCATTGCTGGCACGTGATGGCATATATCACATTGGTGGATGTGCAGGTGAACGAGCCTCTGATAGTGTGGCTGATGTTATTAGGCCCTGTGATGGTGTCCCCTGAATAGATATGTGGGCACAGTTGGGAATGGGCTTTGTTGCAATTCTATCAGCAGCTAACCTAAGCCTGAGCAACTCCAGCACGGACGCTTTGTAATCAGTGGCAAGCAAGTCATTTCTGATGGACATGTACAAAATCTTAAAAACTGCCAAAAGTGGGCAAAAAATGAAGCAAGAGTAAGAGAAATGGGGCTCCAAGTAAACCCCAGGCTTCTTTTCTAATTAGAAAAACATTTTTTAACAAGCTGCATCAACCTATGTGCAGAAAAAACCTCATAGGCTAAATTCATCCCTGGGTCCCTTGACTTTATTGTATTTACATTAGGATAAATTTTACTCAGGGGATTTAAGAGCAGGTTAGACGAACACCTGTCAGGGATGGTCTAGATAATACTTAGTCCTGCCATGAGTGCAGGGGACTGGACTAGATGACCTCTTGAGGTTCCTTCCAGTCCTATGACTCTATGAAATTGCAGGGGGAAACTCAAACTAGTTTTGCAATCATCCCAAAATAGTATGAGAGTTTTGCCACACCTCCTACTCCATGAGGTTTCCCCTTCCCTGTCTGTTTCTGAATCTGCCTTAAGATGAACGATATACCATAGAGAAACACAAATAATTCCTAACAAATGGGAACATACCTTTGCTTCCCAGCTATATGTCCAGCTATGCTATCTTTTCAGCTTGGGACTCTACAATACTAGAATGCCATTAAAGGGAAGGATTGTTCTAATGTCATTTAGTCTCAGTGAGAGCCATTGTATGCTTCCTTGCACACTTAAGGCAAAATTCTTTTTTGGGCTGCACCAGCTGCACCTCTATTGCATATGACTACCTTGCCATCAGTGGATGTGTTAGTGTAATACCTGTGAAATGCCCAGCACAGTTGAACTATAAAATATTAACCTGAACATTGATAATCCAGAGAAAAAACTATGAAGATACAAAAAGAACTGAGATAAAAAAGGGTTAACCATTTAACTTGTCAAGTTAAACAAAACCTATCTGTGCAGCTGCCTTCCCAAGGAAGTGATGGAAACCACGTAGCTTGGATCATTTAAAATCGGACTGTATGAAGTACTTGAGAATATACTGCAGGGAACTATCCTTCACTGACAGGTGGGGATGGACTTAATGACCTAATACGCCTTTTCCATCTCTCAATCTATGAAATGATTCTATAACTTGTGCAGTATGTTTTTGCCCAGAACTCCCATGTGTGGGTTTATGAATATAGCCAAGTTAGACCAAACTGTCTTTTTTTTTTAAGTTAACTATTTAAATGGTTAACCTTCTCAGAGGCTGGCTTCCTGTAGCATATCCCATCTCCCTACAGATGATCTTTTCATGCTTGTTTGGCTGTGTGCCTGTAAATTATGTTTTAACTCATGCATCACTTCATTTTTAAGAAAAACAAGTAAAGGGAATCCACTGATCTCTGTTGCACTAAGCAAACAGACCCGTTTCACAAACAATTTGAACTAGTAAACTTTTATACCAAAGCCAGTTTCCCATTCAACCAGGTTATACTGACTCTTTGGTTACCTAGAGAAAGACATTCCCCAAATGTTCATGTATTAAATTAGCCACTAGAGGGAACCATTAGTTTTTTATGAGTGTAGCAATTGTAGCAGAAACATGTTTGCACTGACAACATAGTTAATTTCTATAAGGGCTGCAGAGATCAAAGTTTGTTTGTTCTGGTTTTTATATCAAATGGGATATATTAGGGATGAGTGAACCAGTCTGGATAAACTCAGACTCAAGCCAACCTTTAAATTTGCTATGGCCACATTTGAAAGACATGAAGAGTTGCAGTTGGCAGATCTTGGATCTGTGAAGGCAGCACCGCCTAAACAGGAACGCAACCCTAGTGGGAAGGAAACTTCAAACACTGTGTCTTTCCAGGGTTTTCTGGCCATGCCATCTCCGCAGCCAGCCCTACCTGCTTTGTTGGCTGTATTGGCTGGCTTACAATGCCAGGCTGGAGTAGGGGCTGGGAATGTCATGTTTTGCTCCAGGTGGATTTTCCACCACAGGAAAATTGCAGTCTGCTAGCGGAACCCAGGTAGTGAGCCTGTCTTAAAGTTTATTGTATGGACTGCTAGATGATGGGACAACTAAGACTGACAGAACTGATCAAAGAGATGGTTCTGTAGAACTTTAGGGCTATGAATTCTGTTCAATCTATGCATCCACAGTAGCTGTAGCTGTTTGGGGTGCAGACCCTAGACTACTCTGTCTACTCTGGCAACTGGAATGTCTGTCAGATCTAGGCCTGGTCTACATTTATAATTTAGGTTGACATAGCTACAGCAGTCTGGGATGTGAAAAATCCACACTCCTGAATGGTGGAGATATGCTGACTTAACTCCAAATGTAGACACAGGGCGGTCAAAGGGAGAATGCTTCTGTGAACCAACCTACCTTAACCTGGGGAGGTTGTGTTCCTACAGCAATGGAAAAACCTCTTCTATCAGTGTAGGCTGTGACTACGCTACAGGGTTATGCTGGCATAGCTATAACACTGTGGCTATGCCCATTTGATTCCTGGAGTGTAGATAGACACCTAGAAACCAGCACTAAGCAGAGCAACTTTGTCAGATTTTGGTGGGTTCCCAGTTCATGGTGCTGCAGCCGGTTTAAAATGAACAAAAGGAAGTATTTTTTCACACAATGCACAGTCAACCTGTGGAACACCTTGCCAGAGGATGTTGTGAAGGCCAAAACCCTGACAGGGTTCAAAAAAGAACCAGATAAATTCATGGAGGATAGGTCCATCAATGGCTATCAGGCGGGATGGACAGGGATGGTGTCCCTAGTCTCAGTTTTGCCAGAAGCAGGGAGTGGGCGGATCACTTGATTACCTGTTCTGTTCACGCCCTTTGGGGCATCTGGCATTGGCCACTGTCGGAAGACAGGATACTGGGCTAGATGGACCTTTGGTCTGACCCAGTGTGGCCGTTCTTCTGTTCTTATGCTCACTGGAAAGAATGGTGAAAATGACCAAAGGAAGAAGTTTACCATATTAAACTCCTTGCAGAATCTAGTGGCAATCTCTGCTTCTGCAGATGGGGGCTCAATCCAAGCAATCAAAAGCCAAGCCTCCAACCAATTGAGCCAAAGCCTCCAACCACTGAAATTAGTGGGAGTTGGCTTGGGGCTCTTCTTTACACACAGAAGAGCCTTTCCAGTACTCATTTCCCTACTACAGCATCATTTGGCCTTTCCAAGCTGCAGGACTCTAGGAGCTTTCCTTAAGTAGCTTATTCACTGACATTCTGAAAACATGGAGTTGATGTTGTTTCCCCCATTATTTGCCCTGCTCTTCCTGAGAGTGGTCTGGCCATGCTGCTTATAGTGACAAAGGGACACATTCTTATAGTGCTATAAGGGACAAATTCTGCCCTCAGCTCAAGATCTATCTGAAGTACTTGTATGGCCTACCTTGCCATAGTACCTGACCACCTCCCAGTTGCTAACCTGTTGATCCTCATAATACCTCATCCCTGCTACTATCCCCATTGCATAGCTGGGGAACTTGAAGCATAGAGAGGCTGAATGATTTGCCCAAGGTGTGGGAGGCTGGAACAGGGAATTGAACCTGGGCTAGTACTGTAAGCACAGGACTGCCTCTCTGTAGAAGCTGTAGCTCACAGCCCTAGGTTTCAGAGTAGCAGCCATGTTAGTCTGTATCTCGAAAAAGAAAAGGAGGACTTGTGGCACCTTGGAGACTAACAAATTTATGCTCAAATAAATTTGTTAGTCTCCAAGGTGCCACAAGTCCTCCTTTTCTTTTAGCCCTGATTAAGAGGATGGTTTGTATGCTGCAACTCCCCAGGAGGAGCATCAGGAAGGAGTGTGCTTCAAAGCACCCCTGTGAGCCATATATCCCTCTTTCTCCTCCTGGCTCTGGGGTGGCAGTAGCTAGCTTTTAGTAGCAGCAAATGATGACACCCTCCATACTAGCTCAGCTGCAGTGGCCAGCAAATGGGGAATAAAGAGTGATGTGAAGGCTTCACTGCTTCCGCGCTCTTCCTCACCCACCTGGTTTGAGGAGGCAGTAAGTAGGTGTGCAACATACACTTACTCCTACTTGCCCACCCCCAAAGGTTCAGATAGTCTCATTTGGGGAGGGGGGAGGGATGTGTGTGAGAGAGAGGGGGGAGTAATTGTTCCTTCTTGCATCCATCTAGTTCAGTGAGATTATAGCAGTGAAACTCAGGGAAAGGATTTGGACCCCAGGAATACACAGAACATAGAAGCAGGTTTGTTGCTGTGGTCCTGCAGTGAGCTCCTTGGATTTGGTGCAAGGATCACACAGGGCCTAACCTGCTGAAGTGAATGGGAACCATTCCACTAACTTCACCAGTCACTGGATCAAGCACCCAGTGAGTAATGCTGGAAATTCCCAGGCTGACTTCACCACTCTCACTATTTATTTCTCCCCTGTTCTATTTGCTCGGCCTCAGAGCTATTTTAATTTTTATCCCCCTGGGATGGTAAATAGCACTTGGCATTTTCCTCATCAGGGTGGCCAGCTTTTCCTCTTGGACTTTCCATTGTGTGCTGAGTGTGACCACGGCTGCTTCTGGTAGAACATACTGGAGTCTTATTTTTCCAGCCTAGCGGAGTGAAGCCCATTTCAAAGAACAGCTGGTGCAAGCAGGAGACATTTATGTAAGAATCCCTGCTCTGTGTCACAGGCCCAGGCGCATAACCAATGCTGTTATGATTGTGGCTCCTACGAAAATGAATATTGTAGAAAGCTCATGGATGCAAGAGTGAAACACATAAATAACTCATTGTTTGCCATTCTCCACGCAGTCCTGCCACCACCTTCGCTCTCTGCTGTAACTCGCCATCCCGTACGTGCAATGCTCTGTCATGAGCAGAAAAGGGCCTGCAAAGATCCAAGAGAAAAGGAGGCTGGTAGCAGGCAAAGGGAAAGCCCCTGTACTCCAGCCCGAGTGCCAAACTCCACTGTCCAGCACAGCAGAGTAATGGTAATCTATCACCCTTGAAAAAAGAGATCATGTGCCCCAACATCACAACCCGCTGAGTGGGGACAAAGGGAGCATCTGGGCTGGTCAGTGGGTGAACCAGCCCCAGGGCATAACTAAGATGACTGGGGGCTGCTCTAAGTTGTAGCAACTCTGTCTGGGTAGTTGTGCATGTGCTATGGGGACTCCATTCCCACTACAGGCTCATCTCTTACATCAGGACTTGCAATGGAGCCTGTGCAGTGCTTGTGGGGTAGAATTCTCCCCTGGTTGGAGAAAGGGCTTTACAGCCCTTGTATGCGGCCACAGAGGAGTGGAAAATCTCTCCCCCCTGATCTCCCAACTCCCAGTCTGAGGCCCTATTCACTGAGTCATGTGGCTCAAGTTCTGGGCACCGTACGATAAGCACTGTACTTACTAGCTTTGAAAAAAACATACAATGGAAAATGGCTAAGAATAAAACAGGTATTTACATAACAGAATAAATTTGCCAGTCTGTGCTAACTGTTATAAATTGGGGTGGGGCAGGAGGTGGGCAGGTGGGAGAAAGGGCCTAGAAGATATGAAAATAATATGCATCTTCCCCATCCTTTCAGAGGTTCAGGGGAGTCCAGCAATTGGAATCCACCCAGCCTGGCCAGCTAGACCCACAGTGTTTGAAAGTGTCTCCTTTGAAATTGCTTTCTACTTGCACTAGTAATGTGTGTGTAGGTGTTATGCCCAGGGCTTGGAACACAGCCTTCTTAAAGCTAGTGCTATGACAGGTAGGGTGGCAGCATGGCCTAGTGGGTAGGGCTCTAGCAGGGCCAGCTCCAGGCACCAGCTTTCCAAGCAGGTGCCTGGGGCGGCAATGAGAATGGGGCGGCAGTCCGTGTCCCATGGCGGCAATTGGGCGGCAGCACCCACTGTGGCAGCAATTTGGCCTGGGGCAGCAAAATAGGTAGAGCCGCCCCAGGCACGAGACAGGGAGTCAGGAGACCTGAGGTCCATATCCAGCTCTGCTGATGACCTTGGGGAAGTCACCTCACTGGGCATCTGTTGCCCCATCCCACCCTTTGTCTAGTTATGCCATAAGCTCTTTGAGCCAGAGATTGTCTCCAGGTCTGGGTTTGTACAGCACCTATCACAAGGCCCCGACTGAGGCATCTAGCTGCTACTGTAAAACAAATAAGTAATGAAGCTAGCTTTGTATTAACTCTTTCATGTCCTACTCTGCATAGCAAAGAACTTTACTAGGGTTTTGGTAGGTTGAAATAAAGAAGGTAAGAACATATCCAGGAACGAGATTATAGATCCCTAGATTTTTCAGCCAGAGGGGCCCAGTCTTTCCTGCTAGTCTGATCTCCTGCATAACAGGCCACAAGAACTTCACCCAAAAAATGCTGTATCAAGTTAGTAAAGTATCTCAAAAGTTTTAAGCTCTGTGTGATTATGGCAAAAATTTGGTCTGAAAGAAAATTTGGTTTTGATGTGGGCCAAGGTCACGGCGAGAAGGCAAAGAAGTTCGGATCGTTACCAAAACTTTTTGCCCACCTCTAACTCACGCTCATTTAATGATCATGAAAATAACACAGGCGTGTGAAGTTTCTCCAAAGTGAGTCATTTATAGCCGAACTGCTGCTCTCCACCAAGCGTGCACGGCAAGGGTTTCCCTGAGGAAAGCAAATTTCCCTTCACAACTTTCTAGACCTTTTAAATATTTGTTGTGATTACGGTACTAATTAAGTTCAGCTGTTGCAGGTAATATAACTCCCCACAGCTTTAAAAAAAAAATGGGGGGGCCCCGCGGGAAATGGGGGGTGGTAGAGAGAACTAGCAGGCCTTAAAGGTACACAGCTCCATTTGCTGGGATGGCAGAGGTATCTTTTAGAAAAGACAGTTTCACCTTTTAAACATTGAAGGCTAGAGTGTGGTAATTCAGCCCAGTCCTGCCTAAGGGATGTGTGGGTGGGAGGAGGAACTGTGGAGTATGCAGAACTATGGCACTTGCCCTGCATGATCTATTCTACACCCTTCCTTATCAGTTCTTACCCCACTTGGGGCATTGTGGACCTTGCTGAGAGCATCTCAGTAGCAGCTCTGAACTTCAGGGCCTTCAGTTCTGGTTGACATTTAAGCAGGCTACACAAAGTGGAGGTGCCCACACCCATGTGTGCTTGGGTCAGAATCTAGCCCTTCACCAGAGCATGTGCAAGATGGTGGCTGTTGTTTAAGGCCAAGACGTGCATTTGAAAAATACAATCTGACTGTGTGGCAGCTGAGCCAGGCCTGGCTTACAACTGCCTAGAACTCACCCTTTGGGTTGTCAAAGAGCATTTCCGCTCAACTAAAAACAATTCAAAAGTCCACCCTATGTGTGTCCTCCAATGTTTTGAATTTTAACTAGTAGCCTCAGGGCTGCATATTTAAACCATGATTGCAGGGAAGCCAGTTCATTACAACGGAGCATAAACTTCGGGAGAACTCTCAGCTTGACAACAATAAATAGACATTTTGGTTCACTGAGCACATTGAGGTCAGGCATCACCCCAGTGGTTTGAGCCAGCGTCAGTACAAAACACTTCTCACACATTCAACAATAAATGATTTAATGTTGCAGAGCTAAGGACCTCGGGACGCTTTACAATTCATGAAACCTTGTCACACCCTGCTGATGCCCAGTCCACAGGGAGAGGCTAAAGCCACATGTTTCAAACACAAGTTCCCAAAGTTACACATCTGAATTCTGAGCACCTGCAGGTCCCAGTAATGTCGATGGGAGCTGGACGTGCTCAGCACCTTTGAAAAATCCGACTTCTGACTGAAGTGACTTAATATGGGGAGAGGTGCCTGACTTTGGGCACCCACATTTGCAAAGTGTGACTCAAAGGCCCGTGGTGACCTAGTGTGCTACCCCAGTAGGGAACAAATGGTGTGATGTGCTGTGCTCTGCTCTTCTCACCAGGCCAGGTCCCACTGTACGGCCTTGATTGATGGAGGAAAGTACTAAAATGGAGGCAGTTCCAGCGGTATCTGAAACACCAGTGCAGTGATGATAACATTGTTTGTGTTGAAATGCAACTTCTCCCCCTCTCTTCCCCCCCCCCCCGGCTCCTGAAATAGATCATGAAGAGAGACACTTTAAAGCTATGCACATCCTTAAGTACTTTGAATCAATTTGCAGATCTGGTTTTCAAACACTCCAAAAACTCAGGGCTGCTTGGATGCAGGGTTTTGATTCAATGAATAAAGAGAGAGACCATTAGTGAGCTTTGGCTCTGGGTCCTGACTTGAACCTCTTCTCCACACCATGGAGGTATTTCAATCTGGGCTTTTGGTTTCAGTCCATCTACTAGTGCAAACTGGCAGAAAAAAAATTTCCTCCTACACCGTATGTCTCAGTACACACACTCCCTAAGCTTCCAATACATTCCTACACTTAACCAGCACAAGAAAAACTAAGAATGAGAGAACCCCTTTGTCTAATATATGAACTGATCTATCATTTTTGTCCCAGGCTTTGACAGAACCTTTCTTGTGGTTTGAACAGGTCAGATATTTTTTGCAAGTTTGAGCATCTGTGCACATCACTATTCTGGCTAGGATTGGAATCCGAGGTGGCAAAACACCCGAGGAAAAGCTATCTTTGCAATATTTCTACCGGGCAAGAAGCAAGAAATGCTGGAAATTGCCTAAGCTCACTTCTTTCCTTGAATTTTCCAACCCAATTTGCAAACTCCGAAAGCTTTAGGTAGTTTGGTCAGAAGTTTAAGTAGTTTGAATGTGGCTGGATTGCATCTTTTGGGTGTTTGTCCACAAAGAACTCAACCTGAAGAACTTGAGTCATCCATTGTGAGAAAAAGGAAAAAATAGGAAAAGGTGGTTTTGTTTTGGTCCTACAATAGAGATGCTTTGAGAGTTCAATATAAAAAATGTATATATGCTTCCGGAGATATAAGAATATGAAGTTTTGTTCATGAGTTTGTAGGCTGAATAAAGCAGTTGTCATTTGCTACAGTTGGTTTCTGGGGTGCAGCTCTTAACGGGGTGTGAGAAGTGGGATCCATACACAGACCCGCCAGACAGACACCCACAGGAATGTTGTGAAGAGACCGGTCTTTGTTCTTGGCCTCAGTCATATGAGAGGGGTTGAAGTACAAAAGGTTTTACCCCTATCAGATGACAGAAGTGAGCAGATGCTGACTCCATTGGCTACTTTAACCGTTGAAACGTTTGGTTGCATTTTCACTAGCTATACCTGCCTTTATTAGATTTATTCACAGAAGAGTAGGAAGCCCAGAGGAACATTTCTTAGTGTGACAGTATTTGGCAAATGAAAATACAAAGGAGGGCTCTCACATATCTTTGTGTGGCAGTTTAAAAGAGATCTAGAAACATTTGCAAACCTAGTGTGTTAGTGGCTGAAAATTCTCATATTTGCTGTTGACAACTCAGCCACTGATTTAAGAGCAAAATATTTCAAAGTCTGGGATGTTTCATTGGGAACTGGATCCTGCAGTTGTTATGATGGGCCAAACTGCCACTGACTCCAGTGGGAATTATAAATTAATATGGAGCTAAACATTCATTTCATTGAAGTAAATGATGAAATCCTCATTGTCACAATGTAGCCCAAGGACTGCAGCATCAGTAATTAGGGTTTTAGTGCTTGTCATAAATATAAAGGGAAGGGTAAACCCCTTTGAAATCCCTCCTGGCCAGGGGAAAGCTCCTCTCACCTGTAAAGGGTTAAGAAGCTAAAGGTAACCTCGCTGGCACCTGACCAAAATGACCAATGAGGAGACAAGATACTTTCAAAAGCTGGGAGGAGGGAGAGAAACAAAGGGTCTGTGTCTGTCTGTAGTCGTCTTGGCCGGGGATAGACCAGGAATGGAGTCTTAGAACTTTTAGTAAGTAATCTAGCTAGGTATGTGTTAGATTATGATTTCTTTAAATGGCTGAGAAAAGAATTGTGCTGAATAGAATAACTACTTCTGTCTGTGTATCTTTTTTGTAACTTAAGGTTTTGCCTAGAGGGGTTCTCTATGTTTTTGAATCTAATTACCCTGTAAGATATCTACCATCCTGATTTTACAGGGGGGATTTCTTTATTTCTATTTACTTCTATTTTTTATTAAAAGTCTTCTTGTAAAACACTGAATGCTTTTTCATTGTTCTCAGATCCAAGGGTTTGGGTCTGTGGTCACCTATGCAAATTGGTGAGGCTTTTTATCCAACATTTCCCAGGAAACGGGGGGTGCAAGTGTTGGGAGGATTGTTCATTATTCTTAAGATCCAAGGGTCTGGGTCTGTAGTCACCTAGGCAAATTGGTGAGGCTTTTTACCAAACCTTGTCCAGGAAGTGGGGTGCAAGGTTTTGGGAAGTATTTTGGGGGGAAGGACGCGTCCAAACAGCTCTTCCCCAGTAACCAGTATTAGTTTGGTGGTGGTAGCGGCCAGTCCAAGGTGTAATATTTTGTACCTTGGGGAAGTTTTGACCTAAGCTGGTAAAGATAAGCTTAGGAGGTTTTTCATACAGGTCCCCACATCTGTACCCTAGAGTTCAGAGTGGGGGAGGAACCATGACAGTGCTAAACCTTACTTTTAACGTTCCAGTTCAGGCTATAGCATCAGGAGATCATTGACTAGTTAATATCAGGAGTGTGATGCCAAAGACATGGAAGAATTAGTTGGCTCTCAGGAAAACTAGAGTTAGCAGGGAGATGGAAGCACTCAAAATATGCTGCTGCAGTGTATGATTAGCATTGCTGATCGCTAAGCTGGAGAGACTTGTACATGTCAGGTCTCTACATCAGATTGTGTATTATGGGAGCTATATATGCCTGGTGCACAGGACCTCATCTGAGCAGGTCAAGTCTAAATCCAGCTCCAAGCTTGGCATAGCAGCAAAACCTTCACTCTGCAATGGGCCCAATTTAGAATACGGAATCTGAGCACCAGTGAATTTTCCTGAATCTGGGAATCCGGAAATCTGGGTCTGAGCTCTAGGGCTTTGTATCATTACTAATTGAAGGTCTTGTTGCAGATGAAGTTTACACAGATAATCCACAAATTAGTTGACCAAGAAACACAGAAAAGTAAATCCCATGCTATGAAAAAAATTAATTCCCCAGAAGATGATATAAAAGCACATATTATGGGAGATTAAGGAAAATCTTACCTATTACGAAAGAAAGATATCTGCATTTAAAATTGACACTGCTCAATAGATTAATAGACTTTAAAGCCAGAAGGGAGCATCTAGCCTGACCTGTATAACACACATCAAAGAATCTCGCAGCAGGTGGCCTCATCCACAGATCTCAAGGTTAAAAAAGAAACAAACCTGGTCAAATTTTCAGACATGAGTTTCTAAATGTAGACCTAAATCTATAATTACACATCCAAACCTAGCAACCACAGCGACCCTGGATCTAGTGGTGCCTAAATATGGAGTTAGGTGCCAATACTCAGGCATTCAATTTTGCAAATTTGGACCTTTAATTTAAAAAGAAGAAATGAAACATTTTAAGTCAAAAAGTCAATTTGAAACAAAAATGGTTAGTATAAGTTCAGATGCAAATGTTTTGTTTAAGGTATTTGAAACAAAAAACCCCAGACGAAGTAACCTTTGAAGTGAAAACAAAGAGGAAAAGATTATTAGCATTTATTAGAAGCATCCCACAGAACAACTGAACTTTTTCAGCTGATGCTCTTTGCTCATTGACTCCTTTGTGGTGTTGAATGACTTCAGCTCCCATTATCTACAGTGAGATTTGATGGTGCTCAGCACCTTTATAGGATTAAGCCCTTACACAGATGCCATGATTCACTCCAGAGGTGGCTGCATTTCAGTGCTGGGCAAAGCCATTCCTGTATATCTTTAAGAGCCAGTTCCCTCATTGGCTGTACGTGCACACCTCCCATTAACTGTGGTAGAAGATGAGCTCATCCTTGCAAGAGCAATATTTGGCACATAGTTTGTACAGTGCTTCAGGATCCTTTGAGTGCTATTTAAATGTAGGACATTGTGATTCAGTACTAAAGAGGAAAGAGTATAGAACCTGTGTTATAAAAAAAACCTGATTCATTCCAAAAATGATTTAATCCCAAATAAAGGATCCAATCCTCTGTTTTTGTGAACAGGCCTTCAATGACTAAGGGTCACTGGATCAGGCACAAATATTGAAAGCATTATTGAAAGTATCTTACCTAGTATATTTCCTTGCTTTTAATCAAACTCACTGTGCTGCCAGAGGTGTTTCATTTACTAAGAGAGGGGTTAGCAAGTCAACAGCTAGCAACAGGAAATAGAAAATGCAGAATGATTTCTCTGCACTTGGAAGCCATCCGAGGGCAAAAATCTTTCTGATGCTCATTGTTATCTAACCTTCACTACGGTCCTCTCAGGTTAGTATTACCAAGGTGGGGGAAACCTTGCACTTACTAGCTTCAGCCCTTTACATGCTCTTCTGATTTCACAATCCAGTGAGACTAGCTAACGCCAAGGCACAAGTTTTATAACTCTTTGCTATCTTCTGCCGTGGTATAGTGTCTTGGCTTTCTGGGGGTATCATAAAAATTACTTTATTATATTTTTCCATCTTGTGCATTTTGTGTACTTACTAGGGGACTTCGCGCATTGATAGGACAGTCTAATTTAGATTTTAAGATCTATGTAGCTGTCATTTTTCCAAACTAACAATATTTGCACTATACCCAGTGATGAGCTGCCAAAATCTTAACAACTGGCTCCCTCCTCGCCCCATGAGGTGGTCATTGCCCAGCCCCGCCCCCCAGGACCCCTGCCCCATCCACCCCCCTCCCCAGTCCCCTGACTGCCCCCAGAACTGGGCAGGAGGGTCTCATGGGCCACCATAGTGGGTGCCCACCCCACTCCTAAGAGGGACCTGCCTGGGGGCAAAGTGGGGAGTCCCAGCGGTGTTACCTGGGGCAGCTTCCAGGAAGCATCTGGCAGCTCCCTCTGGCTCCTAGGGGTGGGGGAGTGTAACTAGGGGGGGAGCAGGGGGAGCGGCCGCTCCCCCCACTGATCACATCAAAAGTGGCACCTTAGGCGCTGACTCAGTGGGTGCTCCGGGGCTGGAGCACCCACGGGGAAAATTGGTGGGTGCAGAGCACCCACTGGCAGCTCCCCACTCTGCGCCCGGCCCCAGCTCACCTCCGTTCTGCCTCCGCGTCCTCCCCTGAACGCACTGCCCCGCTTCCCGTGAATCAGCTGTTTGGCGGGAAGCCGGGGAGGGCTGAGAAGCAGAGCAGGGCGGCACATTCAGGGGAGGAGGTGGAGGCGGAGCGGAGGTGAGCTGGGGCCGGGGGTGGGGTGTGGAACTGCTGGTGGGTGCCCTACACCCACCAAATTTTCCCCTTGGGTGCTCCAGGGCTGGAGCACCCATGGAGTCGGTGTCTAAGGCTCCACTTTTGGCCGGTTAAATTTAGAAGCCCTTTTAGAACCGGTTTTCTCTCGTGGAACAACCGGTTCTAAAAGGGCTTCTAAATTTAGCAACCGCTTCTAGCGAACTGGCTCCAGCTCACCACTGCCTATACCATGGGGAAGTTTCATGACATTAAGGGGCCTATTCTAGAAATTATGAAGTCTGTAAACAGAGTGGACTTTTAGGCATGGTCTGCACATTGTTCTGGTACTAGTAGAACTATGTTGGTTCAGCATGTGATTTTTCACAGCTACAGTTTATACCAGTACAACCACTAGTATGGGCACAGTTAGACTGGTAGAAAGGTGCCTATGTAGGAATAAGCTATACTGGCATGAGCACATTTGTAGTGGTATAACTGGGTCTCTGCACTACACTGCACCATACTACAGCACTATCCTTACGATGCTTTTGTTTAGCCGAGACCTTAGAGAAATAAAAATGCTAAAGATCGTAAGGCTGGAAGAATAAACATTCCCACCTCCTGGTCCCACACTCCTTTCTCTTTCTACTATATGTTACCTCAGTTTCCCTAGAAACCAACCCAGGGTTACATTTATATTGCTGTTGGATCAAACAGAAAAGGGATGTGGCTTATTAATGCACACACACATTCATTGCATTCATACCCTCATACACTCACACAGGCGGAGAGTTACCGGAGACAGCAGAGGAAGCCCAGAAACCGAAGCATAGTAGATCTGGTGTGTACGCCTGCGGTCACAGATCTGGGCTGGCAAGCAGGTCAAGAAGCAGGGGCTTGTGTGTATGCCTTCTTCCTTTTGCTGGAACTGGGTGGCTCCTGTCACGTACACAGAGTTTCCCTTCTGTGTCAGTCACCGAGAAGCATTCCCAGGCCTCGTTCCTTTCATGCATACCAGGTTCTTCTTTTCTTTACAGCACCCCATGATTGCCTTCTCAGGGCAGATTGCATCAGACGCACCTGTCTCCGGGCTCTATTCTCCTTGCAGTTCCTTTCTGCCCAGTCCCACATACACTCCCTTGTTCACACTCCTTTATTTCCCCCACACACTCCCTTGTTCACACTCTCTCTGATTTGCGTGATGGGGTATTGCAAAGTTTGGAGGTTTATATTAGTGGCAACTGAAAAGGTTACAAAGCTTGCAAGACTTACAAAGCTTAAAAGGCTATGCTAACAATAACTAAAGTTACAAAGTTTGCAAAAGGTTACAGAACTTAATGATCATACTAGCAATGATTGAAAAGTTACAAATCTTACAATCGTATTCTGCTGGATTGAGTGAAGGCTTTACATAACACTATTCTCCCTTTTAAAGTCCTTATTTTCCCTAGCATTTTGATTCTGTTATCTCCAATGCCATGGTCTTTGTTGAAGAGCCAATATTTCCAACAGTCACCATGGAATCTGAGCCATTCATTTATAGTCTAGCTACAGAGAACTGCTGTGGTAGTGGCTAGTCTATGCTGATTTTGAATCGTAAAATTTTTGGGGGGTTGATGTATTATTGCTGGCAAAGAGGACAGGTGACTCAACTTGCTCCCACTGCATCAGTATGGGGCACCTGTACCCAAGGGTGGGGAATCAGCACCAGGGGAGTGGAAAAAATGCTCATTAGTATGTAAATTGTCCCAACTTTGGCGGTCACACCACATTGAGGGGGTTTTGAAGAGCAGGTGTTGTCCTTCTCTGGAGTGGAAAACAATATCCATAGAATGTTAGGGTTGGAAGAAACCTCAGGAGGTCATCAAAGCAGGACCAACCCCAACTAAATCATCCCAGCCAGGGCTTTGTCAAGCCGTGCCTTAAAAACCTCTAAGAATGGAGATTCCACCACCTCCCTAGGTAACCCATTCCAGGGCTTCACCACCCTCCTAGTGAAATAGTGTTTCCTAATATCCAATCTAGACCTCCCCCACTGCAACTTGAGACCGTTGCTTCCTGTTCTCTCATCTGCCACCACTGAAAACAGCCTACCTCCATCCTTTTTGGAACCCCCCTTTCAGGTAGTTGAAGGCTGCTATCAAATCCCCCCTCGCTCGTCTCTTCTGAAGACTAAATAAGCCCAGTTCCCTCAGCCTCTCCTCATAAGTCATGTGCCCCAGCCCCCTAATCATTTTTGTTGCCCTCCTCTGGACTCTCTCTAATTTGTCCACATCCCTTCTGTAGTGGGGGGACCAAAGCTGGATGCAGTACTCCAGGTGTGGCCTCACCAGTTCTGAATAGAGGGGAATAATCACTTCCCTCAATCTGCTGGCAATGCTCCTACTAATACTAATATTGCACATTAATTGTTGCATGTTTGATCTTTTGTGACTGAGGGTGTGTTAGAACAAAAAATGCAACACACAGGGAACAACGAAGCTCCTATACCATATTGTTGTTCCTAGCTCTGCAGTTAAGAAGGGCCTGCTTTGATTCTTTACCAGAAGTTCTTATACAGATATGAGCTGAATATTGGCGTACTTGGCACTAGTAAGCTACTCATGCTATTACATGAAATTGACTATTTATTTTGGGGCTTTGGCAATGCCAAGAGATTTTTGACTGAAAAACCCCCAAACCCTTAATTTCAGGACAAGAGTAGATAGTAAAGTGGAATTCTCAAAAGCTGAGCTGTGTTCAAGTTTCCTTTTTCCGGAAAGTTTTTATTACTCTCTTGTTTCCTCCTCCTTTTCTGCTTGCTGGGACATTTCTTCAGCAAGTGAAATTTAATTGTTCTTTTTGATTATGGGCTTTGTAATGAGCGCATTGGTGGGCCCAGAACTGGGCCACTTGTGTATAAAAGATAAATATGATTCGTTGGCTCAATCCAACAAGGTGCTGAGAACATGCAAAGACCAATGTCTTTAATGGACCTAGAATGCAATTCAGCATCTTACAGGGGGTCCTCAGATCAGGTCTACAGAGCTCAAGCGGCGTTATGAGTGCACAGCACTAATTAGAAGCAGGCCAACAATTAAAGAAGTAATCTCAGACTATAAATCATTCCAATCTGTAGCCCTGTTTGTTAGATTTAGGGATACATTTTAGAATTGATGCCCACCATACTGAAGATACATATTGCATGTTAATTGAACAAAACAACTTGTAATTCCCTGTCTGCCTCTTCTGGCTCTCTGCTAGCCGCTGAATTTAATGGCCCCAATCTTGCAATAACTCTGTGTGTAGGTCCTGTTGGTGCCCCATGGTCTACAGGGTTCATGAAGCCATTTTCATGGATCTATATGAAAGATCACAGCTCAAAATCCCAGCCTTGCTCCTACTGAATTCAATGGCAAAATTCTCCTGACTTCAGTGGTCCAAGGCATTTCTTAGTCATTTATTTTGCTTTTGTGGTATGTGTAGAATGGTGTGTGTGTGTGTGTGTGTTTGTGTGTGCGCACGCGAGGGGGGAGGGAACGGGACAGGGAAGGGACTCTTTACTTCAGAATCTAAAAAGCTAATAAATACATGTATAAATAAAATATTGGCTTGAATTGAGTTTTAGATTGATACAGACCTTGGTATGAACTGACAAATGGGTTTTGTTTGAACTCTATAGCCCCTATATTCACTCCTTTATTAACTTTTCCAATATGTTCTATTACAGTCAAAGAACAATATTGGAGCTATCTTGCAGCTAATTTAACACCTGTAAATTCCCATGGCTGGTAATGAAATATTGTATAACCCAGTGGATAAAATGTTTGCTTCATATATCAAAGGTCATAAGTTCAGTATTTGTTAATGTTGTCGTTTTTATTAAATTTTCTCAACTTTTTGCCTTCAATGTGCTTATAGATTGATTAATTCTTCTCACTTTTCCAAAGCTCAACACACATGGAGTGAATAGCTGATACAAAACATTTGGGGCTACATTCTTTGTTGATATTCTCAGTTAATCAGCCTGTAACTGCACTTTCAAATCCCATCCGCTATCCAGAACAGTCCTGTACACAATGCAAAGGCACTTGGCTGTGGTGAAAAATGGCTACACTAAAATCACTCTTATGCTCTCCTGGCTGGAGACAGACTCATTCTGTTCAGAGTGGAAGGACGAAAACCAGTCACTTCACAGAGGTCCCATTCCAGCAAATCACTTACTCACGTGCTTAAATATATTCACAGGAGTAGCCCCACTGAGATCAATACAACTACTCCTGTGTTTACAGTACATGCTTAAGTGTTTCTCTGGATGAAGGCCATTGGGAGTACCCCACTGTGCTAATTCATTTAGCTACTGAAATTCAGCATTATAGGACCCCTCTCTTCAGCATCAGCCAATCAGTCTCCTCTTGGTTCCCATGGTTTCCCTCATAAGCTTCCTGCCACATTCCTTTTTGTGCATGGCATTGGTTAAAACAACCTATGACCTTAGCCTCTTTTGGCCAACGAGCCAACAGGCTGCCAACAACAAGGAAGAGAGAGAAAATGATAAAACAAGAGACAAGAACTAGCAAAATGAACACACGCAGACAAGTGTTTTGCAGGTTCCCCCATTTAGCTCCCTCAGAAGCAGCAATACTGTATTTGTGCCACTTTGTGGTGCTGTATGGAGGCGAGAACTTCCATGATTCCAAGATGGTGTCCGCCAGTAAGTCATGCTGCTGCCTTCTCCTGGACCCAGAGGAAGTCCAAACCATGAGCGGCCAGGCCTCTATTGCTGTAATATGGATAGATGAGAGGTTCTGTACCCAGTAGTTGGTTTCCCTTTCCTTCTTGTGCCATGGGACTTTGTATTAGGTTTCAGGGGAGACTTACACACACACACACACTCTCTCTCTCTGCTCTAATGAAGCAGGACCAGTCTAAAGATTGGTTAAGTCTTGTGAACTACGGATCCAGCTGTGATGCTCCACCTTCTAGGAAATGTTGAGCAGGTGCCTTCCACCTTAAAAGACCTATTTACCGAAACAAAACAAAAAATCATTGAAATATAGTTGAGACCATTGCCAGAAATATTGAATGAATCACCGTTGGTTCCACTGTACCACATTCTGCTATGCTGACTTACTCAGTGGAGGAGAATTCAATTGAATCTTAAGTACCCTATAGCATGAACTGCAAATAGAGTACATTTAATCTTATCTCATTTTAATTAAGTATACCCTTGATCCTGCCATGAGCTCTGCATGGGTAGAGTTCTGGGACATTGACTTCAGTGAGGCTGGTTCTGGGGTTGGTCTGCATGGAGCTCATTGCAGGATCGGGGCCTGAAGCTTGATGTTAATGTTTTATCTCAATATTCATTCCACACATTCCATCTTTCTATAGTATCTGACAATGGAGACATAGTATGGGAATGTTAAGACGGGTCCCACTGAAACATATTATTTAATGACTCTGTGGTCATCAGGAGACATGGCTGATTAAATTTGCTATAATTTAATTTGTAAACATGCCATATTGTTTACTATAAGGTTTATATGTAGTGCGTTGTAGGATGTTTGTTTGATTCAATGCACACTGTTTTACATTCATACTCATGAATGTTTTATGTGTTGTTTAAGAAAATAAATGCAAATATTTAATTTATTTCACATTTAGAAGACAAATATGTACTAAGGTTATAAAAACACAGTTGTTCATGTCATTATTCACTGTACGACCAAGTACTCAGACTTACACATCTTGCGGTATGTATATTTCACTAGAGAAGTCTCATTCAGTTTACACAGTAAAAAATAAAACAAATTTTTGATGTAGGAAAACATCTGTTTAGGGAAATGAAAAGTCATGGCTCATGTGTTCTAGTTTTTCCAAAATTCAAAGCAACGTACAGCACTAGTCTGAACACAAATATAATTCTGGCTAATATAAGTGCATAAGTGTAACATCACTGTATCCACATATTTATTAATGATTGAAAATGTAGAAACATCAGATGTAGAAACAACTGCTAATCTTAAAAAAATAGTAAATATGCAAACAGAGAGTACAATACATACAGGAAAAGACAATAACCAAGTGGCAGTCCTGCTTTTGGGTCTGCCGAGGAGTGCATGGTGGGACTGGGACCTGAGACAATAGCTGATTTATGTAACCGTGTGGCCTGATCCCACTAGCCCTTCACCTCACAGGCAGTTATTCTTCTGCTTCACTGTTTGCAGGATCAGATCCTCAAAACAACTTCAGCGCATTTTCCTTGAAAACTTGGATTTCCTTTTTCTAAATGTGGAGTCACTTAAGCCAACACAGCATCTTGCAATATACAGTATTCAGGCCATTTTAATTGGCTTCTAAAAGAGCTGGTGAAAAGTGCCAGGACAAATCACAGTAACACTGTTGTCAGTGGACGTTTTGCTTCCATCTTAATTGATACAAGGATCTGATCTTTTGAGTCCTCCTCTCCTCAGGGTAAGTGGGTGAAAGAGATCATAGACTTGCTGAATCCTGATATCTGGACTGGGTTCACTGTATGAATTACACTTATCTCAACCCTTCTGCTACAGGAAACAGGGTCATGTTCTTCACTGGAGAGATGACCCTTTTCTAGGTAACAAAAGGGGCTTTGGAGAAGCAAGGGTTAGATGCTCAGGGTTCTGCTGGATGCCCAGAGCAGACTGCGTGTTCCTAATGGACACTACTGAGATTGCTAGAGTTGAGCTACAAGGAAGTGTGAAAAATTATCTTATTTGTCATCACCTTCCTTGTGCTTTCAGTCCCCTTCCAGCTTTAGCCTATTCCAGCTCACACAGCTAGGCTTGTGCAGGAAAACCTGGGAGTGACTTTAACATCTTCTACCTTTAGGCTAGGGGAGAACTTGAATCATTTAAAATTGGGCAGGATGCAGGGGCACCAGAATGGGGGGAACTAAGGGACCATGGCCTGTCTACTTTTCACCATGGGCTGCCCCTCTTTCCCCCCCTGCCGAGGTACTACCCCCTGGCCAGGCTGGCAGCGGGAGCCCAGCTGTGGAGCCCAGGCAGCTATGGGCAGCTACGTATGGATCCTCCACCTACTTGGGGTAAGGGGGCCCAAGAGCAGCTCCTGGCCCATGTTCCTGTCCTCTCCCCCACCCCACAGTGAGGATGAGGTCACTGGAACTCTGCCTGCTCCCTGCAAGAGGCTGTCACTGGTTACTGGAACCCTGCCTGCCGCCCCATCCCCCGCCCCCTCACAAGCCCTGTCTTCCCCCCCTATGCTGGAAGGGGCTGGCATCACTGTGCACCCCCTGCACATTCCTCTGCACCCCACTTTTTGGCAAAATTGGGCATTTCTGTCCCGTTTGCTATTGCTAACTGATCAACTTGGCAAGAGGAAATGGGAGAAATGCCCACTTTGCCCAAAAAGTTGGGACGACCATGACAGGACTCACAAAAGGGACTGTTCCAACCAAAAAGGGATGTACGGTCACCCTAGTGAGTGAGTGCAGCCCACAAAATGAGCTATGTTCTGCACTCACACCGGTGTAGCCCCCTGAATTCAATGGAGATGAAGAGAAGCTGTAAACTCTTTGGGGCAGGGACTATACATGTTTGAACTCAGCATCCAGCACACTACCACTCCAGCCTGGCTAGGACGGCGGCATGCTACCGTAATGCAGACAATTAATAATTATCAGGGTTATCTGAGAACAGCAAATGTTGCTCTTGCCCTGTGTACTTGTTTGCCCCAGAAATACTGCTTCCTTGCTCTCTCTCTCTCTCTTTTCTTTTCTTTTTTGCTTCTCTCTGTTGGGTGGGTCACATTCAAAGGTCTGATTGAGTGAAAGGGCGTTTAAAGTCTGCAATTGCAACGTTCCAATGTAGCCAGCAAACAGGCACTTCCAGCGCAGGGAAGGGACCTCAAGATGCCATTTAGGCCATTCTCCTGCACTGAGGCAGGATTAAGCATACCTAGCCCATCCCTGGCAAATGGTTGTCTGACCCGTTCTTCAAAAGCTCCAAGTGTGCTTGGTTTACACAGTACTTGGGTTGCTGACTGCAATGGAATATCTGTTTGAAACAGTACTGTGACATTGCACTCTGAAAATATGTTTATGAATGTGACTATAATGTAACTGAAATATGCTTTATGCAAAAGGTCTCTTGTAAGGTATCACGACAAAGCTTATAATCTACTGAGTGGGTTCATCCTATTTGTATGCAGGTATCATTCTTCTATCTGAAAGCTAGAAATATGAAGTATAACTCTGAGGTCCTATTGTAATTATGCAAAGTGTGGGCCATTAATGGTGACTTAGAATCTTGATGGCTCCCACTGACTAGGACAATTGGTTGTAAATGGTTTTATTTACCTGCAAGCCTTCCTGTTTACCTGTGGGCCAGCCCACGGGTAATGAAGAATGAGGTCTCACAGGGACATGTGACTATGTCACCTGATAATGAAATCCATCTTAAATCTGTTACTTTTCCATTTAGAAGGAAGGGTGGGGACCCAGAGAGAAAAAATTTCCTGCCTTGTGCCAAGGCTATAAAAAGGGGTGGAGCAGGATGGAGGGGACTGCCAGTCATGAGAGAGCCCCTGCTTTCCACCTGTGATGTCTGCTGGAACTAACAAGGACTGTACCAGGGGAAAGGATTGGGCCCAGATTAGGAAGGAGTCTAGTCTGCGAAAGAAACTTATTGGAACATCTCTGAGCGTGAGATATTACCTGTAATCAGTTTCTTAATGTATTAGGCTTAGACTTGAGTGTTTTGTTTTATTTTGCTTTGTGACTTACTTTGGTCTGTCTGTTATTACTTGGAACCACTGAAATCCTACTTTTTATACTTAATAAACTTTTGTTTATTCGTAAACCCAGAGTAAGTGATTAATACCTGAGAGCCAACAGTGCATATCTCTCTATCAGTGTTGTAGAGGGCAGACAGTTTATGTGTTTACCCTCTAGAATCATAGAATATCAGGGTTGGAAGGGACCTCAGAAGATCATCTAGTCCAACCCCCTGCTCAAAGCCGGACCAATCCCCAATTTTTGCCCCAGATCTCTAAATGGCCCCCTCAAGGATTGAACTCCCAACGCTGGGTTTAGCAGGCCAATGCTCAAACCACTGAGCTATCCCTCCCACAGAGTAAAACAGATTTACTGGGGGTTTGGATCCCATTAGGAGCTGGGTGTCTGGGTGCTGGAGCCAGGTAACCTGCAGAGCTGTTTTCACTCAAAGCCTGCAGCTTTGGAGGCATGGCCCAGACCCTGGGTCTGTGTTGCAGTAGGATAGCGTGTCTGGCTCAACAAGGCAGGGTTCTGGAGTCCCAAGCTGGCAGGGAAAACAAGCTGAGAGGTAACTTCAGCACATCAGGTGACAGTCCCAAGGAGGTCTCTGTGACCGAACCCATCACAAGTATAGCACAGGCAAATGTCTTTCCAGCCATTAAGATGTGAATAATTGTTCTCGGCAGGAGAAACAGGTCAGCTAGTGGTGTTCGGAAAGAAGAACTCTCAGCCTGCTCCTGCAGCACTGCAATCATTGGGATCTTTGCTGTAGACTTCAAAGAGTGCAGGATCAAGCCCCAAGAGAGGCCCTTGCTTCTTACTAACTCCTGGCACTCTGTTTCTCTCACTCTGCACCACTAGTCATGCCACAGTAGTTATACAGAGCAGGGCAGGGAGCTTGCATGACATTCTGGTTGGGTCACATTACCTACAATCTCATAAAGGGCACTGTGAGGCTTGTCTTCTGGTCTGCTGCCAAACGGAGGACACTGCAGAAGAACTTGCTAAGGGAAAGACCTAGCGGGGAAAAGAGAGACAGGGAGGAACAAAATGGCCTCCCTGTTTCTATCTGATAAAAGCAGGCATTGTCTTTTGATCTACCCTATCTAGCTTGTTCTTCGAGGTGGGCTGAGTGCAAATGCCAAAGAGTTCCAGGGCCCCCACAGGTGTGCAGGAATTTTGCTGCTGGCCCAATCCCTTTTCAAGCAGTTCTTGTCATATTTTAACATGACCCCTCAAACGTGCAGCTGCTGACTACAGATCTTCTGGGAATGGCAGTGTATTTGTACCACTGGAGAGGATAACTGGCTGGAACGTCCTATGTAAAGGAAGTCATGGCACGACTGGCCTGGGAGTACGCAAGGGAAATTCGGTGCCAGCAAATATTAGCAGCCAGCAGGTAGCTGGAAAGTGACCAGTCACTTTGCATTCTTCTTCACATCAAGAACAATCCATTCCTGTGCAGCCAGCTTGCACAAGGGCTATACACCACTGAGGATGTAGGGGCCTTAATTATTGCACAGGCCATGGGTGAGTTCTCTTTACAGGGGTGAATTTTATATGTTGATATTTTACATATATATATACACACTCTGTTACACCGCTGTCACATTAAAAAGATGTATCTAAGACTGAGTCTGTGGCATGAGGGCCTTGGGCACAGATCCTCAAAGACTGTTTGGTGCCTAAATACCTTTGTGGGTGTGATCCTTAGTCCCTAATTTAGCTTTTGGGAAAAACCTTTTATAAAACCTGAGCTCCATAGAAATAGCTGTATAAAAATAAATCCAGAAGAAAGAGTAGGCCTCCTTCTAATTTCAGTCATATTTGTGTAAACTAAAAGTAAAACTGGTTTAACTAGCTCTAGTGTTTTTAAAAACAAATATGCATGCTCCAGCAACCCCAGTATCATCATTCCAGTACAGCATCATTCTCGTGCGGGAGAACCTGAAAGAGAAATTGACTGAGTATAAATCAAGTGTGGCCCATGCACTTAGGTATACCAGTGTAAATTGGAATGTAAAGCAATGGCTTTACACTGGTGTCATGCTAGTGTGAGTGAGAGGAGACTCAGGCTCTGTTCACTTCAGGATCATTTTATCTTTCCTGCATTAAAATCAATCTAGGACAGTCCCAACGCATGCAAAATGTGCAGTGGCTTCAGTGAGATCTATGCCCCCGTGAGGACTACAGGCTCAGGCTTTGTGTGTAGTGCAGTGAATATGAATAGTGGTTTGAGGTTCCCTTTTATTGAGTTAATCTGGCTTGGCTATAATTTCCCCTTATTTGTTGTAAAAACTGCACAAACCAACATAGGCCTTGAAGCCAAAACCAAAACACCACTGGCTTTTGGTTGGCAAAACCACACTAGGGTTGCTCCCATGGGTCACTTCTTACGTTCAAATGGCTCTCTCTTATGCGATGCTATGATGCATGTTTTAAAGTTGTTTAGCTTGAGAGAGAAAAGTCATAGTTGACAACACTTCTGAACATTTGATTGAAGTCACTCCTTTTTTTTTCTTTTCTTACACAAAGGACATTAGCTCCAAGCCAAGCTTTTTCTAAAGCTTATGTTCTTGTAAAAACAGCTCCAAGTATACACATTCTGCTCTTCAGTCAAGTCAGTATTCTGTGTGCCAAGTCAAGTATTTATTTTCATTACTTTTGAGCCCACCAAAATTAATGTATCTTTCAGACAGGAAAATTTTTATTTATTATGGTGGATTTCAATCCAAGAGATGAAAGAAGAGCAGTGTGCATCTTGAAATGGAATGAGGTTGGGAAGCATAAAGAGATCGCCTGGTCTGAGATACCACTCCTTCTCCCTCTAGACACCAACACCAGCCTGCCCTGATGTATTTACAAACTGACCACACCACCACAAGTCCATTCACAAAACAACCAAATAAATCCACACCGTATGCTGTTACAGTTACAATAGCAAGAGCAAGATACAGTGTTTTAATGCATTCTTTGACTTCTGGACCTCCAATGTATTTGATCATTGACGCTAAGCTTAGGTGAGGCTGGGAGGTTATGGGAATGGAGTCTGGTTTTCCTTTGTGAATTTCATCTATGGGATGAGCTGGCTTTTTTTCTAATGCACTCGTCCCTGAGCCTCAAAACATGAACATCTCCCCTAAAATACATTAATAAAATATGCCAAGTCAAGTGATACATCTGAAGAGACTGGCCATCACTTTTCATCCTGATTGCTTTAGTTGATAAGCTTCATCCCATCGACCGACATTGCCCCTGCAATTTCAGTTGAAATGGAGCATTCAAGTCAAGACCCATTGAGCTCAACAGGGCATCTTGCATGAGTAAGACAAAGAGCATTTAGCCTTTCACTGCCTGTCTTAGGCCGTAGTTCAGGAAAGCACTTCAGCAGGTGTTCAGCTATAAGCATAGTCTTAAATCCCATAGACTTCCTGGAACTTAAGCCCATGCTTAAAGTGTTTTCCGAAACAGGAACTGGGGGCGGGCTGACGCTGCTCTCTACAGTGAGACAGCAGTTTGTGTTTCACTCCAGAGCTGGTTGCATGTCAATGGTTGAAATTATTCCTCTAGTATTTAAAATGCTTTGGGGTCAGGATGAAAGATGACTGTATAGAGGTTCAATATAATGTTTTTTGTTTTGTTTTTTTAAAAAGCATTTAATAGACTGTAGTGGCTAAAAACAAACTTGAGCAGAATGTAACTATTTTTTCATATTACAACAATAGTTTAAATGTGAAGTGGGATTTATTTTTAGCAATGAGTTGGGGCCAGCTCCTGCTTGCTTTACTCACATGAGCTGTCCAACTGACTTGAACAGGACTATTTGTGTGAGTTGGGTGAGACAGATTTGTCTCTGAGTGTGAAATAGAAGGAATATTCCATTTCTCACAATACTTTGCAATCAATGAATTGCAAGTCGGCTGTAACCACATAAATCTTTTCTGTGAAAACAATAACTCCACTGAGTGAGATTGCCACCAGCGCTTTGGTAACTGGTGTACTGATATTAAAATAGTTGTGTGTGTGTTTTAACAATGAATAAAATGACATTCAAAGAAACTGAGAAGTCAAGCTGTCTATAAAATAAAATATTCCTTCTCTTAACCATTCATATATCATAAGGATTGCACTCTGGGCTTGGTTCTTGAAGAGAGCTGATTCAGGAAATGAAATTACATACCTACCATTTCACCAAGATCCAGAATTATTTGTCCCCCTCCCCCCCTACACATTTTTTTTAAAAACAGCAGTTCATTGTAATTTTCACAGTGAAGTGTTTATATATATATATATATATATATATGTGTAAAGAGAGAGAGAGAGATTTGCAATATCATTTCATTGCTCTTGTTACACAAGCAAACCAGAGTCTGGTTGTATTGGGACACTCTATGGACCGTACATTGCAATAGTGACAAAAGTAGCATTTGGGGCTTCCTTTGTCTCCATTATTCTGAGATTAACTGGGTTAAAAACTGCAGTGGGAGCAGTTGTGATTTTAGCACATTCATATCTGACTCATTTCTAATTACTGAGCACTTACAGAGAACCAGTGCCTTGGCGTTTACATAACAGGACACCTAATAAATCAAACGTGTACTATCAACGTACCGATTTTTTGTCCTCCTCACAGGTTTTTCCTTGTTCAATCATTAATTTAAGTACCCTAGGTGCTGTTTGAATTTGTGGTGGTATATGCAGTATTATCTCCTATAGTGATCACCGTGAAAAAACCAGCATATGCCTACAGTGAATATGCAGTGGTATCTGAGCTACCACAATTTCCTATTCTAAATGTATGGGATCTGGGCATTTCAGATGCCCAGAATGGACAGGGAACCAGTGAGGTGCTGTGCTGTCATGGGGGATGCAGGAGTATCCAGAAGGGTGAGGGTGTTGCGGCGCCAGGAGACGTCTGGATCTCCAAGGAGATATATGACCCACTTCAGCAAAGCATTTGAGCACATGCTTATCTTTCATCACACAAGTAATCCCATCTCTGCTCAGCTCAGCACTTCAGCCTGTACTCCAGTCCCACTGACTCCATTGTTAAATGTTCAGTGAAGCGTGTGCTTAAGTGCTTTGCTGAATCAGGGCCCTGCTGACTCTCTGCAGATGTCCCTAGACTTGTTGGGACGTCCCTAGTGGTCTCAGTTTAGGATGAGACAATGCAGAAAAGGTAACTGAGGCCTCAGAGATGAAGCTTTCTGCCTAATTTTTGTCCTCCTATGGGTTTTTACGTGGCAGGAGACAAACTATGGGTTTGTATATGTCACCAAATTTTCCCAAGTAGCCATATTAGATACAACCAGAATATTCTAACAATTCCATGCCTTCCTTCAATGTATAAAGGGTGAAACCGTGGTCCAACTGAAGACAAAAATGAGCTTTCCCATTAACTTAAATGGGACCAGCATTCCACCCATCTAGTTTAAAACTATTTGTCAAAGGTATAGGAAATGGGTGTGGGGTAACCACTTGAAAACCATTCTACGCCTTGAAAGTTAAATGGCAAAGAATTGTCAAAATTTCAACAAAAAAATGGTGACAATCTTCAGACAAAATGTGACCCATTTCCTGACCAGCTCCAATATATAGGGTTCACTGCCTGACCACTGTAACTACAGGGAACAATGATCAAATCAAGAGTCACATTAGTGTAACTCCCCCTGTGGCAGGGAAAAGAGACAGTGTACTAGGGATGCCCATACTAGGGCCAACCTGAAGTGAATTCAAATCAAGCTCTTCTTCAGATTAAAAAAAAAAGTCTCGATGACTCTTTTGATTTGCAGTTTTTTGTTTTAGAAGTCTCCACACATCCATGCTTTGATCAAGTCTGGAACTGCCAAAATATCACAAGAGAGTCTTTTGCTATGACCAATCTAGCCAGAAGAGGATTCATGAGGACAGAGTGTCATGAAGTTCCCAGTACAAGGCCCTGATCTTGCAATAAGCTCCATGCAGATGGGCTCCTGGATGTCCAAGTTTGTACGTTCAAGAGTTTTAGTTCTGATAAGCTTTGGGGAAACATCTGAACTTTTGAGGTCCTTGTTTGAAATGAACATAAACTGTGAACCTTGAGATTCACCAATTACTATACAGTGCCAAGTTGTCTCTTCACTATATCTGAGGGCAAATACCTGGCCAAAACTCAAAACAAAACCAGCTCTTTCATTAAATTCATCATCATTGATCACCTCTGCTCTTAGTGGCTTTCATGACAAGCAACTCTTAGGTCTGCATACAGAATTTATAGTCTCCACAATTAGTTTGAATTCAGCTTAATTGTTTCTTACGCTGAGATCTCTGAAGGATAGAGTAAAACTCTACCATCTCAGCCTTAGTAAAAACATTCATAATCTGTTAAGCCCTGGGGTTAGTAACTTTGAAATGCTCGCACAATTTGGTTTCATTATTTTTAAATTGTAAAATAAAAAATATATTCCAGGGCTCATGAAGGCCAAGAAGCTGGGCATACGAAAAAGATTTAAACTCCCCACCCCCTTCTTTTATTTGCAGGCCAGCTGTATTGCAGGCAGGTGCAACACAAATGCCCAAATACCTCTGCTAAAATACCGAAACCCTGACCTACAGGGACCTACTCAAACGGGCTTTTGAGCCTACATGCTTATTCAATTTGTCCTCAGGAAAGGCTGCCAACTTTCAGACACGATGCCAAATGTGTGGTGGTTTTTTAATGCAAAGTTGAAAAACCACAAAACTCATTTTTACTGGTGACCTTTTTACCACTAATTGTCGGGGGTACTTTAAAAAAAAGTCACTTTGGTCAGAGCTGAATTGACATCCCAGAAATGGCCGCCCAACAGCTACTCTCTTAACCCTCTCAGCATTCATATCTGAACTAGGTTGGATCTTGCTGGATGAGTCAGACATTCTTGCAAAGCAGATTTTGATTGTGAAACAGATCACCAAAAAGTAGCTCTAATGAGAGAGCGAGAGAGAGATAAATCGGCCTACTGCCATTGTGGTATAAGAGCTGACGTCCCAGCCTGTGTGCATTTAGGGCAAGCATTTTACTATCTTTGCACAGCCATCTGGCAGCTGCATTTTGAGTTACACATCCAAATCAATCATGGAGGAATCCAGCCTTAGCAGAGGGGCCTCCCTTTGTCTTGAGTACTCCTCCCTTGGAATGCTGGGAGTTTGAGAGGGAGTTTGAGTGTGCTCTAAACAGTGTTTGAGTTCTTTCCTTGCTCTTGCTCTGTTTTTACCTCTCATAATATGGAGCTTTATTTTACTTTTTCTGCAATATTTTTAGTGTGGATCACTTGAGTATTTGCAGTCATG
Source organism: Lepidochelys kempii (assembly GCF_965140285.1). Taxonomy (NCBI): domain Eukaryota; kingdom Metazoa; phylum Chordata; order Testudines; family Cheloniidae; genus Lepidochelys; species Lepidochelys kempii. Next base: position 33,213,818 of record NC_136387.1, read on the forward strand.
TGAGATGACTTTCTGGACAAACGTTCATCTCATTTGCACTGGTGTCACTCCAGATTAACTCCACGAAGGTCAACAGAATTTCTCCAGATTTACACTGGTGTATTTAAGAGCTGAATTTGTCCTTTTGTTTTCTCTGGCCAGCTTGGCTAATACAGGTAGGTAGCCAACCCCCATCTGTGAGTGAAAACCCTGAGGTAGCCATGGCTTGAGAATGCTGTCTTCAGAAAGCAGAGCTGGGATGTTAGGTTTTTCAGGACTGCAAAGAAATACCTCCTTATTTATGGGCCTTTTTTGGAGTGGGTGGGAAGGGGGGAACTTAAACACTATGAAAAGGCCACCTCTTCTTAATTCAGCCCCATAAAGGGCACCAGAAGGCACTGAAAATGCCTGTGAAGAATATACAGAGGAATACGTATTAAGAAAATAACCTAAGTACAATGACTGGAATCAGCGTCCAAGCCTGCTACAATGTGGAGTGTGCTCTGGCCTTAAAAAATTCCAACTGGGCCGAATGGATCCCCTGTTGTGAGCCCACTGAAGTCAAAAGAGTTGCATTGCAAATGATTGTGACCAGTATCATGTTTCCTGACTGAGGGGGGCTGTTGCGTTTGTGAGTAATGGGAGATAGGGTGGCTGTAGAGGACAACGACCACAGTCTTATCCTACGTCTGGCAACACAGCTGACAGACCAAACTTGGTAACTAACCAATTTCCTCTCCAGTGAAAGTTCACTGAAGGCAACAAAGGTGCAGGATGGGTGAAATCCTGCGCCCATTGAAGTCCCTGGCAAAACTCTCATGGATTTCACCCCTAGGTTTTTTTACTGACAGTAAATAGACAGATGGGCCACCTGCCCTGAAGAGTTCACAGTCTAAATAACATAGAACCACAATTTGTAATAAAGTATCTGATAAGAGCCAGCTTGGATGTCCCTTTACCCTACATACAGTAGCTACCAACTGTCTGTTTGGAACAAGCAGGCTTTTTTTGAGGTTTTTTTTTTCAATTTTTGTCTCTAGAAATGAATGTGGTTCAAAAGGCTTAATGTGAGTCCTCCTCCCCTTCCCATGTCATATTGCTTAATAAAGAACAATCACAGCTGGACCAATTATTCATAAACAATCATTTAGGTAAAGTGTTTTTGCCTCTTACTTTCTGTCAACACAACCCAATTTTCTCAGGTTTTTTTTTTTTTAATGTTCATAATTGCTTAATAATTCTTGGTCTGCAGCTTGTCCAGGGGCAGTTCACTATGGACATCTGACATTCAAAATTTAGTCTCTTTTGATTGGACAGTAGATGCCATAGTATGTTTTTGTTCCTTGGCTGGATGAGCATATCATATAGGGGACTCAAGTACATCCCTCTTTAAGAAAGCACTTAACCACATACATGGTAGTTTCAGCTTAAAGTGCTTTGTTGAATTAAGCATATGCTTGAAGTTAAGCCCCTGCTTAAATCATTTGTTGAGTCAGGCTCAGAATCAGGTTTTAGGTGCTCACACGTATGCTTACAAATTTAAAATTCATTTTCCATGAATATGCTGCAATGGTTGCTTAAAATTTGCTATGTCAGTGAAAGTTCCTGCCACCAAAGTCTTTTGCAACAATGGTCATTGCAAGGGAACCCACAAGGGGCATGAACACTACTAAAGGACATTTCTGTTTAAAAATGTGAAGAAATGCTCTCAGATAATATTTTGCTCTAGTCACTCAGCTCACATAGTATCATAGATGCCAGTATTTCATAGTTACAGCACAATAAATGGACAAAAGCTAAATATATTTCTGACTGTCTTTTGAAAGCACGTAGGTCTCTTTGCTTTTGGAACTGTGGTTTAAGCCATAAACAGCCCTTATTGAGTTATTTAAGGCTCAATTTACCAAGCATGTAACACTAACAAGAAAGAAATGCTACTCTCTAGTTTGTCTATCAAACACTGTTACTGGGGCAAAAGCCTTGCCTATTTTTTAAAAATATATATTTGACATTTTAAACCAACTTTAATGCAAGTAATTCCATAAGGCAGGGAAACAATCTGAAGAAATGGATCATTACAGGCCATGAAAATGACAAGGCTCAAGGTATGAAGTATAATAACTATCTCCACCAAACCAAAGCAGGGCAACATGCTGTTTGCAGATCTATTGCTTAATTTTGTCACTCAAGCCAGCCTAGGCACTAACATGACTGGGTGCTGTGACTATTGTGGGCCGGTGGAAAAACAGGCAGAAAAGAATTCCAGCGCCAGTAACTGAGGGATCAAAGTCGATACCTATGATGTAGCCACTGAGCCCTTGCTTTGTACTGAACTTCAGTGGTGGTTAGTTTGATTTGTTTGGTTCAGGGCATGGGGTTGAACTTCACCCTTATTATCTGTGTCAGCTTTAACGGTGGGATTTCCACAAGCGCTCAGCACTGGCCTAACTCTGCTCCCAATGAAGCCAATGGGCGTTTTATTGTCGATCTCCATGGGTGTGGAGTGAGGCCAGCACTGGGTGCTTTGGAAACTGCCACCATCAGTGTGCGTTATTTCAAATCTTGTAGGTGAGAATGACATTTTGGGGTGCACTCCTGAGCAGTGAGGGGCTATGCCACCCCTGCCCTGCAACCTGGGGGGGCCTCACTATGCTTTGCTGCTGTAGCTCCCAACCTAGGCTCCTCACAAACAGCATTCAGGCCACACCCTGAGTGTCTGTGGATAGCCACAGCCCTGGTCCAGCAACTCAGACCCCAGCAGCCTGTCAGCAAACACCACCACGGTCTGGCTTCTGCCAGCCTTGATTAACTAGATGCAGGGTGAACCCAACACACTCCCCATCAGTGTTCCCTCTAATTTTTCCCATGCATGTGCAGAATGAATTTTGTTATGTGCATCAATGTGTGACACATCACCTTCATACTGGTGCACATAACAAAATTCATGTAGTGGGGATGGGGCCGAGGGGATCAGAGGGTGGGAGGGGGCTCAGGGCTGGGGAAGAGGGTTGGGGTGCAGGGGTGTGAGGGCTCTGGCTGGGGGTGTGGACTCTGGGGTGGGGCCCCTGGCACAGATTAATGACAGTATTGCAACACCCCTGGGAGGCAGGGTGACATTACCCCTGTTGCACAGATGGGAAGTTGAAGCACAGTGATAGTAAGTCACTTGCTCTAGGTCACACAGGGAGTCTACATCAGAGCTGAGAACTGAACCCAGAGCTCTGGTGTTTTAATTCAACGCCTTAAGCCCATTCCCTAGCTGGAATTTTTAATACCAGGGACACCCACCTACTAAGAAGTGGCCAGCCTTTGCATATTAGAAGTCTTTGTATATGAGAGGGGAGAAACAAGGGCTGCAGGTATTTGACTGGCTGGATCCTAACTCCCTCCCTCTTGCTACTTCCACCCAGGGCCTATAACTCTTTTTTCCTTCCTCTCTCTCAAAAGATTTTGGCTTTCTCACATCCTCTGTGTGCCTTTCCTGGCTGAGGCATTGGAGAAGGTGCACTCAGACTCACCACCTTCATTCACTGAACAGGGAACCCATGAACAAAACTGGGCAAACCTTTTGGAGAATAGTTTATTTGCCAAAGAATGCAGTTTCAGGTCAATGGAAAATAATCATGAATTTGAGTCTAATTCTTGTGAATCGTTTTGGCTTAAAAATAATTAAAAACAGCAACAAAAAATCAAAATGGTTTGACTTTTCCTTTTGAAATTGACCTGGATTTAAAAAAAAAAAGGGGAGGGGGTGCTAAGCACCCGAAAACAAAATAAAAAAAAAATCATTTCAGATCAAACAAAGCATTTCATTCAACCTGAATTTTGTTTTTAGTTTTTTGTTTCAGCCACCCAAACCAAACAGTCAATTATTTGCTTAGCTCTACCAGTGTCTCCCAGCCTCTAAGTCACATCAGTAAATTTTAGCCACATTGGTAGAAAAATAAGGCCACGTCTTCAGTGGGTGAAGACAAAAGTGGTCCATTGACATCAATACAGATACATTGAAATACACCAGCTGGGAATCAGGTCCAGAATATTGCACCTGACTCTCCTCTCGTGGTTTACATCACTGTGCCTGCTTTGGCTTCAGCAGAGTTACTCTTGATTTACACTGGTATAAATGAAAACAGAATCAGGCTGAATGGATACTTGTTAACATTCAATGAGGCGCAATTCTGCCCTCAGATACACATTCATAGGTAAGAGCAGCACTTGTTAATAAAGAACTACAGGCCTGATTCTGATCAGTTTTACACCAACATAACGGACTTCAGTGGAATGACTCCTGATTTACATTGGCATAAGTGCAATCAGAACCATGGCCAGTAAATTCTGCCCTGTGCATTTCCATGGAATACGATTTTGGAAAACCTGAAAACAAAGAAATAACAAACCATCCTTGAGCAGACCTTAGAAATGAAAAATTAAATGTCCAGGGAATCCCTGCAAGGTTTTGTGCAGAACAGGAAGATACATTACAGCATTTTTTTTTTATTTTTTTTTTTAAACTTCAAAAACAGCTGAATGCCAGAAAGCTAACAGGCAGGGCAAATTGAGCAAAAATAAAATATTCCATGGACCAGCTTAAAAATTAAGTCAATGTTTATTTTTTTATGCTTTACTCTTTGGCCAACATTTATCCAGAATGAAGGCAGCAAAAGTTATTAGATTTCATGGAATGTAAATAAACAGTTATTGGTAAATACATTTTGGTGGTCTGCTTGTTATGCTGCATGTCAGGTAAACTATAGGGAACTGGCAGCCGTTCAGACATCTTCAAGGAACACAGAAAATAGACATATTTTACTAATTATAGCTAACAAAAACACTCTGAGATTACAGTTAAATTACATTAAAACATAATTTACTGGCAACGGCTATGAGCATAATGCTCTGCCTATATCTTTCTGTATAATGTTTCAGCAGAACATAGCAGTGACATCGGGAAATCCTGGCACAGAATAAGGCTGGGTGGCCCATCAAGGTTATCCACCTACTCCGTGTTTGTGCCCTGTAATGTTTTCTGCAGGTCTACATCACTTTTGAATACAGCAGCGACCTTAGCTAACTGCTTTGTTATGTGCGGCCATTGAGCAGTAACTGCACAAGGACTCCGATAGAAAGTAAGGGTCACTCTATCCCATTCTCTGGAGACCCCCATAGGAGGGGAATTGAAGGATCAATGAATTCTGTGAGGTCTTGTGTCTGGATACTAAGACTCTCCCACAGTCATTCTCCTGAGCTTCACAGCTATTGCTCTGCCTCTGTATTTTCCAGATCTTCTCTGGAACATTTTTATATGCTGAGAATGAGGAGGAAGATTTTATGGCAGTGGCTTTATGGTGGGTTGTTGTTAGGCACCAAATCACGTTGAGGCTGAATGATCATGCAAAGGCCGATAATGGTGGCTATGCAGGTAAAGACAAAAGTAAACCTTTAAGTTTGACCTAAACCAGGATAATTCTTGTTTTAATTTAAATTAAGCCACTAGAAAGCAATGATTTTACTGCTAAATCCTGCAATGCCCCTGTACTATATCTTTATATAAGACAATACTTATTGCTACCTTACTAGAGTTAACTCTAGGGCTGGTAAGAAAATGGGATTTTTATGTGGAAAATTTCAATAAAAAATTAAATATTTTGAGTCAAAAATGCTGTTTAGCTGACTCATGGGAATTTTAGTTCATGTGCTTCATGCCCCTGTTCTGCTATATGGACCAAGCTCCCTGGTCAGAATATATCTTCCATGTTGCTCCACAGTCTCCCGGCTTGGTGAAGGGAGAGAGTGCATCGGGTAGAAGAAGTCCAACACCAGAGTCCAGCCTACTGCGGTAAATGGGGACGTGAGGCAAAGGAACTACACCTGTGAGGAGTGGCGGTGGCACAACTATCCAAATATTTTAGTTCTGCCAAAATATTTCAGTTTTCTGCCAAAAAACAAGAACTTTTCAGTTTAGGGACATTCGGTTTAAAAAACAAAGCAAAACAAGGTTTTCCACAGAAAAGTGTTGAAGTCAATGGAACTATGCTACTTCAGTAGGTTAACAGCTTCTTAGACCTTAATGTCAGAAGGAACCATTGTGATCATTGAGTCTGACCTCCTATATAATTGGCATAATTTAACATTTACAGCACATGAAGGTTTGGCCCACAATTTGTCTCCCTTACCCAGAGGCCTCTAGCCAGTCACATTAACACGAGTAATTTTCAAAATGAAAAGTTGACAAGCAGTAACCTCTCCCTGGCATGGAAAAGACACCGCTAACTTCATTCCAGCTCATTGCGCCATGCTGTATAAATACTGATGGCTGAGCTTTTCTGGCCATTCCAGCGTGTAAATGCAAGACACTAGTGAGACTGTGTTTCCCTTTTGCATTGTGCATGAATAAACTCCTCTGTTTGCTTGTCTTGGGTACTTTTATTGCCCATTCTTTGCTGGGAAGATGTTTACGCAGGGAATCTGAATTTTAAAAGGAGACAGATGACAAGCTGCGGCCATGAGGAAGTGATTCTCACCATCTGCAGATGGAAAGCCATGGCTCTCCCACTTCACATGGTGCCACCGGGATTTGAAGATGAGAATCCAAATTAAATTATTAAAAGAGAAACAACAAAAAAAGGTCAGGCCTTTGCTAGCCTTCTTCCCATGGGCTGGGCAATTATTAATCAAAGTAGGGGAAACCACACAGCGGGAGGCTGGCATGCTAAAGGGTATAACAGTTTGGCACCATGTAAGGCTTTCCCTCCTTGTGTGGATATATCCAGTAGGTATCATTTCTACACCTAAGAAATTATTAGACTCAGGCAGGGGACCCACTTTACAAACCATTCACAGCAGCTTCTTATAAACAGCTGCCCCATACCAAGCATCGCATGCTTCTCCAGGATCTCACTTCCTACACAGTCAGTGAAAAGGCACTCGTAGAACTAGCTGTGATAGCACCAATTCGTGGCTCCCAGAATAATACAAGGCACACCCAGAAGGTCTCCCTTTATTCGGTGGTTTTTAGCAGTAAATATAACAGCTACAACTTGAATTATTATATGAAGCAAACCCACTTAAATAGAAGTTACTAAATCCTAATCTAAACATGACAGAACTGGGGAGATGCCAGTTGTTTGGTGGCCAGTTGAAGACAAGCTGGTGATCAGTCCAGTTCCTAGTGCATGAAGTAGAAGTCACAAGACAACAGGTGCAAAGTGGCTCCTTTGTAGTCTGTGTCAAGCTTGAAATGGGTTATGGAGAAGTTCTCTGTCACCCCAGAAATTAATCTCAGTTGTGGGCTGGAGCCCATTGGGCCTGATTATCTTCTCACTTTCATACCTGTATTACACTAGGGGAATTGCACTAACTTCCCTGGGAGCTGCAAGGTACTTAGCACTTTTGAAAATCAGGCTGCTTATTTGGGTGCCGAAATATACTTGTTTAGGCACCTATTTTTGGAAACCTTGTCCGGTTGGCTGCAGTTTTCAAACTTGGAGGCCTTCACAAGTTCTTCAAGTCCTGCATCTAGTTACTGACATCAGTAGCCAGGCATATAGAATGAGCATTTAGGGTCAGATTTAGAAAGATATTTAGGCACCGAGGGGCAAATAGGTATTTCTGAAAATCCCCCTAGGCACATGGCAGCTTAATTCCCACTAAAATCAATAGTAGCTAGGTGCCCAGAGCCAAGATCTTCAAAGGTATTTAGGTGCCTATCTCCCATTGATTTCAACTGATTTAACTATCCAAATGTTGGGCTACAGACATCCCCTTACAGCACCCATATTTAAAAACTAGGTCCCTGAAGCCAAAACAAACACCTGAATCAATGCTACACACAGAGTTTAATCTAAACACATAATGAAGTCTAACTCAGATATGTACTGTGTACTCCATCTACAGATCCTGGGGATGGCAAACTGAAGCCTGCTTTTATAGAGTGCCAACTCAGGGACCTGTTCCCAATTTGCAGATTTGGCCTGTTCCATTCTGAGAGTTGTTTCATATACTCGATGCCTGTTTGTGTTAATGTTTACGATTGAAGTTTTTCATTATTTGATGTTATATTTGGCCATTGCATAAGAATTCCATTTGGATGGCCTGAAATCTACTGTCAAAGCAAAGCCAAAGAAGTGTCTTTCTGATGGACCTTCCGTTCCCCTCCAATTACATTTTAAAAAAACCTTTCTATTGTAGGTATTTTCTTTGTAGCTTTTGTACTTCTTGCCAAAGACATTGCGAACACTTTATTTATTAGTGTGTGTGTGTGTTTATACACACAATATTGGAAGGGACATAGCTCTTCTGAAATTGAACTCAGAGCCATACACCACAGGCTATCAGGGAGCTGGCAAAAGGATTTGCCAGGTGGGCAAATTTCTGCTGTTGGGTTTAGGCCCGTACAACATGAATGGTGGCTGCACAGGGATCTCCTTTAGGCCCTTCATCCATCCTTGTAATTTTGGATGTAAACAGATTGTTTACTGGCTACTTTGCTGACATGTTTGTTCTGCTAGTGGGACTCCAAAGAAATTGGAATGACTGCCGTGCTGCGTACAAATTGTGTATTTACTATTTGTAACACAGTAAGCCCTAGAAGCCCCAAGTGAAATCAATGTCTTGTTTGTTAGGCACTGTACAAAACCATACTGAGAGACAGTCCCTGCCCTGAGGAGCTTGCAGTCTAAGGTCCTAATTCAGGAAAGCACTTATGGACCTGCTTAATTTTAGGCACGTGCAATGGAATTTAAGCACATTTCTAGAATTAATCACTTGCTTTAGTGATGTCATGAAGAAGTCTGTTTTCCTGAATTGGAGCTTAAAATCCCAGCTCCTCACCTCTTATCTGAATGATTGCCTCTGTTCACAGCTTTCATCACAGACTAAGGGTGGAATTTTTTGTGGAAGCCCTTTGGTAAAGTATTGGTAGTGGATCACGGCTAAGGGCACAATCCTGTGAAGAGTCAAGAGCCCACTGACTTCTGTTGGAGGTGAGGGTTGTCCACACTTTGCAGGAGCAGGGCTTATGTGATTCATGCATGTGCTCAACTGCATGTGCTCAACTGGCTCTGCAAATCCATGGCTGAAACACATACAGGAAAAGGCTGGTAGCAGGGTGGCTGAACGCAAAATATGGTGGCCTTCATAGAAAAGCCAACTGAACGTAAAGCAATGAGGCCAGATTTGAAAAACAGCATAAGGGATAGTATCCTACCCGGTTAGGAGCTGCAAGACAATGACCAAGTAAAACAAATGAAAAATTATACTGGATAGAAACTAAGAGTCATCAGCTCAGTCTGGACCAGCAGGTCAGAAAAGCAAACAATACCCTGGGGTGACACATATTAGATAATTCTCATTATATCCCTCTGAGATATGTAAATATGAATCATTATTCTCATTTTACATTTGGGGAAACTGAGGCAGAGAAGTACAGTGACTGTCCCAGGACCATCGAAGGTGTCTTTGTCAGAGCCAGGATAAATTTATGATGTTTAGTCCAATGCTCAGGTCACTAGACCATGCCTTTCTCATATAGATATATTGATCCTGAAGTACATGCTTGATATAGCCACATTGAGTTACTTTAATAAATAATTCTTGAAGGGACTGACCAATCAAACTCCTTCCATGGGATGTGTGCAGGACACCCTAATTTTGTTGCTTAAAAGCCATTACCTGTTACTGATTTTAATAAACTCAAAAGCAGAATGGTTTACAAGTAAGCCTCAAAGCCCTTGGCAGATCAGAAGTCACTTAGTATATCATTAAGGTGGCTCAACAGATATGATTTGTTTCAGAGGTCAATGCTGCTGATCTATAAAGAGCTGCAAAAATGCCTTTGTTAATATATGAAAAAATTGATCATAATGAACAGCAAGGACAGAATTTCCCATACCAGATCAAACCATTGGTTCCTGACATCTGGTATCTTGTTTCCAGAAATGACCTGGGCTAGGTGCTTCAGAAGAAAGTAAAAATCTCACACTATGCATTTAGCTAATTGTGCAAAGCGGTGGTGGTTGTGGGTGGTGATGTTCCTTCTTTGCTCCTGCTGATTTAACCATATACTCTGACTACAAATGTTATCATTAACCCTAAAATCACCCACCCCTTTGTGAATCTGTGCCCTCTCATGGCTGTGAATGCCACAGGCTGAAAATACACTGACTGAAGATCATTTCCTTGTCTTGGTTCTATATTCATTAGGCATTAATTTCATGACTCCTTGGTCTCATCTTACTGGACTGGCTGAAAAGGAGGGACAGACCAGTTTTCACTAATCGCTTCTGAGAAGGACAAGGGGTGCCTCTGCCAGCCTCTAAGTCCATTCACTTTGAAGTGTTACTTCCAACACCCTGCCATGCTCAACAGACTGGTGTTGGGCAGCTGAGCCCAAAGTCTTGGAAACTGAGACAAAGGACTCCTGGCTGGATAAAAGTGACTCTCTCTCTAGGGAGTGGGCAGTTGTGTTGGGTGAGACAGTACGGGTCTCTGGCAAGGGATGGCAAGCAGCTTGGTAAGACAGACCTGCACATAAACTGTTTTTTGTTTTCATAAGCTCTCTCTTATGTTATGCTTTGTTCCTCTTATCAAGATTAAACAATACTTTGGTTCAAGAAGGCTGTCTGGTCACGGGGTTTACTGCTGGTCACAAGCTCCTGAGGGGAAGACCTGTGGGTACTGAAGCCAGCTGTACCTTCTGGGTAAGCACAATTTATACACAGGGTGCTGTAGCCCAAGGCCTGGTATAAGAATGGGAGAATCAAAAGTGATTCTATCCCTGGCGAGGTGCAGCTAGCCCTGTAACTATGGCATCTCCATAAATGTAACATGCTGCTCTTCAGAAGTCTGAAGGATACTTTGCCAATATAAAGTCCCTTTCCTTTTTCACACTCACTGTGTTCTATAAATGGAATGACACCATTGTTTTTCAGCTGCAGAAATTAGTACCAGTTACCTAATGATTATTTCATGTTTCTGTACCCTGATTAATATTGCCGCTATACAGATGTGTTCCATCCGCCATTTCCAAATAAAATGGGCTGTTAATTAGAGTTGGGCAATTGTTTTCTACTGAAACATTTTCAGCAAAAAATGCAGATTCAGCAACACCCACATTTTTCATGGATTCATGTTGGTGTTGCCAAATTGTTCATTTGATAAAAACTAAAATTTCCCCCCAAAATAAAAAAAAATCCATTTGAAATATTTTTTTTTAAATTTGCCTTTCATTTTATTTTTAAAAATTCAAAAACTTTTAAAAGTTCTCAAAACTAAAACAAAAATATGCCATCCGGGACTGAACAAAACCTTTAGTTCAACCCGAAACATTTTTTTTCAATAACTGCCAACAAAACAAAAAAATCAATTATTCACTCTGCTCTGCTAATATCAATAATTCTAATATCAATGGAATCGCATCAGCGAAAGCATGCAGAAAATGTAATATGTTAAACATTAACAACAGCACTCAGTCCTAATAAGGTCTGATAAGCCATGATTAAACCTAATTATGGATTATTGTATATTACGTACCTCCAAGAATATGGAAAATTGCTTCCTTTTAACTGCCTTGGCTGTCTGCTTCTGACCACACACGTACTGGGTAATACTTTCCTGTGATTGATACATTTGTATACTTGCTCAGCTATAGGCCAATTCTCTTTTAATCAGAGGTGTGAGTTCCCTAATTGTTGTCAGAGCCCATGTTAACTTTTTGATTAAAAGGCATCCTCCAATTTACAGTTAAAGAAATACACTAAACACCACAATTCCCTTTTTTCCTCAGTATGAAATACAACACTTGCCAAATTCTTCTCTCAGTTGATGTTAATGGGGTTGCACTGAGATTGAATTTGGATACATTTTAATGAAAAGTCAATGTGGCAATATAATAATTTAATTTTCTATTTTTCTTTCACAACAAGTAGATAAACTCCAGGCATATTTTCCCCGTTGCACTGGGACAGCTTCATGTCCATCGATTTCTACTCAGTTTTTTTTGAATACTTACTTAGATTGGTTATTAAATTCCTTTGCTTTACCAGTGCTACCACTAAAATAAACACATCAAAATTCAGACATAGAAACAAGTTTACTTGTGACACTAACCTTGCATGGCAAATAGTTCTACTTATCTCTGCAAGGACCTTTATTTCTTGTGGAATCAAAGCAAATTCATCTTTAATTTGATACCTAACTCTTTCCCATAAATCTCATTAGACTAAAAATAGCAAAGATCTCCATATGATTAAAGACTTCACATGCAAGAAAGCAATCTGGTCATAGTGCTCCTTAGCTTTATGTACTCCTTTCTATTTGACAACATTAATTTGCCATCTGTCAGCTTAGTTTACTTGCTGCTTGCTTTGAGTTCACCTCCCCCATTTTCACTGTCAGCTGTTTTTAATAGTTGGGCCTCTTTGAGTGGGCCATTTATGCAGATTTGAAACAAGTAAAATCCTAAGCACCCACCATATGGGAACCCACTTTGTATTCTGCAGATTGACAGAGCCGTTCTTACTCCTTCTCTTTATTCCCCCCTACAGCACTTTTTTCATCTTTATAGTACCTTTCATCCTAAAAGATTCCAAAGCTCTAAAATGTTTGCAAAATAGGAGACAAATTCTGCATTCCCATAGAGTTCTGCTGAAGCCAGTGCAGTTGAACAAGTGTGCCAGAGGGCCAGACTTAGCCCCATAAGCATAATTCCATCAAATAAATAATGTTGAGAGTTTGTTAAAATTGCAGAATTAAGTCAGCAAATTACAAAGTTAAACACGCACTTGCAACTGTAACTCTACCCCATGTGCACGCAGCATGTATTACAATACGTTTCATTGCATGATCACCTACTATTTCTGAAATAATACAGTATAGCATCATCTAATATATCGCACAACTGAGAAACACATCTGTAGGACAGTGTAGCATAGGGTGGCTGAACATTTTCTGTCAAAGATGTCTTTCAGTGGAACACTGGGTTTTCCCACCAGCTCTAGTGGAGCATATTTTTTGATTTTTGTACTTTGTTTTCATTGTTATAATGGTCCAATATAACGTTGACTTTGATTTATGAAAAACTCCCCTCAGAATATTTGAGCCCCAATCTTGTAAACACTAAAGCGCAAGAATAACTTGACACATCTTGACACCCCTAGTGGCAGGTACGTACCCCTGCAGTTCATACAAACCACTACAGAATCAACTCTTACAATGGAAAAACCAAACCAAACCCTGCCAGGGCTCCTGTACTGGTTTCTTGTCCTACCCTGAACTAGATGTGAAAGTGAAGTCGGCAAAGCACAATTTTAAAACAATCTCACATGCCTATTGCAGCTTGCTCAGCCAGACACTTTTTAAGCCTCAGGCCACTCCTGTTCCTGGTGGAGGACAACAGGACTCTCCCCTTCCTGGTGTCCCTGGACAAATTGAGCACTTCAGGAGTCCTTCTCATCCTTGAGGTTAAACTATAGCTCGACACAGGGCTTCTGTCTCCTCCAGGAGATCCTGGCAACACTTTCTGGCTGCCCCTTGCTAAGCCTTTGCTCCAGGCAGTTCTGCCTCTCTACTCTAACCCCCAGAGAGGATTAACAGAACCCCTCTTTTATAGGATATGTTCCTAGCCCCTTCCCAGCTGGGACTGACAGTTCTCACTGAACTAGCCCCTATGTTTTCAATCGGGCTAAAGAGGTCCCTCTTAAAGGGACCAAACACCCTTTGACAGGGCCCCCAAGAATTCTATAGCTCCTTTTTGTACACAACATCTGAATCTTTGGGGATTGGATTGGGGGAGTGGGCAAAGCTCAGAAGCTGACAAGACTCCATCTTTCACTGCCGCATTTGAAAATAAAGCAGTAATTATAGTTCGGGAACTCGAGGAGGATTTTTTTCAAGTCCCAGACACATTTTCAACCCTCCAAAACTCATCTGATGTTAAAAAGAGCTGTGGGGTTTTTTTTTTTAAATGAAAATATTAGTGAGCTTAAATCAACCAAAATTACACTAATATATTTTAACATCAAGAAAAACTTCAGGGAACCTTTTTTCCGTGCCATTTCTCTGCCAATTCAAGAGTTTCTGGATATAAGGGAGAAAAATAATATTTCCACTGGGGCATTGAAATTAGAGGGTGAAATTTACCCCTGTGCAGAGAGCCAGTACAAGGACTATACACTGCTTAACTCATAGAGCAGAAGTGGAATCTTGAGCTTCCCCTCCGTGCAGGCGTGAATTTCATCCTCATCACTGAGTATGTGTCCAGACTGTTTAAAACCCTCATTTGTCAATCAGATGGATCCACTGTCCCAACCCTCTTTATACATTGTGAATACATGGTGAGGAGGTGGGTATAAAGATTTTCAATCCCCAGGAGTTTCAGATGGGTGTATTACTTTTGCGTACTGAAGCCATGACAAGATTAAATGGCTCATGCCAATTCACCATTACATCCTCATGAGCCACCACCATGGGATTTTGTTCATGCTACATTTCAGAGAACAAATTAAATTAGAAACATATTTAGCCTTTCAAAATGTTGTATCGGAGCTATTTTGATATCCCTCAATCGATAAAGCAGAGTTTCCTTCTTTACCATATAGAGGTTCTAAAGTGACCAAAAAAGCCTCAAAAGCTTTTGTGCAAATCACTTTCCTGATTTTCAAGCCCTATATCCCATTCTTTAATAGAGTTAGATAGAAAAGGCCTCATTCTCCACTCCCTTGCACCTGTTGTCATCATTTACACCTTTGCAAAGAGATGGCAAAATGATTCTCATTCTGATTTTGTTAGCATTCTGCACCCACTTTGGGCTAAACATCACCTCAAAGTTCTAGGCAGTGAAGAATCATGAACAAATGCTTTTTACCATTAACCTGGGTTCCCAGGATAAGACTTGTTTTTCTTGCCCTGCTGGGGCATGATCTATATGAACTCATTCACTGCTCTATGATTGATTACCAGTCCTAGACTCCAGCTGAGTGCAATTTTCAATCATTTGTCTTACCTGGCCCACATTTGGGGGAAAAGAAGGAAACATTTTTGAGGCAAGTTCTCTTTTAAAAAAATCAAAATAGAAACTGTGGGTGAGCTTCTCAGAGATTTGGAATGCTAGAGTCCATTTGTGGCTGGGCTGGATTAGCGGGCAGAGTGCAGGTGAAAAAGTCAGGCATGCAAATTAAAAGTGGTACTGTACATGACTGTAGAAGGCCCAGATTTCCCACTGAACCAAGGATGGAGGGGACTCCATAGATCTGAAGACACAGCAGCTCTAACCCTGATATAACCTGCCATGGGATGGTCACCCCAACACAGTAGGATCCTTCTGTGATGTAGAGTCATAGTAGTGGCTCCGACACCATACCCTCTTCCAGCTCCTGCTGCTGGGAGTGTGACAGTGGAAAGAGAGTAGGGCCAGAGCATCTTTATGTTCCTGCCTGCCATTGTCAGCCCTTGTAATTGAAAGCAGCACACAAGCTACTTTAATTTATGCTGGGGAACCATACTAGTGCACAGCTGACCAAAGAGTGAGGGACTGCAAAGGCAGCCTTTGCACCAACACCCCTCCCGAGTTGTGCTGTGTGTGCTACTCAGCCACAGCTGATGAGTGAGGCCAGTGTCTGTTGTCTTAGAATTCTAGAATCCTGCTTCAGCCCCAAAGCATGGATATCATATTGGCTGACTACAAATGAAGGGAGTCTCAGCTGACTACTCTGGCTGGTTGCTGAATGGTCCTCAATTTCTCTTTCTCATTCGCCTGCTGAGTACCTGCAACTGGCACAGACAACACTCTCATATTCACTTCAGTTACACAAATGTGCAAAGAGACCCATAAAAAAAGAGGTTTGAATGAGAGCGATTTAGGTTGACAAACCACATAAAACCATTCTAGCAAATATAAGAACTCAAATGGTGGTGCCAACGATTGCATTTGCACAATACCAGAGCAAAACTACCGTACATAGTATTCCATTGAGAAGTGCACATTTGATTCAGGCTCCCAAACTCTCAATGGTTTCCCTTCAGAATGCACGGCATTGATACCTAACAGCCGCAGGAAAGTTATTTGGACTCAGCAGCTAACATACGTTGCCAAAAGGCAATGGTAGAGAGAGTTGATGATTATCTGACTAGTCTGCAAGGCCTGTCTACACTTAAAGGTTCACTGGATTCATTATACCACTATAGTGATACCAGCAAACCCTCCTAATCTACATGTAGTTTATATGGGCAAAAAAAAGTGCTTTTACTGGAATAGTTTATACTGGTTAGGAAAGGGAAATAAGCTACACTAGAAAAAAACATTTTAATGCCAGTATAACTGCACCTACACCACAGCTTTTGCCATCACAGAAATGTCTGCGGTGGGATGGAGGGAAATCACACCCCTAGCTGACCTTGCTATACCACCAGAAGTTTATCATGTAGATCTGACTTCAGACTTTTGATGTGGATACAATAGCTATTGTATTGCTAACCTCCCACAGAATAAGTTAATTCACTAAAGTGGTGTCATTCATTTGCGCTGATCCGTGGGACCTGATTGCTATAGGATCACATTAGCTAAGTGAATGGGTTAGCTTAGCTGTAGAATCCCATTAGTTTACCTGGAAATTTGTTCAGCTATTCAGCTTTCTACACAGTCATTAGCTCTGGGGAAACTCAGTGTGGCTGAAGCATGGGTGTGGGCTGCAGGGCAATTAAACTGTTGCTTTCGGAATTAATCGTTATTCTACCGTTGATATGACTGGAAGCCTGGAACTGACCTTAATTTTAGCCTGTGAGTCATTCTTCAGTAACACTCTAAACTACAAAGAAAAGGAAAGGAAATTGACTTTAAAAACAACATTTTAATAATAATAAGGTGCTGACAAAAAGCTCAAAAAGCAGGGAAATTTGGTCACAATCGGTTGGAATTAATGCTTGAGAAGTGGCTACTGGCATCTGCACATGGCTTTATTTGAGGCAACAATTCTGTTAGCTTAAGGTTCGTTTATATTAAGATTATTCCAGACACTGTCCGTGTTGCAGTAAAAAAACAGTTTTCATAAATATGAGAATTGGCCGGTGAAATCCCCATGTTGATGATCTCCAAACGTGATTCCCCCCAGACAAAACAATGGGAACTGCTGCATGTCCTGAAAGTCTAGCCACTCTAGTTAAGTGCCTCAGACAGTTTGAGATCTTTTGGAAATCTGACTCCAACTGTAGTTTGCTGGCTGTGCTCTTTTGGAAATCTGACCCTAGATCTCTCTGTGCCTCCATCCCCACTCTGTAAAACTGGGAATAATACTGCCCTTCTCCCACCCCTTGCCAGTATTGTCTATTTAGATTGTAAGCTTTCTGGGGGAAGGACTGTCTCCTACTATGTCTATGTATTCAAGTGCCTAGCCCAATCCTCTGTGAAGCCATTGGGTGATACTGTAATATAAATATACTAACTATTATTAATCTATATATTAGGCTACAAAATAATGTACAGGCACCAGGAACCTAATGATACATACCCTGGAGTGCCTTTTTTCTATTAGATCTACAGCAAAAATAGAAAGCTCTGCTCATGTGGGAGGTTCTTAAGAGGAAAAAAAACTATGCAACAGAACAAACAAACTATAAAAAACCTGGAAAGAAAATATGGGCCCAGATCTTCAGATGATGTAAATTAGCGCAGTTGCATTGACCATACTGATTTACATTAGTTGGGGATCTAGCCCACTGTGTGCATTAGGAGAAGGCATCATAAGCCCACTCACTGAAAGGTATCCACTTTGAAAAGGATCTTACCTTTTGGTATGATAATAAGCAGAGGGAACAAAAACAACAATGGTTCCAGGCAGCAGCATGGTGTTTTTTCACTGTACACTGTTGGCTCTGGTGGCTTGAATGAAATTAATTCTCTCAGGAGGTTCTTATCCATTAAATTTGGGAGTTTTCCCAGAAAAGCCTTAAATCTGTAATACAAAGGGAGCAGTTCAGAAAACATTTTCATTACACTTGGCTACCATTAGGCACAACAGCAGGTGAGATGAATTGTATCCTCCTTGCCAGACTGGCTGCTTTATCAGTGCTGAGGACACCTACCTGTGTTTACATACACAGCTAGCCAAGAGTTACAGCTATTGGGAGCCAAACGTCTACAGTTTTCAACAGCTATCTACAGATTCCTGGTTTCCTAAGTATTAAGCTTCTTGCTTTCTTGGCCACATGTTCTTCCAGCCAAGAGTTGCAGCTATTGGGGTTGTTATAACTGCTGTAGCAGTGTTTATCTACTGGTTTCATATTTTCTAGTCTCTACAGTGTTTTACTCTGATTGAAGAGCTAATTAAGCAATTAGTTTTTTAGCTGCTATTATAGTGGAAGGGACGCAAGAGGTCTTCTAGTCCAGTCCCCTGCACTCATAGCAGGATTAAGTATTACCTAAACCATTCCTGACAGGCGTTTGTCTAACCTGGTCTTAAAAATCTCCAATGATGGAGATTTCACAACCTCCCTACGAAATTTATTTCAATGCTTAACCACACTGACCTTTAGGAAGTTTTTCCTAATGTCCAGCCTAAGCTGCCCTTGCTGCAATTTAAGCCCATTGCTTCTTGTCCTATCCTCAGAGATTAAGGCTAACATTTTTTCTCTCTCCTCCTTGTAACAACCTTTGATATACTTGAAAACTGTTACTGTGTCCCCACGTCTTCTGTTCTCCAGACTAAACAAACCCAGTTTTTTCAATCTTCCCTCATAGGTCATGTTTTCTAGACATTTAATCATTATTGTTGCTCTTCTCTGGACTTTCTCCAATTTGTACACATCTTTCCTGAAATGTGGCACCCAGAACTGGACACAATACTCCAGTTGAGGCCATATCAGCACGGAATAGAGCAGAAGAATTACTTCTCATGTTTTGCTTACAACACTCCTGCTAATACATCCCAGAATGATGTTTGCTTTTTTTGCAATGTATTGTCTCAAATTTAGCTTGTGATCCACTATGACCCTCAGATCCCTTTCTGCAATACTCCTTCCTCGGCAGTCATTTCCCATTTTGTATGTGTACAACTGCTGGATCATTCCTAAGTGGAGTACTTTGCATTTGTCCTTATTGAATTTCATCCTATTTATTTCAGACTATTTCTCCAGTTTGTCCAGATCATTTTGAATTTTAATCCTGTCCTCCAAAGCACTTGCAACCCCTCCCAGCTTGGTATTGTCCGCAAACTTTATAAGTATACTCTGTATGCCATTATCTAAATCACTGATGAAGACATTGAACAGAACTGGACCCAGAACTAATCCTTGCAGGGCACCATTCGATATGCCCTTCCAGATTGACTGTGAACCATTGAGAACCAACTCTCTGGGAACGGTTTTCCAACCAGTTATGCACTTATAGTAGCTCCATCTAGGTTCTATTTCCCTAGTTTGTTTATGAGAAGGTCATGTGAGACAGTATCAAAAGTCTTACTAAAGTCAAGATATACCATGTCTACCACTTCCTCCCTATCCACAAGGCTTGTTACCCTGTCAAAGAAAAACAATTGGCTTGACACGATTTGTCCTTGACAAATCCTTGCTGACTGTTACTTATCACCTTATTATCTTCCAGGTGTTTAAAAACTGATTGCTTAATTATTTGCTCCATTATCTTTCTGGGTACTGAAGTTAAGCTGACTGGTCTATAATTCCCCGGGTTGTCCTTATTTCCCTTTTTATAGATTGGCACTCTTTGCCCTTTTCCAATCCTCTGGAATCTCTCCCGTCTTCCATGACTTTTCAAATGTTATCGCTAAAATGTCTCAGATATTTTCTCAGTCAACTCCTTGAGTATTCTAGGGTGCATTTCATCTGGCCCTGGTAACTCGAAGACATCTAACTTGTCTAAGTAATTTTTAACTTGTTCTTTTCCTATTTTATCTCCCTGATTCTACCTCATTTTCACTGGCATTCACTATGTTAGACATTCAATCGCTACTAACCTTTTTGGTGAAAACTGAAACAAAGCAGTCATTTAGCACGTCTGCTGTTTCCACATTTTCTATTATTGTTCCCCCACCCCACCCACATTAAGTAACAGGCCTGCCCTGTCCTTGAACTTCCTCTTGCTTCTAATGTATTTGTAGAATGTTTTCTTGTTACCCTTTATATCTCTAGCTAGTTTAATCTCATTTTGTGCCTTGGACTTTCTAATTTTGTCCCTACATACTTTTGTTATTTGTTTATACTCATCCTTTGTAATTTAACCTAGTTTTCACTTTTTTGTATGACTCTTTTTTGAATTTCAGATAATTGAAGATCTCCTGGTTAAGCCAGGGTGGTCTCTTGCCATACTTCCTATCTATCCTACATCTACAGGGCCAGATTCATCCATGCAGGTGTACAGGGGGTGCATTGGGAGCCCCAATGTCCATGGGGACAGCTGTGCTGGAGAGGGGAGTCAATTCTGGGGTGGGGGAGAGATTCCCAGCAGCTCAATACCTTCTGGAGCATACTCACTGTTCCATCTCCTGTGAGGGTGCAGCACATGCTCCCCTCCACTGGCTGGGACAGGGTAGGGATGCTGGTTAATGGTCCTTCTTCCATCCTGCCCCCTTTGGACTAGCTAGTGCACTAGAGGGTACTAGCAGGCAGGGTTCTTGGCCTCTATCCACAAAAGAATGTGGGCACCTAATGTAATGATCTTGGGGTTCATTAAATAACAATCCAGTGAATGAGAAAGGAATAAAACTCTAATAAAACAAACTGGAGAGCCTCTCTGGTGAACTGCTGCACACAGACATGCAATGTTCCCAGTGCTGGCCTCCAGGACACATCTCCAAATTCCTATATTCATACTACTGTGCCTTATGAGTGAGCATCTCTAAATTATAGTCTTCTACAAACATATCTCTACATCTTCCCTCTTAAAGAAAAACAAAGTAAATCTCATATACATATATATAAACAACTAACAACAATCTAACAACACATGCATTAAATTCTCAACCCACATAAACCCAATGTGTCAACTACCTAGAGAGGAGACCCTTGAGTGAGTCTTTACCACTCACTTCCCTTAAATACCCCTTCTCCAGGCAGGTTAGCAAGACTTTATGAGTCTATCAGGACATTTAATCTCCCACTCTGATCGTCTCAGTATCAGCCTTTCATTGGAGTCTGAGTTGTTCTCTTGTTCCTTGACAGCTTTTCCTTTGTGGTTGATGATAAAGGATCAGTCAGAAGGGAAAATGCCAGAGTCCACTGCTACTGTCAATGTGTTGGAACTTTCTGGGATTACATCGAAATGTGTCCCCTGAGTCTGCCTGGACTACATAAGACCTTGGATGCACCTGTTCTTTAATAGCACTCCTTTGGCTCCAAGTATTAGAGGTGTGATTCCTCCGGCACACTCTATCACCTGGGTTAAGAGATGGGAGAGGATGGGCTCTTTTGTCAAAATAATATTTCTGCTTCCACTTCTGATTTTCTTTCGTCTTCCGCATTGTTTCAGTGTTATGAGATTTCAGCAAGTTCTCAGTAAGTGGTAAATTAGACTTGATCCTTCTTCCCCTTAACTGCTGAGCTGGAGAAAAGACATTCTCCCTGGATGTACTTCGGGTGTACACATATAAATCACCCCCACTGTCAAAAGTCTTTTTCATAAGGTTCTTTACTGTCTGTACAGACCTTTCCACAAATCCATTTGATTGGGGGTAATTAGGACTTGATATTTTGTAATGAAAATCCCAATCGATGGCAAATTGTCTAAAATCTGCACTGGAAAATTGCAGCCCATTATCACTAAAGATTTCATCTGGAATTCCACGTCTGGAGAAGATTCCCTTCATGCTGGCTATCACTGACTTACTATTAGTACTGTGCAGCGTGCAGATTTCTGGATACAGAGAAGAATAATCTGTGACTATTAAATAATCCATCAATTACCAGGTAAATAAATCAGTGCCTACCTTCTCAGAAGGCCTTTCTGGAACTGGATGAGGTCTCAGTGGCTCTGCCTACTGGCATGGCTTGTGTTTCAAGCATGAAAAGCAGCTTCAAGCATGAAAAGCAGTTTCCTACCACATAAATAATGTCCTGATTGATCCACGGCCAATACAGCATCTCTCGTGCTCATTGTTTGCACTTCTCAATTCCTAAATGACCCTTGTGGATCTTCTGTAGCATTTCTTTTCAGAGGCTCATTGGAATTACAAGCTTACTGCCCTTGAAAATCACCCCATCTATCACAGTAAGTTCATGTCTGAAGTTCCAATAGCCTCTTATACTTGGACAGCAACTGCTTATTTCTTCAGGCCACCTTTTAAGGATCACTTCTTTAAGGATTCACAATGATTTATCTTTCTCCATTTTCTCTATTTGTTGCAGTTTCCTATTAGTTATGCAAATTAACTTTACAATCAGACCTACGTAGGCTTGCATCTCTACCTGTAAAGCCTTCTCTGGTTTTGTGGGAGCCACTGCTCTGGAAAGTGCATCTGCAGTGAACATAGAATCATAGAATCATAGAATCATAGAATATCAGGGTTGGAAGGGACCCCAGAAGGTCATCTAGTCCAACCCCCTGCTCAAAGCAGGACCAATTCCCAGTTAAATCATCCCAGCCAGGGCTTTGTCAAGCCTGACCTTAAAAACCTCTAAGGAAGGAGATTCTACCACCTCCCTAGGTAACGCATTCCAGTGTTTCACCACCCTCTTAGTGAAAAAGTTTTTCCTAATATCCAATCTAAACCTCCCCCACTGCAACTTGACACCATTACTCCTCGTTCTGTCATCTGCTACCATTGAGAACAGTCTAGAGCCATCCTCTTTGGAACCCCCTTTCAGGTAGTTGAAAGCAGCTATCAAATCCCCCCTCATTCTTCTCTTCTGCAGGCTAAACAATCCCAGCTCCCTCAGCCTCTCCTCATAACTCATGTGTTCCAGTCCCCTAATCATTTTTGTTGCCCTTCGCTGGACTCTCTCCAATTTATCCACATCCTTCTTGAAGTGTGGGGCCCAAAACTGGACACAGTACTCCAGATGAGGCCTCACCAATGTCGAATAGAGGGGAACGATCACGTCCCTCGATCTGCTCGCTATGCCCCTACTTATACATCCCAAAATGCCATTGGTCTTCTTGGCAACAAGGGCACACTGCTGACTCATATCCAGCTTCTCGTCCACTGTCACCCCTAGGTCCTTTTCCGCAGAACTGCTGCCTAGCCATTCGGTCCCTAGTCTGTAGCTGTGCATTGGGTTCTTCCGTCCTAAGTGCAGGACCCTGCACTTATCCTTATTGAACCTCATCAGATTCCTTTTGGCCCAATCTTCCAATTGGTCTAGGTCCTTCTGTATCCTATCCCTCCCCTCCAGCGTATCTACCACTCCTCCCAGTTTAGTATCATCCGCAAATTTGCTGAGAGTGCAATCCACACCATCCTCCAGATCATTTATGAAGATATTGAATAAAACCGGCCCCAGGACCGACCCTTGGGGCACTCCACTTGATACCGGCTGCCAACTAGACATGGAGCCATTGATCACTACCCGTTGAGCCCGACAATCTAGCCAGCTTTCTACCCACCTTATAGTGCATTCATCCAGCCCATACTCCCTGTATTTACATGTATTTACCAAGTGTGTCGGTCACAACCAAATCATACTTTTGAAGCTTTACCATCATTCTTTCAATCCTTAAGGTAAATACATACTCCCTGTATTTACATGTATTCATCCAGCCCATACTCCCTGTCTAACATGTATTTACCAAGTGTGTCGGTCACAACCAAATCATACTTTTGAAGCTTTACCATCATTCTTTCAATCCTTAAGGTATAGTCATTTAGCAGTTTGCTAAATAACGCTACCAGGGGACTGTGGTCCATTTCAACTTCCACTCTCTGTCCATAAATATATGAATATGCCTCTCACAGGCAAACACTATTCCTAACAACTCCTTCTC
Source organism: Lepidochelys kempii (assembly GCF_965140285.1). NCBI lineage: Eukaryota > Metazoa > Chordata > Testudines > Cheloniidae > Lepidochelys > Lepidochelys kempii. Next base: position 33,237,717 of record NC_136387.1, read on the forward strand.
AATCTGTGCATAACTGGTTTTTGCCTCAGTCAGTGATTTGGATGCGTATGCCACCAGTTGCCACCAATCCTCATACTTCTGTAAAATCACTGCACCCCACCCAGACTGAATTATCTCTGAAATTTCAGTAGGCCTTCCTGGTGCATAGAACTTCAACACTGGTTCTTATATCAGTTGTTGTTTTAAACCTTCCCATGATTCCTTCTGTTCTGCACCCCAATACCATTCCTTTTTATTCTCTCGGGGTTTTCTCAAAGCCACTACCTAGGTAGATAGATTAGGTAGGAATTTTCCAAGATAATTAACCATCCCCAGGAACCATTGGACATCTTTCTTTGACTGGGGACGTGGCATTATTTCACTTAGCTGGAAATAATGTCCCCAACAAAAGTCAGTTCTATAATCCCTCAAACACATTTCTCACTATTTACTTTGAGGTTTGCAGCTCTAGTTGCATCCAGGACTTCCCAAAGTGTACGAGCATGCTCCTCTTTGGTTGGGTCCCAGATGATGATGTCATCCATTGAGGTGTCAACACCATTAATATGCTCACAGATCATATGTATGGTTTTGTGGGACACTTCTGGTGCTAAAGCTATGCCGAACAGTAAGCATAAGAATGTGTATCTTCCAAATGGGGTATTAAACGTGCCTAGCTGCTAAATACAATTCAAATCTCTGTCTGAATGTTTTCCAGTTCTCTACAACATTGCCTCACAATTGCAGACTGGGTGGAGGTTGCAGCACATCCTTTTTTGGCTTTTCCCTCAGATACATGCAAAAGCCTCTGTGCCTGGTGCACCGCTTGCTTCTCTGGTGCCCCCCTTTGTCTCTGCTTTCGGTTAGCAGGAGTTACATTCAAAATGACTGTAGTTTCCTTCTCATTCAGCAATTCTGACACCACAGAACAATCCTGGGGTTTAATGAATAACAAACCAGTGAATTAAAAAGGAATAAAAATTAAATAAAACACTCCGGAGAGCCTCTCTGGTGAACTGCAGCACACAGCCATGCGGTGTGCCCAACACCCACCTCCAGGGCACATCTCCAAATTCCTATGTTCATAATACTGCCCCTTATGAGGGAACGTCTCTAAATTATAATCTTCTATAAACCTATCTCTACACCTAACGACCACTCTAGGTATCACACAGATACCCAAAATCCCTGGGTATGCACACAGCCTCCTCAGTTTCGGTGGCCGGTGCCTATCTCACACCTAAGCTTTGGAAGGATCCTCACACTAGGTGTACCCTGCCTATTTCATCTGTAGGGCCTGATATGTTAGGCATTGTGAGAACATGCCTAGTTCACACAAAATGGCCAGGGGGAGGGAGGAGGTAGAGGCGCGGGAGGATGAGGAGACGGTACTACAATCCCTTATAACCTTTGTACCAGGGGTTAAGATACTCACCCAGGATGTGGGAGACACCCAGTTCAATTCCCTGTTCTGCTTGAGGAAGGGATTTGAGTGCCCTAACCACTTGGCGCTGGGGTATTCTGGTATGAGTTTCTCTTGTTGAGGCTGTTCTACTGTGTATAAATAATTAAACAGTCCTTGGGCCGGTGAGAGAGTGAGAATCACTCTATAGTCTCGTGGTTAGGGCAAAGTATCAAGGACCAAACTTCCTATATTGTGCCCACAACAATTGTGTGGACATCTAAGGAATCAAGGTAAACTAAGAGGCACTGATGACTTCCAGTTGCATTTTTGTAAAAAGATTTCAGACCAAATATTCCAGGGGCTCTTTGATGTGTCCACTGAAGCCCAGCTCTGCACCTTCCATGATGCAAGAGGCAATTATATCAGTTATACCCAAGCCAGGGAAAGATCCCTCTAACTGCACAAGGTACAGCACTATCTCTGATAAATCATGACGCCAAGATTCTTGCCAAAGCCTTTGTTTGTAGTTTGAAAAAAGTTATTACTCAAATTATACATGCAAATCAGGTTCGATTTATTAAATCGAGGCACGGGTCAGAGAGGCTCAGGCAACTCATTGGTTCAATTGCAGTATCACAGCGCTCAAAGGAACCTTTGGGCAGCATTATTGCAAGATCCTGAAAAATGCACTAGGGTTGGCTGATTCTCTCTTTACAGTCTTTGAGAGAATTGGCTTCAATGGCCACTTTAGCATTTGGATTGAATTGCTCTAAAGCACTCCTTGCTTTTAGATAATAATCAATAACTATAGCAGAACCATGCCCATTAGAGAGAGCAAGAAGCCAAAGTCTGCGTGCTAAACCCACTGCTCTGCATCACAGTCCTGGAACCACTGGAATTTGCAAGCCGGGTCTGTGCAGATATAACGGGCATTAAGATTGATCATATAGAACAAAAAACACTTTGCCAGTTCTATTCTCTAACGCACAAACTTTGAAACCCAGTATCACACTGTCTAGAGCAGCTCACGCCCATGAGTGCCCACCTCAGGGCTGACTGTCAGGGCAGACACCCCAAACTGGTGGTATGTTCTAAAATTAGATTTCACCAAACCAGTAACAAATGTGATTTCCTGGATCACTGTAACAGTCTTGCCATAGAGTCATAGACAGTCCCCTTAGACTCTCCAGTCTACCTTGCCACCCAGACAAACTGGATTTAGTGATAAATGGTCACTTACACCAAAAATCACACCACATTCAGGTTGCTTCCAGTCCTAAGGGACCAGTCACTTACCCCAGATCAACTGGTACCCTAGATCCCACACTAAAGACAACACTTGTAGCCAATCCTGTAAAAAACTATCTAAAGGTTGATTAACTAGGAAAAAGGAATAAGAGAGTTATTTACAGGTTAAAGCAAGTAACCGGACACACCAACGATTTACCATCTAAATCCTAAGAGTGACAGAATTGTAGTGATCTGTCAATTCACAGGTTTCAGAGTAACAGCCGTGTTAGTCTGTATTCACGAAAAAGAAAAGGAGTACTTGTGGCACCTTAGAGACTAACAAATTTATTTGAGCATAAGCTTTCGTGAGTTATAGCTCACTTCATCAGATGCATTCGATGAAGTGAGCTGTAGCTCACGAAAGCTTATGCTCAAATAAATTTGTTAGTCTTTAAGGTGCCACAAGTACTCCTTTTCTTTTTGTCAATTCACAGTGTCTTTCAAGACAGGCCCAGGAGGGAGCCCCTGGGGATCTCTGACTTCAGTTTAGAGTATCTGGCCCTTCAGAGTTCAAACAGCCAAAAAGATAGAAAAATTTCTTGTGGCTTTGTTTTATTTCCTTCATTCAGGTTCCAAGCCTATAGTATGAGCCTCCTTGCATGCAACGTTGCCCAGGTGCAATAGAGCCATTAACCAATCCTTTGTATTGTAATGTTTCTTGATAGCCCATTTGATTTCAATAGTCCTTCTAGATGGGCAGGGTGGATGATCCCCATCATGCCTGCGTTCACAAGTTCAGAGCAAACATTTTCAAAGTTATAAAGCAAAACTTACATATTTTCTTATAGCATGGAATTTAGTGTTTAGACTCTATGAAACACTTGTAATTTGCTGAGTTACAATGTACCGACATTGTAACTCAGCAAATTACAAGCGTTTCATAGAGTCTAAACACTAAATACATTCTATAAGACTAACACCTAGTTTGAGCAACACTAACATGCAGATGAACTGGTCTGGTCTCCAGGTACAAGGTTCTCAGTTCTTAGCTAATACCTGCAGCCTGGAAAAGACCTGCCATCTGGCCTGCCTGTGTCACATGCAGATGATTAGAACTCATTGAATGGTTTGGAGCTTGTTTCAATTAATCTTATGTTGGGACAAGTAGGAGCATTAGGACTAATTAAACATACATACCAAGGCTTGCTTAGTCAGTGGTAATTAAAATGGCAGTAGGCAGCACTAAAATATCTAGGAATACTAGGGGGTGGGATAGCTTGGTGGTTTGAGCATTGGTCTGCTAAACCTAGGGTTGTGAGTTCAATCCTTGAGAGGGCCATTTGGGGATCTGGGCCAAAAACTGCTGCTTGGTCCTGCTTTGAGCAGGGGGTTGGACTAGATGATCTCCTGAGGTCCCTTCCAACCCTGATATTCTATGATGATTCTATGATATGATAATCCCCAGAGATTAAAAGCAGATAATTGGGTCTAAATTTGAATTATCACACAAGTCACTAAAGACCTGGTTAAATGGGAAGATGCCTCCTAGAGCCTCTGGGAAAAAAAATTATCCAGATAAAAATGAACACGTGACCAAATTAATGTGCTCTGGGGACTCCCACTCCCAATTTCCCAACACTAGTTTCAGAAAAATCAATGATAATCTGAAACTTTTTTTATGGTGAACAGGGAATGGCCAGGCATCTCCTTTCAGATATTTCAGCTACTGGTTGAACAAAGGGGTTTAGATTCCCAAATCTGAGGCAAGACAATAACGCCTTTATAATGAACCGGGACATGCATTGGATATATGCTATACAAATAAAATACTTACATGGGTGAGTCCCAAGAAGGAGATCCCCAACTATTTTCCACCCGTGGCTACAATGGGCTTTGGATACTGTAGGTACTTAAACAATCTAATCATCCATACGGCCTATCAGATATAGGCCAATTTAGCTCATCAGCACGAACTCCACCCTTCATCTGATGTACAGGCCTCAGTCTGGAGGAATCCCATAGTAAAATATCATGGCATGGTGGGAAGAGGATAATGTGGACAAACTAGATAGTGTATGTGTATATAGCTGATCACAAGATCACACCATTCGCATCCCTCCAGCTACAACACAACCTGCCTAGTACAGTAATATGGGAACATGTTCAAATCAGTCACCTACTCACTTCAGGATTTGGCCTGGAAGCACTGTCCAAAGCCCAGAACTCACATTTTGAGTTATGTTATTTCCCCAGAACAGCAGCTTTGCTGTATGAATTCCTAACAGCTCACCAAAGAGTTAATAATAGATGTAAGAAGGCAAAAATGGAACAAAGAACTGGCAAAAAATATCTTACCCCCACAATGGAATAGGGCAATGTGAGAGATTAAAGAAGTGACCCTGGATTTCCAATTACATCTCATTCAACGAAAACTGTATGAAGGGTCCACTGGTCAATCCAAAGATTTTATGATATGACAGCTACCCCCAATAACTGATGTTGGAAGCCCTCTATCTTCTTACCTTTCTGTAAAGCACATATTTCACTGTCATTGCAATACAAATAATAAAATAATACTTCATAATATTTACAATGGGGCCTGCGGGATAAAAATGGAAAGACATCAGAATGTTGGCTATTTCAGTGCTCAATAATTTCCAGGCATTGCTGTGGGAAGATACTGATGCACATGTAAATATTTTCCCATGCCTCTTCATCATGTGCAAATTTTGCATGTGTAAAGCATATGTGAACATACATAGAGCCTCAGTGGCAATGCTGTGAGTGAGTGTGTGTGTGTCTGTGTGTGTGTGTGTGTAAATAGTTGCTTGTCTACATCACCGGGGGGAGACGACTGAACTGCATGTGAAAATTGCTACTTTAGTTGCATCAGTGGAGTACAACTTTTTGAAAATATAGTCCTGCATGTGTTTCTCATTCACTTTAGGAGGCACAAGATCATGGAGAAACAGTAGCCAGGACCAGATGTTTTTGTACTCCTCCAGTGTGAGAGAGAAAGGCCAGTGTAAGGAACTCCAGGACTCTTGGCTTTAGGACACCTAAAATATCAGGGGACAGAACCCATCCTGGTCTAGCGGTTTCACTCTCCAAGGACTCAACCCTGCTTCCATTGCCTTTACTGGCAAAATTCTCGGCCTTCAGTGGTGCAGAACCTGGCCAAAATTGTCGTTTAAGGGGAGAGCAGCAACTGCAGATGCTATCCATTGGCCACTCATTGCACTGCACTTTAGTTCAATAGACAACCAGTGAAGATTCTTGGATGTGGGCCAGTAAAGACTGGATGTACAGCAGAGGTTTAATTTAATATTGGGTGGGAAGGGTAAAAGCCCGTAGCCCTGCCAAAACATCACTTTTAAAGTATGTGCCTAATTCCTAAACAATTGAGTTTTAAGGTTTTTAATAACTCCTTGAATTTTTCCAGAGCTCTACTGCTGATGTGGTAACATTTCCAAATGCAATGTAGCCCTCGCTGCTCCACATAAAACATTCACTTTTCATTTAAGCCTTCAGGAAAAACAAAATCTGGATTACTTTCAAATTACTGACCGAATTCAAAAAGACATTTTAGTCCTTTATAGGGTGAAGATAAAAGAACGAACAGCCCCTGCTGTGCCAGGAAAAACTTTCACTTTCTGTGAAAAACATTAAGAAATCAAATGAAAGAATTTACAAATTGGACAACGATGCATGTACATGTCAGACCCTTGAGATGAGATGATGCCCATCATAAACTCTAGCTGGATTCGTAAATAAGACTCAGTGTTCTAACCTTAGGGTATTAAAGTGGAAGCTCTGACTGAAAGCTCTCTTTGTGATGATCAGTTCTAGAGATTTATATTGAGGGAATGTTTCAGTATTTAGAATCCTACTGAAATTGACCAAGTATTTGATAGCTTGGCTGCCTCCAGCATTGGAGCCTTGGGATATGTGAAAGGTTTGTTAGTGAGTATACTTGTTTTGCCATTTGTGTCTCAGGACGACCCAATACTGTGAAGTGCTGAGTGCCCTCATTTCACATGGAAGCCCTCAAGAGGTGTGAGTGCTCAGCACTTTACAAAGTAAAACCCCAAATGCAGAAGGCTTTGATCCTTTGGCTGCTTTATCCCACGACCTGTTAGTCTGATCAAAACCTCTTTACAAAAAATATTATTTATTCTCTTCAAAAGAGGAACCATTTTAGATGGCAGAGCTGATCACTGGATATTGCAGTTGTTAAAAGCACAGTTGTACTCTGAAAATGGACTACCTTCTCAGCTCTGCTCTTGGGGTGTATTCAGAGTCACATTTGTCACTTTCATGACAAAAAATATGCCTTTAGTACTGTTTACTCCTTCAGGGGCCAGCACTGTTTAGTTGGCTTCTATTCCTTTTTGTGTATCAACAGGGGAATTATTTACTGCAGCAACCTGCATAGAACTTGGAGGGAGCAGGCACAGATTACAAGAGGAAAGGGTTTAGAAGAGGTACCAGGAAGTCACTCTGCCTTCACATGGCTAGAATGCCAGCTGCATTGACAGCATCTCTGTATAAAGTTCTCTTAATAAAGAGCCAATTTACTGTTAAAAGCAGGGAGTCCTTTCATGTTATAACCCAGCACATAGTACATGAAATATTTACTAAATCCCATCTCCAGAGCCAATCATTTATAGCACACCTGCACAAACATATTGCAGACAATAGACTTCTACAGAGTTTGGCCCGCTGGACCTTTATCGCTGGTGATCATGAGTGAAAGGAAAGACCCCAGCTTGACTCTCAGGGCTCAGGTTGAGTTTGCACGGCTGGCAGTTAACATCCTTTTACTTGGCAACTGAGAACATGGGATCTATAAGTCATAGTGACACAATAAACGTGGTAACCTATGGACTGTAAGGTCTTCGGGGCAAGACTATCTTTTTGTTCTGTTTGTACAGTACCTAGCACATCTGAGTCTTGGTCAATGACTAGGACTCTGAGACACTACAGTAATAAATACAAATAATAATAATTTCACTCTTAATACTGCATTTTAAATGTAATTATTTAAACAAGGTCATTCTAAATAAGTGTAAGAGAGACATGGGGATTACCTACCTATAATTGCAGCAGGCATATGCTAACTTAGATTTTCATACTAAGGTTGGATGAGAATGACATTTCTGTATTTCCCCTGCCCATTCTGGGCAAATCCAGGAAATGCACAACCGTGTGATATTAAAAATAAAAACCTGTTTCTAAACTTTTCCAAATGACCAGAAAGATTCAAGTGTGGTTTGAGTTTTGGGTGATGGTTCCCATTTTTATTTTCTCCCAAAAAGCTTCATCCAACCAGTGGTATATTGCACACACATTGGATTTTGTTTTTTGTAAGGAAAGACATTAGGCCCTGACATGTGCTGCTAATAATCTTCCAGGCTTTCTTTTTTCATTCTCCAAGCATAGCCACACCCAGCTTTCTGGTACATTTGTGGACAGACTAGTACAATTTCCTACACTAAGAATTTCTCTACCCCTAGAGGACTTTCAAAACTCTATGGACCTGATTTTCAAATCTGGCCTCCATTTTTGTACCCAAACTGAATTTCACTCATCAGGCAGTTAGAGGTATAAATGGGAGCACAAACGTTTTGCACAAATGGAGCCCTGGTTTGAAACGCATATGTCATTGCATTACACAACCTTAACTGATATTACACATACACACACACAAAACATTAAAAGAACATTATTAAGGTTGCAAAGTCAAGAACTTGGTAGTTAGGAAATGTCAGAATTAAGGTTGCCTGTGCAACTGAACACAGGGTCTCACAATGGGAAGTGACAGGGCAGTGGCAAACAGGGTCTTATAATGGGTAACTTTAAAAACAGGTGGCCGTTCCAGTCTCACCTATACCATGTATAGAGCTTACAACTTCTGTTTGGGGTGGTGATTGCTCAGAGCCCTTGTGTTTGGCATCAGTAAGCTCTTTTCATCTTGTAGAAGAGTTCACTCACTGCTGGTGTGCCCTCTTGGCTGGATAAGGGGTAACAGGCTCTTTCCCTGCCTGCCCCACCCTGCTGACAGCCATTCCCAGCCCTGTGGAGTCTCTCTTCGCCTAACTTGGCCAATTTAGGCCTTTGGAGTAACAAAGTCCAAAGTTCAAATCTTTACCAAAAGGTATTTGGCGCCATCTCTGGGCCCAATGAGCCTCACATCCTTCTCTCAGGGCTCTCCTTTGTTCTCATCCCCTCCTCAGGACCTTGCAACACCTTACCAATGGCTGATAGGTTCACCTTAACTTCAGGGCCAGGACCCCCAGGGCCCTCCCTTAGAATCCCCCAACAGAATCCCAAACCAACAAGTATAAGCTCAAACCCACTTCCATTGTCCTTGGGCTTGATCTTTCATCCCTCTCTAGTTTCCCCTGCTCTATTCACCAGTTAAATGTGTCAACATATCTCAGCTATATCATTGGTTTTGTGTGCATGTGTCCAGAAATTCTTCCTCAAGGGGGCTCACAAAGAGGATGGCATATTGGGAGTCATCCTAGCACCCATGGGTGTTTGCATGGTTTGGACAAAGTCCAGGATACACACCTTAACACACAGAACACTGCCTTCACCAGACAAGGACGCTCCACCAGAGAAGTAGATCACATCATAGAATAGGCCACTCAAATACCCTGAGAAAAACTGCTTCAATTTTGGCGGGAAACCCCTCTGACCGCACAGTCATCACCTACCACCCTATACTGGTAACCATTTGGAGTAATATTAAATAATTACAAACCATACTCGATGGTTACTAAATCCAGAAAGAAATTTTTCCCCACCTCCCTCTTCCAGCCTTCAAACAACCCTAGACCCTCCTCAAGCTCATCATCAGAAGCAAGCTCCTCACCAACTCAGAGCTGCACCAGATCCTGTCAGAGCAACAAATGCAATACCTGCAGACATATCTCCACTGCTACAGTGATGAACATGCTCCACAACACAGCTTTCATGATCCATGGGTCCTACACATGCCTATCTCATTCAGCGCACTACCAAATAGATGTGTGAACCCAGACAATCTCTACACTCTCAAATGAACTCAAACAGAAAAATGATAAAAGACAAAAACACCATATCACTCATGGGTGAACACTTTTCCCAAAACGATCACTCCATATCTGACCTCTCAGTCCTTGTCCTCACAGGAAACCTGCACAATACCATCAAAAGACGAGTATGGGAGCTTAAATTCATAACTTTGCTAGACACTGAAAATCACGCTCTTAATAAAGACACTGGATTTATGGTGTATTGCAACAATCTGTAAGAACCCCGCTTTTTTGTCCTATGACTGCAGAAGTATTAACTGGCCACTTCACCTTGAATGGTCTCTTTCAATAGGTGTTAACTACTTATACTAACCAATCTATTCCACCTTGTATTTAGCTGTGATTCTCAGACTACCTTTCCCAGACCTGAAGATCTCTGTGTAGCTTGAAAGATTGTCTCTTTTGCTAACAAAAGTTGATCCAATGAAAGATATTACCTCACTCACTTTGTCTCTCTAATACCCTGGGATGAATATGGTTACAACAACAACACCGCAAACAATGTGGATTTCAATGTGAGTTAGGTGACTGAATACCTCTGAGGATCTGGGCCTATGTGCCTTTGCACCCACCGTACACAGAATGAAAGTGTGGACATTTCACTAAGGAAGATCCACAAAAGACAAAGGCGATTGAGCCTGAGAACATGTCAAGAAAGCCAGAGCCTGTGCACATTCCCCTCTGAGAGAGAGAAATACACTCCGCTCATTCTACTACTGGGTTCTCATAAGACCCAATCACAATCATAGGGATTCAAAAGTGCCACTCTTCCTGATTCTGTTGGAACAGTATTTTAGGTGGCTGAGTGCAGCCCTGCCAATTGTGTAGGCCTCATAAATGTACATTTATTTCTCTCAGGGTTTACTCAGGCTCAGCTGCCTTCAGCTAAGCATCAAGGTGGAAAGGAGGGTTGGTGTCGCCCTACACTCATTCAGCATACTTGATTGCTAGCATGGGAGCCAAATTCAGCTGACCAGTGAATCCTGCTTCCGAGGAAAACACTAACTTACTATATCTGATGCTTTGAAATTTATACAAGTAAGATATTTATTTTCATGGGTTCAACCTCTTTATACAGGCTTGCATCTTTCTGATCTGAAGACTGATTCATCAGCTGAAGGCTTTTCCAATTGCTCATATTACGTCCATGCTTTCCCAGCAGCTTACATGGAAATAGCAAACCTGAAAATTCTCTCCTCTTGGCATTTCTTTATAGAGACAGGGTACGTAACAAGGTGCTTAAAGGGGCCTGAGCTAAACCTGTAGAAATCGATGGAGACACTCCCATTGTTTACAGTGAACTTTGACCAGCCCAGTATTCCCCACCTGGACTGCTGGTTGATAAACTGGTCTGGATAGAATGGAGGGCATGTCCATACTGCAATCCAAGGTCCGATTACAGCTCAGGGAGACCCACCAGTGCTAGGTATACCTGCGCTAGCGTTGCTAAAACCAGCAGTGTAGATGTGGCTGTACAGGCTTCACCCCTGCACCTGGGTACCAGGGTGCTGGGTGGGCTTGTACAGCCCAGGGTGAAGCCCTCACCATCACATCTACACTACTATTTTAGCAATCCTAGCAGAGGTAAAGCTAGTGTGAGTATGTCTTCCCAAGCTGCAATCACACCTTGGATTGCAGTATGGACACACCGTGACTTCAACCTTTGCCCAAAACGTCAGCCAAATGAAAATAAAACCCTTGGAAGGTTTTATTCGCCCCATTCATGCTTATTTTATTTTCAAGTTCCTCTGTGTTCCTGCCACCAGCTAGCACAAGAAGCAGAAGTAAGGCTTTCCCAGAACCCCACATGTTCTGGTGGATTTAACTCCCACCCCCTTTCTTTGTAACTCTGTGGAACAGGGAATGACTCTTTAACGAAACAAGAGCCAGCAGCTGAGTGAATCAGAGGGGAATGAATCCAAATGCAGGGTCTTAGGGGTGTTCTCCATGGCCCACGTAAAAGGCTTTCTGCAGAAGGAGAGAGGTTTGAGGCCTGCTCAGCCAGCAGAGCCAATTCCTGTGCTGAATTTATTGAGTCTGCATTCACAGGCGGGTGGGAGCTTGATTTTAGACTCATTCTGATTTTGATTTGATTTGATTTTTGTCCCTTTGACTTAGAATTATCCGGCAAGCTAGAATGCAGCATTCCCATCCCTGACAAGGAATCATGCCTGGGCCACAGTCAGGGCGTGTGGCAATACTAAATTAAGAATGATGCATTAACTTTAACTCTTCTTTCTCGCAATAGGTCACTGTCTACATCTGCTCCAGAGGAAACTCTACATACTGGACTATAAACTATGAAACCATCCGCTGATTAGAGGCTGGAGACCAGACCTTCCCTGACCCTCAATTTATAGAATAATGGACATATCATCTTACTTATTACCCTGCACGTGTGGCTTCAAAACACATCTCCATCCACCACTGCACTGTGGATGCCTCACTCTTTTCAGCTCATCTGCCCTGTGTTGGTCCCAGACCACAAACTCCAGCCACAGACAAGAGATACATTTTTCAAAATCCAGCTTGAACACATGAGCCACAGACCCACCAATGCCCCAAAAGGCTCTCCAGATGGCTTTGAGAAGGTCCTGTACTTGATATAGGCTGGATGGGTGGGTTCAAGTTGCTTCACTTTAAAACAGAGAACCATGAAGTTGTAACACACATAAAGGGGAGATTTTGTTTTCTTCAGTACCCCAGCCAATGGCATAAGGAGGCAGAATTGAGATTGCACTGGAGTTATTCCAGACTTTCTGACATTTCAGGCTTTGTACTATCGGTTCAAATTTCTAATCTCCTGATTTTCCATTGTTCTTTAACCTTTCAATACAAATTCCCTAACTTTATTCATTGTAACACTCTAATACTGCATGAAACTAATAGAACCCTATCGATACTCTCAGCTCTAAACTAAGAGAGGGCTAGACTGTGCCTTGGACTACATGCCCCATGCAGGGGATTAAGAATCCGCTCTGTACCCCTATGCAGGCTATTTGGACCTTTTATCTGGGTGGACAGGGATAGGTGAGTGCTGTTTGCTTACCTACTCCCTCCCCAGAGCAGGCTGGCAGGCAGGGTGGAAAGGAGTAGGGGAAGAAGTGAAGTTTTGGCTCTGTTCTCCCCCTTTGCTAGCCAGATTAGCTGAGCCAGCGAGGATGGACAATAATAATTTGGTGCAGGTATAGGCCAGCAGTGAATTATTCCCTACCTGGAGCAAGCCAGGGAGGAAGGAGAGAATCATGGCAGAACAGCTATACACCAGTCCGATTACGGGCTGTGTGCTAGAGACACAACCTAGTTCAAAGAGCCATCTGGGAATCCTGCAAAACCTCTGAGTATTCCAAGAATCAATAAGTAGTAAGAGCCTTATACATGCTGAAGGTCAGAGGAAGTAAGGCAGAAGGATGGCATCAGACCAGCTGTTGACCCCACAGTACTGTTTTGGAGCAGGGGCTGTACTGCCTAGATGAGATGTCCATCTCTAGGCTTTTCAGATCATCTCTGATGGAAGTAAAGATCCCATGATGAGACAGAGATAGCTCTGGTCCCCTAGCCAGCGTTCCCCTTCTCTCAATATGACAGATTTTTATTTCCCAGGCTGTATGCAAGTTATTGATGAGCTAAAAGTGGCTGCTGAATTAACCTTCCCAGTTACGGCATCCCTAACTATCTAAGTCACTATTAAAAATCGCTTTGAAGTACCTTGAGAACGCTAAACAAGTTTTGCTGGTCTCATAGCTTCCTTTTCGCATAGAAAGTTTGAGAGGCTGGAAAAACAATGATCTATTCTGACATTAGAAAAGAGAAAAACCAAGTCGCAGTCCTTGTTATGAGTGTATGGCGGAAGCACACAAAGGCCCCAGTCAGGATGAGGTCTCCATTGCTCTGGGTATCCTGCAGACACATAGGAAAACACAGCCCAGAGGTGAAGTAAGCCGGTACGGCGTACTGGACTGGACCGGACCGGCTTTCCTGGCGGTGATTTAAAGGGCCCAGTGCTCCTGCCACTGCAGGGAGCCCCAGGTCCTTTAAATCACCTCCGGAGCTCCGGCTGCGGGGCTTGGGCAGCACTTTAAAGGGCCTGGGGCTCCCCGCAGTGGCAGGACCCTTTAAAGGCCCTTTAAAGCACCGCCGGAACCCGGCTGCCAGAGTCCTGCCGCCGCTACGGGTAGCGGCAGCAGGGCTCCGGCATGGATTTAAAGGGCCCAGGGTTCTGGCCGCTGTGGGGAGGCCCAGGCCCTTTAAAGTGCTGCCCAAGCCCCGGACCCTTTAAAGCGCCACTAGAGCTCTAGCAGCGGGGCTCGGGCGGGGGCTCTCCGCAGTGGCCAGAGCACCAGGCCCTTTAAATCCCCACCTGAGCCCAGCTGCCAGAGCCCCGGGGCTCTGGCAGCCGGGCTCCAGAAGGATTTAAAATGCCCGGAGCTCTGCAGCAGCCGGAGCCGCAGGCCCTTTAATTCACCCCTGAGCCCCGGGGCTCCCAGCCGCCTCTGCAGCAGGGTGATTTAAAGGCCCCAGGGCTCCCAGCCAGAGCCCCGGGGCCTTTAAATCTCCTCTTCCGGTTAAGGCCGTGCCTCTTCCTGTTGAGGCCACGCCCCCACTCAGGACTCCGGCGTACCAGTAAATCCTTTAAATTACTTCATCCCTGACACAGCCCTGCCCTAAAGAATTTTTAGCCATGGATTTTCCTTCCAGCTACACTAATTATACAATATGGTCTAGAGCAGATACCCTTAGACAAAAGGCCAATTCATGTATGTCATGCTGCAGTTAAGCACCCACAGCTGGCCTGTGTCAGCTGACTTGGGCTCAGAGGGTTTGGGCAGTGGCTTGTAAAATTACAGTGTGGACATTTGGGGACCCCACGAAGGGCGAGAGTTCCAGGGTCCGGTCTCCAGCCCAAGCCTAAACATCCATACCACAATTTTACAGCCCTGACTTAGCTGACGCAGGCCAGCCGTGGGTGTTTAATTGCAGTGTAGACATACCCAAAGACAAAGTGTAGTCTCAGGTAAATATTTGTATATATTCTGTATTTATTGGGGATGGACTAGATTACTTAATAGGTCTTCTAAATTCAAAGGTCTGAAGAGACAGGAGAAGGTTGGGTAAAGCCTTGATTTCTGAAACCCAAGATGAATGGGCAAAGACAAAGAGGATCTCCCTCTTAATAAACACACTCTGGAACAACAGCCAAAATATAAGTGAGGTATAATGCTCCCTCGTAGTTCTGTGCTAGCAAGCCTAGAAGACTATGAGTAGGATGTGTGTTTGTGGTTGAGTGAGGTATGCAAGTTATGTTCAGTGTGGATGGAATATGCATGGTGATGAAAGCTGTGGTATAGAAAAATGAACACAGTTGTATCGGGAAAAGAAGGAATGCTTACAGTGTGTGGTGTCCTTAACTGTGGATTAGTTTGGACAGGGATGTAAGGTGGGAAAGACATATCCTGAACACCTGTTTCTACATCAGTATTTTTTTTTCTCTTTCAGGATACACTGTGTCTTGCTTCTAACTTTGTCCCTGTATTACAGTCAGGTCTTTTCCATCTCATGCAAGAACAGTTTCTCACGCTATGCAAGTCAGTTGTACTTCCAAGCATTTTGAAGTGTACACAGTTTGAGGATGGGGTGTGGTGTTTGCAGGTATGCATTACAACTAGTGGGAGTTGCTTGCAAATCCTGCTTATGAACAGTAGGTCAGTGGAGCAAATGCAAAGCATGTAAGCTGTGACCTAAACCTACTGCTGCAGCTGTGCATGCACTCCATGTCTTCCTATATATGTGGGACTCAATCCTGTATTCTTTGCTCATCTCAAGCTCCCATTGAAGTCAATGGGAATTGAATCTCTCAAGGAATGCAGGACAAGGCCCAGTAAGAGAGCATTGTTGGAGAAGTTTTCAAAATCCCATGCAAGGAGACAGCCATGCAAAATGTACATACCTTCATTGCTTTGCAAAACTGCTGTTTGCAAATGCAAACTGTGCATGTAATTACTTGGTTGCCAGTCCTGCACCCCCTTTTGTCAACAGAAGGAAACCTCATTAACTAAAAAGAATCAGGATTGTATCACTCATTTCCACATGAGGTTACAGGGTTTCGCAGATGCAATGGTGTGCATGCATTTCTGCAGGCACTAGAAAATGTGCAGTGCATAGGGATGTGCAATGATCTAAATCCCCATGTGCTCACCTGAAAAATTAGCCCTTGGTCTCTGACTTCAAGACAGGGAAAAAATTCACTTGAAATGTTAAGAAAAATAATAAAAACTAAAACTTAAAAAAAATATAAATTTTAAAAGTAGAAATAAACGGAAGGAATAGAAAATCATTTGTGCTAAGTAGTGTAACAAAATATTGTTTGGCAAAGCTGTCTGGTTGTGGATAGATGGAGAGGGTTAGGGCTTCAGTCTTGCATTTGGTTTGGCTGTTGAAGTTTGAAAATTCAATAATAATAAAACAATTTAAAATAGGAAACTCTAAAACTCCCGAGATCCATGGACATGTCTCTGATCTTCATTCAAAGGGGACTTCCGCTTGCAGCCTTCACTGTAACTCTTGCTTGGTGAATTCACCTTTCACTTAGGAAATTAAAAAGTATCCTAGGATGGCTACCATCATCTAATGCTATGTTGGGTGCTTGGTTGCTAGTATTTTCAGCTGGATCCTAGAAATTTTAGTTCAAGGACACTAGGGCAGACCCCTTGTGACAAGTGCCATGGGGTCTTCAATGACCACGCACAGCAGATGGACTTTGGCTTTTAAGGTCTCACCCAAAATACCTAAACACAGTAAATGGCCTGGTACTTAACTGATCTAACTTGGGAAGATGAAGGGCTGTCTCCATTCTGCCAGGATTAGAACCTGTAATTCTAGTGAGTCTCAGTATTGCTAACCTAATACATAGGCCTCCCTACCATCCCTATGGTTTATAGGCCTCATTCCACTTTTGCTCCCTAAAACAGCTTGCTAAAATGTAATATTTTATCCTTGTGTAGATCCCAAGGATTGGCAACACTGTACATTCAACTAAAAAGTACAAAGACAAATAGCCATTCATGATGTGGGATCCCTAATGCACTCTGCTCCAAATATAAATAACGCAAGGGTCAAAATAAAGTGGGCCACATTGGAGGCTTGGTAGGCCATGGTTTAATACACTTAGGACCCTATTCTTCTCTTACAGTTGTGTAAATGAAGAGTAAAACCACAGAAGTCAGTGAAAGCAGAATCAGAACCATAGACTTTTACTGTTAGAATGTGGGTCACGTGCCACAATATAGCACTAACCAAAGCCCCACAACAGCCTTCCAAACTCTGGATCTTCATTTACACCCTGGCCTCTTTACTCTGCTTTGAGGATCAGGCCATGCGTGTCTGAAACCTGGGTTTGGATCTGAATTATGTGGCTTTGGCTTCTCTCTAGGCATAAGTGGAAATAGGTTTGGTGGTCTCATTGAAGGCTCCAGCAGACAGGTGAGCTGGCCGCACTCAAAACCACTGTATAATTCTGTGTGACTGGCACCCTTTGCTCAAGAGGAGCCTGATATGTGAAAGCCAGCACTGAATTCCATTGGCAGAGGCTTTGGGGCGGATTGTATAGCAGCTGGCTCCGTCTAAGGCTATTAGTCCCTCATTTTCATGAGCACCAGATCCATGCTGCATTTGAAAGCAAAAGGATAAATTACCCATCGTGCATCTGATAATAAAAATGCCATTAGTAAAAAAAGATTCTCCCTAAAAGCGATACTTTCACAATAGCCAATTAAATCAAATAATAAATGACACTGATTTAATTGTTTTATGTGTACCAAAACAAAGATCCTGGAGTCTGAGCATGAACTCACAGTGGGTAGGTCAGTGGTAACAAATCGTGTTTTAACAAGCCTGACAGAGATCTGCTGAGCAATGTCCATCAGGGCCAACACTGCTTGGCTGTCTCAGTGGTGCTGGGGAGATAGACTTGCATAACAGTGTCGCACACTCCTTAGCTGACACCAGCCAAGCATAATGAAACTTGGCCAAAGGCTTCTTTAGCATGATGGAGAAAGAGAAGTGCTGAAGAGGCCTAAACATGGCTGAATGGATGAATTAGAATAAAATGGTTGCAATAATATAGTCTGGGACAGCATGTTCAGTGCTGAAGCCAATAAAACTCCGATCCAATTCCAATCGCTCAACCCTTTCTATCTGCATGCTGTCCTGTCATGTGTGCTGCAGAAAATGATGCAAACACACACACAGAGCCCACCAGGGCTGGATTAGCCTTTTATGGACCTGGCGCCAACCATATTTGTGGACCCCCATGGAGGCAATGGTGCATGGCACGGGGAGGTCAGGCCCCGGAGCAAGGGGCCAGCAAAAGTCAATGGGGCATGGCATGGCAGGGGCGGCCCAGCTCCGCTCCGCCCAATGTGAGAGCACTATTTACAAACCGGCAGTTGCCAGACACACAGTGGCCTGCCCAGCCTAGTGCGGCCAGCGTGCCCCTTCCCCTCAGGGGTGGGCCTATGCCACACCACACAGCCCCCCCACCCAACACCCCCTGACTCCCTATGGCCAGAGGGCCTCCACACCCACTGTGCCCAGTGCCCCCCCAGACCCACCCACAAAAGCACAGCGCCCTGCACAACACCACCTCTGCCCACAGCCCCACCAGAACTGCCCAGCGCCCCCCACAGAACCCCTGCTCTCTAGTGTTCCAACACACACAAATCATCCCCGCCCCTTCACAGTCCAGCACCCCCTCAGATTCCCCACAGACCCACTCCCCTAAGCCCTGCCGCCCAGCCACACTCACCAGCCTTGCTGGGAGGTGACTGTGTCTGCAGGGCTGAGTCGGCAGCGCAGCCAGGGCCGGTCCCAGACCTGGGAATCGCTCCAACCCCTCGGGAGTGGCAGATCAGCCAGGCCAGGACCTGCCCCAGCCGGGGTCCCTCAAGACGCACTTGCCTGGAGGGGCCCAGCCAAGCCCCCTACACTGTTCTCCCCAGCACACACCTGGCTGAGACTGGACAGGCTTCTGCACCAGTCCAAAGCAGCTCAGCTCCGGGGAGACAAGTGGGGCCCCACAGGTGGTGGGAAGCAGAGACTGCCCAGAGCCAGAGGCGCACTGGGGTCCGGCCAGGGGGCTGAAAGGAGCAGGGGGTGGGGCCAGGGGGTGAAGAGGAGCCCTTGGCCAGCTGGCGGGCAGGTCAAGAGGAACAAGTGGTGAGCGGGGGGATCCAGCGGGGTCTCGGGGTGCAACGCAAGAGAGCAGGCCGGGGCCCCTTCTGAGCGTGGGCCTGGTTCCATGGAGCCATTGTAAACCCAGCACTGGAGCCCACCCTGCTCACCACCATTCCGCTGAAACTAAAGAAGCAGGGAATTTGCTACAATTCAACCATAGTACCTCACTCCAGACTTGAAAAACCCTGCCTGGGGCAGCTTGTTTCACAAGCTGCTTGAGATATTTGGGTAAAACTCCTACTGGATATTGACTGAAGCTCGTTGGGAATTTTTCAAAGAAACATTTTTGACTGAAAATGCCAATTTGTCAAAACCCAAACTTTTTGTGAGAAACAGTTTTGACCAATTTTCCATTCTGAAATTGTTTTTTTTTTTTTTGGGGGGGGGGGGCGGAGGGGAGAATTTTTGAAATTGTCAAAAAGTCCCATTTGGACATTTTTGAAATGAAAAATTCATTTTCTTTTGTTTGAAACAACTTTTTGTTTACAATTTAAGTTAATTTAGGGTTAATTTCTTTAAAGGTCAAAATTGAAATGAATGTTTTGAAATTAAGCATTTAGTTTAGAGAGACCTGATGTGAAGGCTTTTTTAAAAAGATTTTTGGTTCATGAACATTTTCGAAACAATGACTTTTTCCTCCCAATTTGGGAAGGGATTTTTTTTTCAAAATCTTAAAAACTCACACAGGCCTAGAAAACAACTTTTCATCCAGCTCCAGGATTGGCTAGAGCACAGCGAGCAATTCATAATGAATCATTTATTCCAGCAAGTTTTCCTCATTTTCTATTTGCAAATTTTCTGCAAACAATGTGTGATTTTCTCAGATGAATTGATTAGTTGCAATTATTTACTGATAACTTCTGTAAACAATTTTTGGTCTATAGATTGCCTTCAATGAATTAATTTTGAGGGTTTGATATTTCAAATCCAAGCTGAGTTGGTTAATTTTGATGCAATAGGTGCCAAGGAATTGTTTCTACTCCCTGCCTGAATAAGTATAATTCCTAGAATCAGGTTTCCAGGTGAAAAGCAAATTTAGAAATATAAAATAATTTTTCTGTGATTATTCTCTACTATTATTATTTACTTGTATGCAGTAGCGCTTACATATCCCAGTTATTGACCAAGACTGCACTGCATTAGGTGCTGTACAAACACAGACAAAAAGATGGTCCCAACACAAGGAGTTTACAATCTAGGTATAAGACAAGAAACAACTGATGGATACAGAGAGACAGGAAGGAAAAACACAAGGAAATAAAGTAAGATTCACCTAAGATTAGCTGTTATTGAAAACGTTGCTGCCTGAAAGTAGACACAGAAGGGGTAGGAACACAAGCAAAGTATAATTAATTTTTATTTGAATGAATACTCAACAGGAATGTTTTGGGATGTACTCACCCTGCTCTCATACTGAAGCAAAGAAAGCCGGTTTACTGGATGAGCACCCAAAGAAATTTCTGTTCCCAGCAACTGGCTGGACTCTTCAGGCATTGAAGATTTTAGTTGTTTCAAAATCCAGGGCTGGAGCGTTATAGGGAACGGACCTTTCAGCAGAATTGGGATTTCTTGTTTATGTCAGAATGTCCCATGGTGACAAACCACTTTGTGTCACTTTGTGGCTCAGTGCTCTGCTGCTCAAAGTTCCTCCGTGGCACAGTGTCTGTGATGCACCACAGAGATGTGTGAGGTGAATATGTGGCAAAGAGGTGCCAGCCTGGTCCAAGCTGTTCAAACCTTTGATCAGGGTTAGAGGCACCTCCCCAGCTTCCAACCCCTCTGACTGCAAGTTCTCATGAGGTGTAAGTCAGACTACGTTTTGGCCCGTGATGTTCATGAACAAGGTCAGTGTGGCGTGAGAGCAGCCATGCAATTTTCCCCGCTAGGCTCACTGTTGAAATGTGAGGCATACATCCATTCTGTTTACACATACACCACTGGATGTCTTCTAAAATAGTTAAGAGCATCAGATTCTCAGTCATGAGAGGAAAATGACCTCCCAAAAGCACCATGGACACAGATTCCTCTTTCTTTCTTTGGAAACCCAGAAAACATAAGACCCATAAATATCACAGCCTTGAACAAGGAGATGAGATAGACAAGGATGACTTCCAAATGCAACTCAGAGGAGAAGAGAGAAGGAAATGGATACTATGTAGTACAGCTCAGTGATGATAACAAATTAACACAGATTAATGCACTTGCTGGTTCCCAGGTGTTGCTTTGGCATCAGACATGGCCCAAGAAAGAAAATTTAACATTAGGTGTGTGTAATGTATTCAGAAGCTGGAGGCAGCCACAAAAAACAAACAAACAAAAAACAAATTGAAACTTCTCTCTCTGTAACTTTAGCTCATGGGTATTTCTAGTCTTTCCCTCCAGTGCATCTTAGAAAATAGCTTTTAAATTCACCAAAACCTGGACATACAGCACGAAGGACATGCCAGCAAGTTAGCTGTTTATTTTATAAGGGGATTTAAATATTGTAAAACAGAATAGAATGCAGGTGTTTGCATTATAGACAAGTTAGTCCTGTGTAAGCTATGTAAAGAAGTGACTTCCAGATGAGAGAGACTTTAGCTCATCCTGGCTCAGCAAAAAAGGCAGTTGCTTTTGGCTCACCTGGTAGAGATTCTTCCTTTGGACATAAGGGTCCTGGTTCAAGTCTCTGCTATGGTTGCATTCTAGGGAAGCACATATGGTGCAATAAACCTGACACTCACACAACCTCGCTGACTTCAGAATTTAGCTACCAGATAGGGGAGTCCGCAAACTGGGTTAAATACATCCCAGTATCCGTGGCCACCAGACAGAGAGATAAGGATGGACTCTACTCCTGGAATAATGATCCTGACATTACTGTTCTGCTTGTATGGCTCAACCTGTGGACAAATTATACTGAGATTTATCTACAAATAAAGCCATACAAGTGGCTAACAATAACATTTACTGATTTCTACACCGGAGTCTGGTAGCCAGAAGAAAATCACAGCTGCCTCATTGAAGGCTTCTTCACCAGACAGACCCAAATCTTGTGCATAGTAGCTGATCAGTCCTAAAGGTATGTCTACACTATGTCTGGAAGTGAGCCTCCCAGACCAGGTCCACAGATGTGCGGTAGCAGGGCTTGTGTGAGCATAGCTTGAGAGCCTGAGCTCCATCCCAAACCATGATATCAAAGCAACATCTACCAGCTACTTTTAGCATGCTAGCGTGAGCTGTGCTAACCCAAGTCTGTTAACCTGGGCTCAGTGACTCACTCCCAGATGCCGTGTAGAAATACCCTTAGAGGACAAAAGGCGTTTTGAAGAGACAGTCTGCGCCTCCTCTCACATGGCTTAACAATGGTGTAACTCCACTGATGCCAGCACTGTAACTCCTGATTTCCCCCCGCATAAATGAAAGGAGAACCAGGCTAACGCTAGCTAATGACTAATGAGCATAGCCATGCCTTCTATTGGACTGAGTTTACCTGAATAGTCCCAGTAACAGAGATGGATTCAAAGCTCAACCCTGGATCTGAACAGCCCAGAATTTGGAGGGAGGGCATTTTTGGGGTGCGTGTTTTCCACCCACATCTGAACCCAGAGGTGGATCAGAATGTCATGACTTGTCCCCTCCCATCCCCAAATGCCTGCTGAAACAAAGCCCCCAAGTCCAAACACCTATGAGCTGGGGCTGGTAAGGGAGGGGAAAGGTTGCGGGGATCCAGATTGAGGTCCAAATGTTGAGACCTATATCCCCTTTCCACTCAGTACTAGGGTTCTCTCTGCCAAGAAGTAATTCCTGGTGAAAAATCACCCCTGTGCAGAGGGTCGGGACAAAGCATATACATCAGGTAAGTCTAAGGCATCATGCACAGATGTGAATTTCACCTCTTTGGATATTTGATGGCTTGGTGAGTCCTGGCTCTAATCAGAGTGTTGATAAAGAGAATCTTGGACTATGGGGAAAAATGTGTCTTTTATTTGGTTATGTTTCTCCATACCTTGTTTTCTGTCCCCCATCTCCAGCCTCTCTCTTTCCCTTCTCATCCACCCTTTTCCTGCCTTAATTCTGGGATTGCCACAGCCTGCTTTAATCAATCCACAACACATTTGCAATTAGCCTGAGTCAAAGAGATCCACCTAAGAGCACTTTATACACAGTATGTTTGTCTCTGTTTCTAATTAGAGTGTCATGCACAGTGATGCTAAACTTAAGGTTATGTCAGCACTTATTAGAAATCCCTATTTTCAGAGAGTTTACAATGTTGGCATTAAAATCTCCTCCAGGCTGAAATTAGGAACACAAGGACTCAGCGCAAAAGCAAGTTTTTTTAAGCCAAATTTTGGAGAGGAGAGTGTTTGCGCATGGGGGAGTTTCAAAGCTGTGAGCTTAGAAAGAGAGAGAGAGAGAGAGAAAAAGAGAGAGGTAGTTCCTTACTTGCAAACTAGATTTTTTGCTAGTCAGATCAGTTCCTCTGAAAATCCCAGCCTCTGGGAATTAGTTAGTGATCTCCTTGAGACTCATCCCACTCGTATATACAGGAGTCTGGATTGGTAGCTTCCCCTTCCAGCTCACGATGGACAAGCAGACAAAACAAAAGACATGCAGCTTCTTTCTGACAAAGGACACTGTTGCCTTAGTGCTTCAACTTCAACTGCTCCTCTTCCTCCCTTCTTCTGAGTGCTGTCAGATCTCTGACCGTAATGGAGAGGGTGAATGGCTGTGGAGCAGCAAGCTCATGCTCATATGTGATTTAATGGGAAGACCGGTGAACCTAGCCAGAGGTCACAGAGTGGGAAGAGAAGGACATTATGGAGCCTTGGTAGCTGCTCCACAGTTAAAGGGGCCACCAGAATCCCGTGCTAAACTTGCCTCCGAACACTGTCTAATGGCCAGTTCTGGTGCTTTTGGCCTGCAACTGTTCATAGTTTCAGTTCAAAGGAGATTTTTTTGTTTGTGCCAAACTGGAAGGATGTCACCAAAACTAGTTTAGAATTAGAGGCAAGTGAAATAATGTAACATACTGCAGCTTTTCCAAACAGTGTGTAACTTTTTTGTGTATCTAGAGTTGAAGAGCTGTGTGTTGATAGGACTACTAATGCAGAGCTAAGCCCTGGGGGCCTTACTTAGTTTTGACTCATTTGTAGGCATCTACCAACAAAGACATTTGAATTATGAATCCTCCCTATTTGCTGTTTGCAGACAACCTACTGACCT
The DNA here is from genome assembly GCF_965140285.1 of Lepidochelys kempii. Classification (NCBI taxonomy): domain Eukaryota; kingdom Metazoa; phylum Chordata; order Testudines; family Cheloniidae; genus Lepidochelys; species Lepidochelys kempii. The sequence continues at coordinate 33,261,849 of NC_136387.1, forward strand.
AACTAATATCACTTGATAATAACTCTTAATAATGATAAACACATTGAGAAAACTGTATGCTAGTCAGATGATCATGATGGTCCCTTCTGACCTTAAAATCTATGAGTCTAATTCATGAACAGGAAAATAGGCTAAATGTATCCAGTAAATTATTTGCTACAAATCATTTGCGGAGTTCTTGTAAATACAGAGATGTGTATCCTTAAGATCTAATATTTTGGCTGCACCAGCCCTCAGCTGATCTCATGGCTGAAGTTCTGGCTATCTTTCCATTCGCATTTCTGGCTATCTTTTTTAAATGTCTTTTAGAGAAAAGAATTAAGTGGACTTTAGACATCAGTATGGTTTCTTCACCATTTACTCTACTTCATTTTGGCCCCAATTCACCAAGGTACTTAAAGATATGCTTAATTTTAAGCACATGAGTGATTTCAGTGGGACTATTCAATTAGGCATGTGCTTAAGTACCTTGCTGAACTTAGGCTCTTATTTCCAAGGAAAAAGATGAGTCTTTCATGATCTGACTTTCAGAAGTGCTGAGCACCCATAAATTCCATTAAAACCAATGGTATCTGCACGTGCTCAACACCTTTGAAAACTGGGCCAGGAGACTGCATGTAGATTACAGAGCCTTAAATAATACTTCATAAAAAACAAGGACCCTCTGCCAAGAATTGACTGATCTGGTGGATCAGTTGCATGGGGCCAAAAAAAGTTTCAAAAATGGATTTGTGGTCTGGCTACTACCAAATCTGGATCAAACAGAAGGATGTGTTAAAAAAAATCTAAGGGTAAGTGGGGGTTGCATGAATTTACTTTTGGAATGAGAAGTGCACTAGCTACATTTGTGAATGTAAGGAATGGGGTGTTCCCCTAAATGAGTTCCCCTAAATCTCCGATGCAATTCCAGCAGATGATGCTCTGGTTTATAGCATGACAAAGATAAACCATAGATGATATTTAAAGGCAGTGTTCCAAATCCTCCATCAAAATAATTTTTATGCCAAACATGGGAAGTGTGGGTTTGACAAACAGAAACTGCAATTCCTTAGGTTTACAATGTCCCATAAAGGCTAATCTAAAGGAAAATCAAATTAAGCTCAAACTGGCCACCTTTAAATTGTCTTGCAGAAGTGAAAAAACTTTTTTGGATTTGCCAATTACAAGAGAAAATTCATGGCTGGAGTATTCCCTAATTGCCTGCCCTTGTTAGAACCATTAAAGGCAAACACATGGTTTGGTGGGTCATAAAAGAGCGGGTTGCATTCTCTGCACTGAAGCAAGCATTAATTACTACCCTTGTTTTGTGACTTCCTGGTTTACTTACATTGTTATGACTGATATTCCTCTGCTAAGGAAATTGGAGCTGCTTTCAGTCAATGTGATGACCTCAGGGAATGACCAGTGGCTCTGGAGACTTAGTGGCTTATACCAGCTGAATAAAATGATGCTATCCATGAAATGAGGCCACTGTAAATGCCTTAAATATTTGGTGTGTGTACTCTGAGGGGATGTCTTTTGCAGTTCAAGTAGATTATACTTCCTTATGATATTTAGAAACCCAATTCTAGAATCATACAATCGTAGGACTGGAAGGGACCTTGAGAGGTCTTCTAATCCAGTCCCCTGCACTCAAGGCAAGACTAAGTATTATCTAGATCATCCCTGACAGGTGTTTGTCTAACCTGCTCTTAAACATCTCCAATGATGGAGATTCCACAACCTCCCTAGGCAACTTATTCCAGTACTTAAACACCCTGACAGCAAGGTAGTTTTTCCTTATGTCCAGTCTAAACCACTCTTGCTGCAATTTAAGCCCATTGCTGCTTGTCCTATCCTCAGAAGTTAAGAAGAACAATTTTTCTCCTTTCTCCTTACAACAACCTTTTATGTACTTGAAAAATGTTATCATGTCCCCCCTCAGTCTTCTCTTTTCCAGAACTATATCAGTGCCAGAGACAGACCAGATAGATGGAATTGCTTCAGGTAAGACCCTGAGGAAAGTTGATATCCAGAAAGGCAAATGTGGTGAATGATTGTTTAATCAAACAGACTTGAAGGTAATTATTCATGCATGCGTTGACCAAGAGCCCCTACGGCTGATTCATGTTTATGAGAGAGATGCCTGGTTTAGTAACATCTTGCCTAACCTAGAGGGAAGTTGCGATAATGTAAGTACTCCTGATAAATTCTAGTAAAGGATCACTTAATCTATCTGGTCCAAAATGAAGAAGTGTGACTGCATATCACATATCTCAGAGATCCTAATTTTGATACATCTATACTCAAATATGGATGTTTGTTTTACTGGCCCCATATATGAGGGGATGACTGTGAAATGGCAGTGAAAGAAGCCATTAACCTTCTGACTTGTTGCATACTACTTCTTTACCTTCTGACAGATAGGAGCAGGTGATGATAGATCTTATTACAGAGGTACCTACAACTGAACACAGTTACGGTGCTATTTTTATGGCTGTAAAAGGCCTTATACCAGCCCACAAAGACTGCAGCTTGCTGCTGACATACCTGTAGCTCACCAGAGTTTTGTGAACGTTTATCAGATATAAGGGATGATCATATGTGCAGCATTCCTGGGTAACTAGCAGCATTTGGAAGCCTTGTTTACAGAGAAAAATAGCTTTGTCTAGAGTATTTTCTCTTCAGACAGATGGACAGATTGTTCATGTAATTCATACTCTTCTTCATAGGTTGCATTGTTTGTAAATGAGATGCAGTTTGGTTTCCAGATCCAAACTCTCCCAGAGCTCAGGGGTGTTTTGAATCTGTGAGTTTGGTTCGGCCCACTATACAGCTAGTGGCCAATGGCAAAGTTTGGATTTGGATCAGACCTTTCTCAAAATCCGAGGATGGCCAAATCTGAGGGTTCCATTCAGGCCCATTGCAAGTAGTTTTATTAATCAGAAGTCAAATGTTTGGTTACATCTGCTACGCTTGTTTACGTCTCTCTCCAACACTTGACTCTCCAGGTCCCAGTGGACATGTCTGATAGAAAAGGGGAATATGAAGTCGACTGTATTTGGTAAAAGGATGGTGGCAGCACAGACTGATGTGTTTGGGTAAGTAGTTTGAACAGCTTGATTCTCATGTACCTTGGGAATGTTGTAAATGCCATCAGGGACTCTGAAAGTGCACATGGTACTCTAGGTCAGCGCCCTGGCTTGGGGTTGGGAGGATGTTAATGACAGTCAGGCAGTGGGCTGGAGCTAGAGCCGGTGCAGGTGTGTGGCTTAATTGGGAGGCAGGTCACCTAATGAGAGACCAGATGGTGTAGACAAGGGGTTAGCATAAGAAACACAGCAGGGTGAACTCAGAGCCTGGATAAAGACATATTTATACTGATTGAGCTGCAGTCTCTGTAATAATTATCATCTAACCTGCTGACTCAATTTTTTCTATTCTTTCCACCCCTCTCCCTGACCAACTGTATTAAAAGTTCCACCTGTTGAACCTAACTGGCTGGGGAGCAGTGTATTGTGAACAGGAGAGCCTACGCTGAAGTACATGGAATGACATTTCTACTCCCATCCTCTGTTTCATCAGATCTGTGCTGAAGTGCTAAAGGATGAACACTTCTACAGGCATTTCCATGCATTGCTTCCATTTTTCCATCCATCACAAGCTGAAAAGAAGGGCTGGTCCCATCCCCCGTCCCCCGCAACTGATGGATCTAATGAGAAGACAAAGATTTTTTTTTAGTTTTCTCATGCCTATCCTGCGTTTGTAGTGTCAGCAGAGAAGCTGAGGCTCTCTCTTTGTTCTCCCTGGAGGGGGACCCTCTCTGGCTATGTCTACACTACAATCAGAGACGTGACTGCGACGCATGTAGACATATACTCATAGACTGTAAAGTCAGAAGGGATCATCATGATCACCTGGTCTGACCTCCTGCCCATTGCAGGCCACAGAACCTCACCCACCCACTCCTGAAACAGACCCCTAACTTCTGGCTGCGTTACTGAAGTCTTCACATCATGGTTTAAAGACTTGAATTTACAGAGAATTCACCATTTACACTAGTTTAAACCTGCAAGTGGTCTGTGCCCCAGAAGAAGGCAAAAAAACCCAAGGTCTCTGCTAATCTCACCCAGGGAAAATTCCTTCCTGAACCCAGATAGAGTGATCAGTTAGACCCTGAGCATGTGGGAAAGACCCACCAGGCAGAGAGCTGGGAACGAATTCTTTGGAGTAACTCAGAGCCCTCCCCATTTAGTGTCCCATCTCCAGCCAATTTTTGTGTCTGGCAGTCTCCAAGGGGCCACATGTCATTGTAGGCAGTCCCATCATACCATCCCCTCCAAAAACGTATCAAGCTCAGTCTTGAAGCCAGTTAGGTTTTTTGCCCCCATTGCTCCTAGCTTTACTCTAGCTAGGTCCAATAACAATAGCAGTGAAGCCAAGGTAGAGTGGGCTGTAGAAGCTCACCCTGGACCCGGGGTATACTCTCAAGTAGCCAGCTGGTACTGCCGTGGCTTCATTGCTATTGGTACCCATGTTAACTACATCAAAGCCAGCTCTGGTATGCTTACACCTGCTGCAGTCACACCTCTGATTACAGCGGAGACATACCCTAAGTGGGGGGAAATAGTGAGGCAGAGTGGGGAAAGCCGGCACTGCTGTTGCCCATGCTGCACATTGCATGCTTCAATTTCCAGGGCTCTTATGAGCAACAGAATTACTAAAAATTAAAAATTCCCATTAGTGCATTAATCTTGTACCAGGGATCCAACTTAACTTTCCCTCTTAGTCACACAGTGACACCATTCACATTTATTTTAAGCATCAACAACAGAGCTTTAAGTAGTGTGATCCAGTCTGTATCCTTGGATTGTTCTTGGCTGGCAGCATGTTAAACAAGTAATCTCTTCTATAGTCTCTACTCAGACATAGTGGGCCAAGTTACGGGTGTGGAACTACAGGCAAAAGCATGGGAATCAATGGGAGTTAGGCACCTAAATATCTTTGAGGATCTGGGCCTTTGTGCTTAAGACTATCAACCTCCATGAACTGATGTTAGAACACAGACCAGAGTCAGGAGAGATAATCATTTAGTGGATTATTGCAGAGGTTGGTGTTAAATCTGGCCTTATTTAATATCTTCACGAATGGTCTGAAAGACAACCTCAAGAGCACATGAATGAAATCCACAGATGATTCTAAACTGGGAGGAATTGCAGTTATGCTTGAGAACAGAGAAATAATGCTTAGAGAAAACAGGCCTTAAAGAAAATGTGGGCAAAAGAGAGCAAAACAAGATCTATCTTGGGAAAATACAAATTGATTCACCTAAACCACAGATATTCAATGAGAGGGAGACTCTAGGGATGTGGTAATAGAGAAAGAGACCTACCTAGGGATAATAGCAGGCAGCAAGTTAGACCTGAGTTTATAACACCCTATGGCAGCATACTGTGCAATAGATCAGCAAGGCAATATTCCTTCTTTATCTCTGATGAGACCACCTGTGGTACAAAGGCCTCTTGGCCACCATGTCCACCTGGGCCTGTAGGAGCAGCTGAGAATCCAGAAGCACTTCCAAACTACAGATGTCACTGCCAGGAGGCAGCGAGCCCACACAACTAAGGGGAAGGTGCCATTCCCACTGTATCCCCTAGATTTTTGCAATCAAAAATCTTCACTACCATCTGACATACTTTTATCTTCAGGCAGACTCCTTCTCATTCAAACCCCGGTCTCAGCCACGCATAGGGAAAGCAGACACATTCCACTGCCCAGGTTTGACTAAATAAAACAATACCCAAGTTGTGTGCTGTACCTGTACTGATGGCACTGCAACCTGGAGCAGATACAATTTCCCCCAATAGCCTTACACATAATTTAATTGGAGAACTGACAGAACAGAATCCTGTAGAACTCTCTAGGAGTACCCCATCTGTCTTTGTAAGGAGTTACTCCAAGCTTTCTTCCAGGAAAGGTAAACAGAGTTCACATGCAACACTATTCTTGTGCAATCACATCCAGCCCTACCAGGGCTGAGAGTTGAATCTCCACAACCATATGGTCAACAGTATCAAAGGCAACTGAAAATCTTACACAGTGAACGTTCACTTTGGATCTTTGTTCACTGCTAGCTAAGAGTGCGTCATCAACGAGAGCAGCTCAAACTCTGTACTACACCCAGAACAAGCACCAGATCGACCAGAAGCAAAGTAGTTTGAGAACTACCAGGTGATACCAGAGTTCTCTCACCACTCCCTTCTCTTCCTTAATGACTTTGCCCAAGACTCACAGCAACAATTAGTCAGCATGACAGTGTCAAGAAGTGGTTTCTTGACTGAGGGTATAAACGACTGTTTGTTCAAGGGAAACTGGCACCCCATCCTTCCTTAAGATGACACTAACAATCACATACCATAATAGAGTGAACATTTTCTCATTTATCTTCCTTGTCCTGGGCACCTTGGTCAAACTTACAGAGAGAAACTCTAAGCTCCTTTAGCACATCCAGGACCCGCAAGCATCAGGGTGTGGGAAGGGAAGGGTAATGGCTATATTTATGCTTTCCTGATAGGTTAACAACAAACCATGAGCAAAAATCTGCTAGGGAATGGATCTGTGACCAAAAAAAAAGAGATAAAATCAAAAGTGTAAATAAAACAATATTCAGGCTTAACATTTCAAAATGGTTAGTGATTTTGCAAATTGGGCACCTATATGAGATAATAAAATAAATTGTAATAATAATGAAGAATTTGTATTGCGGTCATGCATAGGAGCCCCAGTCATGGACCAGGACCCCATTGTGCTAGGTGCTGTACAGACACAGAACAAAGAGACAGTCCCTGCCCCTCACAATCTAAGTACAAGACAAGAGATGACACATGGATCCAGACAGATGGGGGAGCACAAGGAAACAATGAGATCTGATTTTCAGAAGTGCCGAGCACTCCCAACTATTATTAAAGTTGAGGATATTCAATACCTCTAAGAGCCTTCATTGACTCAAGTTGGTTACCCCAAAAATCAGTGCTCAAAATTAGTGGATGTTTTTGAAAAGATAGGGCTTAGTGTCCTTCAGCAGCTCTGGGACATAGAAATCATCTGCCAGATTTTCTCTCTGTATCTGCAAATCCCCTAGATCAATTAAGTCAAGATTTCTAGGTGTAATTTTGTATATTCCTAAAGTGGGCAGCACTAATCAAAGCCATTTGGAGACCTGGTCTAGCAGGAGGGGATTCAAAGTCCTTGTAAACTCATGGACTTCAAAGACATTGGCCACAATTTGCAGAAACGGGGATATGCAAAAATACTGCAGTTTAACGGGCCATGTGGCAATCTCATGAATCAATGGGTCAACTCTTTGTTGCTTTACTTTTTAAAATGGGCTTAAACTCTGCAGAATTTGGAATCTGATTGGATTCAAACTTGCCCCAAACTTCGGGTGTGTTTAGATGCAGGGAGTTCAGTTCAGTTCATTAAAGAGAGGGGCTAGCTGGAAATGTGGGATCCAGATCCAAACTTTCCCAGCCTTGGGAATGTTCAGACCTATCTCTATTTGTCTTGGGTGCAGGGAGTTTTCTGTGATGCTATCTGCAGGGAACTTTCCATTAGCAGCAGCAGGAGAGACAAAGAACTCAGACTTTGACCTTTATGAAAATATTCCTTAACAAAATTTACTAGGGAAAAGAATCCACAATATTTTTTGTTCTATTCATTTAACTGAGATCAACATGAAATATTCTGCGTTGTTTTAATACTTTTGTTTTCTTTTATTAAAAAAAAGTTCTTTTCTCCAAACATATTTTTAGCAAAAATATTTTGCTTGAACTTTTTTCCTCCTCCTTCAAAGTCTGCAGCACAGATCTGGGGTGCTAAATGCTAAACGTACATTCTACCACTCCATCCCCTCCCATTTGGATGGTAATCACAGGATCTTGATGCCAAACCGTGGAAGATATTTTTTCCAGCAGTAGCATCTGGCTTCTTGGCAGACACCACAGGCAGTTGTGTTGGCAGTGTTGGGAGCTGCTTGGGTCTGTCATGTGTTTAGGCTGCTGTAGAACTGTCTGAACTGCCTTGTTCCCTTAGACAGTCTGTTCTCTCGAGTTTAATTTTGACAAATTTGTACTTTGTTCTGTTCATTTGTTAATGAATCTCTGTTGAATCCAGCTAAAAAAAAATCTATACATATTTTCTTTTATAAAGAATAATAACTAATGGTTATGTAGCACTTTCTGTGCCTAAGGGCCCGCAATCTGCCCTGCAGATTTAAAGTGCTATGCAAACTAGAGAGAGAGAGAGAGAGATCACTTCCCACATCACTGAAATGCAGCCACCTCTAGAATGGAACACAGCAGCAATTTAACACTGCTTAGTGACATGACACCAGATGTTTAGGACAGGAGGTAAAGAATGCTCTATCCAGTCAAAATGCAACTTGAATTTAGGTAGGCAGAATATAGTTACTTCACACTGAAATTTGTCCAAGACACCTGAGCTCAGACTTCTGGATAAAGTATTAAAGGATCTTTAATAAGCAAAAAGGGTTAAGAGAAGCTCAGCTTTAAGTCTTATCCAGAAGATAGCATCTGCAGGAAGTCGGGCATTTTGGATCAGTACTTAACCCTTTATTGTGCTCCTACTGAAGGGAAAGTACTTAAGTATGTTACAAGAGGTGTCCAGCAGCCAAGAATCATACCTAGCAAACCAATAGCATCTAGCTAGAGATACTTATATGGCTCCCTTTACTGTAGTATCCAAACACCTCACAGTTCTTAATGTATTTATCTTCACAGCATCCTTGAGCAGTAGGGGAAGTGCTATTATCTGCATTTTACAGACGGGAGATTGATGCACAGAAAGAAACTAAGTGACTTGCCCAAGGTCCTGAAGGAAGCCTATAACAGAGATGGGAATAGCACCCAGGAGGGACGGAGGGAGGGAGGGAGGAGCACAGGTTGCAGGGGGAAGAGTTTGGAGAAGGCAGCAGGAAGCCAGTCTAGTTGCACATGGCTGGAATGCTAGCCGCAGCTGTAGCACCTCTTCAAATAATTCTCTTCATAAAGAGACAGAACGCTCTTTGAAAGTATGGACTCCTCTCATGTTATTACCCAGCATGAGGTACGTGAAACATCCCCTATATATCCATAGTCCATGTTCCATCCAGACCTTCTATCAAATTAATGACTCAGCCATGCCACGCTTAGATTGTGAGATCTGAAGAGCTCTCATATCAAAGAAGTATGGCTGTCAACACTGCAGTGATTAAGCATATTTATTCTCAGATATTTTAGAATTGTGCATAGGACTGATTTATACACACGGCCACCTACAGCAACTGGAGTGTGAGATCGCCTGGAAAAGGACTAAGTAAAAATAAGTAAGGGCTTCAGCATTTTACACCCTTTAAAAATAAGATTAAAGATCCGTGAAGGAAAATGCTGAATACTGCATAAAAATTGATTCACCTTATTCATGTAAGCAGAGTCCCTGCTCATAAATGACCACAGAATCATTGACATTAGAGGTGGAGTCTTAAATCAAGTTTTCCACACCCCATGCCAAGGTAGGATTAATCTCACTAGGATATTCTCAAGTCTCTAACCCATTGTCTAGTTTTATGTGAGTCATTACCGTAGAACAGTGAGGGGTATCCCAAAAATTGATTTTTTTTTTACTGGATTTAGCTACATTGGCCATAGATCCCAATTACTGGAAACAAGGTCTTGCCAGGTTGTGCAATACTTTAGTTCTGTTTACATTACTAAGCCACTCTCTGCATGCCAGCTCTGTGCAACACTTGGGTCCCTTGTAAGATGACAGCATTTCAAACTGAAAAACAACCACCAAAAACAGAATTTACTGTATTACTATAAGCTAGGCAGACATATGGAGACCAATGAAATGCTTGCTTGCTATTTAAGTAATAGGTCCTGCCTACAGCCCTAGTAATAGACTCTCCATGGATTGGTTACATGAGTGCCTGGGGGGAAAAGAACCCTCCTCCCAAAGGCCACTCTTTGGCTACTATAGTTGCTCTAGGAAAGCAATGGTCTCTCCACCTCTCTCTGGATGGACAGTTTACATGAAGGAATCCATCCATATAGTTACACATCCAGCAGCCTTTTCTTGGCCTGCCCTTACCCATAAAACCTCCCTTGCATGTTGGGATAGAGGCGACACACAATGAGCACCTCTTCATGGCCCTGCAAGGTGGGACTCTCTGGAGCTGTACAACTTGAATGTACAGGAAGAGGGAAAGAGGCACCTAACAGTGCTGTGCGAAACACACCAATTTCAGCTTGCAGGAGCTATGTTTAAGTTGTGTCTGGGGCATTTTTTTGGCATTTGTAGCTCACTGTGTTAGGGTTTTGGTTTTGGGCAAACCCATGTGGCAAAGATGAAAATGAAACTAGTGTTGTCTCTGGTGGCAGTTCTCTAATATTTTCATTGAGTGTTCAGGAACAAAAAAAAAAAAGCTTGGCTGGAACTTGTCTAGTTTCTTTACTATGTTGGAACTGAAACTAATTGTGTTTCTACTTCTTTGGGGTTTTACTGTGTAACTTTTGCATTGCCTTGGTACACACCTGATTGCCAATCCCAAAATATTCCAGTTCCCATTAAAATTTAACACAGATATTTGAGGTAGTTCTTATTTCTTCATCAAACCAGTTCCTCCATCCTTAATTTCATTACCTCTTCTTACTAGCATGCAAACTCGCTGCCCTGAACACCTTCAGATTTTTGAGTTAATTATGAATGAGAATTCTGACTACTATGTCATCATCATCATCACTCCCATAACTGCACTGGTCGTCGAGGCACCATCACTGATGAGCAATCAACCAATTGTCTCCACCCCTTACGATTGTGCGTCAGTGCTTGAGTCTATGTGAAGTCCATTCCTGTGCACTCTTTTATGTTGTCAATCCATCTCTTCTCCTGTCTACCTCTTCTTCTTGTCCCCTGTCCCTTGGAGGATGATCTTGGATAGGCCAGACGATCTTGTTACATGGCCACACCACTTCAGCTTGTACTTCTTCACGGTCGTCAGGAGGTCTTCATATGACCCAGCGCATTGGGTGATGATGTTGTGGACCTCTTCATTAATGATGAGGTTGAAGTAGGAGATGCCCAGGATTTTACAGAAGTATGTCATCTCTACTACCTGTATTTTCCATTCAAGTTCTGCTGTAAGTGTCCATGTCTCGCACACATACAGAAAAATGGAGATGACCAATGCGTGCAGCACTTTCAGTTTGGATCCCAGGGAGATGTTCGTATTCCTCCAAATTGGCTTTAGCTTTGCCACTGTTGCTGTTGTTTGCGCAGTTCTTGCCCGAATTTCTGCCTTGGATCTTTCATCAGTGATGATTGCCCCCAAATACTTGAGCTGTTTCACTGTCTCCAGCTCTTGTCCACTGACAGCAATATGTGAGCTGGTCCCATCATGTTTGTTTGTCATCAGCTTGGTTTTCTCTGCACTGATTTCCATACCATATTTTGCACAGGTTTCATCCAATCATTTCACAAGCTTAGCAAGTTCATCTTCGCTGCCTGCCAAGCCATCAATGTCATCAGCGAACCAAAGATTTGAGATTGTTCTCCCCCGCCAATGCTGATTGTGCATATGTGATCTTCCAAGGCATCAGCCATTATGTGCTCTAAGTAGATGATGAACAGGTGGGCAAAAGAAGGCAGCCTTGCTGGACTCCAACAGTGGTGCGAAACCACTCTCTCATTGTGCCATTGACAAGAAGTGCACTGCTGGCCTTGGCATACAGTCGTTTAATGGTAAGAATAAGCTTATGACCAACATTGTACTTCTTCATGGTTGCCCAGAGAGCTTCGTGCCATACTCTGTCAAACACCTTCTTGAAGTCAACAAAGACGTGGTAGAGGTCCTGCTGGTGTTGTAAGTACTTCTCACATAGAACATGAAGGTTGAAAATCTTTTCTGTGGTACTTCTTCCAGCACGAAAGCCAGCCTGTTCTTCAGCGATGATATTGTCTGCTTGTGGCTTCAATCTGTTCAATATGACCTTCAACATCACTTTGCTGGGATGGCTAATAAGGTTATGGTCTGGTAATTCTGACACAATTGCAGGTTGCCTTTCTTTGGCAGAGTGATGATTAGTGACTGTGTCCATGTGGAGGACCATTCACCAGTCTGCCAGATCTTATTGCAGATCTTGGTGAATACATCTATTACTATTTCTGCTCCAAATTTCATCAGTTTGGCTGGGATGTTGTAAATACCTGTAGCCTTTCCGTTCTTGAGCAATTTCACAGCTGTCTCCACTTCTTCACGTAGTACTGGAAAGTCATCCTCCTCTGTTGAATCTGGGCTGTCTAAGACACTATGATCTCCATTTGTCTGGTGGTTGTATAGATCAGAGCAGTAGTTTGTCCACCTATTGATGATGTCCCTTTCTTCTGTAAGACAGTTCCCTTCTTTGTCTTGAATTGTGTTAGCTTTGGTCCATCTTTCTTTGTCAGATCTTTTACAACCTGTAAGGCTCATTTGCTATTTTTATCATTGATACCCTCTTCAATTTTAGAGCATTATTTTTCAGTCCATATCTCCTTGGCCACCTTCATTCCTTTCTTGATCTTTCTGCCAATCACGTGGTATTTATCAGCTCCCTCAGTGCTGTTCTTGTCTCTCTTAAGTTCTCTTCTAATGTCACACATTTGTAGTATTTCATTTGTGACCCATGGTTTTGTCTTCTTTTGATGTTTCCCAAGGATGTCCATTGCTGCCTCATTCATTACAGCATTTAAATTGTTGGTCATTGTTTCTACGTCTTCCTCTAGAGCAAGCAGTGGGGCAAATTTTCTGCCGATCATTGCTTGGAATGACTCTGCAATGTTTTGGTCTCTGAGTCTTTCAAAGTCAAACTTGGTCCTGGTGAACTTTGGACTGACAATTTTCCTTAGCCACAGCCAAAAATTTAGCATCACAAGGTCGTGATCACTTCCAGTATCAGCACCGGGGAAGCTCCTTGTTTTATCTCTGTTGATCCCAGAACAAAATCAGTTTTGCATCATGATGTAGTCGATCTGGGTACATTGTAGACCATTAGGTGCATGCCATGTTGATCGTCTGGATGCTTTATTTGTTCCTAATGTGTTTGCAGACTCCTATGAACTCCCAGTCAATTTTGATGATGGACAGATTTTAAATAGTTCAGATCATCATTTAGTCTTTTGAGGTGTGTAGCTGAATTGAACATAAACTCCAGAACTTTTTGTGGTATACTCGGCATTAATGATCACTCGTCATCCCAATGCAAATTCCTGTACAACTTCTTGTTCTAAATCTTTATTACAAACACTGTTTTAATGGGTTGAATTCATCCCTGCAGTAACTCTGCTGAAGTCCAAGGAGGTACACTAGGGAAGACTTTGGACCTTATTGTTTTGTGGGTCAGAGGAATGCTTTTTCTCAGAAATGCAGTATTTATTGTAAGCCTTTGTTTTGCTGAAAGAGCAGAATGTTCATTTAAAGAGGACATTTTAGGGAGAGCTTGGGGCAACATGGACAATTTGGGGAAACTGAGTCTCTGAGGGAGCGTTATCACTTCCTGTCACAAGCTATTTTGTTTAATTTATTGTATTGTGAGAAATTTTCCCATGAAAAAATCTGATGTATTTCCAAAAAAGTTTAATCAGATATTTATAATTTCCCCTGATGCTAGAAGTGCTGTCTGTGGAAAGTCGGACTTCAGTCAATGAGATTCAATCAATCCTACTGAGGTAGGTTTTTGGGGTGTAATAAGGTGCTATTTCCAGGAATTATATTATGACAGGCATGGGGATGTGATGGTTTAATGGCAGGTGCATAGTTTGTGGCTACCTAGTAGTTATGGGCAAGTCTCAAGAGGTTCAGAGTTTAGCCTTAGTTCAGATAACAATAGAAAAGTTTGTGGCTGGAACTTTCAAAGGAGGTTAAGGAGGTGGCACCTAAATCCTCACAGGGTTTGGGCACATTATGTGCCTAATTCCCTTCACTTACTTTGCAAATCTCAGCCTAGATGCTTATATGAACTGTTGGAAGATCTTGAGCCTATCAGATAGGGCCCAATCCTATAGGTGTGCTAAGCAATAGCTGCAAGGTGCTCAGTGCTGTCAATTCCCTTGATTCCATTGGGCATATAGAGAGCTCAATACATCCCAAAAGTTGCTCAGTGAATTGCAGGATTAGGCCCTTAGACAAGAAATAAATGAATTCTCTTGGCTTTTCCTATCCTGGTCCCAGTTGAAGGCTAGAAGTGACAAGAATCCGAAAGTGAAATCCTGGCCCCATCGAAGTTAATGGCAAAACTCCCATTGACTCAATAAGACCAGGATTTCATCCCATGTAGCCATATATTTCAGAGCCTCAAAGGTTGTTAAAGTACAGTTCAAACAATAGGTTTGAGGATAGGCTCTTATTTTATCCAGACAGGTTCACCCATCTCTGATCAGTCAGTTGGCAAACTTATCCATTCCCCAAATGTCCACCTGCATTCTGCCTTCCACCACACCTCTGTCTTTGTCCTACTTGGTCTTCAATCTGTTCTGGCAACATCCCTGTGAACACCACTATTATTTCTTCTCTACAGGTCAGATCTGCAGAAGTGCTCAGTGCCCTTCTGCTCCTATGTGCTTTTAATGCAAGTAACTGAGTGGTGGACACTTCTGAAAATCTGGCTGCATATTCAGATGCCTAAATGGGAACTGAACACCTTTGATAACCTTGCCCTAAATCTATACAGAAAAGCATAAGACAGATCAATGCAGCAAACACGGGTACTGGACAGAGCAGTGACGGTTTCTCAAGCCAAGCAGTGACTGCCTTGGTACCAGCAGTGTAAATGACATCTCTTTGCTATTAAATGTTCCTATCTGTATCCAATGTATTGGTCCATATCTGTGGAAATCTATGGATATAGAAAAGAGAGCATGATTTTCATAATAAGAGATGAGCCCCGAAGCTAAGAAGAGCCTGGGAAGTTAAAGTGGCACGGCATGCACTGGAGCAGGAAGACAAAACACTCTGGCAATACACCGCACCAGGTCCTCTGCTGGTCTAAAGCAGTGTCACTTCATTGATTTCTTAAAAATTAAGTTGATTTACACTGGGGATCTGCCCTGTTGCATTTTAAGGGCTGAGACAGTCTTTTTTTCACCCTTCAGTCTTTTTTTTCCTCTGTCATTCTCCTAATTCTGAGGGCAAGAGCATCCAGGATTCTCACCACACTTGAAGACATTTCCCTCATGGAACCAGCTCAAAGACTTAGAGCTGCTGCTTCAGTCACGGCAGCAGACCACAGAACTGCTTTCCTGACCTCTCTCCTCCATGGAGCGCTCCAGAGGCCCTGCCGATGGTCCAAAAGGGTTGTCAACATTCCACTGGAGATGAGCCCCTCCAGTACCTAGTTTGGCAATGACCAGCCAGGACTGTGCTAGCCAGCCATGCCTTAGATGGAAAAAGGTTAATTGGATGACACTACTTCAAAGAGAGAGAGAGAGAGAGAAGGAAGGAAAAAAGTGCTTTGATCCCAGTTTTTGTTAGAAACTTTGATTGTCCCCGGGAACAGAAACCTAAAGCAGAGTGAGCAGGAAATAAGGACACATAATGGATCAGTACATTAAAATAAGAGCATGTCTACACGTACAGCACTGCAGCTGGTGAAGTCGCGCTATGCCAACAGGAGAGAGCTTTCATGTAGTCATAATAAAACCACGCCCAACAAGCAGCATAGCTATGTTGGTGGGAGAGCTGTCCACAGTGGCTCTTATATCAGTGTAACTTATGTCGCACAGGGGGGTGGTTTATTCACACCCCTGAGCAACATAAATTATACCAATGTAAGTGGTAGTGTAGGCATAGCCTAAATGTGGTATTGCTCAAAGACAATATGGGAGAATAACTTTCTCTGGTGTCCATGGAATTCTGAAATCAGTGGTTCTCAACCAAGAGTACACATACCCCTGGGGGTATGCAGAGGTCTTCCAGGCGGTACATCAGCTAATCTAGATATTTGCTTAGTTTTACAACAGGCTACATAAAAAGCACTAGCAAAGTAGGTAAAAACTAAAATTCCATACAGACAGTGACTTGTTTATACTGATCTATATACTGTAAGCTGAAATGTAAGTACAATATTTATATTCCAATTGATTTATTTTATAACTATATGGTAAAATGAGAAAATAAACAATTTTTCAGTAATAGTGCTGTGACACTTTTTTATTTTTATGTCTGATTTTGTACACAAGTAGCTTTTAAGTGAGGTGTAACTTGCGAGGTACGCAAGACAAATCAGACTCCTGAAAGGGGTTGTCAAGGCTGATTCCCCACTCTGGCACTTTGAGTGCAGAAGGTGGGGGCCCGCAAGGATTCTAAAAATTAATACTGGCCACTCCAGGCTGGTATTTAACTCCCAAGGTTACAGCTTCTCTCTGACCTTGGATGGGTAGATGCTGCCACCACCCAAATGCCAAAAACCACTTTGAACCCAGGAAGGTGCACTTGGGAATTCCTCCCTCAAGCCCTTTCACCGCCCACTCCAGGGAAGAGCTGAGAAAGAAAACAAAGGAAATTAGTTGTTGCCACCAGCTAATTAAATAACATATGCACAAACCTCTTAGGACACAAAAACCCAATCCTGTTTTTAAAAAAGGTAAATTTTATTAAAAGCAAAAAAGAAAGAAAATACATCCGGAACTTAGGCTATTGCTAGATTTAAAAAGAGCAAATATAATAATTAAGCATCAAGAATGGTTTTCTTGAGGTCCAGCTTAATGGTTACAAGCAAAACAAAAGCATTAGAGGGTTAACACAGAGGAGTCCACAAGCCATAAAGAAATAAAAGAGATAAACCTAATTGCATCTTCCTACACAATCCCTGATCTACTTACATATCTGGGGTTTCAGATAAGTAGTTTCTAGGTATGATTTGAAGATTTTTCATACCTGGTTTAAAACTTCTTACAGCATTTCCCTAGTGGAACCAGCCCAAAGACTTGGAGCTGCTGCTTCAGTCACTGCAGCAGACCACAGAACTGCTCTCCTGACCTCTCTCCTCCATGGAATGCTCCAGAGGCCCTGCCGATGGTCCATTAGGAATAAAATCAATTCATCAGTATCAATGCTGGCATGGAAAACTCTGACGTAGGTTAATCTCTGCAGAAGTTGAATACTCTGAAGAAATAAAATGAAGTCAATTATATAGCCTTCCCACAGCATTCTACTGTAGAACATGGACATTTGGTGTTAAGACTAGAGGATACTTCTCTACAGTTTAATGAGTCATAAGAACAAGCAGTGTTAATTTTGAGACTTGAATCACATTTAGATCTCGTAAGTATAAAGTTATGGTATTACAGAAACAATGTAGTATTGATACATGTGGGATATTCACCTAGCATATCTTTACTTAATTAATGAAAGCAAGGTAACAATCTCCTGCTCCATGTCTCCTCTCTCTGGAGAACCACAACCGACAGACAAAGGGAAAGTTTTTTCCCAATTTTAAAAAGTTCTAGCCCTCGCATTGGCTCTTTTGGTCAGGTGCCCACTCCCTTTCTTTTACCTAGGGGCTTTTTTAACCCTTTATAGGTAAAGCAAGTAAAGAACAGCTACTAACAGGGATTTTGTAGTTAACTGGCTGTCTGGGTGTCCATAAAAGGGAGCCCCCGCACCTTAATTTATCACAGGAGTACAGTAGTCTGGAAAGATTGAGAGACACTTCTGTAAATCACCTTTGGGTTCTCATAATGGTAATAATAGGTCAAATTCATCCCTGATGTAACTCCATCGACTTCACTCAAGTCCCACAAGTTCAGCTGCAAAGAAGTGGAAACAATGTTTGCAGGAATAAACATTAAAAGAAAAACTTGCTACACTGCTTCTTTGTAAGAATGGAAGAGCCTGGGAATCCTGCACTTTCCCTTCCCACCTGCTAAAATAAATCCAGCCCCTCTGAATGGTCTGGTTACTTTTCTGTGCCAGTTCCCCTTTTCCTTTGGAACAGTTCTTAACCTCTGGTCCTAGCTTTAAATACCTGTGTGTTGTTTTTCAGCACTGTACATCAGCCTTTGCTTGGACTTTCCACAGGCAAATATGGTGTACTTTGCAAGTCTCCACTTCTGTGCATAGTTTTGGATGACTTTTGTGGTTCAATAGGAAGGCTGGGATTAAAATATATATGTTGAGCCTGCTCTGTTTTGAAAGGTTTTTTGTGGAGCTGCTTAAAGAGCATAAACATCTTTGCAAACAGTTTACTGAACCAGAATAGGTATCTGATTAGGCCTGCATGTATACAAACATTCACATGACCTACAGTTTGGTAGGAGGAATATTTTCAAATAGCAAAGTTCAGATTTGAATGAGGGCATTCCAGGGATGCAGAGTTTGAAACAGCAAAAGAAGAAATGAAATGGTGCCTCTGTAAATACGTACCTTTCCCAGACCCAAAAAAGAGCTCCATGTAGCTCGAAAGCATCTCACTCTCTCATCAACAGAAGTTGGTCCAATAAAAGGTAGCATCTCACCATCTTGTCTCTTCACAGGCAGATGTCTTTCAATGTGCAACCAACATATAGAGAGTTGGGAGCGATCATTCCCACAGATTGGCAACAAAAGGCACATGCCGGCTGGCTTGTGTCACCCAGTGGATAACAAAATAAAGGTCTGAATCTAAAGCTTCTGGTGCAAAGAACAGACCTCTGTGAGACCTCTGTGAGCTTATAGCAGTAAGCTTCTGTGGGTTGTCATGCCTTCTGCTAAGGGCTTGCTTTAGGAGACTTCTGCTTCCATTTGCTCTCTGAGGTAGGAGAAGTTTCCATTTTTCCTCTTCAGAATCCCTACTACTTTCCCTGCCTGGGGGACCCTGACCCAAAGCCCACTGGAATCCACAATGGACTTTAGATAAGATCCAAATGAGCCCAGTCGGGGGTCTCCACTTTCCAGAGGGCAGTGAGAAGGCTTGGACTCTAACAGCCTCCTTCCCCACTCAGGGTAGTTAACCCCTTCTCTGCCCAGTTTAGTGTGTGTGTGTGTGGGGGGGGGGGGTATAGAAGCCCCATCACTGGGCTCCATAGCTGAGATTTCTTTAATTATAAAACTAAGCTCATTTTGTGGGCACACTAAATGTATTTGTGGCAGAAGTCATTTATAAAATGGATGTCAAGTATCAGAGGAGTAGCCGTGTTAGTCTGGATCTGTAAAAGCGGCAAAGAGTCCTGTGGCACCTTATAGACTAACAGACGTATTGGAGCATAAGCTTTCATGGGTGAATGCTCACTTCGTCGGATGCATGTAGTGGAAATTTCCAGAGGCAGGTATAAATATGCAAGGAAGAATCAGGTGTGAACAAGTTTCTCCTTCCTTTGTGTTCACACCTCAACTGCTAGAAGAAGGCCTCATCCTCCCTGATGGAACTAATCTCGTTATCCCTAGCCTGATTCTTGCTTGCATATTTATACCTGTCTCTGGAAATTTCCACTACATGCATCCAACGAAGTGGGCATTCCCCCACGAAAGCTTATGCTCCAATATGTCTGTTAGTCTATAAGGTGGCACAGGACTCTTTGCCGCTTATAAAATTGACATCGCCCAATCAGGAGGGAGAGAGATACCTAGACCAGAGCAGTACTTCTGTCTTTCAGTCTTGGGACTCATCACCGTCATACCCGAGCACCTTAAAAAGAATTCATTCATCTTCATAGCTCCCCCATGTGGCAGAGCAGTGTTACTGTGACCATTTTACAGGTGGCTAACTGAGGCACAGAGAGTGAGTGAATTGCCCAGGGGAACCCAGGAAGTCTATAGCAGAGTGGAAAACCGAGATGAGGTCTTCTGAGTTACAATCCAGGGCTTCAGCCACAAGACTGGGTTTTCAGAGGGTCCCATTGTGTGTGGTGCTGGGTTACTTAGCAGAATGAGTGATGCTGAAAACATGTGTGATCAGACATCATGTGTGGTTCAGTAAAGCAGCAAGACTAAGATATGCGGAGAGAGAGAATATGCGTGTGTGTAGGGGGCAAGAACTCCATTTTTTGCTTTTGCACACCCACCGAATGCCAAACTGACACAAGTCGCTTTGTCTTACCACTTTCCCATAGTTTCTGATTCATGCCCAGTGGCCCTGATCCCCTTCTACATTACCCCAGTTTTAGATTTAAATGCCCTTGCATCAGCACAAAACAGAGTTAACCAAGTGGAGAATAAGGCCCATGATGTGAATTGAGTCACTCCTGAATTTGGTGCAGAGATTCCCATAGGACTGTCACTTGCTTGCACCCAGCCAGAAGTTGGCCCCAGAGGCCAGCTTCTGCTCTCAGGTACATTAGTGTAAAACTAGAGTAACTGTTTTTTAGGTTTGGTGGAGTTACTCCAGATTTCCATTGATTTAAATGAGTGGACTGTGGCTCCAGCTGTCTATGCTGCAAAGGCTATGGTGTATGTGGGCGAGCCAGTAGGCAATCCCGGATTCAGAATGGGTGATTCAGAATGTGACCTTTATGGGTCACAGCGTATGCAAACTGAGTTATTTACCTCCACAGCTTGTCCCTGGAATTGCTAGGAGAGCTGAGCACTGTGACAGCCAGATTCCAAATGACAAAGTCATTTTAAGCACATACAGACAAAACAACTGGTTTCTCTAGCCCTGGGGACCACATGAAAGCATTTCACATCTCTCCTCATCTCCCACATGTGCATTTTCTCAGTTTAACACTTTGCAGAGCCAATTGGAATGTGCGCCTCCAGTCCCATGGTTCTCCTTTTTCATGTGCCACACAGAGCTGAAGTGTCACAAAATCACATGGCAGCCACATTCACCATGGGAAAGTATCGCAAGGGTAAAAGCTTTCTCTCTCAAAGAATGCTTACAATGAAATGTGGCTGCATAAAAAGCTGCATCGTTTCCCTGTCTCATATCTTCCCATGTTACAAAAGAGAATGGAGTTGGAAAAGACCTAGCATGGGGTTCCAATCATTGGCATATTATGAAAACCTATAGTGACCATCAGGCTTTGTTTCCATGCTAGTGTAAAGTCCCCTTTCCGGTGTTAGTGATGAGCCCACGTGCTACACCTTGGTGCTAGATCTCTGCTGCCCAGCTTCCATTCATTTGCGTGCGCTGAAACCCACAGCTGAGACAGTCATTCTGGAACAGCCCAAGCTCCACTGGGGGTTAGAGTGAATGCAACTGAACAGGAGGTAGAGGGCCTAAAGGACAGGTCCCACCAGCTTTACACCAGTGTATTCAGCAGGCTTCAAAGGCATTGCCCCTGTTCACACTCATGTCAGATGAGAATAGGGTCCAAGAATTATAAGGTGGTTGAATATACAGATGAAGGAGGTGTAAATACAGTTACCTTGCTTTAACTTACACCCTCTTCTGTAAATTACAGCAATTTAGACTCCCTTATACATTGTTAGTGGTGTGCGTAACACTGTTCACAAAAAGAAAAGGAGTACTTGTGGCACCTTAGAGACTAACCAATTTATTTGAGTATAAGCTTTTGTGAGCTACAGCTCACTTCATCGGATGCATACTGTGGAAACTGCAGAAGACATTATATACACAGAGACCATGAAACAATACCTCCTCCCACCCCACTCTCCTGCTGGTAATAGCTTATCTAAAGTGATCACTCTCCTTACAATGTGTATGATAACCAAGTTGGGCCATTTCCATTACCTGCAGGAGAGGGGGGTGGGAGGAGGTATTGTTTCATGGTCTCTGTGTATATAATGTCTTTTGCAGTTTCCACAGTATGCATCCGATGAAGTGAGCTCTAGCTCACGAAAGCTTATGCTCAAATAAATTGGTTAGTCTTTAAGGTGCCACAAGTACTCCTTTTCTTTTTGCGAATACAGACTAACACGGCTGTTACTCTGAAAACTGTTCACAAAGCGATCACTCTGTATCTGACCTCTCAGTCCTCATCCTCAAAGGAAACCTGCACACCACCTTCCAAAGATGAACCTGGGAGCTGAAATTCATAACTTTATTAGACACTAGAAATCATGGATCAAATAGAGACACAGGATTTATGGCTTATTACATCAACCTATAACCCACTAACCCCTCCATCTCCATTTCTTTTCTTTTCTCCTTTCCCCCCAGCGACTGGAGAGGTGCTAACAGGCCACTTCACCTTGAATGGTCCCTTGAACTGTGTGTTAACTACTTACATAAGAACATAAGATCAGCTATACTGGATCAGACCAAAGGTTCATCTAGCCCAGTACCCCGTCTTCTGACAGTGGCCAATGCCACGTGCTTCAGAGGGAATGAACAGAACAAGTAATCACCATCAAGTGATTCATCCCGTCGCCCATTCCCAGCTTTGCTAAACAATCTTTTCCACCTTGTATTTAGCTGTGACAGTCTGAATATATTTCCCAGACCTGAAGAAGAGCTCTGTGTAGCTCAAAAGCTTGTCTTTCTCACCAACAGAAGTTTGCCCAATAAAAAATATTATCTCTGACCCACCTTGTCTCTTGGGGAGTTTGAGAACCAGGGGTTCTGAGTTAGTTAAAGGGGATCTAATCCATTCCATCTTACACATCATCTCTGCCAGTGGCCCAATAGCGTAGCCTGGTAAACTGAAAAAATTGCCCAAAAGCCTCTAATGCAGTCTCTGCAAATGCAGGAGAACTGGATGTTCTTTAGCGTTTTGTTCAGTTTGGCTTTCCATGCATCAAGCTATGAGTCTTCCACTATTTCTCTTGGGAGCAGAGATGGTGAAGATATTTTTGACTAAACATTTTTCCACTGGAAAATATTGATTAGTCAAAATCAAACCTGCTTGTGGGAAGGGGTTGGTTTCAACAAACTCCCCATTTTGAGGAAAAAATTGGGGAAAAAAAACCCTTTGAAATTGTGGAAACATCCCATTTTCAAATTTTTGAAATGAAAATGTTAAATTTTTCAGGTTGAAACAACTTTTTCACTTTGAAATTTACTTACAGGTGCAAGAAGGAGGTGGCAATCAAAACATTTTGAAATTATAAAAAAAATCAATTGAATTAATCCAATTTTTTTTTTATTTTCAGGTTATGAAAATATTTGAGATTTTAACTTTTTATCCTGACTCAGGATGAGACAATTTTTTGAAATCTCAAAAATTCTCCGGCACAGGAAAGCCATTTCCTTTCCTCTTCTGCTTGGGAGCGCTCCCCTTGCACAGTTTCTAATAAATATCACTATTTGGATTCACCCTAAATGCGTCTGCATAAGAAGGTCCTTCTAGGTGAGTGTGTCTAACAGGCAGAAACTACCCTAGCGCCAGTACTAATCTTATAAGCAGGAATTTACCTGACAAAGGAAAATTCTGCAATGAACAGGGATAATAAAGAAGAGGCTTGCTGTACTGAAACTTGAAATCACCATAAAACAGATAGGGAAGAGAGCTCTCTGAATTATTAACGATGGGCTTGACCCAAACTTCCCCAGACTGGAGGAGTTTTTAAAATCCAGAACCAAATTTTGCAGCTTGAGCCCATCTTTGTCCTTATTATAACTTCTTATTTTCTTAATCACTCTGCCACTCCCACCTATATGGAAATACCAGGGGTGCTAATGAAGCAAACAGTGCATTTTGTAGCCTTTTGTTAAAGTAATCCATGTCCTTCATGTCTTTTTCCTGCCATCCAGTGTGAGTTGTGATTTAAAGTCTATGTAGAATGAATAACCTGATGCTATAATGGAAAAAGCCATGTGACATAATGCTAGTCACCTCAACTTTGAAGACAATGTCGATAATCATTGTATTAATTGGTCTTTGCATGATTCCCTGGATCAATTCAGGAAGAACAAAATTTATTGCACTAGCCACAGAGCCATTTGCCCAGTTGTGCTGATTGAGTGGCACATTGTTTCCATGCCTGGCGCTGTGCATCCAGACGAGCAACGTGATTTCAAAGTTGTTGACACCCACCCTTGTGGAGCGGCACCATGCAATATGATCAATAGCCAGTTGCTCAACATGTAGAGTCAGAAAAGTTTGTTTTGTGCAGATTTTGTTTCAGAGTGTCTTTAAAATGTTTCATCTTCCTTCCACGTTTACAATTACTGGGGCTTAATTTGGAACACTAGACTTGTTTTGATATATGGTCTCAGGCATATGAATAACATGGGTACAGATCAAATGAGCCTCAAGGCCAACCAAACTAATGTTCACCAGGACTTCCATATTGGAAGCCCAGTCCTGCCATTTGATGTCGAGCAATCATCACAGGTCTCACAAATGGAAACTATCAAGCTTTACAATATGCCACTGATAACATGTCCATGTAATGTTGTGGGGACAATATCATGATAGACTTTGATTGTTGTCTGTAGACAGATTCCATGGTACTTCCAGATTCGGTGAGAGAGGCGACCATATGCGACACTGGCTTTCTTAATTTGTGCATCCACTTTGTGATCAATTGTCACCTTGTTGTTCAATGTACTGCCTAGATAAGAAAAGAGGGGCTATAGAGCCAAGCAGAACTCCAAAGGTTGTCACCCACCATGAAAGATGCCAGGGCTCTTTTCTTAAGAAAGAGCTGCTCACACCTGTGTCCCTGGACAAAATTTCCTCTCTCTGCTCTCTATCCAGAGTATTAAGCTGCTGCCTTCATCCCACATGAGATTGCATTTCAGTGGTGCTCTCTGCATGAAAGATTCCAAATGCTAAGCAGATATCCATGTGGGGAGAGGAATAGAACATTACCATTTTCTATCTGCTCTAGATAATTCTAAGGTGCTTATTGCCATAGTATCTGAGAGCTGTACACCAAGTCAAAAGAACAGAGCATACCCATAAACGGATACAATCTGGCTATCTCCCCCACTTTCACAGTGGATTTTGTGGGGTGTGGGGGAATTTATCTCCTTTGATCTCCTATAAGGGTGTGGCAGTTTCTGATACATAGTAACAAAACCCACCAGTGCCTTCATAAGCTATTTAGTTGGCCTGGTTAGTTAATTGGACATGACACCGACTGGGGTGGAGATCCTGGACCAGCTCCAGATTGTCCATATGTCTAATGGTAGTGCTCACTCCCTACTTACAGGCTAAAATGACAATATGAACTTATTTGCTTGCATGAGGGATGGGTAATCTGAAATAAAACCTAGCCCCAAATGCCAAAGACATTTTAGAATGTGCAGAAAAGTATCTGAGGGAGAGAATCATAGAATCATAGAATCATAGAATATAGAGAGAGTGCGATCTATTGATTAGAGAAATAGAATGGAGATCAAAACCTGCCACTTTTTGGGCCTGGTTCTGCCACAAACCTTCTATGTGGCCAGATGCAAGTCACTTAACCCCTCTGTGCCTGACTTTTCACATCTATAAAGTGAGGATAATAATTACTTTCCTTTTAGGGGTGTATCCAGCTTAATTGTGATATCTGGTTAGATACTTATATGTCCCCCATCAAGTAGTATCTGAGCACTTTAAGATCCTCTGCAGGCATAGAGGAATGTTTTCAGGCTTCCTTAACTTTTGCTGTGATCATGTTGATTTCTTCACTGCTTTACTCCTTACATAGCAAGTGGGTGTAAAAATGCCACCAAATCAGAAGGTTAGCATTTTACACAGGTAGAAATGACCACACAAGCTGCAGGACAGCAGAGAATCAGACTTGTCCAATCAAATCCATCATACTTCTTGCATGGCATGATCAGTCTGGATAACATAAGACCTGACCTCATCCTTCATCCACAGCTCAAACTGTGTTGCACATTTGAAAGTTTTCAGAATTACATTTTTCTTCTGTTTCTACCCCGCCAGGTTCCAATAAGCAGAGATGCCAAACTGCAGCAAGAAAGTTTGCTATGGCACTTTCATCCCAGCTGGAACAAAGAAGTACCAGAAAACCTGCTGTTGTGAGATTGCCAGCTCAGTTCTGAAAACTCAACAGGTCCAGACAGTTTGGATAAAGAGCAGAAAAGCATCATCAAAATTGTTAACTCTTTTTTTCCTAACTGAAGCTTCTGAAATTTGCCCATCTGACAGTCCTGTGAAGTGCTAAATAGTGGCAACTGGCTTATAATATTTGCAAACTGTTCTTTCATCCAGTGGTGTTTTAGACGCCATGGTACAACATTCTTTACATGGATCTTTTCTAATCATTCCTGCAGCCTTAACTCAGGTAGGGGGTCTGTGACACTGCAGCCAATTTTCTTTGCACTGATATCATTATGATATGATTATGGCATAATTATGATGCTTTTTGTACAAGATGGGTCATCTGAGGTGTCATTGGAAAAGTTGTGATTTGATTAATATGATTATCCTATTTGTATGCATGTACCATTTTTGTATCTAAAGTTAGGAATATTGACCATGTATCTGTATTTCAATCCTGTGGACTCTGGGTGACACCCACAACTAGCCTTTCAGGTACAACATGAAGAAGCCAGACAGTGATGATGTTCCATCAGCAAAGACAAAGGACTCTGGAAGAACTTAACCTTCCTGGGAAAGTTTCACACAGTCAGAAAGAACTGGCTGCTATGACTCAGCAAGGTATGCAAGGGCCTGTGACCAGGCCACATGACTCTGGACTCCATCTTGGGATGTCAGTGTTTTTCCATAAACTGAGGTTTGGAACAAAGGGTTCTTGCCATATACTAAAGCTATATAAGGCGGGGAGTAACATCATCTGTCGTTCTTCACTCTCCACACAAGAGAACTGAAAACACCTGAGGAACAAAGACTGAAGTGGGGGAAGTGCAGGACGCAGGCTAAAGGGATTTCCAGTCTGTGTATGAAACACCTGGGGATTCCAAGCTGAAAAGCAAGTGTAGGTTGTGCCTTAAGAATCTGCAGCCTGCTTGCATCATCCATCAGGGTGAGAGACTGTTCATTCAAATTCTATCTTTCTAGTATGTTAAGCTTAGTTTGTGTTTTTGTTTATTTACTAGGTAATCTGCTTTGATCCATTTGCTAGCACTTATAATTACTTAAAATCTATCTTTTGTAGTTAATACATTTATTTTATGTTTTAATCTAAACCAGTGAGTTTGGAGTGAAATACTTGGAAATCTTAGCTCAAGGGGCAGTGGCTGTTGCATATTCCTCTCCACATTGAGGGAGAGGTGAACTGGATAATAAATTCATATTGGTTGGGGTTTGGACCAGGGCAGGATGGTACAGCTTTGGGGTCCTAGGCTAGGAAGCTGGTGGTTATTTTGGTTGTAGCATCTATATTGTTGGTTCACATGCAGTGGCTGGTCAGAGAACTTGCAGGTAACTGCAGCTGGGTGTGTCCCTACCTGCATGTATGCTGGTGGACGTGTGAGACCAGGAGTGTGTCTACAGCTTGTCACAGCAGCGCAGTGAGAGAGGGAGCCCAGGTTGGTGGGTCAGAGGGCTCAGAGGTACCTCAGTTTCAGGTGGTACCTGGGGTGGGGGAGCATCACAGAGTCAACCGGTGTATGCATGTGGGTAAGTGCCTGTGACAAGGTGTCAAATTTAAAGACCCTATGGGGAGGCATAGGTCTGTTTTGCTGATTCACTCTGGCAGCCAGACCAGATGGATTTCTTGAGTTCCAACTCAGGGATATAAGAAGCTGAGTAGCTGTGAAGAAGGGAATGCTACAGGGAAAGACAGGAAGTTCCCTCTGATGTCTGTAAGTGCATTGCTGCCATAGGGCTTTGTTAATTTATGTAAAAATAAATTATCAGCACAGGAAAGGGGAGAGGGTTGGGACAGTACACTGATGTGTGTTATGAGTGAAGAGAAGCAGTGCAGTGATAATTCATCGTATCCCCTTGAGATCAATGAGTCTGCTCACATCCACAAGAGCTATGGGACCAGGATTTCTGTTTGGATTCTGCCACTCCTAATTTTGGTCAAAAATCCTCTTGCATTCCCCGTTTTGCCACATCTGGTCATTGTTTCCTCGACTCTCCCCAGATCTTGAACCAAGCAAATAACACTTAGAGTGTAGCCACAAGGAACAAATGTGCATCAAAACACAACCTATGGAATGCAGGGCTGAAAGAGAGAAGGAACTCACTTCCAAGAGCTGGAAGGTGGCCTACAACTTTTGTAAAAGGGTGTGGAAGCGTATTAGAATTGAAAAGAAAAGGGGAAAGCTGGAAAGAGGCCTACAGCTTTTGTAAAAGGGTGTGGAAGCATATTAGAGTTGAAAAGAAAAGGGGAAAAATGTTTTTTTACAAATGTATCTGGAAGTTAAAAAAAATTCTCACTATAACCTGTTCGTAGGCACTGCCTAATTTTGCTTTAAATCACATACTCCACTGGGCATTGGTTTCACGGAGGTATTTCTTGCACAGCTTTTTTTGAGTTTCATTCATTGGTATCATCTAAAATTAGATCCACCACTTTCATTCAGGTCCAGCTTCTTTGCCGAGTGTAATATTTTGTAGAAACAGAAATGCAGTTAAATGTGCGCCATCATTTGCAGCAATCCCAGGTGTTTGCAGAATGCTGTAAGTAACAGCAGGCCAAGCATGAGAACTTGGTTGGCAGCAGAGAGCTCGTAAACCTGTGGCTAAATGCAGAGTATCCATTTTTCATGGCTGATCACAAACTCAAAAAAGAAACAAGCACTCCCTTTGAAACTGGACAAAGCACATCCTGTGCCATAAATATACGTAAACTGGCAGTAGCCAAAGTCTGGTCCCTGAGCCAAACTGACTGTGAAGTCCTGAAACATGGCCAGCAGATGCTCTCACCTTGTCAGCATGGAGGTGTGATTTGCAATAAGTGTCGGACTACATGTCCCATAATGCTTTGCTGTACACAAGCCTGGTTGAAGTGGAAACAGCAGGTTTTATTAGAAGAACACAATTCAAGCAAAATGTTGGGTGGCTTGGACTTACTTTTGACACAAAATTCATACAAGCTAATTATGGCTCTCAGGCTTCCAGCTTATTGATAATTTGGGCATCTGTGACCTTTATTTGAGAAGGGCTGGATGGCACAAAGTGTTGGTAACGGATCATAGAGCCTTTGCTCCCTCTAAAATGCTGGTTCAAATCTAGCACGTGCTGATAGCTACCACTCATGTGATTGCTGTCCTATGTGAAATGAGTTGACGATCTCAATCTAGATCCTAATGGACAGGTGAACACATCACAGCTGGTACCTTTGAGACAGTCTCAGCTGAGAAACTAAAGACCAAGGCCCAGATCCTCAAATGTCTTGATACACCCATTGATTTCAATAGTAGCTGGGCACCTAAATTCCTTTGAAGATCTGAGTCCAAATGTCTTAATTTCAGTGAGCCAGTTTTCTCAGCATAAGACTGGGGAAATGAAATCCAAAAGGTCTAAGAGAGGGCAATAAGGTGAGAAATACAACTGGCCTTGTATACCATGCACAATTTCAGGAAATACAACACCAATAGCTTTCTAAACTCGCTTTTCTTATGCATGAACAATCTACAGCATCAGATGCTTTCACCTTGGTGCACTGCAAAATATGTGCATTCAGAAATCAATATATCCTCAGAAACCACTGGTCACTGAAGCAAATGTGAGGTCTCTGCTGCACGCTCAGCATCAACATTTGGAACAGCAAACTGACTTTTTGGCCAAACTCCATCAGAAAGAGATGCATATTTTTAGCACTTGTTAATTGCTGTAAGGGCCATCTGGCTAGAGCTGCCAAATCATTTAGCATATTGACCCATATGACTGAAACAATAAGTAATACAATCCATTGCAACAATCCCTTTCTGAGGTTTATGTAGGTGTTGCAACAAGAGAAGTTCTAGACAAGTTCTGGTATAGGCCCAGAGCTCCACATGATCAGACCACGAGGGAGATGGTTACTATATCTGAGATTAGGTCCAGGGTGCATCTGGTTGGAGTCCTGTGGCCATAGCGTGTAGGAGATACTAAGCCAGATCTGGGGAAAAAATTTCAATCAAAACTCTTTTGGTGACGTGCAGCTTTGGCAACACCAAATTATATTGCAAATGAGTGTTGCTTTTACCTAATTGTTTTTTGATAAAAAGAAAAACAACTTTTAAAAAATATCTAAACAAAAACATTTCCTTTCAATATTTCCAAGGGACCTAGTAACACACAGCCCCAGGATTCCTGCCTTAGAGACACTCAAATGTTTGCTTTTTGGGATGTGTCTCTCTCACATTTAAGGTCAGATTTGAAAAGAATTCTCTGCTCCCCTCCCTTCCTCCTGTAGGCTCATGAATCACTGAGCCACCAGACAGATGAGTCATTCAGCCAGGTTTTGGTGAGACATGCCAGTCTGGGAGTTTCCTCTGTGATCAGGTTGTGAATGATGCTGGCTTTGTTGATGACTGCCCATGTGTTGAGTAGCATAAATCTCATCTTTGTGTCACCCTGGTCTCTCTGCTGTTATTTCACTTTCTTTGTATGTTGTCTGTGATGTCAATTGCTTTTTATCAATACAATTTGTGAACATGCTAAAAAGGGAGAGGAGTGCCTGAGGGCTTCTTAGGGAGGAGGCAGTAGCTTTAGGGAGTTGTCCTTGAAAGTTTCAGTTCATTGAGCTTGAACTTCCAAGAAAACCTGGTTCATTTCCAGTCCCTGTGAACCAAAGGGCAAGGTTCAGCTGATGATTCCACACAGCCCTTATCAAAGACCCCCCTGGCAAAAACACTCATTACAGATTCTCCAAGCCACCACGCTCCATTCCACTCCCTATTGAAATTATCAATTCTCTGTGGGTGACAAGACCACAGAACTTTTGTGGTTCATGATTTTGTGAATCATTCATGCTTTGTTATTAATGAATATGGCACTCTAAAAGCCAAGTCCCTATTTTGTTCCTCTGTGAGTAGGAAACTTGCTATCTGCCACTGGTATTCCATCACCTTTGTTTTAAGAAAGATACAGATGACAGCTGGGGTTTCCCTCCTCCAACAATTAAAAGGCATATGGGAGTACTTTGCTGACATACAAAGTAAGTTTGATCTCCCCAGGAACCAGATCTTTCAATATTTCTAAAATTAGCCATGGACTTTGTGCTACACTGGGAAGGACTTTACCCTGTATCACACCTCTGGAATCTTTCTTCTGCTCCAGTGCAACATTTCCAAACTGAATGGCTGAACTATTCTTTTTATTGGGTCATATGCCTTCGGCTAGTGGTTGCAGGAAAGGAAACTGGGAACCAGTTAAACTGATGAGGATTGGCACCACTTTGTTTCTTCCTGATTGGAAAAAGGGTGGCATATTTATTGCTATAAGATTGCCTGGGGTGCTCCCTGGATAAAGTGAATGTGTGCAGAGTAGTAGCATGCTTTCTGCAGTGGGTGAGTAATACAAATGTGGATTTGTGAGGAACTAAGGACAGGCGAAAGATACAGATCCCCAGGGGCTTCTGTCAAGCTTAATGAATAAAGATAAGAAACTGTGATTGCTTTCCTAGCTTTAACAACGTGGAGTCCTTGTGGCACCTTAGAGACTAACACATTTATTTCAGCATAAGCTCTCAAGGGCTAAAACCCACTTCATCAGATGTATGGAGTGAAAAATTCAGTAAGCAGTATATATATTGAAGCACATGAAAAGATGGGAGTTGCCTTACCAAGTGGGAGGGTCAGTGCTAATGAGGCCAATTCAATTAAGGTGGAAGTAGCCTATTCTCAACAGTTGACAAGAAGGGATGAATATCAACAGAGAGAAAAATTACTTTTGTAGTGCTAATGAGGCCAATGTAATCAAGGTGGACATCGCCCATTCCCAACAGTTGAGGAGAAGGTACAAGTATCAACAGAGGGAAAATTACTTTTTGTAGTGACCCATCTACTCCCAGTCTTTATTCAAGCCTAATTTGATGGTGTCCAGTTTGCAAATTAATTCCAGTTCTGCAGTTTCTAGTTGAAGTCTGTTTTTAAAGTTTTTTTGTTGAAGAATTGCCACTTTTAAGTCGTTATTGAGTGTCCAGGAGATTGAAGTGCTCTCCCACTGGTTTTTGAATGTTACAATTCTTGATGTCTGATTTGTGTCCATTTATTCTTTTGCATAGAGACTGTCCAGTTTGGCCAATGTACATGCAGAGGGGCATTCCTGGCACCTGATGGCATATATCACATTGGTAGATGTGCAGGTGAACGAGCCTCTGATGGTGTGGCTGATGTGGTTAGGTCTTGTGATGGTGTCCCTTGAATAGATATGCAGACAGAGTTGGCAACAGGGTTTGTTGCAGGGATTGGTTCCTGGGTTAGTGTTTTTGTTGTGTGGTGTGTGATTGCTGGTGAGTATTTGCTTCAGGTTGGAGGGCTGTCTGTAAGCGAGGACTGGCCTGTCTCCCAAGGTCTGTGAGAGTGAGAGATCATCCTTCAAGATAGGTTGTAGGAAACCTGTTTCCTTTCTTTGTGGTTCTTTGACGCTTAAGGATAGCATAATGGGTTTGGGAAGGCAATATGCTAATGTCAGATATAGTAGTTCTTTCTCCTTCCTGTACTTCAGCTTACCCTTCTGCTGTGATACAGACTAGATCTTAGTTTTTTCAGGAGATAAATATATATATTATACACACAAATGTTAGCGTATGTAATATATATATATATTATACAGAGTTAAATCTCTGATACAAGATCTATAAAGGAAAACATTTGCTTAATCTCTCTCTCTCTCGATATATACAAATGCATAACAGTTTACATATAACCATTGAAACAATTGTGAATATTGTCAACAAATCTTTGAAAGACAACATTTTTTTGGGATTTTTCCCTAAGTTCTAGTACTTGTTACTATTGCAGGTTCAAATGCAAAATATAATTATGCTCACATATGCATACCCTCCCATAAGGCTCTTCTTTGTGATGATCCACCCTTCTTGATCTCAGTGGAATGGTGTCCAAATCCTCTGGAGGGTCACCAGCTCCTTCAAGTCTGGGGCACAACTGATGGTCCCATAGTCTCCTTCAAACTCACTCTGAGTCTCTGCAAGGTCAGTCTGCTATTGCCTAACCTGCAGCAATCCTAGTCCTCTTCTCCAGCAGGGTGAGAGAGCCTGCAGTCTAATCCAACAAACTGGCAAAGTCCCTGAGAATACAATCACCACAGCAGGTCCTTCTGGTCCTTGTGCTGCTCCACCACTGAGTTCCCCAGTCTGGCTGCCACTCCTGCTATTTATCAGCTCCTCCCTCTCCCCTGGAGTTTCCACTGGTTCCAGTCTCAAACAGTGGCTCTGGGGGTGTCCAGTCTTGGGACTGACGCAGAGGATGGAGGGTCAGGCATTATGGGTACAGCAGGCCAGAAAATGGAAATCCTTTCCCATGAAAAATTTCAATGTTTTGAAAACAAATACTGGAAAGGGGTTTCAAGAAAAAATTCCTTTTAGGGCACAAAAGAAACAAAATGTTTTGGCTTCCCAGCTGCAGAAGATGAAATTGACAAGAGCCTTTGGCCCAGCTGCCAGAGAGGCAAAGACCCGAGGACCTCAGCCTCTCTCCCCAGCTCTGGGACTGGAGAGGCAGCATGTGGGGGAGAGCTGGGGGGGAGGCAGGGAAGCTGGATGTCCTGGATCTGTGCCTTTCTGGCCCCAGAGATGGTGGGGAGGCCAAGCACCAAGGAGGCATGGGATGAGGGCGCTTAGTCTTGGAAGCCCGTCTGGAAAGCTTTTGCCAGTTTTATTCTCTGCCTGCCTTACATTCTGTTCCTGGGAAGCCGTCATACTGATTTTCCCAACAGAAAAATCAACAGTTTTCAGCAAAACTGAAAATTTCCCTTGGAATATTTCCACTTGGCCAGCATTACATTTTTTGCCAGAAGATCATTCTGATGAAAAATTTCTGACCAGCTCTAGTTGTGGGGTCTATCTCTGAATACACCACAGACTTCCCTTGTGTCTGTGAACATGTCATCTTGTAGCCAAATTTCCCAAACCGACCACTAATTCTGGGTATCTCCTTTTTTGGGTGCCCAACCTGAGATAACTTGCGGCTGATCTTCAAAGGTATGTGGCCCGTGGAGCTCCCACTGACTTTAAATGGAACTGCATACACTCATCACTGCTGCAAGTCATGCCCAGGGGCTGTCAAAACAGGCACCCCAAATCAGTGGCCACTTCTGAAAATGTTTTGCCTAATTCCTCTGTGCCTCCTTGTTTCCCCATCCATAAAAAGTGCTTGTTTTAGTTACTTATATTTTATACCCCACTCTAGCATCTGGTTGCATTAATGGAGATCAAATTGAAGAGTTGCCACTGACAGTTAGTAAATTGGTACCCCATCCCCTGAAAGGCACTTGAACTATAGGCCCAAATTAAGAAAAAATCCAGAATGAACAAATGAATCTTGTGTGAAATACTATAAACTGGCAAGCTTGGTTCCTGACAGATTGGGTGTGGGAATAAATTTCAGAGATACCTACAGAGCAGCCCTGAAGACAGTCAGCGCTTTACAACAAAATGTGATTGCCATGCTAGGACATATGGGTAGAGACAGTCTGTATCAAGCCATTCAGAACTTCATGGTGATAATCAATACTTTTTGCACTGCAGCCAGGGGCAGGTGGATGCCAGCGTGGTGTTTGGCAGTTGTGTGTTCACCTCAGCTCATCCCAATTTCTGCCCTTACTGACACTTCCAAGTGGCATTCAGCAGCAGAGCTTAAGGAAACACATTACAGGGCACTAGCCTGGAGGCGACAGAGACATTGATAACTGTACAGAGATCTACACCAAAGCGTTAATAGATCAAAGATGGTAAAAGGCATTTTAGCTCCCCACTATCGGTATCCAGAAGTGGTGCTGGAGCAAATGAAATCCTGAGAGTATAAGCCCCGAGGCAAAGGATGGGCACATGCCCCCTACAGAGGGAGAAGTCATAGTCCCATCAATTCGTTAATGTGCTTTTTGTTGCACAGCTCTGTTCCTGCACTGTAATCTTGTGATCTAGACTGAGATTATTTTATCTAGACCCTGACTCAGTCAGGTGCTGGGGAAGCAATGAGGCCACAGAATCCAAGTCCCAAGATATAGAGTTGCTTTTCAGCATCATATGCATGGTACCGCAGCCACAAAACGAAGATTTCTGTGTGCCCTGATGCCCTCATATACATGTTGCTCAAGAGGAGCCTTCAAAGTGATCCGTTTCCACCCCTGATGTGTCCTCAAGAGAAGTCAGCAGCAGCACAGGTCTATCTGTTTGATAGTGCCACCCTCATTGTGGTATCTGAGCACCTTCCATGTAAAATCAATAGCAGCAGAGAAGTCCCTAGCAGACTGTGTGGTGTCTCTAGCTCTCCTCCCTCCTCCATTTGTTTCAGAAGATGTTGGAAGACCAGCATGCATCCCTGAACTTTGTCCATTGCTGGAAAGAAATTTGCAATCCAATGATACAAAGTAGAGTTGGTCTAACAATGCAAAAAGCCATGTCCATGAATAATTATTTTAAATGTAAAATTCATTCACATCTGCCATCACTACACCCCTTTTGTGTTTGTTTTGTAAATGAACATTTTTGATTGAGTTTTTCTGGCCAAAAATGTAAGTAAAAAAACTAATTACAAAGTCACATGCATGGTATTAATGGAAAATGAATTTAAAAGGTGCATACACAAGTATTCACTCTAGAAGTACTAGTACACATCTACTCATGAAAGAGAAATAATATCATAGCACTTGTTTGGCTGTGACTTGCCAAAAAACATGGCAAAGATTCTGAATATTCATCATACATTAATATACAAAGTAAAGAGTTCAATAAGCCATTTGTGGAATAATGAATACATTCCAGGAAATAATCTATTTACAGACATTCCATGAGCAGAAAAAATAAGTTAGAATCACTGAATAAACTACTCCTCCACTCTGTGCCCCTCCGGCGCTGCACCTCTTCCCGCCCCAGCTCTGCCCCCTCCCCCAAGGCCCCCTTTCCTGAGTGCCTCCCACCCGCTGCCTTTCTGCCCCTTCCTGCCTTAAGGGCAGTGAGGTGGGGAGGGGGCAGAGAGGAGCAAGTGGCAGGGCAGCTCCACGGCTGCCAGAGCAGCAGCCTGGTCAGTCTTGTGGGTGCTGAGCACCCTCTATTTTTCACTATGGGTGCTTTGGCCCCTGAGCACCCACAGAATCAGCTCCAAATTGTTCAACAATGTGTCATAGGCTTTAGACTGCTAACAGGTAGAGGAGAGTCTTCTTTAGCTTAGGTACTTGGGGGCCTGTGCTTTTGGAGAAGGAAGATCTGAGTTCTGTCCCTGCTGCTGTCATGAGGTTCTGAACAGCCTATATCCACAAATGTGAAGTTCCTAGAAGGCCATGGATTTGTGACAATATATTATTTCCCAAGTTTCTAAACTCAGGAATGTTTCAGGAAAATCTAAAATGAATCCGTTACTAGTAGTGTTACTAAAAATGACACCACCCGTTTTTCATCCTAAACAAGACTCATTGAGCCTGTTTTCCTATGGAAGACGAGCATCTTTCTTTCATTTTTCCTCTCACTCATTTTATTCTAAAACTCTGACTCTAAGGAGGTTTGACAGCTTTGAGATTAAAATATTACAGTGACAGAGCTTTGCACACAAGCCAAATTCAGCTTGCTTGAAAGAAATACTACCTGCACCGGGGAAACTTTTTTTTAAATGGTTCCTGCCTTCTGTCTAGTGACGGATTGCTTTTTTGAGTTCTCTGTGGTTGTTTTATTATCATTTGTATGCACAAAACCATGGCAACAATGAAATATTGTTGTTGCATTATAAAGTATTAATATGAATTTTTGGCTTCTTGAAGTTTACCCGTTGCTGGGAAAAAAGAAATATTCATAACAATATTTCAAAATGAAGAGAGGTATATTTAACAGCGCCCCTGTCATGAGGGATCATCCAACATTTATTCAAAAATATGTATCAGCAACATTTGCTGAGTCACCTGGATAACCCTAAACAATCATTTAGGGCCTCATTCTGCCACACTTGCTCACACTTTATTAAAAAAAAAGGTTTATTGGACCCAATTCTCCACTGCCAGGCACTTGGTCCAGATCAGAATGGGAACATTTCACAGACACTTTGCACCATGGTAAATGACTACACAAGATGCTGGGGAATAGAGAATCAGGCCCATTGGCCTCTGCAGGAACAGGGAGGTAGAATCAGCCCCGGAGAGGATCAAGTGCATGGTGCTGCAACTATCCACATTCCCTGCTTTTATGCTAATTCTTTGGTCAACCCAAAGGTTGACAAAGCAAATCATCCTTCCATTTTGGCCAGCAACTGGCCAGCCTTGTGGTTTGATTCGCCAATGGAGGGGGCAGGTTCCTGGGTTGAGGCCCCTCCACAGAGAGTACCCTGGAAATTTTAAACAAAAGATTTTACAGAACCCTTTGTTTTCTAAGGCTTACAGTGCAAACCAACCTTAATTTTTTTCTCTGGGCTGATATTTGACCAGAGAGATCTCAGCATGGGATTAAAGATGTCCTTCCCAATTACCCCTATAAGGACATCATCAAGATACAAATCCTATAGTTCATTTAGTGCCCTGACCCATACTTCTAATAGCAGGAAACATTTTCTGAAGTGTCAAATGGAAAGTCAGTGGCACTAGGGATCCTAAACTGAGCACCTCTGATGATAGGGGCCTTTGTTTTAATCCAACTCAGCATTGGGAGTGGAACCAGAAAGATCAGCTTCACTTCCTCTTTGTAGACAGCTTCACTATCTAATTCACATGCACTACAGCACACTGCTCTTGTGTCCAGGACTTCCATGGAAATATCTAAACAAACAAAAAAAACCCAAAAAAACCCCACCCCCACTGAACTTTTAAGAAGTTATTTCATGCAATCATTTCTTCTATTTCTAATGGGAAAATAATGAAGATGAAAGGTACAGGATCTGTGAATGTTGAGGGGATCAAATATTCTTTATTACGTCATTGTATTGCTCAAGTTGGCAAAGCATCCTAATAGCTTGTGGCATCCAAGAGTGGAAATGGAGCAGAAAGTTTTGGGGAATGGGAGGCTGGAAATGGTTTAGTGATTGTTAGCTGATCTTTGAGAGTCATGGGAATGCTGCTCAGCATAAACTGAGTCACCTTGAGCAGTTACTTAAGCACTTCTGGGAACCTGTTCGTAATTATTGATATGAAGTATGAACTCTCATTCCCCCGCCAAAGGAGACTCGGAATAACTCCTGTAATGTGAGAATGAGTCAAGTCCTCTAGGTATTATTCTGTTTGCCTATATGGCATTAGATTTGCCTTCTCCATTGCACATTACTGTGTCAGTTGCTGGATGAATGCAAGGGATCTCCTGGCTGATTTAAATTGCTTTCTCCTTTCTGTCCCTGAAAGCTCAACTGCATCCACGTTTTGTTCCATATTAATTCACTTGGCATAGACCTCCTTATACTCCAAATGGCTACGAGTGGAATCTCGTTGAATTTCTTGAAGGCCATGCCTGCTCACTTGCTTCATCCTGGTTTGAAACGTAGCTTTCTTGGAGGTCTTTGTGCGACCCCTGGGCAGCCGCACAACTTTGGCGCTAACAGCAAGACAAGTTCTCCAGCTCCTCAAATGATTTATGCAGTAAACGCTTCAATAAAGATAAAGGTAGCAGGGGAACTCTGCAGCTAGAAGGCTGCTTAGCACAGCTGCAGCTGCTCAGCTCTTTTCCCTTCCTCTCCTCCCTTTCAGCTCTGTGCTGGGCAGGAATCTTATAAATGAGATAATTCCCCACCAGAATGGAAGTGGTATAGTACCAAGGCAGAGAGAGAAGATTTTGCCATAACTCATTTTTGTCTCTTTCGTGGACTTAAAGCTTAAGCCAGACCCCTATAAAACTATCTGGCTGAAATTTTGAAACTAACGTGTGCCTCTACATACCTAAATATTTCAATGCTATGATTTTCAGATGTTCTGAGAACCTGCCGTTTTCATTGAGAGCTACTTTAGGTTTCCAAGTTTGAAAAATATTTGACTGTAATGTATTATATTTGTGTGTGTGTGTGTCTGTGTGTATATGGATGTATAACACTTAACAGCAGTCCATCAAATGTGGTAACCTGGATCTATTAGTGGCCTATGCTGGCAGTGGCAACAGCAAAAGCTAATGGACTCACTCCATTGTGTTGCTATTATTCCTTTTTACTGCAGTAGTATCTAGAGGCCCCAGCTGAGCTCATGTCCTTGTTGTGGTGGGCACCGTACAGAGACCTAGCATGAGCCAATGCCTGCCTCCAAGAGCTTGCAGTCTATGCAGGCAAAGAAATGTTTTTATCCCCCCTTTAAAGATGGGGAAAATGAGACACAGAGATTAAGTGAATTGCCCAAGGACATGCAACAAGTCGGTGGCAGAGCCAGGAACTGAAACCAGATTCTAACTGAACCTTAACTATAAGACCTGTTCTTCCTGCCATCTTAATTGTGTATGTGGTAATTATGAGAGTTGTTGCCATGCAAAAAA
The DNA here is from genome assembly GCF_965140285.1 of Lepidochelys kempii. Taxonomy (NCBI): domain Eukaryota; kingdom Metazoa; phylum Chordata; order Testudines; family Cheloniidae; genus Lepidochelys; species Lepidochelys kempii. Next base: position 33,301,204 of record NC_136387.1, read on the forward strand.
TTGTGCAATTCCTTTTGAAATCCTACTATTAACTCTATGCCCTTCAGCAGCAGCTGATTCCACAGGCTGTATATACCCTGTGTCATCAAATGTTCTATTATTTAAATGTATGTGCCCTCAGTTTCATTGAGTGCCCCTTTGCTTTCCTATTTTTACAGTGTACAAAGGAGGGGCAGATCATCTTGATTCTACCCTTTGTAATCTTAAATATCTCAACTAAGTCTCCTCTAACTTTTATCCTCTCCAGCCTCAATAAACAGAGTGTGAAATCTTGGCCCCATTGAAGGCAGCAGGAGTTTTGCCAGTGATTTCAGTCAGGCTTGGACTTCAATCCTAGTGTTTGTAATCTCTTCTCACATCCTAGACAGTATGATCATGAGGTCAGGGAATGGCTCACTATATATTTGCAAAGCGTTGTTCAAATTTACAACACTTGGCAAGTGATTTTTACAACTACTGTTACTAATACGTAAATATCACTATACGTTTCCAAACATTGTTGTTGCTGTTCTGTGAACTGGTTTAAGCCCAGCTACATCTCCCAAAAACATGATGCCTCAAGCTGAACACAGCTCTCCAGATGAGCGCCCCATTGTTTGGTACAATGCCCTTCTAATATGTTCAGTATGTGGATAAGAAATTGACACTCCAGTTTTCACTGTCTTGATAGTATTTCATTATTAATTTATCTTTTGATAATGTTGCTATAGAGCCTAGACCATTTTCAGGCATATCAAAGAAATATATTTTCTCAATGCTCCTCCAGACCACACCAGATCCGAATGATGTGGGATGTAAACAACCAGATTGGGTTAACATGTGCCTAGGATCAGGTCCTAGGATACTGAAGTTATCAGGGCTGAACCTGATTTCATATACATTAGTGTAAATCAGAAGTTACTCTGTTGAGAACAATGAATTTTACTGGTGTTAAACAGTGGAAGTGAGATTAGAATAGGCCCAACAGGTACCTGCCTGTCAAAGGAAAGGGAGGCATTTGATAGATATAATGCATCTCAATAAATAATGGAGGTTATTTGCCTGATTCTCCAATCCCTGACACTGCTACAGCTTCATTGATTTCAGCGACATTAGTTACTCCTTAGTTCCATTCCTGTGTTAAATTCTCCTGCTGGCTGCATTGGCTTGATTAGGTATCAGTTATCAGCATCAGCAGAACAACCTGAATTTGCAATGGTCTGCATCAGAGAACACGTATAACATAGTCACTCTAAAAAAGTAAAAATTCTGCTGCAACAAAGGAAAATTTAAAAATAGAGAGAGAGAATAAACCTTGGAAAAGTGCATCCTTAGGCACCCAGCCACCACTTGGTTTTAATAAGTGACAAAGGGTAAGAAAGAGAGAGGAGGCGTGGTACATGAGCCCTAATCTCTCCTCAGTAGCTGCAACCTCCACAGCTCTAATCTCCTTGGGTTCTTGTTTCTGACTCATTTCTCTTCTTGGGTATCCCAATGCCACCCCCCAGATTGGTTGCCATCTTTGCAGTTTGAATTTAAACCCAGGAAGCAAAGAGAGAGCCTTGTTTACAGACTCCAATACCTGTTCATAAACTGAAATGGGAATAGATATGCTATGGAGACCTGGCCCGCAAAGCTGGAGATCTGCCTGAGGTCTGATACATGAAAGATCTGCCTGAGGTCTCACTGAAAGATTCTGAGATGGGAGAACTGCCACTTTAGTTGCATGTGTTTCATCATTGTGACAGAAGCATGGGCCTGATCCAGAGGCCATTAAAGCGAATGAAAAGACTGCCATTAACTTCACTGAGTACCAGATCTGCTGTTATGCTCTCCAAGCAGGTCTCGCTGTTGCAAAGGGGTCCATGGAGCAAAAAGACATTGGAGACCCACCAGCCTAAAGTACTGGTGAAGGCCATCCAAAAATGCGTTCCATTCCTCTGTGGCACTTGTGAAATTGGTTTCAAAAGAACTAGGAGTGGATTTTAGAATAAAATACTCCTGCCTGAGATATAAGAGGACTAAACTTGAAATGAGGAGTGGGATAATTCCATGTAGTTTTCCTCGGTTCATGGTTGTCTAAGAAATCAAGAAGACGGAACAAAACAAACAAAAAGACAGGAATGCCTGATACTGGAACACAGCATGTTTATGGTGCTTGATATATTTGAGAAATTGTTCAACGGCAGTTCATCCTTCTGTTGGGATTGCTCCATAATGCTTTTAAGGTCAGTGAACCTCGGGTTATTTGCTACTGATGTGCCAGCTGTGCAGTTGAAAGCTGTCTGAGGGGGCAGCTGAACTTTTGAAAAATTAGGATTGAATTTTTTTTTTTTTTTTGCTTCTTATGCTTTTGAGCCAGATCCTCCCCACCTGCATTCTTGGCCCCCATGAGAACTTCCACCCTTCACTCCCTATTTCATACCAGACTTCTCGATTCACAGGGAAAAACCCAAGTGACAAATGCTGTCTGATTCTAAATTAATAGTGAAGACAGGCCAAGACCCTTTCACCTAGAGTTTTGCTCTCTTAGTGAAAAATAAAAATACCCCCCACATTTTAATAACCATGAAGAGTGCTAGGTGGAGGAGCCTGGAGATCTCTGTGCATAGATTAGGAACAGCATAGGCAGTGTGCATGGAAGGGCCCCTGCCTTGGGCGGGGAGGTTACGCCATGCTCTATGGCCATCCATTGACATCTCTGCTGAGACTGCCAACACGGTTCCCAATTAATGCCCAGTGTGATGGGCACTTTGTGATGTACACTTGGGAACCAGAAGGAGCCCCCCAGCTTCTGATAATCACTTTGCAGGCACTGTTGCCCCCCGATAAGATTTATAGGCGTGACCTACATATGGAAAGTTCCCCAGGCTAGTAATAGGCCTCTGAGTCACCCCGTTGTGCAGGGCAACTGTCCAGACTAGAATTCTTACTGCTAACATGGTTGGCTATGTCAATTTCCTTTCAAATGTGGTGGATTTCAAATATCTGCCCCCTAGCATCAATCTCTATTGAATCCAGAGAAAACCCCAAATCACGACCTAGGAGGAAGGATGGCTGTGCAGCAAAAAGCACTGTCTTGTAGGGAAGGAGGTAGCTCTGCCAGAGACTCTGTAACTTTAAGCAAGTCAATCTCTGTGCCTCAACTCCCAGGAAAATGGTTACTACTTCTTTTGTCTGCCTTGTTTGTTTAGATTGTAAGATCTTCAGGGTAAGGACAGCATTTTACTTTGTGGCTGTACAGTGCCTAGCACAATGGGGCCTGATCTCAGCAGGGGCCTGTGGGGGACTATTACAATCCAAACAAAAAGTTGGAAAAATACCCAGTTTCATTCTCTAATTCTATGACTCTCAGAGTTGTGAAACTAGAGACTTGTTCAGCAGAATTTAGAACAGACACTGAACAAAACTTCTAACCAAACAAAGTCACAATCAAGGCTTTGTCTTAAACAGTCCTTAATTTAGCAAGCAGCAGCAGGAAAAGAAATGAAAGCACCGAGTCCACCTAACAATACCTGGTAAGCAACCTAACATTTGTTAGCTGTATGATAATACACAAGATTAAGACATTTCTTTCGAAAGCCAGAACCCTGTCTGTAGTTAATAACTTGTTTTTAAATTAAGACTGTTTTCCCTGACTTTTCTATCCAGTTTCTGAAAGCAACTTAAGAGCAACAAATGAGCCAGACTGACATGTATGAGGACCGGTATCATTAGACACATGCATCATACAAGCCCTGAGGCACCAATGATTTGCACAATGGTTGCACTAGGACCAATAACTGAGCATGCACTTGCGCTGTAGGCCCCAAGTAATTTTCTTACCAAGGCATCTGAGATTAAAAATGTCTTGTGCAAGCAAGAATCTCAGACTTCACAAGTTGTTGCAAAGGGTGAATGGTTTAAATTAAAATGGGAGCCAAGCCAAATTGGCTGATCAGAAAACGGAAAGAACTGAAACTCTACTGTCTGAGAGCCTGGTTTGGGATTACTGGATCAAACCCAAAGCATTTGCAGGTGTCTGAGTGAAGTGATATTATGCACTGTGCTTACCATGCCATATAAATTATAGCAACGTGGGTCAGATACTTCCTGAACCTTCTCAGGTTTAACTGGGTTGGGCCCATCTCTTTTGTCTACTAAACAAACTCAGGGATCCATTTCATATCAGACTTGATGGACACCCTGTGGAAAAAGGAACTTCCCTGCTCTAATGAAGAACTAAAGAACTTCCCTGCTCTAATGAAGCTTGTATGCAGTGTTGGTTCCAGGATATTAGAGAGACAAGGTGAGTGAGGTAATATCTTTTATTGGACCAACTTCTGTTCGTGAGAGAGAAGCTTTCCATATTACCTTACCTACCTTGTCGCTCTACTGAAGCTTGTTGATAATCATAATTTCAGCTTTCGGCTGGAAGCTGGGATCGATTCCGGTACAGAGAGAAATGTGGGGAAGGCAGCATATGAGTGCAAAAGGGACGGAGGACATGGAAAAAGGAGGCGGCTCCAGGACAAGAGAGAAACCTCCACCAACTCAGAAAAGTGAGAAAGTCAGGTGAGGAAGCAATGAAGCTGCCTCATAAAAAGGAGCAGTTGATGCAGTCGTAACCCAAGATCTCAGTTACCAAATAATGTGGAGCAATCTTCATAAACATGAACACATTTCTCAACACACCGAAAGCACATGCTTTTCTACATCAGGCACACGGTTTTGTTTCCAGTGGAGCTCAACTCAGAGGAGTATCAAAATGGCACCCTGGGTTTCCTCACTTGTTACTGCCTCAGCTGCTGCAGACCAAATGTATTACGGTTGCCTGTTCCTCCAGGACAACCCCATCTGAAGGCCTAACCATTATATGTTTTCTGACTCGTATAGTCAACCAAAAGAGTGCCTCCATTTTCCATTCTGTTTTTATTTAGTTTAGGTTCTTACACCATGCCCACCGTGGCGATGTCTGAGTGCAACTGGAACTGAGTCTTCTGATGCACAACAGAGAGAACTAGCTTCCAGGTTTATTGGCTATGCCGGGATAAATGGAATAAGCGGCAAATGCTTATTTTTAATCAGTAACTAAATAAATAGGCCCCAGACTACAACAGCTTTAGAATGAGGATCTTCTGTCACATAGTCACGCTGCTGACCGTAGCCACAGTTCAAGCTCTTGACATTTTGAGGAGAATTCCACTTCCCATTTATCTCCTATGGCAGTTGTCTAAATCCATGTTCATGAACCAAGTAAACCAAGGCCCTTTTCCCATTTTCCTATGGAAATTAACTGGCTTCCACGCTTTAATCCCCAACAATGGAAATAATATCTTGATCTTCATCTTGTGCTGCAGAATCAGTGCATGATGACCTCTTGTTCCCCTCCATGGTGAGTCATCACCACATTCTCTACGCTGCTCAGAAAATGGGTGGGATAGTGTTTAGGTTGGAACTAAACAGCACAAGTGTTAGACAGTTTGGGTTATATCCATCTCTGGTGTATCTCCACTGATTTAATTGCATTTTCACTTGGGGTGAAATTGGTGAATCATGCCTAAGGGCTTGTCTACATCTTGAATTATTCAGGAATAACTCCCTGTGTAGACAATTCCTTAGCTGCTATTCCTGAATAACGCCAAGGGTGGACATTCTTATTCCAGAATAAGAGAGCCTTCTTGTGGTTAGCTCCATCCACTTCCTTGAGGACCCTGGGGATGAGAGGGATTGGTGAAAAACATGTAGAGCGTATTCTTGGTTCCACCAAATCAGAAATGAATCTGAGAGGGAGCCTGGATACATTTTTCCCCTGGAGCAAAATATGTGACATTTGCTGTTCAGACTGGTTGTGAACAAGTATGGGAGGGGAGGATGTCATTTATGACAAAGTTTCTTCAAGAATTGAGGAACCATTTGTGAAGAGGAGAGCATTTTCTGCTGAAATGATCTGCTAAGCAGTTCTGGACCCCCAGGTAAGTGCACAGTTATTAGATTGATGAGATTTTTCCTGAATCAAACCTAGAATTATCCTGCAAGCTAAACAAATGAACCTGTATACTAGCATGTTTATTCATAGTTGGGATTCTGTTGGAGACCATAGACCCTGTGTCTGCAGATGAGCCAGATGTGCTCCCCAAGCCTGTTTGGAGGCATTGGTCACAAGAGTGTTTATGGAGTTGGAGACACAAATGCTGCACCCTGACAGACATTTTGAGGATCTCTCCACCAAAGTAGTGATGGAAGAAGGGACATTCTTGGGAATGGCCACTGGCAGACTCAGACTGTGTCCAATAGGGTTTTACCAACTGACCCAGTCTTGGGCAGGATGAGGATGAAGATGCAACCTGGCAGGTGGGTGTCACATAAGTGCAAGAGGCCATATGACCCAGTAGACTGAGACTGACCTTTACTGATACTTTTGGTTGAGTCTGAACCAAATGAAATTGTTGAAGATGAAACATAGTTTGGACAAAAGTTGTTGGGGGGAACGACAGGGCAGAAAGAGTGTGCACTCATACTACATAGCCTGCTGGTTGGGCCACTGGGTTGGAGAAACCAGGGTTCATATCCTTCCTCTGCCTGATTCACAGTGACCTGGGATGAAACACTCTGCTCTGGATCAGGCAGACCAGGAATTTGAACCTGTCTCTCCCAGGCCAGTGTCCTAATCAGTAGCTACATCCACACCCACTCACCCTTCCTGACTCAAAAAGCTCAGGTTCTGACTCCAAAACCTGACATTTCAACACAGTTCGGTTTTCACAAAAGTGTTTAAAAGATTTTGGTTTTGTTCATGTGTGTCATGAAAACAAATTTTGAAACCTTGAAAATTTCCCTGAAATGGAATGGACATCCTCCTGCTGGCACTAGTTGGAAGGAAGGTAAGCCCTTGCAGATCTGGAATCAAGAAATGCTCCTTTGAACTCTATTGATTGAGTAGGAGCAAGGGCTGACATGTCTCTCTTTATCTAGAGGCCCATTGAGGAGAAAAGATGAAGCACCCTCTGAATCACTTTGATGACTTGCTGTGGCTTCAAGTCTTTTTATAATCATCTGGTTCCTGGCAAAGAGATTGTAGATACTGCTAATGAAAACAAAAAATCTAAGTGGCACGGTCAGCCAAAATCTGCTCCGATTTACAAGGCTTCCTGGATCCATTCCTGAAGAGGACTCAGTGGAGGTGGTTAAGATGGCTGTGTTGGATCCACAGCAGGAGGAGATTTGCCCCTAGCCAGAGGAATTCTAGAAGAATATGGAGTGAACTGAGGCTCTGTGCGTTCCAGGAAGGCCAGCATTGCATTCCATATGTATATTGCCTCTGAGGCAATGTGGATGAAGCCAAGGAGTCAGATCTTCCCAGACTGTCATGTGTAAGAGGGGGAACACCTTGATACCCTCTTCTCAGCCTGCCCTGCATGGGCTGACTCAGGGAGAAGAGGCAACTTGGGGAGATGGACTTCGGAAGAATACACCTCTTTCAAAGGAGGTGCCGATCCTTGTGGAGTTGAGAGAAGCTGCATCAATGCTGATACTATGTGCTGCAATATTGAAACAGGAGATGAAGATTATCAGTATCCCGGATACCCTGGTACCGAGAGATTTAGAAATCACTGACAACAGCAGAAACATCAAGAAAAGGAGGCTGACACTCTGGCATCATCATCAGATCTCCAGACATAGTTAAACTAGTTGGTGCAGAGGGTAACTGATAGTTGGAGTACCGATGATATTGGTAACAGAGCAGAAATTGTCACTGGTACAGTATCTTGTCACAGTGAATAACAGAGCAACTGAAGTCAATGGTACTGAGGTAGAAGTAGTGATTGGAAGTGTGGTGGACTGGGGCAGAATCTGTACCAAAGTTGTCATAGTGAACCAGATGATTTTAGGAGGAGGAGCTGGTGACATATCTGATAGGTGGTAAATCTTGACTCTCTTTGTAACCCAATACCAGGGATGGTGATCAATGCCAGGATACAATCTTAGAACTTTTTTACAAAAGCAGCAGGAGCCACTGACTGACCCAAGGTATCAGCAACACTTGACAATGTTCCAGGTCTTTCAGAGCTTGAGGAGACCTGGGATCTAGAAGTTACCTCTCACGTAGATAGGGCACTGGCTGAAGGTGGCTTTGAAGCAGCAGGAGTTTCTTTCCACAGAAGGATCTCAGAAACAAGGAGCAGCTTTAGTGTAGGTTCATCTGCACCCACAGAAGCCACTCTTCAGCAGCAACTCCTGCTCCACAGTGCTGGGGTGGAGAGTGCGGTTGTGGGTGATTGGTGTGTAACGATGCTGACCCAACTGAGAGTGCTAATTTCAGGACAAATTGCTTAAAGCAGGGCAGTTACAGCCCAAGGCTGGTGTTTCTATGCACAGCAAGGCAAACCAAAGCAGCCAAACAGAGAAGACTTTGGTTTTACCCCACTGGCTAACCAGAAGTCGCACAAGCAATTCCATTAGACACTCCAGTTTCCCAGTATCACCACCAGTGCCACTCGTTATGGGGATGAAAGGTTATGAAAACCATTACCCCAGTAAAAGAAAAAAAGGTTCTCTCGATCCCAAAGGACCAAGCCCCAGACCCAGGTCAATATACAAATCAGATCTTACCCACAAATCACACGGTTGCCATTCCTTTAGAATCTAAAATCTAAAGCTTTATTCATAAAAGGAAAAAGATATAGGTGAGAGCTAGAATTGGTTAAATGGAATCAATTACATACAGTCATGGCAAAGTTCTTCGTTCAGGCTTGTAGCAGTGATAGAATAAACTGCAGGTTCAAATTAAGTTTAGAGCTTCTGTTTGTAGCAAAGTCCCTCCAGAGGTAAGAAGCAGGATTGAAGACCAGATGGAGATGAGGCATTAGACTTTTATAGGTTTCAGAGTAGCAGCCGTGTTAGTCGCTAAGGTGCCCAAGTACTCCTTTTCTTTTTGCAGACTTTTATAGTCTTTTCCAGGTGTAAGAACACCTCTTTGTTTTTACTGTGGAAAATTCCAGCAATAAGGAGTTTGGAGCCACATTGGCAAGTCCCTGCATACTTTGAGTCACAAGGTGTATCTGCCTTCTCTCAGTGGGTCAGTTGTATAGCTGATGGTCCTTAATGAGCCATCAAGCAGGATAGGCAGAACTGACACCAACTTATCCGGGGTGTCACCCAGAAGCATATCATAAGTTTGAAATACAGGCAGTATAGAGCCAATATTCATAACTTCAACTACAAAAATGATACACAAATATAGACAGCATAATCATAACCAGCAAACCATAACCTCTCCATAGACCCCTTACACAACAACCTTTATACAATATTTGCTGCAAATATATAACAGTGGTCACAACAAAGATCTATACAGTTACAGATTATGTCAATAACGTCACATGGTGCCCCCTCAGCAGTTCACTATATTGAATCAGGAAGCTATGTCTACCATGTCAGAATCAGACATCCCCTTCGTCAAGTGTGCCAGGAAAAATTCTTTTAAATGAGCATCTCTACCTTTTGGGGCATGCTTTGAAAGAGATTTACAGCTCAAACCTTTTCAAACACTTGTCCCTCTCCAAGCCAGAGCAGGCATTTAACACTTCCATCATGTCAGGGCATTGCTGAGAGGCGGGACAGGCTTTAAAGCCTGGAGATGCTGCCTTCACCACAGGGGTGGTGCCTCATCACCGAGGTTAGCCTCCCTAAAGGAATTTAAACATTTTTTTTCCATTTTTTCCTTATGGCAACTAACTAACTAGATGCTCGCTATAAAAACAAACACCGACTGTGCTAAGAATAAGAAGCTATGGAGACGTGATAGTGAAGGACACATTGCCATGGGCAGTGAGAAGGAACTGGGTGCCAGTTAGGACTGCTCAACCCTTTATGCCCGCAGGTGAGGAATAAGGCCCAAGGACATCCAAAGTGAATACGTAGTCCCAATGAATGCTGTTGGCCAAAAGAATCCAATCTCTTATGCATGGGATCCAGGTGGACAAATACTTGAAGAACCACTGCTTAAAGTCCATTTTAGTTTTCTTCTTCTCTTGCTCTGAAGCTGAATATGATTAGTCTCTCTGCTGTCTCCGATACCAGCTGTTATGGGTTTTGTGTAATTTATTAAGGCTAGTAGTATAGGAGAAGGGAGAGTGAAGAGACTTGTCTGTTACTTACCCCAAGAGAAAAACATTCTGAAATGAGTCCAGCAAGAATTTCCAAAGGTTGGAGAGCAGGAAACCATAAAAACACGGCAGAGAAATCCCAGAGTCAAAACTCTGGGTTCATAAGCTGCAGTGCTCTGCTCACCATATCAATGGCCTTGCGTATTAAGAGAAAACATGGCGTGGAGTCTTTTTAAAAAGCAGTTCTTTCAAGACATCATCAGTATTAAAGACAGCAAAAGGAGTTTCTAAATTTACATAATCATCCTCTTATAAATAGACCATCTAAGTACAAAACAAGAGTTTATCTTTGCAGTCAGAGGAGTTTTCCTCCAGGAGCAAATGCTCCTAATGCAACTGAAAGGCACTATTCATTGGTTTTAATTCTCCTGTGGAGTGCACCTCCCAGAAACATGCTTTCATACTCTACTGCCAAATTTCTAGATATTTGCAGGCTTAGGGAGCTTAACCAAAAAGCTTTCTGGAAAATAGGAAAATCATACTTGATCAGAGCAGTGGTCCAGCTAGTCCAGTATTTTGTCTCCAGCTGTGGTCAATACTGAAAAAAATTTATTCTAACACACCAACACATAGCATTGTCCAAATGAAATATGCTCCCCAGCCCCCCACTCCTCCAACATCGCTGAGTGAAATTGACATTGCTAATAGCAGCAGTAGAACTGACAGTGTGCGGAGCCACTGTCTGGGGGTCTAGAAGCCCCAAGGTCCCCAGCCAGGGGCAGACCACATGATGGGGCTGCCCCAAAGCGGCAGACTCTGGGAGCCCATCTCTGGATTTCCAGGTTCCCAGCTCTGTGACAGGGAGCTTGGAAGCCCTGAGAATCCTGGCTTAAGCCAGTGTTCTCAAGACTGCTAGACTCCCTTCTGTGGAGTCAGGAGGCAAATCCAGGTTAGAGCTAGTGCTTTCAGGCTCCTGGCTCCTTGGCAGGGAACCCAGAAGCCTTTGTACGATGGGGCTAATGAAACTGCCAGCCCTGGAAGACCGGGCTCCTTGACAGCCCAGTGAACTGGTAGGTTTCCCATGCCTAGCAAACAGGGGTCTGGGGGAACCTTGCTTTTGTTTCACCTAAAGTTTATCAATCCCAAGATGTTTCTGCAAAACATTTTAGGTTCAACAAATTGGCATTTTCCAACAGTTTTGTTGTAAGATTTACGATCAACTCTACAAAAAACCGTGCAGTGGGTACTCATGGGATAATTTGTTCGTATCCCCCAGCTCTTAGTGGTTGGCTTAAAACCTGAAGACAGAAGAATTATATCCCATCCAAAACTCCTGTCTTTTAAACAATCCTTAACTGTGGACATTCATGTTATCCACATAAATGTCCAGTCCTTTTTGGAATCCTGACAAGCTCTTGGCCTTCCAGCAATGAGTTCACAAGTTCAGTCTTATTTTTTGTTTAAATAATTATTTGTAAAATTAATGATCATTTCTTTGAAGAATTCTTACTAAGCAGTTATATTAACACAGGCAGGAGAGAATTGAACCATTTGGATAACATGGTGGAGGATGGGAATTGAAACAACAGAAACCTGCAATTCTAAAGTGTTGCTATAGCTTCGGTTTTGTCTGCAATCTGGCCCCTCAGCCAAACTCTATCTGATTTGCTGCAGGGGATATAAGTGCCCTTTTAAGGCTTTGGCCATAATCCAAAGAACAAATGGACCAAAGAATAAGGGGATCGTCAAGTGAATGATTAGTGTAAGATGAATAGGGGAGCATAAAGCATTTTCAAAACCGGAATGAGTCAGGAGAAAAAAGGTATTGGTTGAAATCATAATCCCATTGAAGTCAATGGGAGTTTTGCTGATGACTTCAGTGGGGCCAGGATTTCACCCATGAATTCTCCAAGAGTGATCATCTAAACCAGGCACTACTCCCCTTTGTGAATTTGATTTATAAAACATACATCCTTTTTCTTTGCAATGCAAAGAAGCCAAACATCAGAAAAGGGAAACAAGTCAATACTTTTCCACACTCTTTGGAATGTTGCTGTTCAGAAGGGGAAGGGTCATTATAAATGTTTGGTAATAAGAATGGCAAAAAAACTATGACTCTAAGAACTTCATGCACTGGACAGTTGGTGTTTCATGGCAATAGCAGAGATAGATTGTAGAGCGCCCTGGTCCAAAACCACAAGCCCTGACCATTGATCTAAATGAATAGCACTAAATGTTAGTGATAGACACCTATGATACACAGCTGAGTAGTTGCAATTCCATCTACTCGATTGTACACCTACAGCACCTGCTAGCCAATGCCTTACCATATTTAGACGGGAGTCCAAAACACAATTTAAATTCTCATCAAATACTATGTTACCATGAATTATGCTCACAATGACAATATTTTGAAAAATACAGGTTAAAAACCCCACAGAGCTAGAATTATGGTAGAAGCACAAGGCCAAGGAAGTTCCAGATACTCCTGAGTTGAGTGCAAAATTATTTGTGCTTGAGTATCTGTAATAAGTATCTTGAATGTTTTGTATCAGTGTGGCTATTTCCTTTATTATTCTCTTTGACTAAAACAAATTGACAAATTGGCCTACTCAAAGCCAAACCACATTGTGGTTCACTTCATGGCACTTGTGGTTTTGGGGGATTCATTGCTTGCTATGAGAATATATCTTGCTGGGAAGATCAGACCTCTGATGAAATCCCATGAAACCCACAAACAGCTCCCTATTCAAAACATGAGGGTTAGGTTTGTTCCCCGCCACCTCCCTTTCTGCTGGGATCCTGTCAAATGTTTAAGATCAGAGGACATGATTAAGATCAAGAAGAAAACTGCAGAAATGTTTGGCAAACCCTCTGGAGATAGTTCTGCTTCAGCTGCAAAATAGTCATGTAATAGCCTTAGTACTGTAGAAATTGGTGTGTTTCCCCCTCCCCTCACCCCAGGATAAGTGTGTGAACAATGCAAATAAATGTGCCGACATATCTGAGAATTCCAAGAGCAACTCTTACCACCTGTATCAGATACATTCTTCATTGGCTCATGTGAGTGATAGCTAATTCCCATTCCTTCATGCCAAGACTGAGATGGAAATTCAGGAAGTTCTCAACTTTATATTCCCATGAAGTGCTGCCTTCAGAAGCTCGATCGCTGCCACGTTATGCCGCAAGTAAAGTTCCCACTCACTGCAAAGGGTGGTGCGTTCACTTACCCAAGTATGAAACTGATCTTAATGTAATGTGTAGCGTCCTTTGAAAATCTTCAGATCATCAAAACATCTAACAAATCCTGTGGCCTCCTAGTAAAGAGTTCAGACAAAAGAAAAATTCAGGTACTTCCATGTTAGGTTGCTTCCTATTGTAAATATAAAGAACAAAGACACCACTTACATCCTTCAAAAGTAGGAAGCCTTAATGATATGCACTTAATGGTGCATAGATTTAGTTAGGCTCACTGCTAGTATTGATGCCCATTTTGGCATCCATATAGTTTACAAAGAATAATTTGACATGACTCAAAGTCTGAGAAACAGATCAAAACCTCAGATTAACAGATCCTAGCAGAGATGCACTATAAGATACATCAAAATGTAGATATATGAAAAACAATAGGATATTGGTGAGTGAGACTAACACGCCTTTCTATCCTATACCATTGTTTCAGAAGTATTCACATATATTTTTGTCCCCTTAATTTTAAAGGTACAGAGCAGAGTATAAATGCTGCTTCTCAGCTTCCCCACCTGTAAAACGGGGATAATATTTACCTACTACATGGGGAAAATCTTAATTTAATAGTGTTTGTAAAGTACAAAGGCCAGTCAGTGACAGATGTGGGACTAGAATTTAGCCAGCTCAGTTCTCATTGTTCTACACTGTGACACCAAAACATGTGAAAGTCACCAATTAACAACAGTTGGGATGGAATTACAGACATGTTTGTAAGATTTTCTAGCCTTCTAAAATCACTGCAGTACATCTGTGTTCAAAGCCAATTTACAGCGAGTGAACTGATAAACCAATAATAGAATCATACAAGTTTAGGGTTGGAAGAGACCTCAGGAGGTCATCTAGTCCAACACCCTGCTCAAAGCAGGACCAACCCCAACTAAATCATCCCAGCCAGGGCTTTGTCAAGTCAGGCCTTAAAAACCTCTAAGGATGAAGATTCCACCACCTCCCTAGGTAATGCATTCCAGTGCTTCACCATCCTCCTAGTGAAATAGTTTTTCCTAATATCCAACCTAGACTTCCCCCACTGCAACTTGAGACCATTGCTCTTTGTTCTGTCATCTGCCACCACTGAGAACAGCCTAGCTCCATCCTCTTTGGAACCCCCCTTTCAGTTAGTTGAAGGCTGCTATCAAATCCCACCTCACTCTTCTCTTCTTCAGACTAAATAAGCCCAGTTCCCTCAGCCTCTCCTCATAAATCATGTGCCCCAGCTCCCTAATCATTTTCATTGCCCTCCTCTGGACTCTCTCCAATTTGTCTACATTGTTTCTGTAGCGGGGGGCCCAAAACTGGATGCAATACTCCAGATGTGGCCTCACCAGTGCCAAATAGAGGGGAATAATCACTTCTCTCGATCTGCTGGCAATGCTCCTACTAATTCAGCCCAATATGCTGTTAGCCTGCTTGGAAACAAGGTCACACTGTTGACTCATATCCAGCTTCTCGTCCACTGTAATCCCCAGGTCCTTTTTTTTCAGAACTGCCACTTAGCCAGTCAATCCCCAGCCTGTAGCAGTGCATGGGATTCTTCTGTCCTAAGTGCAGGACTCTGCACTTGTCCTTGTTGAACCTCATCAGATATCTTTTGGCTCAATCCTCTAATTTGTCTAGGTCCCTCTGTATCCTATCCCTGCCCTCCAGCGTATCTACCTCTCCTCCCAGTTTAGTGTTATCTGCAAACTTGCTGAGGGTACAATCCACGCCATCCTCCAGATCATTAATGAAGATATTGAACAAAATCGGCCCAAGGACAGACCCTTGGGGCACTCCACTTGATACCGGCTGCCAACTAGACATGGAGCCATTGATCACTACCCATTGAGCCCGATGATCTAGCCAGCTTTCTATCCACCTTATAGTCCATTCATCCAATACATCACCTTTGTCTCCTCCAAGTGCTTCAAAAGGGATTCCCTGAGGACCTGCTCCATGATTTTTCCAGGGACTGAGGTGAGGCTGACTGTTCTGTAATTCCCCGGATTCTCCTTCTTCCCTTCTTTAAAGATAGGCACTATATTCATCTTTTTACAACCGTCTGGAACCTCCCACAATAGCCATGAGTTTTCAAAGATAATGGCCAATGGCTCTACAACCACATCAGCCAACTCCCTCAGCACCCTTGAATACATTGCATCCGGCCCCATGGACTTGTGCATGTCCAGATTTACTAAATAGTTCTTAACCTGTTCTTTCACCACTGCAGGCAGCTCACCTCCTCCCCACACTGTGCCCAGTGCAGCAGTCTGGGAGCTGGTCTGTGAAGACAGAGGC
Source organism: Lepidochelys kempii (assembly GCF_965140285.1). Lineage (NCBI taxonomy): Eukaryota > Metazoa > Chordata > Testudines > Cheloniidae > Lepidochelys > Lepidochelys kempii. Next base: position 33,316,794 of record NC_136387.1, read on the forward strand.
AAAAAAACCATTGAATACTTCAGCTTTTTCCACATCATTTGTCACTAGGTTGCCTCCCCCATTCAGTAAGTGTCCCACACTCTCGCTGACCTTGTTGCTAATATACCTATAAAAACCCTTCTTGTTACCCTTCACATCCCTTGCTAGCTGCAACTCCAGTTGTGCTTTGGCCTCCTGATTACACCCCTGCATACTCGAGCAATATTTTTATACTCCTCCTGTTTCTGTCCAGGTTTCCACTTCTTGTAAACTTTCTTTTTGTATTTAAGCTCACCAGAGATTTCTCTGTTAAGCCAAGCTTGCCTGCCATGTTTGCTATTCTTTCTGCACATCAGGATGGTTTGTTTCTGAGCCTCAATAAGGCTTTTTTAAAATACAGACAGTTCTCCTGGACCTCTTTCCCCCTCATATTAGCCTCCCAAGGGATCCTGCCCATCAGTTCCCTGAGGGAGTCCAAGTCTGCTTTTCTGAAGTCCAGGGTCCATATTCTGCGGCTCTCCTTTCTTCCTTTTGTCAGGATCCTGAACTTGGCCATCTTATGGTCACTGCTGCCCAGGTTGCCACCCACTTCCACTTCCCCTACCAATTCTTCCCTGGTTTGTGAGCAGCAGGTCAAAAGAAGCATGGCTCCTAGTTGGTTTCTCCAGCATTTGCACCAGGAAGTTGAACCCAACACTCTCCAAAAACTTCCTGGATTGTCTGTGCACTACTGTATTGCTCTTCCAGCAGATGTCAGGGTGATTGAAGTCAATCAGCACAATCTATTGTGTATTTGCCACTCCAGAATTCTGAGCCATAGATCAAACAAAGAAACAACCCAGAAAATCTTGTTGTGAAGGCATGAAAAATATCTGAGTGCTCATAACTTCTTTCATTAATTTTTGAAGTTACCTTCCAACTAGCTTGTTCCTTAAATCTCAGTGAGATCTACAATACAGGCCAGGTCTGAACAAAAATCAGTTCAGCTATTGTTGAGTTCTGTATACACAGTCCTTCCAATGGGAACACACAGGAGAGATTTATGTGTATTATACACAGAATGTCAGACCCTCAGGTGGTGTAAATCAGGGTAGTTCCATTTAATTTCATGGCTCTAGACCAATTTATATCAGCTGACCATCTGGCCCAGAGATCTCTAAAATAGCTGAAATTTTTCAGTAAAATTTGCCTCTCGTCATAGACTAACTATGGAAAATGTCAACCCCAGAATAACTTGTTTGAGAAAGATATGAGTAATTGTAAAAGGAGTTTCTAAATGAAGTTGCATTTCAACCTAAATTAGATTGGTTGCTCCTGCTATATTAAACCAAAGAACCAGAACCATCCTTCAGCAGCAGCTCTGGTATCCACCCAACAAAAATCACATTAGACAAGCCAAAACCATGACTAAGAAGAGGCTGTGTTAATAAACATGTCATATATACAAATAACAATCCTATGGCATGGTCTGTCCTCCAAACAGAGATATGTTTTGACATACTCCTTTGGGGCAGGAAAGGTCTTTTGAATAGCTTCCCACTAAGACTATACACCCAACAGTTTGACCATTACAAAGCAGATGTATGGCCATAAGGGAAACCAGATAACTAATGGGAAACTTATGAGGTAAACATGTCACAACTCAATTATGAGAATTTATATAATAGGAAAAAGCTTTGGGTAACCAAAACAGATTGAGCATATAGAAATAGAGCAAAGGAAACAGGTATAATCAAACAATCTTTTCATCCTTGGAGACCATCTCCAATGATGAACAGAGGGAGTATGTTTAGAGGTTAGAGCAGAAGACTGGGAGTCAGCACTCCTGGGTTCTGTACACGACTCCCACTGACTCACTATGCTCTTGGGCAAGTTTCTACTGGCTTGATTTTCAAAGACACCTTTGAAAAATCAGGCCATTTACTTCAATTTCTCCATGAGAAAAATAAGGATAATAGTTCACAAACTATGTGAACTAGGCAAATGTAGAACACATAGATCCTCTATGGACTAGTTCTCAGTGGGAGAGGGCAATCATACCAAGGCTGGGTGGTGGTGTAGTATGACCATCTGTCAGACCAGTGGCCCGTATAAAACTGGTTTACAGGAGGAGTGACCAAATCCAATAGAGTTTGGTTCTTGGGAGTGACACAAAAGGTGCTTGTGTTGTTTGTTCACTTGAGCCAATCCTTGCTAAAAGTTCCCTTGGAACCTTGGGTTCTTCATAAACCAGCCTTACAAGAAGACTTCCTAAGCCCTTATTTATCTCAGGCTCACCCCCATGATATCTGAGCACCCAATAGCATCTTCTACATCCCAGATGCCCTCCAGCAACCCACCTTCACCTTCTGTTGGACCATAAGACTGAATGTTGCTGGTTTACAGATTTTTTTATGGGGAGCTGTTTCCCCTCCCCGATCTTGTTTCTTCAGAGGTGCTGCCAGCTACATGTCATTGACTCTCCAAAGCATCAGAGTCTCCAGGACACAATCAGCCTTTCCACCTCCTTCCCAGTCCTCAAATACAGCAGTAGGACCAGGGCCTTACTAACTCTTATTATCTGTATTGTTGTAGTGCTTAGCAGCCCAGTCATAGACCAGGACCCATTGTGCTAGGCGCTGTACAAACAGAACAAAAGATAGCTCCTAACCCAAAGAGAGATGCTCTAGGAATTATCGGGGAGCAGTTCTCTCACCTGTGTTATGCAGGAGGTCAGACTAGATCATGGTCCCTTCTGGCCTTGGAAACTATTAAAAAAAGTCTATGAGAGAGTTTACAATTAGATTAGAAGGCAAGAGAGCACAGGTGGAGACAACAGACAGGGGAGCATGAAGAAACATGGACACAATCCAGCAGCATGACAGGCAGCAGTCTCAGCACATGAGCTGTCTACCTGCTGTAGTATTGCCTGCTTAAAAGCAGCGGTGCTGAAACACTTCTTCCAGGACTATCCACCATGTGCTCTGACGTGGGTGGAGGGCTCTAGGCACTATTGAAATAAAGATTCTTCAGACTCCCAGCAAGCAAGTTTTCATTTTAACCTCATTTAACGTCTCCCTCATTGCCCCTCTCCCTCCCTCCCATTCTCTCATTATAGAGTCTTCCAAAGGGAAAGCCGTTTCACAGGACCGTCTGTCACAAGGTATCAAATAAGAGAGCATGAGTATGGTGAGGCTGCTTCCTGCACCATTAGCAACGCTTATGGATTGGCGAAGGCAGTGGCTGGGCCAGGACAATATTTTTTGCACCAATTTTTTGTTCGTGAAAGATGCAGATTCAGCAACATCAACCCACTCCGTGAATTCATGGCAATTTCATCACGTTGTTTGGGTTGAAACAAAACAAACCAAAAAACCCCCCCAAATATTAAAAAAAACCCTCAAAATGTCCCCATTTTCCAAAGAAACATTGCAACTTGAAATGACTGTGGTTTTTTGTTTTATTTAAAAAAAAAAACAATCCAAAACATTTTAAAATAGTCCAAATAGAAACAAAATATTTAATTTGACTTAAATGCCCTCCCTCTCCCAACTTTTCAACTGGCCAAAGGATAAAAAGGAAAAAAAAAATAAGCTCAACCCAAGACAAAGACCATTTCTTTCCAATTTTTCGGAATTGTCAGTGAACCAAAAAAATGGGTTAGTTCCCAGCTTTAGCAGTGGCCTTCAGTCAGGCAGCCCTCTAGTGGAGAGAGGGGAGAAAGCAACTACGCAAGCCCATCTTGATGTGGTACAAAGAGGAGGGAGATACTCCCAGACTGAGTGGTGGTTAGGTTTGCGGGAGGGCACTAAACAGAGATGGGACAGACAGAGAAAGGTTGCTAGCAGGGAAGGGGAGAGAAAGGCAGTGAGACCTGTGTAAGCTGCATCAGCCCATGGATGCCAACACACTGATAAATGGTGGGTAGTGCTAGAAGCTGAGTCCACCTTGACTGCAGATGGGCTTTGGGTTCTAGCCATGCTGTCTGCAGAGTCTTAGTCGAAAAAATCCATTTAGCTTCAGCAAAGTGGTGATGTAAATATAGAAAAGCAGATTTTTTTAAAAAAAGAATTGTCATATAGGGCTATAAACAAAGCAAACAGCTGCTGCAATAAAGTGTGTCGGGTTATATTGCCTCCTCTCCTGGATTCCGGGTTTCCATTCTAAACGGTCAGTTTTCAGAACACAGTTTCTAAATGTTTACTGAGCTCACATAATGTCACACTGTAAAATGTCCCATTCACCTATAGCGGCTTTGTTACATTATTTTATGCTAGAAGAAAATCTGGGATAAGCTTTAAACCTCTGGAAAACTTGAAACTTATCATTATGATATATCTTACAGCAGATCTTTGAGGTAGTGATGAATGAACTTCAGAAGATTTGAAGCTTATCTGAAGTTTTTTTAGTCCAGAAACCAAGCTAGAAAACTCAAGCATGAGATTCAAGAGGATTCTGGTACTTCCTGCTTCTGGTAGGGAATAGCCTTTCATATGGTACTTCAGTATTTCTATTCCTGATACCATAACTGGTGTGAAATAAATGATAGATTTTTTTAAAATTCATAATAGTTTTATCCCTCAACTTTCACCATCAAGTTACTCAGGGCACTGTTCATCATAATAAAAACCATTTATAAGAATACACTGAAAAATATTGTAATGAAGACCACCCACGAAATATTTTAAACAGATTGGTGGGGAATGACACACTCACAGGAGAAGAAATGGGAGGGCAGGTATTTTTAATACTGCCCTCACTGTAAAATGTAGGCATCATACTTACAGTGCAAACTACAGTCATTAAAAACAGTACCCGGAAAGGGTGTGTGTGTGTGTAGGAGATAACCTAGATGGATTTCAAAGGAGATAATACCACAGTCGTTATATGGTCGCTTGCTGAAATGGGACATGACAGTGAGATTTCCAAAAGACAACTGTGGTGTGATCCAGGCACCCACCGTTCAGAGACATAGGGTCAGGTCATCAGCTCATGCAAACCAGCGAAACTCCATTCACTTCAGCTGATGGAAACCTGTGCAGCTCAGCTGAGGATCAGGCCTACTGACTCCAATGGAGCTATGCTGATGTACAGCTGAGGATGTGGTCCTCAGGGCCTGATCCAAAGCCCTTTCAAGTCAATGGGAATCTATATCCAGGCCAACAACCGTAAAGGCTTCAGAAAACCTAGCCTGTATTCAGTCCAATACTAAGTATAACAAATAACAATTACATAGTATAAGGCGTGCAGGGAGGGTGTAACTACTGAGCAGAGCACAAACAGTGAATAAACGTGCTGCGACATTCTGAGAAAGAGAGTAAATTAAACTTTCTCAGAGCTTAGGTAAGGTTCAGTTCAGGTTTTATTGGAGTGGGTTGGTTCTTCTTCTATCAGAACCAGTTATTCCCCTCACCTCAGTCTGAATTTCACAGAATCGTTATTCATTTAGGAACTCTAAACTTGATGCCACAACTGTTTGCATTGCAGTTAAACTACTGTATGTAGCTGAGTAAAGCCATAGATTTAACTAGGTTTCATGCTAGCTATTACAGTGTCAAACCAAATTCAAATGCTTTCATTCATGTGCTACAGACCAATTTACAAATACTTTTAAATAATGCCTGAACCCTGGAACTTCATCCATATGAAATGCTGTAATGTGTTTGCATTTGAAAGACATTTTCCTTCTTCCAGTGCTCAAAACTGGCCAGACCTGAGACTAGTCTGTTGAGTCAAATTTCCTGACCCACTCATCCCTAATTATTCTGATGGCCCCATAGTAAAATAGAATGCAGCGTTTTGCAAGCAAATGTGCTTAGCAGACTGTTTCATCCTTTCTCTGCCGCTGCAAAATTTTTGATTCCAGCGTTACAACTCAAAAGGTCTGACACTCTTGGACCAATATTCCAGATAATACGATGATTTTAAGTGGAGCTCAAACATATTGCCAGTTTCAAGAGAGCAACACCGGACATGGAATGTAAGGAGGGGGCAAAATGGAATACTCCCCACAACCCCAAAGACAACAGCCATATGAAAATGTTATTGTGCAACAGAAAAAATCAGAGGAAACACTTGTTCTAGCAAACAAGGAAAAATTTTAAAGTTTAAGCAGCTTTCCGACTTATGTCTGCCTTTTTTTTTTACTGTTAACAAGGTGTTTTCTTCTTTTCCAACAGATCCATGTAATAGGATCGCAAAGAAAAACAAGACACTTGTTTATTATAGTCCATTAAGAAAAAATGTTTGCCATTTTTCTTTTAAACAAAAAAGTCAACTTTAACTAACAAAGTCAAAATTTATTGTAAGATTATTTGTAGGGTTTTCCTTCCCCATGTGTAAGGAAGCTGGGCTTTGATAAGGACAATTGTGGCTGAAAAGGGGGGAGAGGGAGACCAAGTGAAATAAAAAGCAACATTTCCAATATTTCTAGGGTGCTTTTTGCATCTCTCACCCCTCCCTCCACTTATTCCCCTGTTTACTTGTTTACTTAACATTTCACCTGTCAGATGATGCGTTTCTCCAGTGGAAATAAAAACAAGCTGTCGCCCCGCCACCGACACTGATGGGCAAAGTATCAGAAAGAAATGGCGTAGGGGAGCAAACAATAAGGCTATTGTGAGGATGAAAACCCACTGTTTCCAGCACAATGCGTGCCAACTCTTTGCATTAACATATTTTTAATTATCATCAGAAACAAACAGTGTATATGACAAAGCACAAAAATCTGACTTTTTCTTGAAAATGATTTCAAAGTCTAATGTTTCATAAAAAGCTTTAGGTGACAGAATCCATTTATGATTGACTTTCGTTCCCCTTGACATAACCCATGGTGACCTGGCATATGTTCTAGGATGTTAGACTAAATGTTTCCTAGCTGAATGAGAGTAAATTCCCTTTTTCATTTTTTCCAGGCTGTACAAAATTGCCCCATCAGACACAGAAGGCAGCTAGCAACAAAGAATAAGAAACACTGGCAGGCAGAAAGCATGTTGTGTGAGCGGATCTTAAGTTGGAGCTGGTGTCCGTGTTACAAACAAAGCACCCCATAAAATGTTCCAGATCTCCCTAACACAATTCCAGTAGGCTTTGAAGTGTTGACGTAGCATAAAATAAAATGTATCACAGTCCGAATTATCGCATTGTTGTTTTTTATCCCCAGCTCTCCCACTTTGATGGCTTCGACAAAGGATTTTATATGGCTGAATGAATTTAAATAATTCTTTACAAGTAAATCAAACCAAAATGTTTTTTTTAAAAAAATAAGTTTGGATTCTTGCTACTCGGCGCCTGGGAAACACGCAAAGTATGTTTCCAAACACCCTGAGTACAAGATGGTGTGAAGCTGTCTGATCAGTAAACAGCAATGAAAATGGATACCTCTCAAAGAACATTGTGATTTTTTTTTTTTGGACTCTCAAATGATCATTGCCTCCCAGATTAACACCCTGGTCTTTGATTAATCGACAGCCCGTATCTGAGATCAATTGTGTTTCCACTGTTTTATGCTCTGCCTCTTTGTGTGCATGTCTGTGTGAGGTTTCCAAAACAAAATTGGCAAATTAAGATTAATTTATGATGGATTCCTTGGCCAGATCTCCCTCTGTATTCCAGCAGATGGACTTTTGTGTGAATATTTTTCCTTAGTTGCTATAGAAACATGCCAACATATTTCTGCTTAAGTGATTTGCTGGAGAGCTGTTTGTTGTGTTGCCCGGTGCTGACAGGAGTGAATCATTTTCAGCCTTCAGTCAAGGCTGATTAAAACCTGGTCTCTGGGTGTCTTACTGCTGCTAACTGCTACTTATATGAGGGACATGCTGCTGAAGTCATTACGTCTGGCACATTTTAACCAGGATTTGAAGTAAACCAGGCAGGTGGAAGGTTACAGTTATGAAGAAAAGGGCTAAATGAGGAGAGAAAACAAAATATAAATACAAATTTTGTACCAAGGAAAGATAAAGAAGGAGCAAGGGGTGGGAAAGGACTTATAAAAGTATCTACATCTAAGGGCCAATTACAATGGAAGGAATTAACTCCAGAGTTTATTATGCTAAGTGAGAAGTTGTGCAATATTTGTCAATTAATCCAATGGACCAAGCTAATCTCCATGGTCAAACCAGGGGTGAATTTGGCCCATGGTATGGTAACACAAGATACAAATTACGGGCACGATTCATCAGAGCGTTTAAGCACAGGATTAATTTTAAACACAGTAGAACTCCCTTTATCTGCTCACATGCTTCAAGTCAAGGAGGTGTGGAAGAGTATTGCTGAATCAGGGTCTATCACATCACAAAGGTTATCATCCAAGCAGTTTAACACAACATGTGTACAGTGGATCCCCCCAATTTACGAGGAAGCCCGCAGAAGGAGAACTGGACAGGGACTCAGGAAACGTGCGTTCTAACCCTGCTTCTGCTGTTGGTCTGGCAGTTGACCTTGGGCAAGTCACTTCCCCACTCTGTGTCTCACTATCCCCATCTGTAAAACGGGGATAATGTTACTTGTCTCCTTTGTAAAGTACTTTGAGACCTACTGATGAAAAACTCTGTATAAGAGCTAAGTATTATTAGTGTAAGGCATTTGGAGACCTACTCTGAGCTATTTCGGCAGCTTCACAAACACAAGTCAGCCTTCAGTAATTCCCAATTGCCTGAGAAGCAGAGCCCTAGAGGTGTTCACATTATTAAACCTTCAGCTGCACTTCTCTCTTTGGGAAGTGATATGATGCAACTGAGTGCTACAAGGTACATTGCTTAACAAAGTTTTAAGCAGCACTGACTGCCAGGCCTCCCCTTTATTTTTATTTTGCAGGTTAGCCATGAGATCTGCTGTTCAGCATTAACATGCAGGCTTTGCATTTGTGAGCCATACTGAAGGTGTTTATAACAGGCACTTTTATTGGCCTTTTCTCTCAATTTTAACATTTTCCTAATTTCTGTCCCTATTTTTGAAGGCCACTCCCACAATGGCAGCTACCCAACTCCTCTTGCCGCTGACTGAAGGGCAGGCTACCAGCTGTTTTTATAGTTAAAGCCAGTACAGCTTCTTGGCCAGCTAGCAGGGGATTTAGGTCTATGGAATAGTTGATTTCCTGCCCGTGGCAAGCATGTGACTCATCCCTCCGAGAAGTGTAACCTTTGCTGTCCGTCACTGAGATGTCTGGAAGGCTTGAAGGACCAGCAGCTTCTCCTGATATATTTAATACTATTTCAGAATCGCTCAAGTCAGGTGATTTAACTACAAGTTGCAGCATTTGGAAGATCTAGACAAGATCAGAATGGTGGGCCTTGAAAACATAAAGCCAACTGGTTCTCAGTCACGCTGGTGTAACTCTGGAATCACTGTGTACACCGGAGCAGAATCTGTCCCATTACTTTGCGGCAGAGGCATGAATGCATTTGCAGCATCACTATGCAGTCAAGGTCGTATATGTAGGCCTCTATTCATGGTGGAGTTATTATTGAGATCCATGGGAGGTGTGCATGCCCAGAAGGGACTTATTAGGTATGTATCAGACACTCATCTGCCCAAAATACCCCCTTGTGGCATGACACAGATTTTCTGCAACTCTGCTGGCCTGTTGCCCAAGCCCATGAAGGACTCACTGGACTCTTTTTCCAGGCACAGTTTTATTCTCTAAACATAAAATTCAGGCACAGCCTCAAACACACGACAGCTTCTCAGCCCACCCAGGGACTTTCCCTGTTGCTCCTCGGGCTCCTGCAGTAAGCTCTGAGGCAAGAGGGACTGTCTCCTTCCTGCTGCTCCTCAGTCATGCTCCAGTCTGCCAGCCCAGGGGCTACCTTCCTCAAGAGCCTACAAGAGTTTATTGCCCTTTCATAGCGCCCCTCATTAACTGAGCTCTCTCACTGACTGCAGGCATCCCATCCCATGCCTTTCCCTGCAGGGCCATCTTATCCCTAGCCAGTCAGGATCAGCTGTGAGGGTAGCAGAGCATCACCTTTGAAGGGGCAGCCAGCCTTGGACCACATATGAAACTCCAATTGATATTAACAGGCATTATGGGGCTTCAAAATGGCTCAGCTCCCATTCAAGCACCTAAATGAGGCACCCAGATTCCCAGAAGTGCTCAGTACCCAGTGTCTCAAGCAAACTCATTTCTCTCTATACTGTTTGTATAGCACAGACTTCTATATAGGCCTCAATCCTGGAAACTCAGATGCCTGTAACTTTGCATGTTTGGTAATCCCACTTAGTTCTATAGGGCTACTTGTGTGTGGAAACTCTTCACATACTTCAGTGTTTTCAGGATCAGGCCTTTGAAGAGATGTTTTAAAGGATTTCCCTTGAAAAAAACAAAATCTTTAAGCTGAGGGAACAGGATGTTTTTTGAAATCTAAAATTGGAAAAAAGAGTTCTAAAGGTTTCACAACTGGATTCTTTCCTTTACTGTTCCCATACTACCCAGTCAACACTGGTCTACTGGCTTTTAGAGACCTCCAGCTGAGGTCAGAGTATAGTCTCGTCTCCAACTTCCCTCACACCTTGGCATTGTTGCTGAGAGGAATGCAGCCCCTTTTGCAGCTGAGGGAGCAAGGGGTTTCTCTCTCGGTATAATGTTTTTGGTCTCGGCAATTTCATGAAATACGAAGCATGTTTCTGGATTCACTCAAATTGTTTCCATGAAGACCAAAGTCAGGTTTTGCAAGTAACTGAACTACCATTTTTCCATGTAAGGCTGCTTTTGCGGCTAATGTGGCAAAATTTCCCTGTGCTAGTGGCAATGGAAATTTCACGTGGGGGAAAACTATGAAGAATGACGACTTGTGCCAGGGTAGAATTACATTATTTTTTCAGCATTTGTGGGCTGACTTGGTGACATTTTTCACCTGCAACCTCTTCACTACTACATGAGAAAGGAGCACTTGTTCCATAGTGATTGTAGGAAGTGGGGTGGGGGAAAGGGGTCATGCCCATTAGCGAGGCATTCCACCACTCTTGGATCATATCTTGGAAATATACTTTGTCCCCCATAGTCTTACTATGGGATCCCCTTTTGCTAGGCATTATATAAACACAATCTGGGTTCAGTCTCTAGGCTCTAGTGTTGTATAAATAATAAATTAAATAATAATGGACCTGACCTTACCACATTGGCCAAGAAGAGCTGTGCAGTCCAGCATGCGGGTCGAGGCTAGCTTAGAATTAACTGAACTCTGAATTTAGACCTACTGAGAGTCGGCATATCCTGCACAATATAAGACACACATTGCACTGTCTGTTTTTTTAAACCAATGGGTCCACTCTGCAAAATGTCAACACCCACAAACTCTGGAGTTGTTTGGATCCAGGGTTTTTTTGGTCAACACAATAGAGAAAGCACCAGCTGTGAAATACAGAAGATCTAGTTAAAATTATTTTTCTAATTGTGTGTGGTATTTACTGGTGAAACTGGCAAGTTTTCTTGAAAACTCCTGGAGCCCAGAGAACAACTGTAGTTTCGCCCAGTTCTGGGCAGGAACACTACCCAAAGCCTTACAAAGCTCTTGGTAAGCAGGTAGCTTATTCTAAAGAAGTTTAGTGTTCAGGTAATAGCAGCCCACCATGTCACAGAATCATAGAATGTCAGGGTTGGAAGGGACCTCAGGAGGTCATCTCGTCCAACCCACTGCTCAAAGCAGGACCAATCCCCAACTAAATCATCCCAACCAGGGCTTTCTCAAGCCGGGCCTTAAAAACTTCAAAGGCAGGAGATTCCACCACCTCCCCAGTACTCCAGATGAGGCCTCACCAATGTCGAATAGAGGGGAACGATCACGTCCCTCGATCTGCTGGCAATGCCGCTACTTATATATCATATTATAAATGCCATCGGCCTTCTTGGCAACAAGGGCATACTGTTGATTCGTATCCAGCTTCTCGTCCACTGTAACCCCTAGGTCCTTTTCTGCAGAACTGCTGCCTAGCCATTCGGTCCCTAGTCTGTAGCGGTGCATGGGATTCTTCTGTCCTAAGTGCAGGACTCTGAACTTGTCCTTGTTGAACGTCATCAGATTTCTTTTGGCTTAATCCTCTAATTTGTCTAGGTCCCTCTGTATCCTATCCCTACCCTCCAGCGTATCTACCTCTCCTGCCAGTTTAGTGTCATCTGCAAACTTGCTGAGGGTGCAATCCACGCCATCCTCCAGATCATTAATGAAGATATTGAACAAAATCGGACCCAGGACTGACCCTTGGGGCACTCCACTTGATACCGGCTGCCACCTAGACATGGAGCCATTGATCACTACTTGTTGAGCCCAATGATCTATCCAGCTTTCTATCCACCTTATAGTCCATTCATCCAATCCATACGTCTTTAACTTGCTGGATAGAATACTGTGGGAGACTGTATCAAAAGCTTTGCTAAAGTCAAGGTATATCACGTCCACCGCTTTCCCCATATCCACAGAGCCAATTATCTCATCATAGAAGGCAATTAGATTAGTCAGGCATGACTTGCCCTTGGTGAATCCATGCTGACTGTTCCTGATCACTTTCCTCTCCTCTAAGTGCTTCAGAATTGATTCCTTGAGGACCTGCTCCATGATTTTTCCAGGGATTGAGGTGAGGATGACTGGCCTGTAGTTTCTCGGATCCTCCTTCTTCCCTTTTTTAAAGATGAGCACTACACTAGCCTTTTTCCAGTCATCTGGGACCTCCCCCGATCGCCATGAGTTTTCAAAGATAATGGCCAATGGCTCTGCAATCACATCCACAAACTCCTTTAGCACTCTCGGGTGCAGCACATCCGGCCCCATGGACTTGTGCTCGTCCAGCTTTTCTAAATAGTTCCGAACCACTTCTTTCTCCACAGAGAGCTGGTCACCTCCTCCCCATGCTGTGCTGCCCAGTGCAGTAGTCTGGGAGCTGACCTTGTTCATAAAGACAGAGGCAAAAAAAGCATTGAGTACATTAGCTTTTTCCACATCCTCTGTCACTAGGTTGCCTCCCTCATTCAGTAAGGGGTCCACACTTTCCTTGACTTTCTTCTTGTTGCTAACATACCTGAAGAAACCCTTCTTGTTACTCTTAACATCTCTTGCTAGCTGCAACTCCAAGTGTGATTTGGCATTCCTGATTTCACTCCTGCATGCCTGAGCAATATTTTTATACTCTTCCCTGGTCATTTGTCCAATTTTCCACTTCTTGTAAGCTTCTTTTTTTTGTTTAAGATCAGCAAGGATTTCACTGTTAAGCCAAGCTGGTCGCCTGCCATATTTACTATTCTTTCTACACATCGGGATGGTTTGTCCCTGTAACCTCAATAAGGATTCTTTAAAATACAGACAGCTCTCCTGGACTTCTTTCTCCCTCATGTTATTCTCCCAGGGGATCCTGCCCATCAGTTCCTCGAGGAAGTCAAAGTCTGCTTTTCTGAAGTCCAGGGTCCGTATTCTGCTGCTCTCCTTTGTTCCTTGTGTCAGGATCCTGAACTCGACCATCTCATGGTCACTGCCTCCCAGATTCCCATCCACTTTTGCTTCCCCTACTAATTCTTCCCGGTTTGTGAGCCTGCTGCTCACAAGAAGAGCTCTGCCCCTAGTTGGTTCCTCCAGCACTTGCACCAGGAAATTGTCCCCTACACTTTCCAAAAACTTCCTCCATTTTCTGTCATACTGGCAGTCCTGGAAACTGAAATCTACTGGTTATCTACAGACTCAGCAGCTCCCTCTCATTTCCCCCTGAGAACATGCCTGAAGACTGAGGTGCAGGTTGGTGGTTTTGGTAATAGGGACACCAGAAATGGAGGGGTGAGGTCCTCAAAGCAGTGCAGGATTTAGCCACACATCTTCCATTAATTTTAATTCACTTAAGCATAGATCACCAATTCATTTCACATACGCCACCAAAACAATATCAGATGGTAATGAGAAGAGCTGGCAAATGTGTTTCCTCTATTATCCTATTTTAGGAATGATTTCACTTTGGCTGTGCCCAAGCCTCTCGAGTTTACTTTTTCATTTGCACAAACACTCATTGAAACTACAGCTTAGTCTCATATAATCTAATATTCACACCAGAACGGTTATAAAAGATGTTGATACAACAGTCACACAGAGAGTTTCCCAAAACCCATTGCCAAAGCTTCAGCATGTATGGAACTGAGCAAGTCAGACAAGGATTTATGCATACATGTTGAATACACTGTATGGATTTGACTAGAGAAAGTTACATTCAGATTCTGCACCCAGCCAATACATTTTACAGTAGCCTAATTTTTCTAGATCTGATGCCTCTCTCTAAACTGCTCCCTCCTCCCAAGCTATTCAAAGACCTAAGGGCTTCTTCAAATCCTCCTCCTGATTGTAAGAACTATGCCAGGGGACAGGAACAATAACCTGTCACAGCTAACCAGAGTCAAATATCAATTTCAAATATCGGTCAAACCAAAGTGCTCATGACCATGCATAGGACTGAAACAAAACTCATTCCCCAACACACTGTAATTTGGAATGAGTAAATCCAAACAAACTGCACAGCTCTTTCAGGAACAGATGATCACCTATGTTTATACCACACCTTTCATGGCTGTGGATTTTAGGCACTGCCACCATATCAATTCTAAGTAATAACAATAGTGGGTTTACAGACACTCTACAAGCATAAAAATAAAAGAGGCTAAATTTGTTGCATGAACTTTTTGCTGCAAATTATTCACTTGCCTCTACTAATGGAGTGGATCATTTCTGACTTAAGGCAGATGAGAACCAGTGGCGAGAGACTGTGTGATGAGCTGAGATCTAAAGGGGATTTTCTGTATTTCATACTGCCCTGTACCATGCATCTGATTGAGCAGGGACTTGTCATGTCATACATAGTTCAGCAGTTACTATAGTCATACATAGTTTAGAAGGGCATGTCCTTAAGAGGAGAAAAGCAACATACAGGGCAACACCTGCTCAAGAAATGGATCTGATCAGCTAAACAGTATGGCAGAATCAGTACTTGGCAAGGTACCTTGCTGCTGATTCAGTTAGTGGTACTCTTCCCTTGTGAGCCAAGGACTGAACCACTGCCCCAGGCTGATTAGGACAGCACTGTGCTGTCGGCAGTGCTATATATTGGCTAAGTAGTCAAAATGGAGTCTTGATGACTTGTGGCAATTAATGCCCCCACACACATGGCAGTAGAATGTGGTGTTTCACTCCAACATCCTGGCAAAAGTTTTGACAGCCACATGGGAACACACACATCATGTGGCCACATTCCCCCTGTAGGTTCAGTTCCAGCTTGCATTTTTCACATCCCAAATTTTTGTACATTATTGCTGTGCACTGCTGAAGAGGAGTCTTCCAACTCAGAGCCTGACAAAGTGATCCCTAGAAACAGACAGTAGTTTTTAAAGCAGTTGAGGTTCTTTCAAGTTGAAAGACTCTCTTGCCAAACTAGATATTATTGTACAATCAATAGCAAAAGGAAGAGAGATGAGATTTCGGACACAGTTTTTTCCTGTGCTTCACTTACGAAGTAATTCTCCTAATAATTACATTGGTTTTATATTGGCCTAACTCCACTTACCTTTTGATTTTCACTGTTGGGAGAGGTGAACCAGGGCCTTGGGGCAAAATTTTCAGAAGTGACCAAGTGTCACAACCGGGAAACAGGTAGTCTGATGTAGTGGTCAGAACAGGAGACAGGCCAGCTCAGATGCCAGGAGATCGCAGTCGGGGATATGCCAGAGGGAAAACCAAGAGCAGGTGTTCGGAGGCTGGTAGGGTCAGGTTACCAGAACATCAGCGAGGTAGTGGGAACAGGTAGCACAAAAGAAGCAATCCTAAGCACGGAAAACCCAGTTGCACCGATGAGTTCCTCTTCTTGTGTCTGGTTTAAATACAAGCAGGGAATCAATCAAGACTTCCAGAGTTCCACCAATCAGAGCCCAGGACTGGTGTCCTCTGTCAGAATTGAGCTTCTCGTTCTGGCCACAGTTAGCAGGTTGCTCGGTGGCAGGATGGTGCACTCTGGTGCCTATAAGCCCTATGGACAGTGTTTGAGACCCATAGTCTCTGACACCAAGATTTTTGGTGCCTCCGTGAGAAGGTGGCCAACCTGAGGCAACGCTGATCCATTTTCCAGAGGTGCTGAACATCAACAGCTCCTGCTTTGTTCTTCTGGAGTTGGTGGTGGTCAACACCTCTGAAAAAGCAGGCACTAGGTGCATTGACTGAGCATTTAAATATTAAGGCTCTGAAAATGCCACTCCAATGGCCATGCAAACCAGCTTGCACAAAATAAGAAATCAGTAATCAAACCTTCACACAAAACTCCAATTAAACCCCAAAAGAACATTAGTAAATTAAAATTAGTAATTTTTTCATACTCTCTTGCTCTTTCTAGTTCCATCTCAGAAGCCTTGCAGGATCATTGTTCCTATATGTATTAGGCATATGCTAATCCTCAGCATTTGTTTCTGGAACTGAGCCCTGAAGTTTGATTTGCTAGGATTGTAATGGAACCCATCCCCAAAGGTTTGCTTCAACATTTGAGTTCCAAAGAGAATTCCCTACATGGCTCCTTCTCCTTCACTCACTGAATGAGGCAAGAGTCAGGAGTCTTGGGGAAGAAATAGTGGCAATCATGTAATTATAGACTGTATCATAATTAAAGTGGGCAGGAATTTTCCCATCAAGATTTTTTTTAATGGAA
Organism: Lepidochelys kempii; assembly: GCF_965140285.1. Taxonomy (NCBI): domain Eukaryota; kingdom Metazoa; phylum Chordata; order Testudines; family Cheloniidae; genus Lepidochelys; species Lepidochelys kempii. Next base: position 33,333,408 of record NC_136387.1, read on the forward strand.
AAAGCTAATTCACCTGGCTCAAAACTGTCTGCAGGAAAGGATTAGTTTCAGCAAACTGCCCAGCTTGAAAACATTTTAAAAAAAGTTTTGAAATTATCCAAGTGTCCTTTTTGATATTTTCAAAATGAGACGTTTCACTTTGGGTTCAAATCAGCTTTTTGTTTAAAAAATGGAATATGTTGTTTAAAAAATTGCCAAAAAAGCTAGTTTTTTTTAAAAAAGGTCAAAATCAAAACAAAATTTGTCAATAAACCCAATCTGAATTTTTTTTCCAGGTTATCGGTTTGTGAAAAATTTTCAGATTAACTTTTCATCCCAATGCTCAAAAACTCATTCAGGAGGAGGAAAATATTTCCTGCCCAGCTCTAATCATAATGCATATGCACAAGGGGGGCAAATTAAGGTTGCACACACAAAAGTGCCTACGTGAATTGGGCACCTGATTCCACTGAAAGTCAATAAGAGTTGGGCATCTAATCCACTTGGGTGCTTTTGCAAGTACCTCTAGGCATCTATCTGCATCTTTAGGTGCCTAAAGATCTTTGTAAATCTGGCCCTTAGTGCTGTGTTTTCCCCATTTGTAAAATGGAGACAATACAAATCTACCTCTCTGAGGCATTGCAAAGTCCGCTAATAGCTTCACACTAAGTGCAAAATGCAATGACAAAAACCTGTCACTGAGCTGGGGGGCTTGCAGGTGATTTTCATGGTGGTGACCAGCACCGGTTACTGCGGTGCTCTCCTTACCTGGAGAAGAGGAACAACATAGGCAGGGACAGTGCTATCTTTCCCCATGCTAACATGCTTCAACCCTATCCCACCTCTAACAGTGAGATGGAAGTGTGGTCTCCTGCCCTATTCAGTCCCTTTGCTGAGACCGCTAACCAGGTTCCAAATCAGAGGGTGGTTTAAGTGTCGTTGGCACCATTGCACTAGAAAGTGAACCAAGACTCATTTCACACAGGTTAGCAAACAGACAGATAGTAGTGGCTTCTGATCCACCCCAGCTTTGAACTACCACTCAGAGATGGAAAGTGTCGTATCCAATTCCAACCCATGGAGCCATCCAGTCTCCTGTTAGGGCCCTTTGAGGGCAGGGAGGGTCTTATCATTTGCATCATAGACAGCGGCTGACATTTTCAAGGCCACTAATGGACATCTTAGAACTAACTATGCCTGGCTTGTTGGCTCCCTCCAGGAGTTTTGGCTGCAGTTTTCAAAGGAGAATAAGACAGTTAAGTGCCCAGCTCCCCATTGCATTTCAATGGGAACTGAGTGCCTAACTACTCTTTTGAAAATCCCAGCCTTTCCTGCTAAAGGAGGGCTCTTGGAGGAGTGGGATATTTTAGCCTCAACCCATCTCTTCTGGTTTTCTGTTGATTAAATGAGGTGCAGCAGCCAAACAATCTCAGCACCAAGTTTTCTTAAATAGCCACCACCATCGTACTGACAGTCAGCCACTTGGTTGCCCTGGGGCTCTTCCTAACCCATCGTAGAAGAAACACAAACATCACCGTACTGTTCCACCCCACCCATTCCTTTAGAACCCGTGGGGTGTGCAGCAGGGACACCACGAGAACAGTCAGAGACCTTAAGTGTGCCAGAAGGGAACTCAAGGGGTTTGTCTGTAGCAGTGATATGGGGGAGGGAGAATTCTGATTCTAAAATGAACCCTTTCACTGAGGAGGAAGTGAGGGCCAAATTCAGAGACAATTTGTAAAAGGGTGTAAATTACACAGCAGGAAGCCTAGAAGCTAGGAAACAGTGGAAGGAAGAGAGAGTGGATCAGATCCTCAGCTGGTGTAAACCCCACTGAAATCAGTTCACACCAAAGATGGAGATGTGTCCTAGGCCGGGGAAGTTACTTTAGCCTACATCTTCTTGCACTTTGTTACTTGTTTTTGTGGCTACTGCACAGTCTTAGTGTAACTCGGCTACCAAGGTGCTAGAACTTAGGGTCCCTTGAACTAGGTAGACCAGATGCAGAGGTGATCTATGATGTGGTGTAAGTTAAATATTGAGGGTGACTTTGCACCAGAGCCTCATCTTCTGTCAATGGGTGCAGTTCCATTGACATAATTAGAGCTACCCTGATTTATACCCACTGAGGACCTGGCTCTCCAGTCTAAGGGCTTGTTGAAATGAACACTCACATCACAGCACGCCTGGCTGCAAATCTACCCCACATTAGCCTGCCCTGCACCAAGTGCCCGTGTGGATCCTGCTGCCGCACATGAAAGTTCACTGCTGCACATTGATCCATCCCACTTTGAACTGGGAGTAGATTGACGCGCACCAGGGAACTGTAGTGCATGGCTGCAGTGTCCACACGGCCCCTTTGTGTGCAGCAGGCTAGCACAAGGTCAATTTACACCCTGCTTGCTGTGAAGTGAGTGTTCATGTAGACAAGCCATAAAACAGCATGAAAGGCTAAGCTGGTGTAATGGAGGGCTAGATTCTGAGCTGGTGTAAATCAGCATAGCACTACATTGATTGACACCAATTGAGGAGCCCTAATTATGTCCATAGGGTACCTCTCATTCAGTGGGTATTACTCTGTGACTGAGAATCGAGCCCTTTGAAGGACAGTATACCTGTCTGATATACCATAGTCAGTAGTGGTCCCTAAAGCAATGACTTATTCCTACATGGTAGCATAGCCTAGTGTGCAAAGAGCAAGGAGTTAAAGGGAGTGATAATGCAGTGAACCTTGCTTCCTCCAGCCTGGTCCTTAAAATTCCTCATTCAGTCCTTGGAAATTTTAAATCAAGCATTATTTATGAGGTTCTATAGTAAAAACATAGCCCTAGTGCAATAAATTACTAACACCAAGCTAATGTTTTAATTTTTGTTTCCAGAAACTCAGGTTACACTCCCTCCTATTAACTCTGTCGTCTCTACAGTATTTGATTTCATCAGTTTCCTCTGGCAGCCAGCTGAAGATGTCAACAGCCATGAATAGATGAGTCACAGCCCCAGAGAAGAACCTCCTGTAGAATGGAATATTCTGAAAAGTATTTCATGAGGTGGGAAAGGCACTAAGAGACAGTGGGAAGAAAGAGAGGGATCCTTACCTGGAAAGGTTTGCACAGGAGACTTGATGTATTTTTGAATCTGACTTAGGTGCATTATTTTAAGGGTTATAGATATAATTATGAGGTTGCTGGCAGGGGTGGAGGTATCTGAAAGCTGAAGGAATCTGGACTCTTGAAAATACCCCATGCTTCCTATGATCACATGCAGATCAGTGCACAAAAAATGAAGAAGTCACATGACAGGATCACTACGGGCAAGATTTTCAGTCAGTGGAAATCAGTGTAGCTCCATTGAAATCAAAGTAGTTATGCCAGTTTACACCACACAACGATCTGGCTGACTGTATTTCCAGCGTTCAACTATTTTTAGCATGCAAAAGCAGCCCACATTTGATGAAAACATTTAAACCAAGTGTTTTTGTTCAAGAAGGAAAATAGACTTTCCTGTTGAATTCTGCATGTTGCTTGGGGGCAGTAGGGGAACAGACTTTGGTTCCAATCTTGCAAAAATATCTATGTATCCCACCATCACCTGGAGTCCCACTGAAGTCTTAGGACTTGATGAGAACTGAAGTGAATATTGTTTAGAGGAAGCACAGTGCAGATTCCCTCAGCCTTCAGACCCACTGGCTGCACCTCATCCTATCTCCTATTTCAAAGCAGTTTCTCATGTTTCTCTAGGACTGAGTCCCATCTGTCTACGTCTGTGAGTACCTTCAACTGGCAGTCAGAGAAAACTCATGCAACCACATGACTTTGATGGGACCCAGAGTGGATGAAAGGTCCACATGCATAGCTGGGCTGGAACCATTATTTGAAAAATCTAGAGCTTCTTTCCTATTCAATTTTTGGTTGTTAATTTTAGTAAGATTATCTCACATTCATCTAAGCCATTTTTAGACTAAAGGAGCCCACAAAACTTTCCAAACACACAGCCCCACAGCCTGATGCTTCCCAGTGGGATAAAATGGAAACCAAACGAGGTCAGTCACATTTTACACCTCTGCACAGTGGCTGTACATATTTACCCATGCCGTTTGGCAGTGGAGAATCAGGTCAATGATGTTTATCGGCTATCTACAAAACCTGTGTTACGAAAATGTTGAAGTTGCACAGCGGAGCTCTCAAAAAGTCAGTACACACCCAAACTCAGGCTACACTCACTGATTCTGCTCCCTGTGAGTACAGTATGGACCACAATACAGCCTTTTATACAGGATCACAGACTCCCCCGCACCCTCTTCCAAGGCTCAATAGAACAAACCCATCACAGGTTGTAAGTGGGAAAAGAATCCACAATCTTCAGCATCAAAACCACTCTACCACTTGAAGTAAAGGAAAGACTTTCATTAGCTGTGTACTAGTACCAGGAGAAGACATGATCACACCACATTAGTGTGCTCAATGTGGGAGAGTGCATTGGCAGAGGCTGTGGAGGTTATAAGATACAGTAAATACACGTACTAAGCCTGAGTTCCTTGTGACACTGTGAGAAGCAGGAGGAGGTCTGCTGAAGCCATCACAGTTAACTGATGAGCCGAGAATCAGGCCCCACTGTTATTATAAATTTAGAGAACTGTTTGTATTTTAAATAGTTTCTTCCCACTTGATCCCCATTACTCAGATAATTCCACTGCTAACCTAATTCAGCCAGTAAGCAAGTCCACTTCACTTTGTTTTGGTTAACCCCTTTCTGTGGTGGGTAGTTTGGTTTTGCAATCATGGGACACAAATACAAAGCTGTGCGTCGTAGTTACAAGAATCCTAAACAGGCTTCTGACTTTGCATCATTTCAGTAAATCACTCAGGAAGCAGAACACCTTGACTAACACCACAGGATATATGACACCTTCAGGGCTCAGTTTGGTAAGGAACCAAACTCTGCAGGTTGGCTTAGGAACCTGCCCCATGCCTCCTCCATGGGATACACTCAGAGCTTCTGGCCTAGCAAGATGCTAAGGACAGAACAGTAGCTTACGTGAGAAAGCAGTTATTGCAGCCTCATTCTCAAAAGCAGCAAACAAAATGCAATAATAGCAGGGACGGATCTAACACCACCATTTGTTTTAGCACTACAAGAAATAGCCTAGGAACCATCTGACAAGCTTACACCATATCCTATTCCAGCAGAAAAATAAACTCTTCAGAATCTTAATTGGCTGAGAATAAACAATCCACTCATCAGTTGTTTCCTAAACAACTCAGTCAAGGCCTACATCAAAGCCAACCATTCCTGTTACTCAAGGACCTCTTGATACCAACTGGCAGAGGGCACAGAGGTACATAGCGGTATAGGGATCCCATGGGTTCTCCAAAAAGGGTTATATAAGTTATCTAATGAAAGCCTGTGTCACACTGGTCATCATAATCATTACAAGATGCATGTACAGAAAATATGTGAGGAGTTATGTATATACACTAAAAATTATGTTCCCTAGTCTGTAGTTAAAAGCAGGTCACTCAAAGGTAGCATGTCTGGGAGACACATCTTCCTGATGGACCACTGAGGATTTTGTGTCTCACAACAGAAGTCTATTAGGATACTAAGTCAAATGCGAAAGAAGAGCTGGTGGTGACTTGACAAGGAAAAAGTAAACAGTAGTGGAGGGGGAAACCCTATTTTCAGGTGAACATCAAAGATCTGTTTGGGTATATTTGTGGGCGTAGAGACACATCCTGGCATCTTTCAATCTGTGAAGTCAAGCTGCCAGAGGGCTTGATTTTATGAAAGGGAGATCTCAGCCAACCTGGCTGAAAATGCTGAGAAAAGGCTTGGAGTATGCTATCTTGTAGGAGACAAGGGAATGTCTTGCAAGATAAGTTCACTTGAACCTCTGTTCTTTGATGAGAAACTGATTCTTGTTTCACTATATATATGTGCTGTGAGTGACATAAAGCGGGGATCCAGAGTCGACTCTTGCAAGGTGTGCCATTGCTTTGGGAGTAGTAAATCTGAGAGCTCTGTGAGCAATCAGTGGAACAAGGGCTGTACATTACAGGGAACACTCAGAGGACTTGAGGGTTGGTATGTGCCTGTTGCTAACCTGGACAGAGAGAGCGAGGCCTGGGGAGGCCGGGAAGGTAGAGTACTTGTTTTGCCAGAGGCTGATGCGTTAGGGAGCTGATCCCCAGCAGGCACAAACAAGACACACTCAGACTAAAGGCAGGTGCTAGTAAGGTGGCTCACAACCCTGGGTACCCCTGGGAAGCATCACAGTTCCCTACTGCTTTCCTATAGTGACAGGTGAACCTTCTTCTAATGATTCCAGTCTATTTGTATGGTCACTTAGTCCCAGGGGAAGTCTAGCAGGGCACAGGGCTATAAGCCAGAGGCCCATACATCAAATTCAGAGCTAAGAGCTAAACAGCCTCTAGATGAAAGCCTTAATGTAACTGTCATGTACCACATTTCTAGACACTTGTGGCTCCCCTGTTATTGGACAGTGCACCATAGCTTTGTGTTTCTCAATGCTGTGCCTCATTCTACTGACCTTTGGAAAGCACTTTGAGATCTCCCGCTGAAAAGCACTATATAAGAGTTAGATATTCTCATTATAACTACACCAGCATAAACCAAGTGGAGCTCTATTGAGTCAAAACAGAGCGGTAACACTGAAAAAGCAATGTCAAGAAGAGCTGAAATCAGGCACTAATATTATAAAGAGTTTCCCCAGATGCATTGGCTGGTGAAAATGGCTCACCCAAAAGCTCCCTCTGTTAACAAGCTACAGCTCAGGCCTCTGTGCTAAACCACACCATCTTTTCTCTATATGTGGAAGGAGATTATAACAGGCCTATGGACACTGTGCACAAAGACATGTCAGGCAACCTCTGCCAAACCATCTCCTTAGCATGACCTGTGTCCTCAAGGCATCTGTACGGGAGAGGAGCATGTAGCTTTTGCTGGGACTAGTTCTTAAAAGGGACGGGTTTTCTTCTTAAAGAAAACTTCATGGGTTGCTCTTGGTCTGTTTCTGGGAATTCCAACATTCCACTGTATTAACTAGGAACTGTCATTGTGGGCATGTAGCAAGCCAGGGAATACCATCAAGCTGAAAACCACAATGCCAACCCATCACGAGATCTCAAATTAACAACAGTTGTTCAGGAAAGGTGCTGGATTCATAATCTTCAAGACCGGATTCTTCGTTAGCCCCGGAGGAGGGATAGCATGCTCAGTGGCAATGCCAGGTTCCCACTGTGCTCCTCCCCAGGATAGCTCATCCTCACCCGGATGGGATCTTCAGGGGTGGGAGAGTAAGCTGAGCTTTTTATTAGGCTGCCCATTGGGACGGTGTTTTTTTATTATACCTGTTCACGAGGACCAGGATTGGAACTCTTCTTCCTCCTCCTCCAAACTCACTTCAAATAGATGGAGATTTACATAGCACAAGTGAAAGCTACAGCCATAGATAATGTATTTGTTTGTGTGAATCTGCTCATGGCTAATGTTACAGAATGTAAACCAAGCCCTAATAATGGGACCCAGATTGAAATGGAAACCAGCTCCCCACAATGAGATACAAATCCTTGTGTTTGAAAAGTTTGCCGTCAACGACAATAAAAGTCATGAGCAAGAACCCAGCCAACCCCCGTGGTCTCCATAAATATCAATTTTCCTTTTTTATTGTTAGCAGAAGAAGCTTAGTACGGTGGCATGCCACCACACTATTAGTAAACACACGTTATAAACAAGAACAGAGATCACAGTAATCATCAACAAGGAAAAGGGAGGAAAACTTACTACTGAGCAGCACACAAGATAACAATCCTGAATAAACAGGATAATTCCAACTAGAGATAGCGAATATTGAGTGTTATGCTATAGAGCCCTGCAGCAGGACTGGGATCCCATATGTCCCACAGGACCCACTGCCATAATAGCGGGGGTGTGTAAAATGTACTTTGTTGCAGGTGGGATTGGGTGGGCCAAAAAAACCAGACTGGTACAGTAGAACTTCAGAGTTACGAACACCACGGGAATGGAGGCTGTTCGTAACTCTGAAACATTCATAACTCTGAACAAACCATTATGGCTGTTCTTTCAAAAGTTCACAGCTGAACATTGACTTAATACAGCTTTCAAACTTTACTATGCAGAAGAAAAATGCTGCTTTTAACCATCTTAATTTAAATGGATCAAGCACAGAAACAGCTTCCTTACCTTGTAAAATCTCCCCACCCCACAAACTTTCCCTTTATTTTGTTAGTAGTTTACATTTAACACAGTACTGTATTGTATTTGCCTTTTTTTATCTCTTCTGCTGTCTGATTGCATGCTTCCAGTTCCAAATGAGGTGTGTGGTTGACCAGTCAGCTCATAACTCTGGTGTTCGTAACTCTGAGGTTCTACTGTAATTTGCGGGAGAACACTAAATCTCTCATCAATTTGTCATAAATAGAATTTCAGCAATGTAAAATGAGCTTTTCTTTTCTATTTTTTTTAAATAAAGATTTCAATACTTAAATTTAAGTGAGGGATAGAATTATTTGAGGTTTATTATAACAGGAGTTAAAGTATTTTTACCTGGTTTAAGCAAGATTTGTTTTATTCTTTTAATGGTAAAAATTGTGTCTGAATTCTGTTTTTATATATAATATATTAACTGACTGTTAGCTTTTGTTTTAGTAGCATGGAGGAATCTGTCCCTCTTGCAGGATTTGTGGGATCTAAGGTTTTTGTGGGATAAAAATGCAAGGAACAAAGCAGGAAGAGGTGGGAGTGGATATTGTGGAATAGTCCTGTGCAGTGCTGTATTTCGATCAATGGTTTTACAGAACATCTAGCACTTTTTGCCACATTTTCCTAAACTGTGGAGCTACCTGTAAAGTGGCCAGAAAGGAACTGTAGAAAATGGCACCGTGGGTACCTGCATTCTCTGACTCCAGAGCAAGAGAGGATTTCTTTAACTACCAGCTCAATTGCCAAGACCTTTCCAGATGACCAAGGCCCTCCCATCTGACCAAAGCCCACCAAATCACCTTCAGGGGGGCTCTACAACATGGAGGGTGGGGAGGCAAGTTGGTATGTGAGAGAATGATGTGGCAAGCTCATCCTCGCTAGACCTATCCTCACCCTGCTCCCCTCCTTGCTGCAGATCTAAACCAGGGACAGAACAGTGTCAAAGAGGCCAACTCTGCTGCATTTTTTTGTCAGTATCGTGGCAAAAGAGAATTTTAAGGAAGATTTCAAAGGTGGAGAATGAGGTAGCTTTGCAGATATTTAGAAACTTCTCCGAAGTATGAGGGGCAGCATGAGTGAAAGCATAAACTTGCTGGTTTGAAAATGTAACAAGTACCAATGCAGAGTGGCACCATGGGTTGATCGGAGGAGGGAGTTGACCTCCTGTTACAGAAAGTGAGAGATGATAGGTAGATGGGAATAGGCTGTGAAGGGATTTGAAAGTAGCTCAGGTGTGATGCGATCGAAAAGGGGAAACCTGTGGAGGGATGCAAAGAGACATGCTCAAAGTGATGGGCTAGGAAAGTGATCTTTGCAGCAGCATTTTGAATGAATATAAGTGGGGAAAAGCTGCTCTTGTTGAGGTCAGAGAGAAGGATGTTACAATAAATGAGGCATGAGATGATGATAATAGCCTGGACAAGACCTTAAATTGTGTTGATGGCTAGGAAATGTCATATCTAAGGTACAGCAACAGTGCAAACCCCCTCCCCCCAAACCTGCAGCAGAAAGTCCCAGAGCCCGCATCTACAGACTCAGGCTTGCACGACGGTGCTAAAAATAGCAGTGTAAACATTCCCACTCGGGCTGGAGCTCGGGCTCAGAGACCCACCCTCCTCATCCCCTTGGAGATGTTACGCAGAAAGAATCATGGAAATGTAGGACTGGAAAGGACCTTGATGGGCCAGGCACTGAGGCAGGACTAAGTATTATCTAGACCCTCCCGACTGGTGTTTGTCCAGCCTGTTCTTAAAAACCTCCAATGATGGAGATTCCACTGCCTCCCTCGGTAATATATTCCAATGCTTACAGTTAGGAATTTTTTCCTAATGTCTAACCTAAATCTCCCTTGCTGTAATTTAAGCCCATTGCTTCTTGTCCTGTCTTCAGTGGTTAAGGAGAACAATTTATCACCATCCTCTTTGTAACAGCCTTTTACATACTTAAAGTCTGTTATTATGTCCACCCTCAGTCTTCTCTTCTCTCAACTAAACAAAACCAGTTTATCCAATCTTTCTCATAGATCATGTTTTCTAGACCTTTGTCAACTTTGTTACTCTCCTCAGAACTTTCTCCAGTTTTTCCATATCTTTCCCAAAGTGTGGCGCCCAGAACTGGACAAAGTACTCCAGCTGAGGCCTTATCAGTGCTGAGCAGAATGAAAGAATTACTTCTCATGTCTTGCTTGCAATACTCCTGCTAATACATCCCAGAATTATGTTCACTTTCATTGAGACACTGTTACATTGCTGAATCATATTTAGTTTGCTCTCCACTAGAACCACCAGATCCTTTTCTGCTGTATTCCTTCCTAGGCAGTCATTTCCTCAGCGAGTATAAATTGGCATATACCAAATTAAACCAGCTGAAGATCTGGCCCTATATGTCTAAAGTTAGGCTTCCAAAAAACAATGTATGGTCCCAGAATTAGAGGTCACGTTTGAAAATGTAGACCTATCCCACAATATAAGTTACTTAAGAAGGTGAAAGCATAATATTAAATAGGTTCTAACCAGAAATGTTTCACTGTTAATCTGTTGAAGAGAACAATAAGGATCTAGTGGTTGCTTTCTAGTCAGGAAAATTAAGCATTTCCATGGAACTTCATAATTATTTAGCAGTGTGGAAACTTAGGGACAGATTTTCAAATAATGTAAGCATACAGAAGCAAAATGTGTATGTAATTGTTTGCCTAAATTGTGAATCCAATTATTATGACTGCAGGTGCAAACTGTGCAATTATACCTACAAATATCCAGCACTGGCCATTGGAATATACAATTAGGAAAATGGTACATGACGATTAGCCATATGGCTGCATATCTGCATAATTTGAAGATTTGGTCCTTGAGGAATTATAGAAACATGGGAGTTACTTGTCTTTTCTTTATGTGATCAGTGATGTCTCAGTTCTGGTTTCATTTAATCTTGATCTGCAGTTTTTACTGACCTTTCACCTAACTCTATTAAGTGAGAAAAAGACATTTTCCCAAAAACCTTTTGGCTATCATTTGGAAGACAGAACTTTTGGTTTCACTGGGGATATGAGAAGTTTTGATCAGCTCTAGGGAGTTGGCTGGATGCTGCAGGAAAACTCAGGAAAGCTGCTGATAGAGCAAAATGAAAAGGACGCTGACTGATGTGAAGCAACTTGTAAAACTGAGTCACATATATTTCCTACAGTACACGGCAAGTACTCTTTTCCAGAGAGCATTCACTGTGTTCTCAGGAAGAGAGAAAGAGATCCAGTTTAATAGAACGCCATAGGCAAACATTTGGATTTTTACCCTGCAATTTGACAACGATTGTTATATTCTGAATCTCAACTTTTAAGTCTTTTCAGCTTTTGCCAACGTTTTAAAATACCCTTGTCATAAATATAAAGGGAAGAGTAAACCCCTTTAAAATCCCTCCTGGCCAGAGGAAAAAATCCTCTCACCTGTAAAGGGTTAAGAAGCTAAAGGTAACCTCGCTGGCACCTGACCAAAATGACCAATGAGGAGACAAGATACTTTCAAAAGCTGGGAGGAGGGAGAAAAACAAAGGGTCTGTGTGATGCTTTTGCCGGAGACAGAACAGGAATGGAGTCTTAGAATTTAGTAAGTAATCTAGCTAGGTATATGTTAGATTATGATTTCTTTAAATGGCTGAGAAAATAGCTGTGCTGAATAGAATGAATATTGCTGTCTGTGTGTCTTTTTTGTAACTTAAGGTTTTGCCTAGAGGGATTCTCTATGTTTTGAATCTAATTACCCTGTAAGGTATTCACCATCCTGATTTTACAGAGGTGATTCTTTTTTTACTTCTATTAAAAGTCTTCTTGTAAGGAAACTGAATGCTTTTTCATTGTTCTAAGATCCAAGGGTTTGGGTCTGTGGTCACCTATGCAAATTGGTGAGGATTTTTACCAAACCTTCCCCAGGAAGTGGGGTGCAAGGGTTGGGAGGATTTTTGGGGGAAAGACGTTTCCACACTATGTTTTTTCAGGAACCCAGATAAAGTTTGATGGTGGCAGTGGAAGTCCAAGGGTAAAATAGTTTGTACCTTGGGGAAGTTTTAACCTAAGCTGGTAAAAGTAAGCTTAGGAGGTTTTCATGCAGGTCCCCACATCTGTACCCTAGAGTTCATAGTGGGGAAGGAACCTTGACAATCCTGCTTACCCACAAGACAAAACAGTGACTCTACTTCTGACGAAGCTCATGGCTTGATTTTAGTTGTTGCATGAATTAACCAAGCACACACTAAGTCCCCGAGACTTCACAGTCTATCTTTCCCATGTTTTTTTAAATTTATGGCCAAACCTTCCCACTCTCGCATAGCAGAGGGTCTGTGTTAGCTTTCCCCTTCATTTCACAGGCTTCATTTATTATAACTTGCCATAAAAAGAGATTACTTAGGGCTGCAAGTGGGTATAAAAGGTCAAAGAAGGATTTTTTTTCTTTATGTAGCAATTTCATTGGGATATATATATTGGTTGGCATTAAAAAGTCTTTAACTACAGCACATAGTAGTAGATTCTTCAAATGTATACCCAAATGAGTCGTCCCATTGAAATGAGATATGGCTAATCCTGCTCCCATTGAAGTCCTTGGTAGAAGCTGCATTTGCTTTAATGTGATTATTATTGAAGTCAACATGCCAGTTCCTAAACTCGTGTAAATTAGCATGGTTCCATTAAAGTCAATGGAGCTATGCTGATTTACACCAGCTGGGTATCTAGCACAGTCACCACCATCGGCACTCAGTCTCTGAGCATGTGCAAACAGATTTTTTTGGAGGCTCATGACTTGGCCAAATTTGGGGAAATGTTCACAGGGATTGTGAAAAGGCACATCATGAAGTCAACCCCTCTGCCAAATTTCCCTGCTCCAGAGCATGGGATGCTAGACCTTCTCAGCTCTACGGTTTTAAGATTTTTGTGTTTGGACGAACATGGGCACAACAACATATTTTTCCATATTCTTGTTTTTGGAAGGGAATGAAACATTTTAGCTGAAACTTTAAAAAAAACCAACAAAAATAATCAGCCTGAGCCAGTCACCCAGTATGGGAAATTTCAGCCAAAATAGTTAAAGTTTGCCAAAGTTATTGTGTTGAACAACCTTAACAACTGAACTGCAATAACAGCCAACTTATCATGTGAATTACTCAGAGAAATCATAACACCTACAAATCCAAAGGGGAAATAAAACACCCAGTCACCACACTGCTCTCTTTGCAGAGCTGCTGATCTAGGACACTGCTGAAAAGGACGGAGGAGAGCAGCTCTCCTTGTCCAACCATCCCTGTATATTGATGGGATTAGTGTACTGAGCCAACACCACCCTGGTGTTTCAGGAGGAGGAGTTTACCTCCTTGTTCACCTGGGCTAGGTGCTTCTGTCTCAGCTGCTGGCGATGCCCATGTAGATAAGCCCTTAGAGGTAACTTGTGGCCCCCTAGTGATCAGGACATCACTGGGCTAGGTTTTTTGTAGTGCACAGCATGTCCAGACTCCTGCTGCTTGCTCTGACTGAGCAGGCACTACTGTCTAGCCTCCATAAGGGACTATGCTCTTTCCCCCACTTATAGTCAACCTGTTGGTACAGTTGCCAGAGCATGAGCCCTGCTGTCTAGAGTCATCCCAGCAACTAGCCCCAGAAGCCTCCACCTGTTACCCCACAGGGAATGGGCCTGAACTCCGCCCTTACCCACTAGTCTTATTGCAAACTCTTGTGTGTTGAGAGACCATGCAGCACGAAGGGAACTCAATGCAGCTGAGAGTTGGTGAGTCCAATCAGAATTGTGTGGGTTTCAGCTCATACTAAATTCCCTCTCCCTGTTGGAAGTTCGTGGAATTACTCTGTCCAATGTGTCCTGTGGGCTTGGACTTTCTTAGGGTCCATTCCCAGCCCCCTCCACAGGGCTTCGGCTTACAGCTTTGTGGGGGTGGGGGGAGAACATAGGTTGGAAGGTGCCCCAGATTAATTCCTGTTTCATAGTGAAAAAGAACATTTGGTCAGTCTGTTTGTGCCATGGAGAGGCTCAGTATACCACTAGCAGATCTCATCAATTCCCCAACACAGCCTGCAGCAAACCTCCTAAACAAACTCTGGGAGATCCATAAATCCATCCATGGCTCCCTCTGCACCAATCCCTACCAGCCAAACTCCTAGACACACTCACAGCAGGAACTGTCTCCAACGTAATCCCTCCCAGCCAGATTCCAAGACCCTCAGAGTTGCCAATCTCCCTCTAAACCAGAGCAGCTAGAAGACTGGTCTATTTGCTTTGTAAGCCCTTTTTCTATTGTTTTTCTGGCTTCCTGGGGTGGGGGGGAAGTCCCACAGCCACCATTCCCAGCACCAGAAAAATTCCCGGGTCCATGAAGGGTGCAGCACCACATCCCAAGCTCTCAAATCTCCATAGCCTCACCATAGGATTTTCCTATGCTTGTTCCCCTGTTAGCACACTGGCTCCCATACACACATGCACACAAACACTCATGTTTCTCACATCAAGAACTTACCTGTTCCCAGCAGCTTCTCTGGGTTCCTCTTCTTTACCTCTCATTTTACACATTACTTTTTTTTTATAGCTTCTAATTTCTCTTTTTTCTCACCTGCTCCCCCTGTATTTCTTTGGCCAAGAGGTCACACACCCAGCACTCTGTTCTTAGTCTGTTGAACTGCCAAGTCCCTTCTGGAAAAGCAGGCCAGGCTTCATCTTCCACCCAGGGACTGTGCGGACCTCACAGTGCTGAGATTTCTGCTCATGGGATGACACTGCAGCACACAGCTGAATTGCCCTCCCTGCTGCCTCTTTCCATCAAAAGTGAGGGAGTTTTGATGAGTTTTCGCTCATCCACGTCTGGGTTTTCACTGTGACTTGTGTACCCTGTTTTCTTCTTCCAGTTTGTGTTTGCTGTTTCTATCTATTGTATAGTTCAGCTTTGTTTTCTAGATCTCTCTGTAGAGACACTCTCCCTGTAGGAAGGTTCTGGTTAGGGAACCATGGAGATATTGCTCCTTTTTATTTGGAATCTTTCCCCTAGCGGTTAGTTTATTTTCTAGCCTGACAGTTAGCATGTTGGAATCCACCACTTAGTGTTTTGAATCATGGTCAGTTGAGGTCAGTGATGGTGAAATCTGGGAGTGCTGCAGAATCCATCCTACCCCAGCAGACAACCCTGTGTCCATCACTCTCAGTTTCAACACCAGAGCCCTAGCATCAGTAAGGTGACAACTCAGCCCAGCCTTACTGATGGAAGGCTTTCTTCAGCCGAGTTCTCTTGTTCATGCATACACATGATGATGTCTTCTGACAAGCCCATGTCAGCTGCACAGTTCAAGAAAGGGCACTTCTCCTCTCTGTTCTCAGGGACTCATCTGACTTCCTCTTTTCTTCCCAAGTTGCCTCTTGAATCTCTCCTTTATTTTCCCCCATGCCACCCTGAGGCCTAGAGACCGCACAGAGCTGCTCTGTTCCTCATGTGAACACTGAACAACCCTTCTGGAAAGGTGCTAGGTTTCATCTCCTCCTCAGGGCGCCATTGCTGATCTCCATACTGACTTCACAGTGCTTGGCTTTGTGCTGACAGGACGACATCATGGTGCAGACCAGAGATGCTCCTTCTGATGTCTCTTCCCTTTCTGTCAGACTTAGTGATGAGTACATAGTGTGTGCTGGGATCAAATGAGCATTCAAAGTCTCCCAGTCCTGCCTGGTTTGCACTAGTCTTCCCTGTAGGGAGAAAGAGGAAAGCCTGGGTGCCAGAAGATTGAGCGCTGAGAGCACAGGAGAGACTGTCTCCCTGCCCCCCTTGGGAGCAGGAATCACAGGGAAAGCCCTACTCAACCCCTGTATCCCTGAGCTGGGGCATGTTCATTACAGATGGAATCTTCAGAGAACTTAGTTGCCAAATTCTCACAAGTCACTGAGTATGTGTGAGTTGAGATTTTTCAAAGGATTATAGCTTGTCCATGCTGGCAGGCCTTTTGCTCAGGAGCAGCAAAAGACACATCCCCAATACTAAGGCGCCCACCTTACCAAGTTTAAAGCTCTTCCTCCAAAGCATGGAGGCCATCACAGAGTGGCTTGCCCCATGACCTGGACAGCCTGGGGCTTAGCCAGCCCTGATTACTGGACAAGTCATAGCTGGGTTGAATCAGGCGATCCCTAGGATTAAAAGAGCAGGAAGTGGCAGTAAAAAGGGGGAAGCCCAGGAAACTGCAGCTGGATCTGTAGACACTCTTGAGAGCATGAGGACTCCTGTAGGGCCCTGAGTCATCAGGGGAAAGCTGAAGAAATAGAAGAGTGGGACAGAGCTTTCCAAGAGGGGAGCAACTCTATGCAAGCAGGGCAGAGGCTGTAAAGGCCAACAGAGATGAATGTGTTACATTCTGTTCTGAGTTATTTTGGATTAATTAGGATAGAGACACAGAACTGAGCTTGAGGCCAAGAGGCACAGTATGAACCAGAGGACTAAGTAAATGGGACCCCTCATGGGGATTGTTTCAACCACTTTTGAACTGTAAGTTCTTAAAGGGCCCTGAAGGTTGGGAAAAACAGAAGCAGGGTACTGTACAGTGACTTCTGGCCATGAGGGGGTGCTTGAGACGCAGCTGCATGATATTACAGAGGTGCTAAAGCTTCTCAGTGAAGTGGTTCAAAGAACTTATTTACTATGGGTAAAACTTATTTCTTGGTGCACACACACACACACACATACACAGAAGTTAGAAAAAAACCCATAAAATATGGAAGGTTGCAGCATAACATGGCTCTATTTCTTAGAATTGAGAACGATAACACAAAAGAATACAAAAACAGAAAGAAACAAAGCAGGCTGCTCTCTAAAAATAGCGAGGCACATCTCACCCCATTTTATTCTAGTCTGTCGGTAGAACTGACTTGGACCACATGCATCCCTACAGAGCCCCCCTGTCTGCAAGTAGGAACAGGAAAAGCCCTGAAGATTTAAAGTAACAAATAACATTTTAACACAGTTTTTAATATACCAGAAAAACAATGCATTTTCCTTAATCTCATTCTCAGAAATGCAGAATAATTTTAGCTGAAACTTTCCAATTTCATCCCAAACAGTTAAAGGTAACTAAAAACAAGGTCTTACAAAGGGAAATGTCAGGCAACCTAAAATTCTTAGGCAGTGCTACTATCTCCCCTATAATAAGATAGTTAAGGGGTGTAGGTTATTCTTAATAACCAAGTGTTACATTTTTCACTCTTAGAAAAAACAACCAATATGTCATTAAAAACTATTAGTGACATTGGACTAAATTCTGCCTTCACTTTACCCCATTCATGTAGGTTTCCATATTTGCCTATGCCCTGTTATGGTAAATAAAGTACAAGCCAATATTTGCCAATAGTCCTCTCCTATTCTAAGCATAGCAGTAAGCAGTAATAATCTCATCTATGACTCATGGGTAATTGTTGACCCGTGCTGTCTTTTAATGATAGTTCCCATACTGGCAATGTCACACATAGCCGTTACAGCCAGCCATGCAGCTCAGCTGCATCTACATGTAAAAATAAGCTGTGTGATAGCGTAATATATTATTTATTTTGATATTTATTTTAATGTAATCAAATGATTATAGATCAATTATTTGAGGGTGAGATTTCCAAAAGCATTCAGCACAGGCCTAGCTCTGCTGCCATTGAAGGCAATGGTAAAACCCCTGTTGACTTCCATGGGAGCAGAGTTAGGCCAAGGCTCAGTGCTTTTGAAAACCCCTCTCTAATTTGTGCTAAAAGTGTGCTAGGCATCATACAGACAAGAAAGAAGACTTCACCCTTTCCCCTGTAGCCCTGAAATCAAATAGTGAACATGTAGACAAAAGATTGGGGTATGGGACAACAAGAATCAGGAAGATATAACAGCAATATGCAGGGCTTAAATTCTCAGAGTATTTCCCAGAGCCCATCATGTGCCTCCCCATGCTATAAAAACGCCATGGGAGTTGAAAATATTTACCGGAGCTCCTCTCCGTACAGCTCCAGCTGAATTTAAGACCTGATGATATGATTTCTATAGGATGTCATCTTTGATCTTCAGTAGCCTTTAAGTAGAACTTAAGTGCATGCTATTTTATGCACATGCTTAAATCCATCCTATTCAACAAAACACTTAAGCATGTGCTTAAATTCTTTGCTAAACTGGGACCAAATCCCTGTGAACTGAGCTGACTTTCTGTCACAGGTCTAATAGACTGCATTGATTTGGGAAGAACAACCATCCCAAAGAATTTATCCGCCCATTGCTGCTGGATAGAGATGGTTAGAACATTGATCTTCCGTCCCATGAAAAACTGATATTTTGAAAACATAAAAAAGTTCTGAATCAGGGTGAAATTAGTGTTTTTCAAAATATAAAATATAATAAATTTTAAAGAGTCAAGGATTTTTGTTCAAAAAGTGTCAAAATGGGACCTTTCAACATTTTCAGAATGTTTTTCCTCCGATGTTTTTATCTGCCACCAAAATTAAAATTGATACTTTTTGCAAACAAATACCATTTTGTCAATAGAAAACTGCTTTGATGAAAATTTGGCCAGCTCTACTCCGGTCATTGATTTACTATTTCATTTTTCTACTGAAAGGGTCAGGAGAGTTAGAAGAAAACCTCAAATTTCTCCCAAGCAATCAGCAAAATAATTATTTTATTTTATTTTAATTTTTTTTTTAAAGAGAGATTGAGAGAGAGAGAAAGAGAGAAAGTCTGTGAATTTGGGATTAGTAAAAGCCTGGCAGAAGTGGATAGTACCACTAATGTCATAATGAAGATAAGCAGATGAAAAGTGCTACTGTGGATTGCAACTGGCTCATGTTTAAAAGTGGTGGGTTTGTAAGGGAATTCCTTCCATTTCATTTTCTGGTTACATTATGGTTCTTCAGTCAATTATATTACCGCATGGAGCTTTAAACAAGTTTCTAGAGTAAACAGCGAACAGAAGGCCACTCAGTTGTAAAAACCAAACCAAGTTATTTATCAGAAAAGTTTGATACGTAGTAGGATTTTTACAGGGCTCCCCGTCTCACTTCACCCCAATTAGATAACTGCTTTTAGCTTTTTACTACTATACACAAACATTCATAGCTGCAAATGCTTTTGCATGTTCCGAATTCAGTTAGGATGATTTGAAAGTATTCCCAGGCTGCTTATGAATTCACAGCTGCACATAAGCAAAAAAAAAAGTCATAAGATTTTAATAGTTATGAAACTTGGGAGAAAAAAAATATACACAAACGTTAGCATCCCAAAAATCTGCTTTGGAATTGGAGGATTCAGGCACCAGGGTCTGAACTTTCACTTTCCCCAGCTACCTTGCCAAAAACCTTTTGTCAAATGAACCCTCACCTTTCCAAGTCAGTGACTCAGGATATTAACTTGCCTGTGGCGGGTGAAGGGTCTCCATGTCCTTTATCCCACTCCTTTCAAAGGTTGATTCTTTGTTCTGAATATTCCCCACTTGCCACTCAATATCAATATTAGCTGTGAGTGAATATCTTTAGAACAACAGATTATCCTGCTGCAGTTCACTCCATGCATGATGCTCCGTTTCCCCAGTAATTAGAGTTATGTGTTTGATCTTGCCCAGTGAAGGTGCTATGTTGCCAGATAAATGCAAAGTAAGAAGTGATAAGCAGGGCAAGGAATGCAGAGTAAGGTAAGTGCTGCTGCAGGACCACCAAAGTTACACCAATTTAGCAGCAGGAGAGAGGCCAAAAAGGGTTGTTTATAGCTGAGTTCCTCTGCTAAACATCACACTCCCACTCTCCTCTATAGGCCAGGGTCCCTGGTCAGACTACATCTCCCCTGACACACCCAGGTCTCCTCTGTTGATTAGGGCAGGTGGTGCATCATGGGTTATGAAATTTGGCTGAGAAGCCTAGCACACAGAAGAGAATGAGAACATAAGGCAACCAAACTATTACTCCCATGTGGCACAGTAGTGCCATTTCTGAATCCAAATGTTTCAGGTTTCGGACAAAATATTTTGGATTTCAGCCAAAAGCTGAAATTTTTTAGGTTTTCAGGCATTTGGGCTCTTTTTTTTTTACCCCAAAAATGATATGTAGAAAGTAGACACTTTCTGTGAAAAAATGTGTTTTGTCGAAAACCCAATTTTCCATCAAAAAGCAGATGTGATGGAAAATTTTCGATCAGCCCTACTAATAATGTTCCAGTTGGAGCAGAGGAGGCGAGCTGCTGCTGTGAATTCAGTGGAAGTATAATTTCCATGGTTTATGCTCAGAGTGTATTCCTCATGAGTGGAGCTATAATTTAAACCCGGGCAACCTACAAGGACTTATGCTCTTTGGGGACTTGGTACTTCAACAGATGACAATGTGTGTTCTACAAATATCCCCCTGGTTACTGCAGCATTGTTAGAACACCTTGTCATTCATCAGTTTGTCTCTTCAGTGTGTAGGAATCTGTTGGATATTATTTCATTCTCTGATCCCTGGGGAAGCCTTTCAAGACTGTTGGAGTCTGCTGACTGTTTTTAAGGTAGGGATATTTTTTGGCATATACTGATACATTTTGTCCTCGTTAAGAAAACTTTATATCCCATATGGTCATTTTTATTCAGGACAGACATACAAATCTTTCCCAGCAGAACATTCTGCTCTGGCCAACCTACTCCTAAAAAGCAAGAAAATAGCAAAAAGCCAGTGTCTGAAAGCTAACCAAAGGCACTGAATCAGCAAAGCACTTAAGCATGTTTGTAACTTTAACCACATGCTTAAGTCTATCCCTATTCAGCAAAGCACTTCACTTCAGTGGGACATAGTATGCGGTACCTTACTGAATCAGGGCCCAACTCCTTAGAACATCTGGTGCACAAACCCTATGATGCTAAGGGATGTATTGGCAACTTTCCAAGAGCATGGTAGCTGTATATAAATGTACATATGCTTTTAAGCAAAAAGAATTGCTAACTACTGGCCAATGGGACTACCTGCATGAGTAAGATCTGCAGGATCTGGTGCAACATTTGCTTGTACTTCCAGTTTCCATGTTGGATGGATAGAAATGGCTTCTTGGAGTTGATCCCCCAATAACATCCTTCCATGACTCAACTTAACCCTACATAGCAGCTACTGAGACAGACAGTTGCTTATTAGAACTCCATTGGACACACTTCAGTTAACCCTGCCTTAAGCTGTAGTTTCATCATTAATTTTCTAA
This sequence comes from Lepidochelys kempii, assembly GCF_965140285.1. Classification (NCBI taxonomy): domain Eukaryota; kingdom Metazoa; phylum Chordata; order Testudines; family Cheloniidae; genus Lepidochelys; species Lepidochelys kempii. The sequence goes on from NC_136387.1 coordinate 33,354,822, forward strand.
CTCACTGATCTTCCCTTTAATTTCCCTGTTAAGAGGATAAATATGCTCCAAAACTCATGCCATAAATTGAGGCTATTGATAAAGCCAGTGAGGTAAGTTCTGCTTGCACCAGTGCAATGCTGGTCAAAGGAATGAGATCGCAAAGGTGCAAGAGAGGATCGAGCGAGTCCCAGATGAACATCAGATCCTGAAGCTAATGTTACGTAGGCACCGTTGTGAACAATATGGCAATGTACATACAAAAACATTGTTAAAAATGAATGAATGCTGACAGTGAAACTCAAAAGAGCCCTGAAGCAGCCTTAGCACCCTGGAGTGCCCCCTTTTGGCTTTTTCCAACATCTTGTGTGTCCAGGACCTGGTCCTCCAGCCAGATAGCTTTGAAGTCCGACTCCTTCCAATAATGTCCTTCAAGTTCCAGATAATATCCTCCACCAGCACTGAAGCAAATTTAGCAAATCCCTAAAGATCTTCTGCCCCTTCTGGGACTTTCCTTCCATATCAGTCTGTCCAGCAAATGCAGTCCCAACCATAAGTAACATGGGATCTCTTTCACCCATGCTGGATTTGAGGTTTCAGCCTCTCCTCGTCTTCACTCCAACTCTCTGTCCTTTTTTCAGGTTGTCATTGTGCAGGGCTGCTTTCTTCAATTACTGCCCCTGCACAGAGCCCACTGCAGAAGCTAGTCCTGGCTCCAGTCGAAGGCGACGCACCAGGGGGAGGACTGTGGGGGGTCACATCTCCCCCTTCCCGGCCCCCAATTTGCTGCTTGGCTTGTACTGAGCATGCTCAGTAGTACTGCTGAAGCCAGCTGCCCTCACTATGCACCCCGCCCCACTGTCAGCCGGCATGAGTCTTCTCTGCTAGGATAATCTGGGCTCCTATAGCTATACAACTTCTCCCTCCCACCCATTGAGGAAGCAAATCAGTCCCCCATTGGTGTATAATCCCCCATAATCACCCCCACTGGGTTTATACTGTGCACAGGGAATGAGGGAGGAAATTCATATTGACCCCAATCCAGCAAAGCACCTAAAGTTAAGCGCACGTTCAAGTGCTCTCCTGAATCAGGCCTATACTACCCTGTGAGATGGTGAGCATCTTTCCATTCCCAAGGATGCAAATGGATGCTGAAAACACTCAGCACATCATAGGATCAGGCCAACGTTATCCCAGCATGGTTAAAGCAACAGTCACCCTTGGAAGTCCAGCTTTCGTGCCTATTACAATTGATGAGAAGAAATACAAGGTATTTTTCCACTATGATGGTGCCGTGCACCTTCTGGTCCACGTTGGTGGTAGCAGTGCTTTGAAGATAGGCAACAGCCAAACTGGAGTTAGGATGGAGATAATCCCACTAGAGCCGTCTCTGTAGGAACAATGTTGTGTTCTGGTGAGCAGGAACAAATCTGGGTTACATATTTTAAGGTAGCTACTGGGGAAAATGTGGCCTCTGATGCCTTGAACTTAAAACAGACCCCTGCCTATGTTGTGGATCTAGCTTCTGTTAGGTTCACTACAAGACGCCTTGTTGTGTAAGTGGGGACCCAGTCCTGATGGCAGCAGAGTGGGTCTATGGAAGTTTTGGGGAAATCCTGGCCCCATTAAAGTCAATGAGTGTTTTGTCATTGACTTTGTAGAAGGTGAAATCCTGGACTAACGAAATCAATGACAAAGCACAGCCATTTACTTTAATGGGGCCAGGATTTCGCCCTGTATATCGGAAGGGCAGCCAATAAGTGTCTTAAATAAAACCAAAGCCTTCAAAATAAATGGGTATGAGAGTTCTGTGGAAGAGTGTGTTCTGCTCTCTTACTTTATTGTCTTTAAAATAATAATGCAGAAGGATATTTTTCTCAGAAAAGCAAATGTTTTTGCTATTGAGCTGACCCCTATTCCCCTGTGTCCAAGTGGCTACCTCTCCATTACTCACCCAAGGGTTGCACAGGCCAAGAGAAGGGCAAAGACGGCCAAAAATAGAGACTTTTCTGGCAGCAGAGCACTAATTACACTCAGGCTGAAAAAAAATAATAGCAATAGAAAGTGCTTTCCAAAAGAGGCCTTGTATAACAGGGGAATAAAAGGCAAATGGTTCAGAAATAATATAGGTAGCTGAGGATTTGGGGTTAATGATAAGAGTATAAAAATATTGCTCGGGCATGTAGGAATGATATCAGGAGGGCCAAATCGCACCTGGAGCTGCAGCTAGTCAGAGATGTTAAGAGTAACAAGAAGGGTTTCTTCAGGTATGTTGGCAACAAGAAGAAAGCCAAGGAAAGTGTGGGCCCCTTACTGAATGAGGGAGGCAACCTAGTGACAGAGGATGTGGAAAAAGCTAATGTACTCAATGCTTTTTTTGCCTCTGTTTTCACTAACAAGGTCAGCTCCCAGACTGCTGCGCTGGGCATCACAAAATGGGGAAGAGATGGCCAGCCCTCTGTGGAGATAGAGGTGGTTAGGGACTATTTAGAAAAGCTGGACGTGCACAAGTCCATGGGGCCGGACGAGTTGCATCCGAGAGTGCTGAAGGAATTGGCGGCTGTGTTTGCAGAGCCATTGGCCATTATCTTTGAAAACTCGTGGCGAACCGGGGAAGTCCCGGATGGCTGGAAAAAGGCTAATGTAGTGCCAATCTTTAAAAAAGGGAAGAAGGAGGATCCTGGGAACTACAGGCCAGTCAGCCTCACCTCAGTCCTTGGAAAAATCATGGAGCAGGTCCTCAAAGAATCAATCCTGAAGCACTTGCATGAGAGGAAAGTGATCAGGAACAGCCAGCATGGATTCACCAAGGGAAGGTCATGCCTGACTAATCTAATTGCCTTTTATGATGAGATTACTGGTTCTGTGGATGAAGGGAAAGCAGTGGATGTATTGTTTCTTGACTTTAGCAAAGCTTTTGACACGGTCTCCCACAGTATTCTTGTTAGCAAGTTAAGGAAGTATAGGCTGGATGAATGCACTATAAGGTGGGTAGAATGCTGGCTAGATTGTCGGGCTCAACGGGTAGTGATCAATGGCTCCATGTCTAGTTGGCAGCCGGTATCAAGTGGAGTGCCCCAAGGGTCAGTCCCGGGGCCGGTTTTGTTCAATATCTTCATAAATGATCTGGAGGATGGTGTGGATTGCACTCTCAGCAAATTTGCGGATGATACTAAACTGGGAGGAGTGGTAGATACGCTGGAGGGGAGGGATAGGATACAGAAGGACCTAGACAAATTGGAGGATTGGGCCAAAAGAAATCTGATGAGGTTCAATAAGGATAAGTGCAGGGTCCTGCACTTAGGACGGAAGAACCCAATGCACAGCTACAGACTAGGGACCGAATGGCTAGGCAGCAGTTCTGCGGAAAAGGACCTAGGGGTGACAGTGGACGAGAAGCTGGATATGAGTCAGCAGTGTGCCCTTGTTGCCAAGAAGGCCAATGGCATTTTGGGATGTATAAGTAGGGGCATAGCGAGCAGATCGAGGGACGTGATCGTTCCCCTCTATTCGACATTGGTGAGGCCTCATCTGGAGTACTGTGTCCAGTTTTGGGCCCCACACTACAAGAAGGATGTGGATAAATTGGAGAGAGTCCAGCGAAGGGCAACAAAAATGATTAGGGGTCTGGAACACATGACTTATGAGGAGAGGCTGAGGGAGCTGGGATTGTTTAGCCTGCAGAAGAGAAGAATGAGGGGGGATTTGATAGCTGCTTTCAACTACCTGAAAGGGGGTTCCAAAGAGGATGGCTCTAGACTGTTCTCAATGGTAGCAGATGACAGAACGAGAAGTAATGGTCTCAAGTTGCAGTGGGGGAGGTTTAGATTGGATATTAGGAAAAACTTTTTCACTAAGAGGGTGGTGAAACACTGGAATGCGTTACCTAGGGAGGTGGTAGAATCTCCTTCCTTAGAGGTTTTTAAGGTCAGGCTTGACAAAGCCCTGGCTGGGATGATTTAACTGGGAATTGGTCCTGCTTCGAGCAGGGGGTTGGACTAGATGACCTTCTGGGGTCTCTTCCAACCCTCATATTCTATGATTCTATGATTCACATGTATCAGGGCAGGCTCCGGAAAAGCCAGTAGCGTTATTAGTTGCATTGGAGACGTGCTTGGCGCCTGCAGCTGAGATCAGGGCCCCATTGTGCTAGGCACTGCACAAACACAGAAGGAGACAGAGTCCTTGACCTGAAGAAGTTTATCATCTAAACAGATGAGACAGACAAAGGGTGGGTGAGGAAACACAGGCCCAGAGTGGGAAAGTGACTGGGTCAAAGTCCCACAGCAGGTCCGTGGTAGAACTGGGACTAAACCCCCGCTTGTGACTCCTTGTTCAGTGCCCTATCCACTAGATTCATGGAGTTTCAGGCGAGAAGGGACAATTAGATCATTCTAATCTGACATCCCTGCATACAACAGGCCATTAAATTTCACCCAGTTATCCCTGTAATGAAGCCAATTAAAGCACATCTCCCAGGAAGTCATCTAGTCTTGCTGTGAAGACATCTAGAGAAAATTATCACACATTATGTTTTTAACTTGACATATTTTCATTTCAATTTGAAAATATTTCCATCGTACAACACTTTCACAACCAAACTTGACTTTTCAAGCATGCCAAGAATAACCAAAACATACAGTCTTGATTAGGAGTGGTAATGATGGGACCCACCCAGCTTCCTTATCAGCTATGATTGTGGATATGATGTAGTAACAGTTAAATTATTCATAATTCACAGCACAGTGATGGTCACAAACAGATAGTTTCATGCCATGGTCACGGCAGCCATGTGGACCCTGCTGCTGTGCATTGACAGTTCATTAGTTCACTTTGGTCTAGTTCTATTTCAAAAAGTTAACAAAGGAGAGAGTCTGTTTCATGAAGACTGCATGGCAACTAAGAAACTAGCACCACTGTGGCACCAGAGCCAAGCAGGAGGGAGCGAGGCAGTTTGACTCTTTCAAATGGAGACTCCAGGCAAAGGCCTCTCGCTGGGAACCAGGCGCTGGACACCCCCAAACCCAAGTCCCCAGCAACCTCCCTCTGTGAGAGGCCTCTCCTGGCTCCTCTACAGAGCAGCACAAGAAACTGGGAACAGGCAGGCAAGGAGGATGAAGCAACCCCCACCAACTGCCAGGCCCAGTCTCCACACCTTTGGCCAACCTAGCACGAACTCCTCACTGCCTCACTTCAACAGCAGGAGTGGGCTTTCATTGCCACGATTGCCCAGGCCTCCATCAAAGAAGAATTTGCCTATGGTGTGGCAGAGACCCTTGGTATGCAGTAACTATAGATTCAGAAAGTATCGTAAAAGAGAGATTGAGATCTGAGAACAGTCAAACTAAGGCCCTGATCTTGCAATCTGATCTCACAGGCAGCCCCCTAAGCCTGTTTGGAACTCCACTGACTTCAGGATGATATAAGGATGTGTCCACGTGAATCACATTGAAGGGGATGAAAGATGGCCCAGTAGTTAGTGTGATAACCTCAGACTTGCAAGACCTGGGTTCAACTCCATGTTCTGTAGATATTTCCTGTGTGACCTTGGACAGATCAATTAGTCTCTCTGTGCCTCAGGACCTCATCTACACAAGCAGTAGTTCCTGACCTCCCTGGGGTATTGTGAGATAAAATGCATTATAAAGATGGTGTGGGACTTAGACCCTATGGTAGTGGGGGCCATGTCTATAACTAAGATAGACAGGATGAAGGTCTAAATTAGTTAGGGCTACATTTACCACAACCTGCTCATGATTTGCTTCTCAGGAGACACATTGGTGCAGCTGATCTCTGTCTCTATGATGGAATGTACTTGTTAGCAACTGATAGAGTGCAGATTACAAAATGGTATCAAGACCTAGCCCCCCTCCCATATGCATGCTCATAACTGTATTTTCCATAATAGGGTCTTTGATACATCACTGGGAGAAAAGCTGGAGGAAATCCTCTTAGGGTTTGAATGATGTGTGGGGGAAATATACTTTTCTCACTGTAAAAAAATAAAAAATCATTGCCACACTTTTTTCTAAAACTCCCCACAGTGATAATTCAGAACAGCCGCCGACAAAAAAACAAAGAATCAGTCTTTGTCATTTCTCACTATGGAACTAATCTCATGGGTAAGACAGGTAGGATTTGATGCCTCCAAGAAGCTGCTAGCTGACAATAACTTTGACAGGCGGCAAGCCATGAGTAATGGTCCTTGTGCTGAAATATGCTTGTTTCACTATTACCTCATCCTCCTCCTTCCCTCTAGTTTGTCTGGTTCAGCACCCAAGGGGCCCGATCCATTGCTGATGTAAATAAAAGTTACTCCATTGAAGTTTTAGACCAGCTGAGGAACAGACCCATTGTATTCTGTTACAACTTAGACTGAGAGCCCTATGAGGCAGGGACTGTCTTTTAATCAATGTTCATACAGCACCTAGCATGATGAGGCCTGAATGGTGGCCCTTAGTGCTACTTCAGTATAAATAATTTTAAAAATTGACCCCTGTACTCATGCAGAACCCCTGCATATTGTATCATTGCCTGGAGAATGAGAGCACAACAATTGACTTCTTGTTTCAGACCTACAGAGTTTTTTCCCCCCAATCAAGAAAGAAAAAGTGGGAAGGTGGGGAAAGCAATTACTATTCCTACTTCTGTATTTTTGTTTTTGTTTTCCATATTTCATGAATGTTAAAGAAACAAAAAATTAAATAAGTTATAGGAGTGCCTGGGGATTTTAATACAAACCTGCAATGACTTCAACTCCCTTATTAACTTTTCCACTGTCCCTGCAGAAATTGCTTTTTGTTGATATTTCACTTTTAACTGGGCTGAATAGGAGGAAAAAGTGAATTCTGAGCAGCTGGTTGTCAGCAAAGTGGTGACTACATATTACAACTGAGCACTCCATGCCTGCCAACATACACAGATCCTCTGAGCGATCACACAGGTTTCAAAACCAGAACATGATCACACCCAGAGGAAGAAAGCAAAAGTAGAATTCTGCAGGGCTGCCGGGCACGGCTGCTGTGTATTTAGACTCCTGCAGGCTTATTACACTTAGACACACAGTGAATACAGGAAACGTAATAATCAGCAGAGTGTTTCAAAAAGCACGACAAGGTGGAGACATAAACCCATTAAAAAAGAAAAAAAAGGAAAAGTGAGAGTTAGGATCACAGACTCTGCGCTCCCAACCCAACTGCATTAGGCTCAGGTGCTGCAGAGTCCATGGTCCCCAGTCCAAGGGTCACAGGGCACTGACACCAGTTTGTTTGAAATGTTCCAGGTGGTCTTTGCTCATCGGGTGAGTGAATCCTGATTGTAGAGCAAGCGGTGTACAAAATGGATCTCTCTCTCCACACGTCAGCTCCTCAGATGGCGTGAATTGGCATAGCTCCATTGAAGCCAAGAGTAGAGTGGAAACAGGAAATGGTTTTCCCATCCCATGAGAATTTTTAAGACTGATACTTTTTCATCTCGAATTGAAATGAAAAGTTCAAATCATGAAAATTTTCACAAACTGAGAATCTGAAAAAAATTCAGATGAGTCAATTGAAACATTTCATTTTGCTCATTTCCGAACATTTTGTCTCAATTTTCACCTTTTAAAAAAATCCAAAACCAAACTGAAACAACTTTGACAATTTCAAAACTTTTTTCAATTTTTTTTTCAAATTGGGAGATTTGTCAAACCCCTCCCTCTCCCACAAAGGGGGTCATGTTTGACATGTCCCCATTTTCAGACCAAAGAAAAGTTCCATTGGAAGATTCCCAACCAGCTCTAATCAATGCAACTATGCCTCATGCCAGCCTAGGAACTGCATCAGAGTGGTGAGCTGGACTATTCACGGGGGATCTGCAGGAGCCTGAACAATCATACTGAATATCAGGCTGTTCAGAATTTGGGTTCAAGGATCTTCTGCTCTTCCCTTGTAGTTTCAACCTGCTACCCACGCCTTTGATTCCTCCCCAGACAACAGAAACTGCCTCCAAATCCCTGCACCAGCCTTTTGCCCTCCTTGTGAGCTCAACAACTTCTTGTTCTCTCCACTCAGCCCCATGGCCCAAATATGCCTCATAAGATCCTTATAATCTTAATGGCTTCACCAACTTCAACAGCTCTTCTGCTCCAGTTGCCCTACCAATAGCTTTAGGATGACGATAATGAGTACTTCATAGTAGTACAATAATAGATTTCCTTTGAAATATGACAGTATTCCAAAGCAATGGCCCTATAACAGGGTGCCTTGGCCTCTGGGCTGGATTACGTAATGAGCCACACCTGAGAAGGACCAGGTGATTCTCCTATAAAGAACAGTGGATGCAGTTGTGAGAGGGGATGCTCAGATAAGAAATTGTAGCAGTGAGCAGAATCCAGCAGAGCACCCTGGGATGTGGGACTAAAACTACAGACAGGAAAGGTCTGGGTGTGAGCCAACAAGAGGGTAAAATGGGTAGATTTGGGGACTTTGAATTTTCCTTTTGAGTTTATTTTCTCTCTATAAATCCAGGCCCCAGGGGGGGGTGTTGTTATTGGATGAGCAAAAAACGTGTGTGGAGTCTGTGTAAAAGGCCCGGAAAAGGGAGAATAAAGATCAGGGCATTGCAGAGTTACAAAGGGGCATGCAAATAGTGGCAAACCACATCATAGGCCCCAAATTGGAGATGGTCAAATAATTCACTGCAAGTTTTCACTTAGGTTCCTCAGAGGGCAGCCAGCTGCCCCATTCCCCCCTTCCAAATTCAAGTGAAATTATTTTCTTTAATTGCTCTTCAATGTTTTTTACAGTGCTCTATATATCCAGCATTGACATAATTACCATTTTGGTCTTGCAGTACAGAGTTATACTGCCATAATTTAGTCCCAATGTAATTCAACGCCTGAAAAGTTGGGGAGATTCAGTCCGGTTAGGATAAGAATCACCCAGATATATGAACATTGTGGCCCTGCATATTAGGACTAGGAATCTCACCAGCGCTGGCTTGCTCCTAGCGTTAAACGCTAAATTTTCCAATCAGACACAGAAAGTAGAAACTCTCAAGTATGTAAAAACAACCACCACCGTTTGTGAAAGTTCAGTCATGTCACTTGCAAACATTTCTTTTCAGAAGTTGGTGGTACATTTTAAAAGCCTTGACTGAATTCACTTAGTACTTGCATCATGCTTTTCAGGTTCAAAGTGCTTTACTGACATCGGATCCCCGCAAGGGCTAGGTAAGCAGCATTATATCCCCATTTCACAGGAGAGGAAAGTCAATCAGAAGTGGTGAGAAGCTTGCCTTAAGCCATGGAGGGACTCAAGGAGAATTGGAATCAGAACTAGGAATTTCTGGCACCCTGTTCATTCTGGAAACCACTAGATCATTCCTCCCTATTATAATAGAGTTGGTGTTTGTCTTTAGTTAAGTCATTCTGTCCGCTGCAGGTATGTAGCAAACTTGTTTTCACTCCTCACCCAGGGAAAAGATGTGGAGACTTTCCACCTTCTAACAATGACACATGCAGCATTCAGGGTTTTAACATCTTGTCTTTGCCATGGGAGACAACAGCAGGATTGTTACTGCAATAAACTTCAAATGAAATACAACATCCATAAACACACATGACCTCAATGTTCTTTCAACTTTAGTATAGACTCTTCAAACAGCCTAGTGATTTTGACTCATCTCCACTTAAATATCTGGAGGAATAATTAGAACAATAAGGATACTGGGTGAATCTTAGAACAAGAATCCAAAGAGCCTACAGTTTGCTTCAGTGTGATTTATATCCTTCTTTATTCTGCCACACCACTGTCTAGCTAATTGTTGGCAGCCCTGAGCGATGTCTTTGTTGGTTAGTTACCAGGGCCTGGTAACGGGAGAAACTCCAGAAACTGCCAAGGTTGGATTTGCATTTGGGGCAAAGATTCAGGTGGGTTCTTATTTTAGCTCATTTGGCCTCTAGTACTAGAGCTTGATGGGAAACAATTTCCCTGTCCCATGAAAATATGAGATTTAATCCCCCCCCCATTCTACACTGGGACAAAACCAAGATCTTTTAGATTTTATTTTGTTTTTGTGAAAAACCAGAGAAGGCAAGAGAACAGCATAGCCAATAGCCCCAGGCACTCCTGTAGGAGACCAAAGTTTACGTCCCTGCTCTAAATCAGGCATAGCAGGGACTTAAACCTGGGTTTCTCACATTGTAAGTGAGTACTCGGACTATTGCACTGGGCTATTAGCTAGTCTAGGACTATGCTCTCTGATTGTGGACAGAAATTCCATCCTGGACCTGAGAAACCTTCCCAGCAAGCATTTCATCAAAACTGTTACATTACCATGGAAAATGTTGGCTTCAAGAAATTTTCATGTTTCAATGAAAAAACATTTCATTGAAAAATTCCTGACCAGCTTTATGAAGGTCTTGTCTATACAGCTATTAAGTGCACAGCCAGATGAGGTGTGAATCTACAGAGCATTAGTGTGCCACACACTAAGTGGCCGTGCAAACCCTGCTACAACCTAGTAAAAGTTCCATAGTACATCTTAATCTACTTCTGTTTGAAACACCACAGAATTTTTAGCATGTGGCAGGCTATAGTGGTGTAGATTTATACCTCAACTTGTCGCACACTAAGTGGCCACACTAAGTAGACAAGTCCTTAGGATGCAGGTGTATAAGCATGAATAAACAGCTTTGAATGGCAGATTTCTCCCATGGAATTTGGGGTTTCAGAATCCCAATCTTACAGATGCTTAGGCAACATCCAGAGAAGATGTATTCATGACCACAAGAACAAGTGAAATAATCTGTGTCATTATGATGGATGGTAAGTGGGTAATGCATAGAGTTATTGGTGACCATGGCTGGGCAGTCTGGATGGCCCATTCAGCCCAAATCCATTGCTGACTGCTGTTTTCACTCTATATGGCTGTCAGGGGAGTTCTGTCACCTGGCTTATCTAGCTCTTTATGAAGCTGATAGGGTTGGTCAACAAGATGACAACCTGTTTGTGAGGGGTTTGCCTCTGCGGCACCTCCATGTGGTCCACTAGAATACAAGTTACCTTGTTGCAGGGTCTCTATTGATTGGCTGCTGCCTCTCATGGGGTCTGATGTAGTTGTGCTTTAGCTTTCAAGCCAAGGGACAGTTCAGTCCCACCACTTCCAGGGTGTTAAAGTGCCAAACAGCAGGAAAAAAACATAAATCAAAGATGGGTCAAGCAAATCAATCTTCAGCAGGACCTCATCCTTTTATTCAGGGCCTGTCTTCAAATATCCAGTAATTTGACCAGTTTCCCAGGGTCCAGTCCTCCCTTCCACCAGGAGGCTCATCCAGCCAGCAGGCTACCTCAGTCTCTGGGCTACAACCAGACTTCTCTCACCTCAGGAGAACCAAAACTCTGCTTTCCTTGCTGGTCTGTTCTGAATTGGGCTAGGTCTCCACCTTTTAAACTCCTCTCTTGATGCTCAACATAGAATCATAGAATCATAGAATCATAGAATATCAGGGTTGGAAGGGACCCCAGAAGGTCATCTAGTCCAACCCCCTGCTCAAAGCAGGACCAATTCCCAGTTAAATCATCCCAGCCAGGGCTTTGTCAAGCCTGACCTTAAAAACCTCTAAGGAAGGAGATTCTACCACCTCCCTAGGTAACGCATTCCAGTGTTTCACCACCCTCTTAGTGAAAAAGTTTTTCCTAATATCCAATCTAAACCTCCCCCACTGCAACATCTGCAGCAGGTATAGTGGGGTGGAGCCAATTGGCTCTACAGGCTCTCATTAACCCTCTCCTTGCCAGTGTGGGGCCTATCTGCTCCATCATACTCTTTTATTTAAAAAAAATATTGAAGTGGCCCTGACAGCATTTTCTGTGTGGCCTAGGATACTCATCTCATACTTAAGGTGGCAGCACAGTAAAGTAGACTGAGTTTGGGACCTCTTTTATTCTCATTCTGGCTCCACTGCTGACTTCCTTGATAATCTTGGGCAAGTTACATGAACATCTGTGGGCCTGATTAGCATGCTCAATCCTATGCCATATTCCTGTAAAACTGAGATATTCTCTTTGCACACATTCTCTTTACAGCTGGTGGGACTTTTCCTTCTTTGTTCTTTGAACATGTTGTGGCAATTCCCACCCATAAGGTCAGCTTGGAATGCACACACTATGTGTCACTACAAAAGAAGGTGGAAGTTGTAAAATGCCCAAGACCCTGTTCTGGTAAAACACCAGACAGCGCCTAGATGCCACTTAACTTTGTGGTCCCCAAAGCCATGAATATGATCAAATAAATCTCAACATACAGCTGAAAAGGTCAGAGGATGGAGTTATCTCTATGCCCGTTCATATGCTTGTCTTCTCTGCTGAGCCTGCCAAGGGACCAGTTAGTACCCATGGGGAGGGTGTGCTGTATGAGAACCAGATGTAAATGAAACCTATTAATTGCCAGTGACTCCTGACTGACACAGATTATTTCAACAGCCCATAGTTTTCTGATGATCTGGCTGATGCTGAGCATGAGCCAGGAGGTGGCGAGGCAAGGGAATCACTGGCTTAACACATAAGTGAAAGATGCTTTCAGTCAGCTTCAGCTCATGTGCCAGGTTTTATTTTTTCAGTGCTCTCACATTGAGCAAGGAGAATGCATGCAAAGGGTTCAATTTGGCCAGCCTTTACCCTCTCCACCCCATGCTTTCCTTGTTCCTGTGCAACGCTCATGGCACTGCAGAAAAGAATGTTCCCATAAATAAACTAAATATTGAGTTACACAGCACGTAAGTGACGACAGAAGAGAGCCCCAAGTCATCTTCTTCATTTCTCTGGGCCATGTGTGTGCCAATACCCAGATAAAAGATGCATGAAAGGAAACGACATTGCGTCCAAGTCCACATACTTTTAAACTAAAATCACTGAGTCGCCACTTTCGGCGTAGTCGTGCGCACACTAGGGTCCATGGCTCCAGCTGCCTACCTTCATTTAGACACATCTGCGAACAGTTTAGCAGCGCTCCCTTTTTACGCCCTCTGGCGATTTGCCACTCTGAGGTTTTAGCACGCGGTGTGGGTTGTAACACTTGGCATTTTACCTTTTAGGGACAACAGGTGATTTTTACATTTAGAGTGAAATGGAGTCCATTGCAGAGGGCTCACACAGGAGCTTATGCAAGTAAGATCCTGCTCTCACCTAAATCAAAGGCATAACTCCCATTGATTGAGCTGGACTCAGGCTTTGGCCCTTGAAACTTAACTGGAGCTTAAGTGGTGAATAGGGCTTTGTATAGACCTTCTCCATGGCAATAATTTTATCCCAAATGCCCCTTTCCTAGTGAAGACAGATTTAAACCCAGTATCTGGCAGCATCTTTCTTTGGTGAGGTCTGATAAATTAGCTCTGCAAGTACCGAATCACCTTGTCATTTCTTTTGGTTTCAAGTAGCTAGATGTGCTTAAAGAGAAGGCAGGTCAAACTACAAAGATAGCAATAAGTGAAATCTATATGACAATAAACCCCTCAAATATATTCAGGAAGTTTCTTTTAGTAAAGCTTGATTTGGCCCTCTAAAGCAATCTAACCTCTTTTCTTTTACAGGTTTCACTAATGTTGTTTACTTTGCAAGAGCAACACTCTTCCCTCCACCTCCTATTCTGAAGTGAAATAAAGTGCCAATTAAAAAGTGGTAAACTTAGTGAATAAAATCTAATTCCTAGATGAAACTGTAGACTAGAGCTAAGCAAACAATTCTAAGTGAATGATTGGATGAATGGAGATAGCAAATCAGCTGTGATCAGAGAAAGAAGCTATCAGGTTACATTTTTTGTGAATTTATTTGTTACTGGAAATCCTTCACTGAATAACATCTATTGGTTGATCATAGGATGACTGAGCCGCCAATGTGATATGGCCGTGAAAAAAGCTAATGCAGTCTTGGGATGTATCAGGAGAGGTATTTCCAGTAGGGATAAGGAGGTTTTAGTACTGTTATACAAGGCATTGGTGAGACCTCATCTGGAATACTGTGTGAAGTTCTGGTCTCCCATGTTTAAGAAGGATGAATTCAAACTGGAACAGGTACAAAGAAGGGCTACTAAGATGATCCGAGGAATGGAAAACTTATCTTATGAAAGGAGACTCAAGGAGCTTGGTTTGTTTAGCCTAACTAAAAGAAGGTTGAGGGGAGATATGATTGCTCTCTATAAATATATCAGAGGGATAAATACTGGAGAGGGAGAGGAATTATTTAAGCTCAGTACCAATGTGGACACAAGAACAAATGGATATAAACTGGCCACCAGGAAGTTTAGACTTGAAATTAGACAAAGGTTTCTAACCATCAGAGGAGTGAAGTTTTGGAATAGCCTTCCAAGGGAAGCAGTGGGGGCAAAGATCTATCTGGCTTTAAGATTAAACTCAATAAGTTTATGGAGGAGGCGGTATGATGAGAAAACATGATTTTGGTAATTAATTGATCTTTAAATATTCATGGTAAATAGGCCTAATGGCCTGTGATGGGATGTTAGATGGGATGGGATCTGAGTTACCCAGGAAAGAATTTTCTGTAGTATCTGGCTGGTGAATCTTGCCCATATGCTCAGGGTTTAGCTGATCGCCATATTTGGGGTTGGGAAGGAATTTTCCTCCAGGTCAGGTTGGAAGAGGCCCTGGAGGTTTTTCGCCTTCCTCTGTAACATGGTCACTTGCTGGAGGATTCTCTGCTCCTTGAAGTCTTTAAACCACGATTTGAGGACTTCAATAGCTCAGACATAGGTGAGGTTTTTTGCAGGAGTGGGTGGGTGAGATTATCATAATGATCATATGATGACTAGATGATCATAATGGTCCCTTCCTGACCTTAGGATCTATGAATCTATGGGTAATGCTTGGTCCACAGAGTGTTCATGAACAGTTCATTGGGAGTTCTGAAGTTCTCAAGTTCTGAAATGTGAACAAAATGTGTGTGTGTTCGTTTTGATTGGCTATCTAGGTCATATGCTATTGCTTCTGGAACCTGATGGGAGGAGCGTAGCTCCTAAAATCAAGTTTCTGGTGCTACTACTAAAATGTGCAAGTCCAGAATATTTTCCAGTGAATATTCTCTAGTATCCCTTTAAAATGTGTTGTTCGCAAGAACATTCCTGATGGGAAACTAGCACACCAGCGTATTTGCAGAACATGAACATAATAGGGGTGAAAATCCACAGAAATTGAATTCACATAAATGGCTCTGAGACACAGATGCCTGTACCTGAGAATATATTACAGGTTTAAAGACTTGATTTTCTTTTAATGCATTCTGAATGTGACCTTTACAGCTACATTGCAAATCTAACTTGATGAGTTTGGAATGCAAAACATGGTTCAGAGTGAGGGCATCTTAGAGGCAATGTGAGTCTATAGTCATGCTTCTTTCATCACTAGACCTAAGCAAATAACAGATTGTTTTGCTTCAGTGACCAAACAGAAAAATCCACACACACACAAAAATCAGTTAGATTCAAACTGAAACGGAGATTAAAAAAAAATTCTACTGAAAGTAAAAAAGAAAAATTCTTTCAAATTGCAATGTTTTGACGTTACCAACGTTTTTTCAGCCAAAACTATTCAGTGCGTTGACCTGAATTCAAAAATAGCTTCAGTACCTCCCAAAAATGCATTTTCCATGAATTTACTATTCATTGAAAAATGTTTTTCCAGCTCTGTTCATCACTCTAATATGGACTAGATTATGGCAGTGCCTAGAGGCCCAAATATGCTCCAAGTGTCCCCAATAGGAGATGTGGGGGAAAATACCTTAACAAGTTCTGAAAGAAAGCTGAACAAATTGATGAATGTGACTGTATGGCAGGGGACAAGGCTTAACAGCCCTGAGGCTTATTACTGGTTTATGACTGATGTTCCTAAAGCTCATGTTTCAGGGTTTCAGCTGGCCACTGGCAGGGGTCAGGAAGGGATTCCCTACCCTTCCTCCCCCCATATTTTTTGTTTGTTTTTTTAATCTCTCTCCTCTGAATGGATGCCCATGGTTAGAGGTGGGTCATTGGACAGGGAGGGCCAGGACTCAGATGGCACCAAGCATCCTCTCTCTGGTGCTTAGCTGGCTGATCCTTACTCACAGGCTCAGGGTCTAATTTATCACCATATGTGGGGTTGGGAAGGACTTTCCCCCCAGGTCAGATTGGCAGTGATCTTGGGAGTTGTTTGCCTTCCTCTGCAGCATGTGGGTGTGGGTCACTTGCCAGGATTATCGTCACCCTGCCATTGTAGGGACCTTGAGCGAGCACTGGTGCACCTCAATCCCTCCTAATCTCTGCATAGTCTTATCACTTTGGAGTCTCATTTCGGTTGTTGGGTTTAGTGTGCAGGTGCTGGGTGGTGTTGATGGTCTGTAATATACAGGAAGTTAGGCTAAACGCTCTTGTGCACCCTTTAGGCCTTAAACTACATAACACACAGGGAGAAAAGAGTCCTTACCCTCAAAAGCATCAAATTACACAAGAGGGACAAAGGGGGAAACTGGGCACGGAGCAGTGACATGATTTCCACAGGGAGACTTGGGAAAGGCTAGGAACTGAACCACTTCCTATTCTGAGTACCAGTCCAGTACTTTAACTACTGCACCTTGCTTTCTTTCTAATTGCTTTTCAATGTACCATACATATAAGTGTTTCATTGAATAACACTAAATGGTTTTATAGGGATGTCTTTAGAAAAGGTCATCCCTATTAGGAAACCCCCATAGGAGACTGTATCATCCTCCAAATGCACAGAGTGTAATTCTGCTCCATCCTCCTTAGGAGAGCCATCTCTATCAATCATTTTTGTCCCTCCCTTGAATGGCTTATTCTGGCAGATTGCACTCTGGTTGTTTGTTTGGGGGGGTTTTTTAATAAAAAAAAAGTGTCCTCCACTCCTCTCTCTCTCTCACACACCCTCCCCCCATGCCCATGGGTCAGGCCATACATACAAACCAGCATAGTTCCACTGCTCAGAACAATGGAACAGGCTGCAGAGAGTCTGTAGCGTGCCCCCTGGCCCAGGGGCTCCATTTGTAGTAGCATGGAGGGGGCGGTGCAGGAATGTGGAAAGTGGATCAGTGGCTGCTTGGACTGAACATCCAAACTCTTCCCGGGGAGGAAAAGCAGCGGTGGTATTGCAGGGCCTGGGGCTGGAGTTCCATTCTGCTCCCTAGTCCCTATACTCATAAAAAGATCAGGCAGAAAAGGTTGCCCTAGACTTACTTACCAGAATGTGGATTCTCCTGGTTCTGTTTGGTGGCCTTCATAACTGAGGGGCCACATTCTACCACCCTTACTCCCATAAAGGTTTAATACCATACTCCTTCCATAGCCCCCTTCATTTCAAAGGGCCACTTGAGAAGTAAGGTAGTACTCTACGTGAGTAATAGTGGCAGAATCTGGCCCTATGTATGCAGTGTCCTGGGATCACAGTATTTATGCCATGGCATCAGGAAAGATACAGGGCCCAGAGAAATATTGTATCAAAGTATGAAACACACAGGGACTGGTTCTCATATATTGTATTACCAACCTCAAGGGTTCACAAACATATTAGGCCCCCCGGAATCACAAGACTGGCTTAAAAATTACAATGTTTTCTATATGTATTTTGGGGGAGGGGGATTATTTGCCCTCTGGAATGCTGAGCCTTCAGGGTGCAGACAGTTCATGTTTTCAAACTTCTCTGAAATCATAATGACTAGAAACTTAATAAAAAAATAATAAAAGCTGAGATTTTTCCACATAGTCACAGGATTCCAGGAGATAGGCATGTAAGGAGAACACAAAGAAGCAAGAGACTTGCTATCACCCACAATTTTATGACAACGCTGCTATTTACACCACTCAGGTAGCATAAAGGGATTTTAAAGTATCAGCTTTGTGCAATTACTTTTAAGGCTCCTTCATACTTCCAGCTAAGTGTAAAGGAGCCTTAGAATAAATGAAAATCAGGCCTATTCTATCCACAGTGGTTAATTTGGACAACTGGAGGGAATTCAGAGGGTCTAGAGGGACTGACTTAAAAGAAAAGCTTAAGACAACTAAGTAGCTCGGCCAAAACAATGACTAAGTGGTTGATTCTCACAGTCTGCAATGGGTTTGACTGAGTAATCATCAAGGAGGGAGGTGGAATTGTTCAGAATTGTTCAAGGGGTTACAACTAAGTAGCAGTTACTAGACTAAACTCAGTGTGAATTTCCTAGCCATGAGGTCTGCTAAACTATGATATCGTTTTCCCAAAGGCAAAGATGGTCGAAGCATCATGGCTTGAGTCATTTAAAACTAGACAGGACAGAGCATAGTGGAGGGAACATCCTGGCAGAGGCTGATGAACCAAAAGCCCTAAGGAGTCTTTTCCTTTTTTTGAACAGGGCTTGATGTATCTGATACCAATGCAAATGGGTGTTTGATTTATTTCCTGTTAGTTCAGTGGATGCTCTTATTACAAAAAGAGCACTCTTCAGTAATAGCCAATAGAATGTATTAACACTACAGTGAACTGTACTATTTCAGACAATTACCATGGGGGCCTTGAGGCAAACAAAGATTGGGGCCCCATTGTGCGAGATAGGCAACATACAAGCACAGTGAAACACAGTTCCCTGACCCAAAGAGTTTAGAGTCTAAATAGACACAACAGACTAAGGAGGAGATCAGAGAGGTGAAGTGACATGTCTAAGGATCACATACTAAGTACTGGGGTCTTTGTCCAATATTATATGGTGTGTGCGCAAACATGAAGAGCAAAACAATCTAAAACAGTGGTCCCCAAACATTTGATGGTCGCAGGGGGGAGACACGGACAGGGATAAGGGGGCTGAGCCTGGGACCACAGCTGGGGGTGGGGCTGGGGCTAGGAGCAGGTAGTCAGGAATGAATCCATGGTCAAAGGGCAAGACTGGGGGTGGAATCGGAGCTGCAGCTGGGCTGTGGTGGGGGCCAGCAGCCAGCCCCTGACTGGATGCGGAGCCAGGGCTGTGGCTGGAGACAGGGACAGGAGCAGGTTTGAGGCCAGAACAGAGCTGGGGGCTGGGCCAGGTTTACACCTTACACACCGCTAGGCACCACATCTTCAGTGCCCCACCTACAGCTGACCTTTGTGTTTCCATAAAAATTAAACTTTTAACCCACTTTTAACTTTTAGATGCTAAACTGGGAGGAGTGGTAGATACGCTGGAGGGGAGGGATAGGATACAGAAGGACCTAGACAAATTGGAGGATTGGGCCAAAAGAAATCTGATGAGGTTCAATAAGGATAAGTGCAGGGTCCTGCACTTAGGACGGAAGAACCCAATGCACAGCTACAGACTAGGGACCGAATGGCTAGGCAGCAGTTCTGCGGAAAAGGACCTAGGGGTGACAGTGGACGAGAAGCTGGATATGAGTCAGCAGTGTGCCCTTGTTGCCAAGAAGGCCAATGGCATTTTGGGATGTATAAGTAGGGGCATAGCGAGCAGATCGAGGGACGTGATCGTTCCCCTCTATTCGACATTGGTGAGGCCTCATCTGGAGTACTGTGTCCAGTTTTGGGCCCCACACTACAAGAAGGATGTGGATAAATTGGAGAGAGTCCAGCGAAGGGCAACAAAAATGATTAGGGGTCTGGAACACATGACTTATGAGGAGAGGCTGAGGGAGCTGGGATTGTTTAGCCTGCAGAAGAGAAGAATGAGGGGGGATTTGATAACTGCTTTCAACTACCTGAAAGGGGGTTCCAAAGAGGATGGCTCTAGACTGTTCTCAATGGTAGCAGGTGACAGAACGAGGAGTAATGGTCTCAAGTTGCAGTGGGGGAGGTTTAGATTGGATATTAGGAAAAACTTTTTCACTAAGAGGGTGGTGAAACACTGGAATGCGTTACCTAGGGAGGTGGTAGAATCTCCTTCCTTAGAGGTTTTTAAGGTCAGGCTTGACAAAGCCCTGGCTGGGATGATTTAACTGGGAATTGGTCCTGCTTCAAGCAGGGGGTTGGACTAGATGACCTTCTGGGGTCCCTTCCAACCCTGATATTCTATGATTCTATGCCCCTAGAATGCCAGCACCCCTAGGCACATGCCTACTGTGTATAATTGGAAATCCAGCCCTGCTGTGCCCCCCACCCCAAACATTCCTCCGTGCCCCACTAGGGGGCACGCTCCTCAGTTTGGGGACCTCTGATCTAAGAGGATGTATTTCAGAGGGAAGACGACAGCAACAGGACCAAGTCTAATTTCCATGAGCATAGTGGATTTATCTCTGTAGAAGTCTGCAGGAACTGGGGGAACTAAAATATCTGCTCTGTGTACACTGGCACAGGTCTCCGAAATTTAAAGTTGCAGTACACAGAAGACACGTACCCACCTCTTTCTTCTTTCATAAGAAGTCTCTTCAAGATGTTCTCTCTCCAGCTGTGGAATTTTGATTTGGGCTTCAGCTCCAACAAGTGGCCTTTCTCAATGGCTTTCCAGGACACATGCTCTTTCTTACACATGCACATATGTGTGCAAGTGTAACCTAACCTACAGGTGAGCATGTATTTAAGTGCCCCAGAGCTAGAAGTACAGCCCCAGTTAGAGCATCTGAGCTTTTTTAGCTCAAGCTGTAGCATCTCATGCGTTTAGCTATGGAGGTCTCTTGGTCAGTCTCTGGGGTATTGGCCAAGATGGAGGTTGCCACACGAGTTTTGCACAGCAGACTGTACTGGCATTCTTGCATGTGTACCCATACCTGCCACATAAGTGCCAGCAGCATCCAGCAAATGGTATCAGTGTGTTTCTAGCTGCAAAGCAGCCTTTGATCCCGTTTGCATAGATAAGAGGTTAGTTTGGCCAAGATTATTTGCCCAACTGCTTTTCAATATTCAATCCTGAATATCTTGCTGGATTTTTATAAAGTTGAGGAAGACAGAGTTTGAGACAGGCGCTGGGCAGAATTCTGGACACTTAGATTCCAAAGCCAGAAGGGGACACTGTGCTCATCTAGTCAGCTCTCCTGTATAACACAGGCCATAGCATCCCCAAAATAATATCCGAGAGCATCCATTTTAGAAAAAACATCCAATCTTGATTTAAATTATTAGTGATGGAGAATCCACCACAGGCCTTGGTAAACTGTCCCAGTAGGTAATTACCCTCCTAGTTAAAAAATTACACCTTATTCCCACTATGATGGACAAATTCTGTCACAAAAAGGCAAAATGAAAGACGTTATAAACAGGCCAAAAACTCCAGAGCAAGTGTCTAATCCAAATCTCGCTGCCATGTAGATATTCCCTGTGTCACTTAACAAATGAGCTGCATAATGCTATGAAAGTACTTGTTCCAATATTAACCATCCTGTCAAAACCCATATGAAGTAAATAAGTACCAGAAGCATTATCCCATTTTTACAGACAGGGAAACTAAGACGTGTCTTCATCTGCTAAAGAAAATGGAACTAAACCAGAGATAAATTCAGCCCAGAGTGATATATGTGACTTGCCTAAATCAGTGCCAGAGCCAGTGGAAGAATTTAGGAGTTCAGTCCTGATTCTCAATCCAGTTGACCGTACTAACTTCTCAACTTGTGGGAGGAGTATCCTATGTTGCAAGTACTTAGAAAATGCTTTTGACATTTATTTCCTCTGAATCATCAGATATTTGACACTCCATGACCAGAAACTAAATTTGGGGGACCAGTGCTCTCATATACTATGGCAAATCCTAGGCAGTAGCCCTATTTAAATCTCTTTCCTTGTAGCATACATGTTCCTTTCAGCTGATGTGGCTTTTCCTTCTTAGTCTTTTCACCAAGCCATGGCAATTACTTCCAGGAGGATCACATTCTGAAGCACACTCTCTACATAATGTTATACGTAGCTACAAAAGAAGGCAGCAGTACCAAAAACGCTTCATAATTAATAGTCCGGTAAAGTGACACTCAGAGGCCATTAACCAGCTCAATCCCACACCTAGAAAGTTAACGTAACCAGCCTTGACAGCTGTATTCCACGTCTGATGATGCCCTTATTACAGATGCTGAATATTCAACCACTTTTTCCTGGCAATAAAACCTTGACACAAGCTCAGGAAATCTACTGTACTTGTGAGAAAAGTGAGGTAAGAGTATGTTTCCATTTACTCTCAGAAAGAAAACAAAAACAAATGACCTGCTACTGAATGTCCTTTTTATTCAGAAAAATAAATCAGCAGCAGTCATCCTAATTTATGTTTCGCTAACTTTTCCTTGAGATTATTTAGAAGAAAAAATGGCTGTCTCCTGGGTTAGGTGAGAGAACATGTAGGTTTTTTTGTCCTGGCTGTTCTCATTACAGGCCATAAAGTTCTGCTTCTTGCTGAGCTTCAGTTACTGGAAGCCCAGCCAGATTGCAGTGAAATGTCATAAATTTAATTAGAAAAGAATAGAGCACAATATTAATGGCAAAAGTCAAGGCAAAGAAAAGGGGATAATAAGCCAAATTCACCCCTAGTGTTAAGTCCAGTTAAATCAGTGCAGATGACTTTGCCTCAGTACAAAGAAGAGGAAACAGAAAGGACAATTGGAGAATAATGGGGAGGTGCAAAAGTATGGTGCTGCGAGACCTGCTCTTGCTGCAAGTAAGAATGCTTTGTGATTATGTTTCAGGAACATAATTGCTACTCGGTATGGGATGAAACAAAGTAGTTGTACTTACATGCCTGTGCTTAATTTGTGTTTTAGATGATTTACCTTCTAAAAAAATCAGGCATGTCTCCCCCCAGTGAGAAAGGGCATCGTGCACCCCCAGGTTAAGAATCACTATAGCTGACGGCAAAACATATACCGGTGATGCCTGTGTAATATATAACCTGTAAGCATAGGGTCAGAATTAGGGGGGAAATGTGCCTCACTGGTGCCTCACAATAGTGAGACCATAATTAAGGTTTCATTGGAGTTCTCTGTTTTACAGGGTTTGTTCCTCAGTGTTTCACCTTCTTTCTGAGACCTTTTTGTAAACATCCTCTGGGGAATTTGAACCAAAATTTCAGCCACTAAATTAATGTGCATGTAGAATGGTTTCTTATGTTGTTAGATTTTTAGGAAATGTGGGGAAACTTGAGCACTGGAAAAAAGCACCTGATTCCCCCCCCCCACCCCCACCCCATCCAACACTGTGCACATTTGTGACTCCCTGAGCGGTAACATTGTGACAACAGAGATAATCAGTTATTCATCACTCACTCTCTCCAGTTCATTTGCATACTTGGGGACAGTAGACAATGGCTGCCTTTGATCACTTATTTCCCCCAGACTACCATAGTATTATCCCAAAGAGGGGTCCTAAGAGGAACTGTAAGTAAAGGAGAGTGGGTCTGAATAAGCTACTGGTACTCCTTTGGGTTTGTATTGTGGTACGTTACATACACACATTCTCTCAAAGTGCGAAGCACCACAAAGTCACATCACAGTGAACAGCAAACACAAGACGGGACTCATTGGCCAGCAATTTCCCCCCACGTTTTGCAGTCTTCACACAACCTGAAGAAGCCACCATACCGCTTTCCATGCAGGTGGACACATTGTTAAACCACACTCGCTGTGGGCATCCCTAGCCCCAACAACTGGTACCAGTTCAACTGGTAAATTAACCATGTAAGTTACACCATTTCTTTTCAAAGGATAATTGTTACTTTCACATAGTCCTTTGTAAGGAAAGTAAGATACACAAGTCCAGCTCCTTTTCATGTATATTATTGTTTCTTTCAAGTGGGAGGTCTGACTGTCTCAATATTTGCTTTTTTTTTTTTAAAGGGAGAGGGCATTATAGCTTTGTGTCCTTACTCAGTTTTCTGTCAAACATCATTTTTAAAAAATGTTTAGAACTTAAACTAAAGTCACAGTAAAAAAAAAAAAAGAAAAAGAAAGACTCACAAGGCCAGCCCAGTAACCCGTTACTCCTGAAGGCAACAAGAGCATGTAAGGAAAGAATGCCCTTCATGGAGTGTGAATACATCTAGGGGCATAGAATACATCATAGAGAGACACACACTCAAAAAAACTTCTCTCCAAATTGACAGTGCCAGTCTGGGTATAAGGGAAGAGACCACAAGGATGTCTAGATTCTGGTGCAGCCAGACAGTAGTTCAAGCCTCCCTCGCTGGGAAAGACAGTGCCCCAAGAGAGACAGACTATCTGCATACAGTGCCTATATCCTGATGTAAAAGCCTACCTCAGCTAGCGGCTACCACTGATTCTGGGAGAGCACACTGACTTGTGGGCTTAGTTATGAAAGTTATGTGGGAAAGGATCTTGAGAGCACCCCAACCTAGGCTAGAGTTGGAGAAGGAGGAGATAGTCACCCTGGCCTTAGGGCCTTAGTACAAACAAGAAAAACTTTGTTAAGGAACAAAAAGTGCACCTCACATTAAGCCATGCCTACGAGCAATTGGCCTCTGTAAATGAAGCGATGGAACCTCAGCAGCTAGAGCAATACTTCCATTTTGTGCTCAAGAAGGAACGCCTATGCCTTGTTGAGTAAGACTAAATCTGGGCAGACAAGGACACAACTACTAGTATCATGCAAATACTGCCAACCAGTGATGCAGCTTGGGCATGACATCCCTTGCACCAGCCATTTGGGGTGGGAAAAGATGTTATCTTGAATACTGTCCTGCTTCTATTGGCCTAGGGTCCACCAGGAAGTAAGGGAATGTTGCTCCTTCTGTCCAGAATGCCAACTGTCCACTGCCAAGAGAGTCTCAAAGGCTCCCTTAATTCCTTTGCTGCTGATCAGGACACCCTTTGAAAGAATAGGGATGGACATGGTTAGGCCCCTGGAGAAGAGTGCCTCCAGATACCAGTACATATTGGTAGTTGCTGACTACACCACCTTCTGTCTGGAGACTGTTCCCCTTTGCATGACCAAGGTGACATTGCACCAGAACTTATGAAACGTTTTTCATATATAGGATTTCCTGATCTTTGTGATATATTAACTGACCAAGGCATCAACTTCACCTCGCAGGTGATACAAGTGTTGCACTCCCTTCTGAGGATTAAATCCTCGAGAAAACTTCCTGAGACAGATAGTCTCATAGAGAGATTCAACAAAACCCTGAAAGAAATGCTGAAGTGCTTTATCAGATGTGACCCAAGCACTGGGAGCCACTGCTTTCACCACTCTTATTCGCCATAAGGGAGGGCCTGCAAGCCTCTATGGGATTCTCCACCTTTGGACTATTGTATGGCCATCAGCCTCAGGGGATCTTAGATTTGCCACATGAAGGTTGGCAGGAACAGGATGAAGTACTGCCAATTTAACCCAGTATGTTATCCATCTAAGGAAGCACCTTCAAAAGCTGGGTATTTTTGTGAGAGAAAAATCTGGAGGAGACACAAGACAAAGCTAGAACTGAGGGGCATGCCTATGTACTTTCCAGCTAGGAGACAGTCTTATTATTGTTATCATTGGCCAAATCTAAATGAATCACCTGCTGGCAGGGTCTTTTTGAGGTAACTAGGCAAGTAGGACCAGTAGATTATGAAATATGGTTACCAGGCTGAAGAAGAGAGACCAGAATCTACCATGTGAAGAGCCAGGGGCTGATACCTGTGACACTAGTTGTGGGACTCTCTTGGACAGAGAGCACAATTCTCCTGAGTGAGAGCTTTGTTCATGTGTTCTCAAACACCTGGAAAAACTCACTTAGTACACCACCGCCTGGAAATGACATCTGGACAAAAAGTTAGGGAGAATCCCCAACTCTACCATGGAAAATGTGGGACATGGTCTGGGAAGAAGTAGGGATGATATTAAGAATAGGGGTCACTGAAGAGTCCAAGAGTGAATGGAGGAGCCTCGTTGTTCCCAAACCTGATGGTTTGATTTGGTTTTGCATCAATTTCCATAAAGTTAATGCTATTTCAAAATTCAGTGCTTATCTGATGCTGCAGGTAAATGAGCTGCTGGAGCAGCTGGGACCCTTGAGATCCTTTGTAAGACCAATGGTACCAAGTGAATATTGGTAAATCCCTTTATCCTCCTCCTTGGGGTTGAACAGGCAGTCTTTTTTCCCATTTGGGCACTTTCATTTCAAAAACATGCCATTCGGACTGCATGGGGCTATGGCAACCTTTCAACATATCATGAATAAAGTTCAGATCCCCTACTGCCAATATGCTTCTGCCTACCTGGATGAGATCATCTATAGTCCCATGCAGGAGGGTCACCTACAGCATATGAGTGCTTCATTAATATCACTCCAAGAAGCTGGTCTCACAGCTAACCCAGCTAATTGTAAGCTAGCGACCACGCAGGTGACCTACCTAGAGTATCATGTAGGAAGTGGACTCTTGAAGTCAGGAATTGACAAAGTTCAGGCTTTAACATGCCCACTCCCCCAGACAAAAAAAAGGCAAATGAGCCACTTCCTAGGCCTAGATGAATATTATTGGAGATTTATCCCTAACTTTGCTTCGATTGCAGCTTCCCAGTGGACCTTATGTAAAGGCAGTAACCCAAAGAAGATCCAAAGGTATAAAAACCTCAGAGGTGGCTTTTAACACCTTGAAGACATGCCTTTGTCAGGCATCTGTCCTTTTTAATCCTGGCTTTTCCACAAGAGCTTATATTACATATGAATACCTCAGATGTTGGACCTGGTGCCCTGCTTCCATGGGACTTTGCAGGTGATGAGCACCCAATTCTGTATTCAAGTAGAGAATTGTTTGCCAGGGAAAGAGCCTACACCATTACTGAGGAAAAAGCATTAGCAATTAAGCAGGCCATAGACTCTCAGGTACTATCTGCTAGGCAACCCCTTTCACTAATCATGGATCACACACCCTTACATTGGTTGAATACCATGAAAGACGTGAACCCCTGGATAAAGCAGTGACATCTGGCACTCCAGCCAGATAGGTTCAGAGTATATCATCATCCAGGGAAAGATCATGCCAATGTTGATTTGTTTTCAAGGGAAGTTGGAGCTGTAGATGCTCAGAACCAGAAGCCCCTTACCATTTTGAGGGCTGGGGTATGTGATGGGGCATGCCCCCATCCCAATCAGGAGAAGGGTAATGAGCTCCTCTGGACTCAATCCCAGCCAAATAGACACACCTGCAGAGCCTGCTCCAGCTGGAGGAAGCAAGCTTAACAAGGAGAGCAAGTCACAAGCAGCAGCAGCAACCAGGAGGAAAACTGCTGACTCTTGTTACAGAGTAGCAGAGGGAGACAGCTAATAAGCCTCCATTCCCCACAGACTTACCAAAACCCCAAGACACCTTCGAAAGGGGGGAGTGCTCTGAAGCTGCCTGGGCATGGTCCCTCACCCCGCCCAAGAAAGGCGCTGCCTATCACAAAGTGGCAAGTACGTCTATTGCTGCGAGTTCAGGGCTGCACACCTGCTGTGATTGTATCCAAGCTCAAGCGTAGGAGATCAGGAGTTAAGATTTTTAGGATAGTTGTTCTAATCTGCACCTGATCCCTGCACCTTTATGGTAGGTGTTATCTTGAGAGCAGAAGCAGGCTGATAGCTATATGAAGAGGACACAGGGCCATTGCTATTGTCAGCCTATCTGCAGTTGCTGAATAGTCCAGATTTAGCTCAGAACCCACAAATCATTCACAGAGTTGTGAGTGTGCCATCTTTTAGTGAGGTAGTCAGGGAAATTGTTTGGGAGACCCCTATTGCCTGAATTCTGTCCTCAAGCCATGGGGTAAGAATTTGGGGATTTTATTTCTTACTGTCTATTAAACCTGTGGAGGGACTTACTATCTTATCTGATGTGAGTGCCTTTTGGGCTGTACTTAACCAAGTTGGCCAATTTGCTTATTACTGCTACAGAAGATATTCTTTTCACAGGTCATCAAGGGCCCCCAGAGCGTATGCATACCACCATGACACTAAAATTTTATTCCTGCTATATCAACTCACCTGACTGGGACTTTTGGAGAAGTTCATTGGTGGTATCAATATGGGGAAGACGTAGATATCCTGAAAGCACTGGTCTACCCTGTTATGTAATAGTGATATCCTGTTTAGTACAATTACTCTGTTGAATACATTGTGTATTTGCTTTCTTCCTTGGGAGCCTCCAACTCTCTGGCAAGAAACTCAGGGTTGCCTATGGTTAGGATTTCCCTTCCAAGATGCCCTGGTGATCTTTCCAGGAAGGAGCAAGGGGAGGCACCACCAAGTGAATACATCTGGGAAGAGAATAAAGGAAGTTACACCCTGCTTTGTTGGAAGCCCAATGAACCCAGGCCTATCCATCCACTCCCACAAAGAGACTGGTGTTAAAACAAGGTAACAGCGGACCAGGGTGCTCCATGAGAGTGACTGGTTAACAGAAGAGCTGGTTGAAAATTTGATAAAAACTTTGACAGAAAAGGGCATTTTTGATCAAAAGATTTCAGTTTTCATTGAACGTTTTCATTTCTTAACCCAAAGTTTCTCATTTATTGGAACAACTCTGGTTTTGGTTTTTGACAGCCATGGAAAATTATTGTTTTCTGCTGATCTTTTTCCACTGGGACAAAAAAAATTCATTTCCTGGCCAGCTCTAGTTAACAGCGATAAACAGAGGCCCACTGATGGGAAGCACACAGTGGGGAGGTGGTTATCACTAGCAGTTTGAATATTGATGAAGGACTTTGATTTGCCTATCGGGCAGTTAAAAGTTTTTTTTTTAAAGTCTTGGGTGGAGAAGTACCCTCATACATTGTAGGCTAGGTCTACAGAGCAGCTGGGAGGGAGCTTCCCTGTGTGGCTAGACAGATACATGCTCGCTCTGCTCGAGCATGCATGCTAAAGATGCTAGTGTGGCTGCAGCAGCATGGGTAGCTCCCTGTTCTTCCAAGCCTGCCCGACACGCTGGGTAGACACGTGGGTGGCTTGCTGAAGCTGCCACCAGTGCCACTGCAGGCATGCTGCTATTTTTAATGCACTAGCTCAAGCAGAGCTAGCATGTATCTGTCTAGCCACATAGGGAAGCATATGCCCAGCCACTGGGTAGGCCCGCCTTCAGCCTCCTTCCTGCAGAATGCTGCTAGCACCTCCTACTCCTCTCAAAAGAAAGACCCTACTAGAGACTGTCACAGCAGCTTTTTTCCCCTTAGGTTGCAGTGTTGGGCCTCAGATATTAGAGAGACAAGGTGGGTGAGGTAATATCTTTTATTGGACCAACTTTTATCTGTTCTGTTTTACAGGCTCCACTGCAGATTGGATATTGCAATATATTTGCTCTTCTGCTATTATACCTCAGCACATGCATATTGGGCCTGATCTAAAGCACATGGTAGCCTATGGAAAAACTCCCATAAGCGGTGGATCATGCCTCTGTTAAATGCGTTCAGCAAGGACAATTATGCATGGCTTAACTTTGTGTTAGCTAAAACTAGCCAGTCATAGCCTGAATCATTCCCGTGAAAATCAGTAGGAGCCAGAAGTCTCACATGGGTAGACAACATCTAGGTCCTTATAATGTATTAGGCCAAGTTGTTCATTAGGAATCATTAATTTGGGGTGTCTGAGAGATTGGGAACCCAACCTGAGATACCCCATTGACTCCAGTTGGAATTGTGAGTGATCAACTTCATTGAAAAATCAAGCTTCCAAAAACAGAGACACCCAAAGCTGTAAGTTTTTGCTGGCCAAGGACTTTTTTTTTTTAAATGAAGTGTGTGTCCAGTGCTTACCCCAATGAGGCCCTGATCTCCAGCTGGGGCTTACAGACTACTGTCATTTTATGCAACTCAATGAAAAATTATTCAGCACTTTTGGAAACATGGGCCATAATCTTTTTGGTAAAGCACTGTTGCAAACTGTAGTATATAATCTTACAGAACTCTGTGCCATTTCTCTCCAAATCCATTCTAGCTTGTTCTGAGTCAGCATGACATGGTGCAATACTTGACTCATGCACTTAGGTATGACTCATAATATATAGCCAACCACATTAGAAGTACCCTTCCTCCTGGACGTCAGCTGGCCACCTGCCCCATATCGCTTCCATTGGCTTCTTCCAAAGGAAGTCATGGGGGGGGGGAGGAACGGGAAGGCTGACTTCATTTGTTTTCATACATAAGAATGCATGGGTGTTGGGAAGTGGAAGTTTAGAAATGTTTTGAGCATTAATGTATCCATAGCAGTGATGTACAATGTGTGATGTGGGCCCTTGATTATACATGCAGTGCTCTTTGTGATCTTAAAGAATTTCCTATTCTTTCCCTACTTTCTCTGGCTTTAGCATATTTTTTTAAAAAGTGAAATGCAAAGGAAAACCCCCAGCCCTAACATTTAAAATGAGCTCTCAGCAGCATTCCAACACCGCAACTATGAGGATGTTGCATTTCCATTTTTAAGAGGTAGATTTGAAAAACAG
This sequence comes from Lepidochelys kempii, assembly GCF_965140285.1. Lineage (NCBI taxonomy): Eukaryota > Metazoa > Chordata > Testudines > Cheloniidae > Lepidochelys > Lepidochelys kempii. Next base: position 33,385,119 of record NC_136387.1, read on the forward strand.
AAAATATATTAAATGTAAAATACAACCTGCTCTGAAAATCCATCCTATAAATTATGGACCTGGGCAAAGCAGATATTTTTCTATGGGAATTAGGCACACAGGCTGTAGGCTGAACTATGTGTAAGAAAAAAACCCTAAGTTGGTCTAAGAAAGGATTTCTTTCCATGGATCAGGGAAGATAAGCTTAAGATGCAAGTGAAAGGCCAGCATCAATGAAAACAGTCTAAGCCCTGAGTTAAGATAAAGGTGAGCGAAGTTTGAACTCAGTGAGGATATGATGGAATTTCCATTTTTCTATGCACCCTGCTACCCACTCCTGCCAAGGGCAGGCCTAATTCTTCTCTCACTTACTTCATATTTACATTAGTGTAAATCCACTGATCCTAATATAGTCACATCAGGAGACTGGAATCAGGCCTGAGGAATTTATCCCGAGCTCAGATACTTGACCTCCCTTAAAGCCCTTGGGTGTCTAGAGCTGGTATTTCCAAACGCCTATTAAATCTCAGTGGTATTTGGGTACCTAGCTCCCAGAAGCAACTCTGAAAATCCTAGCCTAGAAGAGCAAATTGTTTGTCTTTGGAATGTACCATATCACATGGCATTAAATTACAGGTGTTAAATTCCAAGAGGAAGCTGCTCTTTGGTCCCTCTACTAGAATTTTACCCCAGTTCCTTTGAAATTATGGAGCTATCTGCATTGTTCAACAATGACTAAAACAACACAGGACCGAAGGACAGATAGGAAACACCTGTGCCAGCAATGCCCCTCTGTCATGTACATCGGCCAACCTGGACAGTCTCTACATAAAAGAATAAATGGACACAAATCAGACATCAAGAATTATAACATTCAAAAACTAGTCGGAGAACACTTCAATCTCTTTGGTCACTCGATTACAGACCTAAAAGTGACAATTCTTCAACAACAAAAAACTTCAAAATCAGACTCCAATGAGAGACTGCTGAATTGGAATTAATTTGCAAACTGGATACAATTAACTTCAGCTTGAATAAAGACTAGGGAGTGGATGGGTCATTATACAAAGTAAAACTGTTTCCCCATGTTTACCCCCCCCCCCCAGCTGTTCCTCAGATGTTCTTGTCAACTGCTGGAAATGGCCCACCTTGATTATCACTACAAAAGGTTTCCCGCCTCCGTCCCTCCCCACACTCTCCTGCTGGTAACAGCTCACCTTACCTGATCATTCTTGTTACAGTGTGTATGGTAACACCCATTGTTTCATGTTCTCTGTGTATATAAATCTCCTCACTGTATTTTCCACTGAATGCATCCGATGAAGTGAGCTGTAGCTCATGAAAGCTTGTGATCAAATAAATTTGTTAGTCTCTAAGGTGCCACAAGTCCTCCTTTTCTTTTTACAGATAGGAAAGTAACTGCAGCCTGACATTAGGTACATCTGTGAGAGGAAAACAAACCTGTTACAAATACCAAAGACAGGAATCAAATAGCATGATCCCATTCCACCTACATATGCATAAGCCAAACAACATTGTAGCCAAAGACAGTTCATGGCACTCCTGTTAACAGTGCACTCTTCTTAAAATCACCAAGGACTTGATTCTCTTATTTACACTGGAGAGAGTCAGGAGTTCCTCCTAAGTCACTGGGGCAAGAAAATAATTCAGTCATGTCCCTTCAAAATCCACAAAAGCCACACAAGCCACTTTATTACAAAGGCATTTGAGATGTTCACTTCTGGCTTAGTGCCATAAACCTCCATTACAGCAGGTTTTTAATGCAGATAGTCACTGCTTTGGATGCCTCAAATTAAATCTTTCATAGAGGTAAACAAATTCTTACTTAGGCTTCAAAAAGAAAATGAAATTGAACAAACAAAAAGTCTCAACACTTTGAAACTTTCAATGCTTGCCACCATTTAACTGACATAACTTATAATGCTGTCACATTAAGATTGGAAATATCTACAAATGTTCTGTTGTCTCCCAAAATCAAAGGAACAGACACCTAGGAGGCTACTTTCCACTTCCTTTCAATGAGACTTAAGCACCAAAATACCTCAATCACTTTTCAAAAGTGGACTTAGGAGCTTTTGAAAATGTTATTCCAAGTCACTGATACTTAGCACGTACATTGTTCTTTTCACCCATAGATTTCCAAGCATTTGGCAAAGATAGCTGGGCATTGTGATGTTTATTTAGCAGGTGGAGAAACTGAGGCACAGAGCAGTTAAAGTCCAAACTTTTAAAATTAGATGCCTGAAGTTAGGCCTCTAAACCAGGGGTGGGCAAACTACGGCCCACACGCCGAATCCGGCCTCTCGGGGCTTTAGATCCGGCCCCCGGGATTGCCACCGCCGCGGGCTCCACGCTGCTCTGGGAAGGGGCCACATCACATCCCTGCAGCTCCTGGGGGTGGGGGGGCAGAGAGCTCCATATGCTGCTCTTGCCTGTGGGTACCTCCCCCAAAGCTCCCATTGGCCAGGAACGGGGTACCTCAGCCAATGGGAGCTTTGGGGGAGGTACCCACAGGTGAGGGAAACACGCAGAGCCCTCTGCACCCCCCACCCCCAGGGGCCGCAGGGACATGGTGCTAGCCACTTCCCAGAGTGGCATGGCACAGCGCGGTGCAGGGCTGGGGCTGGGGCTGGGCAGGCAGGGAGCCTGCCCTGGCCCTGGTGCGTGCCGCTGCCACCTCGGATCCACTCTAGGTAAGCGGTGCCAGGCCAGAGCCCAAACCCCTCCTGCACCCCACCTCCCTGCCCTGAGCCTCCTGCCACACCCTGCACCCCAACCCCCTGACCTGAGCCCCCTCATACACCCTGCATCCCTCCTCTGCCCCCAACCCCTTTCCCTGAACCCCTTCCTGCACACCGCACCCCCTCCCACACTCCACCCCTGCACCCCAGCCCCCTGCACCGGCCCTGCAAGCAATTTCCCCACCTAGATGTGGCCCTCAGGCCAAAAAGTTTGCCCACCCCTGCTCTAAACCCATATTCAGGTACTTGAATAAGAAAACCAATTTTCAGACAGGCTGTCAAGGTTCCTTCCCAGCTCTGAACTCAAGGGTACAGATGTGGGGACCTGCATGAAAGACCCCCTAAGCTTATTCTTACCAGCTTAGGTTAAAACTTTCCCAAGGTACAAACTTTTACCTTTTGTCCTTGAACCTTTATGCTGCCACCACCAAAGTGTCTAACAAAAATAACAGGGGAAGTGCCCACTTGGAAACATCTCCCCACAAAAAATATCCCCCCAAGCCCTACACCCCCTTTCCTGGGAAAGGCTTGATAAAAATACTCACCAATTTGCATAGGTGAACACAGACCCAAACCTTTGGATATTAAGAACAACGAAAAGCATTCAGGTTCTTAAAAAAAGAGACTCACTAGCCTCTCACCTCCTGAGACGGGGCCTCCAGAACAGGGTTGAGGGCAGGCACAGCCAGGTAGGAAGCTGTGCAGCAAAGCTTACATTGCCCCACTTCTGGTTCCTCCAAAACCTGCTCCTTAAGTTTTGGCTGTGCTTCTCTCTGTATCTCTGTATTATTGCCCCCCACACACACCTAAGGGCCTCACCACTTCCAGACCTCATTATCCTGCTCCTGCCACTGGCCAAGCTGGTTGTGTGTAAGCCCATGAGGAAAGCTCTGTCTCAGGGAGGCTCTGTGATTGTAGTACCATTTTCCTCACTCATGCAGGCATCTGAGAAGAGTTCCATTGGCCTGCATCCACTGCTTTCCAGGACCTCTTCTTGGAGTGGTGGGTGTAGTGAGGGCTCTCTGCTCAGCACCCCCCACCCCACCACCGGTATGCTTGCATCATACCTGTGACCACACTCCCATCTGTGCACTTTGTTGATTTGTCCAACAAACTCAGTTGGCCTCAGTTCTTTTCGGCACCTTCCCTTCTTTTCTACTGTCATTTCAGGGGTGGGGGGGGTCCTTCTCTCTGCCTCAAATAGGCCAGTGCCATGCACAAGCCTGAAATTCACTCCAGAAGGTGGCTTTTAAAAGCAAAAAAGAAAGACTGCCTAATATCTACTCAGGTTCTGATCCTCACCCCCATTCCATATTAAATCCACTAAATAAATGGGTAGTATCATCCATAGCAACGCTGTCTTTGCTCTCCAGAACAGCTGCTTCACAACTCTGGTTCCCGCTGGGGGTTTTATTACTGTGTTAGCATGCTCTAGCTCTGCAGTATTAGGCCACAAGCAGGGGCGGCAGGTTTGTATAATTTTTGGTGGTGCCCAGAACAGGTCCAAGTCCCCCGCACACACACACACACACCTGCCTTGTAAGCCAATTTAATAAATAAATAAATAAATAATAATAATGTAAAAATGTGAGACTCTGGGGTGGGGCTGGGGATGAGGGGTTTGGGAGGGGCTTGGGCAGAGGGTTGGGGTGTGGGGGTGAGAACTGCAGGGGAGGCTGGGGATGAGGGGTTCACAGTGCAGGAAGGGGGCTCAGGGCTGGGGCAGAGGGTATGGGGAGGCAGGAGGGGTGAGGGCTCTGGGTGGGGGTGTGGGTTCTGGGGTGGGGTGGGGCCAGGGATGAGAAGTTTGGGGTGCAGGCAGGCTGCCCGCGGCTGGGGCCAGAGTGGAGGACTCTTCCCAGCCCTCCCCCCGCCAGCAGCAGTGAGCTCCAGGGGAGGGCCCCCGTCCCATCCCCATCGCCGCCCCCTCCCCCGCCACAAAGCACACTGACCTCGCACCACTGTCACTGTACATGCTCCTAGGGCCCCTCTCAGGTCCAGGAAGCCCCCTCGCCTCCCCTGTGGTGGGTGCAGGGAGGCTGCCATCATGTATGTGCCTCCTCCCCTGCTGCTGCCTCTCATTGTAGCCTCACTGGGGGTGGGGGCATGGGGTGGGGGCGTGGGGCAGGAGCGGTGACTGTGGGCAAGGGGGCCCCCTCTGCTGGTGGAGAGTCCAAGAGGAAAAGGGAAAATTTGTCTGTCCGAGGCAGAAGGGCAGGGTCAGGTCAGCCTAGGTCAGTCTGCCCTGGCACTAATTGTTGGGGGCGGTGCTAGGACCCTGGTGGGAGCTGGCAGAGCTGAGTGCAGCATGGAGCTGCAGGGGCAGCTGTCCAGGGCACAGGCAGGGACACTCAGGGGAGGCGCGCAGGGGTGGCAGGCAGGGCTGGGGGAGAGACCCCACCTGGAACATTAGTGGAGCCAGGCCCCCATCCCCTGAATATTGTTGGAGCATGAGCACCGCGGGCCCATATAACTTGCCACCCCGGCCACAAGTTAAAGGAAAGCGGTCTGCAGCCAGTTTCTAATCCTGTACTCGGTTTGGTACAAACCAATACAGGAAGAGATGCTACTGTAATCTCTGAATTCATCTCTGCCTTCCCATCTGTAATTTCTACATTACACCGCAACTAAATACAGCTGCCATTATGCCTCTTGCTCTTTCCAAAGGAACCTTACAGCAGCAAGAAATAATTTGCTCTTGTAGAGCAGCTACCCTCCTAGTATTTAAAAATGCTTTTTGGACATTTATGAATTAAGTCTCACAAACACACTGTTCAAGTCGGTAAATATTAGAGTTGACTAAAAGCTGTAATTTTCATCCAGCAGGAAATGCTGCTATTTTGACATTGGTTTTCTTCTTGAACCAGGATGAAAAGTCAAAATATTTTAACTGCGTGGAATAAAATTTCCGGAAGATTTTTGACTTGGAAGTGTCAAAATGTTTCATTTCAACATTTTTGATTGAAACAAAATGTTTCAATATTCCCAAACCAAAACATGTAATTTCCACTTGTTGGCCCAAACCAAAACATTTCCTCTTGAATTTCCCAGTGGAAAATTACACCCCTAAAAAATAATAATAAAAAAAAAAATCTTTGCCAGAGCTAAAATTCAGTTTCCACAAAGAAACATTTTCCCATCAGAAAATGGAGTTCTCAAAAGTTGAGGACCAACCCCAGTAGATATTACCCCTATTTCAAAGATGGGAGAAGTGAAGCACAGGTTGACTTACCAAGGTCCCACAAAAAGGCAGTGACACAGCCAAGAACGCAGAGTTCTTGACTTCCAACCCCCTGCTCTCACCAACAGAATGCATTTATCAGTCTGGGCTGCCTTAATGCAAACATTGGACATAACCACTAATTTTAAGAGAGTCTGCCAGAGCTACCGCTACCTCAGAGGGGTATTGAGAAACTACATTAATTAAATGTTTGTAAAACTCCTTGAACTTAGATGGAAGATACCGAGCAGCATTTATTGTATCAATAAAACAAGCTAAAATGACTATCACTATATACAAAGATATTTTAGCTGCTGAAGGAAAACTTTGTTTCAGAATCTGGTCAAAGACAGCTTAGGCACTTGGTGCCTGATTGCCCTTTCATGAATGTTCTCAATGGAGTCATGCTGGCATAAAACTGGAGTAAAGCAGCAGAAAAGGAGGCCCTTTGAGTCACATTCTGTGTCAATCACACTCTTGGAATCTCAATATCTTAACTGGGGCTGCAGGTGGGTAACAAATTCTGGAATTTGGCCTATTTTAATTGTAAATGCATATTTTTAAGATAGTGCATCTGGATTTTAAGTTCCCTTCCAAATGTTGTGTGTGATTCGTTCTTGCCAGAGAAGCACACCTGGGAGTAAGAAGGGGGGTTAGATAAGTGCCTTTCCATATGGCAAACTGACCAGTGTTTCATTCTGCATTGCTTAATTTTTAAAATAAATCCTGTATCAATAAGATACCAGGTTCATATTTTATAGGGCAACTGTGCTTCACCTATTAGAAAGAAGGATTTGTTGTTGGTGCTGCTATTGTTGATCCAGTTAGGAAATCTGAAGTGGTACTCCTGGGCATTACATCATCATTTAAATTCTTCCTCCTTACATTCCAGCAGATATAATTTAGTCCTCTTCATAGGGTAGACACTAGGTGGCTTAATAGCAAAAAAGCCAACATAAATTATTAGTCACAGACACTGCACTAAGTCTAGCAATAAAAAGCATCATTTTAAGTGACTTTTAGATACTGGGGCTTTTTAAGTAAAGATATTGTCGGTACAAAATGATAAAAGGGAAACCAAGTACTATCCCCTTGAGAGACTGAGGGCTTGTCCACATACTGCTTTAGCCTGCACCAGAGGACATTTTATTCCACACTAACATGTCGTGCACCAACTGGCCTGTGTGGGCCCTGCTGACGCACATGGAAAGTTCCCTAGTGTGTATTAGCGTAGTACTGTTTGAAATAGAACTATTGAAATAGAACTACACAGCTGTTTTCAGTTGCACCCTCAGTGCACGACATGGTAGTATGGGCTAACATTTACACCATCTGGTGAGGACTAATGCATCTTGTAGACTAAAGCCTAAAGAGTGCAGTGTGTGTTTTAGCATCTCCTCCATGACACGTGGGACCACATGCATAGAAACCCGTGCTCCACTCACTACTCTGCGTCCCCATCAAGTACAGTGTTCAGTGCAAGTTCTAGGTTTTCACCTTCTGCATTTTTCATGATCTGGGCCCAGAACATCTGTGAGACCATCTCACTTTGCAAAATCTTGCCACTATCATCACCATCCACTACTCTGGCACAATGCAATTGCCTGCCACAAGGGAAAAACTTGTCTGCACAGGGAGCCAGAGCTCTTTCAGGGTCCAGTCGAAGAATGGAGAACTCCTTCCCTCATCGCTTTGTTTCAAGTTCAGAGTGCACTCTTTGACCCTTCCTTCAATAATATTACTATTACATTGGCATACAGCAGCCCCAACCAAGCTCCAGATCTTATTGGGCTAGGCATTGTCCAGACATATGATAACGGACGCTCCCCGCCCAGACGATCTCACAATCTAAACAGATGACATAGGGCAGGAGAAAGGAGGCATTACTCCCATTTTACAGAAGAGGATCTGAGGCACAAGAAGATTAAGTGACCTACCCACATGGGCCTGGGGTCTAAACTCAGTCTCGTCATACTCCATTGTCTTAATCACCAGGCTTTCCTTCCCCTCTGTGGAAGAAAGCACATAGCACATGATAACCTAGGAAAAATAACCCATGCTCAGATCCTCCAAGCAAGAAGAATGGAGAAGACACCATATATGACCAATTGCAATCACATTGGTTCATGCCTCTGCCAGGAGCTCAGATACCATGCCCATCACCATGGTATCCTACCCTGATGAGAACAGAACAGCAGATTACCAGATGTTTAGAGATGCAGTACATAGAAATCAAGATTATGCAATTTTCATAGCTACACAGCTAGCTACATTTATTTCCCTAGTTCTCACTGGGGACTTCTTGGGTCAAGTTTCAGCCTGTTCAACACATACAGCCATTCTGAGTTCTGCAGAGTTGCATGGATGCACGTAAGCAGATTTGCACTGAGGGTTCTATAACACTCCTGATCTCTGTGAAGCAGATCCTCAGCTAGTGTAGAAGTCAGCTGAGCTACACTGATCAATAGAACTATGCCAGTTCACATTCATTGAGGATCCAGGTCCATTTGTAGAACACAAATTGATGACAGAGAACAGACAATGCACTGGATATTTGCATTGCAGGTATTAGGTATTAGGCATTTTGCCTTCACACTGTGTTTAGAAAAGAAGAGTTAGCCACTGGATCAATAGCGATCCTCCCGGGGAAAGAATGCTGTCTTGTCACATGCATTTTAGACCCAATCCCAGAAGGCCCTGACCACCTTCAATTCTCACACCAACTTCAATGGTTGTTGAGAGTGTTTGTATCATGATGGTGTTCAGTAGCTTCCAGAATTGATCTGATCACTTGTCAGGCTTAGGTGCCACCTCCCACCCCCCACCCCATACTACTGTTAATCTAACTGGCTGTAAAGAATGGGATGCAGCTCTTGTTTAAATTCATTTTAATTGCAAAATGCTGGGCTCCCCTCAAAGGAGATTTTTGGCAGTGGGGCAGGGAGGGATGTGGAGGCAAGACTGGTGGGTCCAGTCTTGGTGGATGCAGGCTGGGATCAGAGATTCTTACAACCCCGGGGCTGCCGTAGTTTGAGACAGCAGTTCAGGTGGTGCTTTGCTGTATGGGAAAGCCATGCCATGTGGAACACCCCTGACTTAAGCCAATACTCTCCGACTTTGAGTTGAGGGGAGGGCCTGACCATGGAAGGAGAGTAATTGCTTAGGAAAAAAGCAAGTGGGTATAACTAGGAGTAAATGGAGGAAATTTAGCAATGGGAAAAGTAGGCAGATTATCTGGAAAATATTCCTCAGGGTGAGATCTATTAGCAGTGGAACGGGCTCCCAGAGCAGTGAAGAATAGAATATGTCATAAGAACGGCCATACTGGGTCAGACTAATGGTCCATCTAGCCCAGAATCCTGTCTTTCGACAGTGGCCAATGCCAGGTGTTTCACAGGGAATGAACAGAACAGGTAATCATCAAATGATCAATCCCATCTCCCATTTCCAGCATCTGGCAAACAGAGGCTAGGGACACCATCCCTGCCCATCCTGGCTTATAGCCATTGATGGACCTATCCTCCATGAACTTATCTAGCTCTTTTTTGAACCCTGTTATAGTTTTGGCCTTCACAACATCCTCTGGTAAGGAGTTCCACAGGTTGACTGTATGTTGTGTGAAGAAATACTTCCTTTTGTTTTAAACCTGCTGCCTATTAATTTCATATGGTGACCCCTAATTCTTGTGTCCTGAGTCATTTTAAACTGGACAGAGCCATGCCCCAGAGAAATCACTGCAGAGAACAATCCTACAATGGCAGAGGAATGAACTAGATGATATATTAGGCATTTTCCATCATTACTTGTGTTAAGTGACTGGAATCCCCTGCCCCATGGCATTTTTCTAACATACCAAACACAGAAGATTTGTTCCATTAAGGAAGATTGTTTAAAAGAAACACAGATTATAAAGGAAAAGATTCAGCCTTTAAAGTTCCAGCCCTCAGAAGCCACCCCACCCTGGTGGGGTGAGGAGGGCCAGGTTCCCAGATGGTATAAATCAGAGCAGCTACAATGAAGTCCGTGGAGGACCTGCTCCTGAGTGTTAATCTGAGAGGAAAATAGCTGTGTATTGCCAGGAACTTACTCAGGCAAGGGCCTGTTACGAAAGAAACCCTCATTTAGTCACAGATGCCATGTGCAATGGAAAACATAGGCCACAGAAATAAAACTATGGCATGTCAAAGGGTGATGCTGGGAGCTACCTTCAGAAACAGACAACTGAGAAACATGACCAGCCTCAAACTCCAGCTGCACCCTGAAGACAGGTGGATACAATGTACGTTTTCTACATAAAAGCAGTCCCAGGAGAGTAAGAGGTCACTATAACCCAACTTAAAAAAAGCACTGCCTTATTCTTGGATCTAAAAAAAAAATCTGCCTTACTACTTTACTCTATCCCATTAATTTTATTGCAGCTGAAAGTCCCAACTATTTTAAGGAAAGGGGATTTGCACACAGGTGAGTGTTCCCAATTCCAGACACAGGAGTGTTCAGAAGGAACTAAGGAAACAAATGCTATTAAGTGGTTATAGCAACACTAGGTACGTGTGTTTGAGCCATGCATGTTAAAAATAATTTTTTTTAAAGGACAGGAAAAATCCCTGCCCCAGGAAATGCCACATTGGATCAGGCCAGTGGTCCATATTATTACAGTAGCATTTGTAGTACAGTAGCATCATCAGGCCTCAGCTGAGATTGCTGGACAGGCACACAGTGAGAGTGTCTTTCCAGAAAAGCTCCAAAGCCAAACAGACCAGACAAAGCGGGGGCAGGAGGAACCAAACACACAGCACCTCAGTGCCCACTAGGCCATGCTAACTCCTAGGCCCATGCCTTGTCTTCTACATAGACCAATATCCTGTCCCTGACACAGGCCAATACTAGTTTCCTCAGAGGATGGTGCAATGATCTCTGCAGTAGACAGTTATGGGAAAACGTGTACTTCTGAGTGCAACCCTGACATACTCCTTTGAGATCTACTTTTCATTTGATCCTGCACAGTGCAGTGTGGATGTGTGTGTGCATAAAGAAAAAAGCCAAACAGAATGAGCAAACATGGAGAGGAGAGAATCTGATCCTGCAATAATGAGACTGCTGCTATATGGCTACCATGTTACTCCTGCCTAGCAGGAGAAGTGATTTAATAGGTTACCAAAGGGCTAGTGAAAATTTTCATTTATTGAAAACAGTTTTGATAAATCATTTGTCATTTAGTTTTAAAAAGTTTATAGTTAACAATTCATAAAACCTTTTGATAATGTCTTCAACAATTTCTTATAACAATTTTTTTTTTGGGGGGGGGGGAGGCACACTTTTCTGTGAGAAACAGAAACATTGGAAAACAACTTGTAAAAAAATAATTGCCCTTTTTCCCTCCAGAAATAAATGTTTGCTAGAAAAACTGTTAGAAGAGTTTGTTCTATTGTATTTTGTACTTTTTATACAGCAAAAATTATAAAAAGCCATTTGGACACAGCTAGATCCCAAATAATGGTGTTTACTGAATATACACAAACAGGCAAGGCCTGGTTATATACCTGCTGCTTTTCTGGAAGCTTTTACAACATAGAACACAGTGAGTACCCCTAGAAGGCTCATGCACCATTTAAAAGGTGCATTCCTTATTCCTATAATCTGCAATGTCCATCATACATAATGGGGAAAGAGACTGAATCAAATGGGGACAGACAATTTTGAATGACAGCACCCAAAAGCCACTTACTTCTGAGATCTCTTGCTCTCCTTTTCAGTTTCTAACTTTGTAGACGTCATAGGGGTACAGTTTTGGGGGCACGGTCTAATAGCTACATGGTGAGACTTGTCTTCAGTGGCCAAACCAGGAACCAGCAAAATACAGCTGCTTAAAAAAAAAAAAAAAAAAGCAGACTAGCACCCAGGACATTTCATCTGGGGATACGCATTTGTGGAAGGTGTCCTGTTCAGGGCTCACTGCAGATGGAAATTGATTTACTGCATGAAAACAATGGAGAAGGACTGCAGCACGCCATTAGTTCACTGCTCCAAGGACACACTAGAGCAACATAATGTGTCTTTGACGTGTGTCAGGGAGATTAGTAGTCAGTGAATTTTAATTCCTGGCACATGCCCTAGTAAGATTCATTTACTATCTTGCAGGGCCTGATCCTGGCTCCGACAACACACTGCTTGTGGAGGACACCCCTCCCTCACCAAGCGGGAAGCCAGCCTCCTCCAAAGCAGCATCTCTTGCCCAGGACCACAGAGGATGTTTTATGGGTCCAGGGATCAGAGGGTGTCGAGGGGGCTAGGACATATGGGTAGGCAGAGGGGGAGAAAGACAATGTGTCAGTCCTACCACTGGCTCTATGGAATTTACCGGCCCCAGGAAATAGCTGCAGGCCCCTCTGGGTTTTCCCCATAAGGTGGAGCCAAGATCAATCATCAATGGGCTTGCACTACCAGGGAATGTGGAGATGGAGGTTGGAGACAACCCCACCCCAGAGGAATGAGACCCCCATGCACATGCCTCTGACTATCCCATTGTTTTGTCCCAATCGGATGCAGTGGCTAAAAACATTAATGTCATGGTGGGGAGTATTAGCCGAAGTGTCGTATGTAAAACATAGGAGGGGATTGTCTTGCTCTACTCAGCACTGGTGAGGCCTCAGCTGGAGTATTGTGTCCAGTTCTGGGTGCCACGCTTCAGGAGAAATGTGGACAAGTTTCAGAGTCTCCAGAGGAGAGTAATAAAAATGAAAAAAAGGTTTAGAAAACCTGACCTATGTGGAAAGGTTAGAAACCGGGCATGTTTAGCCTTCAGAAAAGGACACTTGAGGGGCAGGGGAACCTGATAACAGTCGTTAGATATGTGAAGGGCTGTAATAAAGCAGGATGGTGGTTAGTTCGTCTCCTTGTCCACCGAAGGCACAACAAGAACTAATGTGCTTAATCTGCAGCAAGGGAGTTGCAGATTAGGTATTAGGGAAAAAACCTATCAGGATAATTAAGTGCTAGAACAGGCTGCCCATTCTTGTAGGTTTTTAACATCAGGTTGAACAAACCTGTCAGGGCTGGTCTAGGTTTACTTGGTCCCACCTCAGCACAGGGGGCTGGACTTGATGGCATCCTGAGGTCTGTTCTAGCCCTCCGTTTCTATGATTCTATCTTCAGCTTGGCCAGATTTACTACTTTTTTCTTTTTTTTTTTTTGCATCACTGCTGTTGCTCTGCCATCAACACTGCTACACAGCAAGAGTCCCCGTGCACTGTACAGTCATGCTCTAGCACAGACACCTGAACTCTCACCAAAATGGATCCTGCTCCCATTGAGCACAATGAGAGTTTAACTGGTTAAGCTGTGTGCCTCAGTTTCCCCACCTGGGATAACACTATCTGCTTCCAGCAGTCCTTTGAGATCTGATAAAAAAAGCACAATATAAGAATGAGGTATTATTATTACTACATTAGTGGGAGCAGAATAGGCCCCAAATGGTCTTGATGGCACTGCAGTAACATACCTACAGCACCCAGAAGAAACCTGTTTTACTTCCCTCCTGATGCAGACATTCCTTGTCACAAGTGCATTGGTCATTTTGCTGAAGTCCAGGGAGGCACGTAATGCCAATGCTGCAGTGGAGAGACTTCCTCCTGGAGAGAAATCTCTGGGTAGTGTGTCGCAGAATACCCCTCTGAAACCATAACAGCATGACATCTGTGCCCTAGACCAGAAAGACTGTCACAGGATAACACTGATTAAAGCTAGGATCTGACTTCTCAGCCATTATGCAGACAAATCAATGGGAACTTTTGCATGTCAGCAAGGGTCTACCCAAGCAAAAACAAAGTGAAATTTTCTGCCTCAGGCAATCCTAATACAAGAATCACTGGGTGAAATCCTATGGCCTGCGTTATGCAGGAAGTCAGACTGGATGATCATAGTCTCTGCAGCCTCAAAATGTCTGAATCAATGATAATAGCAGGAGAAATGTCACATTGCCTGAGCAGACCCCAGGATAATAGTTAACAGAAGTGACAGAAAAGCTGTGCCACTAACAAAGGGAAAAAAGTTTCCCCAGAGTGAGATTCATTAGACTGTGGAATATTCTCCCCAAGGAACGTGACAGGAGCTCCATAACTTGGATCATGTTAAAGCAAGAATGAACAATACAAGACAGACTATAAATTTAAGGAACAGCCCAACACTGGGAAGGGGCTGGCTTACATGACCTATTTTCTATTGTTTGTTTCTGAGTTTTCACCATTTACACCAAAGAAGAACCTAGCTGTGTGTCAAAGAAAACAAGAATCCAAAGAGTTTGTCATTAAAAAAAGCTTTCATCTTTGCCTCCTAGCTGAAGGGGCAGACTGATGCTCGGCACAGTTCCCTAGCGGGATCATTTCTCATTACTGTAAGAGCTTTGGAAACTAGCATCGGGCCCGACAATTATTTGTGTTTCTCAGATTTGTGCTGCAGTCTTTGTATCTGGAGATTACCACTGCACACTCCAAAACCGGACAGCTGGAATTAACAAAGGGCCAGATGCCGATACCCTTGCTAATGTAAAGCAGGAACTTACTCCTTACCTGAAATCACAGGGAGTAAGCCCTGGTCTACACTAGGACTTTAGGTCGAATTTAGCAGCGTTAAATTGATGTAAACCTGCACCCATCCACATGATGAAGCCCTTTATTATGACTTAAAGGGCTCTTAAAATCGATTTCCTTACTCCACCCCTGACAAGTGGATTAGCGCTTAAATCGGCCTTGCCGGGTCGAATTTGGGGTACTGTGGACACAATTCAACGGTATTGGCCTCCGGGAGCTATCCCAGAGTGCTCCATTTTGACCGCTCTGGACAGCACTCTCAACTCAGATGCACTGGCCAGGTAGACAGGAAAAGAACCGCGAACTTTTGAATCTCATTTCCTGTTTGGCCAGCGTGGCAAGCTGCAGGTGACCATGCAGAGCTTATCAGCAGAGGTGACTATGATGGAGTCCCAGAATCGCAAAAGAGCTCCAGCATGTACTGAACAGGAGGTACGGGATCTGATCGCTGTATGGGGAGAGGAATCTGTGCTATCAGAACTCCATTCCAGTTTTCGAAATGCCAAAACCTTTGTCAAAATCTCCCAGGGCATGAAGGACAGAGGCCATAACAGGGACCCGAACCAGTGCCGAGTGAAACTGAAGGAGCTGAGGCAAGCCTACCAGAAAACCAGAGAGGCGAATGGCCGCTCCGGGTCAGAGCCCCAAACATGCCGCTTCTATAATAAGCTGCATGCCATTTTAGGGGGTTCAGCCACCACTACCCCAGCCGTGTTGTTTGACTCCTTCAATGGAGATGGAGGCAACACGGAAGCAGGTTTTGGGGATGAAGAAGATGATGATGATGAGGTTGTAGATAGCTCACAGCAAGCAAGCGGAGAAACCGCTTTTCCCGACAGCCAGGAAATGTTTCTCACCCTGGACCTGGAGCCAGTACCCCCCGAACTCACCCAAGGCTGCCTCCTGGACCTGGCAGGCGGAGAAGGGACCTCCGGTGAGTGTACCTTTTAAAATACTATACCTGATTTAAAAGCAAGCATGTGAAAGGATTACTTTGCCCTGGCATTCGCGGCTCTCCTGGATGTACTCCCAAAGCCTTTGCAAAAGGTTTCTGGGGAGGGCAGCCTTATTGTGTCCTTCATGGTAGGACACTTTACCACTCCAGGCCAGTAACACGTACTCGGGAATCATTGTACAACAAAGCATTGCAGTGTATGTGTCATAAATATAAAGGGAAGGGTAAACCCCTTTGAAATCCCTCCTGGCCAGGGGAAAGCTCCTCTCACCTGTAAAGGGTTAAGAAGCTAAAGGTAACCTTTAAGGTAAAGGAACCGTGACATGGTGGCACAGTGGTGGGATTAACCTGAAATCATTTTGAGATCCAGTTGAGATTCACCATGTCACGGTTCCTCCCCCACTCTGAACTCTAGGGTACAGATGTGGGGACCTGCATGAAAAACCTCCTAAGCTTATCTTTACCAGCTTAGGTCAAAACTTCCCCAAGGTACAAAATTTTACCCCCGTTATCCTTGGACTGGCCGCTACCACCACCAAACTAATACTGGTTACTGGGGAAGAGCTGTTTGGACGCGTCCTTCCCCCCAAAATACTTCCCAAAACCTTGCACCCCACTTCCTGGACAAGGTTTGGTAAAAAGCCTCACCAATTTGCCTAGGTGACTACAGACCCAGACCCTTGGATCTTAAGAACAATGAACAATCCTCCCAACACTTGCACCCCCCCTTTCCTGGGAAATGTTGGATAAAAAGCCTCACCAATTTGCATAGGTGACCACAGACCCAAACCCTTGGATCTGAGAACAATGAAAAAGCATTCAGTGTTTTACAAGAAGACTTTTAATAAAAAATAGAAGTAAATAGAAATAAAGAAATCCCCCCTGTAAAATCAGGATGGTAGATATCTTACAGGGTAATTAGATTCAAAAACATAGAGAACCCCTCTAGGCAAAACCTTAAGTTACAAAAAAGATACACAGACAGAAATAGTTATTCTATTCAGCACAATTCTTTTCTCAGCCATTTAAAGAAATCATAATCTAACACATACCTAGCTAGATTACTTACTAAAAGTTCTAAGGCTCCATTCCTGGTCTATCCCTGGCAGAAAACAGCATACAGACAGACACAGACCCTTTGTTTCTCTCCCTCCTCCCAGCTTTTGAAAGTATCTTGTCTCCTCATTGGTCATTTTGGTCAGGTGCCAGCGAGGTTACCTTTAGCTTCTTAACCCTTTACAGGTGAGAGGAGCTTTCCCCTGGCCAGGAGGGATTTCAAAGGGGTTTACCCTTCCCTTTATATTTATGACAGTATGTTTGCTGGCGTTCAAACAACATACGTTCTTTATCTCTCTGTGTTATCCTCAGGAGAGTGAGATATCATTCATGGTCACCTGGTTGAAATAGGGTGCTTTTCTTCAGGGGACACTCAGAGGAGCCCGTTCCTGCTGGGCTGTTTGCCTGTGGCTGAACAGAAATGTTCCCCACTGTTAGTCCTGGGGAGGGTTGAGGGGGTAGCCACGCGGTGGGGGGGAGGCAAAATGCGACCTTGTAATGAAAGCACATGTGCTATGTATGTAATGTTAACAGCAAGGTTTACCCTGAAAGAGTGTAGCCACTGTTTTATAAAATGTGTCTTTTTAAATACCGCTGTCCCTTTTTTTTCTCCACCAGCTGCATGTGTTTCAATTATCTCCTTCCCAGAGGCTAGTGATTAGAAAGAAAAAAAACGCACTCGTGATGAAATGTTCTCTGAGCTCATGCTGTCCTCCCACACTGACAGAGCACAGACGAATGCGTGGAGGCAAATAATGTCAGAGTGCAGGAAAGCACAAAATGACCGGGAGGAGTAAGTGGCAGGCTGAAGAGAGTAAGTGGCGGGCTGAAGACAGGGCTGAAGCTCAAATGTGGCAGCAGCGTGATGAGAGGAGGCAGGATTCAAACTGAGGCTGCTGGAGGACCAAACCAGTATGCTCCAGTGTATGGTTGAGCTGCAGCAAAGGCAGCTGGAGCACAGACTGCCACTACAGCCCCTGTGTAACCAACCGCTCTCCTCCCCAAGTTCCATAGCCTCCATACCCAGATGCCCAAGAACGCAGTGGGGGGGGGGCCCACCGGCCAACCAGCCACTCCACCACAGAGGATTGCCCAAAAAAAAAGAAGGCTGGCATTCAATAAATTTTAAAGTTGTAAACTTTTAAAGTGCTGTGTGGCATTTTCCTTCCCTCCTCCACCACCCCTCCTGGGCTACCTTGGTAGTCATTCCCCTATTTGTGTGATGAATGAATAAAGAATGCATGAATGTGAAGCAACAATGACTTTATTGCCTCCGCAAGCAATGATCGAAGGGAGGAGGAGAGGGTGGTTAGCTTACAGGGAAGTAGAGTGAACCAAGGGGCGGGGGATTTCATCAAGGAGAAACAAAGAGAACTTTCACACCGTAGCCTGGCAAGTCATGAAACTGGTTTTCAAAGCTTCTCTGATGCGTACCGTGCCCTCCTGTGCTCTTCTAACTGCCCTGGTGTTTGGCTGCGCGTAACCAGCAGCCAGACGATTTGCCTCAACCTCCCACCCCGCCATAAACGTCTCCCCCTTACTCTCACAGATATTGTGGAGCACACAGCAAGTAGTAATAACAGTGGGAATATTGGTTTCACTGAGGTCTAAGTGAGTCAGTAAACTGCGCCAGCGCGCCTTTAAACATCCAAATGCACATTCTACCACCATTCTGCACTTGCTCAGCCTGTAGTTGAACAGCTCCTGACTACTGTCCAGGCTGCCTGTGTATGGTTTCATGAGCCACGGCATTAAGGGGTAGTCTGGGTCCCCAAGGATACATATAGGCATTTCAACATCCCCAACAGTTATTTTCTGGTCTGGGAATACAGTCCCTTCCTGCAGCTTTTGAAACAGACCAGAGTTCCTGAAGATGCGAGCATCATGTACCTTTCCCGGCCATCCCACGTTGATGTTGGTGAAACGTCCCTTGTGATCCACCAGAGCTTGCAGCACTATTGAAAAGTACCCCTTGCGGTTTATGTACTCACCAGCTTGGTGCTCCGGTGCCAAGATAGGGATATGGGTTCCGTCTATGGCCCCACCACAGTTAGGGAATTCCATTGCAGCAAAGCCATCCACTATGACCTGCACATTTCCCAGGGTCACTACCCTTGATATCAGCAGATCTTTGATTGCGTGGGCTACTTGCATCACAGCAGCCCCCACAGTAGATTTGCCCACTCCAAATTGATTCCCAACTGACCGGTAGCTGTCTGGCGTTGCAAGCTTCCACAGGGCTATCGCCACTTGCTTCTCAACTGTGAGGGCTGCTCTCATCTTGGTATTCATGCGCTTCAGGGCAGGGGAAAGCAAGTCACAAAGTTCCATGAAAGTGCCCTTACGCATGCGAAAGTTTCGCAGCCACTGGGAATCGTCCCAGACCTGCAACACTCTGCGGTCCCACCAGTCTGTGCTTGTTTCCCGAGCCCAGAATCGGCGTTCCACAGGATGAACCTACCCCATTAGCACCATGATGCATGCATTGGCAGGGCCCATGCTTTCAGAGAAATCTGTGTCCATGTTCTGATCTCTCACATGACCGCGCTGACGTTGCCTTCTCGCCTGGTATCGCTCTGCCAGGCTCTGGTGCTGCATATACTGCTGGATAATGCGTGTGGTGTTTAATGTGCTCCTAATTGCCAAAGTGAGCTGAGCGGCCTCCATGCTTGCCTTGGTATGGCGTCCGCACAGAAAAAAGGTGCGGAACGATTGTCTGCCATTGCTCTGACGGAGGGAGGGGCAACTGACGACACGGCTTACAGGGTTGGCTTCAGGGAGCTAAAATCAACAAAGGGGGTGGCTTTACATCAAGGAGTATTTCAGGCAGGACTTCACAGAGGGTTCCAATAAGAAATGGTGCACCTAAGTTATTGTTCTTATTGGAACAAGGAGGTTAGTCTGGCCTCTGATTGATACATGGCTAGATTTACCTCGCTGCACCTTCTCTGTGAGTGACTGCAGTGTGACCTAGAGGAATGAGTCCCCTAGACGGGGGAGAGTGGGGAAGCAAATGAGTACAAAACAAATCTGGTCTATTTCTTGTTTTGATCCACTCCATCTATCTTTTACATCTTTGGCTGGCAGCAGACGGTGCAGAAGGACTGCATGCCATCCACATCTCATGGCTGCCCGGCAGAAGATGATGCAATAGGACTGCTAGCAATCCGTATTGCCTGCCTGCTCACCATAAGACGGTTCAATAGGACTGACTGCAGGACTAAAGAGAATGACCTGGTCAAGTCACTCCAAATTTAGTCTCTGCGCCCATGTCTGCCCAGGCGCTCCTGGCCGACGTGGCCAGGAGCACCTCGGACATGACGATGACGGCTACCAGTCGTACTGTACCGTCTGCTGCCACAAGGCAAGGGGTTGATGCTGCTGTGTAGCAATGCAGTACCACGTCTGCCAGCACCCAGGAGACATAGGGTGACGGTTATCTAAGCGGGCTCCATGCTTGCAGTGGTATGGCGTCTGCACAGGTAACTCAGGAAAAAAGGCGCGAAATGATTGTCTGCCCTTGCTTTCATGGAGGGAGGGAGGGAACGGGGGCCTGATGATATGTACCCAGAACCACCCGCGACAATGTTTTAGCCCCATCAGGCATTGGAATCTCAACCCAGAATTCCAATGGGCAGCGGAGACTGTGGGAACTGTGGGATAGCCACCCACAGTGCAACGCTCCGGAAGTCGACTCTAGCCTCGGTACTGTGGAAGCACTCCACCGAGTTAATGCACTTAATGCACTTAGAGCATTTTCTGTGGGGACACACACACTTGAATATATAAAACCGATTTCTAAAAAAATGACTTCTATAAATTCGACCTAATTCTGTAGTGTAGACATACTCTAAGGCACTACTGAATGAGAGTATAAGGATTTGCCTACCAGCTGGGTCAGCTGACTTGGGCTCACCGAGCTCAGGCACTAAAAATTGCCGCACGGATGTTCAGGGTTGGGCTAGAGCTGGAGCTGTGGGACCCTGCAAGGATGATCCCTCGATTCGAGGATGATCTCTATCACAGATTTACATGGGGGTCCTGAGATGACTCAGGAGTCCGATCCTGGAATCACAGATCTGCCCGTAGTAGGTACAGACATTTCCTGGCGGGTCAGCTGCCAGCTGGGAGAAAGTTCTTTCTTTTTTCTTCCTTCCCTCTTGTTCCATAGTGGAGGCAGCCCAAACCTCGATACAGCAATTTTTAGCCCAGCAGCTTGAGTCCAAGGCACCTGATCTGGGCCAGCCATTGGGGTGTTCTGAGGCTTTTATTCCCATCTAGATGTAACTTTTGGGTCTAGAATCTGGCCCAGATTGATCTGAAATAGAAAATACAACTTGCCCTTTGTACGCCATCTGCCCAGCTTTATGCACTACCCCCTTCCCTAATCCCCTTCAACTTTTTATATGTACTAAATACAAAAATAAATCACAAAATGATTCCTCCTTTGCACTATGACTTTCCAAGCTCCCACACCATAGACCCAATTGACTGCTACAATGTGAACCTTACCCAGTGACCGGCAGGAAGCCTGTGAAATTAGAAGGGTTTCCATGCTGTTTTACAGGGGGAGAAGAACTATATTTCATTGTAGCCCAGAATAATTTTAAAAAAGGGATAAAGTCAGACACACTCTCAGCCAAAGGGCAGGGTGCACACAGCTAATGCAAGCGACTGAAATATCCAGACACATTGCACCGTAGAAATGAGGAAGTTAAAAATTCAAAGCGGTTCTGAGCTAGAAGTTGCAGTTGCGACAGCACCTCTCCTTGGGCACTTTTACCTTTCAGAGAAAATCAACAGTCTCCATCCAAAGACCACTGACTTCAATGGGCTTTGGAGCATGCCCTAAGTAACTGACCCAAGGTCACAGAGAAAGCTGGCAGTTCATCCAGGTGCCAACACCGTAAACATACAATCATCCTTCTCCTGTTTAACACATCTCCAGTAATAGCATGGGATGCCATGGGTGAAATCCTGGTTCTACTGAATTTATAGGTGGTTTGCCATTTACTTCAGTAAAGCCAGGATTTCACTGCAGGGTCCGGGACTGTTCCATTTCAATTAATTGGCTTTCATCATCTGGTGACTGAACACCATGCAGGGCTAGGATCAGACAGAGAATGGAGAGGCGTTAGGAATATAAAGCCATGATTCCCCCCACACCACCACCTGCCCTCTACCCTCTGTAAAGTGTGTGAGGAGCTGGTGAGAGGGTGCTACCAAACACTGTTGGCCCCTTACTAAAACTCGGGGGGGGGGGTTGGTTGGTTGGCTAGTTCCCAGTACCAAAAGGAAGGGGAAGGTTCGCTGGAAAATCAGGACCCCAACACCATCATGTTCACAAGAACAGCCAAGCCTGTCTTGACCCATTGTCCCTCCTACAAGCTGCCCTGGATGTCACATGCCCAATCAGCTGTCTACCCAGCCTGCCAATTGACACTGCAAGGAGATTTCATAGTACTGCAGTCATAGAAAGAACACACGAAGAGGCATTTCAGCTCTTTCCCCAACTTTTGTTACACTGACAGATATAGGTAATATTAAATATTAACATGCAGAATAATATGTGAGATGGTTATATAGCAGGACCCTAAATTATTAAATGGGATCTTTCATAAGCACATGAGAATAGCTAAACAGGATGAGGCCAATGGTCCATCTAGCCTAGTATCCTGTATTCCAACAGTGGCCAATGCCAGATGCTTCAAAGGGAATGAACAGAACAGGGCAATTGAGTGATCCATCCCCTGTCGTCCAGTGCCAGCAGTCAGAGGCTTACGGGCATCCAGTGCATGGGGTTGCATCTTTGACCATCCTGACATTCTATAGCTTGGGGGAGCATGCTGTAACCCCCATATTCCACATTTTCATATACTCATGATCTTACATATGAAGCATGCCTTGTAAGGTAGCAGGGGAAAGGTTATGACTTGCTGAAAGTCATTTCTCTATCCATATATGTGTATCATTCATGCATATGAAGTTATGAGAATTGTGTAGTATGGTTGTCACTAAAACATGCTGTAAGATGGGGGAATCAGCCAGATCAGCCAGATATTAGCTTCCCAGAGGCAACAGCAAGGAAAGTAACCAGCACCCAGGCGGGGTGGCAAACAACCCATCAACAGCCATTGTCCAGCAAGGGCGCTACAATGCAATGACACACCTGCATGAGGCCACACCAGGGGAATTGCTCAGACTTGCTTAGAGAGATTCAGTAATGCTCACCTGACTCTGAGGGGGGAGAGGAGGTGCAAAACCAAGAGAGAAGAAAGGACATGATAAAAGGGAGAGACATTTGTCATGCTCTCTCTCTCTTCCACCTACACCTACAGACACTATCAAGAGACTGAAGTGCTGATCAAAGGGAAGAGCCTGGCTGAAGAGCAACCAGCCAGCCTGTGGTGAGAAGCATGTAAGTTTGTAAGGGCATTGAAAGTGTTAAGATCAGCTTAGAATGCTTTTTGCTTTTATTTCATTTGACCAAATCTGACTTGGTATGTTTTCACTTATAATCACTTAAAATCTGTCTTTATAGTTAATAAATCTGTTTGTTTATTCTATCTGAAGCAATGTGTTTGGTTTGAAGTGTGTCAGAGGCTCCCCTTGGGAGAACAAGCCTGGTACATATCAATTTCTTTGTTAAATTGAAGAACTCATATAAGCTTGATGCATCCAGTGCGCATAACTGGACACTGCAAGACAAAGGTTCCTAGGGCTGTGTCTGGGACCAGAAATATTGGTTAGTGTCAATCGCTTGCAAGTAGCTGGGAGCAGCTTACATGCCAGAGGCCATGTGTGAACAGCCCAGGAGTGGGGGTTCTCACAGCAGAGCAAGGTAAGGCTGACTCCCAGAGTCAAGGATTGGAGTGGCCTAGCAGATGACCGGTCCGGATAACACCAGAGGGGAACATCACAACCATCTTGACTAATCATTATTTATGTACCTATCCTCCATAAAGTTATCCAGGCTCAGGTGTGGGAATCTTCCTCACATTCTTTGCAGTGAAGGCCTGTGCAAATAATTCGTTTAGCTTCTCCCCAGTGACCTTGTTTTCCTTGAGTGCACCTTTTGCACCTCAGTCATGCAGTGGCCCCACTCATCATTTGGCAGGCTTCCTACTTCTGATGTAATGACATTCTGTTTCTGTTAATTTGTGTGTCTTTTGCTGGTTGCTCTTCAAATTCTTTTTTGGCCTGTCTAATTATACTTTTACATTTGTCTTGCCAAAGTTTATGCTCCTTTTATTTTTCTCAGAAGCGCAGGGAAGGCGGTTAGGGTGCAGGAGGGGTGTGGGATGTAGCAGGGGACTCAGGGCAGGGAGTTGGGGTGCAGGAGAGGAGCGGCAGGGAAAACAGAGGAGGTAACTTGACTCAGCTTGCAGGCAGGACCAGGAATAGAACTGAGATCTCCTGGGTGTGATTCTACCAGCCACTTTGACTCAGCTACAACATTAAGGAGCCATAAGTAAGAAAAGCTTCAGTTGGGAAACAAAATAGATACACATGCACTTCATTGCTGAGTGGACTTACCTTTGCCCAGTACAAAAACCTCCCTTTTAGACGTACCCCTATGTCAAACAATTCTGGGAAACAACTGTCAATGTTGAAGCCCAAGTGATAACAAATGGACATCTATGTTAATCTGATCATGAGATAAGGGCAGTTCTGACTTCCTTAAATGCTGCCAATACAGGCCATTGAAGGATTTATAAAATGCAGTGGGGGAACCCGTCTAGGCCAGGGCTTTTATTGAGAGTGTTTTCTTAATAGTGACAGAGGTCTTGAAAAATGAATTTTCATTTGTGCTCATTTTACAGAGACCTGAGGCAGAGAGATTTCTTTGGACTGAAAACCATCTCAAACCTCATTGATGTAGTTCTGGCCACCTTCTGTTTCCACTCTAAATCACTCTTAAAAAGATGTCACTGAATGGTTGATTGATATCTGGTTTGGAAGGAGGAGGGGAACAACTAGCCTTTTTCACACGAGCTGTAATAAAATAAAATATGGTGTTTTAGTTGTGTCTGACCATTTCCCAGATCCTTTTATGCCAGGTGGTAGTGTTAGGAAAGGCTTTCTGTTCACACTTTTTGTTTTTACTAATCAGGATCTGGCTTCTATCAATAGAGACTATGCATTTGGAGTACAGCATTGGCTGCAGCTAAACCTCAGGGCCAGATCCTCAGCTGATGTAAATGGGTACAGCTCCAAATAAATCTACAGAGCCACACTGATTTATAGCCGCTTAGCATCTGCCAAACAAAGTATTGTGTGCTATTGTTTCTTGCATTCCTTGTCATTAATTTTCAGTAGGAGTGGGGTGCTACTTCTTTAACGCATTGCCCCTCAGATTTGGTGTTGTGCTCCTGCATGCCCAATAGCTGATATTCCACAGGAAGACAAAACCAAACCTGCATCTAGCCAAATACAGAATGCTGATCACAGGGATACAATTCCTTCCTGTCCCAGGAACAAACTTCTATTTGTCTAGGAACTTATGTGACGTCAGTTCAAACTAAAATAATCTGAGGACGTGCCTTAACCATAGGACCACCCTTGTTTCCTTCTCCTTTGAAGTACGCAAATGGATTATCCTTCCCTTCATTTCCCTTATATAATTACAATTATTATTGACATGCAAACTCTTGGGGGAGGCGGTAAGTCAAGGGAGAACTATCACTGGGCCCAGTTATCTGGTCTCACGATTTGCTCTATTTTTACCCAGATTTCTCATAGCTGTGTTTAGTTATTTTCACCCTCTGTCCCAAACTGAGCAGCGGTAATTTGTTGCAGCTTTTGTTATTTCTAAATGGCTATTTGCATGTTTTGTTCCTTATTATAGTTTCTGACTCATACTTCAGTCTAGTCACTTCTAATAATTTCTACATGAAACATTCAACCACTTAAAAAGAAAAGGAAAAACAAAAAACAAAGTTTGGACACGTCAGTCATTGGTGGATTGGGACACAAACTGCCTTTGCTGACTTCTATCAGAAATATTTGGACAAGGTGCAGTTTGCTAGATAGAAGTGCTTTTTTGATGCCTCTTGGACTTTTGATGAACATGAGCAACTGGTACTTTAGTACATATGAATTTCCTTCCTCACCGCTGGAATATTGGTTACCAAGATGGAAACTATGTCCTGGAAAGAGATTCCAGGAAGGTCTTTAGGATAATACATCAGATGTGTTAACATTGCTTCAACTCAGAGAAGTATGTGCTAACATAATCCACTTCACCCGTATCTCCTTCCCCCTACAATGACATGTGCTGTGACACAGCCCATTTCTGTTTAATGGGAAGAAACACAAGCATTACAGTGGATAATCAAACAAATGTGGACTCTTCAAGTCTTGGATGAGATTTCACTGTTAGCTAATATCATAAAACATGGGAAGAATGTGCCTTAATTAAACCCTTCTCCAGCAACGGTTGACTAGGTTTGAAACAAGCTAAAGGAACTACGCTGAAATCATAGTCGCCAACATAGAGACTGGGACTGAAAGGTTTCCACCATACAGGGTATTGGAGTGAGGCCTAGGCTAAGATGCTATTCAAGTTCACCAAGGGCGTTTACTGAGGGGATGCTGCATCCATCACTTTCATACAGATCTAGACAATGACGACAACATTCTCCTAGGTTTACACCAGCGCAACACATTGGAGACTATTGTAAACTCATCGAGGAGGAGAATTTACCCCTGAATAGCTAGCACCACATGCATATTGTAAGGGGACTGTTGGCCCCTTACTAAAACTCAGGGACGGAGGGGGGGTTGGTTGGCTAGTTCCCAGTACCAAAAGAAAGGGGAAGGTTTGCTGGGAAATCAGGACCCTGACAGTGCTCAGGAGCAATGGGTTGAGTAAATCTAAAAACAAGCAGCGGGAGGGCTAATACTGTTTCTTTTCTGAAAATCTCAACAGCTCAGCGATCCCTTTCCAGAGGCATTTGAGAACTTACACATCTGTAGCCCTGATCATGCATCAGCTGTTTTTGCTCATGTCTGAGACACAGATCTCAAGAGGAAAATCCAGATAAGGACAAAATGGAAGAATGAACCAGCTCAGACTCCCTAATGATAGGGGTAATGGCGTCCATTTTCACAGGTGGCTGTAAAACAGTGTGTTAAACCAGGCGATTAATAAAACTTGTTTAAATTTGTCAATATGAATGTGACCCCTCCATACTCGTGTTAGTAAAAGACGGTACAAGTAACAGTCCTGTCTATGCAGACAGCTCTGTTAGAAGACAGGTAACAGCTTGGCTTTCAGACCAGGATGCTTATGCTTTCCACAAACCATTTCAAATATGTTTTAAAAGAAGCAAGACCATTGTTTCAGATGTGGATGCGCAATGGCAGGCAGATTTGGTGGATATGCACCGGTTCTCCAAACACAACAGCTGTTTTAAGTACATCTTAACAGTGATAGACATTCTATCCAAATATGCCTGGGCCTGAGACCTAAAAGACAAGATGGGTGGTGAGGTACCCAAGGCCTTTAAAGTTACTTTCAGCGAAGGTCATGTGCCTCAAAAATTACAAACCCATCAGGGGAAAGGATTTTTAAACGAACCTTTAAGTAGATTGTTAAAGCGGCATGGAGTTCACCCTTTTGTTACTAATAATGAAGTCAAAGCAGGGGTTGTGGAGCAATTTAGCAGAACTTTAAAAACTAGGATGTGGAAATATTTTACAGCCCCTAACACCTTTTGCTACCTCGACATGTTACCTGACTTTATAAAGAGAGTTACAACCAGAGCTTTCACAGAACTATACGTATCAGACCCCTAAGGTTAACCTTTCAAATTCTCTGAAGGTATGGAAAACTGTTTACAGAGACAGTTTTAAAATAAAACTGGTTGTTGCCTCTTTTAGAAAACGCGACCATGTGAGACTATCTAAAACCAAAGGAGCTTTTGAAAAAGGTTATGAACAAATGTTTACTAATGAGATATTCATAGTGGATGAAGCCTTAACGTGGGTCCAGAGAGCTGTATACGGATTAAAAGATTATTAAAGTGAGACTGGGTGAATCTTTTTACCCTGAAGAATTACAAAAAGTAAACCCCAAATGAGACAGGATTTACAGGATTGAAAAAGTTCTAGCCAAGAAAGGAAAAGGGAAAAAAGGCAGCTACTGGTGAAATGGCTGGGGGTGGCCAGATAAGTTTAATAGCTGGGTGGAAGCTTCTCAACTCTGACATTTAGACGTGAACAAAAAGGATTCCTTCTGCAAAGAGAGAGGGATGAGTGACAGCAGGTTTTACATCACTTTACCCAGCAACGCCAGCTCAGGGTTTTTTCCCCAAAAAGCCAGCTCGAACTTTATAATATGGCTAATTAAGCCCTTGGATCTCCCGGATGCCTGGGAGGTACGGTTAGAAATACAATACCCGCAGAGCTGGAACACTGTCAATGAAGACACCCCTTTTGAAATCACCTTTGGAGATATGGTGTGGAGTTTCATCCTACGACGAGATTATTACCTGTCCATACCTGAATTACTGGATTATATGAATACCATGGCTCGTCACCCAGGACCTCCTGAGGTGGTCATGAACTGACACTCTGGGTAGAAAAGTTAGACTTAAATCCACCGATTTTACTTATGTTTTCTACCAACGGGGAGCTAGCTAGCAAGCATTCTGGGTTTGGACCCCAAGTGCAGCGTCCACAAAATCCCCTTCTCAGCAGACATCACAAGGAGTTTCAACTCCTTATATCTATACACGGATATTGTAGAACATCAGTTTGTGGGGGACTTTTCCGTTCCCCTGTTACACTGCGTCCCCATCTGAGGGAGGAACAATGAGTTGGTCACCATCACCTACAATAAACCTCATTACATCCCTATCAGTAAACACCACATCGACACCATCACCACTGAAATAAAGACAGATCAGAACAGACAAGTCTCATTTCGCTTTGGCAAGGTAATCGTCAAACTGCACCTGTGTTCCCTAAAAAATTACAGCAACTATTACAAAGCCCAGGCTGGATATGCCCTTCCTGGATATCATGGGGCCTCCATGGGTGGAATATTCCATAGCCTCTTTTGAAAAGCCGTACTGCTTTTGAGGAGGGGGCTAGAGATTAAGCCCCATGTAAAAACCACTGCTCAAAACATAGCGAGACATATCATGTCTCTCATGCTGTTCTGGAGAAGGTGGGGAATCCAGCTGCACAGGAGGTATTGAGGCTGATGTACATTAAAAGGAGGAAGAGAAAGAGAAATGAGTCATACCCGTGATGCACAGGTCCCCTGAAAACCTTTAAAAGAAGGGCTTTCACGCGCACGGCCAGCCATAAGCAAAAGTCCAAGAGGAAGCGGGGGCACAAAAAAAAAAAAAAAGATATTTTAATCAACATGGCTTTTGTTCATTGCGGGTCTGAAGAGTGCACCAAATCTGAGCTAGACTTGTTCCAAATAGCCCCAATTCAGACCAGCATCGAGAAAAGCATCTACATCAATGTGCCGCCTCCATTGGCGGTTACAGAGGCTGCCCCCATTGACTTTTTTATAGCAGGGAATGGCACAGATTATATGGATTTAAACATGCTGCTGTGCCTTTGTTGCAAGACTGTAAAAGGAGATGGAACTGAACTCGCTGGGAACGCCGAGGTGGGTGCGGTGAATTATCCCATGGCATCTATTTTCAGTCAGTTGGATATCGCGCTGGGTGACCGCCTGGTAAACCAAAGCAACAACTGTTACCCTTACAGGGCCTTTACAGAATCGGTGCTCAGTTACAGTGAAGACACCCTCGCCACACAATTTTCCGCCAGCATGTTTTACAAATATACTCCCAGACAATTCAAAGAAACAGCTGGATGGCGGGAATCTAGGGTTTGTGAGGTGGGCGAAGCTGATGGCTCTGAGCAGTACAATAGAACTGTTGGTCATTTACACAGTGACCTGTTTTTTCAAGGAAAACTTCTGTTGAACGGAGTAGATGTGAAAATTAAACTGACAAGCAGTAAAGACTCCTGTTTAATGGGCAGTGCAGTCAAAGGTTTTAAAGTGTGCATTGTATCAGCATCCCTTTTTGTGAAGAAAGTACGGGTGGCCCCGGGCATCTGTCTGGGGCATGTGGAGGCCCTGCTTACTGCTAACACTAAATATCCCGTGGACCATGTGGGAATGAAAATGTTTAGCATCCCTGTGGACAGCAGGGTCAGTAACTAGAAGCTGTTCTTGGGACAGTTACCCAGAATACTTGTCCTACAGTTTGTGAATAATGATGCCTTTAGCGGAAGTTACACTAAAAACCCCTTTCATTTTAAACATTAAGATATTAATTTTGTGGCCTTGTATGTGGATGGTGAATAGATACCACCAGCCAAGCCCCTGCAAACAGACTTTGAGGCCAGACGCTGCATGAGAGAGTACATGAATCTGGAACCGACAGCTGGTAAACACATGAAAGATCATTCTCTGCTAATCAACCGTGAGGCGTTTGCGCAGGGTTACACCTTGTTTGCCTTTGACCGGTCTCCTGACCAGGAACGTGCCGATCACTGTTCCCTGATTAAAACCGGGAACTTGGGAGCAGAAATACGTTTTGGGAAGGCTTTGACGGTCACCGTCAATATGATCTTGTATGGGGTTTTTGACAACGTCAGAGATAAATCAGAGAAACATTCCATTTGACTGTATGTGAATATGGACACCGTGCAGCTCTCATGTGTCTTATCAGCAGACCCCTACACAAAAGGAAATTCTTAGATGTGTTCCCTTGCGATTGGCTCCCTGGCAGCAAGCTGTCTCAGAGACCCCTAGGATTGGTGGTCAACACACATCCACACAACCAACCGGGTGAACCCTGGCTCGACTTGTATCTGGCAGAGGGTAACCATGCAGTTTTTTTTACTCATACGGCATCCCCCGAACAGTCCTTGTTTTTTTATTCAAAACCCCAAAGCACATGCTCCAGGTTTGTGAATGTGCGTTTTCATTCACATTCACAATGGCTAAAGCACATGCTCGGGGTTTGGGAAATGCAGGTTTTCACTCAGTTTTCTCAGGGTTTGGTGTGGTGTTGACCTCTGAGGAACTGGAGTTGTGTTTGCAGAGTTGTTTCTTACTAGAGTCTTTTGTTTTGTCCTTGGGTTTGACGTATATGAGCTTTGGACTGCCCTGATGCTTCATCTGCACGGTGGCGGTGGTGGTGGTGGTCTCAGAGCAGATTTCTGGTTCTTTGGTGGTTCTGGTAAAGGTGTCTCTGTAGCTCTGACCACAGCATTGTCAGGAGAGCTGCCTATGCCGGATTAAGAAAAACAGAGATGTTCCAATTTAGCATCAAATAAACATTTTACAAAAAACTTAACCATCTTTCTCAGCCACTGTGACATTCTGTATCTTGGGGGGGAAACATCCTGCACCCCCATAAGGCGGGAAATGTGTCCTCATGGCTTAAAACAAATCCAGGCAAAACTCTCCAGGAGCAGAGGGGCAGTTCACACCTCATCAAGTCATATATGGGACAAACCCAGCCCAGCCTCACAGGAGCAAAGAACACTGGCCTACTCAGCAACAAAGGATCTGTTGGACTCTCGAGTGAGTCACCCCCCTTCCCTTGGCCAGTTTGGGACTATGATGAGGTCATGCTCACCTGACCCTGAAGGGGGGTGCAAAGCCTAGAGGGAAGAAAGAACATGATTAAAGGGAGACATTTGCCACACTCTTCCTCTCTCCTCCTCCATCTATAGACACCACCACCAAGCAACTGAAGCGGGCATATCTGGACACTGCAAGATGGAGGTTCCTAGGATTGTGTCTAGGACCGGAGATATTGGCTAGTGTCATTTGGTTGCACAATCCAAGCAGTGGCTGGCCAAAAGTGCTCATTCACGTTGCTGGGAGCAGCTTACGTGCTAGAGGTTGTGCGTGAACAGCCCGGGAGTGGGGATTCTCACAGCAGAGCAGGGTATGGCTGGCTCTCCGAGTCAAGGATTGGAGTGACCTAGCAGATCACCAGTCCAGGTAACATCAGGGGAACATCACACCCCCACCTATGTATTTGCTTAAAATACAAAACCTCACAAAATAACCAAATGAATAAGCAAAATATATTTACTGGGCTTCATCCATCCATCCGCCATTGGTACTGGTGAATTTTCCTTTTCAGCTGTCTTTCCTTTTTCTTTAGAGCTTGTTTACCCTCTGGTCTAAGGATCTCTCATATCTGGATCGTACTGTGGAGCAGACGACATTATTATTAAAAACACATGAAACTGTCTTGTAAACTTAAAAAATAAAATACTCATTAGAGTGTTTTTCTATTTAAAAAGTCATAACTTTAAAACAAAATAATCCATTTCAGGCTGTACAACAAACACAGGTTTGGGTTTATTTCTACCACTAGTGTTTCTCTAAAACCTACACATTTTTAATACAAGCACGTTTCCACCATGCACCCAAAAACAAAGTGTGCAAAAAAATATTTTAAATCCCCCACCATAACTATGTCTTGCATAGGCCCCCTGAATCACCAACAATTTAAACACAAACTAATTTTAAAACAACCCATTTTAAAAACAGATCACATTTTGCAGAATAACCCCCCCCATTAGTTTGAAACACACGAAACCAACAGTTTGCAAGCATATACTTTTAAAAAACACCCACACCTATATCTTGCACAGATCCTTAACTCACAATTTAAACATTAAAACTAATTAAACATCTTGAAACATACACATGCTTTTAAAATCCAGTTGCAGAAAGTTACCTTCTACCACAAGGTACAGGGATGTTGGCACATGGTTATTCTGTTTTCCCCCAGGTGTATTTGAGCCTTTGGGTTAAAGAACAAGCAGAATTTGTAGTTAGTATTATTCCCCCATTGCACCAAATCCCCATGCAATCTGTGTTATATCTGGTGTTTTTTAATTTAACAGCATTAAGCACAACTATAGTTAAAAATGGGGTTTTGCCTGGCCCTGGTGAAAAGCAGCTTGAAGTTGCTATTTCCATGCTAAACAGATCACACTGTAATAAAGATAGGTACCATTATTTAGTAAGGACAGCATGGACAAAGAGTGACATTTTATATATATATATATATTCATTCAGCGTTAAAAACAAGCAGCATACCTCATCTTGTAGTCCAGCAGTTATTCTGTTCAAGATAGTTTCTGTTTAAAGAGAACAGTCTCCAAAAAACTGAGGCTTTTATACCATCCTAACTCTTTGTTTCAGAGTCTGTAGTTAGCAGGTTGATTTGATCACTTACAACTCTTAATTAATAGATACTTAAGGAAATTAGGCACCCCTCCCCAAAGTTCCCTTTTGTGATCTGAGGGGTTGGGGGAATTAAGTTGTCTGCACAACTGGGCAGCTTTTTTTTTTTTTTTAGTTAAAATACATTTTTCTGTTTCAATTGAAAAAACAGAGCACTGTAGGACCTTCTTACATTATTAAACAGTAAAACACCACACACAACAATCCTTAATGTTACTGATATCAATGAATGTCTTGTTTTGAAACATGTTTCTTTCATGCTTAAAGTTTGGATATGTTTTGAAATCAAATGGATGTATCCCAACCATAGTAAACACCCTATGATTATTACCCATAGCTTTTAAATGTTTTTACAGAAAATGCTTGTTCTATAAAAGTATGGTGGAGGTTTGTGAACCCTTGAAACATTTCAGTTTTGGGTTAGACCCTTGTTTATTTTTGTAAATATATTATTTTAATGACTTTGAGTTGCTAGAAAGAGTGTCTCATAGCATTCAACCAACTCCTGAGGGTTTATTGAAACTGTCCAATAGAGTTCTACCAACTCCTGGGTTACATTTAAACTGTCCAATAGCGTTCTCTAAACTCCTGGGGTTATATTTAAACTGTCCAATAGTGTCTACGAATTCCTGAGGTTTTATTTCATTTAATATTAATCAGAGTTCACTATCCCCACCCATGTCCCTTACTGCGGGTGTACACGCATCAAACTTAATTACTGATCATTAATATGTTTAACGCTGATGACAACAAGGGTGGGTAATCATATCTAGACCTAGAGACTCAATAGAGTCACCCTTGCTATTCAGTGGGGGTGTGGTTAAACCATCAGCTCAACAGTGAGTCAGCTCTGTTGTATTCAAACACATTTCAAACTTCCCTGTTTTATATAGAAGCCTTTTTTATCTTTTATTTTAAACACATTTGGGGGGGGGGTCCCCACAAGATTCTACTACACACATTTCAGTTTTTTGCTGTAAATGGGTCTCTTTTACACAAAGACACAAGAGCTAGTTTCTCACAAACTATTTTTTTTATTTAAAAGACATACAGCCCCTTGAAAACAAACCAAGATGCTCCATCAAAACTTTTTTCTTACTTAAGGGCCACACAGACCTTCTAACAGAAACACAGATAGTCACAAAACCCTTTTCAATAGATATTTTTATTTACAGCTAACAAGTTTTATATCACATGTTTGTCCCCTCACCATTCTCTAACTTAATCCTTTGAGATTTCTTATAAATAGTCTTTTTCTTAAGCAAGGTTCTGTAACTTTTTGTGCGGACCAGACCGTCAATATAATGCTGTAAGCAGGCATCTTCTAGTTTGGTCATTTTCTTTAAAACACTGTCAGGGTCTCAACCGAATTGCACAGCATTTACCAAGGTCTCCCCTTGTGCTAAATTTTCTTGGGTTAGGCACAGACATTGCAAAGCACAACCTATGGCAGTAACAGTGTTTAATAAGCTTTCCAAACACAGGTCAGCACACAGGCCCGGAGTTTGTAGCTTATATCCTCCGAAGTCCAGCTCACACAGTCATGGTGCCGTTGGGCTGGTGCATCTATGACACAGCCCTCACAATCTTCGAAAAGCTTTTCCCTAAGGCAGTGATTAAGAACACCATAAACAGCAACATGTACAATAGACCGCATGACTTTTTTACGCTCACGACATGGCACTGGCTCAGTTAGTTCCATGCCCAGCCTCCTCCTAAAATCCATATAGCTGTCATTCTTGGCGTCCTCGTCAACAATTTGTACTGGCATTGAGCAAAAACAAGATAGGCCTGGTTTGTCTTTGTTGTTTGATGCAATGCTGTCCAGGGCCTCCAGGACCTCTAGAAAGTCATCATTGAGCTGTCAATAGATTTTCAGAAAAGAAACAACTGTAAGCTCTCACTGCTTGTTTTTAGATGTATGCAACCCCACGTTGGTTCCTAACCCCATTACTCGACTGTCACTTCTTAATCATTCATTCACCTGGGCAACTTTTTTTCCATTCACCTTGTCCACCAGTGACTTCCATGAGCCATGGTCACCTTCCTCCTCTAGGGGGGTGGAAGACGAGAGGCCATCATGCTTGTCTGTCTTCCTCATGAGAGGTTGGGTTTTGGGATTGGGTTCTGGCGTATCCATCTAAAGCTAGGCCAAAGGGTTACCCTTGGTGGCTCCCTCCTCCTCCTCAGAACTGTCACTGATGTAGCACTTCCTCTGCAGGCAGTCAAAGGCCCTCAGAGCTAAAACAAAGTCTGAAGTTCTCAGGGGGATGGTGAAGGAGTCCACGTTTCCTCTCATAGAATCATAGAATCATAGAATATCAGGGTTGGAAGGGACCCCAGAAGGTCATCTAGTCCAACCCCCTGCTCGAAGCAGGACCAATTCCCAGTTAAATCATCCCAGCCAGGGCTTTGTCAAGCCTGACCTTAAAAACCTCTAAGGAAGGAGATTCTACCACCTCCCTAGGTAACGCATTCCAGTGTTTCACCACCCTCTTAGTGAAAAAGTTTTTCCTAATATCCAATCTAAACCTCCCCCACTGCAACTTGAGACCATTACTCCTCATTCTGTCATCTGCTACCATTGAGAACAGTCTAGAGCCATCCTCTTTGGAACCCCCTTTCAGGTAGTTGAAAGCAGCTATCAAATCCCCCCTCATTCTTCTCTTCTGCAGGCTAAACAATCCCAGCTCCCTCAGCCTCTCCTCATAAGTCATGTGTTCCAGACCCCTAATCATTTTTGTTGCCCTTCGCTGGACTCTCTCCAATTTATCCACATCCTTCTTGTAGTGTGGGGCCCAAAACTGGACACAGTACTCCAGATGAGGCCTCTCCAATGTCGAATAGAGGGGAACGATTACGTCCCTCGATCTGCTCGCTATGCCCCTACTTATACATCCCAAAATGCCATTGGCCTTCTTGGCAACAAGGGCACACTGCTGACTCATATCCAGCTTCTCGTCCACTGT
The DNA here is from genome assembly GCF_965140285.1 of Lepidochelys kempii. Lineage (NCBI taxonomy): Eukaryota > Metazoa > Chordata > Testudines > Cheloniidae > Lepidochelys > Lepidochelys kempii. The sequence continues at coordinate 33,420,897 of NC_136387.1, forward strand.
CACCCCTAGGTCCTTTTCCGCAGAACTGCTGCCTAGCCATTCGGTCCCTAGTCTGTAGCTGTGCATTGGGTTCTTCCGTCCTAAGTGCAGGACCCTGCACTTATCCTTATTGAACCTCATCAGATTTCTTTTGGCCCAATCCTCCAATTTGTCTAGGTCCTTCTGTATCCTATCCCTCCCCTCCAGTGTATCTACCACTCCTCCCAGTTTAGTATCATCCGCAAATTTGCTGAGAGTGCAATCCACACCATCCTCCAGATCATTTATGAAGATATTGAACAAAACCGGCCCCAGGACCGACCCTTGGGGCACTCCACTTGATACCGGCTGCCAACTAGACATGGAGCCATTGATCACTACCCGTTGAGCCCGACAATCTAGCCAGCTTTCTACCCACCTTATAGTGCATTCATCCAGCCCATACTTCCTTAACTTGCTGATAAGAATACTGTGGGAGACCGTGTCAAAAGCTTTGCTAAAGTCAAGAAACAATACATCCACTGCTTTCCCTTCATCCACAGAACCAGTAATCTCATCATAAAAGGCGATTAGATTAGTCAGGCATGACCTTCCCTTGGTGAATCCATGCTGGCTGTTCCTGATCACTTTCCTCTCATGCAAGTGCTTCAGGATTGATTCTTTGAGGACCTGCTCCATGATTTTTCCAGGGACTGAGGTGAGGCTGACTGGCCTGTAGTTCCCAGGATCCTCCTTCTTCCCTTTTTTAAAGATTGGCACTACATTAGCCTTTTTCCAGTCATCCGGGACTTCCCCGGTTCGCCATGAGTTTTCAAAGATAATGGCCAATGGCTCTGCAATCACAGCCGCCAATTCCTTCAGCACTCTCGGATGCAACTCGTCCGGCCCCATGGACTTGTGCACGTCCAGCTTTTCTAAATAGTCCCTAACCACCTCTATCTCCACAGAGGGCTGGCCATCTCTTCCCCATTTTGTGATGCCCAGCGCAGCAGTCTGGGAGCTGACCTTGTTAGTGAAAACAGAGGCAAAAAAAGCATTGAGTACATTAGCTTTTTCCACATCCTCTGTCACTAGGTTGCCTCCCTCATTCAGTAAGGGGCCCACACATTCCTTGGCTTTCTTCTTGTTGCCAACATACCTGAAGAAACCCTTCTTGTTACTCTTGACATCTCTGGCTAGCTGCAGCTCCAGGTGCGATTTGGCCCTCCTGATAGCATTCCTACATGCCCGAGCAATATTTTTATACTCTTCTTTGGTCATATGTCCAACCTTCCACTTCTTGTAAGCTTCTTTTTTATGTTTAAGATCCGCTAGGATTTCACCATTAAGCCAAGCTGGTTGCCTGCCATATTTACTATTCTTTCGACTCATCGGGATGGTTTGTCCCTGTAACCTCAACAGGGATTCCTTGAAATACAGCCCGCTCTCCTGGACTCCTTTCCCCTTCAAGTTAGTCCCCCAGGGGATCCTGGCCATCCGTTCCCTGAGGGAGTCGAAGTCTGCTTTCCTGAAGTCCAGGGTCCGTATCCTGCTGCTTACCTTTCTTCCCTGCGTCAGGATCCTGAACTCAACCAACTCATGGTCACTGCCTCCCAGATTCCCATCCACTTTTGCTTCCCCCACTAATTCTACCCGGTTTGTGAGCAGCAGGTCAAGAAAAGCGCCCCCCCTTAGTTGGCTCCTCTAGCACTTGCACCAGGAAATTGTCCCCTACGCTTTCCAAAAACTTCCTGGATTGTCTATGCACCGCTGTATTGCTCTCCCAGCAGATATCAGGAAAATTAAAGTCACCCATGAGAATCAGGGCATGCGATCTAGTAGCTTCCGTGAGCTGCCGGAAGAAAGCCTCATCTACCTCATCCCCCTGGTCCGGTGGTCTATAGCAGACTCCCACCACTACATCACTCTTGTTGCACACACTTCTAAACTTAATCCAGAGACACTCAGGTTTTTCTGCAGTTTCGTACCGGAGCTCTGAGCAGTCATACTGCTCCCTTACATACAGTGCTACTCCCCCACCTTTTCTGCCCTGCCTGTCCTTCCTGAACAGTTTATAACCATCCATGACAGTACTCCAGTCATGTGAGTTATCCCACCAAGTCTCTGTTATTCCGATCACGTCATAGTTCCTTGACATCACCAGGACCTCCAGTTCTCCCTGCTTGTTTCCAAGGCTTTGTGCATTTGTATATAAGCACTTGAGATAACCTGTTGATTGCCCCTCATTCCCAGTATGAGGCAGGAGCCCTCCCCTCACAGAATTCCTGCCTGTGCTTCCTCCCGGTATCCCGCTTTCCCACTTACCTCAGGGCTTTGGTCTCCTTCCTCCGGTGAACCTAGTTTAAAGCCCTCCTCACTAGGTTAGCCAGCCTGCTGGCAAAGATGCTCTTCCTTCTCTTCGTAAGATGGAGCCCGTCTCTGCCCAGCACTCCTCCTTCATGGAACACCATCCCATGGTCAAAGAATCCAAAGCCTTCTCTCCGACACCACCTGCGTAGCCATTCGTTGACTTCCACGATTCGACGGTCCCTACCTAGGCCTTTTCCTTCCACGGGGAGGATGGACGAGAACACCACTTGCGCCTCCAACTCCTTTATCCTTCTTCCTAGAGCCACATAGTCCGCAGTGATCCGCTCAAGGTCATTCTTGGCAGTATCATTGGTGCCCACGTGGAGAAGCAGGAAGGGGTAGCGATCCGAGGGCTTGATGAGTCTCGGCAGTCTCTCCGTCACATCGCGAATCTTAGCCCCTGGCAAGCAACAGACTTCTCGGTTTTCCCGGTCAGGGCGGCAGATAGATGACTCAGTCCCCCGGAGGAGAGAGTCCCCGACCACCACCATCCGCCTTCTCCTCTTGGGAGTGGTGGTCGTGGAACCCCCAACCTCAGGACATAGCATCTCATGCCTTCCAACCAGGTCATCTTTTCCACGATTTTTAAAACACACATTCTTGGAATGAAATGGCCTCTTCCATGCAGCGCTGGAACTTCTGCGGGTGGTGCTGCACTCTGATTGGTAGAGGGCAGTAGGGAGAGCTCTTAGAGGAGTCACACGACCCTGTTCTGGGTGGGTCACCCCACCCAAGAACTCCCCTCGATTGGTTAAATCTGCTCTCGGGGACGTCCTCTACAGCTGAAACCCACCCTGATTGGTAGAGGGTGGTGGGAGGAGTTCTTAGAGGTGTTACATTACACTCTTTGCTTCCAGGGATGTGTCTGTCATGACCTTGGAAGTAATACCCCCAGGGGGCAGGTCTTATGTTTGATTGATGGTAGGCCCCTTCTACCACTCCTGGTGACTGTATACCAGTTCATAACCAAAGACGCCGTAGCCATAATAAAATACAGGACAAATGGAAGTAAAATCCCCACACTGTGGTCATCCACAACAATCCTGAAGTGTCAGTTTACACTATCCACCCTGAACTAGGAGGTCCTGAGAGCATTGTACAGAGGGACCAACTGAAACATTGGACTTTTAGTCTGACCAGGGCTCAGAGGAGACATAGAGCAGTATGTCCCGAGGAGACTGAAACCAATGGGGCAAACTCAAACCCTGATGAAAATGGCCAGATCCCTCAAATTGACCTGGTGTTACTTGGGGACAGGAGAATAGAAAATATGGGTAATGAACCATCAGTCTTAAGAAGGTCCCAGAGAACTACTAAGGTTGTACTGCCTGTTAAACTTAGAGATGATTATGTTATTGGTAGAGTTTTAATGAATATTATCATGTAAAGTATGAAGAAGTAGACATAGAATGTTACATATGTTAAATGTTCTTTTGTTAATTGTTAATGGTTTTTTTTAATATAACCTGATGTTGGTATATGTTGCTAATATGGACCTGGAGGTACTGGTGTAAATATTGTGGCAGTGGCAGAATTTTAGCAAGGTGGAATGTAAGGGGACTGTTGGCCCCTTACTAAAACTCAGTGGGGTTTTTGGTTGGCTAGCTCCCAGTACCAAAAGAAAAGGGGAAGGGTCGATGCTGCTGCCATTCTATCAGATGTCAATCTACAAAGCTCTTCTCTTTCAGCTAAGATTGCTCTCTTAGCAAGCCTTACAGACCAGGGTGGGGTAAATCAGCCCACTAACTGATGGTTATGTCAGCAAAAGCCCTAGTGCAGATGCAGTTCTACGAGCAAAAAAACCTCAGTAATTTTACCAGTGTAGCTTATTTCATTTGAGGAACTGGTATAAGCTATATTGGCAAGATATCACTTTTGCCACTACAAATTGCATCTCCATTAGGAGGGTTGTCAGAATTATGCTGGCAAACCTTCTCTAGTGTAGATAAGCAGTGCCAACACTAGGCATAAGCATGCTAAGCAATTGCTTAGGGCCAAGCAACTCAAGGGAGCCCCCTACTCACTTATTTTCATAAGAAAATTCCTGTTTTAATATTGTATATGAAAGGGGACAAAAATATTCCTGGTAAGGGCCCCCAATGGGCTAGCACTGCCTCTGTAGACAAGGCATCTCTGAAGGACACTGCAGCATGAGTCAAATGTGCATACGTTTTAGGCTCTTCTTTTGAAAAATCTTAGCCTAACTCTAGGCACCCAAAAATATATATTAAGCAGCTAAGGGGAGATTTTCAGAAGGGCCTCAGGCACATAGAAGCACAGCTTCCATTGAAGGTCAGTGGGGCTTGCCCTCCTAAATTCCTTGGCTTCTGAAAAGCTCACCTGTGTAACTTTGATTTGATTTCCAAGAGTACTGAGCACTTACAGAATTTAGGAGCCTGATTTTAAACACCCACTTTTGAAAGTCTTGGCCTCCTTGAAAAGTAGAATTATATGTTCTGGGGCAATGTGACAAATGTGTGACATTCATTAGAAAACAGAGAGAAGTGTTTAGCAGAGCACAGACTTAAGAATCCAGAGTCCTGAATTCTATTCTCTGCTCTGTCATGAACTTGCTGTGACCTTGAGCAAGTGACCTGAACTTTCCTTGCCTCAATTTATCCCTAAGTTAGATGGTTATAGTGGTACTTCCCTCACAGAAATCTTGTGATGCTTAAAGTGCCTTGGAGATCCTCAGATGGAATGTGCTATAAAAGTGCAAAGGGCAATGATTCTTAGTGTTATACTGCGGCCTCCAGAATCAGTAACATACAGTCACTTAAAGTCCAATCATTGCAGTGCAAACTGGTCACTCATAGTCCTCAGCTATAGAATGCGGAGCTATCACATGGAGGATTAAGGTGAACATAAAAACAGCCAAAAATGATTACTCTCAAATGTCCATATATAAAAGAAGAAAACAAATACAATCTCCCCTCCCCTTCTTCTCCTGTGTAGAATGAGCAGGAACACCACAGAGGAGGTCCTGAGAAAACAAGTTCTTTGCAAACGTCATTCATCCCACCACACCCCGTGCAAAATTGCAGGCCCATCAACAAACAGCATGTCAAACACTGGCTATTGAAATAAGTTTCCAGTTATCCAGTGAAGCAAGACAAGTAAGAGAGAAACAAATAATAAAAAGTTGCTCTGGTGACCGAGCCCCAGAATAGCATCAATTTGCTTTCAAAATATGAATCCAATTTGCAAAAGCAAGTGTCAATGCCGTTGTCATTCTGAAAGCTGTTAGTATAGTGAAGAATGACTCAAGAACTTGACAAAGAAGAATATAGTGTGTATTGGCAACATTCCTCATTACATATTTCAAAGGAAAAATTGAAACCACATTTCTGAAGGGCAGACTTTGATTACTAGAAGGGCATTGCTATAAACAATGTGCTGCAGATTCTTTTGCAGCTCCTTGTTTTCCTTAGAGTCTGCCTTTACATGCAAGCCATTGACTGCCCCGTTATGTATCCCAGCTAAGAGACAGCTGCCATCTGCACAGGTCTGTGAGAGACCATACCAGTGCCATGAAGAGGTTCAAGAGGATAATAAAATGCCGCAGGTGCAACCACACAAGAACGAAATAAAGCAAAATTATCTCCTTATGGGAGCAATAGAAATGATTGAGAGCACGGATTCTGTGATCTGCAGAAACTGGGGGAAACTTGAGTCAAATAAATACACAGAGTGGAAAAACCCTGGCCCAACAAATATATCTGTGTTGTGTGCCCATGTGTAATTTATGGCCTCAGTTGAAGTCTACCTTGGCTAGACTTTGAGGAGGAAGATAAGGAGACAAACCCTACACATTAAAATAAGGGCAGGTGTATAGGCATGGATGCAACTAATGGAGAGGGATGCCAAAGACAGTCCTCCCCTGGGGCGCCATTTAGTTTAGGGCCGACCCTGGGTGCAATGGTCCCCAGACTAAATTAGATTGTCCTAGAAGGCTACCTAAAGTATGGCAACCTGTCCCCAGCTGCCTATGGGCAACTGTGCCACCTGGATTCCCCACCCACTCCCATCCCTTGCCATGGCATGCTTCTTATGCAGGGGCTTCAAAACTGTGTAAATTACCTCTGGGACAGCCTGCAGAAGTGAGAATTCTCCTCTGGCTTGATCTGGAGCACAAACGACTCTCTTATGCTGCAGCAGCAGCTTAATAGGATTGTAGAGGAGGGGAAAATCCTACCCACAATATATAGATATGGACTCCAACCAAAGGTCCAAACTGTGAGGGTGTTTAAAGTAAAGGTCTGAATTTTTCATGTAACCCCTCTTCTTACCCTGGTCTGACCCAACACACCCTAAAACACAGATCCCCATTATGCAGCTCGAGCCCCTTTCTAACAAAATGGTGTGATTCTTCCGCTCTACTGGTGTATTTTTTCACCATTCATTGAGCCATACTGTGCCATCCATGTTGAACTGCAGTGTAGAAATCTGCTAGAACAACCAAATTAATAGTCTGGACTGGTCTTTATGTTCAGCTAGAACTTTGCCAAACTTTCAGAAAACCCAGAACTCAGAAAGTCTAGGGTCTCGTGACCAACCTACAACTCTGGCACGGTTCCTTGAGTTTCATTAGTGCCAGCACACTTTTAAAGTGATCCTGGGCTGGTGTATTGTTTCAGACGGACGCCAGGAGAAAGTGGAGTCACAGCTCAGTTCTTCTTTGTTTCTGGGTTTATGCAAACCTAAAACCCAAAGCTAAAACTCGAGGGCTCTGATTCTTTTCTCACTTACCCTGATGTAAATGGGGAGCAGCGCCACTGAAGACCATGGAGTGGCACTTGTGAAACAGGCCAATGGAGAGTCAGTCCTCAGGAGTGGGCAATCCACATTTGGAGAGAGAAAGTTGAGTCCTGTTAAGAAAATTGCTGGGTTCTGCACAGCTTTGCTTTCTCTCAGCCCCATACCGTGCAGCAGGTGGTATGGTTGCCAGCAGAGAACCGCCCACTGCTCAGCTCAGGGAATGCAGAGTGCCTCCCGCACCTCAGACTATTAGGTTACATGCCTAAAAGTATGTGTTTCAAATTCCTCTGGCCTCCCAAATCCTTTTCTCACATCCCTTCTGAGACCCTGGTTTTGTTGAGTTGTAATCAATTTGGAGAGAGAATGTCAGAAATGCTGGGGGATGAAGGGGGAGGAGGGGTGGTTCCCCTGCTAATAATTACTGGATTTAGTTACCTACCAGCAGCAATTCAAGGGATCAGTGAGTAAAATACACCCTGGCATCTCTCCAGCACTGAAGTATTATTTCATACTCTAGTAACTGTACATAAACTAATTAGATATCCAAGTAGGCTGGGATTATTTTTTCTATAATTTAATGCCCTGACAGTTGTCACAGGACATAAGTTTGCTTCAGTTTACTTCATTCTGTGTTCCTTCGACAGTAGACGCAGCTCTTCTGCTGCTGACACTGTCAGCTCAGCATAAATCAGGTGTCTTGATAAGTTAAGCTTTCTACACAGGTTTTGATTGTTTGCAGCTCAGCTAGGCTTCAGCCTCCACACAGCATAAATCAGGGAGTGGAGGGAGGGTTTCACTTGTATGTGAACTTAACTACCTTATATTCTCTTGCTGGACAAGTTTTTTAAAGGGGTGTAAAAAAGACCCCAGGTAGGGTTTGTTTAGTTGGGCTGGTGGAAAGTGGTCTGCCAAAAATGTTTTCCCCCTCTCCCTACACACACTTGATGAATAGTTACTTTTATAAAAAAAACGAGTTTGTCAAAAATTTTAAGATTCTAAAACCAAACCCTCCCTCCCCAACCCCCCTCAAAAAACCAGCCCATGCTGACAAGTTTTAAGCCAAAAGATTTTGGTTTGGGGAGTTTCAGGTTTTTGGTCAAAAAACCTAAACATGTTCAGAAATTTTTTTTTAAGACTGTGAAAGTATTTTTTTTTCACCAACACTTTCCAAAGCAAAAGAAATCATTTCATAACAAGGTCGAGAGTGGAGATTGATTTGGTCCACTAGTCAAATATCAGAGGAATGAGATTGTGATGTTATCTAATTAAAATAGGACCATGTAGATCATTGTTGCTACCACTGTTATATAATTTTAATAAAACTTGTACAAAGTATGTCATGTAAGGCATCTATGAAACAGTTATGATTTGCTGAATATGATTATCCTACTGGTATGCATGTATCATTTTTTGTATCTGAAGTTATGAATATTAACTAAGTAGCTGTATTTCAAATGTTTGCTCCTGTGGTAACACCAACAAGGTATTCAGCCAGCACATTGTGAAGGAACTATTCAAGTTGAATGGCCCATCAAAGAACACAACTCACAATGAACCATGGAAGATGCCTATCTACACTTAATGGACTTTCCTGTGAATATGCTAACTAGAGTAGGGGTAATGGCCTCTGCTATGACTAAGCTAAGCAGGCATGGACATGTGACTTGCCTCATGTGATGCCAAACTCCATCTTGTTACTTGTATTTTTCCACAAATGGGACTGAGGGCTTTGTTTCAAACAATGTGTTTCCCTCTACATGGCAGAAGCTATAAAAGGCCCAGGAAACACCTCCATTTTGCCTCTTTCCTGCTCAGACCTCTGGACTATGAACTTATTCTACTGGGACCATTCTAACCAAGGGACTGTGGACCTTCCAATGATTTGGAAGCAACCAGAGACTTAAGAAGCCCAGCCATTTATTTCATCACTGCTACAAGTCTGATCCACGAACCTTGCAATTGTATGTATTTGATTCCTTTAACCAGTTTTAACTCTCACCTTTATTTCTGTTTATAAATAAACCTTTAGATATTAGGTACTAAAGGATTGGTACAGTGTGATTATTGGGCGGGTCCTTTGGGATCAAAAGAATCTTTTGATTAAATTGGTTTTAAATAACCAGTCATCATTAAGTCTTGTGGTTTTGGGGGTGATACAAGGACTGGAATACCTAAGGAGACTGCTTTTCTGACTTCTTGTTAGCCAGTGTGGTAAAACAGAAGTTTACTTTTGTTGCTGGTCTGGTATATCTTATGGGAGAATAACCACCAGTTTTGGGGTGTGTCTGCCCTATTTCTCAGCAGTTTGTCCTGAATTTGGTATTTAGTTGTGACCGACCAAGGCACAATGACAGAGATGTACTCGGAAAGAGGAATATCTATTAATAAACGAGAAAAGGAATGGAATTCATGAAGGCTCAGAAATAGCTTTTAAAGGTCCTTCTTCAGCTAGAAAAAAGAATTGAGAAAAATGTTTGCAAGTACCAAGCAGGACAGAACTGTGATCTGGATGGCTACCATAATAAATAGTATGAATAATTAGGAGGGAAGACCCAATAAAATATAATAAAGAAATACTTGAAAAATATGAACATGTACAGATCAGCTTCTGCAGATAAGAGGAAAGCTTATGCTCAAATAAATCTCAGGTTTCAGAGTAACAGCCGATGAAGTGAGCTGTAGCTCACGAAAGCTTATGCTCAAATAAATTGGTTAGTCTCTAAGGTGCCACAAGTCCTCCTTTTCTTTTTTCAAATAAATCTATTAGTCTTTAAGGTGCCGCCGGACTCCTTGTTGTTTTTGTGGATACAGACTAACCCCCTGATACTTGCAGATAAGAGACTTTCTATGGTATGAAGGGAATTAGCTATTGAACTCACTGAACTGTTGACAATTATTTTTGAAAACTCAGGGACAGTGTTGGGTAATCTAAGCACCTTTATTCATCATGAGGCTACATCTACACTGCAAGCCCGGGGTGCGAATCCCCTGCTTGAGTACATACACTTGCACTAGCTCACATCAAGCTAGCATGCATCTAAATAGCAGCATAGCCACAGCAGAGGCATGGCTTAGCGGTTCAATATACAAACCCACCTGAAACAGGTGCGTACATACTCAGCACTGCTCACCCATGACACTACCCAGGCTTTCATGATTACACTGCTATTTATACTTGCACTAGCTTGATGAGAGCTAGTGTGAGCATGTGCACATGAGCGGGGGGAGGGGGAATTAAAAACCACACCTTAGCTTATTGTGCAGATGTAGCCTGAATAGTCTTGACTTTCTGACTAGACCCATTGGGCTGGATTGTATCCTTGCCTTAGTCAGCCACAGAAATAAGAGGAAGTAATTTTCCTCCTTTTCTCTTTGCTAGGTCTTCCCAGATCTTGGATTCAGGTCCAGCGAGGAGTACAGCACATGCTCTCTACAGATCAGTGGGTCTCAACCTGCGGCCCAGTCAGAACAGTGACATCCTCAGGGCCATACAGATATACTGGATGCAGCCCACATAACACATTGGCCCACAATGGAAAATACCCAGGGAGAAGTGAGCTGTACCATTTCAAGAGTGCTATTAACTCACTTCCCTGTCACCAACCTCACCCCACTCCCACCACCAATCGTTATCACCCTAGAGCAGGAGAGAAGCAGAGGAAGCATTGTGCCTCAGAGGGGTGTCTCAGGCACATGCCGCCCAGAGCTTCCACTCACTAGGAATTGTCCTCAAAGCCACAGCCTGGCCCGCTGAGTTTAGGAAAAGGGTTTGTGAAGTAAGGTACTAGCCAAGGCTGGTCAGAGTATCAGAATCTGGCTCAAATGACAGATGGCTAGAGGGACTACTGGTCTGATCCACTGTAGCAAATCCCACACTCCTGTTTTGGCAAAGCTACCAGTCTGACCGTGATCAACATTTTGCTAGATGAACTATAGCAAGACAAGATGAACTATAGCAAGACAAATTATAATGAGAATTGTTTCAAACATGCAGACTCTCTGGGACTGAAGATTCAACTCCAAGTAAGATCAGCTTCACCCTACAGAGAAGATATGCTGAGTTCCATGCATTCACTCTACAATTGGCAGGTCCTTTGTATGAGAGCCTAAAAACTAAAGTCCTCCTGTCTGCTTTCTATGGACACTAAGGATCTCCAGGCACTATTGGAAAAATGGAGGTTCACCCCAGCGTCCTGGGACAAAACTGACCTTCCTTTTTGTGCACTGGTTGAGGCCATACCCCAGATATAGTTGCATTTCAATGATGTTGTAAGTTCATAGTTTGGGTAAAGATTTGAGATTCTTTGCAATAAAATCCACTATATGTAAAATATATTTTTTTCCAATTGCCATGTACATCATTTCACTTTGTGTAGTTTGAGGAGAAGAAGGGATTTGGGGAACGTTAATAAACTAAATTCCCTCTCAAAAACGTCTAATTACTTTTCCTCCCCCATACACCTTGTTTGTTCTTTCCCAACATAAATTGAATTTCAGCTGACTTATTGATAAATAGAAGTGATGATAGCTATTTTGCACCACCCCAAGGCTGATTGTGGACCCATGCCAACTACAAGTCTAATAGTCCCAGCAGATAAGATTGTCTGATCTGGTGAGGTGCATCATAGTTCACGTTTTGTTGTGTGGATGTTCTATACCATTATCTAACGGCATTAAGGAATCTCTTTACCAGGTCATGAACTAGAATATGCCAGTGTCTCACAAAGTTCTGATGTATAACTATTGTCTCACCCATGCTACAAAGAGAAAACTATCTTTAAAAAAAACTATGCTGGGCAACTGCAGACTGCACTACCAGACAGAGCCCAGGGACTGGATGGGTTAAAGAGGTATGGGTATGGACAAATCCCTTCCAAAGAAAAACCATTTGCTTGTACAGGAATCCTTTGTTCTAGTCCATTGGGGGAACTTATTTTCAACCTTGAAAGAGGCACTTGATTAACCTCTCAGCAGTAGATAAGATGCCTCAATGTCTTTCAGAACAAGTCAGGGAGAGCAAGCCTTGGTAGAAAATGCACTCATCATTACAGGTTTTTATTTTTCCTCTACAACATTCTCCTTTTGACAATTCCCTCTGACTTTTCTTAGCACTGATGGAAAGTGGCAACTTATAAAAATGAGGTTTACAGCTTGCCAGATTGTTGCTGTAAGTAGAACAGATGGCCAATTCATCTTCATTGAACTTGGTACTTCTAACAAGAGAAACTGTGTGTTTTGCTCTCTGATTTTTCCCCCAGGTATCCTAGCAGGTGACTGGAAAGTACGATGACAGGAATGACTTGACTTGAGCTTCCAGAGGCCCAGAATTGTGGGGTTGCCATTGTTTTGCCCAATGACCTGTTTCTTAGCAGCACTCTGGTTTGGTTTCTTGAGACCCCAAAAACAATAGCAAACCCAAACAATACGCAAAAGCCAGTGGCCAGGTGCACTATCCCAGTGTGACCCAGGGACCCCCTTGGTGCCAACTGAAAGAGAGTACAAAGGGTGCCTAGGGTTTTACAGAATCCTGTAAGTCAGATATAAGCATAATAGTTCACCAAATGGTGGCATGTGAGGGCTCTACCTAGAGCCAGTGGCCCACTGCTCATCATTATCGTTGCAAAAAAAAATGTATGTACAGGTAATATTCAAGGAGTTCTGTGTCTATACCGAAAGATTTGCTCTTAAGGTCTTGGAGTTAAGGCAGGTCACCAGAAGATGACATCCCACCTGCCTACAAGGAACATCTCCAAGATAACTGACATTTGTCTCCTGTCTGGCCATATGTGTACTGTGTGCCTTAGGTTGTGTGCCTATTTGCATACTGAGCTGGGTGTGAAGTGAGACATCGTAAAATCTACAAGAGAGGAAATCTACAGAAAGAAACAGACAGCAGCATGGGGGATAGGGGTCCCATTTAGGAATAAAGACAAGAGAGTGGGGTCTGGTATATCTTGCAGTGCAGAGAGACACAATCTTCCACTTAGGAGGCAAAACTAATAGCGTGCATCTCTCATGAAAGAAGGGGCACAGCCAGTCTGGCTGTAAAGCACTGCAAGGATTTGGAGTGAGCATTATTCTGCAAGCCATGAGTATATCTTAATACGTCTAGGCTCTCGAACATGCATTACGATTTCATTTTAGATGTAATCTTTTATTTCCAATATGTTACTTGCTACTACTTGAATCTCTCCGCCGTGTTAAATAAACTTATACTTGATTTCACTATAAACAAATTGAAGTGCTGCATGCAGCAGAGCGCTGATGGGAGGAGTTGGGCTGTACTGCTTCTTTGGAAGTATCAGATTTGTGACTCCTATCCGTGTGCAGTGGACTATGGCTTTGATGCTCTCGGGAGATGCTCGAGCAGCTCGGGGGTTGGGGTGTGCTTAGAGCAGGGCTTGAGGCTAGAGGGAAGTCCTTGTGCTGCCCATGGAGTTAGGGAGCTGATCCCTGGCAGGTACAGGCAGGACTTCCTCACCCTAAAGGCAGGTGGTAGTGAGATGCCTCACAAGGGGGTACCCTTGGGAGACATCACACCCATCATTTACAGGTGACTCATTTTTCCTATTCAAATACATCTAATCATACCTAAAAGTATTCTTTTAATTCCTCTTCTTGTGTTCATGTTGAGTGTAATACACTCTGGTGGAATAAAATGCAGGCAGAATAGAATTCAAGACTAGAATGAGAGGATCCAGGTACGTATGGACACCCACAAAGGATCTCAAATTCAGTACAACTCCTGGGTCTACTCCTGCACTGCTAATTTGAGCTCATGGAGGCAGAGTGAGTGGACTGCTCCTTATCTACTGAAAATCATAGCAAACATCCTTCCAGCAAGAATGGCTTTATTTTAGATTGCGGTCTTAGAAAGAAAAACAATAAAAGGAAAGGAAAGACACATGCATATGTCAGAGAAACTGCACTGAAATGAACACAAAATGGCTGATGTATCTGGCTGAAGCTTCCTCTGCCCTCGACCCTATTAACAGTGGCTGCTATATACTACCTTGCTGTACTGGATTATGATGCAGTATGTACCAAATAGATCATTCAGCCCAGAGATACCAATCACCCACAACTCCCATTACAGTGATTGGGCCAACATGGGTACAACACAACGCCATACATTGTATTTTCTTACAGTTACTTTATGATGGTTATAATGTCAGTATAACAACTTTAACTTTCTTTAACAAAGAAAGAAGAGACTATGCAGTATTGTTATATGCTACAAAATTCCCACTGGCCCAAATTTGGGCCACTGAGTGCTAGAGTTATGAATAGACTGGGTACACAACCTTGAGCAAGCCCAATCACCTGTCCATGCCTCTCTTTCTTTCCCCTATCATCTCTACCTGGCTACCTAGTAAAACAGCATGGTCCAGTAGATAAGGCATGGATCAGGAACTCGGGAAACCAGGGGTCTTTCCCTGGCTTGACCACTAATATGCTATGTGGGTTTAGCCAAGTCACTTCACCTTTCCCCATTCCAGTTTTCCCTCCCTACCTTTAGCTATGTAGATTTTGAGCTCTTCAGGGTGGTGCCCTTCTCCTACAGCATGTATGTCCAATTCTTAGTACAATGGGACTGCAAGCTTTGTTGGAGCTACTGTGCAACAGCAAGTAATAATAATGGAAAGAAAGTTCTGAGAAAAAAATCTCAGTGAGATGATGTAATCAGTAGATCAGAAATGGCACTGTGCATGTTATTATGTATATGTTTCAAAAGCAAAACAGCATGAGATGTTTATTCAGTGAAAATACACTGAATGCACTGATTATAAAATAAAGATATGATTTTTATTATCTGCATTGGTTTACCAAAAGGCTTGCTTGGAACTCTTACTTTATTAAAATTAAAATAGAAAAAACACTATGAAATATTCATAATACAAATAATCAAATATTGATGTTTAGAAAGTATTCCCAAAAGTACAGAATCTCAAATATTGGTTTAGTACCCCAGGTCACACAGTCCAGTCTATTGAATTGTTCACAGAGCACTTGCTGAGAACGTGACTGGTCACGTGGTGCTGACACCTTGTTTAATTAAGTTTAGCAGCAGTAAGACAGCTAACAATACATTAAGGCTGGAGTTTTCAAAGAGGCCTAAGGGAGGTAGGCACCCAGCCTCATGGACATTCAGAAATGGGCACCAAAGATACAGATACTCAAAGATATTGTGGCACCTAACGCCCATTGAAGTCAATGGGAGTTAAGCACCAAAGTATCTGCGGAGCTAGGCCGGAACTCCCTTAGACACCTTTGGGAACCCCTCAAAATTAGGGCTGTCTATTAATCACAGTTAACTCACCCGATTAACAAAAAAATTAATTGTGATTAAAAAAATAATCATCATTAATCGCACTGTTAAACAATAGAATGACAATTGAAATTTATTAAATATTTTTGGATGTTTTTCTACATTTTCAAACGTATTGATTTCTATTACAACACAGAATACAAAGTATACAGTGCTGACTATATTTTTATTACAAATATTTGAACTGTAAAAGTGATTAAAAATAGTATTTTTCAATTCATCTCATTCAAGTACTGAAGTGCAATCTCTTTATTGTGAAAGTGTAACTTACAAATGTAGATTTTTTTCTTGTTACATAACTGCACTCAAAAACAAAACAGTTTAAAACTTTAGAGCCTACAAGTCCACTCAGTCCTACTTCTTGTTCAGTCAATCGCTAAGACAAACAAGTTTGTTTACATTTATGGGAGACAATGCTGCCTGCTTCTTATTTATGTCACCTGAAAGTGAAAACAGATGTTCATATGGCACTTTTGTAGCTGGCGTTGCAAGGTATTTATGTGCCAGATATGCTAAACATTCGTATGCCTCTTCATGCTTCAGCCACCATTTCAGAGAACATGCGTCCATGGTGATGATGCTCTTTAAAAAAATAATATGTTAATTAAATTTGTGAATGAACTCCTTTGGGGAGAATTGTATGTCTCCTGCTCTGTTTTACCCACATTCTGCATATATTGTATGTTATAGCACTCTTGGATGATGACCCAGCACATGTTCATTTTAAGAACACTTTCACAGACGATTTGGCAAAACGCAAAGAAGATACCAATGTGAGATTTCTAAAGATAGCTACACCACTCAACCCAAGGTTTAAGAATCTTAAGTGACATCCAATATCTGAGAGGGAAGTGGTATGGAAATCTTAAAAGAGCAACACTCAGGGCTTGTCGACACTACAAAATTAAGTCAACTTTATTTAATTCGACCTTGAGCCCCCGAATTAATAGAGTCAATTGTGCGTGGCCACACCATACGGATTATCTCAATGGAGTGCATCCTCACTAGCAGCTTCTGCATTGATGCACAAAGCAGTGCATTGTGGGTAGCTATCCCAAAGTGCAACTTGCTGCAGTGTGTTTTGGGAAGTTTGCAATGCCTCATGGGAGCAAAACATTGTTACAAGGGAGAATGGGAACACTGGGTCGGCATCCCATGAGGCACTGTGCTCCCTCCCTCATATCAGGGGCAAACAATCCAGTGGTTTTCATGCCTTAAAACTGCCATGCATACACCCTAACCCCAGAAGCATGGAGCCTGCTCAGTTGTGCACTCTTGCTGTGAGCATCTCAAACACCTCATGCCTTCCTCTGCAGTATTTCCAGAGCTGAAGTAGGGTCCGCTGCGCAGAACATAGCAATGTCCTGCAAGCAGCCCTGCTGCAAGCCATTGAAAAAAACAATTCACAGTGCAGCAGCACTCTGTGCAGTGCCGTTTCTGGTTCCGTTAAACAAGCACTGGCTGGTGGGACAGCATCGTTTTGCAGGTAGGGGATGATGAGCAGTGACTACAGAACTTTCGAATGCGGAAGGCCACCTTCTAGGAACTTTGTGCAGAGCTTTCCCCTGCCCTGCAATTCAGCAACACAAAAATGAGACCTGCTCTGACAGTGGAGAAGTGAGCAGTGATTGCTATTTCGAAGCTTGCAACACCAGACAGTTACCAGTCAGTGGGGAATCAATTTGGAGTAGGTAAATCAACCATGGGAGCTGCTGTGCTCCAGGTGTGCAGGAGCATTAATCAACTTCTGCTACAAAAGGCAGTGAGTCTGGGAAATGTGCAGGACATAGTGGATGGTTTTACCGTGATGGGGGTTCTCTAATTGCAGTGGGGTGATAGATGGCACTCATATCCCCATCTTGGCACCAGACCACCTTGCCAAAGACTACATAAACTGAAAGGGATACTTTTCAATGGTGTTGCAAGCTCTGGTGGATCACAGGGGGCATTTCATTGACATCAACATAGGATGGTCGGGAAAGGTTCATGATGTAAGCATCTTTAAGAACTCGGGTCTGTTCAAAAAGCTGCAATCCGGGACTTTCTTTCCAGACCACAAAATTAACACGGATGACATTGAGGTGCCTATAGTTATCCTGGGGGACCCAGCCTACCAATTGCTCCCATGGCTCATGAAGCCATACACTGGCCATCTGGACAGCAGTAAGGGACGGTTCAGCTATAGGCTCAGCATGTGCAGAATGGTGGTTCAATGTGCCTTTGGTAGTTTGAAAGGGCGCTGGAGAAGCCTAATAACAAGGCTGGACCTTAGTGAAGAGACCATCCCCATGGTTATAGCTGCCTGCTGTGTGCTCCATAATATCTGTGGAAAAAAAGGCAGAAAATTTTCCACAGAGGTGGGCACTTGAAACATGTCACATGGCAGCCATTTTTTGAGCAGCCAGACACCAGGGCAATAAGAAGAGCACAGCAAGGGGTGCTGCGTATCCGCGAGGCTTTGAAAAGCCATCTCAGTAATGAGTCACAGTAATGTGAGCTGCGTGTCTGCACTGTGCTTTCCCAAACCTTCGCCTGGCTTGTATCACTGTCCCTGTAAAGCTAACTGTTTCTACTCAATAAAGAACATTTATTTCTTGAATCCATTTACTTTATTTAACAAACATAAGTAAAGAGGGAGAACAGAAAAAAAGGTAACCTTGGGGAAAAGCGGTTGTAAAGTTGTAATGGAAGAAACATTTTCAGCTGTGTAACATAACACCACATTCCAGACCATCAAAGGTCTGTGAATGGGCACCTTCTTTTCTTTGTACCCCTCCCCCACACCCCCTGAGTTAAGTGAAAGTGATAATGGACTTTTTGCCCATGCCTCATGGAACGCTTGGGAGAGGGTGGTTCTGCACCAGGCAATGCTGGCTGGCTGTCCACCAGGGTCTGCAGAGGGACTCTACCCTTCTGCTTCTGTTTCTGCAGTTCAACCAGATGCCTCAACATGTCTGCTTGGTCCCGCATAATCTGAAGCATCTCAACCTGTACCACATGCTCTCGCTCATTGGAAGCTTTCCTGCTCTCCATGTCCTTGTTTAACTTCTTAGACAGTGAAATCCTCCACACTCTCAGATCTGTGTCAGCTGTCCGAGAGGCGTTCATTATCTCAGTGAACATGTCCTCCCACGTCCTCTTTCTCCTCCTTCTAATCACTGAAAATCTGCTTTCAGGTGTTGATGACACACTGAGGGACACATTTCCAGCTGTCAGTCAGGGGAAAAAATAAAGGAGCTATTGTACATAAATAAAATGTTTCCATAGCAAGGCTGTTTTCATAAAAAAAAAAAAAACAACCCTTAGTACACTGGGTGCAAGCCATAACGTAATCAGAATCCATAACTGTTCACTGTGCCATTTTGCTGCTCCAGCTATGGTAAGTATGACCCTCCGGGGCCTTGGGTGACTGCACTTTTAATGAAGTTTAGGGCAGGCTTATGTCAGGAGCACAGGTAGCTAGTCAAACGATGGCCCTTCCCCAGGAAGCTGTTTACGAACGGCGCAGGGGTGGGAAACATTTTCATTTCCGAATTGCGGAATCTCTCATGTGGGGCCCCAGTCCCCTATCAGCCACTTTAAACTACTTGCCATCCCATGCCAAGCATAGTAAAGGCACATTAGCAGCCACGTGGTTTGGCAATCCGGAATATGGGGGGATGGGGTGGATCTACATGCCCTTTTTTCGTCTAAGAGCACTTTTAATGAGAACTTCCCTGTTTCCTCTAGGTAATTCTATGTGATATCAGTCTCCTGAGGGTAACAGAGGTGGAAAGGAAGGAGATGCTGCAAGCATCTGGGTATAGACCCAGTCCTTATGCTGCAATGATGCCTGCAGAATTAATTCAGGAGTTGCGTGGGAAAATGTCCTACCATGGTGAAAGAAATAAGACTACCCTGCCCAGAAACCTTCTGCAAAGGATTGCAGTGTACATCCATGAAAGTTTCCTGGAGATATCCATAGAGGATTCCCGGGCTATCCCAGTCCACATAAATAGTCTTTTCCGGGGGCCACCCTCTCCATAGGTGGAGTGGCCTCTTGTAAGCAGAGAACCACAGCACCTTGCTTCTTCTTCACAGTGAACATGCAATACCACTGAATGTGTGTGCCTGCTAAAGTTTAACTGGACTTTGATTGTAACTGTATACTCACCAGAGGTGCCTTCCCCGGCATCACGGTCAGCCACCGTGATGTCCTGCAACCCACAGGGCTCCGGAGTTAAAAATATTTCCTGGCTCTTGAGGAGAATGGATCCACTGCTCACCTATCTCCCATTCTCCTCCTCATCATCATCCACCATATCATCCTCCTTGTTGTCCCTAGACTCACACACCTGTGAGGTGTCCATGTTGTTTGTGGGGGTGCTGGTAGGGTCACCCTCAAAAATCACATGCAGCTTGTTGTAGAACCAGCATGTGTGGGGTTCAGCACCAGAATGACTGTTCGCCCCCCTTGCCTTCGGGTACGCTTGGCAAAATTCTTTTATTTTCACATAGCACTGCTGTATCCCCCTCGTGTAGCCCTTCTCCCCCATTCCAGGAGCGATCTTTGCATAGATGTCAGCGTTTCTCCTGTTGGATCAGAGCTCTGCCTGCACACACTCCTCTCCCCAAACAGTGATGAGATCCACCACCTCCTGTGCAGACCAGGCTGGAGCACGTTTGGGGCGTGTAGTCTCCATGATCAGCTGTGCTCAAACTTGCACGATCCCAATGCTGATCAAACAGGAAATCAAAATTTCCTGTGGCTTTAGCAGGGGAAGGGCTGTTTTCTATGTGCCTGCTGCAGTGCAACAGAGTTGAGAATGATCTCCTGAGCAGTCACAGATGAGCATTGTGGGACACCACCCAGAGGCAAATTAAGTCAAATTGCACAATGGTGCCTGTGCACTACCTCCCAGTCAGCCCATGAAAATCTAATTAAGCACTACGCTTCTCACAGAGGTGGATTACAGAAGTGGACATCAGAGGTGACTTAGGCCAACATAAAGGACCCGGTAGTGTAGACACATACATAAAAAGGTTGACTTAAGGGGGCTTCCTTCGAACTAACTCTGTAGTGTAGACCAGGCCTCAGATGCGGAAACTACAGACCCCGTACCACCATAAAAGAAAATCAATCTTCTGCTGGTGGCATCTCAGATGATGAAAATGAACGTGTTGGTCTGCTCTGCTTTGGATTGTTATTGAGCAGAACCCATCATCAGCATGAACGCATGTCCTCTGGAATCGTGGTTGAAGCATGAAGGGACATATGAATCTTTAGCGCATCTGGCACATAAACATCTTGTGATGCCGGTAGAGTGACCAGACAGCAAATGTGAAAAATCGGGACGGGGGGTGGCGGGTAATAGGAGCCTATATAAGAAAAAGACCCAAAAATAAGGACTGTCCCTATAAAATCGGGACATCTGGTTATCCTAGATGCCGGCTACTACAATGGCATGCGAACGCCTGTTCTCACTTTCAGGTGACATTGTAAAGGAGCAGGAGGCAGCATTGTCTCCTGCAAATTGTAACCAAACTTGTTTGTCTGAGCAATTGGCTGAAGTAGGACTGAGTGGACTTATAGGCGCTAAAGTTTTGCATAGTTTTATTTTTGAATGTAGTTATTTTTTGTACATAATTCTACATTTGTAAGTTCAAATTTCATGATAAAGAGATTGCACTACTGTATTTTATTAGGTGAATTGAAAAATACTACTTCTTTTCTTTTTACAGTGCAAATATTTGTAATAAAAATAACTATAAAGTGAGCACTGTATACTTTGTAGTCTGTGTTTTAATCGAAATGAATATATTTGAAAATGTAGAAAACACCCAAAAATGTTTAAATAAATGATGTTCCATTATTGTTTAATCGTGCAATGAATTGCAATTATTTTTTTAATCGCTTGACAGCCCTATTCAAAATATTCCCCAAATACCATTTTTCCATGTAGGCAATTGCTACAGGGCTGTTATGTGATCACGCAAGGGAGGGGAGGTGGTCTGCATGCTTGTGAGTGGAGGAGGGTTGTCCATGAGACAAGACCTCCAAAACTGTATGTCTTTCTAAAAATATATGCATTGGTTCCAAAAGCAGTTCTAATCGCAAACTGCTGGGCTAGGTGCAAGAATGATGGGGTGACATTCTGTGGCCTGTCTCACAGAGGAAGCCAGGAAAGACGATCACAATATGTATGAGACCTACATGGTCTACAATGAACAGGCTGTGGAACGCTGGGCCTTATAGTGCTACTGAAATTCCTTTGGTAAAAGATCAGTGGTGGAATCTCAAACTTTTTGCATCTCCCATCAATAATTATCCTAGCCAAGAACAACAAATGTTAACCACCATCTCCCCCCACCCCTTCCAATACTAGAGCGGTTTTTGAGTTCAAGTATAACATTATGCAGTACACTCATATTCTAGCACAGGACAATGCATTGAGCTGTCAGTAATCAGCTAGCACTGGGAGCTTTAGTTACTGATTTTTTATGTTCCTCAAACATGTAAGGAATCAAGTAGTTCCTTTAAACACATGAGTATGGTAGTAACGTTATTTGTATGTCTGTGGCTGCAGAACCAATCACCTAGTGTTAAATTTCCAAGCATCTAATTAATTTCAGTGCCAAGTCTTTTGGGCGCCCAAGTGGAGCTGAATATGTGCAGCCAGTCTGCAAATCTAGCCTGGTTTTCCCCACAATATCTTCCATACCAGACTCCCTTTTCCATACTGGGCAAACCATTCATCTAGCCAGGTTAAAATAACTCTTGGCTTAGATCTTAGGCATCTGATGTTGGGCTCCCAAAAATTAAGGTATCCAAAAGGAGTGCTCAGATTATGTGCAATCGTCGGCAAGTAATTTAGGGACAGATTTTCAACAGCGCTCAGCTCCTATTGGGCCTGATACTAAAGTAGGAAGTCCATGGGGTTAGTCACATGTGTAGAGACTTATTTTGGATTTACAGTTGGATCTTGTGTTACCCTAGTCACATGCTTCAAATTATACGTGTTTGAATACTTTGCTGAATTAAGGCTGCTGAGTTCTGAAAATTTGGCCCTCTCTACAGAGCTAATGTTATAGGGCACCTTCATCTTGTGGGTGCCCTCGCATACCTAGAGGCAACATTGCGGGAGGTCCTCATCTCTGGCCACCAGGGGGTGCCATTTTCTTGGCCCCACGATAAATGTATGTCTGGGTCTTCTGTGACCTGACTCTCCAGTCAGGTCACTTAAAAGTTCAATCTCCTTTTAGGGTAACACAAGATCCAACTGTAAGTCCAAAATAAGTCTCTACACTAATAGCTTCTGCTGCCTCTCTTGGACCACTCTAAAGTCTTCTGCTTAAGGTGACCACCAGCCCTTATTTGAATGGACTGTCCCTTATTTAATTGATTTGTCCCTTAGGGTGACCACCCATCTCTTATTTGAAGATATATTGAAATGTATTAAACTGATACTAAGTACCATTTTAAACAGTAAATTAATGCCAATAATGATTGCATTATATACTTGAGGGCAGTAGAAACGCACACTTGAGAGAAAATACTTGATATGCTAAGGAAAATGGTGTTTCCCTAAAATGTCCCTTAGAATAAAGCATTGTCCTTTATGTTTCATGTGGTTTTCCCTTATTCCTATCCAACAACGGTGGTCAACCTACTGCTGCTTTGCCTCTACTCCTGGGTCCTGCAGAATTTGGGTCTGGAATTTTCTTGGGTTTTAGCTTCTGGCTGTAAGTTTCTGGTTGTCAGATGTGAGGTCTGGAGGGTTAGACTTATTACCTACAAAAAGGTTTGTTGCTGCTGCTAAAAGTGAACGTGAACATTTGCAGATTTTTCCCCCACAGGAAAAAAGGAAGCCATTTTCCAAGCAGCTCTAATTAACAGCACCGCTTTTAAAGTACCTGGGTATTGCTTTGAGGTCTCTCATCCAAGTACTCTCCTGGCCCTAGCTTTTGCAGTCTGATAGTCCCCCAAACTGAGGTGGTATATGGTAAACACCTGTGATCAAGAATTTGTGTATTATCTAAAATAGAGGCATGTGATTATGGGCCAGCTTTGCAGCCTCATCAGCCAGCATGAAAATGAGAGCTATTGAATGAAGTGCAGCGTGCTGATCCTGGAAGGATATGTATTGCAAGGCTCTTAACCCCCTGCTTTTCCTTGTGCCAGACAATTTTGTCAGCATGGTATCATGTGATTAAGAACAGCTGCATGGATATTGCAAACTTAGCTCACTGACCTTGTACATAATTACAGGACCACTGGAAACATGGAGGAAGTTGCATGTACAATCCTTCATAAAGTGTGTCCCAGCTGGAACGTGACATCACAGCCATAGATCAACTTGTGGCCTATTTGGAGTTTTCATCTACAGCCTCACTAGGATTGATTAGTGAAAGGAAACAAGCTCTGCATTGAACTGACATGGATAAACTACTTGCCAAAATATTTCTTCCTGATGTGCATTAGGAGGCTATCAAATCTCCCTAGAACTTTTATTTAAAAAAGTGATATAGCAACTTCCATCCAAAGGTCCTATACTGCTTTACAAACAGTTTATTAAGCCTCACAGCACATTTGAAGTGTGTAATTGCTATGATATCTATGTTACAGGTAGGTAAACTGAGGCACAGAGATTAAAGTGTGGCTATTAGATCCGTGTGAACAGAATTTCTCATTTGCTGGCCATCCAAATGGGAGGTGGGGGGTCAATTCATTTTTGATCAACCCAAAAACAAGATTTAAGAAGTTTTGGCAAATCAAAAAGTCAAAAATTATTTTGGGTCAAGTGAAGTGTTTCTTTCAACCCAAAACCAAAACCAGTTCTTAATTTTTAATAAATAAAATTGAAGGTAGCTTCAAAAGAAAAATTGTTTTGACCAAAGATAAAAAGTTTCATTTCCATATATTCAAATTGAAATAATTTATTTTTGGATGAGCATTGGGTGAAACTGACTTACTTTCAACATGTTTTGCTGTTGTCTAGTCTGCACTGTTTGCTGAAAAAAGTTTCAGGTGAAATATGGTGTCTATACTCGGAAAAGGCATCATCTTACCCAAGAAATTTGCTACATGTGTTTATATTCCAAGTCATATATGCTGACTTGTGGGGTGAGTTTTTGCAACATATATGCACTCATGTTTAACTAAAGCAAATACTCATGGAAAGTCAATTTTAAGCTCATATGCTCAAATACATGTAGAAAGCAAATTTTAAGTTTGCTTTTTGCACACATTCACACCAGAAACCTGATTATAAGAGTTACACATCCAGACAGAGAACAGAAACACCACTGTTTGTTATATGATCAATCATAACTAAACTACACAGCTTGAATGTGGGATTTTGAATGTTAGACAGCAAACCATACAGTTAGTGAAATTCACCAAAAAAAGTTGTCAAGTGTTTGACTAATGACTACATTTGAAAAAATTGGGATCTGTTCATGGCTGTAGTTACACATTTAAGCTACTGTAATTTGTTTAGAAGCAAAAAAAAAATCCCAAAGCTGGGCATTTTCTTTTTTTAAAAAAAGAAATCAGATTTTCCCTTGAGAAATAAGGATATTAAAATGGTGGCTCTAGCATTACAGATTTTTTTTTTTGCGCACTTCAAAATTGGTTACATATGGGCCTCATTTTCAAAAGCAGCCTCTGCAGTGTTCCTGCAGTTCTCTTCCCTCAAGATTTTGCACATGTAATTGTTCATGTTTCATTTTCTTCCATGTATACAAATTTGGAGGTATACATGCATACGGCATTTGCACCTGCATACTTGATTTATGCATTTGTTTACATGCACAAATCCAAGTTTCTGTGATACTTCATTCTTTCATTACACCCATGCTAGAGTTCCATTTCTGGGTACAATTGAAAAATACTGGTTTTGATCTATAAAGCCTTTTCTGGTTAGAGACAGTCCACATCTCCCATGTTTTAACCGAGCAGCTGAGATCATCTGGGATGAGCTCCAATCCCTAGATGTTTGCAGGTGGTGACTGTAGGCAAAACTGATGGGCCTTCAGCTCTGGGACCTTATTTACACAGCATCCATCCCTCTATCAAAGACTGACTAGTGACTGGGATGAGAATGGTAAAGCCCAGTGGTCGGTGCAGGCATCAGGAACCAAGGACTAGGTTGAGAGCAGGCATCAGTAACTGGAGCCAAGGGTCAAATGGGAGGGCAGAAAACGGATACCAGGGTGAAGGGTCAAGTTGCAATCAGTAGACAGAAGCCAGGGCCACAGATCAAGATGGAGGTCAGGAATTGAAGCAAGCAGAGCGGTAGGCAAGGAGTGGTTCAATGCTGGGGCAGGACAGAGGCAAGGCTGGGTGAAAGAAAGGAGCAGCAGGAACAAGGTAACACAGAAGCAGTCACAGTGATGGGTGTGACAGGTTCCCCACCGCAGGGTGCCACTTGGAACTGAGGTACCACTGAGCCCACCTGACCCACCAGCATGGGCTCCCTTTCACACTATGATGCTATGATAAGTTGCCAATCTCTCCAAGCTGACTCGTTCACTAGTATATACGCAGATAGGGACCCATCCAGCTGCAGCTTCACACAGATGCTGAGATCAGCTCTGCATGGGAAGGCTCAGCTAAGGCTCCTCTCAGTTGCTAAGGCATGCACCCACCTCTGGAGTATAAATCCAAAATTATACCATCTTGCACTGCACAGGGAACTGAACAGCATAAGCACATAAAATCCCCACCACCACAATGTGGAGAGAGATATGCAACAGCTTTCTGCCCCCATTTATAATTTCCACACACTCTGGTTTTAGACAAAACAAAACAAGTTTATTAACAACAAAAGATAGAATTTAAGTGATTAGACGTGATAGCAAACAGGTCAAAGCAGATCAGTAAATAAACAAAACTGCACACTAAATAGGTGGGATATGAATTAGCAAATTCTCACCCTGAGTGATAAATAGACTGGCAGATCAAGGCACGTGTTGACTTGGCTTTCCTAGGTTTTCATACACAGACTAAAAATCCTTCTACCTGGGACCATCACTTCCCACAGTTCAGTCCTTGCCCCCCAGGTGTTTCCAGGTGTGTTGTTGTAGGGAGAGTGAGGTCCCATCTTGATGTCATTGTCCCCCTTTTATATCTTCTTCCCACTTGCTGGAAAACTCTTTTGCTGTGACCTGGGTCAAACTGTTCCTATTGTGTAGTGCTATCTCTGAGAGCTTTCTACTGTACACAGTTCCTGGGGTAATTCTTGTGCTTGTGTGCATTTCCTCAATAAGCCATTAACATTGTTTGGCCTTTTTACTGTTGTACCTGAAAGGCTGCTTGTGGGTGTTTTCAACCTCACAACATGTTTCAGTAACACATACACAGCCAAATTTCATAACTTCACATGCGACGGTAGCCCACACAATCCAACAAGATATTAATGTCTAGCAGATCAAGACTTTTAGAATGATACCTCACAAGGCATACTTTGTACAAAACATATCCTAATTACATGACAGTGATGAATATTGGGGTGCCAGGGTGTCATAGTGGGCATGAACACTGAGCTGCCAGCGAGCTGCTGCTGGTTTAAGGTGGCCAGCTGGCCCAGCCATCAGGTATCCTGCTGCAGGCTAGCTGTACTGACAAGGCTGCCTGGAGACTAGTTCTGCTGAAGGCCCCAATTCCTGATAGACTGACTCTGTTGTCCTTCAAGTAACACTGAAAGGCAAGGTTCAGCTGTTTCCCCAGGCTTTTCTCGAAAGGGAAGATGGGTTACTTGAGAGAGACTGGTGGGGAAGTTATGTTGATGTCATTGCTTACGGTAGTTTGTTGTATGTAGAAAAATAGAATAAACCCAAAATGTTGTATGTGCAAACAGACATGAAACTTTGCACATGCAAAAACTGAGCTGAGAAATTGTCAACACAATTCATAGGCCAGGTTAAGATCTGTTTACAAGTTTGCCCTCATACTTCAGAATCTGTGCCCTCAGCTTACACAGTTTAGGCTCAAGTCTTCCCCTACTTGACATTGTCCTTATGTTGCATTAGTAATGAATTCAGCGAAGATACCGGTTACTATCAGACAGCAGTAGACAATGTAGAAAGATAATCATATTAGGATAGAGAAAGCACAATTCTGTAAAGCATGAACATAAGAACAGCCATACTGGGTCAGACCAAAGGTCCATCTAGCCTAGTATCCTGTTTTCCAACAGTGGGAATGCCAGGTACTTCAGAGGGAATGAACAGAACAGGTAATCATCAAGTGATCCATCCCTTGTTGCCCATTCCCAGGTTCTGGCAAACAAAGTCTTATAGAGCAAATATCATAACATGGAAACCTTTCCAAGCTAGGTACAGAGTGAGAAAACATTGAGCATTCATCATATCATTAAAAGAATCAGACCTCCATTGTTTAAATGGCATGAGTCCACCATAGTCTCATAACGGCATGGGATTTCTACTGCCCCAGACTAATTACAAATGTCTAAACATATTGTAGCACTAGTAGCTAAATGTTTTGTACTTGGAAATTGACCTACATTAGGAGAACAAAATTCACATTGTTCTATACATTAGATAGAAAATCACATACTTCCATAATGCCAGGAAACCTTACAATGAAACATAATTTGGGGTAGTGGGGGAGAACCTTATAGAATGAGTTATAGAAACTCTTATTCACAAGAGGTAGATAATATATGCTGACATAGTACTATCCCTCCTAAGCTGCACTGGGTATAAGCTTACATCATACAGGCCTTGTTATGCAGTCATGTCATTATGCCTTAGTGGCCATACACACACATTTTCCCATAATGCACAGAGTATACTTTTGCAGGGCTGTAGGGAATGACTCACATATTTGCATGCTGTCTATGGACTAGATTATAAAATATTGGCTGTGGACACATCATACCACACAAGGGGTTGGTTTCATATCAGCACACAGAGGCTATAGAATTACATCACTCTATTCCAACTCTAGACATACACCAGAGATTCCACTGGTATCACACTTTGCTGGAACAGGCTTCCAATATATGTTCATAAGGAGATTGGCTTGTCACATATCCCACTTACGTTTCACTGTAACTATGCCATACTTTCCATAATTTGAAAGCAAGAGGTCATGAACTGAAGTTGAGGCAGAAGCCAGCATATAATAATTAGTTTCTTATCCTACAGGCATGTTGGGATAAGGAGCAAACTGTGAATACATTCAACAATGGGAGAGGCAGTGGTAATGAAAGTGCTGTGCAGTCATCAGGAGATAACTCAGTAGCATTAAGTCAACTACTTCCACATCATGTCATTGTTAGCACCGGGCTTGTGGTCTGGAAGCTGGAGCCCTTTATCTCATAAGGGTGTACAGTCAATGTAGACAAATCATTATTATATAGATTGCAGGAATGTAACCACTAGTGAGCGTGTGTTATGGGTCCCCACGGTGCTCCATCTGCAGAGAATATGAGATGTGTAGAAGACTGGACTCACTGCTGGCATGTCGCCTCGTGGCTGGGTGTGGTGTAGCAGGTTCTCTTCACCTGGCGCCCCCTGCCAACAGCTGCTCTGGGCCTGTCATAGTCTGCTTCTTCTTATGACTCAGCCCTCCAACCAGGTCATATCTAGCCTCATCCCTTTGGGAGTAAGAGAGTCCCACAGCCTCATACCAAGTCTTTGATCCAAGTCCAGACTCACTAATTCTTCACTCCAGGGTGGAAGCCAGGCCCTCCCCCTTCTCTGGGTTCCATCCCAGGGGCCCAGTAGTGAGCAGGCAAGGTCTGTCTATTCTGACCCCACCCTTGCTCCCTCCTTGAGCTATTCCCTACCTCAGCCTGGCCACAGGCCTTTCCCATTGCCCCTTCACAGGCCCACTGCCTACCTGCATTCTTCCCCAGCCCCACCATCTCACAAGATTCATGCTTCTTTCCACGAAGGGGCTCACAGGACTCCCCCTGGAATCTCCCAATTAATCCCAAATGAAAATACAAACAAACCACTTCAGCTCTCCTCAGGCTCATGCTCTCATCCCTCTTAAACTTTCCCTGTGCTCCAGTCTCCAGCTGAATACCAGATCTCAGGGCTGCCTCCCCTGGAGTCTTGCCCTTATTTCAAGGCCCACCACTAGAGCTAACTCCCACCCTGTGGTTTGCCCCAGCTCTGCTTCCACCCATCTCCTATCAGCCCTTCGCTGAGAGGGGGAATTCCCAAGGTCCTCTCTCCTGAGTCACCTCTTTGACCAGCCAGGTCCCACTACTGCTAGGAGAAGAAATACAGCAGGCTTTCCCCCTCTTTATAGTCACCAGCCAGCTGCAGCTCATCTTCAGCTAGGTTGGTCCAACCTCCAGGTGTAACAAGATGCATTAATTATTCTCTATCTCCAGTGTACTCTTTCATGAATGATGTGGGGCATGCACCCCTTCACAGTCTGTTACAGACCCAGCCTGAGAGTCTTGGCTTTTTAGCTCAAACAGTAACACCTCATATTTTTAGCTCTGGAGGTCTTCTCCCAATTCCTCAGGTCAGCCAAGATGTCAGCAGTCACAGTGGCACAAAAGGGACCCATTTTGCTAGACACTGTACAGAATAAGAGACAGCCCCTGTCCAGAAAAACCTTCCTGTCCAAAGAAACAACAGCCAAACAATGGGAGGGGAGATGCTTAGAACTGGGCAAAATTTTTCATCCAAAACTTTCCCTTTTGTTGATAAAAAGCAGCTTCAGCAACACTGGGACTTTTGTGAATGTTTGTTGGTTTCCCCAAATTGCCTGAATTTTTGTCTGACTTTTCAATTTGCTGGAAATTTGGGAAAATTTCACGTTTCGTTCAATACCCAACAATTTCTTTCCTGATTTTTCAGAATTGCCAGTGAACAACAATATTCTCTAGCAATATAGTAAAGTGACTCACGCCAAGTGATACAGCAGAGTGTGACAGGGTCGGGCCAGACGGCTATAGGAGAGTAATTTTTTCTTCTTTTTTTTTTTACAGCAACAGCTGGGGCTGGGGTCCCTCACTCCCCACTTCTGGGGAGCAGGCCAGCTATAGGAGAGTAATTTTTTTTTTTAAGTAAAAGGTGTTTTTTTTATTTGTATAACACACTTACAAAGTAAAAACAGCAGCATATGCAATGTGTAACACAGCAACCAATCACAATTGTTTTCTCATTAGCTTCAGGGGAGGGAAGTGTTCGAGCTTGCCTGGGCCCAGAGCGGGTGGCTTCCTCGACTCTCGTGGTCTTCCACGCTTCTGAGTTACCTGGTGGAGCGGAGCAGAGCAAGGGGGCTTCATCGACTCTCGTGGTCTTCCACCCCTTCGAGTTACCTGGCGCCATGCCCGAGTGTCACTAACAATTCCCTCCTCTGAAAGCACCCAACCAGAGGGGCAGGCTGTGGAGTGGACAATCCAGGGGGGGGCACGTGCACCCACCTGTGAAAGGACCCCTCTAAGGTGGTGGTGTCCGCAGCAGCAATGGCTGGGGCTGGGGTCCCTTACTCTCTCCCCCAATCAAAGGGTCAGACAAAGGGACCCGGATGGGGACACCGAGCAGAGAACCTCGGACAGCGCCCACCGCTCCTCAAAAGCATCAAGGGAGTCGGTGGACGCCGCCCAGAGGAACTCCACCTGGAGACGTGAACGGACAGAGGATCAGAAAACGGCCCCACAGTCACAGGAAACTCCATCGGCCAACCTCCTCTCTCTGGTTTTATAGATGGCCATTTTAGCCAGGGCCAGGAGGAAGTTAACTAGGAGATCCCACGACTTTGTGAGGCCACGGATGGGGAGTGCATAAATAAAAAGGTGAGGGGAAAAATGCAATCAAAAACGTAATAGGAGATTTGTGAGGAGCTGGAACAGGGGCTGCAGCCTGGCGCACTCCAAATATATGTGCGCCAGGGTTTCCCTCACACCACAAAAGGGACAAGTATCTGGGACGGGGGTGAACCGCGCCGAGTACGTGCCCATGCTCACAGCTCCATGAAGGAGCCGCCAACTGATGTCCCCGACGGACCTCGGAACCAAGGTGGAATATAGGCTGGCCCACTGGGGCTGCTCACCTTCCAAAGGTGGCAGAAGGTCTCACCACTTTGTGTCGGGATGGGACACTAGGGTGAGGGCATGAAGGATGTGAAGCACGAGCGTGTATAGATGTTTCCTTGGTGCAGTTTGGAAGTGTACCGGCTGCAGTTCATGCAGCCAGCTTACAGTGAAGAGGTGAGGGGGTCGATTGGGTCTGCGGGGCAGGGGTCCAATTAAAAGGTCTGGCGGGCCTGGGGTAGAGGGTGGGCGGGGCGTGCCCTCGAGCAGGACCCGGTTGAGGTAAGCTCGAGCAGCGGGCAGCAAAGTGGCCTTCGCCTCCTGAAGTAGGCGCCGGGGGGTGCGAGGTCTGGAGAGCCCCATGCGCCGGGCGAGCGTCAGGGGATCCACCCAGTCTCCCCAGTCGTAGTCCAGGAGGTCTCCGACTCTCATGACTTCTGCCAGGATCAAGCTCTGGCGCACCAAGCAGGACTCCGCCACCTGCACACGGAGCTGGGGGTTGTGTAGCAGGGGCTCCGCGAGGAGATCTACCCCCTTGGTGGCCGCCACAGACCTGGTCATTAAAAACAGTTTCCAAGTCCGGAGGAGGTCCTGGTAGAAGACCGGCAGCCCCGAGAGGTCTCGCAGAAGACCTCCCGGATGGAGATAAAAGAGCTGCTGGTCATATCGGAGCACTTGGATGAGGCGCAGACTGGCGTGTGCCAGTGTGCTCCATGCTGAACTGCCTGCACCATAGAGAAGCCTCTGTAGGGCCTGGAGGCGGAAGACGCAGACCTGAGTGTGTAGACACTTCAGGCCCTGTCCTCCTTCCTTCAGGGGTAGATGAAGAACCCCTACAGGGGCCCAGTGCATTCCTGACCAAAAGAACCCCAGAATCGATGTCCGGAGGTTGGTCGGGAAACCCGGGGCCGGGACCAGGGTGTTGAGCCGGTACCAGAGCATGGACAGGACTAGTTGATTAAGCACCAGCGCTCTCCCTCGGAGGGAGAGACATCAGAGTAGTCCCGTCCATTTCCGGAGCCGCTCTATCACCCCGCCCTCTAAATTTTCCCAGTTTTCCGGTGGAGAGGGATGCACGGCAGAAAGGCAAATGCCGAGGTAGAGCAGCGGACCCGCGCTCCACCGGATGGTCTGAAGCGCGGGTGGGAGGGAGCTCGCCTGCCGCCAGTCTCCTACCGCCAAGCCAGAGCTCTTGACCCAGTTGACCCAGGCGGAGGAGGCTGCCGAATAGATGGCCTGGCAAGCCTCCACCCGCGCCAAGTCCCCCGGGTCCTGGATCACGAGGAGCACATCATCTGTGTACGCTGACAGGACCAGCTGCAGCTCTGGCTCCCGCAGCACCAACCCTGTCAACCTCCTGCGCAGGAGACAGAGGAAGCGTTCGATCGCCAGAGCGTACAGTTGGCCCGAGAGGGGGCACCCCACCGTACTTCTCACCCGAAGCTGACCGGTTCGGTCAGGGTCCAGTTGAGCTTAACCAGACACTCTGTGGAAGTGTACAGCACCCGGAGAAAACCCACAAACTGGGGTCCAAAGCCAAACGCCTGCAGAGTGCTCAGGAGGTACCCGTGGTCCACCCTATTGAACGCCTTCTCCTGAGCTAGGGACAGGAGGGCGACCGACAGACTGTCTCTACGCCCGAGTTCCGAAAGGCCCCAAACCATAAATAGGTTATCAAAGATACTGCGGTCCGGGATGGTGTAGGTCTGGTCTGGATGGATCACGTCCGCCAGCACAGACCCTAGCCACAGCGAGATTGCTTTTGCTACGATTTTGTAGTCTGTGCTGAGGAGCGAGACGGGATGCCAATTTCGTAAATCGCGGCAGTCCCCCTTCTTCGGCAATAAGGCAAGCATAGCTCGGCTGCACGAAAGAGGGAGGACCCCGCTCTGCAGAGACTCGGCCCAGACGGTGACTAGGTCTGGGCCGAGGACGTCCCAAAACACGCGGTAGAACTCCACAGTCAGCTCGTCCATGCCTGGAGACTTATTAGTGGGCATACGACGGAGGGCTTCCGAGAACTTGGCCAGAGTGAGAGGCAATTCTAGCCGGTCTCGGTCGCTCACGCTGACCATAGGGAGCTCCTCCCAAAGCACTCTGCAAGCGCTAGGGTAGGTTGGATCCGGGGAGAAAAGACTTGCGTAGAAGGCTCGGGCCCTCCCGCACATCTCCGCCGGTTCCGGGAGGGGGGTGTCATCTTCTGCCAGGAGGCAGGTGACGTGTTTCTTAGTCCCCCTCGTTTTCTCCAGGGCATAGAAGAAGCTGGAGCCGCGATCCATCTCCCGAAGGAGGCGGATGCGGGATTGAACAAAGGCGCCCCGGGCCCGATGGTCCTTGAGGGCCCGAAGCTCCTCCCGCTTCTCCCGGCATGCTCCGCAGAGGAGTGGGTCCTCGGGGCTGGCGGCCAAATGCCTCTCTAGCTCTAAGACCTCCCGTTCCAACTGCTTTATCACTGCATTTCTCCGTCGGCTGGTGCCCCGAGTGTAGTTGCGGCAGAAAAGCCGGGCACGCACCTTCCCCAGGTCCCACCATCGCTGCGCCGAGGGAAAGGCATGCCGCCATCTCGCCAGACCAGCCAGAGTTCCCGGAAGGACGTCACGAAGCCTTTAGCCTCCAACAGGCTGTTGTTAAAATGCCAATAGGCCGGCCCCGGCCTCTCCGCACAGAGGGAGGCTGTCACGGTGGCTAGGTGATGGTCAGAAAATGGGGCCAGCTGAATGCTGGAGGAGTGTGCTCGTGAGAGATGGAAGCGTGATAAATAAATGTGGTCCAACCAGGAGTGGCTCGACCGATGGGCTTCCACCCGGACAAAGGTGAACGTGGAAGTGTCATCCGGATGGTGGTCATGCCAGATGTCCACTAGGGAGTGATGTTCAACTATCTCCCGGAGGGTGTCTGCGGCGGTCGGGCTCTGCTCGGTCCCCGAGCGGTCTCGCTCCTCGAGGGTGGTATTAAAATCCCCTCCCAGGACCAGGCACTCGTGAGAATCTAAGGTGCCGAGGAAGGCGGACGCCTGCTGATGAAATTGCAGCTGCTCCAGGCCCGATGTCGGGGCATAGACATTAACAAGGTTAACCACGAGCCCCTCTATACGGGCCCAGAGATGCAGCAGGCGACCCAGCATGGCCTCGGCAACCCCTAGCACCTCGGGCCGTAGGTCAGGGGAGAACAGGGTCGCAACTCCGGCCTGCTGAATAGTGGAATGGCTAAATTAGACCCTGTCCCCCCACTCCTACCACCAACTGTCTTCGGCAGTCGGACCTGTATGGGTCTCCTGCAGGAAAATCACAGAGTACCCTCCCTCCCGAAGGTAGGAGAGCACCTGGGACCTGTGGAGAGCCATCCTACAACCCCAGGTGTTCAACGTTGCGATGGTGAGAGGTGTCATGGGAGGGTCCGGGGGGATCCTCACTAGCAGGGACGCTCGCATCCCCCAGCAGACCATGCAACAGTCCTTGACCCATCCTATAGGTGAGTAATTGGTCATGGAAGACGCGGACCCACCAGTAGGCCGCGGCATCCTGCTTCCCCGTCCCTTTACCTTCCCCCATGAGGGCCCTTGTGGCCCGGAGGATTTGAAAAAAATCCCCCCATCGCTGGAGAGCAAGCTGTACCTTGTTGCGGGAGCCACGGACATCCTCTAAAAACTTCCGCAGCTCTCCTCGCAGCTCATGGGGGGGTGGGGTTACGGTTTCCTGGTTGTTCCCTTGGTGCAGCCCCGTGGTCCACTAAAACAGACCAGCAAGGTTCGGACCCCCGACGGGGTGCCTGATGGGCTGGAGCTTCTAGGCCCGCCTCAAGCTCTGGGGCGATAGGGGGCAGTGGAGGGAAGATAGCAGCTCCTAATGGGTCGGGGCAGGGGAACACAAAGGCCGCTCCCTGGGGGTCATCAGTTGGGAAAGGGAAGGAGACAGCCCTGGTGGCGTCAACATTGCAGGAGGTAAATTGGATAGGGGTAGGGGCAGGGGCAGAGGCGAGGTTCTGGGTTTCGGGAGGCAAGCAGCTGGATGATGGCGCCTCCCAATCAGGCTTGAGGGTTAAAGGGGTTGGGAGGGAGCTCTCAGTGATACCGGGCGCGGGCTCTATGGTGGATTTAGCGGCCACAGCATCAGGAGGTGGACTATCTTCTGTTGAGCCCCCACCCGGGAAGGAAATCGATTGCTCTGCACCAACGGGGGGTGCCCCTGGCGACTCGTGTCCCGGCCGCGTGGCGCTGGCTGTCACCTGAGCAGGCTCGGTGGTTGTCAGCGGGGTGCCATCAGCGGCCAGGTCGATGGAGGAGTCCAGGGGCTCCTTGGAGGTAGTAGCAGAAGCAGCAGTTAGGGGGAGGGAGCATGGGGAAAAGAGGGGTGGACTGAGGTCGCCCAAATCGAGGTTTGCTAACAAAAGGCTGTCCTCCCCCTGGGCGACAGGGGTCAGATCTAGGGCCTTGATCTCCTCAAACATGGAGGAAAGGACACTTTCCATCGCCCCAGGGTTCTCCCCACTGGCACCTGCCACGACGGTTGCCTAGGGGTTCATGGGGGCCTCAGTAAGTGTCAGGACAGAAGGGGCTTCCTCGAGGGCCTTGGAGGGGAGGGTCTCCCATGGAGGGGAGACACTACCTTCCGGTGCTACCACGTCTTTCCCTGCTGACACTGGTGGATGGGATGCACTCGTGGGCAAAGCGGAAGGTTCGGCATTGTTGCCCCCCTTCCTGGTCTTCCGGGGGGCCTCCGCCTCGGGTAGATGAGGCAGAGCTCGAGCCTTCCGCTTGCCTCGCTTCCCCTGGACTAGGACCCAGTCCTCCATGGCATCATCTGGGGGCTGGTTAGCAGGAGTCGTGTCAGGGGGTAAAGGTGATGGCTCAGGGACTTGGCAGGGGGACAGTGGGGCAGCATAAGGGAGGAAGGATTCTCCCTGGGGCAGGCTCTCTCCCATGCCTGGTGGTATCTCTGCCACACCCTCCTCCATAGGCCCCCGCCAGAGTGTCAGCAGCGAGGGCGGGGCTCTCCCGCTCGTCTGGGCATTGTAGGGGAGGTGCCCCTTTGGCCTGAGCAGGAGAAGTGGTGGTCCGAAGAGGAGGGGGGGTGGGTTCGGGTATCGGGCAGCCAGGGGCGTCGGCAATGACGGGGCCGATGTCCTGCCAGGTCTCGGGGATCCCAGATGCCCCTCCTTGCCAGGCTAAGGGACAGTCCCTCCGGACATGCCCTGATGCCCGGCAGAGGTAGCACCGGGCTTCCCCCATGGAGAAATACACCTGGTACCGGGCCCCCTGGTGGGAAACTAGGAAGGACCCCTCGAACGCCTCTCCATCACGCACCGCCGACAGCAGTAGAAGCTGCACTTGCCAGCAGAAGGAAAAGATGTAATGGAGGGTGGGGTCCTTGCAGCCCAACGGGAGAGGGCTGATGACAGAAACAGGTTTCCCCAGGGTGGAAAGGGCGGGTAACAGGGCAGCATTGGGGAGAAAAGGAGGGACCGAGGTCAGGACCAGGCGGACGCCCAGGTCCTCTAGCGGCTCTAGGGGGACAAACACCCCCCCCCCCGCACTGCCAGGCCCCTCCCCACCGCCTCCTGGGTGGTAGCCTCCGATGCTAAGAAGAAGACGACCTTTGCATACTTTTTGGAGGCTGCCACAATGGCCGAGGGCCCCACCACCCTCGCCATCGTCCGCACGTAGGTCTCCACGTGGGGCGAGGCAGGCACCAGGAGGAATCGGACACTGTGCTTCCTTGTCATGGTGGGGAAGGGGCCCCAGCCGCTGTTGATGGTGGTGGAGGTGGTGGGCAGGAGAGATGACGAGGCAGCAGGTGGGGGGGCTGCCGCCGCCCGGGCATACGTCCATGGGGGGGAGGGAGGGACACCCGCAGAGCTGGTGAAGGGGGCAGCGGGGAGGGACGCCGTGGTCGGTGGCAGGGCCGCAGCAGTGGGGGTGGCCCCTGCCACGGAGGGCCTGGTGGCATGTTAATGTCTATGGTGGTTTTAGCAGGGCCCTTCCCCTTCTTCTTGCCCTGGCCTTTCCCGCCAGCTGGGGGGGCTCCCCTAGAGTCTGGGGAGGCAGTGGGCATGGCAGCGGCTCCATTACTGATGACCAAGCAGGGGTGGTGGCAGGTGGTTAACAGGAGTTGGGGTCAGGTAAAAAGGGACAGGCTGTGGGACAGGCAGTTCAGGGGAGAGGGCACATGAACCACCATATGCTAGTCCAGAGAGTCCTGTTTTGTTGGCTGGTGCTTCTGGCTCACACGGTGGAATCAGGGTGAGCAGCTAAGTCCAGAGGCAGATGTTAAACAACCAGCAATGATGGTGGAGGAGGCAGTTGTGAAGATGGTAGTGTGGGGGTTGGGAGGACACAAAGATGGATCGGGGGGCAGCTCCGTGCCACACCCCCTGTGTCCCTACAAACTTCTTGACTTTTGACACGGTCTCCCACAGTATTCTTGTCAGCAAGTTAAGGAAGTATGGGCTGGATGAATGCACTATAAGGTGGGTAGAAAGCTGGCTAGATTGTCGGGCTCAACGGGTAGTGATCAATGGCTCCAAGTCTAGTTGGCAGCCGGTATCAAGTGGAGTGCCCCAAGGGTCGGTCCTGGGGCCGGTTTTGTTCAATATCTTCATAAATGATCTGGAGGATGGTGTGGATTGCACTCTCAGCAAATTTGCGGATGATACTAAACTGGGAGGAGTGGTAGATACGCTGGAGGGGAGGGATAGGATACAGAAGGACCTAGACAAATTGGAGGATTGGGCCAAAAGAAATCTGATGAGGTTCAATAAGGATAAGTGCAGGGTCCTGCACTTAGGACGGAAGAACCCAATGCACAGCTACAGACTAGGGACCGAATGGCTAGGCAGCAGTTCTGCGGAAAAGGACCTAGGGGTGACAGTGGACGAGAAGCTGGATATGAGTCAGCAGTGTGCCCTTGTTGCCAAGAAGGCCAATGGCATTTTGGGATGTATAAGTAGGGGCATAGCGAGCAGATCGAGGGACGTGATCGTTCCCCTCTATTCGACATTGGTGAGGCCTCATCTGGAGTACTGTGTCCAGTTTTGGGCCCCACACTTCAAGAAGGATGTGGATAAATTGGAGAGAGTCCAGCGAAGGGCAACAAAAATGATTAGGGGACTGGAACACATGAGTTATGAGGAGAGGCTGAGGGAGCTGGGATTGTTTAGCCTGCAGAAGAGAAGAATGAGGGGGGATTTGATAGCTGCTTTCAACTACCTGAAAGGGGGTTCCAAAGAGGATGGCTCTAGACTGTTCTCAATGGTAGCAGATGACAGAACGAGGAGTAATGGTCTCAAGTTGCAGTGGGGGAGGTTTAGATTGGATATTAGGAAAAACTTTTTCACTAAGAGGGTGGTGAAACACTGGAATGCGTTACCTAGGGAGGTGGTAGAATCTCCTTCCTTAGAGGTTTTTAAGGTCAGGCTTGACAAAGCCCTGGCTGGGATGATTTAACTGGGAATTGGTCCTGCTTCGAGCAGGGGGTTGGACTAGATGACCTTCAGGGGTCCCTTCCAACCCTGATATTCTATGATTCTAAACACAGTCACGACACAGTCAAAGCCTCCCCCTAAACGAGAGCACAGTTCGAAAGTTAATCAGTCTTGGGCCCCCTCCACGGCGATTTGTAAGTTCCCCAGGCAGTGTTCCTCTGGTAGACAGCTGTTTCTCTGTCTGTTCCGGGTTTTCTTTTTTGCATTCCAGAAATGCCGGAGCAAGTGATAAGATTCCTCTCAACCGGAGAGGGGTCCGCAGACAAACAGCAAGCGGCTGGGTCTGGGGGCTGGGTCCTTCCACTCCTCCCTCCAGGGAGCGGGTCAGCAGGCCCCCCCTCTCTCGGGGGCGGGGGTTCAGCTGGAGTGGCAACAGCATCCGAGGGTGGGCAGGGGAGGCTAACAGCCGGCTGGCAGCCGGCCAGCACTGTAGCAACAGCGGAGAAAGAAAAAAAAACAACAAAAGAAAAGAAAGGGGGGAGATTGTCTGGCCCGGTCGGGGGGGGGGGAGCCAAAAACAGGGGCAAAAAGCAAGAAAAGCCAAGGCCAGAGGGTAGCAGTAGGAGAGCAGGCTAAGTAGGTCCCTTTTCCTTGGGTAAGGTAACAGGGAAGGTTTTGTTTTTTTGGTTTTTTTTTGAAACAGAAAGAAAGTTTATTGGTAACGCTTACAGAATTACCAAAGGAAACAAAACAACTATGGAACAAAATAACGCAATCCGAAGGTATAACACAGCAGCTTTCAGGAGGGAGAAATGTTCAGGCTAGCCTGGGCCCAGAGCGGGGGGGCTTCCTCGACACTCGTGGTCTTCCACCCTCCTGAGTTACCTGGTGGCCGAGAGCGGGGGGGCTTCCTCAACACTCGTGGTCTTCCACCCCCTCGAGTTACCCAGTGCCGCGCCCAGTGTCACCGATCCTCCCTCTCCTGAGAGTGCCCGGTAAGATGGGCACGGCTGCGGGGTGGGCGGTTTGGGGGGGTAGACACCCATGTATTATAGGACCCCTCCTAGATGACAGGAATGATGGTATCCACAGCGGCAACGGCTGGGGCTGGCATCTCTCGCTCTTCCCCTCAATCAAAGGGTCAGACGGAGGGAACCGGACGGGGTCACCGAGCAGAGAACCCCAGACAGCGCCCACCGCTCCTCGAAGGCGTCAAGGGAGTCAGTGGACGCCGCCAGAGGAACTCCGCCCGGATACGTGAATGTACTGAGGATCGAAAAACGGCCCCACAATCGCAGGACGTTTCATGGGCCAACCTCCTCTCTCTGGTTTTATAAATGGCTGTTTTAGCCAAAGCTAGGAGGAGGTTGACCAGAAGATCCCGCGACTTTGTGGGGCCACGGATGGGAAGTGTATAGATAAAAAGGTGAGGGGAGAAATGAAGCCAGAAGCGTAATAAAATATTTGTGAGGAGCCGGAAAAGGGGCTGCAATCTGGCACACTCTAAATATACGTGCGCCAGGGTTTCCCTCACATTACAAAAAGGACAAGTGTCCGGGATGGGGGTAAACCGTGTCAGAAACACGCCCGTGCTCACAGCTTTGTGAAGGAGCCGCCAACTGATGTCCCCGACGGGCCTTGGGACCAAGGTGGAATACAGGCTGGCCCACCGAGGTTGCTCACCCTCCAAAGGTGGCAGGAGGTCCCGCCACTTTGTATCAGGGCGGGACACCAGGGTGTGGGCGTGAAGGGTGTGAAGTGTAAGTGTATATAAGTATTTCCGTGGTGCAATTTGAAAGCTAACCGGCTACAGTTCATGCAGCCGGCTTGCAGTGAAAGGGTGAGGGGTTTGTTGGGATCTACGGGGTTGGGGCCCGATGGAAAGGTCCGACGGGCCTGGGGTAAGGAATGGGCGGGGTGCGCCCTCGCACAAGGCTCGGCTAACATAAGCCCGAGCAGCGGGGGTCAAGGCGGCCTTCACCTCCTGAAGTACGCGCCGGGGGGTACGGAGGCTGGAGAGCCCCATGCGCCGAGCGAGCGTCAGGGGATCCAGCCAGTCTCTCCGGTCGTAGTCCAGGAGGTCTCCGACCCTCGTGACTTCTGCCAGGACCAACCTCTGGCGCACCGAGCGGGACTCCGCCACCTGCACACAGAGCTGGGGGTTGTGTAGCAGGGGCTCCGTGAGGAGGTCTGCTCCCACGGTGGCCGCCACGGACCTGGTTGTTAGAAACAGTTTCCAGGTCCGGAGGAGGTCCTGGTAGAAGACCGGCAGCCCGGAGAGGTCTCGCGGAAAACCCCTCGGAGAAAGATAAAAGAGCTGCCGGTAGTATCGAAGCCCTTGGAAACGGCGCAGGAAGGCATGCGCCAGTATGCTCCACGCCGAACTACGTGCACTATAAAAGAGCCTCTGCAGGGCCTGGAGGCGGAAAACGCGGACCTGAGTGTACAGACACTTCAGGCCCTGCCCTCCTTCCTTCGGGGGTAGATGAAGAACTCCAACAGGGGCCCAGTGCATTCCTGACCAGAAGAACTCTAGAATCAATCTCCGGAGGTGGGTCAGGAAACCCGGGGCCGGGGCCAAGGTGTTGAGCCGGTACCAGAGCGTGGACAGGACTAGTTGGTTAAGCACCAGTGCTCTCCCTCGGAGGGAGAGACATCGGAGGAGCCTCGTCCATCTCCGGATCCGCTCTATCACCCCGCCCTCTAAATTTTGCCAGTTCTCCGGCGGGGAAGGATGCGTGGCGGAAAGGTAAACGCCGAGATAGAGCAGTGGACCCGCACTCCACCGGATGGTCTGAAGTGTGGGTGGGAGGGAGCTTACCTGCCGCCAGTCCCCCACCGCCAAGCCAGAGCTCTTGACCCAGTTGACTCGGGCGGAGGAGGCTGCCGAATAGATGGCTTGGCATGCCTCCACTCGCACCAATTCGCCCGGGTCCTGGACCACGAGGAGTACGTCATCGGCGTACGCCGACAGGACCAGCCACAGCTCCGGCTCCCGCAGCACCAACCCTGTCATCCTCCTGCGGAGGAGACAGAGGAAAGGCTCGATCGCCAGAGCATACAACTGGCCCGAGAGGGGGCACCCCTGCCGCACTCTTCGCCCGAAGCTGACCGGTTCAGTCAGGGTCCAGTTGAGCCTAACCAAACACTCCGCGGAGGCATACAGCACCCGGAGAAAACTCACAAACTGAGGTCCAAATCCAAACGCC
This sequence comes from Lepidochelys kempii, assembly GCF_965140285.1. Classification (NCBI taxonomy): domain Eukaryota; kingdom Metazoa; phylum Chordata; order Testudines; family Cheloniidae; genus Lepidochelys; species Lepidochelys kempii. The sequence continues at coordinate 33,462,944 of NC_136387.1, forward strand.
TGAAGAGTGCTCAGGAGGTACCCATGGTCTACTCTATCGAACGACTTCTCCTGATCAAGAGACAGGAGGGCGAACGATAGACCATCTCTCCTCCCGAGTTCCAAAAGGTCTCGGACTAGAAAGAGGTTGTCAAAAATGCTGCGACCCGGGACAGTATAGGTCTGGTCTGGGTGGATCACGTCCGCCATCACGGACCCTAGCCGCAAGGAAATTGCTTTCGCTACGATTTTGTAATCCATGCTAAGGAGTGAGACGGGACGCCAGTTTCGTAGATCGCGGAGGTCCCCCTTCTTCGGCAGCAAAGCGAGCACCGCTCGCCTGCATGACAGAGGGACGACCCCGCTCTGCAAGGACTCAGCCCAGACGGTGACTAGGTCTGGGCCAAGAATGTCCCAGAACGCGCGGAAAAACTCCACGGTCAGCCCGTCCATGCCCGGAGATTTATTGGTGGGCATGCGACGGAGGGCTTCCAAGAACTCGGCCAGGGTGAGAGGCAGCTCTCGTCGGTCTCGGTCGCCCACGCTGACCGTGGGGAGTTCCTCCCAGAGCACCTCGCAAGCGTCAGGATTGGTCGGATCCGGGGAGAAAAGGCTTGTGTAGAAGTCACGGGCCCTCCCACACATCTCCTCCGGATCCGTGAGGGGGGTGCCATCTTCCGCAAGAAGGCAGGTGACGTGTTTCTTGGCCCCCCTCGTTTTCTCCAGGGCATAGAAGAAGCGGGAGCCGCGGTCCATCTCCCGAAGGAGGCGGATGCGGGACCGAACGAAGGCACCTCGGGCCCGGTGGTCCTCAAGGGCCCGGAGCTCCTCCCGCTTCTCCCGGCACGCTCCGCAGAGGGACGGGTCCTCGGGGTTGGCGGCCAGGCGCCTCTCCATCTCTAAGACCTCCCGTTCCAACCGCTCTATCGCCGCATTTCGCCGTCGGCTGGTGCCCCGAGTGTAGTCACGGCAGAAGAGCTTGGCGCGCACCTTCCCGAGATCCCACCATCGCCGCACCGAGGGAAAGGCACGCCACTGCTCTCGCCAGGCCAGCCAAAACTCCCGGAAGGACATCACAAAGCTCTCGTCCTCCAACAGGCTGTTATTAAAATGCCAATAGGTCGGCATGGAGGGAGACCGTTACAGTGACTAAATGATGATCGGAGAATGGGGCCGGCCGAATGGCGGAGGAGTGGGCCTGTGAAAGATGGAAACGGGATACGTAAATACGGTCCAACCGAGAGTGGTGTGACCGATGGGCCTCCACCCGGACAAAGGTGAACGTGGAGGTGTCATCTGGGTGATGGTCACGCCAGACGTCCACTAGGGAGTGATGGTCAACTATCCCTTGGAGAATATTTGCAGCGGCCGGACTCGGTTCGGCCTCTGAGCGGTCCCGTTCCTCGAGGGTGGTGTTAAAGTCCCCTCCCAGGACCAGGCACTCATGCGAATCCAGGGTGCCGAGAAAGTCGGACACCTGCTGATGAAATTGTAGCCGCCTGGAGCTCATTTGCGGGGCATAGATGTTAACAAGATTAACCACGAGCCCCTCCATACGGACTCGAAGGTGCAGCAGGTGGCCCGGCACGGCCTCATTGACCCCTAGCACCTCAGGCCGTAGGTTGGGGGAGAACATGGTCGCCACTCCAGCTTGCCAGGTCGCGAAGTGACTAAAGTATACCCCGTCCCCCCACTCCAGCCGCCACCTATCCTCGGCGGCCGGGTCCTGCAGTCTCCTGCAGGAAAACTACAGAGTACCTTCCTTCCCGAAGGTAAGAGAGCACCTGGGACCTGCGGAGAGCCATCCTACAGCCCCTGGTATTCAGGGTCGCAATAATAAAAGGCGTCATGCGGAGGGCTGTGGGGGTGGGGGCCTCGTATTGGCGGGGGTATTCAGGGCCCCCGGCGGGTTGCGCAGCAACCCGTGACCCATCCCGTGGGTGAGTAGATCGCGTCGGAAGCTGCGGGCTCGCTCGTAGGCCGCAGCACCGCGCCTTCCTTGCCCTCTGCCCTCCTTTATAAGGGCCTTTGTGGCCTGGAGGATTTGATCAAAGTCCCCCCATAGCTGAAGAGCCAGCTGTGCCCTATCACGGGCGCCACGGGTGTGCTCTAGGAACTTCCGTAGCGCATGCCGCAGCTCATGGGGAGGTGGGGTTACAATTCCCGAGGTATTCCCTGATGGGCCTCTTAATACAGCCTCGTGGTCCGCTAAGGCGGGTAGACAGGGTGCAGACCACCGACGGGGCATCTGACAGGCTGGGGTTATGAAACTCATTCCACGCCTTGGGGTGGAGGGGAATGGCAGGGGAAAAATTGCCACTCCTAATGGGTCGCGGCTAGAAAGTGCAAAGACTGCTCCCTGGGGGGAATCTACGAAAGGCGGAAAGGAAATAACCCCAGGGGCGGCATTAACAGTGCAGGAGGTGGGAACTTGGGCAGGGGCAGGGGTGGGGGCAGGGGTAAGGCTCTGGGGTGCAGGAGGCAAGCAGCTAAAGGAAAGTGCCTCCTGAACAGAGTCAAGGGTTAAGGGAGGGGGCTCCCAATAATGCTAGGTGCTGGCTCCATGGTGGTCTTAGCGGCCATGGCATCAGGTGGGGGACCACCTTCTGCAGGGTGCTCACCCGGGAAGGCAATTAGGGGGAGGAAGCATGGGGAAAGGGAAGCTGGGGTAAGGCTGCCCAGCTCGAGGCCAGCCGGCAGCAGATCATCCCCTCCCTGGGTGACCGGGGTCAAATCTAGGGCCTCAATCTCCGCGTACAAGGGGAGAGGCCAACTCCTGCCACCCCGGGGGCCTCTCCTCTAGGGCCCGCCTCAACAGTCGCCTCAGGGTCCGCGGGGGGTTCGGGTAGTGTCCAGGCAGAAGGGGCGTCCTCAGAAGTCTCGGAGGGGAGGGTCTCCCGTGGAGGGGGGATTCTGCCCTCCAATGCCAGTCCGTCTTCCCCTCCCGACACCAGCGGATGGATCTCGCTCGCGGCCGTGGCGGGAGGCTCGATAGCAGTGCCTCCTTTCCTGGTCTTCCGGGGGGCTTCCGCGTCGGGTGGATGCAGCAGAGCTCGAGCCTTCCGCTTGCCTCGCTTCCCCTGGACTAGGGTCCAGCTCTCCATAGCGTCATCTGGGGGCTGGTTAGCAGGGGTCGTGTCGGGGGGCAGAGGTGATGATTTAGGGGTTCGGGGAGGTAGCGGTGAGGCAACATGAGGGGCGGGGGTTTCTCCTTGGGGAGGGCCCTCTCCTATACCCGGTAATATCCTTGCCATACCCTCCTCCATAGGCTCTGTTGGATTGGTATTAGCAAGGGTGGAACTCCCTTGCTCGCCCGGGCGTTGTCGAAGGTATCTCTTGGGCCCGGACGGGAGCAGCGATGGGTCGAGTAGGAGGAGGGTTGGTTTCAGGTGCTGGGCAGCCAGGGGCGTCGGCAGCGACGGGGCCGATGTCCTGCCGGGTCTCGGGGGTTTCGGGTGCCCCTCCACCCCGGGCCAAAGGGCAGTCTCTGCGGACATGCCCCGCTGAACGGCAGAGGTAGCACCGGGCCTCTCCGGTGGAGTAAAAGACCCGATAGCGGGCTCCCTCGTAGGGGACTAGAAAGGACCCCTCGAGCGCCTCTCCGTCACGCGCCCCTGCCGGTGGTAGAAGCTGCACTTGCCGGCGGAACGAAAAAATGTGATGGAGGGTGGGGTCCTTGCAGCCCAACGGGAGAGGGCTGATGACAGAAACAAGTTTCCCCAGAGTGGAAAGAGCGGGTAACAGGGCAGCATTGGGTAAGAAGGGAGGAACAGAGGTAAGGACGAGGCGAACGCCCAGGTCTTCTAACGGTTCTAGGGGGACAAACACCCCCCCTACCGTCAGGCCCCTCTCCACCGCCTCCTGGGCGGCATCCTCCAAGGCTAAGAAGAAAACGACCTTCCCATACATCTTGGAGGCCGCCACAATAGCTGTGGGTCCTACCACCTTCACCAACGCCTGCACGTATGTCTCCACGTGGGGCGAGGCGGGCACCAGGAGGCAACGGACGCCGTGCTTCCTGGTCAAGGCGGGGAAAGGGCCTCGGCCGCTGGTGATGGTGGCGGAGGCGGGGGGGGGCGAGATGACGAGGCAGCAGGCAGGGGGGAGCCCGCTGCCACCTGGGCATATGTCCTGGGGGCCGGGGGAGGGACAATCGCAGAGCTGGTGGAGGGAAACGCAGGGAGGGGCGCCACGGTTGATGATGAGGCTGCAGCGGTGGGGGCAGCCCCTGCCATGGAGGGCTCAGTGGTTTTAGCGGGGCCCTTTCATAGAATCATAGAATCATAGAATATCAGGGTTGGAAGGGACCCCAGAAGGTCATCTAGTCCAACCCCCTGCTCAAAGCAGGACCAATTCCCAGTTAAATCATCCCAGCCAGGGCTTTGTCAAGCCTGACCTTAAAAACCTCTAAGGAAGGAGATTCTACCACCTCCCTAGGTAACGCATTCCAGTGTTTCACCACCCTCTTAGTGAAAAAGTTTTTCCTAATATCCAATCTAAACCTCCCCCACTGCAACTTGAGACCATTACTCCTCGTTCTGTCATCTGCTACCATTGAGAACAGTCTAGAGCCATCCTCTTTGGAACCCCCTTTCAGGTAGTTGAAAGCAGCTATCAAATCCCCCCTCATTCTTCTCTTCTGCAGGCTAAACAATCCCAGCTCCCTCAGCCTCTCCTCATAACTCATGTGTTCCAGTCCCCTAATCATTTTTGTTGCCCTTCGCTGGACTCTCTCCAATTTATCCACATCCTTCTTGAAGTGTGGGGCCCAAAACTGGACACAGTACTCCAGATGAGGCCTCACCAATGTCGAATAGAGGGGAACGATCACGTCCCTCGATCTGCTCGCTATGCCCCTACTTATACATCCCAAAATGCCATTGGCCTTCTTGGCAACAAGGGCACACTGCTGACTCATATCCAGCTTCTCGTCCACTGTCACCCCTAGGTCCTTTTCCGCAGAACTGCTGCCTAGCCATTCGGTCCCTAGTCTGTAGCTGTGCATTGGGTTCTTCCGTCCTAAGTGCAGGACCCTGCACTTATCCTTATTGAACCTCATCAGATTCCTTTTGGCCCAATCTTCCAATTGGTCTAGGTCCTTCTGTATCCTATCCCTCCCCTCCAGCGTATCTACCACTCCTCCCAGTTTAGTATCATCCGCAAATTTGCTGAGAGTGCAATCCACACCATCCTCCAGATCATTTATGAAGATATTGAATAAAACCGGCCCCAGGACCGACCCTTGGGGCACTCCACTTGATACCGGCTGCCAACTAGACATGGAGCCATTGATCACTACCCGTTTCCACCCGCTCTGGCCCTTCCGGCGAACCGGGGGGGGTTTCCTAGAATCTGGGTGGGCGGTGGGTGCAGCAGCAGCAGCAATCACCCTGGTGCCTCCTGCTACCGGTGCCCCAGCAGGGGGGGTGGCAAGTATCTTAACAATAGTGGTAGGGGGGGACCTTGGGGGTCGGGCAGGGGTGGTGGTGGGGGAGGGACAACTAATTTTGTTGAAGCAGTCTCGCCCCTCTTGTTCCCCGCCATTGTGAGCAGGGAGAGACAGGGAGACACCGGAAGGAGGAGGGGGGAGGGGAGAAGCGGAGTAGCCCCTCCTTCCGCTAGGCTGCGGGCGGGGAGGGGGGGAATGCCGAGGGGATTAGACTGGGGGAGGGGGGGAAAAAACAAAAACGGGGTCCGGTAATAGGGGCAAATTGTGGGATAAGCAATCCGGGGGGGGGGGTGCAGACCCACACACGTTTGTCCAAAGAGTCTCGGTTGGTCGGCTGTTACATCCGGTCCGGAAGGCAAAGTTCAAAGCGAACAGCTGGATCCGAAGGGAGATGGCAGGTTGCCAGCAGGGACAGACGGCGGGGGGGGCCGTGACAGTTGTAATAACGATGGGGGGGTAGGGGCACCGATGGATCGGGGGTGGGGGTCTCCACGCCACACCCCCTGTGCCGCCACAAACGCAAGTAATCACAGTCAAACTCCCCCCCACGAGAGTATAATTCAGAAAATTACTCAGTCTTACGGCCCCCTTCACGATGATTTATAGCTCTCTTGGATTATTTCTTCTGTCTGCTGAAATCTTCTTCTCCGGCTGTGTTGGTTGTGTTCCAAGGCTTCCGGCATGTTAAGAATGTTGTAAAGTCCGAGCTGCTGGCAAAACGGCTGGGTCTGGGGGTTTCCACTCCCCCCTCCGGACAGCAAATCGGCAATCTTCCCCCCCCTCCTCCGGGGGGCTCAGCTGAGGCAAGTAGCTAAGTAGCTGCGCCCGAAAGCAGGCGTGGGGGGGGGGCGGGTGCTGGCGAAGGACGTAGACGGGAAAAAAAAAACAAAGAATCAAGAAAAAACAAAAAAAGCGTCTGGCCCGGTCGGGGGGGGGGACTAAGGCAGGTGCAAAAAGTAAGAAAAATTTGGGCCGGGGGCTTTAGGAAAGAATAGAAAGCAGATAGCTGAGGAGCAAGCAAAAGACGTTCCGTTTCCCAACAGGGAAGGTTCCAGAACAATCAGGAACCTTCTGGAGACAATTAAGACAGGCTGATTAGAACACCTGCAGCCAATCAAGAAGCTGCTAGAATCAATTAAGGCACACTAATCAGGGCACCTGGGTTTTAAAAAGGAGCTCACTTCAGTTTGTGGTGTGCGCGTGTGAGGAGCTGGGAGCAAGAGGCACTAGGAGCTGAAAGTGAGAATGCGGACTGTTGGAGGACTGAGGTGTACAAGCATTATCAGACACCAGGAGGAAGGTCCTATGGTGAGGATAAAGAAGGTGTTGGGAGGAGGCCATGGGGAAGTAGCCCAGGGAGTTGTAGCTGTCGTATATCTGTTCCAGGAAGCACTCTAGTCAGCTGCATTCCACAGGCCCTGGGCTGGAACCCGGAGTAGGGGGCAGGCCCAGGTTCCCCCCAAATCCTCCCAACTCCTTGTCAGACACAGGAGGAGTCGACCTGGACTGTGAATTCAGAAAAACGGCCAAGCTGAGGGCTGCCGTGAAGCTCCAAGGCGAGCAAATCCGCCAATAAGAGCAAGACCCACCACGGTAGAGCAGGAACTTTGTCACAAGAGCTAGAAACAGAAACCCTGGTCTGCTGACTCTAAGTAAAGTGCTGGATAAAATAAGCCACGCTGCCTCAGGTACAACTAGAATAAGCTTGGAGCACTCTGATCTGCATAATTACAAACCCTCTATTGTAATACACTGATGCATAAGGATGGAACATCTGCCTTTGTGTCAGTCCCACATACGGCCATTTTAAACAGTTTTCAAGTTACTAAGCAAACTCACCATTAATTCTCCAGTGGGCTTTGGATTCCTATCCTGGTGCCCGGAGGCTCATACTGTGCAGTGTGGATAGGGAACTTACATGGAGAGCACAGGTTGCTATATAGGAAGTGGTGAGTCTGCAAGTGGCAGTCTTCTCCCTGAGTCAGTGTTGAACCAGTGACCCAGCAAGAGACTATTGGGCATTATGTTGCTTGTGTAACTGTGCCTCAGTGGGTCACAACTGAGGATGCCAAATTCAGGACAAACTGCTGAAAAATAGGGCAGATACACCCCCAGACTGGTGGCTAATCCCCCATAGGATATACCAAACCAACAACGAAAGTAAACTTCTGTTTCACCATACTGGTTAACAAAAAGTCAAAAAAGCAGTTTCCTTAGGCATTCCAGTCCTTGTATTACCACCGAAAACACAAGACTTAGAGATGAGTGGTTCTTTAAAACCAGTATCTTCAAATAAAAGGTTCTTCTGATCCCAAAGGACCAGCCACACACCCAGAACAATATATAACTCAGATCTTACCCAAAGATCACGCTGACGCCAATCCTTTAGTATCTAAAATCTAAAGGTTTATTTGTAAAAAGAAAGAAAAAACAGTGAGAGTTAAAATTGGTTAAAGGAATCAAATACATACAATAATGGCAAAGTTCTTGGTTCAGGCTCGCAGCAGTGATGGAAGAAACTGCTGGCTTAAGTCAAGTCTCTGGCTGCTTCCAACTCATTGGAAGGTCCTCAATTCCTTGGTTAGACTGCCTCCATTAATATAAGTTCATAGTCCAGAGGCTGCAGCGGAAAAGAGGCTGGAGTAGAATAGTGGCAACATGGAGGGGTTTCCAGGGCCTTTTATATCTTCTGCCATGTGGAGGGAAGCCCACTGTTTCAAACAAAGCCCTCAGCACAGCTCATGGAAAATTACAGGTGATAAGATAGTGTTTGGGGTCACATGGGCGAGTCACATGTCCATGCATGAAGGTTTGGACACAGTAGAAGCCATTACCTATACCTCAAACAGCACATTTGCAGAACAGTCCATTCAGGACTGTTGATGGGCATCTCCCATGGTACATTGTCAGTTAAGTGTTTCTTGATGAGCCACTTAATTTGAATAGTCCCTCCAAGATGTGCTCGCTTATACTACCTTGTGGGCGTTACCCCAGAAGCAAACATTTGAAATCCAGGTATAAAGCCAATATTCATAACTTCAAATACAAAAATGATACATGCATACAGATAGCATAATCATAACCAGCAAATCATAACCTTTCCATAGACATCTTACATGCCACATTTTGTACAAGATTTGTTGCAAATATATAACAGTGGTTGCAACAATGATCTCTGTGGTCATATTTTAATCAAATAATGTCACAGATTGATGTACCAATTCTCCAATGAGAGGTGAAATAGCTCCGAGCCATCAGTGGCCTTTGAAGATTGTGCAGAACTTTTTGCAAAGAACAGGGAGGCCTCCCCAGGAAGGAAAAATGGCCTGTTGGTTCGGGCAGTCACCTAGGACATGGGAGAGCTAAACTGACATCCCTGCTCTATCTCAGACTTTCTGGGTAACCTTGGGCAAGTCACTTAGCCTCTCCGTGCCTCAATTCCCCCTCAGTACAATAGGCCTAGACTTGAGGTGGCTCGCAATCTAAATCCAAAAGCCTCACGCCAAAGAGTTGTGGTCAAATGCTTCATGAATGTTAGACCACAGACACTGGAAGAGACTTCATTTGGCCTCTTGGTTGCTGTCGAGTTGGCAGATGGGAATTAAAGAGGGGTGGGGGTGTTGGCCCAGGAAGCTGGGGCTAATTCTTAGTTTGGATGATTATGATATTTTATCTTCCCTAAAATTCCTACCCCACGCCACATCATATTCTGCCTCCTTAATCTTCCTCCTATCAGCTGGATATTGTGTTCTTCCTTTTCTGTCCTGGGCTAGTGTGTAGCATTGCTGCGTGCTGTTCAGTAGCTGTGGGGCTGCCTGCATTATAGTGGTTTGTGAAGTGGGTCCTGCATGCTGTGTTGTGCATAGTTTTAAAATCAGTGGGTAAAGTGCTTTGGGATTGTTGGATAAAAGCACTCTATTGCTATCAGTCATTTAGAGCTTTGCAACCTGGCCCAAACCTGAGGGGACCTGACTACAAGTGTCATGAGTGGGGCAGGTCACTAAACAAGCTGACCCTCTTGAGGTCAGGGTGGGTCTGATCGCCTCCTCCTGCCTGTTAGGTCCGCACAGCAGCTGCTGCCTGCCCTACTACTGCTGGCCACCTCCACCTCCCTACGCTGCGAGCGTGCTAGGCAGTGAGGATGCCAAAGCCTCTCACTCCGCAGCGCCCAGAACGCAGCAAGGTGATGGCAGCTGGCAGGGGCCACCACTGCGCTGACCCCATGGACAGAAGGTGACTGGAGATGGGCTGTGGACATGAGGCCTGGGGAGCAGGAAGCCCCCACCCGGCCGAGCCCCAGGGATGAGGCAGCAGCATCACTGAAACAGGTTTCTGGGAATGAGTTGGGTTCTGGTCACGTCAGGTCTGGGTCAGCTTGTGCTCAGGTCAGGCTTTAAAATTAGGCCCAACCAGACCTCTACAGTCATTACTATTGGGGGGGGGAGGGGAATAATTATTCAGCAAGGCAGTGCATGAATTATTATTATTCACTTTGTAGAAATGTGAGAGTTGCCCATAGCAGTGTTGATCAATGGCACATCTAGTATCTGTCAGTGACCAGTAGCAGATGCAAATGAGTATAACACCTCCATTCAGCAATCAATTTTGTAATGTTATGCCATAGGGAGAAATTTATTCCTGACCCCAGTATGTGATCAGCTTGTGCCCTGAAGCAAGAGGCTGGATAACGCTTTGTCGTCTTATCTTGGCCTCATCTCTACTGTTTCCATCCTGAGTGGGATTAAACCTGTGTGTTCTCCACCTAGTTCTTTCACTGCGGCCTTGGGCATGTTACTTAACCTTCAGCTCCCCGCTGTGTAACCTGAGTAACAGTATTTACCTAGCTCACAGGAGTGTTGTGAACTTACTTCACAATGTTTGTACAGGGCTTGAAAGGCTTTAGATGGAAAGTTCTATAGACTGGCAAATTATTATTGTTATTATTCAGTAGTGGTATTATGACTGTTATATAGGAGATATACAGCTGGGTAATACAACGTAGATTTACTCTAACCTCCATTGGATATAGAGCAGGCAGGGCTTGAGCCTGGTTTAGTGGTATAATGGCTATTGGAAAGCTGGGGGTTTTTTAATGTCCATGGGCAGAATGAGTAATTTTGAGGTCATTTTCAGAAGGCTCTACGATGGAGAACTTGTGCAGCTGACATCAGTGCAAAAGCCACAGCTGATAGACAGTACCGTGCCAAGTTTCGTAGCTCTGGGCACACTTTTATAGCTGAGTAATAACGACAAGCAGGTGCACAGGGTAATACAGTTCCGTGTGGATGTAGAATGGCAGTACAACAAGCACCAATGAGCAGCTACACCAGCCACTGTCTAGACTATCCCTCCTGAAGGGGCCCTAAGACAGCTGGTAGAAAGGTTTCTGACTGTTGTTTCCAGAATCCAGTCCTGAGTGAAGGCGATTTCTAATTAATTTGAAGGGGAAAAAGCAGAAACTTTTCAAAAATAGAGCAGATCTATAGATTTCTATTACGAAAGGGGAAGAAATGACCACTTCTCTTGATAACAATACCAAGCACGTGTCTCTTATTTGTTTCAGAGTAGCAGCCGTGTTAGTCTGTATTCGCAAAAAGAAATGGAGTACTTGTGGCACCTTAGAGACTAACCAATTTATTTGCGCATAAGCTTTTGTGAGCTACAGGGGAGAGAAAATCTTTTGAAGTGATAAACACCCATTTTTTCATGGCTGTATGTATAAAAATATCCTCACTGCATTTTCCACTTTTATGCATCCGATGAAGTGAGCTGTAGCTCACGAAAGCTTATGCTCAAAAAAATTGGTTAGTCTCTAAGGTGCCACAAGTACTCCTTTTCTCTTATTTGTTATATTTCTAGCTCTCATTTACTCTCCATCTTGTTAGTATTCTCCATATTTGCCTGTTTCTATTCTTACCGGTACCTATCTTCACATTCCTCATGTGGGCCTCCCAGCAAAACTTTTTCTTTCTTTGTTTCTTTTTAGCTTCTGTCTTTCTGCCTTCTCTTTTCTCTCTTCCCCTTCTTTCTATTCATCTCCTCCCTCCCCAGTCTCCTATTCCCTATTCTCCTGTGTTCCAAGAATTAGATATATCAATTTATTGCCCCAATATTTTGTTGACAATGTTTAAATTCACTAAAAACCACCATTCTTTCAGAAGTTTCCCTGCCGGACAAACCTGGCTCATGCTAGAGTGGTATTCACACACTAAAAACAATAATGCTTTTACCCAACATTAATAACTGGAAGGATGTCTCTCATGAATATTCCGTGGTGCCTTTCTCCCCAAAGCACTTCACACACTTAGACCTAAATACCTTTGAGGATCAGAGCCTAAGTGCTTGATTCAGCAAGTCCTCTCTGTGTGCACATTGCCCATTGACTTAACTGGTCCTAGGTATAGTCGTAGATACATAGGTCATAAGGGCAGAAGGGACCATTATGATCATCTAGTCTGTCCTCCTGCATAACATAAGCCACAGAACTTCACAAAGTAATTTCTGCATCAAGCCCATCACTGCTCTGTGAGCTATAGCACATCTTTTAGAAAGATATCCCATCTTGATTTAAAGACTTCATGGGATGGATAATCCACCACATCTCTCGGTCAGTTGCTTCAATGGTTAATTAGTCTCGTTGTTAAAAATCTGCATCTTGTTTCCAGTTTGAATCTGTCTAGCTTCAGCTTCCAACCACTGGATTGTGTTATGCCTTTTTTCTGATAGGTCAAAGAGCCATCCACTGTCAGACATCTCTTCCCTGTCTAGATACTTGTAGACCAAGATCAAGTCTCTTCTTACCCTTCCCTTGGATAAACTACATAGACTGTGTGTATTAATATACAAGAATAACTTCATCCACCACTGAAATGCAGTCACCTTAGGAGAGAATGCAGTAGCCAGACAGATAACTCTGGCCAAGGTCCCTAGGGCATACCCTATGCAGACGCTCTTAAACCTGTAGTAAAAGAACAGGTGCAATATATGAATTATTTCATGGTGTTTTTAGTACATGAGGATAATTTCTAGTAATAAGATATAAATTTGTTCCTTTGGGGTCTGATCCAAAGCACACTGAAGTAAATTAATTATTATTATAATTAGTATTACAATAGCGCTTAGAGGCCTCAATCAAATCAGAACTCTGAATATACACACAGCAAAAGACAGTATCTGTGCTGAAGCACTTACAATCTAAATACACAGGCCAGCCAAAGGGAGAGAGGGGTTTAAAACGAAGATGGACGGTGATTTGCCTAAGGTCACAGAGCAGGCACAGCATCCAGATTTCCTGACTCCTATCTATTTGACCACGCTGCTATCTTCAAAGAATGTTGGATCAGCAATGTAGTCACTTGCCAGAACGTGTGGGTATTCTATTTACTTATAAATGCCCTTAGTTCTTTTTTAAATATTCATTATTTTTTCATAATTTTTAGCAAACACAAAGGAAGGGCCAAGTTCTGTTTTCTGCCACACTGAGTATATCCAGGGTTACTCCACTAATGTTCACAGAGATACTCTGGAGTTGCAGTGGTGAAGGGAACCCGTACTAGGCACAAAATGAGTAATTGCTCTGCTTTGTATCAGTAATTAAAAATGACTGAGAGTCACAGTCTGCTCTCACTTACTCCTATGCAAGCTCCTGGAAGACCACTGGGTAACAGGCAGATCCAACCCTTCAATGACTTCATTGGGTCAGGCCCTTAAGGAATATGGCTCAAAGTTATTTTTAATTTAGGTGTGGAATTCACCCATGTGCAGAGGAAGGGGGTTACAGTAAGCAGTGACAAGGGGGGAACTCCAGCTCCTCAGCCTGGCTTTCATAAGCATCTCTCCCCCTACTCTCTTGGCTGGTGCAGTGAGAGCACCTCCTGCTGTTTCAGTCTAGATTACCCACCCGCAGGGAGCTAACATAACAATCACTTTCTAGCCGCATGTAGGCCCTCAAGACAGGCTGTAAGTGTTGTCTAGCCTTTGTGTTGGTCTTCTGGACAGAGTTGAATTTCATCTTATGTGCTGCTGTTGCTCCATTTCTGGGGGCGAGGGGGGGCCATGTGGAATGTGAGATGGAGATTATTTTAAAAAAGCCCTTTGCTCTCTCCCTTAATCAGCTCTCCAGTTTCCTCCAGAGCTGAGGAACACAAAATGGCTGGAAGTTCGACAGCTTCATTAGTGTCCTTCTCAGGCAATCCGTTCTCTGGTACGTTGCACAAGTGTAACTGAGGATACGAACTGCGTCAAAGGAGTCAGTTACAGCGTGGGGTTTATGTGGAAATTTTTGTTACTGACATTGCTATTAGACCATATGAATGCAATTATAATATTCCAATAGAAACTGCTTGAGCGTGTGGTAAACCAGAGGAACATATAAGGGGATATGTGTAAGATAATCTCTGCGTTGTACGGAGGGAGACTGGGATGCTTTCCAGAATCAGAACGTTCCCTGCACCTCCCTCATGCGCTGGTGGAAGGACAGTTGAAGGCTTGTTGAAGACTCACTAAGGGGATGCTGCATGACCAGACTGCCCCAGGACTGGAAAGGCAGCTGGCTACTCTGGTGCTCACCAAGAAGAGCAGTGGTGGGGAGGGACTGCGGAGCTGGAAAAGGCAAGTCAACATGTAAATCCTAGTTAAATGTCTTATTAGCAGCATTTTAATCACTTATGAAAACTGGAACAGGATCAGACAAAACAGAAGGCAGCAGCTGCTGTAAACAGCCGTTGTTGAAATGGAAAAATGATTTGAGCTGAGGGAAGGACGTCAGACATAATGAATCTGATTTTCAGGCTGTTGAAGATGTACACCAAGGGCTATGGGGCAGTCTAGATCCCCACCGTGGGCCCTGTGCACCATGTACCGCCCCGTTAAATGTGAAATTCACCCTTGTGCAGAGGCTGTATGTACCATATAAGTCCCACCTATGTCCTGGAGTAACGGGGCCTTGTACAAGACCACTGTCCTGGGGTGAATTTCACCCTCTGTGCTCATGCTCATGAAGGGTGAACTATTGTGCCTGATATACAACCCTGCTCCTGCTTTTAGATTTAAGATTTGACTCTGGATATCACCTGCTTTTGAGTCCTTTATACCTTTTGGAGGGATTCTCCATTGGCAGAGTTCTTTCCAAAGCTATGCAGGCGGATTGGGTAGCTCAGTAGGGACTGAAAGACAATTTAAGCACATTTTAGACAATATTCTCTAATCACAGACTCATTGGATTTGAAGCATCCTAAAAAATGAAGGTGCGAGCCTTTTGCATTCCTCCTCTCCATAGCACATATTCCCTACTGCTGTCTGGGAGGCTCTACAGCCATGTAATAACTGACTGCTCAAAAGCAAAGCGTGGAAAGGAGAATTAGAGTAAATCAGTGTGTGATTAGGGATGGGTGAACCAGTTTGGATAAAACAAGAAAGCCCCCCCCAGCAGCTGCCATCCACCACACCCTCACCTCCAAACAGTCACCCCAGACTAGAACTGAATCCCAACCAAAAACTTTTTCAGTTTTAAAAGAAAGTTGGCATCTAGCTAGGTTTTATTGACTTCCATTCCTCCTCATGGCCCTGAACTTCCAGGGGCTGGCTAGGATTGGATGCAGAAGTACTGAAGGACAGCAAGAAAGACTATCCCCAGAGCTGCCCCTTGGGTTCATGGTCCCCATGCAAAGTCTATATCCTGCCTAGCTCTCTCCCCATCTTTAACTAGTCCTATGACAGTGTAATTGGTGGCTCAGTTGTACTCTTAGTGGGCCTTTGAATAAGCAGGTATCAAGCAGTTATACAAGAAGCATAGATCTAAGACAGGGTGGCCAACCTGTGGCTCCAGAACCACATGAGGCTCTTCAGAAGTTAAAATGAGGCTCCTTGTATAGGCACCAAGTCTGGGGCTGGAGCTAGAGGCGCCAACTTTCCAGTGTGTTGGGGGGGTGCTCACTGCTCAACCCCTGGCTCTGCCACAGGCCCTGCCCCCCCTCCACTCCTTCCTGTCCCTTCCCATGAGCCTATGTGCCCTCGCTCCTTCCCCTCCCCCCCCCCAGCCTCCTGCACACCACAAAACAGCTGATCGGGAGGTGCGGGGAGGGAGGGGGAGGCGCAGATCAGGGGGGCTGCCGGTGGGCGGGAAGCGTTGTGAGCGGGGGCGGGGGGGGGAGCTGCTGACGTATTACTGTGGCTCTTTGGCAATGTAAATTGGTAAATTCTGGCTCCTTCTCAGGCTCAGGTTGGCCACCCTGCTCTAAGATCACTGCTGGCTGTGTGCTTGGTATTTCTGGTAGGGCCGGAAGCAGACTGTAAAGAAAAATCCTAGGAGGAAGCACATTTTCAAGCCCAATATTGCAGACCAAAAAGGTTTAAGTAGTTTTGACCAGGTCAGCCCAGTGCTGGGTTTTTATCGGAATCCAGCCTCTGCACTTTTTAACCTTCAACAATTACAACAAATTGTAAGACTGATGGAATCCCACCATAGCTTAGTCCGTTTCGTTCGCAATCATGATGGTGCTTCGTGGCAGGAGTTTATCTGGAAGTGCGAAGCACTTACTTCACAAAAGAGCATTTTCCGTAGTTTATAGAGATTGATTTCTTAAACATCTGAAGGGACGTGAGTTTAGGATGTTCTGCTGTGTTCCCATAGGGGCAATCCTATATGCTCAGCCCAGCCATATGTCTTGGAAGACATAGCAATGGAACCGCACTAGAGCAAAGAGCTAAAGTCGACAAAGAAAGGCGGGGTGGGGTGAATATATTTTGGTAGTTATCTTTTACATACAGTATCAATATCTCTTTTGATGCCTGTCAAGATAGACAAAGAACCTCAGATAATTACCAGTGGTGGAAAACCTATGGTGTAATGCTCACAGAGAGTGTGCTCAGTAGCAATCTGGCACTGATCACAAAAATAAGACAGCCTAGAATTCTACGTGTGCGTTCTTTCTTGTTACAATACAAGCCAATGGCTCTGTCTGTTTTCATTACACTTGCAACTGGATCTATGTGAAATGAGTTTCAGCCAAGTTTTCAGGTTGTAAACTTTTGTGCAGCTGTCCTGTATATCCAGGTCCCCCTGACAATCAGACTATATCAGCTGTTCTTTTACATCAGAGACGCTACACTTTTCTTTTGCATATAACCAATGCACACTTCACTTTACTTTTCTTGATCTTTAATCATATCAGGATGCACTATATTTATATCTCATATACACAGTGGGTCAAATTCTCAGCTGGCTTACCCAACAGTAGTGAATACAGCTCTTGGACAAAATACACATTGTAGTTAATGAGTTATGGCAGCAGAGGGCTCCACCCAACTTTCCTTGTTTTCCTAGTAAGAGGTGGCCAACAAAAATTATATATATTTAAAAAAATCTAATTATTTATTATTATTTATTATTATTATTTATTATTATTATTATTATGGGGGTTTTATTTAACTATTCCAAACAAAGTTATGGGGTCAAATCTGAAGAGATGCTGAGCACCTGCAATTACCCAATGAAGTAATTGGGCCAAATGCAGAGATTCTTATTCAATTCTCGTTCAAGCAAACATCTCATTGAGGTTAATAGGAAGTCCATTTAACCCAAGTGAGGAGTATTCTGTTCTGTTCAGGTTCTTGTACTGGACCCGTCACCAGAGTATCTGACTGAAGTTCTTAACTTCAGTCGAGCTATGGATTTACACTAGCAGAAGAAATAGTTCCATATCTTCAGGGCTCCCTCAGAAATCAGACTCATGCAGGTTTCTTTGACAGGTCCGACAAGCACTTTTCCACGCTGATATCGATGAGACTTCAGTCGAGCTATGGATTTACACTAGCAGAAGAAATAGTTCCATATCTTCAGGGCTCCCTCAGAAATCAGACTCATGCAGGTTTCTTTGACAGGTCCGACAAGCACTTTTCCACGCTGATATCGATGAGAGGGAATATCAGATTATCAATCAGATCTGTCTAAGGGCTGAGCCCTTAGATGGCATTTCTTATCCAAGGATCTCACAACTTCCTACAATAATAAGTTAAGGGCCACGGCCCAGATCCTCAAAACTTTTTCGGCTCCTAACTTCCACTGACTTCAAAGAAAGTTAGGAGCCACCCTCCCTCACTCCTCAAGCAGGCCTTCTGAAATCAAAGGGGCTCCTCCTGGAATAAAATGCTATTCAACATGAGCAAGGGCATCAGCATCTAGCCCTAATTAATTAGGGGTGCTCCCCCTCGGAAGGTTGTATTACAATTACTATCAATTCATTACACAGGGTTCCACACAACAGTCTCTTCTGGATCTCACAGCTGGAGGCGAGATGCTTCTGTCAGTGCTGATTTGAGACCAAACGTTGCTCTCCTGTCAACTATTCAGAAAGGAAATGGAGGTGAGATACAGTGACCAATGAGAGTTGGTTTGGGTAGGGGTTTTAACATTTAGTCTTCTCCCTGAACTCCGAGTTCCCTTTCTCCTGCAACCAGTTGGTGTGAGGAGGAGGGGACATAGTGGGTCAGGACAGCTGGAGAATGTTGTCCATGGTGAAACCTGCAGAGAGAGAGAGAAACAGAGAGTGTATGGGGGTGGGGAGGGTGCAGCAGGAATGGTGGAAGAGTCAGGTGGTCAACCACTGGGGAAGCAGCATCTCCTTCAACCTGTGCCAAGCATGGGCTGGGGAGAACAAGGAGTTTCAGACTAGGTAAAGCATCCTACTCACCCTCCGAAATAAAGGGCATTCCAGTTTTGGGGGGCCAGAGGGGTGAGATGCAGCATTTGTAGGCATCCCATACAAAATGGTGGCGAGCCAATGAATCTGAAAGTGACTCTCACCAATGAAAAGCCTGCCTAGGCCACCCCCTTTCATCATTCAGATCTGAGTAATATCGACCAGGGCTGTGTTGAATACATGAAGGTTTCTTTTGTTGCTATTGTTACAGTTGGATTTGAATCTGTGGGATACTGAGCACCTTCCACTTTCATGGGGTCAATGATACGGTGCTCAGCATTATGCAGGATTGGGCCCTTATAATGCAAGCTGTAAGGCGTATGTTATGGGCTTGGGCCAACTCCTTGTGAAACCAATGGGAATCTTTCCATTGATTTCAGTGAGCGCTGGATCAGGCTCTAAGTGAAAATAAATCCAGTTGGAAATTTAAGCCTCTGTCTTTTTGTCCTAGAATTCCCCTGCCTCCCCTCAAAAATGTTTGCAGTTATTAGAAAGGCACAAACAACTTTCACCTGTAGATTGACAAGATAGTGTGCTAAGATATGTATTTGAACTATGTTTGTTCACATATATAAATATGCATATATGCCAATTAGTGATGTCGTAGACAAGTTAAATTAAGCAGACACATGTACTACAGTATGGATGAGAAGCATCCTGATGCCAATACTCTTCTGTGATTTATCTTGAGAAAAGTGTATTGTTTAATATTTTTCATTTCCATAAGGGGGAGCTTGTGCATAGAGGATTACTGGTTGGGTGACTCTCCAACCCCTCTGAATTTACACACTTTTAGTGAATGCAGACCATTTTCTGTGTAAATCCTATGGATTGTGAGTTTAAGAGGTAGCACAAATATTTAGTGACTCAAGCTTCTACAAGCTGTTCTTTCACACAAGATGGATATTGACAGACTCAGTAACCAGATCGAGTAGGAGTAAGAAAGGGAAACATTTTTGCATTAACCAAAACTATGCGACTCATGATCAAGTCTAACCTTTGCTTATATAATTATATGAGCAGAAGGTTAATGTTTTTATTTAGCTAGTATGGAATTTTCACAAGCCGATGGTGAAAATTAGTGTGTGATATGTAGACCGGATGTGTGTAGTAAACAATCAAACATGTGGAATGAAAAATAAAGTATAAGGGTCCATGTATCGAGATCTGTGAAAAAGATACAAGGTATTAGGCCTTAGGTCACTCAAAGTTAGGGTTGTGCTCAAGTGCCTTGTGAATCTGGCCCTTACAAAGCACCCCCACATTATAAGGAAACAAACGTCTCTATACATTGTAGGGTGGGGGTGTCTCAGTTCAGGGATTTGAATTATAATTTCTGGTTTAAAAAAGGATTTTTACACAATTGTGGCAAGAAAAATTTTGAAAGGCAGGCTATGAAACACAAGCTGTAATTTTGTACACGCAGATCAGGTAATCTGAGTTTTTGTTGTGCAATATCTTGGGAGAGAAAATGTGAATGCCCAAAAGGTAAATGGGTGATTGCAGGTGCCATTTTAGAGGCCTAACTTGGGGTCTCTTTGAAAATGGTGGTCTTGATCCTTAAACTCATACAAAGATAATTTTAAGGAATCATGGCCCTGATTCAACAAAGCACTTGGGCATAAGCTGAAAACCTATTAATGCCATGATTCCATGAATCTTCCATGATTCCTGGGGCAAAATCAAGAGCCAATAGTACATGGCATAAGCTCTTAAAAACTGTAACAATCTGGGCCAAATTTATGAAATGACCATAACTGAAGAGGCCATTTAAAATTTCACTGCGATCTTTCTTTCAAAAGGCTTTATGTGCATTTTCTATCGGTACACCCAAATTCAAGTTTGCATTCATAAATGTCATTTGTGTGACCAAACAAGGTAATTAAAACATACCTACCCAGCTCATACATGCATATAGAAATCTGAGTGTTTGAATAGAGAAGACTTTGAATGTGGGTTGAGGAGGTTTTTTAGGCTGCTTTTAAAAATGTTTCTTTTCATCGTAACTGTTTTTAAAACTAATGTATTGAAATGGATAGCACTGACAGCATAACAGACGCGTTATTTACAGGGTAGATTATAATGATTCCTCGGAGACATTGTATGTCGTGTGTGAGTAGCCCTTGATATGGATTTCAAAGGAGGAATTAGTTATTGGATACAGCGTGTTTAAAAACAATACTTGGCTTTGTCCGAGCTCTGTAATGAAAGCTCTCATCAGCCCTGTGATATAAGCATTATTGCAATATACCCATTGCACAGATGGGTACAGCGAGGCACAAAAAAGGTAAGGACTCCTAACAAAGTTGAGTGTGCACAGCTCTTTTGCGGGAGATGTTGAGCTCTTTGCGGCATTCACTCCACTGGGAATCAAGGTAAGAGCACATAACAGAAAACATGAGATTCCTGACCTATCTCCCACGTTCCGACTCAGTTTCCTCCTCTTTTAAGATCCATACTTTTGAAGGGTGCATGTTATTCCACTGAAGGAATATGTCTGTATAGCTTGCACTATGTTGTCAATGGGCTACTAGATCTTAACTTTTTTACTCCTTTTGACAGCGCACGCTACTCACCAATGGATGGCACCACCTCCTGGCAATTCTGGGGATTAGCTCTGCCAGGCCAATGCCCCTTCCAGTGCTCGCATTCAGTCACTCTGTCTCTTTCTCTGTCTGCAGCCCCTTTCTCATTCCAGGAACCGCAGTCTCCTCTTCATGACTTGTCCCTCCATCGTGGTCACCACATGGTTTACCCTTCCTAGGGTATATCTAAGGCCCTTCTCACGAGCAATCTCAGGCAGTCTTCCCTTTCACTGACACATGGTGCCACTCCCTCAGTGGCTGGCAGGAGAACCCAGAGCCACCCTATACTCTGGGTTCCAGCTCAGAAACTCTCTAATCAGCAGCCCAGGTATGTTCCCTCCTGAACCCTGCTGCCTTTCCCTGAGTTCTCCTACCTTCTTCAGGGTCTGCCAGCCCAAACTCCCTCCACCTAGGGAGTGACTGTAGGCTACCTTGGCTCTGCAGCCCCCAAATCCACCTCCCTTCTCCCAAGGAGTGACTGCAGACTACTTCCCTGCAGCCCCCTCTGTTACTAGCCTCCCAGCTTTGTAGAAGCCCTGCCTGTTCCTCAAAGGTGAGCTTCCCTCTAATTAGCTGCCTCCAGCCTAAATCTCCCTCATTTGCAGCCTAACTGACGTAATTCCACTCTTGGGGGGCCAATTTGGGGAGTACATCCCATCACACCATTGTTTGGGCAGGTTCTGTACCTTGTATGCCCAGCGTATTTTAAGTCACCCAGGCATTACATACTGAAGTATTCTATTTTTCTATTACTATACATGGCATTGTGTTGCCTATTTGCAGTAGAGTCATAAACATTTAACATTATGTGAGACATTATGAAATACAGAACTATGACGTATGCACAAAGGAGCCAAGTTGTGGTTTCTGTGGCAACCATAACTTTGAATATGCTGATTATAATAATATCAGCTCTCTATTATACTGATGCTGCACTGTAATGAATCAATAGACACGACTGTTATATAAATAGCACCCCAGGGGACCCTAGGCTAGATCTCTAGCCCTTCAGCTTCAAAACCATTGGTCTTTTCCACTTGAGTTAGAGGGTGACTCCCTCTCTTGGCCAGCCGCTAGAGGACAACATTGCCTGCTCATGCACACAAAGCCACTACAGTATACATGTATTGTGTTAACTAGCTTTTAGATTCAAAATGTAAAATGTTTCCGTACAGATTCAGCAGCATTGTGCAATGGTTCCCAGCTTCGACATAGCCTGGTATGTGCAGTCTGGGAGGCAAGGGCACTGGGGAGTAGGCAGAAGGGGTGCAGGAAGAGGAGAACGCAGGGCAGTTCTTGTCCGGTTGCGGGTTAGGCTGTTCTGGGGTAGGACACAAGGGGTCCCCTGAGCTGCTGAGGTTCAGAGACTGTGAAAGGGGGCAGGGAAGCAGAGCCTAACCCCTGTCCCACCCCACCCCACCATGACAGGAGACGGAAAGCCCAGCGAGCTACACTGGCAGTGCTGGGGAGAGCAGGGGGCTAAGGATGGTGGGTGTCTGGGGGAGGCAGGGTGTGCTGAGTGCCTTCAGCAGGCAGTGGGGGGCTTGTGTGGGAGGCAGGGGATGTTTGGGGTTGGGGGAGGCAAAGGCACCCCTGGTTAACTGTCCTCACACACACCTGTTGGGAGCGGGTACCAGGTGCCCAGCCAACTTCACCTCTTACCTGCCAAGGCCAGCAAGATGGGAGACTCCTGCTGCTTCCTGACATCAAATCTGGCACCCTCCTGCAGTGCACAGGTTCAGGGGCTGCTCCAAGCAAGGCTGCCCTGTGGCCTGCCTGATTCACACAGACTACATCACCGAGTGCATGCTAGCAGGGTCTACATGGGGTGGTCAGAGTGCCACCCATTAGAGCACTCTGACAATCACACCCCTGTGGGCTGGTCTGGGGCACTGTGTAAAATTGTTTCTCCTGCAAATCTGTCATGTGAGGCAGCTGCCTTCCTGGTTAACCTATAGCTTCAGCAGCCTTTGCAGTATCCTTCATTCAACCAATGAAATAGTTGCATACAAATTAGCTGCATAGAAAGGGTGGTGATTGGTTGAGTTACCTCTGAGATCACAATGGTCTAGGACTCTTTGCAAGGTTTTTCTTTAGATACATGCTTTACCGTAGCCATACTCTACCCGAGTGCAATTTGTATGTCAAAATGGCTGAGAATGTAAGAATTGGATGGTAACAGACCATGAAACCCAGTGAGGATTCCACTGGTGATATTCTGAACGAAAAAAGCTATCACCCATGCTTCACATTGACTCAACAGTCAGTCTAAACTTCAGGTGACAAGACTGGAATCTCATTAATTAGATGATATGTTGGAACGTTGTGGCTTCTTTTGTCTCTTGAAGCCTTTAAATCAAGACAGGATGCCTTTGTAAAAGAGATATTTTAGCTTGAGATAGGAATCAACTGGTGAAAGTCTATGGACTGTATTATGCAGGAGGTCAGACTAACTGAGTATAATAGTCCCTCCTTGTTTTAAAAATCCGTGAATCTCTGGTGACTTATTTGATTAAATTAGCCCCTGTGAAATAAAGTCCTCTTTTAGTTATGAAATAATATAGACCTACGTCTAAAAGTGGAGCAGACAGATAATGAAGAGATGCAGTATCAAATCACTGTAATGTTTTTCTCTGAAGACTAGAGGAGCAGTCGGTCCAAAGAAAACTACTTAGTAGCTTCAAGCAGTTGGAAAAAAAAGTACATTTACTTGTTAATGTCTAATAGTCTCAGATGTCTACAGTACAAAGGAAAGTATTTGACCAGCTTAAAAATTTTATGGTTAAAATAACATTCAATAAAAAAATGCATTTTTGCAAGGCTGGTTAAGAAACCACATAGTTAAAGGCGGGAATTCCGGGAAAACCCCTAGGGTAGCCACGTTTCTCTGAGGGAGGAATAAGACGGGGCAAAGAGGGGTCCTTTTCCTGCTGAAGCAATTGGCTGCCACACAGGTTCACAAGAGAGGGGAGGGCAGGAGGGTGGTTTCTTCCCTGAAATATTGCAGCTCTTTCACTCGAACAGCAAGAAAGCTTTACAATGGAGCCACTTTCTGCTCCTGGTAGGAATGGAATGAAAACACTTTGGCCAAGGCCTCTCAAAGTGACTAGTGATTTGGGATGCCTCAATTTAGGGGACCCAACTTGAAACACATGAAAGGGGCCAGATATTCAGACATTGCTGAGCGCCTATCCTTTGTCAATCAGACCCCTTTAAGGTAAGTCACACTGGGCACGCACAAATGAACGCACACAATGTCACAAAGGACTTATGCTCTTAACTCCCTTAGGAACATACAA
This sequence comes from Lepidochelys kempii, assembly GCF_965140285.1. NCBI lineage: Eukaryota > Metazoa > Chordata > Testudines > Cheloniidae > Lepidochelys > Lepidochelys kempii. The sequence continues at coordinate 33,486,953 of NC_136387.1, forward strand.
ATAGCTCCTTTTAATACTGTGGTATTACCTACCCAGTGGCTCCGATCAAGTTTGGAGCCCCATTGTGCTAGGAACTGTACAAACAGAGATAAGACAGGTCCAGAGACACACAAAGAGTGAGGGATGGGGATAGAACATACAAGCTAATGAGTGTGGTAATGAAATGTCAGTTTCCTTAGAGCAATGATCAGCCTTTTCCCAACTTAGTGAATAAGAATAAACCAGATATCTCCTGCATTGCATTAGTTGAACTTTTGATATAGAGAAGAATTTGGCTCTTTAGGCCTGATTTATCCTAGGCATAAGCAGGAGCAACTCCTTTGGCTTGAATGAAACTCAGGGATCGGTTTTGGGACCAATCTTATTTAATCATTTTATTACTGACCTCGGCACAAAAAGTGGGAGTGTGCTAATAAAGTTTGCGGATGATACAAAGCTGGGAGGTATTGCCAATTTAGAGAAGGACAGGGATATCATACAGGAGGATCTGATGACCCTGTAAACTGGAGTAAAAGTAATAGGATGAAATTTAATAGTGAGACGTGTAAGGTCATGCATTTAGGGATTAATAACAAGAATTTTAGCTATAAGCTGGGGACGCATCAATTAGAAGTAACGGAGGAGGAGAAGGACCTTGGAGTATTGGTTGACCACAGGATGACTATGAGTCGCCAATGTGATATGGCCGTGAAAAAAGCTTATGCGGTCTTGGGATGTATCAGGTGAGGTATTTCCAGTAGAGATAAGGAGGTGTTAGTACCGTTATACAAGGCACTGGTGAGACCCCATCTGGAATACTGTGTGCACTTCTGGTCTCCCATGTTTAAGAAGGACGAATTCAAACTGAGAAAGGTACAGAGAAGGGCTACTAGGATGATCTGAGGAATGGAAAACCTGTCTTATGAAAGGAGACTCAAGGAACTTGGCTTGTTTAGCCTGACCAAAAGAAGGCTGAGCGGAGATAGGATTGCTCTCTATAAATATATCGGAGAGATAAATACCAGGGAGGGAGAGGAATTATATAAGCTCAGTACCAATGTGGACACAAGAACAAATGGATATAAACTGGCCATCAGGAAGTTTAGACTTGAAATTAGACAAAAGTTTCTAACCATCAGAGGGGTGAAGTTTTGGAACAGCCTTCCAAGGGAAGCAGTGGGGGCAAAAGACCAATCTGGCTTCAAGATTAAACTTGATAAGTTTATGGAGGAGATGGTATGATGGGATAACATGATTTTGGCAATTAATTGATCTTTAAATATTCATGGTAAATAGGCCCAATGGCCTGTGATGGGATGTTAGATGGGGTGGGATCTGAGTTACTACAGAGAATTCTTTCCTGGGTATCTGGCTGGTGACTCTTGCCCACATGCTCAGGGTTCAGCTGATCACCATATTTGGGGTCAGGAAGGAATTTTCCTCCAGGGCAGATTGGAAGAGGCCCTGAGAGTTTTTCACCTTCCTCTGTAACATGGGGCACGGGTCACTTGCTGGAGGATTCTCTGCACCTTGAAGTCTTTAAACCATGATTTGAGGACTTCAATAGCTCAGACATAGGCGAGAGGTTTATTGCAGGAATGGGTGGGTGAGATTCCGTGGCCTGCATTGTGCAGGAGGTCAGACTAGATGATCATAATGGTCCCTTCTGACCTTAACATCTATGAGTCTATGAAACTGAGTCCACTTGTGCTAGGGCTGGATTTTGTCTGGTAAAATCATGGTGCAGCCCAAAATTCTTGCACAATCACTGCCAAGTGGGTGTGATTTCAAGGACAGCAGGTGGCAGTGGAGAGATTTGGGACTCCATATTTCACTGAGTCCTTCACTCCTGTTTCCACAGAGGTTCAGTGGGAGACGGTGCACTCAAAAGATGAGGAAACATGACAGTGTAGCGGGAGCAAATAAGAGTGACGCCACCACTTCCCTGGGAAGGGAAAGATCCGCAGTTTGGGCCAGCCATCGCACCCCTGAACTGTATGGGGTCAGGAGGACAGAAGATCCTGATTCACGATGACCACTTCTCCCCTAGCTTCTATGGCTTGGACAGAGCTCTCCAGTTCAGGCCAGCTACTCCTATTCTGGCCTCCAGGAGTAGGATGAAGAAGTTCACCGGCACCTGGACAGTGCAAGAAGACATGATCTCTGCTGCTATCAGATTCCTGACTCTTGGATAGGCTGAGGAGAGAAGATCAGGGACAGTGGCATAGCAAACAGTGGGTTGGGCCAGGGATGGGGAGAGGAAGGGAAGGCTCTGGTGGATGAACTTTCCCTTAGATTTGGGTGTGTCTGATCTGGAGTTTTGGTACAGGCCCATTTCCACCAACTATTTAACATGTTTTAAATACAACATAGGTTTATATACATATATGTACAAAGACTCTCCAATGGCTAGAATAACTCTGAGGATATTTTATCTACTTGGTATAAAAGTCTTCTCCTTTCCTGGTATGTGCCATCTGTTTTGGTCATTGCAATCATGCCGCAATGCTGTATTGTCGACTTTTAAAAGAAAAGCTCATGAATAAAATATTGACACAATAACCATCAGGGGAAAGAGAAACAAAGAAAAACTTCACATGGTTTGGCCAAAAGGCTGTTCAGCAGGAGGCGGGGACATGATGTTTGAGTCCTGGACAATCTGAATGATCGCTCAAGTTGAGTCAGCTTTGGATGGATGAAGTCCCCAATCTTAGGTCACATCTACATTGCATACCTGTTGTGGCAGCATATAGGGTAGCTACATGCTGCAGTGAACAGCAGGCTGTATCCACGCTGCAGGGTAAAGCTACATGTGTCAGTAAAAAGCAAGGGCAATGGGGAGTCGTTGGTGTCTTCTTGCCACTGGGAAATGCTCCAGCAGCGGGAAACCACACTGCTAAAAATATCAGTGGACATAGAGGAAGCACTGCTTGGGCAAATAGAGAGCCCTGTCGGGTACATACAGGGCAGGTCTACACTTAAAACACTGCGTTGGCGCAGCTGGACTGCTGTAGCACTTAAGCAAAGATGCTCTTGCGCCAACAGGAGAGTTTGTCCCATCGGTGTAGTTAATCCACCTCCCTGAGAGGTGGTAGCTACGTCAATGGGAGAAGCTCTCGCACTATCATGGCGTTATCTACATGGGGGAGATTAGGTCAATATAACTACGTCACTCAGGGTGTGAATTTTTCACACCCCTGAGCAACATAGTTGTACCGATATAGGTCTGTAGCGTAGACCTGGCCACCCACAGAGATCAGGACTGTCTTTATTCTACTCACCTATGCAGTGCCTCACCGTCTACAGTGCTATTTATACCTATGCTAGGGTGGCTTGGAGTAATATGTACCCTACACACCACCAAAAGGAGCATGCTGTGCAGACATACCCATAGAGCTGTGTGACGTGTTTGCAATCTAACCAGAAACCCGACAGCTTATAGGCTTCATTACAAACTCAAAATGCAGAACAAGTTTGCTTTAAAAAAAAAATTATGAACTTTCTGAGCAAAGCTGGGCCCAATTTTGAGTGGTTTTGGGCCTAGTTTCAAATGACCCAGGGCTGTGATTTATAGTTTCACATCAAAACCACAGGAAATTTATGGTTTCTCCTGGGTTAGAGGTGAAACCAGGTGAGACTCAGTGGTTTTGACTGAGTTTCACTTGGCGTTTTAGGCTTTGTTTGAATCTGAAGCACAAAGTGAAAGTCAGAGACGTGAACCCATATGAACCAAACCCAACAATCAGCAGCAAAAAGTACAGTGGAATGGAAAGACTGCTTTGCACACAGCTCTTGTGGATATATTCCTTACAGCAGCCTTGTAAGATGGTCATTAAAATGTACCAGCTCAGACACAAAATCCCTTCACCCACCCTTTCTCATGGTGACTGGTTAACGAAAAAACTAGGGATGTGTTTACCTGTGCGTCAAATAAAATGTATTCACACACGGGAAGTAGAACTTCACAGGGCTGCCTTAGAGTCATGCTGGGTCTTCCATCTTGGTTGCTATCAATGGGAGCATAAATAATGACTGTTATTGTGGAGAGGGGAAAAGAACAAAAGAACAAATATAGCCTGGTAATCTCTGATGGGGGTGAGAAATGGGCAATTCTCCACCCTCTAAGCATGTGTAAAATTAAAGCTATAAAACGCAGACACACTGTATGCAATGGTTTGCCTGAGCAGGCAAGGTGATCACTATGAAAATATCAGCATACTGATATGTGAATGACATGGCAACAAGTTGCTTTGGATGCCAGTAGATGGTTCTTTTAACTCCATGGCTTGCACCAGTCTGCACCCCTGTGTTCCTTCTTGATCCTTTCATCCTTCTAAAGGTACAATATAGAATGCTACAAAGACTATGGTGCGTGTATGAGAGAGAGACCTCATTAAAGAATGGAAGTTATGCTCTCATCTCTGTTAATCTGAATCAGCTGTTTATTGTGTGTCCATCATGGCAACCAGAGTAATTTGTTACCCTAACAGCCCCAGTATGCCCTGGTCCCAACCAGACAGATCACAGCTCATATCTTCTTTTGCAGTGGGTGCGAGTCTTGTTGAATGGTGGGAAAGATACTGCTTTGCAACCAAGTGACTAATGTCAGCATCTGTGTCCCTGCATTACTGTGATGCAAGCTGGAAGTGAAACAAACACTCTCCTCTACCAAAAAGAAAAGGAGTCCTTGTGGCATCTTAGAGACTAACAAATTTATTTGAGCATAAGCTTTTGTGAGCTACAGCTCACTTCATCGGATGCATTCAGTGGAAAATACAGTGGGGAGATTTATATACATAGAGAACATGAAACAATGGGTGTTACCATACACACTGTAATGAGAGTGATCACTTAAGGTGAGCTATTACCAGCAGGAGAGCGGAGTGGGGGGACCTTTTGTAGTGATAATCAAGGTGGGTCATTTCCAGCAGCTGACAAGAACGTCTGAGGAACAGTGGGAGGTGGAGGGGGGCGGGGGAATAAACATGGGGAAATAGTTTTACTTTGTGTAATGACCCATCCACTCCCAGTCTCTATTCAAGCCTAAGTTAACAGTATCCAGTTTGACAGTATCCAGTTTGCAAATTAATTCCAATTCAGCAGTCTCTCATCGGAGTCTGTTTTTGAAGTTTTTTTGTTGAAGAATTGTAACTTTTAGGTCTGTAATCAAGTGACGAAAGAGATTGAAGTGTTCTCCAACTCGTTTTTGAACGTTCTAATTCTTGACGTCTGATTTGTGTCCATATATTCTTTTACGTAGAGACTGTCCAGTTTGACCAATGTACAAGGCAGAGGGTCATTGCTGGCACATGATGGCATATATCACATTGGTAGATGTGCAGGTGAACGAGCCTCTGATAGTGTGGGTCCAGATGATGAAGATGTCATCAATGTAGCACAAGTAGAGTAGGGGCATTAGGGGGACGAGAGCTGAGGAAGCGTTGTTCTAAGTCAGCCATAAAAAATGTTGGGATCCTGTGGGGCCATGCGGTTACCCATAGCAGTGGTTCCTTCCCCACTCTGAACTCTAGGGTACAGATGTGGTGACCTGCATGAAAACCCCCTAAGCTTATTTTTACCAGCTTAGGTTAAAACTTCCCCAAGGTACAAACTATTTTACCTTTTGCCCTTGGACTTTATTGCTGCCACCACCAAGCAGCTAACAAATATATAACACGGAAAGAGGCCGCTTGGAAACGTCTTTCCGCCCAAAATCCTCCCAAACCCTACACCCCCTTTCCTGGGGAAGGCTTGATAAAAATCCTCACCAATTTGCTACACTGATGACATCTTCATCATCTGGACCCATGGAAAAGAAGCCCTTGAGGAATTCTACCAGGATTTCAACAATTTCCATCCCACCATCAACCTCAGCCTGGACCAGTCCACACAAGAGATCCACTTCCTGGACACTATGGTGCTAATAAGCGATGGTCACATAAACACCACCCTATACTGGAAACCTGCTGACTACTATTCCTACCTACATGCCTCCAGCTTTCATCCAGACCACACCACACCACACGATCCATTGTCTACAGCCAAGCTCTACGATACAACCGCATTTGCTCCAACACCTCAGACAGAGACAAACACTTACAAGATCTCTATCAAGCATTCTTACAACTACAATACCCACCTGCTGAAGTGAAGAAACAGATTGACAGAGCCAGAAGAGCACCCAGAAGTCACCTACTACAGGACAGGCCCAATAAAGAAAATAAGAGAACATCACTAGCCATCACCTTCAGTCCCCAAATAAAACCTCTCCAACGCATCATCAAGGATCTACAACCTATCCTGAAGGATGACCCATCACTCTCACAGATCTTGAGAGACAGGCCAGTCCTTGCTTACAGACAGCCCCCCAACCTGAAGCAAATACTCACCAGCAACCACACACCACACAACAGAACCACTAACCCAGGAACCTACCCTTGCAACAAAGCCCGTTGCCAACTGTGTCCACATATCTATTCAGGGAACACCATCAGAGGCCTAGTCACATCAGCCACATTATCAGAGGCTCGTTCACCTGCACATCTACCAATGTGATATATGCCATCATGTGCCAGCAATGACCCTCTGCCATGTACATTAGTCAAACTGGACAGTCTCTACGTAAAAGAATAAATGGACACAAATCAGATATCAAGAATTAGAACATTCAAAAACGAGTTGGAGAACACTTCAATCTCTTTCGTCACTTGATTACAGACCTAAAAGTTGCAATTCTTCAACAAAAAAACTTCGAAAACAGACTCCGATGAGAGACTGCTGAATTGGAATTAATTTGCAAACTGGATACTGTTAACTTAGGCTTGAATAGAGACTGGGAGTGGATGGGTCATTACACAAAGTAAAACTATTTCCCCATGTTTATTCCCCCGCCCCCCTCCACCCCCCACTGTTCCTCAGACGTTCTTGTCAACTGCTGGAAATGACCCACCTTGATTATCACTACAAAAGGTTTCCCCTCCCCCGCCCCCCGCTCTCCTGCTGCTAATAGCTCATCTTAAGTGATCACTCTTGTTACAGTGTGTATGGTAACACCCATTGTTTCATGTTCTCTATGTATATAAATCTCCCCACTGTATTTTCCATTGAATGCATCCGATGAAGTGAGCTGTAGCTCATAAAAGCTCATGCTCAAATAAATTTGTTAGTCTCTTAAGGTGCCACAAGTACTCCTTTTCTTTTTGCGAATACAGACTAACACGGCTGCTACTCTGAAACCTCTCCTCTACCAGGATATCAGTCTGGTTGCATGCTAGAGCCCTGTGAATCACTCAGCCAGGTTGTCAGTGCGGCCACATGCTAGAGACCCCCATAGACTGCTCAGGCAGGCTGTCAGTATGGCTGCATGCTACAGAGGCCTACAGATCACTCATTGTGTGCTACAGAGCCCTAGAGAAAAGCAAACAATTTGTTACTGATGTAACTGGAGCAAATTTTGGACCAGTCAGAGTTGCATTCACATAGGTGAGGGCAGATTTTAGTCCTACAACTCCTATGCCAAGATCTTCATGAATGGGTATCTAAAGCTAAGCTGCTATATACACAGTTAGGTGCCCAAATAGCTACAATTTCAGAAGTGCTGAGCACCCAGCAGATACCATTGCACTCACGTCCGTAAATCAGGCCACTTATTTAGGTGCCTAAATAGAGATTTACACATTTAGGCTCCCACTTTTGAGAATCTCAGTCCGAGTATATACACTTCCCGATTGTATCTCATTGTTTTGACATAAAGAGCTTCCACTAACTGGGGATGCAACAATCATGACAGTAGGAAGACTTTTTTTAGGCCCTTCCAAATGAAATTTCCCAACCAGCTCCTTCTTATTTAAATTTCACATGTGAAGTACATAGAACTACAAAAACTAATTTTCAGATTATTGACCTGCAGTAAAGTTCATAGCATTTCTGCAGTGTTAAAGAATCAATACTTCATCTTCAAAACAGATCCCAGCAGAGAAATTCTCTTTAGTATGTCAACAGATGTAACATCTCTTTGCAGTGTAACTGCAGTTATGTACCACTTCCGACACATGGGATATTTTGCTGCCTAGATATAACATTATTGTGATCTTTAACCTTGCGTGGGGGATCGTACTGCACATAAAACTGGTGAAACCTAACTGGGGAATCAGACAAACACACATGGAAAGATCATTTTGTTCCTCTGAACCACTGCGGGAGCATTGTCTGGTTTAGCATGCACAACATTTAGCCTGTTTTAATATTTGTATCAGTCTCATTTTCCTTTCTCTTTAATTTAGTTTTCCCTCTTGTATCCCTCATATCCTCTCCTTTTGTAGTTTAGAAATTCAGCAGAGACCAAAACTATTAGAGCAGGAAAAATGGCTCTGGTTTCATTGGGTTGGAATAAGTGACCCAGTCTGGATAAAAGAAACCAGCCTGAACTAAACCCTAATCTTTTCTGAGATTCAATAAATGTGGTTAAACCTTGTTACTGCTTCTTACTATCCATGTTCACTTACTTCTGTGCTACCCGGAAGCAGAGAAAGAAGAGCAGATATTTCACCACTAGCTCGTCAGGTCTAGTCCACTCTGTCTGGAGATGATGGAATGCTGTTACCAGATAAGGGTCAGTCTACACTTAAAAGTTAACATAGTTACTTCAGTCAGAAGTTTGAAACAACCACACCCCTGACTGGTGTTGCTACGCCAATGCCCAGCGTAGACGCAGCTATGTCAATGGAACATTGTCATTCGGGGAGGTGGTACTCCTACACAGATGGAAAAACCCCTTCTGTCAATGTAGGATGCATCTGCATAGCTATGTTGGTATAGCCTCCGTTGTGTAGACACAGCCTGAAGTCTACTCAGTAACATGTATAAATAAATTGGGGGCCTCATTTAGATCTCAGTGGTTAGCTATCCATATCACAAAACCAATTCTACAACTGTCACAAATTGGGTCCCTTGTTGGAGGTGATGGAATGCTGTTATCATCTGAAGGTTATTTCAAGTAATGAGCATAAATAAGTCAGTGGTGTCAGTGGTTAATTCTCCATCAACATAAAACAACCTCTACAGTGGACACTCTCTGATATCTTTGTTGATAGTTAAAGCAGATACTGAACTACCTTCACACCAGGGCTGAAGCACTTTGTGAAACTGTTTAATATGTGTTTTGAGCTATTTGTTAGTTGATTAACCAAGAGTTAATTATCTCAGTGTATGTACGTGGTCTGATCTGCAGCCCATGCAAGTTACTAGTTTGCTCCTGCTGTGTAACTGCTGTCTTGCATGTTGGCTAACATTTTTACCTGCTTGCAGGCAGACTCCATTGCTGCCACTAATGTTCATAAATCCAAGTGATTTGTCCTCAGTCCTGAACCAAGAAACAGTGGGGGAAATTTACAAAGTTTCTGTCTGTCTTATGCAATGGAAGAGGACATGGTGTGAGCCTCCCACAGTGTCATGCTGGTTTCTTTGGGGAATTAAAAAGAAAAAAGGAGAGCTCAGATACTGTGACAAATACCTGCTCTCAAACAGTTCAGGCTGCTCAGAAACAGGATTTCTCAAAAACAGGATGTTCCAGAGAAAGCCGGTGTAAGGGACTTGGGCATAGGCAGTCCTGCCTAGCAGTCACATCTGGACTGGTGCCACAGGTCAAGGCCAGCCACAAGGCAGCAGTCAGCAAACAGGGTGTGGAGTATTCGCTAGATCCTAAGTCAATTGGCAAGAGTCAGGGTGAGAGTCAGGCTGGTCTCAGAGACTGGAGGCCAGAGGTAGTTAGTAGGCTGGAATCAGGAGGCCAAGTCGTGGTCAGAGTCAAGCCAGGGTCAGAGATCAGAAAACAAGGTGAGGTCTGGAGTTAGAGCACAATAGAAGTCTGTATAGTTGCCAAGACAACTTGCTGGGGTACTCTCCAGGGTTAAATGGTGAGCATGGGCTAATCAGAGGGTGCTGTCATTCTAGACACTTTGGGCAGTACTTCCTATGGTGCCTGATCTCCTCAGTGCTTCCTGCAGGTGGCTTTGCATTGTGTCCTGTTGGTGATGTAGCAACATCAGCTGTCCCAGGTGCTGCAGACCTGGGTTCTAGGGTCCCCAGGATCCTTACAGCCACGGATGAGATTTCTAGCCCACTTCTGTCGTCTTGTATGGCTGTGAAACCTGGGCCAGCACAGCAATGCAAATGTGCCAGCTGCACTGTTTAGACATGCAACAGCAATAACGTATTGAAGGCATATAGTGGTTTCGTCATGTTAATAATGAGCAGGTTAGGCATCGGACCAACCAGCCTCCACTGTCTTCCCAAGTGACTCAATGCCAGCTAAGGTGGCTTGGCCATCTGCTCCTTATGCCAGAGTCCGTAGCAGCCCACCAGATTTATGCATTAAGTCCAACAAAAGCTGGATGGAAAAGACTTTCTGGATAGCCCTACACATGCTGGAGGGATATCATAGCTTCTGACCTCACCCATCTCAGCCTTAACATAGAGCAGGCCGCAACATTGACAGGAAACCGGGTTCTCTGGAAACGGATGATCTAAAGTGTGCACTCTATGCTCCACGAGCAGGAGAATGAACTAATGAATTGAAACGGTTGGTGGCAATGGGTCAGTTTCAACTAATCTCCTGGTTCAAAATATTTTTGAAGAAAAAAAAAACAGTTTCAAAATTGGGGAAACTTCCCATTTTGACATTTTCAAGATTTCCTGGTTCAAAATGACTTTTCATTTCAAAATTCTCATTAATTTATACTTTAAAAAGGGTCAAAAGATAAAAAGGTCACAATCAAAATGAAACATTTCAAAATTATTAAAATTCAATGTTTTGATTGACCGGCTCTAGGGGGTTGTTGTTTTTTTTCAGATCATCAATTTGTGAAAATTTTCGGGACAGAAAAAAGTTTTGAAATCACAAAATCTCTCAGGACAGGATAACAATTTCCCTCCCAGCTTTACTTGCAATGCCATTCAGCAAAGTGGGGCAGCTATGGAGCCTAACCCTCCTGTAACTAGCACCAGCTTTGCACGGGTATAATTCCATTTATACAATTAATCTTCGCCTCATTTCCACCAGTTTAAGTGACAAGAACATCAGGCCCATAGAGTGTGCAGCAGGAACACTTCAGGCCAAATTCTTTACTGGTGTTAATGGACGTAGCCCATCTGACTTCAATGAAGTTATTTATACGAATAGAGAATTGGGCCTTTTGAAAACAAGTCATCAACGTGTGCTCCAGATTGAACAAAAGTGACAGGGAGACAACGTGAAAATTGCCTCTACTCATGCTCCCAAGGCATCCATCCCAAAATGAAGGCTGGAGGTGTTGACGAGCTTCAGCAATATGCAGATGAAAACAAGATAGGAAAAGCAATTGAGGGAGAAAAGTAAATAAACAAAGGAGTATTTTAGTTATCTTGGAGATGAAAGGTTCTTTTAAACTGGATTTATTAGCTTTTGAACACAAGGCTTCAACTTTGCTTGGAAGAACACTGGATTCTCCATGGGATGCCAAATCATGAATCTGTCTGAAAAATCTCTTTTTGAAATCTCTCTCTGACACTACTAAAGGAAAAAGCTGTGTTGACAAAAGTGCCCATTGTGCCTGACATATTCTGGCCTACTTCGTTGTTTTAAGAGATATGAAGGAGGTTGGGAGGAACGGATTTATAAACACTAAGCAAACCCTATCCCTTTAATCTGAAATCTGTCTTGGTTTGCCCTCAGGTTGACATTTATTGTTTTAAAACCTTGAGAAAATGAAGTGAGGAATTGCCCATTCCCATCAGTTTCAGTCTGAAATGTTTAAAGTGCACATATTTCATCTAGTGCCAGGTCCAGGATCACAGCCAGGTCTTGTTTGACAACCAGATGACTTACACAAAGGGGTTCCCCTTATGAAAACATTTAGATATGTGAATTGGCACACACGAGCACATCACAACATACCTTCTTGGAAGCCAGATCGCAGTCATATGCAGGGCATATGGGCTGCCACATTAAAAGTGCATTGCCACACAGAGCTGAGAAAGATTGGATTGAATAATCAAGCAGGCCAACTTTGGGGTCATTTTATATTTCGCTGTAACTCATATCTGCTTAAGGGCATTAAATGGAAACAATTTGAACAGAGAAAATGAAAATTGACCACACATTGCTGGGAGGTAAGTAATGCTGATCTACAAGTTTGCCATTATTTAATACATATAGAGTCTGTGTTTCCAGTTCAGGAATAAATCTTTCCCATAAATCTGCAGAATAGAAAGAGGATGTTAAGCGTAGAGCAGAGGAGTGGTATTTTTTTAAGTTCCTCTGTTTTCTGATAATTCTTTTTATTCACTAGTTTGATCTCCATCTTCCGTTAAATCATTTGTTCCAATTCACTTTAAACAAAACTAATGTTTTCAGACCTGCCATTGCTTTTGCCTCCCACTGATTTAAAACTGTTCAAGTAAAAGAAAGCTTAGAAAACATCCAGAGTATGTCTACACAGCAATTAGACACCCACGGCTGACCCATGACAGCTGACTTGGGCTCAGGCTGCAGGGCATTGCAGCGTAGCCATTCGGGCTTGGGCTGCAGGCCAAGCTCTGGGACCCTCCCACCTCGCAAGCTTCTACAACCTGGCACAGGCCAGCCACGGGTTTTTTTTGGAGTGTGGACATACCCTCAGTGGCTTCCCAGATCATAGCCAGGTTGCCAGCCCCACGCATTAAACAGTCATGAGTCAGCACTCCAACAATCGTGAAATTGCCTTAAAAAAAAAGAAAGAAATTTTGACCATTACAAATTTGGGTTCTTTTTATTTGTCTTCAGTTTTGAGCCTTTAGGGTTTCACATTTTCAAATTCTTCTGCACAACTTTTTTTTATATATGAAATCTGAGATTCCCATGTAATCCCCTGACTCCTAGAGGTGCGTATTTATGTAAAACACCTGATATCATGAGATTTAACACTGGGCGGAGGATGATGCCCACAATACACTGAGCCAAACCAACTATGCAAAGACACTATGCTCCTCCTTGATGAATTACTGTGAAAACAGGAGTCTCCCCTACTCAGAAGTTACAACTCTCATTCCACTGAGCATGTAAATTCCTGCTATCTCTCTCCAAAATCCCAGAATATATGAGATTTTCTTGGGTTGGAAACTAGATATAATTTAATTCCAACTGTATCAGATTTAACTGGGAGCATCTTAAAATAAGTGCCGACAATATACACGTAGGACTATACACAATCCATTTTATGGAGGATTTGAATGATTTATCATCGATCATTGTTGGCCAATGGGTTCGAACCATATGGCCAGTCTGTCATTCTTATATTATATCTTAAAGTTTGGTCCCACTCTTAAAAGTGACTTCATAAAATTGGCACCTCCTGTTCAGCAGGTCTGTGTTCAGAGTCAAATATTTTGTGACTATAATAAGTTATCACTGCATTTTACTCCTACTAGCTCTTCTGAGCCAACACAGTGAAGGGTATAGATTCATATATTCTAAGACCAGAAGGGACCATTGTGATCATCTAGCCTGACCTCCTTATAACACAGGCCAGAGAACTGCCCCAAAATAATGCCTAGAGCAGAGCTGTTAGAAAAGCATCTAATCCTGATTTAAAAGTTGTCAGTGGTGGAGAGTCCACAACACCCCTGTTCCAATGAGTTAAAATTCCCTGCTTGGGTAAACACATCCACACTAGCTCCAATCCAGCTAGCATACTAAAAATAGCAGTGTAGCTGAAGCTGCATGGGCAGCAAAGTAAAGGCTATCCACCCTGAGTACAATCCCAGCTGAAACGCTCAGTATGTACTCAGCTACACGGCCATTTTTAGTGTGGTAGCTCAAACAGAGCTAGCATGGGTATGCCTGCCCCAGCTGAAAATTACACCTCCAGCGCCAGTATAGACATACCCTTGGACTGCATGAGCTGGATCCTATTCCTTATTGTGCATCAGCCCCAGGACTGCTTAATAAGTTCCAGTCAGTTACACTTGTGCAAAGCCTCAAATACGATGGTGCTGTGGGGTTTCAGAGAGGTCACTCAAGAAGTGATCTGAAGAGAGTGGGGCTGCACAGGTGTAATTTAGGGCTGTTCTGCAGAAGCTTTCATCACTGCTGATGATGCATGAAAAGGAAAGGCGCAAGACTGATTTTTGGAGCCCTGGCTGAGTTTGCAGGGCTAGCCACAGAGCTGGGAGGAAAGTGGTTTTCCTGTCCAAGGAAAAATGTTGAGAAATCAGATATTTTTCCCCAACACAAACTGGAACCAAAAAGTATTCACACACCAAAGATCTGGAAAAAAATTTGGTTCAGGTCAATTGAAATGTTTCATATGGATCATTTCAAAACATTTTGATTTTGACTTTTTTTATTTTCGTATAATTGTATTATAATTAGCTTAAATTTCAAAACAAAAAGTCACTTCAAACCAGAAAAGTGAAAAATTTTCATGCAGAAAAAATGTTGAAACGGGAAGTTTCAACAATTTCAAAAGACCCTTTCCTGTAAAAAGTTTCAGTTTCAATTAACCTGAATTTTTCATTAAAAAAAAAAAGTGTGATTGGAAAATTACAGACCAGCTCTGTCTGGCATTTAGGAAAAAAACCCCGCACATTTTACTTTTTAAACTGAACTTGCTGAACACAGAAATCACCAATAAACAAAGAGCACAGAACCTGCCATGGCTGTTTTTACAAGGCTACTTTTCAGAGGAGAGCTGCAGTTTTACCCCACCCCCACCCCCACTTTGCCAGACATACCAGCCTTCTTTACTCATTAGTCAAATTTTCCTATAGACAACTTTCTGCTTTCTCCTATGGCATCCCTTCTGCTAGGGAGGGGCTCCAAGCAAATTCCTGCAAAGCCTCTACACTATTTTAACTCAAATCTCTCCAAAAAACTCACGCCTCTGATTCCTATAAACCACTCAGCAATGGCCAAGCAACTGATGAGTTGTGACCATTGTTTCTTATACTTACAATTGTCTTGTCCTGGACCTGTCTTCTCCTGTTGTCTCTATTTTTATATGAAGACTATAAGGTCTCTGAGGCTAGGACTGTCTTTTTTGTAATATGCATATATCGTACCTGGCATAATGGGGCCCCAACTCCTGTTTAGAACTTCCAGGTACTACCATAATACAAATAATTCTGCTTAAAAATTATTTGTATCTTAATTAATTACCATGAATAGTAATTGTGATGAAAGCGCTATGAGGTGGGTTGGGTGCCCTGCTTCACTACTGTTACTAATTATTATTTGTATTATGGTAGCACATCCAGGCCACAGACCCATTGTGTTAGACACACTGTCCAAATATGTCCCTGCCCCAGCACTAGCCTAGCTTGGTTTCACATGCCCCCATGCCCCAAACAACACTTTTTACAATTTATTTCAAAACAACAAATGCATAGGATTGTACCTTCAAAACATGTACCCAGGCAGACACAGGATGTTCTGTTTGTAGAACCTTTGTGCTTCCTTTGCATCACAGGGAGTTGCTTTCATTTGTTGCAACTTGTCTTATATTTGGATCGTAAGCTCTTTGGAAAAGAGGAGTTGGTACTTTGTTTGTGAAGTATCTGGCACACTTTGGGGTATACAAATAATACCAATACCAGCATGGTGTCTAGA
Organism: Lepidochelys kempii; assembly: GCF_965140285.1. NCBI lineage: Eukaryota > Metazoa > Chordata > Testudines > Cheloniidae > Lepidochelys > Lepidochelys kempii. The sequence continues at coordinate 33,502,554 of NC_136387.1, forward strand.
ACTGGTGCAAACTGAAAGCAACATAATAATGAAATAAATGATACTGCTAGCAATCCTAGCACAGGGCCCTGGCAATGGAAACTTAGCTAGAGATCCAGGTTGCACTGCCAGAGATCAGCTTCAAACTCACTCCTAAGTGGCCAGCAAAGCCTGGAAAGTGGGCAGGGCCACCAGAAAGTAGGGGGTGGGGAAGTTGCCAGTAAATTAATTGGCTCCCCCTGGAGGTTTCTGTTGGAAGAGCTTGGCTGGAGCTGGGAGGGAATTAAATCTTTCCCTCATCTCCTTCAGATCACTGCCAGCCCTCAGAAGGGGAGAGTCTCCCTTGGGTTTGGTAAGCGTAGCTGTCTCGGGAAGCTGCACATCCGCACTTGATGGGCCAGGTTCGCTGAATTTAGCCCCTGATTTGGAAGTGATTTTACATTGAATATATACCAACTGAGCATTCAAACCTGTCTATTTAGGGTTGCAATTCTACAGCACACATCGAGGTAGCCAACTGACAGTTAATGAAGAAGCAACAATTCTCTCTGGACAGTTCATAACTGGGGCAAAATATACACCAAGGGATTATTGAAAATGTGTTTCTTGAGCTACCGAAGAGAAAAAGATTTTATTTAGCTATTAAACATCCAAATGTACAGTATGTTTTTACTAATCAATTGTATTCCATTAATATGATGTGGTTCTCACTGAATTAAATGCATATTTAAAGAATTTTGCTAAAAGTCTTTTCACTTTTAGTTCTTTATAAAGAACCTTGGCTTACATTTTGGGGAAAGAAATCTCCTTAATTTTGTTTTTTGTTTATTATTATTTTTAGCACAATAGTGCAGAGAAACTTCAATTGATGTCAGGGCCCCATTGTGCTAGGTGTGGTACAGATATCAGATTCCTATCCCAAAGAGGATCCTGATCGTACAAAAGTGCTATCCCCATTTTATAGATGAAGAACTGAGACAAAGTGACACAGCGAGTGCCCTTAGGTCCAACAGGAACTCTGTGGGATGGCCAGGAATTGAACTCAGAACTTCTGACTCCTATGTACTTATCAAACCCACATTAACCACATTTAAGACCCAATTGGCTACAGGAGATAAATAAGCCTAATTTATACGATTAACTGACAATTGGCTACAAGGAGATAAGTATGCATCAATTATAAAATTGGACAATCACACTAACCACATTAACAATGTGGTCCAACTTGATTTGTTGGTCTGTTTTAAAACACGGCCAACAGATAAGATAAAAAATACGAAGGCACAGAATTAGTGTGTGTGAGTTGGTATCAGAAAAACCTGACCCACACCCCCTGAACCGAAGGGACGTGCACTTCTCGACTCTCTGTACCTGGCCAGTGCAGAAAAACGACCGACTGAAGGGTAATGTATTTTCAGACAAATGCAGGGTAACATTATGGAGTAAAGAAGTCTGGTTGCTCGAGATGATCTGATCTTAGTTGTATCGATACTGTAGTGTAAAACCAGTGATAAGTGACTGGTGTATGATAGCTTTACATGTACTTGTGCTTATCTTAATTTGCCAGTGCGAGTGCACGTGAGGTTGTCGTTCATTAGCTCCTTGATGAGTAGTAGCTTTACATGTACTTGTGCTTGTCTTCAGTATAACTTGCCATTTATATTAATCCTCATTCAGTGCTGGTCTTTAATCTTTCTTTTCTTATTTTGTCTGTATTGCCTTTATAGCTGAAAATCAATAAAACCCTTTTTTTTTTAGGAATAATTAGTAGCTTTAATTTATCTTGTACGGGCACCACTCAACCTCATTACATCTGTGTTGGGTGGTGGAAAGTAGTGATCACCCAGGGCTTAATTAGGGTCCTGATGCGTCTCTCCTTCTTCCTTCATCTCCGCACCATGCAGCTGTAGAAAAGAGATCATGTATGAGTCACTTGCCTGATCCTAATGATGCTGTTTACTCATTAGCTCAGAGGAAGGCAAATAAAATCCAAACCCAAGGTCACTGCCAAAAAGTCCAAGGTGAATATTTTCTCCCAGCAGTGGAGTCTCCATCAGAACTAGCTGCGTGGGGATCATTCTTAAAATGAGACACTCTATGATCTTACCTGCTGCTTCAACTTGGCTGACCGTGCGCGTCTGTTTCACCTGTTTGCTTTCATATGTCTGTCACCAGCTTCCACCATTTCTTGGACCTGAAACAATTTCCACACATATTGATTTGAATTGTTTTTGCCCCCCATTATGTTTGCCCCCCATTGTGTATTCTCTTTCCACAAATATTCTAGCAAATGAGTTTTATTAATGTGAATACCTGTCAAAAGCAAACTAAAAGTTGGGATACTCAAGTAGTCACAAATTGCATAACTCATTCATAATGGAAAAAACCTGCAGTTTGAAGGCATTACACTTTGCACCTGCAATTCAAAATAGGCCCCGGAGTTGGCTAGTTAAGCAAATAATCCAATCAGAGTCCAAAAACAACGTCATGTGATTTGGGTTGCCGGCCAGCACTGCTTGAATTGCTGTTTGCAAATGCTCTGCAGATCGAGAATAATTCATAAAGAATTTCCTGCCTCATGTTTAATAATGGACATATCTGAGAAAGTCTTAATTTGTTCATGGAAACAGGGAGCAACATTCAAACAAGTTAGTTACTGTAAATTGTCTGCCCTGATCTGATGTTGATTCTTCATGGTTCCAGGCCAGCCACCAAACAAATGCAGCATCATATATTCAGTGACAATAAATTTGTCAAACTTTAATTTCAAAAACCACTGAAATTTATGGCGGACAAAGAGAGAGAGGCCTGGTCTACATTTGATTGTTTTACATCCAGTATGCTTTTACCAAAATAATTGTACCAGTAAAAGCCCTAATGTGAAGGTCAGTTACAGTGGTATAAAACAGGCTTCAGAGTAGCAGCAGTGTTCGTCAGCCATAAAAATGTTGACATACTATGGGGCCATGCAGGTACCCATAGCAGTACCGCTGATTTGAGAACACTTCAATCTCTTTGGTCACTCGATTACAGACCTAAAAGTGGCAATTCTTCAACAAAAAAACTTCAAAAACAGACTTCAAAGAGACAATGCTGAATTGGAATTAATTTGCAAACTGGATACAATTAACTTAGGCTAGAATAAAGACAGGGAGTGAATGGGTCATCACACAAAGTAAAACTATTTCCCCATGTTTATTTCCCCCCCCCCCCCCACGGTTCCTCACATTTTCTCGTCAGCTGCTGGAAATGGCCCACCTTGATTATCACTACAAAAGGTATTCCCCCCCACACACACGCACTCTCCTGCTGGTAATAGCTCATCTTACCTGATCACTCTTGTTACAGTGCGTATGGTAACACCCATTGTTTCATGTTCTCTATGTATATAAAATCTCCCCACTGTATTTTCCACTGCATGCATCCCATGAAGTGAGCTGTAGCTCATGAAAACTTATGCGCAAATAAATTTGTTAGTCTCTAAGGTGCCACAAGTACTCCTTTTCTTCTTTCAGTGGTATAAAAGTGCTTTATGCTGGTATAGCTTATTTCCCTTCTCATACGGGAATAGCTATACCAGACTACAGCATCTCTCTACTGATATAACTGCATCCACACTGTGGGGAGGAGGGGATTTGTACAGCTTTAACTATATTAATTAGTATAGACAAGGTCAGAGAGATAGTGGGTGGGAAATGGGGCACTGGAAGAAAGAGGGACATATTTCTTGACTTTATGATATTGCTAAAATCCTATTTCCAAATCCAAATAAATAATATTCTCATGTCAGACTGCTGAGTCCAAATCTCTATGTTGAGATCTGTGCACAGCCCTGCTTGAGAATATAACCATAAAAATGTCTTACATTTATATAACATCTTTCATCCCAAAGGATCCCAGAGGGCTTTTCAGATTGTCTATATTGAAATGCAGCCACCTTTGGGGCGGAATGGGCAGCTATTTAACAGCAGACACCGACACTCCACAGTGTGTTAGGACAGGAAATGGATAAGCTTTGTTTAAAGGGCAATTACCTTTTTATTAATCTTTTATAGCTGCCTTTGCATCTCAGCAGTTTTTAGTACTGATAATGAAAGCAAAGAGAATCATTTTGCTCAAATATTGCCAATGGTTATTTCCCATTCTCCGTGGAACCCTAATTTTATCAATCAATTTGGAGGCCAGAGGGGTCCATAGAGGGAGTATAGCCTCATTTTTCTGTACTTAATCTTAAACTTCAAGAATAGTCTCACTATTTTTGTGCATGATCTTATTGTTAAGAGCAATTAAAGAATAAAAACCTACATATGTGCCTGTAGGGAAATTAGCATTAAGAGGTTAAGTGTCTGTACAACGCTGCAGAATGCAGTTCATATTCGCAGGAGGATTCCGCTAAATTGTTTAGACAAACTGAGTAAATGTCAGTGGGAATTCTGACACTGTGCATTACATTAATCTTCATAACTACTAATCCAGATGTGTACATATGTTTCTGGGATGCAGATTTTTTTTAAATTAACCTTTACAACCCAATGTGTTTTTTTTTTTTTAAAGAGTGAGAGGCTTCTGGTAGCCATAATTACTCCTGGTTATTTACTCTGCTTAGGGTAGAGGTATATCATCGAGAAAAAATGCACTCTTCTTCTTACACTGGACAGGCCCATTTCTCTGGTCAGTGTGTGAATGTAGGCATCAGCACAGTGAAAGTAACAAGATTCTGTCCAGTTTCTATGCTGCCTACTAGGCTACTGAACAGCTACAGAAGTACAGACTTAATGCCCCTTTGCTGTCATGAGATGCTCCCTTTGTGGGAGGGACTGGGAAGAGACAGGAAATGAGACTCCTGCTGTAACTCTCCACTCTTCTGTCCCCCAACCCACCCAGCCAAAAGAACTCTGAGGCAAAACCAGCAAGATGCTGATCAGTTTCATGGGTGCTCTTCAGAAAGCCACAGGGCAGCAAGAGATCAGAGTAGAACCTGATTTCACTGTGGGAAAACTGCCTGAAAGGTTTCCCATTCCTGATAGTGGCTTGAGGGTGGAATGTAATTGACTAGATGCTTGTCAATTTCACCCTGTTTCTTCCCTGATAAACTAGGAGCAGCACCAGAAGGATCCAGACCGGAGGATGGCCCAACCCTACTCCAGACAGATGGGAGGGAGAGAGGGAGGGAGGGATGGAGAGAAAATAATGTCCCAGGAGGGGTGTGGGTGGACGGAAGAATGTTCAGCTTCTCCCTAATAGTGGCAATGGACTAGGGGGGAAGGAAGAGAGATTTCCACCTCTCATCCTTACAGCAGCCTGCAGGCCTGGATGCTTCCACACACCAACTGGAGGCAGCTAGGATTAATTTCAGTGTTATTTAAAATGACACTTTCTATACAGCCCAGGATCAATGGCAGCTCTAAGGCCAGGAAGAAGCCAGGATTGGATCTTGGGTGTATCAGCCCTCCCATTCCCCGACTATTTCTCTTTCACTCGGCAAAAAAAGGAACATGACTTAACTGGGCAATTCAAAGTGTACCCAGCTCCTTATTTTGCCTAATAAAGTCAGTTGATGCTCCCATCTAAGTAACTAGTAGTTACTCTTCTGAGGATATAGGGAGAACAAGCGAAAGTTTCCCAGTGACAGGAGTGTGAAATATGATCAGGCATGGTAGAGTTAGTAGCAGGAGGTAGTCAGGGAAGTTTAGGAGACACAGAACAGGAGTACTCTCCTATAAAGGCAAGTGATCCTTGTTCCTATACAGCCAATCCATTACAGACTGATGTCAGCAGGAGTCTTTTAGACTAATGGCAGATGGATTGGGCCCATGCATAAGAAATATTCCTGTGAGTAATAATTTGTATTGGGCCCCCAGGGTTTAAAAGTTCTTGTATATTGACTCTGTGTGTGAATGCACGTGCATGAAAGGGAGAAAAAGAGGGAGGGGGTGGATGGTTTGTAACTTCCAGATGGGGAATATATTTCACCTTTCTTTGCAGTACAGTTATATTTAAACACATCCAACAAGCCAGAAAAAGAAAAGAAAAAAAGAGAGACAGTTCATGATATTTAAACTATGTAATTCAATGTACCATACATCTAATGAAAATGGGTCTATTTAATAGTATTTCAATAGGGTTTCGTCTTGAATGCTGTTCTAAGGATACATATAGTATATTTTATGAAATGTGTGAAATCTGTTTTTGTTTATGAATCAGCCACGTCTGGATTTATGTATAGTGCTTTCCTCTTAGGAATTGTGTACAGGATCACTTGAACTGAAATAACTTTATCTGTTATACTTCACACCTTTGGTTATTTCAATGTATGTCTCTGTGCAGGCACTTATTTTGGTATGAGAGTGCCTTTACATTGATTTAGTTAAGCAGGTAAGGAACTAACTTCAGTTATGCTGAAATGGGGCACTCTCATACTGAACTAAAACTGTCTATGTACATACAAACCAAAATAATTAAGGGTGTGCACTACAACCAATATAATTATTTCAATTCCATTTACTGTGTAGACAAGCCCTTAGATCAAGTGATCTATGAATTCAGCTGACTTAAGAGTGATCCACACCCACACTTACACAGTGTGCATAGAGGGCAATGAACAGGAGGCATTCCATAAATTACCTTTTCTCCAATTAAGGTCACATTAATTATTGTTCGCTAGCACCTATAAGAACATAACATAAGAATGGCCATACTGGGTCAGACCAATGATCTATGTAGACCAGCATGTGGTCTTCCAACAGTGGTCAGTGCCAGATGCTTCAGAAAGGATGAACAGAACATTCCTTGTCACCCATCTTCTCGCAGTTAGAGGCTTAGGGATACCCAGAGCACTTTTATACATAGCACTTTTCACCCATATATCTCAAAGCACTTAAATATCACTATCCCCATTTGACAGATGGGTAAACAGAGGCACAGGGAAATTAACTGATTTGCCTTAAGTCACACTGCAGAGCTGGGAACAGACCCCCAGTTGTCTGAATTCCAGTCAAGTGCCCCATCCCAGCTCAACTGCAACCAAAACTCTCTCGTGCCTGAAAAGAATGCCATGAAAATATTGACAGACTTCATGCAAAATATTCACAACAAAATCTGAAAACCACGCAGTGGTGTCACATTTGTAAAAATTCTGATTTCTTGGAAAAAATTATATTTTTGCTATTTTTTTTAAATGACAACTAGGACCTTTCTCTGAGTGAATCTGAATTCACCACATTCAAAAAAAGTGTTCATTTTCAAATAAAAATTTCATGAAAATTGAAGTTTCTGAAACAAATAAATTGCTGAGAACAAAACTGTGAACTTTTAATTCTGTAGCAAAATTCTAAACCAAACTCCTTGTCATTTTCCAACACTACGGATCACACTGTAAATAAGAAGGCTCTGTCCTCAATATATGCAAGGAGGTTGATTACTTCAGTAGGTATAAATGTTTAGTGTTCAGGAAGAGTTCCAAATCAGCAGCCTGTATTACACTGTAACATATATCTACTGAGCATCTGTGTCATACAACATAGGTCAATACAAGGAAGCCAGCCTCAAGCTTTCAGTCTGAGGGCTTGATTCTGCAAAGATTTGTGAATATGCTTAAGTCCATGCATTGAGCATAATTCCACTGATTTCAATTAATCTGCTCACTATGGAAAGCAAGGCAGGTGTGCAAGTCTTTGCAGGATGGGGGCCTAAATAGGGTAGACAATAGCATAGACACCCACACCACCAGGGGCCAGATTCCCAGCTGGTGTAAGTTAGAATAGCGCCACTGGTGTCAAGTCTCACCAGCAGAGAATTTGGTCACAGCGGAGCAGGATGTGGAGCGATCAGTCTCAAATGGTGCAGAGGCTTTTTTAGACAAGATTCATGTAGATGGTGACATCCAGGCTCGTATAAACACACACGTAGGTACAGACAATTAAATAGAGAGTGAAGACCTCTGTTTATCCATGAAATACATACAACTGCCCTGACTACATGCCTCATCCATGCCCTGGAAGAACCACAAAACCCATCATATTAACTGATGTCTCTGTTGGCCATCACAGCACAATGGACAGAGACTGGATGGGCAGAGACTTTGCCCCTAGGAGAGCTCATACACTCTGGCCAAATCAGTCTCTGTCCATTCTACTAGTGGCCAGCAAGGAGAACAATTACTAAGCTCCCTGTGACTTAGATTTAGACACTGAACTCCAATTCCTATAAACCACTGAACAACCATCAGTCGCTGTCAGCACAGGTTGGATTTGAACTGAGCACCTAGTCATCCAGTTTACCTGAAAGCTTTTATTTTGTCCAAACCCTCTTGCCCATCCCTAACCATAACCTAAGACAGTTTCTTGTGACAAGACAATATAATGGCTTCCAGCCCCTAATTTGTTTTTTGTGATCACTCTTATTGCCCAGGAAGACATTTAGAAGACGAATCCACATAGGATTCCAGAGACACCACTGATTCCCACCACGCCAAAGTTCATCTAGTCCCATATGACTCTCTTTTTGGATTAGAAGGGAATCCTTTTGTATTGTGTTCACAGTCATATCCTTCTAATTGATGTGAAAGACTGTGGGTTCTGAAATATATTGTACTTCATGTCATAAGTCAATGTGTCAAGGAACGTTTGAAGTCAGAAGTACTGTGATTTGTTTTAAATAACTATTGATTAATGTTCCAGGGTTGTTTTTTTGTTGGTGGTGTTGTTTTAAACACCAGAAACACTCATGTTATGTAGGAGCACATATAAACAAACTCATAAGACTCTGGAAAAGCAACATAATGCAAACCACAGTTCTTTTGAATTTACATAGTCTCTGATTCAAATAATTCATTAAACATTATGGTCTTGATGCAGAAATTGATGGCTGAGGTTCTATAGCCGTTGTTATACGGGGGCCAGACTTGATGATCATAATGGTCCCATCTGACCTTAAAACTTATTTAAATATTTCTTAAATAATTTTAGTGCATTTAATTCTTTGTGGCAGTGGCTGGGGAGTCAAAACTTCTCGGTTCTGTTCCCAGATCTTCCACTTGCTCATTATGAGACAATAAGCAAGTCGCTTTCCCTCTCTTTGCTTCAGTATGAAAAATGAACCACTTCCTGCAGCTCCCATTGGCTAGGAACAGTGAACCGCGGCCACTGGGAGCTGCAGGCAGCTGTGCAAATGTAAACAAATGGTCTGGCAGCCCGCCACCAGATTACCCTGATGGGCCGCATGTGGCCCGTGGGCTGCAGGTTACCAACCACTGGCTTAGGCACACAAAGTGTGGGATACTTCTCCTCATCTTCTCCAGCAGATGAACACTTAAAATAAATGCTTTCTGGACAGACTCAGTACAACTTTGCATTTGCAGTTGTTCTGAGCCACACTTTCTGCATATGAGCCCTTGTAGAGGCTACATGACACTTCCCAGTCTCAGCTCAGTCTGCGTCAATCATGCCTGTCAGCCACTCAGCACTTATCAGGAGATCTTAGGCCATTTTTACATCTACCATAAATGTATCTTCTCCTCTACTTATGAGTTATAGGACCACCCACTTGCCTGGTATGTATTAGTATTTCACTGACTGATACTATCTTTCACAGAAAGAGATGATTCAGGGGGAGGAATAAAACTTACTAGATCATCCAGTCCATGGTTCTAACATTGTAGGATTGTTTCTTTACCATACGTTTTCCAGAGCCAGAGCTTCAACTGTTTTAAATTGGTGTGGTGTCATTGACTTCAATTGAGCTGCATTAATTTGCACAGCTGTGAATCTGACCCTTAGTGTTTTTCATTCCTGTTTTAAAGGTTCCAACTAATGAAGCTTCCATCATTTTCTAATTCACCTCTGTAATAGGGTGGCAGGTTGCAAAGAGATGCAGAGCTATTCTGCTGATTTACCCTGGTAACCAGATCGAGTGGTTCTCATTAGCATCAGTCAAGAACAAAGAATTGGAGTAAGAGAGCTAGAGGGAGAAGAAGGTCCTTCAGGAAGAAGGCCTAATCAGGCTGCTCATGAAAGATCTTGGGGCCAAAGTGGTAGGGGTCCATGATGCAGTGCCAAAGGTCCTGCTGATACAATGTTAGAGACAAGATAGGGATGCCACTTGTTTGCAATCCTATTGTTAAGTTGGGAAACAAAGCAGGTGGGATATTTACCACTATGCTAATAAGGAGTTGCACTCAAAATGATCCAGCATCCTATTACAAATGGTTCAAAATGGTGAGAGGCACACCTTGTTCCCAGCAGTTGGGCTTGGATAAGAACTTCAAAATGTCAGCTGTTCCTCTGTGCCTGCAAAATGGGTCCAAACAGGCTCTCTCTCAAGGTTTCCAGTGAGAAATCTTGGGGGGTGAGGGCGCATTTACCAGATTTGATCAAAATTCCTTGAACTGTCCCATTCAGTCTGATTCAAATTGGGGGTATATCTGAGGCTGGTTCTCATTTTCAATGAGCCTGTTCCCAGTTTCCTAACTGCTTCTATCCAGTAATGCTGGTGAAGTGGCCAGAGGATGTAAGCGAATCATGGAGCTGCTACACCTCACATGTTCCACTGACAGTGAATCTGGCCCTGCTAGAAGGAGAGACGCTCAATCACCCTGAGATAATTGGAAAAAATGCAGATGAGCATGTATCTAACATGCCTTCAAAGAAAGAAATGGAAATTACCTTACATGGCAGAATCAATAAAGACTCATTACCTGCACTGAAGATTAATTGTCTATAAAGGGACTTGGATATATACAGCCATTAATCTCTTTCAGGATCTTGCATAAGCAGAGATCTTTGTAAATTTTCCTCATTAGCAAATCTACGCTGTGCAAACTAGTTTAAGATGCACCGACAGACTCAGCCATGGAAAATGTAATATTTCAGGGTCCTCTTTTTGTTTTGCAGCAGGACAATATTACTGGCTCACCCAAAAGAATACTGATGCCTAGACTTTCCCCGGACACTTATCGGCAAGAGACATTTCATCTTTAAGCCCTCCTCCAATGACCAACAGGGAGCAAACCCTGCACACCACAGTTCGCACAGCTCATTGTTCTAGTGCTGTTACACACCATATTTGCTGCTCCAGTTCACAGCAACTGCAAGAATTCAGGGACAGCATTTCCACTTCTCCATTTTGCAAAACATCACTGGCCTGATTCTCATTTGTCTTGCACCTTACCTCATCATCTCCATCTCTGCAAAGCAGATGAAAAATGCTACTGTAGGTGTAAGTCAGTAGAGAATGCTGATTGGTTTGTGTCTTACACAGGTGAGAAAAATCAGGTCCTACAAAATAACAATGCCTTGGGCCCAAATCCTCAAAGGGATTTAGGCAACTAACAGCCATTGGAATCAGTGGGAGTTAGGCACCTTGATATCTTTGAGGCTCCTGGGCCTTTGGGTTCCTGCTGCACTGGACTGAAACTTAATGATTCTCTTTTCCCCTCCTGCTAACATCACTGGAAGCTGAGCCCCCTTGTGAGAGGGAGGATAGACCACTTGGGCCCCATTCATGCTATAAGGTTTGCACCGCTGAACCCCTCTGCTCACATGGAGCCTCACTTAAACCAGTGGGACCCTGGGATCTCCCTATGAGGAGCAGGAGCTTAGTGTCTAACTCTTCTGCTTTGGTGACGCTCCTCCAGCAGATAGGTTCAAGCAGAGGAGTGGAAGTCCAGATCCTGGGCTTGGTTTCCAGCTCTCCCCCTGCCTGCCTGCCTCAGAGGAGTTTGTATAAATGGCCTTCGAGATCCTCAGACCATTGTACTGCTCCCGATTGTCATAGTCAACCTGACATCACCGGCTCCATTCTTTACCAGCTCACCAGTCTGACCCCCACCTCCCAGCACACACAAACAGCAAGAAGGAAAGGCAAGTGCTTGCTGTCCATGCTCCAAGATGCTCAGTGGGCCCATGAAATGCACCCTGGTTGAACAGATGCCTGACTTGGCATCAGGACAGCAGACAGGAACAAGCCATTAGGTCCACTACAACTGTATTCAAATGCCTTGTTCTTGCTTTCCCTCTACAGACCAGATTCAACTGTCAGTTCCATTATGTAGCTGAAATCAGACTCTAACCTACGATACTTCCAGGGAGCCCACCACCATAGCATTTAGGAATTGCATAGAAATATTCCATAATGCACTCTGCACAGTAATATTGAAACTGTTTTTTAAAAAGGGGCGATAGGAAGCTTTTTTGGGGCGGGAGGTTGGTTCAGGAGTCATGAGAGGCTCTTATTTTACAGAAATTAGTTCACCTATGCCTTACTACTTTCACATATGCTTTCCCCCTTCTTACCTTTAAGAATAGTAAAACATTATAAACAAGAACAAAATAACCCCACTGACAGTAGGTGATCTGGGGGTTAGTGACAGGAGACCTTCACTTTTGCATCTTGAGGTCTCAAAACAGAGGGGAAAACATGGCTGGTCTCATCCAACTCCCTTCTGAAAAGCTTTGTAGGGTGGTGGTGTTTAATTGCAAATGGATTGCACTGGAGCTCTGCATCAGACTAAGTCATAGAATCATAGAATCATAGAATATCAGGGTTGGAAGGGACCCCAGAAGGTCATCTAGTCCAACCCCCTGCTCGAAGCAGGACCAATTCCCAGTTAAATCATCCCAGCCAGGGCTTTGTCAAGCCTGACCTTAAAAACCTCTAAGGAAGGAGATTCTACCACCTCCCTAGGTAACGCATTCCAGTGTTTCACCACCCTCTTAGTGAAAAAGTTTTTCCTAATATCCAATCTAAACCTCCCCCACTGCAACTTGAGACCATTACTCCTCGTTCTGTCATCTGCTACCATTGAGAACAGTCTAGAGCCATCCTCTTTGGAACCCCCTTTCAGGTAGTTGAAAGCAGCTATCAAATCCCCCCTCATTCTTCTCTTCTGCAGGCTAAACAATCCCAGCTCCCTCAGCCTCTCCTCATAACTCATGTGTTCCAGTCCCCTAATCATTTTTGTTGCCCTTCGCTGGACTCTCTCCAATTTATCCACATCCTTCTTGAAGTGTGGGGCCCAAAACTGGACACAGTACTCCAGATGAGGCCTCACCAATGTCGAATAGAGGGGAACGATCACGTCCCTCGATCTGCTCACTATGCCCCTACTTATACATCCCAAAATGCCATTGGCCTTCTTGGCAACAAGGGCACACTGCTGACTCATATCCAGCTTCTCGTCCACTGTCACCCCTAGGTCCTTTTCCGCAGAACTGCTGCCTAGCCATTCGGTCCCTAGTCTGTAGCTGTGCATTGGGTTCTTCCGTCCTAAGTGCAGGACCCTGCACTTATCCTTATTGAACCTCATCAGATTCCTTTTGGCCCAATCTTCCAATTTGTCTAGGTCCTGAGTTGACCCAAGTCAACTGACTAATTAAGAGACATACCCTCGGGGACAAAAATCAAGCTGCAAACAATTTATTATTTAAGAACAAATAACCCCCTGATGATATCAAAACATCACCTGCAGGAAAATACTTTGCATCACAACAGAAGGTTCAAACTCCCAGTGAAGAGCATTTGAAAGGCTCTGGAGGGGTGCCTACACAGCAATCAGAGGTCTGATTGCAGCACATGGAGACATACCCGAGCTAGCTTTGCTCTAGCTAGATCAAACAACATCATCAGTGAAGCCACAGCAGCTGGCAATGGAGAGAAAGTAGCCTGGCACCCACCAGGAAGTTAACTACCCAAGTACAAACCTGCCCAGGATCCTAGGTATGTATTTGAGCAGTTAGTCCCTGTTGCTGTGGCTTCACTGCTATTTTTAGCTCAGATAGGTCTACTCCTGCTGCAATCATGCCACCCAGCTGCAGAGTAGACAGATCCTCTGAGAAAGCTATCACATCATATCTTTGGCCTCCATCCTTGCAATGGATTTCCAATGAGCAAACCCTTCAAATTGCACACAGTACTATTCAGTTCATGTCTTCCCAGTTATTCCTGCAGCACTGGGGGCTTGGTTTTCCAGTCTGTTGGAAAGAAGAGGATTGTGGATGGTGTTCCCAGATACCAGGCTGATTTTGATTCTAGTGACATTTGCGTAAATCCAAAGTACAACCACTGGTTTCAGCACAGTTACTCTGGGATTAGACAGGTGTAGCTGAGATCAGAATCATGTGCACCCACCAGAAAGTTATTTTCCCTCCACTGCCTGCTCAGACCCAAAGACTGATGATTGCTCTGACTCTCCTCAGGTCAGTGGGACCCCAGTTTCAATCTGTTGACTTCAGTGGAGTCATTCTTGACTTCTATTGGTGTAAAGGAGAAAAGGACCAGGCCCCGTGGAGCATAATAACAATGGTTACAATCCCCTGCTTTCTCATTAGCCGACAACTTTCCAAAACGGTAGCATTTGGGGCTGCAACATTCTGCGTGTGATCTTTGCCCAACATACGGGCACAGGAGCTACCTTAATAGGACAGATCAGGTTAGAGGTCCATCTAGTATCTGGCAGTGGTTATTGCCAGATACTTCAGATGAAGGTGTTAAGAACCCCTCTAGTGATCAAGTACAGAATATCTAGCCCTTATGGGACATTTCGTTATAATCCTCATCCATGAGGGCCTAGCTGGAACACACTTGCCAGGGAACACACAGGCAGGCATTGCGGGGCATCATTCTCTACTGGACACAGAACACTTCAGTCTTTAGAGATCTCAAAGTTTCACCAGCACTACATTCACTTGAAAATTAAAATAAAATAAAAGGATTCAGATTCAAGTGTAACCCCCGCTTGGACAAACTTCTGCTCTCAGGTCCACATAATGGCTCTCCACTTTCATGCATTGTTATTCATTATTATTAACAAAGACGCAGTGCAGGCTAGATTGTGACTTGAGACACAACCCAGAGCAATGGATGCTGGGTAAGCTGCACCACTTTGAGAGTAGATCTAGGAGGCAAATGTCTCCAAGACACCCCCCAGGACACAATGTCACCCTGGAAAAAGGGTGGAGGACTCACTAGTCAGCACAGTTCTTGTGGCTATGTATGGCACAGCAGGGTCTCCTCATCTGGCACCCCCTGCTGACAGTCACTACACCATTCAGCCCCTTCTCATGAACCCTCTAGCCAGGTAACTTATAGTCCCACCCCTTCCAGTGTAACACAGTCTAACAAATAAAAGTTCAACATCCTCACATCAAGTCTTTGGCCCCAGCTCCAGGGTCCTTGCTCCCTCTCATTTCAGGGCTTTCAAAGGGTCTATCTCCTTATAGCAGGAGGGCTTCATGCCACCTTCTTTCATGGCTGGTAGGAGAACCCAGGCCCTCTGGCCAGCAAGTGGCAGGGGGGGGAGGGTATAACCAAAGATCACCCCATACCCCACTCACCTGTTCCAGAGAGGTCTGGACTTCACAGATAGGGCCATAAGGGAGGTTCTTGTTCCCCTGCCTGGGTGTATAGTCCAAATCACCATCTGGAACTCACAGAGCACTTGCCAGGGTGGGCAGCTCATTATAAAGCATAAAGCAGGCCAAGTCTCCTGACATGGAGATGTAATACAAGGAAATGGGGGGCGCAAGGCACAATTTACTTATAGCCTCAAACTCTCTTGAAAACGATTTAAACGCCCACCATAGTATAAGAGACGTGGATCCAAGGAGTCCTTCCCCTCCCACACACTGAAGAGCTACTTTTGCTGTGGCAAAGTCTGTACAGTGTATCACTGCATCCATTTCAAGGCTGCAGAGCACCTTGGAAGTGCAGAGTGGGGGAGCAATATCTCTAGCACCCATAAGAAGCTTTAGAAGCAGATTCATTTGGAAAATAATAAATGGTTGGCTAAAATGGCCAGCAGCCAACGAGACATTACTCTAATAGCATCCGTGTCACAGCTAGCACAGCCGAACTGGTCATTCCCCAGAGGCACGTGTGGTTCTTTGGAAGAGATACTGCTGCAGAAACACTGAAATCAGGCTTGGCTCCAAATCCAGCCCTACACACTCAGCCTGTGTACCTAGGCTGGTCATGGGGGAGATCAGCCCTGTCAAGGGAGTAGAATCGGATGCAGGAGTTTCACCAGGAGGTTCTGCGTGGGATGGGGTGAATAGCACTGAATCCAGGAGGAGTTGGCGGAGACTGGGGTGGCCTGGGGTGGGGACAGGAGGCTGAAGCTTATTATAGCTTTATCAGATTGTTACCTCTTTACTGTCCCTCATTGTTGCTCCCACGTTATCTATTTCCTCATCAGGCGGCCAGCAGTATAGACCAGCTCGTATATTTGTGTTTTTATGACCTAGGATTTGTATCCATAGAGACTATGTTATATAGTCCTCTCCACTCAGAAATGTCACCTCATTAGATTCTATAGGATCTTCTGGGGATTTTGTCACTCCCTCTTTCTCTAATCTGTCCTCCCTCTTTAATCATAAACTTCCACTAAAAGTTCTTGTTATCTGCAGAGCCCTGTGTTTTTCACAGATTTCACAGGGCTTTGGTTATAAGGTCAGATGTGTTCCCCAAAGCTTGACTTCACATAAGTCAGGTTTCAGTACACAGAGATTTACGCACATGCGTCTGTAGGCTTTAAGTCAGCCCTCAGTGCAAAAAGCTTATGTGTTGAAGTCTTGCTGATTTGGATGGCCCTACGAAAGTTGACACTCTGAATATTATGATGGGAATCAGCCAGCTGGCTTTGAAGTTCTGCATAGAGGGTCAAAAGACTCAGAACACAGACTTCGGAGTAGACCTGGTCAAAAAATGTCCATCTAAATATTTAATTTCAAGGGACAATGGGGGAAAAATCTGTTTTCACTGAACTTATTTTTGGGGGGAGGGGTGTCATTGAAAAACCAAGAACCCCAAAACCAAACATTTTTCAGTTTTCAGCAACTGAAACATTTTGAGTTTCGTTACTGAAACTTGCATTGGGGACTTTTTTGACAAAAAAAATTAAATAAATCAAAGAAAACTTTTAACAAAGACATACATTTTTTTTTCTTTTTGTCTAAATGTATCATGGGGAATAACAATTCCTGACCAGTCTCTGCTGAGTTAGGTCCCCTCGTTAGCCCAACCCATGAGATGCAGATTGTCTTGGGGAGTACCTGAAACAGTTGGTCATTGGGGCCCTAGTTTGGTTCAGATTGTCACGAAGTGGGTCCGTTTTCAAAAGGGCTGAAGCCCAGCTACTCTTCTGCAGTTTTTGCAAAAAATGTATCCCATATTTCACTTTGCAGGTGGAAAAAATGTGTGCAAAAATCTGAATGCTTGTGTTGCTTACAACCTGCTCTGTGCTTTCTACAGTGGCACAAGTACTCAGATTTGTACCTACACTTCCATTGCAGGCACACAACTGAGGGAACCAATTACATGAGTCCAAATTGCATCTGCAAAAGGAATACTGTTCTTTTGGAAATATAGTCTGCATTCTACTCAGGTTATTACATTAAGAAGAAGCATGGGCCTGAAATTCCTGCATACTCACATCCAAATCAGTGAAATCAACAGCAAAGATTTTTACAAATGGGATCCTAAATAGGGCTGCTCACAAATTTTCCATTAAACCTTTTGTTTTCCCTCAGTTGACAACTGAGTTTTCAATTAAATGAAAATCTTCATGGAAAGTGTTGGCTTTCCTCAGAAATGTTTTAACTTTTTACTGGAAAACCAAAAACCTAAAAACTTTTTTTTTGGCTTTTGGGAGTTTGGGGCTGAATTTTTTTTGATTTTCAGATGAAAAGCTTCGGGCTTTGGGTTTTGACAAAAAGTCAACATTTTTGGTTGAAAACTTGACAAAAAGTTTTGGGGTTTTTTTGGTCTTAAATTTCTACAAGGAGGGAAAAAGGGGGGGAATACATTTTCTGACCAGTACTAGTCCTAAAGTTCAGCTCCTTAGCTTAGGTTATGCATCTAAATAATTATCCTTGATTTTCAAAAGCGCTGAGCTTCCACTGACTGTGTGACCTTGGAGATTTTCAAAGCCATCACAATGGGAGTTGTGTGGTTAAATCACCTAGTCAGCTTTGAAAATCTCAGCCTGAAACTCTCTGTGCCTCAGTTTTCCATCTATAAATTACTATAATAATCCCTCCTTTCTCTCATCCTTTGTCTGTCTTGTCTATTTAGATTGTACGATGTTCAAGGCAGGGACTTGTGCAATGGGACTCCAATCTCAGTTGGGGCCTCTAGGCCCTACAGTAATATAAATAAAAAACATTAGAGAGGAAGCTGTGAAAGGGGCATTTTCAGCAAAGTTAATAAGCATTGACCCACAATGCTGTACCTGATAGTGTTAATAAAAGCAATGTCATTTGTATAGCAATACACAGAAAGCTGTACTGAAAACACAACTGGGAAAATCAAGTGCAGCAAAGCTATGGTATATCTATAGATGTCAGAGAGCTTATTCCTTCACCCTCTCACTTCCCTGTCCTTCTCACATGAACAGAGAGCAACAATACCCGAAATCCAAAAGCGCAAACAATTCTATGTTTATTAGGGTGAACTTCCAGCAAGCTTAAATACACGTTCCTTTTTCCTTATTTTTGAATCCCAACTTACTTCCTGTTTGCCCCTAATTTATGTAGTAATATTCTCAGCTATACCTTAACCAATCATTTTACTGAAATCTATCTAACCAATCCTAACATATTGTAACATAATTCTCTAACCAATTATATCCCAATACCCTAATTAATTTACACCTAGCAAAATTCATTATACAGCAGACAGAAACAATTAGAGAACCAGACAGATTAACAATAGAAAAGTGGGGGCCATAAAGATAAAACATACAGAAATGAGGGTTTCACAACCACGACTATTGAGAAGTGATTTCTTGCCAGACAGGATGCTATCAAACTAAGCTATTACCAGCAGGACAGTGGGGTGGGAGGAGGTATTGTTTCATATTCTCTGTGTATATATAAAGTCTGCTGCAGTTTCCACGGTATGCATCTGATGAAGTGAGCTGTAGCTCACGAAAGCTTATGCTCAAATAAATTGGTTAGTCTCTAAGGTGCCACAAGTACTCCTTTTCTTTTTATCAAACTAAGTTGTCTTTAACCATCTTTATCTGCTGGTAATAGGCATTATCAGGACAGGATTGTATTCCTAACAGCCCAATGGCACCTTATTTCAATGTGACTAGTTTGGAATGTGAGGATTCGCTTCCCAGCTTATGGCTGCCTCTGCTGCTTAGCCAAAGGCCTTAGCTTAAGAACAGGGCCTCAGACTGTCACAGTGAGAGAAGGCCCTTACACAGATTCTTTCTTTTATACCTCTATAACTAGATAAATGATAAACATTTCGCTAAATTCTTAAAGTATAGGCCTTTACAGACAGGCATGAATATCTATGTCCTAACAATAGCACTCAAATTAACGTCTATATTCTGTTTCTTTGCTGACAGTTGTGGGCAATGCACAACAGGTATGGGTCTAGCAATAACTTCTTGTTGCACTGGTCTTTGGAAAGGATACACAGGCGCTCTAGGGGATACACAGATGCTCTAGGGGCTTTCAGAAAGAAAATGAGCTTCCACAGCAAATACTGCATGGATTTTGATGGTTCTCCATCTGTTTAGGGGGCTCTGGCGTACATGTATGTGGCTGTTTGTGCACCACCTCCTAACGGCTACTTTCTGGAATCACAAGTCACTCCCTGCTCTGCCCGCGGTACATTACAGAATCACTGACAGATTTGCCAAGTTCACAGGATCATGTCGTCATTCATTCAGACTAAGATCACAGGAATGACCCATTCTCAGGCAAGGCGAGTGCAGGGAGGGTGGCTGCTAGGCAAGTATATATTCCTTTTGTGATAATCTTCAAAAGGCAGAATTACTGTGTGGGCCTGCTCAGGGAAGGAGAGATACTACTACGAAGTATTTTGGTAAAGGGTGCATATAAAGAGGAACTAAAACATACTGGAACAGATTGTGCCTGGCTCTGCACAAGTGAGTAAGGTGGGGAAAGGATACAAGAAACCTTCCCCACCAGCCACGGCCAGTCTCAGATGCTGTTATCCCCAAAAGGGAACATTGAAGGGAAGGGTCACGGGCTCACACTCTCCTCCACAATAGCTGTTTGATGTGCAGAAATGCTGAGCATCCACATATCCCAGTGTAGTCAATGGGAGCTGCAGATGCTCAGCTAGGGTGATCATATAGTAAGTGTGAAAAATCGGGATGAAGTGAAGGGGGGGGAATAGGCACTTCTAAAGCCCCAAATATCAGGACTGTCCCTATAAAATCGGGGCATCTGGTCACCCTATCCTCAGCACCTTTGAAAATTCGGCCCTAGGAATCTGAGCCAAAGACCATAGGTGCTGGGACTAGGGGTGCTGGGGATGCTACCGCACCCCTGGCTTGAAGTGATTTCCATTACACACAAGGTTTACAGTTCAGTTCAATGGTTCTCAGCACTCCCACTATACAAATTGTTCCAGCACCCCTGCATTAGAGTTAAAGGGATTCTTCCCATTGACTTTGGGTCAGCCCCTACACCATAGCTGAGCTGATGCAGGAAGAGCATATGCTGTACCCACAAGCGCCGGCTTCCTCTAGGCCCTGGGCATGCTCAACCCCCACTCCGTTCCAGGCCCGCGCTGCTTCCCACAGCTCCCATTGGCTACTGGGAGCTGCAGGTGGCCGTGCAAATGTAAACAAATGGTCTGGTGGTCCTCCAGCGGATTACCCTGATGGGCCGCATGGGGCCCATGGGCCACAAGTTTCCTACCACTGATCTAGTCTGACCGCCTGCACAATGCGGGCCACAGAACCTCACCCACCACTCCTGTGATAGACCCATAGCCTCTGGCTGAGTTATTGAAGTCCTCACATCATGATTTAAAGAATTCAAGTTACAGAGAATCCACCATTTACACTAGTTTAAAGCTGCAAGTGACCTAGCCCCATGCTACAGAAGAAGGTGAGCCTCCCCTCCCCCAAGGTCCATCGAAGGCCCATAACTCTGGAGCTCTTCCTCTCAGCCCCTTCCAGAATTCATCCGTAGCCTCCTTCAGGCTCAAGGACCAAAACTTTTGGTTCCCTTTTTTGGTAAATTGCTTTGTGGTTTTGTGTGGTTCATTTTGAATGAAAGTAGCCCCTTCTGCCTATGACATGAGCAGATTTCACCCACAGTTGTCTGGCTGTCAGGATCTATTCTCTTTCTTGATCATCCCTTTGATATGTATAGTTCAAAAACCTATAAGCCACAGACACCTAAAGGCATTACATTGTTATTAATATCATCATCATAAATACTAATCCCCATGTACTTACACATCACTTTGCTTCCTCGTAGTCTTGTCTCTCAGGGTTTCTCCTTGAAAATGGCACCTGCTATTGAAACACTTCCTGCCTGTCTACAGAACAATGAAAGCAGAAGTAGAAAGCGTTCCCTTCCACTGATTTCCAGGGGAGCCCACCTCTGCCCTCACCTGTGTGTCTTGGCCTTTTGCAAAAGGATGGGGAAAAATGCACACATCAAGAAAAAAAAACCTGTTGCCAAATAGGTGTTTTTCCTTTGTGCTGCTGCCTGGATTTCTGTCTCTCCACACTTCTATCACATACAAAAAAACTTCAAATCCAGACTCCAGCGAGAAACTGCTGAATTGGAATTCATTTGCAAATTGGATACTATTAATTTAGGCTTAAATAGAGACTGGGAGTGGCTAAGTCATTATGCAAGGTAGCCTATTTCCTCTTGTTTTTTCCTCCCCCCCCCGATGTTCTGGTTTAACTTGGATTTAAACTTGGAGAGTGGTCAGTTTGGATGAGCTATTACCAGCAGGAGAGTGAGTTTGTGTGTGTATGGGGGTGGGATATGAGAAAACCTGGATTTGAGCTATTACCAGCAGGAGAGTGAGTTTGTGTGTGTGGTTTTTGGGAGGGGGGTTAGGGGGTGAGAGAACCTGGATTTGTGCAGGAAATGGCCCAACTTGATTATCATGCACATTGTGTAAAGAGTTGTCACTTTGGATGGGCTATCACCAGCAGGAGAGTGAATTTGTGTGGGGGGGTGGAGGGTGAGAAAACCTGGATTTGTGCTGGAAATGGCCCAACCTGATGATCACTTTAGATAAGCTATTACCAGCAGGACAGTGGGGTGGGAGGAGGTATTGTTTCATATTCTCTGTGTATATATAAAGTCTGCTGCAGTTTCCACGGTATGCATCCGATGAAGTGAGCTGTAGCTCACGAAAGCTGATGCTCAAATAAATTGGTTAGTCTCTAAGGTGCCACAAGTACTCCTTTTCTTTTCCCAGGTGTTACACACAATTGTATCTCTCTCTTCCTAAAAGTACCACCCACTCAGCACTAGAGGGCACCACTGACCACCTATGCTCCTGCAGCAAGGCTAAGTGGTGGGCAGGTGCATTGGGCCGGTTTGTGTTTATTTTTAAGCTGCCTCAATCCACTAACCTTACAGCTGATTTTGAATTTCCTCTCCCCTGAAAAAGTGCCTCTCCCCCACCTGTTCCCTCATTCCATCTCAGGGCTGCGGACACACTTTGCATTCTCAGGAGCTTCCCACCCAACAAAGCATTTGGCAAAATCAAAGAAGCCTTCCAACATCCCTATGAGGTACACATCATTGCCCATTCTTACAGAGCAGTAAATTGTGCACAGAGAGGTTAAGTGACTTGCCAAAGGCCACATAACATGTCTGTGGCAGAGCCAGGAAGAGAATCCTGATTTTCTAGCATCCACCTCCCTATTTAGACCATGCTTAGCCACATGCAGTACACCTAGGGCCATAGCATCCTCATGGAGATCTACATTAAGGAGCATGTGTAACTCGCTGGTGAGCGTGTGTTATAAGTCCCCCTCTTTGAGGATCTGCAGAGGATATGAATTGTTACAGTGCTGCACTATAGCAGCTTTTAGCTCTGGCTTTTTAGCTCTGAATAGTGGTGGATTTACCGTGAAACAAATCGTGCGGTGGCATGGGGCCCCCAATTATGAGGGACCCCAAAATGCAGGACAAATCTGACAAATGACTGAATTTAATAAGCATTGCAAGTCGCGAAGCGGTCCAGGCTTTCTGCAGTCTGTGAATTTATTCTGCAAACTGTGCTCTAAATGTGGGTTTTTTAAGTAGTGTAGCAATGAATTTTGCTTTGCCATTTTTAACAGCAACTAAGGGAAATCGTCATTTGCCAATCAAAGTCTGTCTGCCTGACCAATTATCCAACTGAACAAAAGCAACCCCACACACATACACTTTGCAACAATGCCTATGATTTGTTACTAGTATGTAATAGTTCAAAATCCCGTTTTTACAGAGCCTGATAAAAATGCGGGATTAACTGTGTTAAACCTAATTGGGTGGTCCATGGCCCATCCAGGCCCACCCGTGGCTACACACCTGCTCTTTCAGACATTTTTAATCTGTCTAAATTCAAGATCAGTTTTTTTAGCAATAATGAAGCAACATTATGAGTCTGGCAATCAAAAACACAAAAAAATGAAGGCAAGGCAAGAAGATGAAGCTAAGCAAAAAGACAGTTTGTCATCTTATTTTAAAAAGCTTGAAGTATTGAATAGTGGACATTCATCAGAAAGTATGGGCTAGGAAACATCTGAATTATCTGATCACTTGCCGAGTTGTGGGGATACCACAATGACTGCAAAAGTTGAACAAGCGGACTCTGAAGTGACAATGGAACGACAAAATATTGGTAATTTTGTCGAAGCAAGGGAAGAAACCTACCCTGAAGACATTGCATTATGGCCAAAATCTGTTTATCGGATATGATAGAATATTTCTTAGTAAATAAACCGAAAAACGTAGGTAATATGGAAAAATTGAGAAAAGAGTATGAGGTTGCAGGACGAAAGCAATTTAGAGGTCTTCATGAGTCCCATTTTCTGAGGATGAAGAAAAATGGGATAACAGAAATGAGAATCTGGTTGATTTTTTTGGAAACCACTAAGGCAGTCTACTGTTATGTTTGCAAATTATTCCCTGACCATAGTAAAGGAAAACAAATATTCGTCGACGGGCACTCTTATTGCAGAGATGTTGTAAGACATATTGCTGATCATGAAACTTCCAAAGCTCATATTAATACTATGTGTAAGTTCGCTCAAAGGTGTAAATGATCTGGAAGAATTGATTCTGTGTTATCCACTCAGTTTGAAAAGGAGTGTGTTCTTATTGGAGGAAAGTGCTGAGACATATTGTTGCCATGGTCAAACTGCTGTCTTTTTTGGGACTACCTCTAAGAGGACATGATGAGTCATCATTGTCAAATCAAAAAGGTAATTTTTTAACCTGTCTTGAATATCTTAGTGAATTTGATGATTTTCTCAAAGAACAGTTGAAAAATTATCAGTATTGTGGCTCAGGGAAGACCAACTTTTTAATGCACCAAACCTATGATGAATTCATCACTGTAATGGCAGAGCAGCTCAGAAACCAATTCACTGATGAAGTAAAGGATGCCAAGTACTATTCCATAATAGTCGATTCAACACCAGATGTGAGTCATGTAAACCAATTAACATTAATTTTAAAATATGTGACCTACAATGGTGAAGTTGTAGAGCGATTTCTTTGTTTTGTCCCGCTAAACTCCCACACTTCTGAATGTCTAGAGACAACTGTTTTGGAAATCACTGAAAATTTAGGTTTGGACATCAAACATTGTTGTGGGCAGAGCTTTGATAATGTCGCAAATATGGCAGGAAAATATTCAGGTCTACAGGCAAGACTGAACAATGCAAGCCCCTCTGTTTTATTCGTTCCAGGTTCCAGCCATTCCTTAAATTTAATCTGCAATGCTGCCGCCGAATCTTGTGAGGGAGCTACACACTTTTTTGACTTCGTTCATAATATGTATGCCTTTTTTTTTTTGTTTCCACGCATCAGTGGAGTATGCTACAATCTTGCTTGCAGCAGCCAAAGGAAAAACATTTGACAGCTAAAAGAATTTGTGACACCAGATGGTCTGCTCATGCAGACGCTGTTTTGGCTTTGAAAATGAACTATGGTGATATCAAGAAAACCTTATTCGACATCGCCACATCAAATTCTGAAAAGCCGCGTGTGAAAACCGAAGCAAAATCCTTAGTAGAAAAGTTTGAAAAGTATGATATTGCTGGTTTTACTCTTTTGTGGTACCATTTACTTCAAAGAATTAATGCCATCAGCAAATCACTATAAAAGGTTCATACAAATTTATTGAATGCTGCACAATTGTTAGCCTCAATTAAAAGTTTTGTCGTGGAAGTTCAAAATGACTATAGCTCGGTGGACGCAGAGGCACGAACATTAACAGAAAATATAGGTTCCTCTGATATATCTGATATATAGCAGGAAGTTATTTTTCGATGAAACTAGAGACAATGAATCAATTTAAAAGGGAAAGAGAAGATCATTGTTGAGACCGTCAATATTATTTGTGACACAGTAACAGTGCAATTACAGAATAGAGGTAAATCTCTAAAGAAAACTGTTGATTTATTTTTTTTTGACAGCGTATGGACGAAAATGCGAAAGCCACTACAGTAAGAAATTGAGTGATTTCTACTAAGAGGACACAGACATAAATCTTTTTGAAGATGAAGTGGAACATTTCATTCATTTTATCGAAAATGATGAGGTCTGTGCTTCAAGATCATCAGTTAATTTGTATAGACTTGGACATGATGGTTTGCAAGCAACCTTTCCAAACGTAGAAACCATTCTGAAAATATTTTTAACAATACCTGTCACAAATGCTTCTGGTAAATGTTCTTTTTCTGTATTGAAATGAGTTAAAAATTATTTGTGAAATACGATGAGTCAGGAACATTTGACAAGTTCGGCACTATTGACAATTGAAAGTACCTCTTTACAAAATATTACTTATGATAACTTAATTGACTATTTTGTAAAGAAAAAGTGTAGAAAAAAGCTATCTGAATAATTTTTTTTTTCAAATTGCATAAGTTTCTTCAGAGGAAGTTAACTTTTATTTTTCCATTCATGCGTAATCTATCCTTTTTATTTTTACACATTTTTCATGCTACGGAATGCAAATACAAGCTTTCAACTAGACCAGAAGTTCTCAAACTGTGGTCCGAGAACTCCATTCAGATGGACCGAGGAAAGGTTATTAAGTTGTTTTTTTTTTAATAAAGTACTCTAGCCAAAGCACTTTACAATAGTTAGCTAACAGTACAAACAACATTTGGAAAGATCATTAAGTGGTCTGCCAAGACCCTCAGCAACATTCAAGTGGTCTGTGAAAAAAAGTTAGACTACAAAAACAACCAAGGTACCTCACTTTATTTCATTTACGTCGTATTACTTATAATACAGGAGGAGAATGAAGAAAAAAGAATGAAAAATGGAAGGGGGAGATAAGAGAGAATGTTCTTTTTCTTGGCTGGGTGCCGGGCAGGGGGGAGGTGAAAATTAAGCTCTAAATCTGCCACTGGCTCTGGAGGTCCCTGATTCAATTCCCAATGTGTTAGCCAAGAGGATGGCCATCATACATGCACCTAAGATGTGCACACAAACTGCATGATGCATAGACACAACTCAGTGTTGTCCATGCAGAAACGTATGAGCAAAAGTACAATCTTCAGGCAATATGCATGCATCGGATGTTCTGTCAGTGCAAAAGTAAACGTGCACCTTGGCTTATGCACATTTAGGATTTTAGCCTGTGTGTCAATCTGTATCTTTCCTAATAGTAATACCTAGCTGTTATGTAGTGCTGGAATATAACAAAATGAGAAGAAAACTGTTCTTTCCTTTATAGAGGAGGGATGCTGTGTGGCCTAGTGGCCAGCCGGCTGGGATTTAGGAGTTCTGGGTTCCAATCCCAGCTCAACTACTGGGTGATTTTAAGCTAATCACTTGCCCCATCTGTAGAATAGGGACAATGACACAGACCTCCTGTCTAAAGCACTTTCAGACCTGTGAATCATAGAATCATAGAATCATAGAATATCAGGGTTGGAAGGGACCCCAGAAGGTCATCTAGTCCAACCCCCTGCTCAAAGCAGGACCAATTCCCAGTTAAATCATCCCAGCCAGGGCTTTGTCAAGCCTGACCTTAAAAACCTCTAAGGAAGGAGATTCTACCACCTCCCTAGGTAACGCATTCCAGTGTTTCACCACCCTCTTAGTGAAAAAGTTTTTCCTAATATCCAATCTAAACCTCCCCCACTGCAACTTGAGACCATTACTCCTCGTTCTGTCATCTGCTACCATTGAGAACAGTCTAGAGCCATCCTCTTTGGAACCCCCTTTCAGGTAGTTGAAAGCAGCTATCAAATCCCCCCTCATTCTTCTCTTCTGCAGGCTAAACAATCCCAGCTCCCTCAGCCTCTCCTCATAACTCATGTGTTCCAGTCCCCTAATCATTTTGTTTGCTGTGTATGTAAAACACTCCATAACAGGTAGGTATTACTTTTAGGAAAGTCTTATGTAATTTAATTGAATATTATATATTTTCTGTAGAAATTTTAAAAACATTCTGTAGAATTTTATAGAAAATAATGTTCCTGTTACCAAATTCTACAGGATCGCCTAAATATTCTCTGTTACTGGTATATTATATATGTTTTAGAGTCAGCCCACATTACATTTCTATAGAATACCAGCTATAGAGACCTCTATAGAGACCTCATCCATATTAAATTCTATAGGACTTTTCCCCTTAAGAGACTTTAATAGAGTATCAAAATTATTGTTATGCCATCAGATTTATGGCATTTCCTAAACATGATGTATTATGTAAATAGAGCCAAATAGAGCCAAATTTTTGGTTTGTACTCAAGCAAAAACTCCCATTCTTTTCCCATTGCTTGAGTAAGGGTGGCAAAGTTTGGCCCATGCTTCATTTGCCTGGGTCTTTCGTTCTGTATTTAAACTGGCATTTTTGTTCAACACTCTTACCTTAATACTTCCAAAGTCATCTTCCATACTTGCAAATCACTAAGGGTCCCTTCGATTCCATTTAAACATCCCATTGACTTCAAACAGGAGTCACACTGGGCCCTAAAACCAGTATAAATCCAGGGTAAATCCATTGACTTCTGTGGAATTCATCCAGGTATGAGCTAAGTCTTGGAAATTTCTCAGCACCCTCAGCTGCTTCTGGTCAGAAGGTATCAGTACCATTCAAGATGGGGTCCTATCACTATTGTAACTACTGGCAGAATCTGGCTCTGTATCTGAAGACTCCTGCTTCTTCTTCCGCCTTTGTGCTTTGGTCTCTTAATAAAGAGGCTCAAATGATCCATTATTTATTTAGGTGGGTGTGGTCTATTGTGTGTATTAGAGCAGACAGCCAGGTACATTCATGTATTGCCAGCCAGGAGCAGAAAACCAGCGTCCCACTGAGTTGACATCTCAAGTCAGCTTATAGGGCTTGTCTACACTACCGCACGGGGTCAATCTAAGATACGCAACTTCCGATACGTGAATAGCGAAGCTGAAGTCGACGTACTTAGATCTACTTACCTACATACAAGATCTGCGTACAAGATCTACTTGTCTTCACTGTGGTAAATTGACAGCTGATGCTCTCCCATCAACTACGCTTGTGCTCCTTGTTCTGGTGGAGTACCGGAGTCGATGGGAGAGCGCTCAGTGGTCGATTTATTGCGTTTATACTATACTATCATGTCTATACCAATCCGGCGGTAGTGTAGACAAGCCCATAGTGACAGTTCTTAAAATAGCTCAGAACCTGTCAGGGCTCGTATAAATGGGCATAACATTTGAGACAAGTGATCCATTTAGTCCAGCATCTTATCTCCCACAGTACCAGTGCCACCTGCTTCATAGGAAGGTGCACGAAACCTTGTATTGACAATTACATAATCTTCAGTGTGCAGCCATACACAGAGGATGGAGGGCGGAGGGAATTTTCTTGCCCTCTGCTCCTGGGAAGCCATGCGGGAGCCTCTCATAGTCTGGGTCCAAAGGGGTAAATCATAGCCCCATTGATGTCCGTGGCAAAATGCTCATGGATTTCCATATGACAAAGACTTGAGACTAGGAGAAAGTCATCGATGTAGCTTTTGCAGTAACAAGGCCCTTTTACAGCTATAGCCAGCCCTGCTTAGCTCTCGCCAGCTCTCTGTTTCAAACTGTCCGCCATCTCAAGGAACTCATAGAATTCATCGCTGCTGGTCTAAGCAGATGCTGCATACAACATTCTCACCTGGAAAGAAGGGTTCCTTGGTGCATAATTAGCCCGTTACAAGTCTCTCCCCACACACACATCATGGCTGCTCCACAGAGGCTTGCCATCTGCTACCGTTTTCTGATTTCAAAGGGAGTTAGACACCTAAATAGCTTTGAGGATCTGGGCCTCAGTGCTTTAGCTCTAGTGGTAGAAGCTGGTCATGGGGGCACATGGAAACCAAAGTAAAGTCTCTCTTGTCTTGTCCTTCCTCCTTTTCCCCCATCCGAGATTGGATGCTGTGGCTGACTGGCAATGTTACAGCCAGCCATTCTGCCACCATAAAAACACAGAAACCATTGGGGGTCTGATTAGAACCTACTAAAAACCACATTAGTGAATATAAAACATTAGCCTGCATGCTTGGTTTCTCTGTGTGCTCTTTGTTCCCTTAAGAGAAATAACCTTCCCCTTATGTAAACATTCTCCTCATTTTCTCCAACAAAATTCCCTCACTGGATATTTTTGCAATTACTTGTAGCCCTTCTTATACCTCCAACTTTCCTATGTATAAATCCTTTTCTTTACTGCCTCTCTTATATTTCTCTTGTTAAGTTTCACATCTTTACTAGCTGAGGCACTGTCTGTTTTACTAGCTAATATATCCCCCTTTTCAACACTTGTTCTGCTTTTCAATGTATTTACATACTATATGCCACTGACTTTTCGTGCAATGTGACCCCTGGCTGATATAAGCCTACAAATTTGGATTCAGGCTGAAGAAAGCCTTTCTTTTGTGTTGGGACTCAAACCATGTTCCTTGGTGCAAACGAGCTGCCACTGGGGTCAACCCATCACAAAGTGAAGGAAAAATACCTTGCAATTTTTTCATGGAGCAGCATCAGAAAGTCCATAGAACTGTAAACAGGGAAAAGTCTGGTCTTTTATACCACAAAACTTAAGCATTTTTTAAATTTGTTGCAAAAATATTCCTACTCTATGTAACCAAGAGTTTTGATAGGCGCTAGTTCCAGCCGAGACAACTGCAGTGCAAATGTCTAATGTCGTTCATTAAGGCCATATCTACACTACAAAATTAAGTTGACTTAACTTACATCACCATACAGTCACCACCGTAATTACATCACTTATGCATTTCCACGCTTTGCTCTTTATGTCGGCAGTGCACATCCTCACCAGGAGCACTTGCACTGATTGAACTGTCAGGGTGGGGCATTCTGAGACAGCTTCTGAAAGCCAGCAACAGTTGATGTAAGCAACACAGTGTCTACGCTGACACTGCCTCTACCTAACTACATCGACATGGACTCTACGCCTCTCGTGGATTTATTAAGTCAGGATAGTGAGTGCAAAATTTTAGTATAGTCACTTACATAGCTAGGTCATCGTAAGTTACCTTGCCTCGACCAGGGCTTAAAGACTACAACTTGGTACAAAAGATGAGACATTTCAATGCATCCTCCTGGACCTGAGAAATGGTGTATTATGTTATTGGATCAAATTCTCCATTGGTATAACTCGACTGAAGTCAGTAGATTCACACCAGCAGAGAATGTGGCCCATGGCTTATAAATACATGTGAATACACTGGAAATAAAGCACACATTTTTAACAGTGGATTGATTAACCGTTGAAACAACTTGCCCAGGGATGTGGTGGAATCCCTACCACCTGAAGTCTTTAAATCAAGATAGGATAGCTTTCTAAAATGTAGGTGAAACAGAAATTATGGGCTTGATGCTGAATTTACTGGGGAGGTTCTCTGGTCCGTGCAATGCAGGAAGTCAGACTAGATGATCAATAATGATCCCTTCTCACCATAAAAATCTACAAAATCTTCATCCAAACCTCAAACTAAATATTTTATCTGTAATTTTGTCCCAGCTGGTTTCATGCCAAATGTACATGTACATGCAGAGTGAAATTCACCTCCATGCAGAGGGCCTGTGCAAAGCCTATGCACCACTTAAGCCCTCAAAATAGGTCTTAATGGAGCATATGTCTTGTGCGGGCCTCTTACAGGGTGAATTTCATCCAAAACGCACGGTACAAACAATAATTCAACTCAGCATTTATAACTCTTTTCATGTGCAAAGTGCTTAACAAACAAGAGTACAAATAACTGTGCAAAATAACAGTCAGCAGAAATTATACAGCATTTACAAGAGGAAACTATTTCATTTATTCAGAATAAATGATCCAAACCTTTTTTTGGAAGTTAAAGTTGAGCTTTTCTTGATTATTCTTCATTTTTGCAGTCTCTGCATGTCTGGGCTTCCTCTGGGACTGGAAGCAGGGAAATGCCATGAGACAAGCCGGCTGCTCAGTATTTCTGGCCATACTGGGAGCAGGCAGCACCATAAATCTCAGAAGAAAGCCTGATTGCAGAAGATTTTCAGCCTAAATTTGCATCCACAAAAGGACTTCAAATAGGTTGGATGTCTGAACTTTTGGGTCTTCACCCTGGTGGAACCCCCTGAATCCTTTTCACAAGAGCTGGTTGAATATTGCAAATACAGTATTTGTCAATATTTGTTTGAATTATGCAGGACTGTTTAGTTTGCCCACATTCACGCCCTTGGTTCACGACCCTTGAACAGTCACACAAATGGGATTTTGTTCACATGACTGTTTGGGGAAGGGATACCTGACTGAAAGCCATCTTGCCCTGTTCATATTCATTCAGAATGCTGTTGCAAATTTTCCTAGACAGTCACTTTGACCACGTCCCCCCATTGGCTCCCCGTTCTCTATCATGCCAAACATAAGTTACTTGTCTTCACTTTCAGTGCCCTTCTTGACCTACCCTCACCCTACCTGTCATTTCTCTGATTTGCTCATGATGTCAGCCTCCACCACCCACTTGTCCAATTTTCAAACAATCACCTTCCCTGCTGCTGTCATGCTTGGGAGGTGCTCCCTGTAAACATCAAGAAAGCCACTTCACTGTTCTCTTTCAAATCCCTGCTTAAAATTCTCCTTTGCTGGCATGCCAACAGAAAATGTTACATTGGTTGGGCTGGTGTGCTGAGACCACTGGCTCTCTTGCTGACCAATACTGTCTTGTTGTTTCCTTCTGCTCCCTTGCTTGGCTGTAGCCATCTATTGTCTCTTGTTTTATAGTTAGATTGGAAACTCTTTGGGGCAGGAAGTGTCTTTTGTTCTCTCTTTGTACAGCACCTAGCACAGGGAGGGTCTGGTCCACAACTCATGCTTTTAGAAGCGATGATACAACAAAAATTAATAATGAAGTATTGGAGTGCAAACAAGAGTATTTGCTATTTGTTATTCCCTATTAGTTATTCTCCTGTTTTAAAAGTTTTAGTCTTCCAATCAGGAAGCAGAAAAAAGATTACACTAAATGAGATATGAATAAAAGACCCTATCCAGATGAAGCTGCAGGAAGAGTGTCATGGAGCAGAATGTAATTTAAAATACCCGACTTGGAATTTGACCATGATGAGTGGCACCAACTGAAACACCAACACCATTTCCTGTAACATCTAGATATTCCTTGTAGGTCTCCAGTCCAAAAGGAGATAACTCCTCTTGGGGCAAACTAATATTCACGCTTGGTAATGCTTCTCCCTTGACTGAGGAATTTACAGTCTGAACAAACATTTTGATAATTACAAAGCAAGCGTTTAAACATTACCCTTATAACGTGGGAAGCAGATATTACAAGTATAGTAGAACCTCAGAGTTACAAACACCAGAGTTACAAACTGACCAGTCAACCATACACCTCTTTTGGAACTGGAAGTACGCAATCAGGCAACAGCAGAGACCAAAAAAATAAAAAAGCAAATACAGTACAGTACTGCATTAAATGTAAATTACTAAAAAAATAAAGGGAAAGGAGCCCTTTTCTTCTACATAGTAAAGTTTCAAAGCTGTATTAAGGTGGTTCCCCCTGCCTTGCTTTCAGCAGCAGTGCTATGCAGGCTGTTTTATACTTCGTTGTGTCTGGATCTTCTGCCATACAAGATCTCACTCTGGCACAGGGTCATTTAACAAACTCCAGTGTTGTTGTGTCTGCTTACAATATGCTTCTTCACTCTCATGGCTTCTCAGACGGTTCCCTGGGAGGTGTCGCTCCCAAGGAAAACAATGTGCTGCCTGAAAGGGTCTGCTAGCTCTTTCATATTGTTACTCTCCTTCTCTTTTAACAGAAAACTGTCAATCACCCCAGCAATAACTCATAAAATAATCTAATGTTTTCCTTTCAGATGCTGACCATTCTTGCAGTTACTGCATTCACATCTTATTGGTTTGTCTAGCTATATACCTGTACAAGGTGCTAGTCCATCACACAAAATCCCTCAGATGAGCAGGTCTTTTAACAATTCGCCCTCCTCTAGTACAGCATGGTTCACTGGTGCCACCCTGGTGCTGTCTTCCTCCAGTCTGGTCAACGACAGTCTTGATATTGCTGGGGTCTCTGCCGAAACACCCTCTTCCTCCTGTCTTTCCTCTGGTGTACCCTTGATATTGTCCACTTCTAACAAATCTGGATTGGGATTCTCCTGCTGTAGAACCCTAAAACATGTGTTGTCTGTACTATGCTTAGAGGTTTCTTTTATTTTCCTGAAGTGCCTACAGTTTCACTTCACTGTCTGTCCATTGTCCATTTGCCATTGATATGATCTTTGGTTTTCTGCTTCCACAACTGTAGTTTTGTGGCAGAACTTATCCTGTTTTGTTAATGGTTGTATATGCACTTTGTTACTCAACTCCAGATCTGGCAGATCTCTCGCAGACTTGCTGTAGTAAAGCACTTGTCTATTTTGTTGGTTTTTCCCTAGTTCCCCACTGAAGCACTGAGTACTCACTCTCTAACAACCTTCCACTTGTCAGAGTGTCTTTGTTCTCCAGCTCATCAATCTTTGGGCCAGACTAGAATTTAGGCCTTGCAAGGGAGTATTCCTGTGATCTAGTAGTGCTAAGTATGGGACAGCCTCTGCAATTTCTGCTTTTTTCAATAGTTTCTTAGCAGTTTTTACTGCTGATTCTGTTTTGGCACTGCTTTGAGGATACCCCAGTGAAGATGTTAAGTGATCAAACTCCCAAGTCTTTACTGAACTTCCAGAACGCTTTTGAAAGAAACTGTGGTCCATTATTGGAACACATGATATCCAGTATCCAATACCATGCAAAGTGTGCTTTTATCTTCCATATGACTGTTCTGGATCCTGTGTATGTCTATAAAAAGAAAAGGAGGACTTGTGGCACCTTAGAGACTAACCAATTTATTTGAGCATGAGCTTTCGTGAGCTACCGCTCATGCTCAAATAAATTGGTTAGGCTCTAAGGTGCCACAAGTACTCCTTTTCTTTTTGCGAATACAGACTAACACGGCTGTTACTCTGAAACCTGTATGTCTATAGTCTATCTCCCAGAAATTGTAAAAATAGTCTACGATGATCATGTAACTTTCTTCTCCAAAGATAAACAAATCAATTTCCAGCTTTGCCCGTGGTCTTTCTGGAACTTTGTATTGCAACAGGGTCTCTTGCAGTTGACGGTCTTCCCAGGATCTGTATATTTTTTGTGAAAATCCATAATTTCTCATTCATTCCTGGCCAGTATAAAGTCTCCCTGGCTCACCCTAGGCAACCTTCAATTCCCAGACCTGATTAATGAACTTTGTACATAATCTCACTCCTAAAAGCTGCTGGAATAACTCCTCTTTCTCCCCAAAATATGCCATTCAGGATACACAACTTGTCTCTTATCTGAAGGAATGGTGTTCTTTCTTTAGGTACTTGATCTTTCATTGCTGGCCATCCTTATAGGATCGTGAGTTTCAATATCTGCAGCATTCTGTCTTGTTCTGTAGCGCTCTTAACCTCTCTTCCAAGATAGGCAAGTACTGTATCATATTTATTGTATTCACCTTGGCCTCTATGGATCTCTCCTTGCTGGATTCTAGCAGGTATGCACAGCTCTAGGTGTCCACCAACACAAGTCTCTGCCTGGGGATCTGTACATTGTATCTCTGCTGTCACATCATCATCCACTGTAATCACTTTGGTGCACTGTGTTATGGCTTTCTCCAAATGTTTTCAAGAGATATGAGGTAAGATTGTATGTCCATAGTGCTAATAAGTGTACTAGTGAATTTTTTCCATTCCAGAAAAGAGTATTGCTAACAACTCTTTTTCAATCTGAACATACCCCTTCTCTGTTATGGACAAAACTCTCCTAGCAAATGCAACTGGTTGTTCCCATTCCAGCATGGTAGGCCCTAGACGCAACTCAGATGCATCATATTGCAGCATCAGGGGTTCCTTTGCATCGGGAGCCTTCCTAAGCATTTCTTTTACTTTCCAGAACGCTTGCTTGTATTGATCTGTCCACTCCCATAATGTGTCTCAATGTGTCAGCTGTCTCAGGATCTTACATCTCTCAGACAGATGGTTGAAAAACTTTCCTAAATAACTGACCATTCCCAAGAATCTCAGGACTCCTTTAACAAAGCTGGGTCTTGGCATTTCTCTAATTTTTCTCACTTTATCTAGGTATACTTTCAGCCCTTTGGAGGTAAACAAATGTCCAGTGTATGGCATTTGGTTACTCTCCACCTGAGCTATCTAGGTTCAATTTAATATTTTTATCTGCATTGCTGTAAAAATTGCAGTAACTTGTAGTTGTGACATGGTTGTGTTTGTTCTGGATTATAACCCTCTCCCAGTATCAGCACATTCTCTGGATTCCCATCAGGCCCTCCAATGCTTAGGTCAATCTGCTCTGGAAGACTTCTGGTCCCGGACTGATTCCCACTGGCATCCTTAACCATCGGTTTCTCCCAAATGGAGTTGCGAAAGTTGTCAAGTAACTGGATTCTTCATCCAGTTCAACATGCCAGAATCAATTTTACATACTGTAGGCAGATCTGGTAATATGTCTTCAATTGTAGGCAGAAGGAAATGGTTCCATTTCAAAGGTTTGTTTAAAGGCTTTGGGTCTGTGCATATTCTGTTTTCTGGATGGCTTTCTCAGTATAACAAGACTATTTATCCAGTCTGTGCTCTTCTCTACAGGATATAGAAATCCACAATTCTGTAGTCTTTGCAATTCATCTTTCAGTGGCAGTAGTAATGCAGTGGATACTTTTTGGCAATTTAACTGGCTTCACACTAGTATCAATCTCTATTTTATAAACACCCTCTAGTCATTTGTCTCCCAGAAACACATCTCTATATTCCCTCTGTATCATCTCCTAATCCCAGGTAATACCATCCAAGGAGTTTTCATCACCCCACTGTCCACTTGCATTATGATATGGAGTTGTACTTTTATCAGGTTCATGGCTTGGGCAGACTTGCTGCCCAGAAGCAATACTGCTGTCATCATTTATAACCACAAAGTCCAGTCTGTATTTCTTTTTGTTCTTTGATTTCTTAATTTAAGAAAGAATTTAAGACTTTAAAGTGCTATGGTTGTACATTGTTAACAGCTGGTTGTTCTCTTCCAACCGTATATCCGTGTTCAACAGTCTGATTGTGATTATGTTACAATTTGCACCACAATCTAATTGAAAGGTATCACTTTCTTCCCAAGTAACATGGCTGTATACATCTCTTTCTGGTGCTTACTAGGGTCTTCTTGCAGTATGTTTATCATCTGCTTGGTCACCCACATAATGTTTTCATAGTTGAGGTTGCTCTCTTCAGTTAGTGTGTATACTTTGGATTTCTTTTTCTTTTTCTGGATTTATTGGGATAAACACTTGACTGCAAAATGGTTAAATTTGTCACAGATATGGCATTGTTTACAATATGCTGGACACTCCTCTTCCTTTCTTACATGTTTTCTCCCATCGTATTTGCACAGGTCTTTACTGTTGTCATCTACTGATGTTGTATCTGGTTTTGCTTTCTCTTTCTTATGTATTGCATGGACAGTTTCTGCTGACTGTCCTTCTAATCCTCTTTTGGGAGAGCTGTGCAGCCCTGCATATCTCCGAGCTTTTCCGCAAAGTTAAGCCAGCTTCCCTCAGCAACTGCTATTGTACTCGTATGTCTCGTATCCTACACAGTATCCAGTCTTTTATCAATGAATCTTTAATATTTCCAACATTGCAACTGGTGGGTAGCACTTTTATATCAGTGCTGTACTCACCTATACACTCCCCAACTGCTTGATCCCAAGTAAAGAAATCACGTTTCCACTGTGTCATCCTTCCTGGGGTTACAACGGGTAACCAAACAGCCTGTTATTGCTTCTAAGGTGCATTGAGCTTGGGGAATTTCCATGCACACCACCTCACTTCTCTCTCTCTCCCCCTTTCTTCAATCAGGCAACAAAACTTTTTTTTTTCCATAGCATACTCTTTATCTGACACAGCAATAGCTACACAGAGGTTAAATTCCTCTTTCCAGCTCTTCCATGCTGGAGCTAAATTCTTAGCTTGCAGGTTTAATGTCCTTGGAGGCGTCAGCCCCTCCGTTTTCTGTTTATCAGCTTTGTTTTGTAAAACAAACTGTGTACTGACAGAGGTATTTTGCGCTCTGCACTGCAGCTCTGAATGGTCTCTCCTGCTGTCTAGGACTCGATTATTACGGTCACCATGTTCTATTCTTCATTGTGTCTGGATCTTCTGGCATATAAGATCTCATGCTAACACAGGGTTAATTAGCAAACTCCAGATTTATTGTGGGTTCTCCAGCATCATGGCTTTTCAGACAGTTCCCCAGGACGTGTCGCTTCTAAACAGTTTCCCCCAGGAAACAGTATGCTGCCGGAAGTGTCTGCTAGCACTTCAGTATTGTTGTACAGGCTGCATTCCCAGCAAGTCAAGAGCTGGGCCTGAGTGGAAGCTATCTCAGCATGCCTGTCTGGCTGCGGGAGGGGGGCCACAGGTGCAGGAAGAGGAAGAGCTAGCAGTGGTGTAGATAATACAGCATTTTCCTCCCATTGCAAGTTCTTCCTTGTAGATTACCTGCAGGATAAGGAAAGGGAAAACAAAACACAGTACACAACCCTGCCTTCCTCTGCTGACAGACTCAGCTGGCTAACTCCCTTCCTCTCATCAGCCACATGTCTTGGGTTTATTATAACCGTAGCTCATTGTTTAAGTAGTGCATTTGCCTGCAAATGCAGACCTGATCATTTTGATGATTAGTACTTTCCCAGAGTTTCTGGCTGGACATTGTACTACCAGCAAACCAAAGCTTTTCCCCATGAAATGTTTCAGGTGTATCCAAAACCTGCAAGTATATCAAGAACTCAATCTCTGCAGTTCCATTTGGTTCAAGTTTTCTACATGCAGCAATAATTCTTCAGTTCATGGACTACAGTATGTATGACCTATTCTTTGGCAGAATAAGCTGTTATGTTTCCATCACAATATATAAGCTTGGTTTCATGAGTGTGAGCAGGCAATGGGCCAAGAGTAGAATACCTCTCCTTTGCAGTCAGTTCTGAGCCAAGATATTATTTTTACTTTTCAAAAGCATGAGTGGTCAAAAAACACTGCTTGGAAATTGAAACCATCCTCCATGCACCTCTGCTTCTCTCATACTGAGCTTGAAAAGCATTGTAGATTGAATGAGTCATACAGTATGGGGTTTGCAATTTCCCAATCAATAATGGTCTCAGTTTATATTTCTCAGCTGCTCTGCAATGTTTTTTTCTGTCTATAGCTGAACTGGAGAGATAAGCCCGTGGATCATTCTGCAGAGCCAGCGGCTGTGTCAGAAAGAAGCCTTCAGAACAGTGCATCTTCATCACTCTCCTACATCTGGTCCTTATGTATCTTCCCTCCTGAAGGGTCCTTTGCAACGAAGCTGGAAACTTCGATGCAGTGTTTGGAATTTGTTAAACAGCTACAGTATATCTCCCCTTACAACACACTGTGCCACATTATGATTCACCTGGCAGTTATACAGCTATCTAGGGCTTGCTTTAATCTCAGTAGCAGAATAAAACATTTTTCAAGCTGTTTAGCATTTTTGTTTTATGATTGTCCAAATGCTGTGACACTCTGCTGGTATTATTGTAAAAATCCAGAGAATGAACCTCAATTCAAGTCAATTTCTGGCAGATGGCTATTCTCCATGAGCCAGATTCATTCCTAGGGTAACTCTATCTTTGTGTCTGCACTGATTGGGTTGATACTGCATGTCAGACATTATGGAGTGACCTCTAGAAAGGTAATGAGTGGGGAGATGTCTCATCATACATGTGGGTGACATCACATTTAGCCCACTCACCAATTTCAAAGCCTATTATGGACAGAACATGTACAGGAGAGAGACTGCTGGCAGTATTTGCTCCACTGAATCAGAACTGGGCAGCGATATAAAATGGAAACCTTGTGTAAAACCTATACCACTGTTAAGCCTGTCCCATAAACAGTACTTGATTCCTTGACTTTGGCAACACCCCTATACCTCCTCATGCCAAAGATGTAATTGAAATTTCATTCTGATGAGGGCTATGTGGGTGGTGAGCTGAGATTGCTGCTTCCAATTGGTTAAGAATTGAACGCATCCTATTGTTTGTGATACTCTTCTCCCCCTTGCTTGTTACATTTACTTGCTTGTCTCTTAGTCCTTGTCTACACTACCGGGGTAAGATGACATAAGTTATGCAACTCCAGCTACATGAATAACATAGTTGGAATAGATGTAGCTTAGGTCGACTTACTGTGGTGTCTACACCATGCTGGGTCGACGGAAGACACTCTCCTGTCGACTTACCTTACACTTCTCGTTCCAGTGGAGTACCGGAGTCAACAGGAGAGTGATCTGAGGTCGATTTAGCGGTTCTTCACTAGACCCACTAAATCGACCCTTGGTGCATCAATTGCCGCAGTATCACTCCCCAGTAAGTGTAGGCATGCCCTTAGATGGTAAGCCCTTTGAAAGAAGGGCTGTCATTTTCTATATAGGTTTGTGTAGCACCTAGCACAATGGGGCTCTGAACTGTATGTGCTACTGCAACATAAATGTTTCATAATAAATAAAAATGCTTACTTTTGTTTATTCATTGCTTACACAAACATTTTCTACTAATGAATATATATATAGAGAGAGAAAGAGAGAGTCAAGCAAGTGAGACTATAATTCTATGGGGATAGCTGGGACAGCAGCTGGGAGGTATAATTTGCAGCTCAGGTAAACCTACACATGCTAGCTCTACTCAAGCTAGTGCCCAAAAATATCAGCATGAGCCCAGGCAGTAGCTCAGACTAACCACCCAAGTACAATCCTATCTGACTCCCTGCGTACATACTTGGGTGACGAGCTCAAGCCACTGCCCATGCCACGCTGCTATTTTTGGAGAACTAACTTGAGCAGAGCTAGGGTGTGTACATCTACCTGTGTTGGGAATGCTACCTCCCCAATGCAGTGTAAACGTACCCTAAGAGAACAACATTCTAGGATGACTTATTATTTGTATAGCTCCAGCAGTATATTAGGCATGAAAAAGTTGACTACTCTTGATGCAAAACCCACAAGCCTTCATAAAATGTTCCCCGTTGCACCATTTATAACTTTTCAGCAATATTCACAAAGATTTACCCTTCTAAGCATGGAGAAGCACTCAAATGGAGCTGCACACAGCACTTCAGCTTAGAAAACCAGATCACGATGCAATTTAATGAATGTAAATCAACTAGCCTGGTAAGAAGGCTCAGTGTGGGTAACGCCGACGGAACCCAGTCTTCGGCAGACAGGATCAAACCTGGGGCCTCTGGAGCATAATGCATGAGCCTCTACTGCATGAGCTAAAAGCCAGATGGCTGTAGAGCAGATTCATTAATCTCTTTCTCTAAGTGGTCTCAGTGCCACTAGATGGGACAGAACACCACACCCAGGAGGTGTGTGGGTTACATACTTCCCGAAAGTGAGTCCCGAGCTTCAGAGACTTCCCAGTTGAAATCCCAGACAAGCCCCCACTTGTAAAACCAACAGACCCTGGTTGTCAGTGTGTGGGATCGACCCTTTGGAGCTATCTGCATGAGCCTCTACCACATGAACTAAAAGCAATAGCTCTGAAGAGCAGACTCATTAATCTCTTTCTCTAAGTGGTCGCCAGATAGGACAGAACACCACAACCAGCTGGTGTGTGGATTACACGTGCGCAATACGCACTTGAAAGATATTGGAGTTTTCAGACCATTCTTACAGCTGTGTTTTTCCCCTATGAAACCCTATTTTTAAAAAGTGCATGCTGAAGATAATAAAGAGTTCGGTTTCATTCTAGTTTTTTTACTATCTGCAGACATCTTCCTGTTTCTGGGAAGATCTCCTCAGCAGGTGAGACATTGGATGAAGAGTCTCCAGGCAATGCAGTAATACCCCACATGTCAGTGACCAGAATGTGGTCAGTTGTGCCTAGTGGTCGGAGTCGGACTCCGTAGCTGGAAATTGCAGCCCAGGCTCAGAGCCGGATTCCGAGGCCAGCCACCAGAGATAAAGGTCAGAACTGTGTTAACCTGGAGTGAGGCAAGGCCTAGGCAAGAGCAAGACTGAGAACAAGGCAGGAACAGTGTCTGCTGCTGCTGCTGGCTTTAGAGCCCGTCTGCCAACTCTGCAAACCAATCAGGCAATGTAGCCAATTAGACGGCCTACTACAAGCCAGCTGCTCTCATTAGGGTGCTTGGAGGCTGGCTCATATTCGTGGCATGGAGTTCCTGAGCATGGCTTAGCTGATAGTGTGATTGAAGATAAATTTCAAACATTCTTCTTTGTTGTACTGCACCACTTGGGTATGTCCACACAGCATTTTGGAGTGAGGGGAG
This sequence comes from Lepidochelys kempii, assembly GCF_965140285.1. NCBI lineage: Eukaryota > Metazoa > Chordata > Testudines > Cheloniidae > Lepidochelys > Lepidochelys kempii. The sequence goes on from NC_136387.1 coordinate 33,544,381, forward strand.
TGAGCTTCCCACCCTGGCTGGGCATATCTGAGCTAGCAGAGCTGTGCAGACAGAGCTTTGGAGTTGCAGCTGAGGCTGGAGCTTGGGCTTCAAAGCCCACCCGCTCCCTAGGCTTCAGAGCCTGAGCTCCATCTTGAGCCACAACTTCAAAGCACTGTCTGCACACTTGTTTTTAGATCACTGGCATAAGCCCCATGGACCCAAGTCTGTCAACCACAAAGCTCTGTTGACATAGTCCTAGAGGCCCCAGCTGACATGAGGACCCCATTACACTACACACTGTACAAACACCTAGTCGGAAATAGTTGCTGTGTTGATGAGTTTACAGTCTAAACAGAAAAGCAATCAAAAGCAGGAGACAGATGCGAGCGACAACAGATGTATGGCAAAGCCAAGAATTGAACCCATATTTGCAGACCAATGCCTTAAGCACAAAGCCATCTTTCTACAGCACAGATGTAGACAAGTATGTCTTATTTAACCGAGTGTTAAAGAGCTCTTCCCATGTGTCAGGGTGCCGTAAGTGGGACCATCAAACAAGACTGGAGAAAAAACACACAAAAATTTTTTAAAAGTATTCTCTTAGGCCTGACAATAACAAAGACCCTGCACCTGGAAAATGTGCAGGCCACAGATAATATAAAGGTAAAAGAGTCAGCATGCCAAGCATAGTCTAGCATAGAAGAAAAAAAATCAAGTTACACAGATAGATGGGAACCAAAGAGGAATATGAGGGAACAGCTAAAGAACGAGAAGTCTTCTCTCCTGCATGTGCATCATTCCCTTTAACATTAATGGGAGAAATACATAGACATCAAGAGGAGAAAAGACATCATAACCACAGAGAAACAACCTCCATCAGTGCATAAAGAGCACAAACCACTTGAAATAATGAAAATAACCAGCAGACACCTTCGTAACACATCCATCCATTCCTCTTCTGATAGAATGGAACCTGCTGTTGGTCCTAAACAAACATAGTAGTTGGGTGGAGGTAGTTCCTACCTCCAACAGGAAAAGTGAAACAGAGTGACACAGCTGGGCATTCTTGTGTCTAATACAAGAGGTGAGCATCATTCTTCTGACCAGAACAGAAGGTGGAGGTGCATTTGCAAGCCTATTACAGAAGGTAATGGGACACAAACCCACATACTCTTCTTTTTAGATATCTTGACATTTCTGTTATTCTGTCTTCCCATGACACAGTGTATGAAATGCAATTATTGTTATGTTCAGCACTGAATGTGAGCACTTCATTTTGCAGACCAACATCACAGAGTATCTGGCTGATGGTTGCTCAGATGTTGTAATTAATGTAAAAGGGTAAATGCAAGTGACCATGAATGTAGATAATATCTTTCTTGTTCGCCACTATCTGAACTAACAAGGGTGGTCTTCATGGAGAGTAAGACTCAAAATCAACAGTCTTCTGAAGAATCCTTTCCAAGACTCCAGTCTACTGTTTTTATGTTCTGCATTAAGCACAGGCTAGAGTTTATAATGCATAGTCATTTTCAGATCTTGCATGCTGCTTGGTTTAAATAGGCCAGACTATCTGCTGTGCTAGCCAGTTATGACACCCTGGTTCTCCGCTCCAGGCTCCAGCACAAGTTACAGCAGCAGAGATATCCTCACAAAGTCAGCTGGTGCATCCCTCCTGGGTATTGTTCTCTGGTAGGGGAGCAGAGCTGGGGGGTATCCCCTGTGCACCACAGGAGTGATGCAAGTGCTTTCATATATCTTACGTAAGCAGGGCCTTTCAAGTGAACAAAAGAGTCCTTGCACCTGTGCCAGGGCCACATAGAATCATGATCCTTACAATCCCTGAATGCAGGGGAGCCAGGGAAGTGTCCTAGCAACCCCACCAAAGGGGTAAGAGCAGAGCCATGGATCTTCCCCGCTCCTTCCACACTAGCTGGTAGTGGCCTGACAATGGTGAGCATACACTGCATCACTTTATAGCATGAAGCAGCCATGATTGGTGTGTCACACTATCCCATCACCTCCAAGGTGATTACACACCCTTTTGAGCTCCACAGATGGGGCTGGAGAAGCACCCCTCTAAACCCCTTCACTGATAGGTACACCCAGTAAAGCCAAAGTCTGGGCTTATATAAACAATGTACCTGAAAAGGGGAATCAAACAAATGGCAGAATATAAAATGTCCATCTTTCATCACATCCTCTTCAAGCCGGCTGAGGGGACAGAATGTGCAAAGTACTCCACTTAGGAAGGACCAATCAGTGGCAAACATACAAAATGGGAAATGACTGCCCAGGAAGGAGTACTGCAGAAAGGGATCTGGGTGTCATAGTGGATCACAAGCTAAATATGAGTCAATAGTGTAACACTATTGCAAAAAAAGTGAATATTATTCTGGAATGTATTAGCAGGAGTGTTGTAAGCAAGACATGAAAAATAATTATTCTGCTCTATTCCATGCTGATTAGGCCTCAACTGAAGTATTGTGTCCAGTTCTAGGTGCACCATTTCAGGAAAGATGTGGACAAATTGGAGAAAGTCCAGAGAAGAGCAACAAAAATGAAATGATTAAATGTCTAGAAAACATGACCTATGAGGGAAGATTGAAAAATTTGGGATTGTTTAGTCTGGAGAAGAGAAGACAGAGAGGACATGATAACAGTTTTCAAGTACATAAAAGGTTGTTAGAGGGAGGAGGGAGGGAAATTGTTCTCCTTAACCTCTAAGGACAGGACAAGAAGCAATGGTCTGAAATTGCACCAAGAGCATTTTAGGTTGGACATCAGGAAAAACTTGCTAACTGTCAGGGTGGTTAAGCACTGGAATAAATTGCCCACAGAAGTTGTGGAATCTCCATCACTGGAGATCTTTAAGAGCAGGTTAGACAAACACCTGTCAGGGATGGGCTAGATAATAGTTAGTCCTGCCATGAGTGCAGGGGACTGGATTGGATAACCTCTCAAAGTCCCCTCCAGTCCTACGATTCTATGACTCTAAATAACACACTTGACACTATCATTTCAATTCCAGCATTCACTAGCAGGGAGCACAACTAGGAACAGGTGAACCTGGTGGTCATAAATCTCTGCATGGGCCAGTTTAGGCAAATACCAGAAACACTAACATACAGCAAGAAAGGCTGTTCTGACATCATTCCCAGCCACGTCAGAATCCAGACATACCAGAAAATTACACAAGAAGTTCTGATCATTTAAGAACAAGGAGTGCTTGTGGCACCTTAGAGACTAACAAGTTTATTTGAGCATAAGCTTTCGTGGGCTAAAACCCACTTCATTGAATGCATGCAGTGGAAAATAAAGTAGGAAGATATATATACACATAGAGAACATGAAAAAATGGGTGTTGCCATACACAGTATAACGAGAGTGATCAATTATGGTGAGCTATTATCAGCAGGAGAAAAAAGCCTTTTGTTGTGATGATCAGGATGGCCCATTTCCAACAGTTGACAAGAAGGTGTGAGTAACAGTAGGGGGGGGGAAATAACCATGGGGAAATAGTTTTACTTTGTGTAATGACCCATCCACTCCCAGTCTTTATTCAAGCCTAATTTAATGGTGTCCAGTTTGCAAATTAATTCCAATTCAGCAGTCTCTCATTGGAGTCTGTTTTTTAAGTATGTTTGTTATAATATTGCGACTTTTAGGTCTGTAATCGAGTGACCAGGGAGACTGAAGTTTTCTCCGGTTTTTGAATGTTATAATTCTTGCATTGCTCAAATAAATTTGTTAGTCTCTAAGGTGCCACAAGGACTCCTTGTTCTTTTTCCTGATACAGACTAACATGGCTACTACTCTGAAACCTGATCATTTAACATGACAAGCCCCATCTGTGGGCCAAAAAGATTGGCACAAACATCCAAAGATGTGGAGGAGTCTCAGATCATGGCTCTGTACACCACACTAGCCCTGAGAGAGGGATGCAGCTGACCCTGGGGCTGCAGAAATTCATATTAGCTTCACAAGTCATCTAAGCTCTACAGTCCCAGCAGCAGAGGTCCCAAGATTGCCCACCACACACCTCCAGCACTCTTCCTGTGGGTGCAACCACAACGCTGTTTTGCGAGCATAAAGGGTCACAAGATAAATAAACAATAAATCAGTTTAGAATTTGACTTTCTTCTGAAGATCTGCCTGGAATTTGAAGCTAGATAAATTCAGACTGGAAACAAGGCATACATTTTCAACATTGAGGGCAATTAAGCTTTGGAACAATCTACCAAGGAGTCATGGTGGATTGTCCATCACTGACCATTTTTAAATCAAGATTGGATGTTTTTCTAAGAGATCTGATCTAGGAATTCTCTCAGGGAAGTTCTGTGGCCTGTGTTACACAGGAGGTCAGACTAGATGATCACAGTGGTCCCTTCTGGCCTTGGAAGCTATGAATCTCAAAACATTTTTCAAAAGTGAGTAGCTGATTATTGCAGCAATTTTGCAGATATGGAAAATGCAGCTCATTGTGATATGCCCAAAAACACCCAAGAAGTCAGTGGCAGAGTCAGGGCTAGAACCCCCTTATTCTAACATCTAGCCCTTTCTATAACCATTAGACAACACTTCTGCTGGGAGAGGCTGAAAAAACAGAAAATGTGTTTCTTTCCAGCAGTGCCATCTTTACAAAAATATAGCAAAATAAATTACCTCCAGCTCAAGTCCTCTTCTGGGAGCTGTATTCTCTTCACTACTACATTTTCGGAACTGGTTTCAGAGTGGTAGCCATGTTAGTCTGTATCAGCAAAAACAACAAGGAGTCCTTGTGGCACCTTAGACACTAACAAATTTATTTGGGTATAAGCTTTCTTGGGCTAAAACCCACTTCATCAGATGCTGAGATCATCAGAACTGTGAGATCCCAAAGTCCTGCTTAGTATCTGTAAGGTTGGACTTCAAACCAGAACCTGCTATTGAGATTAGAGATGAGCTCGAAGCACAATCCTGGATGGAACACACAAACTTTGGGAAAACTTGGATCTAGAGGCAAAGTCCACGGCCAGTAGGCCCTAACTCTATAACAGTCTGAACCAAACCCCTAGATCTGATTCCCCACTAAACTCATGTGCGATATGAATCTGATCACTAGCCCTTAAATCCACCCCTGAGTAGCACAAGGCCTCTAAATCAAGCCATAAATAGGATTTAAGTGGTGCATAGGTCTTGTGCAGGCCCTCTGCATTTGGCCCTAGGATGGGTTGTTCACCCCATACAAGCCATGAGCAAGTTAATGTGGGGCAGAAGGGGCCAGTTAGCCTATTCTGCACCTGGAAAGGAGCCAGGAATTGGTAAGACCTAATGGCAGATGAAGCCCAGCTGGGGGAGAAGCTGGGGTAGGATGATAAACCTAAAGAGGGTCATCAGGAAGAGGCTGCAAAGGAAGGGGGCCTGCAGTCACTCTCTAGAGGGAAAAGGAGTTAATTAGGGACAAGGAGAAAGCCCGGAAGACAGTAAGCCCTGAGGTCCTGCCCTGGACTAGGCAGTCTGGCAAGAGGGGTGAAGTAGCCACAGGGAGCAGAGGGTGGTAAACCCAGGGATAGACCAGGAGATAGAGAGGTGGGGTAGAAAGGAACCCAGGAAACAGCAATAGGGACTGAGACTGAGCAAGACCTGCTTGCTAGTCATAGGGTCCCTGGATTGGAACCCGAAGTTGTGGGTGGGCCTAGGTTCCCCTACCAGCCATAGGGAAGTTGCACAGGACTGAGAGATGGAACGGAAGAACCTCTAAGGTGGCATCCACACAGTTTGTCCAGTGGGACTTTGATACCCTGGAAGGGAAAACTGGATAGTGACCTGGGCTGAGTCAGAAAGAAGGAGCCCTTCGAGTCACGAAAGAGAGAGAGACCAAACAGCAAGCAACTGATCACAGGGGAACCCTACTAGGTGAAAGCTAGTTCCCAGACCTAGCCACAAGGAGGTGTACCTGTGGTGAGTGGAGCCCTTTCAGGGCCTACACCATAACAGCCAGATCTGGAAATAAATCCAGATTGAATTTGTGGTCTGAGCCCATAGCATGGAGACACACCTACTTCAGAAAATATAGTATTATCTTTTACCTTTAGATCCCCTGGCAGAAATGCCAGTTATGTTATGGGTTGAGAGCAGAGAAATGCAGTGGCAGGGACCTATCATCCCTGCTAAGGAGTTGGGGCTTACTGCACATTTGTTTCTACTGTAAACTGTAGGAGGCACAAAGTTTTGCACTTTAGCTTTCCCGTCCCTACCCTGGCCTAAATTCATATGAAAGCAAATACCTCCAGGAGAGAAACATCAGCCCTGGTTTTGAGAACATTCATTTTTGTTTTGAATAAAATTTAGTCTTTTGTTTGTTTTATGAAATAATCCAGCAAAACCAGTCCCACTGCCACTCCATGCCACTGATGGCAAAACAAGCCATATCCTTTTACATTTTAACTACTTGTCATGTGTATCCTTTCAGCTTAGTCACCAGTGTTTACTTGGAGAGTTTCTACCTACTACATATTTAATTCCCCTGCAGAGAACAGCAGAAAGGTTTATAAAAATAAATAAATAAAAATGCACCAATAAAAATATACAGTTGCACCATTTTTTTCAAAATAAGCCCCTTTAATGTCTACGCTACATTGTTAAACTGTTTTTTCCATTGCATAAAAGTGTCTCATGAGCAAGAAATGATCTACTTTGAAGGGTCGCAACAGAAGACACCGCTTCCTCAGGAACACGTTCAGTTCCACACGCTGTACTCAAGCTCTCCCCGTATAAAACAGGCAAATGTTCTATTCTGAGAACAAGATATAAGCCTGGACAAAACCAGGCCATTTCTGATACTGAAGACTATCATCCCCACCCTAATGAGGCCCTCTGTAATTATAAGGATACTCTGCTTGGTAGGCTACCTGTTCAGACCAAAAACCGTGAAGTGCTGGGAGCCTTCTGCAAGGTGCTGAGCATTCTCAATTCCCATCAAAGTCAATGGGAATTGAGGGTCCCCATCAGCTCCGGGCAGCAGGCTTGACAGACTAGCGAGCTAGTTTTTAAGGTCATCACATGATGCAGTTTGCTGTACATTTTCAAAGCTGTTTGCAGCGTGGCACCCCGTTTGTAACCCCATGAGGTGTGGGGTGTGGTATGATCACATTCATTCTTATCGATAGGGCCCGATTCTCTGCTTGCTCACTGCAAAGTGAATTTATCGCACATCCAAATGTGTGCTGCACAGGGAGACTCTCCAACAGCTTAATGCTGGCTGGGGGAGGGTAGCCACCTCCTGCACCATCTCTGCCATGCGACTCCACTGCCTCCTTCTGGGGAACCTCCTTTCCTGATATAGGGTTTGTTGGCAGTGGGGAGCAGGTGTGTCCAGGGATGGCGGGAGTCAGAGCAGTGCAGGCTCCACCTCATTCTCAGACTTTCTACCATCTGTGTAAAATGAAGAGGCTCTCCAGCAGCTGTGATGGGCACCTTATCAGCCTGCCCTTCTCCATTGTGCCCATATCCAAATCCTGTATAAGGTATTTTCTATATTTATGATTCACTAAAGAGAAACTGAAATACACAATCTACAACAGGAAAGAGGTCCGACTCTGTGAAGGAAGCTATACTGTTATATAGTAAATGCTACGGGCCTGATCCACCGTTTAGTTATGCTGGTGTAAATCAGCAGTAACTTCACTGAAATCAGTGGTAGAAAACCAATGAGGAAGGAGAATCAGGCCGTTAGCATTTTGTCCCCACCTTGTCAGCTTCCCAGGGCTTTGCAAACAGAATTGCCAGCCTAGATAGCAGCAGCGAAGTACCCTTCTCCTACCAGCTCAGCTCCTCCAGCTTTTACAATAACTGTAACAGCTTACAGAGTAACAGCCGTGTTAGTCTGTATTCGCAAAAAGAAAAGGAGTACTTGTGGCACCTTAGAGACTAACCAATTTATTTGAGCATAAGCTTTCGTGAGCTACAGCTCACTTCATCGGATGCATACTGTGGAAAGTGTAGAAGATCTTTTTCTACACACAAAGCATGAAAAAATACCTCCCCCCACCCCACTTTCCTGCTGGTAATAGCTTATCTAAAGTGACCACTCTCCTTACAATGTAAGCTATTACCAACAGGAGAGTGGATTTGTGGGGATGGGGAGAAAACCTGGATTTGTGCTGGAAATGGCCCAACTTGATTATCATACACATTGTAAGGAGAGTGATCACTTTAGATAAGCTATTACCAGCAGGAGAGTGGGGTGGGGGGAGGTATTTTTTCATGCTTTGTGTGTAGAAAAAGATCTTCTACACTTTCCACAGTATGCATCCGATGAAGTGAGCTGTAGCTCACGAAAGCTTATGCTCAAATAAATTGGTTAGTCTCTAAGGTGCCACAAGTACTCCTTTTCTTTTTGTAACAGCTTAGCCTTCTAAAGCATGGCTCTTCACCAGGACTGTGTTTCTTTTATTTTCTTTCTAATGCTTACAGAACTGCCTAGTGCAACAAACTAGGGCTTTATTCACTACACACCATGGTCACCAGCCAAACCCCACATGTGCATCATAAGAGATTAAAGTCAGGAACCTCCATTCCACCAAGAGCACAGGACCCTAACACTGGAGCCAGAGGAATCTATTAGTTGCTGCTATTGTTAAGGATTCTATTTATTTTGATGGAGAATTGAACCAGGAACCTCTAAAGCTAAAAGTATGAACCACTATAGCTTGAGCACATAATCTAAACTCTCAGGGTAGAAGCAGCATATCCTCTGTATGTTATGAAAGCGCTCTATATCTGTAAATAATTAATAGACACAGTGCCAGCAGATGGCGCTCAAGAATAGTAACTTAGTTCAAGGTGTTTGTACAACCAATAAAATCGTCTTGCACTACAAATGGCTTCCTCTTCGCAGCACTTTACATCAGCTCTTCACACTGTGGATTGAGCACAAAAGGGGGTATGAAAGATATACTGACTGACCAGTGGCTTGCGTTAACAGTCGCAACACTGCAGTTTGTCACTCTCCATCCACTAGAGGGCAGAGGTTGGACATTAGTGCAATGTAGTTTACTCTATATTAATCTAATTCCAGACTCACTGAAGTTAATGGCAAAACTCCCATTTGCTTTATCTGGAGAAAGATCAACCTTTTTTAAATAAAAATAAATTAGGAAACGGAAATTTAGAAGACATCGAAAAGAGACCAAAATGCATGTTGGATAGGTGTTGTAAAGAGTAGCAGCTCCTTGAGCACATGAGGCCTATTGTAACAAGGTAAATAGCTCATAGTAACAATTATCATTAGCTTTCTTAATTAGCACAGATTGCCTGTTGTGTGGGGACTTTTCATGAGACAATAATTGCTTAGAAATAATCTTTGAGCAGCAATGTGACTCACATTTTTGTGTCGGTGTTCGTGTTATTCAGTAGCATTGCTATCTCTAGGCTTATGGAAGTAACTGATCAAAGAGATAAAATATTTTTTTTTATTAAAAATGGAAACCTGAGAAGTAATCTGATTATTTGCCAGGCATTAAAAGCCTGATTCAAGCCCCACTTAAGTCAATGGAAAGACTCCTAAAATTACTGTAGATTCAGGCCATAAATTACTACGGATTTGTTTCTGTTCCCTTTCTTGGCAGCCCTGCCATTTCTGCCCCAAGCATGATCAGTGTTTGAGGAGAAGCTGCCCTGACACTTGGTATGATCTCACTGTCTCACCATGCCACTCACATGCACAATGCAAAGGCAATTGAAAATCAATTGCTACATCAAGTACCAGGAGAGAGGTCTAGGATGGGAGCATGTAGCTAAGTGCCCCTTTAGCATGTGGATTGCATTCAACTGCATCAGTTCAGAGATGTCCAGTCTGTCCATGCCCTGCCTCTTTTCTAACACTGCCTATTGAGAGTAGGGGAGCGAGCACACGAGGGAGTTGAGTTACAATTGCTCTGTGCAAACGACTGCACCTAGTATACTTGTGCCCATGAAGGTCTTTCACGTGCATTTCCTCTAAAGCACAACAACCTTGCACATGCTGCTGTGCATCATGCCAGGACTTGGAGGATCAAGGCCTGATTGTTCTAACTGATCAACAATTTAGACCTAGTCAGTGTCACTAAGCAGGCAGGGCAGTGAACTAGAGGCTGGGTTTTATTTCGGTCTGTGCTGTATGTCTTTAGGCAAGTCTCAGTGCCTCTGCTTCCCCATTCTTTGTCTTTCCTTGTCCATTTAGATTGTAAACCATCTGGGACAGGTAGGATCTCTTAGCATGCCTGTGTACCATGCCTAGCACAATAGGGCATTGATCTTGCTCTGGGTCCACAGTAATACAAATATTAAATAATAATGATTGCAACTGATTCAGTTTTCAGAGTTCAGAGTAGCAGCCGTGTTAGTCTATATTCACAAAAAGAAAAGGAGGACTTGTGGCATCTTCGAGACTAACCAATTTATTTGAGCATAAGCTTTTGTGAGCTACATGCATCCGATGAAGTGAGCTGTAGCTCACAAAAGCTTATGCTCAAATAAATTTGTTAGTCTCTAAGGTGCCACAAGTACTCCTTTCGTTTTCAGAGTGATGCTGTTCTCTGTGGCTCTATTAAGTTGTAAGAAGGTTTTCTCTAGGGCAGACAGGTTTATTTTCTGTACAGAAAGCCATCCATGAAGAGAGGCAGCAAGCTCTTGTCACTGCTCAGACGGAATACATTTGAACTCACACCTCCACAACTCAAAGGCAAGGGTGTACCACCTAGAGCAGCCTCAGTGGGTCAGACTTTGATGTTGAGAAGCACTTGGCAGCTGCTTGCAAAAGAACGTAATCAGCCTTTCAGTGAAAAATTTGAGTTTGCGGCAGTATCTGTATAAACCATTGCTGTTTGCCCCCAAACCTGTCGATATTTCACATAAGTATTTATCTTCCTTGAAATGTTCTAAGTAGAGAACTCCAACCACTCGGAGTTTTGCCGAAACATTAAACAGTTGCTTCCCCAAGTATCCTATGACTTTGAATACAATTTGCCTCTATTTAGAATTGAATAAATCATTAGCGCATACCCCAATCTCCACCACAGAAGCACAATGCCTTTTCCAGTTTGCTTCAAGGCCAGCTTTCGGCACATATTGTATTGTTATTACCGAACGTGCCAAGCCCACAGACCTGCTTTGAATTTAGGTTTCTCCACTGCAGCATTACAAAGGTTTTTGTTGGAATGTCGCTCAGATTTCCAGACTTTGATGATGTTTCAATAATACAATAAAAGGCAGGTTCTCACCACAACAAAAGACAAAATATCATGTTTGAATAAACAGAATTCTTTGGCCCTATATAACATGTGTCATCGTGTAGGGATTTTTTTCCCCCCACAGACTCAGACCTCTTCTGGAGTAGATTATCGTTGCTGATCAGTACAGTATTTAATCTCATGTATAAGGTCATTACATGATCTGACCTCAAGACTCCAGCCTCACTTGCAGAACAGATGCACAGACTTAGTAAATGGAGAAGCAGGAAACTCAGAAGATAATCTTTAATAGTGTTTGCCACATTTACCCATATAGAAAAAAAAAGTTCTGTCACCCCCAATGTGCACAAATACATCATGCATTTGCCTTTAAATATTGCATATTTATTCAAATGTATGTGACGTACAGAGTCTCTTGCTGGTATGAAATTAAATATATTATAAATATACATGGAGAAATAAGTGAAATCAGATTCAAGTATTTTCAAATTGTTAAACAAGTTCTTGTTTCAGTCCACGTGTATTTGTTGTATGAACCTGGGCCAATATTTTATAGGCTATGTAACATTGTGTGCATGTGTGTTTATATCATACATACACATGCCTTTATCTGATGACAAATGTATAGTATAGGAAATTGTTTTCTCCATAAGTAATGATAATCGTGTACATTGTGGTATATTGAATAGTCAAGGCTCCATATACAACATTATAGAGCCACACAAATAATAGCCTCATGATTCTTTCCCTTCATACATTTTAAAGTTGCCACATAAATCCATACAGAGACCACAACAATGCTGTGTTGATGCTCTACCTCTTCTAGGAGCCCCTTCTCTTCTCTCTAATCCCCCGACCATCCAGTCTCTCCTCCTGCTCATCTCCTAAAATCTGAACATAATGAGCCCTGCTCCTGTGCAGCTCATGCATCTCTCCTAGCATCTGACTTCCTAAGAGTACAAATCCTGTCCCAACTTCCATGGCTGTGGCAGCTTCCCTTACTCAAGAGTTGGGGGCAGGACCTCAGGGTGCACTTCTCCTATATGGCATGGCTGTCAGCTCCATGGAGGCCACATAGATATAGGGCACTGCTGGTAGCAGGGCCAAAACAGGCCACACACAGTGGTGGGAATGGAGGATCCACCACTACCTCGATGTTCCAGTCCTCCGTCTGCACAGAAGAGACATATCGTTACCAGAGAACCTGCAACTTGGGCAAAGGATTATTATCCTCACAAAGCAGAGCAGTGCACAGCCTGGTACTTGGGCTACGTCACGTTGCATGGGATTTGGGCTAAAGTTTGGAAGAGCAGGGTTCCACATCAAGCATCCAGGAAGGGAGAACATGGCCAACTAAGGGATCTGGAAGCAGCCCATGGGGCCAGACACACTGGGTATGTCTACACTGCAGTTGGGAGGTGTCAGTGCAGCACACAAACTTTAACAGCCTGCGAACCCCTTTCACTAAATTGTGAAATCTTGTGAACCCCCTCCTAAAAATGAATATTTCCAGGGATTTAAGTTTAAATTTCCTCTGCACTCCATGGGGCTCCTGCTGCTGGCCCCGGTCAACTGAGTTCTACTGAGTTCGGGCTGCAGGTCCCGCTGACCACCGGGGCTCGGGGTGCCAGCCCCATGCGGAGATCTGGGGTTCAGGCGGCCGGTTCCCCCACTGACGGGGGCAGGGCTCAGGCGGCCAGCCCCAACTACCCAGCCCCACTCTCCCCGGGGCTCGGGCTGCCAGCCCCAACTACCCAGCCCCACTCTCCCCAGGGCTCGGGCTGCCAGCCCTGCAACTGGGTCCCACCTACTGCCTCCAATGCCTGGGGTCCTCTGGCCACCATGAGTGACATTTTTCTGGCAAACCCCCTGTAATGTTTTGCGAACCCCCACGGGTTCGCAAACCCCAGTTTGGGAACCACGGCACTAGATCAAAGAAAGCTCGGCTAGGTCTACATTGTTGTATGGCCCCCGGTATTTTAATCCTAGTTTTTTTTTCTCCCATGGGAAGAGTGCATAAAAATAAAAAATAAATAAAGTGCAACCTGTGAAGTGTATCTGGGATTGAAGAACCCCCAGGACCTGGGCTGGGACAAGTAGGGGCCTTAGATAAAATGTGTATACTAACTACTGTGATGAATCTGCTAACCAGGAAATTACCATTCCCATCTACCTCTTCCCCAGGAATAGATGCCCCCTGAGCTGGACATGTGGGTACATGCCCTTCACCTGGCCAATAGAGGGAAAGGGCAGAAACTCTATCAAACAATCCTGAGCCAGGAAGTGACTTGGCACTTGGGGGAAGTGGTGGCAGCATGGCAAGCCACAAGCAGCAGGGAATTGGTGAGCAGAGCAGGCTGCAGCAGGAGCCAGAGAACTGGGTGTGACTGTCAGACGTTGCAGCTGAGTTCAGGTCAGTGCAGAATTTGTAGGAAAGCAGCAGAGAGCAAGCATGCAGCCAGCACAGAGGCCCCAACAAGACACCACTAACTGATCCCACCTGGAAACCTGGAAAGTCTTATCTGTGTCTAGAACAGACTGGACTGGAGAGGTCACCCCAGGCTCTAGGCTTGTAGGTCCTCAACTATCTAGTTGCTATCAAAGGCCCTTTTTTCATAATCTTTCTTTAAATTCCTAGGCTGGAAAGTTAAAAGCGACTGTCACTGAGCTCAGTGGGGTTTGGATCAGGCCCATAGACAGACTCCAGTACTAAGTGAGAATGACATCCAATAGAGTTACCATGAAAAATGCAGGCCTCTAACGCTTGACAGAACTACTCCTCTGGAGGGGAAATCAGTTTCAGGCGTCGACATCTTACTTGCACCAGCAGTTAGAGTAAGTCAGGGTTGAATTCTCCCCTGTGCCGGGGGCCTGAGCAACACTTAACTCCAATTTAAGGCCTATTTCGAAGGCTTAGGTGGTATGCAAGGGGTGCCTAGGCCATATGTGGGGCCCACAGCACAGTCTGTTTCACCAGTAGGGACCAGCTGATCAATGGAAGACATTTTTCTCACCAATACATGAACTCAGAGAAGAGAGCTCACGGAGATAGCTAATGTACTCTATGTCAGCCAGCCAAGCTTTGGGCTTCAATGGCCCAATGTTCCAGGGAATTTTTTTGTAAATTACCCAAATCTGATGGCTTTACTCATCAGGCTGATCAAAGACAACGTGTCGTGAGTTTAGCTCCCTGTTAATCAAAAGCCATTTGAAAAGCCACTGTGATATTGTTATTACTCTTATTGCTATTGAGAGAATGCTGTGAGTGTGGGTAATGCAGGGCTTTACAACACATGTAATAGATGAGGTCCTTGCTACAGAGACCCTGTAATCTAATGCAGATTTCATGGTTATCCCAGAGCCGCTTTACTGCCAGTCACCCATAGCAGGCTTCCCTCTGTAAAGCCATGTCAGGAGCCTCCTTAATCAAGCTCAGCAGAGTCTCTGGTCATCAGCCTTAACTGCCATATGCCATACATGGCTGGGCTGTATTGTTCTAGGATCCAAAGGACCCACTCAGGAAGGAAGCAGGGCAGAGCTGAAGACCTCTGCATTCCACAGCAGAGATCCCTGGGGATTAACTGCACCTGAAAGCTGAGCAAGCTCAATAAGTTCCAAGCCCTCAGTCCACATAGGCTCCCCAGGTGACCAGCCCATTATGTGGATGGATCAGACCCAAGGCATCTTGTTAAACCCAAGAGCGGTCCAGTACGGAGACATAATTGGGATAGGACATAAAACCGTAAATACTAAAAACAAATGAAGGACTTGGGTGAGAATGGACAGTAGCTCCAAGGAAGCCAGTGAGTCTGAATGTGTATCAGCATCAGAGAGAATCAATATCTATGTGTTTTTGATTACTCAACCTGCTGTGAAGTGCTAGCTTATTAAGCACTGACTTGCACATTCCACCTAGCTTTTTTCTTTCTCTCTTTCTTTCCAAGCTGTCAGAAAGGATTTGGATGAAGTCAGTCTTTGAACACAGGCAGTTGAGTCTCAACCCCAGAGAAGCCATGAAGGGTTGAGTCCTCTAGCATGTGGCATATTGGCATAATGTGTGTCTCAGGCTGATTTGTTTTACTACTAACAGTTACCAGTGACAGCCAGTGCGACCTGTTGAACTAGTTTTTGGAGGTAGTCATTAGTCACAGTTCACTAGAAGTTACGATATTCTCAGGGTCTCATAAAATAGTGCACCGTTATCAACAGTTGAAAAACCAGAGACTAAGTGGAAGGAGCACTGTGGTTGCCAAAGGTGGGGGGGAAAGCCCCATGAAATCTGGAATGTGTTTCTACTTACTGTCCATCCTAGTAAAATAAAATGATCTCTCGTTTGAGCATATGGTTCTGCTTAGACTAGAAATTGTATATATTGGTCTAAATCCAGAATAGCCTTTCTGACATATTACTCAGTATTAGAAAATCACTACAACCTGCAATTCCTAATGCTAAGTGCAACAAATCTACTATGATACTCCTCCCCCGCCACCTCCTCCCCCAGCACCCTGGTTGTCGTCTTCTCCCACTCTCAGCTTTACGCCTTCTTCCTCCCCCTGCCCCCAACTTGTTCTCCAGGTTAGTTCCCCCTCTGCATGCAGATCTCTCCTTAAAAGCCAGTAAGGCCAAGTGCTAAGTATATATTACAATCCACTGACTGCATGGAGGCTGGACATGGATGCTTTGTAGGTGTGGGTTTAGCACATATAGACCTACAATACTATAGGGTAGATTCTGCCTGGCTCTTATGTGCGTGCTCAGAGGAAGAGAGGAACCTCCCCTCAGTCCTTGCACAACTCACATAAAGGTGTGGATGAAGTCCTTGTGCTCTGTAGGGAGTAGGGACAGCTCCCTCACTACTCCCCCAGAGGGTGCATAGCACCCAAGGGAAGTGGTGATGGTTGGAGAGTAGGCAGAGAGTCAGCAGAACCATGGCTTTACCTCGCTTTCAGGGTGGTCAGTGCAGGTGACCAGCCACCAGAATGTGAGTATGCCACATGGTACAACAGTCTGCACGTTCCCCCTACTCTCCAGGCAGTGCCAGGGGCAGGGATAGATGTAAGATGGAGGCAGAATGTCTGAGGTATGGAGAGGACAGCTTCATCCCCCGGAGCTGAAAGAGTGGAGTAGAGCTCTGCAAAGCTGGGACTGAGGGATGAATTTCCCATGAAGTAGGGCTTGTCAAAAATTTTCCTATGGAATATTTTGCCATTAGTAATGGCAGTTTCGGCAAAATTGAAACTGTCCACAGGAATGTGTCTATTTTGACAATATTTTGTTTTGGGGAAGGAAAATAATCAAATCAAAGCATTTCACTGTGGTTGAAATATTCCATTTTGACCTTATCCAAAGGCAATATTTCAGCTTTTCCTTTTGAAACAGCTTTTAATTTTAAAATTCATTTTATACTATACACTATAGCACAATCAAAATTGGAGTGGAACATTTCTGATTCATTGAAACAGAATGTTTAGATTCCCACAAACTGAAATTTTCAAAAAGAATTTTGGTTGGGGTCTCACGTCAATTTTTTGCTTTGTTTTCAGTTTGGAAAGAAAACAAATTTAGAAATCATGGCATTTCCCATGAAATGGAAATTACTGTACTTGCAAAGCTGTACTCAGAAGCAGATTCCTTTGTACAGTGCGTTGATGGTAAAAGCCACTGGAAGCAGTGGGGATAGCCCCATCACAGTAAGGCTAAGGTAAGTGTTGGGGAGGGAGATGATATGCAGCTAAGTATATAGAATTGCACAGAGGGAATTCAACTCAGTCTGTTTTGGGGTGCTGATAGCTTTATCACTCCTGGGATAAATGAAGCTTCTTTTGGAAGAAATGGTTTACTTAACCACAGTCAAACTGAGGAGAGTACCTTTATCAGAATAGAAAGAGACTGTCTCAGAAAGCAGACCGCTCAGTCAACCGGAGTGCAGCTGACCCAGGTTACATCAGAGATAGCTTCCTTGCTTCTGCTCTTCTTAAGGGAGTGTACAGTGTTTAATCACAGCAATAATGCGGTAAGAGTTCCACACGTCATCACTGAGGCTGGGATGAAGCTTTCTCACAAAGAGGTCTCTCTGTGGAAGCTGAGAGTTTCCCTCAGCCAGGGCTTCGGGATAATGGAGAACTTTACCCTCATGGGCCTGGTGTGAGGGTCTGACTGAGAGCTACGATGGGCAGCCCTTACTCATGTTGGGGGGCATTTTACTGACATGAGCAGTCCTGTAGAATTCAGTAAGATTATGCATGCATTCACCAGAGAGAGTAGAGGTTGTACACTGTAGCCCAGAGGAAGACTGTTACACAGGAGCTGGGAGAAGAGTCTCTGAGAAAGTAGAGGGCTGCAGCCTTGTGCTGCTGAAGTTAGAGACTGAGAGATAAACATCTCCCTTCACCACGCTGGTACTAGGAAAGGGTCTCTTTTAGGGTGCCTGCAACTTAACCAAAATAGGGCTGAGGAAGGCAGATGCTTTGTTGGAACAGATAGTCTCATCAGCCAGGGCCAAGGAGAGGCTTTAAATGGGGGACCAGACAGCTTCATCTGATGGAGGCTGATGAGTTTCTCATGGATCACTTCAAGGGACAGGTTCATCTGACTCAAGCTTGTGATTAATCACTAGGGGGCACCAGATGGCTCATTACACAGGGGCTTATGACTCAGTTTTGTTTTGTTTTGCTCTTTTAGGACCAAACAGCTTCATGACACCTCTAATGTCATGGATATGATACAGCTACAGCTAAAGATACAGCTACAACAACCCAGGGCTCAAGAAAAGCCAAGATAGCTTGTTTCACCATGATGCTGCTGAGGTTAAAGACTGTCCTCCCTGGGGAAGGTGGGTTGGGAACTCACCAGCCGCCTGCAGAGTCCCTGGCTCCCTGTGCCCTGGCTGGGTGGGAGCCGGGGGAACTGCCCAGAGAAGTGCCCAGTGACTGAACACTGCAGCCACCTCCACTGACAAGAGCTGCCTCTGGCGCCATGCACACGTCTCCAGAGGTGCTGCCCAGAGCCCCCAAGGCGGCTGCGCAGTGCAGAACGCCAATCCCTGCTGGCAGCGCCTGCACAAACACCAAACATCTCACTGCCTTTGGTAACAGCTATTCAGGAGCAACCACCTCTTGAGATGAGATCATCTTCCAGGCATCAGATAGCCTGACCACAGCTATGGCTAATATACACATACAATTGTTTTTATGAATCAGAGAGATCTCTCACTCCAGGGTAGAAGTAACCTTCTCCATGTGAAGTGAACAACATGTCAACAGTAGGGCTGATGGAGGAGGATCACTGAGGGAAACAGGAAGTGCAGAGGAAAGAAGCAATTTTAAGGAAGTGGATAGCTGTAATACCTCTGAGAAGAGGGGAGAATCTCTTTCAAGGAGCAGACAAAGCACCTTCATGAAATCTGGTGAGCATCTTTTCCACACATCAGAGAGAATTATCAGCGGGTTCCAAGAGGACAATCTCTGTCAAGCTGCAAATGACTCCACCATACCTAGACCAAGGTAAGCCTTTATGTCAGGGGGCAGGTAACTTCAGCACACTAGTCCTGTCTTTCAAGAAGCCACTAGCCCAGCAATGATGGACTAATGTATTCATTCCATTCAGGACGTAGATGCAGGGACCTAGTAGATAACTTCATAACCACCCCAGCTATGAGGAAAAAATCTCTTTCAGGGAACAGATACCTTCATCTAACTAGAGCTAAAATAAGAACTTCTTACAGAAAGCATTATCTATCAGACTAAGGAGAGAGTCCATTTGACGGCTTCATCATCCCACTACATAGGGAAGAGTTGTTTTCTTGGATCCGATACATTCATCCCTCAGGGGCTGAGATAAGTATCTCATAGAGGAACTGGACAGGTAAGAACTTCTCTGAGAAAGTAAACAGTCTCTTGACAATAAGGCTGAGGAAAGAGGAGCACTGAAGGAGTCAAGATGAGGAGATAAGAAAGCTGTTCATGGAGCAGAGAATATTATCACACCTGGAGGGATGTGAGACTCCCTTTACAGGAACAGACAATTATTTCAGATGGGAAGGGATAAGAGTTTCTTTAAAGGAAACTACATCACACTAGTCTTGAAATTAGAATTCCTTTCACGTATTAGCTTTTTAGCTCCCGAGCTTGAGTTGACGGTCTCTTTGAGGAAGTGAAGTGCTCCCTCATACAAAGGGGAGGTAAGAATCTCTTAAGTATTTATTATTTTATTTAGTTGTTTAAAGCAATAATATATTGTCAGTCCTGTGCTCTAGACTTCTTTGCTTTCTATTAAAATACATTTTTATAATATGTACATAAACAGCTCTCACCCATAAAGCTAAAGACAAAAATACTCCAACTGTTGAAGTTAGCTGCTCTCTAAAGCAGACTCTTCTATCAACCGTGACTGATAAGGTTATCTCGCTTCATGACACGGACCCCCACTTCAGCCTTCTTACTCCAAAGGAATCTCACCTACGACTGGGTTGATGAAGTCATCTATTTTCTTGAAAGAGAGACTCTTGCCTCAGCAACTTTGTGATGAAATTATATACCGTCATCTCAGTAACAGCAGGATGAAGGGAGATCTCCATCCCTAGACCGAGACTCTCACCATAGCAACAACATTGTGTCGCAACAACCTGATTTATCAATGAGACATTTATCTCAGCCAGTTGCAATTGCACCATCTGCCTTGTCAGGAAGCCAGTTAACTCAGATTTGCTGTGAGGAGGCTAGCAGATAAGAGGAAGCTCCCTGTTCCTTAAAAATAATCCAATGACTCTCCCAAATTATCTGTTCCACGTCAGATACTCTAATCTCAGACCAGGCATAATTTTGGAATTAAGGGAACCTTCTAACGATAAGGAGGCTACATAGATTCTCTGGACTGAGGAGAAGATCTTGCATAAAAAAATCATAGAATCATAGAATATCAGGGTTGGAAGGGACCTCAGGAGGTCATCTAGTCCAACCCCCTGCTCAAAGCAGGACTGATCCTCAATTAAATCATCCCAGCCTGGGCTTTGTCAAGCCTGACCTTAAAAACTTCTAAGGAAGGAGATTCCACCACCTCCCTAGGTAACGCATTCCAGTGTTTCACCACCCTCCTAGTGAAAAAGTTTTTCCTAGTATCCAACCTAAATCTCCCTCACTGCAACTTGAGACCATTACTCCTTGTTCTGTCATCAGCTACCACTGAGAACAGTCTAGAGCCATCCTCTTTAGAACCCCCTTTCAGGTAGCTGAAAGCAGCTATCAAATCCTCCCTCATTCTTCTCTTTCGTAGACTAAACATCCCCAGTTCCCTCAGCCTCTCCTCATAACTCATGTGTTCCAGTCCCCTAATCATTTTTGTTGCCCTCCGCTGGACTCTTTCCAATTTTTCCACATCCTTCTTGTAGTGTGGGGCCCAAAACTGGACACAGTACTCCAGATGAGGCCTCACCAATGTCGAATAGAGGGGAACGATCACGTCCCTTGATCTGCTCGCTATGCCCCTACTTATACATCCCAAAATTCCATTGGCCTTCTTGGCAACAAGGGCACATTGTTGACTCATATCCAGCTTCTCGTCCACTATAACCCCTAGGTCCTTTTCTGCAGAACTGCTGCCGAGCCATTCGGTCCCTAGTCTGTAGCGGTGCATTGGATTCTTCCGTCCTAAGTGCAGGACTCTGCACTTGTCCTTGTTGAACCTCATCAGATTTCTTTTGGCCCAATCCTCCGATTTGTCTAGGTCCCTCTGTATCCTATCCCTACCCTCCAGTGTATTTACCTCTCCTCCCAGTTTAGTGTCATCTGCAAACTTACCGAGGGTGCAATCCACACCATCCTCCAGATCATTTATGAAGATATTGAACAAAACCGGCCCCAAGACCGACCCTTGGGGCACTCCACTTGACACCGGCTGCCAACTAGACATGGAGCCACTGATCACTACCCATTCAGCCCGACAATCTAGCCAGCTTTCTATCCACCTTATAGTCCATTCATCCAGCCCATACTTCTTTAACTTGCTGGCAAAAATACTGTAGGAGACCGGGTCAAAAGCTTTGCTAAAGTCAAGGAACAACACATCTACCGCTTTCCCCTCATCCACAGAGCCAGTTATCTCATCATAGAAGGCAATTAGATTAGTCAGGCATGACTTGCCCTTGGTGAATCCATGCTGACTGTTCCTGATCACTTTCCTCTCCTCTAAGTGCTTCAGAATTGATTCCTTGAGGACCTGCTCCATGATTTTTCCAGGAATTGAGGTGAGGCTGACTGGCCTGTAGTTCCCAGGATCCTCCTTCTTCCCTTTTTTAAAGATGGGCACTACATTAGCCTTTTTCCAGTCGTCCGGGATCTCCCCCGATCGCCATGAGTTTTCAAAGATAATGGCCAATGGCTCTGCAATCACATCCGCCAACTCCTTTAGCACTCTCGGATGCAACGCATCCGGCCCCATGGACTTGTGCACGTCCAGCTTTTCTAAATAGTCCCGAACCACTTCTTTCTCCACAGAGGGCTGGTTACCTCCTCCCCATGCTGTGCTGCCCAGTGCAGTAGTCTGGGAGCTGACCTTGTTCGTGAAGACAGAGGCAAAAAAAAGCATTGAGTACATTAGCTTTTTCCACATCCTCTGTCACTAGGTTGCCTCCCTCATTCAGTAAGGGGCCCACACTTTCCTTGACTTTCTTCTTGTTGCCAACATAACTGAAGAAACCCTTCTTGTTACTCTTAACATCTCTTGCTAGCTGCAACTCCAGGTGTGATTTGGCCTTCCTGATTTCACTCCTGCATGCCCAAGCAATATGTTTATACTCATCCCTGGTCATTTGTCCAATCTTCCTCTTCTTGTAAGCTTCTTTTTTGTATTTAAGATCAGCAAGGATTTCACTGTTAAGCCAAGCCGGTCGCCTGCCATATTTACTATTCTTTCTACACATCAGGATGCTTTGTCCCTGTAACCTCAATAAGGATTCTTTAAAATACAGCCAGCTCTCCTGGACTCCTTTCCCCCTCATGTTATTCTCCGTGGGGATCTTGCCCATCAGCTCCCTGAGGGAGTCAAAGTCTGCTTTTCTGAAGTCCAGGGTCCGTATTCTGTTGCTTTCTTTTCTTCCTTGTGTCAGGATCCTGAACTTGACCATCTCATGGTCACTGCCTCCCAGGTTCCCATCCACTTTTGCTTCCCCTACTAATGAATAGCTTCACCATAACTGGGGCTTGAGGAGAGCCTCATTCAGGCTGTGTACAGCTTAATGACAGAGTCTGAGGTAAGTGTTAGGATATAGATATTCAGGTCTATCTGTAAAGGCCTATACTCTAAGAATTTAGGTGTATTCTTATCACTTGGCTAGTTATAGGGGTATAAAAGAAAGAATCAAAATCACTGTCTGCCGGTGTAAGGGCCTTCTCTTACTGTGACAGTCTGAGGCCCTGTTCTTAGGCTAAGCCCTTTGGCTAAGCAACTGAGGAAGCCATAAGCTGGGAAGTGAACAGTCACATCCTCACATTCCAAACTAGTCACATTGAAATAAGGTGCTATCGGGCTGTTAGGAATACAATCCTGTCCTGATAGTGCCTATCACCTCCAGAGAAAGGGAAGTGCCTAGAAAATGTAAAAGGAAACTTAGTTTGATAGCATCCTGTCTGGCAAGAACTAACTTATCAATAGCTGGGATGTGAAATCCTCACTTCTGTATTGTCCTGTCATTATAGTTCCCACTTTTCTATTGTTTGTCTGTATAATCTCTGTCTGGTTCTGTGATTATTCCTGTCTGCTGTATAATTAATGTTGTTGGATGTAAACTAATTAAGGTGGTGGGATATAATTGGTTACATAATCATGTTAGGATTGGTTAGTTAAATTTCAGGAAAATGATTGGTTAAGGTATAGCTAAGCAGAACTCAAGTTTTACTATATAGTCTGCAGTCAATCAGCAAGTGAGTGGGTGGGAATGGGGGTAAGGAAATTGGAATCATGTTTTGCTAAAGGGGGAAATGGGAATCATGTTTTGCTAAAGGGGGAAATGGGAACAGGGAATGGGGGTAAGGAAATTGGAATCATGTTTGGCTAAGGGCAGGAATGGGAACAAGGACACAGGTGTAAGGCTCTGTGGTGTCAGAGCTGGGAAGGAGGACACTAAGGAAGGAAACTGGAATCATGCTTGCTGGAAGTTCACCCCAATAAACATTGAATTGTTTGCACCTTTGGACTTCGGGTATTATTGCTCTCTGTTCATGCGAGAAGGACCAGGGAAGTAAGTGGGTGAAGGAATAAGCCCCCTAACAGTAAGTGTCTCCTTCAGGAAGTGAATAACTTAATGACACCAGGAATGAGGTAAGGGTGCCTCTTAGGGGTCAAATCCTTAGGACTAGTGTGTTGAAGCTAAGAGATTTTTTCAAAGGGTAAATTCCTGTATCAACCCAGAAGAGAGGTAAGAATTTGTCTGAGGAAACTTGAGCTGAAGTTATAGTCTCACTTGAGGGATCAGGAAGTTTTGTCATACTGGTTTTGAGGTAAATGTCTTGCTGTGCAGCAGATAGTTTCATTACACTGAGCTGAGGTGAGACTCTCCAAGGGAGCAGACAGCTACATAACACCTTGGCTATCTTGCAAGGATCTTACAAGTTAAAAATAGCTTCGTTGCAGCCTGCTGAGGTAAGGTTTTCTCTCAGGGTGAAGATTGCAATATTACGAACAGGCTTAGTTTGTAAACGCTTAGGGTGCATCTCCACTACAGCTGGGGATGTGCTTCCAGCTCAGCTAGACAGACAAGTGCTAGTCCTGCTAGAGCTAGCAATATAAAATTAGTAAAAATATCACTTTAGCTGGGGATAACATGGGCAGCAGCCTGGGCTACCCACTTGAGTACATACCAAGAGGGTCCAGGTGGGTTTGTACTCAGGCAGCTAGCCTGAGCTGCATCCCGTTCTACCCTCGCCTACATTATTTTTAGCGTACTAGCTCTAGCAGAGCTAGCGTGCATCTGTCTACCTAAGCTGGGAAGAACTCTCCCAGCTGCATTGTAGGTGTCCCCTGAGGGGAAGAGACTGTTTTTTTGTTCTGTGTTGGTACAGCACCTACCACAGTGGGGTCCCAGGCCATGACTGGGGCTCCGAAGCACTACCACGCCACAAATAAATGATAAAAATACCAATGACTGTTGCGAGGTTACATTCATAAGTGCTTCTGAGGCCCTCAGCTATTACACTGAAGGGCCATAAAAGTATCCAGATAGATGGATAGACTACACAATACTTTGCACGAATATACAGTAGCCCCATCAGACCTGGTGAGGAGAGAGTGCTTCTTTTATGAAAAAAAAGCCACTGTCCTAATCCATCCAGGTTGATATAATGTTTCAAGATGGTTTACTCACAGCTTTCAGGTTAGGCAAGGATCGCTTTCAGAGAACAGATACTTTCACCTCACTTGGGCGGAGGTAACAACCTCTTCCAAGCTAAAAGGAGTGCTGGGCTGAGGTGAAACTCGTTCGTAGGTCACAGAGCTAGCTTGCTTGCAGGCCTGCAGTATGATTTTATGAGGGTATGAACAGAGTCATGACAACAGGACTACTGGATAATTGAGGGAATAAACTCCTCAGAAGCAGACATCTTGGCATACCGAGGTGGAGCAGGGAGACAGCCTCTCTTCCCACTCTCCAGAAGACTGGTTCTGTACCACTGAATTCAAGGAAAGTTTTGCCATTGACTTCTATGGGAGCAGGCCACAGCTGTATTGTGGGGGAGAGTGGGTTGGCTGGGACTCCTCATCCTACCCAGAGTACATCTGTGACTCAAACATAATTTGGCCCTCGAGATGGACCCGAATTGCATGGTTCAGATCAGAATCTAGTCTTTCCCAAAATTCAGGAAGTTCAGATCCCAGGGTTTTGGTTCAGACCCTTCTGTAGCAAACACAAACACCCGAGTACCACTGTGCAGACTCCGTCACTATTACACAATCCACATGGCACAGAATTTGGACACAGTACCCCAAAATATTCCTAGACATGCAGGACCTCAATGCACAAATGCAATATGCTTTCCAAGCCCGTGGCATGTGAAAACTTCCCCTGACACCTGCTCCAGTTGATTATGTTTGCATCTTGGCAGCCAGCCAGGTATGAGCTAACTCTCTCCAGCTGGACCCCTATACTGCACGTAACGCATTTTGACTACACTGTAGCTAGGGATCTCAGACAGTCAGCAGACCAGAGACTAATGATGTTCTAGTTCAAGCTCTAGTAAACAGGGCAGCTGCAGGTTAGACTCAAGCATACCCAGAACCCCAGCAGAGCCACTCATTTGAGACCCCCCTGCTCTTTTGTAATCATGAGTGATCCCCATTGACTGTATATTGGGAGTGCAGGGCCAGGCTGAAAGGAATGGACTGGAAGCAAGGATGGGCTGGGATGGGGAGGAGAGAGAACAATAGGGAGGGTGGCAAGAATGGGGAAAGCAGGATTAAGAATGGGGTAGGGACAGGTTGGAGGAGACTGCAGGAGGGTACAGGGCACTGTGCTGCCCAGGGATGACGTAAAGCCACCGAAGGAAGGCAGCAGGTGCTGCCTGGAGAGAAGGGAGCCCCAAGTACCAAGGCTGGGGCAGGAGGGAGCTGTGAGGGCAGGGGATAGAGGAGGCAGGCTCAGAGAGGAAAGGAGCAGTGCTGCTGGAGGAGTGGAAAACTGCTGGGAAGAGTAGGAATGGAGTGGGCAGAGGTGTCACACCTTTGGAGAGCCCTGGTCAAGAGCAGGAGCAGCCCATCCACTCACACAGCCATTCCGCCAGCAGTCACACAGTCTGGTGATCTTGTTACTATTTTCTCCTACGCCATGGGAGAGGATTCAGGAGATGACAACAGCAGAGGTCACCTCCGCTGCTACACTCCAGCCCAGGAGCCTCAGCCCAGGCGTTCTTCTCCTTGGCAGCTGAGCCCCACCTAGCATCATCCCTGGACGGAGAGTGATTAGACAGGAAATTCTCCTCTGTCTCCCTAGACCACTAGTGCTTTTATGGTCAGAATACTGCTCTCCAGGATCTAGTCACAAGTAACCAGATTTCCAAAAAAACTTCATCAGCTAGGAGCAACCATTCAGAAAACTGAGAAACGGACCCTAAATAAATAAGTGAGAGCTTCCCACGCTCATGTAATATGCTTTTGCGAACAAACCCTATATGAGAACTCTGTTTTCCTCTCTTTCGGTTCTTATACCACACATATCCTCATGCTTTCTGAGTGTCTGGAGGTGGGGTAAAGGCATGGCATTCTCTGTGGAGACTCTTCAACTCTGGAGTCCAAGATTATTTCCTATCAGGGGACAGTCTAATCCTATTACTTAGCCTTTTGCATGGAAGGGCAACAATGTACTGCATCAGTCAAGGTACTGTTGGAGTTCAGTGCAGCCAATATTGTTTAATACATTTTGTCCTAGCTGTATGTGAGACTAGAGATCTGGTGATGGGCACATTTTATATACTGGAGTTAGATAAACAACCCCCCCCCCCCATTATCGTATAGCTGTTTGCTTTACCAGTAACACAAGATTTTACTGCTGTCTTCATTGCAGAGCTAATGTAGCTATGAAAAAGCATGTTGGTTTCTATTCTGCCTTGTGCATTGATGCTGTCAGCTGAATTCTGAGCATAAATGATTAATGATGGCGATATACACCGTGAAAACAATATGGTTTGATTCTTAGATCCCAAGTGGTGTCTGCAGAGCTGCAGTTGGACATACCCTTTAAGTTGAAAACTGAGCTCATTTGATCTGGGAGTGCCTGAAAGAACAAACATGGAACCCCACCAATACCCTCTCTACACGATCTCCTTTCTGATCATAAGCACACTTGCTCTGTTCCTGCCTGGATAATTCCCTTTTGGTAACAACAGTTCCATGGTCTACTGCAGAAACATCTTCATTAATTTCACAGCTAATACAGGTTTCTCTTTTCAGCTTGTTTTCCCCCTGGCTAATTTGAAAGGCTGCTTTCTCCTCATTATATAACTTCTTGGATGGTTATGAAAAGCAGGGATGACTCATCTCTTCCATGATTCAGAGAAAATTATTTTCATATGTTATCAGATCCCCTAAAAGGTTTGTGCAGAAGCAGGGGGGAGCTACACACACAAAATACAAAGATCAACATACCCCCCTGAAATGGGCTCTTCTCTTTGTAAATAGCACTTGATGCATGAAGCAGAGGACCTTCAAGTGATGACCACAGAGGTACATGATGGAAAGAATCAGTCAAGAAGGCCTGATATTGCCTAAGACAATGAAGCTGATTACAAATGCTTTCCCTGCAGGTGGATATGATACAAGGGAAAGAGGGGATAGGGTATTGCTATTAAGGAATTACAAAAAAAAAAAAAAAAAAAGACCACATCCAACCTAAAACTTCAGTTAAACTTCAACTAAAGCAAGGTTCTGAAATGTTTCTAGATACATTATAGATGCAGGAGTAGTGAGTTCAGAGTTAGGGCTGCTCTGTGATTTTATATGGAAAATGTAACTCCAGTATTTGTGAGATACACTCCTTGTTGACCTCTGTATTTGCACAACACCTAGCACAATGGAGACCTAACCTACTCAGGACTTTCTGGGTGATACTATGATATTGTTGCCCCTTCTCCTTACATCACCATTACCCCTCTGCCAAGTGGTAGCAGACGTCCAAGGCCTTGCGGGTCAGCTTCTCAGTGGAGGAGAAATCAGTTACATGAAATCTAGGTATATTCCGAGTGTAACTTGTTTTATTTACACCGAGACACCAGTTCTGGAACAGGATAGTCAAGCAGCATGCAGGGCAATTGCTTCTTCCAGGAATGCCAGCCCTGCACCAATGCCTGGTTTCCAGGGAACAACTCTATCTTAAAACTTTACTCTAATCAGAAGCTAAGGCAGAGAGCAAACTCTCCTGCTGCCTACACAACTCCCTCTCTCCTGAAAACTCACATAACCCAAAAGCCAACAACAGCCCAGCATGTCTTCCCAAAAGTCAAAACTTACTCGTACACATAGGGCTTGTTTACACAAACATTTAGTTCATGACAAGCTGGGGTATGAATACACCCCATGAGGCTACGGCAGACTAACTGTCCATGTGAACCCTGCTGATACGCATTAATAGTTTGTTAATGCACTTTGATCTAGTCCTGTTTCAAAGAGGACTAGATCAAAGCACATTGACATGCATTAATACATTTTGATCTACTCCTCTTTGAAACGGGACTAGCTCAAGTGCATTCATGAACTATTAGTGTGTAAAAGTAGGGTCCACATAGCTCATGCGGATAGATTCACACCCCAGCTTGCCGCTAACTAGCTGTTTGTGTAGACTTGCCCTAAGAAAAAGAACTTGGAAGATTATGTGTAACACCTCCTGGTGACCCCTGCAATGCCAATATAAATAACAACAATTTTTTCATACTTAATGCAAGGAATATCCACAAAACTGGAAGTACTGAAGGAAAGTTGTTATTATCATGACTAGCTTTGGTGGATTTACACCAGTATAAATGAGATCAAAATGACTGGCCCAGCATGATTTAAGAGGTTGTTTTTTCCACGTGTCTTTCTCAATTACTAAGAATAGCACTCTTTTATATAGCAAAGAGTCTCGCAATGCATTCGCTTCCTTCTTTTTTCCACCAGCTTAGCTCTGTCCAAAATTAGAACCAAAACAAAAGAATTAGAAAAGAATTCCTGCAGATTGGCAAAGGATTTAGTTCATGTGGCAACACTCAGAGCTTTAATGGGGACAATTAAAGGTCACAGTCAGATGTTAAAAGACTCCTCAGAGACTCAGCCCAGAGCCAGAATGTGTATTTCTCAGTGGAAACTACTGTAACTTTACATTCCATAGCAAAGACAAGGTATGATCCCATACGCACTTTAAAGTATTGTTGTTTCATATCATAGAATCATAGAATATCAGAGTTGGAAGGGACCTCAGGAGGTCATCTAGTCCAACCCCCTGCTCAAAGCAGGACCAGTCCCCAGTGTTTGCCCCAGATCCCTAAATGGCCCCCTCAAGGATTGAACTCACAATCCTGGGTTTAGCAGGCCAATGCTCAAACCACTGAGCTATCCTTCCCCCCCTGGGATGGATATGATCCATCATGACTACCTGTGTGATTGCCCTCGGCCTAATCAGTGAAGTAAACTCCTGGCATCATGTACAGTAGGTTTGTATTTGATTTACAGGAAAGGGAATAACATTGCACAAATATAAAATACAGCAATATCAAGCTTAGTCAACATCTGCTGTTGCATTGGGTGACAAACACAAACATAAATTGTCAGCATTGCTGTATTGAAGATATTGCATCCCAGTGAAATAATAGCAGAGGAAGATACAAGATAAGACGGATGACACTTCAGCTACAGTCAAAACTGATCCCTATATCAGTAACAACTAGAGGCCCAAGCAAGACGTGGGCCCTATTGTGCCAGGCACTACACAGATGTATAATAAAAGACAGGAGCCCTGGAGATTTTATAATCCAGATAAACACAGGATGGGAGGAGGAACAGAGGCACAGAATGGGGAAGTGACGACATTACACAGCCAGTGAACAGCAGAGCCTGGAATAGACCCCTTATCTAACTTCTCCATTGACTACCCTCGCCACTGGAGCGCACTGAACCCAAGATGAACTTCTACTGGATCTTTCAGATGTGTTTGTTTCACATCTGTATATTTTCTTAACTTCTTTGTTTTGTCTTTCCACTGCTTCTTAACAAATATGACATTTAAAAACAAGGAACTTTAAGGAGCTGTTTTATTTCTGCAGCTACACACAAAGAGAAAATTAATGTGTGCATTATGGGTGGAGAGTGTACGTAGCTAAATTAGCACAAATTCTTTTGGTGTGAGACAAAAAACATATGTGAGGACATATTGCCTGAATTGGAAACATGTTGGAAAGGACAGGATTTTCATTTATAAGCCAAAATATTAGAAACTGAATTTTTACCATATTTCAGAATTTTCTAGTTACATAACAAGAAACTTAAACTGTGTGGGAAAAGTTGGGATGTCATGCAAACTAGAAGTCATATGGGCCTTTATCCCTTTGCTTGATTAAAAGGAAAGGAAAAAATACCACAGAGTAGTGGGTTATCCCTGGTGATTTGACTTATTGAAAGCAAAAAGGTTCTGAGTTGTTTAAATTCATTGGGCCTGATCCTATAAATCGGAGAAGCTCTAGGATCTGATCCTCTAGCTATCTTCACTGTCAAGCAAGAAGAATAAATAGCAGGCAGGGGGATTGAGTGGCTCAGAGCGCTAGTAATGAAATCCAGATCTCCTAGATCACCAGTACAAATCCAACCCAGGTCAGAAGTGTCTGAAAGCCATTGTCAGCCAAAGGCTGTTCAGTCACCTCAATGAGAAATGCATTGGTGGGCCTCAGGTCAGTTCCTAGTGGACAGGTGTCCATGCCACAACATCATACCTAGAACCACTAAGGGCAATCTCCACAGAGAATTCCAGCTCAGGCACTGGAGAGCTACGTCAGAATCCCATCCTGCAAGGCACAAAGCACCTCCTGCGATTACTCGATTCCTTGTGCACCAAGTGACCATTCTTTTTCCATTCAAACACACCTCTTCCACCTAGCCTGGGCAATACCAATCACCCATCAATGCCAGGACCACTCAAAGAATGTTCCTTCTCCCTGTTTATTCTAACAGTCATATCCAAAGGAGGGTATCTCCACTGAAGACAATGGAACTACTTCAGTTTACACCAGCTGACCCTTACTCTGTGAATTTGTTTTGCCTGTGCTCATGTGGACAGCAAGCCCTTTGGGGCAGAGACCCTACCTTCCTAAATGTTTGCACAGCTCCAAGCATTCAGTAATTATGTTTATCCCATGCTATTGGGCATCTGCTATTTTTATGTTTATCCCATGCTATTGGGCATCATTCCCAATCGGGAATCTACGTTTCATTATTTTGCTTTTTAAGGTAATCAGTGAAGTTTTGCTGGCCAATAAGTAACTCAGCAGTAATATTCCACATGCAGCAACAGAGATAATCATTGTCATTACAGCTGGAGAAATACATCATAAAATACTCAGAAAGAAATTCAGATAAGGAAGTGAATTTGCTGCCCTTGTGTCCATACCTCTTTGGTATCTGCTTTCCACAAATATTTTGAGTTTTCCTGCCTGTAGGTTAATCGTAACAGAAAAAAATTAGTTAATATTCTTGGAATTGAGTTTTGAACTCATGCACCAGAAATCTCATTCAAAGAGTTACGCTCATTCAATCAGGGAAAAGAAACAACAGCTATCTGCCCCGTCAAAGCTAACGCTAATGACATTCCTGGATGGGTTGCCCATGGGAATTCAACATGGGGCTTCTGGAGCAAAAAGCACGGATCACTACAGTTTGAGTTAAAGGGCCAGGTCTGTTAAGTCACAGGCAGTAGCCCTCTTACATGGTTAAGCCACTAGAGAAGGACAAAAAGCCACGCTGTGTGTCTGATGGGGTTAAAATTATCAAATATGCATAACAAGTTGTACACCAACAAGCTGAAGAGCAAAAATAATTCATAGAAATTAACAGGCCAGTAATTCTGAATAGCTTCTCCAAACCTTCCACAAATACAAGATGAGGCAAAATGCGCCAGCTGAATTACTCACAGTTCTCGTGTAATACTATAACACCTTTCTAATTTAGCTTTGAATGAAGCTACACAACCTAGGTAAATAGGCTCTAAAGAGGTGATTGTGGTCATTTTGTGCATGTTGATTTTGTAACATTACCCTATCCAAGTGGGAAGGCCCTGGGCTGGACAGAAGAGTCTTCATGGCCTCATACAAGTTAGTGGAGGGCAAACCTTTAAAGATCAGGAGGTTTGATTTGGATCAATCACCTAAAATGTAGGATACTAACCTGAATCTTTTCTGAACTAGGAAGAGCTAGGGAATCTGGTATTAGAGCCAGCAAGAAAACACCCACTCAAGCCACAGCCAGGATCAGACAAAGGAAGAAAAAAAAATCCACACCAGAGGCTTTCTGTAAACAATTTCCTAGGCAACCGTTTCCCAAACAGATAGAGCAATATGACTGTAGTGGAAGGATATGGGAATACAACTTGTATCTGCTGATGCATGAATCCTGATCCTGCCAACCTGAACATTTAAGCTGATTCCCTTAAAGATCCATGTCCCTCCTCTCCTGGGCTAGAGCCCAGCTGCACACCGGGAGGAGTACATGGAGAACACAGTAGGGCGATGGAAAAAATTCAATTTCTGTAGTTCACAAACCCAGAGGCACCAAACTGCAGAACTGGAGCACCATTAGCCCGAAAGTCTAGTGCAAATACACAGAACATGCATGTTTCAGGGAGTGGTGTTTACACAGTGAGAGATCTAATTCCATGAAGACACTAAGGTCCAGATCCTCACTGTTATTTTAGCTCCTAACTCTCTCTGAGTTCAATGAGTTAGGTGCCTAAATATCTTTGCTTAGCAAATAGGGCCCAGATCCTCTCTGTTTCAAGCACATTACTCCATTCCACCTCCTCTCCCTGTCAATCTGATCCCTGTGAACCCTTCCTACTCTTGGCCTCTGTCCCTGACCCATTTTTAACCCATGAGGTTAGCATAGTATTGTATGACTTGGATCTTGATCATCTGAGCAGGAAAGGAATAGAAGGTGAAGGGTGAAGATACTTCATAAATATATTTAAACAACAATTATCCTTAGTATTATTTTTCATTTTGTTATTGTTGTTAATTATTATTATTATAAATATCAGTTCCTTTTCAGCTATCCAGTCATTTTGGGTTTTCAATCAAGGACACAGAGGTCAAGGTCAGGGGCCACTTATTCATTCGAGTGATGTGATGAAATGTACTCATGTTTCTGCCCAGTCTTCCTTGGTATATTCATCAGGCTGATGTTTAGCCACAGTGTCTCTTCTTTAGAGTAGGGATTTCTTTGCTTTCAAATCTATTCTGCATGTTTTTCCCCAGGCTGTGCTTATATTTGATGAGTGGCAACTTCTGGCTTAAAGTTACATCACTAAACACAGAGGGGACAGTTTCTCTGCTGGTGTAGAGCTGCGTGGCTAAACTGATTTACACCAGCTAGGGATCTGGCCCTGCTTTTTTAAGTGCACATCTCAAGCAGCTGGAAAAGGTTGATCGTATTAGCTTTAAGATGCCAGCACTTCGGGGCATGGCTCTATGAATGTTATGTCTTGTCTATTTCACGCTGGCAGCTACTCTGATTCCAAGGTTTCTGCTGGCTCGGAAGCTTTCCAGCCATGCATTCGCTGGGGTAGTAATAACAAGATGGGACCTAGGGAGAGGGCCTGCTCTCACTGCAGGCTACGAATAACACCCCTTGAAGCCAGCGGCACAGATCCTTCTGGGGGAGACTGAATGATAAACAATCCACTACAGCTAAATGCTATTATTTTATATCACTTGAGATATAAAATAATATTTAACCCTTTATAGACTACACACTATGTAGCACAATCACCCTCCCACCCTACCTCCAATTCACTCACTGGCTCCTGACCTGCTAGGAGATAAATCTGTGCTCCACTGAGAGGCTGAGCAAATGGCTTTTATCATCTCCCTACAGTTCATTCAAGGGTGTGTGCCAGAGAGGGAGACTCACTGAATCACAGAAACGTGATCACAGAAACCTCGAGAAGTCATCAAGTCCAGCTCCCTGCGCTGAGGCAGGACCAAGTAAACCTAGACCAGCCCTGACAAGTGTTTGTCCAATTTGCTTTTAAAAGCTTCCAATGATGGGGACTCCATGACCTCCCTTGGAAGCCTGTTCCAGCACTTAACTATAAGAATGAGACTTTTTTTATTTTTCCTGGCTACACCACTATTCTTGGCATAAATCATTTTCTGGCTGATCGCTGACCATCTGGTACCCCTAAGGGGATTCTCACATGGCCTCACAACAGTGGTGGGACCCTCCTCTCCAAGGGTCTGAGTCTGTGAGGTGCTGAGCCTTCTCAGCTCCCAGCAAAGTGGCCAAGACCTGATGGTGCTCAGCACCTTGAAGGAGACAGGCTTCTAACTGAGGTCACACTGCTGAAGACCAAGATTTTCCAAAGCATTCAGCATGGCAACAATCCAGCCCTTATTTTATGTATCTACCTTTTATTTTGGGAGGTAGCTTGAATTATGAGTAAGTGATGCATTGACTACAAAAACCACTGGCCGATCAGAGCTCTTCATTAAAGGTAGCAAGAAATCCAGACAGCACTGTGTAACTGAGCCAAACCGGTTGGCTAAGTAGAAATGAAATACAGCTCAAAACTGGACGTGCTTTTGGACTTAGCATTGTATCACACATTTATCATAAGAATGCTGTCTGGACACCCACATGGAGAGAGAGCTACCGGGCTATGTGGGTTCTAATCACTCAGCACACTGGAAGCATTTGAGGTTGGTTTATATGAAATTGCCCTGTGTCACACATCTGTGAATGTCTATTTTTCATCATCTGTGTGATTCACTTCTCTAAGGCTACGCTCCATTGTACCTTTTCATTTAAATATCTCTTTAATTACTCTCTCAAACAGGAATGGCTTGATTCTGTGCATTGATACTCTGACTTTTATCCAAAGATCTCCAAGAGCTTTAAGGGGGAAAATTGCCTGAGTAAAGACTTACAAATTCCCATTGAAGCTCACTGGGGTCTGCTTGAATGCTGACTAAGGACTTCAAGAGTGGGTGTGATATGCACATGGTGCAATACCATCTTACAAGAGGGGCAACTGTGATCTGTGGTGTACCAAACTGAGGGTGGGGAGGAATCAAGAATTCTTTTTTTGTGTGAACATAAGTAGCTCACTGAGGCCACTAATAGTAATTCTGGATAGTTGAATTTTGAAGTGACCAGCTAAAAACACCTAGAACCTGATTTTTGGAGGTCCTGAGCAAGCACAGTTGGTGTTGACTTGAATTAGATGGACAGCTGCTCAGAACTTCTGAAAGTCAGGCCCAAAGTATCTGAATTTGAGCATGTAATGTTCAAAACACTCAAAATTAAAAGGTACATGTAAATTTGAGCCTAAATCACTGTGTGCCTCAGTTATTCTCATCTGGTATAAACTGGGCGGTAGCTCCATTGACTTCTGTGATCTGGCCCCCAGCTCTAAAATGGGGATAT
The DNA here is from genome assembly GCF_965140285.1 of Lepidochelys kempii. Lineage (NCBI taxonomy): Eukaryota > Metazoa > Chordata > Testudines > Cheloniidae > Lepidochelys > Lepidochelys kempii. Next base: position 33,579,714 of record NC_136387.1, read on the forward strand.
TCATTCTTACTTACCTTTGAGATGTACAAACTGGTGTAAATCAGGAATAACTCGAGAGAGTATAAACCTGGTGTCATTGACATTAGAATCAGGTCCAAAGAGCACTCTCTATTACAGGGTGGGCAAACTTTTTGGCCCGAGGGCCACATCTGGGTATGGAAATTGTATGGTGGGCCATGAATGCTCACAAAATTGGGGGTTGGGGTGCAGGAGGAGGTTCCAGGCTGGGACTGAGGGGTTCAGAGGGCAGGACGGGGATCAGGGCTGGGGCAGGGGCCTGCAAAGGGGTCAGAGGTGCAGGCTCCAGGCAGCGCTTACCTCAAGCAGCTCCCAGAAGCAGCAGCAGCAGCATGTTCCCCCTCCAGCTCTTACGCGGAGGCACAGCCAGGCAACACTGTGCGCTGCCCCATCTGCAGGCACTGCCCCTGCAGCTCCCATTGGCCATGGATGCTGGCCAATGGGAGCTGCTGAAGTCACACAGAGCCACGGCATGCGCAGAACAGGGCAAGCCTCTGACCCCGCTCCTTGGCTGGAGAGCTAGAGCAGGGCAAGCCCCGGACCCTGCTCCCCGGCAGGAGCTGAAGGGCCTGATTAAAACATATGAAGGGCCAGATGCAACCCCCAGGCCATAGTTTGCCAACTCCTGCTCTGTAATTTAGAGTGGCAGTCTGAAAAGATCCTTCAGTATGTACAACTGAGAATAGCATAACCTGCTTTGTCTGTTTATTGCAATAGCATCACATTATTTACTCCTTAATACCATCCCCCTCCCTGTTTCATTCTGTATCAGTGCTGTTTATTTGCTCTCCAGGTTGCTTCCCTTTGGATTTAGTGTGGTCATCAGCAAATTTATCACCGTTGATATTATGCATGTCTGTAGATCAGGGTGGTTAACAATTTGTTCCATACCGAAACACCTTTTTCCATGCCAGGACCTCCACAGCAGCCCTCCAACTGGGATCCCCTTCACAGTTAACAATATGGGAAGGAGCCACTGAGACCCATTTATGACTCCCAGGATATGAACCCCTGCTCTAGATCACTAAAGAGATGCTGTCAGGTTAAACGACATTTCCTTATGTTTCCTATCTACAAGACTGAGATTATTGAAAGTGAACTATCAAAAAAACTAATTTGTTTATTTTGCCATTTATTCTGTATGCTCTTTTATAACATTTCTCTAAGCTTGTCAATTTCACTATTGTTTCTAGTCAATATCACTATTATGATCTCCTGCACAAGCGCAATACTGCAGAGTTTGGGTTACAAATACCATAGGAGATGTTTGGTTGGTTGTTTTCTAATGGAGTGGAACAAATGGCAACATTTCTATCAGATATTCTGCTAGCTTATTTTTACAAAACTCAAACTTGGGGCCAAAAAATTGAACGGAGAGTGTCCCATTAATTAAAAGATGCAGGAGGATAGAGCCCAATGTTCATGCCTGTAATAAACTGCTTTGTAGCATTTCACTTGGAGGTTTCAGCTTTAATGATTACTCTGTGTTGCCTGCGTGTCAGCCAATTTTTAATCCATGCTATGGTACTTTTATCTGCTTGGTATGTATCCAGATTTTTAAATACAGTTTTACATGGCATGATATCAAATGGCTTGCTAAGATCCAAGAATACAGTGTCTACTGAATTCTTTATCTGCACTAAATGAGTAATTAATTATATTAAAGAAGACTATTAGATGTTTATGGCACAATCATTTTAATGAACTGTTTGTTGCTTGCCATTGGCTTCTCTCCCAAGTGCATATATTGACTCCATGATGCATTTGACTATTTTGTCGGGGATACAGATCAGATGACTGGGCTCTCATTGCAGGGATGTGTATGCAGCGGTTGCTGTACCCATAGACTTTAAAGTCAGAAGGGACCATCGTGATCAATTAGTCTGACCTTCTGCGCATTGCAGGCCACAGAATCTTATCCACCCACCCCTGTAATAGACCCCTAACCTGGGCTTGAGTTACTGAAGTCCTCAAATCATGATTTAAAGACTCCCAGTTACAGCGAATTCATCATTTACACTGGTTTAAACCTGCAAGCGACCCGGGCCCCATGCTGCAGAGGAAGGTGAAAACCCCCAGGGTCTCTGCCAATCTGACCTGGGGGAAAATTCTTTCACGACCCCAAATGTGGTGATCAGTGAGACCCTGAGCATGTGAGCAAAGCATTTCCCACCAGGCAAATAGCTGGGAAATTCTCTGTAGTAACTCAGAGCCCTCCCCATCTAGAGACCCATCTCCAGCCCTTGGGGATTTTTGCTGCTAGCAGTTGCCAATGGGCCACATGCCATTGTAGGCAATCCCATTATGCCATCCCTTCCATCAAGTTATCAAGCCCAGTCTTGAAGCTAGTTAGGTTTTTTGCCCCCAGTGCTCCCCTTGAAAGGCTATTCCAGAACTTCACTCTGATGATGATTAGAAACCTTCACCTGATTTCAAGCCTAAACTTGTTGATGGCCAGTTTATATCCATTTATTCTTGTGTCCACATTGTCACCTCACTTAAAGAACTCCTCTCCCTCCCTGGTATTTATCCCTTTAATGTATTTATCGAGAGCAATCATGTCTCCCCTCAGCCTTCTTTTGGTTAGGCTAAACAAGCCAAGCTCTTTTAGTCTCCTCTCATAAGCTAGGTTTTCCATTCCTTGGATCATTCTAGTAGCCATGTCATTTCTTACTGCTGGGTAATTGGAAAAAGGGGACTGACTGCATACTTTTTGGGACAGACACACCACTTTTTTGGGGTGCAGAAATATCATCATTCCCCCTCACCCACATTTAAAGCTCTGTTTCTCTCTTTCTACTGTTCTAAAAGGCAACAGGCAATATATTTTCCTTTTCCCAGTCATCCAGTTCCATACCATGCTCCTGTGGTTTAAGAAAAGTACTTCCTGAGGTTCTGAGCGGTCCCTTAGGCCCTGATTTAGGAAAGCAACCCTACCCAGTACGAGACTTAAGCATATGCATGAAATTAAGCATGTGCTTAAGTGTTATCCTGAATCAGGGCCTTAAAACTTTCAGGTGCTTCTTGTGCAGCCCTGCTGATTTCTGCAGGCCAAATCCTAAAATCCTTGTTCACTGCCTTATGAAAAACTCTTCAGGACAGTGCAAAGCATACCACCCCAGCAGCAGCAACAGCACCTACTCCTCCACCACCGCCCCATCCAGGCACCAGGTATCTATGGGGTACAGATGAATCACCTCCTGGAGACAGTGTAAAAAGTGAGTGCAGCTCCTCGGGTCCTTTGGAGATGCTAAAGTGGTACCTTGACTTCAACTAAAGTAAATATTGAGTCTGGTCTACAAGATTTGGCCCCATCTATTTAGTTTTATCTGATACGTAATCATTTTCTTCTTCAGGTAGCTGGCCAGCTATTTCCTACAGTTTCCACTCTTTCTGGATGTATTTGAAAGAAGACTAAGAAAATGTTCTACATTTCCTTCATTCAGCATTATTTCCTGTGTTTTCAGCCCTTCTCTGTCAGCATACTAGAGCTGAAGATCTCAAAGACTTCACAAACATTAACTGATGGAGCCTAACATGGCTCCTCTATTTGACACATGGGCATAGATGAGGCACAGAAGGGCAGCTTGGGATACCCTTACTCTATTAACAGAGCCATACGCCATGAATAGTCCCACTGAAATCAATATGATCACATATGGAGTAAAGTGGTATGCAGAAAAAGAGTATCACAGTCTGTCTTAGAGAGGTAAAAAGACTTGGCCAAGATCACACATGAAGCCAGAGGCACAGTGGCTGACACAAGCCAGGAATCCTAACTCCAAGTCTCTAACCACTAGGCCACACTCCCTTCCAGAGTACATTTATTCCTCGCAATCTCCCTGCTTTTTCACTTACACAGGTTTTGAAGTGGGCTGTATTAGAAGTCTTTCACAGCCACCTGGTTTCTTCATCATCAGCTCCAAAAAATAAAACATCTAGTGCAAAAAAAGTGCACCCAACTTAAAACACACTGATGTCCCCCACTTTCCCCCTCTCCAGGCCATTCGGTGGCTCAGCCTTAAGGGGACATTTGAGTTCCCTCTCTTATCCCAGTCAAATTCCTGAAATACCTTTTGGAGAAAGGTTCACTCATTCCAGGCAGCAATAGCTGGTGTAAAGCCCATGTCATAAAATATAGTAGGTGTCCCCAAGGAGAGAAGTGAATGTTTTATGCATTCCACAATGTTCAATAGCCTGGTTGACCACAAAGAATGAGTGGGCAGAAAACCTTGACTTCAGTTGAGAAGAATGTGTTTCTTAGCCACAAGAAGCATAGCCAGAACACATCAGCCCTTATTTAACTTACCTCTTTCTAAAGTATTCTATAAACCGATACAGAAAAAGTTTGATCTGGCCAAAACCTCAGCCTAATGACTGAACTAAACTTCTCTGATGGTTCACAATGGTCTGGGTGAGTCATCCCGCGTCCTCGCCCTTCCCCGATCAACAAGGTCCTCTCCCCCACCTCCTTCACTAACAACAATTTTGTGCCAGAATTGGTAGTTTCAATAGGAAGGGAGGGATAGCTCAGTGGTTTGAGCATTGGCCTTCTAAACCCAGGCTTGTGAGGGCCATTTAGGGATCTGGGGCAAAAATTGGGGATTGGTCCTGCTCCAAGCAGGGGGTTGGACTAGATGACCTCCTGAGGTCCCTTCCAACCCTAACCTTCTATGATTCTAATAGGCCGGAGAGTCCTGTGCTAGAAGCTGCTTTCAAATCCCATGTGCTCCAGAGCTGCTCCATGGGCACACAATGCATTTGCGGGGGGGGGGGGGGGGGGGGGCGCTACGACACAAGGGAACCTGTGGAGATAGAGACTCTTACAGTGACATGCACAATCTATTGCTACCAAATGACTGAAGGATAGCTAATGTGATACCAATTCTTAAAAAGGGCCCCAGAGGTGATCCTGGCAATTACAGGCCAGTAAGCCCGACTTCAGTCCTGGGCAAACTGGTTGAAACTATAGTAAAGAACAGAATTGTCAGGCACATAGATGAGCATGTAAAGGGAAACCATGCCTCACCAATCTACTAGAATTCTTTGAGAGGGTCAATAAGCATGTGGACAAGGAGGATCCAATGGATGTAGTGTACTTAGATTTTCAGAAAGCCTTTAACAAGGTCCCTCACCAAAGGCTCTTAAGCAAGGTAATCTGTCATGGGATAAAAGGGAATGTCCTCTCATGGATTGGTAACTGGTTAAAAGACAGGAAACAAAGGGTAGGAATAAATGGTCAGTTTTCAGAATGGAGAGAGGTAAATAGTGGTGTGCCCCAGGGGTCTGTAGTGGGACCAGTACTATTCAATATATACATAAATGATCTGGAAAAAGGGGGAAACAGTGAGGTGGCAAAATTTGCAGGTGATACAAAACTACTCAAAGCAGATTGCGAAGAGCTACAAAGGGATCTCACAAAACTGGGTAACTGGGCAACAAAATGGCAGATAAAAATCAGTGTTGATAAATGCAAAGTAATGCACATTGGATAACATAATCCCAACTATACATATAAAATGATAGGGTCTAAATTAGCTGTTACCACTCGAGAGATAGATATTAGAGTCATCGTGGATAGTTCTCTGAAAACATCCACTCAATGTGCAGCGGCAGTCAAAAAAGCTAACAGAATACTGGGAATCATTAAGAAAGGGATAGATAAGACAGAAAATATCATATTGCCTTTATAAAAATCCATGGTACACCCACATCTTGAATACTGCATGCAGATGTGGTTGTCCCATCTCAAAAAAAGATATATTGGAATTGGAAAAGGTTCAGAAAAGGGCAACAAAAATTATTAGGGTATGGAACAGCCTTCATATGAGGAGAGATTAATAATATTGGGACTTTTCAGCTTGAAAAAGAGACAACTAAGGGGAGATATGATAGAGGGCTGGTGTGGAGACAATAAGGAAGCATTATTTACTCCTTCTCATAACACAAGAACTAGGAGGTCACAAAATGAAATTAACAGGCAGCAGGTTTAAAACAAACAAAAGGAAGTATTTCTTCACACAGTGTACAGTCAACCTGTGAAACTCTGTCAGAGGATGTTGTGAAGGCCAAGACTATAAGAGGGTTCAAAAAAGAACTAGATAAATTCATGGAGAAGCTGGAAATGGGTGACAGGGGATGAATCACTTGATGATTTCCTGTTCTGTTCATTCCCTCTAGGTAACATAATCCCAGAGGCACAGTGGCTGACACAAGCCAGGAATCCTAACTCCAAGTCTCTAACCACTAGGCCACACTCCCTTCCAGAGTACAAACAAAAGACAGGATACTGGTCAAGATGGACCTTTGGTCTGACCCAGTATGGCTGTTCTTATTGTGTGTTAATGGCTGAAATTTCATAGCCTGAGTTATGTCAGAGGTCAGACTACCTGTTCAGCATAGTTTATTCTGGCCTTAATATCTACGAATTTATGAAACTGAAATAAATGTCATTAGGTCCAATTCACCTCTTGGTTACTCTGGTGTAAATGTAAAATAACTCTGTTGATTTCAAGGGTTTAATCCAGATTAACAGCATAATAGATGACAGCAGGGTCTGTTCTCATTGTCATTTATCCAACAGACATGAAAGGATACCCATATGGGCTATTCTTTCTATGGTTTAAATCAGTTTTGACTCACTAGGAGCAAAACTCCAATTTCAGTTTAGAGGAAAGCCAACAAGAGAACGTTTTTAAAGAAACAGGGAGCTCAGTAGTGAGGACAAAGCAGGTGACTCCTGGTAGACTGATGGTCAGCTCTTGCTACGGTTATCAATGCAGGCAGCCATCCTCAGCCTGTATACTGCAACCCACCAGAGCTTTCACCAGCAATTGAGTGACTGAGCCAGGGAATGGAGGTCACCATTTCCTATCTCTGATCTTCCATTTAAGTAGGTTTTCTCTGTCTCTTGTGAATGGCCGTCCCCACATGCCAGGGCAACATTCTAGATGCATGCACGGATACCGTAGGCTTTCCTATGAAGCAGAGCAGGACCTAGCCTCTCCTATGGGCACTCTGCAAACTTCTGCAAAGGTTTGGAGGGCCAATGAGGAAGAGTACAGTTGTGTATAGGGGCACTGTACAGAGACAGACGGTAGCTCCTGCTATAAGGGAGGAGATGGGCAAAGACTGGCTTCTTTATTTACTTCTAGAAGCTTCATGGCCTGGCTGGACATTTACCTTTTGCACCTGTCTAAAGAGAGGTGGGTGTTAGAATCTTCACTGCCCTCCATCTTGGCTCTTCTTGAAGAGCTTCTCTGTATTTTTGGAAGATGGTTACATGATCAGGACAAATCTGAAAGCATTCCAGGGTTTTACCCATTCCCGCCTTTAGACTGTACACTCTTAGAAGTAAGGATACCATACACTGTTTGGCAAATTCCACGTTCCTTAAAGCAAATGTACATGATGCTGCTGCTCAGTAATAATCATTAATAGTTATAATGGCTACACATAGAATTTACTTAGACTTTCCAACTGTTGGGTTTTATATTTTCTGATTTTTCATTGATACCCTTTTAGGAAAATTATGGCTCAGATATTAAGAGTAAAAATTGGTTTAGACTGAGCTGAAAGTCACCCCAGAGTTTCAAAGGACTCTGTCAAGGTTCAATACATACTTAATCCTTAACATGGGGCTTTAAATGGAGCGGGGCCTGCCATACCCCTTCTGAAATGGGGAGAACTTAACCCTTGCACACCTGCAGGTGAGCCAGTGTTTGGATCCATGTTAAAACTATGCCCAAATTTGATCAAGTTTTGACAAGAAGCTCTCTAAATTCTCAATTTCCAACTATATGAAAAATGGATATTTTCAGACTCACATGGCGGTTGCAGGAAATTGATGTGATTTATCATTCCTGCAGTATGACAGGTTGCCCTAGATAATTATCACTGGCAACAGTGAATTTCTCTCCCCGCCCCCCCCCTTTTTTTTAAAACTCACTTAGCACAAAGTGTAGTGTGTAATAAATATACCAATCATCAAACTCTCTGAAACATGTCAGATCTTCACCTAGCTATGCAATAATGCGTACAATAACCATTACTTAGTTTTGTGTCTCACTGATTATAACAAAATTGATACATTTATTCTTATCGTGTCTGTTTCTTTATACAGGACAGAAAAGTAAACACACACATACACAAAGTAATAAAAGAGATCAGTATATTTGGATGAGACACACAAGTAATAACCATGGTGTTTACAATTTTAACTACTGCCATTATGATGTTGACTAGAAAGCTTTAACAGATGGTGAGAATGTTAAAGTTGCCTCAAAAACAGTAGTCATTTCTCCAGATTTTAAAATAGGATTAGTCCCCTCTGATGAGTGTAACACAAATATTTTGGCCACTTTAATTATACATGGAATTTCTTTTCTTCCTTTGCTTAAATTTTAACTCCAAAACTGATAAAGTTTTTTAACAAGATACTCTGATGATGTGCTCCAAAAGGACACTTTATATATAAAGTAATTTCATCCTATGTTCTTGAACAATTTAGGCCTTAATACAGCAAAACATTTAAAGCATGTGCAAAGCCCCATCTCTATTCAGCAAAGCACTAAGGTACATGCTTCACTTTCAGTGCTAATACTTAATCTTAAAGGCTGCTTGACATCTTTTGATTCTTGTACAGAGTCTTGGATGTAGCTAGATAAAATTGGGCATTGCTCATGCAACTTTCTCATTGTGAATTTACCTCAACAAACTTATGCAGCCCTCAGATAAATCTCATCTTAACCCTGTTTTCCAAACTTGCTGTTCTTGTAATTCAATGGAAAGGGCAATGGGAAATGATTTCTCCGAGTTGTTAAAAGAAAGGACTGGCTGTCCAAATTCATGGGGTTTATCTCTAGCTCTACCACTTCAGTTCTCTGTGTCCTTAGGCAAGTCACACAACCTTTATGTGCTTTACTGTTCCCCTGTAAAATAGGAATACTTCATATATTGTTGGTTTTCCAATGGGAGATCCAACAATATGACCACCTCGTGTCCACTGGTAAATTACAGGTAGTAAAGAATTGAAATTGTTTGCATGGTGGTTTCCAAATTATTTCCATTTATGGAATAACTACAAAACAAGTAAAAGGAGAATTTCACAAGGATGACATATAGAGGTGATGGAGTAGCTCAAGTGATGGATAATGGTGATCTCAATTTGGATCACCAATTTGAATACAGCCAATGTTAATAGCATCTGAAAGTGGTGTTGGCATAGGAGTCATTTATTGACTTCAGTAGACTGTGGAGCTATTCATTAGCCTAAAGAACTTTGACCCCTCAAAGGAAAGGTTTGAGGTATCATTATTATTTTGCTATGTTGGCTTTTTGTATAATATAAAATCAATTAAGATTTTTCTGTGGAAATGTATATAAAGGCTCATTCAAAATATAGGGCAAGATCATCAAAAAGAGAAGCCTCAATTTTCAGCCCCAGTTCTGTTTCAAGATCTTTTTTTAAAAAATGAATGCAAATCAAAATGGGTTTTTGTGGTAGTTTAGTTTGCAGAAAGACTCAAATATAGTTTTGGTTGGGGAATTTTGTTGTAGCTACAGTATATTTCACCTCCCACCTGCAGGGTCTGGACAGATGCCTAGATGTATCAAGGCATCAGGTACCCTACAAGATTTTAGCTGCAGCATACTTTAGCCTTTTTACACATTATTCTTTGCTTGCTGTTGCATATGCCTCAAAAACCGTGCAGCTGATTTGCATGGTGCTTCGATTGGCAATATGCGACAATGTAAAACCTAAGATAGTTTCAATGCAAAACCAAGTAAAACTCAGTAGTTTGAACCCAGTTTCACATTCAGATTTTCATTATGTTTTAATTGCAAATCATAGTGAAACCAAATTCATGACACCCACTGAAACCAAAAAACCATAAAAGGAACCATGGAAAGATTCACACAGAGTTCCAGTCAACTCTCATTAGTACTGCATGAGTAAATTAGTCACGTTCACACACAACAGCATGAGTAATTCTCATAAACCATCTTCAAACTCATATTTCTACATAAGAAACTTTGTCGTGAAGCAGCTAAGGCTGCCACACACAACACACCTGCCACAAAACCACACAAGCCAGGAAGTGATAAGTTCAGCCACCCAAATACCTTTAGCACAGTTTCAAGGCAACTGCACCTCTATTCCCCCTCTGTGATCCACCAATAGCATCTGTTGACAACAGGGGGCGCTAATACCACTGGAATGAATCTTTACTGGCTCCCAGTGGAGCAAATTACTGTCATACTACTGAAAAAGGTCCACAGTAATTATCTTCAATGCACAGCAGTTACTGAGAAGGAATTACACAAGCAGTAAAGGGTTATATTAAGCACATAACTCCTATGTTAGACATTCAGAGCTACACATTTTCCTTAACGAGTCTCTCTTTCACAAACATACACAAACAGGCCCAGCGCTACCCTCACATAGTTCCTGCTTGGCAAACAGAGAAGGTGGTTACCAATTTTATAGACTGCTTCTTCCCTCCAGGTCTGTTCTTCCCAGCCCTCTGGTCTCTCTCGGATTCCCTTGAGGTAAGGCCTTGGCTGCTTTGAGACCCCTCTGGCTCACAGTCCTACTTGAGCCCAGGGAGCAGAGTTTTGGCTACTCTGTCTAGCAGCATTGCTTCCTCAAGTGTCAATTAAGGAGTCCCAACAATAATTTAATTTGCTTCATTCTTATACTCTTTTTCCTCAAAGGAGTCACATGTCTTAAAAGGATTCCCAGGGAGTGTGTGGTTACTAATTTTTATCTAATTAGTATTTTTAGGAGGAGACTGCAGAGTGGTGCCAACTGAAAATGACCCCACATTCACTCCCTTATCAATCATTCACTTCAGCCCCCTGCATGATGTCCTTCAACAGGGTCAAGATGCCCCAGTCAGCCCATGTTCTACTCAGGATGTTCTAGTCATGTTGTTCGCTTTCAAGTGGACATATATGCTGACTCAAAGATCAGTACTGATCAAACACGCAGCATGGAGCCAGTCAGTTTCACCTCTGGCATCTGCCTGATGCTAAGAGAAGGATTCTGCTCCCATAATCTTCTTTGGCAGTTATGTCAAGCCATGTTCTCCCACCATTCATTCAGTATGGCCACACCAATCTGGCACTATTCCTACAGTCCCCCATTTGATATTCAATCATCAAATATAATTGTAATATCACATCAATCATACCCATAATTTGTACGCTATTAGATCATGTGTCTCCTTTTCTGGTTTTTATAAAACTTAAAGCATTATTTTACGATTTTTAGTAGCATAATCCATCAACTCAATTTTAAAGGTGTTTTGCAAAGCTTGTTTTTTGTGGGGTTTTTTTTTTTTAATATTATTACTTACACATCTGATATCCACAACGGATGCGTATAAGGAGTAACACTGCAGTTTTACAAATTCAAAACATTACCCATTCAACTTTATTTCGTGCTGTGACTTGACATACAACATCATACCAAGCACACATTTGAGATCTTATTTTTTCTACAGCTTTTTCAAAAACTTTATACATTTGAGCAAGCATACCTTTTACAAATATCAGTCTAGCTGACTGTTCTATTTGGTCAGTTTGTATTTTCATATCCCAGTCTGTATAATTCCACTTTATTTTCCTCAAATTTGGTGATGTTGATCTGGTGTAAGTCAAAGGTTTTACTTATCTGAGGGTGCCATTGATATTGTTCATACTGGAAATGAGTTACATCTTCACAAGTACACCACATCCCTTGGTTTATAGGCCAGCTTATTTATTACTATTTTACCCTTTTCCACTTGATACCAACATATGTCTTGGTTTATTTTATATTATTCCCACCAATCCTTTTTTTTAATTGTAAAGTCATGGTGAAGTTATCCCCTTTTTAATCCAAATTTCAATTTCCTTCTGTGATTAAGTTGCCCTGTTTTTACTGGGCTCCTATTATTTGTTTCCATTTCACTTTGGGTATTTACCATAATCCATTTCCTTCTGGTACTATTTTATAGTACACTGTTTTATGTTCCAGGTGCTGCCATATATTACCTGGTAAACTTTTTGGGGTTTTTTTGTGTGGGTCTATGTGAGTTTTGACTGTTTTGCATAAATACCATGTGGTGCCTTCGTTTTCCTGCATGTTGCACCAATGCTTAGGTGGTAGTTACAAGGCATGTGACTTGCTAGCACCCTTGTGGGCAGGTCAGGCTACTCCAGTTGCCTGCACATAAGCTATAGTTGATGCTCTTTGTATCCTAAAACCTAGGAGGGGGGACACAACCAGGTGACGCTTTGCCTGGGAAGTGAGCCAAAGACCAGGAGGAGGGACAATGGGCATGTTGCAGGTTGGGTTGCTAGAAGCTGGGCAGTCTGTGGTTGGGAGAGAGGCGGGGAGTCCAAGATGGACTTGGCTAAAAGTTACTGATTCCCATGCCAACAAGTCCATTCCACATTGTGTATGTGTTCATTAATAAACCCTCTGTTTTACAATGTTGGCTGAGAGTTACAGCTCACTACGGATGCTAAATGCCCTGAGGTCAGACACAGGCTTTTTTGCCCTGGCAAAAGTGTGAGGGGAGGCATGCCTCTGTTTGCTCGATCATTGCCTGTTTGGTTTATTTTCGCTGAAATACCTGGCATTGGTCATTGTTAAAAGACAGGACGCTGGGCTAGATGGACCTTTAGTTTGACCTAGCATGTTTTTATGCTTGTGCCCCTAAGAAATTGTATTGAAATTTGAGTAACTTAACAATCTTCTTGTTTATTCTTCAGATGGAATCCTGTGGCACAGACGGGTCTAGTAATCACATCACCAACAAACCATAGCAAATTTCACAGCATACTGCTTGCTTCCATAAATTTATAGATTAACCTGCAAAAACATAGCAAACAAAACTCACAAAACCTCGGACTGGGCCTTATAGGTTAGTATGGGGTTCTCAAACTGGGGGTCGGGATCCTTCAGGGGGTCACGAGGTTATTACATGGAGGGTAGCAAGCTGTCAGCCTCCACCCCAAACCCTGCTTTGCCTCCAGCATTTATAATGGTGTTAAATATATAAAAATGTGTTTTTAATTTATAAGGAGGGGTCAAACCCAGAGGTTTGCTATGGGAAAGGGATCAACAGTACAAAAGTTTGAGAACCACTGGGTTAGTACATACTGTGCATTCATTTCTGAAAATTGTTATATTTAGTCCCTTGGCAAGTATAATTGGATTTGATCAGAATGTTTTTACACATCTCCATCCGGAGTGGTTACTAAAACTGCCAAGGGACTGGCCATATACTAACTGTTAACAGGAAAGGGTTTTCTTTATATAGGGTTTATTTTACCTTTGTTTACTAATTTTAAGCATCACTGCGTTTTCTCTTTTTCATCGATATTTTAATTATTCCTTTGGCTCTTCCTTTCATTTGTGTTGATTTCTCTGTCCAAATGTTTTCCAATGTTTGCATCAAATTTGCTACCCAGATCATCTTCTGTACCTGCTGAGGCATGTGTTTATTTGGTGTTAACAGAAACTCAGGAGTTCTTATAATTTAGCCTGTTATTAATTCAAAGAGGTTAATAACATAACAAAGAAAAACAAATAAATTCAGAAAAGAGAACCATTTAGCCCTGACCACTGCTCTGGCCATTATAGGTGGAAGGTTGTCTACAATGGGGTAGATTTACAATTATATTTTTAGAATATAATCATGGGATGTCATCTGCCATCTGTACAAGACAGACTGGGGAGTAGCAGGGTCTTTGACAGTTTACTACTATCCCTTGTGTTCTTAGATCCTGCAACATGTTTTTTTTTTATGTAGGGAACAGCTTCTGCTGGATAGGAATACTGAGGAGCTGGCTTTACACATTTCCCCCCCTCCCCCCACTATCTTTACCACTGCCTTTTCTTTCTAGCCCAAACCATGAGAAGTTCCCTTATCCACTTATTCTTTGGCAGCTGTGACACTGTCAGACCTTTACAGGCTCACTTTCTTAATCCACTGTAAATAACCTGGTCATTTACAGTCTCTCTTCACAACCAGACTTTCTGCCAAGTTAATCATTCACTTTCCTGTTGTACCATATCTACTTTTAACATAGCTTTTTCAGTTATGTGGTTACAAACCACTGTATTTATTTAAAGTTTAGTTTGATCAACTACCCACAGCAGGTGTTTTAATACTTAAAGTTACCTTTGCTCCTGTATTAATTAATGCCAGCCACCATTATATGTTTCCTTCTGTCCCCTCTTCGAAGGAAGATTGACCATTTATGTGGGGCTGTAATTTGGCTACTAATATTTACCTTTAGGGACAGGGGTTCCTAAGGTCGAGGCATTTTTACTGAAACATAGAGCCACTCTGACAGAGAGCTGCCAATTTCATCTGAGCCAATTCTGGGGATAACAAGCCATAAGAACTCACCAGCAGATCTTCTGTACCTGTTCCCATGGTCTCAACAGCCTTAACTCCTGGAGTTGATTGTGATCTAGTCCTTGCCATCAAATCACTTAAAGCAGCTAGCAAAGTCTCCAGAGGTTGCCCATCCAAACAGGCCGTATCTGCCCCTCTGTCCTGAAGTTGAGCCCATACCTGTGCTCACAGTGATCCCCCACTAAACACTCCACATCTCCTACCACACTGTCCTCGGCCTTGTCCTATTTCATTGCAACTACCATGTCCCATATCAGTGTGGTTGGAGCCATTGTAGCCTGCTTGACTGCTGTAGGGAGCCTCACTAATCACTTTCCGAGAAGAACTACCTGCTCCACTTACTACCTTTTCTGCCTCCCGAGCTGCTTTAATCAATTCAACCTGTTCTAAATCCATGCAGGAGCCTACAAACACCTTAATAGGTTTCCTTAGACCATCATAGATCAAATATGTTAGCTGTTTCTCCTCTTCATTTCAGCCAGAGAGCATACCAACCACCACCTAGTACAATAAGCCATAACAGATTCTCCTTCCTTCTGATGTATCAACAAAGTGGTCCTCAATTCAGAGGAGGTCAGAAAGTATCAGTCTACCCTCTGGATAACACCGTCTCTGTCACCTTTAACTCTGCCTCAATTTCTGCCAACAAAGCCGTTCCTTCCATAGGGCCGGCACAAGTTCTCTTTAATCTTCAAGATTAAATGTTTTCTAACCATGTATTCCAACAGCCAAAATAAACACGCTCTCTTAGTCAACATATTTAGCCAGTGCCTGTTTTTTAGTTTCAGTCAGAGGACGATTGACTTCCTCTTGTATTTGCCGTGAAGGCTGAAGCATTTTTGTTATTACTACTGGCTGGGCAGCCGGAGGCCCTGGACAGGGCTCCTCTTCCTCCTGTATATTTATTCTTTCCAGACACATATGGGTTAAAGCTGTTACCTGATGAGCCTTGGTTACATTTTGTGCTACAACAGTTTGGAAGTCATGTTTCAGGCTTTCATTCCACAATTTCAGTTTTTTCAATTCCTGTTCCAAACTTTCTTGCACAATATCTCGCTGACATTCGAGAACATCTTGCTTCTTTACCAGCTTATCTACAGCACAATACATAGCACAGATGACACGTGTGGCTGTTTGGGCTTTCTCAGGAGTGTAACCCTTTTGATACCCCAACTGCAAGTTGTCCAAAACTTTCCCATGCAGTGTGAGTACTGCATCAGCCAGACATAGATCAGACCCCAAGTTTTTAAACACCTGTCTTAACAAACACTCATCAATCACACACACGGAGGCTTCGGGACATCCTCCTGGTTCTCCGGTTCAATGACCCTTCCCTGTCTGCGTTTGTGAAACATCATCGACTCCAGGAATGGCCAATGCAACCCTGCTCACCAGTATACTTCCCTCTCTTCGTACTGTAATGAAATCTGGCCCCCGAGCTAGAATAAATATAAGTCAGAACTGATTCCAAACAGTATTTAAATTAGTCTGTTAACACCAATGATTCAGGATACCAAGCTCTTAACAGGCAACCAGTTCAGAAACAGTTTGATTCAGCTTAAAGACCTATTCGCTTGGGCACGACAGCAAACCATCCTCTGCTACCAAATGTTGACAACAGTGGGTGCTACGACCCCTGGAATGGATCTTTATGGGCTCCCGGTGAGCAGATTACTGTCATAGCAGTGAAAAAGGTCCACAGTAATTATCTTCAGTGCACAGCAGTTTACCGAGAAGGAATTACACAAGCAGTAAAGGGTTATATTAAGCACATAACTCCTATGTTAGACATTCAGAGCTACACATTTTCCTTAACAAGTCTCTCTTTCACAAACATACACAAACAGGCCCAGCGCTACCCTCACGCAGTTCCTGCTTGGCAAACAGAGAAGGTGGTTACCAGTTTTATAGATGGCTTCTTCCCTCCAGGTCTGTTCTTCCCAGCCCTCTGGTCTCTCTCGGATTCCCTTGAGGTAAGGCCTTGGCTGCTTTGAGACCCCTCTGGCTCACAGTCCTACTTGAGCCCAGGGAGCAGAGTTTTGGCTACTCTGTCTAGCAGCATTGCTTCTTCTAGTGTCAATTAAGGAATCCCAACAATAATTTAATTTGCTTCATTCTTATACTCTTTTTCCTCAAAGGAGTCACATGTCTTAAAAGCATGCCCAGTGAGCATGTGGTTACTGATTTTTATCTAATTAGTATTTTTAGGAGGAGACTGCAGAGTGGTGCCAACTGAAAATGACCCCACATTCACTCCCTTATCAATCATTCACTTCAGCCCCCTGCATGATGTCCTTCAACAGGGTCAAGATGCCCCAGTCAGCCCATGTTCCACTCAGGATGTTCTACACGTGTTGTTCACTTTCAAGTGAACAAATCTGCTGATTCAAAGATCAGTATTGATCAAACATGCAGCATGGAGCCAATCAGTTTCACCACTGGCATCTGCCTGATGCTAAGAGAAGGATTCTGCTCCCAGAATTCTCTTTGGCAGTTCAATCATGTCAAGCCATGTTCTTAACACTATTCATTCAGTATGGCTACACAAGCACCCACTTTAGGCTTCTACCCATCACCTCTCTTGAGCAGAGATCCATGTCTCACCCCTCCTGACTGGTGCTTTTCCAGGCTGCACAGTTCCCTGCCTACACTGTGGTATCCCCTTTTCACTATGAAAAGGTGAGCCTCTGCGTTTTGCTTTCTCTCCAGAGGCTATGACCAGTGTATTGCCTTCAGTTATAAGTCATTACACAGCTCTTTCTAAGCAAGCACAATTATTCTTAAGGTGAAAGCATAACAGAGAAAACATATTAAAAATAAAAGAACCTACATGCATGCTAACAAGTTTACCTGAAGTCACACACACCAACTCCAGAAAGTGATATGGTCAGTCCTTCAGACCCCACACACTGGGTTTTCCCCATGGTAACAAGATCAGAACTGGGCAGTTCAGCTGTTTCTTTATACAGCATGGGCCTTTAATCTCCAGGCTCAGGAACAGGTACTCAACAGACAATCACTCTCTCCTCAGGGTATATCTGGGGTTTTGCATAATTGGAGGTGGGGAATTTGCATTAAACTTCACCCTAGCTATTCCCCAGGAAATCCATTTCACACATATTGTCCCAGAAGTCCACTCTTGGCCAGCACATTTTCGATACAGTTTCAGTACAGATCGATACAGTCCTTTGAACTCCCAGGCCTCAGAACACATCTCTCTCCTAGATGGGTTCCAGGCAATCCCTGCCCACAATAATACATAAACTAAGAATTTAATACAGTGAATCCCAAAGACATTTAAATTTAATTCAGTCAAATCTGCCAAGGATATCCTTCCATTTCTATCATATTTATAAAGCGCTTATCCCCAAGGTATAATTTCCGCAACAACTTGGCTTCCTCACTTTGACCCATGGCAGCGACCTGCCTTCTCTTTCAGTTTCATACACAAGCAAGGTTTAATCCCCAGAAGAAAAGGTCTGGGGGGTGGGTGGTATTTTGAATATGCACTGGAGACACAGTACAATGGGAAAAGATTGGCTATTGTTGTATTGAGAACACCCCTGGTACCAGGTTTACATGCTGTGCACCTCCTGGGAGCTGAACGGATTGAGAGTAAACCCTGCTAGGAAGAAGCAAGTAGGCTGACAGGAGCAAAGGACCTCTCAAACCTAAAGTTATAGCACAAGAACACAGATAGATATTGAACATATCTGCTGCATTGTTAAACAGCCAAACATAAGACGCTCCAAAACAACCAAATGCTTACATAGGATTATGCTGCACAGGGGGCTTAATTCTACTGTCCCTTTCATTCAGAAAGCTTCAGTGAAGTGATTTTCTTCAATACAGTTGCACAAAAATAATTGAGAAGAAATTGGTCTGCTAACTTTATTGGGAATCACATGGCTTAATTCCCATTGAGGTTTCAAATAAAAGAAGAACAAAAAAAAAATCTGTTACCTTATGTAATCGTTATTCACAAATGCTCTTGAAAAGTACCTTACACCATAAGTAGTTCCATTAATTTCAATGGGGCTAAGGGAAGCAACATGGTCTAGTAGATAAAACAATGGACTAAGGATACAGAGACCCGAGTTCTAGTCCTGTCTCTTTCAGTGACCTGGGGTAAATCACTCAGTGCTTTGGTCCCCATCCCAATCTCTCTCTAGTCTATTTAGGGAGGGATTTTCAAAAGATACTTAAGTGATTCAGGAACACAAGTCCCATTAAAATTATTTAGGTGTTCTTGAAACTCTTATCCTAAAGCTCTTCATAGTGGGGACCGTATCTCACTGCATGTGTGTGCAGCGTCTAATACAATGGGGTCTGTTGGTGTTATCAGAATTAATAATTGCAGACAAAAGTAAAATGGTAGACGTGGCAAAACCTAACCTAAAATGTCATTTAATAGAAAAACGTTGCAAAATAATAGAAACCTATTCCATCCAGTTTCAATCAGTAATAGATTTATAAAACATGTTGTACTATTACAGAAACATACTTCGTTGACTGTCATTTTAACATCTTGTTTTGATTCTGGAACTTCACTTTAAACATCTGTTTAATTTTTTTAAAATATTTGCAAAGCTTGCTAAATATAACCACCTGCAGAAATTTAGCCAAAGCACATTTTCATCTCAGCCAGCTGATCTGTATATTTTGAGCAGATACACTACCGATGGGTGGTATCCCCTGGCAACAGCTTCAGAAATTAAGTGCAGTGCAAAAGTTATTCATTCCACATTATAATCATTCTAAGAAAAAAAGTTGTGAGGTTAGATATGAAGATGGCTCATTTTCATGGCCACAGCTTTCTGTATTTCACACAGTTAGTCTTCAGCTGGGGGATTTCATAAAGCTGTTTCTCTTTAACATTCCTCCACCAGTGCTTGAATTAAGGCAGCGTTGTATGTTGCTATGCTTCATATTCAGGTTCAAATAAATTAAGCCACCTTTTCTTTCAGCTCCCCGAACCAGACATTTTGTTCTCCAAAATTCCAATTAAATGTTTCAATTTTTTAAAATGAATTCACTTACACTGAAGTCACCTTCCTTTTGTGCTTGGTTTCCATAATTATAACAAATAAGTTCAGCCATGTGAACAAATTTTAAGTGAATACTGGAAAATATTCACCAAACGTGCAAATTTAAATTCCTAATGGAAGATATCTGTACTGGAAGGCCTGATTCTAAAATTTGCATCTATCCATTGAGAAATATGCCATATGATCTGTGTAACAAATCAAAGCTAATCAACACAGCTCAGATTTCAAACACCAGGTACTTATAGAGAATGAAAGATTTATCTGCAGAAACTATGCAGCAAATTTTGAATAATGCCTACATTAGAGTAAACTGTGATCTGTACTTGGACTAGTTGCAAAGAGATTTTTACATTAGCTTGCAGTACTGTCCGAAGCGCGCTAGATACTTTCTGGGAAGACGTGTTCCCTAACTCAAAGAACTTACAGTCTAATGAATTCATTTATTGTGCACCAGCTCTACAAATAAATAGTAGGCCTAATGCAGATTTAGAACTGTGAATGAATCGGTAACCCTTGGGCCAGGTGTTGTCAACAGCAAAAAGAGCCAGGCTCAGCTTGGGGCGGGGGGGCAGAGAGGCTTCTGCAAACTTTAACAGTCTCTCAAGCCCCGACCCAGAAACCTGGGAAATCAGATATACCACCCTTGATGAGCAATACTTCCCCACACGCAAGCACTGAGTTCAGGGGTTTAAAAGAAAGAACTTTTTAAGAGTGGTAAATGGGGGGGACAACAGAATGAACTTAGGAAAGCCAGCAATTAAGAAGTTAATATATATTAGATAAGACTCCTACCTGTCCAGGATATCTTAACACTGGCCCCATCCTCACTCCTTCCCTTGCAGCTGTGACTGGCTAATGCATTCTAGTTACTTCCCTGTTCTCCAGTTACCATTTGGTGGAGTCCACAAATTCTAGTAGATCCATCTCCAGCCCCTAAGGGAAGTGCTGCTTGGGCTGCTCAAGGATTGTACCAGCTAACCCATCTGAAGTAATTTCAGCTTTAATTGGAGAGGAGAGGGGTTGCTAATCTGTGCAGCTTCAGCCCAAACTACTTCTATACTATCTTCTGCCTTAGCACTACTCCATCTGCTGCCTGAGCTCAACTCTCTACACCACCTTAAAATTGCTTTTATGGTGACTTTTCAAAGGGAAACCAGGGGCCTATAGCATACAGGAGCCTTAAAATAGTCCTTACCTGAGAAGTACTCCCAGCAAACAGTATAAATGCTTTTCTTTATTCACTCACTTGCTAGCTCTGTCTGGGCTCCCTTACCCCACTGTGCCTGACTGCACATGTGGTCAGGGTGACCCCTGACCCCAGGCACATTTGGTGCAGGTCTCTTGTCCTTTTACTTCCAAACAGGGACAATAGCATATTATTGCCCCCAAACTCAAATGTTGTTTGTATTTTAACAAAAAACATGCAAACTGTCACACAGCTGAAATGCAAATAAGGCCTGACCTAGTCAGTCATTTCCCCTTGCTCGCCCATAGATGCTGGAAAAGAGCTCCATTCCCCTTGGAGCCTTGTCCAGCTGGAGTTCTCAGTTCAAGTAGCACCAGGCCCTTCTTCTCCATATTCACCAACAGGTGTCAATAGTGAGCTCCCTACTCTCCAGTGTTTTAGGCCAGAGGGCGTACAAATCAGCTTCAAATACAGAGTCTGTGAAAGACTTACATCAGAGCTGAATTGGCCTACAGAGGAAGCCATATGGCCTGATTTAAAGACCTGACAATTAGGCCAGAGAAATTAGAATGAATCTATGGCCCAATGGTTAGGGTGCACAGGTGTGCTGTAGGAAACCCATGGTCAAGTCCCTGTTCTAATAACTATTTAATTACTTATACAGAGTGGTAGAATTTCAACAGGAATGACAGGCTACCACCACCCAACCATCAGAGAACTCCCCTAAGAGGTGGGAGACTATTATTCAGATATTACTTCATATCAGGCAGTGGGGCATTTGACTGAGGGCTTGTCTGTGATGCAGCTGCGCTGCTATAGCACTTCAATGAAGACACCACCTGCACCAACAGGTAGCTACTCCACCTCCCCAAGAGGTAGTAGCTTGACAGGAGAATTCTCCCATTGACCTAGTGCTGTCTTACACCAGGGGTTAGATCAGTTTAATTGCATCACTCAGCGGTGTGGATTTTTCACACCTCTCAGCAATGTAGTTATGATGACCTAATTTCCTCATGTAGATTAGACCTAAGTCTGATATAGCCTAGGTGAGTAGTCTAATCACTGTACTAAAGGGGACACCTCCCTCTCCAGCTGTACTTTGTATCAGGCCTGATCTAGTTGGTATACTCTGAGCATGCCTACTGGATCAGGCCCTGCAGATGAGATACCTACTTTGAGGATCCTGCTGGGGTTTAGGCATGAGCTAGGTGCCAAGCATGAGGATTTAGGTGACTTCGTGCATGCCCACCAGCAGAAACTTAGGCTCCTAGGGGACTTTACCAGCAGGACTTTAAGCACCTACAGAGCTAGATGGCAGCTGAGTTGGAATTTTGAGGATCTAAGTTTTGGATGTAAGTGCCTAAAGAGATAGCTAGGAACCTAAATCCCTTTGTGGACAACATGAGAACATTAGAATGGATATACTGGGTCAGACCAATGGACCGTCTAGCCCATTATCCTGTCTTCTGATAGTGGCCAGTGCCAGAAGTTTCAGAGGGAATTTTTAGAACTATCAAGTGATCCATACCTGGTAGCTCAGACCCAGCAGGGCTGGCCTTAGGGAAAATGGCACCCTGGGCAAACTTGCATTTTGGTGCCCCTGGCCCCCAAGGGCATAGTGCCCCCCTTTTTCCCCTGGCCCCCCAAGGCTCCCCACCCTCCCTTTCCTCCTAACCCCTGTACTGTGCCACCTTCACCCCTAATCCCTGCACCTCCCTCCTGTGCCCCTAACCCCTGCACTGTGCCCCCTTCACCCCAACCCCTGCACTCCCCTCATCCCTGCATCCCTTTCACTCTTACCCACTGCACCTCCCTCCTGAGCCCCCAACCCCTGCACTCCCTTCCTGTGCCCCAATCCCTGCACCCCCTTCACTCCTACCCCTGCACCTCCATCATGCACCCCTAACCTCTTGACTGTGTCCCCTTCATCCCAACCCCTGCCACTTCCTGTGCCCCTAACCCCTGCACTGTGCCCCCTTCACTCCTACCGCCTGCACCTCCCTCCTGAGCCCCTAACCCCTGCATCTCCTTCCTGCACCCACATGGGGAAACTGACCCACCTGGCTGCACAAAGCAGAAGCATTGCTGCTCGCTCCCCCACTGGACTGCTGCTCCTCCTCTGTCCTGTGCACCCCTGGGCTGCGTAAGGAGAGGGCAGGAGAGCAGCAGCTACTGATGCCTCAGCACAGCCCAGGTGGGGAATTGACCTGAATACAGGGAGCCCTGGTGTTGTGTGTGTTGAGGGAAGTGTGTGACAGTGTGCGTGAGGGAGACAGCATGTGTTGTGTTGAGGGGCATGTGTGTGTACATGAGTGTCTGAGTGCACTGTCTCTTTAAGAAAGCACTCAGGGTCAGGAGCCCAAAGGTTTGTGTTCAGACACAAGCAGCCACCAGCAGCTCTGGACCCAGAGAGAACATAAGAACGGCCGCAGTGGGTCAGACCAAAGGTCCATCAAGCCCAGTATCCTGTCCTCTGACAGTGGCCAATGGCAGGTGCCCCAAAGGGAATGAACAGACAGGTTATCATCAGGTGATCCGTGCCCTGTCACCCAATCCCAGCTTCTGGCAAACAGAGGCTAGGGACACCATTCCTGCCCATCCTGGCTAATAGCCATTGATGGACCTGTAGTGGTCCTAGTGGCAGCAGAAAACACAGATTCCCCCTGACCCATCACTCCAGCTGGAAATTGGGTGCATGGGTGGGGGTGAGCTGGGAGGGAGGGGGACAACCCAACATCAGCCCTCTGCCCCCCAGCAGACAGGAGAAGGCTCCCAGTGACGGTCTGAAGTGGCCAGGGGGGTTCCAGGGAGGAAAGGGGGTGGAGACAGGAACAGCAGCGGCTGCACACATGGAGCAGGGTGGAGGAGGGGTACCCCTGCTCCAGAGGAGTCACCTGGTCCAGATAGCTGGTCGTCCAACTGCCCTCTGCAGCTCTGGTCTCTCCCCCACATTCCCTCTTCAGCGCTGCTGCTCGCCTGCCTGCCTGCCACCTCCATCAGCCCAGGTGGCTCTCGGCAGGTCAGGTGGGAATCCAAACCCTGTGCACGGCACCCTCTTTGGCAAGCCACCCTGGGACACCTGAGTGACAAAGGCTGGAGTCGAACTGAGTTCTTGGGAAGCAGAGTAGAAAGAAGTCTCTGAAGGAATCCCAACACTTATATGAATCCATTCTGGTGATAGGAAAGTATCAAAAAATGATTTGGAATTGTAATCAAGGGATATTTCTACCATCAGGAGAAGGGAAAGTATTTAGTGAGGGGAAAATCCCTATAAAATAACCTAACCATACAAAGATCTGCAATTTGAAATAGTGCAGTGGCCACTGATGCCTGTGATTACTGCGCCAGAACCACTACAAACAAACATACAGAACAGATCCCTTCCAAATGGAGATAGGTGTCAATTCTTTGGCATCCTGTTTTTTAATATTATTCTAGCTATGAATTTTATAAATTTGTCAAAATCAGCAACATACGTCAACAGTAGGAAAGAATAAACAATTTAAACATCAGATATATTCCATATTCCCAATCACCAGAATGTTACTTTCCTGACACAGAGCCCTCCGAAACATAGATTTTTATTAAGAAGATACTAGAAGGTATTTTTCAAACTATTTCAATGGTCCAATTCAGATCTTACATATACTGGTTTTACACTAATGTAACTCCATTTTCCTTAACAGAGTTCCTTCCAAGTTATGCTGGTGTCACATCAGAATCCAGCTCCACGAGTCCAGAGACTGATGTAAAACTGACCAGGGCAACAGAAGTGTTTGTGAACAGCCACCACTCCCACAGATCCTGGTTCTGAGACGTTTTCTCATGCTAATTAGTGTCTAAGGGGTCTCACTGATGACAGTGTGAGCAGCCAGGAACCAGGTACTACTCAGCATGAGTGATGGTATTGAGATGTTGCCTGTAGCAAATCTGCTCTTCTGTGCAGGGTTAGATGGCATGCTCGTAAACATGCACACTGTCTCCCACCCTTCCTACTGCCAACAGAGCTGAACTGGAGCAGGAAAACCGACTCTTTCCTAGTGTAGACAAGGCTGATGTGTCTGTTCCTCAGATTTCCCATCTGTATATTGGGAATAAAACATCACATCCACATCAGTAAAGCACTCTGAGATCCTTGAATTAGGAAAGAGCAAGGAGCATTCTCAACTCCAATGGGCTTCAATGGGACTATTCATGTTCTTACAGTGAAGCATGTACTTCCGTGCTTTGCTGGTTTGGGTCAAAGTGCTCCGCAGCTTGCCAAAGCAAACCTTAATTTATGTGTGTCTAAATATCCCACCTGTACAATGGCAATCATAATATTTTTGTTCTCTCACCCTTAGTCTAAGCCACAATCTTGCAAAGACTAATGCATGTGCTTGGTTTGACACACATGCCTAGTTCCATTGAGTCCACTAAATGTAAGCACAGGCATAAATCTTTGCTAGAGTGAGATTTAAGATTACAAGACCTTTGGGGCATGGATTGCTTCTCTCTACATGTCTGTACATGCCCCGCACAATGGTGCCTAATCTTCATTAGGGCCTCTCAGTGCTATAAGAAAAAGAAGAGGAAGAAATATTATTAACAATAATTTCCAGGAGGTGTATGGTACCTTGCAGGATCACATCCTTAATGCAAAGGAACCATGTCGTGCTTTGGCCTCTTTTATTGCTCCTTTGTTTAATAAAGAATAAAGAAAGATGTTCCTTGACATCCTGACAATGGCCACACTAGCTCTCCCTTATTTTTCACTCCTCCCGGGTACCGTGTACCTTAATAGCTGTAACTGCTTGCTCTTCATTTTTCCATTTGCTCCTTAAATGCTCCTTACCATTCCCATTTGGTCTCCGTATAAATCCCTCTGACAACACTACAGTCACTAGCTCCCTGTGATTTTTTTAGCTCTCTGTTTTCACTCACAATTAACTTTAACAACTTATCACTCATCCACCTTGGTTTTCAAGTTTTATGTTTAGTTTTACATAATGATAAATACACTCCCCCTAAGCCAGCTCCGTCACCTCTTTAAAGCTTAGCCAGTTTTCCTTTTGAGGGCTATTTTTTAATAAACATTGCCAGCCTATTTCACCTAATATGTTCCTCATTTGATCAAACTGGGGCTTTTTAAACTTGATTGTACCAGTATTTGTACCAAAAAGCCCTCCAATGGTTGAACATGGACTTTCATTACAATGACAGGTTTCAGAGGAACAGCCGTGTTAGTCTGTATTCGCAAAAAGAAAAGGAGTACTTGTGGCACCTTAGAGACTAACCAATTTATTTGAGCATGAGCTTTCGTGAGCTACAGCTCACTTCATCAGATGTTTACCCTGGAAACTGCAGCAGACTTTATATACACACAGAAATCATGAAACAATACCTCCTCCCACCCCACTGTCCTGCTGGTAATAGCTTATCTAAAGTGATCAACAGGTGGGCCATTTCCAGCACAAATCCAGGTTTTCTCACCCTCCACCCCCCCACACAAATTCACTCTCCTGCTGGTGCTAGCCCATCCAAAGTGACAGCTCTTTACATAATCAAGTCGGGCTATTTCCTGCATAGATCAAGGTTTTCTCACATCCCCCCCACCCCCATACACACACAAACTCACTCTCCTGCTGGTAATAGCTCATCTAAACTGACCATTCTCCAGGTTTAAATCCAAGTTAAACCAGAACATCTGGGGGGGGCGGGGTAGGAAAAAACAAGAGGAAACAGGCTACCTTGCATAATGACTTAGCCACTCCCAGTCTCTATTTAAGCCTAAATTAATAGTATCCAATTTGCAAATGAATTCCAATTCAGCAGTTTCTCGCTGGAGTCTGGATTTGAAGTTTTTTTGTTTTAAGATAGCGACCTTCATGTCTGTGATTGCGTGACCAGAGAGATTGAAGTGTTCTCCGACTGGTTTATGAATGTTATAATTCTTGACATCTGATTTGTGTCCATTTATTCTTTTACGTAGAGACTGTCCAGTTTGACCAATGTACATGGCAGAGGGGCATTGCTGGCACATGATGGCATAGATCACATTGGTGGATGTGCAGGTGAACGAGCCTCTGATAGTGTGGCTGATGTTATTAGGCCCTGTGATGGTGTCCCCTGAATAGATATGTGGGCACAATTGGCAACGGGCTTTGTTGCAAGGATAAGTTCCTGGGTTAGTGGTTCTGTTGTGTGGTATGTGGTTGTTGGTGAGTATTTGCTTCAGGTTGCGGGGCTGTCTGTAGGCAAGGACTGGCCTGTCTCCCAAGACTTGTGAGAGTGTTGGGTCATCCTTTAGGATAGGTTGTAGATCCTTAATAATGCGTTGGAGGGGTTTTAGTTGGGGGCTGAAGGTGACGGCTAGTGGCGTTCTGTTATTTTCTTTGTTAGGCCTGTCCTGTAGCAGGTAACTTCTGGGAACTCTTCTGGCTCTATCAATCTGTTTCTTTACTTCTGCAGGTGGGTATTGTAGTTGTAAGAAAGCTTGACAGAGATCTTGTAGGTGTTTGTCTCTGTCTGAGGGGTTGGAGCAAATGCGGTTGTATCGCAGAGCTTGGCTGTAGACGATGGATCGTGTGGTGTGGTCAGGGTGAAAGCTGGAGGCATGCAGGTAGGAATAGCGGTCAGTAGGTTTACGGTATAGGGTGGTGTTTATGTGGCCATTGTTTATTAGCACTGTAGTGTCCAGGAAGTGGATCTCTTGTGTGGACTGGACCAGGCTGAGGTTGGTGGTGGGATGGAAATTGTTGAAATCATGGTGGAATTCCTCAAGGGCTTCTTTTCCATGGGTCCAGATGATGAAGATGTCATCAATATAGCGCAAGTAGAGTAGGGGCTTTAGGGGATGAGAGCTGAGGAAGCGTTGTTCTAAATCAGCCATAAAAATGTTGGCATACTGTGGGGCCATGCGGGTACCCATAGCAGTGCCGCTGATCTGAAGGTATACATTGTCCCCAAATGTGAAATAGTTATGGGTAAGGACAAAGTCACAAAGTTCAGCCACCAGGTTAGCCGTGACATTATCGGGGATAGTGTTCTTGACGGCTTGTAGTCCATCTTTGTGTGGAATGTTGGTGTAGAGGGCTTCTACATCCATAGTAGCCAGGATGGTGTTATCAGGAAGATCACCGATGGATTGAAGTTTCCTCAGGAAGTCAGTGGTGTCTCGAAGGTAGCTGGGAGTGCTGGTAGCGTAGGGCCTGAGGAGGGAGTCTACATAGCCAGACAATCCTGCTGTCAGGGTGCCAATGCCTGAGATGATGGGGCGCCCAGGATTTCCAGGTTTATGGATCTTGGGTAGTAGATAGAATATCCCAGGTCGGGGTTCCAGGGGTGTGTCTGTGCGGATTTGATCTTGTGCTTTTTCAGGAAGTTTCTTGAGCAAATGCTGTAGTTGCTTTTGGTAACTCTCAGTGGGATCATAGGGTAATGGCTTGTAGAAACTCGTGTTGGAGAGCTGCTGAGCAGCCTCTTGTTCATATTCCGACCTATTCATGATGACAACAGCACCTCCTTTGTCAGCCTTTTTGATTATGATGTCAGAGTTGTTTCTGAGGCTGTGGATGGCATTGCGTTCCGCATGGCTGAGGTTATGGGGCAAGTGATGCTGCTTGCTATTGTGATTGCTATTTCTCCAAGTACCCTCAGTGGTCATCTCATTCATCACATCCCTTGGATGTGACAAAGTGAAATTTAAAACATTATCTCTTCTAGTTGCCTCTAAAGCTGTCTACCCTGGTGAATTCTGGCATACAAAACAACACTAATAAACCCTAATGCACACAGGATAGGTCCACACTGCAGCTGGGAGGGTGCTTTGCAGCACGGGTAGACAGACACATGCTAACTCTGCTTAAGCTAGCATGCGAAAAATAGCAGCATGGCACCTGCAGCATGGGAGGCAGTTTAGGTAGCTGCCCAAGTGGAAACCTGACCAACCCCCTGGGTACATACTTGGGTGGCTAGCCCAAACTGTTGCCCCTGCCACCATGGCCACACTGTTGTTTTTAGTGCACTAGCTCATGCGAAGCTAGTGCATGTCTCTCTACCCACGCTGCAAAACACCCTCCTAGCTGTAGTGTAGACATACCCCAAATGTCTACATTCAAATAGGGTGCTACCTTCTAAGGGTACGTTTACACTGCAAGTGAAGGTGAGACTGCAACATGAGTAGGTATACCCAGGCTAGCACAGCTAACAATAGCAGTGAAGTTGCAGCGGCATGGGCCCCAGCAGAGGCTAGCAACCCGAGTATATAGCCCATGTCACCATGTCTACACTATAGTTGTTACTTGTGCTAGCTAAATTAAAGCTAGCAGTGGTAGGCTACCCATGCTGCAATCACACCTTTACTTGCAGTGTAGACTTACCCTAAGGGAGACTTTATACAATTTATGCTTGCCCTGCTGCAAGCTAGTCTAACTAACCATAATTCTTAGGCCATGCTAGCTTGTAATGTTAGTGCTGCTCACCTACACTAGCACCAACAAATCCATCTCACACAGTACAATTAGATACTCCCACCACTGTCCCACATTGCACTGGTCACTCCTCCAAATCCTCCAAAAGCCTTTACTTGATGGGAGAAGTTCCTAGCAGGCATCATGCTAGTATTGCTTTACTACATGCTATGTGGGGACATGGGGTGCATACAGAGAATTTAGGACTGATAGGCTGAGAAAGAGCCAGCGTGAGCTCCTATCCTCATCTCCCAACCCTGCAGAAGCCAGAGCTATTCTCTCCTTCCTCCCGCTGTGATACAACAGGCAACCAGAGAGGGAGCAGTGGAGCAGGTAGGGGAGTTGCTCAGGGCGTGCCCTGCCTAGAGCACAGCTGCTCTGGGGTGGTAGGGCTTGCAGTGGGAGTCAGTTGGGGTAGGGGTGTGGTAGGGATGATCCACAGGGCACAGTTCAAATTCATGTGCCACTGAGTTACTGTGCTAGCTGGCGAGTGGGTGTTTCTTGGCACACCCACTGACAGATCTCGACATGTAGGGCTCCTCCCAGAGGGGAAGGACCCTGTCCCAGGAAATAATTCCATGGGTAAGGTTAAGGATGTGTCTTCCTTTCTTTGGGAGAGAGGGAAACTGGTTGGTAAGAGCAACACCAGCAGCAAGACGGGAGTTGCTTCTGTAGCCTCCGGGGACAAACAGGTGGTTCTGAGGTTTACTGAGCTCAAGCCTGCATCGTTCTTCTGGTGAACATGCCTTCATGTGCTACCCCACCAATACGAACAGATCACATAACACTGAAATACAACATTTCTACTTCACTCAGTCACTCTGGAAGGCCACAGTTTAAAGCAGGTTGGACACTGCTGGTGTAGATACCGTGTAAGAAGCCAGTACTACCATTCTAATTAAACATGGTTTGATTCTCCAATGTAGACAAGGCCTAACGCGCACACGCACACACACTCCGATCCCCTAGAAATTAACAGAATACCTCTCCCTTTTTATTACTGTGTGCATGAATCTTCCAGTAAACCTGTGCCAGATGGAGATCTCCGATTTCCACCATCACTGCAGTTACTACCTATCTTCTCTTGCATCTCAGGGGAATGCCTCCATCTTGCTTTGAAGTGGAAACTCTACTTTAAAGAGAGATTCATGAAAAATCTCAAAAGGCATTATCCATTTTGAGGGACAGGCTGACGTTTACTCTTTCTTATTATAATGAAGGGATCTGGTTGTGGCCAAAGCCGTTCCATAACAGAATTAATATATGAACCAGTTTAGTAACTGAGAAGCCAAAAGAGTTCAGCAAGTACAGCAAAGACATGACGAGTTCTCCAGCTTGTAAAATGAAGTAACTGGTGAGATTTTAAAAAAATACTAAATTTTGCACCGTTCAGACCAATTTACAGAAAAGGGGGAAAAAATTAGGGCCCGATTGTGATCGCAGCTAGACTGGTGTATATCTGGAGTAATGCCACTGAGGTAGTCACGTTACTCCACAGGCACCACTGGTGCAGACGAGATGAGAATCAGATCCTTACCCTCGCTATGCCTCATTCCGCAATCTCCATCTATAAAACAAGGCAACAAAAAGAAGAAAGATGTCCTTGAGGTTAAGGCACCAGAGTGGGACTCAGGAGATCTGGATTCTCTTCCTGACACTCCAGCAGACTTCCTGGGCAACCTTGATCAAATCACTTGTTCCCTAACTGTACAATTTGGACCATGATAACATTTTAAAAGAGCCATATCCTCGGCAGGTATAAACCACCATAGTTTCACTGAGCTCAACAGACCAAGTTATGCCAGGTGACAAGACGGGCCATTTTACTTCTCTACCTTATAGGGTGTGGTGCAGATTATTCAGCAAATGGTTTGACAATGTAAAGAGCTATATAAGGGCTAAGTGTTATTACTATTTTGGGTGAAAATTTGTCTAAATTTAATACAAAGGCAAAGAAGCAAAATGTGTGTCCAATGACAGCATTGTATGCCAATCAAATAGAAAAATCTAACACAGATTACAAAACATATCACTTGTATGTTCTAAAGCCCGGAGAGAGGTTTCCATAGGGAAATTAAAGGAATCTTCTTAAACCAAATTGGTTTAGTGACAAATCATAGAATACCAGGGTTGGAAGGGACCTCAGGAGGTCATCTAGTCCAACCCCCTGCTCAGAGCAGGACCAATCACCAATTTTTACCCCAGATTCCTAAATGGCCCCCTCAAGGATTGAACTCATGACCCTGGGTTTAGCAGGCCAATGCTCAAACCCTTGAGCTATCCCTCCCCCTAACCTCCTAGGTTTGACTCTGACAATCATTAGCTTCACTAGGAGGTCAGGGTGCTCAGCATATCTTGGGGGGAATCTTGCAAGATTGGGTCTTTATCATCTTTTATTTCCTAAAGCATGCTATGCTGCATTTCACACTTACAAAGCAGTGTGTTGGTAATTTGTGACTGACAAGGTGCTAAAGTGGTTTCCAAAGAGCCAGATCCTTGCTATTTCAATTTATACCAGCTGAGGATCTGGCCCCAAAAGCTAGGGTGGAGCACAGGGCAAATACAGCAATGGTCCATGCTTTATCATTGAAATTTTAAAATAAATTTGCTGCAACTGGAAAAATAATGAATTTGCTTAACTGTATGAAAAGAGCATGTCCCATTCTGTGTCTGTTTTGTAACAAATGACAATCTTGGCAGGAACGTTCACTGAAACAGTGGGGTTTAAGTGACTGTTAAATACACTCCAAAAAAGTGAGTTGTATAACAAGTATTCACATTGAATACATTATTCTAAGAGTAACACTCTTCTAATCGGGTAGCCGAACCATACCTTGTCACCCACATACATCCAGCCAAAGCAGCTTCAGTACTGAAAATGCACAGTGAATTTTCTGCAGACAAGCTCCAGATCAAGAACTATTTGGAGCAATTGCTCAGCGAACAACATTCAATAACACACGCATTGGCGAAAACAGTGATTGATCCTCACACAATTTGCAATCAGACCAAAAGGCAAAATACATCAGTTAAATGACCCATTCTGTATTACTCACCCCAATCTAGTAGCAAAGCTAAATCCAGCTCAGTCCCTAAGGCTTTTAGGGATTCTGTTGAACTTTCATAATGTTCTGAAGCAGAAGAAAGGACTGTCTTGGCAGGTGGTGCAATGAGATCAGTGAGCTACAGAGCATTCTTCTGCTAAGAAGTTATACAGACACTAATGTGCTGAGAGAGGCAGCATGTCTGTTGCCCAGAGCACAGGGTGGTGGTTTCACCTGTTAGCCCGGCCTTGCCCTCTATGAATTTGCTGCTGTCAGCCCCAGAGCCCCCTAGTCCTTGAGTGCCAAGAGCACAGATACAAAGATTTAACCCATGCACTGGCAGGAGAGGAAAGGAAAGCTCCTTGCACCTGTAACCCTCACCCCTTTGCACAGCCAAACAAGTCTAGCTTCAAAGTCCAACAGATTTATATTTTAGCAACGGGCATGGGATTGAGCAATGCAGGTATTAAAATAATTCCCCTCTGCAAGAAAAAATGAGGGTTAAATTAAGCAAGTGAAGATTAAGAAAGAATCACTGAGGGCCTGGAAAGCTTATGTGTTTGTCATCCCATAGTTTGCACACACATCACCATGTACCCTAACTCAACCCTCCAGAACAGTTCAGTACCCAGCAGCTTAATATTTGGGAGACACAGTACCTCCCTAATGCTGTTCAGGACTGTGGTACCTTTTCCTTCATCCTGCACTTTCTGTCCATTGTCTGAGCTCACTAACTTTTGCACCAATCAGGATTTCAACCATTAATATTTATTGATATTATAATTTTATTCACTGGATAAAATATTTTTTCAGGTTAGCTAAGGGCTAATTCATCATTATCAACATCATCAATGTGTCCTTTCATTCCCCAAACCAAAAAAAAATAAAAAATATCAGGCAGATTCATCCAAACATATCCCCAGCATCTGGTGACATTGTTCCACCCTCTTGGCCAAACCAAGGGCTTTCAGATGGACAGAACCACAGGCACCATAACTGAATTGCTCACTGAGCAAATGAGCAGCAGATAAACCCTTCCCCAGGGGCCATGTGGAACCTCCATAGTATCTGAAGGCTCCAGGCCTTGGAAACAGCTGGCAGGATGAAGGGCCAGGATTTAGCCCTAAAAATGTACACAACCCATTTCTATCAGATCAAAGAAACACCGATTTGCTTTGTTCTATGGAGGGTTTGGGGCTTTTTTCATATGATGCTTTCTCTGTTCAGCTGCCTGGTGTGGCCTCCTCCCAATGCACTGATTTCTCTTCTCTCATTGCAAAGTCAGTCAATATTTATTAAGACATTTTCGCATTCCAAGTTGAAACAGCAACATGCATCCCTATGTTGACTTTAGGGACCTACTGCTCCTCCCACTAACAGAGGAGGGAGGATCCTGAGGGACCTTGGAGTGGTGCTGGTCAATGATATCACTCCTTTTCTCAAGCTGACATTCATCATTGAAGTCAATTATTTGTTGGCCAGCCTTGTTCCTCTGGGTTCACAAAATAGGAGGCAGGAGGATTTTGGTACAGCTTAGGGAAGATTCCTGGAAAGTCAGTTTGCTGAGTACACTATGTCAGTAGGCTGTCTGCAGACACAGACTTCCTTCCACTATGTTCATCATAGCACTAGGTTGCAGCAGCTCTGGCGGCAGAACATCACTAACTCGCATTGTTTCCTATTGTATCATCTAATTTCATCTCCACCTGGAGATCCTTGCAATCACATGTGCTCCCCACAGGAAGATCACGTCCTCTCACTAGTTGTCCTGATCCCATTCAGCAGAAAGGCGGGCCTTCTAGCCTGCAGAATCATTTCCACATGTGTGTACTGTTCTCCGGTGAGCCGAGACAAGATAATCCAGAGTGCTAATGAGGGAAAATGCTCAATGTCTAAAAAGAGAGAAGAGTTGGAAAGGCGTATCTAACATCACCCATTTGCAGCCTTTATGCCCTGTGATAGAGCAGTGCTGATAGTTTACAGAGGAAGTCCTATCCGCTCCTCCTTGGCCAGAAGGATGGTGGATGCCATGTGAGGTTTTACAGGTGGGGCCTGAGGGAAAGTTCAACAGGGGAGCAGAAAAGGAAACCTCTTCTTGGGAGGAGTTTTATTTTTTCACTGTAATCACCACCTGTCATTATTTTTGTACACCTTACATAGATTATTGCACATACCCCCAATGAACTAGAAGTCAGAGTTTGTGCCTAGGTACTCAGTGACTGAAACCTTATGACTATCAGAGATAGCAATGATCGAGATAGAGCTAATGACCTTATAATTTACAAATCAAAACAATAACTCTGAACTAAAACCAAACCTTGCTATATAGAAAGATGTCACTCTCAAATATATATTGTATAACACCAGTCACCTTACCTGACTATAAGTTCTGCAACAAATACCCATGCACCTTGCAATAAGGTCCGCATCAATTATTTGTGGACCTACCAACACAGTTTCATATATTTTTATGTAGAGTACATAACACTGGAAAAATTAATAGTGCCAACCATTGCCATGTATTTATCATAGATGCTTCCAATTCCAAGTACAGTGTTGGGAAAAAAACCATGGAATTTCAGATACAATGTGTGGTACTTGCTGTTAAATGCTGATTTTTCATGATGCCCACTGTACAAAACTCCTCTCCTAGTATCTATACTCTTATCTGTATAGAACAATGCCACTCTTAAATTCAGTCTATGTAGTTTATATGTACAGTAATTGCCATTAAAGGGGCAGTTTTTACCAACAGTTATCTTACTGGTGTTGGAGACGCTACAGCATTTCCTGATACTTAGAATAATTGAGAAACTGCAGTGTGGTAGCTGTTGGTAAATCCTGACATTATAATGGAGACATCTGGATATTGACTTATCTGTCTGTAAAGAGCCCTAACAAATTTTTAAAAAATTTCCAAAATAAAATTTTGTATGTTCTGCAAGGGATAATTGTTATTATAGATGTACATATATGCACAGGGATTTACAAATTTTGTGCCTGCCCCAAAGAGATTACAGGCCAAAGACGACAAGACAATCAAAGACAAACATTCAATTTTGGCTCATGTACAAGTTGTTGATGTATCATTCAACCCCACAAATGCCACAATTAATTTTTTCCATAGTTGTTGTGAAGGAAGAGTCACCCCAGGGCCTTCTCTTGTAGAAATTAAGAGCCAAATGTGGATGCCGTTATACTGTGAAGTACCAGAGAACCTCTAGAGGAATAATGGACTACTCAGTGTGAGTATCAGAATCCAGACCTATCGGTATGATTACAGTGGTCTCTATTACAGACATGATATGAAGTGACAGCATGTTGTGGGTCTAGATGGAAATAAGTCAGTTGTTTTAATTGATAACTGCACATGAACATATATGCCCAGAAGTATAGTTAGTGGGTTTGTGCCTTTAATTTGAACCATGAACCCTTGCAAGCAAAACCATTATGCACATGAAACCTCTGTATCCAATTGTATCTTATTAAAACTACATGGAGTCACAGTTTGGAAGCTACATGTTATATATTGCACTCTGTAATAACCTTTTATAGCATGTTAGTTGGACTGATCTGGAACATTGAACCTGCTTCGATCCATAATGTTTGCCCTACAGCAAAGCAAAACCAAACAAAAACCTAGGGATTAATACCAAAAAGTGTATGGTTTCATCCAGACCCAAGAGTTTCACTTTGACCTTGGTTTTAGGATTCATTATTTTCCTCTTCTACCTTGTTTAAATCTTCAACATACAAAGTACACCAAAAATATTATCCCTGTGAGTACAGAGAATTGGAGGTACTATAGTTGGTATGGTCAGTAATGGAAAGCAATATACTTGGATACAAGCAGCTATGGATCCATGTGAGTTTTGCCTGGTGGTATGCATGACAGAAGTCCTGTGTATTGTTAAGTTTGAACAGCATATTTTTAATACATCAGAAAGTTTTTCACCCTAACCAATTTTTGTGCCTTTGCCTTTTGTTTCTGAAAAATAGCAATCATGTTTCCAGGGACCTGTCTGGCCATGTCTTGCTTGCATTGGTCAGCTTTCCCATCAACAATGTCTCATGTTCTCTCAAACCAGTCTTCAATGCTTTGGGCAACCTTCTTTTGCCAATTAGCAGCAGTTGTCCACCCAGCTGTTTTTAAGTGAAAGAGCTCTAGAGTGTTCTAAATTAGAATGCAGCATTCCACCCCCGTTAGCACATCACGCTCCAAAGGAAATATGGTCTGCCTGTTTGGAGGCATGATCAGATGCCAAGTTCCCTATGCAAGCAACAAGGAAAACTGACTGGCTATACACAGGAAAATACGAAGCTGACTATACACGAACTGCTGTCAAAGGTACAAAATAAAATTTTTAAAAAACAGAGAAAAATTACTTCTCTTATTTAGTGTCTATCAGTCTGTAGCAGGTTCATCCAGGTTCTGTCACCAACATACTTTCTATGGGGGTCATTCACTCTTGCATCACAATATCTACTGGACAGCAATATGCAATATGTTACTCTGATTCATTCCTCATTCTCACAATGTAATGTGATTACAGTACATGCATATCCATCCGATAGGTATTCATTTATCAAATGTTGACTGGATGGCAATAGATACACCAATATACAGGTGGTCTTGAGTAGCAGTGCTTGGGAAAAGAGGGGATTTTTCCCCTCCACAGAAAACTACTACAAAAATTATGTTTTTTCTTTTAAATCCACTGTGATAAGGTATCTGATTTACTACTCCCATAAGGCAGTATTTCTAAATCAATTTTTCTTCAGGTGTTCAGTTTTTTATGAAAAAAATCTAAGTTTTCCATGGAAACCAAGCAGATACTTGGTGCCAAAAATGTCATTTTGTCTAAAGCCAAAATTTTCCATCAAAAACAGTTTTGATGGAAAAAAATGTGACCAGGATTAGGCAGAGCAGATTTCCCAGTATAAGCCAGTAGAGATTTCTGTAGGATATGGAGGAAGATTCATTACTCCATGATGAGAAAGAGAAATTAAAATGCATGACAGTGTCAAAGGGGGATTGGGTGTTATGAAATTGCTATCTCAGAATCAACTAGAAATTATAGTACAGAAGAATATTATTTCTAACATGATGTTCAGCAGAAGTCAATACCATTCATTTACAAACAGAAGGGACTTGTTATATTGCAGTGTGAAACCCTGGCCAGCAGTCATTTTTTTATGGTACTGATGAGAATCAGGAAGGGAATGTGGGGCTCATTAACAGGGTCCAGAGGATGATCATGGGTTGACAAAAATCACTAATTCCACAATGTTTTAGTCTGTTTTCTCCATCAGCATTGCACATGCCAGGGGTGTTGAAGTTGCTAAGTCACATTTCTCTAGCAAAGCTGAACAGACACCTAGAGAAGCAAGGTCTCACTGAGAGGAGGCACATCAGTGTCCTACAACACAAAGTGTCACATCAGAGCTCTTGACGGGAGGTAAAGAAGAGAAGGTGAGGGGGAGGGAAAGAAATGAGTGATAGAAAGAGAGACACGGGTGCAGGGCAGGAGAAAAGGGGAAAATGGAGTGGTGAAGGGGTCTACAACCAGGATGAAGATTTTGCAGGGAAGGAAGGTATGATCATGTGCAACAGGGTTTTATTTGGAAGAACTGGTCAGGTAGTGAAACTTACAGTATCTGGCCATGATATTTGGGGACTACTGTATTTCACTGACTGTCCAATAGATGCATTCGCTGCTTAAGTATGAAACCCAGGAACATCCGTGGCCATTAATAATTTTTCATTATCCCTTCAGATTGAGAGAGAGAGAGAGAAAGAGAAATGTTGCCATCCTTATTCATGCCCTCATCTTTTTTCATTGACTTAACGAGTTTTGAGTACATTTTTCCATTGACTTCAGTGGGCTTTGGAACAAGCCCTCAAGTTTATAGCTTCATTTAAATCAATATGACTGCTTGAGAATTCAGATACTACTCATTGTGAGAAGGATGGTTGGATCAGGCTGTAAATGATTGGGTGGGGGCGAAGAGCTATTTGGGGTCATAAACCTGTGAGATCTGTGCTCTGGCAAGTAATGCCATGCTGCTGTGTTGTTCCTTTTTACACAAACCCTTCTATTGTCTTTGAACTGAGCACAGCTCACCTCCTTCTAATTTCACTGGGAGACAAGTCTAACCCCAGAACAGGGGCAGCCACTGTGGTCTAGCAGGTAGAGCACAGGACTGGGACTCAGAAAACCTCGTTTCTATTTCTGGCTCGGCCAGCTGGGTACCCTGCATGAGTCATGTCATTGCTCTGTGCCTCAGTTTCCCCACCTGTAAAATGGGGATAATGATACTACCTTACTCTGTAACGTGCTTTGAGCACTATGACTGAAAAAGCTCTATATAAGAGCTACATATTATTATGACTTGCTGCTTTTTCACTTTGGATACAATCCAACTCCCAATGAAGTCTTCCAGTGGCTTTAATGGGAGCTAGATCAGACCTGTGAACACTGGACCTGTTGGAGACACCTCCATACCTTGAGACAGATGCTCTTTAGTTTTCTACCTTGTTTTCTACAGGCATTTGTATAGCATCTGTCATTCTGAAGCCTCGTAAAAGGCTCACTGGCTGGTAATCATACATCAGTCATCCACCTGGCCACATATGAGGTGACTCACAGCAACCATTTTGTACCAGCAACACTAGACAACTACTTTTAGGGTTGGAAGTAAGGAATGAGTTCTCCATCTGGAGGAGAAATATTTTAGATTAGCAAAATACATGCTGTGACAAAGCTTCGACCTTGTCTCAGTGCGTCCTGGGCTTCCAAGCGGATTATGCTAGCCTCAGAGGCTCACTGTGACCCTCCACGTAGCCCTTCTCTCTCTAAAGGCAAGGGTCACAGCCTACTGAGCCAATTTCATCATAAGCCAGCAAGGGAGGTGGGAAGAAGCAACCTTCCCTCACACAGTCTATGTTGTCTCACAGTCTCTATGATTAATCGAGGAGGGGGGGGAGAGCCCAGGCCCACCCTCTACTTCGGGCTCCAGCCCAGGCACCCTAATAGTAGCAGCTATTGGTAGCAGACTTTTTGAAACAGAATGAGTACAATTCCCTGGACCATTTCCCCACAGCAGCCCCCACTTCCTCAACATCTACTTCACCCTTACCTCAGGGCCTCCTTCCTTGTGCCTGATAGGGTTTGTCCTGCCCAGTTTCTCCAGAAGCGTGGCAGCCCCCACTTCCTCAACATCTACTTCACCCTTACCTCAGGGCCTCCTTCCTTGTGCCTGATAGGGTTTGTCCTGCCCAGTTTCTCCTACAGCTCCTAACACATGCCTCTAACTGACTGTTAGAGGCTTTTTACTAGTTCCAGCCAGCTCTTGACTGGCTTCAGGTGTCCCAATCAACCTACCTGTCTCCACTGCTTTCTAGAAGGATCTTAATTGGCCCTAGGTGTCTTGATTAACCTGGAGCAACTGCCATTTGGTTGTTTAGCCTGGGGTTAACATACCCGTTTCTCACTACTTTCCTATAGTCATCTGGTCTTGCCCTGTCTCACTGCACACATTGTAATCTGGACAAGACAATAAAGGGTACATCCCCTACTCTTGAAAAGTATGTGCCCTGGGCTCATTTGCAACTATATCTACGGATAGACTCAGTTTTGTGCCTCATCTCAAAGGCAACACTTCCAGCAGCCTGGTGCCCTCAAAAGGGTGAGGCTTCAGTGCTGACTCAGAAGGAAGAGGAATACTTACTGAACAACCAACCAACACCACCTAGGTGTTTGTTGGAGGTCTCCCCTCTCCAACTTTACCCTACCGTGCTAGTTGATAAGATATGCCGAGATCAGGTAGTACAGATGCAGGCTGCATTGGATGCAAAATGAGAAATGAATACGGTTAGCCTGCTGAGACGGGCAAGAAGGCAAATCAAAACATGAATTATGTTACCTCTCTGACCTTTCATTATAGGAAACCATTCACACGGGCAGATGCTACCATGAAACCTAGGAATGGGGAAAACAGAGTTCTGGTACTGGAGAGGTTTGATTTGCCAAAGAAGCAAAGAAACGCTTCATCAGAGTTTAAATCAGATAAACCCTAAGTGTGCTTAAAACACACACACACGAGAGAAAATAATCTAGAACAAATATTTATGTGATAGCACATAATATTTCCAAAGGAGCCATTACAGTCTATCAGGTAAACACTGAGGTTTAAAATATCCCCCCAAAACATACTTCTTATGCACAATAGACCACAGCAACTCAGCATGAGCTGTTATAGTGTACTGGGTACACCCTTTCTCAGTTCATGCTGAAAACAGGCTTTCTGGGGAGCCATTGCATTATTATATTGTGTGAGAGAAGCTGACAGAAATGTTACAATGTGTGAGGGGGTTCTAGAGGTGTGATGTCCATTAGAAGCCACTTAGCTTTATGACACGATACGATCTGGCACTCGTTGCATTAGGATATGCAGTAAAAGCCAATATGAATTACATTATGATGTGAAGGGGGACTCATTACATTAGGTATAGGATCTCAGGTAGGCGCCAATAGGCATCAGATTAGGCTGTAGAAGGAGTTCATTACATCAGAATGTAAAAAGGTAGAATGTTACATTTTGCTTTGTTAAAAAAGAATCCAAAAGGCATAACATGAAAGGGGCCCATTATCATGTTACAATGTGGAATGGAAGCCAATATAAATTGTATTATGATTTAAAAGGGTGCGGCTCATTGAGTTATAGTGAATAATTGAAGCCAGGAGGTCTTCATAACAACATTTACAAACCAAGAGGCATTACACCATAATGTGGAGTGGGACTTGTTAGAGCTGAAGTGAGAAGGGGATCCATCATATTAGGATATTCAATAAAAGTCAATATAAAAGTGAGTTATGATGTGTGGAGAAGGACACTTCTTAACCATGTACAACAGCGACAAAATAGACCTCCTATTCAAATGTGACAGGATGGATGCAAAATCTCAAGGTGTATTTGTAAATAGGAAATGGGGAATCATCATTGAATGGGCGTGTTTCTAGAGGGGTCCCACAGGCATTGGTTCTTGGCCTGATGCTATTTAACGTTTTTGTTAATGGCCTGGCAGAAAACATAAAATCATCACTGATAAAAGTTTGCAGATGACAAGGATTGAGGGAGTGGTAAATAGTGAAGAGGAGAGGTCACGGTGATAAATA
The DNA here is from genome assembly GCF_965140285.1 of Lepidochelys kempii. Classification (NCBI taxonomy): domain Eukaryota; kingdom Metazoa; phylum Chordata; order Testudines; family Cheloniidae; genus Lepidochelys; species Lepidochelys kempii. The sequence continues at coordinate 33,621,056 of NC_136387.1, forward strand.
ATGAAGAGGACAGTGATCTGGATCCTTTGGTAAGCTGGGTGCAAGTACACAATATGCATTTTATTATGGCTAAATATAAATGGGTACATCTAGAAGCAAAGCCTGTAGGTCATACTTACACAATGAAGGACTCTATCCTGGGAAGCAGGGACTCTGAAAAAGATTTGGGCATCATGTCTGATAATTAGCTGACTATGAGCTCCTAAGTGTAACACTGTGGCCAAAAGGGCTAATGTGACCCCAAGAGGGGGACTCTTGAGTAGGAGTAGAGAGATTATTTTACCTATTTAGCACTGGTGTGACTGCCGCTGAAATACTGTGTCCATTTCTGGTGTCCACAGTTCAAGAAGGATGTTGGTAAATTGGAGACAGTTCAGAGAAGAACCATGAGAATGATTAAAGCATTGAAAAACCTGCCTTATAGTGATACACTACGTAGGTTGAGATCCTTGAGCCTAACAGAAAGAAGGATAAGGGTGACTTGATTATAGTCTATAAGTTCCTACATGGGGAACAAATATTTAATAATAGTTCTTCAGTCTAGCAGAGAACAATAAATCACTATCCAATGGCTGGATGTTGAAGCTAGATAAATTCAGAGTGGAAATAAGATGTAAGCTTTTAACAGGGAGAATAATTAACCATTGGAACAACATACCAAGAGTCATGGTGAATTCTCCATCACTGATTTTTTAAAAATCAATATTGGATTTTTTTTCTAAAAGATCTGCTCTAGAATTATTTTGGGGAAGTTCTGTGGCCTGTGTGATACAGGCAGACAAATAGGATGCTCTCAATAGTCCTTTCTAGCCTTGAAATCTATGAATCTATGACAAATCAGGCATGAGAGTACCGTATAAAGACTTGGATTTATCTGAGCTTGCTCTTCATTAGAGCAAGCGGGCAACATAAGAGCATAAGAATGGCCATACTAGGGCAGACCAATGGTCCATCTAGCCCAATATCCTGTCTTCCAACAGTGGCCAATGCCAGGTGTTTCAGAGGCAATGAGCAGAAAGGGTCATCATCAAGTGATCCATCCCCTGTCACCCATTCCCAGCTTCTGGTAAACAAAGGCTAGGGACACTTCACAGCATGGTATTCCATCCCTGCCCATCCTGGCTAATAACCATTGATGGACCTATCCTCCATGAACTTATTTAGTTCTTTTTTGAATCCTGTTATAGTATTGGCCTTCACAACATCCTCTGGCAAAGAGTTCCACAGGTTGACCAGTTTGTTTTAAACCTGCGATCCATTCATTTCATTCATTCATTTAATTTCATAGTGTGATATGGAAATAATACCATATTGCCACTCATTTTGAGGAAAGGTGACCAAAGGTCCAGATGATTATTTTATTTTGCATGCACTAAATGTGTTTTCCTGAGCAAATGGCAATACAGAGCTAGCTCGCATTGCATGGAAATGTATAGCCTGGAGGTAAAGTTGTGTTTTTCATTTACACTGGTAAAAATCCAGAGTAATACCATTGTCTTTAGCAGAGGTACTCCAGATTTTCCATGGTGGAAATGAGAACAAAATCTGCCTGTAGTTACTGTATTTCTCCTAAGGATGGGCTCAAGCTGAAAAATTGAGCTCCAAAACTGAACATTCCCAGAGTTTTGCGGGGGTCCTGATCCAAGGTCTCTAAATTTCTAACCTGTATGTAAGGGAGTTTAATTCTACAAGTTTGTCATGCAGTACTGAGCAGAAAAATCACAGATGAGCCATGGGAGTTGTTGGAAGACCAGGAATAGGACAGCTTTAGTGCTGTACAGGAGAGTCCTGGGTAGAGCAGCAACTTGTCTTTCTTCATCCCTCTGTAGAGGGTCTTTATTCTGACTGGTGGGAAATCTCAATAGAAAATGGGAAGTCACAGAATCTATGAGCAAACTCACTGCCTTAGTTATTAGTAATGGATGAACCTCAACAATTTCAGAGTCCAGCATCAGCATAAACAACCAGCCAAATATCTGGATGCTTCTAAACCCAGCTCCACTAGAAGCACACAAACTGAAAAAGCAACAACCACAATCAAAGCCACAATCAAAACATCAGTGTGTTGAGCCTAAGGCTTGAGGAAATGCAAGGGCTTTTACATTGGTTTTTAAAAGGGGCTAAATCCTTTGCTCACTTCCAGCCCACGCCATACTCTTCAACCCCAAGCCTTTATACTAGGAGCTGGAGATCTACACACAACATAAAACTCTCAAATGTGGACTGGTATGCTGGGGAATGCCTTGAAAAATCAGGGTCCAGACATCTCCAGAGGAGAACAAAGGATCTGAACCTCAAAGAATAAATGTTTGTATCAACTGGTTGTATATAATTGAGTACAAAAATATGTTGAGCAAGATCTTTCATGAAAGCTTGTTCTGGATATGATGGTCATTATGAGATATTTATAGATTGTGGTTATGAATCTATGGATTTATGTATTTAAAATACTGCGCTCAAGACCTGTACTGTAATTTCAAATACATCTCCTCCCAAACCAGGTGTTCACACAAAACCATACACAAGTAACAATTCATGGTACAACTCATGTAAAGACAAATTATGGGCCATTAAGTTAATGGAAAGACACTGAGACACTATTAAGACACCCAGCTATTAAGAGGGAGTTCTTCCCCCACCCCCTCCCTACTCTGAGTAACCATGAATTACCTTAGAGACAGGGTGGGTGAGGTAATATATTTTATTGGACCAACAATGGTTGGTGAGAGAGACAAGCTTTCAGGCCACAGAGAACTGTTCTCCACCCTCGCGGGGTCCCAGAGCTCAGGCTCCAGCCCGAGCATCTCTACAGAGATTTTTCAGCCCTGGAACCTAAGTCAGCTGATGCGAGCCTGCCACAGGTGTGTAGACATAGCTCCAGTCTGATCTCCAGCATAACACAGGCCATAGAATCTTTCTCACTGATTCCAGCACCAAGCCCATATCTTGTGACTGAGCTAGCGAATATTATATGGGACATATAAGGCAAAGCATCTCTTGCCTTAGCACTAGGAGCAATAGTTCCAGAGAGCCAGCTGTGGTAGCAAAGGTTCCAGGACAGAAAAGATGCCACTTGTTGGAGTAATTCAACCTTCCAGAGAAAAACTGCATTCCGAGGCCATGTGTGTTTCTGCAGGTTCTCTGGGCTGCCACTAGCCCCCTTATCTCTAGTGCGGGGGATGAAGCATGTAGTAATCTCCCAATTATTTAAATCAATTAGCAGGCTACGTTTCCATTTAGACATTTAGCTACGTCAGAAGCTTTCCAAAAGTCTGTTTCTTCTCATGGTTCTTTTCCCCAGCATGTTTTTAATTATGGCTGATGCTAATTTTAACGAGTTGTCTGCCTTCAGTTTTGCGTGACTGTAATGTTCTCCAGCTGATTTCTAAAAATCAGAAGGTTTTAATTTTTCAAGCTGTCTTTTCAACAAAAACAGCCAACTGTTAAATGGGTTGGCAGCCAGCCGTGCTTCGCAAAATGCACTGAACTGCATTCCAGTCTGGCCCTGGCCTGTCTGCATCTCCTTGGATAGAATCATGCATGGGTTTCAGAAGGCCATGGACAAAGAAGTTAGCTTGTTCAAATTAACCCCTTCCCTGATGCATTTTGCTGTCCCAGAATATCAGTACTTTAGCCTTATGTAGCAGTATCTTTCAGCCCATTACTTTATGCACCTTCAAGCCTCACAATGGGGTAAACCCAGAAGGGCCCATTAGGATCGTCTAGTCTGAACTCCTGCCTAACACAGGCCAGAGACTTCACCTGCAACAAGCCCATATTTTTTTAGAAAGCCCTCCTGTGCTGATTTCAAGCCCCAAGTGTTGGAGAATCCATCACAGCCTTTGGTAAGTTACACTATTATATATGTTTGGCAGATAAGCCTAAAGAGGCACACATGAATTAAAGAGAAAATCCTGCCTCCTCTACAGCAGCAGGGGAGAGTGCTGGTCATGCAATTGGTATGGTTTCTAAAGGAAATAAAATGTGGAGAGCTCATGCAGGGGGCTCCCTGCACAGAGCTGAAGCAGTGTTTTTGCTAGGGTTCAGGATGGGAGCAATAGGTCCAGTGGAAACACCTGCCATTTCTTCACCATAGCAACCCTAAATAAGAATTTCAGAGCTATCCTGAAGCCTCCTGATGCAGATTCATTCCTCCCAGTCCCTGCAGATCTCTCTGGAACGTAGCCTGTGTACTTGGCTTGTGCTGTAAGCTAAGAATTTGAGCCTAAATGCTTTGCTCACGGTCACATAAGAATTCGGTGGCAGACAGAAATAGACGGCAGGAGATCTGACCTCTCAGTCTTTTCAGTAGATAAGACTTCTCCATTGGCATGGTAGCACCTGTAATGCATGGGGCAGCATCTGGTGCAAGGTACCAGATCATTTGGCATTGTTCCTGTGGTTACAAATTTAACTTACCCATAATCCTTTCACTTTGATATCTGCCCACTAGAAGAAATAAAGGCTAGGCAAAATGAACCAGCATGCACTTTGCATCAGGGTGAACTAAAGCTCTGAATCACTGCAAAGTTTTTCTGTCACGAACAACATCCAGACTCTCCTATGTCTGATTTAACTCAGTCTGAAATGTATTTTGTCTTTATTTTTTCCCTACAACTTCATCCTCCTAAATGGACTTTTTCCATTGTTCCTTTCATGGCATGAAGTGAAATTTAAACTGTGCTGAAGTTTCAGCATCAATTTCTTGCAGCCACTTTATATAGTTTGTTCATGCAGCTCTGAAGATGCTCTGTTTTTCACAGATATCCACACGCATTTGCATTGCTGTAGGAAGGGAAATGTTGATCACAGCACATGCTGAAGTGTATATGGTATACTCCACAAGGGGCCTGATCTTGCAAAGACTGATCTGCATTAGTAACTTTAACACAGGAGTTGTCATTGAAGTCATTTATGAGCATAGTTAATCATTTCAGGTTCCGGTCTTTAAATTGGATGGCTACTTTATTGGAATCTCTCTCAGGGAACCAGGCTAATAACAGAGACAGCCACATAACTGGGACAGGACCAGCAGAAGTTCTGCTTAACGGGGATGTATTTACTGATGCCAAATAGCAAAGGGATGCTCTATGGTGCCTAACCATGTGTTAAATAGCTGTGAAATTCTAAGTTTTGGGCTTAATACTGAAATTGCCAAATAAAATGAAATCCAATTTTAATGCAAGATTAGATTCATTCGATATTGCTAATACACCACAGAAAACGCTCAGTGGTGCCAATGTAGACTAGAAAGTGGTCTGACTCCATAAGCAGTTGGGTCTGACTGCACCTTCTTTTAACCAACAGGTGAGTAATCATGAATTGGTTTGAATAAGGGCTCCCCAACCTGGCTTTTTGTTATGTAACAATTTGCTTATAGCATTGTAGCTGTGCATGAGGCTCCAGAAGGGGATTTGCGTTCAGCATGGCCTTGCTCTGCTCCTACGGTCATTAATGGGAGTATTACCAGTGACTTCAGTGGCAGCAGACTTAGGTCAGTGCTATGGGCTTATCAGACAGACAGATTTACGGTTCTAAACTGGTTTCTAAATAAAGTTGTTGGCACTTTACAAAATAAGCTGATATAAGATGTCACTGCCAATTTTAAGATGTCCATCTAAATGCTACACACCTATACAGATAAGCAATTGGATTAATTTTATTACTATATAATATAGTCCATACTTTCCCGTTCTCTCAACTCCTAGTGTAGTCTCCGAACAATCTGCTAGGTCAAGGTGTTAGCCTGCATTAACATATTAGCCTGTGCTGTATTTGCGTAATGTTTACTCAGCTTCAATATCCTGGGGAAGTGAACTGACCTGTCACTTCCCAGTACAGTACAATTTTATACCAAATGTAATGAATATTTTCAATATTTTTTCCAGACTCAAGTTTAGCACACAATCTAAATGAAGTCCAGAGTCTCAACTATGCCTACAAGGCATGCCATGTATAATGTGTCAATGTGCTAAGATGTTAGAAAAATCTTTGAGTATCAAACAGCGCAGTATGTGAGCAATGCATCTTCCAAAGATGATAGAACTCGTGAGGTTATTTTTTCCTGAAAACAGCAAAGGAATTAGAGGGAAATTTTCCAAACCACTTACAGAGTTTAGAAACATAAGCCATGCTGACTTTCAGGGAGACTTGTGATCTTAAATCCCACAGCCACCTTGGGAAAAGCTCCCCCTTAGTCCCCATTAGGGCTAGTGAGCTGCAACGTTTCATTTTAAAGAAATAATACTGTTTTTAAAGTCACAATGGTGCAAAAAAACACACATCTTAAATATTATTTTTCTCCTGCTCCTGTTAACTCACAAATCCATGAGTTTCCCACTTGTAGGCCAAGTTTCAGGCATATTTTTCATGGGGTTGTACTCCACCCCCATTCAGATATACAATCATCTTCAAAATGGGGCTTTATAATGGGAGCCCGGACACAGTCTTAATGGTAGTTTCACAAAGCTGCGTTACAAGTACACTCGAAACAGACTGGGATTTAAAGCCCATTGAAGTCAGTGGAACTCCCATGGACTCCAATGGGCTTTGAATCAGACCCTGTGTGTTTATGACACACATGTCTGTGTACATACATACAGTATAGCCACATAATATATCCTTTCTGTGCCATCACTGTCTAAGACATCCTAGGGAGAAACATCTAACATTACAAATTAATGAGTGATTTATACACCCTTGTCATTATTCATGGCTATAAAACATTATAATGCTCTAAATAAGTAAAAACATTTTTGCAGCTGCTGCAAATGTTTCATTCCTAGATGTAAACTTGGCTGGGAGCACAGGGATTTTTGCAGAAGTGCCAAATTCATAGTGAAGTAATTAGCACTTTGAAAAAAATATACCTAATGTGGTGCACTTACTAAAGTTTAGTCAACATTCAATGTTAACAACACTAACACCCAACCACAAACACAACCATCTCTCATGCTGCTCTCCTCCAGATAGTAAGTTTACCTCTCAGCCCCAAATGTATAGAAGAGCAAGGAAGAAGCATTATACAATTGGAAAGAAGTTCCATATTACAGATGTGTCCAACAGCTGGGTGAATGATGTCATTAAAAATGCTCCACCACCTCTGCCACCTCTGCTACTTGCTGTTGATATTAAAAACAGACATTAACTTTCTTTACCTAATAGCACCATGTAAACCTGTTGTATCACATTCTCAAGTACGAGCTGTTCCTAATTAGCGAAGACAACCCACAGCTGCTTCCCATAAACTTCTCTGAGCTGCTTTGAACCTTGTCCTGTTGTAATTCAGATGTGTTTTGCTTCTGAAATGCACATTTTTATCTGGATAGTAGACTCTTCCTCTGAACTGACCATCCAGGCTGTATTCACAAACCCACTCCCAGTGGAGCATACGCAAGCTATAATGGACAAGAGATGGAATATCTTCTAATGGTCACTCTCTTCAGCGCACACACACAAGTATTAAAGTCCACAGGCCAGATTCTCCCTTCATATCGAAGTCAATCAAAAGGGACTTCCCTGAAGGCTCTGGGGTGTAACCGGCAGACCCAATGCCCATTAAAGTCAATGGGAGGCTTTCCACATGCTTCAATGGCCTCTGTACCAAGTCCTAAACCAGACACTTCTCTTAACATAGAGAAAACAGCTCATCTGCTTTAAACAGAAGAATACTAATATTTTTAACAGCTCCCTGTTTTCCAGACAGTGCCATTAATATGCACAAACCACAAGGTCCCTACCATATGGAACATATCACCTAATCTACATATTTATATCATCCCAGCCAGCTGAGTTGTCATGTCTACCATTTTAACTGAGTCCCAGGGAAGCTGATGAGATTATTCACCTGAGTAAACATGAATTGGTTTGAATAAGGGCTCCCCAACCTGGCCTTTTGTTATGTAACAATTTGCTTGTAGCGTTGTAGCTGTGCATGAGGCTCCAGAAGGGGATTTGCGTTCAGCATGGCCTTGCTCTGCTCCCACGGTCATTAATGGGAGTATTACCAGTGACTTCAATGGCAGCAGACTTAGGTCAGTGCTATGGGCTTATCAAAAGTGTCTAAGTCTGATCCCATTGAAGTCACTGGTAATGCTCCCATTAACGTCAGTGGGAGCAGAGCAAGGCCGCTGCTGAACACGAAGTCCCACCGAGAAGGCCCATGCACATCTACAAGGCTATAAGCAAACGTTACAATACCAAAGGGCCAGACTGGGGAGCTGTTATTCAAACTGCTTAACGTTTATTCGGGCAAGTAATCGCGTCAGTTTCACTGAGACTCACCAGCATCAGTAAGGGTTGCACAACTCAGCCCAAAACAATGAAAGCAACATAAAATAATTCCATAGCAACAACATATTGCTGGTGGCAGCAAGAGTTGGATTTGCATCATTGTCACTAAGGGTACATCTACACTGCAGTCACAGGGTCTGATTGCAGTTGAAGTAGACATGCCTGATCTAGCCACATATTAGAGACAATACAGAAAGGAGCACCCAGCCTTAATCACCTTCCTTCTTGAGTCTAGGTAGCTCAGGGAGAATGAAACAGTGAAGCCACAGCAGTGCATGCTTCAGCACAGGTTGTTCAAGCCTGCCTGGAATCCTGGGTGATTATTCCCAGGGCTAGCTTACACCAAAGCCTATGCAGCCATGGTTTCATTGGCCCAGAGCTCAAGATATCTCAGGTATGTCTACTCAAGCTGCAGTCACACTCTGTGATCACAGTATAGACATACCATAAGATATTTTGGCTGTTATTCCATACCAAAAGCTACATGGAAAGAACACATAGGTTGCATGGTCAAGCACTCAAGGTATCAGGCAGTCTCAACAGTTAACATGATATGTGCAATCTTAACTCTCCTCCCTTGTGAAGGTCTGGCTACCCTCTTGTAGTATTTGCAGGATCAGTTCCATCGCAACAGGTGAGTCTCATGTTCCAATTTCCTTCATTCTTTTCCACTCATTTTAATTGTATTATTACAGTTGTCCACTATGAACTTATTGACTTTGATTATTTATAAATTCCCAGTATACAACTTTGAGAGCAGTATAGGTAATTATCTGTTGAGTTCTCTTCTCTTCAAGCTCTGTATCTTAATAATTTAGTCTGTATCAATGTGTACTAAATATTTTCTCTCCACCCAGCAGCACAGCTTTCTTGAGGAGCCGTTGAAGTGATGAGGAAATAATCTGGCTCCATATTAGTAGGAAAGCAGGTATTTGACAATCATCTTGGACTTCAATAGTATTTAAATAGCTCCACGAGGCAATGCCATGGCTGTAAATTTTACTAAACTATGCAGCAGGATACCAAGCCAAGTAAGCACTCAATGACCCCGTAAACCCCAAAATACACATCTCAGAGAACGATGGTTAGTCTCTGGCTCTTGAGTGTGAATGACTGGCATTTTGAGAGTACTAACAAGTAATATAACTCAGAATGGTTACAAGAAGAGGAAGCAGGGCTATTTCAGATGCTTAAAAGTTATAGGGGAGATCTGCAACATCACCTAAGAGATTTAGGCACCCAAGGCTCATTGAAAGTCAATGGGATTTGTGCTCCTAAATCTGTAAGGCATTATTGAAAAATCTTTCACTCAACTGCCATCTCTTTCTTCTGAATGTTAATCTTTGTTTGCAGAGGCATAACTAGGCATTTTAGCACCAAGCATACTTGCATGCTCCGACGCTAGTCTTTTTTCTGCCCCATATTTCCACCCCCATGGCTTTGCACATTGGGTGGCTGCCCTACTCGCCCACCCTGGTTCCGGCCCTGTTTGTTTGCTTTAGGAGTGTTGCATCACAACTGTAGAATTTTTAACATTTAGTTATGTATTTATGATGCACATAAATGTCCTTTACCCCCATCAGAATGGCCTCTGGGTACCTTAGAATAGTAAATCAACAAAAATGTGAATATATGGGGCCACATTTTCTGCCAGTGTACACCATTGACTTGACTTATGCCTGTGGGGAATGCAATCCCTATGGACAGCCAAGCAAGCCCCTGCCAATGAATAAGTTCAGTTTGTCTCCAAAAATCAACCTTGCATCATTGCCACATACTGGAGCGATGGTAGTCACTTCACAGCTAAGTTTCATAAACCCAACTTACAGCCTCCCACATATGCCTTCCAAATCCCTCACTAAACAGATGAACCATACACTGTTCTCTAAAGGCTGCAACACCCAGGCCTGAGCAAACCATCAAAGGAAGCCAATTCCACAGGCTAAAACTCTCTGCTACCAGACTCAGAAACTTCTAGTCTTATCCACTCTGATGGAACACAGCCAAGAAGGCAGGCTATCAGGGGGCTAGATCTCAGTTGATTGCTTTAAAGACCATCAACAATGAATTCCACCTGGGAGCCAGTACTGTGACAGTCAGTACAGGGCCTGGATAGCTGGAATAAAATGCTCCTGGTGCCCTGTCCCATTTAAAAGGCCAGCAGTTGCATTTTGCTCTAGTGAAGTTTTCCAAGTGGTCTTCCACAGTAACCTCCAGCAAAGACAGGCCAGACTGGAGGAGAGACAGGCCTGGTTAGCAGTGTATTCTCTCCAAAAAGCTTTTGAGTGTTGTTGGCAAATTTGACAATTTATATAAATATGTGCCTGATGAAGTTGTACGGTGTTTCATATCCTATTCATCATTGAGCCTCATTAGTGATAAGCCATCATCACAAAGTTTGGTTCCAACAACCCCGAAAAGTTCAGATGCTTATCTTAACTATCAGACTGCTTTGGGTCTGCAAATGGAGACAGGAGAGCTCACAAGAATGTGTTTTCTTCCATAATTCTTGAATTGTGGCATGGTCTGGTCAACTCTGACGTGTTGTGAGAGCAGCATTTCACACTATGGGTCTGGTTATCCTTTCCTTTACACTGATGAAAATCAGGAGTAACTCCAGTGAAGTCAGTGGAATTACCCCAGTATAAAGGAGACCAGAATCGAACCCAGTATTTCAAGACTTTAGTTCCCCATCCTGGCTGGAACCAGGAAGTGCAGAGGATGACAGAGAAATAAGAAAAGGAGTACTTGTGGCACCTTAGAGACTAACCAATTTATTTGAGCATGAGCTTTCGTGAGCTACAGCTCACTTCATCCGATGAAGTGAGCTGTAGCTCACGAAAGCTCATGCTCAAATAAATTGGTTAGTCTCTAAGGTGCCACAAGTACTCCTTTTCTTTTTGTGAATACAAACTAACACGGCTGTTACTCTGAAAAGAGAAATAAGAACAACACGGTAGAAAAGTTGACTACGCTTTTGTGAACCTCCAAAGGCATTTGGTTTTATATTTTGAGTGGTGGCTTAAGGTGGTTTCCCAGGCCACAATCCTGCAAACACCTACCTGTGCTCTTAATTTTTCAGCAAGCAAATCCCATTGACTTTAAAGAACTAATCATGAGTAAAGCTCAGCACGTGTGTAGGTGATTGCAGCAGTGGGGCCTTATTTTTTAAAAAAAGTACTGCTATACTAAAATAGCAAGTGATAGTGAATATATTAACTGCACTGACCCAATTTTGATCTCACCCCAGTTTTCTTTTTATACAATTGCACTGACTTTCGGAGAGTAATTCTGGATTTACACAGGTGAAACTGAGATCTTGAATTGCGCTGGCTTTGGTCCATCTTTCCTTCGTCAGATCTATTACAATCTGGAAGGCTCATTTGCTATTTTTCATGATTGATACCCTCTTCAATTTTAGAGCATTGTTTTTCGATCCAAATATCCTTGGCCACCTTCATTCCTTTCTTGATCTTTCTGCCAATCTCTCTATATTTATCAGCTCCCTCAGTGCTGTTCTTATCTCTCTTGAGTTCTCTTCACACATTTGTAGTATTTCATTTGTGACCCAAGGTTTTGTCTTCTTACGGTGTTTCCCAAGGATGTCCATTGCTGCCTCATTCATTACAGCATTAAAATTATTGGTCATTGTTTCTACGTCTTCTTCTAGAGCAAGCAGCGGAGCAAATTTTCCGCAATCATTGCTTGAAATGACTCTGCAATGCTTCGGTCTCTAACTCTTTCTAAGTCAACCTTGATTCTGGTAATACTTCGGCCTGAGGACTTTCCTTAGCTGCAGCCAAAAGTTTAGCATCAGAAGGTCGTGATCGCTTCCAATATCAGCACCGGGGAAGCTCCTTGTTTTAGTTCTGTTGATCCCAAAACTAAATCGGTTTTGCACCATGATGTAGTCGATCTGACTGTGATGTAAATCATCAGGTGCATGCCACATTGATCATCTGGATGCTTTATGTACTCCTAATATTATTGCAAGAACCAGATTGTTATAGCTGGAAAACTCCAAAAGTTTCAGTCCTCTCTCATAGGTTACCACTTTGCAGGGCCACAATAATCTCACCAATCTGCCCATGTGTCAGTACCCATTTTAGCATTCCAATCTCCCTGTACAATCAGGATATCTTTCTTGTGTACCTTATCGATGATGTTTTGGAGCTGATTGTAAAAATCTTCAATTTGCTCATAGTCTTAGTCTGTTGTAAGGGTGTAGACTTGTACCACTGTGATATTAAATGGTACTGCCTTTAGACAGATGGAAATAAGCCTGCTGGATATTGGGTAACATCCTAATACTGAATTCTTGATATCTTTATGCACAAGAAATCCTACGCCATTGACATATTTGTCCTCTCCATTATAATAGAGTACAAGGCCTTCTTCTATTAGTGCCTTTCCAAAGTTCTTCCATCTGACCTCAGAGATTCCTATGAGGTGCCAGGTGTATTGTTCCATTTCATACATGAGTTCTTTGAACCTTCCTATTTGTCTCAATGTCCTTAAATTCCGTGTGGCTATGGAGATGTTATATCTTCCATGGATCCTCTTTGTTAGGGTTACACCAGTGGTATACGTGTCAAGTCTGCCCTGGTGGGAAACAGTAGGCACAGTCATTATTAACCTGGGCTGTGACCAATCCACTATGGACATGGTTGACTTGGGCAAGTTTCTAACCTGGTGGAGCCCATCCCTCTCCAGGCAGCCCCCTTTTAGTCGCCTCTTACAACATGCAGAAGGAGCAGTGGGCATATTCTATCCCCGAACCTACAGAGGATGACCCAGCCCTTCTGCAACATCATCACCCAACACTCTGGGTCATATGAATATCTCCTGACAACCATGAAGAAACATAAGCTGAAGTGGTACAGCCATGTAACAAGATCATCCTTCAAGGGACAGTACAGGGGAAGAGAAGAAGAGGTAGACAGAAGAAGAGATGGACCGACAACGTAAAAGAGTGTACAGGAATGGACTTTGCAGAGACTCAAGCACTGACACACAATCGTCAGGGGTGGAGAGCATTGGGTGACAGCTCATCAATGATGGTGCTCCAACAACCAATGCAGCTATGGGAGTGGTGATGATGATGATGATGATCTGAGATCAAAATCAAGCTTCATGTACTGATCGCTTATAGATCACTGTACAATTTTCCATGCAACAGCTACTCAGAACTACAGCATCACATGTGCCTTTTCTCTTTCTTAGCTCTCTCCCTCCCCCAACTTTTTTTCTTGCTCAAAATCAAACAAAAGAAAAGAATTGCCCGCACCTATTCTGATGGCATAATTCCTCTTTGAGAAAGCTCTTCAAACACATGAGTTACTCTCTTGAAACACTGTTGCAGGCAAATGTCCTTTCTCCTAAAATATCCAAGCTGAAAACAGAAAAAATATCCAAAATAGTGTGAATGGTCCTTTTGTATGAGGCTTCTCACAGTTTTTTTTTAATCACTCTGTGGGTCTTGCAAAAGGTGTAAAATGCTCCCTAATAGATCGTTTCTACAGTGAAGTCAAATGTCTCTCAGCATAAGAGCTGAATGCTTTTATTATTCCCTGCAGAGCTGCAATTAGAATGGAAAAGAGATGAGAAAGTCCTTTATTGGGAAACTCTTATAGTTAAAAAACACAAAACTCTCCTCTAGGATACAGCTGCTGGGGAGTGAGGGGAAAAGGTGGGAATTCTCAGTGCATCACATTCATTCAACTGTAAAAGCATTAAAGGGCCACATTTTCCAAATTTGCCTCTAAAATTGGGGGAAATGCTCATGTTTTTGTACACATAAAAGTCATATTTTCAGATTTGCCTTGTCTGTCTCCTACGGGACATAGCAGGTAGATTTGTCTGCAATTTTTACATGCTTTTTCAATTTTATATTCTTAGATATGAGAGTGTGGCTAAGACATTTGTTATAATTGTTTATTTGTACTGCGGTGGCACCTACAGGCCCCAAGCAAGGATCAGGGCCTCATTAGGCAAAATGCTGTGCTCACCTATCATAAAAAAGACAGTTCTTGGTTCAGTGGGTTTACAATCTAAGGGCATGTCTCTGTTGCCTCACAGGTCGGACTAAGGGGTTGTGAACAGCAGGGCACACTACAGTGGTGCGCTATAACTCCCCCATGAGGACACTGCAAGGACAAACAAAGGTCTCTGTGAAGGGTTTGGCTCACTGCTGGCACCTCCTCATGGCCAGACATGGCATGGCAGCTTTCTCTCTGTGGGATCTGCTGCCATAGGACACTCCTCCTCTGTGGTGGCCTGCCTCTTCCTGTGACTTGGCACTCTGGCCAGGTCACTTCCACATGACTCTCCTTCTGGAGTAGTCCACAAACAAAAAACCAAAGGGAATTAACACAAATAAACTGAGTTGAGAGAGAGAGGGAGTGTGGGAATGCCTCCCTCTCAGGGTGTATCAGGATTAGGCCCTTCCTTCCCTCAGGGGGGGACCTTTAGGCAAAGATTGTCAGAGAAGTCCCTGCCTTCAGTCAGCGCTTTCCACAGGAGCTGAGGGGTGAAGGCCTGTTCATTAACTTTTCTGGAAATCAAGAGCAACAACACAGTTTCAATCCAAATGACTGCTATTTTAGATTACAGGGTGAAAAAATCCCAAGCAAAGCAAGAAAGAATAAAAGTAACATTTCCATGGAAGTGTACAGTGGGGGTGTCTCACCAGTAACAGGCAGTATCCAAACTGAACCCAAAATGGTAGTTGCCCCTGCAAACAATAGACTCCACAAAATTTAGGAGTGCAACACAAGAGGAGGAAAAACATAGCAGTTACATTTGCTCCCCTCTCCGCCCCTTCATCTCCACCATTAGTGCTGGTTTTGTCTGACCATCTGTTGGCTTCTCACACAAATCTCCCCATGCTTCCTTCCTTGTTGCCTGAGATGCATGGAATGGCTTTCCTGAGCTCATCTGCAAGGCCACTATTCTCTCTGCACTTAGGTAGCTCCTAAAGGTCCACTTCTGTTGTGGCGTCTCTGGGAAATGGAGCAAGGACTGTCTTTTCGTTCTGTCCTTGTACAGCACCTAGCACAATTGGGTCCTAGTGCAGGACTAGGGCTCCTAGGCACTGTGGTTATACAAATAAATAATCATAAAAAATTGCTGGCTGAAAATGGCTGAGCTGAGGAATATATGGAGAAGAGTTCACATATCGTATTAAAAAAACAGCACAATCACATGTGCCCCTTCCCATGACCACTTGCCTTTCCATAGTGGGTTTCTTGTGACAGGGCTCATGCCTTCTTCTCAGTGTGTGGCGTTCGTAGCACATGGATCCTTTGAGAAGTTGATCCCCTTCACCCACTGACCGGTGTTTCATGAGTTTATGCCTGTGATTTGACCACTCATTCAATGGGAATTTGCCTCATACTTCTGCAGTGCCCTGAACATGCAGACATGAGGATTTTGAGATTGGGCTGGTCTCTCAGGCCATTGACTAAAGTTTTGGCCTAATCCTTCTTGCCTAATAAAGCAGACTGATTACTAGGGGGAGTTTATACCTTTCCATTTTGCTTTCTTGCAGTGACATAACATGGAGAGAATAAATGCACAACAACAGTAGAGGGCACATACATGGCCTATTGCAAGATGGAAGCACTGTACACCTGAGCCCAGTCCTGCCCCCATTGACAGCAATGAGAGTTTTCCCATTAACAGCAATGGGAACAAGGCCTGGGCCATATATTAATTAATGCTCATCAATGCCCTTGTATGACAAGGACAAGCATGCTTTTATTCTCCGTGTACTGAATGGGGAATCTGAGGCAGGGAGCCAATGTGATTTCCCAGTGCCATAGGGTGAGTCAGTGACAAAAGCCCTGACTCTAGATCATACAGCGTTTCTCTTGGGGGGTCTTCAAATCAGAGTACAGGGATACTCCAATCCCAAGATGTAAGGCCAACACTAAGGTCCTTATTCAAGACCATCTCATCCCAAGAACTTTTAAGCCACTCCTCCTACTGAAAGTGTGAAATATGCTGCTTCAAATTAATGGCCTCCGGTTTCATTCTTGGGCAAACTCCAGTTGAAGTCAGGTATATGTCCTAGCAAGGACTGAGTAAGAACTGAATAAGGGTGTGCGGGATTTGATTCCTAATGAATATCTTGTACATGATCAAGAGTTTTACTGATTTAGATTGCCCACTATTTTTTTTTCCAATTAAGAAAAATTAATTTGTTGGGGGCGGGGGAGGCAGTGAATTCAGTTACCAATATTGGCTTAGGCTATTTAGTGTTTGTATTCCAGATATGCTAACATATATCTCTTTTTTGCTGCTCTAGCCTGAGTAATAGCCATGTCTTAACTAATCAGAGTACCCTGTCATGGTAGCATTATTTATTTGTTTCTAAAATAACTGTATTCAGCATTCTCGGTGCTGAGAGATATACTGCATACAAATAGCAAAACTAACACGATACAATAGTAAACCAAATCTTTCTAGTGCAGAAGGAAAACCGAATTTTCTGATCATTCAATTTTCATATCATAGACCTCAAGTGTTGAAACTCTTAAAATGCATAAGGTCACCTCCTTTGGTTACTGACCAGATGTTAGGGTTATAAGTGAAAAATGTGAAGTGTCTATCAGGAGTTCCTGGCTCAGGTTGCTTATTCTCTTTATCTGAAGGATTTTTGAGGGAAAGTGTGTTTGCAATAAACATTTGATGCTTTGGTTTTATTGCTATTCCCCTCCCCATCCCATCTGAATTTTATGATGTGGGTTATCAAGGTCTTATCTCAGCGAGGCGTGAGGAGATACAGGACCATCAGACTTTAGGATAATTTACAAACATGCCTCTTCCATATTTTAGGATATGTGCTAACGATCAAATAACATGCACATTTTCTCCAGCCTTTATGCGGCTATGTTTCATTTATTCAGAAACATCTCGGGTTAGATACATTTGTTTAGATTAAAGCTATCAGCACTGGTTGTTTAAAAACATAGGCCATAAACTAAGTTGACAGGAAGGCACCATTAACATTCTTGTCTTTATGGCCACCCAGGGTCTGTAAAACTGACACACAGTTTGGCTAAAACTGGTCAGAAGTAACTTTGTTTACATTAAAGTTGCTACTACTTATAAATGCAAAACTCAATGCAACCTTAGCTATGGAACTGTAACTGGCACTTTCATAATATACCATAAATATAGATGTTGTGTCATGCTCTTTCAGACAGAGAACCACATCATGATAGGTCCTTTAGCATAGCTAAGACTGAATTACCCTTGATCTGCAGAGCCTCTTTTAAATGTGGCAAGGAACAGTTATTGGGCTGAAGTGTAGTGCTAGACAAGAGCATATTCTTTCAACAGTCATGCTCTACTTACCTCCTAAACCTTGCATGCCAAAACTTTCTACCTCTCTGGAGCTCAGGAAAATTTGCACAAGAAGAGAAGACCAGTGAGATGAATGGAGGGTGGAGTGGATGAAAGTTGATAGAACATTTCAATCTTTCTAAATGCAGAATAGAAGCCACTGACGGACACCTGAGCATGAGATAAGTACGAAGCAGGAATGTGGACTTACAATGATTATGAAGAAATGAGAAATCATTTCCATTGCACACGTGGAAGAAAAGAAAGGAAAGAATCAGGAGATCTTAAAGAGCACATCTGCAAAGAACATGAGACATATTCTACCTGGGTAAAATGAGGTAAACGAGAAGAAAAAAGGATGGATGGACAGGGATCCTATGGAAGACGGAAAAAGTGTTATGAAGAGAGTGTTTCTCTCTTCTTAAACAATAAGGATCTTGAGAGCTATGTACTACCAGTCACAGGTGATTAACTAGATGAAACAGAAGGGAAACACTGGGCAGTGAAGAACAGAAAGGCATTTCTTTATGAATGAGGGAAACAAATCAGAAAGAGTGAAATACCCAAAAGACTGAAGAGGCTACAGAGGCAATAGGCTTGCCATGTCATAAGAAGAAGGGTTGGATTACACTGCAGTTGAATGGACACCAACTGGTAACAGATTTAGCTAAGGCCAACAGCAAAAAGGATGAGAGGCTGTTTGCCTTTATAGGACCTTTGTAGTAGTATTTGGCCCAGACAGAGATTCTTGGGGCCACTGAAATTGTGATGAATGATAAATTCATTTAATGTGTGTGTGTTTTTAAAGGACAAAGTAGGACACATTGAATACAGCACATGATGGGTGCCTAAAAACACCAAGAGCAGTCAGATACAACCCCTGAATAGGCCTAATTATGTTTCCTTTAGCCTGCTGTGTCTGTTCCTGAACCTTGAATGCAAACAGCTGATGGATGTTAGTAAGTTTGCCAGAATGATGAGGTTTAAACTCAGGGAGGACTCAATACAATGGTGTTATACTGCACCCCAGTGCCATTCTCCTCCAGCACAAGCCTTTTCTCAGAGTCAGTGCCAGAGTGACTAGCACATTAGAAAATTGAAATTCTGGTGACTGCACAGCTCAGGGGACAGCAAAGTCTCTCACCTTCTGCAGCATCTGAACATTTACTGACATGGTCCCTTTCAGGAAGCTGAATCAGGAGAAGTCCTGGACTAATGTTCCTATGCTTATGGGTGCCAAGTCACCAACAATTGGAAGGTGACAGCATCAAATTCCCTTTCGCCCCATGCTCCCTCTCATTCAAGAGTTGCATTTGGAAACTGAGGCTCACCTGTGCACCAGCCCCCATGAGAAACCTGATGGGGATGAAGAAAAGGAGGGGGAAAGGAACGGAAGGGAGGAGACTACCACGTTTTAAGCAGGGTAGAAATGGAGGAGGTGTGTGTGGGAGAGAGGACAATGGTGAAGAACAGGTTGCAACAAAGAGGGGAAAAGGAAAGACGAGACAGCAAAAGCATAAATAAAAGTGGAGGAAATGTCAAGTTGGAAAAACATCTTGTGGGAAGAGAGGGGGGGAAACAAATGAAACATTTTTAAAGAGGTGAAAAATTAGGTGAGGGAAATGACAGGCCCTGAAGAGAAGAGACATCAGGATATGGAGATGCAGAGGTGGAAAAGAAGAGGAAAGAATAGAGAAAATCTAATCTGGAGAGTCACTTTTATTTTATCGCAGGTTCATAGAATCATAGAATATCAGGGTTGGAAGGGACCTCAGGAGGTCATCTAGCCCAACCCCTTGCTCAAAGCAGGACCAAACCCCAATCAAAGCAGGACCAATCCCCCCCCAAAAAGCATTGTGGCAGAGGTGGGATTTGAACCCAGACCCCCAAAAAAGACTGGAGCCTTAATCCAGCACCTTAAACCACTCAGCCACACATGAGGGAATGAAGGTTGTTTTATACTGTACAACTTGATCGGTCTATGATTTAATGGTGGCTTGTTGGCAGGACAAGATCAGCAACAAGAATATTCATAGTCAATCCCAGCAACTGCCTCCATCAGCACAGGCTCAGTTTCAGCAGCTGTCTTATACAGACACATTATTAGGATGGAAGATCAAAGCACCTGTACCAACGAATGCTGCTACATGATCGATGATCACATGCTTACCAAAAGCTTCAGGGGTGCAATAAGATCACCAGTGATGGAAATAAACTGATTAGCCAGCAAGACCATCTTCAAGACCGAACTAGAGATGGATCTTGGTGGTGCTTCATCTGCAAGGATTTATCATGATAACAATCATGATGTTCACATCTAGCAACAAATGTACGTGCCCAGCTTGTCACATGGAGGGAAGGGCAGTCCTTTGTGCAACCCCAGACCCTTTGGGGACAGCCATGCTGCTGGCAGTGCTCTGTTAGCGCCTCAAGTAAAGTTGTGTTTAGGAGATCTCCGTGATCTTGACCTTGCTACAAAATTTTAGAGTCTTAGAGCATGACATTGAAAGACTGATTTAACAAACATGATGCTGGTCACAACTTTGCAGCTAGGTTAGTCAACGATGGGTCACATTCAGCATTGTGTCAGCTAGTTATGATTAAAATCTGGCCCCAGACTTTAACAGAGCTACCACTGAAGATATAGTCCCATGATATGTCCCCTTCATGCACTCATTTTGTAATTCTATCATCAACAACAACACAGCAATAAACATCTGAGTAGATGGTATTCATGATTAAGTTTGGTCCTAGAAGACATTAGTTCTTCACTCATTTTCAAGCCAGGAAACTTGAAGCATGGTGGTACATTCTGCAGTTGAGTCAGCATTGAGCTACATGCATGTTCAAGCCCCATTTCTACTACCAGTGGTTAAACTCCCACTAACTTCAATGGCAACTGGATCAGGCTGTTGTCACAAGCACACTGGACTTTGACTGACGTCTGCACAATAATGATTGCTATCTCTGCTTTTGTCACTCTGTCTGCACTGAGTTACTCTTGGGATTGCTACAGCAGCAGAAGATTTTAGTGCTTTAACAACATGTTCAGTGGAGGAAAAGAACCGGGGAGTGGGAGGAAAGCTATCTGCAGTTTCTGCTTCCTCTGATGTTTCTTGGTTGATGTGACTGTCACCCTTAGCACCATCCATGTGCCATTCTGCAGGAGGTTTCCCTATGCTGGGTGGTTCTCTACACAAGCAGGACAGAGCAGAAAATAACAGGCATGGTGCTAGCATGACATGATTTATTGATGAATCAGAAGAATCCTGAAAAGGTGTTAACAGTGTGACCAATGGGCACCATATCTGGGACTGTGAATGTTATTCTTCTGCTTTTCCCTTTATTAATTCTTTTTGAGGATGAGTGTGTTTCACTCACCGTTAGCAACTGGCAGAACAGCAGGACTCAAATTCTTCACAGAGATAAGGTGGAGCTTGTTATGGTTGGTAGGATGAGGCTGTTAATAAGCACTCAAACATAAGAATCTCTTCAATGACAGTACAACTATAGTGGCTGTAGTTTGAATGTACATTGAGTAACAAGTGAGGGTCTAGCAGTTCAGTTTCGATAAGCCCCGAAACAGTCAGATACTTCTCCAAATCCCTTTGGTCTGGAAACTAGCTTAGCAGTCTATCCAGAACAGTTTAATTCCCTCTCTTTCCCCCCACCCCCTAAGATTTCCCATGCTTCCTGGTTTTGGCTGGGACAAAAATACCACAAGAATGGTCTTTCTTGAAGTATTCCAGGAGTTTCATTTCCAATCCCACCTCAGGCTAGGGTGTGTCGAGGCAATACGAAAAGAAAAAAAATATGAAACATAGCTTGATCATACCGAAGTCTGGATTTACTGATTGTGTATACTGGCTAAAGATTTCAGCCACCACAGAAAACCGCTAGCCTGTCTCTCTCAATTAAATCCATTTCACAGCTAACAAATCCAATGGCATCTAACCTATGTATGCATTTCTAGTGCTCCCATCACCCTGGTCTCTGGGCACCAAATAATAAAATTGTACTAATTTTATCTGCAGAGGACTTATTCTACACTACTCCTTCCTTTATGTAAAAGTCCCATACAATTTCCTAAATACGATCCCATTACAGTTCTATAGAAATTAAATAAATGTTCTATAGAAATTACTCTAACAATCAAGAGAATTTCATACAGTCAGTAAGAAGTCAGTGAAGTCAATGGGAGATAGTGTCTTAGCACATCTGATACTCAGACCACTTTTATTTGTGGATATTGATGGAGAGGTCTACCTTGAGCCACCAAGTGTGAAAATGTAGTCCTTAGCCTTTGTCAGCAGGCATAGACTTTGGGCTTTTTGTATTAAATACTTGCAAACAGCTTTTCACTTTAAAAACCAAAGTAGCTATTACACACTTGCAAGAACTAATTTTCAGTCTTTTTATTTCCCAAAATATGGATCCAGAGTGGAGAAGCTGTTACAGCTGCACAGCTGTTACATGAGGTGACAGAGTTGTTACAATGTCCATGAAAGTGTCACATGTACTTACTGTAACCATTACACAAACAACATCATAATGGCAGGAACAGTTACAGTGCTAATGGAAATGTCAGATTCTTATCTGAAGTAATTCAGATTATTTGTACCCCTTGCATCACTTCATTAATATCAGGGCCATTACACTGTCAGTTACAGTGTTCCTCCTACTCCCACTTCCAATGCAATGGCTTCAGTGGAAGATCCTCAGGGCAGGCTGAAACTAGCCTATTTCAAGTCATACATAATACAATCCTAGTGGGCCCCAATCTGAATTGCCCTGCACTTTGTGCAGTCATTTACACCAGTGCAATGTGAGCACAGCGTGGATGAAAAACATTGCAATTCTGATTCTGGCCCACTTTGTAGTGGTGGATATAACTGAACAAGGTGCCAGGCAATGGAGAATCGGAGTTACAGTCTCCTTTGTGAAGCAGTGAAGTCCTTTCATTGGAGCCATTTAAAATAGAACTGGACCAACCACTCATGAATGCACTGTGCCTCACTAGGGGAGGGGAAAAACAAGAAACCCCAATATGTTCTTCCATCCTGTCATAAATATAAAGGGACGGGTAAACCCCTTTAAAATCCCTCCTGGCCAGAGGAAAAATCCTCTCACCTGTAAAGGATTAAGAAGCTAAAGGTAACCTCGCTGGCACCTGACCAAAATGACCAATGAGGAGACAAGATACTTTCAAAAGCTGGGAGGAGGGAGAAAACAAAGGGTCAGTGTCTATCTGTGTGATGCTTTTGCCAGGGACAGAACAGGAATGGAGTCTTAGAACTTAGTAAATAATCTAGCTAGATATGTGTTAGATTATGATTTCTTTAAATGGCTGAGAAAATAGCTGTGCTGAATAGAATGAATATTCCTGTCTGTGTGTCTTTTTTGTAACTTAAGGTTTTGCCTAGAGGGATTCTCTATGTTTTGAATCTAATTACCCTGTAAGGTATTCACCATCCTGATTTTACAGAGGTGATTCTTTTTTACTTCTATTAAAAATCTTCTTGTAAGGAAACTGAATGCTTTTTCATTGTTCTAAGATCCAAGGGTTTGGGTCTGTGGTCACCTATGCAAATTGGTGAGGATTTTTAGCAAACCTTCCCCAGGAAGTGGGGTGCAAGGGTTGGAAGGATTTTGGGTGAAAAGACGTTTCCAAACTACATTTTTTCAGGAACCCAGATAAAGTTTGGTGGTGGCAGCGGAAGTCCAAGGGCAAAGGGTAAAATAGTTTGTACCTTGGGGAAGTTTTAACCTAAGCTGGTAAAAGTAAGCTTAGGAGGTTTTCATGCAGGTCCCCACATCTGTACCCTAGAGTTCAGAGTGGGGAAGGAACCTTGACACATACATATTAGCATAATAGTGTAAAAGAATGTCTGACATACCCATGATGACTAATACCATGTGTTGTTCCCATTGGCTTTTTGAATGTTTTGTGTTTGTAGTTGGGGTGGGGGGCACTATTCTGTGTTTGCAATGGCAGGATAGCTATAAGAAAAATATATAATCCCATCAGGAAGAGTAGCCTACTGCAGAAATTGGGCTCTATTTAAGAATCAGAGCAATAACAACCCTGTCCTGCAAAAGAAGCTTGGTTGGTAATGCTCACGGTCAAGAAAAAAAAGTAACGGTTCCCAGAATTTCCACTTACTAGTGAGCCAACGGAAATGTTGCCTAAAAATAATAGACTGCAGAGTTTAACGTCATGTATTTAAGATAGTCTGGAAGAGTTTATTGTTTGATGTCTGTCCTATAAAATTATAGATTCAATGGACCAAAATTTATCCCTGCATTTCATGTTATCCCTCTATTTACACCATAACACTTATGGCAGGAGTGAATTTTGCCTTTTGTTCCTTTTCTGATTTGACAAAACTAAAGGTTTTGCAAGACACAAACTTTTACATGGGAAGATGATGATGAGTAACTAGAGTCCTAGCAGTATATTGTGTAATAATATACACATAGCAGAGCTAGAAAGAGTGCAATAAACACAATGGATTATGCACTCCCATGTAATCTTCAAATATCTGACGTGGGAGGGGATTGCTGTTGGAAGGCTCTGTACGTTATTCAGAGAGAACTCTTAAAATGTGAAACAGGGACCATTCATACCAGCTGGGGAGGTTCTGTACTATTTGGATGTATGTGAACAAGCTATCGAGGTTAAAGCTAGAAACTAACTGCCCGCTGAAATGGAAATATTGTGGCCAGTTGCTGATCACTGATGTTGGCTTTGCAACGTGCACTATGACGTGCTATCATTAAATGTACATTTGTGTGTTTTAACTCCCTCACTGCCTCCTCTACCATATGGAAAATTTTCTGAGTAAATACGTTCAATAGGGACTAAATCCGAAGAAGTACTGAGCACCTGTAACTCGCATTGTCCTTGTTCCTTCAAAGCAGGGCACCTTTTGTGAAGTGCTGAGAACTAATAGGATTCATCAGTTTGCAAGACTGGTCCCAACAGGAATTGCAAAGTGCTCCACATCCATCTTGCAATGGACCCTAAAAGTTTGCAAAGTAATTATTTTTCAAAGGGATCATGCAATTCAGGAGGTCCAGATCCTGCAAAGCATAATCAAGTGAGAGGTACTTATTCAAGGGAGCAGTCCAATCTCACCCTGAGCAGATTGGTGTGGAAGGACACTATGTGAGTTAGATCATACTCAAAGAATGGTGCAGTTTAACTTGCTTATTATTATTATCCAGCTCACTCCCAGGCCAGAGCCAAGAGGGAAGGAGAGCACCCTGAGCAGTCTGTCGTAGGTGCACAGAGGCCCTGATGCAGCAAAGCATATCAGCATGTGTCTAACTTCAAGCACGTGCTGAAATCTGATTGATTTCAGTGGAATTGAAGGCCATGCTTAAATGCTTTGTTGGACAGGGAATAGTGATGGGATTGCTTAAAGTGAAGGATGTGACTGAGTGCTTTGTTGTTCAGGGCTAGAGACCAGATAAAAATAAATATCAAAAACCCATGATATGATGAAAGTGGTTAGATTTTTCATCTATAAATAATTCGTAAATATTTTGCCCACTGCATGGCATTCTAGAGAGGCAATAGGACTTCCTCTGCATTCTTACGTGTTTGTTTTCCTCGCTGGTCCACCTACTGTTCTTGGATATGAAAACGCTTGAAAGGAGTGACAGGATAAGCAACTTCATGCCCGATTAACTCTTATGTCAAGATAGGGCTTCCAGCTATTCTGAACTACGTCCATTCCATGGAGGAATCTGGGGTCTCTCTCCTCGATTAGTGGGAGTGTCTTACTTGCTCTATCTACCTAAAACAGCTCAACTCTGAGACCATCACTGATCTGCCTTTCCACTCCACACTTTGGCTTCAGTGCTCTTTTAAGGCAGTTGCTTTCATGCCAAATTGAGGCAGCATCAGAACAGTAGCCATAACACAGTACAGGGCTGAGATTTTTTGTACTGGAAAGATATGCAGAGTATTTCAACCAGTGCGGCTCAGTACCACTGGGCTGTGAAAGCACTAGCAGGCTTGTCATTCTTTTCAGCAATTCAGCAAGTGAAAGGCAACAATAGGGAGACAAATTCAGTAACAAATAGCACTGTGCAGCATAGAACAAGCCACATGAGTCAATCACGATGGGAGTGAATGTTAAGACAAGTCTCCACACAGCAACTCCACTTGGGGGACAGTATTGAGTCTACAGCACACTCTTACTCATCCTGACCCACGGTTCAGGTACCTGCATGAGGCATTCTCGCGGGGGCAGGGAGTTACTCCCCATTGCTCCCCTGCATAAGTGCATTGTCCAAGTCATAATCTACTTTGCTGAAATCAAGGGATTATGAGAGAAGTAGGTGAGTAAGGGTGACAGAGTCGGACCCTAGGTGAGATTTACAGTGGAAGCAATCATGGGTAAGTCTGCATTGTGGTCCCAGCTGACCAGGGATTCATGAATTTCATAAACCTCATAATTAAAGCTAGGAGTTGTCCATGCAGTCAAACAGCTTGTGATTTCTGTGCTTTTTTTAGGAAGAAGTCAGTGAGCTGAGAGCCTGTCTCCTCTGACTCCCTGCATTGCTGCTGCTATGGGGCTGAACTGATAGACCATGGGGGAAGGGGGCATTGACCCTGGGCCAAGCAGATATTGTTGAGTTTCACATGCCCTGAACAGTGGTGAATCTCACCCAGTTACAGGCTTTTTAAGTGGATTTATAATGTAGTTAAATATCCTAAATATGTCTGTGTGGCTTTTATTGTAAAATAAAGGATATGCTAATTAAACTAGTGCAACCCATGCCATTGGGCACTTTCATGGTTGCTTTCCTGTCTTTCCACACAACAGGACTGTAAGGAGGTTTTTTTCCTTTTCATAATTAATTATGATACACCACTAGTCCTGACTGTAGGAAATCATCCCATGCTGGATCACTAGACCACATGGTACTGACCCTTGGCCAGCTAGGTATTGATGAGTTTCACATGTGGCAACATGAAAACTGGGCAACTTAAGGGAAAGATATTTAGGGCCAGACCCTTAGGTGTGCTCTGACTGGCCCTCCTATCAGTCCACAGTGCAGAGGGCATTTTCCCAGTGACCAGGGTGTGGTTACAACCCAGCAAGCCTCAGCTTCCTAGAATGGCCCATGGGAATTTAGAGCAGCTTTTACTTACACCAAGAACTGGACCAGCTTCATGCTCAAGGGAACATAGATGTAGCTTAAAGCCACATCTGTTTTCCTTGAGTTAAGCATGACCTTGTCACACCAGAGGATGTGGCCATGTGCTACATTCTAAGCAACATCTGTCCCAGATCTGGTGCCAGAGACAGCTGCTTTCTAGGACATCCTAAATTTTCAGGAACGAGAATTAAGCTCTACTTCATGTGGTAGGGAACAGCCCACAGTGAACAGCATGTGTGCATTGCAGAGAGTACGGATTGTGAGAATTTTCATTGGGAATAATGGCACAGGGCCATGGTAAATGTGTTAATAGTGCTGAATTATCTCTGGCTAACTGCACTAGTATTAACATATGTCGTCATGGCAATTTTACCATAGCAGGTTCGTGCTCTGACTAATATACCCCAATCCACTGGTTACTAGTGGGGTGGGCAGTAGTACAGTTGGCTCTGCTGGAAAGTATCCCAAGATTTAATAATGGCTCCATTGTCACATTCATGTTCTTGAAAAACCTGTTTTCTTGAGGCCTACTCCAGCACTCACTGAAGGCAATGGCCTCTGGAAAGAGGCCGTGTGTAATTTCTTAAACTATAAAATAAATAGAACAAGTCTATAGTTTCTGCCCATCAGTGAGCTGTGTACCGTGGAGATAGGAAGCAATTATGTTTTCAGAGAGAGGGTAATGGCCAGTGTAGACTCAAATTCACCTTTTGCTTCTGATCAGTGCTACTGTCCATCCCCATTTTTCCTCTCTAGAGTATTATTTTCTTCTAAACCTGAACTGCATCCTACCACCTCAGTAGAACTACTCAGCCCACTTACCAGGAGAGATGGGTGACGACACCAAAAAGGAAGTTATCAACTGGATATCTGTGGCTTTTCAAAATAATGCCTTCACTAGTGATTCTTCCCCACTTGTGTTTGCTTTTTTTCCAAAGATTGGACATGCTTCTAAAAGAGCTGCCCTAGGAAATATTTTGGGAAAATTCTATGGCCTGTGTTATACAGGAGATCAGACTGGATGATCATGATGGTCCCTTCTGGCCTTGGAATCTGTAATCTAGGATACAGCATATGTGTTCTAGTCCATTTAGTGTGTAAGGACATCACAAATTCTAAAAAAGAATTCTGATTCCTTCATTTACACCCAGAAGCATAAGGCTCAATTTCCTTTGTTCTAAGTCACAAGATTGTCTACCAGTATTATTCATCCTCCCTAAAATGATATTAATCCAATGTCATTGAAGCCATACCAGTCCCAGGATATTAGAAGGATATTAGACCTGAAGGAGAGCTCTGTGGCTTGAAAGCTTCTTTCTCACCAACAGTAACTCACCTGGCAGTCCTCTGGCTATCAATCTCTGCTGCCTGGAGCTAGTCCTTTGGGGAAGGAGGGATGTTAGGACATGTGAAGAGGAGACAGTCTCTAAGAAGATTGCTGTTTTATGAAGTAGCCACAGAATGAAGATTTGAAAACCCATTTATCTCATCCTGTTAGTTCAGAATCACTGCCTGCCACCATCACTCCATGGAAGGTCCCAGTGAAATTAATGTGGGGCTAGCAGAGTAAGCATGGCTGTAGACAACTGGAGGCTTGAGGGGGTGTTAGCCCCCCCAGAATGTAATGATTGCATTAGTAAATAAAGGAAACTCTGTTTGCATTTATCTCACTTTATTAAAATTGGACAAATAAAGTCATGGTACAAAACTACTCATTAAAGTGATACTCAGCAGCTATTTCATTATTTTTTTAACTCTAGACCCTCTAAATAAAAAGTTGTTTACGTCCCTTGTAAGCTACTACTCAGTGAAAGTACAGCTGGCAGAATCAGGCCCTTACTTCAAGCCAACCAGAAAATTTTATTAGCATTTTGTACATTTCACAGATCTGTTTTCATTGCTAAAAGGTGGGCAGAGCATTTCTGCTGATACAATTAGTGTGGCACAGGATTGATCAGCCCTTCTTCTGGCTCATCCTTAAGCCCTGCCCCTCAAGGGTTTTACTTGGGCAATAGGGGAGAGAGGGAAGTTGCCAACCTCCTCTCCCATCCCCCAAGTTTGCTGCTACTGCAACATCGATAAGGGGCATGGGAAGAGAATCACCAAAGGTTTGGACAGTTTGAATAAGCACCCAGGCTTTCAAGTGCTTTATCCAATTCAAATCTTCAAACCTTCTGCCCACTAATGACATCAAATGTAAATTTGGGAAACATGGGTTTTTGGGTAGTGTGAAGTTTGCATGGAGAGCAGAGCCATTTAAAAAATCAGGGGACAGAAGCACCACTGGGAAGGCCGCATCTCAAGTGGCCAAAGGAAGAGAAGGGAGTACAACATGAAGCTTTGGTCCTACTCCTTTGTTGTTTGCCACATTTTTATTTTGGGGTGTAAGGGGAGAGAGGTGGTCTCTCATCCGAAAAGCAATTGAACAACTGAACAAAAAGCTTCAGAGTACAATTTGTAAGGCCCCCCCACAGTGATTTAGGTGCCTAAGTCCAACAGACTTTCAGTGAGGTAATGGGCCAGATTTTTCAAGGCATTTACCCCACAGCTAGGTGCCTGAACGCCTTTAAAAATCTGGCCCGTAGACTTCTGAGAACTAAGTCTCTTTGGAAAATGGGACTTCAGCTCCTCAGGCATTTTGGTGCTTTAAAAAATGTCAGCAACACAAAGAAAATAATTGTTCAATGTATTTGGAGGCAGAAGAATGATGGCTAATGGGGAAAGAATATGGGCTAACCTGTGTCCTTAGGCAGAGCCATGGGAAGGGAAACAAATCATACCAACCAAAGAGTAGCTTCGGGATTCTCTGTGCCACAGACAGACCCCTCTGGGCTATAACTCTCCTGATTCTTCCTTCCACGGGGAAGGTGGCCAGCAGCAGATTTTGATAACTCCATGCTGGATCAGCTGCACTAGTCAGTAGTAGAGAAGCCAAGGTTTTGCGTGTTACTCCCCCCACCTAGAGCAGGTGGCTGTGGAATCAGGTGCATAACACCTGTCTACACATCTGGGATCAAGAGTCAGGGAATCTAGGTAGAGGAGCAAGGGGGGGTTCTTAGTCCTTAGCATGGGCACATAGCCCAGTCAGTCATAGCCTAGCCCTTTCTCTCTGCCAACAGACACTCCCCCCTGTTCTGAGAGCTGCTGCAGGGTAACAGCAACAGGAGATCCTGATTCACAGTCACCTGTCTGGTTGGGGCTTGAAATAAAAGTTTCTATGGCAAAATGGATTCTCCATCAGTGACAATTTTTAAATCAAGATTAGATACCTTTGTAACAACTCTGCTCTAGGGATTATTGTGGGGCAAGTTTCTGGCCTGCGTCACCCAGAAGGTCAGACTAGATGATCCCAGTGCTCCCTTCTAGCCTTGGAATCTATGAGCAACAAGTGCCTCAGGAAAAGTACCTCAGGAAAATGAATGGCTCTTCCTCGGCCTCCTGCCACACAATGTGAGGAGCTCTCCATTTCATATCCCAGGC
The DNA here is from genome assembly GCF_965140285.1 of Lepidochelys kempii. Lineage (NCBI taxonomy): Eukaryota > Metazoa > Chordata > Testudines > Cheloniidae > Lepidochelys > Lepidochelys kempii. Next base: position 33,651,350 of record NC_136387.1, read on the forward strand.
CGAACGTTGGTCTTAATCAGCCCCGCCTCTCTTTACACCATCTGTACTACAGCTAGGCGGCTGCAAGAAAGAGATGGAAAACGGTCAAGAAAAACAATGTTAGCTCTCCCTTTGCAAGAGAGGCTCTGTTGTCTCTCTTCACAAACAACAACGCGAACATCTGTCAGCTCCCTTGGCTACAACAAAGGTTGCTATTTGTTGTGGTCATGGCAGTGAGCTTGCCAGAGCCATATTTTATCCAAGTGGTATATAAGCAAAATGGGGATGGGTAGCCTTGCCAAGATGAAAATCAATTTCCCCAAGCCACAAACAAAATTACCAGCAAAGATGAAACTTGGAGTTTAAGGTCCTTTAAAGCAGCACTGAATTTATAGTGGGAGTTGCTCCTGCCAACCTGAGCTAACAGAACAATGAGATATTAACTAGAGGAACCCTCTTCACAACTCAGTTACACTTCAAAGCACAACTCGTGAGGGTAGATTAATACCACAGGGATTGGCAGCAGGAAATCTTCTGACAGCACTGTAAATATCATTGGCATGTCTCAATTGTAAATGCTTCTCCGCTATGTAAACACCTGCAAACTCTAAACTATCTCTTGTAACCACTAAGTGCTTGTACATAGCACCCTGCACTTGTTTGCTATATAAATCATCAGTAAAGTGGCAGGGCTTAATTCACAAAGGGTATGTCTACACTACGGAATAAGGTCGCATTTATAGAAGTCGGTTTTTTAGAAATCGGTTTTATATATTCGAGTGTGTGTGTCCCCACAGAAAATGCTCTAAGTGCATTAACTCGGCGGAGCGCTTCCACAGTACCGAGGCTAGAGTCGACTTCCGGAGCGTTGCACTGTGGGTAGCTATCCCACAGTTCCCGCAGTCTCCACCGCCCATTGGAATTCTGGGTTGAGATCCCAATGCCTGATGGGGCTAAAACATTGTCGCGGGTGGTTCTGGGTACATATCGTCAGGCCCCCATTCCGTCCCTCCCTCCGTGAAAGCAAGGGCAGACAATCATTTCGTGCCTTTTTTCCTGAGTTACCTGTGCAGACGCCATACCACTGCAAGCATGGAGCCCGCTCAGGTAACCGTCACCCTATGTCTCCTGGGTGCTGGCAGACGCGGTACAGCTTTGCTGCACAGTAGCAGCAACCCATTGCCTTCTGGCAGCAGACGGTGCAATACGATTGGTAGTCGTCCTCGTCGTGTCCGAGGTGCTCCTGGCCATGTCGGCTGGGAGCGCCTGGGCAGACATGGGCACAGGGACTAAATTTGGAGTGACTTGACCAGGTCATTCTCTTTAGTCCTGCAGTCAGTCCTATTGAACCATCTTATGGTGAGCGGGCAGGCGATACGGACTGCTAGCAGTTGTACTGTACCATCTTCTGCCAGGCAGGCAAGAGATGAGGATGGCTAGCAGTCGTACTGTACCATCTTCTGCCGAGCAGCCATGAGATGTGGATGGCATGCAGTCCTTCTGCACCGTCTGCTGCCAGCCAAAGATGTAAAAGATAGATGGAGTGGGTCAAAACAAGAAATAGACCAGATTTGTTTTGTACTCATTTGCCTCCTCCCCTGTCTAGGGGACTCATTCCTCTAGGTCACACTGCAGTCACTCACAGAGAAGGTGCAGCAAGGTAAATCTAGCCATGTATCAATCAGAGGCCAGGCTAACCTCCTTGTTCCAATAAGAATGATAACTTAGGTGCACCATTTCTTATTGGAACCCTCCGTGAAGTCCTGCCTGAAATACTCCTTGATGTAAAGACACCCACTTTGTTGATTTTAGCTCCCTGAAGCCAACCCTGAAAGCCGTGTCGTCAGTCGCCCCTCCCTCTGTCAGAGCAACGGCAGACAATCGTTCTGTGCCTTTTTTCTGTGCGGACGCCATACCAAGGCAAGCATGGAGGCCACTCAGCTCACTTTGGCAATTAGGAGCACATTAAACACCACACACATTATCCAGCAGTATATGCAGCACCAGAACCTGGCAAAGCGACACCGGGCGAGGAGGCGATGTCAGCGCGGTCACGTGAGTGATCAGGACATGGACACAGACTTCTCTGAAAGCATGGGCCCTGCCAATGCATGCATCATGGTGCTAATGGGGCAGGTTCATGCTGTGGAACGCCGATTCTGGGCTCGGGAAACAAGCACAGACTGGTGGGACCGCATAGTGTTGCAGGTCTGGGACGATTCCCAGTGGCTGCGAAACTTTCGCATGCGTAAGGGCACTTTCATGGAACTTTGTGACTTGCTTTCCCCTGCCCTGAGGCGCATGAATACCAAGATGAGAGCAGCCCTCACAGTTGAGAAGCGAGTGGCGATAGCCCTGTGGAAGCTTGCAACGCCAGACAGCTACCGGTCAGTTGGGAATCAATTTGGAGTGGGCAAATCTACTGTGGGGGCTGCTGTGATGCAAGTAGCCCACGCAATCAAAGATCTAATCGCCTTTTATGATGAGATTACTGGCTCTGTGGATGAAGGGAAAGCAGTGGATGTATTGTTTCTTGACTTTAGCAAAGCTTTTGACACGGTCTCCCACAGTATTCTTGTCAGCAAGTTAAGGAAGTATGGGCTGGATGAATGCACTACAAGGTGGGTAGAAAGCTGGCTAGATTGTCGGGCTCAACGGGTAGTGATCAATGGCTCCATATCTAGTTGGCAGCCGGTATCAAGTGGAGTACCCCAAGGGTTGGTCCTGGGGCCGGTTTTGTTCAATATCTTCATAAATGATCTGGAGGATGGTGTGGATTGCACTCTCAGCAAATTTGCGGATGATACTAAACTGGGAGGAGTGGTAGATACGCTGGAGGGGAGGGATAGGATACAGAAAGACCTAGACAAATTGGAGGATTGGGCCAAAAGAAATCTGATGAGGTTCAATAAGGATAAGTGCAGGGTCCTGCACTTAGGACGGAAGAACCCAATGCACAGCTACAGACTAGGGACCGAATGGCTAGGCAGCAGTTCTGCGGAAAAGGACCTAGGGGTGACAGTGGACGAGAAGCTGGATATGAGTCAGCAGTGTGCCCTTGTTGCCAAGAAGGCCAATGGCATTTTGGGATGTATAAGTAGGGGCATAGCGAGCAGATTGAGGGACGTGATCGTTCCCCTCTATTCGACATTGGTGAGGCCTCATCTGGAGTACTGTGTCCAGTTTTGGGCCCCACACTTCAAGAAGGATGTGGATAAATTGGAGAGAGTCCAGCGAAGGGCAACAAAAATTATTAGGGGACTGGAACACATGACTTATGAGGAGAGGCTGAGGGAGCTGGGATTGTTTAGCCTGCAGAAGAGAAGAATGAGGGGGGATTTGATAGCTGCTTTCAACTACCTGAAAGGGGGTTCCAAAGAGGATGGCTCTAGACTGTTCTCAATGGTAGCAGATGACAGAACGAGGAGTAATGGTCTCAAGTTGCAGTGGGGGAGGTTTAGATTGGATATTAGGAAAAACTTTTTCACTAAGAGGGTGGTGAAACACTGGAATGTGTTACCTAGGGAGGTGGTAGAATCTCCTTCCTTAGAGGTTTTTAAGGTCAGGCTTGACAAAGCCCTGGCTGGGATGATTTAACTGGGAATTGGTCCTGCTTTGAGCAGGGGGTTGGACTAGATGACCTTCTGGGGTCCCTTCCAACCCTGATATTCTATGATTCTATGATCTGCTGATATCAAGGGTAGTGACCCTGGGAAATGTGCAGGTCATAGTGGATGGCTTTGCTGCAATGGGATTCCCTAACTGTGGTGGGGCTATAGACGGAACCCATATCCCTATCTTGGCACTGGAGCACCAAGCCGCCGAGTACATAAACCGCAAGGGGTACTTTTCGATAGTGCTGCAAGCTCTGGTGGATCACAAGGGACGTTTCACCAACATCAACGTGGGATGGCCGGGAAAGGTGCATGATGCTCGCATCTTAAGCTGCAGGAAGGGACTTTATTCCCAGACCAGAAAATAACTGTTGGGGATGTTGAAATGCCTATATGTATCCTTGGGGACCCAGCCTACCCCTTAATGCCATGGCTCATGAAGCCGTACACAGGCAGCCTGGACAGTAGTCAGGAGCTGTTCAACTACAGGCTGAGCAAGTGCAGAATGGTGGTAGAATGTGCATTTGGACGTTTAAAGGCGCGCTGGCGCAGTTTACTGACTCGCTTAGACCTCAGCGAAACCAATATTCCCACTGTTATTACTGCTTGCTGTGTGCTCCACAATATCTGTGAGAGTAAGGGGGAGACGTTTATGGCGGGGTGGGAGGTTGAGGCAAATCGCCTGGCTGCTGGTTACGCGCAGCCGGACACCAGGGCAGTTAGAAGAGCACAGGAGGGCGCGGTACGCATCAGAGAAGCTTTGAAAACCAGTTTCATGACTGGCCAGGCTACGGTGTGAAAGTTCTGTTTGTTTCTCCTTGATGAAACCCCCCGCCCCTTAGTTCACTCTACTTCCCTGTAAGCTAACCACCCGCCCCTCCTCCCTTCAATCACCGCTTGCAGAGGCAATAAAGTCATTGTTGCTTCACATTCATGCATTCTTTATTCATTCGTCACACAAATAGGGGGATGACTACCAAGGTAGCCCAGGAGGGGTGGTGGAGGAGGGAAGGAAAATGCCACACAGCACTTTAAGCACAGCACTTTAAAAGTTTACAACTTTAAAATTTATTGAATGACAGCCTTCTTTTTTTGGGGCAATCCTCTGTGGTGGAGTGGCTGGTTGGCCGGAGGCCCCCCCACCGCGTTCTTGGGCGTCTGGGGGTGGAGGCTATGGAACTTGGGGAGGAGGGCGGTTTGTTACAGAGGGGCAGCAGTGGCAGTCTGTGCTCCAGCTGCCTTTGCTGCAGCTCAACCATACACTGGAGCATACTGGTTTGGTCCTGCAGCAGCCTCAGCATTGAATCCTGCCTCCTCTCATCACGCTGCCGCCACATTTGAGCTTCAGCCCTGTCTTCAGCCCGCCACTTACTCTCTTCAGCCCACCACTTACTCTCTTCAGTCCGCCACCTCTCCTCCCGGTCATTTTGTGCTTTCCTGCACTCTGACATTATTTCCCTCCACACATTCGTCTGTGCTCTGTCAGTGTGGGAGGACAGCATGAGCTCGGAGAACATTTCATCGCGAGTGCGTTTTTTTTTCTTTCTAAGCTTCACTAGCCTCTGGGAAGGAGAAGATCCTGTGATCATTGAAACACATGCAGCTGGTGGAGAAAAAAAAAGGGACAGCGGTATTTAAAAAGACACATTTTATAAAACAGTGGCTACACTCTTTCAGGGTAAACCTTGCTATTAACATTACATACATAGCACATGTGCTTTCGTTACAAGGTCGCATTTTTCCTCCTCCCACTGCGTGACTACCCCCTCAACCTTCCCCCCTCCCTGTGGCTAACAGCGGGGAACATTTCTGTTTAGCCACAGGCAAACAGCCCAGCAGGAATGGGCTCCTCTGAGTGTCCCCTGAAGAAAAGCACTCTATTTCAACCAGGTGACCATGAATTATATCTCACTCTCCTGAGGATAACACAGAGAGATAAAGAACGGATGTTGTTTGAATGCCAGCAAACATACACTGCAATGCTTTGTTCTACAGTGATTCCCGAGTACGTGTTACTGGCCTGGAGTGGTAAAGTGTCCTACCATGAAGGACGCAATAAGGCTGCCCTCCCCAGAAACCTTTTGCAAAGGCTTTAGGACTACATCTAGGAGAACCGCAAATGCCAGGGCAAAGTAATCCTTTCACATGCTTGCTTTTAAACCATGTATAGCATTTTAAAAGGTACACTCACCAGAGGTCCCTTCTCCGCCTGCTGGGTGCAGGAGGCAGCCTTGGGTGGGTTCGGGGGGTACTGGCTCCAGGTCCAGGGTGAGAAACAGTTCCTGGCTGTCGGGAAAACCGGTTTCTCCGCTTGCTTGCTGTGAGCTATCTACAACCTCCTCCTCATCATCATCATCTTCGTCCCCAAAACCTACTTCCGTATTGCCTCCATCTCCATTGAAGGAGTCAAACAACACGGCTGGGGTAGTGGTGGCTGAACCCCCTAAAATGGCATGCAGCTCATCATAGAAGCGGCATGTTTGGGGCTCTGACCCAGAGCGGCTGTTCGCCTCTCTGGTTTTCTGGTAGGCTTGCCTCAGCTCCTTCAGTTTCATGCGGCACTGCTTCGGGTCCCTGTTATGGCCTCTGTCCTTCATGCCCTGGGAGATTTTCACAAAGGTTTTGGCATTTCGAAAACTGGAATGGAGTTCTGATAGCACGGATTCCTCTCCCCAAACAGCGATCAGATCCCGTACCTCCCGTTCGGTCCATGCTGGAGCTCTTTTGCGATTCTGGGACTCCATCATGGTCACCTGTGCTGATGAGCTCTGCATGGTCACCTGCAGCTTGCCACGCTGGCCAAACAGGAAATGAGATTCAAAAGTTCACGGTTCTTTTCCTGTCTACCTGGCCAGTGCATCTGAGTTGAGAGTGCTGTCCAGAGCGGTCATAATGGAGCACTGTGGGATAGCTCCCGGAGGCCAATACCATCGAATTCTGTCCACAGTACCCCAAATTCGAGCCGGCAACGTCGATTTAAGCGCTAATCCACTTGTCAGGGGTGGAGTAAGGAAATCGATTTTAAGAGCCCTTTAAGTCGAAATAAAGGGCTTCATTGTGTGGACGGGTGCAGGTTTACATCGATTTAACGCTGCTAAATTCGACCTAACGTCCTAGTGTAGACCAGGGCAAGGGATTCCATATAACTGACACAATCCTCTCTCTACTGACACAACAGTGGTCACAATAACAACATTTGCTTTGCAAATAAGGCCGCCTCCAAGTTATTCAAGGTTTTTTGCTGCAGAATTCAGCGGAATGTATGACTCTGTTGGTGATGCATGAGCCAGAATACAATCCCAGTTCCTCTCCTGTATCTGGCCTGGCTCTGCAGGGGAAATTATTTTGTAAGACAATAGGGTTGAACAGGTGTAACTGAGGGCACAATTTGTCTTGTTTAATCTTTGTATGTCAGAAAGAGCCTGGTGTGACAATTAGAAAACCTGTAATTGAGCAAATCTGACCTGAAGTCACTAAGAAACAATATGTGCTGATACCTTCTTCCCTGCTATGCCATTTTATAGTCACTTTTCAGATGAGAATAACACTTTTTTTAAAAAAAGGTCTCCCTTTCACCTTGTAGCACTTACAATAGTGGGTTAGAGTTGCACAGAGGGTCACAGTCACCATCCAAAGATATTAAAGTAGATGCATAGAACACAAAGGTTCCAGAAAGCATACAGGAAATGACAGACCATAGCACATCCGACAGAGAACACAGTTCCTGCTGCTGACTTATTGCAGGACCATCTCTTTCTTGCTAATCATGCCATGTCCAGCAGCAGAGGGCAGAGCTCATTATTCTCATCTGAGCACTTGCGTCCCTTAACAGAATAATTTCATCACAAAGTGTTCCCTTGAATCCAAAGCACGATCTCTACTTAATGCTGCAGAGGATGAAAAATGAAAACAAAAAGAAAAACCACCCAAGAACCCTGCTAACGTGCCATTTGGGAAAACCTCGCCCTCACTCCCTGTTCAATCTTATGTGAGCAAGAATCATTATCGTTAAGCATCTTGTCCCTGGCTTCTAAGTAACTCTGCATATTTTTCTTGAATCTTTATAAAGTGGATGGCTTAAGAAGTTCCAAATGTCAATTCCCACAGAAAAAACAGTCCATAAATTTATTTTAAGTGATTGTTTGCAAGACTGAATGAGTGCTGTTTTCCTTTGGACACAGCCTTGCTGAGGTCCCATTTACATACAATTTTGGTCACCATCCCACCCATGCACCTCCATTCAAATTAAAAAGGCTACAGAGAAAAGTACCCAAGAGAAGAGCTTTGGAGGGGCTGACATATGAGGAAAGTTTATAGGTACTTTAGCCAAGGGAGGGACCAGGGGAACATGATAGCTCTGTGCAAATATGAAAGAGGAAACATAGCTTAAAGAAGGACAGAACGCTCCTTCAAGATTGGTCAAAGATGTATGATAAGAAATGGCCTGAAGATAAAGGAGTGAGGTTCGATAAGGAGAGAGACTTCCTAATTAGAGCTGCTGACAAGAGAGGTCATCAAATGGCCACCAGGGTAAATGTTTTTGACATGGGGAGATTATCTAGTGCTAGAGCTGGTGGAATAATAGGAGGATTTACAGTAGAAAAATCAGGAGTGGATTTACAGTTGATGAAAAGTGCTGGTTTGACAGCCCCAGAGGCTGAAGTCCCCTCTTTATCCCCTAACAGGCACAGCCTGGGCAGTAAGCTCCCCCCACCCTCCCACAAAACCCACCTTGAGACCATGCTTAGGGGATGAAATGACAGCTTGTGACTGTCACCCACTCATAGAATCATAGAATATTAGGGTTGGAAGGGACCCCCGAAGGTCATCTAGTCCAACCCCCTGCTCGAAGCAGGACCAATTCCCAGTTAAATCATCCCAGCCAGGGCTTTGTCAAGCCTGACCTTAAAAACCTCTAAGGAAGGAGATTCTACCACCTCCCTAGGTAACGCATTCCAGTGTTTCACCACCCTCTTAGTGAAAAAGTTTTTTTAATATCCAATCTAAACCTCCCCCACTGCAACTTGAGACCATTACTCCTCGTTCTGTCATCTGCTACCATTGAGAACAGTCTAGAGCCATCCTCTTTGGAACCCCCTTTCAGGTAGTTGAAAGCAGCTATCAAATCCCCCCTCATTCTTCTCTTCTGCAGGCTAAACAATCCCAGCTCCCTCAGCCTCTCCTCATAAGTCATGTGTTCCAGTCCCCTAATCATTTTTGTTGCCCTTTGCTGGACTCTCTCCAATTTATCCACATCCTTCTTGAAGTGTGGGGCCCAAAACTGGACACAGTACTCCAGATGAGGCCTCACCAATGTCGAATAGAGGGGAACGATCACGTCCCTCAATCTGCTCGCTATGCCCCTACTTATACATCCCAAAATGCCATTGGCCTTCTTGGCAACAAGGGCACACTGCTGACTCATATCCAGCTTCTCGTCCACTGTCACCCCTAGGTCCTTTTCCGCAGAACTGCTGCCTAGCCATTCGGTCCCTAGTCTGTAGCTGTGCATTGGGTTCTTCCGTCCTAAGTGCAGGACCCTGCACTTATCCTTATTGAACCTCATCAGATTTCTTTTGGCCCAATCCTCCAATTTGTCTAGGTCCTTCTGTATCCTATCCCTCCCCTCCAGTGTATCTACCACTCCTCCCAGTTTAGTATCATCTGCAAATTTGCTGAGAGTGCAATCCATACCATCCTCCAGATCATTTATGAAGATATTGAACAAAACCGGCCCCAGGACCGACCTCTGGGGCACTCCACTTGATACCGGCTGCCAACTAGATATGGAGCCATTGATCACTACCCGTTGAGCCCGACAATCTAGCCAGCTTTCTACCCACCTTATAGTGCATTCATCCAGCCCATACTTCCTTAACTTGCTGACAAGAATACTGTGGGAGACTGTGTCAAAAGCTTTGCTAAAGTCAAGAAACAATACATCCACTGCTTTCCCTTCATCCACAGAACCAGTAATCTCATCATAAAAGGCAATTAGATTAGTCAGGCATGACCTTCCCTTGGTGAATCCATGCTGGCTGTTCCTGATCACTTTCCTCTCATGCAAGTGCTTCAGGATTGATTCTTTGAGGACCTGCTCCATGATTTTTCCAGGGACTGAGGTGAGGCTGACTGGCCTGTAGTTCCCAGGATCCTCCTTCTTCCCTTTTTTAAAGATTGGCACTACATTAGCCTTTTTCCAGTCATCCGGGACTTCCCCGGTTCGCCACTAGTTTTCAAAGATAATGGCCAATGGCTCTGCAATCACAGCCGCCAATTCCTTCTCAACTCAAACCGTGGCCTCACTGCCCAGACTTGTCAACAGGTTCCAGTTTCTGCAACATGGACACCAGTGCATGAGAAACTAGACTACAGCGTTCCCACTTATTTCACAATGGCTGCCACCAAATAGCCTACTGAGGAAGGTAACAGCTGGTAGTCACTGCTGGCCAAAGTTCAAACTGGTTTGCTCAGGGTAAACAGTTACCCGTCCTTACAGCCATCCAGCACAGTCTTGCAGAACTTTGACTCCTGGAAGAGATTTGTCATGCAGAAATTTCCAGCAAAACCACAATTTTGAGAGGAAAAAGGTCACCAGTGGAAATGAGACGTTGTGTCCCAGCTCTGACAGGGACAATCCTGTGTCTCCTCCAGCACAGCACACAAGGGGCCGGAGCAACAACCCCCTGGAGCCAACAAGAGGATTTCCATCAACATCAGTGCACTTTGGCTCATGGATACGGTGCCTACAATGCTCTTTACAGAAGAGAATGTCATATTATGTCCTCCCAAACATTCCCGATACCTCCCACCGCCCTGACAGGGCAGCCCAGCAGTATCCTGAGAGTTTCAAAAGAGGTGGAAAATGAGGGAAACACTAGACAGAAGATTGGAACCTGTTGAGAAATGCCACCACATGCCATTAACATTTCACATTTTCTTTACCCTGTCTCATGCCAGAACAATCACGCATATTTATAGATGAGTAGCAATAAACGGCTGGCCTCTGATGCTCCTGATAAGAAAAAGATACGTGTAGGAAATATACTGGGCCACAGTGTTAGTTGATGAGACTCAGTCTAGCTCCACTGAAGGCCAATGGAGAGGGGCTGATTTATAACAGCTAAACTTCTGGCCCTCTATGTAAGTTTACTCAATGCATGACATTGTATCTGCTTTTAAATATAGGTCACAAAGCATTGTTGGCACCCCATTCAGTATCAACACTACATTTGTCGAATTTCCCAGGGATGCTGGCAAGTGCTATTCCTATGCTGAGGTACAATGTGTACTCTTTCACCCTATTTTTTTTCCTTCCTAGTTCCTAACATTTCCTTTATTATGCAGCGAACTTCCTCAGTGCAGAGAAAAACTGCGTGAACTGGATGACTTCAAAGGCTGTATTAGCAATGGCTAAACCTGCTAATTTATTCACATTAGCGACATTTAGCCTTATTCTTGTCCTCTGTAGCTTTCATCAAATATTTGTTCTGACTGTGATTAATCGGATATAGAACAAGTGCATTTGTAACAAACAGAATATTCACTACAGCCACACATATATTCTAGATTCTGGGCAGTTAAAATCATGCAGTCTCCAGCTAATTCTGAACTGGTATCTTTGCATCATGTTTAAGCCCTTTTATTTTTGCCAGTGGTTATTTCAACTGTCAGTCTTTCTCAGCAATAACATAGTATTTCATAAATCTCTGGCAGGCTCTTTAAAGGATCTGGGTCTTTCACACAAGAGAATATAAGCTCTCTTTCTACTTGCTTGGAGCAGGTCATTTTGGGAACTACCCAAGCTCACTTCGAAATATTTTTCCATGTGCCAGAAGTTGCTTTTGAAGTCCTCTGCCCAACCCACATGCATTTCAGTGCCAGGCTGCTCAGGAGCTGTACCCAGTAGTCCATAACAGGAAGTGTGTCAGCACTATCTGTTCACAAAGAGGGTGGGGAAGAGAGACAGGGGAGTGGTACAGACGTTCATTGAGTGGAAAATCATCTGACATGTCCTACGTTTAAGATCCAATCACAGATGGGTCAGATGATACCTATTCAACCCCCAAGTTCAAACAAGGCTTTATTCTTTCATATTTTTGGCCCTTGGATGTGAGAGCATGTTGTAATATCATGCTTTTTAAAAGTGCAGTATGCAGGAAATCACATTTGAAGGGCTTGGCATGTATGGTATTCTTATGGAGTTCACTTTTCCCCATTGCTTTTAATCTGTTTTCTACATTTTTTTCAGCTTGCTTTTCCTTCTGATTTATTGTTTTATTAGTCTATTTTTAAAATAAGACATATTTCAGCTTAAGGGTTTTTAATGTAATTCATATGAAAATTAGTGATGGATGAGCCTCAAGCTCTTTAGAGGCTAGATCTGTTTAGGAGAAGCGTCCAAAAGTACAGAGGCTTATCCAAAGCTAATCTGAAAATATCCAAATCTCTGGTCTAGACATAGACATAAGAACCTATTGGCTCAGAAGGTCTGTTGTTCTCCTATATGGGCCTACTTCTCATACTATTGATTCCTCACTACACTTTCAGGCCCAGATTTTCAATGGGTCTTTGTTGCAAAATTTGCAGGCACATCCCTTAGTGTGGGCAAAAATATAGCACTTAAGTCCTGACTCAGCAAAGCACTTAAACACATGCTTAAATCCTATTATAGTCAATGAGACTGAAGCACATGCTCAAAGTGCTTTGCTGAAGAGGCCTTAGGTCCTGATTCAAGGCCACCAGAAAGACTCCCATGGCTTTCATTGGGCTTTGGAGCAGACTATTACTGCCTATACATATTTGTTCATGCAAAGGCCCCATTTGGTCAAGCCCATAAGCGGGTTATACACTTATATCCACCCACAAACAGAGCAGAGGCTGGCTGACAATTTGTCCCAGATTACTTCATAAGTGCCTTAGCCTACAAGGTCCATGGTCAGTTGGAACTGAGGACACCCAATGCTTTGTAGGATCAGACCCCAAGTTCTGGCAGGACGTTTATATGATGACACCAGTCACCCTCTCATTCCTGCCTTTATAGTCTTGTCCTGAAAACAGCTTTATGCTGAAATCATAAAAACGGGTTTCTTTGAGTGATTTCTGGTGGTTCCTAGTCTATTTTCCAATCAAATCAGAAATACTACAAGATCAACCATTCCCTCAGTTTTTTCTTTCCAGCCTTGCCTAGCATCCGGAAATGTTAAGCACACAATAAAAGTTATACAGTTTTTAAAAAATTAAATCACACTTTTGAACTCCCAGAAGGAGTTTGATCTGTGTTGAAGTTGCGTTTGCATTTTATATTTAGGCAAAAATTCAGGTGGATCCTTATTCTATCCAGCTGAGATTTGCACATCCCTAATGTAATAAGAGACATAAAAGTGATCAGTTCAAGTAATACAAGGAGTGACTGGAGTAGGTGGACTTGGAGGAGTCTAGACAGAGAAATGAAGAAGGGATATTTGTTAATGATATACTGGATCTATCCATGTCCTCAGTCAAGTTCACATTTAGCTCCTGAAATATGCACAGTGGAGATCAACTAGAAAGGAAGATCAACATGATATAAGCATACACAGGGTCAAAAGACACCTCAGAACAGGCTCCAAACATGTCACTGACTACCTGTTACATCACTGGTATCTTTTTCATTCTGAGATACATGGGCTAAGTTCATCCCTGGTGTTCATCTCTACGGATGTCCATGCAGTTAATCTAAGAAGCGATTTGTCCCCCTATTTTCGGGAGTCTAGGCTAGCATTGTTGCAGTTCCCATGAAAGCAATATGAGCTACAAGTGCATGTTCATAGCAGAAAAGACAGCTAGGTTGCTTGATCAATCAGAATGTACTTTCCAGAGATTTATGAGGCAGAAACTAAAGATAGGTGAATCAGTTCAAATAAGATGTGAACCTCTTTGGACCTTTGACCAATATTACAGCTGAACTCAATCTGCAATGAGTTTTTTGTGAGTTTCAGCAATGTTCAGATGTGTGTTTGCAGGACCAGGAACGGAAGCACAAAACACTAGGAGAAAAGCTGCTCTGTGGCCGGGCCTGGAACAACAGATGGAGACAAACATTTATTGATAAAGTCTGTTGTCACAAGATTTCCAGCCAAGTTTTGCAGACTCAAGTAACCCATAGTTTGGATGATCTCTGGATAACCATCCAAAGCCAGTTTCATACTGACCTTTTGGAGGCTTTCCCAACACGAGCAAAAATCTACACCAAGAGAAAGGATGAGGACGAAGTAAGAATGCATCACCCAAGAAGATAGTTTCTAGTGATTCCCATGACACAACTGAAAGAAAAGTAGATCAGAGAATAAATCAAACCAGCTGATAGGAAAGCACAGCAGAGCGATCAAGTGGCACTTATTGATCCTGGCCAGTCACACCCGAGAATGGAAACCTCTAATGGAATAATAATTACACCACTGAGCTAAACAGTATCAAGTTTTTTGTAGGCCTCACAGAAAATGTGAATTTCAAGGAGGGATTTGAAGGAGGATAATGCATTAGTTCTGTGGTTGTTTATGGGAACCTCCTCCCAAGCATGAGAGACAGCATGGGAAAAAGAACAAAGGTATTTGTTTGAAAATGCAACAGGTGAGCAATGGAGGTGGGCATCCTGAGCCAGTCAGAGGCTGATGTCAACATCTCAATAATGTTTGAGAGATTATAGGTAGAGTAAGGAGGTACTAATAGAAAAATTAATGAGCTCATAAAGTAAGTTCTCTGATGGAAAATGCTGGGATAATGCAGAAATTTCATGGTGAGACTTTCATCCAGTGATAAACATGACAGTTAGGACAACAATGGTAGGTCTTCAAATGAAGTGAATATAACTAACGAAAGAACTCATCCTAGTTCTACTCTGACTTTTTTAGCTAAAAATCCTTTGCTGGACAGCACTGCTATTTCAAACCCTCTGCACGTCTAGGCCAATTGGTGGAAACATTTGCATAGATCAATGAACTTAATGTCTGGTAAATTCCAAACAAATAAAAAAATACTGCTTCACCCTCCATTTATAGTCAACCTATGGAATTCAATGCAGCAGAAGGTCACATGGCTGGAATTTGTAAGGGGGCTGGACGGTTTCCTGACCATTAATTACATTTGTGGTTATTCATGCAGTAGTAAGGGTAAGATGACTATTTCCCACACTACATCTAGGATGGTTAGATGAACTGGGAGGAGCGGATGGTGCTGAATTTGGTAGCTGCATTATTGGCTTTTTCACCTTCTTTTGAATAAGCAGTTTTTAGCCCTGGCTGGAGTCAGGATACCTGTCTTGCTGGATCAGTAACCACACCCTGTTCCAATATGATTCAGAGAAATGTCATCCATCTGAGAATTCTACTGTGTGCCAAAGCCTGACCTACATGCTTCATTTCCACTTGTTTAGCTGTTAGTCACTGTATCAGTCTATCTCCTGAGAGCCCCTTCATAGCCTGGGGTGACACTGCAGTGCCCTGCCTCAGTTTCCTCCCTCAGATAACCCAAGAACTCTATGACATGCTTTCTTGCTTAAATAATACCCCTTCTAAGGGCCAGTTTATTGCAAAAAAAAAAAAAATCACATAAACAGTCTGTAACAAAAGTCCCAGAACACAATTCATATTACCCCCCAGTGTCCTTTAAATCCTGCTCTTCCCAGGGAGGAACAACCCCCCTCCAGCCTTTCTGCTGGGAGTGCATCTTTACAATACTCTGGTTGCTTCCGCCACACCTAGGCTCCTTGCTCACCCTTGTCTGTTCTTCAGGCAGCAAACTCCGGCCATTTCAGCTGGTGTGCAACCCCCTCGTCCCAGCAGGAACTCTCACAGCCTCTCTGCTAGGAGATCATCTTCACCAGAAGAGCATCCCTCCCTCCCCATCCTCTCTCACTGTTCCCCTGGATCCAGCTCTGCAGCATGGAGGTGTCAGTGGGTAAACTTTTCTGCAGTTCCCTTGCCTTCAGCCCTCTCTGTCCCTTGGCTTCGTCTCTCTGGCTTAGAGCTAGAAGCCACCTCCCTCTTGCCTTCTACCCTCTCCAGCTCCGGGAGGTCAGCAGACAAACCTGTCTTGCTGCTCTTATCTGCTAATCTCCTCCTCTCAGGCAGCTCTGACTCACTGGGTTTCTCCCCCCTCTGTAGCTCTCATGCCCTCTTTTAAGCCTAATTGGGAGTGAATCTGCTGATGAGTCACAGATGCACTGGCTTCTTCCTTCTTAAAGGGGCTAATGCTGCCCTGTGACAGTCACATAAGCAAAACCATGGGACAGCCCCAATTTCATTTACACCAGTGTAAATCCAGAGGGATTAAACTAGTATAACTGACATAGGAAGCTGAGCCCTTATGCTTAGAAAAAGTACATGAGCTAGGGAAGAGCCAGGGACCGAACTCTGGAATCCTGACTGCCAGTTCCAGCCTCTAACCAATAGTCTATACTCTTTCCCTGCCTGGAGCCAAATTCTGCTTACTCACGGGATTTACACAAGCTTAACTGAGAACAGATTTTGACCCCTATAGTGCTGTCTGTTGTAGTTACAGAGCTTTCCCTCAAGGATCTAGAGTTTAATGCTGTGGAGAGAAACTTCTTAGGAAGAGTCAAATGTTTTGTCTACAGAAAGACATATCCCCATCTGAAATAGCAAAACTGACTCCAGCCTCAGATTGCCCTTTTGTCCCACTGATTCTTTTCAGACACCAGGATCTGCTAGTTTTCATCACTTTCCTCCTATAAACTATATTTTCTGGCCACGACCTCTTAGAAAAACTAGTTAGTATATTAGTTTTCCAAGACAGCTTCAGTATCAACAGCAAGCAATGTTGTGAATTTGATGACATTGCTGGGGTTTTTTTCCCCCCTCTTTCTCAGGGGAGCTATTAAATGCACACACATGGCTAATTGTGCACTGTGGCATAATGAGGTGAGCCTTAGAAACTGCGAAGTTTTCCACTCCCTTCAGCTGCAGGTGGGGCGTGATGCCATGTGGAGAATAACTGATGTGGTTGCAGAGTTCCCAGGATCGTGTCATGATTCATTCATACTCAGACGTTCTGGAAGAGAAGTGTTTGAGACTGGCCAGAAGCAGAGTGGAAGAACTATTTGCTGAGAGCTTTTTTTCAGAAATATTTTAAACATTTTTCATTTTTCCAAATATCAGTTCAGCTTCCCACCTCCACCCCCCTTTCTTTCCCTCTGTAAACTTTTAAGTGGATAATGACACTTGTGTCTGATCCTGCCATTCCAACTGAAATATATTCCAGGCCCAGTGACATAAGCTGCCCAGAACAATAATTGAAAGACCATTTGGCCTTCTTATAAAGAGGAGATTTGGATGGCTAGGTATGTCTAGGAGTGCATCATGAAGCAACCCCACCAAAGCTGCTCACCATGCACCAGAGTGCCTGGTTAATGGTGTGCTCTCTTACCCTTTTCACAGTTCACTACTGAGAAATATCAGCAACATATGCAAAGTACTGAAGTGCCTGAACTCCAGTTTCATATTCACAATGCAGAGACATATAATGCACCACAATGCAATCTACAGGAAGCCCATATTGCACAACTGATTATAGGACACTCTCCATTAGTACATCATTTCCTTTGAAAAAAACCCGGTTGCTAGATCTTCCCTTTATAATAATTTTATTTAGCATGGGGTTCAATTCCCTACTGAGAAGGTACTGTGCAGACCTTTGTGGGTATGATATGCCCTCTGACACTGCCTGTCCCATGTCCTGAGATCTACAGCACGAGAGAGGTCACTCTGTCTAGGAACACTCATGGGCTGCAGGCTACAAAATCTCTACTACTTTTACCTGGGATATTGCCTTCCAGCAGGAAACCAGAAATCTGTCTCTTTACCCTCGTAAAGAATATTTCATGGGTGGCACGCAATAGAGGCTGGAGAAGGCTAAGCCTCCCCAAACCTTGAGCCACTGTGGGGGGGCAGTGGTGGATTTGGGGCCCCCAGAAAAATCCCTCCCTACCACGGCTGGAGGAGCTCTGGGGGCCATGGCGGGGGCACAGAGCTTTTCTGGTCTCGGGGCTGCAACAGGGGACGGGGGAAGGAACAAGCAGGGGACCAGACCTCGGGGAGGAAGGGCAGAATAGGGACAAGTACATGGGTGAGGCCACGGGCAGAATGAGGGAGGGGCTCCAGGCTCAGAACTCCAGCCATGGCCAAGAGCTCAACCTAAAGTTGCCAATCCTCCAGGATTGTCCTGAAATCTCCAGGAATTAAAGATTAATCTTTAATTAAAGATTATGTGGTGTGATGAAACCTCCAGGAATATGGCCAACCAAAACTAGCAACCCTAGCTCAACCCTGGCTGGGGCCAAGCTCTCAGCCCCCAATCCCCTCATGGCCCTTACCGGGTTCTCAGCCCACACCTTGCCCTGGCCAGGGCCATAGGGAGAAGGGGCCAAGCTCTCAGTGACACCCCTCTGCCCCCTGTCCCAGGCCATGCAGAGCTGAGGGCAGTGAGTGGGGGTAGGGCCTCGGCCAGAAGAGGTGGGCCAGAGAGCTAGCCTCCCCAAGGTGAAGCTTCACCCATTGCCCATGGAATATTTTATACTTTTAATAGGCCATCTTGACTTCTGTACTTCTATAATGTATTTGCCAGTTGTATGCTGAACAGAAAGCAGAGTCTTGGGATGTTACTGTTTGGCTTGATGGCCTCTTAATTAATTAATAGGCAGTAGGTTTAAAACAAACCAAAGGAAGTATTTCTTCAAACAATGCACAGTCAACCTGAGGAACTCTTTGCCAGAGGATGTTGTGAAGGCCAAGACTAGAACAGGATTCAAAAAAGAACTAGATAAGTTCATGGAGGATAGGTCCATCAATGGCTATTAGCCAGGATGGGCAGGGATGGCGTCCCTAGACTCTGTTTGCCAGAAGCTGGGAATGGGCAACAGGAGATGGACCACTTGATGATTACCTGTTCTGTTCATTCCTTCTGGGGCACCTGGCATTGGCCACTGTCAGAAGACAGGATACTAGGCTAGATGGACCTTTGGTCTGACCCAGAATGGCCTTTCTTATGTTCTCTGCCCACCACCAACATAGAATCATAGAATATCAGGGTTGGAAGGGACCTCAGTAGGTCATCTAGTCCAACCCCCTGCTCAAAAGCAGGACCCATCCCCAATTAAATCATCCCAGCCAGGGCTTTGTCAAGCCTGACCTTAAAAACTTCGAAGGAAGAAGATTCCACCACCTCCCTAGGCAACGCATTCCAGTGTTTCACCACCCTTCTAGTGAAAAAGTTTTTCCTAATATCCAATCTAAACCTCCCCCACTGCAACTTGAGACCATTACTCCTTGTCTTGTCCTCTTCCACCACTGAGAATAGTCTAGAACCATCCTTTCTGGAACCACCTCTCAGGTAGTTGAAAGCAGCTATCAAATTCCCCCTCATTCTTCTCTTCCGCAGACTAAACAATCCCAGTTCCCTCAGCCTCTCCTCATAAGTCATGTGTTCCAGACCCCTAATCATTTTTGTTGCCCTTCGCTGGACTCTTTCCAATTTATCCACATCCTTCTTGTAGTGTGGGGCCCAAAACTGGACACAGTACTCCAGATGAGGCCTCACCAATGTCGAATTGAGGGGGACGATCACGTCCCTCGATCTGCTCGCTATGCCCCTACTTATACATCCCAAAATGCCATTGGCCTTCTTGGCAACAAGGGCACACTGCTGACTCATATCCAGCTTCTCGTCCACTGTCACCCCTAGGTCCTTTTCTGCAGAACTGCTGCCTAGCCATTCGGTCCATAGTCTGTAGCTGTGCATTGGGTTCTTCCGTCCTAAGTGCAGGACCCTGCACGTATCCTTATTGAACCTCATCAGATTTCTTTTGGCCCAATCCTCCAATTTGTCTACGTCCCTCTGTATCCTATCCCTGCCCTCCAGCGTATCTACCACTCCTCCCAATTTAGTATCATCCGCAAATTTGCTGAGAGTGCAATCCATACCATCCTCCAGATCATTTATGAAGATATTGAACAAAACCGGCCCCAGGACCGACCCCTGGGGCACTCCATTTGACACCGGCTGCCAACTAGACATGGAGCCATTGATCACTACCCATTGAGCCCGACAATCTAGCCAACTTTCTACCCACCCACATCTCCCTCCCTGACAGTATTGCCATGGCAGCAAGAACTGGTGAGGCTGAATTTGCCCAGTACTGAAATAAGCAACTTCCCGTTCCCATCAGCCTCAGGGGAAAGCAGCTGATTAGCGCTCAGCTTGCATGCAGTAGACTCTGCCTAATGACCTAGTGACCTGTGCCAGATCAGCCTGAATGTCCTCCTCTCTTCAGGGGCAAACCACCACCCAGTGGTGCCCGCTTGACAGCCCTGTTCCCAAACCCCCTCCCAGGTGGGGTAGAAAAGATCCGCATTCTTGCTGGCAGAATAGACATAAGAAGTCCTTTGCCCTCAATGAGCTTGTTCCCTGGCTTGTAGGTGTGGGGACAGAATCATAGCTACCTCAGGGAGCAAGCGTACAACCTCCCCAGGTCCTGAAGAAGAGAAGTGATGTCAGGCCTCGCCCACTTCTGCATGCTGCATTTTGCTCTTCATTGTCTCCATTGGAGGGGAGGGAGAGAGTGGACAGAGTGTGCAGTGAGGTGGAGCCGAGTGAGTGATGGGTGGCAGGCAAAGGTGAGTAGGGGAAGGCCCAGAGAGGAAAGATAGTGATATGTGTTTGAGTTACAGGGGAGCAGATAGACAGCACCTGAGAAACAAAGGTGAATGGAGGGACACAGGGAAGACAGAGGAGAGGCTGGAGAGCACATTAATGTTTAAAATTACTGAGTAACTTTTCATTTTATACTATTAGAAATATTTGAATGTATTTATGGTATGTTTTTTAGTTTCTATAGAATCTACCGTCTGAGCAGCCCACACGATCCTTCTCCACCTCCCCTCAGTCTGACTCAGACCTGGCTTCCGCTCAGGTTGATGGCAAAACTTCCCCCTGGCCTAAAGGACGTAGACTTGTGGCTCTTTACCAGTATGTATGCGTAATTTATACACAGAGCCAGATCCTCACCTGGGGTGAAATCCTGGCCCCATTGTGTCTGTACAGCACTCAGCACTCTGGGGTTCTGGTCCATGGCTGGGTGTTCCTAGTCCAAATAATACATAATATTGAATTCAGTGCGAGTTTTGCCATTAACTTCAATGGACCCAGGATATTGCTCCTGGTGTAAACTGGCATGGTTCCATATACTTGGATGGAGCTGTGCCAGTTTACACCAGCTGAGGGTCTGACCCACCAATGCTTGGGTCAGCTGGGAAGGCGATGCGGAGTTTCTTTGTATGGGATCCCAGGTTTTCTAGATCAGTCCTGAACCGCAGAACTGGGACTGTGCATATCAAATGAAGACTCCAGTTCAGCAGAGCACTTAACTAAGTGAATAGTCCCATTGAAATCAGTGCTCGGCTGGTTTGGGACTGGCATGATTAGTAGAAACATAGGGTGGCCTGAAACAAAATCATAACAAATAGACTGTAACAACTGAAAGAAATAAAAAGTTGAGATAAAGTTTGAAAAAGTAAAAATATTGGAGAAAAATAATATTTTAAAATGAATAAAGGAAAAACAAAAAGTTAATACGAGTACCTTTTGCTTCATTCATTCATGCTACCAGTTTATTTGTAAAATTGACAGGGGTGTGTGGGTAAAAATGACGGGGAGGAGCCCATCACAGTCCTGGAAGGGTAAGGGGAGGAGACCATGAGCTAATTATAGCCGAGACAGGGATGATGGACAGCATCCTAGTTCGTTTACTTTTCCAGTTCACACACTGCTAACAAAATACACTGGATCCCCTCATTGGCTCTCATTACACCATTCATTATTTTATCTATCTTTTGCAAAGTCTGTTCTCTCTCTGTCTTCATTCCAAACCAAACAGTCTTTTTCACTGCCTCTGCCAGGGACATCTTTCCACAAGCCACTTATCCACCACTCCACTCTTCTCCCAAATGCACTGTGAATCCAGTGATATACCTGAGGAACATCAATGATATTTTCATCCTCTGGACAGAGAACCTAAACTCCCTCATATATTTCCACCACAACTTCAACAGCCACTACCCATCCATTACACTCTCTCTGGAACACTACCACTTCCTAGACACCATGATCAGCTTTAACAGTAGAACTCTATATATATACTATATACAAGAAACCCATGGATCACCTCCAAACAAACAAGAAATCTGTTGTCTACAGCCAGGCACTCAAATGCCATAAAATATGCTCCAAGGAGAAAGCATAACCTCAATTGTATTAGAGCAAAATTCATTTGCTCTGAGATAAAATAAATGGTCAAGATTTTTTTTAACTGAATACCCAAAGTCAGGCTCTTAACTCAAGTCCATATCTAGGTACCTATATGGCCTGATTTTCAAAAGTGCATGAGTCCTGCCAACCAGCTGCTGAGTGCTTTTGAAAATGAAGTAACTTACCTAGAAGCTGCATGTTAGATTTAGAAGCCCCATAACCTCAGCCATGCAGAACACAATGCCATCCACAGCCTCAGAAACAACTCTGACATCATAATCAAAAAGTCTGACAAAGGAGGTGCTGTTGTCATCATGAATAGGTCGGAATATGAACAAGAAGCTGCTCGGCAGCTCTCCAACACCACTTTCTACAAGCCATTACCCTATGATCCCACTGAGAGTTACCAAAAGCAACTACAGCATTTGCTCAAGAAACTTCCTGAAAAAGCACAAGATCAAATCCGCACAGACACACCCCTGGAACCCTGACCTGGGATATTCTATCTACTACCCAAGATCCATAAACCTGGAAATCCTGGGCACCCCATCATCTCAGGCATTGGCACCCTGACAGCAGGATTGTCTGGCTATGTAGACTCCCTCCTCAGGCCCAACGCTACCAGCACTCCCAGCTACCTTCGAGACACCACTGACTTCCTGAGGAAACTACAATCCATCGGTGATCTTCCTGATAACACCATCCTGGCCACTATGGATGTAGAAGCCCTCTACACCAACATTCCACACAAAGATGGACTACAAGCCGTCAAGAACATTATCCCCGATAATGTCATGGCTAACCTGGTGTCTGAACTTTGTGACTTTGTCCTTACCCATAACTATTTTACATTTGGGGCAATGTATACCTTCAGATCAGCGGCACTGCTACGGGTACCCGCATGGCCCCACAGTATGCCAACATTTTTATGGCTGATTTAGAGCAATGCTTCCTCAACTCTCACCCCCTAACGCCCCTACTCTACTTGCACTATATTGATGACATCTTCATCATCTGGACCCATGGAAAAGAAGCCCTTGAAGAATTCCACCATGATTTCAACAATTTCCATCCCACCATCAACCTCAGCCTGGTCCAGTCCACACAAGAGATCCACTTCCTGGTCACTGCAGTGCTAATAAACAATGGTCACATAAACACCACCCTATACCGGAAACCTACTGACCGCTATTCCTACCTACATGCCTCCAGCTTTCACCCTGACCACACCACACGATCCATCGTCTACAGCCAAGCTCTGCGATACAACCGCATTTGCTCCAACCCCTCAGACAGAGACAAACACCTACAAGATCTCTATCAAGCATTCTTACAACTACAATACCCACCTGTGGAAGTGAAGAAACAGATTGATAGATCCAGAAGAGTTCCCAGAAGTCACCTACTACAGGACAGGCCTAACAAAGAAAATAACAGAACGCCACTAGCTGTCATCTTCAGCCCCCAACTAAAACCCCTCCAACGCATTATTAAGGATCTACAACCTATCCTGAAGGATGACCCAACACGCTCACAAATCTTGGGAGACAGGCCAGTCCTTGCCTACAGACAGCCCCACAACCTGAAGCAAATACTCACCAACAACCACATACCACACAACAGAACCACTAACCCAGGAACCTATCCTTGCAACAAAGCCCGTTGCCAACTGTGCCCACATATCTATTCAGGGGACACCATCACAGGGCCTAATAACATCAGCCACACTATCAGAGGCTCGTTCACCTGCACATCCACCAATGTGATATGTGCCAGCAATGCCCCTCTGCCATGTACATTGGTCAAACTGGACAGTCTCTATGCAAAAGAATAAATGAACACAAATCAGATGTCAAGAATTATAACATTCATAAACCAGTCGGAGAACACTTCAATCTCTCTGGTCACGCAATTATAGACATGAAGGTCGCTATCTTACAACAAAAAAACTTCTAATCCAGACTCCAGCGAGAAACTGCTGAATTGGAATTCATTTGCAAATTGGATACTATTAATTTAGGCTTAAATAGAGACTGGGAGTGACTAAGTCATTATGCAAGGTAGCCTATTTCCCCTTGTTTTTTCCTACCCCCTCCCCACCCTCAGACGTTCTGGTTAAACTTGGATTTATGCTGGAAATGGCCCACCTTGATTATCATACACATTGTAAGGAGAGTGGTCAGTTTGGATGAGCTATTGCCAGCAGGAGAGTGAGTTTGTGTGTGTATGGGGGTGGGGGGGTGAGAAAACCTGGATTTGTGCTGGAAATGGCCCACCTTGATTATCATACACATTGTAAAGAGAGTGGTCACTTTGGATGGGCTATTACCAGCAGGAGAGTGAGTTTGTGGGGGGGGGGGGGGGGGGTGGAGGGTGAGAAAACCTGGATTTGTGCTGGAAATGGCCCAACTTGATTATCATACACATTGTAAGGAGAGTGATCACTTTAGATAAGCTATTACCAGCAGGAGAGTGGGGTGGGAGGAGGTATTGTTTCATGGTCTCTGTGTATATAATGTCTTCTGCAGTTTCCACAGTATGCATCCGATGAAGTGAGTTGTAGCTCACGAAAGCTTATACTCAAATAAATTGGTTAGTCTCTAAGGTGCCACAAGTACTCCTTTTCTTATTGTAGGCACTGTGTTTTTGAGCAGTAATAAATATATGAGAGAGAGAGAGAGAGAGAGAAGTCAGCTCTGGAACTTTGTAAGCTCAGCTACATGTAACAGGACTTTATTGAACGATTATTATATTCATCATTTATATTTAAGGCACCTATCATCGTCACAGCAGTGAGGCAAAATTTTGCCAATATTAAAGATCAGTTACACAAGGCCACTCACAATGGATGGCTCTAACATACTGTTCTTTCACAAGGGATAACAAAAGCAGACAAAAACTAAGTCAGAGATGAGGTAAACCAAAGGAGAAGGTTTTACATTTTATTCTGAAGCTCATTACAACAAACATCTACTTAACCATTGCCTAGAGCATCTTCCTCTTCCCCACCACACCCCCTATTTGTGTTACAAAGACATTTTCCCTGAAATGTAGCTGAACCTCAAACTGGCTTCTATTATTGCAGGCTCAATTGCATCCTGGTAGGGCCCAGATTCAGCAAAGCACATTTTCATGTGCATTGATAGCCTTGGCCATACTGCACAGTAAAACAGAAAGGGGATTAGAATGATACTGCTGTTCCCCTTTGCCGCCCACAGTCCATGACAGTATATATACACACACTGGGATAGATCCTTGACCCTTTGTAGACTTCATGATCTCAGTTCCTCAGGAAGAAAAACTTGCTTCCATAATTTTCCATACATGCCCACTACAATTAGCTTGCATACTGACGGTGGCAATTGACAAAGACTGGTGGCAGAACTCCCTGGGAATGATTGTGATCTCAGTTCCAGTGGTGTTTATTCAGAGTAACTCCAACAAAATCAACAGTGACTTTAGATTTCTTTCCGAGTATCTGAACCTTGCCCCATAGATTCTTAGTTCTGTATATACACCATTGCTTTCGCTTTGCCTTTTTTTTTTTTAAACTGGAGCAGGCCTTCTACCTGGCCCCAGATCAGCAAGGCACATAAGCATATCCCTTTCTTTGAGCACAAGTGGTTCCACTGAAGTCAGTGGGGTTATCTGTGCTTAAAGTAAGGCAGTGGGACTGCTAATGTGCTTAAAATAGTACATAGGCTCAAGTATCTTCCTGAATAGGGCCTCTGTCATTTCCCTTCTCCACTCTTTTTTCTCTGCTATGTTTATACCTATAATCTCAGATGATCTCTTGCTAATTATTCTTGGAATTACATAAGAGAACTTTACTCATGAGTAATCAGAACTACTTGGATAACTAAGGTGAACATGTCATTACTTGCACCCTCCTTTCTCCCAAATGATTGGCAAAGGATACCAGTAAAGACATATGCAAGAACCACCATCTTCACATGGGAAGGAAGAAAGGCCCCCGCAGTAATGCAAGTCACATCTGCCCTTCATCAGTCAGTCTAGGGTTACAACAACTTTGAGAAAAGAGTATGAGAGGTTCCCTGGCATAATTCATTGAGAATCTTCACATATTTCCCCCTCCTGCCCCTAGCACAGAGGCATCGTTCACGCTGGTAAAATATATGTGGAAGTATTCAACCACCTGCTGTTACTTGTTCCAGCATCAACCGCTCTACTACAGATAGGTCCACGATTGACCTAGGGGAGCAGTAAAGATTTTTCAGCCCCAACGATTGTGTGGTACTTGGTTTAAAATACAAATCCTCCTGTGCGTTTAACATTCTCAGCACTTGGAGTTTTCAGTTCTCTAAGGATCCATCCCAGCTTACGGACACATCTCTAACCTGGTTAATGGAAATTTGCAGTGTCTCCTACACCAATGCTCTATGCCTGTAAACAGTTCTGTGGTCATTCAGGGATAGACTGTCACAGATACTATGGAGGTGAGAGTGGTATATATAGAATAGACTAGCAGTACAGTCTGTCCTGCATGAGGGGCAGTGCATATCTTCCCCCCACCCCTAGAAACAGATCAAAATGAAGGACACATTTCCTCCCCTGTCCTCACCTTGTTCTGAGGAGGAGTAAGTTACTTCAGCTCTTTTCATGGAGCAACTTATTCCCCTCTACACTCCGAACCTGTTATTCTGCCCTCTGAGTCAGGAAAGTGGAAACATGGCTTCTCCTATTCCTGTCGCTTCTCCATTTCCTCCCTGCCCATCTGTGGCGGTATATGGTGTGTAGACCTCATTTCCCCTCCTCAGCCAGAGTCGCAACCTGAGCAGAGCTGAGAACAAGGTGGGGCCTTATTCCCGCTCCTTTCCATATGCAGCTGAGTAAGGGCTCTGACAATCTAGCCCTTGAAGACACCCACCATTTCACTGCTCCTTCCCATCTGGAAACTCATTGAGAGTCATGCGGCAGCCCTCATTCACACTAGAAACCCCTGAAGTGCTGACAATTCAAAAGGGATACTCATCTAAAACCAGGTTTCAGAGTAACAGCTGTGTTAGTCTGTATTCACAAAAAGAAAAGGAGTACTTGTGGCACCTTAGAGACTAACCGATTTATTTGAGCATGAGCTTTCGTGAGCGACAGCTCACTTCATCGGATGCATACCGTGGAAACTGCAGCAGACTTTATATACACACAGAGAATATGAAACAATACCTCCTCCCACCCCACTGTCCTGCTGGTAATAGCTTATCTAAAGTGATCATCAGGTTGGGCCATTTCCAGCACAAATCCAGGTTTTCTCACCCTCCACCCCCCCCCACACAAATTCACTCTCCTGCTGGTGATAGCCCATCCAAAGTGACAACTCTTTACACAATGTGCATGATAATCAAGTTGGGCCATTTCCTGCACAAATCCAGGTTCTCTCACCCCCTCACCCCCCTCCCAAAAACCACACACACAAACTCACTATCCTGCTGGTAATAGCTCATCCAAAGTGACCACTCTCACTACAATGTGCATGATAATCAAGGTGGGCCATTTCCAGCACAAATCCAGGTTTTCTCACCTCCCCCCCACCCCCAAACACACACAAACTCACTCTCCTGTTGGTAATAGCTCATCCAAACTGACCACTCTCCAAGTTTAAATCCAAGTTAAACCAGAACATCTGCGGGGGGGAGGTAGGAAAAAACAAGGGGAAATAGGCTACCTTGCATAATGACTTAGCCACTCCCAGTATCTATTTAAGCCTAAATTAATAGTATCCAATTTGCAAATGAATTCCAATTCAGCAGTTTCTCGCTGGAGTCTGGATTTGAAGTTTTTTTGTTTTAAGATAGCGACCTTCATGTCTGTGATTGCGTGACCAGAGAGATTGAAGTGTTCTCCGACTGGTTTATGAATGTTATAATTCTTGACATCTGATTTGTGTCCATTTATTCTTTTACGTAGAGACTGTCCAGTTTGACCAATGTACATGGCAGAGGAGCATTGCTGGCACATGATGGTATATATCACATTGGTGGATGTGCAGGTGAACGAGCCTCTGATAGTGTGGCTGATGTTATTAGGCCCTGTGATGGTGTCCCCTGAATAGATATGTGGGCACAATTGGCAACGGGCTTTGTTGCAAGGATAAGTTCCTGGGTTAGTGGTTCTGTTGTGTGGTATGTGGTTGTTGGTGAGTATTTGCTTCAGGTTGTGGGGCTGTCTGTAGGCAAGGACTGGCCTGTCTCCCAAGATTTGTGAGAGCAGGAGAGTGAGTTTGTGTGTGTATGGGTGTGGGGGGGGGGAGAAATGGATTTGTGCTGGAAATGGCCCACCTTGCCCTGGTCTACACTAGGACTTTAGGTCGAATTTAGCAGCGTTAAATCGATTTAAACCTGCACCCATCCACACAATGAAGCCCTTTATTTCGACTTAAAGGGCTCTTAAAATCGATTTCCTTACTCCACCCCTGACAAGTGGATTAGCGCTCAAATCGACGTTGCCGGCTCGAATTTGGGGTACTGTGGACACAATTCGATAGTATTGGCCTCCGGGAGCTATCCCACAGTGCTCCATTCTGACCGCTCTGGACAGCACTCTCAACTCAGATGCACTGGCCAGGTAGACAGGAAAAGAACCGTGAACTTTTGAATCTCATTTCCTGTTTGGCCAGCGTGGCAAGCTGCAGGTGACCATGCAGAGCTCATCAGCACAGGTGACCATGATGGAGTCCCAGAATCGCAAAAGAGCTCCAGCATGGACCGAACGGGAGGTACGGGATCTGATCGCTGTTTGGGGAGAGGAATCCGTGCTATCAGAACTCCGTTCCAGTTTTCGAAATGCCAAAACCTTTGTCAAAATCTCCCAGGGCATGAAGGACAGAGGCCACAACAGGGACCCGAAGCAGTGCCGCGTGAAACTGAAGGAGCTGAGGCAAGCCTACCAGAAAACCAGAGAGGCGAACAGCCGCTCTGGGTCAGAGCCCCAAACATGCCGCTTCTATGATGAGCTGCATGCCATTTTAGGGGGTTCAGCCACCACTACCCCAGCCGTGTTGTTTGACTCCTTCAATGGAGATGGAGGCAATACGGAAGTAGGTTTTGGGGACGAAGAAGATGATGAGGAGGAGGAGGTTGTAGATAGCTCACAGCAAGCAAGCAGAGAAACCGGTTTCCCCGACAGCCAGGAACTGTTTCTCACCCTAGACCTGGAGCCAGTACCCCCCGAACCCACCCAAGGCTGCCTCCTGGACCCAGCAGGCGGAGAAGGGACCTCTGGTGAGTGTACCTTTTAAAATGCTATACATGGTTTAAAAGCAAGCATGTGAAAGGATTACTTTGCCCTGGCATTTGCGGTTCTCCTAGATGTAGTCCTAAAGCCTTTGCAAAAGGTTTCTGGGGAGGGCAGCCTTATTGCGTCCTTCATGGTAGGACACTTTACCACTCCAGGCCAGTAACACGTACTCGGGAATCACTGTAGAACAAAGCATTGCAGTGTATGTTTGCTGGCATTCAAACAACATCCGTTCTTTATCTCTCTGTGTTATCCTCAGGAGAGTGAGATATCATTCATGGTCACCTGGTTGAAATAGAGTGCTTTTCTTCAGGGGACACTCAGAGGAGCCCATTCCTGCTGGGCTGTTTGCCTGTGGCTAAACAGAAATGTTCCCCGCTGTTAGCCACAGGGAGGGGGGAAGGTTGAGGGGGTAGTCACGCGGTGGGAGGAGGAAAAATGCGACCTTGTAACGAAAGCACATGTGCTATGTATGTAATGTTAACAGCAAGGTTTACCCTGAAAGAGTGTAGCCACTGTTTTATAAAATGTGTCTTTTTAAATACCGCTGTCCCTTTTTTTTTCTCCACCAGCTGCATGTGTTTCAATGATCACAGGATCTTCTCCTTCCCAGAGGCTAGTGAAGCTTAGAAAGAAAGAAAAACGCACTCGCGATGAAATGTTCTCCGAGCTCATGCTGTCCTCCCACACTGACAGAGCACAGACGAATGCATGGAGGCAAATAATGTCAAAGTGCAGGAAAGCACAAAATGACCGGGAGGAGAGGTGGAGGGCTGAAGAGAGTAAGTGGCAGGCTGAAGAGAGTAAGTGGCGGGCTGAAGACAGGGCTGAAGCTCAAATGTGGCGGCAGCGTGATGAGAGGAGGCAGGATTCAATGCTGAGGCTGCTGCAGGACCAAACCAGTATGCTCCAGTGTATGGTTGAGCTGCAGCAAAGGCAGCTGGAGCACAGACTGCCACTGCTGCCCCTCTGTAACCAACCGCCCTCCTCCCCAAGTTCCATAGCTTCCACCCCCAGACGCCCAAGAACGCGGTGGGGGGGCCTCCGGCCAACCAGCCACTCCACCACAGAGGATTGCCCAAAAAAAAGAAGGCTGTCATTCAATAAATTTTAAAGTTGTAAACTTTTAAAGTGCTGTGCTTAAAGTGCTGTGTGGCATTTTCCTTCCCTCCTCCACCACCCCTCCTGGGATACCTTGGTAGTCATCTCTCTATTTGTGTGATGAATGAATAACGAATGCATGACTGTGAAGCAGCAATGACTTTATTGCCTCTGCAAGCAATGATTAAAGGGAGGAGGGGAGGGTGGTTAGCTTACAGGGAAGTAGAGTGAACCAAGGGGCGGGGGGTTTCATCAAGGAGAAACAAACAGAACTTTC
This sequence comes from Lepidochelys kempii, assembly GCF_965140285.1. Classification (NCBI taxonomy): domain Eukaryota; kingdom Metazoa; phylum Chordata; order Testudines; family Cheloniidae; genus Lepidochelys; species Lepidochelys kempii. Next base: position 33,681,875 of record NC_136387.1, read on the forward strand.
ACACCGTAGCCTGGCCAGTCATGAAACTGGTTTTCAAAGCTTCTCTGATGCGTACCGCGCCCTCCTGTGCTCTTCTAACCGCCCTGGTGTCTGACTGCGCGTAACCAGCAGCTAGGCGATTTGCCTCAACCTCCCACCCCGCCATAAACGTCTCCCCCTTACTCTCACAGATATTGTGGAGCACACAGCAAGCAGTAATAACAGTGGGAATATTGGTTTCGCTGAGGTCTAAGCGAGTCAGTAAACTGCGCCAGCGCGCCTTTAAACGTCCAAATGCACATTCTACCACCATTCTGCACTTGCTCAGCCTGTAGTTGAACAGCTCCTGACTACTGTCCAGGCTGCCTGTGTACGGCTTTATGAGCCATGGCATTAACGGGTAGGCTGGGTCCCCAAGGATACATATAGGCATTTCAACATCCCCAACAGTTATTTTCTGGTCTGGGAATAAAGTCCCTTCCTGCAGCTTTTGAAACAGACCAGAGTTCCTGAAGATGCGAGCATCATGCACCTTTCCCGGCCATCCCACGTTGATGTTGGTGAAACGTCCCTTGTGATCCACCAGAGCTTGCAACACTATCGAAAAGTACCCCTTGCGGTTTATGTACTCGGCGGCTTGGTGCTCCAGTGCCAAGATAGGGATATGGGTTCCGTCTATAGCACCACCACAGTTAGGGAATCCCATTGCAGCAAAGCCATCCACTATGACCTGCACATTTCCCAGGGTCACTACCCTTGATATCAGCAGATCTTTGATTGCGTGAGCTACTTGCATCACAGCAGCCCCCACAGTAGATTTGCCCACTCCAAATTGATTCCCAACTGACCGGTAGCTGTCTGGCGTTGCAAGCTTCCACAGGGCTATCGCCACTCGCTTCTCAACTGTGAGGGCTGCTCTCATCTTGGTATTCATCCGCTTCAGGGCAGGGGAAAGCAAGTCACAAAGTTCCATGAAAGTGCCCTTACGCATGCGAAAGTTTCGCAGCCACTGGGAATCGTCCCAGACCTGCAACACTATGCGGTCCCACCAGTCTGTGCTTGTTTCCCGAGCCCAGAATCGGCGTTCCACAGCATGAACCTGCCCCATTAGCACCATGATGCATGCATTGGCAGGGCCCATGCTTTCAGAGAAATCTGTGTCCATGTCCTGATCACTCACGGGACCGCGCTGACGTCGCCTCCTCGCCCGGTATCGCGTTGCCATGTTCTGGTGCTGCATATACTGCTGGATAATGCGTGTGGTGGTTAATGTGCTCCTAATTGCCAAAGTGAGCTGAGCGGCCTCCATGCTTGCCTTGGTATGGCGTCCGCACAGAAAAAAGGCACGGAACGATTGTCTGCCGTTGCTCTGACGGAGGGAGGGGCGACTGACGACACGGCTTACAGGGTTGGCTTCAGGGAGCTAAAATCAACAAAGGGTGTGCCTGTACATCAAGGAGTATTTCAGGCAGGACTGCATGGAGGGTTCCAATAAGAAATGGTGCACCTAAGTTATCGTTGTTATTGGAACAAGGAGGTTAGCCTGGCCTCTGATTGATACATGGCTAGATTTACCTCTCTGCACCTTCTCTGTGAGTGACTGCAGTGTGATCTAGACAGGGGAGGAGGCAAATGAGTACAAAACAAATCTGGTCTATTTCTTGTTCTGACCCACTCCATCTATCTTTTACAACTTTGGCTGGCAGCAGACGGTGCAGGAGGACTGCATGCCATCCACATCTCATGGCTGCTCGGCAGAAGATGGTACAGTACGACTGCTAGCCATCTTCATCTCTTGCCTGCCTGGCATAAGATGGTACAATACAACTGCTAGCAATCCTCATCTCTTGCCTGCCTGGCAGAAGATGGTACAGTACGACTGCTAGCAGTCCGTATCGCCTGCCCGCTCACCATAAGACGGTTCAATAGGACTGCAGGACTAAAGAGAATGACCTGCTCAAGTCACTCCAAATTTAGTCCCTGCGCCCATGTCTGCCCAGGCGCTCCCAGCCGACGTGGCCAGGAGCACCTCGGACACGACGAGGACGACTACCAATTGTATTGCACCGTCTGCTGCCAGAAGGCAATGGGTTGCTGCTACTGTGCAGCAAAGCCGTACCGCGTCTGCCAGCACCCAGGAGACATGAGCTGGACTATAAGGTGGATATATAACTGAGCTGGCTCCATGCTTGCCGTGGTTTGGCGTCTGCACAAGTAACTCATGAAAAAAGGCGCGAAATGATTGTCTGCCCTTGCTTTCACGGAGGGAGGGAGGGAACGGGGGCCTGACGACACATACCCAGAACCACCCGCGACAATGTTTTAGCCCCATCAGGCATTGGGATCTCAACCCAGAATTCCAATGGGCAGCGGAGACTGCGGGAACTGTGGGATAGCTACCCACAGTGCAACGCTCCGGAAGTCGATGCTTGCCTCGGTACTGTGGAAGCGCTCCGCCGAGTTAATGCACTTAATGCACTTAGAGCATTTTCTGTGGGGACACACACACTCGAATATATAAAACCGATTTCTAAAAAACCGACTTCTATAAATTCGACCTAATTTCGTAGTGTAGACATACCCCTTGATTATCATGCACATTGTAGTGAGAGTGGTCACTTTGGATGAGCTATTACCAGCAGGATAGTGAGTTTGTGTGTGTGGTTTTTGGGAGGGGGGTGAGAGAACCTGGATTTGTGCAGGAAATGGCCCAACTTGATTATCATGCACAATGTGTAAAGAGTTGTCACTTTGGATGGGCTATCACCAGCAGGAGAGTGAATTTGTGGGGTGGGGGGGGTGGAGGGTGAGAAAACCTGGATTTGTGCTGGAAATGGCCCAACCTGATGATCACTTTAGATAAGCTATTACCAGCAGGACAGTGGGGTGGGAGGAGGTATTGTTTCATATTCTCTGTGTGTATATAAAGTCTGCTGCAGTTTCCACGGTATGCATCTGATGAAGTGAGCTGTAGCTCACGAAAGCTCATGTTCAAATAAATTGGTTAGTCTCTAAGGTGCCACAAGTACTCCTTTTCATCTAAAACCATCATTTTTTGCTGGGTGGGTTGCATCAAACAGCAGCAGTGAAGGTTTCTCTGAGTTTTGGCAGGAAATCATAGGTGAGCCCAGGTACCTAACAATGGGAGCAAGTTCCCTCAAAAAGCATTACATGTTTTAAAGCTTGTTGCTCTGATATGAAAAAGATGAGTCGCCCATTCTCAAAACTGTATTTCAATGGAAAACTGAGGGGTTGACTAAACAATTGTTTCATGAAAAGTTATCTGCTTACTGTGGACAATTTTGATTATTTTATCCAAAAACACACACCTGCAAATCTATACATTTTTGGATGAAAAACCAAAAAAACCCTTAGTTTTCATCCAAAATTGTTTAATTTTCTTTTGGAACAAGAAACAGCTTGAATAGTAACGTCGTCATGACATGTACTTGCAGCATATTATTCAGCCACTAGATTTTCTTGTGTGCTGTCTAGAATTCCAGACAGGGAGTGGTCCATGGTGAACCAGACAATGGAATGGATGCTGTGAGGAAGTCTGTAGCATACAGTTCATAGAATAGAATATCAGGGTTGGAAGGGACCTCAGGAGGTCATCTAGTCCAACCCCCTGCTCAAAGCAGGACCAATCCCCAACTAAATCATCCCAGCCAGGGCTTTGTCAAGCCTGACTTTAAAAATATCTAAGGAAGGAGATTCCACCACCTCCCTAGGTAACGCATTCCAGTGTTTCACCACCCTCCTAGTGAAAAAGTTTTTCCTAATATCCAACCTAAACCTCCCCCACTGCAACTTGAGACCATTACTCCTTGATCTGTCATCAGCTACCACTGAGAACAGTCTAGATCCATCCTCTTTGGAACCCCCTTTCAGGTAGTTGAAAGCAGCTATCAAATCCCCCCTCACTCTTCTCTTCCGCATACTAAACAATCCCATTTTCCTCAGCCTCTCCTCATAACTCATGTGTTCCAGTCCCCTAATCATTTTTGTTGCCCTCCACTGGACTCTTTCCAATTTTTCCACATCCTTCTTGTAGTGTGGGGCCCAAAACTGGACACAGTACTCCAGATGAGGCCTCACCAATATCGAATAGAGGGGAACAATCACGTCCCTCGATCTGCTGGCAATGCCCCTACCTATACATCCCAAAATGCCATTGGCCTTCTTGGCAACAAGGGCACACTATTGACTCATATCCAGCTTCTCGTCACTGTGAACCCTAGGTCCTTTTCTGCAGAACTACTGCTGAGCCATTCAGTCCCTAGTCTGTAGCGGTGCATGGGATTCTTCCGTCCTAAGTGCAGGACTCTGCACTTGTCCTTGTTGAACTTCATCAGATTTCTTTTGGCCCAATCCTCCAATTTGTCTAGGTCCCTCTGTATCCTATCCCTACCCTCCAGTGTATCTACCTCTCCTCCCAGTTTAGTGTCATCTGCAAACTTGCTGAGGGTGCAATCCACACCATCCTCCAGATCATTTATGAAGATATTGAACAAAACCAGCCCCAGGACCGACCCTTGGGGCACTCCACTTGATACCGGCTGCCAACTAGACATGGAGCCATTGATCACTACCTGTTGAGCCCGACAATCTAGCCAACTTTCTATCCACCTTATAGTCCATTCATCCAACCCATATTTCTTTAACTTGCTGGCAAGAATACTGTGGGAGACCGTGTCAAAAGCTTTGCTAAAGTCAAGGAACAACACGTCCACTGCTTTCCCCTCATCCACAGAGCCAGTTATCTCGTCATAGAAGGCAATTAGATTAGTCAGGCATGACTTGCCCTTGGTGAATCCATGCTGACTGTTCCTGATCACTTTCCTCTCCTCTAAGTGCTTCAGAATTGATTCCTTGAGGACCTGCTCCATGATTTTTCCAGGGACTGAGGTGAGGCTGACTGGCCTGTAGTTTCCAGGATCCTCCTTCTTCCCTTTTTTAAAGATGGGCACTACATTAGCCTTTTTCCAGTCATCCGGGACGTCCCCGGATCGCCATGTGTTTTCAAAGATAATGGCCAATGGCTCTGCAATCACATCCGCCAACTCCAGTTGTTGCCACTCATCTAGAAAGGACTGTGATCCCACATATTATGACGCATAATGAGGTTTCAGGCTGCCTCCTAAAGCCATTCACTTTAGGTGCCAATGCGAGTTCTCACTTATCTTAGATACCTGCCCAAATACAGACTTATACCATCTCTCAGTAATAGATTTCATGGAGAGAAAGGATGGCAGAATCCAGGAGGGCCATGTCTAAGATGAGGCTTTCTGAGCATCTCACCTGATGATGTACCTGGTGAGTCACTTTAGCAAAGTCCTTGTCACTGAAGAATCCCTATGTCAGGAGTTCTCAAACTGGGGGTAGTGATCCCTCAGGGGGTCACAAGGTTATGATGTAGGGGGTCGCAAGCGGTCAGCCTCCACTTCACCTTCAGTATTTATAGTAGTGTTAAATATAAAAACAGTATTTTAATTTATAAGGGGGGGTCGCACACAGAGGCTTGCTGTGTGAAAGGGGTCACCAATACAAAAGTTTGAGAACCACTGCCCTACGTCTTTTGCCAGCAAGGCCTTCATCCTCAAATCCATGTGTGGCCTTCCTCAAGTGGCAAATGTTTTTGTCTGGGTGTTTTTCTATTGCGCAGCAATGGTTGTAAATTGCCCATTTGTCTTCAGGGTTATTGCTATGTCATTATCAGGACATTATTAATGATTAACAGTTATCATAGTTATGCCCATTTAGAAGGTGCACTTACATAACTTAGATCAAGAGAAGCACGACACTCCACAATCGACATCATCATAGTCAGAGTCAGCTGCCAAAATGAGTCATACACTGTGTGTGGGGGGTGTGAAATCACAGCCAGGAGACTAACTCAAGTCAAGGAGGCTCCAGTTCCTGAATGAAGCCAGGCATTTTACAGCTCTATAAGGGCCTGATCACCATTCAGTTAAAAGGAGTTGGATCAGACTCTGAAGGTGGCCAGGTCAGAGCTTAGACTGATTTCTGGTGCGAATTAGATCCAGCCCAGGATTTGTTGCTCATAACATCCTACTTGCAAGTTCATGAGGAAACTCAAGAAAAGAGCTGCACGGCAGGCTACTAAGAGTCATGTTTGGTTCAAAGGCCCTAAGTTAAGTACCACAGGTTTACAGTTAAGAGACAGATTTTCCAAAGAGCTCAGAACCCAGGATGCTGGGTCACACTGAGGAGTGCAGGCTCCAAAAGCGAGCACTAACCTCTGAAAATCTGACCCCAAAAGTCTCCCCTGCTGTATCTTTCAGATTTGACATAAAATTCCCATTCACAGTTCTGGGATTTGTGCCTTTTCCCTGCCATATAAAGGGTTTTTAAAAATATATCCCTTTGTCTCCCAACAAAAACACTTAATAGAGATAGTTAAACCATCTTCTCCCAGATAACCAATTAGGTTGTCTCCAGTGTTCCTTACACATCTAAACACTGTCTAAACAAATGCAAAATATCCTCACGCAATCTGTCCATTATAAAAATGGAACTGGTCTCAATATTGATTTCTCCCAGGTGGAAAATATCCCCAGTATTCTACATCTGGTGCTAGTATGTTTAACCAAATGTTAGTGGGGAACAGTTTTTTCTTGGACTTGTGTGCACAGGGTGGTGCATAAAGTAGAGAAATATGGTAAGCCCCAGAGAATGTGCGTTGGGCTTGTGATGACTAATCCTGGGATATAGCCACCGGACAATATGACTGATTATTATAATATTATAGAAAAATCAAACAAGGAGAACCTATCTGGCCAAGTGAAAAAACAGGCATTTAACCTGATCCCTTAACTTTCTCTATTCTCAGATTCTCCCCACTTCTATGCCATTGCAACTCTTTTGGGTTCATACATCCGACAAAGTGAGCTGTAGCTCACGAAAGCTTATGCTCAAATAAATTGGTTAGTCTCTAAGGTGCAACAAGTACTCCTTTTCTTTTGGGTTGGAGTAGTGTAGCAGACAGAATTTGGCCCATTGTTCCTAACTCTGCAGTACTTTTGGTTTTATATATACACTGACTCTTGAGAAATATACAATAGGTTCCTTCCAGATAAGACACACAGAATTAAGTGCCTATGTCTAATTCAACTTCCCAGAAAGGTGTAAACCAGTGTTTTTCAAACCGTGGGTCACGACCCAGAACTGTGTCATGGAATGGAAGGGACTGGGTCGTGGCGACTCTGGTCAGCACCGCCAACTGGGCCATTAAAAGTCCCGTCAGCAGTGCTGCCCGGCTAAGGCAGGCTAGTCCCTACCTGTTCCGACACTGCACTACACCCCGGAAGCAGTCAGCAGCAGGTCTGGCTCCTAGGCGGGGGGAGGGGGCACGGGGCTCCGCATGCTGCCCTCGCCCCGAGCAGCAGCTCTGCACTCCCATTGGCCAGAACCGGCCAATAGCAGCTGTGGGGCGGTGTCTGTGGATGAGAGCCATGCGGAGCCGCTTGCGTGCCTCCATCTAGGAGCCGGACCTGCTGCTGGATGCTTCCAGGGCACAGCGTGGTGCGCAGTGCCAGGACAGGCAGGAAGCCTGCCTCTGCACCCCCGCTGCACTGCTGACCGGGAGCCACCCAAGGTAAGCCCGTGCCCCAACCCCACGCCCCAGCTCTGATCCCCCCTGCAAACCCAGGGCCCCTTCCTGTACCCCAAACCCCTCATCCCCAGATCCACCCCAGAGCCTGCACCCCCAGCCCAGAGCCCTAACCCCCTCCCACATCCCAACCCCCTGCCCCAGTCCAGAGCCCCCTCCTACATCCTGAACGCCTCATTCCCAGGCCCACCCCCCACCCCGCAGCCCTCACCCCCACACCCCAACCCTCTGCCCCAGCCCTGAGCCCCTCCCACACCTCAAACCACTCATCCCCAGCTCTGCTGGGTCTCGGGCATCAACAATTGTCCTTAACTGGGTTGCCAGAAAAAAAGTTTGAAAACCATTGGTGCAGACCATGCAAATGTTCTCTAAAAACAAAGGGAGAGATCTCAGAGCATCACAATAGGAGATTATCACATGCAAAAAATGTACATCAGCGCAATGTACACTTTGAGATCAGGGAATGATTTTTAAACAGATGTCAGAGTTTTATAGGTTCAGTTTTGTGCCCAAAATTTGGATGGGTGCAAGAGATGCCATTTAGATGTTTAAGACCTCAGTCCAGCAAACCACTTAAGCATGTGCTTAATTTGACCTCAGTGGGATTACTCATGTGCTCAAAATTAAGCACATGCTCAGATACTTCTCTGGATCAGAACAAGATGGTCAAATGACATTAATTGGAAAATTCAGAATTCCCACAGCACTCTTATTTCTATCTGTTGTGGTTAGATGCATTACAATAGGGTCTCACGCATGATCAGAGAACAGAGACAATAAGACAAGATGCTGCTTGCATCAATATGAATATTCAGTTACAGGAAAAGCATTCAATTTAAACTTAAGCCACCCCAGCACCATTCAATTACCTTACACAGCATTAGTGCAGGGGCAGTATTATCAATCAGCTGGAGATCACACGCACAAAGTGCCAAATCCCAACCCAGTCACATAAGGGAGAAAGGGACATTTTGGTGGCCCTTTATTCACACATATACTGACACTGTATTAGTCTGACCAGTCCCAAGGACGGGCAGGCTTGGGGGGAATCCATGCACACTTGGAAGTCCCATTAGCTGTGCTGGAGGTGGGGTATGGTCAAGCCAATGAGCAACTCTTAATTCAAGCATGAACACTGGTGCCCCTCTCCCTGCCCAAAAAGGGCTCATAGATGGTGCTGCAGCATTGCAAAGCAGAATGCGATGGACCCAAGACTAGCTCTAAGAGAAAGGTTTCATATGTAGAGGCAACAGCAAAAGGTTCCATCTCATTAGACTACACCATAATATCTGCCAAAATCTGTCACACTGCCAGTGTTGCCAGTTTTCACAATTGTATCACAAGCAGTGTTATTTTTAAAGCACCAGCTCCAGGAGCCGTGTGATTCCATAAGAATCTCAGCTTCCATTTTAAAAATAAAAATACCATTTCTGGCCCTTATGGTCACAGAAAAGCATGAAAACATGACTCCTAAACTCTCAACAAAAAGACAGCAAATAAAAAGAGCAAAACATTCATTCTTTTTAATAAATCTCATGATTTTAAGACAATCTCATGATTTGGGGAGGCCGGACTCATGATTTTTGAATACTGAGTTTGGCAACACTGCATTCCTCATACACCCAAACTCCCAGTGAATCTAGGAATGCAGAATCAGGCCCTGAATCACCACCACACAGCCCTGCAAGGTTGTGTATCATCTCCTCATAGAAGACTGCCTGTCTCTTCTCTTTCTTCACTCCTCATCAATTGCACAAATACAAACTGGGAAATGACTGCCTAGGAAGGAGTACAGCAGAAAGCATCTGGGAGAGTGGATCACAAACTAAATAAAAGTTAACAATGTAATACGGTTGCAAAAAAAAGTGCACATTATTCTGGGACATATTAGCAGGAGTGTGTTGTAAGCAAGACATGAGAAGTAATTCTTCCACTCTGCTTAGTACTGATAAGGCTTCGGCTGAAGTACTGTGTCCAGTTCTGTGCACCATACTTTGGGAAAGATGGACAAACTGGAAAAAGTCCAGAAGAGAGCAACCCAAAAATAATTAAAGATCTAGAAAACGACCTATAAGGAAAGATTGAAAAAAACTGGGTTTGTTTAGTCTGGAAAAGAGAAGACAAAGGGGACATGATGACAGTCTTCAAGTACATAAAAGGTTGTTATAAAGAGGAGGCTGATAAATTGTTCTCCTTAACCACTAAGGACAGGACAAGAAGCAATGGGCTTAAATTGCTGCAAGGGAGATTTAGGTTAGACATCAGGAAAAACTTGCTAACTGTCACGGTAGTTAGGCACTGAAACAACTTACCTAGGGAGATTGTGGAATTTCCATCACTGGAGGTTTTTAAGAACAGGTTAGACAAACTCCTGTCAAAGATGACCTAGAGAATACTTAGCCCTGACATGAGTGCAGGGGACTGGACTAGATGACCGATTAAGGTCCTTTTTAGTCCTTCATTTCTGGTATTCTATGGTTCTCCATCTCATAAAAAATAAGAACGGGGGGGAAGTCTTGTCAAACCCCTGGGGATATTCCACCTCAATCCTGCAAAATACTGAGCACCTTCTGTGAAGTGCTGGGTGCCCTTAACTCCTGTTGGCTTTGATGGGCCTTACAAGCACTCAGTACCTCTCAGGAGTCCCTCAAACATCTTGCACAATCAGGCTCATATGCAGTCAAACCTATTTGAATATGACATTATTCCAGTCTGCCTATATCACCTGACTCCATAACCTCCAGCCACATACTGTAGTGAAACAATGTTCTTTTCACAGGATTCCCCAAAGCAAATGATTTGAGAGAGAGAACTGCCTATAGTCAACTGCTGTAGCGGCATCAAACAAAGTGGTACATCGAACAAGAGAACTGTTAGATTTGGGGAGGTCATAGACCTCTTTGCCAGGGGATACATATATTTATTTAAGATTGCAATCCTTTTGGATATGCCCTCCAATACAAAAGGGAAACCAGATCTTTCCTGGGGCATCCAGTAGCCCATATTGGAGTTCTGGCTTCTGCTACATTTGCTGGCTCCGATGTAGCCAATACTCAATTTGCTAGCTTTCAGATCTGGATCCTGTACCTTTTGCAGGTGATGCGCTCATTTGCTGATGCCTCTTCTGCCTACAACATTGCTAGACCACAGGGTCTAACAGAATGGTTCTTACAGGCTCTGACTTCTCTACCATATGTTATTAGAGAAACCTGTCTGGCACTTGAGGAAAAATAGCTGTAATCTATTTGCATAAATCTGTTTTTTACTGCAGTTGATGGGCTGTAACTACCTTAAGTCTAGTAACCAAACAGCTAATTGGTAGTGACATTTCAAGTGTTTCCATTGGGAATAAACTATGCATGTTGCGTCTCATATATGGCAAGCGTGGTCTAGTGGCGAGACCAGGAAAACAGGAAATGTGGCAGCTAGCTTGCATTCCCAGCTCTCGCCCTGGTTTGCTATGTGCTCTCTCTGGCCTGGTCTTCAGAAGTGCTGAGCACCTTCAACTCCATTTGAAGTCAAAGAGAGCTGTAGGCAGGTGGTCATCACCTCTGAAAATTAGACCATTGGTTTAGCCATATTGCAAATGGGGCTTACCTGAGATTTTCAAAGCACTTTGAGACTCTCAGATAAAAGTAAACACGTAGAAAAAACAGGCAACACAAACTTGTGACAAATGACTCTTGAAGTAGCCCCCACTTGTGGCAAGCTGTCGGGTAGCTTTCAGAGCTGCGTGCAACAAATCGAGAGGTCCTTTAAACACAGAAGCCAGAAGGCATTTTCTTTGTAAGTGTTTGGTAGGCTCATTTTCTTTCAACTTGAGGAGATGTTATAGCTGAGCTAGCTCCTGGCAGATATAAAGACAATCTCATATAAAGCTCATATAAAGACAATCATAACAGGGATAAGAACCATTTCCTGAGAAAGCCAGATAGACAATTCACATCAGCCATGTGCAAGGAAATCCAGGGCCATTTTTCCCAGCATCCCTTTCTGAAATTGAATATAGAGGGATCGTGATAATAAAAGGTGCGACTGATATAAAATGTCAGCAGAACATCAAACCATTCTGAGTTTAATAACCACAGGGGTCCTGCATCAAAGAAATCTGATCGGCATTATGAGACAGCATACAACAAAGAGGATATCATTCAAATATGTGCTGTTGGATTGGAAAAAAATACTAGTTTGCTTCCACTATCAGTGGCTATTACACTGATATAGTGTTTCTCATACGGCAAGGAGCTGGCCCTGTTTGCTTGGGACTTTATGGCACTACAATGCAAAATCAAAATCTGATGCTAATAAAGATCTATAGGTAGTTAGTACCTTTCAGCTGGAAGAATCCTGGAGGATTTAAACAGATGTCCCCTCTGCTGGAGAAACTCTGACAGTTAATTTTTCCTAGAGATGCTCAAACCACAAAATTCACATCTGGGATCTGGATTCTGAACACCCCATAATTTGAGGGTGTTTGGATCCCAGGTTTTGGCTTCAGCCAAATCCTATTGATGGGCCATTTCCCCTTTGAGCTCAGCACATGAGGGCCATCTGCTGAATGGTTAATATTAAAATGGATAAAGCATTCTTCTCTTCCCCTCCTAAACTGCTGGGCTGTGGCACCACATATTTAAACAACTGCTGCATTCCACCTCACAGGTGGCTGCATTTCAAAAGCTTATCGGACTCACATGTAACCACATGATCCTAAAAGAGAGTTTGCATTCTTTCAGAATAAAGTGTCCTCTCTCATCTCCCCATATCCACTCCCCAGATCTTCCCAGATTCTTGATACGATCCAGAGAAACTCTAGCGAGGCAGTCTACCAGCTGTGGGTCATTAGGCATGTGGTGGAAACCCTATGCTGGCTTTTTCCCTGACTGTTTCAGTCTCCAACCTGCTCTGTCATGTGTGTGACTACTTTTATTTTGATTTCAGTTTCCTTTTTTTCTCACACAGACACAATGTGCCGGGGAAGAATCAGCTTACCGATTATCTCTGCTGTCACCTGAATAAGGAAAGTGTCTGTTCCTCCATCAGTGGGGCATTTCCACTAGCACCGCAAAGGGAAACCTAGCTTCTCCATTTGTTACCCAAGAGCACGTTCCTGCTCCCATTTAAGTTGGCGATAATGCTCCGCTCCTTTGGCTTTTTGCATGTTTTTCTCCCCTCTTCAATCTTTCTTGTTAATGGGAGTTTTGTGCTGACACGAGATCTCAGTTTTCCAGTCTAGACTCACCAGCTCCCTGCTGATTATTTCTCACTCACCCACCTGAAGCTTTTTGACATCACCAGTTGCCATGGAGGTGGCAGTTGATTCTGAGGTCACAGGGACACATCATCAGGTGGGGAATAAGCAGTAGAAGCTGGGCTGGGCTTACATTCAAGCATCTCTCAGTGACACTCATCCCAGAAAAAGACGGGAGGGGAGGAAAACAGGATATGGTCCCTAACTAAACTTCCCAACAAGTCACTGGTAATAAAACCAGGTAAGATCATTCTTTAGAACAGGGATTCTCAACCCCCTGAGTGGAGGGGTCATAAATGGGTGTGTCAAGGCTGATTCCCCACTCTGGCACTTCGAGCACAGAACTTGGGGGCCCGCAAGGATTTTAAAAATTAATACTGGCCACTCCAGGCTGGCATTAAACTCCCAAGGTTACAGCTTCTCTCTGATCTTGGATGGGTAGATGCTGCCACCACCCAAGTGCAGACCCCTTGCCCCCCTTCTGAGAACCCAGGAAGGAACACTTGGGAATTCCTTCCTGTGGGGTACCCTCAAGCCCTTTCACCCCACTTCCAGGGAAGAGCTGAGAGGGAACAAATGGAAATCAGCTGTTGCCACCAGCTAATTAAAAAACATGTGCACAAACCTCTTAGGGGATACAAAAATCCAATCCTGTTCTTAAAAAAGGTAAATTTTATTAAACCCAAAAAGAAAGGAAATACATTTGAAATTTAGGATTTTTGCTAGATCTTAAAAGAAACAATTACAAAACTTAAGCATCAAGATAGCTATCTTGAGGTTCAGCTTAAAGGTTACGAACAAAACAAAAGCATCTGGGGTTAGTACAGAGGACTCCACAAGCCAATAAGAAATAAAAAAAATAACCCTACTCATGTCTTCCTAGACATTCCCTGATTTACTTACATATCTGGGGTTTAGATAAGTGGGTCCGAGGTATGAATTGTTGCTTTTTCATATCTGGTTTTAAAGCTACTTACAGCATTTCTGCTCTGTGTCTCCACTCTCCAAAGAACAACAACAAAAGGGAAGTTTTTTTCCAATTTTAAAAAGTTCTACCCATCCCATTGGCTCTTTTGTTCAGGTGCCCACTCCCTTTTGTTCAGGTGCCCACTTCTTTTACCTAGCCAGGGAGACTTTTTAGCTCTTTACAGGTAAAGCAAGAAGAGAAAAGCCACCAAGAGGGACTTTATAGCTAACTGGCTGGCTGGGTGTCCATAAATGGGAGTTCCCTCCCCTCCGCCCCCTGCTTCATTTATCACAGGGTGTCAAGGGGTTGCGAGCACCCAGCCCTTCCCATGTTGCCAAGTGGGAGAAAGGCAAATAGCAAAAACTCTTGTAAACTCTTTGAGCTCTATGTGGCTACTTCACAGATGGATTAAAAAAGAGCCAAACCATTCAGATCACATAATACAACCTGCATTGGTTATACAGACTCCAAAGTGCTGAAGGTACATTTGCTTGTCAAGAATAGTTGAAGGACTCAAGCCATGAGATCTCCACAGCTTTCTTTGGTAGACTGCACCAGTTTAACAGATCCCATGCTAGAGAATGCAGAGGAAGGCTCAAGCCATAGTATTCTGATTTAAATCCAGATTTCAAAACCCTCACCCACCTCCCCAAGGTATTTGGATTCAACTCATTCTGCTGTTTGTCTCTCTTCAGTCTGGGGCTGGATTCCACCTCATCTCTAGTTTCCTGATATTTAACCTAAATTTTCCCTTTGCTCAGTTTCCTCCCAGAACACCTAGTTATACAGCCCTGGGCCACCCAAAATTAATTCTTCCTCCTCCTGGGAGCTTAGATCCTGCCCAGGGGGCTCTTGGGTGCACTGAGGGATTCAGGGGCACTTCATTGAAACTGAAGTCAGCCAGACTTGGCCAAAATTCTTTCTGGGGTCTGCAGGTCAGCGCTCACACCCCAGCAATGGAGCGTGTGCCATGTGCTGCCTACTGCATGCCTGAGGATCTCCACTGGTCAATGCAGAGAAGTAGCTAGCACCCAGGACAGCACTAGCAAGGAGCACAGACTGCAATTCCCAGCCACACTGACTAGTCCTTAGACCAAGGAAGGGGGAGAGGCCGGTTACATCACTCCCCCTTGCACACCTCTGCCAGGACCAGCAATGCTCTGGGCCTTGAGTGTTATACTCCTCACCCTTGTTGACAGCTCATAGATTTGGACCCAGGAGGGCTGAACATAGAGTGTTTTAAGAGAAGGGCCGTCTCTTCTGGAACTCACTCCCCTTGCTGGTCCATTAAGGTATATTCAAGCAGCTGCTAAGTCCCAGGGAGAAATTTTTCTCATAGGGTGGCTAGACTGGGCACTGTGGGCCAGATCCTCAGATAATGTAAATCAGCCTAATCCCATTAATGTCAAGGGAGCGAGATTGATTTACACAAGCTGAGCATATGGCCAGGTGTATTTTCTGATGCTGCTTTCTGCCATTGCACTGGTGTGACAGTGATAGACTCATAGGGCTGATGTAGGCAGAAGGAGTTCTAGAATCAATGAAGGTTTGAGGCTTGCGTCTGGGGTGTGTATTTTTAAATATTTATCAAACACTTGCCGCTGATATCCCCATTGTCTGTCATCTGCCCAAATTATACAGAGCTCACACTCTGTTTTCTCTCATTTTAAGTCAATTTGGTGGTTGTGAAAAGAGCCAAGATGAAAGCCCGTTAGACACCCCCGTTAAGCCTGAGCAGCAGTGATGTGAACACGCCACACACTGCTCCACATCATGCCTAAGCCCTGTTTGGGAGGATCCAGCTCCAAGGTTCAGGGTGGAATTCAGCCTCCAGGGCATATTTCAGTCCTTGGCCTCTGCTGAGAGGCCAACAGAGTAACCGGTTGTGGTAGTGGGGTTAGAAAGTCCTCCCATTCTTCACCAGAAAGCAGAGGAGGAGCCCAGGACTTCACAGCAAGCAAAGAAACTTCTAACAAAAGCCCAGCTGGGTGACGTGGGGTAAGCAGACATAAGGGAGATGGAAAGAGAAGGAGCTAGCAAATCCCATCTCATCTCTCCTGAGTGGGCAGAGGCTCCCTCTGAAAAAATCACTAAGACACAGGCAAAATTTTCCGCACAACTCCGGGGTTGGTATGTCAGACTTTGCACTCTTTCTCTGCTCTTTACAGGGACTTCCATCCACCATGTTGCTGCTGATTCTGGTGTTGCATTTGGCCATGCCCATTCCCGGTGAGTGTCTCATGCACCGATGTTGCCATTTGGACTCTTAAAAGTACATTGCCAAGTTTTGAAAGCCCCAAATGGCTAGCGCTGGTACCAGCTATAAGCAGGAGACAATGGTGTCTTTATAGCAGAATGCTTCTATTTATGGTCCCTGAGCCCTGAGGGTGGGAATTTTAGCTGAGCATAAAGAAGCTGGGAATTCAGCTCCTATTAGAATTCTGTGGGAGACCAAGTCAAATGTCTTATGTAACAGCAACTTAGTTGTACTTGCAGTGTCCCCCAGGGTAGAAAAGTTTCAGGTCTTGGCTGGACTGAATGCGTAAGTGGATTTTTAGGAGGATAGAAGGGAGTTTGGGGAGATTGAAAACTAGCTTGAACTAATAACACCGTAAATGCAGATGCTCTCTTGATAATCACCAAGATCATGCCTTCCCACCTTAATACATAAGCCCTGTCCATAGTAATGGGAATTACATTGATTCACTAGACTTCCTGTTTGGAAGTGGTGACCCCGGTACAGGCTTTCTACCTCCAAAACACTCCCTTATGGCATAGGGTGGTCCTGCGGGTACCCTGCCTCAGTTTCCTTCAGAAGTTCCCAGAAACAATCCACTCCCAGAAACATCTTTAAAACAATATCCCCCACCCCCAGGTCTAATTTATTTGACATTGTACAGGTCCCAACATAAGGACAATATGATGCATCCGATGAAGTGAGCTGTAGCTCACGAAAGCTTATGCTCAAATAAATTTGTTAGTCTCTAAGGTGCCACAAGTCCTCCTTTTCTTTTAACATAAGGCTTGTCACGGTTCCCTCCCCACTCTGAACTCTAGGGTACAGACATGGGGACCCACATGAAAGACCCCCTAAGCTTATTTCTAGCAGCTTAGGTTAAAAACTCCCCAAGGCATGAAATTCTCCCTTGTACCTGGGATTAGGTAACGCTGCCACCACCAAGTGATTTATACAAACTCAGGGAAAGAACCACTTGGAGTTCCTACTCCTCCCTAATATCCCCACAAGCCCCCACACTCCCTTTCCTGGGGAGGCTTGAGAATAAACAAGATGAGCACAGACCGACCTTGGGGGATTTTTAGGACAAAAAAAAAAAACCCGATCAGATTCTAAAAGAAACAGAACTTTATTAGAAAGAAAAAAGGTAAAAGAAGCACCTCTGTAAAATTAGAATGGAAGATAATCTTACAGGGCAATCAGATTAAAAACACAGAGGATTTCCCTCTGGGCCAAACTTTGAAGTTACAAAAAGAAAATCAGGAATACACCTTCCTCTCAGCACAGAGGAAAATCACAAGCCAAAACAAAAATAAGCTGGTATTTACTAATTCTAATGGAGTTGGATTGCTTGCTTCCTTGATCTGTGTCCGGCAAGCACACAACAGACAGACCAAAGCCTCCCCCCACCCCCAACAGATTTGAAAGTATCTTGTCCCCTTATTGGTCCTTTTGGTTATGTGCCAGCCAGGTTACCTGAGCTTCTTAACCCTTTAAAAGTAAAAGGATTTTGTGCCTCTGGCCAGGAGGGATTTTATAGTACTGTATACAGGAAGGTTGTTACCCTTCCCTTTATATTTATGACAAGGCTCCTTACACCCAGTTCAGGGTTTCCACAGCCCTCCATCCTGGGACTGCATGGTTTAAGTCCTGGCCTCCCTGGCCTGCAAACTCACCCCTTTAGATAAAGAGTTTCCAAAGCCCACCTTTGAGGGACTGTAGGCTGGCCTAGTTATTCTTCTCAGCAGCTCCTCTGGTTCCACCCAAAGCATCTCCCTTATCAGCCCAGGGGCCTAATTGGGTCCCAAGACCCACCCCCCACATGACCTTCATTTTCCTCCTTTGGGGTGGACAGCCAGCTGTGTCACAGGTGGGACAGAGACCCACCACTCCTTAAAGGGACATGCCACCTTATGACAGAGCCCATAATATTGCAGGTGCAATTGATAATGTGCAGCAATCTAGCTGCTTGAACTATATATGCAAATTTCATCCAGCATTGTGGGTGCAAAATGCAGGTGCAGGACAACTGCAGGTGCCAGTTTTAAGTCAGAAGCAAAATGGGCGTTTATGCTCCTGAATGCTCATTTTAGAAGGCAACTACAGGAGGTGGACATAGTACGATATGTAGGTGCCTACCCCTATGAACAGCTTGTCCCACTTTACTCCTGCCCAGTAATCCCTGCCAAGGAGCTGGGAGCTCAGGAAGAGCAGGAATGGCAGTGATAGACTATTGCTTTAACAAATGAATGCTTTTGTATCGGAGCCAGGGAGAAGCTGGAATTTCTGGACAGTGAAAGAGACTGAGGATGATAGTTTTTCCTGGTATTACTCTTCAAAGGTACATTGCAATATATTCATGCAGTTTGTTTTATAAGGTGTCATCGATACCACTATCTCCCAACTCAGAGCAGAGCCAGTGGTCTAAATGTTCTAATCAAGAATCACTGGGGGTAGAGGGAGAAAAGACGTGATATATTGTTATTCGTTGTAGGAAACAGCCTTCCAGCAAGACCTCTTTGTCCTGCTACTCAAAGTGTGCATCAAATATTGACAGCTTTCACTGGCATTCGCTAAATAGTGCTGGACCAGCGCAATGCACAGAGCTGGTCAAATACATCAAAGAGATATTATGGGGATACATTACTTGACAGACAATGGTGAAAGACAGAATATTTTTGCCCCTTTTCTACCCAAGCAGCTAGTCAAAGTTTAGGGCTCTGAGGATGTTCCAGTTGGGAGTAGAAATTAGTGATTGTCAGGTCTCTGATGGAATTTTGCTTATTTACAAAGACTGTACAAAGTCCTGTGTCTCTGATCACAGGGAGAATCAAACAGCAGGAAACAGCTTCTTTTGCTCATGGCACCAAGAACAGTCTTTTCAGCCTGCACCTCTGACCCAAAAACCTTTCCCAAGGTTTCTTCCAGGGTCATACACTGTGCTTTCAGCTGCTCCTTCAGGCTGCATGTGCATCCCACTCCTCCTTTGTGTTCTGCCTTCCTTCATACTCATACCTCTACCCGAAAGCAGTCATCAGCAAAAGCTCAGGGGTAGGTTCGCATACTCCTTTTTCCTTAGGTGGGGGCATATCTTTACAGTTGTGTGAATTGAAGGGTGAGTTCACACCTATCAATCTTAATGAGGTTTTCACTCACTCCATAACAAGGTTTCACCCAGCCCGTAAATATTAATTTCACCAAATTCTATTATATGAGCAACTTTCCTGCCTGGATCATTGGTTGTAAGTCAAGTAGGAGACGCGCAACCAAAGGGAATTAAATTAGAGGCAGATGTCATGACAAACAGCCAGGGTGGGATCTAGGGAAAGGGAAAGAGAAGAATTTAAAGGGACAGATGATGATGGCCATCCAATTCTATTAGAATTAGTTGATAATTAATTGTGACCTAAGGCATCCAAGTGGGAGGAGGCACATGAGAAAGCCCATACTGGGTCAGACAAAAGGTCCATCTAGCCTAGTATCCTGTCTTCTGACAGTGGCCAATGCCAGGTTCCCCAGAAGGAATGAACAGAACAGGTAATCATCAAGTGGTCCATCTCCTGTCGCCCATTCCCAGCTTCTGGCAAACAGAGTCTAGGGACGCCATCCCTGCCCATCCTGGCTAATAGCCATTGATGGACCTATCCTCCATGAACTTATCTAGTTCTTTTTTGAATCCTATTATAGTCTTGGCCTTCACAACATCCTCTGGCAAAGAGTTCCATAGGTTGACTGTGCATTGCGTGAAGAAATACTTCCTTTGGTTTGTTTTAAACCTGCTGCCTATTAATTTAATTTGGTGATCCTTAGTTCTTGAGTTATGAGGAGGTGTAATTGTAAAATTTGTAATGTAAAAGATAGCTTAAAAAAAATGGAGAGGACTTGGGGCAGCAGCCAAGTGTTGTTACAACTATCAAAAAGGAAGAAAACTTAGAGCAAGAGGTGCAGGCCAGCCACAGCCAGGTGAGGAGCGAGCCACAGACATATGCATAGGGTGTGAGGCTTTCAAAGTCAGTTATATGATCAATGGTGTCTGATTGTGCATTGAGATTAAAGAAATAAATAGTAAAAAAGGAGGCACCGTCAGCAGCAGGGGAAGTCACTGACCATCCTGAGGAGGGTTCAGATGGACGGTATTGGGAACAAAGAGGGCAAAGCCAGCTAAGGGTAGCTATGATTGGGGCAGGAATGCTGAAGGCTTAGGTGTGGGAGGAGGTAGGCAGAAATAAGAAGTAGGAGCAGGGTAGAGTTAGCAGCCCAATGCTATGATGAATGTTTGTAAATCGGGAGCGGCAAATCCTTGGCATCATGTGATGGGAAGATCAGACGAGTCTGATGGGCATAAGAAGAAAAACAATAGTGCTGAAGGGTCCCCGTTTGAGTTTCATGTGTGTTAATGTGCAGGACTCTCTCTCACACCTACACCCTCTGAACTACCCTCTCTGACTGGTTTATTCTGCATTGTGTTCATCAGACAGTAGGGGAGAGGCTGGATGAGCACATCAGGACCGTAGACAGGCATCTGGACAAGCACATTGGGACCTTAGGCACATGGGTGGATCAACATGTCTGGAGCCTCAACAAATGGGTGCAGGAGCACGTGGGGACCCCAGACAAGTGGGTGGATCAGCATACGGAGGACCTGCTTGGGTGGCTGGATGAGCATATTGGGGCCCTCGACAAGTGGCTGGACAGATACGTTTGGACCCTGAATGAGTGGCATGAGGAGTATATTGAGGCTTTTGACAAGAGGCTAGATGAGCATGTCCAAGACAGGTGCCAGAAAGACCACACTGCAAACATAGTTATGTGGCTGGACCACAACAACAGGACCCTGTACAAGTGGCTGGATGAGAATGTCATGGTCCTGTACAAGTTGCTGGAGGAGTATGATGGGACCACAGACAAGTCACTGGTAGAGTACGCTGAGGTTCAGGTCAAGCTGCTGGAGAACCACGTCAAAGTCCTAGAAGAGTTCCTGCACCAGTCCCTGACAGCCACCAATAACTGGCTGGAAAGAAATGCCAGGGCCAAAGAAGGGCCCTCAGACAAGCATTTCCAGTGTCTGCAGAGTACATGCCTACAGGAGCAAGAGTCTGAAGAGGCCCAAGAAGTGGGGCCGGAAGACAAATACATCACAGCCATAAGGAACTGGTTGGGGAAGTATGTTGGTGCCATGAAAAAGTGGCTACAGGAGAACTTCGGAGGCCAATACCAAAAGAGCCTGATGTAGGGGTTTCATAGTGCCCAAGACAAAGAACTGTGTGCCACCTCCCCTGTGGACAGCATATTACTGTAATCTATTCATCATCCCTGGGAGAGCCACCTGCCCCAAGAGCACAGATTGGAAAACACTAACATGAATAAACCTTAACACCAGATCTCTTGATTCTTCATTCATCTTTGTTACATTGTCTTCATTTGTCCTCCTTTTTCCCTAGTCTTCTCTCCCCCTTTTATTATTTTCTGTCCTCTCACTCTGAGAGTCTCCCTCATTACCCTTCACCCTCCACCATACCCCTTCACCCCTGGACCCAATATCCCCTTTACTCTTCCCCATTCATCAGACTTACTGTGACTGGGGTTCTATAAATACCTGTGACTAGATACACACAGACAGATCCTTCTCTCTTTCTTTCTAGTCCTCACTCTCTCTTTCCCTCCCTTCTTGGGTCACCATGAGTCCTTAATTTTCCCTTCCTCCTCTCCTCTCCGCATTACCACGCTGTCCCACACAGTCAGAGGTGGAGGTTCATAAGGGGCCATCTCCTGCGTTCCATCCTGAGGCTGGCTCTCAAAGAGCATACAGCAATTTCTCCCGTGCCTATTCTTCCCTGCGCTCCTGGGATAGACTCCAAAAGAGCATGGGCAGGGTGGGGGCGAAGTCAGTTGATGAACTACAGGCTGCATCCCACAGCCCATGTTCCTGGAGAGCAGAGGGGTATTTTTTTTTCTCCTTTCTGGTCCTCCACTTCCCACCCTGCAGGCAATCACCTTCCTTTGTTTTTGTGGTGTGATTTGCCATGCAATGCACTCTTAGCCACACCAAATACTACATCACAGATGACCAGCATGAGGGGGTTTCCACTCTCCTGGCCCTGCAAGTGTGGATTAGCAACACCCCTCTGGCTATGCAAACTTAGGGTCCATCTACACTTCAAGTTGAAGGTGTAATTTCCAAGTCAGGCAGATGAGCATTCACCAGCTTTGATCGAGTTAGCCCTTTAGAAAGAATGTGACCATGGTGGCCCAGTCCGTGGGACTAACTAGCTGCTCAAGTACAATCCTACTCAGGATGCTAGGTACTTACTCAGGTGGCTAGCACCGCCACCTGCATCACCACCACCTGCATCACCATGGCTACCCTGCTAGTTCTAGTGTACTAGCTCAATCAAAGCTAGCAAGCGTACGTCTACCTGAGCTGGAAATGACAAGTCCAGCTCCAGTGTAGATGTGCCCTTTCTGAGAGAGGAAATATCTAGGGCCCACACGTCGAAAACCTGATCCCTGTTCCAGCGTCTGCCATTTGTCGGTGCAATTTAGGTGATTCACGTGGCTGAGTTCTTAACTGTGCTCATGAGTCAAGAACTTGTGTGTCTAAATGGCTTTAATTTGCATCCAAAATGGTCAGCTCAAATAAAAAAAAAATAAAAAAAAATCAAGGCCCTCTTAAGGCAAGACAGAAATATTGATGCTTTTTATACAGGAAAAGTTATGGGAAATAACTCTCCTGGTGCCGATAGGGGGAGCAATATAAAAGAGTTGCATTTGTTTAGAATTCCCATGACTGACTTAAAATGTTACTACTTACATTTGAGCCAGATGCATTCAGTAAGGGAATCTAAGACCATGGTCTCTCCAGAGGTCAGGCCAGCAATGCAGAACAAAAAGATGGGGAATCGGAATCGTCAGAAGACCCATTTGTACCATATACAGTAAGTACTGTGTTGTATCTCTGCTATTGTCATGTGGAATTTGCTGATACAGCTCATATTGTATGCAGAAGATAAAAAAGGACCAGATCTTCAGCTAACATAAGTTGGTGGCACCCTAGTGAAGTCAACAGCACTATGCTGACTTTCACCTGAGACTCTCTGGCCCGAAGATCTAGAATTTTGAAAGGAAAAAAAAATCAAATTCAACTGGCGCCAGAGTCCTGCATAAACAAAGCAAGCTCCTGATCCCTGGGCTAAATATTGGTCCAGTTCCGCTCTCAGTCACAAAGATGCAGCTTCCATTGACTTCACTAAGACTTGCCCCAGAGCAACTGATGGCAGAACTCAGTCCTTTGGGAGTTGCACCCCTGTGAATCAGAGTAGAGTGCAGCTCTGGTAGGGGTCTGAACTACTACAAGGCATATTTTAGAAACGGGCCTGAACCACAGCCCCAAAGCCAGACACCTGCACACTGCAGGAGTTCAAAATTGAAAGACAGATGTTGCAGCTCAGGCCCATCTCTACATGGGTTTGATGAGCAACGTGACCAGGTGTATGCTGCTTTGTTATGCTGTTCTGGGAGTCTGACTTTTGAATTCCCTGATATCTGTTCACAAAGGGCCAGATGCAAAGCCCAAGGAAATCAGTCGAAAGAATCTCAGTGACTTGTGGAGGCTTGGAATCAAGCCCTTATTTTCTAAGGTCTAGACACAGGAAAGCAGCCCTGTTCAGGAAGAGTGCTGAAGCACATACTTAACTTTAAGCACATGATGAGTCAATGGGACTTAAGTACATGCTTCAGTGCTTCCTTGAATCAGAGCCACAAGGTCCAGAAATAGAAGTTTTGCATTCAATTCTAATTCTATTGAAAAGACACACAGACTACAAAGCATACCAGAGCACTGTTGAAGCACGTCCGTTTATATTTCAGCTACAGCCTATTGGCTCCCTTTTTTCAGGTGGAAAGGGAAATTCAAAGGGGCAGGGCAGGGTAATCTCTTTTTAATGCAGTGCGTGGTGCAAAATCCACTCACAGCTAGCCAGAGAGAAACAGACATTAATGACTTGGTCTCACTCATGTACAAAAATAAAAAATTTCATTCATCTATCTACTTTGATGGCTTTCTCAATATGGAAATATTCTAAACAACTGGGGCTGCAAAAGAAAAGGGCTGAAAGGCTATTGAAAGGCATTTTCCAATCCTGCTATAATGTTATTGATCTCAGGTACCTACATGGCTGAATTACCGTAGTACCTGGACTCTGAACAATTTTTAAGGTATTTATCCTGCGAGATAGGGAAATAATATTCCCATTTTACAGATGGGGAATTGAGAAACTAAGGCCAAGATCCACAAAGGAACTTAGGCACTGTGACACTCAGTGTCACAAGGCCTAGTATTAAGTGCCTAGAAAAATCCCAGGAACAACACACATTCCCAAAGCTGAGGTATAATGAGCCTGGGTTCCCTATACAATTAAGGAGGAGAGACAGGCACCTCAGAATGCCATTCACAAAAGCCATCCCCCTAGCTGGGGGGGGGAACTGCTTAAATTAGCAGAGAGATCAGTAAGTGGGGCGTGTCTTGAACCCTACTTCTCTCAGGGAGATAGTCGCCTCTCTCCACTAGCGAGTCACAGGCAGGAACCCCTCTCCTGCAGTCAGGTGGCTTTGGCACCCAAGGTGTTTCTTGTGAGAATGACTTAGGCTGTTCCACCATGGATAGATACTTAAAGAGGCATTGGGCCAGAGAGTGTACATGAGAATGACCCTGTAATCCACTGGTTAGAGCACTCTGTCCTGAAAAGCGTGGGAGACCTCTGCACAAATCTTCTCTCCCGCTCTCTCGAGGCAGAGTGGGGAATTGAACACAAGTCTCTGACATCCCAGATGAGTGTTTTAACCACGAGGATAAAAGTGATCAGGTGGGGTCCCCTCCTTCAGCGGCCAGATTCTGACGGCGACACCATCCGCTGGGCACTCTCTGAGCCCACCTACCAGATTGGGCCTCACACATGGGTTACACAGGCAAATGCCTATCTTCCCCAGCTTGTGACTCACTCTGGGGCTTTAGCGAGAGACAGGCGTCCAGAGGAAGCAGCAATGTGCAGGCCCGGAAGCAGAAACTTAGGTGCCAAGGGAACTTTTACTCTGAAAATTGAGTGAACTTAGCTGCCTCCAGGGTTCAGAGAGAGTTTTGTGAATCTCAATGGTCCTGAAACTGGGACTCAGGCAACACTGCTTGCCCAAGGTAACACAAAGTCTGTGGCAAAGCAGGGGTCTGCCAGCTCCCAAGCGAACATCATGGTCACAGGACCATGCTTTCCTATACATTCCCTCTCTACTCTTTTACTAAACTTCACTCCACTATTCCAACACCCATCATCCTGTCTGTGACATGGAAGGGGAAAGCCATATGTTTCTATAGGCACTGATGAAAAAAAGGAGTAGATACGGAAGTCAGAGCATCAACCCTAGTCAGGACAGCACTAGTATACTTTAAGCATGTCTGTGCTTAAGTCCCACTGTAGCCAAGCATTTGCATAAGTGCTTTGGAAGCGGGATGTACTGAAGCACTTAAGTGCCTTTCTATGCAGCGAGTTGCAGACGGTAGGATGCAGCAGCCGCTTACATCCCATAGGGCAAATTCCAAAGATGATCACAGCCAGAAGAAAAGGGACATTGCATGATGTATTTTCCACTTCCGACATGGCTGAGAACATGGGTCTGGTGCGTGCAAACTAGAGCTTTACAGCATGTTGTTCCCGAGGTGCTTTAGGGCTCCCATACTGGCAGAGAGATTCAGGGTGAGCTTGCCTGTGCATCTGACCACAATGAAAGTCATAGCGTAGGCACGTCCCAACAGCCTGGTGAAACAGTGACCCTAGCTGGAGATAAGCCATCAGGACAGGATTGGGTGGGCATTGAGGTGTGACTGCAGCATAAGCAAGCTAGCTTCAAGAACAATAGCAATGAAGCCGTGACAACACAGGCTAGTCATTCAAATACACACAGAGAATCCTGTGTAGCCTTGTATAGCTCATGCTACCACCAGTGCTGCCATTGTTCCTGGAGCTAACTAGAGCAAAGCTAGTTCAGATATGTCTACACATGCTACAGTCACGCCCCTGACTGCAGTGTGGACATAACCTAAATAGGCAAGGCAAGCCATACATAGACACCACAACTATGCGGAAAGTGCAAAGCAATTGGCTCTGTCTGCCATAACTCAGTGACCAAGAGACCCTACTTTCCCATTCTCACCAGAGACCTTGTTCTTGCAAGATTTACAGAACTGGGCAGAGGTTGTTCTGAGGGTATGCTACATTTCAGGTAGGCATCTCAACATGGGGGAAGCCTACCAAAACAAAGGCAAACTTTACACTTGGTGAGGATGGCCTATGTCACAGCACAATCCCAGCATGCAGAGATTCACACAGACGGAAAACACTTCCAGAATACAATTATGACTGTTGAGTATGACACTAATCACTCTGACTAGAGTGCTAGCCAGAAACCATGCATTTGCCAATTTACAGACTCAGCCAGATGCTCATAACCCTGCAGCCTAATCCAGGACAGTAGTTTTGTAAATTGGTTTTATTTCTATTTGTGTCTGGGCTGGAAGGAGGCTAAACAACTGTGTGTGGTTTTTCCAGGTGGCAGTATTACCCACTGCAGATTGTCTTTGTCTAATTATCCCATTTTGATCTACAGCACAAGTACACTCCTAAGCGACCTATTCAGTGTCAGAGCAAAGTTCCAGCATATTATAGGTCTGCATCTGCTTGTGAGACATGCTGGAAGCATCATGCAGTTAGCATCTGAACAACATGTAACGTTCTGTATGCTGTGGTTTATAGGCTCTCGCCATGCAGAGGTACAGCAGTATTCAGGATAAACCTGCTGAGTGCAGGAAATGGATAAGTTCACCTCTGAGAACAGAAGAGCCAAGGTCTGGTATTAAGGTCTTCCTGAACCAGCAAACAGAATTATTTTCAGTAATTGAAATAAACAGATCCTCTTAACAACATTATTCTTAACATGCAACAAAACTGCTTAAGGAATTAAGGTCCGATCCAAAGTCCAGGGGAGTCAGTAAAAAGAGTCCCATTAATTAGATGACTATGTTTTCATAATCAGAAACAGGGACAATTTTCTGGAAACACATTTTCAATCACAGAACAGTGACAAGTCAGTGAACTAGCCTTGCTCAAGAGCAATTTGCCAGGGGTGGATTTGGCTACTGATTTGATCAGAAGTTTGTGTATAAAACACAAACCAGTTGGGTTCTTGTCACTGCCCAGAAACAGAATGCAGTGGTGGCTAAAAGTTTCGATTTTTTTTTTTAATGGAAGACAAATCCTTAATTTTCCCTTGTTCCCAGACCAACTGGAATTTCTCAAGGTTTGTCAATGTCCAGACAAAGCACCAGTGCTTTGCACCAAGCTATAAGCATGAACTGCAAGCATGTGGAGAATGTGTTTATCCCAAACTTTGTGCAGCTACTGAGCTGGACTCGTTGAAAAGTCACCCTGCTGGGTGGAACCAGCAAAAAGTCCTGGAGCTGCATATTGTCTCATGTCAGCTGGTGAGACCGGAGTGGGAATTTTTCCTTGTCTTGTGGCTGACAACAAACATATTTACACATTTCAAAGGATGTTTGTATATGCCCATGTGGTTTACTTTCTTTTTTTACAGTGTGGTTTTCCACTGTTGTGAGAATGTCTAAAAATCCCAACATAGCTGTTACATAACCCAATGGGCATGTGCTTCTGTGCGCTCCTGCTACGTGCTCTGCTGTCTTCAAGGGAGTTCTTCCATACGTGCGTCAGATGCAGTATTTCCAACCTCAAACTCTCGGAAAGCTTGAATCAGGCCCTCCTACCCCTCAATCATGAGTTTGGCTTAAAAATCAAGAGATTTTATAAACAGAACAGCAAACCCCTCCCACGCCCTGCGCGTTGTTGTACAGGGATCTCATGGAGGAAAATTGCTCTGTGTAGCTTAGGGGATGCACAGCCCCTATTTGGCCTCTTCATATCCAGCCCTCACACTGTTCAGCAGAACCCCAACAGTTCCATCACAAAGGGTGCTGCTGTGGAGGAGTGGGCTGGATTTGTCCCTGAGAGACGCTGAGGGGGAAGAAGGATGGTCCAGTGGCTAGAACACTAGCCCAGCCTGCAGGAGACCTGGGTTCAATACCTGGGGTAAGTCATTTTGTCTCTGTTCCTCAGTTCCTTATCTGTACAGTGGGGATAACAGCCCTGCCCTAACCTCACAGGGGTGCTGTGAGAAGACATGCATTGGAGATTGGGAGGTGTGTAGGTACTACATTGATGGGCTTCATGTAAGTACTTCAGATGAGTCCCCTGTGCCAGGGATGGGTGAGGGTGTGCTGTTTTACAGACCCTCCCAGCCACCATGATCAGCGGGCAGCATGCAGCCGAACAGAGGCTACTCCGGCTCTGTGGCCTTGGGGAAGATCTGTCCTTTCCTGCCCCACTGTGAACCTGCCTAGTGCATGGCACAGGTCCATTGAATTGGCCTGGCACTGGGTTCAGGATCTTAGACCTATGGGACCTGAGTGTCATCTCACTTACACCCATTGTAAACCAATGCAATTCCATTGACTTAAAGAGGTTAGTCCCAATTTATACCAGTGTAAGTCAGCGAAAGGAGTATCAGACCCAAGTACATCCACTTCCCATCCCCACCTCCCCTTGTCTAACATCATTTCTCCCCGGGTGAGAGCAGGTCAATAGTTCTACTCATGGGAGTAAACCCTATGCCCGGTAATCCAGTTTGCAGGCTAGGACCCATATACTGAAACACCTTGGGGCCTGAGCCAACTTTTCTGTGTGTGGCTAGTACCACCATGCCTGCCTATGGTGTGATATCAAGCTGAGAACATGTTCTTAAGTACTTCTTAGTCTGAATGAATCCACTTCTTGACCCCCATAGGTCAAAATGGATACAGATGTTCATATCTCTACTTCCAGGTCCCCTCACCTAGCGTGACGACAATCAATGCTGTCTTTGCCAGCCGGCGGGGAGGGGGGGGGTCTCCGACTCTTCTTCATCACCCTGTTAAGAGGTCCATTGCTTACACTAGGAATGATAAAATAGGGGAGCATCTCAAAAGCTCCAGCCCAGGCTTAATGGGGTACAACAAAGCAGGAATGAGCATTACAGAATGTGATGTTCAGAGCCTTAGACTGTGTCTCTCTCTTTCATATTCATACGTATATTATAATAGTTGGTTTGGGGATAAGGACATCATCCCTGTGATGTATTGCACCCTTAACTAGTGATACTTACTGGGGCTGGCTGGAACTGGTGATTTTCAAAATACCAAACCCCATAAAAATAAAAATGCTTCCAGTGCACATGCTCCCTGCTGCTTGGATACCAGTAAATCCACCAGAGGAGCTGTGTGACAGTTGACCCAATCCCACCCTATAACAATCTAGATACATCACCTATAGCCTTCCCATCACTGCCAGCCAGGGTGCCCTGTGTTATGAATCCTAGATAGGGGAGACACAAAGCACTATTTAATCATCTAATCTGCCCCTTGCCCATTCAGCATTGTTCCCCACAGAACACTATTTGATGTTTCTTTCAGCCTAGTTATAAGTATTCCAAGAGACAAAGATTCCCCCAATGTCCTTAAAAGACTGTAAGATTCCTTAAAAGATTCCCCATTGTAATTCCCCAGACCTGAACTAAATACAGGTACTAGCTCGGTTTCATAAATTCAAAGTTATGGCTACCATGCAGTCACTAGACACATAGGAGGCCAGATCCAGTGGCCACTGAAGTCAGCAGGAGCCTTTTCATTGGCTTCCATGAGTTTTGGATTTAGGCCCACAGAAGAACAAAACAAAAAACAAACAAACAAACAAAAAGAGTCCCACATCAGATGCCTCCGAAACCAAGCCTTAAGATCCACATTAACTCTGAAGATGCAACACGGCTACCCAATCTCTTCATCTACAGCTCACCTAGTGACAGAGGATGTGGAAAAAGCTAATGTACTCAATGCTTTTTTTGCCTCTGTCTTCACTAACAAGGTCAGCTCCCAGACTGCTGCGCTGGGCATCACAAAATGGGGAAGAGATGGCCAGCCCTCTGTGGAGATAGAGGTGGTTAGGGACTATTTAGAAAAGCTGGACGTGCACAAGTCCATGGGGCCGGACAAGTTGCATCCGAGAGTGCTGAAGGAATCGGCGGCTGTGATTGCAGAGCCATTGGCCATTATCTTTGAAAACTCGTGGCGAACCGGGGAAGTCCCGGATGACTGAAAAAAGGCTAATGTAGTGCCAATCTTTAAAAAAGGGAAGAAGGAGGATCCTGGGAACTACAGGCCAGTCAGCCTCACCTCAGTCCCTGGAAAAATCATGGAGCAGGTCCTCAAAGAATCAATCCTGATGCACTTGCATGAGAGGAAAGTGGTCAGGAACAGCCAGCATGGATTCACCAAGGGAAGGTCATGCCTGACTAATCTAATCGCCTTTTATGATGAGATTACTGGTTCTGTGGATGAAGAGAAAGCAGTGGATGTATTGTTTCTTGACTTTAGCAAAGCTTTTGACACGGTCTCCCACAGTATTCTTGTCAGCAAGTTAAGGAAGTATGGGCTGGATGAATGCACTATAAGGTGGGTAGAATGCTGGCTAGATTGTCGGGCTCAACGGGTAGTGATCAATGGCTCCATGTCTAGTTGGCAGCCGGTATCAAGTGGAGTGCCCCAGAGGTCGGTCCTGGGGCCAGTTTTGTTCAATATCTTCATAAATGATCTGGAGGATGGTGTGGATTGCACTCTCAGCAAATTTGCGGATGATACTAAACTGGGAGGAGTGGTAGATACGCTGGAGGGGAGGGATAGGATACAGAAGGACCTAGACAAATTGGAGGATTGGGCCAAAAGAAATCTGATGAGGTTCAATAAGGATAAGTGCAGGGTCCTGCACTTAGGACGGAAGAACCCAATGCACAGCTACAGACTAGGGACCGAATGGCTAGGCAGCAGTTCTGCGGAAAGGACCTAGGGGTGACAGTGGACGAGAAGCTGGATATAAGTCAGCAGTGTGCCCTTGTTGCCAAGAAGGCCAATGGCATTTTGGGATGTATAAGTAGGGGCATAGCGAGCAGATCAAGGGACGTGATCGTTCCCCTCTATTCGACATTGGTGAGGCCTCATCTGGAGTACTCTGTCCAGTTTTGGGCCCCACACTTCAAGAAGGATGTGGATAAATTGGAGAGAGTCCAGCGAAGGGCAACAAAAATGATTAGGGGACTGGAACACATGAGTTATGAGGAGAGGCTGAGGGAGCTGGGATTGTTTAGCCTGCAGAAGAGAAGAATGAGGGGGGATTTGATAGCTGCTTTCAACTACCTGAAAGGGGGTTCCAAAGAGGATGGCTCTAGACTGTTCTCAATGGTAGCAGATGACAGAACGAGGAGTAATGGTCTCAAGTTGCAGTGGGGGAGGTTTAGATTGGATATTAGGAAACACTTTTTCACTAAGAGGGTGGTGAAACACTGGAATGCGTTACCTAGGGAGGTGGTAGAATCTCCTTCCTTAGAGGTTTTTAAGGTCAGGCTTGACAAAGCCCTGGCTGGGATGATTTAACTGGGAATTGGTCCTGCTTCGAGCAGGGGGTTGGACTAGATGACCTTCTGGGGTCCCTTCCAACCCTGATATTCTATGATTCTATGATCTCTTCTCAATCTGTGTTCAAGAGTGAAACCTTTCACTAAGAAGTGCAACAACATTTATCAAAAGGAGGGATTTGCCTTTCACTGCATGATAGCCAGCATTTGCTAAGCATATGGTATCCAAATGCCCATTTAGAAAGAGTGTTCAATCTCTGGGGACAGCCATGAGGAATCAGGCACGCACACACCTCATAAAAACAGATTTACAAGTCAAAAGTAGCTATGATATGGAACGCAGGCCCTTCTTTACCAATTGTGCAGAATACTAGGTGCTCCCCAGATGTGCTGTAGTAGTGAAAGCCACACTGTCAGGAACAATGAGGAACTAATTTATTGTTGCACATCACCTCTGTGATCATATCATGGAATGCATGACCAGTATGGCTCCCTCAAAGAGGACACAATGCATGCATATACAGTCTTCATTACATATGATGCTATCGGGTACCATTGTGAATACACACACACACACACAGCTTCCAATGTCTCTCTCATCTGAGCTATTATCTTACATGCCATGGAATCAATAGGAACAAGGTCAGGCCTTGAATCCTTGTTTTCAGTTGCCCTCACACAGATTAACCATGGAGACTGAAATGTCTTGCTTGCATTCAGCTAGAGCTGGTAGATTTATTCATTTTGAAAAATATTTATTGCAAATGTAGCCCTTTTTTCCTTTTTGTAGATGGTTTGCAAACCAATCCTGATTTCTGCAAAGGTCTTTGTTATTCGGTCCTTCACCTAGATTTGTCAAACAATTTTCAGCCTATGGCTTCCTTGCAAACTCTACAACTAGCTATTATTCTTGCTACGTTATTGTTCCGGTCACTGCTGTGGTCTCTGGCTGAATCATACACTTGGAAAAAACAGAATAATGAAAAGCCACTAGCCTTGCTGGACTGTGAATGTAGGTACTTGTGTGAAGTGCAGCCATTCCTCAAATATTCATGCAAACATCCTGTTTACACAAATAGTCACACTGTAAAGAACAAAGAGACACGACTGTCAGCTTAACAGGGGTCAGAATTCAAGTATATGTTTGCAAACATTGTTTTTCAATGTTTAATCTACTCTAGTCTCACCCCAGGAGGAGATATTTTTGGAAAGTTTTATAAAAACCATTCAGCTGTTTCTGAGTTAGATGAATGTGGAAAAAAACACTCACAGCTGTCAACTTTGTTTTTCAGATGCTTTTTTGTGCTTTGATAATTCAAAAAAAAATGGCTTTGATTTAAAACTTCAGACTTGGCAAGCTCATACAGTAGTCTTGATTGAGAAATGAGTGCTTTGCCTTGTTTGAAATTTGGTTTTGAAACAACCAAGTGATGGAAAATAGGTTCCTGAGCCTGACACAATACCAAGCAGCAGCTCCGTGAAGGCTAGCAGGTGCGGGATCAGGTGTCTGAAAGATTGCCCCCACTGTCTCTGTATTTGAACAAACAACTATTCAAAACACTGCAAGGAGAAGGATCCTTTAGAAATATTCTTCTGGGAGTTTATGCGCCTGCTAAATGACTTGGAGAGCACAGCTCAACAAAAGCTTTCTCCCAAGACTGCACCTTTCGTTAACTTGTCATCTCAGTACTTTGCAATGATTTACAAAAGGTTAAAGCCAGCATCGTAACAATGTCATGCGATGATACAGCAGATGAATAAGTGCATCAAAGGGTGAATCAGTTACAAGAGGCCCAGTAAGTTGCAAGTGAAGGAGCAGTGCCCTGACTGGATACAGTCTATTTTCATTTGATTTTCTTTTAAGCTTCAGTGGTTTTTTAGTCCTGATTAGTACAACCGGGCTGACAATACATTGGATACCCAGCTTCAAGTTCCCTTCACAGGGAGTTTTATATGCTTGTATTTAACCCCTTGCTCCAAGGTACGTTTAAGTAACTTTGCCCAACTCCACACTCGATGGGTTGCAGCATATTGGGATCCTTTTCCTGAGTCAAAAACAGTTTATTTTTTTTTAAATGTAAATTTCTGAATTAAACTAAACAACTTTGGTAAAACAGAGAGCTTTCAGTAACCCTCATTCGGTAGCCAAGAATTAGCAAGGAAAACATGGCTTCCCATTTTCTAATTGATGCTCATGCCAAAATGCCTCAGGTATGTACAATCCCGAACAAACGTCTGTGGGGAATTTAAGCCTCAGGAAACACTCTCTTGGGCAAAGTGTGGTTTCCTGGAGTCGGTAGTTCTTTAGCAGAAGGCTGGATGTTAACTTTCTTAATAAGAAAACATTTTTCAAATGAAAAATGACTTGTTAAGCCACTTTTATGTCACTTTTTCAGTAACACATTAAAGTAAACAAACCCAAGATGTAAAATAAAATAAAAAGCCCGCTACACCTGCAGAGTTTTACCAGCTCACATTACAAAGTCCTCTCTGAAGTGGTCAGGGAGCTATTTCCATTACAAACAGCAAGTGTTCTTGAAAGTAATTCTAAGAGCCAAATTAGGCAGATTACATCAGGGTGTATTTCCCTGCAGCATAAGGACTTTTGAAACACCTGCCTGACACATTCCAAATATTCACAGAGGGAAACAGGACCCTGTCTGGCTTCAGGAATTGTTGAAACTTCAACAAAAATAGATATTTCTGTTCTAGTCAATCAAATTGGTTTGGTGTCCAAACTTTTCATTTTAAAAAAAATAATCCAAAAAACACCCTATGCCAATCAACAGTAAGGAAAGCCAAAGGCAGCTCTAAGGTAAATTAGGCAGGTATCATTAGAATGTAAAAAATTACGCTTTCCTCTTAACCTAACTGTTCCCTGTGTCTCTCAATGTCCTATCTGCGGACTTTGCTGACTAAAATATGTTTTAGATGGTTGTAGAATTGGTCCTGATAACAGCATGGTCACAGATGTTTAACTCCCAAATTACAGCATGGCTGTCTGTGGTCCAGCAAGTAGATGGGGAGAGAGGTGGATGAGCCTGCTACAACCTTTGCGTTAACAGAGTTGGATCTTCTAGCTGTCACAGTAAAGACTCATGGTTTTTAGATCCAGAAATCCTGGTTTCAGTCTTCACAGCTGACCACCAACCCAGGAGTATCACATTACAAGTATTTATCTTGTTAGCCTTGCAGAGTCAACACAGCAATAGGAGAGAGAGTTAGGTTCTACAGCCCGTTGACAAATCCAATTCTATTTCTTCAAAAAGTATCAAATGAAACAATTTCATTCAAAACATTTCACGGGAAATTGTGAGTCTTCAACAAAGTCACCAAAATGAAACGAAACAATATTTTCATTTTGTTTTCTTTCAACTTGAATCAAAATTTCCATTTCACAAGTGAATAAAAATTTCCAGTTAGGAATGAAACAATTTCCATTTTGCTTCATTTTGAATTTTTGCTTTCAAGAGTTCAATTTTGATGACATTTTCTATTTCAATGAAGCTGAACTTTTCAACAAAAAATAATTTGATCTAAAAATTTCATTCAGCTCTTTGGGGTTCTATTCTTACTTGTGCAGCGTACACAACATTGTCAGGTAGATTCTGTCTGGAGATTCTTCATTGCTTGAGCCTGATGGAATGGGCCAATAACACAAGGTGATTTTCAGATCTCAGGCTGAGTTTGGAAAGTCCCAGAGGGTAAACACCAGCTCCCTTGAGGACAGAGTTTCTTTTCTGACTATAATCAGATTTTAAACTTTGATCCTGCCTCAGTATAAATATGATGGGCTAATTGTGGCTTTGTTATAGTAGTGCTGCCCTAGGAGCAGACCAGGAGGCAGATTCTGATTCAGAGTCATAGTCTGCTTCCCAGTTCTCCTTTGTTCTGGGTGGGCAGAAACAATCAGTGACAGACCTATACCTGGTGTAGATTACTTCCCACAGTGCATCAGCCATCACCACTGAGCCAAAACTGCTCCTACTGCCTACTGTTGCCTACCATGTGTGTGATGGGGGAGCAGCAACCTGGCAAAAGTATTCTCCCTCCAGCACTGACACCAACTATACAGGTAGCCAGCACAGACAAAGCCTAACATTACCTCACCCACCTGCACAGGTATGTCAGACTGGTCACAATCTGGTCCTATATCATTATAATTTTCAGCAGGATGATGGCATCAGATACATGCAGGCTGGACTCTAGACAGGCATCTCACTATAGTGTGCTATGGTGTTTAGTCAGTAGGAAAACCAAAATCTTCAGTTTATGTAATTCAAAGATGTTTGTTCTGGAGCTAAGCGTTCTGCTAAATCTTATTGCTTCCTTATAAACATTAAAAACTGCTAGCTCCATTCGTGGTCTTCATCACACTTAACTCCCGCTGGGGGGATTGTGATAGTGGCTTCAATGGTTAAGCCATGGTGGATACAGTACAAATTGAAAGCTAAAAGACATCCAATGCTGTAATACAAGTGTCACTTGGAATTAGATGGTACACTGCATGTTGGGACCTGACATTTCTGTAGGCTTCATTTTATATATTTGAGATAAAAACTACATTTTGTACCATTGTATACTAATTAGGGGCAGTCGTCAAGCTCCTGTTCCTCAGCTGGCTAAAGCTGGGACACAGGACTAAACTGGAGTCCCTTTGCGGACAGATTGAAAGGGGGAAAATAGTCGGCTCTCATCTGTTTTTAAAATGGAATCAGACACCTTTTTGAGCCTTTGCATTTGGTGATTGTGCCTTCTGCTTTCTTTTTGGATTCTTCATTTTAAGAGCCACACAAGCCCACCACCCCCATGAAGAGATTCCAGACTAAGTCCCAGTGTTGCTTGATATTGGTGTAGTAACACCCGTCATAGATCAGTCTATGTGGAAAATTTTCAAAACCTTTCAGACCCTATGTCCCATTTTCAAAAGTGACTTAGGTACTCTGGTTCCTAAGGGCCAGACTTACTCAGGTATTTAGGCACCAAAAGATGCACATAGGCATTTTCATCGGTGTAGGATCCAGTAGTACCCTACAAAAATGAGGAAATACAATTTACCTCTGAAAAAAATAGCAGAACTCTTACCTTCTTCTCTTAAGAGAGATTCTTACACTAAGAGGTGCTGCTGGTGGTGGATTCCTTCAGCATCAGGAGCTTTATAATCACAGCTCTTTGGGGAAATGCTTGCAAAAAGCTTTAAGATAGTGACATTCCAACATACCTAGATCTCCAGCAGAAGCAAGTTTTTTAACCAGGGGTCCTTCACCAAGGACACTGGCTGTCCTGAGTTGAGTCCTACAGGATATGCTACCACTGACGTTCAAGGTAATCATGGAAGACACAAGAGACAGAAGCTACAAGTAACTATAGGCCCTCCTTAGCTAAGATAGATTATGGAGAAATGTGACCGAGATGAAGAGATGGGATGGATGATCTCATAGGGTATTTTCATTCTGTGATCCTCTGAGTGTCAGGGTTGTTACAGGAATGCTCTGTGAAAGAGAAGTGCCTATATATATGTGTAACCCTTCTGCCCGTCAGAGTTGGCAGCAACAAGGGCCGGGTTCAATATCTAGGGGATCCATTCCAGTAACACAATGCAAACCGGCTCGAGCCCCCAGCCAGTGACCTGGGACAAATATATACCACCCCCGCTGGGCCCCTGCAAGAGGCAATACTTCCCCTCTTGCAAGCACATAGTCTGAGTGTAGCAAAAAGCCTTTTAATAACAGAGAGAAACAATGTGGCATTATGTTGGGGAAACACCACCAACAGGATTCATAACACAACCCATGAGCAAAAAACTCACCCCAAGCAAATTGGGGCATGCCCTTTCCCTTTGGTTCTTGAGTTCAGCAACCCCAAATCACCCGAAGTCCCAAAAGTCCAGTGACCCAAAAGTCTCTGTCCCTGGTCAGGGCAGCCCCAGAGTTCGAAAGTTTATCTGCAGAGCTTTACCTCCCAACCTGGGTGGAGATGGGGGGTTTGGGGGGAAGAGAGAGAGGTAAGGTACATGATCTGAAGCTGACCACCCCACAGCTCCATAGCCTTCACTCTGCTCCGCCAGCCGCCCCACAAACTGCTTCACTCGGCTCCACTCTGCGGCCCACAAGCAGCTCCCACCATCCTATGAACTGCTCCACCAGCCTGTCCACAAGGCACTCCAGCCGTCCCACAAACCGCTCCACAATATATGTTCAGGCTCCCCCACTACTTAACACAACACTCAGTGATTTCAGCTCTTAGGCAGTTCAGCTCTTTGGTGAA
Organism: Lepidochelys kempii; assembly: GCF_965140285.1. Lineage (NCBI taxonomy): Eukaryota > Metazoa > Chordata > Testudines > Cheloniidae > Lepidochelys > Lepidochelys kempii. Next base: position 33,719,760 of record NC_136387.1, read on the forward strand.
TTCAGCTTGTAGTAGGGGAGCCTCAGTGCTGGTGCACCATTAGCCCAAAGTGAGCTCAGCAGCCTGTAACTAGACTCCTAATGGAATCAAAATTAGCTCTGATATTCCACAGTGGAGAGAGGAGAAAGTGCAATTAGCATGTAAGGCCCTCACCAAGGGGCCCATACCACCAAGTATTAATACTTGTCCCCAGCCTCTCTCAATTCACAGAGTTTTGGAACCCATGACCCTTGCCTAGCAAGTGCTACTTAGTTGACGGTGAGTCCCATCATCATAACAAAAGGCCAAGTACAGTTCCAAGCACAGTTCCCATAATCAGGGTAACAACAATTTATTCTTCCTGCCCCAATAACAGAGACACTGGGGATCCCATAGCAGCCAAAGTGACCATTTGGGCAGCTATGGCCTCATTCTAGGCGGGGTGGGTGTGCCTATGCAAATGAGATCGGCCCCTGAAGTTCTTTTCCACAACTTGCCACACCTCACCACCAGATGTCAGGATGGAGCTCATCCTGACACTGCTTACATATGCAAATATAAGGTGTCAGTAGATGACAGTCAGGAAAGTGTAGCGACGATCCTTGGTCTTGCATGACCAATAAAGATTGCTGTGCACTGTAAACGGCTTCTTATGTAAAACTCTTTACATGCAGCTCTTAGGAGGCAATAGATGCCCTTGTTAACAAGTACAATCAAAAACCATTATGTACTTCCTCCTTAGCATAAACTACAATGCTTGGGTTTGATGGCAGATGAGCCACTGAAACCCATAAAGACTAACTGGCCAACCCTGTAGGAATCTGACAGCTCTGTTGAAATTAGATAAAGGCACCTTGGAAAATGTTTTCACCTTGTCTCATTTCTGCCATCTGCCAGCACACTATACCACAGGTCATGCCTATGCACCAGCATTTTAATTGGCAGCCATTAGCTGGAAGCCTGAAGAGAATTCAAAACCTTGTTTTCCCAGTAAATAAGAAGCAGGAAGGGAGCACATCCCAGTTACCATGTAATCAAGAAATCAACCTGGGCATTGTTCTTTCACCAGAGAAACCACCACCAGCAGCGTCACCGAACCATGTAAAATTCTTAAGATTCTGCAGGAAAAGAAAATTCAGAAAACAAAGAACTACCCAGGAGTACTCAGCTGGGATGTAGGATATCATCATTCAAAGCCCGACTCACAAACAAACAGCATTGTTGGGTCATAAAGTGCTTCTGACATTTAGGAGCTGTTGAACTTTATAGGGTTCTCCTGGGAGGAGAAGGAAGGGGCTAGTTTAATCAGTTCTTACCTCTTCATCTCCTTGAATTTTAAGAGCCAAATAAAAGGCTGCTGTCACCAAAATGGAAAGTTTTTCTTATTATGTAATGGATCCCAGCACTGTCTAAATGTTTGCTTTAATCCTCTCCTAGGTATGTGGTGGGGATCATTACTTTCAAAAAGAGCCTGGGAGTTGTATTACGTAAGATGCTGGAGCATCATGTGAAACGAGGATGTCATGGTAAAAGTGTCATTTTTTTATATCGTACAAGTTTTAAAACTGTAAAACCAGCACTCTGCCAGTGAAACCTTAGTTTTACGAAGTTGCGAAAAATAGTTTATAAACCAAATAAAACAGTTCTTGGGAGCCAAGTAAATTAGTGCATCAGCGGAAGACAGGTGCAATAAAGATTCACCTTATAATGCATTCTGCAAGCTGGGGTCCAGGAAACTGTGACCTTATATCACAGAAAGCTTTATGAAAAGGGAGGATTTTTAAATCCTAATTATTTACAGCTTTAGCATTAGCCAATAGTTTCCTCCTTCAGGCAAAGTAGATCCTAAGAGCTCGCAGCAGCACTGTTGGGCATAGGTGCTGACTCCATGGGCTGGAGCACCTATGGGGAAAAATTAGGGGGTGATCAGCACCCACTGGCAGCCAAGCTCCCATCACCCTCCACCCCGCCCCATCTCCTCTCCCTCCCCTGAGTGCACCGCATCCCCGCTCCTCCACCTACCTCCCAGTGCTTCCCTCCCAGCCGCCAACAAACAGCTATTTGGCGGCGTTAGCACGCTCCGGGAGGAGCGGGAACATGGCGCGCTCAGGAGAGGAAGCGGGGCTGGGGCAGGGATTTGGGGAAGGAGTTGGAGTAGGGGCAGGGAGGGGGCAGAATTGGGGTGGGAACTTTGGGGAAGGGGTGGGAATGGGGGCAGGGCAGGGGCAGGGCCGGGGCAAAGACGTGGGTTGAGCACTCACAGGAAAGAGGGGAAGTCGGCACCTAAGGTGCTGGGCAGAGCTAAACTAAGTATGTAAAGATGCAAGAACAGCTTTTGCTACATTGTTCTCCATTCTCACTCCCTTGTGCTATTTTGGCATATTTTTCTACGCAAATAAATTAATATTTGCAAAAGCCTTTAGCATACTTCAGGCTAAAAGAATGTTGCATCAACAGCTCAGTTTGAAACACACATGGAAAGTTAAGGGTCAAAAGGAGCATTTTGACATCTTTAGAGTGGCTGGAAGTTGTTGCTTTAGGCAGAACTGGGAGCTGGTTCTACGCTAGAAGGTAGTTGAGCTTCTGTTCAATTAATGGATAACGACATTGGGCTAGATTTTTTGCGGTGTTGTAGCCATGTTGGTCCCAAGACATTAAAAAGAATTAGGCTACACTTTAGCTGACAAAATTCATGCCACCTGAAAGTCCAAGCATGCGACTTGCAGGTGCAATCAGTTTCCTAGGCACTAACTATGCGAATTGTACCTGCAATAATTTACACCTTCAAAACAGGCACAAAAAGCCAGGCCTGGTCAAAAGCTGGACTGAGATTCAGGCCCAGTGTTTGCTAGACTGGTGCAGTTCTAGAGCCACTTCAGGCAATAGGTTTCAGAGGGGTAGCCATGTTAGTCTGTATCAGCAAAAACAATGGAGTTGTCCTTGTGGCACCTTAGAGACTAACATATTTATTTGGGCATAAGCTTTCATGAGCTATAACCCACTTCATCAGATGCATCTGTTGATAAATTTATTAGTCTCTAAGGTGCCACAAAGACTCCTCATTGTTCAGGCAATAGAAAACCCTGATAGAAAATCCCAGTCCCAAATCCAAGCCCAGGAAAGCCACTTTTTTTCCCTGGTCCATGTTTTGAGAAGCAAAATTGAAAAAGATGCATGACAGTTATGTAGCAGTTATTGGAATGTATGACTTGGAGATCCTCTGTTATAATACAGTACTAAATAAAACTCCATATTTCATCTGTCATCAGAGCAGGAAACTCTGGTTTTAATACTATTACATATATTCAGTATGTGCTACCTTAAAGCCTAGTGGAAAATTCAGCCTTTGGCTACGTGGGTGCAACTTACATTCACTTTGATAAGAGTTATCTGTGTCAGAGTTCAGAACAATGTTTATATTCCAAAAGGCAGCCATTTTCCCCCTGCACCTACTTAGCAAAGATCCTGTTTCAGATAGAAACACTCCCTACTGGACACCAGTAGGTCTTAATGTCTAATGAAGAACTCACAGCTGTCCCTGTCAGCAGATCCAGCAGGATGAAGATTTGATGGTAATTTCACACCACATTGAATATCACTTAGCTGTGGGATACAGGCAAGGATTATTTTTCTGGCCACAGCTATGGTATGCCTGGTTGGGCACCTTCTCTGCAAGAGACATGTAATAATGTAAAAAAATAACAGTTGTGTTGTTCAAGTCATTTGCAGTCCTCCTAAGTGATTCAGGTCTCACATCCCCCTCCTATTTTGTCGAAGGACTCTTCTGCCTCTTTTGTAAGCTCTGTGTGATTAAACACACAAAGCTTCTTCACCATTGAACATCGGAATAACTACTGACATTTATATACAGCCTCTCATCCTGAAGGATCTCAACTCCATTTACAAATTCTGTATGGGAATTATTTCACCCACTACAGAAGTGGAGCCGCTGCTGATGTGAAATGCAGCAGCTGTTTCACAGAGTGCAGCTACACTACACAGTTTGGATGAACAGTCCAGTATCTGATTGAAACTGCAGTGGGAAGAATGTGTTGTAGGCAGAAAAGCTAGAACAACTTGGTGATACTTTCACAGTAGAACCCAGATTATTATTTGTATTACAGCAATTTCTAGACACACCAACAAAGACCAGGACTCCATTATACAAACCCATAAAGAGAGAGAGTCCCTTCCCTGGAGAGTTTACAGTCTAAATAGACAAGACGAAAGTGCTATTATCCCAATTTTAGATCAAGGGAACTGAGACAGAGACAGATCCAATGACTGTGCTAGATCCCCCAGGAAAGAAACCAGTAACTGAACGCACCTCTGAGTATTAGTCCAGCATCTTAACCACAAGACCTGTCTTCTTCTTCTAAATGACAACTAGTTTAGGGGTTCCTTACAAACTGTTGGTGTTACTGATAGAGACAATCTTTCCTGTTGAGAGCAGGCCCTACCTCTAGACATCTAAGATACCATGAAGCACTTTTAGACATAATGGGCCAAATTCAGCCATGGTGTAACTCTGTGGCACTCATTGAATTTATGCCAAAGGGTGAATCTGGCCCTATAAATACAGTGAGCCACTCAATGGCAAGTATAAGCATGGTCAAGCAGCCAGCATACAACAGAGTTCAGTGTGGGGCAGATATACCATTAACATCAGGCAGCGTTTAGCAGACATTATTAAACACTGGGAACCACTTGGCAGATGAGATGAACATTGTCAAGCACTTGGCACACATGATAAACCTTGTGAAGTGCTTGAAGGACACTATAAGCATCGACAAGCAGGTCTGGGGCATTTAAACATCAGTAACGGCTTGACAAACATTGTCAATGCCATGGGTATTTTGGCAGTGTTTGTAAGAGGCAGTTTCACGAGCTGGAGTATGGCTATCTGAGAAATAGCCAACATTCAGAACCATGGCAAATATAACTTATCCAAAGAGTCTATAAGCACCTAGAGTGAAACTCCTGGCCCCATTAAGTCAACAGGAGTTTTGCCACTGCTTTCAATAGGAGTAGGATTTCACTCCCCAAAATTCACCATCATTAGAAACTCTCTGGGTATTTTTACACAGGACCAGATTGTAAACCCTCACTCTCACTGGTGAGCAGTTACTCACACAAGAGCCATAGAAATTCCTCCCCAGAATCAGTTATCTTCTCCCCAGAGAATGTGTTGCTATATTTTGTGTTAAATAGACGTATAGCCTTATTTTTTTGATTCATGATCTTTTGGACCGCAACATTTCTCTCCCCTGTGTTTCTATTTCAGTGTAGAAGAGTAGACCCACCGAGAGCACACGTCCTCATGGCTGGGTGTGGCATAGCAGCTCTTTCCCATCTAGCACTCCCTGCAGACGGTTGCTCCGGTCCTGTGGTGGTGTCTTGTCTCATGACTCAGCCTTGCAATCAGGTCACATTTTAGTTCCACCCTTTCCTGGGTAACAGAAAGACACAAACCAGTGTCCGTAAATCTCATCCCCAGCCCCATGGTCCTTACTCCCTTCTCTCAGGGTTTCAAGTTGTCCTTAGCCCCTTGTGTCAGAAGCTTCATGCCACCTTCCCAGTGGCTGGTAGAGGAACCCAGGCCCTCCCTCTACACTGGGTTCCAGCCCAGGGACCCTAGGACAAGCAAGCAGCCAAGGTCTTCTCCCTCAGACACCTTGCTGCCACCTCCCTAGATTCAATCCTGCCATTAGCCTTTCTTCAGGCCTTTCCCCCTTCCCCTTCCTGGGCTTTTTGTAACAATCAGCATCTCCCAAGGCTTCTCCTGCCCTTGAGCCAGGGTCAGTCACAGGAGCTTGCTACAATCCTATGTCTTCCAGGTATCTTCCCTTCCTGATTGGCCTGCAGCAACCCTGCTATTCCCTTTAGCTCTCTCCATTCTATCACTAAGGGAGAAACTGCAGAGTTCTTCCCTTTCCACTCAAGATTTCCTTTCTTAATAGCACCACCCAGCTTCTCCCCAGCTGGGCTGCATCTTTAATTAGACCTGGCCCACCCTCCAGGTGCAACCAGGTCAATTAATTGGCCTCTCAGGCCCACATTAACCCTTTCACCACTTGTGTCGGGTAGACACCCCATCACATTCAGATTTCTTTGAAACTTAATCCAACAAATGCTGAATGCATACATTATGGATTTGCCTGATGCGACAGAAAATACTGCAAAAATATACACAAAATAATGGAAGAACTGTTGGAACAGAATGCTAGTTCTCCACTGGATTGAAGGATGCTCTTCTTGGGAATCCATTTTGAAGAGGACTGAAGGAAATTTCTGCAGTCATTTTTGCTTGTAAAACTTTTTGTATTATGTGGCAATAAATAATCATAAAAGGTCCTGATTGTACATGAATGGGCTTCCTAAGTCACTGAATGTGTCAGTGATGAACTTTGTTTCTGATTGGAATTAAAAACAACCACCAGACTTTTCAAAAAATGTTGAATCCTTGCCTAGATATAATGCTGTGAAGTAGACTACAAGTATATCTACACTGCAATCAGAGGTGTGACTGCAGCATGTGTAGACATACCTGAGCTAGCTTTGATCTAGCTCACTCAGATAACAGCAGCAGGGAAGGCACAGCAGCATGGGACATACAAGCCCACCCAGAACCCTAGGTATGCACCCAAGTGGCTAGCCTGTGATGACACAGCCTCACTGCTATTGTTACTCAAGCTTGCCAGAATAAGCGAGCTCTGGTGTCTCTACACATGCTGCAGTTTCTCCTCTGATTGCAGTATAGATGTACTCTATTCCATTCATAGTACTCTCTATGGCCCAGTTTTGTAATAGGGATCAAGAATTCTCCCACACAGACCCAATTACAGGATCAGGCCCTGAGTCAGTCAATTAGAAGATCTGCTAGATTATTATGTATTATCTGCATTACAGTAGTGCCTTGATCAGGGCCCACTGTGTTAGGCAAACACAGCGAAAGATTGTCAGCTCTTCGGAACAGAGATTACCTACATTAAGACATAATCCACAAAGTGGGTGTCACAGACCACAGAGAGGTTGGGAAGGAAAGAGGAGGGTAGCACCTTACATAGATGAGCTCACTACATTATCTGCATAAATCTAATCTTCCTGGTATACTCATTTCAATAAAGAAATATTCTTGGAAAAAGTCAATCTTTCTTAAGGCATCAGTGCAGCACAGCAGGATTTTAAGCATACGTCCCACTAACTTAGTTAAACTCATGCTTAAGTGTTTTGTTAAATGAGCGCCTAAGACAGTAATAAAAACTCTAATCATGAGCGGGGATATATGAGATAGTGGCATTCAGCGTACATTGCAAAATACCTGTGAGGCCCATAGCTGTACTGTAAAATGTTTATTACTAACCTTTAGTCCTGAAAGAACCCAACCAATTCACAAAAATGTTATATACAGGATTTACATCAGCACCTCTGCAAGGCACCCAGCTCTGGGAGTGGAACATAACTACTGTTTAACAGCACAGCAACGCTAGTTCAGGAGAGGAAGTGACCAAAAAATCACATCCAACTGAAATTTAATTTGAAAGAATATACGCCTGGTTAACATATGGAGCAAACAAGGACAATTTTTTTAACAGAAATGCTATGCAAACCCTTCATATACTAGCCCTCCCATTTTTGAGGGACTGAGTTCAGAGACATAATGGGCCAGCATTGTTAGCTTCTGGATGGAGCTCTTCAGCAGGAGAACATTCAAGACAGCAGTTTAGTCCACGTCAGTTCTAAAAGCCTTTGAAGTATGAATGTAGCTTACAATGCCTATGACAATCCTCCCCTGATAGACCAGAGCAAAATCTTCTTTATGTAAAATGACCGCCATTAGGAGAGGGAGAACTGCACAGATTCTGTCTAAGTGGAGCCATTATTAGCCCCAAGGGATAGCTGGGTAATTTATAGAGAGACTCATGTTCTTTTGATCAAAACATTCCTTTTATTTAGCGTTAATTTAAATAAACAAGAAGCTGTGAAAGGAGGAAAGTCTTGCCTTGGGCTTACAGAAAATGATTTCATTGTCATCACAGCCCTTGCCAGTTATACAGAGAAATGTATCAAATCATCTTCATTTTGTTTGAAAGCATTTCCTGGGCAGCTCGACTTACAACCCCTGGAAATAGCACTATTAACACAAGAAATTATATAATTTACACATCTGTCTCACTCTTGAACAATCCTGCTCTTAAAAGAATCCTTCCTACTTTACTAATACTTTAACCAGTTATTTTCATCATTTTTTGTAAAACTACTAATTTGAAAGTACTTCGTGTGTTTTTCCTAGTACTGTCTAATAATTAGAGCTGAAGATGTAATGAAATGAAACAGGGGTTACCTCCTAGCTATTGCTAACATAACCATGATCATGAGTAACAATCATCTGACCTGTCTGGGACCCAGAAGAGTGTGGGCTACATTTTCAATATCTGAACAAATACCTGGCCTTAAATCAAGTATTAACTCATCAGCACTAACCCCTTGGGCTGCTAATGAACAGACTGCTACATTCCCTTTTTTACACTAGTTAATCATTCACAAACTGCTCACGATTTTCTTCAAATGCATCCACTGAACAGTCCGAACAAGGGTTATTCTACAAATTGTTTACTTCAACTAGGCCCTCTTCAGTACCCTGGGGGAGCGTGGACATGCCAGTAATATGGCATTGGGAGGTCATGTTGTCCATTAATTAGGGCACTAGATGAGACGTCAAAGACTTGGGGGTCTATTCTCCCTTCTGCTACTGCCCTGCCATGTAACCTCAGACAAGCCATTCACTTCTGTGCCTGTTTGCCTTCCTTCCCTTTGTCTCTTTAGATGTCTTCTCTCTTTAGATGGTGAGCTCTTCAGGGCAGGTGCCATCTCACCATGTTTGTGTGCAACACCTAGCACAAAAGAACCCTGAGCTCAGCAGGGGCTTCAAGGAGCTACTGTAAAATAAATAATTATAATAACAACGGTCCTGGGCTGCAGTCCAGCCAAGCTCTTATGTATGTGCTCGACTTAAAAGCATGCAAGTAGGTCGACTGCGGTCAATATGCTAATGCTGGTTTGCTGGATTGGAGCCCTTGCTCGAACTATTTCAAACAGAATAGTAAAATACGAACAATGAGGCATTATCCATGTTAAATCTTATGAAGCTTGGGAATTGGAGAACATTTTCATGAAGAGTTGGCTGGGTTCCCAACTACTGAACTGTGCAGCCTAATGAACAAAGCAGAGCAAACTTGGGGCTAAAATATTCATAAATGCTTTTTTTAATTCATTATTTGAAAAGCTCTGGATATTGGAGGACATCAGATGCTGTTGAGTTGGCCTCTTACCACCATCACATCACAATAATGGAGGGAAGGGAGGTGAGAGACAGGGCAGAAGTTCTTGAGATCTTTGTTGTCAGCCTGGGCCAGTGAACCACAAGCGTAAGCACTGTTGATAACTTCCTCTCTCTCAAGGACACGTCTTCCTCTCTCTTCGCAAACTCCGTGTTACTTTTATTTTCTTCTCTTGCTGCTGCTCCAGTTCTGCTGACTGGATGGGGAGGCCGGTGACGACAGGAAGTGCAGGAAAAAAGAGTAAGGGTGCAGGAGTAGGCTGCAGAATCAGATATACCCAGCAGCTAGAACGGAAAGAACTGTGGCGGGGGGGAGAGGAAAGCAGGAAATTGGAAGGATGGGAAGATTTAGGGATCATGAGAACCAGAAGGAGAAGCAAGTTTGAAATGCAACAGAAAGATGAAGTAGTGGGACTGAGAACGAATGGTAGGAGGGGAGGAGATAAAAAGAAGAAAGTGTGTAAAAGGAGCATAAGGACCCAAGGTGCCAAGACACCATCCCCGGTAAGACAGAATATAACAATGTCTCCCTCCTAGCAGGCACACACTTTTATGCATCTCCCCTGCATGCTACAGTGTGTCAATAAAAGTCTGCCAGCCTTTCACCCAGTACTGTGCAAAGCTTTCCCCTGACCGATTGCCTGCAAAAACTGCTTGCATGTGATTTTTACCACACTCACTCCTGAAATGCTCTGAGTCAGGGGTGGGCAAACTTTTTGGCCCAAGGCCCACATCAGGGTGTGAAACTGTATGGAGGGCCAGGTAGGGAAGACTGTGCCCCCCAAACAGCCTGGCCCCTTCCCCCTATCCACCCCCTTGCACTTCCCACCCCCTGACTGCCCCCCTCAGAACTCCCAACCCATCCAACCCCCCCTGCTCCTTGTCCCCTGACAGCCCCCTCCCAGGATCCCCTGCCCCAAACTGCCTCCCCAGGATCCCACTCCCATCCAACCCCACCGTTCCCTGTCCCCTGACTGCCCCCCAGGACCTCCTACCCAACCCCCCCACCGCCGCGCACGCCGCCGCCACCCCCTTACCATGCCACTCAGAGCAGCAGGAGCTCGCAGCCCCATTGCCAGCATGACAGCATGGTTGCGGCAGAGGGGGGACAGAGGGGGAGGGGCCAGGGGCGATCCTCCCTGGCCAGGAGCTCAAGGGCCAGGCAGGATAGTCAGGTGGGCCAGATGTGGCCCATAGTTTGCCCACCTCTGCTCTAAGTGCTAGTCTTATTAACATGCCTATTACCATAAAGCCCAAAGACCCAATGAGAATTCAAGCCTTGTCGCATTGGGCGCTGCACACACACAGTTTGACATGGTCCCTGCTCCAAAAAGCTTACAGTCTAAACAGTAAGGATAGACACTGGTTGGAGAGGATTGGGGATGGGGGGAACAGGGGCACAGAGACTTGTCCAAGTTCACACATCAGGTCTGCAGCAAATGTGGGAATAGAACCTGGCACTGCAGAGTTCCACTTTAGTGCCCTATCCACTAGACCAGCAGTTCTCAAACTGTGGGTTGGGACCCCAAAGTGGGTCATGACCCCATTGTTAAATTTGATGGGACCCAGGGCCAAAGCCTGAGCCCCATTGCCCAGAGCAAAACCAAAGCCCAAGCCCAACGCCAAAGCCCCACCGCCCGGGGCCAAAGCCCGAGGGCTTCAGACCTGGTGGTGAGGCTTGGGTTTTCATTCCCCTGCCCAGGGTGGTGGGGCTCGGGTGCGCTCAGGCTTTGGTCCCCCATCCTGGGGTCATGTAGTAATTTTTGTTGTCAGATGGAGTCGCAGTGCAATGAAGTTTGAAAACCCCTGCACTAGACCACAATGCCGCTCCTAAAAGTAAATGAAAGGGACAAAACTGGTTACATCTATTCTTTTACTTTCCTAAAGGACCCCCCTCCTGCCCCCGCCCGTCCCTCTTTTTCATTTGATACCAATTTGCAGGGCAATGCTGTTATCAAGAGAATCATGTCCTACAGGATGTCTAACTGCTTTTCAGATTGCTATGAGTGGATGGGTATGGACAAGGCTGGATTACCCAAAAGACAGACTAAACACATGCTTAGGGCACCAGCAAAGCAGGGGGCACCAAAAAAAATAAGATTTTTTTTTTAAAAAATTGATATTTCAAAAAAAAGCATCGAAGTAGTCATCATTTGCAGCAAGAATGTTAAAGACTGAATTTGCCAACAGTGGGTCTGCCATATCTCAAAATATGGGAATGCTGGCAAAGGTAACCCATCATACTTATCCAAGACAATATGTGATGAACTCATTGGTCTAATAAGTGACAAAGTTCATTCAGCTATTGTGGATGAAATAAGTACTGCTGGGTACTTCAGTTTATCTGTTGACTCTACACCTGATCTTTCACATATTGATCAATTGAGTATTGTACTAAGATGTGTGTCTCCCACAGATGGAAAACCAGTTGAACGATTTATAACATTCCTCAATTTGAAAAGCCACACTGGTGAAGAAATGGCAAATCAAGTACTGCATTATCTGTGCCAAGTTTGCAAAATAGATTTCTCAAAGTGCAGAGGTCAATCTTATGACAACACTACCAGCTTGTCAGGGCGTTATCAAGGAATGCAGAAGATGCTTTTAGAACAGAACAAATATGCCATAGTCATACCATGTGCTGTACACTCTCTCAATCTTGTTGGCCGCAGTGCTGTTGATTGTTGTCCGGTGGCAGTAAGTTTCTTCTCAACAGTCCAGTTACTTTATCCATTTTTCTCTGCCTCAACACACTGATGGGCAGTTCTTAAAACATATTTGGGCAATGATCATGTGTTGAAATCTGTTTCTAATACTCGCTGGGAGGCACATGCAGTGTCAACAAGTGCAATTCTGGAGTCCTACTCAAAGATTGTGGAGGCATTAGAAAGTATAGCTGAAGACCAATCACAAAAGGGAGAAACTATATGAGAGGCAGAAAACATTGCAAACAAGATGCAAGAACTAGAGTTTGTATTTATCTTGACCATGTGGAATGAAATTTTACAATACTTTTACCATGCAAGTGAAGCTCTCCAAGAAAAAGAACTGGATTTGAAAACATGTGCAGACCTCTGTCAATCATTAGTAGACCACTTACACACTTTGAGGAATGATTTTGAAAGATTTGAAGACATATCAAAAGATATCTTGCCTGATATGAATTACAAAGAAGCCCAGTCCCGCAAGTGAATCAGGAAAAAACAAGCAAATGATAGCAGTGCAACAGAAACAGCACTGAATCCTAGAGACAAATTTCGTGTATCTACTTACTATGCTATAATTGATACACCTGAAGCTCATTTGAAGAGGAGAGGTGAAGTGTACAAAGAAGTATCAAGTAGATTTTTTTTTCTAAATGATATGGACTTATCTGATGAACAATATTCACAAGGTTCCCAAAAGCTAGTTGACTCACACCCTGTTGACTTGAACACGAATCTCTGTAGAGAAGTACGGCAGTTCCACTGTTATATGCAAGCAAAGTTTAATGAAACAGGAAAAATGAAAATGAGTCGCATTGAACTTCATGACACAATACTGAAAGACAGAATACAATGTGTATTTCCAAATGTAGAGATCGCACTACGTATTTTTCTAATATTGATGATTATTAACTGCTCCGGAGAACACTTTTTTTCTCAGCTGAAAAGAATTAAAAACCCTCAGAGAACAACAATGTGTCAGGACAGACTTGATTCACTTTCCCTATTGTGTATGGAAGCGGACATGCTTCGTTGAGTCACCTTCGATGAACTTATCCAGAATTTTACAATCAGAAAATCTAGAAAGAAGCTATTTTAATTTCAGCATACATGTTAGTTTTGTGTCATTTTAAAAAATAAAATTTTATTTTACGGTATAGTATTGTTTTTATTTTGAATTACATACGGGGGGGGCACCATAATCTTTTCAGTGCTTAGGGCCTCTAAAGGTCTTAATCCAGCCCTTGGTATGGAACTAGACAGCCATGTCCAGCTCCATTAGAGCAAAGCAGCCTCCACTGCCTGCCTCAGGAATGTTTCTTTCACAGCCATTTGCAAGACAGCCACCCATTCAGAAAGCATTATTGCCGGGATTCAGCCGCCACATAGGGGACCTATTTTTGTCTCACTATAGTCCAAATCATTTTTATTATTGTTTGTATTACAGTAGCACCTAGAGGCCATACCCTTCCCCACCCCAAAACATACACATCACAGAGATGGCCCTTGCTCCACAGCCTTTAAAAACGAAGTATAAGACTATAGACAACAGGTGGATGCAGACAGACAAGGGGAGCACATGTAAACAAAAGGATACTGGACAACATAATAAACCGCAGTCACAGCAAACATATTTCCTAAGCAGAGGAGGCCAAGCTTTTCTGTCCGGTATTTGGGCTGGCCAGTTTTATTGTAGGGTTGGTGAGGATCCATGTCACACGTGGTGCTGATGAATGGTATCTCACACCCTCCCTCAGATATGCATCCAGAAAAAAAAAATCAGTTGTTGCCCTGGGCTTTAATGGCAGTGTCTAATGCAGCTTTCATCTCTCATTTACTACTGTAGGACATTCCTTGAGCTTCTCATTCTGCAGGAGCAAGAACTCCGGTGGACAGTGGGTCAGATCTTCAGCTCCAGTCAATTAGCATAGCTGCACTGATGTTCAACCCTGGGCCACCCCAGTACTGGGAGAGGCCGAAAATTGATGTAGAATCAGCTTTCCCACCCCACCCCCGACACTTGCTCAGGGCTGCAGAGGAGCAAGTCTGCTGTTGAAATACGTTTGATAAATACTTAGATGCACAAATGGAAGGTGCTGTAAAGTTACAGTCTCAATGCACTTTATAAACCTTCATTCATTCCACCTCACAGCTCACTGTGCAGCGGGGAAGCACCATCCATATGTTACAGATGGGGAAGCTGAGAGATTAAGGGCCCGACTTTCAGTTTACTCCAATAGGAACTGCAGTACTCAGCCCCTCTGGAAAAAATCACTGAAATTTCAAAACTTGGAAAATTACAACCAGCTCTAGAGCTGGCCAAAAACAAACAGTTCTCTCCCCCCTCCCCCTTCCCCCCCCCCCCCAGATTCAAAGTTTCAACAAAACATTTCTTTGAAAACTTGACATTTGGCGTATTTTGGCCAGCTCAAGTTTTGGTGTTTTTATTTTGCATTCTTCAGTGCCTTCTACTTCAACAAGATTATTACGACTATAATTTAACTGGCCCCTTAATCAACAGCAAAATGAATTCATAATAAGCCAGGTCACCACCTGGATCCTGAGCACACAGAACAGTTTTTACTAGGATGTGTGAAATAGCAGATGTTTCAACATCTCTAGCTTTCTCAATAGGCTGCTGCAATGCGTATGCTCCATTGGCCTCAAATGGTCATGGAATCCATTAATTACAATGCTATGGTTTCATAACTTTCCAATAAGATCCACACTCAAACATTTGTGCAGTCATGAAATATAGCATAACTATCTGGAAAGACATTCTTAAGATCTAAGTTCTTTCCAAACAATGCAGTCAGTATTACAAAGAAACATGAAGGACAAGAGCTATTCTATAATGTGATTCAGGGGGTTTGCTATTATTTATTACTACCCTCTATCCTAGTGCTACATCTCTCATTATTTATATTGGTTTTGAGTTTTATTGTGTCCCTTGTGCATGTAAAACAATCCAGTGGAGGAAAATTTTGCACCAGCTATTTCCTTTACAACTTTCAGAACAAGACACACTCCCCCGTCCATCCTTCCCTCCCCAGCTTCCACTAATTACAATTTAAAAAATGATTTGCAGGATTTCAGAAGTAGAACAGAGGGACAGGACTGAAAGGAAAAACCTTTACGGAGCACAGGATGAAATGGTAGGCTGTCTTAATGTTATATTCTTTTAGGGGTTTGAGCCTCATTTAGTTAAATCATTAACCGTAGTGAAATGTACATAATAAAAATACTTTGCAATTATAGTGTGCATTCACTCCAAGAATCTCAAAGCATGGATAGAAAGGAAGGATGCCTTCCTGGTATTGGCTGGGATTCAGGAGAACTGGATTCAGTTCCGGTATCTAGTACAAACTTCCTGTGTGACCTTGGCTAAATCATGAAATATGTCCGTGCGGGATAAGGGGATACTTCCTTTCCCTACATTTTTCTATTTAGACTGTACGCTCTTCAGGACAAGGTCTCATACTATGTGTTTTTATTATGTTTAGCACAGTGGGGCCCTGAGCTTGGTGAACTTCTAGCCTCTCCTGTAATACAAATAATAAATCTTGACTCTTTATGCAGTAGACTTAGAGTCAAATCCTGAAGTTCTTACTCAGGCAAACTCCTCATGAACTCTAGTTGGCTTCAAGGGGATTGGTCTGAATAAAGAGGGAGTAAAAACTAAGGATTTGGCCCTTGACGTTTAAAAGGTCAGTTGATTAAACGCACTCTTTCCAGTGAAGTTTATGCCACCATTTGCTCTAATGAAATGTTGATATTTTGTTTTGCCCAGTGCTTCTTCAATTTGCCTCCTTTGAGGCAAAAACCCAAAAACCACATCCAATATTGCTAGTTAGCCAAATGTACAGTGACTTCTTTATTCCACTCCAATAATACCTAGAATATGGACAGACTGACATAAAGGAAACATGTGAGTCAAGGCATCTAGGGTAGGAAAAATAAAGGTGACCCATAAAGTATTTCACCAACTTTCCTAAAGACTTCATGTTTGTAACTTATAAATCATGGAAGTTTGTTCCGTAATGGCTTTGCCAATTATGCTACATTGCACTGAACATCTTTAAGAGCTCACGGTGACACAATGACTTGTTGACTGAATGTATTTACACAAAATTTCCTACATCAATCTTGGGACACAAATGGAGGTGATGTAATAAAGCTGTGAAACAACTATCAACTGTGAAAAAAGCCAAAGCTGTCTCAAGGGCTGAGAGTCACATTTCATTTCCAAAAAACGTATGCTGACGGTCTGTGCTTTGGGGTCAAATGTCCCCATGACAGAGAGCTTGGAAGAAGAACTTTTTTAGAGCAGCAAGTTTCACATTGTGTCTGACTAGTGCTTCAGTGTAGTGGTGCCCACCAACGAGAGCCACTGCAGTTAGAAGCATGTCAATATTTCCTGGAATTTAGAACTCAGCCATAAAAATGTGTTCCAGACCTTGGCATTCAGGATCTCAGCCTAATACTCAACAGAACACATGGGGGGAGGGGATGGGGGTTAACTAATTTGCAAAAGAAAAATCAGTTATTTTCCATTTAAAATTACAAGAATCTATTTCTTTGGTCAATTTTTGGAGTCCCGAAAGACCAAATTTCCAAAGAAACAAACAGATGCTCCCTCAGAAATAAGCCTGTAACTGTCATACTCCCAAAACCACATATCTATGCTAGAGAAGAACCCCACTAACAAAGTTCAGAGCTGCTCCTAAATGATCCTCAAATTCACAGCCATTCTGATATAGGGCATTGGTTCTACCTCTTATACAAATGAGAGCTAGATTCTATTCTCCGCTAAACTCAAGGGTGTTTAGGTCTGGCATTATGGTTTGGGCCCATTTCCAATGTGCACATGCTAAATGTGTGCCTATAGGTAGGTACCCAGCTTGTATATGCAAATATATCAGTTTTTCTTTACAGGTGCGTCTGTTTTAACTCACCCATGAAAACTGGGTCACATAAGCGCAACTAGTCTTGCTTTTATTAAAGAAACCTGCTGTATGTATAGAACGTGGCAGGCATGAGTAAACTTGCATACAGCTTGATTTGAGTGCAAGATTAAACTGAAAACAAGGGCATGACAGGCTAACGAAATAAGCTGAAACACTTTGAACTGACTAGCTTGAAATGTAGATAAGGTGAGGACATAAGAGATTGGTCCTTACATGATCCATGCAATGTCCAAACCAATTAGATTCAAGAGCTGAGATAGCAGTAGCTAGGAAAAATGTAAATCAACTGTGCAGTGTGTGATATGATTTGAAATTATGTATCATCCTGTACCTAAACCTTCTGCATCTGGGCCTGGCTAGTGAGAGCACAGAGCTGTTACATGTTAATAAAATAACATGAATGATGAGCCGGAGTCAAACTGAGGTTTTGGATCCCAGAGAACTAAATGAAGTGTTCTCCCAGAATTGGACAAAGTGTTCTGGATAAGGTGAGTGGAAAAGGTCTTGGAGGGAATCCCAAACATCTGCATACATTTTAGGTCAATGCATTGCTCTCAAAGTGGGAACCATGGATATACTGAGGCATGTAATTATAGGGTCCAATCCAGACCTGACCTGAAAGAGGCACATGGACAGATAAGGTAACAGACTGAGGAAAGCTGTAGCTATGAGTCTGCAAAAATGAGCTGCAAACCTTATGAGATCCAATGTCCAGTAGGGCTGTAAATACAAAGAACAGCTTCTCTCGTGGTATCTAAATTATCCAAAAAGCCCTTTTTTACCTTTATCTATTAAACTATTTTGGCCCTCCTCATTCTGTTCCTGTCCCATGCTGGGAAGCGTAGAGACTCATGAAAATGAACAATAATGAGAAAAAAACAGAACAGTTCAGACTTGCATAAAGTGTTTGGGTTACATTTTGGCAAGAGGTTGGTTCTAATTCTATCCCATCAGGTTCAGGCAACCATAATACGAATAACCAATTCTGGTTCACAGGTGCATAGGGGTAATGGTGCCCCTTAAGCTTTTCTCACTGGTATTATTTGCATATGGTTGTGGGAGGGATACAAAGCCATCTGAACTAAGTCAAGCTGTGTATGATCATTTTTTGAAGTTGTGCTTGATGGAAACTCTCAGTGGGGTTTTAGTGCCGTCATGTGTCTAATATTATGAGATGCAACATTACATAAAAAATAAGGTTGTGGGACAGCAGACTGACAGACTGTAAATTTAACAGTAATCCAGAGCTATTAAAAACACCAGCATGGCATCTATGCTAAACCAGCCTCACATCTGGGAGATCAAGTCATAAGGGAAACTGTCAAAGCTGCATCTTTTCACAAGGAATTGCGAGGATGCTTGCCAGTTGTGTGAGGCATGAAGGGTATTACGGACCATAGCCTTTTTAAAGAGGCGATTTCTCTGCCCGCGTTGTCAGTTCCCATTATTAACAGTGCAACTTTCACTCTCCTGGCCCTGAACTAGAGAGGCCTGTGTGCTAACGTGGTTTCAGGGGAACCCTGAGAATGGTGAGTAATTTGGCAATGCTAATCTAAAATTCACATCTGCCAACAATTACACCCGCTCACCAGGCACAAAATAATTTTGCTTGTTTGTACAAAACTGTAAATGAAACATGGCATTGGCTTTCAAACACAAAGATAAGCCTGTCATTACCTCAATTGCACGTTATCAAACTTTTAGACATGCCAGCAATTAGTCTCTGGTTTCCAAATTGTAATGTGGCTGCATATTAACCAGCATTGGTTGCTACCCCTGCGTATTCTTTTCATTCAGAAGAAATTAGTCCAGAACCAAATGCATGAATATACCTTTTTATAACAGAATTAATGTACATATAAGCAAATTCATAAGAGTTCCTCTGAATCAATGGCCTCTGGGTTTATAACAGCCAGTTGTTATAAAACAAATAGATCAGGGTCCAATCCTGAAAGGTGCCAAGTGCCTCCTGTGACAGGCTGAGCATCCCTAACTCCAACTGATTTCAATGGGAAGGTATTTCAAAGAAAGTGCTCAACACCTTGCAGCATTGTGCTCTAATTGTGAAGAAGGGTGAAGGTGGTTGGCATTAAAGAGAAGAACAGCACACTTGGCTGTATGTACACTGCAATACAGGTGCTGTACGGGGCATTGATGGTTTGGGGTGAGGCCTGGCATCAGTGATACATGTACTTCTTGCTCCTGGAAGTGCACCACACCTTCATTCATAAATACTCTGCAACTGTACACATCACAGAAATACAAAATGGCAACATCTCTGCTCACTTCCGTTGAAAGAAAAGTTCTGGAATGTTAGCAGCACAGCAAATACTACAGCAAGAATTAAGTAAATGGGCAATGAACTCCCTTTGTAATTAAATCACAGATTATTACATTATTGTTAGAGAGAAAGAAAAGATAGGTATAAACGAAGATCAGAGTTTAGTAATGCTACCAGCTATATAGATGTGTAATACTGTCCAGTAAAGTGGGATAAGAATCCCAAATGTCTGTGGTTTTCATCAAATGTGTTTTCTGGACTTTATAATCCTGTCTGGGACTGCCTTGTGGTACAATGAGTTCAATTCCTGGTCTCTGGGCACTAGGGTTGCCAGGCATCTGGTTTTTGACCAAAATGCATGGTCGAAAAGGGACCCTCGTGGCTCCAGTCAGCACAGCCTACCGGGCCATTAAAAGTTTGGTGACGGTGCTGCGGGGCTAAGGCAGGCTAGTCCCTACCTGTCCTGGCTCCACACTGCACCCCGGAAGCAGCCAGTAGGTCATCTCCTAGGCAGGAAGGCCAGGGAACTCCACGCACTGCCCCCGCCCCGAGCACTGGCTCTGCACTCCCATTGGCCAGGAACCACAGCCAATGGGAGCTGCGGGGGCTGTGCCTGCGAGTTAGAGCCATCCATAGAGCCTCCTCCCCCCCCCACCCCCCGCCTCGGAGCCAGACCCACTGGCCTCTTCCAGGGTGCAGCGCAGAGCCAGGACATGTAGGTACTAAATTGCCTTAGCCCCACTGTGCTGCTGACTGGGAACCACCTGAGGTAAGCCCCAACCCCGCACTCCAACCACCACACCCAGAGCCCCCTCCTGCACCCCAAATCCCTCATCCCCAGCTGGAGCTCTCACACCCCCTGCACCCCAACCCCCTGCCCAGTGAAAGGGAATGACGGTGGGGGAGAGTGAACCACCGAGGGAGGGGGAATGTCGTGAGCGGGGGGCAGGGCCTCAGGGAAGGGGCAGGGCTAGGGTATTCAATTTTGTGCAAGTAGAAAGCTGGCAACCCTACTGATCACTAGTGTCTTCTCAGCTACTTCACGGCAGCTGCTTTGAAGTCAATGGCAGTGGTACTGATGGAACCAAGATGAAAATTTGGCATTTGCTCTCCAGAGGGAGGTTCAGGTGATGAGCCTGTGGTATTTGAGCTGGCCAGGTCCCATGAGTGGTATCTCAGGGGTAAACAGTAGGCCAGGGAATTGACTTTAGACAATGGGAATCCTTTTGGTAAAATCAGTTAGTACAGGGGAAATGGCCATGAGGTAGTTGACTGATAAGCTGCTGCTGTCCACAGTCACATGGGCAAGGAGGGGGGGGAAGACAAGAGTCGGTGCTTCCAGCAATGAGCAAAGCAAGGAAAAGAAAGAATGAAAGACTACCCATGTGTTTACACAGCAAAGAAAAACCAGGCCAGCCATGGGTTTTTCTTTGCCGTGTAGACATACCCTAAGGGTACAGTGTTGCTTAGTGCTGTACTAGTAAGCAAAGGAAGTGTAGGGAGGAAACCAGAGGAAGACTTTTGCGCCCAGTGCACAATCTCTCCATAGCACTTGAGAACGGTAGGAATGGAGCCTGGCTAATGCACCAGCCCCATGGGCTCATGCCTTGTCATGTAGATAAGTTCTGCACCCAAACTAGGCAGCACGTACGGCCCTGTCAATGAGAAGCACTAGCTGAGAGCACACACTTCCCGCAGTCAGGGCAGCAACAAAGTGCAATCCTGTGTTTGTCCCTTGAGCCCACCCGAGATCCTTCTGGCCAGAATTCCATAGCAGCCAGCAGGATCCTGGTAGCAGAGGATGCACCTCCAGAGGGAAGAATGGAAGGGGAAGAATCCTGCTTCGCCCCCTCTCTGTGCCAGGCAAGGAAGGACTGGGCCCTGAATGTGTTCCACTGAAATACTAGGAGCTGGTATGTAACAAAACTGCTGAATTAGAAGCACATGTGTTTGGGGAGAAGTGTGTGATATAACTGGCACCACAGAGACTTGATTAAAGCAAGACATTGACTTGGAGATTAAATTACTAAAGTACTGAGCTAGAGAATGGATGAAGGAAACAAAGGAGAAGGAGGAGTGACAACAGGAGGAACGGAGAACATTGTGTCAGCAGAAAAGTGAGGGGGGGGGAGGAGATTTTAATGACCCAATAGAAACAATTTGATTTAAATAGAGACGGAAAGCAGAAAAGCTGGTCCTTGGCTGCAGATACCCTGACCCTCAAGCCGGGTGGGAAGGGAGACCAGGATATGTTTTTGAGAAAAAGAGCAGGTGGTTGTAGCAGTCAAAGAGCCAGGTAGTGTGTGAGAAAGCAACAGACCAAAAACCCAAGGAGGTCACAGTTCTGTGTGCTACCCAAACTGAAGAAAACAAGGTTGGAGGCTATTCTGGGCTTAACTACTTGAAATAAGACCAGCATTACCCAGCAATAAGGGCTTCTGCACAGATATGCACACTGCAGAACTGCGTAAACCCCACCAAGCTAACGGAGCATTAGCATCCAGGAACAAGGGAATAGCACCAGATAATGGATCCAGTAACAAATCAGGGATCAGTTTCCAGAAATGAAAGAGAAGTCCAGCATTAAAATAAAGGGATGCCAGGGGAACACAACTCCCCCTCTTCTCCTTGGCTTGGGTAAGCACTCTCCTACAGCTCCCCCTCCTCCTCAGTTGGTACCATGCAAATTCCTTCCCATTTCAGAAATTCTGATTTAGGACTGTAAGCTCTTTGGGGCAGGC
Organism: Lepidochelys kempii; assembly: GCF_965140285.1. Lineage (NCBI taxonomy): Eukaryota > Metazoa > Chordata > Testudines > Cheloniidae > Lepidochelys > Lepidochelys kempii. The sequence goes on from NC_136387.1 coordinate 33,741,773, forward strand.
ACCATCTCTTACTATGTGTGCAAGCAGTGCCTAGAGCAATGGGACTCCCATCCTTGGAGGGGCCACTAAGTGCTACCAGAATACAAACTGAATCATACATAAAAAACAGTAATATCTACTTTAACCACCAGAGGAGCAGCTCTGGACAGATAACAGAATAAGTGATGTTACAGAATTAGAAGCATTTACAGTAGACAGCATCAGGCCTGGATAACTTTCTCACACAAACATTTATTAAAGGAAGGAAGCACAGGCTGGTGAACTTTCAAATACTGATTTGATTAATTCCACTAGACTCCAGTCTCTCCAAAGCCTGGAAAGTGACCAATTTAACAGCATTAATTTTAAAAAGGGTCAAGAGTCAAGACAGTTGTCAGAGCTTACATGGAGCTTCCCCTTGCTGGACGACTCAGTGGCCTGCAATGTTTGGACCACATGCTGGGTCCATATGTGTTTAAATCCCCCAGGCCTGGGTAGGCTCCATGCACTGACTCTTTCTTTGGCCTCTAGGATCACTCCCTGGCATAGACTCTGTCTAGTACCCTCTCCAAAAAGAGGGACCCCCACAGTCCAGCTGCCCTAGGCCTCCAAGGCCAGTGCTGAACACACACTCCCAAGACTCCCCAGTAGCTTAACACACACACACACACACCCCATGCTCTGGGTGTCCCTAAATCTTCAACTGCCAGAAGCTGGGACTGGACGACAGGGGACAGATTACTCCATAATTGCCCTGTTCAATCCCTCTGACACATCTGGAATTGGCCACTGTGAGAAGGCAGAATACTGGGCTAGATGGACCACTGGTCTGACCCTATGTTCTCCCCAGAGCTCTACTACTGGTTTATAGTTTAGCCCTTCAGGGGCATGTGATAGTTGAAGCCAGCAATATTCCAACCTTGCAGAGGGATTTCTAGACCAATCTCACTTTAGTCATAGGTAGCACAAGAGATATACAGATCTATGGGAAAATAACAAAATCTACACACAAATCTCTGCCTCAGTTTCCTCACCATTCTTGAGCATTCTGTCAATGTCTGTTCAGGGACACTATAATTTTGCTGCACCTCCTCTCCTGGACCTCACTCCTCTGGCTCAATATTCTCTTCCTGTTCTGGTCAGAGAGAAAGCTACTCAGAGCAGACCTTGTCCTTTTATAACTTCCAGTCCATTCTGTCAGGTGACCACCCTGGTCAGCCCCAAATCCCTGTCAGGTGACCAAAGTCCCAATCAGGTGATCTGTTGCTTGGTTAGCAGCCCACCTGGAAGAGGGGATCTCCCTGGGTAGCAGCCAGTTCTTTGTCGAAGGGTTCTTCCATTTGAACAGAAGTAATGAACCTCCACTCTGAACCCTCTGCCAAGTATTTTTCCTATGTGTTTCAGCTCAATATGGAGACTACCAAACCAAGGTGAAGGCACGGAACAGTTTTACAATCAAAAAGGCACTCAAAAAGCAAAACGGACATTCCAGATTGCTATAAATTCATCCAGACAGCCTCATTTTTTCACAACAGGAAAATATTGACATGGATTTCAGGGGAAATTTGCCATATGTTGATGAATGTCCTGGAAAAGCTCTAATCAATGAAAGATGGATAGGAATTATGGTTAATGACCCTGATGGGTTACTTTGAAGATATTGCTACCATGATAAAATAAATTTAAATGGGTGTCTTACCAGTATTTGCCATTCGCAAAAGTCATGAGTCAGACCCCTAAAAATCAGGAGGGTTTTTTTTTTTAAAAAAAAAAAAAAAAAAAGAGTAAAATGATGTTTTTGGTCCATCTTCTGATTTTTGAACTCCCCCTGGAAACCCCCAATGTGAGTGTGAGTCAGAGAGACAAACAGACAGATAATGACAATACTGCCAACTCCTGTAATTTTTCACAAATGGCAGGATTTCAGAGGGTGCTGGAGCTCATCTCGTGAGGACGCAAGAAACTCCTGGGTGTATCTCAGCTGCTCGCCATTCTCACAGGAGAGTGAGAAAAGAGCCCAGCCTATATCCAATCCCTCTTCCCTCCTCCCCTCCTGTGAGAAACAGGGACGGAATAGCACGATTACTCCTACCCCTGCCTTGGCAGCAACCAACCGGGAAAGGGGCAGAGGGAGGCAAACAGCCCCTTCAACTTCCCTGCGTCATGCCCAGCCTGGGAACGGGGAGAAGAGACACTGCTGTGCCCCCTCAGGCCTGGGAGAGGGGGCTGAAGTACCCAGGAGGAGCAGAGATGAGGCTGGGGAGGCAGAACCGAGGGGGGCTGAACTGAGTGTTGGAGGGCTGAACTGATGGGAGGACTGGGTGGAGACAGGATTAGTTGCTGGAAAGGGACCAAAATGGTCTTACACACACACACACGCGATAGGCAAGGGGAGTTCAAAAATCAAAAGACAGACTGGAAAAAAATGATTATTTTTTTTTAAAGTCTTATGATTTGGGAGCCAATCTTGATTTTTCAAGGTCCGTCTCATCATTTTTCATCTGTTGAGGGGGCTGATCTCTTGAGGCGGTTTCCCTCTGTGGAAGAGCTGACAATATGATGGCTGCAGTTTTTTGCCTTCATGACCAGATTGCCTGCACTGGGGCCAAAATGACAAGAGGAGGCAACTCTGTATTAGTGTCATTGATGTCAGTGGGAGTAAGGTACTAAATAAAAGAAAGAGCAGCAGAATAGGACTCTTTATTATTTCTATTAAGGTAGGACACCCGTTGAGATTACGCTCTCATTATGCCAGGTGATGTACAAACACAGAGTAACAGCCCCAAAGGGAGATCGCCAACTAAACAGACAGGACAAATAAAGGGTTGGAGGGGAAACAAGAGCGACTTCAGGTCATATGGGCAGTCAGTGGCAGAACCCTTGTCCTCAGAGCAGAGCTGTGTGAATAACACATTTTTCAGTTTTCTGGCAATTCCAAAAAATTTATTTCAGATCAAACCCAAAACAAAATTTTGGGAATTTTCAGCAAATCAAAAAAGTCAAAAAAAGATGTAGTTTGGGGTCGGACTAAATGTTTAATTTCAATTTCACCAATGTGTAATGTTTCCTCCCCCCCAAAAAAAAAATTAGGGAAAATTTCATAATGAAAAGTCATTTCCAAGTAAAAAAAATTTTTATTTTTTTAAACAAACTTTCCTGAGGTCAAAACTTTCAGAATTTTGTTTTGTTTTTTCTTTTCTCTAAATAAACAATTCGGCAAAACTGACACAAATTCACAAAATGTTTTGATTTTGCCACATCTGCATTTTTCACCAAAAAAAGTTCTGGCTGAAAAGTTTTGCCCAATATTAATCATCAGTCCCAATCCACTACCTTGCTGACTGTCCTTCTTGCACTGACCTTGACACCTTGCCTTTTTCACTGCTGGAGTATTAAACAACATCTAAGTTGTTCCACCCTTCTAGTGCCACTCCACAAGCAAAAATTGAAAATACACCTTTGATGGTCCCATAATTTACATTTCCTAGCCCTTGTCAAAAAGCTTTGTGCAAAATTTCCAGAATACTATGATTTAGAAGAGATCTAGAATCCGAGAGAAAGGAGAGGTATATTGGGAAACACTCAAAATTCAGGATAAAATTTCCACCAGGAAAGTTTGCAGAGTTTTCCAAACCTCAGGAGAAGTTATTGGCAACCTCACTGCTGCAGAGAGCTAAACATGCAGTGTTAGGAGAATATTTCAAAGACACAGTATGTAGTGTCTGAAAAAAATACCTTGAGTATAAAAGACAAGAAATAGGAAATTGTTCTTTTAAAATAAACTACTGTCCTTTATAGTTAAAGTGAGGTTCATTAAAGCACCTTAGTATCCTTTTAGAAGGAAGGTTACTACTAGACTTTAAATATACCTATGCTAGTATTTTTTATTATTATTTTGTATAGGAAATATTAACTATGAAAACCACATTTAAATGTTATATGAACCTGAATTGATAAAAGTCAAGAAATCCCAAGTTAAAACTGGCACTGTTCTCAACTTAGGCAATTAAAGGGGAGAAAAAAATATTAAATTGCCATAAGGCCTAAAAAGGGATTCTATAAAAATGACTTCTCGTCTTACTCAGCACATCTGCTCCCTGTGTGTATGTTCAGAATCATACTCCAGTTAGAAAAATAAGTTTTGACTCTGGAGTACTAAGATAGCTATGCCAGAATGAGCTGGATTCGATTCTGGCTCACACATCATCAGAATTGTTAGCTGGTCCATTTGCAGCTGCAAAGATATAAATAATGGAAGAATTTGGGTTGCAGAATCTGTTACTAGAAATTATGCACAATCCAGAAAGAACCTACCTGGACTGTCAGATTCCAGTTTGAGTTTGCAGAGCTGGCGGTTAGAAAAAACATATTTTTACTCGGAAACTAAAAAATACTTATTAGGAGTTACTGAGATCCAGATTTTTAAAGGTATTTAGGCACATAAAAATATAGATGGACATCTAGAGGCACCTATATGCATCTTTAGACACCCAGATAGCGTTAAAAATCTAGCCTTGAGAGACAATCAACATGGTTCCACCAGATGCCAAACCTACTTTTCAGAGGAAAATTGCCTTGTATGGGAAAAGAAACTGATTTAAAAGAAAAACACAATTAGCCTTACTTTTTGGGGTCTCCAATTTGCACACACAATTCTTTATTAGAGCAATTTTGAGAGTACATTTAATTAAAAGTGAACATCAATGTAAAATTTCCAGCAAACTGTTCTACAATTCTACATGAACATTCCTTTGTCTGAACAATTCCTAATTAGAGATTTTGTCCTTATAAAGCGGCACAATGCAAGGGTGTCCTCTGTCACCTCATCCATTTGTCCTATCTATTGAACTACTTACAATTCCCACGAGAGATTCAAGGCATCACAATCCACAATAACCAAATGTATTGCTCTTTTTGCGTATGATATCCTGCTTTATCTCAGTGAAATACAAGTCTCCATTCTGTGCCTTAAATAAGTCTTAATGACCACCAGCACTACATCTGGTTTCCACATAAACAGGGCTAACTCGGAAACAATGCTCTTAATTATTCATTCAGTGATTTTGTTTAATTTTCCCTGATGAAAGTCTCCAGAAGAATTCAAATACCAAAGGGTACCAATCTCATCCAATTTAACTAAACTCATAACTAGGGAAGGTCCACAATTTTCCATCCGTTATTTTCAACAAATAATTTAGTTTTCAATTAAACAAATATTTTTGCAGAAAGTATCTGCTTTCCTCCAAAAAATTTGGTTTCGCATTGTAAAACCTAAAACCTGAACATTGACATTTTGTCAGTTTTTCATCATTTTGGGCCAGTTTTTTCAGCCAAAATGTTTTTGAATTTCAAGAGTTTGGGGCCAAAATTTTTAGTTGCCAAAAACTGAAACAAATCCAGTTTTGATTGGGAAAAAAATTCTGATGAGAGTTTTGACAAAAATGACACACTTTTGTCAAAAATTTTCCGGGGGAGTTGGGGGGGGGGAGACAACATTTTCTGACTAGCTCTGCTCATAATGCTGAATCTGCAATCTCTTTAATATATCTACATCAAGACTTCAGAGATGTGGTAACTAATATTATTTATGTAGTGCTGAGACAACCTGATATAAATGAAGGTCCTTCCTCAAGTCTCGTACTTCCCACAGGTCCTCCTGGTACTACTTCTACTTTAGAAAATAGACTACTACTACTTTTCTACTTTAAAAAATATGCAGCTGTTGTATATGGCAGGGAAAGAGAATTTGCCTTTTAAAGGCCCGAAGACAGAAAACAAAAAAGCGATATTAACCACCCAACTGGAATTTCTGTGGCTCAGCAACTGTAATTCAATGTTTGGAAAAGATTACAATTTACAGAAACTCAAAAGACATCCACATGAGAACGCATTGAGGCAGCCTATTATTCCTTATGGCAGCGACAGTTTGCTCCTTAACAAAATAGACTGTGTCCCATGCTAGGAACCACTCTGCAAATATGGACAAAGAAAATCAATTATCTTGGAATAATGATACAGTTTTATTCACTTCCCAGATACAGGTTTTCCTCCATGACTCAGTCAATCATGGGAGAGTTTTTCTAGGGGATAACACTACTTAACTCTGAATAGCTCAATATTACATTCTTTCTACCCAGGGTCCCTCTGCTTATTCACACCTTACCCCTAAGCAGCTGCTCTGGCCTCACCAACAAGTGCTATTTATCATTTCCATCTTTAGGGCCTTTATGGCTTCTTCCCAGTGCTCACTGTTTCTTGGGCCTGGTCAAGGCCGGCTCTGGTTTTTTGCTGCCCCAAGCTCCGAGAGTGAAACTGCCCAAGCGAAAAAAAAAAAAAAAAAAGAAGGATGGCCAGAATGCCCCAAGCACGTGCTTGCTTTGCTGGTGCCTAGAGCCGGTTCTGGGCCTGGTGACCTCTCTGGGTCTTCAGAGTGTAGTAGGTCTCCTCATGTATTTTATTCTCCCAATCTATGGGGCAGCGAAATGGAAAGTATGGAGAGGCAGGGTGCGGAGAGTGTTGTTACCACCCCCTCAGCAGAGGAGGGAAACCCTCGCCCTCCCTCCCTGCAGCCACTGTAGATCTTTACATCCTTAAAGAGAAAACATTTCATTCAATTAGAGGGAACACAGCTCTTTCCTCCAGGCAGAAATATCAGCCAGAGTCCACCATTTTGGAATATGCTGAAAGGCCATGCACTAAAGAGAATTTTGTGGTGTGCTCCTTTCTGACAGGAAGAATGACTGTCGTCTGTCTTTGCAGTGCGCTGCCCCAGATTATCCTAGTCCATTACAAGGTGGAATTGTGGAAACCATGGGGACCTGTCCACAACCTGAAAATACTGTAGAAGATGGTTTACAACCCAAGCATACACAACTTACTCTACCAGAGCACCCCATCACAATAAGACTCAGAGCTGTGGCACTACTGCCTCAGTTTCCCCACTACAATCTTCAGCCTACTCCTACTCCCTCCAGACACGCTACTTTAAAGAGTTCATCCCCTTCCAGAGTCTCTTAGTCCACGCCCAATACAACATCAATACAAAAGAGTCTTTGGCCTTGCTAAGCTCAGCCTTCAGCTCCTCCTTACAGGCGTGCTCCCAGCAGCACTAGCCTGTCTCACTAGCTATTCTCCTACCAAAGCCTTCTGGCAGGCCACAGCCCCTCAGCCAGTTCATAGCTCAAATCTAGCTTCTCACCTCACATCAGAGCAATCCATCAACTTTCCACCTCAGCCAGAGAATTCTGGCCACCGTTCTGAAGGGAACAGCTCTTCTTAACTCCAACACCCAGCACAGGCGGCAGGGGGGCTGCTAACTGAACAGCCACCCTGTTACACCAAGTAAAACCCATACGCAATGTGCTTGTCCTGCCTTGAAACCATTCATTAGCCCTGTCCCAAAGGTGATAGCAAGGAAATTCACTCATTTGAATGCTATATTAACCTACTTCACGTTAAGATGTTAGGCCAAGATTTTCAAAAGTAGCCTATAGGTATTTGCTAGGTAAGGTATAGGCATAGTAAAGCCTATAGGCCTCAGACGTGTGAAACAGTAGCTTAGCTAAACAAGGCAAAAGACGCAAAAAAACTCAGCAAAAAGAGATAACCACGCTGTGGTGCTGGAACCAGGGTTGTTGGGTGTGCTGCCACACCCCCAGGCTTGAAGTAGTAACAACAAGCACTAAATACCTGGTTTCCATCATCTGCACCCCCACTACAAAAACTGTTCCAACACCAGGGGTGAAAGTAAGTCGAGTGACTTACCGGTACGCTGGGGCCAGCTCTGGCACCCAGAAGGGGGTCAGAGCCAGGCCCAGCCCACGCTGTAAGGTAAGTGACCCCCATTCCTTCTTCTCCCCTCCCCCACTGGGGTAGCAGCCGCAGCCCAGGGCTCTGGGGGCTATTTAAAGGACCGGGGCAGTAGAAGCAGGGGAGCTGCAGGCCCTTTAAACAGCCCCCAGAGCCCTGGGGAAGCGGTGGGGCTCCAGCGGCTATTTAAAGGACCGGGGCAGTGGAAGCAGCTGAAGCCCTGGCCCTTTAAATTGCTGCTGGAGCCCCCGTTACCCCAGGGCTCTGGGGGCTGTTTAAAGGGCCTGCAGCTCCCCTGCTTCTACTGCCCCAGTCCTTTAAATAGCCGCCAGAGCCCTGTGGAAGTGGTGGGGCTCCAGCAGCTATTTAAAGGACCGGGGCAGCAGAGGCAGCTGGAGCCCTGGCCCTTTAAATAGCTGCTGGAGCCCCCGCTACCCCAGGGCTCTAGAGGCTATTTAAAGAGCCTGCAGCTCCCCTGCTTCTACCACCCCAGTCCTTTTAATAGCCCCCAGACCCCTGAAGTAGCAGCGGTGGGGCTCCGGCGGCTATTTAAAGAGCCGGGGCAGTAGAAGCAGGGGAGCCCCAGGCCCTTTACATAGCTGCCAGAGCCCTGCAGCTGCTACCCGAGGGCTCCAGCAGTGGGGCTCTGGAGGCAATTTAAAGGGCCTGGGGCTCCAGCCACTGCTAGGAGCCCCAGTTCCTTTAAATTGCCCCCTGGGGAAGTCGGGCTGCCCCAGTACAGTGCACTGGCTCTTGCCGGTACGCTAAACCGGGGCATACTGGCTTACTTTCACCTCTGTCCAACACCCTAGATCAGAAGTTATAACAAGATAGAACGCTGTAACGATAGAATGCTGGTAACCACAGGATGCTAGTTTAGACCAGCCTGGGATATTTTAAGTTAGAAACATCAGCGGATGTATGACCACTAGAATGCCATGGTAACTAACGGACATATGTGCTAATGAATCTTGAGGTAAACAGATTAGTTACCTATGGGAGAAGGGCACCCCACCATTAGTAGGGTGAGGAAACACAAATAAGGAAAAGGGATGAAAACCCAACTGAGCATGCATTAGACAGAGTGGCATCAGTAAAACACATTATTCATTTTGTATCTCAGCATTTGTGCTTTGGGAGATGTAAATCTGGGGACATGCCAGGATGGCTACAAACCCGCATTCCTTTCATTATTTATTTGGTCATGACTTGTTTTAGACCCATTTAAATCATAGCTAAAACCATCTCCCCTCACCCAAGACTCCATCTCCATCCTTCTTCAATACAGCGATAACAGAGTCAAACAGGATTGCACCTCGAGTCAGCTGTTCTGGGTGGCAAGAAACAGGGCCAAATTCATCCTTGCTTTGATTCCTTTGACCTCAATTTGGCCCTCCGTGTTAAAGAAATGCCTCGGTCATTAGTAAGGTGACAATATTTCGAGGGCACTTTGCCATTCTGACCCATTGTCCCCTTCTCACTCCCTTGTTTTAAGGCCTGCCCCTCTCTCTCAAAACTAGAACAATCCCAGTCAGCCAGGACATCTGGTCACCCTAATGAAGGGCCTATGGAGAAGGACTTGGATCATATGAGGGGAAAGGGGCCCAAATTTGCTAATAAGGAGGCTGATGGTGTAGAAGCTCTAGGACAGATTCCAGGAAGTGACTCTTGTGTCTCACCACTTTGTAGAGAGCCTCACTGCAGTAGCTGCCCAACTTGCCCAACTTGCTCCAGCACAGGTAACATTCTGCTAGAGGTCTTTAGATAGATAAGATAAGATAGATCCCTCTTGTATACTCCTATGGTTCTTACAATCCAGAAGAACCCCTAAGTGCTTCACAGCTCTGCTGCAATGCAACCTCCTTTGGGCTGTGTCATATAGATATAGAGGATCTGAGAAGTTACACACTAGTCAGCCTTTCAGAGGAACAGCCGTGTTAGTCTGTATTCGCAAAAAGAAAAGGAGTACTTGTGGCACCTTAGAGACTAACCAATTTATTTGAGCATGAGCTTTCGTGAGCTACAGCTCACTTCATCAGATGTTTACCGTGGAAACTGCAGCAGACTTTATATACACACAGAAATCATGAAACAATACCTCCTCCCACCCCACTGTCCTGCTGGTAATAGCTTATCTAAAGTGATCAACAGGTGGGCCATTTCCAGCACAAATCCAGGTTTTCTCACCCTCCACCCCCCCACACAAATTCACTCTCCTGCTGGTGCTAGCCCATCCAAAGTGACAACTCTTTACATAATCAAGTCGGGCTATTTCCTGCATAGATCAAGGTTTTCTCACATCCCCCCCACCCCCATACACACACAAACTCACTCTCCTGCTGGTAATAGCTCATCTAAACTGACCATTCTCCAGGTTTAAATCCAAGTTAAACCAGAACATCTGGGGGGGGGGGGTAGGAAAAAACAAGAGGAAACAGGCTACCTTGCATAATGACTTAGCCACTCCCAGTCTCTATTTAAGCCTAAATTAATAGTATCCAATTTGCAAATGAATTCCAATTCAGCAGTTTCTCGCTGGAGTCTGGATTTGAAGTTTTTTTGTTTTAAGATAGCGACCTTCATGTCTGTGATTGCGTGACCAGAGAGATTGAAGTGTTCTCCGACTGGTTTATGAATGTTATAATTCTTGACATCTGATTTGTGTCCATTTATTCTTTTACGTAGAGACTGTCCAGTTTGACCAATGTACATGGCAGAGGGGCATTGCTGGCACATGATGGCATAGATCACATTGGTGGATGTGCAGGTGAACGAGCCTCTGATAGTGTGGCTGATGTTATTAGGCCCTGTGATGGTGTCCCCTGAATAGATATGTGGGCACAATTGGCAACGGGCTTTGTTGCAAGGATAAGTTCCTGGGTTAGTGGTTCTGTTGTGTGGTATGTGGTTGTTGGTGAGTATTTGCTTCAGGTTGCGGGGCTGTCTGTAGGCAAGGACTGGCCTGTCTCCCAAGACTTGTGAGAGTGTTGGGTCATCCTTTAGGATAGGTTGTAGATCCTTAATAATGCGTTGGAGGGGTTTTAGTTGGGGGCTGAAGGTGACGGCTAGTGGCGTTCTGTTATTTTCTTTGTTAGGCCTGTCCTGTAGCAGGTAACTTCTGGGAACTCTTCTGGCTCTATCAATCTGTTTCTTTACTTCTGCAGGTGGGTATTGTAGTTGTAAGAAAGCTTGACAGAGATCTTGTAGGTGTTTGTCTCTGTCTGAGGGGTTGGAGCAAATGCGGTTGTATCGCAGAGCTTGGCTGTAGACGATGGATCGTGTGGTGTGGTCAGGGTGAAAGCTGGAGGCATGCAGGTAGGAATAGCGGTCAGTAGGTTTACGGTATAGGGTGGTGTTTATGTGGCCATTGTTTATTAGCACTGTAGTGTCCAGGAAGTGGATCTCTTGTGTGGACTGGACCAGGCTGAGGTTGGTGGTGGGATGGAAATTGTTGAAATCATGGTGGAATTCCTCAAGGGCTTCTTTTCCATGGGTCCAGATGATGAAGATGTCATCAATATAGCGCAAGTAGAGTAGGGGCTTTAGGGGACGAGAGCTGAGGAAGCGTTGTTCTAAATCAGCCATAAAAATGTTGGCATACTGTGGGGCCATGCGGGTACCCATAGCAGTGCCGCTGATCTGAAGGTATACATTGTCCCCAAATGTGAAATAGTTATGGGTAAGGACAAAGTCACAAAGTTCAGCCACCAGGTTAGCCGTGACATTATCGGGGATAGTGTTCTTGACGGCTTGTAGTCCATCTTTGTGTGGAATGTTGGTGTAGAGGGCTTCTACATCCATAGTAGCCAGGATGGTGTTATCAGGAAGATCACCGATGGATTGAAGTTTCCTCAGGAAGTCAGTGGTGTCTCGAAGGTAGCTGGGAGTGCTGGTAGCGTAGGGCCTGAGGAGGGAGTCTACATAGCCAGACAATCCTGCTGTCAGGGTGCCAATGCCTGAGATGATGGGGCGCCCAGGATTTCCAGGTTTATGGATCTTGGGTAGTAGATAGAATATCCCAGGTCGGGGTTCCAGGGGTGTGTCTGTGCGGATTTGATCTTGTGCTTTTTCAGGAAGTTTCTTGAGCAAATGCTGTAGTTGCTTTTGGTAACTCTCAGTGGGATCATAGGGTAATGGCTTGTAGAAACTCGTGTTGGAGAGCTGCCGAGCAGCCTCTTGTTCATATTCCGACCTATTCATGATGACAGCCTAACTTCAATACCTGGAAGATACTGGAACAAAATTATTAAACAATCGATTTGTAAGCACCTACAGGATAATAGGGTTATAGGAATAGCCAGCATGGATTTGTCAAAAACTGCCTTGTTTGACAGGGTTACTGATCTAGTGGATGGGGGAGGGAGGGAGGATAGTACATGTGATATAGCTTGATTTTAGTAACGCTTTTGATACAATCTCACATGACAGTCTCAAAAGCAAACTAGGGAAATGTGGTCTAAATGAAATTACAATAAGGTGGATGTACAACAGGTTGAAAGGCTATACTCAAAAAGCAGTTATCATTAGCTCACTGTCAAATTAGGAGAAAGTATCTAGTGGGATCTCACAGTCACTCCTGGGTCCAGTACTATTCTATATTTTCATGAATGACATGGATCATCGTTCACATTGAACTCCCCCTCAGTACCCAGCACAGACCATGGAAGCTAATGGTCCAATCGGTGGACCAAATTTGGTGATGAATTCTAATCACATGCCACCTGAGGCATGTTACACATACACTAAGGAGAAAATTAATGACTTGGATAATAGAGTTGTCATAAATATAAAGGGAAGGGTAAACCCCTTTGAAATCCCTCCTGGCCAGGGGAAAGCTCCTCTCACCTGTAAAGGGTTAAGAAGCTAAAGGTAACCTCGCTGGCACCTGACCAAAATGACCAATGAGGAGACAAGATACTTTCAAAAGCTGGGAGAAGGGAGAGAAACAAAGGGTCTGTGTCTGTCTGTAGTCGTTTGGCCGGGGACAGAACAGGAATGGAGTCTTAGAACTTTTAGTAAGTAATCTAGCTAGGTATGTGTTAGATTATGATTTCTTTAAATGGCTGAGAAAAGAATTGTGCTGAATAGAATAACTATTTCTGTCTGTGTATCTTTTTTGTAACTTAAGGTTTTGCCTAGAGGGGTTCTCTATGTTTTTGAATCTAATTACCCTGTAAGATATCTACCATCCTGATTTTACAGGGGGGATTTCTTTATTTCTATTTACTTCTATTTTTTATTAAAAGTCTTCTTGTAAAACACTGAATGCTTTTTCATTGTTTTCAGATCCAAGGGTTTGGGTCTGTGGTCACCTATGCAAATTGGTGAGGCTTTTTACCAAACCTTGTCCAGGAAGTGGGGTGCAAGGTTTTGGGAAGTATTTTGGGGGGAAGGACGCGTCCAAACAGCTCTTCCCCAGTAACCAGTATTAGTTTGGTGGTGGTAGCGGCCAGTCCAAGGATAACGGATGTAATATTTTGTACCTTGGGGAAGTTTTGACCTAAGCTGGTAAAGATAAGCTTAGGAGGTTTTTCATGCAGGTCCCCACATCTGTACCCTAGAGTTCAGAGTGGGGGAGGAACCGTGACAAGAGTAGAGAGTACGCTTACAAAATTTGCAGATGACACCAAACCGGGAGGTTTGCAAGCACTTTGCAGGACAGGACTAGAATTCAAAAGGACCTTGACAAATTGGAAAATTGGTCTGAAACCAAGATGAAATTCAATAAAGACAAATGCATAGTTCAGTTGGAAAAGAAAAATCAAGTGCACAAATAGAAAATGGGGAATAACTGGCTAGGCAATAATACTGCTGAAAAAGATTTGGGGGCTATAATGGATCACCAATTGAATATGAGCCAACAATGTGATGAACTTGTAAAAAAGGCTAATATCATTCTGGGGTATATTAACAGGAGTGTCTTATGTAAGACACAGGTGGTAATTGTCCTGCTCTACTCGGCACTGGTGAGGCCTCAGCTAGAGTCCTGTGTCCAGTTCTGGGTGCCACACTTTAGGAAAAATGTGGACAAATTGGAGAAAGTTCAAAGGAGAGCAACAAAAGTGATAAAAGGTTTAGAAAATCTGACCTAGGAGGAAAGGTTAAAAAAAATCTGAGAAAAGATGACAGGGGGGCACCTGCTAACAGTCTTCAAATATGTTAAGGGCGGTTATAAAAAGAATGGTGATCAATTGTTCTCCACATGCCCTAAAGGTAGGACAAGAAGTAATGGGCTTAATCTATAGCAAGGGAGATTTTGGTTAGATATTAGGAAAAACTTTCTAACTATAAAGGTAGTTAAATTGTGGAACAGGCTTTCAAATGCGGTTGTGGAATCCCCATCACAGTCATCGGGTGATGCTCTGGAACTACTCCCTACGAAGCCAGTCAGGACTCTGGGGGAGCATGCCTCCTCTCTGTGAGCATACTGTCTCCAAAGCAAGAAGCTGATACAGCTTCAACCTTCCTGGGCCTGACCTCGGAGCATTCAGCACCCCTTTTTCACACCGGGCGCTTCCCACAGCGAATCTGCACAGGCGGGGCTCCTGGGGAAGCCAAAGGGCCCTGCACGTCTGACTGCAACTCTGCAGTCAGACGTGACTCTCAGCCAGCCATTAAAACAGAAGGTTTATTAGACAACAGAAACACGGTCTAAAACAGAGCTTGTAGGTACAGAGAACAGGACCCCTTAGTCAGGTCCATCATAGGGGGCTTAGGGAGCCCAGAACCCAGTTCTGGGCCTCCCTCCATTTCCCCAGCCAGCTCTAAACTGAACCTCTTCAGCCCCTCCTCTGGCCTTTGTCTCTTTCCCGGGTCAGGAGGTCACCTGATCTCTTTGTTCTCCAACGCCTTCAGTTGGCACTTGCAGGGGAGGGGCCCAGGCCATCAGTGGCCAGGAGACAGGGTGTCTGCCATTCTCTGTGCAGACAGCCTCACACTGGCCCTCTAAGGCTCTGCAACAATCACACACCCTTATCCCACCATCTGAATACTTAAGAAATGCATAGGGGAAACTGAGGCACCCACACAGTATTCAGAGAAAACATTAAGAACATTCCCACTTTGTCACACCCATCACTGGAGATTTTTAAGAACAGGTTGGACAAACACTTGTCAGGGATGGTCTAAATTACTTGGTCCTACCTTAGAGCATGGGTCTGGACTTGATGACTTCTCAAGTCCAGCCTTACATTTCTATGATTCTATACGAGGTGGAAATTCCTCCTGGAACTTCAGCACTGTGACAAAGTAGCTTAAAAGGCAGCAGGAGAGAGGTTCCATGTTCTATGGGCAAACAACATCCCTAATATTATAGGGCCCTCAGATACTACTGTCATGATTGCTTTGAAAATGCTTGACCTAATAATAATACATTTCCAATATGAGTGTACCATATGCTCCGGCTAAACTGTCCTATTCTCTACATCATAACGTTTGTAGAGAGGTGAGCCATATGGGCCACATATCTGACCACAGACCCTCAGAAGCCAACTGCTTTTCTTACCCTGTTCCTACAGACCAAACATTTTTCTCTCTAGCTACTTATATGGTGCTTCTATCATCCTAGTGTCTGAGCACCTCACAAACATTAACAGATTTATCTGCCCAACACCCTCATCTTAGTCTTGTTTTATAGAAGGGGAACAAAGGCTCAGAGGAAGGAGTGACATGACTAATGTCACACAAGGAGTCTGTGGCGGATTTGGGAGGTGAATCCACATCTCCTAGTCCAGTGCCTTAGCCACAGACCCAGCTTCCTTCACCCCAATTCCTCACTAGTCAAAAAGCCACATCTTCACTCCTCCCGCCCTCCCATTCACGTAAAAACCACACCTACCTCCTCCTCTCTGCAGATTGGAAATTGTCTGTTTATTATTATTAGTCATATTGCAGTAGCAACTACTGGCCCTAGCCAATACACAGGCCCCACTGCGTTGGGTGTCATACAGACACAGTGAGAGACAACACTGCCCTGCAGAGCTCACAATCTAAACAGAGAATAGACACAGCATCGGAGGGGAACCGATTTGCCCAGGGTCATGCAGCAGGTCAGCAGCTGGAGCCGAGAATAGAACACAGAGTCTATTATTTATACTAAAGTCCCTTTATACCACCTTGCTAGAGCCCCCTTAATGTAAAGGAGACTCAGACCCCAGGTCTCCCAACTTCTAATCCAGAACCCTGTCCAGTAGGCCACACTGCTTCAAAACAGACTCCAACAAGAAGCTGCTGAACTTGAATTAATATGCAAACTAGATACCATTAACTTAGGTTTGAACAGAGACTAGAAATGGCTCGGTCATTACACTAATTGAATCTATTTCCCCATGTTAAGTATCCTCATACCTTCATGTCAATGGTCCGAAGTGGGCCATCTTGATCATCACTTCAAAAGTATTTTTTTCCCCTGCTGATAATAGCTCTTCTTAATTAGCCTCTTACAGTTGGTATGGATACTTCCACCTTTTCATGTTCTCTGTATGTATAAATATCTTCTTACTATATGTTCCATTCTATGCATCCAATGAAGTGGGCTGTAGCCCACGAAAGCTTATGCTCAAATAAATTCGTTAGTCTCTAAGGTGCCACAAGTACTCCTGTTCTTTTTCCTGATTTTCTGTATCTTACTGACCCTTCTGAAGTGGGTCAGACCCACCAACCACATGCACACACAAAAGAGCTTTTAAATGGTAAAAACGACAAGGCCCATTGGAACCACAGTCCTTTATCACTGTCCTTACTGCTACACTTCCTTCTCCTCCATCTGTACTTTGTGATATTCACACTGCAGGCTCTCCAGGGCAGGGACTTGTCTCCCCCTACTTTATCTGTAAAGAGCCTGGCATAGCATGGGCACTATCCAAACAAAAAACATTATTATTTCTGGTTTGTAGTGCCTTGCAGTCAAGATCAGGGCCCCATTTTGCTAGGGGCTGTACACACACATAGTAAGGAACAGTCTTTGCCTCAAAAAGCTTACAGTCTCAATCCCGCATCCCTTGTCTGTCCTGATCATCATGAAGCCCAATGTGTCCACATGTAGCAGACCTATTGTGTGAAGTAGAGTCATTTCATTCCTGCCCAGTCCATTTTTAGTAGATAATGTACCTAAGGCGCCCAGGATGGAAGTTGAACTCAGATCCCCTGAGTCTCCTTTCACTGTTTGAACCACAAGACTATTCTCCTCCAAGGCCAATTCCATCTTCAGCCTTTCTATTCTACAAATATTTAATTTAAGGTCTGTGGTGCCCTTCTTCCATCCTGTTTGATTTTCTTTTTCTGTGTTATGTCCGACACATCAGTCATATCTGCAAAAGAGATACAAAGCCTCAAAAACATGCCTGACGATGAGAGACTTAAGGGCTCGATTTATTTTGCTTATCAAAGAAAAGAGACTGTGATCAAGTAATCTCTTAAATAGGGAACAGACATCTGAAAGTAGGGGCCTTTTTGCTAAAGCAAACACAAGCATAAGAAGATCCAATGGCTCAAAGTCAAAGATAGAAATATACAAATCAGAATTAAGACTTAAATTTTTAACCCTGCACATAATCTGGCTTTAAGATTAAACTCGATAAATTTATGGAAGAGAGGGTATGATGGGTTAACATGGTTTTGGTAATTAAATATTCATGGTAAATAGGCCCAATGGCCTGTGATGGGATATTAGATGGGGTGGGATCTGAGTTACCCAGGAAAGAATTTTCTGTAGTATCTGGCTGGTGAATCTTGCCCATATGCTTAGGGTTTAGCTGATCACCATATTTGGGGTCGGGAAGGAATTTTCCTCCAGGGCAGATTGGAAGAGGACCTGGAGGTTTTTCGCTTTCCTCTGTAGCATGGGACACGGGTCACTTGCTGGAGGATTCTCTGCTCCTTAAAGTCTTTAAACCATGATTTGAGGACTTCAATAGCTCAAACATAGGTGAGAGGTTTTTCGCAGGAGTGGTAGGTGAAATTCTGTGGCCTGCGTTGTGCAGGAGGTCAGACTAGATGATCATAATGGTCCCTTCTGACCTAAATATCTATGAATCTATAATTAACTAATGAAGTAGCTTTCCCAGTGACATGCTGGAGTCTCCATCACTTGGAGTCTGTAATTCTAGATTGGATGTTATTCTAGAGAACACTCTCTAGGTTCAACTATATTATTGGGCTCAATAATGTTCACTTGGGCCTTGTCTGTATTCAAAGTTCACTAGTTTCACTTTCAATCAATTTAGAAATATAGTTAAATATGTGCAACTCCCCGCGTGGACACAGTTTGTTTTAAATCTGGTTTGTACTGATTCAGCTTAACTCAACAATCAATCATATTAGGCCAAATCAGTATAAGCCAGGTGTGACAGCTATTGCAAACACATACAGAACTTTTGGGGACCATATAGTATTTTTTGTCTAAACCATGAAAACCTCCAAATATTAAGATGGGCCAGACCGCATGAGCTTCGGAATATTCACAGTCCTTTGCATCAATGCAGGTGATGTGTATGTGTGTGTTCCTTGCTCAATTCCTGCAGAATCTGGAATCACTAGCATGTGATAAATGCAAATTCTCCATCACCGTTTATGCAAAAAGCCTTTTGAAGATCCCCAAGAGGACCATTGACTAGTGCTCACCTGCTACAGGACTCCAGAGATCAAAGGCCCTAACTATATAAAGAAATGGCTGCACTGTGCCAAAAGGCTCCAGTTCTTGATCCGAAACCTGACATGACCTGCTAACTAGGAGAGCAAACCTAGCTGAGGGGTTTGAAAGATTGACACCTATCAGAGTCCTCTGGTGGAGTTGGCGGTGAGTCCGGATAAGATTTTATGCACAATGTATGTGCATTGATGTACTGTTGTTTTTTTTCCCCGTAGTAGTTTTGCCCTAGGAATAAGTGCATTTGGCTTTGTGAAGGCTGGTTGGTAACTAGTATGCACTGTTGTAGCCCTTAGAGAAAGGGTACCCAAAAGGTGCTGGACCCCAGTCAGACCTGCTGGGGAAATCACAGTGAGGTGCAGAAAGACTGTTAGTCTAAACCCCCAGTCTGGAGGCAGAGAGACATGGGTCTCTGCCCAAGAAAGGTGACAGCTAGGAAGCCTGAAAGCTTCAGTGGGTGCCTTCAAGGAAGGCCAAGAGGGCGATCAAAGGTGCAGTTAAGCCTGAAACTGTGACGCCAGGTTGAAACTGATTTGTGAGTGTTCACAGCAAGGATTTCTCTAGCTTAAGTAAATCTGCTTAAAAACACCACCTTCAGTTAAACTGGGGCAACTTTGCATGTAGGCAAGGAGTCAAATTTTCCAAAGCCGCTCAGCGACTTAGTCCCATTTTAAAAAGTAACGTAGACACTTAGGAGCCTAAATCTCACTGAAAGACAACGGGACTTAGCCTCCTAAATCTTACAGGTGTTTTTGAAAATTTCATCCAAGGTCTTAGATGGCAGGAGAGAATCAATGCCCCTCCTGTGCTCTCCCACAGCAGGAGGTTTTATGACCTGTGTTACATAGCAGGTCAGACTAGATGATCCTAGTGGGTCCTTCGGGCCTTAAAATCCACAGTCTACAAGGCAGGGATCTTCTGTTTGTAGCTGTCCTGTGAGTCAGTGATCACAATTGTGTGTGCTGTGCAACAACAACACGCAGCATGGCTATCACCATAGCCACTGAAGCAACCAATCCCAAAGTACCTTATCCACCATAAATCAGCAGGGCAAGTCATGACATGACCCTACTCATATTGGTTTCATACCAGGGTAAATCAATTGAGTTTGATGGAGACACTCCTGGTCCATGCCAAAGTAAGTGTCAAGAGAATTGGCCTCATATTGCTATGTGTAGTTCATAATTAATTGCTAATAATCCCATCAGACAGCTAGGCAGTTGAAATATTTCTGACAGAGTGGTGGAATAAGGTGGCAGAGTTAAAGGTATTTGCAGAAGATTAACTCCGCCTGTTCTGACCTTCAACAGTTTAGAGCCCAGTTCTCCCTTGCCCTGCAATTTGTTCAAAGGGCACCAGGGCAAAGACTGCAAAATGCTGCATTCTGATGTGCACTGGTAAATGTCTGCACAGATGGCAAGGGAAGGGAGAATCAAGTTATTCATGATTTTAATTATCCAGACCTAATGAGGGATTTTTCACTCACAGCATACAGACAGCCAGATCCTTAGCGGACGTAAATCAGCATAGCCCGGCTGAAACCGAGACAGTTACCATGATGTGCATCAGCATTCCACTCTGAATACTATCTTGCTGAGATTAAAACTAATGTTGCATCTTGCACTAAGAGATCCTCATTCCGACCATTGTCTGATTCACTTCCTCCTCTGGCTGAGAGGCTCCCTGAAGTACTGGGAGAGGAACACGTCTCTTCATCTACCGTAGATGTGATCTTAGGGACTGTCAAGGTTCCTACCCCACTCTGAACTCTAGGGTAGAGATGTGGGGACCTGCATGAAAACCTCCTAAACTTACTTTTACCAGCTTCGGTTAAAACTTCCCCAAGGTACAAACTATTTTCCTTTTTCCCTTGGACTTTATTGCTGCCACCACCAAGCGTCTAACAGATATATAACTGGGAAAGAGCCCGCCTGGAAACGTCTTTCTCCCCAAAATCCTCCCCAAACTCTACACCCCTTTCCTGGGGAAGGCTTGATAAAAATCCTCACCAATTTGCATAGGTGAACACAGACCCAAACCCTTGGATCTTAAGAACAATGAAAAAGCAATCAGGTTTTTAAAAGAAGAATTTTAATAGAAGTAAAAGAATCACCTCGGTAAAATCAGGATGGTAAATATCTTACAGGGTAATTAGATTCAAAACATAGAGAATCCTTCTAGGCAAAACCTTAAGTTACAGAAAGACACAAAAACAGGAATATCCATTCCATTCAGCACAGCTTATTTTCTCAGCCATTTAAACAAACAGAATCTAACGCATATCTAGCTAGATTTCTTACTAAGCTTTAAGACTCCATTCCTTTCTGTTCCCGGCAAAAGCATCACACACAGCCTTTGTTTCTCCCCCCCTCCAGCTTTGAAAGTATCTTGTCTCCTCATTGGTCATTTTGGTCAGGTGCCAGCGAGGTTATCCTAGCTTCTTTAACCCTTTACAGGCAAAAGGGTTTTTCCTCTGGCCAGGAGGGATTTTAAAGGTGTTTACCCTTCCCTTTATTTTTATGACAGGGACATTCTCTTGAACCAAGCCTTGGAGCAATTATAGCTGGCAAGAGTGCTAGGAACCTGTGGATACGCCCCCAGACTTTCTGCTTCGGGTCTGCGTCATCCAGTATGGGTGCATCAGCATGATTGAGATACCTGAGTCTAGCAATTGTAAGCCCAGGTTTACAATGCAGTGTGAACACTCCAGTGTGGACTTGGAGACACCGAGTCCACAGGTGCAGGCTCACAATGCAGTGCAGAAGTACCCTTACAGGGAGAGGAGAGATTCGCTGTCTGGAGAATACTGCTTTGCACATTCAGACTCTAATGCTGACTCAAACGCTAGAAACAGAACCCAAACTTCATGGCTTTCAGTCCTGTATCTTCAACCTAACCAGTGACCTTCTCCTTGCTTTGGAAACTATTTAATAATAATCCTCAGCATTTGTTTAGAGCTTCCCATATTCAAACTAATTTTATAGCGCACACTAACTAATCTCCTTGGCGATATCATCATTTCCATTTTACAGACAAGAACTAAGAGGTGAAGCTGATTTTACTAAGGCCACACAGCAGCTCAGAGGACTGAAAGATGTGGTCAACGGATGATCAATTGGAAGTAACTGCATCACTGCCCACTCGCACATATTATGCCCCAGTACATTTCACTTTGCAAGATGTGGCCAATTAAGTCAGGGTGGATGTGGTCCACTCCCAATAATTGATGAGGTGGTGTCAATACCAAGAGAGGCAAAATTACTTTTGTAGTGAGACAGCCACTCCTAGTCCCTATTCAAGCCCAAATTAATGGTGTTAAATTTGTAAATGAATGGTAGCTCTACAGTTTCTCTTTGAAGTCTGTTTTTGAAGGTTTTTTTGGTTGAAGGATGGCTACTTTTAAATCTGTTATTGAGTGTCTAGGGAGATTGAAGTGTTCTGCTACAGTCTTTAGTATGTTACCATTCCTGATGTCTGATTTGTGTCCATTAGATACAGACTAACAGGGCTACCCTTCTGATATCTAGCAAAACAATGTTGCCAACTCTCATGGTATTTGGGAATTTCCTTAAAGCCCCGGCTCTTAGAATCATGTGATTCCATGAGAACCCATGATCTGGGGCAAAAATTGGGGATTGGTCCTGCTTTGAGCAGGGGTTGGACTAGATGACTTCCTGAGGTCCCTTCCAACCCTGATATTCTGTGTGTCCAACCCTTACATCATTTCGAAGCTTGCTTTATTGTGTCAGATACATAGATGAATATTTTCCCCTCACACAGGAGTTCTGACTTGCTCCCTTTCTGACCTGAGCCAGTTCACCCCTCCTTAGGCAACCTGGTGACCCCAAGCTTCCAGGGATCACCATATTGATGTCAAACGTAGCGTGGACACCCAATCTGCATAGCACACTGAAGCCTAGAACTCCTGAGCACAAGCAATTTGCCAGTCTCAGCTTCCCAAGTAGCTGGCATTACAGGCATGCACCACCACACCCGGCAAGTAAGCAGACCACAAAGAGAAGAAGAAGAACTCCTGCCTGAGCTGCCAAACCTATTTGCTCAGAAGGTAAATCACCTCCAACGCCAATGTGCTAAGCCAGAAAGCCATTAATTCAGCATGTTGGAATGGCAATGTATAGGAGGAGCTTTCTGTCCTTTTACCACACTTTTGTTAGCATCACACTCAGTGGGATTGTTAAAGAAGTTACAGTATCTATCTGCTGAACCTTAGCAAGAACAGCCAAAGCAAGGGAACAAACAAATTGAACAGCAAAATGTGAACAGCCCTCCACTCGCTCCCACCAGATTTACACTGGTATAATTCCTTTGGGCCAGATCTTTTAATACACATCGAATCTTGATTTAAAAAATTGCCAGAACCCACCACAACCCTTGGTAAATTATTCCAATGATTAATTACTCTCACAATGAAAAATTTACACATTTGCAGTCTGAATTTTTGTAGCTTCAGCTTGCTGCCATTGGATTGTGTTACACCTTTGTCTACTAGACTGAAGAGCCCATTATCAAATATTTTTCCCAAAGTAGCTTCTTATAGACTGTAATCAAGTCAAAGTGATTGAAAACAGTACTGTTCTGATTTAATAGCATTTACACCCATTTTGCACTCACTTCACACTGTGTAAATGACACTAGAGCAGCTTGGACACTGCAGCTTTCTACAAACAAGTAAATAAAAGCTGTATTAGGGGCTCAGTCCTGCAAAGTGCTGGGCACTCTGGCCTCATCCAACACAGTGCTTTAGCAAGCAAGGGGTCCTGCTAAGTCAGTGGAACTATTTGTGTTCAACGTTAAGCACATTTTCAAGTGCTCTGTTGGCCTGGAGCAGATGGCTTGTCCACCCTTGCAGGACTGCGCCCTAAGGGCTGGTCAACACTTGGTTGAGTAAGTTTACCTGAATCAGCTAGATCAGTTTTAACATATTTATACTGCTCTAACTGCATCCACAAAAGGTGTTGCACCCATGAAACAATACTTAAATCAGTGCAAAAACTGCATGTAGACAGAAGCCTAAGGGACTTCTCTGACCAGTTTTCTTTGCATTGTTGTTCCTAGATGTAGTCATTCCCTTCCTCCACCGCTGTGTAAATGAGATTGAAACACAGGAGGAGCCAGTTGTTTCCCCCTACCCTCCCTCATGTAATACTGAAACTCTGTATGTAGATGGTACATGCAGAAAAACCTGGTTGAATCAACCAAATCCATTCATAAATTAACATCCAATTACTAAGCCACTAATTGTTCATGGGTTCATCATCAGAGGCTGCTAGAGAAGCCAGTTAGGGAAAACTGCTTAGTGGAATATTGATTCCTGGGTTTGAGGTTCTTTTTGTGAAGCCTCTTTCATAGTTTAGGTTACATCAGAGCTGCTGGTCATGCCAGCTAGGATGTTCTCAGGGAAGTACCCAGGGGCCCCAACTCTGACGGAATCCTGGAAACAGATGGAGTGCATCCCCACCCAAGTTGGGTACAAATGTGCAGTGCAAGTTCTCTGATTTTTGGGGGGAGCAAATCAAAGAATCAGCTTGCTATTTCAGTCTAAAACAGTGTGAAAATGGCTCTGGTGAGGAACCAGATTTCAGTTGTTATCCTTCTAGTTTAACAATCAAGCAATATACCATGACACCAACCAACAATATAATCTTACCATAAAGCACTGTCATGAAACTAAAATTGTTGACGCAAAGTGCTGATATGTGTGACAGTTCTGGATGCAACCTTTTGAAAATCTAGCCCAACAGTGTTTAGTGGCAGGCAAAACTGCAGAGAAAGACCTCCTGCAGTTTCTGGTGGAAGGGGATAATGTTCACAGCAAGGACTAAATGAGTCCCTAAATGTTTTTTGTGGGACATTAAATGCTGAAGTGAAGCTATAAGCTCCAACCCATGAACAAGGCTTCCACTGGATGACAAGACTAAAGAAGAATGATGAAACCACAACATAGTAAGGGAAAAATGCTTCTCTTACCTCAAGCATGTCTGAAAGTTCACAGCTGCTACTGCCTTCTTGGGTTTTCCACTGACAGCACTTAGAACAACTACCTCCCAAAGGAGGGCTTGGAAGTAAATTATTGTTTGAGGAAGCGGCTAGTGAGGAAAAGGAATGACATGACTGGACAGGCACTGGGTCAACATTTCAGATCGCCTCCTCTGAAGTGCAAAATTTGCAGACCCAGCTCTTTGTGAGCACACAATGGTCCTAGGCCCGAAGCCTGCAGACACATTATTCTTAACTTCACGTGCCGTGAGCAGTCCCACTGAAGTCACAGAGCATCAAACACAGTACACGAGCACACGTTTGAAGAATATGGGCTCTAAACTGTACTCTTTAGGGCCTGAAACAGGTCTATCTTTGTGTTTGTACAGGACCTAGCCCTTGGTGCCTAATCCATATTGGGACATCTAGGGTTGTGCCATAATATAAGTAACACATGATTATTTTGCATGTGAATTGGGTAGTTAGATGTATTATTACCTAATCTATGCACATCACATGGTACTTCTTAAACCCCATTTTCACAGAAACCAGAAGGGACATGCGGTTTTTATTCCTCCCTGTTTTAAGGAACATGAATTACTGCCCTTTTTGTTCACTGTCAAAGCCCATATTTAAACTCTGTGGCCAGCACAGTCAAGTTTACTGTTTAGAATATTTGAGGTTACTTTAAGTTGTACCTAAGTGGATGTTTTGGAATAGTTGGTTAGTTTTGGCCTCTCTTTCCATAATACATTGTGTGTGGTAGAGCCAGTCACCACATTTTTAGTCAAATATTTTGATGCTTGGATTTGGTTTGTTAAAGGTAGAAAAATCAAAAGATTTAGCAAAAGGGGACAAGGTTTGGCCAGGTTACCTGTTCAAAGAAGCCTGACAAAAACCTTCTGCTTTATAGAGAATCAGAAATGTAAGGCTGGAACGGGCCCCGAGAAGCCATCTAGTCCAACCCCCCTTCTTGAAGCAGGACCGTGTATATCTAGACCATTCCTGATAAGTATTCATCTAATGTCTTAAAAGCCTCCAAATGGGGATTCTGCAGCCTCCCTTGGAAGCCTATTCCAGAGATTAACCACCCTTATAGATAGAAAATTTTTCCTAATATCTAACCTAAATCTCCTTTGCTGCAGATTAAGCCCATAATTTCTCATCTTGCATTCATGGACATGAAGAATCATTGATCACAGTCCTTGTTACAACAGCACTGAACATATTTGAAGACTTATCAGGGCCCCCCTCAGTCTTCTTTTCTCAGGACTAAACATGCTCAGTTTTATTAACCTTTTCTTTGGAGATAGTCAAGAGGAAAGCAACAAAAATTATTGATTTGTCCACATCTTTCCTGAAGTGTGGCACGCAGAACTGGACACTGTACTCCAGCTGAGGCCTCACCAGTACCAAGCAGAGTAGGACAACGACACTCCTGTTAATACACCCCAGACTGGTATTAGCCTTTTTCACATCAGCATCACATTGTTGACTCATATTCAGTTTGTGATCCACTATAATCCCCAAATCCTTTTCAGCAGTACTACCCCACCCCCTTGCCAGTTATAGCCCATTTTGTAGTTGTGCGTTTGATTTTTCCTTCCTAACTCTAGTACTTGCCTTTATTTTGTTTTGTCTTGTTGATTTCAGATCACTTCTCTACTTTCTCAAGGTCAATTTGAATTCTATTCCTGTCCTCCAAAGTGCTTGCAACCCCTCCCATCTTGGGGTCAGCACAAAGTTAGAACTGAGTGACATCATGGAGGCTTTAGTTGGGGATGAGCTTAATTTGTACAGTGACTTTCAAACAAATGATCATCTTCTATGAACTCAGTTCTCACAACTTTATCACAAATCTAATGATATTTGGTGTTTTTTCTTTAACCTTCAGCTCCTGGAGTCCTGTGATCATGAGAGACTCTCAGCTTTCATTAAAAACAAAAAGGAGGCTTCTAGCCCTCATTTAAAAAAAAAAAAAAAAAAAAAGCTTGAAAACATGATCAGAGTTTACCCAGGTCTCCTGAGTCCCAGTGCAGCGTGCTATCCTTTAGGCCACACTGCCTTCCGTGCCA
The DNA here is from genome assembly GCF_965140285.1 of Lepidochelys kempii. NCBI lineage: Eukaryota > Metazoa > Chordata > Testudines > Cheloniidae > Lepidochelys > Lepidochelys kempii. Next base: position 33,768,278 of record NC_136387.1, read on the forward strand.
CATAATTAATTATCTACCACTTAAGTGCACAAGCACATAAAAACAAGGAAAAGAATAATTATGGATATTCTAAATCTTGGGCCACCCTTATAACAAGTACATTATTCTGACCAAGTGTAAAGTAATTCATGTTTCATCATTTTCCTACTGCTGACCTTAAAACTGCCACGTATACAAGCCAATCTCAAAATCTTCTTGCATTTCAACTTTTGTGTTGTAGTGTGATTTTAAAGCAATTTGGGACACTGCAGACTCAATAGATGATAAATTATTGATTTGACAAAAGAACTGGGAAAAGGAGGCCCCAATCCTGCATAATCTTTCACACATGTAACTTGACACATGGGAGTTGTCCTTTTGATGTCAATGGGGATATTCATGTGAGTAAACTTAAGCATGTGTGTGTTTGCAGAATTGAGGCTTACCTTGCTTCCTATTCTCGAGCCCATTTTTCCAGTTCTCCATCTTCCTTGTTCAGGGTTATTATTCATTATTTGCTCTGACTGGAGCCTCTAGGGGCTATCACAGTGATCAGGGCTGAGTTGCATTAGATGGTATACAGGGGAAATAAAAAGACAGTCCTTGCCCTACAAGAGCAAAGCATGTGATCAGAGAACAGCTGGAGAAAAATAAATAAACGAGAGAGGACAAGATAGACGTGAAGTAACTGAGTTTGGTCAGAGAAGGGGCAATCACAGCACCCCAAATGACTAGCAGTAGCTGTTAAAAACCTTTGTAGTACAGAACCTCCTTTCAGTTCAATTATTCACTCACTTAGTGGTCTCAATAAGCTAGGCTCCTACTGTACATTCTGGCTAGACTGCATCTGAAATGGTCATTCCAGGAGTAACTGTCCAGCTCCTTCTGTTTCCATTTTAGAACGTCTTTCATCAGTGATTTCAACTCGGTGAAGCAATTTCAATCATTTTCTGGGTTTGCTCTTATTTTGCTTATTCAGCAAGAATCCCAGAATAAAACTATTAAAAAAAAAATCATTGTTTGAAACATTGTCATGAACAGCCAAACAGGCTGCACCCATGACAGCAGCTGTCCCAGCAGGTCTGACGTGCAGATTATCTTCAAATCCCTGGCACAGATGATTATAGCCTCTAACCCCTTCCAATCATTTATGCCAGGCTGCATCACATGCTCAGACTCCTTTGATTCTTTGCCAGTGGGGCGATCATCAGGAAGACATGCTGAATTTTTCCCATCCAGGTAGCTGGAGATTTCAGATCTTCATCTTAGGCATCAAGCATGCCCTAACCACTCCATCAAGTGATCATGTAAACACAGGAAGTATGTTGCCATGTTCCCCAGATGGATGCAGGGGCATTGCCCCACTCTGCCTGACCCCATATCCATTTCTGGTTTTTCATTCTTAATAGACCTGGGAAACACAACCAGAACCCAGCTCACTCTCCCGTGGCTATGCTGGCTCTACAATGTAACAAGTATAAAATGCTCAGATTTGCCACTGAACTAAGCAAATCTGACCCTGGACACAAGGAGCAGCTCTGCTGGGTAATCACTGGGCTTTAGGCACTTTCTTTTTAGAGCAGACCAGCAGTTTGAATCTATTTTACCTATTTTAGTTTGGGGAGTATATAGAGGAGATGAGAGGGAGACACCAGGTCTTTTCTTCTGAAAGGGAAACTAGGAACAGAACACGAGAGCTTCACTGCAAAAAGGAAGCCATGTCCTCAGTCAGAGCCAGATCTATCCTGACACCCTGAAATTCCCAAGCCAAGAGCATAGTACTGCTCAGATTTTCAAAGGTTCCCATTAGCACAACCATATTGTCCCTTCCCTCAGAAACTGCAGCAACTCCCTGTTCCTTTGCGGATTCTCTTCATTCGTTCTCAGAATTAGACTGTCTCACAGAGCCTGTCTGTCATAACCAGGGCTGGGGTAGTCAAAGCAGGAGTCAGTAACCCAAGCCTAGGGGGAGAGCCAAAATTAGAGTCAGGAGTCGAGCCAAGGGTCAGAGCCCAAGGGCAGCAGGGATCAGGAACGTCTGGAAAGCATGGTTCAGGAGTCAGGTGAGAAAGCAGAGTGCAATGTAGCAGCCAGCCAGGAATTCACCCAGTTGCACAGACAACTTCCTGTGCCTCCTTCTGGCTTACATAGTGCAGCTGGACCAATCTGTGCTCCTCCAATCAGGGCTCCCCTGGGCAGTGCCTCTGGTGGAATCAGGGTTGCATCAGCCACTGAGCCCACCAGTTACTAACAAGCTGCCAGATGGTGGCCAGGATGTGAAGGCTGCTTGGGGACCCATGGACCTGGGATCCTCACAATGTCCCCCTACTCCCTCCTTTCATCTAGCCAGGGTCTCTCCTCTGTCCGTTCCAGGTCCCTAGGTGAAGTAAGAGGTATGAAGCCCCATCTCCATTCCCATCTGTGGCACTATAAATGATGACTGTATCTGGGGCCTTTGGATGAGCATCTCTCTAAAGTGTCAGCAGCCCCTTCACATGATCTCGCTTCAGTAGCTGCACAAGCCTGCCTTCCACCTGGCTGTGGCTCCATCTGTTTTCACATCCCACTGAAAGCATTCATTGCCTATGGTGCAGCTAACGTGCTTTCCTAGTGTATAACTTAGCTCTGTAGCCTCCATGGTTGTATGCAGTGGTGTTGTAGCCGGGTTGGTCCCAGACCTGAGGAAGAGTTCTGTGTACCTCGAAAGCTTGTCTCTCTCACCAACAGAAGTTGGTCCAACAAAAGACATTCCCTCCCCTGCCTTGTCTCTACTAGCTCTGTAAAACATTTTGGGGATACAGCTGGGCAGAAAGAGGCTACACAATGCAATCACAAATGCCATTGTATTCCTGCCTGTTGAAGGCCTGTAATGCAGTTGTTTGAAAAGAGAAATTGTCACTGACTTGGCTGAGGAGGTTCTTTCTCCTCCCTCTGTCCCCAATCAGAAGAGTGGGTCTTTAGTTTAATTTGTGTAACAAAGTTTCAGCTGAGCTGAAAAGGATGAGGTAGGACGAGGCAAGGAGCTGTGAGATAACCTATGATCAGTCCCTCAGGTCCACAAAATATACCCAACTGACACTATTATCATCCCTTTAGCTAATATTTGGGGTCTTCCAGGTTGCTTCTGTTAGGAGAAATTGATGGAGTCTCATGTACACATAGCTGCAACCAAATCAATCCCCTGCCTCTGCATCTGTTATCAGACCATTCCTTGGGCCACACAGCCCACCCACTGCCCAGGCTTTCATGCCTCCTAGTCCTCGGGTGATGGTTTTCCACCGTCAGCTATCACTAAACAAAGCACCTTTTAATTGCTCCCTCATTTAGCCTAAAGCTTCAGCATGATGGCTGCCTTCTAACAAGGTGGTGTGATGCCCAACCCCCAGCCTCTTCCTGGAGTGGGCTGTATGGCTGCTTTGATTTATTGGTGGGCTGAGCTAATTCATTATTTGACTGGGATTATTTTTTGCTGTCAGTTAGTAATCATTTGTGATTATAAATCTAGTTAATTGTTAAAGTTCCTAGATTTTTATGTTTGGATGTTTTAAATTGTCATCTAAAGCTATATAGAATGTATTAATTAGCTTAACTAAACTTGTGTTTGTAGGAAACAAAATTAAACCGAAAGACCAAAGCAAAGACCATGATTAGCTGCTAAGCACAAATTGCTGAGGGTGGAACTAGTATTTAGTGTGTGATTTAGCAGGGGAGGGGTCAAAGAAATTGCCAGCAGGGTGGGGACAGGGTGTAAGGAAGGAATCACTACTGAGAGCCCAGTATAATTGTCCCCTGAATTGCTGTTCTCTGCTGATAACAGATAACCAGGCTGAAATTCCATACAGTCTGTTTGGCACTAGACAGCTGTTAGGCAACACCTTTGATTCTTCTGTGTTCCAGTTCTCCTGTGGGGTATACTGACCCTGGACATGTGCCCTGGGATAAAAAAATAGGGACTGGAATGGGAGGAAGAGCAAACTGAGAACAACTAGGAACGTGGACAGGATGCTGGGTTGAATGGGCAAAGATTCATGACCAGGGCTGAGTTTATATGACTAGTTTCCTTTTCCAGTCAACCATGTCTCCCTGAAGTCATCTTTCCAGCTTAGCAGAGCTCATCATGAATCAAATCCAAACCAAAGAGAAGCAAATAGAGAGAGGAATTGGGATGGAGAGGCAGAGCATAGCAGGGCTAAATTGGGAAGAACAAGGGAAATGAATGCATTGAAAAAGAATGGAGGTAGGATATGGAGATGAGGAGAATGGTATCCTAGAAAGGGGAAAAGAAGAGGGTATTGGCTATATGCAAATGGCAGTGGAAAGAAGCAGCCACATGGATTAGATTCCCAGGTGGTGTAAATGAGCATCACTTCATTAACACCACTTTCCATCAGTTGCAGATCTGGCCCAGTGACCCTAGACTTCAGGTTAGGCCATATTCATCTCTGGACTGTAAGCCTTCCCCACCCTAAGAAAACAAGCAGCAGCATCTGCTTCCAGAGCTTACTTTAGCCAAATGGAAAAGGTGCCAAACACCTGGAAAGCCATATGTGAGGCTCTTTATGTTTTAAAAAGAAATCCAATTTTACTGCCAAATAAGAGAGTTCCTGCTGCTTTTCTGTAGAGAAATCATGACATCCAGTGGTCAATTTTGTTAATCACAACTGCTTTAGGTTAGCCCTTCCTAGCCCATACCTGCTCTTGGAGAGGTACCAGAAGCTGCCTTCATCCTGATTGCGTGTTCAGCATTATTCCACCCCTTATGGATTTGTGAAGCTGTTCTTGCTACTTTGGCTTCAAGTCAGCTGAGTGCTTCTGCATTTTTCTATCAGTGAAGTTCTGAAGCCCTGCTCTGTGGGACTTTAAGGTGCTAAGGTGGGGTTTAATCTCGTGTGGCAAAGACACGTCCTCTCTTGACTTCCATAGATCAACTCCTTTTCAGCAGTGCCTTAGAGCTGGGCCCCATTCTCCCCCCTGTGAGAATAACCCACACAGAGGAAAGGAAACTCGGGGTATGGCATTTCCTCGGATTTCTCCCATCTCAGGACAGAGTTAAGAGAATGGTTTTGCCCGCTAGGGAAAAAACACTTTCTTAGATCCAGATAGGTTATGTGAAGCAAGGGGAACACATGCAGATGCAGGCTCCTTTCTGTAGGTGCCATGGCTTCCCCCCAAGTCCTTTAAAATGGGAGCTAAAATGATTCCCACTCAGGCTGCATGATGCTCTGCTGTGTGTTGGGAGATTCCAGGGGATCCCTTACAGGTGCCTTGCCATCTCCACTGAACTGGACTTCCATTGCTGGGGCAAGGTGGGAGCACACAGCCAAGGTAGAACCCCACCCCCCACCCCACCCCCACAACAGATGCAGGCTCCATCCACATACGGATGCTAAGGAGAGCATGGGACCTTTACAAAGTTTAAAGCCTGGCTGCTGTCTGTGTAAGCTGATCACAGTATTGCTGCAGATGTGAATTCAGTAAGGCAGGAAGAACCATGTCTGTGGGATGGAGTCATCGAGGAGGAGAAAGCTCCCGTGGGAGCCAATACCTCCACAACTGGGATTGTCTTTGTTCCTATGTTTGTACAGCACCCAGCACAATCTAGGGTACTTACCAAGCCCCCATCACTGGAATATCCGAGTACCTCCCATTCTGTAGTGTCTTTATCCCCACAGCACCCCCATGAGGCAGGGCAGTGGTGTTATCCACACTATACAGATGGGGAGCTGAGGCTGAGAGCCTAAGGGCCAGATTTGTCACAGCCTTCAGGCAGCTGAAGATAAAGATGGTGCTGGGAGGGTAGGGGGGAGGGTATAAAAGCACATAGGCACCTAACTCACTTTGATTTCAAATGGGAATTAGGCACCCAGGCACTTCTGAAAATCCTCCCAAATACCTATCTGCACCTTTAGGTATCTAAATACATTTAAATAGCTGACCCTAAGTGGCTCATCCATGGTCACACAAGAAGTCTGCGGTGGGGTAGGGAAGTGAACCTGAGTTCCTAGCATCTGGCCAAAACCCCAGCTGGGACGCCAGCGCAAACTGGACCACTGCCAGAATATCAATATTTACTCCTAGCAAACAGTTGTTGCAGCAGGGTAATCTAATTATACTAACGCACTTCTTTTGCTATCTACTAAGAAAGCCCCCGGTATCAGACAGCGAAAGAGGGACCAACAGCAAAGCAAACAGCTTCCATTCTCCAGCCCACTACATTAGGGAGCCGTCCTTACAGGCTCCGGGGTTAAGGTTGCCTCATGATTATCATCGTTTGAATTAAGTCTTTGTAATCATTTTGTCACAGTCTGACTTGATCAGTTTAGGACAACGGTAGAGAACATGATAACTCAGAGCATCACTGAATTTTCACAGCACTCTAGGTGCTTATGCTGCAGAGTCACAGAGTGGTTTTTAAAATCCATTTCCTCAAAGGCATTTAGATAGGGTTATTTCTCTGAGTTTTTTATGATTATCTTCACATTTTGTATTGAACACTTTTGATCCCCAAAAATGAGAAGACGATCATAAACCACACAGATAGAGAATTCTCTGATCAGTAAGACATGTTGAAAGTAAAATCCACCCAGAAGCAAAATATTTAGTAGTCCACTAGCTTACAACAGTACAGCAAACATGACAAATTGCTGAGATGAATACGCCTATGTAACATGGACATTTCCCATCTCCACAGTTTCCAGTCCGGTTCTCCAACCTTCAGCCCCAGAGCGTGACCATTTGCCCTGAGAGCAGCCTGGAGTTCTAAAGCAAATAATGAAAGCTAGTGGGCAGAGCACTGGACTGGGAGTCAGGACCTACAGCGTTCTAATTCTAGCTCTGGCAAGGACTCCCTCTGTGGTATCAGCCCAGTCACTCACCTCTGTCTGTCTCTCTCTTTCCCCATCTGTAATTGGGGATAAACAGAACTGTTTAACTCCACTCTTCTTCCAGCAATGATATATGGAGTGGAAAGCTGGTCAACTACGAAAGCAGAGGAAGAAAAATTTGCTGTCACCCAGAGAGCAATGGAAAGGCGAACGTGTAAGATATTGCTCTGCGATCATATACCGAATGAGGAGTTCAGAAAGCGCGCAGAAGTGACCGATGTAGTGCAGGCAATGTATGATGCAAAGCGAAGATTGTCGGGTCATGTAGTCCACAGGCAAGACAATAGGTGGACAACCCGCATCAATGACTGGATCCCCAGAGACCACAAGCAACTACTGGGCAGACTGAAAACACGCTGGTCCGATCCCATGCCAAAACTCTTTGGCCACAAATGGAAAGAACGTGCTCGCAACAAAATAGAATGGTGTAGCATCGACTTGCATTCATGGAGGACAAGCCGGACAAAGGTGAACTGGGGATAATGATACTTCCCAACCTCAGATGAGGGCTGTCTGGGCAGGTTTAATTGAAAATGGTATTGTTTATAAAGCACTGGGAAAATGAATAGTGCAAAATATCATCATTATATTCTCATTAAGGATGAACAGGACAACCGTAGTACAGGTTAACCAGCCAGAGGCTCCTAGAAGCAAGGTCAACCCGCACACCAGCAGGGAATGTACAGGTCAAAAGGTCAAAAACCCTCAAGCAAACCAACTACTGAGTAGATGTCGTCTTTGGCCAAGCGTCTGAGGAGATGTATAAACACACCTCCTCGGTTACGTGCCAGTAAAGGCCCACTGACAACCACAAATAGCTGTGTAACCACTACAAACAGCTGGAGACTGGCAGAAAAAAACAGGCTTGGCAGTTCTCTTTCTAGCCATTAATAATGGCACCCACTGTACAACCCCCCAAAGAGAAATGAAGGAAAAGACCACTTGCAGCTAAGAAGGGCAGCATGGTTTCATGGCTACAGCAGTGGAGTAGGATTAAGAGGTTTCTGCGGTCTGCTATTAGCTTTCTGTGCCCTTAGGCAAGGCACTTAACCTCTCCATGAGCCAGCGCCCCATCTGGAAGCCAGATGACTCTTCTCCACCTTGAGATTCGTAAATGAAAAACCCTATAGACGCGCAAAAGTATCACTGTTATTGATATAGAATTTTGTACCCTGAAGGAAGGAAAAACAATTGGCAGCAATGGCAAAATCTGTATAGATGAGCCAAGTGGGTGAAAACCTATCCTTCTAAAATAGGATGAACGTTACACCAGACTCAGAAGAGAGAACACTGAATCAAAGCATTTGAGCAATGCACAGGACTGCATCCAGTCAGGTACCGATCATTACATACTTTGTGCAATTGCACAGGATCCACAAACCTCAACATGAGCCATGAGGAATTTTTGTAGAGGCAGGAGGAAGGGGGCATGGGGAGTAAAGAAAATAAACATTAGATCATAAAACTGTTCTGGTAGGACCATTCCTGTGTCCTTCTATTGTCTTCTTTCACCGATGACCAGTAGAATCCAAGGTCCACATTCTCAAAAGTCCTTAACATCTATCAGTGGGAGTTAGCCTTTGAAGATCTGAGCCAAAGTGATTTGTCTCTGACTTGACCAATGCTGGATAGATCAGAGGAGAACTTATATAGTGCCATATTGTATCTAATGACACCATAAAGATGGCTGCAATTTTTCCAGCCAGAAGGATTTTTTGATGTTGTTGGAAAATGGCCTTTTTTCAAAAACAAAAAGCTTGAGAGAAATTTAATTTTTTCAATGATTTTCACAACATTAAATTCTCATTTACATAATAGCTATTTTTTTTTCTGGAACTTACTCATCTAACTTATTTACCTCTGTAATATCCTGGGGCACTGAGTTCCACAAGTTAATTATACATTATGTAAAAAACAAAATGGGATTTCAGAGGGATGATGCTACTTCAGGGTGTTTGTGCAGACCCTTGGCACATCCAAGGGTGTGGGGGGGACTGATGAATGCACACCCTTTTCTGTGTTAGGATTATTAATATTTGTATTGTGGTAGTATCTAGAGGCTGGACCAATATCAGGGCCTTGTTGCACTAGGTGCTGTACAAACACACAGTAAGTCTCTATCCTGAAAAGCTTACAATCTAAATAGACAAGGCAGACAAAGCGGAAACAGAGGCATAAGAGAGACTAGACTAAGGGCACATACCAGGTGTCCTAGTTCAGTGCCTTTTCTCCTATATTGCTCCTACCTATTATCTCCTGAGAACACAACTTCTACAGACTGACTGCAGAGTCTGTGATGAAGAATTTCCTTTGTTCCAATTTCATTCATGGCATCTTTCTTAATCTTAAGCACCTCACTTACACCCCCTCTCACTCTTCCCTTTGTCAGGCTAAACAACCATGGAATCATGGAAATGTAAGGTTGGAAGGGACCTCAAAAGGTCAGGTTCAGCCCCCTGCACTGAGGCCAGACCAGGGTACTTCTTCAGCTACTCAGAGTGCCTTGCTGCCTAGCCTAATTCCATGGTTCCTCAGTCACAAACACATCCAAGCTGTTTCCCTTTCACCACATGTACCATTATTCTTCAGTTCTCCATCATGCAGAACATAACACAGGCATTCTGCAGAAGGACCCTTCTACACAGCTCACTCTCTGAGCTCTCCTCCCTGAGCTTCCTGTTTTTCCCCATTATATGTTCCCAACTACCCCTAATCAGTTCATTAGCCCAGTAATTAACACCCAGGTGTTCCCAATCCCCCAACAGAAAATGGTTAATTGCAGCCATACCTGTGCTGCAGTAATGTCAGTGATCAGGGTGCTACAGCTCTGTCACACCAAGGAAACCCAGACCAGCCCTGACAGGTGTTCGTCTACCCTATTCTTAAAAACCTCCAGTGACAGGGATCCCACAACCTCCTTTGGAAGCCTTTGCCAGGGCTTAACTCCCCTTCGAATTAGGAAACATTTTCTAATATCTATCCTAAATCTCCCTTGCTGTAGAGCAAGCCCATTACTTCTTGTCCTGTCCTCAGTAGACATGGAGAACAATTGATCACCATCCTCTTTATAACAGCCCTTAACATATTTGAAGACTTATCACGTCCTCCCTCAGTCTTCTTTTCTCAAGACTAAACAGGCCCAGTTTTTTTAACCTTTCCTCATAGGTCAGGTTTTCTAAACTTTTGATCATTTTTTGTTGCTCTCCTCTGGACTCCCACCAGTCTGCCCATATTTTTCCTAAAGTGCAGATCCCAGAGCTAGACACAATACTCCAGCTGAGGCCTCATCATTGTAGAGTGAAGCAGGACAATTTCATCCTGTATCTTGCATACGACACTCCTCTAAATACACCCCAGACTGATGTTTGCCTTTTTCCCAGCTGCACCACATTGTTGATTCAAATTCAATTTGTGATCCATTATAACCCCCAGATCCTTTTCAGCAGTGCTACTGCCTACCCAGTTATTCCCCATTTTGTAGTTGTGCATTTGATTTTTCCTTCCTAAGCAAAGTACTTTGCATTTTTCTACTGAATTTCATCTTGTTGATTTTAAACCAATTCTCTAATTTATCAAGGTTGTTTTGAATTCTCATCCTGTCCTACAAAATTCTTGCAACTCCTCCCAGCTTAGTGTCATCTGAAAATTTTTAAGTGTACTCTCCACTCCGTTATCTGTCATTAATGAAAATATTGAATAGTACTAATAGCAACCAATCCCCAGTTCTGCAATGTTTCCCCAGATGTAAACCCCACCCAGACCTCTAACCAGCTTCTGACAAGCTTTTGAGTGATTTCCAAACCAAAGAGGTTTCCAATCTGAACCTCCAAATGTTTGAGGTTTTCCCATCTCTGCATAGTAATTTCCAAGAGCACACTCCCACTGATTCTGAATGCAGCCTTCCAAAAAAACCCAAGTGCAGTCAGGAACCAGTCTGGTTACTTTTTAACGAGCGCGTATGCTCTTGGGAAGTATCACGCGGTGATGGGTAAACCTCAAACACATTGGAGAGTCTGTGCATAATAAACCTTTTTGATCTGAACGTCTGACCCACTAAGGAGATGGTGAGCATGCCTGCACACACAAACATGCCAGCTCTTATATGAGAGAGCAATTATCACAATGGGCAGATGGCACAGTCCCCTACGCACCCATGCCTGTCAATGGGAATAACATTTCTGGGTTTTTAGTATGCAAAGAAAATGGGGAGAAAAAACAAACAAACCAAAACTATGCAACTAAGTTTACAAATCAGCTTGCCCTACTTTATAAACACCCACATTGCTCTCAGATCTGCAGCTGCATAGGACTCCAGCCAGGACAGGTTCAAATGACAGAATGATCTGTTCTTCTCAGTGCTCCAGAGCCACGTGAAGTGTAAGCAGGTTTGTAAAAACAGAGCTCTCTGGGGAGGACCTGTTTTTTTTTGCAGTTGCTTTTTCTTGATCCATACTGAAAGTCGTTTGCACATTGGAAGTGCATAGTTTGCTCTTGGAGTACGGGTAACTCACTGATCCATGTGTGTTACAGGTCCCGCTCTGTGATCGATCCACAGAGGATAGGAGTTTGGTACAGCCCCCAGCTTCAGAGCCTGGCTTTTTAGCTGAAGTTGTAGAGACTTGCCTTCACCTCTGAAGGTCCCCAGTTCAATCCATGGCGTTGGCCAACTGGGGGGGCATGACATAAAGAAAAAAAAATTCTGGCAACAAGGTTGGGACTGGAAAACAAAAACAAAAGTCAAGTCTCCATGAAAAAGCCCTCTGTTTCTCTCCCTCCTGTCATGGATTGGCTGCTGACTTCTACAGATGGAGGGCCTGATTTTCATTGACACAAAGACTCTTTTGCTACCACTCTGGCAGGATAAAGGAGCCACCCCTTTGAAGGCCTCATTGTACTGCCAAAGCTAGGTAAAAGTCTTAATGTAAGTAAGAATTAGGCCCAGGGGATTTACAAGGTGCAACAAATGGCATTGTAGTTTCATAGATGCACACTTTGCACTGTGCACCACTGTAGAAACCCCATTAGTGCGAACGAGATGTGACAAGTGATACTAGGATTATTTAGTTGCACTGCGCCCCACAAAAAAGCTGGTCTTAAATATGTTAGTGGGATTTAGAGTGAGTATGAACAACTGCTACTGTTGGACGTCCAACTGGGTAATATCTGATTTCTAATTTTAACTTTCAAGAGGAACTTTTTGTTTGGTCTGGCTGGCCAGAGAGCCATTGGCAGTTGCCTTCAGCTCTAATGCTAATATGTCAGGAATTCAGCCTGGTATCCTGCGTCCCTGTGCACTGATGAGCATTTGTTGTTTCTCAGTGAACTCTCACTTTTCTGTCTGCCTTCGGAGTAGGCCTCTAAGAATGTCACAGAACAGGAGGTTTGCAAGTCGTGTGGCACAACTCCCAACATACTGTAGGCACTTGAATGAATTCAACTGTGTGTGCCTCCTCCTCAGGTGAAACAGAGTTCACAGACAACCAAAGTACCTGGGAACTGTTATCATTTTTAATCTGATGCTCAGTATGATTGGAGAGTCTGGCAAAATGGCTCGGAAACAGGAAGAACTGAACCAAAATGAACCTGCTTATGTTTAAGGCCTGAAAAGGTTTTGTGAACTTTTTTATTATTAATATATAATTTTGTGCAACCACTGCATTTCTGAGCTCCAGGCACTATGGGAACAGAAATGACCAAAATACTATGGCAAAGAATGTTCTCACAATACGGTGATCACACTTCAAGACATTCCAGTTTTGCCTTAGGGCTTCTCTAACACAAGTATTGATAGAGTTCAAGTACTCATGCAGATCTGTCTCCAGCTCCTAAGGGAAGTGCTGCCTGGGCTGCTCCAGGGCCTCCGCTCCCTGACCCAGCTGCCTGATTTCAGCTTTGATTACTGGATAGGCTGCTGCTTTCTGCAGCTTCAGTACATCGCCTCAGCACCATCTGCCACCTTCCAGCTACCTCAGCCTAGCCCACTGCCTCAAAGCCCTCCATTCTCTTGAAGCTGCCTCTGTGGTGAGTCTTGAGAGAAAAAATTAGTGGTATATAGGACTCCTAACAGGATCCTTGCCACCCCACAAGCACTCCCAGCAGAAGATAGAAGCCACTTTCTAGTCAACTCATGCTTTGTCCAGACACCATTACCCAACTGGGCCCAACCATGCTGATGATCAGGGTGAAGTCTCACCCCAGGCACATTTGGGGTAGCTCTCTTGTCCTTTCATTTCCAAACAGAGATAATGACATTTGATTGCCTCCAAACTCACAATTTGACTGTATTTTAACCAAAATGCCCCAAACTGCCATGTAACTGAAATGCAAATGAGGCCTGACCCAGTCAGTCATTTCCCCTTGGTCATTAGCAGCAGAGTTCTCCCCTCATGATGCCCCTGTCCATCCGGAATTCTCAAGCAGCTCTGGGCCACTCGTCTCTCATGTCCCCAAGAGGTGATAATTGCTAGCTTCCTACTCTCTAGGGCTTCAGGCCACAGGGCTTACACATATTTTAACAAGTCATGACAATATTGGCTTTAGGATTCTGCAAGAATCTGATATATGTCCCAGCAGCAGCCACTATGATCAACCTGCAACATACAAAGAAGCCACTTTGATTTTGCTGACATCATTTGGGAGCCAATTACTTTTCCAAGTCAAACGAAGTTTTAGAGGATTTAAGACTGATCGTATTTCAGCTTGAAAAAAATACATTGTCTCAGTGAAAAGCTGGCTTTTGCTCCCAGTGTCTGGGTTCACTTTCTGCCACAGCCACTTAAGATGACTGCTGGCAAAATCAGGGCAGGTAATAATAGAACCTGGTGCTACTCTATTTGGAAGAATTATAACAGCTGTCGTTAGCTCATCTGGGCTCAGGCACCCTGATCTCAGTCACTGCTTCATATTTAAGATTTTATCCACATGGAGGGAGATCTATACTTAGATGGCTTAGCTTCTGCCATCCTCCTGATGGTACTGTTGGGTGAAAGGTTTGGTTGCTATGGCAAAAGGCCCATGCCACCAACAAGGTTGTAGGGAAAGAGATACCTGTATTGTAATTTACTTTGGGGAAAGCATTTTGGTGATGCCATATTTCCAATATGGATTAGTCTAGAAACTTCAGATGGCTTCTTTCATGAACCCTGGACAAGATATGGGCCCAGATTCTTGGCTGGTATTAACTGGCATAGCTCCATTTAAATCAATGATGGTATGCCAATTTACACCAGCTGGGGATCTTTGTACATAAAACCATGTTCGAGAAAATGGGGAACTTATTTTGGGAGCTACATTTGGGGAAAGGAACCAGTGAAAGCTTTGTTAATGTAGAAGAATAATCATCTACATGGACACAGGAATCACCATGCAGTATTAGCCCTGTTCTTCAGTTGATGGGGTCAGAGCTCTCAACCATATGCAGCACCTCACTCTTTGGAACCAATTCTTGCTCCCTGTTTTGTGTTTGGACAGCGTTCCACCATCCACGCTTCCCTGGGAGCAGCCCCCAGTACCTAGCTAGGACCAGAGCCTGTGGTGCATGCACCCATCTGTATGCATCCATGTCTCCATGCACAAGTCACACCCACTCTGTTGCCAGTAAGGGAGGAGCTGTGAGCACTGGCCACTGGCTGCTGCTACCCTTAGCCTGGGACAGCCCAGAACTGCCACATTCCACAACAGCTGAGAGGCCTGTAAGTGACAGAGCAAGGGCAGGAGCATACAGAGGAGAGGAGAGCAAATGGGGAGATGGGGGTGGTGCAAAATGGGGGCAAACCCAGGGACTAGGCAGAGAGCAAATAATCTGCCAGAACAGCCTATTGCCAAAGGTCCTAGGAGACACATTTGCCTCTTTTGGTAGCTGAGCCATCCCTAATGCAGTCCTGGAAAAGCATCCTCACTCCAAGTCTAGAATACAATGGATCCAGGAAATATTAAATCCAACTGCTGTGGAGAAAATGTGTTTTATCAACAAAAAACCCCATTTGATTTATTCTCTAGACACTCAGTCACTGAGCTGTGCTATCTAATGTGGTGAGACGACTTCTAGGGAACTAACCTCTCTCTGCCATGACTCACAGTGTTTGCTTTTCCCTTCTTGCTTTACTCATCTGATTCCTTCCTTCTTATTATGATTCTAGACTAGTTGAAAGGTCGTAATTTATACTAAGAGCTGCGGCTTTCATGCTTTTGTCAGTAACTCGAGCCAGAGAACTGAGTTATTCTTGCCTTTCCCTTGTTTCTCTGTCTCATTCTCTCCTTGGCTGGAGTCTCACCTTGAGCTAGAACCTACAAGGCAGTACCTGAGCAGGCTGTGGGGTCATTTCACTGTCTGGTGAGCTTCCCTCCCATGTTATTTACAGTGTGGGAATTGGCTTGGATACTGTTTGTGCTGGGTTACATATTTCATTTTTACTAATGTCTTACCATGACAGAGCACCATCCCAAAGTGCTTTCCAAACGATATATTTAGACACACATCACTTCAGTTAGCACTGAAATGCAGCCACCTCTGAGTTAGAATGCAGCATTAAGGCCTTGTCTTCACTGCAGAGTTAACTTGAGCTCTTATTCACATGTTGCCCCCAACCCAAGTCCTGTCCATACATAAAAACTGCGAGGCCTTCCACCTACCTGGCCCATACTGGGCTATAGGCTAAAGCCCAGGTTCTGCTTGTACTCAGGCTAGCTACCTTCCTACTTTGCAATGAGGGGACAGGCTAATCTACTCAAGTGTTGGGTGTGCTCCAGTGCCTTCCCACAACTTTCCCAGTGTGCCAAAAAGGATGGACAAGTTCTCCCACAGTGCACTGGGAAAGAATCATAACTCACTGGAATGAACAAAACCATGGGATAGGCCACAAGTTCTTAGAACTGCAGTGGCCAAGCTGCTCTATGATGTTTTCCCACTGAATTGTGGGAAAACTTTGTCCCCTTTGACACTAGCCCTGGTTGCACCTGGCTGTTGCCCAGAGCAGCACAGGTGGCGGAACATGCCCAAATGCCCAACAGGGAGCAAGAGCGAATGCAGTGCCAGCATGGGTGCAGTCAAGTGGACACACTCCAGTGTGGCTTTGCAGCTTTGCAGCTCACCCTGGGCTAGGCTAATCTGTATGCTGAGACCCAAGTGCCAATCACCCGAGTTAACGCTGCAGTGAAGATGTACTCTAGGGTGGCTCAAACTGAGGCCCCAACCAGTCAGAACTGTTGAGCCCCTAATATGCTGCAGTATTTCCCATCCCACACAGGCATGAGTTTACATGTACAGTAGAATACAGTGACAATGTACCTGCTGTACATGCAGGTGCACAGATCCCCCACTTAGCCAAGAGTTAGCTGGTCCCCTAGAAGGGAAAGTTTCCTTCCCTGCCATCCCATCCCCACCCTCATCTTGAAGGAGCTTGTGTTTCCTGTATTACCCATCCCTATGAAGTGCCTCCCAAACCTCTTTGCAAGGATGGAAAATTATCACACTTCTGCACCATCCCTCAAGGGGGGGTCTTTATTGTGCTTTCTTGTTATTTAAGCCCTTCCCTAAAAATGGGGCATTCCACGTATTTATTGCACCCCCTACAATGAGGATTTTGGACCAGCCATGCTCTGTAGCAATACCAGACTCAGGCCTCGTTGGTACTTGCATGAGAACCCTCCAGGGAAAGCTTAAGGGGCCTCATTAAGGTAGTGTTCAAGACTCTCTAGCTGGTACCTGAGTCCATTCCGAGCTGGCTTCCCAGGAGAGGTTAAAAAAAAAGTGCTGCTGGAATTTCTCTCTTTCCAACTGGGCAAAGGTCTTTAGAGCTGCCCTAGCAAATTGCAAGAGAATTGGAGTTCGCTCCAGTGACCTGGACAATTTCAGAGCTGGCCAATTTAAAGTACATTGTACCTGCCTTAAAAATGTTCCCACAGTATTTTGAATTGAAACAGGTATTCTTAATCACGTAACAGCTGTGTGCTGTTGAACAGCTGCAGTGGTCCACCCCAGAGGTGGGCGCACTTCACCTACCACTGAAGCAATTCTTGAATCTCTACTTAGCTATATACTGTCATTTGGAAACCTCTGAGATGAAAGTCTCCATATAAATGTATGATATTAATAATAGTATTCTTCCACACCAGCCTTTTGTCTCACATTCTGGAGTGATCAACAGAACCTGGGTCTTCCTGACTGTCCCCAGTCCTCTAGTTAGTCATGGCTCCTCTCTAACATTGTAGCACTTTGGATCGGATTCTTTTCCCATCATTTCGGTTCACAGGGCTGCAGACTGTGTTTCTGTACTTGGAATAAAACTTCAAAGTATTTTTTCCTGTCTAAAATAAAAGGCCAGGTTATTTGTTAAATGACTGTTTTGAATTTGAATCCAATATTTTCAGTAAAAAAAAGAAAAATGTTTTTTAAACTGGAAGCAATCCAAATGATCCACAACTTTTATAGCCCAGCTTCCTTATGAGTCAGGATATTTACTGCCAGATAAATATTATTTTAACTTTTTTTCTGTGGCGTAGCAGTGACATCTAGCGGTTAGCAGTTAGCTAAATGAATGGGTAAGTGGGAAATAAGTATCAGAGAGGTAGCCATGTTAGTCTGTATCCACAAAACAATGAGGAGTCCGGTGGCATCTTAAAGACTAACAGATTTATTTGGGCATAAGCTTTTGTGGGTTAAAAAACCCACTTCTTCAGATGCATAGAGTGAAAATGACAGATACAGGCATAAATATATATTGGCACATGAAGAGAAGGGAGTTACCTTACAAGTGAAGGCCAATTCAGTCAGGGTGGATGTGGTCCACTCCCAATAACTGATGAGGTGGTGTCAATACAAAGAGAGGGAAAACTGCTTTTGTAGCGAGCCAGCCACTTCCAGTCCCTATTCAAGCCCATACTGATGGTGTTAAGTTTGCAAATGAATTGTAGCTCTGCGATATCTCTTTGAAGTCTGTTTTTGAAGTTTTTTTTGTTGCAGAATGGCTACTTTTAAATCTGTTATTGAGTGTCCAGGGAGATTGAAGTGTTCTCCTACTGGCTTTTGAATGTTACCGTTCCTGATGTCTGATTTGTGTCCATTTATCCTTTTACGTAGAGACTGTCTGGTTTGGCCAATGTACATGGCAAAGGGGTGGGAAATATGACTCTGGGCATTTGGGGACTGCTCCAGTGCCCATTATCCCATTGTTGAAAGTCCATTCGCTTTAATGGAAATTGGATCAGCTCCTTTGAATCCATCAGTATTTGTCATTAGAATTTTCTGATAAATCCTGCATCTTGGCAGGGAGTTAGAATAGGTGACCACTGCGGTGCCTTCTAGCCCTAGGGGGTGATGATTCTATGACAAGCTGTAGTTTTCCTTAAGTCCCCATTTATAGCAAGCGAAGTGAGACACAGCCCGGTCCCTTCCTTGGTCCATTTTAGAGCATCTCAGCAGGAATGTGTATTAGCACTCTGGTGCCTAAATTTTTTTATTAAGGCAGCCCACCAAGTGCATTTTCTCCTTCCCCCTCCCCCCCCCCATAACCCATCATTACATATTTGAACCCTTTACCCTGGCTACGAACGCAGCCCAGTGCAGAGGCAAGGTCCTGGGTGGAGGGAGAGGAGCATGAGCCCACCCACAGCAGCTCCTCCCTTGACCGTGGCCATGTTCTTTGGTCCTCATGACTCAGGGTGGCAGGGCCAAATGTGAGTGGCACTGTGACCCCGTGCACCAGGTCACAATGCTTAAAGTGGAGAGCCGGGGCAGCCACATAGGACAGGAGCTGCCAGGTGAGTGAGGATGGAGGCATACTCTCCCAGCCTCCCTCCCCCTCCACACCAAGCTAGGAAAAAATGTATGTTTGCATAGGGCCCCGCAACCATGACCCGCTGGTGTGTAGGGACCCACCATTTGGGAAACACTGCATTAGCACGTGCTAGCAAGCACCCTCACCTCAAACGAAAACAAGGAGAAGTAAGGTTCTCATTTTTCTACAGCACCATGCCCCGCAAAGCAATTTACACCCTGCAGCCTAAATACCATGGCCATGATCCAGCTCCCATTGAAAGCAGGAGTGGGACCATGTCTTAAATACTAATAGAACAAAGGCTGAAGTCCTTATTGCGGCCCTGCTCCAGCCCACACAAACATGCTTAAATTTAGGCAAGGGAGAAGCAAAGCCCTCAAGTTTTGACCCTATGCTAAATGCAGCATTCAGGCAGCCCAAGTGAAATTGGAAGAGCCAAGAAACAAATAAGTTAAGGTTCCTGCAGCAACATTCGAGTAGCCATTTTTCTCAAGTGTAATATTTTATATTCCTGGTGTGGGAGTTGTTTTTTTAAATATGTAGCTTAACATATTTTTGTTTATTATGGAGTCGCATTAAGATTACATCCTATTTCCATTATAAAGCCCTGGTTTTAGCTTCCCCTTCCTTCCTTTCAGTGTCTTTGGTTTAAAATGTTAGTTGGGCCCAAAAATTGTCAGATTTCCTCTGAAGGCCAAGGAGAATGTGTCAGTAAAGTCTGAAGAAAATTGGTCAACTGGCTCTGCAGTGACAGGTCATTAAAAATGGCTCTGATTTGAAACGTGAACACAGATCTAATATTCTTTTTGTCCCTCTGGCTCAAAAACAGTTGGTCACTTGTTCAGACTTTCCATGTAGTTAAATTGCCAGCCCTGTTCAAAGAAAACAGGTAGTAATTAAACAAAGCTATGAAAGAATTGTTTTGCTTCTAGTTATGGACCTTTTCTCCACTGGTGTTTAACGGGAGGTTTTAGCCACATACTTCAGCAGGAGGAGGAGCAGCAGCAAATTTATGTTTTGGTAAGAACGCTGCCCTGTGTTGGCTGCTTGCTGCTTAGAAAGACCAGAAGGATCTTTCCAGAGCCAATGGCGATCTCTCTTTAGCTTAAGTAAAAGTCTGTGTTATGCAGCTGTAGGACCAGGGTTCTAGTCTTGGCTCTGCAGGTGTGTCTGTTTTACTATGGAGGGATTTACTTTTCCCTTGGGCAGCAGTGCCAAAACTCAAGAGGAAAACATTACTGGGAGGCATCTAACTTAATATTTGCTTTGAGTCTGCTGTTCGCATGATATATTGCCAAGTGCACCGCACCTTCCCGCAAACGCCCAGGCTTGTTAGATTTTTTTTTTTTTTTGGTGACTTTCCAAATGATGATCAGTCTTGAAATCCAGACCTAAGAATTGAGACTTTTTCCCCCATGTATGTAGTCAAGCTGCAGCCTTCTTTCACAAATGGCAGAGTAAGGAGCTGAACAGTCAGACTCCACGTTTGACTCAAGCACCAGAGCGGATATCAAATTAAAACCCATGGCTGAGTGTCCCCAATACCTGGTGAAGCTCAGATCCAGAACCAAACTTTGCCTACTTTATTAAGTGCCTACAGTCAGGAGGAACAAAAGCGCAAATTAGGTCCTTAACTCTCATCAACCCAATTTTCCTGAACATACACCAGGCAGAGTCCTTTCCAGGACTAGCTATCACAGTCAGACATCATCTCCAGGAATTACACGCTGTTCCTTCACACAAGGCAACATACTGTACATGCTGAAAAGTGGCACATCAAAGCCATCGCCTGGGAGAGACTTCAGATATTCCATCAAACCCAACGGGGATATTTATACACCTGCATTTTCAAACATGCTCTAGCTTCTCCCTGTCTAAATACATGCAGTCCCATTAAATGCTCAGCTTCCCTGACCCAAACATGCCTCTTTTATCTGACCAACCAGCTGTTTTTCTGACCTGCTCCCATAAACATATTTGCATGTGTTGATTTTGCAATTCAATGGGAAAAAGAAACCAGACAACAGGCTAGGCATGTGACTTTGGTATGTATCCAGCTACCATACAGAAACCTCTCACCCTCTCCATTTATTTGTCTGTTTAGTTTACATGAAGTGAAATGTCCTGTAAAGTTTATACAAACAGGTCCAGAGGATGGGTTATGAATGTTTTCTTTTTTGTATCAATTTTAGTATTTAGTTTTCCATGGGAGAGATACTGTGTTCAGTCTGCAGCCAGATCACCTCAAGCTGTGGTGAGGTCAGTGTTTGGTAGGGAGAACTCCATGCTAAGCCCAGGCAATGGGGATGACTATCCAGTGGATGGTACTTTTTCTTCTCAGTGAGTTAATACCAGTTTTAAGGGTCACTTTGCCACTGGAGCTGTCTGTCACGTGTGGTCATGAAGCATCAATTCAAGGTCTTGACTGCTAATTGGTCATTAAAGATCACATGGCACTTTGCACCCAATACTTGAGGTGCAAATTTCATGAGATGCTGTATCAGCTGCTTTAACACTGTAACTAAGGTTTTTCACAGCCTTGCATACTTGAGACCTAACTCAGAACCTCACTAAGCCTGCTGCTCCTTTTGTGATGCCGCAGCTGCCAACAAATACATGAAGGCAGTGCACATAATGGGGCAACAGGAGCTTAATCTGAGGAGATATGGAACACCCCAATGCTAAATGAAGTCAATAGGAGTTGAAAGCACTCAGTGCTGTAAGGTTTGGGGCCCACAGTTTTCAGAGGAGGAGGTGGAGAAATTCATTCTCCATGAGATGGAACTAGTGGAGTCTATACATTGGATTCCTGAAGATAAATATGACTCAGAAGCCCTAAGATCCAATACCATAGTTAGTGGGAATAGGAAGTCTGGCAGTTCTAATGATCAGAAGAAGCGCAACAAGTTCTTACTGAAGAAGTTATTAAAAAAGCTTCCATCCTGGGCCTTATCAACAGTAGGGTTTTTTGACCATAACCTTCCACCACAGGATCAGCTCCACCACTGGCAACACTACTGTAGGCCTGCCACTGGCAGCCATATTGCTAGGCCTGCTCTGAGCAAGGTTAAATGATAAGGTACTTAAACCCCTTTTGGCTGCCTAGCACCCTTTCTACACTAGTGCACCTACTGATGGGACTGAAACAGTGGTAGCAATAGTGGGAAATTTTTGGCAAAGAAAGTCTAATGTAGATACCACACTGATGTCAAGACTCCACACCCACCTTTCCTGAAATTTCCCCTTTGTGCATAGCCATCATTTACAGTCAGATGTTGCCTCCCAGTCATTTTCATTCCCTTGTTTTGGCTTCTGTAGCCCTTTCCCCCATAGAGGCAAACCAACCTGTCATGAACAACAAAGATTGCAGCTTGATTTTCAAAGGTAGGCACCCTAAATCCCATTGGAATTTTACCAGAGGCAGATGTCTAACTCCCATAGGCTCTTTTGAAGATCCCAACCTGTATATGTAAGTAAAGTCGAAGGCCCATTCACTTATCCATGGGGTTGCAAGCAGGTGAACTGTAAAGAATAGAGCTATGCTCCCTCCCCACCTGGCTTTTGGGATTAAAATGACGTGTCAATCTGAACCTACTCGTAAATTTATAATGGGATGTCAAGGAATTTATTGCCAAGTCTGAAAAAGAAAAACATTTCAACATCCCTACAGCCTCTCCACAGTCCTATAGCCTGCTGAGAAGTAGGCTCTAAAAGTGCTGTCCTCACCAATCATGATGACCTTTGACTTCTATATGGAGGCATTGTTTTTCACTCAGCTATAAATAAGTGCCTGAATTCTGGGCCTTTTCAAAGGGAACGTGCATCTGGAATGTTACGTGGCAAAGCTTGGGTTAATGCTCCAGCAGTTTGTATAGGCAGTAAAAGGTAATTGCATGTAAAACTTGTGCAATCCCCTATGTAAGGAGCTTTGCTCCTCACAAATCATTCAAATTAGACAAGGGGATTGGGCATGTTCCCTTGAGTACCAGACTTGGTCTTCCCAGTTCTATTTTATGTACCTTACCTGAAGTGTGCAATCATGATTTAATATTTTGCTCTAGACCAGATTGTCTTCTGGCCCAAATTTGAGAAACAGAAGAAGCTAGGGCATCATAACATTGTATCTAGGGAAGCCCTCAGAGTTCATCAGTTGGCAAAAACAGTGTTACCATTTAATCAAACTAGTTATTTTTCTATCATTTAAACTAAAAATATCACTGAATTCCTTATTTTGTGCCATGAGCGAACTCAAAAAAAACCCCCACATTCTTTGTGTGCAACTCAAGGAGATTTTATTCTGCAACTCTCGCAGCCAAGCTAGCAAAGGAAGCACAAGCTAATGAAGAAATGCAACTCCCAAAGCTAGACTTGCTTTATTGACAACATTCAGAAGGATCTGATGACAGGAATGGAAGTACCCAAGGCAAAATCCTAAACGACAAGAGTAGAACTGGTTGCAAAAAGGTAAGGGATATTTCAATAGTTAAAAATCAACAGACATTAACATATTTTGTTTTGATTGAACTTTTCCGTTAAATTTCTCTTTTCTTCTAAAAAAAGTTTCAAATCAAATTTAAAAAAAAAAAAGATTTGTTTTACTGGAGGAGGAAAAAAACCTCTCTCACTTTATTTTTTTCCACTAGGGGAAAAAACGGGGGAGAGGTTTTATTACCCACAGAAATGGACCACCACATTTTTGAAACAGTCTGAAAAAAATGGAAGTCATTCACTTTGAAATTTTTCATGATAAAATGGTAAATTTTGACCAAAAGTCAAAAATATTAAGTTTGAAAAAATTTGGCCAAAGTTTTTTCTAAGGGAAAATGATTCAACCAGCTCTAGAAGACAGTACAAATAGTTGCCCAATATTAAAGACAAAGCTGGGGAGGGGGGAATTGTGACAACAGTGGTAGAAATAGGAACTAAGTATCTGGGGTGCAAAGGGAGACCTTCCCAGACAGATCCAGTTGTTTGCTGGAGCCGTGTTGGGATAGAACAGAAGCTTCTCCTATTCGTGGACTGTGGGGGCCAATGTAGGGCCCTCTGGGTCACTGCAGGGATACAGAATCACCAGGACACTGGGCTACACCAGCCATGCAGGCTCCCACCTTCAGCCTGCCCCCTGCTCACTCTGTCCTGCCTGATAGTACCCCCTTGTTAGCAGAGCTCCCACAGAGGGAGCCAGAGATGGCGGAACCAGCTGTGCACCTGGTGTATTGGCTCCATGTGCCAGGGGTATTCCCCAGACAGTGGGGTTCTGTGGGCTCTGTGATCCCTTTGTGGCAGCCAGCTGATGCAACAGGGCCATAGGGCAACCAAGAATTGGGCTCCCAGTGTTAAAAAGGGTTGGGATACGGACCCAGCCCAGGATTTTCCAAAGGCCTAATGGAATTAGGAACCTAAACCACATTGAAAACTAGTGGGATTTGGGAACCTAGATTCTTCAGTCTCCTTTAGTAAGTGGGGAAGTGGGATACTAGGAGGAAACACAAGGAGGAGGGTGCAACAGGGGTGACATCCTGATGCATACTGAAAAAGTAGGTCAATTGGCTAGTTATCTTAGGTGCCTGTACACGAACGCAAGCAGCCTGGGAAACAAGCAGAAAGAATTGGAACAGTCAAGGAACTGTAATGTGATTGGAACAACAGAGACTTGGTGGGATAACTGACATGACTGGAGCACTGTCATTGATGGGTATAAACTGTTGAGGAAGGACTGACGGGGGAGAAAAGGTGGAGGAGTTGCACTGTATGTAAGAGAGCAGTATGATTGCTCAGAACTCTAGTATGAAACTGAAGAAACCTGTTCAGAGTCTTTGGGTTAAGCTTAGAGGTGAGAGCAACAAGGGTGATGTCATGGTGGGTGTCTTCTACCAGACCAGGAGGATGAGGTAGACAAGGCTTTCTTCGGACAACCTATAGAAGTTGCCAGATCACAGGCCCAGGTTCTCGTGGGAGACTTCAATCACCCTGACATCTGCTGGGAGAGCAATACAGCAGTGCACAGACAATCCAGGAAGTTTTTGGAGAGTGCTGGGGACAGTGCAAGTGCTGGAGGAAAAAACTAGGGGCCATACTCCTCTTGACCTGCTGCTCACAAACAGGGAAGAATTGGTAGGGGAAGTAGAAGTAGGTGGCAACCTGAGCAGCAGTGATCATGAGATGGTCATGTTCAGGATCCTGACAAAAGGAAGAAAGGAGAGCAGCAGAATACAGACCCTGGACTTCAGAAAAGCAGACTTTGACTCCCTCAGGGAACTGATGGGCAGGATGCCCTGGGAGGCTAATATGAGGGGGAAAGGAGTCCAGGAGAGCTGACTTTATTTTAAAGAAGCCTTATTGAGGGCTCAGAAACAATCCATCCCAATGTGCAGAAAGAAGAGCAAATATGGTAGGCGACCAACTTGGATTAACAGTGAAATCTTTGGTAATTTTAAACACAAAAAGGAAGTTTACAGGAAGTGGAAACTTGGACAGATGCCTAGGGAGGCCTATAAAAATATTGCTCAAGTATGCAGGGATATAATCAGGAAGGCCAAAGCTCAATTGGAGTTGCAGCTAGCAAGGGATGTGAAGGGTAACAAGAAGGGTTTCTACAGGTATGTTAGCAACAAGAAGGTGGTCAGGGAAAGTGTGGGACCCTTACTGAATGGGGGAGGCAACCTAGTGACAGAGAATGTGGAAAAAGCTGAAGTACCCAGTGCTTTTTTTGCCTCAGTCTTCACAGACAAGGTCAGCTCCCGGACTGCTGCACTGGGCAGCACAGTATGGGGAGGAGGTGAGCAGCCCCCAGTGGTGAAAGAACAGGTTAAGGACTATTTAGAAAAGCTGGACATGCACAAGTCCCTGGGTCCAGATCTAATGCATCCAAGGTTGCTGAGGAAGTTGGCTGATGTGAATTGCAGAGCCATTGGCCATTATCTTTGAAAACTCGTGGTGATCGGGGGAGGTTCCAGATGATTGTAAAAGATAGTACCCATCTTTAAAAAAGGTAAGAAGAAGAATCTGGGGAACTACAGAACAGTCAAGCCTTACCTCAGTCCCTGGAAAAATCATGGAGAAGGTCCTCAAGGAATCCATTTTGAAACATTTGGAGGAGAGGAAGGTGATCAGGAACAGTCAACATGGATTCACCGAGGGCAAGTCATGCCTGACCAACCTGATTGCCTTCTATGATGAGATAACTGGCTCTGTGGATATGAGAAAAGCAGTGGATGTGATATACCTTGACTTTAGCAAAGCTTTTGATATGGTCTCCCACGGTATTCTTGCCAAGTTAAAAAAAGTATGAATTGGATGAATGGACTATAAGGTGGATAGAACGCTGGCTAGATCATTGGGCTCAACAGGTAGCGATCAACAGCTCGATGTCTAGTTGGCAGCCAGTATCTAGCGGAGTGCCCCAAGGGTTGGTCCTGGGGCTGGTTCTGTTCAACATCTTCATTAATGATCTGGATGATGGGATGGATTGCACCCTCAGAAAGTTAATGGAGGACACTAAGCTGGGGGGAGAGGTAGATATGCTGGAGGGTAGGGATAGAGTCCAGAGTGACCTAGACAAATTGGAGGATTGGACCAAAAGAAATCTGATGAGATTCAACAAGGACAAGTGCAGAGTCCTGCACTTAGGACAGAAGAATCCCATGCACTGCTACAGGCTGGGGACTGACTGGCTAACTGGCAGTTCTGCAGAAAAGGACCGAAGGATTGCAGTGGCCAAGAAGCTGGATATGAGTCAACAACGTGCCTTTGTTGCTGAGAAGGCTAACGGTAGATTGAGCTTCATTAGTAGCCGCATTGCCAGCAGATTGAGGGAAGTGATTATTCCCCTCTATTCGGCACTGGTGAGGCCACATCTGGAGTATTGCATCAAGTTTTGTGTCCCCCGCTACAGAAAGAATATGGATAAATTGGAGAGAGTCCAGCAGAGGGCAACAAAAATGATTAGGGGGCTGGGGCACATGACTTATGAGGAGAGGCTGAGGGAACTGGGGTTATTTAGTCTGCAGAAAAGAAGAGTGAGGGGGGATTTGACAGGAGCCTTCAACTACCTGAAGGGGGGTTCCAAAGAGGATGGAGTTAGGCTATTCTCAGTGGTGGCAGATGACAGAACAAGGAGTAATGGTCTTAAGCTGCAGTGGGGGAGGCCTAGGTTGGATATTAGGAAAAACTATTTCATAAGGAGGGTGGTGAAGCACTGGAATGGGTTACCTAGGCAGGTGGTGGAATCTCCATCCTTAGAGGTTTTTAAGGCCTAGCTTGACAAAGCCCTGGCTGGGATGATTTAGTTGGGGTTGGTCCTGCTTTGAGCAGGGGATTAGACTAGATGACCTGCTGAGGTCTCTTCCAACCCTAATTTTCTATGATGAGTCTACGATTCTTTGAACATCCCCTTCCCATAAGGCCTGAATGGAATATTTAAATGCATAGGATTCTCCACTGCCTTGCATCATATATAGTCATGTTTTATACCCACCATGCACTGTCTTTGCATGGTGTAAATGACTGCACGATGCAGGGGCCAAATCAAGCCTGAGTTGTCCAAATGGCAGGAATTCCATTCAGGCATGATAAGCTAAAACAGCCCACTCTGTGTTAGCAAGACAACCCCAGACGGGCTGGCATCAACTAAATAAGGGGATCAACCCACTTACTCAACACCAGAGCCAGGTGGCCAAAAGCATGGGAGGGGAATGATTTCTGAGTTACAAGCCAAGCATGTGTTCATACCATGGGGCTTGAATGAGTTTGGAGAAGATTTAAGACTCTCAGAGTCTTGGGACACTTTGGACAGAAAACACCCTGCTCTTGGCTGGAGGCGCTGCGACACAAAGCTGCTCTTGCTGGAGTTCTGAAAATAGTTCTGCACCTGTTATTTGCTGCAGCTTTGCCAACAAAAATGCCTGTTGGAGGGTGTAAATAACTTGTCAATAAAATAGACGAGGAACAAAGGGTCTGTCTCCACTCCTGTCTCTCCTGTCAAGGAAATAGCCCAGTCCAAGAATCCAAACCCTTGCTGACCACTCAGAAGTCAAGACAATGTGTTACTGAGACAGCGTGTTAAAAAGCGGAGAGTAAAAGAAACCAGACCATCAAAAACCATGCAATAAAATGTGTTCCCATTACTACTTCTGTGTTAAAAAAAATCTGGTGTCTATTTAAAAAATGAACTAAACCTGTATGTAACTGAATGACTGAAAAGGACAAGTAAGTGACAGTGGGTACATCACCCCACCTCTGTGAGCCTCTCCTGTCTGTTGCCTGTCTTGTTTATTAGAATGTCAGCTGTTTGGGACAAGGACTGTTTCTCACTCTGTCTGTACAGCACCTAGTATAATGGAAACCTGATCTGAGTTGGGGCCTCCAGGCACCACTATGATGCACATAATACGACAATAAAGGGCATCTAATATTATAGAGAAGACTTTCAAAATGACTAGTAATTTCAGGTGTGTCCTTTTGGGGGCGCCCAGCTTGAGATGCCATAAAGGGGCCTGGTTTTCTCAGGGCAGGTGATGGACACCTTCTGGAAATCAGGCCCCTTCTAGTGTGTCTCAGGTTGGGCAACCAGAAAAACTGAGGCTCCAAAAGTCAGTAGGCAAACTTGGCCTATGGTTTTGAAGTGGGGACAGGAAAGTCAGGTCTGTGTTTAATACAAGAACAGAGTTAAATGGGCTATGGTTGGAATAGATATGGTGTGATGGGAGACAAAGAACAAAGCTGCTCCCAACATTTTTTGGGGTGATAGGTTTAAAAACAAGAAGGGTATGAGCTGGTGCGGAGAGGAGCGTGGGAGCTGAAGGAGCAAAGCCCAGATAGCAGGAGGTGGTTATCTGTGGAATAGAATCCCAAAGACAGCAGTGGAAGCTGTGATGGTACATCTAGGGGAAGGTTTGCAAAAGTGCTCAGTGTTGACCTAACTCTGCTCCTCCTACTGAAGTTTCCCATTGACTTTTAATGGTAGCAGAGTGAGGTCAGTTTGCGGAAGCCCATCCACAATAGATGAAAAGACAGACTGAAAATGCTGGAGAGAGAACACAGAGCACAAATGCCAGCCGGCTAGCCCTTGAAGCATTCCAGAGACATGGCGATCTAAAGGGCTAACATAAAGCCAGCTCCTCCGGTCTCTTCATCCATCACTCCGAATAGCTCCTACTCCTGTTGCTTAAGGGGAGGCAGACATTCTTACTACACAGCACCTCAACACACGTTGAGCCCAAGGATGAATACCTGGCCATACATTTCACATGCAAAAGATCACTATGCACAACTTTTTGTTGAGTCGGCATAATCTACCAACCAGATTTGAAAAGGGGTCTTACTAATGAGTTAGGGTTACCCATCAGCTAGAAAAACGTCATTGCTACCATGTTAGGCACATAGCTGGTGGTCATCACAAGGGTGGCTGTAGGGGTGGGAAGTGGTGCGGTTTTTCTGTATTACATATTGTTTAAACGTTATCGGGCATCCAATTTGAAAAAAATCATAAAAATCACAAAACGGTCCATAATTTAAAGAAAGTCTGATTTTGACTGAGATTGGCAAAAGTCTGGTACAAACAGTATGAGCTTGTTTGTACCATGTTCCAATGTGGTCATGTGAATTATGCTAGATGAGATTGCATAAATGTAGCAGAAGCCAGACTTCTTGGAGGAGAAGTCAGATATATATCATGCCCTAGTTGGTAGTCAGGAAGCAGTACACTGGACTGCCAGACCCGCCAGTGGCATCTGGCATGAGATGGCCATTGAGCAATTTCTCAACAAGGACTGTGGGAAGCATCAGCATCTTTGCACAAAAGATAAGGCTCTGACCAAACATTACCAGACTGCACATTTTAAGGCAGCTGTAACAGCAATGACAAAACAAATATATGGGATGCACCCTTCAAAAGATCTCTGTAAAGAAGCTACCACAATGTGGATGGCTGCAGAGGAAACTGCTGTCCAAGATATTATAAAAGCTGTGACTGAAAGAATAGCAAATCCTCTGAGCATTGAACCTAGAACGAGCCCAGACAACAAGACAGCCACTTGTGAACATTGCAATGTCTATTGGGCCCCCACCTGAAATTGCAGAAAGTTTGTGCATGATCAGAGAGAATAGCACATAAGAAATGAAGCAGTAGGTTGCAAATCTTTGATCCTATAAAAAGGCTTTATCTCAAATCATTTGGTAATCGCAACAAAACAGTTGAACAAAAGAAGGAGCAGACAGCACAAACTGTAACTATTGGTCATGAGATATTCAACAAGCTGACAATTATTGTCCAGTCCAGATGTTGATAACCAGAGTTTGATGAAATATGAGCTGGCACCTGTCCACTTTCCCTCTTCAACTTGGATGAATTTCTAAGACAGACCGAAAAGAGCAACATGCTGTCTTAGCTGGAGAAAAAAATCTGTCAACTGTTGAGTTACCAGCATCTGACGAGCCAACATTATTGACCTCACAATACATCTGCAGATGGTGTGCACAGAAACTGTCAAGTGCAAAACTTTGGGGGCGCTGTCTGATCAGCTGCTGAACATTAGCCTTGAACGAAAATGACAAAATATACCTGTTGGTGGTGACAATTATGCAAATGAAGAATCAATCAAATCTGCTGAGAGAGCCTACGGGGGAATGTCCGAACACAAGAAGTTCAGAACCCTACTCCATTACCAAAGGAAAACTTAAAGATGAGATCAGCTTCAAAGAATAAATCAGACATTGCCAACTTTCTCTCAAGTGACTGCATTGTGAAATGTAAACTGACATTATCACCTGGTCATGAAGTATACCTGGATGGAGGGTGTAACAACATTGCACGAGCAGTGAAGGTAGTGCCTGGCAAACATTCTTCAGTACCAGACCTCGAGGCAGATAATGAGGCAGCAGAGTCATGCATGTTGCTCATTCAGAGCAAACGCTTGGAGTAAACAGGGTACTAATGTGGAGCTTGGACTCAGATGTTACATCTTTGTGCCCAAGATATTGCTCTATTCTTGGAAATAGATTAATTCTATTTCAAAACTTGGCACTGGCCAAAAGAGAAGAGATTCATTCCCATGCACAGAGTAGCTATGGGGCTGGGAACGAAGTGTCTCATTCTGCCAAACATTCATGCGGTCAGTGGATGTGACTCTACTTCAGCTTTCAGTGGCATGGGAAAGAAAGAGATGAAGACAAAAGCTGAGAATCCCCAGCTCACAGACAGCTTGAAAGGTCTTCGAAGCAATGCATCTCAGATAGAGGAAGGGACAGAGGCAGCCTGGTATTTTTATTGTACTGTGGTAAGAAACCATGGATAATGTGCGCTACAAGTTGTTTTCTAAAAAGAAAACAGTGAGAAACTGCCACCAACGACGGACTCCTTCGGGGAGCATCTGAAACGTGCAAATCATCAGTTGTACATATGGAATCATGCAACAATTCAGCATCTTCAAGCGTCCCTTGTCAACAACGGTTGGCTGATAGTAGCATGGGACAGCTTGGGCCTCCCATGATGGTGCTGCCAATGCTCCAGAAACCCTCCTCGCCTTTGTGCAGCATGGCTGTGAGAATGCCTAGGCAACAAGGAGATGCAAATGCCGGTAGGGAAGATTTGGTATGAGCGCTGATGCCTGCAGCTCTGGCAGTGTGACAACAGAGCATTGAACACGTCAGTCACAGGTTCAGAGGGGGAGGAGAAATGTTTCAATCATCTGCAAATTACCGTGTCTATTTTTGTGAGTAAATATAGCTTGAAGGGGTTGCTGCATTAGACACTCAGTAGCTCAATTATATGTAGGAGGTTACATAAGAGTACGTGGTTATAATTTGTAATTCACATGATATATTCATACGAGACATTCTACGGTCCTTCTGCTAAGAGTTATTACTGTTGTATAAGCAGCTTAAATGTATTGTCATAGTTCTCAGTGATAGTAAGACGATAATTATGGTTGTACCATGTGTGCTTTAAACTTATGTCTCCAGCCAAACAGCATCAAAAAGATCTTCTATAATTGGGGAGTAAGGGTCTAACTACCAGTATAACGTCATAAAAATTGCAGACAGAGAAAGTTTCCAAATCAGTCCATTGTACACATAATGACAAATATTTTGATGTGTTATATCAGGGGTGGGCAAACTTTTTGGATCGAGGGCCACATCTGGGTATGGAAATTGTATGGCGGGCCATGAATGATCACGAAATTGGAGTTGGGGTGGAGGGGGTGAGGGTTCTGGCTGGGGGTGCAGGCTCTGGAGAGGGGCCAGAAATTAGGAGTTCAGGGTGAGGGACGGGGCTCTGGGTTGGGGCAAGAATTGGAGTGCGGGGGTGGTGAGGGCTCTGAGGTGGAGCTGGGGATGAGGAGTTTGGGGTGCAGGAGGGTGCTCCAGAGTGGGACCGAGGGGTTCAGAATGTGGGGGGGCTCCAGGCTGGGGCAGGGAATTGGGAGACGGGGGAGAGGGGGTGCATGAGGGCTCCAGCTGGGGGTGCAGGCTCTGGCGTGGGGCTGGGATGAGGAGTTTGGGGTGCAGGATGGTGCTCCGAGCTGGGATCGAGGAGTTCAGAGAATAGGAGGAGGCTCTGGGCTGAGGCAGAGGATTGGGGTGCGGGAGGGGCTCAGGGGTGCAGGCTCTGGGTGGTGCTTACCTCAAGTAGCTCCTGGAAGCAGTGGCACGTCCCTCTTCTGGCTCCTACACCAAGGCACGACCAGTTCCTGCCCAATGGGAGCTGCAGGGGCGGCGCTTGGGGCAGGGACAGTATGTGGAGCCCTCTGGGTGCCCCTACACGTTGGAGCCAGAGGGGAGACATGCCACTGCTTCCAGGAGCCGTGCGGAGTTGCATCACACGCACACAGAGCCCCCAAACCCGCTCACCAGCGGGAGCTCGAGGGCCAGATTAAATCGGCTGGTGGGCCAGATGTGACCCGTAGTTTCCCCACCCCTGTGTTACATGATACAAACAAGCTCACATTGTTGTGTGACTACGCTCTTTTGCTTGATCCAAAGGCAAAAAAGGCTGTGGAAAATGCATAATATCTAGCACCTGGGGCTAAATATTTCCCAAACTGTACTATTTTAAGTACATAGATGCATTATCAATTGTATTTAGAAGCTTCCTGACAATGTTGGTCAGAGTTGAACTATATTTCTATGAGTTATGGCCCTTTTTGTGATTTTATGATTTTTTCAAATTGGATGCCCGATAATGTTTAAACATTACATGATACAGAAAACCTGCACGACTTCCCATGTCTACATCCACCCTTGTCAAGACCACTAGATATGTGCCTAACATGTGGTAGCAATGAAATTTTTCTAGCTGATTGGTTACCCCTTATTTCCCAAAATGCGTCTGGGCTGGCAGACTAGCATCTTTAAAGGGAAATCTCATTAGGAGTCCTGTCTCCTTCAGTGCACTGGCTAAGAAAGAGCCTGGCCCAGTCAATTTCTGCACTGGAACGTTTCATGTGGAATAAATTTAAAATGCACTCATGGGTTCAGGAGCTTCCAAACTGTGGAGATGGTGGTGGAAGAAGTAAAACTCCCACCAAGTCTCACGTGAATGTGTGTTTTCACTAACATTCCTACTGGAAGTCTTCACACAGCGAGCTGTGTCACTGATTTCACTGCTGTTTCAGTTATCCAGTCATATAGGAAAAAAAATACCACCCATCTTAAGTCATTAATAGCACACTCTGAATGACCAACAGCAAATAGTCAAAAGCTAATCAAAGCAAACCGTTCATCCACAGCCCATAGGCTGAAACAGTTTCACCTGGAGTATTCAGATAATTCCGAACAACATATTCACACAAATTGGAGTGTTTGCAGGAAACCAACTAACAGTAAAAAGGTCTAAATTTGTCAAATAAATGCTGTATTATAATTTCAAACACTTTAGCCAGCTCCACTCACAGCAAAAATTAGAATCTTAAATCTAGAAGAACATGGTGTGGATGTATTGAAATATATAGATAACTAGCAACAGACATTCACAAGACAACTATTTGTCTCTTTGGAGCTAGTGGACCCACAAGCCACCAGCAGACATTTAGATCAGTTCTTTGGAATCTACACTATTGGGCAGGGTTCCAAGTACTCGGCATCCACAATTAGGCCAGATTGTCAAAAGCACCCAGCAGAACCCAGCATGTAGAGTTCTTTTGAAAATTCAGCCACTTATTTTGGTTCCTAGATGGGAGCTGAGCTCTGTTGAAAACCTGGCCCTCACCACTTGAAAATGACAAACTGGCTTTGGACCCAGCATTGTCTCTCTGTGGGCATAAGATGCAAGAGAAAAATGAAACTGTGAGGGCAAAAGAGATCCTGTCCAAGAACAACAGTCAGAAATTGATGTTCTGCTAACTTGCTTTCTAACTGGGCCTCCCTCCCAGTTCACCCCAAACAGCACATGGCCTGAACTGCTGATGGATCAGCACCAGCACACATATAGCTGTAAACAGATCCTATACAATGGTATTTCATTTCGTATTTTTCAGCTTGCCAGCAGATATATATATGCCGTGTGTCTGTGAGCGTGAGAGAGAATTTAACCCTGGAATAATAGCTGCAACACTGCCCATATTATTTGTATTATGGTAGCACCTAGAGTCTCCAGTCAGGATCAGGACCCAATTGTGGCATAGCAATTGACTTGCCTATTTTCACACAGCAGATTGATCGCCAAACTGGACACTCCTGACTCTCAGCCCCAGTGTCCAAATCTGCTAGACCGTACTGCCTCTCATAACTGAAAAATTTTACAACTCTCATGACAGGAGGGATACCTTCCCCATCAACTCCAGTTCTTCTCCATCTTTGTGTTTACTACCCCACCATTTCTAGTATCACCTGCTGTCAGGACAGCCAGGTGACCTGCCATGGCTGGAGCAGCAGGGACAGTCTGTCAGAACTGCCAGGCAGCTGGGCATATCCACAACCAGATAGTGACATTGAGCAGACTGGAGTGGCTGTGTTTATTAGGAGCTCATATACCTGCCGTGGGGTCACCTGGTTAGACCCTTGCTTGTGGGCTAGCTGAACCCTTAGGACTCACAGGGAATTACTTCACTTGGTTCATCGGGCTCAGAACATTAAGCCTCAGGGATGACTCAGACTGTAAGGCCAGAAGGGAACATTGTGATCATCTAGTCTGATCTCCTGCACATCTCAGGCCACAGAACCTCATCCACCCACTCCTGTAACCTTTGGCTGATCTACTGACGTTCTCAAATCATGATTTAACAACTTCAAGTTACAGAGAAATTGTCATTTACAGTAGTTCAAACCTGCAAGTGACCCATGCCCCAGGCTGCAGAGGAAGGCAAAAACAAAACAAACAAACCAGGGACTCTGCCAATCTGACCCGGTGGGAAATTCATTCCCAACCCCAAATATGACCATCAGTTGGACCCTGAGCATGTGGCCAAGACCCACCAGGCAAATACTGGGAATGAATTCTCTGTAGTAACGCAGATATTTGTTGCTAGCAGTTGCAGATCAGCTACATGCCATCGCAGGCAGTTCCATCATACCTTCCCCTCCATAAACTTATCAAGCTCAATCTTGAAGCCAGTTAGGTTTTTTGCCCCTTGAAAGGCTGTTCCAGAATTTCACTCCTCTGATGGTTCATCTAATTTCAAGCCTAAACTTGTTGATGGCCAGTTTATATCCATTTGTTCCTGTGTCCACATTGGTGCTTAACTGAAATAAATCCTCTCCCTCCCTAGTATTTCTCCCTCTGATGTATTTATAGCGAGCAATCATATCTCCCCTCAGCCTTCATTTGGTTAGGCTAAATACGTCAAGCTCTTTGAATCTCCCTTCATAAAGTAGGTTTTCCATTCCTCTGATCACCCTAGCCTAGTAGCCCTTTTCTGTACCTGTTCCAGTTTGAATTCCTCTTTCTTAAACATTGGAGACCAGAATTGCATACGATATTCCAGATGAGATATTCTCACCAGTGCCTTGTATAATGGTACTAACACTTCCCTGTTTCTACTGCAAATACCTCGCCTGATACATCCTAGGACTGCATTCGCCTTTTTCATGGACATATGGCATCCAGGTCAGAACACTCACCACACCTCGAAATTTGATCACAGTTCATTTTACACCAAAGAAACACTCTGACAAAGCAAGACTCAGTAAAAGACTTCCATTCATATGCAACAGGCCAATCACGCAAGGGAAGACAAGGGAGCCCAAGCAGTCAGGGGAGCAGAGGCAGAAAGGAGAGTGGGACTGGCACAAAACTTCCAGGTAACAAAGGCCAGACACTAGGTGAAACAGGCAGAGGTAAGAAATTAAAGATTTATCAGCACTGAGCCACGCCTCTCTGCTGCTTTCCAGAGGCATCATTAGAATCATAGAATCATAGAATCATAGAATATCAGGGTTGGAAGGGACCCCAGAAGGTCATCTAGTCCAACCCCCTGCTCGAAGCAGGACCAATTCCCAGTTAAATCATCCCAGCCAGGGCTTTGTCAAGCCTGACCTTAAAAACCTCTAAGGAAGGAGATTCTACCACCTCCCTAGGTAACGCATTCCAGTGTTTCACCACCCTCTTAGTGAAAAAGTTTTTCCTAATATCCAATCTAAACCTCCCCCACTGCAACTTGAGACCATTACTCCTCGTTCTGTCATCTGCTACCATTGAGAACAGTCTAGAGCCATCCTCTTTGGAACCCCCTTTCAGGTAGTTGAAAGCAGCTATCAAATCCCCCCTCATTCTTCTCTTCTGCAGGCTAAACAATCCCAGCTCCCTCAGCCTCTCCTCATAACTCATGTGTTCCAGACCCCTAATCATTTTTGTTGCCCTTCGCTGGACTCTCTCCAATTTATCCACATCCTTCTTGAAGTGTGGGGCCCAAAACTGCACACAGTACTCCAGATGAGGCCTCACCAATGTCGAATAGAGGGGAACGATCACGTCCCTCGATCTGCTCGCTATGCCCCTACTTATACATCCCAAAATGCCATTGGCCTTCTTGGCAACAAGGGCACACTGCTGACTCATATCCAGCTTCTCGTCCACTGTCACCCCTAGGTCCTTTTCTGCAGAACTGCTGCCTAGCCATTCGGTCCCTAGTCTGTAGCTGTGCATTGGGTTCTTCCGTCCTAAGTGCAGGACCCTGCACTTATCCTTATTGAACCTCATCAGATTCCTTTTGGCCCAATCTTCCAATTGGTCTAGGTCCTTCTGTATCCTATCCCTCCCCTCCAGCGTATCTACCACTCCTCCCAGTTTAGTATCATCCGCAAATTTGCTGAGAGTGCAATCCACACCATCCTCCAGATCATTTATGAAGATATTGAATAAAACCGGCCCCAGGACCGACCCTTGGGGCACTCCACTTGATACCGGCTGCCAACTAGACATGGAGCCATTGATCACTACCCGTTGAGCCCGACAATTTAGCCAGCTTTCTACCCACCTTATAGTGCATTCATCCAGCCCATACTTCCTTAACTTGCTGACAAGAATACTATGGGAGACCGTGTCAAAAGCTTTGCTAAAGTCAAGAAACAATACATCCACTGCTTTCCCTTCATCCACAGAACCAGTAATCTCATCATAAAAGGCGATTAGATTAGTCAGGCATGACCTTCCCTTGGTGAATCCATGCTGGCTGTTCCTGATCACTTTCCTCTCATGCAAGTGCTTCAGGATTGATTCTTTGAGGACCTGCTCCATGATTTTTCCAGGGACTGAGGTGAGGCTGACTGGCCTGTAGTTCCCAGGATCTTCCTTCTTCCCTTTTTTAAAGATTGGCACTACATTAGCTTTTTTCCAGTCATCCGGGACTTCCCCGGTTCGCCACGAGTTTTCAAAGATAATGGCCAGTGGCTCTGCAATCACAGCCGCCAATTCCTTCAGCACTCTCGGATGCAACTCGTCCGGCCCCATGGACTTGTGCACGTCCAGCTTTTCTAAATAGTCCCTAACTAATAGTCCCCATTGCTGGAAAAATGGGGCTACTGTAAGGTTTACTGGCTATATACACAGTTTAAATTCATTTTCTTCATTTCATTCATATAAAGTCATTCTGCAGACACGTGGGGCCTAGCTGGGAATGGTGCAGCCAGATCTTTGCTGGGCTCATTCAATGGCTTTGTGTGGCATTCTGTCCATCGGCCTGTTAACCAATGCCCCATCTCATATGAAATACACCATCTCTGCTGCAAGTGCTCAAGCATGCTAGGTTAACATTTGCTCACCATGAGTATTAGCGACATACCAGGGTACAGTCGAGACCAGTTGGGGGCTATGTCACCTCTGCCCTGCAACCTTGGTAAACAATGCCTTCCTAAAGTAACTCCCACCTGGTCTGCTCACAAATAGCCTTCCAGCATCCAAGCCACACCCTGAGTGTCTGTGTGTAACTGCAGCCTGCCAGCTACATCCTGACTCTCACCAGCCTTGGTTGTACTGCAGGGTGTCCTCAACACACCCCCAGTCTCAGGTTTTCCCCCTGAAACGTATGTCCTGTACTGCCCAGCCCTCTCCTAGACAGTACAAATATATTAAGTCCATTATTCCTTTAAGGGAATAATATGCTGTTTATTACCTTAAATAATTATTCAGACACTTCAATTTAAACACACTGGATTACATAAACGAGCAAAACAAGTTTACTAACTACGAAGAGATAGATTTTAAGTGAGTGCAAGCAATGAGTTATAAAAGTCAGAAATGATTACAAGAAAAATAAAGATATAATGTTTACTAATGCCTAACAAACTATAATACATTCAAGCAGTTTCTCACCACATTCTCCAGCCGATTACTGATCAAATTCTCAGGTCAGGACCCCACCACCAGAGCCCAACAAATACGTCCTTTGTCTCTTTAGGTGCAGTGAATGCGATGGTCAGGGAGTGGGGGAGGGGATGCCTTGGGGTGTTTGTCCCTCATTTTTAGTTTCACTCCGCCTCTGGAAAAACATTTCCAGCTGGGTACTAGGAGACTAAGAGTCTGTGTAGAAGAATGTTCCCTGATGGCTTTCTCTCACCTGTCTGTGCTACCTTTGTTTCCCTTCCTACTTGCTGACGCTGTTTACTGCTTAAATGCCAATTAAGGCAAGCACATATTTCTTCATTTAGGGACAGACCTGTTTGCCACCTTCTGCCTGGGCAGGGCTGTGGGGGTTGGAACATTTGTTAATAACATCATACAGGGGGAACTTAAAACTTCACATGCAATGTTGCCACACATTTTATCAGGACAACACTGACCAGCAAGTTTGAGTTTTTAGATGATACTTTACAAGGCATACTTTGTACAAGGATTATTACAATAGTGTGTAGGGTGTGAATACAGGGGTGTATTCTGGCACAAGTAAAATTCACACTCATTTACTCCCTGTGAATGTACAAGAGAGGCACAAGCCTGGACAAGGCTTGAACCTGCAAACACCCTGCTGAGTTGATGCAATTAACCCAGTGGGACTGCTCACCTGAGTCACATTTTTCACATGCTTAAAGTCTGGAGACATTGGCCCAGAATTTGAATGATTGTTCCTGAATACTTGTCTCCTGCATCCTCCCAGAGTGGTACTTTCCACATCATCAACTAAAATAATTTAGTACAAGGAGAAATATAGAAAAAGCTGGCCAAGAAGTGGTATTGGGAGGGCTGTGCATGTGGATGCTGTTATGCAATTTCCCATTTTGCAGACCCAAGCAGTTTGAATTCTTTAGAAGCAGCATCCAATGTTCCTTGGTGCTTCTCTTACCCACACTCTTAATGCCAAGCCTGTTGTAATTTGCATCTGCAGAGATGAACTAGACCCTGTACGTGGGGGGAAAACTACACACTTCTTTGCCCTTGACAGTGATTTCGAAGGGAAAGCTAATCCATGCTCCACCTAGTCCTTGCCATGAACCTGATTTGTTCTTCCTTTGTTCCAATTTTCTTTCCAATCCTTGTCAAGAGAGCCCTCCTGGAAGTTTATTGCCTTACCATGCTCCATGAAACGTGATCGTATTGGAGCATGGTTGGACATTTCTGCCTTTCTGCCCAGTTCAGTGTTCTCGAGCCATTCCATGCAGCAAGCACAGGCCAGTGGTATCATGCCAGAGGGATATTGTTTTACAGAGCAATAAGCACAGTGACAGCAAAAAGGAGACCTTGCTCTGAACCCAAGTGTAATGAACCTCTGGCTGTATCTCTACATTAACAAGGGATCTCTGGTGGGATGGGGGACAGATCCACAACGGGGCTACAGCACTGTACCTTAAACGCAGCAAACAACAGAGGCCAAAACCACCTCTCAGAATCCCTTATGAAAACATTCTGTATAAAGAACAGATACTTCAGACATCGGGCTCCAGGCTGGCATGCTGGCTAACCACATGCCTGGCCTCAAAAACTCAGGAACTCAGCCCTTTCCATGCCAATCGCCTTCCTTTACAATTCCTGGCTCACAAGTGGAAGTGCCCGGTGGAGAGCTCTGCTTTCTCAGGCCTTTCCCCAGCCTGCTTCTCTGAGAATCAGCCCTTTAAATTTGGCAGACACAAGCAGTGGCAGCCTTGAAGTACCCATTTGGCAACTGCCTGCTGCTTTCCCCTGCTTTTCTAGCTGGCAAATATTCCTGTTGTGACCCTTGTTTTTTTCCTGCTCATTGAGGAGATGACACAGCCTCCCAGGGCTCCTCAGCACCAGCCCCCATCACCTGAGCTAGGGAAGCTAGTCTTTGAGCTCAGAAAACAGGCTCTTGACCTCGCTGGGGAGCCCAAGGGCCATGCACTAACCTGCATATTATGCAGGCACTTCACTGTGGGGTTTCCAGTGTCATCTCCCATTTCACTCACCTACAAAGGTATCATGTCCAGGAAACACTCCATCTGGCTAAGAGTTGCTATGAGTCAACCAGTCACTTCAGAGCAATGACCGCGGTTCTCACACCCTTCCACAATACTCAGAGGACCTGGCATCCCAGCGAGGAGCAAAGCTTAGGAACTGGGGGGGAGCGCTCACTGGCATGTAATAGACCATCGGCTTGGCTGCCGAGCCACTGAGCAGTGTCAGGCCTGTTGTGCCAGGCTATTCCTGGGGAGAGTGAGGGGAGGGGTTGTGCGTGGGGCTGACCAAGGGGCAGGAGAGGCAGGGGTGGGAGACATAGCTTGGGAAGATACCACAGAAGAGGTATTTTTGCTTCTATGGTCAGTGAGTGCAGGTCAAACACATTAATGCAAAAAAGTCCCCTGCTGCCTGGAGTGGGGGAGTCCCCCTCAGGTGCCAGCCCCTGCCAGCCCTATTCAGGAGCAGCTGAGAGAACGGCTGGAGAAAGCTATCCCTAGCAGGGGAGCAGGGATGCTGTTGGTTCTTAGCATCCCCTTTTGGGCTGCCCTGGGTGGCTGTGAGAGAGGGGAGCCTTCTGCTGCTAGACACTCCCTAAGCTCAGGAAGAGCCAGTCACACTCCAAGGCGAGGAGGAGGTATATCTCAGTGGTTTGAGCATTGGCCTGTTAACCCAGGGTTGTGAGTTCAACCCTTGAGGGGGCCATTTGGGATCTGGGAAAAAAATTGGGGATTGGTCCTGCTTTGAGCAGGGGGTTGGACTAGATGACCTCCTGAGGTCCCTTCCAACCCTGATATTCTATGATTCTAAGTCTGCTCTTCCCAAGACTCCAGAGCTGCTCTTCAGCGCCGTCCTCACCCGTACGCAAACCACGCAGCTGCGCAGGGCATCAAATTTCCTGATGCCCTGCACCGCTGCATACTGCCCCCGGAAGATTGTAGCCAGGCCCGACCCTGCACTCACCGCATGGTAAGTGGAGTGCCCTGGCCCCAGCCTGCTCCGCTCCCCTGGCTCCCACCCCCGGCGCGGCTGGGAGTTGGGGGAGCAGAGCAGGCTGGGGCCGGCCCACTCCACTTCCCACAGGAAGTGGCGAGCCCTCAATGGAGACCTGGGGCCAGCCTGCCCCCCCCCCCCGTGAAGACCTGGGGGGCTGCGTAGGGCACCAAAATAGCTGGGGATGGCCCTGGAGAGCGGCTCCGAGCCCTGGCTCACAGAGGGCTGCTGATGCTGCTGCAGGGGAAGCGGCCCTTGATCTCTGCTCCGCAGGGAGAACCCGACTCCGACAGCTCAGGGTGAAAAGCGCA
The DNA here is from genome assembly GCF_965140285.1 of Lepidochelys kempii. Taxonomy (NCBI): domain Eukaryota; kingdom Metazoa; phylum Chordata; order Testudines; family Cheloniidae; genus Lepidochelys; species Lepidochelys kempii. The sequence continues at coordinate 33,809,997 of NC_136387.1, forward strand.
GGGCCCACTCAGGGCACATTTCCAATTCATAATCACACGCCAATATGCCTCTCAAGACTGCTGCCTTGGAGGGGTACAAGTGGCGCCTGGGCCACAGGCTATACCCCCTCAGGGCAGGTTGGTCCCACCACATGAGAAGATTGCTTGGGGAGTGGGCAGCAGGAGGGGAAGGGAAAGAGTTGCCAGCTGAGACTGCACTAGGCAGTGCTGTGAGGAGAAGCCTGAACAGAAAGCCAAGGACGGAGAGGGGACAGCCAGCCTGGCATGAGAGGAAGATTATCTTGGCAGCAGCAGAGATGTGGAGGCAAGAGAGGGACCTGAGCACAGAGCAGCGTTCATGCTATGAGGAGGAGCGAGGAAAGGGCAGATTCTGCATCTGTGATAGCGGACACCACCAGGGGGAATTAGAGAGCCTCGCAAGAGAGGCAAAAGACCCCAGGGAGTGACTTTATGGAACTGTTCCCCACAGCCATATAAAGGATGCAGGAAATGCTCCTGAATCTGCCAACAGTAATGTCACCAGTGCAGACCACAGCACCTATTCCCTTCCTGACACGTCAGCTCGGGGTGAGGAGTCAGGTTACTTACACAAGGATACCTCCCAATTGCTGTTGTCCCAGGACAATTATGTGCTGGCTCCCCCTGGAGGACTGTCATTGGATAATGCAGCCCCACAACATTGCAGCTAAGTTGGGGACAACACCATCACCAATGTAGCAATGTCCTGCTAGCCCAAAATATGGCTCTTCCCACACTCCCAGCAATTCCTGCATCCGGCTCCAAAAAGTGAGTCTGTAAAAAAATGGCATGGTGTGGGGCCCTAGATATTGTTTGTCTGGGTTTTTACAGGTAAAATGGGCTCAATTTGCAATAAAAGTTTCTTTTCTAACTGCCAAACCAACAACCTCAAGGTGAGCTCAGGCAGTAAAATAGGGCTCTTCCATGCATCAAATATCATACAGGTTCCACAGGCCAAATTAGGCCCACAGGGATGCCTGTGCAACCCCATTGCCATCACGCTGCGCCCCCAGGGAGGCCTGTGCAACCCCATTGCCTTTATATTGTGTCCTCAGGGATGCCTGTGCAACCCCATTGCCATCACATTGTGCCCTCGGGGATACATGTGCAACCCTGTTGCCTCCACATTGTGCCTCCAAGGATGCCTGTGCAACCCCCATTGCCTCCACATTGTGCCCTCAGGGATGCCTGTGCAGTTCTGTTGCCTGCAGTGGACTTGCCCAGGTGTGGGTGATTGGAACGTAGTGAACAATTCTTTTGCTGTATGAAATGGAACAGAATCTGCCTCTCTTTAGGGAGAAATTGAGCAGGGGCCTACACCTCATCAGTGTCAAAGCTCCCTCTGGGAATATCCCCAGCCCATACATAAAACTGGTTCTGCCTGTCCCAGCAGGAAGCATTCTGGGGAGGGAGGAGGGGTCATTGCCACCAGGGCCTATGCTACGGTAGCTCTCAGAGAGGCTCTGAGCGGTGCTGGGAGCCAAGCTGGCCCCAGTGGCTTCAGGACAGAAGAGGTGCATGGTGTCTCTCTCAGTCCCTGCACAGGGATGAATTCAGGCCTCAGTCTTAAATGCACTGGCTCTGCAGGGCTACCAGGACGAAAAAGAAGAGGAAATGGGATTTCTGTCACTGAAGTGACAAGTCTGTCTGAATACATCCAGCAAGAGCGTGCAGGTTCGATTGTGAATGCGCTGGCACATACACACATGCCCTGAGCAGGTCTGACTGTGACTGCGACTGCCCACAGAGGACAGGTCTGACTGTGAATGTACACATATCAGACAGGTCTGATTGTAAATGTTAGCGCACATGCGCAGAGGGAAGGTCTGGCTGTGAATTCACACACACGTGTACACACACAGAGGGCCAGTCTGGCTATGAACGCACACACATGTGCGTGCACGCGCACACACACGGGCAGGTTTGCTCAGTAAGAAGGTGCCTTTTTGCGTCATCACTTTTTAGAACACAACCACATTTTAAACCCTAACCTCCATACAGTATAAGGTGAATTGAATCCAGTCATGATATTCCATGTCACTTTTAGGTTTGAAAAAGGCTAGATTTAATATCTGTCTGAAGATGAGGTTTTTTAAAATTTGAATAAAATCCCTTTCACTCCATATGTTGGAGAAGAAGAGGCTCTTTTCCACTTCAAAATCTCTCCAGATGCACTTTCCTCTTGCATTTGAGCATCCAGATGGGCTTGCAGGAAGATTGATTGACTAGCTTAATACAACATCATAGCTCAGATGGCCCAAAGTCATTGAACTCTGAGTCCCACAACAGCAGCACTTCAGACATGCCGCATGTAGAGCATAGAACATTCATTACCATGCACAATAAATGCAAACACTCTACGTATACAAGGGGCACAAGCTGTAGCCGCAGTGGGAGCCATGATTTAATATCTTGGTGTTTGTGCAATTAAAATTTCAACCCTGATCTTGTATTAATACATGTGCAGAGACCAGCTTGGTTTGATGAGGCTGATTAGAAGGGAACATTCTGAGAGATCTCAGGTCTCTTAGAAATACAATTTCAGTCTAATTCAATAAGCACATATTGGCATGGCAAACTGTGCAAGTGCTGGCAACGTATAACCTCCGTATCAGTCATCATCTGTCAGTAAGGTCCACCCAGGACAGGGGTATGCTCTATGTTTGAGCCAGCATCCACATCAGCAGCGTCTAATTCTGATCCACTGGCAGGTTGCTACATAGTATCGCTTCGTGTACTTAGTCCTGGCTCAGCACAGGAGGATGGACTAAGTGACCTCTTCGGGTCCCGGCCATCCCTCCATTTCTATTTTCCATAGCGTGGTGCCATCTCTCCCAGTGCCAGGCAGCTTTTCCCCATGGTTGTTTATTTTTAACGAGACCCCTTGTATGGTTTCTGACAGAGTCTTCAAGCTTGCTTGCACTTTTCTTAATCCAATGTCTGGAATACAGAGGTGCCTCTCTGTCTCAATCTCTCCTTGGCCACGTTACCTGCCCAGTCTCCCATCTCTGGCTTTGGTCTCGAGGTTGTAAGTCTACAAACCCTAGCACTTCTTGATATCAGAGCGCTTGCTCACTCTCACACACAGACACACACACAAACAGGCACTACAAATAGCATATCATCTATACTAAGACGACACAAAACCATCACTATTTCAATCAAGTTCTTCCCCATCTCAGACTGAAATATGCAGGTAATCTTGTTATCCTACTGAGGGCATTAATCTGTCATTAACAATGTCTAGACACCTGTTAGAATGACACAGCTCTTCTCACAAACTTTTATTCAGCTCATCTCATGCAGAATTTGCCAACACAAAAGATGCACTGACTTCAACCAGTGATTGACTCGCCTTGTCCTGCTGCCCTAAAATGATCAGCATAAAGGAAAGATTATTAGTGTAAGGAAGATGGGTGGCCTTGGGGTTAATGCACTAGACTGGGACTCAGGAGATCTGGGCGTCATTCCTGGCTCTGCCATGGGATAGTCCCAGTGAGACCAAGGACAAGTCACTTAATTTCTCTGTGCCTTGGTTCCTTTCTCTCAAATGTTTTCTGTCTTGTCTGTTTAGATCATAAGCTGTTTAGACTAGGAACCATCTGTGTGGGTTTGTACAGCACCTGGCACAATGCTTGTTGCATTATTTTTAATACAGTTTGGCACTTGGGGTTTTGCTCAGATTAAACCAGAAGATCAAGCTAATCCAAGCTTGAAAGAAAGAATCTTCTATTTGTCAATGGATGCTGTGAAAAAAATCAAGTAAAAGCCAGCCGGAAATCTTGGGAGCGGGGAAAATTAGATTTGACCCAAGCAAAACAATTTATTAATTGGATAACCAGCAGCATTTTATTTGACATTAACTACAACTCAAATCTAGCTAGTAGGAAATGGCAGCCTTCCGTTAAAAGATGGAGGGATTTTATATAACACTAAACTACTCTGGAAGCATTTGTTTCATTTCTGATGGAGAGTTTCACCTATAAGAAGCATACGCTGGTACGTGTTTAAAAAAATATTTCCATATGCTAGAGGAATGTGCATGGCTTGCCAAAGAAACTGGTTGTTACAACAGCAGGCCAAGGCCTGTTTTTAAAGGAAAAACTGTTGCAGAAACTAGGTATGCACAGAGGTGCACTAAAGCAACACTAACTGCAGTGACCTTCAGATGACCTCACCCTCCTCATATTACAAAAATGAAAAAGGAGTTAGAAAATCTGAGGCTAATTAAACCTTTTTCTTTTTTTTTCCTGGAGACATGATGAAATTTCCTGAAACAAAAACTTTAGCAAATTCTATAAAATGCTTCTAACTTTGGTGGAAAAATAAATGATTGCCTTTTTATCTCCTCATTCCTGAGGTGCAAAGCTGGCCCACTTCTGTTTGTGCAGATGGATTGGAGGGAAAACACCCAAAGAAGAACCGAGGGGCGAGATTCTTGGCACAAGCCATTAAGTGTGAAGTTATTCTCAGGGCTGCCTGTTTGTTATTGCAGCAGGAATCATTAAGATGATCTGGAAAGCTGCTTTCTGGGAAAACGTGTGAAGGAAGGATTGTGGGTCCTGAAATGTGATTCGGGAGGAAAGCACTGTTTGTCAGGGGTGGGATCCCTAAGACTGAGAGAATGAAAATGGCTTCTACAATGACCGGGCTCAGAACACACCTGGGTCACTTCAACAGATCTTCACCTCTTAGAACTTCAGCTGATCTAGTTTAGAACTTTCTCTTAGAATATTTGTCCAGTCCTTGAGGCAGGGATCAGTTGTTGCACAGAAGAGCATGGGTTCTCACTTCATCCCCTCCCCGATATGCCAGTCTACAGCTGCTGTCCAATAGGATGAATAATCATTACATTAAGGCACAGCTTTCTCAGCTGTGCATCAGCGGAGCCACGGCCAATCAAGCCCTACAGCCAATTGCTGGTATTTCTTTTATATAATGGATCTGATCAACACCTTTTTGTGCAGAATTCTCCTTAATGTCAAGGCAAGCTCCTCAGAGGCGCAGAATGGGGCCCAAGGAGGCGTTATTTGCTGTAACTAGCCATGATCTGACATCTCACTATTTGTAACTCCAATTCAATACACATGTACGTTTGTGCACACATGCAACCAATCTAAAATAGCACGTGCTATACATTCTTGTGAGCAGCAGACTGGAAAATCAGAACGGGCATACAGTGCTGTTTGTCTGACAAAACAAATATTTAGGATGGGTACAATGAGCCCAGATGGCCTGTTCGAAGGAAGCAGCTGAATTCTCAGTTCAGCTCCCAGTGTCATGTGTTCACACATCACAGTCACCGCTTTCTCTTCACTAATGGCATCAGCACACAGGCTGCTCACCCTTACCCATTCAGGTCAGGGAAAGGCATACGGGCAGGGAATTCTCTATGATGTTATTTCGTATAAAGGATCAAATAACTACTCCAGTCGAGAAAAAGGCCATTGAAAAATTCAAGGCCAGCTTCTGATCTCAGAGTAGCCTAAGTAGAGATTGGTCAGGGTAAAACCAGTCTGAAATCAGCTCGACACGATGGACTAATGAAGAGCTAGTTTGCAGCAAGATTCAGAATTCTCTTTACCCATCCTGTTATCCGCCATTTCCCCATGGCGCACACTGCTGGGCTCCACTATGTCCCACACTAAATAGGCGAAAGGACATTGCCTGTCCTTCTTTGGGTTCAAGTCTGTGGTCTCCGTCTAGCCTGCTTCTGCCCAGCACCGGCCACAAAAGCGTCATCACCCCCAGCCAGCTATTGCATGTGCCAATGACACCTCCCCAGGGAGCTGGGCTGGCAGCAGCCTGGCTTGGGATGACCATATGTGATCGCACAGACAGCTGCACCTCTTGGCTCATCTGCAGAGGCAGATTGATTTATTTTTTATAACACAGGGGAAGTCTAAACTGAGAGAAGGAGTCTGCAGTGATGTAAGCAGAGTAGATATGAATTCTCTCTTTCTACATTGCCGTCACCCTGCATGGATTCTCCAGCCAACACAGGCTCAGGATGGTGCAGTTGAACCCAGGAGGGGTCTCCACTGGGTTAGTTTTCTTAGCAATACACAGAAAAACTATGATACCGAATGTACGATTTGGACGGGCTCTGTCAGGAGTAAGGACTTGCAGCTGTGCCTGCCCAGTCTCCAGGAAGCCTATGAGCATGGCCGAGCCACAGCAGGGCCGCCAGATTGACCACTCCTCCTGACTGGCCAAGGAAGTCAGCAAGCCTGCCCTTAAGCCCAAGGACCAGCACCGAGCTCTGGCTACTCAATGCGCACTCGTACAGCTGCGATACTCCAGTGCCTGCCTTGTTCCCAGCCTCGCTCCAGCGCTGCTCCTGCCCTACTGGATTCCTGACTCTGGCTCCGACCCCTTGGCTCCAGTTACTGGCTTCCTGACTCCTACCACTAGACCTGACTGCCCAAATCCCAGTTCACAACAGGCTCTACAGACTGGAGAGCCAGTTCACAGAAAATAAAGCAACTTCTCACCCCCAGCACCAAACCTTCCCCCAGATCACAAATTCAGCCTGGGCCTAATGGAAAGGTTCAAAAAGAGTTCAACCAACTTATTTCCCCCAGCTTGTCTACATTTGTACAGCGTGGCTAGGTGCTCCGCTCCTCTGTGGAAGTCTCTCTCACCCCCTTGAGTGTTCTCCAAGTGCCTACATGTTCACTAAAGCAACCATGGAGTTGGGAAGATTGTTCTCCACCCTTCCCTCACATAGAGAAGCCACATTATTGAGGGCTAAGGCAGTTACAGGGAAAGAGCTGATGTAAAGAAACAGGTCCTTGTATCTCGCTGACCATAGAGCTTGTCCCAGTGAATCTACTGCAATGGGGTTCCACAGCCATGGACCAGACGGCAAGACAGCGCAGTCCCCCTGAGCTGATGAACCTCACCTCAGACACAATTAGCTCCAGCATCTTTAATGAACACAGCTGCCATGGTTGACCATGGTCATGGAAAGAGAAGCTGTCACTGAGAGCTGAGACCATGGGCGGCGAGTATCAAAGGCAGGGGAAGGCTAAGCCTACCTAAACTGCCTGCGTGGCCCCACCCACAATCCACCCCCAGACCCTCGCCTGCTTCCCACCACGCTCTGCTGCAGCTCTTCCTTCCCATGTGGTCAGGGCCCCGGGCCAGTGGTGCCCGAACTGAGGGACCCAGGGAGCCATAGTCTGGTCAGGCGAGAACATAGGCCGAGGGCTGCTTGGCTCCCTGCACCACAGGCAAGTAGAGGGTCCACCGTGGCTCCCCACAGCTGCCCACCTGGCTCTTATCATGGCTGGGCTGCTGCTCTGCACCCCCCCCCACCAGCCAGAGCCGGGTTGGAGAGAGCTAAGCGGGCAGCTATGGGGAGTCTGGGTCCCTCCACCAGCCCTGGGTGGGGGGCCTGGGACAAGGGCAGGGGCTGCTTTCACCTCCACCTCAGTTGCCTCCCCACACACACTTTTGGGAGGGCTCTGGTACCCGTGCCCTGGGCTGGGACTAGTGGGGACCAGCCTGCAGCCAGAGACTCTCCAGCCACCCAGCGCTCCAGGGTGGATGGGGGACTGTGCTGCCCACCCGCCTGCCACACTCAGCTGCCTGCCTCCCTGCTGCTCTGGAGGTGGGGCTAGGGGCCATGCTGCCTGTCCACCTGCCCTATGTGGGTTGGGGTGGGTCTGGTGGGGGAAAGGGAGTTAGAGGAGTGGGGCCCCGGACAGACCAGGGCTACCCTCCCTAAGCCCATGGTTCACACACCGCCCATGGCTGAGACACAGTCCATTGTGGGCCGTGAAGTCCAGATCAGCCCTTTACACTGGGGACAGCATTGGCTAGGGAGTCAGTGCAGTAAGCAGAGCACCACAGCGATGTGCTTGCGTCACCCTCTGTACCTCAGATGGGGGTGATGGGGCCCTGCAAGCAGGACAGTTTTAGACAGACAGAAGTTGGTCTGTGGAACCATCTGGAACTTCTTCAGGGTAGTCAGTCACCTTCACCCCCAGGAAGAGCTCTGGGCAAGGCACACTTAGAATTAGAAAGCTTGAGGGTCCCCATGGTCAGTTCTGCCTGGGACAGGAAATGTGCAGTCCCTGGGCCAGCTGCTGATGAAAAAGGCATTTCTGCAAAGCAAACGGTTACCACACGCTCACCACGGAGAACTGCACTCCCGCTTCTTCATACCTCGGTTGTGCCCACCAGATTCCATCTCATTCTCATGACCCATAGCTCCCTTCATTTTGTTTTTGCTCTGATTTTTGATCATCAGCTCCTTGGGCCAGTTGCCCTGGACCAAATTCACAGGGGATGCAAATGGTGGGGAAAGTCACTTATGGGTGAGTGTCTATCGATGCATGTTACACTCAATGGGGCAGAAGCAACAAGCAGCCGGGCTGGAAGGATTAACAAATATAGGTGACCTGCTTTGATGTACCTGAATCAGCCCAGCACTCAATGTTCAGAAGCTCACCTATACAGCTAAGCATGAGACCATCACCATAGTATCGAGGCTCCACAAACAAAAACAATAGAAGTTTTTCTGTCCACAGAACAGAAGGCAGAATGGCAACAGCATCCTGTCCAGTTCCCTGGGTCTTGCTTCCTAACTCCTGACTCAGTGCATTCCCATTCAAGAGAGAAATGTTTGCAGTTCAGGCCAAATCCTGGTGGTTTGGACTTTTCCCCTCACTTCTTAATTATCATGGTGTTTGCTCTACGCTGTAGCAAGGGTGTGTGTCCTGGCCTGGAGTGCATGCCGAGAAGAACCACGGGTGTGTGCACGTCAGGGAGAGGTGGTTAGAATGTGTTTGAATAGAACTGGCCAAACCAATCCAAAGGGATCTGGGATCAACAGTGCACATTTCCAGCAATCCCAACCCCTCCCCTCAACCGGTTTTCCCCATCCCAAGTCTAAAGAACTGCTGAAGTACAGACAATCAGTCTGCAGGATGAAATGCACATACACACATGCCAAACTAATCAGAGACTCACCATAGTTAGAGACAGGAAAGACATGCTAGGTCATCTAGCACATCCACTGACTAGTGTATTCATTGCACTGATATCAGAACCCCATGTACAACAAGATCCTGCATTTTAAACTGGATTCCCCCACCCCCAGGGAAATAGTGTTTTTACAGTGGTGACATTACATTAGGAAAATGATCAACGGGCAGTGGTCAACCTCCAAAATTTTTCAGAGGCCTCTGTAAATAAATATCACCGCCGTATTCAGTGCTCCCTGTAGTAAGGGGAGAGCCTACTTGCCAATGTTAGCTAGTTAGCAAAGAGAAGACCAAGACACGTGTACCTCTGTGTACACCGATTATAAGGCCAAAAGAGTCCACTGTGATCATTTCACCTGACCTCCTGGATAGCACAGGCCTGAATTAATTCCTGCTTGAACATGAATGGAAGGAGGAGAGAATATATACTTAACACCTTGGAGAACCAGGCTGTGAACTTCCATGAATTGACTGAATCTATTCAAGAAAGCTGGTCAAAATGTTTCCAACAGAACTTTATTCCATTGGACAATGCTGATTATAGAAATCGCTGAGATTTCAACTTTTTACCATATTTGACTCCAGCTAGAGAGATTAAGGCAGAAAAACTCCCCTGCTGCTTGCCACAGCTCCCCCAGAAAGAAAGTGTATCACAAAAGTAACAATGACAACGTTTCTCAAAGACAGTACGCTGGTCGCACAATGCTCACAATGGCTTCTTTCCCACTTCTTTTAAATCCCAACTCACTCATTTGGAAGAGGGACTGAATTTCTATAACTTTTTAAAGGCAGGCAGCCCTCAAGAATATTCCCCTTTGTAGCATCTGATGAACTGGCATGAATGAGGAGTTCAAGGACTCCCAAATTAAATCAGCCACTTCTTGCCATGGAGAGCAATGGGAAGCCACCAGCCACCCGCATTTGAGACCCTACACATTCCCCATGGTTTGAAACAGGAGCAAGCGATGCAAGCTAGAGACGAGCTAACTGAAGCACAAGTTGTTGGGCTGAATGTAGGACTCACTGAGTGAAATTCCATGAGCTGTGATATGCAGGTCAGACTAGATGATTGCAATGATCCCTCTTGGCCTTAATAGATATCTATGAAATCTAAAGCACCCCACTGTGATGAGGCACTCAGATCTGGCCCCGCCAGATCCCACTTTGGCCCTTTGCTCTTCCTATCCAATTCTTTCAACTGAGAAAGCTTCGTTCATTATCAAATCGCAAAAGCAGGAGAACGTGTTTACATTCAATTCCACCATAATGAGTAGTTCCAGCTCCTGTCTCAACAGAATAATTATAGAAGGAATTCACTTTTATTGTGAGCACTATGTTCCCACAAATTAAAATAAATACCCCAAGCTTTCTCAAAAAAAATTAAAATCTAAAACTCTGGAAAAAATAGACACAAGAGATACAGACGTCTCATTTTATTTGCGCTACACTTTGCCAAGAAAAAGATGAAACTGCAATTCTTTTAAGAGTTCAGACAAGAAAAGCTGTTTCCACTAAGAAACTTCCATCTGAAACCTGTCTGAAGATAAAAGGCCACCCAGTTAGTGGGCAGATTTACCATACTGGCTACTGCAAGGGATCAGAAGATAGTTTATGGAGCTTGGCAGGCAAGCCACCTTGTTTGCACTGCTGTATGAAAGGGAAATTATTAATAGATTGGTACATTTCACATGAACATGCTGGAGCTAAGGAACTTCACCACCTACTAGAAGAATCTATAAACAAGTAGTGGGAACATGTTTTACAGCTTGTTCTCCAAGTCTGGAAGGGAAAACCTTCTACATTCTCTCTCAGTCTTCTTCCCCACATTGGCAAGATCAGCCAATTCTTTCAGTCATTGCTATGGATGGGACCCTAAAATGAGCATCAAGGATAAGCTTCCAATTATACACATCGCTTTCATTTCTCCTTCAAAATTAGTGATTATTGCTCTTCCAGTGGCCATATGTCTGAATTCTTGGCACCAAGAACCTGAACTCTCACTTAAAGAAGCCCTTTAAAGGTGAACTGAAAAGTTAATACAAAGCAAAGTAAGGCACACTGGAAAACATAATCCCAAGTATACATATAAAACAACGGGGTCTAAATTAGCTGTTACCACTCGAGAGAGATCTTGGAGTCATTGTGAATAGTTCTCTGAAAACATCCACTCAATGTGCAGCAGCAGTCAAAAAAGCCAACAGAATGTTGGGAATTATCAAGAAAAGGATAGATAATAAGACAGAGAATACCATATTGCCTCTATATAAATCCATGGTATGCCCACATCTTGAATACTGTGCAAATGTGGTCAGCCCATCTTTAAAAAGATATATTGGAATTGGAAGAGATTCAGAAAAGGGCAACAAAAATTATTAGGGGTATGGAACGGCTGCCGTATGAGGAAAGATTAAAAAGACTGGGACTTTTCAGCTTGGAAAAGAGACGACTAAGGGGGGATCTGATAGAGGTCTGTAAAATCATGACGGGTGTGGAGAAAGTAAATAAGGACGTGTTATTTACTCCTTCTCAGAACACAAGAACTAGGAGGTCACAAAATGAAACTAATAGGCAGCAGGTTTAAAACAAACAAAAAGAAGTATTTCTTCACAGAATGCACAGTCAACCTGTGCTCCTTGACAGAGGATGTTGTGAAGGCCAAGACTATAACAGGGTTCAAAAAAGAACAGGGTGGGTAAAAATCAATGATTTGGGGGAGGTTAAAATTGATTTTTTGATTTAAACCTGATTTTTTTGATAAAATGTTTTTTGAGGAAAAACCTATCTAAAGGTAGTTTTACTTAAGAAATTATAGCTCAAAGATATCTCATCATGGAATAGGGAGTATAAATTCTAATTCTATAGTATGAGACAATATATTCATATAATGTTTAAGAAAAGTTTTATAAAGGAGTTCCAATAGTTCATGGATTAGGGACCCAATCTTCTGGGATTCCAGGGGCTTCTGTATAGATTATTTAGGTTAATCTTTCTAGCTACCCAATGGGACTCAGTGCTCAGTCTAGAAGAAAACACTGCAGTTCTCAAACTGTAGATTTGTGTCTCCGGAGATAACATGCTCATTAACAGCAAAAATGTTTTTAAATAAATAAAATAAATAAATAATGTACAGAGGTGAGAAATAACAGACCTCCACCCTATTGTTCCTCTGCAAATTTGTGAACATAGAGTCAATCCCTTACCTCTCTCTAAAAGTGCAAAGTTTCAAAAAGTTCAACTAATACAAGATTGCTGGGGGCGGAATAGATCTGAACAAGGAGAAGAAGTCAGGAGATAAATGTGAGAAGGGAGGGACAGGCAGCAGAAACAAAAGTGAAACTGTTTGAGCAGCATATTCCAGAAGTCTTGAGGTCTCTCTGAGTGTAGGCTTCATTGATTTGAGATCTCCCATACCATTCTCTCACTAGAAAGGAAAACCTATAATGGCAGCAGGCCATAAAAGAGACCCAGTTTGGGAATAGTTTAATGAAGTTCCTCTACTGATGGGTAAGACAGGCATGCGTGCAAAACACAAACAGTGCAAGAAAGAAATGCAAGGCCTGGTTGCCTGAATCAAACAACATCAGGAGAAGTGTTCCTTCTCAGGAGGAAGCTGCGTTGAAGGTGATGAAAAGAACATGTCTGAACATGCAGGATCTTCAGGTTTGTAAACTTTTTGATTACATACTGCTTTCTTAAGGGCTGCCTGTCTTCCTTCTGTATTATTCTCAAATTCTCATGTTTGAAGAAAAAATATAGTTGTTACTCTCTGGTACTATCATTTTAGATGCAGTTGTGATAAATAAAGAGCTGAAATAGGCAGATCTTCTTCCTTTTACAATTTCACCTTTAAAGTAGTACCGAGTGTCAGTGAATGCAATGAGTATTATTACCATACTCCTCATTTAGTATTAAACAACTGCATTGACTTATTTTGTTTAGGAGAATCCATCCTCAACATACAGGATTCTGAAGACTATCCACCTTCAAGATCACCATCATTTTCTATAGTGTGTCAGTCACATTGTGTATGTCACATAGCCACAGTACATCACCTGTAGCAAAAAGGAAAACAAATCTCCATCATCTAGAAACAACCATAGATAAGTTTGTGATAAGAACCAGCAGATTACAAAAAGAGGTAACTGATGAAAAAATTGCCCAGTTTGTTTATGCAACAAACTCTCCTTTCTGTATGATTGAGAACCCATGCTTCATTAACATGGTTCAGTCATTAAGGCCAGGATACAGTCCACCCCAGGGGTGGCAGGTTTGTAGAAATTTTGGTGGTGCCCAGAACCTGTCCTCCCCAAACTCCGCCCCACACCTGCCTGAGGCTCTGGGAGGGAGTTTGGGTGGGGGAGGGGGTCTGGGATGGAGTTTGTATGCTGGGTGCAGGCTCTGGGCTGGGGCAGGGGGTGGGGGTGCAGGAGGAGATGAGGGGTGCAGGCTTTGGGAGGGAGTTTGGGGGCAGGAGGGGGTGTGTGGGAAGGGGGAGGAGGTTCAGGCTCTGGGAGGGAGTTTGGGGATAGGAGAGGGTGCAGGGTGAGGGCTGTGGGGCTTAGGATGAGAGGTTTGGGGTGTGGGAGGTGGCTCAGGGCTGGGGCAGAGGATTAGGGTGTGGGGGATGGGGGCTCAGGGCTGGGGTTGAGGGGTTTGGGGTGTTGGAGAGGCTCAGGGCTAGGGCGGAAGGGCAGGGTAAGGGCAGCCTGCCCTGCCATTAGTGAATGGGGGGCCTAGGACCCTGTGGCAGCAGTTGATTCGGGGAGCCGGCAGAGCAGAGTCAGCGTGAGCTGCAGGCTCTGGGGCCGGGGGACATTCGGGGGAAGTGTGGGGGGGCAGCAGACAGGGCTGGAGGAGAGACCTGGCCCCAAACATTGGTGGAGTCGGGCCCCCGGGCACTAAATATTGCCGGATCCCGGGCACCACGAGTGTATATAACTCACTGCCCCTGGTCCACCCAACAGAGCAGATGTCGCAGGCAATTGCTGGGTAAAGTGTATGAAAAAGAAACTGAGCAGTGTGCAAAAGGTCTAGAGGGTAAAATTGTTAACCTGAGTCTTGATGGGTGGAGCAATGTCCACAGTGATCCTGTTGTGTGTGCTTGTGTGACAACAGAAGAAGGGAATGTCTTCCTTACAGAAACAATTGATACATCAGGAAATGCACACACAGCAGAATACTTACAAGAAGTAGCAGAAAAAGCTATAACAAACGGTGAAAAAAAATTCAAACGTCTAGTATGCAGCTTGGTCACAGACAATGCTGCAAATGTATCCAAGATGAAAAGAAATTATTTAGGAGAGAGTGGAGAGAGTCCCAAGCTAATAACATACGGTTGTAGTGTTCATTTGATGCACCTCCTTCAGACTTCAGTGTTCCAGAAACAAAGGCTAATGTTGAAATTGCAAAATACTTCCGTAACAACCACTTTGCAGCAGCTGCTCTGAAAAAATTGGGAGGAACCAAGCTAACTCTCTCACAAGACATGCGATGGAACTCAGTAGTGGACTGTTTTGAGCACTAGATCAAGAACTGGCCTAATCTGATGACAGTTTGTGAACAAAATCGTGAAAAATTAGATGGCACTGTCACAGCCAAAGTTCTCGACATTCGGCTTAAGAAAAATGTTGAACACATGCTGAGTACCCCGAAGCCTATTTCTGTAGCCTTGAACAAAAGGCAGGGAAATCGCTGTTTTATTACTGATGCTGTTGAAATCTTGAAGGAACTGAGTGAGATCCTAAAAAGAGAAATATGCAATGACAGAGTTAAATTACAAGCATTTAAAAAAAAAGAATGAGACAAGCACTTATCTCCAGCTCGTTTTCTTGCAAATATTCTCAATACTCTGTACCCGAGTCAAACCTTAACTGCTGAAGAAGAGCTGGCTATGACATGGACATCCAGCGATCATCCCTCCAGAATGCCAACTATAATAAACTTCAGAGCTAAGGGTGAACCATTCAAGAAATATATGTTTGCTGATGATGTTGTAAAGAAAGTCACACCAGTGAACTGGTGGAAGTCACTTATGCACTTGGATTCAGAGACTGTTGAAGCAATAATCTCACTTTGAACAGCATTAGCTTCTTTTGCAGGTGTAGAAAGAATATTTTCTTCCTTTGAACTAATTCATTCCAAATTGAGAAATCGTTTGGGACCTGAAAAAGCAGGAAAGCTTGTTGTTCATAATCTGGAAAAGAAAAAACAGGAAAATGAAGGTGAAGATGACTGAGTTAGCTGCAGAAGCCAATATATTAAGTTTCTCATGTTGACCTGGCTGACATAGTCTATTTAATTTTTGTTTTGTTTTTTTTTAAATTTCATTTAACTATTTTAGTTCAAAACAATTTTAACAAAAACAAACCTGATTTTAAAAAACTTGAATGTTTAACTAAATTTAAAAATTCATATGCTTGTTTTGCTAAAATATTATACGTTTGCTGTTGAAGAAAAAAATCCAGAATACATAATGTCGTTGTTTTAGTTAAATAAAACAATTTAAATGTCTGTCTGGTGATGCTCACCTCCTAATACAGCATGGCAAGAAAATCCTCCATATATTTATTAACCTTTTGAATTGGAGATATTTATTAAGTCATTGGGAGGTGAACTATCTTCTTCAATTACCTTTGGTAAATGAAATAACCAATCATTCATTTTCTGATATAGCTGTAAAACTAATCTGAAAAGTTTTCAAAATAAATCACTTTAAAAATGTATAGTGTGTACCTTCTAAAAATGAAACATATCTCTGAGTTGTGAAGAATATATATTAAGGTTATAACAATCAACAAGAATGTATTTTTATGTAGAAATCCATAATTAAATCAGGTCTTCCTGATGAGTGATTTAAATTATGATTTAAATCAAATCCACCCTGAAAAAGAACTAGATTAATCATTGGCTATTAAGCAGGATGGGCAGGGATGGTGCCCTAGCCTCTCTTTGCCAGAAGCTGGTAATGGGCTACAGGGGATGGATCACTTGATGATTACGTGTTCTGTTCATTCCCTCTGGGGCACCTGGCATTGGCCACTGTCTGAAGACAGGATACTGGGCTAGATGGATGTTTGGTCTGATCCAGTATGGCCATTCTTATGTTGATGTTGCATAGGACATTGATTTTGGCAAGTTGAACCTGTGACTGATAGATCTAAAAAGCATTAACCTCTACTGCTTGAGCTAAACACCCAGACTTCTTACTTTCAAGGCTGTAGCAGATTTAAAAATCTCTAAGTACTCTAGCCAATAGAGGGAGACAAAGAGCCACATTTGGTTCAGAATACAGGATGTTTTTAGGATTTTTGCTCGTACAGTATTTTTATTGTTTAAAAATTTTATGGTTTATTGTTTAAAGGGATCTGATGGATTGGGATTCATCAGCTGAATGAAGAATGAATCATTGAGCATGCAGAGGTGCTGGAGGAAGTGCTTGCAAGTACTGTCGGAAGAGATCCTGGATAGGATGAATAGTAGAGCCTGGCAAAATTCCTGTCACTCAGGAAATTCCAATATTTTGACTTTTTTTGTCCCCAACTGGGACAAAGTTGAAATATAGTTGAAATATTGAACTCTTCTGCAGAAACCTAAGCTCTGAAAAAATTTGATTCCATTTCATTTTGGCTTAGTTCAACATTAATCTGTGTCCCCTTGAGCTGCCACAAAGCCCCATGGGAGGTGTAGTTCAATTGCCTCAAGCCCTCATTTTCTTATGAGTGAGGCTCCTCAGCCAGACTACATCTCCCAAAATGCACTGTGGTCACGACTCCCAGAAAGGAGACTGTGGTGCATCATAGGAGATATAGTCCAAGCAGGGAGTCCCGGTCATAGAGGAGAATGGGGCATGAGACAGCGGAGGAATCACAGTCGAAAGCAAAATAATCCATTTTGATTTTTATCAGTCTAATTTTTTGGCAAAGCTGAAATTTTCCTGCAGAACGTTTTGATATTGTGAAAACTGCATTTTCCATTGAAAAAAATTGACAGAAAATTCCCCACCTGCTGTGACAAACAGGCAGTAGCCTTTATGTCCAGTCATTGTGTATGAACTTGCTGCAATACCCTCCAGCAAAGTAGGGACAAGAGCATTCCTGTTCTGGAGCTAGGTGGCTTTTCTCAGCCAAGCTGCACTTCCCCAGGTGTTTTCCATTAGATCCCTGAAATAGTTTCTAAAGCTTTCCCCACATCTCTTATAAAACTAACTGGCCTGTAATTTCCTGTTTGGAATCTGGCCCTTTTTTCAGAATAGTGTCATTATGTCAGCCAGTTAGCCATGCTTCAGGGTGAGCTCCTAAAGAGTGTGGATTTATGAGAATATGCCTGTCCAATTGTCACTCCTTCCCCTTAGCACTCCTGCCTGTATCAGACAAAGCCGTTTGCCTTGCCCAGTTGTCAAGAGTCCCCAGTGGGGTACCAGTCAATACCTACACTGTGCTTTCTTCCCAGACCTGAAGAGCTCTACAAAGCTCAAAACTTTGTACCTTCCACCTACAGAACTTGGTGCAGTAGAAGATCTTCACTCACCCACCTTGTCTCTTTCATATCCTGGGACCAGCATGGCTACAGCAAAACTTCCAACAATTCCTAAATTGTCCTCTTCCACCCACAGCAAGCAAGCCACAAAATTCATGTTAATACCCATCCTTTGCACCCCCGAGAACTGGAATGGTTGTATCTCTAGTTGCTCACCCTTACCACTGAGACTGGAGATGACTGAACTCTTCATTTCCAGTATTATTTGTTATAAAGTTCTTTTGGGAGCTTGCAGTTTCTTCATAAACTGATCCTGCTTTTCTTTAGTCACATTGACTACTTGTAGGTAGCTGCCAGGGATTTAGAAGAATATTTTTCAGAACATGGGTCTCTTCACAAATTGTTTGCTTTGACACACTGCCAGCCATCACCTAACTCACCTGGTATTGCTTCTGTTCCCTAATTGGATGTCAGAAACATTTTAAAACAGGCAAATAAAATGGCAAGTCACACACTCTCCAGTATGAATTGTTTCAGAGCAATAATTGTTTTTGCCAAGTATTTGTGAGACAAAAGCTAAGTTAAGATACTATATGATGAAGAAAGGCGAACAATCAAGGGGGCGCATGGTGGAAAGGGTTACAAGTTACAGCAGCAGCAAGCAGTCGATTTGCCTGGTGAGGGACATGTCCTGATGGGTTTGGAACAGTACCATGATGGGGAAGACAAGTGTTCAAAGGCCATGTGGAATGTGTGTGCATTGATGAGGAACTTGGAGATGAGTGGAGATGACTGGGGTTCTCTAGAGCCTGAGGAGAAAAGACAGTTACCTTTTCCGTAACTGGTGTTCTTCGAGATGTGTTGCTTATGTCTATTCCACAATAGGTGTGCGTGCTCGCCACGTGCACTGATGCCAGAAGTTTTTCCCCTAGCAGTACCCGTAGGGGAGCGCCCCTGGTGACCCCTGGAGTGGCACCTCCATGGCACAGTATAAGGGGCGCTGCGTGCTCCCCCCATCCTCAGTTCCTTCTTGCCAGACAACTCCAACAGAGGGTAAGGAGGGCGGAATGTGGAATAAACGTGAGCAACATCTTGAAGAACACCAGTTTCATAGATGCTAAGGTCAGAAGGGACCATTATGATCATCTAGTCTGACCTCCTGCACAACGCAGGCCACAGAATCTCACCCACCCACTCCTGCGGAAAAACTCACCTATGTCTGAGCTATTGAAGTCCTCAAATCGTGGTTTAAAGACTTCAAGGAGCAGAGAATCCTCCAGCAAGTGACCCATGCCCCATGCTACAGAGGAAGGCAAAAAACCTCCAGGGCCTCTTCCAATCTACCCTAGAGGAAAATTCCTTCCCGACCCCAAATATGGCGACCAGCTAAACCCTGAGCATATGGGCAAGACTCACCAGCCAGATACTACAGAAAATTCTTTCCTAGGTAACTCAGATCCCACCCCATCTAACATCCCATCACAGGCCATTAGGCCTATTTACCATGAATATTTAAAGATCAATTAATTACCAAAATCATGTTATCCCATCATACCATCTCCTCCATAAACTTATAGAGTTTAATCTTAAAGCCAGATAGATCTTTTGCCCCCACTGCTTCCCTTGGAAGGCTATTCCAAAACTTCACTCCTCTGATGGTTAGAAACCTTCGTCTAATTTCAAGTCTAAACTTCCTGGTGGCCAGTTTATATCCATTTGTTCTTGTGTCCACATTGGTACTGAGCTTAAATAATTCCTCTCCCTCTCTGATATTTATCCCTCTGATATATTTAGAGAGCAATCATAACTCCCCTCAACCTTCTTTTAGTTAAGCTAAACAAGCCAAGCTCCTTGAGTAACTGTCTTTTCTTCTTCGAGCAATTGCTCATGTGTATTCCACAATAGGTGATTCCAAGCTATATCTGTTGGAGGTGGGTAGGAGTTCACAAACTCTCGGGATGGAGTATGGCTCTGACAAACCCGGCATCCTCCCTGGTCTGGGAGACGATTGCATAATGCGAGGTGAATGTGTGAACTGAAGACCATGTGGCAGCCTTCCAAATGTCCTGAATAGGAACGTGGGCCAAAAAGGCAGCCGACAAGGCCTGCACCCTAGTCAAGTGTGCCCTCATAATTGGTGATGGAGGGAGTCCCGCCAGGTCATAACAGGTACAGATGTACAAGGTGATCCAGTTGGAGAGCTGCTGAGTGGAGATCGGCCGACCTTTCATGTGTTTGGCCGAGGCAATGAACAGCTGCGAGGACTTCCTGAACAGTTTAGTCTGCTCCAGGTAAAAAGCCAGAGCCTGTCTCACATCCAGCATGTGGCGGTGGTGCTCCTCACTGGACACGTGGGGCTTGGGGCAGAGGACCGGCAGAAAAATGTCCTGACCCATGTGATAGGCAGAGACCACTTTCAGGAGGAAAGAAGGGTGTGAGCGGAGCTGGACCTTATCTTTATGAAACACTGTGTACGGGGGCTTGGAGGTCAGGGCTCTGAGTTCCGAGACCCGCCTAGCCAATGTGATCACAACCAGGAAGGCCACCTTCCACAAGAGCTCTGACCAGGAGCACATGGCTAGCGGCTCAAACAGGGGCCCTGTGAGTTGGGCCAACACCAGGTTTAGGTCCCATTGCGGGACTGGGGGCCTAACATATGGGAAGAGATGATCCAACCCCTTAAGGAATCGGCCGGTCATAGCATGGGAGAATACCGTTTGGTCTTGCACCAGCAGATGGAAGGCCAATATGGCCGCCAGGTGCACCTTGACTGATGAAGGTGCCAGGCCCTGGGCTCTAAGGTAAAGGAGGTAGTTCAGAATAAGATGGATTGGGGTGGCCACTGGGGAAAATCCCCACTCGTCTGCCCATCTGGAAAAATGAGACCACTTTGCCAAGGATGCTTGGCATGTGGAGGGCCGCCTGCTTTCTGGGACGACATGCTGAACCCCTTCTGAGCACATCCTTTCCTCCCTACCTAACCATTGAGCAGTCATGCCATGAGGTGGAGAGCCACTAGGTTGGGTGGAGGAGGCGGCCCAGGTCCTGGGAGAGCAAGTCCAGGCGGAACGGCAATGACCACGACAGGGCAACCTCTAGGTGGAGAGACCAGTCGTGCTGAGAGGAGAAGTCCCTGCTTAAGCAATCCGCACGCGCGTTCTGGGCACCCAGCAGATGGAAGGCTTGCAGGCAGATGTCGTGGGCTATACAAAAGTCCCACAGCCTGAGGGCTTCACAGCAGAGGTCAGAGGATCTGGCTCTGCCTTGCCTGTTGACGTAGAACATCGAGGCCGTGTTGTCCATGAGGACCCTGACCACCCGGCCCTTCAGCTGTGAGCGGAAGGCCATGCACGCCAGCTGTACCGCCCTGAGTTCCTTGACATTTATATGGAGGGTCAGATCCTGGGCTGACCACAGACCTTTGGTCTGAACATTCCCCACATGGGTCCCCCATCCCAGGTCGGATGTGTTGGACCAGTTCCAGCGACGGTGCTCTGCCCCTGAATGGGACCCCTTGGAGCATATTTCTCGGGGAGGACCACCACCTTAGGGAGGTGATCACTGACTTGGGCATTGTGAGGACTTTGTCCCCATTTGGCCCATATACCCATTCAGGACATCTGATTCTCCAGCAGGTGCCGTGGCACCAGACAAAGTGCCAGTGGTGAACAGTGTTGGGAATGTTCCCTCAACCGAGCCCAGTACCGAGCCGTGGACAACTGTGGAAATCCCAGCGGTGGCTTGCCTCTGGAGCGTGGGGCCAACCTCAGCAGTGCTCCTTGTACCGGCATGGACATAACATCCCTGGCTGCCTGCAAGGCCTCCGGCATGGAGGGCATCCGGACATCTGGGGAGGCCTGCTCCAAATGGGCCAGGCTACTCCACTCAACTTGAGTTGGAGGCCGAGAGGCCAGTGGGGATCGAGGGCTGCCTGACATGGGTCTAGCCTCTGTCCCAGGTTTACTTTGGTGCTGCGGCAAAGAAGGCCTCTTCCTAGCCTTCTTGGTGTGTCCTGTGGACGGAGAGTGGTGCCAACTAGTCGACGGCACTGAAGGGTCACTGCACACTGACACCGTGGTGCCTGCTGCCGACTCAGAGCGGCGCGCCGGAGCCAGGGTCAACGCTGACTCCATCAGAATAGCCCGGAACCTAATGTTCCTTTCTCTTGGGCCAACGCTTAAATGACTTGCAAATCTTGCTGAGATGGGTTTCCCCCAAACAGCATAAACAGTCCGCGTGCAGATCACTCACTGGCAAGTGTCTACAAGTCTACAAGCCTACAAGTGTCACACGACTTAAAACCCGAGGCACGGGGCATTCCCCGGCCCAGGCACTCTCGCAAAAATAAACTAACTAAACAACTAACTAACTATAGGTACCAACAATGAATGAACAAGCAGTTCTGGGGACGAGCTACAGCAAGGCTGGAGCAGAGTAGTTCCAATGCACCTTCACTTGCGGCAAGAAGGAACTGAGGGTGGGGGAAGTGCGTAAAGCCCCTTATACCGCGTCATGGAGGCACCACTCCAGGCGTTGCTAGGGGCACTCCCCTACAGGTACTGCTAGGGGAAAAACTTCCGGCACCAGTGCATGTGGTGAGCACAAACACCTATTGTGGAATACGGATGAGCAATCACTCAAAGAAGAATTACAGCCTCTTACTTCCCCTCCAAGCACCTCAGCAAGTCAACAGGCCAAAAATCCCTTCAGCCAGTCACAATTCCAGTCCCTTGGCTCATGTCTGACTCTCTCCTCAGCTTGTATCCAAAGTGGTTCAGGGATTGGGAATGCAGCCTTTACAGCACAGGTCTCTTGGTCCTTGTCAATCAATTGCTGAATGTACAGATCTGTTGCCAGCTTCTTTATACACCCCCAGCTCTGGAGCTTTGATTGGCTCAGCTCTCACATAGTGAATGTGTAGAACCTGCAGGACTGCTTGCATTTAATGGAAACTTTCTGTGTAGCTTGAGGAAAGGTACTCAGCATATCTTGTAATGGCCACAGTCCTCCTTCTAGAAGTCTCTGGGCCCTTCTTACTATGTTGCCTCACCCTCCTCTCTACCTGCACGTGTGCTGGGTGATAGAAGATTCAACTATATTCCATGTCTCCTCCCTACTGCTTCTCTCCTTTTCTTTCGGCTTAAAAACAAATTCAATGCTGCATGATAACATGTGGGTTATATCACCATGCAGCCTCCAAATGGTATTGACCACTCTTGATTTCAACAAACAGAGTGCAGTAGCACACTCAAATCTAGAGGTAAAGGACACTGCATCCCCCATTCTCAGGCCCTGCACTGCAGTTCCCCAGGAAGTCTCGTTCTTACCTTAACTTTATTCAGCTTCAGAGCCCTTCGTTTATTTTTGAAAATCCCAGTGATGCCTCTGAACACACATCATGGGCGCGATCGTCAAGAGGATTAGAGAGAGACCATCCTGCCCTGGTACAGGACTATGCTTTGACATCATACAGTCACCATGGCATCTCCACTAATATGCTCATTGCAAGACTAGTGGCTAATGAAGAGATGTGCCTCCAGTTTCTGCAAATACCAAGCAGAGCCCTCCTTTGCCTCACCTCTGGGACATTTTATAAATTGTGTTTTAATTCTAATGTGCAGCTGTGAAGCACCTAGCTCTGGAAGAGCCCTACTGTTCTCCTCTCCAGCACCCCTATACCAGGAGATTCTTTTATGAGGTACCAAACTAAGTCTGTTTCCTCACCCCATGTAGTAATGGAATGCATTTGTCAGTGTGAACACACTTACCCTGGTTTAAATATATTGCTTGGCTGTTTCTCATAAATGTTCCTTGTGCCCAAAGTGACAATACCTTGTGTCCAAACGATGCCATACTGCAATCTTCTCCTCCAAGAATCTGTTGTCTGGGCCACTTCTTCAGCACTGACATCCAGCCTAGTAACACAACAATCTTAAAGGGAGAAACATGTAATAGTAGAGAGACCATTTTGACAGACACAACATCATGCATTACTTCTCATGAAACCACAAGAGTCACCCTTCGTCAAGCAGCTCACTATGTACCATTTTGGTTCTGAAGCACATACTATTGTTAGAGGTTGCGATACACCTCAGAGAAGCTGGTGGGTAGTTTAATGTGCTAGAAACAGTTGAGCTCCTTTAAGGAATAATTGCGGTCTCCAATCCAAACCAAAAGGTGCAGGTCACTGCCCAAAACAAAGGCACAATTAGGAACTTTAACTATGGGCTTGCCTACACTTAAAATGCTATGGCAGCACAGCTATGCCGATGCTGCTGTAGCACTTCAGTGTGGACACTACCCACACCAATGGAAGAGGTTTCTCCCATCAGCATAGGTAATTCATCTACCCAAGAGATGATAGATAAGTCTATGGAAGAATTGGTCCGTCAACTTAACGCTGGTCCGTCAACTTAACGCTATCTACATGGGGACTTAGGTCCTCTTAACAACGGCCAACATAGTTAAACTGACCTAATTTTCTAGTGTACACCAGGCCTGTGTGTGAAAGAGGCTTGAAAAGGTGAGCAAGGAAACTCTCCTGTTTGATGCTTCCTATGTTCAGGGAAACAGGACTTAGTAAATGTTTTGTTAATAAAACTGCATCAAAGGTACACCTTCCTTCCTCACCAATTTCTCCTCCCAACTGGAACCACATACACCACCCCTCCAACTATGTGGCTAGCTGCTCAGGTCAAAAGAGGAAACACTTGACTCTGGGGTTTCTTACCTGGTTGGCATAAGGGGGAAGACCATGTATGCCAGTGTCCTCTCTACTCCTGGCCCACTCTTAGCATTCCGATTGCCGTGTTTCAACTACTTAGTGCCTGAACAAGGGATCCAGAAGATTGGAGCCCAACAGAAACAACTGAGGTGAAGTCAAACAGCATTTGCCCCCTAATGTGAACCGATTGCAACAGGGATGAGATAAAGCTATCCTGACAAATACACAAAGAGCAACATACAGAGAAAGAGCATAGAGCAGCTTGGACACAGCAGCTTGAGTTTCACACTTAGCGCCGCAAATCTGCGCTGCTTTCTTCCAAACCTGTCATTGTCTATGGGTGCAGCCTCCTCCTGTTTGCAGTATGAATGAAGGGCAGCTGGCTGAACTGGAATCCAGAGCACATGCTGGCAGGGAAAAAGGAAAGCACTTTGAAGAACCTGCCACCTGCATCAAGGCCATTTGCACCTGCAGCGTTCATGGTTTCTGGATAAACAGATAGGCATTGTCCCCAGAAGTGTCCTTATGCCAGACCAGGAGAAAGCACCCCTCCTGCTACAGTCAGACTTGGTCATAGTGATCTGCCCATTCACGACCTCCAGGCTCCATCACTAATACACTGTACCTAGGAATTAAACCTTTGAAAAACAATCTCCAGTTGGTTCAGAACCCAGCAGTTGGCTTGCTGAGTAGGACAGCATGCCAAGACCACATCACCCCAGGATTCAGCTCTCTTCACTGGCTTCCTGTGGAATACTGGGTCAGAGTCCAGGTTTCAGTCCTCATCTGCCAAGCTCTCCATGGGTTTTGCCCAAGTCACCCAAGGGACTGCCTCACTCACTGTGATCACAGCCTCCCACGATCGTCACAACCTGCCAGCCAGGAGAGAGGTAGGCTTGTGCAAGCAGGAGGCAGAACTGTGTAGGAGCAAATGAACTCAGAGTAATGATTGATAAAAAACAGACTACAACCCCTGCCTAGATATTTTCTTATTACTAACACATTCCAAAACGTTTACACTCTGTGTACAGGAGTTAAGGGAGTTCACATTTGCAAGTTACTGAAGGAAATTTGCTCTCAGTCTGACCCTATACATTTTCCTCTCGTCACAGCATTTCCAGAGCTAGGAGTAAAAGGACTGATCTCTGTTTACAAAGGGGGATAGGTTGACAGATAAAAGGAAAGTCCCGTAGATCCTTTCAGCACAGGAGGATTCTGTAATGTTCCCTGTAAGCTTTTTTGCACGCTTCTCTATGCAATTTAGGGAGGAAAAGACAAATAGGTTGTTCCAGATGCTTCCTTAATATAGTTCATGAAATGACTGAGATGTGCTTTTTGACTTTAAGCAGTGTTTGTTCATGAGAGATGGCGACTGCTTCTGAAGTCAGTTTTGCTGTATCTGATCTACTTCAATTGGATTAGGGAACAGTTGTTATTTTTACAGTATCGAATTTGCCTCTGATATGCTGGTTTGGTATGAATGTAAGATGAAAGCCAGATAAAGAATTGATTGATTCCTAAACAACTTTTCTATTCAAGAGTATCTGATATGAACAAAGGAGAAAGGATGAATGAAAAAAACCATCAAGTTATGGCCAAATCTTGCAGTATTTACTCCAGCTGAACTCCCACCAATGTTCATGTGATTTTTGTCTGCATAGTTGGGAAGTGCCGTTCAGTTAAATATAAACGGGGTATCCAGGAAAAGAGAGAAGTCAGCAAAGGTGAAGCCATCTAAATGGAAAATGGTTAGCTGTAAATTTCTCTTCTCAAATAGCACATCTGGCTAGCAAGGCCTGAAGAAGAGCTAAGCAGCAGATAGAACCTTTGGGCACTGTCTGCTTACACAGAGCGAGAATGGTACTTGCACGGCTGACACACATTAAATAAATATTAACACAATGGCCTATGCACTAGACATCAGAAAAGCTTTGTAGGCTCTGTCACATTCTGGGGTGCAATCCAGGTGATCATGGGGTTGTGTCACCACTTGCCCTTTAGCCCTGGGTGTCTTAAGTTGTACCAATCAAGAAACATCAACAATATTATTATGTATCAAGACTTACGGTATTAGCTTTTCCTCTTTGAGGCACCACTTCTTTTGTATGGCTTTGGAAGTGAGCAACATCAGATGCCAAACTCCACATCAGGGATCCAAGCCTAGCACTATCTGACACAGAATGGAACTCCAAAATGCTGCCCTGAATTCGATGAACAGAGCAGCGCTGCACACTGTGACTCACAGGCTGTGATGAAGGACAACAACGTATATTAAAAAAAATTAAAAATAAACAAAAAACCCTGCAATGAAACATCTGAGCTTGTCTTGATGTTCAGTCTCATTTAATCCTGGGAAGAAATGCTGACAGTGCCACTCTGAGCTCTCATTCCACCATCCTCAGACACGGTTTGTTCTTGATGTAAGTCAGACTTGAAAAAATGTAACTCGCACAGGAATGTTGTTGAAAGGAGTAACAGAATGGAGAAAGCATGGTCAGAGATTACAGGATATTTGTCTGCCACCTTCAACCCAAAAGAGTCCAACAGCGTATCATCAAAGCTTTATTTTCAAAGTGTGGTCCATCCTTAATTCAGCAAGCTGGCCTGGAGCAGTTATTGTAACTTCTTAACACTTTGCATTGTAGAGAAACTCCAAGGATCCCAGAGCCAGTTGAAATCTATATTAATTGAAGGAAAATATTAACTGAATTTTTCTTCCACATTTTTTAAGTTCTCAGAAATTATTTTGACCAAAATACTGCTAGCAGGATCTGCTGCATTTGCCAAGGGGCCCATTTCTATTGTTCCTTTTGCTACTTTTTCATATCAGAGAGGTAATTTAGACCTAAACCCATGCAGTTCATCTGTGCTGGTGAGAACATGCTCATTTCTATCTTGCATTTTCCTGTTCATTTCATTGATGTAGCAGAATATGTCAGCAAGGTAAGCAAGCTTTCCTCACCATGTCATATCAGCGATCAAGTCTATGTACACGATTTCTCCAAAGTTAGGAACATTTTGATCTCCTCTCTCAGCTCATACAAGCATGAGAGAACTTTTCCATGGGAAAGCCAGCATAGTTCAGTGTGCAAAAGTAAACTCCGGTTCTCCGTTTCCTTACACCGAAAGGAGAAAAGGCTTGATTTTAAGGGCCACGATTTTATAAAGTTCCATCTAACATCTTTACTGCTCCATCTAACACTAAAGACAGTTTTTCTGGCAGTGTTTTGGCAATGAGAGCTTCACGGTACAGCAAACAGTGGGTCACCAACATATCTGGGTTTTGTACACTGATCTTGCTTATAAACCCCGTCACTTAGCCAGTTGTGGAGGCTGCCCCATCAATACAAACAGTGAAGTTCTCCTTCCTCAAGGTAGGCTGTTGTCACACTGAAAATTTCCTCTCCAGTCATAGGACCTGGCAGTTCTTTGCAAAACAAAAATTGTCTTTGAAACTGTCTCCATCAACGTACCTGTCATTAGCCAAGTTGAGCCTGGCCACTGATATCCATTGATTCATCAAGCTGCAATGCAAATTTTCTGCTTGATTTTAATTTTTCTCTGTGCACCATCACTTGACATGTCATCAATTAGCCGACTTATGTTATCTGAAAGGGGAACTTTTTCAATTTCTTTGCCTCCACATACACCTAATGTTACTCTCAATTCCTTCGCATGCTAGTAAAATTCACGTCTGTGATCATATGTGGCTTTTTTGCCTTTGCTACAAGCTCAGTAACCACGTAGTTGCTTCCAGCGCTTTGTAAGAAACTTAAATAGTCTATCATCAATCGCACTTCTGAAGAGATAAAATGCCCAGGTTACCACTTTAACTGGAGTTAAAAATCACTAAGTCAAACACAGCACTGGCTTGGTATAAATTAAAAGTAAAACAAACAAAAGAAGGTAGAATTTTAAGCGAGTTCAAGTATAAGGGATAGATTTTGAAATGGTTACAAGTAAATAAAAGTGAAAAATGCTTTCTGGTGGCTAAGACTTAACAAAACAAGCTACAGCCTTGGTTCAAAGCAGTTTCCTTACCAATCTACCTCCGAGCAAGATGGCTGACGCTCTGGTCAGGATCTGCCACAAAGTCAAAAGTGCTAGATTTGTTTTCTTATTTGAGAGATATTTTGGGGCTTTTTGCCCCTCTCTTTATAGTCCAGTGAACCATTGAAATGGATTCTTCTGAAGGTTATCCCCCAAAGAAAGTTCATTCAAGCTGTGAGGAAGGCCACATGGAGTCTCCCCATGAAGGAAATCTCATGCTAGCTTCTTCCCCTGCAGGTATTTGCTAAAATGCAAACTGATCTGTTTCTTGCAATATCGTCCCCTGGTTGGCTTGATGATCCTATTCGCCTTCTATGAAAATATATTCCCATTGTCTCTAAATGTACCTTGGAAATACCTTCAAGGTGGCAGAATCACATTCCTTTGTCTAGAGTGGGTTAATTTTAGCCCTGTCTGGCAGACACACTAAGAACCTAAAAAAAAGAACACTAAAAAAAAAGGGGGGGGGGTGAGAAAACCTGGATTTGTGCTGGAAATGGCCCACCTTGATTATCATACACATTGTAAAGAGAGTGGTCACTTTAGATGGGCTATTACCAGCAGGAGAGTGGGGTGGGACGAGGTATTGTTTCATGGTCTCTGTGTATATAATGTCTTCTGCAGTTTCCACTTATGCATCCGATGAAGTGAGCTGTAGCTCACGAAAGTTTATGCTCAAATAAATTGGTTAGTCTCTAAGGTGCCACAAGTACTCCTTTTCTTTTTGCGAATACAGACTAACACGGCTGTTACTCTGAAACTAAGAACCTAACTTTCAATATATTTGTAATTTGAATTTGCACTGTACATATACCACACAATCGTATGAATGATCAGTAGGATATGAGCTTTTTATTAATATATTACATGACACCTTTTAGAACACATTATGGCATTAGAGGGTTGGGATACACCAGGGGTTCTCAAACTAGGGGTCGGGACCCGTCATGAGGTCGTGAGGTTATTACATGGGGGGGGTCGCGAGCTGTCAGCCTCCACCCCAAACCCCGCTTTGCCTCTAGCATTTATAATGGTGTTAAATATATAAAAAAGTGTTTTTAATGTATAAGGGGGGTCACGCTCACAGGCTAGCTATGTGAAAGGGGTCACCAGTACAAAAGTCTGAGAACCCCTGGGATACACTCAACTGGTAAGGCCTGAAACCCATAACAACATACCAGTAAGCTCCTGCTCTTTTACACTGGAATGCTGTCAGGGTCCCAACCACCCTTTTCTGAACTCTCTCTCGAGACTGTCCAGAAATAAGGGTGGGCCTGGGTAGCCAGAAATGGTGAGAATGGATTTGCTACTTTTGCCACATCTGCCAACACAATATTAGTACAATCACCAGTAGGCAGTAGACAACTACATGCATGAGGTGAAAACGATTGTTTCTAACTGGTTATATTCTTGTCACCTCATGGTGTCAAGCACAGTACTGGAAAACGGTCCAGTTTGTCTCAGTTGTCCACCAAGTCGTGGCCTCTTTCCATATAGCAAGTAGTAGTAGAGTTTGTTGAGTGTGCCTTCATCCCCGCTCCCTCAACATTGAATGCTTCAGCAAGACAATTTGCAGTTCCTCCAACAATGAAGTCTCAAACCAAATCCTTCCCTTCACACTCTGCGAGTGTTGGCAACGAAGAGAATTATATTCCTTTTCCTCTCTTTGCATTTCTGCAGTGCTCTCTTACATCTATTTCCATGCCCCTAGTCTGTAGTGAGCCAGATTTGGGCAGAAGGGTATGGGTCTGGTGCCCTGGGAAAGATATCAGATGACACCTTCAGCTGAAATGTCCGGAGCACCCTCATGACTCCATTGTCAATGTAGTCCACGCAGCACTGCTCGGACTGACATTGCACCTAGCTGAGATAACCACCATGCTGACGTGACTGATATTGGAAAAGGTTTTTTTTAACGGTGAAAGAAAAAGCAGGACAGAATTGGAGAGGAGCAGCATGGTTGTGCTCAGTGGAAAAACATTTAAAGGCAGTGAAGCAGAAAGGGAGATTTATGAAGAAAATCACACTGCGGTAGTGATGTGGGGGAGATAACTCAGTGAAGACGAAGAACAAAAGTGCTCTGTTCTGCACCTGCCAAGACAAGGAGATGCTCTAGCTCAGTAGTTCCCAAACTGTGCGTCGCAAACCCAAATGAGGTTGCACCACCAGCAGATGGGGTCACAGCAATCCCTAGTGTGGAGGGTGCCATTTTGCTCCACACAGCATGACCTTGTTCAAGATCACGATGCATGGAGGATGCCATTTTGCTCTACAAAATGGCTTCCTCCACACAGTGTGACCTTGCACGCACCATACGTATGGGATCACACTGTGCAGAGGACACCATTTTGTCCTCCATTTGGTGTGACCTATTCAAAATGGAGTCCTCCATGCTGTCTTGGGTCCTGACAGAAAAGATTTAATTGAAATGGGGTCATGCCAGCAAAAAGTTTGGAAAACTCCTGCTCTTGCTACATTATACATCAGTGTCCTTAAGTGCCCCACTGATTCTTCAGCTCATACCCATCTCCAGCAACCTAATACACTACCCTACCATGTAGAACAGGATTCTAGACATCCCACTAATTGAGAATGATAGTTAAACCACACATAATTAGATCTAATTAGGACCCATTCCTAGAGTTAAACCCATTGATAGAGCTCTGGTTTGGACAGGGCGACCAACCAAACCAAAATGGTGTGTGATTTAATCTGACCATCTACACGACCAACCTCTTTGGAGAGTGGCTGTTTTTCTAGCTATTGCACATGCTTATGCAGCTGCATTGTGCTTTGAATAACTTGTTTATGTGGACACACACATTAGTGCCTAAGCAGATGTTCCTACCCTCACTTGCCTTTCCAACACGCTAGTTACACTTCTTTATTTTTGGTTATTTCTCAGCGCACACTCAGTGCCAAAATATCCAAGACATGTTAGCATAAGGACTCTGAGCAAGCAACTCTCATTCCATATTCTATGCCTCCATGTCTCACCTTCACAAGACAAACAGAGCTCCAATAAAGCAAGACCTGCAGCACCATCATGGTTCTAGGGGAGGGAGTCTCAAGTGCCTTGCCCTTCCCTTATTGTCAAACGAACATGTGTGGGGGGAGGAGAGGGGAAAAGGTTGAGAAGCACCTATTTTAGGGTATAAGGAGGATTCTAATTAAATATGGGAGACTCAAAGCAGTTTCTTACGTGGCATGACAGAGAATCAATGCTGTTTTCTTCAAGTGCTTGCTCATGTAAATTCCATTCTAGGTGACTCACAAGCAGTATCAACAGAGGTGGTCTCAGGGTTCACAGTTTAGTGGCTTGTAGTATTGCCCTACTGAAACCAGCATTGTTCCTGCTGGTAAGTGCATAATGGGATGTAAAAGTGTGGACAGATGACCAGGTGGCCACTCTACAAATGTCCTGGATAGGCACTTGGGCCAGAAAAGCTGCCTTAGAGGCCTGCACCTTGATCAAGTAGGGACAATCGCTTCGCCTGATCATAGCAGAAGCAAATGCAGGTGGTGATCCAAGAAAAAATTATTTGAGCGAACACCGGATGACCTTTCATCCTGTCGGCCACCGAGACAAACAATTGTGTCGACTTGCGGAATGGCTTGGTCCTTTCAATGTAGAAGGCTAGTGCCCTCCTGACATCTAGGGAATGCAGCCTACGCACCTCCTCTGACTTATGTGGCTTTGGGGAAAAGAAAGGTAAGAAAATGTCCTGACTTGTATGAAACTGAGAGACCACATTGGGCAGAAAAGATGGGTGTGGCCGCAGCTTGACCTTGTCTTTGTAAAAGACCGTACACAGTGCAGTTCTGAGGTGAGCACCCTAATCTCAGAGACCCGGCGAGCGGATGTTACTGTGACCAGCAAAGCGACCTTCCAGGACAGAAGGAGAGAGCAGGAAGCCAGAGACTCGACAGCACCAGATTCGGGTCCCACAGAGGAACAGGGTCCTTGACATGTTGGTAGAGGTGCTCAAGGCCCTTGAGGAACCTGGCCATCATGTCCTGGGCAAAAATGGACACCCTCGAGTGGCAGATGGAAGGCCAAATAGCAGCCAAGTGGACCTTGATAGATGAAAGGGACAGGCCTTGGAGCTTGAAATGCAGTAGGTAGTCCAGGATTAACTGCAGCGAGGCCCGCTCAGGCCAAATGCCTTTATCTAAGGTCCAGCAGGCAAACCGCTTCTATTTGGCCAGGTAGATCACTCTGGTGGAGGGCTTTCTGCTGCCCAACAGAACCTGTTCGACATCAGCCGAGCACTGCTGCTCCTGCTCATTCAACCATGCAGCAGCCAGTCCATCAGGTGCAGAATTGCCAGGTTCAGATGCAGAAGACTGCCATGGTTTTGGAACAGCAGGTCCGGCTGGAGCTGGAGCCGTAACGGCACAGCCACCGAGAGGTCCAGCACTGTGCCAAACCAGTGCTGGTGCAGCCAAGCCGGTGCTATGAGGATCACCTTCTCCCTGTCCTGCTTGATCTTCATGAGGACTCTGAATTAATAGTACTGGAAGGAAGGCATAAAACAGAGCCCCCGACCATGGGAGCAGAAAAGCGTCTGACAGAGAGCCTCTGTCGATCCCCCGAATTGAGCAAAAAAAGTGACATTTCCTGTTCTGTCTGGATGCAAACAGGTCCACTTGGGGAGTTCCCCACTTGTGGATGATGAAGCTGACCACTTCCAGATGGAGGGACCACTCATGACCAGATGAGAAGGCGCATGATCAGCTTGTCCTTAGATGCTGGGGTCTTAGCAGAGCCTGCTTCCTGGTGCAGCACCTGTGGTGCTGGTTGGCCTACTTGTTCTTTAGCTGCCAGGGCCGCTTCACGCAATGAGGGCCCTGGGAGAGACCGGGGAACCCTGCCGCTCCCTGGAGTCAGATCCCTGGTCATGCTAGGGCAGGTGAGGGTCTGACCTCAGCAGTACCCCCGTGAAGCTCTGGGGCAGGCACATGGCCTGACATCAGTCCTTTGCCCAAAGCCCTTTTTCCTTCTGGTGCCAGGGAGCTCCTCTTCTTTTGCTGCTTCTTAGACACCGGTGAGGGGGAACAGTATGGGGCAGAGCCTGGTGCCTGTGGTGCACTCCACACCGAAGCTGAAGTGCTCGGCATGGGGTCCAAGTGGGAGAGCTCCCATGGAGGACAAAGCACAGCCTCCATGAGGCAGGCCCTCAAGTGGATATCCTGCTCCTTTTGGATTCTAGATCGAAAGCTTTTAGATTCGACACTTGTCCTTTCTATGGGATTCCCCCCAAACACTTCAAGCAGCTGTCGTGGGGGTCACTGATGTCAAGCATGGTTTGAAGCTGGGAGAGCAAGGCATGCCCCGCTCCAGGACAAGTCCCAGTCGGGACTCACAACTATCAACTAACCTAACACTTAACTTAATGGCTGGCTAAGTACCTACAAACTATACACAAAGAAGATAAAGGCTGAAAGGAACCGCTAATGCTCTTGCGATCTGCAAGACAAGGTGCTCCAACCAACCATCGTGTGCGGTAAGAAGGATCTGAGAAGGCGCAGGGTCGGCGGCGCCTAACAAACTGACGCATGAGTGCAGCATTCAAGGGGGCACCACAGCTGACCCTACAGATACCGCTAAGGCAAACGCCTCCAACAACTGTGCATGTGGGCACACACACACACACCATAGAATGGGATTGACTTGTGCAAGCACTTGAAGAAAAATACAGCTCAAACAGAAGTTATGAGCAAAATTACTGGGTGATTACTCAGTGAATCCGTGGCCTATGGGATGCAGGTATGTGATCTCACTGGTCTTTTCTGGCCTCAAAATTTATGAATTTATACGAACACTTGAGATCTTCCATGTACATATGCAACACTAGATCAATTTATTAGACCTAGAAGAGTTTGAGGAGGCAGCCCTGGCTGTGGGTTCCCCCTCTGAAATGTATCGTCTCCCAAAATCCCACATGCAGATGTAGCCTGAGCGCTGGTTTTAGTTTATTTAGTTCTGATAAGAAAGGGGAGTCACATTAAATACATTGATCAAATTCTATATAAAGACTTGATGCTGTTTTAGCACAGATCAAACTGATGGGTTAGGGTCAGGGCCATGTTAATGAGCAGGAAGGACTATCAGGCAGGCACTGAAGAATTTACCCCTTCCCACTTTATAATAAATATTCATACACAACTTGCCCTGAACATCTCACTGGATCCCCAGCTCCTCTCCCGCATGAAAATAAGCACTATAAGTGACCTCCAGATGTGATGGATCTTTTCCTTTGTCTTTGGTCCCAATTGAGCTTCCCTGGGAAATGGACAACATTCTGGGCACTACATTTTTACCCTTAAATAAAAAACAAAC
Source organism: Lepidochelys kempii (assembly GCF_965140285.1). Classification (NCBI taxonomy): domain Eukaryota; kingdom Metazoa; phylum Chordata; order Testudines; family Cheloniidae; genus Lepidochelys; species Lepidochelys kempii. The sequence continues at coordinate 33,844,600 of NC_136387.1, forward strand.
CCTAATCAGTCACTGAGACCCCTGACCTATTTAAATCTGCATTACCAGAGTAAGAGAGGTTCATCAAAATCTCTCAAATTGAAATAAATCTAGCTTAGTAAAGATCCTTTTCCTAGCACCTTGCTGGGATGTGCTCTATTATTTAGCTCAAAATTACACTTGTACAGTAGCCAACCTCAGTTTGTGGTGACTTGAAATGAGATTTATGGGAATTAAACTGAAATGAACAATTGGAGCATCGGTCACCAATGCCAAATATTCTTTGTTTGAGATTATAATTGGAAGCCTACAGTTCTAATTCACAACCCCATTAGAGTAGACCGGGGTAGGCAACCTATGGCACACGTGCCAAAGGAGGCGCACGTGCGGATTTTCAGTGGCACTCACATTGCCCAGGTCCTGGCCACCTGTCTGTGGGGACTCTGCATTTTAAGTTATTTTTAAATGAAGCTTCTTAAAAGTTTTAAAAACCTTATTTACTTTACATACAACAATAATTTAGTTACATATTAAAGACTTATAGAAAGAGACCTTCTAAAAACGTTAAAATGTATTACTGGCACGCGAAACCTTAAATTAAAGTGAATAAATGAAGACTCAGCACACCACTTTTGAAAGGTTGCCGACCCCTGGACTAGACACTGAGGGCACTAAGTTTTCACCTGCAAGTTTCAAAAATCTCTTAGGTCGCAATACAATTGTAATACAATTCATATATACACAGCACCTTTCATCTCTAAATGCTTTACAAACTATGTACATACACAGCCTCTGAATGCAGCCAACTCCAGGGTGCCTGTCTGCTAATCAGCAGATAAATTAATGCACAGCACACTCAAGGTAGAAAAGAAAATGTTGGTCAAGGAGATCAGGGAAAGCCCCTTGGTCTTCAGGCATCAGATCTTTAATATGTACACACAGCAGATGGGACCTTGTTTTCAAGATTAAACCCACACCATCATCCCAGATCTCTCACAGTAAACCCTTCTTTTCCTCTGTGGAACAATGGTGTTTCTTACATTGGACTAATCAGGAGCTCTGAAAAAACCTTCCAGCAATGAACAGATGGATCTAACAATGATCTAGTTACGAAAACAGATCAACATTTGAGACTTGGTTTTTTCCAGAAGTTATCAAGGGGCAATTATACACAGTGCTCAGTAACACTGAAATTTGACAAAGGAATAAGTGGGGAAGAAGTGGAGGGAGAAGAATTGAGTCCACGTCTACTATGAAGTGTGTGTTTGAATAGACAAGGCTAGTTCAGACCTTGAAACTGGATTATATTCAGTCTCCTTTCCACCCATTTCCAGATGTTCCTAATTTTTGGCTGCAGGATGCCCTGTGCTTTGAGCCCGATTTTTGCTGCTATATTGCTGCATCATGCATAGCACAACATATCACTCTCAATTATGGTAAGAAAAAGGAGTCAAGAGGAATCCTGAGATCATACAAGGGTGTGAGTGTGCCAAGCAAAGAGTATGTCTTGACTAATTTAGTACAAAATTCCACTGGGAACAAGGCAGAAATATCTGATGTAATTTTGTATCACAAATAGTGCTGACTGCTGAGAAAATCAAAGGCCACCCTAGTAAGAACCAGATATAAAACTTTTTGAAGAAGTTTAGTCTGAGTGCATCTACACCTAGAAAGTCTTACATTCTAGGTTTTTTTAAAAACAAAACAAGAAATCTCACATGCTTAAAAGGCTTAGTCAGGTAAAGTGACTCATTGAGCCTTTCAGACTGATTTAGAAAAATTAGTGTTTTGTAACCTTTTACTTAGAACCTCTAATCTAAAATGAGCAAACACACATTCAAAATTATATACATAGGGATCACTTCCCTTTCATTGAAACACATCTGTATTCAGAGTGAAAGTCAAGTTATTTTGAACAGCATTATCCAACAGTCACCAGGATGGGACATGAAGAATAAAGTTAAAGTTATAGGGGGAAATTTAGGGAGATGGTATGTAATTAGCAAAACTGGCATCTAGCCAGGACACTAGTTTTAGGAAAAGGTTCATGGTACCTTTAATAACCACTGAGGTTATCGCTTCTCGTTTTCAGTCTTACCCAAAAAATGGCACCACCCGCAGAAAAGTGATCCCCAGTACCGAGTGCAAGTATAGGTAGGAAGCTTGTACAGTATTATGCCAACTGCACAGATACCTCTGTCAGTGATGAATTAACTAACACCCAATATTGACCAGCCATACAGGTTAAATTTCCAACTTTCCACAACTTTGTATATAATTTCTTCCAGGTGTCTCTTCTCTCCCCACACCTTTTCACTCACACCAAACCGCATAGCCAATTTACAAGGTTCACAGCAGGACAAGGCTTCTGTGTTGTTTTTGGTCACAGTGCCATCACAAATGGACATTGTGAATTGGAAGCAAGCAAACTCCTCTCTCTACTGATGTCACAGCTTTAGTAGAATGTGGTACAGATTAGAGTCCCTGATTGTCACCACGGATCACCAACTGCTTGGAGAACCCATCAGAACTCAGTTGACAATTCTGTCAATGCATGAGGCAGAGCAGAATCTTACTAAAGCAGATGATGTTGAGTCACTTTTCTGATCATGAGCACACTTGAAGCGCTGCTTGTGAAACAGTCTGGGCAAGGAATAAACACGTTGAGCTCGGTCAGACGCTGATCTGTAGCTAGTAAACAACACAAAGGAATTAAGACAAACATTTTAGAAAAGTTTTAACACGCATGCAGTTGTGCCCCCCCATAGGAAAGTTTCAAATTCTAAAGTATTTGGCCTTCGGTCTTATGCGTCACACCACTCGCAAGCCAGCACTGAATTACTACACATCATTATACTATTGGTTAGAAGCACTGAAGTGCTAGAAAAGTTTTTATAACATAATACAATAAAGTATGGGAACATTGTATTAAGAGCATTAGCTTTGAATTAGCATTTGAAGGAACTGTGCATTAAGCTTGGATTAACTAATGCATAATACTGACATTGGGTTAGATGATGTTACTTAGCAATTTATTGGACAAATGAAGTTCAATTTTTTTTATTAAGCACATTCCACGGTACAAAGCTTTAGATCATGAACAATATCTGTACAATTTAACAGTTTCAATCAGCTGTTCATACACAAACTTTCCAAACGGGTCATTGGCAAACATAATTACAAGTTAGAATTAGACTATCCCAGTGCTTTGAAACATTAATATAGCAGTAATGTACAATTGCTCAATTATGGTTAGCAAAACAAAGTCCAGAGTGCAGCCAGGAGTCCCAGTAGCCAAGTTCCTTGGGTGCCAATCACAAAGTCCACTGCTATGTTACACAAAGCACAATCAAAGAAGGTGAGACTGCATGTTCAAATACCATTATCTCCCAAGGAAAAACATGAATTTAATCTTACACATGCATAAAAAAGGACTCCATTCTTCATAAACAAATAGCTTTTTCTTCAGGGCTGCAACTGATGTCTTTTTTAAAAACAGTTTAATATTAAAGCTATTAGATGAAAAGGATAAAGTAAGCCACTTTCACAAACTACTGTCAAGCTTACCAAAAGGAGATCTTACAGACGCTTATCAAAACATGATATCTTCTGTACTTCATGAGGTTTGATGATCTCAAAGAAATAAATATCTTTGTAGTAACAAGTTAAAGGGAATTTCTAACAAACACTGATCCCAACAGCTCTCTCTCAATGGAATAGAGGACTAACTGTAAGTTGCACTTTTCTAACAGTTGAGTAACATCTGATGTGCACTTCACTCTGAATATGCCTGACAAAGGTGGATGACATCTAACCATAGCTGTTGCACTGGAAGTTTAGTATTAAATCACTGGTCATCTAAAGTGTTACCGACATTCTTTAACTCCCCTTAAACAAAAAAGGGAAAATCTGAAACCAAAAAGTGCTGCCAACAGAAAACGAAATACACAACAAATGTTAGAGAAATGACTGGCTACATATTGGAGACAACATATTTCTCCCCCAGGACAATAGGTATATCTTACACACTCTTGGTTTTAGTGCATTTTCAAACTAAGCATTAAAGAAAACTACTGAAAACTGTAGTCATACATGGCAACTTAATAGGACAACACTATAAAGATGGCATTTATCAGGGTCTTGCTTTCACAAAGAAAAATATGATTAAATAAATGTGACTGTATAAATTAGAGACAGGAGAACCATGACAAAGTAAGAAGGAACTACTAAGACATTTCCTAATAAGGACATGCTAACAAAGAGAAATATTGACCATGGCATCACAACAAGGTCATAGTGTAACAGCTATGGGTAAGTGATCTTAAATTCAACTTTAAGTCTGGTCATCATAGTACTTCCTTGAAGGGGCCTCTACCCCACCTCAATTGTTACAAGTTACATATTTAAATAAATTTAACTTTAGCTGATGGCATTTTTTCCATTGAGCAGCCAAACTAATGCTATGGAAGGACATCTGTAGGCATGTGTGGTAATCTACCAATTTAAAAAAAAAAAGATGTTTTGTAAATACTGCGGCACAAAATATAAGATACAGAACATAAATTAAACTTTTTTTTAATTTTTAAAAAGTTTAGAAATTACATTTTAAAATATGTAGTTCCCATTAAAAAAAATCCTAATGAATACTGAAAACTTCCTTTTGCAGAGAAATATTTCTAGGTAATTCATATTAATCCCTTCAGTGCCAGTAGTTAGAATGTCCTGCTGCCAAGTGCTAACACATTTTGTATTAGTGTGTAGTGTCAGGAGATCCTGACTTCTAGCACCTGGAGGTTAAACTGTTTCGTACATTGTATCTACATGCTTATACAGTATTTGAAATTCTGAGGCAAGCACACATGGGAAGATTTTACGGTACCAAACATTAGGAAGGGTAGGACAGTTGTATTACAGGGCACAGTTAAAAGAAAAAAAGACGGTGCGATACAACTAGTTTAGATAATCTAGCCTGATTTACAGGTAATGTTTAAATTAAAAGAAATTATCGGTGCAGAAACAAGTAAACTGTAATCCAAAAATATTACTGATAGATTCAGAAATATTTCTAATAGTCCAATGTACACCCCTATCAAACAAAACAGGCTCTGAATTTGTCAGGAAGTCGAAAGGAGCATGGTGACTTTGAAAGCAAAACTCTGTACATTCTGGGTATGTGTTTGGCACCCAAATTTCACTGGAGAATATTTTTCTTTAAAGTCAGACAAAAGTGCAAAGCAATATAAATTAGGCCAAGTCCTTTCTTGACTTCTGATTTATTTCTGGAAAACAAGCCATCATAGTTCAGTTTATATGGACAATTTACACATGAAGCTTTGGATTTTTCACTGCAGTGAAGGGCAGGCTTCTGATTTTCATCTACTTGAAGTCAGTGAATTTGCAGTAAATTCCTTAGAGGAGACCACTGGGGATTGAAGGGGAGCAGGAAAGATTAAGAGAGATACAGAATTGTGCTGTTTTGCATCTACACAGCATCTATAACCAATTCTGACTTTAGCTGCGAATCAACATCTTCAGGCATGTAGTAGCCAGATATCCAGTAGTTCAAGATTGTGGAACCCTGAAAAAGATAAAGACAAGCTGAAACAATGGAAACTATAATCAGGCCAAATATAATCTATTATTTGTAGACATATGTCAGAAGCTATTTGGTATCCACCACAGAACAACACCCCTAGGCACTCTGAGCGCACATGAAGGCATTAGCCTGCTAAAATAAGGAGTCTAAATATGCCAATCAGTATAGCACAGACTCCTTAGAACAAAAGTGCTAAAGGGACCAGCGTTCCTTTAGAATGATGCAATCAGTACAGGGTACATCTACACTGCAATTAGACACCCACAGTTGGCCCATTGATCAGGGTCTCAAGCGCCTACATCGCAATTAAAGAGAGCCTTAGCCTGAGCCCTGCAAGCCAGAGTCAGCTGGCATGGGCCAGACACAGGTGTCTAATTGCAGAGCAGACATACCCTTAGAGGTTCAAGAGGTGACAATACCACCACTATAGGGCATCATTTTAATTCTATTGATTGTGGAACCTGGACCATACTTTAAATCACATTTGTAAACGGATTGGGATTTGCACCCTTTTAAGCTTTTGAAAATTCGGCCCGATAAACATAGCAACTTTGAATTAAACTGACCTTTTCCTTACATGTGATATAAAACAAAAGTCTTTGCTAGGTCTTTAGGGGCAGACTGGCAGGGGAGGAGGAGAAAGTGTAGTAGTTGGCACAACAGGCCTCGTTCAAGGTTAAAACTTACCTTATGGAATTTCAACCTACTCTTAACACACCTCAGGAAACAACCTCCTCTTCTCCACACCACACAACACTATACAGAAGTCACCTAAATATTATCCATTTTCATTACAAATATACATACGTTATATCTGGTTGGATTGAATTTTTAATCATAGGTCTAAACAGTTGCATTGGGAAAATTGGCTTGTGAAACCATTCACTTTTTTTTTTAAAAAATCAATCTAACCATGTAAACTATCCTTTATTCTATTTTAATAGGACTATTAAGTTCAGTTACTTGTTATATTTATACATGAAAATGAGACTTAATGATCTTGAGAAATGAGCCCACAAATCAGATAATTAGAATATTTCCACAAGAGCTACCTTTTCACACAGTTATATGATTACACTGTTTGATTAAATAGCTTTTCCAAACTGAAAATTCTTACTGTAATTAAGCTTAAAATAATTAAATCTAAGGTTAAATTTCACTTTCCATTCCCAAAAAACATGCTGCAGACTTTGATGAACTGCTCTATTCATGAGACTTTCATAGCTGAAGGTTTAAAACATCTTTTTTCCCCCAGTGCTTAAATATAAGAATATTAGACTATCATATGGTAACAATTTTTATCATGTTACAATAAACAAAAGGAATTCAACAGAAGGCAATAAAACTTTCTTATAACCCCCTGCCAGTGCTGTCAAAAATGATTCACTTTGAAGAGGCATACACATTCAGAGACTTATAAATATGGGTACAAAGCTTCTTTTGAGAACGCAGAGACATACAGTGTTTGGGAGCATATACAATTGTTCCATTAAATATAACAAAATACTGGATATTTTACAGTGATATATTTTATGTAGATTTGTTTTTGATTTCTGATTATGAAAAAATTCAGGAAAATGACAGTGTGGTTTCCAAGAAACAATTACATAACTACCAAGACTAGTCAACTACAAGGATATGCAGCTTTGCATGTTTTCAGTTCGCTGTGTAATAGGACAAGTCAGACATATAAACTGCTCCAAACCGTGTTAAATGTATGGAATCTGCAGGGAAGTTGCTAACAGTGCCAAAAACAGTTCATTTTGCAGCAACAAATCTTACCGTAATCAAAGTGAGTTTGCAAGTGAGGGGGCAAGAGAAAGAGTGAAAATAAGTCATGAGACTGGTGCACTACTGACCAAATGGACTAAAATGCATAGGAGTGGATTGAAATAAACTATACTGGACTTTTAAATGCCTATGTATTTATACTTCTGACTGGCATGAAAAATATGATAGTGCTTCCATGATTGGAAGGTAATATAACCCTCCCAATCATATTTCAGCACAACCTTTAAGCCATTCAAAACTATCTATACCTTGTTGTGGGGAAAATATGTAATTGGTACATGTCAGCTGGTGGATTGTTTTATTTTGTCACTAAGAAAGTGAGGTTTTCCCACCAGGTAGATTGTTCTAAAGGCTTCAATCAATCAGAAAAAAGGAAATTGTTTGGGGAGGGTGTAAAGCACATGGTTAGCATTTGCTGTCTCCCAAATACTGACCCATGAAACCTGTAATATGAAAGTTGTCCTGTTTATGGCGAATGCAATTCCTTTAGGCTTGATCCAACTCCCATTAAAGCCAATGGTAGTTTTTATCCATTTTAACAGGAGTCTGATCACATCCTTAGAAGCACAACCAGTGGCAACTTTAGGTAGGCCAACACCATCACTGAAGGCACTGCAGTAATATTGCAACAATTCAAACAAATATGAATTTTCAAACACTGTAAGCCATAGGTGGGCAGTGCTGAAGGAACTAGCTAATAGGGGTTCTGAAACTGCCCATTCTCCTGGCCAGGCTGACATTCCTTTTAAGCTTGTTGCCGACTTGGTACACAAAATGAATTTAGCAGACAGACCTCTGGTCTTCTCCTTTAAGGAGAGTATAAACGGCCAATAAGGGAGTTTTATGCATGCTAACCTTTAGCTGTCTTGCAGCACAATTCTTAATTTCTCAAAGCTTGTTCATGTACTTCTACAGTTTCCTTTAGCCAACACTTAACTTTTTCTATATTACAGTGTTTAGATGATTAATATTATTTAGAGTGGAAGTTAACAGAAGATAGATGTACTCAAATTAATGAATGGTGTAGGAAAGGTAAATTAGCCACTCCCATTTAGAGACTGCATAATTAAAGATTGTGTGGGCAACCATGAAACTGACATTTCTTAATTCAAGTGACTGATTTGCAACCTAATTTTCTAACCTTTTTTAAAAAAAATTTGCTCATTTCTTTGAGGTTTTTTGTTTTCTTTTTTTAAGGAAAAGGGTAAACAATTAATAGCCATGCATTGTCAATGGAGCTTGAACACTGAGCCTTCAGCACTGCAGCACACACTGCTACCCCTTGAGCTACAGGTCTGTAACAGGAAGCAGGAGACGGCTGTTATTCTACAGGGGATGGACTGCTGGCTCCTGGGTGTTGAGGAAGCCCAGCCTACCCTGGCCCTCTTTCTGTCCTCCTCCACTCAGGGGGTTGAGGGAGCTCCAGACCAATCGGGTACCCCCAGAGGAAGGGAAATGGGTCACTGGGTTCAGGTGGATGGAAGGAACCAGCCTCTCTCTCTTTGGAATTTCATGAGATCTGTTATTAGTTTAATAGGCTGCCAACATTTTCCTGAGGCATGCAAGTGGGAAGAACTTCAATTTATAATGATTTACATCTTAACAAACACAAAATGGAATTTCATGAGGCAAAGAAAAAAGACATTTCACTAACAAGATGACTACCCCCTAGAAAATATCAAAGGTCTTCTGCAAACAATGAAATAACTTGTGGAACTCATGGTTACAAAATATCAAGGCCATGAGCTTACCAAGACTTAAAGCAAGAAGAGACATTCATATGGAATGCAGTGTTGTTATAGTCGTGTTGGTCCCAGGATATTAGAGAAGCAAGGTGGGTGAAGTAATTTTTTTTTTACTGGACCAACTTCTGTTGTATAGCTCGAAAGCTTGTCTCTCTCATCAACAGAAGCTGCTCCAATAAAAGATATTACCTCACCTACCTTGTCTCTCTCATTTATATGGACGAGACTACTCAGTTACATTTGATAGGAAAACACTTTTTAAAAGAGATAAAACCTCATGATTTCGGGCATAAGCCACACTACTACTAATCACCTCTAGCATGAAAAAAAATTGCCCCATGGGCAAGCTTACTCCATAACTGTACTCTGAGGTTTCTGATCTTCCTCTAAAGCATCTGGTACTGGCCACTGGCATCAGAGACAGGATATTGGACTGTATGGGCTTCAGGTCTGACCTGGTAAGGCAACCTCTGTTTCCAAGTCTCAACATTCACTACTATATATACAGACATTCCCCGGGTTATGCAAGACCCGACTTACGCAAATTCACACTGACGGAAAAAGTTCCATAAGCCCGAAATAGCTTTTTCAAGTTGCGGAAATATTTGCATAATGTACAGGTATACGTTTCCAACTTACGCAAAATTCAAGTTACGCAAGGCTTTCAGGAACGGAACGATTGCATAAGTTGGGGGGGGGGGGGGGTCTGTAGTATGAAGTGCAACTGTTGGCAACCACATGAATGACATAAGAAAAATACTCCACTGGTCTAGCAAATGGATCTACAGCAGAGTTTTTACCCAATATACTTAGACAACTAAATACATATTGACTACTGCAGAGAAATGGAAACAGTCAAACTTCATGTGAGTCTCTTCTGATGGCTTCAAACTCTTCCTAACATGATGTATTTTATCCTTTTGAAAACATTTTTTTATTACTTGTGGTTATCACAGGGAATTGTCATTTATGATGAATATTTGTCAAAATGGCATACATCTCAGTTTACTGGAGACTGATGGGCAGTGCTGGCTAGTCCCAGAAACAGAAAGATAAAAGCCTCAATGAGGAGCACAATCTAATTGAACTCTAAAAGTTCATAGAAAGTTGTGGCCTGTAATGTGCAAGAATACTTTTTTCAATGTTACTGTAATTTACAGGTTTCAGAGTAACAGCCGTGTTAGTCTGTATTCGCAAAAAGAAAAGGAGTACTTGTGGCACCTTAGAGACTAACCAATTTATTTGAGCATGAGCTTTCGTGAGCTACAGCTCAAGCATGCCTCCATTACATAACAGTTTCCACATGAAGCATTTTAAAGTGCTATAGATCATTAAGGCTCACAGCACCCAAAGAAGGTAAAAGAAAATCTTGGCGTACAGGTCACTTTATGTTCTCTGACAAAGGGCAGATCTGCTCTGCAAAAAATCTCTCATCTCCATACTACTAATGTAGAAAGTGGCATTATGTGACATGCCCAAATTCACACAGAGTCAGCAGAGCAGCCCAGGAAAGAATCTGAGTCTGGAATATTGAAAAGTGCTTCATGTTGGCCTTACACTGCTCTCCACTGAAATAAAGGGTTAAACTCACAGCAACATCAGGACAGCTCTGAGTACTTCTGAAAGTCCCAACTCCCAGTGCCCTCGGTCTAGTTACTGGATCTGAGGTTCCTCACACACACTACATGATAAGCTTTAGGCTCTGAAAGAATCCTCCCATTTCTAACCAGAAAATGTGCAGGTAGGAGGCACAGCATACTTGCCAAAAGTATCTAATAAAAATTCTGATGGACGGTCGTTCAAATTAATGGTAAAAACATAGGTTATTTTTAAATTGTAGAAACTTTTAAACTGTGTGACAGTTTAGAACCTTTGGTTTAACATCACTCTCAGCAAGGTGGATAAAAATTACTGATTTTTTTTTTTAATTTAAATGGATTTTTTTTTAATTTAAATTGGATTTTTTATGATAAAATGCTTTTTGAAGGAAAAAACCCTATCTAAAGATAGTTTTAACTAAGATATACCTTTGAGCTATAATGTCTCAACATGGAATAGGGATAATAAATTCTAATTCTATAGTATGAGACAATATATTCATATAATGTTTAAGAAAAGTTTTGTAAGTGAGTTCCAGTAGTTCATGGATTAGGGACTCAATCTTATGGGGTTCCAGGGACTTCTGTATAGATTATTTAGGTTAATCTTTCTAGCTACCCAATGGGACTCAGTGCTCAGTCTAGAAGATAACACTGCAGTTCTCAAACTGTGGATTTGTGTCTCCAGAGATAACATGCTTGTTAACAGCAAAAATGTTTTTAAATAAATAAAATAAATAAATAATGTACAGAGGTGAGAAATAACAGACCTCCACTCTATTGTTCCTCTGCAAATTTGTGTACACAGAGTCAAACCCTTACCTCTCTCTAAAAGTGCAAAGTTTCAAAAAGTTAAACTAATACAAGATTGCTGGGGGCGGAATAGATCTGGACAAGGAGAGGAAGTCTGGAGATAAATGTGAGAAGGGAGGGACAGGCAGCAGAAACAAAAGTGAAACTGTTTGAGCAGCATATTCCAGAAGTCTTGAGGTCTTTGAGTATAGGCTTCATTGATTTGAGAACTCCCATACCATTCTCTCACTAGAAAGGAAAACCTATAATGGCAGCAGGCCATAAAAGAGACCCAGTTTGTGAATAGTTTAATGAAGTTCCTCTACCGGTGGGTAAGACAGGCATGCGTGCAAAAAACAAACAATGCAAGAAAGAAATGCAAGGCCTGGTTGCCTGAATGAAACAACATCAGGAGAAGTGTTCCTTCTCAGGAGGAAGCTGCGTTGAAGGTGATGAAAAGAACATGTCTGAACATGCAGGATCTTCAGGTTTGTAAACTTTTTGATTACATACTGCTTTCTTAAGGGCTGCCTGTCTTCCTTCTGGATTATTCTCAAATTCTCATGTTTGAAGAAAAAATATAGTTGTTACTCTCCGGTACTATCATTTTAGATGCAGTTGTGATAAATAAAGAGCTGAAATAGGCACATCATCTTCCTTTTACAATTTCACCTTTAAAGTAGTACTGAGTGTCAGTGAATGCAATGAGTAATACTAAATGAGCAGCAGTATGGTAATAATAATTAAATAACTGCATTGACTTATGTTCAGGAGAATCCATCCTCAACATACAGGATTCTGAAGACTATCCACCTTCAAGATCACCATCACTTTCTATAGTGTTAGTCACATCATATATGTCACATAGCCACAGTATATCACCTATAGCAAAAAGGAAAACAAATCTCCATCATCTAGAAACAACCATAGATAAGTTTGTAATAAGAACCAGCAGATTACAAAAAGAGGTAACTGATGAAAAAATTGCCCAGTTTGTTTATGTAACAAACTCTCCTTTCCGTATGATTGAGAACCCATGCTTCATTAACATGGTTCAGTCATTAAGACTAAGATACAGTCCACCCAACAGAGCAGATGTCACAGGCAATTGTTGGATGAAGTGTATGAAAAAGAAACTGAGCAGTGTGGAAAAGGTCTAGAGGGTAAAATTTTTAACCTGAGTCTTGATGGGTGGAGAAATGTCCACAATGATCCTGTTGTATGTGCTTGTGTGACAACAGAAGAAGGGAATGTCTTCCTTACAGAAACAATTGATACATCAGGAAATGCACACACAGCAGAATACTTACAAGAAGTAGCAGAAAAAGCTATAACAAACGGTGAAAAAAAATTAAAACGTCTAGTATGCAGCTTGGTCACAGACAATGCTGCAAATGTATCCAAGATGAAAAGAAATTATTTAGAAGAGAGTGGAGAGAGTCCCAAGCTAATAACATACGGTTGTAGTGCTCATTTGATGCACCTCCTTCAGACTTCAGTGTTCCAGAAACAAAGGCTAATGTTGAAATTGCAAAATACTTCCGTAACAACCACTTTGCAGCAGCTGCTCTGAAAAAATTGGGAGGAACCAAGCTAATTCTCCCACAAGACGTGCGATGGAACTCAGTAGTGGACTGTTTTGAGCACTAGATCAAGAACTGGCCTAATCTGATGACAGTTTGTGAACAAAATCGTGAAAAAATAGATGGCACTGTCACAGCCAAAGTTCTCGACATTCGGCTTAAGAAAAATGTTGAACACATGCTGAGTACCCCGAAGCCTATTTCTGTAGCCTTGAACAAAAGGCAGGGAAATCACTGTTTTATTACTGATGCTGTTGAAATTTGGAAAGAACTGAGTGAAATCTTAAAAAGAGAAATATGCAATGACAGAGTTAAATTACAAGCATTTAAAAAAAAAGAATGAGACAAGCACTTATCTCCAGCTCGTTTTCTTGCAAATAATCTCAATACTCTGTACCAGGGTCAAACCTTAACTGCTGAAGAAGAGCTGGCTATGACATGGACATCCAGCGATCATCCCTCCAGAATGCCAACTATAATAAACTTCAGAGCTAAGGGTGAACCATTCAAGAAATATATGTTTGCTGATGATGTTGTAAAGAAAGTCACACCAGTGAACTGGTGGAAGTCACTTAGGCACTTGGTTTCAGAGACTGTTGCAGTGATAATGTCACTTTTAAGAGCAGTAGCTTCTTCTGCTGGTGTAGAAAGAATGTTTTCTTTCTTTGGACTAATTCATTCCAAACTGAGAAATTGTTTGGGACCTGAAAAAGCAGGAAAGCTTGTTTTTCTTTTTCAGATTATGAACAAACAGGAAAAGAAGGTGAAGACGACTGAGTTAGCTGCAGAAGCCAATATATTAAGTTTCTCATGTTGATCTGGCTGACATAGTCGATTTAATTTTTGTTTTGTTTTTTTAAATTTCATTTAACTATTTTAGTTCAAAACAAACAAAAACAAATCTGATTTTAAAAAACTTGAATGTTTAACTAAATTTAAAAATTCATATGCTTGTTTTGCTAAAATATTATATGTTTGCTGTTGAAGAAAAAAATCTAGAATACATAATGTTGTTGTTTTAGTTAAATAAAACAATTTAAATGTCTGTCTGGTGATGTTCTCCTCCTAATACAGCATGGCAAGAAAATCCTCCAAATATTAATGATTAACCTGTTGAATTAGAGATAGCTCATCTCCCAATGGCTTCATAAATATACGCTTCAATTACCTTTGGTAAATGCAATATCATTTTCTGATATAGCTGTAAAACTAATCTGAAGTTTTCAAAATAAATCACTTAAAAATTTACAGTGTGTACCTTCTAAAAAATTAAACCTACATCTATCTCTGAGTTTGAAGAAAATATATTAAGGTTATAACAACCAACAAGAATGCACTTTTATGTAGAAATCCATGATTAAATCGAGTCTTCCTGACTAGTGGTCTGGTCTTCACTGGGGGGCGGGGAGGGAGGGAGGGAAATCGATCTAAGGCCTGCTCTACACTGGGGGCGGGGGGGTGGGGGGAAATCAACTTAAGATATGCAACTTCAGCTATGAGAATAGAATAGCTGAAGTCGACGTATCTTAGGTCGACTTACCTCATGTCCTCACGGTGCGGGGTAGACTGCCACCACTCCCGTCGACTCCACTTCCGCCTCTTGCAGCGGTGGAGTACAGGAATCGACGGCAGAGTGATCGGGGATTGATTTATCCTGTCTACACTAGACGCGATAAATCGATCCCCGATAGATCGATCACTACCCACCGATCCCATGGGTAGTGTACACATACCCTAAGTTACACAACTTCAGCTACGTGAATAATGTAGCTGAAGTTGATGTACTTAGATCTACTTACCCCGGGGTCTTCACTGCGGTCAGTTGACAGCTGACGCTCCCCCGTTGACTCCGCCTGCGCCTCTCACCCTGGTGGAGTACCGGAGTCGACGGGAGAGCGCTCTACAGTCAATTTATCGTGTCTAGACTAGACGTGATAAATCGACCCCCGCTGGATCGATCACTGCCCGTCGATCCTGCGGGTAATGTAGACAAGCCCAGTGATTTAAATCAAATCCAGCCTGATTCTCAGTTTGAGATTTATGACAACTGAATATCTTTTTAAACAACCTAGTTGTAAATGTGTTGCAAAAACATAGCAATTAGTACATCAACTACCTGATTAGAGGCAGGAGGAACAGCAGTGAAGATGCAGAAGATGAGTTAGATACTATGATGTTTCAGGCTTTAAGCATCAAAGCCTGATACCACAACACAAAGGCTTCCTGATCCAAACAGCAGCAGCATCAACAGCAGATACATTGAGAGAACTCAGTGACAGCTGATATATAAATTACTATGACCAGCACCAGGCAAATGACAGTGAATACACAAGTACAGGAGACATTAAATACAAAAGAGTTTACCTTATGAGGCTAGTAAAGTGCAGACTGTTATCTGGAGATGTAAGTGTATGTTCTGGATGGAGAGCGTGTCTCGTTCTGGGCACTGGGTTGCACATTTAAGAAATCCCAAATCAGAATTGTGTCATCGTGGGAACTACTAATGATCTGAAATTCATCAAACTGGAGTCTAAACACACGTCCTGAATGTTCCTATAAACAGTAAGAGTTCAGTTAGTAGGCCAGGAGATGGATCATCTTTCACTAATTTCATACTCAAACACTCATTTGGACACACAATTGGAAATGAAAGTTTTGACTTGCTGGTCAAGGTTCATACACAGGTCTGAGAAGAATTACTGCTATTTAAATATTGCAGCAAATACAGTGGCTTCAATATAAAGTTTGCGTAGACCATGAATTTTACTATGAAGTTGAGAACCAGAAAGAGAAAGGCTGAGAGAACTACAAGTAAGCTGGACAGACTGCCAACTGAGAGTAAGCCACTTAAACAAAAAAAGACTGGCTAGTGCTGACAAGCTGTCAGGGTTTATCTGCTGCACAAAAAGATTTTGTATGTTAAATAGTGCTGCTACTTAAAGTATTGTGCAGTCCCCATAAGCTACTTCCTAAGCCATTCCAGGCCCAATTATTTGTAAAAGTAGGCAGTGTTTCAATATGCGCTCTTGAGAAAGAATTTTAAAAGTGGCCCCTCCAGGAACTCTTCGCAGAAACAGCAATACCAAAATGGCACCAGGACTTTGCACTAGTACAGGACCCTGCAAAGGTCTGTGCTTGGCCCTCCTGATCCACCATAGTAAGTGATGGCATTGTACCTTTTTAAAACTGTTTGAAGGACTGGCCAAAGGTGCCATACGGATAACCCAGTGACCAGAGTCTGAAGTGAATACATAGAGTAATTGAATTATACTCAAAGAATAAGAGGTCAGTGGAGTCCCCCTGCCCATTCCATACTTGATCTCTATGCCAAGACTGCTGATAAGGGAGCCAATTACAGTTTTAGTGCTGTGGGCTCTTCTGCAGGAAGTGGACAAGCCAAGATCATTTCACATAAGCCATCAAATAGATACCATGTAAGCAATGACTTCTGCTCACTACTGACTCGGACAAGGTTCAAGCTTTGAATCTGGAGATGAAATGCCCTGTATATTCAATGACCAATACAATAAGCTACCCATTTCCCTATTATTGCCATAAATCAAAGCCTTTATTAAATTAAAAAAAAAAATCTAAGGTAGCCACTTAAAATATGGTAGTAGTCTTTGAAATTATTAGAGTTCCTATGGTAATCTCACCACAAGATCCCCTCCCTTCCTGCATCTATTCTTTCCATTTTTACAATTAGGAGAAAGGGCTAAGGAAGGCTGATAGTATTGCAAATTGTTTCCATTTAATAGAAGTCCATTTATTTAAAGCCAGTGGTACAATATTTATATGATATTAAAATACCACCCCAGGAACCAGAATGATTTGGATGCAATGTCATATTGATTACATTTTTAGACCATTTGAGAATACCAAGCCAGAAGAGCTTAACAGCTCAATTTTTCTTCTATGCTCAGAGTCAATAAGAATTCAGTGCACAATGCAGCATGCCCAATCCTCTTCATTTGTTCCCAGCTTTGGGAACAGAGCAGAAGTTGCGGAATGCGCTAAATTTCTTATCTACCTCAAGACACTCGATGCATTTGCAATAAAATTTAACATTAAAATGTTCACTTTTGCCAAATATAAAATAGTATAATTGTGCAAAACCCCAAATGTATCAATGTTTACATACCACCAATGTACGCAAGCATAGTGTGCTAGCTGGGGCACGAGGGTCAAGAGCAGCTTGCAAGTCCCAAACTTTAATTTTGCTATAAAATGAAACAAGAGCATAAACAGGATTATTCATTTCTGCATCTGAGGAATATTTTGCATATGAACTTAAAACTGAGAAGACCTCAAACTCTAGCATACTGCCGATGAAATGCTGGGAGAACAGCCCCTGGGAATCTATTTAGGATTACAGATCCCAGGAGAAGGGTAGAATCAAAATAACCAATTCAAGTTGAAAGGAGTTCCTGACTTGCCTTCAACAGACCTATGCTGTTCACTTGAACTACAATTCAGCCCAATACCAGAGGTGACAAGCTAACAAGGAGAATAAAAGCAATGGGATAATCCATGTCCCTGTACAGTTTCCTTGAATTCACTCAACGTTAGGCCATTTTCCTTTACAGGCGGCTCCCTGATGCTCTCATAGCAGCCCCACACCACTAACTTTAAGGCTCCTATCAGAGAACAGAAATATTACAGCCTCTCTGCTGGACTGTGTTGCTGCAATTTCAAAAGTGTGCGTGGCGCCTCAGAATACAGTTTCAGTGCTGGTGTCTAGTAAAAAGGCGGACAGACCTGTTGGGAAGTAGGGAGTTTTTCAAGGAGTGATGTCTATGGGGAGGAAACCAAGTGAAGTGAAATGTCTATTCACAACAGACACTACTTAAGACAAGCTATTTGCCCATTCTAACCAGCTTGTGCTGTACAGCAAAGCCATATAAACTTGATTAGTAGAATACTTAATTCTGCAGGGACCTAGAGCTACCTACCTACCCCTATGAACAGAGTTGAAGAGGCCTAAAACAAGTTACTGGAAGGAGCTGCAGAATAAAACAGAATACATAATATTCAAAGGCTACATTCAGGATATAGGTAGTCTGCATTATTGAAATCTACAGGAAGTGGGCGACACCCAGGTTACATGTAGATCTGTCATAACCAGATCACTTAGACAGCAGGATGCAAACCAAAAGAGAATCCTCATTATGTGTGTTAGGGATGAGAACTTTCAGAAATATGCTTTACTAGGAGATACATGAATAACTTTCTCAAAGCATGTTTGAAGCACGTACCCGTCATAGGCTCCACTAACAATTCTCTTGTTATCAAATCTGATGCATCGAACCAGTTCTTCATGGCCTTCTAGTACTCTTAAACAGGCACCACATTCAATATCCCATAACCTTAAGAAAACAGAAGAAATGGATCTTTGAGAAACTCTTGTGTGACACTAGCGCTCCAATCCACTTACTCATGCTGCAATTTCCATTTGAATATAATCTTTATTGGTTCTCTGAAAACTAAAACCATACTACATTGCAAAAAAGTACATCTGAGGCCCCTGTACAGAGTCCCCAGAAGGGAGACACTGCAACTCAGACACATTCCTAGTCAGTCTGCCCCACGGAATTGTATTGATCATTTTTGAAATTAAATGCATTTTAAAAGTAAAGGCTGGAAGCTTGTGACTATTTCAATATAAATTAATTTTATTGCTGAATCCATCTCCCTTTTTATTCTGCACATAAAGCCATGTGTATCAGAGGTATATGTAGTAACTGAA
Organism: Lepidochelys kempii; assembly: GCF_965140285.1. Lineage (NCBI taxonomy): Eukaryota > Metazoa > Chordata > Testudines > Cheloniidae > Lepidochelys > Lepidochelys kempii. The sequence continues at coordinate 33,863,430 of NC_136387.1, forward strand.
ATGACCTGGTGCTTTAATTGGACTTCCAATTTCTCCAATGATCTTCAGTTCAATAGACTGTATTAAGATTTGTACATTACATTTTTAGATGCTGACATAAGCCCAACAGTTTGTGAGCTGCACTTGCTTGAGTATGTGTTATATATTACCTGTTCCCTCCTCAGCAATGGTTGCCTGTTCTAATGTTGACAAGACATATCAAAAGCTAAAAGATTACTGTGCTATTAAACCGTAGGGCAGGTTCAAGAGACCTAGAAAAAAATCCTTTTTTAAATTTGCAAATGCACATTCTCTCCAATATGCTGTTAACAACTGTCTTCCACGCACCTAATGGTGTTGTCTGACGATCCACTCACAACTAGTCGATCCCTGTACTGAAGGCATGCAATGCCACGCTTGTGCCCATTTAGAGTACGAACAAACTCACATGTGCTTGTACTCCAGACCTGTGGAGAAAATTAAAAACATTCAATTTTGAGAGAGCTTGAGGTTTCATAAGTTAAACAGAAATTATGTTCAAACTTCATTAAAAAAAATCAGGACTCTGAAGAAGTACTTTGAGGGGAAAGCTGAATGAAAGCTTAGACTGAAAGCTCTTCCATGGCTAGGACCATGGTGTATTTTGTATTTGTACAATGTGAGTCACAATGGGGCTCCAAACCCAGCTGGGTCCTCCCAACACTGCTATAATACATAAATCTGTTCAAATTGACTAAATCATCATAAATTTAAAATATTAAAAACGTTTAAACTTTTTGTAAAGCAATTAAGCATTGCTCAAGTAATTTTAGAATTCTGATTGAATTTAAATGTTGGCTGGTTAGTAATCAGATCACAAAATAACCAGCTTCGACACAAAAGACTAGTCTGAATATCATTAACCTATTTTTTACCATTGACATGGCCAACAATCTACCACTTATTGAAGACAAGACCAGACACACTTGACTTGAGGCTGAGAGAAGAGCGTTTGGGGGTGGAAACACAAGGATCAATGTTAAATGAATTGTTTAGAATCCTTGTGCATTTTTTTTAAGAAGTTGTACTTAAAGTTGTAAAGGGTCTAATGGGTCATTTCCATAAGAATACAGTACCTTTGGCAGGTGTCAGACATAACTTTGCCACAAAAAGCTCTTAGCACAGTTTAAATCAGATGTGGTTCTAGGGAGGGAAGGATGGAAACATCTTTGTTGTATAGTAAGTCTGGGGTAATTACGATGATCTGGTGATCTTCAAACACAGCATTTTAATCCCTCAAACATGGCAAAATTTGGTTTAGTTGCGGAGAAGGTATGATGGGGAAAGGTGGCTGCCTATAAATTTCATGTCTAGAACAGGATTGCCAATTTATAGAAAACACAAATGATTCGGAAAAAAAGCACAGGAAAGTACCATGTTTAATTTTCTAGCCAATTTCAAGACCTAATCGTGAGTAGAATTTAAGTTTTTTATAACTTTATGACAGAAGCCTCAAAAAATGTTACAAGTCAAGTTATTTGCATAAAGGCTTTAACATCTAACCGGAAGTGATAGATGAGTGATGAAGAAATAGCCACAGAACTGCTCACATACACATTTGGGAATTGGATTTTAAGCACACATTCAACAACTCTGTTTTTTTGAAGTGGAATTTTTAAAACTTTTAGGCACACATCATTCATTTTGATTTGCAGTTTCCTGAGTAAACAGAGCAGGGCTCTTTCTTCTAACTTACTTTAATGGTCCTGTCACCTGATGCAGAGACAATATACTTGTCATCAAAGTCTACAACATTAACAGCAGCACGATGGCCAACCAACACACGACGCAAGGTGATATCAGTAGGTGATGCCATATCCCAAACAGCAATGGACCTGTCCTTTGAACATGTCACCATTAAGCCATTACTGAAACGCAGATGAAGCACTGCCTCGTTGTGATGAATCAGTGTGTTCAGAACTTCGCCTGTGTTTACATCCCAAACTCTAGTAGGGGGGGAAGAAAAATGAAATTTATCCTGAATTAACTGACATGACTACACACATTACAAACAGGAAATGTTCGCAATGAAGAGTGGTCTGCTAGTCTGAGGGACAGCCCTCCTCAACCATTTTATCTCTCTGGCTGCCCAAAGTTGCTAAGTCTCATGGCTTGCTTCCAGAAGTCATTTTAACAGACAAAGAGGCTTATGTATAAAGGCCACAAATCAAGCAAAGGCTGACAATGGATTACACAGAGGACTGGTAATGAGATACAAATCTTTCACCTATATGAAAGATGCCAGTTCAAGCCCAGGTCAGTAGCAACTAGAAGTTACTGCCATCCCATGGCTGTCCACTAGTTCATGTGAAACAAAGATACGGTAATCTCTCCTCAAGTCTGAGTGCAATGGCATCCACACCACAAAAGAGACCATAAATGCCCCTCTCAGAGATTAAGAACTGATTGGACATGGAGAATGAAGTCTCCTCCAGGCCAAGGCAACACAGAACACGCCAAAGAAACCTGCAATGACTTTGACTGTGCTGTACCTGGGGCAAGCATTGCCGTCTCCAGGGCTGTCACTACAGCCCCTTTATTAAGCGTTAAAATCACATAAAACTTTAAACCTAAGAATACAGGAACGGCCAATGATCCAACATCAGTATCCTATGATCAGTGGTGGTCAGATGTTTCAGAGGAAGATGCAAGAAACCCTAAATTGGGCAATCATGGAATAACCCACCTAACATCAAAGTTTCTTCCTATCCCAGTCAGATGTTGGCTTATGCTCTGAATCATGAGGGTTTATAGTCTTTCAAAACTTTTGAAATTCAAATCCTACAAGTATGCAACTCTAAAGCTTGGGGATGCTAGAAAATACCGCATACAGTCTTAAGTTGTATCATGTGCCTAGCCTTTAAAGGCACAGTACTATAGTGTTTTGTGGAGTGGTCCTTACACTTTAGTACTCACAGTGGATTATTTGTTTTGAGTGCCCCTGCCCCAGACTTGAGTTCATTATGCTAATACTTGAAGCTCACCTCACTGTAGAGTCTGAAGATCCAGTTACAATGACTCTCTCGTCATACTGCAGGCAGAGAACGGACCCAGTGTGCCCTGTTAATATTTTCAAACATTCCAAGCTTGTTTTATCCCAAATCTGTCAAAAACAAAGATATGGGTCGAAATTTTGGCTTTCACTATTGTGAAGAGAGGACCAGTGGTGGCAAAGAGAATCAATGAGCATTCCAGCATGCACATTCTCCTGCAATTTCCAGGTGTGGACCTTGAGCCTTCATTTCTGTTTTTATGTTCTCCTGCCTTGCCAAGGAAACAAGCACATGCTGGACAGATCTATGAAACTGCCAACCATGAGACAGAAGTTTGTCGTTCATAAGGAAACATTTTGTTTCATAGGGAAAGAGCAGAAATTAGCAATAATCCAAACCATTAACAAAACCATAGGATGCAGCCAAGCAACGGGGCACAAGCCATCTGTTTACAGTAAACCTGATTTCATAGAAGGTGTTGATTTTCAATCTGGTCAAAATTGCCATGACTGGCAATCCACACCATTCATGAGACAAAACACAAGCAGCGATATGTTACCAGCTTCCCCTGCGAGAGCATGCAAAACATGCCATCCTCAGAAAGTGCTGCACAAACACTGTCCCACAAAAAGACAGGAGAGATGGGCCCCAAGGAAACAAGCAGCACCTGACAGCCTCCTTTCCAAGTCTAAAGCCAAGACAGAGGCAGTGGCTCATCTCTCTAAATAAAGAGGAAGGAAATATATTACCTTAATGGAGTTATCCCTTAGGCCACTGATGATCTTTTCATCATCATACTGTAAACAGTAGACACCTTTGCTATTTTCAGAGCGGCACTGAATTCTTTGCAAGTTGTGTCGTCCACATCGCCAGTTAGATTCTATAGTCTAGAAAGAGGAGGGAAACTATTTATACCAAGTGATGAATAAAGCTGTGTATGTTTGTTAAAAACATGATTTCTTGGACATTTACATCAGTAAAATTCCTCCATGAACCCCGACATATTTGGTTCTTTTGGGAAAACGTACTTTTAATTTCCAATAGCGAATACGTAAAATAGGACTAATTAGAATTATGACTTTTGCATTTTGTCAAGACAAAGCTATAACTTTTCCTCATTGTTACACCCACCAATCTTGCACCAGGATCTCTAATGCTTGACTTAGATATCTTTTTATAATGGGAAAAATTCAGTTTGCTCGTTTAATCAATCCCATCATCTGATATAGGTTACAAAGCCTCTGTTTTTATAATTCATGGACATCACACTACACTCAGTCTCATTTGGGAGGGTGAACAATAATACAAATTTGTTTAAAGTCCAAAATGGAGGTCACATCTGTTTTGAAAACTTCAGCTAATATGTCAAATAGCAAAATATAGTAACTGATGCTATTTTTCTTAGGAACCAACTTTTGGAAATGTTTTGGTTATATATCTCATTTTAAACCCTGATGAAAACCAAGAAAAAAATAAAATGAAAACATGAAATATGGACTGTTATAAAAAATGAAAACTAACTATTGGGAAATTGCCTTTAAATTCTTTATCAGATGTTATCCACTATGTGTTCTTCCTAAAATTCGCTTTTAATTATGAAGTAATTCAGCCTCTCACTTTGATTTTGTGGTGTACGCTTTGTTGGGGAAATAGAAAATTCAAATCTGGTATATTTTAACAAATAGGCTGTAATCAATTTAACATTAAAAGCAGATTTACGTTCTATCTTTTAATCAACTTTACGTTGGCAAGAGGACACATGCTGAGCCATTTCAAAGAAATCAGGAATCCTGGTTAGAAGATTTATAATAGTAATCATAAAAGAATCAGTGCAGTGGAACAAAAACAAAATCACAGAACATATGGAATCCCCAGATACATTGGGATATTTCTCATTCTTTGTAAACACACAGAAAAACAGATAAGTCATATGACAGATTGCAATGTTTGAAAGAGAAAAAACAGGTGAATGGGAATCAAGTGGTTGATGAAGTGAAGATTTGTTCTGGAGATCTTACTTATTGATATCTTGATGCTATGCTCAATTTATAATCTCCGCTCCCCCCTCTAACCTATCAGAGCATTCCTACTGAAGCTCCTCAACTCTGAATCAGAGTTCTGAACTACGTTTTGTCCCTCCTTCTGGTTCCCTCCAAAAGCCTGCAAAACCATCCAAGAACAGAACGCTGATTTTTCAAGGACAAATCAAGACAAAATTTGATTTTCCAATTAAAAAAAAAAAGCTGCTGTCCAATGGTAGCTCATAAGGCATTCTAGGGAGACCACATACCTATTTACCCCACCAACACTGTTCCTGAAGTGCCAGAAGGGTACAGTTGGCTTACACAAGATGATATGGTGGTAAGCAAAACAGCAAGCTATGCTTTCAAATCATCCACTTTTTTCCTTGCCCTTTGGTGAAATTTACAAGAAAATTAAGGCAGGAAGCCAGTTTTCATTTTCAGATCAGCAATACCTGTCAGCCAATGCTTCCAAGTTTTTCAAACTGTTGGTCAGCAACTTGTACATTGAGCATTAAATAATTATGCTCTGCTTGTATGTATTGAGTTTTTGACCACCATGACAGATTTAGCCCTGGGACTCTATTGTAGTGTGCCTGGCAGAGATTATATTGCGCATTACAATATTTGTTTAGGTTTGTTTGGTTTGGGGTTTTTTGCAGGGGGAAGAGGTAGCCATTTAATTTTTGGTTTACAGTATTTAGCTATGTTTGTTTATTTTAAAAGGTAGTATCACCTGCCCACTGCAGGGCAATATCATTTAATGTTCTGGGAAACAGAAGAAAAGACATTCATTTTAAGTCAGTCACTGTTTCTATTTAGTTCAATACTCAAAATTTCAGCATTGGAAGCTACTTAATAAGGTTACCATATGTAAATGTTGGCTACAAATGAAGGAAACTGAAATATTATTTATACATTTGTCTGAGCAATATGAAGCAGTAAGTCATGTGCAGGTGTATATTTTAATTCTGAGAGTAGATGTCATTTCATTTAGACATTATGTGGTGTGGCTACTGTGGGAAAATATTTCATGTTTTTGAGAACCTGTAAAATCCCCTTACACGGCATAAATTTTCAATATACTGGGAAAGTAGCCACGATACACAGAGAATATACAGCAGCATTACAATTGGCAATAGAGTGGAAACAGATGTGAGTGTAGAGAAATAACATTTTAGATGACAAATACAGCTGAGTGGGTGGGCAACTTGGAACACCCTCTACAAAGGAGCATGTTAAATACAGTACTTGCAACCACATAAAAGATTCTTGCTATATGAAATTTCTGTTACTCAAAGGTGAAGCTGACAAAGATTTCACCTGCAACCTCCTTAAGCAGATATTTTAAAATAAATTCTGTGTATGCAAAGCGGGTAGGTATTTGTATGGAAGGCGTTATTACATTTTATGCACTATGGCAAACGTTACGGAATTAATGCTACAGAAATCCAAGGTTAATTCACACACAAATTACAAAACCTCTGCCTCTTGTTACCTGTAATTTTTATATACATCCCCTCAATAAAGCTACAAATTATAAATAAAACCTCCTCTAAACTCAGTTCCCAGAACTACAAGCCAGACAAACTTAAATGCTGGGGAATACCAGTTTCCTACAGCATATACACACCCACAGTTTCACACACTTCTATAACCAAAGTCAAAAACAGGAGAATCGGTAGCTGAAAGTACCTATCAAATACACTGTACCCTCACAGGATAATAAACTAGAGGAGAATCTCATCCAACCAGAGCAGATAATTTAAATCAAGGTAATTTGGAATCATTCATTTTAATCATGAAAAAGAATAAATCAAAAGTTGATTTGGTTTTGTTTCCTAGAAAAGCTATCTCCAAAAGTTACCCAGAAAGGAAGATGGAAATATCTGGGATATGCTAGGAAAGAAGCCAGAACATCTCTGATGGCAGGTGTATGACTGGTCATATAGAAGAACATGAAAAAAGAGATGTCTGAAAGAATCCATCTGTTGAACAGTACAGAGAGAGAGAAAACTAATGGGCTTTAACATAGAGGATATGCAAAGAGCGGCCCAGGATAGACAGGGATGATAGAGCCTTGTTAGTTCTTTAAGCAACGCCTGACTGTAGGCAAAGGCTTCAGATTCAGAAGTGTTCTTTTTCCTGGTTAAGCATCACAATATTTATATTATTCATGGGATGTGTTAAAAATATAGATTATTCACCTGCTAAGTTACTGTTTGTTTGATAACACACATATTTGACTTAATTATATTTTGACCTTCATATGTGTTATAGTAAAAAGTGCACTTGGTTCACCCTCACAGGCAGCAGTGAATTTGTATCTCCTGCAGCACAGATAGGAGTCAGCCACTGGTGAAGGGCATGGGGCAGTACCATTTCCAAGCTTCCCTGGGGAAACCGTTTTAAGTTCCTTCAGTTTACTTGCTAAAACATTAGTAACAGTTGGAGGGATTTTCCTCCTAGAATATTACAACCTTTTGTGTCAATGGCAGCTGAAAACCTGTCATCCCACCCCTACTCTGAGGCAGGACCAAGTATCCCTAAAACCACCCCGACAGGTGTTTGCCAGGTGTTCTTAAAAACCTCCAATGACAGGGATTCCACAATTTCCCTTGGAAGTCTATTCCAGCACTTAACTATCCTTACAGTTAGAAAGTTTTTCCTAATATCTAACCTAATTCTCCTTTGCTGCAAATTAAGCCCATTAATTCTTGTCCTACATTCAGTGGACATGCAGAACAACTGATCATTGTCTCTTTGTAACAGCCCCTAACATATTTGAAGACCTAACAGATCCCCTGGACCACAACAACTTTTTTGAAGACTGAACATGCCCAGTTGCTTTTTTAAACCCTTCCTCACAGCTCAGGTTTTCTAAACCTTTTATCATATTTATAGCTCTTCTCTGAACTCTCTCCAATTTGTCCACATCTTTCCTAAAGTGTCACGCCCAGGCCTGGACACAGTACTCCAGTTAAGGCTTCACCAGTGCCAAGCAGAGTGGGACAATTACCTCCCATGTCTTACATACAACACTCTTGCTAAACCACCCCAGAATGAATTAGCCTTTTTTTTTTTTGGGGGGGGGGGGTGAGGAGGCAACTGCATCACATTGTAAGCTCATATTCAATTTATAATCCACTATAACTCCTTTTCAGCAGTATTATTGCCTAGCTAGTTATTCCACATTTTGCATTTGATTTTCCTTCACTTTCCACTTGTCTTTATTGATTTTCATCTTGTTGATTTCAGACCAACTCTCCAATTTGTCACGGTCCTTTTGAATTCTAATCCTGTCCTCCAAAGTGTTTGTGACTCCTCCTCCCACCATGGCATCACCTGCAAATTTTATAAGCATACTCTCCACTCCATTAGCCAAGTCATTAATGCAAATATTGACCAATACTTGACCCAGGACAGATCCCTGCAAGACACCACTACATACATCCTTCCAGTTTGACAGCAAACCATTGATAATTACTCTGAATATAGTCTTTCAACAAGTAATGTACCCTATCTTATAGTAATTTCATCTAGACCACATTTTCCAAGTTTGCTTATCAGAATGTCAAGTGGGACCGTGTCAAAAGCCTTACCAAAAAAGCTACATCAAATTTACAGCTTCCCCTCCCATCTACTAGGCCAGTAACCTCTCAAAGATGGAAATTAGATTGGTTTGGCATGATTTGTATCTTGATAAATCCATGCTGGCATTTGCGTATTATCCTATTATCTTCTAGGTGCTTACAAACTGACGAGTAATTTGTTCCAGTATCTTTCCAGGTATTGAAGTTAGACTGAGTGCTCCATAATTCCCTGGGTCCTCTCTGTTCCCCAAGCCTTAGGGCCGTAAGAACCTCATGGCTGCTGGGAATCTTTCCACTACTCTACCCCAGCCTCAATTTTTTGGATCTTACTCCTGTGAGTAGGTCTGGTGTCTCCCTCTCCTGTAGCATTTTCTGCGTAACGGCAGAGTTAAATTTATATAATCCTTGCTGCATCACTGCCCCCAGGATTCTGAAGAGCAGAAGAGAAAATGAGCAGAGTTGTCACTTTCACTCAGTTACTGCTTAGGAAAGGTAGAAGCAGCAGCTATGTCACTGGAGCTGTATGCCTGCAGCCAGAGCTGTCCCTGGGGTACGGCAAATCAGGGTGACTGCCCCAGGCCCCATGCTTTGGGGGGCTGCGTGCTTCGTGAGGAGGTGGACAGGTGAGGAGCCCCCCTACCAACCTCCCCTTCCCCACAGTGGGCGCCGCAGATCAGCACCTTTCCTTCCCTCCCTCCCAGCGCCTACCATTGATCAGCTGTTTCACCGCATCTTAAGACGCTAGGGGGAGGGGAGAGGAGTGAGGGTGCAGCATGCTTGGGGGAGGGGGCAGAACTGGAACGGGGAAGAGGCTGAGTGGGGGTGGGGCAGGGCCGGGAAGGGGGGGTCTTGGAGGAAGGGGTGCAGTGAGAGTGGGGCCTGTGCAGAGCCAGGGGGAGCACCCCTTGCCAGATAAAAACTCTGCACCTATGTCAGAGGCCCCACACCCTCCTAAGGATGGCCCTGCCTGCAGCCTCATTAAATGCATGCATCAGGTCACATTCTTGAAGTTCTCTTCACAAGCACAAGAGAATTTTTTAACTTTTAAATATAAGCTTATATTCTGTAGAAATTGATGGCTTAGGGTCTACTCACCAAGGAAGTTCACACTTTATCATGGGTAAACCATTAAGTGAAAATACAAGTGAGACTGTCAAGGAGGAAAGGGAAGGATTAGCTTAGAAAAAGGACTGCAACCAATTTGTCCTTGTGAGTAATGAAAAGTTGTTTTATCACAATAGCCTCCTTCGGTAAAATAAACTGAAGAAATACATGTCCACTGGTATAAAGGTTCAATAGGTAAACCTGTAGAACATAAGATTAAATTAAAAATAAAAAACAGTATGAAATCAGCTAGGTAGGCTGATGACTTTTACAAGAGCTAGAAACAACTAGCTTGATAAAAAACTTCTTTAAGTGTCTTGGTAACGTTCCCTAAAATGAATTTCTATTATTCCGTGCTTATGCCCTTATCTAGATGCATCATACATCTAGGTTCAGAATAAGTTTTTTTAAAGTTTTAATAAAGACACAAAAAGATCACCTTTGCTGAAAATGTACCAGAAAACATTCACTGTGAGCAAATCAAAGGCTTCCTGTCTTGCTTTAATAACCATCTTGGTCAGGATAATCAAGATATGCTTTCAAGAACTGTCTGCAATAAAGCAAGGCTAGAAATTAGGGAGATAATGCTGAAAGCCAAACTAGATCTGAGTAGGACATGCCCCTGGTTCAATTTTGGGTAAATCATGCTTACATTACATATTCAAAGATCAGAAGAGGACAAAACATGGCAAAAGATAAGGGAGTCTGAAAAATTCACTAATCAACTCACTAGAACAGTGGAAAAGCTTTACCTTGTGAGTATCAGGACCGAAGTCATTAAATTCTGCAGAATTTAAGACCTAAATATTAAAGCTGTTATCTGAAGGCTTGAAAAAATTACTACAAAACTACAAGATAGAGGGTTACAGCCTGTTAGCCAGAGAGAGATAGTAATATGGGGGACTGCAGAACACCAGCAATGTATTGGTGAGTAGACCTACCCCCAGCCTCTGGAAAGCAGAAGAGTGCTAGAAATATCAAAGATGCATACACCTGCACTGAGGTTGAGAAAGAAGTGGGAGGCAGACCTGTTGAAAGTCTCTGGATACAAGGGGTAAAAAAGGGTGATGTCATGGTAGGCGTCTAATATAGACCACCTAACCAGAATGAAGAGAGGTATGAGGCTTTTTTTTTTAAACAACTAACAAAACCATTCAAAACACAGGACTTGGTGGTTATGTGCCCTGCTGTATTATTTTCCCAACAGATATCTGGGTAGTTGAAGTCCCCCATCACAATCATTCTGGAAGGGCATATTGAGTGGGCACCCGCAGAGATCTGTCCGGAGTCTGGTTCTATACAATATCTTCATAAATGATTTAGAAAATTGCATAGAGAGTACACTTATAAAGTCTGCAGATAGATACCAAGCTAGGAGGGTTACAAGCACTTTGGAGGGTAGGATTAAAATTAAAAATGATCAGACAAAATGGAGAAATGGTCTGAAATAAACAGAATAAAATTCAATACAGACAAATGCAAAGTACTACACTTAGGAAGGAATAATCAACTGCACAAACACAAAATGGGAAATAACTGCCCAGGCCTGTAGAAAGGATCTGGGGGTTCTAGTGGATCACAAACTAAAGATGAGTCTGTAATACTGTTTCCAAAACAAAAACAAACCAACAAAAAACACAACACACCACAGTGAACATCATTCTGGGGTGTATTAGCAGCAGTGTTGTAAGCAAGACACAAGTAGTAATTCTTCCACTCTACTTTGCACTAAGAAGGCCTCCACTGCAGTACTGTGTCCAGTTCTTGTCACCACACTTCTGGAAAGGTGTGGACAAACTGGAGAAAGTTCAGAGAGTAACAAAAATGATTAAAGGTTGAGAAAACATGACTTATGAGGAAAGACAGAAAAACTGAATGTAGTCTCGAAAAGATAACAGTCTTCAACTATGTAAAAGGCTGTTATAAAGAAGAGAGTGATAAATTGTTCCCCCTAACCACTGAGGACGACACAAGAAATAATGCACTTTAATTGCAGTAAGGAAGATTTAGGTAAGACATTAGGAAAAACTTCCTAACTGTAAAGGTAATTAAGCTTCAGAATAAACTACCTTGGGAGGCTGTGGAATATCTGTCATGGGAGGTTTAAGAACAGGTTAGCCAAACCCCTGTCAGGGATGGTCTAGATCGGGGTGGGCAAACAACGGCCCACAGGACCGTCCTGCCTAGCTCCTGAGCTCCTAGCCAGGGAGGCTCATTCCCGGCCCCGCCCCCACTGCCCACCCTCCCCTGCAGCGTGGTTTGTGCCCGCCCACCTCCCAGGATTTCAAATAAGCCTGTCCTGCTGCTCTGAGCAGCATGGTAAGGATAAGGGTACAGGTAAGGGGGTGGGGGTGGGGGTTGGATATGGGGCAGGAGGCCCCGGTGGGCAGTAAGGGGACGGTTGGATGGGGCGGAGGGGTCCTGTGGGGGCAGTCAGGGAAAGGGAGAAGAGGGGGTTGGATAGGCATGATCTTTCCCCACCTAACCTTAGTAATGACTGCATTGAAGAGTCTCTTTCCTCTTCATGTTTTGCCTCTTATGTCCAAGGTTTTAAAAGCTAGCTTGTATTTTTAAAAATATGAACTCCCTTAACTTTTGGAAGAACACATGGAGTCTATTTGATGGCCTGGCCACATTCTTCCCTAAATTCTTTGAGGGAAATCTCATTTGATAGTCTCATCATAATTAAGTAGACTAGTCTCCACAGAAGCAAGATGAAGGACCTTCCCATGTATTTCAGGATATGAAGAACATGTACAAATAATCTTCTTGACAGATCATGAGGAATAGATTATATCTGTGCTAATTCTAAAGGGATAAATTGGTCCAGCTTCATAGATCATACGGAAGAGGTCCAGGGATTTGGAGTTGTGGTATCAAAACTATAGAACTTACCCTACTATTTGGCAATTTGTCTATTACTGTAGTCCATTTAAAACAATTTATCTGCACCACAATATCTGTGGACTGTTTTTAAGTACAGGGTTAACTGGACCAACTCAGATGATCTCCACACAAACAAATTCTTTTTCCTTTTGTGTAGGGATCACAAAGCTTACAAAGGATGATATTACAGGTAGATATTATAGAACAAGGTTTGAAGTAAGAGAGCAACACTACTTCTAAAAATCAGCAAGGATAGAAAATCCTTCAGACCCTGAATGGCCCCTAAGATGAAGTCTGGTATTTTTACAGCAGTTTTCTGCATGATCTTTTGAAGAACTCAAGAATAGAGGTGATGAAATTAAATCAGGCCTTGTCCCTCTACCTCCTCCCTTTTGTCAGCAATACCTAAAGAAAGGGGGTCCAAGTGCTGTAGCTGGCTTTTTCTGTTGCAGACTTTCCAATTGAAGGACTGTGTGAACAACCTGTTCTGAGAGGAAGAATTAGAAATGATGGGACCTTATAAGAGAAAAAATTATCCGACCCTTGACTACTAGCTCAAGAAACTCAGGGTACTAAAAGCATTGACCCTAATCCAGGATGGAAACATCTGGAACATGGGAACATTTCCCAGGGCTTAGATTGAAAAGAAACATTTGAGCATTGAGAACAAATCCCGTTGCACAACTCCTCAACCCTTCTTCCTTCTTCCCTCCAAATCAGCAACTTTGCAGGACCAAGACTAGGAAAATTTTGCTGGTATAAGCTGAATGCTTGGGATTCTGGAAGTGAGAGCTGGCTTTACAAGAGAGACTTCATATCTTGTCTGGACAAAGGCATGTCTGTTTGCTCAATATGGACAAGAATTCCAGAGTGAGAGCCTGTAACTGAAAGACCTGGCTCCCTTTGAGTAGTTAGCTTAAGTTTCCTGGACAAATAAAGATGGCATGTTATGTAAGAGTGAGTGTCTGATGTGGCCAACACCCATGTGGGGCTTGGTGGGTGGTAGCCATCCCCTTGAATTCACCTGATGTCACTGACAGCCAGTAAAGAGTACAGACTAGTGTTTTATAAATGTACAGATCTTAAGGCCAGAAAGGACAGTTATGACCATCTAGTCCAGTGGTCCCCAACCTTTCTGTGGCCAAGAGCACATTCATGCCTTCAGAAGAGTGTGGCGGGCAGCGACGCTTGTCAGCAGCATTTCAGTGGTGACGCTTCTCTGCCAGAAGCGCTCCTCGGCGCCATTTCGGCGGTGACTTCTCTGCCGGAAGCGCTCCTCTCCTCTTCTCTTCATTCCTTGGTGCCGGCCCTGATGGCGGGCGCACATAAATGCCCCGATGGGCGCCATGGCACCCATGGGCAACGCGTTGGGGACCACTGACCTAGTCTGACATCCTGAATAATATTATGACTTAGTATTCCACCCAGTGATTCCTACATCAAGCCCGTAACTTGTCATTGAGATAGAGCATCTCTTTTAGAGAGACCTCTAATCTTGATTTAAAGATTTCAGGAGGTGGAGAAGCCACAAAATCCCTAAGAAAGCTGTTTCAATGGTTAATTGCCTTGACAGTTAAAAATGTATGCCTTATTTCTAAGTCTGACTCCGTCCAGCTTCAGATTCAAGACATTGGATCTTGTCATATCTTTGTCTGCTAACTTAAAAAGCCCTTGACTGATCAAACCACCTCTTCAAAGCCCTAGGGAGTCCTAGAGAAAAGACAATGTTAAAATGGAATTATGGCTCTAAGTTTGTATCAGTAACTTTGGGGAAAGACTTGATAGAATATTTTATTTTACATATACCAAGCATTAGAAGGCCAGGACATTTTAAGTTAAGGATACCTGCAAAACACCAAAATGTTATGAAAGTATAAAAAGGAAAGAGTTAAGGTTCTCTAAACCACCTTAACTCTGATCCTGTATGCTCACCTCGTTTCACGTGAGTTCATGAGACAATCCATACCTTCTACAGGGTAAGGTAATATTCCAGATTCAGTGTATAAACGTAAGCACCAATTGCTGACTACAAAAATACCACCTTCAAAGCCAGATTCTCCTCCATTTCTCTGCCCACTGACATACCAGCTACACCAACAGTTGCCCAATTACCACACACATATGCCCCCCAACACAATGTGCCACACCCAACCAACTACTCAGTATAATTAAGAGACTACAGGAGAAACACATTACATACCCCATATCACTTTCACCTATCCTTGTTCCAACAGAAGCCTCAGTCACAGGCAGCCACCTTGTCCCTGTACATTTTACAAGTACTACACAGATTCCAGAGGAACCTCATTTAATGAAAGACGTGACAGGCCAGGACCAGATGTATTTTGAATGGCAGTTATGGGAGAAGAGTTACAGTTCAATAGAAAACTTTGAGTCTACATTTCCAGATTTTGAAACACCTGGTATCTTTGCTTGTTGTGTTGGGGTTTTTTTTTTTTTTTTTGTTCTGAAGATGTATACTCTCAAAAATTTCCATGACAAAAAAAATAAAAAAAAAAAATTAAGTACAGGGGATCTATTAAGGTGGGTTTTTAAGCTATTGTTTTGAATTTACAATCTTAAGTTTAATTTTCTCTAAAACTTGTACAGTTACAAGAAAATGTCTATCCGACTTATAGATTTCACTGATATCTCCCCCTCACTTTGTAAGATCACTTAAAACATGCAAGGTTGGATTTTTTTTTTTTTATTATTTTTATTTTTTAAATCATAGATGTCAGGGGAGGTTTTGGGGTTTTGGCTGGTGGGGGGTGGCTTTTATAGCCGTATGGATGTAAAGGATGCAAGTAATAAAGAGAAGGTTAGGAGGATATGACAAGTCATCTCGCCACAAGTATTTAAAGGTGTATGGCCTGAGATACCTTGCTGCACATCCTGCATGTAATGCTCCAGAACACTTCCACTATCAAAGGCATTCCGACAAAAATGCCCCATTTATAGTTGTCAATAGATCAACATAGGAAGAGTGAATGTCAAAAACTCGAATATAAAGCAGTCTAATTACTACATCATTTAAGACAGCCTCAACCACTTTGTATTTTCACACTGCTTTTGTTGTTTTTTCTTTACTGGGGGGGGGGGGGGGGGAGCAAGCACACACACGCTGTATGTAGGGTGTTTCCCTCCTTATCTGGTGGCGGCAATGGGGTCATCAGAGTGACCTATTCAAAAGGTTCCTTCCTTTGAAGATACCAATCTTTTTTGAGGAACTCTTTTCCCTTCCTCCTTCAAAGAGCGTTCAACAAACAGCCCACTTTCAAATGTGATCTCAGCATTTACCTCCATCTATACGCCCAAAACATTTCAGGGTGTTTTACTGCTTAGAGTACTGGCATAAGATCTACTCTCACTTCTTCCAACTAAGAATCTGTGCATGATCCCAAATCTTAAGATGGCTCCACTCGAATAATCACTTACAGAATTTTTAGGCCCAAATCCTGCTATTTTTCCTACTTACTTGAATGGGAACAGGATCTGGCTCTTACTACTGGAGAAGGGGGCTCCAGCAAGAAATAAAACTGAAGCAATGGAAGGAAGCCTCCTGCCTAAGCCAGGTGCCAATCACAGCAAAGCAAGGGTTAACCAATACCAGAAGGATCTTATTTCAGGAAATCAACTTCAACCATGCTGAAAGAACTTGTATGCAGAAAAGAAAAGGATAAAACAAGCTCTCTCACCACACAAGTATGTAAAGGAGTATGGTGCACAACCAACAAGTACTAATATCGTGGCTCATTTTGTTTTGCTGAGGCTTTAATTTTATGTTCAGATTTATACTTTAAAAAAATCATTTGAATTGTTAACAGTAGCTTATTAAAATATATATTTGAAAATGAGCATTACAGTTGATTTGTGGGGCAGCTAAATTTTACAGACAGGTTGGAGTTTTGAGTAATTTTGTTCATGAAGTGCCAGCCACACAAGGTCACATTTGCCATAACAGAATGATTCCATTAGTTCACATCTGCCTTAACCAACAAACACATGTTTCTTCACTAATGAATTTTGGACCAATAACTTTTATGTCCATCACCTGGCTGAAATAAATGCACTACAGTTTTTGGTCTAAGTAACACATTTTTATGGCAGATACATAGCTAACTGGATAAGACTGAGCTTTTCTTCTAGTATGTGAACACCAAGATGACCTTAATCTGTCAAAAACATATGCTGAAAAGTAAATGAGCCATAACTTTGAAGCTCTTTTACAAGGTAAGCAAAATATCACATATTGTCAAACAAAAGAAAGTCATTTCTGCCTCATCTTTATGCCTAAAACGCATTTTGTTATAACCATATTGTAGACTCTTACTACAGTCATTCAAGAAAGACAACAAAATTCTGCACTCCTTGTAAGAAAAGCTATATTTGTTATCTTGAGTCTCTTAAAATTAAGGGCAGAAATGAAAATATTAAATAGATCTTGGTATTTGAATGTTTAATATTCGAAGTTTAAATCTGGACTTTTAAAAAAGTTAGGATAATCAAATTATATAGAAAATCTGGTTTTACAGTATGCATGTGATTGTCTGGGGGTGAACGAGACTATTAAATATTATAATTCCATTAAGTCAGACTTCATAATTCATTTCTGAAAAGTCCCAAAATCTTTCAGAAAAAGAAACATGCTTCTAATGTTGACATTAACAAGTTACCTTAATATTGTATTTACTCTATCCAATAAATTACTGCATGTTTACCGCATTTTCCTGGCAAACGAGAATTAGTACTAGAAATAGTGTAATCAATTACATAACATTATATTTAAAAACCATACTGTTCAGGATATATATCAGAGTAAAACTATCAGGAAAATGTACTAGCTTGAAAAAGTTGTTAGAAAACATACCTCTATATCCTGTATTATCTTTGGGTATAATGACCTGTAAAATGAATTTGGAGGGCCATCTGTGGGTCTGTTTTTAAACAGGTACTGATCCCTAACAAAAAACAAACAAACAAACAAAAAGTTATATTTTCCAGTATGACATGTTAAACCAAAAATCCCTGCACGATGGATAACTGCACTAAGCTACAACTTAGCATATACATTCTCAAACAATACTTTTGATACCTTAAAGTCATTTAACCCACACAAAAGACAATGTCTAAATAACAATAACAACTGTATTTTAAAATATCTGAGGTTCAAAAAAAGGAAATCATTTTCTTTCATTGTGTTCAGTAAATAGGGATTTGCTATTTTGACAGGCTTTTTTAGATTCCTGAGTTTCCCACCTTTGCCAGGTCTTGAGTCAGAGTCAGCAGTTTCATTGTCATGCTATTACAGAGCGCATTAAAGCAAGATGCTAGAGAGGAAAAACACACTGAGGGACCTCCCCCTCTACTTTCAGAGACTTGAAAAAGATGGGAAAACCCAGTTATCCCAAATCTGAAACAAAGTATTACCAAGAAAGAAATGTTTCAGAAAAGGAGTACTTGTGGCACCTTAGAGACTAACAAATTTATTTGAGCAAAAGCTTTCGTAAGCTACAGCTCACTTCACTGGATGAAATGCAGTGGAAAATACAGTGGGGAAATTTATATAGAGAGAGAATATGAAACAATGGGTGTCAGGTAAGGTGAGCTATTTCCAGCAGGAAAGGGAAAAAACCTTTTGTAGTGATAATCAAGGTGGGTCATTTTCAGCAGTTGACAAGAACGTCTGACAGGAACAGTGGGCGGTGGACCCGGGGGGGGGGATAAATATGTGTTTTACTTTGTGTAATGACAGATTTCAGAGTAGCAGCCGTGTTAGTCTGTATTCACAAAAAGAAGAGTACTTGTGGCACCTTAGAGACAAATAAATTGGTTAGTCTCTAAGGTGCCACAAGTACTCCTTTTCTTTTTGTGTAATGACACATTCATTCCCTGTCTTTAATCAAGCCTAAGTTAATTGTATCCAGTTTGCAAATTAATTCCAATTCAGCAGTCTGAATTGAGTCAATTTCACTTGACAAAGTACCTAACAAGCATATTGAGTAGCTTTCTGTACTCAGTGTTGCACATTACAGTTCAGAGGTAATATGGATAAATATGCAAAAAAACTGCTAAAGTTAAACTTTGCAGAGTAAAATTTACCATAAGAACTCAAAAGCGAAAAGCAATGGGGTGGGTAGGGAAATGGAGCAAGATATCTGACCAAAAAGGGAGCAAATTAAATAAGTACAGATTTTTAATACAATTTATGACCCCCTCCCTTCCTAACCACCCCTTACCCCCACACTTTTCCATAGAAGATTTCAGAGGAGTAACAATACCATAAATTTACCTTTTGGCAGAACACTGGATTAGGGACACTTGTTACGAATAGCCTACAAAGCTGGGTGAATTAGTTTACATATTGCTGTGGTACTTACCAACCCCTTCTTTCAGAGAGCCCTTTCCACAGTGGATCAGTGCGCACCATTCTCTCAATCAATTTTTTCCATAGCATTCCCTCAGAGATGACTCTCTGCCATTCCTTACACACCAGCTCTGCTGCACAGAGCGATCTGGCATCAAGATAAGAAAGGATATTTTCTGCTATGTGATCTAAGCCTTGCTCTACAAAAAAAAAAAAAAAATAATCAAAAATGTCAGTCTTGACAGTAAACCACTAAATGATCTCAGCTTGCGTGTACACTCAGGAAAAAGATAACATGGTTCTACTTAAGGCACTAGAGCAGTAATAACACAAATATTTGTTTTATAGAAAGGCTTAGTGCTGTATCATTATGAATAAATTACCTAACACTGCACAAGAAAATAAAGTGGCATTATGATCTAACAAATCAAACTTGAAAATGAAGTACTAATAACCAGAGAAAAACACTCCAACTGCACTGAAAATCAAGCTTAGGAGTTAGATAAGAAAATACAACTACTAGTAAGGAAGCAATGAATTCAAATTGATACAAGAAGCAACATTTTGAACAAGTTAATAATTCTTTATCCTCTATTTCTAACATCTTTTGCATACCAGAATTCCACTCTATGAAAGCTGGGCTATGCGAGTAAATCAGCACAGTGCATTAATATCACAACAATTATTCTGCAGCTCCTGGACTTCAAATCATGGGCCTTTTCTGCTCCATGTTAATTCCACCACAGATGTGGGGCAGGAATGCTGAACTCTTTTTCAGAATATTATAGTTTGCTAAATGACAACACAAATGAAACATTTCATATTTCTCTTCCCTTACCATTCTTCCTTTTTATGATTAACTCCTACCCTGGCAATGTAGAGTAAGTAAACACAGTATATGATCAGATTCCTCTTGAGCAAATGCAGACATATCCTTGTGAGATGGTCAGGAGAGGTATTGGAAAGGATGCTGTAGAGCAGCGTTTCTCAACTTTGGTCACCGCAGCCACCAGGGGGTTTTCTTGTGGCTACAGCCCCCTGGGCAGTGATTAGGGAGAAGTGGGGAGCGGCAAAGCATTCACCCCTTCCCAGGGGCCACCAGTAGGGGTTTGGCCCTGCCTGCCTCTGGAGCCACAGACACCAGAGAAGCAGACAACCAGTGTGAGTTCCCCCCTTTCCCAGGGGCAGTGGGGCTCAGGCTTCTGGCTTCAGCCCTGGGGTGTTGGGCTGCAGGATCTGGCCATGGGGGTTTTGGGTTCCAGCAGTGGAGCTTCAGGCTCCATCCCCCAGTTGTGGGGCTTTGGGATCTGGCCCCAGGCTCAAACCCCCCCCATCACCCATGACCTCCACTGCCTCACTACCCCCCTCTCTCTTCAGAGCTTCATTTATCCCCTGGCTTGCCAGGGCTGAGTAAGTCTATTGTGAAAAGCAATATTAACAAACATACAAATATCAGTTTTCACAGGAGCAGACTTGCTAGCTAGCAAGTCTAAAAAGAAAACAGCAACCAAAGAAACAACAAAAAAGAGAAGAATGTGCAAAGCACCTTATTTTGTTTCTATTCTGTTTAGGTCCATAAAGAATAGAGACAACTGTACATTATTTTTATTATTGAGTCTGAAAAAACCCGACATAAATTACAATGATTTCGACATGTGCATATTTATTTGTTTTTCCCACAGTAAAATAAGTATTTTAGGAAAAATTGTCAGAGCGGCCACCCCCAAGAGTTGGTGGCTGCACTCTAAGGCCACCAAAAAATTTCTTGTTCGAACCCCTTGTGAGAACACTTTCTAATGTCAAGGTTAAACACATCTCTTCCATTAAGACGTTACCACAACCTGAGAACATGCTGCATGACCACTCCTGAACTTACTTCAGAAGCTAAGGAGGCTCGACTTGACCTTTGTCTGTCCCTTCCAGCCCTACATTTCTGTGATTCTATAATTTATATAGAAGAATTTGGATAAACCTAATTTGACTTCGTAATTGCAAAATCTGCATCATCATCTTCAGAAAGTGCTTTGTTATTGATTCTGGATTGCATGGATATCATTTAAAACTGCTCAATAGCCATTTCTTCTGCCATTTCCTCTCTTCCCTTCACCTTTCATTAATTTCCACAAAGCTTGCCTAATTAATATGCAGTTCAGTGAAGGACTCTATAAAAACATTTTTAAATAGATCTCTTCTTAAATTAATACTATTTTCTTTGCTCTTCAGCACTGCTAAGTTTAAACGAGGCCATCAAGAGGCACAGTAGCAAGTGAAAGAAATTGTCACCCAGAAGCTTTTACACTTGGCAAAGAAATCCTTGACACATACTATTTGCTACAATTTGACATTCTATCTGCTAAATCTAAGGTATCTATACTGGAATTCTCTGATTAGTGCTATTTTTAATATGGCAGAAATCCAGGCTCTTTGAAATGAGTAATGGACCTAATAGTGATTTCCCAGTGGACGAGTGATGGACCTCTCTCAGTAGGCCTTTTCACCAATCCACCAATGATGCTTAAGTGGGTATATTCTTCTGAAAGTAGGATCCTAATTCTTTTAAAGACTAATCTGAATATATATCCCTGACCTGCTATCTAAATTGTTTCTACCTTTGTTCAGCTGTAAATGAGCTCAATCTGCTTATTAGCTAGTACTCTTGATAGAAATTAATATCTAGACTAAAGATAAGATGCATAAGGGAATGCCTGCAGCACCCCATATAAATAATCAAATACACTGATATATTGGAAAACCATTGGGTACATCTCCACTGACTTCAGTGGAGTTGTATGCATCACTGACATTACCCAAAACACCTAAAAGTTTAACTTTGTAGTCCAGCTGTTGAATAAAGATTACCTTATCTGATGGGTTCTGTTATGAGGGAACATGGTACAGAACAATGACCTGCATCTGTCTGAGTACGTGAGCTAGTTTCTGGACATTTGTGTGTTTGGACTTTGGCAAGAGAATGTAGTTGATCTACACGGTGTGTCCAAGCAAACAATAGTCTAAAAATGCAGCCATTGCAATATGCCTCTTCCAGTAATCAGAGCTTTCAAACTAGAAATTAATGTTCTCAGAATATAATTACATCTGCTGCAGAGTGCATGACAGCAGCAAGTGTAATTAGAAAACAACGGCCACCTGGAAGAACGTCTTCTCTCAATCGCTGAATAAATGCATTAACTTCCTTGGTCAAGCCAATATTTGAGTAACTGATCTGGAAACTTGGAACTCTAGGGAACAGACTGAGAAATACAGAGCTAAACATATTTTCTTGATATGACTTCTGGCATCTCTTGCAGCCAAAGAAGAGAGCTCTGCCAATGGGCTCTCATTTGGTATAACTTTCCTTTACTTGCGAGTCTCTTTTGACTCCATTGTCACAAAAATGGCATTGCTAAAGTCTCTCTTTGGCCCAGGAAGTTTAGGTTTGTCAGAATTTGATGGTAAAGGATATGATTTAGTCATCAATTCTGTGACTTTAATGGATCTCAGTGAATTCTTTGGCTTCATCCTCCGCCGGACTGGCTGCGGCTGGGGCTGGAGTTCCCCTCTCCCCTGCAGCTGTGGGCTGACACCAGAGCTGTATTGTGTGTGCTCCCCCTCGGGCCTGGGCCCAGAGCTATTCTTCCCCTCTTCCCCAATTGCCAGAGCCGTCCCCCCAAGCAGCCAGGGCTGGAGTTGGAGCTGTCCTCCCCGGAGCAGCAGCAGGAACTGTCAGTCATGTGTCATTCTCTCCTCCCATCCCCCACCCGGGTGCTTGGGCTCTCGGTCAGGGCCACCCCGACAGTTATTTTTAGTAAAAGTCAAGGAGAGGTCGACGGCTTCCATTAACTTTTGTTTACTGCCTGTAACCTGTCCATTTACTAAAAATAACTGACGAAATCATAACCTTGCTAATGAAGTACCACTTTTGCCAGCAGGAGCACTGGTGCAAGCTTATAAATCATCTCTGAAGAGATGATGCTGGAGTAGTATCTGTTCTCTCTCTGTAGTTAGAGGTATTTAAATTGTAATATTATACTGCCTTTATAAAGCCAAGATAAAGAGGGTTACCCATTTCTGGGATTTATGATACAGTAGCTAAGGCAAAATAATTCTCTGGTGACATCCTGTGGATAGTTACCCATATCCTTGGAGAGAGGATGCTAAGGTTTCTCAACTGGTTCTCAAACTATCAAATTCCTCAACATTGCATTTATTTTTGGTCCACTTAATCTTACTGAAACATTTGAGTTTAACTTAGTCTTTGGACTTAGTCATGGACTGCTTTTGCGTTTGGTTTAGCTGTAGAGATTTCTTATAAATATTGCTACTAGTGTAAATCATTCAATATTTGCTTTATGACGACAGGCTCAAGATAATGAACCATGAGCCATTATAATTGTCTTCTATTTAAAAACGTCATTCAAATGACTGGAGTAGGATAACTAATTCTGATTTGCCTCTTCTTCGTTTACAAAGGGATTGTCTACACTACCCCTTAAGTTGATGTAACTTATATCGCTCGGGGGGGTGGGGAAGAGGTGGTGTCATCCACTAGGTCAGTAACCCTGTCAAAGAAGGCAATTAGGTTGGTTTGGCATGGATTTGTCAAGAAGAAATCCATGTTGGCTATTCCTTATAATCCTATTAACCTCTAGGCGCTTACAAACTGATTGTTTAATAATTTGTCCCAGTATCTTTCCAGGTATTGAAGTTAGGTTGACCAGTATGTAATTCCCTGGTTCGTCTTTGTTCTCCTTTAAAATAGGTACTATATTTGCCCGACATAAAATAATTGCTAACACTTCCGAGATTGCTTCAGCTAGTTCCTTAAGTACCCTGCTGATTTGAATACATGTAACTTATCTAAATATTCTTTAACTTTGTCTTTAACTATTTTGGTTTTCAATTCTTCCCCCGGTTGTTAATATTAATTGTATTCAGTGTCTGGTAACCTTTTTAGTGAAGACTGATGCAAGAGAGGCATTAAACATGTTAGCCATCTTCATGTCATCAGTTATTAGCTCTCCTTCCCTGCTAAGTAGAGGACCTACACTTGCCTTCATCTTTCTCTTGCTCCTTATGTATTTAAAGAATCTTTTATGTCCCTTGCTAGGTGTAACTCATTTTGTGCTGTAGCCTGATTGTCACTATATGTTTGTGCTATTCTTTGTACTCCTCCTCAGCAATTCATCCATCTTTCAACTTTTTGTAGGATTCCTTTTTGATTTTCAGATCATTAAAGAATTCCTGAGGCAACCATACTGGCCTTTTACTATTCGTCCTATCTTTCCTATATCACCAAGTTCAAACAAGCAAGCCTTTTTCAGTAGGCGGTTCCCAACTTTCATTGCCTCCAAAATGGCAATTCCCTTTCTGATTATGGATCTTCACTCAACAGTTATCAGGACTGCACCAATATCACCAGCTATGTCAGCATATTTAAGCAGACATTTGAGGTGTTCTCTATAGCATGATCATTATGGTAAACTTGTTCTTCCAACCTGCACCTGTCCCACTAATTCTAATACCTATTGCAATTCTAATTTTCTAAATCCTGCTTTTCTTTAGGACAATTTTGCCAAAAGACCATTCTCTCATTTGATTGTGCTCTTATTTCATTAACTTTTTGAAAAAATTCAATCATGAAGTGGTCATTTTAAAAGTTATTTTTAAATAACTGATTTGATATAGTGAAATCAAATGTAGTAATTTGTAGCAAACAGTAAGAACACCTTCACAGGCTAAAAATAAGGAAGGCAATAAAGCTGTACTGACTGGACCATTTTCATTTGATGCTGTGGGAGGTGCAGGAGGAAAGGGGAAATATACCCGTATCTTAGAAGGGAAACATTTAATACAGTTGTAATGTATTTTTGAGATTTCAGTAGAAAACTGCTAGTTAAACACTGTGGCTTAAGTCGACTTTTTAACAAGCTCAGATCAATAACCTTAAGAGTACTTATACAGAACAACTACATCTAGTGTCTAATAAATTAATGCAATGCCATATTCTCAATGCAGGATACTAACCATCCCCAACACACAGGACAAGCAAATCAATGAGTTATGAGGAGAGGCTGAAGGAGCTGGGATTGTTTAGCCTGCTGAAGAGAAGAATGAGGGGGGATTTGATAGCTGCTTTCAACTACCTGAAAGGGGGTTCCAAAGAGGATGGCTCTAGACTGTTCTCAATGGTAGCAGATGACAGAACGAGGAGTAATGGTCTCAAGTTGCAATGGGGGAGGTTTAGATTGGATATTAGGAAAAACTTTTTCACTAGGAGGGTGGTGAAACACTGGAATGCGTTACCTAGGGAGGTGGTAGAATCTCCTTCCTTAGAGGTTTTTAAGGTCAGGCTTGACAAAGCCCTGGCTGGGATGATTTAACTGGGAATTGGTCCTGCTTCGAGCAGGGGGTTGGACTAGATGACCTTCTGGGGTCCCTTCCAACCCTGATATTCTATGAATCTATGATCAACATTAGACAAAGGAAAAATAAAATACTTTTTACATTAGCATTAATAACTTCCAAAGTGAATGGAGTGCTGGAGATGGCGATTAATCCTTTTACCCCGATACTGTAACATAGGGGTTACTGGATAAACAAAAAGGTTCCCAGGCTCCCATTCCACTGTATTGTTTTCATCTCAAAAGCCTCTATACAGCCCTTGCTCCAGGTCCCACTCACTGACCTGCCTCTCCAAACTACTTGCTTAGTTTTCCCTACCCCTGTAATTCTACAAAAATACAGGGTAAAGATGTTAACATGCCTAACAGTGATGATATTTAGATAAATGGTTAGGTAAGCAATGAATCCACAGACAATTAAAAGGTGATATAGCTCTGTTTGGCTGATAATTTAGTTGTATCACACCCTGCGACAACACTAAATACAAAAACTTTGGTATTAACTGTAAAAACTGAAATCTACAGAACATTTGTTGTAATAGATCAGAAAGTGCATACATAACCTAGTGTTCTGAGGGAACTAAACTTAAGTTATAATAATACAAAAATACATTAAACTGCTGGACCATCTAGCCTCTAGAAGTCATTTTTAAAATGAGCTCAATGATTCTGGTGCCCACATAATTAGCTTTTTACAGAATCAGCAGATCTGAAAATTCTGACATTTGTCAATCCGTACCTCCAAAACTCCAGTTATCTCCCAGTGTAAACTATAGAAATGTTATCTTTCCCTTCTAACGTAAGGTACTTTCTATCATCTGCAGCTTGCAAAAGAACAGAGGCACTGGAGCTGTCTGCAGACTCAGGAAAAAAATAATGCATCAGTTACGCTAGGTTCACATTGGAAGGTTATCTTCACAACCACAAGAACTAGAACTTTTTTTTAAATGAAAGCTTAGATTCTGCAAAAGTTGATGCCTGAGAAAGTTTCCTACTTGTCACTGACAAGTGGACTTTCCAAACCCTGGTTAATGAAGTTTACCACAAAAGCTAAATGCTCTCTTTACCATTACAACCCTCATTCTCAATCACACAGCAATGGTACTGCACTCACCCATGAGAGCAATTACTAACAGGTGAGCTAATAGAAAATCATGCAAGACTGCTAAACATGTGTAGGATGTATAGTCCAGGTGATGAATGATTACCAGGTAAGAACAAGAGATTGAAATAAGTTACAGGGGACACTACTGGGTTAGTGGTAAAACAGGCACATTTTTAAAATTACGTTTTTGCCCCGCAGAACACCATTTATCTTGACTTCAACTCTTATGGTCGGGGGAGTTTCTAACCAAATCTACTTGCAAGCAGGAACACAAACATTCAATCAGGAGAGAAAATGTTAAGAAAAAAGGCAATACTTTGTAAGTTAACACAAAAAGGTAAAGGTTTACGTAGGTTCCATTTGAACACTGCATTTTTCTCTTTGGGATGCAGGGGTGTTAGTAACTTTATGATTAACCTTAAACAAACATGCATAATTGAAGTTTATCCAGCAATTATTCAACCATATACCTGAAGAAAGGTGAGAGCAGACACACTTCAGACATTGATTTACTTTACATTTTTGAGCAATGTAATCAAGTGCCAGTCTTTCAAACATGGCATGAAATGTATCTTCCTTCAAAATGTCAAACGTAGAGAAATAATTCCAAATGGAAAAAAGTGACAGGGCAAATATATTACGAAAGTTCATATTAAGTTAGCATAAAAGCTAAATCTTATACATTTATCTGTTACTGCCATCTCCTGGTAATAAACAAAATGATTATGCTCCCTAAAATAAACTGGAATATTTGCCTTAGTTATTTTATGTTCTGTAGAGCTATAGTTAACTGTTTTAGCTACTGAAATAAATTACATTTTAATAGCATGAGCTCATCAAATGTGAAAATGTTTTATTACTAGTCAAATGTGCTTATGCTGTCTTGTACATAAAAACAATAACGGAAGTATGATTTAATTTTGAAGCCCCTTCCATGGTGAAGGGGCTAGTGCCACTTTTGTTATTTTCTCAATGGCACAAACATTGTAAAACTGAGCTTGAACAAATTCAGAGAGCCTTTTTCCAAAAGGAAAAAACAGCTTGGTTTTCAAAATCAGTTAAGGCTGTTAAATGACAACAGTGGACTTATCACTCAAAAACTCAAAGCATATAAAAACCGAAAGCCTCATACATTTTACACTGCTCACATAATCAAGTATAAAAACTCATCTGAGAAAACTATATAAAGTGTATTAAAAACTGTTGATGTACATTAAAATTAGTTATATCAGAATCTCATATATGTAGTACACGCATATGTAATTTATATATAAGAATGGCCATACTGGGCCAGACCAATGGTCATCTGGCCCAGTATCCTGTCTTCCAGCAGTAGCTAGTGCCAGATGCTTCAGAGGGAATGAACAGAACAGGACAATTTATTGAGTGATCCATCTCATCATCCAGTACCAATTTCTAACAGTCAGAAGTTTAGACTCGCAGAGAATGGGGGTGCGAAAGCATATGCTTTCAGACAAGAGAGTTGGGTTTAAATTTTGAGGTTAAAGATGGAACAGCATTTTGATCATAAGGAAATTTGTTATGTAGTGATGAAATATGCATTTCCTTGTACTTTATTAGAATACACATTTATGTTCATTATGTAGGTAGACATTTGTGAGGTCCTTAGACATTTCTTTCTTTTAATCACTTGGGGTTTTTAAGTGATGTCATATTTATATTATATTTAGCAATTTAAACTTTTTAAAACAATGTTTTTGGTTTTGTAATTTCTTCTAATTGCATCTTCTTGTGAAAGCAAGACTTTTAAAAAAAATTAAGTGTGTTGACTAGATCATTAGATTATTAAATCAGAGCGAAGTGAGCTGATGGAACTAACAGTAGTAAGGAAACCATCTTTCCATCTCAACATCCATCTCTCTTCATTTTTAATATGTCAACTTGAACGATGAAAACTCATGCCTAGTTTTCAAATAATGGGGATAAAAAAATATGAACCTTTGAAAATTGTCACTTGTACAAGTCAGTGTCCAAAGCTACCTAAAGTTTCAAATTTGGTAGAGCAATGATATTTCAATGGGTAGAAAAAGAACAAAAAATCATTATAAGCTTCATAAAAAATGTCTCCTTCCTGAAATTTTAAGTCAACCTCAAAAATGCTTAAATTATTCAAAAGTTTCAACACACTCCACTTGTCAAAGAAATATAAACCCTAAAAATCAGACAGCCTGATATTTTAAATTTTGAACTACAAAGAAAAACCAACAACCAGCCTTTTGATGGAATCTCTGGCTGCAACCTGGGCATGGGTGCACTACCAAGTTGGTGTCATCTTCTGCAACATCTAAGTTTCATTTTAAACAATGAAGTTTCTAGCCATTATAGCTAAGAGAGAACTTTCCATACATGAATTGATTGTGAACCATTGCAGTGATGTCTCCCCAAGCCCACAATGTTTCCTGTACTGCAAAATGAACACTCAGGGGAAGATGCTCTTGCATGCAGCATGCAATCTTACTACCACTGAAGTCAGAGGCAAAAAACTATTTATCTCAATAGAAGCAGAATCCAAACTATCCATACATTTCTAACATTTTAGTCCAATCATAATTTTAGACAGCATGAGTTTTCATGAAGATTTGACTATACAAAAAGTTTGAAGGGGCAACAACAAGTTATTTTGGAGTTAAGATACACGTTAGACAACTCTGTAAAAAAAAATTACTAACTTGTACTTGAAAACATAGTTGGTTAATTTTATTCAGACTTGACAAGAATTCTCTTTTGCTTTCCGAGTAGTTGTGGTACTAATTAGGTCAAAACTATTTTTCAACCCAAAGTTAAAGAAGTTAAAATAAGATGTTAGAATGGAAGTTAGATCCAACCAGCTACCATCTTTCCAATCTCAGAATTAAGACAGTGATGCACATTTCATGGTCCATTAATCCACATCTCAGGTGACTGAAAGCACACAGCTGCAACACACTTGAGGTGCGTATTAATAGACCAATACCAATAAAACATAGTGGTGTGTCTATGGATCCACTATGAAATTAAACTAGATACAAATAAGAGTTTCCTGATTTAACTGTTACTCTGCACACAACGAAACTCAATTAACTCATATTAAGAAAAAATGCTCCTTTTTAAGAAGGGGGAAAGAACTGCAGTATTTTTTTGGTGTTATCGACATACATCAAGTTTCCACTCTGGAAAGCCACCTGTAGAGTGTAATTACCCAGAAATATTTTGCCCAGTATGCCTTGATTCTTCAATTTTTTTTACAGGTAATTCACATCATAAATGTAATGTTAGGTTTCAGAGTAGCAGCCGTGTTAGTCTGTATTTGCAAAAAGAAAAGGAGTACTTGTGGCACCTTAGAGACTAACCAATTTATTTGAGCATAAGCTTTCGTGAGCTACAGCTCACTTCATCAGATGCATTCAGTGGAAATGCATTCAGCTGTAGCTCACGAAAGCTCATGCTCAAATAAATTGGTTAGTCTCTAAGGTGCCACAAGTCCTCCTTTTCTTTTTTCATAAATGTAATGTCCACATTTAGTTATATCAAATCAAACTAAAAATGTGAACATGTGTACTTTATCCAAATGAATTCAGCAGTAACATGTCCAAAGCCTAGCTACTACGACAGGCACATTATTAGTACCTCTGACAGCAAGCAGGAATCTCTCATTCAACTCATATTTTAAAAAACATATGTAGTTCAGATCCAGAATACCATCAAAAGTCTACAAATACACATTTTACACTTCATGTCTGTTTACAGATTTAAAAAAACACACCCTTGGAATTGAAAGAGACCATAAACTAAACATTTTCCTTAATAAGCTCGTCTAGCATTTATTAGTATACTTTTCAGAGAAACAAAACATCGCCCCCCCTCCCCCCGAATGTTCTGGTAGTTTTATATAGAACAGTGAAAAGGTACAGCTGCTGGTGATTATAGGTACCAGATGAAGGTTTGGTTTAATTTCAATAATAAATTAAAACAATTAAAATCCACAGAGATTTCAAAGCTCAATGTGTAAATATCACTCTGTATGAAAATGAAACCCAAATGCGGGATGTCAATTCCATGCAACTGACTAAAGCTGGATATGAAACAGTAGCTTAGATCATGAGACTGCACAGATTTTTGTTATTTTAGAAACAAATTTCAAAGAACTTTGGCAGGATTTTACTTGCTCAATACAGTGTACAACTTTTTTACATACAAAACAGCTGCAGAAGGGACCTTATTTTTCTAGGCAAAGGCAACATAAGATATTATTACAAAGGTCGAAGTTGCATGCTGACTAAAAAAATCCATGATTTGCATAAGAACATGCAAAGTATTGTAAAATTCATTTAACTTTCATTGAACCTTTATTAATTAAGGCACAAAGGTGAAATCAGTTACTCTTACAATGTAATTACCTTTTATTATGAATTAATGTCTTTTCAGTACAAATAATATTTGACATACTAAAAGAAACAGTCAGCATATTTAGAAGAATCAGAAGCCTTTCTTAATCAGCCTGAAAACTGTAAAAGGCAAGTAACATGGTATCTGCAACAAAATTGATTTGACAGTCTCTGGCAATATCCTATCTCCTTTGTGAAGTAGTAAAGATTTGCCTTTAGTTTGAATGATATACCATTTTTCCTTTAATAACAGTACTTACTAACCACAACCTAACCCTGTAAGAACAAACCCTGTAGACTAAACATTCTACCACTGCTTTTTGAAAAGCATACCATAATTATCACTTTTTCCACTGAAGAGAAAGGAAGCCAGAGACCACAAATATTTTCCATTTTCCTAGCATTCGCACAGGTGTAAAATTCAGAATGGACAGTACCAAGCAAAGACTACTTAAACTTCTTCCTTTGAAGTCTGAAAAAGGGAGCTTAATTCTTTCAGACAAGTCATTTTCAAAAACAGGTAGTTTTTAAGAGTATCTTTTTACATAGTTTTAGCCAAATATGGGATTAATTTATAACAGCTCAGAGCAAACTGCCTGGAACTTTTATATGAGAGTTATTCATGCACTACATAACTACATGTTTTCCTGATATTTCTAAATTTTCATCACTGCAACAGCAGCACTACATATCCATCTCCCTGCCCTAATCACTCTTTACAGAGAAATTCATCAAGGCTTAACACAGTTAAGTTAAGATCCAGGAAGTAAGCTAGCAATATCTAGTTTAACTGCATGATCCTGTTGGACATAATGCAAATCTTTCAAGAGACAAAAGGTATACTTTGTAATTGTACTCTGAAGATATATCTCATACAGATCATTCTGTGCACCTGCATACAAATGAAATTTAAGACCACCTCAAAATACTAAAAAGCCACTCTGCATCCAGCAGGGAGTATGAAGCACCAGTCTCTTCACAACAACGCAACTACAACAAATCTTCAGTTCTACAGAAAGGTGGGTGGGAGATGGATAATCTTTTTGGATGTGTATTTTAAGCAGAACAATCACAAATAATTGTCTTTTCTCTAAAGACACTCAACAAATGACAAAGCTCTAATGATTTCTCTATAAAACCACACGCATCATCAATGAGAAACTACAAGCAGTATGAAGTGTAAACAAAGCATACATACCATGGTTTGTAAAAATAAAGATTTGTGTGGGAGGGAGCTGAAGTATAATTGTAGTAAGTTTATTTTACACCAGAGTGGATGAAATTTATTTACACTCCCTGGATGAAAACAGATTAGATTGTTGCCGTAGTTAGGACAGACATGCAAGCATGAGAAAATATCAGCAGGAACTAATGCCACCTGAAGTGGTGTTCATAGCACTCAACAGCTTAGCATAAAGTTGGAGCCTGAAACTTACTGAAAGTTTGTCACTATCACCTGGAAAAATGATCTTTCATGTCCAAAAACTGAGTTCACAAGCACAACGGCCAAAATGTTGATTCTATAAACTTCATAATGATTCCATCATCCCATTACAGATGGGTTTGTTTAGATTTTTTTTTTATTAACTAAACCTTTTGATATATTCATGCAAGGATAAGGGAGGACATGCAGTGAAGGACTCAGTGTAGTTGTAGCAGTGTCGGTCTCAGGATATGAGACACACGATGGTTGAGGTAGTATCTTTTATTGGACCAACTTCTGACAGAGACCTGAAGAAGAGCTCTATGTGGCTCCAAAGCTTCTCTCTCTCTCACCAACAAAAGTTGATCGAATAAAAGATGATTCCTTCACTCAGTGAGGTAATAACAGGATAAAAGGTGAGGAATGTAATCAAGCAGTTTATTCGGGGTAAGTAAAGTTATCTATTCCTTTCCACTCAAATGTGTACATTCTTCTTATCGGCTCCTGTGCAGCAAGAACTCAAGACATCTTTTCAGAAACAAGCTTATCAGCTTTTAGTCTCTCAGAAGCCATGCCAATAGAGAGCGCAATTCCAGGCCGGAAAGTAGAAAAGTTCCCCAGTTCTGTGTGCTCAAATATGCATCTTGGTCAGCAGGAGATTAATGAGAATGCAGAATCCTTGTCTTCTGCTCTGCTTAGTCTCGACTCTTACAACTTGAAGTAATGAAGCAAATGCTTATGAGCCTCCCTCCCCAGTGGATAGAGGTGTTTCTCACCACTGCAGGAGAATCTGTAATGTGTCACCCATGTGACAATATGGCTCATTTATACAACGTAAAAAGTAGTTTCATGGGAGTTTTGCAATATCTCCTTCCTCTATGGATACCTCCTCGTGAAATGAGAAAATAGGGAAAAAGTTAAATACTTTACCAATCTGAACGTTATTTTTGCTAGCATTCTCCCTCCACTCCTTCAAAGTAAGTTCTGTGAACTATCTGAGCCCCTATCTGACCCCTACTGATCTTTCAGTAGCAGTTTGTCAACCAGTAGTCAATTTATAGATAAGAAAGTGAGTTAAATTTGGAATAATGAGCAGCTCCCAATTAAGAGACTGAAATGGCCACAATGCAGGTTGGCTCCTTAGGGTGAGGGGGCAGTTTAAAATTGCCACTTTCAACCCCTCATTCCTCCAACTCCAGCCATTCACTTCCTCACACATCTTTTCATCTCTATCCATTCAGGGTGAATTATCTTTTATAAATCACAACTGAGAGTTTGAAGAATTACAGATATTTTAATTAAACAGTGCAGGCCATTGTTGGATCATATTAAAGAAGTTCTGTATTAAAATCACAAATGAGTTTGATTCCCCATAGTTTAAATTCCAGGGTATTACTAATTAAGAGGTCTCTTGGTTTTTGGTACTGTTTCTCTCCCCCTGTGTGTGAAACTTGCAAGCTGCTAATTGCGTTAGTACATTCTAAGACAGAGTCTGTTCTCAAAGCAATTCACACAGAGAGACTCAAAGCAATACTCTGTAACAACAGAACCAGCTCCCAGAGACTCCCCGCCCTTTTGTTATATTAACAATTGTGATTAAAATAGAGATAGAGGATGTATGTGGATGGATGCGTGGTGTGGATAATAACTGAATGATCAGGGAGGTGCCAGCCTAAGAATCCAGTGTCCATCGGCTGAAGAAGGCGTCAAGTGGAAATAACCAGAGGACCCCAGAAGGGCAGACTGGAATCCACCCAACAGCCTCAAGAATGGGAGAACCAAAGAACAAGATAACATCTAGCAGCATGGAGCTGTCAGGAATGTGCTATCTGCTGACTGATTCAGCAACAGCATGATGAAGCAATTCCCATAGACTGGCATAGGAAGAAATTCCTATAAAAACGGACTCTAGAAAGTGAGAACTTTGGGGTCTGATTCTGCAAACCAACTTCCAGGAGCATCAGATGAGCATCTGACAAGGCCCTGCTCCCTCCTCACGTCCAGGCCACCTGGCCAGTGGCTTGGCATGAGCAACTCTAAGGCTGGTAACTATGATAAGAACCTTGCAGAACTTGTGTGTGTGTGTATGAATGTGTGAATAAATATGAGATTGAATGGAATGTTATAGCTATAACTAACTGCTTACGATGATTCTTTCTGTATGCACAATAAATGTGGTATTTTGCCTTTTCCTCTTTAATAAGATCCTGCTGGTTTTTAATTTATTGGTATAACACCATGGCCTGCAATCTCTTCCATGCTTTTGCCCATTAAAATATTAAAGGGTGATTTGTGGAAAGTAATCCACATTAGGACACACTGTATTTGTTTAAAAACTCAAAAATTGCTTTAGTTTCTTCAGTATTATTTTCTATCTTTCCAGTCTTGCTCAGTGAGGAAGCAGCTAAGGCAGGGATGGGCAAACTATAGCTCGGGGCTGCATCTGGCCCTCCAGAAGTTTGAATCCAGCACTCGAGCTCCAGCCGGGGAGCGGGATCCAGAGCTTGCCTTGCTCTGTGTGGCTCCTGGAAGCAGCAGCATGTCCCCACTCTGGTTCCTATGCATGGAAGCAGCCAGCTGCCCCCCCCCACACACACCCCCAAGCGCCACCCCCGTACCTCCCATTGTCTGGCACCTGCGGACGGGGCAGCTCGCAGAGCTGCCTGGCCGTGCCTCTGAGTAGAAGCCGGAGGGGAGACATGCCGCTGCTTCTGGGAGCTACTTGAGGTAAGCACCGCCTGGAGCCTGCACCCCTGACCCCCTCCTGCACCCTAAGCTCCTGCCCCAGCCCTGATACTCCTCCTGCCCTCCAAACCCCTCGGTCCCAGCCCAGAGCCCACACATCTTCCTGCACCCCAACCCCCAAATTCATGATCATTCCTGACCCGCCATACAATTTCCATACCGAGATGTGGCCCTTGGGCGAAAAAGTTTGCCTACCCCTGAGCTAAGGAGCTACTGAGACCTGCTCACAGCCCGTGGTAACCAGTCAACACGCCTTGAGAGAGTTTGAGCTTTCCTACAGGTTCTACTTTTCGCAATTGGCACCTACTTCCCATTTAATAACATTCAGTTCCAGATTACTAAAACTTAGTTTTTACAGTAAGCGTTTTGTTAACCCTACCAACATCCCAAAAAAGTTGTACTGAACTGTAAGGCCTTATACAGTGTTTCAGTTCAAGAATACCTGAGCAGAAAAGGGAGGAAAAAAAGTTGTAGATAAAAAATTGAGATGGGAGACTGATCACAGGTTTAGGTAGCCTCTGCAGTTAGCAGCTGTAGGATTTTTAATGTGACTTCTTAAAAAACTGAAGTGGGGAGAAGTCTACCATTTTGGCATTTGCCTATTAAATATAATGGATATAGTGATATATGAGCAACAAGGTCCCAACTGTACCTGCAGCATGGCTCAGATTTCAAACAGCCAACTGAAATTATAGAATCAGAGGACTGGAAGCGACCTCTAGAGGTCTTCTAGTCCAGTCCCCTGCACTAGTGGTAGGACTAAGTATTTTCTAGACCATCCCTGACAGGTGTTTGTCTAACCTGCTCTTAAAAGTCTTCAATGATGGAGATTCCACAACCTCCCTAGGCAATTTGTTCCAGTGCTTAACCATCCTGACAGTTAGGAAGTTTTTCCTAAAATTCAGCCTAAACCTCCCTTGCCGCAACTTAAGCCCATTGCTTTTTGTCCTATCCTCAGAGGTTAGGAAGAACAATTTTTCTCCCTCCTCCCTGTAACAATCTTTTATGTACTTGAAAACTGTTTTATCCCCCGTCTTCTCTTTTCCAGCTAAATGTATATGCCTAGTGATTTTCTAATGGCAGTTGGAGCACAATGCATTTCTACATTCTATTGCTGGACTGATGCAAGACGTCTCCTTGAGCCAACAGCTTTAGAATTTTGAACCTGGAGAATTTCTAACTTGATCACATCCAAGAGCTGGGATAGGTTATGATGGGTATCTTTACAGAAAACAAATACGGAGTGACAAGTAAGAGGTAAAAACCCTTTGGGGGACTCTGAAAATGTATCCATATGTAACATGATTAACCAAATGTTCCTTACCCTAAGGGTTGCACAGCTTATTTATAATATGTCTGGTAAGTGTTCTAGTATAGATATGTTTTTCAAATGATTAAATCAGAGCCCAGAAGCATCTGGCACAGATGTTAAATTATTGTGCATCTTTGTTTAGCTTATTCTCATCTCTCCACAGCAGCAACAATTTTTCTGGATGCAAAGAATGTTTCTAAAAAGTTGGCCATTCACTCAAGATGAACCGTCAGTTCCATCTTAGGCTCTAATTTTGTTAAATATATTCATTTTAATCTAACCCCTAGTGCAAGAAAACCTTCCCTTGCAAACATGGATGAGACAAGGGTGCACACTTGTCCTTTTTGATATGCTTAATTTTCCGTGAGCCTTTTGCTACAGCTCTTCTCAGAGATCAAAGGTTCACAAAAGATGCTGTGCACTGCAAACTACGTTCTGAAGATGGAACATGTACATCACAGATTCAGAATAATTTTAATACTTATTTCAAGCCATTCACTCCTTGTACTCTGGTATCGAGGCACAAGACAAACTGTAATAAATTTCAAGTAATTTCTCTAAATCCCTTATGCAATTCTGTCATTTTTAATCTATTTCCTGTACAACTGAAACCAAAATGGCAATGTTTGCAATTGATCTGATTAACTTCGATTATGTAAGTGATTAGAACGACTAAAAGTTTCAGAGAGGTTTGCACTTAGTTTGACTTGTTTGGATAAATTAAACAAGAAAAACAAATATTTTGTACTTGTTATTTCTGATTCTTAATCTACTACAAATTGCAAAAAGTTAAAGACTTTAATGTCTTAAATGACAAGTATTCAGTATAACAACTTCCTATTTTAAAATAATTACAGAAATAAAGGAATTAACCTTAAATTCTTACAGAATTAATCTGTCTCCAAGAATGAGGATAAAAATAAAATGTCTAAAAGAAGAAGAAACATCATACAATATATGCCCTAACATTGAACAATGCCGTACAGTTTATATCTTGCAGAAAGTGTTAAAATGGTTTGAATCAATAGCTTTCACATACCACAGGTTCAAGCACAGCACATAATTGCAGCTCTCTAAGCCAACATCCTTACCTCTAACTATAAAGCATAAGGAATAGCAATGTAAAATGTTACAGCTGGAACATTGCATCAAGAAGAATCTATATTTTAACATACAAAGACTAACTTGCATATACGCCCTGATCCTGCAAGTTCCAATGCATAAAATGAAGGCTTGCGCTCCATTTGTTCCACAAAACTCAGTGGGAAACTTTGTGGATGTAGGGATCTGCTCACACATTGAAATCTGCAGGATTGGGGCTCTAATAAGCAAAAACTAAACAATTTTAAAATGGCAAGTTGTTCTGAATGAATGATTGGATAAGAACCTTCACACAGTGATATGACAATAAAAAAGTATGTTTGCACAGATCCAAGACAAATACCCTATACACCTAGTACACAATTTTTAAAATATCTCCAGAAGAGCTGGGTAAAAACAAACATCACAATGCTAGGCATTTTCACAATACATAACAGTAAAATAAACTCAGTTTAAGTCGTGAATTTTTTTTTTAGACACTTTAATTAGCTGCTACTAATTTCACACGGCTGCTCCTCTGAAACCTGTCTTCAATTGGCTAGTAAAAACCCTTTACATATAGAGAATACAATTCTACATGACAAAGTTAAAACAGTCCT
Source organism: Lepidochelys kempii (assembly GCF_965140285.1). NCBI lineage: Eukaryota > Metazoa > Chordata > Testudines > Cheloniidae > Lepidochelys > Lepidochelys kempii. Next base: position 33,901,483 of record NC_136387.1, read on the forward strand.
AAAAATTTAGGACCAGTTTTTTAAAGGTATTTAGGTATGGTGCCTAATCTATAATAACCAATGGTGTGGATTTTGTCAAACCTGCCTTTTACAAAGCTAGAGGATTCCAACATGTGTGTCAATATATCTGGGATGGGTATTCTCTATCATCTATGCCACCTCCATTAGATTTCTTTAAGTGTAGATTACCCCCCCCGCCATATATATTTAGTATAAAAACACTTCTAGTATTCCCCAATATATATTCTGATATACTTTCAAAAAGGAAGCTTGCTAGATTTAAAAGATAGAGTTTTCCTGTGCATGACAAAACAAACTTTGTATAAGAAGCTTATAGTAAATGCAATATACAAAACTGATTTTACAGGATAAAAGGAAGGCCAAATTCAAGATCAAGAAGGAAAACAACCCTGTTTTTTCCCAATGAAGCTTTCACTGTTTATGCTGTATCTAAAAATGAATACGTAAAACAATGAGATTTTCTCCAATCACACTAAAAAAAGCTAAAACCTAGGACAAGCGCAATTTATACCATAAAGCTGCTTCATTCAACATCACGTCTGCATTACAGCTGTCAGAAACATCAACAATCATTTTTTGAAAAAAGGAGCAACTATGCAAAGCTGATCACTGTGTGTGTGGAAACACTGAACTCCTTAGAGGAATGTTATCTTCAAACGAACAGGACTTGAAGTTAGCATTTTATTAACATTTCTAAATGTAATTGCCACCTTTATTTTCTGAAAATGTCAGGCATTTTCCAACAGAAGTCTGAATTCAAAATGTACATTAATTTTCATGTTCACAAGGTCAATATTTGCTTGATAGGAAGATTTTTTTTACGTACATTGTTTTATGGATAGTAAGAGCCTTGGCAGCAAACGTTTTAAATCGTCTTAATACAATCCAGCAAACTAACTGACAGGATAACTTTGGCTGCAACTGACCAGAAAATATAAGCATTGTTATGGCATTTTTGGAAAGAATGGGGAAAATGAGAAAGAGAAAGTCAAACATTGGAGGACATATTTTAATGTATTTAATATAATATATACAATAAATATAAATGTGTATATGTAAATAAGAGGACTTATATGACTGTTATATGAATAAGTGATCTGGATCATTACAAATCCTGGTAACAGGTACCTAGATTTCACACTGAAGTTCAAAGTAAAGCAGCTGCAAACTCAAACTTGTGTTCAAAAATCCACTTTCTTAACTGAAGACCACTCTGCATAAATGCCTTGACCAGGCAGGCCTGATTTTTAAGTTGCACACTTTTTAAACATCTCCAAGGAAAATATAAAGCAGATACCCACGTTAAAAAAAAGATACTGGGGCAGGAGATCTACAGTATCTAAAAGCCGAGCGGTGTCATTTCTGCAGAAAAAGCGAGGAAATTCACTAGAAAGAAGCAACCCAAAATTAAATCAGATTGAAAAATCTTGTATAAAGCTGAATTCTCAAAATATTGATCTCATCTTTCCCCCTTCCCTTCATATTCTACCTTTTTTCCTTCTGTATTTTTTTCTTGTCCAGTTCTTTTAAATGTCCCTTTTTTTCTTCACTCCCACTTTGTCCGCAACTGCTGAAGCCCAGACCCCCACCTTGCCTGTTAGAATGGTGTCCACTTTAAATATGAGCTGGCACCTCTGGGACAAGTAGAAAATTCTCTCTGCCCCGTGGAAAAAAATGCAGGCAACAGCAATGTAAAATGGATGTGTACCTGGTTGGTTTCATTACTTTGCTCCCCATTTGTAAAATGGGCATAATACCTGCTTTTTCATCCCTTTGTTTGCCTTGTCTCAAGACTGCAAATGATTTAGGATAGGGATTGTTTCTTACTGTTGTGTATGTACAATGAGGCACCAATCTCAAATGGGACTGTTAGCCACTACTGTCATATAAAACACCACCACTTCAGTCATGAACCCTTATATGAAGATTTGAAGTAAGTGAATTATGTATAAGTAACTAAGTAAAATACCAACATGAATGTTTATAATCAAAACTAGATTCCATCTCATAATACATCATTGGCTCCTAGAGTCTTTTCTCTTCTCCTTTCCTCTCAGTTTCTATGGTGTCCCTTACTAGGTTTTCAGGTTTCCCAGAGGTGCTGAGGTCTTAACAATATTCTGCATGCCTAGAGGGCAGCAGTTACAATTTTAGTTGGGAAAAGGATAGACAGAAGGAAAACAAGAATAGCGCTGCTTGCGTTCTTATAGTCATCTAGCTCTGACAGATTTGCCCTTTCAGCACTCCATCAATTCAATCAGCTGCCTGTCACTATCAGTTTATCAGTAGCTCAAGCCTGTTTGATTCAAACATCAAAGAAATCATGGTATGTTGTGCTGGTGTCATCCGACAAATAATAAGTACAATGATGTGCATAACAATCTAGTATTCTAGCTCTTGTTTTTATGACTGCTCAGTGCAGAGGACAGAACAAGAGACGGTCAAAGCAAACAAGGGAGAGAGAATATACAAATACGGGAAAACAGGAGAACATGAAAGGCTAGGAGAGGCACAAGATTACAAAGAAAGAAAACTGACAGCTGTTAGGTAGAGCAGCTCCTAATGTTACACTAACAGAGCATTTGAAGCAAATTTCTTTGACTGACTGACTTGTGTCACTTTTATCATGACTGCCTGGATTTAAATTAGCAGGCTTTTCCAATGGCTGGGTAGACCAGGTTCTGGATAATGTCTCAATGTTTCATTAGTTACTGGTTAAACTACATCAACTATTAGGGTCCCCTACATCAGGTGGTTTCTTTAATTCCTAAAAGACAACTGGTTTCTCTCATATCCAACATATCCTGCAGTGATTCTATTGTATCTACTTTTTTTTAATCATCATAAAACACCACATGCTGAATTCACTCTTTTTTATTTTATTTTATTTTTTTTTAAAGGTAGCTGCCTCTCACTATCAGAAATCAGAACAAAATCCAGGGAACCAACTCCTTGTTGCTCCTGCTCAGGAGACGGAAATATAAGTTGCCTGCCAAGCACAAAAAAAGTCTAAAGCTACAGGGATTATATGCACCTGGAACAATAGGGCTCCATCCTCTTTGTGGACTTGCATAGAGTATGCATAGGTATGAACAGTCTGTTAACATACAAGATACTGAGGAAAGGAATCAAACTTGAACTGTATAAAAATTTTACAATTAACTTTTTTGATTAAGAGTCAGTAGCAAGAAAACCAAATGTATAGACTAGCTTATCAAAGCAGACAGATTTAAGTTCACTTTTAAAAAATATTTGAGAAACCTAGGACAAAACAAAAAATGCAGTATAGGCTTCACAAATCAAAGCCATGCAGGCTAATGGTATTTTCTACTTTAAAGGGTTTGCTATGGAAAAGAAATCTAGGATAAAGTTTGCATTTGAAAAGCAACTTTTACAACAATTCAGATCCAAGTAAAACACAGACTGTTCTTTAAAACATACTAGTTAAACTGTATTTATGTGGAACAATACTGGCATCCAGTGGCCAGTTCAATTAATCACAGAAATGGCTGACAAGTTATTCTCGTATGTATTTACTCAACAGGCAAAAATAAAAATATGGTGTCTGTCCAGAAAAATGTACATGATTTATAATCTACATTTATCTATAGTAAAATATACACTTATCTCCCAATTCTTATAGATACATTTGTTACCTGGTAAAGCAGTGATGAAGTCCCGTTGTAACATGGGCTTCAAATAAGAGTTAATATGTCCATGCTGATAGTGACACATTCGTGAAATAAGGTGTTCCACAAATTCCACTTGATCTGATTCAGACCACTGGTCAAAATATTTAATACACAAGTCTTTTTCCTTTTCGTAGTTTCCTTCCGATGGTCGTTTCCTTGAGACTATCACGGATGAAGTTCCATTACTTATCTATTTTTAAAAAAAATATAAAAGTTAATACTTATATATCAGCATGTATAGTCAGGTAAGAGTAACCTGAACTCTGAAAAAGGGGCTGAGAATGCAAGGAAGTGCATCTTAACAGAATGAAATATTGAAGTCTATAATAAAAGCCATTTATGCAAAAAGATTAACTTGGACATTCTGCTTTCATAGATGAGATTACTGAAATTGTTTTTTTTTCTTATATAATTATAAATTATCAATTACACTGAAAAACTAAAAATCTCTTCCCATTTACAATTATTTAAAGTAACATTGAAGTGTTCATTCAACATAGGGGAAAGGCTCTCCTATTCACACCACAACTTTCTACTGTTGTATTCCTTCCACAACTTCCATTGGTTTCAATGGATGTAATTATACAACACAAATCAGGGAAAAGATATGAAGTGCCGATAATAATTAGAAATTAAAAATTGCACTGCCCATTTCTTGCCCCATTATTTAAAACTGACAGGAATTTGTAAATTATATATCCTTTCCTTATGACAGTCCACTCCTGCCACCTGACAGTGTGCAAATGCCAACACCTAGGACCATTAAATGGGACCTTGGTTTTTAATTTTCCAGTTGGGTGCCGTAACAGATATTGCCATGGATGCCACACCACTACACAATACAGATGTTAAATTTTTCACTCAAGAAGAAGAAAGTTCAAGGCCATACTGCCTACTTCCATGATACTTCTTGGTACCAAACATTCTCAGTATTTGGTAAGAATTTCTAACCATCACTGTGCATACACCACCACCTAGTGTTTAATAAGCACTATTATAGGATGACAAGACATCGTGCAGTTTAGGCAGAAAGAGTGATAGCAAGAAACAGGACAGCTCCACTATGATCTATAGTATATTAACTATAGTATATTGACTAAGCAGGCTAAGCTTCACTAGTACCCTGAAAATGTGAAACTAGAGCTTCCAGATCTGAAAGTGTTACGCACTAATCCACTATGCTATATGCAGACACTTAGGCCTTATCTACACTGCTACTTACAGCACTGAAACTTTCTTTGCTCAGGGGTGTGAAAAAACACCCCCCTGAGCGATGCAAGTTTCAGTGCTGTAAAGTGGCAGTGTAGATAGTGCTACAGTGCTGGGAGCCATGCTCCTAGCATTGGTAGCCAGTCCCCTCACTGAGGTGGTTTTATTGCAGTGCTGGGAGAGCTGGAGCCGCGACTACACAGCCACATTAAAGCATTGCCACAGCTGCGCTTCAATGCCAACTGTGTAGACATACCCTTAGATGTGCAAATTGATCCACAGAGCATTTCAGGGTATGTCTGCAGAGTTTGTAGGAAAAGCAGTGATACTGCTAATTTCAGTTTGCTCTAGGATTCCTTAAGTTTTCAAAAGCCTCTTGAAACTAAAGAATAAATACCACTTAAACCAGCAGAGTGGTTGTTTCATGCCTTTCTTTGCTGGGTGTTGCTCTGGTGTACAAGTTGAGCAAACCTCAAATTTGCAAGACCCCAAAATTGCACGGATAGTAAATATAAGGGAGGAAAGAACTAAACAAGTAAGGGATTGCTTGTAACCTCAACTGTTTTCAGGGAAGATTTGATACAAACATGGCCACAAACACCACCCAGAAAGGGAAAATAAAGAGAATAGAATTGAAGAGGAGCATGTAACCAAGCAGCCACACATCACAGTCTTCCTCTTCCCTTTACTTTTTCACAGAAAAAACGCATAACATCCTGCACATGGTGTGTGACAAAGTCTGAAAGGTTACGGTTTGAGCAGTGATATCTCAAAAAGCATTTGTTACTGACATTCTACATTTTATTCATCTACCTCTTCTTTATACATGACAATAGTTACACACACACCACACCATCCTTTGGATTATTCCTCTTGTACAGGGAGTAAAGTTCATAGGTAGGGAGATGACTGTTTAAATATAAAAACATCAGCACACAAGGAGAAGTTGCCCTATAATCGGTTTTTGTTGTTTGTTTGTTTGTTTTAAAAGGACAAGGTTTTATGGACAGGCAATTTTGACTGTTTATTTTACTGGGAAATAAATCCATAGATTTACGGATTGCTGGTCTCTCAGGCTGAGACCATGTGACTGTTTTAGAGTCAACTCTAGTCAAAGCCGCATTCCATATAGCAGGTTGAACTTCTCAGAAGAAGATGACCGATTACTATCTGGCAATAATTGATCAAATTAAATCCAGAGGTTTCCTGATACTGTGTTTCAGAGCATAAAGGCAGCAAGCTTGGAATACACACACGTTCCTCTAGAGAACAATATCTGTTATGCCTATTTCACCACAGTCAGTTTTCCTGCAGTGGTAGGACAATGCTAGACCTTGTTCCTTCCATTTATGGCCATTGCACTGTCTCTCTCTATTTTATGAATCCGTACTGAAACCTGTGTTTTGATGCTGAAATTATCTCATTTCAAGGTAGAGTGAACAAAGTTTTAAAAATCTGGAAAGAACAAGTCATGTATAAAATTGTCCATCACTGTCATCTTCAACCTGAGGACTCCACTCTGAGCTAAATATACGATGGCATCAAGTCTACTATGTATAAGAGGGACATTCAACTAGCAGGAGTAAGCTCTCTCAAAGGCAGACATATTGAAAATAATGCCAACTATCTATATATCATTTACTGCCTTCCCTTGGGAACCTCAGTCATACCTGCCATAGGGTATTTTTCTTTGGAGATTCATCTTCATTCTGATCCTCCATTACTGATGTGTTCTAGGAAAAAACAGAAATATTATTTGAATTTTCCTCTGCATGTGTTTAAATTTTGTGGCAATTCCATGCCTGTGCAAACTTTTTGAAAAGCACATCTAAAAAAGATAAAACCTTATTTTCCTATCAAACATTACAAGAGATTTCTAGTCACATAAAATCTAGATACCATAAATGTTAAGATTTCCAGTGAACTAGAGTATGTTCACTGATTCCATTTACAGTAAAGATAATTCCACTTCTGACCTCTCTTCAGTTTCCATCAACAGGCTCTCATCTAGCCTTTTTAATTATCTCAATGGGGAATAAGTCCATTTATGAATTAGAATTAAACTCCCTCAGGTGAACAGGAAAATTGCTGAAGTGATTAAACAAGCAGCTTCTGATGTGAAGTCAAAATACATACGTCTCGGGTGAAAAAAATCCAGTCAGTACACCCTCTTACTCATGTAATATTAGATCATATATTAGACATAAAAGATCTATCAGGAGTGCAAGATTGTTCTCTACAGACTATTTTGTAGCTGATTGCCATTTACAGTTTTTAATGTCCCAAGAGATTTGGCAGCTGCCATTTCCCTTTACTTCTATTTTCCTTTCAAGAATTCTGATATCTTTTTCCCTTCCATCTTCACCAGTATGTATCTCACTTCAAACTTCTCTTCTCCCTCTTTACCTTTCTCCTGTTTTCTTCCCTTCCCTTTTTTTTTTTAAATGGAAAACCTGACGTCCGCCTCCCTCAACATCCATCCTCCCCTCAAACTTTCCTTTTCCCTCAGTTCATATCTTCTTTTCTCCACTACCTGCCCACATTCACTCACTTGATTCTGCCACTAAAACTGAAACAGTCATGCATTCTCTCCACAAATCACACTCATGAATCCCAACTTACTCACTGCTTCCCCTCATACCTCTGCAATCACTATTCACTGGAGTCACCCTACACACCCATTCCCTCTCCTCCCCTCCATCACTCATACCTACAAAAAATTGGCCAATCGATAATGGATTGGTAAAGGGGCTGTCAGGGAAAGCTGTGTATTTTTTTAAAAATGAAAACTATAAATATTTCTACAGGTGTGTATATTTTGATGTTATCTCTCTTCCCTTCTCCTTTATATATCACTTGTTCTGGGGAAAAACGTGGAATTAAGATGAGTTTTATACCTACTTCCAAGTGTATATTTTATCCTGCTTCCCTGCCTTTCTTTTTTTTGGTCGGGGGTGGGGGGGTCTTCTTCCATTATGAACTCTCTCTGATAGAAACTGTACACACAACTGCTTAGGAGCCATCCCCCCTTCCAGGGTACTGGCTATGTTCTGAACACATTTACCACCCTTCCCTCTTCCTCTATACAGTTTTTGTCCTGTGATAACAGCAAATCACAGAATGCAGCTTTATTTCAACACCAAAGGAGGAAGCTTACTAGAAAAATAAAACAGCATCACCCATAAAGCTACACTCACTGACCCCCCTTTTAACTGTAAGCTTCCCTCAAACTTATTTGAGTCCCTCCTGCCTGGCTTCCTGTTACAGAGAAATGGCGTATCCCACTTTTGAAGAATTACATTGTGAATTGCCAGCAAGAGGAATATGCCTGGAAGAAAAAAAGCAAACTCACCTGCTTATGATGTAAGCAGCAGAGACAAATACAGCAAAAAGTGGAGGAGAAGGAGTCCAAATACAGACAGAGACAGTACTATTTATATTTGTTTAAAATTTTCATACGCTTCGAGGTGACATACATATGTTAAACACAATTACACTTGAAAAAGCTACACACCTTTGCCTCATGTTTTAAAATTATCATCTCATTGGGATTGTGTTCTCTGGTTTTTAAATGCAGCAGTACTGTCACTGATGTAAACACCTCTTTTTATGCATGATTCTATTTGCTACTGCACAACCATCCAGAAGGAGCACAAATTAATTGACAATAATTATTGGTACTCTGCCCATCCATACCAATAAGTGATACTGGAAGACTAACAAAAGCCCAGTGAGTTCTCAAGGATAACACAAAGCCAAAAATATTCATGAAGTGGAAATTTTGCAGGAAGTACAGGTGCAAATGCCTAAGAACTACTAACAATGGAATAAATTAGCTGCATCTGTTAAAAGAAGAGTATAGATCATCTCCCTTTAAAGGTGAAATATAAATGTAAAAAAAGAATGGTTAGTTTTACATGCTAGCATAGTATAAAAAACTCACTGGTAATGGACCACAAACAACTGAAATGAAAAGAAGATTGAATGCTCTTTTAATCTGATGACTTGGGGTTGGTGTATTCAGCAGACCAGCCCAGGTGAAAGATAAAATGTTGCCACTCCCCTCAAAAAATCCAGCATACTTGAATCAGTCTTGTTTCCCCAAATAATTCAATTCTGAGCTGCCATCCCACCTGGACTCGACTCCCATTACTTCCCTGTTTCTTGCTCCCTCCCCATCTCAACGCAAATGGCTCAGAAGTCATTTTTCCTCACTCCCCTTACCACCAAGAAAAATGAGCAGTGACTAAAAGGTTGTTCTGCTCACTTACACCTTGTCTTCCATAAAATGAACCAGTAACTCCACAGCCCCATTTATTCAAGAAATAAAAAAATTATAGTTATAATAAATCTTCGACTGTACACTCCCCAGAGCAGAGACTGTCTTGACACCTGCCTCTTGTATAGTGTGGAGCATGCTGTAAGTGATGTATTTAATTTGCAGATCCTTTTCAAGGACACTGCCATCTTCAAAAAAATTAGTTTGTAATATAGTCAAAGAAATATAAAGTTGTGTTTCTCTCCCTGGCTTTGTATTTGCACTTGGCTAACATTTAGCCTTTCCCCACTTCAATGCTATGTTATGGGAATGTTAGCTAACATGTAATAATAAACTTTAGTAGAGCCCAGGGAGAGTATATTTTAATATATGATAGCTGATTACACAGAAATTTCTAGGATTCAACTCAATCAGCTAGCATGTGTTAAAAATAAACAGTGCCTGGTTTATTAGGATAGAGGTTTAGAATGCACTGGCTAATACGTTATATCCATAGAAGTCTGCTATTGGAATGTGTTAACTAATTGGACTAATAGGCAGTGGTAACGATACAACTGAGTTCCTCTGGAATCTAGAGACTATCCCAGTATTAATATATGCATAATATTGTCTATGAATCTTTTAGTTAAATTACTAGAATGTGTGTGGAATTGCCACAATAGGGAGTTAAAGCATATACTTACATCCTCTCTCATAATCCTGATCTTTCTTGCCCTGTTCTGACTCCTAGTTTTCCAATCTATCCCTCTAATTCCTATTTTCTTCAATCCTTACAGAAATTTGTGGAGCCTTGAGACCCTTAGATGGATCCCTAGGCCCCTAATGCAGAAACTGCAACAGCATGCAAGTATCCTAGGGCACATTTTGACTGTTTAGGTTCTGAGCTCCACACAGCTAAGCAATAAGGATCAAACTGTACAAATGAACAACAGAGACAGGTGACACGGAAGAGTTATTGAGCTGGAAGGCAAAACTTTGATGTCTCATGGGTGTGGGAACTCCACAAAATATTATATGGAAAGGAAGAGGAGGAACATAAATAATGAGAAAAAAGGACACGGGAAACATATTGAAAAGAACATGCTTTAGAAAATTGACAAATTCTATAAAATTTACCATGAATATTTTACATACATCCCTTCCCACAAAGTTGATAAGTTTTTATTAATTCTGTTTAGATTATCAATAAAATCTACAACTCCTAGATAAGTGGCAAGAATTTTGTACAAGTGGGTTAGACCATTGCCCATCAAGCCAGAAATTCCAATTGTGGGAATAGCAGATGCTTCACAAACTGGTGAAATCCCCATAATCATGTAACCAATTGAACAATGTTTTGAGTATAGGTGGATACAAGAGTCATTATTAGACCCATGCATCAATTAATTTATGCCCTGAAACATGCAACTGAGTACGCTTGGTACAACTACAAGAGGATGCCATAAAATTACAAAGTTAACCAACTGGAGTTGTTTATAGACGAGAGAGAAAAAAGGGGAATAAAACAGAAAAGGGGAAACAAAGAAAAACCAATGCAGATGAAAAGCACAGTAATGAATTATATTATAAACCTAGTATAGCATAAAACTGAATTTTAGTTAAATATAGAACTTTTTGAACATGCCAAAATTTTAAAGCCAATTCACTTCCCGGGTACATCTGGAAAAACTTCACACTGTAACAATGTGTTAGGAAATCTTAATACAGGGGGTTTCTGCCATCCCCCTTACAATCAACTGGACTAATAGTAACCATGTTGCATAAATTAACAGGAAAAGCAATCATTAAACGTAATCAGGATTTCAGAACATCTTCCATTTTCTTTTATATGCCCTGCGTATATAAATCTTCCCAACCATAATCAGTAATTGTTGATGACAAAAGTAATTATATGAGTAGGCATAACGTAAGTACCAATTACATAAGAAAATACTATTATTCTAGTGTATATTGTACAACATATGTCAAAGTTGCATATAGATTTCCAACCCGTTTTCCCCGAGATTAACACACTAAGACTAATTTTTTAAAAATAATTAGAAATGAAAGTGTTCCAAAATCTTGATTATGTTTAACCATTGCTTTTTCTGTTCATCTAACCATGTGGTTAGTATCAGTCCACTTTATTGTAAGGGGGATGGCAGAAACCCCTGTATTAAGGGTTTCTGACACTTTATATTACAGACATACTTGTGACATTTTTGAAGAGCTCCACTACCCCCAGAACTCTGAAATGTACAGAAGGATACACCTGGGGTAAAGGAAGTGCCATTTTGGGCAACATGCCACACCCACATTCTATAGCACTGCTGGTATACCTCACTTCAGCATTTCAGATACCACTCACCCCATGCAGGACACAGACAAAACAAATCCTAATGTTGCTACACCCTATCAAAGTCTTCTTTTGCCTGCACTGAAAACCAGACGACCATGAGTTCTAGGCTCACTTCTTCTGATTAGAACTAGTAATTCTGAACTCTCACAATCCTTTTTGAGGAAGGCCTCATACCCCACTGAGAAGTTATGCAACACAGAACTAGAACCCAAATCTCCAATATGACAGACCCAAGTCCAACTCACCTATCCACACTGCCTCTCAAACAAACTGCTATCCCTCCATCACCAGCTTTGCCGCCTGTAAAATAGGGCTTCTCATGCATAGGCGATCCACTGTTTTATTTCAAATCATGCAAGATGTGTATAGCAGCTGAACATAATCAAATTTATGCCTTTTCCTTTTTAAGGCACTTAGTAAGTTTCATACCTGGAAGTTCAAAAATATCAAAATTAAGGTTGGTCATGAAACCTTAATTCAGCTCATTTGTATGTATGCATTATGAAAATAATGTGTTATTTGGTTTTTTCCCCCCACCAGACCCCTGCCTCATTCATTACATAAGCCGCATGTGCTCAGCAAATGAATCAGGTTTGTGGGGCGAACCTGGCTAATGTCCATAGGACACTTGCCCCAAATGGTCTGGAAGTTGGAAAGAGAGAAGAGAATGGGGAAGGAGACTACAAGAAGAGAAAAGATAGTCTTGTGATTAAGTTAGTCAGATGCCATCCAGAAATGATCCTTACTCTGTCAGACTTCTTATGTGATGCTAAGCAAGACACACAAATCAACATTTTCTCAGGTGGCCACTGTTTCTTCATTTTCTGTGCACTGAACTTGACATACCTGGGATCTGATTTTCAGAAGTGCTGGAACTCAACTGTCCCTATCCCTAAAACAAGGATTAGCATTCAGATACTCCAGAAAGGAGCACCACAGAAAAGCTCATGGGGAAATTAATCATTGTGTATGTTGCAAGGCTTCTTCGATGGTGTACAATAAAGAGTGCACCGTGTCACACAAGGAATAAAGTAGATAAGAAATATTGTACAGTCACCGTATTTCTTAAGCACCGTCCATCCCCTGCACAGATAGAGACGGGGGACCTGCAGAAAAAAACCTAGAATGCAATCATGTAATTAAAGACTATGATAACATACACAAGGGGATAGAAAAAAGGTATCCCAAAACATAATTTTGGCATTTCCTAACTACTGTGTGTGACTTTGCAATCTTAAACACTCTTAACCTAGCTTTGTGTATGTAATTACAGATTGTGCTGATAGCAATGCCTAAATTTAAGGTTGCGTAATACTTTCCATCACAAAATCCTGTTTTCAATTGTTTGTAATTTTGCCAAAATAATTGTTCTGGCTAAAAAGATTTTTATGTCAGGTGTCTTTGTCTGAAGTTTTACAGAAAGTCTCATAAAAAAAGGTTCAGCTATTTCCTAGAATGAGGTTAGGAAAGAAGATGATTTGTCCCTGTTAAAAAATACTCACAACAGTTTAAACTGAGTAGCTCTAACACCTCCATGCTTTAAAGCACGGATCTGAAATTTAGCAGGGGGCCACCCTGGTGTCCTAGACATGCTTTCTGCAGTCATGAAAATCCTCTGAAATTTAGCCATTATGAGACCCTGAAAAATTGCAGTTTTTAACATGATCAGCAGAGGCTTACAGGCACCAAAGATTCCATCTGCACTGAGCATGCTCCATCCCCACTCAGCCTCTACATGCCAACTGGACTGCATATGATTCATCCTCAGGTCGTGACTGAGCATGCTCTATCCCTGAGCTACATGGATTGAACAATTTTCCCTTCAGTTGAACCTCCTGTCCGCCAGGGGCTGCTGCAGCACCAGGCCTGACCAGGCAGAAAGTGGACTCACTAGACTCAGGAAGCATGGAAGAAGGAAACAGCCTGACTCAAGCACAAAGGGATGGGCAGGGAGGGAGGGTGGAAGGTGCCATGTGTGTGGGGACAAGGGGTAATTTGGGAGAGACAAAAGCAGTGACATCTGGGGTTAGAAGGAGCAAAAGGTTCTAAAAAGCTTTAGTCTTACCATTCCTCTGTTGTCCACAAAGAGCTGTAAATCCCAATAGCAAAATGTCCCATCTCCCCCTAGTGCTTGGTCCCCATAGTGGAAAAGAACTGTTACTGCTACCAGTAACTCCACTGGCCCGAGGTCTGGGTCGTCAATTTAAAGATCAGAACAAGGTGTGAACTATGAGAGCCAATATGGTTCCAGAAAATGGGAATGTGGGTTTTTTTTCAATTTACTTTGTTTTTTGAAAACGAAGAAATTACATTTAAACCATTGTATTAAAAGAGCAGTAAGATTGCAATGTTAGTACAAAGGACGGACACAGGACTGTGTACTGTATTGGACTGTTGCCTGTAGGAATCCTGTGTCATTTGCTGCAGAAGTTAGAAGGTGTAATGCAATCAGAACGGGGGAATGCTGGAAAAGAAAGGATAGTCTTCTGGTTAAGGCAGTTAAATTCTACCCTGAGAACTAGATTGTAACCCTGCCTCTGCCACAGCACTTCTGTAAGATGCTGGAAAAGTTATCAATAAAACATTTCACAGGTTCTAATTTAACCTTAGCCTCTGTGCCTCAGGTCTCCATCTGTAAAATGGAGATTATCCCACCTTACTTCAAAGGTCACCTTTCTTCTGGCATTTCCTAACTTCTGAGCGCTTGACTTGGCAACTTTAATGTTGGCTTTTTCTAGGAAAGAACACAAGGGCAAAATATTTTTTTCAAGCCAGAGATGCAGAGCCCATCACTACAGTTCTGCATACTCATAGCTTCTGCTGTTGCTTTAAGTATAGGAGAACCTGTTCAAATAGCTTAGTGGACTGACAGTTGTGCAAACCACCAACAGTAGGCTGATTCAAATATTCAGTTAGAAGACACTAAATACCTATGCCAGGTGAAAAGTTTATTTCTACAAGATGTTTTGCATTTATAAATTCACTTGCTGATTTAGTATGGTCTTTTATCTTTCAGTTAAAATAAATCAAGCTCTTTAGGAGTGTTTGGTGAGTAACCCCAACTCACTTAAGATCACAGAAGTGAACTCACTCAGGCACAGGAAAATAGGCCCACAAGGCCCTATACATTTGTTTAGATCACTAAAGCACTGGTCTTAATTCAAGTGTATGAAAACAAGGGACGAGGAAATGCCGTATTTTTTGTTACTATATTTCCTTAAGCTTATGCTCATATAAATTTGTTAGTCTCTAAGGTGCCACAAGTCCTCCTTTTCTTTTTCCTGTGGATGGTTAGAGTAAATGGGTTAAGACCAAAGCAGACCGTAAAGAACTTCAAAAAGATCTCACAAAACTAAGTGACTGGGCAACAGAATGGCAAATGAAATTTAATGTGGAAAAATGTAAAGTAATGCATAATGGAAAAAAAAAACCAACTATACATACAATATGATGGGGGCTAATTTTGCTACAACTAATCAGGAAAGAGATCTTGGAGTCATCATGGATAGTTCTCTGAAGACATCCACACAATGTGCAGCAGCAGTCAAAAAAGCAAACAGGATGTTAGGAATCATTAAAAAAGGGATAGAGAATAAGAAGGAGAATATCTTATTGCCCTTATATACATCCATGGTATGCCCACATCTTGAATACTGCATATAGATGTGGTCTCCTCATCTCAAAAAAGATATACTGGCATTAGAAAAGGTTCAGAGAAAGGCAACTAAAATGATTAGGAGTTTGGAACAGGTCCCATATGAGGAAAGATTAAAGAGGCTAGGACTTTTCAGCTTGGAAAAGAGGAGACTAAGGGGGGATAGGATAGAGGTATATAAAATCATGAGTGGTATGGAGAAAGTGAATAAGGAAAAGTTATTTACTTGTTCCCATAATTTAAGAAGTAGGGGCCACCAAATGAAATTAATGGGCAGCAGGTTTAAAACAAATAAAAGGAAGTTCTTCACACAGCACTGTGTCAACCTGTGGAACTCCTTGCCTGAGAGGTTGTGAAGGCTAGGACTATAACAGGGTTTAAAAGAGAACTAGATAAATTAATGGAGGTTAAGTCCATTAATGGCTATTAGCCAGGATGGATAAGGAATGGTGTCCCTAGCTTCTGTTTCTCAGAGGGTGGAGCTGGATGGCATGAGAGAGATCACTTGATCATTACCTGTTAGGTTCACTCCCTTTAGGGCACCTGGCATTGGCCACTGTCGGCAGACAGGATACCGGGCTCGATGGACCTTTGGTCTAACGCAGTATGGCCATTCTTATGTTCGAAGTCCACAGATGCCACCTTGCAGGGAAATTCTACTATTGCAGTAGTTCCAACCTCAAGGTTAGAAATAGGTAACTATTGGCACGAATGGAGATCTGCCAGTATTTGTTTATACCAATCAATGAAGTGATTCACTTGCTGTCTTGGCAGAAAGAATTTTACTCCTGCATTTAATGGCAGGCTACAGTGGAAGGAAGTGGGCAGAGATTCTATCTTAGTTACAGTTGGAGGGGGGAAAAAAACAAGGAATTATCCAATTAGCAATAATCAGTAACGAAGTAATAAGGCTACATCTTCAATGCCAAAAAAGGTGTTTTTAAAGCAAAATAACTAATGCACACTAGCTGTCTTGCTGTAAAATCCTAGAGGAGATGAGGTGCAGACAGTTTTTACAGCAACATAGCTTGGTTAGGTTAAATGCCGGGGGCGGAAGTGGGGTGCTGACCTCTCCTAGGCCATGCAGCAGTAAAAACTCCCTGAGCCTGTCTCTCCACTACTTTTTTTCAGAGCGATAATTAACATGGGTTACTTATCTTGTTGTAAAAAACCCCCACCCTTTTTGGGCAGTGAAGACTAAGATAAGACTCCCTCGTTGAGAAGGGGAAAATATATGGTGTAAAATAAGTCAATGACAATTGTTTTTAAAATTTTGCTTCTATCCATTCATTTGTTTGTAGTTACTGTTTATAGGACACTTTGAAGACAAAAGTACTAAGCTTCATTGGGTTAATATCAGAGTGGATTTGATTTAAATCAATAATCAGGAAGACTCAATTTAATCATGGATTTTGACACAAAAGTGCATTCTTGTTGGTTGTTAAACCTTCATACATATTCTTCACAGGTAGGGGAACTTCATTAAAATATTCCCAAACTGGGTCTCTTTTAGGGCCTGCTGCCATTATAGGTTTTTCCTTCTAGTGAGAGAATGGTATGGTAGATCTCAAATCAATGAAGGCTACACTCAAAGACCTCAAGACTTCTGGAATATGCTGCTCAAACAGTTTCACTTTTGTTTCTACTGCCTGTCCCTCCCTTCTCACATTTATCTCCAGACTTCTCCTTGTCCAGATCTATTCCACCCCCCAACAATCTTCTATACATTGAACTTTTAGAGAGAGAAAGAGAGAGATGTACACAAATTTGCAGAGGGACAATAGGGTGGAGGTCTGTTATTTCTCACCTCTATATATTATTTATTTTAAACATTTTTGCTGTTAACAAGCATATTATCTCTGGAGACACAAATCCACAGTTTGAGAACTGCAGTGTTATCTTCTAGACTGAGCACTGAGTCCCATTGGGTAGATAAAAAGATTAACCTAAATAATCTATACAGAAGCTGCTGGAACCTGATAAGATTGGGTCCCTAATCCATGAACTATTGGAACTCCTTTATAAAACTTTTCTTAAACATTACATGAATATATAGTCTCATACTATAGAATTAGAATTTATAATCCCTATTCCATGATCAGATATCTTTGAGCTATAATTTATCTTAATTAAAACTATCTTTAGATGGGTTTTTTCCTCAAAAAACATTTTATCAAAAAAATCAGATTTTTTTTTAAATCATTGATTTTTATCCACCCTGGTTAATATCTTCCACTTAAGTTAGTTGCCAATTTATCCTAAACTGAAACAAGCAAATGCTAAATGGCTTTTAAGTGTGCATTAGGGGTTTACACTGGCTTCACTGGATCAAATTTTTGAATTTCTTGTTTAATTGGTTAGTTTTTCTCTCACAGTTGAGTTCCAAGTCCTGGGCTAAATAAAGGATACAGTCAGAGTTAAAGATCATTATCAAGTTGTACTGAAATACAGGCTGAGCTCTTTCTCCCTTGCCCCTATATCTCCCAATCCTCTGAGCAATGGCCCCCCTTCCCACACCCCTTCACTCTCACCCTAATGCTGCATAGCAATATTTAGTCCCAGTGCTACAATCAGTCCTTTTAGTTTACATTATATTTTAAAATCTTTCCCTCCACTTTTTCCCTTTTCTCTCCCCTCCTCACCACCACCCCACCCGCCAACTCATCACCAAATCAAAGTTATTTTAAACCTCTCTCTATCAGGGCTAATGAAACCAAATTAGGAAGCGGGAGAGCTGAAAAATCATTCTTTTTAAAGTTATACTGGGTGATAGAGGAAGATATCCTTCCTCAGAGCAATGAGCAGCAAGAATGCGAGAAGTTTATACTCGTGGGGGAATTCTGTGCCACTGTGTGTGCGCAGAACTCACATCCCCCACAGATTTCTTTACTTCCCCGCAGAAAAATGACTCTCCCCAGCAGCATGGGCATCTTTTCAGGGACCCAGAGCAGCCAGCAGAGAGGTAAATCACTGCAGGGGAGTGGGGGACGCCCCCACCGGTGGCTCCAACTCTGCGCCAGGCTCAGCTGCTAGTCCTGGCTGGGCTAGGGGAGGACAGGACTTGCTCTTCCCCTTTAAAAAGAGCAGCCGGGACCAGGTCACATCCACCCCCAGAAACCTCCCGCAGCTGCAGGAAGCTCCATGCCCTCCCCATCATCGCTCCTCAGCTGCAGGGAAAAGGATCACCATGCAGCGAGATGCTCCCCCCTCCACCTAATCCCGCACAACTGGAATCCACGTTGCCGAGCTTTCCTTCCTCCTCCTCTCCCCCATAACCCTCTCCACCAAGCCCCCTGCACCAGAACGTCCACTCCACTGAGCTTTACCCCTACATCCAGAGACCCCACTTCACACAGACACCCCTGCCAAGCCCCACCCCCCGCACTCAGACCCACCCACCAAGGTCTGCCCCCCCACATCCAGACCCGCACCCAGATGACCCTCTGACAAGCCCCCCACACACAAACCCCCACTCTGATGAGCTCCACCCTCACTGCACCTGGACCACCCCAATTAACCCTCCCACACCCAAATTCCCACCCCACTGAGCCTCAATCAGCTGCACTGAGCCCCCCACCCCACCACAGCCCACTGCCCCAGCAGCCTGAGCCCCCCACACCCAGACTCCCCCACTGAGCCCCAGCCACCTTCACCTGGACTCCCCTGCAGAGTCCCATTGCCCCTGCACCTGGAACCCTTCAACAAGCCTCTGTGCATCCAGATCCCTCCCACACATAGCTCCACACTGAGCTGTCCGCACACAGAACCCTCTCATCCCACACCTGGATCCCCCCCACATTTGGATCCTGCTGGGCTGAGCCTGCCTGCCCACACTTGGTGTGCCTGGTGCAGAGGGGCCCTGGGGTGTTTCTGGGGAAAGCCTGGCCCTTGCGCCGTGTCAGGATCAGGTGCCGCCTCACTGCTGAGTCTGTGTCCTGGGAGAGGGGGACGACTGACACAGAGGGGCGACCTCAGGGTGATCTCCCATCACCGGGCAGCCAGTAGCCTGTGCTCCCCGCTGCCATAGAATATCAGGGTTGGAAGGGACCTCAGGAGGCCATCTAGTCCAACCCCCTGCTCAAAGCAGGACCAATCCCCAATTTTTGCCCCAGATCCCTCAATGGCCCCCTACAAGGATTGAACTCACAACCCTGGGTTTAGCAGGCCAATACTCAAACCACTGAGCTATCCCTCCCTCCCTCTCCATGCTGGACCCTCCACATTTTATTCATTGACAAATACAATTTGCGGAATTTTAAAATATTGTGTGCAGAGTTTTTAGTTTTTTGGCACAGAATTTTTAATGTTTTGGCAAAGAATTTCCTAAGGAGTGAATGCCATCCTGTAGCACTGGTTGGCAATCTATTCTATTTCAGTATAGTTATCAGCTCCTTAACTTTCAGCACCCATACAATTTGTCCCAAAGGCAGGCTATAGAAAAGTTATACTTCAGACTAGCAATTGGTCTTTTATACCACGAAGGAGAAGATGTATGACACTACAGGGCTCTTTAATCTAACACACAAGGACAAACAAGATCCAATGGCTGGAAGTGAAAGCTAGAAAAACAAACTGAAAATAAGGCACAATTTTAATCTTATTTTACGTTTTTTACAGAATAATTGGCCACTGAAACAGTTTACCAAGGTATGGGATAGATTCTCTGTCACATGACATTTTAAATCAGAACTGGATGTCTTTCTGAAAGCAAGTCTCTAATTCAGTGGTTGGTTTTCAACTCTTTCATTTGTGGACCACCCCTAAAATATTTCAAATGGAGGTTGTGACACTGCACCCCATATTCTTCATAGTGATATTATGATGACATTATGACATGATTATCAACAATGACTGTGTGCGATGGCCTTCAGGAGTCAATGACCCATATGACTGCCAGTGGTGAAAGCCAAAAGGAAGTCACTGGCATGAAGACTGAAGTGCTCAACACCAAGACAAAAACCAAACTTGGTTTTTGGAACATACAGACAATGTACGAAGCAGGGAAGCTAGCTCACGTCACAGCAGAGATGAGACGCTACATCTTACACATCCTGGGTGTCAGTGAAAGCAGATGGACAGGATCAGGAAGATCAACAACAGCCTCGGGAGAAACTCTGCTGTTTTCTGGACGGGATGATGGACAACACTAGGAGGGTGTTGCCATCCTTTTGGAGAAGGGAGTGGAGCAATCCCTGCTTGAAAGGAAATCCATCAACAGCAGACTTATAGAGCCTGACTGAAAGGGAAACAGAATATCACCCTGATTCAGTGTTATGCTCCGACAAATGACAGTGATGAAGATGTAAACGACAAATTCTACCCTGCGCTACAGGCAGAGTTAGAGAGAGTACCACGCCACAACCTATCATCATGTGAGACCTGAATGCCAAGGTCGGTAAGGACAACACAAACAACAGAGCAATGGTAAGACACAGGTGTGGCACTATGAATGAAAACAGAGAAAGGCTTGTTGATTTCTGTAATATCAATGACCCAGTCATTGGTGGAACCCTATTTGAACATCATGAAATTCACAAAGCTGACATGGTGTTCTCCAAATGGCAGAGATAAGAACCAGATTGACCATATCATGATCAATGACAAATGGCAATGCTCATTGACAGATGTAAAAGTGAGAAGAGGTGCAGATGTTGGCAGCGACCAACACCTTGTGACAGCCTCCATCAAGCTAAAACTGAGAAGTATGAGTCCACCAAACAAGGGACATAGACATTATGATATTGACAAGCTGAAGTCCCTTGTAATACAGAAAGCCTTCGTTCTGCAGTTAAAGAACAGGTTTCAAGCACTTGCAGACCTTGATGAAGAGGAGGGGAATGCAGCTGAGGAGATCCACAAGAAGTGGGACAAAGTAACAGCAATTTATAAACAGAGCAGTGAAGCCTGTCCAGGCTACAGGCAGAAGAGAAGGAAGGAGCCGATTACACCCAGCACATGGAACACCATAGAAACCAGATGAGCCCTGAAGAAAAAAGTTTTGGGAACAAAATCCCAGAAGCTAAAGGACAAATACCACGAGCAGTATAGCAAGGCACACTGGGAGGTCAAATGCCTTGTGAGAGCGGACAAACAGCATTATATTGATAATCTGGCAACACAAGCAGAGAATGCAACTGCTCGTGGTGAACAAGGAACCATCTACAAAATGACGCAGCTTATCAGTGGTAAAAGGCAGACGCCAACAAAACTCATGAGGAACATACAAGGACACCTACTAACAACCGAAAAAACAAGAAATGTGCTGGACAGAGCATTTCAAAGAATTGCTGAACAGGGAGCCACCTAAAAAGAAAGCAAACATCCAGGAGGCAGAAGATGATCTCGATATCATCACTGAAACCCCAGCTAAGGAAAACATCGTTCAAGCCATCAAATCCTTTAAAAATGGGAAAGCTCCTGTAAGGATAACTTGAATGCAGAATTGTTCAAGCTAAATCCTAAATTAGTAGTATCTATCCTGGCCCCCCTATTTACATCAGTCTAGGAAAGGGAAAAAGTGCCAGATGAGTGGACCAATGGGGTTACAGTGAGAGATACCAAAGAAAGGAACTTTCAGTGATTGTATTAACTGGTGTGGTATCACACTTTTATCTGTGCCAAGCAAAGTATTGTGTAAGACCATAGTCCAGCGTATATCAGAGGCAGTTGATAGCATTCTCAGAAAAGAGCAAACTGGTTCTCAGAAAGGGCATGGATGCACAAACCAAGTCTTCACTCCACGAAACATAACAGAACAGTGCTTAGAATGGCAACGGAACTCTACATAAATTTCATAAGCTTTGAGAAGGCTTTTGACAGCATTCACAGGACCAGCCTATGGCGCATGGAATTTCTTTCCATATAATCAACATCAAAAGCTTCTATTTCAACTTTACAAGCAGTGTTGACCACAGTGAGCACAGTTTTGAAGTCAAAACAGGAGTACATCAGGGGTGTGTCATGTCTACAATCCTCTTCAACACTGCCATCGACTGGGTAATGCGGCGTACAACAGAAGACATGCCAAGAGGTATTAAATGGACCCTCTTCTCATCCCTTGAAGACCTGGACTTCACAGATGATGTCGCTCTCCTATCACATACCCAACACCATATATAAGAAAAACAACTCGACTCAATGCATTCAGCCAGCAAATTGGACTGAAAATCAACTGCAATAAGACAGATGATATGACCTTTAATATTGCCTCACCATCACCAGTACGGATAGAGGATTATGTTCCAATGTAGAAACATACTTGGGCAGCACCATCAGCCAGGACCGTGGAACAAGCCAGGACATCCGGAACAAAATCAATAAAGCCAGGAACACCTTCAGGAGCTTAAATGCAGTCTGGAAATCATCCAAATACAACACCAAAACCAAACTCAAGATTTATCAGAGCTGCGTACTTTCAACACTACTTTATAGTGCAGAATGCTGGGGAATGAGAAAGTATGACATGTCCAAACTGTCTTCATTCCATACAACCTACCTCAGAAAAATCCTCCGTTATCTTTTGGCACAGAACAATCTCAACCAAGATCTACTGACACAGTGCAGCCAAGAGAATCTGAGTACCATCATTGCCAGGAGGCATTGGAGATGGATCGGTCATGTGCTTTGGATGGAAAATGATTCCATCACCATAGTAGCAATAAGATGGACACCTGAAGGCAAGCAAAAACGAGCCCACCCAAAAACATGGCGAAGAGCTGTGGAAGCCGAGCTGAAAAACCTGGGGCACAGCAGGGGAACCATTGAAAGACTGCCAGAAAGAGAGAGGAGTGTAGGAGCTTCGTCACTGCCCTAAATGCCGGAGGCGTAATAGGAATATGATGATGATGAAGAAAACCAGTGTGGGTGGAAATCATAACTCAGCGCAGAAAGTTCTCTCTCTCTCTCCACATTGAGGGAGGAGGCAAATTTCATGAGCTTACGCTGTACAGTTCCCTGTGCAGAGCAAGACAGTATAATTCTGGGTTTACACTCTGAAGATGGGCATGTGCCTGAGTAGCTGGGAAGTTCCTTAGCTGGAGCCTCCCCATGCAGAGCTGATCACAGCATCGGCATGTAACTGCAGCTGGGTGTATCCCTACCTGAATGTGTGCTGTTGAAAGTGCAGGCTGGAGCCTGGAGAAGGGCTTGGCAGGCAGGTCACAGCAGTACAGTGGAAAGGGAGCCCAGGCTGGTGGGTTAAGGGGGGGCTCAGTGGTACCCCAGTTCCAGGTGGAACCCGTCACAGAAGTGCAGACCCCTTTGGAAAACTTAGTCATAGTCCACGGCCCCGCAGACCACAGACTGAAAACCATGGCTCTAATTCAACCACAAGCTGTGGGCTCAGTGCACGACATATTAGGTGATCGTTCTACAGTCCCTGTGATGCAGGTCAGACTAAATGATCGTAACAGTCCCTTCTGGCCTTAACTATCAATACTAATGAAGTTGTTTAAAATCTGACAACATTGCTTAATATTTTCAGAAATGATTAGTGATTTGGGATGCCCAACTTGAGACATCTTAACAGTTCCTGCTTTTCAGGAAGTTCTGCTGGGCAGTCACCCTCCAAAAATTAGACCTTTTTAGGGAGTCTCAAAAGTTGGGCACCCATACATTGACTCAGAATCAACAGGGACTTCAAAATATTGGCCATTATGTTTCTCTGCTTTGAAAAAGTCATTTATCTTTCTGAACTGAGCTCAACTGAGTCTGGTATCTGCAAGCCCTCTCTTCATCCTAACCCAAAGTCAAAGGGATGCGGGCAGGTATTTTACACATTTTTGAATGTTAACAAGTTATCTGTTTAATTTCACTGTGCTTTGATATCTGGTAATTAGCACTGTATGTTTTAACTTTGTTTCTAGAATACCAGCTCTTGCCATATGTCACTAACAATTTAATATTCGTATTTTCTGTAAACATTTGAATTTGCAGATCTGATTCAATATTTAGTAAGCCTGATGCCTCACTGTCCATTTCAGAAGTCCTGTAAACAGGTCGTTGCATTTTTTCACCACTGTCCCTTTTTAGAAGAATTGTTGCTGCCAGCAATAGACTCAAAAAATGCCAAATATAATTTATTAAAAACCTTTTAAAACATACTTGATCATTTCTTGCCACGTGTAAGTTTAAGATACTATACTAAGCAACAGGTAAATTTAGTGCTTTAAAAATCTGGGTGGAAAGCTTTCAAATATTGCCCCCAGTTAGTTTCAGATATACTGGAGCAAGAGATCCCCTTAGATGATTAGTGCAGAAATTTACGGTGGTAAAAAGGGCGCAACTGTGTGTGTTTTGTTTTACTTGATTTTTAAAGATGTATCCACAGGCTAGTCATGAACCTCTATTGCTGCATTCACTTAAACTAAGAAATTCTCAATAAGGGTGTTCATTCCATTTCTGGACTGGAAACTTTCACACAAAAGATTACAGATACCTCACTCTTTGTGTCCCACTTAAAGCCACAACAGAAGTAACCTCTAGATTTTGGCGTATGAATTTTAAAAGCTAAAAAACATGCTAACCTGTAAAGTAACATTTTTAATAAGATGCACTTTACTGCTGATGGGCCGTGTCCCGAAGGTTGCCAACCCCTGGACTACAGTAATAGAGTAGGTAAATGGCTTTAAACAGGGGCAAGATCAACTTGAAAGAAAATTTTTGTTTACTATTGTTTCAAGTGTTAAGACGAAGACTGGACAAGATGACCAATCGAGGTCCTTTCCAGTCCCACATTTCTACAATTCTATGATTACTTTAACATTAGAGAATTTTTTTTAACATTGCGCTTTTTACAGCACTTTATATAGTCAGTTTCCCTATATATTCAGTTAGTTTCTAGCTTGCTAGCATTTTTCACTCAGTAAGGAGGGGGAGAGAGAGCATTTAAAAAGATAGGGAAACATGGGTATTAAAACCACAGCAGCTGGTTCCAAAAGCAGGTATAGTTCCTGAAATTATTTTTTCATTGAAAAAAAAATCAGAGTTCAAGTTGACACTGTCCCTTATCAGATTAAAAATGATCTCCTAATTACTTCCCAAAAGAGATATGTCTGAGTAAGAACTGCAGGATCAAGCCTAACACATTCAATACATCACAGTTCTTGTATATCTGAAATACCGTTGTTTAACACACGTGATATTCAGAGTGGCTGGAGTAGAGAGATCAGGGCTCAAACTGCTTGTTTCTATCACATTAATATGGTGTTATCTTGCACAAGGACAATCAGTACTGTACTATAGAACTGTAGCAGTTGAGTCATCCCTGCACAATTGATTATTGAACCATGAAGACCTGCAAAACTTGTAGACTACATACATTTTGGTATACTGCCCACATGTGACCACAAATTTACCTTTTAAAATGTATTTTTCCATCCCTACCTCTCAAAACAAAGCATTACAGTCTCATGCAGAATCACCTTATTCCCAAAGGAAAAATTATTTTAAAATCTACCAGATACCTAAGGTTAATTTTTTTAAGCTTAGTTCTAACACTTTTCATAGTGCCTGCTGCCCAGCTCAAACTGAAGGTTAAAAAGAGCTGACTCAACACAGAAAACTCTTAAATACTAATGGCATCCAGATGTAAATGGCCAGCCTATGATACTCACTAACAATACTGTACCAGAATCTCAGCAGGTCACATTTGCTTCGCATCAGCAGCTACCACAGCAGTTTCTCTCCAGCACAACTCTAAGCAATAATTCTCTGTTCTCAAATTCATAGACACTCATCGTTTCTTATGTGACTAAAGCCTGTCACACACACAACATGCATACTTCCAAGAAAAGATAAAGATTATTTTCTAATCAGCTATCCAAACAAGACATTTAATCATAAACTCACCCTGTGAAAGCTTTGCTACTATTGTCTAATGATCGACAGTCAAGCTCTCTCTGGAATTAAATTCTTTAGATATATGGACACCATAAAATTATCTAGAAAGGTTTCCGTAAAAAGGATGTACAACTTAATAATAAATAATAATACTCCATTGTTGCCTAGAATGGAAAAATGTATCATACTCCACATAAAATAAAATGTTTTAAAGCAAAGCATTAGCTTCACAATTGAGAGTAAATACCAATGGTATCGAAGATTAATGGAATATTTAGTTATGAAATTGATTTTCTACCTTCACACATCACGCAACTACATTTCAGAAGGGGAGAGGATATGACATGGCAATTTACAAAAATCAAAGTTATTTCAAGATTTAGTTCCCTGAATTATTTTTATTGAATTCAACATACTATTCCCAGTTCTCCTGTGTGAAACAAATCTGATAACCTGGCTTCCTGTGGTTCACCTAATTAATTTTTCCATATAATTTCCAATAAACTTTAGAAATAGAAAATACAGGCCTTTTAAGTATTAAGCAAAGCACTATGGTGGAAAACAATCTTTCCATTAGATGCATGTGGCAATTTAGTTTCAGGAAAGACTTTAAATCCATCAGCTGCATAAAGGATGAATTCAAACTAGTGTAGTAAATGGGACTTGAGTTGTGGATTGCCAATTATGCCTCCTTTCCATAAGCACACTTTTCCTCCTCCTAGTTTCAGGCCCGTTTATATACACCTATTTAAAATATTGGCTTGAAATTAAAATGCATTCTGTAGGATGAGCGTAAGATTTATCTGTCAAAAAAAGGATTTAAAAATTAAACGTAAGTTTTTAAAACTAGTATTTTATAATAAATGCTTTCTGAATAGCAAAAGTGTGTTTAACAGTTTTCAGCAACCTTTTAATTTCCCTATAAACAAAGAGCAGAGTAGAAATCTGATGGGGAAGTACTAGATTAATTTAAAAGCTGATTATACTTATTGGTTGTTTACCAATAAACGTGACAAAAGTAACATCAATCTTTGGAGGAGGTTCACATGGATTTATAGATATACTCTATTACAGAGAAACAACAAGGAGTCCGGTGGCATCTTAAAGACTAACAGATTTATTTGGGCATAAGCTTTCGTGGGTAAAAAACCCACTTCTTCAGATGCATCTATTAGAGATTTTGCTTTTCAAAAGTCCTCCATATTTTAAGTCGAAATTCTATTAGAACTTCCATACTAAGGCATATCTAAACCAAGGAGGCAGAAAGAACAGGCAGTCCCTCCTACGCAATACATAAATCTGTTGAAGCAGAGTGCAGTTCAACATCCTCTTAATATTCTCTTGGAGGCAGAAAGGCAAGTAACTAAGTCCTCGAATTTAGGAAATATACTGGTCAGGATCAGGGGTAAATATATTTGCAAGCTAAGGGGCCTTAGCTGAAGATGTGAGCAGTGTTTCCAAGGTCCTCTTGGGGGATATAGGCTGAATCCATGGTTCAGGTTTATATGTGAAAATGAGCTTAGTGATCTCATTTTAAACCCCACTTGTCCACAAAACCACCAGTCTCCCAACTGGCAGAAAATACACAATCAAGAATGGTCCAAGATAGAACATGTGTGGCTTAGGAATGCTGTATAAAGAAGATTGAACAGTGGTTGCCTATATTAAGGTGGTGCTATAAATTCCCCAATTAAACAGGCACAAAATTCACCAAAGTAAAAAAACATATATATATTTATTCCAGATCACTATTAAACAGTTCTTTTCCCAATTTATGATTCTCTTAATTTCTGTATACCTACTATCAAAATACCTTTGATCATATTCTTCCGTTTTATAAAACTTACAAAAAGCCAGGATCTCTGAAGCAGTTTTTTTATTACGCCCATGAACAAAATGGTGCTGTAGGGGAGAAAAATACAAATAAAAGAGGAGTACAAGCATATAACTAAGCAAATGAATTGAGTGACAAGTACATACACTGCATTCTGAAAAAAAGCAGGTGAACAAAAGATAATTTAAGTGATTCGCAGTCACATCAAAACTACCACATGTATTCAGTGTCAAAATTTTACTGCATACTCCTGGATTGAAAAGTCAAAGCAGCGACAGTTTTAACTATATATTCAAGACTGTTTTCTTTACAGACACCCCAATTGTTCTTCCCAGTTTTCAGGCTCAGATATTTGCACTCCTTTCCTCCACAACCCCTCTCCATCTCCCTATGAAGCAAAATTGCATCCGCTGATATTTGTTCTTGTTCCTTCCCCCTCCTCCCAGTGACTGGCAGTTTAAATTGGTAATGTAAAGAGATAAGAATCTATAATTACTTTATCCAACCTTTGGGATGTACTGTGGAAACTAGAGAAACCAATACAATCCACCAAATTCCAGAATGCAAATCCTTTTTGCTAGCCCTCATTTTAATTTGTTCATTTTAAAAATTTCTTTTGTTAGAGTAAACAAATGTGGGACACTTGTAGAAGTGGACAGGAAAGTCTATATAAAGATGCAACAGTATCAAGAGTGAAATATGAATAATGCACAATAAAAAAACTAGAAACAGTTGGCTGTTCCAAAAATAGGGCCATGTCTCCTATAAATCCCATTTTTCTCTAAAGACATGTTTAGACTTAAGCTTCACGGCCAGCATGGTTCTTTGGATTCTTGTAATAAGGTTAGAGCAAATATTCTTTCAGCGTTTTATGACTTTTTATGTTAGTCTATTATAGATTTGACAGCTCACTCATTGAGTTGTACCCGTTCATGATATTCCTCTCAGCCACAGCAATCTGGCCAGTCACCACTGTAAGTATACTTTTGTAGTCATGGCTAGTTGGGCATCCAAAAACACAGAAAATTCCTAAAGGACTTTAAAGCCATGGACTGACAATTTAAGGACAGATGCCAACAGCAGGCGATGTTACAGAGGCTCCTAATTCTTCAGAGCCCTTTTTGCAATCTTCCTTGGGTTCAGCTTTAGCTGGTTTTTCTTCATTCAAGTGAAGATTTTTGCTAGGTTTTAAAGCTGGGTAACTGGACTCTTTAGATTTAATACAAACTAGATGATGGGGGCCCACATACTGCAGGCCCTTCAGCCCTAGTCAGATCACCAAGTCTCCCACCGGTTTCAGAAAGATGTTGAATTATACGGGTAAAAGTAAGCACTGAGACTCTGGAGATGAAGGCTCTGGAGGTCGATGAACAGTTAGCCTATCTCTGGGGTCAGTTTGAATCATTTCAAGGAGCTTATGTTTATCACAGAGCTTTTTGGACACAATGGAATCAAATGCCACAGAGGTCCAACAAGATGAAGAGGGATACAGTTCTCTTGACTATGAACAGGAGGATGTTATTTAGATCAACAACTGCTGTCTGTGCCATGTCCTGATCTGGAGTCTGACAAAGATCCAAAATAACAGCTGCTAATAGGTGGCAATCGAGCATTTTTGCCAGCTTCTTCATTAACCAACTTAGAAAAGGGAGAGTAGTGACTGCAGGCTGGTCTGCAAAAGTCTCATGTTGAATGGCTGGACTGTATATTTAAGAGTGAATGGGAACTTTCATAGGATGTACTGACTACCTGTTACAGAGTAACAGCCGTGTTAGTCTGTATTGGCAAAAAGAAAAGGAGTACTTGTGGCACCTTAGAGACTAACCAATTTATTTGAGCATGAGCTTTTGTGAGCTACAGCTCACTTCATCGGATGCATACCGTGGAAACTGCAGCAGACTTTATATACACACAGAGATCATGAAACAATACCTCCTCCCACCCCACTGTCCTGCTGGTAATAGCTTACTTAGAGTGATCATCAAGTTGGGCCATTTCCAGCACAAATCCAGGTTTTCTCACCCTCCACCCCCCCACACACAAACTCACTCTCCTGCTGGTAATAGCCCATCCAAAGTGACAACTCTATACACAATGTGCATGATAATCAAGGTGGGCCATTTCCAGCACAAATCCAGGTTCTCTCACCCCCTCGCCCCCCTCCAAAAACCTCACACACAAACTCACTCTCCTGCTGGCAATAGCTCATCCAAACTGACCACTCTCCAAGTTTAAATCCAAGTTTAACCAGAACGTCGGGGGGGGGGGGGGAGGGGGGTAGGAAAAAACAAGGGGAAATAGGCTACCTTGCATAATGACTTAGCCACTCCCAGTCTCTATTTAAGCCTAAATTAATAGTATCCAATTTGCAAATGAATTCCAATTCAGCAGTTTCTTGCTGGAGTCTGGATTTGAAGTTTTTTTGTTGTAAGATAGCGACCTTCATGTCTGTGATTGCGTGACCAGAGAGATTGAAGTGTTCTCCGACTGGTTTATGAATGTTATAATTCTTGACATCTGATTTGTGTCCATTTATTCTTTTACGTAGAGACTGTCCAGTTTGACCAATGTAAATGGCAGAGGGGCATTGCTGGCACATGATGGCATATATCACATTGGTGGATGTGCAGGTGAACGAGCCTCTGATAGTGTGGCTGATGTTATTAGACCCTGTGATGGTGTCCCCTGAATAGATATATGGGCGCAGTTGGCAACGGGCTTTGTTGCAAGGATAAGTTCCTGAGTTAGTGGTTCTGTTGTGTGGTGTGTCGTTATTGGTGAGTATTTGCTTCAGGTTGCGGGGCTGTCTGTAGCAAGACTACAAGCCGTCAAGAACACTATCCCCGATAATGTCACGGCTAACCTGGTGGCTGAACTTTGTGACTTTGTCCTTACCCATAACTATTTTACATTTGGGGACAATGTATACCTTCAGATCAGCGGCACTGCTATGGGTACCCGCATGGCCCCACAGTATGCCAACATTTTTATGGCTGATTTAGAGCAACGCTTCCTCAACTCTCGTCCCCTAAATCCCCTACTCTACTTGCGCTATATTGATGACATCATCATCTGGACCCATGGAAAAGAAGCCCTTGAGGAATTCCACCATGATTTCAACAATTTCCATCCCACCATCAACCTCAGCCTGGTCCAGTCCACACAAGAGATCCACTTCCTGGACACTACAGTGCTAATAAACAATGGTCACATAAACACCACCCTATACCGGAAACCTACTGACCGCTATTCCTACCTGCATGCCTCCAGCTTTCACCCTGACCACACCTCACGATCCATCGTCTACAGCCAAGCTCTGCGATACAACCGCATTTGCTCCAACCCCTCAGACAGAGACAAACACCTACAAGATCTCTGTCAAGCTTTCTTACAACTACGATACCCACCTGCGGAAGTGAAGAAACAGATTGATAGAGCCAGAAGAGTTCCCAGAAGTTACCTACTACAGGACAGGCCTAACAAAGAAAATAACAGAACGCCACTAGCCGTCACCTTCAGCCCCCAACTAAAACCCCTCCAACGCATTATTAAGGATCTACAACCTATCCTAAAGGATGACCCAACACTCTCACAAATCTTGGGAGACAGGCCAGTCCTTGCCTACAGACAGCCCCGCAACCTGAAACAAATACTCACCAATAACGACATACCACACAACAGAACCACTAATCCAGGAACTTATCCTTGCAACAAAGCCCGTTGCCAACTGCGCGCACATATCTATTCAGGGGACACCATCATAGGGCCTAATAACATCAGCCACACTATCAGAGGCTCGTATACCTGCACATCCACCAATGTGATATATGCCATCATGTGCCAGCAATGCCCCTCTGCCATTTACACTGGTCAAACTGGACAGTCTCTACGTAAAAGAATAAATGGACACAAATCAGATGTCAAGAATTATAACATTCATAAACCAGTCGGAGAACACTTCAATCTCTCTGGTCACGCAATCACAGACATGAAGGTCGCTATCTTACAACAAAAAAACTTCAAATCCAGACTCCAGAGAGAAACTGCTGAATTGGAATTCATTTGCAAATTGGATACTATTAATTTAGGCTTAAATAGAGACTGGGAGTGGCTAAGTCATTATGCAAGGTAGCCTGTTTCCCCTTGTTTTTTTCCTACCTCCCCCCCCCCCCCCCCCACATTCTGGTTAAACTTGGATTTAAACTTGGAGAGTAGTCAGTTTGGATGAGCTATTGCCAGCAGGAGAGTGAGTTTGTGTGTGTGGTTTTTGGAGGGGGGCGAGGGGGTGAGAGAACCTGGATTTGTGCTGGAAATGGCCCACCTTGATTATCATGCACATTGTGTAGAGAGTTGTCACTTTGGATGGGCTATTACCAGCAGGAGAGTGAGTTTGTGGTGGGGGGGGGGGAGGGTGAGAAAACCTGGATTTGTGCTGGAAATGGACCAACTTGATGATCACTTTAGATAAGCTATTACCAGCAGGACAGTGGGGTGGGAGGAGGTATTGTTTCATGATCTCTGTGTGTATATAAAGTCTGCTGCAGTTTCCACGGTATGCATCCGATGAAGTGAGCTGTAGCTCACAAAAGCTCATGCTCAAATAAATTGGTTAGTCTCTAAGGTGCCACAAGTACTCCTTTTCTTTTTGTGACCACCTGTTAGGAGTTCCAGGTATTCTCTATACTCTTACCATCCAGGGATGACAGGGCCAGAAGTAACAGGTGGCTGTCCCAATTGTGTCATTGTTTCTACAACTGCTACGTTTGTGAACAGAGCAGCTTCTTGGAAGGATTGATAGTCCTGCTCTTAACTTATTCTTGATGGACCAGGAGATCATTCCTGATCTGGGGGATGATCTTCTGTGAAATAGGGTTATTCCTTTCAGTAAATGGTGCTGTGCTCTGGGATTGAATATATGCAGCTTGGGTTTACAGAGTGATTTTCAGTTTGGAAAAGTTCTGTGGGACATAGCTTTGTCATCTCTATGGCACTTTTACAGCCATGACAAAGGTATGGAGAAACTCAGACCGAATATCAGACCGAATTTTTGATGCATTCATCTGAGCTTAATGTCCTGCATGGTTCTTTGGATTCTGGTGATGTTACAGAAATATCCTTCTGGGATTTTATGCATTTTTCACTCCTATTGTTACTCATCTCTTCAACAGATTGTTATATGCTGGAGACAGAGGGTATGATTTTCCCAATTTTGTGCACAACTGTGCATGCAATTACCAGAGTCATACACAAATGACAAGCTATTTGGATTTGGCTCATTGTCTCACTAGTTTTGTTCTTCAACTAGAATAGGCCTTTAAGTAATAGCTGCTGAACATCTTATAAAACCAGATAAACTAAATCCACTGTTATTCAGTAACAAATATTTTCTGCAATGAGTTCCATGAAATATTCTCAAAGGAAACCACTTAAAAATATTTAATTAAACCTTAATTTTCTTTGATACAAGCAATATTTAGAATTTAACTTTTCTGTCCAACTAAAATTTCAGTTTAAAAACAGGGCCCCTAGCCCACCCCACATAGTGTTCTGATACTCTAAAGTTGTCAATTAGTACACTAATTCTAGATGATCTATATAAATGCATTCACCTCCAACTTTAATCCCACTACCATGACACAATCCTACAATTAAAGATTCCACAGCCATGTCAAAAGTAGGGAAGATCAGGTCCATTTCTTTAAACTTTACGTATTAGTCATCATTAATAAATCTGTGTATTCAGTAGCCTAACCCAAGTGCAAAACATAATTTTTTCTCCTCAACACATTCATATTCCCTACAAACACTTGTTAAATTATCTCCTTATTTATTAACAAAGGCCTTGATTTTAAAGAGTAGAAACGTTTTTTTCCCCCTTATTGACTTAATTTTTACTCACTGTTTCCTCCTCTACAAGCACCTGACTAGATAAGGAATTCTTTAAAGGGCATTTCTCGGCAGACATGTTCTTCTATTATTTTTAGAAGTAGGTCTAACTGCATTAACATGTTTTTCCAAAACTTGCAAACTTACAGCTAGAAAAACACTTAAGAAATCAAAAGGAAAAAACATTAATTTATACAAAGTATTTCTAAGATGCCTATCATGACAGCCTCAAACAGTAATGGAATGTATTGCTTTCAGAGTAACTGAAGAAAGGATATACATGTCAAACTCAATCATTTCCACTCCTTCCGAATATCTATTGAAAATTAAAAATTCTTCAACACGTTCTACAATGGGATTTTATTAACAGTGTACAATAATATCTTTTTCCTCTTTCACTGAGGCATGTCCCTTGCCCTGCCCCATAAAAAAAACAAGCTCCCCAGCCCTCCAGACTTTGATATCACAGTGACTGGCCAAATCATGTCCACTAGCAGAGGGATCTAGTTACCTCTGCAAGAATTTTAATCCTTGCTATGGACTAAGAAAGCATACACTGGGATGGTAACAGAAGGAGCACCTGTAAAGGCCATGGAGATACAAGCTGGTCCAATGGAGATTTCCTAGACAGTCACTAGAAACAGGATGAGATGCAGATCACGGCCTCTCTTGCACCGAGAAACATATGTGCTTGCATTAAGACTGAATGATCATGTCCGTCCAGGCTTCCAGGTGGATAATTGCAAGGGTCTGAGTTGGCTTTTATTAGAAAGCAACTATTTTCCAAAGTGTGGATCATATCCCCATTTACACACTTTCCCTTTCCTCAGCCAGGGGAGGTTTAACATCTAAACACTTCTTAGGAAGACCGCTAAGGCAGTGAGGTCTTTTATATAGACATTTTGGGATAAGAAATAACCCAAAAGATATAGCCCGGCCCTGAAATGCTTTTTCCTGAAGGCATATGGCAGAAATCCATGGAAACTAAGATGGGCATGCACAGAAACTATAGATTCCTATCCAATGGCCACCAGGATAGTCTGGAGTGTTTCCATCTTGGATTTCAAGGTTTTGGGACATGCTTGTTCAGAAATGTGAGGTAATGAACTGCTCTACTGATCACTAGGGCACTAAAACAGGATGTGATACAGACTACAGCTTATCTTGTGCTGAGGAAACTCATCGATGGTGTGAAGGAAGCTGATGCACATCTGATCACTTCTGTGAGGTTTTATTTTTTTAGGCTGGAGACAGGAACAAATTTATGTTAAGGATCCTGACCAATTCTATTAAATCTTTTTGGATAGTTTCTAAAACTCACTTGCCTGATGTGGTGAGAAGCCATTTCTTTTCCATGAGGAACAGGTTGTTCTCCCACTTTGTAGTGAAAACTCTGGGAGTCAGACTGTTTAGTCATGGAAGTACTCTGTCCAGCAAATTCACATCTGGAGAAACCTTCCTCTGCTGTATCAGTTTTACCATACTTGGCTGATGGGTTTCGACAAGTTTGTTCAGTTGTCTCTGTTATATTCTATTAGGTTGAGAAAGATCTCTGAACTTACTGAAGGATTCCACCACCAGTTAGTCAAGCAGCTCCCCAAAAACCTCTCCGCTTTAATATACCTGATACAGCTCGGAGTTGAGTGCAGTTGCCTCCTTCCCAGGATCTTAATCACTCATACAGGATAGCTCTACATGGCAAGAACTGCAGTGTATCCAGTGAGTTGAGAGAAACTTTGGAACAGACTACCTTTTAAGTCCTTTGAATTTTCTTAGCTTTACAATGTAGGGCTTCCAAAAGAGCATCTGTCCATCCACGAATGGCCCCAGAACAGCAAGCTGACACTATTAATGCTTGTAGGGCCATCAAGGCTGCTTCCTACCTTCTCCCAAACGAGCATTCCATCCTTCTGTCATGGGTTCTTTTGGTAGGACATCAGCCAGTGTGTATGCAGGGTAATGTATGAGTCCAATTTCAAATCCTAAGGAAATTTTTTCTTTCATTGTTTCACTGCCTTATCTTCCTGCTCCTTCTTCATTTCTCCTGTGGAAGTGACAGACCAGCAATCCCGGGCAGAGCAGTCTAAAAATACACCTGCAAACAGTCTGTTCTGCATTTCTTCATTCTCTCATGACAGAGTTGTACTTCCTCTCAGGATAAGTACGCATATTTTTCCTAGTGCTTTTACTTTTGGTTTTCCTTTCTGTGACCTGCACAGCAGTTTGTCACAAGAAGGCCCCAAAAGGACAATGATAACCTACTTCGGATTTTATAAATTGCACTTTCCCCTTTGGCTAATGCCTCAGTTTTAGTTATCCCAGTCACACTGTGGAATGCCAAGGTTGAAACAGCATTATACCAGTTTTCTCCGGCAACTGGCCCTGTAATTATTTCTACTATTTTGGGGCACCTGAAGATTCTTTTTCTGGATTTATAAAGGAAGAGAAATGCAAGATACACTAATTTTTCCTCAATGGAGTCAAAAGATTTAGGTGGGTGGTCCTTTAAATCTCTGGTGATCTGACCATACACCAGAGAAAAAGATGCCTCTGGATTACTGGGGAGGATCTCAAAAACAAGGTGCTTTACCTAGGAGAGAAAATCTCATGATACCACCACTGAATATGAGGCTAGACCAGATGGTCAGAACCTCCTTCTTCCAGTAAATCTTGATTCAGGCTGGGGAGGGTGTGAATTTGAGTGTCTGGCTGAGAGGATCCTAAGCAATACACTGACTGGCACACTACTGGTTGAGAGTTGACAGGCCTGAAAGGAAGGCCTCTTACACACTAGCTGTTAAGTCTATTGGGCTAGTTTTGCTTTGTAATTTCTTCTTCTTTTGGGGGATGGGATGGGTTTTTGCTGGAACTGAGGACACCGATCAGCTGGAGCTGCAATCAATGGGAGCGGAACTGGTTATGGTAGTTTGTGTTGCTTTTGAAGAACTACCCATGGATCACTGATCTGTGCTTGAGAAAGTAACTGGGGTACATTTTTCCGTAGAGGCTTCCTTCTTCAGATTCAGTGACATGCCCTTTCCAGGCTGAGAGAAGGTAAAAGCCCTGGGTCTTAGTAGCAAGAAAATGGACAGAACCTCATTCTATGAAAGGGGATAAGCTGAAGCAGATCTTTGGTTTATTTTTATTCTTCTGTTTGGCCTGGAACATCGAAAAATGGCTGGTGCAGAAGGGAGAAGTTCAGTGAAGTTTCTCAGTAGGGAGTCAAAGAAACAGTCTTGCCCTAGGCACATAATTCTACACAAAACAGCCCTACATGCAAATAGATGACAAAACAGCTATTGAACTGGTAAATGAATTTACTACAAATTTTAAAGAATTCTAAGGCAGCAAAGAGGTCTATGTCTGCACACTAACAGCTGCAAAGGCAGCGCAAACTGGAAGGCTGTTTAGAGGGAGACAGCTAAGTCCTTGACAGGACTGGTTTGGCTCTCAAAGCTGCAAGCAGGATGAAGATCCACTGAAAGGCCCTTGGTTCTGCCTGTGCAAGTGTTACTCTTCGTAAATTTACAACTACTTACATCAGGTGAGATAGGTAGACTTTGTCCAGAAATTTACAAATTAGCAGTTTGCCAGGCAACCAAAAACCCCACCCCCTAACAAAACCAATTGTAATTACGACCACCTGTAAGATGGCTGTACAGTGAAGACTACACATCATCTGGAAATGCTCATATTTATATATGAGCAACCTAGCCATATCTTATATCCCAGTGTGTTGTCTCTATCTGCTCCATCTGCATACCATAGAGGGTGATGAATGCAATCTGCTCCATTTGTTACAAATTAGGTGGGATTTTCAGTTGCCTAATGAGTTACTGACACAGTCCCCTCAAATGGTCAAAATTTGGCCACTGTCCCAGTAAGGATATTTGTAAACTTAACGAGCATTGGGGAGAACACTGAGATATAAAATTTATACAAGTGTTAATACAAAAGGCTTCCTAACTTTAAAACAAAAGTCACAGAACAGCA
The DNA here is from genome assembly GCF_965140285.1 of Lepidochelys kempii. Taxonomy (NCBI): domain Eukaryota; kingdom Metazoa; phylum Chordata; order Testudines; family Cheloniidae; genus Lepidochelys; species Lepidochelys kempii. The sequence continues at coordinate 33,939,229 of NC_136387.1, forward strand.
CCTCTGCTCTTTTGGTCAGGAAATATACTGACGAGGATGCTTTAGTTCACAGTAAGATGCTAGGGCAGCAGGACACACTAGATACATGGTAAGACAAGTAGAGCAAATAACCACTCTCCTCTACTTAAAAATAAACAGATTTATTTAATTAAAGTCCTAAGTGAAAAGAATCACAAAATGTTTAAAGAATCACTGAAGGAAGTGCTTTGACAGCACTTAGTATGATCTACTGTCTGAGACCAAGAGCAAAGGAAGAGTATGAGCTTGTTAATCCTACATTATACGTTTGTTTATTAAATGAGTATAAACACACAGTAACAGATTAGGCTCAAGAGACAATTACACAACACATCAAGAAGTACTTTCCCTCCCACCCCAGCCCACCCCGCCCAAGAGGTTGCAAAAGTAACTGAAGACTGCAAGGGCTGCAATTAGACTACTTCAACATTTTTATAGTAAAAAAAGCTGGTGTCAGAAGATGCAAAATTACAACATATATTCTATTACAGAAACCCTAGCCTTAGAATAATCTGATGTTTAGTCACTTGTAGTTTTTCCAACTCCTCCACACACACACAAAACCACGAAAAGTGAATTGTCCAACTACAAGAAAATGGAGTCAGCACTGTGTATATTATAAATAGAGTTTCTGGATAAATAATATACACAGATATTCTTGAACTTCAAACTTGACTGCTTTTGAAAATTCCAAAGTAATTAGACAAGTGATTGCCAAAGATACAGCATATTTTTAAGTATCAGGGGGTAGCCATGTTAGTCTGTATCCCCCAAAACAACAAGGAGTCCGGTGGCACCTTAAAGACTAAGATTTATTTGGGCATAAACCTTCGCGGGTAAAAAACCACTTCTTCAGACGCATGGAGTGACAATTACAGATGCAGGCGTTATATACTGACACACGGAGAGAAGGAAGTTACCTCACAAGTGGAGAACCAGTGTTGACAGGGCCAATTCAGTCAGGGTGGATGTAGTCCTCGCCCAATAATAGATGAGGAGGTGTCAATTCCAGGAGAGGCAAAGCTGCTTTTGTAATGAGCCAGCCAGTCCCTACCCAAGCCCAAATTAATGGTGTTAAATTTGCAAATGAATTTTAGTTCTGCTGTTTCTCATTGAAGTCTGTTTCTGAAGTTTTTTTTGTTCAAGTATAGCTACTTTTAAATCTGGTATAGAATGTCCTGAAGATTGAAGTGTTCTCCTGCTGGTGTTTGTAAGTTATCATTCCTGATGTCTGATTTGTGTCCATTTATTCTTTTATGTAGGGACTGTCCGGTTCGGCCAATGTATATGGCAGCGGGGCATTACTGGCACATGATGGCATATATAACATTAGTAGACGTGCAGGTGAATGAGCCTCTGATGGTGTTGCTGATGTGGTTGGGTGCTCTGATGGTGTCACTAGAGTAGATACAGGGACAGAGTAGACAACGAGGTTTGCTACAGGGATTGGTTCCTGGGTTAGTGTTTCTGTGGTGTGGTGTGTAATTGCTGGTGAGTATTTGCTTCAGGTTGGGGGGCTGTCTGTAAGCAAGGACTGGCCACAAAAGCTTATGCCCAAATAAATCTGTTAGTCTTTAAGGTGCCACCAGACTCCTAGCATATTTTTAGATTTTCATAAAGCATTTGATATTAGCTCATTAAATCTTACATGCAAAATTAGTTTGAGTTGACTGGCACAAATATACTCATGAACTGTAAACTAACTGAAGGTCCGTAAACAGAGAGCAGTAGTAAATGGCAATATACCAAATCCAGGGGAGTTGTCTAGTATTTTATCAGAGATCATTGAAAGATCCAAACTTATTTAACATCTTCAGCAACAATTTAAAAGATTGAATGCATGTTAATGAAATCTGTATTAAAAGCATGAGGACAACAGAGGCCTACTGAGATCAGAAATACAGGTAACCCCCCCCCCCCCAAAAAAAAGGAGATTCTGCTCAAAGTAAGGTAAGGAAATCCAGATTTTGGGGCTGGGGGGGAGAGAATCAACAGACAAGTACAGCTGGGAGTAAGAGAACTGGGAAGTAATAATGCTGAAGGACTGGGAAACACTGGACTAATTAGACATGATTTTGCAACCTGATCTATCCAAAAATAGGCCAAAGCAATTTGGGGCCATATAAACAAAGGCATGTCACAGGGCATGGAAGTAAATAGTCTCTATACACAACTCTGGTGATACTGCATCTTCATTACATTTAGTTCTGGATATCTCTGTCCCAGAAAGAGGCAGACAAATTAGATGGAGTTCAAAACAAAGGACTAAAAAGAACAGAGGCAGAAAGATTAAGAGAACTACTTAGATCTTGGCTAAACAATTATTATGGGATTGGGATAGAGCCAATTTATTTGAAGCGTGTATACTCCAAGAAGGAAGATTTAAGTCAGTACAAGGCAGAAACTAGAAGAAATTCTGAATTTCAACTGAACATAAATAGATATCCTTATAGTGAGATATTAGACTGTTGAACACTCTCAAGAGAGATGGTGGATGCACTATTGGGCAAAGCACTAGAAAACATACTAAAGACGCATGTATCATCTAATTCCACATGCTGTTCCTACAGTTTAACAACTACAATCATAAAATGGTTCTCATAGGAAGACCTGTGATTAAAATCAGTTACAACTTCTGAGAAAACTGTAGCCTATATTCACTAATTTGCTCCTTATTTCACCTAATGACTGACAGCTACTATAACAGTAGTCTCTGCTTCCTTGTGGAAGACCGTCAAAAGCAGCGTTTCAAAGATTGGCTGGAAGGGCAATATATAGTGATTATACTGGGCTTGGATTTCAGATAATCACCGAGACCGTAACTTTTTCCACACTGTTCTGGACAGGACAGCAAATAGCATAAAGCACTGCTATTGGGCCAGCACTGTGAGAGGATATACAGGGCTACTACCTCTTGTTCATGGAGTAGAACCTGTGAATCATGATGGACTGCTTGGATGTGAACAGGTGCATAACTGGGAGCTCAGAATTCCTAGGTTAGCAATTTAAAATGTCACTAGGGAAGGCTCAGGTGGTTCTACCTCCTGCCTACTTAACAATCATCTATAGAACTGAGCTTTTCTTCCATGTGTAAGAAAAATCTTTTAGCTCATTTGAGCAGGAAAACTGCTTTCTTGTGCGGACAAGAGGATTTGATGCCCTCATTCTTTCAAAGGCCATAAGGAAGGATTGCCCATTATCACCAAAAGATGGTGATGTTTCAAGTGATCTTTTAGTGAATGCCAGACAGATGACCCCAAGCTCCAGTGATCTATATTCCAGGACGCCTCTTGCTAAAGCCAGCAGACCTGCAGCATAAATTAAGACAAATGAGCCCCACATTCAAACGTGCAGGCCACGTGTGACCAGATAAGAGTTAAAAGTCCTGACTTGAAAAGGCCCTTCGAAGATCTCAGGAGATAACTGCAGGTCAAATCAAATCTTGCTTTGTGAACGTGAAGAGGTGTCTGCAAAGATTTCTACTGCCCACTATAGTAAAGATCATCTGTGGACTCTGATCTATGTTAATGTCGTCTATACACCTCATCAATTATTGGGAGCGGACCACATCCACCCTGATTGAATTGGCCCTGTCAACACTGGTTCTCCACTTGTAAGGTAACTCCCTTCTCTTCATGTGTCAGTATATTTATGCTTGCATCTGTAATTTTCACTCCATGCATCTGAAGAAGTGGGTTTTTTACCCATGAAAGCTTATGCCAAAATAAATCTGTTAGTCTTTAAGGTGCCACCGGACTCCTCGTTTTTGGGGGTACAGACTAACACGGCTACCCCTCTGATACTTTCCCTTCTATTGAGAGGTGTTAGATATATGTCCTGAGAGACAGCATCCATTCCAGAATTTCAGTCTCTCCATTCTAAATTTTGGTTTCCTGAAATATTTGTTCACTGACTTCAGGACCACAACTGCTCAATTCTGCCAGACTGCCTGGAACCAAAAGAAAGATGAACAGGTCTCTTGGTTGCATTCCCTTTTCAAGACTGATGAATTTAAACCCATTTGGAAGTATTTATCTGGGAAGATGGGAAACGGAACATGTTTTGTAGATCTATGAAATTTTATGGGAAATGGCCAGCAAAGGCTGTACATCTCCCATATTACCAAAAAGGTGAAGGCACAGTTTCTGAATACCAGAAGAATCTGTTCCAGAAAGGCCCCAAGTCCTCTAAAAGATGGAGGGCATTACCCACTGTTCTTGTTGCAAAGTGGTCATCTTTTGAAGCTGGGTCTACCACCTGTCCTGGTCTACTGTCCTCAGGAACAGCACCTATGATCCGTGGAATTTTAAAACGTAGCTTAGAAGGGCTGCTTACTTCTGTAAGATCTAAATTCGCCCCTGTTGCCTGGAAAATGGGACAGACCTTCATCTGCCACCTTAAAACACTACTTTGTCAAGGAGTTCCCTGGTAATCCTATCCTCAGCCTATTTAAAAAAAAAACAAAACAAAAAAAAAAACCCCACAGATATTCCACCTGGATGCATGCCTATCACGTCCTAATCTCAAAGCTGTCTTCTGGCTGCTTCATTAACTGCTTTTGGTCTGGAAGCGAAACAGAGTCTAGGAATAAGTTGGATACAGAAGCAGCAGCTAAAAAAAAAAATCTAAAACAGCGGTGCCTTCAGGTCTGATTCTTACTGATAGGTAGGTGTTTAAATACTTTCCATCTAAGCTCAGATGGAAAGCAGGTAGATGCAAGAGAGGCGCTATTGTTACAAAATCTAATCTGCCTTCTGAAGAAATAACTGCCTCTACCGAGGCAACAGCTACATCAACTTTAGGAGGGTCATGCAGCTTTGGTTTAGTTTTTGGCCTTCTAATTGAGATTTATATTTGAACATTCTAGTCAGATTTGATTACATCTTCTTGCTATCAATATTAAACAATGATAATCAGCTTTTCAATATTAATTTTCACAAACCCCTAAAGATGTGTAAAATGAATGATAATTCTTACCTATCAGAATGAAAAACAAATATTTTATGATCTGCTCAAGGCCATGGAGGAAATCATTAGCAGAGTCAAAATTACTACTCACTAGTGCTTGGCTTCTAACCGCATATTCAATCCACCTGATTACGTTTTTTTTTAAGACTGGTTCTTTATCAACTAGAATCAGAAGATGATGCCAGGATATGTATTACTGAGTGATGACATGGATTGAACTTTATGTCCTAATTCAATATCTAATCATGAAACTGCCTCTGGAAGTTTTTAATAAGTTTTCCTTCAGTTGTCTGGATGTTCATAGAAACCTATTTCTTAAAACTGCACAACCACAAAAATAACACTTTGGAAAAGGCGCACAAACTGAGCTGTGACAGACCATCAATTACCATTTTCTAACTTGTGATATTAAGCATGGAGGGAGGGTTTGTAGGGAAGCAGCCTGTCTAATTACACAGTAAGGGACTGAGTCAAGAGGACTGGTTTCTGTTCCCCACCTACCACTAACTCACTGTGTATCTTTAGGCAAGCCATGTAACCTCTGTATGCCTAAGCTGGTCTGCCTAAAATTGGTTTGATAACATATCTCTAGCTCAAAGGTATGTTGTGAGAGTTAATGTTCATACAACTTTGTCAGCCACAAATGAAAGGTTCAGTATTTCATTTTTAACTGAAAGAATATTTGTTAATATATGAAAAGTTCCATTATCTGTACTGACATTTGGAGTTTGAATAATAGACCCAAATACCACATTACTATTTTGGGAAGCTACTTTTGTTATGAAAGAATACCAAAAGGGAGCTTAGGCAAGTGAATACTAAATTGCACTTTGTTGTTTAACAAAAAAGCAGACTCTCTCTACTTTGTTTTAAGAGTGATGGTACTGAATCTTCACACTACTAAGTTTTCATTTGCTTTACAAAATACACTATATGCCATTGATAGACCTACCCTCCATGAACTATAGTTCTTTTTTGAACCCAACTATAATTTTGGCCATCACAACATCCCGTGGTAACGAGTCCCACAGATTGTGAGGCAATTAATGGTGAGGCAGACAATTAACCCACTGTCAGGGGGGAAAACCCAAAAATTAAGGTATGGGGAGGGGTACTGTATTGGAGATCCCCTGTTGGAAGGGATAAAATATTGGAGACACTGGAGGCTGATATAAAAGTTGGAGCACCTGAGCAGGATCCACACCGAGACCCCAGAGAAGATCCTACCACCCTCCCCTTTCTGGGATATTGGAGAGGCAAGCTGGCTTTTCACATGGGCACTGGCCCTCCCTGGATTCTTTATCTGTTCATGGCTAGTAAGTTTAGCCCTCTGAAACATCTGTTTAAGTTTCCAAACTTTGTATGTGGCTGCACAGTGAGCATAGGAGTGGGAAGGAATACTGATTGAATAGTTAAGTACTTTTTGTGTTATTTGACGAGCTCTTGCTAATCTACAAATATATTTCTTGAAATTTGAATACTTGTGATGTCTTGCTGCTGTTGCACTAGCCCTTGTAAAGTCAGATTATTTTAAAATAATGAAACAGAAAACTGAGTTACAATTAAATACAGTACACAATATTTTACCCTTTACAATGCAGGAGCACGGCTTTGGAGAAGCATGGCATCAGCTTTTTCTCTCCCTGACTGGGAGGCATCAGGTAAAAATTTCAAGACTGAGATAAACTCCCAAAATTCTGGATGTTCTTACATTAACTACTATGTTATAAAACCAGAAATAGAACTAGTGGCTCAACACAAGTAGGTTAAATTTACTAATCTCTCATTTAGGTCCTGGATACTGCAATCAGATCCATGTCAGAGGAACAACTGAAGTCCATGTTTTTTTTGCACAGGTGCAAGGGTCCACCTGTATGGATTCAATTCCAAGGTAACACCTCTAGATGGTAAACATTTTGGGTGCACAGACAGTCTATTTTAAGCTTGTAAAATGGCCAAGAAAATGGGGCCCCAATATTTATAACGAACAAGCAAGTACTTACATAAGGCATTTCTAATATACCCATCTTAATAATAAGCGCCAGATGACAATATTTCACTTAGTAAATGTGACTGAGACTCTCCAAATGATTTTAAATGTATTGAGCAATAGAGTAGCATGGTACAGAATTCAGCTTGCAGAAATGCAAAATAATGCATGTTGGCAAAAAATATTTTTTTTCCATATACACTGATTGAGTCAACTTGGAAAATCCACAACAGACTGAAGATGCCTGACTAGCATGCCACAGCAATGAAAAACAATAAATTTGCCTGCATGAAAAAAGCATAGCAAATAGATGAACAATGGTCAGCTCTCATTTGGAGAATAAGATCCAGTTCACTGGCTTCAAGGACTTTTGGTCAAATCCTATGGCTGGATTTGAAGAGGGTCTGGATAATTTTATGAATGCTAATGACATTTCTCATTATGCAAACTAAGGTCAGAGTAAATCTAATCTCAGGATTCATCTTTTAAGCTGATCATACTTTACTCTTGAAGCGTTACACAATTTGAAAAGGTCAAAGATTCAGCGAGGGCTCACTGAAGTCATTCTTCAATCACACGCCACTGAGTATTCACTTCTTCCTCATTCTGGTCTATTCTCTCATCTGTGCAGGAGGTTTTTGTGCACATAATGCAAATAGGAGTTACCTGTGTAACTTTTAATTCTCCTTCTGAAACTGCATTAGCCACTGCCCTACTTTTATTTGTCCTGTGGGAACATGAAGCACAGCTAGTGTATATACTCTAATTCTTTTTACCTGAATACTGATTTTTAAAACAACTTAGACATCTAGCCTAGAAAAAGTGAAGGACAATCAATGTGTCTGCTATCATAAGAATGAAGACAAAGTCAGTTTCACTTTCAGATTCCCAGTGTGGCAATATTTGGGTTGCAGACATCAGAGGGAAATTACTTCCTTAAAAACAAATGTCCTATTTTTTTTTTTTTTTGGATGCATACCACTTGTCGTGATTTTGTAAAAGCTGGCTTTTCCAGAAATTTATGTTTTGGGTCAAATATGAATGGTCAGTGATCCTTAAACAGGACCCTGCCAAATCTTATGCCATTTACAGCTCCCACTAAATTATACCACACATTTTCTACACAAACTGTCAAAAGAGTTTATCCAAAACAGAAAGATACCGAGACAATGCTCAAGCTCAGAAGCTGCAACATACAGGACTAATGCCAGGGAGGAATTTCTACAGAGTAGATCTCCAGAGTTGAAACAGGAATCATTCACTGTAAAAACCATTTCTATCCCTGCATACAATACTGAACCCACTCTGGCCAACTTCACAATAATCCCATCAGTGGAGATGGAATCTGAACATTCAGACATTATTGGATCTTATTAGTGCCATCTGCTAAGACTAACGGATACTACACCCTGTGCATGTTGTGCTCTGACATTAACATTTCACTGCACGTCCATGTAATGACGATTTGACATGGCAGCTAAAATTAAAACAAACTCAGATGAGAGCTCACAAATACTAAGTATCACAAATTGAGAAAATGTTTAAGGGCTTCATGATGTATGTCCAGACATCACAGATTCACTAGCTAGTAACTTGCATAATTATAACATGTCACATCAATGATATCGCACAGATTTCCAGATTCCAATGTGGCAATCAATATACAGTATATTTCTTAACGTGCTCCTTTAATGGTAAACTATAGCATAAAAGGAAACATGGCCAAAGTGAGTGTCCAATATAATGAATATACTGCACACAAGCTAATATACATTCTCCTCTAGTCTAAATTTCTATCTATAGACTTTATAGAGCACCATACCATCTAGTTATCAGATGACACTATGAAAGGTTATCTAGTAATAGCTCTGATTTTGTATCTCTTTTGTATATTTACTAGTAATGATATCCACTGGACATCTCATATGTATTCTTGTATTAATATTGTGAATCGTTTTAATTAAATTATGGGGACCACCACTTGGCTAAGTTGATTTTTTGAACATACTGACTAATGACTGAAGTGTCTGAAGAGCTGATTACAAAGAGTTTGTGATAGTTTTGAAGCTATTTGAGATTCAATGGTAAAGGATGCCTCGCAGTATCTGAACTTTAAGTCTGCTATGAGCGAATGGGTGTAAACCCTGTGTGAAATAACATTGAATTTGAACTTATCAGCTAGGTTGGGCTGTATTTCTGAAAGTTTACTTCTGCACCATGTGGGGATCCTGCAATAGTTTCTCCTTGAGATCTGCAGCCCAGCAAACTGATATCTTAAACGGTCCAGTAGGGTAAGTGTTGCTTTAGACAACCTTCCCATTCTGAAACCCAAACTTCTCAAAGTGGGTCGCGAGGGTGGCTGAGGGTTGTGATATCAAAGGCCTCTCAGAAGCTGGTGAACTAAGGGAAGAGGAGCAGCTCTACCAACTATGAGGAGTACTATTTAAAGGTGGTACACAGGCAGCTGCCTCAGCCCCACTGCTCACAGCAGTCAACCACTTCCTAAACCTATTCACTACCACCTTCTAACAAGCCTTAAAACAACAGTATAGGCCACCGAACCCACCACTACTTTATACCACCCAGCAGATTTCATCTCCCTCACCATTGCCTACCAGCCCCTTCAAAAAACCAACTATGATTTCTTTCTGTGAACCAAATTCCACAATACTTCACAGCCACAATGGATTGTGGGTGTAACTGAAGGACTATGGTTATGACGAAAACCTGCAGCTGGTTTTGGAGTCCCACATGGAAAAACTGAGAACCCCTGCTGTTAACAGTACAAAAAATATTTCTTCCTACTTCAGGATGTGTCATGGGTATGGGATAAGGTGGAGACTGGCTTGTATTAAAGCCAAATCATGAATACAATAACGCAAGCAATGTAACACTACGGACTGGAATTTCCATTTCAGTCAACCTATGGTTAGATTTTACAATGTTAATCCATCTTGGATTATGCTATCCAACCCTAGACACATAGCAGGGAAGAAAATTCTCTTACTTTTACATTTAGTTTATTAGCAATGCTTTCAAACACAAGTCTTCTGAAAAAGTGATACTTGAGTTTTCCTATTACTGTTTACATTTGTATTGAGATAGAAGCATTCTGAAACTTTAAAATGAGAACCTCAAATCTACCAGAACTAAAAAAAGATGGTTTCTTGAAATAAGAGGTCATTTTTAGAAAGATTTATTTCATTGAAGGGTGTTCACTTAAATTCAAAGAGAACCTGAACTGCTACGACTTCTATTCACAAAAGCAATTCCTTCTGTTCTTAAATTCCTGTGCACATGAAACAGGTTGCACCACTGAACTCTGCTCTTGTTTAATATTTTAACAATACAGATAGAGGAGAGATACTGACAGTATATATTTGCGCTATTAAACATTTTATGTATTAGTGTATAGTACTTAAGAAAATATTATAGAAATTACTACATATGCTCTGTATTTCTTTTCAAAGGTATGTTTCTTGTGGATTCAAAACATTTCACTCATACCAAAAATACAAACTACTTTTTTTTTAATTTGCTATTTTGTAAACTTGCTCTGCCCAAACAATCGTAAAGAGAAATTCTCCCCCCCATCCAGTCACTGCCTATAAATTAGGCAGGATTGATTTACACAATTTACTACAAATGAAGAGCAAAGGAATTTAAGATTTATTGGTCTTGCATTTATAGGAGCTCCCATCTTTACCATATTATCTTTTTTTAAATCAAGAACTATATAAATAAATAAGTCAAAACAGCTCTAGGACTGTCTGCTAACAAAACTGTTCTGTATTCAAACATGCACAATGATGGTAACAATGATGTAACCAGGATCACACTAATAAAAATCTCTTCCTCTATATGAAAAATCAAAAATTGTATTATAGGCCATTTAGAACATTGCAAGTAGTTTTTAAAATAATTGGCAAAGCTCATTAAAACAAGTTTTTAAACCAAAAATGAAAAAGCAAAATGTAACAGGCAACATGCACAACTATACTATTTGTATCACAACTTCAAGCAATAAACACAAAAGCTCACCACCCCCCACTGAAAAAATAATCAAGTTCACACAGAGCTCTCTTAATGATTCCTAGAAGAAGTTAGGTAGAAGATTTCAGAGAAGGATGCACAAAAAATGTTTAGCAGACTTAATTTGATTAAACAGAGCCCCGAGAGAGTTTAACAATGTTCACAGTATACGCATAACACATTTACAACAAGAAAGAAGAAAGGCACCTGGAGACATCTGACACTGGGCATGCTCTGCAGGCATCTCAGTGCGCACATGCTCTCTACCAGGTTGGAGCAGCCTAGCCACAAAGACCTTGGCACAGAACACTGCAGGGTGACAAAAAGGAAGGAAGAGAAGAAGCAGTTAGATGCCACAAATCACTTAATGCAGGCAACTCATTAGTATGTTAAAGTGGACACGTATTTGTTTACTTCTATGTTAATCAACCATTAGGGACCAACAGCAAAACAACTACGGAAGATTCTTTTAAAATATGTTATCCCTCTGTCACATAAAGCCTAACGAGTTGATTTACACAACTGCTCGCTCCTAGCACCTACTTGAATATTATAGCCTACAAAACACAGTACCAGAATTGTCACAATTCATTTTCAACATATTCTGCTCTTGAATTAGTTCAGAATCTTGCATTCGAGCATTGTTATGGTCAGAAAAGTGACTACATAAAAGTGGCACCTTCTTAATCAATCTGCTTCATGTGTGTACTCAGTCATACTTGATTTAGTATAAATTTTTATGAATTCTTTTTAAATTTTGCATTGTCCTAGGACACAGAACTATGGGCTTGTCTTCAATAGAAAAGGTGGAGTCATCAGAATACAAACCTGAGGCACTGGATTAAACTAACATGGTATTACACAAGACTTAAGTCAGACTTTAGGTCCACCCATTGATTATGTCAAACACAACCTGCCCCCGTTTAGACTGGACCGCAAAGTCTCCTTTAAACAGCATGTTAGTTAATACAACTACTCAAGGTCATTGTCTAATTTGACTGCATTTTCTAATAAAAAGAAGCCCAAGAAAAGAGCTGAATTTTATTCTTCCTCAAATATAATTTTTTTTTTAAACAAAAGTATAAACTGCAGGGCAAAATTCTGCTCTCAGTTATACATGTGCTGCTATTCATTGAATGAGTTACTGAGAAAAAATAGTATTCCACCATAGGCATAAGTGAGGGAAGATTACTGGTAATGACAAGGCAGAAAGAACGAGCTCAACTACAAGATTCCAAGTTGTTGGCACTGGTGGTTAGAAAAGAGTTTTTACTTGCAAACTGGGGCAACGTGATGTGGAAGTCACACAAAACTTTGGAATCTCATTATGCCATATTTCAGAGAGTTAATTTTCAGGATTTACCAGTACACTTAAGATATAGAAAAAGTAATCAAAAGGATTCAGTTATTCACTACTGAGCAGCAGGTAAACCCAACTCTACGATCGGCACAGTCCTAATTTTCAATGGCTTTTCACATTCACAGGTGCCCTATTTAGCTTTTGTTATAAACACCAAGTCACATTCATTTAAAAACTTGCCAAATTAGTTAGTACATCGAAGTTAAAGCAGCCCATTATGAGGCCACAGATGAAAACCTTTGAAAAACAGTTATTGTGCCAAAATTTAGAAGGGGTATCCAGAGCAAGAGAGGTTAAAACCATATTTTCTTGTAAGTTCCCTTATGTTTTTCAGTTCAAAATTAAAATTCTTTACACTATGCTAAAAAATAAAAACTATGAAGGCCAAAAATACCATGATTATGGCCAACCTCAGAACTTATTCATATTTTCTATTCTACTCTGAATGTATTTGAACTGTGCCTGAAAAGATATGACTGAGTAGATGCATACATCTCATTTACAGATGTAAAACTACAAATGTTACCACTCCAAAGAAGGTAAAATAATTTTGCCTCCAATACTCAAGCATAATCATATAAACTTGTATTAGTTTTTGCAAAGTTCATATTTAAAATTTGAAAAAAAAAAGTGATTTTCACTTACTTACCTACCAAATTTCAAGTCTAGAAGCCTATCTGCCCCACAATAGCTGATGTACCCCCACCTAAAGCTTCACTTCCCAAACTGTTTTAAGCGATTCATTGGCTATAGTAGGGGAAGCTCAAAATCCTAATCTCAGAAAATATTGGCAAGTAAGTTAAAATTTTCAAAAATAATTTAGAATAAAAATGTGCAATCTTTAAATCTAAACATTCATTCTAATAAAGATGTAGGGTATTAAACTTAACACAAAGTTTGCAGCTCACCTGAAACTCCACTCTCTGGTTTAGTGGCTTCTCAAAAAATTCTCAGGTAGCTTGGTGAACTGCACACAACCACAGCTGGCCCATGTCAGCTGGCTCAGGCTGCGGGACTATGTAAGTGCAATGTAGACATTCAGGTTCGGTCTGGCACTCAGGCCCTCTCCACTCTTGGGAGTCTCAGAGCCTGAGAATCTACACTGCAATTTTATAGTCCCTCAGAGCAAACCCCATGAACCTGAGTTAGTTGATCTGAGCCCTGAGACTCAGAGCCATAGGTTTTTTAATCACAGTGTGGGTATATTTAGTGGTTTATATCTCTGAGCCTATATGAGGGAAAAAATTTAATTCGAAAGCTGATTTTTGGCATATATACCCATATATACTTCAATGTCATGAAGCATGTCACTGTATGTTAGTGATTGAAGCAAGTTCATAAACATTTCAGGTATAGTTTTACAATAGTTATAGTTATACAAAGTTTTAAAATATTTTGGTCACTTTAGTCTCAATTAATTTAAAGAAAGTCAGTCCAGTTTCTAGATCACTTACTACATTTGTGTTTGCAAAATGCCCTAATTAAATGACTGAAAGACTATGAAGTTTTGGAGAGCCATATGCAATTCATAAACTTTCAAGTTAGTTAAACCATTCGGCAGAAACATTGTTTATTTTCATGCCAAGTTTAAGCCACATGGGAACCTTTTCTTCCAAACTCCAGAATAAACGGATTTATAAAGGAAAAACGAAGACTCTTAGCTATATCACTATTATGCTTTACTAAACATGAGACAGCTTCAAATAGCGCACATAAGATTTCACAATAAAACAGGAAAATACAAGTGAAATATTTATGCACTTCAGTACAAAGAACAAAAAAGTTGTTTTTTTGATCTGGTGTAACAACCCACTATCTACAACTGGAGGCACAGAAGACCTATCACAGTCAATGTAATGAACATGAAGTTGTTGTACCTCTTGCTTTCTAGTAAGAATTTGGATCTAAGCTGGTAGTTTCCACATTTTAGCCCAACAGGACCTTAGATGATGATCTAAAACTGTGATGATCTAAAACTGATGATCTCAAACCGAGATGGAGAAAGGGAGGACTGAAGAGGAAGATGCGTAACGGACAGTAAAAGTGAATGTGGTGGTTTTATCTCAGACCATGTCAGATTTGTCCACCACAGGAAAAAAGGAGAAATAAACATTTTTTTCTGGGGTCAGGAGCAGAGTTCATCTTAGACGTACTTAATGACAACTATTAATTTTCTATTTGGTGCCCAGATAATATAGCTCTGTATTTATTAAAAACACAGAACAGTTAAATGCACCCCAAAATCTGCAGCAGAGCCATCTCTACATGAGACACACTAAACACAATAGGACGGGTACAGCACTTTAAAACAGGATCATTGGCCAGAGTGTGGGGGAAAATTTCCACAGCTAAGTCAACTCAGGTTTCTTACTGCAGAAAACAGTTTCATACTCCTAGCTACTAGCACAGCAATTCCAAAGCTCCAGAGAGAGCACCAAAATGGGTTAAAAGTATGACAAGACTTACAAGAGAAGAGATTGAAAAAACTCTTCTCTTAAAAAACTGGAGTACTGTCATGGATGGTTATAAACTGTTCAGGAAGGACAGGCAGGGCAGAAAAGGTGGGGGAGTAGCACTGTATGTAAGGGAGCAGTATGACTGCTCAGAGCTCCGCTATGAAACTGCAGAAAAACCTGAGTGTCTCTGGATTAAGTTTAGAAGTGTGAGCAACAAGAGTGATGTAGTGGTGGGAGTCTGCCATAGACCACCGGACCAGGGGGATGAGGTGGATGAGGCTTTCTTCCGGCAGCTCGCAGAAGCTACTAGATCGCATGCCCTGGTTCTCATGGGTGACTTTAATTTTCCTGATATCTGCTGGGAGAGCAATACAGCGGTGCATAGACAATCCAGGAAGTTTTTGGAAAGCGTAGGGGACAATTTCCTGGTGCAAGTGCTAGAGGAGCCAACTGGGGGGGGGGGGGGAAGCTTTTACAAGAAGTGGAAGGTTGGACATATGACCAGGGAAGAGTATAAAAATATTGCTCGGGCATGTAGGAATGAAATCAGGAGGGCCAAATCGCACCTGGAGCTGCAGCTAGCAAGAGATGTCAAGAGTAACAAGAAGGGTTTCTTCAGGTATGTTGGCAACAAGAAGAAAGCCAAGGAAAGTGTGGGCCGCTTAATAAATGAAGGAGGCAACTTAGTGACAGAGGATGTGGAAAAAGCTAATGTACTCAATGCTTTGTTTGCCTCTGTCTTCACAAACAAGGTCAACTCCCAGATTGCTGCGCTTGGCATCACAACATGGGGAAGAGATGGCCAGCCCTCTGTGGAGAAAGAGGTGGTTAGGGACTATTTAGAAAAGCTGGACGTGCACAAGTCCATGGGACCGGACGAGTTGCATCCGAGAGTACTAAAGGAATTGGCGGCTGTGATTGCAGAGCCATTGGCCATTATCTTTGAAAACTCGTGGCGAACAGGGGAAGTCCCGATGACTGGAAAAAGGCTGATGTAGTGCCAATCTTTAAAAAAGGGAAGAAGGAGGATCCTGGGAACTACAGGCCAGTCAGCCTCACCTCAATTCCTGGAAAAATCATGGAGCAGGTCCTCAAGGAATCAATTCTGAAGCACTTAGAGGAGAGGAAAGTGATCAGGAACAGTCAGCATGGATTCACCAAGGGCAAGTCATGCCTGACTAATCTAATTGCCTTCTATGATGAGATAACTGGCTCTGTGGATGAGGGGAAAGCGGTAGACGTGTTGTTTCTTGACTTTAGCAAAGCTTTTGACACGGTCTCCCACAGTATTCTTGTCAGCAAGTTAAAGAAGTATGGGTTGGATGAATGCACTATAAGGTGGGTAGAAAGTTGGCTAGATTGTCGGGCTCAACGGGTAATGATCAATGGCTCCATGTCTAGTTGGCAGCCGGTATCAAGTGGAGTGCCCCAAGGGTCGGTCCTGGGGCCGGTTTTGTTCAATATCTTCATAAATGATCTGGAGGATGGTGTGGATTGCACTCAGCAAATTTGCGGATGATACTAAACTGGGAGGAGTGGTAGATACGCTGGAGGGCAGGGACAGGATACAGAGGGACCGAGACAAATTGGAGGATTGGGCCAAAAGAAATCTGATGAGGTTCAATAAGGATAAGTGCAGGGTCCTAAACTTGGGACGGAAGAACCCAATGCACAGCTACAGACTAGGGACCGAATGGCTAGGCAGCAGTTCTGCGGAAAAGGACCTAGGGGTGACAGTGGACGAGAAGCTGGATATGAGTCAGCAGTGTGCCCTTGTTGCCAAGAAGGCCAATGGCATTTTGGGATGTATAAGTAGGGGCATAGCGAGCAGATCGAGGGACGTGATCGTCCCCCTCTATTCGACATTGCTGAGGCCTCATCTGGAGTACTGTGTCCAGTTTTGGGCCCCACACTTCAAGAAGGATGTGGATAAATTGGAGAGAGTCCAGCGAAGGGCAACAAAAATGATTAGGGGTCTGGAACACATGACTTATGAGGAGAGGCTGAGGGAACTGGGATTGTTTAGTCTGCAGAAGAGAAGAATGAGGGGGGATTTGATAGCTGCTTTCAACTACCTGAGAGGTGGTTCCAGAGAGGATGGTTCTAGACTGTTCTCAGTGGTAGAAGAGGACAGGACAAGGAGTAATGGTCTCAAGTTGCAGTGGGGGAGGTTTAGGTTGGATATTAGGAAAAACTTGTTCACTAGGAGGGTGGTGAAACACTGGAATGCATTACCTAGGGAGGCGGTAGAAGCAGGGGGTTGGACTAGATGACCTCCTGAGGTCCCTTCCAACCCTGATATTCTATGATTCTAAACTAGGGATACTAGACTGAAAGGAGAACAGTTTGATAGGTTTTCATAGAATATTTATTACAAAGCAATGCCACAAATTGGTCAGACACTTTTATGCTTGGAAGTCACTCAGAGTTAATGGCTGAAAAGTGTTATATTCAAGTCAATACTTGACAGCATATAGGTCCTCTGCATAATTCACTGACAGATGGTCACAATCAAATTGTAAATGCATTTATAAGTGAAACTGATATGATGACCAACATTTGGAGTTAAGTAGGCTAAGCTAAGGCTAATCAAATCTCATGCTTCAAGGCATAAAATGATTACCTTTGTGTGTGGTGGTTGGTCAGGAAGTCACACACTCCTAAGTACAGTGTCACACAATTTTCCAGGTGAATTATTTTATTTGGGGGTAATAGGGCTTACAGATTGTTCCCTTTTCCTCAATACTATTCTTCAAGCATCAGATATAGATCAGTATCAGAGACAGAAAAATACATTGCTCACCCATTGTTCTGATCTTTCAGAAGTCCCATGTTCCTAAAATGATCTACATTCAGTTCACTCTGATTAAAATCAGTTAACCGCCTATAAACAATAATCAACTAATTTGGCTGTCTGACACCAGAAGGGGCACTTTAAGATCTTAATATTTAATTTTTTTTAATATAAAATTAGGCTACCTGTAGAAGTGTTTGCTGCCCTACGACCCATCACAGCAAACAACAGGATTGGAACATCTCGTGATGTCTTGAAAGGTGGGCAGTTAGGACTTCTCAGGTGAGGATTCATGATGTGGAAATTTTCTCTCATTCCATATATACCAGAATTTGTCTGTGGCATCCTTAAGGGGGAGGATGAAAACTGCTTCCCTTGTAAGCTTTGTTGTTTAGGGCACCAACAGTTCTAGAGCGGTTATATGCAAACAGTGTTGCTATTTTGATTTCAGCTATTTTTGTTAAAGAACTCTCCAAGTCAAGAAACCTTTGGATTCAAAAGTCAAAAATTAAAATTCATCTAGAAGTGGAAGATCAAAATGTTTCTGAAACTTTTACAATCATTCGTAACTATCAGTCTGTTTATTAACATCCCCCAGGGATAGCTCAAGGAAAATGTTATATTAAAAAAAGTGTCCCCCAAAGTGGAACCAATACTCATTCTGTATCCAACTGTGGTAACATTACACTGCTACAGTTAAGGGTATCAACATTTTTATTATAATTCCTTTTTGTTTAAGATGTTATAAGTATTATAAACTTGGCATTGAAGGTCCCAACCTGGGGATGATTCTTTTAAAGTACACACACTTTAATCAATTAAGCTCTCAAGGTACCAGAGTGCAGAAAAATATTTAGGGTTTTGGACATTTGTTTCTATGCCAAAAAGAACAGCTCTGTCTTTAAAAATGAGAATTTGCCGACTTAGTCCAATACGGACATGATCTTTTGGTATTTTAGAATGACAAAGATAAAGACACAACAAATCAAATGAGGTTTAAATAGTAGGTAAAGCACACTGCCTCATTTTTAGAGGTTTGGGTTTTTTAAGCTATAGGTACATGAACAGTCTATACACAATCTATCCACATTCTAGAGCTGTCAATTTCTTTTACAGTTTAAGAAAATTAAACCAAAAGTCCATTCAGTTATGTTAAGAGTCACATTTAAAACCAGAGTCTGAAATGTCATCCCTAGCCCACTCTCGTGCCAATGAATTAGTCAATCAATAGTTAGTATTCTGGATTTCCCCATAGAGAGATCCATATTTGCAACATTAAGCTACAGTAGGAAAAAGTTAAGCCTTTGCTTTCCCTTGATTTGTGGATACAAAAGAGATGCATGTTATCACAGTCTTCTGTAACTTGGTGAAGTTTAATTTGCTTTGGTTTAACCTCAACACTAGTGGAACTGGAGCTGCCTCGGCTAATCTTTAACGCTTATATGTGCGTTAGCACTCAGCATTGGAAAATTAAGACTCATGGGTTAACTGCTGCTACTTAAAATACTGTTCTAGGTCTGGGATAGAGAGAAGACATCTTCACTGGTAGTCTACACCTAGTCCTCTTAACAAGGAACACTAAAAAGAAAGCTTTGTCCTAGTGAATGAAAACAAGACATGGCCATTTCTGAAAGAAATTCCATGATCACAAGTCGCATTTTAATTTAGGTTTAGACCCCTCTCCACCCCCTCCCAAAAAAGCAGAATAAATCACAGAACAAACTGTAAAGTGATAATGCTATTCAAGGGCCTTCAGTATTTTACACCCAGCAGGGAGTAGTCACCAGCTGCAGTCAATCCCCTTCAGCTAGCTGAGGTATCACACAGACCTTATCTCGCATTTTTACCTTACTTACATGACTCACCCAATATAGTCATAAGCAGAACTAGTAGGTATTGAGAAGTATTTTGAAGATTTGCATGTGGTGGGAGAGTGCAAATTCTATTAGAAAAGTATGCTTATAAACTGTGTTTTCACAAGTAGCAGCTTGGCTTGATAATGATGCATTTTTTTATGCTGTGCACTGAAATATACACACAAAGTTCAGGATGTCTTGTGCAACCTATTTCTATTAAAATGTTCTAAAATCCATGACAATTTATATCAGACCAACAGTACCTCTCCCCCCTTTAATATCAAAGCCACATGTGCACATGCAATGTAAGCACATAGTCCCCAGAAAGTATATTTTGGAATAGTGGCATCACATTACCACCTACTCCTAAACAAAATGGAACTGGTGTATCCAGTTCTAAGTGTCTACATTCTAAATCGAATGTAGTAAACATGGTATTCAGGCAATATTTCCAAAAACATGTGAGGTACCAAATGCATGTTATGAACAAATGTTCCCTCTAATTTTTGACAGGCCATGTGCGCAAAAAATTTCTTCTGTGCAAATTTTTGTGCACACGGCGTTTCGCCCTCTGCACAGGGTTTAGGATCTGTGTGTGTGTCCACACGCGCACAGCTTAGAGGGAACAGTGGTTATGAAATCAAAGTTCTACTTCAACTCAGGAAGGGCACTTAGTTACCTTCTCATTTTATTCACAAGTCAAGAAAACTCTCTTTGTACAACAGAGTCAATTTACTTTGCCATTTTAGTACTTGAGATTAACTAAAATACTTTAAGACTGAGTTTCTCAGAAGTCAGCGCATACCTACTCTATTGCAATCAACCAAATTCATCTTAAAGACTTTGTGAAAATTTGTCATTTCTTTATTGTTTAAAGTGCTAAAAAGATTCAAGAAACTGATCACTGAGTCTCTCATCCATTAGATAATAGTCCAGTTAAACCAAATGACAAGCATTCAAAAATCAACTCAGTGATACAGCTTTCCAATTGTCATTCAAGATCTGTGTATAATTTCCTTGAACTTTGTGAAGATTCTTACAAAAACATTAATAAGTTAGTTTAAAGTAAGCTATAAGTAGAAAGTAATTTGATCTATTAGACAAGTTCTCCCTATTACCAAACAGTTCTTCAACACAGGACAATATGAATTCACAGAAGGGTGATCAAAACTGCAGTCCCACTTTGTTCCTGAAGACCAAAGTACATATTTGCTACAAAAGGAATATAATTTCAGTGGGGGAAGAGATTTAAGTGCTTTTCCTTGAGCGTAAAAAAAATCTTACTCCATTTTAATTTGTTCATCAGGAAAAGACTCATGAGATGCAATATCTTGTTTTCATAAAGACCCAAGAGGACTACCAGAGAAAACACTAATACAATTACATCAATGTCACTAAGTGGTATTAACTGAATCTTGAGACAAAGCTGTATTTTCCAACTTATATTACATCTAAATTAAACTTACTTTCCCTCACACACATGCACCCCCAACTCTAATAGTGTTCTGAAAATTCAAAAAAGTTATGTTCCCTTTTAGACTGGCAAATCAGTTGTGTTACATTAAAATAGTCTTTTTGGAAGGACAAAATGAACAGCAGTACCTTACGCTCTCTCACACCAGAAAGAGTAGTGTCACCTACCTGTCTGGAAACAGTAGCAGATCATCCTACTAACAGTGTATCAGATCTGAAGAGAAGATGAGAGGTGGAAAGTGGAAGTGTGGAGTTGTCAGATGACCTAGCAACGGCTTACTGCATTAGGCAATTAGAAAATTGTGTGTGAAAATGGTCTTAAAAGTTATGGTAGAGTTAAAGAGCAGGCTCAGGATCTCTCATCAATGGGCTTGTCTATGTTATGATTTAAAGGTGTGCTAAGATTTGATAACTAACATGTTCCAACAGTCTTGCAGACAAGGTAGAGTGTATTTAACATTTGCAAAATTGGTCAAATTAAAGCCTCAGTTTAGCACATTATAAAGTAGGGTTTCATTTTCAGGTTTCAAATATTGCAGAAAAAAGTTTAAACACATTGCAATTTTAAAAGGTTGTGAAAGCATTTCCAATGGTGTTGTGTTTTATAAACACTTATTTTTAAAGATTTAAATACTGGACAAAACTTAGGCCCTGAACCCTCAACACTTGTATATGTGGTTAACTTTACAAAGCAAGTAAATTCACTTCATTCACTTCAATATGAACAGTCCTTTTTTATCTTTCAAAAATTGAATTTCATACAAATAAATGTGTATTAAAATCCCATACATTCAAGTGACTAAAGTATTCCTGATTTGCAAGAGTAGCTCATTTTCTGATTCAATTTTTAAATTTTTATTTTAAATGGTTTGCATAAGGCAACCAGGAATGTAGTTTCCCTATTTTGATTTCTTCATTTTTCAAAAACCACATCAAGTTCACTGCTGCATTTTCATGGTTTTAAAAAAAGAACAGATAACTACCAAATATGCCATCAGTAGCATATTCCCCACTAAAAAGAAAAGGAGTACTTGTGGCACCTTAGAGACTAACCAATTTATTTGAGCATAAGCATCCGATGAAGTGAGCTGAAGCTCATGAAAGCTTATGTTCAAATAAATTGGTTAGTCTCTAAGGTGCCACAAGTACTCCTTTTCTTTTCGCGGATACAGACTAACACGGCTGCTACTCTAAAATATTTCCCATTGTAATTCCAGAATTAGGTTCAGCCACAGAGGTACATAGGACCCAAAAAATCCACAACATGTGATCTTCTCCAATTTCAAACAGCAGCAAATATTTCTTAAATTCAGGTTAGCCTGAAAGTTTCAATTTGTCCTCCATAGTTCAGAAATTGATGATACAACAGAAAGAAACATACCCAGGACTTCCCTCGTCCTACCCAAATAAGATCCAAGTCAGCCAAAATAAAATGAAACCCAAAAGCTGCAGACGCCAGTAAGGAAAATCATTAATTTATATTTTAATCTGTTAAACCTCACTACAATTTTTCATATATAAATAAAAGACTACAGACCAAGGAAATGAGTGTATAATTCAGCAAAACAAGAAACATCACACAAGAGCACAAGACCTAACCACAAAAGTTACTTCTATATTAAAAACTGATTAACTTAAGAACTGTTTTAAATACAAGTAATGATTCTCTTCAGAAGAGAACATACAGAGATGCCCCAGAAGTATCAAACTTGGATGGTAGTTAAGGTTAAATCAGATGTAAATCTAAAAATACAGGAAACGGGAGACTCCTGAAAAGCTAACAAGGGGTGTGTTGTCCTCAACACGCTGAGTTTAGTGTTACTACCATTAGGAATTATACACTAATGAGAGGACAGAGGATGAAGAGCACTGGAAATATATGGAATACCTTGTCAAGAGAAGTCTATAAAGTAATTTAAGTGAGAGTAAAGCTGGATGGCAGCACAAGTAAAAGGCCTAGATAGCCCTCTGCTAACTTAAAACAAGTACCCTTTTTCTGTCCAGCAATCTCCTGTGTACTTAAAATAGATCCCCACCTCCCTACTACACACAAATACCTTTGAGGGCTGTTTAAAAAAAAAAAAAAAAAAAAAATGTAACACTGTAGTATTTTAGAGATATTTCAATCTCTCTCAGAGAGAGAAATCTATTGTAGGTCACTTAAACTACAACTGAGCAAAAGCAATTTGTTTATACCAATCTACTGTAAAATCAACAAAAATTGCTCATGAAAGCCAATCATTCAAACTGACTTATTTGTGTTTTATAAACTAACTACATTCTAAATGTAACTTTTATTAAGAGTTTAAAAATGTCATACAACAAATGCTATCTACACTAGAATTTCTAATTGTGTTTTAGCTCGTCAATACATGCACAATTAGAAACTGTACTGCACACAAAGAAAAACACTTTTTCCTTGTATAAATTAACAATTGTAAATTGTAGAGAACACGATAGTACATGGTTAAAAATCATAGGCTAGATAAGCCTTAATTGTTACATTGCTGAGCCTAACAAAAATGGTCCTGAAAGTCTCAACTTTTTTAGCCCCTCCAAAAAAGCCAGAGTATTTTTTTACTCAAGCTGTTATCATGTATACTACCTACTTTGAACATCCATGCATGCCTAAATATGGTTTTCTATTTCACTGGGAGATACAAAGTTTATGGATTGTAGTCTGTTCTAAAAATGTATCCATGAGTAAAAGTAACTTGCTAAAAAGTTATACATGTATATACCAAACGTATTTATTGTTTTTAAACTAAAACACACACGGTAAATAGCTAACGTTTTTTCATCCTCTAATATTTTCAGGGAGATAATGCAGAAAAAGCAAAGTGTTGAACTTTCAGACAAATGCAACTAAGCAGAAGCAGTAAGATATAGTACAGGGTAATTTCTTACCTGAAACTTTGTTTCTGAGCTCCAGATCCACCAATCCAGAATGAATGGGGATTCGAATGGGGTTTCCTTCTCAGACTTGTCTGTCAAAAGAGAGCAGCCAATCATCTTCAGCTTGGTGTACCTACTTCTTTCTTGAACGAAATCCCAATTACGTACTCCTAATGCTGTTAGAAAGACAAGGCAACCTATACAGCTTACCATGACTCCAGTAGCAACTAAATTTAGAGGGGTCACCGGATTGGTGGATCTAAGACAAAGAAACTAATTTACAGAGAAGAAATTGCTCTTTCCCATGCCCTGAATCAACCAATCCAGAACAAGTGCTTTTAGGTCAAAAAAATCTCTTTACCAAGATTAAGAGGGATGAGAACAAACTATAACTCAGAGAATGAAGCATGTGCTAAAGCCTCAACTACCATTTACACCCAGGGAAAATGTTTCATTAATTAATAGAAGGTTAATTTACAGGTTTCCAAAACAGACATCGCTTATTAACCCATGATGCTGGTTCTCTCTCAAAATGTTTTTTAAACTGCCTCCACACACGTTTTGAACCATTTTACTATAATGATTCTTGGCCTTTTTCTGAGTCCCAAAACAAATTCAATTTTTCCTGAGTGTCCCTAGAAACAGGTAACCTTAACAGCTTCTCTTATCTGAATCATACCAGAATTCAGTATATTTGTAGTATCACTGTCTTTCTGAAAAACTAGTCATAGAAGACTGTACGGTAAGATAAATAATTCTCTTAATCAAGATAATTATTAGAAAAATTTGTCCTTTATACTGCCAAAATCAAATGACAAAGCCTAAAATCAAAGGCAGTTCATATGCTACCTTTAGGTGTATATTCAGGTTATAAAGTGGGTTTAAGTGGCAAACCTATTAGAGAAGAGGTTTTCAAACTGTGGTCTGTGAATCACCAGTGGTCCGTGAGCTCCATTCAGGTACTTCTCTCTAAGGTGCACACCTGGGCAGCCACACACAAGAGAATGAAGGGCCACCCACCTAATTAGTGGAGCTGTGCAGGCATAGCACATGTAAGGTGAGGTGCTGGCCTTGGGGGGGAAATAGGCGGTAGGGGGCAGTGGGGTTAGAAGAGGCGTGGGGGGAATTTGGGATGTGCAGAGAAAGAGGCGACTTTCCCCAGCTCCAGGCTTGCGGCTGCTAGGGAGAGATGGTCCTCCTTCCCAGCCTCATCTCTGTGGCGGGAGAGAGACCACCCTCTTTCCCAGCCCCAGCTCAGTGGCTGCCACAGAGGGGGAGAGAGCACACATCACATTAGAAAGGTAAGACTACTGATATTAAAATATGAGTTGTGTGATTTGTAGAACAAAAAAAGTTAATTAAGGGGTTGTTTTAATATATAATGTGCTTTTATCCAGAGCACTTTATAATCGTTAGCTAACAGTACAAACATTTGGAAAGATCACTAAGTGGTCCGCCAAGACCCTCAGCAATTTTCAAGTGGTCCACACACACACAAAAGTTCGAGAACCACCGTATTAGAGGATTCAGAGTAGCAGCTGTGTTAGTCTGTATTCACAAAAAGAACAGGGAGTACTTGTGGCACCTTAGTTTCTAAGGTGCCACAAGTACTCCCTTTCTTTTTGTATTAGAGGAAGCCTTCAAGAACAACCACTAGAAGATGAATTCTGCAGATCTCTTATTGAGCCTCTTGCACCACTGACTGTGGATCTGTAACCTAAAGAGACTGAATTCCCTTGGTCCAGATATTGCTCAAAAAAGTAAAGTTTTAAAGATAATTTTTTAGAGTATCTATATATCCCCACATTAGGAAAGAAAACTTTTTCCAGAACTTGGGAAGATACTGTCAGGGCCACAGAAGGGCCATATGTTCCAATATTTCTGCTTTCCTCATCAACCCCTCCCACACACCAGTGCATTCATTGTTCTAGTATCTCCTCAGGAAGTGCCACATACATCAAAACAAAGGGACTTTAGAGAAAGATGGGAGAAAAACTGCCATCATTCACATTAGTTGTGTGTACCACTAATTTATCAAATCTGATACTGCCTGGAACCAACCGGAGAAAGGATCTTCTGCACCTCTGTGTTCCTTTGTTACATACTGCAGACATATCAATAAGTCTGCTGCAAAATAACATTTCAAGATGACAAATGGACTTGAGAGTTTGACATTACGTCCAATCTATGATTTCAAAAGGACCTCAGTAGTTGCCATGTACATCACAACTAAGCAAGCCACAAGATGTCTAGGCATATAACTCTCAAACATGAAGAGCACAACATAGCTTCTCAGGTAGAAAGAAAACCACCCAAAATAACTAAATGAACCATTTCTCCAAGCAACAATAGAGTCAGAAGGTCATGAGAAGGAATGACCAAGTCACCATGAAAGCATCTCCAAAAAGTTCTGTGTAAATATGTTGCAGCGTAGGTCTCAATTACTTTGGAAGTGAAAACCTGCTTCATAGAGACCCAATTTGAATGTCAAATTTTCCTTGTTAATTTTGGTTGTCTGGGCAAAGAAATCTTCTTGTTTAACAATTCTAATCAACTATAAATGCTCAATGAACCAAACTGAAACTTTTTGCCATACACAAAGATTGAAGATTAAAATTAACATGTTGTAAAAATTGCTGCCACAGACTAAAAATGTTATGTTCAATTGGCATTGCTACATATTTTTAAAAGCTCAGTAAGTTGTTAATAAAATGAAGTCATCTCAGCCATCACCGCAGAAAAGTGTACATCCACAAATGACATACAAGTTGTAAAGATCCATAGAGATTAGAATTTAATATTCAAGGATAGAATTTATCAAAACTAGAATTACTGATGCAGCTGTATGGCTCACAGAATTGACACAATATCATGAGCCTTTCACCTCTAGGTCACTGATTAAAAAAAAAAAAAAAAATCAATCAGTTACTTAAAATTGATCCTTAACAGCAATTTAGCAGCTTATATAAAAAAAGACCCTTGTTCTCAGTTCCTAGTGAACAGGTGCCTACATCAAAAAGACCACCACAATTTTCACCCTTATTTGTAAATTATTGGGTGAAAGTTGGTAGCTGAAATACCTTCTAACCCCTAATGATGAAGGTTAAAGCACAAGTGCAACTGTGTGGAAAAGCTTGGATTACTACTGCCAGGGCTATAGCTGTGTGTGAATAAACAGGTGTCTTCGATTTCCCCAGCTTCTTTTTACTGGAAGCAAATTTACTTGAGTTTTATGAAGTTACTCCTTTCTCAAACCAATTATTTTTTTAAGTATGACATGCATTCAAGTATTTTAGCACCAGAAGGTACAGGCCATCTACTACTAAAACACTGGGAGATAACTTGTGGAAAACACTACATGGAATATGATGGGCTGTACAGTATAGCAAAGCAGGTTAACCAGAGTAGTCACATCAGGGAGATCACAAATTGGGAGGAAGGATTTTGTTATGCCACAGGCTTGCAAAATGTTTACGATCTACCATAGTTTAATAAAATGTCCTTAATGCTAACATGGGTGCATATGGGAAGTGTGTCCCCCCATCAGAGAAAGAACTAAGTGGAAATGTATGGTCGTGCCCACTGACACAATCTTTTCTCCATTCAAATTTGAAAAGTTCAGAGAAGTGGATATTTTCTACAAGTAATGAGCCACTAACAATACTCGGCTGCAAATGTCACACTGAGAACTTAGAGAATATAACAATAAAACATAGATAGTAACATCAGTATAAAAGAATGTCACTATAGGAAAAAGCAGGAACATAATGAAGTATGTTAATAAACACTCATTTAAAATTACTTCGTATATATTCCTACTTCTCTCTTTCCATTTGTTTCCTCACTCCCTTCTTTGAAAAAAATCCATGTTAGAGCAGCACTCCCTTACCTCTATGCTTCCTTATTCTCCCCAATCTTTTCCTTTCCTGTTGGCATCCTTACTATACCATCTACTTCATTTAGAACCTCTGAGCTGCAAAGTAAGAAGCAATAGCAGTTTCACTTTGCACACCATGCCACAATGCTTAAAAGCAGTAAGAAACGTACCACTGTAGGAAAAAGGTCTAAGATTAAAAGGTCAAGATGCCAGTGCAACAGTGACTTCTGAAGTCGATAACATTACTGCAGTAAACAATATGCATCAAAGAACAAATGCCGCATTGACACATCAGGTAGCAAGAGTGTTTCAGAGGACAGGGAAGGAAAGGAGGAAAGAAAACAGGGTGCTGCATTCAACCTTCAAAACATATCCACAAGCCCCATGGTACAACCTGCACTGAAGTAACCAGGAAAGATCATGCAATGAATACCAGAAGTTCAAGTCTGCAGTAATGCTTAGAATAATCCTGCTTAAGGATGCTGATACAATCACCATTGTCTGTGAAATATGCAAGGTACCCAGAGATATACCATGCACTTCCAATCAGTTTTAGAAACAGGAGAAGTCCAACTGAAATTTTCAGATAATACAAGTGCAAGATGATCATACGAATGCATTGGCATGTAACTCCATAGTTCTAGCAACACTGTGGTGGTGTCCATCAGGTCTACAACCAATATTTTAGATCAGGCCTTTGGCACGTGGCCCGCCAGGGGAAGCCCCCTGACAGGCAGGGCCAGTTTGTTTACCTGCCGTGTCCACAGGTTCGGCAGATTGCAGCTCCCACTGGCCGCGGTTCGCCGCACCAGGCCAATGGGGGCTGCAGGAAGCAGCAGCCTGCACATCCCTAGGCCCATGCCACTGGACTGCACCTTAAAACCGTTTAGAAACTTAAGCTGGTGAAGAATGCAACTGCTCACTTGCTTAGCAGTGTTTTGTACAGATAGTACATTACAGTGCTGCTCTGAGAGCTGCCTGAGTTGCAGATTAGTTTCCAGGTGGAATCTTGAAGGGTTTTTATTTTTTAAGTCCTACATTGTTTGGGTCACAGCTACCTCCCCCAACTGTGATCATCCAGGTAGCTTAAGCTAGCACCCACCTGGTTGGGAAGAAGCTGCTGATGAGGTGTGCTCATGTGAAACACTTGATTCTGGAATTCAGTTGCCTTCTGGATTGAAGACCTTCAGCACACATTGCATGGCTTTTCCAGGAGCAGGAGGAGAGTTTTTGGCAGGAGCTTCAATTGTAGTTCACTTATTATTTACACTGAGGCACTTAAATGCTGGGCTGTTTGTATTAGATGGGCAGAAGCTCCAGGCAATAAAAGTAACTTGTTAAGGAGGATGTGTTTCATAGATCCATTTTCAAAACACATGTTTAAGAAGGGTATAAACAGGTGCTTTTCAAATCTTAAATTAATCTTACTGAAAATCCTTGTCCTTCTATAAGCCTCCCACTCCATTGTTATGTTAAATTTAGACTGTAAGCTCTTCAGGGCAGGGATCTGTGTTTGTAAAGTGACATGCACACCAAGAGTGTTGTAGAAATACTGAAGACAGCAAGATCAGCACTTGAAAAATCTTTGAACATGCTTGGCTGCCTACCTTGATAAACAAGTCTTATGGATCCACCAAGACACCTAAGGCCTGAGAATAAGAATTTGTGTTTCTACCTGTAACCAGATCTTATGGTGCACCATTAATCTGACAAATATGTATTTTGTTTTATATTAGATATACAATATTTTCCCCTCTAGTGCCTCCTTGGAAATCACAAGTCACCAATAAATTTTCTGCTACCAATTAAAAAACATGGTAATAAAACAAACAGTGTAGCAGAATGGAAAGGACACTTTTAAACAGAAAACAAAACACACAAGTTGTCATCAATCATCTTTGATGAATATATATTTCTAGTAGTGTCAAAGACCACAGAATGGATTTTACTGAAAGGATAATGAAACTGAATGTTACATTATATTCAGAGTTTAAATTCCATTCAGAACTTGGAGCCAAAAATACCATTTATCAAAACGGATGGGTGAAAATTTTGCTCGTTTTCATATCTTCTTAGGATTAAGTGCAGAAAATAATTTGATTTCTTGAGAGTGGCAGGAAGGTTAAGTTTATCTAACTTTACAAAGTGTAATTCAAAAGTGTTATTTTTATGTGCTCATGGAAAGTTAGGGATAGAAAAAAAGCCTTTGGGACCACTCTAGTCAATTATCTGTGCTGCTTACTTCCTCACTGTGTATTTTCTAGTGATTTGTCCAGTCTATACAATGCATTTCACCAAAACTGGGTAACTACTACTTTACTATGATATTTGATATTATAGTCATAGCAATTGTGTCAGATTAAATTTCATAGTCCAGATGGCACATCTGCTAGAGTCTAGAAACAAGTTAGACTTCCAGGTTTCATATTTCCAGAGTATGTTCTTCAAGCAACGTACTCCATGCCTGCAAAAAGAGGCTATTCAACCTTAGCTACTAATACCACATAAAAGCCCCAAAGTAACATTGCCAGATGATCGACCATCTTCACCAGAGGCTAAGTACTAGTAAAGTTAAAACGTCAAGGTGGAAAGATTTGCAAAAGTAAAATAAGGTTATCTAAAATACAAGCTGCCCTATAGAATGTTTAAATAAATGAGCAAAGGCAGCACACTCACTAAAGCTTATTTGGAGCATAACAGATGCAACTTAGAAACCTTAAAATATTTCACACTTAGCTTTACAAACAGAACCATCGTCACACTAGTGTTCAGATTTTTTTTAATAAATGCAATCAAGCTAAGGAACAATTGAAAGCTAGAACATCATGTTCTGAAACTCTCGTGCTATTAAAATATTGATATATTATCTTTTGTTTATCCCTGAATTCACTCAGAATTACATTCCAGTTGCTACTGAGAACACTCACCAGACATTTGCAAAAAAACAAAAAAAAGTCACACACATAGTCAAACACATTCATTCCCAGCCTTTGATGCAGTAACCAAAATGC
The DNA here is from genome assembly GCF_965140285.1 of Lepidochelys kempii. Classification (NCBI taxonomy): domain Eukaryota; kingdom Metazoa; phylum Chordata; order Testudines; family Cheloniidae; genus Lepidochelys; species Lepidochelys kempii. The sequence continues at coordinate 33,969,959 of NC_136387.1, forward strand.
TAATTGCTATACCAAACAGGGAGGCACAAAAAAGCTTGCCTTTATAATCTTAATGCTTGTATCTTATTTCACTTATAAGAAACATTCTAAAACGCAAAAGTGCTGAAATAAAGCTTGTGTTTTAAAATGGTCTCCATTTTAGAGATGCTGGCGAACATTAAGAACAGTTGACAAAAAAAAGCTTGCATATTCTATTCAAATGGCCTTGGCTATTCTTCTTTTTCTACATAGTGCTTTCCATTTGTGCTTACTTAACAGTTCCCAGTTTTCCACAGATTCCTAAGCCTAATATCTCTTTTGAGAAACAAGGCAAGACATTATCAAGTTGTGAAAAAAATGATTATGAGACTGTGTAGATTCAGTATAATTTTTAGCTCAGAAACAAAAGTATGTTTTAATACTGCCTTTATTTGCATTGAAAGTAAGTGTAAAAATACAGCCATATTTACAAACTGTTTTCTATATAAATAATTTTTTTCTCTTCATCTTGTTAAACTTTATTTTTATTAATTTTATAGAAAACAGAAGCTCTGGCTTTTAGCCCCACACATTCACTCTTTACGAGCACTGCAAGTCTATACATACATTAGCCAAAGTATCCATACATTTTATTGGATTCCTATTGCATAACACAAAGAAGCTTTGATTTTTGTTCTTTAAAGTATTTTTTCAAAATCCCATCATTGCTTTTCCCCCCATTTCCCAGAAGTGATCATAACTAGGTTTGCCACAATTAAATAATTCAAAATTTTTATTTGCTTCTGTTAGTTAGCAACACAGCAAAAACAGAAATTATTAAAATGCAGATGAGGAAGTCAAAAGACCACCAAGAAAGCTAAGCAAAAGAACTCTACCTACCTGGCTTAAAGACACGTTAAATTTTAGCACACAACCACCATGAGTAACCACCCATTATATGACATAAAATAGCCACTAGAATTCAGCTTGCATATTTTATATGCAATCCTATTTGTTACTTGTATCTACATAAAACTCATTCCTGAACAACTAGATTTTTCCTCCAACTGATGCCTTGACTGGTATCACCAGCTATTGTTTGTAACATTACAAGCCATTAACATGAAGGCGATTCTGATGTCATCAACATTAAAATGTGGCACCACTAAATCAGTAAGGATCAAGGAAGTAAGTTCATTAAGAACAGCTATTTAGCTACAGACCTCCATGATCAGCAACAATGAGTTAATGAAATGCAGGAAGCATGACAGTAAAATGACTTTCAGAGAAGCTCTCGAATTTCTGCTACTTAGTAAAAAGAACAAGATATAACAATGCTCAGCCGTGCTGTGAAATTTTATAAAGGGAGTTCACAGGCTTCCCAAACCAGGCAGTTTGCTCCAACTAGATTACTAACAGCATGTGGAAGTGCCTAAAAAATGCCAATTTGTGTCATCTTATGCCTATACAGCACCTAGCACAATTCCAATGGTCAGTCAAAGCATGCAAGAGAGATCTTATTATCTACATTATTTGTATCTCTGAAAGAAGATTGGCCATACTGGCTCAGACCAATAGTCCTTCTAGTCCAGCATCCTGTCTTCCAAAAGTGGACAGTGCAGATGCTTCAGATGGAATGAACAGAACAAGGCAATTATCGAGTGTAGTGCATAGGAGCCCCAGTCATGGACAAGACCCCATTGTGCTAGGCAACGTACAAAAACAGAACAAGGACAGCTATGCACCATCACATTTAAATTTCTAATTAATAGGTAATGTTTAGTGCAGGCACACTAGCACACAGAAAATATTAATCTTGATCACTCATTCTAATCTTCCCCAGCAACTAATTTAAAAACATATTTCCCCCCCTAAATTGATCTTATTGGAATTCCTCTAATGTTTTGTGACTGCTCTTACTATTTCTATAAAAAAAAATCTCCCTCCATCTTCCCCACAGCCAACTTTCTGGCAACCTAAATTTATCGGCATTAACATTTAGTCTTGTGGTACATCAACTGTAGTACCCAGGTTTTGTTAAGTTACAGTTTGGAGAATTATTTACTGCATTGAACAATACACAAAAGGTTTACTGCTGCTACTGTAAAATATAAATTAACTCAGTAAATGCTTGCTCACTGAAATAAAAAAATCTCTTTTCAAACAAACTAAAAACTTCAGGCTTAAGGAGTAAAAATAACTCCAAAAAGATTTTATATAAACTAATCACTGTAAAAATACAGTATTAATTACAAAATATATTTGGTTGAAACAGACCTGAATGCTAAGGCATAATTTTTTTTACATTCTAAGACAAACCCCTTTACGTACTTGGTAATCTATTTAACCAAGTGATTCAAAAAGACCAGGTAGCAAACACTGTTTCATTATAATCTATACTCAAGAGAAAGTTAAAAAACAAGATGCTGCATCTCAGGAGGATCTCCACGAACAAAAAAGGACAATGACTAAATTCTGAATGTCATCTTGTTTAAAAAAGCATTTAGTTAGCATTTTTTTAACATATGCCCGCAAAATCCATGCAGATCAGCAATTATTTGTAGAATTCAGTAAATCTTTTAAACTACTTGTCAAATCCTAAAAAAATAAAACCAATCACAGGCCCTTTCCAATAGCTCTCATAACGAAGGCTTTGAGAGCCTGGTTGGGGGGGGGTCTATTTTTGGGGGGAGTGGCTTATTTGTTGACTGACAGGACGAGGTTATTCTGGGGAACAATGAATAGGAGTGGGGGGAATGTGGGGGCCAGAGGACAGGAGCGGGACTAGAGTGGGATGCCACGAAGGGTGCGGGAGGCTCGTTTGTTGACCTTAGGAAAGGCAGGGGGCTCTCAAAGCCCAGCCCTGCTCACCAAGCCGCCATTGGGGGGGAGAGGGGGGGCAGAGGGATGATCCCAATCTCGCACCTTCCACAAGGCCCTGGCGAATTCAAATGTCACCTTCGCTCGAGGCGGGTAGGAGGGAGCCCCCCCGCGGCGGGCTTTAGTCCCAGCGCCCCCGGCTCCCAAGGCCTAGGCCCGTTCCCCCCACGGCGGGGCCTACTCCTGGTTCAGCGCGGAACCTACAGGCCCTCTCCGCCCCGCCGCTCTCCTGCCGGCGGAACGAAGGGGAGCCCCGGCCTACAGGAGAACCTGGGGAAGCGGCGACAGCCCCCGGGGGGGAGGGGGGGCTGTTCCGGTCGGCGGGCCTCGGCGGGGGGGGTCACTCACCATCAGCTCGATAGTCTTGTCCTCAATCACTGAGTCGGGCTCCATAGCGACGGGCGGCTCCTCGTCCCCTCCCCCCCCGCGCCTGCCTCCCACAGCGCGGAACCGAAACCCCACTGGCTCCTCGGGCCGCCGCCGCCGCACCGCCAGCTGCTCCCTCCCCCGCCCGCCGGACGGACGGACGCACGCTGTAGCCGCCGCGGCGTACCCGCGCCGCGTTCCCGGAACAGGAAGCGCCGCACCAACGCCCCCTACCCCTCGAACCGGAACGCCCACAGAGCCTACAACTCCCGGCAAGCTCCGCGGCCCCTTCCCCACTCAGCGAGGCAAGGACTACAATGCCCAGCAGGTATCGGGCCCAGAGGCTATCCGGGGAAGCTGGGCCAGGAGGCCATCGTAGTGCTTGCTGGGAGTTGGAGTCCTTTGAAAGTTGGGCCAGAGGCTATTATGGAGAATGGAGTGGGGTCACAGCCTCACGTGCCTTCAACCCGTCCAGGCTGCTAGGCCTGCAGGGCACTCCCTAGCCTGAGTGGGGGTGACAGGGGATATGCCTGGGGCCTGAGCGCACCTCTCACCTGCCTGTGCATGCTTCCCTGAGATACACCAGAAATGACCCCTTTGCGTTCTCCATCCCCCGGGCAGGTCTGTCACACAGACAAACCCGCCTGCCCAGCACCTGGGTGAGAGACACCTGCAGGACACTCCATAACATGCCGTGTGGAACAGAGACCCCCCAGGACCATGGCTATTAGGTGCTGCAGGATCCCTGACTGTTTCTGGGTCAGGGTTAGCAACTTGTGGCCATACCAAGTAAGGTTGCAAACATATTTTAAAAATAAGGGACTGTTTTCTTAGCACCACACTCCACTTCTCCTGATGGTATTAGTATTAATAATAAGCAGTACTCACCTATATTTTCATTTCTTGCTGCTTTTTGCAACACTCAGCAACTCCGGATCTTGTTGTACAGAGATGAAAAAATAAGGGATGTCCCTTGTCATAAGGGCCTGTTGGCAACCCTAATATCAAGCTCCCTAAAACTTGTTAGCTTGCCACATGATTGCACTGTCATAGGATCAGTTCCATTACTCTTACCCTCCCTACGTGTATCACCCCATCACATGGTACTCAAATCAGTCTATTTTGCAAGCATTTTGGACCTTGGGACCTGGCTAGCAGTTGAAGTGCTCAATACCTCTGAATAGCAGGATCTATATCTTTAACTGTGTTAAAAAGCAATATACAATTCTACATTACTATATAAGTAATAAAAAATAATAGTCTTTTATCCTCACATAGGCCTATTCTCTGATGACTCAGATCTCCTTGACACCAACTTAAACGCAGTAGATCTCCCTCACTTTGATCCTTTCAGAAACTACCTCCATGCAGCCACCTGGCATAGGGAGCAGGAACTGGGTAGGTCCAGAGCACTACTGTGCTCTGACTTTTCTCACTGAATATAGCCTCGAGGGGGTCATAAGCAGATTAAGTGAAAATTACATCAGACTTTCTCAAACTTGGGCCTGAACAGTTTCTGGGTGGGACCTGAAATTCCTGTATTAGTGTAGTTGTATGCTCTTACATTTGAGAACATTCAAATTATTACATAAGGTTTGATGTTATAGTCCCTGTGTGCTCACTCCAGTTTCAAGTGCAGTGTCTTTCATGCACCCAGCAGGGCTTCAGGAACTGAGCAGGATTGCAATTTAGTGACTCCTCCTGAGTGTCGGGGCTATTGTAGCACCTCTCCATCGCTCTCAGTGCTCCTAGTATTGGAGCCCAGCTAGAATGGATCTGCCAGCAAGGATAGAGAAAGGAGTTGGCAACATCCAACTGCCACTCCAACCCTTACCAGAAGGGAACACCATTGTAGGGGCAGAAGCTAAAGAGAAATAGGAACTTAAGGGTTAGGAACAGAACAGGAAAAGCGCTTAAAAAGGGGCAGTGGTTAAAGTAGGTTGAAACAGGAGCAAGAACTCTCCTTAGACTTTCAGCAGCACCAGCCATCGAGGAGAGAGGGATCTATGTTCCCTCCACTGCCCCCCTTACTTTAACCTCTACTGAAGGGGGAAAAGAATGAGGGAAGCAGAGTCTCAGAGGGGAATGGATTGAAGGGTATAATGGGAAATAAAATGGATGAGGCTGCTCTCATTTGCCTCCTACTCAATGCCTTAAAGCTCTCCCACCCCCTCCAACCACCACCCCATCTGGCTGCCTTCCACTCTCCTTCCTGCCCCAGATTGCCCCAAGTCCCTCCAGTACCCTGCTCTGCACTAACTACCTTGGTTCTCCCAAGCTTAGCCACTTTTTTGGCAGTTGGATAAAATGAACAGAGAAAAGCTCATCCAGGTCACTCAAAGATATAAGGCCCTTATTATGACATTCTATACGTTGGGGGAGCCCCCTGTAACCCCCATATTCCTCATTTTTATATAATCGTGATCTAACATATAAAGCTTGCCTTGTAAGATACCAAGGAAAAGGTTATGACCTGCTGAAAGTCATTTCTCTATCCATATATGTATATCATCAATGCATATGAAGTTATGTGAATGTGTTGTATGGTTGTCACTAAAACATACTGTAAGTTGGGGAATCTGCCAGATATTAACTTCCCAGAGACAACAACAAGGAGAGTAACCAATATCCAGGTGGGGTGTCAATAGCCATTGTCCAGCAAGTGAGCTACAATTCAATGACTCACCTGCATGAGGCCACACCAGGGGAATTGCTCAACTTTGCCTGGAGACTCAGCAATGCCCCCAGACATTCCTGGACTTGCATTCTCCAAGCACAAAAGAGACCACAGGGACCCCATGCTTGGCCTTTCTCATTCACCCACCTACACTGTAAGCAACAAGGATGCTGAAGACTTGAGACTCCAATGGAGGGGACTGGCACAGATTTCAAAGGTGAAATCGGTATACTGTGAACTGCAATATCCAGTGGGGTGAGAAAAACTGCTTTATCTAGATGTTGCCCAGTCTAATAGGGTTGAGAGTTTAGACTGTATAGTTATATTTTATTTTATTTTGGTAACCAAGTCTCACTTTTTGCCTACTACTTAATATCACTTAAAATCCATCTTTTAAAATCCATCTCTGTGTGATTCATGAGTGACTCTGGGAGCATTCATGCAATCTAGTTGGGTGTGGGGTCTCCACATGTGGTTGTGCTGAGTGATAACAGCACCTGGAGGAGTTGCTGCTGGTCACTAGTAAGGCATTGTGAGAGACAGCCCAGGCTGGAGAGAGTTCAGAGGGCACAGCAATCCCACAGTCCCAGGGTGCACCCCAGGAGGATCCTGTCACACTTATAATTTCACACAGTTTAATATTCTAGTATTTAATTCAGAATTGTGGTATGTTTGGCCTGAGTCCCAATTTGCCTTTTGCTGCATTTGGGGCAGCAATGGAGAACACAAAGATGACTATAAGCCCCCATTACTGTGGTCTGAGAGCAGCTTTATGCCAGCCAGGGAAGCCCCTAAACAAAGGAGTGGTTTTAGATGCCATTTCTGCCCCTTTCCACTGCCAGAGGGATGAAAAGCTGCCTTAGTGTAACTGAGAATGAGTGCCCATTATCCCTAGTTGCTGAATTCAATTACCATTTCCATACCTGTTCACAATGTACGGTTTATTAATTGTAACATTCCTGGCATTTCTTTTTTGTAACTCTTGCACTACCTTTCTAGCAACCCTAACTTTCAGGTAAGGGTTTTGACTGATATTCATCTTAATGGTACAGTTGAATGTTTTCTCTTCTATCCAAAATGACAGTTGAAACAATACAACGGAGCTTTACGTCCTGATTCCTTAAAGACTTAAGCACACACCAGTACAGCTGGAAAGTATTAAGATATGAGATTAAGAAATTGAGGTTACTGCTAGCTCCATCTGTACATAGGGTAATGGGATGTTATTTGTCATTTATACCCCTTAAAAAATCAATTTCACTTCTTGTTTATAGTGAGTTTCACTTTCAGTTTCTTAATTGTAATATTTGTTTGTTTAAAGGCAATTGTTTTCATTGACATATATATTCTTTTCATTGATTTTTTTACCATGTAAAACAACTAAAGCCCATGGTGAGAGAAAAAGCAGTGACAGAATATATAAGTAAGAAAAAATACTACTACACTGTAGTTGCTACTAGCTGAGCTTTGCAACCTTCTACCAGTGACAATCAATTAAAAGTATACAGAAATATTTATGAGTCAGGAATGAAGGGTTAAAAGCTATGAATAGTTAACTCAGTCCACCTTATACATCCACACAGTGAAAGAAACTGTCCCCTAAATCTATGGTAGGTATGTCCCATGGCCATTCTGTGAGAGTGTATAGGTATGTCCCATTCTGTGAGTATTTTTATATTCATCCCCTGTGTATGCATTTGAGTTTTGCATGGTCCTGGTTCTATAGGGCGAGTGATGATTGAGTTTAGTCCTCAGGATGGAGACAGTCTGCATAAAATGTGTTACCCTTGCAAGTAGTAGGTTTGCAGATGTCACATATAGGCTTGCATTAGAAATCCACTCAGAAACTTAGGATAAGTTTTTTCACCATGATTGCAAACTTGTTGCTAGCATCATTTTCATACCCACTGCAGTATTATCATTATTGGCATCCCACCAACAGTGGGTGAAATTCATGTGTGTGCAGAGGGCTAGCACAGGGTCTATTGTTACCGGAAGATTTCTATTCAATTAAATTAAGCCAATGATGTTTGTATACAAATGCTGCTTTTAATTCAAAATCTTTTATTTTTAATTATTCTATTCTGGTAATTAAGGTTGTGGCCCGCCTAAAGGAATTTCCAGGAAAAGCCGCAGTTGGCTAACTTTCCCTTGAAAGGACATGGATACAGCCCTCTGATCAAGAATAGGTAAACAAGCAGTAAATTCTTCGAAAACAAAAATATTTATTTAGAAGTGAGTGGGTACAGTAAAAGAGTAGAGACAGAGATAATAGAGTTACAATTAAAGGAATGAAGCAGCGCAGCAAATGACAACACTACATTTTCAATTATCTCTACTGCATATAACAATATAATCATTCAATTAATACTCTATACCTTATAACAATATAGCAATTAAACATATAACAATATATTAACTAACATTCAATAGTAAACATGTAAAACTAAACATCCAGTAAGCACTGGCCTGGCAGTTACTAAATGAGTAGGGAGAGATCTCAGACCACAGGCATCCAGCTTTATTTAAAAGCAAAACCCATACATGCTAGGATGGTAAATAAAAAAGATTGGACTTACAAGGGTTTTTTAACAATCCCTCTGAACTGTCTTAGAGATCCTTCTGCTCGGTCTATGTTTTGAGTGCGATGTTTAGGGGGCGCCGGTAGCAATCTCCTGCAATGGCTGCAGTCTGATGAGGCTTCTTGCTCCTGAGGTAGAAGTGGCTCCTCAGGCAGAAACAGCAGGAGCCTGTTGGGTGGCTGTGATAGCTGCTGCAGTGGCCTCTGCTAGCCAGGTGGTAGAAGCAGCCGTTGCCAGGGGCAACCTTGGAACCTTAGGTGGGCAGCTGCTACTTTGCAGGCAGCTCCTTCTTTGCAGAGTTCCAATGTTTCTTCTTAGCTAGCTTCTTCTATATAGGCATCTTCTTACAGGTGTCTGGCAGCGTTCCACTCTCTTGCCGGTCCGTTCCCTACAGAACTTTAGCTGGCTGGCTGTCGTCCTTCTATACGATTTGCTCTCCCAAGCTCAGCCAATCAGCTTTCAGCTTTCCGTAGCTCGGCCCACTCCATAGACTTCTATGGGGCTACAATGTATCTCTATGGGATTGGGATAAGTCATCCTCCACAGGAAGTGATGTTATCCTATGCCTTGATTGCATCACCCAGAAATGATGCAATCCTATCATCCCTATTCATTCCTATGGGCTTCAGTGCATTCCTATGGGAGTTTTCTTAGCTGACCTTTAGATGAATCCTAGGTACTTCCTGTCTGGAAGCCTCATGTATTTCTATGGACTACAATATATTCCTATGGGGTTTCTCTTAACTGACCTATGGATGACCGCTATATATTCCTATGGGCTCCAGTGTATTTCTATGGAGTTATGCTTACTCATTCTCCCTCGGAAGTGGAATTTACCATTGCATTTCAGGCAACTGAGGTGAAATTTCTCGCCACACTATGGATCACATAAATACCACTAAAGCCCTCAAAATCAGCCTTAACTTAGATGTTTTGCTGGCCTCTGCCGAGGGATGAATTTCCTCCACAGGGCTGCAGTGAAAGTAATTGAGATATCTGTCATTTCTATACAGAGTTTTGAACCTGGACCTAGAAATCTATTGATATGAGGTTTTAATAAAAGTTTATTTTTACCATAACTATTATTTTACCATAACTATTTTTACCATAATTATTTTTTATTTTAACCAAACATAACTGGGGTTCATGTTTAAATTCCCAACATTCTTTTAACCTTTTCATTGTCATCCTTATTGCTTCCTTAGTAATAATGCTTTCCATTTCAATTCACCCTGTAATTCAGAAGTCAAAACAAAAACAAAAACAAAAAAACCCTAAAACTTGTCTTGTTTAAATAAAACAGTTCTTGCTACCACAACCAAATATAGATTTGAAAGGTGATTCCCCATAAACTGAACAACTTACAGTGGTAAAGCCCAAGTTTTACATATAGTAACATACAGACTAGTATGTATGTGCAGCACTGCCTTCTACTGGATGGAGTTAGAAATGCTCGCTTCTGTCAAACTTTATACTGCTAGAAGCTGATAGACTGCTCCTTAGTTCAAATGGTAGAAACCTGTGCTTTTGGAGGAGGAAATTCTGAATTAGATCCCTGCTCTTGCCATGAAATTCCAAGTTGCCATGGTTGTCAGAGTCCTAGATTAAAAGAATTTAGTACACTTATGTTAGAATTGAGAACTGAACTCCTGTGCAATGCCTGTTCTTGAAGACCAACTGTCTGATTAGGGCAGTACATAATGCATTGATTGTTGTGTGTGTACCAGTGCCCTCTATTGTATGAAATGAGGCATGCTTAAATATGTGTCTTCGACCTTATATTGCTAACATCCAATGGAGATTCTCCTTTAGCTCAAGTGGTAGCAGCCTGTACTTTTGGAGCAGGTGTATCTAAATTCTATTCCCATTGCTGCTCTTAAGTTCTGAGTGACCCTGGTATGCAGCATAGGGTCAACTATAAAGATCTAGGTGGCCAAAGATTTGTTACAATATTATTATTGACTGAGTACTGAGAATGCTCAGCTTCTAAAAGCCAGTGGCTGATCCTTGCCCTGAGAAATTTTCTATCTAGGTTAGTTGCAGACAGACAGACAATGGGACGAACACAACAGCTCAGAAAAGAGGAGGTGCACTGCCCTGACACAAACCACACTTACAAGGAACGATTAAATTGCTTGACCACAGGATGGTGTCCCAGAAAGCTCCATCGAAATAACTGCAATCAGCATTCTTAGCAGTGAGCTGCTTTTTCAAACATTTGCCAAACTCTTTAATGTCTGCATTCCGTTTCCAGGCACCCAGCCTGCTAGCAAAGAGCCAGGATCATCCTCTACCAGCTCCATCATGGTGATGCAGAGTGACAGATTCAGCTCAAGCATCTGCAGACTTTGGCTGAGAAAAGGCGGTTGGAGGGACAGTATGTTAATAAGTCTGGAGACAAAGCAGTGGTGATTAAATCTCAGGTGCTTTGGGTTACCAAGGTCACACAGGCTCAGATCTGATGATGCAGCAGGGACACAGTGCAGCTGTAAGCATTGGAAATTAGGGGCAAAAAAACATCACAAATAGCAATCTGCTATAACAGTGTACCATTAATGACGCTGTAGCCATGGCAATGACAACTGACTTAGTAACTTTCATTCTAAGTACTTTCCTAACAATTATCTTTGGGCCTGAATTTTTTTATATTTCTCTTTAATTCTGAATGTCGTTTTTGGTGCTGTGGTGTGTGTGAAAAAAGGCTAAACAAAAACTGTTCCATGTTCTTTGAGTTATTGGTGTGGGGGGAAAGCGGTTTTTGGTCAACAGTTCTTTTCAGATGCTTTTATACCCTCCTAGTTTTGTTTGACTAACATCCCTAAAGAGATTTGATCTAACTCTTGGCCAGTGCAGAATCCTCAGTGAGGAATGTGTGCTTTACTATATTAATGTTTCTTTAAAAATGGTTAGAGTATGAACAAGTGAAAATAGCATGTGCAGACTCTTTTCCTTAGTGACGTAAGTGCCTGCTTCAAGTCCACAAGAGGTTCCAAGAGGAATTTATTTTATTTATTTAGATGCATAAAAATGCTACTAAAAGTACCTAGCCATGCACAACAAAAATACATCCTAAATGCAGCAAAAAAATCCCCTTCCTTCAAACAATTCCCACCCTTAAAATTATAATCTCACACACACATTCACACACCCACTCCTATTTTCAACTGCCTGGGAAAAGAGATGAGCCTAGCAATGTACCCTGAAGGTCATCAGATTTGAGCTATTTCAAACCAAGTTGGAAGCGAATTCCAAAGCTGTGGGGCATTCACAAAGAAAGTCAAAGCACTGTGTTGTGACTGTATCAGAGTAAAGTTGAAACACTATTGTCACAACACAGTGCTTTGACGTTATCGAAACAAAATGTTAAGGTAACTGTCAAAAATTTGGACAAAATCAATATGTTCCCACAAAACACTGATTTTGTCAAATCATCATTTTTTGAGGAAAACTGATGCAGCAGAAATTTTTCAACCAGCTCAGTTATCCATCATCATCATTTGTGCCTTCTCCCTACATAAGTATAAAGGCCTTGTGTTTCTCTCATACACAGAGACATGCAGAGAGGACAATCAGAAACAGGGCAAGCAGTGTGTGTTGGGGGGACCAGCAAAACTAGTGAAAGCAAGGGATCCCCAGCTAACCACACAGAAGGACTCACTATGTTCATCTCCAACCTCTCTCCCCACAATAGCTAGTCTGGCCTACTAATCATACTGCCGTTGACTGAAATCGCAAACCGTTTAAGGAAGGAAATGCGGTTTCAAAGCCCTGTCAACTTTGCATAACTTTTACTGGACTTGTTCTGGGCACAGCATACTAGTGGCTAGGAGTCTCCTCCCCCAACACAGGCCTTGCCCCCATCACTCTCCACCACCAGGCCAGTCAAAGGACTATGCAGATTGTATTAAATGGGTGAAAGACAGTTGTGCGAAATGGTGAGCACCCGGCTTAGCTATTTTTTGCCAGTGCATGGCCCACCACATATTTCTATTGTTTTACCTCCCTCTACATGGTGTGGCAAAGTGACCAAAATGATGGTGAAACTCCATGCAGGTACTTGGGAGAATGGAACTCAGGGCTAGAGAACGGGGGACTTGTCATTCCTAAGTGACACAGCTACTTTATCTGCCAATTCACCTCTGTTTTGTCATATTAATCCTCATTAGTGTATGTGGACTCTGATACTAAGTGGTTTGTCCATGGAATTTTAAGTAGCTTTCTTGGTGTAGGAAATTTAAGATTCCAGAAGGATCTAAAACTCTTTTACAGAGAATAGAAATGCAGTTAGGCTTAATTCAGTGGGCACTGGCTGATATGTAACTTCCTTTGGTTCCTTTGAAAATCCCCGTCTAATTATTTCACCCTCTAAAATACAGGCCCTATGATTTGTATTTCGGCTTGGAAGGATTAGATCTTTATTGGTAAATAGCAATAAACATTGATGACTGTACACACGCAAACCAATGAAAAAATATTTCCATCAATAAAAATCAAAATTTACAGTTAGGCAAAGAAAGAAAAATGCAGCTTGAGAAATTAGAGTTTGATTTAAGGATATTTACTTTGTATATTTTCACATGTGATGTTTTCACATGTGATGAGAATTTGTATTTTCACAGGTATAAACCTGATCTTTTTGAATCTCAATGTCGCCTGCCATGAAATAATTATTGATTCACTCTACCCTCAGAATTTCCCCCACTGTGAAAATTTAAATTGATAAAAATCAGAAAAAAATAGTTAAAATATAGATATTATCACTCAAAATTATACAAAAATAAACACTGAATTCTGCCCATGCTATTTGTATTGCATGCATTGCTGATTGGATAAGGATCAGAGGTCACCAAATGGGCAGTAACAAGTTACCACACTAGAATACAAGGGCAGCTACATAGCAAATGAGCCTGTTTAGAAAAATAATTGTTTAAACATATAGCTGGTGAAAGGATGATATCATAAATGTTATTATAATGGCAGAGACAAGTGCACTCTGAGGATCAAAATGTTTATTTCCACCTTAGGGGAAAATATATTTTATCTGAAATGTGATGGGGTGCTGATGGATTTTTAAAGCACTGAAAAAATGAACAGATTTTTAATAACTTCTTACTAGTGCCTAATAATAGATACAGTAACTCCAGCCAGACACTAAGGGATAAACAACCGTTCCTCATACAGATCTCATATGACATAAGGTAACTAGATTAGGAGACAGATTACTGCGAGTGAGGAGGAATCAAAAGAACACTGGACTTTACTTGGATAAATCAGCAAAGCCCAAGCCTGGCAGAAAATGAATCGTGACCAGTTTGACATTTTTCCTATCTTTACCAGGCAGAACTGAAATTATATAAAAGACAGGATAATGCACACAATAGCCAAAGCAACAGTGCTTGTTAGTTCCAACTGTGTCACATTATCTGATGTCTAATGGAGCTCCTGCAGGTTAACTGATCCCTCTCTGACAAGGAATCTCCACACAGAAGAATTTACAGCACAGAGCCAGGATTTCTGGAGTGGAAAGGAGTGTGTTGGTGAAATGTGCAAAACAAAAGCTCTTTTGTGATAAAGTGCTTGCTGCTTCAGTTTGAATAAGGGTCGCAGACGGCCTGGATAAGTGGAACCAGTGCCGTTGTGCTCTGTGAGGTAGCTCCAGCCATCAAGAGAGCATACATGAGTATAACGTCCCCCTTGCAGGCCACGGTGGGGCCTCTCAACAAATGCATAGGGGGATTTGGGAAGTAGGGGAAATGCAAGGATATAGCCAATGAGTTTATGACTGTGTGGAATCCACTGGTCACATTATGTGTGAAGACCTACACAATTTACAGCTGAGAAAAACACGTCACAGACTATGAAATCTGGCTTTTGTAGGGAAGGGGAGCTTGTACCGTGCACTGGGCTCCAGCTGCTAGTCTTGGCTGGGATGGGACTTCCTCTTCCCCTGCAGGGGCCACTGCTGTAGCTGGGTCAGACCTATCTCTGAAGGCAGTGCACCCGTAGAGCTTCCTGCATCTGGGGGAGGTTCCTGGAGTTAGGTCTGACTCAGCGCAGGAGCGGCCATGCAGGGGAAAAGGAAATCCCATCGTTCCCCAGCCCCGCTGGGACTAGCAGCTGTTGCCCGGCCCATAGTAGAAGACCCTGGCTGGGATGCGCCCAGCTCTGCCCAGTGCTCGTGAGTTAGAGGAGCCTTTGGTTGGCTGGAGGAGGAGTGGGGGAAGGAACCACAGCACTCCTGATCATGGGGCTGTGGGTGGTCACCTACCCATAAGGCCAGCCCTGCCCCTCCCCCAAAATTGATGACCCCTCCCCTACCCTGCAACCCTCACTTCTTTGCTACTGCTGGCTGCATCTTTGGCTTCAGAGCTGGGCGCCAGGCCAGCAGCCGCTACACTCCCCAGGCAGGGCAAAAGTAAGGGTGGCAATCCCATGACTCCCTTTTGGGTCAGGACCCCCACCATTACATTTCAAATGTAAATATCTCAACTGGTGAAATTGACTATTTTAAAAATCCTACAACTGAAATTGACCAAAACAGACCATGAATTTGGTAGGGTCCTAATTATGTGTGTAGTCAGCATGTAGATGATGCTACGTCACTCAGGATTCTGCCTGCATGTTAGGAGAAAGGAGTATCTCCCCAGCCCCTGTGTAGGTCCTGGACACAAAGTCCTTTTATCCTTGCTTTGCTCATTTGACCAAGATTTGGGCATGACATACCTGGAAAGGGTCTGGGAAAGATTTGTTGGAAGCTAGAAATTAAATGACCCTGAGTATGTGGATTTGTATGTCTTACCTGTTGCCAAAAATGAGCAGGCCCCTCCTCAAAACACTGTTACTCTAGTGCAGTTTGTATGGTCTTGCTGTGTAAACAGGCCAATCTTCAGCTGGCCAGTGAAGCCAATGAACATCAAAATGTTGAATGGTACTAAATCCTTCATATTGCAGCACTGGCAATTCATCCCTCCAACTCCACATGCTACCACTTAACATCTGTGTAGCTGGTGGCCAAGACATCTTGCCAGATGTAATAAGATGTTTATGTGACCCACCTCTTGAGAGAGACTCCACTGATGGATTGGAAGAATATATGGCAATTTCCCCCCACTAGGCATATCCACCTTACAAAGCAAAACAGTAACAGTTCATGGGAGTAGCTCAGATGACAGGTGAAAAAGGACACAAGAAAAACAAATGCAATTTAGCATGTGAAGTCTTCAGTTAGAGCACCAGGAGAATGATGGATTAAATCACCTGTGGATCTTGGTAAGAGAAAGAAAAACCACCAGCGTATTTTTTTTCCTATGTCTGAGCTATTTTTTTCAGGTTATTATTTTCATCTATTAAACTTTGCAATGGGATTATTGCCCTGGATTTGCTCACATGCTTGCTCTCAGACACCGGCAGTGTTCAACCAAGACTATCAAACATCTCTTCTGTGGCAACAAATGCAAGCTGGATTGCATCAAGTCTTTTTCCAATGCCCACGGAGTAAAATAAATCCAAGGCAGTTTGAGATGTAAGATCCCCACTGCCCCTTTTGGCATGCAACCACAAGTTTCACCTTCAAACAGATGGAAACTTTGGAAATGAATGCCAGCTCTTTTAGCAGACTTGGTGTACTTTTACATATTTATAGCATCTCTTTAATTTCCATAATAACCTGTATTATGAAGGAAGAGATTAAATACTGTACTGGCTGGGGTAGGGAGGAGGGGTTTGGATTCAGTGCTCAGTGCCTGTTTGGATTACATGATCTGCACTTGAACTGGAGAGGTACTGATCTCCTAATTAACAGATTGGGCCACATTCTCTGCCCTGCTCTGTCCCCTTTGTGTTACTTTGGAGATGGAAAGAGTCAGAGACTGTTTCTATCTCCCCCGTTCAGGATTTCCCCAGGGTGAGGTAGGAACCGGGAGTTCCCAGCAGGTGTAGAGCTGGTAGTCAGCTCCTATGCTACTGAGCCCTCCTTTTGGTCCCAACATAGGGGATGAAGTGGAGTTGTGGCCACAGCATTGTGCTTCCCAGCTGGAGGATGGTTGTGGAGGATCATTGCCAGTTAAAAGAATTTAGACCAGCCCCCATGCTGCTCCAAATGTTGCTGAGGCTGGTGCAGAAATGGCCAGAATGTCAGGTAGCTGTAACTGGCTAATGCCCCCCCCCACACACACACACACCCCTCTGCTGCACCAAACTGTCACAACAGAGAATCTTTGTTACATTGGGTATGACTGCACTTCTAGCTGGGAGTGTAATTCCCTACATGGCTCTCTACACTCCCAAGCAGTGCCTCCCATATCTATACGGCTAAAAAATAGCAATGTAGCATCTTGCTGCCTCCCTATTGCCACAGCCTTTCCTCATGACAGCAAAGGGGGCTGCCGAAGCCTTTCACTGGTGCTGGAGCCTTTCACTGGTGGGTGTCACTGCCGTATGCAGCTACCAGTGTGGACACGGCCTGCCTTTCACTGTAGCATGTAGTTACACGTGTAGTGCTTGTACTTTACATGCCCCCGTAAGTGTAGACACAGCCCTGGTGAGTTTCAGTAACATCACCTTACACATCGCCTCTGAATTTGGTCCACTAAATGGAGATGAGCCAGGTATAATAAACAAGGCAGAAGCTGAAGATCAGCAAGGATCAGATCATATCAAGATTGAAATGTAAAGGAGGGTCTGCAGAATGGTCAATCACACACATTGGACTTAAAGAAAGCAGATGTTTAAGGAATGCAAAGTGAGCTAGAGAAAATTGGATGGAATTTCATGCCTGCGAGAAACATGAAGTGCAGAAGAGGGAAGTGTTTACGATCCAGCTGGGGAAGACAAAATCAAAATCCAACCCAGTCAAATAAAACAAAAGCCTAACAAGGGACTAGAGGCTTATGCGGCCAAGTAGGAAGGTAAAGAACAGCATGGAAGAGACAAAAAAGAGACATCACGATAGCCAAACAATTGATGAAATACATTAAACCCAATTCACCCCAGTGCAACTGTATGGATTTTAGTGGAGTCATGCCAGGAATGAATTTAGCCCTTAATGTTAAACAAGCTCTTGTCTGAGTGTTTCCTATTTTCATTTATTTCTCAGAGCTCTAGGCCTTTGCACAACTTAGAAAATATATAGTCACAAAAGGATCAGATTTATAGAGGGATTTAGGTGCCCGAAGATGCAGCAAGGCACCTAGTGAGATTTAGAGAAGTGTCCGAGTCCCATAGATGTCAATGAGAGTAAAGCACCTAACCTGCTTAGGTGCTTTTGAGTATCACACTAGGTGCCTATCTGCATCTTTAGGCACCTAGATGTCCTTGAAAATCTGGCCCAAAGGGCATAAAAATGTAAAAAGCCTCAACCCCAACCCACTAAGCTAATCAGCTAAACCACACAATATAGGAAACAATTAACGCTCTTCTCCCTCTACATCTCAACACCAAGTCCTCTCCCTTTTCCTCAAAAGCCGGAGGAAACAGATGGGTTTTGCAGTGCGTCCTGAATAGCAAGAGTTTCAGGTTTATTTGGAACTAAGCTAAAAATGAGTTCCAAAGTCCTGGGATCTATGTAGAAAATACCTAGCAGCAGCCACCTCCCTGTTAGAGGAACCCCTGCTGAGGCCAATATCAAACAGAGGGAGAGGGGACCTCCCAAGTAGATAGGACACAAAGCATTTAAGACTCAAACAGAACTTCACCAGGAAATCAACTGGCAGACAGTGTTCATGGAGATGCCACACTTCACAAGCAAGCAGCCACGTTAGTCCAAGTCTCTGAAGTCTTAAGGTGTAGCCCCATGTAGAGCACATCTGGTTCAGATAAGACAGGCATGGATGTCATGGGCATACGGAAGGCACCACAATCCATGGCTTCTCACTATAACTCCCAACCTAGGAGCCTGCAATGCCCTCAGAGAATAATAATACTTGGCCCTTCCATAGCAGTTTTCACCCAGGGATGTGAAAGTGCTGAACAAACAATTAAGCCTCACAATACCCTGAGACGGAGATGAGCCTTAACCTTGTGCAGATGGAAACTCTGAGGCACAGAGTGGTTAAATAACTTTCCCAAGTCAACACAGCAAGTCAGTAGTAGAGATGGAAGTAGAAGAGGAGGTTACTCACCTGTGCAGTAACTGACGTTCTTTGAGAGGAGCATCCCTGAGGATGCTCCACTCCAGGTGCTGGGGCGTCACTGCGCCTTCGCTCAGAGATTTGTACAGCAGTACCCACATGGGCTGTGCACATGCAGTGCCTGCCTCGTATGCTGCTGGTGCCTTAACAGCGCATGCGCGGCCGTGACTCCTCAGCTCGTTCTCTACAATGGAGATCACTCCAAACTCTGAAGTAGAGGGGAGGAGGGTGGGTAGTGGACAGGTAAGTAACCTCCTTTTCGAGAGAGAGAGAGAGGTCCCTGTGGGTGCTCCACTCCAGGTGACTGAAAAGTAGTATCTCTAGGATGATAGGGACTTCAGATCTGGTGAGAAAGCTGTGGACAGCACAGCTCTTGCCATTCGAGTGTTAGTCAAGGGTCCCTGAGGAAGGATGCAGTGTTTGGGAAAGGGGTGCTCCAAAGCCCAGGTGGCAGCCTGGTAGATGTCTATGAGGGGAATGTTACATAGGAATGCAACAGACGTTGACATAGAACGGGTAGAGTGTGCCTTAATAGAAGTTGGAGGATGTATCTTCTTTAGTTGGTAGCATAAATGAATACAGTCTGATATCCAGTTGGATATTCTCTGGGTGGATATTGATTTGCCCTTAGATCTCTCTGCGATTGAGATAAAAAGTTTAGGTGAAGTCCTGAATGGCCTAGTCCTATCCAAATAAAATGACACTGCTCTGTGCACATCAAGTGTGTGCACTGCTGTTTCAAAAGAGTTTGCATGCAGTTTAGGAAAGAAGGTAGGTAGATGGATAGGTTCATTAAGGTGGAAGGATGAATGTACCTTTGGGAGAAATTTGGAATGCGTTTGGAGCATGACTTTAGCCTTAAAAAAAGATAGTGTAGGGTGGGTCAACCATGAGAGTTCCAAGTTCTCCTACACATCTGGCAGATGTAATTGCCACTAAGAATGCAGCTTTCATAGATAGGTCTAGTTGACAGCAGGATGCTAGTAGTTCAGATGGCTTTTGTGTCAAACATGTGAGGACCAAGTGGAGGTCCCATGGTTGAGTGGGTGGTCTGATGTCTGGGAACAGGGTCTGGATGCCTTTGAGGAATCTTTTTGTGATAGGGTGGGTGAAGATAGTGGTGTCACCGATCTTCTGGTGAAATGCTGTGATTGCTGCTGGATGTACCTTTATGGAGCTGAAGGAAAGCCCAGATTGTTTGAGCTCCAGAAGGTAGTCCAGTATGACTGGAAGAGGTGCAGAAGTAGGAGCGGATTGCCTGGCAGAACAGCATGCCATGAACGTAGACCACTTATGGATATAGGTGATGCGTGTAGATTGTGTCCTGCTGTGTAATAGTACAGTTTGCACCTGCTCGGAGCTGCCTAGTTCTTTGAGAAGCCATGATTTGCGGTGGAGCATTCCTATGTTTGGGTGGCATAGATGGCCCCTGCATTGGGACAATAAGTTCAGAAGCAGGGGGATGGGAGATTAGTGGACAAGTGGACATCCGTGTTAGAAGTGGGTACCACAGCTGTCTGGGCCACATAGGGGCAGGTCAGACTAGGTGATCACAGTTGTCAGGGTTCCCTCCCCACTCTGAACTCTAGGGTACAGATGTGGGGACTCGCATGAAAGACCCCCTAAGCTTATTTCTACCAGCTTAGGGTAAAACTTCCCCAAGGCACAAACTCTTTGCCCTTGGAGGGTACGCTGCCACCACCAAGTGATTTAACAAAGAATCAGGCAAAGGACCATTTGGAGTTCCTATTCCCCCAAAATATCCCCCCAAGCCTTACACCCCCTTTCCTGGGAGGTTTGAGAACAAACAAGATGAGCACAGACCAGGCTTGGGTTTTTAGGACCCTAAAACCCAATCAGATTCTTAAAAAACAGAACTTTATTAGAAGAACAAAAAAAGATAAAGAAACACTCTTAAGATTAGAATGGAAGATAATCTCACAGGCAGTCAGATTCAAAACATAGAGAATCCCTCTAGACAAAACCTTAAGTTACAAAAAAATACACAGCACAGCGAATTTCACAAGCCAAAAAACAAAAGAAAATCTAACACATTTTCTAGTTAAATTACTTACTCACTCTATAGGAGCCGGATTGCTTGCTTGCTTTCTTGATCTGTCTCCAGCAGAGGCATCACACAGACAGACAAAGCCTTCCCCCACCCCCAGATTTGAAAGTATCTTGTCCCCTTATTGGTCATTTTGGTCAGGTGCCAGCCAGGTTACCTGAGCTTCTTAACCCTTTACAGGTAAGAAGATTTTATAGTACTGTATCAGAGCTTCTTAATCCCTTCCCTTTATATTTATGACAACAGTGGTCACTTCTGGCTTTATAATTGATGAATTAGGAAGATGGACACAATCTGCTGTAAGTGACTGCTTATTTAAGACAGGGCCTTTACCAACACATGGCAGGCTGAAGCAGAGTGCTCTTGGTTTCATCTTCCTGAAGGGCAGCTCAGCTTTTGGGAGTTTGGGCAACACAGTTCTACACAGAGACTGCTTTTATACCACTGCCTGTCTTGTGTGGGACTATTGTTATAGCATCCACATCTCATCATGGGTTTTAACTCATGCACAGAACTGAGGCAGGCTTTGTAGTAAGCTTACTGGCATGTAAGCCATGGAAATGTATGACCTTTAGTTTTTCTTGAGTTGCTGAGCAACTGGATAGTTCACCTGTTGGGCTGGTTCTTGAGATGGTTAAATCCCCAGGCAGAAGATCACAAAAGGCATAAATATACAATTGTTAAAATGAATAATGAAAGAACTGCTTGTAAAATAAATTGTGGCCAACAGTTACAAAGCAGATGCAGCGGGGGCTTGTTCCTCCTCGAAATGAGATAAAAACAAAGGGCAAGAGCAGCACGGAGACGTCATCTAGTGCTATACATCCTGGTTTTGGAAGTGAATGAACAGCGCAGCTTGTTGAACTTCTGGAATTAAAAAAAAAAAAATGCTGCTGTGTATGTTAAAAAAAAAAAAAAGAGGCAATCTAGAGGCAGCTGCTGACCAATTCCAACTCAGACGAATGATTCCCTCTCGGTCTACTTGGGAAATGCCATTTGTCCAAGGGCAGGCTTGGGAGGAAAACCAAATCTAAAAAGCGAGCATCTGCTGGAAACCGTGTTTTAGCTGAACATTTGAAGGAAGCACAAAAAATATTTGGGGAGCAAGGAACGTAACTGGCAATTGCTAAATTGTCTTGCAGATCCCTGACCTTGAAGAGACCCCAAACCAACCTGACTAGTCCTCTCCAAATTACCTCCCTTCCAGCCAAGTGAATTCTGGGTGCCACATCGCCAGAGGATGCTTATATAAAAGTAAAATCTGCAGCAACCATCAGCTGCAATGGGCAACAATGTTCAGCAGCTATTTTAAAGTATCCCCAAAGATTCCTGTACACGTGTTTGACTTTTAACAGCCAGTCTCAAGTAAAAACCCAACTGGTGCTCGTCACCGAAGATCAGCTTCGGCATACAGGGTGACCAGATAGCAAGTGTGAAAAATCTAGACACTTTTTTTCAGGGGGAGGGGTGGCGGAAGTATAGTTGACATATATAAGACTAATATCAGGACATCTGGTCACCCTATCGGCATCCAATGTTTATATTTTATTTGTATATATAGTCTTGCAAAATTGGCAAGAAAATGTACCAGCCAGGGCAAAAATCTCATAGCCCATCCCAAACATCAAGACACACAACTGGCCCCCACACACACTGCACGCACATCCAGACATTGACTTTCTCACAAGCATGTGCACACACATGCACACAATTCAACAGGAGTTAAAATGCACTTTACACTCCCAGAGCGGGGCAGTTTGAAATTTGTAGTTTTATTTAACTTGGTATGAAAACACACCTAGATTGCATAAGCCCCATTGCTTCTCAGGTCTTTCAGGGTACATCTACCCTGCAATTAGACACCTGCGGCTGGCCCACGCCAGCTGACTCAGGCTCCAGCTAAGGAGCTGTTTAATTGCAGTGTAATGCTTGGGAGACCTCTGGGACCCTCCCATCTCACAGGGTCCTAGAGCCCAGGCCCCAAGGCGAGCCCAGATGTCTACACCACAATTAAACAGCCCCTTGGCCTGAGCCCCGTGAGCCCATCAGCTGGCACGCACCAGCTGCGGGTATCTAATTGCAGGGTAGACGTACCCTTGGAGTACACCCAATTCTGCTGCTGCAACCAGAGCTGCCCATTTTGGCCCCCTCAGCAGACCTTCAATCCTTAAAGAGAAAGGGCACAGCTAAATCTGACCCTGTATAACACACACACACACACACACACACACCCCATTGCCATGCACACTCTGCTCAATCCCCTGGCTCAGCCAGACCCTAACTGAGTCACCAGTCACCCCCCACCAAATTCCTCTGCTCTCCCCTCTGACCAGCAGCAGCTCTTCGCAGCTGTCTCCTCTTCCCCAGCCAGGCCTAGTCTCTTCCCCTGTGCCAAGCGCCTCTGTGTTCCCATCGAAGCCCCAGGCAGCACTGCAGCCGCAGTTGCTGTGGAGAAGCCCAGGGCTCTGCTGCTCTAGCCTTCCTTGCTTAAGGAGGGGGCCACGGGAGTTGCTGGGATCTCTTTTCTTTCTTTCCCTCTGCCTGAGTGGGCAATGCTGGAGCTGGGCATGCAGGCTGTAGCATGGCAAAGCAGCAGCTTTCTGGGGTTTACCTTCATCTGGCTGGGGGCAGGAAAGAGGCCTGGCCCAAGGGAGGGGAGTGCAGAGGAGCCCAGCCCCTTAGGTCAGTCTAAGGTTCATGGAGCCAGGAAGATGCAGCTAAAGTAATGGCAGATGCACCTCCCTGCTGCTGGGGAGTGGAGACAGTGAAGCTCCCCCTATAGGCTGAGCCGCGTAACCGCAGCACCTGCTGTATTGGTTGTACTCCATTTTTTTATTTTTATTTTTTTAAAATTTGCAACTGGAAATGGCAGAAACTCAAAGGAAACTGAGATTTTGCAGGAGCTGCTGTGACTGGTTCTGCTCACCTGGGGAAGCATCAGCTGAGCAGGGTTTCACAAAGCTTAACTTATCCTCATTGCAGAAGGACTGGTCATTACCACCTAGTCCGGGCAGAGATTCAGTCTTAAAATACACTGGAGGAATATACAATTATATGATACCAGCACAAGTCAGGAGCTGTGAATGTATGAGTCAGGGCTGCTCATAGTTAGGGCTGCCAACTTTGGTTGGACAAATTCCTGGAGATTTCATCACATGACCATCTTTAATTAAAGATTAATCTTTAATCCCTGGAGATTCCAGGACAATCCTGGAGGGTTGGCAACCCTACTCATAATTGCTCCAGCTTGGGGCTGTTGAGCGAGCCAAGAAGAGCCACACTGCAGCGTGCTCCCAAGCCCCTCCCTCCCTCTTCTGACAAACTAGTTATGGGGCCCAGTTACACCACAGGAGCAGCTCAAAGGGGCCCCAGTGAGACCATCTAAAGAGCAACACCACCCCTATTAGTGACCTTTCATTCCACCAGGTGAGGGACTTGTCTCCTCACCAGCAAAGCAGGAATCCCGGCAGTCTGAAAGCTGCACACAAGAAGAGTTAGCAAAAGCAAAGAACATCAGAGGTCTGGAAAATCCCAGGCACTGGCTGGCCAGCAAGGGGGTCCCATAATTTATAATAGTAACACAAGGCTGTGGGCCAAATTGGCTTGGAGACAGCAGGCCCAATTCTTTTGACTGATTTCAGCGAAGCTGCCCCTGCCCTGTTCAGCTTGTATCTTGCAACATTTGCAAACCTTGAGTGCTATAGAGCAGTGGTTCTCAAAGCCGATCC
This sequence comes from Lepidochelys kempii, assembly GCF_965140285.1. Classification (NCBI taxonomy): domain Eukaryota; kingdom Metazoa; phylum Chordata; order Testudines; family Cheloniidae; genus Lepidochelys; species Lepidochelys kempii. The sequence goes on from NC_136387.1 coordinate 33,994,345, forward strand.
GCCGCTTGTTCAGGGAAAGCCCCTGGTGGGCCAGACCGGTTTGTTTACCTGCCGCGTCAGCAGGTTTGGCCGATTGCAGCTCCCACTGCCTGCGGTTCGCCGCTCCAGGCCAATGGCAGCTGCAGGAAGTGGCGCGGGCCGAGGGACATGCTGGCCTCCCTTCCTGCAGCCCCCATTGGCCTGGAGCAGCGAACCGCGGCCCATGGGAGCTGCGATCGGCCGAACCTGCGGACGCGGCAGGTAAACAAACCGGTCTGGCCCTCCAGGGGCTTTCCCTGAACAAGCGGCGGACCGGCTTTGAGAACCACTGCTACAGAGCAACAAAAGAGCTTTGTGGGACAGACACCTGCTTCCTGGAAAGGAGACACTTTTCTTGTGGGTGTCCACACTTTGAAACATCTTGTTTTTAGAACCGTGTCTTTGGCCCCATCCACCTCTATATCCCTTTGTTTAATTGTATCCTGGATGCTGCTTTTCATGGAACCTTTCCAAAGTGGCTTAATCCATCAAAATCTATCAAAGTCATATCTACTAATGTTACATCTCAGTGAAGAGACCAGGACCAATTTAGCAGCCCTTGGGAATGCAGCAAAACAAATTAAGTGCTCAAAAATTGCCTACTTGTGCGAAAAGAGAGAGGCACTTCCTCTATGAGAGCAGCTAATTGGAACCATTCAGTCTAGAGACAAATCTGTTTTTATGTCATGGTTATTATTTACATAGGATCCTTGGACTTACCACACCAGGTCCGGTCGTCTAGGCGGTGCTCCTGTTTCCAGCATCTGTTGTTTCAGGGGATTGCAAAACCAGCATTAACCCACATTACAGCTAGTCAATGGGGGCAATTATCTACATTGTGGGGAAACAGCTTCTTGAGCTTGGCAAGTGATCAGCTCACACCCTGCTATAAGCTTCCAAACTGTAGTCCATGTCCAACTGGGGCTCTGCCAAGCACTTGCTGGTGTGGTTTGCAGAGAGCTGGCTGCACTGGATGCTTACCTGTCTCCTTGTTCCCACCTTTTGATTGGTCTTTGGTCATAATGCCCCTGCTCTGTAGTTGCCCAATGGAGCTTCAACAACATCCAACTCTCAAATCACAAACCACAGACATCAAGAAATTGAATGATAAAACAACAAATCATGTCCGAACCCTCAGCACTATATTAAAAACAGATACACAACAACTGAAGACAAAACCCTCACTCCATGACTCATCCCACTTCACAATTATTTCTCTTTTCAAAAAACTGAATTCAAGTCAGTCAAATGTCAGTTTAAACTGTCAGTAAAGAATAGGGTGACCAGATGTCCCAATTTTATAGGGACAGTCCCAATATTCGTAGCTTTGTTTTCTATAGGCACCAATTACCCCCCACTTCTTGTCCTGATTTTTCAGCCTTGCTATCTGGTCACCCTAATAAGGAACCTAAGAGCCTCCTAAATTAGAGACTGACTTGCCCAAATGCAATTTCTTCAACACTACTTGTGTGGCAGAGCCTACAGCAGAGATGGGCAAACTGCAGCCCAGCCTGCCTGATCCTTGAGCTCCCAGCCGGGGAGGCTAGCCCAGCCCCCGGTCCTTCCCCTGCTGTCCCCCATCTCCTGCAGCTGCAGCTCTCTGTGCCACCAGTGCTCTGGGTGGCTGGGCTGTGAGCTCCTGCCGGACAGCGTGGCTGCAAGAGCTATTGGCCTGCCCCGCTGCTCTAGACTGCGTGGCAGCATGGCTGGCTCTGGCCAGGCGGCTCGGCTGCCAGTCCTGGTGCTCTGAGCAGCATGGTAAGGGGGTGGGGTTGGATAATGGCAGGAGGTACCGGGGGGCAGTCAGGGGACAGGGAGCAGTTGGATGGGGTGGAGGTTCTGGGGGGTACAGGGATAGTTGGATAGGCGTGGGAGTCCTGGGGGCCTGTCAGAGGGCAGGGGTGTGGACAGGGGGCAGGGCAGTCAGGGGACAGGGAGCAGGGGGTGTTGGATAGGGGATGGGGCTCCAGGGGGGCAGCTAGGGGCGGGGGGGTCCCGGGAGGGAGCAGTCAGGGGACAAGGAGCAGGGGGGTCTGGATGGGTTGGAGGTTCTGAGGGGGGCAGTGAGAGGGTGGGAAGTGGGAGGGGACGTAGGCCAGGCTTTTTGGGGAGGCACAACCTTCCCTACCCGGCCCTCCATACAGTTTTGGATGTGGCCCTCAGGCCAAAAAGTTTGCCCACCCCTGGCCTACAGCCTCCCTTGCAGGGCCAAAGGAGAACAATTTATGAGGCATATGAGTCAGTCAGGGCTAGCCAAACCAAAGACAAAGGGCTTGATTCTCAGTTACCCTAGGCCCCTCAACACTGCTGCTGTGGTGTAAAGGGGCCTTAGTGTAAATGGGAATCAGACCAAAAGTTTTAAATAGTCTCATGACAAATTAAGCTCTCTGTATTAGAGAGGTTTCATTGCATGGCAGCTCTGCCGGCACAACCGCGCCAGTTCAGCTGTTATCCAGAGAGTCTTACCAACAAAGTAGAGATAAAACTTATATTTCTATTTAACAACCAACCCAACAGAAGCTCCCTCCAGCAGTTCTGGACTTAACTGAGCCCCCGTGAGACACTGCTGAGTGTCATGAGGATGTGCTGTTCACTCGGGGGCAGCAAGAACAGAGTGGATTGAGAGGATGCCAAGGCCTGGTGCAGGGGGCAGCTGGGATGGTAAGGCTTGGCTGATACGTAAATTGCTACTTTGTCTATATCTGAGATCCAGTCATTCATGTCCCTGACCAGAAGAGGCTTTAGCAACAGAGAGGATGGAATCTGCCTTTCCCTTTACCCCATGGTCCCAGAAGGTATTAGAGAGCAGGCCAGCCAGGTTATTGCTTCTGCCCATTGCTTTGCTTAACATGTATACGCTCATGTGCAGGTTCACTAAACTGCTCTAGATCATTTAAAAACCAAGCCTCAGGCCAAACCCCATTGAACACCACCTACTCCCAGCTCATCTATGAGCAGGGGACATGGAAAAGGGAGGTGGAGCTTTAAAGGGATTGGTTTAACAGGAACACGTGAAAAGAGAATGTAGAAAAAAATCACGCATTTCAATATCCTGTTCCAGTGTATGGCAGGGAACATTTTAGCTCTGAATGTCCCTAAAAAAAAGTACCCTCTCCGCTGCCCTTCAGGGTATTTCAAGCATTCTCCAGTGACCAAAGCATGCTGGCAGTTCTGCATAATGCTTAAATCCAATGGATCCCATACTAACTTACAATATAAAATGCACTGGCAACAATCTGAGCTAACATGAAAATCCAGAAGTTGATTAACAAGGAGCAGACTGATTTGATAAAGGACAACACGAACAGTTAAGCTCTTCCGGGGCCCGACCATATTTTCATCTGGCTTTGTACTGTACCTTGCAAAATAGGGGCCTCTAGCTGCTCCTGCAGTACAAGTAATTACTGCTGATAACATACTGAATTGTGATTCAGAATCTCTGCTTTCCTTGGTGCTCACAAGACCCCTCAGCTGGTCAGATCATTACACCCGCGGAAGGCATGTGATGACCAGAACACATTTTCAAGGGCCAGCGCGAGTTCAGTTTCATTCTAGGGGCCTGAATCAAGACAGAGGAAGTGATTCCTGTGAAATGCAGGGAGATTCCACATTAACATTCCACATTGGGGGTTGGACTTGCTGACCTCCTGAGGGCCCTTCCAACCCTGATATTTTACGATTAAGTTGTGTTTGGGGGAAGTGAAGCCATCAGCACGGCCCCCACATGCCATCTGCTCCCAGGGGATGGAGGTCAGAGACCCTAGTTTCAGGATCAGGCTTGGGCCAAGGAGAGCGGTCTACATCAGGCCCAGCACTGTGACATTCGGTTGCCACAGATTGTGTATCACAGGAGGTGCAACCACAAGGTGGGGGAGGGGGAACATCCCTGCTCACCACCATTTTGTTTTGCTGTAGATGCCCCTCGCTGCGGCGCGGGATCATGCCGTCTCCCACCTGGGTCTCCCCCACGCATTGTTTCCAGTGTGATTGCACATGGGTTTACTGACGACTTTGTAACTCAGACAAGAACAAAGCCACGCTGGGAGGATGAGTGGTGCACAGCAGCCACTCAGTTCTGTGACTTAGAAATACACACTCTCTCTCTCTCACCTATGAGATCTGCAGAGCAGTATTCTACAGCTGCAGGTCCATAAGTCATTTCACGGCCCCCCTCCGTGACGTTGTGGATATCTCAGAAATACAATCAACAGGAGGAAAAGTCCAAGAACACTGAAGGTTCCATGCAAAAGGCTTGGGGGAAACTGGGTGTTCCAAGGGTGTTTATGGAGCATGAATCTGGGTGGAAGAGGACTGCTGCTGGGATGGGTTGAGACTCTTATGTGGAGTAGGTGCTGCCCTGCATTCCCAGCCATTGCGCCTCACCTCCCACTTAATCGGACAACCAGGTCAAACCGGCAGCAGGGTGTTCACACACAGGAGAGGACGACTAGTGTCAGGCAGAAGCTGGAGCACCCGGTCTCCTGTGGGCGGCCAGGAAGCGATTAGCAGAGGAGCATACAGCAGCTGGTATTCGCCTGCGCAGCTTCCTGAGGCGTTGACTCTTATGACAGTACTTCCCAGCTGCCGCAAAGGGGAGTCTCTGTCCAGGACTCCACCTGGATGACTTGCGGGAGTTCCCCCTCTGCTCAGCTAGCAGAGGATACCGGACCTAACCGGGCAGCGTTGCCCTACTTACCTACTCATTATTTTGAGGAGAAAATATTGAAGTTGGCTGGTATTCAGGCTGGAGAATTGCCATTGGGTGGGGATCAGGAATGTCAAAGGGAGATTGCTTTATGGCAGCTGCATGCAACTCACGCAGCCTCACGAACACGAACACAGGCTGGGACTGGAGGGGGAAACAACAATGCCCTTGGCTAGACAGAGGCCTGCCAGCTGTCTCAGCCACGAAGGAATGTTCTCTTCTCCTCCCTCAGGCTGCTTAATCTTACCCTTCTACCTGCGCTCCCAGCTGCCTCTGCTCAGTACATACATGGCAAGCCATGAATGCTCACAAAATTGGGGGGTTGAGGGGTGGGAGGGGGTGCGGGCTCCAACTGGGGGTGCAGGCTCTGGGGTGGGGCCAAATGAGTTCAGGGTGTAGGAGGGGGCTCTGGGCTGGGACGGGGGTGGGGTGCAGGAGAGAACTCCAGGCTGGGAGCCAAAGGAGGGCAGGAGAAGGTCAGGGTGCAGACTCTGGGCAGCGCTTACCTCAAGCAGCTCCCGGAAGCAGCAGCATGTCCCCACTCTGGTTCCTATACAGAGGTACAGCCAAGCAGCTCTGCATGCTTTCCCATCCGCAGATGCCGCTCTGCAGCTCTCATTGGCTGCAGTTCCCAGCCAATGGGAGCTGCAGAACCGACACTTGGGGTGGGGGCAGGATGTGGATCCCCCTGGCTGCCTTCATGTGCAGGAGCCAGAGGGGACACATGCCACTGCTTCCAGGAGCTGCACGGAGCCATGGCACATACGACACGAGGCAAGCCCCCGATCTTGCTCCCCAGCTGAAGCTTGAGGGCTGGCTTAAAAGGTCTGATGGGCCAGATGCAGCCTGTGGGCTGCAGTTTGTCCACCTCTGTCCTAGACAGTTTCCCAGCAGGAGATCGTTACAGAGATGGACTGGACTGAACTTCATCCCGGAATGAGGCTGCCCCAAAGCAGGTCAGACTCAGAGCTTTGCCCCTTATGTCTCCCTCTTAATATTCCCAATTTCTCTTCTGGCACCTGTTCTTGTACAAGGCAAGACACAGCTTCTGAGTGAAATAAAGGCAGTAGAGACTGGTTGATTACTGCTGGTCCAAGGGGCAGACCTGCTGTGGCATAGGGTTGGGTATGAAAACCCTCCTCTGCTGGGTTTCAAACAAGTGTGTAACCAAACCTGTGCACAGCTGCTGAATCAGAGAGGTTGCACCTTCACTGAACTTTTGCTTCCCACAGGTAAAGCTCAGAACAAGTACACTGCAGCCCTGATATACAGATCCAGTAACAGCTGCAAAGTCTATGCAGCCAGTCACGACATGTATCCTCCTCTTGGACGGGAATTGTCCTGGGCCAGTGGTGATGAGGCTATGTAATAATTTAAGCATAGGAAGATGTACTGGTTTTATGAACATGGTATTTGACCTGGGCAGGGAGGTGAAGTGAGTATATATCTAATTTAAGACATGCCTGTATGATTTCATTGATCTTCCTTAGTAAGGGGCTGTGGGGAAAGCCAACAGGGAAGTAGCACGGTGGATCTAGGTAAGCAACCTTCAGATAAACACTTAGGGGTACCAGCCAATAGGAAAAACTTTTTTTGAGGGGTTGGCTGGTACCCCTATTTCTTTTGAGGCCCTTATATCCACGGAAGAGGCAAACTTTGCTTTGCCAGGCTAGGACTTGACTCAAAACAACTTTTGATTCTGCCCTTGAGAAGGGGGAGGGAGAAATGGTTTGTTAAGGGAATGAATGACAGCCAGACTTCTAGGAAGCCTGCAGGGGTGGCGGGGTGTGAGCTGGCTACAGACAGCTTAGACCTACAGAGACCCCTTCCTGGAAAATAATTGAGATGCCAGCCTGAGGCCGAGACCAGCCCGAGACCGGGGGGACAGGGGTGCACTTACCCAGTAACTGACACCACCTAAATACCATGCAGGGTTGTGCTGCCAACATTTCAACACCTCACCTACAGAGATGCAACAATTCCCACATATACATAACACTTCCCCCACCACCATCCCAAACACCCCAAGAAACAGCCCCACATCCATTTTTAGCCCTTCTGCTCCTAACACTACCCCAGTACCTCAAGGTACCGTGCGCTTCCTTCCAACCCAGCCCTTAATGGAAGCTTCTCCAGTAATCCCCTCAGCAGCTGGCTCCTCTTTTCTTCACAGGTCCAACCCCTCTTCCTTCTCACATTTGGGATACAGTTTAATGCCGTTCCAGCACCTCCCACAGAAGCCCCCCAAAACAATTCACATACAAATGCAAAAAAGTGTTCAGACTTCCAGGTTGCAACATATCAGAAGAGGACATGGATTTAGCAGAAGGGACGTAAGGTGGTTAATGACGGTGCAGATGGACAAGAAGTTGGAATGTGGGACATTTTTAAACAATGGTAAGCAGACTAGCTAACCAGTCCAATTCGTGGACCTCTTTCCTGACTGGTTCAGGTAGTTTGAAAGTAGACTAAAGTGGAAAAAAAGCCTGAACATCTCTAATCTGATGCCCAATTAAACAAATGCAAACACATCCAGGGAAAGGAGCCAGTGTACAAGTGCTGCAGATGGCCAGTTTACCTTATCTAAAACAACCGTGAGAGTGTGAGGAACTCACCTTAACTAACCAATTCTGTAAAGGAACCAGTGCCTGATGGTTGATGAGAAGGCACATGCCACATTAGAGGTACTCTGATAGGCATGAGTTAAAGCCCTTCACAAATTTTAGCTACTGAATTATCAGGATGCATTCCCAGCTAGGCACAAAAGTAGTTCTCTGCATATTGAGGCAGCCCTAGCAGAAGCAAATAAGCAACACGTGCTCAGAAGACTACCTGGGTTATTTTAAGGTCAGATGGAAGATCTGAGCCAAACTATTAAGTTACTTTTTCAAATCTCTGCATCTCAACAGGGTAGCCATGCAAAAAGATGATAGGAACAGGATTTTGGATCCCAGCCTGATTCTACCACCTTCACAGTGGATTAAAATGCTCTTTCAGGATGCTCTACAAGAAGTTCCCAACATGTCAAGAGGTAAATCGCTCTGCTAGTCATCCTGGACAAAGAAAGTGGTGGATTCTCCATCTCCTGATGGCTTCAAATCAAGCCTGGATGCCTTTCTGAAAGACGTGCTTCAGCCAAACACACAAGTTATGCTTTAGTCAGAAACAGGTTAGGCTCAGTACAGGGGTCACTGGGGGAATTTTAGTGACTTGAGATATACAGGAGGCTACACTGGGTCTAATGGTCTCTTGTGAGCTTAAGCTTTAGGATTCTACGCAGCTTTGTCTGGAAGTGTACACACTCAGCTGCGTTCCATCAGACTCGAGTCTGCGTCCCTTTCCAAAGCATTGCCAGCTCTGCAGATTAAATGCCAGCGATCACAAGTCTGAGGATATGCAACTTTTGGATATTACTTGGCTGGTGAGTTAAACCAGCCATTCTCAACCAGGTGTCCAGGGCCGCCGGGCAGGGGTGGGGGGGAGAAGAGGGGAGGAGCACTGTGAGCAGGTTTCAGAGCATCTGCCAAAATAAACCAGACAGCAGGGCTAGTGTTTGACACTCTGGGGCTCAGGGCAGAAAGCCAGAGCCCAAGCCGCACGGGGCTGAAGCCAAAGCCTGAGCAACTTTGCCCTGCTGGTTACCCCCCAACACCAGCCCTGGCTTTTAATCTACTGGATATGCAGAAAAGTAGTTGAGGCCCAGGTGGGCTGTGGAGGGTTTTAATAGCATATTTTGGGGGGGCACCTCAGAAAGAAAAAGGTTGAGAACCCCCAAGCTAAACAATGCTGCCACCCAACAGATTCAGAGGGATTGTAGAACAAAGCTGCATTGGAGCTACAGCAAGGCTGACACGGATGGCTGCAGCAATTACCCCCAGCATAGGGAGACCAGCAAATCTGCTCTGGACCTGCCTTTGGTAGAGAGAATCCCTGTGGGTCACAGCAGTCATGGCCTTATGGCAGCACAGTAGTACACCCACTTGAATAGGAGTCCATCCCAATCCCTTACAGCAGCCTGATTCTGCTGGCTCATTAATTGCTTCTGGAGAGTTTGTATCGAGGCGCATGTACCTTCCGATTGTTATTCTGCTGGAGGGCTGCTAGATGTGTGTATAGAAGCGACCTTTGCCCAGCTCCACAGAGCTGCATTTTTGACCATCCACTACATTTTCTAGGACCTGACGGATTTGTGCTGATCTCATCTTGATTCTTCTACTCTGTGCTATGAAGTCAATTGTTACTCAGAGTTCGTAGATCAAGACTAGCATAGTCAGGTGTCCTTGTGGAACAGCCTGTCTTATTTGTTTCCATTCAAATATCCATGCTGTTGCCAGAGTCTCCCTAGACCCACATACCTGAAAAAGACAAGGACTTTTAAATCATCCCTGAGCTGGAAGATAAGTAGTTGATTTAAGGACACCACCATCAGGCCCAAGCACCAAGTTCTCCAGGGCACTGGCGGAACATGGGATGCAGGCAAAATTGGATTTTGATACTACTTTAAGAGTAGGTGAATGTGTGAAGTAGGAGTCCATCTTTATAGCTCCCACAAGGAAGCATGAGGCAGCCTGGTTTGAGTAGGCCACATGTGACCCCTGCACGTTTGTGGCGGGAAGGCAGCTGGAAGGGATTAGGTGAAAGCTCTAGGCATACTGTTGCCTGTAAGAGGTGACCATGGGCTATTGCAGTCACCTCTGCTGATGGGGAGAGGACCAATAAGGAACAGCACGTATCCCCAGCCAGAGATGCATTGGCAACCAGCAGCAGCATGACCAGAGGGTGAGAGACAGCACTACTTGAGGCACAGGTTTGAGATCTATGGTTTATGGGAACCTCATTTGTATGTTTGATACAGGAGAGAGCTGGTGGCCTAACAGAGCTAGGACCCAAGGAGCAGTTGGTGTTGACTGGGCCACCAAGTCCTCCTGCTGATCCAGCACTGACACATGCCTGCGCTTGAGATCTCAGCCGCATCTTCCCCTGCTTGTTTTTGCTCTGCTGGATAGCCGAGGGTGAAGCAGGGATAGTGTTCGTCATCTTACGGAGTTGCCAGGCGCAGGTGGAAAATGCCAGGAAATTGCTCCCAGCAAAGAGTGGGTGGGAAGAATGAGCAGGAGCTAAAATAAGCTGGTAGAAGAAGAAAAGTTGCAAATCTCCTTACCTGGCAAGGCTGCTGGGAGCACAGCAGGCCATAAGTGCAAAGAGGTGCCTCGTGGTGGGCTTGTCCGGCTGGCATGAGGAACAAGGCAGCCCAGCAAGTCAGGTGGTTATTTTTCTTTGCAGGAAGAGAAGGAAGCCATTTTGGAGCCAAGCTGGTAGTTTAATAGGCTCTCTGCTGCTCTAAAGTTGGGATCAGGGGATTGGAAATTACCTGCTGCCACCAGGAGGAGGATCCAACTGCAGAGTTCTCCAGAAGCAGGAGCCAAGCCCTTACTGGCAGCTCACAAATCTGACTCTGCCTGAGATTACGGAGCAGAGGAAAAGCCCACTGCAGAACAGCAAAGCTGGATGAGTGAGATTAGCTGGATCGGCGATGCATAGTTTGGAGTGTTGATATAAAGGAACCATGGCGCCAGTAGTCTGCCACAAGAGGCTGGTCTAGCAACCAGATTTGATGGCTGTTAGTGGTACAGAAAAAGTTACTGCCAAGCTGGAGTTCAGACGCCAGCCCTAGCTCCCTTAGAGGAGACGTAGCTTGTATTTTTATGACAAGGAATCACTAAGGATTACAACGTGATCTCTTATTTCCAATGTAAGTCCCCCAGAAGTTTCAGGCTACCACTACAATGCACTTTAGAAACATTAGATTCTCACTCATTACTGAATCATTTCAGCACCAGTACAGCCAGCTGCTTAGTTGTGAAATGCCCAATCCTGCACCTGGCCAGGAGGTGTGTCAAACAGCTGGGGAAGACCCAACTGGCTGCTGCAATCCCATGCCTGACAATGAAGGCTGTTTGTGCTGTTTCAGCTCATGCTGCTTTCCCTTCCTTGAAGGTATAAAAATTCAGTCTTCTTCCACCATCAGACAAGTTCCACAGCAGTGATGCATTCTCCCCTTTATCTTCTATTAAAAATGATTCCATTTTCCACTATTCCAAGCTACCATGTCAATTACTTGGTATCTGTTCCTTCAACCCTTGCTGTGCTAGGAAAACAAGCCTCACCTCATCCAGAGATCTGTAACAGGTGAGGAGATCAGTCACACAGGGCAGCAGTCGGGGCTAATGAACCCCAGCCTGCCAGCTCATCTTCCATATGGAAAGCACATTTCAGTACGATAAACTAACCCATGACAATAGCACTGCTCAAAAGTTACAATGCAGCCTAATATCAAAACAAAGCTGGCCAATGCTAACAAGTTTCAATTGCAGTTATCCAAGAGTACAACACAAACTCCTGGTGCATATCATAAACAGGGAAGCTTAAATGAAAGCACCTTTCAACCAAGTGTACATATGCTATTTTACAATCATTGGCCCCTCTAATGAAAATGTGATCACCTACTGGGGAGGCCCCATTTAATGTAATGATTTGGGACAGAAAGTGAACACCACTGACCACAGAACAGGATGGCCCACAAGTACTGGGCACTATCCTGAACCGAATTTACCTTACTCAGACTAACACAGGGGTGAGAGGACAAGGCTGTTAGAAAGCATTGATAGTTTGCTTTGATACAAGACTAGTAGGAATGTGATTTCTGCATCTCATTCAAGAAGATGACCACCCACCATTCTGCAGTCGTCCCAGGCACTGCCCAACACTTACCACGCTCAGTTCACAAACAAGCAGCTAATCTTTAAGAACTGCATTTATCAGTGTTCCAGAGTGCTTGCATTTGATTTGTTTTTTCCTCTCATGCTTTTAATATTCTACATTTCAGCTCAACATTAGGAAGCCAAACAAAGACCAGTGCACTCTGGGCTGCCAGTCAGGGAAGCTTTTGCGCTAAATGGAAACAAGATGCTCTACCTAGGTTTGAGAATTGAATAAGGTTGTTTGACTAGGTGGCCTCTGCTGAGAGTTCATGAGGCCAGTAAAGCAACATCACCCCCGTAAGAGTAATTACTGTAGTAAAAGAAAATCAAGAGTCCATGCTATATTCTTAAATATGGTTTAATACTCTTCTCCATTTCTGTACATCACAACACCAAGATATCACTGCTTGGGATCTCTCTGCAGAGGCTATATAGTATGCGAAGGCTAGGATTTCTCACCCACCTTTTAATGTGTTTGTATGTGTAAGTGTAATACATATCAGTATATATTGATACACATCAATATATAATGCAATATATATCACCAAAGAGAACACATTGATTAAAGAAATACAAAAATTTGGCATCATTTCCAAACTTAAATAGTAAAAATAAAAACTACAAAAAGGAGCTGCATACCCTAAATGTATCATGTGAAACAACAAGCAGTATATTCAAAAATGTAAATTTACATCCAATTTTTCTGGTCTTGTCATGTCACATTAGACCCATTTACAATGGCAAAATCCAAACATACTGCTTCAAAGACCGCAAACTCACTGGCGCTTGGGTTTTGTGCAAATCTGTAGCAGACCCAACTGCGAAACTTTCATAGACCCCAGCTTTGATGGGAACATCCCTTGTAGACAATGGCAAACACTACCTGTTTGCTGGGTTATAAAACAGCGGTACAAGTTATATTGCTCACATTGACAGTCATTTTGGACCTCTAGGAGTACAGTGTGACAGTCAGAAGCTATGTTTTAAGACAAACACTCCCCTCCATTCAAGTGAAACAGGATTATTGGAACGATATGCAAGTATGCCACTTGGGAACAAAAAGTGGCTTCCAACCAACATGCTAAAAGTGACTGAGGAAGAATCAGTGAAGGACAGCAGTTAGGCACTAAAGTGTCAGAGTACCCATCAGAAAACTGCTATCCCAAGAGAACAGAAAGGTCTTGTGCCAATGCTGATTTTAACCTTTGGCTCTAGGTAAACGTAACCATTTCTACAATTTCAAAATGTATTCTATTAATAGGTATTACAAAGACATTGCTTGAGAGTCTGGGTATAATCAGAAGTTTGAACCCACTTCTAAGGCTAGACTAGACTTCAGTCTCAGATGTACATGACCACCTGCTGATCCATTATGAAGTCCTTGGTGCTGGGGAGCTGGGATTTCCCAATGGGGTACCTTAGTGTTCAACAGTAGCATCAAGTTTTCCAAATCCACCAGTGCCAAGGGTTTAATCACAGTCACATCTTGTTAGTTGCTCCTGTGAAATACCTGCTTCCATTTATGGGTTCACCAACAATCAAATTCACATAATCAAGGAAATTTTATGCAGTCCTAAAGCAAAAATAGGAAAATCTTACCAAAAAAAGAGAGAGAGACCCAAAGGGGTTCCACCTTACTTCCCTTACATCATGTGTTTATTTCTGTCAAGACTGAAAAGAGTGAAGGCCACACCACTCAATTCCCAAATTAAGCCCGCTAAGACTCTGGTAGCATTTCCATTGCAATCAATGAAGTGTGCTTCCTAATTTGTACAAGTAGCGCTTTTGCAAAACGGATTAAGGTAAGAGTTTGGCTCGTCAAAGCAGCCCCCCAAGCTATCTGCATGTTCCAGCCACACCTTGTCACTGAGTGTCTTCTCTTATTCTCCCAATATTAAACAGAGAAAGAGTGTCTCCAATAACTCACTACATTTCTTCTTCTGCAGTCTAAGCTGAGAATGCCATGTAAATGGGTCATGCCACTGCAAAATGCAGCAATTGATTTTCTCCAATCAAAATAAAAGAAACAAACCAGTATGATCTTACTTCTATTAATTTTTGAAGGAAGAAGGTTTACAGCAGTTAATGTATCATGACGGTTAAAAAAATCATTTTCATAAAATACAAGAGCAACCAATTTCACCATCGAGTAAGAGTAAAAACTGGGATTCTTTTAAATTAGTCCAAAGTGGCATACAGGAACTTAGTAGTTTGCTGCTGTACTGACACTATGACAAATCAAAGTGTAGGGTTTTGTTTTTTTAAATCCAATGCTTATGGATCAAGTTCTGGAAATGTTCCAATTCTAAGGCAGGGATCTGTTGGGTTTTCCACCATTTGCTCCTTGGGTTGGATGCTGGAGGGGGGAGGCACGTTTTGCCGGACCCAGGTCGACTACCTAGTAGTCATCAAGGTCAAAAAATTCATCATCTCCTCCTTGGTATTCCATTCCCTGGAAATCCACTCGGTACCGCAAGATACCTAGTAAAAACAAGACACCTTTTAGCTTCTTCCTAGTTCAATGTACCAGAAAGGGCTCAGTACAAAATATATCTTACAATACACTGTGATCCATTTAACGTATGGGCTAGTCAGCAATTTGTGGATCTCCTCAAAACTGACTTGGCACCATAGAGGATGGAGACCACAATTTTTTTTTTTTTTTAAACAGAGTCTAGTATTTGGTCTGTGTGGAATTAAGATGCTATAGAACAAAGGTAGTCAATAGGTGGACCACAGGCCAAATCCGGACCGCCAATGGACCATGAAATCTATTTACTGATTATTACTGCAGTGTGAAAAATGTTTCTCTGGAGTCTGGACCGTGACAAAAAATAACTGCCTATCCCTGCTATAGAAATTTTAAATTCTTCTTATTGTGACATTGCACTCTATGATTTTATGAAAATATGCTAGTAAGTGTGAATATAATGTAACTAGAATATACTTCATGCAAAAGGTCTATTGTAAGGTATCACTACAAAGCTTATAATCTACGAGTGTGGTCATCCTATCTGTATAAATGTATCACTCGTATCTGAAACTAGAAATATGAAATATAACTCTGAGGGCCTATTGTAATTATGCAAAGTGTGGGCCATTAATGGTGGTTTGGAATCTTGATGGCTCCCATCAACTAGGACAACTGACTGTAGATAGGTATACAGGAAGACTTACAAGTAAACATAGCCGTGTGCTGGCGACAGATATCTAAGGGGGTGGAACAGAACAAAGGGGGCTGCAGTCATAAGAAATCCCCTAGCTACCATCTGAGCTGGAACAAGGGCTGTACCATGGGAAAGAACTGTGCCCAGACTAGGAAGGCATCCAGTCTGTGATAGCAGCTTATTGAAACATCTCTGAGGGTGAGATTTTATCTGTATTCACTTTTCTTACTGTATTAGGCTTAGACTTGCGTGTTTTATTTTATTCTGTCTGCTATTACTTGGAACCACTCAAATCCTACTTTTTGTATTTAATAAAATCACTTTTTACTTATTAACCCAGAGTATGTATTAATACCCGGCCGGGTGGGGGGGGGGGGACAAACAGCTGTGCATATCTCTATCAGTGTTATAGAGGCAAACAATTTATGAGTTGATCCTGTATAAGCTTTACACAGAGTAAAACGGATTTATTTGGGGTTTGGACCGCATTGGGAGCTAGGCATCTGAGTGTTGGAGACAGGAACACTTCTTAAGCTGTTTTCAGTTAAGCCTGCAGCTTTTGGGGGATGTTGTTCAGACCTGAGTCTGTTTGCAGCAGGCTAGCGTGTCTGGCTCCCACTGGAGACCCCGTAACTGAAAGACATTGGGCTAGTCAGTACTCGTGGCAATGTGAAGTGACTTGGTAGTCCCAAGCTGGACAGACAGACAACTGTCAAACCCTGCTCCACTTAGCACCATTGCTGGCAGTTTCTGAGACTGATTTTCTCCCCCACCCAACACCTGGAATATGGCTGAGGCAGACTGTACAGGGCAGGGAGTCTAGTGTGGATGTGACCCCACCATCCATTCTGCAGCTAAAAAGACAGGGTACACCCAGACAAGTTGCACCAGTATAACTAAAGCAGTACAACTCCTTGGCATGGATGCAGTTATATTGGGATAGTTCACTCCCATACAGAAAGGGGAAGAAGCTATAGTGGGTATAAAAAGCCTTTGTACTGGCATAAACAGGTCCACAAGGTGGGGTGTAAAGGTGTAACTAGCTATAAAAGAAATCACCCGACAGTTATGTATGAAATCATTTAGATTAGGCCTTCACCTGAGAGTCACCCATCAGCTCTGAATTCATCTCCCCCCAAGGAGGGCCTAGGTAAAATGTCTGACACTGGGGATCATGAGCAGAGTTCTATTTGACAGAGTAGTTCCCACCCCCAAGTACTCTGAAGGCCCTGATCCTTAGCAATGCTTGCTTAAGTGAACAATAATCAGGAAGTTCATCCTTCTAGGACTATGGGCACTGGAGTGATAGGGCAGTAATGTCATTTTTCAGCTGATACAAGGGGAGCCAGCATCATGGGACCAGCCACCTCTCCACTGAGAACCAAAATGCGCTTTGTGGAACACCAGTTGTTCCTGGGCCACAGTTTGAGATCCCCTGCTATATGATGTACCGTACACAAAGTTGTTTTACTGAATGGGGCCCTTACTACATAGATAATTAAAGACAGTCACTGACTCACTGAGCAGAGAGAAACATGACACTATGGGAATGTACCCTCTCCTATTCTGGCTTCAGAACCAGATTAACAGCAGGTTACATAGGGCCAACGTTTTCGGCTTAGCCTAGTTTTTCCTCTTGCAATTTACCTCCAATTCCTCCAAATCCTTTCACAAACTGGGATCCTTCCTGTGACTTGTCTGTAACAATTTCCAACGTTGCTCCAAATTTCTTGTAGTTGTTAGCAAACCATTCCAGCAGGGGCATACTTTCTATAAGTTCGTGTTCCTGGCCAGTCTAAAAACAAAGAAAAAAAAAAAGTAAGGCCCGGTCTACACTCAAAAGTTAGGTCAACAGCTATGGCACTCAGGGGTGAAAAATCCACACTTGAGTACCACAGTTATGCAGATCTAACCTGTGACACAGACCTAGCTATGTCGACAGACAAATGCTTCCATCAGCCTAGCTACCATCGCTCAAGGAGGTGGAGTTCCTACAATGACAGAAAACCCCACTGCTCTAGGAAGTGTCTGCATTATGGGTGCTACAGTAGCATAACTACAGCGCCGTACCTGTGCCACTATAGCAAGCACGGCTTAAGCGCTGTTTCTTTGACTTCAATTATCATGGCATCTACTGAGGGGTCTCTTTCGTCCCAGTTCACATTAACTTCATAAGCACTTTCTGGTCTCACAAACAAAAGGACTGCTGGTGCTGTCAGAGTCCTGGCTCTGTAGGCACACCATTGTTTAAGCATGTAGCTGATGGGCATCCAGGCATGCCCGCGGCACAGGCCTGAAGAGAGACTCTGGTGCTGGGCCTGCTAGGGAGAGCTCAGAAAGAGGAAGTTTTGGAAAGTCTTGTCTACAGTTAGTTTCCACACTTGGGAGCGAGTGCAGGGGAGGGAATCTAAGGCAGTGGGATGAATGTGGCCATTTTAACCAGACACCCTACAATCATCCCATGAATGCTCTTCATTTTGAGGGCCCTGAACAGAGTGTGTCCTAGATGAGCACTAAGGCAGGGGGATCAGTGGTTTAAAGGTCTATCCACCACTGACCACTCTCACGACAGCCGAGAGCCTTGTGCCGCCACCACTATTAGGGCCCTCGGCAGGCCCTCTAAATGGCAGCCATAACAGCAAAACAAAACAAGACGGAAGTGGCTACACTAGCCATGTGGTCAAACTGCAGCAGCTCAGTCTCTTTTCAGGGCTGTCTTTCCCAAGGGGACAGGGTCCTGCCTGACTTCCATGACAAGTCAAGGAAAGGGGAAAGTTGTATGGAAAAGCACTTAAGGTCCTCTAGTTAAGGATGGGGAATTACCCCCAAATGTACACACTATGGTGGATAGTTGTCCACCAACCCTAGCATATCTAGGGGGCGATTCTCCATTGCCCTGCACCTTGAGCAGTCATTTAGACCAGTGCTAATGCCACCCAATCAGAATGGCGATGTTTCACGCTGGTGTAAACTGCTGCACGAGGTGCGGGGCGGTGAGGAATGGACCAAAAAGAATGTGCTCAAGCAGAAGAGCTAGATTCAGTTGTGCTCACCTAGTCCCTTTTACTTCACCTTTCAAGCTCATTTGACCAGAGAATGAAGACTGAACAGCAAGGAAATCAATTAGGAAAAAGCCAACAAGGTGAGAATCTGGAGTAACATTTAAAGCGAATAGGAAAGACTGCAGCGCAGCCCATCAAATCAAGACTTTGTAAGGAGCCAGAGAGCATAATTTGGTGCGAAACACTCAAGCATTAGCTAAGTGTGGAGCATTAAGCATAGTTAGAGTCAATCAAAGCCGTGCACCTGTACAGCATAATCATCCTTTCTGAGTGTACTACAAGACCAGGAATTGAAATACCTCTTTATCTGTGAAGTGGGATTTATCTTTCTCCTGTTCTGGTGTCAAATATAGAATCTTCTCCTCTGAGAGAGAAAAACAGTGTTAGAGATTTGATGCAACTAGCAGCAGGCTAGAAACTCTGCAGAAGCCAGTGCAACACAGGGGTCTTAAAGGTCTCTGAATCCCTTCCTTTGTGTTTGGGAACGCACAGTGCAAGACTGCACATGGAGGCTCTGAGCACATGAGGTGCCAAGTCAGAAAAGGTCTTTGGACATGTAATGCCCTTGCTGGGGCAGGAAGAGAATTTTGGATCTGGCCAAAAGGAGGATGGAGGAATGTGGGTGGTGGTGGTGATGGAAGGGGGGTGGGGAAGAGGAGAGAGGGAAATGGGCTGGTGGCTAGATGCTGCAGGGTCAAGTCAATCTCCCACTGTATTATGGAAGTGTAAATACAATCACAACGCAGGGTTTAACACTATTTCACATAGCTATATCCTGCCTAGCCAAGCCCCCCTCCCACCATTGCTATGCCACCCCACCCAGTCTCTGCTTGTTTCTCCTCCCACATCATCATGCAAGTAGGGAAGTGACAAGCTAGTGACCGTCTATAGGATTTCTGTGAAAAACTCCTTAAAGGGAGGTTTTAAAGCACAGGCTCCTGCCTAACAGCAGAGTTCTCCCAAGGAACACTGAACAGCTAATCCCCTCCAGGCTCCTAGTCCAGCTCTGAAGTATGACATACCTTCCGTGCCTTGGCAGTGGAGAACGTATCTCATTATATCCAGATTTTCATAAACTATCAGTATCTCTACCGCTCCCATTTCCAAAGCTTTCAGTGTATCTTCAACGCCAAAGCAGTACTTCCCCGTGTCCTGACTGATTTCATCGAAGTATCGGCCTGCGTTCGAGAGAAACCAGAGAAACACTCGTGAACACAGATCATGTCACATGAAGTTTTACTAAGCCTCATTTGAAGAAAAGCTACAGTAAAGCGAGACGGTTTTGTGCCTGGCTATACAGGCCACTCATTAGTATTCCAGGCAGAATCTGAATGATCCATCACCAGCTAGGGAGCTGGCAACATGTCACCCAGAGCCCTCAGCTTGGAAGTCTCAGTGCCAGCTAGGCAGCTCTCTCAGGAGCACTGCGAAGTGAGATGGAGAGGCTAACCTGACACCGAGCTACCAACCACAAGCAGGCATTAAACTTTATTCCCCTTCAGCGTAAGGCAGCTGCTGTTACAATCCCCCAGAGTGGGTCTTACTAAGCTTTCCTACTGGTGCGTGACGAGAGGATCATTTCTGTTGCAATTTCAAAGAAAAGCAAAAGTCTAATCCTCATTTTCTTGGAGATGGGAGAGATCAGAGCAGAGGAGGAGTTTTCCCCGACTGTACTAGGAGGCCTGAGAAACTAAAGCTGACCCTGATGAAAGGATAAAGAATAGGGTAGAATGGATGGAAAGATCACAATGGAGGCAAACTGGTAGGAAAGGGAGAGCAATCTCCATCATCAGCTCCAGCTGTATTTCCATGGGTACTTAAGGATCCAGTCATTCCCTAGCAGGCTATTCACAAGATCACATCAGTCTAATATTGTTATCGAGGCAGGTAACATCCAACGAGCTGTTTAGTCTGTACAGGTGGGGACTCCTTTTCGGATGCTATGAACGATGTGTTACAGCCAGAAGGGACTGTTTTACAGATGGGGAGCTGAGGGAGAGTTGATGTGACTTTCCCAAAGTCACACAGCAAGTCAGTAGCAGGCAAGGAATTGAACCCAGGTGCAGTGCCCTAACCACTTCTGTGGCAAGGCAGAAAGAAGAGAGTGGAGGATTTATTCCAAGCTGAAAGCAGTGTTTGAGGTGGTGCTTGGAGAATGGAGGTCATCAGTGACATCCCCTTCTGCCCAACTTTCACATGAGGACTGAGCTAGTGCACTGAATCCAGCAGCAGCACTGGGGTGAGTACTAAAGCAGGATGGGTATCCAACTCATGAGAGGCTAGCTATGTAGGCCTATTCATACCTATTAGTTTCTTCTCTTGAATGAATTTCACATTGGAGAGGACCTCAGTGGACAACTCAATTGCTTGATTGAATCCATTTTCTCCACCATACGAGATATCAACTAGTTTCAACACTTTGGACTGCAACCTCTACATACAAAGAAAGTCAGTGTTAGCCAACCTATTGAGCAGCACTGCCATAAAACTACTTCAGAAACTCATCAGAATAAAAATGCCTGACAAAAGCTACACTGGTAATCTGACTTCTGAACCTCTGCATGGAAGTGAAACAAAATAGTTCTGAACATTCAGTGTGTAACTACAACTTTCAGAGTGCAGGGCCAAACAGATCAAGTTTAGAGGAGTTGAGTTCTACTAAAGCCTCTGCTTTTCGCTTTGGAATATAACAAAAACATGAATTCCACTTTCAGCCAGAAAAGACAAGCATCCCATCAGGTATGCTCCACTACTAAGTGAAATCCTAGCTTCTTTCAGGTCACTGGGATATAGCTCCCTTTCTAGAAAGGGGCCCCCCTACAGAATACAACAATTTTACATTTTAATTGTATTCTTACATTAAGGTACTTTAGTTGGGTTTCTCCTGAAGAGCATGTGTCAGCCATGAGCCACTGCCACCACTAGCACCATGAGGACATTAGTCACAGTCCTTAAGCAGGCAGGCTGTAGGTTTCATTTAGCACAACAAGTCCACTTTCACTTACCTGATCAAACATGTCAGATTGACTTAGTTCAGTTTTGAAGTCAGCTGATCCAGCTAAAACGAGACCAGCCACGTTCACCTTATCACCCGAAATGAACAGCTGCACAGCCGTCTCTGCTACCTTCCTCACGTAGTTGTGTCGCTTTTCCATCCTCAAACGAGCAAAACGCAAGGCAGATTGACCTCCTCTACCTTTCAGAGAGAACAGATGGGATGTAGCCATTGAGGTCTACTGCCACAGAACCTGTTGGCATGTGGCCCCAACTGGGTGTAGAGCAACGGAACCCAAGATATGATGCAAATTAGTCTATCACAAGCAGAGATAAGGGAACACAAAACAGCAAAGAGTGAACAGGCAGGACCCACCCATCAGGTGACTTTCTACATGTCTCCCACATGAAAACATGTCACAAGGAAACACTGAAGAATGGCTAAGATTTGCTCGCATTAAGGCCATTTGCAGTAATGTAACTGAATTGATAGTTCCCCCGGCACACGCTCTTCCTGGAGAAGTGAGGCTTACACCAATGCAGTTTACTTTGGTACGTCACCAGACTATGCTGTACTAACTTAAGCCTTGCTACATACTAGCACAGTACCTCTGCAGTAGGGGTCTATACGGGTTTAGCTACATTGGGGCAAACTTCCTTAATGGGGATACCGCTGGGGCAAAATTAGTTAACTGTCTTTCTGTTTCAACTAAGACTAAGCAACTGCTGGTTAAGTACTTAATTCACGAATATTTAGAGACAAAAGGAAGATAATATCCTTGCTTACATCAGACTGAACATTTAGAGTCTAGTTTACTGAACTCAGTACCATTAAACCTTTTGGCATTTCTTGTTGCTTTGACAGCACAAGGGGCCAAGTCAGTTCCACTGGGGTTCTCATGCAATAGGCCAGTGTTTGAAATGCACACACTTTCAGGGCAAGATTCAAAGGCACTTTCAACTGCAATTTAAGAGCTACTGGTCTTTGTTTTGGAAAATTCATTTGTGAACACCAAGTTTGGGGTCAAATTTGACTGGAAAGTGTCCTTTTATATGGGTCATGTTGATTTGCTAACAGTTTATGAGACAGAAGATGGCAGGGAAATGGACTACAGGATTTGGACACTACTGGTTCCATTCTTTCAAATGTGTCTGTCTCTTAACATTTCATTGTCTAAGTCATCTAAATATTTCTTCCTGAGTGTGGAATTACACACTGCCTTGGAATCACTAATTGTACTTTACATTCCTCTCCCTGCCTCCACATTCCCTTTCTGCTTGAAGCAGTTAAGATCTTTGTTACTGATTACCATGCTTCTTTGGGAGATCCACAGTGAATTTGTGCAGGACTTCTCTTGTGTTTCCTTGAAGAGTTCCGAAGAGTGCGCCACTACCATCTATTACGATAAAACCAAACTTGCTGTCATCAGACAGTAGTGCTGTCAGAGCCTGAAATGTGAACACAACATGGTTAGTAATAACCACTATCAGCCAACATCAGCACTTCGGTCTGATTACTAAGCAGAGCAGCAGTTCATTAAATGAGAACACCAGGCACAGTACAGATCACCGAAACAATGGTTTGGTGATCATGGATATTTTTATGAAGCAGCCAAGATGAAATTGACAAAAATACCCGAGAAAACTCTTGATTCTTAGTTACTTTCTTATACCCGGTACCACTGCTGGAGCAAGATGCCGGTGCTTGGAGTCAGACACAAGTTGTCCCCATCATTTGCAGTGCCATTGACCAACTGTCCATTGCTTAAAGGGACAGGTTTAGCAGGAGAAAAAACTGGAGGGTTACCTCTGTGTATCCAAATTAGCTCTTCAAGTTAAAATCCTATTCTGTTTGGATGTGTGGAGAGGCAGCTAAACTAGTTTTCCTAATACTCCTGTCTGGGGGATTATGTCTCACATAGTCCTCTGATCTGGCTCTATCAGTGCAATGCTGTTAGGTTTACTTTATTAGTCACCAATGCAGCCCAATCTTTAGCTGGCCGCTATCAAGGAATTTCAACTTTATCACATGTCTACCAGCAAGAGACTCACAATGTTGATAGTATGAAATCCATGACAACTGTGACAAAAGCTCAGCCTTACAGACTAATGGGTGATTAGTAATAACAGTTCTATTGATTTATTTGCTATGGGTGGAAGAGGGACACAGCCACAACACCTATTGGAAGGTCAGATATCTCATGTCTTCTTCCTACTGCAGTGAAGGTGGTTAAGCAGGGTCTGATTCTCCAGCATGTTCTGAGTTGACTGTTCCCTTCTGAGCCAGCAAGCCTTAGAATGGTTGCTCACTGGCTAGGTCTTATCAATTGCCTCCTTCCAAAAACTGCTTCCACTTCCAGTTTATGGAAGCAGGGAGGAATATTTAAAGTAGCCAGTGAGCGAAGATTAGCATTTGAAGTTAGATTGTTTCTTGCCCAATCCTAATTCAGGAGTTTCAGAATCTAACTGGTTCCTGAAATAAATTTTAAATTGACAAGTTCTCAGCAGCTTGTTGAATGCTGGAGAAATGATGCTGTTAACTTGCTATCACAGGGCTTAAGCTGTCTGCATGTCTCCCAGAGTAGACTATTGGACTGAATGGATGGAAAAAAAAGCGTCAGTCACCTGTATCCAAAATCCAGTATTTGAGCTAAATATCAGGAAAATAAAGGTTTAATGGAGGACCTGGGCCAAGCTAAATATTTTATTAAATTTATGAGGTGTAGTAGTAGTAGTGGCCTATTACATTGCAATCTATTTAACTGGGAGAGAGCCAAGCAAATTGTGTGACCAGGAAGAGCATTCCAGCCAAGGTATCAAAAAGTGATCATAAATCCACTCTTTAGACAGATTTCAGAGTTCAAACCCCTTTTGGGAAGTTACTTCAATTTCACACATGCAATAAAGAATCTTGAGGAAATCTTAGCAGATCTCACAATTGCCAAGATGTAAGTGACTAAAATCTGTGTGTTCCTGATTCACTCTTAATTTAAATTAAGTATCAAATGGTCACCAGTAATTTCCCCTTCATCACTGCTCTGCCATGGATTCTATTGTTCTAGTTATAGAGCCTAATGGAAGGGCCTCCTGCTTTTGTTCAGGCTATTCCTTCAGCCTGGGTGTCTCTTGCTGCTCCATGACCTCCATCCACTTCTGTTTGCCAAAACTAAGCTGCCACCTCCTGTATCCCAGCTGCAAACTGGGATCTCAGGAGTCAAGCGTTGCACCTTCCGTTTTACCCGTCAAAATGACCAGCAATTGTGGCATCCGGTCGTAAGTGGCAATTGGCACTACAGAATAGAATACAACATGCTCTTTCATAGGTATACAGATTCTGCACCACAAGCAGAGCTAGGAAAACTGGAACTAAGCACTACTCGGTGGAGATGGGCAAAGCAGACAGGTCAAGAAACAAGGTGCTATTATATCACTTTCTAGCTATTACAATTTTCCAAAGTAAATGACAATCTCTTGCTGACCAGTGCAACGCCAGCTAAGAAGTTATTTGCTGGGCTACAGCTACATTTTTCAGAAGGAGTTTAGCCCACTGAAGCCAAAGGTTCTAACTTTGTTGGAGGCCCCAATGTCTGTGACAGATTGCAGACTACTGTTCCTGTCTCAAACCTCAGGGTTCCCACACAGTATGCTGGAGCAGTTGCCATGTCTCATGCCTTTGTATTCCTGGTCTTTCCCATTTCCTTGGGTTTGCTTTTTATTCTTTTTTGTGGTTTCCCTTCCCTTCTTCCATATGGTCTTCCCCAGCAGAGTGTGAGCTGGAACTTCTAGCAGCGCTGCCCCTCCTGGACAGCAGGCTGGTGTACCACCTAGGCAGGGAGCTGCCGCCAGTGCCAGCAACTCCTGGCAGGCCAAAGGGGTGTTTGTGAGTCCTCCCAGGAGTAGGATATCCCCAAAAGGAGAAGTGGGATTGGAGTAGGTATCTCATGTTTTGTACAAACAAAACAAAAAGACAGTCTCCGCCCCAGAGAGTTTATAATCCACTATGAGGCTAGCAATGGACCTTATCACCATTCGATGCGACAACCCAAGCGTGAACACTGAGTGGAGAGCTGCGGTGAGACTCCAGCCACTGACACATATGTGCCCCCAAATACTGACTTCCTACTTCAGTCGCATGCTTTCATTTTAGATGCCAGGTAAGTATACCCCAGAAAGATGCATGTAAAATTCACAAGTGCAAAGTGCAGCCAGAACTCTACCATGAACTTTAAGGCCTTTGCAAAGTGAAAACACAGCCAGGAAGGACTTTAAGTTCCAGCATGCCATGCCATGCTCCCTCCTGGTCCAGGTGGAAGGGACCTCAACATTGTTTTCACAAGGGTGGCTGCAATCTGCCTCCTCAGTCACTGATGCAACTCAGTAGGGCAGTTGCCAGAGTAGTAATTAACCCTCTGCTGTCAGAGGATAGAGTGGTGCTTGCTAGAAGTGTAATGAGTTTAGGCAGGCCAGGGTAATACTTATGCTAAGCTAACTGGCTTCAGCCTGGTCTTTGCTTGACATGAGTGTTGCTTGCTAAATTCGTCCTTATGAAGCTGTGTAAGTCATGATTACAGCGCTATGTAGGATAAAGGTGATGTGTGTTGAAGCCCATAGAAAAGAGGAAGTTAATCTGTACAACAAAACACAAACACAAGATACGGACAAAAAGTCCCTGCATTGAATGGTATGATCCAAGTAAACCAATTGGGAGAGAGACATGAAAATTGCACGGACAGCAAGTGATGTAAACTGAAGCCTGCTCATGTGTAACATATGGGTTATGTAAGAATGCTTAATGTTGATTGGATGGTCAGATAATGTGAAAAAGTATAAATATGCTGAACCATTGGGGGATAAGAGGGACCCTCAAAGGAGAATCCATTGTGACCTGCCTATGCCTCAGGAGAAGGTAATGATCAATATCTTTTTCTCTATATATAAAATCTGTCATTCATTGCTTTTATAGTAACTGAAAACAAAGCCATGCTTTTGGTTCAAAGGTTTGAATTAATAAACCTGAATGGCTCGGCCCCAAGTGCATGGTAATCCTCACCCAACATGCTGCTCCATTTCCTCCAGCAAGAAGAGCTAGGAAAACTTAGCAGCAAGGTGCATGTGAGAACTAGTGACATTAGCACTAATGTCACTAGTTCTCACGCACACCTTGCTGCCAAGCTTTCCTAGCTCTTTTTTACGAAGCCTCACTTCAAGCATGGCTCTGAATGAAGTCACAGTACTCTGGTGCAAGACAAGTCCCGCCACCAACTCCAAAGAAAAGCCTGTGGATTATACAGGCTCAGCCAAAATTACCCACTTCGGTTATTAAGATTAGCTGCAGCAGAGTTTAAGGACATAAGAACTTTGGATCTCTCCATGAGAAAACCCCGATCAGCAAATATCATGCATTTCTGAACACAAGCCAGTTATAAGTCATCCCACAGCATTTACACAGAGCGGCTGGTTTCCCGTTAAGATCTACTGCTCTCGGGAGTCTGGATACAAGTACGATATGAATTATTTAGTAAGTCTAGCACAGCTGTTTGAAATGCATCACCATGCTTTGGCTACAGCAAGACCTGTGAGCAGTACAGGATTTCTCCTACCTCCGTATGGAATTTGTTGTCGCACAAATACAACGATGTATTGATTGGTTTGAAAGGCTCAAAGTCAATGTTCACTTTCTTTTCTTTTCCTTCTTCTGTCACAATTGTTCCACAGTAAACAACCAGACCATTTGGAGGTACTGTAAAGGACACGAAGTACCATAATTTTAGATCACCAAATATTACATTCAGTATTGCTTACAATGAACACCAGGATTTCAATGATCTGAGGACATATGGATTTAATTTCAAATTTCCCCACACACTATTACAGGAGTTGCCAACCCCCAGCCCACTACCCACCCCCACCTCACTTGTTCCTTCAAGAAACCTGAAGGACTAATTTGTGTGTTCTCATCATAGCTATATGGGGAGCAATGCACAAATGCACTTCTAGAAGCTAGCTAAAAGGACTGAGCTTGCCAACAGGAGAGTTATTTATTGGCAACTTGATGCATTATGACGACAAAGACTTCCCTGGGACTAAGTTAAGAACATGTACCCAGCTCTTAAACCAGCTAGAAGGCAAATATTTATTGTGTGGAAATGAGTTAAACAGCATCACCCCATAAAAACTCTACCAATTCCTACATGGCAGCTCTCCGACAGCTGGCCTGATCCCACAGATCTTATTTGTGTGCACAGTCCTACTGGAGTCAGACTACTTGCTTGAATAAGAGCTGCACAATTAGACCCTTTTCCAGTGTACACCTTGATGGCAGGCTTTATTTCCTCCCCAGATTTGCACATCCGTGTCACATTTCATACACAGAGAGGCTAAAAGATAAGCCAAGGCCAAGTTAAGCAGGAAAGCATGGATTTAACATTGAAGAATCCACACCATTTTAAACTGTTAAAGTTTCAGAATTGGGCCCACAGACAGCCAAAGAAAAAGGCAACCAGGAGCCCACTCATGACAGTGCTCAGAGGTCCTCGCAGTGAGGACTGGGCCCCACTGTGCTGGCCCTTGTACCAACATGCTGGAGATTGCATAGGCTAACAAAATGTGCTAGGGTTTCAAAGCAGTGGATTGGAGGAGTCCCGCCCCTGCTCCCCCCAAACCCCGGGTGACTTGCTTTAAACATCTTAATGGCAGGGGAGAAATTTACTAGTGCAAAGCAGCAATAGACAACATGCAACTGAACAGCAACTTATGGTCTGCTTTGGCCAGCTTGCTGTAACAGCCCAAGCAAATATTGTAGTAAAGACAGTTTGCCTTGGGGAAACGTTTAGCAAGCAGGAGTCCCACACAGGCCCTGTGTTACCTTTGTTATAGAGTTTGAGTCTTTGCTGTACAGATGTAATGGCTCCCAGTACTGAAAGGCGATTCACTCGAGACTTTATGTTTGATGCGGTACCAAACTCATCCGCTAACATTTTTGCCACTCGTGAAATCTGGTCTTTGGGGGGAATGATCAACGAAATCATGCTGGTACCATTGCTGAGGAAGGAAAAAAAATGGGGCTAATCACAGAAATTAAGACAGCACATATTGCTTAGGGTGGGGAGAATACAAGAATGTCTTTGGTATGAACAATGCCCTAGGACTGATTTTCCAACTTTTTTTTTCTGTCAACTCAGTTTAAGAAAACTGTTGATCCCCATGACCCAACGGAGCTGGGGATGAGGGGTTTAGGATAAAGGAAGGGGTTCTGGGTTGGGGCTCGGAGCTGGGGCATGGGCTTACCTTGGGCGGCTCCTGGTCAGCGGTGCTACTAAGGCAGGTTGTCCTGGCTCCGTGGACCATGCTGCGCCCTGGAAGCGGTCAGCAGCAGGTCTGGCTCCTAGGCTGAGGCACACAAGTGGCTCCGTGTATCTTTTGTCTGCAGACACCATCCCCACCAGCTCCCATTGGCTGGGAGCCAGTGCTTGGGGTGGGGGCAGTGCGTGGAGCCCTGTGGCTCCCCTGCCTAGGAGCCTGACCTGCTGCTGGCTGCAGCATGTTGTCAGAACAGGTAGGAACTAGCCTGCCTTAGCCGGGTAGAACTGCCAATGGGACTTAACGGCCCAGTCAGCAGTGCTGATCAGAGCCACTGCAACCCAGTGCCTTACATTCCATGACCCAATACTGGGTTGTGACCCATAGTTTGAAAACCACTGCCCTAGGACAAGATGGGCATATCACCTCCCCATTCACACTGTGCTCATTCTCCTTCCACCACTCACTGCTTGTCGTCTAATAGGACTAAATTCGTCACACAAGAATATTGGCTCCCTGACTGTGGCACTGTTAGCAGACTGGTGTATTAACAAATCAGCATTTGGATTAGCCCCTGCCAATAAGTAAAGTCAGCAATGTAGATCTGTCAGAAGCATGCTTTTCCAACCTGGTCACCTTGCATCTAAAGGATGTGGACATTGGAAGGCTAATGAGAACTATGTAAACAAACGTCACACCTCCACATTTCTCACTGCAGGGTCATCTTTTAATCAGTTCTATTTGTTCTCACAGGACAACAGCTACGGAGCATGAAGATCCTAAGCTGGTTTCTGCGCCTCTTTCCATTTCAGTTTTTATACAAACGTCTGAAGCGAAAGTGACTCAGGAAATAACAGTTTGCAGCGTAACCACAAGCCCCTTCCCATTGCACGCAACCATGGAAGCCATTTTAAGCTAACGAGTTTTAAACAAACAGGTATGGGATTGCAAAGCTGCTTCTAGACTGTGCAAGCACATCTGCTCGTTCAGCACTGCTAACTCCAAGAGTCCAAAAAAAAAAAAATCATGAGACAGGCCCCCTAAAGAGTCACAGATTGGCTTTAAATGGGATTGGGATTCCTTTTGATCTGGTCTTCTGGGTTGAGCCCTCTGGGGTTTACTTTGAACTTCTCTAGCCACAAGGGCTGAAAATTTACTTCTAAATGAAAGTGAGATTCTCAAAATCACAGGAATCCAGGAGCTGGGGTTTGAAGACAGATACCAAGTATCATGTCTTGAGAGTCAGTGCTAAGTACAGGGGGCTCCTCTTTTCTGGAGCCCTCATCCCCCTGTTCTTTTTCAAACTGACCCATTAGTAACTGCCTGGGACGAACAAGAGATGCATGTAGCATCTAAACAAGTGAACTACCAGAAAAGCTGGACATCCCTTTATTTTAACTATAATTAGTGTTACTACTGACTTTGCCAAGCAAGAACAGTTTAAGAGCTAGATTGGTTTTTGCAACTCAGTTTGGGAGGGAAAGTAGAGGTGTCATTTTCTCATCAGCTTTCTCTTCAGATTCTCACGTACTAGCATAGTCCTCCAAAGTACTGAGCGACAAACACACAGGGGAAGGTTTTTTAAAAGAAAAGCTTAATTTCCATTAGCCTTTGAATGAGCAAGTGTCCTTGGTGTTTTCCCAAGACCTACATTTTGGGCCAAGTTTGACCCAACAGCATAAGTTTAAACAAGTCCTTAACCTTAAAAATGACTAATTGGTTTTAAATATCCCTAACCACCACACAGAAAAACAGCTGTGAAGAGTCATTTGCATGCAAGTTATTCCTTGAAGGGAACGTGAGCCACGGATCTGCAAGTGCAGCTCTGACTTCCAGGTCATAGCAGCCACAGAGTACTTCGTACCACTCTTTCAAGCAGTTAGCTACCTCACTAAATGGCATGAACCTGTGGGAGACGCAATGGTCTAACACTCCCAGTTGGTTCTTTTTTAAGAGAAAGGCTGATGAGAATAGGAGCTAACTTCAATGAATGCTACCTTCAGAAAAACAGCTACAGATATCTCCTCTGAAAGCATCCTGAGACACCTGGAGACTAGAAATCTCCCTAGTTCACACTATTAGTTGAAAACAATTTATGTGTGGCATGAATTAAGAATAGTCCTGCTCCAACAGGGGAGAAGGTTTTTTGCCATGTGCAGATTTATACACTTTGTGCACTACTTTTTAACAGCAGAGCCCTGGAGATTTCACACAAGTCTCTCTCTCCCTCCTCCACTGAGAACAGCGATGGAAAGAGATCATAGGCTGATGCAGAAAAGTGCCCTGGTGTAGAACAAAATACGGAGAGAGCACTTAGGAGGTTCCATAAGTGTGCTCCTGGCCCAGTATGAGATCATCCATAACTGATGGATCTTCAGTGAATGGCAGAGATCAGCCTTCACATCCCAACTTCATTGTTCTTTCCCCATCAACCCATGCTCCTCAAGCCCCTCTTCGCCTAGAATTTCACACTATCTTAGAGCGTGCCAATCTTCCTACTCTAGCTTCAGACAAAGATCTGATACATAGGTACTGGCACAGCTTGCCCAGTTCCTGCTACCATTCCCTCACAGCTCTACATAAGCTACGGCAGCAAGCAGATCAGGCAATCCCACATCTTGCAGGCTTCCCTGAGACAGGAGCCATCACTGCATGTTGGATTACTCATTCTGTCACGCTAACGTGAAATTGGTTGTTTGGACAACCCATGATTAAGGGAATTGGGGAAACCACAGTACATTGCCAAACTACCATGCCACCTGTAAATCCTATCCCAACATAGCAGTAAGGAACCCCATTGCAATGAAACACTCATGGCCACATTCAAAACAGACTAGAACATATGAGACAGTGGGTATCTTCCCACTATCTTCGGCCATAATGGGACAACCGGCTTCAGAGATCCTTGTAGTCTGCTACTGCAGTTAGCAATACAAGAGCAAAGGCGCCCAAAGAGGAGGGAGAATGCACATCGAATTGCTCTGCTCAAGCCAGAGTTTGATTAGCATTAATACTCTGCTTTCTACCCAGCACTTCAATGAATTCTGCCTTCCCAGTTCATGTGAAACGTGCTAGGTGCTTTCCTCTGATTTGACATGCTTCACTACCATTCACACAGTGAAGGCCATTTCAGTGTTAACCAGTTCCTGCAGCATCATGTAAGACAGCATTTGCCATTAGAAAGGCCATTTGCCATTAGAAAGGCATTGCACTGTCTGAGCTTGAAGCTGGCATGGAAAAACAGACAGCTCAGTTATTCAAGTGTCATTTTCCAGTTTACTGAGCCATTTCTGCCAGACACTACCATGACTATTCAGGTCCATTCAGCAGTTTATGCCAAGCATTCTGCTGCCATCTGCTGGGTAAGTGAGTAAAAGCAGCCAAATTATTTTTCATTAAAAAGGAAGGTAAGGAAGGTCAACAGACAACCCAAACACAGTAAGTCTTAACATTCTGGGTTCAGAGCGATTTTTTTGCTCTGAAGTAGTTTCACTTACCCGAACTGGGATCCATGAATGCTTTTGAGAGACAGGCCCATCAGCTTCTGTAACTTAATACTAAGTGGACCTAGGAAACTAGAAATCTAGTAAGATGCCAGCTCAAAGCAATAGCTTACCATAGGAAAGCAGCTTTCCTGTCTCAAAGCAATTACATATCTGTAACTCATCATGCTGCTACATGGCCAAGCTATTCCTGTAAAGCACAAAATGAAAAAACTGAGCAGCACAGATTTGTGCCCTGCTGATCAGGCACAGAGGCATTCAGCAACAGCTTGCCCTTAAAGATATTCCTGTTCCCTGTAAAATCCTCTTGCACCTCCCAGTCGGAGTATCCCCAAGTGCCTCGTCCATCTCACTGCAACCTCTGGAGGCTGTTGTGGAATCTGCAGGACCAGAAAAAATGCCTCTGGGCTCTCGTGTGAAGCAATAGTGGAACTTCCAAAGCAGACATTTTAGACAACCAGTTTGGCATGGCTGTGCTGAATATCCAGCTTGGGGAGCTGCCACTCCAAGCTGTGCTCATTTCTGTGTCTTTTCTAGACAGTCTGAAGGAAGAGCACAGCCACCGTATGAATGTTCACAAGACAGGTGGCACATTGCATTGGAGCAAGCTGCCTTCTGTACTTGTAAAAGGTTACTTTAATTACTATTGGCAATTGAGCTTCCTACCAGAGGCGGCCATCTTGCTGAGAAGGGATTTGGTTTCTAGGCAGAGCTGAACAGGTTTTCACATTTTCAAGTTTCAACGGATAAGCCAAGTTGGCAATCAGTTTAGTCTCTTCCAGAAGGGGTGTACACAGCCTCCCAAACAGCATCACCTCAGCAAACTGGCTGCCTCTTGCCCTAGACTCCAATGTGGTTTGGTACTGCACAGATCATTCATAGTGACAGCGATTCTTCCCTCAGCACTCCTTTCAGAGTGCTAGGAGAGCAAGCAGCGATCACAGATGGAAATCTGAGGAACAAGGCTCACTCTAGGCTGCCGTACTGACCTGATGCTGGCAAGGGAGGATAACTGTTTATAACCAACCTTGCTACATAAAATAAGAGTTAGTGGCCTACACAGAAAAATCAGAGGAACCTTTGTTAGATACACAGAAAAAGCAACTGAGCAGTAGCTGTTCCACAATAGACCATTTTACTCTATCACCACAAGGTGTAATGAGCAGATATCAGCAAACGTAAGGAATGTCAGTAGTCAGAGCTGACGAAGAGCTGTGTGGAGCTCGAAAGCTTGCCCTTTTCACCAACAGAAGTTGGTCCAATAGAAGATATTACCTTCACCCATCTGGTCTCTCCAATAACTAAATGCTATCAGTCAAGTGCAGAGTTGGCTTGCTTTAGTTGAAGGAAATAAAAGCTGGGAGCAATGTTCTCAAAGGGCTATTCTAAGCCCTTATTTCTTTAACTGCAGGAGACTGCAAAGAGCCTACCACAAACAAGATGTGCAGATAAGTTATCCTAGCTACATACTGTAGCTGGAAGACTTTCTATTGAACCGTCGAGCCCAGACACTGCTATCAGAAGAATCGCCTTCCTGGATGTACTTGCGTATTTTCTCCCTCCAAAAGTGACTAGAGAATACAAGCAAAGTCCCTCCATGTTTAATGTGGTGGCAATGGGCTGGGCAGAACAACTCCCCACTGCCATACATAATTGACTTACAGGTTATGCCTCATTGAGACACATGTCCCATAGCCAAATGGGAGACTGATGGAAGCTGTGCACTGAAAGTTTCAGTCAGTACTGCATGTTCATCCAGATGCCCACACTTCTGAATGATCAATAGGCACCACTGGCCTCCAGGTGTTTGAAGCTCAGCAAGTGTCCATTAAATTCAAGAATCCAATACAGCAAAAACAAAGAATGCTACATTAGTGGGGGAGGAAGGCTCAGAAAAGGCAGGATTCTGCAAATATACAATATCTGGAAACTCACTCTGACTTGACGCTGCCTCGCCTCTCCCCAGGCCATACTGCCACAGCTGCAATGAGGCCCCTGAGCTTGATCCCCTTGCTCAGGAGCTGCTGGCAGTCCTGTAAGGCCTCCTCCTTTCCTTTGGGATGCTCTGGCCCCCCGAAGGTCTGAAATACCCTGAATTTGCTGACCTTCCCGGCACAAAGTAGAGACTGCGTTGGACTGGTGTTTAGTGGGAAAGTATAACACATGCTGACCACGTGGCTCTGAATCAAAGGGTTTATGGTAGGGTGGGAGGAAGAGGTGCTGCTGCCGCTCTGGCGGCGTTTTACTTTACCTCTACATTTCTATGCTCAGAGTGCTGGATGGGTGTTCAACATGGATTTTGCATATACAAGTCTCAAAATCATTGAGAGTCTTGGTTTTCTTGTTAAATCTGTCTTATACACATACCATTTTACTGAATACCGACACTCACCCTCAACTAGGCAATGCCCCAATTCTGTTCAGTCTGTTTTCTGCACCTAGCATTATAGGATGAGTACCTGACAATGCTATCCTACCTACATGGCACCCTGAAAGTCATGTTTTGGGAAGCATGCAGACAGGGTAATCATTTCCCAGATAGGCACCAGCACTGCCGCAGAAACAAGGAGAGGCAGTGTCAAGTAGCCACTGCCCAAACCCATTCAGGACTTGATAGACCAACATCACTTTGAAACGCACCCAATAATAGAAAGCCCTGGCTCAGTCTTCAAGGAGCTGACATATTCTGCTGCCAGAGAGGAACTAACACAACCTCCAAGAAGAGAAGTGAAAATGCTTTCTTCAGAACTGGCCCTTCCTGAGGTGGTCTCAGCCCATCAGGAACAGGCAAAACGCCATGTGATCCATTCCAAGTAATCAGAATCTTGAAATGTCCCTTGAGCAGCAGACAAATGATTCACAGATATTTAAAGAGAGCCAAGAAATTAGCTAACAGTTTGGACAGGGCGAGTTTCAAGCAACAACTGATGGGGCCCAAATACAGGTTGAGTTCAAACCCAGGTCATCTGGAGCATTTACTCATTGTAAGTGGCAAATATTTTGCACCTCTCAATATAGACTCAGTAAGAGCCCCATGTTCTCTTTCATCAATACATTACCGTTTGTGTGGGTCTCTCAAGTGCACCAAGATGCAAAGCACCACCCCATGTTCTGCACAGCGTCCTTTCAAAGGAAGGTTGCGGGAGGTGCTAGCGTTCTGTGCAGCATCTTCATTGGACCACGTGGAATGCGCTGCTCAACTACCGAGAAAAGGGCCAGTTGCTAGGTGGAAGGAAGTTGGGATCAAGTATCTGATAGCAGCTGGGAAAGAGAAGGACCCTCTGCTTGGGATTGTGGTGGCAAAAGTACGATCTGCTCCTTCTCTAACTGTTGATCTGGGTGTAAGGAGGGAGAACTGGAATTCGAAGGAAATGGAATTCCTTGCCCTGAAAGGCACTTCTGATCTGTGCAAAGCTAGTACCTCAGCTGCCCTGTAGTACCCCACTCCACCCTGTGGCAAACTGGAGCAGCTTAGAAGCACTGAAGGGAGTTGCAATGCTTAACAGCATTGTGGACTGAAGTGACAGCTTGGGCCCAGTCTCCCACAACATAGTTCTCACCCTGTAAACTCAATCCCTGCTTTTGTTCAGCCCCATGTGCCAGATTAGGCAGCATTAAACAAAGATGCCACACCAAGGATCATTTGGATTGTCCAAGGTCCCCCACTTCCTGTCTCACCAAGGACTGCCTCAGGGAAGAGATGGTCCCCCCATGGAGGGGAGTTCTGGAGAGTAGCTGCAGGAACAGTCACCAGCTGCTGCACAACCCTTGGACGCAAGCTGGGGAGCCAAGCACCGAGACTGACAAGCAAGAGACATTAAGTGACAAGGCTCTTCTCCCCCAACCCCTTGTCTAGGCAGGGACCCCACTCTGGCCTGTGGGAGAGAGCCCCACAAGGATGAGACAGGTGGGTGTCGAGTGAAGGAGCCGATGCAAGACTGCTTACACTCAGTGAGATGCTACCCAGAGGCAATACTTCCCCTGAGCAGCTGCTGGCCTGCTGCAAGCAATGACTCCTGCACTCAGCATGCATGGCACATCTGCGGGGAGGGGGAAGAGGAGAGGAGGTCATGAGAAGAACAAGGTCATGTACCTCCTCATACTTTCATCCAGCAGGAACTAGGCCCGGTGCCACTGCTGGGCTTTTGTAACATGTCAGACCCACCAACTCCCCTCTGAAGCCTCTAGTTTGGCCTCTTCCCTTCGCCCACCCCTCTGGAGGTCCCTAAGCTGCAACTATTGCTCTGAAAACTTCTGCCACAGCTCGTCTCCTTACTAGATCCCAACTCAGGTAATGCCGTATTGCTGCCATGAATGCCCTACCATTCCAGCAGACTATGGCATTTTTGGCTGCCCATGTACTGCTGCAGAGCACTGACGTATGATGGTAATGAACCACTGATCTGCCCATGGTCACTGCACTTCATTGGTGGGTAAAGTTCTCTCTCTATATCCCATAGCTCCCACACAGGGGAGCAGAAACTGAATTAGTTACTGCCACTCTGCTGTATTCACCTTTCAGCCAAGAATTTCAAAGCATCAAGGTATGGGCATGTTCTGAGTGGAACCTTGCAGGCCTGGAGCACCAGGGTGCTCCTGGAGCAGTGAGGCAGATATTGGTAACCCATGTGAACACTTTTATACTTCAGACACTGATGACTCACTAGCAGACTTAGTTCTGCCACCATACTCTGCCACCAATTACTGTACTTTCCAAATTCAAAAGATTTTAGCTGCACTACACTATTAGGCTAGTCAGTTTGGAGCAAGATGTATCCTGAATTACTGAAGCAAGAAGGCCAGAATTGCATATTCAGATCTTTAGGCCTCAGGGGTACACAGGGAATAGTGAAGTGATTGCAAAGCACTCACCAGTAAGCACAGCAAGTTGTCCCCTTCTCAGTTTCCCACTCCCACCTCTCACTGTGTCTATCTTTCAGATAAGTCAGTTTCAGTCATGATCTGTTCCTGAATGATGCTCTGTGCAAGAACCATGCTGTTTGGTAGTGCTTCATGCACCCTTGTGAAGGAAGATTACAGGGCACAGAGGTCACTCCAAATGCTTCCTTGACATCATATGGTGTAGTTTTCCCAAACCCAGAGGCATCAGAGCTTGGCAATCAGATGCACCCCAGAGAGTTCTTTACACTGACTGCCAATGCATCAGATATGAAAGACATGCAGCAAGCTGTCCTGGAGCACATCTGCACAGTTAGCATAGCTCAATAGAAAAGTTAAGAGCAGGGGAAGAAAAAAGCTTGAAGAAACACTTCTGGAATTGACAGGCAAGGAAGGCAATGGGCAAATGGCCAGCTCCCCTTTACAGTTACACACATGACACGAGGAAAACTCGTGTCCTGAAAGACTAGTTAGAACAGGGGTCTCGGACACCCACCCCCTGGATTTATATTTATCCAGCTCCATGACATACTGCAGAAGGCAAGCTCTTCTTTACAAAAGAGTGTAATGCTGCCTTAGAAAGAACCAGCTCCCAAGGGTGAATGGCAGCCACTCAGCATTTGCATATTTAACTCCTAAGCCTAAGGACAACACAAAGGTCAGCATCCAAGTAACCTAGCTGCACAGCTGGGTAACAATACACATTACCAATAAGCCAAGAGCAAGCATAGTACTCACTGTATGTCATCACTATGAGTAATTGGAATTATTGTGGATAGTTCTCTGAAAACACCTACTCACTGTGCAGCAGCAGTCAAAAAAGTGACCAGAATGTTGTGAATCATTAGGAAAGGGATAGATAAGATGACAAAATATCATATTGCCTCTATAAGTCCATGGTACACCCACATCTTGAATACTGTGCAGATGTGGTCACCTCATCTCAAAAAAGATATATTGGAATTGGAAAAGGTTCAGAAAAGGTCAACAAAAATTAGGGGTACAGAACGGCTGCCGTATGAGGACAGATTAATAAGATTGGGACTTTTCAGCTTGGAAAAGAGACAACTAAGGGGAGATATGATAGAGGTCTATAAAATCAGGACTAGTGGGAAGAAAGTAAATAAGGAAGTGTTATTTACTCCTTCTCAGAACACAAGAACTAGGGGTTGCCAAATGAAATTAATAGGCAGCAGGTTTAAAATAAACAAAAGGAAGTCTTTCTTCACACAACGCACCGTCAACCTTTGGAACTCCTTGCCAGAGGATGTTGTGAAGGCCACAAGTATAATGGGGTTAAAAAAAGAACTAGATAAATTCATGAAGGATAGATCCATCAATGCCTATTAGTCAGGAGGGGCATGGATGCAAAACCATGCTCTAACCCAGTGGTTCTCAAACTGAGTCGGGACCCCAAAGTAGGTCGGGACCCCATTTTAAGGGGGTCGCCTGGGCTGGTGTTAGACTTGCTGGAGTCTGGGGCCAAAGACTGAGCCCCACTGCCCTGGGTGGCGAGGCTCAGGCTTTGGCATCAGCCAGCCCTCCTCAGCACTGAAGCCCTTGGCCTTTGGACCACCCACCCAGGGCGACAAGGCTTGGGCAGGCTCAGGTCCCCCATCGTGGGGTCTTGTAGTAATTTTTGTTGTCAGAAGGGGGTTGCGGCGCAATGAAGTTTGAGAACCCCTGCTTTAACCTGAAGTCTGGCTACCAAAAAAGGGCCATACCCTAAGCAGTCTTTCTGCAAACACTCCTTATCAAGAATGGCCAGCTCACACAACATACATTTAGCCCTCCCTTCAGCCTGGGCTAAACAGCTAATAGCTTTGATGGGCTCTCTGGTCGAAGATGGCCAACATCAGGTTTCATAAAGCACTCTTTATACAATGTAACTGAAGTAGCTGTTTAGCAATCCAATTAGAACACAGAACACAAGAATAACCATAAAGTAAGGAAGTCTACTTTCATTGGTGCCTCTTAGCTTCAAGCACAAAGGGATCTGTTAACAGGACAAGTTTATTAGGAACAAGGGAAACTGACATGGAGAGCACATGCTGACTGTCAGTTTTAGTCCTCTATCTTTTCTTCAAGGAGAAAGCGTCTCTTGCTAACCTGCAACATCTCACTAACAGGACAATAGCCATTGCTCTACCTCCTAGAGATCTCATAGCAGCAGGACACTGTAAGCAAAGGCAGAGAGATTTACAGAGATTCCAAAAAGCTGACTAATGGGACAGGAATTAGGTTAGTGATGATATGTAACTTAAGTTATGGAGTCTAAAGCTTCTCCTTAAGGTTAATAGTTAACATAGTCAATTGTATGACTTTTAATGCACTTCTCTCATCTATCAGAGCAGTAACTATTCAGAGAACTCCCTAGAAGCTAAGCAACATCTCTATTAAACAGATTTAGGTGAGCCTTCAGGAGAAACAGAAGACATAGAACTCTTCTCACATGCTGCAGACTTGACTGAGGGACCCTCAGCCCAAAACAAGAGACTTATTTTCCCTTCAGTAACGTAAATCTCACGTAGTGTTACTGGTGGATAAAGATCTAATAGTTGGGACCTAACTCAAGCCTTCTCTCTCAGGTTGAATATGGAGTCATTTACTTTGGAACTGCCCCAACCCTGATGCAAGAACAGGCAAAGGGGTTTTATTAAAGGTGAACCCACCACGTTACAATTCCAGATTACTCTGTTCAGTGCATGGGAGGACGCCTAAAGCTTGATGCTTGAAAGCAGACATGCTCTGAGACTGTGCAGACGGGAGTACCTTTATCTCCTTCCTGCACTCCTCTGGCCACTCACAGACATTCCAGAGTCCCGTTTCCCTCCCCACTCACCCCACCAAGCCTCAAGACAGATTGTGATAGGGGCTGCAAATCCCTCCAGCCCAGAGGGAGACAGGGAAGACTAGAGGGCTTGGAAAGTAGCCCCAGTTAATGTGCATACTGTCACACTCTTCTCCCAAAGTCCTGCTGCGGGATGACAGTTGTGTCCTGTTTGCAGTCAACTTTTTAAAATACAGCCTGTTCCCTCCCTCTCTTCCCCCCACCCCCCGCATGCCATTAGATAGGCTTTTCCTTCCTGCCTTCACATCTTGGCACTATCTTTTCCTCTGCTATTACCAGTATCCATCCTTCCTCCCCATCACCTTAAACCCCTTTTATTCCCCACCATGTGTTGTTGCCTTCTACACCTCCCTCCCCTGAATTTTCAACCCTGCTCTTCTAACTTTTCTAATCTCTCCCTGTCCATTTTCCATTCAAACCTACCCCTCACAGAGTGCACAGTTTGTCACTTAATGTCCACAGGATTACATCGCAATAAGTGGCTATATTGCCCAGGGCAGTGCCTAGGTGATCAGTCAAACCACACTGCCCTAGAAGCGCTGGGATTCCTATCAGGGTGCCATTCCCAGACAATTTTGTAGCCTTTGTGATACAGATACTTCCCTCCTACCTCTGGCTGCTGTTCTATGTGATCCTCTCCCCTCCCAAAGCTCTTCCATTCGCTGCATGAGCGGTCTCTGCTAACCCAGCCTTCCCCAGTCTCAGATTTCAGGTTCTCCTCAGTGAGCAGTCTACTGCTGGCCTCTGTTGCTCAGAGTTTGCCCTGCTGCAGCAAGGTAAAGCCTATTTGATTTTTTTACAGAGTTTCACAGCTACCCTGGGGGTGTGCCCAGCAGCAGACCCAATGGACAAGGCTCTGGTCAGTTTGCACTTTGCTGCATTTCGGTAGAGTTCTAAGCAGCAACAACACAGGAGCTGGATGGCTGCAGTGCAGGCTCAGGAAGACAGAACTGCTTACACTCCTGCTCACCTTTGGGAGCTTTTCCAGAACCACAAGGGACACTAAGAGGAAAGCTTAGATTCTGCGGAAGTGGATAACGTTCAGGGAAAGCTGCAGACTCAGGACTGAGAAAGTTTCCTATTCAACCAGACAGAGTGAGTTTTCCAGCTCCCACTCACCAGGATCCAGAGGTGGGGTAGGGTCAAGATGGAAATGAGGATACCAATTCAAGCTGCAAGGGCTTTGCTTGTGGGGAGAGCGCCAGAAGAGTGTGTGCAAAATGAGAACGGGTACTGCAGCTTGTTCCTTCTTAAGCCTGGCCTCCACTTGGATGTTGATCAGTATAACTGTCAGGTTTTTTATTTTTTTTTTGGGGGGGGGGGGGGAAGGGGCGGGTTTACTGAAATAGCGGTATCAGTACAAACCCTCATGTGGATGCAATTATACTGCTATAAAGGTGCCTAATACCTGTTCTCCAATCCATCCGCCCAACACAGAAATAGCCAGAGGGGATCCACACTAGGGAGGGCTGTACTGCATTAACTAGACCAGTGTAGTTGAGGCAGCATAACCCAGTATTAACAAGGCCTTATGCTATGCCTGCTATTGATAGAGTGAGCCATTCACAGCCAGGAAGATCTGTTGTTTCGATAAGTAGTTTAAATACTCATGTTGCTGAATTTTGATATATTCTTTATTATCTTCATCGAAACAGACAAGCCGTCTCTCTCGTACACACCAACAAAATGCCAGCATGCCCCTACTGAACCTTTTCCTTTAGCCAGAGCCCTGTCCTCAGACAGGACAGGAACTAGGCAAAAGTGTAAAGGGACATCTCACTCAAAACAGAGTGCCCATTCATTCTTACAGGAGCGTAACGTCAGCTGTTCAAGGTTAGTGCTATGAAGCATACAAAATCCCCACTTAATAAAAGTTATGGGTCATTTGTTAAGAGGCCCGTCATGCCAATATCACACCAACTACTAAATCTGCCTTTTCTCCAGAGCCTGCAGGGTACGTGAACTTCCAGGGGGCCCAAAAAGTCTTGCCAGCTCACAAGACTGGCATGGTACGAACATGCACCAAAACAATGCATGTAGATCTAATTCAAGCCCTCCCAGCTTTGACAGCGTGCCATTACCCAGAATGGATTTCAATTAGTGTAGCACAGGGCTGGAAAGCAATGGCAGCCTGAGGCAACTCCTGTAACTGGGCCATTCCACATGGGTCAGTAAGTTGCCTGATGGGTCAGAGGAAAATTCAGAAACAATGGCAGCTTTCTGCAACACATACTGGGTACCACCTTTTGTTAAGTTATAAGTATAACCAGTTTTGAAACAGATCAGCTATTAAGTATGCTATTTTGCAGGCATTCCTGCATGCAACTTTGAACCTCAGTCTTTTTACCTCACTTTGTATTTACTGTGAAAAGAAAAGGAGGACTTGTGGCACCTTAGAGACTAACCAATTTATTTGAGCATAAGCTTTCGTGAGCTACAGCTCACTTCATCGGATGCCTCACAAAAGCTTATGCTCAAATAAATTGGTTAGTCTCTAAGGTGCCACAAGTACTCCTTTTCTTTTTGCGAATACAGACTAACACGGCTGTTACTCTGAAACCTGTATTTACTGTGTTTACTTTCCTACATCTAAGACATGCAGGGAGATGCATGCTATCCAGCAGGTCTCTTCAAGAGCTTGCACGGCTCTGCCTTCACAGGGATGATCCCGATCACTAAGACTCCCCCCGGCCCACCCCGGTTGGTTTAGTTCTTAGGATTAGGTGCAGAATTGCTTCTGAACAGGTCAATTTCTCCTTTTGCTATGAAAGGAAGCATCTGCTTTAGTTCCCAAGTGAACCCCTCTTTTTAAGGCTATTTTCTTAGTTTGGAAGAAAAGCAAACCTGATCTATCATGGGCCAGTAAAGCTACTATACAATCCTAGAGGGTCAGGGGTATTCCACAGTCACTTCACCGGCTACTGCCCTCAACTCTTACCCATCCATTTGTCAGCCTTACTTGTGTTTGCAGACACTATCA
Organism: Lepidochelys kempii; assembly: GCF_965140285.1. Classification (NCBI taxonomy): domain Eukaryota; kingdom Metazoa; phylum Chordata; order Testudines; family Cheloniidae; genus Lepidochelys; species Lepidochelys kempii. Next base: position 34,036,584 of record NC_136387.1, read on the forward strand.
GCCCCCACAACACTCCTTCCAAGTTTCTGCTTTGCCCCCCATTTCAACAACATTTAGTAAGATCTATTTCCCTTCAACAGCATTTAGCAAGATCCATTTCCCCTGAAAGGGAATCCCTCTACTCGGGTGCAGAGCTGCTGCTACAGCTCCATCACCCTTCTCTTCCAGCCCTGTAAGGATGGATTCACATAAGGGCTCACAGGCTCAGCAGTCCTGAATGCAGTTGTTGGAGATTATTTGCTGGCTAGTAGGCATTCATCCTCATGATCATCTCCCTTTCCCCAATACCCTCAGTTTATCTGATGGATTTAGGTGGCCAACATGCTCATGTCATTAGGCTCTGCTGTACAGGCACCATCAGGAGTGTTCCTCCTTACTGTAGGGAGAACAGTTCCTCTATCAGTCCTCCTTTGTACTCCCTTACTCTGGGTTTGAAAATCCATTCACCCCCCAAACGGGGCAGCAACACGTTTCACCTCAGCTTGATAAGAGCGTGATCAAGATGGCTTGCAGAAACTGAGCCACTATTCAGGTTTACCAAGCAGCAACAGTTGAAGTTAATGAGTCTGGCAGTTTCACAGCTATCTAGTTCAGCCACCCTGGTCACCAAGAAAATTCAAAGATTGTGTCAGCTTTATACGGCTAGTGGGAAAGCTGTGGGCAGCAACAGAAGCAGGCAGGGGAATTATTCAAAGGGGGAGGGATGAAAGAGGACCAACCAAATAAAAAGAGGCTAGGGAGGAGTACAGTGGCCAATACCCTTTCTCTTCTGCCCTCTGCAGCAGCCAGACCACAGTGGGTAGGAATAGTTAGAGCAGTGGAGACACCAGCCCACTGCTGCAGCAGCCAGGAGGCTCAAAGAGAACTCCTCTCCCAGCACATGGACAATGTGAAGAGTCAGTTATGTAAGAATGTAATAGCCAAAGATGATCCAAAAAAATGACCAAGCACTGCACCTTAGTAAGAATTTCAGCACTCTCCCCTTCCCTTGCAGCTGGAGATGACTAGGGGCTGGGTTTCTCTCCAGGGTACTGCACTCACCTTACTGGCCCCCAGCCAGTCTGCCACTGGCTAGTAATAGTTTAGTCACCAGGGTCACAAGTACGTAGGTTTTCAGGCCCTGTCTGCTCTCACTCACACAATAAGAAGCAGATAGCTACTCTCCTTCCCTCATCATTCCCTGAGGAGTCTGCCTCATTAACTTTTACAACGATCAGTTTGCAGCTCATCTAACTTGGGAGAAAGGGGAGTAACTAATAATAAGACATGGCTAGTTTGGACCATCAGACACTCCCTGACCACAGCTGTTCCCTTCCAGCAGCAAAGGGAAGAGAAATTTGATTCAATGGGTACTTAACTAGCCAGATGCTGAAGAGAAAGAGAGCAGGGTCCAAGGACAGCACCTTGACAGGAATCCCACCACCTTTCCAGGAGCTGGTATTGTCTGGGATGTTGCCCCAAATCTCTCTGGTGGGACCCCTCTTTTGTACTGGCCTCTGCCTAGTCAGCATCTGGTAAATATGGAGTCCTGTTCCATTCCCTCAGTTTTCTGGCCACATCCCTGCTGCTTACCTCATCTATTCCACAGACATGATAAAAGTATGCCCTGGCATCGCACTCACTTGTTAACCCTTTCGGGAACACCCTGCAGATTTCACTGAGATTTTACAAGTGGTCAAAAAAGAGCCAGAATAGCTTTGCCATCATGTGTCTACTTATTACCTTGTGCTGTACAGACCTAGACCCACCTCAGTTACACCCAGCACATGGAACTGGGACACTGCTTTTGGTTACTGTTTACCGCATCTCCACCCTTCCTTACTAATGCACTTCTGAGTCCCTAACCTTTGCATCACCCTGTTTCTCCAGGATCATGCCTGCCACCCACCCATCCTAGAATTCTCAGAGCTGGTCCTCCAACTTCACAGGGAAAGGAAATGACTCCTGAGGACAGGAAAAACCTGTTCCACTGGTTCAATTCTCTTGTGCTGAAGAACTTCGAGCTACTAGGTAGTTGCTGAGCCTATCCCCATCTGAGGAGCAGCATAAGATATAATGTGTTCATCAGGGATCGACTTATGGGTTCCTGCAACCAACACATTAGAGCATAACCTGTCCTGTCTACACTAGGCTCTTTACAACACAGTTAGTTAACATGTTTTTAAAAGACCTCTCTCAGTCTCGGACCCTCTGGTTAACATGTCTACACCAGTGGTTCTCAAGCTGTGGGTCGGGACCCCAAAGTGGGTCGCAACCCCATTTGAATGGGGTCACCAGGCTGGCTTAGATTTGCTGGGGCCTGAGAAAGAAGCCAGAGCCCCCCCCCCCCCCCCCCCAAGTGGTGAAGCCTGAGGACTTCAGTCCTGGGCAGAGGTGCTCAAGTTACAGGCACCCTGCCTGGGGCTGAAGCCCTTTGGCTTCTGTCTACCCACCCATGGCAGTGGGGTTTGGGCTTTGGCCCTCTCCCACTCAGGGCAGCAGGGCTCAGGCTTCAGTCCCCCCTCCTCGGGTTGTGTAGTAATTTTTGTTGTCAGAAGCAGATTGCAGTGCAATGAAGTTTGAGAACCCCTGGTCTACATTATGGAGCCTATGTCAGCATAGCCATCAACGTACCCCTGGCATAGGTGCAGCCTACACCCACAGAAGAGTTTGTCAGCACAGGAACAGCACCGCCCTGAACAGTGTTAGCTACATTGACAGAAACCCCCTTCTGCCAGCACAACTACATCTGCACTAAAGGGTTTGTTGGCATAGCTGTGTCGGTCAGAGTGTGCATTTTCCCCCCACCCGCCTGACCAGGGTACCTATGACAACAACTTTTAAGTGAAGACCAAACCAAAGTAAAATCCTAATGAAGACACGGTAGCTGCAGTTCTAGCATGTATTGCAGAGCTAGATGAATCCTAGGATCTGGTGTTTCCCTGACCTGCTAGCACAAGTTTAAGTTAGACTACCTTGTCTTCACTAGGATTTTACTATATATTAGCCAACACATAACTCGCTCCTCTTCCTCCACCCACCGTGTCCCTTATTTCTCTAGTCCACAGCCTGGTGCTTTGCACCAAAACACTTTATTTAGAGGGTTTTATCCTTTGTACAAAACTCTTTCCCCCTTAACTGCATTCACTGTTAGTTTCCACGCTGCCTTTTTTCTGAAGCTCATGGTTTCTGTGCTTAGCTGAGTTCTCTCACTACTGACCCTTGCAATAGTCATCTACTGCAAACAAAAACTCTAAAGAACTATCTTTCTGGACTAACCCTGCTTATGTCAACACACTTGATTTAATTAGGGATCGGTCCTGCTTTGAGCAGGGGGTTGGACTAGATGACCTCCCGAGGTCCCTTCCAACCCTGATATTCTATGATTCTATTCTATGATTCACTTTGAAACTGAGCACCAGAATGCTAGTAGTACATGATGGCTACTGAATGTTCCATGCAGCCCAGCAATCATCAGCATCTCTCTAAACAGAGAGGGATGCTAGGGCACAGTGGCTGACTTCACAAGCAGTTTAACAGGAAACTCCAGCACACACCTGTACCACCCCATACCTGCTTAGTTTCCTACTGCATTCTGAATTCAAAGATACAAGCTGTCTTCATTAGCGACACAATAGCTCTAATAGCCATAGCTCTCCCAACCATGCAGGGCTTGAGCTAGTGCATTAAAAATGCAGCAGAGACTTGGGCTAGCCACCCGAGCTCAGACTCATGGGTTTGGTGGGCTTGAGCATCCAAGCTGCTGTCTGGGCTGCAATGTTCACACAGCTAGCACAAGTGACTCCTCCTGGGGTAGGCGGCTCACTCCAGGCTACAGTGTAGATATAGCTCAGGCTCCTATGGAGCCAGACTAGATAATCAGCAAAAATACACTCGTTAGTCACATTAACCCAGGGCCATAACCACCCCCAGGGAAACATACATGAGGTCAACACAGCTCTGAAGAATAGCTCAGTATCAGCTGGTGATACTGGAACAACTGGAAGGAAAAGTATCCTACAGATCCCTGAACTGGAACAGACATTCAGTGTTCTAGATGAGTGTGGGTATGTAATGACTACTTCACTATACACACCTAAAAGTTGTCTCTTCTACCAACAGTAGTTGGTCCAATAAAAGATATCACCTCACCCACCTTGTCTCTGTAAGATCATCAAACAAGGGGTGAAGAACTGACTTCTTTTCAACATCCAGGCAAAGAAGCTTCAAACAATTCTTTTTTTTTGCACCTAAATTGCTAAGGAAAAGTACTGGAGAAAGGGCCTGAGGCACAGACGGACTCAGTGGCTTATAATGTAATGTGACCATATACTTCTGAGAAGGGTTAGCTGCCAGCTTTTGAGGGAGTCAAGGGTTCTCACTCCTTTACAGCAAGACAATCACTTTTTGGCCGTGGTAGTAAAGAGAAAAGATACCATTAGTCACTCACACCAAAGAAAGTAGAGGAAGTATATAAAGCTCTACCTAGCTGACTGCAGAAGAACTGAACAAAAGTCAAACCCTGAGCCCACTTTTCTCCAGCATGCCCTTGCATCTAGGGTAAAACCCAACCCAGCATTAGGACTGTCTGCACAAGCCTCCACAAACCCCAGACTAGAAGCTGACATTCTTAAAATCCAGCTGACATGACAACTGGGCCATTAGGAGTTCCCAACTCCACCCCATTCAAGAGGAGGGCTGTGCCCCTGGAATGCTCAGCTTGGTGCTCTTGCAGCCACCAGGAAAAGCAGCACTCAGACAGTTCCCCACTTCCCTTAGATGCACAGGATTAGTCTTCAGTGCTGAAAAACACAGAGGGGCTGTGGTGTTTCCATGGGCAAACAGCTGTAGAGAGCTTTTGCTTAATGAAGCAAGTCATAGACCTACCGACTGCAACACAAACCTATTTCCTAGGTTCACAATGGTGCCTTGAGGAAGACACTGCAATTCTCTTCCCCCCACTCCCCCCCAAAAAAGAAAAATCAATTCCATGCTTTGCTTTTGTACTGAAACTTTTATCATTGTGTCTCTATAGAGAGCACTTCACTCTCCCTCTTGCATTTAAAATACTCCAGCCTTTAACACAAAGGTTTTTATTTTCAGCCGAAATCAACTGAAACACTGAAAGCACCTGCTTGTTTCAACAGCCTGTTTAGACAGATTATTAGAGGCTGCTAAAGAAAGCTGAAGCTTCCCCCCTCCCCCACCCGGTGATACTGGAACAACTGCAAGGGAATGGAAAATATCTTAAAACTCCCTGAGCTGGAACAGACATTCAGTGTTCTAGCTTAGTGTGGGCATGTAATGGTTACTTCATTATACACACCTAACATTCCCCCGCATTTTAGCTCTGCTGAGAAAATGCCAGCTTTTAGGAACTTCATCTCAAACCACCTCTGACCAAAATGCATACCACATGGCAACTGCCAGACTTACTCAGTGATATGTGCACATCTCGAGTTACAAGCTACTAATGCTAGGATAGCTTACTTTCTGCCAAGAATGTATCCAGTTGCTATTAGTATATGCCAGCAGCTAGTTAAGGTATCACAGCCAACTTAAACCTCCTTTCCCCTCTGTATCTGGACTCCCAAAGCATCACATGTTGCACATTTCTGAACTTCTGGCAATTCGGAGAGCCCACTGTTCTAGATCCTCAACTTTATCTAGATGCCTATGCAGATGTTTAAGGGAGAATGCCACAACACACAGGGAATTTACATGAGATCAAACCATGAAGCCATCCAGTCCAGTATCCTGTACCGCAGCGCTCAGTACTTAGTTCTTCAGAAGAAGCCGCAGGACACCCACAAGGGATTATTATGGGGTCATTTGTCCACCGGGGAAGACGCACTGATTTAAACCCCAAAACACAAAAATTTAATTACCCCGATCAATTCCACCTCATGTTTTGTGTCACCCTGGCTGTCCTCACACAGGGACATCTTCGCGTTCAGATCCCGCCAACCTGTCAGCAGGGCTCCAGCACCGATGAGCATAACATGATCACCTCGGTGCCGGGCCTTGGCAGAGCTGCCAGCGGCTCCTCACTCACTGCCCGCCCTGCTGCCCGACGGTGCCGCTCCCAAACCCGCGGGAGCCGCGCACGGGGAGGGGAGGGCGGCCCAACAGCTTGTCCCCCCTGGCCCTCATCGCCCAGGGCGGAGTAGCCTCAGGGGCCCGCTGCCCGGGAAGCCTGGCGCCGGCGAGGCCCCCTCCACCCGGGTGGGGCTCGCTCTGGCCCGAGCGATTCGCGCCCGGCCCGGGGTCGGTTCAAACGCTGCCCCGCGCAGGCCAGCGGCGGAAACCAGCCCGCCCCCGGACCAGCAGAGCGAGGAAACCGAGCCTCCGCCCAGCCGGGGACACGCGGGAGTGGCGGCCGCCCGTCCGCTCCCAGCTGGGACCGGGGAGACCCCACCCCGGCCCCCTCAGCCCCGGCCCCGCGCAGGCCCCGCCCGCTCCCCGCTGCTGCTCACCCGCGGGCCGCCTCCAGGCTCTTGATGAGCTTCTTGATCTTCCAGATCTCCACGTTCCGGTCGGCAGCGCTGGGGTCGTCCGCCATCTTCTCCTCCTCCGCCTCCTCCCTGCGGCGGCCGGGCCGGCGGACACAGAGCACAGCGGTTAGTCCCGGCCCGCGCGCCCCGCGACCCCGCCCGGAGCGGCGCTCACCTCAGGCCCTGTCCCCCCGGCGGCGGCGGCGGCTCCTCCTCCCTGCGCGGCAGCGGGGGCGGCTCGGGGCTCGAGGCGGCTCTGACGTCGGAAACCGGCTTCTCTCCCCCTCTCCGCGCTGCATGTGTTGCAATCCGCTCACATGGGGCCTGTGACATCACTTCCGAGGGACCCCGGAGAGGGCGGGGAGGAGAAAAGGGGGCGGGACTCTCCGGATCCGCCAATCGGCGCCTTTCCAGTCGCTCTTCGCCATTGGCTGATCCCGCCGGGCCGCGCTCTCCCCATCGCTATTGGCTGACTACCTCAGACCAGCCTCCGCCCCCCGTGCAGCGCATGTCGGGGTTTGTAGTTCTCCGGGCCGGGAGGGGGCAGAACTGGTCACAGAGGGAGAGGCCTGGATCTCGCGATGTCTCAGCAGTGCCGCGTCAGGCCAAGTGGTGGTTCTTAAAGGGCAAGGCCCACGTGTGGGGAAGCATCAGCTGGCGCGGCAGGGACGGGCTACCGGGCTAGGGCGGGTCCTGCCCACGTGGCGGGAGCTATGGAAGTAGAGAGCCAGGGCACAGCAGCCTTGCACACCAGCCCCAGCCCCACTGGGACAGTGCCACACTTCCTGCCTAGGTGCAGGTGGGGTCCGATCCTGCCCCGTCCTGCTGGAGCCAGCCTGCTCACCCCCTGCCACGGGACTGAGAGTGGGTGGCAGGGGGTGGCCAGGCTGGATCAGACCCCCCCAACACCCTCTGGTTCTCCTCATGCATATGTGTCCAGCTGCGCGCAGCAAAACCATGCGGCCCAATGGAAATCAGTGAGAGCAAGGCATCTAAATACTTTTGAGGAGCTGGGCCTACGTAGCTCTCCTCGTACACACACACACATACTCTGAACACAGAATCGTGTTAAAACACGCTGCCCAGGCAATGTGCTGTCACGGGCACAGAGCACATCCTTGGAAAGCCACCTCATTCTCACTGGTCATTATTTACCATCATTGCTTCTCAGCGCCCTCTGCATGAAAAACGGAGCTCTTATTGCTCCTTCGCTGCCAAAATGGAGCTATGGTTTCCCATGCCTGGAGCCATAGAGGATAGGTCCATCAATGACTATTAGGCAAGATGATTAGGGATACAATACCATGCTCTGGCTGTCTCTAGCCAGAAGCTGGTAGTGGATAATAACAGGATGGATCACTTGATGATTGCCTGTTCTGTTCATTCCCTCTGAAGCACCTGGAATTAGCCACTGTCGGAAGACAGGATACTGGGCTAGATGGATCATTGGTCTTACCCAGTCTGACCGTTCTTATGTTCATAAACATCCACAGAAATGTTTCACACACCCGCTCAGTCACTGATACTTGGCGAACAGCTAGTCTGACAGTATATGTGGCCTGACAGGGACATAGTTGCACCAAGTTCCGTATGTCAAAATGACCACACACCAGCTGGAAAACCATTATCCTTGCTCCACAGATTATTAAGGCCAGGAGGGACAATTATGATCATCTAGTTTGACACCATATCATACAGCTCAGAGGACTTCACCCAATAATTCATCTCCATTGCAGGAGTAAGAGGAATATGCAGCAGGGGCCTGTATTTTCCAGCTGCACATTTCGACTAATGTATGCCCTGGCTGACCAACAAAAGGCTGTTCTACTCAAGGATTCCTTGTCCAGGATTGGCCCTTAAGTTTGTTAAGTTACTGAGCAGAGCAAGAGGAAACTTGGTCTTGCAGTGAAGACACTGGACTGGGAGTCAGGAAATGTTTCAATTCCTGGCTCTTCCTTAGACAACCTGCATAACCTTGCACAAATCAGGCTGTGTCTGCCCTGGAAAACTGCACCATTGCTAGCTGAACCAGTAAAAGAGCACTGTTGTAGGTACCAACCTTGCAGTGTACTGTCACTACATAATCTGCTTTGGGAGACAGATGGTTGCAGTTTTGACCCACATCCATCATAACACTATACTACACTGTTGCAATCACAGTGCTCTGTGAGTATTTATTCCACACTTCCTGCTACAGCTCCCAGAAGCAGTGGGGTTCATTTAACCTTTTGAGGACACAGTGAGAACTGGGAGAGAAACAGCCTAACTCTCAAAATTCCCTGGGAACTCTTATCTGTTTCTTGGTGTCAGCGTCTTTTCAAGCCATTATCTCAAAATGGGAGCCAGGGTGAATGTTCAGTTGCTCACTAATTGTTCAGAAAAAAAATTAGATTTCTGCTAATTTTTTAAAAGCCACCCTGAAGTGCCTGAGGCGGCATTCGCAAGGTGTCATAGACCCAGAAACTGAGGTCAGCTGCTCATCACACTGCTCACTTGTAGGGACTGGTCAGGCTCCCAGAATCACTGCTGGAGCCGCTGGTGTGCCACACTGATGGCTAATGTCTGCCAGGTGGGGCACTGCTTTTGAGTGTGGACAGTGCCCATAGACAGATGGGACCATGTTCTTCTTGAGATCTGGGATGACAGCAGCTTGCCCTGACATTACACCCCCAGAGCATCTGGATGAGAGCCCCATGGAAAAGTGCTATGTGTGCTGCTAAGAACCTGGTACATTTAGTAACATACCCAGTACCAGTCCTCGAAGAGGGATGCTGGACAATACAGGCCACTGGAGCCAAACACGTATCTTAATGGACTTCTTTATTCTGTAGATCCATACAGCCAGGTCACTTGCAGTGACCAATATTCTGCTGAGCTCAGCCATTTCTACAGGCCCTACCTCTGCATTTTTAGTTTAAATATAAGAACCACATTTTGCCTTTCAGCTCAGAATCTCAAAACTACACCTAAACACTCATAATTAAGGGATGCGCTAGTCCCAGTTTGTGGACTTTTTTAACTATGTTGAGTTAAATCAGTGTAACCCCCTCAGTCCTGTCCACAAAACATTTGCCAGATAGATTACAACACAACCAGCTCAAAGCATCTTAAAGGTGTTAAACTGCTGGAGGGGGTTCAAGGATGTTCAGCTAACTCGACTGAAAAATTCACCTTTTTTGTCAGTGTAGGCAGGCCCATAGTGTGGACACTCTTAAACTGAGTTAATTTAATCAGTTTAGAAGCCAGCTGATTTAAAGCATGCACAAAATATGTGTAGACCAGGCTCACAACCCCACTCCTATCAGATCCATTTCACAGATGGATACAGTGATGAATGATAATGAGGTTTGTCTGTGGGTATGTTCACACTGTGTTTTCCGTAACTATGCCAGCCTAACCCCCTAGTGTAGATGCAGACTACAGTGATGGAAGGGGGTTTTCCATTGGTGAGCGAACACCACCTCCCTGAACAACACTAGCTTCATCGACGGAAGCATTCTTCTGTCAACATAGCGGCATCTATGCTGGGGGTTAGATCAGCATAGCTGTGGTGCTCAGGGGGTGTTTTTTCATACCTCTGACCCATGCATCTATAGAGACCTAACTTTTAAGTGTAGATCAGGCCTGAGGTCGTGCACTGAGTCTGCAACAGAGTTTGGTAACACAACCCAGGAGCCCCAGCATCAATCCCGCACTCTACAAATCTGTCCATCCCACAGGCTCCCCTCTTTAGCCCCACAGAAAGCCCACCAGAGTTCTGGTCCATCCTAACTAAAGCTACTGAGTTGTCAGATTTCAGAATGGTAGCCGTATTAGTCTGTATCAGCAAAAACAACGAGGAATACTTGTGGCATCTTATAGACTAACAAATTTATTTGGGCATAAGCTTTCGTGGGCTAAAACCCACTTCATCAGATGCATGGAGTGGAAAATACAGGAGAAAGATGTATATAGCAGTACATGAAAAGGTGGGAGTTGCCTTACCAAGTGGGGAGTCAAGACAATTCAATTAAAGTGAGATTCTGTGTGGACTCCTCCTGAAGGTCCTAACAACAGACTGGACTTCTACATAAAGTGCTTCTGCCAACATGCACGGGCTGAAATTGTGGAAAAGCAGCATCACTTGCCCCATAACCTCAGCCATGCAGAACACAATGCCATCCACAGCCTCAGAAACAACTCTGACATCATAATCAAAAAGGCTGACAAAGGAGGTGCTGTTGTCATCCTGCATAGGTCGGAATATGAACGAGAGGCTGCTAGGCAGCTCTCCAAACACCACATTCTTCAAGCCATTACCCTCTGATCCCACTGAGGGTTACCAAAAGAAACTACACCATCTGCTCAGGAAACTCCCTGAAAAAACACAAGAACAAATCTACACAGACACACCCCTAGAACTCCGACCAGGGGTATTCGATCTGCTACCCAAGATCCATAAACCTGGAAATCCTGGATGCCCCATCATCTCAGGTTTGGCACCCGGACAGCAGGATTGTCTGGCTATGTAGACTCTCTCCTCAGGCCCTACGCTACCAACACTCCCAGCTATCTTTGAGACACCACTGACTTCCTGAGGAAACTACAATCCATCAGTGATCTTCCAGAAAACACCATCGTAGCCACTATGGATGTAGAAGCCCTCTACGCCAACATTCCACACAAAGATGGATTACACGCCGTCAGGAACAGTATCCCTGATAATGTCATGGCAAATCTGGTGGCTGAACTTTGTGACTTTGTCCTCACCCACAACTATTTCACATTTGGGGACAATGTATACCTTCAAGTCAGCAGCACTGCTATGGGTACCCACATGGCCCCACAGTATGCCAACATTTTTATGGCTGACTTAGAACAACGCTTCCTCAGCTCTCGTCCCCTAATACCCCTACTCTACTTGCGCTACATTGATGACATCATCATTTGGACCCGTGGGAAAGAGGCCCTTGAGGAATTCCACCAGGATTTCAACAATCTCCACCCCACCATCAACCTCAGCCTGGACCAGTCCACACAAGAGATCCACTTCCTGGACACTACAGTGCAAATAAGCAATGGTCACATAAACACCACCCTATACTGAAAACTTACAGACCGCTACACTTACCTACATGCCTCCAGCTTTCATCCAGACCACATCACACAAGCCATTATCTACAGCCAAGCACTAAGATACAACCACAATTGCTCCAATCCCTCAGACAGAGACAAACACCTACAGGATCTCTATCAAGCGTTCTTAAAACTACAATACCCACCTGGTGAAGTGAAGAAACAGATTGACAGAGCCAGAAGAGTTCCCAGAAGTCACCTACTACAGGACAGGCCCAACAAAGAAAGTAACAGAATGCCACTAGCCGTCACTTTCAGCCCCCAATTAAAACCTCTCCAGTGCACCTTCTTGTTAACTGCTTGAAATGAGCCACCCTGATTACCACTACAAAAATTATTTTTTCATCCTGTTGATAATAGCCCACTTTAATTGAATTGTCTCGACCCAGCATTTGGTAAGGCAACTCCCATCTTTTCAGGTACTGCTATATATATCTTCCTACTGTATTTTCCACTCCATGCATCTGATGAAGTGGGTTTTAGCCCACAAAAGCTTATGCCCAAATAAATTTGTTAGACTATAAGGTGGCACAAGTACTCCTCATTGTTGTTTTTTTTTTTAGTTGTCAGAGTACAATACTGTTTTCAGTATCTGTGCTGTCAGGCTGTAAAGTTCCACGGGAGACAGACCAATCTCTGTCACCTTTGTCACCTTTTTCCAGCTTGTCCTCGTCCATCCCACCATGAACGCAAGTCAACGCCACACCATTCCATTTTGTTGCGAGCACGTTCTTTACATTTCTGGCCGAAGGGGTCTAACAGATTCTTTTGTTACTGCCAAAGCCAGTGTCCATTGTTCCTGTGAGGCTGGGCTGGGTTTGTCTGCCTCTCTGTTCTTGGAGAGTTTTTGCATGGGCTTTCTTTACGCCATGAGGATACATTTTCAGCCTCATAACCATATACATGAAATTATAACCTATAACCTTACTATAACATTACTGTAACAATTACTATAACAACCATGGTCAGTGCATCATGAGCCTTCCAAAGACACCCAACATGATAAAGTTTGCATTGGATACAACAGAATCATTTTATAAATATGAACATTAGGGTGTAGGCTGTGTGTCCGTCTCCGTCCCCCCCCCCCCCGAAGTACAGAGCATCACACCCTCAGTTTGAACCAGACTTGTGAAATTGGCAATTACAGGGATCACAGAAAAAGAAGATCTTGAATGGATGAGGTGCAAACCTGGGTGGATCAAAAGGACCATTCCTCCACAAAGAGATTAGCAGAGGACCATACAGAATGAGCCACCATGACTGGCAACCTCCTGTGATGGAGATGCCACCAAAGAAAAAGAAAAAGGAATTCACTGTTGATTGCTGAATTTCCTGACTTTTTGAGTTTAAATCCCAATCTTAACTATCGACTGATGAAGGCTTTTATTAATGAGTGTCCATGTTATTTTCTAAGGTAAGAGAAACCAGAGCAGGAGCTGGGAGAGCTGAGACCTTGCATATATCCAAGGCCTTGTCTAGACTGCCAAGGTTTTTTGCCAAAAGGCAGCTTTTGGCGACAAAACAGTGGACGTGTATACACTGCAATGCCACCTTTGGTGACAAAACTCCTCAGTTTCGGTGACAAAATAAAACCACCTCAACAAGAGTCATAAGGCTTTTTACGCACAAGTTTTGTCACCAAAGTGCCAGTGTAGACAATATGCTTGATTTTTTTCACTGTAATTGGCGTCCAGAAGGTGTCCCACAATGCCCATCATGACTGCTGTGGTCAGCAATTCCAACTCTGCTGCCCTGAAGCCAGATAAGCAACTGTCCGTCCCTCTTCCTTTAAAGCCCCGGGAGTTTTTGAAATTCCACTTCCTGTTTGCTCATCTTCCCAGCTGACCATGCAGCAAACGCTCTCCCGCTTGGACTAATGGGGACCTGACGGATCTGCTCAGTATTTGTGGAGAGGAGGCTGTGCAGTCCCAGCACTCCAGCCGTAGGAATTTCGATACTTATGGGCAGATTTCTCGAAGTGTGCGCGAAAAGGACGATGAGTGGGACACACTGCAGTGCATAGCAAAGATCAAGGAGATGGGGCAGGTGTAACAGAAGGCAAGGAAGGTCTATCATTTTTATAAGGAGTTGGATGCTATCCTCGGCTACGACCCCACCTCCACAGCCAAGAGCCCCATAGATACTTCGGCGGGGCTGGAGCCGGCAGAAAGTGGACCTAGCTCTGAGGACCAAGTCATTGATGAAGAGGTGGAGGAGGATGTAGAGACCATGCAGGATTGCTCAGTGGTTCGTCCAGTCAGGAGCTGTTCTCCACCCCAGAGGTGTCTAGCCAGTCTTGGCAGTTGCAATTCGGCAAGCAAGAAGCAGGAGAGGAGACCACAGGTAAGTGGTTTTGCTTTGTGAAGTGCGGAGGTGGGTTGAGGCCATAGACATGTACAAGGCTGGCTGTGTTTCTGTGTGCTGGACATTTCCCCATGAAGCTAAACACTATGGCAGAATAAGGTGTTGATGCACACTGAGATTTCACTGGAATCCTCCAGAGAGATCTCTAGGAAACTTTCCTGGATGCACTTGCCAATCCTCTGCCGGAGGTTCCTTGGCAGAGCTACTTGTTTCTTCCCCCATTGAAGGAAATTTTCCTGAACCATTCTGCAATCACTTGCGCAGGGACCAAAGCAGTACATAGGCAAGCAGCATAGGGACTGGGGTGGAAGCTGCAAGTGTGTAGTAGATGCACTCTTTCTTCCGTCTTACCCTCAGGAATGAGATATCTGCCATAATGACCCCTGCCTGTGGAAAAGGGTAGGAAAATTTAGAATATTGTTCCTAGTCAACTGCACCACAACTCTTTCATATTGATTATCTCCCCATGTACAATGCTCCCCACCCCAGGGTAAACTCGCCATGCTTGGGGTGTTTACCGGCATGTGTGCTTGTCAAGGGTCAGTGAGAAAGTGATTGGTATATGTGACGAAGCGGGACTGTTCTTAATGTTTCCTCTGAATATTGTGGGGGTGCCTCAGTTTCCCCTATACAGACTCCTGTCCCCGACCAGATGAGGGTCTTCACGATCAGGTTCCCCATCCGGGGATCAGAGACGGAAGGGATTGGAGCTGAGTCCAAGAGAGCAAGAGGACTGTGAGAGACAGCAAGAGCCAGAGAAAGAGCTGCAGGAGAAGCAGCAGCAGCATGAACTGGCAATGGTGGAGCGGAGAGGCATAGGGGACCTCCCAGGGGTGAGTGGGGATAGACCCCGGGGTGCCAGTTCCGCAGGGAACCTCGATACTAAATTGCTGCCCCTCATTAAGGAGGGAGGGGATGTGGATGCCCACCTCACTGCCTTTGAGCAGGCTGGCGATTTGAACCAGGGGGATCCTGCGGAAAAGCCCCGGTGTCTAGCTCCCTTGCTGGGTCCCAAGGCCATAGACTCCGTCAGCCAGATTGGGGCGGGGGAGGTGGACAGGCTCCCACTCCTGGTCCCAACCTATATATCTGTGTGGAGTTTCCTGGGGTCAAGCCCCTCGGACCTCCGGTGGGAGCGGAAGGTGATGGTCAATGGGGAGACATTCCTGGGGTGGTGAGATCCCGGGACAGAGAGAACTGTTGTAATGCCCCTGGTGGTGCAGCCTCAGATGCTGAGGGGCTGTGTGAGCTGGGTGAGGGTCCCAGGGATGAAGCCCCTCACCCTGCCTATGGCCCAGATCCCTGTGCAGACCCAGGAGGGGTGGGGCTGGCTGGTCGTTGGGGTTCTCCAGGATATCAGCTGGGAGACCCTGTTGGGGAGTGACTGTGTCTCTTTGGGACAGGATCCAAGCCCTGCTCCTGTAACGGCCGAGGGTTTGAATTTGAATCCAGGGAATCGGCTGAGAGGGAAATGGTCAGTGAAAATGAAGATGACCTGGCTGGCAGCGGAGAGGAGCTGCTAGGCTTGGGCTACCTGCCTGCCTGTAACCAGACCCCTGGGGCTGGGTGGGACAGAGAGATGCTCCCTGTCCCCTTGCACACTGGAGAGGGGGCTCAGGGGGCTCACACTAGCTCTGATGCAGTGAGGAAAGCAGCGAGCTCGCTGCCTACCCCCACTGGGACAGGAAGGGCAGCGCTGAGCACAGTGGGAGCTGAGACCCCAGCTGAGTGCAGGGAGACACAGGCAGGGCAGGTTATCTGTTGGGAGTGGCAAGGTGCTTGGTAAGGAAAGTTTGGATGAGCCTAGGCAGCCTTGTGAGCTGATGGCTTTGTCTAGTCAGCAGTGTGGGAAGGCGAGGATAGTGGAAGATGAGTGTCCCTGTACCTTACCTGTTACCTGGGTGGAGAATTGTGACAGTGAAGGGAATGTGCCTGTGTCTGTCAGGGGTATTGATTTGCCTATGGAGGGAGCTACCCTGGTCTCCAAGCAGTTGTCTGTGAACAGCCTTGTGTGCTGGGACAAGGGGAAGGAGATCCCAAGCTGTGTGTCTGGTAAAGAAGAAAATGTGTCCGGCTCTTCTTTGTCTGTGGAGCAGACAGAAGGGGTCTTTCAGCCTGTGATGGTTGAGAATAGTGCAGTTGTCTCAGTGTTGGTTCTGGATTCAGCTAAAGCCCAGGAAGGGAATGGTCCTAAGTCTGTGTTTGCTAGGGAGAATGGCCCTGTAACTAGGTCGCATCCAGTTAGTGTCTATGTAAAATTCCAGAGACCAGACAATTCTGGTGCTTGTATTTTGCCTGTTGCTAGTGTGTGGCTGGGAAAGGGTGTAGGAACTCTGTCTGATCAGGGTGAGATCCTAGCCAGGGCACAAGGAGAGCATAAAGGTGATTTGATTGTGTTACCCATTGAGGGTGTGGAAACCTGTAGGAAGAAGGAAAAGATTCCTGAACTTTGTGTGGCAAAGGGAAGGAGAATGCTTCTAACCTTTTATCTAGGAAGGCTGTAAGTTTGCCTGAAAGGGGATTGTGTAGGAATCCACCTGATGGGCCAGAGGTGATTCTGGATGTAAGTGAGACCCAGAAAGAGTCTGTTGTTGCTCAGGAAAGTGTTCCTCTAGAGCAAGCCCTAGGTAAAGAGGGTTTTCTGTGAAGGGTGAATTGTTGCATAGAAAAGCCCCTGGGGAAAGGAATCCTCATGGTAGTCTTTGCAAGCAGTTTACGGCAACAGAAGGGTGTGAAAGTGATTTAATCAAGAAAGTTTCAGTTCCTAACAGCCAGAAGTTTTCTGTTGTGAATGAAGCCACTGACTTTCCTGTTGAAAGATCCAGTGTGGATAGCCTTGAGAAGGTCTCAGATGGCGTGAAAGCTGTTAAGAAAGTTAAACAGTCCTATAACCAAGTGGCTCTGTTTGGCCAGCTTGTTGGGGAGACAAGGTTGTTGAGAAAGGAATGTCTCCATGCTAGTTCTGTAAGTGAACTGTATGTGGCCCAGGTCAAGATGGGGGCTCTTAACCAAGAGAGCCCAAATTGTAGCCCTCCAGACTGGAGCTCTGGGAGAAGACCCGATCCCAGTTTGACCCCTGGGGGTTTTGGGGTGGCAAAAGGGCACGGGCCGCATAAACCTTCCCACATGTGGCATGCAAGTGCTATCGACCACCCCCAACCTAAGGGAGGGCATGAAACTGGAAGGGCGTAAAACTGGAATGGCCTGGTGTAACTCCCACCAAGGAATGGGAGAGATGCTGGGGCATCCATGGGAACGTTGGTGGGTTCAAACTTCTCCAGGTCACTGGCTAAAGTGAGCCCACTCAGTTCGGTCTCGAAGGGGGGAGAGATGTGATGAAGCGGGACTGTTCTTAATGTTTCCTCTGAATATTGTGGGGGTGCCTCAGTTTCTCCTATGCAGTTCTTTAGTATCTAGGTGGTGGGATAAGGGTGTATGATCATTGCAGAGCCCTAGAGGGCAGGTGTGTGCAGGGGTCTGGACACAGAGAATGGCCAACATCCTGTTTCCTGGCAACTGATGGCCTGGGCCCTTCCCCCTTGCAAGGTGAGAGCTAAAGGGTTGGAGAACAAAGGAATCAGGTGATCTCCTGGCCTGGGAAAGGGACAAAGCCCAGAGGAGGAGGGGCTGGAGAGAGTTTCAGTTTGGGACTGGCTGGGGACATGGGGTGAAATGCAGATGGGGTTGTCTGGCTCACTGCCCCCCAAAATGAAGCCGGCTGAGGGGTCCTGTTCTCTGTACCTACAAGCTCTGTTTTAGACCATGTTCCTGTCGTCTCATAAACCTTCTGTTTTACTGGCTGGCTGAGAGTCACGTCTGACTGCGAAGTTGGGGTGCAGGACCTCTGGCTCCCCCAGGACCCCGCCTGGGCGGACTCGCTGTGGGAAGTGCACAGAGGGGCAGAGGATGCTGAATGCTCTGAGGTCAGACCCAGGAAGGTGGAAGTTGTGTGAGCTGTGTGTCCTGAAGACAGTCTGCTCACAGAAAGGAGACTCCCCCAGAGTTCTGACTGGCTTCATAGGGAGCAGTTCCAGAGCATTGCCTGGGGACTCCGTGACAGTATATTTCTAGAGGTGTATTTTACTGTACTGTTTCAATGCTGTGTGTGTGCTTAAGAATCATGCTTCTGTGTATTGTTCCTTGTGCTTCTGCAGATGTAACCTTGAAAGGCACTCCTACACACCAGCCGAGCACCTCCACTAGATAAGAAAGTGCCCAAGATGGAGCAAGGATGACATGTTCCAGAAGGTGATGCAATGCTCGGATTCCAAAAACAGGGAACGTGGACCCTGGAGGGAAATCGAAAGGCAGGACGGACGAGAAAATGAAGCCTACGCTAGGAACCCAACAGAGAGGATGATTAAAGTTATGGAGAAGCAAACTGAGATGCTACAGTGCCCCATAACACTCCAGACTGAGCAGATGCATGCCTGCTCTCCCCTTCAGCACATTCAGAACTCTTTCCCATGTCCTTCCCAAACTCCACTCACAAGTTCCTTTCCACTGTCTGGGGCTTCTCGCTATCCCATTCACTCCACCTCCACAAATGATAGCTGGACTTACGCATGGTTCTGAAAGTTGGCCCTCCCCTGATACCTCCTCTCCCCACAAGAATTTCTGTGTGTGTGTTTGGTGCTGCAGTGGTTTTGTGCAATAAAAGCAAAATGTTTTGAATGATACAAAGTCTTTATTTGTCTCCCGCAAATTGTGATAGCCGATGGCAGCAACTAATAAACAAGCAGTTAAGTCATTTGCTTACATTGAATCCGAGGCCACAAAAATCACAAGTGCTTCCTTACAAAACTTGATTTCATTAAACATTGTAGTCCAGAGCATAGCAATATACATTACTGGTTCTTATCTTCAAAGTAAAAAGAATGAGGAGTACTTGTGGCACCTTAGAGACTAACAAATATATTTGAGCATAAGCTTTCATGGGCTAAAGCCCACTTCATCAGATGCATGCATTGGAAAATACAATAGGAAGATATATAGATAGATAGATAGATAGATATACAGAGAACATGAAAAAATGGGGGTTGCCATACCAACTCTAACGAGACTAATCGATTAAGGTGGGCTATTATCAGCAGGAGAAAAAAACAACTTTTGTAGTGATAATGAGGATGGTCCATTTCAAACAGTTGACAAGAAGTTGAGAGTAACAGTAGGGGGAAAATTAGCATGGGGAAATAGTTCTTACTTTGTGTAATGATTCATCCACTCCCAGTCTTTATTCAAGCCTAATTTAATGGTGTCCAGTTTGCAAATTAATTCCAGTTCTGCAGTTTCTTGTTGGAGTATGTTTTTGATATTTTTTTGTTGAATAATGGTGACTTTTAGGTCTGTAATTGAGTGTCCAGGGAGGTTGAAGTGTTCTCCGACTGGTTTTTGAATGTTATAATTCTTGACATCTGATTTGTGTCCATTTATTCTTTTGCGTAGAGACTGTCCGGTTTGACCAATGTACACGGCAGATGTGCATTGCTGGCACATGATGTCATATATCACATTGGTAGATGTACAGGTGAACGAGCACCTGATGGTGTGACTGATGTGATTAGGTCCTATTATGGTTCCCTTGAATAGATATGTGGCCAGAGTTGGGAACGGGCTTTGTTGCAAGGATAGGTTCCTGGGTTAGTGTTTTTGTTGTGTGGTGTGTGGTTGCTGGTGAGTATTTGCTTCAGGTTGGGGGGCTGTCTGTAAGCGAGGACTGGCCTGTCTCCCAAGATCTGTGAGAGTGAGGGATCGTCTTTCAGGATAGGTTGTAGATCCTTGATGATGCACTGGAAATGTTTTAGTTGGGGGCTGAAGGTGACGGCGTTCTGTCACTTTCGTTGTTGGGCCCGTACTGTAGTAGGTGACTTCTGGGTACTCTTCTGGCTCTGTCAATCTGTTTCTTCACTTCAGCAGGTGGATATTGTAGTTGTAAGAATGCTTGACAGAGATCTTGTAGGTGTTTGTCTCTGTCTGAGGGATTGGAGCAAATGTGGTTGTATCCTAGAGCTCGGTTGGAGACAATGGATTGTGTGGTGTGGTCTGGATGAAAGCTGGAGGCATGTAGGTAAGTGTAGCGGTCAGTAGGTTTCCGGTATAGGGTGGTGTTTATGTGACCATCACTTATTAGCACTTTGCCTCAAAGACTCCCTGATTCAAATAGCCTCCCATTGTGCCTCTCTAATAGCCCTGGTGTCTGGCTGCTCAAAATCAGCTGCCAAGTGTTCTTCCTCAGCAGTCCACCCCTGAGGAAACTTTTCACCCTTCCCTTCACAAATATTGTGCCACGTGCAACACGCGGCTATGACCATGGGAATATTATCCTCATTGAGGTCTAGCCTGCCATAAAGGCATTGCCAGTGCACCTTTAATCTGACAAATGCACATTCCACAGTCATCCTGCACCTACTCAGCCTGTTGTGAAACCACTCCTTACTGCTGTCCAGGTTTCCCGTGTAAGGCTTCATGAGCCATGGGAGTAAGGGGTCTGCCGGGTCTCCCAGGATCACTATGAGCATTTCAAAATCCCCTATAGTAATTTTCTGGTCTGGAAAGAAAGCCTACACTTGCAGCTTTCTGTACAATGCAAAATGTAAAATGTGCTCCCTGCGAACATTCTTTATTAATCATTGAAACTGGTTTGTTTCCACACTCAGGCCTGCTAGTAACTCACTCACATTTGAGCATCCATGAATCATGAACAAGAAAAAAGCCATGAACCCAGCCAAGGCTCATTTGAACAACTGCTCACAGACAATTTTTCCACAGTGTTCATCCAGCGCTGCAGAGCGCTTCCATCCTGCTTTACATTTTCCACGTACTGTGCAGCCGTTAACCAATTCCTTCTCATTCATTAGGAAGCATTATTCCTGTCCACTCTGCTTTTCAAGAGTCCTTCAGAAACTAGTACATGGAGCTATTGCCCAAAGCAACACAATTGCAGAAGAAGGAGTAGAACTCAGACATCCATGGCATCTAGCGCTGTGGTTGGGATATAGGCCTGACTATATTGCTACAGATAAGAGTTTGTCTCCCCCTGTCTGATGGGTGTGGACCACTGAATTCAGCTATTTGACCATCATTTCCCAGGCTGGTTCATCATCAGTGTTAATCCCAGCTCCTGCAGTGACTTAATTCTATTTTAAAACAGGAGTGAAGCAGTCTCTCTGTATGTTAATGAAATGATTATTATGCTGCTGCCCCAAGCAGCTGCAGAACGAGACACTGCAGTTTCTCTGCCTCCTGCCCTGGTTTCCTCTCAGTCTAGCTGCTGGGTAGCTAGTTCTAGCCTGTCAGCATCAGGTTTTTGTTGTTGTTCTCTTTGCCAGTTATGGGTAGAACTGTCTTTTGGGCTAGGACTGGCTCTCCAGATTATATATGCAGTGTATGTATATAGATTATGGTACATTTACCACAGTATAAATGTATCATCCTTGTCATCACAATACATTTGCAGAGGGGCTTGTTTTTCACAGCGAGTGCTCGGGGGGTAGGCATTCTCTGCTCCCAGATCTAGCAGCTGAATCCACATCAGCAGGACTGAGGAATGAAATGGAAACTAACGTGGACACCCGCAATATCTTGTGGTACGGACCCGAGTAACAGTGTAAGCAGGGGAATTTTCTCTCACATGCCCAGTGTTAAGATGATCACCATGTTCAGGAGGAATTTCTCTTCAGGGCTAGGGGCACTTCCCTCCTTCTGGAGCTGTGTTGGTATTACTGAGCACAGCCAATTAGATTGTGTCCAAAGTACTAATTACTCTTTGCAAGAAATTTAAAAAAATGTTTTTATTTTTACAGAGCAAGTCCTGGGCAATTCTGCTGGAGCGAGGAAGAGGGAAGGGCAGATTTCAGAGACATGCACCAACAAGAAGCTTCAGTATGGGAGAGAAGGAGTTTGCAGCATCAGCTCTGTTCCTGAGACCATGAATGTGTTTAATGCACTCGTCAGTGTGTGTTATAGGTCTCCCTCTGAGCCTGATCCAAAAAGGTCACAAGCCAGCCCCAGCTGGAGAGCCTGACTCTTTAGCCCAAGCTGAAGCAGCTCACACTTTTAGCACTGGAGGTCAGTGACTGAATGCCAGGTGGTTAGCCAAAGTGACAGGAGTCACGTGAATGATATTGATGATGGGGGGTGGGGAAGAGGAAGGGCACAAGAGAAAGATGCGGAACTCCAGTTCTACCCTGTAGACTGTCAGCAGGCAGTGAGCCCTCCAGGAGGAAGGGGAGGGAAAGATGTGAGGTGGAGAGGAGGAACTGTGCAGTGGGTGCCCTGCCCTTGCAGGGGTGGATACTGGCAAGCTCTAGTCCTGCCCAGCTCCTCTCCCTCTGGGATGGTGCTTCAGTGATGCTGTATCTCAAGGATTTGTTAATTGGCACCTAACCCCGACTTGTAACAGTAGCGCTGAGGGAATCTGACATGGGAGCCAGCAAATGCGGCATGTTCTCAGTTCAGGGGGTAGCAAAGCTGCCAAGGTAGCTTTAGGAGCTGGCAGTGCCACACTGGCCTGCTGGGGCAAAGAGGGACTCTTTCGGCTTCTTTTGTTTTTGTGTATCAGCGTTTAGACTTAGCAAACACAACCCAGCACTGTGTGTGTGTGTGGAGTGCCACAGAACACAAAGCATGGTGAGGCTCTCTTCTCTTGGGCTGAATCCCATGAGCCCGCCTCAGACCATCACTCCATCACATCTGATAGCCTGCCTGGGGGCTGTGGCCATCCCTCAGAGGCATCTTGGTGAGGAAAACTGGGTCAGTGGTGCCGTGCTGTGCATTGTGGGAAATTCCATCCTGACCCCCACAGTGATGGCGATGTGAATAAGAGCCTGATCCCAAACGTGCTTACTCATGTGAGTAGGGTTTTGCAGGCTCAAGCCCTAAGAGACTCCAGTGGGCAAACAAGCTATGAAACACTGTTTGGAGGGAGTGTTTATGTTTTGGAATGTCCTCTGTGAGGGGGGGTAAATTCATCACCGGGGCAAATCCATTGACCATATTGTGTGCCATTAAACAGCTGCTATGTTCCATCCCAGAGGTGGCAGCCATTCAGTGGCAGTTTTTTCCTGTATAAATTTAGGCCTGGGGCTATACTCTGTGCAGGACCTGAAGGGTTGAGGAGGAGGGCAAAGGTGGCTGTATACTATTTGGGGCTCCCCTCACAGATGCTAGCTGGTCACAGCCCCCAAAGGGCCATTATGCCAGCTGGGGCTTACCAGAGCACAGCAGCACTCTGGCCACCCCCCTCTCCTCCCAGCACAGCCCATGGCAGGGTGGGACTGAGGAGCATCATAGAGTTGGCTGTGTGATCTCTACACCTCGCAGCGCTTCTTCTGTGCCTGGAAATCCTCAGCCCATTGTGCTACAGGGGCAGGGCAAGGGGCCTTAGGGTGGGCTGAACACTGGCACGTAGCTCGTTAGGCCCTCTGGGATGGAAGGTGGCACAGCAATGTAAGATATTCTCATTCACACAGTACCTGGGGGCTGGGAAGGGGCCAGACAATGGAAGGCCAAAGGCATGACAATAAATGTGTGGCACATGCAAAACAAAGCAGAGGCAAGCGTGTGCTAGAAGGAGGACATGCCGTGTGCTGGAGGCAAAGTACCTTCATGCACAAGGTGCTGCAGGAAAAGAGTGCGACTTTCTCTAGTCGCGATGCCAAGGTCACTGAAAATGCTGGCTGTCTGCCACACAAGTGCAGGCTACTAGATTGAAGCCTGCCTTCCAGGGGTTGCTGCCTGTGTCTCCCCAATGCCCGCATGCTCTAGGGCTTGGACAGCCAGGATTCTTTGGCTCCCCACTGCTAGTTCCGTCCAGTTTCTTACCTACACCCTAAGCCACACAGCGGTGGAGTTTTCTCTTGAGTGGCAACCCTCTCTGAGCAGCATACGTGAGGATTTATGTGCAATTCACAAGGGGAAAGCGCTAGCTGTGGGCAGTTTTCGTCTCGTTAATTAAATGCTGTAAATCAAGTATGAACAGGAGGCCAAGGGTCTGCTCTCAGTTACAGCAGTGTAAATCCAGTCAGATTCCACTGGACTTACTCCCCATTTACTTGAGTGTAACTAAGGGCAGCCACTGGCGTGGCATCTGGAACGATGAAGGAGGTTCTGGTCCAACAATTCCCCCTCACTGAGCTATCCTTTGTGTAGTTGAAGCTAATGGCAACATGTTGCTGTCTGTTAAGCCTGGAATGCCGTGTAAGCTCAGCTCCTCGGCTGGTATAGGTCATCATAGCTCTGGCGATGTCCAACTCACACCAGCTGAGTAAGCTGGGTCTGCCAGGCCGTTGTGGGCAGTGTGTCTTCAGATGAGAAGCAGGCTGAAGTGACAACGTCAATGAGGTCAAGTAGGTAGAATCCTGGCTTAGGCAAGCCCATCCCCTGTAGCATGCCAGTCACAGCGTGCATTATCAGAGACTGGGCTGAAGAGAGCTGGCACAGTGTGCCTTTGCGTGACAGCTGGAGCCCATGCATGGTATTTTGGTGAGGCCAGTGCTGGTGAAGTTTGCCTGACGGACAGGCGGGGAGCCTGGAATGCGCTCTCTGGCCAGTGAATAAGTACAGCTGCATTGTCAGCTGCCTCCCGTAGGCCGCCCCCCCGAATTAGCGGGACCATTGCAAGAGCTGAGAGTGGAGTTGAGTCACGATGACCCATTCAGTTCTTGGCAGCTCTACGGAGACTAACAAGACGCAATGGCAGTTTTTGTGGTGTAGACACCTTGATTCAAGGAGACATGAAGTGTCACAGTCATTTCACGTGATTTGGTGTATCTATCATCTATCTATTGATCACTTATACAGCCCCCACCACCACAGAGTCTGAGCACCTGAGCAATGTGGTCACCTGAACAGAACTCAGACCATAGTAACCACTGGTCACTGGCAAGGTGGGCTGGATTTGAAATGGTGACTTATGGGTAGAAGGCTACATTATTCAGTGTCAGCTCCGATCCACCAGTTCCTGCTCCAGATGATGACGGCGAGGTGCAGCTCAGTAGAGTTGCCCACTATAACTACAAGAGATGAGACATGATGCAATTCCTTACTTCTCTGATGCGCACACAAGCCTACCATCAACATGAGCAAACCTCACGGGCTCAGCGCCTCAGCCAGTGTGAATCCACGTAGCTTCCCCAAAGCTAATGGAGCTATGTCAGTTGGCGCCAGCTGAGATTCTGTCCCTCTGTGTGTGGATCATTTCTGAGTGTGGAACAGGAGTCTTCTGCTTGTGTACTAATAGTGCAATGCCAAGGGAGATGTCAGTCTGAGTTGGTTGAGTAGTGCGGCTTCACTCAAGCACCTGGCTATTGCTCAAGTGCTGCTTCGGCCTTGGAGAAGAGGGAGTAAAAATTTTCAGCCTTCTGAGCATTTTGATTTCCGTCCCGTCCCGTCCTCCCGCCCCCAGTAAAAAATCAGCCTGTGGTCATATATGGCCTGTCATAGTCCCCCCTCCAAACAGTAGGAAGGTGGATTACACACAGCTTTACAGAAATCATCCAATGAGAAGCCAGTTTATGCATGAGATATCATGGAGATGAGTGCAAGGAGATAGATAGATGAGATGTATGGGGAATCTTAGGGATTAGATAGATAGAATGTATGGGGATTTGGGCTGTCAAGCGATTAAAAAAATTAATCGCGATTAATCGCACAATTTAAAAAATTAATCATGATTAATCGCACTGTTCAACAATCATAGAATACCATTTATTTAAATATATTTGGATGTTTTCTACATTTTCAAATATATTTATTTCAATTACAACACAGAAGTATACAGTGCTCACTTTACATTTATTTTTTATTACAAGTATTCGCACTGTAAAAAAACAAAAGAAATAGTATTTTTCAATTCACCTAATACAAGTACAGTAGTGCAATCTCTGTGCTATGAAAGTTGAACTTATAAATATATAATTATGTACAAAAAACGTGCATGAAAAATAAAACAATGTAAAATTTTAGATCCTGCAAGTCCACTCAGTGCTACTTCTTGTTCAGCCAACCACTCAGACAAACAAGTTTGTTCACATCTGCAGGAGATAATGCTGCCCACTTCTTGTTTACAATGTCACCTGAAAGTGAGAACAGGCATTCTCATGGCATTGTTGTAGCCAGCGTCCCAAGACATTTACGTGCCAGATGCACTAAAGATTCATGCATCCGATGAAGTGGGCTGTAGCCCACGAAAGCTTATGCTCAAATAAATTTGTTAGTCTCTAAGCCCTGGTCTACACTAGGACTTTAGGTCGAATTTAGCAGCGTTAAATCGATTTAAACCTGCACCCGTCCACACAATGAAGCCCTTTATTTCGACTTAAAGGGCTCTTAAAATCGATTTCCTTACTCCACCCCTGACAAGTGGATTAGCGCTTAAATCGATGTTGCCGGCTCGAATTTGGGGTACTGTGGACACAATTCGATGGTACTGGCCTCCGGGAGCTATCCCAGAGTGCTCCATTCTGACCGCTCTGGACAGCACTCTCAACTCAGATGCACTGGCCAGGTAGACAGGAAAAGAACCGCGAACTTTTGAATCTCATTTCCTGTTTGGCCAGCGTGGCAAGCTGCAGGTGACCATGCAGAGCTCATCAGCACAGGTGACCATGATGGAGTCCCAGAATCGCAAAAGAGCTCCAGCATGGATCGAACGGGAGGTACGGGATCTGATCGCTGTATGGGGAGAGGAATCCGTGCTATCAGAACTCCGTTCCAGTTTTCGAAATGCCAAAACCTTTGTGAAAATCTCCCAGGGCATGAAGGACAGAGGCCATAACAGGGACCCGAAGCAGTGCCGCATGAAACTGAAGGAGCTGAGGCAAGCCTACCAGAAAACCAGAGAGGCGAACAGCCGCTCTGGGTCAGAGCCCCAAACATGCCACTTCTATGATGAGCTGCATACCATTTTAGGGGGTTCAGCCACCACTACCCCAGCCGTGTTGTTTGACTCCTTCAATGGAGATGGAGGCAATACGGAAGTAGGTTTTGGGGACGAAGAAGATGAGGAGGAGGAGGAGGTTGTAGATAGCTCACAGCAAGCAAGCGGAGAAACCGGTTTTCCCGACAGCCAGGAACTGTTTCTCACCCTAGACCTGGAGCCAGTACCCCCCGAACCCACCCAAGGCTGCCTCCTGGACCCAGCAGGCGGAGAAGGGACCTCTGGTGAGTGTACCTTTTAAAATGCTATACATGGTTTAAAAGCAAGCATGTGAAAGGATTACTTTGCCCTGGCATTTGCGGTTCTCCTAGATGTAGTCCTAAAGCCTTTGCAAAAGGTTTCTGGGGAGGGCAGCCTTATTTCGTCCTTCATGGTAGGACACTTTACCACTCCAGGCCAGTAACACGTACTCGGGAATCACTGTAGAACAAAGCATTGCAGTGTATGTTTGCTGGCATTCAACCAAAATCCGTTCTTTATCTCTCTGTGTTATCCTCAGGAGAGTGAGATATAATTCATGGTCACCTGGTTCAAATAGAGTGCTTTTCTTCAGGGGATACTCAGAGGAGCCCATTCCTGCTGGGCTGTTTGCCTGTGGCTAAACAGAAATGTTCCCCGCTGTTAGCCACAGGGAGGGGGGAAGGTTGAGGGGGTAGTCACGCGGTGGGAGGAGGCAAAATGCGACCTTGTAACGAAAGCACATGTGCTATGTATGTAATGTTAACAGCAAGGTTTACCCTGAAAGAGTGTAGCCACTGTTTTATAAAATGTGTCTTTTTAAATACCGCTGTCCCTTTTTTTTTCTCCACCAGCTGCATGTGTTTCAATGATCACAGAATCTTCTCCTTCCCAGAGGCTAGTGAAGCTTAGAAAGAAAAAAAAACGCACTCGCGATGAAATGTTCTCCGAGCTCATGCTGTCCTCCCACACTGACAGAGCACAGACGAATGCGTGGAGGCAAATAATGTCAGAGTGCAGGAAAGCATAAAATGACCGGGAGGAGAGGTGGAGGGCTGAAGAGAGTAAGTGGCGGGCTGAAGAGAGTAAGTGGCGGGCTGAAGACAGGGCTGAAGCTCAAATGTGGCGGCAGCGTGATGAGAGGAGGCAGGATTCAATGCTGAGGCTGCTGCAGGACCAAACCAGTATGCTCCAGTGTATGGTTGAGCTGCAGCAAAGGCAGCTGGAGCACAGACTGCCACTGCTGCCCCTCTGTAACCAACCGCCCTCCTCCCCAAGTTCCATAGCCTCCACACCCAGACGCCCAAGAACGCGGTGGGGGGGCCTCCGGCCAACCAGCCACTCCACCACAGAGGATTGCCCAAAAAAAAGAAGGCTGTCATTCAATAAATTTTAAAGTTGTAAACTTTTAAAGTGCTGTGCTTGAAGTGCTGTGTGGCATTTTCCTTCCCTCCTCCACCACCCCTCCTGGGCTACCTTGGTAGTCATCTCCCTATTTGTGTGATGAATGAATAACGAATGCATGACTGTGAAGCAGCAATGACTTTATTGCCTCTGCAAGCAATGATTAAAGGGAGGAGGGGAGGGTGGTTAGCTTACAGGGAAGTAGAGTGAACCAAGGGGCGGGGGGTTTCATCAAGGAGAAACAAACAGAACTTTCACACCGTAGCCTGGCCAGTCATGAAACTGGTTTCAAAGCTTCTCTGATGCGTACCGCGCCCTCCTGTGCTCTTCTAACCGCCCTGGTGTCTGGCTGCGCGTAACCAGCAGCTAGGCGATTTGCCTCAACCTCCCACCCCGCCATAAACGTCTCCCCCTTACTCTCACAGATATTGTGGAGCACACAGCAAGCAGTAATAACAGTGGGAATATTGGTTTCGCTGAGGTCTAAGCGAGTCAGTAAACTGCGCCAGCGCGCCTTTAAACGTCCAAATGCACATTCTACCACCATTCTGCACTTGCTCAGCCTGTAGTTGAACAGCTCTTGACTACTGTCCAGGCTGCCTGTGTACGGCTTCATGAGCCATGGCATTAAGGGGTAGGCTGGGTCCCCAAGGATACATATAGGCATTTCAACATCCCCAACAGTTATTTTCTGGTCTGGGAATAAAGTCCCTTCCTGCAGCTTTTGAAACAGACCAGAGTTCCTGAAGATGCGAGCATCATGCACCTTTCCCGGCCCTCCCACGTTGATGTTGGTGAAACGTCCCTTGTGATCCACCAGAGCTTGCAGCACTATCGAAAAGTACCCCATGCGGTTTATGTACTCGGCGGCTTGGTGCTCCGGTGCCAAGATAGGGATATGGGTTCCGTCTATAGCCCCACCACAGTTAGGGAATCCCATTGCAGCAAAGCAATCCACTATGACCTGCACATTTCCCAGGGTCACTACCCTTGATATCAGCAGATCTTTGATTGCGTGAGCTACTTGCATCACAGCAGCCCCCACAGTAGATTTGCCCACTCCAAATTGATTCCCAACTGACCGGTAGCTGTCTGGCGTTGCAAGCTTCCACAGGGCTATCGCCACTCGCTTCTCAACTGTGAGGGCTGCTCTCATCTTGGTATTCATGCGCTTCAGGGCAGGGGAAAGCAAGTCACAAAGTTCCATGAAAGTGCCCCTACGCATGCGAAAGTTTCGCAGCCACTGGGAATCGTCCCAGACCTGCAACACTCTGCGGTCCCACCAGTCTGTGTTTGTCTCCCGAGCCCAGAATCGGCGTTCCACAGCATGAACCTGCCCCATTAGCACCATGATGCATGCATTGTCAGGGCCCATGCTTTCAGAGAAATCTGTGTCCATGTCCTGATCACTCACGGGACCGCGCTGACGTCGCCTCCTCGCCCGGTATCGCGTTGCCATGTTCTGGTGCTGCATATACTGCTGGATAATGCGTGTGGTGGTTAATGTGCTCCTAATTGCCAAAGTGAGCTGAGCGGCCTCCATGCTTGCCTTGGTATGGCGTCCGCACAGAAAAAAGGCACGGAACGATTGTCTGCCGTTGCTCTGATGGAGGGAGGGGCGACTGACGACACGGCTTACAGGGTTGGCTTCAGGGAGCTAAAATCAACAAAGGGTGTGCCTGTACATCAAGGAGTATTTCAGGCAGGACTGCACGGAGGGTTCCAATAAGAAATGGTGCACCTAAGTTATCGTTGTTATTGGAACAAGGAGGTTAGCCTGGCCTCTGATTGATACATGGCTAGATTTACCTCGCTGCACCTTCTCTGTGAGTGACTGCAGTGTGATCTAGACAGGGAAGGAGGCAAATGAGTACAAAACAAATCTGGTCTATATCTTGTTCTGACCCACTCCATCTATCTTTTACATCTTTGGCTGGCAGCAGACGGTGCAGAAGGACTGCATGCCATCCATATCTCATGGCTGCTCGGCAGAAGATGGTACAGTACGACTGCTAGCCATCTTCATCTCTTGCCTGCCTGGCATAAGATGGTACAATAAGACTGCTAGCAATCCTCATCTCTTGCCTGCCTGGCAGAAGATGGTACAGTACGACTGCTAGCAGTCCATATCGCCTGCCCGCTCACCATAAGACGGTTCAATAGGACTGCAGGACTAAAGAGAATGACCTGGTCAAGTCACTCCAAATTTAGTCCCTGCGCCCATGTCTGCCCAGGCGCTCCCAGCCGACGTGGCCAGGAGCACCTCGGACACGACGAGGACGACTACCAATCGTATTGCACCATCTGCTGCCAGAAGGCAATGGGTTGCTGCTACTGTGCAGCAAAGCCGTACCGCGTCTGCCAGCACCCAGGAGACATAGGGTGACGGTTACCTGAGCTGGCTCCATGCTTGCCGTGGTATGGCGTCTGCACAGGTAACTCATGAAAAAAGGCGTGAAATGATTGTCTGCCCTTGCTTTCACGGAGGGAGGGAGGGAACGGGGGCCTGACGACACGTACCCAGAACCACCCGCGACAATGTTTTAGCCCCATCAGAGTGCTCCATTGTGAGTGCTCTGGACAGCACTCTCAGATGCCCGATTGTTTGCCATTGCTCTGACGCTGGGAGGGGCGCTTACAGGGTTGGCTTCAGGGAGCTAAAATCAACAAAGGGGGTGGCTTTACATCAAGGAGTATTTCAGGCAGGACTTCACGGAGGGTTCCAATAAGAAATGGTGCACCTAAGTTATTGTCCTTATTGGAACAAGAAGGTTAGCCTGGCCTCTGATTGATACATGGCTAGATTTACCTCGCTGCACCTTCTCTGTAAGTGACTGCAGTGTGATCTAGAAGAATGAGTCCCCTAGACAGGGGATGGGGGGAAGCAAATGAGTACAAAACAAATCTGGTCTATTTCTTGTTTTGATCCACTCCATCTGTCTTTTACATCTTTGGCTGGCAGCAGACGGTGCAGAAGGACTGCATGCCATTCACATCTCATGGCTGCTCGGCAGAAGATGGTACAGTACGACTGCTAGCAGTCCGTATCGCCTGCCCGCTCACCATAAGACGGTTCAATAGGACTGACTGCAGGACTAAAGAGAATGACCTGCTCAAGTCACTCCAAATTTAGTCCCTGCGCCCATGTCTGCCCAGGCGCTCCTGATCAACCTCACAGAGGCGACCAGGAGCACCTCAGACATGACGATGACGGCTACCAGTTGTACTGTACCGTCTGCTGCCACAAGGCAAGGGGTTGCTGCTACTGTGTAGCAATGCCGTACCGCGTCTGCCAGCACCCAGGAGACATAGGGTGACGGTTACCTGAGCGGGCTCCATGCTTGTCGTGGTATGGCGTCTGCACAGGTAACTCATGAAAAAAGGCGTGAAATGATTGTCTGCCCTTGCTTTCACGGGGGGAGGGAGGAAACGGGGGCCTGACGATATGTACCCAGAACCACCCGCGACAATGTTTTAGCCCCATCAGGCATTGGGATCTCAACCCAGAATTCCAATGGGCAGCGGAGACTGCGGGAACTGTGGGATAGCTACCCATAGTGCAACGCTCCGGAAGTCTACGCTTGCCTCAGTACTGTGGAAGCGCTCCGCCGAGTTAATGCACTTAATGCACTTAGAGCATTTTCTATGGGGACACACACACTCGAATATATAAAACCGATTTCTAAAAAACCGACTTCTATAAATTCGACCTAATTTCGTAGTGTAGACATACCCTAAGGTGCCACAAGTACTCCTTTTCTTTTTAAACGATTCATAGTGTCAAGTATCAGGGGTAGCCGTGTTAGTCTGTATCCACAGAAACAACAAGGAGTCCGGTGGCACCTTAAAGACTAACAAAAGCTTATGCCCAAATAAATCTGTTAGTCTTTAAGGTGCCACCGGACTCCTTGTTGTTTTTAACAGATTCATATGTCTCTTTGTGCTTCAACTGTCTTTCAGGGGACATGTGTCCATGCTGATGATGGGCTCGGCTCAATAACGATCCAAACCAGTGCGGACCAATGCATGTTCATTTTCATTGTCTGAGTCAGGTGCCACTAGCAGAAGGTAGATTTTCTTTTTTGGTGGTTTGGGTTCTGTAGTTTCCACATGAACGTGTGCTCTTTTTAGACTTCTGCAATTATGTTCCACACCTCGTCCCTCTCAGATTTTGGATGGCACTTCAGATTCTTAAACCTTGGGTTGAGTGCTGTAGCTATCTTTAAAAATCTCACATTGTTACCTTTGCATTTTGCCAGATCTGCAGTGAAAGTGTTCTTAAAATGAACAACATGTGCTATGTCATCATCCAAGACTGCTATAACATGAAATATACGTCAGAATGCGGGTAAAACAGAGCAGAGGACATACAATTCTCCCGCAGGGAGTTCAGTCACAAATTTAATTAATGCATTATTTTTTTAATGAGCGTCATCAGCATGGAAGCATGTCCTCTGGAACGGTCGTCAAAGCATGAAGGGGCATATGAATGTTTTGCATATCTGGCACGTAAATATCTTGCAATGTCGACTACAAAAGTGCCATGCAAATGCCTGTTCTCACTGTCTGATGACATTGTAAATAAGAAGAGGGCAGAATTATCTCCTGTAAATGTAAACAAACTTGTTTGTCTTAGCGACTCGCTGAAGAAGAAGTAGGACTGAGTGGACTTGTAGGTGGTGAAGTTTTACATTGTTTTGTTTTTGAGTGCAGTTATGTAACAAAAAAAAATCTACATTTTTAAGTTGCACTTTCACACCAAAGAGATTGCACTACAATACTTGTATGAGAGGAATTGAAAAATATTATTTCTTTTATAACTTTTACAGTGAAAATATTTGTAATAAAAAATAATATACACTTTGATTTCAGTTATAACACAGAATACAATA
Organism: Lepidochelys kempii; assembly: GCF_965140285.1. Taxonomy (NCBI): domain Eukaryota; kingdom Metazoa; phylum Chordata; order Testudines; family Cheloniidae; genus Lepidochelys; species Lepidochelys kempii. The sequence continues at coordinate 34,069,730 of NC_136387.1, forward strand.
CATATGAAAACGTAGAAAAACATCCAAAATGTTTAATAAATTTCAATTGGTTTTCTATTGTTTAACAGTGTGATTAAAACTGCGATTAATCGTGATTCATTTTTTTTAGTTAATGGCATGAGTTAACTGTGATTAATCGACAGCCCTAGTGGGGATAGATAGATAACTGGACACCTTCAATTTTCTCTGGTAGTTCAGTCACATCCCTCCATTTTAGATTAGTACTTCAAGGAATGGTTCTACTCTGAAGAGTCACTGTGCAAAAATATCATCATGGGTTTCCATGTTCATCTTTCCATCACTCCAGACCAGATCTGCTCAGCTCAGTTTACAATATAAAGGTAGATAGTTTGTTTCTAACTACTAGCCATAAAAAACTCACCCTGGGATCTGAGAGTCAAGCTGGGCTTTTTCTTAATTTATGCATCACAACCATAAGTAAGACCACTGCAATCAGAGCCAAATTAACAACTCGCTGATGATGCAAGAGCAGGATTACAATCCATCTCATTTTCTGAGAGTTATGTTGGGACACAGCCCTCAGTAGGGTGACCAGATGTCTCGATTTTATAGGGACAGTCCTGATTTTGGGGGCTTTTTCTTATATAGGCACCTATTACCACCCACCCCCGTCCCAATTTTTTACACTTGCTATCTGGTCACCCTAGTCCTCAGGAAAAAGAGCTATTGAATTAAGAAAGCATCCTTTCACACCAGGTCATATTTCAGCGTAGAAATGCACTTTACAAAAGGACACAGCCATGTAACATGGTGTGCTTGCACCTCTGGAGAAAGTGGAGAAAGAGTCCCATTCCTCTCAGCTATAGCTATAAAATATTGCTACAGAACATTACAAAACTGCATTTCAGCCAAGGATAGTTACAGCAGTTGTGCACACATGAATCAGCCTTGAAGGGGTCAACATGCTTGCACTGACCAAGGCAAATGAAACAATTGCTAGAAATGAGCCCAAGACACAGAGATTTAGCTCCAGATTTTGAAGCTCACAAACTACAAGCACTTTTGGAGCTGAGGTTTGGCTCACCCCTTTAGCCAGAGAAGGGCCAGCTGCAGAACTGGCTCAGATTGGGATTCTGAGTCTTCCAGTGGCTGAGGGTTATGTGGATCTGGGGTATTGGCTCACGCCTGTCTCTAATGTTTAATGAACAAAGTTGATCGGTATCCAGAGCATCTTACTGAATGAAACTCTTCCTTTCAGTGCAAACCTATAGATGCTTGGTAGCTTTTTCTGCATTTTCCCTCCTTTGGTTTAAACGGCACATTCCTCAAGTTTATATGATCTGAAAACGTAGGAATTGCCAGACTCCATCAGCCCCCTGGTCAGTCTGGTGCAGTGTCCTGTCTACACCTGCGCCTATTCTCCATAGGAAGGTGCAAGAACCTCACAGAAGGCAGATGAGGGCTAATCTGCCCCTCACAGTAGGTCTCTTTCTAAAATCTAATCATTAGAGATTGGTTTAAGCCTGGAAGCAAGTGTTTTAATAGCACTATCTATTACTTAAAACAACCTGATTTTCCAAGGTCCCCCCACAGAGCCGTCAGCTGCTAGTGACGTGTTCAATTGAACTTCATGTTTTGAGTCCCTAGACTTTACATCATATGCATCACCCAGCCCTAAGCTCTGGGTGAGGGATTCTTTCATGCACCCAAATGAACGCACATGGCACAGACGTTGGCCAGTAAAACCCCCAGCCCCCACTGCAGCTGTGCAAAAGGTGCTGAATTATTATGCAGGGATTAGCACATATTATTCAAAAACCTTAGCATTGCACAGGACACAGGCTTCCCAAGATGAATATCAGTTTATATTCAGAATGACCAAACTCAATGAATCTAAAATACGCCCTCTCTACTGACAGGTGTCTTCAGAGGAGCATGTTGCTAAAGCAGGTACTCTCTGGGACAGGAACCACTCCTTTTATGAGCGATAATAGCCATTTGTCTAGCGGCAATGCTGCATCTCTTGCCAGCTCAGCAGTTTTTTGCAGCAGGGAGCTGTTCTCACCATGAAAGAAAAATCCCCTGATTCCACCCCTTTTTGACTCTTTTAATAATTTAGTTTTCCAAAGAAAAGGCAGAGCTAGTGATAAGCATTAAAAACAGCATCTTTCCATGCAACAGACATAAGCAGCTGGGAGCTCGAGCAGTAAAAGAAAAGATTCATTCAATAAGTAAAGGTCAGCTATGACCAATAATTAAAAGCCCTGGAGGCTATTTAGGAGCAGAGTCTTCTTCAGACAATGCTTTTGTCCTGATGGTCCTACAACTGCAGACTAGATCCAAAAGCAAGAGATTGGCATTTAGGATTCCAGGCTTCTGTTCCTGGCTCTGGCACTGAGACAGTGTTTAATACTGTGCATGCTGCTTGCCTGTGGGCTAAGGCAGGAAGTAGCCAAAACCATCACAGGTTCTATTTAACCATTTTTAGGAACCACCCAAAACACCCCTGAGCCAAGGAAAGTCTCTCCCTGCTCTTTTCCAGACAATCAGCAACTTTTGTTGGAGAATCCCTTTTGATGATGCCAACAGATTGTGAAGAAACCAACTAGATGGTCACATTGGTGTGCAACCTAGGTTTGTAAAGGAGACTGTTCTCATCAGGAGATACAGTACTAAGCAGTGCCTGCCATAAACAGATATTGCATACAGGACCATGGTCTAGTTCCATATTGTGGAAAGGTTAAGCATACAGCTGGATGTGCCAAATGCATGCACACCTGCATGTCTAAATTGCATATGCAATTACACCAAGTGCCACTCCAAAGTAGGTAATTTTGTGCACGTTTCCACAGCCAGACATTTGCCCATGGAGCTGTGTGCTTAGCTTCTGAGGAAGTCCAACCCTTTCTTACCAACAGTCCTTTTCACACCAGATAATTACTGATTCTAGAACGAAACCTGGAAAAATTGCAGCACAATAGCCCTCAGTCAAGGCAGATTGTGTCAAAAAGCTTATAGCCTCTGGGTTTATAAAATCTGAATCTCACCCATGATGCGAGTTGAGGTCTCAGTTTAGTTCTTAAGCATAGAAGTGTCCACATTACTGAAATTTCTATTGCTGTTAGGACCTTGGGTGTTGCCAAGGTCTGAATGGGCCATGGAGACCAAACCTCCCCATCCCTGTGGGCTGCTATGCCAAGGTAGAGCTAAAACTTGCAAGTTACAGTCCCTGTGACAGCTGTGAACAGAAAGGCCCTTAGTCTCCAGTAGATGGATTACCTTCATCCAAGGACAGAAACAGATACCCACTGAAGCCACCAGAAAATCAGACACAAGGAATATCACAGCAGCAACTTTCACTACCACAAAATTAATTCAGATCGAAGACCAGCCAGCTTGCAAGAAAGACACCCCTTTTGCATCACTATAAGCTACGTTCCTCCTCACATCAATCACTTCCCTGCCCCATGACAATCCTGAGTCTGCTCTGGAAACTCCTGGCTCAAAGCTGTGATCCCAACTACAGTGCCTCTCTCTCTTCCTGCAGTGATGCATGTCTGGCCTCTCTCCCCACTGACTATGTGTCTTCCAGGGCTCTGAGCTTTCATTTTTCTAAGTTCAAAGTCATTTAATCCTTTGATGCCCATCTTTTTCCCATCTAGGTCTCTCTGTCCTCTGTGGAATTTGCATCCCCTTTAATACCACTAGAGCCCTGTTTAGCCCAACACCCCACCTCTTTTGGATCACTGATGAAGCTGTTCAACACCAGATCAACCTCCAATTATGGGGGCACCACTGTATACCTTGATACAACATCATGTTAGCCTCTGTACCGGCTTTCTGCCAAGAGCTCCTAGTCAAGCCCTTTATTTTCCAAGAAGACTTTTGAAACAGCCCAGCAAGCGCTTTACTCAAATCCATTTCCTTCTCACTAATTAGAATGGGCCTTTAATGTGTCCCAGCCCAAGGTGTTCAGCTCACACATAGGTATCATCATTGAACTATTTCAGGCAAGAGGTAGAACCTGTAGATAAGATTTATTGGGTGGGGCTATTTATGACTTCCTTTCCACACAGATGACCCACTGCATTTTACAAAGCCCCCCTTTGAATAGATTTAACAAAGTAGGCATGATCTCAATTCCTCTCAAGAGGAATCTTCTAAAATCTGTATAGGATTTTACGTGAGCTCACTTGGAGATGAAAGTAAGCGGCTGACCTGACTGCTCACATTGACTAACCCAATAGTGCCAAAGCTCCCTGCTGGAAACTGGCAACACGCAGGGGTGGGAGGTAGGAGCAGCAGCTCTGAAGTGGAGTAGCCGAGTGAGCAGGCTTTGCTGTTAGTAGAGGGAAAACGATCTTGGTTTGTGGGGCAGAAGGGAGGCCAGCAGCAAGGGATGGAGAACACTTTAATCCAAAATCTATAGCTGAGAGAGCGAGAAGTCTAAGGAGTGAGCACAGGGAAATTTTTGGGGGGAAGACCATCAGGATGAGATGCTTGTTGGGGTCAGTATCGACAGATGTTGGAGGAGGCAGGGAATGGGAGGGTTTTGCAATTGGGATGAGAGTAGGGATTAGATTTACCATGAAAGTGAAATCACTGCTGGGCACGTGGGAAGGAAGAAGTTTGGGAATGGACAGGTTGGGATGGGTAATCCGTACTTTGGGGGAGTTAAAGTATTAATTTGCAGATTGTTAGTCAGGAGCCAGTTGATACATTGTCTTGCCTGTTCATAGAAACTGGACTTTTGACCAAGTTTCAGTAAAGGCTTCTCCATCGCCTCACTTTGCACTAGGTATGAAGTGTCCTCCATTGTTTGTACAATTCCAAGAACTCCTTGTCTGGGCTAAGTGCAGGAGACATTTATATGAACAACCAGTCACATTCACTTAAGTTTGTTGTGTAAGTGTAGTAATGAGGGTATAAACCCTCATTCTTCATAGCAATAGCCAACTGACGGCCTGGAAGAAACTTCTATGAGTGCAAAAAGCCCCATGATGCATAATTTCTTCTGGAGCCAGTGATGCCTGCCTCCAAGCAGGATATTGAATAGATAAAGCACTGGTCTGAGCCAGCAGGACAATTCCTACGTTCCAAGAAGAGCATGCAAGCACTAAGTAAGAGAAAAGCAGGAAGAACTTTTCTGAATGTAACCAGGACTAAAGCATCAATGAAGCTAGTTTCAAAAACACGTATGGTGTTCAGGTTTCCAGTTTGCTCACATTCTTTGTGCCAGCAGGGGGTCTACCAACAAATGCCACTTCACCCGGATGCAACTAGCCAAAAACCTCAAGAGAAATTAGACGCTTTTCCATTTTTATTTTAAAAAAATCCAGAACAGATCCAGTAAGAACAATTTTATTATCAGGGAAGTTGTTTTACTATACGCAGAGAACAGACATGGTATGGAGCAGAAAGCTTAGACAAGCAACGCATGTAACTTCAATGTGGCCTTATTTAAAAGGAATTAAGTTACAGCCAAATTAAAGTAACCCATTCTCCTTCAGTACAAGGATACTAAGCTAGCTGCAGATTTAACGTTCTCTAGCAACGTAGCTGGCCCTGCCACTGCTGAACCCAGGACCTGTTACAAATCAGTTCACAAGCACTTGGCTCCACGAAGAGGATACATAAGGACTCCCATCCCCACCCCAGAATTTGTGACATGGTTTCAAACCTTTAAACAAATTAAGTATACCACTTCGTCAAATGTTAGGAGTAAATGATGAGTGAATCCCCCAACCGCTCAGTTGAAAATACCACAGGGCTCAATATTTAGAACTTTGTCTAGCATGAATTAACTTTCATGAAATGATGATTCATCTAGTGGACACATCACTAAATTTATACATTAAAGAAATTATATATAGAATACTGCAAAAACACAGTAAGACTGAATTCTGCCCATTCCTGCTCAGGAAGGTCCCTTCGCTCCCAAGCTTCAGAATTTTCACCCTCTTCCTGCTGCAGTCTGTGCGCAAGAGTGACATTCTACTGTTTCTCTTCCTTCTGGTCCCCAGAACTTCCACCAGAAGCCTCTCTCTCTGATGCCATCTGTGAAAGACACTATCTGTTAGTTACAGAACGCTACTCCCACAGAGATATCCCGATAGCTTGGAAGCAGCTGCCCAGATTTCTTCTAGACTGATCACAATATTCTTCTCACATTGAAAGACAAAGTCTAAAGACCAGATTATTGAAGGTATTTAGGCACCAAGTGGGAATTTCAAAAGCGACTAATACCCACTGAAACCAAAGGGAGTTAGGCACCTCAGTGCTTCTGAAATCTCATTAGGGCCTAAATACTGTTAACAATCTGGCCCTAGCTGACCATTTTAGACAGAGCAGCCAGGAAGCCCATGATGAGTCTCTAGCATCCAATGACTATGCACAGAAGTTTAAATAATGTTTGCCATCATTTTAGTGGTTTTTAATAACTGCATTTGAACATCTGGACATAGTATCCTTTCTACGCTCACTGAAAGATCTACATTCATACTTCTGCTAGGAGGTTTGCCTGATGCCCATTTATCTTGATGTATAAAAAGAGTTTCAAGTATTGCTTGTCACCAATCAAGAGCTTTGTAATGACTGTTTCGACAAGGTAGTTTTACATTAAAAAGTTATACGTAATCGGTGGCACAGATCAGCAGCACAAACAAAATGCTACATAATATTGAAGGTCAGACTTCAGAACTTCTGTGATTGGCTGGACAGCTCATGACGTTGTGCCAGAGGAGATGTCATTAGTGCAACAGCTGCCATTTAGGGGAGTTGACCTGTGGCTTCGAGCTACCCAGGCACGGACAATCCTCTAAGGCTTCATTTGGATCAGCTCCCTCTCCCTGTACAAGCACCAGTGTGATCCACAAGCCCTGCACACCCACCTTTTTGTATGCCATTTCAAAGAGTTTAAGGGACGCCTGTTGCAGGCTGGACGCAGCCTGTCTGATGTTTTCTCCTGTTTCAGCATCTTTACGAGCCAGCAGCTCTCTCATTTTAGCAATCTCCTCCCTCAGTTTGTTGCACTGTAAACAAGTTACAAACAATAGTTACATTGCACTTAGTTCATTAAAACTGAGCCCTTCCCTTCACTTCCACAACCCCCTCCCAGCTCTTGCCAAAAGAAGTGGATTTAAGTCTCAAATTAAAAGTCTGCAGTGCCTAGTAGCTTGTCCAGTTCCCGGCGGGCATGTATCCACATCACTGAACACACTACAGCTGCACTAACTGGTCACCTTGTTTGCAGTCTCAGCAGAGAAGCCAAGGATTGAAGAAGCCCCAGAGACAGAACTGCCCCCTTTGGCTGAAAGCTTGCCTCATTGATACCTCGAGTGACCTACTGCCACCACAGAATCAAGGGGAGCAGAAAAAGCTGCTCTTCATCTACCCATCTTTAAAACTCCACCAGAAAGAGCCACAAAGCAGAGTGTTCAATGCACAAAGCCCCTAAGAGTTTCCTCCCTTTGTTGTGTGTGTGAGGAGTGGGGATGCAAACAAAAGCAATATAGTCCCATCCCATCCCTACTGCCATCTGTCAAACCTTCCACACAATCTGGCACTTCTCTGTCAGACTGGGAGTGCGCTCAAGAGGGCAGGATTGGCGATGTGAGGTTACTGTGGGACAGCTGCACTGACAGAGCTGTGAGGGCGTGGGACACTCACTCAGCCATGTCTAGAGGTAGAATGTGGGCAGCCACTGTCAGTCCTTTACTTTTAGGCCCACAGGTTGGAAGGAATACTATGTTCTTGAAGCCTTGTATAACAGATTTCCCTGCTCCAAGCAGGCCACGCTCCTTACAGTGCCCATTATCACTGCCCCTCCAGTCTCCCACAAAGCTGATGATGGGGTTAAACATGTTTCCCACGCAACTTCCCTTCAGAGGCTAAGTATGTAGTCTCTTGCCTTCCCAGCCCCTGCTAGGCTAGAAAACAAGTTCTACGCTCTCACTGGGCTACACGAGCACCTGGCGTTTCCACACCCATGTTTTAAAGAGAAGCCCAGCAGTGATCTGGGTAGAGCCACTGAATCTTTATCCAAGGGTACTTGCCAAGAATCTCCAGCCTCAGCCCCTCCTAAAACCCCAAATTACTCTTTGTGTTTGAAGTGGATGCTTTAATACTTTTGCAGCTTGTGAACTCAGTTTTAAACATAGCTTTTGAAATGAAGAATAATGCAGCGATGAAGCAGTCACTGAACAGTATTAAAACCCCTCTGACACTAAGCATCTGACTCACTACAGGTAAAGGAAGGAAACTAAGTTTAAAACCATTTAAGCTGCTCCCAAGTTCCTGGGTTCTGTATTTGCAAGTTCACCCACTGCTCTGAGACTCTCAGGACAGAATGGAAGCCTTCACTTAATGCTGATTAACTTACAGACAAAGAAAACTTGTTTCGTACATTCAGTGTCTGAAGAAAAAATTCCCTCTGAAATCAGACAATCACCTCCACTGTACGAGTGGGACAAAAAGCAGCCAAGGACTGTGCCTACCTTCCACTGTTAAGAATCCTTCATGTATTCTGAAAGTCAACTTCTCTAGCAAGTTTCAGCCACATGCTATTTTAAACAGTTAAGAATCCTTGAGAGGTTACATGCTAACCCATTCTTTACCTGAGAGGGCAGATACTGTAGGGAACTCTGGCCCCTTTAACAAAGGCATCAGAAAATACCCACCTCATCTGCTGGCAGCTGATCCTTAAACTCCTCCATCTTGGATTCTGTATCATGGATGATCCCTTCTGCCATGTTGACAGCTTCGACACGTTCCTGGGCAAATTGACAAGTGGGTTATTTTTGCACACCAGGTTTTCTGGTCAAGAAATGCAATACCTACTAGCTTTCCTGGTTACAAAGATAACCAGCATGGGACCTGCTGCAGTGCTGCTTTACTACAGGTAGATGAACCATGTGGTCCATTGCTCAAGTGCGTTAATCCACGTGGCGGCATGAACTACTGCACTGCTGGCAGTCTCAGACAGAGCAAGGCTGGATGTTCCACCCGTTTAGGAAAACGCCCCACAAGAATAATGCTGCAAGGTGCAATGGAGTTGTTAGCAAAAACAAAAAACAAAAAAACCCACCTCCTTTATTTTCTATTGGTCCTCGTCAGTGGTTCAAAGTTCACAGCACCTAATCTGAAACCACCACCACCCAAAGCACCTGAGCTGGTACACCCTGCAGAGGCCAAGAGTTAAAAATGGGAACTGGAGAGTGAACTGCCCTCATCCAGGAGTGGGTCACTCCAGAGCACGGTTTAAGCATGTTAGCAGGCAGCACAAGAAAGCTTGTACTGCTGTCTGTGGTGCACCCAATCTGTGGAGGGGTGTGTCTCCAGCATTTCATAGCTGTCATCTGGGCACCTGAAACCACCAACACTAGTTCAGTGGGTTAGGAACATAAACAGTGACAAGACAAGGAGATGGGGTGGGAATGTTCAGAGCACTCTACACAAGCCCTATGTATCCACAAAGTCTACCCGACAGACAATACATGAAAACAAGTTATGCAAGGAGCTGGCACCTCTCAATAGTGTATTTTGCACATGTAACTCCCAAATGCCAAGGGATCAAGAATCTTAGGGTTTCAACAGAGGTCTGAAGCAGAGAAGAAAAAGCTACAACTCCTCCTAAGGAAATTCAGCTCCTTTCACAGAAAGCTACTCGAATATTCTATCCTTTGGTCTATGCCAGAACCTCACCCTTCTGAGGATCAGAGATTTAAAAGTGTTGCCAAAACAAGATCACTAGTTCTGTAGAGACGAGAACAGTGTAAAGCATCTACAGTGTGAATTTCCGCAGTCTGTAAGCATATGCTAGTGCCATATCCTACAGTATCAGCTGCTTAAATCAATGTTCTATATTTAGTAGAGCAATTCATTATAGTTTACCCTCATTAAATCAATTAGTCCTAACCATTAACCTTATAAATATTATAGATTGATCACTTGAGTGCAGAAAGCATCACTCCTTTTTGACTAAGGAGATGTGGACTGTGACCAGATATTCCTTGAGGGAATGGTGATCTCATGTGCACGGAAGGCATAAATACCAAGACTCAGATGAGATCTGGCACTCAAGATGCTGGAGACCAGGCTTTTAACACGTGCACTGCAACTGCCCATTGAAGGGTGTGCGTGTCATGGGGGTTCGGACCAACATTTTGGTTTTGTAAAATTTAGAAAAAAAACACACACAACAAAACTTATTTCAATGAGTTCAGTGAAAACAGCTCCCTGCTGTGTTTGCAACTAAAGATGCAGCATTGCATTGCTCCAGGAGAAACTGGAAGTGAAAGTGATAGGGCTAGCTTCACTATCCAAGACGAATTAAATGTAAACATTCAACAGCATCCGTGGTGAAAAGTAGATTCAACCAGATTTTAAAATTTCAGTTCACATATTAGTAACAGGTAGGGGAATTTGTCTATTTATAGCACAACCATGTCCCTTTAATTCTTTAGAAAAGAATTTTAAAATACTTGGTTTGTAAATATAAGGTCAGCTATTGAACAGAGGCCAATAAGCTGGGTATTTATATGCCTATATTTTCTTGCAGTTAAAGCCAACTGCATGTAGAAATTTGGTAATAGGGGGACAAGTGGTAATCTAGGCATCTAAAAATCCATTTGCAAAGGCAATTGCACTCCTTGCACATGCAAACATAGGCACGAGTACAATGATTACAATCTCTTAATCTGGCCTTTATATGTCAAGCCAGAAGTCCTCGGAGTAGAGTGCAGTTTCATAATATGGAATGGAGATTTTTGACTGGCTGGTAAACTACCCATTACAAGAGACCACAACGACCACCACCAAGTTACCTTTCTTCGCCTATCTTCCTCTGCATATTTCTCTGCATTCTTCACCATGTTCTCAATGTCATCTTTGCTGAGGCCACCAGAAGACTGGATCACGACTGCGTTAGAAAATAAAGTACAGTATTAAAAAATGCTGCTTTGTATTTTAATCTCTTCTCCTACAGTGAAGAGAGCTCCTACATTAATGCTCCAGACACACCAGCTAAGTTATGTTGCTAGGGATCGTTTCCTTGTACTAATGAGCTGCTAGCACAAGGCATGTATTTGAGCCAGTGCAATAGTGACTCCTTAGAGCAGTGGATTTTCAAACTTTTTTTCTGGTGACCCAGTTGAAGAAAATTATTGATGCCCGTGACCCAATGGGGAGTGGGGATGAGCGGTTTGGGGTATGGAGGGGGCTCTGGGCTGTGGCAGGGGGTTGGGGTGCAGGAGGGGGTCGGGGCTCTGGGTGAAGGAGGGGGCTCTGAGTTTGGGGGGCTCCGGGCTGTGGCAGGGGATGAGGCTCTGGGCTGGGGTGTAGGCTCTGGGGTGGGGCCAGGGATGAGGGGTTTAGGGTGCAGGAAAGGGCTCTGGATTTGGGGCGGCTCAGGGCTGGGGCAAGGGATGTGGGCACGGGTTTACCTTGGGAGGCTCCTGGTCAGCGGCACAGCCGGGTGCTGTCCTGGCACTGTGGACCACTGTGCCCCCGGAAGTGGTCAGCAGCAGGTCTGGCTCCTAGGTGAAGCCGTGCAACCAGCTCTCACCTACAGGCACTACCCGTCCCCACAGCTTCCATTGGCCGGGAACTGGCCAATGGGACTTTGGAGCCGGTGCTCAAGGCGGGGGCAGCACATGGAGCCCCGTGGCCCCCCTGCCACAGAGCCGGACATGCTGCTGGCCGCCTCCAGGGCGCAGTGCAGTTGGAACAGCCTGCCTTAGCCGGGCAGCATGGCTGACGGGACTTTTAACAGCCTGGTCAGCAGTACTGACCAGAGCTGCCGCGACCCGGTGCCTTACATTCCAAGACCCAGTACTGGGTCATGACCCATGGTTTGAAAAGCATTGCCTTGAGAATGCTTAGTATAAACATAAACTAAGAGATCTGATGAGAGAAAAGTGCAGATCCCCAATGACTTTCCTTCCTAGAGCCGCATTTACCATTTCTCTGCTCTCATGAGAGCATTCAGCTCTTGGGCTCAGAGAGCAATCCTTGTGCACCTTGAAAGCAACAGAATGCTGAATGGCTGCAGTTTCTCACAAGGTTGCTAGTAGTCTGCATTATTCTAGTTAGTGTGCCTATCTAGGGAGACCTACTAGAAAGTACAAGGACAGAACAGCACTTGGAGAGGTTTGGTATAATGGACAAGACAATAGCCTGGCAACTCAGATAAAGATTCTGTTCCCAGCTGTGCTAGATACCCTCTTTGTAACCATCTGCAAGCCACTTCACACTGTTCTTCAGTTACTCCATGTGGAAAGTGAGCCTGTGTATATGGCCCTCAGGCCAAGGGGGCATTCTGGCTCGGAATGCAGGAGGAGTCTTTATCAGGCCATGGAGTTTCCTTTCACTTTTGGAGAGCAGCCCAGAGCAATTCAGAAGCAGGCTACAAGCCTGTTTCCAGCCACACTCTCCCTCTATTTCCTTCAGTGACAGAACTGTAGCTAGCTTTCAAATAAAGGCAACTTAATTTTTTCCTACTGCTGCCCTGTGAAAGCTGCCTTGTTTGAGCAACATTACAAACTACATTTCAAGTGGGGTGGCGTAATGCAATTTCATCGGAAAGCAAGGGACAGATGTCATTGGACATTTTACAACACTTCAGGAAGGGAACCAATTTTAGGTCTTCACCTCAGTAAGCACTTAAAATTTTTCACAGAGTATTCTAGGTGACAGTGAGCCTAAACCCTAAAAGCCTAACAATACTAGTCTATTTCAAATGAGTCAGAGATTTACAATGGGATCATGGTTGCAACCTTTGTTATATGCTACAGGTAGCTAAAGGCTGGTATAAGAACCCTGGTCCTCCATATCCTGTTGGGCACCTGCAACCAGCTAATACAAGGCGACAAACAGTGCATGCTCCTGCTCCAAATGAATTTGGTGTCAATGAGGTGGTTTTTTGTTGTCAATAGCAGCAGGACTGAGCCCAAAAATATTCACCAAGATGATTAAAGCAAGTTTCTAATTATGTTTTCTTCAGCTATAACCCGCAAATTCCTCAAGGAATTCCATACCTCTGGAATGGAGAGGCAATACGCCATTTTTGAATGAAGCAGAACACACTGGAAGTCAACAAATCATCATAGGGAAGTAAGTGCCAAATAATGACAATTTTTCTTCAAGCTTTGTAGAAATCCAGCAATCCAGGCTAAAGAAGTTCTCCAAGCCAAAGTTATAGAGGTCTAAACCAGTGCTTGATGGTTACAACAGTAATTGTGGAGGCAATATTGCTTCTAATATTTGATTGTGTTATTAAATAAACACAGTGACCGCTTCAGCTCTCCAAACTCCCTGCAGTTTAAAGATGTTGTTTCTAGGCTACCAGAATCAGCTGGTTATCAGGGGAATATGCCTTAAGCACCTGGGTTTTAAAATTCTTGTGGCAGAGTGGTTAGTACATTCTTAGTACTGTGCTTGTTTGATCAGATGCACTCTTCATGCTATGGGTGCTTGCCATTGGCCAGGTGTCTTGCTAATTAACCTCCTCCCCCTAACACAGCTTGGCACACTGATGCTGTCCCATGACTAGACAATAAGCTGCTAGGACTATTAACATATGACACTAGTTTCACAGATGGACAGTGTGCCAAGGTGCATAGCACAGCAGACCAGTGGAAACAAGCTCCTACCTGGTCCAGGGTTCCCAGTCACTTACCTCCCTGCTCAGCCCCTTCCTTTCTCCCCAACCAAAAAAAAACAAGAAACAGAAGTCTTTGCCCCAAGTGCCTCTGTGGGTGGGTAGCTTCTTGGAGGTGCAAGGGAGCATGACCTACAGCTGCTCATCTGTCACTGTCAGGGGACTTCTCTTCTGCCTACATCACTGCATTTCACGAAGTGAAAGAGTCAGGCTGCTTTCAATGCAATTTCATCTGCTGAAGAGAAGACTTAAAAGCTAGCCTATTTCCCACCAGTGAAAAGTCTCAACATGGACTGCTCGTGTACAGGGCTCATTTTAAATGGAAGTTGGGCAGCTTTAAGGTAGTAGATGAGGGTCACAACAGCCACTAAAGCCCTTTGGCGGTCCATGCCGAAATAAATGTTAATGAGCCAGGTTATTGAAGGGTGCAGTTTTTTACTGAAGTCACTGCCACTGACTCATACCACTCCACTCCTGCATCACCACAGGCTCCGACTGTGCCCCACACCACCCACTTCATTACCACCTCCCACTAGTTGGCTGTTTGAGAGCTGAGAGACAAGAGCACCAGAGGCAGGGCACACACTCTGCCAGTAGGGAGAATGCAACCAGAGCTGGGTGGCCTGGGACAGAGCTGGAGACCAGAGCTGATGGGGAGCCTGGCACATGGGTGAAGTCTGTGCCCATGGGGGAGGCAGAGACTGGGGGGAGATCCAGTCCAGGTCCCAATGCCCCTCACAGCCGCAAGGAAGGGGCTCTGCCATTACACTCCCAGCTCTAGATATGCCTCCCCATTGGAATGAGTTCATCCCAACTCAGGGCCTGGCCACAATTAGATTGGCTGTGGGAGGTGGGAGCCAATGTTAAGGAAGCAACCAGAGACTGGTGGTGAAGGGTAGAGCCTGGCCCCTGCTTCCGTGATGGAGAGATGATTGGGCCATTAGGTGGCCATTAGGTGTGGGCTCCTGCTCCCAGTCCTGGGCTCCGTTTGCCCTGTATCCCATGATTCCCCTCACTTTAAGCACAGTGCCTGGTGCTCAGATCAGGGTGCCAGCTGGGTGCACCGCAGCTCACTTGTGGCTACATCTCTGCTGCCTACTGGCAGGCCAAATAAAATGATCTGGTGGGTTGGATGTGGCCACCAGCAGCCCATCCCTGGTGCTCAAGGTTTAACACACTGGAGCGGATACCATACCTCCTGGATAACTGGTAACAAATATAAATTGTCCTACTTCTCCCTTCCCCGTATTTGCCTACTTATCACCCTTACCTGCTGCGCTATGTATGACTCTGATTGTAAGCTTTTGGGGAGCAGGGATCCCATCTATTTGAGACATCTAGCACACTATTGGGGGTCATACACTCAGAGGTTCATACCGAGTAGCCAAGCATAATTCCATAAATTTCCTTCCCTTCACTATAAGGGAATGCACAACAATGATAGCTGCACTTACTTTGCTGTTCGCGTCCTGTCCCTTTATCCTTTGCTGAAACGTGAACAATGCCATTAGCATCAATGTCGAACGTGACCTCAATCTGGGGCACTCCCCGTGGAGCTGGAGGAATTCCAACCTGGAAACCAGAAGTGCTTAGCCATTAGTTCCCCAACAGATGTGGGCTTGGTATCGAAGCCTTCAGTGTTGTGCATATTATCTTGGTGAACTGCCAATTCAACTAAAACAACCTCAAAGCAGATCCCAGGATATGCTTGTCAGAAGTCGTGACAATTTAGTGGTATCTGATAGACTTAATGGGACAGACCTAATTTAATGCAGCTGCAGACTTCTACCCGGAAGCTGCCATAAATGTCATAAGAAGAGCAAATGCTGTTTTACACTTAATGCCAGTAAGTCACTTTCCCCGTCCCATGCACGGTAACAAGTTCAATTTTCTTTAGTTAATTACTTGGGTCTATTCTGGGGAGAGCCAGGCCCTGCTTGAGGCTACCATGTTTAAATGGTGAGAGATTCACCATGCTTCAGGAGATACAAACCCTTGCCTTACCGGAAGGCTCCTTCCGGCAATTGGATTTAATATTAGAGATGTCAAGCAAGAAGAAACCTCTTAAGAACCTGTATTAGCTTCAGGCGGTCCTGATACAGTACAGCCCTATTCAACATGACCACTCTTGAAATTAAATCAGAAGCATCCATACGGATCAGGAGGACAAATACCTGTACAGGCTGATTATGTATGAAGAGAGTGAACTACTCAGCCACACTGAACTGCAGCAGCTATGTCCTATACACAATCACCCCTTGAAGCACGGTAACTGCTGTCTAACACAATCTAGGCTGCTCCAAAGGGACTTGAAGGGAGTGGGTGATGGGCCAGCTACCGGCTGCCTCAGGGACAACTGTGAAGCAACATGGGATCTAAGTACTGAGTTATATTTGGCAACAGGATCTAACATCCTAGTTCCATGGGTACCAAAAAAATCAATGCCTCTAAGAGCGTATGGCTACTGAAGGCAGGCGGTCAGTAAGGCCTACTGATTTACGAGCCTGGATCACTTTGTGCTTTACATTTGTGGGGCAGGTAAAAATCAAATGGCTTCTGTTAAAGTCCCCACTTTCAAGAGAAGCAGGGAGGGAAGGGGGGAGGTTCCAAACAAAATGGGAGGCTTGGAACTTACTGCATAAAGGTAGTTTAAAGGTTATGAACATTTTGTGCAAACATACCAAAGTGAACTGGCCAAGAAGCTTGTTGTCAGAAGCCATCTCTCTCTCACCCTGGCATACTTTAATCTCCACTTGAGTTTGCCCATCAGCTGCTGTAGAAAACACCTGTAGAAGGGTGAGAGAAACAGAATATTTGACAGCTTACAACCCCTGAATTGAACTACTTACTATACAAGGACTAAAGGACAGGGAACAGCATGAAAACTTGGAAGTTAGGCTGGAGGGATAAAGAAATACTTTAAATGTGTATTTTCCCTCCATGCCTCACAAGCTTTTTAATACAGTAAAGATTCTAAGGCAAAAAGATAACGATTAGCAGGCGAGATTTCAACAAAGGCAGTCAAAGTGTTTGTCTGGGAGTCAGAGAGAAACAAGAAAATGAGCACTGGAGCCCAATCTTTTCAGTATCCCTGCAAGATGGGGAGAGCATTCTCTATGAGTCCAGACCAGCAAGGGCAGTTTTGGCCATGCATTGTGCTCAGTTATATTAAGTCTCTGCACTAGTTCTCTTCAGAATGATGTGCTGACAGTAACATCATAGCACAGACACATGGCCTGGTTCTGTCCCAAGACAAAAAGCTCAAGAGATTTCTCACCTCATGCTTCTAAAGAGGGGGGAGGGAAGTTGAGTTTATTGGGTTGAAAGCTACCTCCACCCCGACAAAGAAGAGTTACTCACTAATTGGCCTCATTTTGTGTTGGATTTCAGCCTCTCCTTCCACTTGAATTCTGTCTAGGTTTTTGGGTGTGGAAAGGAGAAGAGACTCATCTGGGATTCCCTGCTCTCTTCCCCAATAGCTGCATATTGCAGTGACCGTCATTAGCTAGCTGAAGAAGCCTTCAGCCTCAGATGGTTGTCAGAGAGCAACACAAGGCATATCCTCTCTCTCTGGGGCAGAGGGCTGCCTTAACAGGGCTCCCAGCCCTTGCTGTAGTGAGAACTCATCTTAGCCCTGAGCCCAGAAATGCTACCACTATTAAGCCAGCTGGACCTTCACGGTGTGTTCAATTCCAAACGCCCTTTACCTATTCCCCATATTGGGTGTCCCACCTTCTCCCTCCCCAACCGTAGGATCATGCCCATGCTGCTACCTCTGCACATAGTGCTCCTCCAGTCATGCTACCACAGGCAGCAGAGTGAAACTGTTAAGCTGTTCAGTTTCGTCGGCTGGGCTATGAGGAAAGCACTGAGTGGCATGACTTTGACCCTCCTGGGAAACATGGATAGGGAGAAAAAGCACACTGGTCACAGTGTCCCCATGGGACTTAAATACAGGGAAGGGGCAGAAATAGAACATGGGGCACCCAATGCCTGCTATTGTGCTGTCCCTAAGACAACAGCCCAGGAACTCCATTAGAAGCAGACAGTTGCCACGATGTTTAACCTCACCTGGCTCTTCTTGGTTGGAATTGTCGTGTTCCTGTTGATAAGCTTAGTGAAGACACCTCCCAGCGTCTCAATTCCCAAGGACAAAGGAGTCACATCCAGCAGCAGCACATCGGTGACATCACCAGCTAACACGCCACCTTGAATAGCGGCACCAATAGCAACAGCTTCATCGGGATTAACTGCTTTGCTAGGAGAACGGCCAAACAGATCCTGCACAGTCTGCTGCACCTGAATGAGTACAGAACACAGCCGACATGTAGGGAACTCCTGTTATCACAGCCTTGCTGCCACAGCCCACCCCATGGCATAATAAAAAATGTATATGAGGAAGGAACCCCTCATTATCTGCCCTCCAACCAGCTGACACTTTTGCCGTTCCCTTCCCCCTACCCCTACTACTTCTGCCATCCAGTGACGTATGAGACTAAGCTTCAGGCCCATGACTGGCTCCTACTCCCCGCATCCCTCAATTTGCTCCTCCTAGCACCCAGCTGAGTGGATTCAGGTGCACCCATATTTGCCCTACACCTACATCACCTAGGAGGCCAAAAGACAGATAGCCCCCTCCCCTGGAATACTGTTTCCAACCCAGATAGCCAGCAGTGAGTGACCCAAGGAGGGGAATGGAGAACACTAGCCCCCTGCGAGTTCAATACTCCCACCTACACTGACCCCTAGCTCACCACACAGCAATAACGCAGCAACATTCTGCTCGAGCAGAACAGGGATCACTTATCCCAGCTGGGCACAAGTCAGCATATTCCAGGCTTATTCTCCCCAGTGCCGGGACCAGCTCCGGGGACTGAAATGCAATAGCAAGCACAGAACCATGGGGCAGGCTAGAAAATCCACAGAAAGGAGAGGACACACCTAATCTTGTTTAGTGTATTAAAGAATAAATGAAGCCATATGAAGGGCAACAATGTCTCCAGCCCCTACTTAATGTGGTGTTTCAGAAGATACTTTGCGCTCCACCTTTTCAGAACAATATGCTGATGAATTTATCAGATCCATGGCTGAAGTATCAGGACAGAAACTCAGCTGGGTGTTTGAAACACCCTACACGGCTCTCAATTCCACTCCAAGGGGCCCACCTTCACCACTGAGATTTTAGCTGATGCTCACAGCTCCTCTGCATCCCAAGCTGCGTTTGTGGAGCAGCCATTTTCTGGACAAGCGAGCACTGAGCTCCTGGGGAGCTGTGAGCACTACTCCAGCTCATCTGCCCATGAACACTCCCTTGATACAGTGAAACACACAGGAAGACCATATAATTAACTGGAAATCTTCCCCCTAGAGGGCATGTTTTACAGTACAAGGGGAAGTATTACTTCTGATCACAGACCTGACGTTTCCTGGAGCACTGGCTGTGTGAGAGCAGTTTCAAGTAATGTCAAATTCCACCCCAGCAGTGGTGTGAATGGGATGGTGTGAACCACCCAGCAGTGGTGTGAACTGGGCAAGATGCAGTACAAGAGGGAGAAAGCTACATTACTGTGTGCAATACACAGGTGCAGATTTCGGTATGGCTGTGCTCAACTCAGCCTGCAGTTAAAGCTTTGAGTGAGAGTAGTCAGGGAAGCGTTATGTAACCTTGCAAGGCCACATGGTGCTAGAAAGGTATAAATAGGATACTGACATTTAAGTAGTGTCTTCCACTCCCAAAGGATTCTCAGTATTTCAGGAAGGGCTTCCCCCACCATGGAAATAAAGTCACAGTGTATAACACTACATAAGAGACTCAGACAGAAGGCTAGGAAAATATTATGCCCAGTTTAAACTGCAGGGACCTTAGTAAGGGAGGATGCAATCACTGGACTTTGGCCAGGACAGTAGCTTTTAGTGACTTCTATCCTGCAAACCTTACAGTCATTGAAACCTCAGAGTATGTCTACACAGCATTTGAGCACCTGCAGGAGCAGCCTCCCAGCCCTCATCAACAGACTTGGGTTAGTGGGGCTCCTGCTAGTGCTCTGAAAGCAGCTGTGTAGCCAGCGCTTTGAAGTAATCACTCCCAGGCAGACTCTTCCCACCAGGGTACTCTGAATCCTGGATGGCTGTCAGTCACAGTAAGATGGTGATAACATCTGAAGAGTACCACAGCACCTACAGAGTAAAGCAGTCTTTACTGTTCTCCACAGACTGGGAGTGAATAACTGAGGGTACATCTACACAACAAACAAACCCATGGCAGCGAGTCTCAGAGCAAAGGTAAACTGACTTGGGCTGGTGCTGCAAGGCTAAAAATCGCAGTATAGACATTTGGCCTTGGGTTGGAGCCTGGTCTCTGAGATCTCCCCGCCACCCACTGGATTTCGGGGCCTGGGCTCCACACTGCGTCTCTACACTGCTATTTTTAGCCCTGCAGCACAAGCCCATGTCAGTTGATCCGGGCTCTGAGACTCACTGCCATGGGTCTTTTTTTTTTTGGCTGTGTAGATGCACCCTAAGAGACCTCCAGTAGCAGCACAGTCCACATTCTTGAGGACACCCTTGCACAAGCATGTTCCCCACTGACTTCATGGGAACTGAACAGTTCTTTTTGGAGCTTGGAATCTGAGAACACTAAATCAACACCAGGTGGGTCCTAAATGTTCAAGACTTTGCATGTCAGCAAAGCAAGTCTAAGTCACCTGCTGGTGCTTATCACCACAGTATACAAGAGTCAAGTATATCTAGGTAGCCAGTGCTAAGAGCATAAGGCCAGTGAAACATGTCATCGCTTATGCCAGGGAGCAAACACATACCCAATTATGCATTAACAGCAGGTGACAGAATGACTTCGCTGACAGCCAGAACAGTGAACCTACAAGATCCCTAGATGGCAAAGCTAAGTTGACAAGAGGGGGTGAATTCCACAGAAGTCACAAGTCTGGCAGCAGCATACTGACCACACAGCTGTTCTCGCAGGCTAGAGAGAAAGCCTTAAATTCTTAAATCTCAACAGCACTGCTTGTGTTCAGTCCACATCAGGCAGCAGGAGCCAGGAACAGAAATTTGTAACTCCTGCCAACTCTCACTGGTCTTGGGAAGGTTAACTCCATCAGCAGTATCTTCCAGACAGACCCATGGATCAAACACCAACCAAAGGAGGGAGTAGAAATTCTAGTCACATGACTGGCATGCCTGATCATGTCCCCCCTACCCACTCATCCTGCTGACTATATAGACAGCCCTTCACCTACAGCATCGCCAAAGTTTCTGGAATTAGGACTTAGGTCCCCTTTAAAATGCTTTTGTGCAACACAAATAAAAGTGACTCAATCCTTGGACAAAGGTGTTAAGTGGTGTGTGTCACACAGGAACATGCCATACCTTAGGCATTCTGCTCATGCCACCAACCAGAATGACTTCACCAATGTCGCTCTTGCTGACTTCAGCATCCTGCATGGCTTTTTGGCAAGGTGCTACTGTCCTCCTGATCAGATCTGCTACAATCCCCTCAAACTGGGAACGACTCAGCTTCATGTTCAAGTGCTTTGGTCCAGAAGCATCCATAGTAAGGTAGGGCAAGTTAATGTCCGTCTGCAAAACAAGAATTCACTGGTTATTAGAAGCAGGGAATCAAGACAAGCAACTATATGTGGCTTTCAGTGTTGTCACAGTTCAACAGATAACTGATCACTTACAGATGAAGCCAACAGGTTTCTGTAAGAATACCTTTAGGACTCTTTTGAAAAACATACTGAGTTTTTACACATATTTTAAGATTTCTGTATATCTTTACCCCATCCCCTATTGCCTCAGTTTAAGGAGGCTGGTCACCTTTTATATTAAGGTTCCAGTTACAAATGGCTTATAAAGGATAAATTATTAATATTATAAGCAGGTTACAGACATGATCTGCTTATGTTAGATGTTTATAACCATGGCTATAAGCAATCCATTGACCCATTAGACTTTAAAAATCTAACGATTGACATTTTAATAAATGGTTAATCAGTTAAATTATAAACTACATCTAAACAGAAACTTAACATTAAGTGCAACCACAGAATCTCTATGGTTAAGACAAATCTCATGTATTCTACCCAGTTTCTTCAGTGGTGGAACTTTACTGTACATTTACCTTTTTAAATTTTATAAAGCTGAGTCAGGCCCTGTTCACAGTAACTTTGCAGAGCTGTGAATTGTTTGCTGTAACCAACATGTGTAAACACACAGGAATGGGAGTCTAGAAACAAAAACCCACTAGCACCTTATTACATGCAAAGTTTTTTATCAAGAGCTTCACATTTCACATCACAGAGGTTAAAAAAAAATCGAAGTAGAAGAAAGTGACAAAACCCTGCAAGATAGAGCACATGCATATTTTCTGTTAAGAGAGTATAGAAAAATTCACCAGATACCCCTCATTTCTAATGTGGTTTTTTTTTTTAATACAAGACAGCCTACTCCGCTGGGGTTAAACATTCAGCAACAACAAACTGTTTCCTCACAAACCAAACAATCTCTATTTTATAACATTTATGCTTGAGAACAAAGCCAATTGAACATTTTAAAACAATGATTTCCATTTAAAGTTAAGCACCAGGCATTACAATTTAAAATGCTCATTTTCTCTATTTATGCAAGAGGTTTAAAATCCAGTGTCCCTGCTTATAAGTCCACTGCACTAATTTGAAGTGAGGCACAGCAAAACAGCAGCAAAAGTGCTGAGTCATGCTGACACTACAAATCACTGCAAAACATTAATGCCTCAACACACACGAACTTGATGGAGAAAGTTTGCAAAATCAGAACGGGTCCCTTGTTATAGACTAAAGCCAAGCTCTCTCCTCTTAAATAGCAAAGTCAATAAAGTCATATCAGAAGACTTTCCTGAAGGCTCTTCCTTATTTAACTCTTACTGGTGCAGTACAGAAGCATTTTCTGGCAGAATGGAGTGTATTTTCTAATGTAGTGTATTTTCTTTCTCCGGTGAGCTGGCAAACCAGAATCTGTTATGCCCTTGTCAGAACTATGTATCCATTGTGACTGACCTAAGGACCATGCTTCCTGTGATCTCCCCACTTTGCCAAAGAAAACTCCCACTCAGAAATAACAGTTCTTAACACTATTCAAATCCTGGAAATTGGAAACAAAGACTCGAACTCAGACACTGTCTAGTTGACTTCAACAACATTTAAATGAGACTGCTCCCTTCAATGAAAAATAATTAATCATTAGCAACGGATAAAGAGAGGGGTCTGGAAGCATCTGATAGGTGAAGCAGAGGGTGGGGGAAGCGATCCTTGGAATCTGCTCTCAGTGTCTCATGACTAACTCCCTTGTGTGCAGCTTTTAAAAGAGTAGTTTTTTTAAAAAACAGATTTTCTTCATTATGCAAATAAATGGTTCAGTCAGTGGTTACATTTAAAACTGTAAGATTTTGAATAGCTAGAAGTAAAGCCAGAATGTATCAGAAGCAGGATTATCAGCAATTCAATTCCTTGAGGCCCTCCAGAGTTCTGGAATAAGTAGCATGCAGACACTGGAATGCGTTACCTAGGGAGGTGGTAGAATCTCCTTCCTTAGAGGTTTTTAAGGTCAGGCTTGACAAAGCCCTGGCTGGGATGATTTAACTGGGAATTGGTCCTGCTTTGAGCAGGGGGTTGGACTAGATGACCTTCTGGGGTCCCTTCCAACCCTGATATTCTATGATTCTATGATTCAGACATGAGAACAAGGTCAGATATTCCTACAGGAGAGAGAGGACATATTTTGGGGTCAAAGCTAACAGGATTAATATTCCTATCCCAGAGGCAGAAACTGCCGCTGTTGTCCTAAGCCTCAAGCAATTACCTTGCATCACCTAACAGATGTTCAGTTTTCTCTCAGATTGTTAATACCAATACTAGCTTATCAAAGCATTTCCCCCATGATGTCCTTTGCACATACTCAAGTTTGTTTTATCAACCCAAATTACTGCCTTCGCATTTGGCTGGTCTTTTACCTGTTAAATAAAATGTGTGAAGTGACATATCAAAGTGGCCAACTAATGCACTTTATTGTACAGTCATCTCACCTGCACAGATGAAGAGAGCTCACATTTGGCTTTTTCTGACGCTTCTCTCACTCTCTGAAGAGCCATGTTGTCTTTAGTCAGGTCAATGCCCGTCTAACCAATAAGAAATGTGTGTTAACAAAAAAACCTGTCAGTCTCCAGAAACCCAGAAGCCTGCAGCTGATATTTGCTGTAGGTCACCCCTGCCCCACTGTACTAGAAAGACATCTGCAAAAATTAGAATTTGAGTCCTAGTGCTTTGTCTGCTTATCCCCCACGCTTGTAACCATAATGATAAATACGTGTATTTCACATACATTAGCCCTAACCACCAAGTGAAGTAGTTTTGTAGTGATATATCCATTAACGATTAGAAGTATTGGAGCAGACACCGTACCTTGCTGAAGGTAACACTGGATCAATGACTGAGTTATAATTAAACTGCACAAATTTTCCAGCTGCCACCCTTGTGCTCCATCTATTAGGCAGTAGCATCATGCAGCACTGATGGATTTATGCGGCCAATTCCCTTGTAATATGAAAGGGGGGTGAATTATCTGTAGGACAACCCCATAGAGACAGTGTCAAAGGAACAGAAGTCTTGCTATTCTGTTTGACTTAGACTCCTGTGAGATGTCCGCTCTTTAATTCGTATTTATTTTTTGACAAATATGAGGCAGAATACTAAAATATGAGTCAGAATACTAAAGAGCAATCCAAGTAATTTTAATACCCTACACTTTTAGCATTTAGGTTAATAGTCAACTAAAACTCAAAACATACCAATACAGAAGAGGATCCTCATCCTTCTGAAGTAATTTGAGATTCCCTAGCTTTGAGAATTGGTTTTCAAAGCATTCTCAGTAACACAATCAAAATTACACATGGCATGTTATCTGTGCAAACAGATCTCATTTACCTCTCTCTTGAATTCCTTGACAATATGCTGCAGCAAGGCCTGGTCAAAATCTTCACCACCCAAGAAAGTGTCACCATTGGTAGATTTCACCTCAAAGACTCCCTTCTGAATTTCCAAAATAGAAATATCAAAAGTGCCACCACCCAAGTCATACACTGCAATACTAAGACAGAAAACAGAGAGACTATATGTCAACACCCTTTAAAGACAAAGTTTTTTGGCTTGAACACTTTCAAACTCATGAGACAGAGGTGCGGACAGTCATGTGAACCTTTACATTGCATGCATAGGCTATTGTCTACAAAGATGAAGGCTGATAGTGGGCCTGATCCTGCATTCCTTACACACCAAAAGTCCCCATTTGAAGACATCTGACTCCTATTTAAACTGAGAGCTTGTGGTGCACAAGGAATGCAGGATCACGCCCACTATGTAATTTCAGCACCTGGTTTACTGTACTATTCAATTATTTCATCTCCTGGAGTACTGATGAATAGTAAGTTTCCCCTAAAGAAGCCTTCTCTAAAGAGGGAGTCACCAAGCTGACATAATCAGCCCATTCCATGCACATCTGGAATTTCTGACTTCAAATGAGAGTTCTGGGTGCACATGGACTACATGATTTTGCCATTATGTAACCTTGGTCATTTCTACTACCTGCCTTACTAGGGAAGGCCTCTCCAGGGGAACTTCTTATTTACCAATGCTCTGTGCCTACCACTGACCAAACTAGAAAGTTTGGAACTGGATATTGCAGTTCAATCAGCCTTAACATTTGTATTAAAAAGAGAGAACATTTGTATTAAAAAGAGAGAACATTTGTGGTTTGCCTCCCATAAAGTCATAAGGCAAATTAAGGTATGGCGCTAAAGCCCCAGCATTTCAGAGTTATCAGACAGTTTTTGGGAAAGGCTAGGGGAAGCAGAGAATGCTTACACAGCACTATAAACTAAGAAAAATTCTCTTCAACATGAATTTACAGTTTGTAAGATCTATCACAGCAAAATTGTTATGGTAATACTGACATGCAGAGGATAATAAAAATAAATTTCTTAACAGGTACATCAGGAAACAAATGCTTTCCAGGGAAGAGATCTTGTCGCCTACATGCCAGTAAACCAGAACCTGGATAGAGATTTTTATGCCACATTTAAGCTTAAATATAACAAACCTCTCAACTCAATCATCTTGAAGAACCACACTAAGAAACTGTTATTACTAACCACGGTTGTGTGCGCTTAATTTAGAGGTGTGCAGTTGTGCTGCTGTGGAACTACTGCTAACTAATTTAAGATGCAGTTTTGGAATGAACATCTAAGATTCGTTTTTTGGTTTTTTTTTTAAAACTGCTAAGAATGGAATAAAGCTCTGAGAGCAACTGCATAAAACAGATTACTGTGTGATTAGTTGAGCAATTAAGTCTGAACTAGGATTTTAAGAAACACAAAGTCTTAAATTATTTACAAAACAGAACCCTAAAGTGCTCTGGCTAAGAGGGATGGGGATTACTAGCAGACATTTACACTTTGTCTTCAGACTTGTCTAGACCATAAGCCAGGGCAGCAGCAGTTGGTTCATTAATCACCCTCAGGACGTTGAGTCCAGAAATCTGCCCAGCATCTTTAGTAGCCTGGAAAAGAGAAGAAAGTTGACCAGTGAGAGAAGTTAAAATCTCTGCTTACACACACAGGAAACACAGGAGCTTGTGACCCTACCTGCCTCTGAGAATCATTGAAGTAAGCAGGGACAGTGATGACAGCGTTCTTTGCTGAGTGTCCCAGGTAGTTTTCTGGAAAAGAAAAAACAGCAAGTTATTGTAGTTAACAACAACTTCAGACCCACTCTAAATCGTTGGTACATTGTTTATACTCCCTTAGCTATAAACAGAATAGGGGTCCTCAATCTGGGCTTTGTGACTTCCCTCCTTTTATGGAGAGATGGGAGAGGGTCCCAAAGCTTTTTTCCATTTTTAACATGGGGGTCACAGTATAGAAGAGCTTGTGACCTCTTAGAATAGCAGTCACCTCAAGACATTTCTATGCTTTCCACTAGTGATCAGACAAAACTGGTTAGTGTGAATTCACATATAACATTTGCAGACTTTGCTTTTATAGGGAGTAAAAAACAATCCTGAGGCTATTCCTTTACTTTGGAATGTCTTATATTTGGTCAACAGACTGCTTACCCATTGGCTATCATTTGTATGATTTGTTTGTCCACTATAAGTATTTTCCACAGCAGGAGGATATACTGCAGATTAACGTTGGCAAATAAAAATGTAATTTATGGTTAATCAGAAAAGCTCCTAGTTTTCTGGCACATCCCTATTCAATATCACAACTTGCTGTTCTCTTTCAATTAATATTGGAAGTCGAAAGTCATCACTAAACACAACAAACCTGTTCAAATATTTGGATGCACACTACCCATCCCAGAGACGTCACAGTACTTTATTTGCTTTAATATCCTTACAGCATTTCTAGCCAATCTAGTTTACAGCTTTTGCGGTGACTGGCCTATCTGGGATATGGGTTGGCCTGCTGCACAACACTAAAGACTGCCATTTCCAGAATCTGCAGGCAATCTCTACCCTGCTGTACACTGCAACTCAGTCTTCTAGGCCTGTCCTTCCATCCCTGCTAGGCCTTGGTAGCTACTGCAAGGCCGAATAATCTATGTATAGTCAACACCCACGTGCAGTCTTACTTGTCATCACTTGATATTGGGGTGCACAAGTACTCTCCAACCCAGACAGCAGGTGAGGAGCAGTGAGAGCTCCAAAACTAAATGTCAAACTACCCCACCCTATTGTAGTTGGGGGATTTCCTTGAGGTCACAGTAGGCATGGAAGGGGAAAGAATCTCCAGCTCTGTGGGCCATCGGCCTGGCAGAGCTCCACAGCCACCACTAGCTAGGGAGAAGTACTTCACAACATGAGGTCCCTTTAACATTTCTTCTCTTGATGATGGATATCAACTAGCCATGTAAGAACCAACCCACCCATCATCATTCCCATCAGTCTACTAGCCACATAATGCAACTGGGCAGAGCTTAACTCCACGTGTAGAAAAGCAGCAGATTTAGGAAGCTGACATGTTACAGCTAGCTAGGCAGAGGACCGAACCCTGTCTGAATAGGAAGTCAAATAGTTGCTGTATAGACCAAAGGCTAGTAGGTATTTGTGACAGCAGCCGCTATGCCAAAGGAGGCAAGTATTAGGAGTTTGTAAATGGCAAGTTTCACAATATGCACGGTTATCTGGAAGAGATGAATAAGCATGTACAGGATCCTGGGAGGAGGAAGGAGTGTGCACTACTTCACAGCCAGCAGACATGACTGACATTTTGTTTGAAACACGTATTTCAAGACTCTGCAAATTGAGACTTCGAATAAGAGCAATCAAGATAAAGCTTTGCCTGAAGCTGTAACTCTGTCAAATACCCTGACTTGGTCAGAACAAAATTAAGGGTCCTTCACTCTCCCTGAGGGTAAAACATAGCCTACTACCTTATCCCTACACAATCTGATGTAACTCAGGCCATGGTTTAGAAGGGTTCTAGAAGGAAGTTTTTATTAGGGCTGTAGTATGCTCAATATATTTATCAGACACCTAGTACCAATACCATGGTTAAACTTGTGCTCAAACAAGTTAAACAAGGTAAACACCTTGCTGTACCAACCTGCAGTCTCCTTCATCTTCATTAATACAAAGGCACCAATTTGGCTTGGAGAATACAGCTTCCCATGCGCTTCTACCCAGGCATCACCATTAGAGGCACGGACAATTTTAAAAGGAACATTTTTACTGAAACACAAGAATTTCACATTGTGTAAAGTTTCTCTAGATAACACTGAATGCATCACACAAGACTTTAAATCATGATTTGAAGACTTCAGTAACTCAGCCAGAGGCTGGGGTCTATTACAGGGAGTGGGTGGCCGATGGTCTGTGGCCTGCAACATACAGAAGGTCAGACTAGATCATCATGATAGACTAAAAGGCCAGAAGGGACCATGAGTCTAAGCCCTACGGTGAATACACAGCTGGTATTGCTGGTTAATCTGAAATTGGCAAAACATAGTGACACCTTGGTTTTAAAGGGAGAGATCCTACAGTAAACCTTCCCCTAACAGCCTCAGATGTAAGGGAGGCATCTGACAATACTATTTGCAATGGTTTTCATCCAGGATCTTTGCATTTCTTGGAAAAGGTCAATACCAATGAGTTTGATTCAGCTCTGATGTATCCTGGCATCAGTTACAGGTAAGAACCCTGAGTAAGCTCAGGGTCGTCCAATTTGCTCCCTCCCGAAGGGCCCTATACAGGCTGTCAGCCTCCTGACACCACTCTTCACTCAACTCTGAAATATGGACTCTGGAGCCCTCATTTGCTGCACTGCAGTTGGTGGCTGCTCTCCTTTCACTCTACCCTTCTAGCATTGCAACCGTTCAGCTACGCAGCCCAATCTCGCTGCCCATTAAGTTCCTTACTGCTGTCCTCCCCACTTTTCCTTTCAGCCACTCTTCCCCCATTGCTCTTCTCTGAGTACCTACCAGAACACTCAGTTTTTATCACTTACACAAGACCTAAAATGTGCCGTTGCTACAGAAGTTATGATTAGAACCCAATCTGTGTGCACATTACTCTAATCCAGCAACACAGTCTCACTGTAACCTGTCCTTTCACATCCCCCAGCTCCTTTGTTTTTTCTTATATGCATGTCAACTCGTTTGTTTGGTTTTTTTGTTACACAGTAGACTTGTAAGCTCTCTGGGGCAAAGACAGTGTTTTCGGAGTGCTGTAAAAATAACTATCAGAACCTCTCACTTGCTTAAGTCCAAAATAACGTAAGGCCTATACCTTCAAAAAAACAGAATGTTTAAAAACTTTCACACTAATCTGTGTTGGACAGAGTAATTTTGCATAAAACACCTGCAGAAGATTCAGTTTATAGACTCAGGTACACCCAACTTTCTGCAGTATTTTGCAGAAAGTGCTGAGATTAAGGATCTACATTAAGTTATAAACACATAAGAATTTCTGGGCACACAATAAAACCAATGAGCACTGAACCTGAACAGTTTCATTTAAGAATCCCAGTGTAAACTGTGCCATGAATGCAATTATGCAAACTTTAATTGATGTTAAACAAGATCAAACAAGTGGTCCACGTAGTCCAGAAGCCATCCTCTGACAGTGGCCATCATCAGCTGATTCAGAGGTAGATGCAAGAAACCCAATGGTGGAAAATTAAGAGATAATAGAAATCTTTTCCAGAGGTGTAGGTTAAGCCCCCCCATCAGCTAGTGGTTGGCTTATATTTCTCATCCACTTCAATATCTAACCATATTTTGAATCCCATAACTCTTGGCCTCCAATATCCTGTGACAATAAATTCCACAGGTTACTTTATGCACTAGATAGAAAGTATTTTCCTTAATAAATTGCAGGCATGCTGCTTTCCTTTTCATTAAATGTTTTTGTATTATGAGAGTTTACTAAAGTGAGGAAAATAGCTTTCGAGTAGGACAAGCCACTAGAACTGAATTGCAATCCAGAGAGAAGTGGCCATTAAATTACTGTTCTTCTCCCTCTCATGAAAGGTAACAGCTATTCAGTATTCCAATCACAAGGCATCTGCTCAGAACTTTTATATGACAGACATTATGTAGAAACTATAACCTTCCTTAAAATTCAGTGAATATTACGTGTGCAGTGTTCTATACAACGCGGACTCAATCAGAAGTAAGATGCAGGAAACCCTCAGGGCAGGGGCTCTCAGGGTTCTGTACAGTACAAAGTACAGTCAGCACTTTGTCATTTGATCCATTCCTCCTGCCAATGCAGACAGCACCAGCTATATTGCATTGTCAAGAACCAATTACAAGTCCGCCCCTAAAAAGCTTAAAAAGCATCATTAATAAATGCAGTGAAACACAGGCTAAACTTTTGAGGAATATGAGCAAACATGGGATTCTATGCACCGAGTACCATGTCCCACCATGTAGAAACAGCACTTTGTTTTAGGCCATGCATGGGCATGCTGCACTCTGCAAATTCTCTTTCCAGAACTGGGGAATAACGTTAATTAGTTTTACTCACATATCTTTCTGTACTTCAGAATCATCATAGCGCCGTCCAATGAGACGTTTGGTAGCATAGAATGTATTCTGTGGGTTAGTTACAGCCTGTCGTTTAGCTGGCATCCCAACCAATCGTTCACCATCAGCTGTAAATGCTACAACAGATGGGGTAGTTCTGGCACCTTCGGCGTTTTCCAGCACCTACGTAAAAATGGTGAGAGTCTATAACGCAGGAAAACCACCTGCAAAAGCGGCAGCACTGATTCCCTCCCTTAGATAAATTGTTATACACTAGTAGTTACTCACCTTTGCTTGTTTTCCTTCCATAACTGCCACACAGGAGTTAGTTGTGCCCAAATCAATACCAATAACAGCACCTTTGACTGCTTCTGAGCTGCAAAATATATTTAAAACAAAATGTTAGGGTTACTGCTAAAGGAGGATGCAACCAGTGAAACAACCAAAAAGCTTTCTCTCCCAGCAAGATGATGTGGGGAGCGGAGGAATTACCTTTCAACCAGATTCTACCTGCAGTTGGGGAAGCAAATCCATTTTCCACTCTAGAGTAATAGAGGAAATTGGAGAACAACCGAGCCTATGTTGGAAATCAACTTAGTATCAGCAAATTGTGGTTCTGTATTAGATTTGGTCATTCCAGGCATACGTTGTGTCTAAATTCTTACTCGTTTTCGATGTTCCACTGTGAAATCCCCTGGACTTTTTATTGGCTAGCATCACGCTTTAAATACTTAAGAGTCTGTATGCTATTTGTGAATGTGGTCCTTCAAATACTGATGTCAAATCAGTTCTAACATCCCTAAACATCAAGTCTTTCATATGAAAGGCCTAATTCCACTTGGGGAGAGGGAGTAAATCTAAAATAAGCAAGGCTGTCAAGCGATTAAAAAAAATTCATCGTGATTCATCACACTGTTAAACAATAGAATATTGCTGAATATATTGAATATTTAAATATTTTTGGATGTTTTCTACATTTTCAAATATATTAACTTCAATTACAACACAGAATACGAAGTGTACAGTGCTCACTTTATTTTTATTACCAGTATTTGCACTATAAACAAAATAGCATTTTTCAATTCACCTAAGTACTGTAATGCAATCTCTTTATCATGAAAGTTGAATTTACAAATGTAGAATTACGTACAAAAAACCTGCATTCAAAAATAAAACAATGTAAAATTTTAAAGCCCGCAAGCCCATTCAGCCAGTCGCTCAGACATACATTTGTTTACATTTGCAGGAGATAATGCTGCCAGCTTCTTGTTTATGTTACCTGAAAGTAACAACAGGCGTTCTCATGGCACTGTTGTAGCTGGCATCCCAAGATATTTACGTGCCAGATGCGCTAAAGATTCATACGTCATCCCTTCATGCTTCAACCACCATTCCAAAAGAAAATGCGTCCATGCTGATGACGGGTTCTGCTCGATAACAATCCAACCCAGTGCATGTTCATTATCATTATCTGAGTCAGGTGTCACCAGCAGAAAGTTGATTTTCTTTTTTGGTGGTTCAGGTTCTGTAGTTTCCATATCGGATTGTTGCTCTTTTAAGACTTCTGAAAGCAAGCTCCACACCTCGTCTCTTAGATTTTGGAATGCATTTCTGATTCTTAAACCTTGAGTCAACTGCTGTAGCTATCTTTAGAAATCTCACATTCGTACCTTCTTTGTGTTTTGTCAAATCTGCAGTGAACGTGTTCTTAAAATGAAGAACATGTGCTGGGTCATTATCCAAGAGTGCTATAACAGGAAATATATGGCAGAATGCAAGTAAAACAGAGCAGGGGACATACAATTCTGCCCCAAGGAGTTCAGTCAGAAATTTAATTAACGCTTATTTTTTTAACAAGCATCATCAGCATGGAAGCACATCCTCTGGAAGGGTGGCCGAAGCACATCTGGCACGTAAATACCTTGCGATGCCGGCTACAAAAGTGCCATGCAAATGGCTGTTCTCACTTTCAGGTGACATTGTAAATAAGAAGTGGGCAGCGTTATCTCCCTTAAATGTAAACAAACTTGCTTATTTTCGAGATTGGCTGAACAAGAAGTAGGACTGAGTAGACTTGTAGGCTCTGAAGTTTTATATTGTTTTATTTTTGAATGCAGTCATGTAACAAAAAAACAAAAATCTACATCTACATTCAGGAGAAGGTTCACCTCATACCATTTTGTAGTGCAGTCTGAAATACTATTTCTTTTGTTTATCATTTTTACAGTGCAAATATTTGTAATTAAATATAATATACACATTGATTTCAATTACAACACAGAATATATATGAAAATGTAGAAAAACATCCAAAATATTAAACAGCATATCAATTGAAATTTATTAAACAGTGCAATTAAAACTGTGATTAATCGTGATTAATTTTTGAGTTAATAGTATGAGTTAACTGCGATTAATCGACAACCCTAAAAAAAGGTTAAACTGATCAGAATTACCGGCAGTAGCTTTTTATCTGACACTTGCAATAGTTCCCCTACACACAGTTTTGATTACAAATTCCCATGAAAAGCCTATTCCCTGCATGCTAACCTGGAAAATCTGTAACAGATTTATTCATTCATATAGCAAGCATAAAAGCTATAGTACATTTATGAAGAGTTAATACAGAAATCCAGGATTTTTGTAGTCAGAGCCTCTCATTTGTATCTAATAATTCAGACGTTAATAGTCACACCTGCTTGAAAGCAGCTGCCTGGAGGAGAGAGACTATAAAAAGTGCTCACATTAGTTTAGAAGGCAATTTTCAGAATGGAAAAGTGAAAATCTATAGATAAAGAGGATGAACTAAGGCCCTGTTGAGGTCCTCTGATCCTGGGGTATTTAGAGCTACAGCTAACTTTCTTTCTGAAAAAAGACATGCTAACATTTTTAAGCCTTGACTGTGGGGTAACATGATGGGTGATATTTCTGACTGAAATGATTTACAGGGAGGCTCTGCTTTTGGGAGAGGTTGAATATCCTTTTTCCTTAGTTTACTTGAGAAAACTTGCCTTCAGTTGCAATTACACCAATTTATTAGACATGCAGTGAGCAAAGATAGGCGATAGCCCCAGGTGTGAGCTTTTCCTCTAGGGTTTCACCTCAAACCCCTCCCACCCGAGGTACCTCACTTCCATAACTTTTTGGTTCCAGTACTAAAGGAGTTACATCAACTATATAACTTGATGAAAAAAAGATAACAGACCAGAATCTTTGGGTTTATTTTTTACCTTGGATTAATAAATTAAGAAAATCTGCAGAATATATTGTGAGGGAGCACAAACCACTTCCAAGAAAAAAAATGAAAGTAAACTGATCTGCAGAGCTGTGGAACCCTCTCCAACACAATAACAGAAGATAATGCTGATGATACATCAGGATTAGCAGATAGTAATCTGTCACACCCATGTAATGTTCTGATTTCATAAGTAAGGGGGATTCCTAAATAGAATAAACTTTTCAGGGATACAGAGTTCTAACTGTTTCCTGAAAAAGCGAGGGAAACAAAGAAGGAGACAGAGTCAGTCTTGAGAAAGCACCAAGTTTTGCAAATTTTAATACACAATTTTCCTCTATTACTTTATATTGGATGGGAGAGAAGTGGTGTGTGTATTGGTTATGCCCACAAAACAAATGTTTTTGCTTCAAAAGAAGTTTAATTGGGATCTATGGAACTAATTGATGGATTAAATGATGTTAAAAAGGTTTTATTAAGTATCTTCTTTGCATTCCAATAAATAGGTTTGTTTGGAATTTTATTAGGTCTAAAAACTTTGTGTGTAGCTGGAAATTTGTTACCATACTTAGTATCTGATTATCTATGAAATGCTGCGCCAGTAGAGGACTTTTTGTTTCTCCTTAATTAACCATACACACATCTGACCAAGGATTTCAGATTATGAAGCTGGAGTCAATTTAAGTATCAAGACTATTACACAGTTATTTGTTTTTCTTACAGTTCAATCTTTTCCTCGCTCTCAAAAAAGGGGGGCGGGGAGGAGGGAAGAGGAGACATACTTACGCATACTTCCTACTTGATACTGTTCTGAGAACATCTTGACTGAGAGTATTCCAGACTGCCTATAAAATAAAGTCAGGATATTACAGCAATCAGAGGTTTCTTGCATCTTATTTTGGGTAAGATTACCTCACATCCAGTATTTAAAAGGATCTGTAGCTGTGCTACCTTAAAAATAATAAAAATGTGATACATCTCTACCACCACATTAGCTGTGTGTTTAATCTTCAAAATTCCTTTTACTTAACTGAAAACTAACCAAGGACTCAAGAAAATATTTTGTTATATTATACAGCCACAGAACATTTACCTTAAGTTTTATTATTTGTTGTTTATATGAAATGTGAACACTAAGACCCATATTATCCAAGCTGAGCAAGTTGCTGGTATAGAAGATTCTTGTTATGAACATGCACAAGTTAAACTTGTTGCAAATGCTGCAACAAGTAAAACTGAATTTTTTAGCCTCTTTAGCAACCAGCAGCAAATAAACATTAACCAAGTTTCTTGAAATTTCCTCAAAGGGTAGACTAGACCACATTGCTTCAGAGTTTCATTCTTTCGAGTAGGTTTAAGAGATGCTGAACAAAAACTTCAGTGTTTGTGTGTGTGTAACCTCACGTAACAGCTTAGTACAAACAGAACCCCATCATAAGAAGAGAATACTGCTTTGTTAATACTTTGGAGAATACAAGCCCCTCCTGCTTAGCATACACTTTGACCTGGGGATGAGTGAGAAGAGGAGAGGCAGGAAGCAAAAAGAGGAGAGGCCGGAGGCTGAATCCAGCTACATTATGTAACTAATGTCACACCCTGAGCACTGCTGTTAGAGTGACCTAATACCTGATGTAGACATGGCTAGGTCAACTGAAAGATTCTTCTGTTGGCCTACCGATCACCTCTTGGAGAGGGGAATTAACTATATTGGCAGAAAAACCACTTTCATCAATGAGGCAAGTATCTACACCATGGTGCTACTGCAGTACAGCTGCTGCACCATAGCTGTGCCACTGTAAATCATCCTGAGATCTTGACAGAGTATCTCTCTGTACACAGATCAAGGAGCTCAGAAACTAGGCTGCTGTTCAGCATTGATCCCCATTATCCTTGAATATCCACCCCAATATGATCCCCATTATCCTTGAACTGCTTAACCATTTGCCCTTCAGTTGCCTCATCTGTAAAATGGGCATAATATTTATTTACCAGAGAAAAGTAGAAATTCTTAGCCATTTAAGATTCTCATTACAGGGCCAGATACAACTCCCACTAAAACCAAAGGGGGTCTTTCAGTTTCAAATCCACCAAGTTACCTTGAAAATCTCTTGCCTGTCAGCAATATCAACTAACAAATGCTCCTTAACTAAAGATTCTCTACTTTTTTTTAATTTTTGAGGGACAAAGAAGATACAAAGCTTTTTACTTTTAAAAACAGTTCCTAAAACATGTGCTTAGTAAGAGATTAGCTGAAAACCACACAGTAGTAGAGCTGAACTCTGGCACTAAACTCTGTCAACACATGCCGACAATGAAGGTCAAAGGAAGAGCCCCCGCCCCCTAAACGCCAATGACTCTGTGCTGAACCATCTTTATTAGGTACTCCCATTCATCAGTCTGGGTGTTAAAATCAGAACTCTCCTGCTCTTACAGTTAAATCCATTTTAAACGCCCAGATTCCAGAAGAGCCCTTCCCATCTCCAGCCGCCCCACTCCTCCGGTGCTCCCTCATCACGAACATCTCAGCACCTAAGGGACCCATGAACTCATCCCCCAGCAGTACAAGGCCGCCAGGACGGACAGGGAACGAGGCCGAGATTACAGGACTTGCTCCAGGTGGCCTCGGGACAGGCAGCGATCCAAGCTGGAGAGTTACACAACCCCGCAGGATACGGGCCCTGGACTCGCCCCGGAGCTCAGCACGGGGCTACCAGCACCAGGGCCTCCACCAACCTAGGCATCCCCTCCCTCTGTCTCGGGGCCCCACCGCGCAAGTCGCCGGCAGAGCCCAGCCATGACCCCCGGAGGGCGCCTTACACCCCGCCCCCACCCTCGGGCACCCCGCACCACGAGGAGGGTGCCGCCCCCCTCGCTTCCCACTTCCCCCAGGTAACGCGCGGGGCCCCCCGCACCAGCCCCCCCACGGGGCCCGGCCCCGCACCTGAGCGAGGCCGGGGCTAGGAGCGGTGCCCCGGCGGGGCAGCAGGTGGAGGCGGGCGGCGGTGCGGCTGGCGCTCAGCATGGTCCGGGTGCGGTGGGGCCGGAGACTCTCACGCGGAGAGGAGAGTGCGGCCTGCGCAGCGGCTCTTCTGGAAACCTCCACCCACGTGGGCCGGGGTCAGCTCACCCGGACGGGGCTGGCGACTACAAAGGCCTGACCCCGCACCAACGCCTTAGCGCCACGCGCCGCAGTGGAGACTACGCGGCAACCCCGCGCGGCACCTTCCCGCGCGCGCTACCCGATCCCGCGCTGCGGCCGACAAGCCTCCTGTGAAGCGCTGGCACCCTGGGGGAGTTCCACACAGGCACTGTGCCGGACAGCTGGGGTCCTGACAGGCACGGCGTACTCAAGGTCGGACGAGATGAAACACTGGGAAATTGCAGCGGCCTTGCGTCAGGGCGACTGCACACTACGCTTCAAGAGCGCGTGCGCTGTCTGCTCAGGGAGGTCGGTACAGCCCATGCGCAGATGAGCCGGAAGGTGGCTGTTTCCGACGACCTTACTGAGCATGCGCAGTCGGAAGGCTGCCGAGGGACCACGTGTCCTCTGCTCCCAGCGGGGGCTGGTGGGGTTCTGCTACTTGAGCTGCCAGTGGTGTGCGAAACCAGCCCCAGGGGGACAAGGGTCTTGCGGGGGAGAGCCCGAGGGGAGGAGATGTAGTTCCGCGGGCACAGCCTTCCCGCGCAGGCATAGGCGGCTCGGCTCCCCACTCGCTGCTGGCAGTACAGGGGTGTGACACACGGTCACGCCTGCCCCCACAGCAGGATGGGTTCCTCTTGCCTGCCCCCCACCCCTTTTGCTCCATGCAGGACACTGGCCTTATGGGCACTGGCCTGCCTGGCCCAGCGTGGCATGCCCATGGGCAGCATGGCCTATGGAGCCCCTAAGGCTGCTCCCTGGGCCACACTGCCCATAAGAGGGGTCTCTCCTCGTGCTGCAGCAGTTATGGCATGGCAATCCTGTTAACCTGCCCTGCCGCTGCACACGGGTGCAGCGTGCTCTGTGTTTCACATCAGCGTTTTCAAAAGTGACCCTCGCCCAACCTCAGCCCCTTGGGGCCTGCTTTTCTGAGCTGCTGAGCCCAACTTGAGTCAATGGAGATTCTAGTAGCTCAGTGTTCTGAAAATCGGGCCCAAGATGTCTCAGGCTGGGCACCCAAAAGTGAGAGACACAAAATCACTGTCTACTTTTCAAAATTTTGGCTCATCTGATTGCCCTGGGTCAAGTAGCGAGTCAGTGTTGGAACCCACCATGGGACCCAGAGGTTCTGACTCCCAGTTCTGCTCTTAACCGTTTATTTCCACTTCCAATTCTGCCACTTGTGCATTTTGTTACCCCAATTTTGTTACCCCATATTTTTGCACAGGCTTTCCCATTAGCACATAGTAGATATGAACAAGTGCAGTTCACACGACGCTAAAAGCTTTTGTTTTAGTCTCTCTAAGGAAACAAACACTATCTTCGGGCACGTTTGGAAGCTGATCATCACAGCCAGAAAGGCAGGGAACAATTTTCAGCTATTGAAACCCTATTCTGTTGGATCTGAATCTATCAGGGGGAGGGGTTCAGATAAATAGATAAATGAGCTGGGAGTACAA
This sequence comes from Lepidochelys kempii, assembly GCF_965140285.1. Classification (NCBI taxonomy): domain Eukaryota; kingdom Metazoa; phylum Chordata; order Testudines; family Cheloniidae; genus Lepidochelys; species Lepidochelys kempii. The sequence continues at coordinate 34,108,259 of NC_136387.1, forward strand.
ACAATATACCCATGTAAGTGTGTCTGTTGGTGCTGCTCTCTCATATTACCAGACAGGGGCAGCAGACTGCCATGCTAAAGTTACATTGCTTTCAGAAAAAAGAAAAGGAGGTTTTGTGGCACCTTAGAGACTAACACATTTATTAGAGCATAAGCTTTCGTGAGCTACAGCTCACTTTATGGCCCACCTTGATTATCACTACAAAAGGTCCCCCCCCCAGCTCTCCTGCTGGTAATAGCTCACCTTTCCTGATCACTCTTGTTACAGTCTGTATGTTAACCCCCATTGTTTCATGTTCTCTGTGTATATAAAATCTCTCCACTATATTTTCCACTGTATGCATCCGATGAAGGGAGCTGTAGCTCATGAAAGCTTATACTCTAATAAATTTGTTAGTCTCTAAGATGCCACAAGTACTCCTTTTTACGGATACAGACTAACACAGCTGCTACTCTGAAACATCTCTTTCAGACTCTTCTTGTGAATGATGAGCAGTATGAGAAAGTCTACTTAATTCAAATTATTGACAAAGAACGTGCAAGTATTGGCAAGGTTGCAGTTAAAGCAAAAGTGTTCTCAGTGGGAACTGTCCTGAAGCATTGTCTGCAACAATCCCTCGTTTTCTTTTCATTTACAGAGTCAGTGATAGAAAGACTGTCTATCCAATCCTGCCAAAAATGAGCCTCTAATTCTTGGCTCAGTTGCACTAACTGTACAGGCTGCTATCAACAAAGCAGCAGCCAGTTCAATTCAGTACTCAACAAGGATGTTGTAATAACAAATGAAGAAAGCAGCTCTCTTGAGTAGCTGAACTCAGAGCCTAAACATTTCCTCCATGTCACTGCAGGGGTAAGAGACTGAAGTGTCCTGCAGCAGCTCTGCGTACAGTGCCCTTGGAATGTTGGTGGTTTAATATTTCAGAATCTTTAGTTGATTTTAGCCAGGGAGCATACTCCTGAAAAGTCAGTGCCCCTATTTACAATTTCCAGATGTGGCCTTGCGTGGGCCCTGAGATGCTGCTGGACTCAAGGCCCAGTGGATGATCTAAAGAACCATTGTTGAAATGTCACACGTCCACCTTTCACCACACTAAGGGCAAGATCTTTTGTGTTAATTCAATATGCCCTGAATTAATTTACTTGGTTCCCCACCTCTTTCCCCCGTCTTTTTACACCCCCCTTTGCACTCCTGATGCGCCTCTAAATGCCTCTTTTCTTTCCTTGCCCTGTTCTTATTTCCAACCCTCCTTCCATGCAGTTCCTTCTCAGACCTGGTCCATTCTCCTGCCGAATCTTTGTCTATGCAATTCCTTCCCTGACCTTGTCTGCCATGGATCCTATCCATCTCTCCTCCTCCAAGTACCTCCTTAAAACACTCTTGTGCTGTGACGCCTATTAACTTTTGTCCTCCCCACAAGGTAGCAAAATAGATGAAACAGTCACTTCCTGACAGACAATGTGGCATTCCCCTCACCACTCAGTCACTCTGACCCCATCCTGCAAGATGCCGAGCAACTCTTGAAAGATGCCCAGTGCTCTCAACTCCCATTGAGTTCTTAGGGTATGGAGGATGCTCAGAGCCTTGCAGGATTGGGTCCTATATTTGCAGTTTCCTGGATCTGAGCCTTTCTAGGGAAGGGTGCTGGTGTGAGGAGGGGCTATGAGGAAGAGAAGAGGGCCAGTAGGGTGCGTTTCATCATCATATACATTGATGTGACTCCCTGAGGATTCTGTGACATTGACTCAGTCTCCCAGAATACCTTTCTGGACCCACATTAGGTTCTCTCACAAACCCCTCTTAAAGGAGCTGTGCAGGGAACTGTGGGATGGTTACCCGCAATGCAGTGCAATTGAAATGGTCAGAGGGAGTAGTGTGTGCAGATATAATTAACCCATTTTATGTTAGTTGGCATGGTTAGTGAAGACACTTCACAACATTTCAGGACCAAATTATTCCAGAGCCACTCAGCGTTCTAGCCTTGAAATGATCCAGTCGGCTAGTGCAAAGAAGGGAGAGACTCTACAAAAATATTCTGCCACAGGGTTGTGTCCTGCTCCTATGGAAGTTAATAGCAAAACTTTTATTGACTTCAGTGGGGACAGCATTGGGTCCTAACTGATTTTTTATACTGTTTAAGTCAGTTTCAATTTGTTTGGGAAAACGTCTTGTTAGTTCAACCCACAGTTGTCTTAAGCAGATTTCTCTGTAACTGGCAGCGTGCAAAAAGGTTACATGCAATCTTCAGTTAAATGAATATGTTATAAAACATCTGTCATTGCCAAGGCAACTTAAATCTGTAGACAAATGTGACAAGTTCTGCAGGGAGCTGTGCATTAGCTTCTCCACAGTAATTAGTTCCTGTCTGCAGTGACTCTAAGGCAGTTGCTGCTCTCTGGCTCCTAGGTGTATGTTGTATATGCACCGCTGATGTGTCCTACTACGAAAGGGTCTTGAAGAGCAGCCTTTGGAGTCAGCTGCAGCCCAACTGCTTTCCTACACCCTGAAATGAGGTCCAACAGAAAAGGCACTGCCTGATCAAACATAACAAGGAGCCAAGCTATATCTAGGATTCAAGGGCCCAAATGGAGAATATTAGGAGCCAAATTCTGTGTTATTGTTACAGTGTACAGGCCCATAATAAGCAACAGATATTCAAGTCAATGGGAATATTCTTGTGCTTAAAGTTAAGCATGTGTGGTGGGGCTAGGGTGACCAGATAGCAAGTGTGAAAACTTGGGACAGGGGTAAGGGGTAATAGGTGCCTATATAAGAAAAAGGCCCAAAAATCGGGACATCTGGTCACCCTATGTGGGGTGACTGCCCCACACAGGCAGAAGAAGGGTTAAAACAGCCTTGGGGAGGCTGTGCAGAACCCAACCAATTGGAAGAGGGCTTACTGAGCCAGCCAATAGGGAGAAGGCTTAGTGGAGCGGCCAATCAGGGCCAGGCTGGCCCATATAAGAGGGGCTGCTGAGCAGATCAATCAAAGGTAGTCTCTTCCTGGAGGGTAAGGGAGAATGAGGATGACTAGCTGCCCTGTAGGAGAATTGAGAGAGATAGCAGCATGGACAGAGCAGTGGTGGCCAGGGCCAGGGAAGCAAGAGGGAGCTCCAGCCTGAGGTCCTGATACAAGGGAGGAGAAAGTGCTAGGGCTGTGGGGAAGTGGCCCAGGGAAACAGGCAGTGGAGTAGGAGAAGGGGCTGTATGTGGCTGCTGGCTATAGGGTCCCTGGGCCATGACCTGGAGTAGCAGATGGGCCTCAGTCTCCCCCTGCTTCTTCTGTCCCCCCTTCTCATGGAGGTGAGTAGCCAATACATGGATTGCAGTTTGCCACTGTGACATTCCCCTGGTGTTATCTGGACCGGTGATCGCGAGGTCATCCAATCCTTGACTCTAGGAGCCAGCCTTACCCTGCTCTGCTGTGAGAAACCCCACTCCTGGGCTGTTCATGTATAGCCTCTGGCATGTAAGCTGCTTGGATTGTTCAACTGAATGACGCTAGCCAATATCTCCAGTCCCAGAAAACCCTCAGAATCTCTGTCTTGCAGTGTCCAGTTTTGCCTGCTGGACACTGCAAGCTTATAGGGGTTTGTCAATTTAACAAAGAAATTGATAGGCACCAGGCTTGTTATCCCAAGGGGAGTCTCTGACATGCTTCAAACCAAACACAGTGCTCCAGGTAGAACAAATAAATAAATTTATTAACTACAAAGATAGATTTTAAGTCAAAGCACAAGAAGTTGGATTTGGTCAAATGAAATAAAAGCAATGGGCATTCTAAGCTTTGATTGCCTTTACGAACTTACGTGCTTCTCACCACAGGCTGGCTGGTTGCCCTTCAGCCAGGCTCTCTCCTTTAATCAGTGCTTCAGTTGCTTGGTGATGATGTCTATAGATGGAGGTGGAGGAGAGAGGAAGAGCATGGCAAATGTCTCTCCCTTTTATCATGTTCTTTCTTCTCTCTTGGCTTTGTCCACCCCTGACCCTTCAGGGTCAGGTGGGCATTACCTCATTGTAGTCCCTGACTGACCAAGGGAAGGGGGGTGACTCACTTTGTTGCTGCCTAGGCCAGTGTCCTTTGTTCCTGTGAGGCTGGGCTGGGTTTGTCCCATATATGACCTGATGAGGTGTGAACTGGCCCTCTGTTCCTGGAGAGTTTTGCCTGGGCTTGTTTTAAGCCACGAGGACACATTTTAAACCTCATAACTAAATACATGAAATTACAACCTATAACATTACTATAACATCAATGCTCAGTGCATCATGAGCCTTCCTAAGACACCCGACATGACAAACTTTGCATTGGATACCACACAATCATATTATAAGGATGAACATGGGGGTGCAGCATGTTCCCCTGAGATACAGAGTGTCACAGCCACCAAGGCAAGTGGCTGGACTAGGACTGTTGAGTCCCCTGGAAGGGGGGTGAGGGCTGAGTCCAGAAGAGAACACTGTGGTCTGGGGAGCAACATGGGTCCTAGAGGTAGAGGCAAGAGTGATGACGGGTGAGACACCACTAGATGAAAGTGCTCCGGTGAAATGAGAGCTAATTCCCAGTATGTCCAGCAGGAGGCACTGCAGTGGTGAGTCACACCCCACTGCAATGTGCTTGAGTAGTTTGCTGGATCAGGGCCTGAACAGAGACAAGGCACAACAAGTGTGTGTAGAAAACGACCAAGAGGTGGCAGGGAGAAGAGTTGAGAAGATCCAGGTGACATATAAGTGGGGGTTTCACAGGTAGTATGTTCATCATTGTTAAGGGAGTAAGAAAGGTTAAGGAATCACTGACAGAACACTTGTCTAGCCATTATCATTAGGCACTTTACCATGGGCATCACAGGGGATGGGAGTCTTCAGAAGTTATTTGGTGGACAACAGGAGTGGCTGTATAAATTGATTGGGGATAGGTGTTCAGCACATAGAAGGGAGACAATTGTACCATGCTCATCACTTAGGTAACCCCATTGACTTCAAGAGTTTCTCCACATTTATACCAGCACTACTGATACTAGAATCTAGTGCAGCTTGGGTTCTCATCGACAATCACCAGGGTGTGTGGATGTGAATTTTATTACTTGATCATGGCCTAAAGGGAGACTAGAAAGTCATATGGAAACAACAGAACAAGTAGACAAAAATCCACAGCTGCTTTAGAGTCTGTTAGCAGCTCACAGAAAAATCCTTCCTACTGTTTAAGTATCAGTGACTTGTCACTGGTGCTAAAGATGCAGGCCACAGTGGGAAGCAGCAAACTGCATTTCACCCTTGCACAATCACAGCTGTTGTGATAGGTATGTGAGGCACCCCCAGGCATCAGAATAATGAAGGCAATTAGCATGTTACAAATGAGAGCCTCCCCATTATACATTCTGTCGATTGTTTCCCTGATCTGAAGCTTTTCACAGATAAAAAAAGAAAACCACTGACAGAGGGAGGTTCCAGAAAGCCTAGTTCAGCTCAGTGAAGGTTGGTCTCTGTACAAAGAGCCATGTTCAAAGAAGGCTAGCTGTTTACATGATCAGGTTAAAGAAGACACAGGTAAAGGATGGGGCCAACCTAGCCTGAGTCCATCAGTCTACAGGTGAGAGCTCTGAATGGGTAAGATTTACAATTAAGCCACAATTTGTTTTACATTTAAAGTGGAACATGAAGTCCATGCAACAGCACATTTAATCGAAAGTAAATATTTGTGGCTGGTTCAAAGCCCATGCAAAGCCAAGGCACAAAGAGGTTAGTGGTCTGTGCTGGAGACGAAGACCAAATCTTCAGCTGGTCTAAAGCAGCATAGCTCCCTTGACTTCAAGGGAATTACACCGATTTACAATGACTAAGGATCTGGCCCAAGTACCTAAATCCATCATGCAAGGCATCCTGAAGGGTCAAGCGTGGAAAGAGGACAGTCCAGTCGGAGTTAATATCTGGATAGGACACAAAAGAGAAGTCAGGCATCAGAGATGGTGGGTGGGTCATCCTTCAAGGAAATACAGGTGCTTGTGAGTTGGGTGATTTCCCTGAGGAGGGAGGACAAGGCTCAATCAACAAACCTCCCCAGTGGGAGAGCCTGACTAGGTCTCCCTATGCAAAAGACAGACTATACTTAGGTCTATATTTTCCCCCAAAACCAATCTGTCTGCTTTGAGCCAAAACCCTGCTACCTTTATTCTTGCTGTGTACCGCTGTACTCTGCAAGGGGTTCTATCAAAATCAGTGGGGTCACCTGAGAAGTATGGCACGGCTCAGTGAATAAAGGTAGTGGAATCAGATCCTCTTGGAGTGGGAGAAACCAACCAGACAGCTCCAGGAAAGGAAAGACCTAGGCCTGGACTAGAAGTGTTCTCCGCTCTCCACTAAGGAACTGACCCTGGCAAGGCAAGGGTACATCCATGGAATTGCTTTACCTCTTTTAAGCAACAAAGATGACTTCTTCTGGAGACATGTCCTTCTTGACCCAGTAGTGAGCACTTGGGTGAGTTGATACCTACACAGTGGCGAGGTCCAATATTATTATTGGTCTTACAAAACGCTCAGCAAATATTATCAGGGATTCTGAGAATGAGGAATTTAACTTAATTCAGGAAATATTTACCTGGCATAATAAAGAATCAATATCCTGTGAGAGTCATAAACTACTACAACTAAAACTAACGCATAGAACATGAGCTACAGTGGAGGTAGAAATAAAATAGAAGTACGAGCCCATCTAGATCCTGTAAGTGGATAGTTTTTGTTACAAGTGTAACTGCAGAAATCCATGTAGCCTATGAGGTCTCCCTCCAATGAGAAGGCACATCAATCCCTTTGTCAATGATTTGTAGTCTTGGGGCTTTACAAATCAGCGGAGGGATGATGCAGAGCTTGGAGCACTACTCTGCTGTATATTAATCTGGGTTCAGTTATCTGCTCTGCCACAAACCTCCTGGGTGACCTCGGGCAAATCACTTAGCCTCTCTGTGCCTCAGTTCCCCATCTGTACAATGGGGATACCAGCACTGCTCTGTTTCATGGTGTGGTGTGAAGAGAAGTACATTAGTTTCTGAGCACTTCACAATTTTTACAGGGGGTTGGACTAGATGATCTCTTGAGGTCCCTTCCAACCCTGATATTCTATGATAATGGGGGCCAGATAAATACCCAAAGTGGATAGATTGTTGCTCCTGCATTCCCCAGATCCATGGCTGGATTCCTGCAATGGCCTATGATTGGCGCATATGTGGAAACTTCAGTCATGTGCCTTTTTAAGGTGGGGAGGCTGGCACGAGTACATGAGCACAAAACACAGGTGCTCTTCATTGGCTCAGTCTGCTTCTGGATGCCATTCAGTTAGCATCCATAAAGCCCTAAATAGCCTGGGACTTGGCTGGCTCCCCGAGAGCACTGTCATTGTTATGGAAACATGAGCTCATGTTTTGAAGCGGATGAGTAAGACAACAGCTCTGAACCCCAGTGCACTGGAACCCAGAGGAGTTCTGCCACTGACTTCAGTGGGGTTAGGATTGGGCCCATGTTCCCCCACTGGCACAACTATTGCTGCTGGCATTGCTATAGTACAGGCCCACATGGCCATCTCGCTGACACCTCCAGTGTGTGCTGCTCAGAATGAATATACGTTTGTCAGAAGGTTTGTGCTACTGTACATGGCATGTTCTGCCGTGTAAAAAGCTGACAGTAGCCAAGGAAGATGATGCTGATAAATCAATATTAAGGCCCCATAAAAACCCTGTAAAATTCATCTACTGCCAGGAAACCAAAGGCTGCACAGGGCTCTGCACCTTGTCAGACAGAGCCCTCATGGAGCAGCAATATCAGCTCCCTGCTCTGTAACTTGAGGCTTCCGTGTATGCCCAAAAATCGCATTAGCGTTTCCAATTGCCATATGCCAGAGGTTCTCAAACTGTGGTTCATGGACCACCAGTGGTCTGCGAGCTCCATTCAGGTGGTTCACGGATAGTTCCCTCTAAGGTGCGTGCGTGGGCGGCCGCACATGAGAAAATGAAGGGCCACCCACCTAATTAGTGGAGCCATGCAGACGTGGCTCCACTAATTAGGTGCCTGGACTCTGGAGAAGATGCACATATAAGGGGAGGTGGAGGCCTTGGGGGGAATAGAGGGTAGGTGGGAGGGGGTGGGGGGAATTTGGGATGTGCAGGGCTGCGGCAGCCAGAGAAAGAGGCGACTTTTCCGAGCTCCACGGCTGCAGCTGCCTGAGAGAGACAGCCCTCCTTCCCAGCCTCAGCTCTGTGGCTGCTGTGGTGGGGGAAAGACCCCGCTCCTTCCCAAACCAAGCTCGGGGGCTGCTGAGGTGGAGGAGAGAGGGAGTGACCCCCCTTCTTCCCAGCTCCAGCTCGGGGGCTGCTGCAGCAGGGGAGAGAGGGCACATCCATCACTTTAGAAAGGTAAGACTACTGATATTAAAATATGAGTTGTGTGCTTTTATTTGTAGGACAAAAAATGTTTATTAATTAAGTTTTTTTTATATAGCGCTTTTATCCAAAGCGCTTTACAACAGTTAGCTAATGGTACAAACAACATTTGGAAAGATCATTAAGTGGTCTGCCGAGACCCTCAGCAATTTTCAAGTGGTCCGTGAAAAAAAAAGTTTGAGAACCACTGCCATATGCCATTCCTAGCTCAGATCTAATTGCTGTCCTGGATCATGCCTGGCTCTCACTCGGCCTTGCTACTCTCCACAGTTTGCCCTGGGATTAAATGTGGTTTGAATGGTTCTCTCCCAGAGGTGAGGCATTTATTTCTAGCCTGCATTTATTTCTCTGTGCTGCATCTCATTCTCTTATTTTCTGCCCATACTTCTAACCTGTCTGGCTTTGTTGTTCTCACCAGTGTTTGAAACATGCCCCAGTGTCCCATCATGAACACAGTGGGCTGTTTACTCTTTGTTCCAAATGAATCCTGACCGAACACCAACCCCTGCAGTAATCCATGGGGCACTTCCCCCACCCTCTCAAGTCTGTGCCCTTGATCAGTACTCTTTGGTTGCACCTTTGTCCAGTTTTCTGTCCATCTGGCAGCACTAGTGGGCCAGTCCCTTTGCCACCGTGCCCCAGTTTCCCCGCATGTAAAAGGGGAATAATGATTCTGAGCTCTTTTGTAAAGTACTTTGAGATCTGCTGGTGAAAAATGCTATATTGCTATTATTATTTATTATTCTGTTCAGGTTCTTACACTGTGCCCATTACCATGGTATCTGAACAGTTTTACCCCAGCCAATTTGAATTTATACTTCAAACTGGCTGGAATGATCCACTTGAGTGTGTCAAGCCAGGATGATTGCTGCCTGGACACACTGAGTGACATAGTGAGTCAGCCTGCGAATGACACACCTAGTCCTGGTATTGAACTGCTTGTTTTTGCAATTGATGCAGATGATTATGGCAGTTTATAGTGAGCTCAGCCTTGTGACAGATGCATGTACATTGAAAGGGAAGGTTTAAATTTAGAATGGGGGAAAAAAACTGGTGTAGGCATAAAAAGAACAAACACGCATTTTCAGCCACTCTGGTGCTGAGAGGGTGGGGAAGAAAAAGAGATCAGAATTTCAGATCCTCTTCTATTGAATTTTGTGTCCCAGAAAAATCAATAGTGAAGTGTTTTTTCATAAACACCAGACCACCACAATATTCAGATGTGCTACATGGCACCTCCTACCTGCGGAGCTGTCATGCCCAGCTAAGAGCAGTGTTCTCCACGCCTTACTCACGCAAAACTCCCACTGAGGCTGGTGGGAATTTGTGGCATGATTCTAGATCACAGATATGAGCCAGTGCTGCCAGTCCTGCCAAGTCAGTGAGAACCCTCAACTCCCACCGATTTCAGGGGAAGCTGAGGACACTCACAGCCTGATCCTCTGACATGCTGAACACTTCCAGCTCAGCACCTCACAGGATTGGGCCCTACTTTTTTTTTTTTTTTACTTTTTTTTTTACTTTTTTTTTTGGTGGAGGAAAGCTATTAAAGAAGTTAAAAGGGTTTGAAAAATTGCAACTGATCATGCTCCATGGGCACCTGCTAGGGGCTATATGGTGCCCTGTGCCTATGTGGGTACCAGGGATGAGAGGGAGCAAACAAAATGATGTCCACGTCTTGCATTGCTTCGCAGAGCTGATTACAAGCATAGTCTCACCCAAGTGCCATGGCTGAGGGAGGCGAGTGGTGCTGGCCATCTCAGTGCAGCAGGAATCCTGGCCCTGCCTCGCCAGCGTGTGCCAGGAAATCTAGCTGCCCCTCAGAGGGGAGTGAGTGCTGCACCCCTTGAGAGGGGATGGAAATAGCTGCAACAACTCAAGGGAGCACAGCAAGTCTCTGGATCTCCCTGAAGTGCCTGGATCTCCCAGCATGGGAGGGCAGGGGCCCCACTGTTCCCTCTAAGCTGTGTGCATGTATACGCGCACACAGATCCTAAACCCCGCGCACACGGCAAAACACCACACACACAAAAATTTGCATAGAATCACAACAATTTGCAGAGAAGAAATTTTTTGTGCACCTGGCCTGTCAAAAATTAGAGGGAACATTGGGCAGGGCCTAAGGCACAAACAGGCAGCTTGTGGAGTTTAATGAGCCCCATTTGTGACATCATGTAGCGAAGAGGGAGAAAGTCAGCCATGCCCTCACTCCCCACCACAGCCCTGCATGCACAGGGGCTGCTGCTTCACCGAAACACAAATAGAAAAACTTCCCTGTAACAGGCTAGCATGGCCCCGTGCTAGAGTCACCCCAGGCTCATGCTAACTCCTGCACTGAGATTCAGGGTAACTACGGCTGAGTGATGCTGGCAGTGGGGGTCCAAACAGCTCACCCAGGAGGCAGAAGTCTCAGTATGGCTCTTAGGAGGGTGACAGAGGAGGCACTAGAGGGAAACCCAAAGAGCTGCCAAGCTGCTGTGTAGGTTGTGTGATTGTTTTTCAGTTACCAATAAAGCCAGCACCTGCGGAGTGGGTAAGTTGGGACACTAACTCAGAGTCTCCGTGTTCTGCTGAGGATGAGCTAAGGATTCAGCCTGTTCAGACCGCCAACTCCCCCCCAGTTCTCTGTGGGTGTATCTGTGCAAGTTCACCTCTTTTCGGTAGGTTCGGAATAACTGAAATCCCTGGGTGTAGTTAACATTCACTACTGGCTTCAGCGGCATTGGAGTCCTGCACCAAGATTGTGCACTGAACTGCGTCTCAGATCGAATTGCTTAAATCCAAGAGAATGGCTCCAGCAAGGACAAAAGGGAGGGGAAGGAGTTCACATTCTTCCCCTCAGCTCCTCCTGTCATTAACACCTTGCTGCTGTTTCTGAGTCAGATGCCTCAAGCATCCAGAATAGTCACCTCCAATGTAGGCAAGACCAGCTGTGTCTGAGGTACAGAAAACGCACAGTGTGGACAGAGGTGGCAGCTGTTCAAGTGCATCTGCCTCTGGTTGTGTGGCCATCTAACTTGGGGCAGGCAGCAGAACTTTTCTCCTTCCAATAGTTTTCCTTCACCTCATGCGGTGCTGTAGTCTGTGTAACCCCCTTGGCCTGCTTTAGACCAATGGACACTAGCCTAGGGGCAAACATGGGAGTCGCCAGACCTGAATACCCCAACTGTTCAGCTAGTCAGCTGTTCTGCTTTGGGCAGTGGCCTATAGCAGGTGCTTCAGAGGGAGGTGAAAATCCATCTACACTTGGCTACTTGTGCAGCTAGGAGGAGGTTGATAGATTTATTTTTGAGCCCAGCCAGCAATCGACTTACACCCAGAGAATTCTTAAATAGCAATTCTTAGCACTCACATTGCTAATGGGTTAGTAGCATTATCTCCATCTTTACAGATGAGAAACCAAGACACGAGACTCTGACTCATCAAGGGTCTCCCAGCAAATCAGTGGCATAAAATATATTGTCCTGACTTCTACTCCAGGGTTCTCCCCACTGGCCCTTACTGCTTCCTTGGTAACCCTTCGAATTTTCAACCTCGTTAACGTCACTACTCTAGTCTTGCTCAAGATGAGCAAAATCCATTTTTAAAGCAAGCTGGAGTTATTTGCTTCAACAACAACCTGTGGAAGTGAGTTCCATGGGTTAATTACATGTTGCTTTAAGTACAATGTTCTCTTTTATAGCCACTTTGAATTAATGGCATGAAAGGTTCCCTGTACGCAGTCTTCTTAGAAGATCATGTCACCAAGTCTGGAATCCGGCTGAGTTTGCTGATGAAAAATAGCACAAGGCACACAAAAGTGGGCAGAAAATAAAGAGAATTAGACTGACAAAGCTCTTGTTATTTCCAGGGAGTCATTTAGGATGCTGTCTATTACTGTGCCTTTCAAAATGTGGCCATAGTTTAGTACAGTGGTTCAAGTGACCTTAGCCATTAACCTCTGTGGTTTTCCCCCCTCCTCTGAGATACTGTTCAATTTTAGCCATTTAATCATTTTGTGTTGAAATAGGTAGTTTTAAGATATTCTTCTGAGAACTGGTGATTTTTGTCTGTTTTTTTTCCTCCCAAACTTCAGCAGCAAGAATGCATAAATTGTGTGACATAGCTGCCTTTTCATCTGTCCAGGGAGTTATAGACTGTGCACATAAGACAATTCATGTACCTCCGCATAATGAGGTGAGTTTTATAAATCATAAATCTTCACTTAATATGCAGGCAGTGTTTGCTGCCAGGTTTAGGAAATCTGATGTAGTTGCCAAGTTCATGAATGTCATAAATCATTCATGCTAAGGTAGCTTGCAATTGCTTAGTCCTTTGAGGCAGGCCAATTTCAAGGTGGTTGTTTAACACACAAACGTGATCCTCGTTGATTGTTGATACAAATATCTATTTTCATTATTTTTTAAATATACCTCCATTTTTTCCTCTTTAGGTGAAAGCAGTTGTGTTCTGAAGAATCCATGGCTAATGACATTGTTCTTTTTAGTCTCAAAATTCCATCAGAAATACATTACCCAATACATAAAAATCTGTAGATGTGTGATAGTCTCTCAGTGGTCCAGTAATTCAACTCGGATGTCTCAATAAATCTTGATGCATGTGATTAAAAGAAGAGATCCTCAACTCTTAGCAGGTTTTTTTTGTTACACTGTATTTTCCATGAAATTGACATTAATTAAAGGTGCACTGATCCCCACAGGCTTTTGATCTCTGCTTGGACTGCAACTGCTGTGTTCAGAGAAACAGGTTAAGCAGCTGTAGGGTACAATGAACATAGCGCTGAACGTTTGGTTTGCATAAGCATCCACATGCTTGTTCGGGGTTATCAGGATCTACTGGATTTGCAAAATGCAGGTGGAAATGCCATGGGGAATCAGCTTTATAGTGTTTATAGGACATAGGATTGGAAGGGCCCTCGTGGGTCATCTTGTCCAGCCCCCTGCTAGCACAGGCAACCCCATAATATCAGCCCAGTCATAAATGTATTAGGCTCCATCTTAGAACCAGTTAGGATGGTCTTCTCCAATGTTGTAGGAGCAGCAGTGATCTGCATGCTCTCTATGACTATGCTATGTAAAATCTGTATGCTCAAAAGGTCTGTTACACTTTCCCCCACCTCTCCTTTTGTCTCCTCTCCCTCTTTGAATACCTGTGAAGAGGCTTTCCCCCTCTCCCTCCCTCCTGGAATGCTTGTGGGATGAATGGGCTGGTTGAACAGCTGGAAGATCAGAAGAGCTCCCAGGTAGACAAGGTGTCTACGACTCTAATTAGGCAGCACTCACATACCCAATGCATGGACACTGCCCAAGGTGGAGTGTGACCAACCAAATGTGGCCAAGTCATCTCTAGTTGCAGGTCATAGCACTCTGATTAGGCAGCGCTCACCCCCCCAATGCATGGGCACTGCATGGATACTGTTTGAGACGGAGTATGACCAACCAGATGGTCATCTCATGATCACTGCTGCCTAGGTTGCCACCCACTTCTACTTCCCCTACCAGTTCTTCCCCATTTGTAAACAGCAGGTCAAGAGGAGCATGGCCCCTAGTTGGTTCCTCCAGCACTTGTACCAGGAAGTTGTCCCCAACACTCTCCAAAAACTTCCTGGATTGTCTGTGCACTGCTGTATTGCTCTCCCAGCAGATGTCAGGGTGATTGAAGTCCCCCATTAGAACCAGGGCCTGTGATCTGGAAACTTCAGTTAGTTGTCCGAAAAAAGCCTCCTCATCATCTATAGGACACGCCCACCACGACATCACCCTTGTTGCTCTCACCTTTAAACTTAACCCAAAGACTCTCGACAGGCTTTTCTCCAGTTTCATACTGGAGCTCTGAACAATCATACCACTCTCTTACATACAATGCAACTCCTCCACCCTACTTTAACTATTTTACATCCATCTCTCCCAGGGCTAATTTCTTACAACCTAACTCCCTGAGCAGCTACCCCACAGCCACCATATCTTACATGTCTTGTCTATGCTAGCCCGGTAATAAGGGATCGGGCATGGAGATGAGAGGAACAGAAAAAGATGAAGAAAACATAATGGAAGGGAAAGAGTAGATACGGGAGGAGGAAAAAAAAAAAGGAGTACTTGTGGCACCTTAGAGACTAAACAATTTATTTGAGCATGAGCTTTCGTGAGCTACAGCTCACTTCATCGGATGCATACCGTGGATACTGCAGCAGACTTTATATACACACAGAGATCATGAAACAATACCTCCTCCCATCCCACTGTCCTGCTGGTAATAGCTTATCTAAAGTGATCATCAAGTTGGGCCATTTCCAGCACAAATCCAGGTTTTCTCACCCTCCACCCCCCCACAAACTCACTCTCCTGCTGGTAATAGCCCATCCAAAGTGACAACTCTCTACACAATGTGCATGATAATCAAGGTGGGCCATTTCCTGCACAAATCCAGGTTCTCTCACCCCCTCACCCCCCTCCAAAAACCACACACACAAACTCACTCTCCTGCTGGCAATAACTCATCCAAACTGACCACTCTCCAAGTTTAAATCCAAGTTTAACCAGAACGTCTGGGGGGGGGGGGAGGAAAAAACAAGGGGAAATAGGCTACCTTGCATAATGACTTAGCCACTCCCAGTCTCTATTTAAGCCTAAATTAATAGTATCCAATTTGCAAATGAATTCCAATTCAGCAGTTTCTTGCTGGAGTCTGGATTTGAAGTTTTTTTGTTTTAAGATAGCGACCTTCATGTCTGTGATTGCGTGACCAGAGAGATTGAAGTGTTCTCCGACTGGTTTATGAATGTTATAATTCTTGACATCTGATTTGTGTCCATTTATTCTTTTACGTAGAGACTGTCCAGTTTGACCAATGTAAATGGCAGAGGGGCATTGCTGGCACATGATGGCATATATCACATTGGTGGATGTGCAGGTGAACGAGCCTCTGATAGTGTGGCTGATGTTATTAGGCCCTGTGATGGTGTCCCCTGAATAGATATGTGGGCACAGTTGGCAGCGGGCTTTGTTGCAAGGATAAGTTCCTGGGTTAGTGGTTCTGTTGTGTGGTATGTGGTTGTTGGTGAGTATTTGCTTCAAGTTGCGGGGCTGTCTGTAGGCAAGGACTGGCCTGTCTCCCAAGATTTGTGACAGTGTTGGGTCATCCTTTAGGATAGGTTGTAGATTCTTAATAATGCGTTGGAGGGGTTTTAGTTGGGGGCTGAAGGTGACGGCTAGTGGCGGTCTGTTATTTTCTTTGTTAGGCCTGTCCTGTAGTAGGTAACTTCTGGGAACTCTTCTGGCTCTATCAATCTGTTTCTTCACTTCCGCAGGTGGGTATCGTAGTTGTAAGAAAGCTTGACAGAGATCTTGTAGGTGTTTGTCTCTGTCTGAGGGGTTGGAGCAAATGCGGTTGTATCGCAGAGCTTGGCTGTAGACGATGGATCGTGTGGTGTGGTCAGGGTGAAAGCTGGAGGCATGTAGGTAGGAATAGCGGTCAGTAGGTTTCCGGTATAGGGTAGTGTTTATGTGACCATTGTTTATTAGCACTGTAGTGTCCAGGAAGTGGATCTCTTGTGTGGACTGGACCAGGCTGAGGTTGATGGTGGGATGGAAGTTGTTGAAATCATGGTGGAATTCCTCAAGGGCTTCTTTTCCATGGGTCCAGATGATGAAGATGTCATCAATATAGCGCAAGGGAGGAGGAAAGTGACAGGTGGAAATTAAGAAAGGGAAAAGAAAACAAGAAGAGATGGCTTTAGTTTAGTAAAATGTCTGGCAATTATAGAAACATATGAGCAGGGGAAATGCTAACTAATACGATGTTTATGTAAATATATGCAGATTAAATTTGGGCCACTGAGCTACTTACAAGTTACAACCCTTAGAGCTCCAAAATCTCTTAGAGCTCTCTTCTGTGCAGAACTGGTTTCCTAGGCTCTCCAGTGATATCCGGCATCCATTTCTAGCCCTGGCAACTTGAGATATTGGACCTTAAAACTGTGACATGATTTTTTAAGTAAGTTTTCCATAAAATGTTTAGATTTTTTGAAAATGTGTTAGTATAAACTCCTCTGCCACGTTGGGACCTGTACACAGCTACCTAGGCCACATGCTAGGGAAACTTTCCGAACTGTAAAAAATGTTTTCTACAATATGTGGCATCAGCAGAATATATGAGCATGTGTGTGGTAGTAGAAAGCACATGGTGCCACTCCTTAAGGGCAACCTGCATGATTCACTGATAGCTTCGCCCCTTATGAGCAAGGAAGCTACTCCAGCACCTAACTAATCATAGCTTTAAACCATCCCACCCGCTCAAATGCTTACTCCACAGTAGAGGAAAGTGACACATGAGAAAGGGCCAATGTACATGGCAGAGGGGCATTGCTGGCACATGATGGCATATATCACATTGGTAGATGTGCAGGTGAACGAGCCTCTGATAGTGTGGCTGATGTGGTTAGGTCCTATGATGGTGTCCCTTGAATAGGTATGCAGACAGAGTTGGCAATGGGGTCTGTTGCAGGGATTGATTCCTGGGTTAGTGTTTTTGTTGTGTGGTGTGTACATTGGCCAAACTGGACAGTCTCTATGCAAAAGAATAAATGGACGAAATCTGACATCAAGAATTATAACATTCAAAAACCAGTAGGAGAACACTTCAGTCTCCCTAAACACTCAATAACAGACTTAAAAGTGGCAATTCGTCAATAAAAAACCCTCAAAAACAGATTCCAACAAGAAACTGCAGAACTGGAATTAATTTGCAAACTGGACACCATCAAATTAGGCCTGAATAAAGACTGGGAATGGATGGGTCACTACAAAAACTAATTTCCCCCTTCTGATACTCACACATTCTTGTCAACTGTTTGAAATGGACCACCTTGATTACATTGGCCTCATTAGCACTACAAAAGCATTCCCCCCCTCAATGGTATTCATCCCTTCAACAGTTGAGAATAGCCCACTTCCACCTTAATTGAATTGGTTCATTAGCACTCACCGCCCCCCCACTTGGTAAGGCAACTCCCATCTTTTCATGTGCTGTGTATTAATATCTGCCTCTGTATTTTCCACTCCATGCATCTGATGAAGTGGGTTTTAGCCCATGAAAGCTTATGTCCATATACATTTGTTAGTCTCCAAGGTGCCACAAGGACTCCTCGTTGTTTTTGCTGATACAGACTAACCCGGCTACCACTCTGAAACCTATCCCCACATTAGAAACTTGAACATAGAGTTACAGGATTTCTGTGGCCTTTTCAGTAACATTTGTTTATATCTTTATTTATATGGATGGCTTCATGAAATGAAACTTAATTATTATTCAGCACTTTCCTTCTTCAAAGAAGTTTACAAATATGATTTAATCCTCAGATCACCCTTTAAGGTAGAAAAGTCATAGAATCATAGAATATCAGGGTTGGAAGGGACCCCAGAAGGTCATCTAGTCCAACCCCCTGCTCAAAGCAGGACCAATTCCCAGTTAAATCATCCCAGCCAGGGCTTTGTCAAGCCTGACCTTAAAAACCTCTAAGGAAGGAGATTCTACCACCTCCCTAGGTAACGCATTCCAGTGTTTCACCACCCTCTTAGTGAAAAAGTTTTTCCTAATATCCAATCTAAACCTCCCCCACTGCAACTTGAGACCATTACTCCTCGTTCTGTCATCTGCTACCATTGAGAACAGTCTAGAGCCATCCTCTTTGGAACCCCCTTTCAGGTAGTTGAAAGCAGCTATCAAATCCCCCCTCATTCTTCTCTTCTGCAGGCTAAACAATCCCAGCTCCCTCAGCCTCTCCTCATAACTCATGTGTTCCAGTCCCCTAATCATTTTTGTTGCCCTTCGCTGGACTCTCTCCAATTTATCCACATCCTTCTTGAAGTGTGGGGCCCAAAACTGGACACAGTACTCCAGATGAGGCCTCACCAATGTCGAATAGAGGGGAACGATCACGTCCCTCGATCTGCTCGCTATGCCCCTACTTATACATCCCAAAATGCCATTGACCTTCTTGGCAACAAGGGCACACTGCTGACTCAGTGTTTTGGAGCAGAGCCAAAACACAGCCCCTTCCTGGGGTTCAACTTATGCAAAGAAGACGACAGATCCAGTGCAAGTCTTCTCCCCACACTTGGTTGCTCCTAGGGTTCCTAGATAAGGGTTGCTCAGCTCACACAGTAGGTCCTGTTGTGCAGATGCCTGTACTCTAAGGGTCCATCTATGCGGCATCAGGGAGGTGTAATTCCCGCCTCGAGTAGATGAACAGCACTAGCTTTGATTTGGTTAGTGCCTAAAAATAGCAGTGGAGGTGTTGCGGCATGGGCATCGGCAAAGGCTAGCCACCCAAATACAACCCTGTCCAACCCCCAAGGTGCATTCTCTGGCAGCCAGCCAGAACCACTGCTGCCATGC
Source organism: Lepidochelys kempii (assembly GCF_965140285.1). NCBI lineage: Eukaryota > Metazoa > Chordata > Testudines > Cheloniidae > Lepidochelys > Lepidochelys kempii. Next base: position 34,127,077 of record NC_136387.1, read on the forward strand.
TGCTATTTTTAGGTGCTAGCACATGTATATCTACCCAATCTGGGAATTACATCTCCCAACTACAATGAAGCTGGACCCTTTGTTGTTTCAAGTAACAAAGGTCCAAATTAGCCTGTTACATAAAATCAGTTGTAAAAGTCAGCAACAGCTGGGGGACAAATAGACTGGAACAGACTGGATTGGTCAGGTTACAAGTAGCAGCATAGGGGTCTGCAAGACTGCAGGTAGAGTCATGGATTGAAGTGGAAACACCCTGAGCAAATCTAGAAATAGGAGGAAATATGGATGATGCTGATGCCCCTTCCTGGATATTGTGTATTTGGGAGTCACTAAGGGAAAGGGGGGGGACACGGACAGGCAGGCGTGAGCTTTACCATCATGGCTTCTACCCCCACGGTCTTCTAGGACCTGGGGATCCACCATGACATGCTTGGCCTTCATTGTGCTGATTTTGGAAGGCAACTTGACCAAACTGGCCCAGAGAGAAGGAGCAAAGGACATCGCCACCACCAGCTTCTGCTAAATCCTGAGCATCACCTGGGAAGTGAGCCTTGGGGTTCTGCTGTCACACTCTTTCTCATGTGTCACTTTCCTCCCCCACCATATTTTCCTTTCTCTCCCCTTTTGCCTTCCTTGTAATAACTTTCTGGCTGAGCCAGCAAGACCAGTCCATCTTTTGCAAGCCTGCTGTGAGCCCATGACCAGAAAGGCAGCTACACAACCAGCTCTCAAAGTGACTGATCAGATCATGAGCTGGGCCCACATTTCTCAAGCAAATGTCAGTATCACAGAGGGACATGGCCTTTTCTCGTTTTCCTGTTCTTTTCTCTCCTCTCTTAAGAGCATACGAATGGTCATATTGGATTCATAGATTCATAGATATTTAGGCCAGAAGGGACCATTATGATCATCTAGTCTGACCTCCTGCACAATGCAGGCCACAGAATTTCACCCACCACTCCTAAAAAAGACCTCACACCTATATCTGTGCTATTGAAGTCCTCAAATTGTAGTTTGAAGACCTCAAGGAGCAGAGAATCCTCCAGCAAGTGACCCGTGCCCCATGCTACAGAGGAAGGCGAAAAACCTCCAGGGCCTTCCAATCTGCCCTGGAGGAAAATTCCTTCCCGACCCCAAATATGGCGATCAGCTAAACCCTGAGCATATGGGCAAGATTCATCAGCCAGATACTACAGAAAATTCTTTCCCGGGTAACTTGGATCTTACCCCATCTAAAAACCCATCACAGGCCATTGGGCCTATTTACCATGAATATTTAATTACCAAAACCATGTTATCCCATCATACCATCTCCTCCATAAACTTATCGAGTTTAATCTTAAAGCAAGATAGATCTTTTGCCCCCACTACTTCCCTCGGAAGGCTATTCCAAAACTTCACTCCTCTGATGGTTAGAAACCTTCGTCTAATTTCTAATCTAAATTTCCTAGTGGCCAGTTTATATCCATATATATAATATATATATTGGATCAGACCAATGGTCCATCTAGCCCAGTATCCTGTCTTCTGACAGTAGCCAATAGCAGGTGCTTCAAAGGGAATGAACGGAACAGGGCAGTTATGGAGTGATCCATCCCTGTCGTCCGATCCCAGCTTCTGGCTGTCAGATGCGAGGGACACCCAGAGCATGGGATTGCGTCCGTGCCCATCCTGGCGAATACCCATTGATGGACCAATTCTTTAAAAAACCCAGTTATATTTTTGGCCTTCATAACATCCCCTGGCAACAAGTTTCACAGGTTGACAGCACAATGTGTGATGAAGTCCTTCCTTATGTTTGTTTTAAACCTACTGCCTATTAATTTCATTGGGTGACACCTGGTTCTTCAGTTATGAGAAGGAGTAAATAACACTTCTTTATTTTCTTTCTCCACACCAGTCATGAATTTATAGACCTCTATCAGATCCCCCCTTGGTCGTCTCTTTTCCAAGCTGAACAGTCCCAGTCTTTTTAATCTGTCCTCGTATGGAAGTTGTTCCATACCCCTAATCATTTTTGTTGCCCTTTTCTGTACCTTTTCCAATTCCAATATATCTTTTTTGAGATGGGACAACCAGATCTGCATGCAGTATTCAAGATGTGGGCATACCATGGATTTCTATAGAAGCAATATGATATTTCCTGTTTTATAATCTATCCCTTTCTTAATGATTCCCAACAGTCTGTTTGCCTTTTTGAGGCCACTGCACATTGAGTGGATGTTTCAAGAGAACTATCCACAGTGACTCCAAGATCTCTTTCTTGAGGGGTAACAGCTAATTTAGACCCCATCGTTTTGTATGTATAGTTGGGATTATGTTTTTCAACGTGCATTACTTTGCATTTATCAACTCATCTGTGTTGGTCTTGTTTTAAAGACAACAGGACTGGATTTTGTAGTGAGGCCTTATTAGAATCCTGGGAGGTGGGCAGGTGCAAGTTTGCTGAAATAAAAGCCTAACTTAAATCCTTTACATTTCAAATGCTTTTTCATCCCCTGATCTTTAATAAAAGGTTAAAAAGATTGTAATAGTGGTTGTTGCAATGGGAGTGAGCCAGAAATAACTTGACACACAGCCTCAGATCACCCTTAACTGTTTAACGTTGAACCAGGAAAAGGAGGTGGATGAGGCATTTCTAGAACAAACGGGTGCACAACTGGTTGAAAGACCGTTCTCAAGGAGTGGTTATCAATGGTTCATTGTCAAATGGGAAGGTGTATCTAGTGGGATCCAGCAGGGGTCAATTCTGGGTCTGGTACTATTGAATATTTTCATTTGTGATTTGGATAATGGAATGGAGTGTATACTTCTAAAACTTGCAGGACACAAGCTGGGAGGGTTGCAAGCACTTGGGAGAACAAAACTTGACAACTTGGAGAACTGGTCTGAAATCAACAAGTACTTTGCACTTGTCTCTCTTGAATTTAATCTTAATTTAGGAAGGAAAAAAAATCAGAACTACAAAATGGGGAATAAGTGGTTAGACAGTAATACTGCTGAAAAGGACCTGGGGGTTATAGTGGATCACAAATAGAATGAGAGTCAACAGTATGATGCAGTTGTAGAAAAGGCTAATATTTTGGAATTTATTAACAGGAGTGTCACATGTAAGACACAGGAGATAATTGTCCCTCTCTACTCAGCACTGATGAGGTTTCAGTTGGCATATTGTGTCCAGTTATGTGCCCCACACTTCAGGGAAGATGTTGACAAATTGGAGAGAATCTACAGTACAGCAACAAAAATAATCAAGGGTTTAGAAAACCTGACCTATGAGGAAAGGTTAAACACAAAAACTGGACATGTTCTGAGAAAAGAAGACTATGGGGGGGACTGGATAATTGTCTTAAAATATGCTAAGAATGGCGATCAATGCTAAAGAGGATGGAGAACAATTGTTCTCCATATCCACTGGAGGTAGGACAAGAAGTAATGGGGTTACTCTACAGCAAGAGAGATATAGGTTTGATATTAGAAAAATCTTTTAAACACTAAGGGTAGTTAATCTCTGGAACAGGTTTCCAGAGGAGGTTGTGGAATCCCCATCACTGGAGGTTTTAAAGCACAGGTTGGACAAACACCGATTGGGGATGATCTAGCTTCACCTGGTCCTGCTTCAGTGCAGGGACTGGAGAGGTCATCTAGTCCAGGTCCCTTCCAGCCCTGCATTTCTAAGATTAATATCCTATCCCTTGTTGGGCCTGAGACACGCCCACTTTTTAACACAACAATCCTCTGTCTCACAGCCAAGATCCCCCCTCCAAGGATCTGAAGCTGGGACCTTCCTTCTGGCTGCAGGTCCTTCCGTCTAGATTTGATAGTGCTGGCAGGTGTTGCAAGGTGGGATTGGTTTCTGTCCTTGTGTTCAGGGCAGACCATTAACACCTTCTTGCCCTGGTTCAGTGTGGCATTGGTCCACCCATCACATCTCTCAGTTTCATCAAGGGGGAAGCTGGGACAAGTGAAATGACTTGATCAAGGTCACACTGTGAGTCAGTATCAGGGCTGCGATTAGGACTTGGGAGACCCCAGACCTGAGCTTATCTCACCAGATCTCATCTCTCTCTATATTCCTACTACTGCCAACCCCAATTATTCAAAAAAGCACAGATTAGGAACCCCAAAATCATGAGATTAAAAAAAAAAACACCATGGTTTTAAAACCAAAAACAAAATACATTTGGGGTTCCTTTCACTTGCCTTCTAGTTTCTGAGCCTTTAGGCTGCTCTTGTGTCACATTTCAGGCTTTTCTCCCAGTGCTCTATTAGTGACTGGAGAAGTAGAAACCCTAAGGCTTTATGCTCCACTAAAGGGTACCGTCTCTAAGAGCTGATTGGAGGTGCTTGGGAGTCCCTGATTGGGCTGGGTACACTATTTAAGCCAGAAAGAGATGCAGGAAGTTTTCCATACCACAAGGTGGATGCTGGCTTGCTGCTGCTACAGACCCTGCCATCAGCTACCTCAGTGGTTCTCAACCAGGGGTACATGTACCTATGGGGGTATGCAGAGGTCTTCCAGTGGGTACATCAACTCCTCTAGATGTTTGCCTAGTTTTAGAACAGGCTACATAAAAAGCACTAGTGAAGTCAGTACAAACTAAAATTTCATACAGACAATGACTTGTTTATACTGCTCTATATGCTATACACTAAAATGGAAGTACAATATTTATATTCCGATCGATTTATTTTATAATTATATGGTAGAAATGAGAAAGTAAGCAATTTTTCAGTAACAGTGTGCTGTGACACTTCTGTATTTTTATGTCAGATTATGTAAGCAAGTAGTTTCAGTGAGGTGAAACTTGGGGGTACATGAGACAAATCAGGCTCCTGAAAGGGGTACAGTCATCTAGAAAGGTTGAGAGCCACTAAGCTACCCGACTCCCTTCCTTGTCCTCAGTTCCTGACTTCAACTGTGTCCTCAGCCTTGTTCTGGCCCATGAACCTTGTTGCACTAGTTTCTGACTGCTTCAGCTCCAACCCTGGGCTACGGCTCTTTGGTTTCCGGCTCAGCACTGAACCTCAACTTGGGTCCTCTTTCCTGTCGGATGCTGGCTCCTGACCTGCTCATTGGCCTTGGCTTCCTGAACATCACACTGACTACCAGGCTGGAGCACCCATGTCCTAGTTGCTGCTATCAGTCTTCCACACACCCTGATGTAGGAGTTTCTTTTGCTGTGTCAGCTCATTCCAGAAGCTTCTGCAGACTGCTCTGCAGGGATCCCTTGCCTTCAACATTCACAAAATCAGTTACTGGATGTTCTGATGTCCATGTAGCACTAGTGCAACCTTGAAATGCTTCCAAAAGGGGACAAACATCTAGAGAGTCATTCATCCGTAACTGCCAGGAACATTTTATTTCCATTTTTCAGACTCAGCGAGCCTCTTAACTTCTGAACACTTAAACATTCCTCACTGACTCCGACGTGGCTTTAAACCTTAAATGCTACTTAAACTTACTTCTGTGACTTCAGATGTAGATTTTATTTCCAGCCTTGGAGTCGTTAGAAAGGTTCTGATAGCTCGGACATCTTTAAAAAGTATTCATTTGCAGAAACCAATCGTCTTATAAAGCAATAAACTAGGAGCTTCTTGAGTGGGAGGAGAGAGACGGAAAAATGTAGGAAGTGGAACAGAAGGATTGTTAAAAGCCCATGAAGGTTTTATCAAAGACTTACAGATGGGCAAACAGACACTTGTACAAAAGGACAGAATGAAATGAGTTCTTGGATGAAATTAAATTAACGAAAGGAGGAAGGGAGGTCTTGAGGTTCAAGCACAGGAGAGCGAGAGCCAGGAGATAAGGGGTCTGATGGTCAGTCCTGCTTCACCCCCTTTATGCCCCTCCTGTGTAAAGAGGCAGTAAACCAGACAGAACTCACCAATGGGAAATAAACCTCTGTGTCCAGGGCTTCCCCAGGTGGCATGGAGCCAGTAGAGCCAGCTCTATCCCACCCCCGGGGAGTCTCTCGTGAAGAGGCTGTGCCTGGAGCATTGCTGCATTCCAGCTGTTTGAAGCTGCTGGAATGGCCATGGGGCTGATGGAGGCCATGATGAAAGGTGTAGTTGCCTGATTGCTACTATAACTTGTGTTTGAGACCAGACAGAAACTATGGTAGATGGCAAAGTAGCATAAAGCCACCTTTTCCCTCTACCCCAAATTCCTGTGCATGTCAAACAGAACTGGTCACTGGGCCCATGGATTCTATTCCAAGCTCTGGCACTGACTTGCTGCATGGGCTTGAGCCAGGCGCTTTCCTGTTTGTTGCCTCAGTTTCTTTATCGGTACACTAAGGATAGTATTGCTCCCAGGTTGTTGAGAGGCTGTATCAATGTCTGCAAAATACTTTGGCATCCTCACAAAGTGCTATAGAAGGGCAAAGTATCATTTTTATCTGACATTTGTCGGATATTTTTGTCAGTTTACTGACTGGAATCTACCAAAAATCTGCGGAAACCTCAGTTCTGGCTCTCTTGGGGAATGGAACCAGCAGGAAGGATGTTGGTTCCCATGAGGCAGGTGCTCTCAGGGCAGAGCAGCAGTTGCCCCTCACAGCTTTTGAGATCTGCCTGGGAGGAATGAGAGCAGTCCTCTCAATTCCTGCTCAGTTCCACAAACGGGCTGCCAGTTTCTTGCAGCAGATTGTGTTGGAGGCCCAGTATGATTAGTGGGGCTGTCTTTGTGCTGTCCATGGCCACGAGATCTTGTATCCTCACACCCAGTGATATCTCCATAAAATCTCATGAGATTTCCCATTGGCTGAGCTTGTGAGATGTCCGCCATTTTGAATCTAAACCCAAACCACAAGATAGCCTCAAAGCTTGAGCCCTGAGCAAAAACTAATCCAGACCACATCCAAACACAAACACTGCCACCTCAGCACATCTCTTTTCTAGACCACAAAGAGTTCTGTTGTGAATCAACACACAATCCCCAATAAGCAAAGCTAGAGTGGGCCAATTAAAAACAGACCTGAGTCTGACAAGGGAGGTCACATTGCCAGTGTGCAGTTGCTTTGTGTCCTTGACTCATCTGAAAAAGGGCAAATATACATATAAAGGCTCATGATAAATTATTGAAAAGGGATAAGGATATATTTTATAGACAATTTTGATAAAAGGACAGAAAAAGAGTTTTACAGGAGTTCTAAGCAGAACGATCTCTGATATGAACAAACAATAAATGCTCTTTGCATGGATGTAAAGTTGGTATGGAAATGAGCTCTAAGAAGCAGAATGAGTCTGAACCAGCATTGTTTGTTCTCAGCATTGTGCGGCGTGCACCTCCTCTGCTTAGTAGTGCATTGAAGATTGGCCCTTGATGTTGGCACGATCGACACTGAAAAATGAGTTTTGATGTTTACCCTTTACAGATCATTTAAATGTTATGTGATTCCTTAAAAATATGAATGAGCCTCCTGCTAGTGCAAGATGAAAATCTATCTCCATACCAATGATTTTCATGATGATCCTTTTCATCTTTGGCTGCTGGAAGCTTTGACAGAAAATGTATTGCATTTTCCCCTCTAATAAAATGTGATTTTTTTATATAAACGTACACTTATTTTTGAATTATATTGAGTGACAGGCCCTAGCTGCAGTTAAATCTGCAACATGGAGGATAAATCTCATTTCTCTGTCTCTCAAGTTTCTGGGGCCTAATTCTTCTGCTGCAGGGTATAAGTAACTTCTATTGACTTTAAGTGAAAGTTACTTGTATCCTGCGGCAAGAGAACAGAACCCCAGGGATTAATTTGCTGTTGATTAAAAGCAAGAGACTAATAGCGCTAAGCATAGTGTTGTGTGGGCAAGCATTGTAGAAGCTTCCCACATGCAGCTTTGTCAATGCATTGACTTGCAAAAGCGCAGCTATTGCAGTCCCTAGGACCCCCATGGCTCTGTTAATCCACCTCGCTCGCAAAGCCTCCCGTTTCAGTTCTCACCCTCACCACGCAATTCAGCCTCCTTAATCCAGATACACAATGCACCGATTCTAGCTATACCCCTTCACAGAACTCTGCCAATGCACCTCAGAATGCCACTCGGCAGCATTTTCTGCTCTTCCAAACCACCTACACAGCACAATCTTGACCCACAACACCCCATGCCTGGAAACACCTCTCTAATGCTGGTGCACCTCAATCCTTTGCTACAGCATCCAGGTCTGCTATTCTCAGCCAGTGCCTCTCCTGAGCAGACTTTCTCTCTGCCAGATTGTGTGGTGATTTTGCGATAATGTGACTGTGCAGTCAGCAGATGTGCAGATTAAACTTTCTCGCTCAGTTCTACTAGTGATCTGGCATGATTTGAAACGTGGTCTTCAGAAATTAAAGAGAAACACTGTAACCCACTTTGCCTCTGACCTCTCTCCATACCTAATTTTGTTTCTGGTTAAATCACCTATGTTTGGAGAAACTGAAGGAAATAACATAAGAGGAAGAAGGCAACACCAGTGAGATTCTGGTTATTGTACTGCAGTGGTGCCTAGAGGTATCATTGTGCAAAGCCCGTATACATACAAGGTAAGAAGCAGTCCCTGCCACAAAGACAAAGAAATATTGTTATTCCCATTCTAGAGATGGAAATTGAGGCACAAAGAGATGAGGGCTGAGATTTTCAAAGCTGCCTAAGGGCATTTGACACCCGACACCAATTGACTTTCAGCAGCACGCACCTAACTCCCTTAGATTTCTGTGAAAATGCCAGCCAAAGCTTCTTGCCCAAGGTCACACAGAAAGCATGGGGCAAATCCAAGAACTGAACAGAGATTTCCTGAGTCGCAGGCTAGTTCGTTAGCCACCTGACCATCCACCCACTTTGATGTGATTGAACATAACGAACTATGCAAGAATGAGAGACAACTTCCAGGAGACCTTAGGAAATACACCATCAGCACGATTAGAGTTGTTCTCCAGGGAAACTGATACAGCAAGAAGATGGGAAGATGACTGGTGATGGAACAGGAACAGATGGTCTTTCTCAAGGATAACGATAGGACAGTAATTACAAGAGACAAGAAGAGAGTTACTGGCATCCTTACAAGAATTTGTCTAAACAATCACGGAAAGCATTAACCTTCCATGAGAGCAAGGAAGAGAGTGTACGGGAGGAGGAGGAAGAGAATTGCCTGAATAATTCTAAGGGCTAGATATAACTTTATATATCTGCCCCAAGTGAGGGGCAGCCTATAGCTGACTGCCAAAGGAGCAGGTTGGAGTACAAATTGAGGCTTGGAGACTCACAGTTCTTGGCCTGCTCCTGCTGGGTGAGGACTGAGCTGAGTCATCCTTTTCCACAGAGCATCTTACCCTGCCCTGTGTGTACCAGGCTATCTACTCCAGCTGGTGATTAGAGAATGTGCAGCCAAGTCTCCTACCCTTCCCCATCACTCTACATACAAACACACACACACACACGCTGTCAAGGTTCCTCCCCCACTCTGAACTCTAGGGTACAGATGTGGGGACCTGCATGAAAAACCTCCTAAGCTTATCTTTACCAGCTTAGGTCAAAACTTCCCCAAGGTACAAAATATTCCACCCGTTGTCCTTGGACTGGCTGCTACCACCACCAAACTAATACTGGTTACTGGGGAAGAGCTGTTTGGACGCGTCTTTCCCCCCAAAATACTTCCCAAAACCTTGCACCCCACTTCCTGGACAAGGTTTGGTAAAAAGCCTCACCAATTTGCCTAGGTGACTACAGACCCAGACCCTTGGATCTTAAGAACAATGAACAATCCTCCCAACACTTGCACCCCCCCCCCTTTCCTGGGAAATGTTGGATAAAAAGCCTCACCAATTTGCATAGGTGACCACAGACCCAAACCCTTGGATCTGAGAACAATGAAAAAGCATTCAGTTTTTTACAAGAAGACTTTTAATAAAAAATAGAAGTCAACAGAAATAAAGAAATCCCCCCTGTAAAATCAGGATGGTAGATATCTTACAGGGTAATTAGATTCAAAAACATAGAGAACCCCTCTAGGCAAAACCTTAAGTTACAAAAAAGATACACAGACAGAAATAGCTATTCTATTCAGCACAATTCTTTTCTCAGCCATTTAAAGAAATCATAATCTAACACATACCTAGCTAGATTACTTACTAAAAGTTCTAAGACTCCATTCCTGGTCTATCCCCGGTAAAGACCAGCATATAGACAGACACATAGACCCTTTGTTTCTCTCCCTCCTCCCAGCTTTTGAAAGTATCTTGTCTCCTCATTGGTCATTTTGGTCAGGTGCCAGCGAGGTTACCTTTAGCTTCTTAACCCTTTACAGGTGAGAGGAGCTTTCCCCTGGCCAGGAAGGATTTCAAAGGGGTTTACCCTTCCCTTTATATTTATGACACACACACACACACACCCCTCCTCACAGCAGGAAGTATCAAGTGAGGCCTTTGCAGACAGCGTAGGGGCTTCCCCCGTGATATAATTCACATTATGAACATACAAAAATGAACATAATTCAGCAGCAGAATTCTCAAAACGCCATCCAGCAGGATGTAACCTGAAATGCGCCACCTTGGGTAGAATACCAATTCTGCTGTTTAAACTGTGGAGGAAACAACGCTGTGCCAATGATCTCACAGCCTGGGATTCGCAGTGGTCATTGGAACCACTGCCAAGAGCTCTCTTGGGCTGAAGCAAGAGTCCAGAGGCAAGTTAGCAAAGTAAATCCTGGTTTTATTAAGGCTGATTCATCTGAGTTTAACTGAAACTATGGGTATGTCTACATTGCAATTAGACACCTGTGGCTGGCCCATACCAGCTGACTTGGGCTCTTAGGGCTCAGGGGCTGTTTAATTGCCATGTAGATGTTTGGCCTGCAGCTCCAGCCCAAGCTCTGGGACCCTCCCACCTCGCAGGGTCCTAGAGCCTGGGATTCAGCCCAAGTACAAACATCTATGCCACAATTAAACAGCCCCTTAGCCTGAGCCCTAAGTCCCCAAGTCAGCTGGCCCAGGCCAGCAGCAGGTTTTAAATTGCCATGTAGACATGTGTAGTGGGGTGACCACCCCGCTCCAGCCCTGAAGGGGTTAAAGGCAGCTCTGGAGAGGGCTGTGGCTGGGAAAAGCTGAGTGAGTAGCTGACCACAGGTGTGACCAGCTCAATCAGGGCCCAGCTGGCCCTTATAAGAGGCCTGGGGTCAAGGAGCTGAAGGTGTCTAACTCTAGCCGTGGAGTGGGAATGGCTAGCTGTCTGAGAGCTTGGTACCTTATGTGGAGCAGTGCTGGGGAAGGGTAAAGGGGAGCTAGGGAGCTCCTGCCTGGTAAACCCCCAGGCTGTAGGCCTTGATGAAGGCCTACACAGGTACTGGGGTTGCAGAGGTGCAGCCTGGGATTAGGCAGAGTCAGGTGGTCCTACCCCCTTGCAGGTGATGAGTGGCCATTACTGACTGCAATCGGCTCAAGGGAAAGGGGGCTGGATGATGACTGGCAGTAGCCACTGAGGCAAGATGGGTTTAGAGGATTGGGGGTTCCCCTGGGAGGGGAGACCCAGATTGTGGGTTACTGCTGAGGGCAGAACCCCAAGGTAAGGAGCACTGGGGTCCTGGAGGCTGGAAGAGCTAATTCCCAGGACGACCAGCCGGTGCTGCACCGGTGAGTCGTCGCATTGCTACAACATACTAGAGCAGGTGAACTCCAGCTCCTCACTTCCACCCCATTGCCCACTCAGATTTAACACTGACTTTGGGTAAAATTTGCAAGTCAATATAGCAGATGACTAGATTATAAAAATCCCAGGTCTTATTCCAGGGGTCAACGTTCAACCATTTCCTACTCATTTGTTATTTGCACTTTTGCTTATGCAAATATTGTTCTGAGAACAAACTAAATTGGTGTGGGCATTGTAAAGGGGGTGGGGAGGGTGAGTCAGAGTTATATGGCAGAGAGGCAATGCCCAAAAAGGATCTGTTTTTATGGTGAGATAGCTAATTATGAAAGAGCCTACTGGAGATGAGGTACTCTAGGCCCAGGTATTTAGCCCTGGTCTACACTAGGACTTTAGGACTTTAATTTAACAGCATTAACTCGATGTAAACCTGCACCCATCCACAAGATGAAGCCATTTTTTCAACTTAAAGGGCTCTTAAAAATCGATTTCCTTACTCCACCCCTGAGAAGTGGATTAGCGCTTAAATCGGCCTTGCCGGGTTGAATTTGGGGTACTGTGGACACAATTCGACGGTACTGGCCTCTGGGAGCTATCCCAGAGTGCTCCATTGTAACCGCTCTGGACAGCGCTCTCAACTCAGATGCACTGGCCAGGTAGACAGGTAAAGAACCGTGAACTTTTGAATCTCATTTCCTGTTTGGCCAGCATGGTAAGCTGCAGGTAACCATGCAGAGCTCATCAGCAGAGGTGACCATGATGGAGTCCCAGAATCGCAAAAGAGCTCCAGCATGGACTGAATGGGAGGTATGGGATCTTATAGCTGTATGGGGAGAAGAATCAGTGCTATTAGAACTCCGTTTCAGTTTTCGAAATGCCAAAACCTTTGTCAAAATCTCCCAGGGCATGAAGGACAGAGGCCATAACAGGGACATGAAGCAGTGCCGTGGAGCTGAGGAGCTTAAGGAGCTGAGGCAAGCCTACCAGAAAACCAAAGAGGCGAATGGCCGTTCCAGGTCAGAGCCCCAAACATGCTGCTTCTATGATGAGCTGCATGCCATTTTAGGGGATTCAGCCACCACTACCCCAGCCGTGTTGTTTGACTCCTTCAATGGAGATGGAGGCAACACGGAAGCAGGTTTTGGGGACAAAGAAGATAGCTCACAGCAAGCAAGCGGAGAAACCGGTTTTCCGAACAGCCAGGAACTGTTTCTCACCCTGGACCCAGTACCCCCCTGTCATAAATATAAAGGGAAGGGTAAACCCCTTTGAAATCCCTCCTGGCCAGGGGAAAGCTCCTCTCACCTGTAAAGGGTTAAGAAGCTAAAGGTAACCTCGCTGGCACCTGACCAAAATGACCAATGAGGAGACAAGATACTTTCAAAAGCTGGGAGGAGGGAGAGAAACAAAGGGTCTATGTGTCTGTCTATATGCTGGTCTTTACCGGGGATAGACCAGGAATGGAGTCTTAGAACTTTTAGTAAGTAATCTAGCTAGGTATGTGTTAGATTATGATTTCTTTAAATGGCTGAGAAAAGAATTGTGCTGAATAGAATAGCTATTTCTGTCTGTGTATCTTTTTTGTAACTTAAGGTTTTGCCTAGAGGGGTTCTCTATGTTTTTGAATCTAATTACCCTGTAAGATATCTACCATCCTGATTTTACAGGGGGGATTTCTTTATTTCTGTTGACTTCTATTTTTTATTAAAAGTCTTCTTGTAAAAAACTGAATGCTTTTTCATTGTTCTCAGATCCAAGGGTTTGGGTCTGTGGTCACCTATGCAAATTGGTGAGGCTTTTTATCCAACATTTCCCAGGAAAGGGGGGGGGGTGCAAGTGTTGGGAGGATTGTTCATTGTTCTTAAGATCCAAGGGTCTGGGTCTGTAGTCACCTAGGCAAATTGGTGAGGCTTTTTACCAAACCTTGTCCAGGAAGTGGGGTGCAAGGTTTTGGGAAGTATTTTGGGGGGAAAGACGCGTCCAAACAGCTCTTTCCCAGTAACCAGTATTAGTTTGGTGGTGGTAGCAGCCAGTCCAAGGACAACAGGTGGAATATTTTGTACCTTGGGGAAGTTTTGACCTAAGCTGGTAAAGATAAGCTTAGGAGGTTTTTCATGCAGGTCCCCACATCTGTACCCTAGAGTTCAGAGTGGGGGAGGAACCTTGACACCCCCGAACCCACCCAAGGCTGCCTCCTGTACCTGGCAGGCGGAGAAGGGACCTCCGGTGAGTGTACCTTTTAAAATACTATACATGGTTTAAAAGCAAGCATGTGAAAGGATTACTTTGCCCTGGCATTCGCAGCTCTCCTGGATGTACTCCCAAAGCCTTTGCAAAAGGTTTCTGGGGAGGGCAGCCTTATTGTGTCCTCCGTGGTAGGACACTTTACCACTCCAGGCCAGTAGCACGTACTCAGGAATCATTGTAGAACAAAGCATTGCAGTGTATGTTTGCTGGCGTTCAAACAACATCCGTTCTGTATCTCTCTGTGTTATCCTCAGGAGAGTGAGATATCATTGATGGTCACCTGGTTGAAATAGGGTGCTTTTCTTCAGGGGACACTCAGAGGAGCCCATTCCTGCTGGGCTGTTTGCCTGTGGCTGAACAGAAATGTTCCCCGCTGTTTAGCCACAGGGAGGGTTGAAGGGGTAGCCATGCGGTGGGGGGAGGCAAAATGCGACCTTGTAACGAAAGCATGTGCTATGTATGTAATGTTAGCAACAATGTTTACTGTGAAAGAGTGTAGCCGTTGTTTTATAAAATGTGTCTTTAAATACTGCTGTCCCTTTGTTTTTTTCCACCAGCTGCATGTGTTTCAATGATCACAGGATCTTCTCCTTCCCAGAGGCTAGTGAAGATTAGGAAAAAAAAAAACCGCACTTGTGATGAAATGTTCTGAGCTCATGCTGTCCTCCCACACTGACAGAGCACAGATGAATGCGTGGAGGCAAATAATGTCAGAGTGCAGGAAAGCACAAAATGACTGGCAGGAGAGGTGGTGGGCTGAAGAGAGTAAGTGGCGGGCTGAAGAGAGGGCTGAAGCTCAAATGTGGCGGCAGCATGATGAGAGGAGGAAGGAGTTAATGCTGAGGCTGCTGGAGGATCAAACCAATATGCTCCAATGTATGGCTGAGCTGCAGCAAAGGGAGCTGGAGCACAGACTGCCACTACAGCCCCTGTGTAACCAACCACTCTCCTCCCCCTCCCCAAGTTCCATAGCCTCCTCCCCCAGACACCCAAGAACACGGTGGGGGGGGGGCCTCCGGCCAACTAGCCACTCCACCACAGAGGATTGCCCAAAAAACAGAAGGCTGGCATTCAATAAATTTTAAAGTTGTAAACTTTTAAAGTGCTGTGTGGCATTTTTCTTCCCTCCTCGGCTACCTTGGTAGTCATCCCCCTATTTGTATGAATGAATAAAGAATGCATGAATGTGAAGCAACAATGACTTTGTTGCCTCTGCAAGCGGTGATTGAAGGGAGGAGAGGAGGGTGGTTAGCTTACAAGGAAGTAGAGTGAACCAAGGAGTGGGGGGGGTTTCATCAAGGAGAAACAAAGAGAACTTTCACAGCGTAGCCTGGCCAGTCATGAAACTGGTTTTCAAAGCTTCTCTGATGCGGACCGTGCCCTCCTGTGCTCTTCTAACCGCCCTGGTGTTTGGCTGCGTGTAACCAGCAGCCAGGCAATTTGCCTCAACCTCCCACCCCGCCATAAACGTCTCCCCCTTACTCTCACAGATAGTGTGGAGCACACAGCAAGCAGTAATAACAGTGGGAATATTGGTTTTGCTGAGGTCTAAGTGAGTCAGTAAACTGCGCCAGCGCGCCTTTAAATGTCCAAATGCACATTCTACCACCATTCTGCACTTGCTCAGCCTGGAGTTGAACAGCTCTTGACTACTGTCCAGGCTGCCTGTGTACAGCTTCATGAGCCATGGCATTAAGGGGTAGGCTGGGTCCCCAAGGATAGTTATAGGCATTTCAACATCCCCCACAGCTATTTTCTGGTCTGGGAATACAGTCCCTTCCTGCAGCTTTTGAAACAGACCAGAGTTCCTGAAGATGTGAGCGTCATGTACCTTTCCCGGCCATCCCATGTTGATGAAACGTCCCTTGTGATCCACCAGAGCTTGCAGCACTATTGAAAAGTACCCCTTGTGGTTTATGTACTCGCTGGCTTGGTGCTCCGGTGCCAAGATAGGGATATGGGTTCCAACTATGGCCCCACCACAGTTAGGGAATCCCATTGCAGCAAAGCCATCCACTATGACCTGCACATTTCCTAGGGTCACTACCCTTGATATCAGCAGATCTTTGATTGCATGGGCTACTTGCATCACAGCAGCCCCCACAGTAGATTTGCCCACTCCAAATTGATTCCCAACTGACTGGTTGCTGTCTGGCGTTGCAAGCTTCCACAGGGCTATCGCCACTTGCTTCTCAACTGTGAGGGCTGCTCTCACCTTGGTATTCATGCGCCTCAGGGCAGGGGAAAGCAAGTCAAAGTTCCATGAAAGTGCCCTTACGCATGCGAAAGTTTCGCAGCCACTGGGAATCGTCCCAGACCTGCAACACTATGCGGTCCCACCAGTCTGTGCTTGTTTCCTGAGCCCAGAATCGGCGTTCCACCGCATGAACCTGCCCCATTAGCACCATGATGCATGCATTGGCAGGGCCCATGCTTTCAGGGAAATCTGTGTCCATGTCCTGATCACTCAAGTGACCGTGCTGACATCGCCTCCTCGCCCGGTATCACTCTGCCAGGTTCTGGTGCTGCATATACTTCTGGATAATGCGTGTGGTGTTTAATATGCTCCTAATTGCCAAAGTGAGCTGAGCGGCCTCCATGCTTGTCTTGGTATGGCGTCCGCACAGAAAAAAGGTGCGGAACGATTGACTGCCGTTGCTCTGATGGAGGGAGGGGTGACTGATGACATGGCTTACAGGGTTGGCTTACAGGGAATTAAAATCAACAAAGGGGGTGGCTTTACATCAAGGAGTATTTCAGGCAGGACTTCACAGAGGGTTCCAATAAGAAATGGTGCACCTAAGTAATTGTTCTCATTGGAACAAGCAGGTTGGTCTGGCCTCTGATTGATACATGGCTAGATTTATCTCACTGCACCTTCTCTGTGAGTGACTGCAGTGTGACCTAGAGGAATGAGTCCCCTAGACGCCGTGGGGGGGAAAGCAAATGAGTACAAAACAAATCTGGTCTATTTCTTGTTGTGATCCACTCCATCTATCTTTTACATCTTTGGCTGGCAGCAGACGGTGCAGAAGGACTGCAAGCCATCCACATCTCATAGCTGCTCGGCAGAAGATGGTACAATAGGACTGCTAGCAATCCGTATCACCTGCCTGCTCACCATAAGATGGTTCAATAGGACTGACTGCAGGACGAAAGAGAATGACCTGGTCAAGTCACTTCTAATGTAGTCCCTGCACCTATGTCTGCCCAGGCGCTCCTGGCCGATGTGGCCAGGAGCACCTTGGACATGACAATGACGGCTACCGGTCGTACTGCACCGTCTGCTGCCACAAAGCAAGGGGTTGCTGCTGCTGTGTAGCAATGCAGTACCACGTCTGCCAGCATCCAGGAGACATACGGTGACAGGCTCCATGCTTGCCATGGTATGGCGTCTGCACAGGTAACTCAAGAAAAAAGGCGCGAAACGATTGTCTGCTGCTGCTTTCATGGAGGGAGGGAGGGAACGGGGGCCTGACGATATGTACTCAGAACCACCCGTGACAATGTTTTAGCCCCATCAGGCATTGGGATCTCAACCCAGAATTCCAATGGGCAGCGGAGACTGTGGGAACTGTGGGATAGCCACCCACAGTGCAACGCTCCGGAAGTCGACGCTTGCCTCGGTACTGTGGAAGCACTCTGCCGAGTTAATGCACTTAAAGCATTTTCTGTGGGGACACACACACACTCGAATATATAAAAACGATTTCTAAAAAACCGACTTCTATAAATTCGACCTAATTTCGTAGTGTAGACATACCCTTAGTTAACTCCCATAAGTTTCAATGGGAGTTAAATGCCCATATACCTCTGAGGATCAGGGCTTGTTATATTTACCTTGATGTAGCTACTCGCTAGTCAAGGTCAACCCCAGTTGGTGGCATGGAGGAGTGCTTGAGTATTGTCCTCATACTGAAGTAAAAACTACCAGTGCCTTCTCCCCACTAGGAATTTACAGTAAGACAACTAACTTCAGAGACCCCTTGCATTGCAAAAAACCACACATTTTGTGGCCAAGATGACACAGCCTAAATCCCTAAACTGTTATCTCTAGACTTTCTAAAGTTTGGGGTTTTCTAAATGGCATCACATTTTTGTACAAAATGGGTCATTTGGGGGTGGGGGGGATGCCCATGAACTTTAAACCTCAGCTCCTCTTCAACTTTTTTATTTACAGCTATTTAGAATTAAGGCAGGTGTAGCCCATAGGATTATTTTGCTAGCTATTAGATCCTACTAATCCAGCCAGCATCAATTAATATGTTTCTTTTTCTGAAATTAATCCATTTTATTCTTCTATTTTATCAGTATTAATTCCCTGGAATTTAGGATGTGTAGAGACATGTGTTTCCTAATAATAATTTTTGCTGAAATGCAAGAAGCCTACCAGCCTGTAAGATCTGCTATGTAGCAAAAAGTATAATTAGTTATAAATATGTCAGCATAAAAGTTGGCAACCTTTGGCACAGATAAGAATGGTCCCTGAACTTTGCAGAACCAAAGGGAGGAACTATTCACATCACAGGTTTATCCGGCATCTACAACCAGTCGGTAACTGCAGGGTACACCACAACTTGGAGGTCATCAAGAGAGCCTAGGTTGGCAGTTTTGGAATGAGATAATCCATATTAATATATTTAGAAAGTGCCATAATCCACTAACCTATAGGAGAAGGGTACCCATACATTTCTTAGGGTACAGAAATAAGATTTGGGGATAGTAGGTTGGGCCTGAATTACATAGGTCAGGATCCTATAAAATATCTTGTAAGAGAGCTCTTCTAAGCTCTGCTAAGTTCTAAGCTCTTCAAACTCCGGAAGCTTCGGTTTCTTGGAGTGTTTTTTCCAGTTCTCCTGGTCTCTAGAGACCATCTTCTATCACGCTATCAGCTCAGCTTGTGCAGTATAGTATGACTACTCAACATTCCTAACCATTGGGAAAGCCAATACCATCATGTAATCAGGCATGCCAGGAGTGAGGCTGGTCCTTCCTCTCCTATTACCAGGTCCTCAAGAAAGAGTGTGAGTATGTTAGGTTAAGGTACTTATAATAGAAATGGTACCATCACGAGTTTTGGAATTCTTGTACTGTTTTGCAGTTAAAAGTTTCATTGCATTTCTTATTTTTATGTTAATTTCAATAAAGATTTTATCAATTTGGTATTGTCCTCAGTGTATGTGTTCTTGCCAATCATCCCGAGAATCCTCTCCCGATATAGAACTCTGAGTTCTTGCAGTCTGAATTGGATAAGAACCTATAAATCTTCTGGTCAGATGCAATCAGTGGTGAGCCATAACAACTAACTGATCAAATTCAGGTCAACACAGGGCAGCAGCCCTATCTAACAGCTGCTTTAAACCAGAAACTTCTGATGAAGCTGGATTGCACTCCCAGACTATATATTTTATTATATATATTAAATGTCTCTGCTACCCTCATGTGGCCCCTCCATGGTGGGAGGATCAATATAGCAGGAGGTTCTATATAAAATTTCTGCCTCACTTTATCCTGGCAACTTGAGCTGGACATGTTGGCAACATTATGAGCACACCCATTAACACATTTCTCCAATAACAGCCAAAACTGAGTTGAGAGAAGTGGATGTCAGGAGGCTGCCCAATATTTGGAAGAACCTGTCCAGCTAGAATCACTTGTGTATGGAGTCCACACCAGAATTCACGATTTGCCTGCTCCCAATGAAGTTAATTGGGGTTGTACCCACAGAGATCTGTGATCACTCTCCAGAATTGCTTATATAGAGCAGAACTCCCTGCTCTGAGCCTATGGATAATTGTCAATGTAATTTCCAAACCATTTTAGGTAATGGGGTACTTATTGATTCTATACATCTGTTTTCCACTGGATATATTTTTTGTGATTCATTTTTCCATTGGTTTTGTAGCAAGTATCCTTTGGAACAAACGGAAGGCTGGCACTAGAGGTCAGGCTATTGCACACACACCGTACTATGTGTCTCAGGAGGGGGAAGGAAAAGGCCCTGAAGAAATTAGTTGCCCTTGAAGATGAAATTAAACAGCTGGAGCTGGTGCATATAAGACATGGTCACCCCAGCTGCCTCCTGTGAACTCTTCAACAAAAAGCTGCAAATTAATTCATTTAAAACAAATCTGGAGGAAAGAGCTGTTTTGCAGAGCAAGCATAATTACTACCACTGAGGAGAGCGAGAGGGCAGGAAAGCGAGTGGCTTCCTGGGAAATTAAGACGATTTAGGCTCCTGGGGGAGATTATGTTCCTGATCTTATTAAAATGATTAATCAGTTTTAAGAATTTGTATTCTGAGGAATCCAAAGCAGATTGGCGTAAACAGGAAAGGGGCAGATGCTTCTGAAATCTGTGTACGAGCGCAGGCTGCTAAGGGGAAGGAGAAGTCCGCTGTGTTCAGGAGGCTGGTTACAGCCGTCTCATCATGCAAAGGCAGCAAAGTCTGTGTTCTGTACTCAGTCTTTCCCATGCTGTGATCCCTGTGAAGCCCAGACCCATCTAGCCAAGAGCAAGCTGGCCACGCTCCCATTTAGCAAGATGTGAAGGGCAAGACAGTCATAACCTCCAGGTTGAGAACATTTGTCCTAGCAGACGTTAAAAAAAGTCCAGTTGAAATCAGTGGCCTCTGTATTAGAAATGTTTTATGACTCATACTCCACTGATTGCATGTCAACTCCATTCCAGAGGGAGTGGCAGTCACCCGGTCTTCATAGACCAGCTGCAACAAGGGAGCATAGATTATGGTTTAACCAATCCTGTGTTCCAACTTTGGTTCTGACACTAACTTCCTGTGTTATCTTGGGGCAAGTCATTTAATCTCAACTCTGGGGAACGAAGGTGATAAAGAAAAGAACCAGAAAACAACCCTATAATCATGTAAAGCTAGGCCTGTCTTTTTTCTATGCTTATCTGTCTTCTCTCTAAGGTTATTGGGTGGAAGGAATGTGAACTGTGTGTAACCTGTACTCCCTGTTTTGGGGAAAGAATTCCTTATACAGATAAGCCTCCATGTTTATACCTACCCCAAAACTTCAAACGGACTGGGTTAACCGGCTTGAACTGGAAGAGATATCACACTGTATGTTGAACCAGGCTATAAAAGCCCATCTCTGTTCTTTGTTCGGGGCTTCACCATTTTCCTCTGTAAAGGAATTGGTGAGCCCTTCAGCTGTCGTACTTGCTAACATTAAAGTGCCTCACTTTATCAAAGAGCCAAGACTCTGTGTTTTGTTTGGCTAATACAGAAGTCCAGGGAAGGCCACCCTCCTAACCCTAGACGGGAGAGGAAACCTTTTTCCCTAACAAAGGAAGTTAGGCACCCAACTCCCACTGGAGCTGGGAGTGAGAGATATATTGCAGGAAATTGCCCGCTTTGGGAGATCTCAGTGTATTAAGTTTAGGTACCAGAGTGAGTCAGAGATTGTATGGAATTCCCTGGGGGAGGGTGCCTACATTACTTTCCAGAACGAAGAACAGTGGAGGTGGGAGAGGGGGAATTAGGCAAATTCACTCAGTTTTAACACCTCCAAAGAGGTAGCACCACATGGAGCGGTTCACATAGACTTGTTCAAACTGGATAGTCCAGAGACTAACAGACAAAAAAAGGCTATTTATCCCCAAAACCCTGAGTTTAAACTGACTCAGGGCCTTCTTTCTGATCCAGCAAATGGATAATTCCCACTCCTTCCTAGGAAGGGTTGGAAAGACTAGGGTGATCTCTGGTAATCTTTTAGGAACTTTGATTGAATTTTAATTGTTTTTTTCTGTAGTGCTTTCACCTTAAGAACAAATGTGCTTGCTTAGAAATAGCTGGAATAAACCTGGTCAGGAAGGAGGGAGAGAGACATGGGTCTCTGCCCAAGAGAGGTGACTGCTAAGGAACCAGGAGAGTGGGTGCCCTGGAGGGACCACGGAGCAGAAATACAGATGCAATTATCCTGACTGTGACACTGGGCACCTAACTTGCTTAGATGCTTTTAAAAATCCCACTGTAACAGGACGCAGACTCACCCAGCAGTGCCTCCTGCTGGCTGTCTAGGAATTAGCTCTTTTTACCGGCTCCAGAGCACCCTCTGCCGGTGTCTCGCTGTTACTGGCCCCCGTGTCCCTCCCGGACCCCGGTGCCCTTTTACCAGGGGTGCTGCCCCTCCAGGCAATACCCCACAGATCTGGGTCTCCCCTCCCCGGGGAACCCACCCCCCCACTCTCTATCTCCACCGTGCCTCAGCCTATGGGCCAGTCATCCTCTAGCCCCTTTTCACTGGGACCTACTGCAGTCTGTATAAGCCAGTCATCATAGGCAAGGGGAGTTTGGACCTGCTACCTCTGCCTACCCTTGGGCTTCCCTGTTGCAACCCTGTTTTAGGCCACCTACCAGCCCTGCAGCTTTTCCAGTCTGGAGCCCCCCAGCTCCTCTGGCCTTCCCCAGCCCTGCTTCACCTCAGGTACCCTGGTACGCTCCCCAGCAGCCCAGCCTGTCTCCATCCACAGACAGAGGAGACTCTGTGTGCTCCTGGCCCACTGCCCTCTTATAATGGCCAGCTGGGCCCTGATTAAGACAGCCATGGCCTGATTGGGGCATGGCCCCTAGCTCAGGCTGTTTCTCCCAATCAGCCCTGCTTTTCCTTCCCTAACACAGCCCTCTCTCCCTGCTGTTTTCAGCCTTTGAAGGCAGGAGCGGGTGACCACCCCGCTACACCCACTAAGCATCTATCTGCATCTTGAGACAACTAAATGCCTTTGTAAAACGGGCCTGAAAAGCCTAATGCCTTTAGGCTACTATTTACACTAGTGGAACTTACCTCTGCTTGGAGGAAGGTGTACTCGGGAAAAAAATGACTATGCATAGTGGCCTACCCTAGAGGCAAGCATCAGAGCAGCTACACAGTGGCTGGAATGAGCCAAACCCCTCAGTACAGGTATGACAGGGTGCAAGCCTTGAGCGCCTCCTTGTGGCGCAAGGTGGTCCTGTACCATACTGTGTCAGTGTCTCCAATCCCACTGTACTGGAGCCCCTTCAGCCATAATATCAGCTTAATCCTCCAGCTATGTCATCTAAAAGCTCCCACTCCTTCCAGGGTAAAGGAGTCTTTCAAAGCAAAGTCCCAAAAGATACAAAACAAAGAAGTCTTCTGCCCTGCTAGGCTCTACCTCCAGCTTCTTTTTCTGCATATAATTGCCAGTCATTTCCCCTGGCACCATGCTCTCACTCAGACAGTCTGGGTTCAGATACTGCCTTCAGCCTGCCTTTCGGCAATGAACTCTGGCCATCCATGCTTTCCAGAGAATTCCTCGCCTCCCAGCAAACCGTTTATCCCTAGCAGAAGCAGCTTGTCTTCACTCTTCCCCCTCTCCAGCTTCAGCGGCTGGACTGTCCCCGTTTGAAGACCAAACCCAACACCGGTGTAGTGGGTGTGACTAACTGAGCCCAAGCCTGGCCTTTACGGCCACGTCTACACTGCAATAAAAAACACCCACGGCACCAAGTCTCAGAACCCGGCTCTGCTGACTCAGGTTCACAGGGCTAAAAATAGCAGCCTAGATGTTCAGGTTCGAGCTGGAGCCTGGACTCAGAGACCCTCCTTCGTTGCAGGGTCTCTGAGTCTGGGCTTGGACTTTAACATCTACACAGCAATCTGATAGCCGCATAGCCTGAGCCCTATGAGTCTGAGTCAGCCGACTAGGGCAAGCCACAGCTATCATGGGGGGCTATTATTGGAGTTTAGACATGCCCTATTTCTGTCTAGCCTAGAGGTCACACCCCTCACAGCAAGCAAGGCCTTGGAGCCCTATTTTGGATGAAGAGATTTTTTCATCACTTCAGACCCATGTCACTTATCACAAAGGGCTTTTCAAAGTACACCTTCACTGTAGCTACTTTCTGCCCGTTGCAAAGAAAAGTGGAAACATTTTTTCTTTTGAAATGACTAAAACAGAGTCAGATTCAGGAACATATGGAAGTGGGAAAAGAAGTGGCCATCAAAGCATGTCACTTATATAACTGCATTTGAAAGGCAGGGGCCTTTCAACATGGAGAATTTAAAAAAAGACTTTTTATTTATATTTTGCAGAAATTAAGCAGTTGCAAGGGAGAGGGAAAAAAAATCAATCATCATTCCCTTCCAAATTACAGAGAAGAGGGGGCAGATGGGTAACTCCCATTGGTTCTGTTAGGTATCTGTTGTCATTAGAATACAGGCAACTCAATTTACTACCATGCCATCTAGATCGGCTCCAAGGAAGGCTGGAGGACATGGTGGTTAACACACCTGGGACAGAGACTGGTCAGTTATGTCAGTTGACACCACTGGGGATCTGCCTTGTGGAAGAGCACATTAGCCTTCCGAGCGCTCCCTTGCAGCCGAGTACAGTTATGATGCTGCCTGCCTCAGTTTCTCCCTCAATGAGGTACACAGCCTGCTCAAGGAGCCAAACCCTACATTACAGTGCTCTCACTCCCTCTAATCAAGCCTTCTGAAAGAAGCCCTTATACAAGGGTTTAAAGGCTCTGACCTCAGAGCACAGATAAAACTTAAGACTCTCAAAACAAGCGTCTCAGGTTCCAGTAGCAGCGCCTTCTGCTGTATGGCCTCAGGCTATTCTGCTGCCTGGAGAACTCTGCCAACCTTCTCCTGCCTGTTCAGGGTCTCTCTCTGGCTAGAGCTTTTACCTAGTTCAGGCTCCCAAGAACCTCCTCTCCTGCAGAGCTTCCCATCTCCTCTACTGAAAACTCCTTCACAACTCCTATTTCAGCTGAGCTCTCCTGAGCCTTTTATCAAGCCCAGGTGCTTTTTACTGATTTAACTGCCTTCCAGCTACTTAAGCAGTTACTTAGGCCCAGGTGGACCTGGGTGGCTCTTTTCCTTCAGTAGAACTTGTCCCACATAGGGTGGGAACAGGGCTAGCCTTACGGGTGGATGATGTGGGTGACTGCCCAGGGTGCTGTGGTCAGGAAGGCACAATGGTCAAAAGGCAAGGATCTGTGCCTGGGGTGTGACGCCGCAAAATGGAACTCGGGGCAATGGTGGGGTCTGGGGGTGATGGGGAGCCAAGGGAGGCAGCAGGGGTTGGGGGGATGGGTGAGGAGCCTAGAGAGGTATTAGGGGCCAGGGGTGCCAAAACACAAGTTCACCCAGGGCAACATTTTCCATAAGGCTGGCCCTGGCTGAGCATCCAACTTCCTGAAAGGTCTAGCCCTTGCCAGCTCCCTGTAGTTCTGCTACTTTAGCACTCCCGTACATGAGGGGAGCTACAGTGATGCTAGGCCAATGGTAGTAGAATTTCTGAAAATACTCAGTGAATCTGCCTCTTAGAATGTTAATTTAAAATGAAAGGCACCTTCAACATTCACAACCATTAGATGTATAGACATAAGGTACAGAGAAGCGTGCTGAACAGGGAGCCAGAAATGCCTAGAGTCTACTCCTGGCTCTGCCATTGGTGTGCTCCGTGCCTCAGTTTCCCTATCTAAAAAATGGAAATAGCGGAATTCCCTACTTCACAGGGGTGTTGTGAAGCTCATGGATTAGAGTCAGTTCTGGCACGAAGTGGTGTTTTATGTTGGGGGAAATTTGGCCTTATGCTTAGAAAACAATTGGAACATATATTATGCTTACTAATAGATTGGAAAGATGTCCCGATATAACTGATGAAGACATTTAGAAGGTGTGGAATAATATATGTACTGCCTTTTTGTTCCAAGATTTTTTTCTTGTAAGATGTAATATTGACCAAGGCAAACTTATCTCTTAGGTCAGTCAAGTTGGATATTTACCTCAGCAGAATTTAGGAAAGCTGGATTTGGTGTTAAGGCCCCAGTTCAATAAGGTACTTAAGACAGTACCTAACTTTAAGGACACAAATAGTCTTGTTGACGTCAGTGGCTTAAAGCTAGGCATGTTCTTAAGTAACTTTCGGAACCAGGACATAAATTATTAATTTGAAACATTTTGTACTATATTTTTATGACAGGTATCATACCAAATCCCATACAAAGCCATGTCAAAAGAACATTATAAAAACCTACATAGCTAAATTAGTTAGCTAAGATTACACAGTAAGCATTACAAAAATCAGGAAATGCAAAATTCAGGTACTCGCATAAGCCTTAACTCTGCCCCTTTGTGTGTATATAATACTTTGCATTCTTTAATTACATCCAGTAAGTAGGAAAGTAACACAGCCACACTTGCATGCACACAGAGCCCTTCTTAGATGCAGTGCAGGAGATGATGCAGTTAACTATGGAGCTAACAACTGCACATTTAGATGAGTCTTAGACCAGAAGTACTTAGCTATAACTGTCACCAGTATTCTAGCTCTTATTATCCCGAATAAGCAAAATAACATCCCAAAGTCAGCATGTTCCCCCCCCCCCCCCATAAATGCTCCTTACAGTATGTCAGTTGCCCTTCATAATCAGTTTTTAACTAACCAGATACTGTAACCAGCAGAGTGTTATAGACAGGCCATCTGCTCATGCAGCCCTCGCTCAGGCACAATTCCCATGGGCTTCCATTAGACTTTGCCTGCGTGAGGCCTGCGGGATCAGGCTCACCTACGCTTGCCCCCTTTCTGCTTAGCACATTGCAGGGGAGAGGACAAGCTCTCGTTAGTCACTAGCAGCCTGCACAGTTTGTTTCCTAACCCCTTGGCTGAAACGTGTGGATCTACTGAGCTCAAATCTTTCCAGAAAGACCAATGGTGGGCACCTCATCTCAGCAGTGATGGGAGGAGGAGGAGGAGGGAGAGGAAGAAGAGGAAGGAAAGACTAATGCCCTCATCTCCAATTCTGTAGTTCTGCATCCCTTATACGTTTGGCTGCCTGCTCATAGCCGGTTGGAGGTCACCTTTTGCTCCACTGTACACGCCAGCTCCTAATCCATCTTTCATGTTAATCGCTTCTAGGCATGGGAGCAAGAGATCAATAATCGGGGGCAGAGTGGGGGGAAATGTGTGTAATAATATCAAAGGACTGACCAAAGCCTTGACAGGAAGCTTCCATTGTTGAGCAGAAGAAATTTATTCTAAGCACGAACCCTGGAGGAAACAGTTAACTCTAGCACTCTGGTACTTCAGCAGAAACTTTATTGAACAGTCAAAGGAAGAATCTGGAAAGTTCTTGGTCATTAAGAATGGAGGACTATTTTCAGTGCTATGCTGGGAGGTTTACAGAGAGAGATTTTATGCCTTTCCCCTTTAAGCAGATCCCTGTCACTCTTGAACAACCTTGTCCGCTCAGGTGTAATTTCAGCAGCATCATATGGAATGGGCCTTGTGTACCTCACAAAGGCCAAACTTTCCAGACCGTATACAGCCACCCGCTAACTTTATTCCCCAGTTCAACATTTCAGCTCTTCCAGCGTGGCTCTGGAGAATGCAAGACAGATCAATAAACAATCAGGATGTCTTTCATACACATCGGCTGTGTCACATTTTATGGTGTGAATTAATTCCACGCTCTTTCCTTGTCCAAAGTCATTTCCTCCCAGATAGATTTTGGATCAATAGGTGGGAGAGAGGTTACTGCTGATACTAAGTTAACGATGAAGCCCTAGCGCTGCTGTCAGACCAGCAGATGGAGCAATGGCTACATTCAGTGCTCCCTAGTCTGTGACTTCCCTACTTGCTGCACTCTTTTGCCCAGTACGTTTGCAGGTGATCTAACCAGCAAGACATGGATTTCTGCAGAGCGACTGAGAATCAAAAACAGGTGTAGAGGAGTCAGGATTTTTGGTTGCCTGTATTGTGGTTTTTGTTGTTGCTGTGCAGCGCAGTGTGTGTGAAAAGCAAGACATGCTTCCTCTTCCGAGAATCCAAGGACAGGCTGAGAAAAATTAGCTAAAAATGACATATTTCTGAAGCAGCCCATACAATTATATAGATAATTGTGTCCTTGCTGCAGAATTCTATGAAATCATTGAAACCACAGAATCCTTTGGAAAGGATTTCAATCTTTATTCAATTCTATGGGTATCTGGAGCAATTCCTTTAGCTCCCAGAGCCATTTTCATAGAGGCGTCATTATTATTAACTTCTTCAGGACTGTTCCATACATAACATGAGTGATCATGAGTGTGTGCATGAATGAGCATGTGTGTGCACGGACATGTATCTGTGCATATGTGTGGGTGTGTGCAACCATGAATGTACATGTATATGTGTGTATGTGCACAAGGTATACAGGTATGAGTGTGTGTGTGTGTGTATGTGCCTCTGGACCTATAAATGTGCCTCTGGACCTATAAATGTGCATAAGTGTGGGTATATGTGTATGTGCCCATGGATAGGAGTGTGTCTGCACGTATCTGCACATACATGAATGTGTGTGTGTCTGTCTGAATGTGTTTGTGTTTGCATCCATACGGGAGTGTGCGGGGAATGAGAGGCTAATAGAAAAGATTACGTCTATTCAATGCAAAAAGCTGCTTTATTGCACTGTTAGCCTTCAGACATAAGAAAGCCAGGAGATCCGAATCTCATGGTTGCCCCAGCCACTGTAATTTGTCCCCCTTGTGTATTGCTAGTATTTTGTATTAAAATATATTCTGTTAAATTTATGCCTTTATATATGAGTGTGTGTGTGTAATATGGCTGAGTTACAGTGGCTGGGGGAACTATAACTTTCTTTCTTTTTCCAAGAGGCTGTTATATATCTGATTATGTTGCACCATTTGGAGTTTGGCTGGAAGCAGTATTAGCTGCTGTTAATCCTTCAACAGTGGATGGGCCCACAGATCTTTTCTTCTTGTGTCTCTCTCTAACAGTATGGTCCCCAACACCATCGTGTCTAATTAGGCATCTTGTCTGGGTCAGGTCCAGATATGAAAATATCACATGCACTAAAATAGTTATTAAATATTTTACTTCCTGTTTATTTATTGCTACATTTGGAACTTGTGGCTTTTTGGAATTGAGTCCCGTCTAGTAGCCAGGGCAGTGTGATAACTGCTTTAATAATAAAATATAATAGTGCATAGCATTTAAGAGGATTTCTATCCACAGATCTTAAAAGAACTTGACAAGAAGTGCAGGGTCATGAGCAGGGGCAAACTGAGACACAAAGCGGTGATGAGAGTTGCCTGGACTCACAAAGAGTGAAGGGAAGAGTTAGAAATAGAACTCAGTGACCAGTCAATGGCAACACTCCTCTCAATGGCAGTGGAGCCAGGATTCCAGCCTGGATCCTCCGCTGGTGTACATGAGCATAGATCCTTTGTGCTAATCAAGTCTCCAGAGCCCCAGGCCTGACTCTCCACAGCCCTGCACCTTGGCTAGTCATGTGTCTCAGTGCACAATGGGTGTAAAACACTGCCAGGGAGAACTGGCAATACTCTGCACTCAGCACAGTGTGAGTACAGAAGGGGCAGGGCAATGGAGAATCCGGTCCCTGGTCTGGTGTCCTGTTTGTTGTACCATGCTGCCTTCCCGCCAGCATTCTGGCCTCAGGCTCAGCGACACCATTCTGGCTTTCCACACACAGGGCCACCTTTACCATCTATGGTTAAATCTCTGGAGCACATTTTCCCATAAACTCAATGGGCTCTCGCATTTTGTTATGTGACGAGATTCTTAAAACTGGGCTCGTTTTGCTTTCACCTGGTCCTCCAGCATTTCCACTAGAGTGCTTTAGCAGTTAGAAGAAGGGTTGACAGGCTGGCCACCTGGGCTCTGTTCCCAGCTCTGCAGCCATGTTCAGGGGAGGAAGAGAGGTCATGTTTGAAAACATGTGAGCAGTCATGCTTAACTAACACTCTCTATGCCCTACCAGTTAATCACAACAAGTTAACACAAGGTGCACTAGGTGCGGAGTCTAAAGATCATCTTAGCTAACATGTTTTAGAACATGGCCTATTTTCCTAGTCTAGTAGGGCCCCACTGTGCTAGGTGCTGAATAGACACAAGACAATCCTTACGCTTAGGTGCTTACAGTCTAGACATGCCCTGTGTGATGTTGGGTGACTCACTGAGCCTCTCTCTGTCTCAGCTTCTACATCTTGAATGTGAGGAAAGAACATCTTAGCCAACTTTGTAGGGCACTTTGAGATCCTGAGCACGGAGGGGTCCTGCACAAGTTAATACCGACTGGGAGCATAAGCTTCAGTGCAGATGCAGGGCAAGGCTAGTGGGAGAAGAATGTGTACCGATTCTATTCAACCTCCAGTTCTTATCCCACCCTCAGGACTGGAGTATCCGAGTGTCTTCCACCAGTGCATTAAGTGACCTCACTAACATCTGTCATGAGTGGCTTGTTTTCTCTCATCCTCTCCCCAAGGGGACAATCATGCATGCAATGGAGTGCTTCCTCCCACCACCCCCAGCCTGCCCTCTCTCACATGTGGATCTCTGACCTCCTGTAGTAGTGTCCACAGAGTGCCGCAACTGGGGTGTGTCCTCCCGCCTTGCCTTCAAAGGGGCTTTGTCCCCTCCATCTATGGGCTGTAGGGGGCAACGTGGGAAGGGCTGAGGAACTGCCAGGCATTCTCAGTTCGACTGGCTTTCAATGGAAGTTGAAGGCAGCTCAGTGATGCTCGAGATTTGGCTCCTAGAGCTCAGTACTGGGTCATCTAAGGCTTTCACAGTGTTTGTGTTTCTGCTACCAGGAGTCACAGAGGTAGCTGATTACAACCTTTAAGGGTATGTCTACACTGCATCTGGGAGCAAGCCTCCCAAACTGGTTCCACAGACTTGTGTTAGCGTGGCTTACGCTCGCACGCTAAAAGTAGCTGTGCACATGTTGCTTTGAGGTTGTGACTTGGGCTGGAGCTTGGGCTCTCAAGTCCACCCCTTGCCTCCCAGGCTTGTAAGCCCAAGCTCCAGCCCAAGCCACAACCTCAAAGCAACGTCTCCATAGCTATTTTTAGCGTGCGAGCGTAAGCCACGCTAACACAAGTCTGTGCACCCGGGCTAGAAAGCATGCTCCTACATGCAGCATAGACCAAGGGTTCTCAAACTTTGCAAACCCAAGGACCCCCATTTTGATTTAAAATTTTTCATGGACCCTTGAGCTGGCTTCTAATTTCCCCTGGAGGTGCTCAACCACCGCTCAGCCCGAGGCCCCTCCCCCACTCAATCCCTTCCCAAAAGGCCCCAGCCCCATCCCAGATCTTCCTGGCCCTGCTCCACCCCTGCCCCTCCTCTTTCCACCCACTCCCCGAGCACGCCCCATCCCTGCTCCTCCCCCTCCCTCCCAGTGCCTCCTGCATGCCACTGAACAGTTGTTCCACAGCATGCAAGAGGCACTGGGAGGGAGAGGGAGGGGAGTTGATCAGCAAGGCCAGCGGCCCCAGACACGACTCGCGGACCCCCTGGAGTACCCTCACGGACCCCAGTTTGAGAACCGCTGGTATAGACATATCCTAGTAGGCCATGGAACTTGTTGATTTGCTAGGAGGTGGCTGTAAAAAGCTACGGAAGGTTGCTTAGTGACATGGTGACAGGAGATATAAGCAAATAATGTAGTTTGCTAGTGCATGTTCACAGTCATTGAAATGAGACACAAATTGCTCACAAAGAACGTGCTTTAGGAAGTGGATTGTTGTGAGAATCTCTTATGGATTAATTATTTGTTTCTTTTCTCCTTTTTAAGTGTGCAAAACGCACCCAATTATAAAAAAAATTAGTGTACCAGGTTTAAAAGACAGGAAATTCTTGCCCATTAAATGCCATCACACCAGCCCCTCAGCAGCATGTCTGGAGAAACAGCCAGGCCCTGCCTCATGCCCCCCTGGCACCTGATTGGGGCTCTGTTGGCCAATGGAGGACGTAAGCTCCAGGTACCAAAGGCCTGGCACTGAGTGCACCCTGGCTCCAACTGGTGGCCATGTCAGTCTGGGCACCGTTACTCGTCAGCTGATCTCAGTACTTTCAGACTCCAAGGGAAGACAGCTGGTCTTCCAGCTAGTCAAGACCCAAACCATAGCTACCAACATCACCTTGAATGGTGCCCAGTGGGGAATCATACAAATGTGGGGACCCTGAGAAGTCATCAACTCCAACCTTCTGCACTGAGGCAGAACCAAGTAAACCTAGACCAGCTCTGACAGGTGTTTGTCCAACCTGTTTTTAAAAGATTCCAATGATGGGGACTCCACGGCCTCCCTTGGAAGCCTGTTCCTGAGCTTAACTATCCTTAGAATTAGAAAGTTTTCCCTAATATCTAACCTAAACCTTCTTTGCTTTCAGTAAGCCCATTACTCCTTGTCCTGTCTTCAGGGGAATAGGCCTAGCTGGTGCAGATCCAGAAGAGCAGGACGCAGAGGCTTCATTCAACAAACCTTCATGTGCTTAAAGTTATGCACTTGTTTCTATACCTTCCTAAATCAGGTGCTGAGCAAAGATAAGAACCACCCTGAACCTTGTCCCCAGCCCCCCAAAATAAATGTTTTTCAGAATCCAGAAAGCTGACAAACTCCTCCTCCTCTTTTCTTTTATTTCTGAGCTACTTTTCACTGAGAAAGGCTTTTCTTTTGGTATAGCCTCGCCAGCTGAAGTAGGAACATAGGAACTGCCCTATTGGATCCCAGCAGGGTTTCATCTAGCCCAGGATCCTGTTTCTGAGAGTGGCCAGTATCTGCTGCTTCAGAGGAAGGTACAAGAAGCCCTGCAGTGAGCAGCTATGGAATAACCTGCCCCAGAGAGGTCTCTGTCTAACCCCCTTTAGCTGCAGGTTGGATTAAGCACAGAAGCAGGACTTTGGAAGGACTCTTCCAAATCCTTACTATTGTAACTCTGGATATTCTTGTGATCAATGGAATTGGCCACTTCTTGGTATGGATCCTGCTGCACCCTTTTTCCCTGGACTATCTTGTGACAGGATGTTCTGAGAGACTTGAGGAAAAGCGTGTTCTCATGAGATCTCCAGGTCAATTCTGCAAAACTAGGTCTGGACAGTGTATATAAAGGCTCCAAAAAGGCTCCAGAATTGTGGGTGGTCCTCCAAGGTGAATCCATAAACTATGCAAAATACTCGAGGTCTCACCCCCTGCACAGCTTTGCACTTTGTGGACAGAGCGCCAAGTGGGTATGACACCCTAAACCAACCTGATCTGGTAACATTTATCACCCACTTTACACCCATTGGTGTAAGGGGCAACACAAGGTGCCAGGCGGTTTAGATTTGGGCCGTCCAACTCTGACTCCAAGTTAGTGTCTCCTGGGGCTTCCCTGCTTCTACCGCCTGGGCCCTTTAAATAGCCACTATAGCCCAGCCGCTGCTACTCCAGGGCTCCGGCGGCTATTTAAAGGACCGGGACGGTAGAAGCAGGGGAGCCGCAGGCCCTTTAAATAGCCCCCGGAGCCCTGGGGTAGCGGGGGCTCCAGGGGCTATTTAAAGCTTCCCCAGGGCTCCGGTGGCTATTTAAAGGGCCAGGGCGGTAGAAGCAGGGGAGCCCCGGGCCCTTTAAATAGCCCCTGGAGCCCTGGGCTGCTGCGAATTCCCTCCAAGTTAGTTCCAGGCGATAGATATTCACATGAAAGGAGTGTGGTGGGTCTCAGTCCAGTTCCTAGATGACTGGTTTCCACATCTCTGTAGTAAATGGCTCCCTGTTCCAGGGTCTCAGCAAAGAGGATAAACAACATACCCTGACTGTGGAGTTGCCATTCAACCTAGGAGACATTCCCTCCAGTGCAAGCTTGTGGCATAGGGAACCTCATGGGGTTGGTGCTCATGCTGAACCTGTTCTGTGGATAGAGGATGTCAGTCTCCAGGGCTGCAATCACCCCTCTGACTGCAGTGTAGACAAGCACCTTCCACCAGCAAAAATTCACTTCAAATCATTAAGGTGGCAAACCTCTCAATATAGTCAGTGCGTGAAATCCTGGCCTTGCTGAAGTCAACAGCAAAACTCCCATTGACTTCAGTGGGACCAGGATGTATCTCTGTGTTTCGTATTCACCGATCAGAAAAAGCAGATCACAAGAAAATCAATGTAAAAAGGGTCAAATCAATTGTTGCAGGAGAAAGCAGCGGAAATGTGCACCACGCCGTGTGCTCACCAAAGCTGTCACATTCCAGTGCCAGTTTCCATGTGCAATACCCTAACTTGCCTGCCCATAAGCTGGATTTGGCAAACCTGTCCCTTCCTCCTTTGCACAGGGGTGCTGGAACAATTTGTATAGTGGGCGTGTTGAGAGCCACTGAACCAAACTGTAAACCCTGCATATAATAGAAACCACTTCAAGCTAGGGGGTACTGCAGCACCCCCAGCACGCTTAGTTCCAGCACCTATGCCTTTGCAGTTGTCTTCCTCCAGGTGAATTTCTACCCATTCTAACTGGATATGAAAGAATGCTGCTGAGAGCTGATGGAAAAGTACTGCAGTGAAATGACAGATTTCCCTTGCACAATCCTGCTATTTTAAAGTTATTCATGTACCAACTGTACCCGGCTCACTATTGTCTCCATTTATTGTTGCACAGGCAGCATGAATTTAACATCGGATTCTTTTGTGCCTCAGAGGCTATGGCTGCATGGTAATTGATACTAACAATATAGGGCGGCCGTGGTGACAACAGAGTACTGGGAGGCAGGAAGGCTCGGTTCTATGCCCACCTCCAAGTTTCTGTGTTATGTTGGGCATCTCTTAGTATTACTGTGATTGCAGTAACCCCTAAGGATTCAGTTCAGGAATCAGGACCCGGTCCTCGAGACTATACAAAGAAATAGCACAAAGACGGTTCCTGCCCCAGAGAGCTCCCAGTCTAGGGTTTAGACATGTTGGGACAAGTGGCTAAACAGGCAAGTAGTAAAGATGGGGGGAGGACAAGTTAAGAGTAGAGAGGAGTGTATGTGCATAAATTCATAAGCCCTGTGGTCCCAGCAGTCCCAGGAGGCCACAAGCCAGTAGTGATTGGAGGGCATCAAGAGACAAGCACTTCCCAGCTCTGTGACTCAGTTTCCCCATCTGCAAAATGGGATTAATGCGGTTGTATTGCCTCACATGGGAGCTGTTTGCAAAGTACCTTGAGCTCCTTAGAAGAAAGGTGTCTCAAAAGGGACAAGTACTAGCCCATGAAGTTATCCCTGGTGCATCTCTGTGAGCAGCTTGTTGTCCTGAAGGGCTTGTCCCAGCCCTCCATTTTATGTCACTGGGTTCCAATATCTCTCTAGGGGCTGCATTTCCAGACTGTATGCATGTTTGCACTTGGCATTACACCAGTCTGCTTTGTATTTTACTTTCCGCTCTTTGGATGATTTTATTCAAGGCCTTGAATCACTGGTTAGTTTGCAAATCACTTCCATCCTGTTTTGCCTTCACACCACCTCATCGCAGTTTTGTCTGACATTGTTCTGTTCTGGTTTCACTTTGCATCATTTATCGTTTTATTTGATATTTTTCCCCTGTGAATTGACTGTGTTCTGATTTGTACCACATGGGTTGTTGCCCATTTGCCTTTGACAGTTGCCTGCATTGCCTTCTGTCTGATGTGCATTATTATTCCATTTCTTATTCTTCCTCCGCCCCCCGGCCCATGTGGTTTTTTTCATTTTGGCTTTCTGCTGGGTTATATTTTTCTTGGCATCTCATCTTTGGGGATTTCATTCACATCATTTCAGCCTGAATTTGCATTGACACAATTGTGTTTGTTCCTTTCATCCTGCCTGATTTTCCTTTGGCATTTGTATTGTTTCAATTTTCTGTCCCATTGCTCAGCTATGTTCTTCTTTGCCTGAAGACAACAGACGTAGCCTTTTATGTTGTTTGATTTTGCACATGTGTGCATTTGGCCTCAGGTGACTCACTTTAGCATTCCAGGGTTGGGCTGGCAAAACATTTGGGGGCCTCCTTCACCATAACCACACCAGGACATATAGGCCTAGCATTGGAGGGCCTATGAGACTGTTCTTGGGCTCCCCTGCTAGAAAAAACTTTCTAGCTATAAGGATAGTTGTGCCCGCAAGGGCTAGGGGGGAAGATACCAGCGAAAGGAGGACACTCTGGCCTAAGAATAGTAAACTATGCTTTATTGAAGGAAGGAAGAATTTACGCTCCAATATGCGTGGGGAGCCCCTAGGACACGCGGAGGGGCTGCAGGGGACTCTGGCCGTTGGGGACAGCTGACCAGGCAGGACTCCGCCGGGGGGGGGTCCTCTGCGGCACTATATTCTCCACTCTTATCTCGGGATTACATGGGATCAACAGCCAGTTACATTCTTACATGTATAATTTATGCTTATTACATAAACTGACTTGCTTACAGGCAAAAATATGCTGAGCTATGCTACAATATCTTTTGGCAGAGTCTGTCGGACAAAGTTCATTGAAACTGCCTGCATCCTCCGCTTACATCCAGTCACATACTCAGTCCACCGCTTAGCTCCTTGCCAATCTTCTGTAACCTTGCCCCTACAATAGTTAAGTACTAGAATAGGCTACTATTCTATAGAATAGAAGGGAGGCTGTGGAATCCCCATTATTGGAGATTTTTAAGAACAGGTTGGACAAATACCTGTCAGGAATGGTCTAGGTTTCCGTAACCCTGCCTCAGCACAGGTGCATGGACTAGATGACTTCTCGAGGTCCCTTCCAGCCCTGCACTTCTACGATTCTATGTAATTTAGACATAAAAATCACTATGAGACAGTTAAGGTTGCCACTATACGTGTTCAGATGGAAGTAGTGAGTCTCCAGGCTCAGCTTTTATTTAACAATTATAGCAACCACATAATGGATGAAACTGGATTCAGGGTATGACTCTGAAATCCCCTAAACCAGTGGTCCCCAAACTGTGGGGTGCACCCCCTGGGTGGGGGGGGCACAGAGGAATGTTCGGCGGGGGGGTGGCGAGGCCCAGGCCAGCCCCCATGGGGGGCGGACATGGACCACCAAGCTTTCAGCCCCCATGAGAGGCAGGCAGGGAGCACCAAGCTTCCAGCCCTGCTCTGCCCCACCCCCAGGCCAGCTCTGCCACCACCCTTGCTCCCCCTCACATCCCAGTTCCACTCTGTCCCCTGCTCCGTCCCCAGGCCAGCTGTGCCCTCATTCCCTCTCGCCCCAACCCAGCTCCGCCTCTAGCCCCAGCTCCTCCCTATCCCCAGTTCTGCCCCCAGCTCCACCTTCAGGCCAAGTTCCACTGCTGAGGAAGCCTTGGCTGTGTAGTAATGTGGGGGTAGCATGGACAGATTCTATTACCGGTAAAGTTGGGGGGTGGGCATGCGCGCGACTGGAAAAGTTTGTGCACTACTGCCCTAAATGCTGCCTGTCTCCATGTCTTGTTGCTTCTGCCCTTCCTGTCAGTTACAAGTGGTGTCCATGAGATGGCGATATGCCACAGCCGCATACTTAACACACCTGTCACAAAGCCCCCAAAGCAAGACTTTACACATTTAAACCACATCACAGTCCATGCCCTCTGCTTCTCCCGCCACACACTTCACCACAGCCACTTACAGAAAAGTTCTCCCAGTTATTTAGGGATATGGGCGCTCTTGTCTGTGCCAGTGTTAAGGGTCTAAACCGCGCGTGCTGATGAGATACACAGTGAGTGAGAACTCCACTCAAGTACGCATGTTGGAAGGAGCTTCTGCCTGGGAGACCTTGGTTTGGTTTCTAGATCTGCAGCCAACGCTCTGCATGGTCCTAGGGCAAGTCAATGCCCCTCTCTGTACCTCAGTTTCCCTATCTATAAAACAGAAGCGATGGTACATGCTCACATTTGAGTTCCGCAGACAAGAGATGTTATTATTAAAATACACTCTGCAGTAGAACAGGGGCCCATGTGAGTCCATACTGCAACAAAGCCAGAGACACAGTAACTGGGTGCTGGGCTCAGTAGCGGCTGTTCAATCTGTCTCTCCATAAGGTCTTGTTTCAGCTCACACACTCCTACAGCTCACCCAGCACGATGACTTTCCAGGAATCCTCGGAAGTTTAATGAGCCACAGGCCTCCTGTTACCAGGACTCAGAGAGGAACTGAAGCAGCTGGGAAGTATGGGAGAGAAGGACGAAGAGCTTGTGGCTGAAACCTAAAGCTGGAAGTCAGGAGATCTAAGTTCTGTTCCCCTGATCGGTCGTACATCTCCTGTGTGACCATGGGAAGCCATGTAACCTCTTTGTGCGTCAGGTTCTTCCTTGCTGGTGCTAATAATACGTTGCTGTCACATGACTGGGATGTGGGCAATCATGCCTAGCAGTTGGATCAGGAATCAGTAGCCAGGAATTGGGGCCCATAGTTAGAGCTGGAGTCAGAGGTCAGGAATCAGAGCTGAGGGGCAGAACTAGGTTGCCTGGAGTGGGGCAAGGATGGGGCAAAGCTGGAGCAAGGCTAGGAACAAGCAGGTGCAAGAGCTATTGCACCTGTGGGTGAATGCTTTGAGCTGCTGCTGGGCTTAAGTGTTGGTCTGCTGACACTTCCCATCAATCAGGTGGCACAGCCAACCAGGCAGCTTACTACAAGCCAGTTGTGGTCACCAGCTAGACCGGAGACTGGCTCACCTGGTTATTCACCTGCCTCAGAGGGTTGCCCTGAGGCTAATTTGATTAAATGTTCATACAATGCTTTGGGATCCTCAGAGGGAAGGCGCTATAATTCTTATTATTACTACATTGGGAAAGGCCCACTAGTGCGCACAACATTGAGCTGGGCATCAGGAGATAGTGTTACTTATTATTTGGATTATGGAAGTACCTAGAGGCCCTGTGTGCGACTGGGGCCCCATTGTGCTGGGCACAGCACAAACACATCAGAAGAGGTAGTCCCTGCCCCCAAAAGAGAAGATAGACAATGGGCAAGAGGGGGACCAGAGGCACAGAGAGGTAAAGCAACTTGCCCGCCATCACCCAGGAGATCAGTAGTAGAGTCAAGAATAGAATTCGGGTCCCCTGAGTCCTAGTCCAATGCCTTATTTTTGGGGAAAAAAAACTCTTGTCACGTCCCACTCCTTCCTCAGAGAAGTGGTGAATGGAACCCTGTGGAAGAGTGAGTGGTGGAATATTATCTAGAACTCCCAGGAAATCACCTAAGGTCTATGACTGGCCAAAGTTTAGGGGTTAAGGGAAACCTGGACATGAGATGCCTTATGGAAGAATGGATGATCTCTCTGCCAGTAGTGAGGTGATCCTTCTAAGCCTAGTTCAATGCATAGCCCACCAAAATCACAGGTGAATCCACTATGCCTGCACTTGGGTAATTGCCCAGGCAGTGAGGCATTTTGGTGTGCAAAGCCCTGATATACATGTGCAAACTGGGGGGGCTTTGTGGATATGACCGGTGGCGTGCGCACACTTCTGCGGCACACTCATTTTGCTGAGCTTTGACCTGGGGCTGGATCCCCAGCTGGAATAAATCAGCGTAGCTTCCAGCAGCTGAGGCTTTGGTCCTTAATATCAATGAAGTCCTGATCTAGGTCCTTAATATCAATGAAGTCCTGATCTATATCAGATGAGCACACAGGGTTTTCATGAAGAAGACGAACCAGCAGTGTAACAACAGAGATCCAAATATACCCTCCCTTTATGAGCCTCATAAACAAGATGGAATTTTTCTTGACTATCCATTCAACAAAGGGAATTACCCTCTAAAATCCTCCATTCTTACTTTTTTCTGTGTCTCAGCCTAGTTACTCAACCCAGGCAGATTACTTATTTATTGGCCTCATTTAAAAAAAAATTTGTCATGAATTTGTGAAGCCCTCCCTATAAAATGGGGTCATTTGCATTAGAGATGGGGGAATCCCCCAAATGTTCACCATATAGGTTTGAGGATCCATTGATTCTGTCTAATTCAGCTGACAATCTCACTGGAACAAAAATTTCTGGCACTTCTGCTATTGGCTAGAAATGCCTTCAGAACTTTTCTCAGAATATTTCCAGTCTCAACTTAAAAATAAAACAAAGCAAAACAAAAAAAAGAGAGAGAAAAGCAAGGAAAAAACACCTCAACACATCCAACCATTTCAGAACCCCAGAAAAGGTTTGATTGTGAAAGGAAATGGATGATGGTTCAGGAGACAGGTTCAGACTGTATATGAGCCAGTTCTGCCATCTGTAAGTGCCATGAGAAGAACAACTTCGGCACAGCATACCCTCAAAACACAGCACATCCTAGCAGCGCGGCATACCATCCTTACCTCAGCTTCTGTAGCTCACCTGTTGCTAAAAACAAGTGAGGTTTTAGAACAGCAGATAATCAGGTACAGATATTTATTATACCCCTGGACATCAGATTGTAGGGTGGCACTATGGGAAAGATTTTCAAAAGCACCTGTGTGATTTAGGAGGACAAGTCCCATCGATTTCCAATGAGGCTTGATTCCTTGGTCACTCAAGTGCTTATGAAAATGTTACCCACTGAAATGAATTGGACTTGTGCCCCTAAACCCATTAGGTGTTTTTGAAAACCTCCATCTAATTCTCCACTCAATTCTGATCTCACACCAGTATCATGTCTAATTCTGTTTGCATCTCCTCTAAGAAGCAGCCAGTTCCTTATAATGAAAACCAGCAAAACTGTAAGGAATGGAAAAATACCAGTCACTGTTTGACTGAATTTTGTTTTACATTCCCAGATACATGTAGGAATGTTATCAGGAGGGCCAAATCGCACCTGGAGCTGCAGCTAGCCAGAGATGTCAAGAGTAACAAGAAGGGTTTCTTCAGGTATGTTGGCAACAAGAAGAAAGCCAAGGAATGTGTGGGCCCCTTACTGAATGAGGGAGGCAACCTAGTGACAGAGGATGTGGAAAAAGCTAATGTACTCAATGCTTTTTTTGCCTCTGTTTTCACTAACAAGGTCAGCTCCCAGACTGCTGCGCTGGGCATCACAAAATGCGGAAGAGATGGCCAGCCCTCTGTGGAGATAGAGGCGGTTAGGGACTATTTAGAAAAGCTGGACGTGCACAAGTCCATGGGGCCGGACGAGTTGCATCCGAGAGTGCTGAAGGAATTGGCGGCTGTGATTGCAGAGCCACTGGCCATTATCTTTGAAAACTCGTGGCGAACCGGGGAAGTCCCGGATGACTGGAAAAAGGCTAATGTAGTGCCAATCTTTAAAAAAGGGAAGAAGGAAGATCCTGGGAACTACAGGCCAGTCAGCCTCACCTCAGTCCCTGGAAAAATCATGGAGCAGGTCCTCAAAGAATCAATCCTGAAGCACTTGCATGAGAGGAAAGTGATCAGGAACAGCCAGCATGGATTCACCAAGGGAAGGTCATGCCTGACTAATCTAATCGCCTTTTATGATGAGATTACTGGTTCTGTGGATGAAGGGAAAGCAGTGGATGTATTGTTTCTTGACTTTAGCAAAGCTTTTGACACGGTCTCCCATAGTATTCTTGTCAGCAAGTTAAGGAAGTATGGGCTGGATGAATGCACTATAAGGTGGGTAGAAAGCTGGCTAAATTGTCGGGCTCAACGGGTAGTGATCAATGGCTCCATGTCTAGTTGGCAGCCGGTATCAAGTGGAGTGCCCCAAGGGTCGGTCCTGGGGCCGGTTTTATTCAATATCTTCATAAATGATCTGG
This sequence comes from Lepidochelys kempii, assembly GCF_965140285.1. Lineage (NCBI taxonomy): Eukaryota > Metazoa > Chordata > Testudines > Cheloniidae > Lepidochelys > Lepidochelys kempii. Next base: position 34,168,413 of record NC_136387.1, read on the forward strand.
AGGATGGTGTGGATTGCACTCTCAGCAAATTTGCGGATGATACTAAACTGGGAGGAGTGGTAGATACGCTGGAGGGGAGGGATAGGATACAGAAGGACCTAGACCAATTGGAAGATTGGGCCAAAAGGAATCTGATGAGGTTCAATAAGGATAAGTGCAGGGTCCTGCACTTAGGACGGAAGAACCCAATGCACAGCTACAGACTAGGGACCGAATGGCTAGGCAGCAGTTCTGCAGAAAAGGACCTAGGGGTGACAGTGGACGAGAAGCTGGATATGAGTCAGCAGTGTGCCCTTGTTGCCAAGAAGGCCAATGGCATTTTGGGATGTATAAGTAGGGGCATAGCGAGCAGATCGAGGGACGTGATCGTTCCCCTCTATTCGACATTGGTAAGGCCTCATCTGGAGTACTGTGTCCAGTTTTGGGCCCCACACTTCAAGAAGGATGTGGATAAATTGGAGAGAGTCCAGCGAAGGGCAACAAAAATTATTAGGGGACTGGAACACATGAGTTATGAGGAGAGGCTGAGGGAGCTGGGATTGTTTAGCCTGCAGAAGAGAAGAATGAGGGGGGATTTGATAGCTGCTTTCAACTACCTGAAAGGGGGTTCCAAAGAGGATGGCTCTAGACTGTTCTCAATGGTAGCAGATGACAGAACGAGGAGTAATGGTCTCAAGTTACAGTGGGGGAGGTTTAGATTGGATATTAGGAAAAACTTTTTCACTAAGAGGGTGGTGAAACACTGGAATGCGTTACCTAGGGAGGTGGTAGAATCTCCTTCCGTAGAGGTTTTTAAGGTCAGGCTTGACAAAGCCCTGGCTGGGATGATTTAACTGGGAATTGGTCCTGCTTTGAGCAGGGGGTTGGACTAGATGACCTTCTGGGGTCCCTTCCAACCCTGATATTGTATGATTCTATGATTCTATGATACAAACTGTAAGAGTGCAGAGCATGAGAGAAATAATATGTGTTGGTCAGCTGTGCTGACCATCACGCGCTGTGGCCATCAGTGACAGAAACATCTTGCTTGGAACATATTACATGATGCTTCTCTAGCTTTGGATGACTGAACTGGAGAAACTGGGAACCTAGTGCTTGCTGTGCTGTGGAACTAATGACTTGGCTTTCTCCCAGATTGTAATGAGGTCAGAGTGAGCATAACAAATCTTTGGGGGCTGTTCTTTTTTTCTCTTAAGCATAACAGCGGGTAATGTCTATTTCCTTTTCAAGGCATCTCTGATGTTATTGCTCCCTTGCTTTATGGAGAACACACAATCTTGCCCTGCTAAAAATCCAATAGAAAGAGAAGTTTACTCCTTTCCCCTCTTAATTATTTCTTTTCACATAGTGAGCAAAAATGCTGTCCTCAGATATTTCTCCTGCAATTCCCTTTATCTCTATTCCTTATCTGAAGGGAGGATTTGGACCAACATCCAGTTTCTCATCCATTTTTAAGTCTAGGATATCTCCTGAAACATTCTCTTTAACTATCAGCTAAGAAGTTTCTCCAGAGTACTAGAGAAGAAGCATTCAAGGCAAAGGTACCTTCCATAGACCCCACAGCCTTGTGGTACTTAGCACTACCAAAACCAAGAGATGTCAGAAACAGAGATGCCTTATTAGATGATCCAGCCCATCTCCCAGCCAAGGAAGGATTTGTAGGCCGCAATCCTTGGCTGCATTAGGACCATTTTGCACTGCAGCGCTGATGTGTTCACCAAAGAAGGGTCTCCCTGATGAAGGGTATACTCCAGATGCATAGAGTCAATATATCAGCTGTCAGACTAGGGGGATATGGCTAAGAAAAGGGTGTGTATCCAGGGTTTCCCTATATCCTGGCACTTTGCCACTTCCCAGCTGATTCCTACTGTCTGCTCTAACATATGCCAGTGGCCTGGCACACAGCCAACCTGGGAGCAGGGGGCTGCAAAGGTAGTTTAAACCCACACTTGCACCCCTGTCCTGAGTTGCGCTGTGTGCTCTTCCAGCATTGTGGCCTTAGCATGAGCCCTCAATCTAAGACCATATCTACACTGCAGTTGGAGGCGTGACTGCAGCATGTGTAGACATACCTGAGCTAGCTTTGATGTAGCTCATGCCAATAACAAGAGCAAGAAGCCGAGACAGCACAGACAGTAGCCACTTGAAATTGTACCCCAGGTCCCGCAGGCAGGGGTAACCCATGCTGTCATCCGTGGTGCTGCGGCTTCACTGCTACTGTTACTCAAGCTGGCTAGATCAAAGCCAGCTCGGGTATGTCTACATGGGCTACAATCATAGCTCCTGACTGCAGTGTAGACAGATTCTCTGGCTTTTAGCAATCGTTCAGCAGGATTCAGTCTTTAACAACAGCCACATTTCTTTCCAGCCATTGGGGCTCCATCTTATTTTCCAGTTTGCAGCGTCCAGACTGGGCGTGACTACCAGCCAGGGATCAGATGCAAAGAACTTAGCTGCTGTGGGCTACTCTGCTTTCCAGTGATGATTGCTGCAATCTGCTTCGTTTACACACAGGGCCTGCAAATACTGCTGCTGTTCATCACCACAGCCGCCCTGATCGCCCCGAGGAGCGGCCTCCAAAGGAGAGTTTCGCAGGTAAGCACAGAACAAGAAAAGTGCAATCCTCCTTTACGGCAAAACCCTGCCGGTACTTTGCTGTTAGCAAAAACTTTGAACTTACAACTACAATGTGTCAAATGAGACTATCAGGAGACTAGGCCTGAGGGAAATATCTTTAAGTTGACCTGCAAAGGGAACTTGGAAACAGAGCCAAGTGCAGTAATGGAGTGTGTGCTGAAGGCTCTTGCTAACTGCACTGTAGTGGGGCATTCAGCACATCGGGGAGGCTGAACTATTCTAACAATTCCTCTGCCTGGTCCTGAGATCTCAGTGGATGCCCCGGTTTCCAGCGGGGGAAGTGGGTTCAAACTCCCATATACATTGGATGCTCTTTAAGTATAAGAAATCAGGCCAATTCCACAGATGCACCAAAGCAGAACTGAATCCATCTGGGGCGGGGTGGCCAGAGGAGATTTTCTGCCACCTTTCTGTTTTTATTGCTGATTCTGAAAGCTGCTGGGGACTGAACTGGCCCTAAGCACAAGTTAGAGCAGCCAAGGAGCCCCTCCACTGGTCAGGATCACCACACTGTATCATGCTCCTGCCTGACCACTTCCTTCCCCTGAAGCCCTTGAGAAGAATGAACTTACTGCTGGTGCTCCCCTTCATGGCTGGATGTGGCACAGCAGCTGTCTTTTTAGCACTCGCTCCTGACAGTCGCTCCAGTGGTCTGTCTCTTCTCGTAAGTCGGCCCTCCAGCCAGGTCATGTTTTACTTCCACCCCTTCTGGGGTAACAAAAAGTCCAACACAAAATCCAACGTCCTTACATCTGTCCTCAGCACCAGCTCTCAGACTCCCGGTCCTTACACCTTTCTTCTAGGGCTTTAAATTGTCCTTCGCCCCCAATGTCAGGGGCTTCATGTCACCTTCCCATTGGCTGGGAGGGGAACCCAGGCCCAGCTTCTACCCTGGGTTCCATCCCAGGGACCCTAGGCCGAGCAGCCAAGGTCTGCTCCCTCAGACACCTTGCCACTGCTTCCCTGGATTCCGTCCTGCCATTAGCCTTTCTTCAGGCCTTTCCCCTGCCCCTTCCTGGGCTCTTTGTAACAATCAGCATCTTCCAGGGCTTCTGCTCCAGACTTCCTCTCTCCATAGCCCCGCCCAGCTCCTCCCCACCTGGGACTCATCTTTAATCGGGCGTGGCCCACCCTCCAGGTGCAGCCAGGTGGGTTCATTGCCCCCCCTAGGCCCACATTAAGCCTTTCACCACCTCTGTGGAGTACATACCCTATGACAGGTTTCAGAGTAACAGCCGTGTTAGTCTGTATTCGCAAAAAGAAAAGGAGTACTTGTGGCACCTTGGAGACTAACCAATTTATTTGAGCATAAGCTTTCGTGAGCTACAGCTCACTTCATCGGAGAAGTGAGCTGTAGCTCCCGAAAGCTTATGCTCAAATAAATTGGTTAGTCTCTAAGGTGCCACAAGTACTCCTTTTTTTTTTTGCGTATACTCTATGACATGCCCCCACACCCTGGTATCCCGCCACGATACAAAGTGGCGGGACCTCCTGCCACCTTTGGAGGGTGAGCAACCTCGGTGGGCCAGCCTGTATTCCACCTTGGTCCCGAGGCCCATCGGGGACATTAGTTGGCGGCTCCTTCACGGAGCTGTGAGCACGGGCGTGTTTTGACACGGTTTACCCCCATCCCGGATACTTGCCCTTTTTGTAATGTGAGGGAAACCCTGGCGCACGTATATTTAGAGTGTGCCAGGCTGCAGCCCCTTTTCCGGCTCCTCACAAACATTCTATTATGCTTTTGGCTCCATTTTTCCACTCACCTTTTTATCTACACACTCCCCATCCGTGGCCCCACAAAATCGCAGGATTTCCTGGTTAACCTCCTCCTAGCCCTAGCTAAAACAGCCATTTATAAAACCAGAGAGGGGAGGTTGGCTAATGAAGCGTCCTGCGATTGTAGGGCCGTTTTCCGATCCTTAGTACATTCACATATCCGGGCGGAGTTCCTCTGGGTGGCGTCCACTGACTCCCTTGACGCCTTCAAGGAGCGGTGGGCGCTGTCCGAAGTTCTCTGCTCGGTGACCCCGTCCAGTTCCCTCCATCTGACCCTTTGATTGAGGGGAAGAGCGAGAGACCCCAGCCACAGCCGTTGCCGCTGTGGATACCATCATTACTGTTACCTAGGAGGGGTCCTATAACACGTGGGTGTAATCCCCCCCACCCCCAAACCGCCCACCCCGCAGCTGTGCCCATCTTGTCGGGCACTCTCAGGAGAGGAATAATCGGTGACACTGGGTGTGGCACTAGGTAACTCAAGGGGGTGGAAGACCACGAGTGTCGAGGAAGCCCCCCCGCTCTGGGCCCAGGCTAGCCTAAACACTTCTCCCTCCTGAAGGCTGCTGTGTTATACCTTCTGTTTGCTTTTGTTTTGTTGCATAGTTTTGCTTTATTCTCTTTGGTGATTCTTTGTAAGTGTAACACAAATAAAATTCTTTTCTGCTTTAAAAAAAACTCTATGACATGCCACTGCTGGTCCCAGACAGCCTCCGACGCTGGCCTTACACAAGCTAATGATTCCTCTACTTTAGCGGACTCCTCAGTTACTGCCTTAGGCCCGCTTAGCATTGCGGTGGCACAAAGGGGACTTGGAAGGAGCTGGGGTTCTGTCCCATGGTTCTTTTTGGAGTGATTATTCTGTAATTTACAATAGAACGGCTGAAGGGAACTCAGTTGGGTATGAACTAGTGAAGGCAGGATAAACCATCATTACAGCCTGTAATGTGTCAGCGGTGGCCCCTCCCTCTCTGGGTTCGTGGGAGGCCACTCTGCCTCACTATGCCGTCCGTGTCGCTCGCAGATAGGGAATGAGCCCAGTTGCACTCGGCCTGTAGTCCTGGTCAGCCGTCCAGGCAGAGTGATAGTCCCTTAAGGTCGGTAGCCCACAATCAAGGTACTGAAGAGTCTGACTCAGACCGGTACTCTGAGCTGAGTGGCAAACAAAGGGTTAGTACACCGAGCCCCCGGTCAGGGCGGGGCGGTACAGAGTCTGGACCTTGGGCCTACACTTAGGCCAGGGTACTGCACCCAAACACAATCTAGCAGGAGCTCAGGCAGGAGTAGAGTCTAGTGTCCTCACTCGGCAGACAGCAGGCAGATTCAAGCCTATAATGGGACGGCCTCAGGGAAGCAGGTAGCGTAGTCCATCAGGACAAGGATATACCGGAATCCCACATTATTCTTCAGGAGGGGCCCCACCAGGTCCAGTGCAACACGCTTGAAGTGGACCCCCACTACAGGCAGGAGAACCAAGGGGGCTTTTTACACTCCTGGGGGGCCGACAAGCTGGCACTCAGAGCACAAACTACAATAATTTTTTATCTCATGATGGACCCCCGGACAGAGGAAGCGAGATAGGATTCAGGCCAGTGTCTTCTCTTCCCCTAAATGACCTGCGGTGGGAATGTTGTGGGCGAGCTTCAAGACGGCCTTCCTCTGACATCAGGGGATGACCAATTGGGTCCTGACTTCCTGGGTCTGGGGGTCCCTATCCACATGGTAGAGGTGATCACTAGTCAGCTCAAATCAGAGCCACAGTGCAGCCCTCAGGCAATCAGTCACACCTCTGTCAACCCGGGCTACCAGCTTGTAGGCCCAACTGAGGGTGGGGTCATTCTTCTGGTTACGGCAGAAGTCTGTCAGGGGGTTTATCGCGGAACCCTCCTCAGGAGACACCAGGACTGTGAGTTCATCAGGAAGTTCCCCTTGGGGTTCCTCAGCCTCTTCCTCTCCTTCCGTGACAGAGTCTCCCTCCATAGCTACCTGGATAGGGGGTGTCCCGAGACCAGTATTCTGCAGCAGGTTGGTAAACCCCGGCCAGTCTCGACCAAGAATGACCAGATATGCAAGGGTTGGGGCCAACCCCACCGTCATAACACATGTCAGTCCATTGATGGTCAGAGAGATCCAGACGCTGGGGTAGGATTTTACATCCCTGTGTATACATTGGAGGCATATCTCTTCACCCACTTGTGCGGAATCAGGGCCAAACTGTCAGCAGACAAGGGTTTGCCCACAGCCCGAGTTGATGAGGGCTGTGACTCATTTTTGCCCAACCTCCATGGTGGTTATGAGCTTTGGGGTAGACTGCCTGTGGGCACGAGACTCTCCGGTATAGACTTGGCCAAAGCTACAGTCCATCTCAGGGCATTCACATTGTAAGTGGCCAAACCGGCCGCAGGAGAAGCAGGGTTCCACCTCCGATCAGCTGGGCCAGGGGACCACCTCCGTGACGGGACCGGGGTCATAGTCTTGACTCTTCTTGTCCGAGCTATCGAAATGTCAGAGCCAGGCGGCCTCAGGTTGTTGAAGGGCATCATGGGTACCAGCCTCTGGGGTTTGGGCTCCAGGGCATCGTTCAGTCTTGGGCCCAGGTTTCCTCGCCGTGGAGCATCGACCGAGGCATCAAGATCAGACCCCGGGCTCGCGGCCTGATAGGAGCCTTGGCAGCCAAGAAGTCCTCTGTTAAGGTAACTGCTGCAGTAAGAGTTGTGGGTTGGTGCTGGAGTACCCAAGCCCTCTGCTAGGGTGGGAGGACATGGACAAACTGTTCTAGGGTGATCTGCTCCGCAACCTCATTGGTCAAATGTCACTCAGAGCATAACCACTGCCAGCAGAGGTCCTTTGTCTCCTGGGCTACGACCTGCAGCTGAGCCCCCAGTGGGTAGGTCTTAGCCTGAAACCACTGGCGGCAGGTCTCCGGTGTGATGTCCAAGGCATCTAAAATGGCTGCCTTTACACATACGTACTCCCGTGCCTAGTTGATTTGGAGCCCACGATAGGTGGTCTGGGCTGCCCCCATCATGTATGGGGCCAAGAGGGTGGCCCACCACTTTGGAGGCCACCTGGCATCCCCTGCCACCCATTTGAAGCTCAGATGAAATGCTTCGGGGTCATCAGCAGGTCCCATCTTGGAAAAGCATACAGGCAATGTGGAAGTGGGGGATTCATTATGTCTCCTGGGGTTGGCCTGCTGGGTCTGGGCAGCAGGGCTGTGAGCTGTTGGAGACATTGTTGTTGTTCCCAGTGTTGGACCACCAATTCCCCGAGTAGTTGCTGTTGTTGGGCTCCCAGTTGCTGCACCAGTTGCTGTTGTTGCTGCAGTTGGGTCTTGGCCAGGTACTTAATGAGCTTGTCAAGCTCTATCTCTCTGCCGAGAGATATCAAAGGCGTGGCTGACACAGGACCCCTTACTGCAGCAGTTGGGTCACTACCCGTGTTCTCCACCAAGTGTAGTGTGTTAGTGGTGGCCCCTCTCCATCTGGATCAGTGGGAGGCTAATCCACCTCACTATGCTGCAGGTGTCGCTCGCAGATAGGGAATGAGCCGAGTTGCACTCGGCATGTCGGCCGACTGGGCGGAGTGATGGTCCCTTAGGGTCGCTACCCACAATCAGGGCAGTGAAGGGTCTGTGGCTCAGCCCGGTACTCCAGGCTGAGCAGCAAACAAAGGATTAGTATGCCGAGCCCTAGTCAGGGCGGGGCAGTGCAGAGTCTGGGTCTCGGGCCTACACTCAGGGCTGAGCAACCAAGAAACAGTTCAGAGTCCAGGCCCCTGGTCAGGGTGGGACAGTACAGACTGTGGGCCTCGGGCGTACACTCAGGCCACGGTAGAGCACCCAAACACGGTCTAGGGGGAGCTCAGGCAGGGGTAGAGCCTAGTGTCCTCACTTGGCGCACTGCAGACAGTTGCAGACCTCCTGGCCTAAGGATTGGGGTGGCAGAGGGCCCGTGGACCCGCCCAATTCCACTGCGTCTCAGCCCAGGGCCCTAACAGTGGCGGAGGGGTCCACCACTGGGTCAGTGGGGATCTGCCCGCAACACGCTGACCTGGTAGCAAGCCAGCTCTTAACCAGACTGTTGTCTAGGTACCCTGGGCTACTTCCTCTCTCCCCCGAGGGGTGTATCTGGGTTCGTAGGGAGTCCTCTGGATCATCAGGGTAGAAGGCCCACAGCAGTCCTGGTAACTCCTCCGTGGCGTGGTCAGTGGCTGGCTCCGGCAGCATCGGCCAGTCCTCTGTGCCACATGGGGCTGCGGCAGTCTCCCAGTTCGAGAGCAGGGAGAAGGCGCCTGGCTACTTCAGTGGCTGCAGCGCAACTGAGCTGGGAGACCTGACTTTTGTACTTCCTGTTCTGCCCACTGACTTCCGGTGGGAGAAGCAAGTACAGCCTGGCTCCACCCACCAGGGTTCTGCGAGTGCCCCTCCCCCTCTGGGTCTGTGGGAGGCCTCTCCCCCTCATTACACAGCCACTGTAGCAATGATATATCAGGTCAACCCCTGGATTTGGAATACGTAATGACTTACTAATACCCCTGCAGAAGTTCCCCCCTTTTTGTAATGTGAGCAGGTCCATCTGAATACTTTACACCAAGGGTATGTCTACACTTCAATTAAAAACCTGCCTGTGCCAGCTGACTCGGCTCCCAGTTGCAGTATAGACGTTCAGGATTGGGCTGGAACCCGAGCTCTAGGACCCTGTGAAGTGGGAAGGTCCCTGAGCTCAGGCTGCACCCCGAGCCGGAATGTCTACAGCAGTGAAATGGCCCCTTAGCCCGAGCCCCAGGAGCCCAAGTCAGCTGACATGGGCCAGTCATGGGTGTCTCATTGCAGTGTAGACATACCCTTAGTGGCTGAAGGAGGCTGGCCTCCCTACCGAAAGCTTCTCCCTGCGAAGACGCCCAACTTGTGAACACTAATTGGCCCATTGCAATACAGCTGCCCCACACAAGTAAGAGAGCAATTCTAAAACCAAGTTTATCTCAGCCCGAGTTAGATCAATTTCCCCATTCCAGGCACCAGCTATTCCAGACTGACTATAAAGAATGAAGTTATTTGGCATAAACTCGCGGATGTGAAAATGAGAGAAACATCTACACTGAAAGTAATTAATTGATACCTTAGTGTTGACATGGCCTCAGAATGGACTGTCTGCCAGGAAGAGGAGAAGAGTACATGCATGCGGATTGGGCTTTATACATCTAGCTGAAGGGAGTTGATGGGTGAGCTCTCAGGCTTTGAACTGAGAATGCTAACTCTTGTTAGGACTGGAGCTTGCCTTTGCACTTCTCAGTGGAAAGTCACCTGCAGAAACCCAGGATGAAGGCATGTTACAGGTCTGGCTTGGACTTGAGTCCCTGGGAAGCAAAGAAATTTAAACTTAGGGCAGCAAATACATTCTGAGATTTGGGCCTGTTTTATTTTTATTTTGCATGACAACAGCAGATAGGGCCAAAGCATAGTACCTTCTTCAACAACAAATTCCACTGCATGCATGGTACTTTCAAGTTAGCTTCTGTACCTGCATTCTGGGAGCGTGGTGTGAGCACTCGGAATTTAGATGCCTTGCTGCAAAGCACTGAATAAGTGAAAAGATAAAAACCAGAGATAGATGGTTCTGCTGATGCTGGTTTGGATTGATTTCAGGCATTTGTTTGGATAGCCTGACAAAGTGTCAGCTGTTGTCCCAGTGAATAGGCTGTTTAATATATCCTGAGGGGAAAGGCTTGAAATTTCCTTAAGGTTTGTGCCATCAATTTATTCTCGGTAATTATAAACCTGCTTTGTTTGTGCTGATGGCCTGTGAATGTTGCTGTACAGTCTGTGGCTGTTCACCATCATCCTTAATAACCGATCGCTCCTGGGGCTTGAAATGCGCTAATAAGCTGTAAAAACCCTCAGTGTGAGGATGAGGAAAGATATGTCCCCAGCCAGATAGAGGAGGAATCTGATTCAGTCTAAAAGCTCTGCATCGTATTGAGTATACAAAGCAGCCAATGTCATACCGGGGAGCTTGGGGAGCTCCCAACATGTCCAGGACATCCTGAACACTTGTTCCCAGCATAGGAGCCTCAGTCCAGGCACCTTCATTATGCAGTGACTTGCCCATGGCAGTCCAGCTGATCAGAGGCTGCCACCACCTTCACTTTTCCTGTGTCTAGGACCTCTGAGCAGCCAGGGGGAGAAGGAAAACTCTGGGGGAAAGTTCAGCATTTCAGCCAACGTTTCAGGGCAAGGTGTTAAAATGCAAAATAGGGACCAAGATGGGTCAAGAGAATTCCTAACAGGAGCAGGAGCCTTTCCCTTCAAGGCCAGGTCAGTGATTGAAAGTGGTAACCACCTTGGCGCTGAGTGAAAAGAAGAACTCAGCCCATGGGGCAACCAGGACCTTATCAGAAAACCACCTCTACAGTTATCAGCATCCCCAAGAAGCACAGGGCCTGAGCTGCCCTTATACCAATAGTACTGGTCCTCTTTGGTCTGGGATATTGGACTTCGATAGGTCAGTGTTGGGTAAGCTTCCTCTGCCTTTGCTGTTCTTGTGTCTGAATAGACAGAGGATGTCCTTCTCCAGCACTAGCAGCCTGGGTCCATCGTTTTGACCCTGTGACCTGCACCCTTTTCCCTGTTCTTTCATTTCTTAGTCCCCTGTACTTAGTTAAATCCTGGACCAGTGGCCCCTCCCTCCTCTGTGGGGATGGGCTTTCTGTTGCTTTGGTAAGCTCCACCCATCAAGCCCAGAATTCCCTCATTTTGACCCTGTGACCTGCAACACCTTCCCTAATTTTTCATTATTTTGCTCCCATGATCTCTTGACTTCTGAAAAACTCACCTGAAAGGGTGCGGCTGTCACTACTGTGCTGAACTCTGCCCACCAAACCCAGTTATCCAACAGTTATCCAGCCAAGCCAATATCCCAGTTATACAATAGTTATCCAATAGCGGGTCACATTACTCGCTGTGATTACCATTTGTTGCTGGTTTAGCCCCTTTTCCCTGTTGGTGAATCCTTTGCACATGCTGTAATTTCCTTGGACTATTCAAGGAATTGCCCCACAGTCTGGATGAATCACTTTCACTCTGAGGGTTCTTTACAAACCATTCAACTGCTTCCTGTTTGTGGTGTATGATTGGTCACGTGAGTTGCATGGGGCATGGCTCTTCCTCACCTTGCACGTTGGGATAGTCACCTGCACCATTGCCAAAGGCTACCAAATCAGAGTGGTGGCATTTCACGTCTACTTTGCACAGGTACCAATGGTGTAGGACAGTGCAAAATCAGGCCCCTTGGTATAACTTCAATGTTCTCGTTATGGGCTTCATCCCTCTTTGATCAATGGGAGTCTTCCATTGCAGTGTCCCCAACCCCAACCCTTCAAAAAATCATGACTCAAGCCCTGCAAGACTCCCCAGTCAAAAGATTGGTTGAAAAATCAAGAGATTTGAAAATAATAAACGTTGGGTTCTTTCGATTTACTTTCTGGCTTTTGAGCCTTTATAAGTCACATTTCTAAGCTTTTTTCAACAACTTTCAGGGCAGAAACTTTTCTTTCCCCCAGTGAAAGTTGAAATTTGCATGTAATCCCATAACACCAGGTGCTGGGGTTTGACTGAAAATATCAATTATCCCTAGACTTGCAATAAAATCAGGAGCGTGGGCAACACCGCTATTAACTTTAATGGGTGTTAGATATGGTCCTATATGACTGAAATGTTTTAAAACTAGAGAACAATGAATGACAAAACAAAAAATTAATAGAATATAACATTTTCTGTTATCAGCTATTCTAAAATCTAGGGTATTGCAAGTAGCTGCTGGGTGTTGTGAGTAACACAACCCTAACACCCACAGCAATTCGCACTCCGTGCTTTTATTCCTTTTTGAACTGTTCAAACAGCTCTAAACTGGCACTTTTCACAGGTATTAAACGTCTAGGAAAGAAAAGAGATGTGAAATATGACAAACAGCACCACTGGAACTGCAGCTTTATTAGATGCTGTTTGCTGTCTAAAATGGACTTGCCTGTCATTTCCCTTTGCCATGAATCTTACCGCAGCCTATCTACGAGGGAGAGAGCGTGCACGCTAAAATATTCAGCAATAACTGGCAAAATACAAGGATGGACATTTTCATGAACGTTTTTTTTAATCTCGGTTGCTTATTGGGACACAAGTTTGGTTCCCATAATCAAAGCTCAGCAGAGTCAAATGACAAACCCAACAGGATTATAACGGGGAACGAATAGATAAATTTCCCTGGAGAGCCCATTTCTTTGTGGAGATGACAACACAGATAACCAAGCAGTGTTACTGAGCTAAGCTTCCCCGACACCCACTACAATGATAGAAGAAAATAAAGTTATCATTTCCTAACCAATAAAAAATCATTTAGAAAATAAATAGGGTAGAAGGAGGGATTTGTTACTGGGTGTTTCATTCATTCTGGCCCTGATTCAACAAAGCACTTACATGCGTAACTTGAAGCCAGTGAAAAATCCCATAGACTTTAATGGTGCTCAAGCATGTGATTAGATGATTTGCTGAATAGAGATGGATATAAGCACATGTTTACAACTAAACACATGCTTAAATGTCTTACTGAATCAAGTCCTCTGAGAGAATATGTACGATCTAGGCCCTGATTCAGCAAAGCACGTGCTAAACTGTGACATTAGTTCCATGGATCTTAATGTTAAGCATGTGCTTTGCTGAACGGTTCCATGTTTATTCTCTTTTAGGATGAAATTCATCATAGCGCAGGCCTGTGAATGTCAACTGGTGTAATGTAAGCCCCACATTATGGGCATGTAGGGGTCTGGTGATCAAGGCGCTCAGATACCCTGGTGCCATATAGGTACAGAGTGTGGGAATGGCACAGAATGAATTGTTTTAGTGATTGGCTGTGAAGAGTTCACACATTTTTTGGTATTTCTTCACTTCAGAGTTAGCCTGGTGATTGATGCCCAGGTTGGCCTCACCCGGAAGCGAGCAGCCACATTGCAAAACAGAACTTATCTGTCCTTCTGGGCACACAGCCGGAAATGTGGGAAGGAATTGGAAGATTATTAGCATTTAAGTGATTGGGCTGTGTCCAGACTGCAATGTAGGTGAGTTACCAGTCCCAGTGAAAGCCTCACTAGGGCTTTAGCCTACAGTCCAGGATGACCCGGCTAGCCAGAGGTGAAAGTAGCACCCCACTTGGGTTTCTGTGTGGACAGGAGGGGGTAAGTGTAACATCCAAGTAAGAGTCCAAGAAACTCTGCAGTCAACAACTGAATTAATGAAGACAAAAGGGTGAAATCCTGGCCCCATTGAAGCCAATTAAAGTTTTGTCATTAACTTCAATTGGGATTTCACCCAAGGAGATTAGTTCCTGTTAAAAACAGCTGAATTAAAATCAGCAGGTGAGGAGTAATTCCAATTCTCCCTGGTTCCACCTCCAACAGGCTGTCAGAGTACAAACGTTTTGTCATTGGGCCATATTCTCATTGGCTGATCATATCCCAGGGCAGGGTACTCTTACTGGCTGCCTCTGGAATCAGGAGCTTCAGGCAGACTAACCCTTTCATGGGGGTAACCTATGCTGTCCTACTTCAGAACCGTAGGCGAGAGATGCGGAGCACAGCTTGATGGATGAGCACTCTCCATATCGCCTACTCTGGGAGGATGCTCCCTTTATCAGATTGCACAGTGGTTTTATTTCCACTCACTTAATCAAGGCTACATGATGGATGAGAAGGAAAGCTGAGTTGTGTTCATATCCACAAACATAACATTTATGGCTTGCTGACCACCTCAAGGAGGCTTTACCTGAACCACACATCGGAGAAGGGGGAAAGTTTCTTCCCCCAAATTTTGTTTTTTCTTTTTCTGTCCCAGAAAGGATAGCAAAGAAGCCATAAGAGTTCAGAGGTCATGATGGGAGTGAATATTAACCCAGGGAGGGCACAGTGGGATGGCAGAGAATCAGGAAGACAACAGAAAAGTTGGCTTTGTGGTTAAGACAATAGACAGGGACTCGGGAAATCTGGGTTTGATTTTCAGCCTTGCGTGGCTTCGGACAAGGCAGGTGTTCTCTCTGGGTCTTGGTTTCCCATCCGTAAATATGGGACAATGATCCCTCCTCTGGCTGTCCTGTTGCTGTACCGCATAAGCTATTTGGCACAGGGACTGTATGTTCAGAGCCTAGCACAATGGAACTTGAGCTTGGTTGAGGCCCACAGATGCGAATGGTGCACACAGCCGGTACTAGCAAGAGAATATGCCTTATGGTTTTTCCTAAATTGGAGGTAAGACCACAAAATAGTTTGCTTTTCTTCCAAACTGTAAAAAGGAGATTTCCAAGGGAGTTTGCTGGCAGTGGGGATTCTGCTGTGGTTGCTACAAAACTTCAGTTGGGAGAGTCAAATGTTGAATTCAGAGATGTATAGAACGAATGTATGCATGAACGAAATCTGAGTCTCAGCTGGGAAATCCCCTAAATATTGGACAAAAGATGACAGCTAAAGTACTAGCATGGCAAGCGCACTAGGGCTGTGACCCAAAATGAAGGCTCCTGTTGCTTTCAGTGGGCTTAGGATCAGGCCCCAGGAGATAGAAGACTAGGACACTGTAGATCCTCACTCCTTTGTATTGGTTAATCCACACTCAAAGGGCTCGACTGTGCCCAGGTTTACACAGATTTAATAGCACAGTGCTTACAAGAGTGATCTGTTAGTGAGCTTTCATTCGTCTTTACAAAGACTACTGCAGAACATGTGCTCACCTGCTATGGAGCATCAGAAACAGGTAAACTCAGCTACAGTTTTCAAACAGATGGACAAAGTGTGTTTGTGTGACACCGGATCCTTGTTTTGTCCGTTGTGTGTATTCACAAAGCGTCACCTCCTGCTGTTCTTAGTCAGCCAACCTGCCCGTTGGGTCAGACCTGAACCCTATAGTCAGAAAGTGGTGATGGTGCTCGGAGTTTGCTAGTGCTAGTCACGTCACTTATTGCGCCATTGGAAGGTGCTCCGGTTTCGTGGTGATCAGCCTGGAATGAGAACCTGAATCTAACAGAAAGAGCAGTGCTGCCGGGAGACCTCTGGGTACAGAGTCAGGGTTCGATGCTTCCCCAGGCAGGTCAGGTTAGGTGTCTATCCGATCCTTCTCGGCACCTCCTGAATATGCAGGATAGGGGAGGAAATGTTGTAAGAGCAGGTCTTCTTGTCCAAACATTGTTCCTTTCCAGGAAATATCCAAAGAACAGGCTCTAGTGATACTTGGCCTTTCTGCTTCTTGTGCAGCCAGGACACAGGAGTTTAGCGAGACATGAAAATAAAAAATAACAGAGGAAACAGCAGCTGAAAATGACAGATCCAAGTGCTATGGCGCGTTGCACTTTTCCTGATACAGCACAGAGCCAGTTCTCCTTTGTTTTTTGCATTAACTCCCAAGACTGTATCAATTTGAGTAAAGCCTTCCATTAGTCACAGTTGCCTTTCTACCCACTGTTCTTGCTTCTCAGCCACAGGACCCAGGCTAACAGGTTCTTATGTACCATATAAGTAGTGCTGAAAACATCTCTATAATGTCCAGGCTGTGACGACCTGACTTCATGCTCCGGTGGTTAGGGCTGTAGCCTAGGACTTCAGAGAGCTGTGCTCATTTCCCTGCTCTGCCACAGGTTTCCTGGGTGACCTTGAGCAAGCAATTTAGCCACTTTGTGCCTCAGTTCATCATTTGTACAACTGGGACAATAGCACTGCCCTGCCTCACAGGAGTGTGGTACAGATAAATCCATTAAAGAGGTGAAGCTCTTTGAAATCTACTGATGAAAAGTGCTACATAAGAGCTGGCTATTATTAATTGCAGAAAATAATGCTTTGGGATAGACGCGTGATATTAACCAATGATCTGTTTTGACTCCCACCCTCTCCAGCTGTGTGTTAAAGATACACTCCGAACAAACATTGCATTGAACAACAGGAGTGAGTGAAGCGATTAGCTCCAGTGACCTTGAGGATAAAAGAGCCAAGAAAAGAGAATCCAATCTTAACTGCGAGGCCTCTGAGAAAGGGAAGAGTCTGGTGACCACAAAAATAGCTCAGGGGTTCTCCATTGCCACCTCCTAAGCCAGAGGTTGCACAAACTATTAGCAGGATGATGCTTTCAGCCACCTGATACTGCAAGACACCAGGTGCTCGTCAGAGGTAGTTCAGGGGAGGTGAACTTTACATATATGGTTGGTCACTCTTTGCCTCAGAAGGAAAAGCAAGGTGGGGCTTTGAACCAGCTG
The DNA here is from genome assembly GCF_965140285.1 of Lepidochelys kempii. Taxonomy (NCBI): domain Eukaryota; kingdom Metazoa; phylum Chordata; order Testudines; family Cheloniidae; genus Lepidochelys; species Lepidochelys kempii. The sequence goes on from NC_136387.1 coordinate 34,185,104, forward strand.
TTGATTGTGGCATCAGTTTCTCAGATCGCTTCCTAATATGGACCAGATTTCATACAACACCTGTTCTGTGGACACCTGCCTGTCCTTCCAGGTCTGCATGGCTCACTTCTCCATTCATTCACAATCACACAACATCCTGGTGGCAACTACAGCAACTACCCGCATGGGAAAAAATTCAAATTGGGAAAGTATTAGCATCTATGAACGCAGTTGAGCATCTGGAAATAGGAGGGAGCAGCTGTATCATGTGACTGGCCAGTTCTTAGCAGAAAAGAGTTTGAGACACTTCAGGCAAGTCCTGGGTTCAAAAGGCAAACAAGTATATTTTCATTCCCAGCTTCTTGTCCACATGCGGAATTTCAAGCACTGAGACAGCTGGACAGAAGAATGGCAGCATAAAGGCATTTGTCGATTGTATAATGCCCACAAGCAACTGCAGATGTGCTCTATGTAATGAAGCATGCCACCCAAAGCTGGCGCTGTTTGCAAAACAGGAGGATCTCCTGGCAGCAGAGATGTCACTCTCCATGTTCTGCAGGCTGTTCCCCTAAATGCTTGTTTGGTTGGCACCTATACCATATTCAAACCGTAGTGGGAACGGTGCCATTCTAACAGATGGGCATAAGTGCCAACATTCAAGGGAATCAGTGTGTGCATCAGTTGTGAGTTTATGATGGGTACGATTTTGCTCAGGAACGTTCAAACAGCAGTTCCTGCAGTGCTTCTGTACCTAAGGGGAGCAATCTGTGCACTGGATACTGGCTAGAGCGGGGTTAACTTTGGCAACCCAAAATCAGCTTTCAAGGCCCCTGCAGGGATCTGGGGGGGAGGATTAGAATTCCTGGCAGAAGAAGCATTATAATGAAATCTCTGCCTTCTGGGTCTCTTTGGGAATCAGCTGTAGCAAAAATGCTTCCTGAAAGCAAGTGCACTTCTTTGCCAAATAGCAAGGTCAAGTTCAGGAATTGGGTCCAGGATCTCCCCTGCCTCTTCCTGGAGAACATGTGGGACTCATTTCAGCTTAGACAGAGCTCTTTAAAAAAAAAACCCCAAACCGTCCAACACGACCTAATGCTGTTTATTGCATACTCTTCATGAACCTGTTTAACTACTGTAGCTGTGGCAGCTGGCAATTAGCAGTGACCTCAAAATAATGTTAGGGATGCCCTGTCAAGTGGTATATAAAATCATAGCAGCACGCATTTATTCAAACTGAATGTTCAGCCTGTGATTTTTAAAAGGATCTAAGAAAATTATGTGCTCAAATCTCCTGGGATTAGGTGCTTAGCTCCCTTAGGCTTCTTTGAAAATACCAGCCAAAAAGTCCCATGATTTTAGAATGCTCTGCTTCTTATCCCAAGTAATGTTGGTAAGAGAGGCAAGGAGCATATAGTTTAGTTGTAAATGGGTTTTGTTTCCTCCCCCACCCCTACCCCCCACACACTGGTCTAGATCTCTGACTTCCACAGCTTGAGCAGGTGCCTGGCTCATGGGGGGCAGATTGAAAAAGCTGTGCCTTGCCTGGTCGTGCGGAGGTGAGTCACAAGCCCCACCATAGCTCTCAGATTCTTCCTTCCTAACGAACTGGGGAAGCTCACCAAAGAGCTCCAATCACTCTTAAGAGATACACAAATTAAACAAGGCTGGCTGAATGGGATTGGAAACCAAGCCCTTCCTAGCAACACTCCATGAGAACTTCCATGCAGCATTAGATAGAGGAAGAGGAGTGTAGGGCCAATTGTCATGGTCACCCACGCTCTGGTGAGTGCAGGACCTCAGCGCGGGGCAGTAAAGGTGGCTTTATGCCATATTTTTTATGTTGTAAACCACCTGGCAGCAGGCAATTAGGGAAGGACCTGGGTAGCGAGAGGGAAAGGAGAGCCGGGGCAAGAAGACACACATTTGATATGAAATTAAGGTTAGACTTTCAAACTGTAATTGTCACCCACCCAACCTGCCCACTGTGGGTAGGGAATGGTCAGGCAGAGGGAGTTCAAAACCATTTGTTAAAATATATTATTATTTTTAGGCCAATCTCTGATTTCTTGGGTTTGTACTTGTGATTTTTGAACACTTGGGGTTGGCAATGCTGCTAACCATCAGCCATAAAGACCCCCTGAGGCCATCGAACGCATGAGAACAGCAGGTGGGGGGAAGCATCTCATGGAGGAGGAATGAATTAAAATTGAATGAGCAAAAGATCAGTGAACTTCTCAGGTCGTTGCCTTCTCCAGCATCCAGCCTGGCTGGAACGAGACCCTCATTCACATACTCAGTGAACACACAACACAGCAGGATCATCATACAGGTCACAAGGCCTGACGCAGAGATACAGAAGTTATGCATAAGAGAGATTATCATATGTTCAGGGAGAACGTCAGGGCCTATCATGTTAGTACGGTCAGTGCTGGGTGTTTCCAAAACCCTTGATATTATCCTGCTTTTAAACTAAATGAGTCAAAATATAGTAGGATGACCCAATATTTGCTTTTTGGCACTATACTGAAATTGCTGCTGATCCCATTTTGATTGGGTTTCTCTCCAGTGAAAGAGACACATTCTAAGCCCCTGGGAATGCACAGCACTGAAAGGGCTGGCATGCCATCCTCTGCTTTATGTGTTCTCACGGAAACCTTGGGAAGTTTTGCTGACCATTTTTCTTGCAAAAGCTTATTAAAAATGTGAAATGCCTGATGACGTTCTGTCAACAGTTCAATTACTAGATAAGCCTGTAACATATGAGATTGTCTGGAGCATCCTCCTGCCTGACCTTAAAGAGCCCAAAGAAAAGAAGCCGAAGTTCTTAGTTCTGAAATATCAGAGCAGCTGTTTGGATGCAAGCGGCATTAGATGGCCAGGGCCTTGGCCTTGATCTCTGGTCTCCAGATGTGTGTATTAGCAATGGGAATTTTCAGTGCTATGTGGATTCTGTTTGACTTCATAAATGGGCCCAACCTCCAGCGAATTCAGAACTCTTCTGTAAATTAGAAGGGTTAATAAACCAAAAAAGGTAGGGGAGACCCCTGGGATCTCAAAATAGATGTAGCTAGTTGCCTTGTGAATTTCAGTTACTTTTCTCCAATGCCCTGTCGGAGTCCAGAATTCTATCTGATGCTATATCTACACTGCTAGCTGTGGCGGTGATCCCCACACACACTCGAGCTCGTTCTCATTGAGCTAGCATGAGTGGACACAGCAGTGTAGCCCTCGCAGTATTGGCAGTGGCAGCAGGCGAATAGCTTAACCATGCCGAGTATGTACTTGCTTGAAACTGGTGGGTACATACTTGGCACGGCTAAGCCATGCTTCTGCTGACACTAGCCAAGCTATCACAGTTACACTGCTACTCATTCACACTAGCTTTCTGAGAGCTTGTGGACTCACCCCCCTAGCTTACAGTAGACTTAGAGGAAAGTTGCACACACACGCTCTTTCAACCCAATGCATGCAACTGGAGGTTGGCTATTTCGCACACACACGCTCTTTCAACCCAATGCATGCAACTGGAGGTTGGCTATTTCGCACACACACGCTCTTTCAACCCAATGCATGCAACTGGAGGTTGGCTATTTCGCACACACACGCTCTTTCAACCCAATGCATGCAACTGGAGGTTGGCTATTTCTAAAGTTATGTCAGAAGCCTCAACTTCTTTGTTTGGCCATACCTCAGCCCAGCTCAAGGGTTGCCACAGTGGATCAGGCCATTGGTTCATCATGTAGGGTATCCAAGCTTTGGTTAATGGCCAGTGCTTGTTTCATAGAAAAGTGAAAGTCTCTAATAATGCACCTGGCAACTGTGCAGTGTTCTGTATGGAGGGAGAAGAGGTGATTGGTTTAAGACCTGGAGCATGTTATTTGATTACATTTGTAATGTTGTCATTGATCGCCAGTATGAGATCACCTAGAGCCAGACAACACTTTGGGTTTATATAGCTCTTGACTTATGACCTTTCCCCAGCTTCCCCTGCATTTGCTGTTTGCAATAAGTGTAATGATATTATCGGGGGTCTATGACTGATTTTGATGTGTTGCTTCTTACTTTGAAACAGGCATGGGGACAAGGAGGTGAACATAAGTAACTGGGTTATTAGGCTTGCTATATTATGGATTTGCTGTATTAGCAGGAAGCATATTAGAAGCAGTTATGCTAAGTGCTGGGTTTAGTCATAATGGTATAGGCCTAAAGAAATATAACTTTAGGTCACAATTTTGCACTCATTCAGAGATAGTCAATAGGAGACCATGAAAGAGAGTATACTGCAAGATTCTGTAAGAAAGGAGTTTTGGCAGCTAGATCACTAGGCAATAGGTAAGTAGACCACATTCACGTGCAGGAATTGTTAGGGAATAAATGAGAAAAGATTGATGCAAATGGTTAATATTAACAATTAGGGTTAATGATGGACACCCTAGATGAATGAATGCCACAGATGGAGTGGGGGCAGGCATTGACCTTATAATTGGGGTACCAGAATAAACATGGGTAGACATCTGTGACATCTGCATAGCGTGGCGTGTAAGGCACCATGACTAGTTCCATAGGTGCCGACTTCATGCGTGCTCCGGGGCTACAGCACCCATGGGAAAAAAATAGTGGGTGCTCAGCACCCATCGGCAGCCCTGGCAATCAGCTCCTGTTCTTCCCCTCCAGTGCTTCCCGCTCGCCAGCAGGCCCTGACGGTCAGCTCCTCCCCCTCCTCTCTAGCACCTCTTGCCCGCCACGGATCAGCTGTTCGGGGCACGCAGAAGGTGCAGGGTGAGGGCAGGAAGAGGCGAGGTGGGGGCTTGGGGTGGAGCAGGGATCAAGCATCCTTCTGGAACTCAGGAAGTCAGAGCCTATGCCTAGTTCCCTTTCCTTGGGTTCTCTCAGGTTCTGAGCTGGTGTCAGCTGGATCTGTGGCCTTCTGAGGTTCTCAATTCACTAATTTTCATCCCTGTTTCTTCTTCATCATCTTTTATAGTGCTTGTGTGAAATTCGTTTATTAGAGAGCAGACGTTTGTCCCTCATTGTGAAAATCCTGGGTCTAGATTCTGATCTCTTTTACACCAGTGTAAATCCAAAGAGATCACAGTCTGCCTCAAGGATTGTAAGAAGTTTTCCCCACACACTGTGAGATACAGGTAGAACTTCAGTATAATAGGGACAAATACATCCACTTTGTTTGTTTTGGAAAAAGAACATTTCAAACAAAGGAAGAAATTAGAAGATTCAGAAGCACCAAATAAAGCTGCCCCTATAGATCACACTCTATTTCCAACTCATCAGTTGCAACTGACCACAACTTAATTGCAGGGGACCAGGGTTCCCTACAATTTTTCTCACGCATGTGCGGAATGAATTTTGTTATGTCCAGAAATATGGAGGTGATGTGTGGCGGGGACTGAAGTTTTTCTGACTATATTGCTCAACAAACTTATTACCTGAAGAAAAACAGCAGAAAGCAAACCCGTGCCATCCCAGCTCTCTCCACAGATACATGCCCACAATTCCAGCATCCCCTTCACAGAAGAAGCTGTAAGAGAGCCATCACCAGTTATCATGCTTTTGTTTACAGACCACTCCAGTCCCTGAACATTAGCGCCACCCACACTCACTTACAGAGACGGTTGCTCAACTCAACACCACTGGTGGCTTTCTTGATTTTTGGCAATTAGGGCAACATTCGCACCCAGATCAACCTCAATTCACAAGCCTCATGACTCACACATTATACTCACCGATCTCAGTTTGCCACAACAAATGCTTTCATTTCTAACATACAAACCACCCCCCATGCACACACCCAAGCTGTCAGAAACATCACCTTAACTCCGACCACAGCAATATAAGATCTTACCCCTAGACAGTCCAATACTGCCTATAATCATGTGCTAGCTCTATCTGATTCAGTTTTGAGGTCAGAGTTAAGTTTGCATCAGGGAGGAACTGGATCTGTGCACCACAGGTGGTTGGCTGGTCTGCACATACAGCGCCTTGCCATGCATTTTACCAGCACTGGGGTGAGATTGTTAGCTTGAATTGACTGAATCAGTGTGACCAACAAAGCTCACAGGATGGGAGGTGGTGACAAAGTTCTAAGGCCCAGCTCCTCAAAAGGTATTTAGGCACCTAACTCCCCCGCATGCCATCAGGGGAAGGCCCCTGTGCAGGGGGGTATCGTCAGGGGGCATGTCTTCCCCCTTTACACTGCAGATGTCGCCTAAAGAGGCCTCAGTGTAACTGAGATCCAGGCCCACTGTTCAATGTGACTGGAGAGCAGAGAGACATTCCCTCCAGAAATTTCTGCTTCACAGAGCTTAGTCAGCTGCAGCTGGGTCACTCGGAGTCACTGAGAACAAGGCTGCTCTTCCTTCAGGCTCAGGAATTTGCAGATGGAGGCGTCACCCCAACAGTGGCTGAGGTTGCCTGGTTTTAAGCCTTGCGCAGGGGCAGCCATGCTCTCCTGCGGTACCTGAGCATGGTCTCTGCTTCCCATGGCATTTTCAGTCTGTGCCTCTAAACCCACAGCTGCAGGTGGTGCCTGGCTTATGGGGGGAAGGGCATCCCAGCAGGGGCAAACTACAACGCTTGCAGGAGGTGTTGTGCTTCTGTTCTGCTGCCCTGTGATGTGAGGTGTCAGGTGCTGCGGATAGGCTGGAACCTCCATGACGGTAACTTGAGCCCTCTGGGGTAGCAGGAATTCTCCCCCTGTATCACAGCCCTTGCTGGGACACATGGCAGAGTCTTCCCTGCATTGTCCCTCTAACTCCCTACACCCAAACCCTGCTTCCCCACGTGGGCTTGAGACCTTCTCACTCAACAGACGCAGGAGCTGGCATGGCAGACCCCTCCCCCGTGTTGGAAACTCCTCCTCCCTCTGATAAAGTGGCCAATTTAAAAAAAAAAAACCATCTGTCCCATAGAGCCACTCGGACCCATCAGATGGCCGCTCTGTTAACAGTGAGATGGCAGTCGGGCATGGGGATGGACACAGTACTTTACTACACTAGCATTTTACTTGAAGATAATCTTGAGTATTCTGCCTTCCTGCTCCAGTACAGAGCTGGTGCTCAATTGATCCCATGCAGAGCTGTCAGCAGATGATAGCATGATTTTATCCCATACACTAAGCCTCTTTTTCCTGCACTGTCCCATTACCTGGTGCACTTTCCTCCAGGGAGTGTTCAATTTATTGTTCACTAGCCTGATCATCTCCCAGGGTAACCATTGACTGCAGGGATAAGATTTTGTTTTTACCATCCTAACACAATTCCAAGCACTTTCCCCAGAACCGCTAACAGTTCTTGGCTGAGGGGCCAGCGTTCACAGAACAGTTTGCTGCAGTTTTACATCTGCAGATTTTTGCTTTTACAGCCTTTCAGCCATCAGATGCTGCTGCACCTGTATGAACTTAGGAGTTAGAGCCTGAATGCAAACCTGTCTTGTTTATGAGGAAAGGGTCCAAAAATGCAAGTACATGAATTGTCATTCCAAGCAAAATTCCATATATCAGCCAAGAGACTGACTTGCACAAGATGAATAGAGATGAAAAGGGAAGGAAGGCATTTTGTTGTGAGTATTGTTATTTTCAATAAGAGATTGGCACCATTCGCAAAGTTTGGCTCTGAGCTACTCCACTGTTCTGATCCAGGGCTTTTCATTTAGAGAGACTGACTAGCTTGCAATACATTTCTGGGAAAGGATAGGAAGAGAAAACTTGTTTTGCCAAATTTAGAAGCACCATTAAAGATCATAGGGTCACCCTTAGTGTAACACTAGAGTAGTTAATGGAGTTATGCCAGGATACATTTGGCCCTTGGTTTTGAGATTTAGAACTCAACTCAACAATTGAGGTTCACATCTCATGTGGCTCTGGCAGAAGAAAGTAAGTTCTGTTATGATGCAGGTTTTATTTTATTTTACTCCCCCGGCTCTCCTAAAAGCAAAGGAAGAATTCCTTTTATCCAAGAACCCTCACTGTTGGCACAATGCACCCTACGCTAAATGTTGGTGTTTACTGTCATTTCTTTTAATGTATAAAGTGCTATGCAAAAAGGCTAGATATTCATTTGAAAAATTATGTGATTTTTCTTTTTTAAAATTAGTTATGCTGGCGGCTGGGAGAAAGGATTTGCTTATGTTTTGGGGAGAAATGTTTCACCAAATGCTGAGAAGTTTTGTGAAACCCAAACACACCACCAGGTTCTCCAAACCCAAATGGGGACTCATTTTTGTTCTACTCTCTGAAAACATTTAGCTCATTTGTCACCATGATCTGAACTCCTAACAAAATGTGCATCAATCCTAGGGGACGATCTCCATCCTATTCCCTAGGAGCTTCCAATGACACGCCACCTTCTCTCTTATCACTTTCAAATGGGGACATTCTCATTGACTCATATCCCTGACACAGTGTCCAGTCACACTGATCACAAACCCAACAGGCTGATCTCACAGGGATATTCAGGCCACAGCCTGCCTGCTTGGCTGTAACGACAGTGCAGGTTTTGCTACGTACCACTGTGGGGCTCTGTGTTTTGCACACTCTCTCTGCCTGTCCCACTCAGTGGACCAGAGAGCTGGATCAGCAATTGAGTGCGGTACTCCAGTTGGTAACGTGCCGTGGGAGCGCAACACCCTTACGTGCGATGCCATCAGAGAAAGTTAAAATGGAGTTTAACACCACAACTCACAATGGCATACAAACACACTAGATGAGAATCCAAGGAAAGCAGATCTCCAAGGTTATTCATCCCTGTGAACATGATTAATAAGAGAGATGTCATTGCTTCATAAGACAAATGTGAAACAGAGTTCAGCCTCCAAGAGTTATTACCCTCTCACTATGACCTTGGTTGGCAAAAGCAGCTAGGTATGCGCTGTCCCCCTCCTTCCCCCTCTCTCTCACTCTCTCTAGGAGGGGATCTTCTTTTGTCTCTTAACCCCCTGGGTCCCAGTTCATCACCAGTCTTCCCTAACCTAGAATGATCCCATTAAACACCACCTGATAGACCACTTCCTAGCTCCATGGGTCGAGCTGAGCCCCTGGTGTAGCCTTGTAGACTTCTCTGAAGTATTAACCAGGATGAATTTGCCCCATTATAGCTCTTGGCTCATTCGAGATGGTCTGAATGAGCACAGCAGCTCAGCCCTGCTGCCAGGGGTCTTTCGCCTACCCGGAGTCCCCCTCCATGGTGCTGAAACATCTGGGCTTTGTCTACACCAGGATTTGGTTGCCTTAAAGCTGCCATTGTATCTTCAAAGGGTTTGACCTCATTGGTGCCCAGCATGGTGGGAGTGTTAATGCAGACAAGTTCCTGGTGGCCATTGGCATTTTAACCACTGTGAAGCCTGCAGCTGCACGAAGCAGGGCTAGATGACAGTGATTAAAATAGCAGGGGCCACTTGGATAGTCCGCACACCAGTGGAGATAGCAGTACCGGGAATGCTGGGGAGATGCAGCCTGTGCAAATAAGAGGGGCAGTGTTGGGTCCCAAATTTTCCTGGGCAATTCACAAGTAAATGGAGCATTTCAGTTCCCATGAAAAATAAAACAAAAATTAAACAGTGAGATGAGCAGTTCTGGAAAGGCTTCCCACACGGTGAACCTGGCAAGGGCCTCTACAAACCTGCTAAACACTTTCTGTCAGCACCTAAGACTTTAAAATGGACCCATGAATGTTATTTTTTGAATTAAACCAGCACCTAGAGGCCCCAGCCAAGATCAGGGCCCTATTGTGTTGGACACTGTACAAATATATAGCAAGAAGTAATCCCAACCTTGAGGAACTTACACTCCAAATGGACAAGAGAGACATAGGGTGGGAGGGGATATGCAGGTGAAGTGATTTACCCACGGTCACACAACAGGTCAGTGGCAGAGTTGGGAACCTCCAGACCTCCTGAGTCCCAGCCCAGCACCCTACCCACTAGACAACACTGCCTCGTTTTGTTGAAAAAATGTTGCCATTTATCTTTAAAGATTCTTCTGTAGACACAAAAGGTCAAGAAATATTAACAGATTATGAGGGTTTCAAAGGCCTACGATAAATATCGCTGTCCAACGGGCCCTACAATAAGAGTTCAGTGCCCCCTCCACGGAAACGACCTTACTTCAGAGACAACAGAAAGGCTGAATGGAAATGGACATGAAGGGGTAAAAACCCACAGCTGGGGGCCTAAGTCTGTAGGCTTTACTCACACAAAGCTCCCAGTGATTTGGCCGGGAGTTTCGCATGCGCAAGGACTGCAAGAAAGGGCCTGAAGGGAGCTCTACTGTCTTGGAAGAGAAGCCACAGAGAAGCAAGATTAGCATCTGTCTACCTCTGAAAGAGCTAAATAAAGCCATCACCGGAGTAAATGCTGCCCCAGGGAAATGGAAACGAGTAGCTCCTGCCAAGTTCACAGAGACCCAGGCTAGATTAGCACAAACTCCAGATGGCCAATGTCCTGACTAGAGCTGGGTAAACTATTTGTTGCAAACAATTCATTCAGCTCATTTCAGACTTGTTTTTCTGTTTGCTGATTGTTCACCGACAGGCATTTATGAATTTGATACTCATGGCTGTTTAATGCAGACGAATTCCAGCCAACATGTTGCTCTGCAAACTGAGTTTCTGGTATGTTTTCAATACCAGTTATTAGCGCAGCCAGATGGGTCATGTGGTATTGTTTCTGATACCTGATTGGAAGTGTGATTCCAGTTGGACTGGTTTGCTATAACAAAGAAAGTGTGGTGTGATCAAGTCACTGGGCCTTTGGTTCTATAAGGAAGGCAGTGGTATTATGTAAGGGGACTGTTGCCCCCTTACTAACATTCAGTGGGGGTGTTTTCGTTGGCTAGCTTCCAGTACTAAAAGGGGTGGATCTATGGGAAATCAGGACCCTGAGACTGATAGTCCCCAGGAACAATGGGGAGAGGCCAGTGCTCCAGGTCAGCCTGAATGACAGGGCGGGCAGGCTAATCAGGGAGTCAGGAGGCCAGGGAGGTCCCGTACTCCAGGTGAGCTGGATTTGCCTGGGTCAGATAGAGTGGGGCTGAGCTAAGGAGAAAGCAGGGGCCCAAGCTAAGCTGGGGAACAGAGGTGTGCCAGATCCAGAGGGACCAGAAAAGCAGCCCAGAGAGAGCAGACCCTGTCCTGGGAGCAGAGCTGCAGCAACCAGAGCCAGAGGGGCCAGAAAAGCAGCCCAGGAAGCAGGTCAGTGCTGGGAGCAAAGTCACAGAAGCAGCCTGCAGAGCAGACCTGTCCTGGGAGCAGAGGTGCAGCAACCAGAGGCAGAGGGGCCAAAGAAGCAGCCCAGGGAGCTGGAGGCAGAGCAGCAGCAGATGCAGCAGCGCTGAGACAGAGTGGTGGAGCTGGGGTTGGAGCAGTCCAGAGCTGGGTGCGGTGAGCAGTTGGGGAGAGCGAGGGGGACCCTGGGCAGCAGGCCCAGCACAGGAAGACGCCTCAGTCAAGAGGCTCTGCAGGCCAGGCTTGGATCATAACCCCGACAGGGCAGGGGCGACACTGGGAAGAAAGGTCCTACCACTTAGAGCCTGAGAGCGTGTGACCACCACCAGAGCAAGTGTCCAACTCACAGCATCCCTGCAGCAAAGCCAGGGCCTGAGAAGGAGGCCTGGGACTTACAAGGAACAGACTGTGAACTGCCCTGACGTTCCAGAGACACTGTTTGTGATGTTCCCTGCCACAGAGCAGGTTGATGTGTTTCCTTTAACCTTTCCCATTTTTCCTTATTCTTTTTAAAATTAATTGTTGATTAAATAGCTTGCATTTGCTTTAAATTGTATGTAACCGTCAGTGGATCAGAGAAGTGCCCAGCATAGAGAGAGTACCCCGGAGTGAGGACACTCTAGCCCCTGTCCTAGATGACCACAGCAGGGTTGGGGGTCGAGCCCCCCAGGAATCCTGGGTCCAGCCTTGTTGGGGTTACGACGACTTTGCCAGACAGGAGATGGAAGGGGAGTCCTCAAGGGCAGGGAGGCCACTGGGTAAAGGAAGTGCGAGCGAGGACTCAGATCCTTTCGCTAGCCCACTTCACTGGGGTAGTGCAGAAGCCAGGAAAGTTCCCCACAGTAGCAGGACTATTCACCCACTTAGAATTAGTTTGTGGAGGAAGGAGGAGCTACATCATGATTGACAGGCAATTTTAGAATACATTTCTTTTCATGCTCACCTGAGTTAGAACTTGCCTGAGACATCACGGACATTATAATTGCTTAGCATCAGCTTTAATAGCAGGTCTTCTCTCGTTGCATTCATATAAAGTAACCATGTGTGACATTTGCAATACCAGCCATGAGTGAGGCCAGATCCTTGTCTGGCTTATTTAATTACCTTTCTGCATCAGGGCTCTGGCCAGGGTGGATTAGAGACATTTAATGCTCTCAACAAATTGCTTCTTGCAAGGTTAAAAACATTTGGATAAGAGGCAGAGAGCCAGCTAGATCCACCAGCTAACCTCCAACAACTCTTCTACCTCTCATTTACCATACATAAAAGAAAGCATCAGCAAGGTGCTAAAGGAAGACCACAGCTGTAACAGAACAAAACTGCCTTGAAGTGAACTTTCCACCTACCTCAGTGGATCAGCTATTGCAAGCTGTGAAACTGAGCTGGACAGTATATCTGCCCACCAGTGTCACCTGATAAATGACAAAGACTTTGAGACATGAATTTCCTCGTATCCAATGACATGGTTACTGTAAATCAAGTATTTTTTCATAGAGTACCTGCCTGAATTACAAAGCCTGCAAATGATTTAGATGTATCATATGCGCTTTTGTTTCTTGAACAAGTTTCTGCCTAGATGCCAAGAAGTAATCTTGAGTAAGTGATATGAGTGCTGAGACTGGAAAATTAATTACTCTTGCTCAGTACAGCACTACTGTAACAAAAAAACAGTGTTTATATCCTGGAAAACAATAGCGGAGAGAAACCATGTATCCCTAAGCAATTACAACCTAGAGACAACACATAATTTCTGGTGTCACATCAAACTGACAGCTTCTTACAAAATGAGATAGAAGCTTTTATTAATTAATGTATGATTTATAAGGTGATTAATTTAACATTGGTTTTAATGTCATTTAAAGTCACTTAACTGTTTATAGCAAACCCTATAATATAACATTAGGGTTACATTACAGATGGGTATACTATTCCAGTGGATTTCCAGAGAAACTAGAAGTGATTTGAATCATTACGTGCGTACTTGGGGTTAATGTGTTGTATGTATGCAAGGAAGAGAGTTGTCTGTGAATTATCATTATTATCTGGGAAGGCAACTTTGAATTGAACTGACATTTTTAGTAATTTAAGTGATTATTTATATCTGCAAAAAGAAAAGGAGGACTTGTGGCACCTTAGAGACTAACAAATTTATTTGAGCATAAGCTTTCGTGAGCTACAGCTCACTTCATCTCTAAGATGCCACAAGTCCTCCTTTTCTTTTTGCGGATACAGACTAACACGGCTGCTACTCTGAAACCTGTCATTATTTATATCTGTAACTTCAGAACTACTTTGGGTTGAATTGTCCTTGGCAGTCCCACAAATTTTGATTGCTCAGTCACAAATTGTCAAGGAGCTATATTAAGGATTCTTGGAAGCAAAATTACTTACCTGGGACCAGAGCTGGTCCCAGTTTTCTGAACAAAAAGGTGCTTTTCTTTACAATCTTTTTCTAGAGAAAATTTTCTTGAAAAAAAATGCCATACTCATTTTGTTTTTCATTAATTGTTTTGCCCATTTCCTCAATTTTTAAAAATATATTAAACTTTTATAGATGTTATTAAAATATTGATGTTAGTAACAATATTGCAACATTTTTATAATGTTTTTGTTAAACTTTTTATAAATAATCCAACCATTTCATTTTTTAAAAAAATGGGGTCCCTTTCAAACACTTGGAAACAAATTTCAAAATTTCTTATGAAAACAACTTCTCAACTTTTGGCCATCTCTAACTAGAGTAGCACAAACAATGAGGAGTACTTGTGACACCTTAGAGACTAACAAATTTATTTGGGCATAAGCTTTCGTGGGCTAAAACCCACTTCATCAGGTGCATGGAGTGGAAAATACAGTAGGAAGATATATATCAGAGTACATGAAAATTGCCTTACCAATTCTAACAAGACAATTCAACCCTGATTACCACTACAAAAGTGATTTTTCCTCCTACTGATAATAGCCCACTTTAATTGAATTGTCTTGTTTGAATTGGTAAGGCAACCCTCATCTTTTCAAGTACTCTGTATATATATATTTTCTACTCCATGCACCTGATGAAGTGGGTTTTAGCCCACGAATGCGTATGCCCAAATATATTTGTTAGTCTCTAAGGTGCCTCCTCGTTCTTTTTGCTGATACAGACTAACATGGCTACCACTCTGAAACCTGTAGAATAGCACGGAATCAGAGTAAACTTACCAGGATGTGATAAGCCTTCAATTAGTGTAGTGTGATTTATAACTTAATGACTATTTCCTATATGGAATTCATTTCAATATTATATAAACTATTTACAATGATCTTTGTTTTACTGTCTGTAATTTTTAACTTTAGATTCTATTTTTCTTAGGCCTGGTCTACACCTAAAACTTAGGTTGACTTAGCTACATTCACACCCTTGAGAGATGTACTTAAACTGACCTAAGCCCTGGATTAAACACTGCTAGGTCTTCCCTCAACCTAGCTACTTCCTCTCCAGGGGGTGGATTTACTACAGCAACAGAAAACCCCTTCTATTGCTGTAGCAAATGTCTATGCTACAGTGGCGTAGCTGCAGCACCAGTGTAATGCTTTTAATGTAGACATACCTCTAAATTGAAAGCTCTTGGCGCAGGGACCATTTTTTATTTTGCGTTTGTATATTGCCTAGCACAATTGGGTCCTAGACCATGACTGGGGGACCTACATGTTACTGCAATACAAATAAATAATAATATTTTTATTTAAATTTTATATATAAACTTATAAGAATTCCCAAGTCAGCAATTTAGCTAAGCAGCTAATGAGTTCATGAGAAACAGGGAATGATTAATTAAAATTATACAACCAAAGTGTGTTCTATACTGTATCTATCTTAATGTTCTCAGTCTGAAAGCAGTTGATTAAAAAAATTGAGCAATAAACCCAAAATTGGAAACAGGTAAAAATAAAAAAGATTTACAAAGACTTATGGGAAAGGTCAATTTTTTTCTCCACATTTATTCCCAACCCAACATCTGTAAACAAACCACTAAAAGAATTCCTTGAAGAATACAGCTTGTCTTATATGACATATCAATTAATGAAGTGAAAGTGATGCAAATTTAACTGGAAACAAGAGAAGCTGAGCTAAAATGGATACGACAGTACGGGTTGTCCAGAAGGTTTTGGGGAAATCAGTAGATTTGGTGATCCAGGAGTTTTAGAATTTGTTACTGAACTATGGAAAACAATCTTTTCCTGTTGTAAAGATCCCAAATGGCAAAATAAAATTCGTTGTGTAGCAGTATTGCCAACACCAAGAGTTCAAAAATTATGAGTCAGGTTCCCAAAATATCACGAGATTGACTAAAAAATAATTAGGGTTTAAAACCCCACCACCACATTTGGGGTCCTTTGTATTTGTCTTCTGGATTTCGATCCTTCAAAGCTCACATATTCAAGTTTTTCCTCTATGACCATGGGGGATAAAAGCTATTTTTTTTCTAAAGAAAGCTGAGATTCTCAGTCACCTGGCTCCCACAGCTGGGGCTCTAAGAAAAACACCAATTATTGCAAGTCTCCCAACAAAATCGTAAGAGTTGGCACCAGTGGGCAGTGAGTTGTTACCCACAGGGAAAAATGCCCAAAGACAAGAGAAATTTTTATCAGATGAAGATGAATTAGCAGCCAGCTTGCTGTTCTATATAGGTTCTTATATGATGCTCATCCCTATAGTATCTGAGCACACTTAACCTTTGTGCGGCACGTGAGGCACAAACTCCCAACCTTAGTTTTACAAATACCATGCATTGACCAACTGCATCACTCTCCAGAATGTCATGTATTAGCTGTATGATGGTAGGGCCTAGATCAGGACCCCCTTGTGCTCGGTACTGTGCAAACAGAACAGACAGACAATCCCTGTCCTGAGGAGTTTACAATCTCAGGCCTGGGGGACACACAGATTTTGTACTGATATAGCTATTTCAGTTCTCGGGGAGTGGGAATGTTTTACATATAGATCTATTAGCACAATCCCTAATGTAGAAGAAAGGATTGTAGATGCTGGAATCACAGTACTTTATGCTAGTATAGCTTATTCCCCTTCTCATACAGAAATAAACTGTACTGGTGTAAGCACTTTTATACCAGTATAACTACATCCACACCAGTGGGGTTATAGCCCTTTAACTAGAACAGTTTAGTTGAAGAGGTATAAATTGTGTGTGTAGACACGGCCCAGGTACCGTAGACTGTAGCACTTGGGGCTTCTGCACTGAAACACCTCCACTCCCTCATCTCATCCCAGGTTGGCCATGGTACATAGAGCTGCTCTAGATCCTAGTGCTGCTCTCAGGTGCCTGCCTAGGTGGTGCTGAGTGGCAGATGGCAGCTTGCACTGCTGGGCATCACCTTGGCACCATTCCCCGTCTGGGAGAGTCTTCAGGAGGCAGCTTGGCGCAGCTGGCTCTGCACGTCAAAGAGCACCAGAGGACCAGTCCTAGGTATCAGCAGGGTTTATTTCACCCTCCAGAGCAGGTGAAAACCAGGCTGATGGGGTATTACACAGAGCAGTGCTTTGACCCCTGGCAGCAACCAGTTCCTTGGTTAAGGTGAATATCTCCCCAACGTAGTTTCTTTGCCTGCAGGTAGAAACAGCAAAGCCCTGAGGTGAGAGTAAACTAACTCTGCTTTCCTGTGGGGAGCAAACAGAGCAGCTCATCCATAGCCATACAGCCACTCCTCCTCTGGCTGCCTGCCTAGCCCTCGGCTTCACCGCTGCACAAAACAATCCCTTCCTTGGTCAGGATGAAGAGGGGTTCTAGGTCTCCCCACCCGAAAATCCCCAGCCTGTAGTCCCCCCCGCTCCTTACCAAGAGTTGGATCTGGAGGTCACTACAAGAGAACAGCCTCACAACAATCACTCTAGGCTACGTCTATACTATGGATTTCTGTTGGCACAGCTCCATGGGGTCAGGGATGTGAAGAGATGTGATCTCTGATCAACGTAGCTGTGCCGGCAGAAACCCATAGTGTAGACACAGTTATACAAGCAAAAGTGCACTTTTACCGGTATAGCTTGTTTCACTCAGGGTTGGGGAGCAGGAGTTAGGCTATGCCCCTAAAAGCACAGCTTGGCTGGTAGAAGCTACGACCACACTAGAGCTATGTTTACCCTTAGAATGCTAGTGTGGCACAGCTGTGCCATTTCAGTGTAGACACTCACTACAGCGACAGGGGTGTTCTCCTGTTGCATTAGGTGATCTACCTCCCTGAGAAACGATAGCTAAGTGGACAGAAGAATTATTCCTTCATCCCAGCTCTGTCTACAGCAGGGATTAGATCAGCATAGCCTTTCAGGTGTTTTCACCCCACTGAGAGATGTAGCTATGCTGATGTAAGTTTCCAGTGTAGACTCGCCCTCGGAGTGCTGTGCCAGCATAACATACGGATATTCCTACACTGGGAAAGCACTCAGTGTAAACGTGGCCTTCATCACTTACGATCACACTTTAAGTCACGGTCATCATCATACAGGTGGCTGTAGTGCATTTAATTTTGTTCATAGCATCGTAATCTTCCTCTTTAAAATGTCTGGTGAGAATAGCCTCCCCAAGTGTTTCAGAGTAGCGGATTGGACACAAAGGACTCTGTGAAGCAGGACTACAGTATTCTACAGTAATGGTCCAAAATACAGCCTCCTTTCCCACTCCTAGCACATCTCCTCCCCTTCTCCTGCATCCCTCTAGATACAAAAATAGCTCTAAGCAATACAACAAACATATGCAAGTCTGCAGAATGACCCTGACATGGTCATTGTATGATCTGCTTGTATGATGCTTCTCCACGCCATCGATTATCCGCTTTCTGGGGAAGGCACTGCTTGTTAATGGGTATCTGAAGAACACCCAGCACACTGGAGCCCTGATCCTGGTGCTCACCAGATACAAGAAAGGCCCATTTTCAGCAGGGATGAATGGGTGCCCTCCCACTGACTTCAGCTGAAATGCTGAGCATTTTGCTCTTCTGAAAATAAGGCCCATTATTACCACCACCATCTTACACTAGATGTCTGGGGCAAAAGCAAAGGGTTGCTTTCATTCAGGGGATGCTTCTGCCCAGAGAGATATTCCAGATGAGCTATATGAACGAACCCCACCGTTTCTCCTTTGGCTTTGCCTCTTCCTTTCTCACTGCGTGTTCTGCTGTTTACTACCTCAGGTCTCTAAGCTAACTGACAATGTGTGGATGGACTGCTGTGCCCACATGGACTTCAGTGGGGCTGTGCAACACAGCACTTTGCCTAGACCCTGTCAATTGCAGGATCAGAGCCTAACTTTCTATTATTCCAAGGGTACGTCTTCACAGTACAGTTAATCCAGGCTCTCAGCCGAGTTTTACCCAACCCCCACTACTGTCCACACAGAAAAACCTCTGACTTGGGTTTGAAGGTGCTTTAAGCCTGGGCTAGCTTACCTGGCTGGGAGGGAGTAGGTCAGAACCCAGCGCTGCTTCAACTCGGGCTGGAACCTGCCCACTTTGAGGTAAGGACACAGGCAAACAGCATTTGAGTGCTGATAGCCTTCCAACGCCTTCCTACAATTCCCCCTGAAGGACAGACAACTCCTGTCACAACCGATCAGGAAAGAATCCTAGAGCGTCTCAGCACAAAGAACCATTGTGCTATGCCCCAGACACACACAGGCAAATAGAGGAAGAGTGAGGATACAGTAAGGTGGGAGGGCTCTGCAGTGAGGCTGTTCAGATCCGGGATAGGCTAACCAAGCTGCTGAGACCCAGGTGCCAAGTTACCAGTGAAGAACATCACCCAGCTCTGTACAGCATTTGGAAACAGCCTAGATGGAAAACTCTCCACAAATGAAATTATATTATGGAAGATATTAAAGATTCCTCTTCATCTGAAGCCCAATGATTAAATATGTATATGGCATCAGAGATCTAATTTATTTCTTTTATATTGTAAATTCTTTTTCTCTTTGGCTTTTTTTTTTAAAAGCAGTTTATAATTAAGACTTTCAGACAGCTCTCAGCATGGCTGGATACCAGCAGTACTGTTATTATATCTGATTTGTTTAAAGTATATTTTTTTCTACTTTCCTAGTCAACCGAAGGATATTTCTGTATTAATTCCAGTAACAATCTGATTCTCTTCTTTAATGAACAGAGTGAGACTGGGTTGAGTCACGGACACATAACTTAGTTTTGTTTTGGTTTTTTTGGAAAGTTTTCAAAATATTTATAAATTTTAAAAAAGCAGGAGAAGAAAGAAAATAAAACTGTATTGTGGTTATTTGAATTACACTTGCCCCTTCTTCTCATCTGCAGGAGCTGCAATTAATTCCATTGTTTGGGCTGCCACCATTCAGCCTTTTGCAGCACTGACTTTGAATCTGCCCTTCCCCCAGTGCCTTCTCAATGCCAACCCCAAATAACTGAGGAAGGACATGGCATAGCAGCAGATCCACCAGCCCAACTCCCACGCTCCAGCCTGTCCCTCCCCACCTTCCATGCTACACTCCAATGTGCAATTGGGTTCTTTAGCATGCAGGAGGGGACTGTCCCTTCTGGGAGCTCCCCAAACCCTGATTCTTATTACCTTTGGGGCTATGGATTATTATTAGTACAGTCACTCCGAGAGGCTTCAATAGACTAGGCATTACCTAGTAACAGTCAGTCCCTGCCCTGAAGAGTTTACAGTATAACGGTATGTTTAAATGGCGATATAAAACCCACACAGCACTGAGTCTCAGAGCCCGGGTCAGCCAACTCAGGCTGCGGGGCTATAAAATAACAGTGTAGACTTTTGGGCTTGGGCTGGAGCCTGGGCTCTGAGCCCCTCCCCTCTCAGAGCCTGCCCAAACATCTGCACTATAATTTTACAGCCCCTCAGCCCAAGTCAGCTGATCCAGGCCAGTGTAGACATACCTTGAGAGGTGTAGCCGTACCCTGGAGATGTAATTTCCAGCTTGGACAGACACACTGGCACTAGCACTGATTGAGCTAGTGCGCTAAAAATAGCATGGGCGGAGCTAGCAACCGGAGTATGCACCTTGAGTCTCAGACAGGCTCATACTTAGGGCAGCTGGCCTGTGCTGCCACCACCTGTGCCACTGCAGCTACACTGCTATTTTTAGTGCACTAGCTTGATCAGAGCTAGCGTGGTATGTCTACCCACGCTGGGAATTACAGCTCCGGCTCCAGTGTGGGCCTACCCTTCCGAAACAAGACCAACCAATGATGGAGAGTACAGAGAGGTGAAGTGAGTCGCCGAAGGGCACAGGCAGAGCTGAGAATAAGCACTCTGGTGTCGCAAAATCCTAACCTGGGACCCTACTCACTAGACCATACGGCTTTGCCTAGGTGGCCACCAGCACATAGAAGAAGTCAAGGGGCATGAGACAGCCTGACTGAGCGGATTAGGCACTGAACTGGGAGGCTGGAGCCTTGGGTTCTGTCCATTACTCCATTGCTGGGTCACGAGAAGTCAGTTAGGGCCTGATTTTCCCCACCTCTAAAATGGGGCTAAGGATACTCAGCCTGCTTTGTGAGATACCCTGGGGATCCATGGATGAAAACAAATTCTAAGGACTATTACCGTGGATCTAAACTTTGCGGCTTGTTCCTGCCCCTGCTTTCTGGGAGAAGGGCTGGAAATACTAGCTGATGATGTGATCAGGAGAGTGGCACCTCAGGGGCCTTTTCCTGCTGAGACTCATTTGCTGAAAATCTATGAATACCAGTCTCATTTTCTCTTACCATAGTTTCAATCTAAGGCACTGTAAAGAGCCTGGTGTTGAATTCTGCTGTCCCTGCAACTGGGAACCAAGTACCTGATTGATAATTTCCCGTGCTCCCTCCAAGCGCATCACTGGGTCCGCAGCCTTGAACTCTGCCTTGTATTCCCAGGCAAGTCTAGCAGAGAATTAACTCCCTCTTAACTCAAGAGTAACAAGAAGGGTTTCTTCAGGTATGTTGGCAACAAGAAGAAAGCCAAGGAAAGTGTAGGCCCCTTACTGAATGAGGGAGGCAACCTAGTGACAGAGGATGTGGAAAAAGCTAATGTACTCAATGCTTTTTTTGCCTCTGTCTTCACTAACAAGGTCAGCTCCCAGACTGCTGCGCTGGGCATCACAAAATGGGGAAGAGATGGCCAGCCCTCTGTGGAGATAGAGGTGGTTAGGGACTATTTAGAAAAGCTGGACGTGCACAAGTCCATGGGGCCGGACGAGTTGCATCCGAGAGTGCTGAAGGAATTGGCGGCTGTGATTGCAGAGCCATTGGCCATTATCTTTGAAAACTCGTGGCGAACCGGGGAAGTCCCGGATGACTGGAAAAAGGTTAATGTAGTGCCAATCTTTAAAAAAGGGAAGAAGGAGGATCCTGGGAACTACAGGCCAGTCAGCCTCACCTCAGTCCCTGGAAAAATCATGGAGCAGGTCCTCAAAGAATCAATCCTGATGCACTTGCATGAGAGGAAAGTGATCAGGAACAGCCAGCATGGATTCACCAAGGGAAGGTCATGCCTGACTAATCTAATCGCCTTTTATGATGAGATTACTGGTTCTGTGGATGAAGGGAAAGCAGTGGATGTATTGTTTCTTGACTTTAGCAAAGCTTTTGACACGGTCTCCCACAGTATTCTTGTCAGCAAGTTAAGGAAGTATGGGCTGGATGAATGCACTATAAGGTGGGTAGAAAGCTGGCTAGATTGTCGGGCTCAACGGGTAGTGATCAATGGCTCCATGTCTAGTTGGCAGCCAGTATCAAGTGGAGTGCCCCAAGGGTCGGTCCTGGGGCCGGTTTTGTTCAATATCTTCATAAATGATCTGGAGGATGGTGTGGATTGCACTCTCAGCAAATTTGCATATGATACTAAACTGGGAGGAGTGGTAGATACGCTGGAGGGGAGGGATAGGATACAGAAGGACCTAGACAAATTGGAGGATTGGGCCAAAAGAAATCTGATGAGGTTCAATAAGGATAAGTGCAGGGTCCTGCACTTAGGATGGAAGAATCCAATGCACCGCTACAGACTAGGGACCGAATGGCTAGGCAGCAGTTCTGCGGAAAAGGACCTAGGGGTGACAGTGGACGAGAAGCTGGATATGAGTCAGCAGTGTGCCCTTGTTGCCAAGAAGGCCAATGGCATTTTGGGATGTATAAGTAGGGGCATAGCGAGCAGATCGAGGGATGTGATCGTTCCCCTCTATTCGACATTGGTGAGGCCTCATCTGGAGTACTGTGTCCAGTTTTGGGCCCCACACTACAAGAAGGATGTGGATAAATTGGAGAGAGTCCAGCGAAGGGCAACAAAAATGATTAGGGGTCTAGAACACATGAGTTATGAGGAGAGGCTGAGGGAGCTGGGATTGTTTAGCCTGCAGAAGAGAAGAATGAGGGGGGATTTGATAGCTGCTTTCAACTACCTGAAAGGGGGTTCCAAAGAGGATGGCTCTAGACTGTTCTCAATGGTAGCAGATGACAGAACGAGGAGTAATGGTCTCAAGTTGCAGTGGGGGAGGTTTAGATTGGATATTAGGAAAAACTTTTTCACTAGGAGGGTGGTGAAACACTGGAATGCGTTACCTAGGGAGGTGGTAGAATCTCCTTCCTTAGAGGTTTTTAAGGTCAGGCTTGACAAAGCCCTGGCTGGGATGATTTAACTGGGAATTGGTCCTGCTTCGAGCAGGGGGTTGGACTAGATGACCTTCAGGGGTCCCTTCCAACTCTGATATTCTATGATTCTATGATCCCTGCATGCTGGAAAACAGGCAGGGTCATCCCTCCATCTCCCTTTGAAGCAAATGACACAATTCCCATCGATCGCAATGGAAGTCAGAGATGGTCCTAGTGATCACCACTCACCACTAGACCCAGCGGGAAATGGTTTCCCCTTCATGCCCAGGGAACACTTTCCAGTTTTCAAAAGGTTGCAAAGCAGGGAAAGAACACACCCGTAAGAACCAGTATCCCAGCATCTGGATGTATGCATGTGCTCTCTCAATCTCTCTCCCAAGTGTAACCCTTCTACCAGGTGGAGCCAGCAGCAACAAGGGCCGGGTTCAGTATCTAGGGATTTCTTTTCACCCATACAACACGAAACCGGCTCGAGCCCCCACCCAGTAACCTGGGACAATTACATACCTCCCCCTCGGTGCCTCTAAGAGGCAATATTTCCCCTCTTGCAAGCACAGAGTCTGTGTGTAGCAAAATAATAAAAGGAGGCAAGTAACTCAACATTAATTTAGGAAAACACCTCAACTAGAGTTCATAAATATAACCCATGAGCAAAAGACCCACCCCCAAGTAAGTTGGACAGTGTCCTTTTCCCCATAGGTTCTTAACTCCAGCAACCCAAAAGTCCCTTTAATGTGCCCATCCCTTCTCTGCACCCCACTCACAGTTGCTGTCCTTGGCCAGTGCAGCCCCAGAGTTCAGAGGTTCATCCGCAGAGTTCACCTCCAACCCTGAGTGGAAGGCGGGGTAAGGAGGCACCTTAAACACTGCCCTTCTCAGGCACTGGCTCGTCACCCCAACAGCCAATTGTCGTGCCTCTCTGCGGGGCTCCACTCTGGCCCTCTCTGCCAGCCGTCCTGCTGACTGCTTGCCACACCTCACTCTATCAGCCTCCCTGTTGGCCACTCCCGGCCGCCCACGCCTCTCCACTAGCCGCCCGACTGGTCACACCTCTCCACCAGCCACCCAGCTGGCCACTCACCAAGATGTCTTCAGGACTCACACCACCAGTACAAGTACCTATCCCCATCCTCTCTCAACTCATTGGACTTTGGAACCCATGTCCCCTGCCTAGCGAGTGCCATTCAGCTGAGGGTGAGTCCCTCTATCGGGGTATGCAAGGTACAGTTCTTCTGCCCTCAGTTCACACAACAAAGATAACAACACTTTATTACTTCTGCCCCAATTACAAGGAGACCAGGGATCCAACACCAGCCACAAGTGATCATTTGGGCAAGCAATCGCATCATGCTGAGCACCTAGGCAGGCTGGGTGTGTCCCTGCAAATGAGATCAGCTCCTGAAGTCCATTTCCACAGCTCACCACTATATGTCATGGGAGAGCTCATTCAGACTCTGCTTACACAAGAAACCTTCCCAATTAAAGTTTAGTCAAATCTGACCTTTTCCTACCAAAAGCTTGTTTTGATGACTCTATTGTCAAAAATGTCCCCACCAGCTCTGTTCCCCACGGGAGCTAGGTCTTGTGTTCATGGGGCATCAGGAACACGAGTTGGAACCTGCAGTCTTAGAGGGGTCACAGGCAGGGAGAGATTGCAATGTTCACTGGGAAGCACATTCTAACCGGCTCTTGCGCATGAGGGGAAGGCTCGGTCCTGGGCACATGCAGAATACATCCCACTGGGTTCTAGTGCAGTAGCTGTCATCAATCAGCATCAGGACAACAGGCTTGCTCAAGCTGCATGGAGACTGTGAGCAGCAGAGCCCACACAGAACTGCCAGTGACCTCTATGATGCTGTATGGAATCTGGGAGACACTTTTATGATATTGTTGATACCATTATAATAAAATTGCAAGGAATCTGACCAGATAAGTCACGTAAGTTATCTGTGAAAATGTTATGATTTGCCAAATATGATAATCTTGTTTATATGTGTGTATCACCTTTGTATTAGGAGTTATAGATATGTATGGTATATCTGTATTTCCAAGCTTCTACTGTGTTTCTGGGAGACACCCACAGACAGATTGGCATCAGCACTGCCAAGCCTGGTCAATGACCAATCCAGGATCATCAGCTGTACAATGAACCCATTGAAAGGAGCCAGGGGTACACCTTATGACTCAGCAAGACATGTAGGGCATGCCTATGGACAGAACTCTAAGGCTTTTCCATGCCATGTGCTGTGAAGCTTGTGTTTGGGACAAAGGAAGTACCAGCCACAATGCAAAATCATATAAAAGACAGCTGCATCATCTCCATTTGGTCTTCAGTCCTGCTTCTTACCTCTGGAGTAACTTTTCTACAAAGTGAAGCTCTGAACAAAGGACTGAATGATCCATCCAATCTGCGGATGTGTTCCAGAAGGACTTTCAAGCCAGCAAACCCACCAATACTGCTAAGAACCTGATCTATGGACTTTGAAGTCTCTGTATGTATCTGAGTGCTTTATCATTTAACAACTCTCTTCTTGTTCTTTCTTTTCTCCTTATAATAAACTTTTAGTTTTATACATTAAAGGATTGGCTGGCAGCACGGTATTTTTGGTAAGATCCAAACTAATATTGACTTGGTAATGTGGCTGACCCTTTGGGGTCAAAAGAACATCTTGTATATGTGAGAAGAGTTTTTAAATAACTTCTCACTGTACTGGACACAGGTGCCAATTGGGAACCAGAGAACTGGAATGCAATTAAGGGGGCTGTGTGATTCTTTTTTATTTTAATTTTATTTTATTTTATTTAAGCTTCTTGATAACCAGTGTGGGGATCAAAAGCACAGTTTGTGACTGGTTGGTGAGTTTAACTTCAGCATTAACCACCAGTCTGGGGAGTGTTTGCTCTCCCTTTTGCAGCCTGCCCTGATCTTGGCATTTTTAGTGAGGGCTGCCCCAGGCACCCTGGGTCACATTTACTGGGTCACACCTCAACCTGCTCTGATGCGCAAACCCATCCAGGCTCTTTCCCCTTTCAGCTCTGGCTTTGTACTGTCTGAGCTTTAGAACGAGGAGCATTTACTGGAAGGAACGGAATTCTGGTGGCAGTCAGCTAGCAAAGGCAATTTAGGTCATGAATCCAGATGCACAGCCAGGGGAGCATGTGATGACAATAACCGCCAACTATTCCATTTCCAAGACAAATAACACAAGGGGCTAAAGGGCACCCATGCCTTCTGCCCCGCACTGACTAGCAGAGCTCAAGATGGCAGCCTGTCCCTGGTTAGCACAGCCTCGGGACATGATGTGTGCCTTGATCCTGGATAAGGACAGAGTCTGATCCTGACAGATGATTCCCTTCTCAGACTTGCATTGACTTCCATATAAACTAAGGTTGCAGGGTACCTGGCAGGATTGGATCTACCTTATCAAATCCTGTGGGAAAGTGATCCCTTGCAGCAAGCATTAGGGACTCTCTCACTGCACTCTAGCCCGTACCTTCTGCTGATAGTTCTTTGTGACAGGCTGGAAAATCCAAAAAGCAGCCAGGAAAAAAAACAAACAAAAGATGACCAAAGGCTTGGCTCTCCATGGCCCTGCACCTTGCATTGGAATTTACCGCAGTGCAGAGCAAATGCACAGTGCTGCCTTTCTGATTTGCCCACCTCAAATGGACATTAATGGAAGACAGGATTGTCAGGAGTAGTATTTATTTTATGGTGGCACCTAGAGGCCCCAAGCAGGGATTGGAGCCCTGTTGTGCCAGGTGCTGTAAAAAACGTACACCAAAAAGAGGGCTCCTGCCCTGCTCACATAACAGATGCGTTTCCAAAGACAGAGTGGAGAGTAATAAAGACAGTCAACTCTCCAGGGCAGGGACTCTCTCTTAATATATGCACATACTGTGCCGAGCACAGTTGGAGCATCTAGGTGCTCCTGTAATAGAAATAATAAATAATATGTGTAGAGACTTTAGAGGCTCAAGGAAATACTGACCTAGAGTATATTTTCCTTCCTCATAAAATGCATGTGATGAAAATTGAGTGGTGCAATGCATTGCATGGTTGGAAGAACATGTGGGTCAGGTCTGGGTTATTAGTGATAGCTGTGGATTTAGAAATTAAGCACAGCATGTACGCAACTCCAAGATGGACTTCAAGAGATATCGCCTGTGTGCAGCAAAAGCTCAGATGCTAAGCTCTGTGTCAGGAAGAGAAGGCACAGAATTGACTTATCAAAGGATGTGACAGGCTTGTTCAGAAAGAATGCAGCTCCACCCAGTTGGATAGATAGAAAGGACCAAACTAAAACCCTGGATATGAACATTCCCAACTTGGGGAAAGTTGGGTTCCATATCCAAACTTCATGTTCACGCTGCTCTCAATTTTGGAGGTTCATGGTGACTTGTCTAAGTCCTCAAAGCCTCCATGCTTCCCTTGACTGGGGTCAGCAAGCCTATGATGGACATCTCACCAGAACGGGCTCCCTCATGAGATCTTTAATACTTTATGTCTCCATTTGGGCCAAACATATCCTGAGAGGAGTCTTTCCCACTCTATTTCCAGGGTGAGCTGGAATTTGGAAGTGAAAATAAACACATTTCTAGAGCAATATGTATCTAGGCATCTTTGAACCTCCCTAGAGGTGGGTTGCTGCTCAGGCTGAGTTCTGGATGAAGGCCCAACTTCTACCTAAGCCAAATTTCCTATTGCCCTTTTCATTGAAGGCCTTCCTCCAGTAGCGCCATGGCAAAGCCTCAGGGTGGGGCACCATCTTAGCTCACTTCTCCAACTTCTCGTTGGTCCTGACAAATCTGGCTTCTGAAGGAATGCTCATCCCCACTGCCACAATAAGAGGAGTGACTCTCTCTCCAGATGGTTGTAAAGGTTAACGAGGAATTTATTCAGAGCTACACACAAGTCAGATTGTCTTTTTCTAGATGGAATTAAAAACAACCACATAATTTCAAACCCACACACCCGGTGCCAGATTCTAGTGTGGCTTGGTTGCTATGGACGACCACAGAATGCCAAGCTGTCACGCAGCGCTCTGAGACATCAAATTCCCTGGCATCACACTTGGATCCCTGCATTCGAAGGGGAAGGGGGTGAAGTGTGCTTCCTTTCTCTGAACACTACCTCCACACTGCTTGGAAGGCAGTGGAATTTCCACTAGGCCCCCCTGGTCTGTGAAACCCAGTAGTGATGAGCTGGCTAGTTGGATATGTTCCTATGGCCTCAAACTGGAAGGAATCAGAACTGCTCCACAGTGTGTCAAAGGTCCTATATTGCTCACGCCTAATGGAGATTTTCTTTTAGCTTAAAGAGTTGAGGCCTGCATTTGGGAGCAGGACAGCTGGAGTTGCATCCTCACTGGAGCTGAGAATTGCAAGTGGGATTCAACATTGTGACAACCACATAGGTGGCCACAGATCAATGGGTTTTGCTTACTGTTTAATGAGCCTGAAATTATTTTAAAAAAAATACTCCAGAAACCGTCCTCTGATGACCTTTCCCAGCCTCCATCTTTCTCAAGATATCAGCTGTCATTGCCATAGCAACTGAAGCCAAAACCAGTGCGCCAATTGGAAGCAGCTCTTTGCCAGGCGTCACTGCTGGATGTGGGACTGGCTGTACTCAAGCCACCCTAGGTCTGAGCAGAAAGGCTGGCCAGGCTCTCAGACACATGGCCAACCCCTCAGGGTAACCATTTGGTTTTACATACCAATAATGAATGAATGCTTAACACTTACACATCTCATCCAAAAGGTGCTCCTCTGGCAACACAGTGCCCCATCATCCTGCTGGGGAATTGGTTTGGTGCCCAGACCCAGAGATAAAACTCCCTGCTACATACCAGGCACTCCTCTTAGAGGTGCCCCCAGCCTTGTTTGGCTTGTGAGGTCTGATGGAGTGGGGCAGGCAGTTCCCACCTGCAGTTTATATAGTCACAGAGCCCTGGAGAATGGAAGCAACAACATAAAGAGAGGAGCGGAATTATCAAAAACACTGGTATTGGCTTTAACCCTTTGAAGTCTGTGAGCATTTTACCATTGACACTGAGGAGAGCAAAGCTGGGCCAATGCTGAGCACTGCTGAAAATCCTACTGGTGAGCTCTTCCAGCCCAGCCAATTACATTGCACTTTTCTCTGGACCCTCCTCTCAGCCAACAATACCAGATCCGATGTAACCTTCTCCCACTTTGCTTCCTTATCGCCCTCCTGTCCTCTCCACTTTTCCCACACTACCTGCTGTGCACACGGAACCCTGATCTCCATTCCCAGAAACTCCGCCCTGTCCTGTTTCAAATCCCTCCCAAACACACATGCCCCAACACCAAGTAACCATGTGGTTCGCTGAGCACAACCCTGGTCCCTCTTTACCCCACTTCCCGCTGTCGGTTGTGGTCACATCTCAGCCTTTTGGGGCCAGGACTAGGAAATGTCTTTGATTTGCTCCGAAAAATTATCCAGCACATTTTTTTGGCCACTGTCTCAATACATGTCTATAGAACCAAATCTCTGCGGATGTAAACTGGAGTGGTCCATTAAGGTCAATGGGTTTGCATCAATTTAAATCAGCAAGCAGAGCTTTTGGAGCATACTATCCATCCCCCTGCAGAGGATCCACCAGTCCCTTCTGATGTCTGGCAGTAAACTCGGTACTACGAGCCCTGAGACAGCTGCTGTAAGTGGTTCAGGCATGAGGCTGTAGCACTCCTGAGGTTCCCATAAACATTTGCACCCTGGGAAGAACTGGGGATGGCTTTCCTAGGGCTGCCAGGACTAAAAGGTGCCATCATCCCAGGCACAATGCCTTTACGTTCCTATTCCAGCCTCTAAGAGGCCAGTACACGGGAATAATGATCACTGGGTCTCCTAATACCACTGCCCTGGTCTCTTGGGTCCAAGCTTGGCCTCGGGAGCCTAGCCCAAGCTGCTGCCCAGGCTGCACCATCCACACTGCTATTTTTATGTGCTAACTTGAGCTGAGCTAGTGCGAATTTGCCTCTCTGCGCTGGGAATCACAACTCTCAGCTGCAGAGTAGGTATGCCCCCAAGAGGTATGGGCATTCACAGGTTCTTTCTCAGTGATCAATCGGCAAGCTCCTGTTTACATGCCTGGCTCTTCCCAGTGCACTGTGACTATGAATTTCACATTCATATGGAGTTATTTTCTAAGACTCCCCCGCCCCCCAAACTCAGAAAGAGACAGCTCCACACACACACTCAGAGCACATGAGGTCATTGCCTAAATACAGTGACTCAGTCTTTGGTGCTTGGCTCCACGCAGTGCCAATGAGATCAGCCCAATAAACTATCCCTGCAACTTTTAATACAGTAAACTTCTTCGTGTTCAAGACAAAAATGTGATTAGATATGGAAAGGTCACCCACTCTATTACTTCCACCACAAAAATATGTTACACTCAAATGAGAGACCAACATGGTAATAAAAGGACCGCGGGACAAGTTGGCAGCTGTCAATCATTTCGCACTTGCTTGACAGCTTTCCTCCTAGCAGCCACAGCTTTAGATACTGGTCAGCTGGAGATACCTTGTATTTCCTCTCTCTCCCCACCCCCCAAACTCTACAGAGCTCTGATGGGACTTTTGAAAGGGAAATACTGCCATGTCTTATCAGCTGACAGGCTGAGCCATCGTGTTGAAACTCATATTTACGAATGTGAAGTAAACACAAGGCTAGTGGAATTTGAAAACTATAAATTAAGGTGCTGACTCAGGGCTGGCTATCAGCAACATCATTTATCATTGGCCTCTTTGCCCTTCTGGAAAGATTTTTCAAGGTTTCTTAACGCAAGTCCAACCTGAGAACCAGAGGGCCTGATCCTCCATTTCCTAGTCATTTACATGAATGCCAAATGAATGCTGAGGGGGCGTAATGCACCACTGATCTGATTCAGTAGCATTTTACACCCCATATAACCACAGCCGCCATATGTCACAGATATGACCCACAGTCTTCACACTGACTCTGGGGATGCTTGCCTTCAGTTGACCTCTTGAACTGCCTTTCTACATGCAGCCCTTCATAAAACTCCCTCTCCTTACACAGCCAATCGCTAACACAACAAACATCCACAGCTGCTAGCATCAAGGGGAAAATAACCTGGTAACGGGGTGTGCGCCAAAGGCCAAAAGGTGGGCAGAGTTCACGTTCCTGTGAGTGGGTCTGGGGTAATGGTGAGCTTGGGGGTAGGAGAAGAGGGTATGCGTGTTCAGTGGCTGAACTTTTCATTTCCTGTGCCAGGGGGTTTGTGTCTGGAGTGCAGAGCAACACTAATGGCTTCTCAATCAGGATTTGTGTCCAGACTCTAGAGCTAGAATGATATAACTCTGCTCCCTCTACAGGGAAAGGGGAAAAGCCAGCTCCAGACAGCCTCATTTACATGAATGAGAATGTTGCTTACCCATAGTTCCACACATTGTGCTTTGCTGCAGTCATTGGAATTGGTCTAATTGCATAAATGATTCAAGAAGCATAAGGTTCGTACAGGCTGTGCCCTGGCATGAGTGGATCACTCTGAGTAGACACCTAGTGGACTATTTGGGAATGGGCTCGAAGGCAAACTAGAAGAGCTTATGCTCAAATAAATTTGTTAGTCTCTAAAGTACCACAAGTACTCCTTTTCTTTTTGCGAATACAGACTAACACGGCTGCTACTCTGAAACCTGTCAGAAGAGCATAGAGGACTTTGTCCTAGAGACCAGGAACTTGGTGCAGGGAACTTCTGTTTTGCTGTGGGTTCTCCAGCTGGGGATTCTGTGCGATGGGACTGGCAGCAACTGTGCAGAGCTGACTTCACAGCATGGTCTGTCTAGACCAGTAGTGCAGAACTGAGTTCACAATTGGACCAGCAATGGCAACAGAGGCCTGGTTTCACCATGCCCAGGGGAGGGACAGATGGCCACGGAGCTGACTTTGCAGTGAAGCCAGACCAGAGCTGAGGTCACAGCACTGAATCAGGAAGCTATACATTGGAGCAGGACTTCACAGTGCACACTTGTCTGGACTGGCAGTCTAATCAGACTCATGGGCAGGGATTGCTTTGTAACTAGGGTGACCAGATGTCCCGATTTTATAAGGACAATCCTGATATTCGGGGCTTTTTCTTATACTGGTGCCTATTACTCCCCACCTCCTGTCTTGATTTTTCATATTTTCTGTCTGGTCACCCTATTTGTAACTAAGTTCTGGATCTCACCAAACTGGACAATGAATGCCCATAGGCTTGGCCACCGCTCCAAGAGGGTTTTGCTCTCTCTCTGGTTATCGTATTCCAGTTTGTTCCCCCCTCCTGTAGCCCAGTGAAAGATATCTGTGGTTCCATATTCCCAAGGTCTCTTGAGTGCTTCGGAGTGGGGGAAAAGTGCCTGGAGCTGTGAGCAGGGAGATTCTATTTTAATTTCACATGGCCAGAAGTAGCAGTATAGCTCTGGGTGTGGGATGGTTTGATTGATGTTTGAGAAGGACCCTGTCATGGAGTCCACTCAACACTAGCGGCACCTCCTCTTGGTCACTCTGGGGATTAGCTCTGGCCAGGCGTTACACCCGCCTCTGGTGCTGTCTCTCCCATCGTCCTCTCACACCTCTCTGCAACACAGGGGGTTCCCTCTTTGTGACTTGGCCCTCTGCCGGGTCACTGTGTTTCCCCTTCTGGGGGGTAGCAAAGTATTTCCAGAACAAATCATCCCAAGAAATCCACTGTCCTTTGCCTGATCTATGCCAAATCCCCAGTGGCAGGCAGGGGAACCTAGCCCCACCCTCTTCTCCGGGTTCCAGCTCAGGGACCCTCTAGTCAGCAGCCAAGGTCTGCATTCCCCTTCCTTGCTGCTTTTCCCCTGAGCCTTCTCCTACCAGTGGCTTCCTCACTCTCTGGGTTTGCCAGCCTCCCAGCTCCCTCCTCCCAGGGAGCAGCAGTGGACTACCCTTTAGAATTTCAAACACACCTCCCATGGAGTGAGTGCAGCCTACCTCCCCACTGCCTCTTTCTGCTGCCAATTTCCTGCCTTTATAAATCCAGCCCAGCTGGTTCCTCCCCAGCTGGGCTCAGCCCAGGGATTCCTTAGTCTCCTGATTTCTCTCAGCGGTGGCCTGCATTGTGTTAATTAGCCCCCTTCTTCATCTTCATTAACCCTTTCAGAGGAAGTGTGGGGTGAGCACCCCACCACAGACCCAGAGACAGATTGAACCCAGCCCTAGCTGCTGCCTGTGGCACTAGGCAGAAGGGTTATAGGGCTATTAATAGAAGTAAAGTTGGATACTACAATGTAGTGACTCCCACTGTCCTGCTCTCCCACATACAAGTTCAGGAAACAAATTACCTTCCCTCACCCTATTGTTAACCTGCCCTTGGATTTAAATCTTGAGAATTCAAGGCCTCCCTTAGCATCTCACAGCAACAGGTCTTAAGAGTCTCCAGCTTTATCTAGTGGGTTTTTCAGAGCTACTAAAGGAATTCAGATGGCCAATTCCTGTTGGGAACTCAACGCGCGAATGGCCTTAGGCACCTATATAAATCTCAGCTAAAGTGTACAACGGCGTGACTGTTTTCTGTGCAGCTACCTGTCTGTTAAATACAGGAGTCCCACAGGGTTACCTGGAGAACAAGCTGGTAGTTACGCTTAATAATAATTCCACTCTGTATAAAATACAATAATTCTAAAATCTTGTTTTTTTGGTCTTTAAATTAAAAACACACGTGCCTATTTTTAAGCATTATGTGCAGTATAATACAAAATCTGGCAATGGTGGGGAGTTTTTTGGCGGGGGTTTTTTTTTTTTTTGGTTTTGGTTTTGGTTTTGGTTTTCCTGAGCCGGTCCTGTTACCCAAATTGTTTTGGCTTAAAATGTTAGTTCCCCCAGGCACTTGTTATTCTGCAAACCTTGAGTTGCCAACTGAACAGCTTCCAGGAGCTCTGATGTCTCTCTTTCTCTTTTTTTAAAAATACTGTGCATCACTTCATTCCATCCACTTTCTGGAACAAGTCCCTGGAGAGTATTGATTCTGTGTAGTATCTGCTCACTGTTGATGGCAGTTTCTTCAGTGCAAGTTTTCGGTCTTTATGGCTAGGGTCATGTTAAATGTCTTTCAATTTCAATCCATGATACACCTTCTCGGTAAGTGGAATTCCTCAGTGCTCCGTTAGTTCTGAAGACAGAGGAAGGCTATCAGCTCTGAGGGAAATATGCCCTTGATCCAGGGCTTAATTCCCCGTGATGTTCCACACATGGATCAAGGGTAGCATATGGCCCTTGTGATTAGATTTATTAACCTACTGTGAGATTTCAGACCAAGGTCACAAACATACACGGATCATACATCTGTGTACGGTAGGTGCCCTGTAAACACATAAAGAGGCAATCACATGCAAATTCTCACTCTCATTGGCTTCCCATTTGGATCCTAATCTGTGTACATTTATCCCTGAGTCAGAATGAAGGACCATTCTCTACTCCCATTCTACACAGGGAATTTACAAGAACGTCAGTGGGGATTTTCTATGGAGGCAGAGGGTTGGAAAGGACAAGTCACCTGTCCTTTAATCTCACCCATTGCTCTGCCTGTGCTAGGCAAGAGCTCCCCTAGGGTTAACGGTCTCTACATGTCCCATACTGATTTGAGAAAAATGTAACCCAAACCGTCCACATGGGTTATAAGGTCCCAGCTATTAGCATCTCTCCAAGTCTGCGCCATTAAAGTCAATCACAAATCTCCCATTGACTTCAGTCATATCCACAGGGATTTGCAGCTAATAAATTAGACGCATCACAGCACTGCATACTGTGCCAAAGATATCCCACGATCCATCCTCCCTGCTGATCCATGTCGGCTTGCGTCCCCTACCTGCAGGAGAACCTTTATTTCCTCTCTGATTTGCAGTCACTTTATCAGACCAGGAACACACACATGACAAATAAAAGCCATCTGTATTCCAGATGGCACAACAGCCATGATCTCAGCAGAAGCATCGGTAATCTGGCTCTATAAAAAGCAAAAAGTCATATCCTGAGCACTTTCCAGTATCTGCCCTGTCTGCTGAGGCTGCTCCTCCACCAAAATCCTCTCCTTTTTAGAGCAAACTCCATTTGTTTCCCTGGAAGAGCAAACAGACTGTGACTAGCAGCTCCAAGATGTATTTAAACAAGTCATCCTTGCAACTGTCTGTTGCTTTGATTTTTGTCACTCTTGCATAACCAAGGCTTAAAATGCTGTGGTTTGTTTGGGCTGCAGACACAGCCTTGAATAGACAGGCCTCCGTGCTTTCCTCTGCAGGAATGAGCCAGTGTGGTGGGGCGGTGCCTCAGCCCCTGAGAAGAAGGGCTGAACCAGGCCAGAGAGGCTGCGCAGACCCACAGCAGCCAATCACAGAAGGCCTGGGGAGAGCCAGTCAGGACAGGGGGAAAGGTAGCCAACCAGGGCTGGCCTAGGCCCTATATAAAGGCTGCCTAGAAAGAGCAGGGCAGTCTCTTCCTGGTGGTCAAGGGATGATGATGGGCTCCTAGCACCTTGGACAGAGCAGTGCTGGGGAAGGACAGAAGGAGTTGGGGAGCTCCAGCCAAGGAAAACCCCAGACTGCCAGCCTAGCTACCAAGGGCTGGACAGGTGCATAGAGCTGAAGGGGAAGTGGCCCAGGGACAATAGTAGGGCAAGGGAAGAGAAGGAGGGCAGAGCGGCTGCTGATAGAGGGTCCCTGGGTCGGGGCCCAGAGTAGCAGGTGGGCTGGGGTTTCCCCCTTGTGCTACACCTGGCTGAAGAGGAGCATGGCCTGATCCAGGCTGTGGCTGGTCCCTGCGACAAGGGGCTAGACTCAGAGGCTGCAGCTGGCCACTACAGCAGGTGCACATAGTGGACTGCTGATCATACCAAACCCCCGGAAGGGGGTGAGACTGGAGTAGTGGGCACTGCCGGAGGGCAATGTCCTGAAGCGGATGTCACTGAGAAGGGAGCAACGTGGGTCTGGATGCCAACAGAGGGCAAGAGACAGATGGGACACCACCAGCAGAGGGCGCTCCACAGGGTCTGGGAATTAGCTCAGTCGTGCCAGTGGGAGGCCCTATGGTGTTGAGTCCCAACCCCGTCACAGCCAGGCAGAGGACTGCAAACTCTGCTAATGCAGTTTGGCAGAGATTCTTCCTGGTCTGTTTATCAGGGAAGGAAGGGTCGGTCGGCCCCTCCTCTGGAAGTCACAGCGGGTTCTGCCCACAAGTCCTCCAACCTCTGCACAGACCTTGAAGGAGCTGCCAGCCATAGAGTAATCCATGCAGCAGTTCTGGGCCTTTATACTGCCTCCCATCTCTCCTCATAGCATATTCACCCCACTGGCAGGCTGCATCTGGTCTAGGAATATGCAGGATGGTTTTTTTTGCAGTGTCTAATATGTCAAGCCAGCAATTTTCTCCCAGCATGAAGTATACACCAAAGAAGCACAGACATGTCATTGTCCCCTCTATCTTCCTTTTTAGAACTGATTCCTTAGCACTGGATTTGAGGCAGGCTTGCAATAGGGACATTCTTCTTTTGCAGTAGGCTGTATCAGCAAAAGAGAGGCCCAGCTGTAGTCATTACACTAGTGCAGTCATTTGCACCAGTGCAAAGGGAGCCGGGACTGCAAAATGCCACCAAATCAGAATGGGCAATCAAACCCCAGGCCTCTGTTGGGCAGAGAGTGAGACATGGAAACATCTGCACTGAGAAGTGATTCCTTCCCCCACACCTTCAGCATAAAACAAACGAAGGATTAAGGAAATGCTACACTAACACCCTGCCCACCTCTCCCCACACATTCCAGGGATGGATTGGAACACAGCTGGGTAATTCAGAGTTCAGATGGTGACCCTCTTCTCACCTCTCCCAGCTGCCAAGGCTCAGACATTGTTCTCAGTGCATGCGAGGCCCATTGACGTCAGTGGGTTTGCACATGTGCAGCTGAGCACCGCACATGGTCCAATGAGTGGAACCTTGCGCAGTCACTTGTGATCCTCCCAGCTCATGCATGGAGCACCTAAAGCAAAGCTGTGAGCACCAGCTTGAAACTTCTAACTCGGCCTCACTCACAGGCAGGAAGTTCACTTCTTCCCTGAGGCCAGTTCTACCAGCACATGTGCTTCCCCCCTTGCAGGGAGGGAGTGGTGTTTCTG
Organism: Lepidochelys kempii; assembly: GCF_965140285.1. Taxonomy (NCBI): domain Eukaryota; kingdom Metazoa; phylum Chordata; order Testudines; family Cheloniidae; genus Lepidochelys; species Lepidochelys kempii. The sequence continues at coordinate 34,222,097 of NC_136387.1, forward strand.
TGTCTTCCTCTTCCTCCTGGAGGTGGAGCTGACAGTCAGCACTCAATGTCTTGCATGAGGCTTTGAATGAATCTGAATGCCCGTCACATGGTGCCCACTCTGTGTCATGCCAGGGAGGCTGCGTGGGCGCTAGAGGGAAAAGGAGTCCGAAGGGTGATTGAAATAGCAGCGGACTGGTGCCAACCTATCCCCCCAAAAGAAAATCTTTCTTCACCTTCTGTTCTTAAAATGCTGCGTTTGGAGATAATGCTTTTTATGGCATGGTTTGTGGGAGGAGGAAAAAAGAGAGCCAGGCAGACAAATCCAACCCACCCATGAATGTTGGATTAGTACTCTAGAAAAGGGAAGCGTTAGAAAGTGGTGGCTCAAGCCAACCTCTGATTTAAATCCCTATCTCCAAATGCCCCATTCCCCCTATTCCCACATTTTGGAAGAGTTAGAAACCCATCCCAGACCAGATACCTGTTTGGGGTATGGCTCTTATCCTTATAAAGAGTTGAAACATAGCCCAACATCCAACCACTCGAGACACTGGAGTGCAGAAAATTTGGAGTCAGATCAACATATTGCAGGTTGAGACCCACTCTGAGAAAAGCAACTAAAAGGCACAGGAACCAAAAATGAATGAGACTAATGTGATGGGAGCTGGACTGTTATAAGCAGGTGAGTGAGAGGTCAGGAGCCATTACATGGCTACACAATAATGGAGCCAGTTTGATTTGTACTTTCCCCAGACTATGTTGAATCACTCATTGTGAACGACCTAGCAGGAGGCTCTGCCACTGACCTCTGGCCAGTCAACTCTCCCCTCTGTGCCTCTTTCTCCCACCCCCTTTATCTGTCTTGTCTAGGATAAGATATCTGGGGTAAGGACTTTTTCTCACTGTGTTTATACCATGCCTAGCACAACCTCAACAGGAGGGGCTAGTCACTACTGTAATCTAAATTAACTGGCTTTTATTTGTACTTGTTTCACCAAGTTGACCCCAATTCCTGCAAATGCAAATGTGAAAAGAGTTCAGCCAAACGGATGTTTGTGAAAGGTTTGCGTCCCCTAGTTGCCACAGGTGGTATGTGAGTGGCAGGCTAAGTCACATATATTGTTTCTGCTCTCTGACTGGAGGACAGAAGCTTTTATACAAGTTCTGATGAATACAAGTGACTAATACTCCTGTTGGGAACACTGGGGCATGGCCACTAGGTAACTCGAGGGGATGGAAGACCACAAGTGTCGATGAAGCCCCCTCGCACTAGGCCCCTGTGTCCTTGGGCCCCCCCCCCCCCCCGCCTGGAGGCACTCGCAGCAGCTCTGCGTGCTAGGCCCAAGTGTCCTTGGCCCCCCCGCCTGGAGGCACACACAGCAGTTATGCTGAGAATCTGCAACAGTATGTTGCAGAGTCAGACTGCCTGAAACTAAGCAAGGCCAAACAGGGGAGATATGGAAGAACAATGCTGAATAAAGCAGCTTTATGTATAGTTTAACAAATGATACAGAGAATCAGGGAACTAGCTGGGAACTGGATTGGCTGGCTATATGGATACTTGGAGCAGCTTGCTATTGGATAAGTATGCTGGGAAAAAGGATGTATAAAAGCCTGTGTAACTTCCTGCTCTGTTGTGCAGGATTTGAGATTTTATTCTCCCTGTACCTTTTTGCAGCTGCAAATAAACTTTTCTGCTTCTCCACCCCGTTGTGATTATTGGGTGTAGCACACTGGGTAACGAACCACTCAAGCTGTTGTTCAGCCTCTCGGCACTGGGTGCCGGCAACACTCCTAACTGCGTATCACAAGCCTAGTCTGGGCACAGCCACTCCCAGATCTTTGCAAATAGTGAATAAAACTGGGTGTGAAACTGGTTGCAAATGAACTTTTGAAAACCCTGTTTTCTGAAGGATTCAACCTGTCTGCTGCGTAGTGGATTGTTAATAATTATTTGTATTAGTGTAGGGCATAGAGGCTCAAACTGAGATTGAGAGCTAGGTGAAATGTTTTCACCAAACAGTAAATTCTTCAAAAAATGTATTTTCTGGGGCACTACAACTATCTGTGAATCCAGATCCAAGTTGACAAATAGTTTCCCCTGGAAAAAGTGGACTTTTTCCTCAGAAGGTCAACATGGTTCATTTTGAAGTGACATGTTTTGACTTTGTTCTGAAGTGACATTTTGTTTTGAAATTGAACTATATTAAAACAAAGGGGTAAAAAACACCTCAAAGTGAAAACCAAAAAAGATTGGTTTGGGGGTTTTAGTTTTGGAGGTGTTTTTCCACTGAAAATGATTTTGTTTGTTTTGTTTTGATGAGAAAAACCAAAGAAACTAGGTTTGCTTTGAAACAACCCCAATTTTTTCTTCTGGTTCAGCCCCCAAAATGGAAAAATCAGTTTTCACTCAGCCCTGCTGAGCTCTGAGACCCACTATACTGTATGCTGCACGCAGAGAGAGGTGGTCCCTGTCTTGTAGAGCTTATAGTCCAAACAGAGAAGACAGTCAAAGGGTGGAGGAGCAAAACAGAGGCACAGGGAGCTGACATGACTTGCCCAAGGTCACACAGCAGGTCAGTGATTGGGAATCAAGAGACTTGATAACTATCTAGTGTGTTACCCACTGGAATGCAGTCTTCTAATCACTGTGTAAGGGATGCCCAGAAGTTACCTTCCAGTGTAGGGCAACCTACAAAGTCTTCTAAGATTCCTGATGCGAATCATAGAATATCAGGGTTGGAAGGGACCCCAGAAGGTCATCTAGTCCAACCCCCTGCTTGAAGCAGGACCAATTCCCAGTTAAATCATGGTAATGGACAGCAGACTATATTAATCTTGATATCACTGAGGGGACAGGGTGTAACATTATCTTAATTTGATATGGCTGAGTTAGCTAAGGATATTACTGGGGTGATTATCTAACCCAGGGGTTGGCAACCTATGTCACGCGTGCCGATTTTTAATGGCACGCTGCTGCCTGCTGGGTCCCGGCCGCCAGCCCTGCTCAGCCTGCTGCCAAACCCAGGCCGGGACCCGGGCAAGCAACAGCATGCCATTAAAAATCCTGCCTGCCCCAGCCCACTCTTCTCTGCCCTGCCCCCCCGCCCTTCACGGGGGCAGGGTGAAGAAGCTTGGTCCTGCCGGCTGCTGCTGCAGGGCAGGCAAGCTCCCCCTTCCCCCGCCTCTTCCCCCAGTGTGCTGGGCTCCTGCCCCTCCTCCTCTCCCTGCCTGCCGCTGATCAGCTGATGGCCCTTGAGAGGAGGGGGAGAAACAGCCGCAGCGTGCTCGCTGCTCTGGGGAGAAAGCAGAAGCAGAGTCGGAGAAGAGGTGGGGACAGGGCCGTGGGGAAGGGAGGTGGAATCAGGGCATATCCCCTCCAACCTCCTGCCATGAGCCACTCTGGGCAGGAGACTGGGAGCACCCCCACGACCCTAGCCCACACACCCCAGCCCTTGGCCCAGACCCCTGCACCCCCCCACGACCCCAGTCCTTACTCCAGAACTCCCCACACATGCCCCCAGCCCTCTGGCCTGACTCCTGCACCCTCCTCACACACCCCCAGCCCCCCACACCCTATGCCCTGACTCTTGCACTCCCCACATTCAGCACCAAACAGGAGCTCCTGCACACACACACCCACATTCCCACCTGTACCCCTCACACCAAATGGGAGCTTCCCAGGTAAGCACTCCACACCCAAACCTCCTGCCCCAACCCTGACCCCCCTCCCTCATTTTAGCTTCTGGCCAGACCCTACACCCCAACCTCCAGCCTGCTCCTTCACCCCCAACCCTGTGCTCAGTGCACTCCCACCCTCAGCTCAGTGCAGAGAGAGAGGAAGAGAATGGGCTAGAACCAAGAAGAAGGTAGGTACCCACTCTATGTGGGCAGGGCCGGGATCCCAGACCAGCAGCCGGCTGAGCGGGGCTGGCAGCCAGAACCCTGGCTGGCAGGAGCCAGTGGACGGAACCCCAAACCAGCAGTGGGCTGAGTGGCAGTGGGCTGAGCCGCTCAGCCCACTGCTGGTCTGGGGTCCTGGCCGTCTGCCCCTTGCCAGCTGGGGTCCCGGCCGCAGGCCCAGGTGAACGGAACCCCAGGCTGGCAGCAGGCTGAGTGGGCCAGCGGCATAAGATCAGCATTTTAATTTTAAATGAAGCTTCTTAAACATTTTGAAAACCTTGTTTACTTTACATACGACAATAGTTTAGTTATATAATATATAGACTCATAGAGAGAGACCTTCTAAAAACGTTAAAATGCATTACTGGCACGCGAAACCTTAAAGTAAATAAATGAAGACTCGGCTCACCACTTCTGAAAGATTGCCGACCCCTGATCTAACCTGAACTATCTACCTAGTGTATTGTAGGACAAGGTAGGACAAGGGGGCTGTTCAATGTTAGATCTTTCAGTGGCCTTACTCTTAAAAAGAGAGGTCCTTTTGTCAATTCACATTTCATAGCCATGTGGTTCCTTCTCTGCTGGAGGCTCTACTGCAGCCAATATGGAATTTCTACTCACGAGAAGTTACGGGAAAGTCAATTTGGATCTATATAAATTATTAATTTTAATCACATGGAGAAATAATAGACACTGCCGTATGCTAGCCTGAGCTCATCAGATAGCGAGTGACCTTGAGGAGGTTAATGGCTAGAGTAACTCGCCCTGTACGTATGTACAGCATATTACAGCTCCCCAGCAGCCACACAACAGTTACAGAGGAGAAAAGATTTCTGCCCTGCTAGTGGTTATTTATAATGATCTACAAAAAGGGGGGGAGGAAATATTGGTCTGACCTGTTTCATGCCTGCTCTCTCCCCAGATGTGATTTCTGGGGAGAAATTTTCTTTGGGGCATAGCCTGCCACCATTAGATACGTGGAATGGCACTTGGAAGTCTGTTCAGCTATTTCAGAATTGTCCAAATGTGGGTTTTAGCAACAAAGCTTCTCACACCTGTAAAGACGTTGAGTGAAATCCATTGAACCCAAGAGCAAAACTCCCAGTGACTCACCAGTCAGCATGCCCCCTTCTGGTTGGCCGCAGCATTGCAGGACCTTTCAGTCGCCTCCTTCAGCCCCTGTGGTGGTCTGGTTCTTCCAGTGATGCAGTCCTCTGGCCAGGTGACATACAGTCTCACCCCCTCTTCAGCAGTGGCTTTCAAAGTGTGGGTTGCAACCCAGTATTGGGTCACGAAATGTAATGCACTGGGTCACAGCGGCTCTGGTCAGCACTGCTGACCGGGCCATTAAAAGTCCCATCGGCGATGCTGCCCGGCTAAGGCAGGCTAGTCCCTACATGTTCTGACACTGTGCTGTGCCCCAGAAGCAACCAGCAGGTCTGGCTCCTGGGAAAGGGGGGCGCCCATGGGGCTCCGGGCACTGTCCCTGTCCTAAGCACTGGTTCTCAGCCAATGGAAACTGCGGGTGACTGTGGGCAAGTGCTGTATGAAACTGCTTGTATGCCTCCGCCTAGGAGCCAGACCTACTGCTGGCCACTTCCGGGGTGCAGCACCGTCAAGGTTCCTTCCCAACTCTGAACTCTAGGGTACAGATGTGGGGACCTGCATGAAAGACCCCCTAAGCTTATTCTTACCAGCTTAGGTTAAAACTTTCCCAAGGTACAAACTTTGCCTTGTCCTTGAACCATATGCTGCCACCACCAGGTGTTTTAAACAAAGACCAGGAAAAGAGCCCACCTGGAGACTCTTCCCCCAAAATATCGCCCCAAGCCCTACACCCTCTTTCCTGGGGAAGGCTTGATAAGAATCCTCACCAATTTGTACAGGTGAACACAGACCCAAACCCTTGGATCTTAAGAACAATGAAAAATCAATCAGGTTCTTAAAAGAAGAATTTTAATTGAAGAAAAGGTAAAAGAATCACCTCTGTAAAATCAGGATGGTAAATACCTTATAGGGTAATCAGATTCAAAACACAGAGAATCCCTCTAGGCAAAACTTTAAGTTACAAAAAGACACAAAAACAGGAATATACATTCCATCCAGCACAGCTTATTTTACCAGCCATTAAACAAAAGGAAATCTCTTGCATTTCTAGCTAGATTACTTACTTACTAATTTAACAGATGTTCTGAGGCTGCCTTCCTGATCGGTTCCCGGCAAAAGCATCACACAGACAGAAAAACCCTTTGTTCCCCCCCCCTCCAGATTTGAAAGTATCTTGTCCTTTCATTGGTCATTTGGGTCAGGTGCCACCTAGGTTAGCTTAGCTTCTTAACCCTTTACAGGTGAAAGGGTTTTGCCTATGGCCAGGAGGGATTTTATAGCACTGTATACAGAAAGATGGTTACCCTTCCCTTTATATTTATGACAAGCGCAGTCTGTGGTGCCAGGACAGGCAGGAAGCCTGCCTCTGCTTCCCCACTGCGCCACTGACCGGGAGCCGCCCGAGGTAAGCCCACATCCCAGTCCCACAGCCCAATCCTCTGCCCCAGCCCTGAGCCGCCGCCAACCCAGAGCCCCTTCTTGCACCCCAAACCGCTCATCCCTGGTCCCACCCCAGAGTCTGCACCCCCAGCCCAGAGCCCTGAACCCCTCCCACACCCAGAACCCCTCATTCCCAGCCCCACCCAACAGCCATCACCCCCTCCTGCACCCCAACCCTCTTTCCCAGCCCTGAGCCCCTCCCACACCCCAAGTCCCTCATTCCCAGCCCCACTGGGTTACAGGCACCAACAATTTTCTTTAACTGGGTCACCAGAAAAAAAGTTTGGTTGGAGCGGGACAGGATTCTGCTCACACTGATGGAGTTGTCAGTGTCTCAGATAAACAGTGTCTATCACAATATTGGTCATCGATTCTACCCCTTCTGGATTCCTCTCCAATCCCACTCTACTTTCAGAGGAGCAAGTTGCCCCCCAGGCTTCTCTCAAGCAGCACACAAAAAGCCCTCAACAAAACAAAACAAAAGTGAGCCACTTCTGCCCATCCTAGGCTTGAGCTTGTAGTCTGTCAGGGGTCTCACCAACTCTCTGGGGGACCAACCCATAGGGCTACCTCTCTGGAGCACTGCCCCTGCTTCAGGGCCAGCTTCACATGAGGTTTCTTCCCCAGAAAGAGGGAATGCTAGAGCCCTTTTTCTCCCAGGTCTTTCTCCTGGCTCTCCACTCCTTCCTTTATGAAGCAGCCCCAGCTGCTCCCCAGCCATGTCTAATAAGACATTGAGTCTGACACCCCTCCAGGTGCAACAACAGAGCTCTCGGACTATGGTTAACCCTTTGTCAGTGTGGGGTTTACACACCCCATCACACCCGGATTCAGGAAAGCAACCCTCTTTAGGAAGCCACGTGGGCTTGTGCTTAAAGTTAATCATGAGCTCAAGTGCTTTCCTGAATCAGGACCATAGTTTGCACAAACAAATTTAACCTAAATCACATGGTGTTGTTTCTGCTCCCAGAATGCTTGACTAAAGCTTTTTAAGAAGTAGAATAACCAGCTAGTAACAAAGAGTGAATAAAGAATATCAGATAACAAAATCATCCAAAGCATAGGACTTGGTGTTGATGGGGAACTTCAACTACTCAGACATCTGTTGGGGAAAGTGGGGAAACAACACAGCCGGGCACAGATTATCCAACTAGTTCTTGGAATGTATTGGAGACAACTTTTTATTCCAGAAGGTGGAGAAAGCTACCAGAGGAGAGGCTGTTCTGGATTTGATTTTGACAAGTAGGGAGGAACTGGTTGAGAATTTGAAAGTGAAAGGCAGCTTGGGTGAAAGTGATCATGAAATGATCGAGTTCATGATTCTAAGGAATGGTAGGAGGGAGAATGTTAGGATATAGATATTCAGGCCTGTCTGCAAAGGCCTGTACTTTAAGAATTTAGGTGTATTCTTATCACTTGGCTAGTTATAGAGGTATAAAAGAAAGAATCAAAATCACTGTCTGCCGGTGTAAGGTCCTTCTCTTACTGTGACAGTCTGAGGCCCTGTTCTTAGGCTAAGGCCTTTGGCTAAGCAGCAGAAGCAGCCACAAGCTGGGAAGCAACGGGTCACATCCTCACATTCCAAACTAGTCACATTGAAATAAGGTGCTATTGGGCTGTTAAGAATACAATCCTGTCCTGACAGTGCCTATCACCTCCAGAGAAAGGGAAGTGCCTAGAAAATGTAAAAGGAAACTTAGTTTGATAGCATCCTGTCTGGCAAGAACTCACTTATCAATAGCTGGGATGTGAAATCCTCACTTCTGTATTGTCTTGTCATTATAGTTCCCACTTTGCTATTGTTTGTCTATATAATCTCTGTCTGGTTCTGTGATTGTTCCTGTCTGCTGTATAATTAATTTTGCTGGGTGTAAACTAATTAAGGTGGTGGGATATAATTGGTTACATAATCATGTTACAATATGTTAGGATTGGTTAGTTAAATTTCAGGAAAATGATTGGTAAAGGTATAGCTAAGCTGAACTCAAGTTTTACTATATAGTCTGCAGTCAATCAGGTAGTGAGTGGGTGGGTGTGGGTGTGTGTGTGGGGAAAATGGGAACAGGGAATGGGGGTGGGTGTGGGTGGAAGATGGGAATGAGGGTAAGGAAATTGGAATCATGTTTGGCTAAGGGCAGGAATGGGAACAAGGACACAGGTGTAAGGCTCTGTGGTGTCAGAGCTGGGAAGGAGGACACTAAGGAAGGAAACTGGAATCATGCTTGCTGGAAGTTCATCCCAATAAACATTGAATTGTTTGCACCTTTGGACTTCGGGTATTGTTGCTCTCTGTTCATGTGAGAAGGACCAGGGAAGGAAGCGGGTGAAGGAAAAAGCCCCCTAACAGAGAACAGTAAAATAAAGATTATGGATTTCAAGAAGGCAGACTTTAGCAAACTCAAGGAGTTGGTAGGTAAGATCCCATGGGAAGCAAGTCTAAGGGAAAAAGAATTGAAGACAGTTGGCAGTTTTTCAAAAAGCCATTATTAAGGGCACAAGAGCAAACTATCCCACTGATTAGGAAAAACAGGAAGGATGGCAAGAGACCACCTTGGTTTAACCAGGAAATCTTCAATGATCTAAAAATCAAGAGTCCTACAAAAAGTGGAAACTAGGTCAAATGACAAAGGATGAATATAAACAAATAACACAAGTATGTAGAGACAAAATTAGAAGGCCAAGGCACAAAACGAGATCAGACTAGCTAGAGATATAAAGGGTAACAAGAAAACATTCTACAAATACATTAGAAGCAAGAGGAAGACCAAGGATAGGGTAGGCCCATTACTCAATGAGGGAGGAAAAACAATAACACAGAAAATGTAGAAATGGCAAAGGTGCTTAATTCTGTTTTTCTGTTTTCACCAAGAAGGTTGGTGGTGATTGGATATCTAACATAGTGAATGCCAGTGAAACTGAGGTAGGATCAGAAGAACCTAAAATAGGGAAAGAACAAGTTAAAATACTTAGACAAATTAGATGTCTTCAAGTCACCAAGGCCTGATGAAATGCATCCTAGAATACTCAAGGAGCTGACTGAGGAGATATCTGAGCCATTAGCGATTATCTTTGAAAAGTCACGGAAGATGGGTGAGCCCGGAAAAGGGCAACTATAGTGCCAATCTATAAAAAAGGGAAATAAGGACAACCCAGGGAATTACAGACCTGTCAGCTTAACTTCTGTAGCTGGAAAGATATTGGAGCAAATAATTAAGCAATGAATTTGCAAACATCTAGAAGATAAGGTGATAAGTAACAGTCAGCATGGATTTGTCAAAAACAAATCATGTCAAACCAACCTGATTGCTTTCTTTGACAGGGTAACAAGCCTTGGGGATGGGGGGGAAAGTGATAAATGTATATCTTGACTTCAGTAAAGCTTTTGATACTGTCTCGCATGACTTTCTCATAAACAAACTAGGGAAATGCAATCTAGATGGAGCTACTATAAGGTGGGTGCAAAACTGGTTGGAAAATCATTCCCAAAGAGTACTTATCAGTGGTTCATGCAGGAAGCACATAATGAGTGGGGTCCCACAGGGATGAGTTCTGGGTCCAGTTCGGTTTGATATCTTCATTAATGATTTAGATAATGGCATAGAGTACACTTATCAAGTTTGCGGATGACACCAAGCTGGGAAGGGTTGCAAATACTTTGGAAGATAGGATTAAAATTCAAAATGATCTGGACAAAACTGGAGAAATGGTCTGAAGCAAATAGGATGAAATTAAATAAGGACAAATGCAAGGTACTCTATTTAGGAAGGAACAGACAGCTGCACACATACAAAATGGGAAATGACTGCCAAGGAAGGAGTACTGTGGAAAGGGATCTGGGGGTCATAGTGGACCATAAGCTAAATATGAGTCAACAGTGTAATGCTGTTGAAAAAAAAGCGAACATCCTTCTGTGATGTATTAGCAGGAATGTTGTAAGCAAGACACGAGAAGTAATTCGTCCGCTCTATTCCGCGGTGATTAGGCCTCAGCTGCAGTATTCAGGTTTCAGAGTGGTAGCTGTGTTAGTCTGTATCAGCAAAAAGAATGAGGAGTACTTGTGGCACTTTAGAATAACAAATTTATTTGGGTATAAACTTTCGTGGACTAAAACCCACTTCATCGGATGCATGCAGGGGAAAATACAGTAGGAAGAAATAAATATATACACACACACACACACACATACACACACACACACAGAGAACATGAAAAAATGGTTGTTGCCACACCAACTCTAACGAGACTAATTAATTAAGGTGGGCTATTATGAGCAGGAGAAAAAAACCTTTTGTCGTGATAATCAGGATGGCCCATTTCTAAAGTTAACCAGAAGGTGTGAGTAACGGTAGGAGGGAAAAAAGTTTGCATGGGGAAATAGTTTTTACTTTGTGTAGTGACCCATCCACTCCCAGTCTTTATTCAGGCCTAATTTAATGGTGTCCAATTTGGTGTCCAGTTCTGGGCGCCACATTTCAGGAAGGATGTGGACAAACTAGAGAGAGTCCAGAGAAGAGCGACAAAAATAATTAAAGGTCTAGAAAATGAGACCTCTGAGGGAAGATTGGAAAAAATTGGGTTTAGTTTGGAGAAGAGAAGACAGAGGGGACATAACAGTTTTCAAGTACATAAAAGGTTGTTACAAGGAGGAGGGAAAAGAATTGTTTTTCTTAACCTCCGAGGACAGGACAAGAAGCAATGGGTTTAAATTGCAGCAAGGGAGGTTTAGGTTGGACATTAAAAAAACTTCCTAACTGTCAAAGTGGTTAAGCACTGGCATAAATTGCCTAGGGAGGTTGTGCAAATCTCCATCATTAGAGATTTTTAAGAATAAGTTAGACAAACACCTGTCAGGAATGGTCTAGTGCAGGGGTGGGCAAACTTAGGCCCGTGGGCCAGATTCGGCCCTTGGGGCTTTGAATCTGGCCCACAGGATTGCCGTGCTGCTCCGGGAAGTGGCCACACCACGTCCATGCAACCCCTGGGGGTGTGGGGTGGGGCGGCAGAGAGCTCTGCATGCTGCTCTTGCCTGTGGGTACCTCCCCACAAAGCTCCCATTGGCCAGGAACGGGTTACCGCAGCCAATGGGCACTTCAGGGGAGATACCCACAGGCAAGGGAAACACACGGAGCCCTGTGGGGCCTGCCCCCTGTCAGGGGCCACGCAGGGACGTGGTTCCAGCCGCTTCCCGGAACAGCGCCGCGTGGGGCTAGGGCAGGCATGCAGGGAGCCTGCCCTGGCCCCGGTGCACCCCGCTGCCACCCCGGAGCCTGAACCCCTCCTGCACCCCACCCCCCAACTCCCTGCCCTGAGCCCCTTGCCACATCCTGCACCCCTCCTGCACCCCAACTCCCTGCCCTGAGCCCCTTCATACACCCCGCACCCCCTCCTCTGCCCCCAAACCCTTGCCCTGAGCCTCTTCCTGCACACTGCACCCCCTCCCACACCCCACACTCCACCCCTGCATCCCAACCCCCTGCCCCACAAGCAATTTCCCTACCCAGATGTGGCCCTTGGGCCACAAAGTTTGCCCACCCCGGTCTAGATAATAATTAGTCCTGTTATGAGTGAAGGGGACTGGACTAGATGACTTCTTGAGGTCCCTTCCAGTCCTATGATTCTATAACAGGCTTCCAGTGTGAATTTTTGGATAAATCATCAATCAGGCTAAACTTCTTGAAACATTGGCATTCAAGAGTATTTTACAAGTGATCATCTAACTCAGGGGTGGGCAAACTTTTTGGCCTGAGGGCCACATCCGGGAATAGAAATTGTATGGCAGGCCATGAATGCTCACAAAATTGGGGTTGGGGTGGGAGGGCTCTGGTTGGGGGTGTGGGCTCTGGGATAGGGCTGGAGATGAGGAGTTTTGGGTGTAGGAGGGTGCTTTAGGCTGGGACTGAAGGGTTCAGAGGGCAGAAAGGGGATCAGGGCTGGGGCAGGGGTACGGAAAGGGGTGCAAGTTCCATCTGGGGGTGCAGACTCTTGGGGGGGGCTGGGGATGAGAGGTTTGGGGTGCAGGAGGGTGCTCCGGACTGGGATAGAGGGGTTTGGAGAGCGGAAGGGGGATCAGGGCTGGGGCAGGTGGTTGGGGTGTGGGGAGAGGCTCAGGGGTGCAGGATCCAAGCAGTGCTTACCTCAAGCAGCTCCCGAAGCAGTGGCATGTCCCTTCTCCAGCTCCTGTGCGGAGGCGTGGCTAGGTGCCTCTGCACTCTGCCCCGTCCGCAGGCAGCGCCCTTGAAGCTCCCATTGGAGTGCCGGAGGGGGTCATTGGAGTGGTGTAGGAGCCAGAGCAGGGCCATGCCACTGCTTCCGGGAGCTCCGTGGTGCGGCCCCCGACCCTGCACTCTGGCTAGAGCGCCACAGCAGGGCCCTGCTGTGGCTTCCTGGAGCTGCATGGTGCAGCCCCCAACCTTGCGCCCTGGCTGGAGCACCAGAGTGGGGCCATGCATCTGCTTCAGGGAGCCACGTGGTGTAGTCCCCATCCCTGCGCCGCAGTTGGAGCACTGGATCGGGGCCATGCAGCTCCTTCCATGAGCTGAGTGGTGTGGCCCCCAACCCTGCACCCTGGCTGGAGCGCCGGAGCGGGGCAAACCCCAGACCCCGCTCCAAAGCGGGAGCTCGCAAGCCAGCTTAGAACGGCTTGCAGGCTGGATCCGGCCCACAGGCCATAGTTTGCCCAACCCATGATCTAACTCAGAACAAGCAATTTTGATAACATGACCTCTTCAATAATGAGACTTTGTAGAACTGATCAATGAAATTGTTTTTAATTGTTCACTTTATTAATATAACTTCATAAGCAAAGTTTTATGAATGAAACAACATTCATTCATAAAACCAGTTTTCCCAATAACTGGCTAATTGAGTTTCACTTTCAATCCAATTGCTCCTTAAATCACTGAAACTTGCACTGTTTCAACATTGTAACTTCTGCTCACTGTTTGCCATTCCTTACACTTGTCCATATTGTTACTCAAACTCCATTTTAAAATGCTCACTCCATTTTGCAAAACCCTGCTGTAATCTTATTAGTTTAGATGTGTGAATGAGGTATGTATGGATGATGAAATCAACCTCCAGCCCCAGCCTGTCCTGATGATATAAAGTGTAAACACCGAACAGCTGAAGATGTAGACAACAACCCTGACAAAGCAAGAAGAGTCCACCCTAAAAAGAAAAGAACTAAAAGTACAATTGAAGAAATCTCAAAGCCAGGTCCCAGGCTGAAAGTCATGTCTGCAACTGATGGGTGATCAATGACACCAAACCCAGAGGCGGCATAACACAGCAAGACCTATCGACTCTGGATTCAAACTAAAGCCTACAAAAAAGGATGGATGAGATGGAAGACTTTGGAGGGTAACATTCTGCTGTCAACATGGAAGGGCATCGGTGCATGCCCAACAGAGACCCAGCTTTTCTTTGTGCCCAGCTTTCCTGTCCAGTTAGCTGCCCCAAGCTACAAACCCAAGCTACATTCAGGACTAGTAACTATACAGCAACTGCAGAACATGTGTGTGTGTGTGTGTGTACATATATATAGATATTAGTTATTGGTCATACTTCAAATTTGTGTTATAATAAACGTGACATCTTGTCTTGTCCCCTGAAACGATCCTGTGTAGTTTTGTCTGCATAACAACTTCAGTTCAGCAAAGCACTTAAGCACATGCTTAACTTTAAGCAAGTAGGAAGGATGGTCCAGTGGTTAGAGCACTAGCCTTAGTCTTAGGCAACATGGGCTCTATTCCCTGTTCTGCAACAGGCATCCTTTGGGACCTTGAGTAAAAGCTTGTCTATACTGTGCTGCAAAGGGGTGTGATTTGTAAAGGGCACTAACTGCCCCATGTTGACTCTCTATGTTAATGGAAGCTAGGTGCTGTTTAGAACACACCAGCAGGGACTAGGCAGAGTAGTTAGAGTGCTCTGCAAATCACACCTCTAGGGTGCTTTGCAGGCACAGTGTAGACAAGCCCCACATCGCTCCGGCCTGGATCCACAAAGAAGCTCCTAACATCCATTGAGGCCAGGGCCTCAATTCCCCATTGGTAAATCAGGGATAACAGCACTGCCCTACCTCATGGGCACATTGTGAGGGTAAATACATTATTATTTATGGTGCGGTGGGGGACATAAAGTATGTAAGACATGTTAATGTGTCTATATACAGCAAAGCACACTGGTCTGCCTCCCTTGACGGCAATGGGACTACTCATATACTTAAACACATGCTGAAGTACTTTGATGAATCAGATCGCAAGAGAACTTAACAACATACTTCAGCTTCATTTCTTGTCCTGTTAGACTAGCTCTGTTCATTAGCTGTTCTTATTATAGTTGTGGGCTCACTTTCATTCAAAAGCCCCAAGTTGTCGGTTTTTAATGTTCTGACACAGCTGGACCTGAAATTCGTTTTTGTTTTTGTTTTTTATCCTAGGGCCTGAGGTTAGTTATTTTGGAAATCATGAGGAAAACCCAGTCTGAAGTTTATGTGGAGCTGGCATTCATATATCTACAGGTTTGTATTTTGACAAAATACTGAGACACATACAATGTATTGCAGTATTGTTTCTTCTGTGTGTAATAGAATTTTGTAGATTTTCTTAGTTACAAAAATAATATAATAGAAACAGTTAATCAGAGATAGAAAAGACCTGGTAAGGATTCTGGGGCAACTTAAATTTTTTTTGTTTGATGGTATTAACATCTGTTTAACACAAATGCCTAAAAAACTGGAGGGAGAAAAGTCTCTCAGTTAAAAAAAAAACCCTCAACACCTACACGCTCCGAAGTGAATTCCGAGAAAGCTCCCATTTTAGTTCTCTCATCGTCCTCGGGGAGTTTTCCGGCAAGAAAAGGGAAGACAAATAATAAATATTAGCACTTTACATCAAATCCTGAAGCGCATCTTTTTATTGGCTATCCTATGAAATGTGCAGTGTTTGGTAACATATACAAGCTGTGAGGTTTGGGATTTTTTATTGTTTGTTTTCTCTATGATAATTAATGAAAAATCATCATAAAAAAAGAGAAGATGAGTGGGTAAAAGTTACTCTCTCTCATTTTATAAATGGAGAAACTGAGGCAATGACCAGTGATAAACAACTTGTACAAACTTACACACAAAGTCAGTAGCAGAACATCCAGGTTTCATACTCCCGTGCCCTATTCAGTAGCCCACACTTCCTCCAAGCAAAACGTCATGTTCCTGGTATTTCTAAGCAAAAAACAAAACAAAAAACCTCTTAAAAGACCTTTTCATACCTTTGTATACCCTAGAATTAAACATATTAGGGCACAGATCCATTTCTGCTTCCATCCTCCTTTTGCAGGTCTCCCCAACTGCTAGGGATCTCCAAGAATGTCTCATTAAAGAAATATTTCAATTCACCCTTGAGTTTCTCAGCAGACCAATGCTTTTGCCTCTCTGTTGTTTCACGGGGATGTTCCTGAAATTCTGAATAAGGCACTGTGATCTGAACTGAATGTGTTATTTAATGAACTGTATGAAATATTAAACCATGCCAGATATGAAGTATGATGAATTCAGTATGAAATAATACATTACACTTGGAGGACTGAGTGTGATCAAATATAATGAATGAATTTAGAATCAGGACAAACAGGGCTTAGGGAAATAAGTGAAAGTTTTTGTTCATCACAAGCCTGAGTGTCATTTACGGCAGATTTTTATACCTCGTGTTTTCTCCTGTTGTGAATGACATTATTGTATTTTCTCATTTAACATAAATCCCTTTTTCAGAAGGCTGCTTCTGCTCGGGTGGAATTGGAACGCCACATTAACCATAACGCTCCCAATGATTTAGAATACTTAGAATCCTTTCTCCGGGCTCTGCTTTTTCTCCATTTTGATTAATTTAAACCAAGAGGGGGAAAAAAACAATAGTGAGGATACTCAAAGCATCCGAGAGAAGCTTTTGTGTAAGTGAGATGCCACTTGGCCACTAAGGGGCTGATCCTGAGAAGGGATGAGCACCTTTTGCTCCCACAGACCGCAGGGAGAGAGGAAGGGCCCTCAGCCCCATGCAAATTTAGGTCCACACAGGATGCTGCAGAGCTTACTGGAAAGCACAGATGCTAAAGCAGTGGTTCTCAAACTGTTGCACTGGTGACCCCTTTCACATAGTAAGCCCCTGTGTGCAACTTTTAAATTAAAAACACTTCTTTACATATTTAACACTATTATAAATGCTGGAGGCAAAGTGGAGTTTGGGGTGGAGACTGACAGCTCGTGACCCCCCATGTAATAAACTCGTGACCCCCTGAGGGGTCCTGACCCCCAGTTTGAGAACCCCTGTGCTAAAGTCTCTCATGCAGTAACTGTCTGTCTTTTCCATATCACACGACCCGCAGCCTCTCCTATCTAGCCGGGGCCAGCTGAGAATCCCCTTCCATTTGGCTAGATTGGAAGGACAAGAGTGGCTGTGACATCACCCCATCAACACCTGTTTGCAACCCTCAGTGGGTTGCACCCTCCATGCTGAGACACCGAGAACTAGTGGAGCTACTTCCAGTTGCAGATGCCCATTGCCACTAATTCTTGTGCCTGGACTAAGTGCCCCATTGAAGCATCCACATCCTGAAGAAAGGCTACAGAATACCTTTGCTCAGTTGTTTCCGTACAACTCTGTTGCCCAGGTGACTACTACCATAGCAACAGAACCATGTTCCCTCTGCTATAATCACATGATGACACCATTCAACCCAACCCTAGAGTCCTTTTGCAGGCAAAATCCACATTAAATTCCCTGAGATGTCCGCAATGATGGCAGGAGCATGTCCACAGTGCCTAGTGCTATATCACTGCTGGTAAGACGATTGTGAACGTGAACATGAACATGAAGATCCACATTTTCAGGACTCCAAGTGCATTTGTGCACCAAATTTATACCCATTAACCATGCTTGTATTCACAGTGACTGCAGGAGTAAATGGGAAGACAGCCATCCAATTGTCATTTATGGGCGCAGCTATGCCCTTACTGTATCTCTCAGCATGTTAACGGACCTGTTACCATCATGGTTTCCTGGCTGAATACAGTTTGAAAAATGAAAGGTCATAGACAAAAAAGATCTCATTCCAAAATACCAGCAAGAGCTGTCTGACAAGACTTAACTCTGGACCATTGATGATTATAAATGATCCAGAGTTCAGTCTTGACAGAAACACCCACACTTTCTGGCAGGAATAAAGAGGAATGTGTGTTGCAGTTGGAGTAACAGTTTGTAAAGAGACTGGAGGGAAAATAAAGAGAAATAACAGAATGTATTGAGAAAGTTGAATGCAACTGAGACTGCACTGAGAAAGCAGGTGGAAGCTACTTCCAGACCTCCCTGCTTCCATGGAAATTCCACCACGGGCAGCAAATTGCCCAGACAGGATATCCTACCTCCAGACAGGAGAGGTGAAATTCTGAACTTGTAGGAATTAACAGGAGTTTGTTTTGCCATTGACTTCAAGGGAATCAGATTTTCACTCTACGGCTTTAGAACAGTCTCTTTCATTGGCTGATGCTAGTCTGAGGGGATGACACTTTTTCCAATAGCTTACTCCTCCCATGGGTGTCACTCAGTAAATTGCAAGCCATTGGTACAAAAAGGGAGGGGGTTAAAAGGAGTGACTGACTCTTTTGGCAGTGAACATTTGATGGCACCTGGGGCTGGAGCCCCAGGGCCTCCTGTTCTCTATTTAAGAGGGTTGTCTGGGAAGATGGGAAATGAAGTCGAATGAGTAAATATCATGTTTGGGGCCCAGCCTGCAAATCATGAGGCCCATTCCCACCTCTCTCTCGTTCTCATTGCCTTTGGGAAACCAGAGTTTCATGGAATGGAGGGGAGGCAGGGTGCTCTTGAAGCACAGCATTGCGCCCTCATTTGTGAACGAATGGAGAAGGAACTCAGGGGAGGAGGGAATGTTTTTGCTGAAAGGCATAAAGGCTGCTAATAAATAATAGAGAGCAGTGTTATTACTTTTTCTAAATGAAATAAGAACAGCTTATGAAAGCAAGACTGGTGTGGAATGCTAACAAATGAGCCTTAGGAAAATGAAGTTATCCTCCTTGACCCACAGCAGAGCTAATAGCAACGGAAAAGAGCAAGGGCTTCCTTCGCCAAGGTTGATCTCGTGTGTAGTTAAAGTCTCTCTAATTATACAGTACTGTGCTGCTACTCTATACCACATCTAGCTCTGGCAGCAGTGCAAAAAGTGCACTGTTTAAGAGGCTCTCCTGTCCACACTGTCAGCGGTATCCTGGTTTCTCAAGATTTCCAAAATTGCCTTCCTAATTGTTTTTCTGATTATCCTTAATATTCCAGTAATGCATGGAGGCCCCATAGGAGACTGGATTGTGCTAGGTGCTCTACATACACATAGTAAGAGACAGGCACTGCCCTCAAGACCCTACAATCCAAATAGACAAGGCAGACAAAGGAAATATGATTCCCACTTCACAGAGAGGGAACTGAGGCCCAGAGAGATTAAATGACTTGCCTAAAGTTTACACAGGAAAGCTCTAGCAGAGTCAAGAGCTGGACACAGACCTCTTGAGTTCCAGTCCCCTACCTTAACCAAAAGGTCATCCTTTACCTCTTTGCAGTGTTTACAAGAAAAGCAAACCACAAACTTAGTTTCATCCCCAGATTTGTCTTTGCTTGGGCAACAGGCATTGGCTGACACAAGTGGGGCTGGTCCTGCATGAACAATAGCTTATGTCCGCATGCAACAGCTGTGGTGTAGGTAGTGGTTGATTGCAATAATAGGCGGCAGCAGAAAGGGTTTAATTTAGTTCTGGCTGAAGCACATTTTCCTCCCAATGTCAAAAGTAAGGCACATACAGGGGGACTACACTGGATCAGCTAGCCCTCCTACCTCCATCCCACAATGCAGTGCTTCCCATTTGGCAGGAGTTTTCTGTACCAGAGTCCATCAGCACTCTCTGCCTCCTGGATCAGGCATTTCATGAGCAATTCTGCCATGGTATGGAAAGTTCCATGCTGTTATATAAAGACCAGCGCTTTCTACAGGTGCTGAAGAAGAGCTCCGTGCGGCTTGAAAGCATGTCTCTCTCACCAACAGAAGTTGGTCCAATAAAAGATATTACATCCCCTGCCTTGTCTCTTTAATAAAACTATTACAAATACAGAAGGTTTTTCCTAAGTGTGAGTATTTCAACCATGAACATCAGGCTTCCCAACTGAACAGTAATTCTGGTAATACTGAACATGGTCTTGGGACAAGAACCTACCAAACCTCAGAGTGTTAATGGGGAATTCTTAAGTAATCAATATAATTAATACACAATCAATAGATCAGGCAACAAGGTGCCTAAATACCTTTGAAAATCTGGACCTAAGTGCCTAAACCACTTCTGACAAAAAGTTTTAGGAGCCTAAGTCACTTAGATGCTTTAGAAAATTTTAACCAACATCTTAGATGTAGCCAAAGCAGAGCATGCTAGGAGAAGGCAGAACTTGGAGCTGTCTCTGGGAATGCATGAGTTGAAAAAACAGTGCATCTGAGCTGGGTTTATATAGGAAGAGACCACAAGAAAGAGCGAGGGAGCAGTACCAGTGAGGCAGCAAACAGATCGATAGAGAGAAATCACAACAAAAACCAAATGCAATGAAAGATAAAGTGACAATCAACGGAAAGTTGCAAACCTGAGTATGAAGCACAAAATAGAAAAAGTGAAAGAACTTGGCAGGACAAGTGTCAAAGGGAAAAATGTGAACATCTGGGATTGCAGAGATAAACAGCTAGTTCACTCACAAAACCTAGGTTTCAGAGTAGTAGCCGTGTTAGTCTGTATTCGCAAAAAGAAAAGGAGGACTTGTGGCACCTTAGAGACTAACAAATTTATTTGAGCATTAGCTTTCGTGAGCTACAGCTCACTTCATCAGATGCAGGTGAGCTGTAGCTCACAAAAGCTTATGCTCAGATAAATTTGTTAGTCTCTAAGGTGCTGAAAGTCCTCCTTTTCTTTTCACAAAACCTATTGATTGATTTCCCATGCTAGTGCAAACGAGAAGCTTTCAGTGATGGCCCACATGGGGCTTGATCCAGTAATAATGGGAATTCAGGTGGGGTAGTATTTAATTGAGGGTGTGGACAATAGTAGAAATATTAAAGGGCAGCAAGTGTATTTTGACTTCACCTCTCTCCCCCACCCCAGGTGTCCTTACAAAGCTTTTGTGCAAAATGCAGAACTCCAGCACACCTGCCTATCACAAACAGGGCTGATATCAGACATTTTCTTGGGGATTTATTGCAACATAAGAATGGCCATACTGGGTCAGACCAAAGGTCCATCTAGCCCAGTATCCTGTCTTCAGACAGTGGCCAGGTGCTCCAAAGGGAATGAACAGAATAGCTAATCATTAGGGATGTCAGTTAATCGCAGTTAACTCACGTGATTAACTCAAAAAATTAATCAATTATGATTAATCACACTATTAAACAACAGAATATCAATTGAAATTTATTAAATTTCTTGGATGTTTTTCTACATTTTCAAATATATTCATCTCAATTACAACGCAGAATACAAAGTGTACAGTACTCACTTTATATTATTTTTATTATAAATATTTGCACTGTAAAAATGATAAACAAAAGAAATAGTATTTTTCAATTCACCTAATACAAGTACTGTAGTGCAATCTCTTAATCATGAAAGTTGAACTTACAAATGTAGATTTTTTTGTTACATAACTGCACGCAAAAACAAAATAATGTAAAACTTTAGAGCCTACAAGTCCACTCAGTCCTACTTCTTGTTCAGCCAATTGCTCAGGAAAACAAGTTTGTTTACATTTATGGGAGCTTTACAAAATATGCAAAAATATTTAAATAAATGGTATTCTATTATTGTTGAACAGTGCGATGAATCGAGATTAATTTTTTTAATTGCTTGACAGCCCTAGTAATTATCAAGTGATCCATCCCGTGTCACCCATTCCCAGCTTCTGGCAAACCCAGAGGTAGGGATACCATCCCTGCCCATCCTGGCTAATAGATGGACCTATCCTTCATGAACTTATCTAGTTCTTTTTTTGAATCATGTTATAGTCTAGGCCTTCACAACATCCTCTGGCAAGAAGTTCCACAGGAGTTTCTGAACCTTTTCCAATTCCAATATAGCTTTTTTGAGATGGGGAGACCACATCTGCACGCAGTATTCAGGATGTGGGCATACCATGGACTTATAGAGGCAATATGATTTTTTCTGTCTTCTTATCTATCCCTTTCTTAATGATTCCCAACATTGTTAGCTTTGACATCCGCTGCACACTGAGTGGATGTTTTCAGAGAACTATCTACAATGACTCCAAGATCTCTTTCTTGAGTGATAACAGCTAATTTTGAACATGCATTGCTGGTAAAAGGTACCACAGTAAGAGCCCCTGGAGATTGAACTGTTCTGTTTATCCCCATCACAGGTACAGCATGATAAGCAGCAATGCAAACTTACCAATGTGTTCTTAGCTCGGGATCTAGGGACTGGTCACCAGGAAAGGTGCAAAGCTGGTTTTCTTTCAGACAAGGAACATTTCTCTATCTGTCTATGTAAATGAAAATGAAATGTTGTATAGTTTCCAATGGGCCTCCACTCACAAGTCTGAGCTGAATGCTAAGGAAGGCTTGTGAAACTTCAGAGAGGAAGTGACCAGGAAGAGGGAATCATCTTGTTTAGGGGTAATACAGTGAACTTTTGAAACTATATCTGGGGTACAAATGAACCCCCCCCCCCAGGTATTCCTTCAATCTGGGAGGACAAGCTGCCATTGGGTTTGATTTTATGAGAAGGGTCTCAACCAAAGTGGTTGAAAATGCTGGGGAAAGAACTGTATGAGATAGGGGGTGGGCCTTCTTAGTTAAGCCTCTAGAAAGTGGGTTCTGGTTTGTTTTATTGTTTCCAAAATTCCTACTCATTTTTCCTGAAATCTCTGTTCTCTGAATGATAGTAACCTTATTTTTGTTGTCACTATAACTATACCTACATGCTGTGTATTCAGCAGAGCTGTGTTTGAAGGTAGAACTAGTAGGCTGTGGTGTACAGTTCCTGTAGGAACATCAGCCTGGTAATTTTGTGAGTATCCGATGGAACAAGGGCTGGACACTACAGGGAACACTCCAAGGACTCAGGGGGTTGGTTTGTGCCTATTGCTAACCTGGACAGAGAGACCAAGGCCTCCAGAGGCCTGGAAGGTAGTGCTTGTGTTGGCAGAAGCTCAAGGGTTCAGGGAGCTGATCCATACCCATGCTGCAAAGGATCTGGCCAGAGCTGTGGCTCATAGGGCAGTCCAGGGAGGCTGCCATAATTTAAACAGAGCCCAGAGCTACAGAAATGATGCGAGGAGCAGCCTAAAATTAGAAGGGGAAAAAGGCGGCTTAAAGCCACCTCCCCCCAAGTTGCACCACTTAAATGCCCAACACAAAATTTCATCCAGAGGAGCTAAACTGAAACCAACGGAATTGCTCCAGCCATACATCATTGTAACTGAGATAAGGGGCCAGACCACCAGCTGGGGAAAGTCAGCACAGCTACATTGTGGAGGTATGCTGATTTATACTAGCTGAGGATCTGCTCCCATACACATATAAGGACTGTTTTAATTAGCCAGAGATAGAAAAAGATATGCCTGGGCGCTGGGAATTATTCCTACCTTCTTCCACTCCTCTCAGAGATTGGGCGTACAAGCTTTGACGAACAGGCAGACTTTGTAAAGTTTGGGTGATTCAGGCCAGATGCAATTATGCTTATCCCCTCGTTATCCAAACAATGAACCTCCTGGAGGCCTCCGATCCAGCTGGAGCTCTTGCAAGATACAGCACTTACAGCTAAGGCTGAAATATTGGCACATATTCCTGGAGCAGGTTAGCACTTCCAGGTTAGGCCAGGAGGAAAGAGACTGCGTCCTGCATCCGTAGCCCAAACTGTGGCAGCCTGCTACTGCACAGCGTGATGGTGAAGGTCATGACTGTAGCACTCTCATAAGGGCTGGAAACTAGAGTCACATGAACAGGAAAACTACTTGGAGGGAACTATGCAAACATTTTCATCCCTGAATTAAAGGAGAACATTGGCTGTTGTCATTAAGGATCCACATCAAGAAATCCTGGTATAAACGGACGTGCTGTCACCTATTTTGTTTTGTTTTTCCCTCTCCTATTTTGTTTTGTTTTTCCCTCTCTTTCCTTAGCGGCAATTTTCACCAGTAAATGAATGGGATTGAATATGGATCCATTTGTTGATCACAGGAAAAAGAGGATGAAGGCTGATGAGACTCTAAAAGACAGGGCATCATAAACTTTGGGCAGAGATTTTTTTTTTTTTAATTCAAACAGATGACTCAGTAAAGCATATTCAGATCTGGCACACACCGTACCTTCCCCCTCAGGCAAATAGCTATTTCTAAGGGTATGTCTACACTACGGAATAAGGTCGAATTTATAGAAGTCGTTTTTTTAGAAATCGGTTTTATATATTCAAGTGTGTGTGTCCCCACAGAAAATGCTCTAAGTGCATTAAGTGCATTAACTCGGCGGAGCGCTTCCACAGTACCAAGGCTAGAGTCGACTTCCGGAGCATTGCACTGTGGGTAGCTATCCCACAGTTCCCGCAGTCTCCGCTGCCCATTGGAATTCTGGGTTGAGATCCCAATGCCTGATGGGGCTAAAACATTGTCGCGGGTGGTTCTGGGTACATATCGTCAGGCCCCCGTTCCCTCCCTCCCTCCGTGAAAGCAAGGGCAGACAATCATTTCGCGCCTTTTTTCCTGAGTTACCTGTGCAGACGCCATACCACTGCAAGCATGGAGCCCGCTTAGGTAACCGTCACCCTATGTCTCCTGGGTGCTGGCAGACGCGGTATGGCATTGCTACACAGTAGCAGCAACCCCTTGCCTTGTGGCAGCAGACGGTACAGTACGACTGGTAGCCGTCATCGTCATGTCCGAGGTGCTCCTGGTCCCCTCTGTGAGGTTGATCAGGAGCGCCTGGGCAGACATGGGCGCAGGGACTAAATTTGGAGTGACTTAACCAGGTCATTCTCTTTAGTCCTGCAGTCAGTCCTATTGAACCGTCTTATGGTGAGCGGGCAGGCGATACAGACTGCTAGCAGTCGTACTGTACCATCTTCTGCCGAGCAGCCATGAGATGTGGATGGCATGCAGTCCTTCTGCACCGTCTGCTGCCAGCCAAAGATGTAAAAGATAGATGGAGTGGATCAAAACAAGAAATAGACCAGATTTGTTTTGTACTCATTTGCTTCCCCCCCTCCCCTGTCTAGGGGACTCATTCTTCTAGATCACACTGCAGTCACTTACAGAGAAGGTGCAGCGAGGTAAATCTAGCCATGTATCAATCAGAGGCCAGGCTAACCTTCTTGTTCCAATAAGGACAATAACTTAGGTGCACCATTTCTTATTGGAACCCTCCGTGAAGTCCTGCCTGAAATACTCCTTGATGTAAAGCCACCCCCTTTGTTGATTTTAGCTCCCTGAAGCCAACCCTGTAAGCGCCCCTCCCGGCGTTAGAGCAATGGCAAACAATCGGGCATCTGAGAGTGCTGTCCAGAGCAGTCACAATGGAGCACTCTGATGGGGCTAAAACATTGTCGTGGGTGGTTCTGGGTACGTATCGTCAGGCCCCCGTTCCCTCCCTCCCTCCGTGAAAGCAAGGGCAGACAATCATTTCGCGCCTTTTTTCCTGAGTTACCTGTGCAGACGCCATACCACGGAAAGCATGGAGCCCGCTCAGGTAACCGTCACCCAATGTCTCCTGGGTGCTGGCAGACGCGGTACAGCTTTGCTGCACAGTAGCAGCAACCCATTGTCTTCTGGCAGCAGACGGTGCAATACGATTGGTAGTCGTCCTCGTCGTGTCCGAAGTGCTCCTGGCCACGTCGGCTGGGAGCGCCTGGGCAGACATGGGCACAGGGACTAAATTTGGAGTGACTTGACCAGGTCATTCTCTTTAGTCCTGCAGTCAGTCCTATTGAACCGTCTTATGGTGAGCGGGCAGGCGATACGGACTGCTAGCAGTCGTACTGTACCATCTTCTGCCAGGCAGGCAAGAGATGAGGATGGCTAGCAGTCGTACTGTACCATCTTCTGCCGAGCAGCCATGACATGTGGATGGCATGCAATCCTTCTGCACCGTCTGCTACCAGCCAAAGATGTAAAAGATAGATGGAGTGGGTCAAAACAAGAAATAGACCAGATTTGTTTTGTACTCATTTGCCTCCTCCCCTGTCTAGGGGACTCATTCCTCTAGGTCACACTGCAGTCACTCACAGAGAAGGTGCAGCGAGGTAAATCTAGCCATGTATCAATCAGAGGCCAGGCTAACCTCCTTGTTCCAATAAGAACGATAACTTAGGTGCACCATTTCTTATTGGAACCCTCCGTGAAGTCCTGCCTGAAATACTCCTGTATTTCAGTAAATGTAAAGCCACCCCCTTTGTTGATTTTAGCTCCCTGAAGCCAACCCTGTAAGCCGTGTCGTCAGTCGCCCCTCCCTCTGTCAGAGCAACGGCAGACAATCGTTCCGCGCCTTTTTTCTGTGCGGACGCCATACCAAGGCAAGCATGGAGGCCGCTCAGCTCACTTTGGCAATTAGGAGCACATTAAACACCACACGCATTATCCAGCAGTATATGCAGCACCAGAACCTGGCAAAGCGATACCGGGCGAGGAGGCGACGTCAGCGCGGTCACGTGAGTGATCAGGACATGGACACAGATTTCTCTGAAAGCATGGGCCCTGACAATGCATGCATCATGGTGCTAATGGGGCAGGTTCATGCTGTGGAACACCGATTCTGGGTTCGGGAAACAAGCACAGACTGGTGGGACCGCAGAGTGTTGCAGGTCTGGGATGATTCCCAGTGGCTGCGAAACTTTCGCATGCGTAAGGGCACTTTCATGGAACTTTGTGACTTGCTTTCCCCTGCCCTGAGGCGCATGAATACCAAGATGAGAGCAGCCCTCACAGTTGAGAAGCGAGTGGCGATAGCCCTGTGGAAGCTTGCAACGCCAGACAGCTACCAGTCAGTTGGGAATCAATTTGGAGTGGGCAAATCTACTGTGGGGGCTGCTGTGATGCAAGTAGCCCATGCAATCAAAGATCTGCTGATATCAAGGGTAGTGACCCTGGGAAATGTGCAGGTCATAGTGGATGGCTTTGCTGCAATGGGATTCCCTAACTGTGGTGGGGCTATAGACGGAACCCATATCCCTATCTTGGCACCGGAGCACCAAGCCCGCCTAGTACATAAACCGCAAGGGGTACTTTTCGATAGTGCTGCAAGCTCTGGTGGATCACAAGGGACATTTCACCAACATCAACGTGGGATGGCCGGGAAAGGTGCATGATGCTCGCATCTTCAGGGACTCTGGTCTGTTTCAAAAGCTGCAGGAAGGGACTTTATTCCCAGACAGAAAATAACTGTTGGGGATGTTGAAATGCCTATATGTATCCTTGGGGACCCAGCCTACCCCTTAATGCCATGGCTCATGAAGCCGTACACAGGCAGCCTGGACAGTAGTCAGGAGCTGTTCAACTACAGGCTGAGCAAGTGCAGAATGGTGGTAGAATGTGCATTTGGACGTTTAAAGGTGCGCTGGCGCAGTTTACTGACTCGCTTAGACCTCAGCGAAACCAATATTCCCACTGTTATTACTGCTTGCTGTGTGCTCCACAATATCTGTGAGAGTAAGGGGGAGACGTTTATGGCGGGGTGGGAGGTTGAGGCAAATCGCCTGGCTGCTGGTTACGCGCAGCCGGACACCAGGGCGGTTAGAAGAGCACAGGAGGGCGCGGTACGCATCAGAGAAGCTTTGAAAACCAGTTTCATGACTGGCCAGGCTACGGTGTGAAAGTTCTGTTTGTTTCTCCTTGATGAAATCCCCCGCCCCTTGGTTCACTCTACTTCCCTGTAAGCTAACCACCCGCCCCTCCTCCCTTCAATCACTGCTTGCAGAGGCAATAAAGTCATTGTTGCTTCACATTCATGCATTCTTTATTCATTCATCACACAAATAGGGGGATGACGACCAAGGTAGCCCAGGAGGGGTGGTGGAGGAGGGAAGGAAAATGCCACACA
Organism: Lepidochelys kempii; assembly: GCF_965140285.1. Lineage (NCBI taxonomy): Eukaryota > Metazoa > Chordata > Testudines > Cheloniidae > Lepidochelys > Lepidochelys kempii. The sequence goes on from NC_136387.1 coordinate 34,249,654, forward strand.
GCACTTTAAAAGTTTACAACTTTAAAAGTTATTGAATGACAGCCTTCTTTTTTTTGGGCAATCCTCTGTGGTGGAGTGGCTGGTTGGCCGGAGGCCCCCCCACCGCGTTCTTGGGCGTCTGGGTGTGGAGGCTATGGAACTTGGGGAGGAGGGCGGTTGGTTACAGAGGGGCTGCAGTGGCAGTCTGTGCTCCAGCTGCCTTTGCTGCAGCTCAACCATACACTGGAGCATACTGGTTTGGTCCTGCAGCAGCCTCAGCATTGAATCCTGCCTCCTCTCATCACGCTGCCGCCACATTTGAGCTTCAGCCCTCTCTTCAGCCCGCCACTTACTCTCTTCAGCCCGCCACCTCTCCTCCCGGTCATTTTGTGCTTTCCTGCACTCTGACATTATTTGCCTCCACGCATTCGTCTGTGCTCTGTCAGTGTGGGAGGACAGCATGAGCTCGGAGAACATTTCATAGCGAGTGCGTTTTTTTTTTCTTTCTAAGCTTCACTAAGCTTCACTGGGAAGGAGAAGATCCTGTGATCATTGAAACACATGCAGCTGGTGGAGAAAAAAAAAGGGACAGCGGTATTTAAAAAGACACATTTTATAAAACAGTGGCTACACTCTTTCAGGGTAAACCTTGCTGTTAACATTACATACATAGCACATGTGCTTTCGTTACAAGGTCGCATTTTGCCTCCTCCCACCGCGTGACTACCCCCTCAACCTTCCCCCCTCCCTGTGGCTAACAGCGGGGAACATTTCTGTTTAGCCACAGGCAAACAGCCCAGCAGGAATGGGCTCCTCTGAGTGTCCCCTGAAGAAAAGCACTCTATTTGAACCAGGTGACCATGAATTATATCTCACTCTCCTGAGGATAACACAGAGAGATAAAGAACGGATGTTGTTTGAATGCCAGCAAACATACACTGCAATGCTTTGTTCTACAATGATTCCCGAGTACGTGTTACTGGCCTGGAGTGGTAAAGTGTCCTACCATGAAGGACACAATAAGGCTGCCCTCCCCAGAAACCTTTTGCAAAGGCTTTAGGACTACATCTAGGAGAACCGCAAATGCCAGGGCAAAGTAATCCTTTCACATGCTTGCTTTTAAACCATGTATAGTATTTTAAAAGGTACACTCACCAGAGGTCCCTTCTCCGCCTGCTGGGTCCAGGAGGCAGCCTTGGTTGGGTTCGGGGGGCACTGGCTCCAGGTCTAGGGTGAGAAACAGTTCCTGGCTGTCGGGAAAACCGGTTTCTCCGCTTGCTTGCTGTGAGCTATCATCTTCTTCGTCCCCAAAACCTGCTTCCGTATTGCCTCCATCTCCATTGAAGGAGTCAAACAACATGGCTGGGGTAGTGGTGGCTGAACCCCCTAAAATGGCATGCAGCTCATCATAGAAGCGGCATGTTTGGGGCTCTGACCCAGAGCGGCTGTTCGCCTCTCTGGTAGGCTTGCCTCAGCTCCTTCAGTTTCACGCGGCACTGCTTCGGGTCCCTGTTATGGCCTCTGTCCTTCATGCCCTGGGAGATTTTCACAAAGGTTTTGGCATTTTGAAAACTGGAACGGAGTTCTGATAGCACGGATTCCTCTCCCCAAACAGCGATCAGATCCCGTACCTCCCGTTCGGTCCATGCTGGAGCTCTTTTGCGATTCTGGGACTCCATCATGGTCACCTGTGCTGATGAGCTCTGCATGGTCACCTGCAGCTTGCCACGCTGGCCAAACAGGAAATGAGATTCAAAAGTTCGCGGTTCTTTTCCTGTCTACCTGGCCAGTGCATCTGAGTTGAGAGTGCTGTCCAGAGCGGTCATAATGGAGCACTCTGGGATAGCTCCCAGAGGCCAATACCATCGAATTGTGTCCACAGTACCCCAAATTCGAGCCGGCAACGTCGATTTAAGCGCTAACCCACTTGTCAGGGGTGGAGTAAGGAAATCGATTTTAAGAGCCCTTTAAGTCGAAATAAAGGGCTTCATTGTGTGGACGGGTGCAGGTTTACATCGATTTAACGCTGCTAAATTCGACCTAACATCCTAGTGTAGACCAGGGCTACGGCACAGGGATTCTAGAACCAACAATGGCTGAACCTAAGTCACTGGAGACTAGTTGGAGCTTAGCTGGGTCCAATTCCAGCTGAGACTGTGCCCTTTATGTATCACTGGAGACCCCATCTGAAGAATAGGGTGTTTTCAGTCACCTAAAGTAGGTTGGAAGCGGCAGATTCTCTACAGGAAACCAGCAGAGTGAAGAAGCAGAGATTCAAATTCATTTCTGGAGAAACTCCACTGGCTGCTGAGGAATTACAGCAGGGATAAATGCAATGTGTTTATCTCATCTAGTTCTAGAACATGCTGGAGCCACTGCAGAGGATGAGATAAGCAGATGTATCCAGTCAGCTATGGTGGTTCTGCTTTGGGGTGGGGATGAGAAACGTGGAGGGCTAGTTCATTTTGACCCCTGGGGCCCTACTGATGAGATTTGATTTCGTTCAGTCAAGGGAGTGATATTAATGAGTACAGACTACGGATGGGAGGCAGTTCAGCACTGGGACCATGAGGCATGTTCAGGAGCAATATTTCCAGCCATCCTGCTAGTAATTTCAAGCAGCAAATGACAAAGCATACCATACATCTCAGCACTGCCGTCAGTGGGTGGGGAAGAAAGGCCCAACTCATTTCACTGCCTCCTCTCAACTCCAGTATAACATCCCTTCTCCTTGACATATCCATCTTTAAATCAATTATAATTGATATCACAGCCCTTGAGCATCTCCCTTTGTCCTCATCTGGCCTCACAAAAATCTAGGATTGCTTTTAGGATTCATTGCTGCTCCCCTCCCTTCTTGTTCCTCCTGCCAACCCTGCTCTTAAATTTGCTTCTGACTTTATCAGGTTCACTTTATCTCCCATCCATGGCTCTTTTGAGAAGCTTTATTTTGCTTCGCAAGTGACCTTACTTCCCGCGTGTCACGAACCGGGATGTGGGCGGTCAGGCAGCTGTGCCGTGGCTCAGCCATGTGCATAGGCTGCCCTGAGACTGGGCACGCGGAGCTTCAAGTCCTCATTCCTGACACCACACAGGTGCTCTGGTGACTGCCTAAGACAGCCATACTGTTTGGTTGCTGGTCAGGATCAGAACCCTCACATAACTATTTAATCACTGAGAAACTGACAAATCCCCAGGCCAGTGTCACCTGAGACAGCCCAGCTTCCTAGGGTGTCCTGCAGCCACTGCAGGAAAGGGAGGCTGTGTCAAATAGGGAGGGAGAGCAGCTTTCTGGCATCTGGGCAATACAGGACCCTTCAGAAGCAGTAGTGGGGAGATGGGTCATGTTGAAATATCCGAGCAGGGCAGGCCTGGCATTGCTAAGAAGCTTGTAAGGGAGTGGAGTGGAAGTAGGACGGGTGGAGACTGTTGGCAATTAGCAGGGAAAGGAGGGGAGGGGCAGTCTATTCCAGTGCTTAGTAGGGGTTAGTGGGAGGTGGAACTAGCGAGATGGGATGGGTCCCCTTTGGCAGTAGGGAAGAGAAACTAACAATGGACTTGACGGGTGGCTTCTGCAGCCCCTACAGTTAGTGAAGAGCATCTCTCGTCTAGTCCCCTCAGGCAACACCTCAGAGCTTGGAGCAGGGTGTCCAAGGTGAGTCATGTGACTTATTTTTCATTTTCACTCACACCTGCACTTCTAGGCTCCAGTCAGGACTGGAGACAGCTGCACCAATAGGAGTAGCCTTCCCTCTCAGGACTGGCTCTGATCCTCAGCTGGGGGAAATCAGCGTAGCCCCATTGAAGAGCATCTAGCCCCTAGAATTTCCTTCCCCAGCAGAAGCAGCCTGCACTCGGGATCTCAGGAGCAGTTCTCTCCTCACACGAGCCCCATCAGGTTCCAACCACCTGCCGGGAGAAGGTTTGAGGGCTTCCATGAACTGCTCTCCAGCCATCCTCAGAAGCCTGAAGAAAAAAGTATGCCCCATAGAGCCTGCTTTACTCTATGTCAGGGACCTAAGTGGTGAGGCTGGCTGGCTCTGAGATCATGGCATGACAGTAATTTAACGCCGCCTTTGCACACACCAGCTCTGCTGAGCACAACTCAGTTGCAGCCCTGAATCCAGTCCTACCTCAGCTGAGAGCTGTGCAAGCTGCACTTTTGAGGTCAGGTTATTGTGATGCCACTGTCCTACTCCAGGAGCTCCAAAGAGGAAAGGGCAGGTCAAGACCTGCTATTCTTACTGTCAAAGGAAACAGGGAGAAAGAATGAAAGAAAAAAAAATAGCCAAAGCTCTTGGCTCATCTCATCACATGCTAGAGGAGCAATAAAGGGCACACACCATTTTGTTTCCTCTGCACTTGACCTTCACATTATTCTGAATACAGAGAAAGAACCGATCAGCCACCTGGGTCCAATTGTTATTTCTTTCTCTCCCTTCTGCTCTTTTGTGCAGCGCTTTCTCGGCTACTCTCCCCAGCGGCCAAAGTTTGTCCAAGGACTCGGGTGTGGGCTGTTGGCCTTGGAGGGGCGCTTTACCAATGAAGCTGAAGTATCACTTTGGCTCCATGCATATGGTTAGTAGAAGTATGAAATATAACAAGAAACTTAGATTTTTCAATACAGACAGATTGACCTCTTTTACTAGGATTATAAAAGCTGTGAATGATGCAATCCATCAATGGCCAGACAGAATCTACTTTGACTGAGGACCACGCAATTTCGCACCATTCAGGCTGAGTGCCAATTCTTGAAGTAATCTACTGGTTTTATTAAAAAGGCAGCCTAAGGAGGGCATTTCTCCTCATTCTTTTGTTTTGTTTTAAGTCAACTGCAGAACATATTACAAATTAATGTGGAATTGATGGTGGGCGACTCATTAAAATTAATTATGGCCATAATTAGGAACATGCAGGGAAAAGGCCATAAGAAAAATGGCCCATTGAAAGATTTTATAGTAACATTTTTCAATGGAACTAAAATAAAATAAAATGCAGCCATTTTATTCATTTAAATAATCAGATTATCGCTTTCTAGCTGAGAGAATTGGAGGGCTTTTAGACTGGAGGAAATCAATAGACAAATCATTTAAGAGGAAACCAAATATTCAGAATTAATGAGGGGTTTCTTAAAAAAAAATTATTCATTTTCACAATGTTAATACTATAGATAATTACCCGGGGAAAAATTTAGGACAAGCTTCTAAACCATTCACACAACCTAAGGAATATCTTTCCATCGGAACTCCTGGCTTCATGATTCAAACCAAAACAAAACTGCTCTTATTTATGATCTGTGTAGCCGCTTTCAACTTCTTTAGCTAGGCACAATGACCTTGCCTTGTCCCTTTGGTCTCAAGCGCATGCCAACATCCTAGCCACATACATATACCCTTTTCCCTGTTGGGAAAAGTACAGCAGGAATATCGCTGTGTTGGCAAACTGAGCCAAAGCACTGAGTTCACTGTAAGAGGGTTTCAGATAGCAAGACTTTCTGCAGAGAAGCAGATCACAGAGAAGCACTGACTAGAAGCTGGGTGCTTTCACATGTTAAGGGAAAGGGAAGACCTACTAGATCAACTTGGCCATCTCCCTGCCAGTGCAGGATTGCTTCTGGCATTCTCCAGCGCATTGCTGTCCTTATTAATCATGGCTGAGATTTTCAACGGTGCCTACTTGACTTGGATGCCCATCTCCCATTGAAATTCAGTGGCATCTGGGCACCAAATCCCTTAGGCTCCTTTGAAAATCATGGGCAGTTGGCCAGTTTCTGCACTGGAAAGTTCTCCTTGCTCATTGTGAAGAATTACATTTTCCCCACATTCATTTCAATGGATGTTTGGGGTTGAGATGAATCTGGAGGCTTCTAGAGCTGGTGGAAAAGACAGGTGTGTCTAAAGGACACGTGAGGATGATCAAAGGAATGTCCAGCCTCCAAGCATACAGAACACTCCTTAGTTTCCTCCTGAAGCTCATTAACCTATCTAAACACCTCACGGTTCATGGAAATTTAAGATTAGGGAGCCTTAATTTTACAAGGGAACTGTCAACATAAAAAAAATCACACTTCAGATCAAACATCCTCCCCTGGGTGTTACCTGATATTCACATTGACAATTATCACACAGCTCCGTGCATGAAGCCCCACACTGCGCAGACCAGTAGCAGCATGAAAGGGCCAGACCCAGTCCCAGGAGCCCTGGCTGACAGGGGGCAAGCAGAGAGGGGAGCTGGCCCCAAAGCAGTGTTGGATAAAGCAGTGGGAGGACATCTCACCCTGAGGTCCTGCTGCCAGCCTGCCTTTCGCTGGAGGAAAGAGGCCTGTCTGGAGCAGGATGTCAGCCCTGTCTAAGAGGGGTAGGGAATTGGTTACTGGTCAGGGGACTGGTGCTGGGTCAATCAGCTGGCATTGGGGCTGGACTGGAGACACGCAAGCTGAGGTTGGAGCACAGGTTGGCTGGAGCTGCTGGAGGGAGCAGGCCCAAACACAGCTGGAACCCGGGGTGAGGGAATTGGCCCAAGGAGCAGGCTAAGGGCATGGATGCAGCCAGGCTGCAGGAGCAGCCTCCACTCAGAACAGGAGTCCTGACCAGCATACGGACAAACATCACAGAGCCTGGGATTCACCCTCAGAGCCCACACTGCACCCAAGCACCCATGACCAGCAAGGGGTGGAACGGCCCCTGGTTGGGGCTAACAGTCTGGGACTGGGGGCTGCATGGACTGGGTTACAGAGCATCCCTCTGTCCATCTGGGTGCTGGGGACTCCACACACTGTGATGTTGCTGTGGGGGGGTTGCACTAATCTCGGGTCTGTCTCTGCCCAGTGTGACAAAGTTCCTGCTCTACCTTGGTGGGTCTTGCGCTTATTGGCGGATTTGCTCGCCTTGGAGCTTCACGGCAGCCCTCAGCTTGGCCGTTTTTCTGAATTCACAGTCCAGGTCAACTCCTCCTGTGTCTGACCAGGAGTTGGGAGGATTTGGGGGGAACCCGGACCCGCCCTCTACTCCGGGTTCCAGCCCAGGGCCCTGTGGAATGCAGCTGTCTAGAGTGCCTCCCTGGGCTACTTCCCCATGGCCTCCTCCCAACACCTTAGAATCATAGAATATCAGGGTTGGAAGGGACCTCAGGAGGTCATCTAGTCCAACCCCCTGCTCGAAGCAGGACCAATTCCCAGTTAAATCATCCCAGCCAGGGCTTTGTCAAGCCTGACCTTAAAAACCTCTAAGGAAGGAGATTCTACCACCTCCCTAGGTAACGCATTCCAGTGTTTCACCACCCTCTTAGTGAAAAAGTTTTTCCTAATATCCAATCTAAACCTCCCCCACTGCAACTTGAGACCATTACTCCTCGTTCTGTCATCTGCTACCATTGAGAACAGTCTAGAGCCATCCTCTTTGGAACCCCCTTTCAGGTAGTTGAAAGCAGCTATCAAATCCCCCCTCATTCTTCTCTTCTGCAGGCTAAACAATCCCAGCTCCCTCAGCCTCTCCTCATAACTCATGTGTTCCAGTCCCCTAATCATTTTTGTTGCCCTTCGCTGGACTCTCTCCAATTTATCCACATCCTTCTTGAAGTGTGGGGCCCAAAACTGGACACAGTACTCCAGATGAGGCCTCACCAATGTCGAATAGAGGGGAACGATCACGTCCCTCGATCTGCTCGCTATGCCCCTACTTATACATCCCAAAATGCCATTGGCCTTCTTGGCAACAAGGGCACACTGCTGACTCATATCCAGCTTCTCGTCCACTGTCACCCCTAGGTCCTTTTCCGCAGAACTGCTGCCTAGCCATTCGGTCCCTAGTCTGTAGCTGTGCATTGGGTTCTTCCGTCCTAAGTGCAGGACCCTGCACTTATCCTTATTGAACCTCATCAGATTTCTTTTGGCCCAATCCTCCAATTTGTCTAGGTCCTTCTGTATCCTATCCCTCCCCTCCAGCGTATCTACCACTCCTCCCAGTTTAGTATCATCCGCAAATTTGCTGAGAGTGCAATCCACACCATCCTCCAGATCATTTATGAAGATATTGAACAAAACCGGCCCCAGGACCAACCCTTGGGGCACTCCACTTGATACCGGCTGCCAACTAGACATGGAGCCATTGATCACTACCCGTTGAGCCCGACAATCTAGCCAGCTTTCTACCCACCTTATAGTGCATTCATCCAGCCCATACTTCCTTAACTTGCTGACAAGAATACTGTGGGAGACCGTGTCAAAAGCTTTGCTAAAGTCAAGAAACAATACATCCACTGCTTTCCCTTCATCCACAGAACCAGTAATCTCATCATAAAAGGCGATTAGATTAGTCAGGCATGACCTTCCCTTGGTGAATCCATGCTGGCTGTTCCTGATCACTTTCCTCTCATGCAAGTGCTTCAGGATTGATTCTTTGAGGACCTGCTCCATGATTTTTCCAGGGACTGAGGTGAGGCTGACTGGCCTGTAGTTCCCAGGATCTTCCTTCTTCCCTTTTTTAAAGATTGGCACCACATTAGCCTTTTTCCAGTCATCCGGGACTTCCCCGGTTCGCCACGAGTTTTCAAAGATAATGGCCAATGGCTCTGCAATTACAGCCGCCAATTCCTTCAGCACTCTCGGATGCAACTCGTCCGGCCCCATGGACTTGTGCACGTCCAGCTTTTCTAAATAGTCCCTAACCACCTCTTTCTCCACAGAGGGCTGGCCATCTCTTCCCCATTTTGTGATGCCCAGCGCAGCAGTCTGGGAGCTGACCTTGTTAGTGAAAACAGAGGCAAAAAAAGCATTGAGTACATTAGCTTTTTCCACATCCTCTGTCACCAGGTTGCCTCCCTCATTCAGTAAGGGGCCCACACATTCCTTGGCTTTCTTCTTGTTGCCAACATACCTGAAGAAACCCTTCTTGTTACTCTTGACATCTCTGGCTAGCTGCAGCTCCAGGTGCGATTTGGCCCTCCTGATAGCATTCCTACATGCCCGAGCAATATTTTTATACTCTTCCTTGGTCATATGTCCAACCTTCCACTTCTTGTAAGCTTCTTTTTTATGTTTAAGATCCGCTAGGATTTCACCATTAAGCCAAGCTGGTCGCCTGCCATATTTACTATTCTTTCGACTCATCGGGATGGTTTGTCCCTGTAACCTCAACAGGGATTCCTTGAAATACAGCCAGCTCTCCTGGACTCCTTTCCCCTTCAAGTTAGTCCCCCTGGGGATCCTGGCCATCCGTTCCCTGAGGGAGTCGAAGTCTGCTTTCCTGAAGTCCAGGGTCCGTATCCTGCTGCTTACCTTTCTTCCCTGCGTCAGGATCCTGAACTCAACCAACTCATGGTCACTGCCTCCCAGATTCCCATCCACTTTTGCTTCCCCCACTAATTCTACCCGGTTTGTGAGCAGCAGGTCAAGAAAAGCACTCCCCCTAGTTGGCTCCTCTAGCACTTGCGCCAGGAAATTGTCCCCTACGCTTTCCAAAAACTTCCTGGATTGTCTATGCACCGCTGTATTGCTCTCCCAGCAGATATCAGGAAAATTAAAGTCACCCATGAGAATCAGGGCATGCGATCTAGTAGCTTCCGTGAGCTGCCGGAAGAAAGCCTCATCTACCTCATCCCCCTGGTCCGGTGGTCTATAGCAGACTCGCACCACTACATCACTCTTGTTGCACACACTTCTAAACTTAATCCAGAGACACTCAGGTTTTTCTGCAGTTTCGTACCGGAGCTCTGAGCAGTCATACTGCTCCCTTACATACAGTGCTACTCCCCCACCTTTTCTGCCCTGCCTGTCCTTCCTGAACAGTTTATAACCATCCATGACAGTACTCCAGTCATGTGAGTTATCCCACCAAGTCTCTGTTATTCCGATCACGTCATAGTTCCTTCTTTATCCTCACCATAGGACCTTCCTCCTGGTGTCTGATAATGCTTGTACACCTCAGTCCTCCAACAGTCCGCATTCTCACTCTCAGCTCCTAGTGCCTCTTGCTCCCAGCTCCTCACACGCACAGCACAAACTGAAGTGAGCTCCTTTTTAAAACCCAGGTGCTCTGATTAGCCTGCCTTAATTGATTCTAGCAGCTTCTTGATTGGCTGCAGGTGTTCTAATCAGCCTGTCTTAATTGTCTCCAGAAGGTTCCTGATTGTTCTGGAACCTTCCCAGTTACCTTACCCAGGGAAAAGGGACCTACTTAGCCTGGGGCTACTATATCTGCCTTCTATTACTCTCCTGTAGCCATCTGGCCCAACCCTGTCACACCAGATACAGGTGCTGGTTTATAGCTGAGTGCAGCATTTGTTTCCAGGGCTAATCCCTGCCTCCTCAAGCGGGCTGTAGAAAGGAAGTAGGGCATTTGGGCCTCATGGGAGGAACGTAGCATCCTCTTAGGTATGTGATTTGGGACTTGGGATCCACTTACCAAAGCCGAGGTGCCCCAGGACATTTAATTTTCACAGTATATGTTTTTTATTTTTGTTTTGCATTCTGGCTGGGCAGAACTAATCAGTTTCACCTCATTACAGTCACTTTCTCGTCAGTTTCACTTTCTGGCTCCCCTTTGTTAGCACAGTGCTGCCTATCTGCGGGTTACCAAAGCTTTTTTCCACTGAAGTTACCCCAGGATGTAGTGTAAAGCAGAGCAGAATCTGGACCAATTCTGGTGTAAGTGTGGTGAGAATCAGGCCCAAAGGATCAAATTCAGCCTTCAGATAAACAGATGTAACCCCCATGCATTTCAAGGGAAGTTCCATCTATTTATGCCAGGGAGTAATTTCGTCTCTGCAAGATACCAAGGGCCAGATTTACTAATACTGTACACTCAGGCTGCTTTGTACCACTCGGGAGATGCAAAGATTAACTAGTTGGTTAAATTTAACTCAAAAGTAGACACTTAACACAAAAATAATCTCTAGTAAAAAACCCAGTTTTCCATTAATAAAAGTTTCAACACAAATATTTCAGCCAACCGCAACCATAGCAGGTGGACTAGTTTCAATCCAGTCCTGAAAGCATTCTTACAAAATAGCCAGCTGGTGGACTCTCAGTAATTGATTTAACTAGCAATGGCTCAGTTCTGGTCCCATAAGATCCCTTACTTCTTGTTTCAACTCAAGTCAGTTCCTGCAGCTGGTGCAGATTGACAGGTACTGTCAGAAAGTGGACTCTAAATATTCAGGGGCATGATGGTAAAGACACTTCCAGACCATGTCTAGGCAGCCAGGAGCCTTCTCTAGCCATGCCAGCCCGTGTCAGCTCAGGCATATCCTTCAGTGTTAGAGATGTAAATAAAGCTGCACACCAGTGTCATTCATCATTTGTTACTCTTCCAGCAGAAAGCAGATACATGGAGAAAGTGACAACTTTCAAGCTTCAGGGATACCCAATCAAACTGATGCTCCTAAATTTTTGATAGGTTTCAGAGGAACAGCCGTGTTAGTCTGTATTCGCAAAAAGAAAAGGAGTACTTGTGGCACCTTAGAGACTAACCAATTTATTTGAGCATGAGCTTTCGTGAGCTACAGCTCACTTCATCAGATGTTTACCGTGGAAACTGCAGCAGACTTTATATACACACAGAAATCATGAAACAATACCTCCTCCCACCCCACTGTCCTGCTGGTAATAGCTTATCTAAAGTGATCAACAGGTGGGCCATTTCCAGCACAAATCCAGGTTTTCTCACCCTCCACCCCCCCACACAAATTCACTCTCCTGCTGGTGCTAGCCCATCCAAAGTGACAACTCTTTACATAATCAAGTCGGGCTATTTCCTGCATAGATCAAGGTTTTCTCACATCCCCCCCACCCCCATACACACACAAACTCACTCTCCTGCTGGTAATAGCTCATCTAAACTGACCATTCTCCAGGTTTAAATCCAAGTTAAACCAGAACATCGGGGGGGGGGGGGTAGGAAAAAACAAGAGGAAACAGGCTACCTTGCATAATGACTTAGCCACTCCCAGTCTCTATTTAAGCCTAAATTAATAGTATCCAATTTGCAAATGAATTCCAATTCAGCAGTTTCTCGCTGGAGTCTGGATTTGAAGTTTTTTTGTTTTAAGATAGCGACCTTCATGTCTGTGATTGCGTGACCAGAGAGATTGAAGTGTTCTCCGACTGGTTTATGAATGTTATAATTCTTGACATCTGATTTGTGTCCATTTATTCTTTTACGTAGAGACTGTCCAGTTTGACCAATGTACATGGCAGAGGGGCATTGCTGGCACATGATGGCATAGATCACATTGGTGGATGTGCAGGTGAACGAGCCTCTGATAGTGTGGCTGATGTTATTAGGCCCTGTGATGGTGTCCCCTGAATAGATATGTGGGCACAATTGGCAACGGGCTTTGTTGCAAGGATAAGTTCCTGGGTTAGTGGTTCTGTTGTGTGGTATGTGGTTGTTGGTGAGTATTTGCTTCAGGTTGCGGGGCTGTCTGTAGGCAAGGACTGGCCTGTCTCCCAAGACTTGTGAGAGTGTTGGGTCATCCTTTAGGATAGGTTGTAGATCCTTAATAATGCGTTGGAGGGGTTTTAGTTGGGGGCTGAAGGTGACGGCTAGTGGCGTTCTGTTATTTTCTTTGTTAGGCCTGTCCTGTAGTAGGTAACTTCTGGGAACTCTTCTGGCTCTATCAATCTGTTTCTTTACTTCTGCAGGTGGGTATTGTAGTTGTAAGAAAGCTTGACAGAGATCTTGTAGGTGTTTGTCTCTGTCTGAGGGGTTGGAGCAAATGCGGTTGTATCGCAGAGCTTGGCTGTAGACGATGGATCGTGTGGTGTGGTCAGGGTGAAAGCTGGAGGCATGCAGGTAGGAATAGCGGTCAGTAGGTTTACGGTATAGGGTGGTGTTTATGTGGCCATTGTTTATTAGCACTGTAGTGTCCAGGAAGTGGATCTCTTGTGTGGACTGGACCAGGCTGAGGTTGGTGGTGGGATGGAAATTGTTGAAATCATGGTGGAATTCCTCAAGGGCTTCTTTTCCATGGGTCCAGATGATGAAGATGTCATCAATATAGCGCAAGTAGAGTAGGGGCTTTAGGGGACGAGAGCTGAGGAAGCGTTGTTCTAAATCAGCCATAAAAATGTTGGCATACTGTGGGGCCATGCGGGTACCCATAGCAGTGCCGCTGATCTGAAGGTATACATTGTCCCCAAATGTGAAATAGTTATGGGTAAGGACAAAGTCACAAAGTTCAGCCACCAGGTTAGCCGTGACATTATCGGGGATAGTGTTTTTTTTTTTTTGATGTTCATCTATTGCTACCTATCTTTGTGAAAATCCCCACCCCTGGACTTGTATGGCACAGAAATTAGAACTGCACTGACACTGATCCGGAGCGGAGGGTACACCTTGGCATTGCACAGTGTGGCATTGGCGGGACACTGAAGATCCATGACATCACATTGTGTGGCACTGTCATGACAGTGAAGGTTCACCACAGCATCACATTGCGTGGCATAGTGCCACTGTATTTGGCACAGCGTTACTCAGTCAGACTTTATACAATATTCATGTTCACATGGCCCAGAAACCAGCACTGTATTGCATCCAGCACAAAGCGGAAATACCCCCTAATACCCATCATGGCATTGCACAGCCAAGGTGGTGGCAAAACACAGAAATACATCCTAGCCTGATGTGGTACGGATGATGGCAGGGCCCAGAAACTGGGACATGTGACTGAATCAAACGCCTCACCAGACACGTCTGGGCAGCTGGCAGTTGCCTGACACGTTCTCATTGATTTAGTTGAGATTTTGTATTTATTTCATGTCATACAAGGTACGTGCATGAACAAACAAACTAATCTAACAGTGCATAATCTGCTGTGGGTTCCTTCTTTTGAATGAGGAAACAGCCCCAGCCAGCCATACAAACACTATCCCCTGCAAACAATTGTGCCCATTTGCAAGAAGGAGGAAAAAAGAGGGTTGGAGCAGCACAAAGGGAAATGTCACTGCTCAGTTTGGGGCTGGCTGGGGACAGGGAGTGAAGTGTAGATGTGACCCCAAAATGGACCCAGCTGAGGGGTCCTGTTCTCTGCACCTACAAGCTCTGTGTTAGACCATGTTCCTGTCATCTAATAAACCTCTGTTTTACTGGCTGGCTGAGAGTCACGTCTGACTGCGGAGTTGGGGTGCAGGACCCTCTGGCTTCCCCAGGACCCCGCCTGGGCGGACTCACTGTGGGAAGCGCACGGAGGGGCAGAGAGGATGCTGAATGCTCCAAGGTCAGACCCAGGAAGGTGGAAGCTGTGTTGAGCTGTGTGTCCTGCAAACAGTCTGCTCACAGAAAGGAGACTTCCCCAGAGTCCTGACTGGCTTCGTAGGGAGCAGTTCCAGAGCATTGCCCAGGGACTCCGTGACCACTGAATGCATCCGATGAAGTGAGCTGTAGCTTACGAAAGCTTATGCTCAAATAAAAGTCTCTAAGGTGCCACAAGTACGCCTTTTCTTTTTGCTCAAAGTGAGAAAGAGAAAATTAAACATGGAGCACAACATGCTCCTCCTTGCAGGAGCCCAGCCAGTGACCACAATGGCAGAGCATGAGAGAACGTTTCCTGCACCAACTTCAGTCACGGCTCATGACCGGATAGACTCTGGGGCTTGACTCAGCTCCCACCCTCACCCCTGACTGCAATAGAGCTACTCCTGATTGAGGCCCACCTGAGTGGGGACTCAGGCCCTACACTGTAGTTGCTCTAGGGGGACCCCAATTTCTCATCTCTCCTATTGACAGAGCAGGCTGTGAAGCCACGTCCTTGGCACAGAGCTCAGCAGAAATAAAGATCCTCTTCCTTTTCCACTGCTCTGACCACACCCACCCCATCCCAATAGCTCCTCTTCTTCTATAGCAACAAGTCCACTGTCCTCACCTCCAAGGCCATTCACAGTTTATTACCTCTGGTTTCTTACTGTCTCACTCACCGGCCCTTCCATTCCCCCTGTGATGCCAACCCTGGCCGCCTGCTTGTCTCCTCTCACCAATGTCTCCATGCTTTCCTCTGTGCCACTCCTTGAGCATGGAACACCATCCCCGGTCCGATCCATAAGGCCACTCCTCTCCCTTCCCTACATCTTCTCTGGGCCCAGCTCTGCCATGATGCCTGCAGGACTCCAGCCAGCATTTAATTGCCAGGCTGCTGGGGCAAAGCTAAACGTTTATTTAGGATCCTTTCTACACAGTTGTGTGTGGGAGAAAGATCACAACTCCCCTGCACAGGCTACCTGCACACGGGCAGCAACCCTGCAGGCGAGAACAGCCTCCATGGGGCGGCCGCTGCCCCACACATGCAGGTGGACATGGGAAGGGAGTGGGCAGAGCAGTGACTCTGCCCACCCCTAACATGCCAGCTGAGCTTGCACAATGGGATGTAAACTGTGCCAGGTATCAGATGACTTCTCCCCCAGAACAAGGAGGGAACTAGAGAGCAGACTGTGACCCTGAATCACAATCTGACTGCTGGTCTGCTCCTGGGACAGTTAAATGTTAAACCTATCAAATGTATCAGGCCGTGTGTGTGTACTCACAAATTGTACCAAGCCAACAGTCTCACTCTCTCCCATCCTTTGTATGTTGCTTGTCTTTGGGACAGTGCTTTCTGGCTTTGTACAGCGCCTAGCATGCTGGGGCTCCAATCCTGTGTTATATGTATAACTCCCTTTGATCATATTTACATTTGCTGCCTTCCACTTTCAGTGAATGGCCCCTTGTTCTTGTATTATCAGAGGTGGGGGAACAGCATCTCTAGACCATTATTCTGCATTCCTTTTAACACGCAGCACCTGGGACGTGAGTGCCAGAAGTGCTGAGCACCTGCCATGCCCATTGACTTTGATCTGAGATAACAGCAAACAACACTGCTGAAAGTCAGGCCCTGGGAACCTCACACTGGGTTCCCAAAACTGAGACACCTCAAATCACTGATTACATTTCTGAATATTTTTCCCAAAGCATTTTACTTCAGTCTGCTAGAAACATGAATAGGGGCTAATTTTAAACTTGGTGGCAATTAAAAAACACATTGTATTATCGTTTCACCACTAAAGCAGCCTGTCAAAATCTTTCCGTAAAACAGCAGTGAGATGAGGAGCTCACTGAGTGTTATAATAAGAAAGGACAATGTCATCATTATATTTGAATTTATCTTGCTGAGACAAGGCTGTTCTCATTATTCAGGAGTGGGGCATCTGCAAGCTTCTAATAAGGTTCTCTTACAGAATGGAGATAAATCTCGAGCCCTCTGAAGAGCGGTGCATATAAATACAGCTTTGTAGTGTTCAAGTGTCCTTTGATTTTCAATCCACCTTCCACAGCACACGCTGCTATTGCTAACGTCAGCCCTGGGCAGGCCAAGCGCACAGGACCCTCCACTCCCCTTGGCCTCAGCAGGAGTTTCTGTGCTTGGGCTGCTTAAAGATTTTTGCCATTTGCAATTTCAGTCCATTTCTGGGGGGGGGGGGGGGGGTGTCAACATTTTGCCTTTGGTTAAAAAAACTGGACATTTCCCCCCCCCCCCATATTTAAGAAAGTGTCATACTGGGTTTTGATCAGCAGAGGTCCTGGGTGACCTTTTTGCCAACCTAGAATTCCTCCAACTCGCTCTCATCATGCTCGCTCCTCACCCTGACCAACCGCAGGTTGCCCCTTACATGGAGAGGGAGCAGATGGAAAAAACCTCTATGCCACTGCCCCTTTAGGACAGCTTGAAGAGCCCCGTGTGTTGCTGTGGCATTCAAGGGGGACTCAGCCAGGGCTGGAGACCTGTCCCAGAACATGTCACAGATCAGATACCACCTTGTAGCCACAGCCCTTGCATCTGGTACACAGGGTAGGATGCCCATGAGCTATTAAATATGCAAGATCCCAGCTGCAACAACCTACTCCTCTTCCTGCTGGGTTGCCAGGTTCCCTCTCGAGAGAACTTATCTGCCTACCAGCTGGAGGTTCCTCAAAGGAATGCTGCCAAGCCTAATTGCTGCTTTCAGTGGCGACTCGGGCTTTACTGCCTGGCTTGCTAGGGTCCCTGCAGGATCCATCCACCCTGTCACAGATGGGTTCTGGCTCTGCCGCCACCCCCTTCGACCCCACTCCCACCCCCAGCCGGTGTACATGCTCTTCTTGGAGGTGCCTGACTCTGCTCTCACTTACTCCAGTGTAAACGCCACCAAAGCCAAGGGAGTTACAGGGCAGTAAGACAGGTGAAAGCTGGATGCGAATCAACTCCCCTGATGCAGATGCACCACTGCAGTGCTTTCAGTGTAGTTAACCCACCTGCCCCAGAGGTGGTAGCTATGCTGGCAGGGCAAGCATCAATATAGTGTTGTCTACACGGGGGTCAGGTCGATATAACTACGTTGCTCAGGTGCTGAAAAAACCCTCCGTTATACTGACCTACATCGTTCAGGGGGTGGATCTGTCACACCCCTGAGAGACGTAGTTATACCAGTCTAGGGCTGCAGTATAGACCTAGCCTGAACCTCCTTCTGCACTGCCTGGCCCTTGCCCCATCACATCCAGCTGGGCAGAGTGGGTGTAAAATGACACCATTTGGGCATGCTGCTCTGGCTGTGTTTTACACCCACTGTGCACTAACTCTGCGCTAGGGCGGGTGACTTCACAAGCTGGAAGGTAGATCAGCGTCAGCCCTGAGGCTGAGTTCCCACACGCAGTTTAAGGGGGACTGGCCATCCAACCCCCGGGGCCGGCTTTGGAAAGCTCAGCTCTGAGCCGCAGTAACCGCCGCCAAAGGATGCTCATGCTAGAGAATGATCAGCTCAGCAGAAGTGACAGAGGATGGACTCAATTCAGGGAGGACGATACATCAGAGGCTGCTTGCAAATTTCCTTTTAAACTGCAGTGAGGAAGAAAATTAGACATATCAAAACTTCCCAGGCTGGCATTCTGTTGTGAATAAACAAAGGCTCCTTAGGGGAGGATTTCAGTGCCGAGAGCCCCAGTTCTCTTAGAAAAATCTGTCAATGAAAACACTTCTTGTAAATATCAGCCTCTAATTCGTCTCCTTCACCTTGCCCTGACCACCTTACGTGGATTCTCTACAGCAGTCGATTTCAGCCTCCTGGCCCAATAGATTAATCTTTTTCATCTATTGCGCCACTAATTACTATCAAGGAGAGGGAGTCACAAAGCACCGGGGTGTTCTCCAGCAGCAAATGCTTTCGTTAGTGATGCACAGACAGCTAGCTGATGAGCAGCCTGTGTCACTCATGAGAAGAGTGTGTTAGGAGGATGACCCTGGGGTCAGAAAGACCATGCTACAAGCCCGATCCTGACTGCCTCTGAGAACCTGCCACTGCCAGTGAAATCAACAAGATTTTGCACTTTGCACACTGCAGCACAGAGCTCTGTGGTTGAACTAGGGCTTGATTCAGGCCTTTCTCTACCATTATACAGCAGCCCTGAGCCCTGCTTCTTGAGGCTCTGATAAAACAGGGAGCCAGGTCTGACCTACTCCCCAGTTTTTGGTTTTGCAAAGAGAAAATCCTCCCCACGCGTTAGTTTTGCCCTTCCCCATGTCCTAAAGCCCAGTGCTGACCCCTCCGGGCAACAGGAGAGGCATTGTGGGCCCTGTTAACATGTCATAGAGCAATAGTGAAAAATTAATATTGCCCTGTCTCATCACTAGAACTCACCCTAATGTTATGAATTTTCAATCAATTTTTTCCCTTAAAATGTTTGCCATTTTCGACCAATTTGAGTTGTATCTGAAAGTCTTCTCCCCTGTGCTAGGGAGAAGGTAGTTTCATTGCAGTGGGTTGTAGCCTTTTTTCCTCCCTCTAAAATTTTCCATGACCACTCACACCTGCACAGCTCTACCCTTGGGAACATTTATGGATACAGGGCTCCAGACACCTGCCAGCATTTTAATTACATCAGTGGTCCCCAAACTGTGGGGTGCACAACCCCCTAAGGGGAGCACAGAGGAACTTTCAGGGGGAGTGCAGGGGGGCCTGGGCCAGCCACCATGGGGTTTGGGGAAGAAGCACCACCCAGCCCTGCCCCTGGTCCCAGCTCCAGCCTCAGCCCCCTGCCTCAGCCTCTGCTCCCAGCCACGGCCCTGCGTACAGGTAAAGGGGGCATTACCAAAAAAAAAAAAATTATCACTCCACTTAGATCATGCCCTCGTCATATGGTGGTTAGCACATCAGTGACTGCCCAGTAGCTCTCCAGGGTCAGTCAGCATTGCTGTCACTAGTAGAGCTGAACTGATGGTAGCAGGTAAAATTTTCAGAATTGCTTAAGTGACTTAGGAACCTATGTGCATAAGAGCCCAAGTCACTTTGCAAAGTTCACCCAGCAGAAGTGGAAAATTTTAGAAAGAAAGTCCTACAGTCAGATGTTCAGGGGAGACCTGCTTCCATTTAGGCACCAAAAGAAGTGGTTGGATTTTCAGCTGACCTAGACTCTGGAAAATCTGACTACAAAGTGTCATAAAGAGTGGTGGCCGGGTGACAAACACTTTAGAACTTTGGGCCCCTGCTACAGACAAGGCCTGCTATAGATGTGTAGGCCAAAACATTGTTCCTCAACGTGGCCATTACAGAATTTTTCAAAAGGATGCGTCTACACAAGGAAATGTCTCACCTGTTTATCAGCAATGGTGAATCTGCTCCAGAGCTACCATTGGTGAAAGATCCGTTTGGACATTGGCTGCTCAGTCTCGAGCCAGGTAAAAACACCTGTGTCCACACTACATTAGAGCTCACATGACTCGAGATGTTGGGCCAGCTGCACTATTGCTGGGGAGATAGGTCCTTGTCTAGATGAGGAAATAAGTCAGAAGAAAACCAGGTTATTGCAACACAGAGGGGCTAAAAGTACAGCTGGTTGGGTATTTTTCAAACAAAATGTTTCTTTTGTCAAAAAAAAAAAATGTCTATTTAAAGTTGTTTACAAAACGTGGTCACTTTTGACAAATGTCCCAACTGGAAAATTGAGTGGGGGGAAAAAAGATTTAGAAATTGTCAAAATGTTCCATTTTGACATTTTTTAAATGAAAAGTTTCTTTTTTTTTTTTGAGTCGAAAACAGTTTTGAAAATTTTAGTAAATGTAGGCTATAAAAAGGTTTAAAAAGGGGGGGGGGAGGGGAGAAGAGTTCAAAAATCAAAACATTTTGAACTGAAACATTTCAATTGACCTGAAGTGACATTTTTTTCGGTTTGGTGGTTTACAGAAAAGTTTTGAGATTTCGACTTTTTGTCCTGATTCTAAACAAGAACATTTTTGGGAAAACTTGAAAATTCTCCCAAGATGGGAAAACCAGCTCAGCATGAGCTACAGCCAAGTTCGGTAATGCTCTAGAAAGAGCCATCACTGCGTATGGTTTGAAATTTTCTTGTCTAAGGCAAAGTTAAAGATCCCAGGACTTCTAACCTGGGAACAGATAGCATCCTTACCAACACTCTTCTCTCACTTAGGCTGTGTCTGCATGAGTCATTGCTCGGTTTGCCTGCACAGAAGTCCCCACAGAACTAAGATCTGAGCCTGTGCTTTCATAAAGTGCATGACAGGTGCCTGTGAAAGGTCAAATTCCATTCTGCTTTCTCCCACCATGAAGGAATGGAGCAAAATGGTCAAAGTCAGCCCATAAATATCACAGACAGCATGTGTGCGTGGATGAGAGAGGGAAAGGCCTAAAGCAAGAAGGGTCTGGTAGCTGATTCTAGTGGGAAGCAGGGAATGAAAGCTCAGTTCTTTAACACTTTGTCGGATAATTAAATCACATCGACCGACAAACTCCCTCACATTCATCATGCAGAAAAAAATCTATGTTTCTAAAATGAAGTGAGGCTTTGAGAGGCACATAATGCCATAAAATAATATGGTAAATATTATATCCAATCCATGGATGGGATGTGTCTTGTTTTAATATCTTTGCTTTCCCCCAAGCCTGCTAGAATACATTTTCTTAGCCACTGATGTGGATTTGAAAAGGCAAACCAATTTTGTTCTCTGCAATAGTATGGGAAAGAGAATGATGAGTGAAAAATTACAACAATTGCACGAGCAGCTAGCACTTCAGATTGCAAAAGCACTTTCCATTATAGCACTTTTTTTTTCATATGCTCGTACATTTCCAAAGGGCTGAAATTCGCCACGCTGGGGGTCTCTGCCTGAAAGTAATTGTAGTTTTTGAGCATATGGCACTGGCCAATGTCTGAAGAATGGACCACAGATCTGATCTCATAACTTCCATGTTCCTATTAGTTGTAGGAAAATGAACACACACAGTCAGCTTTCAAAAATTCTAGCCTGTCTCTCTCTCTTTCTACAGGGCTAAGCAGATGAAGTTTGAAAGTTGAGACTTGCTCTGGACATAGTCCTCCACTGAGGACTAACAACATTGTTTGAATTCAAACAGTGTTGTGTTTGATTGACAGGCATTAACAATTGTGTGCTTTTCACCGCTCTTACTATTGAGCAAAGCTTCATACTCCTAACTTGGGAGGTCGGTCAGTATGGCCATTTTACTGATGGGGTAACGGAGAGACAGAGCAGAGCTGGAAACAGAACCCTGTCTTTAACAGAAGTCTCATGCATGTAGACACGCTGCCTCGCAGAATGATTGTGCCAAACAATTTAGGGGAAGCCATGAGTGTCTCCTTCATGAACTGGGAGAGACCTCTGAAGGCAACCACAATCAATAACCTCTGCGAGGGAAACTTCCAGACACTTGCCTTGCCAGAGATCAGCGGAAAGGTGAACACCATCTCACTCCAGAGGGCGGGGCAGCGAGTTTCTTCCTCCCCATCAAGTGCTAGGTAATTTTTCATGAGAAAAAGATTCATCTACTGGGCCGGGAGGCTGAAATTGACTGCTGTAGAGAATCCACGTAAGCCGGTCAGGGCAAGGTGAAGGAGACGAATTAGAGGCTGATATTAGAGCGTTTTCATTGACAGATTTTTCTAAGAGAACTGGGGCTCTAGAAATCCTGCCCTAAGGCACCCTTAGCAGGTCTCTGAGCGTGTACGCTGGATCAGACACTGGTGCAGTGTACCTGGGCTTGGATCTGTGCTCTGGGACTTGTTAACCCCAAGTTCGACTAGGCAAGGTGCCAAACATGCGCTCTCTGGATCTTCTTTCTGTGGAGAATAGCCACATCAAGCCCAGTCATGCCACTGAGACCAAGCCCCTCTTCCCTGACAGAAGAATTAAAAGGAAACACTGTGTTGAAACTCCTGGGGTTTCCACTCCCTTAAGGGGATAGAACCTGAACTTTGTACCAGGGGACCCTAATTGGGCATGCTCTGTGGGTTTTGCATCCTCTCCCTGCACCACTGGTCAGATCCTTGCCCCGCAGTATGGTACATTCCCCTGTGTCTGCCCCAGGACTGATGCACCAAGTGGGCTCTGACCCCCCCACCCCCCAGGATCCTGCACAGAATGCAAGTCAGCTAAACCTGAGGAGCTGAGCCCATGTGTGTCAAGGGGCTGGTCTTCTGCTATCTGGGGCCAGACTGGTGTGTGATTGCGCATATGGGAACACACTACAAAGCCGTGCTGGGTAACATACATGGCATATGTCCATCCACACCTACCCCTGGGCCTGCTCAGAACAATGCACCTGAGAACAGCAGAGCAGCGATTGTTCTTCTGGGGAATTTCCTGCTACCACTCACAAGAGGATAGGGAGCTACCGTGGCTAGTGGCTGAAACATGGAAAGATGTTCCATTTCAGAAGTCTCATGAGCTAGCCTGTTCCAGAGGGGCTGCTGGACTAATTTTGCAAACTCCAGTGGCTTGAATAGTTCTGAGAGGGTTCCCATAAACATCAGCAGAGGTGTCAGAAACCGAGATGTGGAGGATCAGGCCAGGACCTGGAGCCAGAAGTCAAGAGTGGGGTCAAAACAAAGCAAAAGTAGGGCTGGGAGCCAGGCTGGAGTCGAGGCAACGCCACGGAGTCTGTCACCACCCTCGGGGAGGAGCGCACTCCAAGCCATGCAGTGATGTTGGGCAGACTGAGCTACTGTGGCTCATATACCCACCCTGAGAGGTACCAGCCCAGCTCCTGACCTGTGGATTGGCTGGAGCCTAGCACAGAAATGATTCATCACCTCATGTGACTTAATCAGGCTCTTGTTCAGGGATGACTCACCACCTCACATCAGGTGCTCCCAAGGGTGAAACCCACTGGACCTTGGAATGCATTGGGGTTCACTTGTAACTGTCTGAAACACTAGGTTTCTGCTCTGGCTGGGCCTCCACTATCGCTTCACCCCTATTGCCAGCTGCCTGTCCTCTTGAGAAGCAGCCAGTCAGGTAGGAGTTAGGATAACAAACATCTTTCTCCTCATTGCTTCTCCTATACACTGCATTCTCCACTGCTTACCCAGCGCTCTTCTGGTGCCCATTACCACAGGAGACTGTTAGGGCCTGGCTGAGTGCACTCGCTCTCAGCCGTGACTCCAATTTGTACAACTTGTGCACGTGCACATGTAGGTGTAAATATGGGGCTTTACGTGTGCACACAGGCACTAGCACAATGGTTGTGGGCAAATCCTAGGACGCCCCTAAGAATGTGAATTAATGGAGAGCACAGTTCTGGGACCTCTCAGGTTAAAAGCCAGGCCTGGGCTCTGCTTTCAGTTACACACTTTCAAGCCTACTAAAAACAAGGAAAGAAGATTTGACTCCATATATTTTTAAAACACCAGTTTCCCCAGCAGCTAGAGACAGATCTGAGCCAACCCAATGGATTCCAAAACCCCCCAGAACCATGGAGAGGTTCAAAATCCAGATTCACATATCAATTGGCCTCTGGACCAAATTCTGCCACTGATATAAACTGCACTGACAATAGAGTTCTCCTCATTTAGACTCATAAGTGGGAAAAGCATCAGGGGTCTCAAATTTATAATGGATTGAACCAAAACCCTGGGTTCAAGCACACCTGAATTTTGTGATGTGCCTAATATGAATCCCACTCCAGATTATCTGAATTCCAAGCCAGTTCCTCAGCTGCTGTAAAGCATTGCAGCTCCATTGCTGATAACAGAGCTATGCTCCAACTCTTCCCCTACACATTTTAAGTCCATCTCAAGGCACCTTAGATGTTTAAAAGTGAAAACACCGTAAAACAAACCAAGATGACTTTCCACTTTCCAAGGCCGGTTATTTATGTTTTGCAGTTCTCCGAGCTCAGACAAACTACTTAGCTTCATGTTTGTTTCAAGTTAGTTTTGCTTCCTGGCTTTCCTGAACAAGCAGAATGCTGCATTGTTTGGGTCTCTAAAACAACAGGGGAACATTTCAACCCAAGTGACAAACCATCTTCATTGAAAATTTTAAAACATTCTGGCAGCATTTCTGTTGGTCTCCAACTTGTAAAGGGACAGAGAGCCAGGATCTGCAGCCGGTATACAGCAACAGAGCTCTCTTCAAGTCAGTGGAGCTATGCTGATCTACACCAGCTGAGGATCTGGCCTGCACAGCTGAGAGAAAATGAACAAGCAGGAGCAAATCTTCTGACTTGAAAAAGAAAGGCAAAATGGCCACTTATGTGAATGTGGAAGATTTCCAGCTTAATTAGTGAGAAGAAAAACGTGGATCATATATTCAGAGGAAAGAGCAGTATTTTAATGCAAATGTTATTGAGAAGAGTGGCAGGAAAAAATTAGGTATCCTAACACTGGTGGGGAAATTGGCATTTGCAGCACTTAAAGACTTATGCTTTCCACAGGATCTGGGTGGGATGGATATACTTAGGGCCCTACCAAATTCACGGTCTGTTTTGGTAAACTTCACAGTCAGAGGATTTTAAAAATCTTAAATTTCATGGTTTCAGTTATTTAAACCTGAAATTTCCTGGTGTTGTAATTGTGACCCACCCCAGGAGCAACCTGTGCTGAGGAAGAGGAAGTCCCATTACCCCCCAAGCCTGGCTGAGAATAGCAGCTAGAGCCTGGGGCATGGTAGGAGCCCCCATCTGGGGCATCCCAGCCCATCCCATCCCCGGCTCTGGGCCCAGCGCTCAGGGGCTAAAGGGGCCTTGGGCTAGTTGCAGGGGGGAACAAGGAGGTGGCTTGTGACCACCGCATCCCCCTGACCACAGTGCTCTGGGCAGTCACCCAACTGTAAGGCCAGCCCTGCTCCCCCCACCAGTGACAACCCCGCCACTCACACCATGCCACCCTTGCTTCTATGCTACTGGTGGTGGTACTGCCTTCAGAGCTGGGTGCCTCGCCAGAAGCCTCTGCTCTCCGGCCACCCAGCTCTAAAGGCAGCACAGAAGTAAGGGTGCCAATACCGTGACCCACCTACAATAGCCCGATTTCATGGGGGAGTCCAGATTTCACAGTCCGTGATGCGTTTTTTCACAGCCATGAATTTGCTTGGGCTCTAGATATACTTTCAGGACATAGTGAGTGTACTGTGTAGAAAGCACTAGATTCAGGAGTTCCAGCTGAAAGATACAAAGTTCCTTCTGAGAAGCTGCTTGGAAGGAAAAAAGTTCTCTGAATTTCTAGCCTATTTTAAAAAATAAAATCCATCTGTTTTGCTGGGAATCTTCTGCTAGAAGCCTTCCAGCCTGGTTTAGTTTTGGGGAAATGGACCCCTGAAGTGAGAAGTTCAGCCTGCAGGAGTTTTGGGCCAATATTTTCAATAATGGCCTCTGATTGGTGAGCCTCAGCGGTGAGGGCCTAACCTGAGTCAGCTTGGGCAAGGTTTTCAGAGATGAGGAGTGTAATAAGGGTGAGATTGGTGAGAGTGCTGGATACAGATTGGTCTTTGTTTCCTGGTGCCAGACACATGACATGAGTCAAGGTAACATGGCAGGGGTCAGTATCAGCCCATGTGAGTGGCTCCTGCTTCGATTTTTGTAATCACTTCTGGCTCAGGAAGCCTTGTGGACACTGGCACTAAGACTTGTGCTTCTGGATAAGTGGCTGACCTGGTGCGCACTCCTGCTGCCTATGCCAATTGGCAGACAGAGGCTCCACGCCCCAGGCTGCTCTGCTTTAACAAACACACACAGGATGTCTCTGTAAGTCAGCCGCCGTGGGGACTGGAGTGCATGTTGACTGCCATCACAGCGAACCACCTCGCTATCTAGGAGCTCTGTGGCAGAGGGCATCCATTGGTGCTGGGAGCTGGGCACAGCACTGGGAACAAGGCAAAAAGCCAAGATGAGGGGGAAGAACAAGACTAGTGATGGTGCAATGCAAAGGATGGAGCAGGGGACGAGAGAGCAGCAGAGGAGAAGGTCTGGGCTGGAAGCTAACCCCGCCCCATGAACAGGCTGTCTGCTGCCAGCCCTCCTTTCTCCAGGGAGGGGCATCAGCAGCATTCATACCTCGTACTGGCCCCGTGCAGGATCACTGCAGGAGCAGCTGAGCATTCGATTGAAGCTTGGCCCCCACAGCCACAGAGAGAAGACTTGTTCTCTGTACAAGGCCACCTGATCCCTGTAACAGGTTAATCAATCTTCACACCAGGATGGATATAAACAGTAAATTAAATGACTGCGTCTTGGCTCACAGCAGGCATTCAACAGTGTTGTTGCAGGCATTCAGGGCTCTGGATATTCCACAGCCCCGAGACTAGGGAATGTGCTGCAAAACCTGGCCCTTCCACCAGAACTGAGCTCCAGGATCGCAGCTTTTTATTTGTTTTATTTTATTTATCAGCTTTACATTTCTAGCCCTCACAGTTGTAAAGATACTATTGAAAACCCATCCGAGTGATGTCTGCCTGAGTCTGTGGTCAGCCTAACACCATAGTTCTGAAGGTATAAATTGTCCCATTCACCTCAATGGAATGTTAATGCTGAAACCTAAAACCAACAAACTAAAAACCAACTTTAACTACTTCACTGCTGATGATTTTACAAGGAACATCGAGCTAACAAGCTTCCCCACAATCCCAACTGACTCCCATTTCCTCCCAGGTGCCAACAGCCCCATCTGCCCCCTACCCTACAGATCTGCTAACCCTGACAACGTCTATGATAAGAATTGCTGTCGCAGGCTGAAAAGTGAAACTGTGGGAAAAGCATAAAATAAATGGAATCCAAGATATAAATTAACAGGCAGGCTACTATGCTTTTTCTTATTTCGTTCAATCAAAAATCTTTAATTTACCTGAATCTGCACAGAATTTCCACCAGAGTGATGCAGAATCCAAGAACATTGCTGCAGAGCACACATGGCCCTGTAGGCAGAGCTGTCATTTTGACCAGGACAGGGAAAGCACTCTATAAAAATGCACCTCCTTACCCAACAGTTTTGCTCCCATATCTTTGGGTCCATCTGCCCTACAAACATGACCCATTTAGTGTCAACAAGAGGCCCCTACTGACTCCCCCTTAACCGGTCCTGGAAATGGTCCAGCTGGTGGCCAAGCCAGATGCCACACCTCCACCGAAAGCCCGCTAGACCCCAGTTCCCTACTGCCTTTGCCTTGGGTCGCCATTGATGCCTGTGCAAAACGCTGCCAGGGCAGCATGCTGCTGCTGAGTGCGGAGCATTGTGCACCCACTCGGTGCTGGTGTCACCAGTTACACAAGGGACAAGGCCACGGAGAACGAGCTCCCTTACCAGTATAATTCCTCCTCTTGCACTGCTTGGAAAGCAGCCTCAATATCCCAACCATCGGTCCCCCAAGCCATCCATTTCCCCCTTCCCTTCCTCACACTGCTCAATATGAACATCATTTACTCTTGGTAAGTTTCCATTACATTCTTTAGAAATGAAAACCCTATAAATACGTATTTAATCATTCCTGTTGGTCTTTAGGAGCTAATGGAGCTGATAGGCACCAAGCGGTGCCATGCAGCCACATAAAACCCAAGGTCTCTCGTTTTCTTGTCCCAGGTTTTATAAAGATTGGCTCCGCTATTAAAGGTTCCTGGGAGGGTTTCTCTAGGATACAAATCTTTAAATGGTGAAATTTAATCAGCTTGTGATGAAACACAAACTCCAGGAAGCGACAGCTTTTAAACATGTCTAATATGGTTCCTGCAAACACAATGTCCACCGCCTCCCATAAAACATCTTGGGAACATGGTCTTCCTCCGATTAGTCCACAACACAATGGGCCCAATCCCCTGCCATTTACACCAGTGTGAACCAGTCTTGCCACTGAACACAGCAGATGGAAACTGGGCTAAGTAAGAGCACCAGGCACAATGGCTGTTATCCCTACTCAACTGCCTGGGCTTGGCCTTTCCTGCCAACTGAAGTACAGACAGTCATGTTTTCAAAAGCCAACACTGATGTTTTATTATTATTTGTCCTCTGATAGCACCTAGGGGCCCAGCTTGGCAGTGCCATGAATAGGGGGACCAGGTGTCCAGTTTTCAACAGGAACACCCGGTCAAAAAGGGACCCTGGCCACTCCGGTCAGCACCGCCAACCGGGCCGTTAAAAGTCCAGTCGGCGGTGCTGCAGTGCTAAGACAGGCTAGTCCCTACCTCCCCTGGCTGGCACTGCGCTGTGCCCTGGAAGCGGCCAGCAGGTCCGGCTCCTAGACGGGGGGCCACAGGGCTGCACATGCTGCTCCGGCCCTGAGCACCAGCTCCACATTGCCACTGGCAGGGAACTGGGGGGGAGGGGTGCCTGTGCGTGACAGGCACATGGAGCCTCCTGGCTCCCCCAACTAGGCCCCAGACCTGCTGGTTGTTTTCGGGGCACGCGCAGAACAGTGCCAGGACAGGGAGGCAGCCTGTCTTCATCCCCCTGCTGTGCCACTGACTGGGAGCTGCCTGAGGTAAGCCCACACCCCAACCCCAAGCTCCAAACCCCTGCCCCAGCCCTAAGCCCCCACAACCTGGAGCCCCCTCCTGCACCCCAAATCCCTCATCCCCGGCCCAACCCCACAGCCCTCACCCCCTCCTGCACCCCAACCCCCTGCCTCAACCTGCAGCGCCCTCCTACACTGCAAATCCCTCGGCCCCACCCCCCAGCCTGGAGCCCCCTCCTGCACCCCAAACCCCTCATCCCCAGCCTCACCCCAGAGCCAGCACCCCCAGCCCAGAGCCCTCACCTCCTCCCACACTCCAACCCCCTGCCTCAACCCGCAGCCCCCTCCTGCACTCTGAATCCCTCGGACCCAACCCCCAGCCGGAGCCCTAACCCCCTCCTGCATCCCAGATCCCTGCTGCACCCTGAATCCCTAATTTCTGGCCCCACCCTGGAGCCCACACTCCCAGTTAGAGCCCTCATCCCCTCCCGCACCCCAACTCCCTGCCCAGCCCAGTGAAAGTGAGTGAGAGTGGGGGAGAGCGAGCCACCGAGGGAGGGGAAATGTAGTGAGTGGGGGTGGGGCCTCAGGGAAGGGGCCTCAGGGAAGGGGCAGGGCTAGGGTGTTAGGTTTTGTGCGAATAGAACCTTGGCAACTTTATTCATGAACCGAGACCCCATTGTACTAGATGTTGTACAAACACACAACGACACAGCCCATTCTCAATAGATTTAGGGTGGTTCAGTTTTTGGGCCCCCAGCTTGAAACATCCTGGCCTGGACATTTGGAAGGGCAGAGGGCCTGCAGCTCCCACTGACATTGACTAGAGCCATGACGGCTCAGCATCTCTAAAACCAGGCCTTGGGTGGCTTCAGAGTGGAATCTGGGCAGGGCAATGGCCACATTAAGCTCCCTCTGCCCTCCTTCCCCTTGGGCTGTGCCTGTCTGGAGACAGTGCAGAATTCAGCCCGGATCACATAGGGGGCCGAGTGAAATAAACCAAATCCTACGTCAGACTAAATAATACAAGCAACCAGTCCTGGCCCTCTCACACACCTGGAGCTCATTCAGTTAACACCCCCACTTTGAGACTGACCTGCTGCAAAATTTGGGTCCAGCGTGCTGCTTGCATGGAGGGACCTTGCTGATGGAGCACAAGCCAATGTGGGCTGCTTCACTGATTTCCTTGTACTTGGCTCCTCGAATCTGGAGCTTAAGTTTGGGATGGCGATTCACTTGTTCCCAGCCCCCTCGCCCAAGACTGGCTTCACGTTGTATGTGCTTAAAAAACAAAACCAGTATTCAGAGTAACAGCCGTGTTAGTCTGTATCCACTTGTGGCACCTTATAGACTAACAAATTCATTTGAGCATAAGCTTTCGTGAGCTACAGCTCACTTCATCGGATGCATTCAGTGGAAAAAACACCAGTATTGCAAATGGAGGAACTAAAGCTGAAAACAATTAGAGCAGTAGATTGGTGGGCTCTCTGAGCAAGCTGCCCTGACAGCAAATGTCCCCAGGACTCTGTGCCAACGGGCCGATGCTGCTCCTGTAGGTTGGAAAGCATTTCCACTGCTGGCCTGGAAATGCTGAACACTTGTATGCAGCAGCTTCAAGCTAATGATTGTGGCAACCTGCCTGGGGGAATTCGGCTGCTCTGTAGCCCAGACCCCAGATTAACCTGGTGGGCGTGGGACATGACAGCAGAGATCGTGGTACAGAGGTTTCGAACCCAGGTCGGGGGATCAGTGCTCACAACTGTGAGTCTTCTCCCTTGGCTCAGTTATCACACTATGTCAGGAGACAAACTACATGAAACCATAATTACAGTTTCCTAGCCTGCTCTGGGCATATTGCGAAAGGGCATCTCCTCCCCCACTCCTTAACTTTTAACATCTTGGGCCACTTATAGACATTGGCTTGACATTTGCAATAGTTCCCAAGCAGGACACCATATAGACGGATGGACGTGTGGACGGACTGGATTTGGCTTGGGAAGTTAGCAAACATATTGAGGTCTTCGGTCTCTGGAACCCTGGGGAAGGCAGGGGACTCAGAGCAGTTCCACGTTCTTTACCTTTGCTCCAGGCCTGATGACTTGCATTTGGATTATCAAAGGCTTTTTGAAGGGCACTCTGGAAAAGGCCAGCATTCTGCTACCTGTACTCAGGAAGCCAGAACTGCCTAAAGACCACAAATTCCTGGAGCAAATCTGTAACTAAGCTCAGTATAAAAAGGCCAGTTAGCAGGAAGGGCAACACCTTCAAAGCAGTGCAGAATGTAAGCGCATCCAAGGCTGGTTCCTTTACTATCCCAGTAACAGCCCTGAACTTAGACATCTCTGGGGAGGACTTTGCATCCCCTTTTCACCCTAGGCTGAGTGCCCAATTGACTGCCTGTCTCCTGCTTCCAGTTCCCATAAGATAAGTCCGTTTCTTTCTCTTCAGAGCCATTGTCCCAGACTTAAATGCATAATCTCCAATAAAAACAAAGGGGCTTTGACTTAGTAGAAAATGGAGACAAGTCCTCAGCCCAATACATGTAGTAAGCACAGTGTCCCAGAGCCCAAGGATCACACCCTAGTGTGGAATTACCCAGGGATGAAAGCTTTGCAAGGATCCATTAATAGGGTTCCCTCAAATCATTACATCAGACTCCAGGGGAGGGTAAAGTCTCCATCTTCCCTGGGATCCACATGGTGATCCTGTGTCTCATCACTGACTCTGGGACCCTCTTCTCTCCCCTCCCAGCTCCCAGTGGAGAAGGGGTTGCAGAACAGCTATTGTTGCCTCAGTCTCTGTGGAATAAGGGCTGGATGGAATTCATTCCCAGCCCCAGGGGAGGTTGTGGGGCTACGGCATAGCCCTCCACCCCCAACAGCCACCATTCTACCCTCTCTGCTGAATAGTGGCTGCTATCAGTCCAGAATCCATTGAGGAGATTTTGCATGCATCTGCCTAGTCCCAGATCCTGTAGTCCCCTAGCCCTTCTATGCCAGCCTATTAGGAGCTGTCCTGGAGACCTCTCTACAATGCATAGGGAGTGCAGAGGGCTCCAACCCAGCTGTTCCACCTCAGGCCCCACTTGAGAGCCCTGCAAGGAGGCACAGGTGGAGCTGAGAACTCAAACCACAAAGAGCAGACAGTGAGATTTTGCGCACTGCGTTTGTTCATCTCATAAACAGGACCTCGGAGAGAGGCTTTGTTACGGTGCACAGAGAGAACAGCATGGGGAAGGCACTGAAAACAATCACTTAACATTCACTGGCTGTGCGCACAGTGGAGAGGATGGACAGAGAGCATTATGCTCTGAACACAGAGCCGCCTGATGAATATACTCCCAGATGTCCTGCTGTTCCCTTCCCAATGCAGCAACCCAATCAATCCAGTTGGCTGTGGTCTTTTCTGTCAGCAAGTGCACACCCAACTCCCTCCTTCCCGTCTAGGAGGATTCCTATCAGTTAGGCCTTCCATACAGTGCAGCTGCCTCAGCATCTGCCCATTTGTCTTCAGGAAGAATCCTACGGATCATGCCCAAGCCTTAGGAAGCAAACAATACTGGTGAGTCGCCTACCTAAGCCTGCCTGTAATCCTTACACAGGCCAGCATCTCCCCGCGCTTGGCAGCCTTTGCCTGACACAAAGGGGACAAGATCCAGACCCCATTAGGTGCTGAACATCTTCCATTCCCATTGAACACAACAGGGGTCGAAGGCGCTGAGCATCTTACA
Source organism: Lepidochelys kempii (assembly GCF_965140285.1). Lineage (NCBI taxonomy): Eukaryota > Metazoa > Chordata > Testudines > Cheloniidae > Lepidochelys > Lepidochelys kempii. The sequence goes on from NC_136387.1 coordinate 34,282,049, forward strand.
GGATCGAGGCCGCAATGAAGTATTTGTCTGGCATTAACTTCTAATAAAAAATAAGGTACATTTTTAATGGCGAGGGTGATTAACCATGGCGAACACCCCACACCACCAAGGGAAGTAGTGGATCCTTCATCTCTTTAGATCCAGACTGGATGCCTTCCCGGAAGATGTGCTTCAGTCAAATACAAATTATTGGGCTCAATGTAGGGGTAAGTGGGGGGAAATGTAATGGCCTGTGATATGCAGGAGGTCAGACTATATGGTCCCTTCTGGCTTTAAACTCCATAGATCTATGAAAAACAGCCTAGTCTTGATGGCTATTAAGTAGCCCAAGCCAAATGAGTTGGAGGTTCTATTCCAGTATAGCGGATGATGGAGGACATTTATCTTGCCACTACTGTACCTGTTCTGCGCATGCACAGACGACACCAGAGGCTGCTGCTAATCTAGTACCTTTCACCAGCCACTTTAAAAAGTTGTACATTTTTTTTGAGGGGGGGGTCTTTATTTTTTTTTTTAAACAAAAGTCAATGAAAGAGCTTTGCCAGGCCAATTCAATCCAACTCAGCCTTAGCTAACAGCCTTTAAGCTCCTAAATGCATGAGCCATCAAAAAACAGAAGCCACCTGGCCCAGAGACACACTCTACCAATGCCCTCTCTGCTATGGATCATGAAAGGCTGATATGGATATAAATATCAGGAGAGTGTAATCTAAAGCCACAGCCTTCAGGGCAGTACTAATTTTCTCCAGTTTCACCTTCATCAAGTCACCCGTGACTTGTCATTTTGAAGACTGCATGGATCAGACTGCACTGAAAACAATACCCCCAAAGCACACCTGCCATTCCCCCAAAGATATTTAGTCTGAGATTTTCATAGGCGTTAGGCTCCCAATGTAAATGGGAGTTGAGTGCCTAACTCCCTTTGAAAATCCCATCTCTCTCTAACGTCTTTGGCGACTATTGGGACCGGGAAGTTTGCCAGCTTCTTGGGTCTTAGTTGTGCTAAGGAGCCTAATGAAGATGCTTGGTATAATGGCAAAGGCTTAGTAATAAATGGTAAGTTCTCACTGGCTCAGGTCGATCTTTTTTTTAAAAAAAAAAAACAAACCCGACATGATGTAGCCTCTAATCTCTAGATCACGTCTTGCAATGGGAGCCCATGGCTCACCCTTGAGGTCATCTCTGGTAGTGGTCTCTATTCAGCTGCAAAGAAGGGGAACCATGATTCGGACAATGCTGCCAAACCTGCACGAGGGCCTTCCCAGCCGGCCAGGAACAGGAGGAAATGAGAGTGGACTATTCGCATCTTATGCTCTTGAGGCACACAGGGTAGTGATGCAAGCTGTGTAGTGCTGAACAGAGCTTGGTGGGGAGAAAGGGAAGCTCTGGCTTCCTCCCCTCCCAGACCCCAAATCTGGCTAAATTCGCTGTCCCAGAACACCCCCTCACAACACAGTGGGGCACTACAGTGGCTTTGCCTCAGCTTTCCCATGCTCTTCCACAGCTCCACCCAGCTGCCAATGCCTTCCAGGCTGCTTCAGCGACTTGCTGCCATAGACAGACTGGCCACTCTGGGCAAGCCACATTGAGCCCCAGCCTGGTTTACTTCAGGTCTTCCAGTTGAAGAAGCTTCCTGCTCTCCCCTGGGTCTCCTCCTCAGCCAGCCTCCAATGGCCCTCAGGAAGGAGCAGTCAGTCCACACTCCTCCCCACTCAGCTTCCTACTGCTGGGCTTGTCTTTCTTTTAAGTTCCACTCCCTGCACTGGTGTGAAACAGGAAGGGCTAACTGAAAGGGGCTGGCCGGCCCCAGGCCTCCCCAGCCTGAAAGGGGCAGGCAGCCCTGTCACACCACCCATGGGACTAAACCCATCCCCCAGGGGGCACGGCAGGGCAGTTCAAGGTAAGTTGTAGGAGAGAAGCCTTGCAGATAGGAACCCAATGAATGGCCTTGGAGCAGGGAAAGCTGTACGTGAATCAGCCCTGAAGAGAAGCCTTCCTAGATGATCAACATGGGTGGCTTTTTGCTGCATTGAGTGTGCTGATTACCCTTTTCCACCCTGCAAACAAAAATCACAACCAGCTCTCAGCTTGGCACAACAAACTGCTTCATTGGCATCATAGAATCATAGAATATCAGGGTTGGAAGGGACCTCAGGAGGTCATCTAGTCCAACCCCCTGCTCAAAGCAGGACTGATCCTCAATTAAATCATCCCAGCCTGGGCTTTGTCAAGCCTGACCTTAAAAACTTCTAAGGAAGGAGATTCCACCACCTCCCTAGGTAACGCATTCCAGTGTTTCACCACCCTCCTAGTGAAAAAGTTTTTCCTAATATCCAATCTAAACCTCCCCCACTGCAACTTGAGACCATTACTCCTCGTTCTGTCATCTGCTACCATTGAGAACAGTCTAGAGCCATCCTCTTTGGAACCCCCTTTCAGGTAGTTGAAAGCAGCTATCAAATCCCCCCTCATTCTTCTCTTCTGCAGACTAAACAATCCCAGTTCCCTCAGCCTCTCCTCATAAGTCATGTGTTCCAGACCCCTAATCATTTTTGTTGCCCTTCGCTGGACTCTTTCCAATTTATCCACATCCTTCTTGTAGTGTGGGGCCCAAAACTGGACACAGTACTCCAGAAGAGGCCTCACCAATGTCGAATAGAGGGGGACGATCACGTCCCTCGATCTGCTCGCTATGCCCCTACTTATACATCCCAAAATGCCATTGGCCTTCTTGGCAACAAGGGCACACTGCTGACTCATATCCAGCTTCTCGTCCACTGTCACCCCTAGGTCCTTTTCCACAGAACTGCTGCCTAGCCATTCGGTCCCTAGTCTGTAGCTGTGCATTGGGTTCTTCTGTCCTAAGTGCAGGACCCTGCACTTATCCTTATTGAACCTCATCAGATTTCTTTTGGTCCAATCCTCCAATTTGTCTAGGTCCCTCTGTATCCTATCCCTGCCCTCCAGCGTATCGACCACTCCTCCCAGTTTAGTATCATCCGCAAATTTGCTGAGAGTGCAATCCACGCCATCCTCCAGATCATTTATGAAGATATTGAACAAAACTGGCCCCAGGACCGACCCCTGGGGCACTCCACTTGACACCGGCTGCCAACTAGACATGGAGCCATTGATCACTACCCGTTGAGCCCGACAATCTAGCCAACTTTCTACCCACCTTATAGTGCATCATGGAAGAGCATCCTGCCAGCTTCCCACCACTTCTAGCCCAGTCTCCCAACAGCCCTTTTTCTGGTGCTCTATGGACTTGCTGCCCCCCAAAGATACTCTGTGTGGTCTGGTCTCCCCAGCTTTGGGATCAGTGACTGCGGCTGCATCCTCCAACACAGGGGCCAGTTTCCATTCCTGTCAGAGCCATGTTTGCTGGGTGGGTTATTTTCAGACACCTGAATGTAGCCAGCATCCTTGTGGGCTTCTGTTTTGTGATCAGTGCTTTCTTTTAATTCCCAGCATTATTATTTCTCTTTTCCCCCTGCCCCCCAACTTAGTTGAGGCTGTCCATCATTTTATCAACAGAGCCAGGCATTCTCCTCCTCTCGGGGTGCACAGGGACACAGTGCAGAGAGCCCTTTAACCCTCAAAGCAGACCCTGCTGCCACAACGGATCTTCTTTCACTAATTTATTTATACCCTTCCAGTGAGGGTCAGTAACAGAGTATTCCTTGAGTTGGGGGGAAATTATCAATGCCTAATAAGTAAGGAGCAAGCCTGAAGCTAATCTTGCCATGGCGGGGGGGGGGGGAGGATCTTCTCCTTTCCCTGTGTTCCAGTTGCTTGTTAGGACACCAAGGTCCATTCCTGTGCAAGGAGAATGAAGTCTAGACATCAGCGCATCACTTTTTTCAGTTGCCAGGAATCTAAAGCAATTAGCTGCTCTTGCCTCAGTCTGTTTCCTAGCATTACACCTGACCTCTCATGCAATTCCTCTTCTCCATTTGAGTTAGATATTTGCAAGTTGTCTTGCTTTGAGCTATGAAGGCTCCAATGGGGACCAAAATGCCTGAGATTAGCATCCTTTTCCCTTTTATGACTGTAGAACCTGTCTGAGCACTTTCCAAGAGCACAGTTTATGGCTATGCACAGCAAACAAGCAGAGGGAGGGTGCTCCAAACATGAATTGTAAGAGTCAATTTTCAGGTGAGTTGCATATCATTATCCCACACTATTTCTTCCAAAAACAAGCGCTCCAAATGCACATCTGTATTTGCCACTAGATGCAGTGGACAATTTTGCTGACACAAATCATACAAATAGCTTTTTTCTTACTCCTGTTTCACTATTTATATTTTCAGAAACCTATAAATTTTCCACACTAACAAAATGACTGAAGTGTATTGCCCCGGATTTTTGAACATAGAATTAATGAGGCCAGTGTAACTCAGCTAGAGTTGGGAACGATGGGGTTTAGAAGCCAGTCCACTGGATTTTTGTAAGTCATTTAAAGGGCTTGTCAAAGAGTTCATAGAAACACTGATTTTCAAATATTCATGACCAGAATCACCAAGCTTGATTACTGTGTGGCCATCTTATTGGTTATTGGTGAGTATTTGGAGAACGGCTTGCTTACTTATGAAAACATTTGCAAATTTCAACCATTTCATAGACTTTAGAATGAAGATCTGTCTGAAAATTCAGTACAGAAAGTTTGTTTTTCACCATCCATTTTTCTTCTGCTTAACATGGTTCGGTCTCCAGTCAGACTACGCCCAGCATTACCATTTGACTTAATGGACCAATTGCTCGATGCAAATAAGAAATACTGAATACCTGACATAAACAGTTTGCAAATGACCAATGGGCTGAAAATCATTTGTCCAAACGATTGGGCAAAGACTTAGGCGTAATAATTACATTCACAAAAATCAGGACTTGTTTTTTGATTCACCCACTATCCAGTAAAGGGGCTACATGTGTAGTGAATATTATTCTGAAGGGATCTTTCAGCCTGCTCTAATCACTCATTGCTAGTGTTGCCCTCAGAGTGGAAGAGACACGGTTGGGAAATGAACAGAACTGTATTGCAGTAGTAGGACAAAAACAGCAATTTCTCCAGGAGCAACCTTATCCCCTCTGGCCAGGCCTCTCCTCTCTGCACAGAACCCTTTCCAGCCTGGATTTGCCCTAAACTTCCTTTGAGTGACTCTCTTTGACTGTACAACAGTTCACCCAGTAAAGGGGAAAAGTCCCACGGTCATGCTGAAAGTTCCACTCACCTCCTCATAAGCCACTTCACCTCACTCCCTCTTATACTTCCCGGAGCGGCACCACACGCCTCCCAGACAGGCGTTTCAATGAATGTAAGAACATAACGGCCATACCGGGTTAGACCAATGGTCCATCTTGCCCAATATCCTGTCTTCTGACAGTGGCCAATGCCAGGTGCTTCAAAGGGAAAGAACAGAATAGGGCAATTATCAGTGATCCATCCCCTGCCGTCCACTCCCAGCTTCTGGCAAACAGAGGCTAGGGACACCATCCCTGCCCATTCTGGCTAATAGCCATTGATGGACCGATCCTCCATTAATTTATCTAGTTCTTTTTTAAACCCTGTTATAGTCATAGCCTTCACAACATCCTCTGGCAAAGAGTTCCACAGGTTGACTGTGTGCTGTGAACAACTCCTTCGGTGGTGCAGAATGGAATTATTATTTGCATCACATTCACGCCTAGCTGCTCCAGCGCAGAGCAGGGCCCCACTGCTCTCGGTGCTGTACAAAACACAGAGTGAGAGACAGGTCCTGCTCCACAACAGTCTAAACAGATAAGACCCAGGATGGGGGTGAAAACAGGTGAAGTGTTCTACCCTAGGTCACATAGGGTTCTAATCCCAGCTCTGACTTGCTACTATCCTGAGTCCTAGGCCAACGGCAGAGTCATTGGATCATGCTGCCATTCCACAAGCACTGCTGTTATCCCTCCCATTTTAACTTTAAACACACCACTCAATTTAACAGTGTTAAAAATGCTCCTACAATTCCTCTCTCACTATAGCCTGCATAAGCAAACCCCCGTACTGAAAATACAGCCATGTTCTTCCGGGAATTTACACTGCAAGGAGATGTCACTAGCTGCTCCCCCAGAGCCCTCAATTTGTTCATGCTTGCTTTGTTGCTCTCTCCATGCACAAAGTGTCATTCTGACTGAGAGTGTATCTATATAGTGCATCTTATCCAGAGATCTCAGCATGCGCTATACAGGCGGGTAAGCATCATTACATCTATTTTACAGGTGAGGAAACTGAGCCACAGTAAGTCCATGTCAGAACCAAAAACAGAAACCAGAAATCTTGGCATCCCATCCTGTACTCGACCCTCTGCTGTTGATGCTGTTTTTTTACTGTATAGCAAAAAAGAACATACACATATCACAGGCCTGGAATGTGGATTTTCAGATGGCACAGCTTATGCCCATTCCTGACTTTATAGATTTTAAATGCCAGAAGGGACCAGTAGATAGGAAAATGCAATGCAGGTTTGCAGCTCAGTACCTCGGGCTCCTTCCTGTGCCACATTAGTCAAACCCACAAATCACTGGCAAAAAAAAAAAAAAAAAAAATGCACCTTTCAATTGTTGATCCCACAGACACATGCAGGAGATATGAATACCAAAACACTCAGCCAAGAGAGATCAAAAATAGTACTGGCTACAGGAGCTTTACGACTGTGGCAGGTTTTTGCTTGACAAGTTAAGAATCTGCGCTCACGTGATGGAGAGAGAGAAGGAAGAACAGCTGAATGCTGTAGGCTCAGTATAGCTGTACATGAAACCCAGCATGAGACATCACCAAGGTCCATTTTAGCAGGGGATATTGACATCTGGGACATAACAGCAGGAACAAATTGCAGTCGGAAACATTGTAAACAACTAAAGGACAATTGTCCTCATATTGTTTTTTGTGGCACAAAAATGCCTTTTGAATAAACATCTCTCTATAATTGCATCTATTCCCTGCAGGATTTACTGCAGATTCAGAATCCCGTACAAATAAAGGGAAGTGAGCTGTGATTAACTATGCGCAGAGGTGTGCTGTTGAGAGAACCACAAGCTAAAGATAAATTGCAAAGCTAAAATGGAAATCAAGTCAATGGGCTGAAATCTCCCAGGAACCAAGTGCGGCAGGAAGGAGGAAGAATTCACTGCGGAAAGACATTCTCACTACCCTTTAGACAACTTATACTCATCCAACAGCACTTAAGCACATACTGAACGTTAAGTACCTGGGGGCTAGTCTACGCTGGCAAGGCTAAAGCGCTGCCGCGGCAGCACTTTAACGTGCCTTGTATGGTCCCAGCGCTCTAAAAAAACCCACCTCCACGAAGGGCGCGGCTCCCAGCGCTGGGGCACGGTCTACGCTGGCAACTTACAGCGCTGAAACTTGCTGCGCTCAGGGGGGTGTTTTTTCACACCCCTGAGTGGGAAAGTTGCAGCGCTGTAAGTTGCCAGTGTAGACAAGCCCTTAACTTCAGTGGGACTAATCAGCTACTTAAAGTTAAGCACTTACTGAAGTGCTTTGCTGGATCAGGGCCTAGATTAAGTGGGGAGAGAACTCACCAAGAAATCACCTACTATGGAATCAGAGGTGCCTATCGACAGGTGGCTGGTGAATGATAACAAGCTGGCCTTTAAGGACATGTCTACACTGCCCCCGGAGCGAGTCTTCCAGCCCAGGTCGACAGACTTGGGCTAGCAGGGCTTATGCTAGTGCTCTAATAACCGTCTAGACAGCGCTTTGAAGTTGCAGCTTGGGCTGGAGTGTGGGCTCTGACACCCCCACCCCCGCTTCAGAGTGATCCATATGGAAACCCCAGCCTCCTCCTTCCACAGGGGGAGAGTTGGGGGGAAAATGTCATGGAGATTCCTCCCTCTGCAGGCATCAGGAGCCGACTCTTCCCTGCTTTGCACAGGGATCAGTGACCACATAAGTTGCAAAGCTATGGGGTAGCGGGTCCTTGGAAGAATCGTGGTCTACTTCTAACTAGCCCACCGGTCCCTAGGAGAAAGCAGCAGGTGGAGCTAGCTCTGTTTCTCTCTCTGTGGTTATACAAGCCCCAAGCACTTTTACAATCAAATCAACTTTCAGCCCCGCTCCACTCACCCGCCTGCCCTCCAGCCCCCCTCCACCTTTCCCCTCACCCCACTGCCCTCCAGCCCGCCTTCATCCCACCCGCTCCCCTCCACACCCCACTGCCCACCAGCCCCCCTCCACTCACCCCACTGCCCTAAATCTCCTATTCCTTCCATGTAGACAGAGGCAGACCCCCCAGTCCCATGTTGAATATAGCACTCTCCCCGACACTGAGGGCCTATGCCACTCTGTAGGCTTGGTGAGCCCCAAAAGCCAGCTCTCCCACAAGTCCTCAGGAATCCTTCCCTCTTAGTCACTTATGACTAGTTCTGAGATTACTAATACATTCGGGCTCAAACCCCCAAGCCTGAAGCATGCAGAGAAAATTCCTCATGTGCGTAAAGCTATTGGTTTCAATGGGGCTACTAACATGCACAAAGGCAAGCACCTTTGTAGTGGTTGCAGGAGCCAGGCCTTACACCGTAAGCTCTTCAGGGCAGCATCACTGTACATATTTGTCCAGGGTCCAGCACAATGGGGACTGACCCCGACTGACTGTGACCTTAAGAATTACCGCAATGCGAATGATAACTCAATCCGTGCCCCTGAAGTGCTTAATGCCAACCTAGCCGCTTTACCAGAGGGAGGATGGTCTAGTGATTGGGGCAGGGGCGGGAGAGCTGTGTTCAATTCCTGGCTCTGCCACAAACTCCCTATGTGCTCTTAGGCATGTTACTTAACCTCTTTGTGCCTTGGTTTCCCCATCTGTGCAATGGGGATACTGCCCTGCAGGGGTGTTAAACACTGTGAGATGCTATAGTGATGGAAACCACATAAGTGCCTAATACAGATAAGCAGACAACTGCACTGAGATTGACAGAGGGATCTGGAGACCTTCTCTCCTTGGTTTTAATGGGTTCCAGCTGGTAGTGACTGAGAGCCACTATTACTTGGCTGGCCATTCAGAGACCCACAGTAGAAAGTGATCTGGCAGCTTCAAGGTATTTGTTGGTAAGGAGGTACTCATGTTGCATACAAATAATAAATTCATGAATAACAGCAAAAGAAATAAAATAGAAACCATTGCCACAACTGGATCCCCATTTTGCCCTCAGTTTTCAAGTGTGGAGGCCAACAGCAAACACTGCTTAAAATCAAAAGGCATCCTGTGGCCCTTGGTGCTAAGGGACATTCTCCGCAGAGACGCCAAGCTGGGACTCAGTGGTCAGACTAAACAACTCTGTCCCTAGGAAGGGTGGCTGCTTTCAGGCTAGGGATGAGCTGCGGTGGCAGGAGATAGCCCTGGCCCTGCCTGCAGCCTACCCGCTGTCAGGAGAAAGGAGAGGATGCTGCTTTCAAGAGCTGCCAATCTGGCACCATGCCCCACTTTAAAAAAGAAAGAGGGACAAATGGTTTAAATGAACCCAGGAGGCCCAGCTGAGTTCCAGGGCACAGCCACTTTGCAAAATGTGTACTGAAAACATTAAGTCATAAAAACAACTTGAAAACTCCCCAGTTCCCTTGTAGAGCTGAGTCTGGCTGCGCAGTGAGGTCCTGGCTACCAGGGAACGTTGCTATAGGAAAGCGTCCTGTCCGATGCACTGGCCTACTAAAATTAACGTGGGGAGGGTTGATCTTTGCTGCTGGCATCTCTGGCCATCTGGGAGTCCATGGTGAGAGCGAACAAGACAGACACACCATCAGTCATTTGAAGTCAGGCAGGTGTTTGGGGAGAAAAGGGCAGAGAAGAAGCGATAAGCACCGGGTGCTCCCAGAGCTCTCAACCTGCCTGACACTGGCTCTCAGAGCCAGTGACAAAGACCCATAATGAGGGGCTTTAAAGAGAGCCAAGGAAGAGGCAGAAAAGGATGGGGAATTAATTGCTTTCATGGGTGCCATTTGCGACAACCTCAGTTCCATGAGTCAGCCTTTCTCAGGTTGACAACTGACAGTGAGAGGTGAGACAAAAGGGGGACCGGATGGCTGAGGGAGCTGGGAATGGGAGACAGAGGGATTCATTTCTGCCTCCAACCCAGGGTCGAACTTATAGGAAGTCACTGCTCTCTAGTTGGTGGCCTGTGTGGAATGAGCTGCTGCTTTTGGCTAGTTCTCAGCAGTCAGGTGTCTATGTGACAAATCACCCTGCTGGGGAGCCCCAGAGGAGGAGTTGAACTGCAGACATACAGCGTAAACTACTCTCCCACAGGTGGTGGTGGGCCCTCCTGGGACCTCAAGCAATTGAGGTCAGTGGGTATCTTTCCTCTGGCTTCCCTGGTCTCGGGGTCAGGCCCCAGACACGTATGCTGGTGTGTTGTCAGGGTGCTGGGGGAGAACCCTGCAGCGCTGCTGGAGCTGTTCTCATCAGCCCTACGTCCTCTCACACTCAGTGAGGAAATCCCAAATGTACCCAGGGCCAAAGGGCTCAAATTCACAAGCCCTAGTGGCCTTTAAACTCCATGACAAAGACCCAAGGCTCCAAATGCAGGGACATGGCAAATATCAAACAGCAGAGAAAGCTAGGGATGATGTGGAATTTATTCCTCTTGGGGTGTGTCTACATCGCAGTCAAGATGTGATTGCAACTCATGAAGATGAGCCTGCGCTAGCTTTCATCGAGCTAGTACAGCTAAAAAACAGCAGAGAAGATGCAGTGGGGCGGGCTGCACAAGCCCACCTGGAATGCTGGGTACACATTCACATTGCTAGCCCTGGCCAGCAGCCATACTGCTGCATCTTCACTGCTATTTCTAGCAGTGCTCGCTAGATTAAAGCTAAAAGAAAAGGAGGACTTGTGGCACCTTAGAGACTAACCAATTTATTTGAGCATAAGTTTTCGTGAGCTACAGCTCACTTCATTACTCTGAAACCTAGATTAAAGCTAGCTCAGCTACACCCACCTGTGCTGCAGTCACATCTCGGACTGCAGGGTAGACATAACCTTACATGGACTGCGTTTTCTCTGATCTCTGGAGCCTGTCCCGGCATTTCTGATGGCAGGAATGTTCAGTAAGAGAAGTGCTGGGAGAAGTGTCGGGGAGAGGGAGAGTTTGGGTCTTACATAAGTGACTGGCCTTGTGATGGGGGACAATTGAGAAGTCCCAGAATGAGGCAAGACAGAACAGTCCGGGGGAGTGTCCCTCTGTATCAGGAACAGGCACCCCTTCAGACAGCAAAAATGGGCGAGAGCACAGAGTGGGTGGACCAGGAAGGAGGGATTTTGTCAGAACTCTCTCCTTGCGGCCCACTGCAGGGCTAATAACCATGCTGGGGCAGAGAACAGTCCAGACTCCAGTAGCTATTTAAAGTGGGATACAGCAGGCTGAAGAGAGACCCCAGCCCAGCAACCAGAAAGGGAGGAAGCTCCTCCCACCGGCCACGAGACATCACAAAAGGCATTCGGGAAGTAAGGGGGTTAATGGTGAATGTTTCTGCATGGGAGCCAGGAGGGAGGAGGAGCAAGAGGGAAGCGGTGCCCAGAGGAGACAGCACCCAGGTTCCCGGGCTGAGCGACCCGTCTCCTAGCAGTGGCGCTTTGTACCGCTAGCTCATTCAACCTGCTCTTTGCCTGAGTCACCATTGCCCTGCAGCCGCTTTGCACCACCTAGGCTGGCACAAAGGGGCCACAGGGTAGGCATAAGGCCGGCCCCAGGTGACTGCACTGGCACAGGGGGCCTGTGTGCCCGGCCTAGAACCAGCTCTGCCACGAGAGCCCTTCTCTTGAAGGGGGCATTCCAGAGCAGGGCAGAGCAGAAGTGGAAGAGGACAAGCCAGAGAAAAGACAGGATGCACTGGGGCAGGAGGGAGAGTGGTCCAAGAGGACTGGTGACTCTGATTCCTGTAGTGGCCCATATGGCCATTAAAGCCATAGCTGGGGATGCTCTGGCCTGTGACCCCCGGCAGCCCCCGAATAGGAGAAGTACAAGCTGCCTCTTCTCTGTCCCGATGCTGGTGCAGGGATGAATCCACAGAGCCTTCCTCACTCTGGAGGAAGAGCACAACTGCCGCTGTGTCTATGAACCAGTGCACTGGTAGTGAGCGCCCTTCCCTTTCCTCTTCCATCTCCTCTGAGTGCACAAACCACCAAATGCTCCTGCTACAGGACAGGAGCAAACTCAGGTCACTCTCAGCAGAAGAAATCAGTGCAGATCAGCAGTTTCACTGACGGGAGCGAACTGGCAGAGAGCAAACCCCAAGACAGAGGCTTTGGCAAGCATCTCTAGGCTGGCCCTGAAGGATAGGCCATGGAGGTGTAATTACTGGGGCTGCTCAGTGCCCGAGCACACCAACCCCCGAAGGTGCCAGCTGCACCGCAACTCACCGGCAAGCACTGGAGGTGCTTCAGCAGCTGGCCTTGTAGGCACTAGCCCTGGTGGGTCCCAGTAACCACTCGGATGCAGGGCTATGGGAAGGGGGTTTTCCTAGGCTGGCAGAAAGAGGAAGGCTGCAATACCCTAAGTAGAGAGATTTACACAGTCCCAGTGAGCGATAGCCGTTCCTGTTTAGGCTCCTGGAACAGTCCACGCAAGAGTGAGGGCTCTTCAGGGCTAGTGCCTGGGGTGCCCTCTCCAGTCCAGGCTCTATTCCAGCAAATAGGAGCTGGGGGGTTTCCAGGCCAGGCTCAGCTGATGTCTCTCCTTGGGGCCCCTCAGCACTGGCTCCCTGCCCAGCCACTGCTGCTCCCCCATAAGTCTCACACAGACCTGTACCCAGCTAGAACGTCAAGAAGTCACAGTTTGCTCCACACACGGCTTTGCATATAGTCCCTGGGGGTTCCTCTCTTTATCCAGCTTCTCTGCAGCTCCCTCCTTGCCCCGTGGCTGCTGCCTCCCAAAGGGTGCAGCCATGTCCTTGTTCAGGGGAAAGGGATGTGCCGTGGGAAGAAGGCTGATGGGCATTGTAGTCCCCTGCTTAGCAGATCCACCACAGAGGGTCAGCTCCCTACTGGTGTCAGTGGCGCTATGCCAATTTACACCAGCTGAAGGTTTGGTCCTCTCCGGGTAGGTCTACCCTGCAATTGAAGGTGTGACTGCAGTCCGTGTAGACATACCCCAGCTAGCTTTCATTGAGCTAGCTCCTAGAACAGCAGGGAAATTATGGCAGCATGGGGTAGCCACCAGAGCATGTACCCAGGGTCTCGGGCAGACTTGTACAGCCTGTGCTGCTGTGGCTTCACAGCTATAGTTATTCCAGCTAGCTAGATTGAAGCTAGCTTTGGCATGTCTATATGAGGAGTGACACCTGGACATAGTTTTAACCAGCCTTGCCAGTTAAGAGATATAAATGTTCTGTTTTCTATTTCGCTTGGGACACATGAGAGCGCTCTACAATTCCCACCCCCGTAGCCTGAGCTGTGATGCCACGTTAGGATAAGGTAAGAAAAATGGTAAAATAATACTACACATATTGTGCGGGTGTGTGCGCGTGTAAAGTGGTTCTCTAACATTTTCATAACAATTCAACATAGTCAGCACTAGGACCTTTGGGGGGGGGGGGCAGTGTTCGTTTTTTTCTGTGTCTCAGAGATGGCAACCCTAATCTACAAGTGCTGCAGTCACCCCTCTGATTGCTGGCTAGACAGACCCTGAGTGTCTGTTCACTGACCCTGGTCAGCTAAGTGACGGGCATCTGACAGGAAACGTCCCAGAGAGTTCATGTCTACATGCAGTCCTTGCCTTTCATTTACAGCCCACTCTGTTCAGGCTGAACTGTCAGCCATTAGATGGGATGGCTGTTTGCCTGATGTCAGGTCCGCGTGTCAACATCAAGACTAAAACATATTCAAACCCGGAGATTAGCTCCGGCTAACCACTGATTCCTCCTGTTACAAACGCATGCTTCACGGACATTAGGTGACGTTCTCTGCACATTATAGAGACAAGGTGGGGGAGGTATTATCTTTTATTGGACCTACTTCTGTTGGTGAGAAAGACAAGCTTCTGAGCCACACAGAGCTTTCGTTCAGGTCTGGGAAAGGTACTCCGAATGTCACAGCTAAAGGCAAGGTGGAGCAGATTGTTTAGCATAAGTAGTTAGCACATATTCTATATTATCTCACGTACTTCGTTTCTCTAATATCCTGGGACTGACACAGCTACACTCAGTTTGCCCCGTCTGTGTCAGTGCCCCATTTACTTCTCCCTGGTATTCTGTACTTTGCCTGGTTTGAGATACAGGCTTATTGTTACTTGTATTATGGAGGCATCTACAGAACCTAATGAAGATCAGGCCTCCCCGTGCTAGACACAGACATGCGGTGAGAGACAGTCCCTGCCCTGAAGAACTTTCAATCTAGATAGACGAGACAGACAAAGGGGAACCAGAGGCATGGAGCAGGGGAGCGACTAGACCAAGACCCCACCGGAGGCCAGTAGCTGAACTAGGATGAGAACCCTAATTTCCTGATTGTCAGTCTAGCACTCTAGCCACAATTCCACACTGCCTCTGTCTGCAGTGCAGATCTAACTCCCAGGCCTTCCCCACGTGTCCATTAGTAGCTCTACTGTAGGGCTAATGAGTCCATATAATTCCTGAAATATATAATTTCAAAGCTAACACTGTGCTGGCTCTTAATATCACTGTGCAATGTAGATAACTACAGTGTACGTGAAATTACAGATACGCTTTGATATTATGTTTCGGAATCTGTAAACAGACAAAGGAGGCAAAACAGATTTACATGTGTAATAGTCTGTATCTAAAAGGTGCCATGTCAAGTATCCTTTACAAACTGGTAACACGCTGGTTCTGGCATTCACTGCATGATGTATGTACGGGATGTGTAAAAAGAGTTATAACTGTGCTGGAAATAGGTTCTGAAAATGTGTTTGGCCAGCAGCGCATAAAGCCCAGACTGCTCTAGACAAACAAATGTGTATTTACTTGCCTGACCAGCATGATCATAGAGGACAATGAAAAGTACATTCACATTAAGGTAAACAAAGTCATCTCGCCAACTTGCTAGTTTGATCACCGCTTAACAACAATGACCAGAGATGGAGTCTGCACCCCCAAGAAGCCTTCCTGGCTCTTGAAACAGAGGCAATGAACTTTGGGGTAATATAATGGGGCATTGAAATCATCCACCACCCAGAAGTCATCCCTCTGTATCTAAGACAGAGGGGTCCCACTGCTGAAACAGGCTGGAGAATGCTGACAACTTGGTGTTAGAAACCCTGTTCGGCAGAGCCTTTTCTTGCTAGAATTAAGCTTTAGACACTAGAAAGCGTGTTCGTTTTGTTTTGTTTGTAACCCTTTCATAGCTCTCTCACTTCTTGCTTGAAATAGCTTGAATCTATGTTCTTTGTTAATAAACTTATTCCACTTTAGCACAGTGTATTAAGCAAAGTGTCACGGTGTTCACTCACCACTAGGGCGCCTCCTCCTAGCTGCTCTGGGGATTAGCTCTTTCCAGGTATGATGCCTCTTTCTCTGTTGCTCGTTGTGTGCCCTGCTTCCTCTTTTGCCCACTCTCTGCAACTCTTGTTGCTCTCCCTTCATGGTGTGGCCCTTTGCATTTTCCCCCTTCCAGGGTATCAAAGTCTTTCCATAGACACAGCATTCTTCTCATTCTCTGCCAAGACAGTGCCACTTCCCCAGTGGCTGGTAAGGAAACCCAGGCCCACCCTCTACTCTGGGTTCCAGTCGAGGGACCCTCAACCCAGCAGTTCTGGGCTTTCCTCTCCCAGCCCTCACTGCTCCTTCCCTGAACTGCTTCCCGTTCTTGCTCTGGGTGTACTAGCTCCAAACCTTCCTCTGCCTTCCTAAGGAGTAACTGCCCTTTCCCAGCAGCAGCCTGCTTATGCCAGCTACCTGCCTTTATAGGCCCTGCTTGTTCCTGCCCAGCTGAACCTGATTGCAATCAATTCCATGCTCCCTAACTCTCCCTTCAGGTGCAACCTGTGGAGTTAATGGGCCTACCGGGCCTCCTTAACCCCTTCCAGTCCTGTGTGGGGTGGACACCCCAACACACACATTTATCCTGGGTTGGGGGACATAACTGTGGTTCTCATTCCTTAATTTCAGCCTTCCCAATGGAGGGATGAACCTGGAGCTATAACTTTAAAGGCATGCAGATAATGTCTGGTCTGCTCTGACCTGGCAAAATAGCAGAAACTTTTCCCAGCAGAGGACCACTTTTATGAAGAAGGCACATTGCATGATGGGATTATAGTCTCAGTGGGCTGCACTTCTGCATCGATTGTATCTGCCCTTTGGCCACCCCACAGATAGATCGGAGTGGGGAATTCTGATTGTCAGTTCTCTTTAAAGGAGGCATCTTATGGGAGGGTGGGCCTTTCCAGCACCCCCCAGAGGCAGGGAGCTGCAGTCTTAGAGAACATTCCCTTTGGAGAGGCAGTCGGAGAGCCCAGCAGCAGGGACACATCTCAGCTCTGGAAAGAGCTACCCATAGTGCCTCCTGGGAAAACAGTCACTCCTGTGACAGTCACCCCTGCTGATCTGCCCTGCTGGCATTCTTTTGAAGGTCCATGAAGCCTAGCTGATACATGGGGCAGAGTGGAGGGGATGTTGTCTGTGAGAGCAGTAGTAAAGCATTTGATTTGATCTGGTAATCACTGGTTGGAAACATCATTTGAGGGTGTTGTAAATGAAGGGGAAGTGCTCAGGGGAGAAGGGCTGGTTATTGCATCGCACACTGACCCCCTCAGCCGAGAGCACTGCATTTCAGACCTCTCTGATTAGAAGCACTCTGACCTGCATTTGGTAGCATTCACCTTTCCTCCCTCTTTACTAGAGGGTTTATTGCTTTGATCCATCAGTTTCTCATTTTGTCTATCTAGCAGGATATTGCTTCTTTGCTCTCTCACTGCTGCTTCCCTCATAGGCAGCCAGAGACTTGGGGCTTGGGCGTTTTGAAATGCGTCGTGGTTTATATCCAAATAATATGGCTGTGAATGTCCTCTCCTTGCTCTGCTCCATTATAATGGTGCTTGGAGGAAGAGATTTGATGAACTCCTTTCCCTTGAGGAGTAGTTTCTAGATATAGATAGCAGGGATGTTCCTGTTTTAAATCTCTGCCTTTTGCATGTATCCCCAGCATCCCTGGGCAGGACTGTATGCTACCAGGTCTCTGAACTGAGCCACAGATTCGCTGCCTCCTGGGGTTCAATCTGGCTGCTAGAGGGCCAACTGTCTGAGCGCTTTTCTATGGGGAGGCTCTGGCAATTAAGAGCACCTTGCTCTGTACAGACACTAGGGGGAGATCATTTGCTATTTCATTACAGTGCATGGCAGAACCTGGTGGAAGTTTTTTAGGCCTAAAACTTAATTAACTTCTGTTGCTGATTTGCCACTTCTGCATCTCAGTCTTTCCCCTAGGCCTTCCTTTCATTTCATCCCATAAGAGCGAGAGAGCCAGAGCGGGACATAGTTTCTGTTCTGGTACCGGGTGCATCCCGTCTGTTTCTGTCTTCTTAAGGTAGATCACATGTTGTACAGTGGGGCTGAGTTAAGATACTCGCAGCTCTCTCTGACACTGGCATCCCTTGTTTCCTGTTATCCCTGCACAGTCGGCTTGTTATTTAACACCGCTGAACAGTGTAAGGAACACAGCATCCCGTTTCCCCTTTGGAGAGCAGCGTATTTCTAACCAGCCACGCTGGTGATGCGGCAGTTGTCCAATATGAGGGAGGAATAAAACACAGTCTTCTTGACTGCATTTCTTGGACTCCCTTAGCCTCAGGTCCCTTCTCAGGGCATTGTTTGGCAAGCCAGGATTACGCAGGCGACCACAGCGATAGGGGCTCACTCTTTCATTGGAAGCTTTTCCTTTGCTCTGCTACAAGCAACTGTAATTATCCTGTGGGGGAGCCTCTGGGATGTTATTGTTGTTTGGTTTTATGCTACATTGAATCATTCCCGTCTTAATGGTTAAGTCCCATTATAAAGACCGTGCAAACAGTGGCGGGATATTTTCTGGGATCATTTCCTGTTGTTTACCACTGACTTGTTGTTTCCATGACAATGACTAATGCTGTGTCTATAAATGTGAAAAGGATACATGCGGCGCTACCAAGCACCAGTGCTTAGTGACTTTTTCTCTGGCCAGTCAATAGCTTCTTACAGGAGAGTTGGTTTTTTGTACTGTAGTCAAGTGTTATCCCACTTACGCAGATGCTGTGGGCTTGATTCTCCTCTTGCTGACACCCCAGTGCTACAGGGGGGTAATGCCACTAGTTTCAATGGCCTTATGCCTGATTTACACCTGCATGCAGCCAGAATCAGGCCCTCTGTGTGAGTCAAGCATTTGGCTCTTCATTTTCGAGTCTGGGGAGAGAACCATCTTCCTTGTTAGTAATTCTCTCCCACTAGAGATGTCGGAATAGTCTCAAGTCAAAAGATATTTCATATGGTGGCTGGAGAGCTGTTGGCAAGTTGGCTAGTGTTGTTAGTAATGAATATCCTTGTTTCCTGTATGGCTTTTCCAACACACTGCTCCCATTTATTTGAACATCCATCGTACTTTACACCAGTGGGTCCCAAGCTGTGATCTATGGAGCACTTCCATGTGATTGGCAGGTCTGTTTCTGTAATAGAAGCAAAACCTAGATCCCTCTTCAAGCAATGACACTGCCTGCTACATTGGGACTCTTGCAAGGTTTATAGCGGTTGTTGTGACCAACAAAAGTCAAAATGTCCCAGTCTGCTTCATAGCAGGGCTGCTTAGTGTGTTTCATTGTGAGTAAGTTATGTGATTACCTAAGCCCTGTTTGTGTATCAGTCCGGATGCTTTCCTGACTCCTTCTAATATATTTGTGACAGATAGCTGCTGAACAGCAAAACTGAACAAATTCTAGACTATCAGGTCTCCATGGACTGTTCACTGTTCCATGTTTGGGGTGTGTCATTGGACACCCGAGCCACACGATGCTGGAACCAATGGGGCTACAGCCGTTTACAGCAGCTGAGGATCTGGCCCAGAATCACAGGAAGCTTCCTTCACAGAGTCGCTTTTGTTTGTTGTTTTCCCCTATTAGAGCGAGGTGGAATATTAGCAGCAAACAGATTCTTCCTCATATTTAGCCTTTTGCTTTATTCCCAAGTTGTCTGAACAGATCAGATGTTTCTGGTAGTCTGTGGATAACCCCATTAACCCCTCCTGTGGCTAGATTTAGCAGCTGATGGACCGCATCATTTACCTCAAACAGTAGCAGTTCATGCTTTTAAATCCAGAGATCCCAGGGTCAATCCCTGCAGATGACCTACCCAGGGGTGCTAGTATATGTGCGTCAAAGAGAAATTCCTCCAGCCGGGTGAAATATTAGGGTGGAGCCATGAGTTTTGCATGTTACCATAAAGGAAGCCAGGTTCACTAACAGGGGCTGATCTTCACATTTCTAACCAAACCCCAAACTAGGTGAGTTTCACTGCATTGCAGGTTTCACGTGCCTCAGCCCAGGTCCCAAGCTCTACAGACCCATCCCTGGAAGAATGTATATGATACAGGAGAAACCAGTGAGAAGATGGTATGTTGATCTAGATTAGGTTCAGGTTTGAGGCCAAGCCAGGGCCAGGGTTTGAGTCCAACAGTGCTAGAATCTTACAAGCTGTTCTCCTGAGATTTCAGTGCATTAGAACCAGAAAACAGCACCTGTCCAGGTTTGGATCCAACCTGGAACCAAAACCATAGAGGTGGGTTCAGAGCCAAAGCCCCCAGATTCAAAGGGGTTCAGATCCAACCAGCCACCCATGCTGCAACGTCCACACTCCTCCTGTGTTTAGCATGCTAGCTCGAGCATAGCTAGAGCAAGTCAGTCCACGTGGGCTGGAAGGCACGTTCGCAGCTGCAATGTAGACATAATCAATTGTGACAAAGCTCTGTCCTTGCCTCCGTGGGTCCCATGTTTCCTGGCGGATTTCGCTAGCCTCAGAGGCTCACTGTGACCCTCCACATAACCCTTCTTTCTCTAGAGACAAGGGTCACAGTTTATTGAGCCATTTTCATCATAAGCCAGCAAGGGAAGTGAGGACAACTGGTGTTGTCTCCCAGTCTCAGTAATTAATCAGGGGGCAAATGTGGGGGGGGAGGGAACCCAGGCCCATCATCTACTCCGGGCTCCAGCCCAGGGACCCTAATAGTATCAGCTATGGTAGCTGACCTTTTAGAAACATGACATGTACAATTCCCTGGGCTACTTCCCCCACAGCAGCCCTCACTTCACCCTTACCTCAGGGCCTCCTTCCTTGTGCCTGATATGGTGTATACTGCTCAGTCTCTCCAACAGCACAACTTCCTTCCACAGCCCCTGACATCCACACCCACCTGACTGGCTGGGAGGCTTTGAACTAGTTTCAGCCAGCCCCTGATTGGCTTCAGGTGTCCCAATCAACCTAGTGTTCTCCCTGCCTTCTGGAAAGTTCTTAATTGACCCCAGGTGTCTTAATTGACCTGGAGCAGCTTCCATTTCACTTAACATGGTACCAGGGATTTGTTTAGCCTGCAGCTAATATATCTATCTCCCACTACTTTTCTATAGCCATCTGGCCTTGCCCCGTCACACAATGAACTATTGTGCTACGTACTGCGGGAGCTGCCATCTCAACACAGCCTCACACCAGGCATTCGGCATGAAAAGGAGAGGTGCTTGAGGAGACTGCGAGGGTGTTTGTTGTTCAGCTTTACCCTACTGTATGGAATGGGAGGGCTTTCAAATCCTAATTGGGCTCTTCTCTCACTCTTCTCAATGAAGTGAGCTGTAGCTCACAAAAGCTTATGCTCAAATAAATGTGTTAGTCTCTAAGGTGCCACAAGCCCTCCTGTTCTTTTTGTGTTCTCAGGTTGCAATTGAGGCTGCTTTGCAAAGCTTCCAGCCTTTGGCCTCATGTAAATGCCACCCTCTTATTATGATGATGACATAAGTATTTATTCAGCATCTATCAGGAGTGTCAAGGCCAAGAAGAAAGGGCAAACTCAGGGGAGTGAACTATATAAATGAACCAACCACAGCAGCTGGAACATTCAGGGGATCAAATGGAGAAATGCTTCAATGTGAAAAGGAAAATGCTTTGTGTTTAGAGTGAAATAACGCAAAAGTAGGGACAGCCCTGCCGCAATAGACAGGGGACTTCCTGTCTGCTACCCAGCCTGCCCTGCGAGGTTGGCACAACTCAGGGAACTATGTAGCAAATGCAACAGTGCCCAGTTGCAATTGGACAACAGCTTGGAGGTGCCTGGTAAATAACCAGTCAGACTCAGCAGGCTGGGGCGACTGACATGAAGCAGAGACCCCAAAGCAGACAGCCTGAAAATCTCACCTCCCATTCATCCACTCTGTCAACCTTCATGCTTCACAGCTTGAGCCAATCTCTAACTAGGATCAGGATGAGACTTAAGTGGGGGCAATATTACCCCACATCTGCTACTGCTGCCAAATTCACGTGTCACAGGCTTGATCCTGTTCCCAGTAAAGGGAGCTTTGCATTCGACTTCAAAAGGGGCAGGATTGGGCCCTAACACAGTTGGACCTAGGAGAGACCACCATAGAGGAACATCCAAAGGAAGAGGGCACAAACCAGCTGTGCTCCTTACCCCAGAGGATGCCTGTGTGGGGCAGGGGCATCCTCAATGCTCTGTGACTTCACTAGAAGTTGCAGGAACCCAGCATCTTGCAGGATGGGGCCTGGACAGGGCCATCAGTGAGACAGGCCAAGGAAAGGGCAGAGTCCTGCAGACCCCATTTAGCCAGGAGCTGATGTCTCAGAAATCCATGTCAATTGTGTCAAACTCAGCGGGTAAGCCAGCACAGACAACAGAGCATTAGGCTTAGCCATAAATTACTAAAGGGACCGTGAGGATGCTGGTGCCTGGGAACACTCTGGGCCTGCAGGGTCTTTGTTTAGACTCTGATCACAAATTCTCAGGCATCCTCTTTTCCTATTTTGTTGTCAGCACTTGATGAAATTGCTCATTCGGGCGCAAGCCCTCTGTCCTTGCCATCTCCCACCATAGCACTGATTCCTCGGCTCTTTGTGTGTTCCAGTGGGTTCCGGCTGCTCAGTGAACTCTGACATCTAGTGCTCCACGCAAGTCCTTCTACTACATGCCCCCACCCCTCACAGGGCCCAGTGTCCAGCTCCTCCCCTGCCAGGGAGGTTTTATTCTGGGAAGCCACCTGAGCTGGCCTGACCGTTCGTGGCAGAACAGATGTCTACCTTAGGCAGCAACGTTTTAAAGACAGCAGAAATGTCAGCTGGCTCTTGATTGTGTGAACTGGGTATGTGCTGAGAGCTCTTCCAAGCCTAACAGGACATTTTCCTCCAGCAATCCCTTCAGCAAACCAGCTGCATTCTCATCGCCCCGTCCGTCTCCCGTCTAGACTCATTCCAGGTGGGCCAAGCTTACTGACCCCATCAAGCCAAAACAGCATTCCCAATGGAGCCTGGGTTACAGTGAGCAGCAGCAGCACTGACCAGCCCAGCAGGCATCTTCCTCTGTTGACCCTGGATCCTGCTGACCAGACCCCACCTCAGTTCTTGCCTTACAGAACACACCCCGGGAGCACAATATGGAGCAGGCCATGCAACGTGCTAGACTAGAGGACTGGCTCCTTACTGAAGCTGTGCCCCGCTGCTCACTTACAGAGGAAGAGGCCGAGGAGTCCGTTTGGCAGCAGTGAAGTTGTGCAACGAGCCAATTTTCTGTCTGTGACCCAAACTACATATAAAAGATTGTGTGGGCTAGAGAGGAGTGGCCGCTTTCCAGACTGCCTAGGGCAGTGTAAACCCCAGAGCCCACACTGGAAGGCTCTCGACAGCTAAGATGTGCCAACTGTTTAATAATAGAAGCGGTGAGAAGCCTCCAGCTGTGATTCTTTCTATGGGAGCTGAAAAGGCAGCTATTTCATCAGGTCAGTTGGGGATTTCTGTGCAAAGACTGGCACAGGTTTGACAGAAATGGTTTGTCTCCAGCGTTGACTGGCACGTTCCTTCCAACACTTGCTTAGACACGGCGCTAATGGACGTGGAATGGGCCCAGTCCTGCTCCCACTGACCTCTGCAGCTGAGTGAGGCAGGATCAAGCCCTGGGTAACTGACCGTCTCCAGTTATCTAGCGGCAAGTTAGGTCCAGCTCCTCAAAGGCATTAGGCACCCAATTCCCACTGATTTCAACTCCCACTGTGAGGATGTGGGCCTCTCTCCTGCACCAGCACCGCTTTCTGCCAGGAAATTAACCCTCTTGGATCAAGAAAAGGAGGACTGGTGGCACCTTAGAGACTAACCAATTTATCTGAGCATGAGCTTTCGTAGGCTCACGAAAGCTCATGCTCAGATAAATTGGTTAGTCTCTAAGGTGCCACAAGTCCTCCTTTTCTTTTTGCGAATACAGACTAACACGGCTGTTACTCTGAAACCTCTTGGATCAGCACTTTAGACTAGAGTGCCAGTGAGCAGCCTGGACCAGGCCATCTCCTCCCTTTATGGAGGCGCATGAGGGGCTTTTAGTTTAATCTGAACCTCCAATCACTTGGGGCCAGAGCCTGGCCCCTGATCCAGCCCCTTTGTGCCACTGGAGTGGGGAATCTGAGCGGTTACATCTGCCAACCTTGGGGATATCTGCAGGTATCCCCAAGTGAAACAGAGCCACACAGCCTGCTCTGCACCAGCCCCCATTACCCCATGGCTTGGGAGCATGCCCAGGGTAAGGGGCACGGTTGGAGCACTCAGGGGAGCCCCAACTGATATGGCAGCCCCTTATTGGTCATTATGAGCCAGCACAGATTACAATACCCCTGAGGTTCCCCCTCAGCCCTAGGGCTCAGGGAGCACACAGGGACACATAGCTCTCTGTACCCTCCCTGGCCCAGGCCCTGCGCCAAGCACAGCTCGCCCCCACCCAAGGAACAAAGATAACTATTATCTGTGACAAAAACAAAAAAACCAAGTGTGTTGTTACCAGTATCTGTATTTCCTTGGGCTTAAACTAGGCTCCATGTGGCTTTATGCAGCTGAGGAGCACAGCCGCTTCTTAATCATCACACCACTTTAAGCTTAGCTATTTCTTTAAGAATGGGAGGGAGACACCTGGAAAGATGCTACCCCACCATGGGCAACAAATGAGAGGGGTTTGCCAGGTAGCACCAAAACAAAAATAGCCAGTATACCACTGGGCTGCTTATGCAGAGATAAGACGTCACTTAGCAGGGAGGTGATAGATCCTGGGAATTAACCTGTGTTCCACACCAGCCCCTGTACACTGCTCCAGCATTGGAGGGGCTGGAACTGGGTAGCAAGGAGTTAGGACAAAATTCCCAAGCAAAGAGCTGCCATAAGCTGCCCTACACTGCCCCCCTCAGTGGAGGGGGTATGCTGGGGCAGGAAAGAGAGTCTCTGTAGCCCTAGCACTATGAAGTTTCTGGCTACACTGGACCATGGATTAGCCTCGGAAGGCTGCTCTAATGTACACTGAGGTCTGTTTTGGTTCCTGGAACAGCCCAGGATCCGGAATCGCATCCTGGAGAAACAGCATCTAATCTCAGCCACTGTTTGTCTGGCTCTGGCGCATTGCCTCCAGTTCTGGGCCCTGTGTACCAGAAACACCTCAATTAACTGGCAGCCATCCAGGGAAGAACAACAAAAGCAGTGAAGGTGTGGGAGGGCCTGATCTGAGAGGAATGATTAGAAGGAGGAATATATACAGTTTGGCCAACCAACGCCTATGGGGTGACTCCCCAGATGAAGTGGGAAAACGCCCAGGAGAAAGGGGAATCATTAAAGGTGGCTTGAGGGGATAGAACTAAGAATGGTGGAATAAGACAGAACAAAGGACAATTTTGAATAACGCAGAGGCAAAATCTCTGAGTGGTGAGATGTCCCAGAGAGCGAAATAACCTGGTGGCGGCGGGGCAGCGCTGCTGAACCCTGGCAATAAAAGGCTAAGCAGGATTGTGGCCCATACACTAGAGGGAGCAATCCTGCTCAAGCCTACTCGGCTCTTCCATTACGCAGTCTGCACTGCCTGGGGCAGCATATGGGTCTTGCCACTCTCAGAGCTTTCCCGGCTAATACCCCTTCCCTGGATTCTTGGGAGCAACTCACTTTTGGCTTGTTGTTCTCCCCCACCCCCTTGAGCTGATGGGAGGATTTAGTGCCATGGTGTTTCGTTTGACTGCAAAGCTATTTCCCAGCATGGAGGCTAGTGTTTTGCAGGGAGAGATTCCCTCATGCCCTTCCTGCTTTGATATTTATTCTTCAGGGAAAGAAAATCTATATCCATTTATTGCATCACTCACACTTTTTCTCTGCAATTCTTTTCTACCAAGGCAGGTGGCCCTTTCACAGGTTGAAATCAACCTGGGAGGAGAGGGGGATTGGACTGGCAGACTGGGTTAGAACAGAGGATGTACTTTGTCCCCCGCACAGCACTCACCAGGTAAAAGTAATACACCCAGAGATTGTATTATCATTCCATGGCTTCTGTTCCCAGCAATGGTTGGTCCCCGTCCCCCACCATTTTAAGGGAAGGGCAGGGAAGCCACAACTGGGGAAGCCCATAAGCTGAGAGCCCGGGGGATGGGGCAGTAAGGACCCTGTGTCAGCCAACAAACACAGGTCCTCCATACCACCAGCCCCTGTGTCTTTAGTCTGGAACCACAGCTCATTGCCTGCAGGGGAGAGGGATGCTACAGAGGGACTCTGTGTGGGGGTGCTGAGGGCAATTCTCTTCTGGAAAGGGAGGGCTGGCCATAGGTGTAGTTTGACTGCTATATCTGGGGGAGCAGCTCCAGTCAGGCTACTGGGGCCATGTGTGTGGGGGGGAAATTCCGCATCTGCCTGGGACTTGCAGTTTAGGGGGGCAACACCCCCAAGGCTCCCCCAGCAACTACTCCCATGGGACTGACCCTGAGGTTTCCATTCCAGAGGGATCCCCACTCCAGAGAGCAGCGCATAGAGAAGAGGGAAAAGGGGATGAGAGCTGAAGCCACCAGCTCTCAGTAGAGCAAAGCAAGTCACGTTCCATTGTACTCCAGAGACAGGAGAGCCGGCTGCCAGGACAGGCGGCAGGGCCCTGGCTCCACTTCTGGGGTCCCACCTGTACAGTTCAGGACTCCGCTCCCCACTGGCTGGCTCTGTTATGTGTATGGCTTGTTACTCTGCTCTGTGGGAAGAGTCTGCAATTATCCTTCGAGGGAACTTCTGGGATGCAATTGTTGCATTTTCTGCTACATTGAATCATTGCCAACTTGGTTGTTAATTCACATTAAAGCCTATGTGAACACTTGCAAGCTATTTTCTGGGATCGTTTCAGATTGTTTACTGCTGCCTCGTTACCATGACGATTAATGCAGTGTCTCTTAATGTGATAGTCCTATTAAACACCTACACATGGGAATGGTATTCATCAGATGCAAGTTCCTCATCCCTTAAGGCCTCTTTGCTTCTGTCCCATATTTATTCCTCTAATACCAACAGGGAGAGGGTTTGGGGGAAGCTGCAGCTCTGGCTCTGTGTCCTGAGCTAATCCGCTTCCCCTCACCCTGTTCCAGTCTCCCTGTCTGTGCAATGGGGCCTGTGAAATGTACCCAGTAGGTGGCGGAGGCTGATTTGAAGGGACACTGTCAACTTGTAATTTTAAAGGGACTAATTTTCAAAAATTAGTGTTCCCCCAGAGCAGGGCCTCAAATTTCCCTTTAAAAATAATGACAAAGGTTTTTCTGATGTTTGTAAGGAGTTTTTGGAGGAGCGGGGGGCTGAGTGCAATACACCAACCAGACTCGGATCCATCCCTCCACCCTCATCTTTGTGTCTTTGTTTTTTACCATTTTCATGTGAGTTCACTCAAGAGCATAGTGATTATCTGGTTTCACCCACATAGTTGCTATCAGAGCATTGAGGTATTCATCCAGTGTAACCACCAACCCCCCTTTTTGTCCTATGACTGCAGGGTGTTAACAGGCCACTTCACCTTGTATGGTCCCTTACAGTATGTCCTAACTACTTGTTCTAACCAATCTATTTGACCTTGTATTTAGCTGTGATACTCTGTGTACCTTTCCCAGACCTAAAGAAGTGTTCTGTAAGCTCCAAAGCATGTTTCTCTCACCCACAGAAGCTGGGCCAATAAAGGATATTGCCTCACCCCCCTTGTGTCTCTAACAGAAGTTTGGCCGGCCACGTCAAAGCACATGAGAATGGCATTCAAACCCAGCAGCTAACTAGGCTGTAACTGCAGCCCCGGTCCAGCCTGGTCCCAAGAGCAGCAGGGCTCACTTACTCCCCTCTCCTCCATGACCCACCTTAGGGCCAAGAGACGCTGGGTTTTTCATTCCTTCTCTCTTTCCCTCAAAGAACAACTGAGGGGCTGCATCTCCTCTTGCAGCTGGCTCCATGCAGGCAACACCCCTTATCTGAATGCTATGTCTGCTCCGCAGCCTGAGCCATGGGCAAGCTACCTTGGTCCTGCCATTGTTTGCCTTGGCACGTCAGACAGGTTCCTGGCTTGGTAACTCCTCCTCTTCCCTAGCCCAGCCCCCACAGACTGTCTGTGTGTCAGGCACCCAGGATAGGCAAACTTTTGGGGTCCTTCTCCCCTTTGCAGCTTCCTGAAAGGCTCCCTGGTCAGTGTTTACCAGGCATTTTTCCCAGCTCCATTCTATGAGGGGTGAGGGGGAAGAGAGAGAGAATATGCAGAGTTGCTGCCTAGAGTACATAAGTTACAACCCAGGCCTAATATCTCCAAATCCAGGCCCATATGCATTCAGGCACATGCAATTCCATGCTTGTCTTGTGCATATGGGAGAGATCGCTGCAGGCTACAAGATTTGCTCTCCGCTTTCATCTCCTTTGTAACAGTAAGCACCAGCCTGCATCCAGAATGGCTGCTAGTCTCTGCAGATAGAATACTCCTTAGAGATGTAAAGGTCCAGTATGCAGAAGCCAGTTATATAACTGAACACACCATGGTGTTACTGTTTTGCCGCATACAAATTGGAGTTCCTGGGTACAGCAACAAGCAACAATGTTTGCCAGGGGTGGGAGGGATGACATCTTGATAAAGTTGCCTGCTTCACTGTACTAGCAGAGACGTTTCTCTTTCCAAACAAATATTTGTGAAGTGAACAAAGGCGGCCTCAGGAGACGTTAAAATTCTTTCTAGCTCCATTCAGCATATACGCTGCCATTAACAGCCCACTGCAGGGTTCCTTGCACCTTTTCTTGATGTAGCTGGTGCTGGCCAGTGTCAGAAACAGGACACTGGATGAACATGATACAGTTCTGTGGTGACCTAGAACCCTATTTTCGATGTCTCCGACTCAAAGAATATTTCCAACACACCTCTGAACAACATACTAACCCACAGAGACCTTCCTACCAACACTACAAAACGAATGATTCTGGGTGGACTCCTCCTGAAGGTCGAAACAACAGACTAGACTTCTACATAGAGTGCTTCTGCCAATGTGCACGGGCTGAAATTGTGGAAAAGCAGCATCACTTGCCCCATAACCTCAGCCATGCAGAACACAATGCCATCCACAGCCTCAGAAACAACTCTGACATCATAATCAAAAAGGCTGACAAAGGAGGTGCTGTCGTCATCATGAATAGGTCGGAATACGAACAAGAGGCTGCTAGGCAGCTCTCCAAACACCACATTCTTCAAGCCATTACCCTCTGATCCCACTGAGGGTTACCAAAAGAAACTAAACCATCTGCTCAAGAAACTCCCTGAAAAAGCACAAGAACAAATCCACACAGACACACCCCTAGAGCCCCAACCAGGGGTATTCTATCTGCTACCCAAGATCCATAAACCTGGAAATCCTAGACGCCCCATCATCTCAGGAATTGGCACCCTGACAGCAGGTTTGTCTGGCTATGTAGACTCCCTCCTCAGGTCCTACACCACCAGCACTCCCAGCTATCTTTGTGACACCTCTGACTTCCTGAGGAAACTACAATCCATCGGTGATCTTCCTGAAAACACCATCCCAGCCACTATGGATGTAGAAGCCTTCTACACCAACATTCCACACAAAGATGGACTACAAGCCATCAGGAACAGTATCCCCGATAATGTCACGGCAAACCTGGTGGCTGAACTTTGTCCTCACCTGTAACTATTTCACATTTGGGGACAATGTATACCTTCAAATCAGCAGCATTGCTATGGGTACCCGCATGGCCCCACAGTATGCCAACATTTTTATGGCTGACTTAGAACTACGTTTCCTCAGCTCTCGTCCCCTAATACCCCTACTCTACTTGCACTACATTGATGACATCTTCTTCATCTGGACCCATGGAAAAGAAGCCCTTGAGGAATTCCACCATGATTTCAATAATTTCCATCCCACCATCAACCTCAGCCTGGACCAGTCCACACAAGAGATCCACTTCCTGGACACTACAGTGCTAATAAGCAATGGTCACGTAACCACCACCCTATACCAGAAACCTACGGACTGCTATACTTACCTACATGCCTCCAGCTTTCATCCAGAGCACACCACACAGTCCATTGTCTACAGCCAAGCTCTATGATACAACCGCATTTGCTCCAACCCCTCAGACAGAGACAAGATCTCTATCAAGCGTTCTTATAACTACAATACATGAGAGGAAAGTGATCAGGAAGAGTCAGCATGGATTCACCAAGGGAAGGTCATGCCTGACTAATCTAATCGCCTTCTATGATGAGATTACTGGTTCTGTGGATGAAGGGAAAGCAGTGGATGTATTCTTTCTTGACTTTAGCAAAGCTTTTGACACGGTCTCCCACAGTATTCTTGTCAGCAAGTTAAAGAAGTATGGGCTGGATGAATGCACTATAAGGTGGGTTGAAAGTTGGCTAGATTGTCGGGCTCAACGGGTAGCGATCAATGGCTCCATGTCTAGTTGGAAGCTGGTGTCAAGTGGAGTGCCCCAGGGGTTGGTCCTGGGGCCGGTCTTGTTCAATATCTTCATAAATGATCTGGAGGATGGTGTGGATTGCACTCTCAGCAAATTTGCGGATGATACTAAACTAGGAGGAGCGGTAGATACGCTGGAGGGCAGGGATAGGATACAGAAGGACCTAGACAAATCGGAGGATTGGGCCAAAAGAAATCTGATGAGATTCAATAAGGATAAGTGCAGGGTCCTGCACTTAGGACGGAAGAACCCAATGCACCGCTACAGACTAGGGACCGAACGGCTAGGCAGCAGTTCTGCGGAAAAGGACCTAGGGGTGACAGTGGACGAGAAGCTGGATATTAGTCAGCAGTGTGCCCTTGTTGCCAAGAAGGCCAATGGCATTTTGGGATGTATAAGTAGGGGCATAGCGAGCAGATCGAGGGACGTGATCGTCCCCCTCTATTCGACATTGGTGAGGCCTCATCTGGAGTACTGTGTCCAGTTTTGGGCCCCACACTACAAGAAGGATGTGGATAAATTGGAGAGAGTCCGGCGAAGGGCAACAAAAATGATTAGGGGTCTGGAACACATGACTTATGAGGAGAGGCTGAGGGAACTGGGATTGTTTAGTCTGCAGAAGAGAAGAATGAGGGGGGATTTGATAGCTGCTTTCAACTACCTGAGAGGTGGTTCCAAAGAGGATGGTTCTAGACTATTCTCAGTGGTAGAAGAGGACAGGACAAGGAGTAATGGTCTCAAGTTGCAGTGGGGGAGGTTTAGGTTGGATATTAGGAAAAACTTTTTCACTAGGAGGGTGGTGAAACACTGGAATGCGTTACCTAGGGAGGTGGTAGAATCTCCTTCCTTAGAAGTTTTTAAGGTCAGGCTTGACAAAGCCCTGGCTGGGATGATTTAATTGGGGATTGGTCCTGCTTTGAGCAGGGGGTTGGACTAGATGACTTCCTGAGGTCCCTTCCAACCCTGATATTCTATGATTCTATGACTCTAATACTCACCTGCTGAAGTAAAGAAACAGATTGACAGAGCCAGAAGAGTACCCAGAAGTCACCTACTACAGGACAGGCCCAACAAAGAAAGTAACAGAATGCCACTAGCCATCACCTTCAGCCCCCCACTAAAACCTCTCCAATGCATCATCAAGGATCTACAACCTATTCTGAAGGACAACCCATCACTCTCACAGATCTTGGGAGACAGGCCAGTCCTTGCTTACAGACAGCCCCCCAACCTGAAGCAAATACTCACCAGCAACCACACACCACAAAACAAAAACACTAACCCAGGAACCTATGCTTGCAACAAATCCTGTTGCCAACTGTGTTCACATATCTATTCAGTGGACACCATCATAGGGCCTAATCACATCAGCCACACTATCAGAGGCTCGTTCACTTGCACATCTACCAATGTGATATATGCCATCATGTGCCAGCAATGCCCCTCTGCCATGTACTTTGGCCAAACTGGACAATCTCTACATAAAAGAATAAATGGACACAAATCAGATGTCAAGAATTATACCATTCAAAAACCAGTCGGAGAACACTTCAATCTCTCTGGTCACTCTATTACAGACTAAAAGGAGGCGATTCTTCAGCAAAAACACACTTCAAAAACAGACTCCAACGAGAGACTGCTGAATTGGAATTAATTTGCAAACTGGACACCATTAACTTAAGCTTGAATAAAGACTGGGAGTGGATGTGTCATTACACAAAGTAAAACTATTCCACCTCCCCACCCCAGTTCCTCAGACGTTCTTGTCAACTGCTGGAAATGGCCCACCTTGATTATCACTACAAAAGGGGTGGGGGGTGGGGTTTTTTTTCCCTCTCTCCTGCTGGTAATAGTTCACCTTACCTGATCACTCTCGTTTCAGTGTGTATGGTAACACCCATTGTTTCATGTTCTCTGTGTATATAAAATCTCCCCACTGTATTTTCCACTGCATTTCATCCGATGAAGTGAGCTGTAGTTCACAAAAGCTTATGCTCAAATAAATTTGTTAGTCTCTAAGGTGCCACAAGTACTCCTTTTCTTTTTGTGGATTAGATGAGCCACGGAGCTGATCTGTTTCCCAAATAAAGTCTCCACTGCAATGTTCATAATGAAACATGCATGAATCATTTTTATTGTCAGTGCTGCTCACACATAAGCCTCATATTCATGTATCTTCCCTGAAACTAATCAAACTAGGTCTGCAGAGTAATTAGCTGCCTCACAACACAGGCCACCCTCCGTTCCCCTCAAGGCATCCATTATATCCCATTTAAACTTCTGTCCTTCTGCCTGAGAAGACACGCGCTCAGGAAAGTTTGCTCCAGTTTCTTGGGGAATGTCTACACTGCAATATAAGCTGGGCTCAGACTCAGATCAAGCCCTAACCCCGTACCCATCTACACACAAATCTGTCAGACGTGGACTTGGACCCAGGGTCCTAGGACCCCACAGGGATGGAAGGTCTGACCCCAAGTCCAACTGGGACCCTGGATTCAAACCCTATCATTTTGCAGTATGGACGCAGCCAAGGAGGACTCAGGCCTTGGGAATCGGCCAATACTACCCCACAATCCCATGGGCCGGTGTTCTTTGTCCTCTTTATCACACAAGTCACCAATCACCTCTGCACACACACACACCTAAGTGTGAGTCGTGTGTGTCCAGAGGGACTCGCAGGATCAGGCCCCAAATGTGCTGAGAGACACAAGCACAAAGCAAGAAGCCAAGGCCACCATTTTCAGCTGTGTCCACTGATGGCTGCTTTGAGCAGGGGGTTGGTCTCCTGAGGTCTCTTCCAAACCTAATCTTCTATGAGTCTTCTACGATTCTAACTTGTGACACCTTGGGCCTGACTCACACGGAGCTTCATGCAGCTCCAGGGAAATCAGTGGGAGCAGAGTGCATGTAACGACAGCCACTCCAGTCCCTCAGATTGCAGCCCCACTCAAGGAATGGGACAGCGTGAAGCTAATTGGCATCCAAAGCTCTTGCTACAAAGAGTAACAAACAAGGGGGGGGGGAAGGGGGGCTGCTAACCAGCGATAAATGCCAGAGGGCCAGATAGCAAAGCTGCCTCCTTCCCTGCTAAGTTTCTTATCCAGAGCCACAACTCCTAATTGGTGAAATATAAACTCACCATGCACAAATGTAGGCAAAGCACTGGGCAGTCGTGGCAGAGACGGGAATCAGGTGTAATTACTGGGGCTGAATCTCACCGGAGCACACCAACCCCCCAGGGTGCCAACAGCGTGCCAGCTGCACCACAACTCACCGGCAAGGACTGGGGGTGCTCCAGCAGCTAGGCCTTGTAGGCACTAGGTTTGGCAGGTCCCAGTAACCGCTCAGACACAGGGCTATGGGAAGGGGGTTTTCCTAGGCTGGCAGAAAGGGGAAGGCTGCAGATAGCCTAGGAAGAAAGATTTAAACAGTCCCAGTGAGCGATAGTGGTTCCTCTTTGGGCTCCTGGGACAGGCCAGGCAAGAGTCAGGGCTCTTCAGGGCTAGTGCCTGGGGTGCCCTCTCCAGTCCAGGCTCTATTCCAGCAAATAGGAGCTGGTGGGTTTCCAGGCCAGGCTCAGCTGGTGTCTCTCCTTGGGGCCCCTCTGCACTGGCTCCCTGCCCAGCCACTGCTGCTCCCCCCCCCCCAAGTCTCACACAGACCAACACCCAACTGGGAGGCCCAGCAGTCACAGCCTGCTGCACACGTAGCTCTGTATGCAGTCCCCGGGGGTTCCTCTCTGTCTCCAGCGTCTCTGCAGCCCCCTCCTTGCCCCGTGGCTGCTGCCTCCCAAAGGGTGCCAGTTCAGGGCTCTTCCCTTTGCCCAGCCTGCGCAAAGGGAAATGTAGTGGAGGAGCGGGCTGATGGGCGTTGCAGTCCCCTGCTTAGCAGATCCATCACACCAGTATAACTCTGGGTTTTGCCCTTCCAAAGAGTTTGGGTTTGGATTTGCGTTCCTGTTCAGCTTCTCAGGCAGAAGTTGTCTTGGACGGCATCTTTGCCAAGCTCTGTTCGTGGATAAAGTTGATCGTTGCATGGCTAGCTGTTAGGCGTGGCATTTCTCCTGCCTCTGGCCAGGCGCTGGGTGTGGATGAGGCAAGAGTGGATTCTGTGGATGGGCTTGGGGAAGTGCTGCTTTTTCCTGTGCAGCTTTCCCTTTCTGCTACATGGAGAGGATGTGCAACTCCAAACTGGCCTCTTCCCCCATCAAAGGTTTTAGCCCTATTTAAAGAAAACTGGCTTTGTTATACAAAAATTAGGAACAGCAGTACAGTGCATCTCAGGTGTGGGATTGCAGTGGGGCCCTGGAATGTGGGGTAAGATTACATAACCAGCAAGGAAATCACCTCTCTCAGCCTAGACAACATCTGGCGAGGCAAGGCCCTGAATCAAGAGGCCAGCTCTCTTATCAGACCGATGTGCTTGAACTTGTCACACTACGCTCCAGACTGTCAACCATCCCAATAGCGGTGGACCTGCTCCACACACCTTTCTCTGTATGCCAAGGGCAGCACAGTGCACCACACCACTAGGGCAGCCACTTGCAAAATGCTTAGCCACATGAATATTAATTTGCATCCCAACACGGCATCAATCTCATCTCAGACTGTTGTGTTTTTCTGACATATTTATGAGCCCTCGGTCTCATTAATCTGGTAAGTATTCATAAGACATCCCTTTCATGTTAAACTAGCTAAGGGCAAATGCCTTTATTTATCCATTCTTTACCGAGGAATCTTTCTCGGGAGTCAAGCAGATGAAAGGTTTTCACCTTTTAAAAGTCTGAATCAAAATCTCCCAGCAATATGTCCTCTATATTTCAGAAAGAGCCAACTTTCTCTTTATGGCGTATGCGGAAGGTACATTCCTTTTATTACCTTGACAAGATAACGTTCTACTCCTCTTTCAACATGTTCCTTTCTTTTCACAGCCCACGTAGCCCTTGTGCTACATTCTAGCTGAATAGTGATCTGTCATGGAAACAGTCCTATGGGAGGGTCTTTTTAAAAGCAAGGTTGGACGGGTTTTTCTCTTTAAGACTTTCTAAATGGTTTCATGCTAAAATTTTCTTTGTCGCAATTAACCTTGATGCAGCTGGACGTAGTGGCTGCATTCCTGACCTCTCGTGTATTTGAATCTATCTCACTATGCTATAAAAGTCATTTTCAAATGCTTGCCCATCCTTTCCACCGAGCTGGAAGGGACATATTTTTCTCCTGTCTATATACTGCGTTATTGCCGCTCTGGAATTTCAGGGAGTTAATGTGCTTCCCAGTTACAGTTTGCTCAGCAGCAGCAAACGAAACTGCACAAAAATAACACGGCTAGTTTTAGCAGTGAAACAGGGTTTCTGGAAGGAAATGAGGAAGGCTGGTGGTGTGGTTACGGCCCCAGACTACTCTGGTCTCTACCAAAGATTCCGCTTGTGCCCTTGGGCATGTCATGTTATTTCTCTGTGCCTTGTTGCCACCTGTGTACAATGCGGATGAGAAGATGGCCTTTCTCCCAGCATTTTCCTATCTCGTCCATTTTGACTGCAAGCGCCGCAGGGCACGGGCTGTCTCTGACAGCACACTGGGGGCCTGATTTCAACTAGGGCCTCTAGGCGCTACTACAATACAAGTACATTTTTTAATGGAATTTGGGGACTGTCCTAGGTAACAGACAGATAGGTAGCCACCCAATTCCTTCTCTCCATAGTTCATCAGAGCATTTCACTGCTCCAGACTGGTGAGAAATGGGGGAGCTGAGGAATTAGGAATGATTGCTGATGATGGTGGGGAAGGGAGAGTGTAGCGGGCTCTAGCAGGGAAGGTATGTTAATTAATCCCTCCCGCCTCTCGGGATATATTGGGAATGTCCAAGAATTGAGCAGCTCGACAGCCACTCAGCATGCGGGGGCGAAATCCTGGCCCCCTTGGAGTCAATGGCAAAATTCCCTTTGACTTCAATGAGGCCAAGATTTCACGCCCGGAATAGCCAGGAACCCTAACACCAGAGCAGGTAGCACTCTCCTCCTCCAGCATTGCTGGGCACCCCCAGGAAATGCACTCAGCTGGCATTGCCCAGCATGCCAGAGTCAGCACCCCATGCACAGCTATCAAATCAACCTCTTCATTGCTAGCCGGCATGCGAGGCATGTCCAGCAAGCACACTCCACTGGGGCCACCAAGCATGCAGGATATACTCAGGAAATGGGCTCCCTTGACTCTGCTCAATACGTCAGGGAGCACCCACGCCCAGCACCTCCATCACTGACAAACACGCTTCTCCATGCCTGCCAAGTGGATGCTCTATGAAATATGCCTCTTCAGCAATGCCCAGAAGGCTGGCCTGTTGTCCATTTGTCATGGCCTCCTGTGGTTGTCCTCCCCCCGCCCCCGCCACTGCCCAACCACCCATGGTTCTATTGGAGGCCTGCTGCCAGGGCAGCTGTGCTGTCAAAGAGCAAGGAACCGGGGGTAGTACAGGGGAAACAGAGTTGGGCCAGTTCAAACCAGTGGCAAAACTCCCATTGACCACGGTAGGGCCAGGGTTTTCCCCCTGGTGTTGAAGCACATAGATGGCTCTGGACAGCTGCCAATCCACAGGTTTGATGGGGGCTTGATCTCTGGATCATTTCATGAGGTGTAAACTCTGCCCCCAAAGGGGAAGCTGAGGAGGAACTCTACGAGGGGACCCTCATCAAGATTGCCTCCACCTTCATTCCTCCAGATTTTCCCCTGGGAGGGGGCAATCCAGCCCTGCAGTCAGAATCAGATCCAGTGTAGGAGAAGAAGGACAAGTCCCCTTTTCTCTGTGTGCATTCTGCCAGATACACTGTTTTACTGATGAAAGCAGCCTGCCCTTACATAACTCCCCAGGCCAGGATCTCCAAGAGCTTGTTTCCAGTGCTCTATAAATAATAATAATTGCTGTGCTCTCGGCTGAGCCCCACATGAGGCTCCTTTCCATCAGAGCGCTCTTTAGTGATTGCTTTTCATTAACTTTTGGGGGGTCTTTCTAGCACCGCACCTAATCAATACAGTAATTAAAACAAAAATACTTCAGAAAAGCCGCAGGGCAGTAAAAACAGGGAAGCAATTATAGGGAAACTTCAAGCATTAGCAACAGAAAGGGAATACAAGGCTAAAAGCTTTGCAACCGCCCTTTGCAACATTTACGCAAACATTGGAATTCAGCAAATGGTTTTTTTAAGGGTTCCCCTTTGGATTCACTGCACCGTGTTTGTATTTCATGGTGTTTTGCTGGAAACTGGATGGGATCATATCAAATAAGAACTGTTTCTGCCCGCATTCTCCCCGCCATGCATCCACCTCCCACACACAGAGAGCCTTGTGCTAAGCCATTTCTGAGCTTCCAACAAGTCTGGTTTCACTTTCCCCTCCTTGTTTTTCACGTTCATCTCCCACCTCAATTTATGTGTGGACCAAAAGCTCCAAACCATCCCTGCAAAGACTGCGCTCTGGAGGCCCCCTAGACAGCTAAGGTTTGGAGATCCAGATGGCTCAGAGAAGATTTGCAGTTTACCCCTCTGGATCCATGCGTGAGTCAAACTGCTGACCCTCTTGTCACTGCTCTCCAGAGTTTTATGACTGTTATTTATTTGCAGTACAATAGCACCGAGAGCTCCCAGTGGAGATGAGGGCCCAACTCTACCAGACGCTAGTACATACACAAAAGAGACAGTCGCTCACAATCCTGCTTTCTATTCTCTGAGGGCCAAGTCAACTGTCGGCTCAGTGCCCAGCCCAAATGCTCAGGCTGAGTGTGGGGCATGTGTCTGGGGGAAGGCAGGGAGAGGAGCACATGCCTGATGAGCAGCTTCTCAGGCTTATTGTAGCTGAATTGCAGAAGTTACCCAGCACTCACACACACTGAGGCAGGACAGGAAGATCTGTGTCCTGTACACCAGCCTCTACCTGCCTGGATCCCATCGCCATACAGCCACATGAGGAAACCGAGCAGCAGAATGGGGCTGTACACCGTGCAAAGGGAGTGCACCAGTTCCCCTGCCAGAGAACTCAGGGAAGCTGCTGAGTCTGGGGAGGACTCACTCCTTAGTAAATAGATAGTGAGTCACTGGCTCAGGCTTTGCCCCAAGAGCAGTCAGGGGCCATGGGAAAAGCAGGAGGCAAACTGGTTCAGATGAGATAAGAACTGACCTGGGCCTTGGTCTAGAATGTGGCTGGAATCTGACCCAAACCTGATTCCAGAATTCTGACCGATCCCCAGCAGACCAATCACCCAGTATCTGAACTCAGCCATGCCTGGGGGCTGAGTCAGCCCCAGAGCGCCAATAGAGCCCAAGAAAGAGCCCGTTCTCATGGTATCATCTGCGCAGCCAGATGCAGGGAGTTCTGAAAAGCCTGATCACAAACTCACAAGACCTGGAGAAGCACCAGCGCACTGGGGGACTTGTCCATATAGAATCTGAAATCTCTTTCACCCATCCCTGCTAGAGTGACCAGATGTCCCGATTTTACAGGGACAGTCCCGATATTTGGGGCTTTGTCTCATATAGGTGTCTATTACCCCCCACCCCATCCCAATTTTTCACACTTTCTATCTGGTCCCCCTAATCCCTGATTCCATCCTGAAGGACTCATGTGCTTTATACATGAAACAGAAGAATTGCTTCATCCACCACTTAAATGCAGCCACCTCTCGGGTGGAACATGGAAATGGTTTAAGGCCAGATTACGTCTCACCCTAGCATGGGTACCTAGCTGAGATATGTGTGTGTGTGTGTGGGGGATGTATAAAGAGGGGGACAAGTAGCTTTTTCTCCCAGTTGTGCCCCTCCAATGAAGGCTAGACACAATAACAATTCCCTCCTAGTGCCCCACAGGGGCAAATCACCTCAAAAGAGTCTGGGAAGGAAGTGGGGCCATGGTCATCCCTTCATGCCAGCCCACCAACCTGGGCTGGTGAAATGGAGGGAGTAGACAGCACTGTGTGCCAGGGATCTGAGGGCAGGAGTGTGCCTCTCCTTGGGGCACCCCCAACACGGACCAAGGTGGACCCTACATTAGCCTGGCAGAGCCCAGCTTTACTGCAGCCCAGCTGGAGGGGAGGGGGATGTTGTGGGGGGGAGGGGGGGACAATAGCCAATTACATTTGTTCATTGTAGGAACTGGTTCATGTGACTGCAGTGGAAGATGTAAATGAAAAGCAAGGGAAGGTTTGATCTTATCAGCACAATACCTTCTCCCTTGATTAGTGCCACTCTTTCATATTCCCCATGTGAGAACACACTGCAACAATCCAAATGAAGAGACAGGAGGCTCTGTGAAACACTGCCCAATTATCTGATCAAGCAAATAAAGAGAGCAGGCAACAGCCGGGAGTGGGGATGGCCAGAGCCGTCAATCTGTTTGTCTACTAATTATTTAACACAGAAGACAATTTCAATACTTAACCCCCTTGATCCCAGGAGCTGTGTTTGTGCGTTGTATGGGGGTCAAGGAACACATTTTTCATTAGCATTTAGCACAGGGAGCTCTGGATTAGCCAGCACTGAAGGTTTAAATAAAAAATGAACAGGAGTCAGACTGCTTACTCATCATCTGGGAGCAAGATGTCAGGTTTGGACATCCCAGCCATTATCATAATTGCCAGCAATATTCATCCATAAATACACATCTGGCAGCATTCCTCTCAGTTTGCCATTGCCTAAAATAATTGGGTCCTTCTATCCGAGGGGTTGTTTTCTTTTCACGCCAGAAAGCCCTTCCTCAGTGCATGGTCCCCCACCTCCACAGGAATCTGCAATGGATTCAGCACTGCCTACCTTTTAACTCTCCACTCCAACACATTTATTTTTGCAATTAAAAGACAATGGACCAAGTTCTTCTCTGCTGTAATTTCACTCACTTGGTGGAGTTATACCAGCAGCCAATCTGGCCAGGTATTTACGTTGCATTTTCTATTGTCCTTTGCAGAAAGTGAGTTTGCTGGTTAAGTACCAAAGCATGCAATTCAAAACCCCAATGCCAGGAGGCACTAGCCTGCCCTGAGGGAGGCTGGGGTTTTCAAAGAAGACTACAGGAGTTAGCAGCCTAAATTGCTTTAAAAAGCAGTGGGATTTGGGTGACATAGGCAACTTGGAAAATCCCAACCTAACTGAACTCCTTGGCGAGCAGTTCCTTTTATGCCCCCACTTGGCCACGTTTGAGCTGAGAGCAAAACAAAGATGACCTTGGTTAATGCAAGATTGTTTTTATTATGCTGACTGTGAATAAGAGATATGGTGTGAGAGGTTCTCTTCCAACTGCCATGACCTTGAAGCAAAGAGCAAGCCATTCCCCAGCACTTTCACAGCAACCTCCTCTGATCCTAGTGATGGACAGTCTCTAGGGGATCAGCAAGTCATTCCCAAGAGCAGGGGCTTTCAGGGTAAATCTAGCCTGATTCCTGACCACTAGCAGCAAGGAACGGAAATCTGACACGG
Organism: Lepidochelys kempii; assembly: GCF_965140285.1. Taxonomy (NCBI): domain Eukaryota; kingdom Metazoa; phylum Chordata; order Testudines; family Cheloniidae; genus Lepidochelys; species Lepidochelys kempii. The sequence goes on from NC_136387.1 coordinate 34,322,455, forward strand.
TACTTTGTTCTCATGAGATCTCCACTCCAACCGTAACTGACCTCACTTTGTGGGCAGTGCCACTGAGAAAATAAAGCCCCAGTGCAATACATGGCTCTTGATCCCAACCACATGCACCATCCCCAGCTGCTGATGAAGTGAGCTGTAGCTCACGAAAGCTTATGCTCTAATAAATTGGTTAGTCTCTAAGGTGCCACAAGTACTCCTTTTCTTTTTGTAAATACAGGGAGTTTCCCTCTTCCAACTGCTCTGCTGCACCAGAGTATGGAGTGCTCATTGCACTGAGGCACTGCAAAGCCATAGCACTTCCTCAACTGCTAGCCACAATAATGGGCCCTGCTGAAATTTTCACAAGCCCATCTGGCTTGCACAGTCCCTTCACTAGTTTCCAGTTATGATCTAGCCAGCTGGCTGCCTAATTCCAATGCACCAACCACTGAGGTAGCCAGTGACTAAGACAACCCAGGGACTAATGCATGAGCTGTATTTCCAGCCACCTGGAATGCCCAGAAATCCTAGTTCCAGTGCGTCCATCCCCACGGCCAGCGCACATGATTTATGGCACCTCTGCCTGTACTGCCATGCCATACAGAGATCTGGGTTGATGGACAGTGCTGCACACCATTTGCCAGTGTGGGAGAGCCCACGTCATCCACCCATCTCATTCCCGACTGATGCACTTCACGCCCAGTAATCTGTGTGCCCAAATGAGCCAGCTCACTCCAAACTTTGACCTTGGAGGAGTTTAAGGAGTTAAAAGAACTCCTAGGTCAAGTGATCAATAAGGACTATTAGCAAATTAAAGCAGCTTTGCTTAAAAGAGACAAGTAAGATTATCTGCCTATTGGAAGGAATTGCTGTGATTGAAACCTGGTATTCTCTGTAGCCCAGCAGCTCTGTGCTGCTTAGCATGTGTCCTCTCTCATCTCAGTACCCTGTGCTCTGTCTATTTTCTAATGCCATTGCTACCCTACAATAAATGTTACATGGGGTTTAATGGTTTCTGAAAGCAGGGATCGGAACACAAAGTGTTTGGAGACTTTCAGATGCTTTCTATCCTTAACGGAGCTAAGGAAAAATGAAAGGTTTAAATAAACCATGAAAAGTGGCGGGGAATGAGCTCTCTAGCTGACTTACATTGCAGGGGGAAATAGGGCTTGTGCATTAAGAATTGATACTTCTGCGTGATTTTTTTTATGGAAGGCAGGATTGTCTAGTGAGAACTTGGGGCAGGTGCCAGGAGTTTGGGCTTCTATTCGCAGCTCTGCCATCCCCACGTCGGGCCACCTACAGTGAAAATGGGGAGGATGGCACAGATGTCCTCAGTGGCTGTGATGGTTGGTTAGTTAATGTCCATAATGCTCCTTGGTCAAACCCTCTCCTGCTCCTTGAAGTCAACGGGAGTTTTGCCTGGCCAAGGCCTGTGGGGTTTGGCCCTTTAAGATCCTCAGATAAAAGGCTGCAGCCACTTCCCCGCCAGTGGATTCCCTAATGTGGGGGCCCTCCCAGTAGGGTTTACACTCGTATAAGGCAAGGGTGAACGGGGCTTCCCCAGCTTCAGGGAGCCAGGCGAGGAAGATCGCTGGTCCTGCTGGCACTGGTACTGGCTAAGCAACGGGAAATCAGAAGTGAGTTTCCTGGCAGCTGCTCCTGGAGATAAAGTTCAGGGAGAAGAAAGGCTGAATCCCGTGACCATGCACGGCACAGTTACAATCCATTATTAAACCTGGCTAAATAAATGATTGGCTGGAATTCTCTGCGTAACAGCGAGTGCAGAAAGCAGCAGCACACAGCAGGAGGAGCAGCATGGGGGAGATTGAAGAGCCAGAGCTGACAGCTGCAGAGTTCTTGAAAGGCGAGGAGACGGGAGTCAGGCCTGACAGTTTCCTTCCAAGCAGACAGAGCAAGGAAAGTGGAAAGATGGTCAGGGTGAGATGCTGGGTTGCCCTGCTAAGAACAGGGCACTGCTGGGCTAGCACCCCTCCCCCCATTAGTCTGGCCGAGAACAAGGGGCTATTGCTCCAGGCTTCTAGCCTGGATCAGAATGGCAACACTACGTTAGCGATGCAAGATCTGTTTTCAAAAGGACCTACGTGATTTAGGAGCCTAAATGCATAAATCATTTTAGCAACTGGGATCAGGGATCTTAAATCACTTATGCCCTTTGAAACGTTAACCATTATCACAGGGTTTCAATTCTCTGAGATTTATTTCCCGGAGCGCCCCCCCCCCCCCACACACACACACGCGCTTCCATCCATTCAGGGCTCCAGCTTCAGGTTAGCCCCATGGGAGGGGGGAGCAGGGCTGGGACTGAGGCTTCAGCCCCACAGGAGGCACCAGGGTTCAGGACCATGGCTCAGGACTTCAGTCCCCAGTGCCACAAAAACATATCCTTCCCCTGATCAAAGCTTCCTAGTTCTTGCTCTCTGAGTCCCTTGAGTCATGCCACTAACACCTCATTCCTTTGTTCTGCTGCAAAGGAAACTGCACTGCTCCAAATTCCAGCTCCCTGCAGGGAAGTTGGAGCAAACCATCAGTTACCTCTTCATAGTCTTCCCCTAGCCTTCATCCATCCTATTGTTCAGTCCGGGCCACTAGCGGATATATTTTTTTAGGCACCACTCCCCTCTCCATGGCACTAGGAACATAAGCCATGCACAGTGAAAGGCAGTGATAAGACAGTAGGATAGTGCAGACAGTTCATACCATCAACCTGGAATTCATCAGTTGTACAGAGACAGACTGCCCAGCTCATGACACAGATGGACTAGAACGAGGGCAGCACATCTGCACAGCTCCATGGTCTCAAAGCTAGCAAGGCCCTGCTCACATGCAGGATCTGCCTCCGGCACATGAAGGAGACCTCAGTTTTACCTGGAGAACGTCTAGCTGGTTTCCTACAGCGCCGGAGTCGCTGTTAGGCAGGTATCACAGACAGGGAAAGACTGATCGAATCCTCGATGTGACTGCAGGTCCTTTTTTCTTCCCCCTTGTTCTCCAGTGAGGTTACAGTGGAGTGGGGAAGTTTTAGATGACAAATTAGGAAAAAACAGCAAGCCCCATTCTGCTGTCCCCTCCTCAGGGACAGTTAGCTTTGGAGGGGAGCAGGTGCTGCCAGCGGTTCAGCTGAGGAATCCGTGTGTGGTGCTAACGAGCCATCAGTGCAGCCTTCCCCAGCAGTCCAGCAGGAAAGTCTAACGACACTCCATGGTTTTAGTCAGGGCCCTGCTCCCTGGGCCCTTGCCCGGGGTCCCACCTAGGGGAGTCTAGTGATACATTTCGCACATCTCCTGTCCTCCCGCCCACCTGATTCTTCCTGAGGAAAAAAAAGACTCCCTTTGGCCTCAGTGGGCTTTGGATCCGACCCGAAAGCATTAGAAGAGCTCATTTTCAGGGGGCTGTATCTCAGGATTCCCTTGTTCCACAGACTGTACACACACACACCCCCGCCCCCAACTAATTTCCAGGTCTGTCTGACTTGTGGGTTTGAAAGAAAATTTGGTCTTCAATGGAAACATGGCGCCCATCTCTGGAGCCAGCTGCCACGTTGGGTTTCAGATCAGACATCAAATGTTACTGACTGTATCCCTGGGCTCTCCTTCCCCAACGTGAGGGCCTGTGTTTGCTCTTTGCCTTCATCTGAAAAAAAAGTCTGATGGATACATGCTTTGCCCTGTCTGTGTGGTAAAACCTAACAACATCTCTCTCCTGTCCTGTCCCCCGTGTCCCGGGCTGTAGCATCCCTTCCTCCTACTTCTCTATTCGCCCTTCCTCTTCCAACTCCTTTGCCTTTCCCCTCAGTCTTTTCTCTGCACTTTCTTCTCACCCCTTCTCTTCCTGCCCCTCCCAAACAATCCTCTCCCTTTTACTGGTGCCAGAGCTGGGATACCACCCCTGTCCTTGTTGCAATACTGGCCCAGAAGGAAGCGCTCTCCAAATGGGTTCAGAGCTGGGAGGGGAGGAGCAGTGGGTGCTGGCGAGGGCATGATCTCTAACAATTACAGTAAAAAAAAAACAGAATAGGCAGTTTTTAGTGCACACCCCTTCCCCCATGCTAACTCTTCCCATTGATTTTATAGCCACAGTATCAATAAATCTATATTATATTATTTATAATTCATTCTGTGGTTTACTGTTTACATGAAAAACATCGCAGCCCAGGAGTCTGTACTGGAACTGTTAGCACCTGAGCAGGAAAGGTTTGTGGCACCACGCCTGCTCCAAAATGGAATATTGAAAAATCGTTTAAATGATCAACTTGGTCAGCTAAGGCAGGCTGAAAGAGCTGGTGCCCCAGAGGGCTCAGCTATCTGCTGAAACGGAGAAGCTGGTAGCAGGTATGTATGCAAAAACCCCAATAAGGCCTGCAGCCAACATGGGGGATTTTTTATTAGACCTTCTCTTACCAAATATAGAGGAACCGATCACAGAACCAAAAAATAGTGGTAGTTTAGGTACAAGTGATCATGACTTGATCACACTTGTAATATGCAAACAGAATAAAGTCCCTGCCAGTAATATACATACACTTTGTGCTTGACTAGGGCCAATTTCACAAAGCTGAAAACCATTATGAGCCAAATCAGCTAGGAGGAAGCATTTAATCAGAAAAATGTGAATGATAATTAGGAATCATTTAAGAACACCTTATTAGATGCCCCAAAAGCTACAATCCCACAACTGAGGAAGAAGGCCATACACATTAAAAAACTGACTTGGTTTAGAGGGGAAGAGAAGGCAGCTATAAAAAAATTTAAAAAATAATGTATAGAAAGGGGAAGTTGAGAGTATTGAATACACATCAGAAGTTAGGAAGTGTAGACAATTGATAAGGGAAACAAAGGGACACAAGAAGAAATCTATGGCCAGCAGAGTTAAGGACATTAAGAAGAAGTTTTTAAAATATATTAGAAACAAAAAGAATCTTCACAATGATATTAGTCCATTATTAGATGGAAATGGTAGAATTATCAATAATAATACACAAAAGGCAGAAGTGTTCAATAAATATTTCTGTTCTGTGTCTGGGAAAAAGAGATGATATAATCTTATCATATGGTGATAACACTCTTTCCGTTCCACTAGTGTCTCTGGATGATGTTAAACAGAAGCTACTTTTGAATTCAGCAGGTCCAGATAACTTGCATCCCAGAGTTTTAAAAGAGCTGGCTGTGGGCTCACTGGACCAGTAATGTTGATTTTCAATAAGTCTTGAAGTACTGGGGAATTTCTAAAAGACCGGAAGAAAGCTAATGTTGTGCCAATTGTTAAAAAGGTCAACAAGATTACCTGATAATTATAGACCTATCAGCCTGACATCAATCCAAGAATAAAGTGGGACTCAATTAATAAAGAAGGGTAATGGAATTAATGCCGATCAACATAAGTTTATGGAAAATAGATCCTGTCAAACTAACTTGATGTCTTTTTTTGATGAGATTACAAGTTGGTTGAGAGAGGTAACAGCTGACATAAAATACTCAGACTTCTGCAAGGTGTTTGACTTGATACCACACAACCTTTTGATTAAAACACCAGAACAATATAAAATTAACGTAGCACACATGGATTAAAAACTGGCTAACTGATAGGTGTCAGAAATGTAAGTGTAAACAGGGAATTGTCATTGAATGGGATGCGTTTCCAGGGGGCTGGCAGGGATGGGAGGTCCACCCAATACCAGACTTGAAAGGGTTAATGAGGCTGAGGAGGGGGCCAATTAACAGGAAAGGCTGCACCTAAGGGAGAGCTGGGGATGGAAAGGCTGACTGGAGATGGAGCATACAGGGCTGGTGGCCAAAAGAACTAATGTGATCCAGGCATGCATATACAGGGGAGCACACAGGGGAGCGGGAGTACAAAGGTTATTTTACCTGTAGATTTGGCACTGGTGCGACAGCTGTCCGCAGTTTTGGTGCCCACAGTTCAAGAAGGCTGCTGATAAATTGAAGAGGGTTCAGAGAAGAGCCACAAGAATGATTAACGGATTAGAAGAAACACACCCCCTTCAATGACAATTCCCTGTTTACACTTTCAGCTTGGAAAAGAGATGACTAAGGGGGGATATGATAGAGGTCTTTAAAATCATGACTGGTGTGGAGAAAGTAAATAAGGAAGTGCCATTTACTCCTCCTCATAACACAAGAAGTAGGGGCCACAAAATGAAATTAATAGGCAGCAGGTTTAAAACAAACAAAAGGAAGCATTTCTTCACACAACGCACAGTCAACCTGTGGAACTCCTTGCCAGAGAATGTTGTGAAGGCCAAGGCTATAACAAGGTTCAAAAAAGAACTAGATAAATTCCTGGAGGATAGGTCCATCAATGGCTATTAGCCAGGATGGGCAGGGATGGGGTCCCTAGCCTCTGTTTGCCAGAAGCTGGGAATGGGCGACACGGGATAGATCACTTGATGATACCTGTTCTGTTCATTCCCCGTGGGGCACCTGGCATTGGTCACAGTTGGAAGACAGGATCACTGGGCTAGATGGACCTTTGATCTGACCCATTATGGCCGTTCTTATGTTCTAGAAAACAGTGATAGACTCAAGGAGCTCAATCTGTATTTAGCTTAACAAAGAGAAGGTGAAGGGGTCACTTGACTACAGTGTATAAGTATCTACATGGGCTAGCTGTGGCAAGTACAAATCTGCCTGAAACTCCTGGACATGTACTCAGCGTAGCTATCCAGTGTCATCACGCAGTGCTGCTCATGCCACCACTACTAGCTTTATTGCGCTGGCTCTCATCGAGCTAGCAGGAGTATGTCCATGTAAGCTGAGACTCACACCCCTTGTGCGTAGTAGAGATGTAGCCAAAGAGGGAGAAGCTGCAGAGTGACAATGGTGGCATCAACATGCAGCCATCTGGCCTTCTCCGGGCAGTGCCTGCTCTGCTTAGGAGGTGAGACACCAGCAAGGTGACATGCATGCCTGTTATCCAGCCTCTTAAGGGAAGGGCTGGAAGCAGCAGAGGGGAAGCCAGACAGGAAATATTCACTGCCATTTCACTTTTGCAGATAGCTTTTTGAAATCCCTGGAACTAGCTCTAAATGCATGGCAGGGAGTGTTTTCAGATGGCCGGACTAATTAGCAGACAGCAGGAGAAGGTGGCACTGGGATCCAGATCCAGGTCTGGTGTGCAGTAGGAAATGGAATGGGAGTGTGAGGCAAAAGCAGATCTCAGGTTTCTTTGAGCTGTTCTAATGAGGTTCTGACCCATAATGGCAAAGATCTTGAGAAGTCAGCTGCTCTTGTGAGATTTCTACAAGCTTGGGTCACATCTGAACCAAATCCAGAAAGGAGGCCCCTTCCCAGTCTGGCTCCAGCATGCACTCCAAACCATAAAGGAGGGGGGGGTTGTTGGATCCTGAAATCTGAATCCACTCCCTGAGCTGAAGGGGTCCAGGCTAGAGCTCTGATTCAGGCCTCTCTAATCTTTAGCATTTGAGACCAGGAGGGAGCAAGGCATTGGAAGGACCGAGGTATTTAGTCACTCGGTATCCAGTTTGCAAAGGAATAGGACAGCAAAGAAAACAAACAAACCTGGGGTCAGTATATGCAGCTATGTCACATCTCACAGAGTGTGTGTGGGGGGGAGGTCCTCTATTTCCCACCCACTCTACCTGCTAGGATGTACAGCTCAGATTCTGGGCCATGACTGCTGAGAGCAATTATGAGGGACACACACTTCAAAAGGCTGAATGCTTATATCAACAGGGGGCCAGAAGGGACTACCGTGACCTCCTGTGTAACACAGGCCAGGGAACTGCCCCGAACTGATTCCTGTTTGAACTAGAGCATTGCTTTTAGAAAAATGTCTAGTCTGGATTTCAGACTGGTCAGTGATGGAGAATCCATAATGACCCTTGGTAAATTGTTCCACTGGTTAATTACCCTATTAAAAATGTGCACCTTCTTTCCAGTCTGAATTTATCTAGTTTCAACATCCAGCCACTGGATTATTTTTATACCTCTGTCTGCTAGATTGGAGAGCCCATTAGCAAACATTTGTTCCCCATGTAGGCATGCTAGTTTCATGGATATCAAAACTTTGTACGTCTGTCAAACAGACCAGCAGCCTCACGGCTCAGGTTTCTGGTACTGACTGATTCTGCCCTGGTTGACAACACGAGACGATCTTGTCTTCATACTGTGTCAGTATTTCCACTTTGGGACCATGCTGAGCACATGGGGAAAGTGTAATCTCTTAAATTCCCCCTCAGATATCTGATACTGGGGCAAAATGCCCCTCCAGCATTAAGTACAATATGTTCATTGTGTTCAGATGAAACCCCGGCATCCAGATGGACACCAGCACATCTCGGAAGTGCACCACAAAGGAACTCCAGCAAAAAACAACAGTGAATAGCTTAATCAAACCTTTTTGAACATTAAAAGACATCCGAGTTCAGCTTGAGTTCTGGGAGACAGTTCTGATTTGATCTAGGTCTGTTTATCTGAACCCATAGCTTCCCTTCTCTTGTGTTTTATTAAATTCAGCATGTGGTTTTTATGAGAAAAGATAATTACAAGCAGGAAAGGTCACTTGTTATCTTTGCTCAGATATTAGAGGTCTCCCGAGCTGTTTATTGCATTCTGCCTTAACTGATCAAACACTAACACCAGGCGCTTAGAAGAGAAGCTTGCTGATGATCTGAGTGCTAGAAGAGCTTGTGTGCTGCCCTCCACAGGACCGCTCTGTGACTCAGTTTACAAGTCACAGATGATGTTGGCCCTAAGAGCCCTGTGGATTTTAATTTAAAAGATCCACAAGGAATATTAAGGTAGCACCCTCTTTGCAAACATCATTTGAGGAAGATCCGCTAAGCATGAGAGAGAGTGAGACTCCCATTGCGGTGTTTAGGCTGCTTAGCCATTGGCAAGATTTGCACGTGGGAAGTTTGAAATTGTTTTCATCAGGTTTTTGCCTCGTTTCTGGGTGTTGGGAGAGCTGGGTTCAATGCCCTGCTCTGCTACAGATTTTCTGAGTGACTTTGGGCAAGTCACTTAGTCTCTCTGTGCGTTAGTTCCCCAATGGTGATAACAGCACTGCCCTGCCTCATGGCGCGGTGAAGATCAATACATTAGTGATTGTACATTGTTCAGATACTATGGTAACAGGGGGCATATAAGTACCTTAGACCAAGTCTATCCTTGGAAGGCTTTGCTGGTATAACTGGACTGGCAAACCACTCTTAGTGGAGATGCAGCTTATAGTGGCAAAACTGCGCTTTTGCCAGTATACTTTATTCCAGCCCCTGCCCTCCCTCCCCTCCAAAGTGACAAAAGGACAGGTTTGCTGGTATAACTGCATCTACATGAGGGGCTTCTGCTGGCTCAGCTGTCTCCATCAGGGATCACACACCTGACTGGCAGAGTGATGTCAGTAGGAGGCTGTGGTGTAGACCTGGCCTGAGATGGAAGTCTCTCCCAATCCACTGAGCATCTATTTACCAAGACTGTATATGGGAGTTTAAGGTGAACAGATAGCAGCAGGGGAAATCCCCAGTGTCCAGCACTAGAGCTCTCCACATTGCACTTGCTGCTCTGTTAGATTAAAATTCAGCCATCAGCTAGAAGCAACATTTGATACTAAACTCACCTGGCGTGCCCTCCCCCACCCCTTGAGCTCCTCCTCTTCTGCCACACCTGACAGGGTTCCTGTTTTATTCTGATTTACTGTTGGTACCTCTGGGGCGCTCTCTTTTGCCCTCTTTCTCCCCACCCCCACCTCTGAACTGGTAGACCAGCTTTCAGGCATTGATTTGGAACAAACTGATGCCCTGCCAAGCCCTGAATCATCAAGTCACTCAGCATACATTCTCCACACCACTCACGCTCCATCCCTGATTTTATATGGAGAGAGTATAACCAAGAGAGCAGAGAAAATTCAGAAGGTTTAAAAGAAAAAAAACCTGATAAAAACAAGTTGCACAACTGGATTAATGAGAAAAAGTTATAACAGGGAGACAAGAATACCAAGTATTTATATAGCAGAAAGCTAGAAGCAAAGGCAAAGAGATGAAACAAAAACCCACTATGGAAAAGAAAAATATGGGGACATATGAGATGCCATTCTGGATCAGGCCAGTAGAATGATAAATCGATCAAAATCTGGGATCGTGACATATGGAACCACAACAATGGAGAAAAGAAAACAACTGCAAACTACAGAGAGTAACACACTGGTGTTCCACACATCTTGAGTTCCAGCTGTGTCCCCTTTGTTTACCAGGCAGCACACCCTCTCTGGAACGCTACACAGCACACAGAGGCACCATGTGGCTGAATAATGCACTGCAAGGAAACAGATCACTACACTCTTTGTTGCTCAAATAGTCTGTATCAAATTCACGGTGATGTGCAAAGAGCTGCTAATTGTAAGGGAGCCTAAAGGAGTCCACACACTGGGAGGCTGCAATGTATAACCTACACCAGTCTGGCTCACTTAACCTCTCTGCCCAAGGCAAGTGGAGGCATCTGCTATTGAAAGCTCCTGGGGTGGGCCAAGAGCAGTCTGCCCCACTGTCTGTGGTTGACTGGCACAAGTGTTTGGACCTTGGTCCTCTGGCTTGTTGGCTGTAATCTGTTATTGTATCTCCTGACACCAGCTGACTTGCCCACTGCTCCCCAGGTGAAGGAATGGATGGCAATATTTTATTGCCACTGATTGGTGTGGGGGTTGTTGGAACTTGCAAAGCCAGATCCTTGCAACTAAATCTGCCGGCAGGGCTACCATTCAACGTGCAGCCAACAGTGAGCCTCTGTGGACAGAGCTGGCACAAGAGGGTGCAGGGAACACACATGCCTCCCTAATTCTCCCCTTCCTGCCTTGCCTCCCCTGGGGGGCTCTGGTTCCCAGACTCCTGCCTGGTTGAATTCTGAGGGCATGGCCATGGGCTTCCTTGAATGCCTCCTGGTCTCCTATGAGGTGCTGCAGTAGCCAGTGCAAGGCAATCTGCATGGTAACGTGTCACATATCCTAGTAAGTGTCCTCTCCTGGCCACCTACTAGGGCAGCTGTGAGCAGAATCCAAGCCTCTGCCACTCTGGAACCCCTGGGGTGCATGAAGCATCAGCAAGCTGCTGCTCTGGTCCCTCCCGTGGCCTCTCTGGCACATTTCCTGGCACTGATCCTCCATCTGCTTATCCATTCTCAGAAGTGGGGCTCCATAGCCCATCTGCGCTAGGCCCAAGGACCAGTGCTGACCCCGAAAGATGCCTCCATTACTCAAATATACCCCTCTCCCAGAACTCTATGGGTTTACAGCTTAACTCTCTCAGGGGCGTACAGCTGTTGTGAAGCAATCAATACAAACACTAACAACTTTCTGCTATTCCGTACTTAATCATGTAACGCAGAGGTGAATATAGATCATACAAGACAAACACTAAATCAGTGGTTCTCAAACTCTTGTACTGGTGACCTCTTTCACATAGCAAGTCTCTGTGTGCAACCCCCCTTATCAATTAAAAACATTTTTTTACATATTTAACACCACTATAAATGCTGGAGGCAAAGCAGGGTTTGGGGTGGAGGTTGACAGCTTGCAAGCCTCCATGTAATAACCTTGTGACCCCCTAAGAGGTCCCAACCCCCAGTTTGAGAACCCCTGCACTAAATACATGTCCATGCCTCAGTTTTCTCACCACTCCAGGGCATTCTATGGGCTGGGGTCCAAGTCCATTGGTTTGTCCGGAGTCCTTGGGACTATCTGGCTCAGGAAAGCAGGCAGCAAGCTGCCCTCCTTGCCCAGGAGACTGCTATATGCTGGGTGACCTCTCTCAGCTGGAGTCCCTCCTTTTCCTGTGAGTTTCTTTATTTTAAACCCCTTCTGGTCACTTAGCCCTTTTTGTTGTTCTCCTCCTGGTAACTTTCCACTGTTCCTACTCCCCACCCCGAGGAATCAGCTAAAGCCGTTTTCTAAGGCTGCAGCTGCATTTTTGCATAGCTTTTGTGAGGTCTAAGTACTGTCATTAACTTAATGTCTTCCCCCTTGTGTCTCTCTAGGGCATACATTCTACAGGACCTGTCAGCAATGGTGGATCCACATACCTACAGACATTCATAATACAGCAGTTTTTCATAAGATAACTTCACAATATCAGTCAGAGTTCATAAGCTGTGCAGACATAGCCCCAATTCATCACAGCAGGTATGATCAGAAGTTCCTGGTTCTGTGCCGCTCAGCATGGCACCTCCTCCCATCTCTTCTTTCTCATGTCTCCCACTCAGCCTCCCATTCAGCTGTCATGAGGGAGAGAGGAGAGGGGAAGTACTGCCTAGTGATTGGAGCAGGGGCCTGCAAGACAGAACTCCTGGAGTTTAGTCCTAGTCATGCCCAGCATGACTTTGGGCAAGTCCCCCAATCACTCTGTGCCTCTGTTTCCTCATTAGATGTGCGGGAGGATATTTGCAGGGTGTGTGAGTAAAGTTTGGTGAATCAGGCCCATCTTTTGTAACCGGGATCCATACAGCGGTGGGAACAGCCTTGTAGAGTACACAACATGGCAGTGGGGTTTACAGATGTATGTCTAGTCCGCTTCTCCGTGACCCTGAGCCTGCACTCAGCTTTGCATCTTCACTATTCCTGCTCCTTGAGGGAAACCTCCTGCTCCTGTTGTAAGTCAAAGTAGCTTCAAAGCCACTCTGAATTTCTGCTCCATGTCATATGGCCCCCCTAGGCCATGTGACAGAGAGAACAGCAGAACATATTGAAGACATAGGCGCCAACTTCTAATGGCACTGGTGGGTGCTCAACACCCCTCTGCCCCGACTCCACCCCTGCCCCCCCCTCCTGCCCCTATTCCAACCCCTTCCCCAAAGTCCCCGCCCCTACTCCGCCCCCTCCCTGCCCCTATTTGACTCCTTCCCCAAATCCCTGCCTCTTCCCTTGAGTGCGCCATGTTCCCGCCCCTCCCTTCTGGAGCTTGCTATAGCCGTTTGGTGGTGGCAAGTGCTGGGAGGTACGCGGAGTGGCTGGGATGCGCCATGCTCAGGGGAGGAGGCAGAGGTGAGGTGGGACAGGGAGCTTGGCTGCCAGTGGGTGCAGAGCACCCACTAATTTTTTCCCCGTTGGCGTTCCCCGTTCCACGGAGTTGGCGCCTATGATTGAAGACACTATGGACCCGCACATCTGTGTGGGGCACAAGGTGGAATTAGACCCCCCTCCACCCCAGAGTCATTACCCCTGACCTGTGGTCTGGGTACCTGGGCATAAGTGTGTATTACATGCCTGCTACTCCCCTCTCCCTGAGGAAGTGGGGTGGAAGTGCAGCTGAGCCTGCACAGGACAGGGGTAATTTGCTGCTGTCATGGACCAGTCACAGATTACCCCTTTTCTGGGTGCTCGTGGGGTGGTACAGCTGAGTGCTGCTCTTTATGTGGGGTGGACTGTACTTACCTGATCTAGCTCTATATAACTGCAAAGCAGTATTCTCTCTTATGGCTCTTCAGCTTCTAATGTCAGTCATAAAAACCTGACCCCCCCCACTCCACTGCAAAAAATACTCTTCCCTTAATAGGCCTGTTCCCAAACAATAATTCCAGTTCTTTAGAAAGCAGGTCAGCAGCACTGAGTAATAAATTCATTATAATCTAATAAAGTTCATTAGTCCTTGAAAAGTCTGAAATGTGAAGCGATATTACCAGTGAAATCGCCCTCTGGAGGGATCCTTTCTGGGTGGGAAAAAAGGGATTTGAGATAAAAAAGAAATAAAAATAGTACGAACTTCAAATAAGAGGAGATGTTGCTGGGAGAACTGGAAACACCAGAAAGAAGCCGCTTCTAGCTGGCAATAGAAGCACCGAGGCCTGACACATGAAAGGGAACCGTAGCTATTAATATCGGGGTAGTCAGAACGAAGGGTCGTCTGTAAGGGGTTATGCAGCCAATGCTCCTTGGAGAACAGTTTGAAGCAGCAAAATCTCTACACAGACCGATAATAAAAGTCCCTAACACAATGTCAAGAGAGTTTCTGTTTGAAGCAAGAGAAGCCAATCAACTTATCTAACAATGTGTGATTCCATTTCCATCCCCTTGGGACATCTGCATGCGAGGACTTCCTGGGAGTCGTTCATCTATGCTGCCAACAAGAAGGCAAAACAAATGAATAAGGAAATGTGGGCTGCAGCTGGTGTATATGGCAATAGCTCCACTGGCTCCAATGCTGATTTACACCAGTGGAATGTCTGGCTCAGTGAGACCCTTCCTCTCTGGTTCCCTGTGCATCCTGCCTTCTCCATTTACCTCTGGAACCCTGTTGCTACAGGTACTTAAGCCTCTGGGTAGCTTTATGGTAGTTCCATTGTAAAGTTACACATGTGCCGTAGTGTTTGCAGGATCAGGGCCTTCGACTGTAAAATCCTCAGGGCAGCAGCTCTCTTCATTTTGGCCCAGATTCTTAAAGATAGTTAGGCAACTAACTCCTATTGGAGTTAGGCATCTAACCACCTCTGAGGGGCTGGAAATTTGCACTTTGTACCGTGCCTAGTCAGTGCTTAGCAAATAATAAACTAGGACATGAGACCAAATCCTCCCCTTCACAGGAGATTTCAGCTGGCTACAAGAGGTGTTTCCAGGGCTTGATGGGTCACAACATATTGGGTCTGAAAAGTGTTACTGAATGAGGATCACCTAGAACAAGTGATTTACAGTTCATTCTTTTATCTGGTCCAAATCTGCGAGGACACAAGGAAACATCTCTATTTCAATAATAATAAATAATAATAATAATAATACCACCACCTAGCTCTTACATAGTGTTTTGTATCAGTAGATCTCAAATCACTTTACAGAAGACGTCAATATAATTATCCCCATTTTCCAAGATGGGGAAATTGAGGCACAGGAAGAGGAAGTGACTTGCCCAAGGTCACCCAGCAGGCCGGCGCAGAGCCAGGAACAGACCCCAGCCAAGTCCCAGTTCAGTGCTCATGGCTGTCTGAATGATGCCCAGCGATGTAGAATGGGTCTCAGGTGAGATTAGTGGGCACAGTGAAGGTGTGGTCAGAGGTGCACAATTAATGGAGTTTATTCCATGGTTCCACCATGTCTTACATAGCTACAATAACAAAGGAATGTAACCATGCCATGATGAGATCATAAACAGAACTAGGTCTGGGCACAGAACTGGCTACACCTGTTAAGAGGAAGGAGGGTCTCATGGCCAGAGAGCAAACACAGACGTCAGATGAGCTGAGTTTGATTCCAGGCTTTGCCTCTGATTCACGGCACTTGCAACCAAATTATCAGAACCAGCCATTGATTTTGGATGATTGACTTGAGGCACCTAAGGTCTTATTTTCAGCAGTGGTAATGACATGCAGCTGCAGTCAGAACTCAGCACTTTTGAAATCCAAGCCAAGGGCACCCAGAATCACAAGCCACTTCTGAAAACCTTGGCCCCACTGCCATTGTCTATAACACTGTTATATTCACAACTTACAGACTGGAAAGTTAGCTAGAAAAATAAATACTCTTGCAGGAAGGTTGCAACACAAACACTACTTTTCTTCTTAGCCTCCAGAATGATAACACACAGTAATCAAGACAGAGAGAGACACACACACACAAAGCAGGCTGCTCCTTAAAAGAAGAGAGCCACAACTCACCCCAACTTTCTCTAGGCTGTTTGCAGACTGATTGTTGCTAGGTCCAGATCACACGTGTCCATACCGAGCTGTCTGCCTGCTAGCAGGACCAGGAAAATCTCCAGGAATGTAAAGTGAAAGATCACAATTTTAACACAGGTTTCAGTGCACCACAACCATCACAGAGGCTTTAAAGGAGTCATGATGTTTTATTCCTCCTCTATCAGTTTCCATCCTTCTCCATTTGCACACCCTGACCCTCCTATTTCCCATCTTGCTCTTGTCTTACATTTACATTGCCAGCTTTTTGGAGCAGGGACTGTCTTTGTTTTGTGTACAAGTGCACAGCACAATGGGGGCCTGAGCCATGAGTGAGACCCCAGGGTGTTATAATAAAGCATGACTGAGCTGACCCATGTGTATCTGGGCAACTGCCCTCTACCGGCTAGCATTAAAATTGCTCAACTGTGTGTCATAGATCTTATACAGATAAAAGGAAATGATGACTCTTTTCATTCTAGTGCTGTGTTTTTCCAGTGGAAGTAGCTCAGTTCTGTTCCCGTTCTCACTATGAGGGTTCTCATACAGAAATTCTCAGGTGGTTGTGGATTTCTTACAATCTACAAGGTAGGTCAAATTTTAGCCCTCAACAATTTGATCGAGTCCCTTCAAATAAAAGTGTCAATAAGCGACTTCTGAAATTCCAGAGGGTTTCTCGGAATATAACGGGAGGCCTTATGCAGGGTTATCATACACCTGGGAGGCCTGGATATTGAGAGAGGTTTCAGAGTCTAAGCATTTACAAGAAGCATTCAGTATTGAAAAGTGATTTAGACACCATGCA
Organism: Lepidochelys kempii; assembly: GCF_965140285.1. Taxonomy (NCBI): domain Eukaryota; kingdom Metazoa; phylum Chordata; order Testudines; family Cheloniidae; genus Lepidochelys; species Lepidochelys kempii. Next base: position 34,338,895 of record NC_136387.1, read on the forward strand.
GCAGTGAAAACTCTTTACATACATACATACACACACACATACACACAGTACTGCTTTGTTGTGCAGCTCTAATTATATATCGAACTGCCCTTGTTACACACAGAAGTGCAGTGAAAATGAAAAGCTATATCACTTTTTTCTGACATCACCCATATCTGATAACACAGTGACATGACAGCGGGACCATGTGCTATAACTTCTGCATATGACTGCAGCCCAAGCAGTTTTACAAATCATATTGACCTATGACAGCTAAAGTCTTCTTGGTTTTTTTTTTTTAAACCAATGGGATTGTAGGATGCAAATAAGATAAACCATTTCACTGGCAATACATAAATCTGTCTGGCTTCTAACTGGCTGAAAAAACAGTGATGTCACATTTTTACCCCTCATGCATGTAGTCCACAACTGTCCTGCAAAGAAAGGGTCCATAGGTATACAGATTAGAAATGCGTATGCAATGGAGAGTATGAATTCCAGCCCAGCTGCAAGATGCTGCCCTGCTGCTCCAACATCCCCACAAGCTTTTCTAGTCTGCTTTTCCTTTCTTGTGCCTTGGCTGTGGGAGACAGGGGACGATCCAAAAAGGAGATCATTGATAGATTCCCCCATGCACAAAGAGCAAAGCGTGTATTTTTTGCCTCGCTGGGTTTTATTTTAAAGTAAGGAGGAAGAACAAGTCCAATATGTCAGAGAGACAGCAAACAGCGGGAGAGATTTCCCAAGCACAAATACAAGTTAGGTGCCCGACTGCCTTTCGTGCCTTTGAAAATCTCCCCCTACAAATGGCTCTGTAATATTCTGCATCTCATCTGAAACACAAAATGGCAGCTGCCTCCCAGCTGGCCATAAGATCCCTCTACATTTAAAGGGGCAGCATACCAAAAATGGCATGAAGGCAATGCCTTTCAGTGACATAGCTACATGGGCTGCACACGAATGAACCTCAGAAAGCTGCTGCTGTGCAGCCTTGTGCGGTGATCCTTCTGCAACCCACGAGAGAGGGTAGAGCTGAGCCTGGTGGATGAGAGACCTCCAAGGAAAAACCCAGGGTGCTGCAGGCACTGAGGCTGGTGATGGAGGGGGTGTCATCTTACCCTCTGACTCAGTATAGAGCTGATTGCACAGTGTAGCATTGGGGGGTGCGGTCTTTTGCGCTAGCTGTAAAAATCAAGGCCCTGAGCACTCGCTCTTAACGATCCCCTGGCGCTTTTCACAAAGGTAGGTGTGTAAAGCCCACTATCATCGATCCAGTTTTAAGTGTGAGTAGTTACATCCTGTCTCTCTAAATAGTTTCAGCACTTGGACACTTCCTGTCCTAAACTATCATGCAGCGTGCTGCTGAGGGTTTGATGGATTCCACCCAAGAGTGGCTACACTTCAACTACAGATAAAGTGAATCCTGTGTGAGGGTGAAATGAAAAACTCTGCTACCATGCAAAATGTTATGATAAACATCCAGTAAGTTAAACTGCAAAGGGGGCAAACTAGTGTCACAGTTGCTTTTGTAGTTGCTTGAGCCAGCATGGGTCTCCACGGGGTACATAGCATCGAGGATGTTCCCTGCCATGGGTAATTTGTCTCAATCAGACTCAGAGGAGGAAAACAGAGAATTGAAGGAAGAACACTACAAGCTATACAAGCTTCAAAAGAACATAATGGGAAACAGCTCAAGGTACTGACCTTAAAGATGGATTCTCTTAACCAACGTTTTGATGGGTTGCAAATTAAAGTGAAAGGGATAGGAGAAAGGCTGCAATTACTGAAAGAACATAATGTGAAGCTTAGAGAGGATGTGAAGTCATCTGAGAAAAACATAGCTGCTATAATTGAAGACAATGGGCCAAATTATAGACTTGGTGACACTGGTGTAAATCCAGAGTAATTCCATTGCAGCCAGTGGCATTACTTCAGATTTACACAGGTGTTGTGGATCCAGCAAGGGGACTGGCTGGCTCATGGAACTTGTAATGGGCAATGGAGACTTTGTACTTTTAGGTCACTGGCTTGGAGTCCAGCCCAGATCTATTGTAACCAGAACTCATTAGCAGAGCTGGTCAGAACAATTTGGATGAAACAGTTTTTTACTTGCTGGGTTGTTGTGGTGTTTAGATGCTGCTTGTAATTATTAGAACTGGGAGCACTGGCTGTTGGGAGTCTGAAATGACAGGAAACAGGAAGGGGGGGGAGGAGTTGAGGAGGCTGAGTGAGAGCTACCGAGGGTGCAGCAGCAGCTTGGTAAAGATGTTTCCACTTCATTTTTAAAGTCCTGTTGAAGTTTGTTAGTACCTTGCCTGGTTGCTGCAACAGTCGTCGAACTTGAAGTGACTTGAAGAGAGAGTTTGATTTTGAAGAAGCTGCTCCAGAAACCTGCCCACTTTCCCGCCAACATGCCTACGCAGCTCCTCGGCAGCAGACCTAGCAAGTTGCTGTGGGACCCAGCGTTCCAGGGTCCATGACTCAGGGGTAGCCTCTGAACCAGGGATCCCAAGTCTTCAAGGGTATCGCTACAGTGCAGCTGGGAGTGAGCACCTCGGCCTGGGTAGACAGACTCACACTAGCTTCGCTCCAGGTAGCACGCTAAAAATAGCATGGATGTTGTGGCTCTGCAGTCTTGGGATAGCCACCTGAGCTCAGACCCCAAGAGGCCAAGTGGGCTCGAGAACCTGAGCTGCTGCCTGAGCCACAATGTCCACACTGGTATTTTTAGAGTGCTAGGTCAAGCGGAGCTAGCTCAAGTCTGTCTATCCCAGGCTGGGAGGCTCACGCACAGCTGCAGGGTAGACATATGTGAAGCTCTCAGACAGCCTGCCAAGCAGACTGTAACTGAATCAGGGACCCCAGGGCTTCCAGAGTCCATGGCTCTGGGCCAGCCTGCCAGGCAGACTGCCCTGGGAATGGGTCTGCATGGCCTTTCATGGAAAATGTCAGAACTTTGGGGGTTTGTTCTGAATCAGAATTAAACCAAATAGCAAAATCCTCCCTAAAACAGATTCCGCTCTTGTTGCCCAGCTCTACTCATTAATACATTTGTTAACTGTTGGATAGCCAGTACATGACCAAGCTCACCCGCTTGTTCTTTTCTTATTACACAGGTGTTCACATGACAAAATTACATTTTACATTAATTGGCCCCCTTGTAGCAGCATCAAGTGAGAGATCAAGGACTCACTGGGCTACAGAAGTTGAATTCTTCTAAATTGGGTGGTGTGGGGTGTATACCATTCACATGCACATTCTGGTGACTGGCTCAAAAAAAGGATAAGGACCTACTATTACTCAGACCAGTCAAAGGAGTTGTCCTCTAGTTCAGTTGGTAGCTCCCGGTATTTTTCTGAGCCTAAAAGGCAACAAGTCTAGTTCTGCCTCCCCAGGGTTGGGACGCAGAGTCGGGGCACAGTGTCTGCAGCATGTAGATTCATTATGGAGGAGGGAAGGGAAGGTGAAGGTATAACACACAAAACACGTGCTTTTTGGGTAAACCCAGGTCATCCTTATTCAAAAGCAACGCGGCCCATGCCTTTACAGACACAATACCTGTTCTCTCTGCCCAGTCTCCGAGATCTCAAAACTCCAAGCATCCCCCTGGCTTCTTGAAAGAAAACACATTCAACACTGGCAGCTAGTGTGTTTCTAAACACAACCTCCTCTGTCTACACCAGCTACAGATTCCAGTTAAAAACTGAGTTTGTCAAAACATGTTAGAGAGCATGTTTTAAAACATGACCTGGTTTCCTAGTCTGGACATGCCCACAGGGTGTATCAACCATCCCAGGTGCAGGGAGGAGGAAAGCTGAAAGAGTCTGAGAGGTTCCAGAATCTGAAGAACTGGACACAGACTGAAATCCTGGTGCCAGTGAAGGCAATGGGAGTGTTGTCACTAGCTTCAGCAGAGCCAGGATTGCAGCTGGGGTCTATAAAAGGAACTGAAAAAAACTCCTAAAAAGTTGAGAACTTGAATGACATGGGCTACGTTGTGCCCTTGTTTAGCTTCAGGGAATTAAGGGTTGATCCCTTCCTGACACCCAGAGTGTGGAATTATCCCGATATGTGTCAACCAGGGAGCTTTTGGTACCTGCACTTTGTAAGGCACAGTCATGATCAGGCACTGGGTTATTGCTGCTGGGAGCATTTTCCCAGCGACTAAAGTTCATATTTAAGGTCCAGCCATCTTTATCTCTGTTTACCAGTAATTACTGTAGATGTATATTGTGCCTTGCATCCTCAAGGGTTCCAATGCACTTTTTTTTTTTTCATAGATATTTAGGTCAGAAGGGACCATTATGATCATCTAGTCTGACCTCCTGCACAACGCAGGCCACAGAATTTCACCCACCACTCCTGCAAAAAACCTCTCACCTATATCTATGCTATTGAAGTCCTCAAATCGTAGTTTAAAGACTTTAAGGAGAAGAGACTCCTCCAGCAAGTGACCCATGCCCCATGCTACAGAGGAAGGCGAAAAACCTCCAGGGCCTCTTCCAATCTTAGCAAACACTGTTGAAATGCAGCTACCTCTGAACTGGAGAGCAGAAACCTACACAATAGTGAGTGGATAGGAAACATTGGCCAAGTCCTCCAGAGGCAGCTTCGCCTGTTATAAAAAGTGCCATTTTTTAAATGATACTGAGTGTGGGGTTTTCATCATTGGTCTAAATCTGTTCCCATTGAAGCCAATGGTAAAATCCCTGTGGCAGAGCTCCAACCTTGTCCCCGTGGGTCCCGCGCTTCCAGGCAGTTTATGCTAGCTTCAGAGGCTCACTGCAACCCTCCATGTAGCCCTTCTGTCTCTAGGGCCAGGGATACAGTCTACTGAACCCTTTTCATCATAAGCCAGCAATGGAGGTTGGTGAGAGAATTCCCACAGTCTCTGTTGCTCCTATGGCTTCATGCCAAAACAGTTTAGCATCCTGTCCTGACAGGGGCCTGTTTTCCCCTCCCAGGAGGTGTTTCTGTAGTGGTGGGTTGGGGGGAACCCGGGCCCACCCTCTACTCCGGGTTCCGGCCCAGGGACCCTAATGGTAGCAGCTGTTGGCAGCCAACCTTTCACTGCCAGAGTTGCTACATTTCCCCGGGCCATTTCCCCACAGCTCTCCTGCTTCTCCCTTCTTCACCCTTACCTTAGGGCTCCCTTACCAATGACTTGAGGGTATCTTCATTATCCAGCCCTTCAGCCATACTTCCTCTCCTCTGGCTCCTCTCTGCCTGACTGAAGTGAGCCTTTTTATATTATCAGAAGGGCCTTAAAGTCAGGCGGTCACATTAGCTTAATGGCCTCACCTGACTCTTTGCAGGTTAATTGGAGTCAGATGTTCTCATTAGCCTGGAGAAGCCCCTGCTCTGGTCAGTCAGGGAACAGAAACCTGTTCATCCAGTGGCCAGTATAGCTGCCTTCTGCTACTCCGCTGTACACCCAGACCAGACCTACACCATCCCGGGCCGCACCCTCTTCGACAACCTGTATCTGGTCCGGGACCTCTTGGAACTCGGGTGTAGGGACGGTCTGTCGTTCGCCCTCCTGTCCCTGGATCAGGAGAAGGTGTTCGACAGGGTGGATCACGGGTATCTCCTGAGCACTCTGCGAGCGTTTGGCTTCAGACCCCAGTTTGTGGGTTTTCTCCAGGTGCTGTACGCCTCTGCAGAGTGTCTGGTCAGGCTCAACTGGACCCTGATCGAACCGGTCAGCTTCGGGCGAGGAGTACGGCAGGGGTGCCCCCTCTCGGGCCAGCTGTACGCTCTGACGATCGAGCCCTTCCTCAGTCTCCTCCGCAGGAGGCTGACAGGGTTGGCGCTACGGGAGCCAGAGCTGCGGCTGGTCCTGTCACCATATGCCGATGATGTGCTCCTCGTGGTCCAGGACCCGGGCGACTTGGCGCAGGTGGAGGCTTGCCAGGCCGTCTACTCGGCAGCCTCCTCCGCCTGGGTCAACTGGGTCAAGAGCTCTGGCTTGGTGGTAGGGGACTGGCGACAGGCGAGCTCCCTCCCACCCGCGCTTCAGGCCATCCGGTGGAGCGCGGGTCCACTGCTCTATCGGGGCGTTCACCTTTCTGCCACGCATCCGTCTCTGCTGGAGAACTGGCACGGTTTAGAGGGCAGGGTGGTAGAGCAGCTCTGGAGATTGACAGGACTGCTCCGGTGTCTGTCCCTTCGAGGGCGGGCACTGGTGTTCAATCAACTAGTCCTGTCCATGCTCTGGTACCGGCTCAACACCCTGGTTCCAGCCCCGGATTTCCTGGCCGACCTCCGGAAGTTGATTCTGGAGTTCTTCTGGTCAGGACTGCACTGGGTCTCTGCAGGGGTTCTCCATCTACCCCTGGAGGAAGGAGGGCAGGGCCTGAAGTGTCTCCGCACTCAGGTCCATGTCTTCCGCCTCCAGGCCCTGCAGAGGCTCCTTTATGGTGCAGGTAGTCCGGCGTGGAGCGTACCGGCACTTGCCTTCCTGCGCCGCTTCCGAGGGCTCCGATATGACCGGCAGCTCCTTTATCTCCACCCGAGAGGTCTTCCGCGAGACCTCTCCAGGCTGCCGGTCTTCTACCAGGACCTCCTCCGGACCTGGAAACTGTTCACAGCGACCAGGTCCGTGGCGGCCTCCGTGGGGGAAGATCTCCTCGCGGAGCCCCTGCTACACAACCCCCAGCTCCGTGTGCAGGTGGTAGAGTCCCCCTCGGTGCGCCGGAGGTTGGTCCTGGCAGAAGTCACCAGAGTCCTCTCCTGGACTACAACCGGGGAGACTGGCTGGATCCCCTGATGCTCGCTCAGCGCATGGGGCTCTCCAGATCTCGTACTCCCCTGTGTGTACTTCAGGAGGTGAGGGCTGCTTTGCCGCCCGCTGCTTGGGTTTACCTCGACCAGGTCCTGCGAGAGGGTGTGCCCCACCCACCCTCCACCCCCAGGCCCTCCGGACCTTTTCATCGGGCCCCTGCCCCGTGGACCCGACCGACCGACCCCCCCACCCCTTCACCGTGAGCCGGCTACGCGAGCTGCAGCCGGTCCGGTTCCAGACCGTGCCAAAACAACATCTCTACACACTCATGCTCCACACCCTTCACGTCCTCACCCTCGCGTCCCGCCCTGACACAAAGTGGCAGGACCTCCTGCCACCTCTAGAGGGTGAGGAGCCCCGGTGGGCCAGCCTATATTCCACCTTAGTCCCGAGGCCCACCAGGGATATCAGTTGGCGGCTCCTTCATGGGGCCATTAGCACAGGCATGTTCTTGGCGCGGTTCACCCCAATCCCGGACACCTGCCCCTTTTACGGCGTGAGGGAAACCCTGGCGCACGTCTACCTGGAGTGCACCAGGCTGCAGCCCCCTATTCCAGCTCCTCATGAATATTTTGTTAAGGTTTTGGTTGCACTTTTCCCCTCACCTCCTTATCTATACACTCCCTGTCCATGGCCCCACTAAGTCGCGGGACCTCCTCGTCAACCTCCTCCTGGCCCTGGCTAAAGTGGCCATCTATAAAACCAGGGTGAGGACGTTGGCCGATGGAGTCTCCTGTGACTGTGGGGCCTATTTCTGATCCTCCGTCCGTTCACACCTCCGCGCAGAGTTCCTCTGGGCGCCTCCACTGACTCCCTTGACGCCTTTGAGGAGCAGTGGGCGCTGTCCGGGATCCTCTGCTCGGTGTCCCCGTCCGGTTCCCTTCATTTGACCCTTTGACCGCACTCCTGTCCCTGTTGTTCATTAGTTGTCCCCTGTAATTATTTGGTTTTCCAGGTCCTGTGGACCCCCCCATTAGGCTGGTGGGGGGGATCCTTTAGCTGTGGGCGGGCTTTGCCCGCCCACTTCCTGGATCCCCAATAAGGCTACTCTGTTGTACCCAACTGGCCTGGGTCTATCACACCCCCTATTGACTTCAACAGAGCCAAGGTGGAATTTTCAAAAGCACTCACCCTTCACCTGTATGTCCACATGCAAACAATACTGGCTGTTTTGGTGTCATCTGGAAAAAATGCACTTGCATAGAACTCAGTGTATCTATATCGGAAGAATAAAGGGATGAGATGACCTGGAATTTGAACTTGTGCTTCACATGTATCTAGGCATTAGGAACGTGATGTTGAGGCCTATGAGCTAGCTTATTTAGCTTGCTATAACTGGACCTAAAACCATCAGTAGCTGAAGTCTAGAGAACTGTAGCAAAAATAACCCAGGCACTTGATTAATGGAGACTGAGAACGCCTTTCAGCAAATGGGAAGCATGCCCTGCTAACAAGAATGATTTGCATGATTTTATCTTACAGAGCCCTGGCCTTGGAGGCTGGGAAACACAAATTGGACAAGGCATTTCAGAAACCCATGGGGAGTCGTTTTCCCAGACATGGCCAGAAGGCGGGTGGCAGTAGGTTTCCTTGAAATCAGAATTTCAAGGAACTGGAGATGCAAGGCTCCTCACACACTAGAGTGTCAGCCAAGTCTACGCTAAAAAGTTTTGTCAGTATAGAAATGTTAGTAGGAGTGTGGTTTTTGGTGATATTTTTATACTGGGAGAATACCCTATTGTAGACATATCAGCATAAAAAGGCTTTTGCTGGTACAGTTTGTTTTGATCAAGGAACCGGTATCAGCTATATTGGCAAAAACACTTTCTTTCCGCTACAAGCTGCATCCACACTAGCAGGTGGGTTGCTGGTGTAGCTGCACCAGTATAGCTACGCTGGGAAACCTTTTCTAGTGTAGACAAGACCTACATTCTGAAGAGGACAGATGTAACACGTCACCTCCAATTAGGATGAAGCTAAAAACATTCCTACATGCCTGACTTGCTAGTGACTCTGAACAGAGATCTGAGGAGGACTCAAAGAAACTAAATCTCTGGGTGACAGCCACAAAGTACAGAAGAAATTATCCCAGTGCTGATTGTACCTCGTCACTTACTTAGTGTAATCATGTGTTAATAGCGTGACTAGGAGATGATGTTTTGCTTTTCTTCTCTGTGGACTGTGTCCTTTGTGTGCTTTTCACAGCACTCCAGACAGCAAAGACTCACCCTGTTCCAGAGCAGCAGTACCAGGTTTAACTGAACGCCGGGTTGTGTACCACATTCTTAGATGAGTAGCACAAATGTTTGTGTTTAGTTGCAGAGTAGCAGCTGTGTTAGTCTGTATTCGCAAAAAGAAAAAGGAGTACTTGTGGCACCTTAGAGACTAACCAATTTATTTGAGCATAAGCTTTCGTGAGCTACAGCTCACTTCATCGGATGTTTCCACTGAATGCATCCGATGAAGTGAGCTGTAGCTCACGAAAGCTTATGCTCAGATAAATTGGTTAGTGTCAGTTTCTAAGGTGCCACAAGTACTCCTTTTCTTTTTGTGTTTAGTTGAATTTTGCTGATGTTTTTCCACATACTTTTTAATACCTCAGGGAAGCAAAAATACCCAGATCTGAGCTTCTCATGATATTTTGGCTCCTGGATGATGGAAGACCAGATGGTCCCTTATTTGGGGCCATTAAATCGCGACCTGAGATCAAAGAAAAAAATCCCATGATGTCAAGATATTGGGGGTACATTTTAATTCCTGCAGAAAGCCATTGTCTAAAGAGGTAGCTTAGTCCAATGGATATAGAACTGGCCTTGGACTCATTGTTCTAACTGTGGCTCTGCTGCTCATCTGCCCTGAGACTTTTGGCCAGTCGCTTCATCTCTCTTACCCAACCTGGAAGTTCTTTTGGGTAGGGAGTGTCTCTATGTGTATATTCAGTGCCTAGCACAACACGGCCCTGATCTTGGTTGGGGCCTCCAGACACTACTGCAATAGTATTTATTAATCATAATGTGAGTCCTGCTCTTCTGTTGGCCTCAGTGCCCAGGTTTTGCTTAATTTGCTAATGGTTTGAAACTGATGAGAAGTTAAAGAGCGGCAGTGGAGTGAGGAGTGATCAGTATTTGTGTTATAAATTGTCATGCTCCTTGGTCAAAGGAGGCTGTACATTTCCTACAAGGTTTGCAGTGCCCATGGGATGGGGTAGGCCAGAGCTGGCCTGTTATTCTGCTTTTCTGGATTCTTCTGAACCTTCCAGTGCTTTCAATAGCATCCGAGCTCTGCTGAGGAATTCCAAGCAGACGCTTGTTGCTCTGTGAAGATCCTAGTGCAAGACAAAAGGGATCAGAATATGAGAGAGAGAAAGGGAGAGAGAGGGCCACAGTTCCCGGATCTGCCCAAGTCAAAGCTCTTCCGGGGGCTGGCTGCTTTCACTGTGATAGGCATATCAAACCCCTAGGCCCAAACACTGAGGCTTAGAGAAAGGTCAGGAGAAACGTGCTGCCTGGACCAATCTCAGAAAGAGTGAAGGGGCATTTTGTGAGAGAGAGTTTCACACCCTGGCAAGAGGGTGAGATGAGGGGCAGGGTGAGAGGGGGCCCGTGGCCTGGCCCTCTCCACAACGGCCAGCCGCGCAGCCTCTACAGCATGTGCTTGCTGGAAGCGCTGCAGAGGGAATCGTGACCAAGGCAGGGCTCTGCACATTGGCCCCTCTCAATGGGCTTGGAGGCCATCAGCCACACTCAAGACCTGAGGGGAGAGACGGGAGATCTGTGTGTTTGAAGTATCCCTCTAGACATTTTTCCGGTTGAATTCTCATGTGAGCCATGAAATACAAAGTACATGACAGAGGGAAACAGAATGATACAGTGAGCAGGTCAGAGATCACATGACATCCACGAGCACAGAGCTGTGCTTCTTCTTCACCCACTGATCAGCAGAGCACCACACTGTGGTGTTTGCCCCGTCACTTGCTATTATCCATGCAGTGGCCACTATAGACATCTGTGACTAGCAGGCAACAGGAAGCCAAGAGGCTGCTAAATATCAGGGGAGTTCTATTAGAATTCTGAGTTCATCAACAGCATTCTGGCTGAGACAGCCACATTCGAAAACACACCCTTTCGCTTTATAGCTTGTTATACAGGCAACACTTGAGCTGGAATCCTATTTTATATTCTTCACACTATTTAAAATTTCCTATTCTACTCAGGACCAAAATTGACTTCATACGCTCTAGCTTTACAGTATGAAGATACGCCTCTCCTGCCCCCAGCCTGCTGCGCACCCTGGGTGTTTTTTTTTTTAAAGTTTCTTTTGATTTTTCAAGGACTAATGAACTTTACTGGATTTACATCGAGTTCTGCCTCCAAACTTAAATATGGAAGTTTTAAATTCACTTAGGGCTAGTTGACACCAGAAGCGCTAGGTTGGTGTAACTTACGTCACTCATGGGGTGGCTTATTCACACCATTGAGTGACATAAGTTATACCAAAGGGTAGTGTAGACAAGGCCTTAGTGTACTATTTCCACTGTGAACCGGGAGGGAGGGGCTAATTTCGAGTAATGAGGGGAAGTTGGGTTTGATTTTTTAAAATTAGGTCTTATTAATTTACTAAACTGAGTCCCTTGGCATTGTACCTACCCCACAGCATTTACTGCACAGATAATTTCAAACGCAACCACTGAAGAGAGATGCCAGATTCTCATTGACTTGCAAAGGGAATTAGGTGCGTAACAGTCCTTAATGCTTTTCAAAGTCACCCCCTCATTTGGCCTCAGCATCAGGTAGGCAATGGGTGAGGGTTTGGGAGCACGCAACGACAGGAACATGGGACCAGACTTCGGGTCACTTGCAGTAATAAGCAGCTGTTGCTTATTTGACAAACAAAGACATAATCCCATTTATCCACCCTTTTGGGGGGTAGGAAACAGGCCTGCTAGAAGAAGGTAAGCTCTATGGCACAGTGCATATTACAGTGGTGTGGTAATCCCTGGCTGGGGACTGGAGGTGCTAGCACAACGTAAATAAACCATGATCCTTCCCACCGCCAGCACACCATTCAGCTAAGGCTTTCAAAGCACTCCCCAGACACCCATTAGCTACACATTGCAGCCTCCCTCTGAGGCAGGGCACTATTAACCGCATTTTACAGACAATTAACCCAGGGTACAGAGAGGGAAGGTGACTTGCCAAAGGTCACCCAGCGAGTCAGCAGCTGAGGAATCCAGGAGCCCTAACTCTCCATATCTCGCTCTGACCACTATACAACACTAGTTCCTTGCACTTCCATCTAGAACCTCATCAGTTTACCACTCTGTGTGCTCTAGTTCGTACTCTGCAACGTGCTTTGGAGGGTTGAAAACACTGAAGAGAAAAAAAAAAAGATAGAAATTAGAGAAAGAATCAGCATGTGTGCGACGAACATCTTCATATTCACCGCTCTCTAGTAATCACAGTGAAGTGATGTCTCCTCTTCCAAGTACAGCAGATATTGCAGTTAGCAGAGATGCCTTCAGAGCTAAGGCCCCAGTTCAACAAAGCACTTACACATTCATTTAAGTACTTTGACGACTCAGAGCCACAATTCTGAGTTTTTAAATGGACCTCTATCAATCAATTCACGACAATAGCATCATGAAAAAACAGACCTCTGCTCACTAGGAGCAGAACCCCTGCTTTGATCCAATAGGCTTATACCACAGCTGGCTTATTTCTTTTTCATTTTCTCTTTCCAGATAGCCTGATTACCCTTGACTGATGTTCAGAGCAGGAAAATTATAGAGTCAAGGGTAATTTTGTCCTTTCACAGACAGTGGGTCCCTTGGATGTGCAGATTGGAAGGTTTGGGAGAACATGAAAAAATTAGTTTGCTTATTCAATTTCCCTTTGTTTTGCCCTTCTGATGTGTGATGCCCCACCTACTCCTCTGTGCGCACAGCGAGCCCCCAAGGGAGGTTAAATGGACACGGATCAGATCCAGCAGCCATTCATCTGCCTCCAGTTTCATCTCCATGCAGAGTCCAGCCATGAGCTGTTGTAATCTCCTAATGGATGGCTCAAGAGTAAAAGCCTTTGAAAATATAAGAAGCAAGAATCAAACGATGCACATTCTTATTCCACAGCTGTTCTTTATGTCTGTGCCAACATGCTAATACCCTCATTACAGTCAGGTGAATTCCATCACACTGCTATGCCCAGCCATTGACTCTGTAGGCTAAGAGGTCGGATTACTCCCCTTCACCAATACATGAAGACAAATTTCACTGTGGATGTCCAGGAGTTCAATTACCCTATTCTAATTAATGTTCAATTTCACACACATACCCTTTACAGCAGCAGTTCTCGGCCAGGGGTCCGCAGACCCCTGAGCCGTTTCAGTGGGGTGCAAAGCCCCACTACTGAAACCCAGTGCCCTGAGCTGGGCTGAAGCGGGAAGCGGCATGGGGCTGAAGCCCTAAGCTCTCCCTCCACGCCCCCTGCTGCAGCCAGGAGTGTCACAGGGCTGAAACCCCGAGCTTCCCCACACCCCACTGCGGCCAGGAGCTGAAACCTTGAGCCCATGGGCAGAGTTGAGGGGGCACCATGGTGTTGCCCCCCACAACTGCAGTGCCTTACCCAGAGTGGGGCAGTCCTGGAGGCAGCTCCACCCCACACCTCCTCCTCTCCCCTAGTCCTCCTCAGGCTCCACCCTCTGGCCAGGTCCTAGACTGGAAGCCAGAGCCAGGCAGTGAGGGGCAGCTGCTCCTCTGGCTAGTGGTGCCATGGAGTGGGCAGACGTCACATCCCCCCATCTGCTGCTGGTGCCAAGGGTTGTGGCTGCTCCTCGGTCCCCTTTGACTGCTCATGCAGCCAGTCAGAGCTGCTCAGGAACCAGCAGAGCCCTGGGGGAGCAGCCACCAGCACACAGCCCCAGACAGATGGATGGCCTGCTGAGGTGAGTCAGGGTGGGGAGGTGGTGCTCCCTCCCTGGACCCTGTGTGCAGAGCTGACCAGAGCCCCACCAGCCCTTGCCACCCCACCCCTCCACCCCACAAATAGAAGTCAAACTATGCCTATGCCCACCTGGCCCAAAGCCCCACCCCGTGGAGTTTTTCTAGCATGTTGAAGTGGGGCTCAGAAAGAAAAAAGGTTAAGAACCCCTGCTTTACAGGACTGACAAATGGAGCAAAGGTTAAGGAGATCAAGTACAAGGGCACAAATTCTGCCCTCAGTGGCACCCACACAACCCCACTGGTTTTGTTTGAGTTGCATGAGGAGATTGTCGGGCTCAACGGGTAGTGATCAATGGCTCCATGTCTAGTTGGCAGCCGGTGTCAAGTGGAGTGCCCCAAGGGTCGGTCCTGGGGCCGGTTTTGTTCAATATCTTCATAAATGATCTGGAGGATGGTGTGGATTGCACTCTCAGCAAATTTGCGGATGATACTAAACTGGGAGGAGTGGTGGATATGCTGGAGGGGAGGGATAGGATACAGAAGGACCTAGACAAATTGGAGGATTGGGCCAAAAGAAATCTGATGAGGTTCAATAAGGATAAGTGTAGGGTTCTGCACTTAGGACGAAAGAACCCAATGCACAGCTACAGACTAGGGACCGAATGGCTAGGCAGCAGTTCTGCGGAAAAGGACCTAGGGGTGACAGTGGACGAGAAGCTGGATATGAGTCAGCAGTGTGCCCTTGTTGCCAAGAAGGCCAATGGCATTTTGGGATGTATAAGTAGGGGCATAGCGAGCAGATCGAGGGACGTGATCGTCCCCCTCTATTCGACATTGGTGAGGCCTCATCTGGAGTACTGTGTCCAGTTTTGGGCCCCAAACTTCAAGAAGGATGTGGATAAATTGGAGAGAGTCCAGCGAAGGGCAACAAAAATGATTAGGGGTCTAGAACACATGACTTATGAGGAGAGGCTGAGGGAGCTGGGATTGTTTAGCCTGCAGAAGAGAAGAATGAGGGGGGATTTGATAGCTGCTTTCAACTACCTGAAAGGGGGTTCCAAAGAGGATGGCTCTAGACTGTTCTCAATGGTAGCAGATGACAGAACGAGGAGTAATGGTCTCAAGTTGCAGTGGGGGAGGTTTAGATTGGATATTAGGAAAAACTTTTTCACTAAGAGGGTGGTGAAACACTGGAATGCGTTACCTAGGGAGGTGGTAGAATCTCCTTCCTTAGAGGTTTTTAAGGTCAGGCTTGACAAAGCCCTGGCTGGGATGATTTAACTGGGAATTGGTCCTGCTTCGAGCAGGGGGTTGGACTAGATGACCTTCTGGGGTCCCTTCCAACCCTGATATTCTATGATTCTATGAGAACGGATGGCACAATTTAGTTGATACGACTATATGGTAGGAACGAAGTGGGCCAGAGCTTGTCAAGGTTGGTGCTTCTCACAGCCAGACATGACAGATGATAGGGGCTTCTCTTAGTATTGTTCAAAGAAGAGAGCTAGGGTCCGATTTTCAGAAGACGCTCTGCTCTCATATTTGCACAGCTCTGCTAGCACTTTCACACCAAAAACGAAAACAAACAAAAAAAAACGCAAAAGCATTTAAGTCCCACTGACTTTCAAGAGTACTTGTACTCCTAAATCACTTAGGTGCCTTTGAAATTCCAACCTGTAATTTGCACATGTAGGCACAACAACTTAGCACAGAGATGCATACAGAATTTTCTGAAAGTTCTGGCTTCTCCAATTTAATTCATTCAATTAGTTGCCTGAGAAGAGAATGCCCTGTGTACTGATCTGCACCCTGTGCATTTGTCCTAGATATCATAGGGGCTGGAGCACCCACAGGGAACTATTAGTGAGTGCTCTTCACCCACTGGTAGCCAAGCTCTCCTTCCCCCCGCCCACCTCCTCCTCCCCCTGAGCGCACTGCGTCCCCACTGCTCCACCCACCTCCCAGCACTTCCCACGTGGCTGCTGCCAGACAGCTGTTTGGCAGCATTAGCATGTTTGTGGGGGGGGGGGAGAGCAGTGGGAACATGACATGCTTAGGGGAGGAGGCAGGGAAGAGGTGGGGCCAGGGATTTGGGGAAGAAGTTGGAATAGGGGCAGGGAGGGGGCGGACGTGGGGCAGGGCAGGGGCGGGGACAGGGGCTTGAGTCTATTGTGCTTCAAACCTGCCCTAAAACTCAGCACTTCTTTCTAATTCTTACCTGACAAACATTATTGAATTAAGAAAAGGAGGACTTGTGGCACCTTAGAGACTAACCAATTTATTTGAGCATGAGCTTTCGTGAGCTACAGCTCACTTCATCGGATGCATTCAGTGGGAACAAAAATGCATCGATGAAGTGAGCTGTAGCTCACAAAAGCTTATGCTCAAATAAATTGGTTAGTCTCTAAGGTGCCACAAGCCCTCCTTTTCTTTTTGCGGATACAGACTAACACGGCAGCTACTCTGAAACCTGTCATTATTGAATTAGGTGCCTGTGAATCTCAGGATGTCACTAAGGATGGACATCAGGGCAAAGACACATAGTGGGGAGGCTGCCAGTCTATTAACAGAGCAGATTAACTCATTATTTGTGCGTGTGCTCACACTCTGGTGCCTCTTCAAACATGGACTGAATCTCAATGTTGTGTCCCGGGGATTTAGCTGTTAGCACTGTGGGTTTGTTGCACTGCAAGCATAAAATCCTCCAAAACAAACAGGGAAGCAGTTTGTTACTAAATGGGAGTTACATAAGCCAGAGTTGCCATGAGAAAGTAGGCAACCAACAAGACAAACACTCGGTGAACGTGTGCACACACACACAAAAAGTAAACACCAATGACCAAGCTAGAGCATTAGTACCCCACTCCACTCCAGTCAAAACCACTTACACTCAAATGAGACGTTCTGCTGTTGGAATGTGTGACAAGACCCTAGCTTCCAGCAGCCCTCATGGAGATGTACACAATGTAGATGCAGAATAGCTTATATTTGATTTGCTGTCTTTCAGATGTGGTTTACTACAGTGTTACCTATCTCAAGAGTTCAAAAATCAAGAATCACAATACTGGCATAAAAATCATGAGGGTTTTTTAAAAAATAAGACATGGGGTCTTTTTATTGGCCTTCTGGGTGCACTTGGGTCACATTTTCCAGTTTCTCTGCACTCATGAGGGCTAGATATGTACTTTAATAAAACAAAAATTAAATTGAAGTTCTTAGCTAATCACCTGACTTTGAGGGCTGGCAAAAGCCACCAGTGTTGCTAATGACACTTTGAAAATGTTGTCCTAATGTAAGTGTAACCCATTGGAGAATTTGTGCTACAGGTCTCCCCACTGTGCCTGATCCGCACAGGAGAGGAGTCTATTATAGCCCCAGCTAGAGTCTCAGCTCTCTCTAGCAGTTCATGCTTTTAGCTCTGGAGTTCAATCCCCTCTGTGGCAGTTTTCACATAACTGCCTTGAGAAAGGCCTCATGTAGTGAATCAGTGGCAGATCTGAGCTCAGAATTCAGGAGCTTATGGGTCCCAGTACTAGGATCAGACCACACTGTGTAGTCAGGGTTGTAAGAGGAGTAAGGGGGTTGAGAGAAGATAAAACGCTACTCACTGAGAGTGGGACTTGGAATCCAGATACTTTTATAAATGAAAGGCAACAGGGGTTACACAAATGTCTGTGAACCTTCTTGTGTTGTCACCAAATAATGTAGACCTCAAGACAGATCCAAATGGAATGGGTGGTTGAACCTTCTTCTTAACGCTGGTAAGTACAGCTAGTACACAGCAGTGAATTACATTTCACCCACCCCACGGCAGCCCGGAGCACAAACACAAATGGAAGTTTGCTTAGAAGATGAAGCCAAAGGAAAAGTGCTGTCACCAATGAGGCATGATTGGCAGGATGGCAGAAGGGCCTTCCTCTAAAAGTGTGGCTATGATACCTTTATCATTATGCAGTAATTAAATGCACCAGTCAATGCTCTGAGATTTACCAAATGCTCAGTAGTGAAAACAAACATAGCAGCAATGTACAGAGAAGGTGGAAACAGAATTAAGACTAAAGACATCTTTCAGGACCTCAGCCATGTGCAGCCTCTAGCCCTCAGACACTCTTAGGGATGGCAGAACCCATTTGGATTCAATAGGGATGGATCAGAATCTTTGCACAGAACTCAAAGTGGACCCTGAAGCTTTGAAATAGAAGAACCTTTAAAAAAATAAAAAAGAATAGAACTTTCTTTCATTCATTTGCATCTCTTCACTCCCTGCTTGCCGTGGGGATGGGGAGTGGGAATAGTGAAATGTCACAGGAGAGTTTTCATGGCATTGCCAGCCCATCAGTGTGTTAACAAGAGGGGAGCAAAGAGGTCATGCCCCACTTCTAGACAAAGGCAGTTTGGTGCAGCATCCAAATGTTTGGACTTTACATCCAATCCCACCTGTCTTTCCAGGGCCGCCTCTCACTCACAACACGGTTCTAATTCACCAGTGGTCTAAGTATTGGTATAAAAATTGTCTTACCAGGACAGCTCACAGACCCATCTTGATTGGTATCCTGCATCCCTGGCAGCGTTTGTGTGGGTTGTTTCAAATAAGCACTTGATTTTTTTTATGATGCTATATTTCTGTTACATTGACAGCACACAGAAATTAAAGTATTTTATGTTTTTATATTTCTGGAAGGCTGCAGCATAACACTGCTTTATCTCTGAGAATCCAGAACCAAAACCAGAGAGACACAAAGCAGGTTGCTCCCAAAGACAGGAAGACACAACTCATCCCATCTTGTTCTAGGCTGGGTCTTTGCAGATTGAGTGCAGAACAGTGAAGACACAGATCCCACACTTCCCTACAGAGCCCCTAGCCTGCAAGCAGAACCAGAAAATCCCTTAAAATTACAAGCGACCACTTTAAGTGTAACACAGTTTCAATGAAAGAAGAAAAGGAGTACTTGTGGCACCTTAGAGACTAACCAATTTATTTGAGCATGAGCTTTCGTGAGCTACAGCTCACTTCATCGGATGCATGCCGTGGAAACTGCAGCAGACTTTATTTATACACAGAGAATATGAAAAAATACCTCCTCCCACCCCACTGTCCTGCTGGTAATAGTTTCAATGCACACACTTACTCCTTCTCATTGTCAGAAAGAAGCAAAAGACAAACTAATAGCCTATGACACCACTGCTGCATTCTCAGCAAAGATGGGACAAATCTATTGCATGCTAGATATCAGGACTCAGTAGTGCTCGAATATTGAATATGAACACATATAGATCACCACATCCAGAGAAAAAGTTAAGTTACACCGAGGCAGTGAGATTAGGAAGTGGTTAGCACTGTGCATCCACCAATAAATCAAACACCTGCATCTATGTCCACTATGTGCAGAGGACCCAGGAGTGATGGAAATCAAGACTGCCACTCCTTGGAATCACAAAAGGCTTTGGCACCGGACTACATGCGATGTGAAAGCTGGGGAAGGACAACCACCACCATGCTCCACTCCTCTGATTTAGAAATCAGTCTAACTCAGCCTAGCTTGTATGATCATGTCTCATCTATCCCACTGTGTCAAGCTATCCTTCAGCGGCTCAAGAGCATGAGTACCAACCTCAGAACAGATTGTTAAGAACCAGGGCACAAACCCCATATTGGTGATGAGGTCTATACTTAGATTTCACCTATCAAGTGTGAAATCCTCTGGCACTATAACAGCCTAACCATGGAGTCAGACAGTCAATCCCTCTGGGTACTCCGATCTATCTTGTCACCTAGGCAAGCTTGCCTTTCTGATAGGTAGTCCCTTACACCAAGTATCAAAGCAATATTCAGGTGCCAAAGGACCAGTCACTTATCCCAGGTCAATTGCACTTTAGATCTCACACCAAAAACACCACTTGTTCCCAATCCTTTAATAAACCATCTGCAGATTAATAAATATAGGAAAAGGAAACGAGAGCTATTAACAAGATTAAAGCAGGTAAACATCTACACACAAACCAGTTCCTTTCTTACATTTCTAAAAGTAATAGAAGCTTCTAGAATAAGCAAGCTTTATATGTCCTTTAGCACTAACCCAAGCTACACACTCGGAATCTTTTGCTTACATCTAGTCATTATTGCTCCCCAGAGTCCAAGCAGCATAAAGATACAGTTCCTTCCTGTTAGGGGTTTTATTCCCTTCCCTGCTTCTGCTTTGAGCTTCATACATAGCTGATGAGAGGAATTCACTTGCATGACTCATCTTCACCGGGGCGGGGGGGCGAGAGAGAGAGAAGGGGAGGGTAGAGTAAACAGCAAAGTCTTTTGTCCTCTTTAATGTTCCACACTAATCTGTCTGGTGTCAGTGGGCCTTCTTTGATGGGCAGGACAGAACACTTGATGGAGAGCAACATTTCACACTAGCTAGTGTTGCTCTCCTGTTGGTGATTTACACCATTACAGAGGCTTACATTGTGGGATACAGAGGTTATGAGGGAGATTAATGCATGCAGCAATTTACAAGCATTCCATAAAGCACATCCATCAACCATATTCTCATAATCCTAATACCTGTTTTAACAATACTTCACACAGGTGAGCCAGACTGGTCTCAGCCCTGTATTTGTCAGTGTTCATGCCAAGGTCCCCATGTTTCCACTGAACTGGCACCTGGACTGCCAGCAACACACTGATCAACCCATACCTTCCCTGCTGATGACAAGGACGGAAGGGGATGACAGCCTTGGCCAACACCCCAGGCCCTGAAACTGCGGAGGCTCAAAAGCCTGAGAGCAGAGGGTGAGGAAACCCCTGCTAAATCTCCTCACCCCAAAAAGAAAGTGTCAGGCAGTAGCAGCAGCACAGAATAGCATCACCTCTAGACCCACCTTAGCAATGCCCTCCCCACAAACAGCTACCTGCTCCTGCTGGGCTAGGAGGCAGAATGACCATTAGGGCCCCATGAGCAACATGAATAGTTTTGGCCCAAGGACAGATTTCAAATGGGGTTGGGACTTGGGACTCTGATGAGGGATCTGTGACTTGGACTCCAGACTCAATTTAGTGTCAGTGCCAGGCTAGGTGGCTTTGGGACTCGGTATCTGATGTGAAAAAAGCAGGGACTTTAGTTAACAAATACAGCAATTTTTGGAAAACATTTACAGAAAACTCACCTCCTTCTAGGGTTCAGCTTCATAAACTAAGATAAACCAGAGTACACATAAAATTCACTTCAGACCTTCTCCCCAGGGCCTCCTTCCTCAGGACTGCTCAGCACACCCCCTAGATCCTCTCCTTTGTGTATGCATAAGGATGGCCCTGGACTAAAAGTGACCTGGCTGGAGGTCCCACACCTCCTGGAGTAACAGAATCCAATAAACTAAACTCAGACAAAAATAACTCTTTATCCCCTACCTAGGCTCTCTCCTCTACAGACCCTTCACCACTTCCCAGGCTCTGCACGATCAACCTCCCACCCTTGTGCGGAGCAGCACCTCCAGGGCTTTCTCCCTGGCTCCAAACTCAATAGTCCTTCTCCATCTTGTCTCAGGGGGTGTCCGCACCACCTTTCCCAGGGGAACCCAGACTCTCCCTCTCTAGGCTCCAGGCCAGGGACCCTGGAGCAAACAGCTAAGGTCTGCTATCTCCCTGGGCAAGATTGGCCTTCTTTCAGGGCCTCTCCCAGAGCCCCTCCCTAGGCATACTTCCCAGCCTGACCTCTCTAATCACTGGAGAGGCACTGCCATCTACAAGGCTTTTCCCCTGCTTACCGGCGCTTCCTCCTGTTACACTCCCAACCTAGTTCCTTCTCCAGCTGGGCCTCATCTTCTATTAGGCCTGGCCATCCCTGCCCCCACCAAGTGCACTAATTACTCTCTGTCTCCAGTTCTCTCTTTCCT
The DNA here is from genome assembly GCF_965140285.1 of Lepidochelys kempii. Taxonomy (NCBI): domain Eukaryota; kingdom Metazoa; phylum Chordata; order Testudines; family Cheloniidae; genus Lepidochelys; species Lepidochelys kempii. The sequence continues at coordinate 34,360,476 of NC_136387.1, forward strand.
TACTAGAGTGGGATACATTCCCCCATGAGAGGGGGTACGGGGGGCTTTGACTGGTAATTGGAAGTTTTAATTTCATACATAACTCAGGTGGTTTGGAGTTTGACTGGCTCTCTGTACATACTTGCACGTTGACAGTCATGTCCTCAGGCCCTCACTCAGCTTGGACTCAGTCATTCCCCAGGCAAAGCAGTCCTGTTGGGGACACTGGGGCATGGCCACTAGGTAACTCGAGGGGATGGAAGCCCCCTCACACTAGGCCCAAGTGTCCTTGGCCCCTCCGCCTGGAGGCACTCATAGCAGTTATGCTGAGGATCTGCAACAATATGTTGCAGAGTCAGACTGCCTAAAACTAAACAAGGCCAAACAGGGCAGATATGGAAGAAAAATGCTGAATAAAGCAGCTTTATGTATAGTTTAACAAATGATACAAAAAACAAGGGAACTAGCTGGTAACTGGATTGGCTGGCTATATGGATACTTAGGGCAGCTTGCTATTGGATAAGTATGCTGAAGAAAGGATGTATAAAAGCCTGTGTAACTTCCTGCTCTGTGTGCAGGATTTGAGATTCTATTCTCCCTGTACCTTTTTGAAGCTTCAAATAAACTTTTCTGCTTCTCCACCCCGTTGTGATTATTGGGTGAAGCATACCGGGTAGTGAACCAACCCCCGCTGTTGTTTTGCCTCTCGGCACTGGGTGCCGGCAACAGTCCCAATCACATACCTGTCATGCTCCTCCCCAGAGCTGTGTCTGGTGAGTTCAAACACATCTGGCCAAGGTTTGAAGTCCCCTGCCAGCCCTTACTCTGTCCAACTAGGGCTGCCCCCAGTCCAGGTTTTCCCAGGATCCTCCCTTTTTTGAGGTAGCTGTTCTGAAAAATCTATAAGGGTGCCTAGTGTCTAAGGAGGACAGCCACCGACAGGGCAGCTTTATGGGCTGAGGGTCACCCCAGATGTCCCAATTTGTACCTCAGAGATGGGAACTTTACCTCCAGCCCCCATTGATTTCCCAAGTCTGAGTCAAGATGGCAGAATCACACCCCATGGACGTTTGTCTGAATCAAAATATTCTTGCCCTCCCTAAATCTCTATCTGCCCAGTCCCCCAGGCCTATCGATAGGGGATGTCAGTGCTGACATGGTTGCACTCCACTGCTTTAGGAGATCTTCCTTTCCCGGAGGCGGGGCCCAGGTTCATGAATCATTGCTTGCTTTTCAGGCTCTGCTTTGGGAGCCCAACATGCAGAAAAGGATCAATATTTAATGTGTCCACATCTCCTTGTATTTTTTCCAGAGTGAGAGCACATTTATTTGTTAGAGAGAATGGAACCAAAGTTCATCCCACAAGGGTCCCTGGCTGGGGCAGTATGAGCTGGGGAGGGGATCTGAATCTCCCCACCCTGGTCTCTCTCAGCTGTGCAGCTGCCTGACCCGTGTGCTTTACGTAGGCTAAGATGCAGCTCATGCTGTTTCCTAGACTAAATGATTATCTAGATCAGGGGTTCTCAACCTTTTTCTTTCTGAGCCTCCCTTAACATGCCACAAAAACTCCACGGGCCACCTGTGCCACAACGACTGTTTTTCTGCATATAAAAACCAGAGCTGGCATTAGGGGGTAGCAAGCAGGGCAATTTAGTCTGCAGAAGAGAAGAATGAGGGGGGATTTGATAGCTGCTTTCAACTACCTGAGAGGTGGTTCCAGAGAGGATGGTTCTAGACTATTCTCAGTGGTAGAAGAGGACAGGATAAGGAGTAATGGTCTCAAGTTGCAGTGGGGGAGGTTTAGGTTGGATATTAGGAAAAACTTGTTCACTAGGAGGGTGGTGAAACACTGGAATGCGTTACCTAGGGAGGTGGTAGAATCTCCTTCCTTAGAAGTTTTTAAGGTCAGGCTTGACAAAGTCCTGGCTGGGATGATTTAATGGGGGATTGGTCCTGTTTTGAGCAGGGGGTTGGACTAGATGACCTCCTGAGGTCCCTTCCAACCCTGATATTCTATGATTCTATAAATTGCCCGGGTCCCCATGCCCCACGTAACTAAGCTGCTCAGGCTTTGGCTTCAGGCCCTGAGTGCAGGGCCGGATTAGCTTTCCCATTGGCTCGAGGCTATTAGATTTTGTGGGGCCTCTGTATACAAGTCTTTTTCCTGGTAGGGAGTATGGTGCAGGAGGGAGCTGGGGCAGGGGATTGGGGTGTAGGAGGGGACGTGGGGATCTGGGAGGGAGTTTGGGTGCAGAAGGGGATTCTGATCTGGGGCAGGAGGCTGGGATGGAGGAGGGGGTGTGAGGTGCAGGCTCCAGCTAGGAGGCACTTACCACAGGTGGCTTCCGGCCAGCGGTGCAGCAGGGCTCAGGCTGCCTGTTGCCTGCCATAGCCCCACGCCGCTCCCAGAAGTGGCTGGCTGCTAGCACGTCCATGCATGCCCCTTGCGGGGAGGGAGGCAGTGGGTCTCCGTACGCTGCCTGTGCCCACAAGTGCCACCCCCGTAGCTCCCACTGGCCGGGTCCCAGCCAATGAGAGCTGCGGGGAGAGTGCTGGGAGCGAGGGCAGCGCAAGGAGCAACCTCTCCCTTCCCCTCCCCACCAGGGGCCGCAGAGATCTGCCAGCGGCCAGCCACTTCCGGGAGCAGCCTGGGGCTACGGCAGGCAGACAGCCTGCTTGATCGCCCCTTTTAGCAGCCCGGAGATCGCTGCTTGTGATTTACTTTTGTGGGGCCTCCCTTGAGCCGGGGCCCTGGGCTGCAGCCCCTAAACCCCCTGCCTTAATCCGGCCCTGCCTGGGTGGTGGAGCTCGGGGAGGTGGGGCTTTGGCTTTCTACCCTGGGCCCCAGTGAGTCTAATGCCAGCCCTGCTTGGCGGACCCCCTGAAACCTGCTCGCGGCCCATCAGGGGTCCTCAGACCCCTGGTTGAGAACTGCTGATCTAAATGAATGGGCATTACAGTATAAGGGGGAGGGGCCCAGCTCTCCCTCTTCAGCTAAAAGCAGAGAGCGCTCCCCTTGGCTTGGGCAAGCAGCACTGCCCCACCGCTCCCTGCCTTCTTTAGCTGCTGGGTGACAGCACCCCCTCCTGGGTCAACCCTTGCCACTCATGTGCACGTGGGGAAGGCAGTGTCCCAACACAGGGGAGACAGCATGCATGTGTGACCACTACCAAACACAGCTGCGGAGATTCGTACAGGAGCAGCCTGTGCAGAAGACACATGCTGCATGCATTGAGGATGCTGAGAAGATGGGGCAGGCTCACTTCTGCCTGCAGATTCCAGGCTTATGGGGCCCAAAATCCAGACCCCGCTCACTGACTCAGCATGTCTCCCCAGCAGCATCTGCTGGTGGGGTTCCTACAGCACAGGGCAACAGTGCCCCTCCTGCTCTGCTCCTCCTCGGTATTAGTTCAGGATGTGTGAATTTGCTGCCCACCCATTTCCCACAGGGGTGAATCAAACCCCATATTTATAAACCACTAATAGTAAATGTATGGCCTGTGAGCCACAGCCCAATTGTGGAGTTATTAGACCAACCTTATTTCTCTTGGGGGTGAGGGTGCTGAATACCCTGTATAGGTTTCTTAGCGGGGAGTGAAGAGCTGAATACCCCACTCAACCGGGTTTGCTAGGGCTAGGTGTGTGTGCTGACTTCCTCCTTTGGGCTCCAATTCAGCAAAGCACTTAAGCACGTGCCTAACTTTAAGCATGTGCTTAGGACCCACAGAACTGATGGAAGTCAAACAAATGTGGATGCCTTTGGAGACGTATCTAATCAAACTGTGCCTGGTGCACCTGATCCTGATGGGAAACTCTCTCAATAACAGAGAGCAGAGGGCATCAGCTGCCAGATTTTCCTTCAGCTCCCACTGCTGTAAATAGAGTGCTCACTACCATTGACAATCCTGTAATGAGTTTTTATGCAAGTCAGAGGAGGCACATGGATCCTCCAGAGAAGGCAAAGGTATCCTTGCATGTTTCAAGCAAAGAGAAGTTACTCCTTTTATACTGAGCAAGGAAAGATGATCCTTTGTGAACTAAGGCGTCCTGCAGATTTCCCAGCTGCTCAGCATTATCATCTCAGTTACATCTTAAACTAGACCAACAAATTTTCCTTATTCGCTTAGTTTGGAGACTGAGTTAATTAGAACAAGGAGAAGATCAAACTTAGGGGTGATGGGAATTTCTGTGGGGAAAGATCACATTGGCAGGAAAATCAATTCACTGTGAAAAAGGGGGAGGGGAAATTAAGTTACGAGTCTACAGGTGTTTCAATAAAACCACAAGTGCATTTAGCAACTATAGGGGTCCCCAATTAGAAGACTGCTTGGATTAAGCAAAGAGAGGGAGAAGAAATGTTTTAAATGATTGACCTAAATAAAATGTTTTCCTGAGGTGATGTTAGCCTGAAGGGCAGATGCAGTGGGGAATATGATCCATAGTCCACTGGAGGGTGGGAGAGAGCATGGCAAGAAGAATATGTTAATTTGATTTGGTCCAAATGTCTTCGCACCCATCCAGCTTCCATTGAAGCCAATAGTACTGGCCAAACTCCTTCTGATTTCACTAGTGCTAAATCACATTTGGATGGTGCTTAGGTGTAGGCCTCAGTGCTTAAATGATTTAAAGAATGCTAAGCATCTTTCTTGTTGCAAAGGAAGTCTCAGTGAAGGAATATGGTGATATTAATTCAGGTCTCTTTTTTTAATCTGCTGGGTTTAATTTTAGAAATTGCAGCTCATTATAGCAGGTTTCAGAGTAGCAGCCATGTTAGACTGTATTCGCAAAAAGAAAAGGAGGACTTGTGGTACCTTAGAGACTAACAAATTTATTTGAGCATAAGCTTTCGTGAGCTACAGCCCACTTCATCGGATGCATTCAGTGGAAAATACAGTGGGGAGATTTATATATTACTTATTGAACCTGGAAAAAAATCTTTACACTGTAACAGACAAAAAAAAGAGGAGCAAACACCTTTGCCAGTAACTCATCAAAACCAGCAGGAAATGGAGCCAACCCACACAGTGGAAAAGGCGATCAAATCTAATGCAAGAAAACACCAGTGACTAAGAGTATGATTAGCAGTGTTGTCAAGACATCAGGCACAAAGATGGTAATGGGTCCCAGAAAGGAGTCTTAGGCTTTGGTTCAGCAAGGTACCTGACCGAGGCCTCATCTACACTGGCAAGTTTCTGCGCAGTAAAGCAGCTTTCTGCAGTGTAACTCCCAAGGTGCACACGCTGCCAAGCCACTCAGTGGTTAGAAACTGAGCAGTTGCAGCGCTGTAAAAAGACCACCCCGACGAGAGGCGTACCGCTTTCTGCGTCAGGGTTACAGTGCCGTGGTGCCAGTGTAGACACCCTGGTCGATTACAGTGCTGCAGTTGGCCTCCAGGAGGTGGCCCACAATGCCTGTTCTCGCCTCTCTGGTCATCGGTTTGAACTCTACTGCCCTGCCCTCAGTTGACCAACCGTCAGCCCCACCCCATACGTTCCATGGGAAGTTTGAAAGTCCCCCTTCCTGTTTGCTCGGTGATGTGTGCAGTGGTCTCAGCACATCTTTCCAGGTGGCCATGCCTGCTTCACACAGGAGATGATCCCCTGCTTGGAGCAATGCGGTGCTGCTGGACCTCATCAGCATTTAGGAAGAGGAGGCTGTTCAGTCCCAGCTGCACTCCAGCCGTAGGAATTATGTGTAGCCCTTCTGCCAGGTGGAACCAGCAGCAACAAGGGTATCTAGAGGTTCCTTTTCACCAATACAACACAAAACTGGCTCAAACCCCCACCCAGTGACCTGAGACAATTACACACCACCCCCTGGGTGCCTCTAAGAGGCAGTACTTCCCTCTCGCAAGCACAGAGTCTGAGTGTTGCAAAAACTTTTAATAAAAGGAGGGAAGTAACTCAGCATTAATTTGGGAAAACACCTTGACTAGGGTTCATATACATAACCCATGAGCAAAAGACCCACCCCCAAGTAAGTTGGGCAGTGTCCTTTTCCCCTCAGGTTCTTAAGTCCAGCAACTCAAAAGTCCCTTTAACGTGCCTGTCCCTTCTCTGCTCCCCACTCACAGTTGCTGTCCTTTGTCAGTGCAGCCCCAGAGTTCAGAGGTTCATACGCAGAGTTCACCTCCCACCCTGTGTGGAAGGGGTGGTAAAGAGGCCTCTTACATACTCCGCTGCTTGGGCACTCACTTGTCACCACAACAGCCGATTGCCATGCCTCTCTGTGGAGCTCTGCTCTGTCCTCTCCACCAGCTGTCCTGCTGGCCGCTTGCTGCACCTCTCCACCAGCCGCCCTGATGGCCACTCAACACATCTCTCCGTGGCACCTTGCTAGCCGCTTGCCATGCCTCTCCACCAGCCTGGCCACTCACCAAAATGTCTTCAGGGCCCCACACTTAACACAGCTCTCAGTGATTTCAGCTGTTAGTGGGGGAACCTCACTGCTGGTGCACACTGTCTCTTGCACTAGAGACACTGTCCCAAAGTAGGTCTAATACTTAGACCTAGGTATCAGTGATTTCAGCTCTGCAGCATGTAACAAGACTCTCAATTGAGTCTAAATTAGCTCTTTTATTATATCATGGAGAGAGAAAGGGTCAAATGGTGTCTAGGACCCTTAAACAGGGCCCACACCACCAGGTACAGATCCCTATCCCCACCCTCTCTCAACTCATTGGGGTTTGGAACCCACGTCCCCTGCCCAGTGAATGCCATTCAGTTAAGGGTGAGTCCCTCCATTGGGGTATGCCAGGTACAGTTCTGCTGCCCTTGGTTCACACAACAAGGATAACAATCCTTTATTACTCCTGCCCTAATAACAAGGAGACTAGGGATACACCACTAGCCACAAGTGATTATTTGGGCAAGCAATCGCATCATGCTGAGCAGCTATGCAGGGTGGGTGTGTCCATGCAACTGAGATCAGCTCCTGAAGTCTTTTTCCACAGCTCACCACTAGATACCAGGGAAGAGCTCATTCTAACTCTGCTTACATATGATATCTACGGACAGATTTCACAATGCATGACAGAAAGGGGCCATGACCGGGACACACTGCAGTGCAGGGTCAAAGAGAAGGAGCTGAGGAATGCCAACCACAAGGTGTGGGAGGCAAATCGCCATGCCTGTGCTGCACCCACGAGCTGCTGGTACTACAAAGAACTGGACATGATACTCAGTGGCAACCTCACCTCCACTGTGAAGGCCACTGTGGATACTTCAGTGGCTCTCGTGCCAGTCGAGAGTGGACTGAGCCAGGAGGAGGAAATCTTGGACGAGGATGGGGAGGGGGACCTAGAGGATGACTCGGAGGTCAGTGATGCATACAGCCAGGAGCTCTTTTCTACCCCGGAGGAGGCTAGCCAGTCACAGCTGTCGGATCTTGGCGAAGCACAAACAGGAGAGGAGGCCCCTGGTAAGTGGATTTGATTTGGGGAATTGCTGAAGCGAGTTGTTGGGGGCATGAGTGTTGCAGAAAGCAGGTGTGTATCTGTATGATGCATATACCACGACATGCCTAGTCTGAGCGGTGGAACAGGGTGTTGGTTGACTCCCTCATTTCATGGGAATCTGCCTCAGAGATCTCCAGGAAACTCTCATGGAGATACGGGGCAATCTGCTGCCGCAGATTCTTTGACAGAGCTGCTTCATTTCTTGCCCTATTAATGGTAACTTTCCCGTGCCACTCTGCCATCACTGGTAGGGGGACCATTACTGCACACATGTGAGCCACATAAGCGCAGCCTGTGGAAAATGTGGGGACAGGAATGATTATCAGGCCCCTGCTACACTGCTGGCTCTCTCCAAGAGCCACATGCCCAGTGTACAGTAGGGTCCGGGAACACTGATTTACCCTGCCCCTGTGGCTACTCACCATTTTGGGGGTCTTGTGGCTCATGTGTGCTTGCCTGGGGTCAGACAGTTAGCGACAGGTATGTGAACAGTGGCTGTATTTTAAATCACTGAATCAGTGTTCTGTGTTGCAAACAATACTGCTTCTGTAAAATGTTGCATTTTGGCTTCACAGAGATGACCTTGGGAGCCCAGCCTCCCTCTTTGTTATCGGCCGCTGAATGGCTGTTCAGAATTAGAAAGCGTCCATGAAGAACTAAAGAAGACTTTCTGCATGAGGTCATGATGCGCTTCACAGCCAAAAACCAAGAATTAAAGGAGTGGCGGGACAGCAAGAAGAGGGACCGAAAGGAGAATGCGGCGCGCCAGAACAAAGCCACAGAGCGGCTCTTAAACATAACGGAGCGCCAAGCGGACATGCTCCAGGCGATACTAGCACTGCAAACCAAGCAGCTCCGTGCCTTCCCCTGCAGCCGCGGTCTCAAAACTCTTTCCCACGCACTCCCCAGACACTGCCAACACACTCGTATCAACCTTCTGGCTCCATTCTGTCTGTACCCACAGCATTCCACTCCTTCCCCGTCATAGTCCAGGACTCCCAGTACCCACTGCACTCAACACCATCCCTCTGCAGTTTAGCCCTGTTGAAATACAGTACCCACTGCACTGTACTCCAAAGGAGAAGATTGGATATGATCCCTGGACATACACAAATCTTTAACCATCCTGGCACCCCACCTCCTCCTTGGACCATCCCTTCTCCCATCCCCCTCAATGCTGATGTGTTTTTTTGTTTGTCTCTCTCCTCCGATTGTTGTTTTTTAATAAAAGAACTGTGTTGTTTTGAAAGCAATCTTTATTCTATTAATTGAAAGCAAACAGAGCCCTGCAAAGCAACAGACAATTACCTTAAACCTTCACAGTGCATCGTCTGCACCAATCACAATCACCTCCTAGCATTACAATCACTGCACTCCTGAGAATAGCAACAAATATTAGTGGCTTTCAGCTCCAAATTGCTGCCTCAAGGCATCCCTGATCCTTATGGCGCTGCGCCCCTCTAACAGCCCTGGTCTCTGGCTGCTCAAATTCAGCCTCCAGGCACTGAGCCTCAGTGGTCCAGCCCTGAGTGAAGCTTTCACCCTTCCCTTCACAAATATTATGGAGCGTACAGCATGTGGCTATAAACATAGGAATATTGTCATCGGCCAGGTCCAGTTTCCCCTATAGGCAGCGCCAGGGGGCCTTTAAATGGCCAAAAGCACACTCAACAGTCATTCTGCACTTGCTCAGCCTGTTGTAGAACTCTTCCTTGCTGCTGTCAAGGTGCCCCGGGTATGGCTTCATCAGCCACAGCATTAAGGGTTAGGCGGAGTCTCCCAGGATCACAATGGGCATTTCGACTTCCCCTATGGTGATCTTCTAGTCCAGAAAGAAAGTCCCTGCTTGCAGCTTCCTGAACAGGCCAGTGTTCCGAAAGATGCATGTGTCATGCTCCTTTCCGGACCAGCCTGCGTTAATGTCCATGAAATGCCCACGGTGATCCACAAGCACCTGAAGAACCATAGAGAAATACCCCTTCCGATTAATGTACTCGGTGGCTAGGTGGTCTGGTGCCAGAATTGGAATATGTGTGCCATCTGTTGCCCCTCCACAGTTAGGGAAGCCCAATTGCCCACAGGGTCATGCACCTTGCCCAGAGTCATGGTCTTTCAGAGCAGGATGTGATTAATGGCCCTACACACTTCCATCAACATGAGACCAACTGTTGACTTTCTCACTCTGAACTGGTTAGGGACCAATCGGTAGCAATCTGGAGTAGCCAGCTTCCACAGTGCAATCGCCACGTGCTTCTCCAACAGCAGGGCAGCTCTCATTCTCGTGTCCTTCCACCACAGGGCTGGGGTGAGCTCATCACACAGTCCCATGAATGTGGCTTTCTCCATCCAAAAGTTCTGCAGCCACTGATCATCATCCCAGACATGCATGACAGTGTGATCCCACCATTCAGTGCTTGTTTCCAGAGCCCAAAACCAGCGTTCCACTGTGGTCAGCACCTCTGTGAATGCCACAAGCAATCTCATGTCATAGCTACTACGCATGGCAAGATGAATGTTGCACTCCTCTTGCCTGTGAAGTTTAAGGAATAACTCCACTGCCACTCATGACGAGCTGGTCAGAGCGAGCAGCATACTGGTCAACAGTGCGGAATCCATTCCTGCAGACCAAAGAGGCAGGGTGCGCAGTACACAAACCGTTGAAAAATGGCGCCAAATGTGGACTGAAGCACAGGGATTGCTGGGATGCAAAGCAATGCATCACAGAGGCATTGGGACTGGACCCAGGATGTCCTGCAACCCACTCCGCCTTCCCACAAGTCTTAGCGGCAGAAGAGGAAGAGATGCTCTGTGGGATAGCTGCCCAGAGTGCACCACTCCGAATATCACTGCAAGTGCCACAAGTGTGAAGACGCTACTGTGCAGGCAGCTGACAACAGCGCTCTCTGAGCGGCCCTGTAACTGCCGGCGCTGTAGCTCTGCCAGTGTAGACATGCCATAATGTTAAGCATGTAACTAGTCCCTTTGAGGTCAATGGGGTAAAGGCATGTACTTGTGTACCTTGCCGACCGTCATTATCAGCTCCGTAATGGAAAGAGCAAACGCCTGGGAGTCTGAGCGGGTGAGGAGGCCAACTAAAAACGTATAAAGAGAAGGTAACACAGTCCATCCGTGAGTCCAACTTGCAAGTCTTCAGACTGGAAACTATGGCAATATGGAAGGTGCTAAGGAGAGCAAATCATGGAAGAAAGAGATCATAGACCCCAATCCTGCAAATCAGTATTGGACTGCAGCACCTGTAGCCATGCCCGAGCTAGCTTTGATCTAGCTAGCTCCAATAACAACAGAAGTGAAACTGCAGCAGCACAGACTGTACAAGACAGACTGTACAGGACTCTGGGTATGCACTCGAGTGGCTAGCCCATGCCACCAGAGCTCCACTGTTATTGTTATTAGAGCTAGCTAGGTCAAAGCTAGCTCAGGTATGTCTACACATGCTGCAGTCCCACCTCTGACTGCACTGTAGACAGACCTTGAGACTCATGTGTTAACTTTACTCACTTATGCATGCACTTAAGTGTTTGCAGGATACAGACCATACAATGCAAGCAAGCTGATGATGGGGAAGATCCTAAAAGAATCATAGGCATTTGGGATCAAGGCTATAGAGCAGGGGTCTCAAACATGTAGGCCGCGGACAGTATGCAGCCCGTGGGGTTATTTTCTGCGGCCCACCAGCTCCCTGCAGCACCCCTGCCCCCCCAGCATTTACCTAGAGCAGCTCCGGCCTGGCGCACATGGCGGGCAGGGCAGGCTCTCTGCCTGCCTGCCCTGTCCCCGCGTCGCTCCGGGAAGCAGCTGGGACATGGGGGAGGGGAGGCACAGGGGTCTGTGTATTGCCCTGGCCGCTCCTCCAGGTACCTCCCCCGAAGCTCCCATTGGCCACGGTTCCCCGTTTCTGCAGCTGAACCCCCTGCCCTGAGCCCCCTGCCGCACCCCACACACCTCCTGCACCCCAACCCCCTGCCCTGAGCCCCCTGCCACACCCTGCTCCCCTCCTGCCCCCCATAGGGGTAGGGAGGGGGCAGAATTGGGGTGGGGATTTCAGGGAAGGGGTTGGAAGAGGCAGGGCCTCATGGAAGGGGTGGAGTGGGGGTAGGGCCAGGGCAGCAGTGGGGGGGGGGTCAGTGGTGCGGCCCTCAGGCCAATGTACTGGTCCTCATGTGGCCCTTGTGGTCATTTGAGTTTGAGAGCCCTGGTATAGAGCATGGTGGGGGGTGAGGGTGCCACAAACAAGTTTTAACGGTTAATCATCCCCCACCCCTTTTCTTTATGTCTAGATGGAAAGAGGGGTCCTAAAACTCTGTGTTGTAGCATGGGGTGGTGGCATGGAACAGGTTGAGAAGCACTAGTGTATAGTAGGCTATTTAATGGGTTTGGGGTTGCAGCTGTTCCTGGATTCAACGCAGAGAGCTTTATTATAATGCTATGGTGGTTTGCACTGATGGAGCATTTCTCTTGGAAGGCATCACTGTCTTTCATTACTCTATGAAGGCTTAGATGGCAAAACCCAATTTCCCTCACAGCCTCAAATCCTTTCGCTGGTTTTTGGGAGTCAGTAATTTGAAGGAATAATCTGTGATGAGCAGCTAGCTGAGAAATTGGAGTACAGTGGAGTTATGATTTAGAAGAAAGAAATCTAAGTTCTTCTCGGCCTCTTGTCATACTGCAGTGCTCAGGTCCACAACTGGCAGAGTCTAGATGTGTGATCAGTGCAGGTATACTAGCTGAGATTCCAGTCTATTGTTTTGAATAAAGCAGTCTCTAGAGGACAGATAGACAGATGCACAGTGGGTTAGCAATGTGCAGAACTGGAGACCAAAAATAAGACCCAGCAGACTCTGACTTACTTTATAACCTTGGGAAAGTGTTGGAGGGCCAGATCTTCCAGGGCTCGGCACACACAAGTGAGCTCTTTGGAAAAATATCTCCCCATTATTACTGCTGAGTTCTTTTGAGAATCTGGCCCCCATCACACTGAGCCTCAATTTCCCAGCTGTAAAAGAGGGAGAATCCCCTGCCTTTTTAAAGTGCTTTGGGGGCCGGGGATGGAAAGCACTATAGCAGTGCTGAGTGTTAGAGGCCTTTAGCAGAGTCATTGCTTACAGAAATCTATTATTTTGGTTTTGTAACAGATTTTTTAAGCCCATTACACTTTTTTAGTAGTGGAGGTCCCTCAGGTCCTTCCAATGGTTTCCAACTTTAGCTCTCAGCCCAGCTTGCATCTCCTCTATGAGAATGACATCACCAGGGCCACCATACACCTGACACCATCCTGCCCTATGTGCATTTCCTGAGCCATGCTCTGCCTTTATTTATGCCTTTGGCATCCTCAGGAAGTTATGGAACGTTATTAAATGTCCTTGTTGTGACCCAACCATTTAACTCCTCCAAGACAAACCACAGTCGAGCGTGTGACAGTCATTTTAACAAATAATTATGCTTTCCTTGGATATTGGCTCCAGCATTGCTCTGTGCTAGCAAGACTCCAGTGTGGGTCCACCCTCAACCTTAAAATTAATATTTAGTTAAACTTTACCCCAAAATTGCATGGTATATTTAACCTTTCCATTCAAAAACTCAATTAAAGCACACGTTATTGCACTCTCATCTCGCCAGAGGGAATTACAATACATTAAATGTTTGCAAAGCGTTGGATTTTTGAGGAACAGCAATTCTATATCGAGAGAGAGAATCTCCTGGGGCATTCGTTTCCAAAATTGGATTTGTTTATGGTATAATAGGATCCTGACAAAGAAAGCAAGCTTTTGAGTCAATGTTTAAACTCAAAGCATTGTTTAAATAATTAGCTAAATGGCATCAAGTTGCCTCAAAGCCCTCCAGTAAATTCACCTGAAGGTAAAGGCTCATGAGTCAGATAATCTTAGAGGACAAAGCCGTTTTGCTTGTGTGGATGTACTAGTTTGGCACAATCTCTGACTTTTGATGGGGAATATGTAAAGCAAAAGGACCTAACCTTGTCAGAAATATTCCAAAGTCTACTTTGGAAAATTCACGTCCTCTACTTCCCTCCCCGCACAACACATGTCCCATTTTGTTTCTCTCTAATTTTGCAAAATGATAAGTTTAATTTGAAAGGACATAATTCTTAATTTATGTGTTGTCATGAACAATGAAGGGAAAAGTAGGTCATTTCATTATCAGCTGGATGAGTATTTCACCAAGAAGCCGAGAGATAAAGCTAAACAAAATCATCACCCAGCTTCTTGATTCATTTATTAACGGGGGGGAAAATATGGTTATTTTTCTCCTTGCTTGATTTGCACATCTTGGGTTGCAGAGCATATTTAGTTCAGCTTTGTAGTGCGCATATGTTGTGTCTGTCATAGCTGAGAATGCTGCCTATACTCAAGAGCAATCTTTCACAGAGTCAGTGTCTCAATTTATAATTCAATATTGTACAAGTTTCTGAGCCTGTGATAAGTCAAACACAAAAACCCAAACAAGCAGAGAACTCCTTTGTGTAAATAGATGTGACACAGACTAAATAAGCCTTTTAGAAAGAAGCATGGGCCAAGTTCAGGCCTGGTGTCATCCTTCTGCAGTCCATGGAGCAATGCCAGGGATGTGTTTGGACCTGTGTGAACTGTGTCCCAGCTCTGCTGGTCAATGTCATGCTTTTGGGAAATCATGTGAGCGCTGGGTGAATAGTTTAGATGGGAATGGGACTGAACAAGCTGCTTTTGAGTCACGTTAACAGAACCCGTTTGCCAGTTTAGGTGAGACAGACACAGATTGCATTGTGATGTCAAAACGCCATGGTGGGCACATCAGCATCAAATGCCAAGGCCCAGAAGAGCACTGAAACCTGTGGAGGGGCTCCATCCTCAGAACATAGAAGCCGTCTGAGTGCCAACTCTGATGACTTTATCACCAAGTCTCATTAGATTTGTTTTAATGTCCTAGCTCTTGGAGGCAGATGACTAGCTGAGAATCCCAGCTTGCATTTTTTTTTTTTTTGACAAAAATACATTTCTGTCTCTTCGGGTTGTGGAGAAAACTTGAAATTGTGACCTGAATGTACTATAGTGATCAGGGTAGACAGCACCTGCCCCAACAGATGGGGTCGTATCTTTATCATAGTGTTGAGCTGCTGTCTTGTATGTTATTATGTTGATCTTGTAGTAGCTGATCAGGCTGGGGGGAGGTATTGAGAAGCCAAGTCCTGCCTCTGTGTGCTGGACTTGTTACTTGCAGTGTTCCAACAAATCCCTGTGATTCTATATGTGATTATTACAGTGCCCCAAAGGCTCAGCAAGTGAGCCTGCTTTGCCATAAAACACAAAAGAAAAGAAAAGAAAAGAAAAGAAAAGAAAAGAAAAGATTGAGGAGGTTGGGAATTTCTTCTCTCACAGAAGGGCTGATAGGAGTCAGGTAGAAGGAGAGTTTGGGAAAGCCACAGGGAGGGAGTTAGCTCTAGTGGTGGGCCTTGAAAGAGGGGCAAGACTCCAAGGGACACAGCCCTGGGAGTTGGTGTTTAACTGAGGACTGGAGCACAGGGAAAGCTTAAGAGGGATGAGAATGTGAGCCTGAGAAGAACTGAAGTGGTTTAAGTTGATCATTTTGTTTGGGATTTGTTGGGGGGCTTCAGGAGGAGCCCTGGGAGCCCCTGCCCTGAAAGAAGGGTGAATCTTGAGAAGTGGGGGAGGGAGGGAGGGCTGGGAGGATTGAGAGGTCATGGAGCCTGGGAAGGGGCTGTGGAAAAGGTCTGTGGCCAGGCTGAGGTAGGAACTAACCCAGGCAGGAAGCAGGAGTGTGAACAGACAGGCCTTAGCTGCTCACTACAGGATCTTTGAGCTGGAGCCCAGAGGAAAGGACAGGCCTGGCTCCCACTACAGGCCCCCGCAAGGAAGGTGGAGCGGTGACCCCAAAGAGCAGGGGTGGAAGGACTAGTGAGCCTGGCCTCGGTGTGAGGCTGCTGGACTTTTGTTTGCTGGACGCTGTTACCCAGTCTGGGGAGGACTGTGAGTGACCTGACTGGAGGGCTAAGTCACCGGAAGAGGCAGACCACCACAGGGGCTGCATGATGAGAAGAGCCCAGTGGCCATGCTCTGAAGGGACACACCCTCACCCAGGTCTGAGTGGGGCTAACGAGTGCCTCTGGGCCTGCTGCACACCAATGACACACCCCTGCAAGGTTTGCTCAGGCTGGAAGGGGAGGAACTTAAAAGGATAAAACTTCCCTTGGGAAGGGGTGATGTATAGGAAGAGCGTTGCTCTGCCATGGAGGAGATAACTGCGAGACACACTGCTCCCGAAGCCATCCTGACTGACAGTAAGCAATGTGCCCTAGGAAGGGGCAAAGGACTCTGTGGGACTGAGCCCTTACGGGGCTAGGGGCTGCCTGAGAGACTGGTCCTTGTTCCAGCCAGAGGTAAGGAAGGGGAGGAACAAGAGCAAGCTCCGGCCTGTGGGCAGCGGCCTGCAGAGAGGTTCCCCCAAAGACTGCCAATGAAGGAAGAAGATGGGGTAAACAAAGGCCAGAGGGACCTGCGAGGGTCCTGGGAGCCAGCCCCCATCCCCACATACCCAGTCAGGAGGGGGCACACCCACTATGAGCCCACTTCTCTACAGGGACAGCTGTGTTGTCAGCTTTGGGCAAAGGCTGATGTTAAGTAGGAGCAACGCAAGTGATGAATTTGGGGTGCTGGATTTTGGGGACCTCCTGCAGACATGCAGCAAACAAGCCAGCATGGCCTTCTGCTCTGCAGCACTAGAACCAGACGGGCAACCAGTGCTTAATTTGTGCCAGGGCTTGCCAGGGCTGAGCCCTGGCACCTCTGATCTTGGCAGTTCATACCCCCAGCACTTCTAGGCTTGGCAGTTCATAGCCCCAGCACCTCTGTGTTTGCTGCATCGGTTATGAATGTAAAAAAATTGCTTGAGCCCCGGCACCTCTTTCTTTACAAATTAAGTGCTGTCTGGGGCCATCTCTCCCAAGCTGGCCCCGCTGCAGCAGGACCCCTCTTCTCTCCTGGCAGCAGCTTGGGTGGAGCTGGAGCTCTTATGCTTGAGTGTTTGCACCAGAAATGGCGTATTTTGCATGGGATGGGGGGCCACTTGAGCAGCACCAGTTCCCCAACCAAGCCCCTAGCTGGAGTCCTGGCACTGAGGCAATTAAAGAGTCAGTTGAGGATCTGACCAGACCCTTTGCATGCGCGCATGTGGAATTAATTGTATGAATGAGACAAGACAAAATTAAACTCTGCACCCAGATAATTAATCTGACAGCAGCTCAGTTTTTATCAGAAGGATGCCTCTGGCAAATGCTTGGCAGCCCAGAAAGGAAAAGATTTAACATTTTATACAAATCCCTAATCCTGTTTATCTGTTCTCACTCCCTGAGCTACTGAAAACCCCAGTGGTCTCATCAAACCCCCACTCCTTGTTGCAGAAATTATGCTTATCCAATCAGGTAACAGAAAACAGGCCATGTGTTTTATGTGACCAACTGCAACTAATGTTGACTCCTGAGTAGCAAGTACTTGAGCAGATACACCTGTAGCGAGGTGCGGGGGGTGGGAGGGGAAGTAACATGTTGAGTAATTTAAAACACTGAGGAAATCACGGTCTTCTCAGGAGAAAGAGAGTAAATTCCTTGAGTACACTGTGTATTATTCACTTAGCTCTAAGCTAGGGGCCCACCCACCTGGTCATCCCCTGCATCTTGTCATCACATTACGTTACTGCTGAACAATGCAGCACACCCAGCATTTTTCCTTCTCAAGGGCCTGATCTAACACCCACTGCACTCAGGGGAAGAAGTCCCACTGGCTTCGCTGAGCTTTGACTCGGGCCCCGGATGCAGCTGAACAATATCTTTGCCCTCGCACTGCAAAAGGTCCATTGATATTGGGCATTATCCATCTGAGCTCAGGCTGCCAAACCCGAAACAAGTCAGTGAAAAAATGAGCACGGAAACCCATAGACCATGAATCCTAGGCACAAGAGGCCAGCCTCCTGTCTTCTGGGATTGCCCTGGAGTATCCCCAAAGAGATTCTGCTGCATCTTTACTAGAAGACTTACATCTATTAAGTAACGGATTATGGGCAGTCCCCTGAGATGTCCCTTAAGACAGATTTCATGTCTAAGTGTCCAGCCACTCAAGGGGGACGGAGCCACACTATTTAAGCAGGAGTTCCATGTATAGCCCATGCAATGGAAACCTGGAAGAACAGAACTTCCTTTGTGCAGGCTCATATATCATCAGATGCAACCATGTGTGCTCCCATAAGAGCTTCATGCCACACTCCCAAAAGGCTAAATCCTGAAGGGTGCTGAGCGCTTGCGTCTTGATTTCAGATGCTCCATACCTCTCAGGATTTAGATCAACACAATACAAATAAATCCATTAAGACCGAGTTCTCCTTGTGTACATTGACTTACAAAATGGGTTTGCATGAAGATTTGGGAGTGAAGGTGTGAAATGGCTGTATAAGCTAAGTATCCTGTGATTTATACATGGCTAGTATTCATGCATCTGAGTGAGAGGCAAACATAACCATTTTCCGTGAAATGACCTTTACTAGCAGCGAACACATTTACATTTAATTTAGAATTACAATTATCAGGTCAACTTGGGAGTGAGTGGAACTTGTATTTATTGACAATTTAGAAAGGAAAATTGGTCTTTCTGCCCTCATCTCATAAGCTACTGTTTTCCTGTCTTAAAAGAATGCAAACACAAGCCATCATGGGGTGGTGAGCAGCATCCCAGATGTGCTTGAACAGAATTTCTTCCGCTCTTTTGTTGGAAGAAAGTTCCATACAGCTGGAAGCATAGGTCTGATCCAAAGCCCAGAGTAGTCAATGGGAGTCTTTCCATTTGCTTCAATGGGCTTTGGTTTGGTGCGTTAGCAACAAGAAGAGTGTTGGATGCTGTACTAAGAGGAGAGGCAATATGGTTGAGTGGGTAGAGTGGGCATTCTAGTGGTTTCTAGTCCTGGCTCGGCCACTGGCTGACTGTGGAGTGAGGTGCTTTGTGTGTCCGCTTAAACTGGAAGCTCTTTGGGGTGGTGACTATCATTCACTGTACTTGTACAGGGGATCTCTATGTGCGACGCTACAAGAAGAGTGAGTATGAGCAATCTGGAATTAGCAGAGCATGTGGCTTTGGGTGTCTGGTTTCATTCTAACCAGCAGGAGTATATTAGCAGAGAGAGGATCTGCAGTTAAAGCTGCTGTCTAACTGCAGGTTTCCTTATTCCCTTCCCTGCGGGTTTGATCCTGCTCCCATTGGAGCCAAAGGCAATTCTTCCACTGACTTCAGTGGGAGCCCAGTCAGGACCTGCAGGGCTGAAGTGGGTGAGGTAACAGCCTAGCCTGTGCTGGCTTAAGCCTTTCCTTTGCCTTAGGGTGGTCATGATAGGCCTGGTCCTTGGTTGCCCTGCACCTTGTGCAATCACTCCAGTGCCCAGTGGGTGTGTGAACCCACTAGCTTGGAACGGCAGTGCCACAGGTCCACTTTGCACTGGCACAGATGTCTGCACATGGTGAAGGCACTGGAGAATCAAGCCCCTGGGTCTTCCCATTTTCTCCGGGCTGGGATTTAAACCCAGAGGAGACTGGCAAGCCCCCTGCTATACAAAGCGTGTTTCTACTCTGCAAAGTGACAATGAACAAATAGCCTCTTATCACTTGGAAGAGCTGCTCCACAGCTGCTGACACTGACGCACACATTAATAAGGTTTTAATGGTTTTCACTTCTGTAGCAATGTAGCGCCCCCCAAAAGGCAGCATAGGCCAGTGGCAAATGCACTGACCTGGGAGTCAGGAGACCTGCATTCTATCCTGGTCCAGCTATTGACTTGATCTGTGATCTTGGGCAAGTACTTTGACTCCAAAGTGCCCACTAAGTTTGGGCACCTCTCAGCTCTAACCCTGACTGAAGTGTGTCAAGTTCTCACTCTCTAGGTGTTTACATGGCCCCATCACCTTAGGATCAAAGCAGCTCAGGTACCCCAAACAAATGGAAAATGTTGATCTTACCCACTCTGTGCCTTGGTTTCCCCTTCTGTGATAATGAAGATACTTACCCTTGTAGCACTTGGGGATCTACAACTGGAAAGTTCAGTGGGTATTGCTGTAAGAGCCATCACTGTGGGAAAATGAGCTGGATATTCTTCTGCCTCATGCATCATCTAGATCATTGCTACATTCTAAAGGCAAGGCCAAATCCTGTCCTCAGGCTCATGGCACTCAGGCACCTCATTAACATTGCATGGGCCTCACTTGGGGCATAGCTTGTAGGCAGCTGGGCAGCCTAGGCCAGGAAGGGCAGAGTTTGGCCTGTCAGCTCCCAGATATTTCTATTAGTGGATTTCACCATCATCACTTGATGGATTTTAATGACACTGGTACTGGTTTTTTAAGCTAGACAAGGCTAGAGTTTGCAAATAACATTTGAAAGTTAGAAAAGCAGCTTCACTTGTAAATGGAGCACATTTATCTCATGACTCCAGATCAATAAACAGGGAGCCCCCAGGAGGCCAGTTTAAGTCACTTTTCAGAGTAGAAATACATTTGGTCTCAGATCCCTAATGGGTTAAAAGATGCTGGTGGACGCTGCTGGCAGCAGATTGGGACTCTTTTCTAGGATGAGTCCTGATTGGTCCCGCTTCCCTCTGCCAGGAACCCCCACCAATCCAGCAAGCACTCCCAGCACATCTTGCTCCTCCTCATTGCTCCCAGAACCCAGAAACCAGCAGGGCAAAGCCAGGACACATCAGGCTACGGTGGAGTTGGGAAAGCAAAGGAGACAGGTCAGGTGTTGTAAAAGGAAGCAGGCAGCACTGGGCCCTTGGAAAGGAGGGTGAGGTAAGCTGGTACTCTTCAGAGTAGAAATACATTTAAGCCCTTAGGCATATTGCTTGTGCGGTGCCAGTACTCCACACCAGGGGAACTCTGGGAGGCACAGTCCCTTTCTAAAGTAGGTACAGTGCCACGGGAGCAGCAAGGTAGCTCCTGCATGAACCTAATGCTTCCTTGTCCCTTCCTGTCCTTTGTCACCGAGCCTCTGCAACTAGCCCTGAGAATGCTGGGCTCCCTTGGCTCCCTACCCAGGGTCAGAATTGGTTTCTGCCACCTCTTCCCTCCCCTGGGCACAGTGTGGCTCCTCCTGCCCTCTCTGGATCTGAAGTACAAGGCCAGTTGCTAGCACAGTCCCTAGCACCTAACTTTGGTTGGGCTGAACTCCAAATCATAGGGGGTGGCCCTTGGCCATCCTCCAGGCAGGCATTGGGCCAATTATTTGGCCGAAGCCAACAGCCAGAACTTGGCTGCCAAATCTCATTCGCTCCCTAGTTTATGTGGAGATTTTTGGTGGCTCTGAGTTGGAATAACAAGGCACAAAAACAGCTGGGCTTCCATGGCACAAGGCCACTTGCGAACGTGTGCACCAAGCTGCAGGTCACACAGCTCCTTCTCTTAAGAAAAAGACATCTGACGTGTTAAACCAGCTGGAAAAAATGACTTTGCCTGGGGACACCCCAGCATCTCCCTCTCTACCCCATGCTCCTAAAGGGCTTTGCAGCAATTGGGAGTTTCACGGTGGATGAGCTGGTGCAAATGCTACAGTACTCTGAGGAGATGCACAGTATGGGAACAAACGTGAGTCACAGCCTCATACACAGACACCAATGCTGTGAGTGCAGACCCCACCCAAGACTCATGTGGCTGGGGCTGGGGTTTTTGGTGGTAGCTAGTGGGACCGGCCACAGGAGGAAGACATGATCACACGCACTGGGCAAAGTGTATTTCATATGCATTATGGGTCCAATCCCATGAGATGCTGGGTTCTTCCTGCCTTCTTTCAGACCTGGTTTTTCTTTCCCTAGACTCCTTCCTATACCTTCTGGCTCCCCCCTCTGGGTTTACCAGCCCAAACTCCCTCTCCCCAGGGAGTACTCACAGACTACTTAACTCTGTAGCCCCAAACACACCTCCCTTCTCTCAGGGGGTGACTGCAGACTAGTTCCCCTGCAATCCTTTTCTGCTGCCAACTTCCTGGCTTTATACCAGTCCTACCCCTTCCTTCTCAGCTGGGCTCCATCGTGAATCAGTCTTTCAATCACTGACTCTCCCACAGTGCTGAGCATCCTGAGCTCCCACCAGTCTCTGAATTGAGGGCACTCAGCACCTTGCAGGACCAGTGTAATTCACTGAGAATGATGTTCAAGTCAATACTGACATCTCACATGTGGAAACAGGTGAGCAGCACTAGCCACAGGGGATATGGATGGTGCCAGTATGGTCCACACAGAGAGAGGAATGGGTTGCTTCCTGCATAAAAGCAGCATGGCCAGGAGAAGCCAGATGATCCGTGAGCGAACTGTGCATTGGAGTGATGCCTCCTGCTAATGGGGTCCAACCACTGTTCATTGAGCCATGAGAAAAAGAGGCATGAAAGCGAGTGTTAAACAGGGAATCGCTATGAAAAGCGACTTATTATAATGCTGGCCTCTGTGATGGATATTAACTTAACGAGCTGTTAATTAGATGCAGTCCGCCTCTCTGCCTCATGGCAGGAAACTGAGCTAACAATTACAAAGTGCACCATACCCAAGAGAAATCCACAGGGAAACCACCCACAGTACAGTGCAGGATAAACTGGAGGCTGCAGTTAGAGCAGGTCTGCGACATTTCCAAATTTGTTTTCATTCTGAATATGAACAAAACAGAGATTTTCAAACCTTCCCACCAAACCAAAGTCAGAGATTTTCAAATTCTTTTTCTTTCACAGGAAATGTTGTCCAAAATCAATAAAATTTTGCAAGATGTTGCATTTGTTAAACCAGCTTTTTCTGACCAAAATAACCTGTTTTGACATCAGTTTTCTGACCAGCTCAACCAGCAATGTCCTAAGGCAGCCTGCAGGGGAGGTTTAAGGGTGGGGCTGCTAATAACCATTCGCACTCCCGGTGCCTCCCAGCACAATAATGCACAATAAGGTCCAATACCACTGACTCCAGGAGGCTATGGATATGGTTGCAGGACGGAAGGGGCCATTGGAATGGCCTTGTTCCTCTCGCCCTGAGAAGATCCACAGGGGGTCCTGGATGGAGGCTCAGGCTCACCTGCTGTGAGGGATCCCAGGTGTAGGGGAGGGGGGGCAGCAGGTTCTGTCTCATCACTCCACCTGTCAAACATGCCTGTGGGGCAGCTGGGAACGTGAGGAGGTGTGGCTTGTGGTGTCTCCAGGATGCTGAAGGCACTCAGCTCTATGAGCTTGTTTCAGCACCTCACTGGGGTGGGGGCTTGGATGAGGGCAGGGTCGTTGTGACTCCATCCAGGCAGGCCTGAGGTTATGCTGGCTGGGGCAGCAGGAAGACATGGCACAGCTGATAGCAGCAGCAGTCTGGAGCACTTTGTTCTTGGCTGGCAAATTGCCATTGCTTTGGTCAGGTGCTGGGCCTCAGCAGAGTGGTCCAGGCCTTTGTCACCTGGAGAATGGATTGTTGTAGAGTACTTTGCATGGAAGATTGCTCAGAAACTTCCTTTGGCACCAAAGGTGATGGGCCTTCCTGGTGGACTAAATGCCCCATTCATACTGTACTTTTCAGGAAGGACTGATACAGTTAATCTGTGTAAACTGTATTAATCACACAGCACAATACAAGGGGACATGAATTACAGCCTCAGAAAGAGAGACAAGCCTTGGAAGCTGAAAAAGAAAGCGGCGGCGGGTGAAGCTCTTCTAGAGAAAGGATAATAAACAGATAAATCACACGAGTTATTTTGCTGCGCACAAAGGGTAAATAACCAGGGACCCAGAAGGAAAGCATCAATGGGCTCATGAGAAAAAAAACAGCTGCTTCTGGCAGCACGGAAAGGCCATGCCATGCTGAACGCAGTTGTTAGAAAGTAGTGACAAACTCATAAACAGACACCTGTGGCCCTAATAGTGTCTCCATGGCTGGCTTGGCTGCCTGTTGAGAGAGATTGTCTTGTTCACCTGGTTTGTCTTGGTCCCCTTGGTGTGCCTGTGCATAACTTATTTATCCAAGAAAGTTCATCTCGGATACACCATCTGCTCTTTGAGGCTGCCCTGCTTTTGCCTGTGCTCATCTGGCAGATCTGAGAAGGTAACGGGATTAGTCGCCAGCCAAACTACTTAGTCAGGCAGATTGTTCATACAGGCTCTTCCTGACTGCCAGTCCTTCCAAGCAATCCATGCTGCAGATCCATTTAGCTTTGCTTTCTGCCCCTTTTGTAGCTACAGAGAAGTTCACCTGGAGTTTCTGAGTAACAATTATGATGGATTTGGAGCTGCCTGTGGTAATTTGCTCTCTCTCTGTGGCTGGGCCATCAGGCCAGGTCACTATAATCCTCCCCTCCCAGGGTAACAAAATCTAGGCAGTCTTCTGCTCCACTGCCCAATCTGCATCTCTTTCTCCAGTGGCTGGTAGGGGGGACCCAAGCTTGCTATCTACTCTAGATTCCAGTCCAGAGATCCTATGTCAAGCAACTGTGGTCTGCCTTCTTTCAGGCCTGGCTTTTCTTTCCCTAGACTCCTTCCTATACCTTCTGGCTCCCCCCTCTAGGTTTACCAGCCCAAACTCCCTCTCTCCAGGGAGTACTCACAGACTACTTAACTGTAGCCCAAAACACACCTCCCTTCTCCCAGGGGGTGACTGGAGACTAGTTCCCCTGCAGTCCTTTTCTGCTGCCAACTTCCTGGCTTTATACCAGTCCTACCCATTCCTTCTCAGCTGGGCTCCATCGTGAATCAGTCTTTCAATCACTGGCTCTCCCACAGGTGCAGCCTATAAGAATAATTATCCTAATTTAACCTGTGTTGTGTGGGGTGAAGACCCCATCACAGACCCATCTTTTTGTTCTGTTGGTACAGTGCCAAGCACCTGGTTCATGACGGGGGCTGCTAGGCATTATGGTAATAAATAATAATAATAATAATAGCGATTCATGGCTTTGTATCTAACGTGAGGCAGTCAGTCACATGGTGGGTTGTTGGGCTGAGCCAAAGCTCACAGACCCAAACACTACGCCCACGGCTCAGCAAAACACACTGATTGTGCCCCGTGCTTTGGCCCAGTGGGTTTGCATTTATTAGTAGTAGTATTTATTTCTGTTGTATTAGCACTGAAGTCCCAACTGACCCCATTGTCCTGGGAGCTGTACAACACATAATGAGAGCTGGTCCCTGCCCCAAATTTCTTACACTCAAAATAAATAAGACAGACAAAGTGTGGGAGAAAGGAAGTGTACTCCCCCCATTCTACTGATGGGGAGCTCAGGCACAGAAAGGGTAAGCGACTTGCCCAGCCTCACCCACAATGAGCCTAACTCAAACGGATCTGCAGCATCTCGCCAACTGTCCATAGAGTTAGTGAAATCTGTGCAAGAGGACCCAGATTTGCCAACACAGAGCTCACGCCACACAGCAATCCCCTATGCCCTCTCCCAGGAATAACGGGAGGTTCAAAGTTCAGATCCAGAGGCATTCAAACTTTCCCCAAATGTCGATGGGTTTGATTGAGGGCCCCCCTAAGCTGCTGAAATGACCTCTTCCCCACCCCTTCCTCACAACGCAGAGCAGCCATTGGCAAGGTCTTTCCTCAAGGGTTAGTGTTTATAAGAAGGTAAAATCAGGTAGCATCAGAAAATCTGCCAGTCTGGGGAGCTGGAACCCAGCCTTCCAATCCACTAGCTGTGGAGCCTGCTCTTCCAACACATACTCTCCTTGTCTCTGCCGCCTGGGTATATATATAAGTTACTGTACCTCACCCATTGCCCTGGTACCTGAGCATCAAATATTGATGAATTTATCCTGGCTGCACCGCCCTCAGGTCAGGAGAGATTATTACACCCATTTTGAAGATGGGAAAACTGAGTCACAGAGAGGTCAAGCCATTTGCGCAAGGCTACACGGCAGGCCTGTGGCAGAGCCAGGGATTACACCAAGGTCTCCTGCCCCCTCGTTTACTGACATAATCACTAGGCCACCTGCCCAGCCAAGCAGTGACCCTCATTGTCTTTCTCTGAATACCTAAACAAAGGGAAGGGGAAGCTGAGATAGATTTAACTCCTTGTTTACTGGGGACCTGAAAATGCCCCCGTCCCTTTTCACAGGTCCTTTACAGAGATTAGGGCAGCTGAAATGTCTGTCTGTGGATTAAAAATTTCTCAGTGTTTGGTGATTTTTATTATTGTTTTATTTGGGCCCATCTCTAATTAGTAGCCTGTCAAGGCTGATTCCCCACTCTGGCACTTCAATTGCAGTAGGTGGGGGCCCACAAGAACTCTAAAAAATAGTACTTGGCACTCCAAGCTTGTATTAAACTCCCAAGGTTACAGCTTTTCTCTGACATTGGATGGGTAGATGCTGCCACCACCCAAGTGCAAAACCCTTTTGATAACCCAGGAAGGCGCACTTGGGAATTCTTTCCTGTGGGGTACCCTCAAGCCCTTTCACCCCCGATCCAGGGAAGAGCTGAGAAAGGAAAAGCCACCAGCTAATTAAACAAGTGCACAAACCTCTTAAAACACAAAAATCCAATTCTATTCTTAAAAAACGTAAATTTTATTAATTAAAAAAAAGAAAATACATCAGGGAATTTCAGCTTTTGCTAGATTTAAAGAAAAAAACAACTACAAGGATTAAGCATCAAGAATAGCTTTCTTGAGGTCTAGCTTAAAGGTTACAAGCAAAACAAAAGCACCAGGGGTTAGCACAGAGGAACCCACAAGCCATAAAGAAATAAAAGGGATAAACCTAATCGCATCTTCCTAGACATTTCCTGATCTACTTACATATCTAGGATTTTAGATGAGTAGTTTCTAGGTATGATACTGATGATTTTTCATACCTGGCCCAAGCTTCTCACAGCATAACTGCTCCCTGTTTGCCTCTCCCCACGAACAACAACTGACAGACAAATGGGGAGTCTTGTTTCAATTTTAAAAAGTCCTAGCCTTCCCATTGGCTCTTTTGGCCAGGTGCCCACTCACTTCCTTTTATCTATGCATAGCAGTGAGACTTTTTAACCCTTTACAGATAGAGCAATTAGAGAACAGCTACTAAGAGGGATTTTATAGTTACTGGCTGGCTGGATGTCCATAAAAGGGAGCTCCCCCGCCTTCATTTATCACATAGCCAGGCATGGTCTAACCCGCAACAACATTTTGTTATTTTAAAAAATCTGCTTTAGAGCACTACAACTCCAGTATGTCTCCAGGGCTCTAAATTACCTTTGGGCTTTTCCCACAATTCCAGTGAAATCCCAGGAGCCATTGGCTGCATTTATAAATATTGTTACAGGTTGGGTTAAACCTCATTGAAACTGGTGGATGTAACAGCCACACTTCATTATTGATACATGTCAGAAGCGATTAAGCTCTTTTATGGAACCAGGTAGCTAAAACAATAGTAGCCTCCACTCAAAACACAGGTGCATGTCACCACCCAAAATAAAGGCATATGCAAGGCACATGTGGGTGGGAGGGTTTTCTTGGTGGTGTTTTAGTAGAGATGTGTGTTACAGAGAGAGAAACAGTGAGAAAACACGGCAGAGACAGAGAAGAGGCAGAAAGCCTGTTCTTATGCAACCTGAACAAGCACTGAGAGCATAGCCCTGAGAAAAGTGTAGAGACAGCTTTTTGGGCTGAGTGCTGGCTGAAAGAGGCTTGGAACTGCACAAAGAAACTGCTTCCTGTTGTTTGATTCCTGCTATGTTCAGGGAAACAGGACTTGGTACATTCTTTCTAAACGAACAAGATTGCATCAAAGATACTTGACTGCATCATCAATTTCTCATCCTAACCAAAACAACCCGCTAGGCCTCAAGTTTTGGCTAACTGCTTGAGTCAAAAAGGGGTAACAATATATTTGAATCCCGTGTGACACTGTATTATTTTTAGAAGTGCAAAGAGGGCTAACACAGAGTTTAGCGCTGGTGTGAAGTTGGCAGCACTGACGAAGAAGGTATTTGAATATAATCCTAAATGATGTGTGACTGACAGTCGTGAATATAAAGACAGCCATATCCCCAAAGAGATCACTAATATTCTCTTAGAAGTGTGGAAAGCATGCCCTAGGGAATTTGACATAAAGACAGATGTGAGCACTCAGTTATATTATTGACCTTCATCCACGATCCTTTGATAGAGCTAGGACAAAATGCTCAGCTGGTACCAATCAGCGTAGCTCCCTTGCCTTCAATGGCACTATGCCGTTTTACACCAGCTAAGCTTCAGCTGTCTAGAATTCAGCCCCACTGCACAATATCTTTTCCTTTATTCCACAGAAAGGTGTAGAGTTTTTTTATTATTTCGCCCATGGAAATTGTGTGTGATGAGACCGAACTGATAAAACCAGTCACTGCACCGATAAAACTCAGTCAGGGATTTTTCTTATAATGGCAACAGTAAAATCTCCTAGTAAGAACCCAAAGAGATGTAACAATTTCTGGCTGAGTCTATAGAAATAGCACACAAAAAGGTTATTACTGGGGAGAAGTTCCAGACCAGCAGCCCTAGGAGCTGAAGTCCTTTATTTAGCCACAAACAGGTTCAGGCCAAACATCCCCACTGTGACCTCCCAGTAAGCCTGGCTATGACCTGCATTCCTCATGGCCCATTCAGCCCCTAGCCTCTTGGTTGCCAGCAAAGAGTCCATGTAACACCACTATGAGGTGGGTTTTGTTACGTGAACCTTTGTCCATTGGGAGCTAGACTGAAACCCACCAACTCATTGCACAGAAGCCACCAAACCACACTTGGGTGGTAACTTTCAGTCACTTTGCACATCCCTTTTGGTTCTTCTTTTCTTAGGGCTGCATTGGGACCTAGCAATCCAGCCAGCATAAGGAGCACTGTGTAGCAGGGTGTGAACTGCTGCCTGTTGCTGCCAGGAGGAAGTAAGCCATGCCATGTTCTGGGCCCAGGCCAGTGTGCTGAGTGGGGAGTCAAGGCCCTTTCCACCTACCTGCACAGGATGGAGAGTAACTGCCTCAGTGGCTGTTCTACCCCTGTTTAGGCTCTGGAGCTGCGGAAAGCTCCCCCCACCCCAGTGGGCTGTCAGGAGGCTCCTTATGCCCTTCTATGCCCCCTGGAGGCGAGGAGGGGCCTACGACTGAGCTCTTCATGAGGAATCTTAGGCGAGGAATCTGGCAAGTGTGTCATTTGGAAGGGAAGTGTCAGAGGGAAAAGTAATCTATTTTTACTGCTTTTCAGCTTTGATTATGGATTTGGGTGCTGTCAAGGTTCCTTCCCAACTCTGCACTCTAGGGTTCAGATATGGGGACCTGCATGAAAGACCCCCTAAGCTTATTCTTACCAGCTTAGGTTAAAAATTCCCCAAGGTACAAACTTTTACCTTTTGTCCTTGAACCTTTATGCTGCCACCACCAAAGTGTCTAACAAAAATAACAGGGGAAGTGCCCACTTGGAAACGTCTCCCCCCCAGAAAATATCCCCCCAAGCACTACACCCCCTTTCCTGGGGAAGGCTTGATAAAAATCCTCATCAATTTGCGTAGGTGAACACAAACCCAAACCCTTGGATCTTAAGAACAATGAAAAAGCAATCAGGTTCTTAAAAGAAGAATTTTAATTAAAGAAAAAGTAAAAAAATCACCTCTGTAAAATCAGGATGATAAATACCTTACAGGGTAATCAGATTAAAAACATAGAGAATCCCTCTAGGCAAAACCTTAAGTTACAAAAAGACACAAAAACAGGAAGATACATTCCATTCAGCACAACTTATTTTATCACCCATTTAAACAAAACAGAATCTAACGCATATCTAACTAGATTGCTTACTAACTCTTTACAGGAGTTCTGATCTGCATTCCTGCTCTGGTCCCAGCAAAAGCATCACACACACAGAGAGGACCCTTTGTTTTCCCCCCCTCCACCTTTGAAAGTATCTTGTCTCCGCATTGGTCATTTTGGTCAGGTGCCAGCGAGGTTATCTTAGCTTCTTAACCCTGTACAGGTGAAAGGGTTTTTCCTCTGGCCCGGGGGGATTTAAAGGTGTTTACCCTTTCCTTTATATTTATGACAGGTGCCGTGATGAATAGGCACCGCTCACACCCTCCTGTCTAGAGACAGCAGAGAAATCCTTGGCTTGCACTTGTGTTGTGTATTGAAATGAGATGAAAGAAGGCTGGGATATTCTGCTTCAGTTCCTCTGGAACATGCTCTCTGGTCAGCCCACCCTGGCATCCGTGCAGCCAGTTCCCATCTTCTCCCCGAAACGTCTTGGCTTTGAGCCTCATCCATTGGAGCTGGCTCCGGAGCGTGATTGCTCTGTTAGGGGCAGCATTATCTTGCTGCAAGAAGTATATGTGCTTTCCTTCCCAGTTGGACACATAGTTATTGGTCCTTCATTGTTCATGAGTGTTGTGATCGTTCGTTTCACAGTAGTGCCTACAAGGGCCAGCCAAGATCTGAGCCCCATTGTGCTCGGCACTGTTGGGGGGTGGTGTGAGGAGGGCCAATAACCCGGGGGGCGCACAGGGGAACTGCTCTCTGCCCCAGCTCACCTCCACGTCCCTGGGCCTGAGCGCGAAGCCACCGCCTGCTTCTCAGCCCTCCCCAGCTTCCCGCGCGAACGGCTGATCCGCGGGAAGCTGGGGAGGGCGGGGGTGAAGAAGCAGAGCGGGGCAGCGCATTCAGGGGAGGAGGCGGAGGCAGAGTGGAGGTGAGCTGGGGCTGGGTGCGGGGCGGGGAGCTGCCGGTGGGTGCAAATTTTCCCCGTGGGTGCTCCAGCCCCGGAGCACCCACAGAGTCGGTGCCTAAGCTGCCACTTTTGATGTGATCAGTGGGGGGAGCGGCTGCTCCCCCTGCTCCCCCCCAGCTACACTCCCCCGTCCCTAGGAGCCAGAGGGACCTGCCGGATGCTTCCTGGGAGCTGCCCCCGGCAAGTCCCTCTGGCTCTTAGGGGTGGGGTGGGCACCCACTACAGTGGCCCACGAGACCTTCCTGCCCAGTTCTGGGGGCAGTCAGGGGACAGGGGAGGGGGATGGATGGGGCAAGGGTTGGGGGGGAGGCGTCAAGGAATGTGGGGGGTTGGATGGGGCAGGGGTGGGCCATGACCCCCTCATGGGGTGAGAAGGGAACCGGTTGTTAGGATTTTGGCAGCTCATCACTGCTGCTAGGTATAGGCCAGGCAACAGTAGAGTGAGCTTCCCTCACACACCAGCTCCAATCATGTGCTGACGGGAACATCTCCAAGGGCCAGAGATGAATTCGGCTTCGGAGGCTGGCCTCTCTGCTGTTCGGGCCTGGGGTGAGCACCCAATGGCCTTTCGCTCTCTCCAGGGCAGAGGGCCAACTGCAGCAGGATTTCCCTGCTGGTGCAGAGCTCCCCAGGGCACAGGGGCTTCACCTCCCCCATGCTCCGGGGGCAGGCCCTGCACTCAGACTGCTGTGATGATTGGCTCCTGCCTGCAGAGAGGACAGTTTGATGCCCTCCTTGTACAGCCTGGGAAAGTATTTCTCCCCTCTAGCTGCTCCTTCTCCTTTGAGTCACAGATCTCTATCCCATTTGCTCTGGGGTGCTATTCTCTGGTTAACCCCTTCCCTGCCAATTCCAGCCTCTGTAGCTGGGGCCTGACTCCAAGGGGAACTGGCTGAACTGGACAGCAACCTGGGACTCCTGTGAGTGTGCTGGCCTAGTGAAAGCAAATCCACATGGTTCTGCTTTGGAGAAACGAGGCAGCAATGCTCATTCCCTCACATACCCCTTGGCTTCCTATGTTGGCCCACCCCTCGCACAGCTGGGGAGGGGGTTGGGGGGCTTGAGTTGCACGTGGCCCCACAAATGGTGACACAGTTGTTTCCCGCTCCTTTACCCTTGAGCTGCAGCCCTCCCCATGTAGTTATGACACCCCCGCAGAGGTGAGCCTGTGTCTGTGGGGATCTCACGCAGCAGCTGGAAGGAATTGTGCTGCTGTGTTCCTGCTCTTGGCACGTTGTCTTTCTCAGAGCAGGTTTCTTCTGCTTTCCGCAGTAGGCTCAGCTCCCTCTGGCTCACCCTTTGCTCTGCTTCCTTGCTAGACCTCAGTTCAATCTCAGCCTGGAGGAGCAGGGGCCTTTTCTTCCTGCTCCTTCCTGGCTGGCTGTGACAGGTGCATTGCCTATTCGCAGGTGGTGTCACACTTGCCTCAGCAATCAGCATGTGTGTGTCCCATTTAATATTAACCTCCAGGTAAAAATCAGCCGTCTAAAGTCCTGTGTTACGAATGGCTCCTTCAGTCAGAGGCAGGGCGGCCTAGTGGGCAGAGTTCTAGTCCTGGCTCTCACCTGCTGTGTGACCTTTGACAAGTCCCTTCACCTCTTTCCCCTCCCACCCTTTCTTGCTCTTGTCCATTTAGACTGTGAGTTCTCTGGGGCAGGACTGCATATTACTCTGTGTTTGTACAACACCTAGCACAGTGGGGTCCTGATCAGGGGTTGTGCCCCTAGGTTAGTCTGTGACATATATACCCATTAAAAGGGGAGAAAGTTACAGAGTGGATTTCCTTTTCACCACCAAAGCTGGTTGGTCACATTATGCTTTTCTACCAGCTTGGGTAGTGAGACTAGAATCATCACATCCAAGTTCGGGCTATTGCAGGAAGCCAGATACGAGTTGTGATCTGCTCTGTTCTGGCAAAATCTGCATTCCTAAACTAGGTGCAGCACCCAGGGCTCTCTTTTCCTGCACAGGTTACTAGGAACGCCCATTAAAGTCCATAGGAGTCACCTGTATCCTGCAACTGGCGAATACAGATAGCATAGCAATCAGCCCGTGTCACTCACTGCGTGCCTCAGCCCACCAGCCAGCTGAAAAGCAGCTTTGATTCTGGTCTCTCTGGTGCCTTTACAGCACAGGATGCCTGGTGGCTGCGTAATGTCGCAGGCATTGTAGCCTTCCCACCCAAGGCTATTGCGGATTCACTGCGACACACGGTGAGCAGGACGCACGGTCAGCGCCATCTCCCATTCTCCCTGTGAGGCTGTGGCCCCTGCAGGAAATGGAGGCTAGGACGCTCTGCTACAAAGGGGCTTCAAAAGCCATTTCTTATTATTTTAACCTGCCCACACCTGGTGACCACACTGGGCGTCTACCTCAGTCGCCTGGCTAGTGGAGACCACGCTCAGCTTATCAAAGGGCTCTTTGTGATGAGAGAGAGTGCAAGGGGCCAAAGCCCGGCACATTCGCTCTGCTCCGCTGCATTCTAGGACTCCCCTGTGCCACTCAGCCAGGCATGATGAAAGCTGTGCAGCAGAGACGCCTGGGAGGAAGAGTGCAGATTGGTCATGGGCGGCTGTTTCGGGCAGGCACGCGCACACACACACTCTCACACGTTTCTCTCCCACCTGCCCGTAGATACCCAAGCAATAACTAATTGAAAGAAACATCAGACCAAGCAATGTGGAGACTATAGACAGCACATTGCTATTTAATCACACTGCCAGGCAAAGACGCACTCGCACTAATTTAAATCCATGGGAATTTTATTTTAAAGCACGTTGTTGCACTGCAAAGTTTACTGAAGCTGTTTATAGACACAGTCCCCCAGGAGAATTTATCTGAAAAGACAAATTCTCTAATCTGTGGAAGGTGCCAGGACCTGTATCTCAAATTTTCTATGATCAAATCAACCTGTAAAACTTAGCAAAATTTGTCATCTCATTGCCAAGAGCCATATCTCAGGATGACCAAAGAAAAAATCAGCAACCTCTGTCTTTCCTGCATAGGGAGCCCTTCATTCCTCTGATGTGCTGAAAGGACAGCTAATTTCCTTTCTGTGGCACCAGCATCTTTATTCCAGTTGGGGTGGCTGATTAAAGTGCTGAGGAATTGTGGCAGAAAATGTAATGCTGTTTTTTCCCCAAAAAATCTTGTGGGCTTTTTGTTATTATTCTTGAGCTAATTTCTGCTCACAATTACATGGATGGAAATTCAGGGCAGCCTCGGTGAGTCCCATGGAGTTACTCTGGATTCTGAGAGTAGGCACGTGACCATGACACATTAATATGGCACCACAATTTTGCATGGTGCTTTAGAGAGATTATTTTTTTAAAAAATCTCGTGGGGCCTGATCCAAAGCCCATTGAAGTCAACTTCAGTAGCTATTGCACCAGATCATGGTCAGTGCCTTAAATTCAAGCTTCTAACCACTCCATGCCTCAGTTTACCCCTTTGCAGAACAGGTGAAATACCACCTACTTTGCAGCAGTGTCATAAGACTTAGTAAATTCATGCTTGCAAAGTGCTTTGAGATACACGGCTGAAAAACATTATCTTTGCAAGTGCATAGAATTGTTAAGTGTGAGAACCTGAGGAGATAAGGAGAAAGGTCTGGGGGAGAGAAGGACAGTAAGTAATAAAACCATATGGCCAGGCTGATGGAAGATGCTTATCCCAGTTAAGAGGAGACCAGAAACTGCACCCCGGCCTTAAAAATACATCTCACGATGAATTTACGTGGGGAAAACGAATATCAAATAGCCCATAGACTGACATCGAAACACCAGGTGGCTTCTACGAATTAATCATCTACTCTTGGTTCTGGCACTGCTGGGGCTCTGAAGTTCAGAGACAGCATGGTGGAGAGAGTGCCAAGTCTCTAAAAGCATTTCTCGCCATTGCTAACGCCTGGGCAGCTCCACTGTTAGCAATGGTGAGAGCCTTAATGTAGACAAGATACTGGTATTTTAACCACAGCATTGTAGAGACCTGCCCTAATTGGCAGGAGATCAAAGACACCATGAGTGAAATCCCACTGGCCAGCTACACCATTGCTCCCACTGTTGGTGCCACTGGGGAAGCTGCACTGATGCTAGGGCAATGGTGGGACACAGCCAATGAGTCTAGCATGATACCTGTAATCATGTGTGTTAAGCATGGATTGGCACTGGCTGCACTAGCAACTAGCCTGTTTGCAACCCACATTGCGACTGTGGGAAGCAAGGAAGGGGCCATGGCTGACCACTGCTAACCAGGGCCCATTCTCCAGGTGCAGTCATTATTGCAAAACAATAGCCCCAGAAGGTACAGAGAGCTCCTCGCTCCTGTCCAAGCAGCACAGCACCCTGCATGACTGGGTCCTATCAGAAGGGCTCTCTTCCCCATTTCATCTCAATGGGGAGTTAACTGTGAAGTCTAATTTTGACCACTTATCACTGTTAACCATTTCACTGCTGATCATCATTCCGGTACCATCCAGCTGATAGATAGACGTTCCTTGAACAGAGCCGGATGCTCCTGCATCACTCTATTCTTCGGTTTATTCATCAGGATCCTCTTAGGGGAATACAGCCATAAACTTTGTATGTATAATATTATACGGGCCTGAATGTTTCCTTGTGGTTATTGGGACAACTGGGACTTTCAGTGGTCCTTTAAAATTAGGGTAGGAAAATGGCATTTACACTGTTGGACTGCCAGCATGGTGGGACCTTGGGACAGCACCACCTTTCAAAGCAGTAAGCTAACATATGTGTTGTGAAGCCCTGCTCTGCTCGGCCCTGGGATAGAGCTGGCTGAGAAGAAGATGCTCATGGACAAGCGTTTGGTCATGCAGGGACCAATCTGCCCCAAGATCTCCTGATTGAGCGTTCACCAGCCAGGCTCAGCCAGTCCAGTGTTAGTCCAAACAGCCCATGTGGCAAACATGGCTCCTGGAGAAAGGTTGTGGCCAGGTGGAAGGAGCGATGTTAAGGAAGCTGAAGGAAGCTGACAAATTCGGCTCTATGCGCCTGCTGCAAACCCCACTGAGAGCAATGGAAAGACTCTCCTTGACTAGGGTGACCATTTTTAAAGGGACAGTCCCGTTTTTTGGGACTTTTTCTTATATAGGCGCCTATTACTCCCCACCCTGTCCCATTTTTTCACAGTTGCTGTCTGGTTACCCTATCCTTGACTGCAATGGGGTTTGGATGTGGCCCAAAGTAAAGTGATGTTCTCCTGCAACTTGTGTTTAAACAGCATGTGGAGTGCATGTCTCTGACAGACTGACTGGCTGCCTAGGCCATACCCAGAGCTTCCTCAGCAGTAGCAGGGAGGCCCCCCTCCCTTCCCAACTACTTCTGAAAATGTGAAACAAATGAGGTCATGCACCCACCCCAGTGCTGTAAGCCTCTCAGCTCAGGCCGTAAATCATGCATGGCTCAGAGGAGTGATGTTCCCCACTGCTTTGGCAAGTGGATGCCAGCACTTCCATTATTGTGGCCATTTGAAGACTCCTCCGGCCCTAAGGTCTCCACCTGGGAGCAAAATTTTGTGCCAGTAGAACTTGTCTCACTATCTGAGACATGGCACCAGGACAGTGGGGTAAATAAAATATATTTTAAAAGCTTTTTTTTAAAAAAAATTACCTATTTATTTCCTTAAATAGTTTGATTGGAAAGGCTCCAGCTGACCCATTAGCTCAGGTAAGTACTGCACTATCCAGACATGTCGCTTTTCTGCCTCATAAATTTTTTTTAAAATTTATTTACACACCAGACCAGCTGAGCAGCTCTGAGGATTCCTGGAGTCCCTTTCCACATGGTCTGGAACACCCAGGAAAATATTATTTTAAGCTAAAAAATAAAACAGCAAAGGCATTTAACTCTGTTTCTGCAACATTAACCCTTCAATGCTGATGTGATCCAGAGTACCACTCCTGTTACACACACACACATACACACACACACACGCACAGACACAAGTTAGGAATTGCCAGAATTAAGGTTGCCCATGCAATTTTAATTTGACTCCTTGTGCTTATGCATTGTGATACAGTCTTTAACTACATCCTCACATGCTGTTTTGTTCATTCCACCTGAGCTTCCTTCGTTGCACAAGATTGACCTGCTCTAGAGATAACTCAGGGCCGTAGGACTCCGCTACTCTGTTTGTATCGTGTCTAGCACAATGGGGTCCCATTCTTGCTTGGTCCTTATGCACTACTGTAATAAATATGATTAATAATAATTTGTTGCAGAAGCTGGAAAACATGTAATGACTGTGGCAGAGGGTTGTAGGAAGGAAAAGGAGGGTCTCCATGATTAAGGCAGTTGAATGCTGCCCTGGGGAAATGAATTCTATCCCTGCCTCTGCCACTGAGCTCCTATGTGATGCTGGGCAAGTCACTTACACCAAACTTTTCACAGGTGACCACTAACTATGTGTTCCTCATTTTCTGGTTTCCATCTTGAGGCCTTGGTGTCTGATTTGCATAAGTGCTGAGCACCCACAGCTGCAACTGAAGTCAACAGGAGCTGTGCTTTGAACATATGAAGTGCTAGAAAATACTAAGTACTCTTGTTATATCAAGTCCTCAAATTGGGCACCCAAAATTAATGTCCCTTTGATAATACACTCTCTGTGCTTCAGTTTCCCGTTTATAAAATGGGGATAATCCCATTCCCTCATCTCACAAGGGCATTGTGAAGAGAAATTCATCAATAGTTATGAAGCACTCAGATACTACAATGAGGGAGTGCCATCGGAAACCCATGAGGATATTAAGAATATTGTCATCAGAGCAGGGTTTAAATAGTGTAGGGACCACACACTGAACAACTAAAAGAAAACCAAATATTGAATAGTCGCTCATTTAGTGAGCACCGTCCATCCTGTACTCTGAATGAAGTGGAAAAAATAGCCTGTGATCATGTAATTAAAGAAAAAAGAAAAGGAGGACTTGTGGCAACCTTAGAGACTAACAAATTTATTTGAGCATAAGCTTTCGCGAGCTACAGTTCACTTCATCGGATGCATATTAAAGACTGTATCATAATGCACACACACAAGGGAGCTGAATTAAGGTTGCACAAGCTACCTTAATTTTGACATTTCTTGACTTTTCATTCCTCGACTTTGCAACTTTAACCTTTTAATATAGACTTTTGTGTGCAGTGGGGATCTAAATGCTGGAATTTCCAAAGGAGTCTAAGCAAGTTGGGTGCCCCACTCACATTGAATTTCAGTACCTAACTCCCTTAGATTCCTTTGAAACTTCAGGTCATAATTGATGCCCCCCATGTAGTCATGATAACCATCACTTCTGTAGTCCCCAAAGCACAGTGCACACTTCACACCTGGACTCAAATGGACTGTCTAACTCCTGTCCTTCTAAGTGCAGAGGGGGTTAAAAAAGACAATAAAATTGGTGTCGCATCAGTCAAATACACATGGTCATCTCACAAACTCATGGGGCCTTTTGACTCGAATCAGAGTCACGCGTGCAGCCAGCAAGTCCATGGCCTGTCTCTGCCTTTGCTAGGAGTACCCTTGAACGGAGGCTTCTGCAACTGAACAGAGGGTGCTGTGTGCTGGGGGGAACCTACTGGTGGAGCAGTACTGGGCAGGCCCCCGTGATCACCACAGTGCAGGGGTGAATCCCTCCTCTTTCCTGCTACCTCACCCCCTCAAACACCAGTAGCACATCAGAATGGTGATGCAGGGAGAAAGCTCTCATGGGAGCAGAACAGCTCTTCTCCAAAAGAGGCAGGCACGGAGGAGATCTGGGGGCTGGGGCAGCGTGAAGGAGGGAGCTGAGGCAGGGAGGGGAACTTGGAGGCAGGGGCAGGGAATGGACTCAGGGGGGCAGGGGGGACCTCAGGGATAGGGAAGAGGGTGATTTAGCAGCCGGGGGTGGCTTCAGGGGGTTGGGGCAAGGGGGATCCAGAGGTTGGGAAGATCCAGGACAGGGAATGGACCCAGGGGGCAGGGGCAGGAGTGGAAAGGTGGGCTTCTCCGAGTCACATTAAGCCCCATGGCTTTTTCCTGTTCAGCAAAAGAAATGACAGAGCTAAGAGGAAGCAGCAGCAGAAAACCTGAGCCAATCACAGTGAGTGAGCAGAGAGAATCTGCGGCTCAAGGCCCCTAGGGCCTGGCTTTAGCAGGGAGGCCTCCTCCGCATCCCTCTTTGCGGTTATCCTGGGATGTATTCCGATTTCTTCTGCGTGAATCTCTGGGACCCTGGGAGGGTGGTGGTGGGGCACTGGGGCCGAGGCACCTCTCGGTCTCGCTCACTCTCTTCCCCTCGGTGACTCATTCTCAGGTCACCCGTGAAGCGAGAACATTTCACACTACACGCCTGGCACTGATTTGAGGAGGAGATGTGAGTGTAGCCCCAGGGCTCCTCCTCTGCACTCCGCCTGGCTTGCTGGAGGCACCAGGAGTTTAATTTCAGATGTATAATGAGGAGGGAAAAAATAGATCTACGAATGAAGTAGTAAAATAAGCAGTGAGGAGAGTGTGTGCAGGAGGGAGATGCAAACACACTGAGACAGATCCATCCCTGCACC
Source organism: Lepidochelys kempii (assembly GCF_965140285.1). NCBI lineage: Eukaryota > Metazoa > Chordata > Testudines > Cheloniidae > Lepidochelys > Lepidochelys kempii. The sequence continues at coordinate 34,399,204 of NC_136387.1, forward strand.
AGTGTGCGGGCAGTACGGCCCTCGGCATGGACTAGGGCATCCCCCTTGGCCTGTACCTCTGCTTCAACAGCCCCTAGGAGGCTGTGCAAGGGCACGGAATCGGCAAGGCCCTGGCCATGTTCCCTCAAGCTCCTTTCCTCTTCCAGCCTGCCCACTTCACCCTAGTAACCTCTGGCACTTGGGGCTGGGATATAGGTGCTCCCTGAGATGTCTTTACCCCTGTCTTGAGGCCCTATTAGCCACCCTTGCTGGCCCAAAGGGGCTGCAGGGCAATGATGAATCAGCCCTGCTGCCTGTTTGATTTCACTGCTAAGGGGATGGAATGGGAGAGAAGCACAGCATTCCGTATTGCCAGTTCAAAGGGTACATTAACATTCATGAGGGAAACAGGACACGGTCAGGGAATCTGGACTTTATCTAACAAAAGATCTGGGCAACTGCATGAGGCAGGGGATTGCTCAGAGGGCACAGAGCAGTTCAGTCCATGTGCTGCCATTTCACAGACAGCCCAGGTCTGCAGTGACTGGTATCTGTTACTATACAATGGCCACTTGGTCTGTTTGAAATGAGTTGGGACTGTTGGTTCAGTTGTCAATGGACAGGTAGCTACAGCACAAAAGCCATTAATCGGCACACTGCAGTGATTGCTGCTGTGTAAGTACAATAGATACGGCTTTGCCTCATGTCCCTAACACAGTGGGACCCCATCCTGTTTTGGGCCTTTGGGCTATACTGTACAATAGCACTGAAATAATAATTAATCATTAGAGCTGAGCATATAATTCATTTGTCAGTTCTCTGGCCCAGCTGAATAAAGCCCCCCAAAATGTGGTTCATTTTGAACTGAAACTCAATTTTTTCAGTTTTTCTCACCAAAATGAAAAAAAAATCATTTGGATCAAACAAAATGTCTCAAATGTGGATTCGAAATGTCAGTTTGAAATGAAATGTCAAAACAGTTGGTTTAGAAGGTGTCAAAACCAACCATTTTGACGTTTCTGACTTTTTTCCCTTGGGGAGGCGGGGGGGGCGCAGAACTATTTCCTGAATTTGACCCAAATTCGCAAACAGCTTCAGTGCCCTGAAAGATGCATGTGCTAAAACTTTTTGCCCAGCTTTACTAATACTAGAGAGATGAAGGATAAATATACAGACAGACCAAATGTTGAGTGAATCATGGACCCTGAATTCTCCTCCCAGTCCTTGCTTGAGGTGACCCTTGTTGTAGCAGAATGGGAGACTCTTGCACCATCACTGCCTGTGGCTAAAGGATTTCAATCTACCAGACCAGACAGTCTGGATCCTTTTATCAGCACTATGTCCACACCAATACATTTCAAATAAATAATAGAGATCTTCCCAGAAATTCAGCCCAAGCAAAGTCTGCTCCAGAAAGTCCCATTGAGCAGAGGAGATATCAGATGGTATGATGGGACTGAGAGCTAATAAAGGTTGGGGATCAGACAGATAAACCACTGCATTTCACTAGGCCTGTTAGAGCTAAAAAGATTTCATTATAAGAAGGTTGTATGTGAGCAGTAAGCGTATTGTGGAAGAGAAATAATCTTCTTATGATTTTAATTTAGCCACCATTTCAGGTTTTGTGAAACTGGCAAAAGATTCAAAGGAGCATAAATCTTACTGGGCTTATTTCAGTTTTTTATGTCAGCTAGAAAATGTAAGTAGTAGCATCAAATCTGCAAAAGAAAGACACTGGATCCTTGACAGAGAGACAAGCGAAGAGCTCCCTTTCCTTCTCTATTGTTTTCCATCTAAGCAGCTTCTTCTGCATAACAAACAAGATCTCATCCCTGGAGGAAAGGTACGAAAACAAAGAGAAGTGGTGACTCATGGCACTGCTGGTGAATCATATAATGATATTTAATCATTCCTTTTCTCTTCTGACTTAGAGGAAACTGAGGGCCACTACAGACAACAAAGGTTACACCCACTGTCCCTGGCAGATTCTGCCATTCCACTGGGCTACAATGATCTTCATTTCCTGTCCCAAACTGCCGTGGGTGTTGCTGTGCACTCGCCAACAGCTGCAGTGGAATCACCTCACAGGTAGTGGAGGCAGAACCGATCACTGGGAAGCATTTCGAGATCCTTCTGGAGAACAGCCCTGTAAGGGCGCAGTCGTGCCTGGAGCAGAGCATCCTCAGCTCCACTGACTTCAACAGACTTCCAGGGCACTCCACAAGCTGCAGGATGTGGCCCTTAAAGAAGGAAGCATGGGGGAAGCATTGTCTAGTGGTTAAAGGAGGGGAGCTGGAAGTCAGAACACTTTGGTTCTTATTCCAGCCGGGCTGCTGTCTCTGAGTGTGACCATGGGGAAGGCGCTGAACCTTCCTGGGCTTTGGTTTCCCCATCTGCAAAATGGGGACAATAAATAATGATTGCCCTCTCCACATCGTAAGAGAGGAAGGATGGTGTCACCAGGCAGCACTTAGAATCATAGAATCATAGAATATCAGGGTTGGAAGGGACCCCAGAAGGTCATCTAGTCCAACCCCCTGCTCAAAGCAGGACCAATTCCCAGTTAAATCATCCCAGCCAGGGCTTTGTCAAGCCTGACCTTAAAAACCTCTAAGGAAGGAGATTCTACCACCTCCCTAGGTAACGCATTCCAGTGTTTCACCACCCTCTTAGTGAAAAAGTTTTTCCTAATATCCAATCTAAACCTCCCCCACTGCAACTTGAGACCATTACTCCTCGTTCTGTCATCTGCTACCATTGAGAACAGTCTAGAGCCATCCTCTTTGGAACCCCCTTTCAGGTAGTTGAAAGCAGCTATCAAATCCCCCCTCATTCTTCTCTTCTGCAGGCTAAACAATCCCAGCTCCCTCAGCCTCTCCTCATAACTCATGTGTTCCAGTCCCCTAATCATTTTTGTTGCCCTTCGCTGGACTCTCTCCAATTTATCCACATCCTTCTTGAAGTGTGGGGCCCAAAACTGGACACAGTACTCCAGATGAGGCCTCACCAATGTCGAATAGAGGGGAACGATCACGTCCCTCGATCTGCTCGCTATGCCCCTACTTATACATCCCAAAATGCCATTGGCCTTCTTGGCAACAAGGGCACACTGCTGACTCATATCCAGCTTCTCGTCCACTGTCACCCCTAGGTCCTTTTCCGCAGAACTGCTGCCTAGCCATTCGGTCCCTAGTCTGTAGCTGTGCATTGGGTTCTTCCGTCCTAAGTGCAGGACCCTGCACTTATCCTTATTGAACCTCATCAGATTCCTTTTGGCCCAATCTTCCAATTGGTCTAGGTCCTTCTGTATCCTATCCCTCCCCTCCAGCGTATCTACCACTCCTCCCAGTTTAGTATCATCCGCAAATTTGCTGAGAGTGCAATCCACACCATCCTCCAGATCATTTATGAAGATATTGAATAAAACCGGCCCCAGGACCGACCCTTGGGGCACTCCACTTGATACCGGCTGCCAACTAGACATGGAGCCATTGATCACTACCCGTTGAGCCCGACAATCTAGCCAGCTTTCTACCCACCTTATAGTGCATTCATCCAGCCCATACTTCCTTAACTTGGTGACAAGAATACTATGGGAGACCGTGTCAAAAGCTTTGCTAAAGTCAAGAAACAATACATCCACTGCTTTCCCTTCATCCACAGAACCAGTAATCTCATCATAAAAGGTGATTAGATTAGTCAGGCATGACCTTCCCTTGGTGAATCCATGCTGGCTGTTCCTGATCACTTTCCTCTCATGCAAGTGCTTCAGGATTGATTCTTTGAGGACCTGCTCCATGATTTTTCCAGGAACTGAGGTGAGGCTGACTGGCCTGTAGTTCCCAGGATCTTCCTTCTTCCCTTTTTTAAAGATTGGCACTACATTAGCCTTTTTCCAGTCATCCGGGACTTCCCCGGTTCGCCACGAGTTTTCAAAGATAATGGCCAGTGGCTCTGCAATCACAGCCGCCAATTCCTTCAGCACTCTCGGATGCAACTCGTCCGGCCCCATGGACTTGTGCATGTCCAGCTTTTCTAAATAGTCCCTAACCGCCTCTATCTCCACAGAGGGCTGGCCATCTCTTCCGCATTTTGTGATGCCCAGCGCAGCAGTCTGAGAGCTGACCTTGTTAGTGAAAACAGAGGCAAAAAAAGCATTGAGTACATTAGCTTTTTCCACATCCTCTGTCACTAGGTTGCCTCCCTCATTCAGTAAGGGGCCCACACATTCCTTGGCTTTCTTCTTGTTGCCAACATACCTGAAGAAACCCTTCTTGTTACTCTTGACATCTCTGGCTAGCTGCAGCTCCAGGTGCGATTTGGCCCTCCTGATAACATTCCTACATGCCCGAGCAATATTTTTATACTCTTCCCTGGTCATATGTCCAACCTTCCACTTCTTGTAAGCTTCTTTTTTATGTTTAAGATCCGCTAGGATTTCACCATTAAGCCAAGTTGGTCGCCTGCCATATTTACTATTCTTTCGACTCATCGGGATGGTTTGTCCCTGTAACCTCAACAGGGATTCCTTGAAATACAGCCAGCTCTCCTGGACTCCTTTCCCCTTCAAGTTAGTCCCCCAGGGGATCCTGGCCATCCGTTCCCTGAGGGAGTCGAAGTCTGCTTTCCTGAAGTCCAGGGTCCGTATCCTGCTGCTTACCTTTGTTCCCTGCGTCAGGATCCTGAACTCAACCAACTCATGGTCACTGCCTCCCAGATTCCCATCCACTTTTGCTTCCCCCACTAATTCTACCCGGTTTGTGAGCAGCAGGTCAAGAAAAGCACCCCCCCTAGTTGGCTCCTCTAGCACTTGCGCCAGGAAATTGTCCCCTACGCTTTCCAAAAACTTCCTGGATTGTCTATGCACCGCTGTATTGCTCTCCCAGCAGATATCAGGAAAATTAAAGTCACCCATGAGAATCAGGGCATGCGATCTAGTAGCTTCCGTGAGCTGCCGGAAGAAAGCCTCATCCACCTCATCCCCCTGGTCCGGTGGTCTATAGCAGACTCCCACCACTACATCACTCTTGTTGCACACACTTCTAAACTTAATCCAGAGACACTCAGGTTTTTCTGCAGTTTCGTACCGGAGCTCTGAGCAGTCATACTGCTCCCTTACATACAGTGCTACTCCCCCACCTTTTCTGCCCTGCCTGTCCTTCCTGAACAGTTTATAACCATCCATGACAGTACTCCAGTCATACGAGTTATCCCATCAAGTCTCTGTTATTCCGATCACGTCATAGTTCCTTGACATCACCAGGACCTCCAGTTCTCCCTGCTTGTTTCCAAGGCTTTGTGCATTTGTATATAAGCACTTGAGATAACCTGTTGATCGCCCCTCATTGCCAGTATGAGGCAGGAGCCCTCCCCTCACAGACATTGCTGCCTGTGCTTCCTCCCGGTATCCCGCTTTCCCACTTACCTCAGGGCTTTGGTCTCCTTCCCCCGGTGAACCTAGTTTAAAGCCCTCCTCACTAGGTTAGCCAGCCTGCTGGCAAAGATGCTCTTCCCTCTCTTCGTAAGATGGAGCCCGTCTCTACCCAGCACTCCTCCTTCATGGAACACCATCCCATGGTCAAAGAAACCAAAGCCTTCTCTCCGACACCATCTGCGTAGCCATTCGTTGACTTCCACGATTCGACGCTCCCTACCTAGGCCTTTTCCTTCCACGGGGAGGATGGACGAGAACACCACTTGCGCCTCCAACTCCTTTATTCTTCTTCCTAGAGCCACATAGTCCGCAGTGATCCGCTCAAGGTCATTCTTGGCAGTATCATTGGTGCCCACGTGGAGAAGCAGGAAGGGGTAGCGATCCGAGGGCTTGATGAGTCTCGGCAGTCTCTCCGTCACATCACGAATCTTAGCCCCTGGCAAGCAGCAGACTTCTCCCCAGCTTCCAAACACTGACTGCCACACCCACTCTTTCTTAAGGTTTATTCTCTTAAAACAGATAGAAAACAGTCTCTCATTTCTCCTTGCCTCTCAGGCTTTAGGCCCACCTCTCCAGGGGGGGTATCTGGAGCTCCTGTTCCTGGCCTTATTAGAAATCCTGGGAGATGGGCAGGCACAAGCCAACCCAGGTCTGAAGGCGCCTCCCCCAGCCTTGTAGGAGGGACCACTGGACCCGGGAACCAAATGAAGATGGAGGACAACTAAGGAATAACAGGGTCAGGAGTCAGAGTAACAGCCGTGTTAGTCTGTATTCGCAAAAAGAAAAGGAGTACTTGTGGCACCTTAGAGACTAACCAATTTATTTGAGCATGAGCTTTCGTGAGCTACAGCTCACTTCATCGGATGCATACCGTGGAAACTGCAGCAGACTTTATATATACACAGAGAATATGAAACAATACCTCCTCCCACCCCACTGTCCTGCTGGTAATAGCTTATCTAAAGTGATCATCGGGTGGACCATTTCCAGCACAAATCCAGGTTTTCTCACCCTCCACCCCCCCACACAAATTCACTCTCCTGCTGGTGATAGCCCATCCAAAGTGACAACTCTTTACACAATGTGCATGATAATCAAGTTGGGCTATTTCCTGCACAAATCCAGGTTTTCTCACATCCCCCCCCACCCCCATACACACACAAACTCACTCTCCTGCTGGTCAGGAGGGTCAGGAGTGAAGGTCACAGGTTCAAAACTAGGGATTTCCTGCTCCTGGCAGCTCCAGGAGCCCACCACAGGCATTAGCACCATTCCACCATGGCTTCCCTTCCCCAGCGCAGATTTTCCCAATCACTCTCTCTTCTACCTCCCATTTTGTAGGCCCAGGGGTAGCCCAGCCCCCTTTAATTGGCAGGATTGGGTTCATCTGTTCTGACACAGGGGCACTGGGCCTACCTCTGTTCACATGGACCAGCTCTGCTGTGATAGATGGCTTTATGATTTAGCACTCAGTAGATCTGGGTTCAGTCTCTGGTTCTTCCATAGACTCCCTGTGTGACCTCAGGCAAATCAGTTAACCTCTCATTCCCTCATCCATAAAAGGTCAGGTAATCCTACTTGCCTTCTTGGTCTGTGGACCTATTGGAGAGAATCCAGAGGAGATCAAATGATCAAAGGTTTAGAAAATCTTACCTAGGAGGAAAGGTTAAAAAACTGGGCCTGTTTAGTCTTGAGAAAAGAAGACGGGGAGGGGGGACCTGATAGTCTTCAGATATATTAAGGGTTGTTCTAAAGAGATGTGATAAATTATTTTCCAGGTCCATTGAAGGTAGGTCAAGAAGTAATGGGCTTTAATCTGCACCAAGGGAGATTTAGGTTAAGATATGGGGAAAAACTTTCTGGCTATAAGTGTAGTTAATCTCTGGAACAGGCTTCTACCGGTGGTTGGGAATCCCTATCACTGGAGGTTTTTAAGAACAGGTTGGACAAACACTCATCAGGGATGGTCTAGGTTTATTTGGTCTGCTTCATTGTAGGGAGCTGGACTCAATGACTTTTTGAGGTTCCTTCCAGCCCTACATTTCTGTGATTCTGTGTAAACTTTTTGAAATCCTTAGGTGAAGAAGCTGTACAAGGACAAAGTATGATAACTGATATTGTTACTATTTATATAAATGTACATTATTAACAATGCATTTTATTGGATTATTATTTATTTATTACAAACAGAAGCCAATTTCTTAGTGTCAAATAGTAACAAAACAGGGCAGTCCTTATTCAGGCAAAATCACCCTTGAACCTTCAACAGGAATTTTGCCTTAGTAAAAACTGTGCAAGAACAGGATTTGGCCAATTAGTAATAGAGGGATAGAATTAATTGCTCATCATGCTACAAAAATAATACAGACAAAAGTGAACATCTTTCTCTTAGCTGTCAGTCAGGGGAAATACCCGGGGCCTCTTGTTGTTAACTTAGTAAATGCATACTTTAGCCATCTGGAAGTGAAGAGAATTTAAATGACGGGAAATGCATGCAATTTAAATCCTCCCTTGGATGAAATGAAAGAAGACTTTTAGGAGACAGAGCAGATTGTCTCGACTAAGGGAAATTAATATAATTAAGATTAACATTTTAACACAAAATTGTATTTTTTATTTCTAATCGTCTGCTCCCTGTGTCTTGTCTCAGTTTCTTGAAAAGTTAGAATGTATGAGCTTCTCAGTTTAGCTGCAGTCATGAGATTCCCAGATTAGACGGAGCAAACTGAGGGTCCATGTATGGAGCTTGTTCTCTGATTTAGGTTTCATCATTACAGGCCAGTGAGACTCATGAGGATAGTCAGAGAAGGCTTCATAGTAATAGATCTGCAGGGCGGAGTGACTCAGTGTTGCCAATTTGAAAATTATAAGTCAGCCCCACACCCCCAAAATCATGAGATTGGCTAAAAAAATAATGAGATTCTAAAAATAACAATACATTTTGGGTTCATTTTATTTACCTGCCAGATCTGAACCTTTAACCTACACTTGGGTCAAGTTTTCAAGCTTTTCTCCACAACCATGAGGTCTAGAAACTTGCTTTTTATTTTTTCTTTTCTTTTTTTATGAAATCTGAAAATCTCATGTAATGACAACTCCTGGAGCTGGGGCTTTAAGACAAATACCAAACGTTGAATGATAAATTATTGGGAATATTGGGATCATAATGATCATCTAGACATGGGGTAGGCAACCTATGGCACGCATGCCACAGGTGGGACACGAGCTGATTTTCAGTGGCACTCACACTATCCGGGTCCTGGCCACCGGTTCTGGGGGCTCCACTGCTGGCCTGGGGTGCCGGCCCCCTGCCAGCTGGGGTTCCATCCGCCGGCCCCGCTCAGCCCGCTTCTGGCCCCAGGTCCTGACCACCAGTCCTGGGGGCTCCGCTGCCGGCCTGAGGTACCCTCTGCCAGCCCTGCTCAGCCCGCTGCCGGACCCGGGTCCTGGCCACTGGTCCAGGGGGCTCTGCTGCTGGCCTGTGGTCCTAGCTGCTGGCCCGGGGCTCTGCAGCCACCGCTAGCTGTGGCCCACTGGCCCCAACCTGGGGCAGTGAGGGATGCAGACAGGGGCAAGAGGGGGCGCAGCTCAGCACCCCCTCCTTAAAAATTGTTCCAGCACCACTGTACTAGGACATTTTTAAGTCCTGATTTGCTGCTTACATCACTATCATGCCACGTGGAACAGCACACTGCGTTTGACATTGAGATTAGAATGTACATGCAAGAACTGGAATCAGAATTTTCTGACAGATTTCAAGATTTCCAGCGAGTTGGCCCAATGCTTTCTTTTCTAATTAAACCTGAAAAGTTCAAAGAAAGTGACTTGGATTTGTCTGTATTTCAGTGGATGGGTGTTGAAGATTTCGAAATGCAGCTCATTCTGTTAAAAAGCTCAGAATTGTAGGCATCAAAGTTTGGAGATCTGCGGAGTGCACTTGAAGCTACCGAGAGAGATCATGGGGCCTCTATTCTGACCTGCTGGCGTCCCTGCCAGTGAAATTTAACTCTTTGAAGAAAATTGCGTTTGCAATGCTTTCAGCATTTGGATCCATATACCAGTGTGAACAGGTATTTTCACACATGAAATCTGTCCGCTGTCTCTCTCAGAGCCGGTTAACAACTGATCACTCAGCCTGTGTGCAGCTTTAAGTATCCAAATACGTGTCAGACATTGGAAAACTCAGCAAGGAAAAGCAAGGGCAAGGATCACACTAAACTGATAAGATCTGCATTTTAATTTAATTTTAAATGAAGCTTCTTAAACATTTTAAAAACCTTATTTACTTTATATACAACAATAGTTTAGTTATATATAATAGACTTACAGAAAGAGACCTTCTAAAAACGTTAAAATATATTACTGGCACGGGAAACCTTAAATTAGAGTGAATAAATGAAGACTCGGCACACCAGTTCTGAAAGGTTGCCGACCCCTGATCTAGACTGACATCTTGCAGGGGCATCTTGCATCAGGTCCAATAACTAGTGGTAGAGGTTGGAGCATCTCTTTTAAAAAGAAATCTAGTCTTGATGTAAAGACTTCAGGTGATGGGGAAGACAACACAGCCGTGTGAGTGCAAAAGCATTGGTAGTTAAAAGTCAGGAGGCATTGTGCTCTGCTGCTGCGGGACATGGAGTTGATTTACCATGGGTCTGTAACGAACACAGGTCAGAACAGAGGTGCCTGTGGGGGGAGGCCCAAGAGCAGGCCACAGGCTGTGTCCCCGCCCAGGGCGAGTGAAGGCTCCGCAGCTTCCCACATCTGCCTGCACAGCTCTTACCCCGACCTGGCTTCCAGCCTGGCCTGGCGGTGGAGCATCAGGGGCTGAAAAGCCACAGCTGGGCCTTGGTAAGAGACACCTAGACAGCTGTGGGCAGCCACAGACCCGCCATCTGTCCTGGGCGTGGGGCCCAGAGAGCAGGGACATGGCCCAGAGGATGGTCTCAGGACCTCCCACCCCAGGCAGATGGAGGAGCCATGGCTCCTCACAGCTGCCCAGGCTCCCCAGGCCACTCTTACCGGGGCTGGGCTCCACCTTCCTGCCTGGCCAGAGGGTAGGGCCTCGGGGGGAAGAGGAGGGGCAGGGAACAAGGCCTGGGGTGAAAAGTGGCAGAGCCGTGGCTCCTTGGCCCACCCTGTTCCGGCACCCCTGCACACAGTGCATACAGTGCTTGTATACGTGCTTTGGGACAGGGTGTACAAGGCCCTTTGAAGCCCCCTATTACAGGCCTCACAGTCCTACCGCACCCCACCCCAGAAAAGGAGCAGTGAAGGTGGATCCTCCAGGCCTGTCTAGAAAGACTGCAGGGAAACAGCTGATCAGAGCTCAGCATAAAAGGAGCTGCACCGTTGTAGATCAGTTGCTAGCTGAGACCAGAAGAGTAATGGAGACTGGAAGACTGTGAAACTCCCCAGGTAAAGTGACCTGGGCGAGGCCCTGCTGACATAGGAAAGAGACAGAGAACCCTGAGGTCAGGGTGAAGAGGAAGGGCCTATGTGGGAATCAGCCCCAGGGAATAGCAGCAGCAACTCTTAGAGGACACAGCAAATGGCTGCTATTTGTAGGGTCCCTGGGTCAGGACCCATAGTAGTGAGTGCGCGTGGGTCCCTCACTGGCCACTGGCAGGGTGGCCTAAGCTCCGAGAAAGGGATAAAGCTTCTTCAGAGGCCCAAGAGAAGGGCAAGCCTTAAAGAGTCTCCAGGGAGAAAGCCCTGGGGGCACTACCCTATACCAGGGCAGACATGGACTTAAAGCTAGCCCAGAAGGGGCTGAGAATTGAGTCCAGAGACTGGGCTGCAGATACCAACCAGAGCACAGGAACAGGCCCTGTTGGACCTTTTACACCAGAAGGGGTTTGTTCATTCACATATTGGCTGTGTGTGACTTGGCCAGAGGGTGGAGCCACTGAAGACCCACCTGACGAGACCTGCAGCTGACAGAGAGCACCGTGAGCAGACAGAGTGCAGGTTCACACCTGGCTGACAGGAGGCGCTCATGAGAGGTGAGTGTCCCCTGTCACATGCTCTTTTGGGTTAAAAGGGAATATCTAAGAATCAAGATGTTCCTATTATATACACAGAATCACAGAGATTGTGACCAAAGCTTTTCTTACTGTGTCAGACACATACAAAAAATATAGGAAAACATTTGTAAAAAGAAATGAAAATAAGTAACCGGTCTTTGCTCTGTTTGCCAGAAGCTGGGAATGGACCACTTGATGATTACCTGTTCTGTTCGTTCCCTCTGAAGCACCTGGCATTGGCCACTGTCAGAAGACAGGATACTGGGCTAGATGGACCTTCGGTCTGACCCAGTATGGCCATTCTTATGTTGTTATGCTCTCCCTCTTGAAAGGAGACTCCAATATCTGATTTTCACTCTTCAGACTTTATGGAAATGGGGGAAATGAGGAACTTAAAAGGCTTCACATAATTAACTTCATGGCAGCCAAAATGGAAGGAAGGATGCACTGGTTAATGGGTGTAGTTGAAGCATCAGAAAAGCAATTTTTGCTTCAGCTCTAGATCAGACATGCAGTGAACTCAGATTTGGAGAAAGGCCTGATGGGACAGGAATTTATAGTTTTCTTTCTTTCAAATGTTTTTTATACATGTTGTTTACTGGATTTTTACATATTACAAAAACTAAAAGAGAATGAAATGTCAGTGTAGCGGCTCCAGGTGCCTTTCAGCCAGGATTGCAAGATCTCAGATATTGCCTACATCCCGACAACCAAAGTGTTTGCTTCTAGCTCTGGAGAAGAGTGGGATGGAGAATTAAATATCTATATTTTTCCTTAAGTTCTTTATCAAGTAAGATTCCCATTGACTTATGTCTGTGGAAGGACCCTAGGATTCGGTTCAGTGACTTGAAGAAAACTTAGATCTCTTTGCCAAGGCAAAAGAGGAATTTATGCATATTGAAGCCCTGCATAAATTACATTAAACCCTGTAAAAATAAAAAGCTTTGAAGATTTGGCACCTGAAATGCTGGCTGATAGGCACTGCCTGCAAGAAGCTAGATTGCTACGCCATACAATGCAACACAGGTGGCGGTTCCTCAGACTCTATTTATGAATCAGCATCACAGATTTTGAGCACCGGAATATCCCAGGCCCAACATTAGTTACTATGTTACTATGTTTTCCAGCTCCCATAAAACTAAGTTTGTTGTATGTTGATCTGGAAGGTATAAAACTATCTGAGGTGGAAGTAGTAGAGCCAACAACGGAGTGGAAAGAGGAACTCACAGAATGCAATGGGTGTGAGAGAGCCTGATTGCTATGTGGGGAAAAAACTTGCTCCCTTTATGGAGCAGTTTGACAGCCTTTGGGCCTGGAAACTGGCAAAGACTCAGTCGTTTCTCATAATTAGCCAAGGGCCTGAGCCATGAGGCTGAGATGCAGGTCTGGGTCAGAACTTCCCTGGAAGTTGTGAGGAGGGTCAGATTCAGGCATTTCTCATCAGACTGAAGTGTTTGTGGAAAAGGACTCTTGGAAATGTCTTGAGAGAGATGGGGTTTGGAACAGGGCAACCTGCCCCTTTAAGGGCCAGGAGGCCTGGAGCAAGCCAGCCCTAGTTGTTTAGCCCTGCCCTGCTACACCTGTGCTAAGTGTTGGACTCAAGGGAAGGAAAGCCCAGAAGCTGGGGAGGAGGGTCCTCAGACTGCTCTGATGCTGAAGCTGGGTTTGAGCTAGGAACTGGCTGAGGCCTGCCAGGCACCCTGAGCAGTAGGGTAGACCTGACCTAGATGGTTGGTTACCTGGAGCCCAGAAGCTGGTATCAAGACAATGAGACAGGCCGTTGTTGTTGGGAGCTGGCCTACAGGAGGGGCTGCAGGCTGAGCCCAACAGGTCTGAAGACTCTTTTGTTTTTATGTGGTTTTGGACTTGGTCTTGGGCTAAGGGACTCTGCTACCGTGGAAGGGCTTGAGCTCTTTAAAATGGTTTGGCCAAAGGGTCACATCTCTTCTATGGTGGGAGTAGGCTGAAGCAGTGCTTAATTTGTGCCAGGGCTGAGCTCCGGGACCTCTGGGCTTGACAGTTCATAGCCCTGGCACCTCTGGGCTTGCTGCCTCCGTTATGAAAGTAAAAAAAGTTGCTTGAGCTCTGGCACCTCCTTCATTACAAATTAAGCACTGGGGTGAAGATCATTGTGAAGAAACTGACGCAAAAGCTCTGCAGTGCTGGCTCTCCACAAGGGGGTGCTCCAGAATGGGAAGTCTTGTAACAGGGTTGGTGATGAGTGGTACACTAAAATATGGGAAGTTCAGATCAGCAGCCAAAAGTGTATCCACACATCTTGGATTTGTAAAGCTGGGATAGATGTCTCCAAACAGGCTTTCTTTTGAGGTTCACACTACGACTCGCTCCCAGTCAGACCAGAAATACCCAGAAAAAGACTGATATCATGGGATCTGGGAACTTCTGCTTCCACCTCAAACCCTAAAGAGTAAAGATGTTCAAAAATGAAAAATAACCAGAAAAGATTAAGCAAAACAACAACAACAAGGTGCCCCTAGAACTGAGCAAAGGTTTGAGTCTAGAATGGGAGAGGGAGGCTGTTCTTTACTGTGACAAAGGTAGTGTTCTAGAACTGAATAATGACTGGATATTACAATAGGGAAAGGAACTTCTAGACTGGAGTAAAGGTTGGATTCAGGAACTCAGTAAAGGTTGATTTATAAAATAGAGTGAGGATTTTGCTCCAGGAGGAGGTACGGGGTTTGTTTTAGAATGGGTACTGGTTGGATTCTAGAGCTGAGCAGTAGTTTGGTTCTAGACAATGTAATGATTGCATTCCAGAACCAAGTGACAGGTTCTTGAAATGAGAAAAAGGTTAAGCAGGCTCTTATTTTGCTGAATCACACCAACGCTTGCTATGGCCAGCTGCCCTTGTTTGCTTGGACTGTCTTGCTGTAGAGGGACAGTCTGAATTTCACTAACCCCACTGCATGGCTGACTGCTCTAGTGCTGCTCCCTTCAGAACTTGAACCACCTGAGTGGTGTGTACTCTGGAACTGCTGCAAAGTTACAGCCTAGGCAGGTGGGAGGGAGGATCTCTGGACCCTCACAGTCCTCGTGAGGAGGAGGTTCTGGAGGCCAGCAGCAGCCCTGGAGGACTTTCTGGAAATACCTCCATATCCTTTGTCTCCTCCTCACTGTGTGAGGTATAGGGAAGAGTAAAAACTCTCAGGAACTGCTGAACTGGTTCTAGCCTCATCCTGGGAATAAGAGAGAGCCAGCTCAGTAATCAGGGCATAGCTCCCCCTTCCTCCCAATCTATGAGGCATTCCCAGCCCTCTCATGCTTGTGAGGGCAGACCCAAGAACATGTTTCACAGCAGTGTGTTCCTTAGGCCATTTCTTAGGTTGGATGGATCTTTACCATGAAATGCTGCATCAATGTTGCATCTATTCAGTTGTATCCATTCCAGGCCATCTCATTGTCCAAGTCGATTGCAAGTAAGAGCTTGTCTACACAGGGAGGTGAAGATTATTATGCACCAAGTTGTAGTGTGCTAATTGGTGTGTAATGGATAACTCAGAGTGACATGTGTTTCCTGTTTCAGTTTTTATCACTGTGTACATATAACAGAGACTTTGTGTGGGGTAAGTGCGTTTTGCGGTAGCCCATGCCTTTTGCCTCACTGCTGGGCTCTGCATACGGGACAATAGTAGTAAGGGGAATGGGTGACAGCGTATGTGTTGGCATTTATAGTTTGCATCAGCATTTTTAACATCTTCTGGGGACACTTATGAGACCTGAATAATTAGAGATTTGGTTTGCCTGTGGGATCTCAAGGAAATACCTTGAGAAGATAAGAGCTTGGGTTATTTTAGCCCCATAAATAGCTCCATGAGGCACAATAGCCTGTGAAAAACACACAGACACAATTACCAAAATATTGAGGTCTATTCAGAGACTGCATTAAATGTGCAGTCACCCAGTGCTACTTGCCCTTCTGTCTAAACCTAATCTGTCTGCACTTCATACTCATCCAGCACTTTGATGTCGGCACCATTACATTTGATCCTTCGCAATAGTAACCAGAAGGTTGTTATCCCACTGTATTGCATAATTAAAATCCATCCTGTGATCAGAATGGAGGCTAGATTCGTTCTGAAAATGATCCCCGAACTCCACACTGCCTCTCAAACGGAGTGAAGCCCAAAGAACGGTACAGGTGATACCGTTCAACCTTCCCAGAGAATACAAATTACCCTGGTACTTTAAATCAGTGGAATTAAATACATCAAGAGATACTCACTTGTGGTACCAACCAGGAATGCTTTGCACTAGCTAAATCGAGGCAGGTTACTTTTATTGATCTTGTCTTTCCTGCTCAGTTTGTCTTCAAATCACCAAATAGGCCAGATTTGCTCATGGACTGGTGATGGGAGGTAGGGCTTTGTACCTCATACCACTGCTTTCAATCCACGTGGGGCAGCAGTAACCATAAATTACCATCCCTGTGGATGACATGAAGTAATTGGGTTGGTTTTAGTTCAGTCTCCAGTGGATCAGGTGTCCATATTCCCAAAATTACCACTATAGTTGAGCCCCTGGTTTGCAGCCTAGGCCAAGGACTGACCTAGGCCCTCATGCCAAGATGTTCCCCATAGGCGAGGGGCAGCATGAAGGGAGCCTTGCCTGCTCTGTGGCCAGAGAGAGGATGTCAGTCTCCAACGCTCCCAGTCTTTTCACCAGCCACTAAGTTTTGTTGAATAGATGAAACCTGTTTCCTCTTTCCATTAGAAATTTTGAGCATCTCTTCCCCTCACCACCTCCAAAGTTCCCTGTGCACACAATGCCCAACAAACAGCATCTCACAAAGACAACATCAACGATTCTTGGGACCATGTGCAGCCTTTGCCGAGTTGTATAGGAGACTTATCTGCACTGGTGATATTGCCTCTTCCAAGCCCCTCTCAGCTCACTGCAATACATTTCTGTTGTTCACTGCTAGATGAAGGGCAGGGGACTGCAGGGCAGCAGTTCAGTCAGAGCACTCTTCAGTGGAGATGTCAACAGGCTCCACAGTGAGACAGGAGAGACTCATGAAATAAACTGCTCTGTTGTTCTTGATTGAGACGTATCTTCCAGGCTGGTGGCAGCTGGGAGCTGGTATGTGTGGCTGGCTTGGACATTGCATAGCTCCAAGTGTGTAGATAGAGGATGGAGCAAGGGATCAGAACTTCTGGGATCTATTTCTGACTCTGCCACTGAATTGCCTCTGTCTATGGCAATCTCCTTAAGGAGAAAAGGGATTGTGTTCTTTTTGCCTTCTTTATGCTGGGTGACCCCCAGCACCTATTCATGAGGGTAGAGACCACCAGGTTGAGAACCCCGTCCTAGATTTACATTCCTCTGAACTTGGAGACAGTTCAGACCTGGATCCAAAACCAAATCCCAGTTCAGGTTGCCCTGAATTTCATGTGAGTTTGGAGCTGGATCCAGGAACATGTAGCTCAGTTTAGGGTTTATCTCTAACAAGAATAAAATTCTAAGCAGTGAGGCTGCTTCCCTGTCCCAGTCCTGTTCTGCTCTATGGAGTTCCTGAGTCTAGCTGGGATTATTCCCATTGCCTGCCCTTTTTTGTAACTACCTCCTTTAGCCACATCACCGGGGCCCAGGACAAACTTTCTCCTAAACACTTCCAGAGGAATGAACACACAGTCAAGGCTCATCTCCCTTTGTATCCATTGTTAAGTCTTTTAAGCTTGTAATTAGGCCTAAATTAACAGTCTAATTTCCCTCTGACGACTGTTCAGTATTTCAGTTCACTTCAGGCTCAGTCCAGTTCCTAGTGGGGAAGGTGTTGACATCAGAGAAAAAGCCACCATCACTGGCAACAGCTCTCCCTCTTGCTAGCCACTTCTGCAGAGTGCACACAGAGTGAACTCCATGTGGGGTCAGGGAGGAATGCTCCTGGGGTCAGGGCGGAGGCTTGCAGACAAGACAAGTATCGGAATTTGGGCCCTGCCTCTGTTTGTCAACAGGACACAGGCAGCGAGGCTGAGTGTCCAGGGCTTTTCATCCATGAATGCAACAGCTCTGTAATACTGTTAGCAGGCAGGACAATAACAACCCCAAAGCAAGTACTCTTGAGCCCAGCATGTGCTCAGTCAGCACTGAAATGGAGTGAACACCCAGCTTGTGTCAGTGCATCACAGTGTGCAAAGTGCCAGGCTGGTGAGAACAAACTCTCTGCCTCCAGCACACTGAGCTTGGCCAGGGAACTAGCCATGTGGCTGTGTGTGGGTGCCACTGTGGATCAGCGATTCATAGGGGCAAAGGGTGAGCAGTCTCCTCAGCACTAGGCACAGGAGTCCATACACACAGACTCTCAGGGCAGGGTTTGCCATGGTAACAACCCAACTCCCCATGCACTCTGAGCAGCTGGGTTCAATAAGTGTCTCCAACCAGAAGCATCCAGGGCTGGCCAATGGCCTTTGAGCTACTTCTGTTTGCCTTCCTGCTCCCCCAGCTGGGGACTCTCATTTCTAGACCATCAGCAAGGCCTTTTCCCCTTACAGAAGAAGTGATCCAGTATTTGGCACTCTCCTGAGAATGATTAATCTCTGTGTGAAGTACGAGAGCTGCCTTTTCAATGTTCCTCTGAGCTTTCTTCCACCCATGGACGGCCGAAGGCTCCATGCTGCTGCCTAGCTGGCCCAGTCACCCAAAGAGGCTAAGTGTTTGCTTTGTAGCTTTTTAAGTGGAGTGGTTCCTTCATTTTTAGCCCCTGAGATCATCATCCATTGAGTGCCACTTAGCAGAGGGCATTTACTTCTTCCCTATGGCTCTGGGACTCATTTAAGTGCATTAAATTAGCAGGAACACAGTCCCTAACAAACCCATGATGTACAGTCAATGGGCCTTCATTCCCATTCACCTGCTAACCCTTCCAGCTGCACTGCTTAAAATAAGATGATGATTGTTGTTGTTGTAGTTACAGTATTTATATGGGAATTGGGAGCCCCTGGCGAGATCAGGGCCCCATTGTACTGTGTGCTGTCCACACACACACACACACACAGAGGGAGAGAGCGTCTTTCCCCCAAAGAGCTGACCATCTAAAGAAACATGACAGATTGGCAGCGGAAACAAAGGCACACAGGCCACAGACTCTGTGTGACCATGGGCAGGTGGCTTAGCCTCTCTGTGCCTCAGTTCTCCATGTGTACAATGGAGGAGAACAGCCCAGCCCCCGCAGAAGTGTTGTGAAGAAAAATACATTAAAGATTGGGAGCTGCTCAGCTACTATGGCAATGGGAGACAGATCAGTACCTGAATCAGAGGTAAGGGCCCAGATGTTCAAAGGTATTTAGACATTGCTGTGCTCAGTGTCACACCTGTCACAGGGTCGGGCCAGATGGCTACAAAAGAGTAATAGAAGGCAGATATATTAGCCCCAGGTTAAGTAGGTCCCTTTTCCCTGGGTAAGGTAAAGGGGAGGTTCCAGAACAATCAGGAAACTTCTGGAGACAATTAAGACAGACAGGCTGATCAGAACACCTGCAGCCAATCAAGAAGCTGCTAGAATCAATTAAGGCAGGCTAATCAGGGCACCTGGGTTTAAAAAGGAGCTCACTTCAGTTTGTGGTGCACTTGCAGGAGCTGGGAACAAGAGGCGTGAGGAGCTGAGAGTGAGAACGCGGACTGTTGGAGGACTGAGGAGTACAAACATTATCAGACACCAGGAGGAAGGTCCTATGGTGAGGATAAAAAAGGTGTTGGGAGGAGGCCATGGGGAAGTAGCCCAGGGAGTTGTAGCTGTCGCACAGCTGTTCCAGGAGGCACTCTAGACAGCTGTATTCCACAGGGCCCTGGGCTGGAACCCGGAGTAGAGGGCGGGCCCGGGTTCCCCCCAAACCTCCCAACTCCTTGTCAGACACAAGAGGAGTTGACCTGGACTGTGGGTTCACGAAAATGGCCAAGCTGAGGGCTGCCGTGAAGCTCCAAGGTGAGGAAATCCGCCAATAAGCGCAAGACCCACCAAGGTAGAGGAGGAGCTTTGTCACAATCCCTTCCTGCAGCCGTTTAAACAGACCAGAGTTCCTGAAGACGTGAGCATCACGAACCTTTAAACCGGCCATCCCACGTTGATGTTGGTGAAACGTCCCTTGTGATCCACCAGTGCTTGCAGCACCAGTGAAAAGTACCCCTTGCAGTTTATGTACTGGCTGCCCTGGTGGTCCCGTCCCAAGATAGGGATATGGGTTCCGTCTATAGCCCCACCACAGTTAGGGAATCCCATTGCAGCAAAGCCATCTACTATGACCTGCACATTTCCCCGAGTCATGACCTTAGATAGCAGCAGCTCAATAATTGCGTTGGCTACTTGCATCACAGCAAACCCCACAGTAGATTTGCCCACTCCAAATTGATTACCGACTGACCGGTAGCTGTCTGGCATTGCAAGCTTCCACAGGGCTATTGCCACTCACTTGTGAACTGTGAGGGCTGCTTTTCTCTTGGTATTCTTGCGCTTTAGGGCAGATGAAAGCAAGTCACAAAGTTCCATGAAAGTGCCCTTACGCATGCAAAAGTTTTGGAGCCACTGGGAATCATCCCAAACCTGCAACTCTATGCAGTCGCACCACTCTGTGCTTGTTTCCTGTGCCCAGAATCGGCATTTCACAGCATGAGCCTGCCCCAGTAACACCATGATCTCCTAATTGCTGGGGACCGTGGTTTTAGAGAAATCTGTGTTCACGTCCTTATCACCGCGCTGCCGTCACCTCCTCGCCTGGTTTTTCAGGTGCTGGTTCTGCATAAACTGCACGACAATGCGCAAGGTGTTTACAATGGTCATAACTGCTGCGGTGAGCTGAACGGGCTCCATGCTTGCCATGCTATGGTGTCTGCTCGGGCAATCTAGGGAAAAAGGCGCGAAAGGATTGTCTGCTGTTGCTTTCACGGAGGGAGGGAGGGTTGACTGATGACATTTACCCATAACCACCTGCGACAAATTTTTGGCCCCATCAGGCATTGGGAGCTCAGCCCAGAATTCCAATGGGCAGTGGGGATTGTGGGAACTGTGGGATAGCTAACCACAGTGCACCGCTCGGAATGTCAATGCTAGCCATGGTACTGTGGATGCACACCGCTGAATTAATGTGCTTAGTGTGGACGCATGCCCTCGACTTTATACAATCTGTTCCCAAAAATCAACTTCTTTAAAATCGGAGTACTTTCGTTGTGTAGACATGGCCTCAGGATGTTGCTTCTAAAGATCTTAAGTCTGGTATTTTTCTAATCACATACTGCATTGAGTTTTTGAAATACAGTACTTGCTTTACTTATTCTAGACCATACATCAAACATGCAACCACCAGTCTCATGAATGATGCTCCCCATATAAGTACATTTATTAATGGTTTTCAAGGCTTCACCTTCCAAGTCAATAAAATCATCAGTAGGTAAATTAATTTTCATAACTTCCTTCTTTGATTTATTAATAATAAAACTTATTTCCTCAGCAGAATTTGCAAGACCATCTGTCTTCCACTGCATATTTTCGATTGATTTATTTATAAGACAGATGTGATCTGAAAAAGTCTGAGTCTCCAGGCTTGCCATCTATCCATGCAAGGCCTGTTTCCATACTGACATTCTGTCGCATAACAGAGTGAATAGTGACTCGGAACAAGATGGGGGACAAGATACAACCTTCCTTGACACCATTGTTAGCATTAAACCAGTGCATTAGTCCCATGGTTTATCTGCATATTGAGCATTCTAATACAAATGTTTAATAATGTGAATGATTTCATTGGGGACTCCATAGACTTGTATTACCTACCGCAGTCATTCTCTAGCTACACTATCAAATTCCTTTTGGAAATTTACAAAATTCACACCCACTGGCAGCTACTATTCAGTACCCTGTGCTACACTATTCCACAGGATGAAGATCTGATCTTCACAAGACTGATTTGGGTGAAAACAGCTTGTTGTTCCCTAAGGCCTTGTCTACACTGCCACTTTACAGCACTGCAACTTTCTCACTCAGGGCTTTGAAAAAACACCCCCGAGGGCTGCAAGCTTCAGCACTGTAATGTGGCAGTGTAGACAGTGCTACAGCTGGAAGCCGCACTCTTCCTCCCCTCCTGGAGCTGGGTTTTTTGTAGCGCTAGGAGAGCTCTTTCCCAGCGCTGATGCCACGACTACACAGCCACATTGAAGTGCTGCCACAGTTGTTACAATCACTCAGATCTCCCTTTTGGAGGAGTTTGATTATAATGCCTCTTTTCCATTCTTCGGTGTGTTCCTACTCCCATGCCAAACTGAAGAGGTGTAGCAGGATTTTCATGTTGTCCTGTCCACTGGCCTTAGGCATTTCTGCAGTGATTTGATCTTCACCTGGCGATTTATTGTCCTTTAATCTTTCAGTGGCTACTTTAAATTGACCCAGCATAATTTTCTCCCAGCAAACATCAAGCTGTTGCCATCTTCTCTGTTATGAAAGTGAATTGTTATTTCTGGTGGGAGTCTGTTGAGAAAGTCGAGAAAAAGTTCTGCCCATCTTTTCTTTTGTTCTTCTAAAGTCATAAGGGTTTTCCCTTGTTTACCTTTTATTGAGCCCTTTCTGCTGCAACTAAAATCTCCAAGAAGTCATTTAGTGGATTGACAAAGTGTCCTCATGTCTCCTTATCACTGCATCGCCTATCTATTGATATACACCCTTCCCAATCAGCTTTATCTTTAGTTCTGTATTCCTCTTTTCCTTGTTTACCATTCCCCTTGCCTTAAGATGCTGAGTAGCTTTTACTTAGCCTGTTTTGTTTCTGTAATAGCCTCTGGGATGTAGCATTGCTAATCTACTCTTCCTTCCTACCTTTGCTAAATCCAAGGATGGTCTCTGCAGTATTAATATAAGATTTGTTAAAGGCTTCCAATAACTTTTCTATATCATAAAAGACTGTTTTGGCCATATTTGAAAGCTTGCTTGAAAGCTCATATTCAGAGTCATTCCTTATTTATTCATCCTCAGGTTTAAAGATGTTAATCTTTCTTGCAATCTTCTTTGCTGGAAATTCCCTCAATTTCATTTTCACAGTAGTAATGCATAATTGATGATCGCTGCCTACATCTGCCCATCTGCATAGACAGACATTTTGAAGTGATGATCAGAACTTTTTTCATACACAGAAATGATCTCTTTGATTTCTGGTAATGCCACCAGGCAAGATTCACGTTGTTTAATGGATCTATTTATGAAGCAAGAGTGTCCCTCCGACAATAAGATGGTTCAACTAACATAATTCAAGAATACACTCAGCACTGTTGTTAAGTGAACCTTACCCATTGTGTCCATCATTCCATGATTGCCTGGCCCCACCATAGCGTTCAGATCACCCATAACAAAAACAACATCATGTTGTGGAACATTGCTGATGAGGGCCTGCAGAATGTTATAAGAAGTATCCTTCTCTTCCTTGTCATAGTCATTCGCTGGGGTGTAGCATGAAGGATGGTCATTTTCATACAGCGTGTCTGAAATCTTGATTGCATAATTCGGCCATTAACTGGTTCCCAGTCTAAAATGGCTTTGTGTAGCATCAAGATCAATGTAACTCCAGCTCTTCCTCCACCTGGGGTCTGTGAGTAAATTATAGTTTCATGGTGAATTTTCATTGTGATGGATCTGTGCCTGGCCATCTGCAGTCACTAATACCAGGACGTCTATATTCGAATTTCCATTTATTTGATTACTTGGTCTGGCTTCCCAATCTGCAGCAGACTACACATCCCAAGCCCTGAAGCAAGGTGCTTTATTATCCTTCCCAAACTCTATCTGTTCGATTATTTAATCCTCAGTAACTACTGTGACTGGATAGTCTTGTCATCCCTATGTGTAATAGCAACTCTCCTGTCTCTTATTGGACATCTGTCAAAACCCACTGACCTTAAGCTTCAATGGCTTTTCTTATTTCTCAGCCCTTCTTTTCAGCTGTTGGATTGTCACTTGGTGCCTTTGTATGCAGCTCCAGGTTCTTAGCACAGTTGGCAGTCGAGAGATCTAGCAATACTTATAATCACACAGCAGTCTTGTCAATACCCTCCAAAACTATGCGCCCAGCAAGCCTGTTGTAGCACAGCATAACATTGATGAAATACTCTGCTAATCTTTACTTTTTCCTCAGTAAATTGCAAAGTGCTCTAGAGTCATTATCCCCACTTTACAGACAGGGAAACTGAGGCACAGAAAGGTGCAACCACTCAACCAAAGTCAACCAGTAGGCCAGAGCCTGGAATAGAATCCAAGTCTCCTGAGTTCCAGTCTGATGCCTGATCTGATAGTCTATCCCATTCTGTTGGAGGGTTGCCCAGCCCTCTCAAAAGACATAACCACATGACATTTTTGTCAACACGTTTTTTCCCTGAGCGATTGTTAATTGTCTTGTGTCTAGAACTGGTTGAAAAATAAGGAGGAAAATTCACAAAAAATGGCAAAGAAATTTTTGTCCCACAGGGTTTGACAATGAGTTGTTATTTTTTATTCCAAACTTTTGTTTGGCTTTTCCGGTTTCCTGATCCCCCCCTCCCTTTTTTTTTTTTTTTTTAAATTTGAGCAATGACAAAAAAAATGGGTGGGAGGTGGTTGGGGAGGAAAGTCGGGGGGGGGACCTTTTCCATTTTCTAATTTCACTGAAGAAACAAAATGTTTTAAAAAGAATGTGAATTTTTTGCAAAAATTTGCCATTTCCTAACAATTTTTAAATGGAAATGTTCATTCGAAACCTGTCAATTAGCTCTACATCTGAATTGTAACTGTTCCAGGGTTACCTATCATTGGAGCTGATGTGAAGTTGGCTCTTAAGCTGGTTGCCCTTGCGATCTCCACAGGTGAATCGAGCAGGCCGCAGTGCACTCTTGCTCCCATGCTAAATCTAGACAGAGCTTTTGTTTATTTAGTCCTTTATTGCTTGAACTGGCTGTGCTGCAAACCCAGATGACTGGCCATAATAAGAGGCTTGATATGCTGAGCTTGAGCTGATATTTCAAAGAAATTTGTCGAAAGGATTCACTGGTGACTTATCACCCATTGCCTATGATTAACTCATCTGGAGTGCTACAGCAAGCAAATTGCAATGTATCCCGCATGGATGTGCAGAGCAGCATCTGAATTTCAGAATCAGCCAAAGAACAATCCCTAGGAAGGGCGAATCGTTCCCATTTGATTTGAATAGATCTCACAAGCATTGCCAATCGGCACTCAGAATCTCAGGAGCTTTGCGCTGTTTTTTTGTATTCTGTCTTCTGTTGTTCGTTACATATTTCACACTTGGATAAAATATAATTGCAGCCTTCATGCCTGACCAAAACAGGACATCCCTGGTTCTGAATTCATGTGTCTCAATGCCCAGAAGTGCCCTGTGATTATACATGGCATGTCAGACCTCATGACACAACTTCCTTTGCACAGAATCTTACCATATGGTGCTATATCTTCTCTATAGCTGCAACAAGGCTTGATTCTTAGAGGCAGCTGTGATTTTTCTGCTGGCCTACCTTGCTTGAACCTCACTGTCAAATAACAAATTGACAATTAATAATTAATTAATAATAGCCCAGCTTTCAAGACAGAGCACGGAAGCACAGTGATTGGTTGTCTCATCTTCTCCAGTTTCTTCTGCTCAAGACCTTCCCAGTGATGTCCTGTTGAATATATTTCCCTTCCATTTCAGCCCCCTGGCACTATTAATTACCTTGGAGCCTCCTTTGTTCTTCCTGTGATACCACAGAGGAGTTCAGATATTGCAGTAATGAGCACAGTGTAAATACCTTCATTTGATTAGGACAGAAATACAGGGCACATTTTCAAAAACATTCAGTATTTGCTTATCCTCTGCTCCCAATGGCAAAACTCCTGTTGAAGTAAATAGGAGCAGAGTTAGATCAGTCCTGGGCATTTTTTTAAAATCTCACCGATATTGTGAATGTTGGCTGCCCTTGATCAGGTTTGTCCTGTGCAGCTATGTAGAAGCTTTTGTCGCTTTGATTTTTGCATTTAGGAAGAATTAGAAACATCACTCCCTCCGATTCTCTGCTTAGTTAGATTCTCAAGGGGCAAACCAGTGACCTCAGCCACTCCACAATAATATCACTTCTCTCCTGATAGCAGGCAAAAATACTGAGCCTGACAAGCACTCATTTAAAGACTGAAATTGATTGGCTGATTCATAACACATGATCTGGGGGCTGGGTTACAAGAAGTACGCTCCCAGCTTGCACATTACTGTGGAGATGGACAGGGCAGTCATAGTACCCCCAGTCAGTATTGGAGGAAAGCAGAGTTCTAAAGTACTTTTGTGGCCTAAGCACTCTAAAGTATCAATGCACAGCAGATGGGGTCAAGATGCAGTCCACTGAGCCAAGAGCAGATCTTGATGTCCTCAAAATACCCACCGACCTCCCACTCAATGGAAACTGAAGGGTAAAGACAAAACCGATCAAATGCAGGTTGTTCTTGCTGGCAAACTCATCCAACAACCACCGCATTTTATTCTCCAAAACACAGCAAATATTATGGTTGTGGACAATTATGTTTTATTTTCAAATGTCTGAACATGTCCATGAGTGAGGTGTGGCCTTTGGACACCTGGTAAGCTGCCAACACGGCCCTTGTTGGGACAAAGTTTGGGTTCCTTTGCTCTAAGGCATCGAGTCACAGGGCTAAATTCATCCTGGGGGCGGTTCCATTGGAATCGTGGTATAAATGGAATAAACAACAAGGATGAGTTTGGCCCAGTATGTTCATTTAGGACAGACATTACAGAGCTGGGGTGCAGGTGTGGTGTACCTGTGTGTGTGTGTGTGTATATGCTGTGTGTATGCATACATGTATGTATAGTAACCAGTTTTCAATTAATAGATCCGCCCTTCAGAGTGACACCACAGTGTGTGCCCCGTATCCCTTACCCTGCTACCAGCTGCTTTCCTTTCTCATCACTCTACTGCCCATGACGTGTGAAGAGTCAGCGATACAGCATTAGCAGCACCTTCATCAGGGCTTAGGAAGATAGGAACTGCCATAGTGGAATGGACCAATTAAGCAATAAGCCACATCAGGATGTGCATCACTTGGCTATCAGCGCACACCTCAGTGTGCTATCAGATGTGTTAAAACACATCACATTGC
The DNA here is from genome assembly GCF_965140285.1 of Lepidochelys kempii. Classification (NCBI taxonomy): domain Eukaryota; kingdom Metazoa; phylum Chordata; order Testudines; family Cheloniidae; genus Lepidochelys; species Lepidochelys kempii. Next base: position 34,425,773 of record NC_136387.1, read on the forward strand.
TATCAGATGTGTTGTGAGGCTTTTGGCCCAGTGCCCTCAACAAGCCAGGCAGTGTGACAGTAGTGATTAATGCCTCACCTATCACGGCCTATCGCTAAGGTGTGTTAAACCATAACAGCTGTGTGGGTGGAGCACTCAAAATAATTCACTGTGAGGGGAGAAAAAAAGGAAGAATTGTTCTGGGGTGTATCACTGCACAAGAGAAAATAGTTCCTTAGAAAAATAAAGCCAGTTGAAAGACTGTGATGTCATTTTGCAACACAGTGGGAGACAATGAGGCCCTGAGCCTGCATTGTGTATAGCACAGAATGGGCAGACTGCTGCATTTATACAGTGCCCAACCACCAGGGTTCCTCCCACACTCTACACAATTCTGGGGGGTGGCCTGAGTGGATAACAAGGGAGCTTGCAAGAGAGGTTGAAAAGCTGGGTTTGTGCCCCTTTTCTGTTTTTATGCCTTGAAATATCAGAAGGAATGTCACCTCTGGCCTTCCCTGGTTTGGGTGGGACCCTCTCCGGGATGTTGATTGGTGGCTCTCTTACCTTATGTGAAAGAGCAGAGGTATTGGAACTTTAGCAGAGATGCCTGTCACCCAAGTGTCTTTTAAACACAGGAGTTAAATAGGAGTTTACAAAAACAAACAGATCCCAGAGTTTTAGATAGTTTGACTAAAAATCCCTTCTTCCCTCAGTTGCTCAACTCTGTGTCTTGTGATGTCTCAATTTCACTATTTCTACAGTTGACGTAGAGTCTTCCAGGGTAGACAAGATCTGAATGTCAACAGGAAATAACAGAAAAGCAGGAGACATTTTAACAATCCCTTTAAGACCTTCTTACATTGTAAAGAATTTAAAAAGGGACATAAACCCCATTTCTGTTTCCTTCGCAGATCCACCTTTAAGACTTCTCTGGTCATGCATGTTGTAGGGAAATGAGCAGAGGAGGTTTCACAAACTCACTTTAGAGGATGAGGTTGAATGAAGTGACCCAAATGTTGTCTGGCAAAATGATGTTGAATTCTGTGAGTAAGACAATAAAATGTGGAAGGTGTCAATTGGAGAGGATTCAGAGAAGAGCCACGAGAATGATTAAAGGATTAGAAAACATGCCTTACAGCAGTGGTTCTCAAACTTTAGGAAGGTTTACCGGGAGCCCCATTTTGATTTAAAAAATTTTGCGGACCCCCAAACCGGCTTCTAATTTTCACCAGGTGTGCTCAACCCTTGCTGAGCCCCAGACCCCATCCCCACACCAACCCTTCCCCAAGGCCCCACCCTCGCCCCACCTCTTTCTGCCCCCTCCCCTAAGCGCACCCCATCCCCACTCCTCCCCCTCCCTCCCAGCACCTCCTGCACGCTGCTGAACAGCTGTTCCACAGCTTGTAGGAGGCACTTGGAGGGAGTGGGCGGAGTTGATCAGTGGGGCTGGCGGCCCCGGACATGGCTTGCTGACCCCCTGGAGTATCCTCGCAGACCCCCACGGGTCAGTGGACCCCAGTTTGAGAACCACTGCCTTAGAGTGATAGGCTCAAGGAGCTCAATCTATTAGTTTAACAAAGAGAAGGTTAAAGGGTGACTTGACTACAGTCTATAAATACCTACATGGGAAACAAATATTTAATACTGGGCTTTTCAATCTAGCAGAGAAAGGTGTAACACAATCCAATGGCTGGAAGTTGAAGCTAGACATATTCAGTCTGGAAATAAAGAGTAAATTTTTGACAGTGAGGGTAATTAACCACAGAAACAATTTACCAAGGATCACGGTGGATTCTCCGTCACTGACAGTTTTTAAACCAAGGAGGACTTGTGGCACCTTAGAGACTAACAAATTTATTTGGGCATAAACTTTCGTGGGCTAAAACCCACCTCATCAGATGCATGCAGTGGAAAATACAGTAATTTTTAAATCAAGACTGGTTTCAGAGTAGCAGCCGTGTTAGTCTGCATACGCAAAAAGAAAAGGAGGACTTGTGGCACCTTAGAGACTAACCAATTTATTTGAGCATAAGCTTTCGTGAGCTACAGCTCACTTCATCGGATGCTCACGAAAGTTTATGCTCAAATAAATTGGTTAGTCTCTAAGGTGCCACAAGTACTCCTTTTCTTAAATCAAGACTGGATGTTGTTCTAAAAGATCTGCTCTAGGGATTATTTTTGGGAAGTTCTGTGGCCTGTGTGATACCGGTGGTCAGACTAAAAGATCATAATGGTACCATCTGGCCCTGGAATCCGTGCATGTATGAACGGTCCTTCACCTGTGTCCAACAGGAGGTGGGGGTGGGCAAGAGATCAACATGTAACAGAGCTTAACACTACTAATACAACTTGGGAGTTTGGAGAACTAGCATACTCTGTCTCAAGTACATTGATCTGCTCTCCATTTATCCTTACCTTACCTGTGGGGTAAAGAGGTGCTATTATATTTATCTTACAATGGGCAACTGAGGCCAGATGCCCAAAAGCATTTAGGCACCTAACTCCCGCTGAGTTCAACTGGATTGATTTCAGTCCCAGTGCAAAGCCCTGGTCGAGACTAGGAAAGCCAAGATCTGCACCAGCAGAATTTACTAAAGTTTCAAGTTTGTGCAAATCCAGTGTTCCTTCTCTACATTTGGGATTTGCGCTAAGTCAGTGGCTGACCACTGATTGCTGGAATTGAGGCAAACGCCCAGTACAGACCACGGCCTAAAGCAAAGCCAGGTCAGTGAGAGATAATTACTTAGATTGCAAGCTCTTTGGAGCAGACTGCCCTTTTGTTCTTTGTTTGTACATTCCCAAGCACAATGGGCTCCTAGGGCATTACAGCAACACAAATCATCATCATCATTGTTGTCTTCATCAGCCCAGAAACACTTTGCATATGGGGAACTCTGTAGAAACTGCAATAGAAAAGGCCAGATTGCAAAAATATGCACCGCAATGAACGTGCCTGCAGTCCCCATAGTGGCTGATGTGAGAGCGTCACTAGGGCCCTAATTCAGGAAAGAATTTAACTGCATGACTACATCCATCCCTAATTCAGCAAAGCCCTTAAGCACATGCTTCCCATTGAAATCAGTGGGGACTTAAGCATGGGCCTAAATGTAAGCATGTGCTTATGCGCTTTGATGAATAGGGATAGACTACTGATTCAGGGCTGGACGACCAGTATATTGGAACAATGTCAGTAGTGAGGAAAGCAGAGAATGGAGAATAACCCTAGAGCTGAGTGAATATGCTGCCATAGGCTAGTGACCTTGGTTGAGGAATTGAGGGCAATGTACTGCCAAAAGAGGAATGAATCATAGACAGATTGAAAAAATGAGTAAAATCAGCTCCATACAGTTGAAATAAATGACCGGCTATTGGGATATGAGCTGTGCAGGGGCATTGCTAAAACACCTGGGATTGTGACTATGGGGGTGGAAGCTCAACTCACATTATTGTGAAGAATAAATACTCATCAAACATATAATAGAGGCCTTGTGGACTGATGCAAATAATACCGCAGAAGAACTCTGTGATGTGCTGGATGAAATGAGTTGCAGTAAGGACACGCATCTCAATTGCAAATCACTCAGGGAAACACTTATTCCTCCTCCTGGGTACAATCCATTTGTACTGAGAGACCGGGTTCTTCAGGAATTTCCACACAAAGCAAATTCAAAGTTAGGAAGGAAATCAATGAGCCAAACAGATGAGTCCATTTTATGGAGGAAGCAGAAAAAACAAACAAGCCATTGAGACAATCCCTCGACCCAAGACAGCTTCATAAAATCATAATGTTTAGCAGCTCCCAACCTCGGAAGAAATGAGAAGCAGGCAGACTGGAATGAAATGTGTCCTAGTGTTGGAAGCTGATTGTCCTTACAGGTGCATAATCCCAAATAAAGATGGTTCCAGGTACACCACAATGGTCACGTCGTTTGGCAAATAATACTGCCTGTGAATAGCTCGGATGCCCACTATCTCAAGAAGGAAGCAGAATGTTAGCAGGAATAGAGGGTCCAATATATTGATGATGTCTTGGGCTGGCGCAAACCCAGAGATGATCAGACAAAGAAGAATTCTGACTGCGAGCTGAAAAGAAGATCATAGAGTCATAGAATCATAGAATATCAGGGTTGGAAGGGACCTCAGGAGGTCATCTAGTCCAACCCCGTGCTCAAAGCAGGACCGATCCCCAATTAAATCATCCCAGCCAGGGCTTTGTCAAGCCTGACCTTAAAAACTTCTAAGGAAGGAGATTCCACCACCTCCCTAGGTAACGCATTCCAGTGTTTCACCACCCTCCTAGTGAAAAAGTTTTTCCTAATATCCAACCTAAACCTCCCCCACTGCAACTTGAGACCATTACTCCTTGTTCTGTCATCTGCTACCACTGAGAACAGTCTAGAACCATCCTCTTTGGAACCCCCTTTCAGGTAGTTGAAAGCAGCTATCAAATTCCCCCTCATTCTTCTCTTCTGTAGACTAAACATCCCCAGTTCCCTCAGCCTCTCCTCATAACTCATGTGTTCCAGTCCCCTAATCATTTTTGTTGCCCTCCACTGGACTCTTTCCAATTTTTTCACTTCCTTCTTGTAGTGTGGGGCCCAAAACTGGACAGAGTACTCCAGATGAGGCCTCACCAGTGTCGAATAGAGGGGAACGATCACGTCCCTCGATCTGCTGGCAATGCCCCATCTTATACATCCCAAAATGCCATTGGCCTTCTTGGCAACAAGGGCACACTGTTGACTCATATCCAGCTTCTCGTCCACTGTAACCCCTAGGTCCTTTTCTGCAGAACTGCTGCCGAGCCATTTCGTCCCTAGTCTGTAGCGGTGCCTGGGATTCTTCCGTCCTAAGTACAGGACTCTGCACTTGTCCTTGTTGAACCCCATCAGATTTCTTTTGGCCCAATCATCCAATTTGTCTAGGGCCCTCTGTATCCTATCCCTACTCTCCAGCGTATCTACCTCTCCTCCCAGTTTAGTGTCATCTGCAAACTTGCTGAGAGTGCAATCCACATCATCCTCCAAATCATTTATGAAAATATTGAACAAAACCAGCCCCAGGACCGGCCCTTGGGGCACTCCACTTGATACCAGCTGCCAACTAGACATGGAGCCATTCATCACTACCCGTTGAGCCCGACAATCTAGCCAGCTTTCTATCCACCTTATAGTCCATTCATCCAGCCCATACTTCTTTAACTTGCTGGCAAGAATACTGTGGGAGACAGTGTCAAAAGCTTTGCTAAAGTCAAGGAACAACACGTCCACTGCTTTCCCTTCATCCACAGAACCAGTTATCTCGTCTTAGAAGGCAATTAGATTAGTCAGGCATGACTTGCCCTTGGTGAATCCATGCTGACTGTTCCTGATCACTTTCCTCTCCTCTAAGTGCTTCAGAATTGATTCCTTGAGGACCTGCTCCATGATTTTTCCAGGGACTGAGGTGAGGCTGACTGGCCTGTAGTTCCCAGGATAACTCCTTCTTCCTTTTTTAAAGATGGGCACTACATTAGCCTTTTTCCAGTCGTCTGGGACTTCCCTGGATCGCCATGAGTTTTCAAAGATAATGGCCAATGTCTCTGCAATCACAGCCACCAACTCCTTTAGCACTCTCAGATGCAACGCATCTGGCCCCATGGACTTGTGCATGTCCAGCTTTTCTAAATAGTCCCGAACCACTTCTTTCTCCACAGAGGCCTGGTCACCTCCTCCCCATGCTGTGCTGCCCAGTGCAGTAGTCTGAGAGCTGACCTTGTTCGTGAAGATAGAGGCAAAAAAAGCATTGAGTACATTAGCTTTTTCCACATCCTCTGTCACTAGGTTGCCTCCCTCATTCAGTAAGGGGCCACACTTTCCTTGACTTTCTTCTTGTTGCTAACATACCTGAAGAAACCCTTCTTGTTACTCTTAACATCTCTTGCTAGCTGCAACTCCAGGTGTGATATGGCCTTCCTGATTTCACTCCTGCATGCCCTAGCAATATGTTTATACTCATCCCTGGTCATTTGTCCAATCTTCCTCTTCTTGTAAGCTTCTTTTTTGTATTTAAGATCAGCAAGGATTTCACTGTTAAGCCAAGCTGGTCGCCTGCCATATTTACTATTCTTTCTACACATCAGGATGGTTTGTCCCTGTAACCTCAATAAGGATTCTTTAAAATAGAGCCAGCTCTCCTGGACTCCTTTCCCCCTCATGTTATTCTCCCAGGGGAACTTGCCCATCAGTTCCCTGAGGGAGTCAAAGTCTGCTTTTCTGAAGTCCAGGGTCCGTATTCTGCTGCTTTCCTTTCTTCCTTGTGTCAGGATCCTGAATTCGACCATCTCATGGTCACTGCCTCCCAGCTTCCCATCCACTTTTGCTTCCCCTACTAATTCTTCCCGGATGTGCAATTTAAACAAAGAAAATGTCAGATAGCAACACTAGAGATAAAGTAATTGGGAAATGGATTATCCGAACAAGGCATTTTAGAGGCTCACACTATCACAGAGGCAATCATGGAAATGCCAGCAGCTTGGAACAAACAGGAATTGCAGTGCGTTGCAGCTATCCTATCCTTTTTGCTCTCCCATTTTATCACAGTGGAGGTGACAAATTAGTGCCATTGGAATTATATCAAACTAAACTGCACTTCTCCATTGTGCTGCACCTCTAGCATATGCTGCAGCTCCATGGCATGAAGTTCCTTCTGTATTTATTCCAGATAACAAAGCTCAGTATTTGCCTTGCTTTTTCATGGTCAAACTGCTCCCTACCCACTCCCTAATTGGCACCCCACTAGCCCAGATGCTTCTAACTGTTTTAGCCTCTGATCACTGCACCTGAAGCCACGAGCATGACTGTTGAGGCACTAAAACTAGCAATCCCCAGATTCAGACATAATGGATGCTGCTGGCACTGGCAGGGTGCTCTCAGTAAAGCATGACCCATTGTGGAATTCACTCCCGGAGAGAAGCTGAATGGCAGGGACTTTAGGGCCAGAGAAATTGGGGGTTGAGTAATGGGGTGGGAAGAGTCCTTGGCTCTCATCTGCCTTTCCAATTTAGGGAATGTTTGTTGTATTAGATGTAACATGCTCAGAGATGTGGGTATCAATCTAAGCCATAAATGACCAATGACCTTCTCCCAGGGCTCAGTCTGAGCTAGTACAGGGTCCCAGATCTCCCTGCTAGTCTGACATACCAGCTAGACCAGCATTAACAGACTCTCATTTCCTGATGTGAATCCTTGCCAGCCATTGTGAGAGCAGAGTTCAGCCCCTAGGGATTTAGAGAGATGACGTGGCCCAGAGAGGAGAGTGGGGCCTCACGCCCAAGCCCCCAGGCGTGAGAGCAGCAGAGGGTAACTGGGCTGTCTGGGGCCCAACCTACCCTGGTGGGGATTCACATTCGCCTTGGACCCCACACCTAGGACTGCAGCACCAGTAGGGAAGCGATGGAAGTCCAGCTGGGTTCTAGTCCAAAGAGAATGAATAGCCTGGGGTAAATGGGGAATGTGAGGAAGATGATGTGGGAGCCAAGAGAAGGAAAGAACGGAAATGGAAATTTCTCTCCGCCATGAAAGAGTGTGAGGAAGCAATGAGGAGAGGAAGCTGGGGTGGAGAGAGAGGATTGGCCAAGTTGGGATTCCCTCTGAGACCTCTTTCCATTCGGCTGCCTAAGAACTCAGTTTGACTCCAGACTCCGTCACTCAGGTATCTTTATTTGGCTTCCAGCAACACTATGCTGAGCTGATCAGACCCAAAGGCAGGGTGTGTGGCTTCAGGTACAGTACAGCTCCAAAGTTATACAGAAACCGTCTCCCTTTGTGTACATCACACATCTCAATGGATTTACTATACACTGCATCACACTGTTTTGGACTGTCTTGGTTACTTTGTAGGAACTACTCCTTGTGCAGCATGCAATGGGCACCAGTTGTTCTATTTCCTTTGTACCAAATCCATTATATTAATGGACAAAGAAGGTATGGGTGCAAAGAGATTGGCCACCAGTGACTCCCATTCAATGTTGTCTGTCATGGCATCTGTTACATTCTCTTCAGTCTACACACTTAGCCATAGGGCATGGGTCCCACACTGAGCCAAGGAAGTGAGGTTCAGACAAAATCCATCCAGTCTCCCCTGGTATAGTGTTGTGGGATCCCAGAGCACATTCTGTGTACCCAAGCCATACCACCTCCTTCACTCTCTCTTTAACGATTAGTTCAGGCCCAACCTCTTTCTCTTGTGGTCAGGTTCATTCCTGCACGAGCACTCGCAGAACCCTCTGTGCTTGATTCGTTTACAGCAGGCTGTGTTTACTTCCTCTCTTCCTTGTGTCGCCATCTTCACTCTGGGATAAAGCTATTTATAAGCCCCAGTCTCTACCCATGTTGTTAACATACACCAGTTCTTTAGGATTCCCTGTCCATATCAGAACAGCAATCATAATTGGCACAGTTGAATTATTAATTTCATGTGGTGCTTATGATCCAGGACTTTCTGGCCTCGCAAATTGCAAGTTTTCCCCTCCAGCATTCTTAATTCCCTTCCCCACCAGTGTGGTCTGGATCAGTGGGCTGTTTAACAATCTCGACCATTCCTCCTACTTTATTTCTTTTATTCCCTGCATTACATACATAACATCTATGCCCTTTATTCCCTAGGTCTATCAAGTATATGGAGGGGCCAAGTCGATTTAACAGTAAGTACAGCCTACCCCACTTCCCCTGTGGGAAAGGGCAGTAGGGATCCTGAATCTGGATTGTGACTTTAGATCCCACTTGTTGCTTGGTCAGGTCCCTTTGGCATCAAACCACACCTTGTTCTTCTGTGCTTCTGCCTTGTTGGTTGCCATCAGGCTCTTTTGGACCTGTAAAATCTGCATCTGCAAGTCCTGTGCACAGGCATCTGATACGGCCACCATTGCCAGATGGGCTGGAACCAAAGGAACAAAAGATGGGGGCACAGAGTAGTGAAGGAGGGAAGGGCAGAAAAGAGAGAGGCAGAGGGGAGAAGAGCATGGAAGGAAACAAGGAGGTGGAGGAGGAGACCAAGGAGAGAGAGGAAAGGAACATCACTGCCATATCTTGAAGCTCTCGCTTGAGGAGACAGCATGCTCTAGTGGATGGAGCACTGGGCAAGGTGTTCAGAGGTTTTGAGCTGGCTGATGGACCTTGGGGGAGTCCCTGCCTCTGGTAAAATGGGGCCAATGACACTTCTAAAGTGCATGGAGATGCTTCGATGGGAAGCACCTCATAAGGGCAGCACATTAGTGTTGTTATTATTCATCTCTAACTGCATCACTACATTGTCTTTTTAATCAAGCAGACTCCATCTCTTCCTGATGTCCCATCCATCCATGTCTCCTGGTTATTATTAGTAAGGCAGCGTTCTGATTAAGCAGCAAGAGCTACCCCAGGTCTAGGGCTCATCATTTGTAAGAGAAAACTAGAGAGAAAAATACACAATTCACCCACGATTTCTTCAGTAAGATTCACTCCATAATACATCAAAACAGTCTGCGTTCCTGAAAGTTTAATCAAAGACCTGTTCATGTTCCCTAGATGCAGACAGAGCACGGCCAGTCTTCACGCAAGCTCCACTGCCAGAATCTACCTTCAGAACGATGCCCTCTAAACCCCCACGTGCCAGCAAAAAGACTGGAGATGTTCACCCACCTCCAGATTTGCTGCAACATGCATCCCATCCCAGCTTCACGGTCCCATGCACAGACAGATGGATCAGTTTCCTTGGTCTCTGTGAAATGACTGAATTTTCAATAATTCAGATGCATCATCATCTACCCTGTTAAGAGGGGGCTTTGCTCTGAGAGTGACCCTGCAGCATTGAGGCTCCATAGTCAGTGCCTGTCCAAACTCCAGATCAGATCTGCTGTTTGCGGGGGAAAGGATGTTTTTTCTGGGTGCCAGTCCCACAGGCCTCATGCTGGATGCTGAGAGTCAAGCTGGGCTTCTTGTGGCCCATGCGTAATCACCAGTGCTGGAGATCTTGCAGGCTAAGTGCTGTCCTCACACTGGTGCAATCCTCTAGGTCAGGACTTGTCCCCCAGGGTTCCCCAGTGCAGACTCATTGCCCCAACATAAAACAGGTGTCATGGAGTGGAGAAACAGGCCTGTAGGTTTGCACAGGGATACGTGAGAGCAGAATGATTTGAAAATTAGTGAACAATTCTGATCAGGATGGACAAGCAGGAAGAGACTCTAGCTGCCTTTCCCATGGCCAGGCTGACTCTGCAAGGCTCACTGGAACAGCCTCGATTCCTTCTCCTGCATCTGGCTTCCGTTGCCTCCAGCCCCTCCTGTGGAGCTGGTACAGAGGGCCTTCTGGAGCATTGCTGGGAGGCTGCTGGTGATGTCGGGGAGCAAGCTGACTGTCAGTATCTGGGACCCTCTCTAGATCTCTAAGAGCATAAGAACGGTCATCCTGGGTCAGAGCAATGGTCCATTTAGCCCAGTACCCTGTCTTCCAAAAGTGGCCAGTGCCAGGTGCTTCAGAGGAAATGACCAGAACAGGCAATCAGCACATGATCCATCTCCTCTCATCCACTCCCAGGTTCTGGCAGTCAGGCTAGGGATACCCAGAGCATGGGATTGTATCCCTGACCATCTTGGCAAATAGCCATTGATGGACCCATCCTCCATGAACTCTGTCCCTTCTTTTCAGCTGCTGTGCATTGTCATCTGCCGGAGGTTGGTCTGGAAAGGGAATACGGGACCCATCACTGTTCACTCTAGAATGGACTAACTGTGGGTGAAGGCAGTGTGAATGGTTTGTTCTTGGTATAGCTCTGTCTCTAACTTGGCACCAGCCTAGCACTGTTCACTCCTACACGATGCAGATGGCAAATACACCCTTGGCCCAAACCTCTCCATTTATTTTAAAGGGCTTAGAGCTAAAGCTGCCTATGGGCTCGTGGTGTTGGGGCTGCAACCCCAACCAGTTCCAGTGAGCATCTACTCCACTGGGTTGGATTCTCCGTTTGTTGTTCCCGTGTCACTCCCTTGGGTTCGCTGGAGTGACTCCTGATTTCCACCAGTGTGAGATCAGAATCTGGCCCCTGTATCACTTGAGAAGCCTCACCCATGTAAAATGAACAGGAATGCCAGCTGCCGAGCTGCTGCTGGCTTCTGTATTTCAGACTAAGGGCCAGATCCTCAGCTGATGTAAATCGATATAGCCTCACTGATGCCATTTACACCAGCTTAGGACGTGGCCCTAAGCATCCTAGGTGACAGTGTATCTGAGGTGCACTCCAGTTGGAATGTGTGGGCTGAGTATCCTCAGCCCCTCCCACAAACTCCATGTATCTCCTCCCAAGACTGGCTCCGAGAGCCACGTTTTCAATACATGAGTTCTTTGTTGTTGTGTTACTGACATTCGCTGCCACATGCATTGAGCAGGGCCAGCTCCAGGCACCGGCTTTCCAAGCAGGTGCTTGGGGCGGCATTCAGACTGGGGCGGCAGTCCGTGTCCCACGGCGGCTATTCAGCGTCAGCTCCGCCGCTGTTCCCGCCACGGCGGCTTTTGGGCGTCAGCTCCGCAGCTCTTCCGGGGGCGGCAGCAATTCGGCGGCAGCTCTGCCACTGCTGCGGCAACGGCAATTTGGTGGCGACTGCTTGGGGCAGCAAAATTGGTAGAGCTGCCCCTGGCATTGAGTTAGAAGTTCTATTTAAGTGATCAATTAACGCTATTAAGCACAATCCTTCCCCTACACGTATGGAAAAGTTATTGTCAGTTTATCTTTTCCATAGCAAAATACTATCTCTTTACCTCCAATTTCCCAGGACATATTTCTTTTCACATTGTCCCATAAGAGATTATTCTGTATGCCAAGTGTGTTCTCCCATCCACTGCCTTTAGCAGCCTTTAGGGCTAGATACTGTGCAGTGCAGGGAAATGCCAGGTGCCCTCGATTCATAGTGACTGCAGTGGTAGTTGAGGGATCTCAGCATTGTTCGGGATGTGCTCAGCACCTGACAGCACTGCTCTCTTAGGGATCTCTCTTTCCCTGGTATAACTGCCTTGAATTCCTCCTGCATAAGGATGGCTTTATTATCCCATATATTTAGTATTCTGGTGCAATAATATTGTTGACCTTTTTTTCACCCAAATGGTGAGTCCAAAGTTCAGGGCCTTGGGGGCGTTCCAGTTGGGAGCAGAAATTGATGGCATCTGGCATTTTCTTTGATGCAGCCTTGTTTATTTGCAAGAATGTACAAAGTTGTCCTCTGAACCCAGGAAGAACCAAGAACAAAAGGAGCAGTTACTTAGCTTACCGCTCTAAGCCTCTTTAGCCAACAGACCTATAAGCTCTCACTCTGGCTTTTTCCAAGGTCACACTGTCCTTACAGGCTGCTGCTTGGCCATTTTCTTGCCCTGCCTCTCTCTCTGGTGTTCTCAGGGCTGGTCTACATTGCAAAGTTAGGTCGGCTTAACTACATCGCTCAGGGCAGCGACAAACGTCACGTCCTGTGAGATGTAATCAAGCCAGCGTAAGCCCCAGCATAGATATTGCTAGATCGATGGAAGAATTCTTCCGTCGTCCTCGCTGCCAGCTCTTGGAGAAGTGGGTTTACTACAGCGTCCATCATTGTCGTAAGTGTCTACAGTACAGCACTATAGTTGTACTACTGTACCATTTCTAGTGTAGACATACCCTCCGTTTCTGTGTGTTCTTCTCTCTCTCGCTCTCTCTCTCTCTCACACACACACACACACAAACACGCCAAATAATACTCAGCCCAACCATATGCTGCTAGTTTCTGGGCAGACTTTATTAGGCCTTCTTTGAGGTGTGGCCTCTTAGTGTTTCTTACAGCTATCTTAAGTGAAGGGTGTGTTCACCTATCAATTTTAACAAGGTTTTCACTCAACCCATAACAAAATTTCAATATCCTTTAACACCCATGACCTGTTTGCATCAAGGGAGGGTGGCATTAGTTTAAATTGTTTTCCTCTTTCTTTGCCAACATAGTTCCCATCATCCTTCCTGTCTCTGACAGGAGCTGGAGACAGGAACCTCTCCGGTGTTGTGTTCCCCGTATCTCACTATGGAGATGGGAACCAGTTTATTTTGCAGAGTGCTAGTAACATGGGTTGTGGAGAGAGGTACAAAGGTCTTGGAGCCATAAACCACGGTGTCATAATATAGCTAGGGAAGGATCACACAAGAGCATACAGAGAGGACTGGGGAATCACATTCACTGGCTGGGAAATGATTTAATGGTTAGGGCTGGAGAATAGTGAGGTTAGAGAGGAAGGTGATTTATTAAGGCCCTCCCTACATACACATGTACGCAGACATCCCCATATAAACCCATACATGGGCACACACACCAGTATGCACACAAACATTCACACGCACACACAAGCCTCCCGTCAGACCCACAGATCACGGAAACCAAGTCCCCACCTTTTCAAGTATCTTTAATCCTCAGCAGTTTGAAGTAGGTGGTGGTGGTTTTGGAGGTAATTAGCAGGCCCTTTCCTCCCCTACATGCTGCTCTGTCTTTAATGGGAAATGAAAGTTCAAAACGGCTCAGCTGTTGGTGAAACATGTTGAAAGTGGCAGCCGGGAAAAAGCTGGAGGGAGAGAGGGGAAGCGTCTCTAGATCAGGATCAGCCTCAGCAAAGATCAAGAGGGCAAAAAAACAAACTCCATTAGACTCTGCGAGCTGCAGGCTGCTCCGCTGCCCCGAAGCCACTAATGTGTTCTGCTGAGCTGCCTTTTTAAAAAATGAAGAGTAGAAAGAAGCTTAATGATTTTCTCCCTGCTGTCTCTTCTTCCCTTTATGCCGGCCTGGTTGTAAGGAGATCCAACCCGTGCAACCCAGGTCTCCTCCTCCAGGCTTTGCAGGCTCCCCCTTTCCTAACTTGGAGCCTGATCCTGGGAAGTGCTGTTTCCCCACCTGCATTGCCTTCACTGGGAGCTGAGAGTGCTCAGCACCTCATCTGCAATGATAAGCTCCAGTGCACCGCCGCAGTGCCCCACCATCTCCCATTGGTTACAGACTCTCCCCAGAGGAACTTGTTCTGCAGTTACAAAGCTGGCATTTGTAATAGCCCAAGATGCCCTGTAGTTTAGAGCTGTTGCAGGTGATCTGGAAACACCAGGCTGGTGTGACCAGCACCTTGGATGGATGGAGAACTGATATAGGTGGCCCCCAATGGCTGGGAACCTCCATGTTATCCCAGGTGGGTGAGTGTGTGTATAATATGTGTAATACAGGAAAGCATCACTTTCAGACCAGACCATCCTACTGGTTTCCTATAAGCCCAGCTGCTCCTTGTATTGCTGTCCCACAGGGGGATGGGGCCAAGTACCCTGAACTAGCCATACAAGGCTCTCCCATCACTTTATAAACGTCACCACTAGAGCTGGGCGGGAAGCAGTTTTTCACCTGATGAAAATTTTTGAGAATTCAAAAGATTTCCCCATTCCACATCAGGACGAAACCAAGACCTTTGTGTGAGCCACCCCAGAATAGCCTGGTAGTTCAGGCACTGCCCCAAATGTGGGAAACCCAGGTCAATGCCCTGTTCTGCCTGATTCAGGCTATTCTGGGCTGGGACTCCCTTGCTCTGGTTTGGACCAGACATTCCCTCTGGGGAGTGAGAATCCTGCCAGGTAAAGTTACATCACAATGGATACATTTCTACAGAATGTTTTGGAATTAGCCTCTTCTGATAAAAAAATGGTTTGCCAAAAAATTCCCAACCATCTCCACCCACAATGCACTGGTGAAATCAGGAAGTACCATAATCCTCACTACTAATGGGGTGGGAAAGCCAAAAAGAGGTTAAGTGACTTGCTTAATGTCACATAGAAAATCTATGGTGTGATGGGATGGGGTGCTCACCCCACACCAGCCCTGATGGGGTTAAAGTGGCCCAGAAGGAGCCAATTAACCTACGTAGTTGCTCCTGACAGGAGTCCGTGGGATTTATAAATGCTAACTGTTGATGAAACCCAGTTGTGGGAGAAGCTAGAAAACATTATAGAAGATGTTGTAGTAACAGGGGGTTGCAGGGAGAGTTTATAGTCACTCTGAGACAAGAGGGGTGGGAAGGAAGAAATGTGGGGAGAGAGTAAGTCCTGGGATCCTAGCCCTGGAAGAAGGGTCAATCCAGAGAAGTTGTGGGGAAAGAGAGCCTGAAAAGGCAGGCCAGGAAGAAGCTCAGGGAAACAGCAGCAAAGGATAGGGTGGTACAGACTTTGGCTGCTGGTTATAGGGTCCCTGGGCTGGAACCCCAGGTAGAGAGAAGGCCTAGGTTCTCCTACCAGCCACTGGGCAGTGGCACAGGACTGTTGGAGGCGCCACCTGGACAAGGATCTGGTGAGACTCTGATACTACAGAAGGGAGGACTGTCTAGTGACGTAGCTGTAGGGCCAAGCCATGAAGAGAGAGCATTGTGAATTACGGGGAGGCCGTCACAGTGACAATGGCAGGGGGCGCCATGTGGGAAGAAAGCTGCCACACCATCCTTGGCCAGGAGGAGTGAACATCTCTTTCAAAACTGTAGCATCTGCACTTACTGGCTTCTAAATTCCTATAGGTCAGTAGCGGGTGCTCACTTACAGACCACTTGGTGCTGGTAACGACAGCTGAATTTGGATGACATTTCCACCTGTTACATAAAGCAGGGCTATGGGAATTCCCATCCTGGAACCAGCTGGGTTAGTTCCCCTGCTATTTCACTCATAGCATTAGCGGCACAGTGCAAATATTAGACTAGATCACAAGCAAAATAAACTCACAGACAGAATTTCCCCTTCTTCCTAGTACTGTAAATCATAAATTATGCCAACCCTCTTGGAAATGATCCCTTTGGAACGAATTCTGCTCAGGGACTAGCCTGCTACGTTGTCAGGGACTAGCCTGCAGGCTGATCTTGGACACCTCTCCTTCCACTCTTGCCAAACACCTTATGGCAATCATCGTACCTGTCTGCATGCAAACGTGATGGGAAGAGATGTCACATCTTTTTAACTTCCTCTAATGTGACTCCGGTAAATTTGTATGCAGATCTGGGGCTGCTCCTGGGGTCCTGGCAAGTCACCAAGCACTGCCAAGGATGTGCACCACTGCCTTAAATCCTGGAGGTTAGACATTGCCTGCCTTATCATCCTAGACTCCTGCTAGTAACAACTGCTTGCAGCTTGCAGCTGCCAGCCCATCTTCCAGTAATCCAAGAAGTCACCAGCCTCTTCCTTTGGTGGGGCCCTGGTCCTTGCTGCTGGTTTGGAGTTGGAGATGCAGCTCTGCTAAGACAGCTCTCCCTCCCTCCTTTCCTCCCTGTCTTCACAAACCTGTTCACGCTCCTCTTCTGCATTCCAGCACACTGGCAGGGCTCTCACATGGGGCAGAGGGAAGAAACCTACTGGTAGATGTTCCCAAAGCCAAGTCCCATTCCTGAGATCCTCATTCAGACTGTAATTACCAAGTTGCCTGGGTGCCCCCACCCCACAGGAATGGACAGCTGTGAGAGCCAGCACAACCGGGGAACTTGGATACTCATGGGTATTTCAAAATGAGCCCCAGATCTAAGCACACAGTGGCTGCACAGTGGGGAGAAATATTGCCTCTCCCCCGAATCCCATCCCCACACACACCTCTTGTTGAAGTTTGGGGGTGCTTTACACCTGAGCTGGCTGGCCCATCAGGCATTTTGGTTAAAGCCTGAGTGCTGCTAATATGACCACTCTGCAGTGCGGACACAGGCCTAAGTCACCCAAGTGCTGCCAGCCCTCTGATGCCTTCCCAGAATGCCTCTGGGCCATATTTCCCTGCCATCTACCTGCTCCTTGCTTCTGCTGTGGAAGTCACCTGAGGGACAGTTAAGGTATTTCCATACTACGAAGGAGGGAGAATTGCAGAGGCCCCAGATGAGCTGTGAAGAAACACACCAAACAGCATAATGCCCTTTTTGCTTTGTTATGCTGGTGTGAAGGGGTGTCCCTACCCCACACCAGCCAGGTGAGGGTTAATGAGCTGCCATGGACTCCGGGAGCCCTGTTCCACCACACCTGCAAGGCATAGCAGGCCTGGAGAGAGGGCCCCAAACGGGGAACCCCAGCTCAGTCAGCAGCAGTTGCCCTGGAAAGGGAGCAGACTTTCAGTCCCTAGCTCTGGGGAAAGGGTGTGGCTGGGAAGTGGCAACCTGAGTCACCTGACTGCTACCACACGAGGGGAAGGTGGGCCAGTTCCCCAATGATTATCTGGAACTCTTCCCACTGATATGCCTGAGGGAGCTGAGCAGGGCTACAGCCTGCCACGGCCCCTTGAGGGAGGGAGGGTGGCTGGCTGGCTGGCTGCTGTCACTTTGCTTTCCTTTTGGACCTTTGATAACCCTGGAAGAGGTAAACTCCTGTAGCACTAGAGGGTTGAACCTTCCACACCCTGACCTCTGCTGCTGACTGCATGGGCCCTGAAACCTGGAGGCTGGGTGAGTGCAGACCCTGTTACATCCCTGTGGGAAACCCAGCCTGTGACAGGTAGATACAGACAGTCTGGGTGATGGTGGGGGTTTCCCTGCTAAAAAAAAAAAAAACAGACAAAAAAACCCACACCACCACCAGTCCTGCTTGCTTTTTACATGACAAACTTGGTCCCTCTGCAGGTTAGGGGCCTGGACTTCATGACTTCTCAAGATCCCTTCCAGCCCTACATTTCTATGAAACTTGGGTCTTGTTCTGACAAGGCTTGGTATAGTTGGTGTATTTCTTAAATCCCCAGCTTCTGGAGTCTAGTGATCACATGAGCATCTCAGCTTTTCTTTTTTTAAAAAGTAAGCTTCTAGACATTTGGCTGTGGAGGAAAAATTTGAAAACATGAGCTGACCATTTGCTCAAGGTTCAGAGAGCAGACGGCAAATACAAAGAGTCCAACATTTTTTATTATTATTTTATTTAAAATCTTGAGGGGGGAAGCAGGCTGAGACTCTCTTTTCTGAGCCTAACTCCTGGCTGTTGAACACTTAGCGTTGGCAACTGTGTGTCCAGTCTGGAAGATTCTTGGTAACTAGAGAAGTAGGGAAATGATGACATCACAAGAAGAGAGTAAAAGTGAAATGATTGGGAGGGGTAGGGATTTTCAGCCAGACAGTCTTAAACTCTGTTTATTGTTAATACCCTACTTTAAGTTCAATGACTAATTGACATGTAGGATAAAGGAAGTCTTTGTTAAAGATTGAACACTCCAACCTATGCAGTTAGAGGTTAGAGTTCCCAATAAACATCTCTGAGGCCTTCTGGACATCCTCTGGTAAAATCAGAGAAGATCAGACATGGCATTCATAATATCTCAACCAGTGTGAGTGACTGAGGGTAATGAGGGATGGTTGTAGTAGTCTGGATGTGTGGATGGACACACAGATGGTACTGGGTACTTTGATCAGCAGATGCCAGGCTTGTACTTATGAGATCATCAGTGGTTGATACACTTTGGGGCTGATTAAGTATGGTTTCCTTAAGGAAGGGGTGGGCAAACTTTTTGGCCTGAGGGCCACATCTAGGTATAGAAATTGTATGGCAGGCCATGAATGTTCACAAAATTGGGGATGGGGTGCAGGAGGGGGTGAGGGCTCTGGCTGGGGGTGTGGGCCCTGGGGTGGGGCCAGAAGTGAGGAGTTCAGGGTGTGGGAGGGGTTTCCAGGCTGGGGCAGGAGGATGAAGTGTGGGGGGTGGGGATGTGGGCTCTGGCTGGGGGTGCGGGCTGAGGATGAGGAGTTTGCGGTGCAGGAAGGTGCTCCGGGCTGGGACCGAGAGGTTCGGTGGGCGGGTCGGGGATCAGAGCTGGGGCAGGGGGTTGGGGTGTGGAGGGTGGTTCAGGGGTGCAGGCTCCAGGCAGCGCTTACCTCAAGCGGCTCCTGGAAGCAGTGGCATGTTCTCCCATCTGGTTTCTATGCAGAGGCGTGGCCGGGCGGCTCTGCTGTGTGCTGCCTTGTCTGCAGGCGCTGCCCCTGCAGCTCCCATTGGCCACAGTTCCTCGCCAATGGGAGCCGTGCGGGCAGTGCTTGGCACAGGGGCAGCATGCAGAGCCCCCTCGCTGCCCCTACGTGCAGGAGCCAGAGCGGGGACATGCTGCTGCTTCCGGGAGCCGCACAGAACAGCCCCCGACCCTGCTCCCCAGCTGGAGCGCTGGAGTGGGGCAAGCCCCAGACCTCACTCCCAAGTGGGAGCTCAAGGGCCAGATTAAAATGGCTGGAGGGCCAGATATGGCCCGCGGGCCATAGTTTGCCCACCCCTGCCTTAAGGCCTGATTCAAAGCCCATAGAAGTGAACGGAAAGACGAGCTTCAGTGGGGGCTGGTTTGTTCTGAAGACCTTATGGAGACATGATCGCCCCTCCTGTTCTTGTCTGCTTGGCCTCTCAGCCCTACATCTAGTGAATCAACAGTGTTGGTATTTCTCTGGTAGAGATATATGTTGCCTAGAGTCAAGTGAAGGAGGTGCCAATTTTGTCCTACCCCTTGACTTGACCCAGACTGAACTAACTATGCAGGGTCCTCTGCCAGGGTAGAATTCTCCTGGGAAGTGCAAGGAAAACCTGACAAGCTTTTCAAGATCAGGGGGTTCCCCAACACAAATACCTGTTGGGACATATGAAGAAGTCTCCTGAGGGTTCCTGTTTCTGTCTCTAGGAGCTGTTCTGCCTGCAAGCGTCCAGTAGGCTGTGCTGAGCAGATCCTTGTGCGGTTGTGAGGGTGGCTTAACTCGTAATGTAGGGCCCCGTTCCATAAGGTGTTGAACACCCTGAACTCCTACTGGCTTATCTCACTGCTTTCAGGCTGAAATATGGATGGTGATCCTAATCCCTCCTGGCAGGGACTTCCATAGCAGCAGGCCAGCCTCTGGAAAAGCCCTGTTCCCTTGCAAGTTTGGGCTATGAGTTATTAATAGGAGTAATAAGTACTTTAATGCGTGCATGGCTTCATGCACACATTATAATGTATGCAAGGTCCTAGTTGGGCATAATAACTGTGTGTCCTTTGGAAGGGCATACCAGCTATGCCATGTGCTCCTCATCATATCCACAGCCCCAGCTGATGTAGAAAGCTATGGGAATTATCCAAAATCCATTCAGGCCCTGTAGAAGTCCAGGTGACTGCATGGCTCTAGAAACTATTGGTTTTGGCCCCTGTACCCATCTTCCCTGTGTGGTAGCCTCGGGCTGAAGAAGCAAGGCAGCCCTGCTACCACAGTGGCATCACCCACATGCTGAGTGCACAATAGCTGTCATGGCCAGTTTCCAGTTCCCACCCAAGGGATCTCCTCACTCAGCAGGAGCAGGAATACACGATGGGATGGGATGACATGATGAGAGTATCTTGCACTGTATATTATACTACATGCTCCCATTCCTCTATGGAAATGTTGTCCATTGCTTAGAAACCAAAGCTTTCTGTCCATCTTCTCCATAGACTGTCCCCTCCCTCCATCTCCTGCTGATACCAGGGAAGGTATATTCTGCTGAATTAATCACTTCGAGTGCTTAAATAGCCTCTTCCCTTGACACAAATGTGCATTGATTCAAATGTCACCCATGAAATATTTATACAAGCTGCCTTGAGTCTGAGCATGCTGTGGCTCACCTAACATGGCCTGTGGGATGGCCCCATCCATCCCAGTGAGCAGTCATGAACGGATGTACACCACAAGCGGCTGTGCTGGAAGGAGGCATTGGCTGAGCTGCCATCTGTTGAACCACTATTAACTACTTTCTGAGTAAGGTTTCCCAACCAGTTGTATACCTGCCTTATAGTAGGTTCCTCTAGGCTGTATTTCCCTAATTTGCTTAAGAGAAGGTCATGTGAGACAGTATCAAAAGCCTTACTAAAGTTGAGCTATAGCTCATCTACTGCTTCCCCCCATCCACGAGTCTTGTTACCCCGTCAAAGAAGGATATTATGTTGGTTTTACATGATTTGTTCTTGACAGACCCATGTTGACTGTTCCTTATCACCTTATTACCTTCTAGGTGCTTACAAATTAAGGATCCTCTTAGCACAGAGTGAGACAGTCCTGGGCCAGCTTATTCCGGACTTTGAAGATGAAGATTAGGACCTAGAATTTGATAGATGGGGAGCCATTGTATTGCCTGGAACTCTGGGCTAAGGGTCTCGTAGAACCCTATACAGACAGCTTAGCAAGAGACAATGTGTTTGTCACCTGCTGGAGTTTCTTCAAAGGCCTCCCTTTCCCCAATTTCACTTCCAGGTATGGTGCATTGCAGTAGTCCAAGCCTGGAGGACAAGCAAGCCTGGATCAGCATGGCCCAGTCTGCATCTGTCAGGAATAGGCACAAACTTGGTCGCATAACAGATAGAAACTGTTTTTAACAGCTGCTTCTATGTGGCTAGCCAGTGGTGGTGAAGAACCTCGGGACAGGTAGAGAGAGGTGGCCAGGAGACAATGAAAAACGATCTACTCAGAGGCATTTTGCAGCATTGAGTAAAGGCAAGAGAGAGGCTTTGGCCACTTTCCAAATCCCACCTTTAGTGCCTAAGGGATTTGGGCACACAGCTCCCATGAAAAGTCAATGAGATTTGGGTGCCTCACTCCCTTGAAAACTTCTGAAAACCTCCCCCTGAAGCAATAGGCAAGTGCCTTAAATGGCTGGATGGGTGTTAGACATGTTTGAACAAATCCTAAGCAGTCACCCACAAAAATCTCTCTTGCTCATTCGGTGGCCTCTTTGTGGGAACAGTTCTATATTCAGCGTTTGATATTTCGCCTTCTTGTTTGCCATGACACACACTAATGAAAGGCTGCGCTTAAATTAACGATGAAATAGGCTGGAACCAGTCCAGGATATTTTACTTTGACCCTTTTGGGCGTGAGTTCTAACAAATGTTCTTGCTGACAGTTTGCTTCCAGATTCCCCATATTTTAGGATTAGCAGCTCTTCCGAGGAACAGAAGGCTTATTCCCCTTATTAGTGAGCTCCTCAGAGCAGAACGTGATATTTACTTGGGGCTTATTTTAGTTTTGGAGCAGGATTAATCTCTTACCTATTGCTCTAGGAAATCAGCTCCCTTAGTCAAAAGACTTGGAGAAGTTTTTGTTGAAAGCTGGCGTGCCAGATATCGGAGACTTGAGCTCACTTTTAAACAGCAGGTTGAACTATGGCACTTAGCTACCGTTGCTGCTGACACTGTGTCAGATGCCCAGAACAGCTTTAGTGATTATAGATTGCATGAACAATGCCACACACAAGTAAAGCAGCAACAATAGGACTTGCCACATCTGATCCCGTCATTGGTTCATCGAGCTCAGCATCCTGCCTCCAGCAGTGGTCAGAACCTGATGCTTCTGAAGGAAAATGAGAATTAATGATACATCTGTGGACTGTGGAGCAGGGGGCATTCTGCCTGACCTCTGCAGGGACCAGCCTGCAGCCTGGAGCATGAGATTTGGTTAGCTCCATCCTGGCTTTCATAGCTCCGGACGTTAGTCACCATACAATTATTCAACTCTTTTTAATAATGTACCCTCAGCAGTTGTTCTCATGAGCCGCTGCTGCAGTGAGTTTATCCAGCTAACAACCTGCTGGGTGAAGGAGCATTTCTATTGATTCCAAGCGTGCTGGCTACTAATTACAGCCAGGGCCCAATACCTGCAGACACTTCCAGGCATAGTGCTTCCAAGTCAATGGAAGCATTGGCAGTAGTAAGTGCTAACCGTGGGGGGGAAGTGTGGGCAGGACTAGGCCCCAAATGCTACTTTCTTCTCTTGTTATGGAGAGAGTGAAGTGGAGTGAAGGGGCCTATCTGCATCCCCTATATGCTTGAGAGGCTTAAATCCCATTTATCTTACATGAGAATCCCCCCAGACTTCAGTGGGGCTAATTGCATGAATAAGATGAGCAGGTTTTGGCACTGAATCCTAAATACCTCAAAATTCAATCTCACCTGAACAATTTCACATTTTCTTTCTTTCCCATTCACATGCCAGCACTGTCCGATAATTGGGCCTCTGAAGAGGATAAAAAACATGAACCAAATCCAGCCCCCATTGAAGCCAAGGGCAAAACTCCTGTTGATCTCTGTAGGAGCAGGATGGGGTCTGGGGAAAGAGCTACCATTGCTTAGAAAGAAAAGGAGTACTTGTGGCACCTTAGAGACTAACCAATTTATTTGAGCAAAAGCTTTAGTGAGCTACAGCTCACTTCATCGGATGCATACTGTATCCACAAGTACTCCTTTTCTTTTTGAGAATACAGACTAACACGGCTGTTACGCTGAAACCTGTCATTGCTTAGAAAGCATTTTAATGTCCAGAGGTGACACATTTTCACTTGTGACTTCAGATTTCTTTCATGGCAGTGCACTTTGAAAGCTGTGTGCATAGAAGTCATTCTAAAATAGAGATGAGAAGCATTTCAGAAAATACACTTTCATCATTTATCTACCTGGTATGTGTGAAAGGCAGCCCAGAACACCAAGGCAGGGAATTGACATCTTACTGAAAAGAGTGCAGACTTGGAATTTGTAGTTTAGCGGGGAGGAGGGGGCACAACGAGTCTGTACCATGATTAGCAAGCACCGAGCAGAGAAATGAGAGGCTGAATGGCTGGGTTCTATTCTTAGATGTGACTCACTGAATTGGATTACTTTGAACAAGTCATTTAACCTCTTTGTGCCTCTGTTTACCCATCTGTAAAATGGGAACAATACTACTTATTCATCTTTGTAAAGTTTCTTTGGGATTCTTGTGTGAACGACACAATAACCAGAAAACATTATTATTATACTTTGAAGATCAATTTTTTTGCGGGATCTTATAATCCTGGTATGTACCCAAAAATCAAATAACATGGAGTAAAAGTTTCTTCTGCATGTATTAATTACTACTTGTATTTCAGAACCACCCAAAGGTCCCACTCAAAATCATCACCTGACTCTGCTGGGTGCTGCACAAACACAGTCACGGTCCTGGGCCCAGAGAGCTTACAATTTAAGAACTCCTTTCTACTTTCCCTTGGGCCCATTTCAGTACCAAGAAATACCACAATTCTCATGGGAAAGCCTGTTCTCTTGAGAAGTCAAGCTCAGTGTCTAACAACTAAAGAGTGTCAGGTTTCAGAGTAGCAGCCGTGTTAGTCTGTATCCGCAAAAAGAAAAGGAGTACTTGTGGCACCATAGAGACTAACCAATTTATTTGAGCATAAGCTTTCGTGAGCTACAGCATCCGATGAAGTGAGCTGTAGCTCACGAAAGCTTTTGCTCAAATAAATTGGTTAGTCTCTATGGTGCCACAAGTCCTCCTTTTCTTTTTTTAAAGAGTGTCCGTGTCAGAGACTAAAGAGTCCCAGGTATTTTGGATAAACATCCAGACTTCAAGAGGCTCTTTTTCAACTGAGCTACAGCTTTAAGTATTTTTCCCCCACCACTGGTCAGTTCTCCATTTGGGATTTTAGATTTGTATTCTGATAGCAGCCCCAGTGTGCTAGATACTCTGTACATACAGAAAGACACAGTCTCTGCCCCAGAGGGCTAACAGTCTATGGGTGCTTAACAATAACCATGTCCAGGAAAGTATATCACAAATGTCCCAGGGCACAAGAGCAGGATCTATGATTCTATGATTATATGTACACTGATGAGTACCTGCATTTGGCATAGAAGGGGAACAAGATGATAGCCTGAAACATATCATAGAGAGACTAACATGGTAAAAGGAGAAAAAAGCATGACTGTAGCAAGGAAATTGTTACACATTGTGGGTGAAATTTATCCCTGTGTAGGGAGCCAGCACAAAGGCTATGTACCAGCTAAGCCCTATTTTGAGGTCTTAAATGGTTTATAGGCTTTGTGCTGGTCCTCTGCATGGGGGTGAAACATGCCCTGTTCAGCTGTTCTGATTGAGGAATGTATGATGTCAGACCAATCCAATCATAGGAGAAACACCCCTTACCACTAGCGTCTGTGTCCCTGCAGCAATAACAGAGAGACATTTTGGTCAGGCCCATCTCTCTTTTCTTCATTAACTTTCTTATTGAGTTCTCTTCAAAAATTCAAGCCAGCAAAATCTGCTAGAGGCATATTAAGGATTCACCATGCAAAACCAATAAGCTGGTGCCTCATTATTATCCTGCATAGTGATTATCGTTCCTTGATGGTGTCTCATATTTGCCCAATTTCAGATTAAAACCATCCCCCTTTCACTCTGAGATTACTTCATTTCTTAACTCCTGCTTACAATGCAAAACATCAGGAACCCGTGCTCAGCCTCTGCTGGGTCTGATTGATATCATTAAGAATCATTTACTTGCAATTAAAATGAGCCTTAAGGGCTTGTGCCAACGAGCTGGATTAGCTAACAGTGAAACATTTGCTTTTTGTAAACAACAACTTCAGGATACTAAAGCAGCTGAAAAGAGAGCAAACCCTTTGCCTTTCTACTGAGCATCATCAAAGGTCCCAGAAACAAATGCAAGAGCAGCCAGACCCAGTCCAGGTGAGGAGGGCCATGCTGGCATCTCGCTGGAAACACATGGGTCACACTTAGCCCCCACCAGGCCTGGAAACATGCATGTGTTTAACATTAATAAGGGGGGAGGGATAGCTCAGTGGTTTGAGCACTGGCCTGTTAAACCCAGGGTTGTGAGTTCAATCCTTGAGGGGGCCATTTAGGGATCTGGGGCAAAAATTGGGGATTGGCCCTGCTTTGAGCAGGGGGTTGGACTAGATGACCTCCTGAGGTCCCTTCCAACCGTGATATTCTATGATCCCTGGAATTACTCACACGCATAAAGTGACACACATGCTTAAGTCTGCACAGGACTGAGGCCCCCATTTGCAACACTGCCATAGCTTATGGCCACCCTTATCTGTAATATTACAGGCCATCAACAGAACCTTGTGCACTGCACCATCCTGATCTGAGTGGCGTTCCTGCTGGGAGCCATCCTCTCCTGGCAGATCCACTTGCCACACTGTGGAACAGCATGGGCCATGTTTGCTCTCACTTAAATAGCAACTTTGATTGTTAATAATAATAAATAACTCTTCACATGTGCGAGTGAAAGGATGGTCTTGCAGCTAAAGCATGAGTTGTGATCTTCGACAAGCCCCTATGCCTCAGTTTCCCAAACTGTAAATGGATTAATGATGATGATCATCTTCATAAGGGAGTGGGGGGCAGGGAATTGATTAATATTTGCGAAGCACTTTGAAACATTCTAGTGGAAAGGACCATAAAAAAAGCAAAGAAGCCTTGTTACAAAGAGCTATACCTTTCCTCAAAGCAAGGGAGACAGGGAGGGATGAAGAGTTCCACGCTGTATCTCGGAAGTGCAGTCCTTCTGAGTGAAGGTTCAGATGCATTTACATCAGGGGATATTTAAGGTAGTGATAGTGGAGCAGAGAGATTCTTAATATTTTCCACATCCTACTGTTCAGCTCTGCCCTTCAACTCCGCTTTGAGAAGCTGCACAGAAGTGACATTGGGGAATTTTGCAATTTGTTAAACCTATTTTGGTGCTCTTGCCTGTGATTTAAAATAACCAGACATGTAGCTATTTTCCCTGGGATAGCTCCTGAGCATGTGTCAACCATGCACTGACAGATAGGATCAGACATATTGCTCGCCATTCCCCTGAATATGCTTGTAGTACAACTGATCTGATCATCTCCAAGGAGGCCGCTTTCAGCTCCACTCAGAATATATGAGCTTTCATTGAAGCGTAGGGAGCTTTTCCCCCTTCAGTCACATCTGGGGATCCCAGGTGTGAAAGGCGCTGTCCACGTACCAGCCTAGCATTCCTTTACTGGAAATAGCAGGGACGAGTGGGTTAGTTTCTCAGATGGCAAAGTCACAGCATCATGTGCCAATATTGTACTATATTACAGTTATCTCAAGGCCTCCCTTGTTATCCCCTACATTAGACAGAGACAACAGCAGTGAGCTATGCCTTTCACCTTCAGTATGGTGGGAGGTTGCATCCTCTTCTTTTCCATGAGCACCCAGACATCCAACCTTTCATGATTTCAGGTTAGATTCCTGCAACTCACTCACTCTGAGGAGGAGGGTGGAGGCCAGATGGAGAAACTCTAACTCATGTACCATGTAGCAGCCAGTCTATTGAACAAGAAGGGCAGTAAAGTACACTCAACACTGATGCTTTGCATGGATCCCTTGGCTCCCCACTCGCTTCTAGCACTAGTCTCTATCGAAAAAGCTCTCAAGGATTTAGGGCCTGGCCAGTGGAGAGACTCTCCTTCCACTTCATGCCCCACCAGGACAGGCATTCCACTGGTGCACTGAGGCTGGCAGCACCCAGTGGATGAGTGTAGTATGTTCTCTGTGATCCCTGGCTCTGGAGTTCTGGGCACAGCAGATCAGAATAAGCCCAAGCCTGGCAATTTTCAGAGCACAAAGCCTTCTCCCCAGCAAAGATCCAGTTGGATAACAAGAAGAAGAGAAGAGGAGAAGAAGGAACAAATAACGGGCAGAGTGTCAAGAACAATTTCAGTGTGACCCATAACTTGTGTATTTCACATTGAGATACCACAGAGATATTAATACTGGCTAAGAAGATAACAGACATTTCAAGCAGCTAATGCAGAGCATGTAAACTAGGGATAGATGAAACAGCTTGGATAAAAGAAGAATCTGCTGACTCAGAGCTTTTCCCCAAATCCAGAAGAAAGCTAAACCCTCTTAGCAGAGGGTTCCCACCAGCAACATTCCCCAGCAGGTCTTTATGGTGTCAGGCAGCTAGACGTCTCTGGCAGCAGATTTCCTCTTCAGGGGGATGGCACTGGACAGGTCTCCTCTTCACTGGACTGCTGTTTCTCCCCCTATCTCCTCTGGAAAGTGTGAGTTTTATCAGACCTATCTCCCTTGAACTTAGAGTTCAGCCTGAACTAAACCTAGATCTGCATCCCCTGGAAGACTGGGGAAATCTGGACCTGAACCCAGACGCAAACTTTGCAGCTCGGGCCCATTGTTTGAATGCCACCTAGCAGTTTATTATTGATGTTTAATATAACCCTGAGACTTACGTAATTCTTAAAGTGCCCTCACTGTACAGCTGCTCAGAGTTTTGTGTAATACAATACAACACAAATACTCCAACACACACAATGTACCATTTAAAAACTCCTCTTAAAACATTATTTGCAAAATATAGCAGGTTTAGAATGTAAATAGCTAAAATCCCAGTGTCAATAGACAGTGCCATTAGCATTTCAAAGAGTTAGTAAACAGTAATAAAATCGGATTAAGTGAATTAAAACTTAATAGATCATCTTTCCTCCCCCCACCAGTTATATGTAACTAGTAATGCACTGAGTAGAGTCCAGGTGCCTCACAAGATTGTGATGTGCTTTCTCAATGGCAAGAATAGCCTATTGAATTGCCCTGAGTTATGATCAAAGGGCAATGGGAAGAAAAGATCCTAGACATAGACACAGGTTATACTCAGAAGCTTCATGTTCAATTGGGTATTATTAATAATGAGACACAGAAAAATTATGTTAAAATAACATTATTAAGGTTGCAAAGTCAAGCACTGAAAAATGAGGAAATGCCAGAAACAAGGTTGCCTGTGCAACCTTAATTCAGCCCCTTTGTGCATATGCATTACAATACAGCTTTTAATTACATGATTACACACTAGCCAATGTTTTGTTTTCCCCTAATTGTTCAGTGCATGGTCCCAGGCCTTTTTTGCTGCACATATTCAAACCCTCTCTGAAGACAGAATTCTTAAGTTCCTCATGTGGTTTCTAAGGTGCTTATCACTAAAATAGCTGAGTGTTTCACAACCACTAATTAATTTATCTTCACAGCACTCCTGTGAGATTAGGAGTTGGGTGGTGTTATCCCCATTTTACAGATGGGGAGCTGAGGCCTAGACATTAAGGTAAAAAGTGTACATTAATTTTGGGTGTCCAATTTGAGGACCTGATTTTCCAGAGTGCATGGCACTTCATATAGCACTTCATATGCTCAGTTCAGATCCCAGGGGCTCAAGTTAGGCACCCAACGAGGACCACCCAATTGGTGATCCCCGTGAAAAGTTTGGTTTAAGTGACTTGACCACCCTCACCCAGGAACCTTGTGGCAGAGGCAAGGATAGAATCAGTTTCCCTAGGGCAACATTAACCATGAAACTATCCTTTCTTTTACTGCAACCCCCTGCTTCATTCATGAGACGCCTTGCAACTTCTGAAACAAAAGAGAAAGGGGTCCTACAAACAACAGCCTCCTTCATGACGCAACCCTGCTCCACCCCCTGAGCTTGTCCATCCTGTGCACTGAATGGTAGGAGTCTTGTGGAATAAATAGTATATGATACTGTAATTAAAGACTGTGTCATAAGACATATGCACAAGGGGCATATGTTTCTCCTTCCCCCCATCCCATTGGGTTTCAGTCCCAGTCTTCATGCCCAGCCAGTCCCACCAGTCTCTCCCTGCCTACTAGCTCCATTTCCCTCCCTGTCTCTTGTACAGCTAGTCGCAGAATCCCCACACACACAATCAGTCCCAGTTTTCCTCTGCAGTTGCCAGTTCCAGTCTCACCTGCCTGCTCCTTGTCCCAATCTATTCCCGGTAATCCCCACCAGCTCTTGACCCCTCTGCATTCTAATCAGGCAGCTTCTACCCCAGCACTGCTTAGGCTCCAGTAAGGGGACCAATGAATCATTGAGCGCACAGGAGAGACATGCTCCCAGCTCAGGTGCCTGGACCCAGCATGGCCTGGAACAGCCTAGAACTGTAATTGCAGAAAAAATCCTGCTAATGCTGGAGCATAGCCTGTGCAAACGGAATTGCTGGGGAATTTAGCTATTAGAATCTAGGACGCTCTCTCTAGTGAGCATGTGTGAACTGCAATTTTCCAAAGATTTATAACATGGCCATATTTGAGTGGATTTTCACAGAAACAGCAAAACACACACTCCTGAGACAAAGATCACTCCCCTGCCAAATCTCAAGTCCCTGCTTCAAAGCATAGTGGTGCTACAGCTGTTCAAGGAAAAGATTACCAGACCTGAACATGGGTAAAACAACGCATTTTTGGCATGTTTCGTTTTCAAAAAAGGCTAAAATTTTTTGGATGAAATCTTTAAAAAAAAAAAAAAAATTAGCCAGACACTCAGCTTGGAAAATTTCATCCCAAATGATTACATTTTGGCAAAGTTATAAGGAACTGAAAAAAGGGTCTTATAATGAGACGTTTCAGGCAACCTTGATAATAGGTGGTACTACTGGCCCCACCTCTAATCTATGACAGACTATTTTTTAAAAAGATCTGATTACATGTGAAAGTGGAGACAAATTAGACTGGAATCCCATCACTGGAGTTAAATGCTGCCACTTCATTAACAATGAGAATGAGCTAATGGTGTGTTTGGCAGATGGAGTCTCTTTGATTACAGAGTGAGGAAGTGAGGGCATTTGTGAGTGCACACAGCAGCAGAGTGAGGGACGAATAAGGGGTTTCTATAGCCTGCGTGTTCAGGGAGTGCTAGTCCTACATTTCCTGCTCTGGGGACTATGAACCCTGCCTGCTCATTACAGCGATGATAACCTCTGGATGGCCTCCTGTCACAGAACAATTCTTGAGAAATGGTGTTTATTTCTGTGGCGTTTTTTTTAAACTATGGCAATTCCATAGCAAAAAACTTCCTGAATCTTGAGGTTTGGTCAAAAATACATATCAGTAACGTCAGGGGAAAAGCCTTAAAAGTGACTTCAGAGGAAAAGCAAATGAAGCGTATACAGGCAGTATCCCATTCACTTGGATGAGGTGGAGCTTACTTAAATAATTCATGGCTAACGTGGAACACCTAATCACTACTTAAAATAAGGCCTAACAATTTATATAATTCTGCTCATCCTCAGGAATCCCAAAAAGCCAAATCATTTTACCCACCAGCAAAACTCAGCCTCTCCTGGAGTACAATACATGCCAGCTGTTTAATGTTGCACTGCAGCTCTGCATGGCATCCTGGGGCAGGAAGTGAAGAAGAGCAGCATAGAAAGGGAGAAAGAAGGTGAGTCTCATTATGGAATTTGCGCACAGGACCCCCTGGCACCATTTTGGGGCATTGCTTCAATGCGGCCTTGGAAGATGGAGTGACACCTATTGAACGTGCACCCCCAGTTCCTGTAGCACCTGCGTCCTGTAGAGAGTTCTGTGCAGTTGTGAGAATCCACCCACACGGACCTCGTAGCAAGATCGCGGCCGTAGCTTTTATTTTAGAGGCTTCTCTGACAAGTGCAGTCCATTATTAAGTTGAGATATCTGACAAGATCACAGCCCAGGGTGGTAAGGCTGCAGAAAATTAGAAGAGCTGGGTCACAAGGCCATTCTGTCCCTCAAGGAGCTGAAGGATTTTAGCTGCAAATAGAGCAATTTCTTGGTATCTTTTAGGGCATGAAGGAACGCCCTAGAGGATGCTGGAAGGTGGGGATTCCTCAGTTTGAGTGCCTGTTCAAAGGCAATGGTTGAAATGCCTGGAGATTAGCACTGCACAGAATTAAATACATGTACTGGACAAATCGGAGCACCAGAACAGCTCCTTGGCGGCTATTACATTCTTTAAGATAAATGCATTTGGTGTGTTGTACATTAACAGCAAGCACAGGAGCTGTTCTCTGCTAGGAAAAGAGATGTGTCATGAGGAATGGGGGGCTCAAGGCACAGCCTTCCATGGCACATGGGGAGGGGAGCTTAGAGCCCCCATTTTTCAGTGGGGTGAAGAAAGTACCCTTTCTTACAAACGCTAACCCATGAGTGGCTGACGTCTGTTGTGCACATTTGCATTTAGCATTGTCTCAAGCTGTAGGCCGGACTGGCATGGTGTGAAAGGGTTGAAAATTCCTACAAGTGCCTCAGGGTCGTTAAAAGTGAGATAATTTTTAAAATGTAATTGACCTTGCGTAATTTAGGCTTTCGAAGTGAAATTCACCCCTTAACTGAGCTAGAGTTTAACTCGTATCTCTCAGCCTTCAAACCTGCCAATGTGTGACATGAGCCATTGAAATTTATGACAAATGACTGAAATTTAGAGCACTTGTGTTTTGTTGTGTGTCACACAACCATTGACCGATCATAAGGAATTTTATCTATAAAACTAGTTTTAAGGATGTTTTCTCGCTGTGTCAGTTAAATGAAGCATTTATCAAAAAAGAAAACTGGAAAAGCAGAAATTCTCATATGTACCACAATAAGGACAGGTTTCAGAGTAGCAGCCGTGTTAGTCTGTATTCGCAAAAAGAAAAGGAGTACTTTTGGCACCTTAGAGACTAACAAATTTATTTGAGCATTAGCTTTCGTGAGCTACAGCTCACTTCATCGGATGCATTCAGTGGAAAATACAGTGGGGAGATTTATACACATAGAGAACATGAAACAGTGGGTGCCACCATACACACTGTAACGAGAGTGATACTTAAGGTGAGCTATTACCAGCAGGAGAGCACGGGGGGAATTGAAGTGTTCTCCAACTGGTTTTTGAATGTTATAATTCTTGACATCTGTTTTGTGTCCATTTATTCTTTTACATAGAGACTGTCCAGTTTGACCAATGTACATGGCAGAGGGGCATTGCTGGCACATGATGGCATATATCACATTGGTAGAAATGCAGGTGAATGATCCTCTGATGGTGTGGCTGATGTGATTAGGCCCTATGATGGTGTCCCCTGAATAGATATGTGGACATAGTTGGCAATGGACTTTCCTACTACAGGACAGGCCCAACAAAGAAAATAACAGAACGCTACTAGCCATCACCATCAGCCCCCCACTAAAACCTCTCCAATGCATCATCAAGGATCTACAACCTATCCTGAATGATGACCCATCACTCTCACAGATCTTGGGAGACAGGCCAGTCCTTGCTTACAGACAGCCCCCGCAACCTGAAGCAAATACTCACCAGCAACCATACACCACACAACAGAACCACTAACCCAGGAACCTATCCTTGCAACAAATCCCATTGCCAACTGTGTCCGCATATCTATTCAGTGGACACCATCATAGGGCCTAATCACATCAGCCACACCATCAGAGGCTAGTTCACCTGCATTTCTACCAATGTGATATATGCCATCATGTGCCAGCAATGCCCCTCTGCCATGTACATTGGTCAAACTGGACAATTTCTACGTAAAAGAATAAATGGACACAAATCAGATGTCAAAAATTATAACATTCAAAAACCAGTTGGAGAACACTTCAGTCTCTCTGGCACTCGATTACAGACCTAAAAGTGGCAATACTTCAATAAAAAAATTTCAAAAACTGACTCCAATGAGAGACTGCGGAATTGGAATTAATTTGCAAACTGGATACAATTAACTTAGGCTTGAATAGAGACTGGGAGTAGATGGGTCATTACACAAAGTAAAACTATTTCCCCATGTTTATTCCCCCCCGCCCCGCATTCCTCAGATGTTCTTGTCAACTGCTGGAAATGGCCCACCTTGATTATCACTACAAAAGGTTGCTCCACCCCTCCACCCCCCCACTGGTAATAACTCACCTTAAGTGATCACTCTGGTTACAGTGTGTATGGTAACACCCATTGTTTCATGTTCTCTATGTATATAAATCTCCCCACTGTATTTTCCACTGAATGCATCCAATGAAGTGAGCTGTAGCTCATGAAAGCTTATGCTCAAATAAATTTGTTAGTCGCTAAGGTGCCACAAGTCCTCCTTTTCTTTTTACAAAAAGGACACTCTCCCTTGAGTCACTGGCAGTTCTTGAATGTTGATCCTTCAGCTCCCCATCACAGGCTGCTAGCACTAGAACTAAAGCAGTAAATGCTGCTCTTTTGGTTGACAGGTTATTAGAGGGGACACAACACATACTTAGCCAGTGAGTCACACAAGTATTTTCCAGGTGGCTGTAGAATGTTGGGGGAGCAGGAATTCTGTGTTTTGTCCCTGGTTCTGAGAGGGAAGTGTAGTGGTTAGAGGCAGAATAGCCAAGCACACAGATTTCACCTAATCACTATGAAAGGCAGCAAGAATGAGTGGATGAGAATTGGCCCTGCTCTGTTAGAGATGTGGGTTCTATACCTTCCTCTTCCTGAAATGATGATCGCTTGCAACCTCTGAGGTAGCTTTCTTGTAAAATGGGGTGGTTGATCCTTGACTGTGTCCTAAGCGCAGATGCTGTTGCTCGGTAATGAGGGCTATGGAGTTCACAGAAATATACGTAGCAGTGAGTGGAAAAGGTGAAATTTGAGCTTATGGTGTGAGGGTTCCTAACCCTATGTGCTTTCCCTTCAGCTGAGGGATGCAGTGGTAGGCTGTTCTCTTTTGGCTGTGGAACACTGCCTGACTTGCTGGTGCAGCAGAACAAGGAGATTGATTTAGCACATGAAGAATATCCTGCATAATATAATACAGTACCCTGGAGAAGCTGACTTAAGTGGTGCCAAGGGCTTTTGCTGCCACTCTGCACCAAGGTGAATTTAATCCTTTGCTTTTTGCACTTCCCACGCCTGGGCAATGGAAGCGGGTCTGTCAGTTTCATGTGTGAGTCTAATCAGTTTCACTTTCTAGCTCTCATATGCTAGCACAGCAGGGCAATGGCTGGGTTACTTTCTACAGTGTCATTTTCACAGCTTTAAGATGCATATTCATACTAAGAAAAGGAGTACTTGTGGCACCTTAGAGACTAACCAATTTATCTGAGCATAAGCTTTCGTGAGCTACAGCTCACTTCATCGGATGCATACTATGGAAACTGCAGAAGACATTATATACGCAGAGACCATGAAACAATACCTCCTCCCACCCCACTCTCCTGCTGGTAATAGCTTATCTAAAGTGATCACTCTCCTTACAATGTGTATAATAATCAAGTTGGGCCATTTCCAGCACAAATCCAGGTTTTCTCACCCCCCCCCCCAACTCACTCTCCTGCTGGTAATAGCCCATCCAAAGTGACCACTCTCTTTACAATGTGTATGATAATCAAGGTGGGCCATTTCCAGCACACATCCAGGTTTTCTCACCCCCCACCCCCTTTTCCAAAAACCACACACACAAACTCACTCTCCTGCTGTAATAGCTTATTCCCTCCTCAGGCCCTACGCTACCAGCACTCCCAGCTACCTTCGAGACACCACTGACTTCCTGAGGAAACTACAATCCATCGGTGATCTTCCTGATAACACCATCCTGGCCACTATGGATGTAGAAGCCCTCTACACCAACATTCCACACAAAGATGGACTACAAGCCGTCAAGAACACTATCCCCGATAATGTCACGGCTAACCTGGTGGCTGAACTTTGTGACTTTGTCCTTACCCATAACTATTTTACATTTGGGGACAATGTATACCTTCAGATCAGCGGCACTGCTACGGGTACCCGCATGGCCCCACAGTATGCCAACATTTTTCTGGCTGATTTAGAGCAACGCTTCCTCAGCTCTTGTCCCCTAACGCCCCTACTCTACTTGCGCTATATTGATGACATCTTCATCATCTGGACCCATGGAAAAGAAGCCCTTGAGGAATTCCATCATGATTTCAACAATTTCCATCCCACCATCAACCACAGCCTGGTCCAGTCCACACAAGAGATCCACTTCCTGGACACTACAGTGCTAATAAACAATGGTCACATAAACACCACCCTATACCGGAAACCTACTGACCGCTATTCCTACCTACATGCCTCCAGCTTTCACCCTGACCACACCACACGATCCATCGTCTACAGCCAAGCTCTGCGATACAACCGCATTTGCTCCAACCCCTCAGACAGAGACAAACACCTACAAGATCTCTATCAAGCATTCTTACAACTACAATACCCACCTGCGGAAGTGAAGAAACAGATTGATAGAGCCAGAAGAGTTCCCAGAAGTTACCTACTACAGGACAGGCCTAACAAAGAAAATAACAGAACGCCACTAGCCGTCACCTTCAGCCCCCAACTAAAACCCCTCCAACGCATTATTAAGGATCTACAACCTATCCTGAAGGATGACCCAACACTCTCATAAATCTTGGGAGACAGGCCAGTCCTTGTCTACAGACAGCCCCCCAACCTGAAGCAAATACTCACCAACAACCACATACCGCACAACAGAACCACTAACCCAGGAACCTATCCTTGCAACAAAGCTCGTTGCCAACTGTGCCCACATATCTATTCAGGGGACACCATCACAGGGCCTAATAACATCAGCCACACTATCAGAGGGTCGTTCACCTGCACATCCACCAATGTGATATATGCCATCATGTGCCAGCAATGCCCCTCTGCCATGTACATTGGTCAAACTGGACAGTCTCTACGTAAAAGAATAAATGGACACAAATCAGACGTCAAGAATTATAACATTCATAAACCAGTCGGAGAACACTTCAATCTCTCTGGTCACGCAATTACAGACATGAAGGTCTCTATCTTACAACAAAAAAACTTCAAATCCAGACTCCAGCGAGAAACTGCTGAATTGGAATTCATTTGCAAATTGGATACTATTAATTTAGGCTTAAATAGAGACTGGGAGTGGCTAAGTCATTATGCAAGATAGCCTATTTCCCCTTGTTTTTTCCTCCCCCCTCCCCCCTCAGACGTTCTGGTTAAACTTGGATTTATGCTGGAAATGGCCCACCTTGATTATCATACACATTGTAAGGAGAGTGGTCACTTTGGATAAGCTATTACCAGCAGGAGAGTGAGTTTGTGTGTGTGGTTTTTGGAAAAGGGCGGGGGGGTGAGAAAACCTGGATTTGTGCTGGAAATGGCCCACCTTGATTATCATACACACTGTAAAGAGAGTGGTCACTTTGGATGGGCTATTACCAGCAGGAGAGTGAGTTTGGGGGAGGGGAGGGGCGGAGGGTGAGAAAACCTGGATTTGTGCTGAAAATGGCCCAACTTGATTATCATACACATTGTAAGGAGAGTGATCACTTTAGATAAGCTATTACCAGCAGGAGAGTGGGGTGGGAGGAGGTATTGTTTCATGGTCTCTGTGTATATAATGTCTTCTGCAGTTTCCACAGTATGCATCCGATGAAGTGAGCTGTAGCTCACGAAAGCTTATGCTCAGATAAATTGGTTAGTCTCTAAGGTGCCACAAGTACTCCTTTTGTTTTTGCGAATACAGACTAACACGGCTGTTTCTCTGAAACCTGTCATATTCATACTGACGTCCACTCCTGTGATTGTGCCATGCACCTGTGTTCCATTCTTCAGCTCAATGGTCACAGTCTCATGACTCAATGTCATTAGAAACCTCACCAGCTTCATGGCGGCAGAGTAGGGGCGTCAGGCCACCCAGAAGGGACCACAGAGCGGGAACTCCGGCAGTGGAGAGGGGAAAAAATTGAGCTCGGTGCGGAGGCCTCAGACCAGGCCGCTCCGGCGCTCGGTGAAAGAAGCGGGTTATGAGAACCCTTCAGCAGAATAGCAAAACCCAAACATAAAACTGCTTGTATTAAATTAGCTTTAAAAGTCGCAAAAACATTTGCCACTATTACTTCTCATCAAATCAAACCAAACCTAAGTAATGGTCCCATGTTTCCTGACAGTGTCCCTTTAATATGTATACTTATTTATACATTTGCAAGAACAGGCAGTTGGCCGGTATATATATTTCAAATACTGAAAGGACAACTTTCATCAAATAGCAAAAAGAGCAACATTCATACATGGTCTGGACAAAAAGCCTTGTATGTTTCATTTAGACAAGCAATTAAACTTTTTCTTTTCCTTAGTTACTGAAGCTGGAAAGAGCTATATTTTTTTTCTACTTTTCCGTACCCAAAGAGCTACAGGTTTTCTGCTTACATCCCTTACATTTTTTTAATTTAACATAAAGTGTTTTTGAGGTTGAGACTATAATTTTTACATTCTTACGGGCAAGTGAGTTATAAACCTAAACCCCTGAGAAAACAGGACTTTGGAATCAATGGGTCCATTCTGTGACTAATAAAGGCATTGGATCAAGTCACGTCACTTCCAAGTGCCCCTCATCAAAGTTCCTTAAAGCATCCTCATTTGATCCTGGGGCACAATGGAAAAAATTCTGGGATAATGCTGATGTCCCAAACAAACACCAGAAACAATGATCTGCATTGAACTATTTCAGAACATTGCATGTCAGATGCTGTCATCTCTCTCCTCTCTGGAAGATGAGAAAACACCCAGTGTGACTATGGACACCAGTTGCAAACTATGGACCACATTGTAAATCAGTGCCCGCTTTGATCATTTGTGGGTATATCTCAGACTTATACCAAGCCACTTCTGAAGCCAATCGCTGGCTCACTAGTCTGGACATGGCTATTTGTTGCTCTTCACCTTTCTTGCCTATGAAAGATGATCAATCAGACGAGGGGCATTGTGATGGCGCATTATGATTTACGTCACCTTAGACCTTCTCTTAAATGAACATATAGGCAATGAAAACTTGGAAAATGCTGTGGCATTAATTGTTTTTTTAGAGGCTTTTACATACATTAGCAAAGTTGTTTCCCTAATCTAAGTATCTCTGACCAGAATTATCTTTTAGATGCAGAGCTGCTGCTCATGATGCAGATGTCATGGGAGCCTGGGTGTCTTCCTTCACCACCCTTTAGTGCTTCTTGCAAGTTCCACTTCCTCCATCTCTGTAGGTCTCCTTGGGGGAAGGGTTTCAAATATAGGCTCTCAGTTGGGCAAATCCTAAAACTAGGGACCACCTGCAAAATTCAGAGCCTGGCCCAGGCTGGGAAGGCTTGAGGTGGAGAGGAGATGTTCAGATGCAGGGTATTGGTTGGGACTTCTTCTGCTTAGTTACTGTCAATAACACTTGTGTGGGTGGAGTAATAACACACATAGGGGGAGGAGGAGAGGGAGGAGTCACTTCCTTCCACTGCTATCGGACTTCGTATTCTGTCCCCCCCACTGCTGATCTGGTGCCCAGTGATCCAGTGCAGAGGTGGTACAGCAGGGGAAGCCAAGGAGCTCTCAGCCTTTCCCATCCTGGCGGCTCAGCCCCACAGCAGGGGAATCTGGCTGAAGGTGGCCACTTGTACTCTCGCTTGGTTTTTTTCAGTTTCTTACTGGAGAGAATGACTCGATCACCTGCTTGGCAAGTGATTTACTGCAAAATGGCTGGGCACTGCCCCTGTTGGCTGGGGAGAGCCGTGGTGGGAGAGCTTCCCAGGAATACCTCACTTTGGGGGGTGAATAGTGCTACCTTCTACTCCTTGGGGGCAGCATTAGCTTCTTTAATTTCATGCTTGGGCAATGCCCTGACTCTGGGGAACACAGGGCTTCGCTGGCAGTTTGCCAGGAGCTGGGGCACTGCCCCTATGTTGCACAGGGGTTTTACAAATGGACATATGAGTAGAGATGGACTCAGACCCAACCTCTAGCTCTGCTCAGCCAGGAGAGCTTGGATTCCAGCACTGCAGCAAGGGCTCATCCCTGCACATCTCCTTCAGATTCATTGGTATTTGTATCGTCTGTGGCAAATGAATAGAAATTGCTTGTTGTCTGAGCTCAGCAGCAAAATGCCTTTGGCAACTGCCCGCCTTTGTCCAGTGGTTACAAGAGAGGTTGCTGCAAGCCATAGCTTGAGGTTCCCTGGGCCGCATGTGGCCCTCAGGCAGCTCCGAGGGCACCCCATTTATCCTGTGGAAGGTGGATCCCTCCTTGATAAGCGTTTCCTAGGGGCTGCTCACTTTCTAGACAGCTACAAAGACCTGTTCATACACAAAGGAGGTGATCAGGCTGCTCTCCAGGCATTGTTTTTGGAGACAGGGTAGGGATTGCACTAAGAGCACCTGTCATGGAAGGAAGGGGAACCTGCATACTTGAATCTGGACATCCCAGGAGACTTCTGGTTGCCTGGGATATCTCAGGTTATCCTAGCCCTGGCCACAGTGGTAATCTTTTCAGATAAGGAGTTAGCACAGCCAATAGGCAGCAGCATGAGTTTTGGGGCCCAATTCTGCTCACTCACACTGATGTAAATTAGGATTGATTCCATTGAAACCAAAGGAGTTTTGCTGCGTCCATGGGAGCAGAATCAGGCCTTTGCCTGTGATTCTTTGCATTCCATTATGGGTTCTCGATGCTCCCGAGCCCACCAAGTGACATATCCTGGGCCTGATCAGTGGGAAGAGGGGGGCACATGAATGATGGGCATTGTTTAAATAAAATTAGGCCACCTAAATCTCCAAATGTCTATTTTACAGACATATAAGCCATAATCTTCCAGGGGCTTCAGCCCAGCTTCCTTGTGGCTGCTGGAATTTGCCAGTGCAGACCACCTGTGTACACCCCTTTTAGGACTCCTGAGCCCATACAAGTTGTGAAATCTATCCACTGTGCGTGCAGGTGTGGGTGTGTATTAGGTGGGTGCACATGTGTGTGTGCTCCGGAATCTGCACCCACAAAAGGCAGCCTCTTTCTAAAAACCAGGCCCACAGTGAGCTGGCCACTAATACCAGCTGCTTTGATAGTTGCTTAGGACGGGAATGCATGGTGACTCCTCCGAGCAAGTGTCTGGCAGTCTTAGGCTCCGGAGTCTCATCTGTGCAGCCTTGGGATTATATTGCGGGAGCTGAGTCTAACACCTTCAGGCACAATGTCAGTGCTAGTCTATGGACTATGCATTGCAGTGTCAAAGCAAAATGTCAGAATGAAATGAGACGATGTCAGTGAAAGCTTAAGGGCCAACGGAATAAATGCAAAAGGCATGTGTTAAGTAGGTGCGGGTCTGACGCTGATCACAGAGAATATCCTTCCCCTGCACCTGTAGGGACAATGGGGTGTTGAACACAGCGAAGTCTGGGAAGGGGCCAATTCCGGCCCACCAGCCATTTTAATCCGGCCCTCGAGCTCCCACTGGGGAGTGGGATCTGGGGCTTGCCCCACTGTGGCGCTCCAGCCAGGGAGCAGCGTTGGGGGCCGCTCCATGCAGCTCCTGGAAGCAGCAGCATGTCCCCCTTCCGGCGCCTACACGTAGGGAAGCCAGGGGGTCCGCAGAGTGCCCCTGCACCAGGCGCCCTCCCTGCAGCTCCCATTGACTGGGAACCGTGGCTAATGGGAGCTGTAGAGGCCGCGCCTGTGGACAGAGCAGCACACAGCAGAGCTGCCTGGCCGTACCTCCACATAGGAGCTGGAGTGAGGAACATGTCACTGCTTCCAGGAGCCACTTGAGGTAAGCACCGCCCGAGCCTGCACCCCTGAGCCACCCACCCACACTCCAACCCCCTGCCCCAGCCCTGATCCCCCTCCTGCCCTCCGAACCCCTCAGTCCTAGCCTGGAGCACCCTCCTACACCCCAAACCCCTCATCCCCAGCCCCACCCCAGAGCCCACACCCCCAGCTGGAGCCCTCACTGCCTCCCGCACCCCAACCCCAATTTCATGAGCATTCATGGCCCGCCGTACAATTTCTATACCCAGATGTGGCCCTTGGGCTAAAAAGTTTGCCTACCCCCGGTGTAGACATTGCATTGCTTATGTCGACTGTTCCTGGCTTTCAGAAGCTGTCCCACAATGCCCCACACTGACAGTACAATCGGTACAAGGACTCCTGGTAAAGGCGCGCACCACCAATGTAAGGAGCATAGTATGGACATGCAAAAGCTATTGAATTATTGCAGCGGCTGTATGCCAACGTAACTTAGGTTGACATAATTTTGTAGTGTAGACATGCCCTAAGAGATGCCGGGCTACACTGTGAGCCGAGTTTTGGTGAATAAATATCTCTATCCAAAGACAAAGATGGGTGTGAACAATACACCATGCCCCTCAATGAGATGTCCATTTCCAAGCCTAGTCAGGAGCAATTCAATGCTAATGCTGATAAGCAATGAAAACCTAAGGCAACTCAGCTGGAAGCCAGGCACTTTCTCAAAACATTTCCCCAGTTTGATCCTTGGTGTAATCTCATTGAGTTGCATTTGGCCCATTGTCTCCAGCTCATGAGCAGCCATGCCACCTGGGGCTCTGATCTCATTAGACCATAATCCAACCCAGGTAATGATATTAATCAGTCTGAGAACTTGATTACTCTCTTACAGCATTGTACCGCTATGAACTGATTAAACACCATTACCAGGAAGGGTGGGTCAGCACAGCTTGGGGGGGGAGAAATTCATTTGCTCTACTAGGTTGCATCCTGCCCCCAGATTCAATCACTGCACTGTTCCAGGCATTTTCTCAGAGGAGTAACAAAAAACAAGATTAATGATCCCCCTGGTGCTACCCCTTCCAGCCAGGGTCATTATGGCCCCCTCTGACTTCATTTTCTCCTGTAGTGTCAGCAGAACTTTGTGACGTTGCACTCCATATGCTTTATGAAAATATGCTTATGGATGTGAATATGATGTAACTGGAATATGCTTTATGCAAAAGGTCTCTTGTAAGGTATCATTACAAATCTTATAATCTACTGAGCGTGTTCATCCTATTTGTTTGCATGTGTTATTTCTATGTCTGGAGTTAGAATAATAAGATATGAACTTGTATTACTGATGTAAACATATTAAATGGAAGCCATTAAAGGTGCTTCAGAACCAATGAACTGTGAAAGGGTTTATTTACCTGCAAGCCTTCCTGTGTACGTGTGGGCCAGTCCCTGGGTAATGAAGAATGAGGTCTTCCAGGGACATGTGATCATGTCACCTGATACTGAAATCCATCTTAAATCTTGCACTTTTCCATTTAGAAGGAGGGGTGGGGGGGCCAAGCACAGACAGAAGATTCCCACCGTGTGCCAAAGCTATAAAAGGGGGTGAAGCAGGACAAAGGGGGTGGCAAGTCATGAGAGAACCCCTAGTTAACACCTTAGATGTCTGCTGGAACTAACAAGGACTGTACCAGGCGAAAGGATTGGGCCCAGACTAGGAAGAGATCTAGTCTGTGAAAGAAGCTCATTGGACCATCTCTGAGGGTGAGCTATTACCTGTAATCAGTTTCTTAATGTATTAGGCTTAGACTTACGTGTTTTTGCTTTATTTGGCTTGGTGACTTACTTTGTTCTGTCTGTTATTACTTGAAACCACTTAAATCCTACTTTTGTTTGTTAATGAACCAAGAGTAAATGGTTAATACCTGGGGGAGCAAACAGCTGTACATATCTCTCTACCAGTGATATAGAAGGCAAACAATTTATGAGTTTACCCTGTATAAGCTTTATACAGAGTAAAACAGATTTATTTGGGGTTCGGATCCCATTGGGAACTGGATGTCTGGGTGCTGGAGAGGTAACCTGATAAGCTGTTTTTGGTTAAAGTCTACAGCTTTGGGGGCATGGCCCAGGCCCTGAGTCTGTGTTGCAGCAGACTAGTGTGTCTGGCT
Organism: Lepidochelys kempii; assembly: GCF_965140285.1. Classification (NCBI taxonomy): domain Eukaryota; kingdom Metazoa; phylum Chordata; order Testudines; family Cheloniidae; genus Lepidochelys; species Lepidochelys kempii. The sequence goes on from NC_136387.1 coordinate 34,469,054, forward strand.
CAACAAGGCAGGGTTCTGGAGTCCCAAGATGGCAGGGAAAATGGGCTCAGTGGTAATTTCAGCACACCAGGTGACAGTCCCAAGGGGGTCTCTGTGACCGAACCCGTCAAACTTTTCACTACCCCTTAAAAAAAAAAAAAACAAAGAACCTACTGTGGTTTGTTGATTCACAATGGCTGCTCTGTTCCACACCAGAGGTGGCTGCATTACTGTGGTGGGTGAGGCAATCCAATAATCACAGCATGTAAACTAGTCCTCTGGACCTTGAACAGATTTGGGATCATGGGTGAGAAGGAAAAGGTGACAGTCTCTACAGAGTGAGCTGGATTTTCTCTGTAGGCTTCTGTGGCCCCTGTCGTCATATAGCAGACTGGAAACAAATGGTGTAACAGTGTAAAGGCCAAGCGGGTCCCTATTAAGTGAGGGGTGAACATTGTGTGTTGCAGAGGTGGGAACCTTGTTGCAACTTTGCCATTAAAAAGGCCCAAACTCCCCACAATTTTTACGAGTTTTTTTTCTTACAAGTTCCTTGGGCCCTGGGTCTTGATACTGTCTCTTGAAATTGGCTTTCTTGTGTCTAAGTTTTCTGCTGTGTGTGAGCCTTTGTGATGGGGCACATAGGTTGAGTGGTGCCCCTGCAGGGCAGCCACAGCTGCCTCCCTCCCCCTAGTGCCCTACGAAGATACCCTGCCAGACCAGACAGAGGTTAAATCCCAGCAGGGGCTTCAGAGACACCATTGGTAGGGCCTCCCACCCTGAGTGGAAGCAAGCAGGTGCAGGTGGGTAGAGTTAGCTTCACACCCAAAAGGGTGGGCTGGATGCTCTCACAAGAGGGAGAGATAGGGGCTTGCTAACCAGGACAGGAAGCTCAGGCACCACAAGTGTTACTCTGTTTGGTCTTGTGCTGTTGATCCAGAGGTTAGATTGACTGGGGTGAGGCCTGCGACTCCACTGGTTTGTTTTCTTTTGGGGACAGGAGAACCCGGTCAATAAACCAAAAACCCCAGAGTGGGATTAATTTACATAACTATAGCCTCTTCTAAGGGCTCTCCAGCTGCTCAGACTGTGGCCCTGCCACAGGCTTTCATCGGCTCACACACTTCTGGGCAATGCTACCCCCCACTCCAGATATTGCTGCTGCATGTGGAATGAGTGGAGGGATGGAGATTCCATGTCATAAAAGAACTCACATAGTAGAATACCGCCTTGTTGGCACTCTCAGCAAGGAGACTGAATTACTGCCCTCATAGGGGAGTTTTCCAATTTCTGATCAAAGCACAGGGCTGAGGGGGACAGTAGAAAGCTCCAGATGCCACCCCACCTCTTCTTTGGATATCGAGAGAAGACCAGGCTCCAGGGCTGTCCATTTGTCACCTTCTACCTGCACAAATTGACTTAAAATTTAAAGAATATATATTTTTAAACTGCTGCCTAGCAACAGGTGGAAATCATCCTCAAGTGGTGTTCACGCTGGAACATAAGTTAGCCACGTTTTCAGAGACCAAAACCAGCTGCCTTATACTGACTGGGGTGTGGCATCAGAACTCATGATTTGCTCACAGCTAGGAGATATGGTGCCTTGAGTGTCCTTACTGACAAATGTTTCAAATCAGAATTGTTTTGTTCTGGTTCCCATGTGACTTGTATCAGAATGGTCCAAAGGGACTCTACAGTCCAGAATATTGGGAAGGGCCCATGCTCCATACATCTTGGAGTCCTATCACAGCTCCACTTCACCAGGCCCTGCTTTGGTAACTCGTATGGCAGTCCTGAACCAAAGGAGATAGGAATTCAATTGAAGTTATGTGGTCTTCTGCTAGGCATACAAAGATAAACGAGTCAACAAGTGCATCTCCTAAAGGTTATAATTGAGCTTTCATTTGCCTTCTGGTCCTAGAGTCCCACACAAGTCCCTTGTAGCAAGGCGTTGGCTACCCTGGGCTCTTCGTCTCAAAGCATTACAGGCCTTTTCAAATGTTAATTGGAGTAGGAACTGAGCCTATGATATTCCCCAGTATTTATACCCCTTTTGTGAAGGAGTCACATGTTCCCAAAATATGCTGAAGGATGAGGTGGATAAAGGAAGGGGAGGCAAAGGGGAAAGAGGTCATATGGCCTGTCTGATGCTAAAAGAATCCTGCTCCCAGGATCCTCCAGCGCATTCAAACTCACCAAGCTTTAGCACATTCATGCCAACCACAGTGATTCATAATAATAATTCAACAACACCCCAACAGGGGACAGAGCTGGTATGTCCAAAATGACCTTGCAGTGTCCCAAGGCTTCTTAATTAGAGCAGATATAAATGCCTTTGATGTAGATTTTGAGGATTCTGTCCTGTCACTTAAACCCCAGACTGACAGATGTCAAAAAGGCAAATGAAAGCTCAATTATAACCTTTAGGAGATGCACTTGTTGGCTCATTTATCTTTGTATGCCTAGCAGAAGACCACATAACTTAGATCAAATACATTGGGGGCTGCCTGCCCCTTTTGCTCTCCCCCATCCCAGACCCTTCCGCTCTTTTCTAATGGGCTCTGACGGGGCTTCAGATGAGAAGCCAGTTCCACAGGCCGTGCTCGGTTTAGCTGCTTGGCAGTAGTGAGGTGGCAAATACCAAACAGATGGGGAGAAGGATGGAGAGGATAAAGGAAGGAGAAGCAAAGGGACAGGGAGTGGGAGGAAAAGGAGAAAGAGGAGGGGAGACTTATGGGGATTTAAACATGTAGAACTGATCAATGAAATTGTTTTTAATTGTTCACTTTATTAATATAACTTCATAAGCAAAGTTTTATGAATGAAACAACATTCATTCATAAAACCGGTTGCCGCAATAACTGGCTAATTGAGTTTCACTTTCAATCCAATTGCTCCTTAAATCGCTGAAACGTGCACTGTGTCAACATTGTAACTTCTGTTCACTGTTTGTCATTCATTATACTTGTCTATATTGTAACTTCTATTCACTGTTTGCCATTGCTTACACTTGTCCATGTTGTAACCCAAACTCCATTTTAACTTGTCCCAAACTCCATTTTAAAATGCTCACTTCATTTTTGCAAAACCCTGCTGTAATCTGATTAGTTTCGTTTAGATGTGTGACTGAGGGATGGATGGATGATGGAATCAACCTCCAGCCCCAGCCTGTCCTGATGAAACAAGAGTAAACACCAACAGCTGAAGATGCAGACAACAGCCCTGACAAAGCAAGAAGAGTCCACCCAAAAAGGAAAAGAACAAAAGTACAATTGAAGAAACCTCAAAGCCAGGTCCCAGGCTGAAAGTCATGTCTGCAACTGATAGGTGATCAATGACACCAAACCCAGAGGCAGCGTGACACAGCAAGACCTATTGACTCTGTATTCAAACTAAAGCCTACAAAAAGGATGGGTGAGAGAGAAGATTTTGGAGGGTAACATTCTGCTGTCAACATGGAAGGGCATCAGAGCATGCCCAACAGAGACCCAGCTCTTTCTTGTGCCCGGCTTTCCTGGGCAGTTAGCCGCCCCAAGCTACAAACCCAAGCCATGAACTCAGGCTACGTTCAGGACTGGTAACTATATAGCAGCTGCAGAACATTTGGGGGGTGTGTGTGTGTATAAATTGGTATTAGATATTAGTTATTGGTCTTAAATCAAATTGAGTTATAATAAACGTGACATCTTGTCTTGTCCCCTGAAATGATCCTGGGTAGTTTTGTCAGTATAACAAACACTTGCCCCTCGGACACTCATGCTGTAGAGTGTTGATTTGATACCACCCCGGGCCCTCCAGCACTACATGGTGGGGCGTGCAGTTACCTAGGTAGATCCAAGACTAGTTATAGCTGCAGAATTCTGGATAAGAGAAATCCTGCATTTCATTGTCTACAGGGTCCATCACTTTATACCTCTAACTACAGCACCTAGGTGGTGAAAGGCTCATTAGAAACACAGAGGTTATGATGCGTCTCTCACTCGGGCCACCGTTGCCCTGGTGACTTGTCTGGAATAACTCCTAATTGTAAAAAGAAAAGGAGTACTTGTGGCACCTTAGAGACTAACAAATTTATTTAAGCATAAGCTTATGCTCAAATAAATTTGTTAGTCTCTAAGGTGCCACAAGTACTCCTTTTCTTTTTGCGAATACAGACTAACACGGCTGCTACTCTGAATCCTAATTGTAAGTGAGGCTGAGAGTCTGCAGTGATATCAGTTAATGTCACTACAGCCCAATGGAACTGGTTTCTTTGGCAGGTTTAGATTTTAATCCGTGTGTTTTACTTAAATGTTCTAAAGTGATTTGTCTCTCTTGATAAGCACGATAACACATTCTGCTGCCCCTCACTCTGTGGCTGACAAGCACTTTGGATGTATTACTGCGTTCCGCACCTTGCCCTTGTCAGCAAAGTATTAGTCCCATTTTAGCAATGGAGAAACTGAGGCACAGAGCAACTATGTGACTGGCCCAGCAGTGAATCAGATGCAGAGCTGGGATCAGACACAGTGCTAACTCATTCTTTGCATTAATTGCTACCCCACCCTCCCATTGTTATCTGAAAGGCAAAGCCCAAGTGCATGGTAACTTCACCCTGGTGGCCAGTATCACTTCCTTATATAGCAAAACAAAAGGTTGGACATAGTTTTTAGGGCACCTTGCAGCAGGACTCACTGTTAGCAACAGCCCTCACAAATTTCTTCCCTTTTAGACCCTCTCTGCAGAGAGAAAGCAGCTAGTGAATCCTCCTCCTCCCTCCCCCACTCCCGCCGTCTCTGACATGTGGCTCAATTTTTGTCAGGTTTGTGATGGTGCACACAGACAGGTGATTAGAGTGCTGTGAAAATTAACATTCTGCTCTGGCACAATTGTTTCAAGGTGGATTTGCTTCTTGTCAGTTACACTTACCAGAGAGCTCCATGTTTAGCACATCAAGGTTCAGCTATCTGCTGGCTTTGGAGGCAGTACAACTAACTCTTCCCCAGATTGCTGTGGGTACATCTTAACCAACTCAAGTGGCAGGTAGCTGAGGGCAGGTCCCACCTGTTGCCAGAGGAAGATCATTCTGAGCATGAAATTATGCAGACCAGGCCTGTTCCCAGAGATCCAACTCTGGCTAGAGTAGAAGTCTACTCCACTTCAGAGCACCTCGTTTTTGCTGCTGAGGTCCCATCTGCAGATCAGAACATCTGTTCTTGCATGCAGGCTGGTAAGTTCTAGCTCTCTTGGCACTTGGTGGGGCTATTATTATTTCCTATATTGCAGTGGGGCTGGCGGTGGGGTGAGGGGTTAAATATGGTGGGGACAATCTCAGCTATCAGATTATTTGTTTACTATTTCTGTAAAAGAATGTGTCATCGAGAACAAAATATGGCCTCGTGTTTTTAACCTAGGGCTAAGTTATAACAATGCTCTGATGGTCATAGTGATGGCTTAAGGAAGAATTTATTTTCTGATCCTGATTTTCTGTTTCTCTTCTTTTTTTCTATTCTGCACCTCACATTGCTTGGTCTCTGCACTCTGCTCTCTTTTGCTGGATCAGGCTGGGTTCACAGAGAGCAACACCCCTGCGAGGTGGGTGTGTAGCATTATCCCAATTCTACAGCCAACCAGTAATGGACAGGAAGGGATGGCTGCGTGGTTAAGGCATTGGACTGAGACTCAAGCAATCTGGGTTTAATTCCTGGATCTGCCACAGGTTTCCTCTGTGACCTTGGGAAAGTTGGCTAGATTTTCAGAGGTATTGAATAGCTCCATGTTTCATTGACTTCAGTTAGAGTTGTGTGTGCTCAGCACCTCTCATAATCAGCCTCCCTACTTGTAGTGCTCGATTTCCCTTCTCTCTTGTCTATTTAGGGTGTGCGTGCTTCGATGCAGGTACTGTCTCTTACTATAGGTCTGTACAGCACCTAGCACCACGGTCCCTGATCTCAAACGGGGCTTCTGGACACTGCCGTAATACAAATAACATCTGGTGGATTGTGCTTCAGTTGGAATTGATGTTCTTGGAACCATCCTACACCCCCAAGCTGTGCAATCGCTCCCTATGGCGATCTTATTTATATTATCCCTTTCCTCCTTTTGCCTGTGGCACTTGCGTGTTGGGCCCACTCTCAAATTAAATTGTAAGCTCTTTGGGGCTGGGACTGTCTCTTACTCTAGGGTTGTCCAGCACCCTCCACAATGGGGCTTTGCCCCTGACCTCTAGGCACTACTGTAATACAAATAAATAATAATTAGTACCTTAATTAGGAGATACCTGTGGCTATTGCTTGGCTGCAATTTGTCTCAAGTAGGTCAGTTCCATGTAATAGATTCCTACCAACCCTGGCGATTGGCCAGACTTCTTACTGCTTCTGGAGGGATATGTTAAACTGAGTGACACTCAGAATGACTCCATTATTTTGTGTTCATTCACTGCCTTGGAATGTGTCATCAAGAATCAGTCCTTTGTGTACAACACAAGAGGCTACTTCATCTAGACATGATCAAAAGATCTAGGCAGAGACAAAGCCAGAAGCAGTTACTGTAGGAATTACACAATGCATCAATAGCCACAGGACTGAGAGAGCTGATATTTGCTAAGCTCTCTCAGCTATTAGCAGATATAGATTTGCAAGTGGATTGATTATTTTGTGTTGGCTGCTCTAAATAGTTCCCATATCACTTTCAGAGAGCCCTAGAAAAGACTGTCCCAATGACTTGGAAAGAAATCAAAGTCACCAAAGAAGGTCCTGAGGGATAGCCAGCCTTGAAGGTGCATCTCAGAGCTGCCCAGACAGAGAGAACATAGGCAACTTGAGGGCCAGGCAACAAAAGTCAGACCTTGTTATGAATTTTAATGTGAACACATGAGAACATACTTGTGGTCTCAGAAGGCCTCGTTCTTCACAGCTCTGCCACTGGCCTACTAGGTAACTTTAGGCAAATCAGGTCCCACCCTGGGTCTGAGTTTCCCCATATGTAAAATGGGGCTAATGATACTCTTTTGCAAAGCACTTTGAGATCTACAGCTGAAAAATGCCATCTATGAGCGTGCCATTGTTATGTCCCCATCTTTTCTATTACATGTGCACTCATGGACAGACTCAAATTACACTTTAAATTTAATGGGACATGGTGGTGTTCTTCACTTCCTGCCCTACAAGACTGTGTTGTATTGCTGTGCACCAATAAGCAGCTGCTGCATTGTACCCTAGAGGGAAGATCCTTGGCTGGTATGAATTGGCAGAGCTAATAGAGATACAGTGATCTATAACATCTGCAGGTCTAGCCCCAGAGGTGGCTGCATTTCAGTGGTGGGGGCTGTAATTCCTGGATATAAGGAATGTCTGCACAAGAATGGGACTCTCTAGTTTAATGAAAGGTGTGACTTTAAACCACTTTAGTTGAATTTAGGCAAACACCAGTGTGAACATTCTTATTTTGGTCTGAGTGGTTTATTTTGGTTTAGCTTAAACTGATTCCTAATAAGCTCAAACTAAGCTGCAATAAACCTGACTTAAACCAAAATAAGTGTCTACACAGATTTCCCTAAATCAGTTTAAAATAACACCTTTAGTTAAATGGAACAACTTTCTCGTGGCAAGGCCTACTTGTAAAGTTCTTTGGGATTATGAGGAGCAAGAGATGCTAGTGAAATGGAAACTTTATTCTTACTGCATTTTTCACTTTCCCCAGCTTTACTGGCTGGTGCAGAAGTGGCTTTTGTTACCCTAATTCACATCAGTGTATGCTCATGTGCTTCCTCTTCTCTTGGGACAGAATTTGGTCACTTGTTTCTTCTATGCACAACATTCTGTGTGCTGAATTCTCTTATGCAGTGTGTTGTGACACACAACTGTGCTCCCCTGGTCAGCATGCAGCTGGGAAACGATTAAGGAATAGGTTTGTCCCGATATAAAACTGAGAACCCAGATCCTTAGCTGGTGGCAGTCAAAGGAGGTCCATTGACTTCATTAGTGCTCATGCCGATTCACACAGCTGAGAACCAGATCTGAAATCTCCAAATTGCCAGTAAAATGAAAAATTGGAAAGTGGAGCTAGACAGAGCTTTATAGGGCCTCTTCCTCTCTCTCTCTCTCTCTCTCTCTCTCTGTCTCCCCTTCACAGGAATATTGGAATGGCAAGGCCAGGCTGAACCAGACTCCATCTCGTGCAGTATCCTGTCTGGCAGATGCTGTGAAGGAAAGGTCGAGAAAGCCCCTGATGTTCAATCAGGCTGAGATTCACTCCTTGGATAGGGGCAGCGCAAGGTAGGACTGCTCAAAATAGGATTGAAGTGAAGCTCAGGTGGTGCCACACCTTTGTGCTGGCCTCTGCACAGGGCTGAATCTCACCCATGTGCCAAAACCTGCTCCCAGAGGACGTTTCATCCTAAGGCCCCCTGGGCAGTTGTCGGCTGGCTCAAGCTGTGGGCCACTTTTTCAGCTTGGATGGTTTGGAACTAGTCCCATTCTCCCCTGGTTGCTCCTTTTTACACTGGGAATGGCGAGTGAGACCAGCGTTCAAGGGGGCAGCAGCAGCACTGCTCTGCCTCCTGCTGACTCCAGCAGAAATGTGGTTCCATCTCACAAAGTAACACTGCAGTGTTGGCGCTGGGCTTGATCCTGAGAAACTCTGAGCCCCAGCCACTCCCTTGGCTGAGCCCCAGCCTAGGAGTCTCCAGACAGCTATCACATCCTTGGCTCCTCCCAATGGCTACTGAAACCAGGTGGGCTGGCTGGGAAGCTACTAGGGCTATAGCCCCAGCCAAGGCACCACCTAGGGGAGCTCAGATTGGAGGATCATCCAGTGCCACTGCCTGGTCCACCTATGCTATTTAAGCCAGAAGGAGGCACAGGAAGATGGTCTGAGCTACCAGGAGGTTTCTTGTTGTGGGTGCACTGGACCCTGCTCATGCCTGCCTCCTGCCCCCAACATATTCCTGGTTCCTGCTCTGCTCCTGGCTCCTGCCTTCACTCCTGTTCCCACCAGGCTTCTGCTCCATGCCTGATCTTTGCCTCTCCTCCTGCCTTTATGCCTCATCTCCAATCCTCAGTGACCAGTCCTGGCTCTGACCCTGGCCTTCAACTTCTGCCCCTGCCTCCGGCATGACTCTTGGCTTTGTCATTTTGTATCTGACCTCAGCTCTGACCCTCTGCTTCAATTCCTGATTCTGACTCTGGCTTGGCCCCTGGCTCTGGTAACTGGCAGTTGATTTTGTTGCAGACCCTTGGCTTCAGTTCCCCAACCTGGATGCCTGCTCTGTCCACTAGACATGACTCCTTCTCTGACCATTGGGCTGGACTGCCTACATCCCAGTCCATAACAATGAATGTGTTTAAACTGGAGCGGTAGGTGTATTTTCCAGCTCGAGGAGATGTAGCCATGCTCGCTCTGATGAAGTTTGCATGTGTGATGAGGCTGCCTTAACCTCAGGTAGCTTTGAGGCTGCTTAAGCCTCTAAGGAGAAGGGCCATACCAAATTCACAGTCCATTTTGGTCGATTTCATGATAATAGGTTTTAAAAATCATAAATTTCATGATTTCAGCTATTTAAATCTGAAATTTCATAGTATTATAATTGTAATCTTGACCAAAAAAGGCGTTGGGGGTGAGGGGGTTGTAAGGTTATTGTAGGGGGGGTTGCAGTACTGCTATCCTTACTTCTGCATTGCTGCTCACGCTGCCTTCAGAGCTACGCAGCTGGAGAGCACATTTCCTGGGAAATGTTGGATAAAGTGTTGGGAGGATTGTTCATTGTTCTTAAAATCCAAGGGTCTGGGTCTGTAGTCACCTAAGCAAGTTGGTGAGGCTTTTTACCAAACCTTGTCCAGGAAGTGGGGTGCAAGATTTTGGGAAGTATTTGGGGGGAAAGACACGTCCAAACAGCTCTTCCCCAGTAACCAGTATTAGTTTGGTGGTGGTAGCGGCAAGGACAAAGGGTGGAATATTTTGTACCTTGGGGAAGTTTTGACCTAAGCTGGTAAAGATAAGCTTAGGAGGTTTTTCATGCAGGTCCCCACATCTGTACCCTAGAGTTCAGAGTGGGGGAGGAACCTTGACATGGTGGCATAGTGGTGGGATTAACCTGAAATCATTTTGAGATCCAGCTGAGATTTTTTGAACTAGAAATCATAATCTAACACATACCTAGCTAGATTACTTACTAAAAGTTCTAAGACTCCATTCCTGGTCTATCCCCGGCAGAAACCAGCATATAGACAGACACACAGACCCTTTGTTTCTCTCCCTCCTCCCAGCTTTTGAAAGTATCTTGTCTCCTCATTGGTCATTTTGGTCAGGTGCCAGCGAGGTTACCTTTAGCTTCTTAACCCTTTACAGGTGAGAGGAGCTTTCCCCTGGCCAGGAGGGATTTCAAAGGGGTTTACCCTTCCCTTTATATTTATGACAGTGGTGCATGGCAAAACTGGCCCAATACATGAGACAGGAATTTAAATCCCTTAAAATGGTCTTGCTCCAGACTATGTTGTCATAGATGGGGAAGAAGTTTCCTTCTTTCCTAGCTGAAGGAGTGGCACTCCGAGTCACAGAGCTTGCAATGTAAATGTAAGGGAAGGTGATGCAAGCCAACCATAAATATAGATAAGGGAGCACAGGCTGAGAGAACTGCTCCAGGGCCATCTTTTTGGAATCATTTCAAGAGTCACAGGGTTCAAGGGAGATGAGTTTAGAGAAGTGGTCCCCAAACTTTTTACCTTTTGCCCCCATGTCCCCTTACCGCTAACTGCAGTTCCCCGTTGCTGGTGGCCAAAGTTGGGGCTGGAGCCGTGGCCGGTCCAGGCCCCAGGGCTGCAGCTGGGGGAGGGCTGGGAGCAAAACCACAGCTGGGCTGCGGCCAGAGGTGGGGGCCGAGGCTGAGGCTGGGGCTGCAGATGGGAATGGAGCCATGACTGGGCTGTGGTTGGGGCCAGCAGCCAGAGCCAGGGCTGTGGCTGAGGCTGGGGCCGTAGCAGAGCTGGGGGAAGAGCAGGGCTAGGTGCTGCTCTCTCCCTGCCTGCCGTAGGGGCCCAGCTATGCCACCTGAACATTCCTCTGCACCCCCCAAGCTGGGTGTGCCCTACAGTTTGGGGACCGTTGCTTTAGAGCCAGCAACGCCATCAGAACAGCATCCTAATATTAAGGCCACAGCAGTAGCAGGGGTGAAAGACAAGCTCCCCTGCCAGCTCCCCGCCCAGACCAGCTTTTGGCTGCCTAAGGACAATGGTGCCCAGTGGCTCCCTCTCCTCGTCCCCCACTATGTAGCAGCAGGGGTAAAAGCAGGGTTTGCCAGCTCCTCTTCACAGCCTCCAGTCCTCTGACAACTTCTTCTGAACTCTCCACCATGCTGATGTGGCCAGCTCCTTCCCAGTGCTCTGCCAGGACTCCAGATAATCCCTCTTGAAGGTAGATGCCATTGCCTCGGCCATTAACTGATTGTTGTTAAGTCGCTCATTGTCTGTCCCCAAGTTATTCTAACTATGCACCTTGGCTTATCTTCCTGCTCCTCCTTTCCTTGCTCTCTTTTTCCCACATCCCCTCAGCCCTCTCACCCCTGCTACCCCAGTGTGTCACACAAATGAGCAAAAGGAATAGAGGAGAGAGAGGGAGACTGACTCTATAGCAATAGTTAATGACTTCAACTTTTCAATTGAAAAACAAAATTAAAGAATCCCTAACCCCAGAGCCCTTCAAACCCACTCCAGCAGCCGCATAATGTTATTTACATTATCCTTGTCCTCCCTTCTCTGATCCTCATTCCTTTTCATCTCCTCTTAGCTCTCATTATGCTATACTTAACCTTAGACTGTAGTCTCTCAGGACGGGGGCTATGTCTTTTATTTGTTCTTTAAAGGGCTGTGCACATTCATGGAGCTGCATCAGTAATAATACACAATTGCATTTGCTGACAGTGAGCTGTTCGGCCTTGGAGTTCTTCCTCATCCTTGGTCAGTGAGAGATCCCTTACTGCCCTACTCCCCATACTGTAGTCTAATTAGTAAGCATTGGGTCCCTAGTAAATTCCATCTGTTCCGAAACATTTAACACACACAAAAAGGCAAGTTTAGCCTCACAATCCTTCTCTGGAGAAACTCCCACAGAGTCACTCCTCTGAATTGTTAAATCAATTAAAGCAACTCCTTTACACGTGACAGCTGTAGGTCAAAAAACCCCATGCTCTCATTCTTACCTGTAAAAATAAGCCTGTAATTAAGGACTCATCCATCCAGCATAACTGACATTCGTTAGTTGCTCATAGTTGCAATAGCAACTGTGGGCACTGTTCAAGATTGCATTACCAGATACGTGCCTGCATGAAACCCCTATTCCAACGGTGGTGCTTGCTTTGTATCTGAGGGGCATAGGTCCTTCAGTTGAGGTGACATTGACCATGTTCATGGTCTCCTTGGTTTACAGGCAACAGGCTCTAAAGTTGTTTCTCTTTCTCGCATAGTTCCTGTGATAAATGAAGGGAGGGGGTAGCTCCCTTTTATGGACACCCAGCCAGCCAGTAGCTATATAATCCCTCTTAGTAGCTGTTCTAATTGCTCTACCTATAAAGGGTTAAAAAGTCTTACTGCTATGCACAGGTAAAAGGAAGTGAGTGGGCACCTGGCCAAAAGAGTCAAGGGAAAGACTAGAACTTTTTAAATTTGAAAAAAGACCCCCCTTTTGTCTCTGTGGTTGTTCTCTTGGGAGAGGCAAAGAGGGCAACAGCTATGCTGTTAGAAGCTTGGGGCCAGGTATGAAAAATCTTCAGTATCATACCTAGAAACTACTCATCTAAAACCCCAGATATGTAAGTAGATCAGGAAATGTCTAGGAAGATGCGATTAGGTTTATCTCTTTTTATATCTTTATGGCTTGTGGACTCCTCTGTGCTAACCCCTGGTGCTCTTGTTTAGCTTGTAACCTTTAAGCTGAACCTCAAGAAAGCTATTATTGGTGCTTAATCATTGTAGTTGCTCTTTTAAAATCTAGCAATAGCCTGAGTTCCAAGATGTATTTTCTTTCTTTTATTAATGAAATTTATCTTTTTTAAGAACAGAATTGGATTTTTGTGTCTTAAGAGGTTTATGCACATGTTGTTTAATTAGCTGGTGGCAACAGCTGACTTTCTTTCTTTCTTAGCTCTTCCCCAGAGTGGGGTGGGGTGTAAGGGCTTGAGGGTACCCTACAGGAAGGAATTCCCAAGTGCGCCTTCCTGGGCTCTCAAAGGGGTTCTGCACTTGGGTGGTGGCAGCATCTACCCATCCAAGGTCAGGGAAAAGCTGTGACCTTGGGAGTTCAATACAAGCCTGGAGGGGCCAGTACTAATTTTTAGAATCATTGCGAGCCCCCACCTTCTGCACTCCAAGTGCCAGAGTGGGGAATTAGCCTTGACTGTTCCTCCAGCTGTTATGAGGCTGTGTCTCCTCTAAGAACGTAATATTGCAGGGAGTCATTGAGCCAGTTGGATACATACATAAGAAATTACAAGTGGGCACCAGGGACAATGTGTATTAAGGGGAGGGGAAGGGAAGAAGGAAGAAAAAAGGGAATGATCAGGAAAGCAAACAAGACCCTAACCAGATTATTTAACAAACACACAGTGAAGAGTATCCACCGCTACCCCCCACTGCCACCAGTGCCCAAAGTCCCTACGACCTCACAAAGCGATGCTAGTGGACTTGCTGTTAACCCTGCTAACAGTGGGGTGGGAGGGTGTCCTTGGGCAGAGGGCTATCAGATTGCCATAGGCAGCTGTGTGGGTGTGATGGTGAGAGTGTTAAACACACAACAGTAGAAGATATAGACAAAGGGAACAGCAAGATTAGAGCTTCCTCCAGATGAGCAGTTCAAACCCAGCTCCAATTCCAAGGCCAGGCCTTTGGCTGAGTTCAGGGTTGTAGCAATCAAAATCCTAGCCCCGAGGCTCTTGTTTCCTAAAGGTCTTGTACCTCACTACATGTACATGTCACTGCATGGCAATCCTTGAGGTTCTCGCAAACACAGCACAGTCAGGGCCATCAGGTCATCTCTGGAACAGAAGCCTGCAGGGAGTTAGAGGACAGCAAGCTAAAAACGGTTACTTACTTTCTTGTAACTGTTGTTCTTTGAGAGGTGTTGTTCACGTCCATTCCACATTCGGTGTGCGCACGTCGCATGCATGAGTGTCGGAAACTTTTTCCCTTAGCGGCTCCCGTCGGGCCGGCGGGGCCCCCCGAGTGGCACCACTGCGCCCCGCATATCTACCCCCGCTGGCCCGACCTCCTCCAGTTCCTTCTTGCCGGCGACTCCAACAGAGGGGTAGGAGGGTGGGTGGTGGAATGGACGTGAACACCACATCTTGAAGAACAACAGTTATGAGAAAGTAAGTAACCATTTTTTCTTCTTCGAGTGCTTGTTCACGTCCATTCCACATTAAGTGAATCACAAGCTTACCTCTGGAGGAGGGTAGGAGTCACGGAACAACTGCTCGGAGAACCGCTCTGCCAACCACTGTATCCTCTCTGGCCTGCTGGTTGACCGCGTAGTGGGTTGTGAAGGTGTGCACCGAGGACCAGGTGGCTGTTCTGCAGATCTCCTGGATCGGGACCTGTGCCAGGAACGCCGGGGAAGTTGCTTGCACCCTGGTCAAGTGGGCTGTGACCGCCGGGGCCGGAACAACTGTGAGCTCATAGCACGCCCGTATGCAGCTTGAAATCCAAGACTAAATCCGCTGCACCAACACTGGGAGGCCTTTCATCCTCTCGGCTACAGCCACAAACAGCTGTGCAGGTTTGCGAAAGGGCTTGGTGTGCTCCAAATAGAACATTCAGGGTGTGCAAGCTGCAGTGACTCGGGTCCGTATGCGGTCTTGGGAAGAACACCGGCAGACAAATGTCGTGGCCCAAATGGAATTGGGAGACCACCTTAGGGAGGAACTTGGGGTGTGGCTGGAGCTGCACCTTGGCCTTCTGAAATACTGTATATGGTGGCTCAGAGGTAAGGGCCCTCAGTTCGGACACCCTTCTGACCGAGGTAATGGCAACCAGAAATGCTACCTTCCAGGAAAGGTGGAGGAGAGAACAGGAAGCGAGGGGCTCGAAAGGGGGTCCATGAGCTTAGAGAGGACCAGTTTAAGGTTCCATGGAGGGACTGGTGGGTGGGAGTATGGGAACACCCTCTCCAACCTTTAAGGAACCGTCCCACCATTGGGTGGGAAAACACCGAGCCCGCCCAAGAACCCCGGATGGAAGGCGGAGATGGCTGCCAGGTGCACTCTGAGTGAGGACAGGGCTAGCCCTTGTTGCTTGATGTGCAGGAGGTACTCCAGGATGGCCTGCACCGGGGCCTGGCACAGCCACACCTGTCAGGGTTCACACCAACAAGGAGAACCTTTTTCACTTGACCATATAGGCCACCCTGGTAGAGGGCTTTCTACTGCCCAGCAGAATCTGCTGCATGGGCAGGGAGCACTGGCTCTCCAGGGCGTTTAGCAACAGAGTTTCCATGCCATCAGGTGCAGTGACTGCAGGTCAGGGTGGAGAAGCCGCCCGCTGTCCTGTGTAATGAGGTCTCGGTGAAGGGGCAGGACTATTGGGGCCTCCACCGAGAGCTCTAGGAGCGATGTGTACCAGTGCTGGTGGGCCCAGGCTGAGGTGATGAGGATCACTGCTGCCCTGTCCCTGCGCACCTTGAGTAGGACCTTGTGCACCAAGGGAAGCAGGGGGAAGGCATACATCAAGCCCCCTCTCCATGGGATCGCAAACATGTCCATGAGCGAGCCCTGGCTGCAGCCCTGGAACGAGCAGAACCGCGGGCACTGGGCATTGGCCCTGGTGGCAAATAGGTCTACCCGGGAAAACCCCCACCTGCAGAAGAGTGAAAGCATGACGTCCCCCCTGAGCGTCCACTCATGCATGCGATACAACCTGTGAGGGAGTCCGCCAGCTTGTTTCATACCCCCAGGAGATAGGACGCTTCAAGGTGAATTGCATGGGCTATGCAAAGGTCCCAGAGGAGGAGAGCATCGCGACAGAGTGGCGAGGAACAAGCCCCGCCCTGTTTGTCTATATAAAACATGGCAGTAGTGTTGTCTGTCAGAACTGTCACACTGTGACCTCTCAGAGTGGCGTGAAAGGTCTGGCAGGCGAGACAAACCGCCCTGAGCTCCTTCACATTGATATGGAGCGACTGCTCTGCTTCGGACCACAAGCCCTGTGTCATGAGGTCCCCCAGGTGAGCCCCCATCCATGGTCTGACGTGTCCGTCACCAGCGTCAGGTCCGGTTGTGGGGCAGCAAAGGGGATGCCTTCGCAAACCACAGGCTGGGACTGTGATCACAGTAGGGAGTCCAGCACGTCCCTTGGGGCTGTCACTACCAAGTCCAGGGGGTCCTTCCCTGGGCAGTACACGCGAGCGAGCCATGCCTGCAGAGTCCTGAGTCTCAGTCTGGCATGCCTGACCACGTGCGTGCATGCTGCCATGTGGCCCAGCAGCCGCAGGCAGCACCTGGCTGTTGTTGTTGGAAACTGGCACAGGGAGGCCACCGCTTGCTGCATAGCCCAGAATCAGGATACTGGAAGGCTTGCCCTGGCCTGCACCGTGTCCAGGACCACCCCTATGAATTCCACTCTCTGCGTAGGTACGAGTGTGGACTTGGGGACGTTGACCAGGAGCCCCAGCTCGCAGAACAATATCAGGGCTACCTCTACATGGCCCCACACTTCCGCCTCAGATCGGCCTGCCAGTCGTTGAGGTATGGGTACACCTGGATTCTCTGCTTCCGTAAGAAGGCTGCCACCACTACTATGCACTTCGTGAACACCGTTGGGGCCGTGGCTAGACCGAATGGGAGAACCGCAAACTGGTAATGTTCTTGGCCCATGGTGAAGCGTAGGAACCACCAATGTGCTGGGTGGATGGCGATATGAAAGTACGCGTCCTTCATGTCGAGGGCAGCGTACCAGTCCCCCAGATCCAGGGAAGGGACGATGGTGCCCAGAGCGACCATGGAGAACCGGGCCTTGACCAGGAATCTGTTGAGCCCGTGCAGGTCTAGGATGGGGCGAAGGCCCCCTTTGGCCTTGGGGATGAGGAAGTACCAGGAGTAGAACCCCTTCCCCCTTAGGCTGTGCGGCACCACCTCTACCGCCCCCGCCTCTAGCAGCAAGCGGACTTCCTTCTATAGGAGATGCTTGGGAGAGGGGTCCCTGAAGGGGGACGGGGAAGGGAGGTTGGAGGCAAACTGCAGCGAGTACCCGTTCTGCACCGTGCATAAGACCCAACGGTCCTGACCACGCACGGGAGAAACGGGACAGGCAGTTCAGGAAACAAAGGGACGAATCCGGTGACTGGTCTGGTACGCTGTCCTTGAGCGCACCTTCAAAAGTCTGTCTTAGTGCCTGGCTGGGGTTTGTGCTGGCCTTGGTTCTGGCCCGGCGCATTATTGTTACTATTGTTGTTGCACCGTCGCCTGTTATCCCTGCCTCGTCTACGGTAAGGCTCATGCCTATGGGGAGACTGGTACTGGCGTTGAGGGGAAGACTGTGGCTTAAAGGGCTTCCTCTGGGTCGCTGAGGTGTGCATACCCAGCGACTTAAGCATAGCTCGCGAGTCCTTGAGGCTGTGCAGCCTCGTGTCTGTCTGGTCCGAGAAGAGCCTGGACCCTTTGAAGGGGAGGTTCTGGAGCGTATTCTGGACCTCGGGTGTCAGGCCTGACTCCTGGAGTCACGCTGAGCACCTCATGACCACTCCTGGCACGCCGCATCTGCCGAATCCAAGGAGGCCTGGAGAGAGATCTTGGCTACTGCCTTGCCCTCGTTCACCCAGGCCTTGAACTCCTATTGGGAACCTTGCAGGAAGCTGTCCTTAAGCTTCCCCACCGTTGCCCAGGAGTTGAAATTGTGCCTGTTGAGGATGGCCTGCTGGTTTGCAATCCTCAACTGAAGGCCCCCAGATGAGTACACCTTTCTGCCAAAAAGGTACAGGCGTTTCGCCTCCTTGGCCTTAGGGGCCGGGGTCTGTTGTCCATGGTGCTCCCTTTCGTTTACCGCTGGGAGGTAGGCAGAGGAGTGGGGACAAGGTGTGCTCGGTGGAGCAGAGGGTGAGGGGAGCTATGGTGGGCTGCAGGAAATAACTCTGCGGGCCGCATCTGTATGTTTGAGACCCCTGCTCTACTGGTTTGTGGTGAGTCTTCATTGACTCAGCCCTCTGGCCAAGTCTGGCACTCTCTGAGTGCCCTCTGTAATGTCTCTCTATTTGTCCCTGCTCCAGAATAGAGCAGTGCCCCAGGGCTCCTTCCCTGGAGGCAATGCCTTCGCCCTCTTAGGGCCTTTCCGGCCACAGTTCTCCAGCTGGCCACTGCAGTTCAGTTCCCCCCTCTTGGGGTGCCTCAAATGTCCAGGCCAACCACTTCCCACTCTAATGGGGGGTTGGGGGTGGGGGGACCCAGGCCCACCCACTACTTCAGGTCCCAGCCCTGGGACCCTGTAGGCATCAGCTGTCTGCTGTGTCTCTTGGTCTAAGTCGCAGTGCTGTCTTCACCTTTATCTCAGGGCCTTGTCCTGATGGAGTACCTGCAACCAGATCAGGGCTCCTTCTTGCTCTTCCCAATTTCTGACAGTACTACCTCATCCAAGGTCCTGCTGCTCTAGCTCTAGCAAGGAACTGATCTCAGTCTAGCCCTGCAGCTCTTCTCATACTAGCCTGCTAGGCCCTGATTGGTTGCTTCCCACACAGCCGCTCTAGGAAGCTTGGCAGGCCTCCAGCAGGGGGCCTGAGGGCCTAGTCCACCCCATTACACCTGGGCTTTGAGGTAAGAGCTTAAAATGGTTGTTCAAGGGCTTCTTTCAGGGGGCTTCCTTGAATGGAGCCACACTTACATTAATTGGAGTTTCAGAGTAGCAGCCGTGTTAGTCTGTATCCGCAAAGCTTATGCTCAAATAAATTTGTTAGTCTCTAAGGTGCCACAAGTCCTCCTTTTATTAATTGGAGAGTTTCACTTCTCCTTGCCTGGATTGTTAAAGGGAACCCTTTGTTGCCCCAACAAAGGGGAAATGTAAGCAGCCTCAGCAGAGCCACAGTTGGCCAGAAGGAGGTGCTACAAGGCAGGTGGCCCTTTTACACCGCATAATTTAGTGTAAATGGTGTGTCATTTTGGCGATTCATGTGGGTGGAGCTTAATTTGTGGGTGAAGTTTTGATAAGTACCACCACTGTTTTTGTTCTCATCAGACCCCTGCCTTTAACTGAAAGTGTCATTTGGGAGGCTCAAAAAATGGAACCTGGTTTATCGTTAGCTCTGCATACAAGCTGTTGCATTGAAGAATTTGTAAATACCTAATTTCCAGGCACAAAATATCAATAAGTTGTAAAAGTTGCAAATATTTGCTATGTAAAGACTTTTTTCCCTAAGGGAATGTTGCAGTTTTTTGAAAAAATACATTTGTTAGGAAATTCACAGTTAGAGGTAAATGTGTACGGCTCAGTAGGCCTTCAACCAGGCCTGTAGGGCTACCAGGCAACTAACACACCCACAATACCACCCAGTAGTAGCTGGACTCTGTTCACTTTCTGCCACCCACACTCTGCAGAAATTCAATGCCACAGGAAGTTCCACCTCCAGGGAACTGACTGACAGTGGTCTTAGCGATCTCTGATTGGCTTCTTGTCCCTATATAAGGGCACAGGACATGCCTACAAATGTCCAGATAACAGAGTGTATCCCTAGCTCCTCTGTGCCTGAACTCCTGGTACTGACCTTGGCTCTGATATGGATTCTGACTTCTAGTTGACCCCTGGAACCCCCTGGTATTGACTCTTGATCTGAACCTTGGCTTAACTCTTGACTCTATGTGACACTAGGAACCCCCCTGTATTCATGCTCTATAAACTATTATAATAATCTTTATACAAAACATGCCATGTGAGGTATCATTTGAAAACTAATAACTCACTGGTCAATATTATCATGGTGAAATGTATGTTGCAACATTATATGTAGGATGTTATTAAGAACATAAGAATGGCCATACTGGGTCAGACCAATGGTGAACCTACCCCAGAATCCTGTCTTCTGACAGTGGCCAGTGCCAGGTGCTTCAGAGGGGACGAACAGAACAGCGCGTCCCCTGTCATTCATTCCCAGCTTTTGGCAATAAGAGTCTAGGGACTCCCAGAGCATGGGGTTGCACCTCTGATCATCTTGACTAATAGCCATTGATGGATCCATCCTCCATGAACTTATCTAATTTTTTTTAAACCCAGTTATACTTTTGGATTACACAACATCCCACAGCAATGAGTTCCACAGATTAACTGTGTGTTGTGTGGAGAAGTACTTCCTTATGTTTTAAACCTGCTGCCTATTAATTGAATTGGGTGACCCCTAGTTTTTGTGTTATGCAAAGAGGTAAATAACACTTCCTTATTTACTTTCTCCACACCAGTCATGATTGTATAGATCTCTATCATCTCCTCCCTTATTATCTCTTTTCCAAGCTGAACAGTTGTAGTCTTTTTAATCACTCTCATATGGAAGCTATTCCATACACCTAATCATTTTTGTTGCCCTTCTCTGTACTTTTTTTAATTCTAATATCTCTTTTTTGAGATGGGATGACTAGAACTGCACACAGTATTCAAGGTGTGGGTGTACCATGGATTTATATCAGGGGTGGCCAACCTGAGCCTGAGAAGGAGCCAGAATTTACCAATGTATATTGTCAAAGAGCCACAGTAACACATCAGCACCCCGTCAGCTCCCACCCCGCTCCAGCCCCCAGCGCCTCCCACCCGCCAGCAGCCCTGCCAGTCAGCACCTGCCGCAATCAGCTGTTTCACATGCGCAGGTGGCTCGGAGGGTGGGAGGGGGAAGCAGTGAGTGCATGGCAGGGTTGGGGGAAGGGACATGGGCCTTGGGGGAAGGGGTAGGGTGACCAGACATCCCAATATTATTGGGACAGTCCCAATTTTAACCCATTTGTCCCGATATCGGGGACGGACTGCTCACCATCACTGCCAAAGTCCCAGGGGTGGTGTGGCGGCGCTTCCTGGGGCAGCCCCTGGTGGTGCGCCCGTGCGTCCGCTGGCAGAAGCCTGCAGTGTGGGTGGCCCCTGGGCACAGCGGCGGAGGGGGTCTCTGCGTGCTGCACCAGCTCCCTCCTGCCCAATCAGAGCTGTGGGGTGTGGCTTGCAGGCACCGGCAGCAGGCAGAGAGCCCTCCACCCCACCCCACCCTAGGAGCCAGTGGGACCTGCCAGATGCTTCTTGGGAGCCACCCCAGGTAAGCACCGCCGGGACTCCCCACCACGCCCCCAGCAGGTCCCTCTGGCTCTTAGGGTCGGGAGGCGGGGGCTAGGGGGCTCTGTGGGCTGCGCTCACCTGCAAGCCCCACTCCGCGGCTCCAGCAGGTCCCATTGGTGCTTTTCCTGGCCAATGGGAGCCACAGAGCTCGCACTTGTGGCAGGCGCAGCACGTGGAGAGTCTGGAGACCTCCCTCGCTGCTCTGACCCTAGGAGCCAGAGACCTTCCAGCAGGGCTGGTGAGTGTGGCCAGGGAAAGGGGCCGGGTGTGATGGAGTAAGTGTCTGGGAGGTGTGTGTGGGGTGCTGGGCTGTGAGGGTGTGGAGGGTGCTGGGCATTGGGGGAGGTTTGTGTGTTTTGGGGTGCTAGGAAGTGCGGGTCTGTTGGGAGTTGCTGGGCAGTGGGGGAGATCTTTGTGTGTCAGGGCACTGGGCAGTGGGGGTCTGTGTGGGGCGTTGTTTAGTTGTGGGGGTGGGGGAGGGCACTGGGAGGGAGGAAGGGAGGAGAAACCTGTGCCCCGGGCTCCTTGGCTTCTGTTGGGGGCTGGAGCTGGGGCCATGAGTCCTTGCCCCTTGGCTTGTGGTGCGGGCTGCAGCAGGGGCCGTACACCCCTCTTGCAGCTTCCTAGGGCTGTGTACCCCCTCTCATGGCTCCGGTCGGGGCACATGCACCTGTGGCTCTCTTCTACCCCTACCCCCACCCCGCTCGCCCAATGTGTCCTGATATTTCACTCTTGCGATCTGGTCACCCTAGGAAGGGGTGGAGTGGGGCTGAGCAGGGGGTTGAGCAGTAGGCACCTCCTGGCACATTGGAAAGTTTATGTCTGTAGCTCCAGCCCTGAAGTCAGCGCCTATGCAAGGAGCTGCATATTAACCTCTAAAGAGCCGCATGCGGCTCCGGAGCCACAGGTTGGCCACCCCTGATTTATATAGTGGTATTATGATATTTTCTGTTTTATTGTCTGTCCCTTTCCTAATGGTTTCTAGTATTCTGTTAGCTTTTTTGACTGCCACTGCATATTGAGCAGATGTTTTTGGAGAACTAGCCATGACACCAAGATCTCTTTCTTAAGTGGTAACAGCTAATTTAGAGCACATTATTTTGTATGTATAGTTGGGATTATGTTTTCCAATTAACATTATTTTGCATTTATCAGCATTGAATTTCATCTGCCATTTTCTTGCCCAGTCACATATTCAAAACCACCCAGCCCTGCCTAGGCAAAGGTTGTTAAACAAAGGATTGTGTATAGTAAACAGTGTCCTCTAGACAGCTGGGGAGGAGATGGGAGGAGACACAAGAAATTTGCATTTCAGCCAAAACAGGTGGGGAGAAAGAGCATGGTGCTTCCTTCATAGAATATCAGGGTTGAAAGGGACCTCAGGGGGTCATCTAGTCCAGCCCCCTGCTCAAAGCAGGACCAATCCCCAATTTTTGCCCTGGATCCCTAAATGGCCCCCTCAAGGATTGAACTTACAACCCTGGGTTTACCAGGCCAAAGCTCAAACCACTGAGCTATCCCTCCCCCCCTTCACCACCAGACTCCATGTTGCTGCCTTTACTGCTTGAAATAGTGTGGGTGAGAAGGGCCATCTTGAACAAAGCCTTGAACTGAAATAAGTGATGGTCACATAAACACCACCCTATACCGGAAACCTACTGACCACTATACTTACCTACATGCCTCCAGCTTCCAACCAGGACATATCACACGATCCATTGTCTACAGCCAAGTGCTAAGATACAACCAAATTTGCTCCAGTCGCTCAGACAGAGACAAACACCTAAGATCTTTATCAAGCATTCTTAAAACTACAATACCCACCTGGGGAAGTGAGGAAAAAGATTGACAGAGCAAGATGGGTATCCAGAAATCACCTACTACAGGACAGGCCCAACAAGGAAAATAACAGAACACCACTGGCCATCACATACAGTCCCCAGCTGAAACCTCTCCAGCACATTATCAACGATCTACAACTTATCCTGGAAAATGATCCCTCACTCTTACAGACCTTGGGAGACAGGCCAGTCCTTGCTTACAGACAGTCCCCCAACCTGAAGCAAATACTCACCAGCAACTACACACCACACCACAGAAACACTAACCCAGGAACCAATCCCTGTAGCAAACCTCGTTGCCTACTCTGTCCCCATATCTACTCTAGCGACACCATCAGAGGACCCAACTACATCAGCCACACCATCAGAGGCTCATTTCACCTGCATGTCTACTAATGTGATATATGCCATCATGTGCCAGCAATGCCCCTCTGCCATGTACATTGGCCAAACCGGACAGTCCCTACATAAAAGAATAAACGGACACAAATTGGACATCAGGAATGGTAACTTACAAAAGCCAGTTGGAGAACACTTCAATCTTCCTGGACAGACTATAATAGATTTAAATGTAGCTATACTTGAACAAAAAAACTTCAGAAACAGACTTCAAAGAGAAACTGCAGAACTAAAATTCATTTGCAAATTTAACACCATTAATTTGGGCTTGAATAGGGACGGGGAGTGGCTGGCTCATTACAAAAGCAGCTTTGCCTCTCCTGGAATTGACACCTCCTCATCAATTATTGGGAGTGGACTACATCCACCCTGATCGAATTGCCCCTGTCGACACTGATTCTCCACTTGTGAGAACTCCCTTCTCTTCATGTGTCAGTAAATAATGCCTGCATCTGTAATTTTCACTCCATGTATCTGAAGAAGTGGTTTTTTACCCACAAAAGCTTATGCCCAAATAAATCTGTTAGTCTTTAAGGTGCCACCGGACTCCTTGTTGTTTTTTGTGGATACAGACTAACACGGCTACCCCCTGATACTTGCTAGATTAAGTTTTAGATGAGTGTTTTCATTTTGATTTGCTTGTAATTATTTCTAACTTTATCTCTTATACCTGAATTCATTTAATAGCTTATCTTCATTTGTTCTGCTTTATTTTTTTAATGTAAAGCAACACAGTGCTGTGTTTAAACTCAACTGGTAATGCCAATAAAAGTAGCAAACTATTGAATATTGACTTTTTACTAGATCAACGGATCTTAATATCTGGACTGCCCAGGGGAAGGCTGGACTCTGCAGAATACATGTTTTTGGGAAAATTCAGGACTGGGAGTGTGTTGGGGTCATGCTGCAAGTAGTAACCAAGGCTGGTGAAAGCCAGAGTGTGACTAGTGTGTTGCTGACAGGCAGTTGGGGTCAGAGCTGCTGGGCTAGGCTGTAGCTATACACAGACACTCAGGATGTGACCTGCCCGCTGGTAGGCTGTTTGTGAAGATCTCAGGTTGGGAGTTACAACAGCAGAGCATTGTGAGGCACCCAGGGTTGCCAGGCAGGTGGAGACACAATCCCTTCTTGGTCTGGATTGCATCCCAGAATGTGACAGTGGTGTAGTCAAAGCAGGATTTATACAAAGCTAGATATTTTAATGGAGATTTACACTGGAAGCACTGGTGGAACAGTTTTCAGTGATTCTCAAGCGTGGTGGCTGGAAACAATCAAAATAATGGTTACAGCTTTATTATTTTCTGTTTATTTTGGATAAGGCAAATAGAACAAAAGTAAAGCAGAAACATGAGTGTCAGCAAAGCACCCATGTTGCTAGAGCTGGCCAGGTTGGAGAATGAGCAGAAAGACAAAGAGCATGAACCCCAAATGTGAGAAGCAGAGATGAGAGCCAAGGAGAGGGAGGCAGAAAGGCAGCAGCAAGAAGCAGCACACCAGTGGGCCATGGAGCCAAAACAGAAGGAATCCCAAGAAAAAGAGAAGGAAAGGCTGCATGCCCAGAGCATAATGGACAAGCAGGGTCAGAATCCACCATCTCCCGGTATTCCCTCCATCCAAGGATCACCAAGCTGGGATAAGTTGTACCTTGCATACAAAGACACAGAGTTTATCAAAGAATACCTCACCACTTTTGAAAGGCTATGTGAAGTACATGAAGTTCCAGAGAATAAGAAAGTCCCCACACTGATTGAAAAACTCTCTGCTAAAGCTTTAAATGTATTTAATGAAATGCCAGTTGAAGAAGCTTTGATATATGCTGAGTTTTAAAAAGCTGTCTTGCAAAGGTTTCATGAACTGAAGTGTACAGTTGAAATTTAGAAATCTCAAGAAAAGTGTTGGCATGAGTCATAGTGAGTACGCCTATAAAATGTGTGACCTAATGAGAAAATAGGCAAAGGGAAAGGGGGCTGAGAACTATGACCAATTGTTTGATCTTTTTGCTCAAGAACGTTTCTTAAGCATCGTTCTGAGGAGGTCAGAGACACAATGGGATAAATCTTTAAAATCTGTACAGGAAGTTGTCATTCTGGCTGATTTCTTTGGGTAAGCCTGAATGTCTAGTGAGCGCAAGACACAGAAGCAGTGCACAAACCCAGTGTAAAGGGGGAACTCTGTTTTACCCCTCGGAAGAAAGAGGGTGGTTGGGAGCCCAGGCACTCAATTATTCAGAGGAAGAAATTACAATACATATTTGCATGGCATCAATAACTGAAATCTTAATGATCTTAATGAAGCCACCAATATAGAGATTGTGCACTAAGGTAGTATTTAAATCAGGTGCACCTGTCTTTGCCTTGTTCCGGCAAACTGCGTGTGCCTCTTCTAAAACAATGGGAAGCCACCAGAAAAAGGTTGGCTTTTACATCTCTGCACCAAAACCATCGATATGCAGGATACTCTCCAAAACACGTAGGGTTGTCATGTTCTGAGACTTGGAAGACATGTGGACAGAGGAACCTTGAATGGGGCATCTTGGGCGCTGAGTTATGGGCACTCTCGGGATGGTTCAAAGCAGAGGATGGACAGCACTGGAGATTTGAAAACCTGCTTCCTGCTCTGGACATGGAAGTTGCATGAGTGCTCTGGATCCAGCTGCATGCTCAGTCTTTGGGATTTTCAGAAGCCAGCTGTCATGTGAGGATATGGCACCTGATCTCTGCTGTGCATACTTGTTAGTATCACCTTCTACTACTCTGGGCCCCAAACACTCAGCAGGAAGCAGGAGCTATATAATTGTTTAGATCTGCTCTGAGCAGGGTTAGATGACACAACGTTAGATGACTAGCAGCCCCCTGGAGCCTTGTCTACACTAGTGCTCTCACCAATGGGGCTGCACAAGTATTAGCAGAGGTGGGAAATTGTTACCCGGAGCCCCTAGTGTAGATACAGCAAAAGAGACTGTACTCAGAGTACTGCCAAATGCACAAGTAGACAAACTTAAAAAAATAAAACAAAAAACACAGGGAGGAAATGTTATTTAATTGCTTTCACTCCTAGTAATTGGAGGTGTTACACGGAACAATAGCCGGTGCAACATTTTCCGACAGTGCGATTTTTGTTGTTTAATTATTATTTTTATCAAGTTGATGGTGTCCATTTAATATTTTTTCCAACTCAGGATATGAGAGATCACAAACAATACAGCAGGAGGGCAACAGGAATTTTCTTTAGATTCTGTGTTGAATAGATCTTCCACTATGAATCAAATTAAATGAGAAAGAGTTCTAAGACAAATTATCAGCAAGATATTTGAACCTGACAGCTATTGGGAGCAACCTAGGTCTGTCTGATAAGAACAACCACATTCCTTTTACTTCCCCATCAGTAGCAGCTACTTATCGGATAGATTTCTTGTTGATAATTCTCTTGTCTGAGAGCAAGAGCTCCGGAGTGTACTTATGTTGATAATTCTCTCTCTGATCACATTTTGGTAGCAATTCTTTTCACCTTGGCAACAAGGTTGTTCCTCCCTTTAGATGAAGTTTTGATTCTTAAATTGCTGCATGAGCCCAGGTTTCTAGCTTTGATGAGGCGGGAGGGCTGATTGCTTTTGTCCATAGTACCAGGCACCTTCCAGTAAGATACTGTAGTCTAGAGGAATGAACTCAGAGCTGGGACTCAAGAATACCTGAATTCTACTCCTGGCTCTAATTGATTTCCTGTGTGGCTTGGGGCATGTAATTGAACCTATCTGCCTCAGTTTCCCTCTTGGTTAAATAAGAATAATCTCAGAGACAAGGTGGGTGAGGTAATATCTTTTATTGGACCATGTTCTGTGGATGAGAGAGACAAGCTTTTGAGCTACACAGAGCTCCTGAAGGAAGTGCAAGGAAAGGTAAGATTAGGTGGGTGTGGGGGCAGGTGCACCCATCCAGCTCTTTACAGGCTCCCTATGAGTCCACATTTGTGGAGCAGTTGGGGATGTAGTGGGGTGAGACGATCTGCTGCTATGTGTAACCTCCTGACTTTCCCCCATAGAGGGAACACATTACGGCTTTACAGCTATTCTGAAACCTGGGTGGGAAGGACTCCTTCCCTCAGTGCATATCCCCAGCACCCAACTGAGCTACTTAGCCTGGACACTAAACTAAAGATCTGCCTCACAGTGAACAAGAGGCAGCTATATGTATGCATTACAGAGGCATATCATTAATATTCTTCAGTGTGTAATACAGTAGCAAGGAGTGTTAGAAAAGAGGAGTTTAGAATTGAATTAAATAGAGCTGAGAGGCAGAAAGCAGCAAGAGACATAAAGAGAATGCACTAGTCTGTGATTTGCTTGAAACTTCTCCAAGGGAAGCAATGAAAGTTTACAGCTAGCAATGGTAAAGGCCATGTATCTCTTCTCTCAGGTGGTAGAGGAAAAGAGGCTGGATTTGCACAGAGAACAAGAGAATCTTCACATTCCTCTGCAGCCTTTTTGCATCCAAGTGTTTTGAGCGTTTCCAGTGAAATGCTTAATGAGAGACTAAATCTGCAGCTGAGGTTCATTTCAGTTCCCCTCAGTATAACAATGGATCAGACCAAACTCATTTGCAGACCTGCCTCCCCCCGTCTTCGACATTTCAGATTATCAAAAGGCAGAAGAACAGAGCAATTTGACTGGTTTAGGGATTAATCTTTTAATGTAGGAGTGAAGGGATTCAGGCTGACTCAGAAGTTGTCCTAACTCTCTTTTGGAATCACTTGGCAAATCACTTCCATGTGGCACCTTGGGAAAGAATGTCAGTTTCCATGTTTTGTTACCTATTGCTTAATTGAATGTTTGGGGCTAGCTTCTACCCTTGCTTAGCTCCCATGCAACTCTATTGACAGAGTTCCATGGAACATGCTATGAAGTGTAAACAAATTTGGAGTCTTTATGGAAGGACAAAAATTATATGGATTCAAGGTGGACGCTATTTCTTCCACTGACTTCTGCCTCCTAGCAACTTGTATTTGTACATGGGTCATCCTTTTAGGAAGGAAACAAGCTTTCATGAAGTGATGAATCAATTGTATGACATTGGTTTGGGATTCGTACATTTCCTGACATGTCAGGTTCACATCGTAGCAGTGTTGTATTAACTTATCCTGAAGTAGATAAATAACCCAGTGCCATGAAGTTTGTTCTTTAGATGACACCTGGAAAACCAAAACTATCCTGTCTGCTCTGTATGGACATTAAATATCCCAGGATCCTATGGTACTTGATGTAAAAGTTAGAGGTTTTCTCGGTGTCCTTGGCCAAAATTTCCTCTTCTCCACAGTTGGCTACTGTGTCCCACACCTTTGGTGGCTTCACTTCAATGGTGCTTCATGCCCTTAGGCCATGAAGCTCTTTGGGATCTTTCCAGATAGGTGCCATAGAAATGGAAAAAAATTATTAATTAGAAGGTCAAGTAGATGCACTGTGTGGAGGCCAACTCCTCGTATTCTTAGGCTTTTGCTATGCATTGTCTCAGGTCTTTTTTTTTAAATGTCCCCTTCTCTGTGGCTATGATGATTCATTATACTAAAGTTGCGTGAACCTGAGTTGAATCCTAACTGCTCCAACTACACTCTTCAATAGTTGGCAAAGCAGCACTAAGGCTTCTCCCTGTGCCCTTTGGAATGGCATGATAATTTGTCCTTGTTTGGTTTTCACCTGTTTCCTTCAGGATGAATATGCTCTAGGAAGCTGAGGTGCATGCTATTAGCTCCTGCACTTGCTGTTGAATTAGCATTATAGATCACATCTGGGCATTTGTGTACTATTTTTTCCCCTGTGAATATTCAGCTGAAGATGATGCAGTCTGTTTGGATCAATATCCAGCTGTTTCCTTGAATTTGCACTATGGCTTATTTCTAGTAGTCTACCTTTCTTGGGGGTGGAGGGAAAGAGTTATGGGTTGGTGGCTAACCAGGTGTTTTTGTATCAGCAAGTATCATTAAGAGGAAGAATGTTCTTGTGATTGAGGCACTGGACTAAGATTCAGGGACTCGGCGTTCTCTTCCTGGTTCTGTCACAGACTCCCTCCCCTGGTGATCATGGGCAAAATTACTTACATCTGTATGTACGTCCATTCCTCCTCCACAAAATGGGAATGTTCATCCCTTCTTCACAGGGATGTTGTGAAGATAAATTCATTGATGATTGTGAGGTGCTCAGACACTGGTTCCATAGATACTGTGAGCTCACACAGCATGCACCAGAATTTCAGGTGTGGCCACTTTATACCACAGTGAGGGCATCATCAGGCCCTGAAGCCATCTAAGCTGCCTTTGGAGGATCACCCCATTCTAATGTAATCCCTCTCCTAGCAGTACACAACCAACCCAGAGATTCTTACCCTATTCACAACCCCTGCTGCTGATATAGCAAGGAAAAGGGAACTTGGGAAGAAAAAGGAGAGGGGTGGCAAGGATCCTTCTGTGATGCAACTCCTTGGCTGAATTTATTGTCCAGCTGTAGCAGTCCAGGGTACATTAGAGAAACCCTGTGGATGCTCTAAAATAGTGCAGAGCAGCAGCATGATTGGGGGAGGGCCTCTTGCCATCATCACTTATTCACCTCTGAAACTTGGACTCTGGATTCCCCCTGCCCCACATTTGCTGTCTTGCCATTAACTGATCTCCACCCCACCTCTCCTCCAGCGCTGCCCCTCTCTCCATGTTACCCACTGTGCTCCTCTCCCTCCCTTCTCTCCTTTCATCTGATTCCTTCTTCCTTTTCCCCATCCCCCTCTTTCAACCCAACCTTTCCTCTCCTGTACTTCAACACTGAGCTCCTTCACCAAACAATGAAATGAAAACATTTATTCTATAAATAAAAGATCAAATGTATATTCAACTAATGGGCGCTTACTATGCAGCCGACCACTCTAATTGTATGTTGTACCTGTTTCCTACTATATGGTCTCTTTTTTTTATTGTAAATTCTTCAGGGTAAAGATATCAAATGCCCAGCACAGTTGGGATTCTACTGTAATATAAGTTAAAAATAAACTTTGGTCTAGAAATGTTTTACTTATTGTTATAACACCTACAATTACTGTACCTGAAAGAGGCTGGAGAATGAAAGTATTTATGGTCAACTTCGCTTCCATTATGTAATAATCAGTTTCCCCTGTTTCTGGGTGTTTTTCATATAGCAAAAAGAAGAGAGGAGAAAAAGGAAAGTGTGATTACAAAACCACAAGTCTTAGGAGTGGAAACTCAGGAGCAAACGTACCATCTCAGACAACTTTTAACTAGTGTTTTGTTTTGTTTTTTAAACCTTGACTGGTTTCCAAGTTGCTAGTGTTGTTTCACTCTCGATGATGATTTCTCTTCTGGGAGTTTCTGCTGTTGTTATGGGTCTTTTGTCTGATCAACACCCTCTGTTTTATTCAGATTGATAGAGTTCCCGGTTATCGTAATCCAGGGAGAGCTATTAATCAGGAGACAAACTCCAGTCTAGTCCCCAAGGTGACTATTTTTATATCTTTTGCTTTGATTGCTGTATCTTTAAACTTGTGATACATGAACCAACAGAACTGTCACTTAATTTTCTATCCTTGGTTAGCTAAAAGGGATTGTTGCCTGCAATGTTGTGCTGATTTCTATCCAGCATTTGTCTCAAAAAGCATATGAGATAAGTGCTGAATGCAGAAGCCGGCGCAGGAGGCCAAGACATAATATTAAAAGAATTAATGAAAGAGAGTAAGCCATTGAAGTATAGACTACATTTTATTAAGAATATGTTACAGATCAAAAATAAGTGATTGGATTCCCTGGTTTGGTGCAAACTGAATACCCAAAGCCCTTAAAAATCTGTCTGTTAAAGAGCCGGTTTGTTAAGAGGACTGACAATGAACAGTTCATGCTATCTTAATAAATTGTCTCTCAGCCAAGGTTACAGTCATGGAATTAGGACCTGATCTTCTTTCCATTGACTTCCGTGGGAAAACTCAAATTGACTTAAATAGCAACAGGATTAGCCCCTTGGTGCATGGGGTCTATTTTCATTGAGGACTCTGGAATGATGGTCTATGCTCCTTTCTCTGTCCTAGGACTAAATGCTCCCTTCTCTTGGTTAAACCCATGAGAAGAGAGAAATCTGAAAACTCTTCCAGGTGCATTATCTCTTCCAGGGCCAGGGACTTGTTAATATTGGGGTGGGGTGGGAGTGGAGGGGGTCCATGATCTAAGGGGAAATCTACCTTCATCCTTGCAGAGAATGAATAGGTGCCTCCCCTGTGATGCTTCCTGGCCCCACAGCATGGCTCCCATGGGCATCTGGATGAGAAATGCTTTGTTCTCCCGCTAAATCATACAGGGCACATCTATACTCTCTTTGAGAAGTGTCTCTCTTGTTTTGATTGACATCAGCCAGACAATAGAAACAGCAAGTAGATTCGGATGACTCAGTCACTAACATGTTTGAGATACGAAAATTTAATTTAATTTAGTCACTATTACAATGCAATCATAATTTCTATAGAAACGTTCATATCAAAAGTTATCTCAAGGTGCGCTACAAAAAGCAATCAAAAAATAATTGAATATGGCATAGAAGGGGTCAGTTTCCTCACACAGTACTGGTACTTCGTGAAAAATTTTGGGAAAAAAAAGCTATTTAAAGACAACTCTTCTCATACGCAACCCTGCCAAACCTACCTCAATTAGATTAAGTCAGGTCTTAAAAGTCTGTTTTCTTCTGATGAAGGTTCTTGCTCTACGTGATTCAATTAAACATTTAAAATAGTATGCATCATTTTCTGAAATCTTCCTTGTTTGCATTATCAAAGCTTGACAATCCTTTTATGACAAATTTCCAGTATTTTCTGTATTTAAGATACTTGCATGAAAACAGGATCTTTTTGTAAAAGCAACACCGTCAAAAATATTAACATATAACATTTAGATTTTATAAAGGGAAAAAAAACAATTAACAAAACCCTGAGAGAAATAAAAGAGTTTGTGACATTTATTTTTCAAATTTCAGTGAAAAGGTTTTTAAAATGTGTGTGTGTGTGTGTATATATATATATATATATATATATATAAAACCACCACTCACTACTTTCCACTTTGTCATAAACTGTAAGAACTAAAGACACACCAAACTCTTATTATGGAATTTGAAACACATTAATCATGCCTGGTATCAGGCTTCAAGACAAGTTCAAAGCTCTGCCTATGTTTGTCAAATGATTCACTAAGGTTCAGAAACCATGTAAGTGGAGGAATGCCCAAATCCAAAAGTCCCAGTGTGAATTTTGAACACTTGGTCTGAACCATTCCAAAGCCATTACACATCTGCAAAGTTCACCTAAACCTCTTTTCTGGTTTTGGTTCCTGTGGTTTTGCACCCCCTCTCCCTGGGATTTTACATTTAAAGAAACTCAGTAAAAAACAATCTTACTGTATCTGCTTTTGTATCAGCACTGGGCTAAAGGGCAAGTTTCCCATGTATTTGATGTGAAATTTTAAATTAACCCAAATTTTGTGGAAACTGGGATCAGGTTCACTCAAAAGTAGAGATGGGCCTGAACCAAAAACCTCAAACCCAGATCAGACATGAGAAATGCACTCTTTTGCCCAGTGCTCATAGGAAAGCAGTTACAGTAAGACTGATTTTGACTGAGTTTAGCTTTATTTAAATGTGAAACTCCAAAAAGTGTGCTGTGAAACCACAGCAACCAAAACAGGAACAGAAGTTTAGGTGAATCCATACAAAACAAATCACACTATTATACATGCCTTTGCTGAGAAAGTGAAATTAAGCCCTTGAGTTTTCTTTGCCCATATGAAGATGCAGAGTGAAAGAGTATGACCAGCTCATTCAATAGTGGAATGTAGTTGGGTTTGACTAATCTCCAGTGATCCTGGATCAGAGGAGGTGTTTGAAGAATGCAAGTGTTATGTATAGGTTTATCTAAGTAATGTCCATCATTGTAGTATTGGGGTGGTGGGTTTTTTGTGTGAACCAAACACTCCAAACTTTAGGAGGAGGGTCGGAATCTGGACCTGGCTCCTGATTTGAATTTCTCCTCTGGTACTTCACACTGGAATGAGCCAAACTCCAGATCCAAACTCCTTCAGTGAACAGGAGGTTGAAATCTGAACCCAGATTAGATTCCAGCGTCATGAATGAGCATCAGTCTGTAAAAGGCTGAACCAAATCCCAGGTCCAATGTTTAGCCTGATTGCTTTGGGAGTTGAGATCCAGACCGGAACTCTGATCCATGGGGCAGGCCCCTGTCCCATCCCCCTTCAGCCTCATTCTACCTCCTTTGGTCTATCCCTCTGCAGCCAGGCACCATGATGCACCCCATTCCCCTAGGGGAGACCCTGTTGGCAGCTCCAAATCCCTGTGCTCCAGGGCCAGGCACTCTGACCACCCAAGTCTCACCCCACCCAACATCCCCTGTACCGCATCCCTCAGCCTGAGCCTTCTGCTCCCACTCCACTCCCCCAGGCCTCACCCCACCCCCTTAGCCCTCTACCCCCTCCAGGTCTCACCCCACTCCCTAGCCCACTCCCCCCCATCTCCCCACCTGACACCCCAGGCCTCTGCCCCCCCGAACTCACCCCACCCTCCGGCCCACTGCACCCTCTCCCCATCCGAGACCCCACCCCGGCTCTCTACCCCTCCCCCAATCTTCCCACCTGACACACCCCCCGGCTCTCTACCTCCCCGGCCGGGCCCTCCCCTGCTACCAGCGACCCAGGCACCTTCCTCTCACCTGAAACTCTGACTCACTCACTCTCACACCCCCCTCAGCTCTTCCTGCGGCGGCCGCTCCGCCCGCAGCCGCTTGGGCAGAGCTCCCAGCCTCTCACCTGCGCGGGGCGGGCGGTGCCGGGAAGAGCCGGCGGAGCTGCAGAGGGAGGTGCCAAGAAAAGCCGGCTAGGCCGTCGGGGGAGGTGCCCGGAAGAGCCCATTTCCTCCTCTCCAGTCGGGACGGGTGCGGCGCAGAGACAAAGCGGCTGAGGCGGCTCGGGGCTCAGGATCCACCGGCGCCTCCTTCCCGTCCGGGACCCGCAGGTAACTTCGTGGCCCGGACCCCCTCCCCTCCCACCGAGTTGGAAACTTCTCCTCCGGCCGCTAATGGGGCCTGGCCCGCGGCCCCACCCCCGGGTTACCCCTCCCCCCGCCAGCGGGCCTGGGCCGAGCAGCTTGTCCCGCCCGCCGCCGCCAGTGGGGCCCGGCCTCAGGAGCCCCCACTCCCGCTAGGCCCCAGGGCGCCTCACGGTGCTGCGGCCCCCAGGCTGGGCTGCCGCGCTCTGAGCAGGGCCCCTTGCCCCGCGGGAGCCGCGCTGCCCCAGCCCCGCCCAGGCCGGGGGGGCCCGGCGGCCTGGCGCGAAGCGGCCCGCACAGCTTCCTGGGGCCGCCTCCCACTGTTCGGGGGGCCGGGCCCCCGGCGGGGGAAGCTGCTCCCCGGCCCACGCCGGTGCTGCCCTGGGCTTGAGCCCCGGAACGGCCGTCGCCGCCTCTGCCACAGAGCCCGGGGGGAGGAGGGGGGCGCCCGGCCCCGCCCTCTTCTCCCGGGAGTCTCGGGCGTTAGCGCTGCCCCCAAACTCTCGTCGCTGGTTTTGTTTTAGGAAGTTGTAGCCGCGTTGGCCCTAGATGTGAGCGGGCCAAGTTTGGTGGGGGAATATTTCTTATAGGCCCCGCTGCTGTTGGCGAAAGAGACCCGCTTTCGAGCACACACAGCTCTTGTCTCTGTCACCAACAGCAGTGGGGCCAAAAAAGAGATTCACCGCACCCACTTTTTTTTTTTTTTTTTTTTTTTTTACCAACACGTCCCTACTCACTGTGTCCAGCTTCCCTGCTGGAGCATGAAAGACCTGCACAAACAGGAGGAAACTAACTATTGTGAGGGGCTGTCAAAGCATAAGATAACAAAATAGAAAAATACTTGTCCTTAATCTTTCAATTATAGTGATTTTTAGATATTACAGTAACGTTAGTGGGGAAAAGTTTTCACATAAATATAACTTGTTTTGTAAGCTGACATTGTTCCTTTCCAGTCTCTATGTACAGAAAATAGTCTGTTGGTACACAAGTAATCCTCGACTTTTTAGTGGGGTGTCAGATGGCCTAGTACTCTGTATCCACTTACACCACAGCTATATTTTGTCCCTACTCCCACTGATGGAAGTTGTGCTAGCTAATAAGAGGACTGGACTTAGCCCTATATGCTTAGCTCTCAAGGGCAGCAGTTGTAAGGGGAATGTGTTGGCATTGTCTTTCATTATCTGTGGAGGACTCTGTCTAGTGGATTTTGTTTTGTAGTTGAAGATGTGTGGCTGGAATGAGTAATGTTAGGCCTGTAGTCTGCCAGGCAAATACAGTGCTTCCATTAAGGCAGGAGCTTAATCGTCATGTAGGCTGCATGCCAAAATCGACACATTGCTGTGTTGTCTTGAAACTGTGAAGTGGTGTTTCTATGCTGTGTTCACTGTAAGGAATGAGAGAAAGTGTTACATAAGAAGAGCCTGCAACTCACTTTATTTTATAAAGAAGAATGGCTTGGATTGGTTTTCACTGGATTGGTTTTCACTTTAGGCATCAATAGCTTTATTTTAAGGCTGTCTTGTTGTGTAGTCTACCTCTGACTTGCAAAAGCAGTAAAACACATGAGAACTCGTGTAACTTTATTATAACAACTATGTTACTCAACAGGTTCTGGGTGGGTATAGAGCAGGGGTGGGCAAATTTTTTGGCCCAAGGGCCACATCGGGATTGCACAACAGTATGGAGGGCTGGGTAGGGAAGGCTGTGCCTCCCCAAACAGCTTGGCCTCTGCCTCCTATCTGCCCCCTTCCACTTCCCACCCCCCTCAGAACCTCTGCCCCATCCAACCGCCCCTGCTCCTTGACCCCTGACTGCCACGACCCCGTCCACACCCCTGCCCCCTGAGAGGGCCCCCGGGACCCCACCCCCTATCCAACTCCCCCTGTCCACTGACTGTCCACTGACTGCCCCCTGGGACCCCTTGCCCCTTATCCAGTCCTTGCTCCCTTACCATACTGGAGCCAGCCATGCCGCTGCACTGCCTGACACGAGCGGCAGGCCAGAGCGCTGGTGGCACAGTGAACTGAGGCTGCGGGGGAGGGGCCGGGGGCTAGCCTCCCCAACTGGGAGCTCAGGGGCCCGGCAGGATGGTCCCGCGGGCCGTTGTTTGTTCACTTCTATTGTAGAGCGTAGGGAACCTGATACAAGATGTATTTCTCTTCCAAAGTTACTTATACAATATCTGTACAGCTACCTGGTGATCCCTCTGAACCCTTCTATTTCTGGTCAGTAGTGCTGAGCTGGTCAGTTACTCCCACTGGTCACCTGCTGTCAAAATCCTTGTCTATCACTTGACTACTGCACTAGTCTCCTATCTGGCCTTGATGCTTGTGGCCTGGCTCCCCTGAAGCCCATTCAAAATGTGGGTGCAAAGATGAGAACATAAGAGTCGCCATACTGGGCAGACCAAAGGTCCATCTAGCCCAGTATTCTGTCTTCCGACAGTAGCCAATGCTAGGTGTCCCAGAGGGAATGAACAGAACAGGTAATCATCAAGTGATCCATCCCCTGTTGCCCATTCCTAGCTTCTTGCAAACAGGCTAGGAATACCATCACTGTCCATCCTGGCTAATTGCCATTGATGGACCTATTAAGATAAAGAGCAAAGGCTTGTTAGTCTCTAAGGTGTCACAGGTACTCCTTTTCTTTTTGCAGATACAGACTAACATGACTGCTGCTCTGAAAGGCTTGATTGTCATTCTCCCCTTCTCACTCTACCATTAAGTATCTTCATTGGCTTCCCCACCTCCAGTCACATCATATACAAACTTACCCTGAAAGTTCTTCTCAGTTTTGCTTATCTTTACTCAGCCAATGATTCTAGCCTTAATACCACAAGAATTATCCCATCTTCATGCATGTGGGGTAGCAAAACTTCCAGTCCAAACTTGTAAAATCGCCATATTTTCCTCCAAGTCATTCCTCAAAACATACCTGTGTCCTAGTAGGTACTGGAAACCAATCTGAAAATTACTAAGCAGGTAGTGCTTTGTAACTACTGTCCTTCTCTTGCCTAAGAACTGTGCATATCTTGTCTGTTTCCCAGTCTCTTCCTCCCTCCTGTCTCTTCCCCCCCCACCCCCTCCCCACCCCTTGTATGTCTCTGACCTGTTTTATGTGGTCTATTCGACTGTAAGCTTCTGGTGTCAGACTGTTTACTGTGTCTGTACAACATCTAGTACAATAGGCCCATGATTTGGCTGATCTCTAGGTGCTAGAATAATGTAAATACATAATGAGCTGCCTATGTCTTTGAACAAAGTTTTTTGTTTAAAAAAGGCCTCTTTTGAAAATGAAATGCTTTACATAAATGTTCTTAAGAAGAATCATTGTGTCCTTTCTCTTAAAAATATAGATAAAAACTAAAACACAAAACAAATTATCAAAGGCTATTAAAAACTTTGTCTAGTTTTATTTTTCAACCAATTCTAATAAGAATCTGAAGTGGAGTAAATGTTTATGTAAGGAGGGCAGAGTTGGGATTAGAACTCTTATCCTCACACTAATAACTAAAATATTCAACACAATTATTTTAATATTAAATGTAAAGTTTGTAAGCATCTGGAGGCCCAGAAACTAAAGTAGTGAATTAGTATATTCACTTTGGTTTCTTCTTGTGAATTTTGAGATGCTGTTAGACATGGGTAATGGCAAGAAATTCATACAGTTATGTTTCTTCATTCAGAGAAGTTCTATAGTCCAAATAAAATTAATTGAAGGATAACAGATTTAAACAAGAATATTGCATAGATCAACTATTTGAATGCCTCCCTTCTTGCAACTCATTGAGAAATTGATCTTACAAAAGAATCAACAATGGCAATGTTTAAACTAGAAATATATTTAAGTAGACTTTTAATATGAATTGAAATTAGATCCTGTTGTCAAACTGTGGTAATGGTTTCTTAAATTCCTTTCTCATGCAAGGAATTAATTGGAAATGTTACTTACCATCTGTGATGAAACTGAAGTAATCCATAGATATTAAGATAAGCCTGGAGTGAGGACTTAAGTGATGATAAAATGCTTGTTTTATCAGTAAAACAGTGTTGGATATTAAATTGAAGTTACTACAGCTTTTGAATTAACTGGACATCAAATAGAATATGGCCGGAAGAATACTTACTGAGGTGTTAACCTGAAACTGGACTGTAGGCCCAATGAATGTTTGTGTTCTTTTCTCTTGTAACACAATGCCTTTTTCTTAGAAATCCCCAAATACTTATTCTGCTGAACTTGAAAATTTATGCACGTAAGGGTTTGTCAACACAGGAAAGTTTTATACCAATATAAGCTAAGGCAGTGGTTCTCAACTCTGGTCCACTGCTTGTTCAGGGAAAGCTCCTGGTGTGCCGGGCCGGTTTGTTTACCTGCCGCGTCTGCAGGTTCAGCTGATCGCGGCTCCCGCTGGCCATGGTTCGCTGCTCTAGGCCAATGGGGGCTGCAGGAAGGGCGGCCAGCACATCCCTCGGCCCGCGCCGCTTTCTGCAGCCCCTATTGGCTTGGTGGCGAACTGCGGCCAGTGGGAACTGCGATCTGCTGAACCTGCTGTCGCGGCAGGTAAACAAACCGGCCCGGCCCGCCAGGGGCTTTCCCTGAACAAGCAGTGGACCAGAGTTGAGAACCACTGAGGTAAGGAGTGAATTGATACTGGTGAAGCTTCCAATGTGGATAGACTTTCTCATGTGGTCTAGCTTTGCTTGCTGTGCAAGGAATTCAAGGTAAACCAAAAATAGCCATTCTTATTTCAGAATAAATCTCCACAAGACCAGTTATACAGATTTAATTTTTAGCTGATACAACTTTCCTGTGTAGACAAGCTCTATGTTACTTTTCAGGGTGGATTTGATTTAAATCACTAGTCAGGAAGACTCGATTTAATCATGAATTTCTTACATAAAAGTGCGTTCTTGTTGGTTGTTATAACCTTAATACATAGTCTTCACAATTCAGAGACAGATGTACGTTTCGTTTTTTAGAAGGTATACACTATATATTTTTAAAGTGATTTATTTTGAAAACCTTTCAGATTAGTTTTACAGCTATATGAGAAAGTGAATGATTGTTTGGTTATTTCATTTACCAAAGGTAATTGAAGCAGATAGTTCACCTCCCAATGACTTCATAAATATCTCCAATTCAACGGGTTAATCATTAAAACAGGAGGATTTTCTTGCCATGGTGTATTAGGAGGAGAACATCACCAGCGCTGGTCTTGACCTGCTGCTCACAAACCAGGAAGAATTAGTAGGGGAAGCAAAAGTGGATGGGAACCTGGGAGGCAGTGACCCTGAGATGGTCGAGTTCAGGATCCTGACACAAGGAAGAAAGGCGAGCAGCAGAATACGGACCCTGGACTTCAGAAAAGCAGACTTTGACTCCCTCAGAGAACTGATGGGCAAGATCCCCTGGGAGAATAACATGAGGGGGAAAGGAGTCCAGGAGAGCTGGCTCTATTTTAAAGAATCCTTATTGAGGTTACAGGGACAAACCATCCTGATGTGTAGAAAGAATAGTAAATATGGCAGGCGACCAGCTTGGCTTAACAGTGAAATCCTTGCTGATCTTAAATACAAAAAAGAAGCTTACAAGAAGAGGAAGATTGGACAAATGACCAGGGATGAGTATAAAAATATTGCTCGGGCATGCAGGAGTGAAATCAGGAAGGCCAAATCACACCTGGAGTTGCATCTAGCAAGAGATGTTAAGAGTAACAAGAAGGGTTTCTTCAGGTATGTTAGCAACAAGAAGAAAGTCCAGGAAAGTGTGGCCCCTTACTGAATGAGGGAGGCAACCTAGTGACAGAGGATGTGGAAAAAGCTAATGTACTCAATGCTTTTTTTGCCTGCCTTCATGAACAAGGTCAGCTCTCAGACTACTGCACTGGGCAGCACAGCATGGGGAGGAGGTGACCAGGCCTCTGTGGAGAAAGAAGTGGTTAGGGACTATTTAGAAAAGCTGGACGAGCACAAGTCCATGGGGCTGGATGCGTTGCATCCGAGAGTGCTGAAAGGAGTTGGCGGCTGTGATTGCAGAGCCATTGGCTATTGTCTTTGAAAACTCATGGTGATCGGGGGAAGTCCCGGATGACTGGAAAAAGGCTAATGTAGTGCCCATCTTTAAAAAAGGGAAGAAGGAGTTATCCTGGGAACTACAGGCCAGTCATCCTCACCTCAGTCCCTGGAAAAATCATGGAGCAGGTCCTCAAGGAATCAATTCTGAAGCACTTAGAGGAGAGGAAAGTGATCAGGAACAGTCAGCATGGATTCACCAAGGGCAAGTCACGCCTGACTAATCTAATTGCATTCTATGACGAGATAATTGGCTCTGTGGATGAGGGGAAAGCAGTGGACGTGTTGTTCCTTGACTTTCGCAAAGCTTTTGACATGGTCTCCTACAGTTTTCTTGCTAGCAAGTTAAAGTCCATTCATTCAGCCCATACTATAAGGTGGATAGAAAGCTGGCTAGATTGTCTGGCTCAACGGGTAGTGATCAAAGGCTTCATGTCTAGTTGGCAGCCAGTATCAAGTGGAGTGTCCCAAGGGTCGGTCCTGGGGCCGGTTTTGTTTAATATCTTCATTAATGATCTGGAGGATGGCGTGGACTGCACCCTCAGCAAGTTTGCATAACACTAAACTGGGAGGAGAGGTAGATACGCTGGAGAGTAGGGATAGGATACAGAGGGCCCTAGACAAATTAGAGGATTGGGCCAAAAGAAATCTGATGAGGTTCAACAAGGACAAGTGCAGAGTCCTGCACTTAGGACAGAAGAATCCCATGCACCGCTACAGACTAGGGACCGAATGGCTAGGCAGCAGTTCTGCAGAGAAGGACCTAGGGGTTACAGTGGACGAGAAGCTGGATATGAGTCAACAGTGTGCCCTTGTTGCCAAGAAGGCCAATGGCGTTTTAGGCTGTATAAGTAGGGGCGTTACCAGCAGATTGAGGGATGTGATCGTCCCTCTCTATTCGACATTGGTGAGGCCTCATCTGGAGTATTGTGTCCAGTTTTGGGCCCCACACTACAAGAAGGATGTGAAAAAATTGGAAAGCGTCCAGCAGAGGGCAACAAAAATTATTGGGGGACTGGAACACATGACTTATGAGGAGCGGCTCAGGGAACTGGAGTTGTTTAGTCTCCGGAAGAGAAGAATGATGGGGGGATTTGATAGCTGCTTTCAACTACCTGAAAGGGGGTTCCAAAGAGCATGGCTCTAGACTGTTCTCAGTGGTAGCAGATGGCAGCATGAGGAGTAATGGTCTCAAGTTGTAGTGGGGGAGGTTTAGGTTGGATATTAGGAAAAAAAGTTTCCCTAGGAGGTGGTGAAGCACTGGAATACGTTACCTAGGGAGGTGGTGGAATCTCCTTCTTTTGAGGTTTTTAAGATCAGGCTTGACAAGTCTCTGGCTGGGATGATTTAGTTGCGGATTGGTCCTGCTTTGAGCAGTGGGTTGGACTAAATGATCTCCTGAGGTCCCTTCCAACCCTGATATTCTATGACCAGACAGACATTTCAATTGTTTTATTTAACTAAAACAACGTTATGTATTCTAGTTTTTTTTCTTCAACAGCAAACATATAATATTATAACAAACAAGCATATGAATTTTTGAATTTAGTTAAACATTCAAGTTTTTTTTAAATCAGGTTTGTTTTTGTTAAAATTGTTAACTAAAATAGTTAATGAAATATTAAAAAAAAATTTAAATTGACTGTGTTGGCCAGGTCAACATGAGAAACATAAAATATTGGCTTCTCAGTCGTCTTTACCTTCATTTTCCTGTTTGTTCATAACCTGGAAAAGAAAAACAAGCTTTATTGCTTTTTCAGGTCCCAAATGATTTCTCAATTTGGAATGAATTAGTCCAAAGGAAGAAAATATTCTTTCTACACTGATAGAAGGAGCTACTGCTGTTAAAAGTGAGATTATCATTTCCACCAGTTCACTGGTGTGAGTTTCTTTTAAAACATCATCAGCAAACCTGTATTTCTTGAATGGT
This sequence comes from Lepidochelys kempii, assembly GCF_965140285.1. NCBI lineage: Eukaryota > Metazoa > Chordata > Testudines > Cheloniidae > Lepidochelys > Lepidochelys kempii. The sequence continues at coordinate 34,511,608 of NC_136387.1, forward strand.
TCTTATTTCCAAACTGGGTCTCTCTTACGCCCTGCTGCCATTATAAGTTTTCCATTCTAGTGAGAGAATGGTATGGTAGATCTCAAATCAATGAAGGGTACACTTCTGGAATATGCTGCTCAAACAGTTTCACTTTTGTTTCTACTGCCTGTCCATCTCTTCTCACATTTATCTCCAGACTTCTTCTCCTTGTCCAGATCTATTCTGCCCCCAACAATCTTCTTCTATACATTAAACTTTTTGAAACTTTGCACTTTTAGAGAGAGGTAAGGGATTGACTATGTACACAAATTTGCAGATTTGCACAGTGTTGAGGTCTGTTATTTCTCACCTCTGTATATTTATTTATTTATTTAAAAACATTTTTGCTGTTAACAAGCATGTTATCTCTGGAGACACAAATCCACAGTTTGAGAACTGCAAAACTAAGCATCTCTGAATATGGTATCTTCTAGACTGAGCACTGAGTCCCATTGGGTAGATAGAAAGATTAACCTAAATAATCTATACAGAAGCCCCTGGAATCCCATAAGATTCGGTCCCTAATCCATGAACTATTGGAACTCATTTACAAAACTTTTCTTAAACATTACATGAATATATAGTCTCATACTGTTGAATTAGAATTTGTAATCCCTATTGCATGAAGAGATATCTTTGAGCTATAATGTATCTTTAACTTTAGATTGTTTTTCCTCAAAAATCATTTGATCAAAAAAATCCAATTTAAATAAAAAATCCATTGTTTTTTTTTTTAAATTGATTTTTATCCACCCTGTTACTTTTCAGTACTTAAGTGGCTGAGCAGCTATGGAAAGAATCATTCTAAGAAATTGGGTATATTCTGGAATTGCTAAAATTGTCATATTCTGAATATCCTTTTTGAAAGGACTGGACTGTTGATTCCAAAATGTGCTTCTGTAATGTGGAAGTTTGGTAGGAGATTATTACTTCCATTTTCTTTATAACAGCCTTATGCTAGTGCTGTGTCTAGTTATATACCAGCCAAGATGATTTAAAAGAACAAGTTGCATACTTACCTTGAAATACTAACAAATTGGGAGTTTTATAGTGTTTATAACAAATTTAGTGTTATCGCTAGTTTGGAGTAACTCCACTCAATGGATCTACAATTCAGATTTTGTTCCTCAAGGATTGGTTTGCAGCTTTGGAGAAAGGTTGCAGATGTTTGAGACTACAGCTTTAAAAGTAGTAATTAGCTTACCCAATGTACAAGATTACAATTCTGTGGGTGGTTATTTATCCCAATACTTATTACTGGAGGAACTAAACTAAACAGGGAAGCTTTTGAGAATCACTTGTTGTGTCATAAAGCAATGATAAAAGTAGAGCATGGAGTTTAACAGACGAAGAATAAAAAACAAAATTTCAGATCCAGCTGCAGATTGGAGTCTTTCTGGTTGGAAAATGAGGTTACATCAGCCTTGTTCCAGGATGAACAGGGAATGTAGTGAAGACAAGACTAACATTCTTTCTGCCCCGACTACCCTTCAAGAAGAAGGAATGAGGTCAATAGTAAACTGACTTTCTGTATTGCATGCAGTACTGATAAGATACAAATAGCTTTCCTACTTACGTGTGCATGTGACCTTGCCATTCTCCAGCAGAAGCAAGCGGGTATCTTGATTTAAGTTTGACTCCCTGATTTGCCAAAGCAAGATAAAGTGTGGGTGGGAACCAGGTGTGTTGAATATGGAGGAAATCAGACAAATGACAAAAATGGAGTGATTGTCTGACTTGTAGATTTAAACCTACTATGAAGCTTTCTCTTAGTGAGAAGTTGTAGGATGTAGAAGATCAGTAATTCTGGGTTGCTTTATGCAGATGGCTTGGATGGGGGTTTTAAGGCCTTGTCTACATGGGAGAACTTATGGGTATAAATCTATTGATATGTCTCCATGTGGATGCTCTTATTCTGGAAAGGGTGCTTTTTTCCAGTTTAGCTTATACTGCTTTCAAAGTGACATAAGATGAGCTGGAAAAAGGCACTTTTTCTCCTGAGTAAGAGGGCCCAGATGGGGATTCATCATGGGGAAACTTCCTAGTATAGACAAGCCCTTATTTTTTTGGTCTTTGTATAGCTTTGTACTGTAGAAATATGTAGCTCCTCTAGGGATTTAAAGCATTCTAAAGACACAAGGAAAATGTTGTCTTTTCGTTCCTTGGCCTTATTGTCTCTCCCTGATATGTCTTCTGCTGTGCCACTTATTAATTTGTATTGCATTATGGCGTAGAAGTTTCAGACCCATTGTGCTAGGCTATTGCAGGAACCCTCTGTTATGTTTCTATCTTGGAGAATTTTTAATTTACTTATTCAAATCTAATTCTCCACTCGTTTAATATGGAATGGCTCTGAATAGTGACTGGCGAAGATCTACAGCAGGGGTTCTCAAACTTGGGGTCATGACCCCTCAGTGGGTTTCAAGGTTATTATGTGGGGCTCACAAGCTGTCAGCCTCCACCACCAAACCCTGCTTTGCCTCCAGCATTTATAAAAGTGTTAAATGTGTGTTTTTAATTTATAAGGGGGGTCGCACTCAGAGGTTTGCTGTGTGAAAGGGGTCAGCAGTACAAAAGTTTGAGAACTGCTGATCTAGAGAAGGTAGGCATCAGAACTGGCCTCTCCTGTGCTCCTACAGTTCTTAGGGAGGGAGGGGCCATATCCATGGATGGGTTTGGGGGGACTTAACTCTGCTCACTCCAGGCCTTGGTTGAGGATGTGGCAAGTAATGCAACAATGAAAGTGTAGGTATGTGTGCTCAGTCCCGCAGAGTGGATCCCTCAGGTGTCCAGTCAATAAGCCTAGCAGCTGGCAGTCCAGAAATGAGGAGCCGCTTGAGTTGCTCCCTTCTTTAGTCAGTGACCCAAAATAATGGGTGAGAGCAGAGTAAGCCACTCAGCTGCAGGATTGGGTACTTGTGTTGGTAACAGTGCCCTCTCTCCGGACGCACAGCTCAAGTAAAGAGACTTCTTTAAGAAAGAAGGCAAGGTTTGTAGTGGATAGCGTGAGAAATGTTTTTCCACTTCTACTAGGTAGGTTGTCTTATGCACCTTTGCTACTGATAGTGTGCCTTTTACTACTGTCTCACCCTGCCTTTCGTGAAAGCTTCTGCTTTCAGTGACAGGGATGTTGAAAAATGGATAGCAACTCTCCAATGTCTTCTCTACACTGAGAAAATGCATCCTATTAAATGCCTTACACACATTTTAATATAACTTAGGCAAGGACAAGTTGTGTATAAAATGACAACTAACATTTTAAGGCATGATTAACTTTAGCAAAATACAGTCTCATTAAAAATGACTTCTATATCAGAAAACTGGAGGATAATAAGTGTTGTACCTATATTTTAAAAAGGCCCTATTGGTAATCCAGGGGATTGCTGACCAGTAACCCTTACACTTGCACCTGGTAAACTGGTTGAAATAATGATTAAAAAATAGAATTAAACACCTGAAAAGTATGGCAGGGTCTAACAAGCATGGTTTGTGCAAAAGGGAATTGCATCTTGCTAATCTACTGATTGTGTTCAAAGAATTCTGATAAAAGGAGTGGATAAAGGAAAACCAGTTGATCTAATTTTAGATTTTCAAAGGGTTTTTGACAAGGTCTTTTACAAGAAGCTGCTAAAACTAAGTGCTCATGGGGGAGAAAAGTATTGTCATAAATCAAACTGTCTGGGAGAGAGAAAACAGAGAAGAAATAAATGACTAATGTTCATCATAGCAAAAGGTTAAATGTGATCCCCAATGGCTGCAGATATCCTGGAGCAGCTGAGAACACTGCATCATCCCAGACCCTGCAGCTGGGTGCCACAAGATTCCACGGTAGGTCTGTCTATATATTTATTAATAATCTGGAAAGGAGGTGAGCAGTGAGGTACTAAGAAGACTGACGTTCTTCAGAGGGATTTATAGCTGTTGAATGGGCAACATGATGTCAGATAGAAGTTCAGTGTTGATAAATGGAAAGTAATGCATATTGTATTAAAATTTGAGCTACTCATATGCCATACAGAGTTCTAAATTATTTGTGGCAACACAGGAAAGGGACCTTTGTATCGTTGTAGACGGCCTGACGAAGACTTCGATTCAATATGCTGCTGAGGTCAAAACTGGCAAACAAGGTGGTAGGATGCACAAGGAATAAGAGAGAGTAATACAGATGATGTCACAAGGTCACTATATAAATAGTAGTATACCCTCTTTCAGAACAGTGTGCAGTACTGGTCAGCCCATTTCAAAAAGGATATTGCAGACCCTGGTGACAAATCATGTGAGTTTTTCTACGCCTCTAATCAACAGTAATTGGAAAAAAATGGAATTTATTCATCTCCTTTTTAAGGTGAATAGTGGGGACATAAGTGTGTATGAAAGTGACGAATGTCATAGAGATTGTAGATCTAGCGCTTGTGTCCTCCCCATCTCAACACAAGAACAGTGGAGCATTCAGTGAAATTTAAAGAGTAATTAGTAACCGATAAAAGGAACTCATTTTTACTGAATGCCTAATTGTCATTGAGGCCAAAAATTAATAAGAATCGGGGTGGATAACAATATCCCAGTGTAGACAAGGCCCAAATGATCAAGTGACTTAGGCTTTGTCTATATTCGGGCAGGTTTAATAGTTTACAGGCATAACCCCTACTGTTCCAGTATGAGTGGTTTTTTGTTTTAGTTTCATTTGTGTCATATGGGAAGAGATTTAAAAAGAGGTAGTGAAGTAATGCAACAGTCCCTTAACGAGAATCTAAAAGTGCAGGAGTGGAAGGAGAGTAAAAGGGGGATCTGCCAGCAGAATGAGAAGTGCTGGCACAAAAGCACGGAGCTCTAGCAGCAAAGCATGGATCCGCTGATAATCATCATGGAGTGCCAAGCGGACTCGATCTAGGCGCTCGTAGCCATGCACGTGGAGCACTACCGTGCCCTCCCCCCCCCCCAGTTGTCCCAAAACACTTTCCCCAACATCCAGATTCTTATTGCCACTAGCTGCCTCAACACCTGTAGCTTCACCGCCCAGCCCTGAAAACTACAAGCCTTACTCACTGCACTCAGCCCCCATCACCATGCATTATAGCCATCCTGAAGTGTAGCACTCATTGCACAGCACTCCAGACAGGGAGGCTGAGTATGATAACAGGACATATGCAAATTTGTGATTGTTCTGTTTCCCAAGCAGTTGTTTCTTTTCAATAAATGCATTTTCTTTTCAATAAATGGATTGTTTGGCTTTGAAAACCTTCTTTATTATTGCATTAAGTAAAAGATACCTTAGCCCAGGAAAGAAACAGGCACTGCAAGTCAGCGTAGCAAACACAGATTCCTACTAACATTAGAACCACTGCACTTCACTCCCATGCAGGACACCAGACATTACTGGTGGCTTTCAGCCTCAAATTGCTCCCTCAAGGCATCCCTATTCCTTGCAGCTCCGTGCTAGGCCCCTTTAATAGCCCTGCTCTCTGGCTGTTCAAATTCAGCCTCCAGGTATTGAACCTCTGAGTTTCGTGCCTTAGTGAATCATTCACCCTTCCCTTCACAAATGTTACGGAGGGTACAGCACGTGGATATAACCGTGGGGATGTTGTCGTCAGCCAGGCCCAGCTTCCCATACAGAGAGCACCAACGGCCCTTTAAATGGCCTAAAGCACACTCCACAGTCATTCTGCACCGACTCAGCCTGTTGTTGAACCGCTCCTTGCTGCTGTCAAGGCTCCCTGTGTAGGGTTTCATGAGCCACAGCATTAAAGGGTAAGCGGGGTCTCCAAGGATCACAATGGGCATTTCAACTTCCGCTATGGTGATCTTCTGGTCTGGGAAAAAAGTCCCAGCTTGCAGCTTCCTGAACAGGCCAGTGTTCTGAAAGATGCGCGCGTCATGCACCTTTCCGGGCCAGCCTGCATTAATGTCAATGAAACGCTCCCGGTGATCCACAAGCGCCTGGAGAAAATAGAGAAATACCCCTTCCTATTAATGTACTCGGTGGTCTGATGCCAGAATTGGAATATACATGCCATCTATCGCCACTCCACAGTTAGGAAACTCATTTGTGCAATGCCAGCCACAATGTCATGCACGTTACCCGGAGTTCTGGTTCTTCTGAGCAGGATGTGATTAATGCAAACTTGCATCAACACAATTCCAGCGGTTGACTTTCCCACTCCAAACTGGTTAGCGACCGATCGGTAGCTGTCTGGAGTTGCTAGCTTCCAGATTGCAATAGCTACCCGCTTCTCCACCTTCAGGGCAGCTGTCAGTCTTGTGTCCTTGCGCCGCAGGGTGGGGGCGAGCTCATCGCACCGTCCCAGGAATGTGGCTTTTCTCATCCAAAAGTCCTGCAGCTACTGTTAGTCATCCTAGGCTTGCATGACAACATGATCCCACCACTCAGTACCTGTTTCCCGAGCCCAAAAGTGGCGTTCCACAGTTTGAGCATGTCCATGAGTGCCACAAGCAATCTTGTGTTGTATGCGTTACTCGAGTCAATATCATTGTCGGAGTCCTCACTGTCAGTTTGGATCTTAAGGAGTGACTCGACTGCCAAACATGACGTGCTGGCAAGACTCGTCAGCATATTCCTCAGCAGTTTGGGCTCCATTCCCGCAGACCGAAAGGGAAGAGAGAGCGTGTGGTACAAAAAAACCTTGAAAGATGGCGCAAAATGTGGACAGAAGCACAGGGATTGCTGGGATGCGAACCAGTGCATCACGGGGCATTGGGACAGGACCCAGAATGCCCTACCTCCTTCCCACAAGCCACAGCGCCAGAATGGGAAAAGAGGCTCTGTGGGATAGCTGCCCATAATGCGCTGCTCCCAACGCTGCTGAAAATGTGCTCACGCCAGTGCGCTTGCAGCTCTCAGTGTGGACAGACTGCAGTGCTTTACCTACTGTGCTCTCTGAGGGCTGGTTTAACTCAAAGCGCTCTACATCTGCAAGTGTAGCCATGCCCTCAGTTGTTCGTAAAGTATCGTTGAGGACATCAGAAGCTGCTGTAAAAACAGTTAAGTATTTAAAGCAGAGGTGGGCGAACTGTGGCCCACGGGCCCCTCCTGCTCAGCCCCTGAGCTCCTGGTCTGGGAGGCTCGCCCCGGCCACTCCCCTGCTGTTTCCCCCTCCCCCGCAGCCTCAGCACGCTGTGCTGCCAGCGCAATGCTCTGGGCGGCCAAGCAGCGCAGTTGCAGAGGCGCAGCCTGACCTGGTGGTGTGGGCAGCGCGGCTGTAGCGCCACCAGCCACCGGTGCCCCAGGCAGCACGGTTAGAGGGCAGGGGAGTTGGGGGGTGGGAGGGGGCAGGGTGATCGGGGGGCAAGTCAGGTTGGGGGTGGGGTCTGGAGGTGGTATGGGGACATGGAGGAGGGGGTGGTGGATGGGGCAGGAGTCCTGGGGGGGGCGCTTGTCGGGGTGAGAAGCGTGGCGGGGGGGGGTTGGATAGGAGTTTGGGGTGACACAGCCTCTCCTAACTGGCCCTCCATACAATTTTGGAAACGTGATGTGGCCCTCAGGCCAAAAAATTTGCCATCCCCTGATTTAAAGGCTTAAAAGACTGTCTCTGTATGTGGTGGTTGTATGGAGTAGAAAAGTGGAAGATGGATTTGGGCTAGATCTGTGCCAGGAAGAGCTTAGGTACTGCATTTATAGGTGCTGTAGAAACCCCTATGGTCATGTACAACATGCAAGGTGGCAATTGATGTGCTTTCCAAATCACGCACCTCCCTGAGAATACAAGCACAATTGTACATGTCCTAGTCCCCGTCTACTAACATGGATTTAAGAGCTGCTTTTCCTGTACCCGCTGTTTTGCATGCCTCCTGTGAGGAGCATAAGTCAGTGTTAGTAAGATCTAACTTCTTTGTAAAGACTTATTGCTTAATGTTGAAGGGGGTCTGACCAAAATCTTGGGAGTGACATACCTGTGCAAGCTGTTGATGCTGAACAGGATTTCAGGTCTTTTGAATGAACAGTGTTTTCTGTCATGACTCTACTTCCATTTTGATGTAGTTTTCTATTTTCTTTGTGTAGTTTGAGTTCTTTAATTGGATCAGCTAGACTTCCATTAAGTCTATAGCTGTGTAATTGACCTTATAATCAAATTGCTCCAAAACCACCTCCAGTTGCTTTGCAAATTCAGTGCCTATGTAGAGTTTTCATATACAATGTGTATTGTTTTGCTCAGTCCTCCTCACTCTAATGCACATGTCAACTTATTTAATGGTGGATGGATTCAAATATAGAGTCTGAAAATTCCTCTTCATATCATTGGGAAGCTGTCATCAAAAAAATTCCATAAGGCTTACGGGGTGGGAGAAAGCTGGCTGAAGTTGGAAAATTCTGTGGGACTGTTGAGTATTAGTGACTTTTTTTAACAGAGCTTTAATATTGTGAACACCCATACATCAGAAGTTCAAGGTGACTAAATCTGAAAAATTCTCTTGCTAGTTTTATCATGGGTTTCAGATCATTGAAAAGCAAAGTGTGAAGACCTCTCATACCACACCCCCGCCCCCCATCTTTGACCAATTTTGTGGTGCTATACTTCGTGCTTTTCTTTTCAGATGTAAAATCCCTCCCCCCAGGCATACTTGTAGCCAACAACATGTTACATCTTCTGTTCAGTCAGCCAGCTTGCTTTATATTAGTGTTGGTTCTTCTAGATGTTGCAAGCAAAGAACTAGTAGCGGACCTATGAGTCTAAAGCTGCCAGAAGGAGAATAGTCATGTTGAAGTGCTTCAGTTAATAACTAATTTTATGTTTCATTTAAGTTGATATTCTTAGTGTTGGAGGAGGTTTTAACTTATCAAGTTCATGTCTTTGCCTTTTAAGTTTTATGGCTTGATCACTAAATTCTGCCACTTTTTGTGTAAGACATAGCAGGTTGTTTCTGAATGAAGCTGACAAAGAGCTGCTGAAGTCCTGGGCAGGGCCTTAAGTCATCATTGTGACTTTTGATTATGACAATAGCATAGAAAATACCTTGCTTGCAGGAACATCAGTGATCTGCTCTTTTGCTTCAGTAGATGCTTTCATTCAGTAGCACAACTGATCTTGGAAAAAAAAATTTTCTGCACTATTCATATGACCATGAATCCTTTTGCCTTGCTATTTAACAACCCAGGATAAATTATGTTTTTCTCTAGTCCATTCAGTTGTTTCCTACCGTGTTAAGCATGCAAGTCAAATAACATACACTGATGTTTAGTGATCATTAATACTAATCACTCATTTGCTACATAAATCAGCAGCTTTCACAATTTCAGAAATTAGGTGAGGGCTTAATCTAAGTTTGAAATATAAGTGTTTTCTTTCTCTTCATAGGATACATTATTAGGTGTACCTTATGTAAGCATCTAGATTCCAGCAAACCAAATCCATCCAATAACTCGCAGCTTTGACTCCTGAGTAGTCAATTACAATTGACTGCACACTGGCAGTGCCCTTCTCCAGTCACCAATGACTCTCTATTCTCTTCCAGCTTCTGTGGAGTTGTTTAATTTTTCTTATTGTCTTCTAATAGATATAACACAAACCTTAATCTCACCACTCCATTCTTGTCAGAGTGGTTCGCTTTCATTCACAGATTGAAATTAGAATCTAGTGTTTCTGATGTCCACTTTCAAATATGTTCTGTTTCTTTAAATACTTCAGAAATTTAAAAAAATAGAAAGTGTGGTTTCAAAGATAAAATGTCATCCAGTTGCTCGTTTCCCTTGAAGTGTGGATTTTTTACAACTGTGCTGAACCATTTTTGTGGACTAACCAAATTAATCATCGCAGTGGAGGAATGAAATTGGCTCCCCATACATGCTGACTTCAAATTTAGAGCTTTAAGAAAGGATCTTTCGTATATTGTATGTACTAAAATCATGTCTGCCTCAGGAAGGCTTTGGGGTTAGCCTTTAATTACAGTAGTATTTTGAAGAATGAGGTGATGTTAACTAAAGATTTGCTGTCTTGGGCTCTAACAAACCAGATAACTTCAGTCCGTATATCTTTCTGTATTTAAAACTTCTAATAAACGTCTGGATTAAAAGACTTTTCAGCCAAAGAATGCAGTATACTACACATTCATAGTAATTTAGGAACAAAAAGGTAGCTTTAGGATATGAGTGAGGCCAATCTTCATTATTTCTAACTGCATGGCTTATAGATTGCACTTTTACTGCAGATTGAATGCTTAAGTAGATCAAAACAAAAATACCATGATTTCTTTGCTTCTTATTGCCAGTAATCCGGGTGTGTGTGTTGTTTTGTTTTTTGTTTTGTTTGGAAAGCCAAGCAAGAATTCATCTTGCAGCACTGACAGATTCTTGTACCAACTGATAAAGTTGGCTAATTTGTAGTAGAAACTTGAATCCATGTTTGTTGGTAAAATTTGCTACTCTATGGGTGTCCAAGGATAAGTCTACATGTATGGCACTGCAACGGCATAGCTGTACTGATGCAGCTGTATTGCTGCAGCATGTCTGGTGAAGATGCTCCATGCTGATGGAAGAGAGCTCTCCTGTTGGCATAATAAAACCACCTCCACAAGCGGCAGAAGCTAGGTCTGCGGGAGAAGCTTTCCCACCGACTCAGCGCTGTGCACATGAGTGCCTGTGTCAGTGTAATTTATGTCGCTCAGGGTGGTTTATTCACACCTTGAGCGACCTAAGTAATGTTGACATAGTGGTAATGTAGACGTAGCCCAGACTTCGCTTGTTTGAGGGTTGCCCTTTTTCTTTTAGGATATGTGTTCAGTTCTGATCAGCACCCAGGTTCACCTAGCTCAAGTGTGAGGAGTCACACTGCAAAGCCATACCCCAAGCTACTGGCCAGGTCTACCTTACAGACCTATAGCGGTATCCCTATGTTGCTCAGAGGGTGCGAAATCCATATCCTCTGAGCGACATAGTTATACTGACCTGATCCCTTGTGTAGACACAACTATGACAGTGGGAGAGCTGCTTCTGACATAGTTACCACCTCTTGGGGAGGTAGATTAACTATGCTGATGAAAGAAGTTCTCCCTTCAGCATAGGAGTGTCTTCACTTAAGTGCTGCTGTGGTGCAGCTGCATGGCTCTACATGAAGACAACTGTATCCTCACTAGGGCTGCAATTTCCTGTGTGTTGCTCTGACTTCTGGGGTCACATCCCACAGTTCTTCATGCTGAAGTAAGCTGAGCTGCTCTGATTCCTTCTCAGTGAATAATGGGAGAGCTTGTCTGTACTTCTGGGTACATGGGCATGTGTGTGTAACAGGGTGGCCTACTCCTTTTAAGGGCTAGGGTTCCAGGGAGCAGCTGGCCCTGTTTTGGAATGGAGCCCAGCTGGCAGGTGCTGGGAATCGTGACCCAGCTGGAAGCATTAAGTGATGGGGCTGATAATTTCCAGCGAGGGGATTTAAAGAAGTGCCCCAGCTCTGAGAGGCAGGATTTAGGAGAGGGCTGGGAGCACTCTTTCTTGTGCCTATGGAGGGAGGCTGAGGGAGGGCAGGAAAGACCTGTGTTGGGGGAAGGACCAGCACATTAAGCTATTGACATTCTTAGTTGGAGAACAGGACTGTTGCTTTTTGTTCCAATTTCCTTTTGTTTAAAAAAATAAACAGAGCTGGTCCTCCAGAATAAGGCTACAGACTGAACTGGGTGCAGCCAATTGTTTGTCCCAGCTGTTGGTCTGGTCTGCAAACCGAAGGGGAATTATGAGAAGGCATTGGACTGTCACACGCAAGTGTCTTGACCTTTTGTCCAGTCTGCAAAGTGAGAGGGTTACCAGCCCAAGTGAAAGACCATCCTTGGCTTTAACTAGCTGAGCCAGCTTGCTTGAGTTGAAAGCACCGCTAAACTCAGATGAGAGGGTGAATGTGTGAATGGAGGGTGTGGGGTTTTTTAAGGGTAACGCTTGAGTAAGAGCATGGGCTAACTCTGCAGTGAAAACATATTTGCTGGGAAAACTAATCTGGTTGCAGATCCCCTGGCACCTCTGCTAATAATTGAAGTAGCTCATTTGGCAATGTGTGGATTTGTCTCCGGTGTTAGAAGACTTTGTGGCACTGAGGTTTGTGCGGGTTTGAGCATTGCAGTGTAGGATCAAAATGCACTGGTAGTACTGAGGGTAAAAGTAGCATGCTTTTTCCTTCTGTTATGTGTAGCATGCTTTATTGTTAGCTATTTTTCACTTTTCAATCAACTATTCAAAGTGAATATCCTCTTCTCCCTCCTCTCAAAAGTAGTGTGATGCAACTAGATCTTTAAAGAAGTAGGGTGTCTTCACTTAAGCTTCTAAATATCTATTTATCTTTATGCACTCTCTCTAATAAATCTTGTTGCGTGTTTTTGTTTTTACCTCTAGTAATACCTTCACACCAAGCCAGGCTTCCCTGCATTTGGCTAGAATCCTGCTTGAATAGTTTAACTTTTGGCAACCAATAGTCTAAGAGATTAAATCAGACAGCTATTCTGAAGGACTGCAGTATGGCTTTGAATAATTAAAAGGATATGAGCATGGTTCTGTGCTCAATCTGAGGATGTCCTCTATCAGTTTAAGGGATATTTTAACCGAATGATAAACTAATACAATATCTCCTATGTTTGCTGCAATTGGACTCTCACACAGCTCCTTTAATTCTTTTGAGGCAACATGTTTATGCCAAACAAGAATGAAAAAAGCTTTATGTAAGTAAAGGCATCAGGCTATTGTGTAAGCATTTCAATTCTGAAAATGCTTGCTTTTTGTGAAATCATCATTGTTATGGTCTTGAGAGCATCTTATTAGATGTTTGAGAAGAGCATGTCTTCCACCTCCCCCATGAAAGAATTAGACCTCATGTGCATTAAATCTAACTTTAGAAACTTTGGTTGTACTTATTCTTCCCTGATAAAATGCCAAGGTTCTGATTCTTAAAGTGGAGGGTGGAAAAATAACATACTTTTAAAGTCAAGTTAAATTGTAAGTAATTTGGACCTGTAAAGGAATTACAGTAGAGAAGCTGTCAAGATCTGATAGGCCTTATCCCTGTCCTATTGAAACGTGTCTTGACGGGGAGGGGTAACACACCAGAATGTGCATAGGGGTATATGTGTGACAGGATCACATGTTGAAAAAATGCCTTTGTGTGAGGGCATCTGACTCAAAGGAAGAATGTGACAGGGTTTTCATGGGTTACTGGAGGATTTGTAGCTGGAATGATGACTTTACCTGTTGATGATGAGGGAATAAGGCAGCTGGGAGGGGGTCGGTTAAAGACTTTTTTTTTAAAAGGAAATTAAATGTAAAAAGTTGCTGTGATCAATATGACAGTTTCCTGCACTCTTTGGGAGATTTTATTGAGGGCACGTCTACGCTGGCAAAGTTACAGTGCCACTCAGAGCGCAGAAGGAAAATGGCTATTGTGTGTTCACACTGACAGCTGGCTGCGCAATAGCGTGTTCACACTTGCGGTACTATTTGGAGCGGTGCACTCTGGGCAACTACCCCACAGAGTACCTCTTTCTCTTTTGCTGTGTGGGAAGACAACAGAGGTCCCAGAGCATCCTGGGTCCAGACCCAATGCCCCGTGATGCATTGCTTCACATCCCAGCAATCCCTGTGCTTCCATCCTCATTTGGCGCTCTCTTTCAGTGGTTTGTGTATTGCACCCCCTACCTCTTTTGGGCTGCAGGAATGGATTCCAAACTGCTGACCAGTATGCTGTTTGCTCTGACCAACATGTCACGAGTGGCAGTGGAGTTATTCCTTAAACTACAAAAGAAAGAGGAGTGCAACATTGATCTCACCACGCATGGTAACTTTGACACGAGATTGCTTGTGGCACTCACGGAGGTGCTGACCACAGTGGAAAGATGCTTTTTGGGCTCAGGGAAACGAGCATTGAGTGATGGGATCATTGTCATGCACATCTGGGATGATGAGCAGTGGCTGCAGAACTTTCAGATGAGGAAAGCCACATTCATGGGACTGTGTGATGAGTTCACCTCAGACCTGTGGCACAAGGACACGAGAATGAGAGCTGCCTTGCCGTTGGAGAAGCATGTGGCAATTGCACTGTGGAAGCTGGCTATTCCAGACTGCTACTGATCTGTTGCTAACCTGTTCAGAGTGGGAAAGTTGACCGTTGGAGTTGTATTGATGGAAGTGTGTAGGGCCATTAATCGCATCCTGCTCTGAAAGACTGTGACTATGGGTACATGACATTGTGGATGGCTTTGCCCAAGTGGGCTTCCCTAACTGCGGAGGAGTGATAGATGGCACGCATGTTCCAATTGTGGCACCAGACCATCTAGCCACCGAGTACATTAATTGGAAGGGGTATTTCTCTATGGTTCTCCAGGCACTTGTGTATCTCTGTGGGCATGTCATGGACATTAAGGCAGGCTGGTCAGGAAAGGTGCATAATGCACGCATCTTTCGGAACACTGGCCTGTTCACGAAGCTTCAAGCAGGGACTTTCTTCCCGAACCAGAAGATCACCGTAGGGGAAGTTGAAATACCCATTGTGATCCCGGGAGACCTTTCCTACCCCTTAGTTCCATGGCTTATGAAGCCATACACAGGGCACCTTGACAGCAGCAAGGAGCGGTTCAAAAACAGGCTGAGCAAGTGCGGAATGACACTGGAGTGTGCATTTGGCTGTTTTAAAAGCCTGCTGGCAATGCCTGTATGGGAAGCTGAACAAGGCTGATGACAGTATTTCTGTGCTTATAGATGTGTGCGGTACGTGCCATAATATTTGTGAAGGGAAGGGTGAGATTCTGTGGCCTGCATTGTGCAGGAGGTCAGACTAGATGATCATAATGGTCCCTTCTGACCTTAATATCTATGAAGTTTCACTCAGGGCTGGACCTCTGAGGCTAAGCACCTGGAGGCTGAATTTGAACAGCCAGAGACCAGGGCTATTAGAGGGGCACAGTGCAGGGCCATAAGGCTCAGGGATGTCTTGAGGCAGCAATTTGAAGCTGAAAGCCACTAATATTTGTTGCTATGCTGGGGATTGCAGTGCTTGTAATGTTAGGAGGTGATTGGTGCACATGATGCAAGAAGGGGCCTTGACATAATTGTCTGTTGCTTTGCAGTGCTCTTTTTTTTTTTTCCACTTAATAGAATAAAGATTGCCTTCAAACAGAATTTTTTTTTTAAAAGATAACAACCGGAGGAAAGAGTCAACCAAAAAAATTCATCAGTGGGGAGGGGGATGGGGAAAGAGAAGGTCTCAAGAGGAGGAGGGGTCCTGGGACAGCTAAAGATTTGTTTCAGAGTAGCAGCCTTGTTTAGTCTGTATTCGCAAAAAGAAAAGGGGTACTTGTGGCACCTTAGAGACTAACCAATTTATTTGAGCATAAGCTTTTGTGAGCTCCAGGGATCATACCCAGCCGCCTTCTTTGGAGTACAATGCTGCAGGTGCTGTACTTCAGCAGGGCCAAACTGCAGAGGGATGGGTATTGAGTGCAAATGATAGTGGGAGTGCTGGACTGTGAGGAGGGAGGAGTGGAATGCTGCAGGTAGAAAGTGGAGCCAGGAGGTTGATAAGTGTGTTGGCTGTGTGTGTGAAGCACATAGGAAAGAGTTTTGGGACAGCAGCTGCAGGGGAGGGCCAGTGCAGAGCTGCTCGGTTTAAAGAGCTAGTATCGCCTGGAGCATGTCCACTTGGCGCTCCATAATGTTTAAGAGAAGCTCCGTGGCTTCTTTCTGGTGTACCGCATTCTCCTTTCGGTCCCTCTTCTTGCAGTCCCGCCAGTCCTTCAATTCCTGTTTCTCAGCAGCGGAGTGCATCATAACCTCACGGAGAAAGTCCTCCTTAGTTGTTCTTGGCCACTTTCTAATTCTGCGCAGCCATTCTGCCTCTGATAACAAAGAGGGAGGCTGAGCTCCCAAGGTCATCTCTGAAGTTCAAATGCAACATTTTACAGAAGCAGTATTGTTTGCAACACAGACAACACTGATTGAGGGCTTTAAAACACAGCCATGACTCTCACATCTGTCGCTAACTAGCTGACCACAGGCAATCACACATGATCCACAAGGCCCCCAAAATGGTGAGTAGCCATAGGAACAAGGTAAATTATTCTTCCCGGACCCTGCTGTACACTGGGCATGTGGTTCTTGGGGAGAGCCAGCACTATAGGGAGGGCCCCATAATCATTCCTGACCCCACACTTTCCACAGGAAGTGGTCATTATGGAAGAGATCTCGCTGCTGATGGTGAGCAGGGAATCAAGGGAGGGTCTTCTCCAAAGCAGCTCTGCAGAGGAACCTGAGGCTGTGGATTGCCCAGTATCTCCACACACATTTCCTGGAGATCTGTGAGGGAGATTCCCGTGAAGTGAGGGAGTCTATCAACAGCCTGCTCAGACCAGGCATGTGGGAGACAAACTTGCTTTCTGCAACACTCCTGCCCCCCAACAACTCGCTTCAGCAATTCCCCAAATCAGATCCACTTACCAGGGCCTCCTCTCCTGTTTGTGCTTTGCCATGATCCGACTGCTGTAACTGGCTAGT
Source organism: Lepidochelys kempii (assembly GCF_965140285.1). Lineage (NCBI taxonomy): Eukaryota > Metazoa > Chordata > Testudines > Cheloniidae > Lepidochelys > Lepidochelys kempii. Next base: position 34,528,100 of record NC_136387.1, read on the forward strand.
CTCCTCCAGGGTAAAAATAAAAAAGCGCTCCTGACTGCATGTATCTTTGGGCTTCAAGTTATCCTCTGGGTCCCACTCCCCCTCTTCATCCAAGATTTCCTCCTCCTGGCTTGATCCACTCTTGACTGGCATGCGAGCCAGCAAAATATCCACAGGGGCCTTTGCAGTGGAGCTGGGGTCGCCTCTGAGTATTGTGTCCAGTTCTTCATAGTATCGGCAGCTCGTGGGCGCAGCACCGGAGCAGTGGTTTGCCTCCCGCGACTTGTAATAGGCATTCTGCAGCTCCTTCACTTTTACCCTACACTGCAATATGTCCCATTCATGGCCCCTTTGTATCATGCATCGTGAAATCTGTCTGTAGGTATCAAAATTCCTACGGCTGGAGCGCAGCTGGGACTGGACAGCCTCCTCTCCCCAAATGCTGATGAGGTTCAGCAGCTCAGCATTGCTCCAAGCGGGGGATCGCCTGGTGTGTGGAGCAGGCTTGGCCACTTGGAAAGATGTGCTGAGTCCATTGCATGCATCACCCCTTCATGTTTGCTTGGACTTTCAAATTTGCAAAGGAATGTATGGGGTGAGGAGGCTTATAACTATATAAACTAAGAGCTTGTTTACACAGGCAACTTACAGCGCTGCAACTTCCTCACTCAGGGGTGTGAAAAAACCCTGTTTGAGGTGTGTGAGAAAAGGTGTGTGAGGTTATCTTTTATTGGATCACTTTTGTGGTCAGAGAGACAAGCTTTGGAGCTGTCCAGAGCTCTTGGGTCTTTCCCAGACCTGTGTAACTCAAAAACTCATCTGTCCAATAAGCGATTATGTCTCACCCATGTTATCTCTAATATTCTAGTACTGACAGAGCTACAACATTGCATAAAGGAGTTACTGAGATTCGTGGGGGTGCTAGTTATGAGCTATGAACTTGTAACCATACAAAAATCCCTTGGTGGGGTTTGAAGGATTGATCAGCTGCTGGAGCCCTTGGTGGGGGAGGGGCCTGATCTCTGGTAAGCTTATTAGTATGCATGTAAGCTGACTTGTTTTTAATGTTTTTCTTTGTAATGCTTAACGAGAGATGTGGTTGCTTGTAAAGAGCTGTGTGGTAACTGATAGCTGTGGGGCAATTATACTGTTTATAGACTCTGAGGAGAAAGCAAAGCAGGACTATTTAAGCAGTCTGACTTGCTGGGGAATTCAGTAGGCAAGGTACTGTGCAGTTTGAGAAAAATCATGGGCCTCATCCCAGGAGAGAGGATGGCTGGAGAGCCAGAAGCCTAAAAGTTGGTGCCTTTGCTGGCCCACAGAGGGGGAATACAGGCGCAGTTGCTCTGAACTGATAGTAGCTTCCCTTTTTTTTAAAAGCAGTATCAGTTTTAGAAAATTACTTGGGTAATCTTGGGTTTTGCTTCTAAGTAATTAGCAGGGGTGGCCAACCTGAGCCTGAGAGAGAGCCAGAATTTACCAATATACATTGCCAAAGAGCCAGTAGCTCCCCCTGCTCCCAACGCCACCCACCCACCGGCAGACCCACCAATCAGTGCTCCTCCCCCCTCCCCTATCCCAGCACCTCCTGATCAGCTGTTTCCTGGCATGGTAGGAGAGAGGACACTGCAGACTCATGGGAGGGGGCAGGAAGGGGTGGAGTGGGGGCAGGGCCTGTGGCAGAGCCAGGGGTTGAGCAGTGAGCATCCCCCAGCACACTGGAAAGTTGGTGCTTGTAGCTCCAGCCCTGGAGTTGGTGCCTATACAAGGAGCTGCATATTAACTTCTGAAGAGCCGCATGTGTCTCCGGAGCCACAGGTTGGCCACCCCTGAATTAGAGAAACATTTTTCTGTATTCTAGTTTATCTGTAACTTCAAATTAGTAACTTCACATAATTCCACATGGGCCTTTGGCACATCAGCAATGAAGACAAGCATGTAAAATGCAAAATTGTAAGTGAAGACAAAGTGGATGGGGGGGTATACTTCAAGGGCTGGTATAATACTTGAAACTTTCAACCACTCACTGAAACTGACTAGAGTTGTCTAGCAGGACCTGAATGCTGTGGTCTCTGTGATTTGATATAAATATTCAGTTACTAAAAGGAATAGAGTTAGTACAATATCCTGAGTGGGGGATTTTTTGTTTTGTTTTTTTATATATATTTCAGTTTGTGCTATCCCTAAATCTAGCTACTAAAGATTTCTATAATGAGAAAGCAACTTTACTGTATCTATGCTAGGGTATAGGATCAGAGCAAGGGGGACATCTGAAGGGTTTGACAGATGGGTAGAGGGAATTTGGGGTTGAATAGGAGACCTTTTAACTAGGTGAGGTCCACAGATCTTAACATTGGATTTTCAGCCTGCTTGTAGCATTGCTAGATCTTTCTGCCTCCAATCACTCAGAACAGCGGTTTATGCTGAACATCCTTGCCCAAGGGTGGGCAAACTATGGCCTGGGGGCCACATCCGGCCCTTCAGACATTTTAATCCAGCCCTCAAGCTCCCACCGGGGAGCGGGGTCCGGGGCTTGCCCTGTGCCGTGGCTTGGTGCGGCTCCCAGAAGCAGCGGCATGTCCCTGCTCTGGCTTCTATGCATAGGGACAGCCAGGGGGCTCTGCACGCTGCCCCCAGCCTCAAGTGCTGTCCCCGCAGCTCCCATTGGCCAGGAACCACGGCCAATGGGAGCTGCAGGGGTGGTGCCTGTGGATGGGGCAGCGTGCAGAGCTGCCTGGCCACACCTCCACATAGGAGCCTGAGGCGGGACATGCTGCTGCTTCCAGGAGCTGCTTGAGGTAAGCACCGCCTGGAGCCTGCTCCCTGGCCTCCTCTTGTACCCCTGCCCTAGCCCTGATCCCCCTCCCCTCCTCTGAGCCCCTCAGTCCCAGCCCAGAGCACCCTCCTGCACCCCCAACCCCTCATCCAAAAAGTTTGCCCACCCCTGCCCTTGCCTAACAGGCAGTCAAACCATTCAGAGCGCAACACTTTCTGGTGGCTATAACTGTAGCCAGGTAAGTGTTTTGAGTTAAGGGTATTATCCAGTAACCCCCTTCTCCCTGCCTCCCCCCCCACTCATCCCTCCCCATACTGCATTATTCACATGTATAAAGTAGTGCTCAAAATGGAACCAACTGTTTTTCCCTAAGATTAATTCACTTTTTATACTGAGCTCAAGAGATAGTGCTGCTTTTATTTGGGCTTAAAATACTACAAGTTGAAGCTAGACAAATTCAGACTGGGAATTATGTAAATTTTTTACAGTGAGGGTAATTAACCATAGGAACAATTTACTAAGGGTTGTGGTGGATTCTTCATTATTGGTAACTTTTAAATCAAGAGTGGATGTCTTTCTAAAAGAATTTTGCTCCAGCAGTTGTTTTGGGGAATGTCTGTGTTATAGTCTAGTGTCTGACCTGCTGTATCATAATGATCATCCCTTCTGGTCTTAATCTATGAATAACATTCAAAGGGAAAATGCTTATGGCATATGCTAGATGTGTGTTTTGCAACTGAAATATATCTAACTTGCAGAATGTTGTAGATCTACAGCTCTTTCTCTTATGCCCATCCTTTAGTAAGGGTCAAAAAAGCCTGTCACTGACTTCCAGATGGATTATCTAGTTTGAGGCATACAAAGCATGGAGTAAAATCCCTCTTTTGGTATTTGGAGCATGTTCCTATAGGGTAATGGCTTCTCCAGGGGCGGAATGTGACACATACCAGTTTCTGACAATATCCCTGGGAGACCTTACTTAGTTAAGTATGTTTGGAGTACATTGCATTAAGTGGGAGGGTTATGTATTATAGTGGGCCAGGATTGTAGGTAACCTCTGAGTGAGATGGGATGTGAACCTTGGAAAGTGGTGTTTACAATTGAATAACTTGCCAGATGGGAATGGACTTTTGTAACAAACTGTATCAAGTAGCCACCAGGGGAATGTTGAGGGAGAAATGAATGCAAATTCCTTATCTCCAGTTATGCAAATTTTGAAGCTGCATCCCGAGGAGAGGACCATTCTCTGCTGATTACCTGTTCCAGAGTCTGTGGAAGGCCCACGCTGTATAAAGGAAAGGCTAACCTATTCAAGGATGTGCTAGTTCTAAACTGATGCTGTCATGAATTTGTAACCACAAACTCTTGGTGGGGTAAAGGATTGAGTCCTATCAGAGCCCTTGTTGGAGTTATGGGGTGGTGGGGGTCACCTGTTTTTAATGGATTTTCTCTGTAAGAATAAATCTGTGACGCTTGCTTGCTGCTGGTCTAAAGGAAACTTCAGGTGAGCACAGAAATTTCGGCGGAGGGGGTTGTGGGGCATCCTGGGTCCTGTCCGAATGCCCCATGATGCATTGCTTTGCATCCCAGCAATCCCTGTGCTTCCATTCGCATTTGGTGCTATCTTTCAACGGGATGTGTACCCCACTCTGTCTCTTCAGTCTGCAGGAATGGATCCCAAACTGTTGACCAGCATGCTGCTTGCTCTGACTAACATATCACGAGTGGCAGTGGAGTTATTCCATAAACTACAAAGGCAAGAGGAGTGCATCATTGATCTCTCCACGCATTGCTTTGACACGAGATTGCTTGTACTGAGTGGTGGGATCACATCGTGATGCACATCTGGGAGACTAGCAGTGGCTGCAGAACTTTCAGATGAGGAAAGCCACATTCATGGGACTGTGTGATGAGCTCGCCTCAGCCCTGTGGCGCAAGGACATGAAAATGAGAGCTGCCTTGCCATTGGAGAAGCGTGTGGCAATTGCACTCTGTGGAAGCTGGCTACTCCAGTCTGCTACCGATTTGGTCCCTAACCAGTTCAGAGTGGGAAAGTCAACCGTTGGTCTCGTGTTGATGGAAGTGTGTAGGGCTATTAATCACATCCTGCTCCAAAAGACCATGACTCTGGGCAACGTGCGTGACATTGTGGATGGCTTTGCCCAAATGGGCTTTCCTAACTCTGGAGGGGCAATAGATGGCACGCATATTCCAATTGTGGCACCAGATCACCTAGCCACTGAGTACATTAATTGGAAGGGGTATTTTTCTATGGTTCTCCAGGCACTTTTTGTGGATCACCGTGGGCATTTCACAGACATTAAGGCAGGCTGCTCCGGAATGGTGCATGACGCACGCATCTTTCGGAACACTGGCCTGTTCAGGAAGCTTCAAGCAGGGACTTCCTTCACGAACTGGAAGATCACCGTAGGGGAAGTCGAAATGTCCATCGTGATCCTGGGAGACCCCGCCTACCCCTTAATGCCGTGGCTTATGAAGCCGTATGCAGGGCACCTTGACAGCAGCAAGGAGTGGTTCAACAACAGGCAGAGCAAGTGCAGAATGACTGTGGAGTGTTCTTTTGGCCGTTTAAAGATCTGCTGGCGCTACCTATATGGGAAGCTTGGTCTGGCGAATGACAATATTCCTATACTTATAGCCGCTTGCTTTATGCTCCATCATAATTGTGAAAAGAAGGTTGAAAGCTTCACTCAGTGCTTGACGGCTGAGGCTTAGTGCCTGGAGGCCGAATTTGAACAGCCAGAGACCAGGGCTATTAGAGGGGCGCAGCGCAGGCCCATAAGGATCAGGGATGCCTTGAGGCAGCAATTTGGAGCTGAAAGCTGCTAATATTTGTTATGTTCGGGAGTGCTGAGCTTGTAATGCTAGAAGGTAATTGTGATTGGTGTAGGCGATGCAATATGAAAGTTTACGATATTGTATGTTGCTTTACAGGGCTCTGTTTGCTTTCAGTTAATAGAATAAAGATTGCTTTCAAACCAGCACAATTTTTATTAAAAACACAACCGGAGGGGAGAGACCAACAAAAAAACACATCAGCACTGAGGGGGATAGGGGAAGGGAAAGACCCAGGAGAAGGTGGGGTCTGTGGTTAAAGATTTGTGTATGTCCAGCTATCCTAGACAACCTTGTCTTTTGGAGCATAGCGCAATGGGTACTGTACTTCAGCAGGGCTAAATTGAAGGACGACGGGTGTTGAGTGCAGTGGGTACTGGGAGTCCGCAGTGCTGGACTGTGACGGGGGAGGAGTGGAATGCCGCAGGTACAGACTGGAGCCAGGAGGTTAAGAGGGTGGTGGTGGTGTGTGTGAAGCACATGGGAAAGAGTTTTGTGACAGTGGCTGCAGGGGAGGGTGGGTGGGGAGCTGCTTGGTTTGCAGTGTTAGTATCACTTGGATCGTGTCTGCTTGGTGCTCCATAACATTCAAGAGACGCTCTGTGGCTTCATTCTAGAGCTTCACGTTCTCCTTTCAGTCCTTCTTCTCACTGTCCCGCCACTCCTTCAATTCCTGTTTCTCGGCCACGGAGTGCATCATAACCTCATGGAGAAAGTCCTCCTTAGTTCTTCGTAACTGCTTTCTAATTCTGCGCAGTCGTTCAGCCGGCGAGAACAAAGGGGGAGGCCATTCTCTCAAGGTCCATCTGTGTGTAGCCAAAACGCAACATTTTACAGAAGCAGTATTGTTTGCAACACACACAACAACACTGATTCAATGATTTAAAACACCGCCGCTATTCACATACCTGTTACTGTCTGACCCCAGGCAAGCACGTATGAGCCATAAGACCCTCAAAATGGTGAGTAACCACAGGGACAGCATAAAACAGTGTTCCCAGACCCTACTGTACACTGGGCATGTGGCTCTTGGGGAGAGCCAGCACTGTAGTGGGAGCCTGATAATCATTCCTGTCCCCACGTTTTCCACAGGCCTGTGTTCGTTATGGAAGATATCTCACTGCTGAAGGTGAGCAGGGAATCAAGGGAGGATCTTCTCCAAGTCTGCAGCTTCTGCCCTGGCCCTTATGTGACTCACCTGTTTGCAGCAATGGTTTCTCTTGTCCCATCCCCACCCCTCCAGCGATGGCAGACTGGTGCAGAAAAGTTAATGAGACAAGAAACAAAGCAGCTCTGCCAAAGAACTTGCGGTAGCAGATTGCCCAGTATCTTCATGAGAGTTCTCTGAGGCAGATTCCCATGAAGTGAGGGAATCAATCAACACTCTATTCTACTGCTCAGACTAGGCATGTGGTGGTACGCATATCATACAGACACAGCCTGCTTTCTGCAACCCTCCTGCCTTCAACTCCTCACTTCAGCAATTCCCAAAATCAAATCCACTTACCAGGGGCATCTTCTCCTGTTTGCGCTTTGCCAAGATCCGACAGCTGTGACTGGCTAGCGTGCTCTGGAGTAGAAAAGAGCTCCTAGCTGCGTGCATCTCTGGCCTCCAAGTTCTCCTTTGCCTCTGGGTCTCCCTCCCCCTCCACATCCTTGTCCAAGATTTCTTCCTTCTGGCTTGGTCCACTCTTGACTGGCATGCAAGCCACCGAAGTATCCACAGTGGCCTTTGCAGTCGAGGTGGTGTTGCCACAGAGTATTGTGTCCAACTCTTTATAGAACGAACAGCACCAGAGCAGCGGTTTGCTTCCCACACCTTGTGGTAGGCATTCTGCAGCTCTTTCACTTTGACCCTGCACTGCAGTGTGTCCTGGTCACTGCCCCTTTCGGTCATGCATTGTGAAATCTGTCTGTAGGTGGTATAATTCCTGCGGTCGGAGTGCAGCTCGGACTGGACAGCCTCCTTTCCCCAAATGCTGTTGAGGTCCAGCAGCTCCGCAGTGCTCCAAGCAGGGCTACCTGGAAAGATGCGCTGAGACCACTGCATGCATCACTGAGCAAACAGGAAGGGGACTTCCAAAATTCCAAAGGAATTTACGGGGTGGGGATGACAGTCACCTGAGGGCAGGGCAGTAGAGGTCAAACTGATGACCAGAGAGGCAAGAACAGGCATTGTGGGACACCTTCCATAGGCCAGTCGCCAGTCGACCAGGGTGTCTACACTGGCACCGTGGAACTGTACCCCTGGTGCAGAAAGCTGTACGCCTTTTGTCAGGCTGTATTTGTTTTGTTTTGGTTTTGTTAGTACAGCGCTGCAACTGTGCATTTTCTGCGCAATAAGTGGATTGGCAGTGTGTACGCTTCAGGAGTTACAAAGCAAAAAGCTGCTTTACTGCATAGAAACTTCAGTGTAGACAAGGCCTATATCTCAAACTTTGAAGGATTAGATTTTTTGTTGGTAAATGATTTTCATAGTGTACACACACACTGACCAATTTTTTCCCCAATGATAATTGAAACTTACTGGTAGGCAGAAAAATGTTACTTGAGAACTCAGTGTGTGATTTAAGGATATTTACTTTTTATATTTTGACAAGTGATGTTGGTAATTTGTCTTAACCATTATAAAACCTTAACTTTTTGAATCCTTGAACTTCTGATGTATGGGTGTTCAGCATATTAAAGCAACTGCCAACTCTACCTTTGTGCTGCTACCTTTTCTCATGCAAGAAAACCAATAAAAATCAGATACTTTATCTTAATTTGGGGATGGGAGGAGCACAATCTCTAATTTAAAATGTTGTATTGAAGAATGCACACGCACGCTTACCTGAGATTCCTTCCAGTTCATAACACTCCTCCATACCTACCTGGTGAGACTGATTAGACTGTGATGGAGTCTCAAACAGGTCCTGACTTGCAGTGTGGCTGGGGTCCCATGTTGCATCTTCCCGTTTTACCTTCTCTTTGCTGTTCAAGGCAGGGGTCTCCGTCTTGGGCTTTTTCTGAGGTATCCAGAGTGGTCTGTAGGGTGCTGGTAGGGTTTCTGCCAAGTATGGCATGCAGCCCATTGTTAAAGCAGCCCGTCTGTGGCTCAGAACCATATCTATTGTTGGCTTCGTGATATGGCTGGCAAATTTCCTTTGTGTTTACGTGGCGCTGCTGATCCCTGTTGAACCCCTTTGTACCTGGGATGCAGGCAATCTATTAATAATGCCCATCTTCCTATGGCTGGTCCATATCTATGCTTGCGCAGCTTTTTCTCTCCACAAGTGCAGGAGATCCAGTATCTCCCATCTGTTCCAGGCAGAAGTATGTCTAGTGAGTGGAGTTGTCATGGTCAGTTGGGCAGTTGCATGAGGGTGAGCTGCTACTTGTGCTTGCTAAGGTGGGCAATCAGGAAAAGGTATTTAAAAAACACGCAGGAGTTTTAAGGGGATGGAGTGGCTTCCAGTCTGTGGAACCCCTGGGCAGTGGAGCTTACAATTGTGACCAGAGCAGACAGTGTCACAGGGAATGGGCACATTATGGGACAGCTTCTTGAGGACCGCTAGGGTCAGCACAGGTTATTCAATGTCTACACTTGCATTGTGTCAACCTCAGTAGGTCAGCTGTCGCCGCATTGCTGTAAATGGCTGTTTATGTAGGTCCAAGACAAATTTGAGTAGACATATGTACAAATAGGTTGAGGCAAGGCAACTTATATCCCGTGTGACTTATGGTCCAGTATCCTGTCTTCAGACTGTGTCCAGTGCCAGGTGCTTCAAAGGGAATAGAACAGGGCAGTTAAGTGATCTACCTCCTGTCATCCAATCAGAGCATCTGGCTGTAAGAGGCTTAGGGACACCCAGGGCATGGGGTTACATCCTTGACCATCTTGGCTAATAGCCATCGAAGGACCTATCCTCCATCAACTTATCTAATTTTTCTCTTGAACCCTGTTATGGTTTTGGCCTTCACAGTGTCGCCTGGCAAAGAGTTCCACAGTTCACTGTGCATTGTGTGAAGAAGCACTTACTTTTGTTTTAAACCTGCTGCCTGTTAACTTCATTGGTGACTCCTTGTTCTTGTCAACCTAAGTGTAGTGTAGACCATGCCTCCGTCTTTAAAGTAGTCCCCCAACAAAAACTGGATAAAATTTTTCTGGTACTTCCAAGATAAATATGGGAATAAATGCTTTTTCAAGAGAAGCATGCTTTCAGGCTCACAGTATAAAGAAGCACAAAGGAGACAAACCAAAATATTTTTTTATTTGGAGGTCACGTTTAAAAATAACTATCCTACATAGGAGATCAAAGGGTGTAACGTCAAACATCAGGTATCATTTAAAGCATGGAGAGCCAGAAATTGTGACCTATGGCTTAAAAAGTAACCTGGAACTGGTCTTGCACACCTGTAAATATTTAAATACCGGGTTCCCTAGAATCAAGTTGTTGCTTATCTGTGTGTGTTTGTCTGGTTGTGTCATTGTTTTAGCAATCTGAGTACTGTCGGGAGGTAAAGCTAAAACTGGGTATTTCCTTAATTCATTTTGTCTCTTCAGCATGTTAGTTCTATTCTTGAAACCATGGTACTCTTGGAGAGATGGATCAGGTTTCTTCAGTGTCTTAGGAAAAATACCAAAGAGAATTGTGAAGTGCCACTTGACTGTTCAGTGGGGGTGTAAACATGAAATCTCTTTATGAGGAAGATGGGGCTTAGCTATGGCTTCAAGCATGTACAGTAGAACCTGAGTTACAAACACCAGAATTATGAACTGACCAGTCAATTACACACCTGATTTGGAACTGGAAGTATACAATCAGGTGGCAGCAAATACAGTACAGTGCTGTGTTTAAACATAAACTACTTAAAGGGTGGGGGGGGGAGAGTTAAAAATCTGACAAGATAAAGAAACTGTTTCTGTGCTTGTTTCATCTAAAGTAAGATGGTTAAAAGCATTTTTCTTCTGCGTAGTAAAGTTTCAAAGCTGTATTAAATCAATGTTCAGTTGTAAACTTTTGAAAGAACAACCATAATGTTCGTAACTCTGAAAAAACATTTAGGAGTTGCCAACCTTTCAGGAATGGAGGGGGTTTGTAACTCTGAGGTTCTACTGTATTCATAAAGCTGTAAAGCAGCCTTGTAGTGGGAGATTTTAAGGGAAAGCGTTGGTTCTAGCCATGAAATATTGATAAATATGGAAGTTGTACAGCAGTTGAACATTCTCAAGCTTTTTGGCTGTATGTAGCAGCATTGCTATAGCTGAATGTAAGCTGACTTTGTATTTAAACTGTTAAAAGAAAACAGCCTCAATTTGGGTTTGAGAAGTAACTGGGGGTTGGAGGGAAGCTGGTTTCTGACTCACAGAATATTAGCTAGAGACTGACCTTAGTCAAAATAAGACAAATTAACCACCAAAACACTTTTGATGGGGCACTCTGCTTGGAAATACTATATTTTAGGTAGTTGTTCTAGGCTTATTTAACCTAAACAAACGTAACAATCATGGTGTCATAACTGAAAACACAATTTTGCACTGAAATGATAAAATGGGAAGCGAATTCAAAACTGGTATTTCCAAAGGCAGTGCAAATTTGGCTTTAAGTAGTAACTATAATGTAGCACTTTCATATAATCCTTATGTTTCATTTCAAAATCAATCCGTCATAACAAAGAAGACCTAGTAAGACTGAAGTTAACTTTTTTTCCTTTCTCTCTCTCTCTCTCTCAAAGAAATGACTACTGTTAATGCAGGCAGTGTTAACTTCAAATGGGATCCCAAAAGTTTAGAGATAAGAACACTGGCAGTTGAAAGACTATTGGAGCCCCTGGTAACACAGGTAAGAAATCTGTATATCAAGCTCTCAAGTTTTTGGTAAGTTTTTCAATTTGATGATTAATCCTCATACCTTGAAGTTTGAAGTCCAGAAATGAAAACCTGGTCTGAAATAGATAGGTGGAGGGGGACGTGGGGGATCAAGAACAAAAGGCTTTTGCTCAGTCTGTTGGTGGTAAGCATACTTCTAGTCTTAATCTTAGACTGTGTTTTTTTTGCTTTTTGTCACAACTTAATATAACACAGTCCTTCATTTAATCAGAAGCGCAAAAAGCGCATATCACATTGCTGCTGAAGTTTTATTGTACTTGCGCTCAGTTTATTCTCCCCTCTGTGGTACAGGTTTTTTTTTCCCAACAAGAATCCTTTAGGTGAAACTTATTCAATTGTTCTTGTCTAAATATTGTTCTTTCTAATTGTGTCATTAGAAACCGAGATGCTGTAGAAAGTTCTGTCTTGCATTAGAATTCTGGTGGACTAAAAGCCCTTATGGTGGGAAGAGCAGCAACTGCTATAGTTAAAACTGCATAACAGCTTTCATTTGAATTCCCTGTTAGATAGAAAGCTTTTATAAGCAAAAAGCTCACTTTGGGGAGAGCAGCCAAACAGTGAAAATTTTGAACACAAGTGGTTGTTGCCTGCAGTACAAGGCAACTAGATATTTTCCTATTTGAAAATACTAGAAGCCCTTTTAATACATGTCTATAGCCAGAATTAGTTGGGAGGAGTAAAAGTTGAAATAGGTAATGGAACAAACTCTCATTTAGAAAAAGTGCCATGGTCAAACTTAGTTTTCCTTTGACACAGAACTCTTCGACAATTGCATGCTTATACTTGTAAAATGTCCACTAAACTTTTGTGTAGTGTTCAGCCACTGAAGACTTTGCTTTGTACGTGTGACTAATTACATAATAAAGTGTACTGAAGGAGATGGAGAGGATGGGTGCATACCTTGTAAGGCCTACAGGATGGAGACACCCAGTAAAGATACTTTGGGCACTCTGAAGATTTGCAGCAAAGGGTTTCTCATGCAGACCTCTTAAAGTGCATTGGGGAAAGAATTATAGTAGCATCTAGCCTGTTTAAGAATAGGGAACTTAAATAATTTTGCCAGTTTGTACAGAATGTCACAGTTCTGGAGATCTGAAAAACTTTCTTCAATGTGTGAAGGTCTGCAGATCTTGCAATCAGTCAGGTTCTGTTTCCAAAGCTAAATACCCCATCATTCATTGGCAAGAAGTAGACTTTCTACTTCTTGATGAACTTACCATTATTTTCTGTTTCTAAAGTTGTAAAATGCCATTGGATTTCCTACCATTTAGTTCTGTATCCTTGCAAATTCAGTGTCATTCATAGATTTCTCCCTTTAGGGAAATTCAATTGACATCATCAAAAGAACAAACTTTTTTTCAGGACATTCTGAGTACAGGATAATTTTCTTTCATGAGGTAGTGCAGCAGCAACAGCCTGTACCTGCAGTTCCAAGTGCTCTAAGTGGTGTGACAGGGAAAATAACCGGAAGAAGGTAAAGCAAACTTCCTCTTGCAGTAAATTTAGTGCATGAACTGAGATTATCCGTTGGTGAAAACTGTCCCTAGTGAAGGACAGTCATCACCAAAGAGGGCTTCTTACCTGCCATGGGTCCACTGATAGGCAAGTAGATTGACCTTTGAGGAGCTAGAGCCACTTCATTAGCCCTTGAAGTTTCTAGAGCATCCATTTTGTTTCCCAAAGGGAGACCTGGCCCAGGTGAAATCTGTCAGAGGTCCTGCCACTGAAGAGGAGTGTGCTCTACATCCTGGAGGTTCCCTTATGAAATATAAGCTCGAGAGTGGGCTGTTGATCATGGAGCTGTGCCACAGAAGTGTAGCTGCAGATGAGGAAGATTCCTGTGACCTGTTGTCATAAGTGAATGCTTATGCACTATGACAAAAACTGAACTTAAATCCTAAAACTTAAAACAAAAAACCCACTAGTTGTACCAGTTCAAGTCAAGAATGGCCTAAAAACTTTTGTGTAGCTAGTGTTTTAAAGCTACATGTCAAGAAGTGGGACTGTTACAGTTGAATCTTAAGTGATCAGTTTTGGTAACTTCCTGTTAAAAATATAAGAAGCTGAACAAATGGCAGATCTTGTACCTCTTCAGTTTGACATTTTGAAGCTACTTACTGAGATTACTTAGGTGTAAAGAAAACCAGAATTTATTACCCATTTTAAGCACATTTCAGAATGCTACTAAAGAATAATAGAGACCATAAATCAACAGCGGTATTTGTCTTGCCTGTTGGTAAGAGTCAAGAAAACGTCAGTTGTCTGTATCAAGGTGTATGTGCCCCAGAGTCATGTGCTTCATAGATCAAATAGTATCTTTCTGCCAGTGTCTATCAAGACTTATTTTTCCTTAGAGCCATGGCAGCTTCCTGGCTGGAAAGATTATACTTTTTTGTATTGAGAAATTTGTAAGACCCCCTGTAAGTCCTTGATCTTTTTAAAACTAGATGTACAAGCAATGGTGGATGAAATCTGTTCTTATTGGAGCACTACCAAGTAAATGGCTTTGTCCAGCGTGGTTCCACCTTTATAGTAACACTACAGATGGGATCCTTTCTGTAGGATCTGCAGACATTGCTATTGGAGGACAGTGAATTTTCAGATAGACACTTCCCTACTGGCTTTTAAATTAAACCTCTTTGGGTGCAGGGGCGAGAGAGAAGGGGGGGGGTGTGGTCACATAACTAGACTCTCATAATGCATATGCACAAAGAAGCCAAATTAAGGCTGCACAGACCACTTCAATTCTTTCATTTTCTGACTTGAGTACTTTAGAAGAACATGAAGGCTGCAAAGTAGCTCTTTTACATGTGCCTTACTGGGGCTTTTAAAAGAGCAAATTGCAGGGGGGACGACAAAAAACAAATTCTATCATGGACTTTTGACGCCCACGTGGGTGGTCATGAGGCAAAAATAAAAGCAACAGGACAGTCTGCAAAATATATTTGATGCCTGTATACCAATACAAGTATGGGGAACAAGCAGGATGAACTGGAAAACATGGTATATGAAGAAAAATGTGACTTGGTGGGATAACTCCCATGATTGCAGTACCAGCACTGAGGGATATAGCTTGTTCCAGAAGGATAGGTATGGGGGGAAAAAAGGAGGAGGGATTGTGCTCTATATCAAGAATGTATACACTTGCTCCAAGGCCCAAGAGAAAGTGGGTGGCAGACCTACTGAGAGTCTTCGGATGAGGATAAAAAGGGAAAAGAATAGCAGTGATCTTATGGTGGGGCGGTCTATTATAATGCATCAAATCAAGAAGAGGAAGTGGATGAGGCATTCTACAAGCAGGTGACCAGATTAGCGAACACACACAAGCTAATATTAATGTGGGATTTTAACTTCCCTGATATTTGTTGGATGCTTATTATAGCAAAACATATGTCCTGCAAGTTCGTTCTTGTGCAGGGGACAACTTCCTGATTCAGAAAATTGAGGCAACAACTAGGGGGTCATCCATTTTGGATATGGTGTTGATCAACAGGGATGAATTAGTTACAAATGTGAAAATGATGGGGAACTTAGTGTTGCTGATCTGATAGAATTCAAGAGCCTAATGAAAGGAGGATATGAGAACAGCAAAACAAGGACACTGTACTTCAGAAAGGCAGATTTTCAACCAACTCAGAGAAATATAGGCAAGGTCCCATGGAAAGACCAATTAGGAAGAAAAGGAGTTGAAAGGGATTGGCAGTTCCTAAAAAATGTAATACTAGATGCTCAACATCAAGCTATTCTGATGCAGAGGAAAGATAAGAGCTACAGGAGGCCAATGTGGCTGCACAAGAAGCTGGAAGGAGGGGCATGTCACCAAGGAAGGTATACATGGGAATAGCACGAGCATGTAGGGACAAAATCAGGAAAGCCATGGCAAAGAATGAGTTACCGCTGGCAAGAAATGTTAGAGACAACAAGAAGGGATTCTGCAAATGTCAGACAAAGATCGGGGATGGTGTGGATCCATTACTCAATGGAAACGGTGAGCTGGTAATGGAAGTTGATAGGAAGACAGAGCAGCTCAATGCCTCCTTTGCTTCAGTCTTTTCACAAAGAATAACGTGACTGGATAATTAGTGAAGTTACCATAGACTGTAAAGGGGGAAGGGATGCAGATCTGGATAAGTAAAGAACACTTCAGATCTTCTGACTGATTTGAATGAATTCACGTCACCACAGCTTGCTGAAGAAATTAGCTGAAGAAATCTCTTCACTATTGGCAATAATATTTGCAAACTCATGGATGACGAGAGGTCCCAGAAGACTGGAGAAGGGCAAACATAATGTCCATCTTTAAAAAGAGGGAAAAAGGAGGAGCTGGGGAATTTATAGACGCATCATCCTGACCCCAATACCTAGGAAGCCAGTAGAACAAAGTATAAAACATTCAGTTTGCGAATACCTAGAGGATGAAGGGGTAATCACTAGCAGCCAGTGTGGCTTTATTAAGAACAAATCATGCCAGACCAGCTTGATTTCATTTTTTTTGACCATGTAATTGGTTTGGTGGATGGGGGGATGCAGTGAACATAATATACCTCAACTTCAGCAAGGCTTTTGACCCCCAGATTGGCAGGTAGCGATTGATCTATCGGGGATCGATTTTATCATGTCTAGAGTAGATGTGATAAATTGATCCCCAATCACTCTGCCGTCGACCCCTGTACTCCACCGCGGCGAGAGGCAGAAGCGGAGTCGATGGGGGAGCGACAGCAGTCGACCCCACGCCATGAGGACACGAGGGAAGTTGTGTATCTTAGGTTGGAAACACCCCCCACCCCCGTGTAGACCAGGCCACAGTCCCACATGACGTGATGCCAATTTTTAAAAAGGGCTCCAGAGGTGATCCTGACAATTCAGGCTGGTAAGCCTGACTTTAGTACCGGGTAAACTGGTTGGAAAATATAAAGAACAAAAATGTCTGACACACCTAGCTGAACATAATTTGTTGGAAGAGGTCAACATGATTTTTGTAAAGGGAAATCATGCCTCATCAATCTGCTAGAATTCTTTGAGGCAGTCAACAAGCATGTGGTTAAGGGGATCCAGTTGATATAATGTACTTAGATTTTCAAAAAGCCTTTGACAAGGTCCCTCACCAAAGGCTCTTAAGCAAAGTAAGCTGTCATGGGATAAAAGGGAAGGTCCTCTCATGGATTGGTAACTGGTTAAAAGATAGGAAACAAAGGTTAGGAATAAATGGTCAGTTTTCAGAATGGAGAGCGGTAGAGTGGTGTCCCCCGGGGGTCTGTACTGGGACCAGTCTTGTTCAACATATTCATAAATGATTTGGAAAAAGGGGTAAACAATGAGGTGGCAAAATTTGGAGATGATACAGAACTACTCAAGATAGTTAGTTCTCAAGCAGACTGCGAAGAGCTACAAAAGGCTCTTTCAAAACTGGGTGACTCAAGAAAGAGATCTTGGAGTCATTGTGGATAGTTCTCTGAAAATATCCACTGAATGTACAGTGGCAGTCAAAAAAGCAAAGAATGTTGGGAATCATTAGGAAAGGGATAGGTCAGAGAAAATATGATATTGCTTCCATAGAAATCCATCATATGCCCACATCTTGAATAATGCATGCAGATGTGGTTTGCTCCATCTCAAAAAAGATATGTTGGAACTGAAAGGTTCAAAAGAGTAACAGAAATGATTAGGGATATGGAGTGGCTTCCGTATGAGGAGAGATTAATAAGACTGGGACTTTTCATCTTGTAAAAGAGACGACTAAGGGGGAATATGATTGAGGTCTATAAAATCATGACTGAAGTGGAGAAAGTAAATAAGGAAGTGTTGCTTACTCCTCATTACACAAGAACTAGAGGGCACCAAATGAAATTAATAGGCAGCAGGTTTAAAACAAAGAAAAGGAAGTATTTCTTCTCACAATGCATAGTCAGCTGTTGTGGCACTCTTTGCTAGTGGTTGTTATGAAGGCCAAGACGAGAACAGGGTTTAAAAAAAAAAACTAGATAAATTCATGGAGGATAAGTTCATCAATGGCTATTAGCCAGGATGGGCAGGGATGATGTCCCTAGCCTCTGTTTGCCAGAAGCTGGGAATGAGTGACAGGGAATGGATCACTTGATTATCTTTGTTTTATTCCCTCTGGGGCACCTGGCATTGACCGCTATCGGAAGACAGGATACTGGGCTAGATGGACCTTTGGTCTTACCCAGTATGGCTATTCTTATGTTATAACATTCTGATATTTAAGCTGGAGAAATGCAGGCACAGCAGAACTACCATTAAGTGGATGCATAATAGGTTAAACAACTTCAAACAAAGAATACCTATTAATAGAATGATGCCAGATTGAAATGACCTGTGTTTTGCTGGAACTTTCCAAAAAACTTCAGCCTGAGGCAGACATTGATCATGGAAAAATTGAGCCAAAATGGTTAAAACTTGTTTTCAGTTGCTTATAAAGCTTCACCAGGGTCTTAAAATGGAAAGTGTCAGTCAACCTTACACTTACAGGTGGTGGTAAGAACTGCACCTAGAAAAGTGATTAAATGAGAACTTGATGACAGGTTGCAGCCATCTAATTTGGCTGTAAAATCACTTTGCTTGCAAAGTCCCTCATCCCTTCAGTCTTGGACTGAAGAAAGGCTGTGAAGCTAGCTTTCTGTAGATGTGCCACTTCAATCCTGTTAATCTTTTAAAATGTTTCAAAGTCTTAAAAACGGTCCTGAACTAATTGTTTCAAACTTGGATTCTTCTTGTGTGAAGCCAAATCCAAAATAGCCCTGGCCTCTTGCTGAAATTGTAGCTTAATGATGCATAGAAAAAGATGCACCTAACTTTTAATCAATTTTTGTCTGCTTCTTAAACAACAAACCCCTCACTAAGCACTTTAGCTTAAGTTTATCATACTTGTCTAATTACAATGTCACTATGCTTCTTGATTAAAGAACCATGAAAACTGCTCAAAAATGAATTTACTGGCAATTAAGTACTGCCTACTTGAAGTCAGCATAGGTATTGCAAATATGCTTTTGATTCAGAAAATCCAAGCGATTAGGTTGATAAGCTTGTATCTTGTTTCATGTTACATATACTTATTCGGTATACATCTCAACTATAAATTATCCCTCTTTTCAGGTTACAACACTAGTTAATACCAGTAACAAGGGTCCTTCCAACAAAAAAAGAGGACGTTCTAAGAAAGCCCATGTTTTGGCTGCATCAGTTGAACAAGCAACAGAGAATTTCTTGGAGAAGGGAGACAAAATTGCAAAAGAGAGTCAGTTTCTTAAAGAGGAACTAGTGGCAGCTGTGGAAGATGTTCGCAAGCAAGGTAGGTGACGTATTTTTGTGATAACTTAAATCTGAGTTTCTCTCAAGTCTGTCTTAGCTATTCTTTCTAATGCCCATAATTTTATCTGTGTGCGTTCAGCTTCCAAACTTTGTCCTTCAATTTCCCTCCGTTTAAATATCGCTTTAGTAGTTTAAACAGCACAGGTGCCACAAGTAAATAGTCTACACTACAGAAGAGAGAAATGGATTACATTCTTTAAAGGGCATTTTCAACTTAATTTTATTCACAAAATAAACTTTCTTTAGGAGAGGTTTTCTGTAAAAGCTTAATTTTATAAAGTACAATTCTTTAAACATGGGGAATGTTTAAAATGAAATATTGCCATACCAAGGCAGAGGGCAGGAGCAGCACACGGAAGTGTGGGGAGGGACAGCTGAACTGCTCAGCAATTGATAGCCTGTTGAGCGACTCCACCCTGGTTCCAAGTCCTCACCAGCTAGCTCCAAGGGGCTGCTCTTCCCGCAAGCAATGGACAAAGCAGGTGGCTGCCAAACAGTGTTATAAAGGAGCATTTGGCAACTTTAAACGAGCATGTTCTCTAATTGATCAGCAACTTAACCACAAAACAATATTAACTGGGACAACGTTAAGTGAGGAGTTACTGTAGTTATTAGTGGTGCTGATGATGAGCTACAAATGAAGCTCTGTGCAAAGGAGGAAGAAATTCCTCAAGCTGTGTGCTAGTTGATCTTTCCACAACGTTATAGTGAGCAGTGGTAATAAAGATTGTTAAACTGTATCAATATGACTCGATCCCCCAGTTAACTTTCCAAAACATTCAGCTCTTATAGCTGAAATTTTCTGCACTTGAGTCTGGCAGTGACTCTTTGGGAACAAAATTCCTTCAGCTGTGAGCGTTCTAGAAGGGTGAAATACTACTTTCACCCTTTACGGCTTCTCCATTTCTCCTTCCTTCCCATACCATCAACAACTCAAATTAAACTTGATGTATAACTAGCGCTAATTGGGCTATGGCCACTCTCTGATTTAAAAAAATATTGATAAAGGTTATCCAAACAATCTTTTCTAATTGCTTCTGAGTGCTTATTGGGCATCTGACTCTCTTGGCCCATCCCAATGAAGTTTTGCACTCCTTGCTTTTGATGTTGCATTGCATATTGCCCTGGCATGGCCACGGGGCTAAGCTGTTGGGACAATTTGCACGAAGGAGATTGCATATTTATCACAGTGCACGTAGGCTGGATTAACAGAGCAGCAACAGCCCTTCAGAAAACTTTTTAGGCAAATAACAGTAGATGTTGGGCTCTTCTTCCCAAAATCCTGTGCTACCTTGCTCTTTCTTGTTCCTACAAAATACAGGTATCCTCTCTTGTATATTGAATTGTGTAGGGGCATGCATGTGAAGCAATTGAATGACTTGATGTATTGAAGTGTGTGTATATATAATACACTAAACTTTTTAAACTAGTCTGGCATCCTTTCTGCAGCAGGATGAGAGAATCTTATTTTGTTTTGGAGCTGTGAGGATGTTCACAGCAATTTTCTTTTGCTCGTGCCCTTTTCCTTTCTCCACCCCTTTTCCTTCCCTGCCAACTTTCCCCAAACATCAAGGTCCGATGTATTTGGGAGGTCCCTCTGCCTGATGGTGCCTAGTAAGTTTGCACACCCTGCACTAATGTGATCTCTGGGTTACATATCTCTGGGTTACATACATATATCTCTGGGTTACATAACACTTGGGCTGGCTTAGTGTTAACCTTGCATTTTTGCTTCACGTTGGGAAATCCTTGTTATCAAAGTGAACAGATGCTGGTTTTCCTGAGCCTGCATTTATATTTCTACGCATAAATAGCTGAGGCCTCTACAGAGGTAGAACATACAAGAGTCTGACCAAATCTCTGGGTGCTATTCGTTTGCAATGTTCCTATCTAAATTGCCATCTGACTTTGCTAGTTCTATGTATCTAAGACTATTATAGGGAGCTCTGTCTCTTGAGAATCTGGCTAATATACAGCACGAATATAATTCTTGTTCACTACAATTGATTTAATTTCTAAATTAACAGGACTGGTCTTTTGCCTATGTCACTGCCGAATGACAGTGCTTTGATTTTGTTAGGGACAAAATGTTATGTTGAGGTCAGTAAACTACATCTCGTCCCAATCATGGGTAAGACTGATTTAGAATGGAGAGCTGAATATTAGCATAAAATAGCTCTCTGATTCTGTAGTTGAATTAGTGAACTGTAGGTTCTCTATATTACTGAATGTGCTTTATTAATGCAATATATGGGGTCAATCTTCTACTCAAGAAATGTTGCTGTGCTACCCCAGCACTTTTTACAGAAATGGAAGTGATTCTTCGGTTGCTGTAGTAAATACTCTTCTCTGAGAGGCAGTGGCTAAGTCTTCCATCAACCTAGAAGTGCCTACACCTGGGCTTAGATCAGTTTAATTACATTTGCACATGGTTTTCCACATTGCTGAGTGATGTGGTTAAGTTGACCTAACTTTGTAGCGTAGACCAGCTCTTAAATGTTTATATTGAATAATAAAATAAGACTGGCTGTTGTGTGAGCCTCCTGGATTGTCAAGACTATATGCCTCTTTGTAGAGGTCTGCTTGAGCCTAAGTTTAAAGCCCGACCTGAACCTGAACCAAGCCCAGGAGTGTCAAATTGTTTTCATACCCAACTCATGCCCAACACTTGTAGGGAGTTAGTTTTTGCTCTGGGAGCTATGGTTAGAGGTGGGGTGGTCTATGCCCAGAGGATCAGTGTTGTGTTTTGCCCCACAGAAGCTCAGCCTGCGAGAACTGGTGAGCTTGGCCCCTGCAGCAAGGAAGCCACCTCTGTCACAGGGATCAGTGGATCCGCAGCTGTTTGCATAGATGCATATCTCTGGGATAAGACCAAGCAGCTTTGCCACCTCATCCAGAGCATCTGCTTGCCCAGCAGTGCAA
Source organism: Lepidochelys kempii (assembly GCF_965140285.1). Lineage (NCBI taxonomy): Eukaryota > Metazoa > Chordata > Testudines > Cheloniidae > Lepidochelys > Lepidochelys kempii. The sequence goes on from NC_136387.1 coordinate 34,549,834, forward strand.
GCCCAGGGTTCAGACCTCTGCATGCAGGCCTGGGAGGCTGTCACCCACCACCCCATTCATTCAAAGGAACGAAAGGGACAGGGACCTGTCCCTGATTTTCTCCCAATTGGCTCAACCTGTCAGCAACACTGGGATGCTCTACGTACTGCAGTGGTGGTACCATTACAGCTTCCACTCCCCTTTGAATCTACCACAGTTGCTCTTTGGGGAGATTTGTTTTGTAGCACTACCAGTGTCATTCCTGCTCAGAGTACCTTGCTACCAGAGGCGGGGCTGTGATGTCCCGCAGGGGTCAGAAGGGCTGGGGACTGAGGATGGAGTTGAGGGAAGGGGAAGAATATGGCGGGGGGGGGGGGGGAGTTGAGGAGAACAGGACCGTGGGGCAGGGGGAATGGCAGAAGAGGAAGGGCTGAGGAGTGGAGAGGAAAAGCAGAGGAGGAGGATAATTGACAGACGAAGTCAGAGGAGTGCTTTAGGAAGTTGGAACCACATGCACAAAGCAGGAAAAAGAAATGGCTGAACCTGAGCCCCTTAGAGGGTCGAATTTTTTTTTTCTTCATACCCAAATCCAGTACTTGTAACCCAACTGGACCCGGTGACAAGGGTCTAGGTCTTGGATCCAGCTTGTTAAAACTTTAGTACATCTTTCTGAAGGGTCATGGGAGTAAAGCTGATCCTGGATGAACTATATTTTGGTTCACATGCACAATTCATGCTGTTCCTATCCACTTCTTGTCAGCTTTATTGTGGTCATAGACCATTCTGGAGTGCCTGCATGCCAATGAATATCAAAGTGTGTAAGTATTTTTTAGAGAAACCTAGCACCCTGAGACCAGAAGAGTGGTATGAATAAACATACTTCATCTAAATTGCCATTTTGGTCCCTATTCCTTATAACTTTCACTGTATTTCTAAAATGTTATTTCTGAACTGCCTGTGTAAATTATCCTTGTCTTTGTTCATCAGAAACAATGAGAAATAGCCTCTTGTCAGTTACTTGCAGTACTTCATCTCTCTGTTCCTGGGCTACTGTCTCTAAAGTAGTGCAGCATTAGTCAGTTGGTTCAATCAGGTTCAGAGTTCTTAAGTATACAGAAGATGTACATATTTTCTGTTAGGTAAAATGTGATCAGCAGTGTCACCTTGGTTCTGTAATCCTATACCTTTTGAGTAGTATGTAATAGATAAACCTGTCTTCAGTAGTGCATACGAATCTACCAGAAAAAAATTAAATAAAACCAAACCCTCTGATCCAGTGGTTCTCAACCTGTGGCCCGTGGGCCACTTGTGGCCCAATCAGCACATAGCTGCGGCTCATGTGACATTCTCAGGATTGTAGAGGTAGTATTGGATGCGGCCCACAGTAGTAAATAGGTTGAGAACCACTGCTCTGATCTGTAACTCATAGATCTAGCTAATGTAATTCTAAAACTTTAAAAATGACCTTGAAACTCAGATCTAAGCTACAACACTTCTTCTAAAAAGGAGGTAGGTTCTTTGACAGTTCTGGCTGGTGGATATAAAGGAACTGAAGAGCGGTAACTTTATATCTTCTGTTAGTAGAATGTTGGGCTCAAGGGATATGGATGTGCCTTCTAAATGGTTCTGTGAAGATAATGTAGTTGATAAAAACAGCAGCTACCATGGTAAGCAACGCTGTAACTAACCAGCTTCTGAAAGGAGCTAGTTAATAACAATACTCCCATTTGAGAGAATATTCAACTAAACATTTTACTTGTGAATGAAGCTATTCTGAACCTGAGCAATGGGACAGATCACGTAACAAAATAAAACATAAATCCTTAATTTCCCTTGGTACATCAGAGTGATACAGTTTAGGAAGAGACTAAGGTAGAATATTTCAAAGGGACAGTGTCCAAATCCCATGGAAACTTAATGGGAGTTAGGTGCCTAACTTGTTTAAACTGTTTCAGAAAGCTCAGCTAGAGCTCTTATGGTTTAAGCAAACTGATTCTAGTTATGTCATGAGAATCACAAATTTGTAAGGGCCTCTGGTCACTTTTTGTAGGAAATAGAACAGTGTGATTAATACTGTTACTTGTAGCCAACCAGGTTTGAGAGTTCAGATTTTTCAGGCTTATTTCAAAGTGTGACTGTTTCTAAAGAGCCCATAAACATCTGTCCGATCAAGCCAGGACAACTGAAATTTTTTTAAAACCAACTATGAAGTCCTTGTTGTCTCTACCTGTCAAGGAAGGCTCAATGAGGAATGGACAAAATTCCATAATTATCAACTTGCGTTTTGTAGGCATGGGGAAAGTGAGTAATCAGGGGAGTTTTGAACAAAAGGTGGTAGCTTGGCAAGCTGCAATAGAAGGCCTTTCAGATATAGGGGACAGTATGGAAAGCCTCTTCTCACTCCATTGAACTGAGCATTGAGGGTGGTATCACTGGCAAGATGTGGGGTTGGATATGTACGCTGGGGTGGCGGTATACAGATGGGGACTTTGATATCAAACTTCTATCCTGGCCTTCAAGTGGTGGAGAATAGGTAGCCAGTGGAACAGATTGGGGGTGGGGGAATGTGAACAGTCTGAGGGAGGAATATGGAGTGTGAGAGATGGCGCCTTGAGGTGTGCAGTAATCAAGGTGGGGGATAATTGGGGCATAGTTTGCGGTTTTTAGCTGTCAGAGGCAGAAATGGCAAAAGCAGACTATTGACACAGGAAAATGATTTTGTCATTTACTTGCATCAGAGGTACACACTCTTAAACTTTTTCCTCTCCTACTATCCATCCAAAAAAAATGTGTAAAAACACTTCACTTAACATTTGGTAGATCTCATATGCAAGTTCTTGCTCTCTCCTTTTTTCTCCTCCATTTAAGAGAGTGTTACTTAAGCTCTTCAATTTTTCTATAGAGGCTAAAATAAGTCTTGCTAGTGGGCCATACTATGAAAGCTTGAATGTAACTGCATATCTTAATGTTGAGACTGAAATATGCCTGTCAGATTTAGTGCTTTCATGCATACATAGTGAGACCTTTTTCTTCCCAGCCTGAAAGTCCCCTGCGGGACTCAAATTGGGTGAGAAATACCTAAGGGCACAAAATAACTAATAATGCTAAATCTGCAACCCTTATGTCAAAATGGCATAACTAACGTTTTGTGTGTGTGTGTGTGTGTGTGTGTGGCAGTCCCCTGAGAAATATCCCCTCCCACCCCCCAAAATCAGTTTTTACCTCTTGTTGCTTTACAAAAACACTAGATGAAGCCATTGTGTTTGAAAGGGAAGGAGAACAGAGAATTAACTTGCTTAAACTTCATAGCTGCCTACTGCAGGGGTTTTTGCACCTTTTTGATGCAAGTTTGTACTGGCTGCTTTTGGATCCGCAGGATACCAAACTAGGTGGACCAGTGATCCAATACAGTTTTGCAATTCATGTGTGTCAATTTAAGATTTTTCTATCCTTAACATCTCCAGTTGGAAATGCCATAACTGGGCAGCTGTAGCTTGATATTTGGAACTGGTTTTGTTTTACAAAAACTCAAAGATGCTTCATGTGGCAAAACACTGAACGCAGCTTATTGCTTATCTTAAATATATTTGTGAAGAACACAGTGGGACCTCATTCTCCATAGTGATCAGACAGCATCCTATTCTAGGGACCATTCTGGGTGGGAGTGAGCAGGGGTGGCAGTTGAGTGCCTTGATGTAAGGTCTAATAGCCCATTTACTCAAGAGAGATGTCCAATCTTACATCATTTAATGAAATATCTAACTTTAACTTTAAAAACTCAATCCCAAAGAACTGCTTACCATTTGGAGACTCTTCCCAGGATATAACACTACTGAACTTGGTTGAGTTCAGAATTAAACTAATTCTAAGCTTTTTAATCTCAAGATTTTCTTTACACATTCCTACAAGTTAAGCTCTTCATCAGTTACTGATTTTTTTTTTTTTCTTTTTTTCTTTAGTAACCATGTCAAGGAGTAGCTGATTAAGCTCCTGTCTGAGGAAAATTGTATTTGGGTTAGATTACTATTGCTACATCTTCACTGAAGAAACTCAGTTTACTATTCCAAGTTCTGTATCATAGTCTCATAGACTGAAATCCTGGCTCCACTGAAGTCTGAGATTTTGTCACAGACTTCTGTGGAACCAGGAGTTCACAAGACTTTATCTTACAGAAGAACTTCAAATCAGTTGCAAGAGCACTGAGCACCTTTTCCACCCTCCCTAAACTTGTAACACTTAATTTTTTTCCTTCAAATTTGCAAAAATAAGCCAGACTTATATTTTAGGTATGACTGTCAATCTCTAAAGGTCTTGTGTCCCCTACCACTCCCCAAAATTCATACATGGTTTATAAAGCTGCCTATGCCAATTTTGGGGTACCTATCACCTCATACATTCAAGTTTAGCAATTGGCTTAGTGTTTAACCATTTATTGTACATTCTGGGATTCAACCCCTGGGACTAGCTCTGTCACTGATTTTTAAGTCTACAGACTAGAATGTCCATGGTGGTTTTAAATCAACTGACTGCACCAACATATGGTAATATGAAGTACTGGTGCACTGGGGAAGGCACACTTGGTCAACCTCATAAAAGCTCCCATAAACTTTGTGGTGAGTGGATATAGAAAATAGAAATCCTCAGTCTTAACTAAATGTTAGCTAGAGGATTCTGAGTTCTTTGTTAAAGTTAACTGATTGTGTCTAGATGTAAAAGGAAGTTTTATGTAGAAAGACACAAAGCATTCATGTGTACTGAATACCTTTTCTATAAATGACTAGTGTTAAATGAAGCAACATTTGATGCTCTGATTCCCAAGTGACTGTTCTCTTAACTCAAATGTAATGAAAAGTAGAGGCTGCTTTAGAAACACCTCTCTGAACATTCACAATTGCATGTTCTTTCTGTGGCAGTTGTAACAATTGAATATGTGGATGAGTGATATTAGGAAAATTCACAGCACCTTTAGGTGTCTCATGATTTATCACCTGGAAATAGACTAGCAAATTTTCTACTGATCCCCAGTGATCCACAGTCCACTGTCTGAGAATCTCTGGCATACTCTGAATTGAAGCAATTGTAGGGGCTTGAGGAAAGGAGGACAGTTGAGATCTTGAAATATGAAGAGCTCCAAGAACCACTTTTATCCCTCATAATTCCAGAAGTATTGTTGTGATCTGAACTACTTCACTGCAGGGGTAGTGTGCAGCACAGGGAAAGAAGTCTAAATGACTCTACTTGCTCCTCTTAATGTGGACGAACTGACTTTTCCACGCTTCTGAATGGCGGTGGAGTCAAACTGAATGAGGGTGTCTAATCACCGAAGTGGCTCTTGCCTCTGCATTGTAATAAGAATAGATTTGTTTTACTTAACAAGTGAAATCCATAGACTACAGTTCAAAAAGTACAGTAGGAATATCACAGTATAATTCAATTTCTTCAATAGACAACTTGCTTGTGTCACTCTTTTTTTTTTTTTTTAATCTTTATACTGTGAACCAATTTGCAGCATATTTGGTCTAAATATCAAAACATTTTGGGGTTTTAACTTCCCTGAAGAGGTAGTTTTTAAGCAGCTTTACATCAGTATTATGTAATACCCAACATACAAAGTAAACACACATTCTACTTCTAGCTTGTGAAAACTAATTGAGATACTTTTTAACAATAAGCTGTGTGGTACATTTTCAAGACCATTCACAGTTTAACTTATAACAATCTTTTCAGCTCTGTTTGGGACAGTGTGTTGTGGCTAGCATTGAAAATAGCCAGGATACCTTCTTTTTCGTCAGTGGGAAACTTCAACTGTCTGAACTGTGGTGGTGTTTTTATAAGGACTATAAATAGCCACACTGGGTCTTGACTGAGAGATCCAAGCACCTAGCTGTCATGTTCGGATTCTAGGTATTTAGAAGTAGAAAGCTTGGGCACTGAATCTGCATCATATAGCCTCTTTCTAGAATGATATATGTACAGGTTTGAGAGATTGTGGTTAAAAACCCTGGAAGTTGCTAGAGACTGCATATGAGCTATTTTAAGCTTGGTGTAGCTGAATTTAACAGTGGGATTGTTGCAGAAATTCCCCAGGGTTAGGCCCTCCTGTACCTTTTGGTAGGAATATAAGAGCCAAATTAAAGTTTTTGTTTGAGGAACTTCAGTTCTGTGTTTCCAGATAATTAAGATAATTGGCTTTTTTCAAAACCTAGACCCTTGTATACACTACAGGTTACTTCGGTACAATTGATGTTGCTCAGGGGTATGAATAATCCACACCCCTGAGCAATGTAAGTTCTATGGACTTAAGCGCTGGTGCAGACAGCATTATGTCAGCTTCTCCTGCCGCCATAGCTACCGCATCTTTCCCGTCAACTTTGAGCATCTCCACCATAAGCGGTACAGTGGCGCAACCATGTCTGTGTGGCTTTACCGATGTAAGTGCAGTAGTGTAGATGTGGCCCTAGCATTAACTGGAAGCCAGGAAATTATAGTCCTGTCTTCCCCTCTCCTCTCTTTCTCCCACGCATGTCGGGTCCCCCCCCACCCTCCGGTTTTTCTTCAGAGATAGTCAACTTGAAATTGAGCCAACTAGTTTAGATACTATATTCTACTTTTAAAACAACACTTCCTTGTGTGGATTTTAAATGTTTTCTCCCTTGTTGCTGTGTGAAAGACCCATGCAAACATGGGACTCTGACTATACACAAAGTATTTGTTTATTCAAATGCTTAGTAATCTTGGCTGTAACTTGCAGCAATTTGTAAGGGAGTGAAATTTCCGCAAGTGTATTTAAGTTCACTGTAACCCTTCAAGTTATTCTAAGCATATTTAAACATGATTAGAGACTTCATGTTGTGTGATGTTTCTAAACTTTGTAAGTTGAACCCTTGCAATACCTTCTTTACTGATGCTTTTAGCCTGCTTGCTGAAACTTTGGTAGGTTTCCCCCCCACCCAAGGTTCTAGTTCCTCTAGTTTGAAACAAAGGCTAAAACTGAACTTTGTGTGCAAAATATGAATCTAGTGTTTGTGACATTTTTAATGCTTACTGTCCACACTGGGAAGAATGAAGTGCAAGTACCTTCAGATTTATAGTAATCACTGGGTACAGTAACTGAGGAGTGAACACTTTCTGATACTTTCTAAGATTGAACCTATTCCAATAAATCCCTGATCTTTCAAAGTGTAATTCTGAAATGAAGTATGTAACATTCTAAACCTAAGAAAAGATAGTCTTGCTAATATTTGTGCAGGTGACTCAATGAAGAGTGCCTCAGGAGAGTTTGCAGATGATCCCTGCTCTTCAGTGAAACGAGGGAACATGGTACGAGCAGCCCGTGCTCTCCTGTCTGCTGTTACCCGGCTGCTTATCTTGGCTGACATGGCGGATGTCTACAAGCTACTTGTTCAGCTTAAAGTTGTAAGTGTGGTTTTTCCTCTGTAACTCAGTATTTCATTTTCCGTTGTCCAACATATGTTAGGCTTATTCTGACAAGCTGTCTTTTTTTGTGTATTGTCCCTACAACTAGGCTGTTCTGCTCCTGAGTCTGTTGCTCCCAATGCAAACTGGGTCTGTGTTGCCATTCTGTATTTGACTGTTTCAGTTGTTCTAAACATTACGCAGAAGATATTGAACTCGTATTTAGGATACAATGAGCTGTTAATTATGTGTATTATGATTCCCCAGCTCCCATCCTTATTGGAATATTCTGACACTTCTGATTGTAGTAACTATCAGTTTTATTTTGCTAAATGACTCTGCTGGATACTGTTTGGGGGAAAATTGCACAAACCTCTTGAGGACAGGAGTAACTAAAAACTAGTCCTAACTTCCTGGAAAAAAGTGGGACACTGATAGGTTTGTTGAGGTTTGAAACAGATACTTGTTTTAACAGGTGTGCCCATCCATAATACCATATGTACATACTTGCGTTAATATTGCTTTATCATACTGTGCTCTGGAATTGCCTTTTTAAACACAGAAAAATATGCAAAAGCATATTTCTTGGAGGAAAAACCCATCAGAAAAAGCAGCCCAAACTTAGTCTGCTAGCCTTTCAAGTACATAAAGTTTAAAACAAAAAACAAAAAAAAAAACCCTGCTTGTTAATTGAGCTATAAAATGTCTTGGATTTTTCTGCAAATTGTACACTGGATAGTTAAATATATCTACGCTCTCTTGTAGGTGGAAGAAGGTATCCTGAAATTAAGAAATGCAGGTACTGAACAGGATTTAGGAATACAATACAAAGCGCTCAAACCAGAAGTGGATAAGCTTAATATAATGGCAGCCAAAAGACAGCAGGTACAGTAACAGTACTTTTTTATTTGGTCTTCAGTGTCTTAGGTGTTCTCTCCCCTGCCGCCCTCCCATCCCCCCCCAAAAAAAGAAGCCAACAAAAAACTGCAACAACAAAACAACCCAACAAAAAACAAAGCAAAACCACATTTCGAAAACATGACTGGGCCCCTCTGCATGACTTCTGAGCCCAAGGCACTGCTAATAAACATTACATCTTTTGTTGGTTGCTATGCACTACACCCACAGTGTTCAAAAATTGAATCTGCATCCTAGTAAGAACTCTGTTGAGATGTACTATAGTATTTATTATAACAAATTTATAGACAAATACATTTATTTTTAATGGAACAGCCACTAATGCAGTACACACACACTCACACACACACTCACACACAATATCAGGGACTTGATTTTAAACTTATGGTTCCCACAGCAACTGTAACTTGGCAACATTGCACAATCTGTGCCGTAATATTTTGGTACTTGTGTACAAAACTATACGTATAAGTAAGGGAGCAGAATTATGGTTTCTGATAAGTAGTAATACTTCTGAGAGGGTATAGTCTAAACCACAATGTTGCATTAATATAGGTATTTGCATTTAATTAGGGTGTTTGTTTTTGGATTGTCTTATTACCTTGAGCAAATAAACGCTTCAGCAATCTCTCCACTATTTTCTAATCAGCCTCCTTTAAAGGACTTTTTTTTTTTTTTGGTAGTCAATATCTGTACATCTGAATAATTTGGTGAACGCGGCTTAATCTTAAATGTGTGTCAATTTGTTTTGCTTAATGGTTTTCCTGTCATGAGTTATTCCTATAGATTAATAAATGTCAGTTACATTGAAAAGTAAAGATGGGTGAATAGTCTTATCAGTTTGAAATGGTGTGGTCTTTCTAAATTAACTATTGCATTAGTGTTCATGCTATTTGTATGACGTAAAACTTCTAGCATATCACTGACTCTCTGTTCATATAAAGGAAGCTAGACTAAGAGACAATTGGATAATGCATATTTTAAAAATGTAATTAGTGAAGTGCAAGACATTTGCCTGAAAACAGTGTGTATATGTATTATAATAAACCTGCAATTGAGATAGGTGGGTGTTTGTGTTGCTAGTCAATCTGCTATGTGAAAGGTTTGTCTTCTGCCACATGAGCAATGTTTGTGCTCATAATGCCTCCTCCGCTTAGTTATAGGTCTTACTTGGCTTCAGTATTATCTATCCCTCCTATATTTCTGCTTGGGATGTTTACTTCACCTTCCCCTTTGCTGTAAGGTATGGCTATTAAACTTAATGTTTCTCTATCAAGTACTTATTGTCCTTCTGAGCATGATGTGACTAGAGCTTTGGGACTCTGAACTTAACAAGACAGTGGCAGAGCTCGGAAAAGAAACTGTGATAGGAGGCCGATCACTGTTTTAATTTCTTCCACTATGAGTAGTGCCTAACTGGTAGCTGACTTCATTGATTTAGTATGTTTTGCCTTTCATAAAGTGCATTAAGTTCCTCGTATGAAAGATGCTGACAAGTATTGGATCTCCTATTTATAATGGTCATACTCCAAAAAGAGTGTTTGGGAAAACTCATGCAGGCATAGTTAAATCCAAATTGGGTGTAAATTGTAGTCACTGGCATAGTGTCTAGATGGAACGAGGCATGGATGAGAGCTAGCTGGTGGAAGCTCAGTCTAAATAAAACTGAAGTGAAGCTGGTTGCTAGAGCATACATCTAGCATTATCTGACCCCCTCATTGTTTTGTTTTGTGCCCATCAAGTATTAAAGGTAGCAATCCAGAAAGTGCTGTTAAGCAACCGCTTGGCAGCAGTGTAAAAAATTTTATTACCTCTTCACTCTAGTTTGGAGATTCTTTCAGATGCAGACCTTGCTACTATCACCTCAAGGCCAGATTCCTGCAACACTGTCCACATGGAACAACCCCTTTTAAATCAGCATGGAAACTGAAGCTAGTCTGTACTGGCTTTCTATGGGTGGTGGAATTTTAAAGTTTGCTTCTGACATATAAATGCACCCTCTTGGGCTAGGTGCTGCATCCAGCTCAATAAATGATGGCTTGGGACTGATTTACCCGAGATGTTTTTCTTCCTTTGCCATACTGCTGCCCCCACCACAGTCACTGAAGGTGCTTGAGCTAGAGCCCACCACACTTCCTATGTACCCAGTCCAAAATAATCTAAACTGGTTGGGCTTCAGGGCATGCTGCAAGATCTGTTTTAGGGATGTAAATACTGTTTAAAAAGTTAACCGCTTAAACGATTAAAAATATCATCTGGGCGTGGCGGCCCATCCCGGGATTAACCTTTTACATCCCTAGTCTGCCCATTTACCTAGTCTTGGGGGATCATAAATGCACATATTTGGAAGAATGGGGAATCTTTTTTTGTTCTAGTCTGGGGAGAGACTTTGTCAAGAGTTACAAATCAGATTAAGGCCTGTGCCTGTAGAGTCCAGGGTAGGCACTGCTTTGTGCTCTGCATTTACTTAAGTCAAAGATGCGGTATAAATGTTGAAAGGGAAGTTGTAATTGTAGGTGTTAGTAAAACTAATAAAAATACTTAAACTTTTCAGAAAAAATTTAGTAGCTGTTTTGGGGAATAGATGTATGAATGAATGCTGTATGAGGCTAACAAAGTACATTGGGCATAATGGCTTATTTTTCCAGCAAATTGAACAGCTTCCTGCCTCTCACTGTTTCATTTAAATGTATGTAGACATTAAAAAAGCATCTATCCAGTGCCCTGAGTGTCTTTGCCATATATGGGGAAAAATAAAAAATGAATGCAGCTGCCTCTTTGAACATTAAAAGAGAAGAGGAGGAAAGCCACTCCAGTTGCAGACTTCCCACCCTCACTGCATGCATTCCAGCCCAATGCCTGAAAAATGTTCTACAGAAACTTTCTTATTGGATTACTGATGGCAGCTACCTGACTTATTACTGATATGCTCTGTCTATGTCTAATACTTTCTAATAGTAATAATTTTCACTCTTACTCTGCAGACATCTATCTTCATTGCCAGTAATCTCTTTATTAGCTTCCCAGTTATGCCTTAGCTTTCAGGGATGTGGTAGTCTGTGTTTGTACAGCACTTCTCTTAAATGAGGAAGGTCCTGTTTTTTAAGGAAATATAACTGTGCCAACAAAAGCCCTGGTGTAGATGCAGTTATACCAGCAAAAAGCCTTATAGCTTATTCATTCAGGACACTGGCTTAAGCTATACAAGCCAAAGAAATTGTGTCCATTAAAGAGGTATTGCAGGTATAGCTACATCAGCAACCGCCTTTAAATGTAGGCAAGGCCTAAATATCTGTGAAGATTAGAGAGAGACGGACAGGATTCACTCTGACTGGATGTGGGAGAGGAGAGACTCAATATTAGAACACCTAGGGAAGATTTTAAATGCCCAAAACAACTTCTTAAATGAGACAGAAGAAAAGACAGGGCATTTCTTGAGTAGTCAAATACATTCCTCCTTGTGCAAATCACAGTTGATTAATCTTCCCATTCTTTCTTATGTGCATGTATAAAAGGAAAACACCAAAGGATGATCTGATAGATTTTTTTTTTTTTTGGTACAGCTAGAGAATTTAAAAATTGAATCTGATCCTAACCGATAGTTCCTGACAAATGTGCATGACATCTTTAGATTCGTGACCAATATTTGTGTGCCATTGTGGGGGTGTATGTGTGTTTTTTGTTTTGTTTTTTAAACAGTGTGACCCTATCCTTGATGTGCTTTATGCAATGGCAGTGGGACTCTCATAGTCTATATGCCCAAGAGGAAAGTGTGAGTCGTCATTGTCTGAGTTACCTGTCCCCCTTTCATGGAAGGAAAACATGCCTTTTTCATGTTCCATTAGTTTTTTCTCTTTGAATACTATTCCTTCTTTCCTTTGGAAAAGAAAGCTTCAATTACTGATATGCCAGGAACCTTTCACCTCAATTACATGTAATGTAGAATGCACTCCTATATCTAGTGTTACAGACTCATTTTCTTGGAATGTATTTGGCCATACATTTAGATTAATTCAAATAAAACATGGCTTTTCACTCTGATTTTTTTCTCCATTTGAGTCTTTAGTGAACTTCAGCACTGGGGAAGGGAGGAAGAAAGGAAATATTTAACTGCAGTGATAAAGTGTTTGGCTCAATGTGGCTTAGAGTGGAAGACTTTGTATTCTGCAAGCTACTATTAGAAAAACTTATTACTACTGCTCTAAAAGATATTTAAGTTCATATACAGCAAAAATGTTCCTAGAACCAGGTGTGGGTCCTTTAAAACATCTTGAAATTACAAATGACAAACCCAAAAGGGGGAGCTTTATGGCCTTTGAATAAATGATTGAGACACTGAAAATTCAGATTTATAATTGGACTTCAGTGCTTATACACTGCTATTGTGTGAAGGATATTAGATAAGTGTGTCTACATCTTGGGAAAAGAAAGTATCTGGAATTTAGTCTGATCTCACACTTGGCAATAAAAACTAACTTGGCTCTTACCACTAATCTAAAAGAATAAATGTTACCCCTTTGAAGATTTAAGAGGAAATACTGTGCAATTATTTGAATGTAGAGTGAGGTTAAGAAAATGAAACTTGTCACTCCAGCCTGTTGCCACATAACAATCCAAAACCTATGTAACCACTGCATCCTGCTGTTTAAAGCTTATCTGCTTTCCTAAACATTAGGAATCAATACAATATGACGGATGATGTCCAGGTCTATTGTCAGTATCACAGGTCAGGGAAATTGCACCTGTATTTCTCCCTCATGGTCCTACAGAGGCACCTACATCTAGGCTTCTGGCTCTGCAGCAGTCACCTGTTTTGGTGGGGAGAAGCAGCTCTCTCCTTTCTGATGGGAGTATTTTAAGGCTGCGCAACTCCACTGTGAATTCCCCAGCAAAGTTGGACTGCCTAAAGCAGGCCTGCTTTGCTTCTCTCCTCAGAGGATATAAACAACTTAACTGTAGCAGTTACACTATCACAGCTTTAAGCAAGCACATTTCTTCTTAAGGTAAAGGCATTATAGCAAAAACATAGGGTTTTTTTTTGTTTTTGTTTTAAATTACACACGTGCTAAGAAGTTTACTAGAGCTCACCCCAACTCCAGCAAGGGCTCTGGCAGGTGAACAGTCCTTCACACCTCACGAAGGGGGTTTTCTGTGGATATAAGTTCATGATTGTCTTGGCTCAGAACAAGCACATCTATGAATTAGAGACTCACTCCAGTCCATTTTGCATCTTTGCTCTGCAGAGACTGTGAATAGGTAATTGGCCAGATAAAGGCTGGTTTCAGAGGTGGGTAATTAGTGTTCTCAACTTTCCTGGAAACTCACTCACCTGCCTGACCCATTGTTTTTAAGTCTTTTGAAGCTCATTATGTTTCCCAGTGTTGACATTAGTGCTCTCTTCCCCTTCGAAGTTAAATACAACCCCATCATCATACATACATACTTGCATTTTTAATACAATGAGCTCATGAGATACTTAGTTAATTCAGTAAGGTTTGTTCAAGATATTGCAGGAAATTGCAATATCTGTCAGTGAGCATTGAAAACAATTATCTGCTCTTATGTCAAGTAATATCTTAGCTTGTAATTTTAGAAAGCAGAATTATGAATGGTTGCATAACATCAGTCTTTATGCAACTGTTCTAAAGGTAGCCAAATTTTTATTAACTGCATGCGTGGGAAGTAATGTTGCCTAGCTGAGGTGTAGCTTCATGTTAAGGAAAGATCATGCTCCTATGCCTCTTCAGGGGAAAGTATGTAGATACTGAGTATCAGAAATGTCTTTCAGTATTGATTAGGTTTTCCTTGCAGGAATTGAAAGATGTGGGTCATCGTGATCAGATGGCTGCAGCTAGAGGAATTCTGCAGAAGAACATTCCTATACTTTACACTGCTTCTCAGGCCTGTCTGCAGCACCCAGATGTAGCAGCTTACAAAGCCAACAGGGACTTGATTTACAAACAACTGCAGCAGGCGGTCACAGGCATCTCAAATGCAGCCCAAGCCACAGCATCTGATGATGCTGCCCAACAGCAAGGAGGAGGGGGAGAGCTGGCTTATGCGCTTAACAACTTTGATGTAAGTATTGAACCTCTTTGAAAAAAGTATACCTTAAATCTGCTTGTAAATCAGTTAAAGACGAGAAAAGCTCATGGGAGTAACTTTGACAACCATGAAATTGTATTTTGAGGGAGGATAATCTGTTATCAATATATAGAGACTACTGTACTTCAGTACAAAGTGATCTTTCAGCTAGTATTAAAGGCTCCCTATTTTTGTGATCATCAAACCTTTCATTGATGATAAAATTAGAATTTATGATGACTGTAAATACACACAAGAGCCATGCTGATTTTGACTGGAGACTTGTGAATTGCCAAATTAAGAGCAAACTAGCCTTTTATAAACAAAATAAAGAGACTTAATCACTATCTTCTGGTCATGATTTTGAAATTAGTATAGCTTTAATTATTTAATACACTATAGCGTGACAGTAAATATTCTCTACTATCTAATACATTCGTGTAGTGTAGTAATAAGTAATGTGCTCTTAATAGCATGGGCTCTCACAACAATGCCACTAGCTCTTTGCTGAAAAATGTTGTATTGTGACCTTTGAGAATTATTCAGTTTGGAGATTATTCAGAGAGGAGGGGTGTATGCCATAAGTGCTCTGAGACTAGTAGAAAACTACTGTTCCAAAAGTCCAAGTGCCTGTTTAATATGACTCATGATGTGGTATCTGGGTGCACTGGGATGAAACTTTACTGGAAACTCATTCAGAATGTTCAGTATGAAGTATCTTTACTGGCACTTGTTTGTCTGTATTACTAGATGGAGGTCACCTCAATCACATACTTTATTGCATGCTTATTAGAGAGATTATTTGGGATACTAGATTAGCTTCAAAATTATTACTGATGGCAGCCTTGGTCTTGGTTTCTGTAGCTACAATGACCTTTGAATAATAAAGAAGTTTTTAGTAATATACTTCATAAAAACCTCCTTTGGGAAACATTTAATACAGATGTTTTTGTTAAGTCTCTCGCACTTCCCACTATTCAGCTAGCCTGCCTCACAGTGGCAACTGTTACTCCCCCTTTTTTCCCCTACCTCTTTTTCTTTACCCACTCTCCTCTATGAACACTTGTTCTCTTACCCTTCCAAAAAAAGGAAAACAAAATAATCTATAAAAATATGCAATAGACATGTGGCAGCCACCTTGCTCACTTTGCTTGTATATTAAATCTCTTTTCCCCCATACACTTAATCTCTAGGCTTTGCCTAAACTAGGGAATTTTTACAGAAAACTCCACCTGTAATTGGGTCAGCTGAATCGATGTTTGCAACATTCAGAAGTCCTAATATAGACTTCAGGCTCTAGCAGCTGCTTTTGGCACCATATTGATTTATAGTTGCTCTGAGTAAGTTTAATTGACATAGTGCCTGAAAATGGCTTGCCAGAGTCCGCCATCTACACTAAGGTTTCCAGTGTTGCTAATGTTTGTGCACTTGAACCAGGGTTAACAATGGTTAAAGAGGCTTCAGAGAAATTTCCAGACAAGTGTTTTAGGTTGTATCCTCTTCTACATTTAACCTAATGGAATCCTTAATCTTGACTGGCACTACTGGGTGCTAACATGAGATTGGCGATTTTATGATTAAGCTTTGTTATATAAAAGCATTCCATATTAAAGAGTAGGTTTGGGGAGATGGTAATGGTAAAACTGCACTGTAGTTCAGCCTTTGGCTTTGCTGATTTAGCTCAAATCGCTAAATGTGGTGTTTCTAGTAGGACCAAGTACCTAACTTTTTGTTCTGCTAATTTAAATAGAAGTGGCTCAAGTGTTGCATGGGTGGGCTTTATGGCCCTCAGACTTCAGCAAGTGAGTCTTCTCTTACAGTGTAGTCAGTGGCTTATTAGGCCAGGGTGAATAGCTATAATGCTTTTACATGCCTTCACTTCCCACTAGAAGAAGGGGGAGAAAGAGAGAATAGGCGTTCATTGAATCAGACCTTCATCTCTGCATGTAATTCCCTGCTAACAGCCAAGTAGTAAAATGAAAAGGAGTACTTGTGGCACCTTAGAGACTAACCAATTTATCTGAGCATAAGCTTTCGTGAGCTATAGCTCACTTCATCGGATGCATTCAATGAAGTGAGCTGTAGCTCATAAAAGCTTATGCTCAAATAAATTGGTTAGTCTCTAAGGTGCCACAAGTACTCCTTTTCTTTTTGCAAATACAGACAAACACGGCTGTTACTCTGAAACCAGCCAAGTAGCAGTGAGTTCTTGTTGTATAGACTGCTTCTGCCTCACTGTGGTATTAGAACCATAATATAACTTTAAATAAGTACCAAAAGATACAAGTCTGGTTAACTATATCTGGCTCCAGTGTAGGGTAGATAAAAATCAATGATTTTAAAAAAACAGACCAAAACACTTTTTTTTTTTTTTATTTAAATCGGATTTTGAGGGAAAAACCTATCTCATCCTGGAATAGGGATTATTAAATCTATCATATGAGGCAATATATTCATGTAATGTTTAAGAAAAGCTTTGTAAATGAATTCCAATAGTTCATGGATTAGGGACCCAATGTTATAGAGTTCCAGGGACTTCTGTATAGATTATTTAGGTTAATCTTTCTATCTGCCCAATGGGACTCATTGCTCAGTCTAGAAGATACCATCAGAGATGCTTTGTTTTGCAGGTCTCGAACTGTGGATGTGTGTCTCCAGAGATAGCATGCTTGTTAACAGCAAAAAGTTTGTAAATAAATAAATAATATATAGAGGTGAGAAATAACAGACCTCAACCCTAGTGTCCCTCTGCAAAATTGTGAACACAGTCAATCCCTTACCTCCTAAGTTCAAAGTTACAAAAAAGTTCAATGAATACAAGATTGTTGGGGGCGGAATAGATCTGGACAAGGAGAAGAAGTCTGGAGATAAATGTGAGAAGGAACAGGTAGTAGAAACAAAAGTGAAACTGTTAGAGCAGCATATTCCAGAAGTCTTGAGGTCTTTCTGAGTATAGCCTTCATTGATTTGAGATCTACCATACCATTCTCTCACTAGAAGGGAAAACCTTTAATGTCAGCAGGGCGTAAAAGATACCCAGTTTTGGGTCTCATTTATCTCTTTGTGGTGAAGAATATGTATTAAGGTTATAACAACCAACAAGAATGCCCTTTTATGTAGAAATCCATGATTAAATTGAGTCTTTCTGAATAGTGATTTAAATTATGATTTAAATCGATTTGATTTAAATCAAATCCACCCTGCTCCAGTGCCATACTGGATCAGTAGCATGTCAATAGCTTGTATTGATGGTTCAGATTTGCAGTACTACACTCTAAATGTGTAGGAAGAACACTGTAATGTGCTCTAAAGAGACCCTACGTGCTTCAGAATTCGTGTTTTTTCCACGGTATGCATCCGATGAAGTGAGCTGTAGCTCACGAAAGCTCATGCTCAAATAAATTGGTTAGTCTCTAAGGTGCCACAAGGACTCCTTTTCTTTTTGAGAATTCCTATAGTAGCCGTGGTGTCTAGGAAGAGGAAAAAGTGGCTGCGAAATGAAGTGAGTGTTCTTGGAACTTAGTCCATGTTATGAACTGACTGTCTGAATGTTAATTCAGAAGTTTCAGCTTTCTTTCTAAAGCACCAAAAATGGCGCCGCCGCGCCCCCCCCCCCCCCAATTTCCATAAAAGTTTCTGCAGTTCATTTGAAAAAGTCACATACTTTCAGACTGAAATGAATTTCTGTGATGGCATTATGACCCTTCTTCCCCCCCACCCCCCCACCCCAAAAAAGGGATTGAAAATAGATCAGCTGGTGGAGCCTTAACTCTCTCAGTATGAGCTGTGTTGCAGTAAGACTCAATTAATATAAACGAGTGATTTTGCTTGAAGATATTGACTTCTGTGATGTTTAAATCTTACTGTAAATATTTCACATCAAAACCTTTGCTTCTGAAAACAACTTACATTGTAGCCTGTTCAATTTATCCAGTCGCTTTCCTTCCCTCCCCCTCTGTGTAATCATGCAGAGTATCCCCATAGTTAATCTACACTAGATAAACTTCCAAAATCATCTTGTTTATGATGGGGGTAATTGCATTTGACAGCTGAAATAACTAAGACTTGTACAGATTGAAAGTTACCTAGAGTTCAGTAGCATAACCTGATTTATCAAGGCATTTTTAAATTTGTAATTCCTGTAACATGCTTTCTTGTGGCCAAATTTTGTTTAGCATTGTATGTTGACATTTAGTCATTTCTTGCAGTAATGTAATCCATTGGGGAAGCCTCTAAAAATTTACTAGACTACCTGGGAAAGTTTGTTCTCATCTATCACAAGCACACTTTTTTTTGGTTGTCTTTCAGGATGGAGAATGGATTTGCTGTAACTATTCCAAGACTGACTCCTTTTTGATGAAAAATGGTAACCAGTGATGTCAGTTACTGATTACTGTAAACTTTCCTTTACTAGAAACAAATTATTGTGGATCCTTTGAGCTTCAGTGAGGAACGTTTTAGGCCTTCCCTGGAAGAGCGCCTGGAGAGCATCATTAGTGGAGCAGCCCTAATGGCTGATTCATCCTGCACACGTGATGACCGACGGGAACGCATAGTTGCAGAGTGTAATGCAGTGCGACAGGCCTTGCAGGATCTACTTTCAGAGTACATGGGGAATGTAAGTATTCTAGATATCCTAATTTTAAGGTGGTTGTTTTAACTTTTATATAGGAGGACTTTAAAACTAGCAATGAAACTGTATTCCTTGATCTTAAAAAGCATCTTATTTGCATAAAGGGAATAATAATACTGAAAATGAAAACAGTGGGCCTCTTTTTTTCTTTCCTTACTCTTCCAAGAAGCTGCTTATAGCCATAAAATCCTAATTCCAGAAATTGTCTGTTTGAATGCATTCTTAACAAGTTATTGGTTTAAATTTTGTAACATAAAGAAGAATTAGAATGTAATACATAATCAGCAGAACTTTCAATAATTTGGGGATGATGGCAGGAAGGTGTTTTTCAATATCTTTTCAATTAACTTTGTATCTCTGTGTATAATTATTTTTTAATCAAATGTCTGCATTTCAGGATTGATTGTGAGTTACTTTCACTCAATTTGATCAACCATGATGCTTTAAATTCACACAGTGAGAATTGCAGTACTTTTCTGGCCCCCCAAAAATCCATTGTTAGCATTGGATTCTGAGCAGTTTGCCCTCAAGGAGTTGAAGTTTAGACTGTCTAAAATGGTTAAAGTATCTATTTGTTTTTTCTCTGTGAAGAACCTGGATACACTTATTTCAGTTATGTCACTCTGAAGATTAGATCAGCCTACATATTTTCGGGCCCATGGCTCTTTTTTCGACTGTCTAACTTTTCTCTACTTCTACCAGACTAGGTAGGAATAGAGGGTAGCCTTTTGCCATGTTGAAAATTGAATAATGGAATGTCTCCATGTTCTGTAATATTAAGCCCTGGACCTATTAACAAAATGTTCAGGAGAAGGTACTGGACTTGAGATGGCAACTTGCAGATGGCAGAATTTATTTAAATAAATGAAAACAAGTGAACTTCTTGAGGGACTGTTAAGTACCCTAGAAAACTAGATAAATGGGCTTATAGGGTGGCTGATGAAGTTAATGATTTGATAACAAAGACAAGAGAGTGTGCATTTCTGAGTGAAAAATTAACTAACCAGAGGCACTGTATTGGGGTGGGGAGTGTTCTTTTATTTCTGACCAACCCATCTAAAGGCTGAAGTAGAAGGAATCCATATATGACAAAAGTGATTAATGGCATGGAAACACCTCCAAGTGTTTGTGGAAAAACAAAGAAAGATTAGGACTGTTTAGTTTAGAGAAGATTTTCAAAATAAGTAATGGTAATGGGGAAGGTAAATAGAAATGCTGTCTTACAATATAGAACAAGGACAGTCAAACAACTGAAAGGCAAAAAACTTCTAACCATTAAAAGAGAATAATTTTTACAATGTACATTTAAACTGTGAAACTCATTGCCACTACACATTAAATGCTTGACAGAATTCAAAAATTAAGTATTTATATGGAAAATGAGAACATCCCCGATTACAGTAGCTCTGAATTTTTTTTTTTAAAGAGGGATATAAACTCTTGTATTGCAGATCAGAAGCAAACCACTAACTTATGGCACTTAGGGAAAAAAATTCACCCTGTGGGCAAGATAATTATATTATAGGATGTTTTACACCTTCATGTGAATCATCTAGGGTGGCAGCTAGATTTGAGAATACATGCCTACCAGTTGAGAACTAAAACTGTAGCAAGAAGTAAATGTCCTGATATTTTGATGGGGGAAGGATGAGGATGTTGGAATTTGGTCAGTTGCCAGTACAAGACTTCAAGGTTGTGGATTTATTTCTGCCAGGATGGGTATCTTCTTTGTTTAGCTGTGTACTGTTAACCTGTGTGGTATGTTAGTTAAAAGTATATCTTCTGAGCTGGGAAGAATGTATTCTTATTTATCTTTATTTTTAACACATTGTGAAATTAGTGATGCATAATGAATTTTTTTTTAGATCCCTGCC
The DNA here is from genome assembly GCF_965140285.1 of Lepidochelys kempii. Lineage (NCBI taxonomy): Eukaryota > Metazoa > Chordata > Testudines > Cheloniidae > Lepidochelys > Lepidochelys kempii. Next base: position 34,570,738 of record NC_136387.1, read on the forward strand.
CTACTGTGATTATAGGCAGCCTATTTTGGAAAAATGAGATTAGAAGCTCAGTGAAATCAAGTGGAAAAAGCAATTGATAAGTCATGGTGAAAATTTGGGACACCGTTTAAAAATATATATCTCAGCTAGAAAAATCTCAAAAAATGTTTGTCAAAAAAGGAATCACATAGACAGTTTTTAATGGTGAAAAGGGAACAAAGCGCTGCTACAGAATGTAGCTTCCTTCAGTTGATGTAGACTTGTTTTTCCACAGTCTCTCCTATTAAAAAAAGGAAATTAAGGCTGCAGAAGACCATGATCAAGCATTAAGTCTTTCCTTGAATTGCACAATACTAATTGTGCATCATAAATCTGATTTGAGTGATAGAGGCAGAGGTATTGAAAAGTGCCAAGTTTTGAAATGGAAGACTGAGGTAGGATCATACTGAAAATGTGGGTTTGGGGATAGAAATGTCCTTAGGTAGACACACTTCCAGTGTTAGCCCTGGTCTACACTAGGACTTTAGGTTGAATTTAGCAGCGTTAAATGGATGTAAACCTGCACTCGTCCACACGATGAAGCCCTTTATTTCGACTCAAAGGGCTCTTAAAATCTATTTCCGTACTCCACCCCTGACAAGTGGATTAGCACTTAAATCGGCCTTGCCGGGTCGAATTTGGGGTACTTTGGACACAATTCGATGGTTTTGGCCTCCGGGGGCTATCCCAGAGTGCTCCATTGTGACTGCTCTGGACAGCACTCTCAACTCAGATGCACTGGCCGGGTAGACGGGAAAAGAACTGCGAACTTTTGAATCTCATTTCCTGTTTGGGCAGCATGGCAAGCTGCAGGTGACCATGCAGAGCTCATCAGCAGAGGTGACCATGATGGAGTCCCAGAATCGCAAAAGAGCTCCAGCATGGACTGAACGGGAGGTACGGGATCTGATCGCTGTATGGGGAGAGGAATCCGTGCTATCAGAACTCCGTTCCAGTTTTCGAAATGCCAAAACCTTTGTCAAAATCTCCCAGGGCATGAAGGACAGAGGCCATAACAGGGATTCGAAGCACTGCCATGTGAAACTTAAGGAGCTGGGGCAAGCCTACCAGAAAACCAGAGGGGCGAACGGCCGCTCCGGGTCAGAGCCCCGAACATGCCGCTTCTATGATGAGCTGCATGCCATTTTAGGGGGTTCAGCCACCACTACCCCAGCCGTGTTGTTTGACTCCTTCAATGGAGATGGAGGCAACACGGAAGCAGGTTTTGGGGATGAAGAAGATAGCTCACAGCAAGCAAGCGGAGAAACCGGTTTTCCCAACAGCCAGCAACTGTTTCTCACCCTGGACCTGGAGCCAGTACCCCCCGAACCCACCCAAGGCTGCCTCCTGGACCCGGCAGACGGAGAAGGGACCTCTGGTGAGTGTACCTTTTTAAAATACTATACATGGTTTAAAAGCAAGCATGTGAAAGGATTGATTTGCCCTGGCATTCGCGGCTCTCCTGGATGTACTCCCACAGCCTTTGCAAAAGGTTTCTGGGGAGGGCAGCCTTATTGTGTCCTTCATGGTAGGACACTTTACCACTCCAGGCCAGTAACACGTACTCGGGAATCATTGTAGAACAAAGCATTGCAGTGTATGTTTGCTGGCGTTCAAACAACATCCGTTCTGTATCTCTCTGTGTTATCCTCAGGAGAGTGAGATATCCTTCATGGTCTCCTGGTTGAAATAGGGTGCTTTTCTTCAGGGGACATTCAGAGGTGCCTGTTCCTGCTGAGCTGTTTGCCTGCGGCTGAACAGAAATGTTCCCCGCTGTTAGCCACGGGGAGGGGGCAGGGTTGAGAGGGTAGCCACACGGTGGGGGGAGGCAAAATGCGACCTTGTAACGAAAGCACATGTACTATGTATGTAATGTTAACAGCAAGGTTTACCCTGAAAGAGTGTAGCCACTGTTTTATAAAATGTCTTTTTAAATACCGCTGTCCCTTTTTTTTTCTCTACCAGCTGCATGTGTTTCAGTGATCACAGGATCTTCTCCTTCCCAGAGGCTAGTGAAGATTAGAAAGAAAAAAAAACACGCACTTATGATGAAATGTTCTCTGAGCTCGTGCTGTCCTCCCACACTGATAGAGCACAGACGAATGTGTGGAGGCAAATAATGTCAGAGTGCAGGAAAGCACAAAATGACCGGGAGGAGAGGTGGCGGGCTGAAGAAAGTAAGTGGCGGGCTGAAGACAGGGCTGAAGCTCAAATGTGGCGACAGTGTGATGAGGAGGCCGGATTTAATGCTGAGGCTGCTGGAGGACCAAACCAGTATGCTCCAGTGTGTGGTTGAGCTGCAGCAAAGGCAGCCCGAGCACAGACTGCCACTACAGCCCCTGTGTAACCAACCGCCCTCCTTCCCAAGTTCCATAGCCTCCACACCCAGACGCCCAAGAACGTGGTGGGGGGGCCACCGGCCAACCAGCCACCGGCCAACCAGCCACTCCACCACAGAGGATTGCCCAAAAAAAAGAAGGCTGGCATTCAATAAATTTTAAAGTTGTAAACTTTTAAAGTGCTGTGCTTGAAGTGCTGTGTGGCATTTTCCTTCCCTCCTCCACCACCCCTCCTGGGCTACTTTGGTAGTCGTCCCCCTATTTGTGTGATGAATGAATAAAGAATGCATGAATGTGAAGCAGCAATGACTTTATTGCCTCTGCAAGCAATGATTAAAGGGAGGAGGGGAGGGTGGTTAGCTTGCAGAGAAGTAGAGTGAACCAAGGGGTGGGGGGGGTTTCATCAAGGAGAAACAAAGAGAACTTTCACACCGTAGCCTGGCCAGTCATGAAACTGGTTTTCAAAGCTTCTCTGATGTGTACTGCGCCCTCCTGTGCTCTTCTAACCGCCCTGGTGTCCGGCTGCGCGTAACGAGCAGCCAGGCAATTTGCCTCAACCTCCCACCCCGCCATAAACGTCTCTCCCTTACTCTCACAGATATTGTGGAGCACACAGCAAGCAGTAATAACAGTGGGAATATTGGTTTCGCTGAGGTCTAAGCGAGTCAATAAACTGCGCCAGCGCGCCTTTAAACGTCCAAATGCACATTCTACCACCATTCTGCATTTGCTCAGCCTGTAGTTGAACAGCTCCTGACTACTGTCCAGGCTGCCTGTGTACAGCTTCATGAGCCATGGCATTAAGGGGTAGGCTGGGTCCCCAAGGATACATACAGGCATTTCAACATCCCCAACAGTTATTTTCTGGTCTGGGAATAAAGTCCCTTCCTGCAGCTTTTGAAACAGACCAGAGTTCCTGAAGATGCGAGCATCATGCACCTTTCCCAGCCATCCCACATTGATGATGGTGAAACGTCCCTTGTGATCCACCAGAGCTTGCAGCACTATTAAAAAGTACCCCTTGCGGTTTATGTACTCGGCAGCTTGGTGCTCCGGTGCCAAGATAGGGATATGGGTTCCGTCTATGGCCCCACCACAGTTAGGGAATCCCATTGCAGCAAAGCCATCCACTATGACCTGCACATTTCCCAGGGTCACTACCCTTGATATCAGCAGATCTTTGATTGCGTGGGCTACTTGCATCACAGCAGCCCCCACAGTAGATTTGCCCACTCCAAATTGATTCCTAACTGAGCGGTAGCTGTCTGGCTTTGCAAGCTTCCACAGGGCTATCGCCACTCGCTTCTCAGCTGTGAGGGCTGCTCTCATCTTGGTATTCATGCACCTCAGGGCAGGGGAAAGCAAGTCACAAAGTTCCATGAAAGTGCCCTTATGCATGCGAAAGTTTCGCAGCCACTGGGAATCGTCCCAGACCCGCAACACTATGCGGTCCCACCAGTCTGTGCTTGTTTCCCGAGCCCAGAATCAGCGTTCCACCGCATGAACCTGCCCCATTAGCACCATGATGCATGCATTGGTAGGGCCCATGCTTTGAGAGAAATCTGTGTCCATGTCCTGATCACTCACGTGACCGCGCTGACATCGCCTCCTCGCCTGGTATCGCTCTGCCAGGTTCTGGTGCTGCATATACTGCTGGATAAAGCATGTGGTGTTTAATGTGCTCCTAATTGCCAAAGTGAGCTGAGCGGCCTCCATGCTTGCTTTGGTATGGCGTCCGCACAGAAAAAAGGTGCAGAACGATTGTCTGCCGTTGCTCTGACGGAGGGAGGGGCGACTGACAACATGGCTTACAGGATTGGCTTCAGGGAGCTAAAATCAACAAAGGGGGTGGCTTAACATCAAGGAGTATTTCAGGCAGGACTTCACGGAGGGTTCCAATAAGAAATGGTGCACCTAAGTTATTGTTCTTATTGGAACAAGGAGGTTAGTCTGGCCTCTGATTGATACATGGCTAGATTTACCTTGCTGCACCTTCTCTGTGAGTGACTGCAGTGTGACCTAGAGGGATGAGTCCCCTAGACGGGGACGGGGGAAGCAAATGAGTACAAAACAAATCTGGTCTATTTCTTGTTGTGATCCACTCCATCTATCTTTTACATCTTTGGCTGGCAGCAGACGGTGCAGAAGGACTGCATGCCATCCTCATCTTATGGCTGCTCGGCAGAAAATGGTGCAATACGACTGCTAGCAATCTGTATCGTCTGCCTGCTCACCATAAGACGGTTCAATAGGACTGACTGCAGGACTAAAGAGAATGACCTGGTCAAGTCACTCCAAATTTAGTCTCTGCGCCCATGTCTGCCCGGGCGCTCCTGGCCGATGTGGCCAGGAGCACCTCGGACATGACTATGACGGCTACTGGTCGTATTGCACCGTCTGCTGCCAGAAGGCAATGGGTTGCTGCTACTGTGTAGCAATGCAGTACCGCGTCTGCCAGCACCCAGGAGACATACGGTGGCGGTTACCTGAGCGGGCTCCATGCTTGCCATGGTATGGCGTCTGCACAGGTAACTCAGGAAAAAAGGCACGAAACGATTGTCTGCCCTTGCTTTCACGGAGGGAGGGAGGGAACAGGGGCTTGATATGTACCCAGAACCACCCGCGACAATGTTTTAGCCCCATCAGGCATTGGGATCTCAACCCAGAATTCCAATGGGCAACGGAGAGTGCGGGAATTGTGGGATAGCTACCCACAGTGCAACACTCCGGAAGTCAACACTTGCCTCGGTACTGTGGAAGCACTCTGCCGAGTTAATGCACTTAGAGCATTTTCTGTGGGGACACACACACTCAAATATATAAAATCGATTTCTAAGAAAACAACTTCTATAAATTCGACCTAATTCCGTAGTGTAGACATACCCTTAGAGACTATTTCTAAAGACTTCTATAGCTTCTGGGATGCCTTTCAGATGCTGTAGGCATACTAGAGCTGCTCCTAAATAGTGAAAAGAAAAGGAGTACTTGTGGCACCTTAGAGACTAACCAATTTATTTGAGCATGAGCTTTCGTGAGCTACAGCTCACTTCATCGGATGCATACCATGGAAACTACAGCAGACTTTATATACACACAGAGAATATGAAACAATACCTCCTCCCACCCCACTGTCCTGCTGGTAATAGCTTATCTAAAGTGATCATCAAGTTGGGCCATTTCCAGCACAAATCCATGTTTTCTCACTCCCCCACCCCCATACACACACAAACTCACTCTCCTGCTGGTAATAGCTCATCCAAACTGACCACTCTCCAAGTTTAAATCCAAGTTAAACCAGAACATCTGGGGTGGGGTGGGGTAGGAAAAAACAAGGGGAAATAGGCTACCTTGCATAATGACTTAGCCACTCCCAATCTCTATTTAAGCCTAAATTAATAGTATCCAATTTGCAAATGAATTCCTATTCAGCGGTTTCTCGCTGGAGTCTGGATTTGAAGTTTTTTTTGTTTTAAGATAGCGACCTTCATGTCTGTGATTGCGTGACCAGAAAGATTGAAGTGTTCTCCGACTGGTTTATGAATGTTATAATTCTTGACATCTGATTTGTGTCCATTTATTCTTTTACGTAGAGACTGTCCAGTTTGACCAATGTAAATGGCAGAGGGGCATTGCTGGCACATGATGGCATATATCACATTGATGGATGTGCAGGTGAATGAGCCTCTGATAGTGTGGCTGATGTTATTAGGCCCTGTGATGGTGTCCCCTGAATAGATATGTGGGCACTGTTGGCAACGGGCTTTGTTGCAAGGATAAGTTCCTGGGTTAGTGGTTCTGTTGTGTGGTATGTGGTTGTTGGTGAGTATTTGCTTCAGGTTGCGGGGCTGTCTGTAGGCAAGGACTGGCCTGTCTCCCAAGATTTGTGAGAGTGTTGGGTCATAGAATATCATAGAATCATAGAATATCAGGGTTGGAAGGGACCCCTGAAGGTCATCTAGTCCAACCCCCTGCTCGAAGCAGGACCAATTCCCAGTTAAATCATCCCAGCCAGGGCTTTGTCAAGCCTGACCTTAAAAACCTCTAAGGAAGGAGATTCTACCACCTCCCTAGGTAACGCATTCCAGTGTTTCACCACCCTCTTAGTGAAAAAGTTTTTCCTAATATCCAACCTAAACCTCCCCCACTGCAACTTGAGACCATTACTCCTCGTTCTGTCATCTGCTACCATTGAGAACAGTCTAGAGCCATCCTCTTTGGAACCCCCTTTCAGGTAGTTGAAAGCAGCTATCAAATCCCCCCTCACTCTTCTCTTCCGCATACTAAACAATCCCATTTTCCTCAGCCTCTCCTCATAACTCATGTGTTCCAGTCCCCTAATCATTTTTTGTTGCCCTCCACTGGACTCTTTCCAATTTATCCACATCCTTCTTGTAGTGTGGGGCCCAAAACTGGACACAGTACTCCAGATGAGGCCTCACCAACGTTGAATAGAGGGGAACGATCACATCCCTTGATCTGCTCGCTATGCCCCTACTTATACATCCCAAAATGCCATTGGCCTTTGGCACACTGCTGACTGGCACACTGCTGACTCATATCCAGCTTCTCGTCCACTGTCACCCCTAGGTCCTTTTCCGCATAACTGCTGCCTAGCCATTCGGTCCCTAGTCTGTAGCGGTGCATTGGATTCTTCCATCCTAAGTGCAGGACCCTGCACTTATCCTTATTGAACCTCATCAGATTTCTTTTGGCCCAATCCTACAATTTGTCTAGGTCCTTCTGTATCCTATCCCTCCCCTCCAGCATATCTACCACTCCTCCCAGTTTAGTATCATCCGCAAATTTGCTGAGTGCAATCCACACCATCCTCCAGATCATTTATGAAGATATTGAACAAAACTGGCCCCAGGACTGACCCTTGACTCCACTTGATACCGGCTGCCAACTAGACATGGAGCCATTGATCACTACCCGTTGAGCCTGACAATCTAGCCAGCTTTCTACCCACCTTATAGTGCATTCATCCAGCCCATACTTCCTTAACTTGCTGACAAGAACACTGTGGGAGACCGTGTCAAAAGCTTTGCTAAAGTCAAGAAAGAATACATCCACTGCTTTCCTTTAGGATAGGTTGTAGATCCTTAATAATGCGTTGGAGGGGTTTTAGTTGGGGGCTGAAGGTGACGGCTAGTGGCGTTCTGTTATTTTCTTTGTTAGGCCTGTCCTGTAATAGGTAACTTCTGGGAACTCTTCTGGCTCTATCAATCTGTTTCTTTACTTCCGCAGGTGGGTATTGTAGTTGTAAGAAAGCTTGACAGAGATCTTGTAGGTGTTTGTCTCTGTCTGAGGGGTTGGAGCAAATGCGGTTGTATCGCAGAGCTTGGCTGTAGACAATGGATCGTGTGGTGTGGTCAGGGTGAAAGCTGGAGGCATGCAGGTAGGAATAGCGGTCAGTAGGTTTCCGGTATAGGGTGGTGTTTATGTGACCATTGTTTATGAGCACTGTCGTGTCCAGGAAGTGGATCTCTTGTGTGGACTGGACCAGGCTGAGGTTGATGGTGGGATGGAAATTGTTGAAATCATGGTGGAATTCCTCAAGGGCTTCTTTTCCATGGGTCCAGATGATGAAGATGTCATCAATATAGCGCAAGTAGAGTAGGGGCTTTAGGGGACGAGAGCTGAGGAAGCGTTGTTCTAAATCAGCTATAAAAATGTTGGCATACTGTGGGGCCATGCGGGTACCCGTAGCAGTGCCGCTGATCTGAAGGTATACATTGTCCCCAAATGTAAAATAGTTATGGGTAAGGACAAAGTCACAAAGTTCAGCCACCAGGTTAGCCGTGACATTATCGGGGATAGTGTTCTTGACGGCTTGTAGTCCATCTTTGTGTGGAATGTTGGTGTAGAGGGCTTCTACATCCATAGTGGCCAGGATGGTGTTATCAGGAAGATCACCGATGGATTGAAGTTTCCTCAGGAAGTCAGTGGTGTCTCGAAGGTAGCTGGGAGTGCTGGTAGCGTTGGGCCTGAGGAGGGAGTCTACATAGCCAGACAATCCTGCTGTCAGGGTGCCAAACCTGAGATGATGGGGTGCCCAGGATTTCCAGGTTAGAATATCCCAGTTCGGGGTTCCAGGGGTGTGTCTGTGCGGATTTGATCTTGTGCTTTTTCAGGAAGTTTCTTGAGCAAATGCTGTAGTTGCTTTTGGTAACTCTCAGTGGGATCATAGGGTAATGGCTTGTAGAAACTCGTGTTGGAGAGCTGCCGAGCAGCCTCTTGTTCATATTCCGACCTATTCATGATGACAACAGCACCTCCTTTGTCAGCCTTCTTGATTATGATGTCAGAGTTGTTTTTGAGGCTGTGGATGGCATTGCGTTCCGCATGGCTGAGGTTATGGGGCAAGTGATGCTGCTTTTCCACAATTTCAGCCCGTGCACGTTGGCGGAAGCACTCTATGTAGAAGTCCAGTCTGCTGTTTCGACCTTCAGGAGGAGTCCACCTAGAATCCCTCTTTCTGTAGTGTTGGTAGGGAGATTTGTGCTGGATTTGTGCTGGAAATGGCCCACCTTGATTATCATGCACATTGTAGGGAGAGTGGTCACTTTGGATGAGCTATTACCAGCAGGATAGTGAGTTTGTGTGTGTGGTTTTTGGGAGGGGGGTGAGGGGGTGAGAGAACCTGGATTTGTGCAGGAAATGGCCCAACTTGATGATCACTTTAGATAAGCTATTACCAGCAGGACAGTGGGGTGGGAGGAGGTATTGTTTCATATTCTCTGTGTGTATATAAAGTCTTCTGCAGTTTCCACGGTATCCATCTGATGAAGTGAGCTGTAGCTCACGAAAGCTCATGCTCAAATAAATTGGTTAGTCTCTAAGGTGCCACAAGTACTCCTTTTCTTTTTGCGAATACAGACTAACACGGCTGTTACTCTGAATCCTAAATAGTGTGTACTCTGACTTAAATTTTTGTGTTTTGAGGACAATGGATAAGATGATTAATTCTCTGATCGCTTGGGTTCCATCCCTAAGTGCTCTGTAAAAGGTTATGGGCATCAAGTTCTTATTGTGGTGTGGCATGACATTTTCCATTTGATTCCATGTGCTAGAAGTGCAGTTTTAAGCAGCAAGAGGTATATTCACCAGACTTGTCTGAGGCTTCTCCAGTGTCCTTAGCACCTGCTGGCATCATCATTAAGGTTCCCAACTTGACCCTAAAGCAGGGGTGGGCACACTACTGCCTGCAGGCTGGATTTGGCCCACCAGCCATTTTAATCTGGCCCTCGAACTCCTGCTGGGGAGCGGGTTCTGGGGCTTTCCCCCTCCAGCACCCCAGCTTGGGGGCAGAGTCAGGGGCCACTTCACATGGCTCCGAGAAGCAGCAGCATGGCCCTCCTCCGGCTCCTATGCATAGGGGCAGCCAGGGTCTCTCCTCTGCACGCTGCCCCCGCCCCAAGCACCGCCCCCGCAGCTTCCATTGGCCGGCAACCGCAGCCAATGGGAGCTGAAGGGGCGGTGCCTGCGGACGGGGCAGTGTGCAGAGCTGCCTGGCAGCGCCTCTGCATAGGAGCCAGAGAAGGGACATGCCGCTGCTTCCGGGAACTGCTTGCGGTAAGCATCGCCCGGAGCCTGCGCCCCTGAACCTCTCACCATGCCCCAACCACCTGCCCCAGCCCTGATCCCCCTCTCATCCTCCAGTGCACTCTCCTGCACCCCAAATCCCTCATCTGCAGCCCCACCCCAGAGCCTGCAGCCTTAGCCAGAGCCTGCACCCCTTCCCGCACCCCTTCCCACACCCCAACCCTCTGCCCCAGCCATGATTCCCCCTCCTGCCCTCTGAACCCCTCGGTCCCAGCCCAGAGCACCCTCTTACACCCCAAACTCCTCAGCCCCAGCCCAGAGGCTGTACCACCAGCCAGAGCCCTCACTCTCTGCCCCCTCTCCCCCGTCCCAGCCCAGAGCCCCCTCCCGCACCCTGAACTCCTCATTTCTGGCCCCACCCAAGAGTCCACACCCCTAACCCCAATTTTGTGAGCTTTCATGGCCCACCATACAATTTCTATTCCCAGATGTGGCCCTGAGGCCAAAAAGTTTGCCCCCCCCCCCCCCCCGTCCTAAAGGCATGAAATGTGACTGTTGCACTAAACCGAGGAGGGAATCTTGCCCCCCTGTGGCTGGTTTCAGAACTGTGGCCTCTTCATTTAGTTCCATGCATATTTCCTCGTCTTTTTATCCCTGAGAGCACCTGTCCTTTACCAGCAGTGACTGACATGTTTTCTAAGCCATCAACATCTTCCTCCATAAGCTTGGTTTCTCCACTTCACTGCAATCCAGTAGCTTCTGCATTATAACCTCAATGCCAGCTCTGGTGGAGGATAATTGCTCATTAGTTTACATAACAAATTTACAGACACAAGTGCCTGATGTAAAATAATCCATCAGGCTGCTTGTTTCACACTTGCAGTTTAGAATTTGTTCTTTGGTGGAGAAGTCTGCGGAGACTGTCCAGGGATAATGTGGACTTTAAGGAAGTACACAAAAGACATAGAGGATTGGAATTTTTCTTTGATATACATGCTGTTTGCTCAGAGATTCTCTGAGGCTAAGGCCTTTTGTTTTTGAGGCACTTTCTTCCAAGTCTTAACTTTTTTTTTTCTTAAGAGGGATTGCAACACACGCTGTCGTTAGTCCAGTTTGCAGGATTCAGCAAATAACTAGAGCCCTGCAAATCTGCGGATATCTGCTTTATATCCACGGAGCATGTTTGCAAATCGTGGATCGGATGAGGGTACAAATTTTATATCCGCGCGGGGCTCTTCAAGTAACTCTTCTTTTTAAACTTCAAGGCTAGGGTTTGTGATACTGATGTCTGTCTTTATGGGAGTGCTCTCTCACCTTGTATAGTGAATAGTTTTCCCCTTTGAAATTTTCCTTTTACTTAACTAAAAGTTTTTAGTAATAGTGCTGAGCGGAAGAGTAAGAAGAGTGGGCTAAAAACCCTGCTATTGCAGTAGGAGGACCAAAAGCTTTGGTTCAGCCTGACTGACTGGGGAGGAGCATAAACAGTCCAGCCAGGTTGTTTTTGGATGCGAGGAACTGAAGTTGAGTTCTCAAACATTGACAACTACAACTCCATCTATAACATAAAACTATCTCAAGATTTAAATAAGTTTCTTAACAGTTAACTGTGGTAGATCATTCAAATACTCCAAGTATTTGAGTCCTGGAAGGATTTTATTAAATGAAAACAAAAATGCTAAAGTGTTTGTATGTAGTTTGGCTGTCCAGCAGCCACTTACAGTTGTATCAATGTGCTATATATTCTTTCCTCTACCTCCAAGAATCCACTTGAATGATGCTCAAGTGAACGTCAAGTTTAATTTTATCATATTAAGCAAGATGCAGAACACACATTTAAGTAATTGTGTTTTACAATATGCCCAAAAAAGCACTTATTCACGATTGCCAAAATTAATACATAGATGTCTAGAGACAAAAATAAGTTGAGGCCCTTCAGTATGTCCTAACCAGACACTGTTCAGGATGGAGCCACCCTGAACCAACTGATAGTGACATCACTTCCCTTGATTGAACTCCAGTAACAAACTGTGGGGGGAAACACCCACAATACCAGAGACAGATATAATTCTTGCCAATCTCTTCCTAACACTTCAGTATTACCTGAATTTTATCCAGATTGATCTTCAGACAGGTAGTTCTCATCCATATCTCGGTGTGTCTTGCCTTTGGCCGGGCATACACCAGCATTAGTTGGAATAGGTAAAATGGGCATAGGAAACTGGATATTGTTATTCCAAAAGTACCCTTGCTCTTGCCTCCTCACTGACCCTCCTAATGGATCGAAAAGGGCAAGATGGGATTTTGTGCTGCTACTCCACACCACCGTCACCGCATAGGCCTTGTCTAAATGCAGAAACTGCACTCAGTTTAAGGGGAGGGAAGGGGGCTGTATCAGTTTAAGTAACTCAGTACTGCTTTGTGTGTGGACATTCTTTCTGTAGACTTAAACCTGGCTGACATCCATTTAGTTTGTTCTGTTATTCAGGATAAATGCTGGGGATTGTGATTGGAGGTTACCATATATATATATATGGTTGTGTGTGTGTGTGTGTGTGTGTGTGTGTGTAAATTTACATTTTTACACACACACACACACACACACACACACACACACACACACACACACCAAAAAATACACTAGACAAGTCCATGGAGGACAGGTCCATCATTGGCTATTAGCCAAGATCGTCAGGGTTGTGACACCATGTTTGCAGCAATCCTAAACCTCTGACCGCAAGAAACTGAGAGGGGAAGATGGGTGGATCGCTTCAACTGCCCTGTAGTGGCACTAGCCGCTGTCAGACAGGATACAGGCCTAGTAGACCATTGTTCTGATTGTATGACATTTCTTATGTTGGAAAATAGGCCACAGGACATTAGATGAAAACCTTATGTTAAACACCGAGGTTTTCACTCAATATGATCCGTCTTCTCTCTTCTGACTACACTGAGCTTGTAATAAACAACGATCAGTGATTTTTGCCTTTCTGTGTTGTTTAGTTACTTTGTTACTGAGCTTGAAAATTAGGGTAGGATGTAAAGCTTTAAAACATACATTAAGGCTTTGAAAATACATTAAGCATTAACACTTCAGTACTCTGAGGGGTGGGGAGGATTTGGGTATCTCTTCTTTTCAGGGACTCTTATCCCAAGGAGGTGCTGGGGGGATGATTTAATAGGAGTTATCAGTTCAGTAACAGGCACGGCATATGTCCCATGGAACATATATTTTTTTTTTATACTGGTGCAAGCCACCCAATTAAATTTTTGACACAACAGTTTGCTGCCTCTTAAACTTAGAGATAATGAACATATAGGAAGCTATTTACCATAATCACTGATCAGGCCTCTTTCCTGTTGGTTGAGGAAAGGCTGTTTAATCTGTTGCAGCTAGACACTCAGTACAATAGTGCCCATCGTGTGAGGGAATCTGAAAACTTGAGGATGGATTCAGCCAGAGTATGTGCCATTCTATCCTTGAGCAGTGTGAGAGAGATGGTAGTGTTGGATGTCTTCTCAAGAGTTGGGAAGCTTGTCTCTTTAACACATGGAGCCCTGAGGAAATTGACAAGCTAGAACGTACACAAATGTATTGGATCTTTGTGCAGTCTGTTTGCGTGTTAAAGCTTTTCAAATCTCCACTTTCCCACTTGTCCTCTCCCCCCCACAAGTGGCTCAGGTGCTGATAAATAGCACTGCTGTGTGATATAGAACATTCACTGACTGTGTAGCGCTGTCCAGCCTGACTATTTAGATTATTTGTGACATGTGGAGACTGTAAATGATTACAGTTTATTGCAGCCAAATCTTTGACCATGCAGGTGGATCAATACCTGAAAGTCTTGGAACACATTCCATCAGATCAAAAGCAGTTTCTTCAGTGTATATCAGAAATGACCGTATTGCAGAGAAACAAGGCTGCATCCTGGCAGTCAGTGCAGGCATATGGAAGGCAAGTCAAAATTAATGCTCCATATTTTAAGCCCAATTCAAGAATGCACTTCAGCAATCAACCTTGATCTTGGATCCCCTTCCTTTGGAAATTATTACAGTGTATTCTTGAAAGAATGGGAATCGAGGCTGATGGTACGTGAATGAGAGAGAGGTTATTTAATAGTAGCTGTGGTTCTTAGCCTTATTTGTTAGTATAGAACCACGCTGATTACATTGAAATAACTGGGGTCTCTGGGTTACTGCTCACCATCACCTCACTTGGAACGGTTGTATAGTGAAGGTATGTCTGTGGCCACAAAGATCATGGCATTAAGGAGATCAAACTTAAGTGCTAAGAGTTGCCTACATGTCCAGGAGAGGAAATCTGCTGCCAAAGTGCTCAATCGCTCTTCTCCTCTCCCCTCCCCCACCCCCCTTTCCTCTGTTCAGCTGTGAGCAAGAGGTTTTATTAGCTGAAGTCTTTGAATTTTTCCAAAAAGACTGTAGTATAGTAGTTTTGAGGCTTTTCTCGAAATATAAAATGCAAACACCAGTGGTGGCCAACCTGAGCCTGAGAAGGAGCCAGAATTTACCAGTGTATATTGCCAAAGACCCACAGTAATACATCAGCACCCCGTCAGCTCCCCCCGCTCCAGCCCCCAGTGCCTCTCACCCACCCGCAGCCCCGCCAGTCAGCGCCTCGTGCAATCAGCTGTTTCGCATGTGCAGGAAGCTCGGGGTGGAGGTGGGGGTGGGGACGAGGGGGGGAAGCAGTGAGTGCATGGCAGGCTTGGGGGAAGGGGTGGAGTGATGGCAGAGTAGGGGGTTGAGCAGTGAGCACCCCCTGGCACATTGGAAAGTTAATGTCTGTAGCTCCAGCCCCAGAGTCAGCGCGTATGCAAGGAGCTGCATATTATCCTCGAAAGAGCCGCATGCAGCTCCGGAGCCACAGGTTGGCCACCCCTGCAAACACAATTGGCATGGCTCATAACTTCATACTAGCTGACAAATGCCACAGCTTCCTGAGTAATTAACTTGCTTTTTGTCACAGCTGTAAATTGCTTTTACAAAAAAAAATTACAATGCTAAATTTGGTTTCTTCTTCAAAATTCTCTATTCTGTGAATTAGTCTTTTGGAAAAAAATCTTAAATTCATGCAAAATGCTAAATCCTCAGTCCTCTTAAATATACTGTAAAATAGAATTGCACTTATTAATGAAGCCGTAAACAGTGCTACTTGAGTGGTCTTTCAAAGGCAAAATGATGGTGCATGGATGGAATAAAACATAATTTTCACAGTGACTACTGATCTGTAGATACAGGATTTTAGCCTCCAGCATGATCATGCTCTCATCCTGGAAAAGTATTACACACACAACTTGACGTTTTAATTTCCCTCTTGGATGGAAAAACAAAAATCTGACATGTACATTAAACCTAAGCCATAACTCCCCTTCTTTCTTTTACCCCCTCAAAGATAGACTATGGATTTCATGTGTCTTCCTGCAAACTGCTGACTAGAAGATTGGGGTGGGTGGGTGGAGGAGAAGAGTTCAGGCACTCTTTGCATTTCTTTATAGTTGTGAGGGCATTTAGTGCTAGTAGGCAAGTGATACTCCTGTTGCAGCTGGGCATGAGGGGGAAATAAAGCATAGAGTTTTAACTTGGACAAGATCACACAGTCAGTGAAAGTCTGGAGTAGAACCCTGATCCAGAAATCCTGATTCAAAGTGCCATGCTCTGACGGTTAGACATGTTCTTATTCTACTTTTTTAGACTGAATGTTCATATGTAGCTTGTTTCCATGATGCTGATATGCCATGAATATTCTGGGTTCACTTCAAAGTGTGGTATTGTGTCCCAGGCCTCCAAGCCTACTCTGATCCTATCTCCTCGCCTAACTCTCACAATGCAGGGAATAATAAGCATTTCTTGTTACTTCCAGTAATGACCGGATTGAACAAAGAAATTTAAGGGGGGAATACTGACGGGGGAGCGTGGGGAGAATCTTGGACACATTCCTCCCATGGCCTGAAGGAAGGCTGGAGCATCTTTGGGAGAGTAATCAAATGGAACAAAGACTCCTGACCCCACTCTGTTCTTCGCAGGGTGGGAAATAATAATCTCTTAGTAACCACCTCCAGAAGGGTTTGGATCAGGGCAGAATTCCTTGCCTGTTGGCGATAAAGGGGTGCAATGTGTTAGTGTGCACATGCTTCCTTGTATACTTGGAACCATAGTCCATGGTAGGGTGGCCTCTTGTTCTTCAGCTTTAACTGTGGTTATATCTGTTTATGAATACTAAAAGCATTAGTCATCCTGTTTAAACAAGTAGTGACTGGAAGGAATATGGAAGGGAGGACTTAGAGTAAGAAAAGGATCCTGGCGGGGTGGGAGGGAAGCAGACAACAGGGGCAGGAGGGGAAGAGCAGAGAAAACAGCATATCCTATAATCACAGGCAGTTCTTTGTTACACCAGAAAATAATTGAATGTATTAATTTTTGCTCCAGCCTAGTTAAATGGCTTGAGTGATAGCTTAGCTCGGTGTACCTCCATCCCTTGCCTTTCCAATGTGCCAAACCGCAATAGTGTCTAGGCTCATGGAAATAAAATGAGCATTTTATAGTTCACAGTTCAGAAAGGTGCTTGCGTATTTGTTTTTTTGTGGGGGTTTTTTTTGGTGGTGGTCTTTGTTGGGTTAAGTTAAATGGAGAATATTTTGCTAAGATTCTAGAATGTCTCATTCAAGATTATTTGAAAATGTTTATGATCTTCTGACCTTTAAAAAAAATATGCATTATTGAAAGATCGAGTATCAGAGGGGTAGCCGTGTTAGTCTGGATCTGTAAAAGCGGCAGAGTCCTGTGGCACCTTGTAGACTAACAGACGAAGTGGGTATTCACTCATGAAAGCTTATGCTCCAATATGTCTGTTAGTCTATAAGGTGCCACAGGACTCTTTGCCTCTTTGAAAGATCAAGAACACTCTCACTGAATTGACGCTCATGGTAGAACACACAAACCCCCAAAACTATGACTTACTACAGAGTGCCAATAGTTCCAATTAGGGATGAGGTCTTGTTGTGCTAATGCCATACAGATACATACAGAGATGTGTTCCCTGCCTAGAAGTTATATTTTTCTCAAATGCTAATATTGCACAGGTCCTGTTTCTTAGTCTACGTATCAGACTGTGAGCCAAACTATTCTCCAACATGTTCCTCTAAACCAGTGGTCTCCAACCTTTTTATGCCCAAGATCACTTTTTGAATTTACAGGCAACCCAAGATTTACCCCGCCCCTTCCCAAGGCCTCACCCTGCTCACTCCATTCCCCCCTCTCTGTCGCTCGTTCTCCCCCACCCTCACTCACTTTCACCGGGCAGGGGTCTGGGAAGGGATGTGGGCTCTGGGCTGGGGCTGAGGGGTTCTCAGTGTGGGAGGGGGCTCTGGGCTGAGCCTGGGACAGGGGGTTGGGATGCAGGAGGAGTTGAGGGGTGCAAACTCTGGGAGGGAGTTTGGGTGCAGGAGGGGGGCTCAGGGCTGGGGCAGGAGGTTGGGGTACAGGAGGGGGTACAGGGTGCTGGCTCCTGCCAGGCAACACTTACCTCAGGCAGCTCCCTGTCGGCGGCACAGCACTCCCGGAAGGGGCCAGTGCATCTTTGTGGCCCAATGGGAGCATGGCCTCTGCATGCTGCTCCTCTCTGCAGGCACCGTCCCCTCAGCTCCCATTGGCCATTCCTGGCCAGTGGGAGCTGTGGGGGTGGTGCTTGCAGGCAAGAGCAGGGCATGGAGACTCCTGCGCCTGCCTACCCCCACCCCACACACATACACACACCCTCATGGGGCTGCGGGGCCGCGCTGCCCGCTTCCAAGAGCAGTGTGCGGCCGGGACAGGCAGGGAGCCTGCGTTAGTGGCAGCCCCGCTGCACCACCAGAGTTTGCAATTGTCTGGGAGAGTGTCTGGGATCAGCCAGTCGATCGTGATCAACAGGTTTTTGACCACTGCTCTAAGCTTAAGTTTTCATGAATGAACTGTACTTACTTCTAACACATTTTTTTAAAAACCTCTGAACTTCAGATTGAAGTTCACATATTATGTGATGTGTAGCCATTTGTTCAGGTTATATCCTGGAAATTGACTCGTGGCATACACACTAAAACTTGAATGTCAAGACCAACTGTTCTTGCTGTTGACTAGGTGCTCCGTTTTCATACGCAACCAGGAAAAATATTGCCTTGCCTATTCTGAATCTTTTTGTCTGTACAGTATACACCTGAGGTCCTGTCATCTGTGCGTTATTGCAAATGGGAATTTGAGTTGACATTATCTATATCCTTGACACTTACACAATGTGTGGAAAGAATTTACCAAACAAATTTTTTTTTAAAATTTTCACTAGATAAGCTTATTTTTGGCTTGATTAACTGCTAAGCATTTTTCGGGGTTCTGTGCAGTAAAAGCACTGATCTGTATTTCACAAACTGACAGTATAAAACAGTGGATCCAGGTTAACACTTATACACTGGAAAATTTTGTATTTCATGAAGATGTGGTCTAAGTATAATTCTGGATGTCATGGATCATGGTGCATGCTATGGCTTGTACCCTTCTGCAATCTTGTGTGAGTGTAACTTCCTAGTGATAGGCACTGAGCCTCCACTTCACTCAAGAGGGATTCCCGTGACTGATACCTTCAGACTGGGCCTCTAGGCCTCAGCACCCCATTTCGCACCATGGCTCGTTAAGCAGAGCCAGATTAGTTTGGTTCCCTGGAGGAGTAGTCTAGCTCTCAGAAAGCATATTCAGTGACACAATTCAGTGTTTTTAAAAAAACAAACAATTTAATTGTTAACAGGAACACTGTGGTCAAGGAAGAGTTAAAATAGCAAAGCAGCCTTATATATAGGACTCTTACCTAACCTTTCCTAACTTCTCCTTGCTTAAGTAATCAGGCTCTGCTTAGCCCAGGCTGCCTTCCTCCTTGAGTTGTAGGGAACCTTCATGTCTGCTGCTCCTATCTGTCTCCAGAGCATCTCTACCAGAGGCCTCTTCCACTTTGTCAGACCTTGTAGTTAACAGAACCCAGCCCTTTTTGCTTCAGCTGTCCCACCTTAAGGATTGATCGGGAGGATCCTTTTCCAAAGAGGGGATGCCAGGTGGGCCAGAGACAGTACTTGAAATCCTTATCACCTCTATCGCTGGTGAAGTACTGGGGGACTGAGTCAATTCAGATAATTTTCTCTTCCTGGTCACGTTGGTGGAGAGCTCTGTGCCGAAGTTAACCCTTTGAGTCTAGCTAGTTCACATTACAGAAGTAGGTGGGTAAACTGAGTCTTGCATAACATTCCTGAAAATAGTGCAATAATGCCCCATGTTTTCCACGCTGGGGAAACTGATAGCAAAAGTTCAATTTCTTCTTGCTCTCACCTCTACTCTTCCCCATTTTTGGGTCCTTGAGTTTCCTAATGCATAAGATGTTGAATGGAGAGTCCAGCAATAACTGGGCTTCATGGCGTTTAAGCAGGAATTTTCACCCTACTTTTATTTTTGTTTCATTGTTCTGATGGAATTGCAAAACTTTTTGGTAGGTTGGGGGAAGAAAGATTAAAATATGGGAGGGGAACTTAAGATTCTAGGATACTAGCAAATGTAGTGCTTTTATTTAGTGTTTCTGGCCTGCAAGTCTCCAAGGACCAGAAATCATTGAAGCTCCCATAATCAACTATGGCTGCCACTTTGGAATCACTCTTGAAGACTGAGTCCCAGTAGTCACTTGGAAGCCATTTAATGGGAGACACATTTGGGTAGGTGTACTGTCATTTTACAAATGGCTAATGGATAACATGCCAAAATCCTGTGGTGGCTTTGTTTTGGCAACTCTCTCTTTGAATGCTATACCTTGGTATAAATGGCTGTATTACTACACTTTCAATTATGTTGTCATATCTGTTGTAGGAGTCTTTAAGACTAAAGATCTTTAGTCTTAAAAAAAGAGCGGGGGGGGGCGGGGAGAATTATCAATGGACATAGCAAATGGGTAGACTATTTTGTAGTTGAGGTACTGTTCCTATGAGTACAGTCAGAAGTTAAATTCTGCATTATTAGTGGAGCAGTTCTGTAAGTAACTCCGGAAGACTGAGGATGCAAGGATTTAAGGTATGGAATTTTTCTGGCTTGTCTGCCTGCATTTCTGTCCCTTTCTACTTTCAACCGGCTTGAGGCAGGACATCTAACTTCCGTGTGATGTACAAGTTAATTACTGGATGCCTGTGTTACTTGGATGATTAACAGAGCTGATTTCAGATTAGTTTAACACACACTGTTCTGAAGGCTGTAGTAATGGGCTATCTTGAGCTAGATTTCATTTTGCTTCACTGTGGTGGGCCAGTTCTCAAAGTGTAGTCTCCAATCTGAGGCTCCGAAAGGCACTTGCGTTTTTTTTCCCCACTTCGTTAAAGTGAATCTCAGTGTTTTGTGCCCTCTGATTGTGAAAAACAGCACGAAAATCTTGATGCTGTGCACCCACATTCCTGAAATACCCACGTTGTACTCTAAAATGAGATGATTATACTTAAAATCAACAGGAAACCCAAAGAATTCTAAAATGCAGTATTCTAGCTCTTATTCAGACCAAAAGGCTTTGAAGTTAAATATCTCTCATCATGATGCACAAAATGTCTCTAGGACTAGCAATTGAGCTTTGCTGCTGAAGCAGTTTAGTGAATGAGAAATCTTAAAATGATTTAAGAACCCATCTGACAAATCTAGTGACAAATGGTAATTGCCTCAGTCTTTCTTCCAAAAGAG
Source organism: Lepidochelys kempii (assembly GCF_965140285.1). Classification (NCBI taxonomy): domain Eukaryota; kingdom Metazoa; phylum Chordata; order Testudines; family Cheloniidae; genus Lepidochelys; species Lepidochelys kempii. Next base: position 34,591,383 of record NC_136387.1, read on the forward strand.
AATAAACCATAATATTCTGTCTTCCTGCTGTTTTAACCTATAGTGAACATGCTTTAACTCCATTGGTCATGGTACCTATGTTAAATGAGAAAAGACTGTGTTCATTAGACAGGGAAGGTAAATGCCTAGCTCTCTTAGTAGTGCTCACTCGCATCACTTCTGGTCCAAAACTCACCTGTTGGGGGATGTCGGGGACATATATTCATCTCTTCAGTAGCTTCAGAGCATTAAGTTCTGACTGCATATCAGGTGACTTTCTGTGGAAAATTGTGCAAGTTTGTTACTTAAAGGGGAAATGTAGAAAATGTAAACATGTTAATGTTTTAACTCTTACTGTGGCTTGTTTTGGTATGTGATAGTTCTGACCAGCTGTTAGGCTTTCTATACCTATAGAAGGTGGTTTGTTTATTAATAATAATAATAATAATAAAAAAAAAGCCAACTGCCTTATTTAACTCCTTGCAGTAACATAACCTTAGTGATTGTGTTGGTATTTTCTATTGTTAGTATGGGGAAATGCAAAGGAATACTGGCAGTACTGCAGTAATTGTGTTGAGTGAAACTTGAAAGTTTTTAATGGTCCCCCACTGTCTGTCTGTCATGGCAGCTTAGACTTGCAATTTAACTTTTAAATTCCCTGGTTTTGTTTGCTCATAATAATCTCCAGCTCTTTTACTTCCCTTGACATGGCCTTGTTCCAGCTCAGATGTTTCTCAAATGTTGCAATGTGCAATTGTAATCTAAGATGGTGGGGGGTTAAATTTAAGTGAATAAGTTTGACATGCATAACGTGCTTTGAGGCATTGGGATGGTGATCAGCTGGAGGGGCATAGAATACTTAGCACAAGTTAGGCTAAGTCTGTTTTTGTTTTGTGATAAGACCATGGAGTTGTGCATTTATTTTATACCTCACTAGTGACCCAGCAAACTTTTTTCTTTAAAAATAAAAATATGAAAACCTGTTACTGTAATATGATTGCATATGCAAACAGTTACATTTCTGAAATAGAGGAATCTTGCATAGGATACCTTATAAGTCACTCTACCCTAGTTTATTATGGTGTGCTGTATAATGTGCCAGTCAATAATTTACCAAATGAGTTTGCAGTTACAAGGCAGTTGAGGCAGACTGGAGAGTGGCCTTTATAGGTTGTAGTTAGCTAGTTCTTATAGTTACTGTCTGACCTTCATGCCAGTAAAATGAAATGGAAGTTAATCTGAAACTTGAGTGATGTGGGTCTGACTCTGTAGCCATGTTCAAATATGTGGTTGCATGAAGTTAATCCATAGTATTCAGTAAATGGGACTACCCTGAGTAGAGTCCATGAACAACTTTTTTCAGAGTAAATTATCCAACTAATCTTGTTTACAGCATTGTTCAGACTCGTTGAATGACTTCTTAAATGTGATTCTGCCACTGTGATCAATTATGGTTCTGATAGATTCTTGTTTACTATTGGAGATGTGCTGATTTAGAGCTTGACCATGTGAGGTGCTGAGTGCCCTCAACTCCCTTTGGTTTTGATGGAAGTTAAGGGTATTCAGTACCTTTTTATAGGGGATACTTGGCAGGGTTGGGGCTTTTTAATTCCATTAAAGGAGGGAAAATAGGGATGTTTACCTGTTAGTATGGGGTTGGTTTTAAAAAAAGACACATTCATCAAACAGGAGTTTTGTGAGGGAACTACACCTAATAAACATACTATAAACTTAGGCCAGTAACCACACCAGCTCCACAAAAAACCTGCAAAAGTAAAAAAGCAGAAGTCCAGCAGCAGCATGGAGGCTATCCAGTTGACTGTACTGAATGCAGCATGTATGATTACCTGCGTTGTAGACAGGTGTGCTTATGGTGTAAGAAGCTCATGGCCCTCAGACACAATGTGGACTCTTGAAGCCAGAGTAGCTGAACTACTCTGGCTTCTTTGAAAACTCGTGGTGAACAGGGGAAGTCCCGGATGACTGGAAAAAGGCTAATGTAGTGCCAATCTTTAAAAAAGGGAAGGAGGAGGATCCTGGGAACTACAGGCCAGTCAGCCTCACTTCAGTCCCCCGGAAAAATCATGGAGCAGGTCCTCAAAGAATCAATCCTGAAGCACTTACATGAGAGGAAAGTAATCAGGAACAGTCAGCATGGATTCACCAAGGGAAGGTCATGCCTGACTAATCTAATCGCCTTCTATGATGAGATTACTGGTTCTGTGGATGAAGGGACAGCAGTGGATGTATTGTATCTTGACTTTAGCAAAGCTTTTGATACGGTCTCCCACAGTATTCTTGTCAGCAAGTTAAAGAAGTACGGGCTGGATGAATGCACTATAAGGTGGGTAGAAAGTTGGCTAGATTGTCGGGCTCAACGGGTAGTGATCAATGGCTCCATGTCTAGTTGGCAGCCGGTGTCAAGTGGAGTGCCCCAGAGGTCGGTCCTGGGGCCAGTTTTGTTCAATATCTTCATAAATGATCTGGAGGATGGTGTGGATTGCACTCTCAGCAAATTTGCGGATGATACTAAACTGGGAGGAGTGGTAGGTACGGTGGCAGGTAGGGATAGGATACAGAGGGACCTAGACAAATTGGAGGATTGGGCCAAAAGAAATCTGATGGGGTTCAATAAGGATAAGTGCAGGGTCCTGCACTTAGGACGGAAGAACCCAATGCACAGCTACAGACTAGGGACCGAATGGCTAGGCAGCAGTTCTGCGGAAAAGGACCTAGGGGTGACAGTGGACGAGAAGCTGGATATGAGTCAGCAGTGTGCCCTTGTTGCCAAGAAGGCCAATGGCATTTTGGGATGTAGAAGTAGGGGCATAGCGAGCAGATCGAGGGACGTGATCGTCCCCCTCTATTCGACATTGGTGAGGCCTCATCTGGAGTATTGTGTCCAGTTTTGGGCCCCACACTACAAGAAGGACGTGGATAAATTGGAAAGAGTCCAGCGAAGGGCAACAAAAATGATTAGGGGTCTGGAACACATGACTTATGAGGAGAGGCTGAGGGAACTGGGATTGTTTAGTCTGCAGAAGAGAAGAATGAGGGGGGATTTGAAACACTGGAATGCGTTGCCTAGGGAGGTGGTGGAATCTCCCTCCTTAGAAGTTTTTAAGGTCAGGCTTGACAAAGCCCTGGCTGGGATGATTTGTTTGGGGATTGGTCCTGCTTTTGAGCAGGGGGTTGGACTAGATGACCTCCTGAGGTCCCTTCCAACCCTGATACTCTATGATTCTATGAACTAGAGGAGCTAAGAGAGATCTAGGGCTGGTCTACCGTGAGAACATGTATTGGCATAGCTATATCTTGTCAGGGATGTGAAAAATTCTCTCACCTGAGAGATGTAGTTATGCTGACCTAATGCCTAGTGTAGACAGTGTTAGGTCAACAGAAGAATTCTTCTGTTGGCCTAGCTACCTGCTCTGAGGGAGGTGGATTACCTGTGCTGATGGCAGAATCCTGCCTGTTGACTTAAGTAGTGACTACACTGAAGCAGTACAGCAGCACCACTGCAGCCGTGTCGCTATAGCATTTTCAGCATAGGCATACCCAGAATTATATAGATGAGACTTTCAGTTACACAATAGAACAGTCCTACCCTTAGTCTGACAGCCTCTGTACTATTAAAGAGGAAGAAGATCTGAGGGAAGGAGAACATCAAGCTGGAGCAGAGGGAAGCAATCCCATAGTTGAGACCTTCCTTCTAGATGATGTTATGGCATCCTTTTACCCCCTCGGGAGGGAATCCCAGTTATTAGGAAGAGCCAGCTAATAGTAATGGGAGTCTTATCTTCAGTAGGCTTTGTTGTTCAGCGAGTTGCACTGTGCCAACTATAATTAATGATCCAGTCTGTTCATGTTAGCTGGCTGAACAATTACTTTAATTGGGCATGGTGCCTTATTTAGCAGGCCCTCAATGCCAGGTGGCTGCTGTTTGCTTAGATGGCCTGGATTTGTACTTCATAGGAGCTTTACATACTGTGGCACTCTGTACCTCAAAGCAGCACCCTGGAACCTTCATATTCACCCTCTCATATAATTATGATACATTTCATACAAAATATGCCATGTAAGAGGTCATATGAAAAGTCATGATCTGCTGAAACCCATTGTTCTGTCCAAATATGTATATTGTTAGTGTGTATGAAGTTACGAAATTTTGTTGTATATTTGTTACTGAAATGTAGGGAGGTGAACCACTCCCAGGAGGGTATTACACTATCATTAGCAGGAGAGTTGTAATCAAGGGATTTACAATACTGTAAGAGGCCTGCCCAAGCATCACACAATAGGGGATTGCCCAACTCAGTGACTCAGCAAAGCCCACCAGGACGTGTCTGAGCTAGTATTTTCCAGGCATATGGACTGAGGATATAAAATAGAATAACAGAATATCAGGGTTGGAAGGGACCTCAGGAGGTCATCTAGTCCAACCCTCTGCTCAAAGCAGGACCAATTCCCAACTAAATCCTCCTAAATATCAAAATTGGGGCAGTGGCTTCATGATTTTGCCTTTCTCCTCCCCACCTACACTGGAAGGAACAAGAACGCTGGGAAGACAAAGACTTCAACTAAGGAGTATTAAGAACTGTAACATCTAGTGGAGTGAGAACGTCTTGATCTAAATACTGCCTAGTGTAATAAGGTTTAAGATTTAGCATATGTGCTTACCTTTTATTTTCTTTGGTAATCATCTCTGACCTTTTGTGCCTATCAGTTATAATAACTTTAAAAATCTATCTTTCTGTACTTAAAAAGTCTGTTTTATATTTTACCTAAAACCGTGTGTTTTGGTTGAAGTGCTTGGGAAATCTCAGCTCAGTTTACAAAGGCTTTTGTATGTTCTCCCCATATTGAGGGAGGGGCAGACTGGGTAATAAACTTACGCTGATCAGGCTTCTGGCCTGGGAAGATAGCACAGTTCTGGGGTGCAAAACTGGGGAGCTGGAGGGAATTGGCTGGAGCCTCTGTTGTTGGTTCATGAGTGGCTGGGAGAAGCATTCATGTAACTCAGTTGAGTATGTCCCTGCCTGTGGATGTTTGTGTAAATTCACAAAAGAAAAGGAATACTTGTGGCACCTTAGAGACTAACCAGTTTATTTGAGGATGAGCTTTTGTGACCTACAGCTCACTTCATCGGATGTACCTGCCAGAGGTTTGTAGCTTGCCAACAGCATCACAGTGTGAGAGGGAGCCCAGGTTGGTGGAACAGAGTGCCCAGCAGTCCCACAGTTCGTGCTGCACCCCAGGAAAACCCATCACACATACATCTTCCTCATCTCAGAAACTCCCTCTTCTGTTTTATGTGGGGGAACTTTTCTGAGTCTCATTGCAGGATAGTGCATGCCACATGGATTCCTTTAGTATTTTGAGGTTTATGTGCTCTTTCCTCCATCCTTTTTGTGATGGACTGTTTGCCTTGAGTGAAAGGAGAGAGGTTAAGAAGACACTCAATGAATTGTACCTTGGCTCTTTTCGGACTATAGGAGATAGGTAACATAATTGGTGGAAATTCAAAAACACGACTGAAGTTTACTGTTATAGATCTGTGCTATTTGATCAAGTTGTCTGTCTCATGCCAAGGCAGGGTTGGTCTTTGTCTCCCTTGTTGTAGATGTCAATAAACAGAGCAAAGAAAATAAAAAGTGAGTGCAGAAATCATTGCAATGAGGCAAGAGAGCAGTGCTCAAAGCTGCCCTTTCTTGCCCGGGGGCAGTGAGATGTTCTGGATTAATGGTCCCCAACATTTATTTTAAAATGCAATCATTCTGCTTCCTGTTGGACCTCTTAACTTAATTAGACTAAAAAGCTGTGGTGGTAGTGGTGGAGGGGGGCTGCTACAAAAGCAATTTAAAAAAAAAAAAGCTTATGGGATGTAATACTATATACCAATAGTCCAATTTTAGCAAACTTTATTTAGTAGATATAAATTCTTGGGGGGAGCGAAGGGATTTAAGATCAGAATTCCTTCGTTGAATTGGGAGTTGATGAATTGGTATGTCCTCATTCTCCCTTCCTTTCAATATTTCTGTAGTGTCCTAGCAGCCCAGGACATGTGTCCTTGTATGTGAGCCTAGAGTAAGTTTCATGAAAGAAAAAGCATATTCCTGGATATACAGTTCCCACAGAGTGAAACTCCTAGAAAGTACTGTTGAAATAAATGGGGAAATCAAGAACATGATAAAAGTAACCATACAGAGAAATGGCAGCAATTAAGCACTAGGTCTTGCATATCCTGAAGAGACATTCACAATACAGTCTAAAATTGCATTTCTGGCTACAAGCCTTGAACTGGCCAAGCTCATTTAAAGTTTCATCTTGAACAGCTTTCACACAATTGTAAAAATGTCGTCTGTTGCTGATTATAAAGTGATGTGACTATTTTTAAAATATGGGCTCTGCCATATGACATTTAGGAAATTCTGTAAAAGGGCAAGAATATATTTTACCTACACATCAGAAGTTTTTTTTTCCCCCCCCCAACTTCTATCCTGGAAAGACAAACTTTGCCAATATCTGCATTCCGAAGCCTCGCTCTGGCCATATTGCTCATGGCTAGTGCCTTTAGCATCCTTACTAGGCTGAGATGAAATTCATGTTCAGTTAAAATTTTTTTGTTCCATGATCTACCACACTTGATGTCATCAGGAAGATTTTCATCAAGTTACAGTCTTAGATACCTGTAATCTCTCATCTTTTATTTGCCTTTTCCACGAAGGTTGCTTATTTTTTTCCTTATTCAGGTTGTCAAAGAAAGCATTCAATAGGCAAGAAAAAGTTGTATTGGTAAAAGGGAAAATACTGATTAAAACACACTTGCCTCTGTATAAATTCAACCTTCTGCACCGTAAATAGCCAGTATTACCTAGTTTCCCTCATAGGCACATCTGCAGCACGCTTGTTACTACACTGCTGTTCCATCCCAAGTGTTACTTAATCCTAAATTGGTTAGCTGGTTTGCTGCTACTCTGATTTTTAAACAATGGGGACTACCTCAGGTGTGTCAAGCTTATACTAGATAAATATTTTAAAAATTTCTCATTAGCTGCAACAATAGTGGTCTCATTAGTTGGCTTTATAAATAATGGCATGATATTGTCTCTCTAAAGTATCATGCTATACAGGTCTCATCTTAATTCCTTTTAAATCCTATACAGTTCCTCAGTGAGTTAGTTGCTTGTTGGAGGTCTACCAGTAAAAGGAGTTTGGAGTGAGGGACATTCATGCTTGGTTCCTCTAAATAAAACATTTTCAATCATTTGTTAATTCTTGGATTGATGGTAAAGATTTTTATTATTCACGTGATTTAAAATTTGGTTTTGGAGTAAGTTTTGACTTGTGAAAGAGAGAGGGTATTTTTTTCCCTACTGTCTTGTGATAGCATTAAGGCTAGAAATCTTGAAATGCTTGTTAGCAAACGCCCCAGATAATGAGTCATCTGTTGGTGGTGCTACTTCCAAATCTTTAATAGCTTGGGCTTCCTGTTGAAGACCCTTCAGTTTCCATTTTTCTCTTCACTATCATCTGAGTAGAAGCTGTTGGTCCCTTTTTTTTCTTTTTTTTTTTTTCCTTTGAAGGATATATTCAAATAGCTTTTGTGGTTTATTTATGTACATGCTTGTAGTAATGGGTAAAGGCTATATTAACTGTCTCTGGCTTAGTGAGATTGTGGGATTGTTTTATTATCCATTTGTCTGGTCTGTCTTGCCAGGAATTTGATGGCTTTATTCCCAGATTCATAATGCATCCTCTTCCGTTTGCGAAGTGCACATTCTGCCTGGGCCTGGCTTACTTCTATGAGTTTTGCATTAGAGGTGTCTTGTGATATTCCAATTATAGTCCTTCAGACAACTTTTTCTCTAGGCTTCACATGGTGGGGGATGCTCATGTGTATGTAATGTCTACAAGAATATATATTTTGTGGCATTCTTATAACAACTTCAGGGCTTTACTTGCTTTTCATATTTCTTGCTAATGATTCAAATAATTCCTCAAGAAGAAAACCTTGAACTTTTTTTTAGTGCAGGCTACTGATTCACGTTAAAATGAAGATTTTAGTGTTAAGACTTAATTGTATGAAGAAATGCTTGTTAAAAACGCCTGCACAATTAAAAGTATGGAAATCAACAAGTAGACGAAAGGTAAATATTCAAATATTGTCATAGTTAACACAATCTCTAAATATTTCCCATTCAAAAAACCACCTTTTAACTGTGGTCTGGAATTCCCCACCCAGCCTCAAAATGGAAACTACAGACACTTACACCCACTTACGCCGCATTTGAAATATGCACTACAAACCACTGTCCTCCTGTCATTTATGCTGCCATGAACATCCTCCAGTTCACTTGCTCATTATGGGCCAAAGATATATCAACATCTTGCCTCTTATTTTCCATTAATTGATCAGAGGTTCTTTCTTCTCCATCCCAACTTCCTACTGTCACCAAAAGACCACAGCAGATTGCATCTTACCAAGAATCTTGTACCAATGTGTTGATGGGGAAAAATGAAAGAACTTCTCAGTTTGCGTTTCCGCTAGCATTGTACATAGATCTTTTGGAAGTACTGGTTAACTTCCAGACTCAGCCTTCACCAGTCAGGAGTACAGTTCAAAGGAGAATTACTATGTACTTTATTAGAGGCCATCCTTTATGGCTCCCTTCAGGAGAAGAATGCGTCCTCAAATAGAGCAGCACAATTAAGTGTTTGAACAAGAAACAGTCCCGAACATTTACAGTCTTGCTCACTGTCAATCTGTTTCAAATGTCACTTTCTGAGAGAGATCATTTTGCGAAGATGATAGCAAAGCAATGCTGGTAATACTTAGTCCTCAACTTAATTCCTCCAATAAATCTGTTTTCAGGTCTGAGCACGGTAAACCCTGCTAGTTGCACTGGTAGATCTCCTTTGAACAGTAACTGATCAGGTAACCACGTTTTTAGTCTTTTTTTCCTAGCTTCAGTATAGCTTTTGACATATAGTTGGATAAATCTGCAATCCCTGGTTAGGGGTGAAAAGAATTGCTTGTGACTGATTTCCTTCCATTCTTTGAAAGGTCTCCACAATACCGAGCAACTGCTTGTTTGCTCAGACAGCTTTGTCTCATGGGTGTTGTCACTCTCACTTAGTATCCTGAGTTTTCCCATCTGATGGAATTGAATGACTTGCTTCATAGCCGAATTACACTAGAACTTGGATATGGGCTTGACTGGCTAACAGTGAAATTAAGGTAATGCTTGTAGACTTGGCAGATATTGTATTGGCTATCTTGTGCTTGCCACTTGTTACTTAAGTTTGTAATTTAGGGTTTGTTCGGTCATCAGCTGCTCTTGAGTGCTCTAGAAATATCAGTAGTCAAGGCTGCAGCTGTTTGCTTACTAAGTGCATTGCATAGAAAGTGCACTACACCAACAGTTCAGAGGCTATACTGGCCTCTGTCTAACTTCCAGATAAACATCAAGATCCTGATTTTGACCTATAAAGCCCAAAATGGTTTGGAACCCAGCTGCCTCAGTCTGCATTTCTTTCTAAGTGATGTTGCAGCAATTGAGATTAGCAGAGATGCTAACACTAAGGGCTTGGCTGCACTTGTGAGTTACAGCACAATAAAGGAGCCCCGGGAGCACTAGCTCACTACCTGTCCACACTGGCAAGGAACGTAGCATGCTCTGACTCTGTGGCTACAGCGTGGTTTGTACTCCACCTTGGTGAGTGGAATAACGTTTGCTGCACCCCCACTGGAGCGCCGCGGCGCCAGTGTGGACAAGGTGTTGCATTACTGCACTCTGATCACGCTCCAGAAACATCCCATAATCCCCTTAAATCAAGTGACCACTCCTGTCATTGTTTTTGAATCACTGTAGGAATTTGGATATGCCCTTTGATTGCTCCATTTCTGACAGCTGGCATGCTTATCTGCTCCAGGACAAAGCAACCATTAGTGTGGAATGCTGGGGGGGGGTCCTGCTGCGGTCTGAACTTACGAGACAGCATGCAGACATGCTCTCAGCCTCCCCACCCACTCTCTCTCCCCCCACATACACACAACACACTCTCTCCTCCCCTCCCCCATTTGAAAAGCACGTTGCAGTCACTTGCATGCTGGGATAGCTGCCCATAATGCACCGCACCCAATGCCGCTGCAAGTGCCGCAAATGTGGTCACACCAGTGCGCTTGAAGCGGTCAGTGTGGACAGACAGCAGCACTTTCACTACTGCACTCTACGAAGGCTGGTTTAACTCAAAGCGCTCTACATCTGCAAGTGTAGCCATGCCCTAACAATCCTTTGGCTCAAAAGGGAGGGGACTACTGGCAGAGTATCTTGTGTTGGGTCCTCTGCTCTAGAATGTTTGGTGTGATGGCCCCAATTTGATTACCTTCAAAGCCTGCTGTAAGGCTTATGTATTTTGGGAGGAGAGTTGGCTCTTTTGCTTGGAGTGAAAGATGTGAGGATCTGTAGTGGAAGTTACTTTATATATGGTATATTTTGGAGAAATTTTGGGTACAGAGGAGGACCATACTCAGCCTAATTCTATGATGACAAGAACAGAACCTGTTCCAAGTCCATTTCAGTTTTTTTAAAATGTGTATTTGGTTCTTTAAATACTGTGGTTGATGGTTTTTTATGCCTTAGGTGGATGGATGGATGTCTCCATGAAAAACTTTTTAATATGCCCTCTGCATGAGCTGCTCTACAGATCCATATACATACTTATTTTTTCTGTTTTTGAAATAAAGGAAGGAGAGCCAAAGAGTTAGGAACTAATTTTTAACCCAGCTATAAAAGCCATTTTACAAAACTACTTTTTAGGGTGGAATAATGGTGCTTTCCTTACCTCCCTCTGCTACATCTCAAGTAATTTCTAAAATGTTTAGTGATCTTCCTCTTCCTGTGTTAGATGTTAAAAATCAGACTTATAATTTGAACACTGGTTCAACTTTATTTCTAGAGTGCCTACTTGTTTCTCGGATTCATATTTTTAGTCATTAAACTCTTCCCCACACTATGCCATCCAGTTGATTAGATCCAACATTTGCATCTTTTAGAGTACATTTTACCAAAAGTAGTAGATAAACACAATTCTCTGTCGTTCTAAAGAACATGGAACAGACATGTCAGTCTAGACCAGCGTTTTTCAAACCGTGGGTTGCAAGCCAGTACTGGGTGTGGCATGAAAGGGACTGGGTCGCCTTGCTCTGGTCAGCACTGCCTACTGGGACATTAAAAGTCCCGTGGGTGGTGCTGCCCAGCGAAGGGAGGCTACTGCCTACCTTTTCTGACACTGCGCTGCGCCCTGCAAGCGGCCAGCAGTGGGTCCGGCTTCTAGGCGGGGGGCCACGGGGCTCCACGCGCTACCCCCACCCCGAGCATCAGCTGCGCCCTCCCATTGGCCAGAGAGTCGTGCAAAGCCACTTGTGCACCTCCGCCTAGGAGCTGGACCTGTTGCTGGCCGCTTCCGGGCCGCAGTGCGGTCCATGGTGCTAGGACAGGCAGGAAGCCTGCCTCTGCACCCTGGCTGCACTGCTGACCGGGAGCCGCTGGAGTGAAGTCTGTGCCCCAATCCCCAGGCCTGAGCCCCCCCCAAACCTGGAATCCCTTCTTGCACCCCAAACCCCTCATCCCCAGCACCACCCCAGAGCCTGCACTCCCAGCCCTGAGCCCCCCCAGATTCCTCATTCCTGGGCCTCATCGCAGAGCCTGCACCCCCAACCCAGAGCCCTGATCCCTTCCTGCACCCCAACTCCCTGCCCCAGCCCAGAGCCCCCTCCCACACTCCGAACCCCTCATCCTTGCCCCCACCCCAGAACTTGCACCCAGAGCCTGACCCTCTGCCCCAGCCCTGAGTCTCTCCCACACCCCAAACCCCTCATCCCCATCTCCGTTGGGTTGCGGACATGAACACTTTTCTTCAACTGGGTCCCCAGAAAAAAGTTTGAAAACCACTGGTCTAGACAGTTAATTGCCCAGGAGTTTACATTTGATGTTGATGCTAAACGGTGATTCTGTTGCCAGTGTCGGAGAAAATATATCGAAGTATTGGGAATAAGCTATTGAGGTTTCATCCTATAGACTTTTTAAGGTATTTTTAGGCTACCTGTTAAACCTACAGGATCTAGTCACTCACTAGAATAGAAATCACACCATGGGGCTCCTGTCACTTTGAAATGGAAAATAAAAATAGTCTACTCTGGAATGTCTTACTTTGAATCTCTCTTAAAAGCTGGCACTAACCCTTCTTGCCTTGATTCAGAGATTGTCAAACTTTTTAATAGCATGTACGACTACATTCTAATTGGGGTTTCTTATAGATCACCTTTAGTCTGCACAATTGTAAATATCTCTTCTCTCGCTTCTAAACATAATAATCCTGTGGTATTTATAGCAGTTTAAATGGGGAAGTAATATTAGGGAAGTACTGAGTGATTTGTGGCCTGCAACTTGGGAACCTCTGCTAATTGAGCTATCACTTTCAGACTCTAGTCTTGTCTGACTTTTTTCTGTCTGGAGTACTACTTTAGGGCTCAAAAATGCCTGCCCACAAGGGCAGATCAAAACCATGTTGCAGCCTACTTTGGCCACAGGAGCTGAACAAAAGATTAGGCACATGTTGAAAACCCTGTGTAGACAGCAGAGTAGGATATGGGCTTTGAGTCTATGTACTCCTGAACAGTTAAGGGAAGAATTCTGGTCAGCTTTCAGGTTCACTGTTCAGAACCCTAAAGGTAGCAGCAGTGAAACCGACCTGGATTGGTAAACTTCCTGCAGCACAGGGAAGTGCAGAGTTAGTGGGCTGACTGGGGGACAATGGTGGAGGATGACCAAGAAAAGAACTGTGGAGGGAGATAAAAGGAAGAGTAGAGCTGTAAAATGTCAGAGGAGCAAACAAGTACTGGGTATTGGACTTGTTGAAAAATAACCTCTTTGAATTATTGGGGTTCTTCTATGGCTATCAGATTCTGATTATAGTATGGGAAGAGATAGGATTGTGTCTTAAACTCCAATTATAGATTGTGTCTGCAGTTGTTTTCCCATTGATTTGACAATCCAATATGAGTCTCCTTCTGCAACCTTGTACTTACTACCTAAATTAACCCTTAGAACAAGCATGCTCCGTTATAGGGTTTTAATTTGAGGGACAGGTGCAGAGTAATTCTCCTTGTTTTCTTATTGTCCTTTTTTTCCTTTCGTCCACTCCCACCTCTGTAGCTCTGTTCTTTTAAAGCTATAGAAGACCCTGTTCTCTCTGCCTAGCCACTTCTCAGGGCTGCCACCCGGCCTGCCTATGTGGGGTCACTCAGCTCCCCATGAAATACTTATTCTCCAACGTACGTAAGATTTACTTCACTCTCTTGCTGATTCCATTCCGGAGGGGAGCAAGTTGAGAAGTGGAGAAACAGCTCGCTGGAAGACTGTTTAAAAGAAGCATATTTCTTGAAGGGAGGAGGTAGGAGTTTTGGTAATATGAAGTTCAGTATCTTCTAAATATTTAGAACCTGAAGGATGAAACCATTGAACTTGATTCTCTAATACTGAACCCTTAAGAACCTGTCTTCAGGATTCCATCTCTCCCTCCTTCCAGGCTATTCAGGTTTCCTCAACTCTCAACCTTTATGATACTTATAAGTAAGGTGAAGATTTTGTCATGGTTATTTTTTGTAAAAGTCATAGACAGGTCACTGGCAATAAACAAAAATTCACGGAAGCCGTGACCTGTCTGTGACTTTTGCTGCTGTGGCCCCATGGTCCCATTCTTTCCCCCTCCACGCACCTTGTGGCTGGGAGATGCGGGGTTCCCCCTCTGCCCACGGCGGCTGGGAGCTGCAGGGTGACCATATTTCCCAAAGAGAAAACGGGACATCCCCAGCCACTCACCCGAGGCGTCCCCCTCCCCCTGCCGAGGCTGTCGCCCATCACTGGCACCCTGAGGAGGGCTGCCGCAGGAGTCTGTTCCCTGTTGCTAGAACCCTGCCAGGGCCCTGCTGGCTGCCAGCTCCAGAGTCCCGTAGCCCGTGGGGCTGAAGCAGAGAATGTCACGGAGGTTTCTGGAAGTCACTGATTCCGTGACTTCCATGACCTCCGTGACATAAACATAGCCTTAGTTATAAGCTGTTGCCATTTACAGGTTCCTTCTCTCTTCCTTCCTCCCCAAAAAGGTCATTGAAGGCCTGCGTGTGTGCTCTTATCAATAGTTTTAACACAACTTTGTTTCTAGAGCAAACTTTTCTGGAGTTCTGAGCAAAGAATATGAGAAACTTTAGATGAGATCACCTCTTCCAATGATCTTGTCTGATTTTGCCTCAAACTATCAAAATTAAACCTGGGGCATTTTGCCCGTAAGACTTCAAACCAATTTATTTTGTTTTAGCAAATCAGGGTCAAAACCTTGCTTGTAATAAATAGGTGGCTTTATTTTGGTGTAACAAGTACATAATGCAGTCATGTTGACTTTAATATAAATTTGGTTTGGACAACTGTAATCTTTAAAAGCATTTGCCTTCTGGCTAAGAAAAACTTCAATGCCCATTTTACAATTTCATTGTTTGAGGTTTTTCTCAGTGTTCTGGCACCCCTTTAAGTGTTTCTTTTTCATTGTATAACCAGATCCTTTTTTCTTCACTAATAGGAATGGTATGTTAGGGTTCAATCACTCTTGCTTTTTTTTACATACCATTACCCATCAATTCAATTAAGATTGAAGAGAACACTTTTCATTTGTTAAACTAAATACTGAAATATTAAACGACTTAAAATAATCTGAGAATCTGGTGGCAGCTGCATGTTCAGGTTTTCTGAAATACAGTTTGTAGTCTGAGTTCCTGGTTGACAATAGGTGTGAAGGCTTTTGGGGCTGTGCTGGCAATATGTTTTCACTCTTACTGTCTAGGTGCTATCAATATAGTCTCTGTAATCTTGGTAGCCTGGTTCACCTTAATGAACTGAACTATAATTCTCTTTACAGTTGTCTGTGAAGATGAGAGAGGATCAAATCCCTAATTTACCCACACAGTGTGGGAAGGAGGTCTGTCATTGATTCATTTGGCTTCTTTTTCAGAGAGGAAAGGAAGACATTACAGTAGCTACTCGGCAAGGTTTAAAACCTTAGTCATTTTTTGTTGGTAGCTAAATTTCACAGTTTCAATTAAAATAATTCCTAATTGGCTTTTCTCTTATGTTCACTAATGTAAAAGCTGGCAAGATCTATCTGTAGCTTCTGGAAATTCTTGTTCCAAATTTCTCCCCTCTCTCAGGTCTCTTGAATGTGTATCCTTGTGCCCTGGTAACCATGTAATGTGGTTTCAGCATGTCTGTCAAGAGTTCCATTGTTGATGTTCATACTTGTTATAATTTTTTTTGTTTTGCGGCAAAGGTTCTAATTTGCCTGTTCTGTTTTAACTTGGACATATTAGACTTCTGGATTGTTCTCCAGAAGATCTAACTAACTTCAGAAACCGAACAACTGCTTTTAGTAGCTTTTGCGCCATTGGATCTGGCATGAGCGTTTCTAGTTGGGTCTTCCATTCCACAGTTCTATGCTAAAAGCTGAAGAGGCTTCTTTACAAGGAATGTTTGCTTCTGTTGGGATTCCTGGGGGATGAGAAGGTGTCCGAGAAATCTGCAGATATTGTTGATTTCATGCCTAGACCTGTAGTGTAACCTAATACTGGGCACTTTGCTTTTAGGCCAAGAACTCATATTGGAATACAAATAGGACCCAGTATTTTCTGAGAAATTAGGTGGCAAATCCTGGACTCCATCCATTTGATGTTAGGGATTTCATACTGGGGTCCAAACTGTTATACCAATAAAATAAAAACCAGCAGGATCTCATTAAAGGGGAAAAGGCAAAATGCCACATTTATTGTGAATACAGAAAGAATCATAGAATCATAGAATCATAGAATATCAGGGTTGGAAGGGACCCCAGAAGGTCATCTAGTCCAACCCCCTGCTCAAAGCAGGACCAATTCCCAGGACCAATTCCCAATCATAGTAAGCAGTTAGTTTATAGCTATAACATTCCATTCAATTTCATATTTATACACACACACACACACACACACGTTCTGCAAGGTTGTTATCATAGTTACCAGCCTTAGAGTTGCTCATGCCAAGCCACTGGCCAGGTGGCCTGGACATGAGGGGGGAGCAGGGCCTTGTCAGATGCTCATGTGATGCTCCTGGAAGTTGGTTTGCAGAATCAGACCCCAAAGTTCTCACTTTCTAGAGCCCATTTTATTAGGCATTTCTTCCTATGCCAGTCTATGGGAATTGCCTCCTCATGCTGTTGCTGAATCAATGAGCAGACGAAACATTCCTGACGGCTCCGTGCTGCCAGATGTTATCTTGTTCTTTGGTTCTCGCATTCTTGAGGCTGTTGGGTGCATTCCAGTCTGCCCTTCTGGGGTCCTCTGGTTATTTCCACTTGACGCCTTCTTCAGCCGATGGACACTGCATTCTTAGGCTGGCACCTCCCTGATCATTCAGTTATTATCCACACCAAGCATCCATCCACATACATCCTCTCTCTCTATTTTAATCACAATTGTTAACAAAGCAAGATGAATACAACAAAAGGGCGGGGAGTCTATGGGTGCTGTTTCTGTTGTTACAGAGTATTGCTTTGAGTATCTCTGTGTGTGAGTAGTAGTTACAAAGAATTGCTCTGAGAACAGTCTCTGTCTTAGAATGTACTAACACAATTAGCAGCTTGCAAGTTTCACACACACAGGGAGAGAAACAGTACCAAAAACCAAGAGACCTCTTAATTAGTAATACCCTGGAATTTAAACTATGGGGAATCAAACTCATTTGTGATTTTAATACAGAACTCCTTTAATAAGATCCTGCTGGTTTTTGTCTTATTAGTATAACAAAACTGTGGTAAACTGTGCCATTAAAAGGCTTTGGCATTCTTGCTGTTTTTCTTTTTGAAAATTATTCTAGCCTTTCTGAAGTGGGGCATCCCTATTCCTGAGGATCTTGCCATTTCCACTTAAACTTCTGTACATGATGGATTGATTTAAATCACTTTGATATAAATTAGCAGATAGGAAACCTTGACTTAAAGAAAATTTAATTTTGTTTTGCATTTGTACTTTAGTTCATTTCCTAAGGAGAGGTAGATTCTCATTGGTTGGTAATCATTAAAACATGTTTTGAAACTAAATTAGCTTTTACTCTAAGTGTGGTACTACTTTTTGATAATCAGGAGGATACACTAATCAATACACATTTATTTAAGCAATTATATAGCTTAACTTAACATTCCTTTATTCAGAGTTTTAATTTTTACATTTGTTACAAAATGGTAGATGATGCATTTCCTATTAAATCATTTAATTTTTTTACTCTATTTGTATGAAGCTGCATTTGGCTGGAAATTGAAATTTAATTAAATGTAAAACCCAACATTTTAAATTTGTTTTAAACTTGCTGGATAAGAGAGTGTTATCAAAATATATTTAGTATTTGAATCTGCTTTATTAAATATAGTTGGTGAATTGAACTGCTTATTTCTGTCCTTGACATCCTTCAAGATTTTAGATCTAGTAGATCTCATTTCCTCCCACCTCATTTTTAATCATAGATTAGAAGAGAAAAACAAACTTTTCTGCTTTTTCAGCTACCAATCCATTTCTTAATTTTGAATGAACTGAACTAGTTGAATAAACTGAAATCAAGAGAATATTAGGAGTTGCCTGCAGAAGAGGTTGCTATTGTCAAATTCTGGTTCCATTTGCTTAGCCAATATGTTTCACCAGTTCAGGGTTTGACTTTCTTTAAAATTTCAGCAGCAAACATACACTATTTGATTTTCTTTATCTTTAATCATTTTAATACATCATAGTAAATTTAGGACTTTGGCTCTCATAATTTCAGACTTAATTTTAAATTGGTTTATTTTAACAAAATGTGTAACTTAAATAAAAACATCTGATTTAAAATAAAAATCCTAGATTTTGAACTTTGATTTTTAGTTTATTTTGTTTTTGTTTTTGTTTTTTGTCTGCAGTGCCCCTATATCTTTGAGGCTTCACCCTTCTAGTCTAGCCTTCTGTGGGTTAGGATCCATTAGGATCTTGAGGGAATATAAATGATTTAATTAGACTAAGAGTGTTTCTGAACTACTTTAAAGCATTCCCTGTCAGTGACAACATGCCGCTTCTACAAGGCGGTCCATGATTGAGTTCTAATTGGAAATTGACCTGGACCTAGTTTTATTTTAACGTTAGCACGTTTTTGCTGGGGGGGGGGGTGCATGTGGAAGCAATCTTACTGAAGAATAACCAAGAAATGCTGATTATATTCCATTCTACATTATGGCGTAGAGTCAAAAACTATTGACACACATAGCTAGTACACTGGTGCTGGGAGCCTAAAGTGTTTAGTTGTTGGGTGGGAAGATGGAATTTCCAAATCCATAGTGGATAATTATAGTAAAACAAAGACTTGGTTAAAATGCTAAATGTAAGTCTCTTTGCTTTCAACATAATTTTGTCCTCATCTTAGCCGATGTTTATAACTAAGCATAAGTATGAAACAGTGGAGCCTGGCAGCTGTTTCAGAGTAGTAAGTCTCTCCTGAAAATTCCTTCCTTGAATTATGAAAGCTTTTTTTGCTGAGCTTTCACTGTTTGTTCACTGCTGGTATCAAGTTACACTGTTAAAATTTAGGACTCACCATTTCTGATGTATTTCCCTGTGAATTTTGGTTTCATTACCAATCTTCCCTCACCTTGCTACAATGGAATAAATAAGTGGTCATTTAAGGCCAGAAACTAGGTTGTTGGGTTTTTTTTAATTTGCAAGATAAATTAAAATGTATGACACTCCAATTTAAAACAAGTTTCCAGCAAGCATGAAACAAATCAAAGAAATTACCAGCCTCATCTAGAGTCCTTGGTATTTAGAGACCCTGAAAGAGAAGAAGGGATAGGATAAAATAAGATGAGCTCCCCACAGAAACTTGTATGAGGAGAAGAGGAAGGGTGGTGAACAGGGTTCATGAATAGTGGGTTTGGTAGAGATGGAGAATTTGCTTTCTTAATTGTGAAAATTTGGTAAGTGGAATAGTTTGCACTAAGAGATCTGATACAGGTAAGCAGCAGAAATGTGAACTAATGATTAATAAACCTGTAGAAAAGGGTTTGTAAAGAAAAGACTATTAAAATCTACAGTAGACTGATAAATGCACCAAATATTAAACTGACTCTATTTTCTATTTCTAGCAATTATGAAATTTAAAACCACTGTCCTGTTTTCCCCCCATTTCAAATAGGAAGTAGAAACTAAAACTGTTAACTTAAAAGTTGTAGATTATGCCTGTTAGTTTTATTTAACAATAGCACAGCAGCTCTACTCTAGATCTCAAATAGTGAAGCCATTAATGAATTTATATCAGTACAAGAAAAGAGCTGCAAATAAAGCCTTGTAATACGGTTGTTTTGTAGTGTGTGAAGAAGTAGGCACTGTCGTGAATACTTACAAAGTAGGGGATAAGCTCGGCATAAATCCAAAGTCAGTGGAGTTACTGAAAAAAGAATTTAACTGAATGTAGTTGATGTCAAATATTGAAAGAGAAATATGATTGCTGTGTCTGGTAAGCATTTTTTAGCTTCACCAAGTAAACTAATATTTGAGCTATGCAGTAGTTCTCTGTGAAATAGTTGTCCAGCATTGCCATTTTTGGACCAAGAGTGATGTGTAATATGGTGTTGTTACTTTCTACATAGTTGAGTAGATTTCCCTTATACAATGAATATCTAATCTGCTAGTATTGGTTCATTCTACTCTAGCTTAGTAGTATACTTCTCGTGCACCTGGACGTGTGCTCACTGAGATCTGTGTGCCAGTAAAGTAGACATCGCTAATGGCTGACAAAATTCCAGTTGGCAGCTTACTCACAACTGCCTGATACGTTCAGAGAATCTATTAGGTATTGCCTGGGTATTATGAAAGGAAGCATCCAAATGAATGAGGAAACATGAATGTGTTCTCTTCAACAGTTACATAGAGGTTCCAGCACTGGGTGCTGTACTAGTTAGAACTAAAACTGTTTAAATCATCCTAATGACTCACATCTTTCATGGAGATCTGTTGGCTTCCACCATCTTTGTCTTCAGGTCAACAGCTTTTTGATCACCTTATGCAGTCTATTGGGCTGTCATGAAAAAGAGGAAATAAGAATCTAGAAGACTTCAGAATTCACTATCCATTTCTTTGTTTAATCTAGACTTCTTGGGTTTGAAATTCAAAGATAAGTGGTTAACTGTAAAACAGGCATCTCAACATTTTTTTCCTGCATGGGTCAGTCTGTCTTCATTCTCCATATTATCAAGCAACTGGCTGTGATTCAGAGGCATGCTGGTGGTTCACTATTGCGTCAGCAACTTTTGTCAGGCCTGACATATTCACCAAACCTAACATGCTGTTGTCATGATATATACCCAAAGAGTGGCATGTAATAAGTCATTTGGAAAACTAACTCACTGATCATAATATTCTTGTGTGAGGTATGCACAGGCTGTATACTAAAAATTATGGGTATGTGCTAGAATTATTTTCTTTACAATGTGTTTGCCAAGTCATGCAGAAGCCCAATCTGCCTTAGACCAAGGAGTTTGTACTTGTTAGTCTGACTAGCCTGATCATCAGGCAGTGACAATGAAGGCACATTTACATAAAAGGTAAATGAAGACATTAACTTGGATAGTTGGTTGTGGAAGAGTCTCTTAAATACAGGGCTCTGAACCTTAAATAAGTAAGTGAATCGACTTATTATATACAATATAATTGTATTACAAAAGCGTATCAAGTCAGGTCTTTTATGAAAGCTGATGACACACTGATCAATATTTATTTTAAAATGACTCTATTAACATTATATGAGGAATTGTGGATACTCACTGGTATTATGTTTTGAAGTCTGTGAATGAACACAAAGAAACTGGTTTTCTCCCAGACAGGAGGGAAGGCAGCTATCTACTTGTCTCCAGTGAAATTAAGCAAGGTGTGTCCAAAAACAATAGAAGCCTGAATTTCAAACTGAAGGCTAGAAAATAAAGCTCTCAATTACTAATTAATTACTTCACAAATTGCAAGGAAATAAATCTTTGCAGGTGACTTGAGCAAATAATTCATCCACCTGGGAGAAGTGGACCCTTCTTCTGGCAGTATTCTAGTTGCTTCCCAACAGGTGGAGGCAGTTGGGTTTAAACATCTTACTTCCTGTCCGCACACAAAAGACAAGGGGTTATTACCTTTGGTATCCAGTTCAGTTTGACTATGGATTCCTTCAGCATGGCTGTTCTCACTCTTCTCTATGAACCTAAAAGTAATCTTAAAAGTGAGAAATCATCCAAATGACCTCATACTATCCTCTGAGGCCCTGGTGTGGTAGTCTTATGCAAACAGACGGATTCTTGTGAGCAGGAAATTTCCTAATCAGCATCTCAGGGAGAAACTCTGACTTAGAAAATTTGTGTGGAAACACACCTGTTAAAAAGAGATGGTAGTTATAAAGACTGAGTTGGTATAAAAGTAACTCATAAAAGGAGAACCCCACTGTCATGCTGTTGCAGACTATGGTGCATCGATGCTTGTCAGGTCAAAGATGAAAGACATGCCACATCTTGTTCAGCCTGTGCTCTCTGCAGTCTAGCCTATTCATATGCCTGGCTATCGCCTCTCTAAAGATCTAGGGCTTGGTGTTGGTTTTGAGCCTAGATGAATGAGACTGACAATTTTATCAAGGTCACCAGCCCCTTATTTCCAGGATTCACTGCTGCTGTACTGCCAGTATGGGTATGTCTACATTGCAATTAAACGCCCATGGCAGCTGACTTGGGTCAAGGGGCTGTTTTAATTGCAGTGTCCCAGAGCCCAGGCTCCAGCAAGAGGAGAACTTCTACACCGCAATTAAACAGCCCCTTACCCTGAGTCAGCTGACGCAGGCCAGTTGTGGGTTTTTAATTGTCGTGTAGACATACCCTGAATGGCCCAGAGCTATATGTTCCTCAGAGCCTTCATTTTAAACTAGGTGTGCTTTTCTCTACCTGTCACCCTTTAAGCCTATTGTGGCTACCATCTTCTTAGAGTTCTGAAATCTGAAGACAGTGTTGCTAGTAATGAAGAAGACTGTCCATAGGGTGAGTGAATTAGCAACCATTTTCTGTCTGCTTTTGGTCTTTTATTAATCATTGTAAGGTGTACCGTAAAACTATACCTTCCTTTTTCCTCAGGAAATATATCCCTCCATCTTATCTATCTCATTGTTTCTGAACTGGCATATTCCTTATCTGCATGGTAGTCTTAAAATTGTCCAAATAGAACTTTAGACATGAAGGAAAATCTGCGGACTCTTAAAGTATCTGGGAAGTATTGGCCCACCTTTGCTACTTACCAAATGTAAGATGCCTGTACCTTTTATTAGAAGGCTGTGTGCTCAAGCTGAGAAAAAATCCTCAATACACTTATTTTTAAAATAGTGTAGCAGTTGTAACACTTGAAGTTCAGACTCTGAGCAATTAGGTTGGACATAAGATTTATATTCTTGATTTATAATACAGAATTAATTGTTCTTGCCTGTAAAGAATTATGACCTTTTCAGTGTTTATGATTCTTCTTGATGAATGAACTCTTACTTCCTGACTTCTTTTAGAAGACTAAGCGGCATTGAATTGGTATAAAACAATTGCACATGTCCTACATGACCAAGTGAGTATGTTGATCCTAGCTTGCAGGATGGAAAATGTGGGGAGGGAAACAGTTTTTCTTCAGTTGTTGGCTTTGAAAAAGAATCCCAAATACTCAGTTTGTAAAATACATGTGAAGAAAAATGCCTGAAAAGTTAATGTCAAAGCAAACTTGAACTGATTTAAGTGACCTACTAAGAATTTTTTAAATGGGAGTGTACCTATCGGTGCTTCTGTATGCTACATAAAGAGGGCCTGAAAGCTTATAACGTTTTTTTGGTAATCAGGAATGTCAGCTGGGTTTGTTGACAAACCTACTGGAAGTCTCAAGATGTGTATTGTTAGAGTTCAGACCTTGAATGAAGGATCATTTTTCCAAAATGCTAATTAATAATTGAAGTTAACTAGTCTGACTAAAACTCCTTTGCTTGCAGTGTTGTAGCTATGTTGGTGCCAGAACATGAAGCACACCATAGTATGTGAGGTCATAGCTTATTCTCTTTGTTCAGAAGAAGAGCAGCTCTGTGGATCCTGAAAGCTTCTCTCTTTCACCAAGAGAAGTTGGTTCAATAAAAGATATTTCATCCACTTTCTCTGCAAAACACCCTTGTTTTAATAGCTCAACTTTCACTTTTTTTTTTCCTTGCAATATCACTTCAGTACTTCTCAAGTCATCTCTGTTTACATGGAAAACTCCGGTCCTGTCTAGAAGGCTAAGGCAAGCAATTCTACAGTTTTTAGATTTTTATACATCAGAAAGAATAGAAGAGGCCACTAGTAGTTATTTGTAGCCTTCCCTATCCTTCCACAATATTGAAGGTTGCCTTTAATTGTAAAAATACGTGCTTAATGCCTCAAGTAGCCAGATTCTTGAGTTATTTTTGTGCTGAATTCATCTAAAAAAATTCTAGTGTGGTCATTTGGCCCTTTTTCAAAAAATACACCCCAGAATACATTTTCTGTATATCAGATAGCAAAGCATGACTCTAGCATCAGTAACAAATCATGTATTCTGTGCATATTTTGATTAATTGGTATTAAAGGCTTGGGGAAGGAGCTTTTAATGTTAAGGAAGATTTGTGTTGAATGTATCCCACCTCCTGTTTGTTGGGGTATTTCAGCACATTATCAGACTTGCCTCAGTTTTCAAATCACTTTTGCAGTTCTCTTTTTAAGGTGTTAGTCAAGAATTTCTAGCTAGAGATTTGGAGTTCTGCAGTATCCTTGTCAAAATTACTAGGAACAGCATTAATCATATTGTGAATAAAGTTCCTTAATTGTTACTAGTCACACATAGGAGGACTTAAATGGAAAATTCTAAGTATCCCATTTATATTTCTGTATTGATTTTAGATTAAACGTTATGCAGTTTTTTGAAGGCAGAAAGGAATTTAGGGGGTTGTTAGAGCCAACTATAGTAAACATTGATATTCTGCATTTTTTAAAAGTAGTCATTTTATTCATTGTTTTGCACATACAAACCTTTCTTTAAGGAAATATTCTCCTATAGTAAATGTAGCTACAATTAAACTATTTAATTTTTGGTTGTTTGCAAATTAAGTAAACTTTTTTCTGTCATTTTAAGTTCTCTTGTTTTAGTTAAGTACTTTTAAAGAAATTTTAGTAAGTTAACATCCTCTAACTCTGAATCTCTTTAAGCGACGGAAGAAAAGCATCTTTGTTGATTTAATAACCAGTGTTTGAGAATATCACTGCAAGTAGCCTGTACTGAGAACTGTACTGGATAATTCAAGACCGTGATAATGGGCTATGGAACTTTCTTTGAGGTCAGCAGTTCATATCTGGTTCTGCTTGGTGATGATTCAAAGTTGAGACTAAACCACCAGCACATACTATCTTTAAATGATTTGGGTTGCTTGTCCTTATTGAGTTCACAGGTGGCTCTGTCTGAATTACCCACCACCCCAATTGGCACCATTGATTGTTGATTGTGGCAATAGAGAGTCTAAAGACTGAACAAGAATAGAGAGGGAACTATTCTCTCAATCTTGCAGATGGCTACTCCAAGGTCATAGTTGAGGCATACTGTCAGTGATGTGTGGAAGGTATTGCTGTATATTAAATAGATGAGTACAAAGGGTTCTGTCTCCAGAGCCATTAATCTGTCACCTTTCATGAGCAATAACTCATATTCCCTCTGCAAGAAACTTTCTAGACTCAATAAAGAAACAGACTGCATGAAGAGTTCAGATACTCAGACTTTTTCAGTCCATAAACTGTAATTGAAAGCAACATATTGGTGTACAGTAAACAGACTGTCCGACACTTCACTACTGAGATTTCTAGGCAGTCCGCTTTGAAGTGGTGTGACTACTAATTTTACATTACCATAAAACTGGACATTTCTAGATATTTGTTTGAGAAGGCAGGAAAAAAAGAGGCAAATTCAGTTTTATGGTATACACAGTTTTAATAACAAAACCTTTCTGTACACTGCACTTCAATTTACTCCATTTTGTATTTTCACCCCCACCAGAAAATGGCTCTTTAACATGACTTGAATACAATGCATTTGGGATTCTGCTTTTTAATCTCTGGTCTCAATGTTGGTAGAAAAAGTTCACTACTCTGTTAAAATCTGTGGGTTTTTTTTAACCATTATGAAAGTTTAGTTGAAAGTGTAGCAGATGGAGCCTTTCGTATGCTTACTTCATAGATCTGAAAGCTTGTTGTTTTGACCTTATTAGGTAGTATGAGTTTGCCTACCTTAGATAGTAGATAAGATTTGATTAGATCCTAGTACCTTTCCCTAGTACTTTTCTCTAAAGAAGGTGTTTAATACAAAATATGAAATGCATGATCCCCAACTTGACTGCACAATGGCATTTAACTGTGCCACTAGCAATCAATGGATGATCATTTAAAAGAAAAAACTGACAGCCTCAGTTTATGGATAAATCTCAGTTCTAGTTCTGGAAAGAGGAATTGACATGAATGACTTGGCACTACTAATAAACCTCCCTCGATTTTGTTTTATCTGTGGGAGAAGGAAGACTCCATCCCCCTCTGAAGTGTCGTCATTGTGTGGAAATCCACTTCTTTGGAAGATGAAATCTAGTTTTCCAAATTGATTACATTAAGCTAAACAGATAAGTTTTAAACTACCCCAATTACAAAATTCAATCAACTTTCATTTCATTAAACTAGTAAAAAAATTAACTTAGGTACATTAGGAAACAAGTGTTAGTGCAGATTTCTGTCTTAAAAAGCAAGCTGATATTTCTGCTCTCAAGTGTTGGCAATAGGTGGCTGTCTTCAAAGGGCTGTAGCTTGATGTGGACACAGACACTTGAATTTGCACATAAATTAGTTTGTCATTGAAATTTAGCTTAATCCCCCAGTGCTTATGGGCCCGGGTAGCCTTACGTCTGATAACAGTATTAACCTCCTGTTGATTGAGCACTATTAAGTAGTACAGGAACAAGACTTGACTCGCCCAATGCCTTATCAGGCAGTTCTTCAAAGTTAAAAAATAAGTGGGGGAAAAAATCCACCTTTGCAGAGAAATTACTAGAAATGGGAGAGCTCGTTCTTCCTTATTCTGGTCCACTCAAGTACTATGATTTAAACTGGTTCCAGATGTTGGATTCAAATGTCACTGAGACTGAAGGTGTGTGGCGGGGGGGCCCCACAGGATGAGCAAATTGGGTGGAGAATGGAGCAGAGGGTGAGTGGGCTTTGGAGAATGCTCTAGAGGATGGCAAGCAATTCTTCAGCTGTCTACACATACATTAATTGTGTGTGTAAAAGTGCTAAGCTCTAAGAATTCCAACTAAACTTGATAGGAGCTGTGACTGCATGCAGTGCATCTGAACGTAGACTCAGCAACCAAAAGACAGAACGTAGGTCGTGGTCATTAGTCCTGCTACTGGAACACAAGTTAAACCAAGCCACCTTGGCTTGTGCTAAACAAGAAACACAAGAAATAAGTGTTTGGCAAACGAAATAAAATTATTGTGGTGATGGAGTCACAAACAATTGAATGGAAAACAATTTTTAAATCACTTGGAATTGCTCCCTCTAATGAGTTCTTGCAAAGGACACTGGCATAGCTCGCTACTTACTGCTTATTATTAGGGAAACCTGGTTAAATTTTCATTGCCAGCATTTGTTATCATCTAGATCACATGACCGCACACTACATTGAATGTAGTATTCACTGCTGGGGTCTAATGTGTGAACGTCCAACAGTCATTCGCTGAATGGTGGACGTTGACTTCTGAAGGCTAAATGCTGCTAGGGAGTGGCAATTATGTTCTGAGGCAGTTGGGAGATTAGCTTTGTGTAAAAATGGGTGATTCAGAGGCTGCTAAATCTTATCTTGTCTCCACAGCTTACATGGCATTAGATTGTGTGTGTGCCTTACTGCTTTACCATCTCTAGGCAAGGCTGAGCCTAGAGTACTGGTTCAAAAGGGGTGTGGGTGCATTGGCTGAAAGCTGGTTCCTGGAAGTCTGAGGGAGGGGAGAGTGGTGAAATTCTAGAGGACTGGATGGTTACTAATGGTTGGGGGCAAACATTGTTCTGTTTGGGTTTTGGGGCATGGCAAACAAGGGGAATGGTTTTAGACATAGCCCTGTTGACAAGGTAGGCTGGAAGCCTGCTAGCATTCCTTAATCATGACTGTAAACTATGTTAAAAATGACTGCTAATAAGGACTCATATTCAGAATTGCAAATGCAACACAGCCACATACTCCTGGGGATAGCATGACAGCCATTGCCCCACCCACTACTTCCCTCTCCACGCTGGAGTGAAGGATTTCAAGTCACTTTTCGACCAAAGGACAACAGTAGGATCTTATTGGATAAGGAGAGAACATACTCTTGTGTTAGGGGCTGTGAGCAGCAGAAATTTAGCCCTAACTTCCTGAGTGGGGATACCGCAGCAAAAGCATTTGATTACCCACCATTGCTGGAATGATCAGTGATTCTAATTCCTGAGCACATCTGTTTGCACCTAAGGCTGCACTTGCAAAGACTCTTATGAAAGCTAGCACTTCAAGGGCTTGATCCTGCCCGCTAATACCCAGTAATTTACACGACTAAAGCTAGTAAAGCTATTGTGCTTTCACAGACATGCACAGATTTTTAACAAGATATGAAATGATGCCTGCTCACATATCGGAGGGCAAGACTGAAGCTTAGATGTAAATGAAGGGCCACGAATACTTAATATTTGTAAAAGATTAAATTAAATCTTTTATCACAAGTGGTTCAATATACTTGGTGCCAGTAAATCTACTTTTTGAACTTAGATCTGGCCTCACTGCATGTGTGATTTAATCATCAGAACATCCCCTTCTCATCCTCCTCCTACCACTTCCTCTGTATGCTTAGAAGGTACTCTATATGGCTGAAAGTAATTGGGATAGTTGTAATGCAAGATAATCAGTCTGTAGTTGGGTTCTAACAGTAAATGGGTTCATTAAAAAAATTATGGGAACCTAGTCTTTACTGAATGCACTTGCCTTAATAGAATACAAAATCTTGGAGAATAAGAAAATGTATATATTTTTTTTTTCTTGCTAATTTGGGACACTACAGTTTCATGTAACATAGAATCATAGAATATCAGGGTTGGAAGGGACCTCAGGAGGTCATCTAGTCCAACCCCCTGCTCAAAGCAGGACCAATCCGCAACTAAATCATCCCAACCAGGGCGTTGTCAAGCCTGGGTAACGCATTCCAGTGTTTCACCACCCTCCTAGTGAAAAAGTTTTTCCTAATATCCAACCTAAACCTCCCCCACTGCAACTTGAGACCATTACTCCTCGTTCTGTCATCTGCCACCACTGAGAACAGTCTAGATCCATCCTCTTTGGAACCCCCTTTCAGGTAGTTGAAAGCAAATATCAGATCCCCCCGCCCTCATTCTTCCCTTCCGCAGACTAAACAATCCCAATTCCCTCAGCCTCTCCTCATAAGTCATGTGTTCCATAAAGGTAATGGGAAGCATGTGGATAGCACAAGAGAATAATTTAAAAATATTTATAAAAAATATTATCTGAAGCCCCATTTATTTATCTGAGACCTATTTCTTTTACAATAAAACATCACAATGTTGTATAGTTGTACCCTAAGTGTGTGTGTGTAAATATAATGCTGAGTTTACTAAAAGCAAACAGACTTGTGCACTGACTATCTGTTCTAAAAGTTTTTAGAAGTTTGGTACAACACATAATTAACATACCTTGAATAAATCAATAATTACAGTATGTCAACACTGAGGAATTGTTTTCTCCAGTTGTGTGCTGCTGCTAATTGTCGAACACTGCAGCATTTGACACAGAACACATTTTAAATATATATACATATTTATATATATAAATTCCCCCTTAGTCTAGTAACTTTGGTTAAAGTTTACAATATTTTGAGCAATTTTCTTTAAAATATTGTAATTTTATATTTGTGGTGTCTAAAACCACTGTGGCTGCATAGATCTCCAAATATTTACATGTAATTTCATAATAGAGTTTATAGCACATGCTACTTCTGGATAAAAGAAAATTGAGTTTCCAAGGTGAGTAAATAGCAAATAGCATAGGGCCTTCTCATCTCATATCACTGAAGTATAAAATGAAACATTTTTCAATTAAATACTTTCTAAGCTAATTATAATTTATCAACTGAACAATTAAAAAAATGTTTAACTACTTTGACTTTGGGAAGGTTGGGGGTTTCACAAGAATAGGATAAGTGAAAGCTTATATTGCAGGGGTTAATTCTGTCTCCAGAGAAACCTGTTGTGTTAGTGCATGAAAATAGCTTCTAGACAAGATGAAGAAACTGCTGTGGGGAGGACAGGAGAGGGCTTCTTCCCTCCCTAGTCCCTTTTCACTCCCAAATTGATATTTGCTTTTCGTTAAAATTTGCATTCAGAGTACTTACACATGAGAAGCTGTTGAAATACCCTTCATTCATAGTCCCAAATAATTTGCCTAAATTATTTGAAAAGCTGTGCCAATTATCAAGTCAAACCAGAGATCTAATCAGAGTTAAACACATTTAATACTTAAAATTGATTGCATTGTATCGAGTCTTCTTACATAAGCACTTGAGTACTTTCTAAGCATTTGGAGAGTCGGTTTGTAATTCTATAAAACTGCTGTATTGTAAATTTGCTGTGAGCTTTAGCAAAGGTACATTTAGGCAAGGCTGACTATCAATATGGAGGTAGGAAAACAATATTTAAAATCACCAGTCTCCAATACGCTTGAAAAATCCCCTTCCCATTCTTCTCTGATTGTAGATTTAAGAGTCAGATTATCACAAAAGGAAAATCTTCCTGCAAGTCAACCTTGAAAAGTGAACTGAGCCAACTGGAATGTTTGTGATCACATAGCTACAATGGAACAAATGTAATGTATGTTCCCTCACAGATCTCTGTACATATATCTAGCTTCCTTTCATTCAGACTATTTTCATTAGAAAAAGTAGACTATGGAGACTTAAGTATAAATATTTACACATAGTCATATAATTACATAACATGAAACATTGTACATGTTTTGAGGTGAGCATCTTTTTAGACTTTCAAACATTGAGTGCAAATTTAATATAATCATTGCTGCTTTAACACTGAAAATATGATTTTATTAAAAAAAAATTTTAAAATACTGCACCACTTCAAAAACAATGCCTCCATTAAATAGTTTGGAAAATTAGGATTTATGTCAACATTTCTAAAAATTAGAATCATATGTAGGTCCCCATCAATTTTAAAATAAGTTACTTATCTGGTTTTAATTTTTGATGACTTGTAGATATTATACTTCACATTCTTTATATGGCAGTTGCTGACACTTGCACTGTCCATAGCCATTAATGATGATGAAAGGTCCTTCATGGGTGGGTTCATATTCATTATATGGTCCTTGGTCTGACATGTTTGACATATGTAGCCGTGTTTGGGATCGGAGTTGCCTGTGGTTTTGAATCATTGAACACTGCCTAATTCTTCTTAATGTGGGAGGGCAGCATTTTCTGGAGATGAACACTATAAAAATGATAAAAAAGAAAGAAAATAATAAAGCCATTGTTCCTGTAATTACCCGCTGAGTGAAGATGGCATTGTTTGGTTCGGTGAAATGTTCTTCAGTAGTAACGACTATGCCTGCAGTAGTTGGAATTTCTTTGTCTCCCATATGGAAATTTGATGAGCTTATTCTTTTTGTATACTCAGTAGTTGGAGATCTGTAACTCGTAACCATGGATGTAACAATAGTTGATAAATTCCAGCAAAGCTGAAAACCGTAAACCGCATCTAGAATATCCTCTCCTTGGGTGTGGTCTGGGCTGTGGCACAGTATGGAGTGCTCCCACCGACCTTGAAAACCACTCAGCCATGTGGCTAATTCACATATCTTTGGACTGCATTCCCACAGATTGCTGGAGAGGCCCACTGTAGTTATGGATGTAAGTGAATTTAAGATCTTGGAATCCAGAGTGGTTAGCTTGTTGTTATCCATTAGGAGTATTTTAAGATTAGGCATAGTTTCAAAAACTGTCAAATCAATGGCTTTGATTTCATTTCCAGTCAAATCCAGTTTTTCTAAGGTGCCCCAGGTCCACTCCATCCCACATGTCAAGTTGCTAATTTTGTTCCACTGCAAGAAGAGCGTGTGCAGACTGCTTAGCCGTAGGAAATGAGCAAAATTAATCTTTGTCAGCTGGTTGTGCTCTAGGTGAAGCTCCCTCAGTTTGATTAATCCTGCAAATCCATTGCGAGCCAAACTTCGCAAGCGATTTGTGCTCAGATCCAGAAACTCCAGACTACGACAGTCCCAGAAAAGGCGGACTGGGATAGTCCGCAGGGAGTTGGAACGTAAATGCAAGGTTTGCAGCTTGCGAAGTCCATAAAACAACTCAGGATGCAGAGAGGATAACTGATTAAAAGAGAGGTCCAAATTTTGCAGGTTCAGCAGTTGGCTAAAAGTTGTGTTGGGCAAATAAAAGATTTTGTTTGAATTTAGGATTAATTCCTTAAGTTTATATAGTCCTTGAAAAGAATCTTCTCTTACTGTTGCAATTTGATTATGATCTAAGTGAAGCCAAGTAAGTTGACTGAAGCTTGCAAATTGATCCCTTTCAAGTTCCGAAATATAATTGTGCCTCAGTGACAAACCTAGAGAGCCCTTGTCAGTGGTGTTTGGCACTGAGTGAAACCCCTGAGAGTCACAGTAAAAGAGCAGCTTCTCACAGCGACATTTTGGTGGACAAGCCATGCCCAAGGCAGGCAGCAATTTTAAAACCATACTCATTGCATATAGTGCTGCCAGCATAGGAGCCCCTAATGGCCACTTGAAATGTAAGCCTGCAGAATATAATTTAGGGAAACAACAAGATAGGATATTCTTATCAGATCATGTACACTTAGAACATTATGGTGAAAGATTTCACTGCAGATTACTTTCATGCATCTCTAAAAAGCTACTTCTGAATGTAAGAACTAATAAACTTACTAAATACAGAGTACTTGGATATTGTCCTTCATACAAATCTTTATCTACATTATAATCTTCAATAAGTGACAATCTGAACATGCCTTTAAAAGGCTTCAGTTCAGAAAATCTATTTTTAGTACCTCTGTTTTTCTAAAGCATAGCTGTTCTTTCGTCATAAAAGGTATATATAAATGTGTAAACTTACCCATTCTTTTGAGTACATTGGAGGTTGCATTCAGTCGTAGTTTTAGACTCAACGCAGTGAGTCTGTAAAAGGCTCTAATGTAAGACAGCCTTTGAATAATTTACTGTTTTCTAGTGTCCTTCGATATTAGTGTAAGACTGAATCCACCATGCTCTCTCAAAATACTCCTTTTAAATTCGTTGGCTTGATTTCATGTGACAGGTCTGTAATTGTGGAATCAATGCTGAATATAAATTGTTGGTTTTTTCTTCCTCCTGTGACTGCTCAGTGGTTTTATTGAAGCTCACGTTCTTTTTCCACGGCTGTGGGTTCTTTTAATCTTAACTTGTTGATGGCAGATGGGTGGCTTATTGCTGAGAGAAGCTCCTGTAGTAGCATGAGTGCATTTACTGAAAAGCTTTTCAGGGAAACGATACAAGAATGGATTTGCTTATGCGCTGCGACCACACAGAACTGTATATAGGCTGACGTCACTTGGTGACGTTCCTTTTGTTTGGGTTTTCCAGAAGCTTTTCTGTTTTAAAGCATTATGATGCATACTGTGATCCTGTTAAACTACTGATAGAGGAAAAATCAACTGTAAGAACACTTCATCCGTACAATTCAAGGAGTAAGAATGATTTGTAATCAGTTTTTTCTATAGTACATTTTGCTTGCTATCTTCAGACAGCCTCAAGCAGTGTACAGCTAGGATTGTGAACAGTCTTTTAATCCTGGCTCTTGCTCATTTTGTATTATATTTTCCTGCACATAAATAACTTTGCACACATTGTTTGAGTAGTAATAGGAGAATGCTGATTTAGCACCAACTGGAACAGTGAAGTGAATTATCTGGCATTTTAGAGCTACATTCCTTCTTTGTCTTTAGAATGAACAAGAAGGAAAACATTTTGCTTAGATATTGCTGGAATGTGGGGAAGTGAAGCTAAGTTGTTCACATCTCCAAAGTAACAAAGAAAATAATAAACTTACAATTAAGAACGACAAATCTCTGAAAAAATAAAACTTCAAGTGTGTGAAATTCGTTTTCCTTAGAATAAATTAGATTGTCGCTACTTTCAAAATCATATTTTTCTCAACTTTTAACAAAACTGAAGATGATTGTTCCTGGGGATTGGGTGGAGGTAATGCTGTGCGCTCTGCATTTCAGGCTGGGGCTCAAATCAGGTTTGAGATCAAGTGAGGAGTTTGATGGTTCACTTTAATCACCAGAAGTTAGCTTCCTCCTCATCCCCCCACCCCCGTGACTAGAAGTTCACATTAGTTTTGCTGGGAATCTGTGCAACAGAACGTCCAGGCCAGAACAACAGTGATGTTGCATGTTTAGAATTAAGATGCACTGGTAGAACTATGTTCTTGGGAAAGCTTGTAAAGCTGTCTGCCTGTACTGTTGCTGCCAAGTCAGTGTCTCTCATCAAGAGCTCAGACATTCAATGAGATTTAGAGGAACTATACTCTTAACTAGTGTAATGCTCAAATAAATAAATAAATGCTCAAATAAATTCCTTAGTCTCTAAGGTGCCACAAGTACTCCTTTTCTTTTTGCAAATACAGACTAACACGGCTGTTACTCTGAAACAACTCTTAACTAGCTGTATGCACCCAGGGTACACAAAAATACCACTTATTTTCCATGATAACTGATAACACAGGGTAAATGAGCTGGCGAATTTTCATGGCTATTTTTTGGTAAGGCTGCTTTAACCCAGATAATGTTGTTTCTAACTTTCCTCTTCTGTTTTCTTGAGTATGCTCTCTCTTTTGATTCCTTTACCCTGTGACTTAAAGTTATGATGCAATGAGGTGCATTTTAAACTGTTACAACAGCATATTCATTTTGAGTTCCACACAGTGACGTGGAAATGTCTTCAATGCATGAACTGCAGAGAAGGAAAACCTTCATGTTAATTTTCAGAGTAACAGCCGTGTTAGTCTGTATTCGCAAAAAGAAAAGGACACGAAAGCTCATGCTCAAATAAATTGGTTAGTCTCTAAGGTGCCACAAGTACTCCTTTTCTTTTTGCTTCATGTTAATGTAAGATGGGCTTAGGGGACTTTCATACTGATAGGAAAGGTGCAAAACTCAAATACAGGACTTAAAAACAAAAAATATCCCTCCATACTTTATAATCAGTGTTACTGCTTTCTGAAGTGTTTTGTGTTTAAACAAAACTTTGTGCCTTCTTTCCCTAACTCTTCATTCTCTCCGATCCTGTAGTGAAGTTGTAATTTTGTGGCAGACTGTTTTGCCTTAAACAGAGCTATGATTTCATTGAGGCATCAAGTAGAAGTTTGGGTGTGAGAGAGAGCCATATGAACACTATAATTGACCATAATTAAGAAAATTAAAGTGTCCTGGTTGTGTATTAAATTACACTGTCTAAATATTTCCAAGTTTGCTCTAGTCCAGTGTTTCTCAAATGCGGCCACCAGGGCCTTTTCTTGCGGCCACAGCGATCTGGGCTTTGATGGGTGGGAGGAGAAAGCAGTGGCCCCTCTCAGGGCTGCTAGCAGAGGTTGGGCCCTGCCTCCCCTCCGGGGACAGAAAATCTGGAGGTGCAGACAGTTGGTGAATTCCTCACTTTCCCAGGGGTAGGGGAGGCAGGCTTCAGCCACGGGGCTTCAGGCTCCATCCACGTGGTGGCAGGCTCTGGCCCCAGGCTCACTATCCTTGCCATTGTCACTGGGTCCTGCTGCCTCCCTGCCCGCCTCCCGATTCAGGACTTAATTTGTCCCAGAGCTTCCTGGGGCTGCGTAAGTCTGCTGTGAA
The DNA here is from genome assembly GCF_965140285.1 of Lepidochelys kempii. Taxonomy (NCBI): domain Eukaryota; kingdom Metazoa; phylum Chordata; order Testudines; family Cheloniidae; genus Lepidochelys; species Lepidochelys kempii. The sequence goes on from NC_136387.1 coordinate 34,626,510, forward strand.
AAGTGGTATTAACAAACATACAAGTATCACTTTTCACAGCAGAAGACTTACCAGGTAACAAGTTTAAGAAGAAAAAAAAAAAAGCACAACCGAAAAAGCAAAAGCAACAACAACAAAAAGACAAGAACATGCAAAGCACCTTATTTGTGTTTCTATTCTGTTTAGGTCCAGTAAAGAATAGAGACAACTGGAAATTATTTTTCATTACTGAGTCTGAATAAACCCTCCATAAATAAATTACAATAATTTGGACACGTGTATATGTGCATATTTATTTGTTTTTCCTAAAGTTAATTATTTTAGGGAAAATGGTCAGTGTGGCCACCAGCAAGAGTTGGTGGCCGCACGCTGAGGCCACCAAAAATTTGTTGAGAGAACCCCCTAGACTAGATTATCATGATGGACCTTTCTGATCTTAGTCTGAGTGTGTGTACTTTTTCTGGTGGATTCCTTTACCATAGCATCCAGTTCTTCTGATAAAACCAAGGTGTAGGGTGAAACAGAATTGTTGTGAGGCCTTTTTGGTACCACTAGTGTGACTGGGAGAGAAATGCTGTTTTCCCCTTCCCAAATACACACCCTTTCAATCTTTGCTGCAAAATGTTTGCTATGGGAGAAACTAGTAGATGACACTGCTATGCATAGTCTTAAATTTTTTTCTGACCGTGCAAGCAAGTTTTCACACGACAAGTAGTGCTGTATTGTTAGTTTTTGCAAGCAGCAGGAGCTTATTCTCTGCTTTTAACTAGAATCAATTCTGGAAGCACAGTGGACCCCTGGAAGTGGACTGAGATTTCTGAAAGAAGGGACTGTCTGCATACCTAGAGACTACATGTCACTGATTTCTGAAACAGAAAGCCAACCTGCAATGTGCCAAACATTAACCACTACATGGCAGAAGAACAACATGCTCCACAAAGAAAAAGAAAACTGTTTTATTGCCTTTAGACAGTAACCCTCCTAAGCATTAGTTTAACACCACACTGGGATTTTGTAATTCTCATCTGTGTTAACCGGTACCACCAGCAACGTGCTACTGGTAGGAGAAGCAACACAATTGATCTGAAATTAAAATGAGAAGCTGTAAATTTCCAGTTTGTTAGCTTTACAAAGCACTCAAGTGACAGTACACAGGCTCTATACAATGCTGAATAAGACAGCTTTCACAGGATTTCTCGAATTTCTCTACATTTTGCCCTTCTGAGGGCTGCACTGGCAATCTGCCAGCAGCCAAAGGGCTGTATCTACTTTGCATAAAAATGAAGCATATTTCAGCTGCCCATATCTTTCAGTAAGAGATGAGGCTTGCAGAGACTACAAGTCCCAACAACCAATCCATCATTTTACCACAACCAGTGAAAAATGGAACCCTGCAAGTTGGGACCCATAGTCTTGTTGGGCCACATTTGCATCAAAGCCACAGGCTGCACTGGCAGAACTCTGGTGCAGTTTAGACTACACAAGTCTAGATTCATACATTTTAAGGCCAGAAGGGACCATGATGATCATCTAGTCTGACCTCCTGTGTCACCCAGGCCATAGAATTTCACCCAGTGATTCCTGCATCCAGCCCAGCAATTTGTGGTTGAACTAAGAGCATGTCAAGGCTATGTCTACGTTGCACTTTTGTTGGTAAAAAAAATACCCCCTCAACCAACAAAAATTTTAACAAAAAGCGCTGGTGTGGACAGCACTTTGTCAGCTGGAGAAAGCTACTGCCCCTCACTGGGGGTAGAAATTATTGTAGTAATTAGAATAATTAGTTTTTCTTCTGTATAATTTAAAAAAAATGATTTTTTTTTTTGGCAGGGGTTGGGTGAGATTTTAATGGGCTGCATTGTGATACAAGGAAGAGGGAATAGCTAAACTAATTTTTGTTCCAATAGTAACTTCAGTTTGTGGTGCTTCTTTGTCTTGTAACCACTTTGTGACACAGAATCAGTTCAGTTGACCATGGACATGACAGCTCTTGGCTATCATGGTTGGTAACTAAGGCTGGTCTATACTACAGAACTAAGTCGACGTAAGGTCGCTTACATCAACCTAATTATGTCAGTGTACACACTACAGCCTTACTCCCACAATGTAAGTGGCTTACTACACCAACATAACTCCACCTCCACGAGCGGAGAAGGGCTTACGTCAGTGTAGTTAGGCAATGCAGTGTCAGTGTAGACACTGTGGGTTACTTACATAGGCTGTTGGCTGTCATTCTTGTCAATTTCACACGTGAAATTGACAAGAAAGCCACTCACAGCTCTATCACCCCAGAGTGGGTGGAGGGCGCCCTCTAGAGCCTGGCTGCTGCCTGGGCTCTCAGTGTCCTGCGCCCAGGCTCCTGGCAGGGAGTGGGGAGCTGAGAACAGGCCACTCTTAAGTTGGTGGAGGTGCTTCTGGTGAGGACATGCACCACTGACGGAAGGAAAGCAGTGTGGACCTGTAAGTCAACCTAATATAGGTCACCTTGTTTGTAGTGCAGACACACGCGTAATAGCGGTCAAAATAAACCCAGCCTTGCTGTTCCCAGTTGGGGTTTAATCCCATCAATCACATAACATCTGTTTTATTCAGAACTCCAGATCTTTGATTAAGATTTCAAAGTTGCTGATCCAAGTCTTCCAAATCAACCTATCATTTGATAATTAGCATACACTTACATTAATGGTGGTTAATGTGTTCTTTTCTCAGCATACACACACATTAATGGTGGCTAATCTCTTCTTCTCTCAGCAGTATAATTACATTGAGCATAGTGCAGAACTTGGTAAAATTGCTTTGTGGTTGCTTAAAGGCTAGTTTAAAGCTATATACTGTATATTCAGAACTAGAAACTAATCATGTGTGTTAAGATCACTGTTAGAATTTCTTAATATAAATGATTACATTTGAGCTCAATATTCTCCTAGCCTCATATCTGCTTAATCAAAGCCAAGTTGTAACCTTCTTTCTCCTTTGCAACACTGCCCAGATCCCTACTGTACCATAGGCTCATGGAATCCACTGCTCTTCCTTACATAGGTTTTGGTTTTGAGATTGGTGTTGGATTTTTACGCTTGATATTTGTGTTGAACTTAAGTACTTTTTTTTAAGCTTTCTATATTTAAAAGTACTTAAATTGTGGCTTATGGTTTTGGCTACATGTGAATTGTCCACTATGGTTGAAGTGAAATGCAAAACTCTTTAGGGGAATGCTTCTTGTCCCATGAGTGACCACTTTGGACTAACCATTTTAGTACTTAAAATGTTTGGGTGAAGGTCAGCCATCAAATGTTCGTGTACTGTCTGTATCTTTTTATACCAATGTGAGAGTCGGAGTCATGGGCTTTCATGCTTTCTGATGGAGTCATAAGAGTTTCAGGACTTAATTATTGCTCTCATACAGGATGTGCTGCAAGTCTGAATCAGAGTGAATCAAGCACAAGAAACTGTGTGGTTGTCAGATCAATCAAGAAGGGATCTAAGACTTTGTATTTGAAGACTTTTTTGGATCAGTCTCTAGCTTAGACCTCTGAAAACCCCTCTAACTTCCCCCATAGTTCCTCTAAGAAGAAAATGTAGAGGAAGGAAAGCATGAGATGGGAAGAAACACCAATAGCCTTGTTGAATAAGGAGGTGAATCCAGAGGTCATTTTTAGCTTTCCATTGGTGTAACCTGCTGTTTTTCTTACTATTTAAAGATGTGAATACTGTCTCCTGTCCAACACAAAATATTGTATTTATCTTAGCCTCTCTTGCTTTACAGGCTGGACGCAAAGAAAGAAGTGACGCGCTGAATTCTGCAATAGACAAAATGACTAAAAAGACCAGGGACCTGCGTAGACAGGTACAGAATGAGTAAAATATTAATGTAATGTAGTAAGTGTTTATAGAAATTAGTGCAATTCTGAATGTTTCCTATTGGAAATGTTTTGTTTATCTGAGTGCTTTACGTTCTGTAATGACAGTCGTTTCGCTCTTTTTTTTTTTTTTTTTTCTTGTCTAGTTCATTGAAAGCTAGAAGCTTACAGCGCTTTGTTTGAGTGACAGTATTAGGGTTTGAATTGCAATCTCCTATAGATAACTATACAGAGAAGACATTTTAGATGTTGAATTAAAATAAAACACTTTGGACTCAAATTACAAACAAGTACACCTGTAGCAAGAGTGTGTATAATGCTAACACTTAGGGACAGTTCACTATTAAAGGGGAAAAAGTTCACTTTAAACCCAAATGTGGATGTAGCAAAATATATAGGAGAGTTGAGTTTATTTTAACTTTTCAAAATCCTTACGTTGAATTAAATACAAAAATAATGGTGTTAATTTTAATATTCAGCAGGAAAAGTGCAGATTTAGTCACTGAAGCTAAGCCAATATCTTCACATTGTAAATAAATATTAATGTGCTCAAATGGGGGGTTGCACTGACTTAACCAATTTGATTAAATTGGCGCAAAAACTGCGTGGCCAACCCGAATAGAGAGAGCCCTGGTCACACACAGCAACAGAGGGAGCAATTGCTTAACAAATATTCAAGATCCTTATCGTGGTAAACATTTTCTTGTTAAGATGCAAGAAAACAGCAGTTGAACTCTGTGCCGAAAATCCCAACTAATTTTCATTTTAATTCTTAGCTCCGCAAAGCTGTTATGGATCATGTGTCCGATTCTTTTCTGGAAACCAACGTTCCACTTTTAGTGTTGATTGAAGCTGCCAAGAATGGGAATGAAAAAGAAGTTAAGGAGTATGCACAGGTTTTCCGTGAACATGCCAATAAGTTGATTGAGGTAAGGTCATACAAACCAACTGAAGTTAACAGTTTTACTAATTTTAGCATAATTTCTAATTTTCAAACTGTTCTAGCAGTTAACACATTTTATAGTATAAATAGGCTTGGCATAATTGGATTAGATTTTTTCTAACTTCAATGATTAATATTAATTTTGTTTTGTACCCTTTTTACAATTGTTAGATATCAAGGGGAAGAGATTTGGTGTTAGGGTTAGGGCAGCGTGGAAAGTGGTGTTGCAGGTGCTTCCTGCCTAGCCGAGAGGGCCAAGATACTTGGCCTCAAGTTGCAGGGGAGGCTGCAGTCCTAGCCTGGCAGAGCAGAGACCTCCCAGCCAGGACTGCGAAGAGGAGGATGAGCCCTGGGCACGGGGTGCTGCTGCTGAATAGTGGCTGGTGAGTGAGAGAGTGGGGCCCTGACCAGCAGAGTTGCAGAAGGTCTGTCATAGACCCCCTCTCCCACTCCCATGACAGTGGGACTGCAGGCGCAAATGGGAGAGGCTGTATTGCTGCCCACGGTTACCGATAGATCTTTTTCATTGATTTCAGCATGTCATCGGAAATTGATGTTTACTGACATATATCGATTTTTAGATCGAATCCTGCCAAGCCTAGGTATAAACCTATGCTGACAGTTTTCTACAGACTAACTCACTTACGTAAGTGGTGATCAACAGTTTCTTTTTCCATAGCTTGTGTTTTTTAGTGATCACGTACAGCATAAAAAGATGCATCGTATTTTCAAACTATACTTTGAATGTTTGTAAAGTTGTAGTTTCAACCTGTGGATTTGTTGTTTGTCTGGGTATACTACACTAACTGAGATTATTCTAAGCAGAGACATAAGTAATCATTGTCTCCTTCATGCTGGTGTATTGAGTCCAAAATATATGTTGTTGTAAATGTCATTTGAAACATCTATTATTGCTAGTGAAATTGGTCTTTATGCAAAGGCTTGTGGAATGAACACTACAAATTTCTGTACAAAAATAAGAATTTTGATACAAAAACCTTAGATAAGGTCAATTTAAGAATATTATTTGAAAACATAAGTCGTCAAATGGAAATTTTTCCTGTCTGTAAGACTGTTTTCTAAGAACACTAACTTAAATCGGAGACTTATCAGTTTTAATTAAAATACATAATACAAGTCCATCTACCATAAAAGTTAATGTCTTTGGCAACTGGTATTGCAGTTAAGAAAAAAATTCAAGTTCATTCCAGGTCTTACTGCATATGTCTTAGTAATAATGACCTGCTGCCTTATTATTCACATTTAGTTTTGTGCAATATTGCAAACAAAATTATAAAGGAACATAAATCTACAGTTGTAATTGTTTACTGCTCGTGCATAGTTAGATTTTTGCCAAATCTTTAAAAGTTTTATTCTGTATATACTGTCAAATGGTCGGCTGAATGATTAATTCTCACCACTAACCTCAATTGCAGTCTAAAAAGTCAAATGCTGATCAAAATGTACTGTATAATAATCCCATTCTGCTGTTGAACTACAAATGAGTCCATGTGACTTTTAGAATAATCTTGCGTTTTTCATACAACTCTTTTATTTATTTTTTCTTCAGGAACAAGGCAGTTGTCAATCTTTCATTGATCTAACTCCTGCATTAATTCTGCAAGCCACTTTCTCACTAGTTTAAGGGACTCTTGGTACCATCGCACATACACATGAGAGACTGTAAGGTCTTTCAGCACAGGAATCACATACGGCTAGATAATGTTTTCGTTGAAATAGTTAACATATATTTAAACAGTTTGGAGGTAGTATTCATAAATAAAGCAAGGGGAATTAATTTAGACTACCAGGACTAAATTAATTTAGACTAAATTAATTTAGACTGCCAGTTTGCCCGTTAACTCTCTTCTTCGAGTGATAGCTCATGTGCAGTCCGATAGGCGTGCATGCGCCGCGTGCAAGATCGTCGGAAGGTTTTTTCCCCTAACGGTACCTATCGGTCAGCTGTGGAGACACCTGGAGTGGTGCCTTTATGGCAGTGTGTATAGGTCCCTGCCGCCTGCTCAGTTTCTTCTTACCAACAATAACGGTCATTGGCGCAGCTCAGTCTCTTGCATTCACAAGTGCCTACCTAGTTGTTCCCTTTTTTTAGTTGTATATAGTTGTTCGCTTGTGTTACATTAGTTGGAGGTCCTTCGGGGGGCTTCCCCCCAACCCAGTCCTAGTTTCCCCAGGCACCAGGGCATGCCTCGGTCGCAAGGGTTTAAGGCATGCGAGAGGTGTGCGAAACCTGTGCCCACAAGCGAGCCACATGCTGCCTGTCTCAAGTATTTAGGAGAAGGCCATCAGACAGATAAGCGCCCAATTTGCAGGAGCTTCAGACCCAGGACTAAGAGAGAGTGGGACTATCGTTTGAAGCTCCTACTGATGGAGTTGGCCCTCCGCCTACAGCTGGCACTGGAAGAGGCACCAGCATCATCGGTGTGCAGTGCCCCAGCACAGGATGTCCTGGCACAGAGGAAGGACTCCTCCAAGGAGCATGGGTGCCACTCCCCAACCTGTAAGGCCAGTGCCACCAGCTGGCACCGTTCGCAGTCCCCAGTGCCACATAAGAAAAAGAAGGCAGACAAGGGTCGTTCCCCCATCAAGAAGCTGCGAGGGAGCTCCAGTGGGGTGCGTTCCCCGGCAGAACACCCATGGTCTGGGCCTCAAGACCTGGCACCGTTGACTCCAGCCCCAATGGGAGGCCTGTCGAGACGGGTGCTGATAGACTCCCCCACTCAGAAGGATTTGGAGGCAGCGCAAGACCTCATTGCCATGATAGTGCAGTCCTCGGCCCCGCACTTGCGGGGCCCGGCACCACAAGCCCAGGCACTGTCAACAGCACTGGCTGAAACGTCTAGCCTGGCACTGCATGTGACTCCATCACTCTTTGCTGCACTGATGGCGGCACCACTTCTGGTTAATCATCATGGCAAGTCTATGATGTTGTGGCGCCGCTCACCATCTCCCTGTCCCACAGGCTGCTGCCTCCTTCTCACCAAACGAGGCGGTGGCAGGCACCACCACCCTCCCAGCGATGGACACCAAGGGTCACCAGGACCTCCTTAGGAGGGTGGCCCTAAACGTCAGTCTCCAGGAAGAGGAGGTCATGGAGGAGTCTGACCGGATGGTGGACATCCTTGTCCCTGAGGGTCCTTCTAGGGTGGCCTTGCCCCTCATAAGAACGTCCAAAACACCACTGAGGTGCTTTGGCAAACTCCCGCCTCTATATCACCTACCGCTAAAGGGGTGGAAAGACGATATTTTGTGCCACAGAAAGGGTATGAACACCTTTTCACCCACTCCCAACCGGGGACTTCGGTGGTCGATGCGGCAAGGACAGCCAGGTCCTGCGCCTAAGTCACGGGACGCTAAGAGGCTGGACCTTTTCGGCCGGAAGGTCTACTCGACTGTGGGGCTCCAGCTTTGAGTGGCCAACCAACAAGCTGTACTCAGCTGCTGTGCTTTCAACTCTTGGAGCTCTTTGGCAAAGTTCCAGGAATTACTTCCTGCTGACTCTCACAAGGAATTTAGCGCGCTCCTTGAGGAGGGCAGGGTGGTTTCCAGAACCTCCCTCCAGGCCACTTTAGACACAGCGGACTCGGTTGGACAGACCATGGCCATCGCCATTGCAGTGAGGCACAGTGCATGGCTCCAGGTCTTGGGGATAACACCTGAGGTCCAGAACACAATACAGGCCTCCCCTTCGACTGTGTGGCATTGTTCGCCCAAAATACAGACTCTTGCCTACACAGCCTTAAGGACTCACGGGCGACTTTGAAGTCTTTGAGGTGCACACCCCAGCACCTCAAAGACAGCCTTTTAAGCCTCAGCCCTTGTCCCGCTTCTACTCTGGGCCTCCTAGGCAAGACTTGTCAAGGAGATGGGGCAGAAATAATAGGAGGCCCCCTCCTCAGGCCAAGGCCAGGGCTCAGCCAAACAGCCCCGGGCCCGAAGCCAAACTTTTGAAATGCGCCCGAGGACGGAGCGTCAGCTTCAGTCTTCGATCCTTACCCCTCCCCACTTTGTGGATCGACTCTCCCACTTCTACTGTGCTTGATCCCAGATCACGTCAGGTTGTTGGGTCCTCAGCACAGTAGGGGTGGGATATGCTATCCAATTCTGTTCCCTCTCACCCCCACTTCCCTGTCCCTCTTCAGGGACCATTCTCATGAACAACTCCTCATGCAGGAGGTGCAATCGCTCCTCGCTCTAGGGGCAATAGAGGAGGTTTCTCAGGAGTTATGGGGCAAGGGATTCTATTCCCACAATTTCCCCATCTCCAAGGCCAAAGGTGGGTTCCAGCCTATCCTGGACCTGCAAGATCTCAACACATTCATAAGGAAGGTGAACAATCTCTCTGGCCACCATCATTCCTTCCCTGGATCCCAGGAACTGGTACGCCGCCCTTGACTTGAAAGATGTGTACTTCCATATATCTATTATCCCGGCCCACAGATGTTTCGTGGTCAGGGTGCTCCTGTTTGGGCTCTCAACAGCACCTCGGGCATTCACTAAGTGTATGGCGGTCATGGCAGCCTTCCTCCGCAAACATTAGGTCCAAGTACACCTCTACCCCGTTATAACACGACCCGATATAACATGGGTTTGAATACAGTGCAGTAAAGCAGGCCTCCCGTGCCCTGGGTCTGGGAGGCAGGAGCTGTGGGTGGGCACTTCTGGGGGCCCAGAGTGGCCTGGTTGATTAGTGGGGGCCAGGAGCAGCCTGCTGTGCTTCCCTCACCCTGGCCCAGCCATGTTGCTCGGGGGAGGGGCTGGGGGAAGGGATTTCTTCCTGTCCCCCCCACACTCACCAGCAGCAGGGGAGGGGGGGTCCACTTCCTGCCTCCAGTGAGTGTGGGGAGGTTGGGGAAAGGAGTACCGCGGCTGGGAGCTGGCGGAGTGGAGCAAGCTGGGGCCACGTTGCTCTGCTTCCCGCCGCGGCTGGTGAGTGCCTATGGGGGGGGGGGCAGTCGGGACAAGGAGCAGGGGGTGTGGGAAGGGAGTAGGGTCCTGGGGGTGATTAGGGACGGGGGGATCTCTGGAGGGGGCAGTCAGGGGACAAGGAGCAGGGAGGCCAAAGCAAGTTTCATATAACACGGTTTCACATATAACACGGTAAGATTTTTTTGGCTCCCGTGGACTGCGTTATATCAGGGTAGAGATGTATTCCCATACCTAGATGACCGGCTCATCAAGGCCGAGTCCCAAGCATGGGACGCACAGCACGTGTCCCTGGCCCGGGCCACATTCTACAGGCTGGGCCTCATACTGAACATGCCCAAATCCACACTGGCCCCAACGCAGCAAATAGAATTCATAGGGGCTCTCTTGGACTCCACGCAGGCCACGGCATTCCTGCCGGAGCTGCACTTCCAAGCACTCTTGGACATTACCGAAAACCTTCGCCGGTTTCCCACAACCACAGCCAGAAATTGCGTGAAACTGTTGGAGCATATGACAGCCTGCATATATGCGGTCCAGCACGCCAGGTTATGTCTTCAGCCCTCCATGTCTGTTTGGCATGGGTGCACAGGCCGGGTATGGACCCACTGGACACAATAGTTAACCTTCCCCTTGGATCACCAGAAGGCTTTACACCTGGTCTTTCAGAACCCTGGCACGGATCTCTACCACTTGATCGACAGGAATAACAGCCATCTTCTTTGTGGACCAGCCACGAGAGGGGAATGCAGTACATATTCTGCCAGTGATTTACACAGCTATTTTCTAATCTAGACAAAAATAGAACACTGTGGATCAGGAATCCTGGGTTCTTGGCTCCAGGATGGAAGTATTGTTCACTTATTGTTTACTAAAGCAGTAGCAATGCGGATGAAACTTGAATCTCTCATATTGGAGACCTGGTTCTAGTCTCAGCTCTTCCTGAAGTGACTCTGCAGCCTTTCTCTCAACTTCTTTTTATAATGGGGGAAAGATAATTGATTGCCTTCTGTGGCAGGGCTACAAATGCTTGCTCAATAAGAAGGGTTTTGAAGTGCATAGTAATAAAATACACATCAGTAGAGGTGAGATTTGAACTCTATGCCTTCTGGCTCCCTAGGCTGAACTTATTTTGTTGCATGCTCTTCTGTCCTCCTGGCAGAATGTCACTGGCATGCCCCGTGGTGCAACTAAAATGTGGAACATCCTACAAAAATCTGGCACACTTGAGAGGTCTGTGCATCACAGATAAACAATAGTTTCCATGTCCCAAAGAGCTTCAGTTGGATGCCCAATTGAGTTTGGTGACTCAGTCTCAATAGAGGGGGGAAACTAACTACATTTTATTAATTTGAGGGCTGTGTGTGGATTGCCTCACTTCCTCCTGCCACATTGGATAGCATTCTTCAGATGGCTTTCAAAATCACTAAGCTAATTTAATGGGTTAACAATCTTTTACCCTGCATTATAATGGAATTAATACAAAAAAAGAAAAATTGAGTATCAAAAAGTTATTTTGAGAACAGATATGTTAAGGTGACATAGGAGAAGTCCTGCAGAAATGAATTGTAAATTATAATGTCCCTAATTAAAAATGTAAGAGGTTACTCTTTTCCCCCTCATCTTCAGTAGCATCAGCAGTCAAACCTACAGCCAGGGTGGATTAATTTAAATCACCAATTTTAATCACGGTTTAAATCTGCAAGCAGGAAACCCTGATTTAAGCAATCATTTTAATCGTGTTTTCCATTTGTAATTTTTAGTTATTTTCTTAAAGAAAAGTTGATTTTCTTTGGTAACCAATAAAACATGTTGATTTGCAACTAAATATAGCCTTTACACTAAATTTGGTGGTGCTTTTTGCTAAATACGAGGATACGCTATCTATGCATATTCATTTTAAGCAATTATATAGCTTAACTTACATTTATTCAGATTCTTAATTTTTCCATTTTTGTTAGAAAATGAAAAATGATTTATTAGGTTATTTTTTTACTCTGTTTTGATGGAAATTCAAGTTAAGAATGCACAAAAATAGCACTTGAATTGTTTATTAAATAAAACTACCTTAAATGTGCTGGACACAAGAAAAAAGGTTTGTTTTGCATTTAAAACCGATTTATTAAAGAAAGGAAATGTAGTAGTGAATTGAACTGATTGTAAATCACGATTTTTGGAACTAGTGTATCTCATCTGTACGTTTAGGTTTTATTCATAGATCAGAAGAAGAAAAGAAACTTTCTTGCTTTTTCTACTTCCAATTGGTTTCTTAATTCTTTTGACAATAGTATCTTCTGTACAGAATGAACTAGTCGTTGAACTGAACTAGTCTCTGTGCAGAAGACACTATTGTCAAAAGATGGTTTAACACAGAGGTCAGCAACCTTTCAGAAGTGGGGTGCCAAGTCTTCTTAAATTACAGTAAATAAATGGTTTGCCAGTAATACATTTTACATTTACAGGTGCCAGCGGACAGAACCCCAGACTGTCAGCGGGCTGAGTGGGGTCTGCGGCTGGGACCACAGCTGGCAGGGACTGGCAGATGGAACTGCGGACCAGCAGCAGGCTGAGCTGCTCAGCCCGCTGCTGGTCTGGGGTTCTGGTGGTCGGCCCCGCCCAGCGCACTGCCGGCCCAGTGTTCTGTCTATCCAGGCTGGCAGCAGGCTGAGCGGGCCCGGCGGCCAGGACCGCAGGCCAGCAGTGGAGCTGCCGGGACGAGGGGCTGGCAGACTGAACCCCAGGCCGGCAGCAGAGTGCCACTGTAAATCAGCTCGCATGCCGCCTTTGGTATGCGTGCCATAGGTTGCCCACCCCGGTTTAGCATTTCAACGAACCCTGGTTCCTGGTACTTAGCCAGTGACTTCCACCTGTTCAGTGGTTTGCCTCACTTCAAAATTTGGCAGAATTATTTCTTTTGATCACATTGTCGCACTGGGAGCTCATGGTTGGCTGAATATCCACCATAACCCCCAAATCTTTGAGTCACTGCTTCTCAGGATAGTGCCCTATCCTGTGAGTATGGCCTAATTCATTGTTCCTAGAGGTATACACTTAGTTTACCCATGTTAAAACACATTTGTTTGCTTGCGCCCAGTTTACCAAGCAATTGAGATTGCTCAGAATCAGTGACCTGTCCTCTTTATTATTTACTGTTTCCCTCTTTTTTTGTCACCTGCAAACTTTATCAATGGTGGTGGTTTTCTTTCAGGTCTTGATAGACATGTTAAATAACATAAGGCCAAGAACTCATCCCTGTAGGACCCCACTGGAAAAATACCTGCTTGGTGATAATTCGTTGTTTACAATTACATTTTGAGACCATCAGTTAGCCAGACTTTAATCCATTTAATGTGTGCCATGTTACTTTTTATCTTTCTAGTTTTTAATCTGTTGTGCAATACCAAGTCAAATGTGCTGATTTGCATTAATTATCCTCTTTTAATTCTTTATTAATCCAATCCCATATTAGCTGTTCCATTATCTTGCACAGGATCAATGTCAGGTTCACTGGCCTATAATTACTTGGGTCGGTCTGTTTATCCTTTTCAGAAATTGGCATATTAGCTTTATGGATCTATCCCAGTACTCCAAAACGTACTGAAAAATCAACATTTATGATCCAACGAACTCCTCAGCCAACTCTTTTAAAACTCTTGGGCACAAGTTTTAGTTGGACCTGCTGGCTTAAAAATGTCTAACTTTAGTAGCTAATGTAACATCCTCCAGAGGTGCTAGTGGAATGGAAATAATGTTCTCCTCATATGATGAGACTGTGTATCCCCAATATAGAATAGAAATACTGAATGCTTCCACCTTTCTTGCATTTGTGGTTAGATGTTGACAGATGTTTGGCTCTGTGTGTGTGTGCGCGCACGCTTATTTTCTGTGTGTGCCGCCCTAGCCCTGCTCAGACAGCTGGCACGGCGACCTCAAGTGAACCACACAACGACCACAAGATCCGTTAAGGGACGAAAGCACCCAGCCAGGTTTACTGTTTGACAAAGTATGGGTACTAGTATTCCGCAGACTCTACCATACCACTAATACATGTATTCCTGAAACAATAGACCAGCTTAGTGAACTGCGGGTCTTTTCATTCCTCTCTAAGGCCAGACAAATACTTTTTTGAGACATTTTTATACCCCGATACAAACAAGTTAGTACTGCCCTTTGACATAGTTACGGCCCCCGATGTCACTGGTTATCACCCATTCTCTTGTACGTGTTGGTTTGATTAAAACATTTTTATTACATACTGTCATCGTGACTGTATCTTTTAGGAGGGTACAGTGTGTTCCTGTTATCCTTGGGTAATGTTTTTGTACCATCCTTGATATCGGGATGTTCTGGTACCTAATATTGGGATGTGTTTGCTTGAGCACTTTTTGACGAGCGCTTCTTAGGAATGTGTATTTGCAATATTAGCCCTCTTTTTGCCAAATTTTGTGAGCAGATTTTGCCTCATACCAGGCCTCTAATACAAGGGCTTATATTTCAGGCGCTCTTCCTACTACAGCATTATGATAATTCTACCATTTCCATCTAGAAATAGGCCAATATCATTTTCAGGGTTCTTTTTGTTCCTATTATACTTAAATTCCTTATTGCCCTTAACTCTGCTGGCCATAGATTTCTGCTGATGTGCCTTTGCCTCCCTATCGATTTTCTATCATTCCTAACTTCTGATTTATATTTGTTACCGTCAAGGCAGATACCCCTCTCTGGCACTTCGAGTGCAGAAGGTGTGGGCCTGCAAGGATTCTAAAAATTAATACTGGCCACTCCAGGCTGGTATTAAACTCCCAAGGTTACAGCTTTTCTCTGGCGTTGGTTGGATAGATGCTGCCACCACCCAAATGCAAACCCCTTGGAACCCAGGAAGGCGCACTTGGGAATTCCTTCCTATGAGGTACCCTCAAGCCCTTTCAACCCGCTTCTGGGAAAGAGCTGAGAAAGAAAACAAAGGAAGTTAGCTGTTGCTCCAGCTAATTAAACAACATATGCACAAACCTCTCAGGACACCAAAAATTCAATCTTTTTCTTAAAGGGTAAATGTTATTAAAAACAAAAAGAAAATACATCTGGAACTTAGGCTTTTGCTAGATTTAAAAAAAACCACTTACAAAAATTAAACATCAAGAATAACCTTCTTGAGGTCCAGCTTAAAGGTTACAAGAAAAATAAAAAGCATTTGGGGTTAACACAGAGGAGTCCACAAGCCAATAAAAATAAACAGAAATAAACCAAATCATGTCTTTTTTTAACATTCTTGATTTACTTACATATCTGAGTTGTTAAATAAGTAGTTCTAGATATGATCTGATGATTTTCATATCTGGCCTTCAACTTCTCACAGCATAACTGCTCCCTGAAGAACCACAACACCCAGACAAAGGGAAGTCTTTTCCCAATTTTAAAAAGTTCTAGCCCTCCCTTTGGCTCTTTTGGTCAGGTGCCCACTCCTTTTCTTTTACCTGTGGACTTGTTAATCCTTTACAGGGAAAGCAAGTAGAGAACAGCTACTAAGAGTAATTTTATAGCTAACTGGCTGGCTGGGTTCCCCTCTCTCATGTATCTCAGTTACTATCGACTTCTCCTTTCTTCCATTTATGTCTTTTATTTTTTAAAAAAAGGTTGTATTAGTGGCCTTCACTTCCCCTCCAAACCAGGTCAGTTTTTTTCAACCAGCCCAGCTGCCTTACTCAATTGTGTAATTGTGGCTTATGGGGCCTTTAGTAAGGTGTTTTTAAATGATTCCCAGTTGTCATTCACATTTTTCTGATTAAATTTTCTCCCAGCTGATTTGGATCATAATTGTTTTTTCAGCTTTGTGGAATTGGCCACTTTTAAGCTGCATGTGTAATACTACTGATCTGGACTTTATTTTGCTTCCACATTATAAATGTGATCAAACTATGATCACTTGTACCTAAGCTACCATTATTTATTTTATTCTGTGATCTGGTCCTCTTTTATATGTTAAGACAAGGTCTAATAAAGAATTCCCCCATGTTGGCTGCAACATTTTTTGAGGTAGGAAATTGTCATCTATAATGTTTAGAAATTCCAGGCATGCTTTAGTATTGGTAGCATGAGATCTGAGCATATGCCACTCAAATTGAAATCCCCTCCTGATCACAAAGTTTTATTCCTGCATGTTAGTTAGGCGCATAAGGAGCCAGTCATCCTGTTCCTTAGTGCGATTTGGTGGTCTGTAGCACTCACCAACTAATACCTCAAAACATCAATTTTTGTAATTTAAATCACTGATTTTTCTCCATTGTGCCTAAGGCAGAACCTGCTGTTTGCTCCCTAGGGGAGACCGCAGAATCTTCAAGCTTACTGTGTGACTCTTCAGTCCCCTCACTAGACTATCCTGAAGCATGGCTTCCATTCCAACCAAAGTTGTGTGTCATTGCCTGGTTGACTTTTCCTTTCCCTTCTCAAAGTGTTCTTATATGCATGTGTTATCTTAACAGCTGGACTTAGACCAGCATAACATTTGGCACAGGCCACTAAATGTCAGGAGACAACTTTGTAAAATCAACTTCAGTGCTTCGGTTCCTATTTCAAAAGTGAAAGGCCAGTAAATATTGAGAAAAGAAAGAGCTTGTGTCCACAAAATTTTTAGTAAGTCAGAAAAACAAAACCTTAAATTTGACTTTTGTCAACTGTCTTGCACTATGCAGTTTAATTGGGAGACTTATTTTAACTTTAAAAAAGGGATTGTAGTGATGCAGTTAAAAAGGTACTTTAGAAAGAAGTCACTGATGGATGCTTGCAGTAGGCATTTGTCAACTAGAAATGTCATGGACTTGACGCAAGATCTGCTGAAGGATATTTTGGGATGGGGATGTTCCTAATATTTTAAAATTTAAAAAAAGTAAAAAAAAATTCAATTATTATTTATTTTTTCCTCCAGCACCCTGGTGTCCAGAGTGTTCTGTTCTTAGATGGGATTTTACCTTAAAGCCTTTACTACAAAGAAGGCTTGATGTAAGACCAGGAAGCAGAGTTCTCTGTATGCTCTTTCAGAGGCATCAACTTCTTAGGTGAAGAGGGAACTATGCTGATTATCGAAAGGGATTACGTAGGCAGCTTTTCTTAGGGCATTAGGTTTTCACATGTAGAGATTATTTCCCCATTGTCAGGATTTACCCAGTGAGAATCAAATTATGATTTTAGTGAGAAAAAAATTCTGGTGCTTCCTTCTCCGTCAATGATCTATTTCAGGGATTAGTAAAGTTTTTCCATTTGTGACTTCAAACTCATTCACTCTTTCCCATTTCCTACAGTAACTTTCACACTTGGTCCCAGAATTCCTGCCTCAAAAAACCTTAAATGTGGTAATTTTATATACTCATCTTATTAAAAACTTTATGACTTAGGCATGAGCCAGTGCTATATCTCGATTGAATCTAGTTGCTGAAGTTGAAGGTTATTTCAACTAGAAGGGCTAGGAAATAACTTTTCTAAAATGAAAGTTTAGAATCTGTTTTTCAGTTTGTATCAGTCCTGTTGTAACTGAAAATCAGAAGTTTAAGTCACAGATGAAAAGTCATATTGAAAAGAAGCAAAATATTTGGCATCAGAAAGAATCAAATATTGACATGAAAACATGTACTTCTGAATTCTTGGACTTTAATCTATCTAGGCTCATACCACGGTCCTTACCATGGTATCAGAACCCCTACTTTCTCTGGTCAGTGAGCTACTTTATCAGAAATCTCTGAAAACCAAAGTCCCCATTTGATTTGCGATTTTGAGTTCAAAGTTAAGTTTGTGTTAGAGAAAAAAATGGCCCCAGATTCAGGGTGAGGAAAAGGCTGAGATGCACAATTCATTAATCATTTTTAATTTGTGTTTCCCAAGTTAAAGAGAGAGCAAAATATATAAAGTCTGTATTCAACCAAACAGGAGGCCAACTCCATTTTTACTCAACTAATTTAGCTATGGATAATCCAGACAGCAGTTTGAAACAAATATGTGCAGTAAATGACCAACATTTCTTTAATATATCATCTAAAATCTGATACATCTTCCAGACCAAGCTAACCTCCCTCAGCAAGCTAATTATAATCAGCTAATCCTTGCATATTAATTGATTTGATGCACTTAATATCTTTAGAACACTATCTTCTCACAGCTTTATAACTGCAAGCAAAATAAACCCTCAAAGCGTTGTTCTCTTCTATTTCTCAAAAAATCAAGATGTACAAACTCAGCACAGCATTCATACACAAATGAAAACACAGTCCTTTTTATAGTACAAACTTTGTAGCATATTACACAGCATCTGAACACTACATAGAATCATACGAGAAAGAAGTGGTTCGGGACTATTTAGAAAAGCTGGACGAGCACAAGTCCATGGGGCCGAATGCACTGCATCCGAGAGTGCTAAAGGAGTTGGCAGATGCAATTGCAGAGCCATTGGCCATTATCTTTGAAAACTCATGGTGATCGGGGGAGGTCCTGGACGACTGGAAAAAGGCTAATGTAGTGCCCATCTTTTAAAAAAGTGGAGGAGGAGGATCCGGGGAACTACAAAGCCAGTCAGCCTCACCTCAGTCCCTGGAAAAATCATGGAGCAGGTCCTCATGGAATCAATTCTGAAGCGCTTAGTGGAAAGGAAAGTGATCAGGAACAGTCAGCATGGATTCACCACAGGCAAGTCATGCCTGACTAATCTAATTGCCTTCTATGATGAGATAATTGGCTCTGTGGATGAGGGGAAAGCAGTGGACATGTTGTTCCTTGACTTTAGCAAAGCTTTTGACACGGTCTCCCATGGTATTCTTGCCAGCAAGTTAAAGTATGGGCTGGATGAATGGACTATAAAGTGGATAGAAAGCTGGCTAGATCGTCGGGCTGAACAGGTAGTGATCAATGGCTCCATGTCTAGTTGGCAGCCAGTATCAAGTGGAGTGCCCCAAGGGTCGGTCCTGGGGCCGGTTTTGTTCAATATCTTCATTGATGACCTGGACGATGGCGTGGACTACACCCTCAGCAAGTTTGCAGATGACACTAAACTGGGAGGAGAGGTAGATATGCTGGAGGGTAGGGATAGGATACAGAGGGCGCTAGACAAATTAGAGGACTGGGCCAAAAGAAATCTGATGAGGTTCAACAAGGACAAGTGCAGAGTCCTGCACTTAGGACAGAAGAATCCCATGCACCGCTACAGACTAGGGACCGAATGGCTCGGCAGCAGTTCTACAGAAAAGGACCTACGGGTTACAGTGGGCAAGAAGCTGGATATGAGTCAACAGTGTGCTCTTGTTGCCAAGAAGGCCAATGGCATTTTGGGCTGTATAAGTAAGGGCGTTGCCAGCAGATCGAGGGCTGTGATCACTCCCTTCTATTTGACATTGGTGAGGCCTCATCTGGAGTAGTGTGTCCAGTTTTGGGCCCCACACTACAAGAAGGATGTGAAAAAATTTGAAAGCATCCAGCGGAGGGCAACAAAAATGATTAGAGGACTGGAACACAGGACTATGAGGAGAGGCTGAGGAACTGGGATCGTTTAGTCTGCAGAAGAGAAGAATGAGGGAGGATTTGATAGCTGCTTTCAACTACCTGAAAGGGGGTTCCAAAGAGGATGGATCTAGACTGTTCTCAGTGGTAGCAGATGACAGAATGAGGAGTAATGGTTTCAAGTTGCAGTGGGGGAGGTTTAGGTTAGATATTAAGAAAAACTTTCACTAGGAGGGTGGTGAAACACTGAAATGCGTTACCTAGGGAGGTGGTGGAATCTCCTTCCTTGGAAGTTTTTAAAACCCTGATATTCTATGATTGCAGGTTCCATAAAATGTTGGTGTATGGAAGGATGGGCACTGAAAGTGCTCACTAATTCATGAGGCCAATAAGCAGAGGGAGAAGAAAAACTGGGCATAGGCAAAGGACTTACTTAAAATGAAATCTGAAAAGAAATAAAGACCAGAATGGAGGGAGAGAGCCTGGAACAAGCTAATGGAGAGTTTGAAATTAAATAGATGATGTACCTTTGAACTGAATCTTGAGATGAATGGGCAGTTGGTGGTGGTTTTGAGTATTCTGCTTATTCACTGGTCTTAGAAGGCAGCCATACAATGGAACGGCAGTAGTCAAAATAAATGTAGATAAACCTGAATGAATATTTTTCAGCAGAGCAAAGTCATGACAATATTGCTGTATAAGAGGATTTCTGAAGAGGTGGCAATTGGTAGAATTACAAATGTTAAGCTTTCCAGCCAAAGGAAGATGCCAAGGTTATGGGCAGTGGAGGCAAATGGGAATTAGAGGAGCTGGCATTGTTTGGGTATTAGTGTCTCTCCCTCTCCCATTCCTCCATAGAAGCAGTTCTCTTCAGTGACAGGCAGAGACAATGAGTAGGAAAAAGTCATTATAAGGTGTTACACAACTGTACTTATCAGTGTAAAAGTGTTTTTACACTGACTTTTTTTTTTTAAATTCAAGATAGGTGGAAAGCAGTAAAAGGCTAAATTACTTTCTACTCTAGGTATCTCAATCTTTTCATCCCAACAGCACTTAAATAGCTTTTTTGCATGGTTTGTGAATGGATACCTGTATGTTAATTCTTCATGTATAAGTTACCAACAATAGCTTAATGCAGTTGGCGCGTACCTGAATTTTAATCTTATTAATCGCTTGCAGTGTTGGAGTTGAGACAAGTAATGTAATCAGTTTCATTTGTAGAAGGAATTCCTCCAGTAAGTATTACTTTCTCTGTCCCTTTTTTCAGAAATGCAGTTTACTTACATTAATTAGATAGGATTTGTAAGCCACAGGTGCTCTGCATCACTGAAAATTGGCCCAATTACATAACTATAGGCACCACATTTGAAATTTTTGGCTAAAGTCCATAAACTTAATAATCTTTGCTTGCTATTCATAGGTGGAGAGAGAGAGTGTGTGTTCTGGTATCCAATTCACCTGATCTAGTAGCCACAATACATAGAAAGGTTTTATTGGTGAAAGTGATGTCTGAAAGACTGCCTCTAGTAAAACACACTGATTTTTGAATTCTTGTATGCTATCCTTCCTACATTATTAAATGTGTCCTAAATTACATTAACCAGCCCCCATGTACCATAGAAATATTAAGCAGTTGAGCGGGCAATAATGGCAGTGGAGAGAAAAGATTGACATCCCAGCCAAGTACAAGTAACTGGCTTAAAGTTCCAATACAAGGAACTACTGAAAAAGGACCATAAGGTGTGTTCATAGCTAAGACTAGGTAAGGTAGGTACATGATAAAACGTTGGCAGTCTCACCTGGCTGTAGACAGAAAGGATCATAGCATTTTTAATCTTCATGACTACCTGCACTTTTGACCCATTTCCTGTCAGAATCTGTCATATGGAAAGATGTATAGACTGCAGCAGTTGGGACTTCCTGGCATAGCCAAAGTAGACTCAAGTGTTGAGGGCCATAGAGACCATTCTAAATATGTAAGCCAAAGCACGCATACTGAAGCACTTTGACAAAGATTTAAAACAAGTGAAAGTAGAAGTCATTTTCTTTTGACAGAAAATCTGTAGAGCACAGATGTGATTTGAAATGAAATACTGCTTTCTGCACTGGCTCCCCAGACCAGTTTGTTTTGTTATAGCCAAAATAGTTCAGTGTATTGACCTATTATTCTATGAAGGTTCATATACAACGCTAATTACCGTACTATCTGATTGTTTTTTGGTAGTGCATTAAGGCAACATGACTAAACATCTCATGTGTTTTCTCATACTCTCCTCATGAGAAGCCTGTCCTTTTGAAGTGTCTCCTTTAGGCAGGATTTTAGGTTTGGGTTTTTTTTAAATAGATACCTGTATTTGTTAGAAAGTAAGGTCAAAGAAATGTGGCTTGCACTTCAAGTGGAAGATAGTGGTTTGTGATGGAGCTTAGTTCCTTGGGGTGTTGATTACACTATCTGGGACCAGTCACCAAGAGAGTCCTGTGTTCTGCTTTACTGTAGAGTTCTGTTGTGCCAGAGAGCTGTGGTTATTGACCAGTCTTCATCCTGGAGTTTAGGCAGTTGTTTACATGCCCTGGACCCAGGCCATGGAGCATCTTGAAGATCAGGACTGAGACTTTGACCTTGATTTGAAATTCTATTGGAAAACAGTGTAGAGAGAGAAGATAGGGTCAGTATGTTTGTGGTTCCCTATGTTGCTGCAGTGTTTTGTGCTGGTTAGAGTTTCTAAAGTCTGAAGGCTTCGTGCTCAGGTATATCACATTGCTGTACTCAGCTGAGCAATGAGGAAGATGTGAATAACTGAGGGCAGGTCATCCACCACCACAAGGGAACGGAGTCTCCTAGCGAATGGTGATGATAGCCTCATGTTTATGTGAGAGCTTAGAAGTACTCTCTGATTTCTAGCTGATGCTAAACTATGGACTGAATTAACCAATTGTGGATGTATACGTTCATCAAAGGAGACTGCAGACTCTTCAAAATACTTTCCTCTGTCCACCAGCATCATTTCTGTTTTGCTCAGGTTCAGCTTCAGCCAGCTGCTGTTCATCCATGAACTGATCTTGTCCAATCATTGCGCCATCTTGGTGGCAGTGGTGTGTTCATATGTGGTAAAGGATAATTGGAGCTTTGCATGTTGTTGGTTTCTTGGGTCCATGTCATTTGACCTCTTCACTTAGTAGGTGCTGAATAGGACCAGAGAGAGAATTGATCTTTGTGGGACTCGTGAAAGGGGTTTAGTGGTAGTGCAGTTTCCATCACCACTCACTTGATGTGCCTCTCCAGAAGGGACTCAAACCATTTTAATACATTATCCTGGACTCCTCTGAGACAACAGTATCTCGTGATCAGTGGTGTTAAATGCTGCAGAGAGGTCCAGGAGGATGAGAATGGATGTCTGCCCTCTTATCAGTTGACGGGAGGAGATCTGTGAACCTCACTAAAAGAGTTTCATTTACATATCCTGGTTTGAGTCTGGATTGTGCTAGGTCGAGAATGTTAGTTTCAGTAGGTGAGCTTATAATTGGCCCATGTCTAGCCTCTCTATGAGCTTGCTCAGGAATGGGGAGACTTGATGCATGATGGTTGGCCAGAACAGATATATCCCTGGTCAGTTTCTTCTAGTTGATTGGGCTCTTGCATGTGAAAAAGAGAAGAAGGGAAGATTCCTTTTCTGAATGATGTGCTGACTCTATTGTTCAGGAGGGGCACCAATTCATGACTTTCTCTCACAAGCCCAAGAAGTGCAGGGTCAGAGTCACAAGTCTTAGGCTGAAATTCCTTAAGAGTGTCCAGAACTTCTTGATGAGTGAATGTAATGAAATCTGGGAATGCAGGTGGGCTGTTGGTGTGTATAGGTAGAGCAGATCCATGCTGTCTGAGAATACGTGTGATCTCAGCCAGTAGGAGGTTCTTTCTTGCATGTGGTGCTCAGTTCTGATGCAGGTTGCAGATGCTCAAGAATGAAGCAGTTTACCACCCTAAGTAGCCCCTTGGGGCAGGTTTTGGCAGCTTCAGTGGAGGAAAATAGGAAGGTTCTTTTGGCCTGTAATAGCCTCTGTGTAGGCTTTGAGAATGAAACATCTAATTCCTGTCTGCATTAGCTTATTTGCACAAGTCCATGGGGCCGGACGAGTTGCATCCGAGAGTGCTGAAGGAATTGGCGGCTGTGATTGCAGAGCCACTGGCCATTATCTTTGAAAACTCGTGGCGAACCGGGGAAGTCCCGGATGACTGGAAAAAGGCTAATGTAGTGCCAATCTTTAAAAAAGGGAAGAAGGAAGATCCTGGGAACTACAGGCCAGTCAGCCTCACCTCAGTCCCTGGAAAAATCATGGAGCAGGTCCTCAAAGAATCAATCCTGAAGCACTTGCATGAGAGGAAAGTGATCAGGAACAGCCAGCATGGATTCACCAAGGGAAGGTCATGCCTGACTAATCTAATCGCCTTTTATGATGAGATTACTGGTTCTGTGGATGAAGGGAAAGCAGTGGATGTATTGTTTCTTGACTTTAGCAAAGCTTTTGACACGGTCTCCCATAGTATTCTTGTCAGCAAGTTAAGGAAGTATGGGCTGGATGAATGCACTATAAGGTGGGTAGAAAGCTGGCTAGATTGTCGGGCTCAACGGGTAGTGATCAATGGCTCCATGTCTAGTTGGCAGCCGGTATCAAGTGGAGTGCCCCAAGGGTCGGTCTTGGGGCCGGTTTTATTCAATATCTTCATAAATGATCTGGAGGATGGTGTGGATTGCACTCTCAGCAAATTTGCGGATGATACTAAACTGGGAGGAGTGGTAGATACGCTGGAGGGGAGGGATAGGATACAGAAGGACCTAGACCAATTGGAAGATTGGGCCAAAAGGAATCTGATGAGGTTCAATAAGGATAAGTGCAGGGTCCTGCACTTAGGACGGAAGAACCCAATGCACAGCTACAGACTAGGGACCGAATGGCTAGGCAGCAGTTCTGCAGAAAAGGACCTAGGGGTGACAGTGGACGAGAAGCTGGATATGAGACAGCAGTGTGCCCTTGTTGCCAAGAAGGCCAATGACATTTTGGGATGTATAAGTAGGGGCATAGCGAGCAGATCGAGGGACGTGATCGTTCCCCTCTATTCGACATTGGTGAGGCCTCATCTGGAGTACTGTGTGCAGTTTTGGGCCCCACACTTCAAGAAGGATGTGGATAAATTGGAGAGAGTCCAGCGAAGGGCAACAAAAATGATTAGGGGTCTGGAACACATGAGTTATGAGGAGAGGCTGAGGGAGCTGGGATTGTTTAGCCTGCAGAAGAGAAGAATGAGGGGGGATTTGATAGCTGCTTTCAACTACCTGAAAGGGGGTTCCAAAGAGGATGGCTCTAGACTGTTCTCAATGGTAGCAGATGACAGAACGAGGAGTAATGGTCTCAAGTTGCAGTGGGGGAGGTTTAGATTGGATATTAGGAAAAACTTTTTCACTAAGAGGGTGGTGAAACACTGGAATGCATTACCTAGGGAGGTGGTAGAATCTCCTTCCTTAGAGGTTTTTAAGGTCAGGCTTGACAAAGCCCTGGCTGGGATGATTTAACTGGGAATTGGTCCTGCTTCGAGCAGGGGGTTGGACTAGATGACCTTCTGGGGTCCCTTCCAACCCTGATATTCTATGATTCTATGATTCTATTTTTTTGCTGTCAGCATTCGAGTTTCTTTCCCTGTTTTCAACTGGTGCCGGGTGTCAGAAAAACGATCTGTGTGGGCAATGGGGAGGAACAGTGGACCATTGAGTCCAGCGTGTGCTGATGGCCAAGGTTAGCCATACAATGATGATGATTCACCAGGTCCTCCATTCCTTGTCCTCTGGGTATAGTGCTGCTATCTTTTAGTCTGCTTTGGAATTTGTTGAAATCAGTGAGTCTTCGTGGTTGAATCAGGATCACTGGTCTTTCCTTTGATCCATTAATCATAGCCCAGAAGCTGGAAGGTCTCTGGCCCTGCCTTGTTAAGGAAATTTCCTCACTCCATGGCTGAGCTCACATGACAGTTACGCTCCACTGAAGAAAGAAATTGTCTTTCAGTATGGGGGAGGCTTATCAGTGTAAGACACTGAGCTTTCATAGGAGCTGGACCTAGACTATAAAACTCAATACCTGAAGAAATAATGGCCACAAGCCTGGTCATGTTCAGAGCTAAAAGAAAAACTCTTCAACTTTTCTTTCCCTTGATAAATTCTACACGTACAAACGCAACTGATAAATGAGTAAAGTTATCTCCTACAGGCTTGGAAGAAAGGGTGGAGTTTTAATTTTAAATACTAAGGAGGTGATTGAGTATTACATTGATAGGGGGCATGTGAGTACCCAGGGCTCTGATTTCATTGTTTCCCTGTTTTTGCATTTCTGTCACCTGCCCAATTAACTTTCTCTTAAAGGCAATCAAGAACCTTTTTAAACTTTGACTCCAGCCTTTTGAAGCCTGAAAACGTTTTGCCTACCAATTTTTATCCCTTGTTTATAATGAAGCTTGAAATTACAATTGCTCTTGTTTTTGCACCAGCATAATCAAGTGTGCACAGCCCTAAGAATAGCATTTATTTTAGCTTTAGACCAGAGTTCCACTCAGTGTACCTTTTGACTAGTTTTTTCTATATGATTGGCAGATTAAAAAAAATCATCATGACCGTAAATGTTTAATAGGCTAGTAACTGTTTCTTGGCTTCAACTCTTAAAATGTAAACTCTCAAAGGGATCCACTGTGGAACTTTGTCCCCTTTGCAACTTATTGTATGATGTGTAAACTAATTATGGTGTGTAAACTAAGGATGGTGTGTTGGGGATGGATTCTGTTAACATTTGTGAACAATGCAGGAAAATTCTAATTGAAATGAATGTTTTGTTTTGGATTTTCGAGTTCCACGCCCTCTTCTTCATTTTTTTTTTCAGTATGGGGGGAGGGAAACCTGTTCTTGACCGTTAAATTAGAAGACTTGGGGGGAAATGGAGCGGGGGAGCTAAAAAGTTAAAAGTAGCACTTTTTTTACTCTTCTTGTTGACAAGAGTTAGGGCGTGGCTACACTTGCAGAAGTAGAGCTTTGAGTTAAACCAGCCTTTGTAGAGCGCAGTAGGGAAAGCGCTATAGTCTGTCCACACAGACAGCTTCAAGCCACTGGCGTGGCCATATTTGCAGCACTTGCATTTGGAGTGGTGCATTGTGGGCAGCTATCCCAGCATGCAAGTGACTGAAGCGTGCTTTTCAAATGAGGGGGGTGGGGTGGAGTGTGACAGGGCATGTGTTGTGTGTATGTGGGGGGAGAGAGAATGGGTTTTGGGGGCACTGGGAGCATGTCCACATACTATCTTGTAAGTTCAGACAGCAGCAGACCCCCCTCCTGTCTGTCTGTCTCACACTCACACTCCACTCATACTCCACACACACACCATTCCATAGTAATGTTTGCTTTGTCTCGGAGCAGATAAGCTGCCAGCTGTCAGAAACGGAGCTTTGAAAGGGCATATCCGCATTCCTGCAACGATTCCAAAACAATGAGAAGAGTGGCCACTTGACTAAAGGGGATTATGGGACCTTACTGGAGGCCGATCAGAGCACAGTAATGCAAAACCTCATTCACACTGACACCGGGGCGTTGCAGTTGAGGCGCATCAAATGTTATTCCACTCGCCAAGGTGGAGTACCAGAAGTGCTCTAGCTGCGGAGTTAGAGCGCTCTACATGTCTTGCCAGTGTGGACGGGTAGTGAGCTAGGGTGCCCGGGACTGCTTTAGTGCGCTGTAACTCGCAACTGTAGCCAAGCCCTTAGTGTGCTCTTGCTTTCTCTGACTTTTTATTTTTCCTCAGTCCATCCCAGTATAGGAATAGTTCTTTCAAAATTTTAGGGCTTGGCTACACTTGCGAGTTACAGCGCATTAAAGGAGCCCTGGGCACACTAGCTCACTACCCGACCACACTGGCAAGGCACGTAGAGCGCACTGACTCTGCAGCTGGTCCGCTCCTGGTACTCTACCTCGGCGAGTGGAATAACATTTTGTGCGTCCCCACTGGAGCGCTGCGGCGTCAGTGTGGATGCCCTGGTCTGTTAGTTCGCTCTGATCGGCCTCCAGAAGTGTCCCACAATGCCTGTTCTAGCCACTCTGGTCATTACTTTGAACTCTACTGCCCTGCCTTCAGTGATGAGTTGTATCTGCAAGTCCTTCAAACCTAGGATGAAGGAGCAGCGTGATATCTAAGAGCGCTCTTAATGGATATGAGCAACTCATCTCAAAGAACACCAGTTACGGAAAAGGTAACTGTCTTAGATTTGGTTTTAAAGGAGACTTAGTAATTAGCTGTATTTTATAGACTTTTATGACTCCCTACTTTATCCTTATATATTACTTTATCCTCACACAATCATTTTGAGGTCTTCTCCTTCTGTTACAGATGGAGGGCTAAAGTATAGAGACAGTGACTTGTCCAAGGTAAGATAGGAACTCTGGCAGAGCCAAGAACAAAACCTAGTTCTTTGGGGTGTCACTCCATTGCCATAACTACAAGACTGTCCTTCCTCTCAACTGTTATGTGGTCTTTGGGAATATCTGCCACAATACACCTAAGAAATATTGAAGAAGAATTTTAAATGCACATTATAGTGCAGTTTCCTTCTTGATTAGGAGCTTAGTACATCATTTACAAAACTGAGGTTTTTGTCAACCATTGTGCAAATCATTTGAAACCATATTCTTGGGTTACATGTTGCAATGGAATTTCATATATTCTGTAGTTACTTGCAGTCCCGGCAGGATAGTTATCAAGGAAGGATTACCAGCATCAAGGAGATAAGGGGAAGAAATGAATATACAATACAAAATAAATTTCTTAAAATATCACTAAGCATCAGATTTTTAATTTGATTTCCTTTTTTGCATTCAGGTTGGATACACTGTTCTTAATTCAGCAAGTTATGCTTGGAGAAGCCAGTCTCTCCCATATCTGGCTGTTGTATGCCACTCTCCAGGCAGTTCTATACAGCTTCCATTCAGTATCCACTTGTGTGTGTGTGTGTGGTGCTAGTGTGCCATGGGGGCTCTGAGGTCCTGTTCACTACTGAGAATCTGGTCATTTAATTAGGTACAGATTTAGAAGCTGAATCACATTAAAATGTAGCCCGTCGGCAATATTGCCAATCCAGTGAAGGTCCTAAAAACTTTGGGATTAATAAAAAAAAAATTTCAAGTACAAAAAATACACTGGGGGCTCTTCTTAGTTGCTTTTGCGTTCTAAATCTTTAGGGTTCAAGACTTTCTCCACAACCACGAGGGCAAGAAGCTTTTTTTTTAATGAAAGCGGAGATTCTCACAATTATAGAACTCTGCAAACTGGTGCTTAAAGAAAAATGTATCAAATGACATGCAGTAAAAACACAAGAGTTGAACACATTGTGTAGAGTTTACATTGACCAGTGGTCACTAATTTCAGCATGTGCTAGGGATAATAGACTCCCTAGTAACTCTGGAAATTGACTGTGTAAAAATGATGACTCTCTACTTCAATTTGCCAACGGTGAGCATTCAAAGTCACAGCCACTCATTTTAGTGACCAACAGTAAAAATTGTACTGTGTATTTTTTTTACTATCATTAGCTTGCTACCAGCACAGCGTGATTCTGTTCCATTTTATGCATCAACAGAATTGTTTGTTCAGCAGTTGTCTTATCTTCTTTGGGTTTTGATATGTACAATACCTAGGGGTCTAAATGGCCACCAGAATCTTCTTTGTTGATGATATGCAAGATGGAAAAGAGCTCAGGTTGATGCTCAGATTCTTAGTACGCAGGCATGGTATTTTAGGGAGAAGATCCTTATGTACAAAACTGAACATAGTTCGATAGGGAGAGGAAAAACATTGAACCATACCAAGTCATTTTTCAGAGCAGAACAGCAGTTTAAGGGATTTTTCAGTGTGCTGTTTTCACACTCAGTGCAGCCCAATAAAAATGAGCTTTTGCTAAATCAAAAACTTTTTATGCCCCTTTGAAACTACACAGTCCATAAAAACCACTGTCCCACCTGGCAGTCCGCTGAAGATTTACTCTGTCACTCTTAGCTCAATTTTAAGATGTAATTTTTTTTCGATGAAAACTAATTAAACTAAATAAAAGCTATAAGGCTAACACACCAATGATATTACTAAAAGCCGATAGAACCTGAACTCTAGTTTTGGAAAGAGCAACTTTATTACATTATCATTTTTCTTGTACATTTATGCACTTGGATGAATAATAATCTAAGATTATTCCACCACCATTGTGTACTCAGCCATTGAGAATTTGAAATGTACCGCTGATCAGGAGACTGTTTGATCTTCTATCATTCATCACTCAATTAGGAACTGAGGGTGTGGGGTGAGAAGTTTCTGCATCATGAATTTACTTTGAGCTGTAGTATTACTAATGGAAGTGGCAAGACTCTTCACTTAGGTTTATTGATATGTGATTATTATCTGTTGTCGCTGCTGCAGGAATGTTTTCTAGATGCGGTAAAGACTATGGTAAAGGAAGTGAATGAAAGGCATTGAAAAAAGTATTATCTGGCTGTAGTTCCTGTTAACTTTATCTAAAATCTTATGTATGAATAGGTAGTATACTTCAATTAAATAAGATAACTACCCCACATTTTCTCTAAAAATGTGTTTGGTTAGATATATGGTGCATTTATTGGCCTTACTGAACATAACTTGAGTTATCGTCTTTGAGATTCAGTCACTACTTTGGGCAGGTGCCTTTTGCCATTTCTAGTAGGATGGTACACAATGTTTATCTTAGTTCAGTTGTCTTTATGCTATTTTTACATCTTTCTAGGCTCAAATGTAACTGTATTGGAGCTCAAAATAAGCTTGTCATTCACCCGTCAAATAAGGAACATAATTCAACTTTAGATTTTCCTCCCCTGAGAGCAGCTCCAATATGCAGAATACCTTCCATTGCTAAAAAAACAAAATAAAAATATTCTATGCCCCTTCTCTTCCGCCCCCCCCCCCTTCTTCCTCCCCCATCCCTCCCGCACCTAAAAGGTCTTTGTTTCAAGATGGCCCACTTAAAGAGAAACTGTCAGGTTTTAGGCTAAAAATTTGATCTACTGTTTTAGCATCACAAGACTCCATGCAAATCTTGGGGAATAGTAGGTGCTCTTGAGCTCTGTCTGCACCAGTAAATACTGTTTTGCATAGATCTCGTAACTTCGGTCAGTGATTTTCTCTGCACTGTGGTGGTGGGGGATGTTATGTTTCCCAGAATCCTGCAGTTTTAAGGGAGGTCAAATTGTTAAGCTAAACTGAAATGTTTTTTATGCAATAATAGCTAATTACGTTTCCATATACAGTAGCTAAGGCACTTTCCATGCAAAGGTACTTTTTTTTTTTTTTAAAGTAGATTAAGCTTCACGGTACTACTGCAGTTGTGCACTATATATGTATGTTGTATCTTCAAACATTTTGACTTTGTATGCTCCAGCATTTTCATGTGGTGATTGTTCAGGGAAGAGGGTTTAGGTAATAAGTACTATAAGGCTTAACCCTCAGATGGTCAGCAATTTGTTCATCCCTACATTTTTAAAATAAAATAGTTGGCTTACAGCTTTTTCATTCTGATGTAGTTTATAAGTAGGAATGGGCACTTAACTGTGACTTCAAGTATCATCAATGGTGCCCTTGTGGCAACCTCTCAGTTGAGTAAATGGGAGCACTGATGACAGCCTTTCTTATTTGAATGACTATTTTATGATCTGCTGGCTTGTGACAAAACAGATGTTGCTGGTGATTGCAAAGCTGTATTAGATTGAGTTTCAAGAACTAGGAGAGCATTTCTTGAAGGCTTCTTGATCACAGAACAAAGAGGTTGTAATTTTTGCATGTTAAACAGAAATAAAAACTGCTTTTTTAAAGTTTTTTTCTCTCTCTCTCCAATATAGGTTGCCAACTTGGCCTGTTCCATCTCAAACAATGAAGAAGGTGTGAAACTAGTTCGCATGTCAGCAAGCCAGCTTGAAACTCTCTGTCCTCAGGTAATTTGCAAGCTTGAATATTTCATAGGTGTACATGGGAGGAGGGAATATCTGAAGCAGTGGAAGTGGACTGGGTATTGAAGGAAGAACAACTGGGACAGGAACTTCCCTAAAAACATATGCCAGAAGAGTTGGTTTGTGATTTTAGGCTATCTGATTAGCCTACTACTACATCTACTAGTACATAATATCAGGTTTCAGAGTAACAGCCATGTTAGTCTGTATTCACAAAAAGAAAAGGAGTACTTGTGGCACCTTAGCGACTAACCAATTTATTTGAGCATGAGCTTTCGTGAGCTACAGCTCACTTCATCGGATGCATACCGTGGAAACTGCAGAAGACGCGTGTCTTCTGCAGTTTCCACGGTATGCATCCGATGAAGTGAGCTGTAGCTCACGAAAGCTCATGCTCAAATAAATTGGTTAGTCTCTAAGGTGCCACAAGTACTCCTTTTCTTAGTACATAATATGTGACCCACTAGATTCAAATAGTTATGTCTAGACAAACTGCTAGACAGTCACTAGTAAAGATATATAGTATATATGCATGCTCATGTTGCAGAAGAATGTGGTATGAAGAAAGTACAATTGCATCTATCAAAATGAGTAGGTTTAAGATATGACCATAATATGAAATGCTAAATACTTTACATGCCCTTTACTAAGTTGCTGTAAAATGATCTTGTCCAAGTAGTAGAACTCATAAACTTATTAAAGATCCTCTTTGATAGGGAGAAAAAAAATAGATCAAACCAATCAAACTTTTGGTTAAGATCACATTTTTTTTGATTCACAGTTCTTTATTGCAACCAGGAAAACAGTAAAGCACTAGGCTGTCCTATTTAATCACCTAAGTTTTGATGTCATAAATACTTATGACTAGGTAGCAGGAGTGAACCACAGACGTTTGGTGCTTGTCAATGCTCATGATCGCTTAAAGGAAGGCCAGTGACAAATTCAGAGATCTGAAATACAGAAATAAACAATTACAAGAGGATAAGGAAATATATATTTTAAAAATATAATGTCCTGTTCATCCATTGTTAAAAGTGGAAAAATTGCATACGGATAAAGAATTCTGTCAGCTTAATACAGTGTTCTCCAAACTGGGGCGTGCCCCCCTAGAGGCGCATGAAGGAATGTGAGATGGGGCCCAGGCCGGCACCCAACCCTGCTCAGCCCCCAGGCACAGCCCCGGTCCCAACTCCGCTCCTGGCCCCAGCTGGAGCCCTGGCTCCATTCCTCTCCTCAGCTCTCAGCCCCAGTCATCGCTCTGCTCCCAGCCCCGGCTCCCGACCGCAGTTTCAGGGGTGGGGGGGGGGTTGGCATGGACAGGTTCCTTTGGGGTAAGGGGGGGGGGTGATGGAAAAAGTTGGGGGACCACTGGCTTACTATATGGGCTCAGAGGCTCTCAGTCTGGCAGTTTGGCTACATTAAAAGCAAGAAGATACTTTTCTTACTTGTAGGAAGCTTTTAAGTGAACTAAAAGTTGCTAAGTCTGGACAAATTGGCAAAAATCAGTCTTCCTAATGACTTTTCAGTCATAGATATAGATTAACATGTTCCCTTCCAGTGCACGAGTCTCCAGTTAACCAGTGCCACATTTAAAGCCTGGGGAGACCAGTTGCAATATTGAGAACTCTCTATTGGTTCAGGAAGAAACATTAGGACAATCATAACATTAGGTCAGCTGAATTCCCCTGCACTATACTTAGAGTATATTACATATTTGTAAACTACATTAAAACTTACATTAAGAGCTAGTTTATGCATAAAAAATGGAGCATTCCTAAGCACACCAATGGGGTGGAAGACCTGGTGAACAGTGTGAGCTTCCTTCCTGAAAAATTACCTTTTGAACTCATCTGAATGTTTTTCATAGTGTGAGGATGTATATTATTGAAAGTCTTCTGCTAATGTGTTAACATGATTCTGACTTCTCAAGACCAGCATCACAAAACTTCCATGTACTCTACCACGTTCAAACAAGCTTTTATATGTGTGTGAGATAGTGAAAATAAAGACAAATTCATGACGGATGTAAAGTTGGGGAAGGAACCAAAGCCTTAGTCACAGAAATTATATATTGCACTAAAAACCAAATGTATAATACATTCTTCAGAAAGATGTTGGAAGAGGAAGCAGCACATCATGGAATATTCTTAAATACTCCTGTACATAATCAGTGCTGATTATAAAGTTGTTTCTATCCATTTGCATCTGAAATGGATGAGACCAAAATGGAATGTAAGAAAGGACAACTTGCTGTAAAAATGGGAATTCTTTAAGAAAAAACTTTCTATTCATTTATCCTAGATAATCTACATTTAATTTCCACTGTTTTACATCTGAAACTTCAGGCCTCGGAACTAGTGTGCATTTTAAAGAGATTTTTTTGGTTTAGAGGTCGTAAAATTACAATGTTAGTGAGGACTTTGAGGCAACAAGCAAATAATTTACACATTCTGTAGAACTAATCGCCAGGGCTTTGGGGAGAGGCGATAGGAGAGAGTCTGACTAAGGGCTGAATCAGCAGAGTGCTGTATCTTGGAACTCCAGTACCTAAAAGTTTAAAAACTTGGAGACTTTGAGGAACAGAGAGATTTTTGTAATGTCACTAACTCAACCCACACATTCTGAGATAAATGTTTTCTGCCCTCTCCAAGCCTTTAAATAGGTCGTAAACTTACTATTGGGGAGAATGGCAAGCACTTCACACAAGAGTTGCTTTGATACTTGGAAGTTTAAAAGACTTGTTTTTTAATAACTTAGTTCTTAAACAGTTATACTAATCCTTGGGTTGGCAAACCTCTTAACTCTTTCACCGCTCCCCTTTGCAAGTTCTTCCACCCCCCACCCCATGACACTGATACCACTAGCTTTCCTGCAATCTAATATTTTCACTTCGTTCTGGAAACTCCCACAGCCCACCTCCTGACATCCAGCGTCTGCTGTCTTCCCATAAACCCTGGAAATATGTCCTTCACCTGAGCCTCTCTCAGCCCCGAACGCCAGTTTCCATCTCATCCACCTGACTCAGATACTGGGTAGCATTCTACTGGTTAAGATAAAACTAAAATGTAGCTTGTGGAAGTTGGTTAGATCTTACTGAAAGAAAGAAACTCAATCCCCCTGGAATTCAACTCTGTTTAGAAACGTGAAAATCTGTTTTTGGAGATTTTAAAATGCATTTTGAGTTAGGGATATTTGAGTAGATGATTTTGATAGACGTCAAATGTTGATAAGAATAACATGCATAACACACGTGGTAGGTGTGCAGAAAGCTAAGAGGGGAACTTGACATTGTTGTACGGCTCTTGAAAGGAAGTAGAGTTTTGGAGATACTTTGCAATGTTGTGATGTGATGCTGTTATTTAACGGCTGGACATTGACTGCTCTCACTTCACTTATGTTTGGAAAGAGGCTTGAATAGACCCAAGTAAAGCTCAGTTGCAGACTGTTATCTGAATGTTAGTGATATAGATTTAAATGTTATAAAACTAATATCTGGCTAAATTTCACTCCAGGTGGTGTCAGTTTTTGACAGCAAAGAGCCTGCTGGAGAAAGCCCCCTGCCAGAAAATTCACTAGGAACAGAAAACACTTGTGATCTCTCCTCTGCTGAGGGTCATAGGTGACTGGCTTAACCCAAAAGTTGGGGGTAGTGGGAGCTGACTCAACACATCTCCGTATGGCCTCTGCAGGAGGGAGCCCTGGTGGTACTAGGGAGCCCTGGTGGTATTAAAACTTCCCTATCTCTGAAGAAACCCTGAAAGGACAGGACGCAACATCACCTGCCCTTCCGTGGGGTCAATGCCAGCCCTGTATTAGTGCAAACGGGCCTCCTGGCCTACCTTGTGCCTCCCTGCACAGAGTTGTGTGAATCAGGCCTATTAAACAGATTTTAGCTAATTCCTGGGTAGAGTGACACTTTTTAAAAATAAATTTGGCCTTTTATCATATTAACATCTTGTTTTTAATAACTCTGTTTCACATCCTTACATTCATATTTTTGAAATGCTTGAAAAGCAACTAATTGCTTATAGATACCTGATGAAACAGATGGTAACATATGCTGATCACACCTACTGACACAGCATATAAAGGATATTAGTGTGAAAAATCCCATGCAGAGACTGGCAAATCCTAAACAAAGCTTTAAAATTTTAATGGTTTTAAAAAAGAAATCACGCACCCTGCTGCAGGTTTTTCAGCTGCCACTGTGCACATGGTTATATCTCCAGCCCACTTGTTGTCCTGTTTGGGGAAGGAGGCTTCCTCCCTCTTTTATGCCAAAGACTTTGTTACCCAAGCAGTACCTGCTCCTTTCTCCACCCATTTGAAAGGTTAGTGCATCTCCTCTAAATGCAGCAGCCAAATACCTGACCTAACCCTTCCAATGCCTAATTCAGGAGTCTTGAAGTATTCTAATGGCACTTCTGTCAAAACAGAGAATCTGAAGTAAAAGCTAAATACGAAAATAAATGTACCTAGACAGTACAGAAACTGATGATGTAGCATTTGATTAATTCAGGTTCTTTTACTCAGTAGCTCCTTGAAATTTGTTATAGGAAATGAGATTGAGTCACATATCTAGATACATGAAGACTTTTAGTATCCAAATAGAAGCAACTATAATTGCAACCATAGTAAAATAAGATAAATATAGCAGAATGGCCTTCTGCATTGTGCATATCACAACTTGATGGAAACCATCAGGTGTGAGGATGGAAAGAATTGGCAGAAGCACGGTAAGTGGGATTGACACTGTCATCCTAATTTCCCAGCTAAGGGGTTGGTCTGACAATTTTTTACAACCATTTTACTTCAAGCCCCCACACATCTGGGACCATATTTGATTGGGTTTCAGCCTCCAGCCCACATCTGTTACACTGGGGAACAGTAATGAAGGTCTTGTCTGGTCGTGGAAGTTATTTACATCAGTATATTTCAAAACATAAATCTGGTTTCACTTCATGATTATGTGTGCCAAAAAGCCCCTAAAATCTGTTAATTTAAGATCAGTTTGTTATATTGTATTTTCTCACAAGATACATATTGCTAAATCTTTTAGCCCTAGGTCAAACACTTAGGTCTGGTCCACACGAGAAAATTAGATCGGTTAAATCACCTCAGTCAGAGATGTGAAAAATCTACAACCCTGAGCTGCATAGTTAAACTAACCCGAGTCCCCGTGTAGACAGCACTAGGTCAATGGAAGCATTCATCTGTTGACCTAGCTACCGCCTCTTGGGCAGGTAGATTACCTACACTACCAGTGTCTACACTGAAGTTCTACAGCGATGCAGCTGTGCCGCTGTAGCGTTTTAAGTGTAGACAAGCGCCAAGGCTAACTAGTCAGGTCTTATGCTAACTGCTGGGCCCTGTTAGGCCTCAAGCTTATTGAAAGCCTATTTTCAATTTTATTTTACATCTTCTGTTCCTGTGCATTGTAGCTTTAATTGTTTTTATGATCATTTCCTTAAGCACCTTAGCGTTTCCTAACATATAGCTTATAGTTTGATCCCAGGTCCGAACCTCTCAAGATCTGGTCAGGGGTCAATAGGCAGACTCTCTTTAGAAGGGAACCAGTAGGAGACAAATGGGATGAAGTCAAGAAGACAGCACAAGAATCCTGAGCAGCCATTTTGCTATTCTGGGCCTAGAAGAGAGGGTGGGAAAGGAGGGGCTGAAAAGCAAGGTGGCAAGTAGCAGTAAGTGTTACTGTTGTAGACTGTTTTATAGTGGACAGAACTTGCTCTATAGACTGTAGTGTGAGAACAGCTGCTAGTTAAAAACAGACTGGTGTGCTTCAGAGGTTTTGTTTATCTTCATTGTTCTAATTCAGTGAAATGCAAAGTGGGAACAGCACAAATATTGAAAAATAAATAAGTCTATTTAAAAGTTCTTCCAGTTCTTATACTAACTGGGACACACAAATTTAAGGGCTTGTTTATTTACTGGTGTAGTTATGTCAGAACAACACCCCCTGTGGATATGCCTTTTAAAGAAGTATAATCTAAATCAGAAAAAGGCACTTTCTAATTATAAAGTAAGTATATCTTCATGGGAAATTATAGCAGTAAATTTCTTTTTTATGTAGACAAGCCCTAAGCGTCCTTTTAACTGCTATAACATTACCAGAGTAAACGTTCTAGTGTGACCGGGAAGATACTGACTACTCTAAGCCCATTGGGACAAGTAATGAATTACAGTTGAAAGCAATTAATTTTTTTGCTCACAACTTTAATTTTTCAACTGATCACTGCCAGCACATCTAGAAAAGACAAAACCTCTCATTGTTTCTTACATTTGGCTTCCAGGTGAGGTGCTTCAGTTTCAGTGCCCCAACTCATAGTCCTAGTGAAGTACACTGAAGGTTGGCACATGATTCCAACACTGGAGTTGGATGTAAATGGAGATGACTTAATTGTCATTAATATGCACATCTGTTGCACCAGTTAAGCGTGCCTTTGTGGAAGGGGGGAGGGGTTCTGGCGGCGGAATGGTAGATGGCTTTGTCCACATTTAGAGCATGCAGTGTTTTAAATTTTGAACACTTTTTCCACCCCTAAGTAAACCACCTACATTTTTCTGTAAAGCAGAGATTTTAACGCTGAAGTTACGCTTTTACAGGTGTTAAAAGCACCTGAGAAGGAGGGCTAAGCTGTTCTTGCTTTGCACGTTTTTTTTCCCGAAGTAAACATGTTGACCATTGGCTGTCACCCAAGCCTATTTTTTCTCTTTTGACTTGAGCTGAACACTTTACTTTTTCAGCCACTTGGATTGCAAAGCAGGAAAGTCGCTTCTCCATTTCCTGTCAAGCAGCAGTAAAAATAAATAGGGAGTGAGGATGTAATGCAATTCCCAAGTTTATTACAGCTTTTTTGAATTAGACACTTCCACTAACCTGTACACTTGGCTCTGATCCTTTTCCCTGAAGAAACAGGCGGCTGTCTCTCTGCTAGCCCTGGGAGGAGTCCTCCTGCAGGAGTGATGACTGACCGCTTCTGAGCTCTTATTGCTGCAGTCCCCAAATACTAACATAACTAGCTTTTTCTTCCCCCCCAAATTCCATTCCATCCTTATTTTTTCTCCCCCACGATCTTTCAGTCCACTTCTACTGATTTTCTTCCTCTTATACTGTATCTCCAGCTTCCAGCAGCCAACTTGGCTCAGAGCCACAAAAAAGCTGTACTCCTTGAGCTGGACTCCAGCAGCAGTGAAACAGACTGTGCAAGGAGAGGTGTATGTGCAAAAAGGTGAAGTGCATCACATAGGTTATACTAAAAAGAAGAATGCTGATCACTGCTTCTCCAACAGCTGCTCAGCCCAGTGCACTGTTCCCTAACACATCCTCCAATTCCCTTGGTCAGCAAACAGTTATGACCTGCTGGTTAGCCTGCTCTTCGAGCCCTCCAAAATAAATCTACAGTTTTTGTCCCATGTGACAGATGGTTCCTCTGTGTGCCCATTTTCTTCTCCTTTGAAGTGGGTGGCTGATGGCAGATTCATTTGATTTCTTTGACTGACTGTTCTGTAGGTGTGTCTGCGTTCTAAAAATGCAAATGCACATGCTTGAAAAGGGACTGTCGATACAGCCACAATCCATCCAGAAAATGTATATAGTTAAAGAAGAAGCCATGAGAGGTATTCTGCTTAGACCACAAACTGTATGTACAGAGTTAAAGGCCTGATAGCGCAGATGGAATTTGGGCATACTACTCCAGGTTGGTAGCCACCTTGTGGATGGAGATGGAATGTGCCTCAGTAAAAGACAATTGTGAAGCTACTACCGGGCCCTGCACTAATCTTTGCCAGACCTTACAAGCTGGATTTCAGAGTTTCAGCTGAGAAAGTCTTTGGCACAGAGCTTCTTCCTGGTGAGGTTTCCCCTTTAAACTTCACACTGATCCTATAGTCAGCCTTTGAGATTTCTTTGTTTTTTCTTTCATTTCTGTCTTGCTGCTGGCTACTTCCCAAGTATAAGGGTTCATAGCCATACCTGCTTGTTGGAAAGATAATCTTACCTCTCAACTTTTAATGAAGCACTTTCACTGACTTAGCTCTCCCTTTTTATGGGGGATATGTGGAAAACCAAAATCACTTTTCTTCCTGGAAGACTCACTGCCTTTTCTGAAGGGTTTTTATATAGTTCATTTTTTGTGTTCAATTTTATCAGCATTAGTATGTTAAAAATTGTAGCTTTTGAGAAAATGCTTTATCAAGGAGACTATAGGGCCTGCTTTTATACCTGTAATCACCTCCATCATTGCAGGGAAAGGTAGCTGATCAGGGTGCAAGGTTGGGTAGCTATACTTTATTCTAAGAAAAAATACCAAGACAGTTTCCTTTTTCAGAGCATACATTGTGCAGATACAAGCAGCATGTGTGTCACTGGCATTAATGTTACCTGGTTTTAATACTCCCTGAAGCATGTTTTCATGCTTGCAATTGCAAAGGGAACTAGGAGAAGGATAAATTCAGGATTCTAAGGCTCTACGTTACCAGCCTCTGTTTTGGTAGTCATGGTTACTAGCAAAATACAGGGCTGAGAGAACTTCTGGAGGGTTGCCCCTTTTATCCTTCCCTTCTAGGGTTCTTATTACTGAGATTCATGTCCGGAGAGTTGTGGATGTCTAGATCCTGCTCTTTTGACTGACAGGCTGATAATGCATTAAATAAACCAGGCCGGGGGGAACAGGTCCAGCAGTTCCTGTACCAGACCGTGAGTATAGAGTCTTGGAGAGAGAGGTTCGGCTTCCATCTTCTCTGCCAGGATGAAACACAACTGACATTAGCCTTGACTGAATAACAGGATCCTAAACATAAGACATACTGCCCTTGCATCTTCCTATTGCACATCCAGTGCAACACTGGCTACGATGAACCTCTGATTTAGTTCATACCGTAATAGTCGTAGGGTGATGAATTACAACTTATTCCTTTTAAAAACAATTGCTGAACATTTGTGAGATTTAAAAAAAAAAAAAAAAAAAGTTGGGAACCCAAATATCTTTGAAATCCATTTTCTTAGGCAATAGGAAGCTTCACTCAGAAACTTTCAAAACTCAAGAAAGAGCCATGTTCATAACAGGTTAGTAAATTAGTGTATTCAGTACACTCAAGTGTAAATTTGTCTTCATTACTTTCCTGGGGTGGAGGGAAAGTAAAACTTGTGCTTGTGAAAGCTTGTGACTGAGCACACCAGACAGAGTGCAGTCCCTTCAGTGCCATTTTTCAGCCCTTCATCTCTGTTAGGCAGCTTGCCACTCATGCTAAATTGTCATTATTTGTTTACATTACAGAACCTATCAAGCTCATTTTCACTTGTAACTTAAATCAGGATTTCAGCCCAAATCTTCAGGGCTGAAAAAGTAACATAACATACTAGTCTCCATAGCGCAATATAACTTCTCTGCATTTTTCCCCCCAATCGTTGCTAATTTCCGAGATCCCTTGAGTAAATCAGCCTGCTTCTCCTGTCTGATTCATTCAGTGCCATTATGACATGTTTAACATCATCATCACTCTGTAATTAGTGAGTTATATTTAAAGAATGGGTTGTGACACTTCTGAATGAATCAGATAGGTGGAAAAAATGGATTTTATAAAAGGAGGCGCATCTGTTGCTTACTGTTTTGCTCACAGCTTTGGGAAATAATATATAGCTTTAAAAAGGCACAGTGGAAAAAGGTATAGACCAAACTTAAAGTTAATTTGTTCCAAAGCTTGTGTTTGAAAACAAAAATCAGTATTGTTTATTATCATGGCTGTAGGAGTTTAGGCCAGAAGGGACCAGTAGATCGTCTAGTCTGACCTTTTGGATATCACAGGACACCAACACCACCCAGCAGCCAAACACTAAACCCAACAACTGAAATGAAACCAAAATATTAAAGCCTTCAGGAGACTAGACTCTTCTGTGCCTCAGACAGAAAATAGGAGGGACCAAGGTGCGTCAGTGTTCGAGGTTCCTGCAATGGCAGGAAAATGATTAAATGAGACACCCAGATAATCCTGGCAAGTGACCCACATCCACAGGCTGCCGAGGAAGGCAAAAAAAACAAACAAACCCAAGGTCACTGCCAATCAGACCTGGGGGAAAAATCCTTCCTGACCTCACATATGGCGATCAGTTGGACCCTGAGTATGTGAGCAAGAACCAGCCAGCCAAGCACCGAATGAATGTGCTCGATGCCACTTCAGAGTCCTGGCCCTTGCCACGCAATGTTTCTTCTCCAGTTGTGGCCATCCCTGATTCTTCACAGGAAGGAGATTTAAATAAAACGAAACACTGCCAAAATACATTGGGTGGGGGTGAGGGATATCCCTTCCTGACTCCTGCCAGTGGCTGGCTGAAAGCCTAAAGCATGAGCTTTAGGAACACAGACATAAATTGGAAGTGAGCCCCAGGATTGTTGAACCCTTCCTCCAACCATCACAGGCAACCTGGTCAGACAATCTCACTCAATTTGTCCAGCGTGCTCTCAAAACCAGTTAAGTTGTTTGCACCCACAGCTCCTATTAGGAGGCTGTTCAAGAATAACACCCTTCTGAAGGTTAGAAACCTCCCAATTTCCAGCCTGAACTTTGTTCATGGACATTTTATATCCATTTGTGCTTGTGCCAACATTGTCGTCTAGCTTAAATAGCTCTTCACCATCCCTAAAATTACCCCCAATACATGTATAGAGAGCAAATATATCCCTTCTCAGCCTTTTTTGCTCAGCCTTTTTTGCTCGTCTAAACAAGCTAAGCTCTTCCAGTCTCCTCTCATAAGACAGCCTCCATTCCACTGATCATCCCAGTAGCTCTTGTCTGCAACTATTCCAGTTTAAATTAGTCTTGAACCTGGGTGACCAGAATTGTACAGAGTATTCCAAATAAGGTCTTACCACTGCCTTGTCCAATGGCATTAATGCTTCTTTATCTGTATTGGAAATGCCTCGCTAATACATTCTAGGATTGTATTTGCCTTTTTCATAGCTGTATCACACTGATGG
Source organism: Lepidochelys kempii (assembly GCF_965140285.1). Classification (NCBI taxonomy): domain Eukaryota; kingdom Metazoa; phylum Chordata; order Testudines; family Cheloniidae; genus Lepidochelys; species Lepidochelys kempii. The sequence goes on from NC_136387.1 coordinate 34,668,748, forward strand.
CTCATAGTCATCCTCTGATCAACCCATACACCCAGGTCTATCTCCTCCTCTGTTGCCTCCAGCTGTACTGCCTCTGCTCCTCCATGGAGCCGCTGCTGGCCACAGCTGCTCAGGACCACAAACCTCCTTATCAGCACAGAGCCATGTAGGGGCTGATGTCAAGGTGTCCCTCCCATCATGCACCCGGGTGGGCAGAGCACACCCTTTGTCCCACACTCCTGCCCCCTGAGAGTGTCCAGGGGAGAGGTCAGGACAAGGTTTGTGGCTGCTAGCCAAAACCTTTTTTAAAAAGACTAAGTATCTGGCTGAAAATAGTTTGTAGGCAAAGATTTCTGTGCGGTGTTTGAAACCCAAACATTAGAGCAATAGGACACTGAAAGTGAAATGAATTAAAGGTAGTAGAATAGATGTTTTTTTTTCCATTGTCTATGCTTAGAGAAATGCAGAAAGTAAAGCACATAAGTAGTTACCAACTACATTAAATTTCTTTACATTCTTTCATTTGTAATCAGCGTTGTCATTATCTGGGTACTCAGGCTACTTGTGGGCTAGTTTTTAAGTGGCTTTAAGCTATTAATGCAGTAGGAATCTGGCAACCTGGAGTTCATTCACAAAACATTATGCGCTAGTTGGGCCTCTGCTGCCGACGCGGGGTCTACAGTTCAAGTATCTTTTCTGACTTCATATGTGCACCTCCCTTCTGGTCTGAATACTGTTTGTCTGCCACCCATGTATGGAATACACATAGGGACCAGCACCTGAAGAAGAAATGGAAGTTCCTTACATCTAATTAAAAGCTTTTAGAGTTGTGTGGTGTCTATCTGTATTCTGCTCCGCCTTCCTCTCTGTTTTGGGTCTTACTGGATTTGCAGTAAGAAGAGGTATTCTTAAATATACAATGTTAGCTACTCTCTAGTCTTATATCTCCGCCCCTGAATAGATCATCATCACTCCCATAACCGCATTGGTCATTGGGGCACCATCATTGATGAGCAATCAACTAATTGTCTCCACCCCTGACGATTGTCTGTCAGAGCTTGGGTCTTCGCGAAGTCCATTCCTGTCCACTATTTTATGTTGTCAGTCTATCTCTTCTTCCATCTACCTCTTATCTTCCCCTGTACTGTCCCATGGAAGAGGATCTTGGATAGGCCAGATCTTGTTACATGGCTGAACCACTTCAGCTTGCGCTTCTTCACGATCATCAGGAAATCTTCATGTGACCCAGCGCATTGGGTGATGATGATGTGGACCTCTTCGTTAGTAACATAGTCAAAGTAGGAGAAGTCCAGGATTTTACGGAAGTATCTCATCTCTACTACCTGTATTTTCCATTCAAGTTCTACTGGAAGGGTCCATGTGTCGCACACATATAGAAAAATAGAGATGACCAATGCATGCAGCAGTTTCAGTTTGGATTGCAGGGAGATGTTCTTATTCCTCCAAATTGGCTTTAGCTTTGCTGCTGTTTGCGCGGTTCTTGCCAGAATTTCTGCCTGTGATTGCCCCCAAATACTTGAACTGTTTCACTCTCTCGAGCTCTTGTCCACTGACAGTGATATGTGAGCTGATCCTGTCACATTTGTTTTGATCAGCTTGGTTTTCTCTACACTGATTTCCACGCTGTATTTTGCGGAGGTTTCATCCATCGTTTCACAAGGTAGGTAAGTTCATCTTCGCTGCCTGCCAGGCCATCAATGTCATCGGCGAACCAAAGATTTGAGATTGTTCGCCCCCACTTCCCCAATGCTGACTGATCTCCTGAATAGATAGACTTAGTAAAAACCTTGTTACTGGGCTAGGAATCTCATATGCCAATTCATTCAGTATTCTGGGATGGAAATTATCTCCTTCCCCCTCACCCACCCCCACTTAGGTGCATTAAGCTAAATTTTTTTCTTTAGTGTCATATGTAGTCATTTCCATTTCTCTTCTTGGCGTCTGGTGGCAATATGGTGGGATAATGTTTCCAGCTAGTGTCCCTAAAATATGGGTAATAAAACTTTGAGACAATGCTGAATCAAGGAAAGGTTCTAAGATCAGTGTTTCTTACTGAAGTTTCAGAGGGTTTTTACTCTTGAAATTGACTGAATAGCTTGTGTAATATGTACTCTATAGTCTCTCTTTATACTCTATATTCAGCAAATTCCAACAGCTTAATTTTTGAAGTCACATTGTTTTTTTTCCTGAATAGATGGAAGTAATTAGAAGGCAGGCTTGAAGAAGCCTCTAGGGGGTTGATTCAAGAAGTGGGAGCAGTTTTGGGAGAGGTAGCAGATAAAACCGCATGAACAAACTTTCTGCCTTTTCATTTTTGGACTATCAAGGTCTTGTACAGTTAATTCCTAGAACAATTAGGCTGCTGTAAGATTTATTGGGTGGATACAGAGTAGATTTTCTTTTAATTCATCAAATTCACAGATAATGTGTAGTTCTAATTCTGGAAAATGTCACCTTTCCTGGCGCATTTCATTCCCTTCGTCAGTGTTCTGGCCAAGGTATTTAGGAAACACTTCAGATGTGTCAAGCACACCCTATCCCATCTAAAATATACCACTTCTGCTGTTACTCCTGAGGGAATTCTGCGCCAATGCGTGCATGCAGAATTCATGTCCCTCCACAGATTTCTTTGCTTCCCCGTCGTTTTCTGCAGGAAAGCAAAGTGAAGCTGCAAGCATGGTCACAGGCCCCCTCCTCAATCACAGCAGGCACCTTGTTTCCGGCACCTGGAACAACCAGTGGAGAGATTAATCACCCCATATGGATGGGGCTGGGGATGCCCAGAGGCAAGGCATGCGGGGTCATGTGCCACTGCTTGTCCCCCCCCCACTCCCTATTCCCGTGAGCACAGCTCACTGACTCTGCCTGGGTCCTGGTGCCAGTCATCTTCCCCATTGTGCTGGATGCCCTGTTTTCTGTACAATAGTGAGCGCCCGGGCGTCCCCACTGTAGCAGCTGGGGCTCTCCTGTTTAGCAGACCCACTGGACCCCAAGTCCACTGAGCCCCAAACAGCTGCACCTGGACTCCCCAAGCCTTACTACCCCAGCACCTGGACCACCCCACTGAAACCCCATATGACCCCCCACTGAAGGTAACTGGGGCTCACCTGGACCCTCCTGCAGAGTCCCATTGCCCCTGCACCCAGAACCCCCCAATGAGCCCCTGTGCATCCAGATCCCTCACTGAGCTGCCTGCATCCAGATTGCCCCACACCTGGATCCCCCCACTAAGCCTCCACACTTGGATCCTGCTGGGCTGAGCCTGCCTGCTCACACCTGAATGACTGACTGAATGTAACTTACTGATTTAACTGCATGAAATAAGAGTAAATTTTGAACATGTAACACATTTTACAGGTTATCAATGCTGCATTGGCTCTGGCTGCCAAACCACAAAGTAAACTAGCGCAAGAAAACATGGATCTCTTCAAAGAACAATGGGAAAAGCAAGTCCGTGTATTGACAGATGCTGTAGATGACATTACTTCCATCGATGACTTCCTGGCTGTTTCAGGTAACAACAAGGTTTCCTACTTGCAAACTAAACACAAACTAATAGGCGCAGTAAATGGCACTCACATAAGACAACGTTTGTCAAATGAAATTCTTTATCCCATCATGATAAATTGGAATTCTGTTTTGAAAGAGTTCAGTAAATGTATTCCTTATTTACCAGATGTCTCAAATACTTGCTGAGGCATTTGTCTACAATAACGAAACTAAAATCCATAATTCACCAGTGTAGCTCTACCAGCAGTTACAGTATAGACATAATGCAGGCATTTTTAACTCCATGTAAACACCTGAGTCCTGACTACTATAATTTCAACTGTTGCTGCTACCAGTGGAGAATTAGGGACCCAGTTTTCCTTGTACAAACAGACTGAGCATCTCAAATGCTGTGAAAGTACCAGTATTCAAAAGATGTTCATGGAGGTAAGTTATGTAGGAACTATAGGAGAGAACTTGAAGTTCTAATTTAAAAGGGAGTTAACAATAAATATGTTTGAATTCTGACGTCCTATACTTTTAATACCAACTTTGTCTTTGGGATGAGCTCATAGTCGCTTGCAAGGCAGTTGAATACCATGGGGTTCTACATCTTACATCTTCATGGTTGTTACAGTATTGGTAGTTGAAATTGCACAGCAATAGAGGTGCATAGTTCTGGGTAAGTATACTCGTTTTAAGCATAATAAGTAATTGATGGTCTCATGTTTATGGCCTGTTTGGAATATGGCAGTGAATATAAACAAATTGTAAAAATTTTCAGGGCTGTGCAGCATCCTCTTTTATAAGGCCTCCCAGCATGTGTCTGTTGTAAAACGTGCTTGGAAAAGTTCTCAAACTGCAGAAACAGTTGACTATGGCCTACTCCCTCCCACCATCTCACCCCAAGAGAGACACTGGTATTAAACTATAGGAGAAGCAGACTATATTGTTAGCCCACTGAGTTTAATTACTCTGAAAGATTTCAGGGTCTTGTTGCTGGTCTTGGTGAGTCACTAGAAATGTGAAGTACCTTTCTCAGGAGCAGTGACTGTCTGAACAAAGAGAAACAGATGACCTCAAATATGCTCTTAGCACAGAATGTCTTTGAAATACTGGAACTTGAGGGTATTGAGAGCATTCAGCAAATGGACCTTGTATTTGTATTCAATGAATTCTTAAGGAGATAGATTTGATTTGTGCAGGAGGTCAGACTAGATGATCATAATGGTCCCTTCTGACCTAAATATCTATGAATCTATGATTTGCAGCAAAGTGATAAGACTTTAAATTTTATTTTAACTTTGACAAACTTTCCATATAAAAGCAATTTACTTTATCTGTTCACACTTTCCAGCTTACATACTAGCTAACATTTCAAACCATTTTGGATAAATTAGTGATGGGGATGGTTTATTTGGGGTCATTAAATCATTACAAAAAGTCTTTTGGTAATAGACATAAGTTGAATGTAAAAGGACTGTAATACAGTGTATCTAGCAGGGCAGTTAATTGTTCTGCTCAGTGTGAAGCTGGTGCACTAAATAGGAGATTGGCAAGTGTTCATTTCAGTTAGCAAAAGAGTGGAGCACAGAAGCAAGTGGATACTTAACTCACCAATACTCCCAAGTACTTTACTTTATATGAAGACAACTAATTTTGTTGCCACTATGCTATGTTCTTATCCAGCTGGAAAATAACCAACAGCTCAAGATTATCTTGGCTATCAACACCAACCCGTGCCTGGGAACACCCTCTGCATCGGGGTTCCACTGGGCACCTTGCATTTCTGTAACTGTTGTCACAGAGCAATGAAGTCACATCATTCACTTAGTTCACTAAGGTTAATGTCACCATAGAGGCTTTAAGTGGTGTCTGGCATAATTTTTTTCATTGAGGAACTCTGAGGAGTAAACAGTGTAGATTTTGTTCTGATATTGCCGCTTTTTCTAGTGGTTTCACTTCCAAGCTCTCTGTCTCTATTGCTTTAAATATTTGTATTACATTTTATCTTTGCCGGCTTTTCTGTACCTCCTATCTGTTCACTGAATTATCAAATTACTAATGAACACACTTTGCACTCTTACGGCCAAATTCTGCCCTCAACTGAACTTGTGCAACCCCAGTTGTTAGTGAAATAACCTAGTATAAGTGAAGCAGAATTTTGCTCATGGTGCTTCAAGAAGCTCTTGAAATGTGGTACCTGGCCTTGCTAATCTTATATAAGCTTAACTATTGTTCCAGTGCCTCCACTTGAAAAGTGTAGACCACTGCGCCTCTGTAGCGGTTCAGTTGGAGGCACTGTCTATGCCGACAGGAGGGGTAGGTAATCAGTTTCGGTAATCCACGGTAGGTAGTGAGGTCGATGGAAGAATTACAAAGGGATCTCTCAAAACTGCGTGACTGGGCAACAGAATGACTAAAGTTAGAATCATAGAATCATAGAATATCAGGGTTGGAAGGGACCCCAGAAGGTCATCTAGTCCAACCCCCTGCTCAAAGCAGGACCAATTCCCAGTTAAATCATCCCAGCCAGGGCTTTGTCAAGCCTGACCTTAAAAACCTCTAAGGAAGGAGATTCTACCACCTCCCTAGGTAACGCATTCCAGTGTTTCACCACCCTCTTAGTGAAAAAGTTTTTCCTAATATCCAATCTAAACCTCCCCCACTGCAACTTGAGACCATTACTCCTCGTTCTGTCATCTGCTACCATTGAGAACAGTCTAGAGCCATCCTCTTTGGAACCCCCTTTCAGGTAGTTGAAAGCAGCTATCAAATCCCCCCTCATTCTTCTCTTCTGCAGGCTAAACAATCCCAGCTCCCTCAGCCTCTCCTCATAACTCATGTGTTCCAGTCCCCTAATCATTTTTGTTGCCCTTCGCTGGACTCTCTCCAATTTATCCACATCCTTCTTGAAGTGTGGGGCCCAAAACTGGACACAGTACTCCAGATGAGGCCTCACCAATGTCGAATAGAGGGGAACGATCACGTCCCTCGATCTGCTCGCTATGCCCCTACTTATACATCCCAAAATGCCATTGGCCTTCTTGGCAACAAGGGCACACTGCTGACTCATATCCAGCTTCTCGTCCACTGTCACCCCTAGGTCCTTTTCCGCAGAACTGCTGCCTAGCCATTCGGTCCCTAGTCTGTAGCTGTGCATTGGGTTCTTCCGTCCTAAGTGCAGGACCCTGCACTTATCCTTATTGAACCTCATCAGATTCCTTTTGGCCCAATCTTCCAATTGGTCTAGGTCCTTCTGTATCCTATCCCTCCCCTCCAGTGTATCTACCACTCCTCCCAGTTTAGTATCATCCGCAAATTTGCTGAGAGTGCAATCCACACCATCCTCCAGATCATTTATGAAGATATTGAATAAAACCGGCCCCAGGACCGACCCCTGGGGCACTCCACTTGATACCGGCTGCCAACTAGACATGGAGCCATTGATCACTACCCGTTGAGCCCGACAATCTAGCCAGCTTTCTACCCACCTTATAGTGCATTCATCCAGCCCATACTTCCTTAACTTGCTGACAAGAATACTATGGGAGACCGTGTCAAAAGCTTTGCTAAAGTCAAGAAACAATACATCCACTGCTTTCCCTTCATCCACAGAACCAGTAATCTCATCATAAAAGGCGATTAGATTAGTCAGGCATGACCTTCCCTTGGTGAATCCATGCTGGCTGTTCCTGATCACTTTCCTCTCATGCAAGTGCTTCAGGATTGATTCTTTGAGGACCTGCTCCATGATTTTTCCAGGGACTGAGGTGAGGCTGACTGGCCTGTAGTTCCCAGGATCTTCCTTCTTCCCTTTTTTAAAGATTGGCACTACATTAGCCTTTTTCCAGTCATCCGGGACTTCCCCGGTTTGCCACGAGTTTTCAAAGATAATGGCCAGTGGCTCTGCAATCACAGCCGCCAATTCCTTCAGCACTCTCGGATGCAACTCGTCCGGCCCCATGGACTTGTGCACGTCCAGCTTTTCTAAATAGTCCCTAACCGCCTCTATCTCCACAGAGGGCTGGCCATCTCTTCCGCATTTTGTGATGCCCAGCGCAGCAGTCTGGGAGCTGACCTTGTTAGTGAAAACAGAGGCAAAAAAAGCATTGAGTACATTAGCTTTTTCCACATCCTCTGTCACTAGGTTGCCTCCCTCATTCAGTAAGGGGCCCACACATTCCTTGGCTTTCTTCTTGTTGCCAACATACCTGAAGAAACCCTTCTTGTTACTCTTGACATCTCTGGCTAGCTGCAGCTCCAGGTGCGATTTGGCCCTCCTGATAACATTCCTACATGCCCGAGCAATATTTTTATACTCTTCCCTGGTCATATGTCCAACCTTCCACTTCTTGTAAGCTTCTTTTTTATGTTTAAGATCCACTAGGATTTCACCATTAAGCCAAGCTGGTCGCCTGCCATATTTACTATTCTTTCGACTCATCGGGATGGTTTGTCCCTGTAACCTCAACAGGGATTCCTTGAAATACAGCCAGCTCTCCGGGACTCCTTTCCCCTTCAAGTTAGTCCCCCAGGGGATCCTGGCCATCCGTTCCCTGAGGGAGTCGAAGTCTGCTTTCCTGAAGTCCAGGGTCCGTATCCTGCTGCTTACCTTTCTTCCCTGCGTCAGGATCCTGAACTCAACCAACTCATGGTCACTGCCTCCCAGATTCCCATCCATTCAGTGTTGATAAATGCAAAGTAACACACATTGGAAAACATAATCCCACCTATTCATACAAAATAATGAGATTTAAATTAGCTGTTCCACTCAAGAAAGAAATCTTGGAGTCACTGTGAATAGTTCTTTGAAAACATCCACTCAATGTGCAGCGACAGTCAAAAAAGCTAGCAATGTTAGGAACCATTAGGAAGGGGCTAGATAATAAGACAGAAAATATCATAGTGCCAATCTATAAATCTAAGTATGCCCACACCTTGAATACTTTGTGCAGTTCTAATCGTCCCAACTAAAAATAAATTTTATATATATATATATATATATATATATAGGGATTGGAAAAAGTACAGAAAGAGAGGCAACAAAAATGATTGGGGGTCTGAAACCACTTCCATAAAAAGTCCAATTGTTCATCTTAGGGGGAGAAAAAGACAACTAAGGGGGAAAGTGATAGAGGTCTATAAAATCATAAAAGGATAGAGGGAGAAAGTAAATAAGGAAGTTTACCCCTTATAACAGAAAAACCAAGGATCACCCAAAGAAATTAATAGGCAGCCGGGTTAAAACAAACAAAAAGCAGTACTACTTCACACAACGCATAGTCACCCTGTGGAACTTGTTGCCAGGAAATATTCTGAACGCTAAATCTATAACTGGATTCAAAAAAAGAACTAGATAAGTTCCTGGAGGATAGGTCCATCAGTGGCTGTTGACCAAGATGGTCAGGGATACAACCCCATTCTCTGGGTGTCCCTAGCCCAAGGGTGGGCAAACTACAGCCCGCAGGACCATCCTGCCCGGCTCCTGGCCAGGGAGGCAGGGCTGCCCAGAGGATTCAGGGGGCCTGGCGCAAAGCAATTTCGGGGGCCCTTTAATTAAGGGCCTTTTTAATTTTTACTCACCTGGCGGCGCTCCAGGTCTTCAGCGATGGGTCCTTCATTCGCTCCAGGTGTGTTCGGCAGCACTGAAGGACCCACCGCCGAAGACCTGGAGTGCCTCTGGGTGAGTAAAAGCACCGCAGTGGGTGGCGCCTTTTTTGTGATCGCTGCCCCTGTTTGGTCCACCTGGCTACGCCACTGGCCCTTCCATAAAAAAAAGTTGTAATACTACAGAATACTATTTTCTCGTGGGGGCCCCTGCTAGTTCGGTGTTTCAGAGCTAGTTATTTTTCTGGCTAGCAGCACAATGTTCAAATGTTAATGCTAGGTAAAAACGGCACAAGTGTACAAAACTGACATCTAACAATATCCAAACATTAGAGCTAAGACTCTCAGATCTGGGTATCCAAATTTTAGGCAGTTTTGAAAATCTCAGCCTAGGCTTTTATAACTTACTCCTGGAGGAATTCTGAGCCACTGTGCATGTCACCCACAGATTTCTTTGCTTCTATGCAGAAAATGACAGGCAAGCAAAGGTAAGCTGTAAGAGTGGTCATATGCCTGCTCCCCAACAGCGGGGGCACCTTGTTTCTGGTTTCCAGAGCAGCCGCAGAGGGGTAAATCACTGCAGAGGGGCTGGGGATGCCCCTGGGTGTAAAGTTGGGGGGGCATTGTGTCCCCAGAGGCGAGGTGTGGGAGGGTACATGTGGCTCCCCGCCACCCCCAAATTTCTGTGAGCGCAGAGCTGCCTCACAGCTCTGTCTCACTGACTCTGCCTGGGTCCTATTGCTAGTTGTCTTTCCAGTGTGTGTGCTGGGCACCCTGTATTCTGTATAATAGTGAGTGCCTGCGATGGGGCAGGGCAAGTGGGGTCGGGGGGAGGAAGAGGGATGGAATAGGGAAGGGGGATGTGGGAGTGATGGCGATTGGGGGGAAGCGGTAACCCAGCATATGGCGGCCCCTTGGCAGCAGCTGGGGCTCCCCCGTTAAGCTGGCCCATCGAACCCCCCCCAACTCGATCCGCCAGAACCTGAACCCCCACTCCCCCAAACCCCAACCAGCTGCACCTGGACCCCACCCCGCCGAGCCTCACTTCCCCCTCATCCAGACTCCCCTGCTGAGCCCCAGCCACCTTTACCTGGACCCCCTGCAGAGCCCCAGTGCATCCAGATCCCTCACTGAGCCATATTCAGCCAGATTGCCCCACGCTTGGATCCTGCTGGGCTGAGCCTGCCTGCCTGCACCTGGTGCAGAGGAGCAGGGCCCCAGGGTGTTTCTGGGGCAGGCCCAGCCCTTGCACTGTGTCATGGGTGCAGCATCACTGCTGAGTCCCTGTCCGGGGGGAGGGAGAGCTCAGGAAGGGCTGTAGGGTGATCTCCCACCTCCATGCAGCCAGTAGCCTGTGCTTCCCATTGCCGCCTTGGAGCCTACACATTTATTGACAAATAAAATTTGCAGCATTTTGCAGAATTTTAATATACTGTATGCAGAATTTTTATTTTTGGGGTACAGAATTCCCTCAGGAGTAGTAACTGCATGTTTCACTATTGTTTTTTATATGAGCATTTTGTAACTTTCTCAATTGATATTTAATCTCAGATTCCTTACTTTAAAAGCAAATACAAAAATCACAAAACTGGAGTACTTCCATTCTCTTATGAATCAGTGAATAATATCTACAGTAGAAGTCCAGAGTTACAAACACCTCGGGAATGGAGGCTGTTCGTAATTCTGAACAAAACATTGTGGTGGTTCTTTCAAAAGTTTACAGCTAAACATTAATTTAGTTAACTTAATCTCAAAGTTATATTATGCAGAAGGAAAATGCTGCTTTTAACCACCTTAATTTAAATGAAACCAGCACAGAACCTGTTTCCTTACCTTATCAAATCTTTCTTTAAACTTTCCCTTTAGTTTACGTTTAACACAGTACTGTACTGTATTTGCTCTTTTTTTGGTTTCTGCTGCTGCCTGATTGTGTACTTCTGGTTCCAAATGAGGTGTGTGGTTGACTGATCAGTCCATAACTCTGGTATTCATAACTGAGGTTTTTGTTGAAAGAATGAAGGAGCCTGAAAGCGAGAACTTCCAGATACTGTTCCATTTGATTGTCTAATTTTAAAATAGGATGTGGATTAATCATTTGATGATCTTATGTAGTAAAATTGTGATTTGTATTGTAGACTTGCATAGCAGGATTGTCCAAAGCTAGTAATGTATACTAGAAACACCTCATCCTGTTAAGAGATGTTGATCCTGTTAGAAAATTAAAAGGGTTGGATGAGTCAGAGGCAAGATGGCTCATTATCCCATCTACATACAAAGCAAGTGGAAAGGGTGTGGACTAATGAGGAAGGAATCTCAGAACAGACAAGGCTAGGTAGACATGAGCTGAACTCTCAACTCTTGTGTTGATACAACCAAGCCCTAGGACTGGGATAAATTTGTATTCCACATAGTATGTGGACTAGGATTTTGACAGCCAGTTTGGAGAGGCATCTGCCCATTGATTGCAACAAACTTGATTTAAAATATTGTTAATGCTTCAGAAAGTGTGGTTGGAGCTTATTTTAAAGAGAAGGTATTGAAGCTTCATCTGCTGAAAACTATCAGGGGGTATCCGTGTTAGTCTCTATCCACAAAAACGACGACGAGTTCGGTGGCATCTTAAAGACTAACAGATTTATTTGGGCATAAGCTTTCGTGGGTAAAAAACCACTTCAGATGCAGCTGAAAAACTGTATTTCGGGGGGGGGGTGTACGTACATACATACATACATACACACACACACACACACACACACACACACACACACACACACACACACACACACACGTCTAAATACTATTTCTTTTGCCACCAGAGAATCATATTTTAGAAGATGTAAACAAATGTGTCATTGCTCTACAAGAAAAAGATGTTGATGGTTTAGACCGAACAGCTGGTGCAATTCGTGGACGTGCAGCTAGAGTCATTCATGTTGTAACTTCCGAAATGGATAACTATGAACCTGGAGTCTACACAGAAAAGGTGTTGGAAGCAACAAAGTTGTTGTCCAATACAGGTAGGAATATAAACAGTGCTCAATACTGATGTATGGGTTCAAACAGCATACAACTACAATGGTAAATGGGTACAAACATATCCATGCAACTTACAAGAATAAGGTTTCAATTTCATAAAACCTGTGCAGAATTTCTGTTCAAAGTAGGGCTGTCAATTAATCACAGTTAACTCACACGATTAACTCAGAAAAATTAATCACGATTCAAAAAATGTATTGTGATTAATCACACTGTTAAACAATTGAAATTTATTAAATATTTTTGGATGTTTTTCTGCATTTTCAAATATATTGATTTCTATTACAACATAGAATACAAAGTGTACAGTGCTTCCTATATTATTTTTATTACAAATATTTGGACTTTAAAAATGATAAAAGAAATGGTATTTTTCAGTTCACCTCATACAAGTACTGTAGTGCAATCTCTTGATCATGAAAGTGCAACTTACAAATATAGATTTTTTTGGCTATATAACTGCTCTCGAAAACAAAACAATGTAAAACTTTTTAGCACCTACAAGTCCGCTTAGTCCTACTTCTTGTTCAGCCAATTGCTAAGACAAACAAGTTTGCTTACATTTACAGGAGATGCTGCTGCTGCCTGCTTCTTATTTACAGTGTCACCTGAAAGTAAGAACAGGTGTTTACATGGCACTTTTGTAGCCGGGCGTTGCAAGGTATTTATGTGCCAGATATGCTAAATATTTGTATGCCCCTTCATGCTTTGGCCGCCATTCCAGAGGATATGCTTCCATGCTGATGGTGCTCATTAAAAAATAACACTTTAATTAAATTTCTGACTGATCTCCTTGTGGGGAAAACTGTAAGTCTCCTGCTCTGTTTTACCTGCATTCTGCCATATGTTTCATGTTATAGCAGTCTCGGATGATGACCAGCACGTGTTTGTTTTAAGAACACTTTCACAGCAAATTTGACAAAACGCAAAGATACCAATGTGAGATTTCTAAAAATAGCTACAACTCTCGACCCAACGTTTAAAATCAGAAGTGCCTTGCAAAATCCGAGAGGGACAAGGTATGGCACACGCTTTCAGAAGTCTTAGAAGAGCAACACTCAGATACGGAAACTACAGAACCCGAACCACCAAAAAGAAAATCAACCTTCTGCTGGTGACATCTGACTCATGATGATGAAAATGAACATACATCGGGGTCCACTCTGCTTTGGATCATTATCAAGCAGAACCCATCATCAGCATGGACACATGTCCTATGGAATGGTAGTTGAAGATGAAGGATCATACGAATCTTCAGCGCATCTGGCACATAAATATCTTGCAACGTTGGCTACAACAGCGCTATGCAAACGCCTGTTCTCACTTTCAGGTGACATGGTAAACAAGAAGCGGGCAGCATTATCTCCTCCAAATTGTAACCAAGTTTGTTTGTCTGAGCGATTGGCTGAAGTTGGACTGAGTGGACTTTATTTTATTTTTCAATGCAGTTATTTTTTGTACATAATTCCACATTTGGAAGTTCAACTTTCATGATAGAGATTGCACTACAGTACTTGTATGAGGTGAATTGAAAAATACTATTTCTTTTGTTTTTTTACCGTGCAAATATATGTAATCAAGAATATATATAAAGTGAGCACTGTACACTTTGTGTTCTGTGTTGTAATTGAAATCAATATATTTGAAAATGTAGAAAACATCCAAAATGGTATTTCCATTATCGTTTAACAACTTGATTAATCACAATTAATTTTTTTTAATCACTTGACAGCCCCAATTTAAAGTTAATGGAGCTCTGTGAAAGAGGCTGCTGAATCAGGATTTTATTTTGGTTGAATGACTGGCTTAAGTCAATAATGAAGTTACTTAATGATGAACAAATGTCTTATTGATCACTCAATGGCTGAAAATACTTAATCTTTTTTGAAGAGGTCAGGGGATGCAAGTCCCAACCAATGAGCAAAGATTTTAAAGGTGGTCTTATCCATGTTGAATTATGACACAGATCTCCTTACTCTTGTTGCCACTGCAAAGACTCTGTGTCACTTTGGTCAAGTGCTAGCAGTCCTTGGTTACCAGTGACATGTAAAGCTAGATTAAAGGGGCCTGGCTCTGAAAAGGCATAACTGAAGAATTCTTTTTTTAACTCAATCTATACAGAATATCCCAGTGGGCATTAAACTTTGTCTATTCAGTCTTGTTTTCAATTTGGAAGAAATAATTACAAAATTAATATTCTGATTCAGGTGAAGTCCCTTATAAAACTTCTGTTCTCTGTGTGTTAATGGTTGTAAAAAAATATATGCCATGTTTGTACCACTTCTGAATTTGGACTTATGATATGGACTTGCAGGGTCCAGTGACTTGCGTCGCTCCATACTACTTCACAGAATTATGCTCCAGAATTTGAGCTTTTGTGTCTTTAAAATTGCAATCATGAGAGCTTGGAGAAAAAAAAAAAACCCAGACCCCAAAACCAAAGAGAGCACTGAAAAAACAAATGGTAACCAATCCAGTGTTCTATTCCTGAGTCCATGTAGAGCCTGAAACAAAAGCTGTTGAAGGTTATGAATGCCCTTCGTTTCAGTAGAGTATTAAAATGTCATTTTTAGGTTTAGTTTTAAGTTATCTCTTAAATATATCCCTGCTGATCATTTTTAGCAAATACTTCCTTCTTATCCCACAATCCCCAACTGCCTCCCATACCACTTAGGTATAGTACTATAAATCTACTGGTTTTTCCCCCAACATCCTCTGCCATGCAGATATGGAGCATATTTGAAACTAAAAATGTGGTGACATCATAAAGTAAACTGCAATTAATATCAAAAGAAAACCTGAGCTATTAACTGATTGTTAGCTTTTTTGTCTTTAATAACCTCCATTTTTAAAATTAACTGAAGCTGCGGCAGAAATTCTAGTGTCAACTTGAGTACCACAGAACTTACCAGTCTTTCATTCGAGTACATTGGGGCTGGGGGATTAGGGGCACCATGGCCAAATGTGCTTCAGTTGCTTGTTTTCTTAATTCAGTTATGCCCCGTTTTACTGAGCAAGTGGAAGCTGCTGTGGAAGCACTTAGTTCTGACCCTGCTCAGCCAATGGATGAAAACGAATTTATTGATGCTTCACGATTGGTGTATGATGGAATTCGGGATATCAGAAAAGCTGTACTGATGATCAGAGTGAGTGACTTTGTATTTCACTTATTTTTACAGCATTCTACTTTTACTTTACTAAGCATTTATTGAACTTAAGAAAATATATTGTTCCTACACAGAGTGGAGAGTATAAGATTTTTCACTGACAACTTAAGATTATGAATCTGAAAGCTGTTAATCACTTTAAAGAGGACTTCAAAATGTCTGCTGTATGTTTTAATCTTAAAATGCAAACTTCACCAAATAGGTCTGGACATCACTGATAATTAAAGCTGAAGTGCTAAACATCCTTAATAATGCATCTATTCATAATGCAATATTGCCTGCCTTATATATATGCTAAAACTAATGACCCTTGATTTAGACAATAGCAAATTAACTCTTGCTATGGTTTGACTTTATATTTTATTTAAAGAAACCTCCAATTTAATTTCTCAAATCTTAAATAAACTTTACAGAAATTTCATACCAGTTTCTTGAAGATGAGGTTAGGTGATCTGGGTATTGAAACTCACCTTGTTCTCAGGTTCTCTGAGAACCCAGGCGGCATAGATAAATGGGGGCTAGCTTGTAAGAATTTCATTTCCTTTTCTGTGCCTGCAATTTGCAAATGCAGTTAATTAAACTTGGATGTCTCCCTACCTGATAAGGAGACAGTCATCTAAATGGTATTACTTGAAGGTGCAAAAGGGCACCTGCAGTGATTTGAAGGCACAAAAAGGAAGTATCAGGCTTACATGTGGGCTTTTCAGACCTTAATATGAACCAGGGCTTAGTGATAGCAAATGGATTTAAGGTTTTCTATTCCTCTCCCCTTCTTCCCATGCCTCAACAGTGAATGTCTCTCTACCGAAGACAATTTGTGTAAGGTTGGAAATGAGCCTTTCCTGTAGAGGTTTCATATTGTCCACTGGTTCCAAATGTCTTGGTAGGTAAATTTGCAGTACGTAACCCCAGCACATCACTGACTGTAACAACCATCATGATATTCATGTGTTACCTTTGCTTGCTTAAACGAAAACCTAAGGGAGGGCAGAGAAAAAGTGAGAAACTATTGCAGTTTAAGACTCTTTGATATATACCCCCTTTTCCATGGAGCACCGTTATTAGTTGGGATCCCGTTCCCTGGACATGCTACAAATTAATTTTATTCACCCCCTTCTATGAGTCTTGTTGCTCAAAACAAGGAGGTACAGTTGCTAATTATATGCATTCAGCAATCAGCAGAGCTGGCAGTGCCAGGAATCCTGACATTTTCCTGCTGCTCGTCTGTGCTGGGGAGAAGACACGTTTATGATGATAGGATTCCATGGCTATATTGCAATTGCCAGTAGCTAAAGGCAGTTCATTCGGTGGTGACATATCAGTGACCTGAAAAAAGTCAAAACGTTAAAACACTTGATTGTTTGCGTGCTGAAGGGCTTGAGTTGTAGAACTTACTTAGAATAAAATAGAGCCCTCAAAACAGATAACAGAAGGAGCACCATTTTTACAGGCTTTTCTGTTTCAAATTGGAATTCAGAAGCAACCCTGCTCTGAAAAGGAAAGCCAAAATCTTTGTGCATGAGCAGAACCCTTTTTTCTTCTATAAAGGTAAATACTTCCCTTCTAGAGTCCATGTTGCAAGACAAAACTACACATCAGAAACCTCTCATGTATTCACTTGGATTTGTTATCTTTAATTTGGAGTACAGGAAATCACTGAGATTGGTGGGGAGTGGGAACATGGAGAAAAGGTTATGATCTGAAACCATAAAGCTGCACAGCCCTCATTGTCGTGTTAGTGTGCATTATCTCCACCGTTTCAATGGAAGAAGTTCATTAGTTTTGACTGACACTATGGTTCTGTGGTAACAGAATGAAAAGTCAAATGCTAAATGCTGTAGTTGCCTTATACCTCACATTTTCAGTTAATTCCAAGACTAAAATTAACCCACAAAGGAGCTTGTGGGGGGCAAAAATGCCTTCACTCTAATTTCTCCACTGAACTGTTAACCTGTGACAACTGATGCAAGTTTTTTCAGTGCCATTGTTTTAATGTTCTCGTCTTCATCTCAGATTTGCTCCATTTTAGAGTCAAAAGATAACCATGGATTCTTGACCTGGGTTCTGAAAGTCGGGCTGCATTCTTTCTGTCTCAGGCTTTGATAGTAATAGGTTCTGTTAACACATAGTTAACATTAGTGATACCTAAACTAGAAAAGAATCCAGTTAGCTGGGTTCTATCTGAGGCTCTAACAGTAGTAAATAATAAAAAGGTAAGTTAAGAAAGTATTGAGATATGAGTGAACATACTCGGAGCAGTCCATCTGAGTGATAAGTCTTTTGTACATAGTCCTTCAGATAATAAAATACATTTAATATTGCATCAGTATTCAGTTGTATCTCCAGGTGTTTTTGTAACCAAAAACAGTACAAACACACAAGAATATTTCCCCATTTGCTTAGAGAATAGTACCTTACATGCCTTTATTCTGACACACTAAGGTAGTAGTTCACATGCGTTCTCACATTCGTATGTGGAAATGAAGCAATCTCTTACTTAAAGTGAGGGCTGGGAAGGACACCAGGTTCAGTACGAGCTTACTTGACCAGCCTGCATTTTTGGCTAACACAACCATCCATAATCTTCCTTTGTATTGCAAGATGCCTGTATTGGAAAACACATTATAAAAATTAAATTGTAGTAAAGGAGCGGGTAAGAACTACTTACATCTTTAAACCTGTTCACAGCAAATATTGCACTCTTCAGTCAAGTTCCTTCTTACTACAGCCCTGCAAACTTGTCATAAAAATGTGGCAGCCTAGGTAAAGATGTAGTATTTTAATATAAGCAGATGTTTAAAATTTTGCTGCCGTTTCAGCTGTATACTGACAGCAGCAAAAATAAACCCCAAATGGGAATTAGGTCAGCTGAGCTTAGCCTATAACATAAAAATTGACCCTATTAACTGCAAATTTTAAGTTTTGCCAGGAGGATGGTAAGAATAAATTTTGGTTTACTGTAGCTACTGTTAACCCTGTTAAGCTTTGATTTTTAATTGTCCTAAACAGTAGAACAGCTGCTATTCTGAAATAGGCTTTAAAAGATGATTTTGGGACTTGAGTTTTGATGTGGGCTCTCTGAATAAAACAATTAAGTACAAGGTATACCTTATGTAATTTGGATTCCGTGTAACTGTCTTTTCATATAGTCCAAATCTTGAATACACTCCTTTAACCTTATTCGATGTTTAGCACACATTTTAGGGCCCTCTGCAATTACTTAACTGTAAACTTCAGGTTCGAGCAGTCAGACATATAGTCATATGAATAACATAAACTGGAGAGAATTCTGACTTACTCTCAGTTGAAAGCCTAAATAATGCACTGTAGTTATTCTGTGTCCTCCTCCTACCCCCGATGTTAAACAGCTGACCAGAAGGTATTTTTTATAGGTTGTGGAAAGATTGATTCACTTCTGTTGATCTGAATGACTTGTGATGAATTATACTTTTTTCTTCTCTTTAGACTCCTGAAGAGTTGGATGACTCTGATTTTGAGACTGAAGACTTTGATGTCAGAAGCAGAACAAGTGTTCAAACAGAAGACGATCAGCTCATTGCTGGGCAAAGTGCAAGAGTAAGGAAAATATTTTAAACATTACATATTCTACAAGAAACAGTTTAACTTGTTCTGAAAATCCAATGTTTAAATCTGTCACTTAAGAAGCCTGGTTCTATTTCTCTCTTGAAAATGCTAGGTCAGAAAACTGACATTAATCTCCATTTCCACTGCCTCAAGAGGCAGCTAAGAGAGACATTACATTTTAAAAACATCAGTGTCTGCTTTGTTTTGGGTATTCTGAAAGACCAGAATCCTCTCGATATAGATAAACTATTGTAGACTTTCACATCACAGATCTGAAATAGTTGCTCCCCTTTTTTAGGCATGTGAATTTTTGGCTGGTAAACAAGTCTATCTGTGGCAAATTGATGTGTTCTTTTTCCTGGTTGTTGGAACTGCAGACTAGAAATAGATACTGCCACAAGCTTAGCCATTTTCTACAAAAAGCCTTTTAGAAAGTCCACTGAACTTTTAAGAAAGGGTCTGCTGAAAGACAGCAGCCTCAAAAAATTATTCAAGCCAACTTCCTTTCCTATGACCGTTAAAAATGAAAGCACCAATGTACAATATTGAATAATTTAATGACTGAAAAACTAGAAATGGTATATTAAAGTAATACAGCCTTTACTGTTGCACCTTAGGTCAATAGTGTTTTATGCTCTTGGGATGATGCCACAAAAGATTTCTGGTGTTCAACACTTTTTTTAAGTCACCTAAAGCCATACAAGAGCAGTTGGTCCTTATTTATCAAATTTTTAGCACGCTTGGCTTTGGAGTCACTTGCAGGGAGTGTGTTCTTTCCCTGTAAACATTTTCTCCACTTTCCCTCTCCAACTCACTCCAAACTAAAAAAAGTTGTCAGGTATGTAGTGTACTTGGGGCACAGCCTGATATCAGGTGTCTGTCATTGTTTGAATTCCTTTTCTCCTGCTATTATAATGGAATTCCTGCTACCCAGCTCTATGGTGTTCCTACTTTTCCTGTAAGAAGGGTAGATTTGAGTTGCTATATTACATGTTGGGGGTAAACGTAACCTAATAAATCACTTCAGCTATCTGTTGTAATCTTGTAAAATTGTAATCTTCATTCTGAACTTCGTAGTAATTGGAAATACCCATGTGTAGCTTGCAGGGTGGATTGATACAAATCACCAAGTGGAAAGTCTCGATTTAAATCATCAATTTTAATCAACTTTTTCATTTGTATTTAGTTATTTTCTAAAGAAAGGTGTGTTTTCATTGGTTTATATAACCATGAAAACATGTTCATTTACAACTAAATACAGCCTTTATGGTAGACTTGGTACATCTTTTTGCTATCTAGGAGGGTATACTAGAACTATATACTTTTATTTAAGCAGATATGTAGCTTAATATTTTCAGATACTTAATTGCACATTTTAGTATTGCTTATTTACTAGATAACTTTTTTTATTATGATTTGTGTCCTGCGTCAGCATGGTACTGGAATTTAAACAAACACTTAAGATAGAATATAAAACTTCTATTAAACAAAACAACCTTAAATGTTTTGGGTAGTAAACTTCTCTAATCAAAACATTATTTCATATTTACAACTAAATGATTTATTAAAGGAAAAGAAGGGTTAACTGTAGTCAGTGAATTAAACTGATTATTTCAGTTCAGCTTGGGTAAATTTTCAAATATGCCTAAGGGTATGTCTTTCACTACCCGCTGGTTCACTGGGCAGCGATCGATCCAGCGGGGATCAATTTATCACATCTAGTCTAGACGTGATAAATCGATCCCCAAGCACTCTCCCGTCGACTCCTGTACCCAATGCCGCAAGAGGCGTAGGCAGAGTCGATGGGGGAGCGGCAGCAGTCAACTCACTGCGGTGGAGACACCGCAGTAAGTCTACCTAAGTACGTCGACTTCAGCTACATTATTCACTGAGCTGAAGTTGCGTAACTTAGATCGATTTCTTCTCTCCTCCCTCCCCCTCCCCCACACACACTGTAGACCAGGGCTCAGTGAAAGTGACTGGATCTTAAGTTCCTGCTTGCCTAAGTCTCTTGAAAATGAGAACAGTCTCCAAAGTTATTTAACCTGTCCTTCAGACTTTTAAAACTAATAGATCTCATCCCCTCGTGCCATGTATTTTATTCATAATCTGTAAGGGAGAGACCAGTTTTCCTGCTTTTTCAACTTCCAGTTGATTTCTCAACTTCAAATGAATTAGAATATTTTCTTCATTTGCACTTTCTGTGGCTGCAGAAGAGGCTACTGCTGTCAAAAGCTGGCCTAGCACTTCAACAGACATTGTTCCAGGTGCTTAGCTAGTGACTTCCACCAGTACAGTGGAGTGACTTTCTCAAAAACAGCAGCAGCAAACGTACTGCTTGAATGCTTCACCTCCAGCCCTGAAATTTATTTTGGTTGGCATGATTGATTGGTGATCTTTATATGCACATCATAGCAGCATCATTTTATTCAGCATTTATGCATCTACCCTGGTATGTTGGGTTGAGAACATTGGCAAGAAAATGAAGTGGAGTAAGGTTGTTGACCAATCTACTTTACTGCCTGCAAGTTAACTTCATTGAGTATTTCTTCAGCATCTCCTTGAAATTTTCCAAGTTTCAACAGCATCAGCAATACAGCAGCAGTTTTTCTGCAGTTTGTCCTAGGCTATGGAATTAGTATATTTCAGTATAATGAGTATATCTTCTACATTTCTCTTTAGCCTGATGTCTCTTTTTTATCATTTACTAGCATAGTAAGGCCTAGGTAGTCCATAAGAATAGTGCAAAAAGTTTATTAACGAGTTGATCCAGATTGTTCAGACAAGTCCCACGTCATCTTGAAAGACGTTGCCTTCTGAGAAGCATTCTTCGTAATGTTGTTTCATTCCGACAGCCAGGGCTTGCATCTTTGTTTGCACAGTTTGGCCACATGTTCCTTTTTTTACACAGAGGTAGAGGAATTTCTTGAAAATATTTCCAAATAGGGTCTCTTTTATGACCTGCAGCCATGACAGTTTTTTCTCTAGTTCCCTGGTGTTGAAATCAACACTAGAGTCTGCACTCTGAAGAATGTTTTCCCTTCTTCTCAGTGTCCTGCTTTGACACCAGTGTTTCTCCTTTCTGGTTGCATGCTCTGCTTCTTCTCCCTTGTTCCCTAACTCTCCCACCACCCCTATCCTCAGAAAAATAAAATAGCACTCCAGATTTTTGCTCGTGTAACCCACTGCAGTATCTTGTTTGTTTAGAGATAGAGGGAGGCCGATGAGAAGTTAATGGATTTCTGTTTGTATCTCTGTGTGTGTACACGTACGCACACGCACGCCTCCCTAGGCCATTTACTTGAAGTGCCGAGAACTGTCCAGAAATATTCATAACTTGAGAACTGAGCCAATCAGAGCTCAGCAGGGAGAAGCTATAAAATACAAGTGTGAGACCACCCAGGTGGGCTCAGTGGATAATTCTGATGAGATATATGATGGTGTCTCCTCGAGTCAGAGGCTGGGTCCCAACACCTGTGATGACTTTGCCAGTCTGTTGCAGCCAGTAGCACAGCCCTTTGGTCCCTCCCCCAGGATCAAGCCCTTAACACACACATGACCTATCGGGTCATATTTATAAAGCTTGGCCTCCAAAGTTCGATGTTTTCCTCGGTTCATTCTTTATGTAGAAGAGCAGACTTTACCTCGGAGATCTTTTAATAGAGGCTTATGGATTTATTGTAATCTTTTGAAACATTTAGATAAGTTTAGGTCAGATTTCATTTTAAAAAGGTTTATTTTCATAATGAAAAACTTAAAATAAAATCTGATTTTAATTTTAAAAAACATTGATTTTTTATCCACCCTGATAGCTTGTCATTAAAACTATTGTATTTCACACAAAAAGATAATCTGTCCTCATTCACACAACTTTCCTTTGTGAAAAGGGAAGAGAAAATACTGTCTTACACCTTAAACTTCTTTGAAGGAGTCTAGCAATTTTGTTAAACAGACATGATTACAGTTCTTGAGAAATCAACCCAGCAGCTTTCCAGGTAACCCTTATTCTGTAATGTTGGTAGATAATCATATAGTCATAAACTTTTGGTTCAAGATGAGGAGAAATGGGCCTATCAGCCCTTTAGGTCAAAAGAAGCCTATTAAAGGTTATCTGTATGTGCATCACTTTAGATTGATTATTAGTGACACTATTCAAAAAAGTCCTTTTTACAAATAACTGAATAAGGAAATATGGAAAATCACTTTATTTCAGGCTATCATGGCTCAACTCCCTCAAGAGCAAAAAGCTAAAATTGCTGAGCAAGTAGCAAGCTTCCAGGAAGAGAAGAGTAAATTGGATGCTGAAGTATCAAAATGGGATGACAGCGGTAATGATATTATTGTATTGGCAAAACAAATGTGTATGATTATGATGGAAATGACAGACTTCACCAGGTGAGTCTCTTTCACGTACTTAAACTTGTACAGGTGCTAACTTTCTCAGATGTTCATCTTCTCTCAGTAAAATGCCCTGGCCAATATAACCCTAACTTTTCTAAGTGCAAATATTTGAAATTCCTGCATTTTTACAATTTTAGCTTTGAAGTAACAGTGTTATCGGTGTGTTTTTAATTTAAAAACTACACATCTGTAAGTGTACTGATGTGTAGTTTTCAAAACTTACAAATTGTCATAAATTGACCAGATAATAAATTGGTTTGTCTGTTCACGAATCTGGCCTAAGGTTGTTTTCCTGAACATGTTTAAACTTGTCTTGTGGTTTGAAATTTAACAGTAAAGGTTTTCTTTAAGCTGAGAAGGTTTTTCTCAGGCATTGATTCCATAAAAACAAGATAGTCACAGAACATATGTAACTTCGGAAGTATTACAATGTATAATCGTGTATTGCATTGCTTGAAACAATTGGTATAAATATCCTAAAAAGCAGGGTTTTTTCACAAAACATGGGCCCTTTATAGACTTGACAAAGATGATTTGTGAACTCATTGAGGAAACTTGACTTACAAATGAGAGAGCTATTGATATGCTATAGCATGTGTGATAGCTTTCCTGTGAGCTGCTTATTTTTAATATGCAAGTCCACCTTACCCATGTGAATACAGTTCAGTTAGGGAGTCTGAAAAATGGAATATACGAGAGAAGCAACATGCTTGTTTTTGGTGCCAAAAAGTAGAATCTACTTTGTTTTGCAGAGGTAAAGGACCACTAAAAAATACATCAGATGTGATTAGTGCTGCCAAGAAAATTGCAGAGGCTGGGTCAAGAATGGACAAGCTAGGACGGGCTATTGCTGACCATGTAAGTAGTCCTTCATCTTCATAAGCCTCCATCACAACTGAGTAATTGTTCTGTGTGGATCCTTGAGAACATTTGGTTTTGGCGGCTTAAGTACTTACCTAGTTTTCTACAATCCCTTCCTGAATACAGCTCTTCTGACCTTGTTTCTCCCAACTGCTTTGCTACCCCATCAACATAAACCCCGAACGCATACAGCAAAAATACTTTTAACAGCTCATTGTTTTAAATTAAGCACCTAGTTTCTTTATATTAGCTGAAAAGAATAGAATTTTTTTTTTCATACTCGAGATATCCCCGAGTGCTTCGCAAAGCAACAATGTGACTCTCTAGGCAACACAGTAAAGATCGGTTTCAGAGTAACAGCCATGTTAGTCTGTATTCGCAAAAAGAAAAGGAGTACTTGTGGCACCTTAGAGACTAACCAATTTATTTGAGCATGAGCTTTTGTGAGCTACAGCTCACTTCATCGGATACATACCGTGGACTGTTTCCACGGTATGCATCCGATGAAGTGAGCTGTAGCTCACGAAAGCTCATGCTCAAATAAACTGGTTAGTCTCTAAGGTGCCACAAGTACTCCTTTTCTTTTTACAGTAAAGATCATTATGTTCCCAGCAATAGATCAGGCACAGCCTTGATTTTAATCTTTCTGTTTCTGCGGAGATGTTTGAGAGTAGAGTTATCAGTGAGTTATATTTGAAATGCTCCACAGGATCTCTATCTTCTATATGGATATACGGGAGAGATGGGCAGAATAGGTTTATTATTCGTGTTTTATCCAAAGAGGACCACCATTCCCACTAATATTGCACTACAATGTCAGCAGGGTAGGCAGCTGTTTCCTTATTCTGTACTTGAACTCGCCAGCTTAAAGCCCATTGGCAAGAGGACTGTCAATGGAGCTTTGCTTTGTCACAGAAATGTTAACAGGGTTTAGCTTGATCAGTCATGTAATGAACCAAGTGCTCATGTCATCCCACAAGGTATTCATACCACAGTGACAATCACAATAAAACAAAAATCTTGTTTTATCAAAAATGTTATCAGATAAGCACAGACATCTAACTAAGGCTAAAGAAATCTGTGGTGTTCATGATAGTTGGTGCTCCTGAGAGGCCCTGAAATACAAATAGCTTAGGTTTGAGGTTTGTCATTAACCAAGCTTTACTTTTGCACAGAGCTAAGTAGTTTTTTTTTCAGTCTCTCTCTCCCTCTCTCTCTCTGAATACAAATTCACAGCATGTGATTCAAAAATGAGACAAATGTTTTTATTTAAACAAGAATTAACTCTTAAAAACAATGCAGATGTTTTAATTGTTTCATCCAGCTTCCAGAGACAGTTATTGTGACTAATATAAATGTATTAGTTTTACTGAATGTTTAATATTAATAAACTGCCAGCAGCTCAATGGGATAGTATGGAAAGGCTGCTTCAGACTGTTTCCCCCCCCCCCTTCCACCCCCCTTTCCCCCACTTGTCAGCAGTGAGTGAAGATATGGCATTAAAGTGAAGAATGGGGAGATGCCACCTCCTCAGACAAGCAGGGCAAGATTTCAGAATTAGCTTGCTTTCTGAAATCTACAGTGAACTCTGTTAGCTGAAGTCTTCTGTTGTTACACATTAAAATAGTGTTCCACGCACACACTGCAGATGATGAAAAGGCCATGATGTGCTCTCACAACAAATAGACAATAAAACTCTTTAAATGCATATTTTGGATTACTTTGATTGCAAAAATCAATTTTTTTAAAAATTAACAGGTATCATGAGGAGATGGGGAGACAAGCAGGAGGTGACTGTTAGTCATATTGGCAAGACTATAACTTTTTTCAAACCCTATATTCTTCTAAAGCTTTCAGTTTATATGTTTCATTGAGTCTGCTTGCATACTCATAGGTCTTGGCTACACTTGCAGCAGCATGTAGGACATATGTAACTACATATGGCAGGGAGAGGCTTGGACAGGAGGGAAGATCTTCAGCAGCGGGGATGCTGTTCTTGTCACCTAGGCCATGCCTCTCAGTCTACGCTGCTATTTATACCTGTGGTAGCTGTGTGTGTAGTGGCTGTGCTCTGCATGTCACCATAAAGTGTGGATGTACCTATAGAAATCGGTTCAGTAATCTGTTAATGTAGAACTATTTTACAATTACAGAAGACTTGCAATACAGCTATTCCAATGGAGTGTTAATGCCTTCATATGCCAAGGGCAGGAACTGAATTAAGGGGTGCACTGTCATGTTGTGTTAACCACATGGCACTAGGTAAATCGTGACCCTCATGTTAGTGTGTCAGAAAATCCTAACTCCTGCTCTCAGATAGTTTTATAGCTTTTATGGCCTCTAAGGAAATGTGCTATTATCAAAGGTATTTCAAGTCAGCTGAAAAGTGTCAACTTAAGATTTTCCCAAAGGTGTTTCATCTTTCACTCAAAATATCAGGATTTTTTTGAATGGAGGGAATATCAGTAAGTTGCAAATACCTTAAGAAATTGAAATGATTGCAACACAATGGAGGGTCTCATAAAATTCATTCTCCTGTCTCTACCAGAACACTTACAAATCACTCTGACAATATTTCTGTTGCTCCCAATCTTTGATAGTTGTAGGAGGTACATCAATTGCCAATTTGTGAAATCACAGTGAACCAGTAGGGAAAGCTTATGCATTTCCCCAGCTTTCCAATAAAGTAATAGCAGTCTCTCCTAGCGCTCTTACATTAGGCAAGATTTTGATTATGCCTGATGCTAACACAATGTAAGGCTGCTTTTGGAAAACTGTATTCTGATGTAGGATTAGTGCTTTCTCATTTGGCTGTTGCTGCTGTGTGTTGCCAAAATGATTATCCAGTAGCAATAAACATTTTTCCTCCACTAAATGTCCTCTTACAGGTTTTGTAACTGCATGATGCAAAACTCATGTATTATGCATGTAGTGGAATTTGCTCTCTGGGTCACTGGCACAGTGTCAAGGTTTAACCCACAAAAATTACAATGTTCGGATTCTAAAATGGGGGTATCATGCTGGAAAGGAAAATGGTTCTGCCTGCCAACTTGAACCTATCAGTTGCTTTCTGTTAGTAAGTAAATTCCAATGGAGTGGCCTTGTTTTCTTTAAGAAAGTTTTGTTCCATTTCTTAGGAAGTCTTGTAAAAATGTGTCCACATTTTTAATGCATGGTGTTTTTGTCAGGTCTGTATGATTAACAGTCTGAGGTTTGAGTTTTAACAGCCAAATCTTGTTGAACTTTTCTAAGTGCCTCAGCAAGTTTTCCAGTTTTGAGCTATTGGAGGCCAACTGATGAATGTGAATGACATTGACTTCCTCTAACAGTCACAGAGATGGGTACCTCACTGATGGGAGCCATACCACAGCAGATTAATGCCCCATCTAGTCAGACAGGACACTGGACAATGGCCAATACAAGATCCTTTTGAGGGAGCTGCAAAAAATGTCATGGGAGTTAAGAATAACTTGCTCATAGTGACCATTTCTTCCTGACTCCCCCAATCAGTTAATGACTGATTTATCCCCTGAAATGTTACTTAATTTTCTTTCTTTCAGAAGTTAATTGGCTGATAAAGAAGTGTTTATTTTTTAGCAGTTTTAAATTTGCCTTTTAGTTTAATTAAAATCCTTGTTGCCATAACATGAAGGGGCAGTGATACATTGGGTGCTCCTATTTAATCTTCTGGATACCATTCCTTATCTTGTATACCTTCATCATCATGTTCACTTTCATTCATCATACTCTGTGAACTAAACAATCTCGGAACAAACCTCCCATCCCCACCCCCATGTCTGCAATCAGCTTTTAGAAGTAGTGTGACTGGAACTGAACACAGGTTTCCAGGTGATGATGATCTTTTGGTTTGTATTGTGGAATAACACCATAATACATTATTTTCTATCCCATTCCTTATGCAGCTGAACAATATTTTCTTTCTTTACATGCAGCAGCTCTCATTCATTGAGCTATCTATAGTGAGGCCAATGCCAATGTCTGTTTCCTTAATTTGGAACTCAATAAAATGCCTAAGTAGTTCAAATTATTCCTTCCAATATGCAATGTTTTGTAGTTGTGGGGCAGGTGAATGCCAGAAACAGAACCTGATTCTTTTATGTATCTCTGTCAGGGACTTTGTATGTGCCACTGGACAAATCACTTAAACCAACCTTTTTACACATGGCTACTAGTTATGTGTTGCCTATCCTGAAAATCAGGCTCAAGGTGTCTTAAAGGCTGACACTCACAGCTATAACTGAAGTCAGTGTAACCTTTGGTTACTAAGCAAGGCAGTGTAATCTGAAGGAATGTTAAGTGGTAGGAGTCAGGAGGTCCTGATTTCTAGTCTAGGCTCAAACACTGATTCAGTATGCGGCTGGGCAAGTCATTTGGTCTTCCTCTGTTTCTCCATCTGTTGTCAGTTGTTGGCAACGTTCGTTCTCTCTGCATGCTGCACCGGCTCTGGCCAGATAGCCCATACAGCAGACTTTGATCGAATTGCCCAGGAAGACCACAGACTCCGTTCAGTGGCAAAGGCACTTGGCCAGGTTTATTGCCAACAAAGCAGGGTATTAGTGCCCTATATGTGCTACAGGTACACTTAATACATGTATTCCCATCACAATGAACTTGGCTGAGTGAGTGACTGGACTTTCCACTCCCCACTCAGCCGGAGAGAGAGACCCACTCAGTGACCCCTCTTTTATACACTATTACAAACAAGTTTATGTATTGCCCTTCTGGTGTGGTTAGTTACCGCCCTTTACTTTGTACGTGTTGGTTCAATCAAAACATCTCTAGCTGTTACCCTGTCATCCTGACCTTACCCTTTGGAAGGGTCAGTGTGTCCTGTATTATGTTCAGGGAGTTAGTTTACACCATAACCTTGTATTAGAGTGTTCTGGCGCGATCCTTCTGGAATGTATTTATGTGAATACATAGTGCTTAGGAGTGCTTGTGTTTTTGAAATGCCAGCCCTGTTCATGTATCGGATAGTGAACTTGCAAGCAGGCATCTGTCTTGTAACAGGGCTTACTCTTGCTAACTTTGCTTAATATCAGCCGGGCCTGACTTTTGGTCACTTTAATTCAGGCTCCAGACATCATACCAGGCCCCATGCTTCAAGCTCTCTTTCTACTACAAGTGTGTAGCTGCCTACCTTTCAGGAAGTGGAGGATTAATTGTCTGTACAGTGCTTTATATGTTGAGTGCTATAAAAATGCTAACTGCTCTGGAGGATGCAGGTCTCTAGGTGACTGCAGCCAAACTTGAGTCACTTAGCACCCAGAACTAGTGGAGACACCTGTTGATGTTTGGCTTAATCTCTCTTGGCCTCATTATATAGATCATTTTAATTTTGGCATTTGATAACTCTTGAGTGCTCAACCCTGTAACATTAACGTCCTTTCAGTGTCTGTAATTGATAAATATGCTAAACTCCAGTATTGGTACTGAACTTTGTGACCCTTTCCTGTTAACCTTTTGCCATGTTGAAAACTGACCATTTATTCTTTTTGTTATGTGTCCTTTTGTCTAGTTGCTAACATGAAAGGATGTTAATTCTCACCTGTGACATGGGTTTCTTACCAGCCTCTCTTGAGGGACTTTGTCAAAAGCTTTTTGAAATTCCAGATTGTCAGCCAGTTCTCCTTTATCCACTATTTTGTTGACATACACAAAGAACTCTAATAGGTTAGAGAGAAACACTTTTCTTTGCAGAAGCCATGCCAGTTAGCCGTGCTACTGGCATTTTTAAAGATAACTACAATACATGCTAAACTCCAGTCTTCCTATACATTATGTGATTGTGTATATATCCTCTTCATCTCAAATGTACAGAGCATATTGTGGACTGTGGCTGCCACTCAGATGGGCTCCTCTGTTTTTCATATGGGAATGAGGCTGAGAAACACCAGAGCACTTGAATGAGGAGTACTTGTGGCACCTTAGAGACTAATAAATTTATTTGAGCATACACTTTTGTGGACTAAAATCCACTTCATCCAATGCCTGCAGTGGAAAATACAGTAGGAAGATATAAATGTACACCGAGAACATGAAAAAATATGTGGACAGAGTTGGCAACCGGCTTTGTTGCAAGGATAGGTTCCTGGGTTAGTGTTTTTGTTGTGTGGTATGTGGTTGCTGGTGAGTGTTTGTTTCAGGTTGGGGGGGCTGACTGTAAGTAAGGACTGGTCTGTCTCCCAAGATATGTGAGAGTGAGGGATCGTCCTTCAGGATAGGTTGTAGATCCTTGGTGATGCACTGGAGAGGTTTTAGTCGGGGGCTGAAGGTGACAGCTAGTGGCGTTCTATTACTTTCTTTGCTGGGCCTGTCCTGTAGTAGGTAACTTCTGGGTACTCTTCTGGCTCTGTCAGTCTGTTTCTTCACTTCAGCAGGTGGGTATTGTAGTTGTAAGATTGCTTGATAGAGATCTTGTAGGTGTTCCCCTCTGTCAGAGGGGTTGGAGCAAATGTGGTTGTATCTTAGATGTACCTATCCTTGCAGCCCTTTGCCAACTCTGCCCACATATCTATTTAGGGGACACCATCATTGGACCTAATCACATCAGCCACACTATCAGAGGCTCGTTCACCTGCACATCTACTAATGTGATATATGCCATCATGAGCCAGCATGCCCCTCTGCCGTGTACATTGGCCAAACCGGACAGTCTCTACGTAAAAGAATAAATGGACATAAATCAGACGTCAAGAATTGTAACATCCAAAAACCAGTCGGAGAACACTTCAATCTCCCTGGTCACTCAATTACAGACCTAAAATGGCACTACTACAACAAAAAAACTTCAAAAACAGACTCCAACGAGAAACTGCTGAATTGGAATTAATTTGCAAACTGGACACCATTAAATTAGGCTTGAATAAAGACTGGGAGTGGATGGGTCATTAGACAAAGTAAAACTATTTCCCTATGCTTATTTTTCCCCCTACTGTTACTCATACCTTCTTGTGAACTGTTGGAAATGGGCCATCCTGATTATCACTACAAAAGGTTTTTTTTGTTTTTTCTCCTGCTGCTAATAGCTCACCTTAACTGATCACTCTCATTATAGTGGGTATGGCAACACCCATTTTTTCATGTGTGTTCTCTCTCTCTGTGTGTGCGTACGTACGTACCTACTGTATTTTCCACTGCATACATCCGATGAAGTGGGTTTTAGCCCATGAAAGCTTATGATCAGATACATTTGTTAGTCTCTAAGGTGCCACAAGTACTCCTCGTTCTTTTTGCTGATACAGACTATCACGGCTGCTACTCTGAAACCTGTCACCAGAGCACTTGACTCTTTAAGGTCATTCAACATATTTCCATCTTGTTCTATCAGGGGAGCATGTTCTCCTTCCACAATGCACCACAAGGGCTGAACAAATGGGCTTCTCTATTGCGGTACTGTGCCCAGTAGCCACTTTATTACACAGCTAAAAAATTTATATCTGTGTGATTTAATGCAATAGCATTTGCTGAAGCACTTTCACGCCTTATCAGGAATCGAGTTACCACACTGATAAGAGGTTTGAGGTAGTCAGGACCACATATCTGTTCTTTTGGAGATATTACGTAAGAGGAATTACAGGGGTCGTTATTCACTAGTGCAAGCATTTCATTTAAAATGGAAGATCACCGTCCGAGGCACTATTCTTGATTGAGTTGCAAGTAGGATTTACAAGTGCTAACTTGAGATCCTAGGATGCAAAGTGCTGTATCAGTGCTTCACAAATGCATCTTCAGTATCTATGTGGTGTGCAAATACTATACCTGTTAGCAAAACAGGTGTAGAAAGGCTAGGAAATTTTCCAAGATCACACAACAAGGCTAGTGAAAGAGCAGATGAGAACATGAAAGTCCTGTCTCCCAATGCCAACTTTTGAGAACACATTTTGATTGCACAGTGGATTTATCATCTCTTGCAAGTCAATGACTTCTCATCCTACAATCTCAACATTTAGCAGATACTAATGTTTAATGACTTCTAAATGCAATTTTGCTGCTAGTTAATTTAGGCTTAAATAAGGGGTTTGAACTCAAATGCAAGAAATTCTTCAAAATTATCATTTGCCTTGCATTACTAGAAATATTGTGTGGCGTTAGTGGTATGTCAGAACTGTTGTACAGATATTACAAATATGTATTCCATTTTTAATATGATCACTTATTACTGCAGCGTTTCTTTATTCACTTTTTTCATACCATTTGTCAGTGAAAGTAGATGGCTGGATGTCTATAAATACATAAGATGAGTGTATTCATCATGATAGATACATAGCTGAACAAGTTAAGCTTCTTTTTGATTGACCTGTGTCAGGGTAGTTAGCTTTAAAAATTAGTATGCTTGCTTTTCAAAATTCTGAAATAACAATTTTCTATTTTCAGTGCCCAGATTCTGCCTGCAAACAAGACCTTCTAGCCTATCTACAGCGTATTGCTTTATACTGCCATCAGTTGAACATCTGTAGCAAAGTTAAGGCAGAAGTTCAAAACCTTGGAGGAGAACTGGTCGTCTCTGGGGTATGTAAGATCTGATAGTTCCATTTCATGTTTTTCTTTCTAGATTGAACAGTTTTCCCAGTTTAAGCTTTTGTGTTAAAGGCTTATAGATAAAGTGAAAGGCACATGAGTTTATATCCAAACTTTAAACCCTTGCAAGTTTTATAACTGCCTCTACTTGAAGGCAGAATAATCTTCAAACTACTTTTCAGCTTTCATTACTAGCCGATAACCCTCAGCAAGACATTTTACTATAAATTTGTAATGCTCTACCACTTTTTCCACAGGCTATTGATTTTACATACAGTGGGATTAAATCATCTTAATCAGCATAATTTTATGTACATTTCTTAATCTATCCCATGTTTTCATAGAGACTTTGAATAGGGTGGCCTTGTAATTATCTAGGGGTATTTATTTCAAAATAACTATGCCTGAAGTTAAACTTTTTTTAGTTGCTCCACTATTTGGTGACAGCTGAAAGCTGCTGTAAGGCCAACCTTATTCCTTACTCCAATTTAGTAAATGCATTCTTGTCTTCATTGTACTGCAAACTTTTTTTCCTCACTGAGAAGAATCTGCATGCTGTAGATTACATAGGAGGGAAACAGCTAAATTTATGAAATCTTTTGCCATGCTCCAACTTGTTTACTATAGTCACTTATGTTCTAATTGGGTGAAAGCAGTAAGGATGCTGGGGAGTTAATACAGGGTTTAGTCTATGGAGGGACAAAAGGGATTGGTAACTCAATACTAACAGTTGAGTCATTAAAAGTAAATTTAAAATCTGATCTTTCCTAAGGTGTTTCATATACTAGAAACCTTTATACAGTTCCTTATTTGTGCAAGTATCTTGTACAGTTTTTCACTTTACTGCTTTTTGCACTGACAAGTGGCTACTGGAAGGAATATAGGAATAGCTGCATAATAGCTTTATGTCAGAAAGAGATTTCTCTGCCACCCTCTCACTACTGGCAGCAGGACATGCTCAAACTGCCAGAAGTGAGGAACTGAGCGATAAGATGCAGCAAAACATGTGTTGCTATGTATCTGTGATGCATGGCTGTTATCTGTGGAGCTGAAGGCATTGTGGTGTCAAAATACTAGATATGTCATTATACAAGAATGTGCTCTAGGGTTTTACTGTGATTATAAAATTCCTTTTTAATTTTACATATCCTTCAGACATAAATTAGTTCATATTAGTAGGCTAGTATCTTTACTACAGTCTCCTTATTTTTAGCTCTTTTCATTGAATAAGAACATGGCTAAATGTTCCCACACTTTTTGGCCTCTACCAGATTATTGGATAAAAATCTGTGCTGTAAAAGATAGTCCACTGCCTCCCATTGAATCGGGTACTGTCTTTAAAAAATAAATATTAACAATTTGTACCCTGAACTACAAATACACACACAATTCCAGAGCAAGAATTTGGCAAAGCATCACTGAGCAACTGGAATGAACTATGGCAAAGAGAATACAAGCAGGAAAATTCAAGAATTTAGTTGCTTCCCTCCCACATGTTTTGCATAATACAGATTTTCTTCACAGTGGGAAAAATTCTGTAAAGAGCAGTGAAGATAAAAATATATTTTTCCAAATTGATGGTTAGGTTAAGGACAGCAGGTTAGATTGATTGAATGGAGGGGAGCACACCAGGGCCCAGCACAGACTTGTCATTCAGATCTGGTCACTAGCTACCAAATTGTGAGCTCCTTGAGGCAAGGGCTCTCTTAATTGGTAAAGCATCAAGCACACTGGAGCTATATAAATCATAGGGGGAGTCTGAAGTACTTATACCACTTCTGGATCACGCAGGCTGAAAACTGCTTCAGACCATTCTAGGACCTACAACAAGCAGTCTTTTGAAAAGCTGTAATTTTTTTTTTTTTTAAAGGACACAGACCCTGAGAACAGCAGGCCCTCTGAAAAAGAAATAGCCAGTTTGCTGTTAGCAGCTCCCTGAAACAATCTACTCAGTGAATCTGCAGCTCGGGTTAGACTCCAAGTGCTGCAACGTGCTTCTTAAGCAGTTTATTATCCTAAAATGTCTTGAGTTCTAGGGAGGATATACTTGATCTGGGCACTTGGAGTGCCCTTACAGTGCTTGATGTAGTTGGCCAGTCTATGCAGATGTGATGGATCACATTAGTCAATGGTTAGGTCTCTTTCAAAGCCAGGACACAGTCTTATTTTTTCAAGAGACTCCAAGAATTGCTTAGTGGCTGCACCAGTTTGCTGGCAAAGCAGCCAATATGCAGTTTGACTAGAATGAAAAGGAAGCACACAGAGCAACTGCACAACACCAAGACTGGCATGCCAACCAGTTCTTTAAAATGTAGTAATTTACCAAGAGGTAAAAATATCAGCTTAAGTGTAGTTGTGCAGTGAGCTTCCAAAAGGCAACAAGTGGTATGATACCTGCTTAATACCCAGGCTTTCAGTTAGAACAGAAATTTTCATAAAATCAAGGGTCACTAAAGATCAGCAACGTGGTCTACAGCCTATTCTGAGTGTCCCAATCAATCTGACTGTTAGTTTGCCCAGGGGGTTATGCATGTGAACTCTCAAGTGTATGTAGCTATTCCTTTTGTTATATGTATGGGCACTCGTGGCAATAAAGTAGACTTAAAATATACTGTTTTAAAATGGCAGTGAGTTATAATAGGACAGACGCATAAGCTGCATAGTGTTGGGCTCAAAATAGACTCCTAGAATTGGAGAGGATAAGCCATTATTTCAGCAAGACTGTGTGGTATTGGTCTGTCTTGATGCACACAGCCTTCATGTCCTAGATCTTGCTCCAGCTTCTTCCCTTAGTTCAGCTCTCATCTGCCCCAGTGTCTTTCTCCATTGCATTTTTGCATGTTCTTCCTTCTGCACCTCCTTGTCATAAATACAGTTCCTTCAGACTGCCCCTTCCTTTCAACTTCTCTTTAAAAAGGCCCTTGGCATGAGCAACAGAGAAGCTGAGTTCCATTCTTCTCCTTAAGTTCCCCTTTTTTTCCATAATAAAAATTGCTAAGTAAATAAACTACATTTGGGTGCCCAAATTACAGCCCAAAGGCAGCCTCTATCTATAACCATTAATATGAAGATACATCCAGCAGAAACTTGAGATCCTAGCATGTAATCCTTCATGCCATACCTGTCTGAACTGCAGCAGTGCTTGCAGGCATCTCGTGTCTCTGCAAACCACACCCCCATATGTAAAGAGGACAGCTGACATAATCTGCTCAATTTTGTGCAAATTGGGTGTGGCCCTCTACTCCACTGGTTCATCTCCTACACTGGTAATTTGGCAGGAGCTAAAATTTGGTCTCCCAGAGTATAATTTTACCCTTCATCTTTTCCTTACTCTAAAAGAACTTTGTTTTCTCTAATGCAGCTTTCCTCTCTTTAATCTTTCTTGCATGGACTTCATCACTGGCTGAAACTGCATAATAGTATCTTCCTCTTAATATGATTTAATATGCCATTGTGACTTAAATATTTACCAGTCAGCGATTAAGATATCCTCATAGCTATGATACACTTAATTGAAGTGGAAGCTGCTGTGATAGGGCATCCACAAGACTGACAGCAGGCAGCCACAAGACTGACAGCAAATAGCCAAGTACAAATATTTTAAATAGTCATAAATATGGAAAAGGCACCATTGAGAGCACAGAAATACTGCTCATTTGTCTGATGGCATGAGTCAGTTTCTCATCACCAAGAGTCAGAAAACATAGCATCATTTTTGGAAATCCTTCTGAGGGTGCCTTTAATAAGAAGATGTATTACCTTAAAATATTGTAAGAATTCTAGAAACCTCTTGCATTTGCTTAGTTCTTGCAGTGCGTAGCGAGTCATGGGCATTGCCAAACACAGATGATGATTATGATATCTATTGTAGGTGGACAGTGCTATGTCTCTGATCCAGGCTGCAAAGAACCTGATGAATGCAGTGGTGCAAACTGTGAAGGCTTCCTATGTGGCATCTACTAAATATCAAAAGTCCCAAGGAATGGCTTCCCTGAACCTTCCTGCTGTGTCTTGGAAAATGAAGGCTCCAGAGAAGAAACCTCTGGTCAAGAGAGAGAAACAGGATGAAACTCAAACCAAAATCAAAAGAGCATCCCAGAAGAAGCATGTTAATCCTGTGCAGGCTCTCAGCGAGTTCAAGGCGATGGAGAGTATTTAAAGAGAAGTTTTTCCACTACTGCTACTTCCAGAACTTTACTTTTAATATTCTAAGGATTTCAAAAGTTTACTATTCATTAAAATGTATTTACTTAATATAATTTGGATAACTTTGTTTAGATTACATGGGGAAATACTCCAAATTTATAAATTCAATCAATACAACCTCAGTCTGCAAATGTTTTAATATTAGGTTGCTTTTAGACTTCAGGGGCATATTTCTAGGTGACAATTATTTTGTATAACTGTGCTAAACTAAAATATATCCTATAACCAAAGAATCGTACAGTAACACTAATCATTAACCTTAATAGTTGGATCATATTATGCCTTTCAGTGACCGCAGTTTTACATTGTGATCAAGAGGAAAACATCACTCAAAAGAGAGAATTAAATTACTGATGGGTGCATTCATGTAGTCACATATGGTGTGTGTAGGGGATAAACTTTGTGTGTTAGAGTATGAGGATAGCAGGTGCTAGCTGTACTTCTTATACAGTAAGGCAGCAGTGGAAAAACATCTGGGAAAGTAATACACTGTTGCACACTTTTCTGACCTTTGATTTTTGGGTTTGATTTTTCTTTTTTAATTTGGAATAGAACTTTTTGTTGCATTTGTTTAAAATTGCTGTTTTCCAAGATACTACTTGAGCTGTGGGTATTAGAGCTATTTGACAGAAAATGGTGAGTCATGCCCATTAGAGCATCTTGCGGGTAAAGTATTTTCTGGTTACTTTGCAATAGACCTTTTGTTAAGGGTTTTTCATGTATGTCTTTCCAGGAGGAGAACCCATAAGAAATTCAGTAAAACATATAATGCATCATGGAGGAAACTGATTACTTTTTTTATGACACAAAATGAGAATTTTAATGCTTGGTTACAAATTACTAATGTACTTTGCCGCAGGACACTAATAAAGTTGCTTTATCAGCTGGTGTGTTGTCATGCTGTAAATTTAGCATTTTTCCCCCCAGCATTCAAATGCAAATTCATCGTTGTACTCATTTCTGATAATTGCTATGCATCCTGCCTTAGGCTTGCAAAGAAATCCAGCAATAGTGTTTATTCAGGCTACAGTTTAGATTTTACATTATTTGTGATAACTTTAGCTACAAGGTATAATTTTGCTGTCTTATTTAAATTTTATGAATTTGTTTTAAAAAAAAAAAAGTTAGTGCATTGTAGAGGTCAAAGTTTGCTTTGCTGTATTTAAAAGCACACTTTTTAAAAAAAGAAAATGACCTGTTCTGGATTTAATCATTTTGACGGTAATTAAATTTTATAGAGCCAGTCATTGATGTGTTAAGAAGGTATGGCTTGATTTACCTTGATCAACGTAGCAATTTACTACGCTTTTTAAAATAAATCAGACTTAAAATATATTCAAGGTATTGCTACTTCAGTACAAAAATGCTGATCAGAATAAGCATTTACATCACTCATATAAGTTTTCTGTAAGGATATTTTTGCTGAATTTATTCTGTTTTCCAAGCAAATTATATCTTGTCCTCTTCAATATAAGTGTACTGTCTGTATTATATAAGAGCTTTTATGCTACCCTACAAATGTGCTGCATTTATAGATACTATAGGCAAAACGGATCTGTTTTTAAAAGATGACTCAAAGTATGCCAGAGGCACTGGCATTTAAGGGTTAATGAGCTAGTTTCTTTGCAAACAGTGTGGGAAGAGTCATTTTTGTCCTTAACCTTTAAAATAATGTTATTTTAACCTTATCTGCCCTAGGCTGTTTGGTGACTCTCTCACCAAAATAAACACATTACCTTAGTGTAAAAAAATCTGATTAGCTTAAAAAAAAACTCTCTAGATGTTCAGAAAAATTTAAAGTAGTAATCTTTATTTTTATATAAAAGTTGGCTAGCTATTGTATTTTGTATGCAGAACTTATAAGTCATTAAGGTAGCAACAAATTTCAATATAGCCACAATTGATTTAAATTTAATTTGAAAATCCAAATCAAATGCCACGAAGCCAAATTTAGCAAGAGGCTCAACTAGTCCTTCGTATGGAGGATTAAAACAAGCTAGAGTGGTTTAAGGGTTACACCTCGCAAGAAGGCAGGGATTTCTCAGAGAGGATGGGGGAGAGAACTCAACAGTTACTGAAGTTAGAGTGGGGGTGACTTCTGAGAGAGGAGGGGAGAGGCTATGAAAACTGGAGGGCAAGTTAGAACTGAATAGGGATAGGAATCTGAATGCTTGTGTGGTTAGGCATGACTTCCAGGCCTCGGTTTTACAAATGCATACTCAGCACTGACAGTCCCAGCAGTATCATGGGGACTGTGCCATCTACTGCCTAAGGGCTTCTGCAGAAGCAGTATGGGCCTCTAGCCAGTAGAGGTTGTTACACTGAGCAGTTGGGAAGCAGGTTTGGAACTGCCTCTCTCTCTCCATGCCTCAGCTGCATCCCCAGCTGGTAGAGTGCAGAGGAGGGAGCCATTACCAGCTGTACAAAGATGGAGTGAGGCCTACGAAGAGACAGGATATGCCCTGTGTGCTCCACTTCACAAGAGGGTGAGTTGCCTCCTAGAAGTGGGGCTTTCCATCCTCCCCATGGAAAATGGTAGAGGAATGTAACAGATCACTGTCCCTCCCATTTGTCCCCTCCAACCCCTTCCTAAAAAAACAAAGGTGAGAGCAGGTAGGGGTATGGTGGACTACAGGATTTTATACAAGCCTCGTAACAGCCAAACCTCTTGAAGCCTCAAGTTAGTCTAGAATTGACAATTCTCCATCGTAAGCACATCCTTCTGATTCCTTGGGAACTAGTAGCTTTCAGGATCCTGGCTTGTTTGAAAGATCGTCCTGGGAAATTTTCCTCACTCCCCAAATTAGACAAATCTGAGAGGGCTGAATTGCTTCCTGGAATGTGTGTTGAGGACCCATAGCATTCTGGAGGCCCACCAAAGAGATCTGGATCATATAAAGCTCTAAAAGTCAAGGTAGGAGGCTGAGGCAAGGAAAAGGATTCTAGCAGACCTGGAGTAAAGTGAAACTTACCTCGGCCCTCTTCCTAGAGGTAGAAGATGAGGGAGAGATGAGAAAGGGAAAAGTTTGAAGTCCAGGAAGACACAAAGTTTATCTACAAAGTGGAGGTATGTGATAAAATGCACATGGAAGAACCAACTTTTCTAGTTTCTAAAGTGGTTTGCCTGTCCTGGTAGCTTGTGAGTACCTACACCGATCGCCTGCCTCTGCAGTAGCTGAGAGTCCATGAAGTGCCAGATGTCACTGAGGCTTTTCCAGCTGACCACCAGCTCTTTGGAACAGAGCAGTAGATCAGTGGGGGGGATTCGTCCTCCAGTAGAAGCCAATGGAGACCAGCTGAAGGATTATAATGGGGCCTACTGGAGTTTCCAGTCTGGAAGGCAATTTTAGAATTGAATGGGGATAGGAATTGAGCAAGTGTGGACAGATGGGGAAGAGAATGGAGGTGAGCCCCATTCAGTAGTGTAGGCTGTTCTTTTAAAGGGCTCAGACAGCATGGTGATGTGGTGCCTCATGAGCACTTTGTTCCTGGTTGCGAGATTTATAGAGTGTGGAACTAGCCCACTGCGTAACTAGTGGCCTGCTGTTAAAATCTGATGCATATCTTCTTTCTGAGAGAGCTGCATCATATGCTGTAGTCTATTCCGCTGTGTTATCTAAGGCAGGGCTGACGACTCTTCTTAGCATATGCACAAAGTGCCTCAGGTGGCACGTAATCTGGATTAATCACTGAATTTTGACACAGGCAACATTGTCTCAGTGGATGGTGCACCTGAGTGGGAGTTTTGTGAGGTCCTGATCCCAGTTGTGCTATTGAATGGCTGCATGACCTTTGGTAAACTGCTTTCTTTGTACCTCTGTCCCCAAATTTAAAATAGAGATAATGATCCCTTCACTACATAAGGCTACACACTTAGACATGACTTTTCTAAAGAACAGGTCCAATTAAATTGAAGTATTCTTAATGGTTGGTGTGAGAAAAAAGTCTAAGTAATGAGATGACTTAGTTTAATATTGCATTGAATCTGGTTTTCAATTTTTGTTATGGGATAAACAGCTAAATGTTTTGTTTACAAAGACTTTGCTCTCATATGGTCACTGCTCACCCTGATGAGGCTTGTCTAAACACAAATGTCCACCAGCTTCACAAAGATCTGTGTTTTTGATCGATTTAGTTAAGCCAGTGCAAACTCCTGTGTAGTCACAAGTTGATTTACATCAATTTAGTTTAGGTTAATTCAATTCAATTGATAATGGCCAGTTGTAAACTGGTGCAAAACCGCAGGGACACAAGTAACTAAAATCAGTTTTTAAATCCATTTACATTGGTGCAACTTTTATACATTGATCAGGTTAAATCTCAAATGCTTTAGAGGGGTATGCAGATGAGATTACAGCCAGCTGCCCTTACCCTGGACCCTGAGAGGTAATGTTGAGCTGATACTGCCCCCTGTATTTTAAGGTAGAATTCAGCTGCTGAAAACTCGGCATATCGGAATAGCTCTGTATTGAAATCAAAACTTCCTATGTTACTACATACCTTGGGAATTAATCACATCGATGGCTGAATCAAGTAACACACAAGTTCCTTCTGCTGAAGGATTCCAAAGCACTTTACAAACTGTTCACTGGTAAATGAACTGAAATTCAGTCACCCCTGTCACTGCTCCTTGTAATAGCTCGTTGCCTTAATTTCTCTGTGTGCTTTTATCTCTTGACTACTCCAACTTTGCTGTGAGCTCCCCAACAAGCTCCTTAGACTCCAGAATTCTACTTTCTCAAGTGTTTGTTTTTAAAACTCCTCCAGTTGGTTTCAAGTATTTTGGTGCTCTCTCCTCCCCTCTTTGCTTCAGCTCCTTAAATTGCCATGCTCTTGCTTCTTCATAATTGGTTCCCAGTAGATCTGAGTGCCTTCTCATGGGTAGCTTTTGCGATGTGCCACACCCTTCCAGGTTAGCTGTCTTATCGACACTCCATCTCACTTCAGATCTTACGTGAAGCCTCTCAGCTTGCTTGCCTATGCCTTTGCATTCCCGCTCCATGGTGTTGCAGTTGGCTTTGTAAAGAGTTTTGGGATGCAGTTTATAGGAGAGATCTAGTACAAAAGCAATGAATGTAACGCAGACTGCAGATGAGGATATCCTGGTCTAAAAAACCAAATGGGTTTAGTGAATGACAAAAACATGCTCCCTTTGCCAGCTGCATGTACTGAGATGTCTATAGAGAACCTGCAGGACAAGCAGGTAGGCTCCAGTTCAGCAAGGTGCTTAAGCATGTGCTGATTCTAAGTTCATGAGTACTCCTATTGACTTCAGAAGGGAATGTTGCTAATGCTTCTGATATCTGGTGTTTTTCTTAAGAGTCCCAGCTCTTTGAGTCAGAGGATTACATGACTATCTCAGCTTCAGTTTTTAAAAAAATTGAGTATTTGTCCATGTGGATCTCACTTCTGTTGCACATGCATCTCATGCTGTTCTTGAACAGCTTACATGCATCCAAATGTCTTATTCGTTCTTTTCTAGCCCTTGTGATTGTGAAGAAAAGCTTGAAAATGTAACCCCTGGAGACTCATCTCATGACTTCTGAAGGCGTGGTATATCTCCCTGCTAAGTAATAACATAAGGAGTCCAGTCTTATTAAAGTAAATGTTCTCGTTATTAAAGC
This sequence comes from Lepidochelys kempii, assembly GCF_965140285.1. Lineage (NCBI taxonomy): Eukaryota > Metazoa > Chordata > Testudines > Cheloniidae > Lepidochelys > Lepidochelys kempii. The sequence continues at coordinate 34,711,268 of NC_136387.1, forward strand.
AAGCTTTATTTACAGAGCTGATTCAGCAGCAGTTAATATTCTAGCCATTTGCCTCCTCTACGCTGTTGCCTCCTGCAACCCATGGTCCTCCCTCCGCATTCCTTGCAGGGTGTTGCTACACTTGGGATTGATAGTACTGCATAAGTACCAGATTGGGGCTATGGGGCTGCCTCAGCACCATTAGGGGGGCAATGCACTCAGAGAAGGGCGGAAGCAGACCAGTTTCTTCTACACATCAGTAAGTGTTGGGAGCTGGTTACAGGCAGAGGGCCAAGTGCCTGCTGAGGCTGATCGTGATGGTGTCATGATTAGCAGCCATAGTTACAGTGTGTTTGGAAACATCATATTTAGAGCCACCCATGACGCGAAGTACTTCCATGTGCAGTTAGAAGGTACAGTATAGTCCAAATTTCCACATTGCATCAATGACGGAATGATTCTTTCCTTCACACAGTTGCTGTTTCTATGCCATCTTTCTCATATCTTTTAAATCCTGGATGAGAGTGAAATTTTTCTAGTAAGTGAGTAAGTATCAAGTTAAGGCAGCTAGATGTACGCCAATAAACCTGATACCATAGTATCCAACATGGCCTCTATTTCATTAAGCACCAGGTGGGTAGAAGACTGGAAGCCTTATACTTGCATACTGGTTCTTTAGCTTGCATCAGTTCTGCTGATTCGTTTATCTTGTTAGAGGAATATTCCTCACATTTGACAGGAGTGGATGAGACACATTGCTGAAATCCTTACCCCAACACTTAATTACATCAAGCAGTAATTACTGTAATTCTTTTCAATTGGATCTCTAATAAAGTTCTAGCTAGACTTCTGCGTTAAATGTATGGGCTTGCATCTTGACATCCTAACAAGAGGTAACATATTACTCCTTTCTTGAAGTAGTGCTGGCTTCACTCAATAGGTTTGGGTTATGGCTGAAATTATCTCGTTCTTTCACCTCTCTCCATTTAATTGCCAGCCAGTCAGCTTTGTTCCTATCATGGGTGCTTTCTAGACTTTATTCCCCACAAAAAGGAAGCATGTGTGTGATTGTAAACTGTTGCCTTTGGAACTTCTATTTCCAAATTGGCTTGCACGGACTTCAGGTAGCTTTTTATGTAGACCGGATCAGGAATCTCTTTGACAAAACGTTTTTTGTTGGAAAACACCAAATTTTTTCAAAATGGAAATATTTCAACAAAACTTTCATCTGGAAGATTTCTCAGTTCTAGGATAGAGTTGAGATGGACAGAGGTGAAAGTAAGCCAGTATGGTCTGGTACAGCATACTGGTAAGAGCTGGTACACAGCTGACCATACCGGCAGGGGGCAGTTTCACCAGGGCCCAGCAATTTAAAAGGGCCCGGGGCTCCCGTCAGCCACCGGAGGCCTTGGACCTTTAAATTGCCAGCAGAGTCTCAGAGCTCCCGGCCGCTGCTACCACTACCATGGGGCTCCGGTGGTGATTTAAAGGGCCCGGGGCTCCCGGCTACTGGAGCCCCGGGCCCTTTAAATCGGCACCAGGTGGTGCTGAACGGCTGCATGGGGGAGTCTGGCCCCAGTCCCTCCCCTTCCACCCAAGGCCCCACCCCTTCCAGCTGAGCCCCCTACTACCACCTTGCTCAGGACCCCGGCCACCCTCCATACCGGTAAGTCCTTTGAGTTACTTTCACCCCTGGACGGACAAACCTAATCACCAGACTAAGCCAGGTTGGGGCTCTGCTTGCTCTGAAACAGAGAAGGGACTTAAATCTGGATCTCCTATGTCCCAGGTGAGTGCCCGAACCACTGGGTAATTGGATATTTGGGGTGAGGGGTGTCTATCATGTTTTGTTGTTCGTTTTTTTCATGAAAATGTTCAGGTCTTGTTTTCATGATGATACAGAACAAGAAAACTTCAGAACTGGTGCTATCCAGCAAGTCAGACAAGGTGATCTTCCTTCTGGCTCCAAACATTTTTTTGCAAAATGGAATTCTTGTTTTCCTGCCTGCCTGACATTTAAAGATCTTCTGATGTGAAGAGAATTTTAAGTGCAATTTATTTTCTGTACAGGTACAGCAAGTCAGGGCCAGCTAGACCTAGTGGACCAAACACAGGCCTAGGGGCTGTTAGGTCCTGTTCCAGACTGGCACTGAGTCAGTGTAGGTGACTGCAGGGAAATCACTACAACTTCACATTTTTTAAAATGTCTACCAATTTAGAGGGTGCCATCCTCAGGATTAGTAGCTAATTTAATGCCTGCTGTTCAAGAAGTGCTGAGTACCAAAGATAATGGGAGCTGTGGGTGCTCAGCACCACTGAAAACCTGTCCCAAGGAGTCTTGGCCACTTTCACCCAGTGACCACTTGTTACAAATGTTTTGCCCTCGCCTCTATATTACAATCTGTAAAATGGGAGCAATAACATTGCTCAGCTTCGTAAAGTGCTTTGAGACTGAGAAGTAAAGGAAAGCATGATATAAAAGTGCAAGGACTTTTATATCAAGGGGTAAACATCACCCCTCTGTCTCTATTTTTAACTGGTTCCAGAAGCATCCAAGATGGCTGTGAGAAGTTACAAAAAGTACTCCTTTTCCCCTTTCAGATTGCTCCATCAGTTGTTTGTGTGGGTCTTTCCTTCAGCACCAGGGGAGAAACCAATACTTTTAAAGATGGGAAAATGATCGCAGAACCATAGAAGTTGGCTGGGGCTTATGTGAGCAAGTGCAGGATCTGAAACTGCTGTTTTTAAATTAATTAGATTTCAAATTGCCCCTTTAAGACCTTCCTCAGTGATTAATATGTGTTATTGATAGCCAGTTAACAAATCATTTACTTTGTTTTGGCATTGTTGTTTCTAACAAATCACAGTTAAAACAACCTGATTTGGTTAAAATAGCATTTGAAAAAGCATCCTAGCCTTTTGCACATGAGAAGCTTTCTAAATCGAACTCTCTAACATTCTGCACTTCTCTGAGGCAGCTGTTCTCTACTGAAAGAATTTTTTCTTTAATTCCCTTGAATCAGTTTCTCTGGTGAGCTGATATACTTCAAGAAGAACCTGAAGTTGCATATCCCTACGGGTGCTCCGCTGTACTCTTACCCAGAGAATGCAAAGCAGAGTCTGGTGTCTGTGCTTGTGCAGAGCAGCACCTCGTGCCTCCAAATCCAGGCATGTAAGGAGGCAGGGATCTGCCACCATGCAGCTCCTGCTATATGGAGGAATAGACAGTGACGGTGTATTTGATCCTTCAGACCTTGCTCAGACTACAACAGAGAGCGAGGGTTATCCTGGCCAAAACGTATGGATTTTGAACCTCCTCTACCTCTCTGTGGTAATGCCTCTCCCACTTCAACTCAGAACAGCTCTCCTGTCACAGAATTCTGGGACCCTCCTCCACCCCAGCCTCTCCACCCTGAACCTGAGAGCAAAGTTCCTAGATGGTTCTTGGGCATGGAACCTACCTGTTCAGATATGTACAGTCAGTTCTCCTATCTGGAAACCTACTACTCACAAAACTTACTTTCAAAAGTGGGAACTCTTCCAGTCCTGGTGTCCTCATCACTCTTAAGTATTGGAGGTTCCACTCTCTAAAATCATGGACTACCTATTGGATTTGAAGACACAAGGTCCATCACTGACTTCAGAGTACATTTGACCGCTATTGCAACCTTCCACTCACTTGAGGCCTTCTCAGTTTTTGCCCACCCTGCTACAGCCAGATTTCTCAAGGTCTTACACAATCTTTTACCCCGATATGGTCCCCAACAGGACCTTAATTTCGTTCTTGGTGCCCTGAGGAAACCCCCTTTTCAACACATGATCACCTGTTTTCTCCTCTACCTCTCCCTCAAGACTTTGTTCCTTATCGCTAGACAAATGGGAGAGCTTGGTGCTTTCATGGCAGATCCACCATTCTCTACCTTCTGTAGAGATAAGGTTACACGATGTCCCCATCCTTGCTTCCTCCCTAAGGTCTCTTTGTAATTCCATACTAATCAAGAGCCATCTACCAGTGTCCTACTCAATGCCCAATGGTTCCAGAGAGGAGGCCAGCCTACATACACGAGATGTCAGAAGGGTTATTGCCTTCTACTTTGACAGGACAAAGCCTTTTTGGGTCTCTCCCAGATGATTTGTATCATTTGCGGAGAGAGTGAAAGGACAACCTATTTCCACTCAGACCGTCAAGGCACATTTTAACCTGCTATGAATCCACTGGGATGCAGCTCCCTCAGAGTGATAGCATATTCCACTAGCTCTCAGTCCACATTTATAGCTCTACTGAATGATGTTCCCATAATAGACGTCCATAGGACTGCAACTTGGTCTTCCATTTGCACCTTTGCCCAGCATTACACCATCTACCCAGCTTCCAAGGATGCTGCCACCTTTGACGATGCGGTCCTTCTTCAAGATGTTTTGTCCATGTAATTGCTCCACCTTCCACTTTTCTGCCCCTCAGGAGTGGAGACTCTGCTTCGCTGTCCAGAAGGAACCGAGTGGCAGTGGGCCTGTGCCTCCGTATGCCTTTGTCTGGAGGTGCGAGGTGCTGCTTTTAGCAGGGGCGGGCCCATAGACACTACTTTGCATTCTTTAGTTGAAAGTGCCCAGGTGTGCATACATGCTACAGTGGAGGACCCATAAGGACAAAACATCTCCAATTCATTCCTGTATGGTAAGTAACATATTTCCTTGACCAGTGAATCTGTTTTAAAATAAGCCGGTTTGCGCACACACCCCAAGTACTGGTGACCCTCTCACTTTGCATTATAGGCATGTGAAACTCCTGTTCTGTACATGTTTCTCTGATACTGATGAGGTGGGTGCTCAAGCAGAGGGAAGTCAACCAAAACAAAATATGTTTGTGCCTCAGCCAGCACTAAAAATACAGCAAAATGTTTACTAAATGGGAAGGAATCTGTAGAGGATTGGAGGTTTTTTTAAACTCACAGATGTTATTGCAGACCAAGAAACATTTCCGTATATGCATGTGTGTCACACCTGTGGTTTGATCTACTTGCATCCCTCTGTGCTTTTCCTCCGTTTCTTTCAGGATAAATTGTGTGCAGTCAGGGATGCAGCTACTAATGAGAGAGGCTAACCATAGGCAGAGTGGAATACTTGATTTTACAAAAGGTAAATGTTGACGCTTCATCCATGCTTCTGAGAATGCTGTTAAGTCGAACACCAGGTCCAGATCAGGCAGTAGCAGAGTGAAAAGGAACTCTTTAAATGTGAATCTTCTGACAATGGAGCAGCACTTCACAGCCCCGAGGCGCTGATGGCTAAGCCTGGCGCTAACTGAATTATTGGCAATGGGGCTCATTTGTTTAGAGGTGTGTTCACGCTCCCACATTTGTGCCAACATGATTGCTGGGCAAAATGTCATTCCAGATGCCAAAGGATTACTAGGGTGTTCCTGAGAGAAAAGTCTGATTAGACTAGGAACAGAAGCCATCTTGCAGCACTCTCCTAACAGAGGACCTTGTCTGTGAAAGCAAAAGTAATCACTGTAGTACTCCGGTTGCATCAATGGAATCAGTAGCATAGACAAGACTCGGGCAGTTTTACCACCCATGGGTTGGTGTGCCACATGGAGATACCAGATGCACAGCACAGCTGTCCCATCGGTACAGGAGCGTCTCAGTGGCTTTTTGTCATTGATTTGTGAGGGGTGTGGCCCAGGTCCCCAAAGGTATTTAGGCACCAGCTCCTTTGGGAGTGCCAACCCAAGCATTCAAAATCATGGGTCAGGCCCCCAAAACCTGCGATTCTAAAAATAACACATGTTGGATTTTTATATGCAGTCCAGTTCTTGAGCCTGTAGGATTTGGGTTTTCCAGCACTTCTCTGCAGTGAGATGGGCTAGAAACATCCTTTTTTAACTGGAAGCCGAGTCTCCAGTAATCACTGGACTCCAGGAGCTGGAGCTTTAAGGAAAACAAAAGCCATAAGACTAGTGACAGGCAACCCCTATCTTAAGAGACTGACTCCAGTATCCCCAGCTATACTGAGCACAGTTCTGGCCCCTCTTTATTCGACAGCTCACCGCAGCTATGATTATGGTCCATCCCTTGAGTGGCTGCTTAAGGAGATGGTCAACTTAGAAATCACCCCTCTGTGTCTCTTTAGCTACTGTGCTTACAAACAACACTCGTGATGGCTCTGAATGACCAAGGGAAACATCTTCCCTCTAACCTCTGGGTTGCTGTTTGCTTTGTGGATAGTCAGTTTCGCTCTTTGCCTGGACCCACAAAGGGATTCAGAAGAGTGCCCACCACTAGGCTGTGGCATGCTCTGATGTGGTCTGTCTCTCCTGTTAAAGCTGTTCCACTTTAATTTAAAAATGTAACTATTCTTTGGACAAGAAAAAGTGAGGATCGCTCTCTAGCCCAGCAGCTAGAGCATTCACTTGAGAGGTTGCAGGTCCCTGTTCAGGTCCCTTCTCATCAGGCAAAGAGGGGAATTGAATAGCGGTCTCCCATACGCCAGTGAATACCTTAACCACTGGGTTAAAGGTCACAAGGAAGGACTCCTCTCCCTCCACCCCTAACTGTTTTGTGTGGCGTTAGGCAGCCTCTGAGCACTGGTACCAGATCAGCCCCTGAGGAACACCTATCCTATATCCCTGTCTGTGGGTCGCACTGGGCTTGACGCATGCATGTTGCTGCCTCACTCTGCCTGAGGCAGGAACTTAGGTACCTGGAGTACTTTTACAGCAGACATTTAGGCACCTACTGATGACAGCTGAACAGGGATTTTGTTGCTCACAGAGGAGCCTATATCTGGACTTCAGAAGTCTAAGTCCCTTTATGGATCTGGAGTTTTGTGTGGGTAGAGCCCTGACAGCTTATGTGCTGGGTATAGGCCATGCTACCATAGGAAATGCTCCAGCATTCCTAGTGCATGAACCAATTGTATTTAGTAACCACACACGTCTTCCAGCAAATTAGCTAAAGCCCCTGTCTTTGCCAAAGCCATCACCCTTTAAACCAATTTGCCATTCGTAGGTTAACCTGCGCTTGAGATATCACGAACTACAGAGAAATAAGAAAAATTTCCGCAAATCCTTTATTTTGTTAAACCCTCATCTCTCACTAGCTAGACACTTCAAACCTAGCCTGTGTTTGTGCCAGACATGCGACAGGTGCGTTGCTGTGGATGTGAGAGTTTGGAAGGGGCTCAGCTCTGGTGCTATAATGGAAGGTTCACTTTAACCTTGATGCTGAAGAGATCAATTCTCCACCTGATACAAAGCCCACCACTTGGTACAGGAGCTCCTGGTGACTCCAGTGTTATGTTCATGCCTCATGCACAGAGAAGTTAGATACTGTGATAGACCTAGGCCAGTTGGGTACAGCAGAGTAGCAGAAGGCAGATATACTGGCCACTGGATTAACAGTTCCCTGACTGACCAGAGCAGGGGCTGTTCCAGGCTAATGAGAACACCTGAGTCCAATTAACCTGCAAAGAGTCAGGTGAGGCCATTAAGCTAATATGACCACCTGACTCTAATTAAGGCCCCTTTGATAATATAAAAGGGCTCACTCCAATCAGGCAGAGAAGAGCCAGAGGAGAGGAAGTACGGCTGAAGGGCTGGATAATGAAGACACCCTCAAGTCATTGGTAAGGGAGCCCTAAGGTAAGGGTGAAGAAGGGAGAAGCAGGAGAGCTGTGGGGAAATGGCTCAGGGAAATGCAGCAACTCTGGCAGAGAAAAGTTGGCTGCCAACAGCTGCTACCATTAGGGTCCCTGGGCCGGAACCCGGTGTAGAGGGTGGGCCCGGGTTCCCTCCCAACCCACCACTACAGAAACACCTCCTGGGAGGGGAAAACAGGCCCCTGTCAGGACAGAATGCTAAACTGTTTTGGCATGAGGCCATAGGATCAATAGAGACTCTGGGAATTCTCTCACCAACCTCCATTGCTGGCTTATGATGAAAAGGGCTCAGTAGACTGTAGCCCTGGCCCTAGAGAGAGAAGGACTATGTGGAGGGTTGCAGTGAGCCTCTGAAGCTAGCATAGACCGCCTGGAAGCGCGGGACCCATGGGGAGAAGGTCGGAGCTCTGCCACAATGCAAATATAAAACACTTTCTGGAAGGTTTCAGCGTAACACTGTTTCTTAGAATTCAGAATAACACACAGGAACCCCAAAACAGAGAGCAACAAAGCAGACTGCTCCCTAAAATAGAAAGGCACAACTCACCCCACTTTAGGTTGTCTTTAGATCTCTGCTGCTAGCTCCACGTCACATATCAGTCTTCCTTACTGAGCCCCCTGCTTGCAAGCAGAACCAAGAAAACCCCTGGAAATGTAAAGTGATAGCCTACAATTGTATCTGTTTTCAGTGCAGCACATCCACGAAGCTCTTTTTGTGAAGAGAAACTCCACATGAAATGCAAAACAGGCGCTTCTGTTCTGACACAGGAGAGTTTGTAATATGCTTATAAAATAGATGTTCCTCTCGTGCTCGCTGGCTCCTACAACACAGTGACATCTGGAATATACAGACCATGACTCCTGAAAGGATAGGTCTTCCAGAACGTGCAAATTCTGGAGCAAATGCAGAAGCAGATGTGTGAAAGATGGGAACTGGGGGGAGTAGCAGATAGAGGGAGTCATTTTAAAACCACATGTTCCTCTGCTCCAGCCATTGTCAGGGGGGCTACGGGCTGGGCCAGATCTCCATTCCTCCTGAGCAGTGCTTGGAGCAGGAGCGAACTGGTGGGGGACAAAGGTGGCTTTAAGCACCCGTTATACCACTTGTATTCTTGGTCCCATGCAGCCCACAGTGAAAGTTAGAGCAATCTGGAGGCCGCTCCTGCTCCAGGGGCTGTTCCTGTCAGAGAACAGCAGGGCTGCATTGGAACAGAAGGGGAAAACCAGCCACTTGCCTGTGGCCTGGGTGGGGAGGGGTGTGGGAAAGAGCCTTCCCTTGGTTGCAAAGCCTGGAGCCTGTGGCACAGCCTTCCAGCTCCCCTGGCTTCACACCAGTATCAGCCTGTATGCATGGGACATCTATGAAAGGGGTTTTAGAATGCTGTCCCTGGTCAAGGTGGCAGCCAGCTTTGAACATGCTCTGGCCCCAGCCAAACCAGTACCTGGCAGGGCTGGAGTTAGTCTCAAACACAGTTCCAGCCAGAGCTGGTGCAGCTGCTTTTTTCTCAGCCAGCAGTGAACTCCCAGCTCAGCTCTCCCACAGGGGTATGACATGCAGCTGTCAGTCCAGGCTGGGAGCTGAGGATTCACAGGGAACAGCTGTGTGATAATAGGAGGGGCCTCCTTGTAGGGGAGCTTCACAGTAGGGGTTATAGGGCTGGGTCAGATCCCACACTGAGTTTGGCTTCCTTGCTGCACCCGCAGGGGCCTCGTTGGCTAGAATGGGTTATTTTTGCTGCTGCCCAGTGGAGTCACATGTCCCTCAAGCAAAGATGCACAGAGACTCCTCCAAGGCTGCTGGCCTCCACTGTCACATCCCTCCACATGTCTGTCTGGTTCCTGCCACTGCTTACCTTTCTGTAGGTGATGCTTTTTGCTGTGTAGCCCAATGGTCCTGTGACAGTCTGATTGGTAACTGTCTTCCTGGCAAACTGCTGCTCCAGTTAAAGCTCTGGCTGAGGACTCTCTGTGCCCCTGGGGAGGTGGGACTGGCTCTGAGTCTTGTGGCTTTGGGAAATTTACAGAAATAAGTGGTCTTTTCAAATGGTCTTTTTAAAGCAGTTCAGCCTGCCCTGGGCTCCCTGTTAATGAGGGAAATGATATTTAATTCTTTTCAGCAACTCTCACTCTCAAGGGCCCATGTAAGCTACATACAGGGATCCACCAGAGAAATACAGCCATTTCTGGGGTGGAGCACAGCAGCTGTTCAATGGGGCACAGAGTCACTACACAAGAGTTTAGGGCAGGAGCGGAGGGGGGAGCGGAGGGAGGCAGAATGGAAATGCCCAGACTGGAATTTGGCCAGGACACCTGGATTAGCTCTCCTTCCCAGCCTTCCTGGTTCTATTCGCCCTTCCACCAGCGCTGTCAATGTGGGGATTGCAAAGAAGAGCATGGGAATCTGGCCACCCTGTACTTTCCATATTGCTAAATGGGATGGTGAGGCTGTCTCCGTATGGAAGAGATTGAGAACCTCTGCCTTACTCACAGCAAATAAGAGAGAAGTGGCCTCCTGCTTTAATTCGTGTACGCATACCCATCGACTATGCAGGCTGTTAGGTTATTGGGGTAAGACCAGCATCACAGAGCACCCGAGCCTCTCAATGCATCACTGCCAGGGCTGCTGAATCCCTCTTGGCCACGGCCCTCAATCTCCGAGAAGCCCTCTCCTTTGGGAGTCTGCTCCATTGGCAGTTGGGCTCCATCAGCTTGTTAATGTAACTGCCTAGGTAAGGGTCATTGCTGTACTTAGATATGGTGTCTTGGCAGGCTTCTTCAATTCTGAGTTTCCTTTACGGTTGGCTGGGATTAGGGCAGGTTTGTGCCGTGGGGCAGCGTAAGTGCAGCTTCTCTTGAGTCAGCAGTGTGCCCTTGTTGCCAAGAAGACCAATGGCATTTTGGGATGTATAAGTAGGGGCATTGCCAGCAGATCGAGGGATGTGATCGTCCCCCTCTATTCGACATTGGTGAGGCCTCATCTGGAGTACTGTGTCCAGTTTTGGGCCCCACACTACAAGAAGGATGTGGATAAATTGGAAAGAGTCCAGCGAAGGGCAACAAAAATGATTAGGGGTCTGGAACACATGACTTATGAGGAGAGGCTGAGGGAACTGGGATTGTTTAGTCTGCGGAAGAGAAGAATGAGGGGGGATTTGATAGCTGCTTTCAACTACCTGAGAGGTGGTTCCAGAGAGGATGGTTCTAGACTATTCTCAGTGGTGGAAGAGGACAGGACAAGGAATAATGGTCTCAAGTTGCAGTGGGGGAGGTTTAGGTTGGATATTAGGAAAAACTTTTTCACTAGGAGGGTGGTGAAACACTGGAATGCGTTGCCTAGGGAGGTGGTGGAATCTCCTTCCTTAGAAGTTTTTAAGGTCAGGCTTGACAAAGCCCTGGCTGGGATGATTTAATTGGGGATGGGTCCTGCTTTTGAGCAGGGGGTTGGACTAGATGACCTCCTGAGGTCCCTTCCAACCCTGATATTCTATGATTCTATGATTCTTTGCCCCCTCTCCCTGTGGAGGGGGGGCGGAGAAGTGGCACAGCAGGTGTTTGTGTCATGGGAGGTATGCAGCTGTTCAGAGGATGGGGCCTGGCCTTTGGATGTTTGACTGGTGACAGTGGCCAGAACCACAGACTGCATGATTAGTTCATTGCTATCCAATGCTGTATGTTCTAGGGGTGGTTGGCCCTACGGAGTAGCTCAACCTCCAGTGCCCTCGGCACAGGGTACTGTGGGAAGCGGGATAGAAGCTCAGAGACGCCGATGGCTTCTGTAAGGAACGTGGGAGCAGACACTTAACAAGTGCCCTGCTAATCAAGCATGTTTGTTCTGTGTGTGTACAGTGCCTAGCACAAAGGGGGGGGGGGCTGGTCAGTGACTGGGACTCCTAGGCCCCACGGCAATATAAATAATAACCTGAGTCTCGCCCATTCTCAAAGCTGCCTGTTTCCCACTAGTGGGAGCTGGACTTACTGTAGCACTGCCTGGATCTGGGGGCCTGAGCCCCCCTAGGCAGCTTGGAAATCTCAGCTGCAGAGAGGAACAAATAGGAACAAAGAGCTGAGCTCAGCGAGTGGAGAGGTTCCCCACATGTTATATTAAGGTCACCCACCAGCTACATTTGTCTTTCTGGAGGACCTGCTATTATCCCTGTTTCCCCCTTCTCAGTCTTCCAGTCCCCTGCTCTCCCCTCCTCAGCCCATACCCACTCCCCGCCTCCCCCAGCTTGTCCCTCCCTTCCTGCAGCCCCTCCCTTCCCACAGCCATGCTGTGATCACTACCAGGCTGTTGATTGTCTGCTCACTGGTTCCAGCCCTGTCCTCTACTGCTGCCCGGATCCCTCTCCTCTGTTGTTGTCTGCTCTCTGCGAAAGTGAGAGCATTGTGGAGAAGGGGAGGAGTGCTTCGGGGCATGCAGGATCCATCTGGACCCTTCTTTGCGGGGACCCACCATTTGAGAAACAGATCTCATCCCTAGATCTCACAGTGCTTTACAAAGGAGGTCAGTATCATTATTCCCCTTTTACAGGTGGGGAAACTGAATCAGAGAGCAGGGAAGTGAGTTGTCCAAGGTCACCCCACAGCCAGTGGCAGAGCCAGGACTAAAGCGTAGCATTTCTGAGCCCCTCTCCAATGCTCTCTCCATTCAGCCATGCTGCGGAGATCCCTGCTGATGGCTCTGGGCCAGGGCTGAGCGCTATGACTGTTAGTGGTGCTGGATTGTTCTTCCCAACCTGTCACGCGGCCTCAGGGAATAAAACTGTCTCTTCTCCAAACCCCTTGACCAAGTGCTGAGTGTGTGATGAGCCAGGCCACAGCACGGCAGCTGCTCAGCAGGGGGTATGAAGCGATTCCTCCACATGGACTGTATCTCTAGCTATGCACTGTGCTGGCCCTGCCTCAGTTCACCAGGCTGCACTAGGACCCATAGAGAATCTCCTGGCTGTGGGCCAGCCAGTGGCTTTCTCCTGCATTCTTCCTGAGGTTATGTAGCATGGCGTCTGGCAGCCTGAGCAGGAGAGTCCTGTCCAAGTGATGATCTTGGGGGTCCCAGGGAGGAGGAGACAATGGGCTTGGCATGGAGCGAAGAGTTGAGTCCCTGCATTGGGGATCGGGATGAGATGTTCTGAGAGATTGGGAGGGGGGTAAGGAGAGTGCTGGGGGGAGAGATCCCGAGAAGGTGCAGGCGGTGGGGATGGGAAAGAGGAGTGCCAGGGCAGGGTCAATTCTCCTGACCCTGTCCAGTGGCACCAAGGCAGGAAGGGGGTTGGATGGTATTGTGGGATGGGGGGAGAACCCCAAGTGTGTTGGTGTGCATCAAGAGAGACTGGTGGGTTCCCCCAAATCTGTGAGTGGCTAGCATGGGGAGCCAAACCTAACCCCACAGGTCAGGAACCCTGCTGTGGGCTGAGTTGCCAAGGATGAGGACTTAGTGGGGTTCCATTGGTTAGATGCAAGGCTGAGGCAAATCCCCCAGGGACAGGGGCCCCACTGCTCAGCCAGCACAGCAGGGGGCTTCACCGCAGCCTAGCAGCCAGAGAAGGTCCTGACAGAGTGAGGCAGCCCCTCAAGCAAACAGCCCTTGGGTTCGTGGAGTGGGCAGCTCTGGCTGGGGAGCCCAGGGGCTCGCCAAGCGGCAGAAGGGGAGGGTGAAAAGAAGTATCCAATGTCTCTGGAGCCCCAGGCTCCCAGTGGAACTGCCCCCCGCCCCCAGGGTAACACTGGCCAGGAGTAACCAGGGCCTGGAGCCAGGGTGGCTGCTAGGAATGACAACTGCCCAGGAGGAGCACAGCTGGGATAGGCCAAATACTCACTGGGAGACAAGGTGGGAGGGGAGCATGCAGGATCCATCCCAGCCTGGACCACAGCCCCTGCTGCCACAGTTGTTCTACCGGAGCAGGCTGCTCCTTAGCCATCAGATTGTGCTTTCCCTGGCTGGGGAGGGAGAGGACAGGAGCCAAGCTGGGCTAGGATTCCAGACTGCCTCGGGGCCTTAACTCCATGGCAGTTTTCCCATCAGTATACTTGTGCTTATAGGGACCTTTCGTGACAAAGGATCATAAAGTTCTTTACACCTGTTACAGCCAGGATTCAGCAGCCTGAATAACAGTATACAGGAACATGTCCAACAGGTTAGGACAGGAAGTGAAGAATATCATCTGTACTGAAAACTGGAGATGGGATTTAGCAGTGTGCGTACCCTCCTGGGATCTGTCCAGGGCCCTTGGTACACTCGTGCCCTCCACCACCACCACCCCAACTGTGAAAAGCACCATGCCAGCAGACTGATCACAGCTGAGCAGGACCTAGGTTTGATGTGAAGGGCAGTCACGTGTGCCCATCTTCCTGGGGCCTTGGCTGAGGAAAGGCTGCTACACACCCCCATGGCCTGTAACACCTGTGTTTTCCACAGAGGTCTCCCACCCTCCAACTGACCAGGCTTCCCCCACTTGGATGTGCAGTCCTAGGTGCTAAGGCAACAGTCCCACAAGCTCTGACTGGAGAGAACAGTGGGTCAATGTGTTTTCTGGTTGGACAAACTGATTGTCACGGGGCGTCGGCAGGACGATGCGGTGGTTGTTTGTGTCCTGCAAGGGACTGAAATAAGCTAGGACTGTTTCAGAAGTGATGGGAGTTAATTGCACACTTAGCAGGCAGTTGGGGTGAGCTGCTCTGTAATTATCATGAATTGCTCTCCAGTGGAAGGGGTCCTGTCGTTTCTGAAACAAGCCTGTAATTAACGCTTGGTGCTAGCTGTATCCTAGCCCAGGATCCAGTTATTAAATTTGTGGACAGGTGAAACTAACACTGACCTGCTCCTTCCCTTGTCAGTTAGTGGGTAGCGCTGAATGACAATCTGCCTCTCAGCTGGGGTTTAGACATGACTGTATGCTGAATGGGGGGGGCCGCTTGTGCTCTTGTTGACGGCATGAAAACTGCTGCTGCTATGGACTTGCTGTCATCGGAGTGCTGTGAGCCAGGATGCCTTGCTGTTCTTGGGCTGCTTTGCCAAAGTCATCAGACTGTGTCCAAAGTGGTGAGCTCTCTTGTGGCAGGAATAGGTGGGGAAGCAGGTTTGGGCTCATTTAAAGCCCACTCGGAACACATGAGTTAAGAAAACAAGTCACCAGGGACGTGCATCACAGGGATCAGCAAAAAATGCTGCAGCCTCTGGGTTTTCTGGTCTCCCATCCTAGGATGGATCAGAACCTGCTTAGCTGGTGAGATCTGATAGGAACAAATGCCAGGGTAGGTGGGGGTGGCTGTTGGTTTTGCCCTACTTAAAAGCCTGCAAAAGCATGGCCCAGGTGCCCAACAAAAGGAAGAGCCCAGTCTGATCTGGTCAGTGCACAAGTTGTGCAGTAATGTTGCTGATTTCCGGGGTACACGTGAGCCCAATGCTGATGCAGTTTTGGGTGGGTGAAAGTCAGCAGCAGCCCCCAAGGTATCATTCATGGGTGGCAGCAGTGGGAAAGCAGATAGTTAGTGACAGCACAGCTAGAGCCATCAGGAATTTTTTTTACTAACTTTTCCCTCAAAAATGGCATTTCCTTAAACCTGAAACTGTTCCCAAGGACTGGTTTCAGTGACTCTCCCAACTCAGAATTACTGACAAAAGTTTTGAAATTCAGTGTCCCAATTCGATGTTTTCAGAACAAAGAGTTTCAGGTTGCTGAGTCAAAATTATTTTGTTTGGGAATGTTGGTACATTTACCCTTAAAGGCTGGAGAAAAGTGTCAAAAATTGAACGTTTCCTTTAACCTGAACCAAAACGTTGTTTGGATTTTCAGTTTGAGATCATTTTCAAGATTTTGACTTTTCATTCTGATTTGGAACAGGAAAACGTTTGATACCTTGAATTTTTTCCGAATTTCTCCCCAGCTCTAATCACATAGTGGGCTTTGTTCTGCGGTGCATTTGGAGACACAGCAGCTAATCTCCAAGACCCCACTGTCAACATCAGTGTGATAATCCCCACGCACCTCTGTCTAGGGAGCTGGAATTGGGATGCTGGTTTGGAGCAAACTGCTGTAATCTGCAGGCTCTAAAACATTACACTGGCTTTTCCTTTTGACTTCTGCAAGGAATGAGCCTGTGCTGGAGCGTTAACTGCTGCCAGTGTATGTCCATGATCTTTCTTACACAGAGTGTTACACAGGGACAGCCAGTCTCTCACCCTGTACGCTGTGCAGCCACATGTCCCTTCCCAGCAGTCCCTGGAAAGGAAGGGGCTGTCTTCAAAGGCTAGTCTTTTTTTTAAATAGCTGGAGGCATCCTCATTAGTTAGGAGCATGGGGAGAATTGAGTTATGGCACACTTCTGTTAACAGGCAGGTGCCAGACCTCGGAGTCGGCCCTTGGAGCTTGCTGCAGGGTGCTCCCTGTATGGGTTGGGGCCAAGAGGTGGGCAGGGGTTCTAGCACTGACCACTTCCTGCGGCTACATCTGCTCTCACTCAAATGTAAGGGTTTGTGCCTGGGCTCTCACCCCCTCAGCACTAGGGTGGTGACTGTGAGGCCATCCCCTCCCACCTCAGCACGCACAGGCGTTGCCTCCCCAGCCCATGTACTCTGCCAGCCTGGAGCTCCAGTGTGCCCAGCCCACCTGTGGCAGAGGAAGTTGTGATGTTTCATTAGTTTTCCTCTTGTAATTGTTTGCCTGTAGTGATAGTGAACTTTTCCGCAAAGGAGTCACAGCCTGGACTGTGCCTCCTGTATCCATGCTCATTATTTTGGCTTCAGCTGTAGCTGACTCAATCTGGGTAGCAATGGTTATTGCTTTTTCTAGTGCAAGTTGTGGTTCTAGAAGTACACGTTCTCTTACAAGAAGCATGGTTGTTTTCTCAATGAGCTGGTCTCTAATCATCTCATCTGCCATATTCCCAAAGTCACAAATTACAATCAGACTCCTCAGGGAAGCAATATACTGCATTACAGTCTCCCCTGGTTTCTGCTCACGCTGGTGAAATCTGTAGCAATTAGCTACTACATTCACTTTTGGCACAGAAAAGTTCTTTAATGCAGAGAGTGCAGTCTCATATTTATCATCTGCAAGGGGAAAAGTGTAAAATATACACTGCCCTTCTGCTGCAAGGCCGTGGATTAGCAGAGCACGCTTTCTTACTTCAGAAATCTCTGTAGCACTGATTGCAAGCAGATAAGTCTCAAACATATGGATCCAGGCAGTAAAAGCAATTGGAGGCTCAGGTGGGCTTTGTAGAAAGGGTGCAGGTGGGTTCAGAGGCAGAAGATCCATCCTCGTTGCCAAAATGTTGTAATAGCCAGGCAAGGTACTAACAAACTTCACCAGGACTTTATTTTTTAAAGTGGAAACCTCTTTTCCAAGCTGCTGTTGCACCCTCAATAGCTCTCCCTCGGTCTTTTCGACTCCTCTCCCCGTTTCCTGTCCTTTCAGACTCCCAACAGCCAGTGCTCCCAATTCTAATAATTACAAGCAACATCTAAACACAGAAGTCCAGCCAGGCAGCAGCAGTGAGGCTCCTGGAGCCCCAGGAACCAGCTCTCCCAAAAGCCCTCTGCTCAGGGCGCCTCCCTCACCCAGCTAGACTCTGCTCCCTGAGCTTCCCCCTCCCGCTCCATCCCCAAATGACACTTGGTTTTCCTGCCCACTCCCATAGCTCTGCCTCTGTTCTGGAGCTTTCCCTTTCCATCTGCTCAGATGCTCGCTGGTCCCCGTCCAGTCACAGGCCGCTTCTCTCCTCTGGCTCCACCGTGCCAAACCCCAGCCGCTGCTCCCTTCCTTCCCGCTATCCCCTTCTTGCCCTGTTCCAGCCCAGTTGCTCTTCTCTCCCCAGCCCTCCTCCACTGCTCTGGGCCTGGCTCCATCCATCTCCCCTGACTCCTGTTGGCCTGTGCTGAGGCCCGCCTGTGCTGAGGCCCCCCTGCTCTAGGGAGTTCAGAGAAGCAGTTTCCCCTTTCTCAGGAACTATTTTCCATGTCCCAAGGGCCTGCGTGACCACAAGCCTGGCACCTGTGCTGGCAGCCAGTCACCCAGGGCACTGCAGGAAGCTGATGACTGGAAAGGGTCATAGAATTGGGTTTCCTGAGCCATTGGCTCAGCCTGGTAGGCACCATACAGCAGCCTGGGGCCAGGAGCAAGGCTTCTAGGTGCTGCAGTAGGACAGGTACGATCTGCTCACCCAGCCAAATAGTTCCTCACTCTTGGCTAGTGGGAGAGAGACTACTGTACGGCTGGGTTAACTGATCTCCCCAGTGTGCAGGTGAGGGAGGGGGTAAATTATCCCCAGTTAATAGCTGTCCAAGGACTGGCCCACGGCCTCCCAGCAGGTGGGGGCGGAGCGGGAATGAGAACACGGCCAGTCCTTGCCTCTGGGCCTGTGCTTGGCTCCCTGGAGCCGCTCAGAGTGCCTCAGGCCAGCATGCCACATACCACAACTCGGCACTGGGCAAGCACAGCCCAGCATCAGATCCAAAGGGAAATGCCTTGGCGGCGTCGGTTTCCTGCTGCCACCACTGTTAATAGCCAGCACAGCTGGCCCAGCGTGAGTTGTAGGGTATGTTTCAAAGCCTTGTCCTGGATTGAGAGATCCATGTAATAGCGACTCGCCACAACCTAGGGCATTGATGGAAAGGTTGTGTCGCTTTCCCCGTGGGTCCGCTGGGCACCCAGGGCAGGCAATGATTGTTAGGATATAGATATTCAGGCCTGTCTGCAAAGGCCTGTACTCTAAGAATTTAGGTGTATTCTTATCACTTGGCTAGTGATAGAGGTATAAAAGAAAGAATCAAAATCACTGTCTGCTGGTGTAAGGGCCTTCTCTTACTGTGACAGTTTGTGGCCCTGTTCTTAGGCTAAGGCCTTTGGCTAAGCAGCAGAGGCAGCCATAAGCTGGGAAGCGAACGGTCACATTGAAATAAGGTGCTATTGGGCTGTTAGGCACTATCAGGACAGGATTGTATTCCTATCACCTCCAGAGAAAGGGAAGTGCCTAGAAAATGTAAAAGGAAACTTAGTTTGATAGCATCCTGTCTGGCAAGAACTCACTTATCAATAGCTGGGATGTGAAATCCTCACTTCTGTATTGTTTTGTCATTATAGTTCCCACTTTGCTGTTGTTTGTCTGTATAATCTCTGTCTGGTTCTGTGATTGTTCCTGTCTGCTGTATAATTAATTTTGCTGGGTGTAAACTAATTGAGGTGGTGGGATATAATTGGGTACATAATCATGTTACAATATGTTAGGATTGGTTAGTTAAATTTCAGGAAAATGATTGGTTAAGGTATAGCTAAGCTGAACTCAAGTTTTACTATATAATCTGTAGTCAATGAGGAAGTGACGGGGTGTGGGTGGGGGTGGGCATGTGGGTGTGTGAGATGGGAACAGGGAATGGGGGTAAGAAAATTGGAATCATGTTTTGCTAAAGGGGGAAATGGGAACAGGGAAAGGGAGTAAGGAAGTTGGAATCATGTTTGGCTAAGGGCAGGAATGGGAACAGGGACACAGGTGTAAGGCTTTGTGGTGTCAGAGCTGGGAAGGAGGATACTAAGGAAGGAAACTGGAATCATGCTTGCTGGAAGTTCACCCCAATAAACATCGAATTGTTTGCACCTTTGGACTTCGGGTATTGTTGCTCTCTGTTCATGCGAGAAGGACCAGGGAAGTAAGTGGGTGAAGGAATAAGCCCCCTAACAATGATCTGGAAATTCATTGCCTGTCCATTCTTCTAGCTTAACAAGCAGAGACACAGCAAACAGGCTAGGACATGCTTACAATCCTTTCTGTAAAGTCAAGGTGTCCATATGGAATACAAGATATTGACAGGAGGCCGCCCAGAAAGGAAGCTTAGAAGAGGGCTCTGTGTTGTGCTGGTCTGTTCTTTCATCTTCTCTTGACTTCCTGCTGTGCACAGAGTTTATCCAGCGTGTTGTCCTTTTCCTGACCTACAATGCAACATTGTGTACTAGATACTGCTGTGATGGGTGTCACAGAACCACCTTGGGTGGAGAGAGAGAGTAGAAATACTGCAGCAAGCGCTCATCTCTGCACCGTAACAGCTGTTTACTCTGCAACTCCCCAGTTTTCATGTATGAATTTGAGTGCAAATTTCTGTAGTGCACATGTGAATGGCCCAGGTATGTATTCTAGGGAGTCAGACAATCTAACACATTCAATCAGTACATCTACACCTATAAGATATCCCTGATCTTAACTCCTGGAAACATCAAAGTCATCTTATATAAACCATGGGCATGTTTCTAAGGAGAACTCTGCTTTAACAAAAGGCCATAGGAGGTTCCAGAGGTGAAATCAATGGTAGTTTTGCCCTTGATCTCAATTGCGATTTCATCCAATGTATTTTGTCCCAGCTGGTCACAATGGTGACAGCCCCTTCCACACAAACACCAGCCAACCAACAAAAGGAACTGAAAACAAATCAGCCTTTAAAAAAAAACTATCTAACAAGAAACCAAGAACAAACCCCAAGCAGAGTCTTGATCACCAAAGAGAGAAGAGCTTGTGATTGCATGGAGTCCTCTAGGGATGTGGCTATTGATTAGACATGGAAGGCACTCAGTTACTACAGTGATGGACAGCAGTATAAAACCCTGAGATAGAATCAATTCTGCAGTTAAGTCTCTGCCACTCCAGTATCTTCAGGCCATCCAGTGGGGCAGGATGGGCGTAGCAGAGCAACTGGGACAAGAGGACAACTCTTCATTGAATTCTGAAGAAGATCGTTCTGTCTGTGCTGAGGGAATGATGGCAAAAGAAATGACCATTAAAAGTTAATGTGTTCAAATGTAGCCTATCGTCAAATTTCCAGGGAGTTGCCATGTGGGGAGTTTAAAAACTGTATCCGTCTGTTAAGATCCATTGGGCACCAAAAACATCTGACCGTTTCTGAAAGGACCTATCTGTAAATTAATTTTAACTCTAACTCATCACCAGTTTACTTGTGAATTCTCAGGAAACCCATTCTGTGCTCGGTGGGTGAGAGCCATCAGTGTGGTGCAGATAGGCTGCATTTTCTATACATAGCAAAGAGCTGGAATCCCTGCTCTAAGGGCAATGTTCAGCCTCAGCTGTGGAGCCAGACTAGCTGCTCCATGAAGTTGTAAGATGTCCCCACACGCACCCCACCCACCCTTGCAGAGATCAAAGATTGACTGGGATTTCAGGTGACTTCTTTACCCCTAGATGGTCTCTCAGGTGCTGGGATGAAGCTCACTGGTGGAGCAGTGTGGAGGGGCAAGCCTGAACTGCCTCTGTGAGCTCTGTACCCTATAATGGAGGACTACACCCTTCAGAGAGGTCAGTCCACCAGCAGACAAAAGTGAGGCCAGCTTAGAGGGCATGATGGTCTAGGTGTCAGGACACTGGTTTGGGTCTCAGGGGAGCTGAGGTCTAGTCCTAGCTCTGCCACATACTCCCTGTGTGGCCTTGGGCCAGTCACTTAGGCCCATTTCCTCAAAGGCATGTAGGTGCCAAACTCCCACTGATTTCAGTGGAAGTTAAGAGCTGAGCCTTCGTCTGTCTGAACCTCATTCCCCATTTGTGCAATAGGAAATATTCCCTCTGCCCACCCCAGTCTGTCTCATTTATTTAGAGGGTATATTGTTCAGGGCAGGGACTGTCTCTAACTCTGAGTTCAGAGTCGAGCATATTGGGGTGTCCCTGGAATACAAACAACAGATGTGGTTGTGTTGGTGATGTGGGAGCCAGAACAGAATTCAGCTTGCTCTCCCATCTCAAATGGTTGCTTCATGCTAATGGAGTGCAAACCTTGCCCAGCTAAGCAGATGGAGTCCAAGTAGCCCCAGAGAGTGGATCTGTGGAGCAAGATGGCACTGTTTACAATCTCTCTGACTGTAAATAGCCATTGACCATTTCATGTTGCCATTTAGTGCATGGCACGTGGGCTCCATATAGTGCCTGGGGGGACTCTGCTAGCTTTGCAACTCTTTGCTTGGAATGCGTTTGACAGCCTCTGCAAGAGGTAATCGGCAGGGAGATTGTCCAGATTTTACTTAATGTGCTCTACTGTTCAATATTTCCACATAATGTGTGTTAGTTCATTGTTACATCATGTTGATTTTAACCACTGAATTGAGGTCTTTTACTGAGAGACCCTGCTGGTTTCAGTGGGGCCTGGAGTTAGAGCAGAGCAGCAAGACCTGTATGCCCTTCCCCCAGGAGCACAGATGCTGGAGCAGAGTACACATATATAGGGCTCTACCAAATTCCTGGCTGTGACATCTAGCTCTTGGAGGGGTAGGGAAGGGGCAGGACTGGGGCCACCTTAGCTGGGGTGCCATGCGCCAGGCTCCAGCTGCTAGTCCTGGCCAGGCTGGGGAGGGACTGGACTTTCTCTTCCCCTGCATGGCCACTCTTGGCGGTGGAGGGGTCAGATCGACCTCCAGATAACACCCCTGGTTGCAGGAAACTCCACTGCTGCTCTGCCTTTAGAGCTCGGCTCTTAAAGCAGCAGCTTTGAGGCTTCCTGCAGCCAGAGGAGGTTCCCAGAAGTGGGTCTGATCCGAGGGTGAGCAAACTTTTTGGCCCGAGGGCAACAATGGGGGTGCACAACTGTATGGAGAGCCGGGCAGGGAGGGCTGTGCCTTCCCAGAAAGCCTGGCCTCCACCCCCTATCTGACTCCTCCCTCTTCCTGCCCCCTTCAGAATCCCCAACCCATCCAACACCCACCCCCCACTCCTTGACCCCTGACCGCCCACTCCCAGGATCCCCCTCCTCTAACTGCCCCTCAGGACTCCACCCCCATCCAACACCTGCCCCCCTTACCTGACTGCCATGATCCCTATCCAACTCCCCCTGCTCCCTGTCCCCTGACTGCCCCTGGGCACCCCCTGCCCTTATCCAACCCCCCCTCCCCTTACCATGCTGGAGCCAGCCAAGCGGACAGCGGGGGAGGGGCCGGGGGCTAGCCTCCCCGCCCGGGAGCTCAGGGGCCGGGCAGGACGGTCCTGCGGGCCGGATGTGGCCCGCAGGCCGTAGTTTGCCCACCTCTGATCTGATCTCTCCTGTGCTGCTGGGAGTGCCCCAGCCGGGGGCTCCTAGCTGCTAGTCCCAGCTGGGCTGGGGAGGGACAGGACTTCTTCTCATGCACTGCTGCTGTCAGTGGGGGGAGATCAGACCTACCTCTGGATACCTCCTCTGGCTACAGGAAGCTCCAGAGCTGCTGCGGTGCAGAAGTTAGGGGGGCAATCCCACGACCCCCACCCCCAACAGCTTTGTGACACGCCCTCCTCCATGACCTTCTTACAACATCTGCAATTTCACAGTATAAACATCTGAAAACATGAAAGTGACTTATTTTCAAACCTTAGGGCTTGCCACTATATCTATGTAGCCTTGCTCCAAACACAAACATTCCTTCCAGCCATGGGGCAGTCACTAAGGCAACTTCACATTATGTCACAGCTAGTGACATGTTCCCTATAGTTATTGACAGGGCAGATATTTCATAGAATCATAGAATATCAGGGTTGGAAGGGACCTCAGAAGGTCATCTAGTCCAACCCCCTGCTCAAAATTGACCAAAATGGACCCTGCCATCTGTCCTCATGCCCCCATTGAGTCGAATCCAGTGGGGGAATGATGGGGGGTGAACAAAGATCAATGCCTGCCATACCCCACCTGCACAGGCCCACGGGATGGGGTTACAGGATCTGCTATGTCACATCAGTGCTAATGTCATTGTCAAGAGCCCCACGTGAGTGTGGTTCCTCTTCAAAGCCGTGAGTACACCGTGACATGCAGGGCCACGTTCAGCTCTGTTCCTAGCATAGGTCACAGTAACTCCATCGCCTCTACGCTAATGAGTGAGATTTGAATTTGGCCCTAAGTGGGATCATTTCTATAAATCCAGACAGTTCCTAGTGGCTTTGTCAGGTGGTTTTTCCTGGATGTTAAAACTCTCTTTACCTCCCGCTCTTGCTGCTTTCAGCCTGTACTGAGATAGACAGGCCACTCCCCTCCCCCATCACCACTGCCACTGGGCCTGTCCATCACAACTGTGACCCTGCTCATCTCGGAGCTCTCTGCATTGCAAAAAGGCAGAGACCCCTCCTGAAGAACCTGCTGGGGGGGGCTGCTCTCTCTTCAGAGTTAATGGGGTAGCAAAAATCTTGAGGCAGCATGTTGCAAATTGTTCTATAAGCCTTTCAGGATGTCTCTGCTCGCCCAGCTGTGCACAGGAGAAGCACACTTCCAGCCAGTGATAAGCTGCCAAAATCTTAACAACCGGTTCCCTATAAAAAGTTCTGATTTAAGGGATGTGCCCCGTATGTATTTTTTGTACCAACAGGGTTACCATACGTCCGTATTTTCCCAGGGAGGAATTTTTAAAAATTTTAAATTTTAAATTTTTTAAATTTTTAAAAATTAAAAATTCCTCCCGGACGGCGATTTAAGAACCAAAAAGCCTGACCTGTCCAGGAAAATACGGATGTATGTTAACCCTGCCTAAAGTTCTTTTTTAAAAAGATGGGCCTGAACTAGAAATGAGCTCCGTTTCACATGTGTGGGTCCCCGCCACTCTCTGGGAGTGTGCTAGGGTGACCAGATGTCCCGATTTTATAGGGACAGTCCCAATTTTGGGGTCTTTTTCTTATATAGGCTCCTATTACCCCCGACCCCGTGTCCTGATTTTTCACACTTTCTGTCTGGTCACCCTAGGGTGTGCACATGTGTGGGTCCCAGCTGCTCCATGCCCCCCTCATTGAAGCAGGTGTGCAGGGTTACTGCCCTGGGAACTGCAGGGCACCAGTGGACGTGGGGCCAGCTGCAGACAGGCATGGGGCAGGGCTATCTGGAAGCAGGGAGTGCAAGGCTGGCTGCGGGCAGGGCAGGGCAGGGGGTGCGGAGCTGGCTGGAGACAGGAGGGTGCAGGGTTGGCTGGAGTCAGGGCAGGTGCTGAGTGGAGGTAGGGGCTGGCTGCAGGCAGGGAAGCGGGGTGCAGGGCTGGCTGGAGACGGGCTGGCTGCGGGCAGGGCAGGGGGTGCAGCAGGGGCTGGCTGCGGGCAGGGCAGGGGGTGCGGGCAGGGGGTGGCTGGGGGCGGGGGCTGGCTGCGGGCAGGGTGGTGGGCGTTCACGGGGAGAGCGGCTCGGAGCAGCAGGATGCAGCCCAGGCCCAGCAGAGCAGCCAGGGACCCGCCAGGCAGCAGCGGGAGCCCCAGGGCCAGGGGTCGGGGGAGCAGCAGCAGCAACAGTGCTCGTGCCCCCGGCCAGGTGGCAGCCCACATGGCTCCCACAGCGCAGTGCTCCCGGCGGCCAGAGGAGAAAATACGTCACTTCCCAGCTGGAGCCCATCAAAGCCTCAGCGCCCCCTGCAGGGAAGTGGGTTAACAACCGGTTCTAAAACTGCTTCAAAATTTAACAACCGGCTCCAGTTCACCACTGCTTCCAGCCCAGCCCAGCCCAGCCCTGGTGCACAATGCACTTACAGAGCTGTGTAAATGGCCACGTAATTCCCCATTGAATGAGACTGGCAGCAAAAACGGCTCCCAACCCTCCACTTTAATGAAGAGAAAATAGCTAAACCTCTCACCTGCATTCTTGTGAAGGAATCTTTCTAAATGTGACAGGCACAGGGAGGCCTGCCTGAGTCTGCAGACAGCCTGGGTCAGTGGGGAGGTGGGCTTTGCCCCCTTCATCTGTGCAATGCCTGGGACAGGCAAAGGGAGCATGGCCATTGCCCGCCAGGGCACTGCTTCTCATGTTAGCAGAAGCACTGAGCCCACGTGATTCCCCATTGGTGGATGCGAGGGCAGCTATCGTGGCATTCCAGCTCTCATAATTTAGCCCCAGTGCTGGAATTCCAGGCCTTGCTGGAGCCTGTCTCTTCGTGACAGCTGGGCCAGGCATGGGGCGAGAGGGGTGAAGGATTCCCTGGAGCTGCAAGAGCAGCAGAGGCAGGGCTGGGGGTGAGTGATGAACTGATGTGGAGGCTTCGCATGGGGAGCATGGAATTCACTAGCTGGAATTTGGGGGAGAAGCTGGAAGCTCTGCACAGTTAGGTGGCATCTTACACCAATGTGTGTATTGTGATCTCAGCTGGGGTCTGGTGAGAGCTGCAGTGGGGCTGGAATTACCTCGCTCTGTGCACTTGGGAGACTTAGACGCCAGCAGCTGCTCGCGTGTTGGGGGAGCAGGGGAAGTTCAAACATGGCAAGGCAGAGCAAAGCCTCTATGTAATCTATTTTTCAATTATTTTGGGACCAATCTTGTGGTCTTTGAATTTTTGAGCCTGGCCACACTGAATAAGCCAGGAAAGGTGGTGGCAGCAGTCACTGAGGCCTACAACTTGGAGAGTCAGGGGAGATTGGACGTTTATATAGGGAACGAGACTTCCAGTCCTAGAATAGTTAATGGTGAGAGGCCAAGCCCCCAGTCAGAGCTGTGACTCCAGCATGTGCAGTATCCCTTTGCCTCACTAGGAGCCCAAGGCACGTACTAAGGGTCAGTAATACATACCTTTGCCTCTCCTAGTGCAGCTGAGCAGCATTGCCTTGTCTGGGAGCTGATTGACTTGTACTCGGAGAAAGCATTTTTTGATGGCTGTATTTTATCCTGGAGATTTCAGCATGTCAGTGAGCCTTTGAGGGCCAATCCTGTCTAACCTGAGTCATCTCTTCCGTCTGCCTGGGTACTGTAGTCTCTTAGTGCATCAAAATGGGCCGTGCAATGACCAAACGTTGCTATACTGAGAGCTATGCTGGCTATCTGCCTGGCGCCTGAGAGCCATGCCCCGTCATGTACTTTCACATAGGGCCCAGTCCAGATCTGCTCCTTTCAGGGAAAACCTACATTGGCTTCAGTGGGAGTTTTGCCTGAGTAAGAAGTGCCAGTTCAGAGCTATAATTTTTCACAGAAGAAATTAATACACTCTGCTCTCCTTCCATGGAACAGCCTCACCCAGTTGAGGGGATACTGGACTGGGAGTCAGGAGACCTGGGTTCTGTTCCCTGCTCTGCTACTACTACTACTGGGCTGGTCACCTTGCAACTTGCATCTCCCTCTGCCTCAGTTTCCCTATCTGTGTAGTGAATGCTCCTTGCCTCCTCTATAAGGTACTTAGGGAGCGGGGTATTTACTCATGCACTTATCTCCTTGGCGGGATGAACAGAAGTTAGTGGAGTTCCGTAGCCATTCAGTCCCAGTAGCCAGCCAGTCTTGGCTTCACCCTGCAGAAACAGAGGGGCAGCCCATAGCTATGTGTTCAGATGCGAAGGCTATACATGTTCTTAGGACATCTTTGTACATGTTCCTCTTGGGGTTTCTATGTCGAACTAGGTGTTTTTTAGCACTAACTTATCCATGCTGCAGAGGGAATAAAAGTAACTTGGCTTCTTAAAATCTAGGAAATTTGCTAACTATATGGTTTAGTAAATTTGCTAAATTTACCATTCAAGTCTGTTTAAAAATCCTGTTTCTTAGGCCAGAGAGTCCTACTCCTGTAGATCCAACCTGGGCAGATGGACATGAGTTGTGGCTGACTCATGAGCATTTTGTTAGTTTTGATATGGAAACCTTTTGAAAATGTGAGGCTAGGTCCGTGTACAAAGCCAGCTCTTGAGTCTGCCCCGGGGCTGCTTATGATATCTCAGTCACATGATGAGCAGACCCTGTCAATCATGCTCTGCAGTTAATAAAACACATCCCTCTGCCTTGGCGTCGTCTCGTTTTGGCAGTAGGATAAATGGAACGGACAGCGTTATGAGCTGACATCCAGTCCCCCTCTTCTCCTTGCCTCCTTCCATAGTGCTGGACCCTTAGAGCTGCTGGGTGGGGCTGGGTTACGTTAACTCTGCTTCAGTTAGACCTAGGCTGCGAAGAATTCCCATTTAAAAAAAGTTAATGGATAACATCAATATGAATTCCAAGAATATTTTTTCTATCAAGTTAAAAGTGAATTGGAACATACCAAAATAAACAAACCAAAATAGTGCTTGGTCTGGTCTAGGCACTGTTTCTCTCTTGGTATAATTATGGTGGTTAGGAATGTGGGGGGTTTTAACGAGTATAGTTAGGCTAGTCTAAGCTGTAGTGTGGATGAATTCACACGGATCTACAGATGCCTTTTACTGGTGTAGCTTATTTTCCCTTCCCCCTATAGGAATGAACTTTACTAGTATAAGCACATTTGTAGTAGTATCAATGCATCTATGCAAGAAGGGTTCTACCACTTTGATCATAGCAGTACCTCCTTTGTGTGTAGACTTGTCTGCATGCAGAGTTGCATGGTGTGATTTTTAAACCAGTGCAAAAGACCATGTAAATGCTCATATTTAAATTTAAATCTGGTTTATTTGAATTTAGCATAAATTGGCTAGGAATTGTTGTTTGAACTGAGTATGCCACCCTTAAACATGAATAAGAGCATCAACGCAGAGGTTTGACTGAACAAGTGCAACTGTCTTATGTAGACAAAACTTAAGATTTGCTATATTTGCCCCCTACTCATTAGATGCCTGAGAATTTCAGTGCAGGACTGCCTATTGTGATGTCATTACCAGAACTGGTCAAAAAAAATAGTCCAAACTTTTTTGGTGCAAAATTCAGTTTCTGCACCACTGGAACATTTCATAAATCCATGTTGATTTTTGCCGAATAGTTTTAGTTTAAAAAAAAGTACGAATTCTGGAAAAATCAAAAAGTTTAGTTATTTTGCTCAAAATTATCTTTCGTTTCAAAATTTCCCTTGGTTTTATTTTTTTAAATTAAAAACATTTTAAAATGCTCAAAATCAAAATGATTTTTTTTCTATTTTGTGATTTGCCCCCCCAAAAACCTTTATTTTCAGTTTGACCTGAAACAACAATTGTTTTCAGAATTGCAAGTGAACTGAAAAATCTGTTTTTCACCCAGCTCTGGCTGCTGGCCTGCTCCAGTCCTGCAGAAAAAGCAGAGTCAAGATCTAATATTGCTAAGGTTGAAAATCAGAAAATGTCCTGCGGTGATTTCAGCACATTATATGGGATCCATTGCCAAGGTGGGTCATGCCAATGTCACCAGACAGGGCTGTAGCAGGCTTTACAGGTGTCATGCTTACCTAGCTGTTTTGTCCTACCAAGATACTTACTAAAAGCTGCAATGCTAATTGTGGGGAATTCTGAGTGCTGTTATAGTGGAATCAGATGTTCCTAACATGTTCCAGTTAGGTAGTATGCAACAGCCTTGACCACCAGGAGCCAGCATGCTCAGAAAGTGTCACCAACTACAAGAAGGGAGAGGCACGGGGACTGCTAGTTGTGTGATGATTGTGGATGTGATGTCTTGCTGCTATGGGGGTTGGCTGCAGTGCAGCGGTTTCTCCAGACCGCATTTCTAATCTCCACTGAGGAATCTTGTCTCCTCAAGTAGGCCCTGGTCCAAAGTCCCCTGAAATGAATAGGAACCCTTTGCCATTGAATCAGGCCCTGAGCTTCCCCAAGGCCCTGCTGCACTAGGAAGAGCCAGGTTTGGAAACAGTAGAACTCAGCCAGGGGTTGTGGGTTTGGGAATCTTTTTGGCCCTGTCTCCTGTGGTGACTGAACTGTCCCAAAACTTGGGAGTCATGCCCTGGTTGGAGAGCTCTGATTGAGGCCTCTGGCTGTTGCAGTCATGGCATTGCAGGCAGACATAGACAGACAAAAGCAGAGAGGTGCCTTCCCAGCTGCCTTAAGTTACATTGTGGTCACTAGCAGATAGTGTAATTTACCCATGGAGGGAGCAGCAGGGCAGGATCGAATCAGGAAAAGCAACTACTGTGGTTTTGTAAGCAAGCACTCTATCCTGCCCCTTCCTTCTCCTAACTCATAAACAATTCTGCCTTTCCACACCTCCACATCTGAGTTGTAGGCATTGACCAGCAGCCCCCCCGCGCTCTGCCCATTGGTGCCCCCCTGCATATACTCGAAGTACTCACATAGCTGCAGATGCACCATCTGTTGTTAACCATGGAAATGTTTTCTTGTTAATTTGGGCTGGAGGGAGAAAGCGAGAGTCACCACCATCCTGATTAAAACCCCATCCTCCCAGGTCTCTCGACCTCCCTACCTCCTGCCCACAGTAACGCTACCCCTCCCCTCAGGCCTGGTGGGGAGGTGGGGGAACCTCGGGGCGGGGGGGGAGTTGGTGTCACAAGATGCATGGCTGAGGTGGGTCACTCACATGTTCACCATCTCAACGGAAGCAATAAAAATAGCTTGTGCTGGCTCCTTCCCAGCCTCTCCCCTGGCCCTTGGAGCGGCTTCCCAGCTCAGACGTTACCTGCCCCTCCTGGACTCTGAGCCTTGGGGCCATTCCTTGGGACCCACTTGCTGCAGGCCTCCCCCGCTGAGCCCCCCAGCACACCCTCTGCAGGCTGAGCTGCTGCCTTTCCCTACCAGTACTAACCCCTGTGTTCTTAGCATAGTGGTGGGAGCAGGGGGCAGACAGCTAATTGAGCCATTGCTTGTGCTGTGAGTCGTTTGGTGGCCAGCTTCTGCTCCCCAGCTCTGGCCCAGTCACAAACTCTGAAAAGTGGCGCTGGCAGTGATGGAGAGATCTGCCACCCCTCACCACTGTGGGTCTTCCCTCTGCACGGGAGAGCACTAATGGGCACCCTGGCTCGCTCTCAGGGGGGTGGCTGAGGCTTGGGGCAGGTGGAGGCTGATGGAGCTGTGGTTGGTGTCAGGGAGCACTGGCAGGGCATGGTGAGGGGAGCTCACCCTGTCACTGACTGTAGTGCCCCATTGGTGTAACAAATCAAACAAACACACAC
The DNA here is from genome assembly GCF_965140285.1 of Lepidochelys kempii. Classification (NCBI taxonomy): domain Eukaryota; kingdom Metazoa; phylum Chordata; order Testudines; family Cheloniidae; genus Lepidochelys; species Lepidochelys kempii. The sequence goes on from NC_136387.1 coordinate 34,741,654, forward strand.
CTGCAACTGGGCAGTTGTCCCTGTGCATTGGAGCCAGGCAGGACTTCATAGCAGCCAGGAGGCTAGACTGACCTGCGCAGACCTGCTGGGTGACCTTGGACTAGTTAGTTCACCTGTCTGTGCCGCCACACCCTGGGTGTTCTCTGGACAAATTTTTTGGTGGACTCAGCGTATGGCCACCAACTCTTGCTGGTGGCTGCTCTCACACTTCTTCCTAAAATACGTAATCAGCTTTAGGAAAAACAAATAAATACAAACATCCAAATCATTATTTATTTATTGCTAGCTGGTAAGTCTCTTGTCAAAGGTGATATTAACAAACATATAAGTATCACTTTTCACAGCAGATTTACTCAGCCCTGCCAAGCCTGGGAACAAATTAAGCCCTGCATGGGGAGTTGGGAAAGGCAGCAGGGGCCAGGGGCAATGGAGGTTAGTGGGTGAAGGGCTGAGGAGGCAGCCAGGGCCTGGAGCCCAAAGCCTGAGCCCCACTGCCACTGGGAAGGTGGGGAATTCACTGGCTGCCTGCTCCTCCAGTGTGTTGCCCCAGGTGTCTCCAAAGGGGGACAGGACCCAACCCTGCTGGCAGCCCCAGCAATCAACACGAAGGTGGTGCATCTGGGAGCGACAGGGAGGGGGAGGGTTTGCTATATTGCACCCCCCACACACACACCCCAGGAGACTGTGACTGCAAGAAAAGCCCCTGAGGGCTGCATGCTGCCATGGTGGCCATATTTGAGAAACTCTGTCCTGTAAGCCCTGTTGGGGTGGGATGGCCCCTCACTGTGTACCTGGGCAGCACCCAGCATAATGGGACCCCAATCTCAGGTGGGGCCTCAAGGCCCTACCGTAATGCAACAGGCATGGCTAGCGACTGTGCTGCTGATGCGAGAGGCAGAATCGCATCCAGCCCAGTCTCCTGTAGCTGGGAGGGTTCATGCTGCTAAAATACTCCCAGCATTGTTATACAGAAAGCAAGACAATGCTCATTAAGGCATACTGTTCAATCTGCAGCACAGGGTGATAATCACTATTATTAGGCAGTCACTGTTTATTACTTAGTGGTCTTGCTGTGTATTATTTTCTACATTAAAGGGAAACTGTCATGATACATCTCATGCAGTTTAACAAGCCACGCTAACAAAACCTTCCCTAGCAGAGCCTGTGGGCCCAATTGGCAAGGGGCTGAGCACTCACAGCTCCTATCCCCAGGAGCTCAGTACCTCTGAAACATCAGCCATTTAGCTCTAGTTCACAGAAGAAAGTGCTGCTCGCAGCAGGTTCAGAGTTGAGGTGGGAGAGAGAAATTCCTCCTAAAATGACAGAGAACAGAAATGGCTCACTGCAGTTCAACACAGACCTGCTTCACCTAGGCAGAGTTTGTCACTGTTAGGATTACAGAGGGCCTGGAGGCTTTTATTGTGTTGGGTGTTGCACAGACACAAAGCAAGAGACTCCCTGCCTCAAAGAGCTCACACTCTAAACACACAAAGTGTGGGAGAGGCAGGGCGGTGAAGTGACTTGCCCAAGGTCAACCAGCAAGTCAGTGGCAGAGCTGGGAAAAGAACCCTGCTCTGAGTCCCAAGACAGCATCCTGCCTGCTGGCCCATGCTGCTTCCTGAAGATAAATTGCTTTTCTTCCCGTGTAACTTACACTGACTGTAACATACATGGCCAAGCTGTGATGAAGCTACTGCTCTGGCATGTTGGAGAGGGGTTTGGCGCAGTGCTGTGGCAGACCACTTGGGAGGCTAGTTTGAGCCAAGTTTGGTAGAAGAGGTGCATGGATTTTGTGCCATTGTAATAAGTGAGGTCACTTTGCTGTCTTGTGGGCCGTAAATCCAGATACACACCCAGCAAGAGGACCACGCTCTCTTATTGGCACAGCTCCAGCAGCTGCTTCCCACACTGCAACAGCTTGTGCTTGGCTGACTGATTCCACCAGCCTTGCTGGTGTGTTTGGGTGACAGCTTTATGTTGGTCTTAAATGGACATAACATCCCAGGCAGGCCAAGGAGTTTGGAGCTGTGCCCATTTGTATGCTGCTGCCTAATTCACCAGCCTCACATGAGAAAATGGGCCAATAAATCACCTGTTTTCCCCACCTGTAACTCTGCCATAGTAACTGCTCACATAAAAATGGACAAAGCATAAAACTTACCACTGTGTCCTGATTACAACAGGCCTCAGGTCTACCCACCTACTAGCATGCGGAGGCCTCTGTTCTACATGGATCACACAAAGGTACCTCTTGGGCTCTGATTTTGGCCATCCCTGTTGTATTGCACCCTCCCACTAGTCTGGACTTGCCAAAACACCTGCAGCTGCCCATGTGGCAAGGCATGTGCATGGACTGAGGGCAGGATGTGGCCCAAGCTGCCACCACATTCAAGTAGCATTATTGGCAAGATTGCTTTTCCCAATAGCAGGTCCCAGCTGAACTACACGCCAGTATAGGACCCAGGTGATTCACCTCCAAGTCTATCTGGGTCATACCTGAGCACATCCCAAACATTAACTAGTTTATCCTCCCATTCTTCAGAGAGGGAATGGAGACAGAGTGAAATGACTGGCCCAAGGTCACGTGGGAGCCTGGGGCTGTGAACAGAACCCGGAATTGCTTCGTCCTCATCTGGTGACTTCCCTAAGCTCCCCTTCCTCTAACTACGGTAGTTTGAGATTTAATGTCTGTTCCCCAGCTTGCTGCTGTTGTACTATAGAGCAGCGATTGGAGGGCGACGTTCGTAAACGGTGAAGAACAAGAACGGCCATACTCGGTCAGACCAAAGGTCCATCTAGCCCAGTATCCTGTTTTCCGACAGTGGCCAATGCCAGGTGCCCCAGAGGGAATGACAGAGCAGGTATCATCATGTGATCCATCCTCGATCGCCCATGCCCAGCTTCTGGCAAACAGAGGCTAGGAACACCATCCCCGCCCATCCTGGCTTATAGCCATTGATGGACCTATGCTCCATGAATTTCTCTAGTTCTTTTTGTAACCCTGTTATAGTCTTGGCCTTCACAACATCCTCTGGCAAGGCGTTTCACTGGTTGACTGTGCGTTGGGTGAAAAAATACTTCCTTTTGTTTGTTTTAAACCTGTTGCCTATTAATTTCATTTGGTGACCCCCTAGTTCTTGTGTTCTGAGAAGGAGTAAATAACACTTCCTTATTTACTTTCTCCACACCAGTCATAATTTTATAGACCTCTATCATATCCCCTGTTAGTCGTCTTTTTTCCAAGCTGAAAAGTCCCAGTCTTATTAATCTCTCCTCATACAGCAGCCGTTCCATACCCCCTAATAATTTGTGGTGCCCTTTTCTGAACCTTTTCCAGTTCCAGTATATCTTTTTTGAGATGGGTGACCATATCTACACGCGGTATTCAAGATGTGGATTTACCATGGATTTATTTAGAGGCAATATGATATTTTCTGTCTTATTATCTATCCCTTTCTTAATGATTCCCAACATTCTGTTCACATTTTTGACTGCCGCTGCACAGTGAGTGGATGTTTTCAGAGAACTATCCACAATGACTCCAAGATCTCTTTCTTGAGTGGTAACAGCTAATTTAGACCCCATCATTTTATATGTATAGTTGGAATTATGTTTTCCAATGTGCATTACTTTGCATTGATCAACATTGAATTTCATCTGCCATTTTTATTTGAGCATAAGCTTTTAGTTTATGCGCAAATAAATTTGTTAGTCTCTAAAGTGCCACAAGTCCTCCTTTTCTTTTTGCGAATACAGACTAATACAGCTGCTACTCTGAAATCTGCCATTTTGTTGCCCGGTCACCCAGTTTTGAGAGATCCTTTTATAGCTCTTCACAGTCTGCCTGGGTCTTAACTATCTTGAGGAGTTTTATATCATCTGCAAATTTTGCCACCTCACTGTTTACCCCTTTTTCCAGATCATTTATGAATATGTTGAATAGCATTTGTCCCAGTACAGACCTCTGGGGGACGCTGTTAGTATATAGGTCTGTTTGTTAGCCTGGGATAGAATTTTGGGTTTGACTTTTTGATACTCTTATAATAATATGTGTAAACAAGGGACAAAGTCACTGTGATGTTGCTTCTGGCTAGTCAGGTGGATTTGTTAGTACATTGGGGATTGGTCCTGCTTTGAGCAGGGGGTTGGACTAGATGACCTCCTGAGGTCCCGTCCAACCCTGATATTCTATGATTCTATGTATGGGAACAGATAAGAGCAGTTAAAGTGTTACTCAGAGCACACTTTAAGATTGCCTGAACCCCTACCTCAAGGCAAAATCAAGCAACCAGTCTGGGGGGTCAAAGGGGCTTGCAGGTGAGTGGGTATAAAACACTAAAAGACCAAAGAAATGCCAACCGGAGCACAGTCTCACTCCTTACGCCTCCCATGGGATACAAAATGGGTGGGATGAGGACCCCAGGCCCAAAATGAAACATGACCCTAAATTGTAAGGGGTGGGACTGTGAATGTGCACTGCAGGTATATTTGGACCTGCTACGGAGGAGTTGGGAATGGGGACAAAGGCAAGGCTCTGTGGCTTCAGAGCCGGGAATGGAACACTGTAGAGCTATGGACATGTTTGCTTGAAACTAACCCCAGAAACATTGCATTGTCTGCACTTTGGACTTCTGGTCTTTTGCTGCTTGCTGTCTGCGTGACAAGAACCAGGGAAGTGGGAGGGTTGAGGGAAAGCCCTCTAACAGACACCACTATTTACCTCTCTCCATTTTGAAAACTGACCATTTATTCCTACCTAACAGTTGAACCGGGCAGGCATGTGTAGTGGAGAGCAGAGAGACACACCCGCTCATCCCCAATAGGTGTGCATCACCAGGGGTAGCGTGTGTGTCTCTGGGATTTGCACTGTAGCGTGAACTTTCACACATGCTCAGACACCCTTCAACACTCCCCCTCCTCTCCCAAAACCACAACACCCCTACAATGCCCAGCCCACACTGCTAAGTTCCAGCTGAATTACTCCAGCTCTCGGCATGACTAGGGTGACCATATTTCCCAAAGGGAAAGATGGGACACCACATGGGCCTGGCCTGATCCCCCCCGCCTTGCCCAAGCCCTCTTACCCTGCTTATGGGGCTGACCCCTGCCACTCGTCCAAGGTCCTTCTCCCCACGCAGGGGTGGCTCTGGTCACTCTAACCCTGCTGGCTTCCCACGCAAGGCTGCCGCTGGTTGCTCGCACCCTGCCAGCCCCCCTGCGACAGAGTCCTGCTGTCCCCCTTGTGGGGCTGATGCTCTGCTTGCAGCTGCACGTTCCTCCGACCCCACCCCACTTTTTCTTTCTTTTCTTTTCTTTTTTCTTTTTTTTGGACAAAAGTGGGTATTTGTCCCATTTGCTCTTGAGAACTGATCAAGTTGGCAAGAGCAAATGAGACAAATGCTCACATTTGCCAAAAAAGTAGGGATGGCCAGGACAGGGCTTAAAAAAGGGAACTGTCCCGGCCAAAACGAGCCCTATGGTCACCCTAGGCATGAGCCATCAGAGACTCTCTGATGAATAGGGTTTCCCTAGTGTTTTTTGTCACCAGCAAGGACAATGGGTTTGCAGTTTTCAAACCATTTGCTTTAGCTTTGGAATCCCCTCTTGACAAAGGCCTAGGCTATGCTTGGGGGGGTTGAACTAAGATACGCAACTTCAGCTACGCTATTCACATAGCTGAAGTCGAAGTATCTTAGTTCGACTTACCTGGCCATCCTCATGGCGGCGAGTCGACCGCGGCGACACCAGGTACTCCGCCTGCCGAGGTGGAGTACAGGCGTCGATTCGGGGATCGATTTATCTAGATGAGACGTGTTAAACTGGTCCCCGATAGATCGAAGACGTACCCTAAGAATCTGGGGGAGGAGGAAAGGGAGGTTATCCATCTTCATGTTAACCCCAGGGCTAGGTATCTGCCCACATGCTTGATAACATGTAACATATGGAACAATACCAGGCCCTGGGAGCCTCAAAGCGATTGAATTCCGTGAGTTAAAGTGCCAGACATTGAGACGCCCACCAGGCTGCTAGTTGCAGCACCCTAACCCAGCGCTATGCTGCAATGGCAGAGCGCTGAGCAGCCTGGAGGCTGCTGTAATCTGTAACCCGGGGGGGCCCTTTGAGAACAGCCAGCGTGCAGTGGTGCTTTGGGGCACCAGAGGAGCTCTGTGAGCTGAGGGCTCTCTCACACCTGGGCAATTTTCAGCTGGTGAGATCTGGCCAGCTTCCCGCCCCTTGGTGCTGCTGGAGTGACTCACAGGGGCCGGAGGATCTGACTTGGAGGGGGGGATTTGGCCAGTGTTGTTACATGGCCTAGAACAGTGTTTTCTACATCTCAAAGTACTGTCCCTTCCTCCTCACCCACCCCCATCTCTCTCTCATTTGTGTGCATCTCTTCAGCCTTTCTCATCGCCTGGGAAAGATGTAAACAAAACTACTTCTAGACCTTTTGCAGACTGCCTCGTGCATAATTTAGAGAGACTTTTTATACTATTGAATTCCTTGGAAAATCAGACCTCTCCCTCCACCACCTTCATTTTCAGTAAGCATCTCCACGGCAGCTGAATCATAACCTCATTGGTGGGTCAGTGGGACCAGAATCCAGATGCACTGGAACCTGCTGTCAGTTACATTTCTCCTCACACCCGAGGTACCCCAATTTTGGGATGCACAGGCCACTTGCTAGGCACCTGAGGCACCCATGGGATGGGTATAAAATGGAACAGATGGCAAAGGCTTTCCTTTCTAAGGCCGGGTCCCCAGAGACTACTGCTCTCGAGGTACATTGTTCCAGCCCCTTGCCTCACAAAGGCTGCTGGAGTGTTGCATGCTGGGAACTGTCTGTAGTCTCTGCAGGCTGTACCTCTGTAATAAGGGCAAAGAGGGGGCTGCAGCCTGCTTGTAACAACTCCTTGGGTTGCCTCCCTTTGCCCCCGTCAGCCTCGTTTCAAGGAGGCAGTGTTTGGCTGGAGCACTAGTATGGCTAAGTGGAACAGAGACTGTCGGCAAGCTCCTGTGATGGGGGGACAGTCTTGCTTTGCCCCAAGCAGGAGTCTCCAGATGCTACCTTGGCTGCAGGGGTTGACCCTGAGCAGCTGCTTTGATACATCAGGGCAAAGTAGAAGTATTATGGGCCGGAGGGATTTTGCTTTTGGTAGTGGGCAAAGTTCAGAGAGGAGCATTAAAACCCCTCAGAGGCAGGAGGGATTGGCTCACAAGGAGAGCTGAGAAGAGCTAAGTGTCATGTGGTTAAACAATGACTTATAGGGCTACAGCTGCAGTCTGCAGATACCATGCAAATGCCAAAGAGAGAGGGGGGTCATTTCGAGGAGTGCATGGGGACAGGAGTCCTGGGAGGACGTTAAGGAAGGTAAGGTGTAGGGCCTGGTCACAGGAGCCAATGGGGGCGTTTCTATTTAACTCAATGGGCTTGGATCGGGCCCCAAATGAGGCTGTGAGTGGTGCTAGGTGCTGGTATAGTTCCCCAGCAGAAGTGGGAGAAGGTCCTTGGCTTGGGGAATGCTGCGTAAGGAACAGCCCTGTGCTGGGGAGAGGGGGGACTAGGTGGGACTCACCAGCCATCTGGAACTCTAGGTGCTGATTCTAGGTGCTCTACGAGTCCAGATGTTCGGGTTACTGGGGTTGTTCGGGGCATGCCCAGCTCTGTCTGCTTGTGCAATGCCATTGAGGTGGATGCATGGATTATTTTAAAGTATGCCTCCCCATATTGGTTCTGGTTTCATTGGCATTCTGAGCTATTAGCCTGCGTGGCCTGCCCAATAAAATCAGGGAGGTGGCTGTGCCGCGGTGACAGGAAAGGGCAGGCTAAAATCAGAAGCAGGGTTTAGGTGACTGGCCACATTTCTTTGTGCTCCTGTGGCAGGTGATGAGTTAAGGGCAGAGACAAGAATTGTCTGCTGAGGGAAGAGACCATTTGACACAGTCAGTGATCCTAACCAGGAGTGAGTACCCAGCCAATGCAACTAGCAGCGTGTGAGGCATGAAGAAAGAAGCCTTATGTTTTAAGGGAGAGTAGCCGGAGGCCAGAGATGGTGCTAGGGTGGCATGTTAGTGCTCTGGCTGTTTGCAAGGCAAATGGTGATGCTGAACTGCAAGTCAACGTGCAAACAGTGTTAAGCCTGGGTTTTCTGTGCTCCTTTCTTCCCACTCCCAGCATGGCTGGAGCCTTTGCTTCGGCACAGAGGGAAGACATTGCTTACCATTTCCTCGCTTCCCACTTTCTGCTTCACTGGCTGTAACAACAATGCGTGGTCCTGTGACAACACAAGCCCTGTGTGTGTTTGTGGTGTCTTCTTCTGGGACCTCACAGGGACCCAGGAAGAACCAAGAGCCTGTGCCAGAGAGGGGAAGGAGGGGCTAAGGTGCTGCGTCTCCAGGTTTGGGGAACTCCTCAAATCAAGGCACCAAGACTCGGTAGTTCTATTCCATTCCATTATAGGTACTTATACCACACTCCTCACCAGAGTCTCTGAGCACCTTCAAGCAGGGCATTAAGTGACAAGTCTAACATCTGTCCTGTGTGTGTTCTCTCATTCTCTCCCCAGAAGAGGAGTGTATGCCGGGGAATGTTGTCTTGTGGATTATATATACCATATATAAATAATATACACACATGCAGAGAGATTGATCTGTATTTGTGTCAGAGAAGGGCTTGCACTTGAAGTGATAGGTGGGGAGGTTTGGGGTGCTCCTTAGGTCCTGGAAGAATTAATTCCACAGCCTTGGACCAGCCCCAGAGAAAATTCTGTTTCTCACACAGACAAGCTTTGCTCTTATTGTTGTGAGTTCTTTTGTGACAGAGGAGCAGACCTGTCAACCATGTTCTTTGGCTTGGAGCATTAGATGGCCTTTTAGATACTTTGTGCCCAGGCCATGGAGTGCCTTGAAGATAAAACTGGGACTTTGAGCTTGTAGACAGTGGAGGACAGGTCTGATGTGCTCTCAGTAGCCTGTCTTGCCGGGGAGAGGTGCTGTGGCATTCTGTACTAGCTGGAGTTTCCTAAGCACTGAAGGTAGATCATGCCCAGGTATATCACACTGCTGTAGTGCAACTGAGAGGTGACGAAGGCATGTATAACTGAGGCTAGGATGAGACCGAGTCTCCTAGCCCATCGGAGATGATAAAAAGCATTAGTTGCAGATGCTGCTACATGAGAACTCTTTGTCAGTGAAAACTCGTGGCGAACCGGGGAAGTCCCGGATGACTGGAAAAAGGCTAATGTAGTGCCAATCTTTAAAAAAGGGAAGAAGGAAGATCCTGGGAACTACAGGCCAGTCAGCCTCACCTCAGTCCCTGGAAAAATCATGGAGCAGGTCCTCAAAGAATCAATCCTGAAGCACTTGCATGAGAGGAAAGTGATCAGGAACAGCCAGCATGGATTCACCAAGGGAAGGTCATGCCTGACTAATCTAATCGCCTTTTATGATGAGATTACTGGTTCTGTGGATGAAGGGAAAGCAGTGGATGTATTGTTTCTTGACTTTAGCAAAGCTTTTGACACGGTCTCCCATAGTATTCTTGTCAGCAAGTTAAGGAAGTATGGGCTGGATGAATGCACTATAAGGTGGGTAGAAAGCTGGCTAAATTGTCGGGCTCAACGGGTAGTGATCAATGGCTCCATGTCTAGTTGGCAGCCGGTATCAAGTGGAGTGCCCCAAGGGTCGGTCCTGGGGCCGGTTTTATTCAATATCTTCATAAATGATCTGGAGGATGGTGTGGATTGCACTCTCAGCAAATTTGCGGATGATACTAAACTGGGAGGAGTGGTAGATACGCTGGAGGGGAGGATACAGAAGGACCTAGACCAATTGGAAGATTGGGCCAAAAGGAATCTGATGAGGTTCAATAAGGATAAGTGCAGGGTCCTGCACTTAGGACGGAAGAACCCAATGCACAGCTACAGACTAGGGACCGAATGGCTAGGCAGCAGTTCTGCAGAAAAGGACCTAGGGGTGACAGTGGATGAGAAGTTGGATATGAGTCAGCAGTGTGCCCTTGTTGCCAAGAAGGCCAATGGCATTTTGGGATGTATAAGTAGGGGCATAGCGAGCAGATCAAGGGACGTGATCGTTCCCCTCTATTCGACATTGGTGAGGCCTCATCTGGAGTACTGTGTCCAGTTTTGGGCCCCACACTTCAAGAAGGATGTGGATAAATTGGAGAGAGTCCAGCGAAGGGCAACAAAAATGATTAGGGGACTGGAACACATGAGTTATGAGGAGAGGCTGAGGGAGCTGGGATTGTTTAGCCTGCAGAAGAGAAGAATGAGGGGGGATTTGATAGCTGCTTTCAACTACCTGAAAGGGGGTTCCAAAGAGGATGGCTCTAGACTGTTCTCAATGGTAGCAGATGGCAGAACGAGGAGTAATGGTCTCAAGTTGCAGTGGGGGAGGTTTAGATTGGATATTAGGAAAAACTTTTTCACTAAGAGGGTGGTGAAACACTGGAATGCGTTACCTAGGGAGGTGGTAGAATCTCCTTCCTTAGAGGTTTTTAAGGTCAGGCTTGACAAAGCCCTGGCTGGGATGATTTAACTGGGAATTGGTCCTGCTTTGAGCAGGGGGTTGGACTAGATGACCTTCTGGGGTCCCTTCCAACCCTGATATTCTATGATTCTATGATTCTATGATTCTATGAATCCATGAGTGCTCCTCAACCAGGGCACCAGGATGGGGGGAGGGCAGGGGGCCATGGCCCATCCACGTTTTGTCAGGGGGCCCGTCTCTCTCCTGCCCCCTCACCAGCCAGGCCAGCAGCTGGAGCCCAGACAGTTGTTGGGCGCCATGTCATGGACCCTTCACCTGCCTCGGGTGTGGGGGTCGAGAGCAGCCCCTGTCCCTTGGCCCTCCCCCCGCCCAGGGCAGGAGGGTCTGCAGTGCCCCACAGCTGCCTGTGCCTGACTCTTACCTGGACCCAGGTCCAGCTTGGGGGCCACAGCCCAGCCAGGGTTAGAGCCACGCAGGCAGCTGTGGGGAGCTGCGCTTTGGACCCTCCACCTGCCCTGGGCTGGAGTCCAGGGGGCAGGGATACGGGCCAAGGGCTGCTCTCAACCCCCCTCACCCTGGGCAGGTGGAGGGTCTGTGGCTCCCAGCCTGCTCTGGCTTGGCTGGGGGTGGGGCCTCAGGCAGAAGAGGAGGGGCGGGGGCTGTGGTCCCTGACCTCCCCACTTTTGGGCAGGCTCTGTCACTCTTGTCCTAAACTACAGCTTGCATTGACCAGCTGTGGATGTGACCCTTCAACCAACGGAGACTTCACCATGGCTACAAACACTTCACAATACTTTCCTCGGCCCACTACCATTCCCTCTCTCTTGCTCAGCTTCAGCCAGCTGTTCTTCATTCCTGAACTGATCTCTTCCAAGCGCTGGCTGTCTTTGAGTGGTTGACTGTACAGAGAAGTACAGCTGTGTGTCCATCTGCATATTGCTGGCACCTGACTCCATGACATCTGACCGGTTCCCATAGTAAATGTTGAATAGGGCCAGAGAGAGGATTCATCCTTGTGGGACTCCACAAGAGGGGACCAGGGGTGCTGGAACAATTTGTACAGTGGGGGTACTGAGAGTCATTGAACCAAACTGTAAACCTCGTATATGATGGAAACCACTTCAAGCCAGGGGGTGCGGCAGCCTCCCCCAGCACTCTAGTTCCAGCACCTATGGAAGGGAGTAGTGGTGGAGGTGTGGTTTCCCACCACTACTCAGCAGTAGAGTCACCATTTTGGTGCATTCCTCTGGACCCTCACCACCACTCTTTCACAAGGCAGCAGTATCACACAAATGACCATGTCAAATGCTGCAGGAGAGGTCCAGGTGGATGAGAATGGATGTCTGCCCTCTCTTCATTGACAGCAGAAGATCATGATGACAGATATGACTGGCTTATCTCCCTGTATCCTGCCCCACCATGCCCTGGGCTCCATTTAAAACACGGGATAGAGACCCTGGGTGCTGTTTCAAATCCAAGGGAACAAGGTCAAGCTTGTTTCTCAGCTGAATGACTCCATGATTGGTTAGTGAGGGCTAGACCCGGACGGATTGTCCAGTCAACACTTTTTTAATGAAAAACAGTCTTCTTTCTTTCAAATGGGACATTTGTGCCTCTTTGAAATGTTCTGGTTTTGCAATGAGGCAAATGTTTGTCATAAAAACACTGGATTTCTGCAAAACATTTTTTTAAAATTTTGTTGCTCAAAGTTTTTTGCAGCAAACCCACCATTTCTCCGCCAGCACTTGTGGGGACCCTGTGCACTGTACTAAGCCCCATACTCGCGGCTGCATGGCACTTTGCCTTTCATCAAAATAAATTACTGGAGGGGAAAACTAGGGCACCTTGTGGGAGGAGAAAGAAGGGAGCGAAAGCCTGCTCCCAGCTCCAAGACAGGGATCCAGCTCCCAAGCTCACTGGAGTGTGGGTCTGATGCTGTGATTCGGGCCCATCTCTGATACCAACCCTGCAGCATCGAGACATGTCATCTGAATACTCACGTGGAAAGCCCCAGAGGGAGATGACTATCTGGAGCCCCCAGGGACCTGCTGAATGCTGTGGCTCTGCCTGGCCCACTGGAAAAGGCATCAGAGGTGGGCAAATGGATTGAGAGCGAGGGTGACCATATGTCCTGTTTTGGCTGGGTGAGTCCCTTTTTAAAGCCCTATCCTGGCTGTCCTGGCCATTTCTGGCAAAAGCAGCATTTCTCCCATTGGATCAGTTGCAAGAGCAAGTTGGGCAAATGCCCATTTTTGTAAAAAAGAAGCAGGGTGCAGAGGAGCATGTTGCCGGCACCCAGTGCCGAGAGGCTGAACAACAGCTTGAGTTGGTTCGTTACCCGGTGTGCTGCACCCAATAATCACAACGGGGTGGAGAAGCAGAAAAGTTTATTTGAAGCTTCAAAAAGGTACAGGGAGATTTGAATCTCAAATCCTGTACAACAGAGCAGGAAGTTACACAGGCTTTTATACATCCTTTTTCCCAGCATACTTATCCAATAGCAAGCTGCTCCAAGTATCCATATAGCCAGCCAATCCAGTTCCCAGCTAGTTCCCTGATTCTCTGTATCATTTGTTAAACTATACATAAAGCTGCTTTATTCAGCATTGTTCTTCCATATCTCCCCTGTTTGGCCTTGCTTAGTTTCAGGCAGTCTGACTCTGCAACATACTGTTGCAGATTCTCAGCATAACTGCTGTGTGTGCCTCCAGGTGGGGGGGCCAAGGACACTTGGGCCTAGCACGCAGAGCTGCTGCAAGTGCCTCTAGGCAGGAGGGGGGGGGGCCAAGGACACCGGGGCCTAGTGCAAGGGGGCTTCATCGACACTCGTGGTCTTCCATCCCCTCGAGTTACCTAGTGGCCATGCCCCAGTGTTCCCAACAAGCATGCCGGGGGATGAGTGGGCACAGGGGGAGACAGGGCTCAGGCGAGCAGCACCACCAGCCCCAGCCTCACACGGTGGGGCAGCCTGGACTCAAGTGAGCAATGACACCAGCCCTGCGAGGGGGACAGGAGAGGGAAGCGTGCCCCGGGTGAGTGGCTCGGGCCAGCCCCACATGGGAGAGGTGGTGGCATGGGTGAGATCGGGCCAGCCCCCTGCAGTGTCCCATTTTCCCTTTGGGAAATATGGTCACCCTATTCGGAGACAATAAGAGGGAGTCTCACTCCCTCCCCCACACCCCCCCAACACCATGTGAATCTGACTTGGCCGTGAGTGTCAAAATGCATCCAGCAGCATCCTTATCCCATAGTGTAAGCATTCACCCTGCACTCAGGTTTGGCCAGTATAGATGGTACCTCTGACCTGGACCAGGAAGCACTGGAGATACCTGACAGGGGCTGCTCCAATGAAGTTTCTATGACCATATGGATGAGGTCAGTGTCATTTTGGTCAATGGTAGGTGGCGGAAGACAGCAGGTGTGTGGGTGGTGGTGGTGAAACAGGTGTGTCATGGAGCAGGCAGGTATATCCCAGTGTGTGGAGGTCAGACTGGGACCTGCTGAGGCAGAGCCAGGGCTCCGCGGCAGGCTGAGCTTGTCTTTCGGAAATCCTCACTAGCAGCTATCTGGTAAAGATGCCGCTGTCAGCCACCCCGTCACTATGCAGCCTCAGGGGCTTTGGCTACAGGTCTTGCAGTGGATGTGGTTAGCTGTTGTGTGTGGGAACTGGGCAAGTGGCGGACGGGATTTCTAGTGGGCCGTTGCGCTGCACTCTGTGCGAGGATGCAGCTGTTGAAATGCCTGGTGCATGTCTTGCATGGGGTACGCTGCACCTGTGCTATTTGCATTGGGCCCTGGTCGCTTTTCTGGGTGCAACCTAAGGGGTTAATTGTAACCACATAGCTCCTTATGGGTTGGACTGTGTATCTTAGAGATCTTCCCACCTCACTGTGTCCTGTCACAGCTGGCATGGTCACATGTGTGATTTGTCCTTGGTGTCTGAAGACTGGGGAGAATGGCCGTGTTTATGTTGACGTTGCATTGGCTCAGATTTATTTCATGCTGTGTGGTGGGATATTGATTGTTCCTGCATCTGGAGTTTTATGGACAGTGCATAAGATAGATAAAAAAAAAAAATACCCTCATTGAAATATGGAAAAAGCCATGTGTTTGGGGAAGTGGATTGTAAGTACAGTGAGATGATGGGGAGCCGGCTGGGCCATACAGAATGTGGGAGCTGATGGAGGCTGCAGAAGCTATTGTACTTAATTCTCTTGAATGTTATGCTTTGTGTGAATCCAGCTCATTTTCTCCTCCATGTTAAGCAGTTTGCCTCAGTAAACCAGTTTGAAATGACTCCCCAAATACCTCGTGTGATTGGAATTTGTTTGTTAAATGAGGGTACAAGACTAGCCTCATTCAATTAGTTAATATTTGTGAAGCACTTAGAACATGTAAAGGGATGGATAACTGTAAAGGGACAGGTTTCAGAGTACCAGCCCTGTTAGTCTGTATTCGCAAAAAGAAAAGGAGTACTTGTGGCACCTTAGAGACTAACTAATTTATCTGAGCATGAGCTTTCGTGAGCTACAGCTCACTTCATCGGATGCATACAGTGGAAACTGCAGAAGACATTATATACACACAGAGACCATGAAACAATACCTCCTCCCACCCCACTGTCCTGCTGGTAATAGCTTATCTAAAGTGGTCATCAAGTTGGGCCATTTCCAGCACAAATCCAGGTTTTCTCACCCTGCACAAATCCAGGCTTTCAGGTTTGTGTGTGTGTGTGTTTCCCTGGCTGGGGCGGGGGTGTGTGTGAGAGAACCTGGATTTGTGCTGGAAATGGCTCACCTTGATTATCATGCACATTGTAGGGAGAATGGTCACTTTGGATGAGCTATTACCAGCAGGATAGTGAGTTTGTGTGTGTGGTTTTTGGAGGGGGGTGAGGGGGTGAGAGAACCTGGATTTGTGCAGGAAATGGCCCACCTTGATTATCATACACATTGTGAAGAGAGTGGTCACTTTGGATGGGCTATTACCAGCAGGAGAGTGAGTTTGTGTGTGGGGGTGGGGGCGGGGGGGGGGCGGAGGGTGAGAAAACCTGGATTTGTGGCCCAAATCCACAACTTGATGATCACTTTAGATAAGCTATTACCAGCAGGACAGTGGGGTGGGAGGAGGTATTGTTTCATGGTCTCTGTGTGTATATAATGTCTTCTGCAGTTTCCACAGTATGCATCTGATGAAGTGAGCTGTAGCTCACGAAAGCTCATGCTCAAATAAATTGGTTAGTCTCTAAGGTGCCACAAGTACTCCTTTTCTTTTTGTAAAGGGATAATCGTGTTTGCAGCGTTGTTGCTTTGTTGGTCCCAGGATATCAGAGATACAAGGTGGGGGAAGTAATATCTTTTACTGGAGCAGCTTCTGTTGGAGAGAGAGACAAGCTTCTTCAGGTCTGGGAGCTGGTCTTCGCTACAGGGAGATCGATGCTGCTGCAGTCGATACAGCAGGGGTGGATTTAGGGGATCTAGTGAAAAATCGATGGCAGAGTGCTCTCTGGTCGACTCCCGTACTCCAGTTCCTTGAGCAGAGTAAGATTAGTTGACCAGACAGCATCTCTCGTCCATACAGTGCAGCGAAGACATCGGGGTAAGTCGACCTAAGCTACATTGACTCCAGCTACATTATTCACGTAGCTGGAGTACCGTAATTTAGGTCAATTTACCCCAGTAGTGAAGACAAGCCCTGGGAAAGGTATGCCTATAAGCTAAATACAAGGTGGGACAGATTGTTTAGCATAAGTACTTAACACACATTATGAAAGGCCATTCAAAGTGAAGTGGCTCGTTAATACCTCTGCAGTCATAAGACAAAAAAGGGAGGTTGATGGGTTACAGACTGTTGCAATAAACCATAAATCCAGCATCTTTATTAAGACAATGATTTTTAGTGTCTAGCAAAGTTAATAATTTAAATTCCAAGGCTCATCTTTTGAATGTGTTGTGCAGATTTCCTTTGAAGATGAGGACTCAGAGATGAGATACGGAGTGATTATTTTGTGACAATTGTTTGCCCACAAGTTTATCTAATCATTTTTCTGTGTGAGCTCATTAGAGACCATAGTGATTATCTGGTTTCACCCACCTAGTTGTTATTGGGGCATTTAGGACACTGGATGAGGTACAGCACATGTTGTGATCGGCATGTGTAGGACCAACAGGTCTTGAAAGGTGTGTTGTGGGGGTGCTGACCATTGCAGCAGTGGAGATATGTCTGTGGGTTTTGTGTCCGTTATTCTGGGAGGGGCTGGTGCTGCTTTGAGGTGGTATGTGCTGGTTTGTGGGGAGCTTGCTTCTGATGATGAGCTTGGTGAGGTTTGGGGGTTGTTTGAAGCTAGAAGAGAGGGTTCAGGAAAGATTTATTTCAGGATGTGGTCCCCATCGAATCTGGGTTGTAATTGTTTAATGATACCCCATACGGGTTCCAGTGTGGGGTGCAAGGTGACAACTTGGGGTGTGCAGTCAAAGGTTTTTTTCTTCCTGTATAAAGCAGGTCCTCTGAGGGTATTTGAGTGACCAGTTCCATGAGGTGATCTACTTCTCTGGTAGAGCTTCCTTGTTTGGTAAAGGTGGTTTTAAGTGTGTGAAGGTGTATATCCTAGACTTTCTCCTCAGAACATATTCTGTGGTATCTGAGTGCCTGGATGTTGAAAACAGATATCTTGCTGTCTTGGGGTGGTTACTGGATCTGGAAAGGTAGGTGTGGTGATCTGTGGGTTTCTTGTATATAGTTGGCTGTAGCGTTCCATTGTTGAAGCTGATCCTAGTGTCCAAGAAGTTAATGCTGGTGCGGGAGTAGTCTAGAGAGAGTTTGATAGATGGGTGGTTGTTGTTGAAGTTGTGGTAGAAATTTATGAGGGAGTTTAGGTCATCTGTCCAGAGGATAAAAATATCATCAACCATAAATGCACTACAAAACCAATGTATCTCAGGTATAGCATTGGTTTTGTAGTGCATTTATCCAGAAATTCTTCCTCAGTGTGGCCCATGAAGAGGTTGGCATATTGGGAAGCCATCATAGTACCCATGGCTGTTCTCATGGTTTGAACAAAGTATTTGTTCTTGAATGTAAATGGTTATGGATGAGGATGAAATGGATGAGTGTGGCAATGTCTTTGGGTTGGATATATGAGGGTTGTCCATTGTCTTGTAGATATTTGAGGCAGGCAGCAGTGCCGTCACTGTGAAGAATGTAGGTGTATAAAGAGGTGATATCCATGGTGTCCAGGATGGTGTTCTGAGGGAGGTTGTTAATGTGGTGGAGTTTGTGGAGGAATTCAGTTGTGTGCTGGAGGAAGTTGGCCCTTTGTGTGGTGAGTGGTTTGAGAATGTTTTCTATGAGTCCCAATATTCTTTCAGTAAGTGTGCCATGGCCAATAGGATGGGTCTGCTTGGTTTCCCTTGTTTGTGTATCTTGGGAAGCACGCAGAAGGTCCCTGGGTGGGTTCATGGAGAATGAGTTTGTAGAGTTTTTCTTGGAGCTGTTTGGAGAGGGAATTGATGATATCCTTAAATCCTGGGTAAATTGTGGGGTGGGGTCTTCTTTGAGTGCTTTATAGTAGGTGGTGCAGGAGAGTTGTCATTTGGCCTCATCGACACAGTCGTCATGCTTGAGAATTACCATGGCACCCCCTTTGTCTGCTGGTTTGATCACTGTCTAGCACAGGGGTCGGCAACCTTTCAGAAGTAGTGTGCTAAGGTTTCGCATGCCGGTAATACATTTTAACGTTTTTAGAAGGTCTCTCTCTCTAAGTCTATATTATATAACTAAACTATTGTTGTATGTAAAGTAAACAAGGTTTTTAAATGTTTAAGAAGCTTCATTTAAAATTAAATTAAAATGCAGATCTTATCAGTTTAGTGCAGTGGTTTTTAACCTGGGGTGCATGCACCCCCTAGGGGTGCGAGATGCCCTTTCTGACCACATGCGAGATTTTTTTAGAAGGTAAATCATCAAAAACACAAATTAAGCACAGGCACATAAGTACAACTACTTTGTTTCATCAAACTTAAGTATTTATTAACATTATACATTTGTTAATGATTACTGTAATATACAAAGTTTTTAAGTTTTCAAGTTTTTAAGCTAATTGTAGTGTAATTTTTGATAATGGCTGCAGAGCGCTGGGCCCAGGCCAGGAGCAGAGCCCTAGGCTGACTGCTGGTACCCCAAGCTGGCAGGAGGGCTGAGTAGAGCCGGAGGCCTGGACCCTGGTAGGCAGGGGGCCAGGCGGCTGGAACCCCGGACCAGCAGCGAGGTGAGCAGGGCCAGCGCTGGTATCCCAGGTCGGCAGCAGGCTGAGCGGGGCCAATGGCCGGGACCCCAGCTGGCAAGGGGCCAGCAGCTGGAACCCCAGACCGTCAGTGGGCTGAGCTCGGTGGTGGACAGAACCCCAGACTGGCAGCGGCTCACCCACTGCCAGTCTGGGGTTCCATCAGCTCCTGCCAACCAGGGTCCTGGCCGCCGGCCCCACTCAGCCGCTGCTGGCCTGGGGTTCCGTTCACTCAGGCTGGCAGCGGGCTGAGCGGGGCTGGCAGCCGAGATCCCAGCTGGCAAGGGGCTGGCGGACTGCTCAGCCTGCTGTCGGTCTGGGGTCCGTCCACCGGCTTCTGACAGCCGGGGTCCCAGCCACCGGCCCTGGTCAGCCCGCTGTCTGCCTGGGGTTCCGTTCACCTAGACAGGCAGCGGGCTGAGCGGGGCTGGCAGCCGGGACCCCAGCTGGCAGCAGCGTGCCAGTAAAAATTGGCACACGTGCCACAGGTTGCCAACCCCTGGTCTAGCGATTGGATATCAGGAACTGTATGGCTGTCCTCTTGGAGGTGGAGAGATTGTGGTGGGTGTGATGTTTACTACAGATTTCAATTTTTTTTCCTGAAGGCAACAATCAATGTAATGATCAAGTGTGTGGTTTCATCCACTGTGGTTTGTTCAATCAGATGATTCTTTTTTCTGACAACTGTTGGTGGGGACGTGGCAGTTGTGGGTGATGTCGACGTGAGAGAATTCTTGGAGGCGGAATCAGAAGAATTCTTCTAGCTCTCTCCATGTTAGTATGGTAGCAGGGTCTGTGGTGGGACAGAAGTTCAGTCCTTTTGGAGAGTAAGGGGCACCGGAGCCTTTCCAAAAGTGGAGGGCCGGGAATCCCACCCTCTGAGGCTTCTCCCCTGCCCCTCCTCTCCCCCCTGAGGCCCCATGCCCGGCTAAGCTGGAAGCCAAAGTGCCCCTCTGCCCGGGGTGGGGTGAGCCGGGCCAAAATCAGCCCCCTGCCCATGTCCCCGAGCCTCCTGCCCAGGGCAGGTGGAAGGTCCATGGCTCCCCACATCTGCCCACAGCCTGGCTCTTACCATGGCTGGGCTGCTGCTCCGAGGCCCCCCCAGCCAGATCCAGGTTGTGGAGAGCTGGCACGGACCCTCCATGTCCACCTGCCCTGGGCCAGCTGGGGAGCCGGGGGACAGGGACAAGGGCCTGGAGCTGCTTTCAGTGCCCCCCACCACCCCCTCCTCCTAGCAGGTGGAGGGTCCGCCACAGCTCCCACAACTGCCCAGGCTCCTCTCCCCAGCCAGGCTCCACACTGGCCTGGCCGGGGGCTGAGGCTTCAGGGTGAAGAGGAGGGGAAGGGGGCAGAGGGGGCAGCAAAAAGTGGTTGGGCCATGGCCCTCTGGCCCCTCCTGTTCTGGCACCACTGAATCCTATCGGTTTGTTTTGGAGTGACCTGTCAATCTGTTAAAGAATTTCTTTAGTAGAGAGGTTTCAGAGCAGCAGCCATGTTAGTCTATATCCACAAAAAGAACAAGAAGTACTTGTGGCACCGTAGAGACTAACAAAATTTATTTGATGCATAGAATGGAACATTACACACACACACACACACACACACACACACACACACACACAAGTTGGAAGTTACCATACAAAGTGTAGGAGTACTTGTGGCACCTTAGAGACTAACCAATTTATTTGAGCATAAGCTTTCGTGAGCTACAGCTGAGGCTAATTAGTTAAGATGAGCTATTATCAGCAGGAGAAAAAAACTTTTGTAGTGATAATCAGGATGGCCCATTTAGACAGTTGACAAGAAGGTGTGAGGATACTTAACTTAAGGAAATAGATTCAATATGTGTAATGACCCAGCCAATCCCAGTCTCTGTTCAAACCCAAGTTAATGGTATCTAGTTTGCATATTAATTCAAGCTTAGCAGTTTCTCATGGGAGTCTGTTTTTGAAGCTTTTCTGTTGCAAAATTGCCACCCTTAAATCTTTTACTGAGTGGCCAGAGAGGTTGAAGTGTTCTCCTACCAGTTTTTGAATTTTATGATTCCCAATGTCAGATTTTTGTCCATTTATTCTTTTGCGTAGAGACTGTCCAGTTTGGCCAATGTACATGGCAGAGGGCCATTGCTGGCACACGATGGCATATATCACATTGGTAGATGTGCAGGTGAACGAGCCCCTGATGGCGTGACTAATGTGATTAGGTCCTATGATGGTGTCACTTGAATAAATATGTGGACAGAGTTGGCATCGGGCTTTGTTGCAAGGATAGGTTCCTGGGTTAGAGTTTTTGGTGTGTGGTTGCTGGTGAATATTTGCTTCAGGTTGGGGGGCTGTCTGTAAGCAAGGACTGGTCTGTCTCCCAAGATCTGTGAGAGTGAGGGATCATTTTTCAGGATAGGTTGTAAATCTTTGATGATGCACTGGAGAGGTTTTAGTTGGGGGCTGAAGGTGACGGCTAGTGGCGTTCTGTTATTTTCTTTGTTGGGCCTGTCCTGTAGTAGATTTCTGGGTACTCTTCTGGCTCTGTCAATCTGTTTTTTCACTTCAGCAGGTGGGTAGTGTAGTTTTAATAATGCTTGATAGAGATCTTGTAGGTTGTCTCTGTCTGAGGGGTGGGAGCAAATGCGGCTGTATCGTAGAGCTTGACTGTAGACAATGGATCATGTGGCGTGTCCTGGATGAAAGCTGGAGGCATGTAGGTAAGTACAGTGGTCAATAGGTTTCCGGTATAGGGTGGTGTTTATGTGACCATCGCTTATTAGCACAGTAGTGTCCAGGAAATGGACCGCTTGTGTGGACTGGTCCAGGCTGAGGTTGATGGTGGGATGGAAATTGTTGAAATCATGGTGGAATTCCTCAAGGGCTTCTTTTCCATGGGTCCAGATGATGAAGATGTCATCAATGAAGTGCAAGTAGAGTAGGGGCATTAGAGGATGAGAGCTAAGGAAGCGTTGTTCTAAGTCAGCCATAAAAATGTTGGCATACTGTGGGGCCATGCAGGTACCGCTGACTTGAAGGTATATATTGTTCCCAAATGTGAAATAGTTGTGGGTGAAGACAAAGTAGAGAGGTGCTGTCATGTCAAAAGCTACAAACTTTAAAAACACCAGCCCTGCCTTGGGGTTCTCACACCTCAGACTTTTAAAACAGCAGGAATTTTAACTTGCTTTACTCATTGATCTATGTGCCATTTGTTACATTCTTTCCTTTGTCTCCCCTTTGATTTGAAAGCAAGGTGGAAACTGACTAGCCCAAGTCATCCTGAGTATCTCCCACACTAGAACATGCTTCAGTATCTGGGTTGCAAAGGCTGTGGGAAAATGATTTGTCCATGAAATCGGTTTCCAGAGCACTTAAAAATAAAATAATCTCAGATGGACACATGTGAAAGAGAGATTGGGGTTTTGTTAAAATCTGACCCCAAAATGTTAGCTTTAGGTAATAAACCAAACTGAAAAAGACACAGGGCCTTGAGTTCCCCTCTTTATTGTGTGGGGGAGGGGAGTTAAGGATCAGGAGCTGAGACACCTAGGGCTGGATGTGCCAAAGAGCTCAGCACACTGGAAGCATGTTGAGTGAAATTTTTTGAAAATTTGGCTGTATGTGTCAGTATGGGGGCTGAGCAGGTCTGCACACTTAGCCACAAGGACCCTTCCGGAACACTGGTCGGACTCTGAGCTCTCTGACTGCAGAGTTCCTCCAATCCACCTTAACGCCACTTACCTCCATTTGCACATGGTTTAACTGAGGTCAGGATCTTGCCCCACAGTCTCTGTGAGCAGCCCCCCTCCCAACCATACCAGACATGGAAAGAGCCTTAAAGACACATTCCAGCCCTCAGTGGATCCAGACAGGGCAGGAACTGACCTGAAAATACACTGAACTCACAAATGACAACAGACAACAATGACAACTCGCAAATCCCAAGTGAAGATCATGTCGTCTGCTCCAACCAGGCCATCCTCAGATAGTGACATTGCTCCAGCCTGGCAGTGCCCATTGGGACCCTAGTGCAGAGCATGGGTATCTGTGCAAGAGCACATGCCCTGTTATCACAGATACACATTTGCCAGATACACATTTGCCCCCATGCTCTGGGGATGACCCTCTCCTCTGGAGACTGGGGCTTGGGGACTGCTGCTCCCAGGGCTCTGAGGGGCTACTTTCACTTTTCTTGGGGGATTGACATGAGGAAGTTAGACGTAACAAGGAAGTGTTGTCTAATGGTTAAAGCAGACATTGGCAACCAGCAATGTCTGGATTCCGTTCCCAGCGATGTAAGCCATGTGAACTGCTCTGTGCCTCAGTTTCCGCATCTGACACGCTGATAATGACTCCCCCCTGTAGAGTGAAGGTGTTAATACCCACCTGATGCCTGTAAAATGCCTTGAGATTTGTATGCAAAGCGCTCTAGAAGGGCAAAGTAAGGAGTGGAAGGGACAGCAAGGACGGATGTCAGCTGTGCTGAATCCTAGGGAGGTGTGGACTCTCCGTCACCTGAGGTCTGTACATCAAGACTGGCTATCTTTCTAAAAGAGAGACTACCGCTCAGCCAACAGGACTGGGCTAGGTGCGGGACTCACAGGGTGAGCTTCTCAGGCCTGTGCTGTGCAGGAGGTCAGACATGATCAGAATGATTCCTTCTGGTCTTGGACTCTGTGAATGAATGATTGTGACTAGAACTAGTGGGAGACACCAAAGGGTGCAATATTGCAGCTCAGCAGTGATTTTAACCCCCACCTCCAATAGTTAGAAAAGCAGGAGGAAGGGTAGGTGGTGATGCAACATCTCAGCCTACTGTGGTCGAGGGGAGGCAGAGGAGGGTGAGAGCTTGCTGCTAGGGTGGATGGAACTGGAGCAGTGCGGTGCAGTTCTGGACAGGATACCGTAGCACTGGGAAGGCTCATTCCCATCGCCACCAGGGAGTGACCAGTGTACCCTGGAGTCTGGGGAGCTGCCAGCTGGTTCAGGTACCAGCGGCAGAGAGAGGCAAGCAGGGTTCTGATTTGAAATAGGCCTGTGAGATCAACTCCTGTTGAATGATTCAGAGTGACCTGCTAATGAGAGGCCAGGCTGCATTTAGATAATTGATGGTGTTTGTATCGCCATGGCATCTGGCCCATCATGCATGAAAACAAGCAACAGGAACTTGGGAGCACCAAGAGCAAAGGCAGCACTGTAGATTGGGCAAAGTGTGGTGCTCTGAAGGTGACCAAGCTGCAGGTCTGATGGGCTTCCAGGCGGGCATTGATTTTCCCCCCACACACGGGCAGACTCTCGGCACAAGCACCAGATCCTCTCAGCTCCTGTGAAAGGGGAGAGGCCCTCTCAGGAACCAGGACCTAGCCAGCAAACCCAGCACCTGGAGGCAGTGGGGTAGTGGGTACAGAGCACACGTGCTCACACTGACCCCCTACCACTAAGCAGCTGGCTTCAGCATGGCCTTCCAGGAGGAGCTCATGGTAGCCAGCCGCGGGAGGGGTTGGGTCCTAGGTCCTCAAACTCTCTAAATACCTTGAAGAGTTGGATGAAGGGACTTCAGATATGCCCAGGGGCTTGAGACTCTCCTTGGCAAGCACTCTGCCTGTGGATGGCATGTTCAGTTTATCTAGGGCAATGTTTCATAGTGGGTCACAACCCCCAGCAAGGTCATGGCAGGCAATCCTGGAGGGTCCTGAGGCACTGAAGCTGCTATTCCGATTCTAAAGCAAAGCAAACAACATTTGCAGAGTGGCTCAGGGGCAACCAAAAGCTTCAGAGATTGTGAGGCCAAATTTAGTAGCTGTAGCTCTGCTCCTTTCATGTCCATGCGAGCGCCCCTCTCCCACCACCTTGCTCCCTGTTGCCCGCCCACCCTTACCCTTCAAGGTCAGGTATTCCCCATTCCAGAAACACACAGGAGTTCTATCGGCATATCACTGCTAGCACTGGCATACATGATACTCTGGCTTCTGTAAGGGGGTTGCAAACATTTTTGGCTTTGAATAAGGGGTTGCCAGCATGGAAAGATGGAGAAATGCTGAGCCAGTGGCTTCATCCCACCAGCCCCAGCACCCCATCTCAGCCAGACTGAGCATTAGCTATCTTGTTCTTGTAGCAGGATGGAGCCTGCAACATCTAGGCTCGAGGGAAAGGAGACTTAGAGCTGAGCATCACACCTGTGCCAACAGCACCGCGGCCCACTCTGTCTCACGGCCTTCCCTTGCAGCCTCCACCAGGGCACAGGAGGGGCAAGAAAATGGACCCGCTGATGGACCCTGTATGAGGGGAAGAGAACCCCGTTCAAAAAGGGAGGACTTGAGCCACTGAAGAACAACCCCTGCCAGGTCCTGAGGGAGAATTGGGGACGACTTGTCTGCCAACAGAGCTAACACACTCAGCACCGGCACCTGCTCTTACCTCCCTGGCAAAAGGAAAGAAAGTCTCTGGTGCACAAGCAGGCCTGAAAACAGGCTGATAGGGATCCGGAGGAGTTACCTTGAAGTCTCAGCACCCCTTAGCCCTGCTGATTGGTTATAGCTTGACCTTGTTTTGCAAAAGAACCCTCGGCATGGATGAGGGGTGTATCTTTGTGTCACCAGGAAGACCCTGTGACAGGAGAACCCCTCTGGTGGCGGAGTGCCAGCAGCCTCTATAGTGGTTTGTCAGTCGCCCAAATGGGTCCCTCCATCTGCTAGGCCTCCTAGGCTCCGGCCTTTGGCCAAGATGTACATTGAGATTCGACAGACCTGGACGCGTGGTATTTAGCAACAGAAGTTTTAGCAAACAAGGAAGCTGAAAATTCCAGGCTTGCAAAAATGGAGCAACAGGGAAAGACAAAGTGAAAATAGAGGCCTACGCGGGATGTTCCTCAGAAACGACTGTAGTGACCCAGTTTTAGTCAGAACACTCAGAACACTGAGCTGCTAAAGAGAGGATGTTATAAAC
Source organism: Lepidochelys kempii (assembly GCF_965140285.1). Taxonomy (NCBI): domain Eukaryota; kingdom Metazoa; phylum Chordata; order Testudines; family Cheloniidae; genus Lepidochelys; species Lepidochelys kempii. Next base: position 34,767,370 of record NC_136387.1, read on the forward strand.
ATAACCTTCTCTATTCACAGGACTGCTTGCATAATCAGTAAGTCCCTGCTTCCTTGATACTCATGATTGCATCCTGGGATTTAAAAATAAACCTAACACGGACCATAAATATCAACCTGTCTAAAAATATATGGCAATGTAGATGTGATGAAGCTATGTAATGTTGCTGGGGAAAAAGGCTTGCCTTTCAGTCCTCTCGCTCTTTTATAAACTATTAGCAACTATCCACTCTCCTGCTTAGAGTTACCTATGGAACTGGGCGGGTGAGGCAGCAAAGAATGAGTTAAAAACACTGACCACTCTTGCTGTGGAGGGAAGAGCCTGGAAGCATTACGGAGGCAGTACCTTGAATCCCATCTTGCTTTCAGCTGCTTGATCTGCGATGTAAATCCTACCCTTCCAGTCCAGAAAGATGATGGGTCAATCTGCCTTGGAGCTTTAGGAAGGAAGGCGAGACGAGATCCTAGTAAAATGCCCCCCCCCCCCAAATCTCCAGTCCAAAGTACCCTTTCAATGTTTACTTCTTCATTTCCTTCCCATCCCCTCATAGCTGCTAGCAGAGGATTTTTTCCTGGAAGCATTTGTCGCACCTTAGACACGATAATACTTTAATCATCCTCTGATCAGCAATCTCCTGCATCATCAGATTTCTGCACATGTCCTCCTCTGCCAGCCCTGACTCTCTGGGCTGTTAGTTACTTTGTAGATGTCCTTCCCTACTTGAGATGTTTGCAACATGATGATGGGCCCTTGAAGGGGCAGCAAGGCGGATTTGCTTCTATCCTCTTGTGTCTACATAGTGTGTGCTTCTGATAGGACCTACCACTGCTTTTGAGGGATTTGGCTGGAAACCTTTTGCCCCATGACTACGTACTCTGACTGCTCCAGTAACACAGTTTATTCAAAATCCTTTTCAAAGAAGTAGGATTAGCAGCAGATTATAGAATCTCTAATCTTTAGGTTATTGGTTTAAATCCAGCCCTTTCTTCAGGAGTGGCCAAAAACTGTTGGCTGCTCTTGACTGGGGTGGATGGGCATCCAGACTAACTCCTCTGCTGGCAGACGTCAGATGGATTGGTCCAGGGAGACTGAGCTACGATGGTGCCTCAAGGTCCCTACTGGGTGACTGGTGGGGGAAGTTTGCACTGCCACTGTCTGCACTCTTCTTTTTGTAGGGATAAAGAGAGCCCTTCATTCTCCAGATCAGTCAGCCCAGCATCTGAATGAGCTCCATTAAAATGTTAGAAGTTCCTCTGGTTCCATACTGTTAAGAGCCATGACTCTGGAGTTTAGAGCCCGGGTTAATAATGAGCAGAGGAATGAGGCAGGAAGACAGCGTTTGCCTGAGTGCAGAGTAAGAGGTTAATTTAGCTGAGTGAAACTCAAACTACAGGAGCCCACAAACAAATTCTGGTTTTCTCTGGCTCTATAGAAACTCTGCCCCAATGGTGCTCAAGTTTTAAACATTATATCACTAGGCAAACGTGGCTAGTTGGCTCTACCCTGGGGGCATCTGGCAACTCTGGTGAGTGACCCATTCACTACTGTCACAATCTATCTAGACGCAGAAAGCAAAGACCTTTAAACTCTTTTTGAAGGAAAAAAAATGGTAAAAAGCTCTAATTTTGGGGGATGCACAAAAATTTAAAATTCAGCTGCATCGTGCATGAGCCGTCAGCCATTCAAACACATTTTAGGCAGCTTTATATCGAAGAGTATCTTCATCAGGGTTTCTAAGTGTTTTCTTTTATAAAAAAATCCAGGAATTTTTTTCTCCTTTCCTTTTAAGATTATGCTCTCTCTGTATAGTGTTACTCTGAAAGTCTAAGGGAAAAGGCCTGGGAGTGTAATTATCCATCCGATGTTCTGATTTGGTTTCCTGCTGGTTTTCTCTAGCGGTTTTCTGTTACAGTACAAATAACTGGTAGGATTCATTTGCATTTGAACCGTGTGTGTAGCTGGAGTCCAATGGGTTGGTATGCACAATCTGAATGGATAAGGCCTTTGCAACAAATTTATATTTTTATATATATATGTATATATATATATATATATAAAGTAGACAAATGCAAGGAACAACTTTATAGTCAATTCTTCTCTCAGACCCACAGAGTGCATCCTGGCGCTGATATTCTGATACATAGAATCATAGAATATCAGGGTTGGAAGGGACCTCAGGAGGTCATCTAGTCCAACCCCCTGCTCAAAGCAGGACCAATCCCCAATTAAATCATCCTAGCCAGGGCTTTGTCAAGCCTGACCTTAAAAACTTCTAAGGAAGGAGATTCTACCACCTCCCTAGGTAACGCATTCCAGTGTTTCACCACCCTCCTAGTGAAAAAGTTTTTCCTAATATCCAACCTAAACCTCCCCCACTGCAACTTGAGACCATTACTCCTTGTCCTGTCCTCTTCTACCACTGAGAATAGTCTAGAACCATCCTCTTTGGAACCACCTCTCAGGTAGTTGAAAGCAGATATCAAATCCCCCCTCATTCTTCTCTTCTGCAGACTAAACAATCCCAGTTCCCTCAGCCTCTCCTCATAAGTCATGTGTTCCAGACCCCTAAACATTTTTGTTGCCCTTCGCTGGACTCTCTCCAATTTATCCACATCCTTCTCGTAGTGTGGGGCCCAAAACTGGACACAGTACTCCAGATGAGGCCTCACCAATGTCGAATAGAGGGGGACGATCATGTCCCTCGATCTGCTCGCTATGCCCCTACTTATACATCCCAAAATGCCATTGGCCTTCTTGGCAACAAGGGCACACTGCTGACTCATATCCAGCTTCTCGTCCACTGTCACCCCTAGGTCCTTTTCCGCAGAACTGCTGCCTAGCTATTAGGTCCCAAGTCTGTAGCTGTGCATTGGGTTCTTCCGACCCTGCACTTATCCTTATTGAACCTCATCAGTTTTCTTTTGGTCCAATCCTCCAACATGGAAAGGCAGGTTCTCAAATAGCCAAGCCAAGATCTTGCTATGAGGATGTAAGAGGGGGAATTTTGCCTTTAGTCTTCTCTCTTACGAGAGGTGCCATGTTTGTAACCTGACCAGGCTACTCTGATTTTCCTTCATTTTTATTCTAGACAAAGCCATCCAGGGTAGGCAACTCAGGCCATTGAGCCACAGACCCATCTGCTGCTTGCAGAGTGTGGGGCAGCACTACAGCGTCCTGCAATGGCACTTGCGTTTCTTTGGCTATCCTGGACTTTTAAAGCATGCAACAAGTGTCTGAGTCCAGGGAGTCATCTCCTGTAACACTAATTTCACATCACAGTTAGCCTTCCACAGAGTTTTGCTTTCCTGCAGTGCTTCCCGACCGCTGACTGCCCAGCCCACCCTAGGACCCTGCAAGACAGGGACAGTCCAGCGTAACAGACAGTGACGTCCTGAGCAACATTTGCAAAGGGGCCTCTGAGTTTGGGCACCTCCATCTTCAGGCCTGATTCTCAGAGGGGCAGAGCTCTAACAACTTCAGCTGACGTCAGTGGGAGACTGGGTATGCAGCAGCTCTGAAAGCCAGGCTCAGGGGATCTCAGGTTGGGGCCCCAGTATTAATGGCTACTTCTGAAAACTTCATACTTGATTTGCCCCAAGTCTCACAATGATTCAGCCATAGATGGAATTGGAACATAAGGCATCCTAGCTCCTGGCCCTGGGCTCTGTCTACTGCCGCTCTTCTTTGATCTCCCTGCTGTTACTCCTAACTGTGGAAGGTATCCTGGGTGAGAGAGAGTTGGTATGGTGGGTACAGACAGAGCTGTCTGGCATTGGCACAGGTTGAGGAGGGGAAAAACAAACGGCTTGCATCAGCCTGCCTTAAACTGAACACAGCCTTTGGAAAGCTGGCTTGATTTTCATTGTCCTGCTGATTTGCCATGCTCCTGTTTACATCTCTGCCTGTTCCGACAGTAACACGTGCTCGTGAGCTGACGCAGCAGAAAGCGGTAGAAGGGAGTCTTCTGGGTGCGTGGCTCCCAGCTTGACATTTCTTGCTGTGTTTCTGCTGCTTCGAGGAGGGAAAGGGAATGAGCAGATGGCGTTTGCTCGTTCACACTCAGTGCACAAATCACCCTTTCATTTAGCTTGGTACTATACCAGTGGTGTCATGCCATTGGTTTTGCTGGAGGTGCTCCCACTGTATGCTAGCGCAAGTGGAATCAGGCTGTGTGTGTCCGTGTCCAGCCAATGCCGGTGCACTTGCCAATTGTAGTGATACATGCCAAAGCTTCTGTAGGTGCATAATTAACCTGGGTAGCTGTGCAGGCCAGGTGGCAATTTCCCTCTTGAGCCGTGGGAGCAGGCAGGTCGGTGTTGTCCCAGCTGTCAGAGTGGACCCCTGAAGGGCACTGCTGGGCCAGCCTTGGCTATGGCATTGTAACCATGTGGATTGCGCTACACTGTCTTGGAGTGTGCAGGGCAAGGTAATCCTTCCCGATCAAGGACCTGGCAGGCACCTTAAATACCCAAACTTGTAGCTCCTTTCTCCCAGGAAAAGGTGAGAGGGGACCCTGGTTCTGTTACATGTTGCCCCTTCACACAGACTGCTAGCCTGGTGATCATTGTCAGATGGTGCTCGTGTACATCCATCCACAGGCCCCAAAGGTTTAATCTGAAGTGGAGAAGCCTGAGCTCTCACCAGGTCTGTCTCTGATAGAGAGTCGAGGGGCAAAGAGTGCCCCAGTTCAGTATCTGTTCATCAAGCTCCATGCTGACTGCAGCTGACTTCACACCACCAGCCGGTGCCTAGGAAAGGCAGCTGAGTAGTAGCTGAGCTCTGTGAGCGTCCTTTGAAAGTTGGACTTGACTGTTCCATTTAGGAGCATCAGCTTGGACTGAGCAATGAGAATGGACAGGACCCTCCGCTGGTGCATCCCCTCCTTCCCCTGCTACCCCCCACAGACACAGGTTTGCCTTCACTCTCCCTTGTCCCTATGCTTTGCGGAGCCATGACTCGCACTAAGAGCCTGCTCCTTCGTCCCTCTGGCAGGAGCCCTGCAGCACCTGCCCACGACTCCTTAGTTGCCCTGGCAGTCTTTTTAGCTTTGCGGAGAAGCGGAGTCCCAGTTCATTATTTTAACTGTAATATTTTGATCACTTTTGGCTGCAAAAAGCACCAGCGCCCAGAACAGCACATTCTGCCTCTGCTGAGCCTTTCTGCTCGGTCACAGAGAGGCAGCAGCAGAGAATCAAGGGGCATGGAGCCCGCAGGTACCTATTAGCCTTTCCATTGCAGTTTGGGCTTGACACTAAAGCTCCATGCTTAGGGTGGGTCCTGTTTTAAATGCCTCATGCACCAGTGCTTGCGTCACCATTCATGGGCACCTTTTCCATACCCCCAAGAGATCTCATTATCAGGCTATTTCCCCTGCCAGGCTGTCTAAATGTCTCTATGCTTCAGTTCACCCCAAGATGGTTACCCGCAGCTGGCCACCACACACTTCAGATCCTTCAATTCGCAAAGAATTCTAGGGAAAATCTGTAGGAATTTGTGCCTCCCAACAAACATGAAACAGCAGGGTTTCAATCCAAATTCCAGGCACACACGTGTGCGCACTTCCTTCCAGTGTTGCCAACTCTTTATCTTGCAATGTTTTGTTTCCCAGCTCCTAGAATCCTGTGAATATGGAAATATCTCAACTTTCATTTTAAAAAAAACAAAACACTCTTTTTTTTAGCCCTCTGCAGCATGGAAAAGCTTGAAAAATACGACACCCCACCCATGCATGAGAAGCCAAATAAAAGAACTCGAGATGTATATTTGTATGGAGAATCTTATGCGTTTTTCTAGGCCTGAGTTTTGAATGTTCAGGGCTGCCAAGCTTGGGTTTCTGTTCTCCTTATTTTCAGTGTTTTGTAGTTGCAGCAAGGCGTTGTTGTAAGACACAAAGGTCACACGAAGACATCTACTAGCTTATCAAACTGCACTATAAGAAAACCCAAGCAGAGCCAAATAAATCTGTGCCCAGGCCCTAGCACCAGTCACTGAGCCATTGCTCAACAGGGATCAGGCACGTGGGCCATTGTTAACTTAATTACCATTGCTTTTAATAAAATTAATTTGGAGCTGCCTTCTGAGCAATGCATAGAAGGCCTGTAAGGGATGGCCCATCTGTGCCTAAGGCTAACACTCCCTTCGATGGGGAGAGCTGCGGGGAACTGGCCAGAGGCGTCCACTGTAGGTTTAAGGAGGCTGGTACATTGTGCAATCAAGAAGGATGGCATAGATGTTTCCTACAGCTGGGCCCCAAGGTTGCGCCCACCTACCTCCTGAATGCCAGCCCAGAGGTGCGAGTGGTGCCTTGGTGCTGTGGGGCAGGGGCTTAGGCTGTTTCAACTCACACATCCTTTTGTAAGATAACACTTCAACCAATGCTGTTAACCCTGTAGTTGTGTCACTGGTTGTAGGAGGGGTGGTTTGTCCATGTGCCAGCACAGGTGAGCCAGGTCTGCAGAGCGCAATGTTGAGCAATGAGGAATGCTGCTCTCCATTTCTCTGGCTGGAAATCAAATGTCCCTGGGTAAGCGGCTGTGAATTGGATTCAAACTGGCTCAACTGGCAGCAGTCACCTTTGCTTTTGAGGTTGTTTTGCACATCAAAATTGTACACGATACTGGCTGCCCTGTTCTACTGCTGTCACGGCTCAGGGCTGGTTTGCTGAGTTTCAGACTGTTAGGATTGCTCGTTTCCCTTGCTGAGAAGGGAAGTGTGGAACAGCTGGGGCCTGCTGCTCCAACCTGGGCTGTGCTGAACACAGCACCCCTAGAACCCAAAGGCTTATTTTACATCATCCAGTGAGCACTTCCTACTTAAATAAAAGGTGCTAACTTAAAAACAAACCCAAACCGTGATTCATTCACTGATGGGCCCGGGAGGCAGGCGCGTTCTGGCGCTATCTTATGGATTTCTGTAACTGCATTTAAATATTTTTTCATCCAAACAAAGGTAAATCAATATGCATAAGTACCTGTTACTGAATAGTGACACTTGACAGGATGTAAAAGATAGAAATATTTTAGCATCAAGAAGGAAGGTCTAAGGGCTTTGAAACAGCCCAATCAATACAAAGCTCAGTGGGCTTGTGTCACGCATAGAGGAAGATTGTCCATTTTGTGCATGAGAGGTATAAATTGTTTGTCCCTTCTTGACAATACTTTGGGATTTGCTGCCCATACACATAGGTGAGTGCCAGCCAGCCTGTGATTCCACAGCGTGAACAGCAAGTCAGTTATGGCTTGGTGGAACTGCCCTAGACAGACACGTCACATAGCACAGTATTTGTCATGCTGACCTCAGAAATACAAGGAGCATAAACTGAAGATGGCTAAGCAGGTCCAAATTTCCAGGTAGTGACTGTAGGTGCGGCAGATTTTTTTGCTATTGTCTCTCTCTTCCAGTGGTAGCGTACTCCTTGTTGATGCCCAAAACTGGAGTAACAATTATTGACGTACCTGTGAGTGCTAGACAGCAATTTTGGAACTGATTCCGGAAATGATAAAGAATGGGGCCTGGCTAGCGCTGTGAAACAAAGCTGCTTTTAGGTGATGGGCATTTGGGGCCCAATACACCATTACAGAGACAATCAGCCATCTCAGACCCCAATTTGCTAAATCCCTTGCTGGCCGCCAGTCTTCGTTTACATAGATCGCCACAAACACAGCTCTCAGGGTTACAGTTGCTGGTTTAGTGCCAGAGAGTGACCTTCCCTCGTACAGCAATTCCACAGTAGGCCTCTTCACCAGCAAGCCTGGCTATCTGACACTTGCTCTCTAGGCTGGATGCTGATTGCTGGCTTACCGCTCTTGCCAAGTGCACTGGTATCATTATGAGGGGGCAGGGCTGAAGTAACCTAGCAGCTGTCTGTTAGCAGGCAGAGAGAATATATTGGAGGGTTTAGCTTTGAGTTAGGATCTGATGAACTCCATGGTTCCACACCTTAGCTGGGGCAGAAACACATATAGAGCAACTCCTGTATGGCATGCATGTGGAAGTGGCTTAAAGCCATATTTGCACATCTCTGAGCCTGGGCAGCTGCCCCCCAGCTAACAACCCTAAGGGCTCTCTGGCATGACAAAGGGAAGTCTTGTTTGGGCGCTTAGCCCCCTATGCCAGTGGCAGGGAAGGTGATGGCATATGGCTAGTTAACCTGAAGACTCACAGCCTATAATGTAAGCCTGTGTATCATTTCCCCCTTGTGAGGGGTTCCTGGGTTGCAGGACTCTGCAGGGACAAACTAGATCCAGCCTCTAGTTTTTTTGCAGCAACTCTGTGCTGGAGCAAGGGCCCCTCCAGCTGCACAGATTTTGCCATCTTTAGAAAGGGCTGGAGGACATCTTGTGTTTGGTGCCTCATTTCATTGTAAGCATACAGTTTTGTGTAGTGCCTACAAAGCACGGGCAGATGGCTGCCATATAAATACAACTATTTATTATATCATCAGTAGGGACTCCCGCTGGGGAAACCCTGCAGGAGGCACACGGATTACAAGAGCAGCCCATCATGCCAAATGGGGGGATCCACTCAGCTGAGTGCCTAATCCAGACATTAAAGAGAACAGGACTCTAAAAGGGCATAGTTAGCCCAAGTCTGCATGGCCCAGGGACCAAACCATCTCTCCCTCCTCCCACCGCTGTATTAGAGAAACTGCCTTTGGGATGACACAGCATTAGATCAGACACACTTATGTGACTGTACAGAGGTCTCTGTGACAGGAATGCTGCCGGAAATCCAAGTGTTATCAAAGGGCTTTCTGTGGATACAGAAAATGGAGTGATGGAGGGGGCAGGTGCTACCCTGGGTTAATGTACTAGGCTGTCTCCTGTGTCAGGGTCTGGATGCAGGTCACAGGGGAAATGGAAGTGGTGGCCTCAATCCAGCCTCTAATGGACATTTATCTGAAAAGTAAAAGCATCAGAGAGTACAACCTGCAGCACTGGCTCAGCTGAGTCGAGCCCTGTGCTTGACTAGCCCCTGCTGCCAGTCAGGGAGGATGATATATGGAAGCTACCAGGCCTGATTGCCATGGGCTGGGAAATTCATTGATTGACAGACTGGTGCCTTTTTGTTTTGTTTCTTTGGATGTATAAAGAAGGCCTGAAAGATTTCTCTGCCAATAGCTCCCTTTCGACCCCTCCCCCCTCATTGGAAATTCAAGTCTTAGCCAGCCTTCTTTTCTAAGGAGGCTCTATCAAAAACTGGAGGACAAATATGTTTATGACATCACAGTTACCAAGCAAGAGAAACCTGATTAATTGACAGGAGAAATGATTTCTAATGATTTATTTTTTGTTTAGAATGCCTGAGTTTTTATTTGGGGTTTGTTAACATCTATTTAACTCAAAACCCTAACAAATAGCTGGAAGAAAGGCTCTTTTTTGTTGAATATTCAACATCTTTCAACAAAGGTCTGAGAAGGCTCCTAATCTGAATCTATGAGTCCTCTATGCAGACCTCCAGGGAAGACAAGCGTTGATAGTGGTGGTGTTTCTGAGGGAAGACACAAGCAGAAAGCACACTTAAAAATAAAAACCTAACAGCAGCTTTCGATCCTTCTGTATAAATTGTAAAGCAGCAAAAGAAAGGGTCACCATTAAAAAAAGAACAAAGACCGATCACAGTTGCGTGGGAAAGTCTTTTTCCTTTACAAAGCACAGATGTATAGTTACCTGAATTAGCAAGTACGTGATCAAAAATGCATCCGTTCTTTCGAACCTGAAGAATCTGCATTTTACTAAACAGATTTAAACATTCTGTCACTTACATTAAACGTATTAGAGGTTGAGGACAAGATGCAATATTCCTTAAACACATATATCCCATTATCTGGTATATTAGCATGGACCAAAATGTGAAATGAAAACACTCCCCAAAATGTTTGTATCTTTCTTTAATAATGGAGCTGTTGGCTCACTTGCCTTGTGGAGGGATTTTGCTTAGACCAGCAGTTTGCTCAATAGTTTGTTTATGCACATCCGTCAAAATTCACCAGGTTGTCATGAATTTTTTTTTTTTAAAGCTCAGTCAGATTACAGATATCCTGATCTTAACTCCTGAATAATGGTATTTATAGAGCTAAGGAGTTCCTTAAAATAGCCATCGTTGTCCCCTTCCCTTTGTTCTTCTGCTGCCAGTTCTTCGTACTCGGTGCGGAGCACGTTCAGTGTGGTGCTGAGGGCATAGTCCCCTTGGTATCCGTCCCTGCAGGCGGCCATCAGAATGTGCACTGTTTTTAGAACTTTTTCTCGAGTGTCATGCTCCGGCAATGCCAGGAGATTGGAAATAATCACACACCAGCCCTGTTCCACCACAGCTGGCACCAGGTTCACTTGTTTGTACTGCTGAACTTTCTCTTCCATTTGGTCTTCCTTGTTCTCTGAATCCTCAAGCAGCATCTGCAAGAAACCATGTTAAATTGATTATCTGTATCCAAGAACACCACCTACCCTTACTACTGTTTCCAGCAGGTTATACAGTATATCAGTGCCCATGGGTGAATCCAGACATCCCACAACTCCTGGCTTTTGACAGCACTGTACCCTATTTTATTTCTTTATATGGTGCATGAAGTTATTCATAGATTCATAGATATTTAGGTCAGAAGGGACCATTATGATCATCTAGTCTGACCTCCTGCACAATGCAGGCCACAGAATTTCACCCACCACTCCTAAAAAAGACCTCACACCTATATCTGTGCTATTGAAGTCCTCAAATTGTAGTTTGAAGACCTCAAGGAGCAGAGAATCCTCCAGCAAGTGACCCGTGCCCCATGCTACAGAGGAAGGCGAAAAACCTCCAGGGCCTTCCAATCTGCCCTGGAGGAAAATTCCTTCCCGACCCCAAATATGGCGATCAGCTAAACCCTGAGCATATGGGCAAGATTCATCAGCCAGATACTACAGAAAATTCTTTCCCGGGTAACTTGGATCTTACCCCATCTAAAAACCCATCACAGTCTATTGGGCCTATTTACCATGAATATTTAATTACCAAAACCATGTTATCCCATCATACCATCTCCTCCATAAACTTATCGAGTTTAATCTTAAAGCAAGATAGATCTTTTGCCCCCACTACTTCCCTCGGAAGGCTATTCCAAAACTTCACTCCTCTGATGGTTAGAAACCTTCGTCTAATTTCTAATCTAAATTTCCTAATGGCCAGTTTATATCCATTTGTTCTTGTGTCCACATTGGTACTGAGTTTAAATAATTCCTCTCCCTCTCTGGTATTTATCCCTCTGATATATTTATAGAGAGTAATCATATCTCCCCTCAACCTTCTTTTAGTTAGGCTAAACAAGCCAAGCTCCCTGAGTCTCCTTTCATAAGACAAGTTTTCCATTCCTCGGATCATCCTAGTAGCCCTTCTCTGTACCTGTTCCAGTTTGAATTCATCCTTCTTAAACATGGGAGACCAGAACTGCACACAGTATTCCAGGTGAGGTCTCACCAGTGCCTTATATAACGGTACTAAAACCTCCTTATCCCTACTGGAAATACCTCTCCTGATGCATCCCAAGACGACATTAGCTTTTTTCACAGCCATATCACATTGGCAGCTCATAGTCATCCTATGATCAACCAATACTCCAAGGTCCTTTTCCTCCTCCGTTACTTCTAGTTGATGCATCCCTAGCTTATAACTAAAATTCTTGTTATTAATCCCTAAATGCATGACCTTACACTTCTCACTATTAAATTTCATCCTATTCCTATTACTCCAGTTTACAAGGTCATCCAGATCCTCCTGTAGGGTATCCCTGTCCTTCTCTAAATTAGCAATACCTCCCAGCTTTGTATCATCTGCAAACTTTATTAGCACACTCCCACTTTTTGTGCCCAGGTCAGTAATAAAAAGATTAAATAAGATTGGTCCCAAAACTGATCCTTGAGGAACTCCACTGGTAACCTCCCTCCAACTTGACAGTTCACCTTTCAGTAGGACCCGTTGTAGTCTCCCCTTTAACCAATTCCCTATCCACCTTTCAATTTTCCTATTGATGCCCATCTTATCCAATTTAACTAATAATTCCCCATGTGGCACAGTATCAAACACCTTACTAAAATCTAAGTAAATTAGATCCACTGCGTTTCCTTTATCTAAAAAATCTGTTACTCTCTCAAAGAAGGAGATCAGGTTGGTTTGGCACGATCTACCTTTTGTAAAACCATGTTGTATTTTGTCCCATTTACCATTGACTTCAATGTCCTTAACTACCTTCTCCTTCAAAATTTTTTCCAAGACCTTGCATACTACAGATGTCAAACTAACAGGCCTATAATTACTTGGATCACTTTTTTTCCCTTTCTTAAAAATGGGAACTATGTTAGCAATTCTCCAATCATACGGTACAACCCCTGAGTTTACAGATTCATTAAAAATTCTTGCTAATGGGCTTGCAATTTCTTGTGCCAATTCTTTTAATATTCTTGGATGAAGATTATCTGGGCCCCCCGATTTAGTCCCATTAAGCTGTTTGAGTTTCGCTTCTACCTCAGATATGGTGATGTCTACCTCCATATCCTCATTCCCATTTATCATGCTACCATTATCCCTAAGATCCTCTTTAGTCTTATTAAAGACTGAGGCAAAGTATTTGTTTAGATATTGGGCCATGCCTAGATTATCCTTGACCTCCACTCCATCCTCAGTTTTTAGCGGTCCCACTTCTTCTTTCTTTGTTTTCTTCCTATTTATATGACTATAGAACCTTTTACTATTGGTTTTAATTCCCTTTGCAAGGTCCAACTCTACTTGACTTTTAGCCTGTCTCACTTTATCCCTACATATTCTGACCTCAATAAGGTAGCTTTCCTTACTGATCCCTCCCTTCTTCCACTCCCTATATGATTTCTGCTTTTTCTTAATTACCTCTCTAAGATGCTTGCTCATCCAGCTTGGTCTACAACTCCTGCCTATGAATTTTTTCCCCTTTCTTGGGATGCAGGCTTCCGATAGCTTCTGCAGCTTTAATTTAAAATAATCCCAGGCCTCCTCTACCTTTAAACCCATAAATTCTTCAGTCCAATCCATTTCCCTAACTAATTTCCTTAATTTTTGAAAGTCAGCCCTTTTGAAATCAAAAACCCTAGTTGCAGATTTATTTTTGTTAATCCTTCCATTCAATTTGAACTGAATTAGCTCATGATCACTTGAGCCAAGATTATCCCCTACAACCATTTCCTCTATGAGATCCTCATTACTCACCAAGACCAAATCTAAAATGGCATCCCCTCTAGTCGGTTCAGCAACTACTTGTTGAAGGAATCCATCAGCTATCGCATCTAGGAAAATCTGAGCCCTATTATTATTACTAGCACTCGTCCTCCAGTCTATATCTGGGAAGTTAAAGTCTCCCATGATCACACAGTTTCCATTAGTATTTACTTTATTAAAAACATTAAAAAGGGCTCTATCCATATCCAAATTAGATCCCGGCGGTCTATAGCACACCCCAAGCACTATCCCAGGGGAGGCTCTAATAGTTTTCTTCCCCAATTTAATTATTGCCCAGACAGACTCAGTCATATCCATTTCATCGCTTCTTATTTCTTTACATTCTATCTCATCATTGATATACAGTGCTACTCCACCACCTTTACCTTTATTTCGGTCTTTCCTAAACAGCACATACCCTTCAATACCTGTAGCCCAGTCATGACGACTATTCCACCAGGTCTCTGTTATACCTATAATATCTGGTTTCACTTCCTGCACCAGTAACTCTAGTTCCTCCATTTTGTTACCTAGGCTCCTTGCATTAGTGTACAAACATCTTAATTTTTGCTGTTTGGCCTCACTCACATTCTGTACCCTATTAGGCACGGTTATTTTACTACCAGTATAAGCTATTAGACTTGTATCTACACTGCCCTTCCTCCTACCTACAGCTGTATCCACTCTTACTTCATTTTCTTTCCACTCTATGCTAAATTCTGGCGTGGAGATTACCTGGACATCTCCCAACCATCTCCCCCAAATTCCTAGTTTAAAGCTCTCTTAATCAGTTGTGCCAGCCTCCATCCTAGAAGTCTATTTCCTTCCCTACTCAGATGAAGTCCATCCCGAGAGAACTGTCCTCTATCCATGAATGCCTCCCAATGGCCATACATCCCAAAGCCCTCCTTATAGCACCACTGCCTAAGCCATCTATTGATAGTCATAATCTTGTCACACCTTTGTTGCCCTTCTCTAGGAACAGGCAGAATCCCACTAAAGATCACCTGAGCCTCAATTTCCTTAAGCGTCCTCCCCAGCCTAGCATAGTCTCCCTTAATACTTTCCAGCGAGAATCTAGCCGTATCATTTGTTCCCACATGAAGGATAATTAGGGGATTCTTTCCCGCTCCCTTTAGAATCCTTTTTAACCTCAGGTCTACATCCCGTATCTTAGCACCTGGAAGACAGCACACCCTCCTATTTTCTGGATCAGCTCTGGTTACAGGCCTATCTATTCTTCTCAGTAAAGAGTCCCCAATCACAAAGACCTGCCTTTTCCTAGTGACGGTGCTATTCTCCAGTCTATCCCCTGTTCCCTCTGGCTGCAAGTTTTTTCCATTCCCATTCTCCCTTGTAATCCTTTTTAACCCATCCTGTATCCTCCTGGGGCTCATATTTGGTGTAATCTCCATTAACTCTCCCCCTTTTCCTATAGGACTAACCGCTCTTCTCTTCTTCCTTGTTAGATTTGTTTTGCTTAGTTTTTTTGCATTAGAAATTCAGGTCTTATATACTCTGGAAAGCTCTAGTTGATTGGAGAATGAGTAGAATTATGATATTGCAAGACACTGAAAATCTGATTGAAAGGAGAAGGGAGTGAGGTGAGACTGTTTAAAACACATTTATTTATTTATTTTTTTCATGATCACCTATATAACTCCGGCACATACTAAACACTTTGGATACAAATCCTCTTTGTTAAACACTCAACATCCCCATCCTTAATTTAAGAGTGCTCCCAATTCCCACTGGAAGCGCCTCCAGCAAAGCTAGGGAAGACAGTGTTGCCATTCTTGATATTTCTATGATTAAAAAAAAGCAGAGAGAAAACAAGTTTTGTTTTGAGTGGGGAGAGGGAGATGGGAAACAAAGGGCATAAGCTCAATTTTATAAAATATCCTTTATGGGGCAACTTTATACCAGAACCGAGCAAGCAAAGCCTCAGGTGAATCCGGTGAGATACCAAAGGGAAGCCAGCACAGCTCTATTGAACTGCATGGTAAATCCTCCTACATACAATATACGGTAGAGCTCCGAGAATCCAGAGGAGGACAGCGAGGTGCACTGGACACTGGTAGAGCCTTTGTGCTGTTCCACATGAGACCCCCCTCCCCCCCATTTAATAAAGGAGAAAAGGGCAGAAAAAGTCCCTGTCAAGTCAATTCCTTAAACTGTTCTTATTTGAAGCCATTGCCTGAAGGCTTCACTGCGCCCGTGGCCTCGGTGCTGCTGTCTGCAGCAAATGGCAGAGAGTTGACTTTTTAGCCTGCTGGCATTTCAGGCCTCATTTTTGCTTTCCATTGCCTTTTCTAGGAGGTGGGGGGGGGTCTATCCAGGATCCTCCCCCCACATCTTTCACACTGTGGTTCGCCAGCGGCACCATGCTCAAGCTCTACATCATCACAATTCTCTCTCTCTAGCTGAACTTAGCTCATTGGTGCTGCTCTGACAACAGCCAGAAGGGGATGCTTGGGCCAAGCCCCAGTGCTCTGTTCCCCACATCCAGAGACCAGGCACGTGGCTTCCACAGTGGTCCCAGCTCCTGCTGGCCCAGGAAGCGAGGGTATGAGCTAGGATCTTGATTGTGCCATGGCCCAACCGAATGCTCACCTTATGCCAGCCCTAAATAAAAGGTGCATCCATTCTGTTCAGTGCACTTATATGGACATTCGACAGCCTTGCCATGAGTGAGCTGAGACGTGGATTCCCACCCCACAGTCACAGTTATGACTGGTACATTTAGGGCTTTGCAGCGGGGACTGAGCTGGCTTAGCATACTCTGAGTAAAGATACTCACAGGGCAGGTGTCACACTGAAGAACCTGTGCATCCTTTTACAGCTGGCTTCAATACTAAACACTGATGTTAAAGATTTGGCCCTAGCAGAGCTGGTAGGTGAATGTGAGAAGCAGTCGTTGACATATATAGGAATCCCATGCATGTGTCACGGGCTGGAATGTGACCCTAGATGTATCTCTCAGTCTGTGTGCCAGAAGGAGCTGATCATGCCACCATTTCCCAAAGAAGAGCAATATGGGGTCTGTTTCCCTTTAAGAGCTATTCCACTGGCTTGGCTGGTGGCCTCCTGTGATAATTACTATGTATGCGCTTCATTAATTAGATCTGAAAAGCGCAAGTCTGCTTGCTACCATATCATCATTAAGAGAAGATTAGGGCTTTTACAGATCTGATAAGAACAAATCCAAATGTGCAGAAGAAAAAGGCTGGAAATCAGCAGAGATACAGTGAAACTGGCCCAAAGGATGAGCCTTGCTAATAAGCAACCCCCTGTCTGGCGGGACCACTTGAGTCTCCTCAAGGTTTCCTGTAACATTTTATCTGACCTTTAATTAAGGGCCCTCTGCTACCTAGCTGACTTTTGTTGATCCCATGGGTGGTTGTTCCTGGCATGTTTCACAGCATTGTATTTATACTTTGATTTACCATATGTGAGGAGAAAAAGAAGAAAAACTCAGGTGAGATTTCCCTTCCCACAATCCTGCAGGAAAGCCATTTCCACCACCTGGAAAACTTTATTTTCAATGCACACAGATTGTCCATCCATTCAGGGTTAAACAGAGACAATGAAGCAGGAAAAGCAGTTCAGAACCATCTTCTCTTCTGCTTCATTTCACTGAGCTGCCACCGGCATGGGCTGGAGTTAGTTTTGCTTCATTTAAAAAAAATTTAAAAATAGCAGCCTATTCTTTTCAGTCAATCACCCGGAAGCTAGCACTTTACAGCATGTTGTGACATCACCACTTATTCAGATTGATCCAGCACCTTACCAGGTGCTGTTTTTTCCCATTTTGTCTGCAGATGCAACAAGAGAGCAGCCTGTGATGTACATCCTAGAAAGTAGTTTTCACACTCAAAAGAGCTATAAATGTCATTGTTTTTGTATAAAACTTAGAATTTGTTGGGTGTGCAGATTATCTCAAGATAGACTGAATCTGTGAACAGATGGAGTTGCTAAAAGTACAGTATTAAAACACAGAATGTTATTAAAGGGACAATGCTAAGACAAGTCATAGATACAAATTCCTTATTTGTGCCATTGAAGGGACAGGGTTAACTTATATTGGACCCAATATTTATATTTTATAAAACTTCAGAGTAGCAAAAATATTTCCATCTCTTATAAAAAGTCAATTGAAAACAAATTTTAAAACATATAATTTATTTTTCTTCAAGGTCTGAAACCCAAAGACTACAGCAATAAAAATCTGCAGGTGAAACTGACTATAAACAGAAGTGAAACTTGACCTAATTGATTTTCATTCTCCAATGTAATAGAAATGCAGAATATAAACAACAAATCAAACACTGGCTAGTAAAACAGGGTTTTAAACTGACATTTACAGTAATAATCAAAGGTGGTGTTAAGTAAAATAGGTTTAGATGTTTGCTTAGTTACAACTTAAGATTTACAAATGTACAGTTCCCCCCAAAAAAACTAAAAGAATTACAAAAATCTAGCTAGTTTGCACAGCGATACCCTGGTAACTCTCTTTGCATTTCATTCACTTTGGACAATGAAACCAGAACGATCAGTTTCATTTCCTGGCTCTCCTGCACCCTAGCACACGTTCTTGATTTTAACACTTCAGGGTAAAAAACCCACCACCAACAAAACAAACATTGATTTTATTGTTAAAAAGATGCTTAAATGGCTGTACAATATTTTCAAGCTTCAGACACAAGATCAAACCAGGTTTCAGAGTAACAGCCGTGTTAGTCTGTATTCGCAAAAAGAAAAGGAGTACTTGTGGCACCTTAGAGACTAACCACCTTAGAGATCAACCCAGGGAGTACAAACTGCCTATGCAATATGGAACCCAGCTCCACAGGGGCTTCTCTTGTAGTGCTGCAGGGAGGCGTATTGGAGCAGAGCGGGCCCCCCATCCCCTGGAGATAGAGGCGATGCAGGGCGGAGGGAGGGCGAGGGACATGCAGGGTCACATGCCCTTCCAGATTTACTGCTTGGCTTGTACTGATCATGCTCAGTAACACTGCTGAAGCCGCTGAACCCAAATCTCCACACCCCAACCCCACCCCACTATCAGCAGGCACAGGTTGTCTTTGCCTGGGGAGTTCCTTGGTACGATGCTTGTTTGGCCTTGATACAACTGCCCTTTAATGAAGATTAACTGCCCTTTAATTAAGTACTGTCTTGCATTGCTATAACTGTTCCCGATTCACATGCATTTCCTCACTCCCAAGAGTGTATATAGCTCACATCTTCACTGCCATCCAGTGAACATGGACTCCAGCAAACTGCCCCACAGCGCTCTTACCTTTTCCAAAATCAGGTCGTAGAGCAGCGTCACAACACGTATGTAGAGACTC
The DNA here is from genome assembly GCF_965140285.1 of Lepidochelys kempii. NCBI lineage: Eukaryota > Metazoa > Chordata > Testudines > Cheloniidae > Lepidochelys > Lepidochelys kempii. Next base: position 34,785,942 of record NC_136387.1, read on the forward strand.
TCCATGCCTTTTTCTTTGAAGAGATTTCTAAGTACTTGAAGGCCACCAAGCTTGAGGAATTGCAGCTGGGCATAGGGGAAGTGTCTCAGCATTGAAGACAAAGCAAAGAGAGCCTGGCAAGCACAACAGTTAATCAGTCTCCTAGTCCAGCGACAGCTGCCATTTCTGAATGAACTCTTGCTCAGTGATCTGTATTCTGAAGAGCCCTAGCATTCTGGCTTCATTTTCCTTTACGGATTGCCACAAAAGGCAGCTGATTAATGCTACATAATATGGGTGTGATTTAAAAGCCTATTAACAATCTCACTTAATGACTTCTGATCAGGGGAGAAAAACACAACTGTGTTCACTCATGACTTGCTGTTCTGCAAACACTTGCCCTCATTAATTTAAATCTCTCATCACCAGCGAGGTGGTATCTCTGCATGAAACCTGAGTGTGGTGTCTGATCCCCCAGCTATCTTCTTTTCCAGGAACTTGAAGACCATGGGTACGTCCACATTGCGGTCAGAGGTGGGACTGCAGCTTGTGCAGACATACCCACACTAGCTTTAATCTCGCTAGCTCAGGTACCAGAGCAGTGAAGCTGCAGCACCATGTGCTTCGGGTGGGGCTGTACAAGCCTGCCCATAACCCTGGCTAATTACTCCTGATGAAGACTGTGCTGCTGCAGTTTCACTGCTCGAGCTCTCTCAGTTAAAGCTAGTGTAGACATACCCCCTGCTTCATCCTGTAACCTCTTCTGACTTCAGGGGGTACTGCAGGTGCTCAACACCCCTCAGGATCAAGCCCTTTGACTTTTCTCCAGGTTAGATGCTGTCAACACATCAATGCAGCTCTCACAGACTGAGACTGCCCACATCAATTGTATATACTCTTAGACCTTAAGGCCAGAAGGGACCATTCTCTGAACCTGTTCCAGTCTGAATTCATCTTAAAGATGGGAGACCAGAAGTGCACATAGTATTCCAGATGAGGTCTCACCAGTGCCTTGTATAATGGCAACAACACTTCCCTGTCTCCACTGAAAATACCTCCCCGATGCATCCTAGGACTGCATTAGCCTTTTTCACAGCCACATTAAATTGGCGGCTCATAGTCTTCCTGTGATTAATCAATACAACCAGGGATTTCTCCTCCTCTCTCACTCCCAACTGATACATCCCCAGCTTATAGCAAAAATTCTTGTTGTTAGTTCCTAAGTGCATGACTTTGCACTTTTCACTATTAAATTTCATCCCATTTCTAGTTTTCAAGATCATCCAGATCTTTTTGTATGGTATTCCGGTCCTCCTCCATATTGGCAATACCTCCCCCAACTTTGCATCATCCACAAATTTTATTAGCACACTCCCACTTTTTGTGGGAATGTCATGAATGAAAAGCTTAACTTTATTATCTCAGCTGTACAGAATCTTCCAAGAGAAGTTACTTTGGAGCAATTACTTTAAATAGTGTCAGATACAGTGTACAGTTCATGGCACTGCCTCCCTATTAAGGCAGGTTCCAAACAGTTTTGTCTAGTGGTTCAATTGCAGTACTGGGAGTCAGGATTTCTGGGTTGTGTTCCTGGTTTTGCTACTGATTCACTGTGTGACACATGGCACATCATTTTACCTTTCTGTGTCCCAGGTTCCCTCTCTGTGAAATGAGGAGATCATCACTGGCCTACCCTACAGGTGTACTGTGAGGCCTAACTGATGTTCAGGAAGAGCCTGAGATCCCTGGGTGAAAGGGTCTAGAAGCACAAAGGATTTATATTCTTTATCTCCCAGGACAATTGACTGAGGCTGCTGCTTACACAAGGGTTACATCTGTCTGTATCTGATGCAAGCAGTCTGCTGTTGCTACAGTTCCCCAAGGAGCGTGATAAACAAATGCAGCGCTAGAGTGTGGAGTTGCACAAGAGGCTCTTTCTAAATATCAGAGCTGAGATAGGGAAATACTCTGTGCTTAAAGCTTGTTGTAGCCAATGCACCTTGCATTCCTCCTGCTATAGTGGGGATAAGCCTGAATATGCAGGAAGGAGCAGGTGACCAGTCCAAATGACTGTGGAAGCTAATGGCTAAGACATTGTTCTGAATCTTTCTTGTATTAGATACAAGGTTTGGGATAGGTGTAGGGCCAATAAGATTTTTACTTTGATTTGATTTAGCTGCTGATATTAATTCAGTCTATGGTATTTATATAGCCTTAATCACCACAATACTGAAGCACTGAAACAGAGTAACATGAGAGAGGCAGGTTGCAGATCAAGATGGGTTCTGCTCTCACTGAGCTTTGTTAACTTGTATTTCAGGCAGTAGGTCTGTTAAACTGGACCTATGTCCATCACTTGAACTGAACCCAAGCCAATGATTGTCTCCTTCTGGGGTTTTGCAGTCTGGATTCTGTGCCCAAATACCCTGACAAAGCCTATGCTCAAATCTCCAGCCCAACCAGCAGAAGTAGTACCAGGATTCTGGTGGATGTCACTTTGGCAGACAAGCATCCAGCCCCATCAAAGCTCAGATAGCTTGGATAAATATTGAACATCTGAGTGTTTCTCTAATCCTTCAGAACTCACTGATGTACACCAGTCACTCTTACCTCCCTGTTCACTGCTCTCACTGAGTGCATCTTGTCTTAAACTGGATTATGAACTCTGATTCTGTGCGAGTACAAACCCAATTCTTCTTGGGCTCTTTGGGCACTACCGCAGCACAGATAACTCATCCTAATATAAAGCATTACTTTGGCTAGGGATGGAGACGTTTAGGTGCTCTCTCCCTTTCAGAGCTGTTACAGACCTGAGGTTAAGGCTGAGGAAGGAGGCAATCTGTGGCTAAATTACTGATTTTTACACCTCTCTGATATTCACAAAAATGGTTACTTGAGGCGATATGTTAAGTGTTAAGAAAGGCACCCAGACTGCCATTCTGCCCCTCAGGAAAGGCTGCTGCTGAAACAAGAACTATTACGGAGATCATCCATCTCAGAGCCTGCCAACAATGGGAATTGACTCCTTAGTGCACAATGGTGGGACACGTTTCCTGCACCCACTGTGGGCAAATCAGAACAGACAGCTATTTTTTCCCAGTCCAATATATTTCTATTTTATAATCTCTTAGTTGCCTGCAGTAGTTTAGTGGATGCTTCTGTCTCCTCTTCACCACCAGTCCATAGTAACAGTGTGCTGGCATGTTGCCTCCTCCTCCACCCAAGCATGGCTGGATGGGAAATATAACTCTCCTGCACTCACCATGTTTTCATTCTGATGGGAGTAAAAATCTCTCCCTGTCACGCATGAATGTTACATGCATTGCAGCTGATGCTGAAACCAGAGCCATCCCCTTTGTTCAGAAAAAGGCCTTAAAGATTGTCATACTGGATGGTGGGGTCCTAGATTTGAAGAGAGACTGTCACAACTAGGAGTATTTTGTCTGGAAAGGGGATGGGTTCAGAAGACTAGACAGAAGCATCCAAATTATGACAAGGACAGTGAAAACCTTACCCTATCATAACACAAGAAGAAGGGTCACTCAATTAAACTCCATGCCATGCTGAAAGGTCTCTCTGGAGTCCTTTGTTACAGCTCAGTCAGTAAATTATTTTAAATTAAAGAAAATATTGGGGTGCTTTCTCTGCCTCTGGTGAGGTCACCCCATCTCTGAATGCTGCCAGAGGTCTTTGAAAAAAGAAAAAGTTTTGCTTTTGAAATGAAGCAGACTGCACTTCAGGGCAATGGTTTTCAAACCTTTCCCTAGATACCTCCCCACCATCCCTGTGAGGTAATCACACGCCCTGCATCACGCACGCTGGGCTAGGCCAGCAGGATGCTCAGTGTCGTTTTCAGGAAGATGCTGTAACCATTTCTAGCAAGTGCAGCTTTACACAAGCCTGCCTGCCCAGCTTTGACAAGGAGGGAATCTTTTCATGCAAGTGAATACATGCCTCAGTCTCTCCATACACCTCTCTGTGGCCCTTTCTTGAGACTCAGGAGTTTATCACAGGCTAGAGGGGAACACTTTCATGGGATCCTCTTTTATAATACAGACAGCACATCACTGATACTAATAGCAGGTGCATTAAGGTTGAGTAACAGGAGCTACTTTTTCCACTCCGCCTGTGGAATTCACTGTGCCAGAAGGTCACTGAGTCAAACGCTGGGCCTGGATTTGAAAAGGAGCTAGATAATTTTATGGCCAACAACAACCATTTGTAGCTTTGCATGTTAAGATAAGGGTAATCAGATCTCATGCTTGAGCGAATAAACTGATCACTGAAGAGGAGAGTGAAGAATCCCGTACCCCAGCGTACAGAACTACACATTTAGCTAGGGGCATTAGGAGAGCTTTTCGCCTTCCTCTGAAGCATCAGATATTGGCTCCTGCTTGAGGCAGGATGCCGAAGTGGATGTAGCAATTATCTTCTCCAGAACGTCGACTCCTATTCATTAGCCTGTGATCTTTATGTCGGGATCTGCTCCCTCCCTCCCAGACTATCTAACACACAGCACTGCCTGTCCAACAGTATGAACTCACTGTGTGATCTGAGTTTTCCTTTTAAAGTAGGGCAAGGCCTATCGCTACCATGAGGTGACAACTGGGGGCTGGCTAATGGCTCTGTACACCAGAGAGGCAAGTTTTCCCTGTCAATACACAACTGCAGCTTGTTAACTATAACATGGGTCACCTTGAGTACACTGAAAGAAGAACAGAACCCAATCAGCCTGGATGGAATGGGGCAGGGAAATGCCCATGGACCTCAGAGCTGAATCTGACCCTCTGAACATAGCCTGACACCACTTCTGTGAATGTGCCTCATTATAAAGCACCACATATCCATGAACAGGTGACACAGATCACATTACTATGTAATGGTGCCAATGCAAGACTATACACCTGGGTGTCATATTTAGGAAACGTTAATACACACACACACTTTGGCCAATTTACCTTTTTCTTCACAGCCAATGGTTGTTCCGTAGCCAAAATAACCAGCAGTTTTTGTAGAGCACCACCCTCAATTGCTTCCACCTGAACTTTGGGATTGCTGAAGGAAAAAGCAAAACAAACGTCAGGAACAGACACTAGATCACAGGGAAACTAAACAGGTTAGCACACACTTTGCTGCACGCTTGTTTCTAGCTAAGGCGTTTTGGTTTTTTTAATAGTGGGGATGAGTTTCTTACAAGATGTACTGCAAGGTGTTAACGAATATAAAGCATCTATTTCAAATTGGATTGTTTAACAACATCTGCCTGAATTCCTTCCTATATGAGGGACTGTCTATGAAGGTGACACCTGCTGGTGAAATTTGTCACTGCATAGCTGATCTAGGAACTGTTTTTGTCATTAGGGCAAGCACGTGTTTTTGTGTACGTAAAACCTCAAGCTAAACAGAAACACTTACTCTTAAAAGCCAACCAGATGCTGATAGTTGCCATGTACTTTATTTACTCCAAAGAGAGCTATTAGCACAGGCAGGGTCACCTAAATGTGTGTGATTTGGGAGATCCTAGTATCACACTGCAAAACATTTTGCTTCTTTCTCCTGATCAGAATGAATACATCCCTGATAGGAGATTGTTAGGGTGCCTCTGGCATCAGCACCACCACCACAGGACTCTGGGTGTGAGCTTCTGAGGCTACCTGGAGGATGAGAGGGAGGGCCAGTGAGGGAAGCAATATAGTAGCCATTTTTATGCACTCTGAAACATGGAGAACAAAGCACCTGGTCTGAAATCAGTGACATGTCCAAAGTCAAACTATGTATGGCAGAATCAACAATGAAACCATCTGAGATCCCAATTTGAAAATTCAATATATGGAAACCACATTTTTACATAAACTACCATTTATTTTCATTTAGGCGTCATGGCTTCTGTTAATTGCTTTCATTAATAACTAATTAAAGTTGTGTTACTTAATTAGCCAACTAGCACACATTTCAGCAAGGGACAGAATAATAGATATCTTCTCTCTGTAGTTTCTGTTACTTCTTCTTGCGGCCTGCATGGCAAAAGGTTGCAGCAGAGAAGGTGCGGTTACTAGACTAGGACAGTTCACAAATGTAGATCTGTGATTTTGGTGAGTCACCTCCTTCATTTACCTGCCCTGGGCTAATGGAAGCTAAGCTGCCACAGGCCTGGACCACCCAGCTGGGCCGCCATACTGATGTGAAGAGCGCCTATTTGCATCGCCACCAAACCCTCCCAGTCTGACTCTCAATACCCTCGTCTTGCTGAGGTTGCCAATGCTGGTTGGTGGGAACTACTCCAACAGCTGGATATCAGCAGGTTGCCCAGAAACATCACAGCTTCCTTTGTGTTGACTGGGTGATTCCTGCCCATGGATCCATTTACAGAAGCTTCTCTCCTCTTTTGCATAGGTATGTATTTATTTATTGCAGGATCGTGCTTGTCAAAAGTTAGCCCACATTTTTAAGTCCAGGACAGATACTCTGGATCGCTTTTCCTTCATACAACCCTTAGGAGGCATGTATGGTACAATACAGTATGTAACATGGGGTAAAGGCCATCATACTTCTTGGTTGGCTGTAAAGTGAAGTCAGTGTCCCAATCAATTTCAAACCGACTGGCCTGGTTGAGGGAGGCATCTAAAACATACCTGCTGAGGGAAATGTGGCTTTGCAAGTTACCTAACCATGCTGGCTACCAAAGTCTGGTCTACACTACTGACCTATATCGGTATAACTATGTTGCTCAGGGGCTCAAACTCTAGCCTCATCTGGAGGCATAAGAAACGTTTCAGTTTTGGTGCCATGTAACTGACTGGCGCCGAAAAGATCAATATAATCAGTAAAGCAACAGAAAGTGAAATGTGACTGACATAATCTGAAAGTGATGGCAGCACAACACATAAGGGGCATGCTAGGCATTCTGTGCTGTTCCTTCTGGGTGTACTAGGTTCTCATTAGTAAATATCTTTTTGTTACCACAGGTGTTAACCTAGCAGTGATCTCTCCCATCACCATTTCTCGCCTTTTGTTCACACCAACTGCACCATTAATCCCTTTCACTTTATATTCCAACTGTCCCTTAATGGCCTTTTATTCCAGTTCTCACTTTCCACCGCTCTCTTGTTCCTCAGTTTCTATTAACACGCTGATTTATTTAAACACTTCTCTGTCACTGCCCAGCCTGTACTGTAGGACACGTCTTTCACCATATCTGCAGAAGGGACATTTGTCCCCAAAGCTTGTGAATTATAAATTATGACTTGGGTCTAACACACACAGTCTCACATTATGCAGTTTTCCTTATGGATTATAAATGGCTACAACCTCTGTCCACTGTACAGATGGGCTGGAGCTGTATAATTCCAGTTCTGGACCTGAACTGCCCCATAGTTTGTGGGTCTTGGGTCCATCTAACACCTTGGCTTCAGGAGTTCTCATACTTAGTGGTACATGTGCGCATTTCTGGTAAGGCTACTGAAACAAGAGAGTATCAAGGAAGGCAACACATTCCTTATGGCCTCTTCTCAGATAACACTGCACAGGAATGTGGGGGTTTGAATAAAGTGTGCCCATCACACATGGGGTATATGAACCATCCAATGCAGGGCAGACTAGGCCTGGCTAGGCCAGGGAAGATGTGATGTTGGGCACATTTTACTGCCTCTCTGAAACCCTTTGTGGGAATGTGTGCGGCAGCCAGCCAGCTCGGGGCCTGACCAAACAAGCTCGCTGCTTTCCAGGCAATATTTTAGGCACACACTTCATGTGCTCTGATTTGCAGATCAAAATTTACATACAGTAATAACAATAAAAAGGCAGGGAGGCTCCAGGGTTAATACAGGAGGCTGGAAATCACTATTTCTGGGCTGTATTCACTATTCTGTCACCAACTAACTGTGCCATCTTGGGAAAGTCACATGAAGCCAGCTCCTGCCAGCCTTATTATGGGCTGTTCCCAGGGTATGGTACTGCTCAGCTCGAGTGGCCAAATCCAGCCCTTAACCACTAGGTGGCTCATTTTACCCAATGGAGTTAGTACCATTAACACAGGGGTGCTGGAAGGGTGATCTCTTTAATGTCTGTGAAGTGCTTGGCCAGCCTGGATGGACAGGGACTTTCAGCGTCTGAGATAAGTTCAGAGTATTGTTGTTAATAAAAAACCCTGGACACCAAAGAGGCCGACATGCATAGAGCGGGTTGCAGAGTCCTGTTTATACCACAGCACATGAAGACATGTTATCTCTCTCTTTTATTGTGAGCAATTCTCTTCAGACTATACCCAGAGTGCTGAGCTCTCATTGGTTGGGGTGGGGGGAGAGATAAGGAGAGATAAGTCTCAGCCTTTTTCAATCTGCAAATACTTTACAGAGGTTTAAAGTTAGTGCTGCAGCGTGCTTCTTTGGGGGTGAGCATGGAAGTGTCTAGATGCTGAAGGGTTCCTCCTTGGTGGGGTTGGCGGTGAGAAATGAATATGCACATTTGGACCAAAATGTGTAGCTGTCTTTGTGCCTGATCCCAAGCAGTGCTCAGCACTCAGTACCCCTGGGCGCTTGCTTTCTGAGGAAAGAATACATGCACCAGCCTTTCTTGACTTTGAAGCAGCACTTGTGCTGCAGTTAGACTGAGGTCACATGTCTCTGCTACAGCAGAACATTTAGAATTGTTACGATTACCAGAAAGCTGCTGGAGCAGTCAGTGCCAAGAAACATACAAGAGAAAGACAGAGACAGGCAAAGGGGGTCATAAAAACAGAAAGATAAATGGGTTGGGGCAGGGAGAATCATCAAATTGAACCAATGGCTTAATATTAGCTCATAAAAATGAAGCAAACATAAAGCTTTCCTGTGTCAATCAGGGTGCAAGGCAATCTATCAGAAACCATTTCTGCAGGGAGATTAGAAGCAGGATCAGTTTGGGTTTTGCTTTTCTTATCATTATAATGACTCCGTGTTTCGGAGACGGCAGATCTGATGTGCGGATTCCAGATTCTAATTACCAGGTTGACCTCAATATAGAAAAAAACAAAGATTATGAAAGCCACCTACTAATGGCTTCCTTTGATTTTTTTTTCCTCACTCAATAGCTGAGATACTGAGAGACTCTATTAATAACAAGCCATATTTTGTGGACTGAACAGCAGAAGCACAATAAAGCAGCAGCCAGTACTATAAAAGGTGTCAAGGAGAGAAAATCCAGCTGCTTCTCTTTCCAGCCTAGCTCTCCACTTGCAAAGCTTTTGAGAAAATGAAGCCTCCATTTGGAGGATTTTGGGGGTGGAGGAGTTGAAGACAGCAAATTCTTCAAAACGAGGAGAGTTCCATCCACATTCAGGGGGTTGTGGAAAATGAATGGCCAACCAGGATTGAATAATGGCTGAGATGTGGTAATGAAGACTGAAGCTACAGTGTCAAAGCAGAGAAGAGGCAAAGAATAAGTAACCCTGAGGGAATGGTACTGGAAGATATAACAAATCCCTCCATTCCAAAGATACCACAGCACATTATAAACATCAGTTAAGCTGTTTCATGTGAGGCAAGAGGCCTTACACAACGTATAATTCACCTGTGGGACTCACTGCCTTAAGATATCATTGAGGAAAAAGGCTTAGTAGGATTAAAGAAAGGGGTGGGACATTGATGTGGATAATAGGATAAAAATATAAGGAATATAAAGGCACATGTTTCAGGGCATAGGCCAAGCACTACCTTATAGTGAGTAGGAGGAACCTCCCCCCATGGCAGTGGTTCTCCAACTTTTGTACTGGTGACCCCTTTCATACAATAAGCCACTGAGTACAACCCCCCATATAAATTAAAAAGCCACTTTTTTTTAATGTTTAAAACTATTATAAATGCTGGAGGTGAATCAGGGTTTGGAGTGGAGGCTGATAGCTCGTGACCCCCCTGTGTAATAACCTCACAACCCTCTGAAGGGTCACAACCCCCAGTCTGAGAACCCTTGCCCTATGAGAAGACTATTCTTTAATTGTCTATTGTGGCAGCTTTGCACCTTCCTCTGCAGCATATGGTACTGGTCACTCAGAGACATGACACTGGACTTGCTGGACCCTTGATCTAACCTAGTTTAGCAATTGCCATAGTCCCAGGGCTTTGCCAACCACCCCAATGCCAGTTCACACAACAGTCCACAAACTTTCCCACTGGTCCAGCTGGTGCACAAATTACAAGCCATAATGTTTGTGTTCCTGCATTTATAGATACACAAATGCTGACTTCCATATCTCTGATCTATAAATGCGAAGCACTGCCTGTAAGGTCATGTGAGTTTGTAAAGTTCCTACGCTATGGCTCAAGTCTCACTGAATCTGGCCTCTGCACTACATACAGGTAATCGCCAGCATAAAGATGAGCAGTCCAATGTTTGATTGAGAGATAAGTTCAAGCACCAGAACTAAAACATGGCTTTGCCAACCACAGAAAAAAATGTTTTAGGTATCCTTTGATTTGTGTATCAACAGGCCTTGCAGCAGGGTGTATTTCCTGGGGGCCAGGGCAAACACTTGATGCATACACCAACAGATACGTTCAGTTCTTTTATGCAAGCCCCCTCCGTCACCATTTCAAGAGGCATGCTGAAGTCTCCTGAAAAGTAAACTTCTCACAGGGCCCTGTAGCACATTGGGCTGCTGCAGTTGGTTGCAGAGAGGTGTGTCTCAGAATCTCAGAGACACAACTTTTTATCAGTCACAGATTTTCTATGTCCAGCTTCTCCACATGTGTTTCAGACACCACTGTGAATTCAACACAGCAGAGAAGCCTGAGTTCCTTGCCTCTCCTTCACTCTTTAACCTTGGCATCTAAATTAATGAGAGCAAGTTCTGCAAAGCTGCCCTACCAAAACAGGGCAGCTACTCTCTGGAATCAATATCTAACAGTGATTCGTCTGAAAGGGCGTGTGAGCTGAACTCCATGCAGCTGCTTGACAAATTTTCTCCATCTCAACATACTGGGAAATGCTCTATGGCGTTGCCCCTAGAATTCAGCAGAATGAACCCTGATGCCTTTTGGAAATGGCACAAGCCTCCTGCAGGTGACAGCTCACTTAGAGACCTGGTAGGCTATTTGCCCTTGCTTGGCATTTGAAGTTTTTCCACCTATGCAACGAAGTGTAGTGGAGCTTGGGAACGGCACCTGGGCCACCGAGGGAGTAGCTTAGAGTTCTCTCATCCAGTTTGTGCAGCAAAAACTCATCCTCGGCTGAATGGGGTCCAAGAAAGAACAATGAAAACTTTGTGGGGAAACAGGTCAGTTCTCCTTATGGAGCACCCAGAAGGGAGTCTGTAGTTCACTTACCCTATACAGAGAGGTGATGGACAGAGGAAAAGTCACCTTGAATGACAAATGTGCAAAGAACAGGCCTTAGAAAGCTCAGAAGGATGATCAATGACATTTTTAGACTCTGGATCAAGATCCAGAATGGTTATCTGATCAGAGGACATTTGTGCAGTAGAGAGGTCTGGCAATAAAGAGATAAGAAAAGAGACTTATTCGCGAATACCATCTGAATGCTGAGATGGCCACCAACCAAGGACTCATTTGGGCCAGAGAGGTACGTACACTTTGACACAGCCATCCTTCATGGACCAAAGTCTAGCAAGTGACACTCTGCTGCACAAACTGCTCAGAAAAAGAAAATTCAGCTAAGTACTAGCTGTGTGATGAAATCCAGTTCCTGGAGCAAGCCAAAAATAGGCTGTGAATAAGGCAGGGGACTGCAGAGTGCTAATTATATTTTTAAAAGCTTGAGAAAAGCCAGGGGCTGATTTATTTGGTACCCAGTGAAATGCAGTCAGTGCTGTGACCTGGGATTGAGATCTTTAAATGGCTGGATATTTTGTGTGTGGGTTCATTTAACCATCTTCATTTGTTTTCTGTTTTGTGCCTGGAAGGAAACTGTATTTGCTGTTGATCCTGTAAATAAAGTTGACTCACATCTTAAACTGTTCTGGAATCTTAGGGATTGTCTCCATTTGAAATCTGTTGTGGGTTAATTTGAGTTACTTTGCATTAAAATGCCTTCCGTGGACAAACAAAATATTTGCAGTGAATCATCTGGCATTTTAATTTGTGTTTTTCAATCCATTGTGGATCCAGGCTTATGGAGATGCGGGATGAGTTTACCTGGAGCAAAGTAGGTATGGCCACATCCCTCTCCTGAAACAACTGTTGTGCATCTGCCAAGCCGTCCTACTTGTATCCTTGACCACTTTGCTGGCTACCTGGGTCATCCTCCCTGTCTACCTGCATACCCTCTATGACTCTAGGATCATCCTGACCAGAAGTCACCGTTCCATTTAAATAGTTCCATGCAACCAGGTGCTGTCTTTGGGATTCCATCTCATGTGGAGTTTGTATAATCCCGATTACTGATCAGCCATGCCTTGTGCTTTGCCATGGTCCCATACTGAGATTGTGGACTTTATTGCTCTCTGGGGAGAGGAGCATGATCAGGCTCATCGGAAGAGCAGCCCCTTAGCACAGAACTACAGGTGGCTATCGCCACAAATGCAGGATAGAGCACAACTAGGACACCCTCCAGTGCCACAGTAAGGCAAAGGAGCTTTGAGTACAAAACTGCTGAGTACAATAGGATCTGTGGGAGAGCAAGCAGAGTCTGCTGGTACCATAAGAAGCTGGACCGTCTATTTGCCAGAGATTACACCACTCAACTCCAGCATTTTGTGGGCTCTGACTGAACCTCAAAACCAGGATCATGTCAACCCAGTACACCCAAGGCAGACAGTCTCAGAATCCAGGACCACAACCCAACACAGGCAGAGGATCAACCCGAACCAGAGGCGGAGGCCCAAACTGTAAAGGACCAATTCCAATATGTCTGGAATGATACATTAAAATAGGACTGTATGGGAGATGGAATGGTAGGGAGACGGAATGGTAGGGAGATACGTGTGTTAACCAGGAGACTCTCTGAAGGAATAGCACTTACTGTAGCAGTGCACACAGAAAAGAAAAAGCAAAGTAGTAGTATTTCTGACTCAGAATTTTTCTAATGCCCAGAGCTTTGAGCCAACATGAGCTATTATGAGGTAAATTGCTCAAATCATGCTACGCTTACATTTCAAAAAAGGAAGAGATTTTAAGGCAATTTAAGGACACCATCATTGTCACAACATCTAAAAAGGTACTGAAATAGAAGCACTGTTTACAAACTACACAAAGTGCACTGAAACGCTACATAAAAGGTGATAACAAGCCCACATGAAATATGATTACTTCCTTACACCAGTACATATTCAGTAATCCTGATAAATGCCTTATACAAAAGCATATACATTTGTCATAAATGGCCCTTAGACTCAAAGCATGAGCACAATGCATTCCTCACTCTGTGCCAAAGTAGTTGTATCACTTCACAGAGGCCTCCAATCTAATCTGTCTGTTCAAAACAATCACCAAGTCTGCCCACTTCCTGCTCCCATCCATGTGCACAGGCTCTGTCCTGTGCTCTTGTCTCCCTTGCTCCCACAAAGGTTGTGAAAACCACAGCAAGCAGATATCACTAGAATATAATTTTTCTCATCAGCCTCATCATCAGGATCCTCCATGCTTTCAATCTTCCAAATAAACATGCCACAGTCATGCTGCAACTACTCCGGGTATAGTTGAACATAACCATTCTATCCAAAAGGGTTCATAAACCAAGCAAGCAATTAGCTGGATTTCCTAGAATGGGTGGTGGAATGGAAACAATAGCAATGTCCACAGAAATCATGGGAGCAGAATTTCCATTTGCCACTGCAGAAAACAGTCCATACTTTCTCACAATCTTAGCATTAAAGACCTTTCTAGACCACCCCCACATAAATATTTGTGATTCCATGGTGGTCAACCAGGCCTTGCAGTACCATGGAGAAATACCCTTTTCTAAATGATAAGCTCGGAGGCCTGGTAGAGGGGACAAAGAACTGGCACATGGGTTGCATTAATGGCTCCAATACAATTCAGGAACTCCAACAAAGCAAAGACAGTAAATAGCCATCTGTGCACTGACTAGTCTTATGATCCAAGGGGAGAGCACCTTTTTGATATCAGTGCACACCTCTGTGACAACAGGCCCAACAGTTGCTCTACCAACATTAAACTGGTCAGGAATTGACTGGAAGCAATTGGGGATAAAGTGAGCTGCCAGACAGTGATGGCCATGTGCTTCTCCATGCTGAGGGGAGCTCTCATGTGGGTGTTCCACCGCTGCAGCTCCAGGATGAACTCTGCACAGAGTTCTAGGAAAGTAGCATTTGACATCCTGAAATCCTATCACTGCTGCTGGTCATCTGCAACACTCCCACCTATTAGTGTTAGTTGGCCAAGACCAAAAGTGGCACTCCACCAAGTGTAGAAGAAGCGTTTGATTGATTTCAACCTCCTCCTCAGGTGGCTTTATTGCCTTAGTCCTGAAGTCACTGCATAACTTTAAATATGCTAGCAGCAGGCTGTTCATATTCATCACTGTGAAGACTGCAGCAATTGCAAATGTTTCCTCCATGCTGCCTGAGAGTGCTGGCTCACAAAAAAGAGATGGACGATGGGATGAAACAGGAAGAAATGTGGGAATTACTAAATTTGACCCCAAACCACAGAATTCTGGTGGCTTATGGCAGGTATTACACAATGTGCAGCACAAAAAAAAAAAAAATCCCAGAACATGTACAGCACTGCAGCAGAGAAATGCATCATGGGATGTCTGACCAGAATACTGAATGCTTACTTCAAGACACTGCTGTGCTGTGTGGCTTCAATGCTATGAGGCAGAAGTACTTTAATTGTGGGATAATACCACCGTGAGAAGGGCATACTCATACAACACTTGTCAAGTGTAGACATGTCATTAGTTGCCTGCTCTAACCCAGAGGGTCAGCCCTGGGACAGAATCAAATCCCTCGGGTTTTCCTGACTAAAGAGGGTATAAAAGGACAGTATTTCATGGTCAAAAGATATCACAAAATCTTGCTCATAGAACATGGCAATGATAGGCTCATCAGTACACAAAGCTTGTCCATTTTCCGTTGTCCAGTCTCAAAGCTTCTCATAGGTAGACCTGGTATAAGTGACCTCGTAGAACTGTAAGGCACAATGCCATGCAACTCAAGATTCTGGAGGATCCAGGGTTTAGATGAAGAATCTTTAAGACATACCTCACTGGATTTAAAGGTAACAGTGTGGGCCCTGCCAGCCAAAGAGCCAGGTACTAGTGGTATCTGCTCATGCAAAACTTCATGCCCTGCATCTCCTCTCTTATTAGGTATTTACAAACCGGATCTAGATATTTAGGATTAGCATGTTTGGACGTATTGGTGAGTCCAGAGACAGTTACAAAGTGAAGAAATATTTTGGAAGGTTTTCTTCTAATAAAATGGTGGGAAGTAATAAAAAAATCCATGGAGTATATTAACCGTGACGTGAAAAATATAAGTGCCCACTCACCAATGGTGTGAAACTTTCATAGTGACTGAGGGAGTGCAGGGACCTGTGCTGATGCCACTGTTACTGCTCATATAGCAACAGCATGAAATATACAAGACAAGACACTGGCCAGTGTAAATATGGTCTTCAGACCCACATCATGCTGCTGAAGAATGCTTCTAACAGCTGTAGCAGAGGCACAGACTAAGGGTATGTCTGCACTACGAAATTAGGTCGATTTTATAGAAGTCAATCTTTAGAAATCGATTTTATACAGTCGATTGTGTATGTCCCCACTAAGCGCATTAAGTCGGCGGAGTGTGTCCTCAATGCCGTGGCTAGCATCGACTCACGGAGCGGTGCACTGTGGGTAGCTATCCCACAGTTCCCGTAGTCTCTGCTGCCCATTGGAATTCTGGGTTAAGCTCCCAATACCTGATGGTGCAAAAACATTGTTGCAGGTGGTTTTGGGTACGTCATCAGTCCCACCCCCCCCCCCCACGAAAGCAACGGCAGACAATCGTTTTGCGCCTTTTTTCCTGGGTTACCCGTGCAGACGCCATAGCTCGGCAAGCATGGAGCCCGCTCAGCTCACTGCAGCTGTTGTGAGCACTGTAAACACCTTGCGCATTATCCTGAAGTATGTGCAGAACCCGGCTAAGAGACGCCAGCAGGAGGACAATTGTGAGGAGGACATGGACACAGATGTTCCTGAAAGCATGGGCTGTGGCAACTGGGACATCATGGAGGCAGTGGGGCTGGTTGATACAATGGAATGACGATTCTGCGCCTGGCAAACAAGCACAGACTGGTGGGACCACATAGTGTTGCGGGTATGGGATGATTCACAGTGGCTGTGAAACTTTCGCATGCGTAAGGCCACTTTCCTTGAACTTTGTGAGTTGTTTTCCCCTGCCCTGAAGCGCAGGAATACCAAGATGAGAGCTGCCCTGACAGTTGAGAAGCGAGTGGCGATAGCCCTGTGGAAGCCTGCAATGCCTGACTGCTACTGGTCAGTCGGGAATCAATTTGGAGTGGGAAAATCTACTGTGGGGACTGCTGTGATCCAAGTAGCCAATGCAATCACTGACCTTCTGTTAACAAGGGTAGTGACTCTGGGAAATGTGCAGGTCATAGTGGATGGCTTTGCTGCAATGGGGTTCCCTAACTGTGGTGGGGCAATAGAACGCATATCCCTATCTTGGCACTGGACCACCTTGCCAACCAGTATGTAAACCACAAGGGGTACTTCTCAATGGTGCTGCAAGCACTGGTGGATCACAAGGGATGTTTCACCGACATCAATGTGGGATAGCCAGGAAAGGTGCATGACGCTCGCATCTTTAGGAACTCCGGGCTGTTCGAGCAGTTGCAAGAAGGGACTTACTTCCCAGACCAGAAAATTACCATTGGGGATGTTGAAATGCCAATAGTTATCCTTGGGGACCTAGCCTACCCCTTGCTCCCATGGCTCATGAAGCCGTACACAGGCAGCCTGGACAGTAGTAAGGAGCAGTTCAACTATAGGCTGAGCAAGTGCAGAATGGTGATAGAATGTGCCTTTTGACATTTAAAAGCTCGCTGGTGCTGCTTACTGACTAGGTTAGACCTCAGTGCAACCAACATTCCCATTGTTATTGCTGCTCGCTATGTGCTCCATAGTATCTGTGAGAGTAAGAGGGAGACGTTTATGGCAGGGTGGGAGTTTGAGGCAAATCGCCTGGTGGCCGATTTTGAGCAGCCAGACACCAGGGTGATTAGAAGAGCACAACTAAGTGTGCTGCGCATCAGAGAGGCTTTGAA
Source organism: Lepidochelys kempii (assembly GCF_965140285.1). Taxonomy (NCBI): domain Eukaryota; kingdom Metazoa; phylum Chordata; order Testudines; family Cheloniidae; genus Lepidochelys; species Lepidochelys kempii. Next base: position 34,803,149 of record NC_136387.1, read on the forward strand.
AAGCAGTTTCATGACTGACCAGGCTACGGTGTGACAGCTGTGTGCGTTTCTCCTTGCTGCAAACCCGCCCCCTTTGTTGATTTTAATTCCCTGTAAGCCAACCATCCTCTCCCCTGCAATCACAGCTGGCAAAGGAAATAAAGTAACTATTGTTTTGAAACCATGCATTCTTTCTTTATTAATTAAAAAAAAAAGTGAGATAACTGACAAGGTAGCCCGGGTGGGGTGGGGGAGAGGGAAGGACAAGGCCACATTGGTTATTATAGCCACACGACAAATCAAAACTGTTTGAATTACAGCCTTCTGTTGCTTGGGCCATCCTCTGGAGCGGAGTGGCTGGGTGCCCAGAGCCTCCCCCGCCGCATTCTTGGGCATCTGGGTGAGGAGAATATGGAACTTGGGGAGGCGGTGCTCCTGTTGGCTTTCTTGCAGCTCCACCAGATGCCTCATCATGTCCGTTTGCTCCCTCATTAGCCTCAGCATCGCCTCCTGCCTCTGCTCTTCGTGCTTACTTAATGCTTTCCTGGCCTCCAACACTGAATGCCTCCATACATTCAGCTGTGCCCTATCAGTGCGGGAGTACTGCATAAGCTCAGAAAACATGTCATCACGAGTGCGTTTTTTTGGCCTTCTAATCTGCGATAACCTCAGGGACGGAGATGATAGGGGAGCATAGAAACATTTGCACATGCGGGGGGATAAAAAGGGAGAGTAACATTTAAGATGACACATTTCTGAGAACAAAAAGGAGACTTTCACAGTGAATCAAGCAATTCACAGCAGACAACACATGTGCTTTTGGTACAAGGTCACATTTTGCCTTTTATATTGAGCGCCTGCCGGTATGGTGACACATCACACACGGCTGGGCAACAGAATTCGGTTCCCAAGCAGCCATGGTAAGCCAAAGGGTACGTGGGGTTGGCTTCTTACGCCTTCATAACATGTGGGAATGGTTTCAAACTGCAGCACCCTCCTTTCCCAAAGCAAGCAATGCCGGTTGGGTTTCACATTTAAAAGGAGGGGCTGTGGTTTTCAGGTGGATGTGCAGTACACACCTCCCCACACCCCAACACGTGGCTATTCTCTGGGATGATCCCTTCACCCCTCCCCCCGCCACGTGGCTATTCTCCGGGATGAACCCTTTTAGCCAAGCACAAACAGTCCAGCATGAACGGGGTCCTTTTACTGTTCCCTGACAAAAACTCCCGTATTTCAACCAGGTGACCATGAATGATATCAGTCTCCTGAGGCTAACACAGAAAGATATAGACTGAATGTTGCTGGAATGCAACCAAAACCCAGGACCATTTGCTGCCATGCTTTGTGCTGCAATGATTCCAGCCTACTTGCTACTGGCTTGGCGTGGTAAAGTGTCCTACCGTGGAGGACGAAATAAGGCAGCTCTCCCCAGAAACCTTCTGCAAAAGCTTTCAGAGTACATCCAGGAGAGCTTCATGGAGATGTCCCTGGAGGATTCCCGCTCCATCCCCAGACACGTTAACAGACTTTTCCAGTAGCTGTACTGGCCGCAAATGCATCCCAATTCTTCAGGGCAAATCAAACATTAAACACTATTTGTCAAATATAAAGGGAAGGTAGTTAAGGACATTGAAGTCAATGGTAAATGGGACAAAATACAACATGGTTTTACAAAAGGTAGATCGTGCCAAACCAACCTGATCTCCTTCTTTGAGAAAGTAACAGATTTTTTAGACAAAGGAAACGCAGTGGATCTAATTTACCTAGATTTCAGTAAAGCGTTTGATACCGTGCCACATGGGGAATTATTAGTTAAACTGGAAAAGATGGAGATCAATATGAAGATTGAAAGGTGGATAAGGAATTGGTTAAAGGGGAGACTACAACGGGTCCTACTGAAAGGTGAACTGTCAGACTGGAGGGAGGTTACCAGTGGATACTAGACTAACAGCAAGCTCTCTAGTTATCCACACAACAGTTATTGCACAGGTTCAACCTGTACTGCCCATCAGTGTGCCTTAATCCTGATGAGGCTAACCTCTATGATGGGGAAGATAATTTGGTTTCCACAGATCACAACTGAGATTGCCAATAAGGCAGTCATGACGGTGGTTTTCTGGCAGGGACATCTGTCTATTATGCACTTGCAGACCCACCAGCTCATTTCACATATGCCACCAAGCAGCCTTTGTGTGAACTTTTGGTTCACTTCTGGCCTGGGTCAAATTCAAATTAGTGACTCAGCCACATTTGCTTTTCCTTTGCTATTTTCACTGGCAAAATTGTTTCATGGAAATCAGTAACAATAATCATGAGTCATCTCTTTCCACAATCAGTGCCACTAAGAGAAGGAGTTGTGCTAGTTATAAATCTAAGGTTATATGTATCCTTGTTTTTTTGAAAGGGAAAAATGGATTTTGACAGCATCGTTAACTTTTATGGCTGTATTCCTAGAATGATCCAAAGTTTAAAATTCAAAATTTAGGATACATTTAGGTAAAGAAACATCAGAACCACACATATTCAATGGAAAGAGGAAGTATGGAAAAGAGTAACACAGAGATCCCTGAGGCAAGAGTTGATCATAAATTAGATATGAGCTTGCAAACCAATATGGCAGCAAAAAAAATCAAATTAAATTGAAAAAAGCTACAGTAGTATGATGGGATTTGGGGATGCATACTCAGAGATATGGCAAAGAGCAGAGGGCACTTGCCCTTGTCTATATATACAGCTCTGCTGAGAGTGTACCAAGAATGTTGTGTTCCGTTCTGGGTACCTCAGTACCAGAAAGACAAACTGGAGAGTGCTGAGACAAAAGCAAGGGAAAGGATTAGAGTTGGAGGGACAGCCCTAGGAGGAAAGATTGAAGGCAATAGGTATGTGCATATTAGCTAATGGTGCTGGAGACCATGCAAACTTGGGAAGGGAGAGGAAATGTTTATGGTGGTAGGAGGTAGTTTTATTAGGAGTAATGGGACAGAATTAAAAAAGAGAAGTTTAGGCTAAGTATCAAGAAAACACCCTGACACTGAGATCTACTGTAGCAAATTCTGCCCTCAGACCTACTGATCCGAATGGGAGTTATCTGTGAGTGCCTGGGGCTGAATTTGGCCTTCAGACTGTGGAATAATCTTTCAAAGAAAATGGCAGAAGCTCCATCATTTGAGACTTGTGAAACTAAGCTGGAGAGCAGGGCAGACTGCAGAGAGCCATGCTGCGCTGCACTGACGCCCACGGAGTGGAGGAGGTCAGGATCTCTCAGACTGGGGCCTCAAACTCTTCTCTGTCTTGTTTTATTTACAATGGAAAAATAAAAAAGTGCCAGCAGCTGCCTGGGATGCTGTGAGAGATTCCTTGGGTTCTTGGCTCAGCTCCAAGTACCCCCTCTCTCCCACACCCAGCAGGGCTCCCCAGCAGTGACCCCTGATGGCTTCTAGGAGCTGCCTCTCTTCCTGTGCTCTCAATACCTCCTGAAGGGGTCCAGCCAGGGCAGAGCCTCCCGGGGAAGAAGAAGAAGTGGTGTGGGCCTCACTGGCAGGGAGATGAAAACTGGAGAAACAGAATGGTGAACTTCCATCTCCTTGACTTGTTCTTCTCTTCTGTCCCCCCAGGCGTATCCCTTTTGAACCCCTATGCCTCCATTCTCTTCCCCTGGAACTCCTACCCTCCATTTGACCCCTTCAACCAGTTACCCCATTCTGATCCCCTGGCAAAATTCACAATCACTCTTTCCCTCTCTGGATAAGCTCTGGGCACAGAAACAAGCTCCTACCTCTCATTCAAATTCATTAGGTAAAGGACTATTATCACTGTATGTATGTTAGTATCCTCATATTTCATTAACAGTTGATCTATATGAATCTTCTGTCTAGTATATGGGAAGGTGGGGCCAAAGCTCATTTGCTTTGATGAAAGCAGGAGCTGCTGGTAAAAAGGCTGATAACTACTAGACTAGATAGGACTTAATAGGTCTCTTCTATCTTCAGGAGAGATACAATATGTGAAATCAAAAATGTGATCAAATTCTGTGAATCCATGAAACATACTAAAAAAATTAGTACAGGCTACTTAGCTTTTGCTATAATCTATGTATAAGGAATGGTTATGACTGAGGCACATCTTAAAACAGCAAGAAAAATGTGATGGTAGTGAGAAGATCTATGACTGAAAATGACAACATACAGATGCTCTGCTCTCAGAAATGGAAAGTGGTTTATGCTTTAGGTTTGTCTGGCTGTGCAATATATGAGTCCCTAAAACATATTTACAATTATTGAGAGTTTAAGTGGTGTGCAGAATCACATATCTGCATAACAGGAATTTGAAAAGATCCTTGCAAGAGGACATTTTTAGAATACTCAAGAGGTGGGAAGCAACACATCAATGAAACTGACAAGAATTTTTGAACAGAGGCTTCCATATTTGGTGAATTTCTGATAGGCCATATAAATGTACTAATGCTAAAATTATTCTCACCAATAATAAAGATACAATGATAAAACAGATCATTAAAATGACATTTGAAAGGGATTCAGTCATTCCATTCTTAAACAGCTGTAAATCTATGTGCTTTGAATAGGGCTGGAAACAAGAAGCTGGATGATTGAGCACTTGTTAATACTTGTGTCACTGAATTTTAGATTGGAGATTTAAGAAAAGCATTAAAATAGTTCAATTGAGAAGTGATATATGCACAGAGTATGCTTTTCTGTGGCATGCAAACAAAGCACAGATACAGCCTGAAATATTACTAACATGAATGATTGCTTAGCAGTGCCGTGCGCCCTAGCATAAAAACTAGGCTCCATATTTAGACTGACACTACAAATCTCGAACATGGAACCCAAGTAAAGGTTACATCCATCAAATTGAAGAGGGTGCAAGTAAACACTCAGAGGTCAATTCTATATACAACCATAATAACTTTCCTTCTTGCCTTTTGAATGTGAAAAGTTTTCATTCTTCCAAGTAATCAGGAAATACCCACAACTAATTCAGAGTCAGTGGCTTTCAAGGTGAACTGCACAGGAAATGTGAAAACTATATCTACCTCAGCAGTATGTTCTCAGTGTCCTACTGAATAGACTAAGCAGGATAAGTCAACACAACTAAAAATTGACCATTCCTCCTTGCATTTAGGTCTTGCAAAAACTATCCCCCATCAGACTCCATCTCTGTGTGCGATCCCAGAATGTATCTTCCTGTGATGAGACAATGACCACAGAAGCCTAGGTAAAACAAGGAGTTAGCAAATCCCCTTTAAAAAATATGCCACGTGGCTTTAAAATTACTTTAAGATATGGTATCAAAAAGAAAAACAGGTGGCTCATACACACAGTAAAAAAAGCACTTGGTAAATATAATAAAGCTATTGCTTAAAATAAATAAATAAAAACAAATGTGGCCAACTCCTGCGAATCAGATCTGAAACGGAGAGACGTGAGGGGCATACACCAAGGGCTCACCAGAAGATCAGCATTGCAGCATTGGCCTACAAAAGACTATTCTCTGAGCACCTTGCAGAAACCAAGTTTATCATAGACAAAGGTCTTGTGAGCTACAACTAAGAAGATTAAAAACCACCCAATAAAAATGGAGCCCTACGAAGCTGTGCTGATCAAAATACAATAAGGAAGAAATTGGAAAAACCTGACAAAAGGAAAACTAGGTTTCGATGAGCAACAAAATACAACAGTTTCATATGAAAGATGTGAAGCATAAAAGAGATGTTAGATGTTCAAAAGGACAGAATGTAGGAGAGACAAAAAACCCTAGAGAAAGATAAAATCTCCACATCAATGCAATACTTTCTTCCTGCTTTCCAGCAAGCTATGCAACTGATAGCACTAGCAGGGGAGCAGCAGTGCTCCTATGAGAGAAGAAGCACGTCTCAGTGTGACATAATGGATTACATAGATGTAAGTCTGGTTTAAAATGAGCAATTAAGTTATTGAGTATTTGCCGCTAGGAGAAAAGAATTGGGGAGAATAAGTTTGAGCAGAGGAAATGACTGTGCTTTTGATGGGCTAATGTTATACAGAAGGCAATTTAACCATGGAAACACAGTTCACACCATAAATGGACAAATGGCATGAGGATAGACTGGCAAAAAGTAGAGGAACCTTGGATTGATATCAGTTGTACATCTATGTTAGAGAAACCAATGAGGGACAACTCAGCTTGTTACAAGTAGTCCTGAAACATGCCCAACTCAAATCAAGATGGTCCTTGGGGCAGCCGTACACAGCATATATATATCCCCAGTATTCTGGGCTGCTCAAAACCACAAAAATATACTGACATTGGACATCTGTGGGGACAAATCCTACCCTCAGATATATATCCCCACCTCCCACTGACTTGACTGGGAATTACCAAGGGCATCATTTGGCCCTTTGACAGTGGAACAGTCTTCTAAAGCAGTGACTGTCAGCCAGGGATACGTGTACCCCTGGGGGTACACAGAGGTCTTCTGGGGGGGACATCAACTCATGTAGATATTTGCCTAGTTTTATAACAGGCTACATAAAAAGCACTTGTTAAGTCGGTACAAACTAAAATTTCATACAGTGACTTGTCTATACTGCTCTATATACTATATACTGACATGAAAGTACAATATTCATCTTCCAATTGATTTATTTTATAATTATATGGTGAAAATGAAAAAGTCAGCTATTTTTCAGTAACAGTGTGCTGTGACACTTTTGTATTTTTATGTCTGATTTTGTAAGCAAGTAGTTTTTAAGTAAAGTGAAACTTGAGGGTTACACAAGACAAAGACTCCTGAAAGGGGAACAATTACCTGGAAAGGTTTAGAGCCACTGTTCTAAAGCAAGTAGGAGAATCTCCATCACTTGAGACATTTATAACTAAACTGGTAAAAGCACTAGAAAGTACAGTAGAATGCTGCATTGTCTGAGGGGTGGGGGGGAAGAGGGGACACATGCTATCACAATGGTGCCAGGACCTTGGATTAAATGCAACCAGAACCCTTTTCCACCTTCAGAGCCTGGTATGCAAGAAGCTGACCTATCCAACAGAAAGGCCAGCTTCCTGTAGAGACAGTATCCCTAATATAGTTCACTGCAGAGGAACTCACTCCTGTGTGATAGGACAAACCTTTCCTAAGTTCAGTGTTCATATCTGGAGTTTGGGTCATGCCAGTCCCTAATTTTTAATAGCAAAATATCCAAATACAGTAACCAAACAAGGGCAGAGTGACATTTCCTCCACCAGATGCTAGTAGGGCAGCATTCCTCTTACATCTGGTAATCACTAAGGGGTTCTAGAATTATGAGTAATTCCATGACTGCAAAGCACTGCCACCTTCCCTGGTTCTTCTGTTTGACAGCTTCCAGCTCTTCAAGAGAAAAGTGCAGTTAGTGTATATTCAAGAGGGCAAAGTCAAGCTGGCTAGTATTACAGGATGAGAAAGAATGACACAAACTGCAGTGCCATAATGTAGTATAACAGATGGATAATTAGATTTATACTAAGAGCTGTAAAATAAGTAATTAAATAAAAATATGGACAATGAATCTGTCATAGAAAGACACCTGCCAGAAGTCCCAGGAAGATCCTGCAGCTGGCATCCAACATCTGACTAACAAATGAGTGGACAATAGAGCCAACACAGCACTAATTTAGGTCTGATATAAAGAGGCAAACAATGCCTGTGGCAAGAAACAGTTGTAGCTAAACAGCAAAAGGTGTTCCCTCCCACCCAACCCCACAGCTGATTAAAATGTTAACACCAGGTCTGGGCAATAAAATCTTAGGTGGGTGGAATAAAACCAGCCATGCCAGATTGTCCTGCTAACTGCATGCGAACAGCAAACTGTCAGACTGCATTTATGTCTGCAGATCAAAAAAATTATTATTATAGTGGACAAAAAATATGGTGGTGACATAAACCAAACAAAGACAGGCAATCCAACCTCTTGGCAAACACTCCAACTTCCGGTAACATACCTGAGAGTCTTCCCTATTTTGTCTCTAGGTTTTGCATGTTTAGTGAGTTGTGTGTGTGTCCTGTGTGCTAATCAAATGCTAACGCTTAGGAAGAGCCTATATATTCATATACCAGATGGACTGATTTTCAAAGATGTGAGCACTCGCAGCTTCCATTAACTTCAGTGGCAATGGGTGGGCGCTGCCCAGCACCTTTGAAAATGAGGCTTCTAATGTATATCTGCATTTTTAGTTTGCTGTGATGATTAAAAACTAAGATTCTTTAGATTCTCAGGACCTATAGGCATTGTACTGCCAGGTGAATACAGAGAGAGGGGCAGCATGCAGAAGGAATAAGAAATACTACTGTAAATGTTAGACCAACTTATCTGTCCCCGACAGTGAGAGATTGTTCCCTACAGTCTTTTCTGGAGTGTTTTGCCAACCTGCTATGATTTAAGAGAATGGACTAGATGACTCACGTCCCATCTACAATGATCACAGAAACTGTGTTAGCTCTTTTCTAGCACAACAGTGATTAAATGCAGTTCTTGCTAGAAAGATATGAACAAGCACTCCCTGGTCCGTGCAGAAGGACGAACTCCCTTCACAAACAAATCACCAAAAACGGTGCTTTATGTAAAGCTGTAAATCAACCTTAAGACTGTATGTGCCATGCTTATCAAACGTTCAATATGCATTTCAAAAAGGTGGTTATTCTGCCATAGATCAAATTTATCTCCCTACCTAAAGATGATGTTTGCTTCATCAGATATATGTATTATGAAAATACAAGCCTATCTGTACATTGTACAAAGGCAGAATTAATTTGTTCAGGTGAGATTTGAGCAAAAGCCCTAATCATTTTGTTGGCCTCTCTCCAAAATGATGACCCCAACAACCATAATAATAATACTTAGACTCTGTTGCCCCTTTATGGCACAGTGTCATGATGGGTCCAGTGCAGAGCCCATCAGCACACAGAAGGTGCATTCCTGTAGCCACTCCCCTGTGGCACCTGGCCAACTCCTCCCCACCTCTTTTGGGGTGTCTTATACCCCATAGGGTGCAAGGAGGGAACTATCCCTGCTATAAATAACTAATCCTCACAACACATCTGTGAGGTAAGTAGGCAAATAAGTATTATTCCCATTTCACAGAAGGAGAAACTGAAAGCAGATATTATGCATCTTGCCCCTCACCAGGAAAGAGTCAGTTTCAGAACCAGGACTGGAAGTCAGGAATTCTTGGTTCCCCACCTGTACTCAGACCAATCACTCACGCATAGGAGGGCCTCACTGATCATCTATAGGTATGTCTACACTACAATAAAAGACCTGTGACTGGCCTGAGTCAATTGACTTAGGCTTGAGAGGTGGGGCTATGAAATTCCAGTGTAGACATTCGGGCTCAGATCTCGCAAGAGGGGTGGGTCACAGAGCCCAGGCTCCAGCCCGAGCCCAAATGTCTACACTACAATTTTTAGCACCACAGCCCAAGCCCCCATGGGCTGGAGTCAACTGACCAGGCCAATCACAACTGTGCCGCGGGTCTTATTGCAGTGTAGATGCACCCTAAATGTTTCCCCCTGTACTCATATTCTTACTCTCTTGCTGGACAGCTCATTCTTAATAAATACACAGCGTGTTCAACATGCCAGCAACAGGAACCTCTACAAGGTCATGCCAGGCCTCAGCACAGCCTGCGGCTAATCTTTTTACACAGAGAATTTGCAAACACTGAGCACAAGTGTTCAAAGACAGCTTTCTTCTGGCACTGTCCTGATTCTGGGGCTTCTCTGTGCATGCCCACATCCCCCCTGCACTGTGCTAAAGCAGCCTGAAGATTTCTCTGATTTAGGGCTCGACCATGCTGGCAATGCTAAAGTGCTGCTGCTGCAGCGCTTTAACGTGGCTTGTGTGATTGTGTGGCAGCTCTCCCAGCACTCTAAAAACCCATCCCCAGGAGAGGCAGAGCTCCCAGGGCCGGGGCACGCTCTACACTGGTACTTTACACGCTGAAACTTGCCGCACTCAGGGGGGTGTTTTTTCACACCCCTGAGCAAGAAAGTTGCAGTGCTGTAAATTGCCAGTGTAGACAAGCCCTTAAACTGGCCTGTAATGGCAACATGGGCCTGAAAACATAGGTTAAGATCATCATGAGGCAGGGCTGTCAGGACCATACCCTCTTTTCTCTAATCACATTCCCTTTTCCCAACTACAAGGTGTGTGTGTGGCATATAAGCCACTTCACTGGCTCTGTGCCACTGCAGAATCCCTCTTGTACTGCCTCTCTGAGGCAGTTAAGCAGGTTTTGCAGCCAACAGCGGTATAAAGTAGCACCACACCACCCAAGGATACGCCCATTCTGGTTTGGATATATTTATATACTTTCAAAATTAGTCACCATAATACCTAAAGCACTGTAAAAAGATGGCTATTTGAATATACTGCAAGAGGAATGGAGCTTTATAGTGTAGAGTGCTTGAATTCTAGTACTTTGCCTAATATTATTCAGTGATATTGAATGACTACATAAAGGGTTAAGGCATCACTAATACTCTTGAGAGATGTTAAAAGGTAGCCTAGGGCTGAGACCTTTTTACTTGTCATTCTATCCATTTGTTTGCTTGCTTGTTTGACTGTGTCTTTTTAATACAAGTGCTAATAAAATGAAATCTCTGCTTGAGTCTCTCTGTTTGGAAAGCTAAAAAGAATTCACAGAGACTGTTTGGCTGTTTTGTGACAAACAGAACATGGCATGAGAATACGTGTGCCGCTTTTCACTTTTCCAGTGGTGTCTTCAAAATGCAATGTCCTATTTTAACCCTGCCATCTGTTTCTCAACTCTCTTTGCAATCCACTTGTAACTGAGAAAGCTGTTACATTGCATAAAACAAACTGTTCTATCATTTACTACTGATTTTTACTATACTGTGCCATATAGCAACTACACATTTTAGAGGAAGGCTGTCTCATAAGCAAATATTCTGTTGACCATGCAGAGCACACAAGTTTCAAATAGTTAAGCATTTGTTTCAATCAATGACAATTATTTTAAAACTACCCATAGACACTAGTGCTCAAAGAGAACTACATTCCGTGAAAGCTTTGAGTTTGAAACTTTGGCTGTTTCTGTTCTCCCTGTATTTAAAAGAACACGGTGAAAATCTTTTTCAACTGGAAAAGTGTATTTGTTTTCTTTCCTCATAACTAAAAAATTGTATTTTGCTCAATTACAAAAGCAAATAAATATCCTAGCGAGACCAAGCATGGAAAATTTCAGTCCCAATAGAGAATATTGCAGAAAGTTATCAGCTAGCAGAAATGGAGCAATAAAAAAATAATAAAACAACAAAAACCATTTGCAATACCCACAAAACTGTTTTTAAAACAAGTGCATAGTATGACTATTTTCACCCCAATTTTTGGACAGACAGAAGTACTTCCGGGCCAAGCAATAATCCTATCCTGTAGTCTGGCTAGGAGAGAGTTGCAGAAGCATTTTTTTTTCCCCCAGGTGGAGGGAAACAAGACTGGGATGTTTGATCCTGCCTGTCATGGGACAATAGGTCTGAATACTGATGTATGGGTATACTGACATCTAAAGAGGGCTGGGATAGCCAAATTACCTGAGCCATCTGTAAGCAATTAATATGACCCAGCCCCACCTTCCTTGAACTTCCTGAGAACCTGAGGTAAGAGAGGGACTGGTGGGAAGGAGTAACTTAGGTGCCCCAACCAAGGAACTAGAAATCCATCCCCAGTGGAGTCGACCAAGGCGCCCTCCCCACCACCACCAACCGGAGCAGCAGACCATCCATTTTTGTCTTCTTCTTGCAAATAGAACCCAAGTCAGAGACCCCCATTGATGAAATACGTTCTCTACCCCAGAATTGTGTAATTCCCATTCATGGTCTTGGCGGAAGACTCTGCTGAGGTGTTTTGCCAATGTGTGATGCACTGCCAACACAGTAACTTGGGTGTCCAATACACCAGTTTCACAGATTGACTGCCTCTACACAGACTGCCTCTACACACTTGCTCCCCCTTATTTTATGATGTAGAAACTTGTTGTCATATTTTCTGACATCACTTGAGCATGTAGGGACTGAAAAGAGTGTGAAGAATCAGCTGCAGGCTTCTCAGACAGCTGCAGTTCTAAGAAGTTTATGTGCATCCTGGACTCCAGGAGAGTCCACATCCCCCTGCACTGTATATTCACACAGATGGGCAACCCACTCTAACAAGGAGGCATCTGTGATCAAAGTCTTCTCTGGTGAAGGAGAAGTAAACTGCCACTACTGAAAAAAAATCATCATCAAGGGAAAACTGCCACTACTGAATCTTTCAATATGTGTAATGAATTGTCTGTTTTCTTGCTAAACAGGTTGTTCCCTTCGAAAGGAAAATCCTCCACTGTAGATTGGATTCCCTGGGGAAATCGAGAGGAGCAACACCATGATGCACAATGCATGACAATAGCTGACACCATCAATTGGGAGGCCATGTCCACTGCCTCGACTGAGGGTTGGAGGGATGACCTGGCAATCAATTTACCCTTCTCAATAAGAGCCTGGAATTGAGCTCTATCCTCCCATGGAACAATATCTGAATTTTGTAAATTTGTGACCGTTAATAAAATCGTATTTGGAGATCAGGACATACGGGGGTACAAGCCAGACCAGTGAATAGCTGTGTCACCCTGCCCTCTACCCTGGAGTGCCCTTTACAATGCCTTGCTGCTGTAGCCACCATCCTGGACTGCTCACAAACAGCCTCCAGCATGTAAGTCACTCACTCCCAGCTACATCTGTGTGTGCCGCAGCCAGCTAGCCACACCTTGGCTCTTACCAGCCTGAGTTATACTGCAGGGTGACCCCAACACACTCCCAGATCTTCCCCCAGAAACATATGTCCTGTACTGCCCAGCCCTCTCCTGGACAGTACAAATATATTAAGTCCATTATTCTTTTAAGAGAATAATATGCTAGTTTATTATTTTAAACAGAGTACCCAGACACTCCAACTCAAGCATACTGGATTAGATAAAAGTTTATTAAATACAAAGAGATTTTAAGTGAGTATAAATAATGAGGCATGGCTACAAGAAAAACGAAGATAAAACGTTTACTAGTGCCTAACAAACTGCATTAGATACAATTAAAGTTTCTCACCACATACTCCAGCAGATTACTGCCCAAACTCTCAGGTCAGGATCCCCCACCTCTGAATCTAACAGCTGTTTTCCTTTGTCTTTTTAGATATAGAGACATAAAGGGAAAGAGAACAGGGTTATATTTTGTCACAAAGATTAACACTAGGCAGTTAGCTATGTGGAACTGCTAAACAAGTACAAACGTTTAGCAACTCTGTCAGATGGAGTAGATCTTGGTTGATGTTTCCTATGCCTTTCAGCATTTGCTTACATGACCAGGGAGTTCAGGGAAGGAGTTGTAAATAAGAACGCTCCTCCCTTGCCTGCAACATAGAATTTTTTTCTGTCCCTTTTGGAGTGGAGGCACATGTTGCTGGTGATGCCAGACAATCTTAGCAGGCCCCAAAACAGCCTCATGAAGGGGAAGCTCCTCCTTGCTGGGCCCTGTGCTCTACAGAATACCTAAAATTTTGGGAGGTGTCACTTGTGCCGACTAATGGGAGCGTGTTGGTTACGCTCCTTAACAGATCCTGAAATAGCCTGTAATTATCAGGCACAGTAGGCAAGGTGGGTGCAACTGCCTCATGGGGGATGGCAATGACACTCTCACTGGAGCCAACAATTCTCGCAGTTCCAGTTGCTCTTCCTCCTCTGTGAATGTACAGATTCTGAGTAGCGCATGCCTGGATCCCATGGGTCCCCAGTACGGCCAGTAAGAGGAGTTGAATGATGGTTGGGGGCATTCCCCATGGAATAGGGTACCATCAGTCCCAAGGATATCCTGATTTATGAGACTGTAAGGGTGGCCAAGAGATGCTGAACCCTCTGTCTGGACTAACCTCTTGTCTTGGTGGTGTTGAAGACTCCCTCACCTTAACATCTGATTTGCCAGAGGAGCAGAAGGTAGCCTCCAACTCTAAGGGTGGTGCCAATGGTACCATGAATCTTGAGATGCCCTGGCTAGCGTAAGACATAGGAGAATGGCTCTCTTACATGCCATCCCTGTACCAATGGTGTCAAGATCTCTTTTGTAAAGATTGCTCCAACAAGATAAGAGATCCCAGATTCAGGTGGATAGTGATGTACTCATGGGTAGCATATCTGTTTGCAGAATGAGGAGGGTCTTGTCCATCCATACCAGCAGAGTCAGTCTAGTGTGACATTTATCCACTGACTTTTCTTTACTTTAATGCAATTGTCTGTGCAAGAGGCACTTTGTGTTTATTCTTTGTCAGTACTGAGAATGGTGCCAATCTAGAGGCACCCTCAGTCTTTGAAACATGAAGGTCAGTACCACGCCCCTTGTGAGATCCTAAGCTTCCTGTACTGAGTTGCAGAATCTCATCCAACTTGGATGGTGCTGGGAAAGAAGCCTTATTCTTGGAGGATCTAGAGGGTGATCTCTCTTTTTGTTTATGAGAGTGTTTCTCATTCTCCTGTCTTTGTGAGGAGTAGTACTCCCAGACTCTATTTGTCATCCCCTGGATCAGAGATGACCATGCTAGGAGGCACACTTCTTGGTGCCTTTGACCATTTCACAGGGGGATCTGCACAGCCCACATCTGACTGATGCCTCATAGCATGATCCATAAGAATTTTTTTTAATATGCACGTGTTTAGTGGGTTCAGCTGGGGAAGGATTGGCAAATACTGCCCCTTGAAGGGACATGAACTGACCAAGGCAACAGAGGCACCTTTGATGGTTGTCATTAATGGAGAAGGCTTGGGGGCAGGAAGCACAGTTCTTAAATCACAGGATCCTGAGTAGAACAGTCACTCTGTATGGAGGGGAGGGGACCCGGAGATCTAAGTTACTCTAGCTAACTACAACTAAGAACAATCTAAAACTAAAAAACTATTTACAATATTTACAGAAAGAATCCTGAAGAAAGCAAACTCAGTGGCCACTGAAGAGGTTCCATCTCAGATAATGCGGTGGCAGAAAGGAACCGGAGAGGCAGTTGGTTCACACCGCCCCATTCGGTTCAGAGCAGGAGAAGGGAGCAGGAGCACATGCACAGAGGCTGCTACCAAAAATCTTCCTTTCTTAGGCGCATGCAACAGATACACTGGAACACACAGAGACCAGCACTCAAACAAGAAATGGGTATAACATACAAGCCAAGTGATCAAAGCAGTAAATGGCCACATTTAGATAGTATGTTTTAGCAATACAGTGAATTTGTGTGCATGTACAAAATATGTAGATTGTCTCTAAGTACCTACACACTAGTGATAACCAGACAGTCAATTACTTGTAGGCCTCACAGCAGAGGTGGATATTCAGAAAGAATTTGAATGAGAGAGAAGAACTCTTGTGGATAACTTCAAGAAGGACAAATTGTGCAGAAGAGTGGTGTGGAAGAAGACACAGAAACACAAGAGAAGCTTACATCATTGTCAGGGTGGAGGAAAAGGGATGGAATGAGGGAAAAAGAGACAAGGGCAGTTAAGTAATGTAGGGCCTTGAAGGCCAGGACCACTTCCCACTGAGTTAGTACTGAGTGTCAGCAGACAAGATGGTAGCTGTAGGATGTGACATAAAACCAAGGCCCAAGATACTTTTGATGATTTAAGATACTGTGGCATTCTTATTAAGAGCAGGGTGCTAACCCCAGAGTCTTAGAATATAATTAGGCGAATTCTAACTTTGATATCTACCTAAATCACTTCTGCAGCTTCAATTGCAAAAGATACTCTTCACTTTCTGTGCTGAATTGCTGATAGCATTACTCTGCACTCAAAAATAGAAGCTACGTTTCACCCCAGCATGGCTTGAGTGTCAGCAATGAACATAGTGATTGCTCTGTATATAGTTTGCACATGAACCCATTAGGTTTGTGAAGAGCTTTAGGATTTTTAGGATGAAAGGTGCTATAAGATCATTATCCTTTTGGTACACACATTTCTTATCAATGGCACCACACAAACCCCTATAATATAATTATATGGTACACTGCTAAAAAACTGCACAATCTTCCTAGCTGGCAAACATGCCGCTGGCAGCAGAAGTCTGCCAATGTGTGATTCTCAGAGGCCCAGGAGACAACACTGTGCTGGGAGATAATCACTTAGTTCATGAACTGTTTTAAAAATTAGCAGCGGATAAACCATTAACAAAATTTTGAACCTATTTAGCAGCTATCACAAAGCAGGTCTGCAGCCAGGAGTGATTAAGGGCCCCGCAGCAGGAAATAGGTTACTAATCCACTCTTGCCCACCAAATAGGCAGCAGACAAGAGCTGGTCACTGCATCATCAGTGCAATGTTTGCCCCATCACATTGTTTACTGTTAAGCCTATGTTTTTGTCACGGATATTTTTAGTAAAAGTAATGGACAATTCACGGGCAGTAAACAAATTCACAGCCCATGACCTGTCCATGACTTCTGCTATATGTCCCTGACTAAATCTTGGGGGAAGGAGGGATGCCCAGTGGCACTGCAGGTGCTGGGTGGGGGTGGCCTGGGGGTGCCGCGGGTGCTCGGGGGGGGGGGGCAGCAGCACGCAGCCCTGCCAGGACCACCCACTGGTGCTGAGAGTACGGGTGGGCAGGTGGCAACCCTGCTAGTGCCGGGGGTGGGCTGTTGGCAGGGCCAGCAGGCTCCCTACTTGGCTACATGCCTCCCCAGAATTGGAGATGTGGCCAGGCAGCTCTGCATGCTGCCTCCACAGCTCCCATTGGCCAGCAACCACAGCCAATCGGAGCTGTGGGGGTGGTGCCTGCAGGAAGAGGCAGCGCGCAGAGTTGCCTGGCCACGCCTCCGCCAACGAGCTGAGCAAGGGGGATGTTGCTGCTGCCTCACCCCATCCCATGCCCCAACCCTCTGCCCCCTCCCACACCCAAACTCCTGCTGCTGCTGGGGGAGGAGGGGCGCGGTGGCCCAAGACTGCCCCACCAGCGGCCAGTGCGACTGGAGCAGGGGCTGCCTAAGCTGCTCCCAGGCCAGGTGTACCAGCCGCTGCAGAAGTCACAGAATCCATGACTTCCATGACAAACTTGCAGTCTTATTTATTGTCACTGAAAAGTAGTGCACTAAATCAGCTCACTGGAGAACAAAGGATCATACTGCAGACACCATGTCTCTTTGTGGAGAAGGTGTTTGTCTAATTTCAGACTTCTGGCTAACATCTGGAATGCCTAGGACTGGACAAAAAGGATCCTTCAGAATTTTGTTAGATCTGTGCATATCCCTTTTTGATAATCTCCAGAACCCATTTATCAGAAATGGATTTCACCCACACTACCATGAATTCGGAGAGTCTGCCACATGTCTGGAAGGTAAGAGTCACTGCTGTTTTGGGAGACTTGTGGCATGCTTTGGACCTCGAGAGTTGGGTGGTGTGGGGTCTCAACTGAACTTTCTGATCACGAATCCTCTATTGCTGTATTTCCCTCCAGCCAGGGCTAGATCTTTTTAAATTCAATCTGGAGGACAGATAAGAAAGGAAGAGGCTCTGGTTCCTACTGTAGAGCTTGTATTCTCTTCTTGGGGTCCTGAAGGAAGAAGGCAGAGACATTCTTCACCTAGCCTGTCTGAGGATCTTCCAAAGGAAACAGCACTCATTGTAACTCCAAAGACAGCTCTTGGACAGATCTCCATATCAGGAAAATTCCTAAGGTGATCTTTTATTCTTACAACAGCGATTTTCAACCTTTTTTCATTTGTAGACCTCAAAAATATTTCAAATGGTGGTGTGGATCCTTTTGAAAATCTTAGACATAGTCTGCAAACCCTTGGGGGTCCTCAGACCACTGTCTTACAATTAACAAGGTAACACAGTCTTCACAATACTGGTACATACAGTATTGCTATGACAACTGGAATGGGATGCTAGTTACTAGTCTCATCCTGAGAGCTAATGACCAGTTCACAGTTCCCAGTGAAGTCAGAAATCAATGAGAGTTGCTGATACTGCAGCACCTCTCTTTGGTGAGTTTTTGAAAAGAAAGAGACATTGTTATGACACAAGCACCATAAACTCAACTTTTGAAGACAGGCACAGACTCCTGTAGAGCATGGATGAATATTCATCAAGGAGCTCAGTTTGGGAGAGGAAATGAATCAAGTATGACAAATGGTGCCAATTAGAAAAAGAGGGTGGTGCCTATTTTTAGAGAGGTTAAAACCAACAAAAAAGCTAGTTCTTTATTAACCCTCCCTCTCCCCGTCCTGCCTCCGAACTATACAGCTTTTGGCTCTGGCTCTTGATGGCTACAGTGCTGCCCAAGCTGGCTTCCTCTTGCCTGAAGAGAAAAGTTTTTGGATTTATCCCTTGTTTGTTTTATAAAAATAAAAGTTTTAGTCCGTAGCTGCAGCGGCAGAAGTGGCGATTTCTACTAGGAGATTTTTCCTCCAGCATCACAAGACTTGAAAGAATCTTTGAAACAGGAAGAAAATGCATTCAAAATCTGCTAAAAGGAGCACTCACATGGAGCCGTAATCACTTCAGATGCACAGAATTATCAGGAGAAGAAAACTCATCTCACTTAAAATCAAGACCCAATTTGAGACAAAAAGGAAGAGGGGCTGATTTGCAAAGGTTCCAAGCACTCACAACTTCAACTGAAGTCAAAGGAAGATACAAATGAAAATCATGTCCAGAATCTTTAGACACTACAGCAGGCTTGATCAGTATATTGATTGTTTCAAATAGGTTAACATAATTTTATGCTGTTTTAGAGATACTTAAACTGTGCATTATTAGTTAGCAGAGGTGCAGTATTTACAACCTCTTTCTTGTAAATCAAAATTTTTGCTGTTTGGTCCATTGGGATGTTTTTTTCTGGTTAACCATTAAGGGGGTTTTGCTCTTTTTTTAGGAATATGAAATGTGCTAATTAATAACACCTACTAAAAAGAATATTAAGAGCCAAACAATTAAATGACTGACACACAGTCAATTAAAGGACTGAAATCCGCAACCTCAAAAAAGAAATTTAAGACATTCCCTATCTGAAGCCAACACCTGTATAAACAGATAGGCCTCAGATTGTTGCCCTATACAATAGGATTCCAATGGACCAGGGGAGGGAGCTGTTCCAGTGATGTAGGGCACTCTCAAAGAATGCCCTCCCACCAGCCCCCTTCCAGTATAAATCTCAGTTATGCTAGCTCAACCGCTCCTACTATCCTTATGCTGCAGGATGCAACACAGAGAGAAGCAGCTTTTGAGGCAGGTAGGGCCCAAACCTTTAAGGGTTTTCAGATCAAAAGTAGCATCTCTTCCCTTTTTGACTCCTACACCGGCCTTTTGTGCCAATTTTGAATCGTATATTTTTGCTAAGTTTTAATCAGTCTAAAAGGTCTAAAATTAACCAAGCCTGGAATCAGATGGCGAAATATTTATTAATTATTTTTTTACTACAGTAATACCTACAGGCTTCAAACAAGATCAGGGCCCCATTGTCCTAGGCTCTGAGGGAATACATAGTAAGACTATTCTTTGCTACATAGGTTCTTATACAGCACTCATCACCAGAGTATCTGAGCACCTTCCAGTCGTACATTAAGCAACATTACTAACATCTGTCAGATATTTGTTCTCTCAGTCTCTGTTCAGGGGAAGATTTGTTTGGAGGGGACTGATTTGTTCTGAAAAAAGAAAAGGAGGACTTGTGGCACCTTAGAGACTAACCAATTTATTTGAGCATGAGCTTTCGTGAGCTACAGCTCACTTCATCAGATGTTTACCGTGGAAACTGCAGCAGACTTTATATACACACAGAAATCATGAAACAATACCTCCTCCCACCCCACTGTCCTGCTGGTAATAGCTTATCTAAAGTGATCAACAGGTGGGCCATTTCCAGCACAAATCCAGGTTTTCTCACCCTCCACCCCCCCACACAAATTCACTCTCCTGCTGGTGCTAGCCCATCCAAAGTGACAACTCTTTACATAATCAAGTCGGGCTATTTCCTGCATAGATCAAGGTTTTCTCACATCCCCCCCACCCCCATACACACACAAACTCACTCTCCTGCTGGTAATAGCTCATCTAAACTGACCATTCTCCAGGTTTAAATCCAAGTTAAACCAGAACATCGGGGGGGGGGGGGTAGGAAAAAACAAGAGGAAACAGGCTACCTTGCATAATGACTTAGCCACTCCCAGTCTCTATTTAAGCCTAAATTAATAGTATCCAATTTGCAAATGAATTCCAATTCAGCAGTTTCTCGCTGGAGTCTGGATTTGAAGTTTTTTTGTTTTAAGATAGCGACCTTCATGTCTGTGATTGCGTGACCAGAGAGATTGAAGTGTTCTCCGACTGGTTTATGAATGTTATAATTCTTGACATCTGATTTGTGTCCATTTATTCTTTTACGTAGAGACTGTCCAGTTTGACCAATGTACATGGCAGAGGGGCATTGCTGGCACATGATGGCATAGATCACATTGGTGGATGTGCAGGTGAACGAGCCTCTGATAGTGTGGCTGATGTTATTAGGCCCTGTGATGGTGTCCCCTGAATAGATATGTGGGCACAATTGGCAACGGGCTTTGTTGCAAGGATAAGTTCCTGGGTTAGTGGTTCTGTTGTGTGGTATGTGGTTGTTGGTGAGTATTTGCTTCAGGTTGCGGGGCTGTCTGTAGGCAAGGACTGGCCTGTCTCCCAAGACTTGTGAGAGTGTTGGGTCATCCTTTAGGATAGGTTGTAGATCCTTAATAATGCGTTGGAGGGGTTTTAGTTGGGGGCTGAAGGTGACGGCTAGTGGTGTTCTGTTATTTTCTTTGTTAGGCCTGTCCTGTAGTAGGTAACTTCTGGGAACTCTTCTGGCTCTATCAATCTGTTTCTTTACTTCTGCAGGTGGGTATTGTAGTTGTAAGAAAGCTTGACAGAGATCTTGTAGGTGTTTGTCTCTGTCTGAGGGGTTGGAGCAAATGCGGTTGTATCGCAGAGCTTGGCTGTAGACGATGGATCGTGTGGTGTGGTCAGGGTGAAAGCTGGAGGCATGCAGGTAGGAATAGCGGTCAGTAGGTTTACGGTATAGGGTGGTGTTTATGTGGCCATTGTTTATTAGCACTGTAGTGTCCAGGAAGTGGATCTCTTGTGTGGACTGGACCAGGCTGAGGTTGGTGGTGGGATGGAAATTGTTGAAATCATGGTGGAATTCCTCAAGGGCTTCTTTTCCATGGGTCCAGATGATGAAGATGTCATCAATATAGCGCAAGTAGAGTAGGGGCTTTAGGGGACGAGAGCTGAGGAAGCGTTGTTCTAAATCAGCCATAAAAATGTTGGCATACTGTGGGGCCATGCGGGTACCCATAGCAGTGCCGCTGATCTGAAGGTATACATTGTCCCCAAATGTGAAATAGTTATGGGTAAGGACAAAGTCACAAAGTTCAGCCACCAGGTTAGCCGTGACATTATCGGGGATAGTGTTCTTGACGGCTTGTAGTCCATCTTTGTGTGGAATGTTGGTGTAGAGGGCTTCTACATCCATAGTAGCCAGGATGGTGTTATCAGGAAGATCACCGATGGATTGAAGTTTCCTCAGGAAGTCAGTGGTGTCTCGAAGGTAGCTGGGAGTGCTGGTAGCGTAGGGCCTGAGGAGGGAGTCTACATAGCCAGACAATCCTGCTGTCAGGGTGCCAATGCCTGAGATGATGGGGCGCCCAGGATTTCCAGGTTTATGGATCTTGGGTAGTAGATAGAATATCCCAGGTCGGGGTTCCAGGGGTGTGTCTGTGCGGATTTGATCTTGTGCTTTTTCAGGAAGTTTCTTGAGCAAATGCTGTAGTTGCTTTTGGTAACTCTCAGTGGGATCATAGGGTAATGGCTTGTAGAAACTCGTGTTGGAGAGCTGCCGAGCAGCCTCTTGTTCATATTCCGACCTATTCATGATGACAACAGCACCTCCTTTGTCAGCCTTTTTGATTATGATGTCAGAGTTGTTTCTGAGGCTGTGGATGGCATTGCGTTCCGCATGGCTGAGGTTATGGGGCAAGTGATGCTGCTTTTCCACAATTTCAGCCCGTGCACGTCGGCGGAAGCACTCTATGTAGAAGTCCAGTCTGCTGTTTCGACCCCCTCCTTGCTTATCTTAGAGAAGGTAAGGTCAAAGAAATGCACCTTGCACTTAGAGTAGAAGGTGGTGAGGTTTCTGCTGACCCTTAGATCCTTTGGGAGTTCATTTCACGGCCTTGGGCTGGTCTGTCCCTACTTCAGACAGCTTACAGTCTAAATCAGGGGTCGGCAACCTATGGCACATGTGGCAAAGACGGCACACAAGCCGATTTTTAATGGCACGCTGCTGCCTTCCGGGTCCCAGCCGCCGGCCCCACTCAGCCTGCTGCCAAACCCAGGCCAGCAGCGGGCTGAGCAGGGCCAGGGCCAAGACCCTGGCAGGCAGCAGCGTGCCATTAAAAATCCTGCCCGCCCTGGTCCATTCTTCTCTGCCCCCCCCCCTCCCCATGGGGGCAGAGTGAAGAAGCTTGGTCTGCGGCTGCTGCTGCAGGGCAGACAAGGTCCCCTCTCCCTCGCCTCTTCCCCCAGCATGCTGGGTTCCTGCCCCTCCTCCTCCTCTCCGTCCCTGCCGCCAATCAGCTGATGGCTCTTGTGAGGGAGGGGGAGAAGCAAAGCCGCAGCACGCTCGCTGCTCTGGGAGCACCCCCATGACCCTAGCCCACACCCCCAGCTTTTTCCCTGACCCCTACACCCCCACACACACTCCCAGCCCCCTGCACATCGCTCACACACATCCAGCCCTCTGCCCTGACCCCTGCACCTCCCCCGACCCCAGCCCTGACTCCAGCACCCCCCACACATACCCAGCCCCCTCACATCCCATACCCTGACTATTGTACCCCCCACATTCCCACTCCCACACTGAGCACCAAATGGGAGCTCCTGCACACCCACATGCCCACTTGCACCCCTTGCACCAAATAGGAGCTGCCCAGGTAAGCACTCCACACCCAAACCTCCTGCCCCAACCCTGAGTCCCCTCCCTCATTCTAACTCTTGGCCAGGCCGTAAACCCCAACCCCCAGCCTGCCCCTTCACCCCCAGCCCTGTGCTCAGTGCACTCCCACCCTCAGCTCAGTGCAGAGAGAGAGAGAGAGGAAGAGAATGGGCTAGAACCAGGGAGAAGGTAGGTACCAACTCTATGTGGGCAGGGCTGGGATCCCAGACCAGCAGCGGGCTAGGCCGCTCAGCCCACTGCCGGTCTGGGGCTCTGGCTGCTGGCCCCTTGCCAGCTGGGGTCCCAGCTGCAGGCCCCGCTCAGTCTGCTGCCAGCCTAGGTGAACGGTACCCCAGGCTGGCAGCGGGCTGAGCGGGCCGGCAGCGTAAGATCAGCATTTTAATTTAATTTTAAATGAAGCTTCTTAAACATTTTGAAAACCTTGTTTACTTTACATACGACAATAGTTTAGTTATATAATATATAGACTCATAGAGAGAGACCTTCTAAAAACGTTAAAATGCATTACTGGCACGCGAAACCTTAAATTAAAGTGAATAAATGAAGACTCGGCTCACCACTTCTGAAAGGTTGCCGACCCCTTGTCTAAATAGTTTAAAAAAAAATCGTGCCTAGAACTTATCAGAAAGAAAAGGAGTACTTGTGGCACCTTAGAGACTAACCAATTTATTTGAGCATAAGCTTTCGTGAGCTACAGCTCACTTCATCGGATGCATACTGTGGAAACTGCAGAAGACATTATATACACAGAGACCATGAAACAATACCTCCTCCCACCCCACTGTCCTGCTGGTAATAGTGTATCTAAAGTGATCACTCTCCTTACAATGTGTATGATAATCAAGTTGGGCCATTTCCAGCACAAATCCAGGTTTTCTCACCTTCCGCCCCCTCTCCCCCCCCACAAACTCACTCTCCTGCTGGTAATAGCCCATCCAAAGTGACCACTCTCTTTACAATGTGTATGATAATCAAGGTGGGCCATTTCCAGCACAAATCCAGGTTTTCTCACCCCACCCCCCCCTTTTTCCAAAAACCACACACACAAACTCACTCTCCTGCTGGTAATAGCTTATCCAAAGTGACCACTCTCCTTACAATGTGTATGAAAATCAAGGTGGGCCCTTGATTTTCATACACATTGTAAAGAGTGTGGTCACTTTGGACGGGCTATTACCAGCAGGAGAGTGAGTTTGTGGGGGGGAGGGGGGGCGGAGGGTGAGAAAACCTGGATTTGTGCTGGAAATGGCCCAACTTGATTATCACACACATTGTAAGGAGTGATCACTTTAGATAAGCTATTACCGGCAGGAGAGTGGGGTGGGAGGAGGTATTGTTTCATGGTCTCTGTGTATATAATGTCTTTTGTAGTTTCCACAGTATGCATCCGATGAAGTGAGCTGTAGCTCACGAAAGCTTATGCTCAAATAAATTGGTTAGTCTCTAAGGTGCCACAAGTACTCCTTTTCTTTTTGCGAATACAGACTAACATGGCTGTTACTCTGAAACCAGAACTTATCAGCTCACCAGTTCAGAGTTATTTAAGTTTCTGATCTAATCTCTCTCCTATCCTTAAAAATCATGTAAGTTCTCTGTGAAAGAAGAAGGGGTAACATTTTCAAAATTACCTAACCTACTTAGAAGTCCCACTGAAAGTCAATGGGACTGACTCACCCTGCTAAGTGCCTTAGGGTATGGATAAACTGCAGTTAGACAACCATGGCTGACCTGAGCCAGCTCACTCTCGGGTCACTCGGGCTCAAGCTAAGGGGCTGTTTATTTGCAGTGTAGATGTTTGGGCTCAGGCTGCATCCTGAGTTCTGGGATCCTCTCGCCTTGCATGGAATTAACGAATGAGCCCAATCGACAGCCCAGGCCTATGGCAAGAGGGGACGTGGAGTAAATTCAGAACTTTCTCCTTGTACTCTGTCATACGAGGTGTCTGCATTCAGATATGACCTGTGTTTTTGGGATCCCATCATTATATCTGAGGTGGGCAAGGTGGTGATGTACTTTTCCTGTACATCCATCTCACCTTAAAATAAGAAAGGAGAAGCTATTTTTGTGGCCACTATATTTTTATTCTCTCATTAAAAACTTTAAACAGGGTGTTTTCTAGCACCACCATTTTTATTGAACAGTTCTGCACACCAAGAATTCTATAAATAAAATCATCATAATTGAATTTGGCACAACTTTGCAATGGAATCAGGAAGCCTGGCTGGTTGACTGTCTCATCTCAGCATGGATTATCTCCTTGGCATGTTACAATATCATTTGCTAGTAAAGTTGAGTCCATTGTTCTCTATAAAGCACAGCTCTGTCCCTTCCTGTGACCTGCATTCAGTAACTGTTGCCATGGTTATTACATTTCAATGCTATTCAGCAAGGGGATGATGCGAATGCCGGATTGTCTCTAGCAGCAATGATTTATGTGGCTGCAGTTAGGAATAATGGGTTCAAATTGCTTATTGAAGCCAACAATTGCTATTATTTTTAGTTTGATCCAATCTCCTTTCTGGTCTATCCCAGGTTCAAGAGTATAGTGGAGGTTAGGAAATATGCACAGAAGAATAAATGTTTCCTAAAGAGAACAAAACATTTCTCACATTAGAGTAGATTAGAGGTCTCTTATACAAAGCCTCCACTTTTCAATCAACCACAGACTGTTATAACGAGGCATGGCAATAAACTAATGAATATGTCCTGCAGTGTAGGATTCAGGTGTAGAAATAGCATGAGGAGGCTGTGGAATACATCCTAACGGTCACGATATTATAGGCCAAAAAAATGCACGACATAAATAATTGGATGTAACTAGTATAATGGTGCACTATACTCAGTCTCTGGATTGCTTCACGCATGTTCTCCTTTGTGATACAAGTGCTGGTGTGAGAGGGCTGTTCCTATCCCTTTGCATGAGCTCTGCTGGAAGGACAGGTATTAGCACTGTTGCTCTGGATGGGACAGCAGTGATATATACAGAAAGGGGTAAGGTTTGAGCCACATTTCAGAAAAATGTTCAAGCTTAAAAAATGATCTTAAAGTGAAACTTGTTTTGTTTAGTTCCAGTGTAAATTGCAATTCCACTCTGAAAAGTGACTGTGTAAAAATAAGAACATAAGAATGGCCATACTGGGTCAGACCAAAGGTCCATCTAGCCCAGGATCCTGTCTTCCGTCAGTGGCCAATGCCAGGTGCCCCAGATGGAATGAACGGAACAGGTATCAAGTGATCCATCCCCTGCCCATCCTGGCTAATAGCCACTGATGGACCTATCCTTCATGAATTTATCTAGTTCTTTTTTGAACCCTGTTATAGTCTTGGCCTTCACAACATCCTCTGGCAAAGAGTTCCACGGGTTGACTGTGCGTTGTGTAAAGAAATACTTCCTTTTGTTTGTTTTAAACCTGCTGCCTACTAATTTCATTTGGTGACCCTAGTTCTTGTGTTATGACGAGTAAATAACACTTATTTACTTTCTCCACATCCATCATGATTTTATAGACCTCTACCTGTCCCTTAGTCATCTCTTCTTGAAGCTGAGAAGTCCCAGGCTTATTACTTTCTCCTCACATGCAAGCTGTTCCATACCCCTAATAATTTTTGTTGCCCTTTTCTGAACCTTTTCCAACTCCAACATATCTTTTTGAGATGGGGCAACTACATCTACACACAGTATTCAAGATGTGGGTGAACCATTGATATAGAGAGGCAATATATTTTCTGTCTTATACACCTTTCCCAATGATTCCCAACATTCGGTTAGCTTTTTTGACTGCCACTGCACAGTCAAACTATCCACAATAACTCCAAGATCTTTCTTGAGTGGTAACAACTAATTTAGACCCTATCATATTGTATGTATAATTAGGAATATATTTTGTGCATTACTGTGCATTTATCAACATTGAATTTCATCTGCCATTTTGTTGCCCAGTCACCCAGTTTCATGAAATCCTTTGTAACTCTTCGCAGTCTGCTTTGGACTTAATTATCTTTAGTAGTTTTGGATCATCTGCAAATTTTGCCACCTCATGGTTTACCCCTTGTTCCAGATCATTTATGAATATTGAAAAGTAGTGGTCCCAGTATAGACCTCTCGGGGACACCACTATTCACCTCTCCCCATTCTGAAAACTGGCCATTTATTCCTACCCTTTGTTTACTATCTTTTAATTAGTTACTGATCCATGAGAAGACCTTTCCTTTTATCCCATGACAGATTACTTTGCTTAAGAGTCTTTGGTGAGGGACCCTGTCAAAGGCTTTCTAATAATCTGAGTACACTATATCCATTGGATCCCCCTTGTCCACATGCTTGTTGACCCCCTCAAAGAATGGTAGTAGATTGGTGAGGCATCATTTCCCTTTACAAAAACCATGTTGATCAATGTTCCCTCTAATTTTCTATTTAGCTGTGTGGAATGAATTTTGTTATGTGCACCAATATGGAGGTGATGTGTGGCGGGGCTGGGACCCGGGGGTTCATAGTTCAGGAGGAGGCTCAGGGCTGGGACAGAGCGTTTGGGTACAGGGGGGTGAGGGCTCTGGCTGGGGATGCAGGCTCTGGAGTGGGCTGGGATGAGGGGTCTGGCGTGTGGGAGGGGGCTCAGGGCTGGGGCAGAAGGTTGGGGCCGGGGATGAGGGGTTCAGGGTGTGGGAGGGGGCTCAGCGCTAGGGCAGAGCATTGGGGTGTGGGGAGGTGAGGGCTCCAGCTGGGGGTGCGGGCTCCAGGGTGGGGCAGGGATGAGGAGTTTGGGGTGGGGCTGCCCTGGGGCTGGGGCCAGACGACTCCCCCCAGCCCTCTCCCCGCCAGCAGCAGCTCCGGGGGAGAGGCACCACTCCCTGCTGGCAGCAGCTCCAGAGCCGGGGAGGAAGCTCACAGCAGCCCTGCACACTCCAACTTGCTCGTCTCCCCACCCACCCCCTACCTCTCTTCTCTCCAGGCTCCTGTGGCTACGCGCCTGTGTGGCCACGTGGCCGTGCAGTTTAGAGGGAACTTAGATAGTGACTGCTCCCCAACAAATTATGTTCGTCTATGTGTCTGATAAATTCTGCTCTTTACTATAGCTTTAACCAGTTTGCCTGGTACTAAAGTCAGGCCCATGAGCCTGTAATTGCCCATATCACCTCTGGAGCCCTTTTTAAAAATTTGCATCACATTGGCTATCCTCCAGTCGTCTGGTACAGAAGCTGATTTAAATGATAGGTTACAAACCACAGTTCTTAGTTCTGCAATTTAACATTTGAGTTCCCTCAGAACTCTTGGGTAAATACCATCTGGTCCTGGTGACTTATTACTGTTTAATTTATCAATGTGTTCCACAACCTCCTCTAATGATACTTCAATCTGGGACAGTTCCTCAAATTTGTCACCTAAAAAGAATGGCTCGGGTCTGGGAATCTCCCTCACATCCTCAGCCAGGAAGATCGATGCAAAGAATTCATTTAGTTTCTCCACAATGGCCTTATCGTCCTTGAGTGCTCCTTTAGCATCTCGATCATCCAGTGGCCCCACTGGTTGTTTAGCAGCCTTCTGGCTTCTGATGTACTTACAGATTTTTTTGCTATTTTTGAGGTTTTGGCTAGCTGTTTTTCAAATTCTTTTTTGGCCTTCCTAATTATATTTTTACATTTCACCTGCCACAGTTTATGCTCCTTTCTATTTTCCTCACTAGGATTTAACTTCCACTTTTTAAAGAATGCCTTTTTGCCTCTCACTGCTTCTTTTACTTTCTTGTTTAACCAAGGTGGCACTTTTTTGGTTCGCTTATGTTTTTTAATTTGGGTTTTATGTTTAAGTTGAGCCTCTATTATGGTGTCTTTCATTTTTGGCCACTTTCACAGCAGATCTGCTCCCAAAGTGTATTTAGTCAGATATTTAGTATCATAAATAAGCTTTTCTGCTTTTTATTATTATTAACCCTGCTGAGCCAACCCAGCTCAGAGAGAGGGAACTGGAGTCTGTGGATATGTTTACATTATGGAGACCTAAAACTTAGAGTGATATAACTATTCTGCTCAAGAGTATGAAAAATTCACATCCCAAGAGACACGGTTAAGATGACCTAAAACCTGGTGTAGATACCACTAAGTCAATGGCAGAATTCTTTTGTTGACCTAATCACCAACTCTTGAAAGCGTGGATTTACTGCAGTGACTGAAAAACCCTTTCTGTCTCTGTAGCAAGCGTCTACACTACAGCTTATAGCATAGACTATACCACCATAACTATACCTGCATAGCCCCAAAGTACAGATGTGAATCATCCCAAAATTGTTCACTAAATTCCAATCTGTTACAGCTCAGCAAACTCACTAATGGTCACCAGGCTGCACAGGAGCCACTGAGGCACTAGCTGGCCTATAGTATAGTGTCTTCATTGTTGGTGCTGATGCATAAAATGGAATAAGCCCAGTTTGACTCTCAGAGCCCTACTAGAATTTTTTCAGGGCTGCCAACAATTAAAAAAAAAAAAGGTGTTTTATTTTTAAGCTAAACTCATTTGATCTGGAGGCAGACAAACTTGCAGTGCAACAGTAGCGCTTTTAGAGTCACTCTGCAGAGCAGGACTGCACTTTAAGTTGCCCTAAAAGCATTAAAAATATTTAAAAATTTAAATGGATAAAAATCCCAGCTCCATCTATAGAGTATGACAGTAATTACCCAGACTCCAGGCTTGGTAAAATGCCAATTTCTCGGTCCTTCACTCTCCCTGTTCACCCATTGCTGTCTCTCACTCCCCTGCCAATTATACCAGTTCACCCCCAGTAGCATGCTGTGTTTCATAAGCAAATGCATTGTGCTAGCTTCACAGCACAGCCCAATGCTACTTCTGTGACCAGAATGAGTGTGGTGCATACCAACCAACCCTAAGAGAATGTACATGGCCAAGATAATTACACCATATTTTCATGACAGCAATACATTAAATTCTGAACAATTTTATAATAAATAAACCGAAAGAAATCTTGATTCAGCCCTTTCAGAGTTACCAGAATATAGACAAAAAAAGATTTAACTGGTTCTAGTTAAACTACTTAGATCAGCAGTTCTCCAAACTGTGGGTTGGGACCCCAAAGTGGGTCATGACCACATTTTAATGGGGTTGTCAGGGATTTGCTGGGGCCAAAGCCCAAGCCCCACCACCCGGGCCCAGGACGGCTTCAGCCCTGCATGGTGGGGCTCAGGCTTTGCTCCTGCGCTGGCAGGGCTCGGGCTTTGTCCCCCCGACCTGGGGCAGCAGGGCTCAGGTGAGCTCAGGATTCAGTCCCCCCTCCTGGTCTCGAGTAGTAATTTTTGTTGTCAGAAGGGGGTTGCAGTGCAATGGAGTTTGAAAACTGCTGACCTAGTTTTTTTTTTATTTTTAAATGTGTTAGTTCATTAGTCTATAACTTAAAAATGAATAGAACCTCACTAACTCCTGCTTCGCTAATCCACAGTCTACTAATCCACAAACCTGATAATTCCCAGAGGGGAAAAAAGAAAACCCACAGTAACCTCATACCATTTCTCAGCAAAAATTTCATGGCAGAATCCTGCAGAGTGCTCTCACATTATGAAGACTTCCTTACTTTTACAATATTCACTACGGCACATTTGCCGCTACGCTAAGGGGTATTATGAATAATGGAAACCAAATTGCATTTGTCAGAAGAAATGAACAATGTGCATTTTGCAAGGCACTAGCCTTGATGTTCAGCATGTTTGTTTGACTACTTGCTAATCTGCAAAAACTGACCATTCACAGTGGCTCTCCTTGTCACTTGTGCAAGTGAGCAAGGTTCTAACCAAGCTCTTAAATTCAGAAAGCTGCTACTGCATTGCCACTGTGACCACATTTCAGAGCCTATTGCTGTATGGGAAAATCTCATTCCAGCTTCCTCTGCCCCTACTCAGAGGGCAGCAGTGGATCCTCAGCAGATGTATCAGGGATTCCCTATGGCAGCTTCACCCCACCATCTCTGTGCAGGGTGGGTTGGCTGGTCTATCAGCCATATCCCTCCTCTGGGTGGAGGGAACCACCTTTACAGCTCTGTTCTCAGTGCCTGGGGATACAGACCTGACCCCAGTCCATGCCGCAGTATCACATTTAACATCTTGCATCGCATATACTTCATTTTAATAAACCAAGGAAAAACCTATGATGGGAGATTATTAAAGGTGTGTCATTATGGACTCAAAAAAATAATAATCAGGAAATGCCCAAGACAAGA
The DNA here is from genome assembly GCF_965140285.1 of Lepidochelys kempii. NCBI lineage: Eukaryota > Metazoa > Chordata > Testudines > Cheloniidae > Lepidochelys > Lepidochelys kempii. Next base: position 34,834,393 of record NC_136387.1, read on the forward strand.
TTAACACAATCAATAAATACTACTACTTTGCATATCACTATTGCCTTCCACCAGAGGATCTCAAAGCACTTGGCAAGCATTTCTGAATGTAGTCATCTTCTATGCAGTACAGAAGGATAATAATCCTCATTCTACAGATGGTAAATTAAAGCGCAGAAAATGAAGAGACTTTTCCAAGATCACATGTAATGTGTGGCTGAGTCAGGAACAAAACCCAGATTTGCTGACTCCCAGTCCCATGCCTTAGCCACACATTCATCTCTCCCTCCTCTATTTTGGGTTCTGGGTTCTCATAAATGTCCCCTCAAAAGCCACTTATTCTCCACGCTCTGCTCTAGACCTTTGTATTAATTTTAGGTCTGCAAATCTATACACCTGATGAGCTTCAAATTAAAATCAAGCAGCTCATTAACAAAGCCTACCTTTATGTGCAATGGACACAGATATGCCTCCTGATTTTCTTCACATCAACCTGCATCTGCACACTGTACTACTATCCTTATTTACTGCTTTGTGTAACACCTTTCACATGTATGCCCTCAAGGTTCTGTGCTAAATAATATGAAACAACACTTCATGTTACTTTGTTTCTTCCAATTCCATTTTAAAAGCTGGAAGATGATGACACAGTAAATTGGACCAATTCTATTAAACGACATCTGTATTTTTTACATTTATGTTTTCAACTTCTACCTTGCGGAGATTCAGGTTACAATAATCTCTTTCACGACACTGACTGAATGGGATCAAGCTTTGACTCAGTTTGACTCTTGAAGGATTCAATTAATCATAAAGCCAATTCTATTTTGGGCTCCATCTGTCTTTATTCCTTCGGGGATTAATAATTGCTCACTGTGTTTTTACACACTAGTTGAACTGAAATTAAGACCGATTTCAGTATGAATCACTCAAGAAGAAAATGCATTTCTTGAAGGAAAAATTTCAGAGCCATTATAGTTTCCAATCTGGATAAAGGTAGTATTAAATAAACAAAGCAGCACCATATTAATTCAAAATTCTCAAGACTATGAAACAGGCACACAAATGAATTTCAGCTTGCTACAGCTCACACTCACAAACACTCTAAAACCATATTGATGATAATGCAATCTTTTTCTGAAGCAAGGTGAGAAACACAACAAAGGGAGGTTAGAAATCTTAGACTTGTACATAAGCTGACAATACAGGTTCCTGCTTGTTCAGACACCCTGTTTACACTGGGCCTGGACTAGAATTTGGAAATGGTGTTTAAAATATGCTCTGTTACACTAGTCACTATCTGTTTGGGGAAGAAATTTACCCCATTGGCATTTTACTGTATAATTTACCATTACAGGGGTTCTTATACCTTCTTCTGCAGCATCTAGTCAGACAAGATACTGGACTACCTGGGACCGCTTGCATTATTTGATAAGGCAATTCCTATGTTGATGTGACGGCTCTTTAGTGGCCTGATATGCATCTGAGGAAGTGAGCTGTAGCTCACGAAAGCTTATGCTCTAATAAATTGGTTAGTCTCTAAGGTGCCACAAGTCCTCCTTTTCTTTTTGCGAATACAGACTAACACGGCTGTTACTCTGAAATAGGTAAAATGAGTTCATGATCCCAGTGAGCATACCAAAACAAAACCACCACTATAACTGCCTCTCAAATGCAAATTTTTTGGTCTCAGCAGGGGAGGCCAAGACCTGGATGGGCCATGGAGAGTCACTCCTTGAGGAAGTCACTCCAGAACAGGGCTCAGGGCCACAGACATGTTGACAAGCATGGAGGGGGGCAAGCCGGCGTTGTAGCTGTTCTGCAAGTAGTCTCCAGGGCCGACCCACATACACCCACACTTTAAATAATACTGAAGGACCATTTCAGATTGATTGAAGTCAGGACATTCAGAATTCGGGTTAAATTTCACCTCTAACTGAAATGTACCAGAAGGACTATATGTAGAGGCAGAAACAACTGTAAAGAATAGTGAAAAAATATATAAGCATTGGTAAATAGGATTTTTTTCAAGCCACATATTCCTATGGCCCAGCCAACACTATCTGACTGCTGTTGGAGTCCCTTATCCATCCCTGCCCCTTTATTTTCAGGACACTCAGTAAAGGAGACTCTGGAAAGGACTGCTGCAAAAGATTATACAAATGTACTCAATGTTAAATTCATTAGATACTAAAACAGAGAGAATCTGTGAAAAATTAAATGCACTGGAGGGACAGCTAGACACTTCTGATCGAAGGCTGAGGGCTTAGATGTGAAGACAGAATCCTTTGATGGCTGCTTATGAAACGGACTGCAGTACCCAGGAAACTTCTTTTCTGCTGTATTTAATAAGAATGACATATGGCATGGAGAACCTAGTGAACCAAATTAGTTTTAAAACGTATTCAGATCTCATGTAGTCAGGTGTCAAGGGGCTGAGACACTTATGGGAAGTGGATATGATAAGATTTCCCAGAAATGAGGAGATTACTGTGATCTAATGTGTGTGAGAGAGAATTAGTTACTTATAGATGTTCTCTAGAGATGTGCGCCTTAGCACTTCACTTCCCTGGGCCTGTACTCCTAGTGTATGGCCAGCACGGACTCCGGTAGCTCAAAATTCTGAGTCACTCGTCTTGCTGTCCGTAAAGCAAGTTGCCCCCTTCAAAAAATGCAAGGCAGTTCCTAGTGTCTCTGATAATCACTTTCTTTTTAGCAAAAGCAGTATATAGCATAAAAAGTGATCACAATTTGTATCCCAAGAATGGCATAGGCTCTGAACTCCTTAGGGATGGGCTAATGGGGAATGGCTGTGAGAACAACAATTCTCTCTTCTCTGGCAAGACCCATCACAACAGATCCCACAGAATACAAAACGCTCAGGAGGTCTCAATGACCCCCTGGCTGCTTAAGCACACTCTTTCCCATAGCTCCACTCTTGTAGGCACTCAGTTTTACTGTTTACCTCCCCAGGTACATAACACACACACACTTTGTAAATGGTTCCCAAACCAATCACTCATTACTTTAGACAGCCCAAGAAATATACAGATCTACACAAAACAATAAAACACCCACCCCTCCCTCAGTGCCCCCACTGCTCTTGGGCATTCTTTGGGATTTGGTCAGAGTCCACTAGGCTGACCAGGGTCCCCACGTGAAGCAGACTTCTCCTCTGAATCAGAGTCTCCCTCTGTCCTGCAGCTACCTTCCTTTTGAGCTCTCTCCCCCCACAATGGTCAGTAAAATACCCTTTTTTTATAACCACTAGTCCCTTTTGTGAGGTAACATCCCCCACAAACACACCATCAGCCTTGTCAGACGATCACAGTCCCCCACCAGCTGACCCACTGCTTAGTTACCCACCCACCTGGGCAGACTGGTTCTTTTGGATGGTAGCCAACCCTTTGTCCACGGCTGCTTCCATCTGAATAGAGGACCATCACATTTTAACAACCCTGCTGTACTGCTACCCCTTGGAATTTCAGCCCAAGATGGAGGTAAAGAGACAAAATTCATAAGTTGTATACAGATAGAGTCCCCAAATCATCACAATCCCCAATTCAAAATCATATCGATAGAGGGCAAGTGAATTGGGACACTGCTAGCCTCTGGAAGTGGACTCTGATCACTGCGCTTGACATTTCTTATCTCTTCCTTTCTTCTCATCAATATAGGCAGGAACCAGCCTTAGACACAACCAAAACAAGCAGCTGTTTAGGATCATGATTTTTTGGGGAACCCTCATCCCAGGCTAGCTCTGAATCTAATAGGCCAGCCCTATCTCCCACTGCAGCAGAGCACCAAGAGGGGAGGAGACAATTCTCTGTCAGAGCCCCACCCCTTAACTCCTGGCAGCTGGATGGACAGGCAACTCATGACCAAATCCTCAGCTCTAAAAACTTGGAACCCCACATATAGCAAGGTCAGAGCTAAATACCTCACTGACAAAATCTGATTGTGGCATTCAAGTTTATACTGAAAAAGCTGGATCAATATAACTTCCAAAACTCACTGCACATAGTTTGTCCAACCATTAAATTCATAAAAGCAGAAATTGGAGGTTGGAAGGGGAACATATGCAGAGGGAACTGTCATCTGGATCCTGTACACGTTGAGGTAACTGACTGCAATCTTCTCTAGACCAGCTTTGTCCATGACAAACTCTAATCAGAACTGGTGCATAATTTAGGAGATGTCATGCATTCTGTGTTTTCATTGTTCCGCCTCTTTCCCCCACTATGATCTTCTTTGTCTATTTAGTTAACTTTTTAAACCTAATCACTAAAGTATAATAATGATAGCCCCTCCAGCATTCCATGCAACGTGTTTAAAGGGTAGCCTGCTTGCCTCTTATTTGTGGAACATTTTATACCTACTAGTTTGAAAAATACAGAGAACAAGTGAAACTAAAGAGTCACGGCAGGTTAGGAAAATAATGTAGGTGTTATGGAGAAAAGTCTTTGAAGCCCTCAGCTGAGTGTAGAGGCTGTAGTAAAAAGAGAAAAAAATATATATGAGCGAGGAATAAATACAGGGAGAGGAGACAATGGAATCCACGTTGTTGTTATATAAACACTGTTTACACCTTTGCTAGACTATGATTCAGGCTCTTACTCTTCATGAAGATAATTATAACTTAAAGTAACCAGACTGAATACATATTTTAAAGGGAAACAGCAGTAATTAGAATACCCTAGAGCACTGCACACACTACACATATACTAAAGAAAAGAGGGAATAAATAATGAGTTTTCCATTCACCACAGCAGTACTTCAGTGGCTGGGTCTCATGGCTCTCCCACTAAATCCTGCATTTTTTGGTGATCCATGGTAGGACTGTATCATACAAGTTTTATCACAGGAAGGGGAGAAAGGTATAGGAAACACTACTGCACAGTTCCCAGAGGAGTGCCTTCCTCAAGGATTGGTGGGTTATGAATGCAGTGGGTACAACCTACAAGCCCTGAAGATCTGGACAAAAAGGAGGTTTTGAGCCTAGAGAGAGGCGGTCTTCTTCCTCTGACTTTGTGTTCCGTGTTACCTCCCCCTCTATGAAAGCACAGCCTCCTAAGGAGCTATGATCCCATTAGCCACACCTCACCCACACAGAGGGAATGGCACAGAACATATTCTTTCTCAGGATTTGCTGGTGGTAATTCTGCTGGTTGTAGGGGAGCATGCTTGGAAGGAGTGGGTGAGCTGGATGCAAAGACTCTATCCCCCCCAACCTTCTGTCTTCTATAAAAATTTCAGATGGCTTCTGCTCACTCTGCTAGAGAATGTCGAGGGGAATATCCAGCCAATTCACTATTTTCCCCAGTGGGATATTCAGACTCATTAAGATTGAGAGAATTCAGGTCCTATTAAAAGCCACAGGAAATCAACAAGGCTGAATATCCTATAAGGTAAATTAGATCTATTCTAAATTTGGTTGTGGAAACATGATCCAAGGGTGAAAGCACCCGGTGGAGGGACAGGAGGTCTGGGTTCCATCCCATCAGTTAATGGCCTTGGGCAAGTCACTTAATCTGGGCTCATTTTTCCAGCTACAAAATAGCATCTTCCGTCCCCACTCCCTACAAGTTACATTCATTGGTAGTGGCAAAGTACTTTGAGATCCTTAATTAAAAGATAGTACAGGAGTGCCAAGTATCATCTTCATTAAAAAGTAATTGGCTCATCTAGTTTTAAATTAATAAAAATTAATAAAAGGCATTTATGAAATACAGAAATTACCTTTAAAACACAGCCAAAAAGTCAAAACTTTGATTTCTAGACATTTCTAATATTCTGAATTCTCTCTGTCCTACTGATTAAACCAGGTTTTATAGTACACTGCAGTTTTTCCTTTAAGGTTATTTGGGGAAAGGCTAAGCAGACTGAGTTCATTTTCATTACAGAAAACTTTAAGGTGACCCAATAAAATTAATTTGAAATTAAAGTGCAGTGAGCCTGATAATTCCACACTAGTAAGGAGTTTAAACAAAAACAGGAAACACAATCTAAAAACCAAGAAAGTACGAGCAAACAGGGAATCCAGCTAGAATTAATTCATCTGAAAGGTGGTACACATAGAAATAAATTGTCAAACAAGACCACTGAAGCAAATACTGAAAATTAATAAAGAGATAGCGAGCAGTTGCAATACATAGAGTGAAGCTGGAGGAAGCAGGGACAAACATGAATATGGATTTGAAATAAATGTATAGTGACACGGCTTGCTAGGTTGAGTAGATTTATTTTCCTGTCCAGAAATTCTTATGTCCTTATGAGTTAAGGATGCACTGGTTTTAATTTTACTGGGTTTTACTGCTTTATGCCAGACCCTTAATGTTATTTAACAGAAGCAACTGTCAACTGGTTTCAGTGCAAAATTTGACTTTATTTCAAATGATTGAAATCTAGTAGAAACTTTTCCCCCTTGACAAGTGAACTTTTCAGATGCAAGCGCTATTTACTTCTTTACCCCAACAAAGACTGCGATTGGATATAACAGGAAAATCATACAATGGAGAACTGACATCACTGAATGACTGATGGACATTGGTAACAGACCCACCTTTTGCGAGAAAGGAAGGCATAAAGATCTAGGTTCTAGAGATAAGGTGCTCAGATATCATGGTGATGGGCACTGAGCACAGAATAAATATCTACACACAGCAGACAGATTCATTAGACTTTGAGAAAAAGGATTTTATTCTTCTGCGTTGTATTTTTTAGGAAAGTAAATATGCATGTCACTCCCCCCCACCACAGTAGCACTGAAGGGTCTAAAACCTTCTGTGATGAAAGTGATGTCAGGCTGCTCTGTAATTTATGAATACTGGATGTTGATTTGGTTAGTGGGACGTTTACTGTATGAATGTTCATTTAGTTTAATAGGGGCGTTGTAAGAAAAACAAACAGGAAGCGAAACAACTGCTTGAGACAAACCATCTTTGTTAAACCCCTGCTATTCCCCTGGCTGCCTTCATTGCTCCTCCTGATGATTCCTCAGCTATTTCTCAATGCAGGAAGAAACAGGAGAAAGCAGCCTAATTAACTGATACCCCATACACCTCCTAGTTCTCATTGCTTCAGCTACCTTCAGGAGAAGGTGCAAGGAAGGAACGAAGGCACACGGAGAAGAGGAAGGAGGAAAACATCCCAGAAAAATACTGGAATGAGGAATACCTCAGGAGAGGGAGAGATTCTCACAAAGCTGGCAGAGAGGAAATAGGCAAAAAAAAATGTTGGATGTGGGGAGAAGGCCTACTGGGCAAAACACACCGAGAGCACTTCATGCCTCCAGCTTCCATCCTGGACACACCACACGATCCACTGTCTACAGCCAAGCGCTGAGGTACAACCGCATTTTCTCCAACCCCTCAGACAGAGACTAACAAGATCTTCACCAAGCATTCTCAAAACTACGATACCCCCAGGAGGAAATAAGGAAACAGATCAACAGAGCCAGACGTGTACCCAGAAGCCTCCTGCTGCAAGACAAGCCCAAGAAAGAAACCAACAGAACTCCACTGGCCATCACATACAGTCCTCAGCTAAAACCTCTCCAACGCATCATCAGTGATCTACAACCCACCCTGGACAATAATCCCTCACTTTCACAGGTCTTGGGAGGCAGGCCAGTCCTCGCCCACAGACAACCTGCCAACCTGAAGCATATTCTCACCAGCAACTACACACCACACCACAGTAACTCTAACTCAGGAACCAATCCATGCAACAAACCTCGATGCCAACTCTGCCCACATATCTACACCAGTGACACCATCACAGGACCTAACCAGATCAGCCACACCATCACCGGTTCATTCACCTGCACGTCCACCAAGGTAATATACGCCATCATGTGCCAGCAATGCCCGTCTGTTATGTACATCGGCCAAACTGGACAGTCCCTATGTAAAAGGATAAATGGACACAAATCAGATAATAGGAATGGCAATATACAAAAACCTGTAGGAGAACACTTCAACCTCGCTGGACACACAATAGCAGATTTAAAGGTAGCCATCCTGCAGCAAAAAAACTTCAGAACCAGACTTCAAAGAGAAACTGCTGAGTTTCAGTTCATTTGCAAATTTGACACCATCAGCTCAGGATTAAACAAAAACTGTGAATGGCTAGCCAACTACAAAAGCAGTTCTCCTCCCTTGGTGTTCACACCTCAACTGCTGGAAGAGGGCCTCATCCTCCCGGATTGAACTAACCTCGTTATCCCTAGCCTGATTCTTGCTTGCATATTTATACCTGCCTCTGGAAATTTCCACTACATGCACCCGACAAAGTGGGTATTCACCCACGAAAGCTTATGCGCCAATACGTCTATTAGTCTATAAGGTGCCACAGAACTCTCTGCTGCTTTTACAGATCCAGACTCACATGGCTACCCCTCTGATGCGAGAACACGTTGTGCTTTCCCAAACATAAATGGGTGCATTTGTTTCTAGGTATTTTGGATATGGAGTCAGTGTGTCCCAGAGAACAGAACTGGGAGTCAGGAAATGTGGGTTCTAATCCTGGCTCTCTCAATGCCTTGCTGTGCGGCCTTGGGCCAGTCACTTCTTTGTGTCAGTTTGCTTGTCTGTTAAATGGAGACAATGACACTTACTTTGAGACTTATGGTGGAAAAGCATTATATAAATATGCTTGGTATTATCACTCCTCTCCTAAACTACTGTGTCAAACCGCTATGCATTGTTAAACATCTGCTGTACTTTATCCCATATGTGGCTGCATTTCAGCAGTGGATCAGCTTGTTAAGTTTGTAAAGCACTTTGGGATCCCTTGGGATGAAATATGCACTGTAAACTGAAAATAGTTTATTTTCCCCTTGTACACTGTTTATGAAAATGCCTTTATTACAAATATTTAATTTTAAAAATTACCAAAAGTGAAAAAAATGTTTTCTGATGTAAATCTTTTAAAGACTGAGATAGTACACAAAAATATTATTGCTGTACTTATATCTGATATCGTGAAACATATAGATGCAATTTGCCCATGGGCTTCCCTGTATCTGATTTACACAACGAGGAATTTTACAGGCTGTAAATAGTCTCAGGACATCAGAAGACTCTTCTCTCATTGGAAATATTCTCAGCTTATTATAGCTCCTCTTTGCATAAAACATTAACATTTTTGTGATGTTTAGGACCCAGTGGTGTGAATCTTGATTACCTTCGGGTTCTAACACTCTTGTCACTCAGATGGTACTCCAGTGTACAATCAAAAGTATGCAGAAGCTTTTTCCATACAGTAGTTTTACTTGCTTCCAGAATGCTAAATCTTAATATTTTATACTTATATATATTTAAATTTTAGCAGCACTGGATAAATGTTAACATGCTTTTATGCTAATGCAATCACTGACAATCCAGATAATGTTGTATATTGGCATATACTGTTAGTGAATTATGGATACCTAAACGTACGATAGCACAAGCCTAACAATTATTTTTGTTAGTGTATTTAACTTTTATTTGCAATCACAACACTTGAGAATTGTTTAAATTAACTTTAGTTCTGCAAACTCCTGAACGGAAAACATTTTGTTGAGGTTTTAAAACAGCAAGTTGCAGTAGTTAAAATAATGGTACTATTTAAAGGGATCTGACCATACTGAACAACACTTGATGTGATCACGGACTAGGTGGCTAAGCCCAGTTTTCCAGAGCCTCAAAACTAACGCCTTAATTGAAAAAACAATAGATGAACTCTTGCATTCCTCCACAACAACACTCTCTCCTCTCAACCACACAACTTGATTAGTACATCAGTAGGATTAGACTTGTAAAAAAAACAAAACCTTGTCCATATACATAAAAACAACATGAGTGGCAAGAGGAATAGAACCCAGGACCCTCTACTTCAAAAACACAAGCCTGTAGCACAAAGCTACTGTAACCCAGCCACTAGAGGGCACTCTCTCTCTCTCACTCACACACACACACACTTTTGACAATACAAAAGTAACAGTCTCCAGTAAAAGATAATAGTAAGCTGAACGAGAGATCTTCGAGAACTCACTGACAGCAAAATATCACTGGGTCAAAGGTATGGAAGTTTGTGGTTTTGCTGCACCTCAGGGGGGAGTGGCAACATCATTCTGAATAAATCTGAATATGTTTGGAAAAAACATACTTTTCTGTGGCCAGAGTTAAAGACAAACCAAGTTTGAAGAAAATAAGTTGATTCATTTTAAAGCTGAAAGGTCTTCAGTTTGAGATTTGTGCAGAGTTTGAGACAATTTAGTGTTCTAAACCACAATTGGTTTCAATTAATCTAAAATGGAATAAAACTATTTCAACTGGCTACCTTCAAACAAAAGTAAATGAGTTGATGAAAGTCATACAGGAAGTCTGTGGCACAGCCAGAAGTAGAACCTAGAACTTCTGTTTCCTATTATCTCAGGCTTCCTTTTGTTCCCCTCTACCAGTCTGTCTGTACCTACTTATTGTTTCTTGTATTATACTGAGGCCTTGTCTACACACAAAAGTTTTATCATTTACACCACACACACACACACACACACATTACAAGCAGTACAATACACTTAAGTGTGTGCACAGTTACTCCAGTATAAAAGTATGTATACCAATATAGCTTATTCCTGTATGGGAAGAAGACTAAGATACACCTGCAGACGGATTTTTATATCAGTATAGCTGTGTCCACACCAGGGGTTGCACTGGTGAAACTAAATTGGTTAAAAAAATATCACTTCCATAACTGAAATAGTTATACTAGTATAAAATCTGTGTGTAGACCAGGAAATAGACTGTAAATTCTTTGGGGCAGAAACTGTCTTTCTGTTCTGCGTTCGTCTAGGAGATCCTGATCCATATATGAGGCTCCTAGGCACTACTGCAATACAAATAAACAAAGAAGAAGATTCTAGGATTGCCACTCTCTCTGTGTGTCACTCAGAAGCCTAGAATGTCCATTGAGTCAGTGTGAAGTGATGGACAGCTACAAGCATGGTTGAGAGCTCTTTTCATTTAGAATATCACCAGGTTCAATCATCACTGGGATTCAGGGTCTCTTACCACCTAATTTTTAAGTTCTCAGCCATTCTGACTTCATGAATTATAAGAGTCCTAGACCACTGTGATATCAGAGGTAACTCACCCAATCACCACCCTTATTCTACTGCTAAGTGTGTGTGCACGCAACACATTCATCGGTTGTATGAAGGAGACTGCACAGAACGTGGATCATCTTCACCTAACTGCCACACCCATGCAACAACACAGGCTTAATAAACAATAATAGTAATAATAATCTTGATTTAGAAAAAAACAATGCAAAAAAAATGTGTTGAGGAAAGTTTAAAAAGGAAAAAAAAAAGTTTCTTTTTAAACACAAAATAAGCACTCAGCAAATAAATTAACCAGATATCACAAACTAAACATGTCGGCATGTAAATGTCTATTTAATAAGAAAGTTTAAGCACAGCCAGGTAAAAAGAATAAAAAGCTCCTCAAATATGGGAACGAAGGAATGAGACAGTACATCATCTGAACCACTGAAGGTTACCATCTGTCAGAAAAAGAAAAGGAGTACTTGTGGCACCTTAGAGACTAACCAATTTATTTGAGCATAAGCTCACTTCATCGGATGTAGCTCACGAAAGCTTATGCTCAAATAAATTGGTTAGTCTCTAAGGTGCCACAAGTACGCCTTTTCTTTTTGCGAATACAGACTAACACGGCTGTTACTCTGACATCTGTCAGAAAGCTCTTTTAAAAAAAATTAAATGTTTGCAAGAACAGTACTTTAGTACCATATCTGAAAAAGATATACTTCTTCCCCACAACAGGCATTTGTAATTTAGTGAGAAAAAATACACATGCATTAGTAGCCAATTATATACATTCAGATCACAATATCATTAATTTATTGTGTCATGACTGTGTTGCTTTAGCTCTCTCAGGGATTGCATTTCTGTTCTGAGAGAATGTCTGACAAAGAAACCAGTCTATCACATGAATTCATTTTGAGTTTTGAAATTTTTTTTAGCTTACTTGGTAGAGCTCACTGAGACCAAAAATTCAAGCTCAGTCTGAAAACTGTGAGCCAGATTGTAAGCTGGTGTAAATCAGTGTAACTTCACTGAAGTCAATGGAGTATGCCAATTCACACCAGTTTAGGATCTGTCTCACTGTACATAAGCCTCTAAAAGAAATACTAGCTTTTATATAATAAAAAATGACAAATAATTCACGATGATGTAAAAAGTGTGACCATATTTCAAGGCATAAGAACAAACAGGGTTTTTTTGGTTTTTTTTTTGGGGGGGGTGTTAAAAAGGTTTTTGGCTTTCAGCCTTCTTGACTTCTCTGTATTATTCATATGCATCCCTTCCCCACCACACTCACTATAAAAGCTTTTAAAAAAACCCAACATTCAAACCCAAGCTGCCAACATTCCTACAATTTGAAGAACATTAGAACACAGTGTAGCATGAGGAAAAATGGATTCCTTTCTGTGGTAGCCATCTTTCAGTGTGTTATAAACACCTTTCAGATCTGCCTGTCATCTGTTCAGTTTCTTGACACCAATTCCAATGCCAGTTTAGCTTTAATATGGGAATTACACATGTGCATTTCAATGGCAAAATTAGGCCCCTGGATTCATAACCTTGACTTGTGTTCTCCCAGAACACTAAAGTATATCTGATGTCACAGTCTCACTATTCAAAAATGAACTATTCCCTGGAGAAGTGAAGAAAAGACAAAGGGAAGGAGAAGAGAAGGGAAATTTCTCTGGTGTCACATTTCCACTAGCCTGGGAATTTTTCGTGTGTACCAGATAGGATAAAATACCCATCTGTTCAGAAAGGTGAAGAAAAGTATCTCGATTATCTGATCTCTTAAAAAGCTATTCTTTCCCATTCATCCTCCCCCACCCCCGTTCCCAGTGAGCACACACACACTGCTCACCTAGATAGTGCAGCTCCCAGGACAAAGGCAGCATGTTCCTTTAGCACAGGCTCGGTGCTGTTTACTCCATTAATCACAAGCTGAAGTCCACCCAAGGAAAGAAAGTCTTTTGCATTGTCCACCTATGAATGAATAGATTCCACACTAATATAAAACTTAACATGCATCACTTGGGTTCCCATCAAGTTTTCAAGCAGAGTACTTTAGAACATAACATCTAAATAAATTTTATCTTTTCCAAATCTATCTGGAATTTTGTTTTGAAAGCTTCTTAAAATTGAAGAAAAAAATCATGGCTCATAAATCATACACTGCTCCCTGTGAGCATCACATTCCACACTTCCAGAAATAATATACGCAGACAGGTGGCTATTATCAAATATATAACGCATCACTGAAAATTCAAATAATTTGATTAGCTATCAAAACTTTCCCCTGACACGTGTTGTTAACTCAGGGAACCTGACACTGTCAAAACAAAGTAAATTCTCACTTATTCTCACACGAGAAGGCCATTATTGGGAACATAGGGAATTGTGTGCTATACATATACACAAAGTGAGCTGTAATTGGCAGGCTTGAAGTGTTAGAAATAATTGTCAAGCAGCCTGTCAGCAGCAGCAATAATGCACTAACTTCACATTCTAAGCTTCTGGTTAAAGCAAGAGATGGACAAACTATTCCTGACATTCTACATTAATATAGTCCAAGGTACTGTGTTAACTTGAATGGTAGAAGCCAACCTCGAATTAATAGAGGCTAGCAAGAAACTTTCCTTGGATGCAGGTTATCCCATAAGTGCCTGCTACAGGGTTTCTTGTGTCTTCCTCTGAAGCAGCCAGTACTGGGCTGACCACTCTGAGACAGGATTCCAGAGTAGATGAACCAGTGGTCTGATCATCTATGGCAATTCCTATGTTCTAATATTCTTACATTCATCTGCTGCACTTCGAGTTGAAACAGATTTTGGGCTACCACAGGGGAAAAGGAGGGAAAAATAAATCTGAATCAACACTAGAAAAGTGCCTGCAAGTGTTACCTAAAGGGAGAGTCTCAAGCAGTTCAGGCTTATTTAGTGCAAAGTTTACTGCTGCTAAATTTAAAAGAAGGATTTTTTCAAAAATCTACTAGAGAGCAGTCTTCAAGGAATTTTCAAAATTGTTTTGTATATTCATGGAACTTTTTGTTTTTAGATTTCCCACCATTCCTGTTTGGTGATGGAGACAGAAACGCTGAAAAACAACCAAAAATGACTGTTGGGTCGACAAGGTAAAACTGATCGGTCCAGGTTCCCTGACTAAACTGACTGAAGTGCTAATAGTAACAAAATACTCCAAATAGAGTACAACAGAGTTAGCAGATTAGTTTCAAATTTAATAATCTAAATTTTTATTAGTAAAATATTTTTTATCTTGACAGTGTTCCTTTAACAAAATTGATTATGGGTCAAATACCTAAAGCAAGATTCCAAATCATACAAACACTGATCCATGTGCTTAATATAACCTCATTGACTTCACTGCCATTGACTTCACTGCCTAAATCCTACTGAATCAGGGCTTAGGTTTACATGTATTATCTATAATTCATTATGAGGTGGTACCCAACATTTCATTTGGCAATTTATTGCTCCTCAGCAAGAATCAATGGTACCTTGGAGTCCAGTTGTGAGATTATTTATCGTTTGCATCAACCATTTTTTCCTCAGTCCTTTGGATCACATTCTTCTAATTTTTCTATAAACCTGACCTCATGTATCTCCTTTCCTTTCTCTGTGTCAACCCTCCTCTAGAGTGATCTTAACTGCAATATAAATCTAATCTAATCTCCTTGATTATGCTCAATCACTGTAATATTTAAGAATATTTAAAACTAGAAATATCAAGTCTCTCTCAGTCTGTAGGAACAATAAATTGGTTAGTTTACACTTTGCAGATATGTCTATATAAAGAGCTTAATGAGGGAAAGCCAAATAAAAAAACATAAGTTTTGCATTTAGTACTGATCACAGTGAGGTCAGTCATCATTCTACTCTCACCTGGGAGCGAGTCCCATATTCTACCTCCAGTTCCAGTGAAAGGTGTCCAAGTCACAAGACTGGAGTATAAATTGTAAAAACAATATACAAACTTTTTAAAAAAATGTTTTAACCTTATTTTGTTCCTTGGCATCTGCTGTGAAAACTGCTACTCCTCACATTGTTTGTTTTTTCTTTTCTTTTCTTTTTTAAAGCACATAAGCATTAACCTACCTGCAGAGCTGGGAATGCATTGCTGAGCAATGTATGCAGTGTTGTTATAGCTAATGCTTAGCTCCAGCCCACTGAAAACAGCAGAGAAGAAAGCCCAAGTTCATAAAAGCACTCCAATAAAGCAAGCATGCAGTGGAGATGGGGGTATGGGAGACAAGTAAATATGACAGTACTCACAGTGGGAGCAAACTTTAAATTGGGAGAGATTGAGAGAGAGAGAAAATAGAGGAGATATTAGAAACAAGAGAAAAGAAGACTGTCAATAAGACAGAGAGGAGAGGAAATTAACACCGTAAAATGGTGTTGCAGTTCTGAAGTGGGAAGGAAGAAAGACAAGGAAAGAAGAAAAAATAATCTGAGAGAGAAAAATGAGACTGCAAACTATAAAAAGGGGCCTAGGCTCTGTGAGCGCTGGGGTGTGAACACTCTGGGCTCTGTTCATAAATGAGTTATGCTTTGTTTTCTTTATACTTGCTTTGTTTTTTGCATGTTACAGAAAACATCACAACATTCTCTGTCTCTCAAGAGCTACCCAAACACACTAAGCTGAATCCTGATTAGTACAGGGCCAACTGATTCTGGCAAAATAAGAGCTGGAGAAGACCCGTGACTCTGGGCTGATTCTCTGTGAAAGATCAAGTTGGGTAAATCTCCCAATCCAGTCCTTCTACCACCCAACCCCAATCTAATCTAATCCAATCCCTGACCCCTTACCACTGCTTCCTCCCCTGATTACATTCTTAAGAGAGTGACAAGGTTTGCCACTCTGTGAATGTCTGTGAGAAAGATTCAGTATGGGAATAGGAGATGAAAAACTCTGGAAATAATACTTTGAAAAGATTTTTCTTTTGCAGCTTGGCAGATGGACTTTGCTTCTCATCAGACCTTGCTTCTCCCAAAAACTGTTTTTAAAATACATTTCATGCTAGTGAAAGGTGCCAGATTAACATCTTTAGAGACTGAACTCCCCAGAGAAGGTTCAGCACTGAGAACAGTATTGCAAGCTTCCCCATATTGCCTCTGTCAATCTGCTTCAAACCAAATGTGTCAGAACCACATCTGCATGTGATATAAGAGGGTACTTTTCTCTACAAGGTCCATTCTGTCCTTGGTCTCTGCACTGAGATTGTACACAAGAAAGCAAATAGGTGCTGAAAATGATTTTTGGGACATGGGTAACTGTTCACTGAGAACTGAAACTCATTTCACATACCATCAGACAGCTATTTGATGGTCTAACAAATTCTGGTCACCTGTGGGCCCATATTTGAGAGGTTCTACATCCCATTTCTAAGTCGTTCTGAGCTAAAAGATGGACTTTCTGTATGTGTGTGAGCATGCGTGGGTTCCCTTTCTTGATATAATGTATGGAGACGTATGAGGAGAGATAATCATGAAGGGTTACACATAGGGTGACCAGATAGCAAGTATGAAAAAAATTGGGACACTTCTTTTTTCCATAGTGGAGGGGCATAGTTGTCTGTATAAAAGACAAAGCCCCACATATCAGGGTAATACCAGAACATCTGGTCACCCTAGTCACACAGGACAACAGATGCCTTTCATGTAATAATAAAAGAATAATAATTTTATTTATATTTATAAAGTACCCATCCCTGTACCCTGCAAGGCATTCAGGGCACTGACTAATAACTTCAACAGTACAAATATACACACAAATGGCAAATAAAACCCATCTTCATCAACCACATGCAAAAAGATAGATACATACAGAGGGCTGAGAACACACCGCAAATTGTGAAAACTTGGCCTCTACAGTGATTATATTTTATCAATTTAGAATAATAATGTATTAGAAATGCAGATATAAAATAAGGCTGCAGTTGTCCTGTGAAATCGCTTATTGTCCTTGGATTGCCATAATTAAGTAATATGTATTATCGGATACTGAAAAGAAGAATAAAACCACATTTATGATACCATATTCCCTGGATTTTACACAACAACTGTTAATGTTTTTTTGTTACCTCACCTGATGAACATAATATTCAAGGTCGTACAGTGCTGCTACTTTTTCATCCAGAGTAGAAGTAGAGCTATTGAATTTGTTGATTAATTTCACCATAATTTCAAAATCAGTTTCTATCTTCATGTTGAGTTCTTCAAACTCCTTCTTCAGCTCTTCTATGGGACGAAACCTTTGTCTCACATCTTCCAGATTAGTCTTAGAAATGAGAGAAGTAAAACCAAAAGAAATACAGATGTTAAAATAGTGGATTAGTGGAGTACATCATCCTAAAGGTACACCCCAGCCTACAGATAACTTAGAAGTGGAATTTAACCTTCAGTGAGTTTGAGGCCTTTGATTTAGAGATTTAGAGACAGATCTTCTAAGTATTTAGACACCTAAAGATGCAAATAGGCATTCAGGTATCTACATACTTTTAAAAATCACACTAACACCAACTGAAACCAGGGGGAATTTGAGCTTTTGAAAATTCCACTAAGTTTCTATCTGCATTTTTAGGTGCCTAAATACCTTTAAAATCTGGCCCTTAGATACTAATATGAAGAGAGAAGAAATTACCTCAGCTTTGTCTGCACCTACCATTCTATATCATCTCTCTATCCCCTTCCTACACATCGTTCAAGATCAACCAAAATAAAAAAGCATTACTCTTGATATGCCATAAGGCTAAAAGTGTCACAATATTTAGTCCATTCAATACTATCATCATCATCTTCTCACATTTTTATACAGTGTCTTGCATCCCAAAGGCTCCGAGATGACAAATTCCAGAATCACTTTACCAACCACTAAAATGCAGGCACCTAGCATACGCTCAGGAAGGCAGCAGCTATTTAAGAGCATCCAGCAATCTTGCACAACAGTTTAGGATAGGAAATAGAGATTATTGTATCTAACAAACATCAAGGTAGCTCCCTAAACTGAATTTGGGCAGGCTGCTGTGATGAAGGCCCTGACTCCTTAAACTCACTTTTAAAATGGGCAAGAATATGTCAAATACTCAGTCTGGTGATGTGACAGTGCAGTAGAACTCTATTTTATATAATATCTCTCATACCTCTCTCAAACATATCTCTCAAACAATACCCTATGAAGTTTTGGAGAGTTCGGTAACAGCAGAGGGTGAGACTATAAGTCACATGTGGAAGGTAAGAAAGAAGAGAGATACTTCCAGCTGAGATATGAAAAGAGTTGAGAAGTTAATGAGGTGAAGAGACTCAGGTAAGTTGTTCCAGGTAGCAAGAACTGCATAGAAGAAAGTTCTTCCATTAACAGTGATTAAACTGTGTGGAGGGACAGAGTTGAAACTACTGATATATAGATAGAGAAAGCCAGAAAGGAAGCAGAGAAAAAAGACTAAATGTGAGATACGTTGAAGCATGGTCAGGAAGATTATGAAAACAAGGAAGACCATTCCAGGGTCCACTTAAGAATGAACAGACACATCAAAGAATGGAAATGTACTTGTCTTTGTACGGAAGAGAATGGTGTGAGAGGACCTGAGCCCAAAAGGTTTTCGATTTCATTGCTCATTCCAACCTAACATACTCTAGCATTAAACACACACACACACACACACACTTACTTTATGGTTCATGCAAAAGAAATCTGTGGGCTCAAGCTGTCAGAGAGAACAATTTAGGGATGAAAGTTAAATCGCTGTCAATCTAATGGTAGCTGTACAATTTGTGCTACTGTTTGCATTGGTTAAATTGCTATAAACACTACCCCCATTTCTCCCAACAAAGGAGAATGAGCAATAGGGTTATAAAGCAAAGTTCATCCTTTGTGTTAAGTCAACTGTACTTCAGTGGCATTACCCCAGGGATGAATTTGGTCCTTACAGTAGTAAATGATGCAAAATGGAGTATTTTACGTCCATTAGATGTAGTTGTTTTTATCCCAGTTGTTGCCATATCTATTAAAATAGTTTTTGAAGGACATGGTGTGACCCTAGGATCCCCTCAATGGCAGAGGGTTCAGTACTCTGTGTGAGCAACTCCTATCAGGCCTGACAAACTCATTACACCCAACACACTGCTTTCATAGTACTTATCAAACAAGTGCTCAGTAAGTTATCAAATGAAAGCCAATGATACACTGGTCATCAATATAAGTAAGAAATGCATGTACTGACACTCTATAAGGAAATGTGTACCTATATACCCTGAAATTATGTTTAAAATTCTGTTACATGGCAGACAAACAGGGCTTCTGCCAGACAAAAGCATATCTATTCACCTATCCCTGCTGCTGAAGTAAATGAAGCATTGTAAAACCAACACAATGGAACCTCTATTTGCATGTGAAGTTAACAGGAAAAACAGGTTGAAAAGAGGGATGTGAACCCAAAAGGGGGAGCACAGGGGAGTACAAGTAACAGGGAAGAAGAGTCTGCTGGTGGTGAGGCACCTCAAAAGGGGCATTTCAAGGTTTACTGGACTATAAGAAGGAAAGTTATAGATATGTATGGTATATCTGTATTTCCAAACTTGTGATGTTTCTGGGTGACGCTCCCAGGCAGATTGGCATCAGCACTGCCTAACCTGTTCAATGACCCATCAAGGGTCATCAACTGTACAATGAACCCATTGAAAGGACCAGGGAAGACACCTTATGAGTCAGCAAAGCGTGTGGTATGCCTGTGGACAGAGAACTAAGAGTGTCTAAGGCTTCCGTGCCATGTACTGTGAAGCTTGTGTTTGGGACAAAGGAAGTACAAGCCACATGGCAAAAAAAATATAAAAGGCAGCTGCATCATCTTCATTTTGTTTTCAATCCTGCTTCTTACCTCTGGAGTAACTTTTCTACAAAAAATGGTTACCTACCTTTTCATAACTATTGTTCTTTGAGGTGTGTTAGAATCATAGAATCATAGAATATCAGGGTTGGAAGGGACCCCAGAAGGTCATCTAGTCCAACCCCCTGCTCGAAGCAGGACCAATTCCCAGTTAAATCATCCCAGCCAGGGCTTTGTCAAGCCTGACCTTAAAAACTTCTAAGGAAGGAGATTCTACCACCTCCCTAGGTAACGCATTCCAGTGTTTCACCACCCTCTTAGTGAAAAAGTTTTTCCTAATATCCAATCTAAACCTCCCCCACTGCAACTTGAGACCATTACTCCTCGTTCTGTCATCTGCTACCATTGAGAACAGTCTAGAGCCATCCTCTTTGGAACCCCCTTTCAGGTAGTTGAAAGCAGCTATCAAATCCCCCCTCATTCTTCTCTTCTGCAGGCTAAACAATCCCAGCTCCCTCAGCCTCTCCTCATAACTCATGTGTTCCAGTCCCCTAATCATTTTTGTTGCCCTTCGCTGGACTCTCTCCAATTTATCCACATCCTTCTTGAAGTGTGGGGCCCAAAACTGGACACAGTACTCCAGATGAGGCCTCACCAATGTCGAATAGAGGGGAACGATCACATCCCTCGATCTGCTCGCTATGCCCCTACTTATACATCCCAAAATGCCATTGGCCTTCTTGGCAACAAGGGCACACTGCTGACTCATATCCAGCTTCTCGTCCACTGTCACCCCTAGGTCCATTTCCGCAGGTCCTTTTCCGTGTTGCTCATGTCCTTTCTGTTCTAGGTGTGTGAGCGCCCACATGCACAGTTGTCTGAGATTTCTGCCTTAGCAGTATGTGTAGGGCTGGCTGTGGCACCCCCTGGAGTGGCATTCCCATGCGGTGGAGTGGCATTCCCATGCCGCCGGCCCTGCACCCTCTCAGTTCCCCATGGCTGACAACTCTGACAGAGGTGTAGAAGGGCAGGAAATGGAATGGATATGAACACATCTGGAAGAACAACATTTACAAAATGGTAGGTAACTGTTTTTTCTTCAAGTGCTTGCTCATGTCAATGCTATTTTAGGGGACTCACAAGCAGCATCCACGGAGGTGGGCTCAGAGTTCATAACTTAGTGGCTTGCAGTACTGCCCTACCAAAACCAGCATCCTCCCAGGCCTGGTGGGTCAGGGCATAGTGGGATGTAAAAATGTGGACAGATGACCAGGTGGCCACTCTACAGATGTCCTAGATAAGCACAAAGGCTGCCGAAGAGGCCTGCGCCCTGGTAGAGTGGGCAGTGACAATCGCCAGGGAGTGGCACCTTTGCTTAGTCGTAGCAGAAGCGAATGCAGGCAGTGATCCAAAAGAAATTCCTTGAGTGTATACAGGACCTTTAATTCTGATGGCCAAAGGGACGAATAATTGCGTCAACTTATGGAACGGCTTGATCCTGTCAGTGTAGAAGGCCAGAGCCCTTCTGATGTCCAGGGCATGTAGCCAGCACTCCTCCTCCAATCTATGCAGCATTGGAAAGAAGACCAGTAAGTAAATGTCCTGGCTCGAGTGAATCTGAGAGATTACCATGGGAAGAAATCCCGGGTGCAGCCTTAGTTGGACCTTGTCTGCGTAGAAGACCGTGTAAGGAGGCTCCAAGATGAGCACCCGAATCTTGGATACCTGGCAGGCCGACATCACCATGACCAGCAGAAGGAGGGAGCGGGAAGTCAGTGGCTTGAAGGGAGGACCCACAAGCTGCGACAGCACCAGAATCAAGTCCCACAGAGGGACAGGGTCCCTGATGTGTGGATTGAGGTATTCCAGGCCCTTAAGGAATCTGGCCGTGATATTCTAAGCAAAAACTGACCTCCCTCAAACAGTGGGTGGAAGGCTGAGATGGCTGCTACATGGACCTTGATCAATGAGAGGGACAAATCACGAAGCTTGAGACTCAGGATGAACACCTTTGTCCGCAATCCAGCAGGTGAACCGTTTCCACTTGGCCATGTAGGTCGCCTGGTGGAGAGCTTCCTACATCCCAGCAGAACGCGCTGAACCTCAGCCAAGCACTGCTGCTCTTGCACGTTTAGCCACACAGCAGCCAAGCGGTCAGATATAACACTGCCAGGTTGGGGTGCAGAAGACTGTCATGGTTCTGGGACAACAGATCTGACCAGAGCGGTAGCTGGAACGGGGTTGGCACCGAGAGGTCCATCAGAGTGCTGAACCAGTGTTGGTGTGGCCACGCCGGTGCTGTGAGGATGATGCTCACCCTGTCCCGTTTGATTTTTGTGAGGACCCTGGGTAGTAACGGCACCAGAGGGAAGGTGTACATCAGAGCCCCTGACCCCGGGAGCAGAAAGGCGTCCGACAGGGATCCTCTGACCATGCCTCCAATCGAGCAGAAGATGTGGCATTTCCTGTTCTGCCAGTACGCAAACAGGTCTACCCGGGGAGTTTCCCATCTGTGAAAGATGGAACTGGCCACCTTTGGATGAAGGGACCACTTGTGGTGATATGAGAATGTCCTGCTGAAGCGATCTGCCAAAGCCTTCTTGGTTCCTGGAAGGCTACAAGATGGATGTTGTGCTGCAGACAGAAGTCCCAGAGCCAGAGGGCTTCCTGACAGAGAATAGATGACCTGGCTCCGCCCTGCCTGTTTATATAGAAGACCACAGCCGTGTTGTCCGTCAGGCCCTGGACTACTCTGCCTTGCATCTGAGGTAGAAAGGCGAGGCAGGTTAGTCAAACAGCCTTGAGCTCCTTGACATTGATACGCAGGGAATGATTGTGACTGGATCAGTGACCTTGAGTATCGAGGGCACCCAGATGCACTCCCTAGCCCAGGTCTGAGGTGTCGGAGACAAGGGTCACTGACGAGGCTGGGGCCGCGAAGGGAACTCCTTCGAACACCAGCTTGGGATCCTGCCACCAAAGGAGGGATGACAGGACGCTGTCTGGGATCCTGACCACTCGGTCCATGCTGTGCCAGTTGGGGACACAGACCGACAATGCCCTTGCCACTGCCTGGGGTGGGGGGCAGAACCCTGGCAGGGCTGGTGAGTTCGACCACCACAGTACCCCCATGAAGCCCCATAACGGGTACATGGCCTGATACAGGTCCTTTGCCTGAGGCCCCTCTCTCCTTCAATGCCAAGGGGCTTTTTTTTTTCAGCCTCTTCTTTGGCGCAGGTGAAATGGAGCGGTGCTGGGCTGACTCCAGTGCAGGAACTATGCTGACCGCCGAGGCCGAAGTGCAAGTGTGGATGCCTCAGTTGAGGGTTCCAACGCCGGCCAAAGAGTAGCCTCTATCAATAACGCCCTCAAGCAGATATACTGCTCCTTCTTGGATTGCGTGTTATGCTATACAAAGCACATGGGATCTTTTATAAGAGAGAAGGCACATACGCCATATTTATTGAAAATACGACAGTTAGCATATGCTTTTCAGTCACACAGCATACACACAAACACACAAGTCCTGCAGATGGTCTTTATAGTTACCAGTCTGTTGTAGCTCAAGTCAATCTAATGCCAGTTAGATGGAGCATGAGTGAGGAGCTAGGCTCTGTCGGTCGCGATCCGATGCTCCGAGGCTTTGCAGGACTGAACCCAGAGTTCCATGACAAAACACCCCACCTTTATAGCTGTAAATTCCCATTTGAGTCCATGCATTTTGCAATGTCATCCTGCAATCATTAGTCCTTAAGTGGTGTTAATCTTGGGGTTTTCTGCTGTTATTTGCTGATTATTGTCGGGCTTCCCATTGTTATCTCCTATTTGTTGTCTCGCCTTCGGGGGTGCCTGCCTCACCTCTGAGGTCGTCAATGCTGCTAATATGTTTAGCCTTGGATACAATGGATATTTTCTGATTGTCTCCTGGTGTTTCCAAGTCTCTCACTTTTTCTTGACCATCTGGACATTTGTGATGGCTTTCACACCTTATCTTTTACTGATGCATGCATTCCTCATTCACACAAACAGTCTCTCACAGAAACCTTCAAAGGTATACAGAATACACTGTGAATTAAGAGAGGTTTCAGAGTAGCAAGTACTCCTTTTCTTATTGTGAATTAAGTCTTGCTAAATCTTATAACTAAAACAATTCACATTGGGGCTTCAGGCCCTCAACATTTCTCTAATCTATTTATCATAGACACAAGACAAAATCCTGTCTTTTACTTACTAAACCTTATTGTATATTTAACTAGAGTGCCTAATTTGTAATACATATAGGAAAAGATAGTAGACATTATAACTTATCCTAAAACAAAAGGGTGACCATAATCAGTCATAAGGATTGTTCTGGTCTGTCCCTGCCTTAACATCAGTACAGACACTGGCAGTCTGTCAGATGCATTCCTACCAGTGTCCCAGAGGGTCATTCCTTTCTGCTATTCAAAAAGGGTGGCTGGTAAAATGAAATCAAGACATACATTAGTACCTCTATTCTTAAAAGTACAATTATAAAATCCTGCTCCTACACGCGGGCGAAAGTTCTTACAGATGTGGCACCTGTCTTTGCAATGGCCTTCTCCCAGACACTTAAGACAGCTATCATGCAGATCACTGATAGGTATCGGACTGCTGCATGACGCACACGGCTTGAAGCCAGGACAGCAAGGCATGCCCTGCTTGGAGCAAAGTTCCAACTGGGACTCTATTGACTAACACACACTGTCAACTAACTATATATGAAACTCTGTACAGCAACAACGAAACCAGTCAATGGCAAGAAATGGTGCTTCATGCAACCGTCATGGGCAGTCAGAAGGGAACAGAGGGTGCAGAGCCAGCAGCTTCGGCAGTGCAGAAAAAGAAGCTGGCAGTTTTATCGGTACCATAGCTCCTGAAGTCGGCCTGTCTCAGTCTCCAGTGCCAAGAGATGATGCCGAGGGCTATAGGGTTAGGGTCCTTAGACTACTGTTTCATACCAGTAGTACTCAAACAGGCCCTGGAACTATGTCCCATCAGAGGATGTTGAGGCGACTAACCTCACAGGGGATGGTGTTCTGATGGGCTGTGGCTCAGAGTGTAAGGAGGAAGCCTGTTCCTTCTCATCAGAGCAAGAAAGACTACTTTCTCTAAAAGGGATGCGGCAAATTTGGATCAGCAGATGACCTGGCTGCATCCCATTTGCTGGGGAGAGTCCAGGCCCAGGTCTAATAATGGACTCAGTGATTTCTCCATGAGAAGTCATAACTCAATGTCCCAGTCTTTTCTGGCTCTAGAAGTCAATTCATGGCAGTGGGAACAATTTTGTGGGAATGTCCCTCTCCTAAACAATAATACACTACAGGTGACCATCCGTTACATGGAAAGCATTCCAGCAAGAGGCACACGACTTAAAGATGGGAAATCCAGCATAAGGGTGAGGGAAAAAGCTTCCCAACCTGGAAGCAGGAAAATGAAAACCTAAACTATGAAGTAACAGTAAAATTAAAACTAACAAACATTTTTTTGGATAGTACTTCTCCTTTCCTCCAAGTACACTAAAAACTGACAGGTAAGGCACTATCTACTGAGGGAAAAGGAGAAGCGGGCTTTGCTGCAGATTTCGTCCCAGACCAAAGGTTGTAGAGATGGAAGTGGGGAGCGGTTGGACTACACAGTGCTATATATACACATGTCACTCACAGCTCAAAGGGGAGGTGCACATGTGTGGACCGACAGGCACTGCTGATGAAGATTTCCGATCCGAGGCACAAGGGGCTCTGCCGCACCTAGAGTGATGCACTTATAGGGACGTCACTGGAACAAGAACCTGTTCTTATTATCCTAGCTCTCTCTCTTAAATCTTAATATTTTTGTAAATGTATTTGATTTCACTATAAGCAGATTCCAGTGCTGTGTTGTTACAAAGGGCCTGATCTGGAGTTGTGCCAGTCAAGCTGTGTGTATGCTGTCTCTTTGGAGACAGCTTACCAGGCTATTTCTGTGAGCGTTCAGTAATAGGGGCTGGATATTACAGATGGGGATTGTCAAGGTTCCTTCCGCACTCTGAACTCTAGGATACAGATGTGGGGACCTGCATGAAAGACCCCCTAAGCTTATTCTTACCAGCTTAGGTTAAAAACTTCCCCAAGGTACAAACTTTGCCTTGTCCTTGAACTAATGCTGCCACCACCAAGCGTCTTACACAAAGACCAGGGAAAGAGCCCACTTGGAGATGTCTTCCCCCAAAATATCCCCCCCAAGCCCTAGACCCCCTTTCCTGGGGAAGGCTTGATAAGAATTCTCACCAATTTGTACACGTGAACACAGACCCAAACCCTTGGATCTTAAGAACAATGAAAAATCAATCACGTTTTTAAAAGAAGAATTTTAATTAAAGAAAAGGTAAAAGAATCACCTCTGTAAAATCAGGATGGTAAATACCTTACAGCGTAATCAGATTCAAAACACAGAGAATCCCTCTAGGCAAAACCTTAAATTACAAAGACACAAAAACAGGAATATACATTCCCTCCAGCACAGCTTATTTTACCAGCCATTAAACAAAAGGAAATTTAACGCATTTCTAGCTAGATTACTTACTAACAGTTGTAAGGCTGCATTCCTGATCTGTTCCTGGCAAAAGCATCACACAGACAGACGAACCCTTTGTTCCCCCCCCCCCCCTCCAGATTTGAAAGTATCTTGTCTCCTCATTGGTCATTTTGGTCAGGTGCCAGCGAGGTTATCTTAGCTTCTTAACCCTTTACAGGTTAAAGGGTTTTTCCTCTGGCCAGGAGGAATTTTATAGCACTGTATACAGAAAGGTGGTTACCCCTTCCCTTTATATTTATGACAGGGAGGCTAGCAGAGGGGCTCGGGGATTAGTGTGCATCTGTCACTACCCTGCACAGGAGAGGGTTAGGTCTCTGGAGACCAGAAATCAGTGCTTGTCTGTGTCCAGAGGCTGTTGGTTTCAGGAAGCTGAGCTACAACAGGCATCACGCAAGACTGCTTCACGCTAAGGGCAGGCAGTGGTGAGGTACCTCACAACTCTGAGTACCTCTGGGGAGTGTCACACATGGCTCATTCTCACAAAATGGGTTATTACTGATTTTTGCATTTAAATGGCATTCATAAAAGAATTCTTCTATCAGAAATATTGGCTAACAGATAAATAATTCTCTGAAAACGGAGATGTCTTGCCCAAAGGATGATAAGAATATTGCTAGAGCAACTGTAACACATTGACTGGACTGAAGGAATAACATTTCTAATCAACTGATAGGCTAAACATCTTGGTGATATATGGGGACTGTGATGGCAGTATAGAGTTTTGGGGGACCCAAAGAAGGGGCATCACAGTCTTCGCTCACTTCTCCTGCCTCAGTTTTCCTATCCGACTCAGGCACTGGACACATACAAGAGTGAAGCTTGGACCCAGAGGAATCCTCTCTGGTGCTCAAGGGAAAAAAGCTACATCCCATTTGCTGAGCCTTATATACTGTGACAGGGTCAGGCCAGAGATCCTATTAGGATCCAGGAAGTGACAGAAGGTAATATATTAGACCCAGATTAAGCAGGTCCCTTTTCCCTGAGTAAGATGGGCTGTTCCAGAACAATAAGGAAGTTGCTGGAACCAATTAAGGCAGGCTAATTAGGACACCTGGAGCCAATCAAGAAGCTACCAGAATCAATTACAACAGGCAGGCTAATCACGGCACCAGGTTTTAAAAAGGACCTCACTTCAGTTAGTGAGGTGCTTGCGAGGAGCTGGGAGCAAGAGGTGCACGAGAAGCTTAGAGTGAGTAGGAGTACTGCTGGAGGACTGAGAAGTACAAGCATTATCTGACATCAGGAGGAAGGTCCTGTGGTGAGAACAAAGAAGATGTTGGGAGGAGGCCATGGGGAAGTAGCCCCAGGAGTTGTAGCTGTCACGCAGCTGTTACAGAAGATACTACAGATAGCTGTAATCCACAGGTCCCTGGGCTGGAACCCGGAATAGAGGGCAGGCCCGGGTTCCCCCCAACTCCCTATTTGATATAAGAGGAGTTGATCTGGACTGTGGGTCGCACCAGAGGGGAAGGTCTCTGGCCTGTCCCCCGACCCATGAGGTGGGCCAGCAGAGGCTGCAGGGATTGTTCTCCTTTTCCCCATGCTGTCCAGTGATGAGGTTAGCCGAGTGAACAGCAGGTTTGTGCCACTAACAAAAGGAGCCAAACTGAGGACTGCCATGAAGCTCTGAGGTGAGCAAATCTGCCAGTAAGCACAGAACCCACCAAGGCAGAGGAGAAATGTAGTTTGTTTTACTTTAAATTGTGGCCTCTATGTGACTGAGTAGCCAACAGCTGACAACCTTGGTTGAAACTTTATGTTATGCTGGCAGGCACAGAAATGAATGAGCAAGTCTCTTTTCAAAAAGAGGGGGTTTTTTTTAGCCTTTTTAAGTGTACTGTATTTATTTTGTGTGAAGACATTTTTGAAACTGACTTCTGTCACAGGGCCTTATTCTGTTCCCATTATAGGGATTTTGCAGTTGGCTTCAATATGAGCAGGAATTGACCTTCCTGAGCTAAATGATCCAAACATAATAATTACAGCTGGTTAATAATTCACTGTCAATAAACCACCTAATGAAGTTGGCCCACTTTTTGTTTGCAAATCATTCAAGAACCAAATCCGATTGCTACCAATGCGCTTATTTGGAAGTGCTCAGCAAATAGGCTGAAATGTAGTCAGCTATGGGGAGTTCACAGATTCTTGTTTGCTTTTCTTTCCCATGGCATGTGATTGGTTACCTAGAGTCAGAGCATAATTTTTTCTACTTCCTGATTCTGAGTGAAGGCTGTTAACCAAACCAGCAATCAACCAAATTTACAAAAACAATGAACAACGTGACCACACAAGAAACAGTGGTAAGATGTATTCACAAAAATGTTCACATATTACTCTTCGTATTACTCATTCAGATCTAATAATGATGCCCAATCAAAAAAGCCAGGAAATCAACATCCCACCAGAGGTCTTATTGACGTTACCTACTTCATGTTCATCGAAGAGATCTGCCATTTCACTTCTAGCATCACTTGTATGACATGAGCCTCAGTAAGAAATTTAGATCTGGGGCCTGGGGGGTTCCAGGGGATGATTACATGGAGATTCAAACTTCCACACTTGTGGTTCAAATCCCACTGCGGTTGTTAGTGACCACAAGGCCACCTGATGGCTGTTCTGTCACTGAACCAGTAACCTGAGTCCACTTCCGAAATGCACTAGTGTCCACACTGTGATTACCACTAGTGGCACCTTTTCCAGCTATAGTTTATGATGTACCAATTATCAACAAAATATGTTACACTATATGTATAAAAACAACAAGGGGAGTCCGGTGGCACCTTAAAGACTAACTGATTTATTTGAGCATAAGCTTTCATGGTTAAAAACCCCACTTCTTCAGATGCAAGAAGTGGGGTTTTTAACCATAAAAGCTTATGCTCAAATAAATCAGTTAGTCTTTAAGGTGCCACCGGACTCCCCTTGTTGTTTTTGTGGATAGAGACTAACATGGCTACCCCCGATACTTGACTATATGTATAAATATATTAACTACAGCTGTGCAATAAACGGCTTTTTAGAACAAGAAGGCTTAGAATTACCTTTACAAAAGCTTTCAATTTATATAGAAATCCCAGCTTTAGCAACATAGCTGAGGAAATCCTGACATGCCATTGATTTCAATGGGATCAGGATTTTACCCAGAAAATTTATATTTGCCTCATAATCATAGGCAAAGCAGGAAATGGTCTGTTTGGTTCCCCCTACAATGGTGGTTTTCAACATTTTTCCATTTGCAGGTCCCTAAAAAATTTTGAATGGAGCAGCAGACCCCTTTGGAAATCTTAGGCATACTCTGCAGACCCCAAGGGGTCCATGGACCACAGGTTGAAAACCACTGCCCTACAAGATTGTTCCCCACAGTACATTTTCCAGCACTTGTAGCCATGTTATTTCTAATGCATACTTCATACAGTGTTACACCAGCCTTTCATGGGGTGCTTTAGAAACAGGAAATACCTTTTGTTCCATTGTGCTTTCTGTCTTTTCTTTTTCCTTCATTTTAGCCAAAGCCTCTTTGAGTTCCTGTGATGTAAATGAGTTTGAGTTGATATGCATCTCGTCCAGCCTTGCAGAAAAACAAAAAAAAGGGGGGGGGAACCACTTTATATGGGTAAACAATTTATCCTTAAAAAAAAACACAATCAACTTTTGTCTGGAGAAAAAGTTGAGTACTAAATTCCCATTTATCTGGCACAGGACATGCAGAAAAATCAATGCTCCAAAGTAAGGTCAGATCTAGTGCTCAGTTTAAGAGTGTGGCTTTAAGACACCACCCTGACAGTATAAAGCTGTGGTTTGAAAATCCTCATGGCAACACAAGATCTCAATTCCTAATGCTATAAAAACTGCTCAGTTTATCTCCCCAATATATCATCTGGGGATGTATAAAACAGGAAAGATTTCATAAACAAAAAAAAAAAAAGAACAGGTGTGCCCAGAATATTGACAAGGACCTTTTACTTGTATGTCTTGGGATGGGTCCATTCAGTTCCAAAGCTGACATGTTGATGATGATGACGATATCAAAACAAGGATTAGGCAGCACGTAGTCTCTACAATCTAAGAAACTAACTCTGCTGTTCTTTTTGTGTTATCCTAACCTGATCCTACATGAGCATTGTTGCACTGGCAAAAGGAAAACCCAGGGTTGGGACATCTCAATGAGCTTCTGTATGCCTTGGATCATAAATAGAGGTGGGAGGGGGCACAGAATGGTAGTACTCATGTATTTTGAGAAATAGAAGTCCCCATGGTTACAAAACTTGTCTTTGTAAAGAGAGCACAAGGAGGGAAATGGTTGAGAGTTGTATTTTTTAGGCAATTTTTAAAAAAATAGATGTAGTGAAGGCTGGTGACATCTTGAGCGTATGTCAGCAAATACTGACACTTAAATGAATGCTTAGAGCCAATGCACAACAGCAAGTAAAGACCTTGTTGTATCTGACTCAAACCTCTGTGAAAAAAGCCTCCCTAAGCTATCCTGCTGCATTAATTTCTAGAAAATAATTTGCACCCCATTGCTACAGAAAGTTTCAAAAGAACAAGTGACATTCCCAAGAAATCATACTGCAAGTTTAGTTTCAGAATCATGGCTTTACAAAGTAGGAAAGTCTCTCCAAAAGCACAGTAAAGGCAGTTTTAGCACCCAGGCTAAAAGGAAGTAGGGCAGCTAGGAGTAGTACAGAAGTACTGAGCACCCCAAATGCCAATTAAAGACTCTGGGACCTGTGGATATTCAGCACTTCTGAAAATCTGTCTCCTAATAAAAGAAATGAAATCAAAAGCCCATATACCTCTGTATAGCAGAACAGCAAGTACTTTATATTACTGTACCTTTTCCTTTTCTTCTGGTCTTTCATGTCACTTTTTTCATTTTTGTTATCTGGAAGCCTGGCTTCTCTTTCCCCTGTTTGAAGATTTAATCGCACGTGTAACCCTGCAGGAACAGCCTGACCTACAAACAAAAGGTTAGAGTATTTCAGGCCACATTTATTCTTCTCAAGATTTACCATGCTGGGTGTATTTCAGTCAGACACTTCTATTCCAACACCGTACAACAAAGATAGTGAGTCAAGCCAAGATCTGCAGTGTGACAAAGAACAGGGCATTTGCTGTAGCCTGAGCACTTCCCCGGCCCCCCAAAATTAAGACGCGGCAGGTTTAAAACAAACAAAAGGAAGTACTTCTTCACATAACACACAGTCAACCCATGAAACGCCTTGCCAGGGGATGTTGTGAAGGCCAAAAGCATAACTTGGTTCAAAAAAGAATTTGACAATTTCATGGAGGATAAGTCTGTCAATGACTATTAGCCAGGATGCTCAGGGATGCAATCCCATGCCTTGGGTGTCCCTAAGCCTCTGACTGCCAGAATCTAGGACTGGATAACAAGGATGGATCACATTGCCCTATTCTGTTCATTCCCTCTGAAGCCACTGTCGGAAGACAGGATACTGGGCGAGATGGACCATTGCTCTGACCCAGTATGGCCGCTCTTATGGCACCTTGACACAAGTGCCATTTAACCTCCAGGAAGTCCCAGGACACACAACTGTTAACATGGCTGACACTCCATTCATTCCCTGACCACCTCACAAACTTAGATGCAGACTGCTGACTCCTCAATGAAATAGTGACACTTGGTTATGCAGAGTTCCCAGTGAGCTAGGGACACTGGTCCTGTTACTGGCACAGTCATAATTTTATCATAGTGGGTCAGAGCCTTAGAAATCAGACCGCTCTGTACTTACTGATATTTAGATTGAGACATGTAACAGCCATAGGTGCCTAGACAAGCTCAGAGCATGCAGCAGAGGATCCTTTCAACTTCAATAGGTATATTCTGGATATTATGTTACTCTGCTGTTCTGTAGGGTACTGAGATGCCAGATTTAAGGAATATTTGATCAACATTAAATGCCAACAAAAAACAGGAAATTCATAGTCAATCATCCACATCCCCCTAAAAATGCTTTTGCTTTTGTCACAAGATTGAGGTTACAGCTAACTGAGAACATTTCAGCATGGACCTGTATTCTATGGATGAAGTGAAAATGGCAATATTTCCTGTGAGGTATGATTCCATTTTTTGTGTATTTCAACCTTTTAATACAAGACGTTTGCCTGATAGATGGGGGTGGGCATCTTACTGAATCTCGCTCTCTCTCACACACACACACACACACACACACACTCCGCTTTTTCTCCTCCACAGTATGAAGATTTTGTATTTAGTCTTCCTTTGTCTGTTTTCCTTAATTTAAAAGTCATATAGAGTGAAAGGGTATGGTTGTCTTTTTGAATTTGAGACACATAACATTTTCTATTGAAGAGCACTGGAGGTATAGATAAATTCATTTTATTATAAATATGTTTTCTCATAATATGAAAGCCTTTAGTCTGGAGAACTAGTGTGTGGACTCCACCCACATAAGAACACAGAGGTACCTAACTGGTCAAAGCTACTGGTGCCTGAACCGCTCCTCCATCATCAACCTGGAGTGTGTCTCACATCCACAAACAAGAAACCTCCAAAGTTTATAGTAGTTTTTTATTTTTTTTAAATGTACAAAGGCAGGGGAAAGTCCAAACTAAAGGCTTTCCTGTTCTAATAAGGTATATTTATGATACAAATAAGTTGTCTTTTCCTACATCTCCCTTTAGTAGGAAATGCTGCATGTCTCAAAACAAAGACAAACATGTCCTTTCACTCTAGAGCAAGGAAAACAGACAAAACAGATTAACTATAAAATGTTCATGTGGCATCCTATACCTTGGAGGAGCATCTGGTAAACCCCACATTCTTCATCTGTGTATAATTGTAATATTGCATATAAAGCAGGCCGTGTGAGGTATAAGTGGAAAGGTTATGATCGGCTGAAAGTCATTTTTCTATTCAAATATATAAAGTTATGAAAAATGTGCTGTATGGCTGTCACTGAAACATACTGTAAGCTGGGGAATCAGACAGATATTAGCTCCCCAGAGGCAACAGCAAGGAAAGTAACCAATTCCTAAGCAGGGTATCAAACAACCCATCAATAGCCATTGTCCAGCAATGGAGCTATAATTCAATGAGTCACCTGCATGAGGCCACATCAGGGAATTGCTCAACCTTGCCTGGAGACCCAGCAATGCCCCCCAGACATGTCTGGACTTGTGTTCCCCAAGCACATGGGACTGAGGGTATAAAACAGAACACATGGGGCCCATGCTTGGCCTTTTGCCTGCACCCACCTATGCTGCAAGCAACAAGGATACTCTGAAGACTCCAACAGAGGGGACTGGCCCAGATTTCAAGGGTGAAACCTGTGTACTATGAACTGCAATATCCAGTGGGGTAAGAAAAATCTAATCTAGATGTTACCCAGTCTAATAGGGTTGAGAGCTTAGACTGTGTGCTTATAATTTATTTTATTTTGGTAACTAACCGACTTTTTGCTTATCACTTAATATCTATCTTTTGTAGTCAATAAATTTGTTTTACTTTTATCTTTACCAGTGAGTTTGTATGAAGCGTGTGGCAAAGCTGTTCAGGTTTGCAAAGGTTGGTGTATATCCACTTTCCAGTGATGAAGTGCTGAACCAAATAATAAATTTGCACTGCCCATCTTGGAATATCGCTGAGGTACAGTGCTGGGAGCTGGGGGGATTTCACTGGTGCCTTTCCCTGTGTGATTCATGAGTGGCTCTGGAAGCATTCATGCAATCTTGCTGGCTGTGGGGCTCCACGTTGTGCTGAGTCAAAACAGCACCTGGAGGGGTTTGCTGCTGGTCACTAGCAAGGCATTGTGAAAGACAGCCCAGGCCGGAAAGAGTTAAGGGGGCACAGCAGTCCCACAGTCCCAGGCTGCACCCTGGGGATCCAGTCACAGTTCACACACACACACACGAGAGAGGTGCGCTCTCAGATACCATATATCTTCCATCATGAGTCTTATGACTCAGATGGGGAAGAGGGACTTCTTTTCCATTTGCAAAAGAGAGAAGTTGCAAAGTGTACATTCTGTCTCTCATTTCCAGAAGATGAACTTTGAAGAAAGATGCAGTGATAGCAAGGACTCTGTGTTCCCCTGTGACAGCAATCTAGTCAGAGGGCAGCTAGAAGATGCTTTTAAAAGAAAGGATTTAGTAAAGTCTTGAGGAAAAAAAGACAAGCCACATCTCCACTCTGTCATTCAAGAGACATCAGACTGAGAATTCTTAAACAACATACTGATTGTAAAATGAAATTATAGAGAGGGATTTTCAGACAATATATTTGCCTCTTAGCCTTCATTAGGTATGGTCATAAGTATAAAGGGAAGGGTAACCACCTTTCTGTATACAGTGCTATAAAATCCCTCCTGGCCAGAGGCAACATCCTGTTACCTGTGAAGGGTTAAGAAGCTCAGCTAACCTGGCTGGCACCTGACCCAAATGACCAATAAGGGGTCAAGATACTTTCAAACCTTGGAGGAAGGAAGGCTTTTGTTTTGTGCTCTTTGTTTACATGTTGTTCTCTCTTGGGACTGAGAGAGGCCAGACAGAAATCCATCTTTTCCAACCCATCCTAATCCAAGTCTCCAATATTGCAACCAGTATAGGTAAGCCAGGCAAGGCGGATTAGTTTATCTTTTGTTTTATATGAATTTTCCCTGTGTTAAGAGGGAGGTTTATTCCTGTTTTCTGTAACTTTAAGGTTTTGCCCAGAGGGGGATCCTCTGTTTTGAATCTGAATACCCTGTAAAGTATTTTCCATCCTGATTTTACAGAGATGATTTTTACCTTTCTTTTTTAAATAAAATCCTTCTTTTAAGAACCTGACTGATTTTTCTATTGTTACAAGATCCAGGGGTTTGGATCTTTGATGATTATGTAAGCAATTGGTTAGCATACGATTCTCAAGCCTCCCCAGGAAAGGGGGTGTGTAGGGCTGGGGGGGGAATATTTTGGGGGAAGACGTCTCCAAGTGGTCTCTTTCCTTGTTCTTTGTTTAAAATGCTTGGTGGTGGCAGCATACTGTTCAAGCACAAGGCAAAGTTTGTATCTTGGGGAAGTTTTTAACCTAAGCTGGTAAGAATAAGCTTAGGGGGGTCTTTCATGTGGGTCCCCACATCTGTACCCTAGAGTTCAGAGTGGGGAAGAAACCCTGACAGGTATGAATACCATTTAGACTGAGATAAGCATAAGGAGAAAGCAAGGTTCTTCCAGTCTCAAAGTGAACAGGATTACCTCACCAGGTCAAAAGCACCTGGAGATAACGAGGTTACAATGCAGTATTTTCTCAAGTAATTCATGAATTGTCAAGTGTAGCCAGAAATAAATGTCCCCGTTAGAACAGTACAGCATACTCTAGCTTTCACATTCCACATGCTCCTGGCCACATTAGTTCACCATGTTGCCAGGGGACACGAACAAGGATGATGTGCTTTTCTTAAAAGAAACATAAAAAAAAGGAGGAAGAAGGGCAGCCTACAGTAGAACTGAATGACTTACGTGTTACTATTTCTCTTACTTTTATTTACTGGTTGCTGAAAATAGAAACTGAATGTGAATCCCAGGGTATGTGAGCTTGCAAATGCAGCACAACTCAATTAAGGATTTTGCCATCAGAAAAGTGACACAAATATTTCTACTTCTGGGTTTTCACACTTTCTTGAACTAAGTTTGACTAAGCACACCAGGAAAACCTCTGGTTGCATGTATGTAAAAGATAAATAGTACTCATTCCATCAAGAAGCTTTTCCTATCTTATGAGACAGCAGCAAAGTCTCATGGTTGCAGTAATACAACAAGAATCACTTTAGTAAACTGCCAAAGAGGAGTCTCAGTTTCAACAACAATCTTTATTCATTCACTCTAAAATGTCCCAGATCTTTGGCACAGGGCAAGGACTGTCTTTTTGCTTTGGGGCATATTTAGTGTTATTATTTTATAATGAGTTTAGAGCTGGTGAAAAGCATCAGATACCGCTTTAGCCAAAGAATAGAGACAGCACTGGGAGCAGCAAACCAAGCTCTACCTGACCCTGATATGGAGGGACTACTTCTAGCATGAAAAGGTACTTCAGCCACCATGCCTATTTAGCCCTCGGCCTCCCTGCTGAGACTGTCAACAAGGAGGTCACACAGTGGTGTTATTTGCTGTGTTGTGGTCATCTGTCCAATACAAACCAGATTAAGAACTCAATTCATTTTACGTAGGCCAACGAAGATCTGCCTGATGGTAATGTATTTCTGGGACCAGATTTGAACCAGTGACCGCAAGGCTCTCCATCCCACTACCAATCCCCTGAACCAACCAGTGCCCAGCCTCTTAGTTGTAAATAGATAAAATCCATTGTACAGAAATATTATCACACAATAAAGGACTCCTGATGCTATTTAAACGCTGAGGCATTGATGGGAAAGAAATGTCAAGGCAAAGCGAAGACACAGTTTCAAAGCAAGAGACACTGATCCAATGATAATGTTCTGTTAATACGATTTTATACCCATTGTATATTTAATCGCTTTATTTAATGGCTGCTGCTACAATGGAGACTGTAGCTTGCTGCACTATTCCTGACCCGGTGCATTTCAGCATTCAAGCTGGGCTTAGAGAACAACTCTCTTCTATGCTTCCACCAGTTGGAGACCAGCTTATATATGAAAAAATAACATGTCTGCTTTATGACAAACTGCTTTCTCAAACAAGAGCTAACCTGACTGGCTTCCAAAATCTTTTCAGACATGGATATGTTAAATTTATCTGAATGTAAAAGTATTGGCATACTAAAACTACAATATGTTGTGCTTCTAAAGTCTTTCTTGAGAATTAACATCATTTTGTTTAGTCACATTTTGCCTCTCTTGAAAGTCGCTTAAAGTGACATAAAGGAAGAATTTAATTTATAGCCCCATTCTTTTAATTTTGGTCAGCCAGATTTTTTCAGACATCCGTTTATTTCTTCTTATATATTAGAAAAAATAATAGCCCCAGAGTCAGCTTCAAGGCAGCAATTCCCTCTCAGGGGTTCCGCTGACATTTATAAACTGATCCTATTTCTCTCTTGTGTTTTATGTTATCAGCTAAACCTGTCAACTTAAATTATTGCCTGGTAACCAAATCATAGTTATCTATTATTCTGTTATGTGTACATTTCTGAAGCTTTGTACCTATATCAAGTTTTTCAGGGATTGAAAACAAAACTATAAATAAACAACTGGAAAACAGAATAGGTTACCATTACATTGACAGCCAAAGTAAAAGTCATAAGCATCATACACAGAGCTACTAAAGCAATGGGACCCTTGCACTGCATATGCCTCATGCAGAAGTTTAATTAACACTTGTAACATTTTTTCTTGACAGGAATCAAGTGACTCCCTTGTGATATTGAACCTCATAATGCTTTATAAAAATATGCTTATGAATGTAAATATGACATAAATGGAATATGTTTTATGCTATATATGCCATGTAACATATCTTTCCAAAGGTTACATTCTACTGAATGTATTCATCCTATTTGTATGCATGTATCATTTTTATATCTGAAGTTATGAGCGTTGGCTCTATGCTTGTATTTAAAGCGTTTGCTGTAGAAAGCACCTAAGGCAAATCTGGTCAACATAGTGTGAAGGGTTAATTCAAATAATTGGGAGTACATGGCTAACAATGGACTTTGATGGATGCCAATCCACATCTGAGCTTTCCTGGGAACATTCAAACTAGCATGTGGACAATCGCGTCGGTCTGTAAAGAACTGAGTCATGCATGGACATGTGACTTGCCCATGTGATTCCAAAACTCCATCTTGTAGCTATAATTCTACATGGGGGAGGAAGGGGTTTCCACCAGAAGAGGGAGGCTATATAAGTCCCTCCATTTTGTCTTCAGCTGGCACAAAAGATAGCCTCTCCACCCCAAAGAGATGCCTGAAAGAAACTGGAACAAAGGACAGTAACTAGAGGGGTGTGAGTGATTGCTGGACCCAGACTAGAAGGAAGTCTAGTCTGTAAAAGAGGCTTATTGGAACATCTCTGAGGATGAAATTTACCTGCATTTAGTTTCTTACTGTATTAGGCTTAGACTTGCATGTTTTATTTTATTTTGCTTGGTAATTCACTTTGATCTGTCTGTTATTACTTGGAACCACTTAAATCCTACTTTTTGTATTTAATAAAATCACTTATTACTTAACCCAGAGTAAGTATTAATATTGGGGGGGGGGGGAGAACAGCTGTGCATATCTCTATCAATCAGTGTTACAGAGGGCGAACAATTTATTTGGGGTTTGGACCCCATTGGGAGCTGGATATCTGAGTGCTGGAAACAAGCACTTCTTAAACTGTTTTCAGTTAAGCCTGCAGCTTGTGAGGGACGTGGTTCAGACTTGGGTCTGTGTTTGCAGCAGGCAAGCGTGTCTGGCTCAAACAAGGCAAGATACTGAAGTCCCAAGCTGACTGGGAAGACGGACTCAGGTAGTCTAGGTACATCAGGTGGCAGTCCCAAAGGGGTTTCTGTGATCCAACCCGTCACATCCCCGTTGAAGGAAAAGGCCCAGCTATGGACCATCGAATTATGGAAGTAAATGCATGGTTACGCAGGTGGTGTTGGAGAGAGGACTTTGGATTCTTAGACCATGGGATGTTGTTCCAGGAAGCAGGATTGCTAGGAAGAGATGGGATCCACCTAATGAAGAGAGAGAAGAGCATCTTCGCAGGCAGGCTTGCTAACCTAGTGAGGAGGGCTTTAAACTAGGTTCGCCGGGGGATGGAGACCTAAGTCCTGAAGTAAGTGGGATACTGGGAGGAAACACAAGGAGGAGGGTGCAACAGGAGAGGCCTCTTGATCCACGCTGAGAAAGCAGGGCAATCGGTTAGTTATCTTAGATGCCCGTACACGAACTCAAGAAGCATGAAGAAACAAGCAGGAAGAATTGGAAGTCCTGGCACAGTCAAGGAACTATGATGTGACTGGAATAACAGAGACTTGGTGGGGTAACTCACATGACTAGAGCACTGTCATGGATGGTATAAACTGTTCAGGAAGGACAGGTGGGGGAGAAAAGGTTGAGGAGTTGCACTGTACGTAAGAGAGCATTATGACTGCTCAGAGCTCCAGTATGAAACTGGAGAAAAGTCTGTTGAGAGTCTTTGGGTTAAATTTAGAGGCGAGAGCAACAACAGTTGTTGTGGTGGGCATCTGCTATAGGCCACCAGACCAGGAGGATGAGGTAGACAAGGCTTTCTTCAGAAAACAGAAGTTTCCAGATCACAGGTGTTGGATCATATTAAAGAAGTTCTGTATTAAAATCACAAATGAGTTTGATTCCCCAGAGTTTAAATTCCAGGGTATTACTAATTAAGAGGTCTCTTGGTTTTTGGTACTGTTTCTCTCCCTCTATGTGTGAAACTTGCAAGCTGCTAATTGTGTTAGTACATTCTAAGACAGAGTCTGTTCTCAAAGCAATTCACAGAGAGAGAGACTCAAAGCAATACTCTAACAACAGAAACAGCACCCAGACTCCCCTCCCTTTTGTTGTATTAAGAATTGTGATTAAAATAGAGATAGAGGATGTATGTGGATGGATGCTTGGTGTGGATGATAACTGAATGATCAGGGAGGTGCCAGCCTAAGAATGCAGTGTCCATCGGCTGAAGAAGGCGTCAAGTGGAAATAACCAGAGGACCCCCCCGGAGGGCAGACTGGAATCCACCCAACAGCCTCAAGAATGGGAGAACCAAAGAACAAGATAACATCTTGGAGCCGTCAGGAATGTGCTATCTGCTGATTGATTCAGCAACAGCATGATGAAGCAATTCCCATAGACTGCCATAGGAAGAAATTCCTATAAAAATAGACTCTGAAAAGTGAGAACTTTGGGGTCTGATTCTGCAAACCAACTTCCAGGAGCATCAGATGAGCATCTGACAAGGACCTGCTCCCTCCTCATGTCCAGGCCAGTGGCTTGGCATGAGCAACTCTAAGGCTGGTAACTATGATAACCTTGCAGAACCTGTGCGTGTGTGTATGTTTGTATGAATGAATGTGTGAATAAATATGAGATTGAATGGAATGTTATAACTATAACTAACTGCTTACTATGATTCTTTCTGTATTCACAGTAAATATGGTATTTTGCCTTTTTCCCTTTAATAAGATCCTGCTGATTTTTATTTTATTGGTATAACACAAGCACTGGTTCTCATGGGGGACTTCAATCACCCTGACATCTGCTGGGAGAGCAATACAGTAGTGCACAGACAAGCCAGGAAGTTTTTGGAGAGTCTTGGGGACAACCTCCTCGTGCAAGTGCTGGAGGAACCAACTACAGGCCGTGCTCCTCACAGAGAAGAATTGGTAGGGCAAGTAGAAGTGGGTGGCAACTTGGGCAGCAGTGACCATGAAATGGTTGCATTCAGGATCCTGACAAAAGGAAGAAAGGAGAGAAGGAGAATACAGATCCTGGACTTCAGAAAAGCAGACTTTGACTCCCTCAGGGAACTGATGGGCAGGATCCCCTGGGAGGCTAATCTGAAGGGGAAAGGAGTCCAGGAGAGCTGGCTGTATTTCAAAGAAGCCTTATTGAGGGCACAGGAACAAACCATACCGATGTGCAGAAAGAACAGCAAATACGGCAGGCGACCAGCTTGGCTTAATAGAGAAATCTTCAATGAGCTTAAACGCAAAAAGGAAGCTTACAAGAAGTGGAGCTTGGACAGATGACTAGGGAGGAGTATAAAAATATTGCTCAAGCATGCGGGGCTGTAATCAGGAAGGCCAAAGCACAATTGGAGTTGCAGCTAGCCAGGGATGTGAAGGGTAATAAGAAGGGTTTCTACAGGTATGTTAACAACAAGAAGGTGGTCGGGAAAGCGTGGGCCCCTTACTGAATGGGGGAGGCAACCTAGTGACAGATGATGTGGAAAAAGCTGAAGTACTCAATGCTTTTTTTTGCCTTGGTTTTCACAGCCAATGTCAGCTCCCAGACTGCTGCATTGGGCGGCACAGTATGCTATGGAGGTGAGCATCCCTCAGTGGTGAAAGAACAGGTTAAGGACTATTTAGAAAAGCTGGATGAGCACAAGTCCATGGGACTGGATGCACTGCATCCGAGAGTGCTGAGAGAGTTGGCTGATGTGATTGCAGAGCCATTGGCCATTATCTTTGAAAACTCATGGTGATCGGGGGAGGTCCCAGACTACTGGAAAAGGGCAAATATAGTGTCCATCTTTAAAAAACGGAAGGAGGAGAATCCAGGTAACTACAGACCCGTCAGCCTCACCTCAGTCCTTGGAAAAATCATGGAGCAGGTCCTCAAGGAATCCATTTTGAAGCACCTGGAGGAGACGAAGGTGTTCAGGAACAGTCAACATAGATTCACCAAGGGCAAGTCATGCCTAACCAACCTGATTACCTTCTATGATGAGATAACTGGCTCTGTGGATATGGGGAAAGGGGTGAACATGATAGACCTTGACTTTAGCAAAGCTTTTGATACGGTCTCCCACAGTATTCTTGCCAGCAAGTTAAAAAAGTATGGATTGGATGAATGGACTATAAGATGGAAAGAAAACTGGCTAGATTGTCGGGCTCAATGGGTAGTGATCAATGGTTCGATGTCTAGTTGGCAGCCAGTATCAAGAAGAGTGCCCCAGGGGTCAATCCTGGGGCCGGTTTTGTTCAACATCTTCATTAATGATCTGGACAATAGGATGGACTGCACCCTCAGAAAGTTCACGGATGACACTAAGCTAGGGGGAGAGGTAGATATGCTGGAGGGTAGGGATAGGGTCCAGAGTGACCAAGACAAATTGGAGGATTAGGCCAAAAAAAAAATCTGATGAGATTCAGCAAGGACAAGTGCAGAGTCCTGCACTTAGGACAGAAGAATCCCAGGCAGTGCTACAGACTGGGGACCGACTGGCTAAGCAGCCATTCTGCAGAAAAGGACCTGGGGATTACAGTGGACGAGAAGCTGGATATGAGTCAACAGCATGTCCTTCTTACTAAGCCCTGGTCTACACTAGGACTTTAGGTCGAATTTAGCAACGTTAAATCGATTTAAACCTGCACCCGTCCACACAGTGAAGCCCTTTATTTCGACTTAAAGGGCTCTTAAAATCAATTTCCTTACTCCACCCCTGACAAGTGGATTAGCGCTTAAATCGACGTTCCCAGCTCGAATTTGGGGTACTGTGGACACAATTCGATGGTATTGGCCTCCGGGAGCTATCCCAGAGTGCTCCATTCTGACCGCTCTGGACAGCACTCTCAACTCAGATGCACTGGCCAGGTAGACAGGAAAAGAACCGCAAACTTTTGAATCTCATTTCCTGTTTGGCCAGCGTGGCAAGCTGCAGGTGACCATGCAGAGCTCATCAGCACAGGTGACCATGATGGAGTCCCAGAATCGCAAAAGAGCTCCAGCATGGACCGAACGGGAGGTACGGGATCTGATCGCTGTTTGGGGAGAGGAATCCGTGCTATCAGAACTCCGTTCCAGTTTTCGAAATGCCAAAACCTTTGTGAAAATCTCCCAGGGCATGAAGGACAGAGGCCATAACAGGGACCCGAAGCAGTGCCGCGTGAAACTGAAGGAGCTGAGGCAAGCCTACCAGAAAACCAGAGAGGCGAACAGCCGCTCTGGGTCAGAGCCCCAAACATGCCGCTTCTATGATGAGCTGCATGCCATTTTAGGGGGTTCAGCCTACCCCAGCCGTGTTGTTTGACTCCTTCA
Source organism: Lepidochelys kempii (assembly GCF_965140285.1). Taxonomy (NCBI): domain Eukaryota; kingdom Metazoa; phylum Chordata; order Testudines; family Cheloniidae; genus Lepidochelys; species Lepidochelys kempii. The sequence continues at coordinate 34,877,608 of NC_136387.1, forward strand.
ATGGAGATGGAGGCAATACGGAAGCAGGTTTTGGGGACGAAGAAGATGAGGAGGAGGAGGAGGTTGTAGATAGCTCACAGCAAGCAAGCGGAGAAACCGGTTTTCCCGACAGCCAGGAACTGTTTCTCACCCTAGACCTGGAGCCAGTACCCCCCGAACCCACCCAAGGCTGCATCCTGGACCCAGCAGGCGGAGAAGGGACCTCTGGTGAGTGTACCTTTTTAAAATACTATACATGGTTTAAAAGCAAGCATGTGAAAGGATTACTTTGCCCTGGCATTTGCGGTTCTCCTAGATGTAGTCCTAAAGCCTTTGCAAAAGGTTTCTGGGGAGGGCAGCCTTATTGCGTCCTTCATGGTAGGACACTTTATCACTCCAGGCCAGTAACACATACTCGGGAATCACTGTAGAACAAAGCATTGCAGTGTATGTTTGCTGGCATTCAACCAAAATCCGTTCTTTCTCTCTCTGTGTTATCCTCAGGAGAGTGAGATATCATTCATGGTCACCTGGTTGAAATAGGGTGCTTTTCTTCAGGGACACTCAGTATAGCCCATTCCTGCTGGGCTGTTTGCCTGTGGCTGAACAGAAATGTTCCCCGCTGTTAGCCACAGGGAGGGGGGAAGGTTGAGGGGGTAGTCACGCGGTGGGAGGAGGCAAAATGCGACCTTGTAACGAAAGCACATGTGCTATGTATGTAATGTTAACAGCAAGGTTTACCCTGAAAGAGTGTAGCGACTGTTTTATAAAATGTCTCTTTTTAAATACCGCTGTCCCTTTTTTTTTCTCCACCAGCTGCATGTGTTTCAATGATCACAGGATCTTCTCCTTCCCAGAGGCTAGTGAAGCTTAGAAAGAAAAAAAAACGCACTCGCGATGAAATGTTCTCCGAGCTCATGCTGTCCTCCCACACTGACAGAGCACAGACGAATGCGTGGAGGCAAATAATGTCAGAGTGCAGGAAAGCACAAAATGACCGGGAGGAGAGGTGGAGGGCTGAAGAGAGTAAGTGGCAGGCTGAAGAGAGTAAGTGGCGGGCTGAAGAGAGGGCTGAAGCTCAAATGTGGCGGCAGTGTGATGAGAGGAGGCAGGATTCAATGCTGAGGCTGCTGCAGGACCAAACCAGAATGCTCCAGTGTATGGTTGAGCTGCAGCAAAGGCAGCTGGAGCACAGACTGCCACTGCTGCCCCTCTGTAACCAACCGCCCTCCTCCCCAAGTTCCATAGCCTCCACACCCAGACGCCCAAGAACGCGGTGGGGGGGCCTCCGGCCAACCAGCCACTCCACCACAGAGGATTGCCCAAAAAAAAGAAGGCTGTCATTCAATAAATTTTAAAGTTGTAAACTTTTAAAGTGCTGTGCTTAAAGTGCTGTGTGGCATTTTCCTTCCCTCCTCCACCACCCCTCCTGGGATACCTTGGTAGTCATCTCCCTATTTGTGTGATGAATGAATAACGAATGCATGACTGTGAAGCAGCAATGACTTCATTGCCTCTGCAAGCGGTGATTAAAGGGAGGAGGGGAGGGTGGTTAGCTTACAGGGAAGTAGAGTGAACCAAGGGGCGGGGGGTTTCATAAAGGAGAAACAAACAGAACTTTCACACTGTAGCCTGGCCAGTCATGAAACTGGTTTTCAAAGCTTCTCTGATGCGTACCGCGCCCTCCTGTGCTCTTCTAACCGCCCTGGTGTCTGGCTGCGCGTAACCAGCAGCTAGGCGATTTGCCTCAGCCTCCCACCCCGCCATAAACGTCTCCCCCTTACTCTCACAGATATTGTGGAGCACACAGCAAGCAGTAATAACAGTGGGAATATTGGTTTCGCTGAGGTCTAAGCGAGTCAGTAAACTGCGCCAGCGCGCCTTTAAACGTCCAAATGCACATTCTACCACCATTCTGCACTTGCTCAGCCTGTAGTTGAACAGCTCCTGACCACTGTCCAGGCTGCCTGTGTACGGCTTCATGAGCCATGGCATTAAGGGGTAGGCTGGGTCCCCAAGGATACATATAGGCATTTCAACATCCCCAACAGTTATTTTCTGGTCTGGGAAGAAAGTCCCTTCCTGCAGCTTTTGAAACAGACCAGAGTTCCTGAAGATGCGAGCATCATGCACCTTTCCCGGCCATCCCACGTTGATGTTGGTGAAACGTCCCTTGTGATCCACCAGAGCTTGCAGCACTATCGAAAAGTACCCCTTGCGGTTTATGTACTCGCCGGCTTGGTGCTCCGGTGCCAAGATAGGGATATGGGTTCCGTCTATAGCCCCACCACAGTTAGGGAATCCCATTGCAGCAAAGCCATCCACTATGACCTGCACATTTCCCAGGGTCACTACCCTTGATATCAGCAGATCTTTGATTGCGTGAGCTACTTGCATCACAGCAGCCCCCACAGTAGATTTGCCCACTCCAAATTGATTCCCAACTGACCGGTAGCTGTCTGGCGTTGCAAGCTTCCACAGGGCTATTGCCACTCGCTTCTCAACTGTGAGGGCTGCTCTCATCCTGGTATTCATGCGCTTCAGGGCAGGGGAAAGCAAGTCACAAAGTTCCATGAAAGTGCCCTTACGCATGCGAAAGTTTTGCAGCCACTGGGAATCGTCCCAGACCTGCAACACTATGCGGTCCCACCAGTCTGTGCTTGTTTCCCGAGCCCAGAATCGGCGTTCCACAGCATGAACCTGCCCCATTAGCACCATGATGCATGCATTGGCAGGGCCCATGCTTTCAGAGAAATCTGTGTCCATGTCCTGATCACTCACGGGACCGCGCTGACGTCGCCTCCTCGCCCGGTATCGCGTTGCCATGTTCTGGTGCTGCATATACTGCTGGATAATGCGTGTGGTGGTTGATGTGCTCCTAATTGCCAAAATGAGCTCAGCGGCCTCCATGCTTGCCTTGGTATGGCGTCCGCACAGAAAAAAGGCGCGGAACGATTGTCTGCCGTTGCTCTGACAGAGGGAGGGGCGACTGACGACACGGCTTACAGGGTTGGCTTCAGGGAGCTAAAATCAACAAAGGGTGTGCCTGTACATCAAGGAGTATTTCAGGCAGGACTGCACGGAGGGTTCCAATAAGAAATGGTGCACCAAAGTTATCGTTGTTATTGGAACAAGGAGGTTAGCCTGGCCTCTGATTGATACATGGCTAGATTAACCTCGCTGCGCCTTCTCTGTGACTGACTGCAGTGTGATCTAGACAGGGGAGGAGGAAAATGAGTACAACACAAATCTGGTCTATTTCTTGTTCTGACCCACTCCATCTATCCTTTACATCTTTGGCTGGCAGCAGACGGTGCAGAAGGACTGCATGCCATCCACATCTCATGGCTGCTTGGCAGAAGATGGTACAGTACGACTGCTAGCCATCTTCATCTCTTGCCTGCCTGGCATAAGATGGTACAATACGACTGCTAGCAATCCTCATCTCTTGCCTGCCTGGCAGAAGATGGTACAGTACGACTGCTAGCAGTCCGTATCGCCTGCCCGCTCACCATAAGACGGTTCAATAGGACTGACTGCAGGACTAAAGAGAATGACCTGGTCAAGTCACTCCAAATTTAGTCCCTGCGCCCATGTCTGCCCAGGCGCTCCCAGCCGACGTGGCCAGGAGCACCTCGGACACGACGAGGACGACTACCAGTCGTATTGCACCGTCTGCTGCCAGAAGGCAATGGGTTGCTGCTACTGTGCAGCAAAGCCGTACCGCGTCTGCCAGCACCCAGGAGACATAGGGTGACGGTTACCTGAGCGGGCTCCATGCTTGCCGTGGTATGGCGTCTGCACAGGTAACTCAGGAAAAAAGGCGCGAAATGATTGTCTGCCCTTGCTTTCACGGGGGGAGGGAGGGTGGGAACGGGGTCCTGACGATATGTACCCAGAACCACCCGCGACAATGTTTTAGCCCCATCAGGCATTGGGATATCAACCCAGAATTCCAATGGGCAGCGGAGACTGCGGGAACTGTGGGATAGCTACCCACAGTGCAACGCTCCGGAAGTCGACGCTTGCCTCGGTACTGTGGAAGCGCTCCGCCGAGTTAATGCACTTAATGCACTTACAGCATTTTCTGTGGGGACACACACACTCGAATATATAAAACCGATTTCAAAAAAACCGACTTCTATAAATTCGACCTAATTTCGTAGTGTAGACATACCCTAAGAAGGCTAACGGCATATTGGGCTGAATTAATAAGAGCATTGCCAGCAGGTCGATGGAAGTGATTATTCCCCTCTATTCAGCACTGGTGAGGCCACATCTGGAGTACTACGTCCAGTTTTGGGCCCCCCACTACAGAAAGGATGTGGACAAATTGGAGAGAGAGTCCAGCGGAGGGCAACAAAAACGATTAGGGGGCTGGGGCACCATGACTTCTGAGGAGAGACTGAGGGAACTGGGCTTATTTAGTCTACCGAAGAGAAGAGTGAGGGGGGATTTGACAGTAGCCTTCAATTACCTGAAGGGAGGTTCCAAAGAGGATGGAGCTAGGCTGTTCTCAGTGTTGGCAGATGCCAGAACAAGGAGCAATGGTCTCAAGTTGCAGTGTGGGGGGGGGGGGGGGGTCCAGGTTGGATATAAGGAAAAACTATTTCACTAGGAGGGTGGTGAAACACTGGAATGGGTTACCTAGGGAGGTGGTGGAATCTCCATCTGTCATAAATATAAATGGAAGGTAAAGCTGGTAAAGATAAGCTTAGGAGGTTTTCATGCAGGTCCCCACATCTGTACCCTAGCGTTCAGAGTGGGAGAGGAACCTTGACATGGTGGCAGAGCGGTGGGATTAACCTGAAATCATTTTGAGATCCAGTTGAGATTTTTTGAACTAGAAATACAGATTTTAAAGAAGAAATTTTTTTTTCCTTTGGAAAGGAAGTCCAGAAAGCAGCTTGTTTTTCTCTGGTTTGTGGCCAAGCAGAGACAAAAGGGGATTATCTTTGTGAATTGCAGGTTTTCTTTGCCTGGAGGCAGGGTACTTAACTCCTGCAGGGAAATTCAGTCTTCCAACCTAAAGTTTTTTTTTCCCTAAAAGTAAATGGGGGTGGGGGGTGGGGGTGTTCTACCCATTTGCCTGGAGACAAAAGTGGCAGGGGTTTTTGTTTTTTTTTTAGGATTTTGATTTCTTTACAAGGAACACCGGTTTGAAAAGGAATTTGTTTTTCCTTTAGGCTTCTGGTAAGCAGGTTTCCAAGTAGTTGGAGGTTTTTTGCTTTGATTTGGGGCCAGAACAGAGACAAGGGAATTGTCTTTTTCTGTAGGCTGACAATCACTATCAGAGAATAGGTATGCTATTCCAGCACAGCAAAATTTTACAGCCAAATTTTGTTTGTTTATTTCTAAACCTCGGGTGTAAAGTTAGTTAAAAACAGAGAGGTTAGAATGACAAAATCCACGGCTCGACAAAAGCTGGAATTAGCCAGATTTCAGGCTGAGGAAAAACAAAGGGAACATGAAAGACAGATAGAACTCATGCGGCTGAAGAAGGAAGAGAGGAAGCAGGTGGAGGAGGAGAGGGAAAAAGAGAGGAAGCATGCACTGGAGATGGAGAAGATAAAGGCTCAGCAGAATATACCAACAAACCCTAGCAATCCTTCTCCAGGTACCACTCCCCATCCCAGAAAGTTCCCCACCTACAAGGCAGGCGATGATACTGAGGCTTTCCTAGAAAACTTCGAAAGGGCCTGCCTTGGGTACAACATCTCTACTGACCAATACATGGTAGAGCTGAGGCTGCAGCTCAGTGGACCCTTAGCTGAGGTGGCAGCTGAAATGCCTAAAGAACACATGAACAAGTATGAACTGTTTAAATCCAAGGCGAGAGTCAGAATGGGGATAACACCCGAGCATTCTAGTCGGAGGTTCAGAGCCCTAAGGTGGAAACCAGACGTGTCATTTACCCGACATGCTTACCACATTGTGAAACATTGGGATGCCTGAATATCAGGAGCAAGTGTTGAATCTCCAGTGAATTTGCCCTTCCTAGTGCAAATGGAACAATTCTTAGAGGGGGTTCCTGAGGAAATAGAAAGATACATCCTAGATGGGAAGCCCAAAACTGTAATCGAGGCAGGAGAGATTGGAGCCAGATGGGTGGAGAAGGCAGAGAAGAAGAAAACTGGTCGCAGTTGGAGAGAAGACCAGAAGGGACAACCCCAGACCACACCCTATTACCGGGGGCCGCCCAAAGCCCCACCTACCTCCCAAAGAACCACCTACCTCCCAAAGAACCCTCCAGATCCCTTATCGTCCCACCACCCCATTCTCCAGCAACCCTCCTCGTCCCAGTGACCCGTCAGCTGGACAATGTTTTAAATGTAACGAGCTCGGGCATGTAAAGGCCAACTGCCCCAAGAACCGCAACAGATTACAGTGCATTGCACCGGAATCACACCAGAGGTCCGCAGGCCCAGATACCTCCCAGATACCCTTGGAGCGGAGGGAAACTGTGAGTGTGGGCGGGATGAAGGTCACCGCGTGGAGGGACACAGGAGCACAAGTGTCAGCTATCCTTGCTTCCTTAGTGGACCCCTTTAATCTTAGTGGACCTTTAATCAACACAGAGATCCAAGTGACGATTCAACCCTTCAAGTCCAACTCTTTCCATTTGCCTACAGCCAAGTTGCCTGTCCAGTACAAGGGCTGGTCAGGAACGTGGACTTTTGCAGTCTATGATGATTATCCCATCCCCATGCTGTTGGGGGAAGACTTGGCCAATCATGTGAAGCAGGCCAAGAGGGTGGGAACGGTCACCCGCAGCCAGGCTAAACAAGCCGTGAGGCCTAGCTCTACTCTGGAAACTTCTATCAGGACCCAGTCAGAGGTGATGGACCTGGACCCCAGGCCAATGTCTGCAACAGCAGTAGTGGATCCAGCCCCAGAGACTCAGATGGAACCAATCCCAGAACCGGAACCAGCCGAGCAACCAGACCCATTGCCAGCACTGAATCCAGTACTTGTAACCTCAGCACCAGAGGGCCCCACCGAACCTGAACTGGCAGCAGCTGATAACCCTACACAAGAGGCTCAGCTGGAGCCTGAATCCCAACATAGTGCACCAACGGAGAGCGGTTCACAGTCAATAGAAACAGCTCCATCCCCTATATCACTTCCAGAGGGACCAAGCATAGGTCCACAATCCAATGAGGAACTGATGTCTCCAGCATCAAGGGAACAGTTCCAGACCGAACAGGAAGCAGATGAAAGCCTCCAGAGAGCTTGGACGGCGGCACGGAGCAACCCACCGCCTCTCAGCTCTTCTAATCAATCCAGGTTTGTTGTAGAAAGAGGACTTTTATACAAGGAAACTCTTTCTGGTGGACACCAGGAAGACTGGCATCCTCAGAGACAGTTGGTAGTTCCAACTAAATACCGGGCCAAGCTCTTGAGCTTAGCCCATGATCACCCTAGTGGCCATGCTGAGGTGAACAGGACCAAAGACCGTTTGGGGGGGGTCATTCCACTGGGAGGGAATGGGCAAGGATGTTTCTACCTATGTCCGGTCTTGTGAAGTATGCCAAAGAGTGGGAAAACCCCAAGACCAGGTCAAAGCCCCTCTCCAGCCACTCCCCATCACTGAAGTTCCATTTCAGCGAGTAGCTGTGGATATTCTGGGTCCTTCTCCGAAAGAGACACCCAGAGGAAAGCAGTACATACTGACTTTCATGGATTTTGCCACCCGATGGCCGGAAGCAGTAGCTCTAAGCAACACCAGGGCTAAAAGTGTGTGCCAGGCACTAGCAGACATTTTTGCCAGGGTAGGTTGGCATCCTCACAGATGCAGGGACTAATTTCCTGGCAGGAACTATGGAAAACCTTTGGGAAGCTCATGGGGTAAATCACTTGGTTGCCACTCCTTACCACCATCAAACAAATGGCATGGTGGAGAAGTTTAATGGGACTTTGGGGGCCATGATACGTAAATTCGTAAATGAGCACTCCAATGATTGGGACCTAGTGTTGCAGCAGTTGCTCTTTGCCTACAGAGCTGTACCACACCCCAGTTTAGGGTTTTCCCCATTTGAACTTGTATATGGCCGTGAGGTTAAGGGGCCATTGCAGTTGGTGAAGCAGCAATGGGAGGGATTTACACCTTCTCCAGGAACTAACATTCTGGACTTTGTAACCAACCTACAAAACACCCTCCGAACCTCTTTAGCCCTTGCTAGAGAAAACTTACAGGATGCTCAAAAAGAGCAAAAAGCCTGGTATGATAAACATGCCAGAGAGCGTTCCTTCAAAGTAGGGGATCAGGTCATGGTCTTAAAGGCGCTCCAGGCCCATAAAATGGAAGCATCGTGGGAAGGGCCATTCATGGTCCAGGAGCGCCTGGGAGCTGTTAATTATCTCATAGCATTCCCCACCTCCAACCGAAAGCCTAAGGTGTACCATATTAATTCTCTAAAGCCCTTTTATTCCAGAGAATTAAAGGTTTGTCAGTTTACAGCCCAGGGAGGAGACGACGCTGAGTGGCCTGAAGGTGTTTACTACGAAGGGAAAAGTGCTGGTGGTATGGAGGAGCTGAACCTCTCCATGACCCTTGGGCGTATGCAGCGACAGCAGATCCAGGAGCTGTGCACTAGCTACGCGCCAACGTTCTCAGCCACCCCAGGACTGACTGAACGGGCATACCACTCCATTGACACAGGTAATGCTCACCCAATTAGAGTCCAACCTTACCGGGTGTCTCCTCAAGCTAAAACGGCTATAGAAAACGGGAGATCCAGGATATGTTACAGGTGGGTGTAATCCGCCCCTCTGGAAGTGCATGGGCATCTCCAGTGGTTTTAGTTCCCAAACCAGATGGGAAATACATTTTTGCGTGGACTACCGTAAGCTAAATGCTGTAACTCGCCCATACAACTATCCAATGCCACGCACAGATGAACTATTAGAGAAACTGGGACGGGCCCAGTTCATCTCTACCTTGGACTTAACCAAGGGGTACTGGCAGGTACCGCTAGATGAATCTGTCAAGGAAAGGTCAGCCTTCACCACACATCTCAGGCTGTATGAATTTGATGTACTCCCTTTCGGGCTGCGAAATGCACCCGCCACCTTCCAAAGACTTGTAGATGGACGCCTAGCGGGATTAGGAGAATATGCAGTCGCCTACCTTGACGATGTGGCCATATTTTCAGATTCCTGGGCAGACCACCTGGAACATCTACAAAAAGTCCTTGAGCGCATAAGGGAGGCAGGACTAACTGTTAAGGCTAAGAAGTGTCAAATAGGCCTAAACAGAGGGACTTACCTTGGACACCAGATGGGTCAAGGAACTATCAGCCCCCTAAAGGCCAAAGTGGATGCTATCCAAAAGTGGCCTGTCCCAAAGTCAAAGAAACAGGTTCAATCCTTCTTAGGCTTGGCCAGTTATTACAGACGATTTGTACCGCAGTACAGCCACATCGCCAACCCACTGACAGACCTAACCAAAAAGAAACAGCCAAATGCTGTTCAGTGGACCGAAAAGTGTCAGAAGGCCTTTAACAAGCTTAAAGTGACACTCATGTCTGACCCTGTACTAAGGGCCCCAGACTTTGACAAACCGTTCCTAGTAACCACAGATGCATCCGAGCGTGGTGGGGGAGCAATTTTAATGCAGAAAGGACCTGATCAAGAATTCCACCCTGTAGTGTTTCTCAGCAAAAAACTGTCTGAGAGGGAAAGCAACTGGTCAGTCTGTGAAAAAGAATGTTACGCCATTGTCTACGCTCTGGAAAAGCTACACCCCTATGTTTGGGGATGGCGTTTCCACCTGCAAACCGACCATGCTGCACTGAAGTGGCTTCACACCGTCAAAGAAACTAACAAAAAACATCTTCGGTGGGTTTAGCTCTCCAAGATTTTGATTTCGACATCCAACACATCTCAGGAGCTTCTAACAAAGTGGCTGATGCACTCTCCCGTGAAAGTTTCCCAGAATCGACTGGTTAAAATCGTCCTTGAGATATGGAAAATATTGTTAGTCTTTATGTACTTGGTAGTATATTTAGAGATGCATGTGTCTTATTAACTCTGTTTTTCCTAGAGCTCCAGGAAGAAATCCCAGCCAGTGTTTCACCCTAGCTTAGATTTGGGGGGCGTGTCATAAATATAAAGGGAAGGGTAAACCCCTTTAAAATCCCCCCTGGACAGAGGAAAACTCCTCTCACCTGTAAAGGGTTAAGAAGCTAAAGGTAACCTCGCTGGCACCTGACCAAAATGACCAATGAGGAGACAAGATACTTTCAGAAGCTGGGAGGAGGGAGCGAAACAAAAGGTCTCTGTCTGTCTTTATGCTGTTTTTGCCGGGGATAGACCAGGAATGGAGTCTTAGAACTTTTAGTAAGTAATCTAGCTAGGTATGTGTTAGATTATGATTTCTTTAAACGGCTGAGAAAAGAATTGTGCTGAATAGAATAACTATTTCTGTCTGTGTATCTTTTTTGTAACTTAAGGTTTTGCCTAGAGGGATTCTCTATGTTTTGAATCTAATTACCCTGTAAGGTATCTACCATCCTGATTTTACAGAGGGGATTTCTTTACTTCTATTTACTCCTATTTCTATTAAAAGTCGTCTTGTAAGAAAACTGAATGCTTTTTCATTGTTCTCAGATCCAAGGGTTTGGGTCTGTGGTCACCTATGCAAATTGGTGAGGCTTTTTATCCAACATTTCCCAGGAAAGGGGGGGGTGCAAGTGTTGGGAGGATTGTTCATTGTTCTTAAGAATGGGTCTGGGTCTGTAGTCACCTAGGCAAATTGGTGAGGCTCTTTACCAAACCTTGTCCAGGAAGTGGGGTGCAAGGTTTTGGGAAGTATTTGGGGGGAAAGACGTTTCCAAACAGCTCTTCCCCAGTAACCAGTATTTGTTTGGTGGTGGTAGCAGTCAATCCAAGGGCAAAGGGTGGAATATTTTGTACCTTGGGGAAGTTTTGACCTAAGTTGGTAAAGATAAGCTTAGGAGGTTTTCATGCAGGTCCCCACATCTGTACCCTAGCATTCAGAGTGGCGGAGGAACCTTGACACCATCCTTAGAGGTTTTTAAGGCCCGGCTTGACAAAGTCCTGGCTGGGATGATTTAGTTGGGGTTGGTCCTGTTTTGAGCAGGGGGTTTGACTAGCTGACCTCGTGAGGTCTCTTCCAACCCTAACCTCCCATGATTCTATCACTGGTTATGTTGCCATCTTAAACAATAAGAGCTACGTTCTGCCCTGACCCAAAAAAGCCAGTACAGTGAAAGAAGGTACTTGATGTGCTACTGGCCAGGGCTGGCTGCTGATTTTGCAACATGTGCATCGACTGGCTACTGACCCAGTTGTGCCACTTCTCCACCAATCTACACCTCTCCAGGCTGCGGCTTGCACCCTGGCTCATTGCAGAGCCATGTGTGTAAGCACGCCCTTGTGCATCAATGCAGAATGCTGCTTGCCTTTACGCCAAACAGAACATATACCAGTTTCTCCTGTGCCCTTCTTTCTCCTTGCATACGTGCATAAGAGGGGCAGGATTGAACCACAAATTTTACAGCTATTTTAAGGCAATAAAGTAGAAGACAATCAGGCAAATCATATGCACACTCATGTATATCACATATGTGGTATGGTGGGTAATATCCATGTGATGCAACAGACAGCCAAATGATAAATGAATTATGCACCTTGGACCATCTCTTCCACCCTCTGGCCATTAACCAGTCTCTTGGCGACAGCATCTAACTTTCTAAATTCCTGAGCAGCTTACAAAATAACAATAACCCAACCCACCAGAGAAACATTGCCATTCTGACCCTTAACTATGGACTCTCCTCACAACAATCACACCTGCCTGAGGTCCAAGGCAGCTAAAATTCAGTCCTGCACCAGCATCAACTCTCTACATACAAAATGTAAATGACTTTCAAGTTTGCTATCTTGTGCCCCTACAGGGATAAAAAATGGGAGCTTTATACCACTGGAAAGGGGAGATTCCCAGATTCCCAGTGGGACCCACCATTGATTCCTAGCCATGGAAGAGCCTGAGGTAGTACATTAATGAAGAAAAAAAATCTATTTTCAGTCATTTGTAGAGGTTTTTCTTATCTCCCTCTTAGCCCTGAAAATGAGTCACGGTAACTAAGGAACCTGGATTTACAGTGGATACAAAAATTAGCTCCAATAAATTTTTTTCCCCAAGCTCCTGTTGCTAAAGCCTTCATATCTCATCATCCCTTCCTACATGCATAGAATCATAGAATATCAGGGTTGGAAGGGACCTCAGGAGGTCATCTAGTCCAACCCCCTGCTCAAAAGCAGGACCCATACCCAATTAAATCATCCCAGCCAGGCTTTGTCAAGCCTGACCTTAAAAACTTCTAAGGAAGGAGATTCCACCACCTCCCTAGGCAACGCATTCCAGTGTTTCACCACCCTCCTAGTGAAAAAGTTTTTCCTAATATCCAACCAGAACCTCCCCCACTGCAACTTGAGACCATTACTCCTTGTCCTGTCCTCTTCCACCACTGAGAATAGTCTAGAACTAAACAATCCCAGTTCCCTCAGCCTCTCCTCATAACTCATGTGTTCCAGACCCCTAATCATTTTGGTTGCCCTTCGCTGGACTCTCTCCAATTTATCCACATCCTTCTTGTAGTGTGGGGCCCAAAACTGGACACACTACTCCAGATGAGGCCTCACCAATGTCGAATAGAGGGGGACGATCACGTCCCTTGATCTGCTCGCTATGCCCCTACTTATACATCCCAAAATGCCATTGGCCTTCTTGGCAACAAGGGCACACTGCTGGCTCATATCCAGCTTCTCGTCCACTGTCACCCCTAGGTCCTTTTCCGCAGAACTGCTGCCTAGCCATTCAGTCCCTAGTCTGTAGCTGTGCATTGGGTTCTTCCGTCCTAAGTGCAGGACCCTGCACTTATCCTTATTGAACCTCATCAGATTTCTTTTGGCCCAATCCTCCAATTTGTCTAGGTCCCTCTGTATCCTATCCCTGCCCTCCAGGGATCTTTATCTCTGTGTACACATACAGAGTAGATAAGTGTGTGGATTTACATTTTATATATATATATATATATATATATATATATATATAAGGGCTGTCAACGGATTAAAAAAATTAATCACGAAATTAATTGCACTGTTAAACAATAATAGAATACCATTTCTTTAAATATTTTTGGCTGTTTTCTACATTTTCAAATATATTAATATCAATTACAATACAGAATACAAAGTGTACGGTGCTCACTTTATATTTATTTTTGATTACAAGTATTTGTACTATAAGAAAACCAAAAGAAATAATATTTTTCAATTCACCGAATACAACTACTGTAGTACAATCTCTTTATCATGAAAGTTGAACTTACAAATGTAGAATTATTTACAAAAAATGCATTCAAAAATAAAATGTAAAATTTTAGAGCCGGCAAGTCCACTCAGTCCTACTTCTTGTTCAGCCAATTGCTCAGACAAACACGTTTGTTTACATTTGCAGGAGATAATGATGCCTGCTTCTTGTTTGCAGCATCACGTGAAAGTGAGTACAGGTGTTCTCATGGCACTGTTGTACCAGGTGTCGCAAGATTATTACATGCCAGATATGCTAAAGATTCATGTGTCCCTTCATGCTTCAACCATCATTCCAGGGGACATGGGTCCACGCTGATGATGGGTTCTGCTCGATAACAATCCAAAGCAGTGCAGACTGACGCAGGTTCATTTTCATTATCTGACTCAGATGTCACCAGCAGAAGGTTGATTTTCTTTTTTCGTGGTTTGGGTTCTGTAGTTTCCTCATTGGAGTGTTGCTCTTTTAAGACTTCTGAAAGCATGCTCCACACCTCATCCCTCTCAGATTTTGGAAGGCACTTCAGATTCTTAAAAGTTGGGTCAAGTGCTGTAATAAATTATCTGGATGATGGTGTGGATTGCACCCTCAGCAAGTCTGCAGATTACACTAAACTGGGAGGAGAGGTACATATGCTGGAGGGTAGGGATAGGATACAGAGGGACCTAGACAAATCGGAGGATTGGGCCAAAAGAAATCTGATGAGGTTCAACAAGGACAAGTGCAGAATCCTGCACTTAGGACGGAAGAATCCCATGCACCGCTACAGACTAGGGACCGAATGGCTAGGCAGCAGTTCTGCAGAAAAGGACCTAGGGGTTATAGTGGATGAGAAGCTGGATATGAATCAACAGCGTGCCCTTGTTGCGAAGAAGGCCAATGGCATTTTGGGATGTATAAGTAGGGGCATTGCCAGCAGATCGAGGGACGTGATCGTTCCCCTCTATTCGACATTGGTGAGGCCTCATCTGGAGTACTGTGTCCAGTTTTGGGCCCCACACTACAAGAAGGATATGGAAAAATTGGAAAGAGTCCAGCGCAGGGCAACCAAAATGATTAGGGGACTGGAACACATGACTTATGAGGAGAGGCTGAAGGAACTGGGATTGTTTAGTCTGCAGAAGAGAAGAATGAGGGGGGATTTGATAGCTGCTTTCAACTACCTGAAAGGGGGTTCCAAAGAGGATGGATCTAGACTGTTCTCAGTGGTAGCTGATGACAGAACAAGGAGTAATGGTCTCAAGTTGCAGTACGGGAGGTTTAGGTTGGATATGAGGAAAAACTTTTTCACTAGGAGGGTGGTGAAACACTGGAATGTGTTACCTAGGGAGGTGGTGGAATCTCCTTCCTTAGATATTTTTAAGGTCAGGCTTGACAAAGCCCTGGCTGGGATGATTTAGTTGGGGATTGGTCCTGCTTTGAGCAGGGGGTTGGACTAGATGACCTCCTGAGGTCCATTCCAACCCTGATATTCTATGATTCTAGGATAGGTATCTTTAGAAATCTCACATTCATACCTTCTTTGTGTTTTGTCAAATCTGCACTGAAAGTGTTCTTAAAATGAACACCATGTGCTGGGTCATCAGCCGAGACTGCTATAAAATGAAATTTATGGCAGAATGTGAGTAAAACAGAGCAGGGGACATACAATTCTCCCCCAAGGAGTTCAGTCACAGATTTAATTAACACATTTTTTTTAATGAGCATCATCAGCGTGGAAGCATGTCCTCTGGAATTGTGGCCGAAGCATGAAGGGGCATACGAATGTTTAGCATAACTGGCATGTAAATGCCTTGCAATGCCAGCTACAAAATGCCTATTCTGCCATGTGAATGCCTATTCTGACTTTCTGGTGACATTGTAAATAAGAAGTGGGCAGCATTATCTCCTGTAAATGTAAACAAACTTCTTTGTCTAAGCGATTGGCTGAACAAGAAGTAGGACTGAGTGGACTTGCAGGCACTGAAGTTTTATATTGTTTTGTTTTTGAGTCTAGTTATATAACAAAAAAAACCCTCCATTTGTAAGTTGCACTTTCACGACGAAGAGATTGCACTACATTACTTGTATGAGGTGAACTGAAAAATACTACTTTATATTATTTTTTTACAAATATTTGCACTGTAAAAATGACAAAAACTTTGATTGCAATTACAATGAAGAATACAATATATATGAAAATGTAGAAAAACATCCAAAATATTTAATAAATTCCAATTGGTATTCTATTGTTTAACAGTGCGATTTAAACTGCGATTAATTTTTGAGTTAATTGCGTGAGTTAACTGTGATTAATTGACAGCCCTAATATACACACATGTATGAATTCCTTCTAGACTTAGGAGTTAAAGATGATCAAACAGGTTTGTTGCCCTAGGTTTGCGATAAGATACAGGATATCATCTGTGTCATGTGGTATTAATGGTCTCCATTTATGTTAAGCACGATTTTTTTGTAGATGGTTTAGCCTAAAAACCATTCTAGTCTGATTCGGTAGACCTTATTTCATATGTATAATGTATAGTAAATACATCAGTTCCTTGGAGAGAGAGCTCCACTAGTCCCATACAAGGAACACATGATGTACTATAGATGGGGGCGAGCCAGTGTCCTACTAAGCTCATTGGCTTTGAGGGACCTTTCCTGCTCCATAAGATTTGCTTTCTACAAATACCTCTTCAACTAGTCTTTTGTTAAGAACTTTTTCTTCATTTAACAATGTTCTCTTGCTAATGATAAAATGTAAATTCACAAGCCCATAAGTCTGTGGAGGCTGAACATCCTCAGCAGCTTATGGAATTCATTCCCTCCAGAAATATACTGAGGCCCAAACTTGGTCATATTAAAACAGGTGCAAGATGGATCACTTCCTCCACTGAGAGCGATGAAATTGTGCCCTCCCAACCCCAACATCTCCAGTGAGCTTCCCACACCTATCTTTAAACCAGCTTGCTACTGATGGTAAAGCCAAATCCCCAGGGTAAAGGAAAAGGCACTTGTTTGGCTGATGGTAGGCGGTGGCACTCTCCGCAACCCACACACACAACCTCCCTGATAACCACCAAAACCGTCCCCTTATCCGCCTTTACCTCCTCCTTCACCCTTCTGTTTTCCCCCCAGACTAAGTATCCTGTCTTAACACTTGAAAAATCTATCAATAGTGTGAAAAGCACAGCTATGATTCAGTAAATGGCTCTACAGTTCTAGGAAATAATCTTCTTGATATACGAGCAAGTGTCTGATAAAATCTACCTATCTCCTCTTTCTGTTTTCTTTTGAGTGGGCGAATGGGGATAGAGGCATTTTATTTCATACAGGCAACAAAAGAATACACAAGTCAATGTGTGTATGTTACCTGCAAAACAAAACAGCAGCACTGTGATATTAAAAAAAACAACCTAAGACTATGTGACAGATAATTTGAGAATCCTGCAAAAGTTATGATGCCGGAGTATTTATTAGTTTCATAAGAAAAAAGGATACAGCCTCCTCCCCTGAGCTCTGTTACACACTCCCTGGCTCTATCCAAGGCTCTAGACCAGTGGCCCCAAAACTTTTTATGTTGCGTCCCCCCACCCGTAACGTAATCTGTCCGCACCCCCTCCCCCATCACCAGGGCCAGGAATGGAGCCGGAGCCGGAGCCAGGGCCAGGAACGGAGCTGGGGGTAGAGCAGAGTGGGTGGCATTCCCTCCCCGCACTCCCTGGGGCCTGGCCCGGGCCTCAACTTGCCCCCACAAATGTTCCTCTATGCCCCCTTAGCGGGATGCACCCCACAATTTGGGGATCACTGTTCTAGACCTATATATTGACTATCCAGATAATGAGGTGCATACACCTAGTAGCATAATCCCGTAAAATTGGCATGCCTAGTGGCATAATCCCGTAAAATTACCCTTGCCCCACTGTCAGACTGCCTGTTTTATCTCCAATAGGCCGAAGCTGTTGAAAGGATATGATTTTATGTGAGTGGATTGTTGTGCCCCATGCTACAGATGCACAAAGAGGAAGCTTATTTCCTGTGCTTAATGCTGTGTTAGTAGGAAAGCAAATGGATAGGCTTTATTCTGAAGAGGGTTGACATATACTGTGAGACTGAACTTTCTGCATAGTACATACAGTGGCCAAGAGGTTGTCAAAGCACCAGCAAGTTTTACAAAGGGGAGTCATATACTCCTCAGATAGTTCATTAGTTTAAACTGGAACATTTTTACATACAAAAGCGAGAGAAATGTAACAGGCACAGGTCGAGAAGAGAAGGATTACTGATAGAAAGAGGAAGCAGAGAGACTGAATCTCATTTTGTTATTCCCTGATCCTTTTCTACTCTCTTAAGGCCTTTTATATTATTTCATTATCTTCACTAGCATTCACAACTCCTCCTAATTTAGTACCCTCTGAAAATTTAATTAGCATACTATTTACCATCTCTTCCAGATCATTTATGAAAACATTTAATAAAAATCAGACCTATAACTTCACTGCAGAATCCCACCAGACACCTGCTGCTAAATTCATAGGAACTCATTACACCTGGTTTGCAGTGCATCGGCCAATGGCTGGGCTCATATCCAAAGCAACTGGACACTGTATCAAATATTTTACTAAACTTCAGATGTAACTTCTAGTGCAACCACTAATTTTGTAATTGTATCCACAAAGTGACCATGCTTGTCTAGCAAGATTTGTCCTTCATAAAATACATGCCACTCACTGCTCATAGTTCTGTTATTCTCTAGATTATTATAATTAATTGCAGAAGTCACTGATAGCCTATTATAACTAACGCTGAAAATACCTTTTCTTTATAACCTAGTTATTTCAGTTGCTGATAAACTATCTGAAAATTCACTTTGGGAGCTGAAATCTTCCGTGAATAGTTCCTATCTGAGAGTGATTTTATTTTGAAAGTTTAAGGGCTTCTTTTGAATTATGGAAGAGTGGAAAACACAAAATACTTTTGTCATTACAAAAAAATTGTAACCACCCTTTAAAAAAAAATAAAGATTGACCTTGGCAGTTAGCTAGCTCTCAGCAAAGCATGTGATTTAAAAAAAAAATCTATTTGATTTAGTAAAGTCTGAAAACTGCAGACCTCCCAACAGTCTTGGGACTGTCCTCTTTGACCCCCAAACCCCGCTGTCCCAGTTGAAGTGGTTCCTCTACTGCAGGGCTAGCTGGGCTCGGCTCCCCACTTCAGGCACTGCAATCCCGTACATTAAGTCACAATGCCAATCAAATTTGGCCTGTTTGCCCCTTCATCTCCATCTGTGGAGATGTAGACAGGCCAAACAGGAGCAGCACTGTGAACAAGTGAACCACGGGCCAGGTCACAACACCCTGAGAGGTAGTCAAGTCCAGCAAGCCCCTCCGGGACAGGAGCCACTGTTGTAGGATACATGAAGGGCAGTCTTACTCTGCAACCTCCCACCAGTGTCAGCAGCTAACCCACCCTCCACAAGGGATATCACATAGAAACTAAAAAAGTCAAGTAATGCAAACGTCATTAGCCTCATTTTCAGAAGTGCTCAGCACTGACAAATCCATGGATGTCAATGAGAGTGGCACCTTTGAATAGCAGACCATATCCTGGCAACAGCAACTAGACCATACTTCACATACACCAGAATAAGAAAGGCCACATTGGATCAGACCAACGGTCCATCTAGCCCTTTATCCTGTCTTCTGACAGTTGACAGGGCCAGGTGCTTCAGAGGGAATGAACCGAACAGGGCAATTGAGTGAAACATGCCCTGTTGTCCATTCCGAGCTTCAGGCAGTCAGAGGCTTAGGCTATGTCTAGACTACTGCGGAATCGACACTCCAGCAATCAATGCACCGGGGTCGATTTAGCGGGTCTAGTAAAACCTGCTAAATCGACAACAGAGCACTCTCCGGTCAACCCCAGTACTCCACCAGGAATGAAAGGAGTAAGGTAAGTCAACGGGAGAGTCTCTCCTGTCAACCCAGTGCAGTGTAGACACTGTAGTAAGTTGAACTAAGCTACGTCAACTCCAGCTATGTTATTCACATAGCTGGAGTTGCATAACTTCGGTCGATTTATCGGTAGACATAGCTTTAGAGACACTCGGAGCCTGCGGTTGCATCCCTGACCACCTCTGACTAATAGCCATTAATGGACCTATCCTCCATAACCTTACCTTATTTTTTTTTTTAAATCCAGTTATACTTTCGGCCTTCACAACAGTCTCTACCAATAAATTCCACAGATTGACTGCGTGTTGTGTGAAGAAGTATTTCCTTATGTTTGTTTTAAACCTGCTGCTGAATAATTTCATTGTGAGACCCCTGGCTCTTGTGCTATATGAAGGGGTAAATAAAACTTCCTTCGTCACTTTCTCCACACCAGTCATGATTTTATATACCTCAATCATATCCTCTCCCCTTTGTCATCTCTTTTCCAAGATGAACAATCCTAGTCTTCATAATCTCTCCTATACAGAAACTGTTCCATACCCCAACCGTTTTGTTGCCCTTTTCTGTATCTCTTCCAATTGTAATATATCTTTTTTGAAATGGGGTGACGAAACCTGCATACAGTATTCAAGGCATGGACGTACCACGAATGTATATAGTGGCATTATGCTATTTTCTGTCTTCTGTCTATCCATTTCCTAATGGTTCCTCACATTCTGTTCCCTTTTTGGGCTGCTGCTGCACATTGAGCAGATGTTTTCAGAGAACAATTCACAATGACTCCAAGATCTCTTTCTTGCATGGTAACAGCTAATTTAGAAACCATGATTTTATATGTATGGCTGGGATTATGTTTTCCACTGTGCATTACTTTGCACTTATCAACACTGAATTTCATCTGCCTTTTTGTTGCCCAGTATTGTGAGATCCCTTTGTAACTCCTTGCTGTGAGCTTTTAACTATCTTGAGTAATTTTGTATCATCTGCAAACTTTGCCATCTCCCGGTTTATCCCCTTTTCCAGATCATTTATGAATACATTGAACAGCACAGAATCTCACTCATTCACACCTGTGATTTCAGTGAATTATTGAACCTGGTGAATTACTAAGAGAACAGTTCAAAAAGCCAAGCATACTGTATCACAAAAGTTGCTTTACTTTGTTCATTTTACAATGTTCTGTAATTTAGTCCATAAAAATAACAACATTTAAGTAAAATGAGACCGTACTACACAGCTATTTTTGCTACACAGCATTTGCAGCAAAGCAGAGAAACAATTTAAAGTGTGCAAGTTGGGAGGCATTCGGCATAGCAAAGGGTGATTACATTCTTGATCCAACTGCCACTGAAGTCAATGGGAGTCCCTTTACAGACTGCAATGGTAGATAGATCACACCACAGGCACCCTCTGGCACTTTGGAAAGTCGGCGCATGATCCCCAGCTCTACCCCAAGCCCCACACCCCATTCCACCCCTTCTCCCAAGGCCTCACCCATGCCACACCTCTTCCCCTCCCTGCTCCACCCCCTCCCCCAAACACGCTGCATCCTCGCTCCTCCCCGCTCCTTCCCAGCCTCCTGCATGCCACGAAACATCTGATTGTGGCGGGCAGGAGGCGTGGAAATGGAGGGGGACGTGTTGATTGGTGGGGTCTGCTGGTGGGTAGGAGGCACTGAGGGAGGAGCTGATTGGGGGGCTACTGGTGGATGCTGAGCACCCACCATTTTTTCCCTGGGGGTGCTCCAGCCCCGGAGCATCGACGGAGTCGGCGCCTATTCATCACACCCTTCACGAGGGTCTACTATAATGCACTATTGTCTTTCTTGTTAAATTAGAAGATTAAGAGACAGACACACAGAGACAGAGATATATTGTTTACCAGTAACCAGAGCCATGTCTGCACATTCACACTGGTGGAATCCCGCAGTGAAGACAGCTTTAAAGAGGATTCTGTGAACTCTGTGCCAAAGGGGCACTATGCCCCACAAGCAGAAATGCAGAGGCCTTTGATCATATGCTCTGCTGGGAAACACATACCATAAAACCTACAGGACATGCAACAAATGACATATGTTATCACTGGGATTTCATATTTTTGCATTACCTGACTTTTCTGATTGTAACTGTCACTTTAATTGTTGCATTAATGGAGATTTATTTAAATACAGTCCATCAGACTATGCCTCAAATACTTGTTTACCTGGAAAGGTTTTTAAAGTCACCCTTTTGTTCTAGTGGCATCTAAGAGGCCTTCTCCTCTGTAATTTGTTTTCCCCAATAGATATAATGAAAATGTTTTTTAAACGATTTAAAAATCAAATCTACCCATCAGTAATTTGATCTGCAGCAAACACAGAACAAAGGATTGCAAGCAAAGTGCTTTTCAATACGGCATACTTAATTACACATGCAAATGCATCAGCTAAATTTGGGCACTCTGTTGGACAAATAATTATGTTGAAAACACAACTGCCAGCTTAATAGACCACACTGTTCTCCCAATTCCCCAAGCTGTTTCTGCTTTCTAGACTGGCCTGCAATAGCTGGGGGCAGTTGTTTGTTTAAATATGCACTATACAGGTATTGGCCTCTGTACCTGCTTATGGCTCAGTAAGACCAACATTTATCATCCTTCCTTGCCAAAGCATCTCTGGCTGCTCTTCTTGGCTTGGTCTCTTCTCTTCCTCAGGCAGTCAGTGAAGCCTACAATGATACATGATGGACCCTTCAAGTGAGAAGAAACTATGAACAAAAACTGCTCTAGCATGTGCCTTGGGTTCTACTTATGCCTCCACCACCTTCTCTCTGCTTGTGAGGCCAGCACTGACACTTCATTTGCCCATTTCTCCACAAGCATCTCCTTCCTCACTTTTCCTGGTCAGTAACACCCACCATGCTCTCCTCATTTAAATCTATAGCACAATAAGCATGGACCCCGCCCAGCTGAATACTGTGTTGTGAGCATTACAAACACCTCAAGCCTTATCCTACAGTATTTACGGAGCCGATACAGGAGCCACCGCACGGAACAACGTGATGCTACGCAAGCAGCCCTGCTGGAAGACAGAGTGCAGCAATTCGTAGTTGCTGGTGACAGTCACGCATCACCTTGACATGACTGAGCACCACTTCTGGGCCTGGGAAACAAACAGTGACTGGTGGGACCACATCATTATGCAGCTACGGGATGATGGGCATTAGCTGCAGAACTTTCGATTGCATAAGGCCACTTTCCAGGAACTGTGTGAAGAGCTTTCCCCAGCCCTGAAGTGCAGCAATACTAAAATAAGAGCTGCTCTGACAGTGGAGAAGCTTTATGGAAGCTTGCAACGCCAGACTACTGCCGCTTAGTGGGGAATCAATTCAGAGTGGGTAAATCTACTGTGGGATCTGCTGTGATCCAAGTGTGCAGGGCCATCAATAGACTTCTGCTCAGAAGGGTAGTGACTCTGGGCAACGTGCAGGACATAGTGGATGGTTTTGCTGCGATGGGGTTTCCTAACTGCAGTGGGGCTATAGATGGAACGCATATCCCTCTCTTGGCACCAGACCACCTTGCCAAAGAGTACGTAAACCAAAACGGGTACTTCTCAATGGTGTTGCAAGCGCTGGTGGATCACAGGGGCCATTTCACTGACATCAACGGGGAATGGTTGGGAAAGGTGCATGACACGTGCATCTTTAGGAACTCCAGTCTGTTCAGAAAGCTGCAAGCAGGGACTCTCCATTGGTGATGCTGAAATGCCAATTATGATCCTGGGAAACCCAGCCTACCCCATGCTCCCATGGCTCATGAAGCTGTACACAGGCAGCCTGGACAGCAGTAAGGAGCAGTTCAACCATAGGCTGAGCAAGTAGCCCCTTTGTTATTGCTGCCTGCTGTGCGCTCCATAATATCTGTGAAACAAAGGGAGAAAAGTTTCCAGTGGGGTGGGAGGTTGAGGCAGATCACCTGGCAGCCAATTTTGAGCAGCCAGACACCAAGACAATAAGAGCACATCGAGGAACTCTGCGTCTCCATGAGGCTTTGAAAACCAGTTTCAGCAGTGAGCCAGAGTAATGTGACACTTATCTGTGTTGTTCCTTACTAAACTGTCCCCTTCATTGCATTTTCTCCCCTGTAAACTCCACCCCCACGAACCACCATGGTTGAATCAATAAAGAGCCTTTTCTCTTCAATCCATTTTTTATTATGCACACAAACACATAGAGACAGCAAAGAAAAGTAAGATAACCTGGGGCAAAAGGGCTGATAACAATGGGGATGGGGAGGAAAAGAAGCATGGATAGCTTGTTTCAGAGTAACAGCCGTGTTAGTCTGTATTCGCAAAAAGAAAAGGAGGACTTGTGGCACCTTAGAGACTAACCAATTTATTAGAGCATAAGCTTTCGTGAGCTACAGCTCACTTCCTCAGATGCATATCGTGGAAACTGCAGCAGGCTTTATATATACACAGAGAATATGAAACAATACCTATTCCCACCCCACTGTCCTGCTGGTAATAGCTTATCTAAAGTGATTTAGATAAGCTGGAAATCACTTTAGATAAGCTATTACCAGCAGGACAGTGGGGTGGGAATAGGTATTGTTTCATATTCTCTGTGTATATATAAAGCCTGCTGCAGTTTCCACGATATGCATCTGAGGAAGTGAGCTGTAGCTCACGAAAGCTTATGCTCTAATAAATTGGTTAGTCTCTAAGGTGCCACAAGTCCTCCTTTTCTTTTTATGGATAGCTTGCTTACTGATGCACTGCAATAACAATCAAAGGTGTGGGAATGTGCACCTTCTGGTCCTTGTACCCTCCCCTGGTGTTGAGTGCAAGGGATACTGAACTTTCCCCTGTCTCTCACCGCCCCTCCTGCCTCACAGGACGTTTCGGGGAGGAGGATATGGAACTTGGCGATGATGGCAGTAGGTTCAGCATAGGCTTCAGAGGGACTCTGGCATCCAGCTGCCTTTCTTGAACCTCAGCCAGACGCCTCAACTGGTCTTGCTTCTTCATAATCCGCAGCATCTCTTCCTGCATGCTCTCCTGTCCTCCCTGTCCATGTCCAGGTTCTCAGACAGTGTAATCCTCCATGTTCTTGTCACTCTCCAAGGCACACATTAACTCACTGAACATGTCCTCCCAAGTCTTCTTTTTCTGCCTTCTAATCTGGGAAAGTCTCTGGCCCAGTGTGGAGGATGCCCCAACGGACAAGGTTTCAGTTGCAAGGAATACAAAACACCAGGGTAGCATTGACAGTGAAAACATTATTTCTGGTGCAACGTTAATTCTTTTTATAAAAAAACACCCCTCAGTACACTTCACTACAAGCCACAACATAATCACAATTGCTGGCTACTGCAAGAGTCTGTTTGTTGCTCCAGCCATGGTGAGTAAGGCCATGAGGCATGGGCAAGAGGTATTGTGCTACACCTTTTATGAACAGTTTCAGAGTAGCAGCCATGTTAGTCTGTATTCGCAAAAAAGTAAGGAGTACTTGTGACACCTTAGAGACTAACAAATTTATCTGAGCATATTTTCCACTGAATGCATCCGATGAAGTGAGCTGTAGCTCAAGAAAGCTTATGCTCAGATAAATTTGTTAGTCTCTAAGGTGCCACAAGTATTCCTTACCTTTTATGAAGACATCCTTGGGATCACTGGTTGGAACGTCAGAAAAGCCCTCTTTCCTCTAGCAACCAGGATGGTGCTTGAGGACAGGCACCAGTGTAAGGCCCCCAAACAGTTTTTTTTTGTTTGGTTGGTGTTTTTTGTTTTTTTTTTTTTAAACACACAAAAGTGGCACCGAGTTGCGGGTAGGGAGACAAATAGGAAGGCACCCCCCTTTTTTAAGATGCTGGTTGCAATACACAGTGATCCCTTCCAACCAAAACCCAGCATGTTTGGGAAAGCATGGTTATGTGACCCAGATTTTACCAAATAGGGGCAGATTACTTGTTGAATTGTTTGCAATTTAAGGCCTAGCATTGAAAACTTCCCATTTTCCCTAGGTGACCATAAGCGATATCACTATCCCGAGGATAACAGAGGCAGCAAGGAAGCAGATTCTGCAAGCATGTGGGTACAGACCTGGTCCTTATGCTGCAATGCTGTGTGCCGCAATGACGCCAGCAGAGTTAATACTGGAGTGGCATGGGAAAGTGTCCTAACGTGGTGGATGAAATAAGGCAGCCCTTTCCAGAAACCTTCTCCAAAGGATTGCAGAGTACCTCCATGAACACTTCCTAGAGATCTTCATGGAGGATTCCTGGGCCATCCCCGTGCACAATAAACAGTCTTTTTTGGAGAGCACCCTCTGCGTAGCTGGAGTGGCCACCAATACCCACTACACCTACTTTTTTGTTCAGATTAAACATTAAAAATAATAGCATGTAATCCCTACAGTTTGATTGGAAATGTGTACTCACCAGAGGTACCTTCCCCAGCATCACGCTCCGCCGCCAACTGGTTCTGTGAAAGGATGGGTTTCAGGGTTAAAAAACAGTTCTTTGGCTGTTGGAGAGGATGGATCCTCCACTGGCCTGCCTCACATTCTCCTCCTCTTCCTCGTCATCAATGTCCTCCTTGTTGTTGCTCGAGGTCGCCCGGGGCTCCTGGGAGTTATCCACGGAGCATTTTGGGATAGTGGTGGGGTAGCGCCAAGAATCGCATGCAGCTCCTCATACAAGTGGCATGTCTGTGGAGCAGAAACAGAATGACTGTTCACCTCTCTTGTCTTCTGGTACGCTTGCCAAATCTCCTTTATTTTCATGCGGCACTATTGCGTGTCCCTGGTGTAGTCCTTCTCCCCCATGCCCCACGCAATCTTGGTATAGATATCAGCATTTCTTCTATTGGATCAGAGCTCTACCTTGACAGACTCTTCTCCCCACACAGCAATAAGATCCACCATCTCCTTTGTGCTTCATGCTGGAGCGTGTTTGTGGCCTTGAGTCTCCATGATCAGCTGTGCTAGCAAACTCTCCATGCTGCTTAAACAGGAAATTAACAGGGAAGCGGCTGTTTCCTGTGCACCTGGCTGACGTACAGTAGAGTTGAAAGTGCTCTCCAGAGCAGTGACAGAGGAGCACTCCTGGAGGCCAGTTAATTCGAATTACACAATGCAGTCTCTTCACTATCCCCATATCAACCCATGGATGTCTCTCACAGAGGTGGAGTACAGAAGTCGACTTTACAGATCACTTAGGTAGGCGGAAGGGACTCAGTAGCGTAGACACATACATTATTAAAATCGACCTAATTGTATATTATTTACCTGTGTTGAAAGTCCTTTCATCCCACGGTGCTTTACAAATATAACAAACCAGTGTACAAACTATATATAAGCACTACTGAAAAACATTCATTTCGGGGGTGGCAATCCATTTGGCAAGTGGCTTATGTCGACCTAACTTTGTAGTGCGTAGACTAGACCTTAAGAGTGAAAACAGAAACTATACCAGCAAAAAGGAGCATGGAGAAAGAAAAAGGACCACCCTTTTGTGAAATTCACAAAATATCAGAACTTCCACAACTTATGTTTTAGTCTCATATTAGATCCAATCCTGCAAATTGTTGTGTACCTCCAGTACTCAAGTGAGCCCAATCCTGCAAAGTGTGAGTCACTCCTGAACAAAGTGGGAATTGGAGTACTCGGCACCTCAAAAATCAGACTTAATGCAGCACATCTTTGCATATTTCAACTGCCTATCAAAACATATGCCAGTCTGTGTGGCCCTTTGTATCACTGTGTAGCCAAGTCAACAATAAACTAAATTGCCAGTATTACCAAAGCCAGATATAATTCCTCTTCAGTTCAATAAGTGGTCTTACCTCGTGTTCTAAACGGCTGGATAATGTTGCTGTGACTTGCCAAATGGATTGCCACCCCCGAGATGAATGTTTTTCAGTAGTGCTTATGTATAGTTTGTACACTGGTTTGTTATATTTGTAAAGCACCGTGGGATGAAAGGACTTTCAACACAGGTAAATAATATACAATGATGAGAGAAAAACAGACCCCCTTTGAGGTTCCAAATATTGCAGAGAGCATTTCAGGACACACTGTACCTGTTGGAGTCTTTACTGAGAGCAATGAAATCATACAGCTCACTGTCTGAAATTCTAGCTTTGGTAGGTTGTGGTCTGTTGGCTCATTTCAAATGGTTACGTAACGGGTCATGTTAGCATTCCAGCATCAAGATCACCTTGAGCTGTGTCATCTACAGTAGGTATCATAACTAAAAGGCATCTAGTCACATGGACAAAACGACTGGACAGCTATTTCCCTTTTCATAACAGGTGAGTGATTTGAAAATTCAGGTTGGAAACTAACAGATTGCGTTGAATAAAAGCACTGCCAGCCAGGCTGCCAAGCAATAGTGAAAATGAATCTGAATAAAAGCTGGAATAAGAAGATACCTTGAAGAGAGAGAGTTGGTGGTGTACCTCTCTAAATTTCAATTTAAAGCCTCGTTTCTATAGCTAATGCAGTCATAAGGGACATTAGCCTAATTTTTGTCAGGACAACCTGTCAACACTGCAGTACTTAAGATGGGCTCTAAGGGGTTATTTCATCTCTAAGATGGATCACAAAGAATGAAATTAGTTATGTTGCATTCTTGGGTCACAGAAAAATAAAGCCCTACTCATTCATGGACTAATCATGGAGTGGGTTTTTGCGTTTTTGTTTTTTTTTTTAAATAATGTGAGAGTAAGCACAGCAGCCATTTTACTGATCACACAGTATTATATACCCTAGTTTCATAGCTGAGGTCTGACTCAAGCTCATGCACTACATATTACAGACTACTTGGAGGTAATTTTCAAATATTGCCTCTTGCAAACAGCTATCAGGGAACACAGAACCTGTTATCATTTATCCTTCTTATACCAGATGCATTACTTCTAAGCAAAATGCTCAATTTCACTACTTGAAGGTTGGAAATTTTTGCTGAATTAGCCACTTACCTCTCATTCTGAAGGTTCCAGGCATATATACTGCACACACTTCCATTCAACCATATAGAACTGGTCATTTGTAGGATTTTATGAATGCGAGAAGAATGGGGGACAATCTATGTGTGTGTGACATGATTGGTAGAAGAGTTGGAGGGAAGGGGGTTTGATTATTCTGCTTTCTTGATGGCTAATGTAAAATACATACCAAAATTGCCTGACTTGTTCTTTTGGGACTTTCCATGAATGAATAGGCAAAAGGGAAGAGATGGGAGACTACAGCCTTGTATCTTGATGAAAGGTGCTCTTCCCCTCCAGGAGATAAGCCCATTCCTCCCTGCTTCTAGCTGTTTAAATATAAACTTCTTTAGCTTCCATCATGTCTGGATACTTTACAGTGTTAAAAATCAGAAACACATGAACTAAACTAACTGGGTAGCCTGACAAACCACCCACTCTGGAACTCATTAGTTTGGTTTGTATGATGCAAAGTCCCATCACCACCTTATTATTAAACAACTAAACCCCTAACTCAACAGGTGAGCTTCCGAGCTTTACCAAATCAACAGAGGAAGTGACGTCTACAGGCAAAATTCTTCTACTGACAGCAACCCTCAACTTGGTCCTCAGTCTGTAGAGCACTTTAGAATGGGAACCTATTTAAATTATTACACACAAAAACCCTATGGTAAGTTATTATTATTAAGGTTGCAAAGGCAAGCACTCAAAAGTTAGGACATGTCATAATTGCCTGTGGAACCTTAATTCAGCACCCTTGTGCTTATGCATTATGATACTGTCTTTAATTTATATGATCACATACTATTCTTTTCACAGGACCCCTGCTTCATTCAGCGTTCAGGCTGGACAGTACTCACTTAACGAGCAGTTGTTCAAAATTTGATTCCTCCTCGCTGTTCAACGTGCAGCCCCAGGTCTTATTTACTATATACTTTTCAAAACCTGCTCTGAAAAGAGGGACTTTTCTACTGCACTCTACTGACTGCTTCACAAATATGAATTTATTTTCCAGACACCCCTGTGAGGTGGGGTGGTGGTATTATCCCCATTTTACAGGTGTCAAATTGGGCACCCAGAAAATGAGGAACACACAATTAGCGACCACCTCTGAAAAGTTTGGTTTAAGTGACTTGCCCCGCATCACACAGGAACTCGGCAGCAGAGGCAGGGTTAGAATCTGATTCTCCAGGGAAATATTCATTTGCCCATCTTTTCTCTTCTTGCAATACCCTTTCTCATTGACTACACTTCCAACTACTCCAACAAATGAGGCAGGGAGTCCTATGGCCAACCTCATCCTTTACTATAGAACCCTGATTCATACCAACAGCAGGTCCATCCTGTGTACTGAATAGAGCAGGGATCCTATAGTTGACATTTCCTAACTTTTGAGTCCTTGACTTTGAATCCTTAACAACATTCTTTTAACATATTTTTGTATGCAATTTCCTAGAGTTTTAAAAAAGTAAACTGAAAAAGCAAATTCCATCATGTAGCATCATACTGACATGTCTCCTCAGCAAGGTAGGAACTTTTAGATCCACTTACTGCACAGGCCTCTGCCATTTTAGCTCATGAAGTAACTGATAGCAGCAGTAGGTTGCCATCCTCTATGTCCATCAGCATTAGAGATGGATGAGACACTTTGACAGTGGACTTCACAGATATTTCCTAAGAGCAGTGGAATGGTGAGACTCTGGGATTTTGGGTTCCATTCCAGGTTCTGGAGAAGAGCATGCTCCAGTGGGTACAGACTCTATCCTGTCTCCTCCAGCCTGTCTCTTCCCCACCACTGGCCCCTTGTCCCAGTCCCATTCACCTCACCCAAGTAGTTCCAGTTCCACCCCTCAGGCTTCTCATCCCAGTCCCAGTCTCCTTGCCCAGCCAATGCTAGTCTCACTCCCGGCTCCTCATCCAATTACAGTCTCCCAACACCCACCCCACATTTTTTTCCCCAGCTGCCATGCTCATCACCCCAGTCAGTCTCAGTCTCCACTTCTTGTCTCCCACTCCAGGCTCTTTGTCCCAGTCTACTCTCCCAAACCCATTAGACCCAGTTCTTATCCTCTCTGCATTCGGGACAGGCAACTTCCTTCTCCATGCTGCCTTGGCCCCAGCAGAGGGATCACTGAGAACACAAGAAAGAGGTTCCCTACCCTCAGTTTCAGTGCCCAGCCCCATCACAGAGCAGCTGGGAAAAAATGGTTACTCTCACCTTCTCGTAACCGTTGTTCTTCAAGATGTGTTGTTCCTGTGCATTCCAGTCAGGTGTGTGTGTGCCGCGTGCACAGTCATCAGAAAGTTTTTCCTTTGCAGCTTCCGTGGGGTCGGCTGCGGAGCCCCCTGGAGCGGAGACTTCATGGCGCTGGATATAGGATCCTGCCGACCCTGTGCCTCCTCAGTTCCTTCTTGCCAGCTACTCCAACAGAGGGGAATGCAGGATGTGGGATGGACATGAACAACACAACTTGAAGAACAACAGTTACGAGAAGGTGAGTAACTTTTTTCTTCAAGTGCTTTTTCATGTCAATTCCAATCAGGTGACTCCCAAGCTCCACTCCAAAGGTGGGGTCAGAGTTAAGGAATCGCTGATTGGAGCACCGCTCTGCCAAGTGCTGCATCATCTCTGGCATGCTGGGTGGTAGGTAGCATAGTGAGAGGTGAACATGTGAACCGAGGACCAAGTTGCTGCTCTGCAAATTTCCTGTATCAAGACCTGGGCCAGGAACACTGCTGACGAGGCCTGTACTGGGGCTGGGACTTTGGCCAGTTTTTAACATATGCGGATGCATGCTGTGATCCAGGAAGATATTCTTTGAGATGAGACCGGGAGCCCTTTCATCCGGTCTAATAACGCCACAAACAGCTAGTTTGACTGCCTGAACGGCTTAGTGTGCTCGATGTACAATGCTAGCGCCTGCAAAACATCCAATGAGTGTAGCCTCTGCTCTCGACTACTGGCACGAGGCTTAGGATAAAAAACAGGTAGAAAAATGTCTTGGCTAGTATGGAAGTGTGACACTACCTTGGGAAGAAAGGCTAGGTAAGGCCTGAGTTGCACCTTATCCTTGTGGAAGACCGGGTAGGGTGCGTCGGAGGTAAGGGCCTTTAACTCCGACACCCTCCTAGCTGATGTGACTATGACCAGGAAGGCCACATTCCATGACAAGCAGAGGAGTAAGTAAGTCCCCAGTGGTTCAAATGGGAGAGGGCCAGGTTAAGGTCCCACACAGGAACAGACCGTCTAATCCGAGGATGTAGCCATTCCAGACCCTTGAGGAAACATTCAACCATGTTGAACCATGGGCTAGCGAATATAGATCGTCCAGATACCCCAGGATGGAAGGCTGAGATAGCAGCGAGATGTACCTCGATGGATGACGCTGCCAGGTGTGGTTGTTTCAGGTGCAGACGATATTCTAGAATGAGTAGTATAGGCACCTGGATTGGAGGCGTGGGCCGCTGGGCACACCAGCAAGTGAACCTCTTCCACTTAGAGAAGTGGCCCTGGTAGATGGTTTCCTGCTGCCACGTAGGAGCTCTCTTACTGGTTCCGAGCACAGAAGGTCCATGGGGTTTAACCATGAAGCTTCCACGCCATGAGATGGAGGGACTGGAGGTCCAGGTGATGAAGGCAACCGTGGTCCTGAGTGACCAGGTCGGGGTGGAGTAGTAATGTGATCGGGGTATCCACTGACAGCTCCAAGAGCATGGTGTATCACTGTTGTTGAGGCCATGCTGGGGCCACCAGAATTACCTTCCCTCTGTCCCTATGGATCTTGAGATGTACCTTGTGCACAAGAGGGAACAGAGGAAAGGCATACAACTTGTGGCCTCCCCAAGGTAGCAGAAATGTGTCCACAATCAAGCCAGGGCTGTGATTCTGGAAGGAGCAGAACACTGGGCACTTTCTGTTGCTTCGGGTGGCGAACAGATCCATCTGGGGAAATCCCCACCTTTGGAAGATGGAGTGTATGCCATCCAGACAGATGGACCACTTGTGGAGAAAGACTGCTACACTGGACATGCACTAGGTGAACACTCGGGGGCCATCAATAGACCGAATGGGAGGATCGTGAAATGATAATGTTTGTGATCAACAACAAACGGTAGGAATCGTCTGTGCACAGGACAAATAGCTATCTGAAAATATGTGTCTTTCATGTCAAGAGCGGTGTACCAGTTTCCCGGATCAAGGGAAGGGATGACTGTGCTCAGGGAGACAATGCAGAACTTCAACTTCACCATGAATTTGTTGAGCCCTCGGAGGTTTAGAATGGGTCTGAGACCCACCTTTGCCTTGGGGATTTGGAAATAGCGGGAATAGAATCCCTTGCCCCACAGCTCCTAAAAAAGCTCCTCCACCGCTGCTATGGTGAAGAGCACCCATACCTCCTGGATAAGGAGTTGCTTGTGAGAAGGGTCCCTGAAAAGAGACCGGGAAGGGGGGTGGAAGGGAGGGGAAGAGCAGAATTGGAGAGAATATTCCACTTCTACTGTGTGAAGAACCCAGAGGTCTGATGTTATTTGGAACCAAACACAGTAGAAGTGGGACAAGCGATTCATAAAACAAGAGGAAGGATCAGGTGCCATGGCGGGTGTGCCATCTTCAGGCGCACCTTGAAAAGGCCTACTTAGAGCCCAATGAAGGTTTGGTCGGTCCTTGACCCTGCCCAGAAGGGGGACTGGATGGTTTATGCTAGCCATTCATGCCCCTGCACTTATAAAAATCCTGCCTCAGCCAAGTAGGATATGGATGCTGCTGTTGCAGTTGGGGCTTGAAATATTTTCATTGGGTTGCTGGAGTGTGCGTGCCCAACAATATCAGTCACCCAGCAGTCCTTTAACCTGTGCAGCTTGGAGTCTGTTTGCTCCAAAAATAACCCTGCACCTTCAAATGATAGGTCACACAGGGTTTGCTGCAGCTCCGGGGGCAACCCGGACACCTGTAGCCATGATCTCCTCCTCATCGCTATTCCTAAGGAAAGGGTGCGGGCGGCCGAGTCCAACAAAGCCTGCAAAGAGATCTGCGCCGCTGCCTTCCCTTCATAGCTGAGAACTTGGCTCTGGAGCCTGGTGGAATTAGCTCCTTAACCTTCAACACAGAGCCCCATGAGTGGAAGTTATATCTACTGTGGATAGCTTGCTGGTTAGCTATCCTGAGCTGCAGGCCACCAGTTGTGTAAACCTTCCTGCTGAAAGGGTCCATCCTTTTCGACTCTTTAGATTTAGGGGCCAGCCCCTGCTGCCCCTGTCTCTCTTTCTGACACCACCAGAGAGCATGGTTGCAGGTCGAGAGAACAGCTACTCGTATCCCTTAGAGGGGACCAAGTACTTGCGCTCAACACCCCTGGCAGTAAGCGGCATTGAAGTAGGGGTCTGCCACTCTGCCACAGAGTCTTAATATTGCTCTGGATCGTTTTTATTAGTGACAGAGCTACAAGGGATGCTCACTCTGGTGCAAGGATGTTGACCATGGGGTCCTCAGATTCAACCTCTTCCTGTAACCCCATGTTGCAGGTAATCCTCTGGAGAAGGTCCTGGTGGGCCCTGGGTCAATTGGAGGTAGGCCCGAGGTTGAAGCTCCTGCCACCGCCTCGACCAAGGATGAAGATGAGGAGGCCAATGGCAGAACGGGGTCCTCCTGGCCCTCTGGCTCCCTGACCTCTCCCGGATCAGTGTCTGGTACCTCTGTGGCAATCATAGCCATGGTGGCGGTAGCCTGGCCTTGCAATGGGTCTTGCCTCGGTGGCGACCTGGGCCAGTGGTGGGGATTGTGCCAAGGTCGCCTCAGATCCCCAGGGCATAGGCCAGTCCTTGGCTGGCTGGGGTGGTTGGTGCTCAGAGGCCACCAAGCGGGAGCCCTTGGAAAAAGAGCCCTGGGCCTGATGGTAAGCCCAGGGGGTCCAAAAGGGCCATTGTGCTGAAGGCTGCCAGAGGGGGTGCCATGGCATTGGAGCCTACCTCTGTCACCTGTCAGATCCATGGCGGCTGCAATGGGAATAGAAGGAATCACCGTCCGAGTCCGATGAGATGGATCTCAATCGTGATGACCATGCTGGAGCCAAAGGGGACTGCACCAGGGACCAGTGCCAAGCTGATGATGTGGAGGACTGGTGCCAAGGCACCCATGCCAGGGACTGGTGCAGGGAATTCTGTGCCGTGGATCAGTGCCAGTCCTCTCTCATAGCCAGGGATCGGTGCGCTCCGTCCTTGGTACCAGAGAAAGGGAGTGACATCCTACTGGTGTCGAGGAATCCCACATGGAATCTGGTGCCAGTGAGCAGTGCCTGGGCTATGGCGATCTGGAGCAGTACTGAGGTGAATGGTGCTGGGCAGGAGAGGATGATTGCTGCATCATGGCTGGCTTGCCTCTAGGTGGCACTGGTCGCGGCGCCGCCGAAAGCTTATCTGTGACCACCAGGGGCTGAGGAGCCATCACGACAATTGAATCTCTGGCGGCTTCAAAAGTGTCCGAGGTGGAGAGTAGCTCTAACTCCTCCACCTGGCATTGCCCATCCAGGAAGTCACTGGGCGCTGGACTTGATAGTCCCTTCGGGGGAAGGGAAGTCGACGGCACCGACTCTTGCTGCTTGGGCGCCGGATGCTCCTTCAAGGGATGCACCGGTGCAGCAATTCCAGTTCTGCTGCTTTCGGCACTAGGGAGCGCCCCCTGTCAACTTTTCTGTGCCGCTTGTACGGCACCAGTGAAGCGAGCAGTGCCAGGTTGTCTCCTCAGCATGTGGTGCCGGAGAGCGCTGGTGCTGAGGGTCTCTTATATTAGAGTCCTTCTCAGCACTGCATCATGTACCAATGCTGGGGCACTCTGTATGGACGCGCTTGGTGCCGGGTCCTGGTGTTCCACAGCAGACTGGGGACAAAGAGCAGATTCCATGAGCAATTGCTTAAGTTGGAAATTTCACTCCTTTTTAGTCCTTGGGCGGAAAGCTCTGCAGATCATGCACCTTTCTGACTGGTGCGCCTCCCCTGGACACTTCAGACACAAGTCATGGGCTTACAGCAGGTTCTACATGGGCTTACTGCATAGGCTTACTGCAGGTTCTACAGGGTTTAAAGCCCTGGGCTCGTGGTATGCCCTAGAGCCCAAGAGGTGCGTGTGTGTTAAGGATTGGGGAAACCCCGCTCCCAACCTTACTATATATAAACTAACAATAACTACAACTAAACTAAACTAAAACTACGCTATGAAAAGAACGCTAAGGGAACCACTTGCTAGGCAAGCGATCGCCATTCCAACGGCTGTCACTGGTGGTAAGAAGGAACTGAGGAGGCATGGGGTCAGCAGAGTCCTATATCCAGTGCCGTGAAGGCGCCACTCCAGGGGGCTCCACAGCTGACCCGACAGGAACAGCTAAGGGAAAACTTTCCGACGACTGTGCACGCAGCACGCACACACCTGACTGGATTTGCACAACTAACTGAATACTTATGAGCACAATTTCACATTTTTCATGTGCCAACATGAGGTTTACATGTGTAACAGGTGTGTACACACAAATTTTGCATGCACATTACAGATGCCAATCTTTGACTTTAAGCCTCTAAAACTGTAACATTAATAATCACCCTGTATTTGGAACGGTTGCTCTGAAGTCAGAAATACACCCACCCCCTGCTTTGGAATGGAATCGAGGGTTAAAGAAAGGGTTGCATCCATGTGCTACTAAGAATTCTGTACTCAAAGCAGAACTAAATCATCATAATGGCCAGTAACTTCCCCCAGGAAGGAAATCCTTTCAGAAGATACATCAGTATCTTGTGTAATTTTAGAATGTATCCAGGACAATTTATAGTGCCAATAATGCCAAGAGCTCTGCCACTGATGCTACTATATCATCAAATGTCCCCCATCACGAATCAAAGGTCAAGCAAAGCATTGTATGTGAAAAGGCATCCTTATACTTCAGGTTCTGTCAAAATACATCTTCCCTCAGTGTGTGTTCTAGCTGCTTTCTCTACTCCAGAGCTAGATAAATATCAGTGGTGTCATATGGACAGAAACAGCAAGTGCTTTAGAAACCTTCGGATGGAAAAGTGCTGTACAAGTGCAAGGTATCATTTAGGACAAGTGCTGAATAATGCAATGCTGGAAAAGTTATAGGGCCAGGTGATGTCAATCAGTATAGCTCCACTGAAATTGATGGAGCTACAGCAGTTCATACTAGCTGAGGATCTGGCATATAGATTTTAACTCTCTCTCAACAAATCAAACAGTGCAAGTAAAATATAAGTGACCCCAGTACAGAGGCAACAATGTTACACTGCAGAACGCATTTTTATTGATGAGAGTGAAATGTATGTAAATTTTATTAATGCAAAGCACACTTGAACCAATAAGTTCAAGGAAACTATTTTCTCCTTACAGCCTGGTTCAACTCTCAAAATTAACTGTGGGGAAATGGCACCTTATTATTCAGCAGATTTTTTCCCTGCACGTACTTGGAGTCGGGTCTGGGGAAGTGGGCTGGGTTCTATTTTGGCTTACAGATCATCAACAGAATTATTAACTAAGTTCCAACTGCAAGGCCAAATTCTGATCTTAGTTTCAACTGCACTACTCCACTCCGCACCAAAGGTTTACACAGGTGTAAGTGATGGTATAATTTTCCAAGAGCCCAGACTGAGGGAGTCTTGCATCAGCTTGTTACATAAGAACAGCATTATGCTACTGAAGAAATTCCCAGCACCTGCATACAATAGGTGCCTGCTTAGGACCTTGATTCTAGAAAGTTCACAGCACTGATAAAGAACCTGCACAGTAAATTCTGAAGAAGTGAGCTGTAGCTCACGAAAGCTTATGCTCTAATAAATTGGTTAGTCTCTAAGGTGCCACAAGTCCTCCTTTTCTTTTTTAGTAAATTCCTTAGAAGCCAAATTGGCCTCAGCATCAATAAAGTTCAGCACCTTATGTCTATGACTCCTTAAAGCCTAGTGCAGATTGTGGAGCATGACTTTTATGCCTCTTTAGCACAGACTTCTTTGGTCCCTGATTCATCCATATCTTGCCTCTCAACCTGAAAATATCCTACTCCGTCCCACCACAGTGGGAGGCGTTGATCTGAGGTCAGACCTGTGACTGAACTCATGAGATCTCCTCACTGAGGAAAGCATAGAGCCTCTGCTGCCTACTGAGCAGTGATCAGGGAATAGGCTTCCTCCAGGCAGGACAAACAGCAGGAACATACATATACCTCTGAGGACATATAACTCATGCTGCCCTCTTAGCTGGATTTTTGGAGGCCTGTCCAGGTCTGGCTTTGAGTACACAGAAAAGTTTCTTCTGTGTATTTTTTAGGTTTGTCAGCACAAATGGCCTCACATTAACACATAAAATGCTTTTTTCCCCCCCTCTTTATCTTGAGTCTTATCCTGCTATAATTAATCCACTTAGTATAGCTGATCCACTTAGTATAGCTGTACTTCAGAATGAGTTAAACTGCTACAGGGTTCTTGTGGATGCATTCCCATATCAAATTAACTATAATGCTTCAGGTAGTCCTCCCAGCGTTTTTCAACACTGCACTGCTTCATATCTGAATTGACCAGTCTGGTTACCCATGTGCTCTTCACTGTTGTGGGATTATCTAGCTAGATGTCTCTCCTCCGTTTAAATGCTGACACACCCCAAGTGTACTAATTTGTGATGCCTGCTCACATAGTTCACAGTCTCTAAGTCCATTACACCCTATGGTCTGTGCTTCCCTATGGTCTTGTCAGGAGATACTGGATGTCCCTGCCTCCTGGGCAGAAGAGAACATTTAGTCTCATCTTTCCAGTAGTCACTGGAATGTCAAGATCTAGCAGAGCAGATGCAGAAGGGGTACTTCCAGAAGACATGTCAATGCTGCACTGAAGAGCAGTGGCAGAATTTAAAAACAAAAAGATCAAAAAACAAAACCAACACTCCGGTAATGCTCCCACTACATGTGCAGACTATGAGGAGCTTCCTGAGAAGAAGCAAAGAAACTGGTATACATTGGTCAGTTTAACCATGGCCCACAATGAAGCAGACATACCTTCAGAAACCACACAGGCAAAAATAGACCCTGACCAGAAGGATATTTCTTGAGACAGCCAAAATCTCTTTATATGCACAAACAGCCAGCTAGCAATTCAGCTGGAAATGCCACTAGAGACCTAGTCAGAGCGCCAGAGTGACAATGCTGCTCATCCAGTATGATTTTGGGTATATCTATGCAGCAGACAGACACCTACTGCTGGCTCATGCCAGCTGACTCGAGCTCACAGGGCTCGGGCTGTGAGGCTGTTTCATTGCTATGTAGACTTAGAGGCTCGGGCTCCAGCCCAAGCCCTAGGACCATCCCACCTCACAGGGTCCTAAAGCCTGCGCTCCAGCCCAAGCCTGGAACTCTCCACAGCAATGAAACAACCTCACAGCCTGAGCCACAGGTCAGCCATAGATTTTTCTTTGCTGTGTAAACATACCCTTAGGGTCCAGAATAAAAAAAATGGCGTTAGCAGGTTACCACAAGCTAAACAGTTATGGTCATAACTAGCTACTGAACTATAAAATACTTTAACAGTAAAAGATAAGGGAGTTTGGGATACCCCTTCAACACCAATAGTGCTGCAGAGAGAGTCCCTGCACCTGCAACCAGTCATGACAAGAAATGTACTGAGGAAGTTAGAGCCACAAAGCCCTTACTCAACCCCATTTCAGAACGTTTGGTGCCACAAGACTGTATTCATGGGGCCCCATTGAGCAGTGCTCTCCAGAAGGCTCTCAAGGCTCAACAGCATCAGAAGTTGCATCCTGCAAGTGGAAACATGCAAACGCCAACTCAAAGAAGACAAAAAGAAAAGGAGTACTTGTGGCACCTTAAGAGACTAACCAATTTATTTGAGCATAAGCTTTCGTGAGCTACAGCTCACTTCATCGGATGCATCTGATGAAGTGAGCTGTAGCTCACGAAAGCTTATGCTCAAATAAACTGGTTAGTCTCTAAGGTGCCACAAGTACTCCTTTTCTTTTTGCGAATACAGACTAACACGGCTGTTACTCTGAAACCTGTCAAAGACGACAGACATTTGTCACACAGCAATTTGTGTGCATCCCAAAAACCCCTGCAATAAAATTAGAAATCAATAGCAAATAGCAGAAAACCTCGACCAGGCACTGAATACAAAAAAACATTTGTACCATTGATTTTAAAAGTGCCTAACCCAAGGAAGCTTCCAAGGGATGCTGAGAGAGTAAAGCAAGCTGCTTGCATTGAAGACATCCTCCCTACTTTTTTTAAAAAAGGGAAAAGATATTAATAGATTTTCAATGCAAGAAGAAAAACTGAAACCCACACCAAATTCTCCTGGTAATAACAGCTTTCTGAAAAAGCCCAACTATTAATATAACAGGGACATCCATCAATCAAACTCAAAGCAAGTATTTTCAAAGCTAAAAACGGAGCAGGCAAACATCTGCTTTTTGCAAGCGATGCACTTAAAGCAAAGAATGTGATAAATTATTGCAAGTCTAGGTCTGAACTAATCATCTTCCCCTCTGGATGATCAAACTGTGCGAGTGTGGGGGTAGCCATCCCAATCCACAAACATATTGCCATAGTACTGTAATTTGTGCTCAATAGATTGCAGGGGAGAGGGACGTATAGGCACATTTCGTTTAAAAACCGAGGAAAAAAATTCCTCAGTCACTCTCAGGATCTACCTAACATTGGACAAGCATATGAGAAGATGGTGGCAGGTTTTGATTTTAGGGGTCCTTTAAAACGAGAAGATCTCAACTTTTAAGAATCGGTTCTCATTATTAAAGTTAAAGGTGTTCACATTAACACCTTCCCGCCCTCCACCTTCTCTGAACCAATCTAAGTCCCTGCTTACATTAAAAGTAATATTAGGGTAACATTAAGCAAGATAAGGTGAATATAAACTTGTACCTTTTTTGTTTTAGTTTCTTCCTCTCCCTGAAGGGCTTTACATTTATTAAGATCAATTCTCCCCTTGTTGTCTGCAATCACTCTCTCACGGCTCTGATCTCTGTAGACCCTTTTCAGTTCAGTTCCCTTCTCCTATATGTGTGCTCTCCCCTCTGATTCTCATGCTGTCAGCAAACAGTTGAGTTTATACCAAAGAAACACCCAACAAAGAAAGTAAGGAAGAACGCAGAAGTGCTTCAGATTTTTCTTTTTTTAAGTTTGTGGTCAAAATAAATTCTAGAGACACTTAAAGTGCTAGACTCAGCTAGTATTAGCTGTAATCATCACCGCTTAAAGCGATTACCTACATTGAAAAGTAACACTGTAAGAGGACATCGTAGGGTTCTGTGTTTTTCATTTCTCAATGATTTCCACATCACGGCACTCTGCTTACAATTAATAAACATGCTTTTTCCAGTTGCCAGCATGGCAAACTCAGCTTGTGATCTGAAACTGGAGTTTCTTCCTCTATCTTCACCAGTTGTAAAGGTTCTGCCAGCTGAATTTTGCCTTTTGTCTTCGCTGAATTTAGTGGGGATTGCACAGGTGTGACTGACTGAAAATTCTGTTGACAATGGTGCACAAGGAGGAATAGAAACAGCTCACTCTCGCTGAGCTAGGTTGGCTCTGTAGGGCTAACAGGAGTACAGAATATATTTTTATCACTAATTGCAGATCTGATTCCAATACAGTCAAGAAGCAGAGCTAGTGAGTAAGAAGATGCATTTATATATAGTCATTTTTCAGAGAAGAACTGCATTTTGAAATTGCCAGAAGCTTCACTGTTGTGAGAGAAGCAGTTCCATGGAACATCTAGAAGGGCTTGGAGAATCAGTGGTTCGCACATCAACATTTGAGGGCTGCTGCTCTAAGCCTTTACCTAAATACAGCAGAACACATCATTAGGTTAATTTCCACTTTTTGGTAAACTTCTGTACATGCATTATCTGGACTTGGGAGAGGAGAGAAATAACCTGAGACTAGACTTAATTATTTTTAGATAACAAGGGCCAAATTCTAATATCGCTTACAGATGATGTAAATCTGGAAGAACTTCATTTCTTTCTCTGGAGTTATCCCAGATTTACACCACTGCTGAGCAGACTCTAGCCCATGCGATGTGGCATTCACTCCTGCGGGACCTCTGCCACAGCCCAGCCTTACCATTTTTCAAGCAACTGAAATTCTCCTCTTTCAGAACTTTTGTCTGTTTCACTTACCATTGTCTGCTAAGTTTGGTGCCCATGTAATCAGCTTTCAGTCCTTTATCTGGCTTTGACGTGATCCATCTTGCAATGATTTTGTGGTTTATTGTGTGACCATTAACTGTTTGTACAATGTTCTGGGTGCCTCTGCTTTATAAAATCATCATTGTTACAATTACCTAATAGAATATACAGCAACAGTTTCCCAATTTCTCCCTTAGTGACACATACTATACCTTGGGGGAGCATCTTGTAACCCCCATAATCCTCATCTGTATCTAATAGTGACATTGCATACAAAGCATCCTACGTGGGGTATCAGGGAAAAGGTTATGATCAGCTGAAAGTCACTGTTCTATCTGAATACGTATATCTTTAGTGCATATGAAGTTATGAGATTCTGTTGTATGGTTGTCACTAAAACATGCTGTAAATTGGGGAATCAGCCTGATATTAGCTTCCCAGAGACAACAGCAAAGAGAGAAACCAACGCCCGGGTAAGGTGTCAAACAACCATCAACAGCTATTGTCCAGCAAGGGAGCTACAATTCAATGACTCAACAGGCACAGGCACCGACTTCCCCTCTGCCGCCTGGGTGCTTGACCCCCCAACCCCCCTTGGCCCCGCTGCTGCACCGTCCTCACC
The DNA here is from genome assembly GCF_965140285.1 of Lepidochelys kempii. Classification (NCBI taxonomy): domain Eukaryota; kingdom Metazoa; phylum Chordata; order Testudines; family Cheloniidae; genus Lepidochelys; species Lepidochelys kempii. The sequence continues at coordinate 34,919,656 of NC_136387.1, forward strand.
CCACCCCAATTCCACCCCCTTCCCCAAAGTTCCTGCCCCTACTCCGCCTCTTCTCCACCTCCTCCTCCCTTCCGGAAAGTCCTAAGCACTGCCAAACAGCTGTTAGGCAGTGGGCAGGAAGCACTTGGAGGGAAGGAGAGTAGCGGAGATGCGCCACACTCAGGAAGGGGCATGAGAAAAATCAGATTTTGTGCTCTCCAAGCATCTAATCTACATCAATTTCTTATACACTAATAGTGACAACTCAATACAACATAAATTAAGACTCAGAGATGAGAGTAAGAAACAGTGACTCAGTGGGAAAAGATCCAGTTCTTAATCATGGAATAGTGGGAACAAAACAATGTTAAAATATGTTTTAGAAATTTTTATAATCTGTACTGGTCACTACAGAAAATGAAAGATTAGGTCTGAGATCAACACATTTCTGTTACAAGTGTCAAAACCACATAGGAGATTTAATCCACATGCTGTGAGACTGTGTGTGGTCACACATACATCTTGAGAAAAGACAACAGGGAAATTATCATTCTGGACATGGGTTATATGTCAGGCTAAATGATACTTCTGTTCTGCAGGACACTTAATCAAGGAAGGCAATCGGGATGCAGACTGAATCAATGGTGCCAGAGAGGATAATTTTAGAAGCATTGGTAAGACAGTGCTTCCCCAACAGAAGTGAACGGATGACAAAGACTGAAACTTTGGTGAGAAAATTGGACAAAATAGAGGACATATATTTGAAGATGGCATAGAATTCACTTATTAATTATATCGATGTGTGAAATTATGTCATACAACTGCAGTGGTGGAAAAAAATTCTATATACAGCTTGATCCTGCAGAACACAAACGTGAAGTGTTGTGCATATAAACATAGGTTTAATAAGTGATGATCAGAATACTGAGAACAGGTGAATTTGAGCCTGCATTAACATGAGTAGTAATTCTGTGTAGTCACCAAGTTATTCCTGCCTAGCAGCATGAGCGAGGTCTAAGTGGGCAGCATGAAACTAAATGCTTTATTACACGCTAAGAATTGTACTTAATTCTTGTCTTCTGAAACACCCCCATTCTTCCCCACCCCGCCTTTTTTTTAAAACCATTATGTACTTGGAAACAAGGGAGATGCAGCAGCTGGAGACTTCTTACAGCTCATGGCAAAGGACTGTGCCTGGGGCCTAATCCAAAACTCACTGAAGAAAATGAAGTTAATGGAAAGACTCCCAGTGGGCTTTGGATCAAACCTCATGTGCTCAATCTGATCACACTTTAGAATATAAAGACCTTTTGCCCCCTGCAAGGACCTTCAGGATTGAAGCTGTACTAAAGGTTCTACCGGAAACTATGCAGTGAGATGCTTTGAAGGCTTTCAGATGAGACAAATTCATTTAATCCAGGAAAGAAGTGTTAGGTGCTTTTGAAAATTTTACTCCAAGTAATTTAGAGTCTTTTGAAATTTTTTACCCATAATCTCTGCTAAAATACATAATTATAGAAAAATATAACAACCCTGGAAGCAGTGCACTAAATGATTGTTTTGATTTGGAAGGATGAAGCTCATGCTGGGGTGTGTCCCACAATACCTTCCCCTTTGGTGCAATCTAGTGCATTCCTTTTTCAACGCATCTTAGGGGCAAGGGATAACGGTCATCCCAAACAAAGGCGACACAGCAATATTTTAAGAGGTTATAAATCAGAAGCAGTGTCAAACCTCCCCAACCACTACCCCACACCTGGCTTCCACTCCAACACTGTCCTCCCAGTTTACACAACTGAAAAAAGCAAAAGATAAACTGAATGATTAAGAATTAAAAAAACACAATCTTTTGGTGCTGAAGAAAATCTATTAGGGGAAAGAATATAATGGGGGCTTTACCTGAGTAAAGGTTTCAGGATTTGATCACAAGTTCACCTTGCTATTGATCAATCTTGTTGCTCCATTCAAACAGGAAAATATTAGTGAAGTATAATAGACAAGTGCAATAATGTACAGTAATACAAACAGGGTGAAGAGAGAATCAGTCAGATGAAGTCACTATTGGTACATAATTGTGCTGAGTGTGTTCCTACAGACTGGTAAACCAATACCACCGTGGTAGTACTGTGCTTAGTAGGCTGATGCTTAGACTTGGCAAAATTAACATAAGGAGGACTTTGCCAATCCCTACTTTGCTAATCCACACTTTGGGTGGGGGGCACAGATTTAAAGTTGTTTCAACTACTTCTCAGCAAAGGTTTAATAGCAGAAACAGCACAGTGCTGAGGTCTCACTTTACTGATTCTAAAAATAAATAAATAAATGGTGCACATTATGAAAAATCATAAATAATTAACACAAAGCTACGCTTTTCATATTAAATGAATAAAGTACTTTTTATGATGCAGGAACCTTGCTTTTTTATTGTGTGTGTTCAGTTACTAACAAAAAATTCAGCCACTTGCAAAGGTAATTCACAGTGGGAATCAGTAATGTGCAACTATAGTTATTTTCTGTTCTGGAAAAGGTCTGTTTGGGGCTTAATTGCCTATTTGTGGTAGATGTTTCAGATAGAATGGCTTCAGTCTAGGCAGATGCCAATCAACGGTACTTGTAACTTATCAGAAATCCAAAGGCTGTGCCCAATTTGCAAAAAATGAAGAAGACAGAAGCCACCACTTTTATATATTGGTGCGGCCAACAGAGACTATTAATTCAGTAGCCAAATGCAAGTTTTTGCCAATACCTTGTTTTAGTGTCCGCACAGTGGTTTTTTTTGTGGATTCTGACTTTCTAGACTAAATTCAAAGAAACTGCTCATCACTGTTGAGCATTTTGTAATAGGAGTACTTATTACCATTCCCCTCATGATTCACAAGCCAGGTGACACTTAAACCATAAGAACATGCATACAGGGTCAGACCAAAGGTCCATCTAGCCCAGTATCCTGTCTTCCAACAGTGGCCAATGCCAGGTGCCCCAGAGGGAATGAACAGAACAGGTAATCATCAAGTGATCCATCCCATCACCCATTCCCAGTTTCTGGCAAACAGAGGCTAAGAACACCATCCCTGCCCATCCTGCCTAACGGCCATTGATGAACCTATCCTCCTCAAATTTATCTAGTTCTTTTTTGAACCCTGTTATAGTCTTGGCCTTTACAACATCCTCTGGCAAGAAGTTCCACAGGTTGACTGTGCATTGTGTGAAAAAATACTTCCTTTTGTTTGTTTTAAACCAGCTGCCTATTAATTTAATTTGATGACCTCTAGTTCTCATGTTATGAGAAAGAGTAAACAAACACTTCCTTATTTATTTTCTCCACACCAGTCATGATTTTATAGACCTCTGTCATATCCCCTCTCTGTCATCTTTTTTCCAAGCTGAAAAGTCCAAGTCTCTCTTCATATGGAAGCCATTCCATACCCCTAATCATTTTTGTTGCCCTTTTCTGAACCTTTCCCAATTCCAATATATATTTTTGAAATGGAACAAACACATCTGCACAGTTCAAGATGTGGGCGCACCATGAATTTATATAGAGGCAATATGATTATTATCTATCCCTTTCCTAATGATTCCCAACATTCTGGTCACTTTTTGACTGCCGCTGCACATTGGATCGATATTTTCAGAGAACTATCCACAATGACTCCAAGATCTCGTTCTTGAGTGGTAACAGCTAATTTAGACCCCATGATTTTATAGGTATAGGTGGGATTGTTTTCCCATGTGCATTATGCTGCATTTATCAACACTGAATTTCATCTGCCATTTTGTTGACCAGTCACCTAGTTTTGTGAGATGCTTTTGTAGCTCTTCACAGTCTGCTTGGGACTTAACTATCTTGAGTAGTTTTGTATCATCTTCATATTTTTCCTACTCCTTTTTCCAGATCATTTATGAATATGTTGAATAGGACTGGACCCAGTTCAGATCCCTGGGCGTAAACAATATTTACCTTACTCCATTCTGAAAACTGACCATTTATTTCCATCCTTTGTTTCCCATCTTTTAATCAGTTACCGATCCATGAGAGGACCTTCCCTCTTATCCCATGACAGATTACTTTGCTTAAGAGCCTTTGGTGAGGGACCTTGTCAAAGGCTTTAAAGAATTCTAGTAGATTGGTGAGACATGATTTCCCTTTAAGAAAACATGTTGACACTTCCCCAAAAAATTATGTTCATCTATGTGTCTGACAATTTTGTTCTTTACTATGGTTTCAACCAGTTTGCCCTGTACTGAAGTCAGGCTCATCAGCCTGTAATTGTCGGAATCACCTCTGGAGCCTTTTTTAAAAACTGGCGTCACATTAGCTATCCTCCAGTCATCTGGTACAGAAGCTGATTTAAATGATAGGTTACAAACCAGTTAGTAGTTCTTCAATTTCACATTTGAGTTCCCTCAGAACTCTTGGGTGAATACCATCTGCTCCCGGTGACTTATTACTGCTTAATTTATCAGTGTGCTCCAAAACCACCTGTTATGACAGCTCAATCTGCGACAGTTCTTCAGATTTGTCACATAAAAAGAATGGCTCCATTTTCACTGAATTTCAATTATTTTTTAATGAAAACTTCACACTAATAATTTTGTTATGAAACACAATTCGCTAAGAGGTACATATGTTATATCTGTATTAGCAGTATACCTTGTTAGTATGCCTCTTCTCCCCTCCCGCACCCTGTCCTGCCAAACCAAGATATAAGACATTCTTTTTGTCCTCTCAAAGCATTTTCACTTAGCAAATTCTTTTCTATCCACTCATGAGAATTAATTTTCAAATATTGGACAATTATAGACATAGAATTGCTGAAGATGCAATGGACAGAGAAGCCACTAGTAAGAAGCTAGAGCTGTGCATCAATCACTAAGCACCCAGAGACAATAGTAAACATCCACTGGGGGTGGCGTTTCACTCTGTCTATGACAATGTAGATGACCCACTTACAAATGGAATTTGCCAAATGCACCTGAGGAAGCCAACAACAAAGTAACTTCCTATTTTGGCCTGGGCAAAGGCACTATGTTGAAGTTTCTGTGAGCTGGATACTCCCTGTGTCTGCTGGGCAACATCAGTACACCAAAGCCTGATGTCACTGAACAGGCAACCAAATTCATGGTTGCATGCTATGAATAATCAGAACTATGCTACCATGAGTAAAACATAGAAAAAATCAAAAGGCAGCAAAAACTGGCAAAAGTACCACATCAACACCAAAGCTCAGCACCTTATCACTAACAATTGAAGCATTTATAGAATGTAAAATGAGCACATCGTCAGTTGTGTGTGTGGAAAGGTGCTCTGGATCCAGATACATCACAACTTAATCCACTGCAATATGGATGGATACACGATAGTTTTTGTAAACAGAGACTTGGAACTTGCTCCTCCAAACATTCTGAAGTAGTCAAGTGGTCTTGTGAGAATAATGTACCCTATACATTTATGATATGTGGATGTAGTAGTGTCAAACTGCTATGTGTCTTATTTTGTGCTGCAAAGGAGTTGTGTATGTTGCAACAGACTGATCAAATCAGCTTTAGCATTTGCAAAGGAAAACTATGATGACAAATGACTGTCCTGATATGAATATACAGGTCACTCAATTGTAGCGTGAATAAGAAAGATCACTTAGTAACCCATTATAATGATACCAAAATTAAGTATTCGGTTAAAAAGTGTTATAATTTTGTTGAATATTTTTCAAATGAAAAGAAGAGTGGTGGTCACTGTATCAAATTAAAACTGCTATACCACAACCCCCTCCTCCTGTACCTCTATTATTCATTGATTGATATGGCAAATGTTAAAGACATAAATTTCACATATTGGAACTCTTATGCCTTGATTTTGTATGCCTCAAATTATACAAACTCTTACTGACTAGGGCAGGGGAGGAGGAGGGAGAGGAAAGAGATATGAAAAGGTGATATTTCAAAAACACTCAGTAGTGAGGGTCATCAGACAGATTCCTAAAATGTATGGTCTTGAGATACAGAATCCACACAAAAAAAACCTTTGTTTGGCCCATAAAGCAAGAGTGGCTGCCGAACTATATGGGTTGTTTTAATCGAGATGTAGTAGCACATGCCTTCATCCACACTCTCCCCACCTCCATACAAAAGAGAAGGGCAGATGTGGGCTATGTGCAGAACTCCACAGACTGCACTTGGACAGTCCTGTCTGGGCTGCTTGCATTCACAAAGCAGCTTCTGCTATAGAAAAATCAAAGTAAGCAAGCGTGTCACCGACGTCTGATTGGGTGCACAGAAAACTGCATAGCTTTATATCGTTTACTTAGCACAACAGAGTGAACACCACTTTTACAAACAATACCCCTGCGTCAAAAAGCTTACAACTTAAGTTAGATGGTTCCAACACTGTTTAGCTATTTGAGTTTTTATATACCCACCATCACCATGTCGTGAGTGACTCACAGCAGATAGGAAAGTGTCATCATCCTCATTTTACAGATGGAGACCTGAGGCACAGAGTTTATGTATTTTAGGATTTTATACTGCAGCTCACCACACAAGTCTGTAGCAGAACCAGAAACAGAACCCATATTTCACAAGACCCCATCTAGTACCTCAGCCACAAGGCCATTCTTCCCCTCTTATCTTTGCACACGTGATAAAGGATTAGGCACGAGACCAGGAACAGTCTGCATTAGAGAGATCACCACCAATTCAAGGTTAAGAGAAAAAGGGGAGCTTGGGAAAGGAACGACTGAAGTTGCTTGGTGCACGAAACAAGAGAGCCTGTTCCAAACATAGAAGGTGGCATGAACAGAAGCAGTCACAATTAAACAAGAGACAGAGTATATAACTTAAGGAAAGATGACTGGATAGAGCCCCAGGCATTAGGGGTCATATGGAGAAATGAAACCACAGATAACAAACAGTGGCCATAACCCTGTCACCCTTCCAAACATTAAACATTTGCAGTCACCCTGGAGACCATTTGAATTTTCATACCCTCTGTAATTAGCCTGAAGCACTCTCCTGTTGGCCTACCACAACAGATTATAGTAATTCTACAGGACAGATTTTCCTCTGCAGATGTGTAAGCAGGTTCTTTTTTTAAAATACTGTACCTGCAAACAAAGCATGTCATAGAATCATAGAATATCAGGGTTGGAAGGGACCTCAGGAGGTCATCTAGTCCAACCCCCTGCTCAAAGCAGGACCAATCCCCAACTAAATCATCCCAGCCAGGGCTTTGTCAAGACTGACCTTAAAAATCTAGTATAAATGCGGTTTTTTTAAAAAATTCAGTTTGCTTCCATTGTTCATGCAAATCTGCGATGATCTGACCAGATGGATACAGCTTTCTATTTTCTCGATTGCTCACATCAGGTTTTGTGAAAACTATCCGATGAAGTGAGCGGTAGCTCATGAAAGCTTATGCTCAAACAAATGTGTTAGTCTCTAAGGTGCCACAAGTACTCCTTTTCTTTTAACATATACTTGTGGTTTAACTATGTATTTCATCCATTCCGATTGCCAGTGCTAACATACATATTTCAGACACTTGCATAATAATGTTTTACCATTAGGTTTGGGTCAATAAGAAGCCACAGATTCAGATGGATCATTATTTCAGCTAAAGTAATTACAAAGTCTTAGAGACCTTAACATGCCCTACTTAGTGGCACAGGCAAGATCCACCTCACGTAAGCCTCCTCCACCTTTCCCCTGCAGTTTAAACAACCACCACCACCACCGATTTTTTTAAAACCTACAGTAGACATTAAAGAGATTGAGAAAAGCATTCTGGAGTAACTCTAGGTACCAGTACGGGCTTCCACAAGTAGAAAGTCTAACTTCAGCCACAAGTATGAAATTAACTAGTTCCTATCACACATTCCATGATCCATGTAGTATAGTCAGAGTGCTGATTTATGTTGATGCCGGACAGGATTCTGTGATGTGGGACTTTAAACATGAATAGGGGAAGACTGCTGCTGAGTCTGCCAGCAAATTGCTGGACCCTAAAGTAAACTTAACCTATCAGTGGAGATCCCTGTCTGGTTGCTGTGGTCTGTTACCACAGTGGAAAGACAAAAGGGAACCTACTAGTCTGTAGGCAGCCACTTTACCACATAAGCAAAACAAAGTCTTCCTTTGGCCAGCCACTAGGAGCTATGCAAAGTTCCTCTCAAATGGTGCTAGAATTTGGATACAAGTCTGTAGGATCAAGATACTGTTCGGCCTATTTACATATCACATTCATCTTTTTGGGTTGTGAATACAAACTTACACCTTCTCCCCTACTTAAACTAGCAGCATTTTCTCCTTTCAAGAAATAGCTTCAGCTTGAGACAGCGCATTTGTAAGGAAGAAGTTTCACAAAAAGACCCAGACATACATTGTATGAATGCACAAGCATATGAACAGAGTCCCAGACAGCAGCCCTGAAAATCTCTGCAAGAGAGACATTTCTCTAGCAAACTGTGGAAGCTGCTTTGGATATGGCTCAATGTGATCTAAGGACTTCAGCTACTGTGGCACTCCCAAGGTCATAACAAGCTCTGCATACAATTTTCTCTGCTTAGTCTCTGTGCAGAAAGACAGCTCTCTCTCTCACCCCTGAATTTATCCACATAAGCCACAGGTAGTTTTTGAGATGCATGGACGGGCTTGCCTTCATCGAAGTAAAGAAATAAAAACTCAACCTCTGGACCATAACAAAATCTTTTTTTACTTTAAGTTGTAGTATGGATGTATATATGTATACATATATACATACATACTAAGGAAGGACAATAAAAATGACTAGCCATTTGAAAGCATGGAAATGAACTGTTAAAGAAAGGAAAATATACACTGAGCTACCACACATTTTTTTCAATAAATGCACATTTTAACTGCTATGTCACTCTGAAGTATTTACATGAACCAAATATACTAGGGCTGTTAATTTTTTTGAGTTAATCGTGTGAGTTAACTGTGATTAATCAACTATGATTAAAAAATTTAATCACCATTAATTGCACTGTTAAACAACAGAATATCAACTGAAATGTATTAAATATTTTTGGATTTTTTTTACATTTTCAAGTATATTGATTTCTATTACAACACAGAATACAAAGTGTACTGTGCTCACTTTATATTATTTTTATTACAAATATTTACACTGTAAAAATGATAAGCAAAAGATACAGTATTTTTCAATTCACCTCATACAAGTACTGTAGTGCAATCTCTATTGTGAAAGTGTAACTTACAAATGTAGATTTTTTTTTGTTACATAACTGCACTCAAAAACTATGTAAAATTTCAGAGCCTACAAGTCCACCCAGTCCTACTTGTTCAGCCAGTCACCAAGACAAACAAGTTTGTTTATATTTACGGGAGATACTGGTGCCTGCTTCTTATTTACAATATCACAGATTTTGGACGGCACTTCAGATTCTTAAACCTTGGGTTGAGTCCTGGAGCTATTTTTAGAAATCTCACATTGGTACCCCCTTTGTGTTTTGTCAAAACTGCAGTGACAGTGTCCGTAAATCAAATAACATTTGCTAGGTCATCATCAGAGACTGCTATAACACGAAATATATGGCAGAATATGGGTAAAACAGAGCAGGGGACATACAATTCTCCCCCCAAGGAGTTCGTCACAAATTTAATTAATGCACTATTTTTTTAATGAACATTATCCGCATGGATTCATATCCTCTGGAATGGGTGGTTGAAGCATGAATGGACATATGAATCTTTAGCACACCTGGCACATAAATATTTTGCGACGCTGGTTACAACAGTGCCATGCAAACGCCTGTTCTCACTTTCAGGTGATACTGTAAACAAGAAGTGGGGAGCATTATCTCCTGCCAACGTAGCCAAATTTGTTTGTATGAGCAATTGGCTGAAGTAGGACTGAGTGGACTTGTAGGCTCTAAAGTTTTAGATTACATTCAAAAATAAAACAGTTTGGGGTTTTTTTGTCCATTATAATTCAACATTTGTAAGTTCAACTTTCATGATAAAGAGATTGCACTACAGTACTTGTATTAGGTGAAGTGAAATATACTATTTCTTTTGTTTTTTAAAGTGCAAATATTTGTTTTCAAAAATAAATAGAAAGTGAGCACTGTACACTTCATATTCTGTGTTGTAACTGAAATCAATACATTTGAAAATGTAGAAAACATCCAAAAATATTTAAATAAATGGTGTTCTATTATTGTTTAATCATGATTAATCCTTTTAATTGCTTCACAGCCCTAAAATATATACATTTGAAGAATTTTGATACTAGAAACATTAGACTCTAGTTTCAGTCTTCGAATGAAAATTTTTAAATGTCCAAAAAAAGGAAGTGATGCAAACATTAAGGGTCTTGTTCTACCTATTAGGAAACCTACTGAACAGACTAGAAGCCTAAAAGGAGAACACACACACACACGGAACACACCAGCTGTAGAATCACACAGAGTCTGCAAACAGTTCTCTATGAGAAGACTCCGCTAAGAAAATCACCCATCACTCAAGTACAGCTCCTCTCTGGAAAGTACACCCAAAATAATATCGTCTTGCGCTGTAGAGAAATCTATACAACGCAAACTCAAATTTTCCCCCTCCCTCAATGTGGAGGGAGATATGTACAACTTCTTCCCACTCACTCCCCCGTTAGAAATTGCACAAACTGGGTTTAATAATAAACAAAAATAAGTTTAACAACTACAAAAGGAAGATTTTAAGTGATTATAAGGGATAGCAAACGGAACAAGGCTGATTACTAAGCAAATGAAACAAAACACACATATCAAGGCTTAAGATCTTAGAGACTGGTTTCAAGAAGTAATTTCTCACCCTAAATGTTGTATTAGGCAAGTTACAGAGTTTCTGTAGCTTAGAGTTCCAGGTATTTCGATTTACAGACTAGACTCCTCAGTCTCAATCTGGACTCAGCCCTTGCCTTTCCTACAGCTCAGTTCCTTTGTCTCTTCAGATACTTTCAGCAGTCTCTCTTCTTGGACAGAATGGCAATTGAGAAGAGTCCTGTTTTCCTTACTCCCCAGCCTTACACAGAATTTACATAAGGCAGGAAGCCTTTGTTTCCAGTGGAAAAGCACCAGCAGTGTCCAAGGTGGCACTTTTTACCAGGTGACATTATCACCTTACCTTGCAGTGTTAAAGCAGCCATGAAACCAGATTTATTTGCAATGTCCACAGGAAGGACATTCTTCATAAATCTTCTATCTTCATAAATGATCTGGAGGATGGTGTGGATTGCACTCTCAGCAAATTTGCGGATGATACTAAACTGGGAGGGGTGGTAGATACACTGGAGGGGAGGGATAGGATACAGAAGGACCTAGACAAATTGGAGGATTGGGCCAAAAGAAATCTGATGAGGTTCAATAAGGATAAGTGCAGGGTCCTGCACTTAGGATGGAAGAATCCAATGCACAGCTACAGACTAGGGACCGAATGGCTAGGCAGCAGTTCTGCGGAAAAGGACCTAGGGGTGACAGTGGACAAGAAGCTGGATATGAGTCAGCAGTGTGCCCTTGTTGCCAAGAAGGCCAATGGCATTTTGGGATGTATAAGTAGGGGCATTGCCAGCAGATCAAGGGACATGATCGTTCCCCTCTATTCGACATTGGTGAGGCCTCATCTGGAGTACTGTGTCCAGTTTTGGGCCCCACCCTACAAGAAGGATGTGGAAAAATTGGAAAGAGTCCAGCGCAGGGCAACCAAAATGATTAGGGGACTGGAACACATGACTTATGAGGAGAGGCTGAAGGAACTGGGATTGTTTAGTCTGCGGAAGAGAAGAATGAGGGGGGATTTGATAGCTGCTTTCAACTACCTGAAAGGGGGTTCCAAAGAGGATGGCTCTAGACTGTTCTCAGTGGTAGCAGATGACAGAACGAGGAGTAATGGTCTCAAGTTGCAGTGGGGGAGGTTTAGATTGGATATTAGGAAAAACTTCTTCACTAAGAGGGTGGTGAAACACTGGAATGCGTTACCTAGGGAGGTGGTAGAATCTCCTTCCTTAGAGGTTTTTAAGGTCAGGCTTGACAAAGCCCTGGGATGATTTAACTGGGAATTGGTCCTGCTTCGAGCAGGGGGTTGGACTAGATGACCTTCAGGGGTCCCTTCCAACCCTGATATTCTATGATTCTAAGGGATCCACATCTTCGAAGACTCATCGTCTTTTTCCTAATGGCCCATTAAGGCTGATTGCTTATTGTCTGGTGGGCGTCTCCAAGTATAACCACAGTTGTAATTATTACATAGTCAATATTCCTAACTCCAGATACATGCATGATACATGCATACAAATTGGATAATCACAATCAGTAAATTATAACCTTTCCAATGACATCTTACATGAGCCATCTTGCATAAAATATCTTAATTATGCCAAACTCATATCCTAAGCATATTTCTATAAATAATATGGAGCGTCACGTCACAATCCCATCTTATTTTATCTCCACAGCACTGTATTCACTAGGAAGCTCTTTCTCATTCTAACCATAGCAAATGTGAAAGCTGCTGATCAATAGTGTGAGTGGCTTATGAGCCTTGATTTCCAAACATCAATATGAATTCATCACACTCAACATATCAGGCTGAAGGAAACGTGGTTAAAAGGACTGAAACAATAAAAACTGATAATTCTTCTGACATGGAATCTAAATGTAGTCCAGAGTTGTTAAGTAGCAAGAGAGAAAGGATCTGTGGTCACTTCTAAAGGTACAGAAAATCAGTTTCTTCAGATTTCCCAAGATCTCTAAAGTATGAAACTTTGCCCTCTGAAGTAAAAGAGAAGAAGACTGAGGAGTTTGGTGATCTTGCAAGTGAGACCATTTCTATGCCATCAATGTCATAAAAACACAACCACAATGACATAATCATTGTTTCAGGCCTTCTAACCAGCTCTTCAGTATCAGCTTCATTCAGCAGTAGCCTCTGTCTCTGATACTCCAAAAACGTAAAAAAAAAAAATCGATCTGTGATTATGCCATTAACACAATGAAAGGTAAAGACTTGCACACGATGAAAGTTACAGCCTTCTTTTATGCTAACCTCATCATCTTCAAAGTAGCATAAAGTGATCCATTTAAAGAAATGATTGAAGCTCTTCACCTCAGATATACTCCTCATGACAGCTTTAAACTCACAGATCCACTAGTAGATGTTGAAAGTGAATACAGAAAGGAAAAATGAAAGGAAGACCTGAAAGAATTAACATTGATGTTAATAGAATAATGTTAGTTGAATCTGAGAAATGAATAAATAAAGACAATAAGCGTCCATACAGGGAAATATGTGTACCTACTTATTAAGTCACAGAATTTGGTGGCCAGGTTACTGAAGACAGCATCCAAGAACGCAGACAGAAGCATGGCAAGGATATTGTCACCATTTGCTCAGAAAACAAAAATAGAAGTGAAAAGATCAGAGATCTCACATGCACATCTCTTAAACTTCTAATTTATGGGTGTCCAGCACACTAAACTTAATTGAGGAAGAAGCAATGACTAGCAGAGTGCTAACCTATTTTACTGGGATTTCAAAAACTTTTCTGCAGCCATTACCAGCTTCATAATTTGTTGACAGAAATGGAAGATTGATGTTCCAGCTTCCCAATGACACTTGATGGAACAGAACTCTCAGGATAACCGTCTCTACATTTACATTCAGCTACCCGAAGCACACTGAAGTTTGCACTCAGCACAAGAAGGACTTGTATAAAATGTGTGCTGTATTTTGATCAAACAAGGGACTGACTCTACAGAGAGGTACTAAATTTACAAAAGCAACTGCAGAAAGATTTTGAGGGATTTAACAGATTATAGCCTGATGACACTGCCACACAGTCTCAGCAGAAATCCACTTTGATCTAATTAGCAACAATGAACTGGAATTACACAAGGACAAAATTGAAAAACAATTCAGACAAACATTGGTATCTTTCAATTATTTAGTCAACATGACTGACCCCGAGTACTAGAGTCACAGGCTGAGATCAGCACAGAAGACAATGAAATGCTAATATGGCTGATGAAACAATCCCAAATCCCTTTCTCCCCTAGTATTTAAAACTGAAGATCCAGATTTCTAATCAAAGTGTTTGTTTGTCAAGGACGTTGTGTCACAGTTTATTTAAATCAAAATGATGGAAGACTGGAAGTAAATTCACAGAAAACAGGACAGCACAATGCAGAACTCTGACCATTCTTAAAAGACTGCATTCCTGTATAGCCATCTTAGCATCAATTGATCAGGTCTTTAACAACATTAAAACTCAATAGTAGGGAAGGTGCTGGAAAAGCAAATAAATTGGTAAAATGGAATCAGAATCTAAGGGCTGACACAAAAGAGCAGTGTGGCTAGTCAGACTGACAACTTGACTATGTGTTCCGTTTTACTTGCAGAAGTGCAAACTTTTCATTTTAGACAAAGTATGTATTTTTTAAGTTTGAGGAATAAATATGCTAAAAGTGGTCATACAGTGCATATTAAGTGTTTCATTTCAGAAAAATGTTAGGGATAGAGGAGGTGTTGGGGGTGGATATTAATGGATCTTTTCAGGCTGGGGAAGTCACAATAACCCTAATGCTTTTTACAAGGTTCAACACCAAAGGCACACATTCATCTGCAAAGTGAGGCTCTACACGGACAAAACTCAAAGAGCAATCACTGCTTAAGCCATTTACAACTGTATCCGGAAACTCCTTCCTTAAGACATGCAGTGAATGCTGATGAGCTCCCCACTTTATTAAACTCTTTACTGTGTTTGCATAATTTGAAGCTGCTAAAAAATAAAGCACAACAAAATGCCCAAGCAATGGAGAAGTCACTTCTAAACAAAAACAGCAATGACATTTATAACAACTGCAAATATATACACATTTTACTTCAACAAAAGGTGGTGATCTGCCAGTTTGAATACTGAATAGGGACACAACAAGACTTCCATACATAATGGTGCAAAAACTGAATATAAATATATACCGCAGCTTTGTGAAGTTTAAGGGCTTTTTGAAGACATTTATGTTATAGAAAGATTTACATATGGGAAAATTGTTCAGCTATAGCAGGCTGAAACCTCAAGAGCATCTGAAAGACACATGGATCCCATAACTATTCTTTTGACAATAATATTGAGTACTGATGCAGCTCTTAAAATTAAAAAACCCTATAAAATGAATTAATACTTACTAAACCCTTGCGAGGTGGGAAAGCTTTTTCCCAATGTACATGTGGGGAAACCGAGGCAGGGAGAGGCTATATAAATCGAAGACCACAGTGGGAGGCTTCCTATTTCCACGAACATCCAAAATGTGTGTGTGTGTGTGTGTGTGTTAAATGAGGGCCAGTCCCCTTCAAAAACACACCTTCTGGGCCTATAGTATGAGATCTTGTCATGAAGTCAAAATTCTGGGGGTATGTCATCTCAGTCAATCCATACCAAGTGGCAAACATCAGGTTATAACTCCACTGCCGAATCAAGCAGAGGAGTCACTGACCTGGGAGGGAGAAAAGTTCACATAAAAATATTTCCAAGAACTGCAAAAGGAATTTGGAGTAAGTTTCCTTTTGGATGGTTTCTCTCTGAAGTCTGCTCCAGTGCTCACCTTTTTCTTGCAGTCATTTGAAAACATGATGTGCCTATAACAACGAGTACAAAAACACTTATACTGTGTTGCGTTGGTCCTTTTCATGACCCAATGCAGTGAGATCTATCTTAGGGAGATCATGTAAAGTAGTTGCTCTTACTTTGGACTGTTCTGCACTTGTGAGAGGAATGAAGAATAGATTTCAGAACTGGATTCCTCACCACATACTAAAACGTGAAAATTTTATGCAGCGGTACCCATCATACTATAGTGGGGATCTCTAAGTACTGTCCAGCTGGCAAACATGACCTAACAGACACCTGCTTTCCCTTGTAACAGCATGACGAGGATGAAGCTGATCAACAGCAATTTTCTATTAAGAACATAAGAACGGCCATACTCGGTCAGACCAAAGGTCCGTCTAGCCTATTGTCCTGTCTTCCAACAATGGCTAATGCCAGGTGCCCCAGAGGGAATGAACAGAACAGGTATCATCAAGTGATCCATCTCCTGTCACCCATTCCCAGCTTCTGGCAAACAGAGGCTAAGGACACTATTCCTGCCCATCCTGGCTAATAGCCATTGATTGGTCTATCCTCCACGAACTTATCTAGTTCTTTTTTGAACCCCGTTATAGATTTGGCCTTCACAACATCCTCTGGCAAGGAGTTCCACAGGTTGACTGCGCATTGTGTGGAAAAAATACTTCCTTTTGTTTGTTTTAAACCTGCTGCCTATTACTCTTATTTGGTGACCCCTATTTCTTGTGTTAATGCTTGTAAACTCAAGCAGCCACCTGTTCTATCATGGAATACAGGAGCACAAATCAAATATTATGCCTGCAGGCATTTATGCTGCATACTTGCAAATACACATATATACAAACTGGTGGGACTCTCAGGCTTTTGGGAAGCTGACAATGAAGCCCTCAGTGTTGCATATTTTGGCCATCCCTACTCTAAGGAGTCTAGTCTCCACTTGGTGGATATGCATAGCCATCATTAACAGCATATGAAACAAGGGGAGATTAGATTCCTGAAATAATAAGCATGAGAATCTTTACATGAGGAAGTCCACCTTTCATTTTCTTGATCATAAAGCATTTAAAAACTCTGAAATATGATATACTTTCAAAAGGTGAACTGTGGGGTAGAAACACAGATTCTAGCCACAGTCACAGACATTATAGCCAGGCTGTGAAGGGCATCCAGCACAAAAAGAGAATCATTTATATTTTAAAAAAAAAAATTTATTCTCTGTAGGAGTTCACTGGCTATTGCAGGTTTGCTAGCTATGTCCCATAAGTCTTTGGGCAGCCGCTGATTCTACTGTTGCCTCTGTGCAATGGCCAAGAATCTTACATTCTGGGACAATGCCAGCAACTTAGAAGAGCCAAACTAAATATCGGGGTAATCTTTTAAAAGTTGGATATTAAAGTTAGGTACATTAAGCCAGAATTAAGAAGCACACTTTCGAGAAATATGTAACTTTTAGATTTAAAGGAACAAACTAGACTTGAAACAGCTAAGGATTAGAAAGCTTTTCCTCTTTTAAAAACTGCACAATATTACACTTACTACTCTTAATAGCAAGTCTGCCATCGAACGATATTTAATCAACCCACATGAGACCACAGCAGACCAGAACAGCATGTGCCAACAAACATATAAAATCTGTCTTTTGATAGGTATAGAGAAAAAGTAAGTGCTTCTGAGCTAGTAATGGAGGCATATCATCTGCCATTTGACTGACAGAAAGCTCAGTTAGTTCTAAAGTCCTGGAAGTACACGAGCAGAAGTTCTTGAGACTGACAATGACCACACACCACCAGATTGTGGTAGTCTTGTTTCTTTTCACTGAAGCAGAAAGCTATTCTTCCCACACCAGACACCTCTTTGTTTAACCACCAAAAAATGCAGTTGGATTTGATGGTTATTTTTAGTTTCTATGATGTTTCTGTCAGTGGTGTCAGATGTAGTTTCAAAAGGACACAATAATTCACCATCAATGTGTTACCTGGACGGACTGTTTGCCACTGATATGTTGGGTAAAACACTTCTAAGTCTTCAGGATCAAGATCATCCTCTGCTACTGACTCTTTGTTATTCTCTTCTTTTAAGTCGTTTTCTTCTGTTTTTGTGAGGGCAAACTCCTGTTGGATACATGAGATACAGCTCATTAGTAATTGCACCTGGGTTATGTAGTGTCAGCAGAGAATACATTCCTCAGGTTACAAAATTTTCCCCTCTCTAGCAAGTTTGTTTTTTTGACACTTGAGATTCTTTCTACATGGATTTAAAAATATATTATTAAAGATTAAACCAGCATAACTGTTACGACATTTATGTTGAACAAAGCAGTGCATCTTATTTCCTATTCTAGTGCAGGCTGAAAGCTTCAAGCAAGAGTTAACAAAGCCAGATCTATATTATAGCCCAGGCTGGTAGCACTGCCTATTAGGAAGGTTGTGTGACACTTCCCATCGTAAAGACGCTGTTTTCAGTAGCTTATAACTTTGCCAAACTAACTGTTCAACTGAAAGTTTCCATGCTGTGTTTCTGCCTCAAACTGACTGTTTTTTGGAAAATTTCAGCCAAAATCATACGGTCATTTCCAAGACCAAGGCTAGGGAAAAGTATGTTGTTTTGCCCATGTTAAAAAAATTCTGGCAACCTTATCTTTGAGAAGTTTCTAGGGCCCCGACGCTTTGGAGCAGGGACTTGACATTTGGCAAAGGGGTGCCATTTGAGTCAAGAATGTGCCTTTGACTGTCCCTTTGAAAATCCACCCATAATTGGCCAAGTTATAATCCTCTGGAGAGAAAAAAAAAATCAGAATTTACATATGCTCAGTAGAGACTTGTTAGAGGTCTACAGTTTAATTCCCTGACTATTCCATCCACACTGAGCATTCTCCACCCTGGTGCTGAGCAGGACTTGCCCTGCAATTGCAACTCTGGCCTGCTACATGCAAGGACCTGGACCAGGAGTCTGTCTTTCCTATACTCCCAATGCCTCCACCCCACCCCACCCGCCACTGGGCCCAAACAATGCGGTGAAGGGAGCTGCCTGATTTGAATGCCGATCAGAAAAGAGCCAGACCTGGGAGGGGAGGGAGTAGATTGGGTCAGGCAGCCAGGGAGGAGAAGGAGAATGGGATTGGTGAGGCAGGGAGCAGAGATTGGGACTGGATGGGGAAGAAGACTAAAACTGGGAATGGGGTGACTGGAGCTGGGACAGGGATTCCAGAGAGGTGAGATTAGGACTTGCTGGACAAAGAGGTTGGGACTGGAATGAGAAGCCTGAGGACTGGAAGTTCAGATTAGGCTCAGACTGGTTAGGTGAAGAGAATGAGACTTGGATGAGGACCTGGGGTGGGGAAAGAGACAGGAATGAGACAGGGACAAGTTAGAAGGGGCAGGGCAGAAAGAATCAAGTTTGGAGGGAATTGGCAGAAGCATCTATGCCCACTAGAACACACTCCTCTGCAGAGCATGTAATGGAACTCAAGATTCCTGAGTCCAAACTTTCCTCTGCTGTCACCAAATATCTGTGAAATCAACTGGCAAAGTATCTCATCCTCCTCTAGTCCTCATCCACATATAAAATGACAGTCCACTACAGCTATTCATCATCACTGTAATCACAAGCAGCACAGTTCTGTGCAGTGGATCTAAAGGTTCCAATCCAAGGTTCCGACCATGTAGGTGTCAATATAATGCTACATGATGGAATTTGTTTCTTCATTTTGCGTTTTCAAAAAACCTAGGAAATCACACACACAAACTTAAAAGAACCTTTTAATAAGGTTGCAAAATCAAGCACTCAGAAGTTAGGCCACGTCAGAATTATGGTTGTCTACACCTTACAAAATGGGAAATGCCAGAGTTAAGGCACAGAGATAAAAGTTAGGAAATGCCAGACTTAAGGTTGAGTGCTTGACTTTGCAACCTTATTGTTCTTTTAACATGGGGCTGGAGGGTGTGCGCACAGCTGTGCATGTGTTTTTATATTCTTTGGGACATTCATAGGGAAGGATCATTTTTGTTACAAAATGGATTACATAGAAAGGAATGGCTATTTTGTAACAATGCAGAGACAGTTTCAGTTGTAGAACCTCTCATCCCTTTTGCACCTCTTTTTAAGATGGCTTTTATTAGTAGCATTTACATTATATTAAGAGCTAAATAGTTACACCTTGATTAAACAATAAGGTGGTGATCTGATCACTGTCTACAGATATCTGAAGTGTGTGAATACCCAGACTAATGGATGACGAGCAGGAAAAGTTTCCAATCAATGAGATCTATTAGTGTGCGGAACAGTCTCCCAAGGAAAGTAGTGGAAGCCCCATTACTTCAGTCATTTAAAACTGCACTGGACAAAAAACAATTAAGAGTATGCTGTAAGTAACAATCTTGAACTAGGAGGAGATGAGACAGTGAATCAGATGTGACCAAACAGGTCTTTTCATCTCAGATTTCATAGGAATTGTCATAATGGACCAGACCAGTGCTACAGCTAATCTAGTAACCTGCGTCTGTCAGTGGCCACTTCCAGACACTTCAGAGGAAGGTACAAAAATCTATCAGTGGACAATTTGGAATAACCTGCCTGTAAAGGAAGTTTCTTCCTAATCTCTCTCAAACAGCTTGGCTCATTCCCCAAAACAATAGGCTTTATAGTTGTTACTCTTTTAATCAATATTTTAACCAACCCCCCCCCCAAAAAATTAAGTAGCTAAAAGACAGTTACCTTTTCCGTAACTGCTGTTCTTCGAGATGTGTTGCTCATGTCTATTTCACAATAGGTGCACATGCTCGCCATGTGCACCGGTGCCGGAAGTTTTTCCCCTAGCAGTACCTGTGGGGGGGGGGGGATGCCCCAGCAACCACTGGAGTGGCACCTCCATGGCACGGTATAAGGGGAGCTGTGCACTCCCACCACCCTCAGTTCCTTCTTGCCAGACAACTCCAACAGAGGGGAAGGAGGGCGGGATGTGGAATGGACATGAGCAACACATCTTGAAGAACACCAGTTACGAAAAAGGTAACTGTCTTTTCTTCTTCGAGTGATTACTCATGTGTATTCCACAGTAGGTGAGTCCAAGCTATATCTGTTGGAGGTGGGTAGGAGTTCACAAATTCTCGGGACGGAGTACAGCCCTGCCGAATCCGGTGTCACCCCAGTTTGGAAGATGATCGCATAGTGCAAGGTGAATATGTGAACCAAAGACCACGTGGCAACCCTACAAATGTCCTGGATGGGGACGTGGGCCAAGAAGGCAGCCAAAGAGGCTTGTGCTTGAGTCGAGTGCGCTGTCACAATCGGTGGCAGGGGGACAGCCGCCAGATCATACCAGATACAGATGAACGAAGTGACCCAGTTGGAGAGCTGCTGAGTGAAGACCGACCGACCCCTCATGTGCTCAGCCAAGGCGATGAACAGTTGCAAAGACTTTCTGAATGGCCTGGTCCGCTCGAGGTAGAAAACCAGAGCCCATCGCACATCAAGCGTGTGGAGATGGCGCTCCTCACTGGATGCGTGGAGCTTGGGGCAGAGGACAGGTAGAAAAATGTCCTGACCCATGTGATAGGTGGAGACCCCTTCGGGAGGAACGCAGGGTGCAGGTGGAGCTGGATCTTGCCCTTATGGAAAACCATGTATGGGGGCTCGGAGGTCAGGGCCCTGAGCTCCAAGACCCACCTGGCCGATGTGATTGCAACCAGGCCACCTTCCACGAGAGGTGGGACCAGTGGCTCAACCAGGGGCCACGTGAGACAAGACAACACCAGGTTTAGATCCCACTGCGGGACCGGGAGGCCGAGCATATGGGAAGAGACGGTCCAACCCCTTGAGGAACCGGCCAGTCATAGCATGGGAGAATACCGTGTGACCCTACACCGGAGGACGAAAGGCAGATATGGCCGCCAGGAGCACCTTGACTGAGGACAGCGCCAGGCCCTGGGCTCTAAGGTGGAGAAGGTAGTCCAGGATAAGCGGGATCGGGACAGCCACTGGGGAAACACCCCCTCATTCGCCCATCTGGAGAACTGGGACCACTTTGCCAAGCAGGCGCGGCACATGGAGGGCCAGCTGCTTTCTAGGAGGATGCATAGAACCCTTTCTGAGCACGTCCTTTCCTCCCTGCCTAACCATTGAGAAGCCACACTGTGAGGGGGAGAGCCACTAGGTTGGGGTGGAGGCGGCGGCCCCGGTCCTGGGAGAGCAGGTCCGGGTGGAACAGCAACGGCCAAGCAACCGCCAAGTCCGTGAGGGTCCCGTACCAATGTTGCCTGGGCCATGCCGGGGTACTCAGAAGGACCCAGGCCTTGTCCATCTTTATTTTTTTCAGGACCTTGCTGATCAGTGGGAAAGGCATAGAGAAGGCATATTGACCAGGACAGGAGGAAGGCATCAGAGATAGCGCCCCATCCCAGTCCCCCACTGGAACAGAACCGGGGACAGCGCTGGTTCTGTCGAGGCGCAAACAGGTCCACCTGGGGAGTTCCCCACACTTGGAAAAGCCTGTGAGTCACTTCCGGGTGGACAGACCACTCATGCTGAGAGGAGAAGTCCCTGCTCAAGTGATCCGCCCGCGTGTTCCAGGCACCCGGTAGATGGAAGGCCTGTAGGCAGATGTTGTGGGCTGTACAGAAATCCCACAACCTGATGGCTTTGAGGCAGAGGACTGGGCCCCGCCTTACCTGCTGACATAGAACATCAAGGCCGTGTTGACCGTGAGGACCCTGACCACTCTGCCCTCCAGGTGCGAGTGGAAGGCCACGCATGCCAGCCGTACCGCCCTGAGCTCCTTCACATTTACGTGTAGGGTCAGATCCTGAGCCGACCACAGACCTTGGACCTGAACGTTCCCCACTTGAGCTCCCCAACCAAGGTCTGACGCATCAGACACCAGTTCCAGCAACAGGGCCCTGCCCCTGAACGGGACCCCTTGGAGCATGTTGCTTGGGGCAGACCACCGTAGGGAGATGATCACCAAGTCGGGTACAGTGAGGACTTTGTCCATCCTGTCCCTGGCCTGGAAGAACTCCAAGGCCAAACAGAGCTGGAGGGGCCTCATCCCGAGTCTGGCGCGACAGACCACGTATGTGCACACCAACACGTGACCCAAGAGCTGGAGGCAGGCTCTGGCTGTTGTCACCGGGAACCTTGTGACCGTGTCGATGAGCCCCTTCAGGGTCTCGAACCCATCCAGTGGGAGGGAGACTCTGGCTGATGAGGCGTCCAGAAGCGCCCCAATAAACTCTACGCATTGAACTGGGACTAACGTGGACTCGGTGTTGTTTACCAACAGGCCCAAAGCAGTGCACATGGACAGGAGAAGCGTCACATGATCCCTCACCTGCAACCGGGAGCTGCCCTTGACCAGCCAATCATCCAGATAGGGAAAGATCTGGACACACACACACGCACACACACCCATCGCCTTTGGTAGGCTGCCACCACCGACGTACATTTTGTAAATACCCTGGGGGCAGTGGACAGGCCAAATGGGAGGACTGTAAATTGGTAGTGATTCTGCCCGACCACAAAACTGAGGAAGCGTCTGTGCCCCTCGAATGTATGAATGTGGAAGTACGCGTCCTGCAGATCAAGGGCAGTGTACCAGTCCCCGGGATCCAGGGAGGGGATGATGGAGAAGGGAGACCTGCAGAACTTGAGCTTCACTATGTACTGGTTCAGATCTCGCAGGTCCAGGATGGGCCTGAGTTCCCCATTTGGCCTTCGGGATAAGGAATTAGCGGGAGTAGTACCCCTTGCCTTTGAACTCCCTGGGCACCATTTCCACCGCTCCTAGGCCCAGGAGCCGCCTCATCTCCTGCTCGACCAGAGCTTCGTGCGAGGGGTTCCCCAGAAGGGATGGGAGTGGGGGATGGTTGGGCAGGGAAGTAAACTGTAGGATGTAGCCCTGGAAATTGGTATTGAGGACCCATCTATCAGAGGTCAGCTGTGACCACTCTGAGAGGAAAGCATACAATCGACTGGAGAAGGGAAGCTTTATTGAGGGTGGATCCCTGATGAGACCTGGCAGGGCACCCCCGAGTGTCCCCTCAAAATCACCTCTTCCCCGCCTGCTTGCCCTTGCAGGGCTCAAGTTGGGTGGCAGGCTGAGACTGCTTCTGAGGGCGCCTCTTGTAGTTCCGCGACTTCTTATATGTGGCCTCGTATTTCGGGTGAGTGGCCTGAGCGGGAGTCTGCTGTGGCTTGAATTTAGATTTAGCCAGAGCCAGAACATAGAGACCCAGAGTCTGGAGGGTCGTGTGGGAGTCTTTCATCCCATGCAGCCTTGTATCTGTTTGTTCCGCAAACAGAGCTTTGCCGTCAAACGGGAGATCCTGCATGGAGGTCTCCACCAGCGCTTTGAACTCCTTCCTATTGCGCTCCTGGAGGGAGTCCTCGAACTTGGGCAGGAAGCCCTACAGATTGAACTCATACCTGCCCAGGAGAGCCTAGTGGTTTGCCACTAGTAACTGAAAGCTTGAGGACAAATAATTTTTTCTTCCAAAAGAGTCCAGCCTCCGTGAACCTTTATTTTTCAGGGTAGGGGCTGTCTGGCTCTGCCATTCCCTGTAGTTGACAGACTCAACCACCAGAGAGTTGGGCGCCAGGTGGGTGTATAAGTACTCGTGTCCCTTGGCGGGTATAAAGTACTTGCATTCTGCCCTCTTGGAGATGGGGGCCACTGAGGCTGGTGTTTGCCAAAGGGCATTTGAAATTTTTGCCACCCCTTCATGGAGAGGCAAGGCTACCTGCCCGATGCCGAAGAGGACAGCACATTAAACAGAGAGTCCAAGGGCTCCTCCACCTCCTCTGCCTGGAGGTGGAGGCTTGATGCTACACTTTAAGAGTTCTTGAATGACAGAATCATAGAATATCAGGGTTGGAAGGGACCTCAGAAGGTCATCTAGTCCAACCCCCTGCTCAAAGCAGGACCAATCCCCAACTAAATCATCCCAGACAGGGCTTTGTCAAGCTTGACCTTAAAAATATCTAAGGAAGGAGATTCCACCACCTCCCTAGGTAACGCATTCCAGTGTTTCACCACCCTCCTAGTGAAAAAGTTTTTCCTAATATCCAACATAAACCTCCTCCACTGCAACTTGAGACCATTACTCCTTGTTCTGTCATCTGCTACCACTGAGAACAGTCTAGAACCACCCTCTTTGGAATCCCCTTTCAGGTAGTTGAAAGCAGCTATCAAATCCCCCCTCATTCTTCTCTTCCGCAGACTAAACAATCCCAGTTCCTTCAGCCTCTCCTCATAAGTCATGTGTTCCAGTCCCCTAATCATTTTGGTTGCCCTGCACTGGACTCTTTCCAATTTTTCCACATCCTTCTTGTAGGGTGGGGCCCAAAACTGGACACAGTACTCCAGATGAGGCCTCACCAATGTCGAATAGAGGGGAACGATCACGTCCCTCGATCTGCTGGCAATGCCCCTACTTATACATCCCAAAATGCCATTGGCCTTCTTGGCAACAAGGGCACGCTGTTGACTCATATCCAGCTTCTCGTCCACTGTCACCCCTAGGTCCTTTTCCGCAGAACTGCTGCCGAGCCATTTGGTCCCTAGTCTGTAGCAGTGCATGGGATTCTTCCGCCCTAAATGCAGAACTCTGCACTTGTCCTTGTTGAACCTCATCAGATTTCTTTTGGCCCAATCCTCCAATTTGTCTAGGTCCCTCTGTATCCTATCCCTACCTGCCACCGTATCTACCTCTCCTCCCAGTTTAGTGTTATCTGCAAACTTGCTGAGGGTGCAATCCACACTATCCTCCAGATCATTTATGAAGATATTGAACAAAACCGGCCCCAGGACTGACCCTTGGGGCACTCCACTTGATACCGGCTGCCAATTAGACATGGAGCCATTGATCGCTACCCGCTGAGCCCGACAATCTAGCCCTGAAGTCCTCCTGTGGGACGGAGGGGGGCGGGGCCGTAATTGCCTTATCCAGGAAGGGCGAGGAGGCTGGTGCAGTACTCTGGGTGTCCGCCGGCACCGGAAGGTCCACCACCTGGTCGGCCTCCGGGTACGGTGCAGAGGACTGACTCCTTCCTCGGAGGTCTGGAGAGGGAGACCAGTGGTGCTTCTGAGGCTCCGGCCACTGAGCAAGCCCCCACTGGGGGCTGCATCTGAGGCCACAGTGCCCACTGATACCATTGGGCTGGCCACGGGTCCCGGTGCCACTGCACCTGCTGCAGCACCAGCGGAGCCGGTTGTTCAGCCTGGCTGGCCTGGCCCAGCCCATTGATGGACGACTACGAATGGAGGCTGGGCTGACGTACGACCTGCCGCTGTCCTCGGACCTGGAAGAGCAGCAGTGCCAGAAGTGACACCGACCACGGGACTGCGATCCCAATGTGGAGGACTGGTACCGTCAGTAATGCCTGCTCTGCTATCAACTCAGACAGGTGGATCCGCGACTGCGAGACGACGGCAATCGACGCCCGGCTGTGGAGGTGATGCCTTGGCAGGGTCTTGGAGCGGGATTCCAAGCAGGAACAGTGTCGATGACCATGCCGTGACCGGCTGTGATAACCCCTCCGAGACGAGGGCCTATGGCGACATCTACCTCAGTCCCGTCAGTATTCGCTCCTTGAGCTGGAGCAGTGCCGAGAGTCTCGGTCGGATGGAACCCAACCAGACAGCCTAGTGTGAGTCGAGGGCAATCCACGTGGACTTTGCCCTGAACGGTCGCTGGGTGGTGAACAGTGTCGGGAACATTTCCTCGACTGAGACCGGTACCGAGCCGGGGGCGACTGCGGAGATCCCAGCGGTGGCTTGCCTCTGGAGCATGGAGCCAACATCGGCGGTGCTCCTGGTACCGGCATGGACATAATGTCCTGGGCCACACGCAGGGCCTCCAGCGTGGAGAGCATCCGGACATCCTGGGAGGCCTGCTCTGAACGTGCCGGGCTACTCCGCTTGACTTGAGACGGAGGCCTAGAGGCTGGTGGGGATTGAGGACTGCCCGACATGGGTCTAGCCTCTGTCCTGGGTTTACTTTGGTGCTGCTGCAAAGAAGGTGTCTTTTTAGCCTTCTTGATGTGCCCTGTGGATGGGGAGCAGTGCTGACTGTTCGATGGTGCTGGAGGGTCGCCACACACCGACACTGCGGTAACTGGTGTTGACTGGGAGCGGGTCGCTGGAGTCAGCACCGACTCCATCAGAATAGCCCGGAACCTAATGTCCCTTTCTTTCTTGGTCCGAGGCTTAAAAGACTTGCAAATTTTGCAACGATTGCTGATATTGGCTTCTCCCAAACAGCAGAGACTGTCCACATGCGAGTCACTCCTTGGCACAGATTGCCTATGAGTGTCACACGACTTAAAAACCAGGGCACAGGGCATGCCCCAGCCTGGGCACTCTAACTAAACAGTTAACTAACTACAGGTACTAACACTGAACCAACAAGCAGTTCTGGGGATGAGCTACAGCAAAGCTGGAGGAGAGTAGTTCCAACGCACCTTCTCTGGCAGCAAGAAGGAACTGAGGTTGGGGGGAGTGTGCAGCTCCCCTTATACCGTGCCATGGAGGCACCATTCCAGGGGTCGCTGGGGTGCTCCCCCCATGGGTACTGCTAGGGGAAAAACTTCCAGCACCAGTGCACGTGGCGAGCATGCACACATATTGTGGAATACACGTGAGCAATCACTCGAAGAAGAACTGAAAATTCTGGACCAAATTCTGCATTAGGCCTCTCCCACCAACTTCAGTGGAAGTTGTGTATATATGTTTAATGGAAGAATTTGAATTGTTTGCATTTAAATGTATGTTACACAGTTTCTAAAAAATGTTTCTGAGTGTGGGAAATATCAGTCTGTGGTTCTGAGCAACACATGTGCAGTTAAAAACTATGGTGATATAATGCTTGAAAAGTTAGAGAATATTTTTATTTTAAATGTCAAAAGGACAGAAATTTGAGAAGTACAAGGAAACTAGAGCTTAATTCCTACTTTTGCTTAGCGCATGATGAGAGGATTAGAATTGTTAAGATTATGACAAATGGTTAAAGCTTAGTTACAATCATAAATATATGAAGTCAGCTTCTATTGATGAAAGTGAGTGTTAACATTTTCTGAGCCAAGATTCAACAAAGCTAATATAAATGAGCCACTAGTTATTACTTTGCTTATTTATGTTGTTAGATTATTATCCAAGAGGGATTTAATGACACACAGTCCCATAATAAATTCACCAAGATGCCTCTTAATTTTATATCTGTTGAAAACACATAATGGAGACAGCTGATGTTTACGAATGGTCTCTGTTCAATAAGAGTTCTGCAATCTAAATGTACTGTAAGGGGTAACAGTACGTGTCTTTCTTCATTTAAACAGTTGCTTCAGCTGTTTGGCCTGTGATCACTTTATAACTATCCCATTTTCACTAACAGTCTAAATACCATTAACATTTGCTGTGGTAATGAAAATTGGCAATTGCACACAAACAAGTTTATCATATTTTCTACTTACATAAAGTACATAATTAATTGGTAACTACTTTTGTTTTGCTTAGAGAATCAAGAGAGTAGAAACCAAAACAGGTTCTACAAGGAAAGATGGACATTTCCTTAAAGACAGATAGAATGTTAAATTGGAGTTAAAATTGGGATTATTCCCAGTCCAGGCAACTAGACACACCCAAAATGGGGTTCCCTGTGCCTCACCCTTCCTTAGGCTAGTAGTAGCAGAGACCACCTACATGAGCTATTCTGGGCTGGCAAGGCGGCCTCCACCACCACTCCCGTGGCCAGGCTGAGGCCTTGCCTCTCCTCAAGCCACCACTACCTGTCTGCAGACAAACTGGGATCTGTCTCAGAAAGGGGTGGGATTGAGCAAAGGACTCTGTGTGGTGGGAGCCTTGCAAAAGCCATGATAACGTGGTGATAATAAGGGTCATTCCCATCTCAAGGTATGTCTACACTACACACTAAGCCTGAGCTCTGACTCAGGTTTGAGCCCACGCCCCCCTTTCATCCACACACAAAACAGTATGACTCAGGTCAGCAAGCAGTCAGGGCCCTGGTCCTCAGACCCTGCTGGGGGGGGAAGTGGTCACAGTCTGAGTCTCGCGTCCTAGCCCTGTCATTTTGTAGTGTGGATACAAGTCAAGCCACATACCTGAGTCACAAGGACTGCATAGTGAAGTATGAACGCATTAACACAGCTGAGACACCCAGATCCAGCAATTGTAAACCCAGATTTACAATGCAGTGCAGACATTCAAGCATGGGCTTGGAAACAAAAAGTCCAATACACTGGCTGACACAGACACAGGCTTAGTGTGCAGTGTAGATATACCTTCAGTGTCCTCTGCTAGATTGGTGTTGTCAAGGGTCCCAGAGAAGTGGATTTCAGAGCCCATGAAGATGACTGGGGCAGCTCACACCTCTCTGAGCTAGTGTGTCATGCTGTCTGCAAATGCTGGCAGGTGACACTGCATTGATTACACTCAGGGTCACGTATTCAAGCTTTCCTTTGCAACCAAGAGAACTAGATACATTTTTTTTTTAAATGAAAGCTGATTTTCTGGTTGTTCAGCTTCGCACCCTTACATGGATGCTGAGTACACACAGCTCCCATTTCATTCAACTGAAGTCTGAAAAATCAGGCTCAGGGTGTCTCAAGTTGGGCATCCAAAAAAACCAAAGGGCCCAAAAATCATACGCCCCTTTTGAAAATGTGGGTATAAGTGACTTACCCACAGTTACACAGTTATCAGAAGCACAGCTGGGAACAGAATACTCTTGATTTCTACCTCCTGCTCTCACCGCTAGACCACACGTTTAGCTTTAGTTTTTATCCTAATGAAATTAAAGTTTTAGTTGCAGCTGCTTAAATAAAACAAGGTGCCTGTGACAAAATGTGAACGTTGCCTGAATCGCATGTTTCCTTTTGCCAGGTCCTCTTTATTGCTCAGCATCAAGTGACTCAGATAGGCTTACTTCTTAAAACTTTTCTGAAATTTTATACCATAGAACATTTTAAAAAGACAAAATGCTGCACAGATGAGAGGTGATGCACTGCTATACATAATTTCAGGAGAAATAAATAAGGCTATGCTCACCCCACCAGTACCAAGTAATTCAAATGATTTCAACGACCTCTTATAGCCTTCTTTCACTCAGATTAGAAGATACTTACTGGAATTCTGTCACTTAAGCATGAACAGAAGCACAATGCAGAAAGCAGCAAAACCAGCAAACTCAGTTTAGAGGCAATGGACAGGAGTCCAATGCAATGAGACATTGTAGTCAGTCTAGAATTCAAACAAAAAAACAATTATATGTTAATACACATTCTTCACAGTTTTCAACATTACTATTCCACATTCTGCAGTTGCGTATTATATTTATTAGACACACAAGGTGGTGGAGGCAATATCTTTTACTGGACCAATCTTCTATTGGCAAGAGAGACACGCTTTCAAGCTACATAGACTTGGATCTGAAGAAGAGCTCTGGTAGCAAATTTAGGGCCTGTCTTTGGGCCTTTTCACATCCCAGCTATGTTTTTGTTAACATGAGGTATCCAATATTCTACCCCTCCACATGAAGGTGCACCTTTCTGTGAAGTATCATGATATAATCTGCAAGCAAAATCCCACAGCCTTACTCTGGCAAAACGTCCACAGAGGTCAACAAGAGTTTTGCCTGAATTAGCACTGCAGATTTGGGTCTTTCTATTTCCTGTGGCAACTCCAAAGAAGTGACTGAGGAGCTCAAGTGGAGTTCAAGACTGAGGCATTTCAACCACAAGGTAGGGTATGGGAACAAGGCTTTCCTTGGTCATCACCACTGTCTCAAAACAAGAGACTGAAAACCTTTGGTGCCAGTTCAGCTGTGTCAATGGGGAAGGTACAGATTCCTGCTGAAACCCATAACCCAGCCCTAACATGAATAATAATAAATAAAACAGCAGTAAGTCAGTTTTTCAGAAGGAGGGCAAAGAAGATGCTGTTCCTTAGCCAGTGCTTCAGTTTCTGAACTAGGCCACTGTAATATGCAATACATAAGGCTATGATTTAGTCATGGAGGTCATGGAATCTATTACTTCCAGCGACCTCTGTGACTTCAGCCTGCAGTGGTTGGGAGCTGCAGGGTCTCCCGCCACCCATGGGGGCGGGGAGCTGCGGGATACCCCTGATGCCTCTGGCGGCCCCCAGAACTCCCAGCTGTCAAGGGAACCCCCGAGCTCCTGGCCACTGTGGAGGAACCACCAAGCTCCCGGCTGCTGCAGGTTCCCGGAGCTGCGGGTGGTAGGGGTACCCTGCAGCCTCCAGCTGCCACAGGCAGCTCCTAGCCCCTGTGCAGCTACCTGCTTCAGGCGGTGTGGAGACCCACAGATCCCCATGTTGTCATGGATATCGTTAATAAACATCACGGACAGGTCACAGCTTCCGTTAATTTTTCTTTTTAGCCCATGACCTGTCCGTGACTTTTACTAAAAGTATCTGTGACAAAATCTTAGCCATAGAGATTCACTATGACCAATTGCACTGGTTTCTCATCTGGGCCACAGAGTACAGCACTATTGTGGCCTAATTCCTAAATTTCTCAGGAGACATTGTGTGATTTCAGCCAATGCCATCTGCTTCTAAGGGCATGTCTACACTACCCGCCAGATCGGCGGGCAGCGATCGATTCAGCGGGAATCAGTTTATCGCATCCAGTCTAGACACTATAAGTTGACCCCTGAGAGCTCTCCTGTCGACTCCTGTACTCCAGCTCCGCAAGAGGCGCAGGCGGAGTTGACGGGAGAGTGGCAGCAGTCAACTCACCGCGGTGAAGACACCACGGTAAGTTGATCTAAGTACGTCAACTTCGTCTACATTATTCATGCAGCTGAAGTTGCATAACTTAGATCGATCCCCCCCAGTGTAGACTAGGGCTCAGAGGAATGGGCTGAAAGATACAAATGCTGACCAAAAACCACATATAATTTTTCCCCTCCCACAATTCTTAACAGCAATTGCTGTTCACCATACAGGAAACAGATTTTTGTTCTGTTATAAAAGTGAAGACACAAGTGAACATAGAAAAATTAATTTATCCCCAAAAGAAAAACTGAAAATCTGATAAGAAGTAAGAAGTTCTCCAAAGCAGTGACAGAGAACTTACAGCTCACTAAAAATAAAACTCAAATGTACTGATAAGACCGGTGACAAATCACAATACAGCTCTCTAAAGGCTACAAGATTGTGCCTGCCTAGAATGCTGCATGCCCCAAAACATTTAACATCTTGTGTAGTTTACAGTTAAGCAGGAAGAGTTAGATGTTAAATGTAAGGTGATATGTTCATAGAGAGAAGCATCCATATCTTGCCACCTTGTTACAGGACAGACACATTCAGATGTAGTAAGACATTTTCAGACTAAATTTTAAAAGCGTGTGTGCGTGTGTATTTGCAAAACAACACAAACTATTCCCCTGTCCACAAAAATGACTTTGAGACTTCATAAGCTTGCTGCATTTTTAAAACGTTTTAGCTGTTAAATTTGCTTTGTTTCTTACATCTTGTAGCAGCTGAAAATGGAACGATGGGGATCTATATATGGTTCCAAACAGATGATAGGATTTGTAATAATAAACTTGCTGTTTTCCAATATAAAAAATTAAGGAAATTTACACAGGTGTAATTACCAATGTAAATTCCCCTAACATAGAAAGGGCCTTTGTTTTAAATTATCCTCTACCTTTTCTCATAAAAAATTAGGTGCTAAAGAGGCTACAGACACCCAGACTCAGAAATACTTTTGTTCCCAAGAAGCAAGTGCTCATGTCATAGCATGCAATGTTTTCAGTGGTGTGGCTCATTACCGGCTGAGAGGTCCCACTACAAGAAAGTTCTGTTCAAGAGCTTCTGAAAACCTCATCTGTATTGGTGGCTACAGTAACAGTGCTTCCGTTATGCTCTCTATTAGCAGAGACATTTTACTAATGTTACTAGTTGTGCATCAGTAACTGCCGCACAGCTCCGTGAGTGCAGCCAGTAGAAGCCTAGTGACACAATTCAAAAGAATTCAACAACAGGAACATATTTCGTGAATTCTTACTGCGGCTGGGTACCCACCATTCTTTTGTGTTTTAACTCTCAACGTGCAGTGTGTATTATGTGCTTCCAATACCTCTATAAGAAACATTATCTGAATTTTGATCAGCCATGCTATAGGAGCACATACCACTGTGCCCTTGTCTTGTGCTTGACTTCTCTTGTGCCCTTGCCATAGACTTAAAGGCCAGAAGGGACCATTGTGATTATATAATCTGACCTCCTGCACATTGCAGCCCACAGAACCTCACCCACCCACTCCTATAATAGACCCATAACCTCTGGCTGAGTTACTGAAGTCCTCAAAACATGATTTAAATACTTCAGATTACAGAGAATCCACCATTTACACTAGTTTAGTGCAAGTGACCCATGCCCCATGCTGCAGAGGAAGGTGAAAAACTCCCAGGATCTCTGCCAATCTGACCCAGGGGGAAATTTCTTCCTGACCCCAATTATGGCAATCAGCTAGACCCTGAGCATGTGAGCAAGACCCACTAGCCAGACACCTCTACTCTATGTTGCAGCCAACAGAAATAACAGAAAGTATAATAGTCCTATCCCTGTTCTCAGCTAAAGATCAAGGAAGTAATACTGAGATTATAGCAGCCTTGCAAAATTGTTAGGAAAGCTTACCAGCCCAAGCACAAAATCTATCCCACTGCCCTTCACCAAAATGGCTAGTCATAATTAAAATACTAATGATATTTTACTCACTCATCAGCAAGACTCACTCTTGTCAGGTAGAACTTTGCAAGGCTGCATTATAGAATGATAAAACTTTTAGTGAAATTTGAACATGGATCTTGATTGCCTCATGCAAGCTGCTGAAGCACCTCAACTTGCACTGGCTTCAGTGGAATTTGAGAGCACTCAGACTCTGACAGGATGAGGGCCCTAATATGGTTGGGTTTTGGTTTTTTGTTTTTAGTTGTTGTTTTCTTAAACAGTAAAGGTTTTAAAAGATGAATGCCTAATATGGATATTACTCAGAATGTTACAAGTCACCTATGTGTCAACTTGAGATACTAGTTTCAATGTAGCTATGATGATCAAAATCAAATATGGTATCATCTTAATGGGGAGTCTCTTTCCGGTCATTCCAGACAAACTAATTTGACATTCTAGAAAGTTTTTACTATCTTTAACTATTATGAACCTATGAAATGACCGACAAACATAACAAAGCTAAACTAATTCAGGAAAACATGGAAGTGATGCCTCCTCACCAAAGCATTCTTTGCATCTGAAAAAGACATGTTTACTTCGGGTGGGGGGAAGGAAGCCATCCAAAGGAATACTATAAAAAGATTACCATATAGGTAAAGCACATGCGTTTTGTTGAAATAATCAACTGCTTAAGATCCCAGATCAATAACAATATTGCAATGCAAAATTTAAAACGTTTTCAATAAATGTTTTAAATAAACTACTTGAAAATTATTCATGTTATTTTTATACCATAGCACCCAAAAGGCAAACAATCAGGATCAGGCTCCTAATGTATTCGGTGGTATATAATCACACAGGAAGATTCCAGGAAAACGTATCTGTGCTGTCCTGAAAATTTCTGCTTAGTGCAATAAAGTCCACAGATCTATTACAAACGGTAGGTACTTTATCCTGCTTGCAATTTGGGGGCAGAACCATACCTGTCGGTCACTGGCAGCAAGGGAACACCTTAGCTACCCGAAGTTCCCTCCAGCTGAGAATTTCCACAGCCAAGATCATTCCATTCTACTTTCCTAAATTACAGAATGTGTTAACTATGCTTTGAAGAAAAGGCATAGCAATTTCTCCTAATGCAGAACCTGGGACTAATCTCCCCTAACATCCCCAAAGTCAGGTTTAATTTGTTAATTTCCATCTCTGTTCTGGATGATGCATTTGTACTCAGGGTAGGCCAAATCTGTGAACATTACTACTTGAAGGACATTTCAGGATAAGCAGAGATATATTTTCCTGTTCATCATCATGATAAGGTCCACAGATCTGTTACAATGGTGTTTTCACAGCAATGGGCCTCCAGGATAAAAAGCAGGATCTCCCTTTAAACACGGACATAGAATCATAGGACTGGAAGGGACTTCGAGAGGTCATCTAGTCCAGTCCCCTGCACTCATGGCAGGACTAAGTATCTAGACTATCCCTGACAGGTGTTTGTCTAAACTGTTCTTAAAAATCTCTAATGGAGAGTCCACAACCTCCTTAGCCAATTTATTCCAGTACTTAACCGCCCTGACAGTTAGGAAGTTTTCCTAATGTCCAACTTAGACCTCCCTTGCTGCAAATTAAACCCATTACTTCTTGTCCTATCCTCAGAGGTTAAGAACAGTTTTTCCTCCCTCCTCCTTGTAACAAACTTTTATGCAGTTGAAAATTGTTATGTCCTCTCTCATTCTTCTCTTTTTCAGACTAAACAAACCCAGTTTTTTCAATCTTCCCTCATAGGTCATGTTTTCTAGACATCCTAAATATGGAAATTATGTGTCTTCCCCTGGGCATTGAGGCATGAACAAAATACTTCTGCAAAAACTGGCATTGGTCAGAGTTTGGATGACCAATATACAGAATGTGGTGATATTATGTATTGATGGCCACGTGGCCACCTAGCAAATCTCAATGCAAGAGACATGACTTCTCTACCTGAGATGATCAGCATTCCTACAGATTGGTCTTTGATATCTGAAAGAAGGAAGAATGTTTCTTGAATTTACTTTCAGAATGAATGCTGTGACAGTTGTGAGGACTACTTGGCTGAATTAAAAAGTACAATAGTTGGTCTCATTAGAGAGAGTTCCCATCTTCACCAACTCCTTTAATCGGAAAGGGTTGTTATTAGGATATCTACTTTAAAGGATAGGAAGTATGAGGGCCTACAGGAGTGCAATTGAGGTAGTGCTATAAGAACCAGAATACATTTCTGAGGCTGAGCGCTGTAACTCTGCAGGGCTGGAATCAGGACAGTTGTCCTAAGAAAGCCTTTAACGTTGGGATTTTTGCACAAAACTTTCATTTCCTTGCTGAGAACATTGTAGTACAGAGACTTGACCTTTTGCTTTGACACTCTCATGCACAGACATTAGAATCCTCCTAGACTCTAGAGGAATTTGAGACAATGTTTCATCCTTTAATGCAGTTAAAACATGGACTCTGCTTCAGCCAGCAGAATAAGTTCTATTTGTTCACTTCTCTCTAGGCTCCATGAGACTGATAATCACTTCATCCAAGTATCTATTCTGAATCAATCTGGTGCTGGATGGAGCACTGGGTTTTGACAATTGCAGACTTCCTCTGCAAGGTAGAGACACCTAAGGCTCAAAGTTACCTTAATCAAGCCTGAGAACCATAACCTCTTCAGACAGAAAGGCAAACTGCAACATTGTTCCCAATAGGATTCACTAAAAACTGGATTTTTGTTTCTCTGACACCACTTGCTTTCCTTTATGACCAACTTCATCTTTTGTTAACATTCTTCTGAGAGGAGATCTTGTACCTAATGGAATTCATCCTCAACACAGGCTTCTGACTGACTACCCTGGCACCCATAGGTCTGTTTATCATGAATCCAAGATATTCTACAAGCCATGTCGTTCTGTATAGTTGTTTCAGCTCTATCACGTTCTGTAAAGAGCTCTGATTAGCAAAATTTATCAGGAAGAAGCAAGAGTAAAATTCCTTCTTTCTTAACACCAGTATTAATATTACCGTTATCCTGGACGCACTTGTCAGATCAAATGGTAATGATGAGAACTGGAAGGGGAAGGGGGGAAAGCTGCCATCAAATGAAAGTTCTATAGAATGATAAAATGGGAATGGAAAGATGAGTCCCCTTTAGGAACTTGTTCAAATGTTTCAGATGGATCTAGCTGATTCGCTATGGCTAGAAATAGGATGGGGAACAGCCCTTGATGGGAATGGGTTATATCACTCTGATTTGAAGTAAATAATGGATGGTTTCATTCATATTCTAGCATTTCACTGGGTAACTTCAGCTCCCAAACAAGACACTTATTAAGAGGGAGCAGGAGACATAGTCCTTTCCTTTTGCCTCTGGCTTTTCTTGGCCTATCTCACTCCCTGAAGCCTGCAGGGGTACCAACCTCCACAAAAACACCACAGAGCTGAGTGAACAATCTTCCCAAAAGAGAAGTGAAGCCCTAGGACGGGGTGGGTGAACTTTTTGGCCCGAGGGCCACATCGGCATTGCGAAACTGTATGGAGAGCCGGGTAGGGAAGGCTGTGCCTCCCCAAAGAGTCTGTCCCCCACCCCCTCCCACTTCCTGCCCCCCTCAGAACTCCCAACCCATCCAACGCTCCTTGTCCCCTGACCACCCCCTCCCAGGACCCCAACCCCTAACCACCCCCCAGGTCCACACCCCCCTACCCAATCCCCCCTGCTCCCTGACTGCTCCGACCCCTATTCACACCCCAGGCCCGGGATTCCCACACCTATCCAAACCCCCCTGCTCCCTGTCCTGACTGCTCCCCCCAAACCTCTGCCCCATCCAACTGCCCCCTGGAACCCGTTGCCCCTTATCCAACCTCTCCCCCCCTTACCATGCTGCTCAGAGCAGCAAAGCCCCACCGCCCGGCCAGAGCCCGCCATGCCGCCGCTGCACTGCCCGGCAGGAGCGATGGGCCAGAGCGCTGGCAGCACATTGCGCTGAGGCTGCCGGGGAGGGGGGAGAGCAGGGGACAGGCTGGCGGCTAGCCTCCCCGGCCAGGAGCTCAGAGGCCGAGCAGGACAGTCCCTCAGGCCGGATGTGGCCCACGGGCCGTAGTTTGCCCACCTCTGCCCTACGATAATGGCTGGGTATGTGAAAGACACATTATTGAGACAAACTGTTAGTCAGAAATTGGAAATACAAGGCTGGAATTTCCTTCAGAAAAGCCCTGCTGCCGGGGGGTGATGGTGGGCATTCCCCTGCAGCCAGTGACTGACAGGTCTGCTTCTGTCCCCAAGCTGCAAGCCAGATGAAGTACTCACTGCAACGAAGCTGTGAAACTTAGCTTGACCAACCCTGCAAACATTTAAGCATGTGCATATTATTATTCTCATAAGCATTTCCCATTGACAACTCACATGAGTAAAATTATGCATGTGCTAAATCTTTTACAACAAGGGTCCTCAACCTTTTTCTTTCTGAGGCCCCCCCCAACATGCTATAAAAACTCCACAGCCCACCTGTGTCATAATATCTGATTTCCTGCATATAAAAGCCAGGGCCAGCGTTAGGGGGTAGCAAGCAGGGGAATTCCCTGGGGCCCCATGCCACAGGGGCCCCCAGGAAGCTACATTGCTCAGGCTTCAGCCTCAGCCCCAGGTGGCGGGGCTCAGGGACCTGGACTTCAGTCCCATGCGGTGGGGGTTCAGCTTTCTGCTCTGGGCCCCTGCAAGTGTAATGCTGGCCCTTCAAGCTGCTGTAAATGTTTTCTCTTTCAGAGACTCCTGGCAAACACATGTCAGCAGCACTTACAGTCACCACCAGGCCTTTAAAGTAACATGAAAAATCTAATTAGTTATTTAGATTACAATGTTTATGCAAACAACCTCACAGTTTAATTTTAAACATCATTTAGTCAATTAATTTACTTAATGAATTCCTTCAGAACCTTAGACAATCACAGAAAACAGTACTCTCCAGAGGGCACCCACATGGCTTTATTCATTTGTGATCTGTTGTTTGAGCAAGGAAGAGCCAGGCACAGAATAGGAGATGCAGAACCACTGCTATCTATCGTCTTGTTATATTGCAGCTGTCTGTGCCTTGTCTAGCGGCTCATTGGATCCATCTCAGGGGTGCCCAAATCCTGCCCTAATGCAGGTTGCTTTGGAAACTTGAAAGGAGGAAGAGGGCTGCAGCTGATCTGCCTAAAATGGTGCAGGTATCCTATGTCCGCATCTTTAATACCGAGGGGCAGCCCATTAAAACTACACGTCTCACATTCAGTGTTCCACCTTAAAGAAACCTCCCATTCAGCTGAAGATGGAGTATTTTAAGATGCATCCTCAAAACTCTGAGGACCCTCCTATTGATCTGTACTCATAAGAATGGCCATATGGGGTCAGACCAAAAGTTCATCTAGCCTATTATCTTGTCTTCTGACAGTGGCCAATGCCAAGCGCCCCAGAGGAAATGAACAGAACAGGTAATCATCAAGCGATCAATCCCTTGTCGCCCATTCCCAGCTTCTGGCAAACGGAGACTAGGGACACCATCCCTGCCAATACCCAATGATGGACCTTTTCTCCATAAATTTATCTTGTTCTTTTTTGAATCCTGTTAAGTCTTGGCCTTGACAACATCCTCTGGCAAGGAGTTCCACAGGTTGACGGTGCAATACAATGATCAAATTGTATTCTTGGGGGAATACTGCGTCACTGTGCATGTGAAGAATTTATGTGCCCTGCAGATGTCTTTGCTTCCCTGCAGAAAAATGACTTTCTGACTGGGAAGCAAAGAGAAGCTGCAAAAGTGGTCAAGCACTGCTCCCCAGCAGTACAGGTGCGTTGTTTTGGGTCCCCGGAGCACCCAGCGGAGTGGTAAACAATTGGAGGGGCAGGGCTGCAGATGCCCAAACCAGGGGCTCCTACCCTGTGCCAGGCTCAGCTACCAGGCTCAGCTACTAGTCCCAGCTGGGCTGGGGAGGATGGGACTTCCTCTTCCCCTGTAAGGAGCGTCCAGGGCTGAATCAGACCCACCCCCAGAAACCTCTCCAGCTGCAGGAAACACTGCACCCCTCACCCCCATAGCTCCTTAGCTGTGGGGAGAAGGG
This sequence comes from Lepidochelys kempii, assembly GCF_965140285.1. NCBI lineage: Eukaryota > Metazoa > Chordata > Testudines > Cheloniidae > Lepidochelys > Lepidochelys kempii. The sequence continues at coordinate 34,959,093 of NC_136387.1, forward strand.
TCACCGTACAGGGAGCTGCTCCCCCATCCACGCAACCCCCATGCATCCGGACCCACCTCATACCCAGATTGCCCGACCAAGCCTCACTTCTTGCACCCAGAACTCTCTCACTCACCCCCCTGAACCCAAACCCACACCCTGCCAAGCATCAGCCTCTGCATCCGGAGCCCCCTTGCACCCAGACCCCACCCTCTGCCAAGGCCCACCCCTGCATCCAGGCCGCCCCCTGCACTCAAACCCCCACCCCAAAGAGTCCCACCCCACATGCACCTGGACCACCCTGACTATACCCCCAGTCCCAGACTCGCACCCCACTGAACCCTACTAAACCAACACCCGGATTTGCACCCCACCGCCAGCACCTGGACCCCACGTGCTGAGTCCTCCATACCCACACACACACCCCCACTGAGCCCCAACCACCTTCACCTCGACCTCTGTGTCCCATTGTGTCTGCACCCAGAACCCCACAAACTGCAATGAGCCCCTGTTCATCCAGATCTCCCTTGCACCCAGTCCCCCCACTAAGCCACCCACACCCAAATCACTCCACACCTGGATCTCCCTATACTAAGCCCCTCCCTACTTGCATCCTGCTGGGCTGAGTCTGCCTGCCTACATCTAGTCTGCTTGGCACAGAGGGGCAGGGCCCCAGGGTGTTTCTGGGACAGTCTTGGCCCCTGCGCTGTGTCAGGGTACGGTGCAACTCTACCACCAAGTCCACGTCCAGAGGTGAGGGGGTGCAGGGTGATCTCCTACCTCTGTGCAGTCAGTGGCCTGTGCTCCCCACTGCCATGCTGGAGCCCCCACATGTATTTATTGACAAATAAAATTGGCAGAATTTTGCAGAATTTTAAAATATTGTGTGCAAAATTTTAAGTTTTTTGGCACAGAACACCCTCAGAAGTAAAACTGAGGTCACAAAAGAAACAAATCAAAAGAGCAATGGGTTAACAATGATATAGCTCAAATTATCATCAAATGACTGCAGCAGGTAATCAGATAGATCATGAGGCTGACAATAAAGACCACTTTTATTAGTCCTGCATCAGGAAACTGAAGGAAGCAGCTGTTTTGCCTCAGTCTAAACCCACCCTCCCACCCAAAAGGATCTTGCTCATGGCAGTGAGACTGATTCAGCTGGTTAAGGACATAGCAGCCTCTTGTGGTTTCTAACCATTAGCAAAAGATATCACCAGGAGCAGTAAAATCACCTTAGCTATTCTTAAGGAAGTGTAGAGATCAAAGTGGTTTCTGAAGTTCCTCCTCATTGCTACTCCACACTTCCTCCTTAAATCTCACCATTGTTATGGTAACTAATATTCTATTCTTATTTCCCCACAGCCCAGAACTTGTAAGTTTACCAAGTTATTTCAGAATGAAGAGTTTCACTGAATATGCTCACACCTGATACTCTAGCAGCTTCAAATAGCACTCTTCCTTAACCAAGGAGGCACCTGGAAGGATTCCACAGCAGAATTAGGATTTAGGCAATCATTACGCATGCTGTTCCCAAAAAAGGCTGCAACCTCCCCATCCCCTCCCTCTAACAGAACAAGGAGACATCTCTCCCTCCATAATTAAGACGGGGGAGGTGGGAGGAGGGAGAGATACTTAACAGGACAATGAGTTCTAGTGCCTTCATGGTCTTGTGATCTCGGACTTATATGACTGCAGTTGCTGGAACCAGGTGGTGGAGGACCTTGGTGATACCACCTGATGTTGCCAAGGGTCTCTCATGCAGTTTCAGACTGGCCAGGCTGGTAGCCAGTGACCAAAGTCTTCATCTTCTCTTCCCCTAGCCTGATTGCACAGGGGAACTAAGAGGGGTACTTCTTGCAGATGATGATGGTAAACTGAGAAAGCACATCACCATTCTGCATAGTATTGACCATTATAGGGGCAATTCCACCTTACTCCACCACCTTGGGCACTATCTCAATAGTCTAGGGGCCGATCAGGTGGACCATCCGCCCTGGGTCCGGTCTACATGGTCCAATCCTGTTGTAATGAGCAGCAAGCAGGCCTAAGGTCACTAATGGAAAATCTCACTCAGGATGACAGGTTTCAGAGGAACAGCCGTGTTAGTCTGTATTCGCAAAAAGAAAAGGAGTACTTGTGGCACCTTAGAGACTAACCAATTTATTTGAGCATAAGCTTTCGTGAGCTACAGCTCACTTCTTCAGATGCATATCGTGGAAACTGCAGCAGGCTTTATATATACACAGAGAATATGAAACAATACCTATTCCCACCCCACTGTCCTGCTGGTAATAGCTTATCTAAAGTGATTTCCAGCACAAATCCAGGTTTTCTCACCCTCCACCCCCCCACACAAATTCACTCTCCTGCTGGTGATAGCCCATCCAAAGTGATAACTCTTTACACAATGTGCATGACAATTAAGCTGGGCTATTTCCTGCATAAATCCAGGTTCTCACATCCCCCCCACCCCCATACACACACAAACTCACTCTCCTGCTGGTAATAGCTCATCCAAACTGACCACTCTTCAAGTTAAAATCCAAGTTAAACCAGAACATCTGGGGGGGGGGGGGGGGTAGGAAAAAACAAGAGGAAACAGGCTACCTTGCATAATGACTTAGCCACTCCAAGTCTCTATTTAAGCCTAAATTAATAGTATCCAATTTGCAAATGAATTCCAATTCAGCAGTTTCTCGCTGGAGTCTGGATTTGAAGTTTTTTTGTTTTAAGATAGCGACCTTCATGTCTGTGATCGCGTGACCAGAGAGATTGAAGTGTTCTCCGACTGGTTTATGAATGTTATAATTCTTGACATCTGATTTGTGTCCATTTATTCTTTTACGTAGAGACTGTCCAGTTTGACCAATGTACATGGCAGAGGGGCATTGCTGGCACATGATGGCATATATCACATTGGTGGATGTGCAGGTGAACGAGCCTCTGATAGTGTGGCTGATGTTATTAGGCCCTGTGATGGTGTCCCCTGAATAGATATGTGGGCACAGTTGGCAACGGGCTTTGTTGCAAGGATAAGTTCCTGGGTTAGTGGTTCTGTTGTGTGGTATGTGGTTGTTGGTGAGTATTTGCTTCAGGTTGCGGGGCTGTCTGTAGGCAAGGACTGGCCTGTCTCCCAAGATTTGTGAGAGTGTTGGGTCATCCTTTAGGATAGGTTGTAGATCCTTAATAATGCGTTGGAGGGGTTTTAGTTGGGGGCTGAAGGTGACGGCTAGTGGCGTTCTGTTATTTTCTTTGTTAGGCCTGTCCTGTAGTAGGTAACTTCTGGGAACTCTTCTGGCTCTATCAATCTGTTTCTTTACTTCTGCAGGTGGGTATTGTAGTTGTAAGAAAGCTTGACAGAGATCTTGTAGGTGTTTGTCTCTGTCTGAGGGGTTGGAGCAAATGCGGTTGTATCGCAGAGCTTGGCTGTAGACGATGGATCGTGTGGTGTGGTCAGGGTGAAAGCTGGAGGCTATCTTAAGGTCGCTATCTTAAAACAAAAAAACTTCAAATCCAGACTCCAGCGAGAAACTGCTGAATTGGAATTCATTTGCAAATTGGATACTATTAATTTAGGCTTAAATAGAGACTTGGAGTGGCTAAGTCATTATGCAAGGTAGCCTGTTTCCTCTTGTTTTTTCCTACCCCCCCCCCCCCAGATGTTCTGGTTTAACTTGGATTTTAACTTGAAGAGTGGTCAGTTTGGATGAGCTATTACCAGCAGGAGAGTGAGTTTGTGTGTGTATGGGGGTGGGGGGGATGTGAGAACCTGGATTTATGCAGGAAATAGCCCAGCTTAATTGTCATGCACATTGTGTAAAGAGTTATCACTTTGGATGGGCTATCACCAGCAGGAGAGTGAATTTGTGTGGGGGGGTGGAGGGTGAGAAAACCTGGATTTGTGCTGGAAATCACTTTAGATAAGCTATTACCAGCAGGACAGTGGGGTGGGAATAGGTATTGTTTCATATTCTCTGTGTATATATAAAGCCTGCTGCAGTTTCCACGATATGCATCTGAAGAAGTGAGCTGTAGCTCACGAAAGCTTATGCTCAAATAAATTGGTTAGTCTCTAAGGTGCCACAAGTACTCCTTTTCTTTTCACTCAGGATGAACATTGTCTGGAAAGATCCACTGTTGCAACCCTTGGCATATGTTGCCTCAGATATAAAAATAGGAGCTGTGTGAGGCCAATTCTGAAGACATTACTACAAGCATCCAGGGTGGATAAAAATCAATGATTTTTTTTTTTAAAAAATTTAATTTTTTTGTTTACAATCGGATTTTTTTGATAAAATGCATAAAATGCATCCAGAAATCATCCCTGCATAATACCAACTATAATAAACTTCGGAGCTAAGGGCGAACCATTCAAGAAATATATGTTTGCTGATGAGATTTTAAAGAAAAAGTCACACCAGTGAACTGGTGGAAGTCACTTAAGCACTTGGATTCAGAGACTGATGAAGTGATAATCTCACTTTGAACAGCAGTAGCTTCTTCTGCCGGCGTAGAAAGAATATTTTCCTCCTTTGGACTAATTCATTCCAAACTGAGAAATTGTTTGGGACCTGAAAAAGCAGAAAAGCTTGTTTTTCTTTTCCAGATTCTGAACAAACAGGAAAATGAAGGTGAACACGACTGAGTTAGCTGCAGAAGCCAATATTTTATTTTAAGTTTCTCATGTTGACCTGGCTGACATTTTTTTAAAAAATATTTCATATAACTATTTTAGTTTAAAACAATTTTAACAAAAACAAACCTGATTTTAAAACACTTGAATGTTTAAAAGAACAGGAGTTCTTAGCATAAACTCTAATAAATTTGTTAGTCTCTATGGTGCCACAAGTACTCCTGTTCTTTTTGCGGATACAGACTAACACGGCTGCTACTTCGAATGTTTAACTACATTCAAAAATTCATATGCTTGTTTTGTTAAAATATTATGTTTTCTGTTGAAGAAAAAAAATCTAGAATACATAATGTTGTTGTTTTAGTTAAATAAAACAATTTAAATGTCTGTTTCATGATGTTCTCCTCCTAATACAGCATGGCAAGAAAATCCTCCAAATATTAATGATTAACCTGTTGAATTGGAGATATTTATGAAGTGATTGGGAGGTGAACTATCTGCTTCAATTACCTTTGGTAAATGAAATTTTCAGAAAATGAATGATTGTTTGGTTAAGCTGTAAAACTAATCTGAAAAGTTTTCAAAATAAATCACTTAAATATATAGTCTGTACCTTCTAAAAATGAAACCTACATCTATCTCGGAGTTGTGAAGAATATGTATTAAGGTTATAACAACCAACAAGAATGCACTTTTATGTAGAAATCCATGATTAAATCAAGTCTTCCTGACTAGTGATCTAAATCATGATTTAAATCAATTTGATTTAAATCAAATCCACCCTGCAAGCCTCCATCTCACGTAAACTGACATGGGACCCGCTCTTGGCATTAAATGTCCATTATAGGCCTAAGCAGTTTCTTAAAAATAGGTAGTGATCTAGTCACATCCATGCTGGCTCTCATACATCCGCTTACATTCTCTCAACATATTTGAAATAAATTTAAAGAATTTATGACAGGCTGTCATCTCTTACAAGAAGCAAGAAAATTAGAGTAATAGTTCTGAGACCTCAACTAGATACAAGTTTATGACTTGCTCCAGTAACTTGACCTGAAACAAAGAGTTGCTTTTACATCTTAGCAATATAAACTCCATTTAATAAAAAGCTATTAAAAGTTTATGACAACTAAAAATTCTCACTTGGGCTATTCCTCTCACCATGCCTCATCAGCAAGGGTAGATTATCATCATTATACATTTATATTACAGTACCACCTAGAGGCCAACCAGGCCAGGCACCCATTGTGCTAGGTGCTGTACAATCATATGGTAATGGATTCCTTGCCCCGAAGAGCTTACAGCCTGAAAGGGCTGATGTTGTTTCCATTACTGGCTTTTACACCAGCTAACTCCTCTCCCTGGCTGCCCCTATGCCGGCACTTCTCTTGAAATCCCCAACACTGGTGTAGCACCAGTCCAGCTCCACTGGATCGAGCAGCAGTTAGAGTGCTAGCATAGACAGAGCACAAGTGTTTTTACCAACATGAAGTCTAACCCCACGCGAAGATCTAAATAGCGGGGGGGGGGGGGGTACTACACTGGTACTCCCACAGATGCTAGCAATGGTGGATTTGCACTGGTGCTAGACTAGCACTGGTGTTTCAGAGCAGTGTAGACAAGGCTTCAGTGCACTCACTGCCTTGGGTCCTCTCTCCACTCCTGCTCTTCAATCAGAAACGACAGGGGTGCAGTGTTGGAGCAGGGAGCATGGAGACCCATGTGATTACAACAAAGCAAGCTGCTTTGTGATAAACCACAAGTGACATGGCTAGTCAGCACTATTTCTGGGTGTAGCTAATCCTATAACCTTAACTATAAATTCCTTCCAGAAAAAGGGGAGCAGGGGGAGATGCTATCAGCCAGCAAGGTAATGCAGAAGGAAAAGCAATCAGTTACTGGCCATTTGCTGTCCTGAGACCCAGGACACCAAACCCCAGTGTTGGATGGAAGACCAAAGATTTATCTTTTTAACTTCTTGGCCACTGGCTCAAAAGCTGGAGATGTAGGTGTGATGGGTTCCCTCCCCCAGCCCCAGGGTTCCCCCTGGTCCTGAGGTACCACTGAACCCTCTGAACTCACCAGCCTGGGCTCCCTCTCGCACTGTACTGCTGTGACAAGCTGCAGACCCGCTCTCGGTCCTACACTTGTCTTCCACCAGCATTCACACAGGTAAGAACACACCTAGCTGCAGTTACATGCAAGCTGGCCAGCCACTGCATGAATCAACAATAGGCTACAGCCAAAATAACCACCAGCTTCCCAGCCAAGGACCCCAGAGCTATACTGTCCTGCCCTGGTCAAAACCCCAACCAGTATGAATTTATTATCCAGTTTGCCTCCCCCTCAATGTGGGGAGGAAATGCAACAGCCTTTTCCCCTTGAGCTAAGATTTCCAAGCGCTTCATTCAAACTCACTTGTTTAGATAAAGCAAAAACAAGTTTATTAGCTGCAAAAGATAGATTTTAAGTGATTACAATGGATAGCAAACAGATCAAAGCAGATTACCTAGTAAATAAACAAAAACAGAAACTAAGCTTAACATACTAGGAGGATAGGATTTGATCTAATCTCTCACCCTCACTGATGATGCAAGCAGGCTTGCAGATTCTTAAGGAACAAGCTGCACTTGTCTTGCACCTTGGGATCCCCAGGTTTTCCTACACAGGCTAGAAATCCCTTTAGCCTGGGTCCAACAGTTCCCCCAGTTCAGACTTTTGTTCCTTTGGTGTTTCCAAGAGTACTCATGTGTGGGGAGTGAAAAACAACAGATGTCACTCCCTGCCTTATATCGCTTTAGCATATGGCGGGAACCCTTTGTTCCAAAACCAGTTCCCAGATCAGTTTGTGGAAAAATATAGACATCCCAAAATGGAGTCCAGAGTCACAGAATCATAGATTAGGGTTGGAAGAGACCTCAGGAGGTCACCTAGTCCAACCCCCTGCTCAAAGCAGGACCAACCCAACTAAATCATCCCAGCCAGAGCTTTGTCAACCTCTAAGGATGGAGATTCCACCACCTCCCTAGGTAACGCATTCCAGTGTTTACCACCCTCCTAGTGAAAAAGTTTTTCCTAATATCCAACCTAGACCTCCCCACTGCAACTTGAAATCATTGCTCCTCATTGTGTCATCTGCCACCACTGAGAACAGCCAAGCTCCATCCTCTCTGGAACGCCCCCTTCAGATAGTTGAAGGCTGCTATCAAATCCCCCCTCACTCTTCTCTTCTGCAGACTAAACAAGCCCAGTTCCCTCAGCCTCTCCTCACAAGTCATGTGCCCCAGCCCGCTAATCATTTTCGTTGCCCTCTGCTGGACTCTCTCCAGTTTGTCCACATCCTTTCTGTAGCGGGGGGCCCAAAACTGGACGCAGTACTCCAGATATGGCCTCACTAGTACCAAATAGAGGGAAATAATCACTTCCCTTGATCTGCTGGCAATGCTCCCACTAATGCAGCCCAAGATGCCGTTAACCTGCTTGGCAACAAGGGCACAGCGTTGACTCATATCCAGCTTCTCGTCCACTCCCCAGGTCCTTTTCTGCAGAACTGCTGCTTAGCCAGCCGGTCCCCAACCTGTTGCGGTCCATGGGATTCTTCTGTCCTAAGTGCAGGACTCTGCACTTGTCCTTGTTGAATCTCATCAGAACCTCATCTTTTGGCCCAATCCTCCAATTTGTCTTGGTCACTCTGGACCCTATCCCTACTCATCCACCAGCTTAGTGTCATCTGCAAACTTGCTGAGGGTGCAATCCATCCCATCATCCATATCATTAATAAAGATGTTGAAAAAAACCAGCCCCAGGACTGACCCCAAGTACTCCACTTGATACTGGCTGCCAACTAGACATCGAGCCGTTAATCACTACCCGTTGAGCCCGACAATCTAGCCAGCTTTCTATTCACTTTATAATCCATTCATCCAATCCATACTTTTTTAACTTGCTGGTAAGAATACCAATGGAAGCCCGTATCTAAAACTTTGCTAAAGTCAAGATATATCACATCCACCACTTTCCCCGTATCCACAGAGCCAGTTATCTCATCATAGAAGGCAATCAGCTTGGTCAGGCATGACTTGCCCTTGGTGAATCCATGTTGACTGTTGCTGATCACCTTCCTCTCCGCCGAGTGCTTCAAAATGGTTTCCTTGAGGACCTGCTCCATGATTTTTCCAGGGGCTGAGGTGAGGCTGACCAGTCTGTAGTTCCCTGGGTTCTCCTCCTTCCCTTTTTTAAAGATGGGCACTATATTTGCTTTTTTCCAATCATCTGGGACCTCCCCCAATCACTACGAGTTTTCAAAGATAATGGCCAATGGCTCTGCAACCACGTCAGCCAATTCCCTCAGCACCCTCAGATGCATTAGATCTGGACCCATGGACTTGTGCATATCCAGCTTTTCTAAATAGTTCTTAACCTGTTCTTTCACCACTGAAGACTGCTCACCTCCTCCCCATACCATGTTGCCCAGGACAGCAGTGTGGGAGCTGACCTTGTCTGTGAAGACGGAAGCAGAAAAAGCCTGGTCACAGGCCCTTACATACCTTGCTGAGTCATAGCAGGCATTACTTACAGGCTGGAACATTCTCAGGAAGGCTTACCAGGTGGGGGATACGGTTCTCCTAAGGCCTATTGTTTATCCTAATGGCCCATTACCTTGAACAGGCCTTTCACAGCCAGCTATCTGGACTAGAAGCGTTTTGCCTAGTGGGTGTTGCCCAGGTTCAACTACATTTAAAATACAGATTCATAGTCAATATTCCTAACTTTAAATACAAAAATGATACACGCATACAAATAGGATAATCATATTCAGCAAATCATAACTTTTCCAATGACACCTTACATGACCTGTCTTATGTAAAATCCATCATAATTATGCCATAATCACGTCATATCATCACTGTGAAGAATATGGGGTACAGTGTCACAGTGGGGACAGAATTAGAGGGTCTGCATTAAGCAGGTACGGAGACAGGACATATGATGCTCAATGTGGTTAGGCAAGTTTGGTGCCAGGAAACAGGACATTGACTGGGATTAGGAAGGTATGGAGCCAGCACACTGACATTTCCCAGTTTCTGAAATTAAGGATGGTCCCAGCCAAACTAGCTATGGTAGATCTGTAGCTCGGTTCACAAGCCCTAGTATGAAAAATGCTACATAAAGTTTATTAATCATTAGCATCTACATTGTCCTGAAATGCCACTAGCATGTGTATTCAACTAAGTGTTGTAGCACTTCTATTAGGCTAATGTTCCTTGCTGCAAACAGGATAAAAAGCAGAGAAGATCACAGCTCTCACATATACAATATCAATACAACCTACCTGCTACCCATGCTTAAACACCTACATTTCAGTCTTTTCCAGCTAACACCTCACTGTCAGGACCATATCAGTACCGAGGTTTCTTTTATAAACTGCTATCTCTCTCGAGTCAAAGATTCCTACTGTTTTAACAGAATTGCATGAGTCACCATGAGAACCAACTCAAAGCGCCTGCAAAAGTGGGGAAAGAAAGGACCTCTACAAACAGCTCTATTGATCTGTGAGAAACAGTTAGCTGTGAAGTTTATGAAAAATGCATTCCCTCACTCTACTACAGTACATGAGGCCAAGATGACAGTTCTTATTTAAAGTCAACCCCTGGGCATAACTCTCAGTAGAAGCTAGAATCCAACAAAGGAACTATGCTAACCACATGTTGGAGCTATACAATGCCACCAAAAAGCAGGCCATTGTTTATAGCTATTGATACTGAATTGCAGGCGATAAGAACAATAAGAGACATAATTCAAATTCTCCACTATAAGTTACTTCTGTAATGGACCACAAACTTCCAGAATGGAGCCCGATGAACATTCTCTTAAGACTTGGTTTTGTTTGGTATTAAGGTGTGTTATCCAGGGGTGAGATCAGAGGACTGGGAGCCAAGATTCCTAGGTTCCATTACAGGCTTTGCCACTGACTCAGTGTGTGATCTGGGGCAACTCACTTCACCACCCCAAATCTCAGTTTTTCCATCTGTAGAATGGAGATAAATATTTATGTATAAGAGCACAGTAAGGCTTCTCTCAGAGTCTGTAAAAATGCTTTGAGATCCTTGGATAAAAGGTGTTATACATGTAAAGTGGTGTTACTCTTTTATCTCACTAATGAGCAAACTTTCAAGTGAGACCAATACTTTATGTAAATCAAGGAAAAAATATATGGGCAGTTATGAGCCTGGAGAACAAGAAGGGGTGTGTATCTGTAAGCACTGGATATCTTTCTTGATCATATCTACTCTTTTAGCTATACCTTTCATTTCGAGATTGAAGACCAAGCCCTGGTCTACACTAAAAAGTTAGGCTGACCCAACTATACTGCTCAAGGCTGTAAAAAATCCACAGCTGAGTGATGCAGGTAACCCAACCTAACCCCGGGGGTAAACAGCACTAGATCAACCTAGCTACTGCCTCTTGGGGAGGTGGATTACTTACGCTGATGGGAGAACCCTTCTGTCAGTGTAGACAGCGTCTACACCGAAGGGCTGCAGCTGTGCCACTGTGGCGTTTCAAGCGTAGATAAGCCCTGAGCCCTCCCCACCAAGCAGGAGTACTTCTCAAGCTGAAACAAACCAAGGTGAAAACTGTTAGCCAGTAGAAGATACAATTTTAAACCCTTTTTTAAATTTTAGAACTGCAAAATAAAACAGCGCTAATCACAACTCCAGAATCATGAAATGAGTGGGTAGTACTGGCAGACACATGCACCAAAAAAAGGGAGGTAACATTCTTCCCTCTCCTTTATTCCCTCATGTACCAGTTCTACAGTACAGAAATGTCATTTCTGTTTTGTTGCTGTGTAACAGGCCTACACAAAGGAAACTGATTAACTGACTATTAACTATATACTGCCCTAGGTTGGGCCCTAGGCACTACCATAATTAAAACAACATGAGACAAGAAACAGGGAAATTGACTGTACACAACATACTGACAAATGCACAAAGTAAACAACATGCAAAAGAAAAATATTTCTAATCTCTCTCAATTATAGGTGTTACTTGTAACAACAGTAGGTAACAAAAATTAGAAATGTGATCTGTGCAATGTCCCTTTAGTTACAACTGTCATTACAACACAGCTCATTATGTTTATTTTAGAAAGTTACTGAAACAATCATTAAGGCACCATAGACCGCAGCATTCTTCTCAGAAAAGTTCTAAGTCTACTTTGCATTAACTGAAAAGGCGTGGACCAAGGCCAACAAAAGTAGGTAAGGCTGATGGGTAAATCTCTTAGAAGGCTTGCACTCCTTCCATCCATGAGGTGGCCACTGATCTTGTTGTGTGGGCTGTAACCTTATTAGGTCGGAGTCTCACCTTATGCCTTATCAGCCTCTACTATGAAAAGCTTTGATCCACCTAGTTATTGAAGACTTTTCCTTTTATTGCTTAGAAATAAAGGTTGAATAGGAAGTTTGATTTCCTGAGTGTTTCAGTTCCACATAGGTAGATTTTTTTTAATGTACTATGGATATCTAGTCTATGCTATTTTTCTCCTTTCAGATGCTTCAGACAAAATGAAGCTAGAGCAGTGACTTGTGATTAATGGAAAAGCTGTATCAGTTCTCTGCACCATCTGGTCACTGCAGAACATACAGCATTGATAATCTATAGAAAGAGCTTCTCATTCTCAAAACCTGATGGCAGATGAAATCCTTATGTGAAAGGTGACTGTCATGGTGAGGAAACAAATGGGGATTCAAATGGTGAAGCTACTAGAGATGTTAATATGGAGCACAGATTCCATGACAGAAAACCATCCAACAGTTCTGCTGCCTGTAGGAATTTCTTTATGCATGGGTGTGAGGATATGAAACCAGGTTTGTCTGTGCTCAAGATAAAGCCTAAGTGTCTAAGGGCATGTCTTCACTAGCAACACTAAAGCGCTGCTGTGGCAGAATTTTAACGTGGCTGTGTAGTCACGGCACCAGCACTGAGAAAAAAACATACAAAAAAACCCACCACCTCTGTGAGGGGAATGGCTACCAGTGCTGGGAGTGACCTTGGATGGGCAGATGCTGCCACCACCCAAGTGTAAAAAAAAAACCCAAACAACAAAAAAACACCTTCTGAGAATCCAGGAAGGAACAGTTGGGAATTCCTTCCTGTGGGATACCCACAAGGCCTTTCACCCCCACCACCGCACCCCAGGGAAGAGCTGAGGGGAAAAAAAAAAAAAGGAAAGGAAATCAGGAGTTGCCACCAGCTAATTAAACACCATATGCACAAAGCTCTTAGGCACACAAAAATCCAATCCTGCTCTTAAAAAAAGGTAAAATTTATTAAAAACAAAAAGAAAGGAAATACATTTGGAATTTAGGCTTTTTGCTCAATCTTAAAAGAAAAAAATTACAAAAATTAAACATCAAGATAGATCTCTTGAGGTTCAGCTTAAAGGTTACAAGCAAAACAAAGGCATCTGGGGTTAGCACAGAGGAGTCCACGAGGCAAGAAATAAAACAGAAATAAACCTAATCACGGTCTTTCTAAACATTCCTAATCTACTTACACATTTGGGAGTTCCAAATAAGTAATTCTAGGTATGATCTGAAGTTTTTTCCTCTGTTTTAAAAAGTTCTAGCCCTCCCATTGCCTCTTATGGTCAGGTGCCCACTTCTTTCCTTTTACTTGTGGACTTGTTAACCCTTTACAGGTAAAGCAAGTAGAGAACAGCTGCTAAGAGGAATTTTATAGCTAACTGGCTGGCTGGGTGCCATAAAAAGGGAGCCACCCTCCCCCCCTTCATTTATCACAGGGCCCCATAAAAAAAAAAAAATCTAGTACAGGCTTGACAATATCTGCTTTCCACCTGTCAATGAATGGGAAGCTTTCCCTGGTGCATGACAGGGGAGGGCAATGCCTAAAATCTGAAGAAATTTTTAAATTTTCATTTTAAAAAGTGTAAGTTTCTAGCCTACATACAATGAAAACTTTCCAAGCATCACCAGATGCAGAATAATTTTTGAGTCTGCAGACAGACAGTGCCAGAATTTCTGTTCCTGCTCAGAGCTACCCAAAGTAGCAGAAGAGTGACTGCCATTACAGGGTTCTGAACATGAGTAGTCTCGTTAATTTCACTCTGACGGTTCGGAAAATCTCTGCATCCCAGCCAATCCAGGCACTGGAGCAAAGAGGAGGACCCAAAACAGGCTGAAAGTAAAGAACACAGAGACACTACCCACAGCAGTTGGTCTCTGTGATTGTCTCATCCTAATGATAAGTGCTCTGTTCAGAGGCTTGGTAGTCTCTGATTCCAAAAGGGACAAACTGAGGGATGAACCTGAGCTTGATTTTGAGTGTTTTTCATCCTCCACTTGGATTTATGGGAGGAGTCTGAAGCACTTAATAGAACATTCTTTTGTCAGAAAGAACCTCAGGAGTATCAAAGTCAAGGAGATCTACTTAAATTTTAGACTTGGTTTCTTCGGTCCTGGGATTGTGTCCCCTTTTGGGTTTTTGAGTTCCCTTCATGTTGGAGGTTGAGAGCAGGGGGAGGGAGGAATAGCTCCTCCACACCCAGAGGAGAAGAGTCTCATGAAGAAGACACAATAAGAAGCTGGCCTCAAGAGGGCAAGAAAGTCTGAGCATTTTGCCTCACAATATACAAAGCTCTGTAGGGTCTTGGTAGAGCAGTGGTTCTCAAACTAGGGCAACCCAGTGGCCGCAATTCGCGGCTCCAGACCAATGGGGGCTGCAGGAAGGGCGGCCAGCACATCCCTCGGCCTGCGCCGCTTCCCGCAGCCCACATTGGCCTGGAGAGGCAAACCGCGGCCAGTGGGAGCCACAATCGGCCAAACCTGCAGACACGGCAGGTAAACAAACTGGCCCGGCCCACCAGGGGCTTTCCCTGAACAAGCGGCAGCCCTAGTTTGAGAACCATTGTGGTAGAGGAATGGATCAGACTTCTCCAATTCCAGGGTACAAAACCCAATTGCCTTTCTAATGCGAGAGGTAGGCAGGTTAGTACCTTAGTAGAGTGGAAATGAGGAGAAAACAGAGACATAAGTGTCACTGAATTGATAAGCTGCCCCGATGTTGCTGGAGGACATGGAGTTGGAGTCACTTAACCCCTTGAAAGCAGTCTCTGCTGGCTCCCACAGTGCAGCAATCTGTCACTTGCTGTTCCCTTCCCAGGGGAATGAAGCTGCCAGCTGCTGCATTAAGGAGGACAAACATTAGCAACGAAGGATGAAGCTGCCTTGCTGAAGCTGCTGGGCTAGCTAGGAGCTTTTAGGGGCAACCTGCTCTGTGGATTCTGCAGAGACCTGGCCATCTCAGACTCTGAGAGGTATATTGGGAAGGTCACTTCTCTGGAAGGCCTGCAGTCACTGCTTCTTCTCAGTGTTAGTTTTCCCTCTGTGCAAGGCAGCAGAATGCAGGAGCTGATCTTGCACTTCCTTCTCTGCTTCTTAGCCTTCACTGTGTGTAGCTTCCTGCAGAGCTGGGAGCACTCAGAATCCCCCTTGCTTGACACATTATCTAACAGGAGTCTTTTAGGGAATCAGTTTTATCTTTTAAAAAGGGAGTACTTGTGGCACCTTAGAGACTAACAAATTTATTTGAGCATAAGCTTTTGTGAGCTACAGCTCACTTCATCGGATGCATTCAGTGGAAAATACAGTGGGGAGATTTATATACACAGCGAATATGGAACAATGGGTGTTACCATACACACTGTAACCAGAGTGATCACTTAAGGTGAGCTATTACCAGCAGGAAAGCCGTGGGGGGTGGGGGTAACGATACACACAGACCTTTTGTAGTGATAATCAAGGTAGGCCATTTCCAGCAGTTGACAAGAATATCTGAGGAACAGTGGGCAGATGGCGTGGGGGGCGAGGGGGAATAAACATGGGGAAATAGTTTTACTTTGTGTAATGACCCATCATCTCAGGCACTGGCATCCTGACAGCAGGACTGTCTGGCTATGTAGACTCCCTCCTCAGGCCCAACACCACCAGCACTCCCAGCTATCTTCGAGACACCACTGACTTCCTGAGGAAACTACAATCCATTGGTGATCTTCCTGAAAACACCATCCCAGCCACTATGAATGTAGAAGCCCTCTACACTAACATTCCACACAAAGATGGACTACACGCAGTCAGGAACAGTATCCCCGATAACATCATGGCAAACCTGGTGGCTGAACTTTGTGACTTTGTCCTCACCCATAACTATTTCACATTTGGGGACAATGTATACCTTCAGATCAGCGGCACTGTTATGGATATCCACATGGTCCCAGAGCATGCCAACATTTTTATGGCTGACTTAGAAAAACGCTTCCTCAGCTCTCGTCCCCTAATGCCCCTACTCTACTTGCGCTACATTGATGGCATTTTCATCATCTGGACCCATGGTAAAGAAGCCCTTCAGGAATTCCACCATGATTTCAACAATTTCTGTCCCACCATCAACCTCAGCCTGGACCAGTCCACACAAGAGATCCACTTCCTGGACACTATGGTGCTAATAAGCGATGGTCACATAAACACCACCCTATACCGGAAACCTACTGACTGCTATTCCTACCTACATGCCTCCAGCTTTCATCCAGACCACACCACATGATCCATTGTCTACAGCCAAGCTCTACGATACAACTGCATTTGCTCCAACCCCTCAGACAGAGACAACCACCTATAAGATCTCTATCAAGCATTCTTACAACTACAATACCCACCTGCTGAAGTGAAGAAACAGACTGACAGAGCCAGAAGAGTACACAGAAGTCACCTACTACAGAACAGGCCCAACAAAGAAAATAACAGAACGCCACTAGCCATCACCTTCAGCCTCCAACCTCTCCAACGCATCATCAAGGATCTACGACCTATCCTGAAGGACGACCCATCACTCTCACACATGTTGGGAGACAGGCCAGCCCTTGCTTACAGACAGCCCCAAACCTGAAGCAAATACTCACCAGCAACCACACAACAGAACCACTAACCCAGGAACCTATCCTTTCAATAAAGCCCGTTGCCAGCTGTGTCCACATATCTATTCAGGGGACACCATCATTGGGCCTAATCACATCAGCCACAATATCAGAGGCTCGTTCACCTGCACATCTACCAATGTGATACATAATGCCATCATGTGCCAGCAATGCCCCTCTGCCATGTACACTGGTCAGACTGGACAGTCTCTATGTAAGAGAATAAATGGACACAAATCAGACGTCAAGAATTATAACATTCAAAAACCAGTTGGAGAACACTTCAATCTCTTTAGTCACTCGATTACAGACCTAAAAGTTGCAATTCTTCAACAAAAAAACTTCAAAAACAGACTCCAACGAGAGACTGCTGAATTGGAATTAATTTGCAAACTGGATACAATTAACTTAGGCTTGAATAGAGACTGGGAGTGGATGGGTCATTATACAAAGTAAAACTATTTCTCCATGTTTATTCCCCACTCCTACCCCCCACTGTTCCTCAGATGTTCTTGTCAACCGCTGGAAATGGCCCAACTTGATTATCACTACAAAAGGTTTCTTCCCCCCACCCCACCCTCCTGATGGTAACAACTCACCTTAAGTGATCACTCTGGTTACAGTGTGTATGGTAACAAACCCATTGTTTCATGTTCTCTATGTATATAAATCTCCCCACTATTTTCCACTGAATGCATCCGATGAAGTGAGCTATAGCTCACGAAAGCTTATGCTCAAATAAATTGATTAGTCTCTAAGGTGCCACAAGTCCTCCTTTTCTTTTTGCGAATACAGACTAACACGGCTGCTACTCTGAAACCAGTTTTATCTTTCTCCCTCTCCAAGTTCTGAAGAGAAATGGGCTCCAAAGCTGCTTTGTTTCTGGTCTGCAATAGGATCAATCCTCAGCCATGTAGCAACCAAGTCTCAATCTGCCCCTTAACACTAGGGAGATCGTAGGACTAGCCAATACTGAAACAGAAAAGAACAAATCCATGCAAGTCCCCCTCTCAGGAAGGCCACAGGCCTAGTCCTCCCACCGCCAACCACTCTTGACACAGGATAACATTTTATAACATTACCTTAGAATTGCAAGCTAAAGCCACAGAGGCTTTTTTTGCCTCTGTCTTCACGAACAAGGTCAGCTCCCAGACTGCTGCACTGGGCAACACAGCATGGGGAGTAGGTGGCCAGCCCTCTGTGGAGAAAGAAGTGGTTAGGGACTATTTAGAAAAGCTGGACGTGCGCAAGTCCATGGGGCCGGATGCGTTGCATCCGATAGTGCTAAAGGAGTTGGCGGCTGTGATTGCAGAGCCATTGGCCATTATCTTTGAAAACTCCTGGCGATCGGGGGAAGTCCCGGACGCCTGGAAAAAGGCTAATGTAGTGCCCATCTTTAAAAAAAGGGAAGAAGGAGGATCCTGGGAACTACAGGCCAGTCAGCCTCACCTCAGTCCCTGGAAAAATCATGGAGCAGGTCCTCAAGGAATCAATTCTGAAGCACTTACAGGAGAGGAAAGTGATCAGGAACAGTCAGCATGGATTCACCAAGGGAAGGTCATGCCTGACTAATCTAATCGCCTTTATGATGAGATTACTGGTTCTCTGGATGAAGGGAAAGCAGTGGATGTATTGTTTCTTGACTTTAGCAAAGCTTTTGACACGGTCTCCCACAGTATTCTTGTCAGCAAGTTAAAGTAGTATGGGCTGGATGAATGCACTATAAGGTGGGTAGAAAGTTGGCTAGATTGTTGGGCTCAACAGGTAGTGATCAATGGCTCCATGTCTAGATGGCAGCCCGTATCAAGTGGAGTGCCCCAAGGGTCGGTCCTGGGGCCGGTTTTGTTCAATATCTTCATAAATGATCTGGAGGATGGTGTGGATTGCACTCTCAGCAAATTTGCGGATGATACTAAACTAGGAGGAGTGGTAGATACGGTGGCAGGTAGGGATAGGATACAGAGGGACCTAGACAAATTGGAGGATTGGGCCAAAAGAAATCTGATGGGGTTCAACAAGGATAAGTGCAGGGTCCTGCACTTAGGACGGAAGAATCCAATGCACCACTACAGACAAGGGACCGAATGGCTAGGCAGCAGTTCTGCGGAAAAGGATCTAGGGGTTACAGTGGACGAGAAGCTGGATATGAGTCAACAGTGTGCCCTTGATGCCAAGAAGGCCAATGGCATTTGGGGATGTATAAGTAGGGGCATAGCCAGCAGATCGAGGGATGTGATCGTTCCCCTCTATTCGACATTGGTGAGGCCTCATCTGGAGTACTGTGTCCAGTTTTGGGCCCCACACTACAAGAAGGATGTGGATGAATTGGAGAGAGTCCAGCGAAGGACAACAAAAATGATTAGGGGTCTGGAACACATGACTTATGAGGAGTGGCTGAGGGAACTGGGATTGTTTAGTCTGCAGAAGAGAAGAATGAGGGGGGATTTGATAGCTGCTTTCAACTACCTGAGAGGTGGTTCCAAAGAGGATGGTTCTAGACTATTCTCAGTGGTAGAAGATGACAGGACAAGGAGTAATGGTCTCAAGTTGCAGTGGAGGAGGTTTAGGTTGGATATTAGGAAAAACTTTTTCACTAGGAGGGTGGTGAAACACTGGAATGCGTTACCTAGGGAGGTGGTAGAATCTCCTTCCTTAGAAGTTTTTAAGGTCAGGCTTGACAAAGCCCTGGCTGGGATGATTTAATTGGGGATTGGTCCTGCTTTGAGCAGGGGGTTGGACTAGATGACCTCCTGAGGTCCCTTCCAACCCTGATATTCTATGATTCACACAACTCAAGGCTATTCCCCTCATCTTCCACTCCAATCCAGGCAGTACGCTTCTGGGAAATTATAGCACACCTCACCCATCAAGTTATGTTGCAGCTTAGGCCCTGACCCTGCAGACACTTAGGGCTTGGTTATACTTACATTTTATAGCGCTCTAACTTGCTGGCTCAAGGGGGTGAAAAATCACCCCCCTGAGCAGAACAAGTCAGAACACTTTAAAGCGCTAGTGTAAACAGGCTCCAAGCACTGGGAGCCGTGCTCCCAGCGCTTGGAACTAATCCCCTCATAGAGATGGATTACCAAGAGTGCTGGGAGAGCTGTCTCCCAGTGCGCGACCACACTAGCACTTCAAAGCGCTCCGGGAACGCTTTGATGTTTCCATGTAGCCATACCCTTAGGGATGTACAAAATCCCATTGAACTCAGTGGCCCCATTCACATGTACAGTTACTCACATGTTTAAGTGATTGTAGAATTGGGGTCAGACTAAGTTTAACAGGGCAAGGACCCTGTAATTTGTGTATTAAGTATGATGCACATTTATGTTGCTGTATAATAAATAATAATTAGAGTGACCCTTGGTCTCCAACACTTTCAGTCTGCCATAAGCATCAGAGACGTTATATTTAAAAGAAATAGCCGGAGAGAGAACATAAGGCATTGCTACAGAAACTCTGAATTGGCTTTTACTCTCTGGATAAAATAGGACTTTCTGATGAGCTGGTTTTCTTATTGTTACGTATCAATTCCATTTCATAACAGCAGTGAGGCACTGCAGGCAGAGCACTTCAGGATGATTACTGCATTTCTCGGGTAGTTAAGTAGACCTGACCTTCAGCCACATACCTCACCTCAGGCATTGTGATAAGGTACAATTGCCCAGAGATGTACTGCCTGGGGTGCCTTATTGATTAATTATAGGGTTAGGAGCATTCTGCCAGTCCAGGCATCTGATTGGCTCCACATGCCAAAGTGCTTTATAATGGGTCTGAAGGAGCCAGTACACTAGTGCGGTGGTTCTCAACTAGGAGTATGCATACCTTTGGGGGTATGCCAACTCATCTAGATATTTGCCTAGCATAAAAAGCACTAGTGCAGTCAGTACAAACTAAATTTAATACAATGATTTGTTTATACTCCTCTATACACATAAATATTGTACTTATATTTCAATTTAAATTGATTTTATAATTATATGGTAAAAGTGAGAAAATAAGCAATTTTTCAGTAATAGCGTGCTATGACACTTTTGTATTTTGATGTCTGATTTTGTAAGCAAGTCGTTTTTAAGTGAGGTAAAACTTGGAATACGCAAGACAAATCAGACTACTCAAAGAGACACAGTTGTCTGGAAAGGTTGAGAGCAAATGCATTAGAGCATACCTCTGCACACGAGCCAGAAGGGGCTCTCTTGCTCATTGCAGACCCATTTCCAGACCAGCCAGGCTCTCCCTTCAATCAAGCAGTCTGTCTTGTTTTAGCAGAGATTTACTGAGAGATTTTCTCTTGGAAACAATAATATATGGATGGAAAGGAAGAACAGAAATGAGTGAACATGGTAATTATCCCCAATGTTGCAAATAAGAGCGATTTCTCATTCTGAGACATGCCTGAAAAACAAGATTAAAATACTTGAGGGACATGTTCTTGAAACCGCAGATAACAGAACAGATAAAATGTATTTAAAATATCTCATAGGGGACGTGTACCTTTTAGCTAATAGCTATTAGATACTACAATTGTATTATGAAAATAATATTCTTCCACTCTTCATTATGGGGTGGACATTGTATATATAAAATGAGTAACAGAGCAACGTGTCTTTAAAGGCAATTATGTCTGGTTCCAAAAAGCCAGACTCACCCCCCTGATATGCCTTGCACACCAAAGCACAACAAGCAACACAAATGGCATCTGCAAGCACAGACAGCATATCAGCAATATTAATATTCCATGCAAAGCACACAATTTAACAAACAGAAAAAAAGAGAGATGTGGTGGGATAAAGCATGAAGCGATAGTATCTCAGCTACCGGTTAAGAGAGGTGAAGAACGGACTTGCTTCTCCTGACTTCCACAGTGCCCACACCAGGGCTGCCAGCTAACACACTGCGTGAAGTACCCACCACTAGAAACAATTTGTCATGTGTCAGATCAAATAAACTCTTAATAGACCATTGCGCTCCCTTAAGCGGAAGGCAGCCAAACTCCAAAGGAAAAATCCAAGAAGTCTAACTGGCCACATTAAACCCAAGTGCTTACATCAACCAAACACTTTTCACTTTAAAAACACATCATTACAATACAATCTATTCCCATGTAGAAGTTTCTGTGAAAGACAGTCATCAGCAATATTTATTATTAAAAGAAGGTGAGGTTTAAATTATCACTCTTGGGCTGAAGCACGACATAGATAAAGAATGTGACATTTCTGCACTAACAGAATAGTATCTTGCTCATTCTTGGGAGACATTTTAGAAGAGTTTTGAAGATATAAACTGCTTTATAACTGTTAAGGATTATCACCATCTTTCCGCTGCATCTTTTCTTTAAAGAACTATTCATTGTGGAATTAAATAGTTAAACTCTGGTATAGAAGGAACAGCAGAGTCTATCATTTGGGCATGTATGGGACAGGAGCTAATTTACAAGATATTTAGATTGAAAACTCTGCAAGGCAGGGTCTGTTATATTTGTTATATGTTATATTTATGTTATATTTGTACAGCAGGGCCCCAATCCCCAGCTAGGTCCTGTAGGCATTGCCACAATACAAATAAACACTGCTACTGCATCTGGGTACAATCTCCTCATCCCCTTCACAGCCCTACTTCTGTCCATCTCTTGCCACCGCCCTGTCTTCCATGTTTTCAGTATCTCTGTATTTTTGTTCCTCCTGTCCTTTTTCCCCGCTTGTGCCTGCCGTTCTATCACACTGTGCTGGGATCCTGTCACATCTAACAAGCTACAGAACACCTAGCTACTGCACGAAGTGGTGTTAAAAAACCATTAGGTAATATTCCCCACTAAGCCAGTGATGAACCTAAATCCCAGCACAGGGTTAGGGGACACTGTTCTGCTTGATGTGCCATGCTACAGGAGTTTCAAAACCAAGATCTTGTGATAATTAAAGATTCTCTAGTATTTTTTGCAAGAATAGGGGATGTTATCCCCAGTTTTTTGGCCAAATTTTAACTCCAGTAATTACATTCTGCCTCCCTAGCTACTCCGTGAAGTTTCAACAGTTTACTGTATTCTTTGATGCCTTCCCTCTATCATTGTATATTATTGCTGTGAGCTGTTAAACAAATGTTGCGTCCCACATCAGAGGTGGTTGTCCCAGACACTAATAAAATCATCATTCTAGCTTGGTTTACAAAAGTCTTGTCTACACTAGAAAGGGTTTACCAGTATAGCTATACTAGCAAACCTTCCTATAGGAGGTGCAGTTTATACCAGCAAAAACATAGCTTATACCTGTTCCTCGAACAAAATAAGCTACACCAGTTGTGACATTATCTGATTAAAACATAACCATGCAAATTATTATTGCTACCGCTGTTATATAATTGCAACGAATCTTATACAAAGTGTAACACATGGCCAGAAAGGGTTAAGCATCCTGCAGGCTAACTGACCCCGAGTCAACCTATAGAGACATGTTGGAAATGGCAATTAGGGCCATTCCATGCTAGATAGGCTAGAACTTTGAAGTGCAAACCTGTATTGTTAGAGAATTAGAGGTGATACTAATTGTATGTGTTTACTTATATCTTAGATGCTAGCCACGTAAACAGACAGTTCCTGTCTGTCACTATAGCTACTGATTCAGAGATCAAAAGGGAATATTAACATTTATATTAATCTTGGGTGCACTAATGTCATTGTCTATATGGCTCTTTAAAGTTTGAGATAAACTGCTTAATGGATAAATTATCTTATGTTAATCCATGTAGTTAATTACCAGTGAGGGTTAGGAAACAGAAGGTTACATCAGAAGCCTACTGTTCACCCAGGCCTGTATGGTCCAGTGGCTGCTAGAAAACTGTACAAAAAACTCTTGGATCCCGATCCTTTTTATCCCAGATCTGCTTGATGCTTCATACAGGGGAAGCTTAAACCACAAGATTGAGATTCCAGTCCTGACTGGAGCACTCTGAATATACACATTGGACTATTACCTATGAACTAATTCTGAAAGAACTCTTTGCAACTACAAAGCTCACCATCTCTGCTATCTGAATCTGAATCTCAAGAACTTTACTCATGTCTGTATGTATATTGATCTTTTAACCAATACTCACTTTTCTTTTTTAATAAGTTATAGTTTAATTAATAAGAATTGGCTGTAAGCATGTATTTGGGTAAGATCTGGAATATTCATTAACCTGGGAGGTAATGTGTCCGATCCTTTGGGATTGACAGAACTTTTTTATGTGATGAATAAGATTTTCAGTAATCCTCATCATATCTGACTTGGTTGTCTGGGTGGAGGCTTATGGCTGGGTTACTTCAAGGGAAATGTGCTGTTGGCTTCTGGGTAACCAGTGAGGTGGTATAGAAGCTGTTTTGTGCTGGCTTGGTAAATCTAAGTATTGGAATATCCATCAGCTTTGGGGATTGCCTGCCCCCATTCTTTTCAGGTCACCCTAATTGAATGACCTAAGTTGGCTCCCCTGGAACCCTGGTCACACCAGTAAAAGGATTTTTTCACCAGTTTAACTGTGTCAACACTAGGGCTTTTGCTGGCATAGCTATATCAGTTAAAAGGGTGTTTTTTCATACTCCTAAGCTACACTGCAAAAACCTTTTAAGTAGACCGGAACTTCTGTACACCCATTGTTCCCCAGCAGGAGTCTGGCCAAATCCAGGAATCTTACATAGGAAGGTGCATGTATGCAACCAACCTCCTCCCAGGAAGATGAGAAAAGTAACTGGGGAAAAAACAACAGAAGAAAATACAGTGGTTTGAAAGAGGCACTGGGTTAAAACTAGTTACTGTTTTATTTTATATATTACAATGCTCCTTTTCATTTGATAAACAGATTGGAAATCACCTGTTTCACAGGTATTTCTGCAAGATCTGCTGCAATTTCCTGCTGAAATGCAATGTATAACTTTTGGAGTGATACAGAATCCTAAGTATATTACAGAGGGACTGCTTTCCCCTTTCCCCAGCAGCAGAGTCATAAAACAGTTCTAAATCCTTTCAAAACAGGTACCAACAGTTTCTAGTCTTAAAATGGAGGGAGGAACCTCATTGGTTAAAGTGCAAGAGTGAGGCTCTCTCTACACTAGCACTTTTGTCGGTAAAACTTTTGTCGGTCAGGGGTGTGAAAAAAACCCACACCTCTGACCAACGTAAGTTTCACTAACAAAAGCGCCGGTGTGGATAGCGCTATATCGGTGGGAGATGTTCTCCCGTCAACATAACTACTGCTGATCCTTAAGGGTGGTTTAATTATGCTAGCGGGAGAGCTCTCTCCCATCAGCATAGAGTGGCTACATGGGAGACCTTCCAGAGGCGCAGCTGCAGCGGTACAGCTGTGCCGCTGGAAGGTCTGTGGTGTAGACATCGCCCGAGAGTCAGGAGACCTAGCTCTGCCTCTAAGCAAATCACTTTATCACTCTTTGGTGTCATAATTTACTTAGAGAATGAGACCATCAAATTCTCTGGGCATATCTACATAATTAAAATACAAACCATGCTGCCCAAAGTCAATCTTCAGTAAACTCCCTCCCTACCAAGATAGGCCAGATATATTCCCCCACTGCCAGGCCTCAAGCCAGCGAAATTAGATGAGTTTTAGGCCTAAATAGACTAAGATTTAACTTGACTGGTTTAGCACATGCTAAAGGCAGTGTGTCCTGTCTACACTACATTTTTAAGACACACAGTTAGCAGGTTCTAACATCACACCTTTAAATAAGGCCTAAGGGCTCATGTGCACTATGAGTTAATTGATTACCACTGAATTCACACATCTGTCCCAAAACACAAATGTTTGCAATTTACCTTAGGCAGAGCCCTCAAATTAACTCAAGGTGAAAAATCAAATGTAGCCAAGGCCTTACATGGTGACTTAACATTCAGACTTGAGCTCTATTGGACCAATGGGGGAAGCTAATTCCAAAGCCTAGGCTCAGATGCCCAAATCTAGGTACTATTCGCAGGAATAATTCAGCTGATCTCAGCTGCCAGGCAGTTTCTCCTTCTCTAAAATCGGAATAAATATCCCCAGGAGATTTTAAAGTTTGTAAGTGCTACGAGATCCTCGGAGGAAAAGCATAACAGAATTGCAAAGGACTGGAATATATTAACATTACAGAGCGAGGAAGAGGGGGAAAAAAAAGGAGGGGGAAAATGTAAAGGAAGAATGACAGAAGCAGGAAGCAGTGCCTCCTAGAAAACTAAACTGAGCAGGAACTACCAGAGGAGGCCTGAAAATCACTCCCCCTAAAAAAGCAGAGGGGGGAAAAAGTAAAATTAACGCCAACAAAGTGGGAGGAACACAAAGAGAAAGGGGGAGGCAAGTGTGTCATCCTGCATTCCATTTAGTGTTCTTAGCACCAGAGCCATGCTCTGCATCTATTTTTCAAATTTTATTTAAAGAGCATTCGATGCCTCATGAAAAACCTATATTTAGACACAGTTTTGTTTGTATCTAGGTTTCTTTTCAACTGTGGTTACTCGCATCAAAGCGGAGGACACAGATGTAGTCCCTGCTCATATAGGATTACGGCTTCCTAAGAACACATTAAAATTCCTCTGTCACATGCACCTAACTGATTTTGTGTGTGTAGTGTGGTATAGTTAAAGTATTTAGGGTTTCAGTGTCACATTTCCAACAGGGAGTAAAACAGGCATTTTAAAAAAATATGAGAAATGTTTGATTGTGTCCTCATATCAAACAAAGTTCTTGTCTTCTGGTAAATATCACAAATCATGAAGAACAAAGTAATAGATACAAATCTGTCATTTCTGGGCAGTCTTTGTATACACTTCATGTACATAAATCATGAGCCAAATCCCAAGGTCTTTACTCCGACCATACTCATAGCTGGTCTGCACTGGAAACTAACCCCTAAAAGATGTAGCTATGCCAGTGTGAAAGATTCCTGAGAGAGACCTAGTTACGCTCACCTAACCCGTGATGTAGACAGTGCTAGGTTGACGGAAGAATTCTTCCATCAACCCAGTTTCTGCCTCTCAGAGATGGATTACTTAGAGCAACAAGAAAACCCCTCCCATCACTGTAACGAGTGTCTACCCTGAAGCACTACAGTTGTGTTGCTGTAGTATTTTAAGTGTAGACATACCCATCAAACTCCCACTGTCATAAGACTTCTGTCTCAGCAAAATTTTCAGGATTTTACCCCAGATTATGTGAAAATATAACTAATGATTTTGAGCCAACCGATCAACATAACTGCAGCTTCAAGGGAGTCAAAGGAGCCTCTTGTTGCCATATCCTTAGAGGTGGAGAAGGCATTTGACTGTTTCCTGGGATTACCTTTTACTTGCTCGCTAAATTCGCATTTGGTAGTCAATTATCTCATGGATTATACTTTTTATATGAATCCCTCTTCCAGAGTGGTAACAAATGGCATTATTTCAAAACCATTCCCACTTCACAGGGGTACAAAACAGAGTTGCCCCCCCCCGACCTCTGCTGTCAGACCAACCCCTAGAAGCTTTAGCTTTGCCATCCATACCCAGAGGTGAAAGTAAGCCGGTACAGGGCTCAGGCAGCGCTTTAAAGGGCCCGGGGCTCCCCGCAGTGGCCAGAGCCCATTTGATTGTAAAATGTCCCCTATAATATTGGCTACCAGAAAAACATGGGCCAGTTTGGCTAGAAAAAAAAATTAAATTCCATCCCTTGTCACACACTGATGCTGCACTTTGGGGCAACTCGCTGTAGAAAAATCAACAAGAAACCACGAATATGGAAAGAGTTGTTGGACAAGAGGGCTTATCCAAACTGGGAGCAGGGCGCACTGATGTAATTCCACTAGCACAGCATTGGCTCAAACCGCTAATGTAGATGCACCACACTGGCGAAACAAGTGACCTGCATGAGTGCAGCTTCTCCCAGATTCAAACTGATGTAAACTGCACCAACGTAAGCCACTATCTGCACAGGGGGTTGGCACAGGGGCAGCTAGAGCGGGGCAAAAAACACAACATACAACAAACCCAACACCCAGTGTAGACAAACCCTTAGAGCTATACAACACTTTCACTGCTGGATTAAAATTTAACAAATATCTAACAATCACTTCAAAGTTTCATAACCTTCAAGGAGACCTGCCTCCCCTTGAGCCTGTGCCAGCTGTCACTTGAAACTGAGTTAAGGGACCCAGGCAACACCCACACTTTTGGAGTTTTTAAACCCACAATTTACAGCAGGATCTAACTCATACTAGGCTCCTGCTGGATCTTTTTAACAGTAGAGCAATTTATTTTGGAGGACCAAGAAAAGTTACAGCACTAGTAAGTTACCATAAGGAGAAACTATACTAAAGCAGGAATCAAGAATATGAGAAAAACATTTTCAGAGCTGTTTGTTTTTCACTCTTTCATGGTCTTGGAAAAGAAAATGGAGTGAATTTGTTTCATATGGATATTGTCCATCATTGGTTACCATACATCTATTCAAGCTTACTTGAAAAACAAAAATTTTAGTTAAAAACACACAGTACTGTATAGCATGCCTGTGAAATATGCTTGTAATAACAGATCATTACAGTAAATGCAATACAGCTTTATATTACATTTTTCAAACAGTGTCCCAAAATGTTTACAAATTAAATACTCCAGCAGAGAGTAATTCAGAGGCACAGTGTTAATCAAGGAAGAAAAGAGGTTTACAGATCAGGGTGGATAAAAATCAATTATTATTTTTAATTAAAAAAAATCAGATTTTTTTATTCTAAATCGGATTTTTTTGATAAAATGTTTTTTGAGGAAAAAAGCTATTTAAAGATAGTTTTAATTAAGATATCTTTGAGCTATAATGTATCATGGAATAGGGATTATGAATTCTAATTCTATAGTATGAGACAATTTATTCATGTAATGTTTAAGAAAAGTTTTGTAAATGAGTTCCAATAGTTCATGCAGTGGTGAGCTGGAGCTGGAACCAGTTTGCACCAGTTCACTAGAACTGGTTGTTAAATTTAGAAGCCCTTTTAGAACTGGTTGTCCCGCGAGGGAGAACCGGTTCTAAAAGGGCTTCTAAATTTAACAACCTGCCAAAAGTGGCACCTTAGGAGCTAACCCCGTGGGTGCTCCGGGGCTGGAGCACCCCCGAGGAAAATTTGATGGGTGCAGAGCACCCACCGGCAGCTCCCCACCCCTGGCCCCAGGTCACCTCCGCTCCGCCTCCTCCCCTGAACATGGAGCGGAGGTTACGGGGGGGGGGGGGGCGCGAGGAGGTACCCCGGGGGGGAGCGCAGGGGAACTGCTCCCCGCCCCAGCTCACCTCCGCCTCCCTTGGCCTTAGCGCAAAGCCACCGCCTGCTTCTCGGCTCTCCCCAGCTTCCCACGTGAACAGCTGATTCATGGGAAGCCGGGTGGGGGGGGGGGGGGAAGAGAAGCAGAGCGGGGCGGCGCGGAAGTGAGGTGAGCTGGGGCTGGGTGTGGAGCTGCCAGTCAGTGCTCTACACCCACCAAATTTTCCCCATGGGTGCTCCGGCCCTGGAGCACCCACAGAGTCGGCAACTAAGGAGCCACTTTCGAAGTGATCAGTGGGGGGAGCGACTGCTCCCCCCCAGCTATGCTCCCCCACCCCAGGAGCCAGGGGGACCTGCCGGATGCTTCCTGGGAGCTGCCCCCTGGCAGGTCCCTCTGGCTCTTGGGGGGGGTGGGCACCCACTACGGTGGCCCTCGAGACCCTCCTGCCCAGTTCTGGGGGCAGTCAGAGGACAGGGGAGGGGGGTGGATGGGGCAGGGGTCGGGGGAGGGCCATGACCCCCTCGTGGGGTGAGGACGGAACTGGTTGTTAAGATTTTGGCAGCTCATCACTGAGTTCATGGATTAGGGACCCAATCTTATGGGGTTCCAGGGGTTTCTGTATAGATTATTTAGGTTAATCTTTCTATCTACCCAATGGGACTCAATAGTCAGTCTAGAAGACACCATCAGCGATGCTTAGTTTTGCAGTTCTCAAACTGTGGATTTGTGTCTCCAGAGACAACAACATGCTTGTTAACAGCAAAAAAAATTTTTAATAAATATATAGAAGTGAGAAATAACAGACCTCAACCCTATTGTCCCTCCGCAAATTTGTGTACACAGTCAATCCCTTACCTCTCCCTAAAAGTGCAAAGTTTCAAAAAGTTTGATGAATACAAGATTGTTGGGGGCGAAATAGATCTGGACAAGGAGAAGAAGTCCGGAGATAAATGTGAGAAGGGAGTGACAAGCAGTAGAAACAAAAGTGAAACTGTTTGAGCAGCATATTCCAGAAGTCTTGAACTCTTTCTAGTGTAGCCTTCATTGATTTGAGATCTACCATACCATTCTCTCACTAGAATGGAAAACCTATAATGGCAGCTGGCCGTAAAAGAGACCCAGTTTGGGAATAAAAACCAGTCAAGAAATATAAGTTTGCTAATGATGTTTTAAAGAAAGTATCATAGAATCTCAGGTTTGGAAGGGACCAGGGGGTCATCTAGTCCAACCTCCTGCTCAAAGCAGGACCAATCCCCAATTTTGCCCCAGATCCCTAAATGGCTCCCTCAAGGATTTAACTCACAATGCGGGGTTTAACAGGCTGGTGCTCAAACCACTGAGCTATTGCACTGGTGGAAGTCACTTAAGCACTTGGATTCAGAGACTGATGAAGTGATAATCTCACTTTGAACAGTAGTAGCTTCTTCTGCCAGTGTAGAAAGAATATTTTCTTCCTTTGGACTAATTCATTCCAAACTGAGTAATTGTTTGGGACCTGAAAAAGCAGGAAAGCTTGTTTTTCTTTTCCAGATTATGAACAAACAGGAAAATGAACGTGAAGATGACTGAGTTAGCTACAGAAGCCAATATTTTAAGTTCCTCATGTTGACCTGGCTGACAGTCAATTTAAAAAAAATGTTTAAAAATATTTCATTTAAAATTGTTTTTAACTAAAAACAAACCTGATTTTAAAAAACTTGAATGTTAAGCTAAATTCAAAAATTCATATGCTTGTTTTGTTAAAATATGATATGTTTGCTGTTGAAGGGAAAAAAAATCCAGAATGCGTAAAGTTGTTGTTTTAGTTAAATAAAACAAATTTAAATGTCTGTCTGGTGATATTCTCCTCCTAATACAGCATGGCAAGTAAATCCTCCAAATATTAATGATTAACCTGTTGAATTGGAGATAGTTCACCTCCCAGTTACTTCATAAATATCTGCTTCAATTACCTTTGGTAAATGAAATAACCAATCATTCATTTTCTGATATAGCTGTAAAACTAATCTGAAGAGTTTTCAAAATAAATCACTTTAAAAAAGTACAGTGTGTACCTTCTAAAAATGAAACCTACATCTATCTCTGAGTTGTGAAGACTATGTATTAAGGTTATAACAACCAACAAGGATGCACTTTTACGTAGAAATCCATGATTAAATCGAGTCTTCTTGACTAGTGATTTAAATCAAATCCACCTTGTTACAGATGAAATCTGAAATGAGATCAAGAACCAGGGAGGCGGAGAGACAGGAAGGCTATTCCAGACAGAAATGGTTGTAAAGGAGAAGGTTCTCTCTCTCTCTCACCGGTGTTAGAACTACGTGAAGGGACTGAGAGGAAGCCAGGGCCAGACAAACAGCGGAAGAGAGGAGAGACATAAAGGTCCATGAAGTCAGCTGGCATGAGTCCACACAGAGTATTAAAAAAGTGGAGTTGCTTGATGTTAGGGTGATGCATTTGATCCTCTTTGTAGGTGTGAAAATTCCAGCAGCAGCATTCTGGACATGCTGGAATCTAGCAATCTAGCTGGGATTTGGGAAGGGAGCTAAAATAGTCAAGACGAGATGACAATGACAACAGGCCTGATAAGGAAAACCACAATAACCTTCTGCAAATTGGAGAGAATAATCTATTGCCCAGCTGCTTACAAGCTCACCAGTGCTATTGGTGAAGTACATGAATAAGGCCTATACAGGATAAAAAGCCAAGTATTTATGGGAAATGGATAATAAAATGCAAGGACAGCAAAAGAAAAATTAGAATACTTCAAAAGTATTCAATACCTAAAAGTCCTAAGTGGTTTCACATGGGTTAGTTTTAGACAAGTTGTCATTTATGCAAATACTAAATTAACCAAATGGCAAGTGTATCCCTATGATCTAACCCAGACAGATAAAAAAACCCAGAGCTCTCAATCTGCTGAGAAAAGCAAAAAGTTATGCCACAATGAGAAATGTGGTACAAGTACCTGAACAGAACAAAAGATAAAGATGATGCTTACTCTATGGAGTGAATAAAACACAAGCAGTTTAACAAGTTAACTCAGGACATAATTGGAATGCCTAAGAATATAAGAACACAAGAACGGCCATACTGGGTCAGATCAAAGGTCCATCTAGCCCAGTATCCTGTCTTCCGACAGTGACCAATGCCAGATGCCCCAGAGGGAATGAACAGAACAGGTAATCAGCAGGTGATCCATCCTCTGTTGCTCATTCCCAGCTTCTGGCAAACAGAGGCTGGGGACACCATCCCTGCCCATCCTGGCTATTAGCTATTGAGGAACTGCTGAGCAAAGGAAAATTAGCAGGTTAAATGAGCCTCATAACTTTGAGCCTGAAGAGATCAGAGATTTGTCTTTTTCTTAACAGTATCTGGTATGACAACAAGAGTTCTTTGACAAACTGTTTATTTGCTTAGAGAAATCATTCTCCCTAAACAAAAGTTGCATGTTACAGCATCTTTCTTTACAAATGTCTTGGAAAAGGTGTGTGCCTTGCAGTTCCTGAGGCATGGTATCCATGGTGATACACTGGCCTGCAGCCAGAAAGGGTCTAGAAAGGTAACACCTTGAATGAGTATTCAAACCTTCCAAAGTAAAAAAAGTCTAAAGGAAGTGGCAAGTTGAGCAGAGAACACTGAAGTCCTAGCTCATTACAAGCATTAAGCCAAATGTTAAAAATGTTAGGTTCTATGTGCCAGGCAAGCATATGGCAAAACTGGCCAATAGCTATGTTAAAACAGAACCCTTTGGGTTCAGAGATGGTTAGGGAAGCAAAATGCAGGGAGGGGACTAGTCAAGGCACTAATAATGGTAAATAGAGCCTTCACTTCTAGATCACCAGTTCAAATCTAAGCCAGTTCAGTGAGGATGCAAAGGAATAATATATATATGGCTCCTTTCTACCATCTAAAGCATTATGATACAAACTATCACAAGCACACCTTCAACCCCAAGGCTATGTGATGGAAAATGTCCTTCTCATCCCTTGGGGTAGTACCTACCCATGAAATTTGAGGCATACATGTGAGGAAGCTTGCACTGCCATTGCCTATGCTATACCTGCTCTGCGGTGAAACAGAGGACTTCTGTCTCTAGGGCTGTGAATTCAGGACTCTTCACCAGCATTAAATTCACATTAAATGAATAAAACACAAAGTGAAATGAGCAGTAAAGCAAGTACAGCTGTGCCCTCTGATCCATTACGCACTGCCTTGAAAGGAAAAAGGGCTTACAACAACAACAAACTTACCATTCTGTCTGTAGTGAGTTTGGGTGAAAGTCACACAAGCAGAGAGGGCCTGGCAGAAGGTTCTTCACACAGGATAAACCCTGTGGTAGGGATATAAGAGCAGACACACAGAGCATCCCTTGTGCACCATGAAAGTGAGCATCCGTTCAGCACCACTCTGTCTCCATTTAGCCTGGAGTGGAGTGAAGCTGCTGAAGGTAGGACAAAGAGCAATACCAGTGGATCCACAATTTTGTGGATTTATGGATAGTGAGCCTCTACGTGTACGTCTACACTGCAATGTAAACCCAGGGTTCGAATTTAGGAGCAAGCCTGATCTTACTTCCATCTACAGACAAGTCATGCTGACCCTAGTCCCAGAACCCCTTCGGGTTCAGTGCATGCCTTAGTCAAGCCAGGACCCAGAGTTCAAGCCCAATGGCTTTTCAGTGTAGACACAGGCCCATCAGACTCATGCTCTGGGAGTCCACCAAAAGCATTCCACAATCTCATGGGCTCACTTGCTTTGTCCTCTGGACAGTCAAGTTTTCCCACACTGCACCATAAAGGGCCAAAGTAGCCACATTTTGGGAGGGCAGCAGGAAGTCTGGGATATGGGTGGTTGGATTCAGGCCCGCATAACAAAGATAAAACAGGTTGAGACCAAGGGTTCAATAATTCCTAAGGTGCGGTTACAAATGATGCTCAAGCCCTAGGTAAACAAACCCATGGTCTGCTAACTCAAGTTCTAACCCTGGGCTTACATTGCTGCGTAGACACACGCTCCATGAAAAATGCTGCAGTCACTATTCTAGTCCAAATGCTAGAATACTGGCCAATGAGGGTCTGTCCTGCAGTCCAGCAGCCTACCCCGGCTTTGAAGGATGCAGGCAATTCCGTAACACCCATCCCCAAATCCCTGCTTAGCTTCCCTACACCAAGGGCTTGATCCTGAGAAACAATGAACACCCACAACTTCCCTTTATTTCAATGGGAGGTGCAAGAACTCAAGATCAGGCCTAAAGTGGATTTACTGTGTCTTTGTGCAGGGATGGGTGAATTTTATCTGTAATGAATAGCTAACTTCATATAAAAACACATTTCAGCCTGTGTCAGAAAGACTTCCTGGCACTTATAAGCAGCACAATCGACTTACATAAAAGATAAAGGATTCCTGCATTTTCTCTAGTCTTCCCAATGTGGAAGCAATTTATGTGCATTGTTGTAATAATCAAGATACAAGAATTCTTTGAAACCCAAGTGGTCAACTGCCAAATTAGTTTTAAGATGACCAGGCTTCAGTTTTTGGTATGCAAAATCCATTTCAATAAACTTGCTCATCAACAGAGTTTACCAGAGTTGTTCTGCATCTCTGAACATACTGATAATAGGTTTTTACTATAATAACTGATTTAAATGATTTTTACTCCTGGTCGGTTTGAGGAAATTAAGGGAACGGGCCACTTGATTAGAGACAGGTGGGTGCAGCTGAAACACCTGCAAGTATAGTACACCTAGAGCAAGATTAAGTGCTCATTTATGCTTCTGTGGTTCAAGGTTAAGCATTCACTCACTCTAATTTCTGAGTCTGCCTTTATCAAAAGCCATGCCAGGTAATTAGAAGCATTATAACTATTATTAGTTTATAATATTATTATAGCATTTTGCTACACTTGACATCTGTTGGCTGATAGATTGAACAAGTACATAAGAAATAATTATGCAGAGATTTCTCGCAAAAGAACACAATGCAGAGGACACTGAAAAAGTCACTTTTACAGAAACATGCTTGAAATGTAAGTTCTAAAATTAATAGTGAAACCTTTTTAAAACTCCTGTTAAAAAAAACATTGTGTTTAAAATAGGCAGTTGTTAAAAATAAATGTATTTTGAAAATTTAAAAGCAGATACCTGTCATAGCCTCTCCCCAGAAACATCACACACATCTGTACAGGGACTCTTCCCTTGCAACCCAGAGGTTTTGAAAGCATCTCCCCTTCTTTTGCAGACACTAGCATCAGACTTTGTGAATTACTGGCAAAGATTCTCATTGTGCAGGCAAACAACATAAACTCATGGTTCAGGACTGCTCTAACCTGCTCACTGAAAATCCTATAGTATTATCAACACATTCCTAGAATAAATTATAGATTATTTCATCCCATGAAGCCAATTGTTTTACAAACTATATTTGGGACCCAAACCATCCAACACCCATATAAGTACATTCATCCAACAGATACAGCCATATCTTTGAGTATCTTAAGCTTCTATGTAGCACTAATTACACTACACAGCCCTTTGAGACAAGATGAATAATCAGAGAAACCATAGAGATAATTTAGGGAAGCAGAATCTAATTGCCTAGACTAATATTTGGTCAAGGCACCCCGTATTTGTGTAAGGGTTATGGGAACCTTAAAGACAAGTGAACAAGAACTTGCTTTTACATCTCATTGGAAATACAGCCCCCTACAGCAGCACAATGCTCCACATAACACCAGACTTTGGCATTGGTTAAGTATTGAATTACAAGGAGGGGGTGCCATTCACTATTCCCCCACCTTTTTCCCAACATTCCTCAAGTGCAACTTTGTGAGAGGAAGCAGAGAGTTATGGTTAACATACTTAAGCTAACCAGTTTCAGTAGATGAATGTGGTGAAAAACAGCATCAATCCTGGCTGCACTATAGTCAACAGTTTTGCCATGGACTTCAATGAGGCAAGAATTTCACCCCACAACTACAATAAAATGACAGAGCTCAGCCATGCAGTTGCCAGCAAAGAAAGAAGACACAGTGGATGTGTGACCCTAAGAGCATCCCAGTGCCAGAGGGCTCACTGGAATCAGGTAATGAGTTTCAGCTGCCTGACCAATTTGGTGTACCTCAACTCACTATGGTTATAATCTGTATCTAAAAGGTGTCATGTAATGTGTCATTGGAAAACTAGTAACTCACTGACCATTAATATACTTGTATGATGTATGGGGGGGATGGGAAAGAGGGGAGAGGTATTAAGAGTTTTGGACATATAATGGAATTTGACTAAAAAAAATGTTTAAGCCAGATATGTCTGGGGAGCTGGTAAACAGGTATGCTCTA
The DNA here is from genome assembly GCF_965140285.1 of Lepidochelys kempii. NCBI lineage: Eukaryota > Metazoa > Chordata > Testudines > Cheloniidae > Lepidochelys > Lepidochelys kempii. Next base: position 34,995,283 of record NC_136387.1, read on the forward strand.
GACAAAGGAATATGTTTGCTTCTCTGACCAGCCTGCTTCGCAGGAAGAGACAATGAAGGGTCATTTACACATAAGGTAAACAAAGTTATCAGGTGGGGAGAACACGGCATGGCATCTACTCCCCTGCAAGAGAGAGAAATTTTATTTTATTTATAAAGACAGGGGGGCACCTCAAACGATAAGTAATTGAATCCACTGACTGCATACAATATTGCTGTATTATAACAGTGTATCAAGTAAGATACTTTCTGAAAGCTAATGGCACACTGATGATTAATATCACCGTGAAATGTCTGTATTAACACTATATAAAGAACTATAGATACTCATTGATATTATGCTTTACAATCTGTGACCAAATAAACGGAAAAAACAGGTTTTCACCAGACAGGAAGGAAGACAGCCATCTGTCTCCAAAGAAATTAAGCAAAGTGTGACCTAAAATATGGAAGCCCCATCTATACAAAAATCAGCAGGAGGAATAGGAAGACCACAGGAAGGGAAGACCACCATGAGGTTATCTTGCCCTCTTTAAACTAGGTCATTAAACTTTGAAATCTATAAGCAGAGACAGAAAGCCATTTTGGCATCCATCACTAGAGAGGCACAAAGGGCTAGAGCTCTCGCAAGCTGAGAAAGATGGATTCTTCAACCAAGGAGAAAGGAGGTGCTGATGTCTCTGGGAACTGCATATAGGTGAGAAACTTGCTTAAGCAAAGAACTTTCACCTAGGAAGACACAGGAAGCCTGCACCTTGTAGTTCTGTGGAAGATTCTGACTGAGGGAAAGTCAGTCATGGCAGGGTAGAAGGAAGACTGGTGAGAAAAAAAAAACACCATCTTGAACAAAGCCTGTACCTTGCTAGATTAAATTTTTGACTTTCAGATATGTATTTTCACTTTGATTTGCCCGTAACCCTTTCTATGTTTATTCCTTTTAGTTGACATTACTTATGTCCTATTGTTAATAAATGGAATTTATTTTTACTCTAAGGAACTCAGGGCTATGTTTGAAGGAAAGGTTCTATTTACCCTAGTTAAATAAATAAACTAATGTGCTTTTGTCTCTTTAAAAGTAGCAAACCTAATTATTTCTCCAAGTGGTCCAGGAGCACATGGGATGCTTCAGGGAACACAGTCTGGGGAAAATTCGGGACTGAGAGTGTGTTGGAGGTCACCCTGCAAGTGATAACCAAAGCTGGTAGAAGCCCACAAGCAGCTGTTGAGCCACTGGGGTCAGTGTTATTGATCCATGGATTTACAGCACACAGACACTCATGGTGTGACCTGCATGCTCACTGGTTGGTTGCTGGTGTCCAGGTTGCAAGCCACAGCAATAGGGCATTTCAGGCATCTAGGATTACAGGTGGTGACACAATCCTTCACTCATCTGGACTGCATCCCAGAATGTGACAGGATGGGACTCTGTTTCAAAAAGGCACTGACCGCTTTAAATTCACGACAGTGGGAAGTGGTGTTGGGGGCATTTAGGACTAGTCAGAGCCAGCCATTGATATTTTCTCCCATTAAATGTATATGGATTAAAGCAGTCACTCTGGATTAAATCAATAAATACACAGAGGCTGAGTCCTAATCTACACAGGGAAATTGACTCACAAGGCTATAGCAGAATATTATTCCAGGATGAAGTCACTTTTGTTCTGGAATAGTGTCCATATGTAACCCACAGACCACTTCGTGCCAACTGGCAGAGGGTACAGGGATGCACAGGGATCCCTGGGTCAGATATATGCATATTAGTTCACCAAAGGGTGGCATGTGATCATCATAAACACTGCAAAATGTATACACAGATAATATTTAAGAAGTTATGTATCTATACTGAAAATTATATTCTTAAGGATTTGGGATTAAGGCATGTCACCAGGACGTGACATACCTCAAAAACGTTTCTTTCGGCACGTAGTAATAGACGATTATCGCTGTCTGGTCATAAGTGTATTGCCCGCCTTGCAATCTATGTCTGTTTGCATACTGAGCCTGGTGCTAATCAAGAGATTGCAAAATCAACAAGAGAGGAAAGCCACTTGAAGGAACAGTGAGCAGAGGGTGTCCTGTTTATAAGTAATGGCAAAGGATTGTTCTGCTATATCTAGGGAGAACCAAGAGACACTTTGGATTCTTCACCAAGGAGACAAGCTAACAGCATGTTTGTCTTATGAAAGCAGGATCACAGCCAGCCTGGAAGGATGCTGGGTGAGCAATACTCCACAAGACATCAGAGTACCATGTTAATTAAGTCTAGGCTCTGGAATGCATTTTAAGATTTTATTTTATCTGTAACCATTGTTTCCACTACTTCTACCTGATATCACAAACAAAACAAAGCAGAGATTCATTCTTGATTTCACTAAACACATATCTAAATGCTGTGTGTGAAAGCAAAACTGTGATCTGAGATGGAGCTGGTAAACTGGGGTGCACTGTTTCTTTGGAAGCAACAGATCTGTAAATACCGTAACTGCCAAGTGAAACAGTGGCTGGACACTCCAGGGAGCTAAGCAGAGGGCAGAGTGTGCCTTTCCCTAATCTGAAGAAAGGCAGTGAGGCCTGCGCAGGCCTAAAAGGGAGTGCTTGTATTGCCTATGGAGTTGGGGAGCCAATCTCTGGGAGATACAGACATGGCTTCCTCATGCCAAGGGCAAGTGGGAGCGAGGTGCCTCACACTACACAGGGAGCTATTCCAGAACAGCTTATTCCAACACAGCTAGATCAATTTCCCTGTGTGCACAAGACCAAAGTCTCACTTTGTGAGGGTTATAATAGAAGCAATAAAGACAAGCAGAATATTAGAGTGCACATTCTCTCTTCTATACGGTAGCAGATGTTATACATTTGTACCAAGTAGAAAAATGGGCCAAACGTTAACAGAATGCAGCTCATTCACTTTCCCACTGACCAGAGTTAAAAGTTATTGCACTGGAATTTAGAAACCAACTCACATACCGAACAAGAGTGAGCAGGTTATCAAACTAAAGATAGATTCCTGCACTTAGAGTGCAGATGCTGAAATGAATTACACAGGGGAGCCTGGCTTAAAGCCAGGGAGATGCTCAGGGCTTACCTCTCATTTCAATTCCCCTTCCTCTCTTTTACTGTTTGACAGTTGGAAACAGCACCTGGAAGTTGTTTGCCATTGTAATGCAGCTCTCCACATGACCTACTCTGAGGACTACAAGCGGATCTTGTAGGTGGAAGGAAGGACTGAACAGTTAGGGTAAGGGCATAGCAGGCTCATACTGGCTGTGGGGTGTCAGATAATACCTTGCCACCTGATAATGGAAGCAGCTGGATCAAACTTGGGACTGACCGCAGAACAAAAATAAAGGTACTCAGAGAGAATTTTCCCAGTGGAAAACAGCTTAGCAAGGATTTCACCGGGGGGGACGGGGACGGGGGACCAGCCATAGCTGTCATGAGCTGAGTCCAATGGAGGGTGGACCTGACGAAGAGATGTAGCTGAGATATGTTGCCCATAGGGAATAGCCTCTGACAGATACCAGCCTAGGAAAGGTTTCATAGCAGAGCCCAGGAAGGCACCCTGTCTGCAATAGACAAATCCCAGTTTGTGTTGACTTTTCAAAATTCCAGTGTCCTTTAAAAATAACTATGTCTTGAGAAGGAGCACATTAGGTCTTATCAGTTATACCAATATAACACACATGCCTCAAGTGGACACTCTTATTCCAGTGTAAGAGCAGCTTTGGGGAAGCGCGGGGGGGGGGGGGAAGAGGCATAGCTTAAACCCCTTCCCAAGCTAAACAAAAAAAAATAGTACTCATATTCCAGTTTAAGAGTGTCTATGCAGGCAGGTTATATCATTATAACCATATCAGTTTAAATTTACACAGGGTTCTCAAACTTCATTGCACCGCGACCCCCTCTGACAACAAAAACTACCACATGACCCAAGGAGGGGGAACCTAAGTCTGAGCCTGCCCGAGCCCCACCGCTGGGGGCAGGAGGGGAGGGAGAAAGAGAGCAAAGTCCAAGCTCCATCGCTCTGGGCTAGGGGGGCCAAAGCCCAAGGGCTTCAGCATCAGGCAGGGGGCCTGTAACCTGAGCCTTGCCACCCAAGGCTGAAGCCCTTAGGGTTTGGCCACGGGTGGTAGGGCTCGGTCTCAAGCTTCAGTCCCAGACCCCAGAAAGTCTAATGCCAGTGCTGGTGACCCCATTAAAATGGGGTCCCAATCCACTTTGGGGTCCCGACCACAGTTTGAGAACCAGTAAGATAACTAACTCAAATTACAGGTTTCAGAGTGGTAGCCATGTTCGTCTGTATCAGCAAAAAACAAGGAGGCATCCTTGTGGCACCTTAGACACTAACAAATTTATTTGGGCATAAGCTTTCATAGGCTAAAACCCACTTCATCGGATGCATGGAGAGAAAAATTCAGTAAGCAGTGTGTGTGTGTATATATATATATATATATATATATATATATATATATATATATTACAGCACATGAAAAGATAGGAGTTGCCTCACCAAGTGGGGGAGGTCAGTGCTAACGAGGCCAATTAAATTAAGGTGGAACAACAGTTGTCAAGAAGGGATGAATATCAACAGCGAGAAAATTACCTTTGTAGTGTTAACGAGGCCAATGCAATCAAGGTGGACGTCCTTCATTCTAACAGTTGACAAGAAGGTGTGAGTATCAGCAGAAGGAAAATTACTTTTTGTATAATGACAGGTTTCAGAGTAACAGCCGTGTTAGTCTTTATTCGCAAAAAGAAAAGGAGTACTTGTGGCACCTTAGAGACTAACCAATTTATTTGAGCATAAGCTTTCGTGAGCTACAGCTCACTTCATCGGATGCATATCGTGGAAACTGCAGCAGACTTTATATATACACAGAGAATATGAAACAATACCTCCTCCCACCCCACTGTCCTGCTGGTAATAGCTTATCTAAAGTGATCATCAGGTGGGCCATTTCCAGCACAAATCCAGGTTTTCTCACCCTCCACCCCCCCCCCCCCAAATTCACTCTCCTGCTGGTGATAGCCCATCCAAAGTGACAACTCTTAGAGTTGTCACTTTGGATGGGCTATCACCAGCAGGAGAGTGAATTTGGGGGGGGGGGGGGGGGTGGAGGGTGAGAAAACCTGGATTTGTGCTGGAAATGGCCCACCTGATGATCACTTTAGATAAGCTATTACCAGCAGGACAGTGGGGTGGGAGGAGGTATTGTTTCATATTCTCTGTGTATATATAAAGTCTGCTGCAGTTTCCACGATATGCATCCGATGAAGTGAGCTGTAGCTCACGAAAGCTTATGCTCAAATAAATTGGTTAGTCTCTAAGGTGCCACAAGTACTCCTTTTCTTTTTACTTTTTGTAGTGACCCATCCACTCCCAGTCTTTATTCAGGCCTAATTTGATGGTGTCCAGTTTGCAAATTAATTTCAGTTCTGCAGTTTCACGCTGAAGTCTGGTTTTGAAGCTTTTTTGTTGAAGAATTGCCACTTTTAAGTCCATTATTGAGTGTCCAGGGAGACTGAAATGCTCTCCTACCGTTTTTTGAATGTTACAATTCTTGATGTCTGATTTGTGTCAATTTATTCTTTTGCATGGAGACTGTCCGGTTTGGCCAATGTACATGGCAGAGAAGCATTGCTGGCACATGATGGCATATATCATATTGGTAGATGTGCAGGTGAACGAGCCCCTGATGGTGTGACTGATGTGGTTAGGTCTTATGATGGTGTCCCTTGAATAAATATGCGGACAGAATTGGCAACGGGGTTTGTTGCAGGGATTGATTCCTGGGTTAGTGTTTTTGTTGTGTGGTATGTAGTTGCTGGTGAGAATTTACAAACCTGAAACAGGGGGCAAGGTTTGCAAACCTTTGGTGAATCTTGGACTGAATTTCAAGCGACAGCAAACCTATTTAGGGTTTCCAAACAAAACACAGTTAGGGCTTGGCTACACTTGCAGATGTAGAGCGCTGAGACTTAAACCAGCCTTCAGAGACCGCAGCAGAGAAAACGCTGCAGTGTGTTTACGTGGTCAGCTGCACGAGCACTGGCGTAGCCACATTAGCAGCTCTTGCAATGCCACAAAGAGCAGTGCATTGTGGTAGCTATCCCAGTGTGCAAGTGGCTGCGGCATGCTTTTCAAATGGGGGGGTGGAGTGTGTTGTGTGTTTGTGGGGGGAGAGTGTGTGTTTTGGGGGGCAGAGTGTGTCAGCATGCTGTCTTGTGAGTTCAGACAGCAGCAGACCTCCCTCCCCCGCGCCTCTCTCTCACATACACATTCACAGCAGCATTCCACAGTATTGGTTCGCTTTGTCCCGGTGCAGATAAGCATGCCAGCTGTCAGAAACAGGTCTTTGAAAGGGGATATCCACATGCCTGCAGCCGAGTTCAAAACAATGACAAGCGTGGCCACTTGACTTCAGGGGATTATGGGACGTTTCCGGAGGCCAATCACAGCGCAGTAATGCAACACGTCATCCACACTGACACCCAGGCATTTCAGCCAGGGCGCAGCAAGCTTTGTGCTTCTGGTGGAGGTGGATTACCAGGAGCACTCCAGCTGCGGAGTCCAGGCGCTCTAAGTGCCTTGCCAGTGTGGACACCTCAAGAGTTAGGGGGCCCGGGGCTGATTTAATGCACTCTAACTTGCAAGTGTAGCCAAGGCCTCAGTTTGGGCTGAGTCTGACTTTGCCTTTGGGGGATTTTTTGAAACAGAAGCTTTGAGAGTGAAAATTCTAATGACGTAAAAGAAGTTTACTCAAAGCGTCACAAACCGGTACTGCCTTATTTTACATGGCAAAATCCCAGAAACTGTGTTTTCTGTCATCACTCATTTCAGGTGCTAAGAATATCTTTTTGTTAATAATAAATAGCTAGTTTTATATAGCACTCCTGATCTAAGAGTGCTTGACAAATATTAGTTAAAGCTGACTCACGTACTTCACAAAGGGGAGTTAAGTATTATTTCCCAGATGGGGAAACTGAGTTAGAGAGAGTTTAAGTGATTTGCACAAGGTCAAAGAGGAAGTCAGTGGTGGAGCCAGGATTAGAACTCAGGTGCTCCAGGCTCTCATCCTCAAGTTCAGCCTGCTGACCCCACTACCTCACAAAACCTCCACAGACCAATGTGAGCTATATTTAATATGCTATCATTTCTGTATATCTTGAGCCAGTACCTTTTAAATAAGCCTCATCTTCAACTTCACTGTGACACAAAAACAGTAAGAGGGGATTTGGGGGAGAAGGATGAGGATATGCTCCTCCACAGGATGAGTAAAAAAGAGGCTTGTTGAGGACATTTTTACTGTTAAATGTAAATAAATTCAGAACTGGACCAATAAGAGAGAGTAGAAGGTAATATAGTAGTAGTATATAAAAAATTAATCATGGTTACCTGTCACTTCCTTATAGCAAGGGTGGAGCCATGCTTTGTACATTCAAGGGGGGTATGCTGGCAACTTGCCAGGAACCCACACATCACACTTAATTTCCATAAATAGAGTAGATTTACATCCCCTTCAGCTACAAGTGAGATGTGAGCCTGCATAGACAACAGAACCCAATGTGCAACACTTACTTTTCATAGGAGAAGCTACACAAGTCTCCACTAGATTCACTTCTATATTAAGGATGCAAAAAGAAAAGGAGTACTTGTGGCTCCTTAGAGACTAACCAATTTATTTGAGCATGAGCTTTCATGAGCTACAGCTCACTTCATCGGATGCATACCGTGGAAACTGCAGCAGACTTTATATACACACAGAGAATATGAAACAATACCTCCTCCCACCCCACTGTCCTGCTGGTAATAGCTTATCTAAAGTGATCATCAGGTTGGGCCATTTCCAGCACAAATCCAGGTTTTCTCACCCTCCACCCCCCCCCCCCCCAAATTCACTCTCCTGCTGGTGATAGCCCATCCAAAGTGACAACTCTTTACACAATGTGCATGATAATCAAGTTGGGCCATTTCCTGCAGGACAGTGGGGTGGGAGGGGGTATTGTTTCATATTCTCTGTGTGTATATAAAGTCTGCTGCAGTTTCCACGATATGCATCCGATGAAGTGAGCTGTAGCTCACGAAAGCTCATGCTCAAATAAATTGGTTAGTCTCTAAGGTGCCACAAGTACTCCTTTTCTTTTTGCGAATAAAGACTAACACGGCTGTTACTCTGAAACCTATATTAAGGATGGTGGCATTTGCATTGTAGAACTCCCTGGGGCCACTTTCTGGATACCCATGCCTTGGATGCAGTTATGCAGCCATCATGTTGGGACTGGATAAGAAGAGCAAATGGCAGGGTTCAATACAGCTATTTTATGGTACGATAAACAAGATGTACATTAAAAATTCCACCTCTAACAATGCCACTGTTTCAAAGATGACGTGCTCACAGCAAATATGAGCTGCATGATCTTACATAGCTGAAATAAAGACTTGTAGGATCCATTGTAAAAGGCAGGTCTTGTCACCCACCTCACACTTTAAGACCTTGTGTACACATAAAAGGTTCATCAGTATAGCTATACTGGCACCAGCCTAACTAGTGTAAATGCAATTATATCAGCAAAAAAGAGCTTGTTCCAGTTCAGCGAGCAAAATAAGTTAAACCAGCACACATACAAAAAATGCTTTTGCTGGTGTAACTGTCTACACTAGGGCTTTTGCAACCATAATTATATGTAATAAATTCAGTTAACAGATTACACTCTTAACTGACACCTGCAAAACTTTTAAGAGTAGACTTGGCCTAACAGAAAGGATGGGAGTATTGAATGTTTAACAAAGGCTTCCATTATCCAAAATGGAAGTCAAGCATTGCAGTTAAATGGGAGAGTTAAAAAACAAAAGAGAACAGCTTTTAGTAGGCTTATAATAAAAACCTCTTCCCCTCTCAACTGCTTGGCTTTCACTCTCTTGGCTCATATAATGCCACCATTTCACTAGTTCTCCAGTCAGCTAAGGGCTGGTCTGCACACAAAGTAACTGAACTGTCCCAAAATAACTAAATCAATTTTAACCCACACCGTTTGTTATTTTAATGGATGTTTTGTGTGTGGACACTCTTAAGAGTGCTCCTGATCAGGTCAGGTTTAGTGTCTTAAGCTAAATCAAAACAGGACACTTTTATTCTAAAGTAAGAGTGTCCACACTCAGAAATAGTATCATGGTAACAAAAGGTACAGACTACAAGTAATTCAGTTTTTTCAGTGCAAGTTTGTGTGTAAATAAGCCCATAGAATCTTCCAGAAGTGGACCTGGATTTCTAATGTAAAAAACAGATTGGTGGAGGAGCTCTTTTTGAAGCTGCCTTTTATTTCCAGACCTACAATATACAATACAAAAGTAGCTAAAAAGGACACAAGGCCAATATTTTTTCATTGTCCGGTCACCTTTAAAAAAAACCACACATTTTCTTACTTTCCTTACCACTGCTCCTTACAACAGATTATAAAATCAAGAACTGTGTTATAATGTATTATATTGCTTCCTTTCCTCATGTCATCTCTAACAAAACAGAAAAATTACAAAATTTAGTATAAAAATCTGTTTCTACTGGAATAAAAGCTCTATGGAAACATCAGTTTTAAGTTTTGCAAAATCAAATTTGACCCAAAATTTAGACTTGACTTTACACTAAAGCCATTTTAAAAAGATTAAACTAATGGATACGAAAAATGAAAGGCATCTCTCTCTGGATGTTTTCAAAGCCACAAAAAACAGCCTCAGCCGAATCCAACATATCCAGAATTTCCATGGAAAGCAACAGTGCAAAACAACTCTATTTTATATTCTCTCACACACACACTATATCCCACAAAGCTTCACAGAGTTATCGACAACAGAGGAAGACAAGTAGTAAGAACTAAAAGCAGAAGAAAAAAGAGGAATGCAAGTCAATGAGGCAGAGAGAGATAGGACTGAAACAATTAGTGTTAAAACTGTACCCCAGCCCAGGACATAGAGCAGGGAAGGGGCAGCATATCACCCACCACCGTACCCATAAGCATGAGACTACCACTACTGCCTAGCATCGCCAATTTTCGATGGACGTACTCCCGGAGGTTTCATCACATGACAACCTTTAATTAAAGATTAATCTTTAATCCCTGTACACTCCACAACAACCCCAGAGGGCTGGCAACTCCACTGCTGCCCCACTACATCAGGCTGCTCAGATTGCAGCCCAAGGAGTTCAACCGTGTGGCATATATCTCCCCATTTTTAAATTTAAAGGTTCCCATAGCCACATACAGCAGGTCCCGGCCCACAACACAGCCAGGGGGCTCAGCTCAAGGAAGAGCATCACCCACGAGGGCCCCTCACTTCTGCTGGGAGGAAAGCACCGTGAATGCATACTGGGAACCGCCAACACGAAGGGCCAGGCAGGCTAGTCGGGGGCCATGCTGTATGCCGGGCCAACTTAGCCCTGCACCACAGTAGAGTTGCCAATTTCATTTGGGCAAATTCCTGGAGGTTTTATCAAATGGCATAATCTTTAACTGAAGATCACTCTTTAATTCCTGGAGACTCCAGGGCAAACTTGAAGGGCTGGCAACCCTACACCAGTCCACAGAAACACGCTGCCTGCTGCGAGCCCTCGTCTTGCAAGGGACAGGGAACGGGTCACACCACACACCCGTCACCTGCTCCCCAGGGCAGGAAAGAGGCAGAGCCCACGCGAGCCCAGCAACGGGGCAACTAGGACGCAAGGCACGCCGGGAGCCGGGCACATTGACGGGGGAGGGCGCAAGGCACGCCGGGAGCCGGGCACATTGACGGGGGAGGGCGCAAGGCACGCCGGGAGCCGGGCACATTGACGGGGGAGGACGCAAGGCACGCCGGGAGCCGGGCACATTGACGGGGGAGGGCGCAAGGCACGCCGGGAGCCGGGCACATTGACGGGGATAGTAGGGCGCAAGTAATCTGCCCTACGTCACACAGGCCCGGCGCCCCCTCCTGCCGCGCCCCTTGCGCGGCGCCACAACCCCTCATGGGGGCGGAGATCCCGGCCTCCCCACTCGGCTCCTACCTGAGCCCCCAGCCTAGGCCTCTCACTGCGCACACTCCGCAACCCTCCCCGCTGGCGCGCACGAACACCTCCTTTCGGCCCCCGCGCACGTGACTGCGGCCACCAATCAGAGATCAGCGCATTGACTGGCTGTGCTCCGCCCACCGGAGGTTTTCGCTCCGCCCCGCTCTCATAAACCTAGCCCTCAGAGACTGTTAGCCCCACCCCTTCTGTAGCTCGGGCACGGCTGACTCTGCCTTGGCTGAGTCTACACCCACCGGCAGCTCCTCGCCCCGCCCCAGCTCACCTCCTCCGCCTCCCCTGAGCACACCGCTGCGTCCTGCTTCTCCCCCCCCCCCAGGGCTTGCGCCGCGAAACAGCTCTTGTGCATGGCTTGCGCTGGGAGGGAGGGGGGAGGAACGCACCACGCTCGGGGAAGAGGCGGGGCCAGGATTTGGGGAGGGGTCCAATAGGGGTAGGGAGGGGGCGGAGTTGGGGCGGCGGAGGGGGGGTGGGAGCACCCACCAGCGCCAACGAAAGTTGGCACCTGTGGTCACTAGAGGGCAGGATCAAACTGTGGACCTCAGCGCATGAGCCTCTACCCAGTGAGCTAGAAGCCAACTGACTTTTAGCTAAGGCTGTAGAGCAGACTCATTTTCTCTCTCTCTCTAAGTGGTCTCGGTGCCACATGGAACAGAACATCACACCCAGGAGGTGTGTGGGTTACACTGGCACCACCCATTAGGGCCCAGACGCCCATCCTGACAATCCTTCGATACCCATGGACCACAGGCAGCATGAGCGTACAGCATCTGACAGTGCATCTGGCGCTTCCCTTGGCCAGGCTGCCTATGAGATCCCTGACAATATCGTGATGGCTGTGTCCTCGCGGAGGAAGTTTTCTTTGTTACATCCCTGCAAAACCAGCTTAAAAGTAGCCCCACAGGACAGTTTAATTGTTGAAGGGTTCCAGATGGAGAGCGCCTGGCATTTCTGCCTAATAGAAGCTTCTCTATTCATAGAATCATAGAATATCAGGGTTGGAAGGGACCTCAGGAGGTCATCTAGTCCAACCCCCTGCTCAAAGCAGGGCCAAACCCCAATTTTTGCCCCAGATCCCTAAATGGCCCCCTCAAAGATTGCTCTGCTGTATTCAACTTTGGGGTGACAGGAAGAGAAATCATAAATAAAGGCTACAGTGACAGATGGCAGATGGTCTCACTGCTGCTCAGTATTCAATGGTCACCATTGCTTTGGGCAAGAAGCCTATTTCCGACAACAAAAATCAATCCCATTAAAGCAATATTAGACCATAAAAAAACCAATCAGACTAGAAATGATTGACTAATTATATTTCAGTATTAATTGAAGTGAAATGGTTAAAATAAATTACTTTTGCAGATGGCAGCTATGGCCTTTTGTGGGGAGGGGTTTGCCTCACACTGAAGTTAGCTGCCTAGCAAGATGTCTTTGCCTATATGTTTAGCACTCCTGGTTTTCTCTTTTTATGATCTCTGTGCTGATTGTAAAAGCTAAGAGTTCTGCTACTTCAGTCATCTTGTGTGGTCCCTCTGACCGTATTAGACCACAGAGATCATTCCCTTTTCATAATCTTTGGGCACTACCTGTACAACAGCCCACACTAAATCTGCTTAACCAGCAGAAGGAGAGGGACGGAGGCAAGCCCTGCTATTTACTCTTTTCAGATATCATTGACACGGTAAGCATCAGTGAACTCAGAATTGTACAGTTTACAGCTGAAGGCTTTGCATGTTAACCTTTATATCTATATGGCTGCTAAGCCTTGGAAAGAAAGAAAAGAGTACACAAACATTTTTTTTAAAGTTGCAAGGAAGACTCCCAAATGATAATTAACTTATTTTGTCAGATGATTCCTGTGTCATCTTGCACAATACACACTGCCATGGTGTGCCATTGGTTTTTAAGTCGAGTTCCACATTGATTTCAATATTGAAATTGATGCCACCACATTTAAAACCAATGACACAACATATGGCCCACAGAATGAAGTCCCAGAGTGTCTCTGCATGAAAACAATGATCTTGCTCCTGCTCCCATTGAAGTCAGTGGGAGTTTTGTGGATATATGTCTATCTTGGGTACTTACATAGTCCCCATTAATGTAGTATCTGATCGCCTCACCATCTTTGATGAAAAGAAAAGGAGTACTAGTGGCACCTTAGACACTAACCAATTTATTTGAGCATAAGCTTTCGTGAGCTACAGCTCACTTCCAAACAACATCTGTGTGAGGTAGAAAAGAGAAGTATTTGTATGAGTAAAGCAAACAGGATGTGGCCTTGATGCCTTTCTTTCTCACAGCACAGGGGCAGTCTAAGAGCTCCATTACACCACAAAAATATCTGTCTTGGGAACCTGCCCTCCACTTGGGTTACAATGTATAAAATGTTCAGAAGCATCTAAGTACTTTAAGCCCACGTCCTGTGGACTTTCAATGAAGCATAGGCTCTGAAGGATTTCAGAGCCCAAGCCAGAATGTCTGCATGGCTATTTGGCCCAGGTCCGTAGACCAAAACTCTGAGACTCACAGCAGGGCTTGTTTTTGTTTGTTTGGGGTTTTTTGCTGTGTGGATGTACCCTAACTTTTTTGTAACTGAGTCCCCTGCTTTCTGCAGTTCAGTCAGGTCCCATACAATGTTCGAACTGCTGCTTGCACTGTGCGATGCATTGAAACAATTGGGAACTTTCATCCTTTGCTATAAATGCAATCATAATAAATCCAACTCCACTTGCACTTCCTTGCTCAAAAGTTACAATTCTCTCCAATTACAAGACTTGATCTTGCAGTCCTTGCTCACATGAACAATTTAAATGGCTGAGAAAAGATTACTTGCATGAGTAAGGGTTGGATGATCAAGCCCGTAATGCAAAAGGCCAAGCTCAACCTGGTGTGACCCATTTAAATTAATGGAGTTACACCAGAGAGGAATATGGCCAACCTCATGGATTTAAACAGCATATGTCTGGGGGTGAATTTAGCACAGAATGTCCACCTGCATATTACTTTGCTGAATGCAGGTAACATTTTGCTGTAATTAATATCTTTACATACAGCCATTACTTGGCTTGTGTGTATGAACGATCCTGGATGAATTCTTGTAGCCAAATGCTGTGAGAATGTGGAGAGCTGTATCTGTATTGGGAGTGAAAAGAATCAAGCTGTGTCTTCACAACAACAAAAGGTGTATCTCACCATGTTGCTTTGGCAGAGCCTTTCTGGAATCCTGCTGCTTTATACACCGGTGCGCCCCTTAGCAGTCACATGCAGAACCCCAGGACAGAAACACTGCTTAGCTAGAAATCTGGGGTGTGGGGGGCGGAGGGAAGTTATGGCCTCCCTACTAATGGGGGAGCATAGAGGACCAGAGCTACCCAACAAGTAGTTGGTACTGCCGAGAAAGGAGGCATGTGGCCAAGGCAACTGGCCTGTGCATCTACTCAGCAGCAGCCTCTGCTGATGTAGCCCCTACAGTGGGCCAGTTCTAATCCAAAAAACCACATACCCACTGGGACAGGAGGTGTAATTTACACATCTATGCATCAGCTTCCGTGAATGTGGTCCAAATGGTCTTTCCTACTTTCAGCTGCTTGTTCCTCAGACTGTTTCCTTTTATTTCTCACACCTGAGGGAGACTGAGATGTTTCAGATGAATACAAGAGTGTTAACTTGCAATATTTGCACTTAGTATCCCCTGGGCCATGCTGAAAAAGAGGCGAGAAAGTTAGACCTAAGAGAGAGAGAGATAAACCTCTTCTTTTTGCCATATATGCAGGCCACAGCAACAAAGCAATTCAAAGTTAGAGCTAAAATCCTATTGGTAACTTACTCCGTTCTGCCTAAATATTGCTACTCAGATAGTTTGCACCCAGTCAAGGAGTGTGTTATTAAGAATACCCAAATTATTGTATAATTGAGGTCATGGGTCAAATCTGGGACTATGGTAAATCTCAGTGAAGTGTATTTCCCTATAACATATGGCTTGACCTTCAACTCCTAATAGTAAATAATAATGGTCTACGAGGAGCCAGTGTTGGATCTTTCATATATTTAGAATTTTCTGATGCTAAGATATTGCCATTCACAGACACCCATAGGGAGTATGCTGTAGAATCACAGTACGATGTAGCCTAATGGGTATGCAGCTCCACAGTGACAGATTTACAGAGCACTTCTGCTCTCGTCCAGGATAGATACAGAAGGTCCAATCCTGCAGCCCTTGCTCTGGCAAACCTCTGTCTCATTTCAGCATAATAACTTCAGGATTAGCACCAGCATCCCATGATAAATCTGATAATGTTAATCTGTTTTTTCCAAATGCGTTTAGCATTTGTGAGACACTGAAGTAAGTGCCCCAAACAGAGTTATAAAATCAGCCAGCTCACCTCGGCATCCAAATGCATGAAGAGAAAATAGACATTTAAACTACAAACTTATTAAAAACAACCAACCCAGAACTGTTCAGACAAAGATGGCTTCCCATTATTTGCCACAAGAGGTAAAATAATTAATTTTAGTGAGAGCCTCAGCCCAGCTTTGTAAATGACCAGAATGTCACCCTCAGCCTAAAAACTCAGACTCTGGAAGAACCACAGTATCAGGCTGCATAAAACTCTTGACCTGTCCCCATGTTCTCCACATTCCCAACATCACAAAGGCTTTAGGACCACTCCTGTGAGGTACTGAGACTCAGTTCCCACTGGAGACAAAGCAAGAGTTCCTTGCAGTTTGGAACCTTAGTGCCAATCTGTGCTTGAACACAGCAACAGAGAAACTCACTGGTAACGTAATCTCTAAAACATGTTTTAGAGATCAAGGGCCTGGTTCTCTCCTCACTAGTGCAAGTACAAATCCAGAATAAGTCCACTGGAATCAATGGACTTACAGCAGAGCAAAACTGGTGCAAGTGAAAAGATAATCAGGCTCCAGGATCCTTTTAAATTTCACTTTGCACAAAACCATAGAGAGGGGTGACTGAGAAAACAGAACATGAACAGCAGAAAGGACCAGACAAGATGTGAGTCAACACAGCCCAGAATGGAGATGGGGAGAGAAAGAAAACAGATGAAGGCAAGGGATATGTTTTGCTGCTACACCTTCCTGGCACCTAATGAAGTAGTGAGAATGGCCTTGGCTGGCCACATCAGTCACGGGCCTATGACACTGGATAAGTTACTCTCCTGCCGCAGCCTGTGTCACGGCTGAGAAAGGAGCTAATGATGTCTGCATAGCAGCTGGAGGCTGGCAGGACACTGAGCTCTGCCTCTCACGTGAGCAGCAGGTCAGGCCCTGGTCAGTGTCAAACGACTAAAGAGGAAGTGCCAACACAAGTGCAGGTGGGGTCGGTTAAGGTAAAGCAGTGCCAGTGACAGGGTTATGGGAAGGACACTTGGAAGGAAAAGGTGGAAGCGGAGGCAGAAGAGACACCAGAAAGGAAAGCCACAGAGGACCAAGCAAGGCCATCAGCCCATGCAGCTCACCTTACTATGTGTATCCATCCAAGAAACAATGTAAGAAAGAAGGAGTAAAAGGAGCAGAGGAGAGTAGGGGAAAATGGGAGGCAGAAGCAAGGAACTAAAACTAAGGGCCAAATTGTGATCCCTTACTCACGTTGGGGGGTTTTTACCTACACAGTGAGTGCCATTCAGCTCCCCAGTTTTAGTAAGACAGTCACAGTCTGGCCCTAAGACAGCAAAGAACTGGATGGAATAGCAATAAAAATAGCTCAGCTTGAGCTAAATGCAATGATGCCATTAAGGTTGCAGAGAAAGGGGAAGAAAATCCTAAGAAGTTAAGCTTCCTCTAGGAATGTGAACTCAGCCTTTTGCACACATGTAAAGTTCTGTCCCTGTTTTTCCTGTGAAATGTGCAGCCTTCAGTTTATGTTGTTAGATATTTACCCTAAACCAGCAGTTCCGAAACTTGTTCTGCCGCTTGTGCAGGGAAAGCCCCTGGTGGCCCGGTTTGTTTACCTGCCGCATTCGCAGGTTCAGCCAATTGCGGCTCCCAGTGGCCGCGGTTTGCTGCTCCAGGCCAATGGGAGCTGCTGGAAGCGGCGCGGGCCGAGGGACATACTGGCTTCCACTTCCAGCAGCTTCCATTGGCCTGGAGCAGCGAACTGCAGCCAGTGGGAGCCACGATCGGCTGAACCTGCGGACGCAGCAGGTAAACCAACCGGCCCGGCCCGCCAGGGGCTTTCCCTGCACAAGCAGCAGAACAAGTTTGGGAACCACTGCCCTAAACTATCCAGGCTGTGTGGCAGCACATTGATGATGCGCTATGAACTTTGGCCAACATTCTCAAAAGCAACTAGTGATTTGGGATGCCTTAATCTTTGGGTGCCCATTGTGAGACACCTGAAAGAGCCCAGATGATCAGAGGGCAGGTGCTCAGCAGTTTCTGCAAATCTAGCCCCTACAAGGTGTCTCAAGTCGGTCACCCAAAAGTACTAGTCACTTCTGAAAATCTTGCTCTTTAACTTCTGCTTTTCCTGATTTTGATTTGAACATGCTGCACACTGGAAATTAAGAGTGTCCCAAGGGCTTGTAGTCAGGCCCCTGCGTATTCTGCAGCAAGCTAGATGCCAGTGCTGTGGCAATGACCCCTGGTTTCTGCAGCACTCTGGTGTGGCAGTGTGGGAACTCTGGTTAACTGAGTAACTTCAGTTCATTTGATACAACTATGAGTAAAATCAGTATATAATCCCCAGGTTATTTATTGTCATATTACATTAAATGTTATGCTGCAGATTTTCAGTCTGCTGCAGAATATAATGCTGGACCCACACAGATTGTTTGGGTTGCACCGGACACACCTGGCTGCACTGCAGAGTCTGTGAAGGGGAAGCAGGAGGCTTTGGCAGTACTCTTGGGACAGTTCAGGCTTTTCTCTGCTGGGTGGCAGTTTGGGTTTGGGGGACCCAGGAGGCAGGTGAAGCTGTTGGCAGAGGGAGAGGGATGAATCTCCTCTTTGTAGAGGTGTCCTGGGCAATGCAGGACCTGGAACTCTTTATCCCTCCCCACCCCACTCCAGCAACCCTTGACAGAAACCATCCTCCTCACCCCTCCATCCTCCAATATCCACCACTGCATCCCACATTATTCTGTGTGAATGTTTGTCTGCTGCTTCAGAGGAATGACACACCTTATGAAGATGTTATCATCACATACCTGGTCTGTGTATCGGGTAGGGAATTCCTTCCTGATCCCTGAGGCAATCATCTTCTACCCTGAAGCATGAGAACTGATCATCACTATCTCAGGCTGCATAGCAGTGAGTGAAAACAGCCAGCTCCAAGAGTGCATTTGCTGGATTTCCTCGGTGAACAAAGTAACAGTGCAAATGCCGAACCCTATAATAAAGACAAGTTGACTGTTATTTTTCTCTGCTGCAGCCTTTATTAAACCGTATGTTCACTAACAATACAAGAGCTTGACTCCTGGGCTGGGTTGGCCACTTGCAACTAATCATAATTATTTGTTTTAATTTGTGGAATTGCTTGTACGGGGCCTTTTCAAACAAGGCTGGATTTGACGTGCTAGTGCCCCAAACATCAGGGAACATAAAAAAATGAATTAGGCCATTGATATAGCACTTGTGCAAAAATAAATCTCTTTGGCACCTTGAACGTATAGGCCCATTTCCTCCCAGCTTCAATGCCATGGCACAGACAGAAAGTGCTATAAGGGAGGAGTGAAGCCCCTCAGAACTGGGAGTCTATCACCTATGGGCAATCACCATAAGGTCAGTGGCATGTAAGAGGCAGCCAGCTCCATTCAACTGGGCCTTAAATTCTGCATTTTCTGATTTTTTTTTAAACTCCCGCCTGCTCACTGGAAATTAAATGGAGCCTCTGCCCTGTGTCCCAAGAGCTTGTAGTCTGTCCCCTGTGCATTCTGCAGCAAGCCAGAAGCCAGTTCTGTGGTACTGATCTGCTGCTTCAGAGGAATGACCCACATTATGAAGCTGTTATTGTAACATACCGGGCCTGTACATGGGGCAGGGAATTCCCTCCTGATCCCTGAAGCAATCATCTACTCTGAAGCATCTCTGAAGCATGCAACTGCTACACTTGTGTTGGGTGTGGGATTTTTCAAAGGAGCTTATGCGTGGCAGCCAGCGTTGGCCCAGCTAGGAGGGCAGAGAGTGCCAAGCAGGACAGAAGTCCTGGAAGCTGCAGCTGGCCTCAGAAAGCAGCTGCAGGGAATAGATTGAACTGAACCCAGCTCTGGGAAGGAGGGCTGGGGTCTCCTGATTCGAGGAGAGAAACACTGAAGTGGGAGGTCCAATGTGTGGAACAACTAAATAAATTGGACCCCAAAAGAGCAGTGTTTTAATTACCACTGGACTGTGATGTAGCATTTTTAAGGGGCCCTGAATCGAAGGGTAAACTGAGGCAGAGTGCTGCAGAGTCACCCCAGGCCATGAGGGGGAGGTTTGTAGGTGGCCGGTCTGATACAGGCTCTAAGCCTGGAGATAAAAAGCTGGTCTATGATTCATGTTTGCCACAAAATGAATGCCATAGTTGTCACTAACAGCCAGAACACCTGGAAGCAAGGCTGAAATGCTCTGGACGTGTGTGTGACACTAAATACCCCTGTATTCACACTCAACACGCTATTGTAATAATCTTTGTACAAAATATGCCTTGTGAGAGTTCATTCAAAAACTAATAACTCAAAGACATTTATGTGTATTTGATTCTCTGACTGACCCGATCTTCATGCAAAGACAATGAAGAGCCATTTTTACATATTAGGTAAAAAGAGCTATTAAGCTACCATGTGGGGGAAGAAAGAACATAGAGCTTCCTTCATCACCAGCCTCCTTGTCACCTTCCTTGCAGCTTGAATAAACTTTACTTTGAGGGGTGACCCTCAGAAGAATCCATTCCAAAGATTCACTGGGCTATAAGGACAGGGGGGTTGGAGGGAGCTGAACTTTAGGTAATCAATCATAGAATCATAGAATCTCAGGGTTGGAAGGGACCTCAGGAGGTCATCTAGTCCAACCCCCTGCTTGAAGCAGGGCCAATCCCCAATTTTTGCCCCAGATCCCTAAATGGGCCCCTCAAGGATTGAACTCACAACCCTGGGTTTAGCAGGCCAATGCTCAAACCACTGAGCTATCCCTCCCCCCATAAACAGTTGAATCAATCAATTGAATATAATATTACTGTCTTATAAAAGTGTGTAGTGTAAGCTTTTTTCTGAGAGCTAATGGCACGCTGGTGATTAATATCACTGAGAAATGTACGTTCTAACAAGCTGAGAAAGATGGGTCCTTCAACCATGGGGAGTTGAAGTATCTGGGAACTGAATATAGGCAAGAAACCATCTTGAACAAGCCTGTATTTTGCTAGATTAAGTTTTAGACTTTTGAATGCAGTTTCACTTTTGTTTGCTTGTGACCCTTTCAAACTTTATTCCTCATACTTAGGGTGACCAGATGTCCCGACTTTATAGGGACAGTCCCGATATGTGGGGCTTTGTGTTATATAGGCACCAATTACCTCCTACCCCCTGCCCTGATTTTTCATACTTGCTGTCTGGTCACCCTACTCATACTTGAACCCACTTCAAATCCTGTCTTCTTTTGTTAATCAATTTGTTTTACTATTAATCTAACTCACCAGTGCTGTGTTTGAATTAAAGTGAATGTAAACTCCAGTTAATGTGGCAAGCTGGTAGCTTTTGTGTTGCTAGAGGAACAAACGAACCATAGTATTTCTCTGAACTGCCCAGAAGAGGGCTGGACATTGCAGAGTATATGGTTTTGAGAAATTCAGGACTGGGAGTGTGTTGGGGTCACCCTGAAAGTAGTAAGCCAGGTTGGTGGGAGCCACAGTAAAGCTGTGGGGCTGAAGACAGGCTGCTGGGGTCAGAGCTGCTGAACCTGGGCTGTCTAGCGCACAGATGCTCAGGATGTAACCTGCATGTTTGTAGGGTAGTTAAGCATTCTAAGGCACTCAAGATTGCAGGGCAAGCAGTGACATAACTCCTCACTGGTCTGAATTGCACCCTGATCCTTGCCAAAGAGGGTAAAACCCTGCCCTTCTCTTAGCAGACATGAAACATCTCAGAGACAGCAGAATATTTGCAGGGTGGGGTGGCTAGGACTGCCAAAGTGCCATGCTTCAGGCATGACACCCACTCTCATGATTTTATCACAAGTCTCACAATACTTGGTGTTTTTCTTCAAGGCCCAGCTTCCGGAGTCAGGTGATTACGTGAGAATCTGAGCGTCCATTCAAATAAAAACAAAGCAAGTTCCTATCCCTCGTGGTTGAAGATAAAAGCTTGAAAACGTGAATCCTAATGGCTCAAAAACCACAAGGCAAATAAAGAGCTCCACATTTATTACTTTTTAAATCTTGGGATACTTAAGCCAAGCACAGGATTTTTTGAGACCTGACTTGCAGTTTTTGAATGCTTGGAATTGACAGTGCTGTGACATACATACATTTCCCCCTCACCCATGTATTCCTGCAGCCTTGCTATATTCTCAGGCCTAACTTGAGTGGAGCAACACACAGCTGAGGAGCTGGTCATTATTTTTTTACTATATTATTAACATCATCTTAGATTCAGATTGTGAGATTCAGTTGTAATACTCAATTCCCCTTTCTCCAGCCAGGCTCTTGTTTTCCTTGCTTGGGTCCCTTTGGTTGGGCAGGCAAAATGGGCTAGTCAATTTTACTTTGGGGATCTAAAGACAATCATAAACCTCTGTAAAACAAATGGGTATGCCAAGCACTCTCTTCCAGGCTCAACAGAAAGAGCTGTCTCCTTTATGTAGTAAAAAATGCTGCAGACAATGGTGGTGACCTTCCAGCACACTAGGCCGCACGATAGGTCAAAGCTAGCATATGCAGATTAACAGGGTTTCCTTTGGCTGCAAACCCATGCTGGCGGCAGGCTGTGCGCGTTGGAGGCAGAGAAAGCCCAAAAGCAGTTGCAAGCATAGACTTTGAGTGGAAGCAGAGGGACAGAGCTTCTTGGGCACAGGGCTTGGTGGAGTGGCAGACATGGGGATTTCTGAGCAAGGAAGATGTCTGCTATTTGTTTCCACTGTGTTCAGGAAAACAGGAGTGTGTGTGTATGTTATTTGTAGATAAACATGACTGCACCAAGAATGCACCAAGAATACACCTGATTCATAAAATTTCTCATCCTAATGGAAACAAACGTGCTAGGCCCCAGCTATTGGCTCCCTGCTCAGGCAAAAGGGGCAACAGCTTCTCTTCAGTTTCTAGTCAGTTCAGCTGCCAGGTTCTGATGTACCAGCACACACAGCTGCTGTTGGTATTCACAGCTCTACAAAGGAAGTTTTTTTTACTTTGAAATTATTTCCATTGCTATTTTGAAAAGATTCTGAAAACATTTCTCTTCAGACTAGATTTTGGGTTTAAAACTGGTTTGAGGTAGAGCACCTTTCAACGTAGTGGCCCAGATTCCCCTGCTCTGGTCCATGTCACTTAGGCGGCACAATGGGGCAGACACTGGCTCTAAGTTCTTCCAGCATAATGTAGCCTCCAGTGGCATAGCTGGCTCCTATACCAACTGGATTCATGTTGTAGGTGGGACAAAACATGCCTGTGTAACACCAACAGACCCCGGTCGTCGGCGGGTGGGATCAAACCTGGGGTCTCTGGAGCTTAAAGCATGAGCCTCTACTGCATGAGCTAAAAGCCAACTGGCTGTCAGCTAAGGCTGTAGAGCAGACTCATTTTATCTTTCTCTCTAAGTGGTCTCAGTGCCACTAGATGGGACAGAGCACCACACCCAGAAGGTGTGTGGGTTACACCTGCACTTCACCAAATCTCAACAGTCCCATAGCTATTATCAGTTACCTTACGTTAGCACAGCCCCCAACCTTCTCTAACTTAGCCCAATGTGTCAGGGTTAGTGCAAATGCACCTGGCTAATGGGGGACACCCCACCCCCTCCTTCACCAAGCATATTTTAACCCAGGAGTGCCTCTGGGCATATATGGGCAGGAAAGGGTGGTGATGGATGTTCAAAAATGCCTGCAGACCCCCATGGCAATGGGAAACCAGATTTTCTCTTAGAAAGTGTTGATGAGCCACGGGTTCCGTGAGCTTTGATTCAAGCAGAATATTTACATGTGGTTATTTCTCTCTCCTTTCCCCTTGTGCAGTATAATTAGCAATCTGCCTGACAACAGGCCCAATCCTGCTCAGATTGAGGCAATAGGATCGCAAGCCAGACCCTCCTCTAGTGCAGTACAGGGAACGCTGTGCTTTATCCCTGGGTAGGAGGGACTCTTGGCCAGGAAAACTAATTGGTCTGCTGCAGATGGGAGATTAAAAACAAAATTCAGGGAGCAGGTGTTGTGGTAACGTAAGCAGGAGGCGAGGAGCTTGTTTGCAAAAGCTCTGCCTCATGCTTTTCTATTTACTGAATTTTATTGGAAATGTTTTCATAGCATTTAGAATTACAAGGGCTCACCAAAATAGGGGTGGGTCTGAAACAAATCTTCCCCTGACCCTAAGGGAAGGGAAGATGCGACACAGATGGGTGCCCTGTGAATATCCAAATACAATTCTTGAGATTAGCCCCTGGCTTATGCACAGAGCCAAAACCCTGCATTTGTCACCCCACAGTTGCAGTATGAACACCCAGAGTTCTCAAGTAACTGTATACACAAATTCCCAAGAGACGGTACAGGAACATACCAAACGCTCATAAGATAAGGATGGGATGACTGGATAATGGACGAGGATGCTTTGTTCAAACAAGGTATACAGGTGATAATCAACATCATCTGGAGCGTAACATGTAACTTGTTTGTATCAATGTATAAAAGGAGAAGTCACAGAAGGGGCATCTTTGTATTGGCCTATGGGACAGCATCCTGTTACATTGACTGAGCCTTTACCTTGTCTTAGGCATACGTGTGTTAGTGTCCCCATGGCCCATCGGACAGGGCACTAGTATCATGCTTTGCGGACATTAAACTTGGCCAAGAGTCGTTGCCACCGAACCAAGCCTGTGGCCTTTCTTTATGAATAACATCGAGGTCTGCTGACTCAACATGCTGCACGCTCTGCTAGTGCGGCTAGCACCAGTGCTCCAGGAACAGCAGAACTAGCAGCATTAACAACTCGGCAGCCGTAACAACACCCCACAGTGCAACCAACACGTTGTTACAGAGCTACGTCAGGTGCTTTTATAGCCAAACATGCGACTCTGACCCCACATTTCTGCTCTCTGTTGTGTCTTGGAGTCGGATCTGCTTATTCCACCAACACAAACAAGTTAGAGTTCCTGTTGGTCCTACAGAGACAGCTCAGCTTTGCATTCTCTTCTGCTTCATGCTTCCCCAACAGACTGTCCAATGGGAGTCTTTATTACTGGCAACCACATAAGAGGTACAACACAGCTGGTTATTCTGAATGCAGGTGGAATTCACAGCAGCAGCGGTTTTTGCTTGGAACTGCCCAATGTCATTGGCACAGTCACTTTTCTGATTATAACCCCTCTTTGATCCCTACTCTACAGTCTTCCAATGGGAAATGTGCATTAGTTAGGGTTACAAGACTGTGCTTTTTAAGCAAGACCGTACTCAGTCCATGCTGACAGATTATATTGCTCCCCATTTCTCATGATGAGGATCAATGACATGCTCACTGGGAAAGGTCAGGCAGTTCTTTATCGGTCTGGCTCTTTTCTTGCTGAATCAGCCCAAAAGATACAAACTGAGATTTTCAGGAGTGTGGACCTAAAGTTAAGCTGCTAAATCCATATGGCACCTGAATAAGGGACCTTGCTGTCAAAGCACAGAGCGCCCACCAGCACTCTGAGGTCAACAAAGGTACCTGAGGGATAAATCTGGCCCACAAATTGAGCTCATGGCTCCAGTTCAAAGCCCATCCAGGTCACTAGTGTCTAGACGCTGTTCATGCCTGATAAGCCGGTCACGATGCCCTACATGAAATGAGTTTGAGTCTCAGCCCACTTCCCGGGGCAAATGTTCCCATCACAGAAAACACCACACCGGTAGCCACTCAGGAGAGCCATGTTGTCACTGCCCCAGGACTGAACGGGCCCTGGATAGGAACTCCCCTTTCACCCCAAGGCCAGCTGACAGGGCCGTGTGGGGAAAGCATGCACAGTATCTGCCAGTGCTATGGATAAGCAGAGCACTTCAACCTCCAGGATACTGCTGCAGCGACCCTGGCACGTGTGTCCACAAACTGCTGAGTAGAGATGATTTGGTGCTTGAACAACCTCCAAATCAATATCAGCATTGAGTAAAAGCATCCAAGGTGCAAACCCTACAAGACAATGTCATTGGACAGTGAATGTCCTCACCAGCTGTCGTGAACATCCCATCAAAATCTGTGCCCCTTGGCTAACCTGCTTTAACCCCATCTAGAGAGACTGGGCAGTGGAATATTAATGGGTATGTGCGTTTCATAGGGCGGCCCACCTGGAGTGCTCTCCGGCAGCAGGCGGCAGCACAAGTGTGTCTGCCTCAGTTTCCCTCCTTCTGAGTCACCAGAAATAGTCTAAATAGCGCAAATGACCCTTGTGGGGTTAATTTTTACAGAATAAAGCCCTGTGTGCATAAGTCCAAATGAAAGAATCCAGGTAATATGGCCCAGGCATCCCACCCCACACCCCAGCATCCCTCCCCACACACCAGCATAGCCCCAGCATCCCTCCCCACAGCCCAGCTCTCTGGCACAGGCCGGCAACCCTTTCCGTGCCCCGGCTCAGCCCTGGCACTCCTCCCCTATGCCCCAGCAGGCATCTCCCTCTGCTGCTTTCAGCCCTCTCTGGCCCTTAACATAACACGTCACTTTCCAGTATCTTCCTCCACACTCAGTCCTTATCTGCCCCTCTGCCAGGTCAGCCACCCCCAGCCCTTCCAGCTGGAGTGCAACCCCCTCCTCCCAGTGGGAACCCTTACAGCATCTCTGCTAGGAGGCCACCCTTCCCAGGGGAACATCCCTTACTCCCCCAGCCCTCTCACTGTTCCCCTGGGTTCAGCTCTCCAGCCCTGCAGGTGTCAGCAGGAAAGCCCCTATGCTGCTCTCTGGCCTTCAGCACTCTTCAGCCTTCCACAGGAAACACCTCTTCTGCTTCCTTCCAGGAAGGCCTGCTCCAGTCCCCTGGTCTGTGGAAGCTCTCACCCCTAACTAAAACAGTCTGCCCTGGTCTACTAAGACTCCCCCTCAGTGGGTCTCTCTCCCTGATCATTTATAGCTCCCAATCCTCTTCATTAGCCAAATTGGGAGCTCCTGTTGTGGCCCAAGGGGGCTGGACCTGCTTCATTTACACGGGCCAGCCCCCCTCCGACAGGTGTGTGCACATTCACCTGGTCATTTACCAGAGTTAGACACCTGTGCTCCAAATTAGCTAGGTAGCGTGGGTGGTGTGCAAAAGAGTTTTAAAGGTGTTTGGTGCCTGAAGAGGCAGATAGGCACCAACTGTGATTTTCTAGAGTTCCTGGGCACCTCGGCATTTGTGAAATCCTGCTAAAGTCTAGGATGAAGAGCAAGGGTGTAACTGGGAGACAAGAATCTTAAAACTATCACATATTAAAAGAACCTCCTGGTCATTTGGCTTTAGGTAGTTAACCTTGTCCACAAAAAAAAAAAAAAAAAAAAAAAAAAAGAATAAAAACCTTCATTTGTCAAAAATCAGTCCCTTAAAGCAGAGCCCTGGTCCATCTTCATCAAAGTTCCTTTAAACTAAATTCAGGCACAAAACTAGTTTAATATAGAATACATTCTTTGGTGAGGGATTATAATCTCCCTGTGTGGGAGATGGATTTGGAGATCTAATGGATCTTTTCCATCTACAGCTGCTAGGAGCCAATCCCTCCTCTGTCAACAGAAAAGCTGGAATTTTCTTCTCTGAGGCCCAGAGAATGATTACTACTTGATATTCTGTTCTCCCACATGCGTGGAACGTTACAGGGGAACAGACTGTCTGAGTCGGCTGCATCTGAGAGCAGAATTTTGCCCTTAATAGGCTGTCAGTTGCAGGGAAAGGTTTTTATTAAAAAATATTAACATCCAATAAACACTGCTCAGATTTGAAGGGTGAAGGCTTTCTTGACATCACAGTGTGCTGGGAGTTACACATGCAGAGCTCCTCTCCCATATGTCTCCAGTCGATGGAGGCATGTGGATGGACAGAAGAGACCATCTAATTTCCTGCCCCTGAGATAAGAACATGCCCCTGTCTCTGACCAAAGCAAGAAAGGGATATTTGTTTCAGAGTAACAAACTGAATGATTCCCCCTGGACTCCTGCAGCTGACAAACAAGTACAGGGACAGCACAAAACTGGTGGAGCTGGAATGACACCCCCAGGGCCCAGAGAAAGCTGTGCTTCTCCTAGAGCCAGCTGAAAAACACCAAAAGCAAGACAGACCTCAAAGGATCTGCATGGCCAGGCTCCGCTGCCTGGAAGATGTCTCCCTCTCCCTAGGAGGCTCCTCCCCAGGCCAGAGGGATGGTTTCTTTCTGTCTGCATTTCTCTCACTGAGGATATAGTTAGTATTCATTATCTCTGTTGCACCGTGCACGCACACAGCCCTTTGCTGAACAGGCTCACATACACCCCTGGGGTAACAGAATGTAATTCTCTTCAGTGGGACATGTGCCCCTTAACGCCAGGGTTGAATTTAGTCCTTAGAACTTGCCCCAAAGAGCTGACCATGTAAGGGTCTGATCCTGCTCCCATCGAAGTCAATGGCGAAAGTCACACTCATTTCAGCAGCAGTGGGTTTGGAGACCTATGCAGCCTGAAAGGATAGTACCGGAGCAGAGCGGAGTGAGGACCCCACTCAAGGGGAGCCCTGGAATGGGTACAAATGAGGAGAGCGAGGATGCTGCGTGGGTGTGTGGGGACCCCAGAAGAGGTGTCAGGCTGAGTTGGAGGGGACAGGATGTGCTTTGGAGAGAGGGCCAGGAGGGAGGAGGAAATAAGAGGAGAGATTCAGGTTCTGGAATGGGAGTTTCAAAGGCACTGTGTTAGCCTAACTGAAGTCAATGGGAGTTTTTACTGTTGACTTCAATGGGAGCAGAGTTAGGCCAATTACAACACCGATGGAAACCTTTTGGAAAACCCATCCTCTAACCCTGCTCTGACAGGCAGCACAGACACTGCTCATGGCCGAAGCATGCACAAACATACCCGTCCCGGTTACAAAGAGAGACCTCCTCTCTGAGGATGTATGAACAGGAGTCTCAGAAATATCAGCGCCTGCAAATCACCCACACATCAAGAGGAAAGAGAACTACTCCTCTGAGTACATTTTATTGTCTGTTATTATCAAGCTCTTTTACAATAACCACCTTGATGTGAAACGATAGCTTTTTATCCCAAGGTATTGAAGAAGACGGGCATGTGATGATAATTTGGAGATGGAAGTAATTTTTCATCAATGTACTTAAGGACAATCACAGTGCTAGGAGGGAAGACCTAATTGTGGAGCTGTGTGATTAGTTTTTATGTCACTACAATTATTCTGTTGGCTACATATAAAGAATATGGCAAAATGCAGCACTTAATTTTAAATCAAGACTTAGTTCTCTTTTAGTAGCTAAGTGATGTTGATCACATCATTTAATGGTGACTATAAAATGTGCCATTTAGATGTAAAAGGATGAAGAAAGGGACTAACCAGCTCGGTAATTGATGGATTACAGTCTGGATTTGCGGGAGGCAGCACTAATACATCCGAGTTCAGTCGCCTTGGTTTTAACTACTTCTGGGGAATTGCTACTTGCCCAAAGCCCTAATGGATGTAGAGTCAGTGATCCGTAAGTCCTGAAGCACAGTATGGAGCAAACAGCCACTTTGCCCTGGAGACACAAAAAGCATGAGATGAATTGCCATTTAATATAATTTGTTACATTTGTTTAAATATTTTCCTTTAAGGCCTTACCTTGCCCTCCACGGCTCCCATTGGAGCCAGTGAGCATGATTTTGAATGGAGCAATAGTCCACTCTGTTTTGCATTCACAAATAATTTGCCCACTTTTTTTGCCCTCCCCGTGAATTGCAGGGTGCATGCAATAGGCATTGAACTGTGTGATTTGCAAGCATAAGCAAGGAGTTGGATGTCTGACTACTAATATTTGGGCCTGCATTTGTTTGGGGGAGCAATTAATTGCACCCACAAAAATAGAGGTCTCAATCAGTGTCACTGGCTCCAAGCATTCAAAAACCATGACTCTGGTCCCCCAGAATCAGGAGATTAGCTTAAAAATCAGGAGGTTTTAAAAATAATTAATTTGGGATTCTTTTTATTCATCTTCTCTTTTGTGAGTCTTGAGGTTTCACATTTTCAAGCTTCTCCCTGCAACCACAAAAGCCAGAAACATACCGGGTTTTTTTTAAATGAAAGCTGAGATTCTCACACACTCACCTGATGCCAGGATTCCTGGGGCCTTAAGAAAAACACCCGATCTCAAGAGACTTGTGATAAAATCCCAAGAGATTAGGCCTGATTATTCCTGTCCAAGTGTTGCAATGGGAGCTGCCTGTGTGCATCAGAGATAGACATAAACTTCTCCATTGTGAAAATAAAGGGACATCATGCCTAATCTTGAAGGCCTTCCTCAGTCCATCTGTGTCAGGAGATAACAACCTGGCTCATAGCTCCCCTCACGCCGCCATCAGATGCTGAGAGGAGCATATCCCTCTGGGTTGGTGGTAGAGACACTCTCTTACCAAGGGCTTATCCTGAGGGAGTTCTGAGGAGGGCTTGGCTTTATGAAAGAGGCCAGTGACAAGCATGCTGTAATTTCTTGTACGTTTGAATTACCGAGCCATTGGACTCTGTGTAGGGAAAGAGCTTTATTCAAGGGAAGCTTCATTACACTCTGGGAAGCTCTTGTAACCAAGTTACTGTGACCACGTCAGGCAACGCTGGTGGCAGTAGGTGGGATCAGCATGGAGCAGGGGAAGGAGGGAAAATGGCAGATGATAGCCATGAAGAGGGTGACATCCAGCATGGAGGCTCAGGAATTAGAAGATGCAGGCCAAAAGGCCTGGTTTTTATGCCTGACCATGTACAGGATGATTGGAGTGCTTGGACTAGACAGTTGGATCAGGCTGCAAGGATGAATTAGAAGTCTGAGGGAGAGAAGGGGGATTTTTTGATGTTGCTTTGAAAGGCAGGAATGGCAGCTTTTTATGTGCCTGCCTCCCACTCTCCCCCGCCCCTCCCCCCACCATGTACAGGTGGATTACAAAAGTCTGAAAAAGGCATTGGAGCAGCAGTTTGAGACGCCTTCACAAGAAGACTGGGCTCTGCTCTGGGTGCATTTGCAGGCCAGAAAGACCAGGCTAGAGAGACCCTCAGAGATAATGGGAATCAGCTCCAGCTGATAGCAGCAAAACCTACCCAGGCAGGGAGACAACAGTACAGGATGGCCTGGAATGAGACCACTTTATTGCTAATGCAGGCCAAGGAGACGTCCAGAGATAGAACTACAGAGTGCAAAGCTTCAAATGCTCCCTGAAACCATCACCCTAGAAGTGACCTGGAGCAACACCACGAGTTGGACAAGCATCTGAGGATCCAGGGCCAGAGCTCAGGGATGCAGCAATGAATGGGAAGGAATCAACAATAGAATTACAAGTCTGCAGGAAGCAGTGGAAATACTGACCGGAAAGTCAGACAGCTCCAGATGGGAAGGCAGCTGGTAGCCCCACAGCCACAAAGGGTACTGAGATTGAGACAAGCAGATTTTCAGTCAAGAGAAATGAGGCAACCCCCTGACTGGGATTCACTGGGGGCATCAAAGTGAATTCCTGAATGCTGTGAGGGATCGGGCCTGCTGGAGACGCGGACAGTATGGACATTTCAAAGAGGATTGTGCATGGACTTAAACTGCTCCTGGACAGACCAGTGCAGGAAATAGCGCCTCAAGCTATCTGTTGGCAAATTTTAGGCCTGAGCATATCTGCGTGCTGCTGTGGGGAGTGGGATCTATCAGCCTGGGAAGGTTGGGAGATCCCCATGTCAGATCCTCTCTCATTCTGGAGCACAAGTGTCTGTGTAATCTGACAGATGATGAAAAGAACCTGCCAGGGAGAGACCACAGAAATCAACTCCTTACTCTGGGGTGGTCAGAAGGCCAAATGGCCAAAAACTGGATGTAATGGGAAATTGGCAAATCACTGTAGAAACTGACAAGCTTAAATTGGTATGGAATATTATTGCGGCACAGGACTCTGATCAAGGGGCACTGGTTGGGACTGATTCTCTGAGGAGGTCTGGAGTTAACCTTATGGGTTGTAAAGCATGCACTATAATTAGAAAACACATGCCTCTAGTTTGCCAGAATGAAGAGGCTTCCTGCTTCTGGCCCGTCTCTCAGTAAGAACTACAAGTTCTGTTATCTCTGGACTGTGCCAGTGATGTCCTTCCAGCAACTCTGCCTGCTAGTGCCAACCCACCACGGAGGAGACCGTAAGGTCATACAACACTCTGGTGTCATTGAGGAATAAAGGGCCTGATCCTGCTCTCATTTGAAGTTAATGGGTGTTTTGCTGGAGACTTCAGTGGAAGCAGGATTGGGCCCAAATGCTCCTTCTATTGTGACAAAAATAACTTCGGTAACAAGGTGTGAAGTGGGCTGAGTCACATGGAGGTGAGTCAGCTGCTGGCGAGGGGCCAGGACTGTTTGAACAGGCTGTCCAAGCTCTGAAACTTCCTGATGGGACACTTGACAGACCCAGCCCCTCTTAGAGGACACAATGAGCTACAACTTGACCTTGCAGAATGGCTTTAACAAACTCTATCCCAGAGCACAGCACAGGGCTACAGACTGGTAGAAGGAGAGAGGAATTTAAGTGCCCATCCCCTCTAATTCCTATCACAACAACATTGTCTCCAATGGGGTACGCTGTGTCTTGCAGTGGAGATGGGACCAAATTATATTTTAGACCGGGGTGGGCAAACTATGGCCCTTGGCCACTTCCGGCCCATCACACATTTTTATCTGGCCCTTGAGCTCCTGCTGGGGAGCAGGGTTGGGGGCTTCCCTGCTGCACCCGCCCAGCGCTCCCCAGTCCCCGACTCACAATTCCCTTTATGAGCACCATCTTCCGGCACCCAGAGCCACACTGCACAGGGACTTCACCGTGCTGTTTCCGGGATCAGAACCCTGGCTCTACCCGGCAGCCCCCCCCCACGCGGCAGCACGCCCAATCCCCTCCCGGTCTCCTATGGCCCCACCCTCAAGAGCCTCAACACTACCCAGGGGCCACACCCCACCCAGCTAGGGTGCCTCTGCCCGTGGCGGTGCCTGGAACAGATGCCTTGGTGTCACTGCCAGCAGGACCCCTAGGAGTCACCAGTACTGCCTCTGTAGAGCCTCCCCTGCGCCACACCCCATGAGTCCCTCCTCCTCCCACCTCGGTAACATCCCTTATAGAGCTCCCGCATGCTACACCCCATAAATTCCCCCTCCCCCACCAGGCATTCATGGCCTGCCATACATTTTCCATACCCAGATACAGCCCTCAGGCCTAAAAGTTTGCCCACCGCTGATCTAAAGGTTTTATACTGCTGTCCATCACCTTCGTACCCGAGGACCTGCCCCATAAAACTAATAGCAGTAGCAAAGTCCCAAGGGAACTTCAGGCAGGCTCTGGCTTTTTCTGGCAGCTACACTCTTTAAGCAGCTAAAACTCTGCCTGCAGTATTTTGTTATTTTTGTTTGGTTGGTTGATTTGTTTGTTTGTTACAGGTTTTTGGGGCTGGGTGGGGGGCTGGCTAGAAGGGGTTGTCGGTGTTGTGAATATTTTCACGATGGTGGACAGGCTTTTCCAAAGAGGAAGGTTTTGCAGTGTTTCCCAAAGATAGACACTGGTTTTGCCTGATCTCCTCTGTAGTCCAATACCCTCAGCGGAGAATGCTTTGTCCCCAGAACTCCCTCGCTTTCTCCAGGGCTTAGTGATCTGCATTGTCCCAAAGGAGTTGGATCTATTTAGGATTGGGTGCAGACTTCCTAAATAGTGAGTGCAACCTATTTTCTTTAAAATGTGGCTGATACATAAGTTTTCAAGGAGATTTAACGAGGTGGAAAGTTGAAAGGGTTCTTTTTAAACTGGTTTCAGAGTAGCAGCCGTGTTAGTCTGTATTCGCAAAAAGAAAAGGAGGACTTGTGGCACCTTAGAGACTAACCAATTTATTTGAGCATAAGCTTTTGTGAGCTACAGCTCACTTCATCGGATGCATAGTGAGCTGTAGCTCACGAAAGCTCATGCTCAAATAAATTGGTTAGTCTCTAAGGTGCCACAAGTCCTCCTTTTCTTTTTGTAAATAAGGAAGTGTTATTTACTCCTTTTCATAACACAAGAACTAGGTGTCACCAAATGAAATTAATAGACAGCAGGTTTAAAACAAACAAAAGGAAGTATTTCTTCACCCAGTCAACTTGTGGAATTTTTTGCAAGAGGATGTTGTGAAGGCCAAGACTATAACAGGGTTCAAAAAAGAACTAGATAAATTCATGGAGAAGCTGGAAATGGGCAACAGGGGATGAATCACTTGACGAAATCTGTTCTGCTCATTCCCTCTGGGGCACCTGGCATTGGCCACTGTCAGAAGATAGGATAGTGGGCTTGATACACCTTTAGTCTGAGCCAGTATGGCTGTTCTTATGTTCTGTGTTACAGAGTTTTGGAGAGGGCTTAAATATATTAGCAGCTCATCGACAAAAAGTGAATGTTTTTTTCATGGCGGTTGCCAATTTCAATTCCTGTGAGAGGTGAAGATGATCCATGGACAGGGGTAAAGGATTCCCAGACTGATTGCATATAAAAAGGGAGATAAATGACAGCTTTGTCTGGTCCCTCTTGCCAGCATGGAGGGCTCTGATTGTACGTTATTAGTCATGGCTGTTGCAAGTAGAGCTTGATCAAACACATTGATCCACACACAAGATTTAGGATGAAAATTAAATGCTTCTAGGGTTGTAAATAAAAATCCCAGGAGACACAGTCAGATGCCTTCTCTGTGTGAAGGCCTCAAAAGAAGGCATCAATTCTGCACCACTGTAGGAAGCAAATAATGTCTATACTTGCCTTACATTGTTGCTAGCTGCCACATGTTGTATAAACCCAGACCAGTGTGTATGTATCATAACTGTAAGGAGGAAAGGGCCGGTCAGTTAACAAACACCTTGAGAAGAACTGTGCCAAGTGTATTAAAGGGGGAGATGGGGAGTGGGGGAGAGATCCACAGTTCCAAGTGATTATCAGTATTGGGAAGGCAATAATTACAGACTCATTAAGAGTAGGTAAAAAGGTCCTTGTTAGTTTGGAGTAATTATATTTTGTGTTACTCGAGGGTGGTGGGATTAGAAAATTCCTTATAAAAATTTATGGCAAAACCATCAAGGCCTGTACCTCTACTGGCTCGGCGCTGTTTACTATCTGGATTTCAATCAGAGTACCAGCTCAAGTTTGGGATGTATTTTCGGTTAATCTGAGAGCTTTAAATTTAGCAAGGAACTCTGATGGGGGTAGGACGGTGCTTCTCTTCAGGAGGGTACAGCAGTTCATAGAAGTGTTTGTTAACATACTGGGGAGAGATTGTACCAGCTTTACTCACAGTAAAGTACCACCTCACTCCTCAGCTAGTCCCATGTCTTCCCGGTATGTTTACAGAAGCTAAACTGCACTGCTGTAATTACATTACATCCTTCCTATGCCAGTGTTGGTTTACAGGGCCGGACACCAGTCACTTCCATTCCTTGGTCTTCCAACAGCTCTGCAGTGTTGAGATCAACTGGTCTCCTTTCCATGCTAAGGGTTCTTCTAAAGGTTTCTCTTGGATGCCTCATACCGTGCTGCACCATAATGGGGCTGTCCATCCCAAACCCAGGTGAAGCAGGGAAGATTTGAGTTTAAGGTCAGCTTCAGCCACCTAACCTTGTAAAAAACCCACCTCACTGATTATAGAAAGAGAATCAGGCTACCATGCTGGTAAAAATGGCTTCTGCTTTATATCAGTGCAGCATGTCAACATTGGAGATTGGTGACAATTTCTCTAAGACTTGACACTCCGGTGAATTTAATGGGGTTTCTCCTGACCAGAATGAGCCCCTAATTCTCAGTTTCTAACCAAGGGGTTTGTGTCATTGTGAAGTTGTTTTATGCAGCATCCTGCTGTTTTAGATGGTGATTTTATTGGCTCCATGGGAAATGCAGCTGCTAGCTTCTGTAGGTCGCATGACTCCCCCCCAAGCCTTTGGTGATTAGAGGGAAACAAAGAAAAATTAAAGATGAAAGTAGTTGTGACCAGATGTCCTGATTTATAGGGACAGTCCCAATTTTTGGGTCTTTTTCTTATATAGCCTCCTATTACCCCCCACCACCTGTTCCGATTTTTCACATTTGCTGTCTGATCACCCTAGATGAAAATCAATTTCAAACAAGTGTAATTGTGGAAGAACCTGCAACTCAAGAACACTTTGATTAATAGTCTTCAGAATATCCACAAACATTCTCTGTCACTTCCGGAGTACATCAGATGATTTTCAGGGCAAACCATTTTTCCAAGCTCAAGTTATAGAGGGAGGGGAAGAAGCCAGACTAGGGCTTCAACTGGAAGCTTGTTGCAACCCTAACTATGGAGAAACTAAGCTCAGATCTTCCATATGCCCAGATGTATTGATGATGCTTATTGAACATGACACCTGTGGGTGGATCATTGGTTGTAGGGGTCTCTTGATATGCCTGTGCTATGTTGGTTCCAAGGCGCCAAGTATAGAGTCCTAAACCTTTCTGTGATCTGGCCAGTAGAGGGGGACAGAGAGCCATGATGAGGTAGTCTTCACTGCAGCCTTAACTCAGGTGATTGGCCAGTGTGAGCCGCCACACTGCAAAGCGCTACCCAAGCTACTGTGTCCTTGGGTGTGCTGCACTTACCTCTGTGTCTTGCCAGGACTCCCGGGGGCACATCCCATAGTTCTTTGAGCTGCAATCAGCTGAGCTGCTCTAGGAGTCTTTTCTGGGGAAGTGTGGGAGAACGTTTCTGTCCTGGGTAAAGCGTGGGGAACCAGGGGACTGTGTTGGAGGACTAGCAGCATTTGAGTGGTTTAGCCTGCATCCTCACTGGAGTGGTGGGTTACCAGCCTAAGTGAAAGCAACACCTGGACTCTTAACCACAGCCCCCGCTGAGCTAGCCAGCCTAGGTGTAATGCTCCACTAAGTCTGGGTGAGCTGACTGTGTATGGACAGGAATGGAGTTGGAGAAATATCAGGTAAGAGCTCAGGCCAACTCTGAAGTGAAGACACAGGCTGAATAAGTATAGGCGTCTTTATTTTTAGCATCCCCTTGTGGTGGGACAAGGAACTACACCCACCTGGCTCCATCTCCCCTTATGCCATCACACCCAATTCTGCATGTGCCAAGGACTGACCCCTCCTAGCTGGGTCCTCAGTAGTGTCTGTCCCCTTTGGGATAATGGGGAAGCAGAAGTTCCTGGCTTCCAGTGGAGCTAATCAGTCCTAGATCTCCTGGATTTAGGGTCTTCTTTAAGAATCCCTGGCTGGGGCCAGTAGGGGTTTTTTTTTGGAACATAAGATTGTTTTTGCACAAAGATTTTTAATAGTTCTTGACCTTAAGTCCTTGCTTCGGTTGCTAACTTGCAACGCATGCATTTATCTTAAGCACGCATCATTTATACCAGGCCTCAATGACTTAACACATTACATGGATATAGGAATTACAATGTATATTGATATATTCCAACATTCCCCCCTTTTGATACAATAATGAATGGCAATCATCATGTATTACTTTATAAATTTTGCAAGCAATTTAATTTTATTTATTACTTGCTTTAAAAATTTGTTGCTTTATTTGGCAGTATAAACATAGCATAAAAAGGTTAAAATTATTAATGCAAAGAATATTACAATAGGATGTAGCATTAAATTTAGAAGGGCTGTGACACCAGGAGACTATTTTAAAAATTATATTATGATAATTTTTTTAATTATTTGACCATTGTGGATTAAAATGTTTGCTTTTTTGCATATTGCCTGATTATTTTTTTGCTTTTATTAATTTTTAAATTCTTTAATGTATTTTTAAATTAAGAACCAGTTTACATTTTGGTTTTTAAACCATTTTTTTTTTTTAAATAGAGGACCTTAGTAAATAATTTTATTAATAATGACCTTTGTTACATTACATTTACATGACTTAATTGGGCCTTTTTTGTTATTTTTTTAAAAATACATGTTTTTTAGTGGTTATTACACAAATACTTATTGCCTAAATTAAACACTTTTATGCCCTCAGAGGCTAAATATTGCATGATACTTTGTTTGCTTTAATGGTTTAAATGACTTTTTTTTAGGGACCAAGTTAGTTGTGGGCACACTCATTTGCTTTGTTTTTACGTTTTGTTAATTTTACTAATTTATAATATTTTTAATTAAGTGTGTTTTACTTATTTTTATTTGCCATAGCTTAATAATTTTTGCAACACCTAGGTTATCGCTGCTTTTTTTCCCCCCTGCTTTTGTATTATATAACAGCATTTTGCCTTTTAACCTTTTTTTTTTTAAATAAAGTGGCTTGATTTTAATTAAATTTAATTAATTTTTTTTTATTTTGTAATTTGTTGATTTTATGAATGGGGATTTTTGAATTCTTTAAAAGGCCATTGCCCATTACTTAGCAGATTAGCCATTTTTGTATGTATTGTATTTTATAAGTTTGCATTTGTACACATTGTATTGCTAGTATAGTTTTATTGTTAATTTTTCGACACACCAAATAGATTTATATTTAGAGACTTTAAGGCTTGGACTGGTTTTAATTCGAGTTTTAAACATTTTATTTTTTGGTTTGACAATACACCAATATTGTGTGTTACATGTGTTTGTACAGCCCCCAAAATTTTACCCAAAGCTGACTTTTTTTGTAATGTTTTCATATTAAATGAGTTCAAAACTTTATCTTTAGCTTTAATACTACCTAGGATATATTTTTATACCTCTTATTTTGTATAATTGTTTTTTATTGTTGTTGCCACACTTGTAATAGAGGCAAGGCATATGGCATACATTTTGGATGTTGTGCACTTATATTCACTTGTGCTTTTTTTAAACCAGTTTGATTTACAATAGTTGGGGCTTTGATTACTTTTTTTTTTTTTTTTTTTTTTTTTTTAATATGGGTGCTTGTTTGCCATGATTTTAGGTGCAATTTTGTTTACTGGTATTTGATTAACAAACATAAACAACCAATATATTTTAAACAACTTAATTTTATTATGGAAGGATTTGCTATTATACTATATTTTTATAATTAAGAGCCATTGACTTATTTTACACGAGTATTAGCCAATTTTTGTTTATTAGTTACATTTAGGGTGATTACATTAAATTTTAAACTTTAAAAAGGTACAGTTTAGAGGACTTATATTTAGATTGTTTTTATTGTAACTAAATTTAAACCTTAAGTGACTTTTTTTACTATGTATAAATATTATTGCTTTTTAAAATTTTTTGGCTTTAGATATTTGTTACATTTTTGCCATTTTTTAACCATATTTTAAATTTTATTGTCAAAGTTGGTTTTTTTTAAATTTGGTTTTGTTTGGTTTTGGGTTTTTTTAGCTTGTTTTACAAATAGTTGAATGTATAACTTTTTTATTTATACTTTTATTTTAGAGGTGCTTTTATATGTATATTTATGTATTTTTCAATGTTTTAAAATATTTAAAAAACCATAAAAGCCAAAACCCTTATTTTTATTTTAATTATGAGGATTTTTAATATTGAAGCCATGGCTTTATTCCATAGGAACAACATTCGATGCTTTTGGCCCTATTATTTTAAATACTTACACTAACCTTTTTTGTTTTTGCTTGAGATTTGTTTTTTTTGGGGGGGGGGAGGGTTTAAATATAATGCACAACACGTTTTTTTTTGTTTTTTTTACCAAGCACAAAATGCAAAGCAAAGCAAGCGTAAGCAATAAACCAAATACAAAAATTGTAGCACCATATTTACACTTTAAATGTAAGGTTTCTACAGGATAATTTTTGGTACCATTGGGCTTTTGGGGGGGGAGGGGTAAGATAAACTAAAAGAAAAAGAAAGGAACGTTTAATTTTTAGGCCATAACTTTAATTGTGATGTAACTTTTTTTTATTTTTTGTTAATTTGCACTACAGTAGGTGAAATTTTATTTATGATGGAAAATGGTTTAACCCATTTAGACTTTAGGACATGATTTTTTGAGGTTAATTTTAAATACATTATTTTTGATTTTGTATAATTTATTGTTTTGAGCCACACAAGAATTTACATAGTTCCTTGCTTTTTTAATGGTGTTTGTTTACGTTTTATATTATTAAGTTTTACTGAAAACTGTTACCTATTGGGTAAGTGATATCTTTTATTGAGGTACAATAAAGGGCTTTACAGTTTTATAATTATTTTAAAAATAATTTGATAAGGCTGGTAGGCAGCATTCAATTGATTACTAAAAAAGCCAGGTAAAACAATTAAAACCCAAAGTACCTTTTGTTAAAGCAATAACATTCAAATAAAAGTGCTTATACATCATGGTAAAAAACAAAACCTCACCCCAAAAAGGTAAAGAGTAAAATAATCAAAATAACCCCCACCCACCCCCAAAAAAGTAAATAATTCAAAAATATTGCTTAAAGGTATTTAAAACTTTAAAAACTAAAATAATTCTACATACAGTAGCTCAATTTGGTCCATATTAAAGTTTTGGTAGTTACTACATTCAACTAAAAAAAAAATTAACTAATTTTGCCACTATAACTAAACCCTTGGGGCATTCACTATAAAAAATGTTAAATAAAAGAGGGAGCCTAAACAAAAAAAGCTTTCTGTAATTTAGAACAAGCCATAATGCAAGCTCCACCATTAAAATTCCCAAAAATAAACATGTGCTAAACCCACACTGAGTATATAGACCCCATCACAGCTTGTCACAGGGTATTAGGTCGAGGAAATCCTAAACAGGCAATTACAGTTTCAGCAGCCAGAGTGGCCCAGTGGCCAGGGTTCATACAGCTGTCCCTGCTCTCAGGGCAGCAGGGCCTAACAGCTTGGGCAGTCATGCCTGACCCTTAGGGCAGTGCCTGTACCCAGCAATAGGTGCAGGGCAGGGCAGAAGGACCCAGACTCACCCTACTCCACCAGATCCTGACCCAAGGCCCTGTAAAACTGATAGTCCTTGACTCACGCTCAGTTTCCCATTTCAACCATCATGTTCCCTGGGCCACTTCCTATCTTTGATTCCTGTTCTGTCAGTTCTCCTGGGGGAGGTGGCCTTCCATCTTTGTCGTCCTCTGTGGTCAGCACAGATTCTGCCTTTGGTTCCACTGGTTCAGCCTCCGCAGTCTGGAGCTCCAACAACTCCCTAGCAGGCGCCTTCCACATCCACATATTCCAGCTCTCTTCCTCAGCCAACTCAGACTGAGCTGATCCCTTTCATTGCCCATCTCCAGTTGGAGCATGCCCAGCTGGGGCAAGAGAGTGTGGCCTTTTCAGTCCACAGTGTGTGGTCAATCCCAGCTGGGCTGGTGCAGGGTAGATACACTCTGTCACACAGCTACACACAGCCGACTTGCAGAAGTTGTTGGGGGACGCTGAAGGTTTTGTCAGCTGGGTAGGAGGTGACTGGGGCTTTGGACCTGCAGTTTGGGTACTTGACACTCAAGCTGACATTTTTGGCTCTGGGTAGAGGGAGAATCTCCTCTTTGCCTTGGGGCCTTGAATGCCTAGAGCAGACCCCAGCAAGCAGCCTCCTCCCTGCAGCGGCTCCCAATTCACCCAACAGCCAGGGAGGAGCACATCAGCTGGACGGCTCCAATTGCTATGCTTATCCCTGCTGAGCCATGCAGTTAGCCAATAATCAGGATCTTGTGGGTTGTTTCTGCTGGGAGGAGAAATTGATGATGAAGTTAGGTATTTCTTTGATGCAACCAGGTTTATTTACAGTGTATATAAAATCCCATTTCCCTGAATACAGCAAGAATCACACAGCAGGTGATTCTTTCTTTGCTCACAGTTCTTCCAGCTAGTACTCTACCCTAGAGCGCCCTCTCAGTTTCTCAGGATCACACTAAAAATTCTTCTCTGGTTGTGTCTGGGGTTTCCTTGCTGCCTGTCTGCTTCTCTTGTGTCTCTTGTGTTTCTGCTGCTGCTTTCTCAGATGCACAGCTGCAATCTAGTCAATCCCCAGCTCCCATGTTTGTTATCAGTCTAGTCTTTGGGTGGCAGCAGTTGTTATCAGTCCCCAGCATGGCACTTTCCATTATTCTGGCTATCACTAAACAGCAGCTTGTAATTGCTCCCTCATTTAGCCTGACTGGAAGGCAGCCAGCACACCCAACAGCTTCAATGAGGTTTCACCCAACCTCCCTCTAAACAATAAAATAGCCGAGAGCATGAATGTCAATGTTGTTATTGCTTGGGGACAGAGCCAACAGCCTCCATACAGAGGGCTGGAGGCAGTTCTTCATGTGTTAGAACAGCCTCTGCCTGGACACTCAGTGAGAAAAAGGAGACAGTGAGGGAAGCTTCATTCTTTTTAAGAACATAAAAGCTTGGACTTTGTGTCAACCACTGGGGAGCGCATGACCGATCCGCAGAGGATACGACTGTTTCAGCCCCAGAGGGTGCAGCATGGTTCTTTAGCTCAAGTTGTAGCTGTTTATGTTTCTAGCTCTAGAGGACCCTGGTTTGATCCTTAATGGGTCTGCTAAGATGGCAGCCAAGTCTCCAACAGTTAGCTAGATTCTGCAGTCAATTCCATGGCCATGGAAAGACAGAAAACAGAGCCCTGACCACCCTCAAAGAGCCCCACAAGTTCCCCAGCCATTTCAGGATCTAGTTCTACAACTGCCCTGTTTGTTCTTAAAACCTCCTACTACATCCCCTCACCCAACCTTGCCTTTGCTTCTTCTTCGCCCTTCTTCGCTATAGCTGCTGTTGACTGGAACAGCCTCCCTGAGCCATCCATGCAAAAGCTCAGCTGCAGAGATCTTTCCTCCCTCTAAATTCCTCTCTGCAGTTTCACTCTGCAAAGCACTTGGGGACAGTGGGTTTTATGAAGGCTGCTCTAGAAACTAAAATTGTACTATATTTGCCAGGTTAAGCACACATATTTGAAATCTCTTTGGGTATCTCTCGGAATGCAAATCATGGACACTGAAGGTTTGCACTGGAACTTGTAGCAACTTCTAGTCCAAAGGCAGAAGAATGGCAACACTATTTATAAAGTTGGGCTAATGACATTGGCTGGGGCACTCTGTGGGACAAGAGCGCTGGCCCTTCTGGGAGCTGAATTGCAAGGAAAGCACTGGCAGGCCATTTTTGACCTGCTGGCTGCTTTAAGATCCTTCCTCCCTGGTATTTGGTGGGGTTTACAGGAGCTATGTTAGGCCATTTAAAATTAGCCATGAAAATGGCCATAAAAAATTAACCAGCCATCTACTTGCCCACCTTTATCCTGATGAACAATTAATGTGATTTCACTTGTCAGAAGGTAACTCGCCCAAGGAAAGCAGGCGAATGGAATTTTGCAGAGTCCATTGGAAATGACAAACCAGGAAATGGGATCCACTGAAATAGGATTAGAGAATGTGGTGGTGTTGTGTCAGGTTCTTCATGCAGCTCGCTCAGGCATTGCAAAGGCACATGTCACTCTGGAGCACAGAGCTGTAAGGGAGAGTGGTCTAATGGAGAGGGCATCCCGCTGGGTGGCTGGAGATGGGGGATCTTCTTCCCTGCTCTGCTACTGACTTGCCTTGTAGGGCCCACAACTTCTAGGAAACATGGAGAGTGATACTCACCCACCTTTGCAAAGCACTTGGAAATCCACAGATGAAGAGCGCTAGCTAACGGCTTAGTGTTCTTAATGTATTTGGTGTCTCATGTGGTTTTCTGCATAATAAGGGGAACTCACCAGTCTGCATCTCTTGACTCCCACAGCGAGCAGCTCAGGGTTCCTGATGCCTGGGCCTTTTGTGATTTCCCAGGGTTCTTATGGGACTTAATTGCACTTGGATGTAGATGGATGGAGCAGCCAGCATCCCTTGCTCAACCACCTGTCTGTCCTACTGTTGATTTCCATGGATGGTCCAGTCCTTCTAGCCTGTTGGATGCCCTTTCCACGTGATGTCTTCCCCAGAAAAGGAGCAGGGCTATGCTGTGTCCATTGCTGTAATATAGGTACCTGTGGTGTTGCATATGGCTATGGAAAAACCCACAGTTGAAGGGGCCAGCTGGGAAGCAGCACATACTGGGTACCGACACAGTGAAGTCAAAGCTAAAGATGATAGCCACGTCTTGGAAATACCTGTTGTACTTCCTCACTTAGGCCTTGGGACTGGACAAGCTCACTCAACCTCTGCAGAGCCCCCTGCTGATACCATCCGAGGTCTCAGTGGTAACCAGGAAGTAGCCACCGCACAAACAAGAGGTGTCTAGAGCCACCAGGCTCTGCTGCACTGTCCCAGAGAATCACTGTTTTAGAGCATGGCCCCTCTGACCGGTGGAATCCCTGCACTCCCTCTGCCAGAGCACAGCACAAAGCGGTGTCCAATCAACCACCACTGAGAAAGAGGTGCCTGTGCCACTAAGCTCCAGGGTGGCATTTCAATCCACTCACCCACCCACCCTCAGAGGTCTGGGGCCTTTAGGTCCAGCTGTCTTCTCTGGTCCATTCTTGGGGACCATTGTGAAACTGACCTGTTTTCATCCAGACACTCCCACTTCCCCAGAGTGTTGAATATTCACATGCACCAGGATATGAAGACACTGAGGCTGGCTGCAATCCAGTAGCCATTGCGGGCCCTAGGTAATGTCCCACACCCCAGGGACAGTGGATGCTAGCTGCACTGCTCAAGCCCCATGCAGTGCAGAGGACAAGTCACTTTATGCTGACAGGGAGCTCTGGGGAGTTAATAGTCTGAGCCCTTGGGGAATCAGGGCCTCACCCCTCTCTATGCTTGAGGCCAGTTTCCCCATCCTCCTGTTTTATGAGAAACCTCCATCCACAAAGACATTCACCATTCTGGACACATTCCCCATTCCCATCCATGGCACTTGACTTCCCACCTCATCCCCGGCAGAGCAATCTGGGTCATGCTGAACCTTGATCTATGCAACAGGCTGGGTTAATGGCACCCAGACCAGCCCTGCGAGACCCCAGAGAATTATAGGTACCATTGGTTCTCATCAACATGTGGGCAGGACAACCAGAGCGACAGCATAGAAAAGCAATCACCACATCAGGGGCAATTCACCCCTGGGGAACGTGTTTAGATGCAGCAGGGAGACTCAGTGAATATGTCCACTCTTCTGGTGCCACCCCACTCACACCCAGAGAGCCCCCTCAAACCCTCTAAAGTGCCAATGCAAATGCT
This sequence comes from Lepidochelys kempii, assembly GCF_965140285.1. Taxonomy (NCBI): domain Eukaryota; kingdom Metazoa; phylum Chordata; order Testudines; family Cheloniidae; genus Lepidochelys; species Lepidochelys kempii. Next base: position 35,039,768 of record NC_136387.1, read on the forward strand.
ATGGAATCTAATGTGATTTAATGCCCACAACAGCAAGGCTGTTTGCTCCCTTTCTGTAGCTGGGTAAATGAAGTTGATACAGCTGCAGTTTCTGGCATGTCTCTATAGCCTGATCGTGCTGGATGAGTTCAGTGTTTCGTTATGGGGTTATGATGATGTTATTCATCAAAATGATTTCGTGAGCAGACTATGTATGTTTCAGGAGGCATGGCAGGATTTCCCTTCCTTTAAATAAAATCAGATAACTAATTTCATCAACCATTGACAAAGAAGGCAAAGGTGATCAATTCAAAGCTGATTTCCTATGGAGCTGTATACAAACGATTTACCAAAAGAAATAAGAGTAAAGAAGAGGGGGAACTAGCTGACACACAATTTCAGTGTGAAGAGAACAAAGTTTTTACTGCAGCAAGTTTTGCTGGAAATAAAGGTTTAGGGTGTGGGTTTCATATTTATATCTATAAGGGCTGACTTCCAGTCGCAACAAAGTCAGCATGTTCAGGGTGTCTGTTTCCAATGTAGCCCCATGTCTTGGCACTGGGAATTTCCCTTCTATATTCTTGGATCAGTATTTGGGAACAAATTGGACATAGTCCCCAGGGAATCCACCCCAGGTTTTACATTGAGCCCAGCGTCGGGGTGAGATTAACTGGGTAGATGCTCAGGGAGTGGAGACCTGGGCTGGGCTTTTTGAAGGAGCCTAAAGGAGTTTGATGCCATTCAGTGGCACTGTAGGGCTTCACTGCTGAATCCCAGTACCTTGGCTTAACAAGTTCCCTGTAACCAGGGGTGAAAGTAACTTAAAGGATTTACAGGTATTCCAGAGTCCTGATGAGGGGGCGGGGCCTCAACTGGAGGAGGCGGGGACTTTAAATCCACAGGCACTTTAAATCAGGATTTAAAGGGCCTGGGGTTACTGCTGTGGGAGCAGCAGTTGGAAGCCCCAGGCCCTTTAAATCACCCCCTGAGCTCCCAGCTGCAGAGGCAACTGAGAGCCCTGGGGTTTAGGGGTGATTTAAAGGGGGCTATTTAAAGGGTCTGGGGCCACCGCTCCTGCCCCAGCCTATTAACTTGCCACCAGAGCCCCACTGCCACTACTCCAGGGCTCTGGCAACAAGGCTCCGGAGACAATTTAAAGGGCCAGAGCCAGATTAACTTTTTGTGGGCCTGGCACCAAACATATTTGAGGACCCCCCTGGGGAAAGAAGAGGCCGGGGCAAGAGCACAGCAGGGCATGGTGTGTGTGGGGGGAAGGATTGGTCCCCAGCTGGAGTGAGGCAGGGGCCGGGGCAAGATGAGCACAGTGAGGCATGGGGGGGAAATTAGTCCCTGCTGACTGGAGCAAGGCAGGGGCTGGGGGGCAAAAACACAGTGGGGCGGGAGCTAGGGTTGGTCCTTGGAGCAAGGGAGGGGCTGGGGGTAAACTGTAAGGGCAGCAGGGCTGGGGAGGGGGTAAACAGGATCCCACACACACACTCCTGCCCACATAGAGTGGGTACCTACCTTCTCCCTGGTTCTAGCCCATTCTCTTTGTCTCTCTCTGCACCAAGCTGAGGGTGGGGGTGCACTGAGAACAGGGCTGGGGATGCAGGGTCTGGGAGGGAGTTAGGGTGCAGGAGCAGGCTGGAAGTTGGGGTGCATGGTCTGTCCAGGAGCTAGAATGAGGGAGGGGGCTCAGGGTTGGGGCAGGAGGTTGGGGTATGGAACACTTTCTGGGGCAGCTCCCATTCAGTGCGAGGGGTGCAGGTGGGTATGTGGGGTGAGGGAGGGTGCAGGAGCTCCCATTTGATGCAGGAGTCAGGGCATGGGGTGTGGGAGGGTGCAGGAGTCAGGGCAGAGGGCTGGGGTCACTCCCAGCCCTGAGTGGCTCACAGCAGGGGGCTGGAGGGGGTATGCCCTGTTTCCACCCCCTTCCCCAAGGCCCCGCCCCCACCTCTTCTCTGCTTCCTCATGCCAGCAAACAGCTGATCGGCAGCAGGGAGAGAGAGTGGGGGGGGGGGAAACGCAGCACACTGGGGGAAGAGGCGGGGGAGCTGGGTTGCCAGCAGAGCCGGACCTGCAGCAGCAGGACAGAGCCCCGGGAGAAGGCAGCACCAAGCTTCTGCCCCCATAGGAGAGAGCGGGGGGCAGAAAAGAGCGGCTAGGGTCCCTTCTGAGCATGCGCCCTTTAAATAGCCGCTGGAGCCCCACTGCTGCTACCCCAGGGCTCTGGCAGCGGGGCTCTGGTGTAAATTTAAAGGGCCCGGGGCTCAGGCTGCTGGTGGAAGCCCCAGTCCCTTTAAATTGCCACCTGGGGAAGCCAGTCCACCCCGCTACAGCGCACCAGCTCTTGCCGGTATGCTGTAGCGGGGCGTACCAGCTTATTTGCACCTCTGCCTGTAACCCATGACACAAAACCACGGGGGACCAAACTGGCAGTGGAATGACCCCATCCCTGACCCCCAGATTCCTTCTCTCCATGGTTTTGGAAGAAAAGTTCACTTCAGTTTTAGGTACAGCAAGGACAGCCCTGGAGGCAGAAGTCCTATCTCCCTGAGGCTGGTACAGTGCAGACAGACAAGCAGTGCATGCTCCTCCCACACGCCAGCTCCAAACTGTGGGTCAGCCCTGCCCTGGAGGGAGCAGCACTCTGGGGTGGAGCAAAGGCAGGACATTTGAGGAGAGGGGAAGTCAGTCTCCACAGACCATTCAGCAGGTCACCCAAGACACTGCTCTTAGTGCAAGGCAGACGGGCGTTGTCTGGGACATGGACGCCCCTCCACTGAGAGCTGGACTGAGACCCACTAACTTGTGTCAGGCAGGCCCCCAGACAGTCACCACATTGTACCAGCTCTCAGCCTGGGCTCACTTCCACCAGTGTCCGAGAGGTGAAGGAGCTCTCCACAAATTACATACCATATTTTTTGGCAATTTTTGAGGCCCACCCTTCTAACACTGAAACAAACATGCAAAATTAAGCCCCCCCCAATATGTTACATCATTTATTGACAGCCCCACAGTCCTCCCTATGCCATTACATTAGACAACAGTGATCTGCAGGGAATTTCAGTCTCCCCACCCAGATCAGAGGCATTTCCTTGCAGTAGGAATGGCCTGATTCTCTTCTTCTGGTGGGATCCAAGATGCAGTGGCAGAAGGTACATGGATGGGGTCCTTCAGGCTGCAGGGGAAGCACACCATACAGGTGGGAAGGGATGCTGTACATGCCTATGTCCAGGTATGCTTCTTGTGTAGCTACTCTTGAACAGAGATCAGTCCAAGCTGCACAATTCAGACCTGGTTGTGGATTTCAACACCGAGGTTAGGGGCACTGGATGCGGAGTTTTGGTCTGATCCCTGGTAAAGACCAGGCCTATTTGCAAATGTCGGGTCTGGGCTCAGACCTCTGTGTCGGTCACTCGGGGTATGTCTACACTGTTAAACACCTGCAGCCGGCCTGTGCCAGCTGACAGGCTAACAGGGCCAAGACTGACCTGCTGTTTAATTGCAGTGTAGACCCTCTGGCTGGGGTTGCAGCCTGAGCTCTGGAACCCTCCCACCTTGCAGGCTCCAGCCTGAACCCGGATGTCTAGTGCTTGGGCTCAGGGGCTGTTTAATTGCAGTGTAGTCAGTTGGCATGGCCCAGCCATGGGTGTTTAATTGCAGTGCAGATATACCCTTGTTGGCCGGTGCACCTCTTCCTGGCCGAGCATGGCACGGCACCCTCAGTGTCAGGCGTCCCTGCCAGCGCTCACTCTCCAGGCTCCATGGCGATCTCCCCTTCTTGAGGCATGGCCCTGTGGCCAGGATACTCCTAGAGTCTCACCTCTGCCAGGGTGCCCAAGTAAGTTCAAACAGAATCAGAGGTCCAATGGCTTTGGGTTGGGCTTCATCTCCCACCCAGAGTTCAGTAGCCGTGGCCCCTTTGCATTTGGGGCTTGCATCTCTCTTTCTGTGGGGAGTACTAGGGGAACGCAGGCCCACTCTCTCTGGGTTCAAGCCCAGGGACTGTGTTTAGGCAGCCCAAGACTGCTCCTTGCTTCCCTGGGCTGCTCCTACCTCTTGCCTGCTTCAGGGGCCTGTCACCAAGCTGTCCTCTCTGGCTCCCTCTCCCTGAGTCCTTGGGCAGCTCTCTGTCTGTTGCTGTCACCTTCACTCTTGACAAACACGAGAGACACCTTCCTCCCCCAGAGACAGCATGTGTTGCCTCCACAATACTCCCAGCCCTTGCTCACCCAGACATCAAACTTGTGTTCCCTACACCTATGAAGCGCCAGTCAACTCCAGATCCAGCAGGCCTATTGCTCTGTCACACAACCCACCCAGCTAGCCGGAACCAGGGAAAAACCAGTCCGGTTTTCACCTGGAATTCCCTTCAGGGGCTTGACAGTGCAGAGAGCTCCAGTGGTGCTGAGCCAGTGGCCTGCAGGACCACCAGCTCCAACTGGCCCAGGAAGCAAAAGACAAGGGGCCAAACTGAGGTGAATCCGAGTCTGTAGATCCAGCAGAAGGCTCCAGTGGTGTCAGTTACAGCCCGTGCCAGCCCCCTCAATGTGGGGGTCATGCTGATTTAGGCTCCGATCCTTTGCTAATATGTAACTGGCTCCTGTCCCTCAAAGCTTCTGCATTTAGCTCACTGAGCTGACGGGAGCCTACATGCTGGAACCCAGCCACTGTGGGGCCAGAAGTAGGAGTGAATCATAAAAACCAGAGGTGGGGAAGGAGCTGTAGATACTGGGAATCTAATGCTTTAACGTAAGCCTTCTTCCAGCTCCCCAGCCTTATGTTACACTCACCGCACATCAGCAAAGTGTGTTAGCAAGGCTCAGAGAATGTAACTTCTGCCATTGGCCACAGCTCCTCTGAAAGTGGTTTCTTGGGTTGAAGATCTGAGCTGAACATCCTGTTTAGCACAACAGACCATCGGACCCGCCTGCTTCCAGCTCAAAATCTGATCCCTTTCAAATGCTCTCTTCTTGGCTTCTCTGGCATTCAGGAGAGCCACTGCCTTTTGGAGAGGGGAGTTTCAGAATGCTACAGTCAGACAGATGCCCAGGTAGAAGAAGCAGCTCAAGCAGATTTGACAAGAAATAAGCGTGACAAGTTCCTATGTCTTCTCAAGCTCCCTCTTGCAAAAGTGTTCCTCAATTCTAAGGCCAGAAGGGACCCTTCTGACTATCCAATCGGACCTCTGGTTCACACACTGCACAGAATGTCACCCGGTGATTGCAAGAAGACTCAATGAAAAAGAATACAGCATAAGCAGAGCAGTTTTAACTAGCAGGGTTCTGTTATGCATTGGCATTCTGGGGGGCTTTAAATGGGATGAATGACCTAGCTGATAGGGTGGTGAAAAACACCTACTGTGCTCCCCCGTAGAACAGCGGGAATTTGTCACTGACATGCAGCTGATGTTTTTGTTCATTTATCTGAGATTCTCAAAGTCTGAAAGCTCCAGCCTTGGGGACAATCCCAGCCACTTCCTCAGGGCCCCAGCAACAGGGGTGCTGTTTCTTGAGCAGTCCCTCATTGCCAGAATTTCCTTTAGCAGCCTTCCTCAGTTCTCCCTTTTCAGGGCCCCTTAGGGTATGTCTCTACTGCAGTTAAACCTCTGCATCTTGCCCAGGCCAGCTGACTCAGGCTAAGGGGCTGTTTAATTGTGGCATAGACATTTGGGCTCAGGCTGGAGCCCAGGCTCTAGGGCCCTGTGAGGAGGTGTAGGTTACAGCTCATGCCAGTCCCACTGAGCCTCATGTTACATTACTAAGAATAGCTGTGTAGACATTGCAGCTCAGGCTGGAGGTTTGGCTCTGGAGCCTCAGAAAGGAGGTGGCTGGAGCACAATCCCTGCAAGCCCAAGTCTGTAGATCCCACCTGTGAGAAACACTGCTGCAAACTGACACTCACTATACCCATATACCCCTACAGATTCCCCACAGCCTCTCTCATCAGTCCTACCACCCTCTACTTGGGATGGGTTTAATGCCCGCAAACAGTTCCAAACAGTCCCACCAATAAAGGCCCTCACTGCCACCCAAAGGTTCATACTTATCTCTGGCTCTTCTGCCATCCACATGGAGATCTTCTCCACTCACCACCTGCCCTTCCCAGGGTTACTGCTCATCACTACCTCTGGCTTCCTTCTCATGCCAGCATTTCCCATGTTCTGACAGCTGAGGCAGTCTATATACCACCCTCCTCCAGAGAGCTGCTCCTGATTGGCTGGAAGAGAGGAGAGCTCTGTCCACACTGGATACTACAGGGCTTTTGATCTCGAGCCCTTAAAGGAACAGTATCCTGGGTTTTCCCCCCCATCCAACTCCTGATTCCTGGGGACCATTTCCTCTCTTCTACTACAGGCCATTTCCTGAGCTTTCATTTATTCCAGCTCCCTGGAATGGGTCTTTTGGCCCCCTCTACTCTTTATGGACCAGGGGAGAAGGGGGACACCATACCTGTGAGTTATCATCTATATGTTCCCAGCGCTTGCAGTGTACCCACTACCGCCCATGTAACACCATATATCGTGCTAATGTTTATCCCAGGTGAGCTGCCTCCTACCCATCAGAGCTCCCACAGCACCATCAAGGAGATGCCTGTCACCTGCTTCCCTGCCCGTTGTCACAAGAGAACGGCAACCCGTGCAGTAAATTGTCCTCAGCACTTCGGCTCAAGCTGCTAGGGCAAAATAGCTGTCACGTTCAGTACCACGCCAAGCAGGGAGAACCAGGTCCACCCCCCAACACACACACACATGTTGGAATCATCATCGCAGCAAGCAGGGAAGGATGGTGCCTCATAAACAGCTTGCAAGACACATTTCCCTCGCTGGCTCCCCTTTGTGGCTCAGAGCTCTTTGTGCATGGAAATGACGCTAGAAACTGAAGAGGTGTCTCCGAAACATACCAACCCTACCCCACCCCCCACCCCCCGCATTCTGGAATGAAATGCAAATGGAAATTAATGAAACGCTCACCCTAAAGAAGTACCGAGGGGAGTCAAACCCTGTGAATCACCATGTTGCCATGTGCCAAAAGGAGAAGGGATGCTTATGAATGGCTATTCCCAGAAAAAAGGGCTTTAAATCATCAACCAGCACGATTGCTCACAACCTGATGCTTTTAGGTTACCCAGCAGAGACTTTACTACTCTTTCTATCACGAAACAAGCATGTAACCCTGTTGCTTATTACCTGGAGATATTTATTGCAAGTACCTGCTCCCTAAATTCTGCTTTCGCTCACTGGACAATTTTTCACTTCAAATATTGAAGTGAAGCCTAAATGGTTACCAAGTATCAGGCAGTGTTTCCACTGTACTGTGTAACAAAATACAGCCTCAACAGCTTGTTGTGCCCCCCTACGTTACACTAAAGGGCTTTCAGTGCGGCCCATGGCAAACATAAAACACCACTCTCCAAAAGCCATCGCATAGCGGCAATAAGCTCATAGGAATTGCCACACAGGAACAGTACAGCAGTCCGTCTAGCCCAATATCCTGCCTCAAATGGAGGCTGATATCTGATGCTTCAGAGGAAGATGTAAGACCCTCCTCACTTGCCTAGCTGTGCAATCCCAGACTCAAAAGAGGAGGGAGGAATTTCTTCCTGACCACAGCTGGTAATGATCTTATGCCTTGAAGCATGAAGCATTACTTGTACAGTACTGGACAGTTGGTGGAATGTGAACGTCCCAAGAGCTTAGTTTCAAGGCACAAGCAGGTGCGATGCTTAATGACTGTGATAGACTGTCTGTGTTTCAGACTCACATAAAAGGGATGCCGTCACACGCTTTATAAAACGGATGCCTCTCCTTTTGCACCCCATACAGCCCACGTATATTGTATTGTATGGCGGTCTGGCCATTGCAATGTAGTTGGCAATCAACTCCATGATTGCTGACTCTGGCCCAGGACTAAGGCAGCCTGGCTGCTGGCCCTGTGCAGCACAAGCTGCATTCCTCTGTCTGTGAGCTAGAGAACCAGGGAGCACCAGGTCTGTGAGGGCTCATCCTCCTCAATAAAGAATCCCTTTGGGTTCACACCACCTGCCTCTTCATGGTCACAAGGGCAAGAAGAATGCCAGTCCTGAGTATGGAGGCCTCTGCAACTCTCCTAGAAAAACAGCATCAGCAACTGCCAGAGCTGCCAGAGGGACAGATGATCCAGCCCCCTGATAATCAGCGTGTGAAAAGATCTCAAACGGAGAGGGAATAAGGATGAAATTTAAAACCTGCCCACTGCAGCAGGGTAAGATCAGTGCAGAAGCCTTGCAGGGAATGCACAAAGCCCCCCGCCCCAGTGCCCGGCTCTCCCCACAGCCAGTCCCACCTTCCCCAATGCCCCTGCAGAGAATGCAGCATTTTAGGGAAGGCCCGGGTGTTCCTGTGGAGGAGGGAGATGGGAGTCCTGTTCCCAGCTCTGCGGCTGACTAGTCTTGTGACCTCACGTAAGTGACATGATCCCTCTGTGTCTGTTTCCCCATCAGTACCTGGGGATAATGCTGCTCACCCACCCCTATAAATCCTGCTCAGAGCTACAGCTGGGTGCTCAGTACTACCATGCTCAGCCTGGTCATCTAGGGTGGTCTGTGATCATGCAGAGAAATAAGAGGCCTCCCATCTTCCAGGATAGCATGAAACAACCCTGGCTGTAAGCCCTGCTTCCAATGAAGGGCCTGTAGAAATTGAGGCCCCTCTGTGGGCACAGCACAGCTTGAAGGGGTTAATTCTCTCCTGTCACATTGTAAATTCTAGGTGTCAGCGCCCGATGTTAAACGGTGATGGAACTGAACAGTGGATCATTAGTGATTATTGTTTCTAAAGGAAAATTATATTGATAACCTATTCTCTTTGTCCCCGAATAAAATCATCTCTTAATAAATCAGATGAATTCTCTTAATGAATCCTGCCTGAGCCATCTACTCTTTACAACTGCCCTAATGCAGGATGGCTGCTGCTTGAATGAGAACAACAGCACCATCTACCTCTCTGGAGATTAGGGATGTAACTTACTGTGCAGAGGGAAGGGTCCCTATTTTTTCCTGCCACCTTTCCTATGAGATTCATTGTGTCACTCTGAGATAGCATCCCCTTGGGATGCCAGAGCTGACCAGGGATTACAGCCCTCTGCATCTGTGTGTGTGTGTGTGAGAGAGAGAGAGAGAGAGAGAGAGAGAGTTTGTGTTACATCATAACAGAGAGGAGTGGACAGGCTTCCTTTACTCAGATCTGCATCAAGGTTGTTGCTAAGGATAGTTCAGATGTGATGAGACAGTGGGGCCAGTTGGCAGTGCTTGGGAGAGAAGGGGAGCAGCGTGACAAAAACCCGAATACTCTGTTGCAGTAGAAGAAATGGTCTGCAAGAAACCTTGTAGCCATGCCCTCTTGTGCTGTGAGTCTGGCAGATGTGACAAGCTAAGTTGGGACAGGCCAGAATGGAGAGATGTCTAGGGACCATCTGCAATGGGTGTGCAGCAGAAAGCGGTACAGCAGGTATCTCTTTCCTTTGATTCAGCGCTGAAATCCTGACCTAGCATGATGCTAAGGAGCACTAAGCTGCTGGAACAGCTGTCTGTCAGCATGGGAGACAAAACCTCCAGTCCTCCTGATTCCTCAGGGTTGTTAATGACCATGCCGTTAGAGTGCTAAGCCTACTGTCCCAGAGGAATTCCAGCATGACTACTTGTTTGTAGAGTGGCATACTCATGGTGCTGTTAGTAACTGCAGTCTGGATACCTAAATCCCCCTGGCACTCTGGGTTCAGCACCATAGTCTTTCCTTCCTGTCTTATGTAGTGTTGCTGAATGCTGCTCTCCAGAGGAGGCTGCATTTCAGCGGTGGGCAAAGTTAGGAAAGCACCTTGGGAGCCATTGGGTGGAAGGGGCTACACACAAATGTGCAGTTGTGATCTGTCTTGACTTTCTGGAATTAAGACTCATGGCAAGATTTGCAGGACTGCGTAGAGGGGCTGGGGCTTCCTGCCCTCACCAAGACACCTGTTACACAAGGGTATCTGGACCTCAAGACTGGTATTTTCAAAGAGATTTGAGCACCTAACTCCCATAGTCTCCTTGGAAGCCCCAGCCTAAATGCACGCAGTACTCACCAGAACAACCAAAACAACACATGCCTTTTATTCAGAGCATAGACCAGGGAAGCAAACCAGCTATCAACAGAACTCGCTGTACTGCAGTAACTTCCCCAAAAGTGCAGACTAGCAAGTTATATGGTTTGCTGGGTGAAGCAACAGGAAGGGAGAGTGTCAGCAAAGCCACCTGCTTCTTAACTCCCGCAGAACCTATATACATCCCTGGAGTATGGACAAGGGTAATGGTCTTACTATATCCAGGAACAAGCTCAGGGTGGGGCGCTTTGGGGCATTATTTAGGGAATCTTCCTGATGCTACCAAAAGAAAGCCCTAGGCCACCTATGTCCTCTCGGAGTTTCAGATTGCAGACCTGGCTTCATTTCCCCGGCTTTGCCTAAACTTTCTACTGGGCTAGCACGTGCTTAGTCATTATTTAAGTCTAACTTGCAATACTAAATATGTAAATAAAGAGGTGTTTCTTGGCTCTCTTCTGGCTGGTTGCACACATAAATTAGCTGTGCCCACCGCACTTTGTTCTCTGCAGAAAATTTGATTGGGAGTGGAGCATCTGGGAGTGTGAGTCTGAGACAGGATTAGACAGTAACTCAGGCAGGGGAATCATTAATGAGGAAGACAGGGAAAAGACACAAGTGCAGCAGCAGCCAAGCAAACTTTAGTCAACAACAAACACCCTCCCCTCCCCCAACTTCTGGGTGGGGGGGAGCAGGAACAGGTGCTAGGTCTCAGCAATATGTAATAGGAAAATATTTGTCAGTTCTTTCCTTGCAGCTACCAAAATTAGTGCCTTGATTTTTGACTAACTGTATGAGGTATTCCAGGGATGGCAAACAGCCAGCACACAATGCTTCTCTAGCTGGCACCCTGCCAGCTGGGATTCAGGGGGCATAGGGCAGCCAGAGCCACCCACTGTGTTAGAGATTGTCCCCATTCACTTGTGTGAGAGACAGTGATGTGTCGCAGTGTGACACTTCCAATCCTTCGGAGGGGTTGCTATGGTGCGGTTAAGATGGAACAATTCTTGGCAAAACCAGAAGATCTGGTCCTGAATTGAACAACTCGAGACAAGTGGGGGATTTGGCGGGTGAAGCCAACAGAGCTTGTAAACTCTGCAAACCAAATGACAGTATTTTTTAGCCTGATACAAGAAGTATCTGAATGCTAAAAAACTGGAGTGAACCATTATATTTTCCTTGCAAAGAAAAATGTCCTAGGATCCCTACACCTGAGAGGAGGTGGGGGCGGGGGGGAGACGGGGCAGTGAGGTCTAGTGCGTAGGGCACTGGACTGGGAGTCAGGTGATCTGAATTCCATTCCCAGCTCTGCTACTGACCTTGGGCAAGTCCCTTCCTCTCCCACTCTGTGTCTGTCTTGTCTTTTCACATCGTAAGCTCTTTAGGGCAGGGACTGACTCTTACTATGTATTTGCCCAGCACCTAACATGCAGGTGCCCTGGTCTCAGTGAGGGGCTGCTGTATTACAAGGCATAATAACAACCCAGCACACAAGGGCTTCTCCCTCTGTGTATGCTGCCCAAGGCAAGCTGAGGCAAGCTGAATAGGATTAGTTTTGCTTATGGCCCCTGGTGGAAAGGAATGTGTCAGGCAGTGCTGAGTGAACTGCTGGATGCAGGGCATGGAGGAGGGGGGTGCCAGAGTGCAGACAAGTTCCTAGGGTTCAGTAAGGGAAGGTGTACGGGGGGTGAAACGGCTGAATGTTTTGCATTTGGATTTAAGAGAAAGGGATTAGGTCCAACACGGGCTCAGTCATCTCCTACCTTGGCTCCTCCTCACTGCTCTCAGCAGGGCCTTAATTATTTGCTAGGGAGGGGACACAAATAGACAACAGCTCGTGATGGGCCAGCCTCAAAAGTAGAGCTGGACTTGGATCAGAACACAGGGACTGAACCCTTCTCCCAGCCACAGGAGGGGGAATTTTAGAGTTGAATCCGCATCTGGATGGGAACTTGGGTCTAAGAATGTAATTAGGCAAGAATCAAACTATGGGCTAAATGAGACAAAATACAGCTGCATACAGGCAATATGGGCACCATGGGGTCAGTGGGGGCAGAAGCTGAGACCTCCAGCACCACACATAAAGCCCCTATCACTTGTGCAATTGGAGCAACTCCATTGGCTGTAAGCGGCAGGCTGTTATCCTCACTGGGGCAAGCCACTAGAGGGCAACAGGCTCCCACAAATATACCTGGGCTATGGAGAAATCTGGATGGAAACCTCATGCCACAGGTCTTTCTCTTTGGGGGTGCCAAGGCCCTGTGCCTAAGCTCTGGGGAGGCCAAGATTCTGCTCCTCACCTTGACCTGAACCCCAAGGTTCTGGCCCATCTCTGCTTTAGAGCTAGTTCAGAACACTGCAGCACATCTCCTCAGCAACACAGGCTACCGCAAGAACGTCACACCCATCCTCCACTTGCTACACTGGCTTCCCATAGAATATCCAATCAAGTGCAAGGTCTCAGTCCTAACTCTGCATGGCCTGGACCCAGCATGCCTAAGAGAGCCTCTGAGATGAGGACCGGGATCAACAACTCTGCTTCTCAGGGACAATGGAACTTCCTTCCACAAGGGGAAAGCTCATCTGTGCAAGAGGCCGAGCATTCTCGGTGGCTGCTTGGTTCAAAGTTCATTCTGGTTTAGGAAGAAACCCATTACTTTTTATTAGGTTGAAATAAACCAAATTAAGTTTAAAAGAAGGAGGAAACCCATTCTTTGTCTATCAGTTCTGCTGTCTTTGCCATGTATCTGGACAAAATCAGAACAAGGCGTTGCACACAAACTCAACAGTTTATCTCAGCTTGTCAACAAATCAGTGGCCTCACAACTCAATAGCTTGAACAAGATGAGCATCCAAAAAGACCAAGACTGGGATGAACTGACCCAGGAACTTAGGACCATCACAAACTTCCTCACCAGGAGTGAGGAGCACTTCTCCGACTCGGCCGTCTCGAACCAACAGAGAGAGCATTCCGAACTCCAGAACCTCCCGCAAACCCTACCAAAACAAAGCACTCCACTGCACAAACATTCACCCCCTGCAGAGAGAGAACAGAGCACACATGACAGATGTTAGTCAGGACACTTAATGCACTGCTGGAAGATGCTCAGATACTCTGGTGGGGAGCGCTGGAGAAGAACCTGAGCAGAACAGAAGAACGTCTCGGGGGGTGGGACTGGGTCAGATGCTTCTCTGAACTGGCTGACGAACCTTTTTGGGGTTGTGAAACGAGGCTGGAAGTGTCTTCAGAACAGGCTTTTGTGTGACATTGCTGGGACTCCCTGCTTCCGGGCAGGCTGCAGTGAGAACCAAGGGCTAAGTATATCAGCAGAGGAGGGGAGTGCACCAAGGCAGGTGGCTGTGGTTCAGATCTCAACATTCGGTGAAGCTGCAGCATTGCTTTGTCTGGTGGTGCTGGGATGTAGGGCAGGGAAGGGTGGGCACAGGGCTGCTCCTAGACATTGTGGTGCCCTACGCAGCCCCCCTGTGGGGGGGGTCTGGCCCCAAGCCTCTGTGGGGGCGGGGCAGGGGGCACGCCCAAGGTCTGTGGGGGGCAGGAGCCGGCGGAGCGGGGCCGGGTTGCTCCATTTCCTGCCACCTGGTGATTGCAGGGTGGGCCTGACCCCGAACTCATGGGGCAGCAGGAAGTGGAGTGACCTGGCCCCAGCCCGCTCCACTCTGCTCCCCTGGCTCCCAGCCTTGGGACGTGCGGGGCCAAGGGGAACCACGCCCCAGCACTGACCAGCGGCGCAGCTGGCAGCTGGCGGAGTGGAGAGGGCTGGGGCTGGGTCGCTCCACTTCCCGCCGCCTGGTGGGTTCAGGGCGCGCCCAACCTCTGCTGCAGTTCCCCGTGATGTAGATCGGGGAAGGGGTAGAGTGCAGGCGGGGCTGGGGCGGAGCAGAGGTGGGAAGAGGCGGGATGGGGCAGAGCAGGGGTGGGGACTTTGGGGAAGAGGCAGGGCGGGAGCAGAGCAGGGGCAGGGGCAGCTTTCCTGGCCAGCTCAGCCGGCTGGGGGATCGGGCTGGCCACTGGTGGCCCAAATTTCCTGGTGCCCTACGCAGCTGCATAGTTTGTGTATGGGTAAGGATGGCCCTGGGTGGGCATAAGAGAAGAGTGATATCTGAAAGGAGTTCACTTCCCCAAGTAACAGCAATCCAAGCAAGGGGGGCAGGTGTGCACCTGTAGCCAGGCCAGGGCACCTCCCCACTGCTCTCCATCCCATTACGGTCAATGTCATTTATTACCTTGAGCTGCATGGAGAATCTACAAAGGGGGTGTCTGGGGCCTCTTCCCTGGTGCGTTTTAGGAGGTTTAAGACCTTTCAGAAGAGAGATTTTATACCAAAAAGTCCCTGTGATTTGCCAGTGATGAGTTCATTCTGCTAAAGCAAAACGAGCAGCTGAGCCCCAACCAGGCTACAAACTCCCCCCAGCCCCCATGTTCAGACGGGCTCCCGCCCTGTGTGTGACAGTAGCTGGACCTCTGAACTCCTCCAGCATCAGGCTTCCAGAGCTGCCAGGCTGGGCAGCTCTGTGGAAGTCAATGGGGGCTTCGCTGACTGGCCCAGCTGAGAGCCTGACTTTGGGTGTCTCACTGGGATGTTAGGCCCCAGGCTTTGTAAATGGCAACAAACCATGTTCTTCCTTAGTGTGTCCCTGAGCTTCCTGTCCTTCCTCTTCCTCTCCTACCCCCAACCCCCATTTCCCTCTGACTCCACCTCTTTCCCTCCCTCACTCAGGTTTCCCAGTGATTAAGGCCTCTTTTCCCTTCTTCCATCTAAATCTCCCCTCCTCATCCTCCTCCCCTCTGGGCACCAAGTCACTCAGCCCCGTCCCACGACACTGTCACTCAGTGGGGCTGGGCAGTAGGAGCAGGATGGCCGGCTTGACAGATGCAAAGGCTGTCTCCATTTGCCTCCATTCTGCTTCTCCAGCCCTGTCATAAATATAAAGGGAAGGGTAAACCCCTTTGAAATCCCTCCTGGCCAGGGGAAAGCTCCTCTCACCTGTAAAGGGTTAAGAAGCTAAAGGTAACCTCGCTGGCACCTGACCAAAATGACCAATGAGGAGACAAGATACTTTCAAAAGCTGGGAGGAGGGAGAGAAACAAAGGGTCTGTGTCTGTCTGTAGTCGTCTTGGCCAGGGACAGAACAGGAATGGAGTCTTAGAACTTTTAGTAAGTAATCTAGCTAGGTATGTGTTAGATTATGATTTCTTTAAATGGCTGAGAAAAGTATTGTGCTGAATAGAATAACTATTTCTGTCTGTGTATCTTTTTTGTAACTTAAGGTTTTGCCTAGAGGGGTTCTCTATGTTTTTGAATCTAACTACCCTGTAAGATATCTACCATCCTGATTTTACAGGGGGGATTTCTTTATTTCTATTTACTTCTATTTTTTATTAAAAGTCTTCTTGTAAAACACTGAATGCTTTTTCATTGTTCTCAGATCCAAGGGTTTGGGTCTGTGGTCACCTATGCAAATTGGTGAGGCTTTTTATCCAACATTTCCCAGGAAAGGGGGGGTGCAAGTGTTGGGAGGATTGTTCATTGTTCTTAAGATCCAAGGGTCTGGGTCTGTAGTCACCTAGGCAAATTGGTGAGGCTTTTTACCAAACCTTGTCCAGGAAGTGGGGTGCAAGGTTTTGGGGAAGTATTTTGGGGGGAAGGACGCGTCCAAACAGCTCTTCTCCAGTAACCAGTATTAGTTTGGTGGTGGTAGCGGCCAGTCCAAGGATAACGGATGTAATATTTTGTACCTTGGGGAAGTTTTGACCTAAGCTGGTAAAGATAAGCTTAGGAGGTTTTTCATGCAGGTCCCCACATCTGTACCCTAGAGTTCAGAGTGGGGGAGGAACCTTGACAAGCCCATTCCGCTCACCCCTACATCCAGTGGTGAGCTGGAGCCGGTTTGCACCACTTCGCACGAGCCGGTTGTTAAATTTTGAAGCAGTTTTAGAACCGGTTGTTAACCCGCTTCCCTGCAGGGGGCGCTGAGGCTTTGATGGGCTCCGGCCGGGAAGTGATGCAATTCCTCTTCCGGCCGCCGGGGGCGCTGCGTTGTGGGAGCCATGTGGGCTGCCGCCTGGCTGGGGGCACGAGCCCTGTTGCTGCTGCTGCTCCCCTGGCCCTGGGGCTCCCGCTGCTGCCTGGTGGGTCCCCAGCTGCTCTGCTGGGCCTGGGCTGCATCCTGCTGCTCCGAGCCGCTCTCCCCGTGAACGCCCACCCCCCTGCCCCCAGCCACCCCCTGCACCCCCTTCCCGCAGCCAGCCCCCGTCTCCATCCACCCCCTGCACCCCCCGCCCGCAGCCACCCCCTGCCTGCAGCCAGCCCCCGTCTCCATCCACCCCCTGCACCCCCTGCCTGCAGCCAGCCCCCGTCTCCATCCACCCCCTGCACCCCCTGCCTGCAGCCAGCCCCCGTCTCCAGCTGCCCCTGCACCCCCTGCCCGCAGCCAGCCCCACACCCCCTGCCCTGCCCACACCTGCCCCTGTCTCCAGCCACCCACTGCACCTCCTGCCTGCAGCCAGCCCGTCCGCAGCCAGCCCCCGCCTTCAGCCAGCCCCCGTCTCCAGCCACCCCCTACACCCCCCGCCTTCAGCCAGCCCCCGTCTCCAGCCACCCCTGCACCCTCTGCCTGCAGCCAGCCCCCGTCTCCAGCCACCCCTGCACCCCCTGCCCACACCAGGCCCTGCCGCACCTCCTGCCCTGCCCACACCAGCCCCTGTCTCCAGCCACCCCCTCATCCCCTGCCCTGCCTGCAGCCACCCCCTGCAGCCCCTGCCTGCATCCAGCCCCCGTCTCCAGCCACCCTTGCACCCCCTCCCCGCAACCAGCCCCTGCCGCACCCCCTGCCCTGCCTCCAGCCACCCCTGCACCTCGTGCCTGCAGCCAGCCCCCGTCTCAAGCCACCCCTGCACCCCCTGCCCTGCCCACACCAGCCCCTGCCACACACCCTGCCCTGCCCGCACCAGCCCCTGTCTCCAGCCACCCCCGCATCCCCTGCCCTGCCTGCAGCCACCCCCTGCCCGCAGCCAGCCCCCGTCTCCAGCTGTCCCTGCACCCCCTGCCCGCAGCCAGCCCCACACCCCTGCCCTGCCCACACCTGCCCCTGTCTCCAGCCACCCACTGCACCTCCTGCCTGCAGCCAGCCCGTCCGCAGCCACCCCCCGCCTTCAGCCAGCCCCCATCTCCAGCCGTCCCCACACCCCCCGCCTTCAGCCAGCCCCCATCTCCAGCCACCCCCTACACCCCCCGCCTTCAGCCAGCCCCCGTCTCCAGCCACCCCTGCACCCCCTGCCCTGCCCACACCAGCCCCTGCCACACCCCCTGCCCTGCCCGCACCAGCCCCTGTCTCCAGCCACCCCCGCATCCCCTGCCCTGCCTGCAGCCACCCCCTGCCCGCAGCCAGCCCCCGTCTCCAGCTGTCCCTGCACCCCCTGCCCGCAGCCAGCCCCACACCCCCTGCCCTGCCCACACCTGCCCCTGTCTCCAGCCACCCACTGCACCTCCTGCCTGCAGCCAGCCCGTCCGCAGCCACCCCCTGCCTGCAGCCAGCCCCCATCTCCAGCCGCCCCCACACCCCCCGCCTTCAGCCAGCCCCCGTCTCCAGCCACCCCTGCACCCCCTGCCCTGCCCACACCAGCCCCTGCCACACCCCCTGCCCTGCCCGCACCAGCCCCTGTCTCCAGCCACCCCCGCATCCCCTGCCCTGCCCGCACCAGCCCCTGTCTCCAGCCACCCCCGCATCCCCTGCCCTGCCTGCAGCCACCCCCTGCCTGCATCCAGCCCCCGTCTCCAGCCACCCTTGCACCCCCTCCCCGCAACCAGCCCCTGCCGCACCCCCTGCCCTGCCTCCAGCCACCCCTGCACCTCCTGCCTGCAGCCAGCCCCCATCTCAAGCCACCCCTGCACCCCCTGCCCTGCCCACACCAGCCCCTGCCACACCCCCTGCCCTGCCCACACCAGCCCCTGTCTCCAGCCACCCCCGCAACCCCTGCCCTGCCCGCAGCCAGCCCCACCGCAACCCCTGCCCTGCCTGCAGCCAGCCCCACACCCCCTGCCCTGCCCACACCAGCCCGTTTCCAGCCACCCCTGCACCCCCTGCCCGCACCAGGCCCTGCCGCACCCCCTGCCCTGCCCGCACCAGCCCCTGTCTCCAGCCACCCCCGCATCCCCTGCCCTGCCTGCAGCCACCCCCTGCACCCCCTGCCCGCAGCCAGCCCCTGTCTCCCAGCCAGCCCCTGCCACACCCCTGCCCTGTATCCAGCCAACCCCTGCTGCACCCCCTGCAGTGCCCGCATCAACCCCTGTCTCCAGCCACCCCCACATCCGCTGCCCTGCCTGCAGCCACCTCCTGCACCCCCTGCCCGCAGCCAGCCCCTGTCTCCAGCCAGCCCCGCACCCCCCTACCTGCAGCCAGCCCCTGCCGCATCCCTGCCCTGTATCCAGCCAACCCCTGCCACACCCCCTGCACTGCCCGCACCAACCCCTGTGTCCAGCCACCCCCGCATCCCCTGCCCTGCCCGCAGCCAGCCCCACACCCCCTGCCCTGCCCACACCAGCTCCTGTTTCCAGCCACCCCTGCACCCCTTGCCCGCACCAGCCCCTGCCGCACCCCCTGCCCTGCCCGCACCAGCCCCTGTCTCCAGCCACCGCCGCTTCCCCTGCCCTGCCCGCAGCCACCTCCCGCACCCCCTGCCCGCAGCCAGCCCCTGCCGCACCCCCTGCCCTGTATCCAGCCAACCCCTGCCGCACCCCCTGCACTGCCTGCACCAACCCTGTCTCCAGCCACCCCCGCACCTCCTGCCCACAGCTCCTGCCTGCCCGCAGCCAGCCCCACACACCCTGCCCTGCCCACACTAGCCCCTGTCTCCAGCCACCCCTGCACCCCCTGCCCACACCAGCCCCTGCCGCACCCCCTGCCCTGCCCACACCAGCCCGTCTCCAGCCAGCCCCGCACTCCCTGCCCTGCCCGTAGCCAGCCCGTCTCCAGCCAGCCCTGCACCCCCCTGCCCTGCCTGCAGCCAGCCCCTACCCTCCAGTCAGCACCTGCCCTGACTCCAGCCAGCCCCATACCCCCTTGCCTCCAGCCAACCCTGCACCCTCCTGTCTCCAGCCAGCTCCGCACGCCCTGCCCTGCCCGCAGCCAGCCCCACACCCCCTGCTTCCAGATAGCCCTGCCCCATACCCCTGTCTGCAGCTGGCTCCACATCCACTGGTGCCCTGCAGTTCCCAGGGCAGTAACCCTGCACACCTGCTTCAATGAGGGGGGCATGGAGCAGCTGGGACCCACACATGTGCACACCCTAGGGTGACCAGACAGAAAGTGTGAAAAATCAGGACAGGAGGTGGGGAGTAATAGGAGCCTATATAAGAAAAAGACCCCAAAATTGGGACTGTCCCTATAAAATCGGGACATCTGGTCACCCTAGCACACTCCCAGAGAGTGGCGGGGACCCACACATGTGAAACGGAGCTCATTTCTAGTTCAGGCCCATCTTTTTAAAAAAGAACTTTAGGCAGGGTTAACATACATCCGTATTTTCCCGGACAGGTCAGGCTTTTTGGTTCTTAAATTGCCGTCCGGGAGGAATTTTTAAATTTAAAAATTCAAAAATTCCTCCCGGGAAAATACGGATGTATGGTAACCCTGTTGGTACAAAAAATACATACTGGGGCACATCCCTTAAATCAGAACTCTTTATAGGGAGCCAGTTGTTAAGATTTTGGCAGCTCATCACTGCCTACATCTTGATCTCTTTCTCCTCTCCCCATTCCCTCTCCTGCTCCATGCCCTTCCCATCTCGTCCAGTCACTCCTGGGTCCCCCAGGGTCTCCCCAGCTCCTGAATCTGCTCCCTCTTTGCACTGTGCCAGCAGTGGTGAGGAAGCAGGCAGGGCTGTTCTATTGCCCCACAGTCTGGCTGGGCCTGTCTTGTCCCCAGAGATGAAGGGGGGTCAATAGTAGGCAGTCTCCCGTCGCCCCTCTCCCAATAGGACACAGAGGAATCCCCCATCAGAGGCAAGGAGGCAGATGGGGGACTTCCAGCTGGGATGCCTCTTCTCCCCATTCCAGGTGCCACTGGGGAGCCCTTGAAAGCCCCTAGGCCTGCATCAGTAGGTGGGACTCAGTGAACATAGAGTTCCTGGGCTTTGTGGGGGTCCCATTCACGTTTGGGAGCAAGGCTTTGTGGAAGTGGAGGGGCTGTTGTTCCATCCATGCTGGCTCACTCAACCCTAATTACAAACGCGGGAAGGGCGAAGCAGGATCCGGAGCTCACAGGCAGAGCTGCCTGGTACAGCATGGGGCTCGGGGCAGGGCACCGGAGACAGCTGCACCTTGGATCCACCTTCATGTCACACTGTGATGGGGGAAAAAGTGTGGTTGCAAAGGCAGCAGCTGGGGTGGGAAGGAGATCATGTGACTCTGATTAAACCCAATTGTGTTACAAACACTGCTGGCTCTCCTCGACTGGGAGGATGGGTAGGGGGAGATTCAAGCCACAAAGAGCCTCAGCCCACCACCAAGAGCAATCAGAATTCTTTGCAGAACGTCAGTGCTTGTGGGGCCTTTTCCCTATGCGGCCACAGAGACCTTAACAAATGCGGAACCTTTGTGAATAATTGATGGGACCTTTTATGGTCAGTTTATCTCCTCCACTGGATTTGGTATTTACATAGTAGTGAGGGGTTGGGGACCCCGATAAATCTCCTAGGCAGTAGGATTAATACAGCAGAAACCTATTTTGTTGGGTGTTTTATTACCTTGCAGCTCTTTAATTGAGAGAGAGAGAGAATAAGGCTTGTGCTTGGAACTCATCAGCAGCACATTTACCAGGAAGTATTAAAGCCCATTACTTACAGAGAACGTGGGACATGCCTGGGAAAAAAGGGGCAACAGTAGATTCCTGGGCCTTGTGGTTATAATGTGCTACTTTGCAACGCACTCCCCCTTGGAGGGTAGCTTACAGGGCATTGAATCATTATCATAACGCCATGCTTCTGTCCTAATCCTTTTCTATTCAGGTTACAGTGAAATGATGCACAAAACAAGTACAGCATCCCATCTTGCCCTAGCAAACAGATATTTATAGATGCAATATATTTGATGATATACAGTTACATTTTCTGCAATGTCGTTGTAGCTACTGGTCCTACTGTCTGAGATCTCCCAGCCATAAAGGGAATAGTTACTTTTTATATATATCGTAAAAGTTTAAATATAGCCCCGTCTGACCAGAGAAAAACCCCTAGCTGTATTTACACTGGAAAGGTTCTAATGTGCTGGGTCCTGCTGGTCAGTAATGAAAAGCATCTGTCTTAGAGCATTGATTGGGGAATTATTCCTCAGGTGACCTCCTCTCCAGGAGGGAGAGATTCTATGGGACACAGTCATAGAGGCCACTAGTTCAATAGGTACCTTGATTTGTCCTTGAATACTGCAGTGTCAAACTGAGCCAACCGTTCTGTCCCTGGTACAGTATGCAGGAGACCCTGAATGCAGTGAGACACTGTCAGGGGTTACATGGATCTACGTGGCCCAGCCTCATGTGTAAGGGCTGCAGTCTGGGACATGGCTTTTGCTAGAGAGTAGAGGCTGCAGAGCAACTGCATGAGTGCTCTCTGTTCCTTCTGTCTTCGCTCCTCATGCAGTTCCCCTGAATCCTGCCAGCCATAGGTGGCGACTCCATGGATGCTCCAGGGCTCAAGCACCCACCGAAAAAAAAAAAAGGGGATGCTTTTGCTTAGCACCCACATAGCCAGATTACACCACTCTCCGCCCTGAGGCCCTGCCCCTGCTTGGCCTCTTCCCCCGAGGCTCTGTCCACTGCTCTGTTCTGCAGGCCCACCCCTGCTCCACCTCTTCCCCTGAGACCCCGCCCACTGCTTAAACAGAGGGAGAGGGCGGAGAGGAGCACCCACCACCAAAAACAGAAGTCAGCACTTGTGCCACCAGCCCACTTCTCCCCTAATGACCTAGGTCTCTGGGACATTGATGCTGCATAACCTTCTGTCAGCTGTTGTCAGCAGCAAAAAGGGCCAGGTTCAATATTCTAGGGCTTCCTTCTAAAGACTTAACAGCATCTCGAGCCCCAGCCCAGACACTGGGAAACTATATACCAGGGATGGCCAAACTTACTGATCCTCCGAGCCACATAGAATAATCTTTAGAAGTTCGAGAGCCGGGGGCACTTGGTCGGGGCTTCTGCCCTGCAGCAGGGTAGTGGGGCTTGGGGCTTCAGCCCCGTGGGAGGCACCTGCTGGTGCTTAGGACTTCAGAAAGAGCCGGGCTGAAGCCCTGAAGCCTGGCAGGTGCCTCCTGTGGGGCTGAAGACTCTAGAATCCCTCCCCACTGAGCAGAAGGCCCGGCTAGACCCACCACCTCACTGCAGGTTT
Source organism: Lepidochelys kempii (assembly GCF_965140285.1). NCBI lineage: Eukaryota > Metazoa > Chordata > Testudines > Cheloniidae > Lepidochelys > Lepidochelys kempii. The sequence continues at coordinate 35,062,262 of NC_136387.1, forward strand.
CAGAGTAACAGCCGTGTGAGTCTGTATTCACAAAAAGAAAAGGAGTACTTGTGGCACCTTAGAGACTAACCAATTTATTTGAGCATAAGCTTTCGTGAGCTACAGCTCATGCATCTGAAAGCTTATGCTCAAATAAATTGGTTAGTCTCTAAGGTGCCACAAGTACTCCTTTTCTTTTCACCTCACTGCAGGACAGAAGTCCTGAGCTCCCGCCCCAGTCTGATAGGTGGGGAAGTGGGAGGGCTCTTCCCCATTTGCAAGCACTGAGTCTAGGGGTTTAAAACAAAGAGAACTTTATGGGGATGGAGGTAGGGGGAGACAGAAAAAACCTGAGAAAGCCAGCAGTTAATACATTAACAATATCTATGAGATTGAACTCCCCCCTGCAAGCATCTTAATGGTAGTCCTAACCTCAGTCCTCTTCTGGCAGGTGTGAGGAACTGGTGAGTTCTAGCCATGCCTCCACATCTACACTGCTATTGTTACCCATAATAGATTAAAGCTAGTGCCATATATCTACCTAGCTGCAATCCCACCATCACTGGCAGTGTAGACACACCCTAAATCAGGGGTTCTTAACCTTTTTCTTTCTGAGGCCCCCCACAACATGCTATAAAAACTCCAGAGCCCAGTGTGGGGGGCTTTCAGGCTTCAGCCAGAGGTGGGGCTTTAGCCCTGTGGGACTGGGGCTCAGGGCTACAGCCATGGAGGGCGGGGGCTGAGGGCTTTCGATGTCAGCCACCAGATGGGGTGGGGGAAGCCTCAGGGCTTTAGCTCTGTGGGGCTGGCAGCTTCAGTCGCAGGGTGGGGATACTTGGGGCTGTGGGCTTCAACCACCAGGCTCAGGGCTTCTGCCCTGCAGGGCTTGGGCCTCAGGGATCCTGGCTTTAGGCCCTGGGGTGGGGGACTCAGGACTTTTGCCCCACGGGGGCATGGGGGCTTGTGGGTACGGGTTTCAGCCTGGCCCCTCCGGCCTTCAGCCCTGTGGGGGCGCTGAGGCTCCAGGCTTCACCCCTGCGAGGGGTGCCACAGCTCCAGGCTCCACGCTTTCAGCCCTGCAGGGGCATTGGGGCTCTGGTTTCAGCCCTGCAGGGAGTGCAGGGCTCAGTCCTGTGGGCTTCAGCCCTGTGGCTCTGCTCCCAGCTTCAGCTCTGCCAGGGGCAGTGACTTGGGGCTCCGGGCGTCAGCCGCAGGGCCCCACAAACCCCTGAAACTGGCTTGCAGCCCCCAGGGGGCCATGGACCCATGGTTGAGAACCGTTTCCCTAAATAATGCAATTATACTTGCTTCTGGGCATATGCTGGATGGACCATTCCGCACCTGAGACTTGCACTCCAGGATTTTTCACCTCTGTATGGGGAAGCATCATTAGATGACCCTGTAAGTTACTTATAAGTCATGCAGGGATGAAGTGTGATCTAGTAGTTAGAGCAGAGGACTGGAAGTCAGGGGAGTTGTACTGTGTTCCTGACTCTGCCACTGACACACTATGTGAACTTGGTCAAGTCTCTTATACTGCCTGTGACCTTTCTGTAAAATGGGGCTGATGCTGCCCTTTGTAAAGCATGTAGAAATGCTCAGACAGTAGATGCTATAACAGGGCTAGTATTACTACTGCTCTCTATAGTAATGCATGTGTGAACAGTGCGTTCTGAGCCTTGCACAAAAGATGCAGATTACTGTATTTTCAGTCAAATGAATAGTCTTGGAACCATTTTCTATTGAAATGGCCTGTTCCATTCCTTTGGAATTGGGCCCTTACAGTGTGCTAGGATCCTAACCCCAACTTTGCTCAGACATGGCATTTCTCTAGTGGGGAAGCTTGCAAGAAAAATTAAGCCCTGTTTGTCCTCCAAGCACAATCAGTTACTGCAACCGATCCCTGAGTGCCCTAACGCGTTACGAGTGAGCAACTGTATTCCTCTAAAAGCTCTCATTGGCTGGTATGTTTGACCTTCAAACTTTCCAAGGAGATATGCAGCCAATACACTAACCATCCATTCTCAGCACTATAGATTAGGCAATATTAGTCTCATGGGATATTTGTCTCCTGACAGAGACAAATTTACTCTCCCCTTTTATGTGCTATTAATGTAACTTACAGTAAATATAAATCAAAAGAGACACCAGAGCAGGGAAATGAGATGCCATGGCTCAAATTCCCCACTTTCTCTTCTTGATGTCCTCAGTTCCCTTCATTTTGCCACATTTACACTCCCATTCTCCTGGGGAGCTGATGTGACACTAGGTCATCTCCTCTCTACCCCGGGCCATAGAGGGGCCCTGCAGACAGGAAGTAGAGACAACGATGAGCCTTGCAATGGAGCCTTCTTTTTTCCCACTGAAATAGTGGCCACAGCCCTCCCTGTTCAGCCATGTCAGCTGGGGAAGACACTCTGAAGTTAGGCTCAGACTGAGGGCCTGGTCTTTGCTTGTGCAGATCAGAGAGGCCCCATGGAACAGCACCAGTTGACACCAGCTGAGGATTTGGCTGGCCCTTAGTATTCACCATCACATATTTTAAAACATTAGTTTTTGTTGGCTGGGATTTGTGCTGCAGGCACATTCACATGCTCCACCCTCTGATTAGGGCTAAATGAGCCAGAAACAGACATTCCTTGTCTATTCCCCAGAAGTTCCTGGAGCCATGGACTAGAACCATGTGTAGGGGGTTTAGAACCAGTGTCCCATTCTGTACTACTCATATAGGGGGTTCTTGAGGAACTTGGGGATGGATGAAGGAATTGATGGCAAAGTGCATACCAGCAACTTTCTCTCAGCATAGCTTTGGCCATATATTGGTCTACGGTGCATTGCTGTTTGATCTCTGCCTCATTCATACTTGGATATCTCCCAAGTCCATTTAACCCAGCTCACCTCTTTTCAAGCCCAGATGGCCAAGAAATGCTATGCCAGCTTAGCACAGTCTCTGTGACAAGGGGCATGGCTACACTTGCGAGTTAGAACGCATTAAAATCATAGAATCATAGAATATCAGGGTTGGAAGGGACCCCAGAAGGTCATCTAGTCCAACCCCCTGCTCAAAGCAGGACCAATTCCCAGTTAAATCATCCCAGCCAGGGCTTTGTCAAGCCTGACCTTAAAAACCTCTAAGGAAGGAGATTCTACCACCTCCCTAGGTAACGCATTCCAGTGTTTCACCACCCTCTTAGTGAAAAAGTTTTTCCTAATATCCAATCTAAACCTCCCCCACTGCAACTTGAGACCATTACTCCTCGTTCTGTCATCTGCTACCATTGAGAACAGTCTAGAGCCATCCTCTTTGGAACCCCCTTTCAGGTAGTTGAAAGCAGCTATCAAATCCCCCCTCATTCTTCTCTTCTGCAGGCTAAACAATCCCAGCTCCCTCAGCCTCTCCTCATAACTCATGTGTTCCAGTCCCCTAATCATTTTTGTTGCCCTTCGCTGGACTCTCTCCAATTTATCCACATCCTTCTTGAAGTGTGGGGCCCAAAACTGGACACAGTACTCCAGATGAGGCCTCACCAATGTCGAATAGAGGGGAACGATCACGTCCCTCGATCTGCTCGCTATGCCCCTACTTATACATCCCAAAATGCCATTGGCCTTCTTGGCAACAAGGGCACACTGCTGACTCATATCCAGCTTCTCGTCCACTGTCACCCCTAGGTCCTTTTCTGCAGAACTGCTGCCTAGCCATTCGGTCCCTAGTCTGTAGCTGTGCATTGGGTTCTTCCGTCCTAAGTGCAGGACCCTGCACTTATCCTTATTGAACCTCATCAGATTCCTTTTGGCCCAATCTTCCAATTGGTCTAGGTCCTTCTGTATCCTATCCCTCCCCTCCAGCGTATCTACCACTCCTCCCAGTTTAGTATCATCCGCAAATTTGCTGAGAGTGCAATCCACACCATCCTCCAGATCATTTATGAAGATATTGAATAAAACCGGCCCCAGGACCGACCCTTGGGGCACTCCACTTGATACCGGCTGCCAACTAGACATGGAGCCATTGATCACTACCCGTTGAGCCCGACAATTTAGCCAGCTTTCTACCCACCTTATAGTGCATTCATCCAGCCCATACTTCCTTAACTTGCTGACAAGAATACTATGGGAGACCGTGTCAAAAGCTTTGCTAAAGTCAAGAAACAATACATCCACTGCTTTCCCTTCATCCACAGAACCAGTAATCTCATCATAAAAGGCGATTAGATTAGTCAGGCATGACCTTCCCTTGGTGAATCCATCACCAAAGCAGCCCTGGGCACCCTAACTCATGATGTGTTCACACTGGCAAGGCATGTAGAGTGCCCAGACTCAACGGCTGGAGCGCTCCTGGTAATCCACCTCCACAAGAAGCATAACGCTTGCTGCGCCCTGACTGGAGTGCCGCGGCACCAGTGTGGACGCCCTGGTCTGTTAGTGTGCTCTGATCGGCCTCCAGAAGTGTCCCACAATGCCTGTTCTAGCCACTCTGGTCATCACTTTGAACTCTACTGCCCTGCCCTCAGGTGACCAACGGTCAGACCCGCCCTTTAAATTCTCTGGGAATTTTGAAAATCCCCTTCCTGTTTGCTCAGCCAGGCGTGGAGTACTCTCAGCAAATCTTTCCAGGTGACCATGCCTCCACACGCCAGGCGATCCCCAGTAAGGAGCATGGTGAGGTGCTGGAGCTCATCAGTGTTTGGGGGGAGGAAGCTGTCCAGTCCCAGCTACACTCCAGCCATAGGAATTACGATACCTTCGGGCAGATATCAAGGGACATGATGGAAGGGGCCATGACCGGGATGCACTGCAGTGCAGATTAAAGTGAAGGAGCTGCGGAATGCCTACCACAAAGCCCGCAAGGCAAACTGCCGCTCTGGTGCTGCCCCCGCTACCTCCATTTCTACAAAGAGCTGGACGCTATACTTGGCGGTGACCCTACCTCCACTCCGAAGACCACCATGGACACTTCAGAGCCCAGTTCAACAAGGCAGGAGGAGGAGGAGGAAAGCGGGAGTGAGGGTGCTGAGGAGGAGGGAAACAGCCTGGCATCCCTAGATGCATGCAGCCAGGAGCTGTTTTCAAGCCAGGAGGAAGATAGCCAGTCGCAGCGGATGGTGCTTGGGGAAGGACAAACACCAGAGCAGGTGCCCAGTAAGCGGCTTTTATTTTGGGAAGGAAGTTGTTCGGTGCGGGCTCTTGGGGCAAGGAGAATTAGGGAAACATGCATGCCTAGATGTGGAATAGGGAGTTGATGTGCTCTCTCACATCGCAGTAATCGGCTTCAGCAATCTCTTCAAAGGTCTCATGCAGAAGCTGGGCAATCTGCTTGCGCAGGTTCCTTGGCAGAACTACTGTGCTCCTTGTTCCAGTAAGGCTAACATGTCCGCGCCAGTGTGCTGTGAGGGGCAGGGGGACCATTGCTGCACACAAGCAAGCTGCATATGGGCCAGGGCGGAAGCCGCATTGTAGTAGAAGACCATCCCTTGCTTCCCAGGTCACCCTCAGCAGCGAGATATCTTGCAAGACGAACTCATCCTGTGGAAAATGTGGGGATAGTGTTCAGTATAGGGGCCTCCTGCAGCTGTTGGCTCTCCCCAAGGCACAGAACCCCAGAGGACAGTATGGCTGTGAAACCATCAGTCCCCCTTGCCCCTGTGCTTACTCACCATTTTGGGGCTCCTGTGGGTTATGTGCGCTCGCTTTGGGACGGGCAATTTCTGCTATTGTGTAGACTGTGCTGTCTACTTTAAGTACGGCCGAATCGTTGCTCTGTCTGGTGTGAATAATGCTGCCTCTGTTAAGTGTTGCATTTTGGCTTTACAGATGCAACCTTGAGATTCCAGCTGTCCTTGTTATCAACGGCTGAAAGACTCCAAAGGATCAGGAAATGGCCACGTAGAAGCAAAGAGGACATGCTGCATGAAGTAATGCAGTAGTCCCTTAATGAAAATCAAAAAGCGCAAGAGTGGCAGGAGAGTGAAAGGAGGATCCGCCAGCAGAATGCGGATCGCCAGCACCAAAGCATGGAGTGGCTGCTAAGCATCATGGAGCGCCAAGCGGACTTGATACAGGCACTCGTAGCAATGCAGGCGAAGCACTTCCATGCCCGCCCCTCCCCCCGCAGTCCTTGTCCCAAAACTCTTTCCTTTGTGCCCCATGTCATCTCCAACCCACTTTCCCCAACATCTGGCTTCTTATCGCCACCAGCTGCCTCCAACACCTGTAGCTTCACCACCCAGCCCTGCAAACTACAACACTTACCCGCTGCACTCAGCCCCCATCACCATGCATTTTAGCCAGCCAGAAATGCAGCACTCATTGCACAGCACTCCAGACAGGAAGGCAGAGTATGATAAGAGGACATACACAAATCTGTGATTGTACCGTTCCCCACCCCACCCCCTTGCCCTTTCTGATTCCCAAGCAGTTGTGTTTCTTTTCAATAAATGAATTTTCTTTTCAATAAATGAATTTTTGGCTTTGAAAATATTCTTTATTATTGCATTAAGTAAAAGATACCTTAGCCTAGGAAAGCAACAGGTACTGCAAGTCTGTGAATCATATGTAGCAAACACAGATTCCTACTAACATTGGAATCACTGCACTTCACTCCTGTGCAGGGCACCAAACATTACTGGTGGCTTTCAGCCTTAAATTGCACCCTCAAGGCATCCCTAATCCTTGCAGCCCCATGCTGGGCCCCTCTAATAGCCCTGCTCTCTGGCTGTTCAAATTCAGCCTCCAAGTGTTGAACCTCCGAGGTCCATGCCTGACTGAATCTTTCACCCTTCCCTTCACAAATGTTATGGAGGGTACAGCACGTGGATATAATCGTGGGGATGTTGTCCTCGGCCAGGCCCAGCTTCCCATACAGAGAGCACCAGCGGCCCTTTAAATGGCCAAAAGCACACTCCACAGTCATTCTGCACTGACTCAGCCTGTTGTTGAACCGCTCCTTGCTGCTGTCAAGGCTCCCTGTGTAGGGTTTCATGAGCCACAGCATTAAAGGGTAAGCGGGGTCTCCAAGGATCACAATGGGCATTTTGACTTCCCCTACAGTGATCTTCTGGTCTGGGAAGAAAGTCCCAGCTTGCAGCTTCCTGAACAGGCCTATGTTCCGAAAGATGCGTGTGTCATGCACCTTTCCAGACCAGTCTGCGTTAATGTGAATGAAATGCCCATGGTGATCCACAAGCGCCTGGAGAACCACAGAGAAATACCCCTTCCAATTAACATACTCGGAGGCTAGGTGGGATGGTGCCAGAATTGTAATATGCGTCCCATCTATCACCCCTCCGCAGTTAGGGAAACCTATTTGTGCAAAGCCAGCCACAATGTCATGCGCGTTACCCAGAGTCATGGTTCTTCTGAGCAGGATGCGATTAATGGCCCTGCAAACTTGCATGAACACAATTCCAATGGTCGACTTTCCCACTCCAAACTGGTTAGTGACTGATTTGTAGCTGTCTGGAGTTTCCAGCTTCCAGATTGCAATAGCCACCCACTTCTCCACCAGCAGAGCAGCTCTCAATCTCGTGTCCTTGTGCCGCAGGGTGGGAGTGAGCTCATCACACAGTCCCATGAAAGTGGCTTTTCTCATCTGAAAGTTCTGCAGCCACTGCTCGTCATCCCAGACTTGCATGACGATATGATCCCACCACTCAGTGCTTACTTCCTGAGCCCAAAAGCGGCATTCCACGGTGAGAATGTCCATGAATGAAACAAGCAATCTGGTGTCATATGCATTATGCAAGTCGACATCATCCTCAGACTCCTCACTGTCAGTTTGTAGCTTAAAGAGTAACTTGACTGCAATTCGTGACGTGCTGGCGAGACCCATCAGCATATTCCTCAGCAGTTCAGGCTCCATTCCCGCAGACCAAAAAGGAAGACAGAGCGCGCAGTACAAAAAACATTGAAAGATGGCACCAAATGTGGATGGAAGCACAGGAATTGCTGGGATGTGAAACAATGCGTCATGGGGCATTGGGAAAGGACCCAGAATGCCCCCCCCTTCCCACAAGCCACAGTGCCAGAATGGGAAGAGGTGCTCTGTGGGATAGCTGCCCATAATGCACTACTCCTGATGCCACTGCAAGTGCTGCAAATGTGGCCACACCAGTGCGCTTGCCGCTGACAGTGTGAACCCACTGCAGCACTTTCCCTGCTGTGGTCTCCAAGGGCTGGTTTAACTCACAGCGCTCTCTACATCTGCAAGTGTAGCCATGGCCTAGGATTCTGCTCTGGTGTCATGGCCTAAAGACTAACCTTCAGCTTCAGAACATGTTCAAAACCAGCAATGGGTTGGCTCTCTCAGCTTCTGCTCACCCTCATGCCTTCTGTTCCCGTTGCAGTTCTACAGCCCTTGGACCTTCCCATCATCTGTTGGGTGAAAGTAACATTTAAAGATAAATTCAGATCAAGCTGCCTTCCTGCAATTGTTTCCTACTTTCCTCCAGGGAGGAAAACAGGAAAAATTAGTAGGCAGCATGTTCTTTCAGAAATCAATAGGTTCTCAGCTTACTCTAAGGTTCCTTGGCTTCATATAATACAAGTTATACTAGTAAAAACTAATTCCTCACTGGAAAAAAAAGAAGTTATGGTTCTTTGACAGGGGCAACGCTTTGACAAGGTCTCAGGTCTCTCCCACCATGGGGGCCTGACACAGTGTCCCAGGGTAGGGAGGACTGAGTGCTGGGGAAGAGGTTCAGTGCAGCTGTATCACAGCATTGCTGGAAGGATAAAACCAGAAATCGGCTGCTCCTGTTAACTCTCCTCTTTATTAGAACTGGTGGAAAAGGTTTGGTTAAAACATTTTTCCATCGGAAAATGCCATTTCAGTTAAAATTCTGTGAAATTGTATCAAATCTGTTAAAAAATAGGGACTGGAAAGAAGTCTTGAAAATGGCATAATGTCCTGTTTTGAAAAAAAAAGTTTCAAATTTTGCTTTTCACACATTTTCTTTTGAAATTTACTTTGTTTGACATTTAAAAATGAAAGAGTAGAAAGTAAGTGGTTCTGAAACGGCACTCACCTCCTCATGGCTCATCCGAAGACTAGCTCCTTTGCTCCATCTCTCTGCCTCGAGACTCGATTGCTCCCTCTTGGTAACTCCAGGTGCTCCCTCTTCCTGGCTTGACCCTGCGGCCAGGTCACTATAGTCTTCCCCTCCCCAGGTATCAAAGTCCCACTGGACAAACGGTTTCAGGCTGTCTTCTGTTCCACCGTCCAGACTGTGCCACTTCCCCAGTGGCTGGCAGACAAATCCGGGCCCACCCATGCCTCCGGGTTCCAGCCCAGGGACCCCAAGACTGGCAGCTGTGGTCTATGCAATCCCAGACCCTGGCTCTGTTTCCCTGGGCTCTTTCCTACCTTTCTTTCTCTGTCTTCTGGCCCACCCCTGGGTTACCACTGGACTCTCCTCTGCTCCCTGTGGCTCCTTCACTCTCTTTCAGGTTTCTGCCAGAGTCTGTATTCCCAGGTAAGATCCAAACAGTTACCCCCAACTAGGACTCCTCCTCATCTCCTACCTATTCGCCTCCTCTCTAGGGAGTGACTGCAGAATTGCTTCCTGCGGCCCCCTTCTTAGCTCCACTTCCTGGGTTTATACTAGCTCAGTCTGTGCTTGCCAGGGTCGGATTAACCTTTTGTGGGCCGGGAGCCAAACATATTTGTGGTCCCCCATGGGGGCCATGGAGTATGGTGTGGGGAGGTCAGCCCCTGGAGCAAGGGGCCAGCCAGGAGCATGGCATGGCAGGGGCGGCCCCGCTCCCCCAGCCCAGTGCAGGGTACTATTTACAAATCGGCAATTGTCAGACGCACAGTGGCCCTGTGCTACCAGCATGCCCCTTCCCCTCGGGGGCAGGCCCATGCCATGCCACAGAGCCCCCCGCCCAACACCCCCCCAACTCCCTATGACCAGAGCCCCCCCTGGACCCCCTATGCCCAGTGCCCTGCCAGGTCTCCCCCAGAAATGCACAGTGCCCTGCGCAACACCACCCCTGCGCACAGCCCCACAACAACTGCCCAGCTCCCCCCACAGAACCCACACTCCCTATTGACCCAACACACATATCTTCCCCACCCCCTCACAACCCAGCACCACCACACCCCCCGCCCCAAGACTCCCCAGAGACCCACTCCCCCAAGCCCTGCCTCCTGGCCGCACTCACCGGCCCTGCTGGGAGGTGACTGTGTCTGCCAGGCTGAGCCGGCAGTGCAGCCAGGGCTGGTCCTGGGGCCGGAAATCGCTCTGTCCCTTCAGCAGTGGTGCGATCAGCCAGGCCAAGGCCTGCCCCAGCCGGGCTCCCTCAAGACACACTTGCCTGGAGGGGCCCAGCCAAGCCCCCGACACTGTCCCCCTCCCCGCCCAGGCTGAGACTGGCCAGGCTTCTGCACCAGTCCCAGGCGGCTCTGCTCCAGGGAGACAGGCGGGGTCCCACAGGCCTGGAGCCAGAGGTGCACTGGGGTCCTGCCAGGGGGCTGAGAGGAGCAGGGGTGGGGCCAGGGAGGCGGAGAGGAGCCCTCGGCCAGTTGGTGGGCAGGCCGAGAGGAGCAAGTGGTGGGTGGGGGGAGCCAGCGGGGTCTTGGGGTGCAGTGCAAGCAGAGCAGGCCAGGGCCCCTTCTGAGCATGGACCCAGCTCCATGGAGCCACTGGTGCCATTGTAAACCTGGCACGAGTGCTTGCCCAGCTGGGCTTTATCATCTGTTAGAGCTTATCAGCCCTGACTCCCCCAGGTACACCAGTCACACACCTTTTATACCCATTCTGGCCTTGTGAGGGGTAGTCAGCCCATCACAGGTTCAATTTTGTCTAAATGATGTTGGGCCCCAAAGGACATTGTTTTGGAATTTCATTTCATTGCAAATTTCAAAATTTTGGCTTTTTGTCCTGATTCAGGGCAACCAAATATTTTAAAATCTCTATATTTTTCATGGAATGGAAAAATCCATTTTCTGATCATTTTCTTACTTTTAATATTTGCCCTGGATTGTCTTGTTTTGTCCAATTCGCATCCTCATCCTTCAGTGCGAGTTGGATCAGGCTTCTTGAGACGTGCTAAGCATTGGTCTTCATATCACTGTGACACTGGAATAAATCAGCAGAAATGGACTGTCAAGACTGGACGATGCATGTGGATTTCACAGCATGACAAGCAGGACATACAATCTGTGATGATTGTTCCATACATTAGAGATACACTCCAGAGAGTCATTGTCAAACAACCCCTTCTCCTCTCTTCTTGCTGCACTATATCGTCCCCCTCTGGGATATGTTTTCAAAGCATGTCCTGAAGTCTAGCCCCACAGCTTCTACCCACTGCAAGAAGAACTGCTGGCTAGAACCCCAAGCAGAGCTGTGAAAGTGTAGGAATTTATCTCGCTTGTTCTGGATGAACATTAAACCCATTTCTGCCTTTGCCTATGCATGATCCATGATCTTTTACTCTACTTTGAAAAGCTACAGCCCTGCCCTGTGTGCATCATTCATCCCTGCCCTGCTCCTTTTGGAGTGGCCGTGCTAAACGCTCCCATTCTGATGTGGTAGCATTTACGCCTGCTTTGCACTAGTGCAAATGGTGACTCGAGGTTCAGGGCAATGATGAACTGGGCCCTTAGTGTGCAAAGCCTCCATTGGACCCGATCCTGCAAGGTGCTGAGGGTGCTCCATCCTGCACAGGATCAGCCCCTTCGAACTCAATGGGAGTCCTACCCACAGGATCAGATCCCTAGTTTGGAAGGTCCCAGGGTCTGGAGGACAAATCACAGAGGCAAACATCCAGCTTTCTGGCCTTGGCTCAACTGGGGAACCTTCCAAGGACTGTTCAAGGCATGACTGGACCAGGCAGCTCTAGCCCGCACAGGAACTGCAAGGGGATTAGCCTGTGGCTCAGTATCCCACCAACCTCAGAGTGGGAGCAGCCTTGCAGAGGATTTGCGTTCTCGGAACTCTCCACCAGCGCCCTCCCTGGCTCCTGACGCACTTATCAGCAGCCCACATTCTTGAGAGGGCTCTAAATTTAACTGCTCTCTGGAATGGCTGGTGGCAGCTTTGGATGATGGGTACCTTTCCTCAGTGTGCTCTTTTCCTTTGCGGGACAGAGAAGGAAAATGCGTGAAAAGACTCCTGGACTCAGCACTGCCTCAAGCTAAGGGCTTGTCTCCACAGAAGATTTTTCTGCTTACACTGGAATAATTATACCAGCATAAAGAAACAGTACCAGTATATATCCTATGAAGGGCAAACAGGTTCTGCTGGTTCTGAGTGAACCTAAGGGCTTACCTCCAGAGAGTTATATGGTTATGAGAGAGGGTGTGCATTTTAAAACGCTATCATTATACCGGTATGACCACCAATGTAGACATGCTTATTCCAGCAGAAGACTGGCCTTTCACCGGTTTAGCTTATGTCATTTGGGAAGGGGTGTATCTAAGCTGAGAAAAGCCCCTAGGATTCTGGAATAAGAGTGTCCACATGTGCAGTGATACCAGTATAACTAGAGCGTTTTAAATTCGCACCTATAATTCTCTCATGTAAACATGCCTGTGATGGGATGTCCACTCCATGCAAGACTGGAAGGGGTTAAGGAGGCTGGGTGCTCAATGAGGCTTAGCTGAATGGGAACAGGAGGGGCCAATATAAACCACAGAAGCTGAGAGCAGAAAGGGACTGCAGGGAATTAGGCTGTCGTCACTCCCTGGGAGAAGGGAAGTAGCTTAGAGTACTCCCTCTGCAGGATAGGAATAATTCCCATTGGCTCCCACCAGGCCCCGTGTGTTGATGGCACAGTGCTAGGAAGCAGATCTTCAGCGCTCTATTGTGCTTCCCTAGCAGATCTCTCTGATTTAACATAAGAACGGCCATACTGGGTCAAACCAATGGTCCATCCAGCCCAATATCCTGTCTTCTGACAGTGGCCAATGCCAGGTGCTTTAGACGTAATGAACAGAACAGGGCAAGTATTGCATGATCCATCCCCTGTCGTCCAATCCCAGCATCTGTCAGTTAGAGAACTAGGGACACTCAGAGCATGGGATTGCATCCCTGACCATCTCAACCAATAGCCGTTGATGGACCTATCCTCCAGGAACTTATCTAGTTCTTTTTTGAATCCACTTATAGTTTTGGCCTTCAGGACATCCCCTGGCAATGAGTTCTACAAGTTGACTGTGCGTTGTGTGAAGAAGTATTTCCTTTTGTTTCTTTAAAACCTGCTGCCTGTTAATTTAGTTGGGTGACCCTTGGTTCTTGTGTTATATGAAGGGAGAAATAACATTTCCGTATTCATGTTCTCCACACCATTCATGATTTTATAGATCTCTATCAAATCCCCTTTAGTCATCTCTTTTCCAAGCTGAAAAATCCCAGCTTTTTTAATCTCTCCTCATATGGAAGCTGTTCCATACCCACAATCATTTTTCTTGCCCTTCTCTGTACCTTTTCCATTTCTTATATATCTTTTTTGAGATGGGGTGATCAGACCAGCAGACAGTATTCTAGGTGTTGGTGTACCATGGATTTATAGAGTGGCATTGTGCTATTTTCTGTTTTATTATCTATCCCTTTCCTAATGGTTCCTTACATTCTGTTTGCTTTTTTGACAGCCGGTGCACATTTCTCTCTCTAGCTCCATCTGCATTGCTAATAAACATGAGCACAGACAGGACCTTGGTACTGGAGTTTTGATACTTTTCCCCCCACTCACAGTCATCTCCTTACTATTTGTCAGCCACTTTTGAGTGACCCTGCATGCACGTCAGCTTTAGACTGTGATCTCGGGGCTGTGTCTTTGTGCCTTGTACATTGCTTTGACTCAGCAAATAATAATAATCCATGTTCTTCCTATGCATCTGAGTCACATGCCAAACAGGGCTCAGGCTTTTATAATGCCCCAGCACTGGGTGGGCCGGTATTCCTTCTGAGATACTGCTGTGTGTGTGTGTGTATGGTAGCGGCTGTTTGTACTGTTTTCTTCTGGCCTTAAAAGGCCCCTCACTAGCCGGAAAGTCTTTTCAATTCATGAAATACTTTGATTATATGAGACACTGCAGTCCTTACAGAATTTCTCCTGGGCTGACACACATGGAGCTCATCCCGCTAGCAAAATAGATACTTATGGATATATCTTTACCTCTCCTGCAAGCCTCTGAGTCAGTGCAGGAGAAGTATCTCCCTTCAATGCAGCTTTAGCTCCCATTGCTCCCTCCTTGCCACGGAGGGCAGCAATGTCATTATCACCTTTAAAAAAGAAAGGTGTTGAAAACATTCAGTGAAGCTGTAGAGGGAATAAATTGTCTATATCCATCCACGTCCTTGGCAGATATGTAGGGGGCTTGCACAGCTCCTTGCTCTGGTGTTCCTTCACAGAAGCAGATTATGCAATGTAAACCAGTAGCCATTTGCTTGAAAGTACAATTCAAAGCAGTGCTAGGCTAACATTAGCTCAGCCCAGTTTGTCTCCTACTGCCTGCATGGCTGAATGCCATGGCAGGACAATTTCCTCATTCCAGGCTTCACAAACAGGTCAGGGTAACAGGTTACTGGAATCAGCAAAGCAATTAGCAGAACTTTTTGCATTTATCCTACAACAAGACAATGTGCTGAGTTATACACGGTGTATAATTGTCAGAAAACAGATGTGCAGGAGGTCAGACTGGATAATCATGATGATTCCTTCTGGCCTCTATGAGTCTATGAGAAGCTAGCCAGCGGGCAAACACAATTACATAGCCTTAATGGCATTGTGGTATTATTTATTTAAACCACAGTAAAGAGCAGATGATTCTCAACATCACAAGTCAGAAAAGGATCTCTAATGCCCTTCACCCGTGTCGCTATTAGTGTGTCACAGAATTTCCATTATAAACCGTGTTTTTCTGGGGTTAAACTCAACTGTAAATATATGCTGTGCATCTGCCACCTGAGCTGAAGGACAGTCTCCATGAGTAGGTCAGGGCCTGTGCAGTTCGGCTGAACAATTCTGATGCTGTCCAGCAGAGGGTAACATTTACACATGGACACACAAGAGTTGGTTCACTGCAAATGACCTTCTGGGATGATAAGATACAGGTGTTTTTTGCCCATAACTCAAAATTAGCTTTGGTTTTTACAATGAGCCAAATGTCCAAAGTGAGGCATTGGCTCTCTTGGTTTATGTATCTGTAAATTATTAAGAGATAGGTTATTACCATACCCAGTCAGTTCCAGGATGTACAAAGAATGCACTTTTAAAATACATGGATCCACATAAGCACTGCCAATGACTTGCCCTCATCTACATCTAGCCACATCATAAACTACTCCACCATTGGGTCTGATTGGACGTGTCTGCTAGGGGCGAGCACAGCAGAAGAAGAGATGGGCTGTTGCCGGTCAATATTAAGGGGTGGTGTGTGGCATAAGCTATTAGCACTGTAACTAGCTCAACCCAATGCAATCAGATTGCTCACAACATTACAGGCGCAAGTACTGCAGGTAGCCATTCCATATGTGGAATTTCTGGATGCTCAAACCACAGCCTTGACATTAACATGGCACAATTAAAATAAAACACCACATCCTTGAATCTGTTGATTAAGTGGGAAAGCTCAGCAGGCAGGGTTAAACCCACAGCTTCTTTAAAAGCCTATTGGAATAGGACACCTAGGGGTTTGGGAAAGATCTCTTCTGTAATTGCAGTTAGCTTGGCTTTTGAGGCTATAATGCCATCTTGTGATCAGATCCAGAAAGTGGGAATTTCAGCACTGCTTAGCTAAAAGCTACTTGGGTTAGGCTGTCTCTTCAAAGAGCTTGAAATGCACAGTTCTCATTCAAATCAGTGGGAAGCAGATGGATAAAGTTACCAAGAGCAACTCAAACAATGTAACAAATTAGGGGCCAAGAGAATGGATGTCATTTGATGGCGCTTTGCCCCTTTGTCACTTTCGGAATGTAGAAACTATTCTTTTCGTAATCAACATCTTTCTCTCCAGTTTCATTTTCTGGCAAAGGAATCAACTTCTGCAAAGTTTAGGAATTTGATTTGCTCCGGTTGCTTTGTGAAGGGGCCGGCTGAACTGACTCTCCAATATGGCAGAGTCCAGTTACATCTGAATTACGAGATGCAGGGTGAAAAGAGTCTGTGGTTTGAAGTGTCCACAGTTATAGAGAAAAGCTATTTTTCTTCCCTGTTTAGCACCGGAGAGCCCATTGCTTGGATCCATTTGAGAGAGGGGAGAATTAGCACAAAATCCACGCTGGCATGATGTTGAAGGGCTAGGAGAATGGGCCCAGGAAACACAGGGCTTATAACACATTCAGCCTTAAACCAGAAACCATAAGTTTGCAGTTTAGTTTGCTTTCTGTTTAACTGTTTCACCACAGCCTTGTGAAATGAGATGTACCGGGCAGTGACAGGCACTTTAGAAATGACTATGGACCCAATGCTGTTCCCATTGAAGTCAATGGCTAAGCTTCCAGCACTGAGCCCTAAAATTAGTAGGCCGAGCACATAGCCCTGCTGAGACACTCCTTAGGAGGGAGGCTCCCTTGCTTGGGATTCATTTTAAGGCATAGGTGCTGGAACTAGGGGTGCTGTGCAGTGTTTCCTCTAATTTTTCCACACATGTGTGGAATGAATTTGGTTATGTGCAGCATATTGGTGCATATGACAAAATTCATGTGTGGGGGGACTGAGGGTTTCAGAGTGTGTGTGGGGGGCTCTGGGCTGGGGAAGAGGGTTGAGGTACAGGGGGTTGAGGGCTCCGGGGTGGGGCTGGGGATAAGGGGTTTGCGGTGAAGGCTGCCCTGGGGCTCCCATGGGGAGAGAGGACTTCCCCTAGCTCTCTCTCCCCACAGCAGTACCTGGACTAGGAGGGAGAGGCGCCTCTCCCCTGGCTGCGGCAGGTCCGGGCCTGGGCTGGGGCCAGCGGGGAGAGGCGCCTCTCCCCGCCGTGGCAGGTCCGGGGCTGGAGGAAAGCCACCTCTCCCCGCCCCATCTGCGCGGCGCTTAATAGGCTGTTGCGCAGCTCAGAGGGAACTTAGGTGCTTGAAGTGGTTTCCATTATTTACAGGGTTTACTTTTTTGGTTCAGTGTCTCTCAGCACCACCCCCTGTTTCAAGGAAGTTTTCAAGTCTCTGTGGGGATGAAAGGTGTTGCCAGGTACTGTTTGTTTCAATAAGTCACGGATGGCCAGCCAGTGGCTCTGGAGCCACATGTGGCTTTTCCGAAGTTAAAATGAGGCTCCTTGCATAGGCACCGACTCCGGGGCTGGAGCCACAGGCGCCAACTTTCCAATGTGCCCGGGGGGGGGGCGGGGGGGAGGTACTCAAGATGCTATATAAGTGAAGAGTGTGATTGGGGTGACATCCAGCATCTCTGCCATTTGGATAGGAAAGCCCACTGCTTTGCCCATGTCACTGTCTATGTGCTCTCTAACACCACACATATGTCCACTATATTCCTTTGCATTGTTTAGGAAATGCCTTTGAAAAGGGTTGAATGTGACACTCCCTCAATTTTAGATCACTCAGCAGCAGTGCTGTCAGGCACACCAGAGGCTGTAATTCCCTTTATGAACATAAGAACATACGATTGGCCATACTGGGTCAGACCAAAGGTCCATCCAGCCCAGTATCCTGTCTACTGACAGTGGCCAATGCCAGGTGCCCCAGAGGGAGCAAACCTAACAGGTAATGATCAAGTGATCTCTCCCCTGCCATCCATCTCCACCCTCAGACAAACAGAGGCTAGGGACACCATTCCTTGCCCATCCTGGCTAATAGCCATTAATGGACTTAACCTCCATGAATTTATCCAGTTCTCTTTTGCACAGAGCTCTTATGCACAAAGCTATGCCTTTCAGCAAGCAAGCAAGCCCCTAGCTCGGCAACAAAATGCACTACGTGCATCACTGAGCTGCACTAGTACTCCTCCATTCTTGTTCCATGCTCAGCATATTGCAAGATGCACCCAGCAGCATCCTCACAGTGCTCAGAGACTCATACTCTCAAGCTTTCAAACAAGTCCAGTTTGTTTTGTTTTGAGGCTTTGTGTTTTCTGATGACTCCACATGGACCTCTAGCTGGGTGCAGGTGCCTTCCTATGCATATCTGATTGCAGGATTAAGGCCTCCAGAGAGATGCACTGAGAAATCCACAGATGGGAATAATTTCAGTATTAGGTTTTATTGAGTCATTTGATAAAATGGGGATAATAAAACTTCCCTACCTCCCCATAGTGTTGGGAAAATTAATTAGTTACTGCTCAAAAAGCACTTAGCAGATGTCAAATGTTATATTTATTTCATGCAGTGTAGTTGCAGCTGTGTCGGTCCCGGGATATTAAAGAGACAAGGTGGGTGAGCTAGTATCTTTTATTGGACAAACTTCTATTGGCAAGAGAGATTAGTTTTCGAGTCACACAGAGCTCTCCTTCAGGTCTGGGAAAGGTACTCTCCCAGTGTTACAGCAAAATGCAAGGTGGAACAGTTTGTTTAGTATAAGTAGTTGGCACATATTGTAATGGGCCATTTAAGGTAGAGTGGCCTATTAACACCTCTGCTATCATAGGACAAAAAGAGGGGGTTAGTGGATTACGTATTGTTGTAATAAACCACCGGATTTATGGTTTATTACAATAATCTGTAAGTAACCGACTAACCTCCTCCCCTTTTTGTCCTACGACTGCAGAGGTCTTACTGGGCCATTCTACCTTGAATGGTCCCTTACAATATGTGCTAGCTGCTTATGCTAAACAATCTCTTCCACCTTGCATTTTGCTGTGACCCTGGGAGTACCTTTCCCAGACCTGAAGGAGAGCTCTGTGTGGCTTGAAAGTGTGTCTCTCACAACAAAAGTTGGTCCAATAAAATATATTACCTCACCCACCTTGTCTCTCTAATCCTTATTTTATGTTTGAAATGTTGGTGTAGCCATGCTGGTCTCAGGAGGTGAGAAAGCCAAGATCGGGGAGATAATATTTTTTTTGGACCAACTTCAGTTGGTGAAAGAGACAATTTTTCCAGCTCCACAGAGCTCTTCTTCAGGTTTTTATACCTCCTCACCCACCTTGTCTCTTATTTTATTCTATGTAGATTTAAAATAACAAGGACCTCTATCCAAGGCTCTACGTGCCCTAACATACTTTATCGTACAGTAAATACAATCTCAGCAGCATTGAAATCGTCACTTCCACGTGAACCTGCTCAGCCAGCCACCTACATCCTTCATAATGTAGGAAACATCCTCAGATTCTCCAGGAGATATCATCTGCGGTATACCTGGAAGCTCACTACATTTAAGCTATTTTGGATCAAGAGTTATCAATGAAATGACTATAAGGTGGGTGCACAACTGGTTGAAAGACTGTACTCAAAGAGTAGTTATCAATAGTTTGCTGTCAAACTGGGAGGACATATCTAGTGGGATCCACAGGGCTCAATCCTGGATCCGATACTATAATATTTTCATTAATGACTTGGATGAATGAGTTTCCAGAGGCTTGCTGATAGTCTAAACTAAAAATTTTCCGCAAACCAAGCCCCTCGCTGCCCCCGGCATAGCTGTTTTTTGTTGGATTTTTCTTTGGCATAAAACTCTACCATAATCACATTCGGGAGCAGCACTTAAATTTGAAGGGTAAGCAAACATGAAAAGGAATAAAATCAAATTATCGAGCTATTTGGAGAGATCAGAAATAATGGAGGGTGTACGGAGGGAGTGGCATGTCATCACATAATAACACTAAAGTCCTCCAGGAAGAGGAGATAATTAGGGAGATATTACTAAGCACTGTCCAGGAAAATGAATTTATTTACATCTCTTCTTTCACGCTCTCCTGAGAACATTTTTTTCACATTACCCATGTAGGGAGCCCATGTGGTCTCCCTCCGAATCAGAGGGTGAGGAGCCACTGTTTCAGACTGAGTGGGTGGAGCCAGGCCAGGCTCACGTCATCCCCCTGAAGGGGAAGGATGGAACAGGAAGTACAAAAGGTAGGGCCTGCCCTTTAGCTCAGTGAGAGCAGCACCAGGGAGGGAGACAGACACAGGCTGCTGGCTGCTCCCTGTGAACCCTGCTGCCGAGTCAGGGGATACCCTGGACGAGGGCAAACCTGACCCAGAGGAGGGACTCAGAGGAACTGGAGGAGCTGGGCAGCGAGCCAATCCCGAGTGAGCCCAACACTGAGGGAAAGCTGGAGCTACCGGGACTACCGGCGGCTGAATATCCCGATGAGTTGGAGGAACCAGAGGGACCCACTGGAGAGACCGGGCAGGAAGTAGCCCAGGGACGGAATTGGACAGGGCGGTGAGTTGGTGTTTGGTCAGCATGTTGCGGACGGATCCCTGCTGACCCAGTGGTGGGCCCCTCTGCCCCCCCATGACTGTCTGGGCCCTGGGCCAGAACACAGTGGAGTTGGCTGGGCCTGTGTTCCCCTACCTCTGCAACCCTGCCTCGGGGTGGCAAAATCCCGATAAAGTGTCACAGACTCTTGCTGACGCTCCCCTGCCTGAGGGGCGCACCACAGACTCTTGCTGGCGCTCCCCTGTTCGAGGGGCATGTCGCAGACTCTTGCTGGCACTCCCCTGCCTGAGGGGTGCTTCGCGGACTCTTGCCAGCGCTCCCCTGCCTGAGGGGTGTGTCACCAACTCTTGCCGGTACTCCCGTGTTGCGCCAACTGCGACGTCATACCTCCCTCCACTAGTTCCCCGTCGACAGAGAGGTGTGACTAGGGTCTTTTGGCGAGGCAGTAGCTCCCCACCACCGCCAGCGGCTCAGCAGAACAACTGAGACCTTGCTACAACCCACAAGGAAGGTATGAGGTCTGGATTGGGAGGAGAGGGCTCCACCACAGGATTTCTGTTTTAGAAAGTAAACTGCAATCGGAAAGATTGAGAACCTCTCAACCAATTTATAGATCACTTTCTGTGTAGTGGGGTCTTGAGAGATCCTTCCACTGACTATG
The DNA here is from genome assembly GCF_965140285.1 of Lepidochelys kempii. Taxonomy (NCBI): domain Eukaryota; kingdom Metazoa; phylum Chordata; order Testudines; family Cheloniidae; genus Lepidochelys; species Lepidochelys kempii. The sequence goes on from NC_136387.1 coordinate 35,083,178, forward strand.
AAGAGACTACTTTGTCACCATTAAACTGTGCATGTTTCATTTGACCCTTGTTGAGCAGGTGCAGCGAGGAGTTGTGAGTAATCTGCTAGGATATTTCAGACTGTCACAGAGAGGCTCTTCCTTTTTATTACTTTATGAATTGGTATTAGGAACCCACAATCTCAGAACTGTCATATGTTACTTAGCAATGCAAACACTCTGTGTACCTGGCTAGTGCTAGTGCACCTGTGTATCTAGCTAGTGCATTGGAGTTCAAAGTGCTGTCCAGAGCGGTCACGTTGGAGCACTCTGGGATAGCTCCTGGAGGCAAATACTGTCTAATTGCATCTGCACTACCGCAAATTTGACCCAGCAAGGTTGATTTTAGCGCTACTCACCTCGCCAGGGAGGAGTACAGAAGTTGATTTTAAGAGCCCTTTAGGTCAACGGAACAGGGTTGGTTGTGTAGACACATTCATTTTAAAATCGACCTAATGTGTCTAAATTCAACCTAACCCCATAGTGTAGACCAGGGCTGTAACATTCAGATCCCGCAGTCAATTCAGCTTGGGCTGTGGTTCTGTTAGACCTCACAAGCTAACTCAAGTTGTGCAAGATCAGAATTAGCACCTGTCTAGCACATGGATGTAACTACATAGATGAAAAGCTAGTAAAGGTCTCACCTAAAGGCCAAGTCTACACTGGGATTCTTGCACTGTTGTAGTACAGACTCCCAATGAGAAACTGCTGAGCTTAAATTAATATGCAAACTAGATACCATTAACTTGGGTTTGAATAGAAACTGGGAGTGGCTGGGTCATTACACATATTGAATCTATTTCCCTGTGTTAAGTATCCTCACACCTTCTTGTCAACTGTCTAAATGGGCCATCTTGATTATCACTACAAAAGTTTTTTTCTCCTGCTGATAATAGCTCATCTTAATTAATTAGCCTCTTACAGTTTGTATGGCAACTTCCACCTTCTCTGTATGTATATATATATCTTCTTACTATATGTTCCATTCTATGCATCCGATGAAGTGGGCTGTAGCCCACGAAAGCTTATGCTCTAATAAATTTGTCAGTCTCTAAGGTGCCACAAGTACTCCTGTTCTTTTTGTGGATACCGACTAACACGGCTGCTACTCTGAAACCTGTAGTACATATACGTAGTTACGCCACAGCAAATATCTACTGCAGATACACTGGACCAGTGCAAACCAGGGCTCTGTAAGTTACTAGGGTGACCTGAACCAGAGCAAGCATCATCTTATACTGTCACAGTGCATGTGTGCGAGGGACTTGCACCATTATGTAGCTATAATGCTACATAAAATCCAAAGTGGCCATGGCCTTTGAATGAATCCTCCAAGGAACATGCATGTCCTGCAGGAAGTGGTGCTGGTGATCCAGTAGGGGGCACTCTTCCCTAGAAATCATTGTTGAAACAGTACCTCAGTATAGCAGGAGGAGGGAACTGTGCTGTTGGAAGTTCCATGTAATAACAAGTAAGGCTAAGATTTTATCATGGATATTTTACGTAAAAGTCAGGGGCAGGTCACGGGCAATAACGAAAAATTCACGGAAGCCTTGACTTTTACTAAAAATATCATTACATTACCCTTACAAAATGGGGAGCTGCTAGGCAGCTGTGGGGGCCTGGCTGGGATCTCCAAGGTCCCCCACCACTCATGGGGGCTCAGAGCTCCAGGATCCCCCTGTGGCCCAGGGTGGTGGGGAGCTGTGGGGTTCCCCTGCCACCTGTGGCGGCTGAGTTACAGGGATCCTCTGCCTGCAGCGGCTAGGAACTGTGGAGTGCCTCCACTGCTCGTGGCGGCTGGGAGCTGTGGGGTACCCCCGCTGTCTCGGAGCTTGGGGGGCCCTGCTGCCTGGGTTGCAGGGGTACCCCGCAACTCCTGGCCACCCTGGGCAGTGGCAGGACCCTGCAGCTCCCAGCTGCCTGTTGGCCGAAGTCACTGAGGTCTTCGGAAGTCACAGGTTCTGTGACTTCTGTGACCTCTGTGATAAAATAATAGTCTGAATAATAAGCTGCTGAGCACCTGTGATCATTAAAGCTCTTCTAACTCTTTTCACAAGAGTAGAGGTGTTCAACTGCATTTTCGTAGCCAAATTAAATCTCTGGTAATTATGTTTGCTCTTCCCATATTCCCCCTGGAGTTGCAATTAGAGATGTATTCACTTCTGCTCCTAAACTGGAGCATGCTGTTATCCAGCTGAGGTATTTCAGGCTGAATAACATGATCCATATATAACCCATGTTGTAAAGCTTAATTAATTAATTAATGTTTGTACAGCACCTTCTTTGGATGGAAGGAGCTATAGAAATCATAGTATCATAGAAATGTCGGGCTGGAAGGGACCTTGAGAGGTCACTTAGTCCATACCCCCAAACTGAGGCAGGACCAAGTAAAGCTAGACTGGGATAGACAACCTATGGCACGCATGCCAAAGGCGGCATGTGAGCTGATTTTCAGTGGCACTCACACTGTCCGGGTCCTGGCCACTGGTCCCGGGGGCTCCATTGCTGGCCTGGCATGCTGGCCCCCTGCCAGCTGGGATTCCGTCCGCCAGCCCCGCTCAGCCCACTGCTGGCCCCAGGGCTTGGCCACCGGTCCTGGGGGCTCCGCTGCAGGCCTGGGGTACTGTCTGCCGGCCGCGCTCAGCCCACTGCCGGCCCCGGGTCCCGGCCACCGGTCCGGGGGGCTCTACTGCTGGCCTGGGGTCCCGGCCGCCGGCCCGGAGCTCTGCAGCCACCCTCAGCTGTGGCACACTAGCCCCAGCCTGGGGCAGTGAGTGGTCCAGACAGGGGCAAGAGTGGGTGCAGCTCAGCACCCCCACTTTAAAAATTGTTCCAGCGCCACTGTACCGGGATATTTTTAAGTCCTGATTTGCTGCTTACATCACTATCATGCCATGTGGAACAGCACACTGCGTTTGACATTGAGATTAGAATGTACATGCAAGAACTGGAATCAGAATTTTCTGACAGATTTCAAGATTTCCAGTGAGTTGGCCAAATGCTTTCTTTTCTAATTAAACCTGAAAAGTTCAACAAAAGCGACTTGGATTTGTCTGTATTTCAGTAGATGGGTGTTGAAGATTTCTAAATGCATCTCATTCAGTTAAAAAGCTCAGGATTGTGGGCATCAAAGTTTGGAGATCTGCGGAATGCACTTGAAGCTACCAAGAGAGATCATGGGGCCTCTTTTCTGACCTGCTGGACATCCCTGCCAGTGAAATTTAACTGTTTGAAGAAAATTGGGTTTGCAATGTTTTCAGCATTTGGATCCACATACCTGTGTGAACATGTATTTTCACACATGAAATCTGTCCTCTGTCCCTCTCAGAGCCGGTTAACAACTGATCACTCAGAAGCCTGTGTGGAGCCTAAAGCATCCAAATACGTGCCAGACACTGGAAAATTCAGCAAGGAAAAAAGCAAGGGCAAGGATCACACTAAACTGATAAGATCTGCATTTTAGTTTAATTTTAAATGAAGCTTCTTAAACATTTAAAAAACCTTATTTACTTTACATACAACAATAGTTTAGTTATATATTATAGACTTATAGAAAGAGACCTTCTAAAAACGTTAAAATATATTATTGGCATGCAAAACCTTAAATTAGAGTGAATAAATGAAGACTTGGCACATCAATTCTGAAAGGTTGCCCACCCCTGAGCTAGACCTAACCTGTCTGTCTAACCTGTTCTTAAAAACCTCCAATGATGCGGTTTCCACAATCTCCCTTAGAAGCCTATTCCACTAAACTAGCCTTATACTTAGAACGTTTAGGCAGTTTTTCTTAATATCTAACCTAAATTTGCCTTGCTGCAGATTAAGTTGATTATTTCTTGTCCTATCTTCAGTGGACATGGAGAACAATTGATCTCAGTTCTCTTTATAGCAACCCTTAACATATTTGAAGACTGTTATCAGGGCCCTCCTCAGTCTTCTTTGCTCACAACTAAACGCCTAGTTTTTTAACTTTTCCTCCTAGGTCAGATTTTCTAAACCTTTTTTTCATTTTTGTTGCTTTCTTCCTGACTGTAGCAGGGTGGTCACCCCGCTCTGGCTCGGAAAAGGTTAAAAGCCAGCCCTTGGAGAGGGCTGGGGCTGAGAGAAAAGGCTAGGCTGATTGGGAAGGCAGCCACAGCTGGGGCCACAGCTGGCCCTATAAAAGGGCTGTGAGCCAAAAACTCAAAAATGGTCTCTCTCTAGTTGTAGGGAGAGAAGGATCTGGTTGCCTGCGAATGGAGTAGGGCACCTAGAGTGGAGTAGGGCTGGGGGAAGGCCAGAGGAGCTGAGTGCCAACCTGCAAAACCCCCAGGCTGCAGGCCTTGCTAAAGGCCAGGAAAGGTATAGGGCTACAGAGGGGTAGCCTGGGAATAGGCTGAGGCAGCTGGTCCAACCCCCTTGCCAATGATGAGTGGTTTGCAGACTGCAGTCTGCCCCAGTGAGCAGGGGGCTAGACTGTGACTGTAAGGTGTGGATAGGGGTTTGGGGGGTTCCCCTGGGTGGGGAGACCTGATTGTGGGTTACTGCTGGGGCAGAACCCTGATGTAGAGGGGCACTGGGGTCCAGGAGGGATATGGGGGCCAGCGGCAGGTGAGACACCAGCCTGCAGAGGGAGCTCTGGGCTGGAAGAGCTAATTCCTGAGACAACCAGCAGGAGGCACTGCACTGGTGAGTCATTACCTTGCTACACTGACTATCTCCAAATTGTCCACATCTTTCCTGAAGTATGGCACCCTGAACCAGATACAGTACACCAGCTGAGGCCTCACCAGTGCTGAGTACAGTGGGACAATTATCTCCATGTGTTACATATGACATGCCTGTTAATATACACCAGAATATTTGCCTTTTTCACAACTGCATCATATTATTGACTCGTATTCAATTTGTAATCCACTACAACTCCCAAATCCTTTTCAGCAGCCCTACTGCCTAGCCAATTATTTCCCATTTTGAGTATGAGCATTTGATTTTTCCTTCTGAATTGTACCTTGCACTTACCCTTATTGAATATCATCTTGTTGAATTCAGACAAATTCTCCAATTTCTCAGGGTCCTTTTGCATTCAAATTCTGTCCTCAAAAATGCTTACAACCCCTCCCTAGCTCAGTGTTTCATCTGCAAATTTTAAAAGCATGCTCTCTATTCTGTTATCTAAGTCATTAATTTAAAATTTTGAACACTACCAGAGCAAGGACAGACCCCCTGTAGGATCCCACTAGACTGACAGTGAACCATGAGTACAGTCTTTCAACCAGTTTTACACCCACTTTATAATTTAATCTAGGCCACATTTTCCTAGTTTGTTTGAGAATGTCATGGGGGGGACTGTCAAAAGCTTTACTAAAACTGAGATATATCCAGTATATGCCCAGTATTGTGAGACTAAAGAGCAGGGTCAATAAATTAGTGAAACATTTGCAAGCAACATAAATACAATAGCACCCCTATTTTATGTACTACTTGGGGATTGAAGAGTTCATAAAACTGACCTCCAAGTGACAGTCAATACACTACACAAGTTGCAGTATTGTGCCCTGTATTTCTTCTAATCCTTCAAACCACTGCAAAGTGACTTGTATTGCACTGATGGCAGCAGAATGTGAATGGATCTCAACTTGTTCTTCCTCAACATCACATTAGTTATATTGTTTGTTTTTTTCCCCCCAGTTGGGAAAAATGGTTCATATAACTGGTCATTCATAAGATCATAAAATTGAGGTTCTACTGTATATTTAGTTCTACATTCCTTTTGTAAGTACTACCTTTTGTAATGACTACACATCCAGTTGGCCACAACACTGAACAAAGAATGTAAAATTTGCTTTTTGGGCATTAGCTGGACTCCACTGAAACACACTTCTAATGGGTTTTGGCTTGGGCAATATACCATATACTCTATATTGACTCTTAAAAACATTGCCAGACTTTAGGTAGAACCTTACAATAGATGTCTGTGACCCTAAGAGCACCCCAATGCCAGAGAGCAAGGGGCTCCTCAGTATGTAGCAGTGAACCTCAGTTGACCTGACCTTCTCAGTGTACCCCAACTCACAATTGTCATAATTTGTCTCTAAAAGGTGTCATGTCAGGTATCATATGTAAACTGGCACCATGCTGGTCATTAATAGTTTTGCATAGCGTATGGATGGGAGATGTATGAAAAATTATAAATATGTGCTGGAAATGCATTTTAAAGGGGTTTTGCCATCAAGGTTGAAGTCTATGGACAAAGGAACATGGTTCCACCTGCTTGAATGTGTCTCCAATGTAAACTGAGCAAAGGGACAATTAAATTACATTTACATGCAAAGTAGACAAAGTCACCAGGTAAACCAGTCGTGTGGGTCATGGAAGCTGCAGCTCCAGGAAACCTTCCTGCCTCTTGAAGCAATGTCATTGAACTTTGGAAGACATAAGCAAGGACAAGAGCCATTTTGGTCTCCATTAGGGGGCACATCCAACAGGCCAGAGCTCTTGTGCATCAGAGAAAAGTGGAATGTTTCAGCCAAGGGGTTGTAAGTTTCTGAAAACTGACTATACGTGAGAAACCAAGACTCTAGATTGTTAAATTAGGCTTTAATCTTAAAAGCACTTTTTTTTTTACTTTTGCTTGTTTGTAACCATTTCTATCTCAATTCCTTGCACTTGGTATCACTTAAATCTCTATTCTTTGTTAACAAACTTAATCTTGTTATTAAACAGCCATCTCAGTACAGTGTTCTGAACTGAAAGAGTAAAATCTTCAGCCAAATTACCAGAGGTGCCATGGATTGTCTCTTTAAAGGAGCAGTGAACTGGATATGGGGGTGTGAGTGCTGCAGAGGACTGGGGAAATAGTTTTGAGGAGACTTGGGGCTGGAAGGGTCTAGTGGTGTCACCAGGCTGCCAGAAGCCAGGGTAAGGCCATTGTGCTGTGGGCAGGTGGCTGGTGTCAAGGCTCTGAGTCAAAGCTGCACAGGGACCGAATGGCTAGGCAGCAGTTCTGCGGAAAAGGACCTAGGGGTGACAGTGGACAAGAAGCTGGATATGAGTCAGCAGTGTGACCTTGTTGCCAAGAAGGCCAATGGCATTTTGGGATGTATAAGTAGGGGCATAGCGAGCAGATCGAGGGACGTGATCGTCCCCCTCTATTCGACATTGGTGAGGCCTCATCTGGAGTACTGTGTCCAGTTTTGGGCCCCACGCTACAAGAAGGATGTGGATAAATTGGAAAGAGTCCAGCGAACGGCAACAAAAATGATTAGGGGTCTGGAACACATGACTTATGAGGAGAGGCTGAGGGAACTGGGATTCTTTAGTCTGCGGAAGAGAAGAATGAGGGGGGATTTGATAGCTGCTTTCAACTACCTGAGAGGTGGTTCCAGAGAGGATGGTTCTAGACTATTCTCAGTGGTGGAAGAGGACAGGACAAGGAGTAATGGTCTCAAGTTGCAGTGGGGGAGGTTTAGGTTGGATATTAGGAAAAACTTTTTCACTAGGAGGGTGGTGAAACACTGGAATGCGTTGCCTAGGGAGGTGGTGGAATCTCCTTCCTTAGAAGTTTTTAAGGTCAGGCTTGACAAAGCCCTGGCTGGGATGATTTAATTGGGGATGGGTCCTGCTTTTGAGCAGGGGGTTGGACTAGATGACCTCCTGAGGTCCCTTCCAACCCGGATATTCTATAATTCTATGAGCACAGAGGCATTCAGGGTTCCAGGGCAGGAGATGACAGAATGCCTCACTGCTCTGGGTGAACCTCCAATGCATCGCAATGTCACTATTTTTTAAATTCTTTTCACAGACCTTGTTAATAGATACTTAAGGAAAAACAGCGAAATCACCTGCCAGCGAAAACAGTTCTTAAAAACACTGATGAATTCAGCCTCTTGGATGTTCTGCGGATTTCTTGAAATATATAAATCTCCATCTACCACTAGATGGCATCAGACATTCTTTATTGCTTAAAACTAGTTCCACATTTTAAAATGTGGAGATCTGACAGTACTGGGGAACTGATAAACCCCCACTACACACAATGAGGGGGTTTTGTTTTACATTTACACATACAAAACTATCCACGCAGGAGGGGGGAGTAAAATCGCTAATGGAAGACTACCTTTCTGGAATGAGATGTGTATGTGTATTGCTACCTATCTGAAATGTGAACAAAAAAAGCATAATTCCCTAAAACAAGCAGGGTAAGAGGGGCATTCAGCATGAGTAGTAATAATTTGCATTTTTCTAGTGCCTTAGTGCAGAGAATCTGTTTACAAGCCTCTGAGGCGTGTAAGCAGCAAAGAGGGAGAGAGAGCATTACATGGGATACACAAGAGGATGAGTAGGTGTGGGGTTGGAACTAAGGGCATAGCTACACTTGCAGATGTAGAGAGCGCTGTGAGTTAAACCAGCCCTCAGAAAGCACAATAGGGAAAGCGCTGCAGTGTGTTCACGCTGTCCGATTCAAGAGCATTGGTGTGGCCACATCAGCTCTTGCAACGCCACAGAGAGCAGTGCATTGTGGTAGCCATCCCAGTGTTCAAGTGGCTGCAACGTGCTTTTCAAATGGGGCGGTGGAGTGTGACCGTGTGTTGTGTGTATGTGGGGGGAGAGAGTGTGGTTTTTTGGGGTGCTGAGTGTGTGAACATGCTATCTTGTAAGTTCAGACAGCAGCAGACCACCCACCCCCACCCCCACTCACAGCAAGCAGCATTCCACAGTAATGATTGCTTTGTCCCAGAGCAGATAAGCATGCCGGTTGTCAGAAATGGAGCTTTGAAAGGGGATATCTACATTCCTACAGCCACGTTTAAAACAATGACAAGAGTGGCCACTTGACTTCAGGGGATTATGGGATGTTTTTGGAGGCCGATCACAGCGTAGTAATGCAACACGTTGTTCACACTGATGCCCGGGTGTTTCAACGGAGGTGCAGCAACCATTATGCTGCTTGTGAAGGTGGATTACCAGGAGTGCTCCAGCTGCAGAGTCCAGGCACTCTAAGTGCCTTGCCAGTGTGGACGGGTTGGGAGTTAGGGAGCTTAGGTCTGTTTTAATGTGCTCTAACTTGCAAGTGTAGCCAAGCCCAAAGAAAGGGACAATATAGGCTGAATATCAGTGAGATGTATTGGTAGTGGAGTAGCCTCCCAAGAGAAGGGGTAGAAACCCTATTGCTTGGGACTTAAAACTAAACAAAACACTTTAAATGTACAACAGGAACTAACCTGGTATTGGCCCTGGGGGAGATGGACTGGATGATCTCGTTAAGTCTTTTTCATCTCTCACTTTGATTTTTTTTTTCTTAAAGACCTTTAAAAAACCCCAACAAACAAAATGTTAAATGAAGCCTCCCAAGATGCCTTTGACGTAGGTAAATATACTCATTTTGCAGATGGGTAAAACAGTGATTAAGTGATTTGCTCCCAGTCATACTACAATTCAATTACAGAGCTGGAAGAGGAACCAGGAGTCCTGATTCTCTGTAGCTCTAACCACTTGACTGTACTCTCTCTTCATCTGTGATTTAAGTCTTACTTTTTGTTTCTTGGGAGCTTTAGCTTACTAAATTGCTAAATGCCCTTTTATTTGGGGAACTCAGCACATATGCTACTAATGTTGTTCTGGTTTAGACTTCCAGATTGTCAATACCCTCCCCCTCCCCCACGAGTTTTCAGGGAAATAAAAGAAGCAGGCAAGAGCACAAACGCTTTTGGACATCAGCAAAAGATGGGCAAATGCCGGGCCAAAGAAAGGGAGTGAAATCACATTGATAAATCAAGGAATTGAAATCTAACTGCTTCCAAGACTAATCTGCTATGTTGGGTATTAAGAAGATGTCTATCACTGTGGTGATCTAAGGCCAATTAGGGACTGAGGATTTCATAGACCTCTAGAAAAAGAAAGTCAGTACGAAAGGCCTGTTTGTCAGAAGTGTAGAGTAGCCACTAACTAAAGTAAGTGGAAGCTGTGGCTGCTCAGCACCTCAGAAAATGAAGCCTCCAAAGACTAATATGCTGGCTGCTCTCCACAGCCTGGGGATGTTGGTGGCTGGTGCAACCCTGACCATGTGGTCTGAGACCAACAGTGCACCCCACAGGGCATTCAGAACATCAGTAATGTCTGGGGTTTGAGACACCTTGAATAGTCCATTAACACCAGAACAAACAAGGTACTTCCATTTCTCCTGGGCCCTTCTAGGCAGTCGCTGTATGGTTCCTCGCCCACAAAATGAATCAGTCAACTCTGTATAGCAAGAGACAGATTACTCCGGAAATCCTGGTGCCCTATGCAAAGTGGAAAATATGGGTCCCTTGCACTGGCTCCCACAATAAAAATCACTCCACAAACAATAAAGCCAGCCCTCATGGAGAGGACCTTATTAGATGTTTCCCACTTGAGCACTGACTAATGCATGTGCCTGAGAATTGGTGCTGGGCCTTATTTGTGAAAATTCTACAGATATGTTTTTCAGTTTACAAAATCCACCTGCTGGCATATCTACATATACGCAAAATATAAAATCACAGCGCCAGCTCCAGTGGGAAAGACCATGAAAGGAGGCTAAAAAGATAGACATCTCCTTGAGGCTTTCACAAAGATTTCTCCCTAATTGTTCCTGAAAGCATGGGATTTGCCACCCCTATCCACCGGCCAGCGATTCTGACAGAGCAGCTAGAGATCAGGCCCTCTGTGTGGATTGGCCATTATCTTTGAAAACTCGTGGCGAACCGGGGAAGTTCCGGATGACTGGAAAAAGGCTAATGTAGTGCCAATCTTTAAAAAAGGGAAGAAGGAGGATCCTGGGAACTACAGGCCAGTCAGCCTCACTTCAGTCCCCGGAAAAATCATGGAGCAGGTCCTCAAAGAATCAATCCTGAAGCACTTGCATGAGAGGAAAGTGATCAGGAACAGCCAGCATGGATTCACCAAGGGAAGGTCATGCCTGACTAATCTAATCGCCTTTTATGATGAGATTACTGGTTCTGTGGATGAAGGGAAAGCAGTGGATGTATTGTTTCTTGACTTTAGCAAAGCTTTTGACACGGTCTCCCACAGTATTCTTGTCAGCAAGTTAAGGAAGTATGGGCTGGATGAATGCACTACAAGGTGGGTAGAAAGCTGGCTAGATTGTCAGGCTCAACGGGTAGTGATCAATGGCTCCATATCTAGTTGGCAGCCGGTATCAAGTGGAGTACCCCAAGGGTCGGTCCTGGGGCCGGTTTTGTTCAATATCTTCATAAATGATCTGGAGGATGGTGTGGATTGCACTCTCAGCAAATTTGCGGATGATACTAAACTGGGAGGAGTGGTAGATACGCTGGAGGGGAGGGATAGGATACAGAAAGACCTAGACAAATTGGAGGATTGGGCCAAAAGAAATCTGATGAGGTTCAATAAGGATAAGTGCAGGGTCCTGCACTTAGGATGGAAGAACCCAATGCACAGCTACAGACTAGGGACCGAATGGCTAGGCAGCAGTTCTACAGAAAAGGACCTAGGGGTGACAGTGTACGAGAAGCTGGATATGAGTCAGCAGTGTGCCCTTGTTGCCAAGAAGGCCAATGGCATTTTGGGATGTATAAGTAGGGGCATAGCGAGCAGATCGAGGGACGTGATCGTTCCCCTCTATTCGACATTGGTGAGGCCTCATCTGGAGTACTGTGTCCAGTTTTGGGCCCCACGCTACAAGAAGGATGTGGATAAATTGGAGAGAGTCCAGCGAAGGGCAACAAAAATGATTAGGGGTCTAGAACACATGACTTATGAGGAGAGGCTGAGGGAGCTGGGATTGTTTAGCCTGCAGAAGAGAAGAATGAGGGGGGATTTGATAGCTGCTTTCAACTACCTGAAAGGGGGTTCCAAAGAGGATGGCTCTAGACTGTTCTCAATGGTAGCAGATGACAGAACGAGGAGTAATGGTCTCAAGTTGCAGTGGGGGAGGTTTAGATTGGATATTAGGAAAAACTTTTTCACTAAGAGGGCGGTGAAACACTGGAATGCATTACCGAGGGAGGTGGTAGAATCTCCTTCCTTAGAGGTTTTTAAGGTCAGGCTTGACAAAGCCCTGGCTGGGATGATTTAACTGGGAATTGGTCCTGCTTTGAGCAGGGGGTTGGACTAGATGACCTTCTGGGGTCCCTTCCAACCCTGATGTTCTATGATTCTGGCTCTGCCACCCTCCTGGTCCCAACCCACATACATATACCCTGGGGAAGCTACGTCATGAGGTCCCTTTGTCACTGAAGAGGATGCCCATTGGGGAGGGGGCTTGTCAGAGCGATGTCTCTCTTTTCCCACCAGGACTGGAGAAGACGCTGCATGAGAGGCAGCTGGTCCCTCTGTTTGGCACAAGACAGGAGGGAGCTACCTGCAACCCCATTCTTGAGCCAACCTGCCCACAGCATGAATCCACAGCCATCCTCCAGCACCTAAAGCCACATCCCACCACAGCCAAAAACCCCATCACGCCAAGCCACAGCGCCTCCTCTCCCCAGTACCCCGAGCACCCCACTGCCCCCCACCATCCCAAACCACAGCGCCCGCCCCCACGCACAGGCGTCGCCTGAATCCTGCGCAGGCGCATTGGAGCGCACCCGCCTGCGCTTGCGCCTCTGGGTGAGGCGGAGGCGGGAAGCAGCCGGCGCTGGGCGGGGTTTGCGAGTGCGCGCCCTGCCCTCCCGGTCTGGCGGCCTCGCCTCCTTCCTTTCCTCTCTCGGCTGGCGCTGGTTAAGGGTGCTGCGCACGGGGCTTCCAAGCTATGCGGCATGGTAGCGGCCGGCCTGGGCCCGGAGCTGCCGCCCCGTTGGGGGAGAAACTCAGTATGTGACCCCCGGACGTGGGGTGGAGGGTGAAGGCGAGGCTGGGCTGAGCAGCGGGGTGCAGAGCCCTCCTACGCCGGGCCGGGTGAGCGGCCACGTGCGCTGGCTCCGGCGGGGCAAGGTTGGGCTCCCTGCTGTACTGGCCCTGCTTCCTTGGGGCCACCCACGTGCAGCTGAGACCCGGCAGTCTTCCTGCGGCTGTGAGGGGCCTGGCCCTTCGTCCACAGCAAGCCTCCTGGGGCTGCTGGGCTGGACCCAGCAATAACAATCCTGAACTCTCCTGGAGCACTTTCCGTCAGTAGTGCCCAAGGCACAGGGAGGGAGGTGATCTGCCCACGGTCACCTAGCCGGCCAGCGGCAGGGCCTGGAACTAAAACCCAGGTACTCCCCGAGTACCAAGCCAGTGTCCTAGCTGCTAAGCTGCACTGCCCAATGCACCTTGCTGCTCAGTTGATCTCATTCATTGAGTGTTTTACCAGAAGACGGGCAGTCCCAAGACGCTTTTACAGGTCACAGCTGCTGGCGTGAGGGTTGGTTTTGAGGCGATTCATTGCAAATATGTAAACCGGGTTAGATCCGCTCCTAAACTCAGACATTTTTGTGTGTGCACATAGGGATGACAAGGGAACAGGATCTGTTAATTTTATTTTTAAAATGTCTGCATGGATTTAAGTTAGTGCTGCTGAAACAAATGTTTTGGATATTTATGCTGATGTGTCTTTTCTTTCAGGGAAGATAGTGAAAATCTGAAAAGGGCAAGAAAAGCAAGCATGCAAAAGCAGAAACTTGCTTCTTCCTCTGAGAGGTTGGTGTTAGCAAAAATGTTGCTAATAGAATGTAGTCTTTATGAAAAATATTGTTGGTTATATGATGCTTGGCAATCAGGAAAATATGGTGACCAGTTCCTACCCTGAGACTTAATAATGGGGTTTTGTTTTTTTTAATGAGTTCTTAACAGGAGAGTGGGGTGGGGGGAGAGAAAACCTTTTGTAGTGATAAACACCCATTTTTTCATGGTCTGTGTGTATAAAAACATCTTCTGTATTTTCCACAGTACGCATCCAATGAAGTGAGCTGTAGCTCACGAAAGCTTATGCTCAAATAAATTGGTTAGTCTCTAAGGTGCCCCAAGTACTCCTTTTCTTTTAACTTTTCTAGTACTTCTTGTGGCCAGTAGCATGCTTCTTAGGCAGTGCCATCAGGCTCTAAAGCACTTGTCTGTACTCAGTGGTGATCAGTTATTGAGGGTCACTTTATACCTTTGATGGTGTTACACTGTTCGGAGAGCATTTGCCTTGTAAATCTTGTGTCGGGGAAGTTTTATTAATTTTGACTGATAACAGGTTTTTGTGGTATTTAGCATTCCTTAACTGATATTAATGCATTAAGTTCTCTGGATGCTAATACACTTGAATTAACATTTGTCCACGCATACCTTACTCTCACAAAACCCACTTAATCTTCTGGAGCCTGACATTTTCTTTTTAAATATTTAGGCATGGCTAACTTGTGCTTGCAAATACCATGACTGTGAGCTTGTTTGGGTGTACAAATGACCTGCTGGATGCATAACTTAGAACTGTAACTTGTTTATTTGTCAGGTATCAGGGGTGGCTGTGTTAGTCTGTATCCACAAAAACAATGAGGAGTCCCATGGCACCTTAAAGACTAACAGCTTATGCCCAAATAAATCTTTCTGAAGAAGTGGTTTTTTTATTCACAAAAGCTTATGCCCAAATAAATCTGTTAGTCTTTAAGGTGCCACCAGACTCCTAGTTGTTTTTATTTATTTGTATAATGGTAGGGCCAAAGAATTTCAGTCGAGGATCAAAGCCCCCTTGTGCTAGGCACTGTTCAGATAAGTAATAAAGAAAACAGTCCCTGCCCCCAGATAGCCTACAGTCTAGGTGTCAGGATGCAACTGATGGTAACATGGACCCTACTTAGTGGGTGGCAGGGAGGAAGAGGTAATAAAACAGTTTAGCTGAAGAAACAGCAGCCTCAACATGCTTTCCCAGCTAGTGCCATATGCTGAAACTTGTAGACATGACAGAGGTTGGCTTTAAAGAGGATACGATTCTGATTTTACAAACTGTAGGCCCAGTTTAGCTTTTTTAGCATGGAGGATTGCCTGGAATCTCTCTGTTTCTGTTTTATTTCAAAGTCATCACAGCAATTCTATGGAGCCAATTAACTTCCCTTTGCGAATTGGGCTTGTGAACTGAATTTTGATTACTAGAACAGGAGTGCTTTTAGATGTGAAACTGAGTTCGTTCTTCAGCTGACTTTCAGATCAATGGATGAAATACACAAGACTTTGTGCATTTCTGTAAATTATTCTATGCAGCATATGTGGGGAAATTGACCCCTTTGCCTCACTGTAATTAAATGCAAAGAATATTTGGTCAACAAATCCTGTTTAAGTGGAATTCTTTGTAATGTTCACTTCGGGAAACCTCCTTAGTACTTCCACAATTCAAACCCCAGCTGTTCAATATGTATTAGTTTAAAAGATATCTGACACTCAAGATGTGCTGTCTCTCTCTGTTCTGTTTAAGGTATCATAACTGGTCTGCAGCTTGTGCATCCATAAGGGGAACAATGTAAACCAAGAGTCTCAGGGGAGCAAAGAGCTTTCTGCAAAATTAAGACTTGACAGGTAACTCTTCCTAGGCACTGAAGAGATCTAATGAGCCTTACAAAATGTGGGAGCAGCCAATGAAGCACATTCAGTTCTGTCTTAAGAAGAAAGCGGTTCTTCTCATCTCACTAACTTATTTCTTAGGAAATGTCTCCTTTGGGCTTAGCTCTGTAGATGTGAAACAATATTTAATGCAGTTAGGGTGTGGGGTGGGGAGAAACCTTTGAAATTTCCTGGTGTAAATCCCTCTGTGAGCCACAAACAGTGATGGGCAAATTGAATATTTGATCAGTAATATTCAAAATACTCAGCCTTTGCTGGTATTTGAATGGGGTGCCTGCTGGGGCAGCACTTCCAGCCTGGGAGTGCTAACCAATGCTCCTCTAGTTCAGCCTGGCTTGTAGCAGATTGCTAGAGGAAGTGTTTTTCAGTGAGGCAAGACCCAAGTGAGGGGAGTTTAGATATACACTACTCAAAGGAATGTCCGTTTGGGGGTATTTCTCTTACACGCTTTCCAAAGCATGGAAGGTCTGTTTATTTAATCCAGCAGTTGTCAGCTGCCCAGTGCAGTTCTGTGCCTGTGCTAGTGTTACACTGCTGGGAGAGAAACGTGCCATCAAAGTTACCTGGTACTGCTGGTACTGTTCTGGTGCCTGTCAGTGCCAGGTTTTGATAGCGCTTTGCATCCTTGAGAGTGGAATAACTCTCTGTAGAGTTAGTCCTAGACTGGATGCGAACACAATCATCTCCCTGCTGTACTGTAATATAAAATGGGGCTGCAAATGCTTTTTTTTCCTCCTCCGATCCACCCTTCTGAAAATTAGGCACAGGCTGGTCCAATCATGGTCTCTTTTTAAATATAAAAATGCAGACAATCCCCACCCCTGTTCTTTTTTTCCTGTGAAATATGGATCTTTAGGGCTCCACTGGCTGACTTGTTTTTTTTTCCTAGTTACAGATAAAAGCCTTCTCGGTTGGACTGATTATTGCAGGAGTGAGGCTAGTGGGGGCAGCAGTAGTTGCCTGAAGAGAAGAGAGGAACTGTTGCTGTTGCTTTAAAGCAGGGGTCGGCAACCTTTCAGAAGTGGTGTGCAGAGTCTTCATTTATTCACTTTAAGGTTTCGCGTGCCAGTAATGCATTTTAACGTTTTTTAGAAGGTCTCTTTCTCTGAGTCTATATATTATATAACTAACTATTATTGTATGTGAAGTAAACATTTTGAAAAACTTGTTTAAGAAGCTTCATTTAAAATTAAATTAAAATGCTGATCTTACGCTGCTGGCCCACTCAGCCTGGTGCCAGCCTGGGGTTCCGTTCACCTAGGCTGGCAGCAGGCTGAGCGGGGCCTGCGGCTGGGACCCTGGCTGGCAAGGGGCTGGCAGCCAGAACCCCAGACCAGCAGTGGGCTAAGCGGGGCCAGCGGCCGGGACCCCAGACTGGCAGTGGGTTGAGTGGCTCAGCCTGCTGCTGGTGAAGGGTTCAGTTTGCTGGCTCCTACCAGCCAGGGTTCCGGCTGCTGGCCCCGCGCAGCCCGCTGCCAGTCTGGGATCCCGGCCCTGCCCATATAGAATGAGTACCTACCTTCTCCCTGGTTCTAGCCCATTCTCTGCCTCTCTCGCTCTGCACTGAGCTTAGGGTGGGACTGCACTGAGCACAGGGCTGGGGGCGAAGGAGCAGGTTGGGGTGCAGGGTCTGGCCAGGAGCTAGAATGAGGGAGGGGGGTCAGGGTTGGGGCAAGAGGTTTGGGTGTGGAGTGCTTACGTGGGCAGCTCCCATTTGGTGTGAGGGGTACAGGTGGGAATGTGGGAGGGTGCAGGAGCTCCTGTTTGGTGCTCAGGGTGGGGGTGTGCAAGAGTCAGGGCATGGGGTGGGGGGGGCTGGGTATGTGTGGGGGAGTACTGGGGTCGTGAGGGGGTGCAGGGGTCAGGGCAGAGCGCTGGGTGTGTGTGGGGTGCAGGGGGCTGGCGGTGTGTGAGGGGGGTGCAGGACTCAGGGCAGGGGGTTGGGGGGGTGTGTATGTGGGGGGGATGTAACAGTCAGGGCTGTGGCTGGGGTTGTGGGCGTGCTCCCAGCCCCCTGCCCAGAGCGGCTCACAGCAGGGGGCTGGAGGGGATATGTCCTGATTCCACCCCCCTTTCCCAAGGCCCCATCCCCACCTCTTCTCCACCTCCTCCCCAGAGCAGCTGTGGGCTCCGCTCGGCTTCTCTCCCTCCCTCGCAAGGGCCATCAGCTGAGAGGAGGAGGGGCAGGAACGCAGTACGCTGGGGGAAGAGGCGGGGGACAGGGCAGCTTGCCTGCCCTGCAGCAGCAGTGGGCAGGACCAAGCTTCTTCATCCTGCCTGGGGGTGGGGGGGGGGGCGGAGAAGAGCAGGCCAGGGCAGGCAGGATTTTTCATGGCACACTGCTGCCTGCTGGGGTCCTGGCCTGGGTTCAGCAGTGGGCTGAGCGGGGCTGGCGGCTGGGACCCAGCAGGCAGCAGCATGCCATTAAAAATCGGCTTGTGCGCTGTTGGTTGCCGACCGCTGCTTTAAAGAGTGACTGCCAACATATTTAGAGAGGTAGGAGTAAGCATGTGAGTAGTCTCAGGCCTTGAATGGGACTATTCCTGTGCAGAAGTGTTTCCAGAGTAGGAGCCTAGTAAGATAAAACATGAAAGGTGGGGAGAAGGATGACATGGATTGATGGTTTCCTCTCACCCTTTTTATTAAAATTTTATTTAAAAATAAATACTAGGCTTTTGGGGTTTTTTTTTTTTTTTTTTTTTTTGGTTTATTCCAGTTGTTTGTTTAACCCTGCCTGCTCATCTTGTTGAAATTAGTGCTTTAACCTAAAATCCCTTTTGGCTGCACCATAGCCCATTGACCACTTCTGCCTGCCTGGGGTTAGTGATCAGCAGTTCCCTGTGGGAGGGAGGGGGTGTTCTGAGGTGGTTGTCCCCTGTGGGTGTGTGAAAGTCAGTTCCAGCTCCTCCTGGGTGACAGGGACTCCTTAAAATATGCCCCTGGGATGATGAAGTGCCAGGACCTTCTGTTTCATAGGGGTGAAAGTGCATGCTGGGTGTCTGGTAACCCATTCTCTACTGCAGGGGTGGGCAAACTATGGCATGTGGGCCGGATTCGGCCCACGGGATTGCCACCCCTGTGGTGCCGCGGGCCCCGCGCTGCTGCTGGAACTGGCCAGCACCAAGTCCCTGGGGGATGGGGGGCAGAGGGCTCTGTGTGTTGCCCTCACTTGCAGGCACCACCCCCTGCAACTCCTGTTGGCTGGGAACAGGAAACCATGGCCAATGGAAGCTTCGGGGGAGGTACCTGCAGGTGAGGACAGTGCACGGAGCCCTCTGCTCCCCCTCTCCCAGGGGCCGTAGGGACGGGGTGCCAGCTGCTTCTGGAAGTGGTGCGGGGCCAGGACAGGCAGGGAGCCTGTCTTCGCGCTGCTGCCACCCCAGAGCCGCTCCAGGTAAGCAGCGCTGGCCGGGAGCCCACACCCCGAACCCCTTCTGCACCTCAGCCCCCTGCCCTGAGCCCGCTCCTCATAGACTCATTCAGTTTAAGGTCAGAAGGGATCATTATGATCATCTAGTCTGACCTCCTGCACAATGCAGGCCAGAGAATCTCACCCACCCACTCCTGTAATAAACCCCTAACCTATTTCTGAGCGACTGAAGTCCTCAAATCATGGCTTAAAGACTTCAAGGTGCAAAGAATCCTCCAGCAAGTGACCAGTGCCCCCACGCTGCAGAGGAAGGTGAAAACCCCCCAGGGCCTCTGCCAATCTGCCCTGGAGGAAAATTCCTTCCAGACTCCAAATATGGCAATCCGCTAAACTGAGCATGTGGGCAAGACCCACCAGCCAGACACCCAGGAAAGAATTCTCTGTAGTAACTCAGATCCCACCTCATCTAATATCTCATCATAGGCAGGGCTGGATTACCCTATAGGCAGACTAAGCACGTGCATAGGGCACCAGCAAAGCAGGGGGGGCACCAAAAAAAAGAGATTTTTTTTTTGGAAAAAATTTGATATTTGATATTTCAAAAAAAGCACTGAAATGTCATCATGGGAAAAATCAGAACTTTGTTAGACTTCCTTACACTCCACTACATGCTCTTCCCCCGTTTTTCTGTTCTCTTTTTATTACTTACGCCCACCTAAACCAGGGGGGCGTCCTACTAATGTAGATCGAAATAATGCGAGGAAATCAGATCCTTTCATGTATTGCAATAACTTTGTTTTATTATTGATATATTCTTCTGAGTTATAAGTACTTGATTTGTTTATATATATATATATATATACACACACACACATAAAAATAGTGTATGTTGTGTAATTTTTTTTTTTTTTTTTAAGTTCAGATAACTGAGATAAGGGGTGGGATGAAACGTAACCAACTAAAATAATTTCTGCAGAAGAAATAACAATTGTGAAAATGTGCTGGTAGTGACAGAAATTTAGAAATGAATTACAATATTTAATGCTTTTCAGGATTATAGCACTAAATGGTGTTCCACTTGATTAAAAATCCCCAATTCAAATACTTTACATCTGAAAACACACTTGTCAACTTTTTCTTATCCAGCTAGAAATTGACCTTTGAATCAATACTCTACAAATTATATACACACAAATTTTCACTGCCCAAAGCAGTTAATATTGGAAAAATTGTGTTCACTTATTCAGATGCTAACTTCTGAAATAGATTAACACAGTTTTACAGGTCATATGAAAAATATAGAATAGTTATACTGTTCCCTAAAAGACACAGTTGCACAAGAAAGCATGTGGTATATGGACAATTTATACACCTCAGTAGGTGTTTGAGAAACTGCTATAATACAATTTTAAACTATTCCTATCCTGTCAGAGCTGAACACAGAGCTCACAAGACCAACCCTGTGGTTGCTCCACCTCAGACATGCAGCAAGAAAAAGTTGGGGAGGGCCATTACCTGAAGTGAGGGGCAGAACCCTGGAAGCTCTTGTTGACAGTGAGAGTGATGATCTCATCCTGGCTGTCCCTTTAGGGATCAAGGTGGGTGAAGCTCTCCCTAGTCCACTTTCTTCTCATAATTGACCAAGGTCTCAGATGGGTGAATCAAGATCCTCTTCCAGGCCCAGAAGCTCTCAATATTCTTAGCTCCTTCTGCTTCCCTCTTTACAAGGCTGAGGAGAGGGAAGATTATGCGCCACCCTCTGTGCAGATCCACAGGACCAGATTAGTCCTCAGTAGACATGGAAATGGATCAGATGGTAGGGTAAGATCTCCTTTGTGTTCCTGCTGACCATGGCTTTGGAACAATTGAAGAGAGACAGAAGCTAGAGAAACCACTGAGGTTTGACTCTGATCTTGGTGCTGGCTGGGACAAGACATTAGGATTTTAATACTGTATCGATTGCTGTGCAGGCAGTCTAATGTGAAGAAAATATCCAAACTGGAATAAAGTCAGGACAGTGGGGTTATCCTTTGCTTTTGTGCTTGGAAAAAGTGTCATGGGATTTATCATTCAATAAGTTTTCTGTTGATGCTTTACAAACAAAAAGTCATTTCCTATCACAGATATTACAATCTAAATTTGACTTTTAATGGGCAAAAGTAGTCAGGTTGTCTTACATCTCATCTAAAAAGCTTTATCATTTATCATTGCTACTCTACAGTACTGTAGCACAAAATGGAGTTAGTTAAATGGATTAAATATATTCTAAGGTTAGATTTATGTGTCTGTGTTCTAAGGATTTGATGCTGGAACTTTATAAATTCTGCATTTCCTATAATTACTCTCCCAGCTCTTTAACAACATCAGTATAGATTTAGTGCTAATTCTCCCCCTTTTCAAATTGTTCCAGGCAATGAAATTATCTTGTTGTTTTCTGTGCCCTGAAATGGATAAAAAAAAATAGTTTTTCCCTGACTGGTGACTTCAAACAGGAGGCAGTTCCCCTTCCACCCCCAAAAGCTCATAATTCAGGTATAATTGGACTATACCATATTGAAGAGTGAATTCATCTCTCCCCTTTGCAAAGCAACCAAAGCAAATCAGTCTCGTAAACTTTGCCCAGTCTGAAAATTTAATTGGAGTGAAAAGTATTGATTATGAAATAATTTCCACAACCTGAAAGTGACAGTACAATTTCTACAATTATTTTGGTCACCAAGCCTTCAGCTCCACACACACAAATGGAAGTACAATACCATTCTGTCTTCATGTGACTGCAAGGTGGCATCACAACTTTAGTGGAAAGGATTACATACAAAAGTCAGTGTTCTTATATTTTTACCAGGATCTCCTAATCTACAACAAAGGTTTGTAATGAACCTAGTATGCAAGGAGTGCCTGTTGCCTCAAACATTTTGGGGACAGTAACATCTTTTTTCATTCGATAAAGCAGTCAGTTTAGATTCAGGGTGAAAGAGTATGATTGCACTGACAACAGTTACAAGAAGCCTGAGCTAAGGAGCTATACAAATTCCAGGTCTTAACTGGCCAGGACAGAAACTCGAAGCGCATTA
Organism: Lepidochelys kempii; assembly: GCF_965140285.1. Taxonomy (NCBI): domain Eukaryota; kingdom Metazoa; phylum Chordata; order Testudines; family Cheloniidae; genus Lepidochelys; species Lepidochelys kempii. The sequence continues at coordinate 35,105,144 of NC_136387.1, forward strand.
GCATCACTATACTGACCAAATTCTAGTTTGGGTAATTAAAGTACCTGGGTAATTTCAGTTGGAGCCAGTATTCTTTTTCATTTCCTGTCCTGTGCTGTTGCCTAGCATTGCTGAGTGCTGAATGGTTTCCACTTTCTAGCCAGTGTCAGTTCTGAGCGCTTGATTCATGGCTTAGAAAACCTATCTGAGGTAGTCATACAGTAGTGGAGCTCAGCAGGAGCGGACATGTTCCTGTGCCACTAATTATGGCCTTACAAGAGCTTGATGGGCATCTCACCTTGTGGTCTGCATATAATCTAACCTTAGGTCAGGAATTAAGCATCTGGCAAGGGAGTGAGCGGACCTCTGTCATCTCAGACTTCTGTGCAACTTCACACACCCTCAGTTTTCAAAATCCTAGGGCTGTCACTGGGTGCTATGGGGGATGCTGTGATATGCTGGGGCAGTGCGAATCTAGGCAGGTCAGGACGTTACTGAACTCCCCACTGCCCCCTTATCTACGGTTTGTCACTAAACCACCTGGTATGATCGATCACTGCCGCTAACTTCCGGACAAAGGCCTTGTTCCTGTCTAGTGGGGTAGGGGCCCGTGAGAGGAGTAGGCTGACATGTGGAGGGCTGGCTGGGCATAGGCCTACTGCTGGTGAAAGTCAGGGGCCTGAGGGGGGTGGGCTTGGGGCAGGCCTGTGCTGGTGATAGTCAGTGGCTTGTGAGGAGAGCAGACCAAGGGGTGGGGACCTGGGCGCAGGCCCACGTTGGTGACAGTCAGGGGCCCATGAGGGAAGGTGGGGAGGGGGAAAGGTTGGGCGCAGGTCTGGCCTGGTGACAGGCCCATGAGGTGAGCAGGCCGAGGTGAGGGGCAGGGCCTTGGCACAGGCCTTTGCTGGTGACTGGGTCCTGTGAGGAGAGTAGGTGCGGGGGAAGGCTGGGCACAGGCCCATGCTGATGACAGTCGGGGACACGTGAGGGATCACGCCGAGGTAGGGGCGGAGGGCCCGGGCACAGAGCCATAGCTCGCCCCCGCCTAGTTCAATTCATCCCTCGCGCGGATCTGGAGAGAGAGAAAGAGAGCGGGGAGAGATAACTGGACTAACTATCGCGAGAGTTCTCCAAGAGAACAAGAGATGTGGCGTGGCGGCAGTATGCGCGGGAGAATAAGGGCTTCCACGAGATCTCGGTGAGACGGCAACAAGTTTCGGGCGCAGGCAGGTAGCCTCGCGACATCTCAGAGGTAGCAACACGGTGGGAATTCGCCAAATCTCGGAGAAGCAACTGAGTGTGTGTGCGCGCGCGGAGGGGTAGTCGTTATCTCGCGAGAGCACAGTGAGAAGTGTTTGTTTGTGGGGGTATCGCGAGAGGTGTGAGGCTCGCGCACGGGCGGCAGCCACCTCCCCCCCGCTGGAGCCGTTGGTGGTGGTGCGACAGCGGATGGAGACGCTATCGCGGGCCTGAGGTAGGCGAGGGGCTGGGATTCGCTGTCCCCGCCATGTTAGGAGCTGGTGTTGGCTGTTCCTCCTCTCTCTCACCGTGAGGGCAGCGACGGGGGCCTGGGCCGCTGGTGACCGGAACGGGTAGGCCGGGCTCTACGGGAGGTGGTGACAAGTCTCTGCTCAGTGGCCGAAGCTTATGGCGGGTGTGTGTCCCTGGTGGTGTCGGGCCTGATGGCGACACAAGCGGGGCTTCAGTCGGCCCCTGGGGACAGCAGCGCACGTGCGAAAGCTAAGCGGAGACTTCGGCGGGGGGGGAGAACAGTACAGCGCCCCCGGTCCAGGCCGCTCAGCAGGCCTCCCCTTCGCCGCGCTGCAGCCCTGGCTCGTGCGGGCCTGGTTTCCTCCATTGTCGTGCCTCGCGGCGCGCGCCCCCTCTCCCCGGCTCGCAGTATTACGCTCTGCCCTTCCCCCTTAGCGAGCCGTGTGGACCCATGCCTTGCTATTGGTGCTTCCCTGGGCCGGTCACAGTGCCTCCTCCGCTGTACAGCGCTGCGCGTTCCTGAGCATGGATCGTCTCGTGGGGCCTCCCTACCACATACCGTACTCGCGCACCCTGCCTGGCCCCGATCGTATTGCAACGTGAACTTCGCCTGTCTCCAGGCACAGATCGTGCTGTGCTGTGCGAACTCCCTGATTCTGATGACCCCATATGAGTGAGTGCGTGCCTCGCTCCTGGTTTCTGTCCCTTATAGGGGTTGCCTGCTTTCCCCCACATTGCTCTTCATTGTGGTTCTGAGACACGCAGCGTCCTGCTGGGCCCCTTCAGTTGCAGTTCAGTATACTCACTCTTCTCTAGCCTGTTTCACCACGTTGGATAACCCAGCCCCATACCACGTGGTGAACTTGCCTCTAGTTGCTGTAGGTTCCTGGCCTGTGTTCAGATGCAGGGGACTGGTCGGTGACTCAGGAACGCTGGTGTTTAAGCATATAAACCGTGTCCTCAGGTGGATGTGCCCCAGGTGAAGTTTTTGTTCTTCCCATATAGACTGTGTGGGGTGAGCAGCCTGCTTCATAAACACACATTCTGAGCCTAAAGAGCACATTAATACATGTGCCTTCTGTTAATAGCATTTCTGAAGGCTGTTGCTCCTGAGGAGTTCCAGAGATGTCTATCCTGGCCAAAGGCAGAGAGGAAAATATCAACTTTAAAAACATATGTTTCTACTCTGTTTCACTTTCATGGAACTTGAACCATATGTGTGCTGCAAGTACTGCACAGGCATGTTTAAATCTTTGCCTCCTGGGCTCAGAAAAAGAAAACTTGTCATTTACACCTTTAAAATGATATATAACGTCCCTTTTAATAGAATACCATTAACTTGAAATCTAGTGAACTTAAAAAAGTGAACTGAAATTACCTTAAGTGTTACACACATCCCTCAGTGTGCCCCACTCCACTTTTTGTGGTTCTATAGTTGCATTTTCTTTTTTAGAACAGAAAATTATTCTGTTGCCACTAGAGAGAGCCAGACAAATAGGCAACTAGGGCCCTGATTTAGCAGACATGCACATGTTTTAACTTCATGCACAGGGCCTAAGTGACCACATACAAAACGCTGTTAAATGCATAAAATAGGGGGGGAAAGAGAGATATTAAAAAGCTTTGAGTTATAGCTACATTAGCATTACTTTCAACTTTAGGTTAAAAATCCTCGGACAGAAATACGACTTTAAAAAGGTCAAATGTCCTATTTAAATGTTTATTTGCTTTACAAAGCATACAGTTTGGGCTAGAACTACCTGATAGTGCCCTAAATATAGAAAGTAGTAAAAGCTTATTGTTTAATGGTCTTTGGCTATATTTTAAATTAAAAAAACCAAAGAACTTTAGCTTAAAGAATTCTCGAGTTTCATGAAGCTCAAAGAACATAAGGGGTCTTGTTTTTCCATCCAGAATGAGATAAGCAGCTCACATCTAGGAGACTTAATATTCTTTGTTTAATTAAAAAAACCCTTGATTATTAAGGGTTTTTTTTTAATAGGGTTACCCATCATTGGTGTGTGAGTACCTTACCTTTATTTATAAAAGCATCAGAAGAAAAATATTATTCTGTCTCCCAAATGTTGAAACATTGTACTACGTGCAAATGCAATACACATATTTGTCTTAATCATTTTCTGTTTAATGAATTATAAAAAAAAAAAAAAAAGTAAAGTCTGCTCTAGTTTTAGAATAATGCTCCATGTATCTAAATAATGAGGAGTCTGCACCGGACTCCTCGTTGTTTTTGTGGATACAAACTGACAGGGCTACCTCTCTGATGCCATGTATCTAAATGTTGACTCAATAATTGCAACCTAGGTTAATGGGAACCTTTTGAGCTCATCTGTTCAGTCACAACGACATATCCACACTTTTTATATAAAGTGATAATAGGATATTTCAGAAGGGAAGGAATGAACAACAAATTATCTTCTAAATAGGGACTCTGTTTATAACAGGGTCTTTATTTTTTGAAGAGTTCATCTGCAGAGTATTCCATACTTGAAGACTTTACAGTTAGTTGTGATTTGGAAATAACTGGGATGCTACAGGCATTCCAAGACTAAATGATTCAAGAGTAACTAATAGAGTAAGTACTTATAAACTGATCCTGCCTACAACTTTTTCTATCCCCTAGTTTTATCAGGAATATCTGCATCATAAAAAACAGGAAGAACTTTCAAATACCCCAGAATGAATTAGGGAACCATGCTGAATTCACTTCTAAAAATTCAAATATTCATTAACAGGAGAAAATCAGGAACTGATAGATTTCCTCCCTTGCCATTTCCATACAAATAAAAAGTGCTAGTGAGATGTTGTAAAGGAGAAAGATGGGGACTAGGTAAGTTCCCATCTAATAGAGCTTTGGTTAGATCTGCCACAGACAATGGGAAGAGAGATTGCTGCAGCCAAACACAAAAGGAATTGATCTCCATGTATCTATTCCTGTGCTGCTTGCCTCTGTGCCAGTTGACTTCTTGATTGGTTGCCATTTGCTGATCAGAGAACTAATCAAAAATTCTTAGAAATAAGTATAAATGCCTCCTAGTATTTCTGTGCTTTCTCAGTTTTCACACATGTATTATGATGTCATCTTAACTTAAACAAAGGGGTTTTTGGTTTCGGCAGTAAAACTGTTGAATGAACCATCACGTTGTCTTCTCTGCAAGTAAAATATGTGCCAGCAAGTTCACAAACAGCATTTTTGATCTCATCAGGAAAGAAAATAACTTGGTCCAATTACAGAAATATCTGTAGGTATCAGAGTAGCAGCCGTGTTAGTCTGTATTCGCAAAAAGAAAAGGAGTACTAGTGGCACCTTAGAGACTAACCAATTTATTTGAGCATAAGCTTTCGTGAGCTACAGCTCACTTTATCGGATGGTTGTAGCTCACGAAAGCTTATGCTCAAATAAATTGGTTAGTCTCTAAGGTGCCACTAGTGTTCCTTTTCTTTTTATCTGTAGGTATGCAGTTTTTGTTTAGCTTCTATATCTTGGTGTGTCAAGAGACCTAAGGTTGGGATGTCTGTATTCTGCTACTTGTGACTTGCTCCATCTTTGGGTGACTGTTTCTGATTTAGTGGTTCTCAAGCTTTTGTATTGGTGACCCCTTTCACACAGCAAGCCTCTGAGTGTGACCCCCTTATAAATTAAAACCAATTTTTTTTTTACATTTAACACGATTATAAATGCTGGAGGCGAAGCGGAGTTTGGGGTGGAGGCTGACAGCTCGCAACCCTCCATGTAATTACCTCACGATGCCCTGAGGGTTCATAACAGCAAGTCTTATTTACTTGTTTAAATCTTCCATCTCACTTTCAAAATTCTTGTTATAAATTCTTTGTGTAACTGTAGTGCATAGAGACCCTAATCAAGATTAGGACCTCATTGTGGCAAAGTGCTGTATAAGCACATAGTAATAATGGTCTCTGCTACAGTGAGCTTAAAACCTAAGGTCCCCATCCTTCAGTGGCACATGCACAGGTTGACTCATGGTCCTGAGTGGAGCCTCATGGACTTTAGTCAGGCTCCCCTTGAGTGCAGAAATTTGCTTGACTATCTCACTGTAGGGTCAGGGCCTTTGTTTAAGACAAGCCGTAAATTAATATTAACAACAAGGGGGAAGGAATGCATTTTAGAAAAGGGAAAGAACAGGCTGAAGAATATTTAGATGTTAGATGTATTCAAGTTGGCAGGACCGGATGAATTTCATCCTAAGGTACATTTATAAGCACCTAGAGGATAATAGCCAACATGGATTTGTCAAGAACAAATCATGCTAAACCAATCTAATTTCCTTTTTTGACAGGATCACTGACCTAGACATGATATGTCTTCATTTTTAGTATGGCTTTTGACACAGTCCCACATGATATCTCCTTAGTTGGCTTATGAGACTGTGGCCTAGATGAAATTACTATAAGTTATTATAACTCTGAAAACACAGAGTAGTTAACATGGTTTACTGTCAAACTGTAGTGGGGTCCCGCAAGGGTCTATGCTGGGTCAGGTACTATTCGATGTTTTCATTAATGACTTGGATAATGGAGTGGAGAGTGTACTTATAAAATTTGCTGATGACACCAAGCTGGGAGGGATGGCAAACATTTTGAAGGACAGGCTTATATATAATTCAAAAGGGCTTTGATAAATTGGAGAATTGTTCTGAAATCCGCAAGATGAAATTCAATAAAGACAAGTGCAAAGTACTACATTTAGGAAGGAAAAATCACCGAGATCCAAAATGGGGAATAACTGGCTAGGAAGTAGTATTACAGAAAAGAATCTAGGGGTTATAGTAGATCACAAATTGAATGTCGCCCAACAGAGTGATACAGTTGTGAGAGTGGCTAATATAATTCTGGAGTGTATTAACAGGAGTGTTATACATGACATGTGGAAGATAACGTCCTGCTCTACTCAGCACTTGTGAGGCATTAGCTGGAATATTGTTTCTAGTTCAGGGTGCCAGGCTTCAGGAACAATGTGGACAAATTGAAGAGAGGCCAGAGGAGAGCAACAAAAATGATGAGTTTCAGCAAACCTCAGTTATGAGGAAAATTTAAAAAAAAACTTGTTGTGTTTAGTCTTGAGAAAAGATGGGGGGGAGAGGGAAGGAACCTGATAAGTCTTCAAACATATGAAAGGCTGTATAAAAAGAATGGTGATCAATTGTTCTCCATGTCCACTGAGGATAGGAGTAGTAGTAATTGGCTTAATCTGCAGCAAGAGAGATTTAGGTTAGGTGTTTTAGGAAAAACTTTCTAACTAGAAAGTTAAGTAGCGGAATAAGCTTCCAGCAGAGCTTGTGGAATCCTTGTCATGGCAGGCTTTTAAGAATAGTTTGGACAAACACCTTTTCGGGCCCTGCCTCAGTGGGGTGGGCTAGATGACCTCTTTCGAGCTGGAATGGTCCTGTGTTTCTATGATTCTCTATAGACTGGGTTTAACAAACAGGATTGAAAAAGGGGAGAGGCACAAGGATAGCACCGATAAGGTAATGTGGTTGCATAGGCTAGCTTGTTCATGTGATGAATCTGACTCAGTTACATTTAAAAAAAATCTCTACTCTGTATTTCCCTATTTTCAACTTTTAAAAATAATTCTTGTGCCCATTTATTTTTCTTTAGCTCAGCCTCTTCATTTTTTAAAATCTGTTTTTTCTAGGATTGCTGTTTTGTTTTTAGTAAAGCCTTTGATTAAAAAGGGGGGGGGTAAATAATGATTTTCTGGTTGTCCCCTCGTTTGCATACTTGAGCACAACAAAAATGTATGACTCTAATTAAAAAAAAATTACATATGACTGAGATAGGAAGCAGGCATCTTATTTTTTGACAGAGCTGTTTTGTCTCCACGTCCATGCTGTCTTGAAACTTTCTTAACTTTAAGCTAAAGTTTATTTTTTAACATTGATTTGACGTAACTTATTTTTTTTTGTGATAAAATAAACAATAGAACTTCTTTTACAACAATGGAGACACTGCTTTCTGATGCAGTTATCTGCTACATAGCATTCCCAGGTCTGAAACTGAGGCCCTAATCCTGCAACCTCTTGTGTCTGTGGACACACAATGGATAAAAATAAATACATTAAAATCAATTTTCTATTGAAACTATTTTTATTAAAATTAAAAAAAACTTTTGAAGTTGGCAACCTATGTTAAGGCCTAAACTTACTATGATCTGTTAAAATAGTTTAAATTAAATAAAATTAAGCAGGATATATCTGGCACTGAAGTTTTAGAGAAAGTCAAACAACTGAACTGGTTGAAGTCACTGGCTAAGCAAGTAGAACCAGAATTTGTTGGTGTTATACTGTGTTTTGACAGAAGTAGCCATGTCTGCAGATACAGGGTTGTGTGGTTTTTTTTTTTGTTTTTTTTTTCATTTTAATTTATTCAAGTAGTTCAGTTCAATTATTAGTTCATTCAGAGTTGAGAAATTGGTTGTGAGTTGAAAAAGTAGGAAAGCTTATTTTCCTCTTCCAATCTCAGTAAAAACAAGGTGAGAGAGGCTGAATTCTGCCAGTTCTACAATGGAAGGGTCTGGTGACCAGAAACAATCAGTTCAATTCACTAACTACAGAGAATACTCTCCCTTTGTTTTAATCAGTTTTAAATGCAAAATATGTTTCGATAAATTTTCTTGTGTCCAGCACAATTGAAGTAGATTTATTAAACTAATAAACAATTTTAAAATGCTGTTTTGTGCTCTTTTAATTTCTACTTTTCATCCAAATGCAGTCTCCAGTAAAGTAGTAATCTATAAATAAGAAATGCATCTTTCATAATTTTGTGACATATTAAAAATGTAAAAATAAAGAGTGCAAGCAAATTTATTTAAGCAATTATGTAGCTTACATACATGTATATTGATATAGTGTATTCCTCCTGGTTAGCAATCCGTACCAAATTTAGTGTAAAGGTTTTAGTTGCACTTGTTTAGTTTGTAAATCAACATGTTTTAATGGTTACCAATGAATGAAACTCAACCTTTCCTTAGAAAATTAAAAATTATAAATGCAAAACAAGATTTAAATCAGTGATTGGATTGATTTAAACCAATGCAGTTTAATATGGCAAACTTAATCCTCAGGCTTCTAGGTACTGGGTTTATTTTTCAAGCCATACCCTTTAGAATTAAAGATTGGACAACAATTACAAAAAGTCATTTAATTATAATGGGCTTCTGCTTAAACTAAAGAAAAAATATAGAGATTGTTGCAAACATATTAAGATCTGTATTGATCATTCATAAGTTAGAACAGTTAGCTTTCAAACTGAACAAACTTCAGTCTATTGCATCTGTTTACAATCCTAAACACACACGGCAGATTTTTGGCTCCCTGCAGAAGTGAAACCTGCTTCCTATTAAGAGAAATTACACCTCCATTATAGATACATAACTTATTTAAGGACTGTAGGATCTGTCTTTATATTAGAATAAGTTCTATTAATTATATTTGGTGTGTGTGTGTGTTTATATGCTAAAATTAGCATTTGAGAATAGGACTTGCAAAGCTTTTTAACATATAAACCAGTTATTTTTTGTATTTCATCTGCTCCTGATTCTCCTGCCTGTTTTTGTGACTTTATCGCATTTTCCTATGTTTCCTTTAATCCTTGTTACAGAAACTATAGGAGTTAACTGTTACTAAAAGGTTTTTTAAAAAAAAACCAAAACCCTGAAGTTGGAGGAGTTCTTTTAAGTCCACAGCCTATTCTTTCAGTCTATTTCAGCATAGGAATAGCCAGTTTCCTTACACAGAACAACTTTTTAACAGTGGTATTCTGTTGCTGGAAACAAATGTAGGAAGAAGATTGTGCATGTCTGTAGTTATGGATTATTGCTGTGACTAGTAAAACAAAGTTTGAACAAAGAACATAGGGGTAAGTAAAAAAATTGCGTTGACAGTAGACAGTTATGATTTTTGTTCATATTGGAAATGGAACAGCTGCAATAAACCTGAGTAGATTTACTCTTGTCCACTCACTTCACAAGGTGAGGCAACATGGATGTGGAACATAAAAGACAGACGTTGAAGCTTTTGTCTAATTTTCAAAATGTGTACAGTATTTAATGTCAGTTTATTTTGGTATTGCATATTAATACTATTACAGTCAAATTAGTCAACACTTTTTAATTAAAGTCTTTATGTGCTCATGTTTGTGTTTTGCTGTCTGAAATTTGGTACACAGTCTCAACTAGAGACTAGGGTTTTTATTTAAACTTATTTAAAAACTATTTTCGGGAGTGTGCAAACGAGCTTCAGAGGCTTTATACACTTTTGAAAATTCATCCCATTATTAAATGGTTTTTGGTGACATATGTAGATTATATAAACATTTGTGCCATAACATGTGTATCAGTCCTTAAAGACTAAGGGTTGAAATATTCCTTAATGGAAGGGGTGGGGGTGTGTGTTTAGTAGGTCTAATCCTTAAGGAGAAAATTTACACATAGTTTAACACATTAGACTTCGAATTAGCATGTCAAACATGAAAACATTAAGCTGGGTTACATTTTTGACTTTAACTCTTGTTAGTATCCTTTTAAAGGAAGCATTTGTCAGATAATTTAGGTGAAAAAATTGTTTTAAAAAACCCTACAATGTTGTTTTTATGTTTTACCATGATTTTTATTTCAGTAATAGTATTTTTATTTAACCCCTTCCCTCCAAGTGTTTGCAGTACTATATTGGTGCGGGAACACCAGAAAGTGAAACTGACTAGAAACACAAGTTTGATTTTTGAAAATTGTTTGATTTTCATTGTCCAAACTGAGAAATACAAAGAGTAAAACAGCACGAACTATGAAATGTCATTTAGATTTTTAAAACTTTATTTTAATAGCCCAAGGTATTTACACAGGTAAGGAAATTAATTTTTAAAAGTATTTTCAGCCTAAGTGTACCTTTAAAAAGATGCTGCTGCTAAGGTTTGTATGGCCGAAGATTGATGTATCCTTAGAACTTAGACTTATGTAGTGCTATCCATTTGCTAAAGTAGAATGCTTCTTGATTTTCATGGGGAATTTCCACTGAAAATGGATGGCACAATATGGCTGTCAGACTTCTAAATGTTTAGAAACAGAGTATGAATACTGTTTCTATATTAAAATAGAACAAAATCCCAGTACTGTTTGAAAATCAGCATTAATCTGCCTTTGTATATGGCAGCTACACATTCAGTATGGTTCCAATTTTTCTTTTTTGCATTTTGTCAACCTTTCATTAGATTTATTTTGGAGAACTTTCTTGCACAACTTGTTTCTAAAGATTGTTTGGCATTGTTCATGTTTATCTGTAGTTAGTAGCATTTCGACTTTAAAAATGATTTAATGTTGAAATAGCTTTTACTATAAACTCTCAAAGTTTGATATTATCCATTTTCTGACTATAAATCTTTAATTAAAATTTAGATTCCAAAACACATCTGTTACAATTTTATCTGTACTGGGAACAACACTTTCATAGCACTACACTTTGAACTGAGCTAAATCAAACCTCAATTCCTTCCACTGCTTTGATCAGTCATGGTCATCTTGTTTGTGTGGCTCAGTTGATGGCACACTCACTTGGAAGTCAGAAGATCTTGGGGTATAGGTTCATCAGGACTTGTCAATACCTGGTATAGACACTGTACTGCAATCCTTCAAGGGCATGCAGTGATAGAAATGCTGTCTTTTGAATGAGATGTTAAACTTGACCATGTAGAAATTAAACATCCTTTGGTTATGAAATTAGTGGCTCTTATTTCTTTCTTTTTTGTCCCCTTCCCACTTTTGATCTTAATGTACAAACAAAAGACTGGTGGCAATCATCAGATGCCAATGATATGAGGAAATGTTTAGCGACATCCACCCAGAAGCTTAGTTTCCCTCTATATTCTACTTCTTGAAAGTTAACAAGGATAAACAGATTTATGGTATAGTACACAAACTACTAAAAGACCCACAATTCTGTCAGCAGTGGTTTTCCACATAATTGTCTGTCTTCATCCTCTCCTGAGTTTCTTTCCCTGCTCTGTCTTTTCTGTGTTTGTAGTCTTCATTTCTGTTTTTCTGGCTTTCTCTTTTCCTCTTTGCAGATCTGCAGCATCTTTGCAGTTACACTCTGCAGAAGCAATTCATATGTAGAGCCAGGCTACAGAGTGAAACTCAGTTTCTCTCTGCAGCAGAACTCTGAGGTGCTACTACTCAAATACTCCTGGTTTTGTTCAGTGGTATTCTGACCAAAGCTATGGATCGTGAACTCACAATAAGTGTGGCAGGAGGATTAGTGGTGGATCTGCTTTTGAGGGAAACATTACTTTTTGAATAATACTGTAGATAACATTGGTGTCCTGTTCAACTTCTAGTTTAAACAGGTTCTGATGTCCAAAGCTATGTACATCAAGCTATTGCTGGGCATATGGCTGTATGCTCAACCTTTGTTACCAGTTTCTAACTCACCGTTTTGCAAAGTTCCTTGATCAACCTTAAGAAAGGCACTATTAAAAACCAAATTCTGTCCCATGCTACAAATGTGTACATGAACTATACTTTAAGGATTTAAGTTAATGCAGATGTATATAAAATAAAGTAAAATTTATTTCATAGAGTAGTTTGTGAAGTATTTTGAAGGTAGTGTGAACTATTACAGAATGCTGCTACCAACTTTATCTTGAATATGAGCAAGTCTGAACATATTTCTGATACTTGAACATTTAATTGGCTCTTAATTTTACAATACAGTCCAAAAATGTCCCTTTTCCTCCTGAAACTTGTTCAGCTTGAGTCTTGGATCTCACTATTTCACCTAGCCACCTGCCTTCTCTGTCCCTCCCTACATTCTTGTCACTGAGTAATCTGTTGTGCAACTACTGATGTCTGAAGTATCCTCCTACCTTGCCACATCATTTGCTCTTTCCAAATAAGTTTTTCCCATGCTGCTTAATCTTATAGATCCCATCTGAAATATATACAATGGACTGCAAAAGGCTTCAGATATTTTTAACCATTGGTAAAGCAAAATTGTAGTCATAACGTTGGATGCATTGGTGGTGGTCCTTTGTGTTGGCTTTGTGTATTATTCACATCTATTATAGGATTCCCTACATCTCTGATATAAATCATAAATATTTGGTAAAGCATTGATACATATGACATATATAGCATCTTGCACCCCAGAGGATACCAAAGTGCTTTACACTTAAAAATATTGCTGAAAAAATATTTTACTTTAGTCACCACCGAAAAATGGATTTAAATTCAGTATGCAGTTATGAGGATCCCACACTTGTAAACCCCTGCTTGTACTTTTGAATTCTCCTAGTATTGGGAACGGGAAACTCTGCAAGGCTAAGTGCCTGGTGTGTGCCATAGAGCTTCTCCGCTATTCATCTCTTCAGAGGAAGACCCCTGCATTTATTCCCTTGTCTCTCCCCCAAAATGTTTCTTTTCTCTGTTGCAAGGCCATTATGCTTTTATGGGTGAGTGGCCATGCAGGAATTCAACGGGTGTATTCTTTTCAGGACCCAAATGCAGTTGTCCTCTGCTACTAGAGAAGGGCGTTCATATGGGGAATTGGATTGCTTAGGCAGCGCATGCCACAAGTCTGTAGAGGTGTAAATGTGAGGGGAAATATACTACCACACCTCTCCACAAAAATGAAATCCCTTTGAAATACAGCGTCTGTGGATTGGAATAAAACAGCTGTCAAAAAGTGCACAGAAACCCTACAAAACAGTGTAGGAAGTGAAGAATACCATATGCAGTTGAAACTGCAGAAGAAATGTAATTAGGCAGAATATATTACTCTGCTCTAGTATCATAGGTAAATTCCAGATAATATTCATCTCTTGTGAAAAATGCTCAGGGACCTTTAACAACCATCATGGTCATTATCTCAATTTTAAGTCACATCCAAAAGACAGCAGTATCATCAGTGTTTCCTAACAGTGTGTTGGTTCAGAACTGATGGGGATTGGGGGCGGGGAGAATAGCACCATCTTGTGATTTACCAGTGCCTCATCCTGCAGCAATAGGGTTTTCCTTGGACGTCTCCCATCCAAGTACTGACGAAACCTGGCCTTATTTAGCTTGAGATCTGATAGCACAGGCTGATGTGTTATGGCTGTGGTATAGTGAATAGATTCATTTCATATGTGGTATTAACCATATAATTGCAATTTGAGCAAGAGGTCTTATTTACTTTCTACCAAATTAAAACTTTCTACCAAAATTAAAATTTCAACCTTATTTTTCTTGTTCACATCTGTCTTCACTTCAGTAATTTGATTTGACTGCATAAAGGTTGAATATTATGTTTGGTCTTATTTACTAGATCTTATAATAGACGCTTGTTGCCCAAACTTCAGTTACTTATAACTTCCCTTTCGTCCTTTTCTATAGTGGTATAGTTTTCATTTCCAAATGTGTATATGGCAAATTCATCTTGGTTTCCATGGCTTTGTTTTTTTTTTGTGGTCTTCTGGAATTTAGCATAGTAATGTAGGGTGTATACAAAACCATTAAAGATCAAGGCTTGTGTGCTAGTAAACTTGAGATGCTTTCTAACATCTAAAGCTTCTGAAATTCACTTATCTTCAGTATGACTCATTTTTTGTCGGAGAAGACTAGTTTGTATAGGAGGAAAAACTATTGTATTTTTATCTGAAGTAATATATGTAGGTTCTGAGTACATCTCAAATCTGTTTAAGCTATGTAATAAAAGCCTTGTAAGATTGAGATCTTAAATGTTTTTTAGATCAACATGATGCATAAGTTTAAAACTGCATCTGTTTAAAGGGATTTATGACTAAAACTGCTTGTTTTTCTACAGAATTGTCTGGTGTTTCTCAGCTTGAAGAAGATCTACAGTCATTACTGATCCTTTTTTCTTGGCGTTACCATTTTGAAGTGAAGTTTACCTTTCTAGTGTGAGCTTTCTTTTCAGCCATCTTTAAAATTTTGATCCATAAAGTAGACAAGCTATAGTTCTACAATGTCCAAGTCATTCCAGCAGTCATCTCTAAGTAGGGATTCACAAGGTCATGGGCGTGACCTATCTGCAGGAATAGGCCTTCTTACTGCTGCTACCCAGTCTTTAAGTATGCCAGCATCTCTTGGAAGGATGAACCAGGGTACTGCACGGCTTGCTAGCTTAATGAATCTTGGAATGAGTTCTTCATTGAACCAACAAGGATCTCATAGTGCACTGTCTTCTGCTAGTACCTCTTCCCATAATTTACAATCTATTTTTAACATTGGAAGTAGAGGTCCACTCCCTTTGTCTTCTCAGCACCGTGGAGATGCAGACCAGGCCACTAATATTTTGGCCAGCTTTGGTCTGTCTGCTAGAGACTTAGATGAACTGAGTCGCTATCCCGAGGACAAGATTACTCCTGAAAACTTGCCTCAAATCCTTCTACAACTTAAAAGGAGGAGAGCTGAAGAAGGTCCTTCATTGAGTTATGGTAGAGATGGCAGATCATCTACACGGGAGCCACCATACAGAGTACCTAGGGATGATTGGGAAGAAAAAAGGCACTTTAGAAGAGATAGTTTTGATGATCGTGGTCCTAGTCTCAACCCAGTGGTTGACTATGACCATGGAAGTCGTTCTCAAGAATCTGGTTATTATGACAGAATGGATTATGAAGATGACAGATTAAGAGATGGAGAAAGGTGTAGGGATGACTCTTTTTATGGTGAGACTTCGCATAACTATCATAAATATGAAAGTGAGTATGACAGAATGGGTCGTGGTCCTGGTCCTGAGAGATCTCTCTTTGAGAAAAAGAGAGGTGCTCCTCCAAATAGCAATATTGAAGACTTCCATGGATTCTTACCGAAGGGTTATCCCCATCTGTGCTCTATATGTGATATGCCAGTTCATTCTAATAAGGTGAGTTATGCATCAGATGCTTCTATTTTCCTTTACATTGTAGTATCTATTCTGTTTTTACCTATTTCTTTGACTATTTCTATAGCCTAATTACTTTTAAAATCTGAAAATTTGAGAGTGAAAAAGGCACTTTGTTTATTTACAAAGTAATTGTTAATGAACACTTTAAACCAGGGCTTTACATTAATATTCTATTTGCCCAGATTGCTTAACTTCAGACCAAACAGCTATCATCTGCTGGGATATCTTATTTATATTTTACATCCTACATGTTCTCTTAACCACAAACATCTGGCATTTAAGCAGTTTTTTTGGTATTTTTGTTTTTGGTTGTGTTTTTTTTCGCAGTGTATCTATTGTGCTATTCAGGAAGCTAGATTCAGCTCTCCTCCACATCTGTCTTGATTGCTGATTTATATGTAGTTAAGATGCATTCTTGCACAATACTGCTTTTTTCCTTGTCCATGGCCAAAGGGAAAGAGTTAATGTAGAGCCCTGGAACTTATTTGCAGGAGTATAATTCACATTTTAGATTAGGT
This sequence comes from Lepidochelys kempii, assembly GCF_965140285.1. Lineage (NCBI taxonomy): Eukaryota > Metazoa > Chordata > Testudines > Cheloniidae > Lepidochelys > Lepidochelys kempii. Next base: position 35,121,048 of record NC_136387.1, read on the forward strand.
CATTCTTGCCTTTTTAATTTCACTTTAACACTCTATCTCATACTATGGCTGAAATTTGTCATTTTTTCTCCTTTTTTCACAACTTTCTTAAGCACACTTCAGACTCCCTTTTTATTGTCACATGTTGCATCTGTCCCTTTAGAAGCTCAGAAAAAATCAGTCTGCTGCTGCAGTATCCTGCTCTGTGTTCCTGGTAGTGTTCTTTTACTTGACTTGCAAATAGAGTGGATCTTCTGGTATATTTATTTTTTATCAGACTTCCCTCTTAAATTATTCATAATTATAGTTCAGGTCTCTGATAAGGTGACAATTCACTCAAACTGGCTTATTTGCTCAGATATTATTTCAGAGCCCTCTTACTTTCAGCTTTTTGGTTTTATTCATTCTTGCTGATTTTCAATATACTAGGCAGCTGAATTTTGAAATTGGCTTTTAATGCCCCTCTGGTTAAAATCAATTACATTATATTTTTCATTTGAAGGCTTTGGGGAAAATTATTCAAGTTAAGAATACATACGTTTGCCTTAAAATTGATTTAATGTGGTGGTATTGTTACTAACTTTTTCTTTACAGTAACATCTGGAAGTATTACCTACACTTGAAAACATTTTAAAGCAATATTTTGTGTAAAACAACTAAAATTTAAGAAACCTCAAGTGTCCATATAACTTGAGAATTTAGCTGTTATATTGTATTTACTAACCTGACAAAGCAAATACAGGTATATGAATTATTACTTCCGGTAACTCCAATAATAATTTTTTTTCTCCTTTATTTGAAGTTTATTTTTGTAACTGATACAAACAAAATAAACAACAAACCAGTAGTTCTATGAAAACATCTTATTTGGTTACAGAAGTTAAATGTTAACATCTTGAGATACTTTATAATGGTATCAACTAATTCTTCTGTTATAAAGGGTTTTTTTAGCACTTTCACTTACTCTATTCTGCTTGCTTTGTTTTGTACAGGAACTTGGCATAAAAGAAGCCAATTGTGAAAGGAAGCTTTTTTTAGAATATGAAAAAATATTTCCCCCATTTTGACAGTGTATTGAAAACACTTTAAATTTATAAACATTCTTTAGCTCACTTTAAACTGTTTAAGATCAAGTTAGTAACATAATACATGTGCAGACTTAAACTTCCAATACATCATATAAAATATTTTGGAAACCAGTTCCTCTATTTTGCCAGGATCCAAATCCTGGGGTCTGCTTTCTTATCCAGAAATAACACCACTGCAAGAAGAAAATATTTTCCTGCAATGATATAGGTACCATATTTTCTCCAGTTTTGTTAGATATTCCTTACGTTATAGTATTTCTGATTTTGAGTCACAAATAAAACACTAAGATCTGAAACAGATTCTAGGGGAAGCAGATTGAAATATGCTTCTCTGAGCTGGGACAACTCTAGCTTATTACTACAATATCTTCTCTTTCCTCTAAAATGAAATAATATCAGGAGGACAGAGAAGGGACTATGTGGTTTATCAAAGTCTGCCAAAGGGAAAAACTTAACTTGACTTCACAAATATAAAAAGTTGCGCTCCTTTTCTGTATATGTTCCTAGTTGTTCCTTTAACTTTGTGTATAAATATTCATTGATGATTGATAGCTTGTTCTAACATCTACTTGTGAAAAGAAGCACTGCCCAAATTGTCTGATTACGAACTTTATCAGTTTTGACCCCTTACATCACAGAACAGGATTTAGGAAAATGTTAACTCTCCCCGTAAAATAAAACAGACCCATTGTGGTAGACGGAAGAGCATGAGTGGGTTAACTTGAAAGTAAAACATTCAAGAGACATGGGTTTCTAAAAGTAATAGCTAAGACTCTCTAATAAATATATGTCTAAAGTTAGGCTCCTAAATAAGCTTGGCCTGATTTTTTTTTTCTAAAGTCATGAGCAATGCCATTGACTTCAGTGGGAGCTGAGGGTACTTAAGAGTTTAATTTCAGACATGCACCTAGACCAATGTCTGTATGTAAATATGCCCTGAAAATTCAGAATTGGAAAACTTGGATCCTGAAGCAACCTGAGTAATATTTTAAGGAGTCTAGAACCCTTTTAATAGAATGTGGTAAAACTATTAAAGAAAAAAACTAACTAGGCAAGCTAACTTCACCTTAGTTTTAAAAAAAAAACTTCACTTGTAAAAATTAATTTGTAAATGTATGTATAGGATGGGTTTTCAAAAGAACCTGAGGGAATTTGAAATTCAGTGTGGAATTGGGTGCCCAACTTCTTTATATGTTAAAATCCCAGCCAGGTTATAGAGAGGATATTTAATTTAGTTTGTCACTTTTAAAGAAAAAACTTGTAAGCCAACTTCATATACACATTTACTTCTAGCCGAGCCAGCCTTGGAAACTTTTCAAATTAAAAGTGCATTGTAAACTCCAAAGTTTACATTTTCCTATTGTTTAGGGGATGCCTGTTTGTATTAAATGACTTAAATCTGTTTGCACCACCTTTTAAAAGCTTTAAATGATCTTCCTTTTCCAAATTTGGCCTCCTTTTATTTTTAAGTAATGAATGTTTGGTATATAGTGGAATAAACTGACGCTTGTTCACATGTTCGTGCATTAGAATCATTGATCTACAAGTTCACAATTGCAGAGCCAACAGTGGGAGCTCAGATCTTGTGAATCCTGCACCAAGTGGTGTCCTCCTTTTTAAAAACAAACAACCAACCTCTGACAGAGTGAGTGATCAGGGTTTCATCCTGCTCTCTGATGTGTTTTGTATATCTTAAAAAAAAAAAAAAAAATCAGCCCTACCAAATTTACTGTCCATTTTGGTCAGTTTCACGGTCACAGGATTTAAAAAATCATAAATTTCATGATTTCAGCTACTTAAATCTGAAATTTCATGGTGTTGTAATCATAGGTGTCCTGACACACAAAGGATTTGGGGGGGGGGGGTCACAGTGTTATTGTAGGGGGTGTCATGGTACTGCTACCCTTCTTACTTCTGTGCTGCTGCTGGTGGCGGTGCTGCCTTGAGAGCAGGGCAGCTGGAGAATGGCAGCTGCTGGTTTGAGGCCCAGATCTGAAGGCAGAGCCGCTGCCAGCAGCAGCACAGAAGTAAGGGTGGCATGGTATGGTATTGCCACTCTTCTGCACTGCTGCTGGCGGGGCGCTGCCTTCAGAGCTGGGCACCCAGCCAACAGTCGCCACTCTCTAGCCCCCCACGTCTGAAGGCAACTCAGAAGTAAGGGTGACAATACTGCAACCCCCCTAAAATAACCTTGTGACCTCCTGCAACTCCCTTTTGGGTCAGGACTCCCAGTTTGAGAAACGCTGGTCTCGCCCGTAAAACCTATATAGCATAGGGTAAAAGAGCACACAAGACCAGATTTCATGGTCTGTGACGCATTTTTAATGGTTTTGAATTTGGCAGGGCCCTAATTATAACTTAGTGACAATGCTGCATGGGAGACTTGAATGATCATTCTTTTTTTTTTGCTGCAAGGCCATTAAAACTCAGTTCTTGGAGGCAAGGCAGTACAATTAGCCTCAGATACTTCATTGCTTTACCCAGGAGGATGGTTATAACATCTTAAAAATGGAAACGTTGCCCATATGGAGTAAGATTTTTCTGGAGAACAGAGAGAGGCCATCAATGTGTGCAGAATTTAAGCTTGAAAATATAGTTGCACTATAACTAATTGCTCCAGTACTTCTGCTGATGATCATGGGTTTCTTTGACTGCAGCAGAGTGGAATTAATAAGGTTCTGGTCAGTTTCATTGCTACTTGTTTGGAACCCCTGATCAAGAGTGGAACTCAAAATCATGTCCGTTTCATTTTGCAGTTGCTTATGAAAGCTGCGAGAAACAGCAAGAGCAGGCACTGGACATCTTCATGAGGGAAGAGAACCAAAACTGGCCATTGGGGAAAGAATAGAGTAGCAGAGAGCTCCCTTTGATGGTTGGAAGACTGGAGAACAGTGTGGGGGGGAGGGGAGACTCAGTTCTTTCAATAGTTGTAGTCATAGTTCAGATTTATCAGATATTTCTCAGAGGCTGATATGGAAAATTGAACCCCTAGATAGGATCTAGGAATAGCCTCCTTATAGAAATCCCAGCAACCTCCCTCTTCCCACAAACTGAAGTACTGGGTTTATCATCAGGTTGTTGCCTCTGCACCTGATAGATGTGAGACCCTTCTGCCCTTCCCCAGTACTTGTCTTTTGTATCTGACTCTGGCTAGTAGTTGTCTGGTAGATCTGTTAAAGCTTTGGAAAATATGGTTTTTTACTTGATAAACTAAGTCCTGTTTTAATGACCTAAGCAAATGGAGATTCTACCACTTGGCTTTTGGAGTCTTTCCCACATTCTAGGGGTTCTTTTCATTAAACTTTTTCTGATGTTTAACCTAAATATTATTTTGCCTAATTTAATTCCATTAGTCCTAATTATCATCCTAAACAAGTCCCTCCTCTCTTTGGTGTCTGTATCATTCAAATACTTGTACATTTCTATTTTTCCCTAACGTCGTCTGGCCGAGCTATGCACTTTCAGTTCTTTTAATCTTTCCTTATATGTCAGTCCCTCTAACCCCTTAATGATTTTTGTTGTTGTTTTCTGAGTTCCTTACAATTTTTCGTCTTCTGGGTTTTGTGCTACTGAATGCAGTATTTGTAAGTATGTTAGTCTTTGAAGGTCTGAGGTGTAAAGCAGAGGGGTTAGGAAAAAATCTCAAGGCTATGAAAGGAAAACCTTGGGCTCCCTGCAGGCATACTCTAGCAAATTTTCTCATGATGAGCTTTGGATATCTGAAGCCAGAATCAAGCCCTTAGATTCCAGAGGACATTTTCCATCGGACACTTTGTCAGGTTATAACAGTTTTAAGGTAGGTCAAAATTCATTGTATCTTTAAAGCACTACAAACAGACTTCGGCATCTATGCACAAATATTTGTTAAATACCTCTGCATAGAAGAGTAGGTACATAGCTGGGCAGAGGGAATGTTTTGTTACAAAATATTTGATCCTATGTTAATTGTAACTGTTTACTTTACTGCAGGAGTGGAACCACCATATCAATGGAGCAACCCACAGTCGACGTTGTCAGCTTCTTCTTGAAATGTATGAGTTTGAAATACCTTAAGCATTCTTGTGGCATGAGGGCATGTAGACTTCAACAGCTGTTAACTATATTTTACAGAGCAGGTTTAAATAATTTGCCTGGTGTGCACTGAGAAGACCATACGTTAAACTTGTTTTAGCCATTCCCCTTAAGCATCTACAGGCCAAAAAGTAATCAAATTTGCTGGAGAAAGGCAATTTAGACTACTAAATCCTTACAATTTACATATGTTAGACAGTGCCAGCTGCAGGTATTCAATGTTTGTAACTTCTTGCAATATTCCCTAGTTGTGCTTGTAGTGCAAACTTCCAAGAGGTTCTCCTTTCAGTCTGTTCTACATAGTGAAGACTCAAACCTCTCCTGTTTGTAATACTACAGATTATTGCTAGATATTTGATATTTAAGTACAATACACTTTCTAGTCTGGAAACCACCCCCCCCCCCCCACCACCTAATCTCCTAATTAGCATTAAAGTGCTTATGGCTGTTACAAATTGCATTTGTTTTATGGCTGCCAATCATGCTATCCAAATTATTCCTGTACAATGTGTTCATGTTTTCTTGCTTCCTGTGAAAAATGTGAATTTGCAGTAGTTTTGTGTAGATACTGTCCTTTGCAATCCCAATTTTATATCTTTCTTATAAATGACCTTTTTTTATTTAAAGATATCCAGAGTGGAATCCTGATAGTGATTCTGGACATGGAATGTAAGTAAAACATGAACAATGCAAAATATAAGTTACTTTTATATTGGAAGTACATAATGCAATGAAATGATTGTAATTAAAACTTGGCATTTTTTTTCAACTTTGTCAAATATTGGAAATACTAAAATCATTCAGTGTGTCAGAACAAAGGGGCTCGGTTTCCTATCTCGCAGTGTAGGATAGAGTGCAGGGTTTTGGTTTTTTAAAGTTTTATCCTATCTGGATACTTGTCCAAATTTCCTTACGGGTGGACTGCTCTTTATACCAGCTGAAAAGCAGCACTGATTCAGCTGAGTTGGCTTTCCTTGTGTAATTATATCTAGGAAACAGACATTTTCTGGAGTGTAGCTGTTTAAATCAGATTGAGGCTTTGTAAAATCTGAATTTTTTTGCTATTGCAACTTTAGATAAAAATTTATAATGAACTATATTATAAATCCTGGCGGTAGCGGGAGAGAACGAAATGCCACTACTAAAAATATTGGAAAATGAAAGCCGTGATTCCAACTTCAACAAGACTCCTCTTGCTTATAATTAAGTATAGTCTTAATTGCTTTTATGGGAATCTAAAGATTGCTTTTAGGGTTTGTTTTAAATCTCACCTGTGGGAGCCTAAATGACTTAGGAGCACTGAAGACTAAATCCTGCACCACTGTCATAGGTGCGAGTTTTGCCATTGACTTCAGTGGGACCAGGATCAGGTCATTGACTTGTGGAAGTTCAGTGTATGGAAAGGTGATGCTGATTCCAAATAGAGCATGGGCTTTTTGCTGATCAATTTTGAGTTTGTGAAGTTTACAGTGAGGGTGTTAATGAGGCTCTAGACTTTTTTCTTTTCCAGCAAATAGGAACTTTTAAAGTTTGAAACTTTAGTAGAATTTCAGATTTTACGTAATTTTTTTAATGATTAGAAAATTAGATATAAATGGCCACTTTAGCAACTTAAGACACTAAAAAGGGGAAGAAAGTAAACAACTAGCAGCATATAACTTAAAAATCACTTTTTTACACTTATTTGATTTATAAAAATAATCCTGATTTTTATCTGCTTTGATGTCTGTTTCCTTCACTCCTTCATGTTTGCTCTAGGGGAGTTTGTGCAGAGAATAGGGAATAATAAATTGCAGAATGAAAACTTGAAATAATTCATTATTAAATAGCTTTACATGGTGATCAAATAATATTTATTTAACTAACTAAACATTTGCGTAAAATAACTAAAGAAATCCATTGTTTAGGAAAGTATCTGCCTTTAAAGTACATTACACTAAAACTGAAATCTTAGCTATAAAATTGCCATATTTTGAGAAGTAATCCTGCCATAAAACCTATGGGATAAAAATGGTTAATAAATCCTTTGATACCTAGGAATCCAAATCTCAAATTTGGAGTTCAGTGTCAGATCATGACTTCAGTAAATGATCACAGATGTGGAGCATGGGAAGAATATGATCAATTTCTGTCTTGGAAATTTCACTGTCCCAAAATGATTAGGTTGAAGCTGGACAAACTTTTTTTTAATAAAGCACAAACTACTTTTTTCTAAGGAGTAGGCAGACTTGCTAAAACTTTATGATCAGACTTCTAAGGCAAATGCCAGGCACCTGAAAACTTCTGTGTGAGAAGATTTTCAGGGTTGCTCTTTTGATCAGGCAATGTTAAGACTTTTTTTGTTTTCAGTAATCTTTTCCCCTAGACATACAAATATGTAGAATTTAGGGTGCTCACACTGCAGTGGTGTATATATTATATTGTGTTTGTAATCTTCCAATCATGAATACTGTAGCTATTAGCTGCTAAAATAGCATAATTCTTACAAATTTCCCCTTAATTCTTAGTTAAACTACTAGTACAAGTAATTCATCTTTAAACTGTATACAACTTGATACAATAAAGATGCAGAAGTACATTTTAATTATTACTGTGGTAATTTTATATTTAGCTGTAATAATATTAATAGTGTAGACATTACTGATTTATACAGTTTAGCCCATATAAGTGCCAGTAAAGCTTTTATACCACCACACATCCGATGATCTATCACAGCTATAAATGGACAACACATACCATTGGAAGAAGTAGAGTACTGGTTTTCGTGTGATGCAGCACTTGCTCACTATCCCTGGTACGTCCTAAGACAGGACTATTATTGAAGCATTATATGTAGGAAAGAACATCTTTAAAAATCCACTCTTTGGTTGTGTGGAGGAAGCTTTCCCAGATTCATAGAAGGGCCTTAAACCATTAACAGATTTAGGATTTTGTTTTAAAAAAAATCTATTTTCTAGCCCTTATGGTTGCAAAAAGAATCTTCTTAATGTAAACAGGGTTTTTTCCCCCTGAGTTCTTCAGACACCAACTCACTAGAGGTGGTGGATACAGGTGAAGTTCCAAGACAGAGTCCAGTAACACCCTTGTTAGAAATCCCACCAACCTCCACCTTCTCAAAGCTTCTCAGCATGTGTTGTCCCTGGATTTCATTAGCAGATGGTGACCTTCATCTTTTGGTGACAGGTTTCAGAGTGGTAGCCATGTTAGTCTGTATCAGCAAAAAGAATGAGGAGTACTTGTGGCACCTTAGAGACTAACAAATTTATTTGAGCATAAGCTTTTGTGGGCTAAAGCCCACTTCATCAGATGCATACAGTGGAAAATACAGTAGGAAGATATATACAGAGAACATGGGCAACCCCCATTTTTTCATGTTCTCTGTGTGTATATATATATATCTGTCTTCCTACTGTATTTTCCACTGCATGCATCTAATGAAGTGGGCTTTAGCCCACGAAAGCTTATGCCCAGATAAATTTGTTAGTCTCTAAGGTGCCACAAGTACTTCTCGTTCTTTTTTCATCTTTTTGGGTCTGTCTCTTGCTTCAGGATTAGTTCTCTGGCTACTGGGAATTGGCTAAATTCTTCAAACTTTGTAGAAAAGCTTACTGTGAGTTTGGGAGGTTTCTAGAATTAGCTGTAATTTTCCTTTCTCTCAAGGATATGGTATCAAATGTATTTGTGATGTGGACACAACTTTTCTAGGGGCTCAGTGAAAAGTTTTTCTTTTAAAGGTTAATATGCTTTGTTTTGTATCTACATTTCTAGGGGTGATCGGTCTATGTTGCAGCAATCTACAAATCCTGCACCAGGAATTTTGGGGCCTCCACCACCTCCGTTTCATCTTGGACCGCCAATTGGGCCAAGAGGTAACATGAGTAAACAAATCTTTTTCAATACACTCCTCTCAAATTCCTGGTTATCTGAAATGTTGGGTTCTACTAAATGAGGCGTGTAACTTTATGCAGGATGAGAGTCAAAACTTAGCTAAGGAAACTGAAGGATCTCACAGCAACATTAACATAGCCACAAGTTTTTATTTTGAATTTGTTTGAAGTTGTCACTGTCAGATTAAAAAACTCAAGAACTTTAAAAATAGTTAACTTTTCTTTTGTTACTAAAACCGTATATTGTTAAAACAAAACAAAAAAAAAACCCCTACCTTTCATTTATACTGTTTACTTTTCCACTTCAAGTAATGTGAATCATTAAAGTAGATGAGACAATCTAGCTTTCTGGGTGTCATTCTCTAGAGTCTAGCATCATGTTAGTGCATATCTGTCTTGCAAACGCTGCAGAAAAATGTTTTAAAGAGAACTAATGTTTTCATTAGTTTCTTTTCATTCATACTTAGAAATTTCATAAGCTGAAATTTTGACTTAACTAACTGCTTAACAGACTTACTTTAATTTATTCCTTAATATATGCAGTATGGTAGAATCAGTGTTGCTGTAGGGTCATAATTCTGAGGTTTGCATCCAAAATCTCAACCAAAACATTACATTAATTTTTTTTTTTGCACTTTTTAATAAAAACGTTTCAGCTCATTTACGTATAAATAAATATGGGAGACTTTTCAGTATAGCAGTTCTGTTAAATTCCAGTTGGGTTATTGGGGTCAATGCATACCTTAAGTGACTTCAGCAGTGTGCTCTGGATCAATATCTAAAAGCAGTAGTTCTCAATCTTTTTGGGATCAGGACCCATTTGTAAACCTTGATGGCCTGTTGTGACCCAGACACTCCCCAACATGCCCCCAGACCCAGTGTAGGCCTCCTCCCCAGCTAGGGGTCTATCGGGGGCTTGGCACTAAGATTCCATATTCTCCAGCCAGATGTGAAAACCTGGGTACTCCCCACCAGCAATTGGGGCTGGGGGAGGAAGCAAGCTGAGACAGCCCCCCATGGCTCCCTGGGAGGGCAGAGGGTAAGGGATGGGAGGATTTTAGGGCCCTGGGGATAAAGTGGGGAGGCTTGGGGAAGGAACTGGGCTGCATTGGGGAAGAGTCTGGGGACTAGGACAGGTGGGATGACAAAACGGATAGCTTGGTTGTTTGGGAGGGGTACATTTGAAAGACCTGGGCTGGGGAGTGGGACACAGGGTATGGAAAGTGAGGTGTGTCCTGGCTTCTGGGCAGGGGGTACATTTGTGGGGGCAGGGGAGAGGGGTGGCGGTGCTTAATAGAGAATGTGAAACCAACAGCTTTCTTCCCATTTCTGTTCTGCAGAGTGTGCTGGGCTCAGCTCCCTGCACTGGGCATTGTGACTTCCAGGGTTGCTGAGCCACTCAGGTTTGGCCCAGGTGGCATTGTGATCTGATGCATACGGTTGCAGTGCCACTTGCTCAAATTTGGCCTTGCTCAGGCCAGCCCCAGGTCATGATAGAGAGGCAGCTGGGCCAAACCTGAATAGTACTGTGGCTCTGTGCACAGGTTGCAACACCCAGAGCAGGGAGCTGAATCAGCCCTCTGGGCCACTGACACATTCTGGTGACCCCAATTTTGGGTCACAAGCCATGGATTTTGCTTCTTAAGGTTTACTGTAAAATATTACATGTGGATTTGATTTTTTTATACATTTACAGTAATTTGAAATGTTTGACAAATAACTTCACGTTATGGCATTACAAGTGATCTTTAACTTGTTACATTTTTAAAAGATGAAATGTCAACAGTAACCATAACGCATTTAAGTGTTGCTTATATACTTTTAATTTCTAATATAAAGGGGCTGGAAATGGAAACATGCCAGGACCACGACATATGCAGAAAGACAGAATGGTTAGTATTAAATTATTATTCTAACAATCAGCTTTACAAAACAGTAATATCCAGCTACACTGCTATGAAGCTTGCCCATTTTAATATATTTGACAGGAGGGAATTAGATGTCTTTGGGAGGTAGAATTATTTTTATTTGTATGATGGTCCTATTGTGCTGGGTGCTGTGTACACAAATAGGCAACCCCTACCCCAAAGAGCTTACAGTCTAAATGGATGGTAGGGGAAGTAGAGGACCGGAAAGGTGACTTACAGATCATGCAGCACGTCAGTAGCGCAGCGAGGAATAGAGCCCAGGTTTCTGACTCCCAGTCCAGTTTGGCCAGTGGACCCAAACTTCCTTTATAGAATCTTTCATATCTAGCTCACTTGAGTACAGTACAAGTTGATAGTGACAGTGATTACGGTTGTGATTTGCTGGCTGTTGTAAAATGGATTGGTACTCAGTCCACATACCAAACAGTCATACGGACCTCATTGCTGTTGGTACCAAGTGGAAATCTTGTTTGTAGTCTTAGCAAAGAGGTCAAGAATTGAAGAAACCTGGAGACAAACACAGCTTTTGAGGTAATCTCTCAAGGTTGATATTGAGACACCGCTTGCATTTCCCTTAGCCATATTATGCCTGATCGTGACTAACCATAAAACCTTGAAAAAACAGGTTTATAACTCCTTTGTAAGAGAGGTTCCTCACTCTATACTGTTGTTTTACGACAAAGACGAGAGAGTTTGAATGTTGACCATCACTTCTCAGCCCTTTGGGTAGTTACATACCTTGGTGAGAGGCACCTGAGAAACAGAAGAGGGAAGAAATAAGACAAACCTGACCAAAACATTCAAAAGTCTTTTTTCCAAATTCCTTGAAGCTTCAAGCATTGCATTTGAGTGGTGTAGTCTAGAACATAAGTCAGTTTTAGGTTGAGATGCAGCGAGGGACATGGCCATCTATACATTAGAATGTTGTTCTCCTTTGTTTGAGCTTTTTTGGTCTGACTGTTTGTACATCACATAATGCTTACACAAATGCACTAATTTTTCGGGTTTTATTTTTTTTTAAATCACCATTAAAGCAGATGCAAACTGATGTAAGAAACTGAAATTGTTTCTGTGCTGCTGGTGCTGTACATCTCAATTTTCAGTGACAGTCATTACTGTTATGCTCAAAAGTTCATTTTAATTTAAAATCTCATTTGCACAGGGGATAATAATCTTGCATGTGCTTCAAGGAATGTCAAACTTACTTTTTTGGTGGAGGGGGTGCAAAATATCTTTAAAATGTATCAGGGTAGATTTATTGTTATTCAAAGTTGTATTGGATGTTGAAGCAAACATCTTAGTCCAATATACAAATCTTTTTTTAAAAAGGTAAGAATATATTTAATGTATACTCTTTTGGATTAAAATTACAAAGTCTATCAGTCATCATGTTTCACCACCTACTATGATCATTGTCACGATCCACCAAGTGAATGGGCACCACACTGTTAAATGGACCCAAACTTTCTATCCCATGTGGGTCTGGGCTGTGTCCAGACACTGTTTCTAGATCTGGCTTCTCAAGTACATTTTTAGGATGCAGGTTCCCTGTCTGGTCCCTTTCCCTGGGATAAAGGACTCCACAGTCCAGCTGCCCTAGGCCTTGAAGCTATTACTGAGACCTCCCAAGCCTCTCCAGCTGTTTTGCATGTTCTCCCAGAATTCAGCCGAGCTGTGGGGTCTCTGGTTTACAGTTTAACCCTTGGGGAACATGTGATAGTTAAAGCAAGGAATACAGGCTTTGCAGGGAACTTCTTAAACCCATGCCCTTTACTCTTTGGCACACTAGAGCTTATAAATCTAAGGCAAAACAAAAAACGCCAGAACACAATCTCGTTCTGAGTCCTCACCATTCTGGAGAGTCCCTGGGGGATGGCAAAATCCCTCCTGCCCCCAGTCCTCCACCTGTTGTCTTTTTCTGGGGATGTAATTACTCCCTCGCTTAGAGAGCATGTCACCTTTAAAGTAGTCTGTGACACCTTTGTTCTTCTGCTCAGGATTTTCCTTGCTCTGACCCCCGGTGAGATTGCTGGGGCAGAGAGTCTTTAAAAGTAAATGTTAGTAGCAGCACAGTTCTTCTATTCAATTTTGAAGGCTGTATTTCAGCTTCTCAGGCAGTCGGTTCCTGCTACAAAATAGCTGTTCCAATCCACACTGAAGGGCTACAGTGTTAAATGCAATTCATAAACCAGAAAGAAATTCATAAATTGACATTGACTTATCCCCAGATTGTCACAGTCATCATCTTGGATCAGAATAAACTTCTTCTTTGGTGTACAGAATTGACTTATGTACCCTTGGAATTCCCTGTCTTGCCCTGATGCATTTAGTTATGGCTGGAGCGAGGACATTGGTAAAATGGTTCTTATTTTCCTTGGTAATTTTAGGTCAAATTTGGGGGCTGAAATCCTTTGATAATGTCTTTGTTAGTTGACATTCTATTTCATTTCATGCTACTGGTAAACTTTACTAGTTAGTTCTTTCTGCTTTTATCAGGAAACAAGCAGAGTTGTTCACATTATGGATTTTCAAAGAGGGAAAAACTTGAGGTACCAATTGCTGCAGCTTGTTGAGCCATTTGGAATAATTACAAATCATCTGATTCTAAACAAAATTAATGAGGTAAGTTTATTTAAATCTTTTGTTGGCATAATTAGTTCTGGGTAACATTTCACTGGTATCGGTGAACACCAGACAACTTTACAGCATTTGTGAAAGTGAGCACTCTTAGTTTACAAAGCCACTTATGTTACAAATCCTTGTTAGTTATTTAGATTGAAATTTTTTGCTTGTTCTCAGACCAGATGAGTTCTTGGAATTCTCCATGTTCCCTGGAATATACTGTGTATCATCTTATCATAGGAGGGGAACACTAAGGGGAAGGAGGGTTAATGTCTTGTCTTTTTTCCCCCTTGGCACGCAGAAATCAAATACACTGAGAGTATTCTGCAACATTATATTTAACTTGTATTTAAGTTTATAACTGATTGTTTAAAGTTATATTAACACTAATTTGTCCTGAGCATATTTGGTGTACACCTAAGTAATATGCTATATACAATTTATACCTAATTGCATAAGGGTATATATCTGTGGGGCCAGTTAATGCTACTGTAAAAAGCTTTTACTTTTGCATTTCCTGACTGCACTTTTTTAAAAGTGCATCTTCTTTTGCCAGAGAGGCACTCAACAGCACAAGCTCTTAGACAAAGTATTCACTCCTAAAAGAGTATTACTGAAATAAATGCAGAAATAAATTTTTACAATTTCAGGCATTTATTGAAATGTCCACTACTGAAGATGCCCAGGCTGCAGTGGAATATTATATGACAACACCAGCTCTAGTATTTGGCAAGCCAGTAAGAGTGCACTTGTCCCATAAGTATAAAAGAATAAAGGTAAATTCAATTTTGCATTTTAAAATCTTATTTTTAATCAATATAATATATTCAGTGTTATGACATCTTAATGTTTAGTTTTTGCATTAATTTGTTTTTAGCTATGTTTACGGGTAAGATTGTCATGGATATTTTTAGTGAACGTTACAAACTGGTCATGAGCAATAAAGAAAAATTCATGTAAGCCTGTGACCTGTCCCTGACTTTTACTAAAAATATCCATGATAAATTGGGAAGGGACTGGGCAGTTGTTGGGTGGCTGGGAAGTCTGGGGCCCCCACCACCCATGGGGGCTTAGGGGACAGGGAGACCCTGGAGCTCTCCCCAGCAGCAGAGAGGAGCTGCGGGGGTCCCCCAGACCCTGCAGCAGGGGTACCTCAACTCCCTGCCCCCCGTGGAAGGCGGCAGGACCTTGCAGCTCCCAGCCACCGGGGCTGCAGTCACAGAGGTCTTCGGAGGTCACAGATTCCGTCTCTTCTGCGACCTCCATGACAAAATTGGTGCCTTATATTTCAGTTGTAATGCATATAATAAAATTAGGAACTTAATCTTTAATATCAATGTTTGTTTGTTATATAAATGTCAGATTTTATGTAGTATTTATTTTTAAGGTTTCACAAACTCTTAATTTTAGAAACCAGAGGGGAAGCCTGACCAAAAAACTGAGCCACCAAAACCAGAACCTGGTCGCGTGATTCACCTCAGTAATTTACCTCATTCAGGATATTCTGACAATGCCGTAATCAAACTAGCTGAGCCATATGGAAAAATAAAGAATTACATACTGATGAGAATGAAAAGCCAGGTAATTCACCCTAGACACTTACATAACTGAGTTGATTCATGCATAATTAAGTGGAAAGTTGAATAGATCTGCCTGCAAGAAACCAGAGATTTTCAAGATTTTAAGTTGGGAACTTGATTAAATGGATTGTGAGAGCTCCAAAGTGGATACAGTCTGAATATCTCAAAAACTAGGTTGAAGTGTTGTTTTTGAAGTAGGGAGAAATGTTCAAGGCAGAATAAAATGTTTACATTTGATCTTGAAGATTGATACCTCTATTTTGCCATCTTTTTCTTTTCTGATTCAGTATGGATATGGAAACTACTGGAGAACATGGCAAAATATAGGAGTTGTTTCCCAGTAAACACGTCTAGTAGAAGAAGAGGAACTCATAAGCATCCTAGTCCTATGAAACTATGCAGTATTGGGTACAATATTTAATTAGCTCCTATATAGGTAAAAATCTGTGGGATCATTGCATTGATTAAAAATATTATCAAAAGCCAATCATAAGCTTCTTATGGGCAGTCTAACAAATAATTACATAGCAACAATAAAAAGCCCTTCGTTTTACTCCCTCACTCCTTCTAAAGATACTGCAGTTACCCTTGGGTTTGATTTCACAAATCTGCTTGAAAATTGCATAGTAAGCATGTATGGTAGATTAGAACATTTTCTTAATTAAATGGGTGCAAGCAAGCATGAACATACATGTGTGCATGCACAGCAAATTGTGAGCAATTGCTTCAAGGTACTTATCAGCTCTGATGGTAAATGTTGTTGTCTTCACAAGCTAACTAGCTCTGGAGGGTTTTTTTAAGGCAGTTAGATGCCAAAATACATTAACACATTTCATTTTCACTGTGCAAATTTAAAGAAGTTAAAGATCCAACAGCAATGTTAGCTGCTTATTACAAATATACTTTTTTCTGTCCCTGTTTTTCTGGCTAAGTATGTAGCTTGATGTATTACTGTTTAGTTTTTTAATTTATTAAAATGTCCCATCTCAAGACACAAGCACAAAAACAAAACTGCAAAAATTTTTATATAACACCATCCACAAACAAAAGTGTAACTCAATAACATAAAAACATACTTCCATCAACAAGCAAGAGACTCTGTAAGCAGATCAGCCTTGCACCAGGGTCACCACACTGGCTTTGGGGTAAAAAAGTAAATCAAATTCCAGAGTTGAGAGTTTTCCATTGAAAGCACCTTCTGAGGAGCCCCCCAGACTTCTAAATTTAACAGCTGTTACGTTGAGTGCTTGAGCAGATTGATTGTGAAGGAGAGGTGGTTTTCTTGGATGAGTACCCAAATCAGAGGACATTTCAGTTCCCTTAAAGAGAACTTTATATTTCCAATAGCACCTTGAATTGCAGCTAGAGTTCTCTGTTGGAACACTTGTGATATAAAGATCCTTCTGCTGATACTGCTAAGTGAAGGGAAATAAGTTTGAGTCAACTTCCAGTGTAGCAGTGTGCCATGTATTACATTAATCCGCTGAGGAAGTGAAAGAACCATGGATGCCTGTCAGAAGGTCCACAGCCAAGAGAAGTCAAAAACCTTACGGGCTACTCAGTGCTCTTCTGGGGATTCAGAAGCCTCTTAAAATGTTGCAAATGTTTTGGGCAAAGTTGGGTACGCCCTCACTAATGGGGACAAGTACCAAATCTACTTTATTCTATAGTTGCTTTCCCCAGCCAGATAGAATCTGGTTTGAGCCATAACCAGATCACCCTCATCTCAGCTGCGTGTTAAAATTGCATAGATCCTACCCACTCAGAGTTTAATGCAAAAGCTATACCCTTTGTAAACTGATGACACTTGAGCCAAAACTGTCTCACTGTCTTCCCCAGCAAATTTATCCATGTTAAACAGAATAGATCCATCCACCATAGAGCTCTTGTGGGAGAGCAACTGTCTAACACTTCATTCCAGAAATTGTGAATGGAATGAGTCTTGAGTAGGCCTTTCAGCCCTTTATTTAGCTTTAGCACAGAATACGGTTATTGACTTGAGGGTGTTTCCTGCTTACGAACTATCATTTAATTAGATTTCAAAGAAGGGATACATTGACACTGTCTTTAAGATTACTTTCAGATCAGCTGGGCTCCTGCCGTCTAATTTCAGAACTTCTTTGCAGTGAAAATATTGCTTACTGCAAAGACTGAGTGCATCTGTGCACCTGGTTTGTGTTGCGAGTATAATGTAAAACTGGGTTGATACTCATTTTGAAACATCAAGTAGTGAAATCAAAGTTGTAGGATTTAGCCATATTCTAGTTTAAAGAACTTTGTGTAATAGCATTGTTACATACACTTCCTATAGTTTTTATATGTATTCTAATTTTTTTAGGCTTTCATAGAGATGGAAACCAGAGAGGATGCTTTGGCTATGGTTGAGCATTGTTCAAACAAAGCACTTTGGTTCCAGGGTAGATGTGTGAAGGTGGACTTGTCTGAAAAATACAAGAAGCTGGTATTAAGGGTACGTACTGTTTTAAAATGAAAACTCTAAGTTGAGATGTTTTGTTGGCCGGGGTGGGGGTGGGCGAGGGGGAGAGAGAAAGTAAGTAACAATAATTACAGGACACCTATCAAGTTTGTTTATATAAGAATGTAGCCATTTGTAAACTAAATGTTTCCAGTTCATCCTTTCCCTTTAAGTGTAGTAGCTGTCCGTATTCAGTGTTCTGATGTAGCACATCATGAAAATGGTGTGCTTGCATCACTGGCAAAAACAAGAAACTTGGTTCCCCTGGTAGATTGTTTCTGTATAAGAATGGCTATACTGGGTCAGACCTATGGTCCATTTAGCTTGTCTTCCAACAGTGGCCAATGCCAGATGCTTCAGAGGGAATGAACAGAGCAATTATCATGTGATCCATCCCCTGTTATCCAGTCCCAGCATCTGGCAGTCAGAGGCTTATATCCATCAATGGCTATTAGCCACTATGGCTGTTTTCCGCGTACTTATCTAATTTTTTTTTAACCCAGTTATATTTTTGGCCTTCACAACACCCTTTGGCAAATGAGTTCCACAGGTGAACTGTGCATTGTGTGAAGACTCCAAGTGACTAATTGCTACAGACAAATAAGGGATTCTGCTTGTTAAATTTCAGAGTAGCAGCAGTGTTAGTCTGTATCTGCAAAAAGAAAAGGAGTACTTGTGCATGCATCCGATGAAGTGAGCTGTAGCTCATGAAAGCTTATGCTCAAATAAATTTGTCAGCTCTAAGGTGCCACAAGTACTCCTTTTCTTTTTGCTTCTAAATGTTGTTTTTTTTTTAAAAAAGGGTAGCAGAAAATGAATTAGTTGAATATGATGTCTCGTTACTCCTTTTCATGTCAGAATCCTATTCAAAATGTCCTCTTAACTATTTTTTCCTCAAAATGGTCCTCTAACTTTAAAACTATCTACTCTTCCACCTGTTCCTTCTACTTCATTCTTGATTTCCTTCCTTTGATTTCCACAGTTGGAAGTTGTATTCATTATGTTGTGCTCTAAATATCTCTTTAGTACATAGAAGATTTTATTTGGGGCTTTTTTTGCATTTTAAGATAGAGTATTGAAACTTACATTTTATATTATGTTGGATGCAAGACTAAGGGGATTAATACTAACTGCAGGTGGCTTAATTTCTCATGAGTTTTTGTTCATGAAAAGGATATTTGTATAGATTCTTAAGTAATATAAACCAACTTTGCAGTAGCAATTCTTATTATTCCCAAAAAGAGAGGGACTCTAATTGGCTTACAAAATAGTGGCCTTTTCGGGCAGTGGAGTGCTTAGATAGAATTCAAATGTGTGTGGGTGTTCTTTTTTTTAACTAAGACTTTCTCCATCCGATTATAATTCTTAATATAGGAATATAAGAACTAGCACAAATCTTGATCTGAACCTTTAAATCTTGGGCTGATTGTGATAACTACCTTGCATACTCTTAGCAGGTTTTCTTTTTCTACCTGACTCCTTGCTAATTCTGTAGTACAAACTCAGCAGACCTTGCAGTCTCTATTGAAAGAGCCTCCCCCATGAGTCCTGGGCACACCTGATCCAAAGAGTGAAAGATCTGAATAAAGGAGTGGGTGGCTGACACAACAGAAATGCAAAATTCTGCAGTGGGTAGTTTCAGCATTGGTAGTGGGCCTGGGAGGACATGTATAGACTTGCAGAAAAAAGGGTTGGTGAGTAGGTTTGGTTAAAGTCCACTTTTCAAGGACTGTTACTAGAAGCTTTAATACACAGGATTCTGTAAAACATATAGCAGCAAAGTCATCTAAGAAATTTGAATTGTGAAGTTCAAAAAATGACCCATATATAATATTTGGCCATGACCCATTAATTTTATAGGACAAAGCCATTGTAGTGATTAACACTTCATCTCTATAATCAATTCAGTTTGACATTTGGGTCAAGTGTTCGGTAACAGTTTTTTTGTTAAATTTGGAATTTGGTTATTTTTCCAAAACTCTTATACAGGAAGCACTGACAAATTTCTGAACATTTACATGACTAATATACGTTTAAATGTTGTCCTGGAAGTGCACCTATTCAAGAACACATTTGTATGCACTGAGCTTTTTTCAGTAAATGTAATTTAAGGCTGCAATGTGTAATTTAAAAAAAAATTCACATTAATTCCTAAAAGTTCTTAAAGTCTGCTCTGAATAGAGGATAGGATTAAATGAAACTCGTTCATCTAAATACCTTATTGGAGCTGTAAAAATCAGCTTGACAAGGCTTTTCCCCTTAATTTCTCTGATTGCATATCCTGCCTCTCTGTTTTGCAGATAGGGTACATGAAGAAGCGCCAAATCTTTCTTTCCATTATATTGCATGTGTGTATTTTGTGGGTGGAGGGAAGAATATAAACAGCTACTGGCTATACATGTGCAAGGGCTAATGCAGAGTTTTGAGGCACTGGATGGCAAGGATCAAGCTGTTCATAACTGAGCACTTCAAAATGAATAATTTGTGTAAAATCTGACTAATAGAGATGGTGGCTTTGTTTATCCGCCCTGCACTGCACTTCCTGCGGTGTAATGGATTGTGCCAAGTTCATATAGGTAACCAATACAATAACAGATTTCCAGTGTTAATACCACATTCAAGTGTCAGTTTATAATTCTGGACTTCTACCTGCAGCTTTTAAAAGGAAAGACTTGATTGCACAGAAAGGCAGTTTTGAAAAAATAAGTTTTGGTATGTCTACACTGCAAAAAAAAAAAACAACCAAAACAAAAAACCTCAGCCTCAACAGCGAGTCTGAGCATTACTGAGTTGAGTTCGCAGGACTCGTGCTACAAGGCTGTACACAGCAGTGTAGATGTTCCTGCTTGGGCTCTGAGACCCTCCCACTCACCATTTCAGAGCCTAAGTAGGAACTGCTATTTTTAGCTCCATAGCACAAGCCTAAGTCAGCTGACCCAGGCTCTGAAACTCACTGCCGTGGTTTTGGTTTTGGTTTGTTCGTTTTGGTTTGGTTTGTTGCAGTGCAGACGTATCCTTTAAAAGAAGGGGAAGAAAATAGACCAAAGGTGTGGACAGTGGGGAGGGAATGTTGCTCCTAAAAGGAAAGTAATGTTGCAGTTCTTAAGCCTTTAAGCCATCTGTTTGGCAACTATTAGGACTACTTAATTAATATAACAGCACCTCTGGTGCTAGGGAGAGCCACCACTGGAGTGTTCTCCAGAATGTCTTGAAGAAAGGTGAAGACATCGAACATGGCCAGTGGAATTGAGCAGCCAAGGTGCAATTCATGCTCTGAATGAATCCTGTAACAACTGTGTGTTAATACATAATATACCTGCTATACCTTATGAAAGCTTTTTTTATTTTTTAGATTCCCAACAAAGGAGTTGAACTATTGAAAAAAGATAAAGCTAGGTAATGTTGTCTTTAAATATAATTTATTAAAAATCCTGAATTGAAATAGTTAAACTAAAACATAATGAAGATAAATGTTTTTCTCCCCTACAGAAAGAGAACGTATTCTCCAGATAGTAAAGACTCTCCAAGTGATAAAAAATCTAAGACTGATGGAACTCAGAAAACTGAAAGCGGCAGTGCTGAAGATAAAGATAAAGAGGAGAAACAGGATGATGATGCTGAGAAATCAGCTGCAAAAGGCAGTGAACAGGCAGACCAAGAGGAACCTAGTTTACTTCTTGAATCTGAAGATGAGCTGCTAGTAGATGAGGAAGAAGCAGCAGCATTGCTAGAAAGTGGCAGCTCAGCAGGAGATGATGCTGATGTTGCTAATTTAGGTGATGTGGCTGCTGAAGAAAAAAAGGATACAGCAGATGACACTACCACAAAAACTGAAGGAAATGTTGGCGTGCCCCCAGCAGCAAAGAAAAAACTTAAAAAGGTAATCCGACGGCATGGTGTATGGATAGGGAGCAACCTTATCTGTTTAATTTGTGCTCCTCCACATAGTTCCAATTCTTTTGTGCAGGACTTTAAAACAAACACCCACTCCTACTTTTCTGGAAAGAAACAATTTGTGTTTGGCTTTTCTGTGAAGAAAATACAGTACCTCAAAGAATGTGATGCTGATTTGAGATCAGGTATTCAAAGTAGGGTGGATAAAAATTTTTTAAAAAATTCTTATTTTAATACATTTTTCTTTTAAATCCATTTGGCATGATAACCTATATTAAGTTGTAAACATAGTATAATTAGAACTACAATTTTGTCTTGGGAAGGGTCACAGAAATTTTGAATTTGAATAAGGTCTGTGAAACTGAACAGCACTGCGACCTGGTATACAGGGTAGCAGTTCCAGTCAGGTTTGGCCCATCCGCCTCTCCATCTCCATTCACAGAAGAGTGGACAGGCCAAACCTGAGTGGTGCTGCAGCCACAGGTGCCAGGTTGCAGCAACCCAGAGTGAGGAGCGGGGCCAGCCCTGTGGGACAAGAGCAACCACTGGAGAGGGTGTGCGACGCAGGCTCGCCCTCCAAACCTGCCCACCTCTCCAGGTCTCATCTTTCAAAATTCCTTGACCTTTCTGTGACTTGTCTTCTCTCTTTCCCTCCCTCCCCACACCCCCATCTATACTATGACATTTACTAAAAAATTCCATGCCAGAATCGTAGCCTTAAATATAACCTATTAAAATAATATTATATAAAATTCCAAGCAGGCCATGTTTGCTGCCAAACTTTCAAAGTCAAACCACTGAACTGGTAGGAGTCACTGGCTAAGTGTTGGAACTAGAGTTTGAAGAGCTAAAACCAGTTTTTAAAAGTAGTAAACTCTTCTGCAGGTGCAGAGAGAATATTTTCTTCATTTCAGTTAAATGACTAGTTCAGTCAGAGTTGAGAAACAAGACTGAGAGTTGTAAAAGCAGGAAAGCTTGTTTTCCCATTTCCAATCTATGGAGAGAAAGAGAGATGTGAGGCTGAGATCTAGTCCTAAAAACTTGCAGGACATGGTGATTAGAAGCAATCCGTTTATCTCACTAACTATATAATACTACTTTTGTTTAGTAGATCAGTTAGTTTTAAATGTGCTTTGATTTTTTTCCTTGTTTCCAGTACAGTTAAGGCACTTTTATTTAACTAATAAACAAAAAATTTAATTGTTTTTGTGCAATTTTAATTGAAATATAGCTTGACAAAATCCCAAGTAAAATGAATCATCTAGTTCTATGGGGTTCTTGGGAGGTGGATGGGCGCAGGCCCACCCGTGGCTAAAGGACCCTTCCGCAGCCTGTGGGAAGGATCCACTGAGCCCGGGACTCAAATAATTATGGGGGACAACAGAAAAAAATAACACTGATAGCTGTGAAGGTGAAAGCGTCAAAAAAGGGAACCTGAAGGGGACACCGAGCAGAGAACCGCAGACAGCTCCCACTTCTTCTCGAAGGTGTCAAGGGAGCCAGCAGATGCTGCCCAGAGGAACTTTGCCTGGATGCGTGAACGGAGGGTGGATCAGAAATAGGCCTCACAGTCACAGAGAACCCCCTCAGCCAACATCCTCTCCCTGGTGGTGTAGATGGCCACTTTGGCCATTGCTAGGAGGAGGTTGACGAGGAGGCTCCACGACTTTGTGGTGCCATGGATAGGGTGTGCATATATGAGAAGGTGGGGGGAGAAATGCAGCCAGAAACATAACAGTAAGTCTAGGAGGAGCCAGAAAAGGGGCTGCAACCTGGCACACTCAAGGTAAACCTGTGCCAGGATCTCCCTCAGGCCGCAAAAGGGACAGGCATTGGGGATGGGGATGAACTGCGCTAGGTAAATGCCCATGCTCACGGCTCCGTGAAGGAGCCGCCAACCAAAATACCTGGCGGGCTGTGGGACTAAGGTGGGCTAGCCTATATCCCACCTTAGTCCCACAGCCCGCCAGGTATATTGGTTGGTGGCTCCTTCACGGAGCAATAGGTTCCACCACTTAGTATTGGGGCACAAGGATGAGGAAATGGAGAGTATGGAGCCATGAGCATGTACAGGTGTGCCTGTGGCGCAGTTCAAAAGCGAACCGGCTACAGGTCGTGCAGCCGGCTCACGGTGGGTGGGTGGGACGGCCGGGCAGAGGCTCATGAGGCAAGGGCCCTATAAAGAGATCCAGAGGGCCTGGGGTGTAGGGTGGGTGGGGAGCACCCTGCTACAGGACCCACTCAAGGTAAACCTGAGAGATGGACGACAAGGCTGCCGTAACCTCCTGAAGTACATGCTCAGGAGTTAAAAGGGTGGAGAGCACCATGCGCTGAATGAGCGCAAAGGGGACCCACCCAGTCTCCCTGGTCGTTATCTAGGAGGTCTCAGATCCTGGTGACTCCTGCCAGGACCAACCTCTGGTGCACCGATAGGGACTCCACCACCTGCACATACTAATCATCTAGTAAATAGGAAACGCGTCAGTTACCATTTTCTAACAAAAAAAAAATAAAAATTAAGAATCTGAATAAATGTGTTAAGCTATATAATTGCTTAAGTAACTGTTTATAGATATAGCGTAGCTTCCTGGTTAGCAGAAAGTTCCAAATTATACCAACCAATGAGAAACAACCTTTCTTCAGGAAAATAACTAAAATACAAAACATGACTAAAATTGATTTGCATCAAGATTTCTTGCTTATCAGTTTAAATCATTATTAAAATCGCTTAAATTTAAAACTGTCCACCCTGATTTAGAGAACACTGTTTATCCTTTATTCGAACATGCTGTAACTTTTGGTTTCCCCACCTCATTTGCGTGGTGGCTTTCTGTGCCCCTGTTGACTGCTATCAGTATCTCAGTGGTACATTTTAGGAGATTGCTTCAACTCAGTGCTCCAGCATAGGAACAATTTTCTCTCCAGCTGCTTCATGAGTTTAGAAGGTTGTCTGTCTGCCCTTCGAGGGCAGACTTTAGTGACCATGCTAAAAATAAGGTTTATTAAGAATAGTGTGTTGGATATAAACAAAAGAAATAGTATGTATAACCTAGCTAGCTTGTAGCTTCAGTAAAAAGCTAGGTAGGTACATCTTGGATTATTTATAGTAAGGTAAGCCTTGCATTTCTAATCAGCACTTTATTCATTTCTCCCCTCAGACCTTTTCAGGTTTTTTAATTTGTACCTTCAGGTACCCTTGAAATTTAGGATCCAGTGGGAATGTCTTCCAGATTGTAAATATCTTTAAATTACTTTGTTGCAGAGAAACAAAAGATAAAATTTATTTTTTTTAAATTACCATTCTAAAATTGCAACTGTTTTTAATCTGAATAATTTATAAATTACTGCAGTGAAGGAATCAATGTAATCCAGTGAAGCAAGTGCAAAAAGCTGAAAACTAAAGGCCAGGTGGAAACCTGGCAAAATAAAATATTTTTCAAATGGAGGCTAAAATACTTCAAAATAAAATAAGTATTCTACAAATCAAGCAAAAAATAAGCAATTTGATATACCCATTCATGTGATTTGAACAGTGTTTCTGAAGAATATAGGTAGCTTTGGGGGCAGGAAATACAGGGTTCTTCCAAAAAAAAAAAAAAGTTAAAAGGTTTTTTTTTTCTTTTGTAACTTAAAAAATAAGAGAAATTATACTTTTATGCATGTAAATTAACAGTTGTAGACATGAAAAACCTTTGTCTCTCAACAGCGATATGTGGGTGGCTTCCCCCAGAGCATGGAAGGTTTTGTCACTCTAGATGAGGTTGGTGATGAAGAAGACTCAGATCATCAGAAACTGCGTAAATCGGGGATGGCAGTTAAATCTGCTGGGAAAAATGATGATAGTTTGGCTGAAATTAAGGTAGACAAGATGGAGGAACCAGAGCAGGAAAATGAGACCTTGGAAAATGGAACCAAAACTGAGGAGAATATGAAGATAGAAACTGTTGAAGTTTCTGACAACACAGCAACCCAGGATACGGAGAAAAATACAAATGAAAATACAGATGCACAGGATGAACAGGAAACAAAAAGCATCCAGGAGAAATCTGTTGTTCCAGACGAATATAGAATTGGACCGTATCAGCCAAATGTTCCTGTTGGTAAGAATTTTCCCATCTCTTTTCAAATGCTGCTTTTTGGGGGGGGGCTTTATGGTAACATTTTCATTTAATTAACTTTATTTTTTGCAGTGCACACTGGCTCTTAGGTCTGGTCTACACTATAGGCCTATTTCTGTATAACCGTATCGCTCAGGGGTGTAGTTATACCGGCCTAACCCCCAGTGTAGACAGCACTGTGTCAGCAGGTGAGCTGCTCTCACCGACATAGCTACCTCCTCTTCGGGGAGGTGGATTAACTACACCAATGGGAGAACTCTCTCCTTTCGGCATAAAGCATCATTAAAGCGCTACAGCAGTGCAGCTGCATTTTAAGTGTAGATTTGCCAGTAGACATTGAAGTAAGGTCAAAGATTGCCATTTCATTTTAGAACTTCACACTCTCTTTCTATGATCATCTCTGGTCCCTTTTACTCTTCCCATGCAGTCTTTGACAATGGCTTCTCTCCAGCCTGGAATTATGATGAAAGAGACCTATTATGACAGCACAAAATATCTTTCAGAAGTGATGAGTTACTTTAGATTGATATATGAAATCATGTATTTGTCATCATGACATGGGTAATGTGCAGTAGATATACTAGTATTGAAATTAACGCTATGTATTGTAACTAAAACCATTGCATACCTTTCTGAAAAGGGAACCAATAGAACTGCCATGTTTTAATCCAAAAACATGCTAAAGGCAAGTGTGTACATATTTAATTACAGATTCTGGTTTGAACAAATAAAAACAAGGATATTTAAAGTAAAGCAGCTGTTCAGTGCAAATTGAGTTGTTACTGTAAGATTCACTTAGTGAGCAGTGTATTTGAGGTTTTAAAAATTACTCTAATTCATTCTATTAGTTACTTTATGGTCTTTACTTCTCTAGGTGTGAATTATGTGGTACCCAAAACAGGGTTTTATTGCAAACTGTGTTCCTTGTTTTACACAAATGAAGATGTTGCAAAAAAGACCCATTGCAGCAGCCTTCCACATTATCAAAAGTTGAAGGTAAGGTAAAACTGTCCATTTTAAGTGAAGTGATTCTTTGTTGGGAAGGAGTAAGGAATAGATTTGTTGGGGCTTCATTAAAAGGAAAAAACAAATTCATCCAGTTAGAACACTGGATTATCCAAACATGCTTAAGAGCTGTTGCTTCATATCACAGTAATTTTAGTTGTTTTAAATTAATCCTCTCCAGGGTTGCCTCTGTTCAAATTTGAATGCGTAATGAACAAGTCAAATATGGGACCCTATGATTCTCTATGAATTGAGAATATATAGGACTTTTTGATTGCAGTAGAGGTAAGCTTTAGAATAGTTTTGAAGAAGGAATAAAAGGTGACTGAATCTTGTCCCTACAGTTCCTTTGAGGGTGGCTTACGACCAAAAACTGCAAGAGCAAAGCTAGAGGGGTTTTTTTGGTTGGTTTTTTTTAAATAGTGCTCTGAACCCCATGCATATTTTGAAGTTGATATATCTAACTTTTGATTTTATGGGCATGTATTAGAGTTCCTGACTGAGTGAAATGTTGTGCAATAACACATGTGTTTATGCTGTCATTAGTGCTGCTTGTGTACTATGAGCTGCTCTTTGACATTGTACACTTTGTGTGTCGGGGGGAGGATGGGGTGCTCCTAACACAATAAGTAATTACCACCATTATTAAAACACAGTAAGTCTTCACATTAATTATTCCAAGCTTCTGCATTTAGTTGATTTCACTTCAGTTCATTGCCAAGCTGTATATAAGTTCCTTCTGTCCTATAGGAAGGAAGCAGGCACATGTCTGAGAGTTACCAGTGGAGGGGATGCATCTATGGGAGTGGGAATGCCTCAAACTAGCCCAGGAACTGAAAGGGGGCAAGTGGTAGAGAGAACACAAGGGCAACTAGATTGTGAGCTTGTCTTCCTGTATAGTGCAGCTGTGCCACTACAGTGCTGCTATACATGAAGATGCTTCTACACTGGCAGGAGAGAGTCTCCTGTTGGCATAGTTAATCTACCTCCCCAAAAAGTGGTAGCTGTGTTGGCGGGAGAAGGTCTTGCATTGACCTAGCACTGTCTACTTTGGGAGGGGTTTAAGTTGGTATAACTACATTGCTTGGGGTCTGTAGTATAGACCTGGCCTTTATCATGAAGCCTCTGCAAAGGAGGAATAGCCACAGCATCAGCAAGGAGGGAGTAGATGAGAGAATCCAGGGAGCAATCCAAATCTTAGGGTAGAAAACCACCTCATCCATAGCTTTGTGCAGTTAAGTACATAATGATGGGACACTGAAGTATTGATACTTGTATAAGAGAAAAACAAATCCAGTGACTTGTTGAATAGTCTTATCAGAATTTTATCTCTCTAATTTTACAGGTAAAATTAACCATTTAATTTGCTTTCTCTGCCACACACAGCCAGTAACCTTTAGCTTCATTTGAGCTTGATTATTTCTAAATGATAAAGTATTGAAAAGAAAGCAACACTTGCATAAGTATAATGCCCCCTCTCTATCTTGGATCATACATCTAGTTTCATTATCTTCATAATGGCAAAGGTGGATAAAGATGATAAAACTTGACAGTGATATAGTGCTTTGCTTGTTCAAAGTGCTCCACAAAGCACTAATTCTCACAGCAACCCCTGTGAGGTAGGTAAATATGTATTCTCCCCATTTTACAGATGGGTAAATTGAGACACAGGATAAGTGACTGCCAAGGTCATATGTGAATCAGTGTCAGAACAGGGGATGGAAACCATTTTTTCTGACTCCAGTTCTCTGCTGTCGCAGATTAGACTGACTCTCAAGTACAGTAGATATCTGTGCATGGACTGGGTAAATGTTCATGAAGACTCTGATGTATGACACAGGTAGAAAGTAAATTTTACTTGTTGATTTGTTCAGAGCTTCAGGCGGCTGGAAAATGCAGTACTTTTAAAGGAGCTCTAGCAGTTTTCATTTCAGTGGATCAGTTATGTATCTGGTACACTAGAAGAGCACCAGGCATATTTTGCCCAGTGCCAGGCTTATTTGGCAGTTGCGTAGTTAATAAATTGTATGACATATTAGTATGTCATACATTTAAGTTCACAAATCTGACAACCTTTAAAATGGTTTTATACTTAGAATTATGGTCTTATTTAGTTCATTTAATTAATCCCTAATCAGGTTGGCTTTGTTGTAATTCATTCTTTTTTGTTGTTACAGAAAATTCTGGATAAAATGGCAGAAGATCATAGACAAAAGAAAGAGGCTTAAGTGCAAAAAAACTTGATTCAAGGAAAGTGGTTTTGTTTTTAATGTTAACCTTTTTTAAATGCAGTACAAATAGTAGATGGAAAATACTATACTCTTTTGTTTTAGTGAAATACAGTAGGCGTATAGCTCTGTTCATGTGTTAAATGTTATAACATAAATGAAGCTAATAGAAATTTTTTGTTCATGGAAAATATGGGAATGGCAACAGAAGAAAGTTTTCTTTCAATTGATATTTCAAGCTACTATAGAAACTATTGCACCACTATGAAAGCTCATGTACAAAAAGCAAACTTTATATAAACCTACTGTTTTCCGGCTTCGAAGTTATCCTTCAATTTTGATTCCATTCTTCAATAAAAAATAAAACGTGGTATTGTATTTTTATTGCTTTCATCTAGAACATTCCAGATTTCATTCTGAGCCTAGCATATATTTAATTTGGAGTGTGAGATTGTCGTTGCATTTCACTGTGGAAAGTCTTTAAATGTAAAGGTTGCATTTTTAAAATGTTGGATGCAGTTTCTTTTAATGTCATTGCTGTTATCTAGATAATAAGAAAATTAGTAAGTAGTCAGCTTAAAAATTTTGTGATTCTTTTCTAAGTTCTTGATAGGTTTTTTCCCCTGTTCTATTATTCAGCGTACTTTTTAGTGAAATGTAAAGTCCTATTCTTCTCTGACCAGTATTATTTTCTTGACCTCTTACTGCTTGCTACTTGAATCCTGTAGCTGTCATACATCTCTGATATAAGCAAAAGCAGCATTTGAGTCCTGAAATGTAAAAAAATAAGTATCTTTATATTCTTCATATGTAATTTTTCATACCTGCATTTTAAAACTGGTTTGATCAAATTCCTAGAACTGTGCTATTAATGTACCTGCACATGTGACATGTGATCAGGAATTTGCATGTATAATCTGTGTTTATCTGTAGTCTTTCTGATTATATACTGCTTATTTGTGGGTTCAGGTTACTAAAGTGATTTACCAATAAACAAACCTAGGCAACAGTAATTTGTTTTTGTTTGGCATGTTAAGCAATGTGTTTACTGCAGTTGAGACCAGTGTGTTCATGGTATCTGATTAACTCATAACCTTTAGTGAATGTTTTTAATTTTGCTTGTTTAACAGTTTGTGTGATTTAGTAGCTCATTATGCTACCCCCCTTCCTAATGCACGCACACTGCACCGCAATGAATTAAAATGCCACTTAATGAAATGGTTCTAGGCGCTTCTGCGAGTGAATTTATTATTCCTCTTGGAAGTAATACATTTGCATTAATGCTAAGATTCAAACTCCTTTAGATTTTCATGAATGAAGATCATTAAGAATGGCTGAAATGTAAAGAGTAACTCTTTGGACTTTTTTGTCCCTTGGCATTGGGTGCAACTTGTTTTCTGAGAGAATTATGATGTTTGGGTAAAGTGAGAATTTGAATTGATACTGTATGCAGCTTTCTGAACATCAGCAAGATATGAGGGTGAAATGCTGCTTGGCTTTGGGTGCACAAATCTTCATTAAATAGCACAGCCTAAAATGCTGTCAAAACAAAATTAAATTGTAATTTGCAATAATTCATTTTTCCATATTTCCTTTTCAGTAAGCAAGCTGTTGTGACATTCTTTGCTTTGCACTTAGTCTTTTTAATTAAATAGTTAATTGCTGATTGTTAAATGGATAAACATAGAGTAAAATACAACTATATACAATACACTTTGAACACCAATTCTGCCAGTAGGCCGTACCCTTAAAAAGAGAAGAGTAAGTCCCTGAATAAGACTTGCTATATAAATCCTATAATAGTTGCATTGATTTAGTTAATATAGACGCTATCCTGCCATTAGTGCAAAAGGCAACAGATGAATGGGAGATGGTTCCAGGAGTGCATTAATTGACAAGTTGGAGGATGTAATGGATTTGACTTTTCCCACACACTGGCTGCCAAAAATAAGTTTAATCTGTTTCTTAATAGATTTTGGAGGGGGTGTGGAGAAAGTTGCCTTTGGGGGAGGAGAGACCTGGTTCCTAACAGCATATATAGTTGACTGATCCATTTAAATGCTCCCAAAGCTGTTTAAAAAAACAAAACAAAACCCCCTTCAGTTTAGCCATTTAGGCATCTTATAGCAGCCCTCCTAAATACCAGACAGTTTAGTGATTTAATATCCACTGTTCTCTCAATGAAGTGGTAAATATAGAAGGTGTATTATTACAGTAGGGATTAAACAAGTAATATATTGAATGGTCTACAGGTGTTGAGCATAAAGGAATCTTTAGAGAATTAAAGACCACAGTGTTGTCTTAAGGTGACATAGTCCAGAGATCAGCTATTCTAGAAATGCTGTACACTGTGACCCAGATTTCAAGGGTATTTAGGCACCTAAAGATTCAGAGAAGCATCTAATCTGTCTAGGTGTTTTTGAAAATCCAATGAGGTGCTCTCTGAATCATTAGGTGCCTAAAGATATTTGAAAATTCAGCCCTATGTCCTTTATAGCTGCCTTACCTACCTTATACACCTGTTCCTCCTTTGGAGGATATAGTACAGAATTTTTGAAAATAACTGTTACTAACTACTGATAACTCAAACCTACTCCAATCATTGATAAGGGCAGCACCTTCTACCTACACTGAGTTCGAGTGGATGCATGCATTGTATGGTTTCTTAATAATCAATATAGTAGTATAAAAAAGGAAGCAAATTGTCCATCTGACAACCCCTTCCCTCAAAATAATCCAATCCTGGGGACATATATCAAGAACATTCTCATATTGCAATGTACAGACATATGCCAGGTGTCTTGGGGATTTTTACGTAACTATCACCTTGATTTGCTCCCAAAGGCAAATTCGGAGCCAACAGAGCATTGTGGGAACGATTTTTCAGATCAGACTGTGATGCATAAATTAGGTGCCTGCTACTATCTGCATATTCTGACTAGACTTCAAGAGTAACTCTAATTAGAGCACATTGCATCAATCTAGACGAGAGGTGACAAAGGCATAGCTAAACCTGAGATCTGCTAGATAAGCCAGAAAATGTTAAGATAACCAGACAGGCATTTTTTCAGATCTTCTGTCAGTCAGGAAGCCTGGAGTAGTGATGGATTCATTAAAATCCAGCTAGGCCTTGGGAGGGTGAAGGTAGAATAAAACTGGGTTTGAGGATAAGGCATAGAACTGAGTACTGTAGTTGTATCAGCTGTACTACAGCCCCAAATGTCTCACCTGGGTGTTGCAAATACACCTTAATCAAGGGTGAGGGGATGGAAACCTGTGGCAGCAGTACAGTGAGCTTTTAGTCAGGAATGAGCTATGGCTCATCATGCCCCTAGAAGCCTTCTCTACTAGTAGGAAGGTGACCTCACCCTTGGGTGACCTCACCCTTGCCAGGTCCTGCAGAGCAGTCATCAACAGCTCATGCTAGTAAAGACTGTGCTAATAAAATAGTATGAATCCTTGATCTATGTCCATTGCCAGAGGAGATGCTTACCTTTCCCTCCCCTTCCCCCCAAAAAGCCCCCTCCAGGACACACCTAATTCTAAAACTAAACTTCTCTGGGAAACTGGAACAATTGAGGTATAACTGGGGTTAGTTACCCAGCATGGCCTTAGCCATCAACAATCAAAAAGGTGGGTCAAGGGGGCAAAGTGGGGAGACTGGCAGCCTCTGCTTCCATTTGAAGCAACTTCCCCTTCCCTACAAAAGGTGTCAGCCACATGGAACTCCTGCCATTCAAACAGCAGCAACCAATGGTTTCCACAGGAATTGAAATTGGGGGGGTGCTCGAATTTGCAGGGGGCAGGGGGCAGGGCCGAAGAGGGTTGAGACTGTGAGGGTGAATGGTGCCATACAGCCCACCTAGTAAAAACTGAAATGTTTCATGACCATTTTATGAGATTTAACTCATGTTTTAAAATCATCACACAAATTAAAGTTGGCTACTCAAGCCTTCTATGAAACACATCATCTACATCCTTCTTGGTTTCTTGTTATAATTTTGCACAACTCTGTTAATGAACTTCTTGAATGCAGTGCATTCATCTTTGGTGGCTTCTCGTATGTCTGGTACTTCCATTCCTTAGATTGATATGCTCATTAGTTCATTCACATGATCAGGCAGAAGGCGACTTCTTTCAGAACACCATTCTATTCAATGATGAAAAAACGCTCAGCTGTAGCTGTTGTGACTGGGAGTAACGAGATGAATTCCTACTTCTTTCATCCTAGGAAACAGAGCACAGAGATCGGGTCGAGCCACTAGTGATGATAAAAAAGTTGAAGTCAAATCTTCATTCATTCATCATATGATATTCCACTCTGTTCAAATTCTCTATTCGGTCCTGATCACACGGCCCCATTGCTGGTAGTGCCTCACTCCACTCAACTGCTGGTGTTTTATAGGCCAGGCATCTGTAAAAGCTACGTAAAGGTTGAGTAGAATCTAGAAGTTGCTGTTGTAGATTAAGAATCAAGTGTGTACTTTTTTTCAGTTGTCTTAACAAACACTTATTGTCTTCTTCACTTAAGGATTGGATTTAAATGCCTTCATTAGTCAACTTCTAGACTGAAGTCTTTGCTTCTTCCAGTACTTTTTCAATGGATAGCTCTCTGATCCAAATGTAGCTTCTGTTGCTGGACAAAGATATGCTACTGTTGTAGCAGATGCCTGGATGGCATTGTTTAATGACCCAAGTGGTTTCAACAGTAGATTTACAAGAGAGAGAATGGCAATAGTCTTCTCTGAACATAGTAGCAAAAGTAATCCACCAGCCTCACTACTTAGATCCATCCCATCTTGGTAGATACTTTCCAAAGCCAGTAATAACGGCTGGAGTAATTTTAAGACAACAGCCAAGGATTGCTCATGAGAAAGCCAGCGGGTTTTCCCAGGTTGGACTAATTTGAACTTCAGTCCCAGTGTGTCTTCTATATTTTCCAAGATATTCAGTCTTTTTGGACTCTTGCTGAAAAAAATATAATGAAGACATTAAATGTATAGCTTTTTTTAGTGTCTTTAAGATTCTGCAGCTTGTACTAGTGCTAGTTGGAGTAGATGGCCTCTGCAGTGTGTATAGGAGAGATTAGGGTTACACTTTTCTCTGAGCAAAGCTTGTATTCCACCATGTCTTCCAGAGGAGTTTGCAGCTCCATCAAATGCCCAAGCAGCCATCTGTTTGGGGTCCAATTGACGAGCATTTAACTCCTCTAAGATGTGGGTTGTCACAGATGCGGCCGATGTGACTTCTATAACTTGAACATCTAGAAATGCATCTACTGGCCTACCCCTGATATCAAGATAATGTACACAATGACTTGATGCCCATTTGCATCGGTGCATTCATCAGCCATGTATGCAAATTTTTTGAATGTGGTGGGAGTTCTTCACTTTTTCAACTGTTGAGTCTTTCACTGTTGCATCGTATGCTTCTAGCCAGTCAGTTGAGTTTCTCGCAGAAGGATAGTGAGCATTTGCTGGTCTTGTTCGTAACCAGTGTTCAACTTCAGGATGAACAAGTGACAATGAACTTAACATTGGCTTCCAGTTTGTAGAGTGTGGTATCTCTTGCTTAAATAGAAAGTAGGATGCCACAACCATGTTTGTTCGCATGAACTGTGTTGTCTCCAGCATTCTTAATAGCCTCATTAAGTACTTCTAAAATTGGCTTTGAAAGTGGGCTTATAAGACTTTCTGCATGTTGATGTACTCCAGAGGCCTGGTGTTTTTGCAGCCTTTTCACATAGTTTGTCAGCATTGGCTTTGCTGATTGGTTTGACAAACCAAGCTCCTCCACTTTTACCAATTAGAGCATTGGGAAGCTTTCCTTCTTTGTAAGCTTTTTTGCAAGAGGTGCACCAGTAGCCATCTTTTGTAACTTCAATAAATGGGAACAGTTTGACCGACAAACATTGGGAACTGCCTTTAGGTTTTGGAGACACTGTTTCTTCAATAGGTAGCTGTATTTGTGCTTCGGCTGGGTTGGATGTAGATATACCACTTGAACCTTCAGATGACATGTTGATATATTCTTGGTTCTTGATGTGTTCTTCACCTTGGTTAGTTTTTAAGGCTTTTGAGTGGAAGAATTGTTTTGTCTTTTCACTTTGACCTGCAACATATAAAAGAGAGAGAAAGTAAATGTTTTGTTAGGATAATGCAAATTTAACATAAGGATAAAGGTCTAGATTTCTAAAAAAAAATTTTTTTAAATGTATTTAATTTAAATTGACTCTTGAAAAGTAAGCCATCATGGAATAAGAGGGAAGTCCTCTCATGGATCAGTAACTGGTTAAAAGATGGTAAATAGGAATAAATTATCAGTTTTCGGAATGGAGGGAGATAAATAGTGGTATCCCTGAGGGGTTGGTATTGGGACCATTACTGTTCAACATGTTCATAAATGATCTGGAAAAATGGATAAACAGTGAGGTGGCAAAATTTGCAGATGATACAAAACTATTCAAGATAGTTAAGTCCCAGGCAGACTGCGAAGAGTTACAAAGGGATCTTACAAAACTGGGTGACTAGGCACCAAAATGGTAGATGCAAAGTAATGCACATTGGAAAACACTCTCAACTATACATACAAAATGATGGAGTCTGAATTAGCTGTTAACACTTACGAAAGGGATCTGGGAGGCATGGATAGTTCTCTGAAAACATCCACTCACTGCAGCAGCAGCAGTCAAAAAAGCAAACAATGTTGGGAATCATTAGCTATCCCTTTCTTACTCAGACAGAAAATATCATATTGCCTCTATATAAATCAGTGGTACGTCCACACCTTGAATACTATGTGCAGATCTGGTCACCCCATCCCAAAAAAAGAGATAATGGAATGGGAAAAGGTACAGAGATGGGCAACTAAAATGATTAGGGGTATGAAACAGGAGGAGAGATTAAAATGACTGGGACTTGTCAGCTTAGAAAAGAGACGACTAAGGGGGGATACGATAGAGGTCTATATAATCTTGACTTGTGTGAAGAAAGTGAATAAGGAAATGTTATTTAATCCTTCACATATCATAAGAACTAGTAGTCACCCAATGAAATTAACAGGCAGCAGGTTTTAAAAAAAACAAAAGGAAGTACTTCTTCACACAACATAAAGTCAACCCGTGGAACTCTTTGCCAGGGGATGCTGTGAAGACCAAAACTATAACAGGATTAAAAAAAAGAGCTAGATAAATTCCTGAAGAATAGGTCCATCAGTGGCTATTAGGTAAGATCGGGAGGGATACAACACCATGCTCTGAATGTCCCTAGCCTGTTTGCCAGAAGCTGGGAATGGGCAACAAGGGATGGATCACTTGATGATTACCTGTTCTGTTTATTCCCTCTGAAGCACCTGGCCTTGACCACTATTGGAAGACTCGATACTGGGCTGTATAGATCATTGAGCTGACCCAGTATGACCATTCTTATGTAAAAATTAATTATAAAAATGTTTAGTACGGAAACTCTCAAGATAGCAACGATGTGAGATAACAACCTTGGCAAATAATGCATTTTAAAAATCTTGGTCTACTAGGAAACATATTTATATAAGTTTCCATTCCCAGTCACACATCTAGCATTCTGGAGCAAAGTCACTAAAATATAATCCAACAAACAAATGTTTATTTAACGTGCCCCTCACTTTTCCCTCCAGCGCACCCCACTCGCCGGTGTTGTCCCTGGTCAGTGGAGATTTAGAGTTCAGAGATGCTTTCACATGAGTACACCTCCCAGGTGGGGGCAAGAAGGCACCTTGCTTGTTCCTCCAGCAGCTCCCTGTTCGCTCTGGCCACTGCTGTGCGTTGTTCCACTGATCACTCCACCACTCTATTGCCAGTGGCCCTGTGCAGTCACCTTCTGCTGCCATCTGCCACTGTGACCTCTGCAAGTTGGTCTCTTGAGGTTCCACCCAGCTCTCAGTGATTTCAGCTGAGCTGTCAGTGGGGGAACCTCGCAGCTCTTGCAGTCTGGACTATGTCTTCCACAGAAACACTGTCCCCATAGCAGGACTAAGCAGTTAGACCTGATTATCAGTGATTTCAGCTGCAGTGGTGACTTAACAAAAGACTATCTATGGAGCCTAATGAGCTCTGTCTTTAAACAATGGAGAGGGACAGGTCCCCACCCTCTCTCTTGATTTCCTCAATCAGCACAGGCTAAGTACAGTTCTACTGCCCTTTACTCCTACAATAAAAACATTATTTCATCTCTCCCCCCCCCCGCATTCAACTGAGTTATAACCCAACCCCAGCCAAAATCTGTCAATGGGTCAACGCAGCTCTGTTTGCTGGATACCTAGGTAGATTAGGTGTGAATGTAAATACAGTCTAGTCCTGCGGCCTTTTCCCCCAGCTCATCACTAGCTGTCAGGGAGAGCTCATTTAGACTTTGCTTACAAATCATCATTTGAAATTATCAGGTTGGCCAACATCACCGAAATGAATGCACTGACATTGTCATAAAAAACAACAGCTGTGTAAGGAAGCTAGTCTATGTTCATACTTTTCAAATCTATTATACTTTTTCAGATACAAGTATTTTATCATACACTGTATATGCTTTTAAAGTGTGTATTAATGTTTCAATTTCAATTCAAATTTCCAAACAGTCACTAAATTGGCATGTAACTAGTTCACAAAACTTGTGGGGAGTGGGGGCGGTAGGGAAATCACTGGCAGCAACATTAGCTAGTGCAGAGAACCAAGTCTAATGCACAGGTATCTGCATTACTAGCAAACATAAATGGGGTAGGAGGCAGCTGTTCCTGCTCCCAGGAAAGGTGAGGATAAAAGTAACATTTTGTACTCTTGATTACTCTCAGACAACTTAAAGCTTTTCAACTCCCTTATTCACACAGCTGCAGACTAACCCAGAACTACCCTCTGGCTCACTCAGTGTATTTTGTGAATTGTGTCAACTCTTTAGATAAGCTCCCTGGGACAGGAAACATCTCTCTTTCTGTCATATACAGTTCCTGGCTTGCAGTTGGGAACAGAACTTTGCCTTCTCATAGACTGCCTCACTCACCACTGGGAAAAGGAGTTTCACATAGTGTCCATCTCACCATCAGCCTATAGCACCCATCTCAGTGTTGGGGCAAAAACTATATTCTTCTAGGTCACATACAGCTCCTGATTCGGTTATGAAGGACCCACATCCCTGAATGTGTCTTGGATAATGCCCAGCTCACAGTCAGAGCAGGAAGTATGTCCCTTTGTCTCATGCAGTGCCTGGCTTGTTTGTCTGTAACATCGCTGTTGTAGGCCAGACATTGAGGGTGACAAAATCAAATATCCCTGAATGGGGGTTCGAAAGGCTTGGGGGGAATGGGTTTATAGAGCTACAAAGTTTTGTTGGCAAAAGCTGCCTTTTGCTGACAACGGGAGGTGTATACACTACAAAGCTACTTTTGGTGGCAAAACCTGTTTTTTGTCAACAAAATAAAACCACCTCAACAAGGCCTTGTCTACACTATAAAGTTTTGTCAATAAAAGTTATGCTGCTTGAATTAAAGCACTTTAAAACCACTGTTGTATGTCCACACTAGCTCCTCGTGTTGTCAAAGTGCATCCACACTAACAGCTCTTGCATCGACACAGAAAGCAGTACACTGCAGTAGCTATCTCACTGTGCAACTGGCCATAGGGTATTTTGGGAAGGGTCTGCAATGCCTCCTGGGGCAGGTGTCTCAAGCTCCTCGTTCCAGGGGCATCCTAGTAGATTTTCAACTGAAGTGTGGTGGGGGGAGGGAGACAGCAGGCTGACTGACCCATCCTGAGGTGGGGGAGGGGGACACCCCTGGCTGTGCTCAGCACAGCAGTCTCTCCCCAAGCTGCCTCTCTGCCTGCCTATGGTTCTGTGATTCCCTCCGAATTCTCCCACAGCCAGGAGCAGCATCCTGAACAGCTCTGTGAGTTCTCTGTGCTGAGGAATGTCAAAGCAGCACAGCTGTCGTCCTGCCCGCCCCTTCCCCCCAGCAGTAGTCTGCCTGCTGCTGTGTTCCTAGTGCAGGGCAGAACAGAAGCATTCCACCTTAATGATTTTCTCTTTGTTCCCCAAACAGAGCAGCAGGCTCAGCTGTCAGATACTTCCCGAAGCTTTGAAAGGGGGGGCAGGCATGCTTGCAGGGCAGCAGAGATGTAAACAGTGAGCAAGAGCAAGGCATTGTGGGATAGTGGTGGAAGTCAGTTATGTCAACAGAACAACTAGCAGTCTCTACATTGATGCTTTGTCACTTTAACTTTGCTGCAAAAAGCTTTTTGTTTCTTATTAAGGTGGTTTTATTTTGTTGGCAAAACATCAGAGTTTTGCTGCTAAAAGTAGTTTTGTATAGTGTGTACACCTCTCCTGGTTTGTCGGCAAAAGCTGCCTTTTGCTGGCAAAACTTTGTAGTGTAAACAAGGCCTTAGAAATGAGTTGATGAACTTGTTCTAGTTCCAGATGGATGGCTGTGCTCATTCACAGTTGTTCCTTTTGTTGGCTACATCAGCCACGATGAGGCTAAGAAAGGCGTGGTGGTGACTGAACTCAGAAAGGGGGCTGCCCAATCACAACTCGGGCAGCATGGAGGAAGAACCTGTGCTGTGAAACTTCATTCTCCCCAGCTGTTGATATGGTCCTTGTCATCAACACTAAACTAACTCCTCTTCCCCATACACAGATGAAGTAACTGTATATTGTGAGGATCCCTAAAGAGGTTGAAGGGGGATGGGAATCCCCATTGGCCTCCCTTTTGTTTGCTAATGTTACCTCAGGGCTAATGCACCCTCCTACCACCTTCACCCTCCTTAATAGCTGGTGAGTGGCCCTTGTTAAAGCTCCACAGGCCCTGCTCCTTCACACACTCATGTGGAGGTGAAGAAGTCCCGTCATGGTGTGGTACACAGCACATGGGGTGTTTGCACCCCAGGCACAGGCTGCTGTGGTTCTGCCCTGTCCTCTTGAGCATTGCTAGCAGGACACTCAGTGGAGTTGCCCTGAAAGAGCTTCAAGTGCTATTTGTTTCTCAGTGTGACTTATGTCACAGCACATTTCCTATGTGGTCCTAGAGCGTATGGGGTTTTTCTTTCTCTCAGGGCTTGTCTACACTTACCCCAGGAGTGGTGTGTGGCGATCAATGCATCAGTGGTTGATTTAATGGGTCTAGTGGAGGCCCACTAAATCAATGGCAGATCACTGTCCCATCTACTCCTGTACTCCATCTGAAGGAGAAGCGTGAGGGGAGTTGACGGGAGAGTGTCTCCCGTCGACATAGCATAGTGTGGACCCCTAGATGTAAGTACGTCCACTTCAGCTACATTATTCATATAGCTGAAGTTGCATAACTCGGGTGGATCTCTCTTTCCCACCCCCCCATAGTGTAGACAAGGCCTAAGTAACATCTCCTCTCTCAGACAGTCTCATGAGTTGAAAGTTATTTACAGTGAGCAGAAAGACAAAAGAGTGTGGTAATACTCCAGTGCTACCACACCCAGCGTGCTAGACAGACAGGAGGCTGAGTGCCAAATTTTGGGCTGGCTGTTGCAGCGATGGGAGCAGAGATGTTGGCCAGGATAGCCACTGCTGCGGGGCTCCTGCCAGCTAGGCCAGAATTCCACAGGGCAGGCTGAGGCCCCCATAGTGTGGGGAGCAGGAGTAAAGGCATTCTGACTTGTCAGCACATGTTGCTGGTGGCACACACAAAGCTGGGTTGTGGAGGTTTTACATGTCACGTTTCCCAGACATGCCTGGACACACCAGGTTCACACAAGCCCACCACTTAGTATTCTCCCGTGCTTGTTGCTCGAATAAGGTGAAAGGCTCCCTAGTCCTTTGTCTCCTGCACAGTATTCCAGCACCAGGCAAGACTGAAGTGTGGTGCCTTTAGACAGTAACAACCCATCCTGTGTTGCAGGATTGTTCTCAGAAGGACTTGGATTTTTTAAAACTATTTATGTAGGAGGTTTTCATAAGTTTATAAATCCTTGCCATGTAAATCTCTGCCACAAACCAATCATTACAACAATGAGCTTTGTTTAAAGAGACATTAACAGGAATATTGTCCTCAGAGCTTTTATTTAACAGGTATTACAGAGTGAGCATTATTCCAACACCTATGCTGTTTCTAGTGATTTTATTGAGTGAAACTCTGCACACACATATTTGACACGTCTGTCACACATTAACATTCACAAACATTGGACAGGGTGCTGTTTGTTCGCAGGTGAATGTACTTTGGCTATTGAATACATGGTAACCAAGTACCCACGGAACTGTCAGGTCTCTGTCTATTTTGCTGGGTATGGCAGCATCGGTGTACTAACTTTTCCATGACTGCCACCCACCTCCCCTGTTGTTTTGGCCTGTTCCTTGCAGGCTTGGCTGTTTGTTCCCAGCACGAGGCTACCCCAGTCCAGACGGTACCGAGCTCTGGTAGTGCCTGGCTACCAACACATGTGGCGGGGCCGTGGAAGATCCGCTATGAAGGGGACAGGAGTCCAGTGATCACCCCACAGCTCCTACACTAGTGAGGCAGCTGCACCAACACCTGCTCAGCACCTATGGCTGCAAAGCAAACAAAACCCAGGAGTCCTGGCCCCACAGCATACGCTGAGTCCGCCCCATGCATCCCTCCATCCTGGCCTCTCCTACAGAGCCAGAAGATGGAGACTTGGCTCACTCCGCACTCACCCCCTCCGACTACAGGTCCCAGCATGTAATGCTTCTTTTTCATCGCTCCACCTTCGATGTTCAAGATGGAGGCATAACCCCCGCCCCAGACTACAAGTCCCAGTATGCAGCGCGGCGCGTCCGAGCCAGTCAGCGTTCTGCTCCTGCGCCTCAAGCGGAGGCCGTCGACGCGGAAAAGACTGCGAATCCCGGCTTGCAGCGCGCCACCTCTCCGCCGGTGTCCCTTAGATGCCCTGCCCCAAGTCGGCGCATGGCGTGCCGGGATGTGTAGTGCACTGTCTGGTTCCGGAGCGGAGGGGGCGTGGCTTGTGAGGTCACATAGGTAGCGGAAGTGATTTCACATCCGGCCTGGCTGTTGTGTTTGGAAGGGGAAAGGGGTGGAGGGAGAAGAACCCGAATAAAGAGTGGGGGGGCACGAGGCGGAAGAGACCAGCTCGGAGCCCCAGCGCGCACCCTCTGCCATCCCGCTCCCAACAGCAGGTGGGCCCGGGGAGGTGGGGTTCGAGCCAGCCCGGCTGGGGGAAGGTGGCGGGGACCGTTCCTCCCCCCGGGCTCTGTGCGGGGGAGGGAGGCTCCCCTGAAGGATCCGGAGCCGAAGGCCTGGGTCGTCTAATGGCGCCTGTCTATTGTCTCGGGCTCTCCATCCGGGTACTGTGGGGGAAGAAAGGGGTGTCTCTGGCCGCGCGCGTGGCATGATGGGATAGCACTCGCCCCCTCACACACACAGACGAGATCGGCGAGGTGGCCTTATTGTTGGCGAACAAAGCGCGCGCGGCGGGGAGTAGGCGGGGCGTCGGGCACACGCGCGCGACATAGTGGTGAGCTTCGGGCGCGCGCCTGGGGGGTTCAGCTGCTCCCTGCGGCTCGCGCGGGGACTCGTCACCGGGAGGGGGTGGGGCTTGGGCATGCCGCGGCTACTCCGCTTGCGGGACCTGCCTCCTTGGCACCTCGCCGGGCATCCCTGCAGGGACCTCCATATGGGAGCGCGGCCCTGGTGGGGGGTGGGCTCTCCGGGGCAGCAGCGCGGAGCCTGCGGGCTCATGAGGAGAGGGCTTGGGGCACAGCCCCAGCTGGCGTGGCCATCCCTAGCGCTGGGGCAGCCTTCGGGAGGCAGAGGCATGTGCTTGGCGAGCCGCCACGGGAGGGGAGCAAGTCGGATCCGGGGCGGGGAAGGGCAGTGGCACTCTGCCCCCCTGCATGGAGCGGGACCAGGGATTCAGGCACCTGCCGTTCGGTGCCTGGTCCCGTTCTCGCTGCCGTAAGGCGCCGTGCCGTGCGGAGTGCTCTGCAACAGAGCAGCCCCTCTAGGTCCGAGTGCTGCCCAGGTTCGGGGGGATGCCCTGGGCAGGAACCGTACTGGAGCTCAGCTCCGGTAATAAATAGTTCCAGTCCAGCTGCTGTCTGTCCAGTTGACAGGTTTCAGAGTAGCAGCCGTGTTAGTCTGTATCCGTAAAAAGAACTGGAGGACTTGTGGCACCTTAGAGACTCTCACATTTATTAGAGCATAAGCGTTCCTGAGCTACAGCTCACTCTGTGGGATGCATGCTGATGAAGTGAGCTGTAGCTCACGAACGCTTATGCTCTAATAAATTTGTAGTCTCTAAGGTGCCACAAGTCCTCCTTTT
The DNA here is from genome assembly GCF_965140285.1 of Lepidochelys kempii. NCBI lineage: Eukaryota > Metazoa > Chordata > Testudines > Cheloniidae > Lepidochelys > Lepidochelys kempii. Next base: position 35,164,217 of record NC_136387.1, read on the forward strand.
GTCCAGTTGAGTGATGCTACGGAAACAGCTTAAACTTCTAATTGAGATAATGGTGTAACGGAACCCCACACAAATAGTTGGCACTTCTATAGGGCTTTCTATCTGAGAGCTTCAAAATTTTTATTTCACAACTTAATTAAATTTGTGATGCCTTCCATCTCAGCACTTTAAAGCCTTCTCATAAACATTAATTAAAACCATCTTCGCCCCTGTGAAGAAGATACTATGTCCATTTTATATATATACTATATTTGGCTTGCCCAAAATCACACAGCGTAAGTTTTTCTTCACTATGCCTTGAAATTTGTAAGTGGGTGGATCTCTGTATTAATGCCTTTCTACAGTTGGCTACAAAAGCTTTAGGAGTTTTAGCAGGCTTGCTGTTAAAATATAGGCATTTTTTACCTGAATGAAACTGACTTGGGCTAACCAGTTCTGACTTAGAATTGAAACAGAACAGGCTGCCTTGACTTTCAAGTCTGTTCTTATTGCATCTTGATTTCAGTTTAGTATTAATAGTGATTTCTATGCTATTTGTCCGATCACGCTAACAAAGCTTCATTTCTCAGTTTATTCACTAGCACGTCCATTAAGGAAAACTGAAGTATTTTTGAAATATTCTTCTATGCAGAGTGATATGTTTGCATCCTGCATGGATTTTATCATATGGCTTCTCCATATCATTAATTGGTTTCTTAATCTTGTTTATTTAGTAATTGGCTCTTGCTAAATCTGTTTAGATAATGTGACCAAGAATTTAGTGAAGCCAGAGCCAGAGAAATAAAATTGCAGTAGTGTAAACAAACATAACACTGCAGTGAGGTTTTTTATTCTTTTGGCATAGTAACATAACTTTGCTTAATGTTCAGTCAACTGCTACCAGTAAATGTTAAGAGGATGCTGTTGGTCAGTCTCTACAGTACTGCTTAATACTTTAGAAATTTGGAAGGAGCTCTATCAGTTTTTGTAGAGGAACATTGGAATTACTGTACTGAATTACATCTGTGGACCGTCCAGTCCAGTGGTCAGCACCAGATGCTTTGGAGGTAGGTGCAAGAATCCCCTCAGTAAGTAGATATGGGTTAATCTCCCCCTATGAAGGGTCTTCTCTTAATCCATAATAGAGATCTGTTTTAAGACCTGAAACATGAGCCTTTTTCTCTTTCAAAACTTTTCGTTAACATTAACTACTATAGGTCTGGATAGTCTTATGATCCATATTCACATCTAGTCTCTTTGAATCGTGCTAAATTCTTGTCCTTAATCTTCAAACTAAATATGCATTGTGTGAAAATATTTTCTTTTAATCAATCCTAAATCTGCCTGCCACCTTTTAATTTCAGCAAATGTTCCTTTACTCTGATGTTATGAGACAGAGAACAAAAGCTGTTGATCTACTTTCTCTACACCATTTACTTTTATATGTGCTAATCATGCCTCCTTTCTAAACTAAACAGTCTCAGTCTTTTAAATCTCTCCATGAGAGTTCTTCCATGCCCCTAATCATTCTTATTGCTTTTCTCTGACCCATCTCTAGTTATGGCATATCTGTTTTGAGATTGAGTGACCACGCACACTATTCCAGATGAAGCTGTTTCATTATGGCATAACTTTTCTGAAGTCTCCACTCTGTTACATAGTCATCAATATATTAAACACTCAATCTGATAATGACAGGTTTCAGAGTAGCAGCCGTGTTAGTCTGTATTCACAAAAAGAAAAGAGTACTAGTGGCACCTTAGAGACTAACCAATTTTTTTGAGCATAAGCTTTCGTGAGCTACAGCTCACTTCATCTGATGCAATCATGCATTCATGCATCCGATGAAGTGAGCTGTAGCTCACGAAAGCTTATGCTCAAATAAATTGGTTAGTCTCTAAGGTGCCACTAGTACTCTTTTCTTTTTGTCAATCTGATAAGTGAACAGCAGGTTGCCTCAGTGTTCCTTATAGCCACAATAAAAATTGACCACTATTCCTACTGTTTTGTGTGTCAGCTGTTTTTGATCCATGACAGTGTTCTGCCTCTCACTTCCTGACTCCTTGGTTCCTTTAGTAGCCTCTAGGGTGGGATTTTTTTTCAAAGGCTTTTTGACAGTCTAGTTTGTCAGCCTGCCCTCCTTTATCCACTGCTTTACTGAACCAGCCAAATTACATGTGCAACCACATCCTATTTCTAGTGCTACAGAAACTATCAAGACTATTTTAATTTGTCTGCCTAATGAATGTGATCAGTTATGAAGATTAACTGATCATGCTTTGGAGAAGTGGAGATATACTGCATGTTGCATTAAAAATGATTTTTTTTTACTGCAGAAAATTGAAATACACAGAATTATCTTTCTGGGTTAGGCACTAGCATGGGATTCAAGAAATCTGAATTCAGTTTCTTTGTGTCGTTGGGCAAATCACTTTGTGCCTAAGTTCCTACTTGTAAAAACACTTCTCTTCCTCATAAGGCTGTGGAGGATACTACCATACATATTTGGGAGGTGCTTAGCTATATTGGGGGACTATAAATGACTAGATAGATCTTTCTTCATACTTTGTATGGATTTTAATAAAACAGGATAGATTATATCTATATGCTAATTCCTGGAAAAAAATCTGGGTAATTACGCTGGTGTGCAAAAAGTCGCATGTAATGTTGATATCAAAGTTGATATCCAAACTAAGGGGGTGGGGAAGAACTTGCCATAGAAGGGAAAGATGACATAAATTCTAGAAAGCTTTTTAATTTTGTAAACTTCTAAATGTAAGCTGCAAAGAGTGAAGAGCAAAATACTGTAAATGAAGTCATTTTTAAAAAGTACAAATGTAAACAAGCATATGAATTGTCATGTTGGTTTTAATGCTCTTCAGCTTAATATAGGACTACAAAAGCGTTTCAGTAAAACTCCAGAAAAAGAATCCACTATATTCTTTATACTGCTAATTGCTAACCAGGCAGTAATCTCATTTCTGATCTCATTTTGTTGCATTTTCTGTTGAGTTAAACTGACTTTGTTTTCCTTTGTTTTGGATTATAAAGTCCATAATGGAACAAACTGGAGTGGTAGCTGCTAATCTTCCTCATCAACACTATACAATATCAAGTTGATTTCAAAAAGGCATATAGAAGATCTTTGCTCAATGTCTTGTTGATATTTAGACAAGCTGAAGCTTTGACCTAGAACTCTCATAATCCAAGAATCAATTTCTCTGAAGCAATCTATGGCATAGATATCCAAAGATAGAATCCAGCGTTTCTAAGCCCTAATAGCTAATATGGCTACTGTAGTAAGCATACCAGGGTGTACATGGGTGGTTTTTAAGACTCTCATCTTTCGATACAGCCAATTACTTACTCAAAAACTTACTTTGACAGTATCTCTCTGTATCCCCAGCTGGTTTGATAAAGTTGATTTTGTTCACCTTCTGCTTGATCCACTTTTACATCATCTCAATAAAGAGATCTGCAAAGTCATAATCTTGTTTTGAACTAATATCTCACACAAATTATTGTGATGTCGTAGTATCAATGACCTCACTACAGCATCCAGTAGGAGGAGAAATTGGGCTGCCAAGAAGGAACTCTGTATGTGAACACAGCTCCCTTAATTATAGTAAATGGCGAGAAAAACACCATGAAATGCATGAGGTGATTAGATTCAAAAGTAAACCTGGTGTCTTGGGGTCAGAATAGTCAAGTTTCCTAAGACTAGTAAAAGAATGTCTAGGTTTAAATGCAGCATAGACCAAAACATTGGCCTTTTAGTTTGGACTGTCAGGTTCTTTGTTTTCAGTTTTTACCATTTTTTAAAATTTGTAAATTTTGTTTGTGTTTTACAAAAGCTAATCAGTTTTTACTGATTTTTTTTCACCCAGATTTTGGACTAAAGTACATGAAAATACTGATTATGTTAAGAAAATCCAATCCATTACATTAGGTAGATGTGTTATTGAGTCTAAGTGTAAATGCTTGGCTGTCAGAGCAAGGCAGTGTCGTTAAAGATGTGCATGTGTACGTACTCTTAATGTACAGTTCAGAATAAACCACAGCATTAAACTGCTTTTATTTTCAATACTCTTACTTTTCTCTTTGCTTTTTTCTGTCCTCCCATCCCTGAATGTTAATCCCAATATTTAGCCAGAATAATAGTTAGGTTTTGTGCCACTTTTCACCCATTTTTAATTTTTGTAATAAACACTGATAAATTCCAGGGAAATCTTAAACAAAATAAACTGAAAATGAAGGGCTGAATAACCACTCTTCTGTTTACAACTCAAATAGATTCAGAAGTGATATGTTTCTGTTTGATCGTCATGGCCTGCCAGCCTTGTAAAAGGGTTATGATACTGAATACTATTGAACCTACACCTTGTAAACTGGCAAAGACTAAAACTGTGGGATTTGTCATAAGTCTAGGTTTAAATTACAAATGCAGTTTTATAACAAAGATTTGAATTTTTTCACATATTATACCTGCCAGAGTCCTGAACTCAAAAACTCTGTATGCTATGATGACTTCCTTGTGTACTGCAGGGCTAATGCAGAATCCTAACCTCAAAAGGAGAAATTGACTCTAGAATTTATGCAAATGTGTTAATGCTAAACATACTGAGAGTGATTTGGGATCTATGACAAGCTTGTCTTCCAGTTTATCCTAAATATGATCTCTTAGATGAAATTCCTCAGTCCGTGGGCTTTTGTTAATGGGGTAACTATAGAATTGTCCCATCAAAGGCCTGGTCTACACTAGGAAAATTAAGATTGCTTAATTACATCACTGGGGGGGGGTGTGAAAAAATCCACACACCCCTGAGCAGCATAGTTAAGGCAACCTAACCTCCAGCATAGATGGCTACAATACCACCTCTCCTGGAGATTACCTGTTCTGACAGTAGAATCCCTCTCATCAGTTTAGGTAGTTTTAATGCTGAAGCGCTACAGTGGTGCAGTTGTGCTGCTGTAGCATTTCAAGTGTAGACAAGCCCAAAGTGGCTGCGTATGAGAGAACCAAATTAAAATACAGTGACTGCAGTCTCTCTGAACTTTCCCAGGGTGTCTGAGCAGTGAAATGACCATCTGAAAGTCCATCCATGCATGCGTGGTGTTCTGTAAAGTCTCACTTTTTAGACCACCTCCACCTTGCCCCAGTCTCCTCAAAAGAATTCAATCCCCTGAAACATTAGTTACCTCATCTGTAGTAGTAGGGATAATGTCTTTATGGGGACTTTAATTCAGAAAAGAGGTTATAAAGGTACAGGTATGTTGAAAACTCACTTTTGAACACTTTCCCAATCATTTTGCTCATATCTACAAAAAAACCTTTGCTTTCAAAGTTGTGTGTGTTGGCAAGTGCTGCAGCAACTCCACTGTAGTGTAGATGCTTACGACAGTGATGAAGAGAGTTTTTCTGTCACTAGTAAATCCATCCCCATGAGAGGTGGTAGCTAAGTCAAAGGACTAATTCTTCCATTGACGTAGGGTGTCTACACCGGGGCTTAGGTTGGCTTAACGTACCTGAATTCATCTCTCTGAACTCTTCTCACCCCTGAGTGATGTAGCTAGCTTGACCTAAGCTTTAGGTGTAGATCAGCAGGCCTCTTAGTATTTTGGTGGGGCTTATTGAGGTAATTACAAGGAAAACTTCTTGAATGTACACAGAGCAGAGTTTAAAATGTAAATTGAACTTCTGTTAGGGTTCTCCCACATCTTGCCATTATGTGACTTTTGCGTAGCTAGCAGAAGTTGTAACTCTGTGGGGTGGTGGTCATTTACAAGCTCCACAACTACGCTTGATTTTTCTGTTGGTGACTGGAGTCTGTAAATACAGGTCCGGTGTTTACTAATGGTTACTGGATGGGGTTTATACAGATGCCAAATTTAAGTCTTTGATTACTGCAATTACTTTCAGGCTTCAACTCAAAGGCTCAACCATGAAAGATCCAAGTCGCAGCAGTACTAGCCCAAGCATCATCAACGAAGATGTGATTATTAATGGTCACTCTCATGAAGACGACAATCCATTCGCTGAGTATATGTGGATGGAAAATGAAGAGGAGTTTAACAGACAGGTAAGTTGCTTTACAGTTTTCAGATCTGTTGTGTATTCCACTTGTGTTTCTAGCTCACAGGGAAGACAGCATGGTCTAGTGACTGGAGTAGAGACTAGGTAGTCTGTAGACCTGGGCTCTAGTCTTGATTCTGCCACTGGGTTGCTGATGTTACTGTAGGAAAGTTTCAATCAGTGATTCGATTACCCCACCAGTAAAATAAGTAACTGCCCATCTTTTGATGACTGGATGAAAAACACTGTAGAAGTACAGTTTTGTTTTGTTAGCACAGAATTACATGAGAATATGCTGTGTGTAAAGCTGTCTTCCACAGTGTGGCTTACAGGAAAGAACTGTGGGTTCGAAGACTTCTCATGAGACCCTTTGTGGTGGGGGGGTGTTTAAATCTCATGAGGCCAGGTTACTGTGCTTTTAAGATATAACCAGGTGAAAAACATGCCTACAAGTACACCATTGGCCTTTATAAATCCACCTGCAGAACCCTACTTGGTCATGGGAATCTTGAGGCAACATAGTATTAGAGGGGGAGTTGGTAGTGACCCCTATATTTAAGTGCCTAATGCTTTCCTTTATAAAAGATTTTTGACTTCTTTCTTGAAGGATTTACACCTGTTTACAGCAGGCCTCTGAAATTCTTTGAAGACTTTGGATTTAGAAAAGAGCTTCTTTCTCTGCACTATGAAATTTCATTTGTTAGTTGTGTTACAAACTTATGAAAATCTCCATTTTCTTCTCACTTGCACTGTTAGCAATATTGTGCTGCCAAAATAATTAAATATGAACATCCTTACTCAAAACCAGCTTTGGGAATCTGAAGCTGCTTTGAGGGAGCTCTGGCAGCTATGCCAGAATCCCCCAAAACAAACCTCTGCCCCTCCAGATTTGGCTCATGGGCTCAGTTGCTCGTCTCCTGGGATGGGGGGAGAGAGGCTTCCCCCCAACCACTCCCTTTCTCACTCAATACATGGCCTCTGTAGCATATAACCACTGCTACCCTCCCCTACCCATGAGGGGGTAGTCCTATAGTCCTATAGTTCAAATGTTAGCAGTCTGTCTTGCAGTGCTGAGGGTTCAGGATTTAAACCCTATTGATGGGGCAGTTGTTGCAATTGCATGTAACAGAAATTGATTTCACCGTTTTCCTTTAGGAAAAACCGAGGAAATACCATTCAGAAACTATAAAAGAAAAAAAAAGGCTATTTAGGTTACAAAGTCAGGAAACACTAGAATTTAGGTTGCTTGTGCAGTGTAAATTCTGCCCTTTGTGCATATGCATTATGATAATATGTAATTAGACAATTTTTTCTTGGGACCCCCTGTGCTTTATTCAGTGCGTAGGATGGTTAATGCTCAGAATGAACCAGGGTTGTGTAGTGAATGAAGCCATTTGTGGGATCCCTGCCGCCTTCTCTCTAGAAGTTTAAAGGTGTATAGAAAACCAGGCAGGGGACTATAGGAGGGAGAACAGTCATGTAGTTGAGGCACGTAAATGCCAGAGTTCTGTTCTCTTCTTGCCTTTTCTACAGACATTCAGTGTGGTGCTGAGTGACTCGCTTAAACCAACATTTTGGCAAGTGGCTATTAATTGTGTGGAGGTGCCCACCTTGAGATACCTGGGGCCTTGCTCTTGAAGTATTGAATACTTGCAACTGAAGTCCATGGGAGCTGTGGGTGCTAAGCACTTCTTGTGATACTGCAGTGTGACCTGGAGAATAAGCACAGGATGGAGTACAGAGGTCCTGTGTTCTACTCCTGGCTCTGCCACTGACTCTGCGTTGCCTTAGGCAAACCTTCTTTTCTGAGTTTCTCTGCCTGTAAAATGGAGCTGTTATCTTACAGGGAAGATGTGCAGATACACTTATTGTGGGAGGGACTAAGGCAGTGTCTACACTTAAAATGGTAGAGCTGCACAGCTGCAGCACTTCAGCGTAGACAGCCTCTATGGTGACTGAAGGGGTTCTGAGGCTGTAGTTAATCCATGTCCCCAAGAGGCAGTAGCTGTTGACCTAGTGCTGTCCACACCAGGGATTTTTCACACCCCTGAGCGACATAGCTGGGTCAACCTAACTTTTCAGTGTAGATCAGCCCTGCTGAACAGCATCCTCAAAACGACTGATGAAATTAATATTGCATTGTTCACTGCAGGGTCTGAACTATATTCTGTAAATAGGGAAGGTCCACGCAGTGGACGACGGGGATAAAAAAGAAATAATGAGCAGTTGCCTCTTTCCATGAGGGCTGTGTGAAAATGCATTCATGTAACTGAAGGTTGAGTCATAATTCAGCCCCCTTGTGAATACGCATTAAGGTTGTACAAGGAACCTTAATTCTGGCATTTCCTAACTTTTGAGTGCATGAGCCAAATCTGTTGGAGTAAACTGTAAGAGTGGAGAAAGACTTGTTCAGCTTCCTCTGAACACATTTTCTAATCTTAATCTGTTCCCTGGGTCACCTTTGTTCCCTGGCTATGCCTGGCAGACATGGGGTGCCCATCTTTATTTGCTGCTTTTTATTCTGTCTGGGTCCTGCAGCACAGTGATGCTGCTGTCAGATAGAACTCTCTCCAAAGCTTGTCAGCAATACTTTTGTTAAGGATTAAGTCTAAGGCTATGATTTTGTCATGGATGTTTTTAGTAAAAGTCAGAGACAGGTCATGGGCAATAAACAAATAATCAGAGAAGCCATGACCTGTCCCTGACTTTTACTAAAAACATCCCTGACAAAATGGGGAGGGAGGAGGGTCCAGCACCCTGCATCCACCCACCCCCTAGCGGCTGGGAGCTGCAGGGACCCCAGTGGCTGTGGTGGCTTCCCCCCACCGCCCAGCGGTGGCAGGAGAGCTGCGGGAGGTCCCTTCCAGTAGTGAAGCTGGGCAGCTCAGGTGTTGCTGCTGATGGCGGCAGCCGGTCAGTTGCGGGGGGGGTGTCCCACCAGTTGCAGCTGATGGGCAGCTGCAGGGGGGTTCCCTGCTGCCCGCAAAGGCCAGGCTGGGCTGTTGTGGGGTTGCCAGCTGCGGCTGGTCAGCTGCAGGGCTCCCACTGTCACGAGTGTCGCCGTAGGGCACAGCTTCCGTGACATTATCTTAGCCTTAATTATGTCGTTTTTAGAGTATTCACTTACGCTCTTACTCAGGTGCTTCCCCTAACCCCTTTCCAAACACACACACACACACACACACACACACACACACACCTCGCTCAAGTGAATTCAATGGTGTTTTCAACCCAGGCTAGCTGGACTGGTTGGAGTCGTGGGTTAGAGCCTGGGTTCTTCCTTCATTCAGGCTGGTAACCTTCTTATCGTGCAGTGAGGACACAGGCTAAACTATTTGAGTGCTGATAGCCTTCCATTGCCTTCCCACAATTCCTCTTGCATACCCAGGACAGACAAGTAGACAGGTTCTCCCACAATTCACTAGGAAAGAATCAGAGTGGCTTAGCTTACTGCAGTACAGAGAACCATGCGATATTTCAAGCAGTCAAGGGATAAGAGGAAAGGTACTGTCCTGGATCAGTAACTGGTTAAAAGACAGGAAATGGTAAAAATAAATGGTCCGTTTTCAGAATGGCGAGATGTATATAGAGGTGTCTCCCAGGGATCTGTACTGAGATCAGTGCTGTTCAACATATTCATAAATGATCTGGAAAAAGGGGTAAATAGGTGGCAAGATTTGCAGATGGCACAAAATTACTCAAGATAAGTCCAAAGCAGACTGCAAGGAGTTCATAGAATCATAGAATATCAGGGTTGGAAGGGACCTCAGGAGGTCATCTAGTCCAACCCCCTGCTTAAAAGCAGGACCAATCCCCAATTAAATCATCCCAGCCAGGACTTTGTCACGCCTGACCTTAAAAACTTCTAAGGAAGGAGATTCCACCACCTCCCTAGGCAACGCATTCCAGTGTTTCACCACCCTCCTAGTGAAAAAGTTTTTCCTAATATCCAACCTAAACCTCCCCGACTGCAACTTGAGACCATTACTCCTTGTCCTGTCCTACCACTGAGAATAGTCTAGAACCATCCTCTCTGGAACCACCTCTCAGGTAGTTGAAAGCAGCTATCAAATCCCCCCTCATTCTTCTCTTCTGCAGACTAAACAATCCCAGTTCCCTCAGCCTCTCCTCATAAGTCATGTGTTCCAGACCCCTAATCATTTTTGTTGCTCTTCGCCGAAATTTTTCAAATTTATCCACATCCTTCTTGTAGTGTGGGGCCCAAAACTGGACACACTACTCCAGATGAGGCCTCACCAATGTCGAATAGAGGGGGACGATCACGTCCCTCGATCTGCTCGCTATGCCCCTACTTATACATCCCAAAATGCCATTGGCCTTCTTGGCAACAAGGGCACACTGCTGACTCATATCCAGCTTCTCGTCCACTGTCACCCCTAGGTCCTTTTCCGCAGAACTGCTGCCTAGCCATTCGGTCCCTAGTCTGTAGCTGTGCATTGGGTTCTTCCGTCCTAAGTGCAGGACCCTGCACTTATCCTTATTGAACCTCATCAGATTTCTTTTGGCCTAATCCTCCAATTTGTCTAGGTCCCTCTGTATCCTATCCCTGCCCTCCAGTGTATCTACTACTCCTCCCAGTTTAGTATCATCTGCAAATTTGCTGAGAATGCAATCCACACCATCCTCCAGATCATTTATGAAGATATTGAACAAAACCGGCCCCAAGACCGACCCCTGGGGCACTCCACTTGACACCGGCTGCCAACTAGACATGGAGCCATTGATCACTACCCGTTGAGCCCGACAATCTAGCCAACTTTCTACCCACCTTATAGTGCATTCATCCAGCCCGTACTTCTTTAACTTGCTGACAAGAATACTGTGGGAGACCGTGTCAAAAGCTTTACTAAAGTCAAGAAACAATACATCCACTGCTTTCCCTTCATCCAGAGAACCAGTAATCTCATCATAGAAGGCGATTAGATTAGTCAGGCATGACCTTCCCTTGGTGAATCCATGCTGACTGTTCCTGATCACTTTCCTCTCATGTAAGTGCTTCAGGATTGATTCTTTGAGGACCTGCTCCATGATTTTTCCGGGGACTGAAGTGAGGCTGACTGGCCTGTAGTTCCCAGGATCCTCCTCCTTCCCTTTTTTAAAGATTGGCACTACATTAGCCTTTTTCCAGTCATCCGGGACTTCCCCCGTTCGCGAGTTTTCAAAGATAGTGGCCAATGGCTCTGCAATCACAGCCGCCAGTTCCTTTAGCACTCTCGGATGCAGCTTGTCCGGCCCGATGGACTTGTGCACGTCCAGCTTTTCTAAATAGTCCCTAACCACCTCTTTCTCCACAGAGGGCTGGTCATCTGTTCCCCATGTTGTGATGCCCAGCGCAGCAGTCTGGGAGCTGACCTTGTTAGTGAAGACAGAGGCAAAAAAAGCATTGAGTACATTAGCTTTTTCCACATCCTCTGTCACTAGGTTGCCTCCCTCATTCATTAAGGGGCCCACACTTTCCTTGGCTTTCTTCTTGTTGCCAACATACCTGAAGAAACCCTTCTTACAAAGGGATCTCACAAAACTGGGTGACGGGGCAACACAATGTACTCCTCGAGGAGTTCTGCACCACTGCACAATACAGAATTTTGTGGAAATTAATGTTGGGCTTGCAGAATTTCCATTTTTCCCCATAGAAATAGGCTGCAGAGATGTTGGCCACCACTAGGGGCTGCTGGACCCGGCAGAGCCCAGCTCACAAATAGAAGACAAGGCTGTGTTGAGGGAGAGGGAACTGGAAGGTTTCCAGCAGCTGCAGTTTCCCACACACCCTGAAGTAAGGAGACAGCAACACGCAGGAAATGCTGAGCAAGCCCTGGGACCTAGCATCAGGCTGTTTCTCCCTCTGAATCCCTGGGCTCTAGGAGGGTAGGGTCTGCGTGTCTGGGCTGGGGGGAGAGGGAACGTGGAGCTGGGCTCTGGGGGTAGGGTGTGTGTGTGTCTGGGCGGGGGGGGGGGGGGGGGGGCACAGCTGGGCTCTGGGGGAGAGTGAGTGTCTGGCAGGCTCGGGTGGGAGAGGGCAAAGAAACAGGAACTGGGTTGTCATAGGGATTTCTTTAACTCTCTGCTCCTGGGGAAATGTCTTTTGTTTCTATTGTTACACACATGCTGACCGGTGTTTTGAAATAAATTAACAAAATAATTGAAACTGGCGTGATTACATAGTGTTGTTTTGACAAATATTGTGTGCAGAATTTTTAATTTTTTGGAGCAGAATTCCCCCAGGAGTAACAATGGCAGATGAATTAAATGTTGATAAATTCAAAGTAATGCACATTGGAAAATGTAATCCCAACTATATATACAAAATGATGGGATCTAAATTAGCTGTTACCATTAAAGAAAGAGACCTTGTTGATAGTTTTCTGAAAACATCTGCTCAATATGCAGTGGCAGTCAAAAAAGCTTAATATTAGGAAGCATTAGGAAAGGAATAGATAATAAGACAGAAAATAGCATAGTAACACTCTCTATAAATCCATGGTATGTGCTCACACCTTGAATAGTGTGCGCCAGTCTGATCACCACATCTGAAAAAGATCTATTAGAATAGAAAAAGGTACAGAGAAGGGCAAGAAAAACAACTAATGGTATGGAACAGCTTCCCTGTGAGGAGAGATTAAAAAGACTGGGACTTTTCAGCTTGGAAAAGAGACCACTGTGGGGGATATGAGAGAGGTCTATAAAATCTTGACTGGGTGGAGAAAGTGAGGAGGTATTGTTTACTCTTTCATGTAGCACAAGAACCAGGGATCAGCCAATGAAATTAATAGGTAGCAGGATTAAAACAAACAAAAGGAAGTACTACTTCACACAATGCACAGTCAATGTGTGGAACTCATTGTCAGGGGATGTTGTAAAGGCCAAAAATTATAACTCAGTTCAAAAAAAGAACTTAATAAGGTCATGGAGGATGGGTCCATCAATGGCTGTTAGCCAAAATGTCAAGGATGCAACCCCAGGCTCTGGGTGTCTCTAGCCTCTGACTGCCAGAAGCTGAGAGTTGATGATGGGATGGGTTGCTCAATGATTACCTGTTCTGTTCATTTCCTCTGAAGCACCTGGCATTGGCCGCTGTTGGAAGACAGGGTACTGGGTTAGATGGACCATTGGTATTACCCAGTGGGGTTGTTTTTGTGTTCTTATGTCCCCCAGAAATCCTAGTTATACACACACACGGGCACAGAACCAGTGAGCGCATGGTAATTCACGCAGGGCTTTGCACTGTGGCTGCTCACACCTGGGTGCTGAGTTAACTGTGCAGATATGATAGGTTGAGAACCACTGCTCCATTTACCATTGTGGGCTGCATATGCAGCTGTCTGTGTTGTGGGCTGTGTCCACACAATACATATTCTACCGGTGTAGCCATGAGGATGTCACATGGACTGCAGCTGTGTGCTGATTGGGTCGAGGGTTGAGAACCACTGCCATAGAGACACTTACCCACCAGAACACTCTTTTCCCCTTTCTAACTTTAGATTGAAGAGGAGTTATGGGAAGAAGAATTTATTGAGCGTTGTTTCCAGGAAATGCTGGAAGAGGAGGAAGAACATGAGTGGTTTATTCCCGCTCGAGACCTCCCACAAACAATGGATCAAATCCAGGACCAGTTTAATGACCTCGTTATCAGTGACAGCTCATCACTGGAGGATCTGGTGGTATGTTTCCTCTCTGCTTGTTCTTAATAACTTTGTATTTGAAATTTTTAAAAAAATCACCTTCCAAAAGACTCTACGTGCTTTGATGGGTCATTAAAATGGCTAATAAAAAAAACCAACAGCAACAACCAATTATCAGTAATATCATGGCTCTCCAGCTCAGATCCAATTATCAGTAATATCATGGCTCTCCAGCTCAGATCCCATACATAATCCAGAAATCTCTTTAACCTGATATGCACTTGTAAGGGGGAAATACTAAATTATTAGGTACAGTATTGTTTATACCAAAAATGGTATGGAATGTGATAGTGGCTGAAGTTCTTTGGGATTGTCCATAGAATTGCATGGGTGTTTTGCACAGTTCATGCCACAAATACTAGTGGTGTGTGGGTGTATATGCTGCTTGGCAGAAATCGTTACTAAATGAAAGGCAAAAGGTTGAACATACTGACTGCATAGCATGTAATCCAACAGCAATGGTTTAATTTAACAGCTCTTGTTACAGACAAAGTCTGATATTCATCCAGACCTCATGTTAACTATCACAGAATTTGGCATGTTGGAAATAGAGCCTTAGGACTGAAATAATACAGTCCAGATATAGCTTGAGATATATTGGAAGAACATTTTGAAAGAGATTACCGAAATTTGTATTGACTGTAGCCAGTATCATTAATTATTGATTTGTCAGGCCAAAACTTTAAAATAGGTGGAGATGATCTTGTTACTTGTACTTAGGAATGATTATTTGTGCCAGGAAAACTAAACCTTCTGCAAAAACTTAGTGTAAATCTTGCTAACTCTCCTTTACAAGTGTTAGGGGGCTTATTCTTTCACCCACTTACTTCCCTGGTCCTTCTCTCATGAACAGAGAGCAACAATACCCAAAGTCCAAAGGTGCAAACAATTCGATATTTGTTGGGGTGAACTTCCAGCACGCATGATTCTAGTTTCCTTCCTTAGTGTCCCCCTTCCCAGCTCTGAAACCACAGAGCCTTACCTGTGTCCCTGTTCCCATTCCTGCCCTTAGCTAAACATGATTCCAATTTCCAACCTCCATTCCCTGTTCCCATTTCCCTCCCTTACTTCCTGATTGACTGCAGACTATATAGTAAAACTTGAGTTCTGCTTAGTTATACCTTAACCAATCATTTTACTGAAATTTAACTAACCAATCCTAAAATATTGTAACACGATTATTTCATCAATTATATCCCACCACCTTAATTAGTTTACACCCAGCAAAATTAATTATACAGCAGACAAATGATCACAGAACCAGACAGAAAGAAAAGGAGTACTTGTGGCACCTTAGAGACTAACCAATTTATTTGAGCATGAGCTTTCGTGAGCTACAGCTCACTTCTAGAACCAGACAGATTATACAGACAAACAATAGGGAAATGGGGACTACAATGACAGAACAACAAAGAAATGAGGATTTCACATCCCAGCTATTGATAAATGAGTTCTTGCCAGACAGGATGCTATCAAACTAAGTTTCCTTTTACATTTTCTAGGCACTTACTTCCCTTTCTCTGGAGGCGATAGGCATTATCAGGACAGGATTGTATTCCTAACAGCCCAATAGCACCTTATTTCAATGTGACTAGTTTGGAATGTGAGGATGTGACCTGTCCCTTCCCAGCTTATGGCTGCCTCTGTTGCTTAGCCAAAGGCCTTAGCCTAAGAACAGGGCCTCAGACTGTCACAGTAAGAGAAGGCCCTTACACCGGCAGACAGTGATTTTGATTCTTTCTTTTATACTGCTATAACTAGTTAAGTGATGATACACCTAAATTCTTAGAGTATAGGCCTTTACAGACAGGCCTGAATATCTATATCCTAACAAGTACTTGGAAGTATTTTAATGTCTAGGTTCCTAAAATAGGAACTGTTCTTAAATGTACAAAGATGTTGAAATGAACTAAAAGTACCCAAACAAGCTTCAGAAAGTACCTGTTAGCCCAGAATAGTTAACTTGCAAGAGCAACTAGTATAAAATGTTATAACTGACACTCCCAAAAGCAAGGGAACTACATGGCAGTGCTGAGACATACAACGCTGACACTTATTACAGCTGCCTAATGTCCCTGATATTCAGTGCACACCCTCTTGCAGCTGCCTTCAGTGCAATGGCTATTGACCCATGATAGAGGTACACAGGGTACATTCAGTAATGTTGGACTTCTCTAGAAATCCGACAGTAGAGAGAGATTTGTTGCTAGCCTGACACTAATGCTAGTGATCAACCACACACTAAACTGTACTGCTGAAATGTTCTTGTGGACTTGAAGTTTCTTGTTAAATATCGATACTTCATAATAAGCCTTGAAAAAATAAAATTGTAACTTCTAGGCCAATGTATCTTTCAGCGCAATGACTCAAGATAGCAAAACATACAACTGGCCTAAAATATAAAGTGGTAACCAAGATGCTGATGACAAAACTAATGTGTAAACCAATTAAGAGTTTAAATAAATTCATGCTTCCAGCTATCCCAGTTTCTGTTCTCTTCCTTTGTTAGGCAATACATGGAAATTGTGTAAAGTGAAGTTTCTCTTGGTGCTGCTTATTGCCCAAATGGAAGTTCTTACATTCCTGAGTTCTCTGGAAATGCTATAGGGTGGCTAATTATGAAATAAGCACATTCATATTATATTTCAACATAACTCTTCTTTGAAGGAAAAACCAGTCAGTCAATGGCTTAAAATTATTTAAATCTAACGTCAAGTCTGTTTGCTTATGTTACATACAGAATGGGTCTACAAACAAATGTATAAGGTTAAAGACCATGTGACACTTGTCCAGAGTCAATTTGACTGAATTAAAACTCTGGTGCTTTGGGTGTTTTTGGGAGACTACAGGCTTTAACTTACAGCTTTTCAGGGAAGGGACTTTCTCCTTAGGCACTATGCGAATAAGTACTAAACACAAAACTAAACTAAACACTAAACTAAATAAGTACTAACACAATGGGACTCTGATTTAATTGAAGCCTCTAGGTGCTGCTGCTGTTTGGGTTTGGTTTTTTTTAAAAAAAGATATTAATAGCCATGATGAACAGGTGAAGGGTTCTAAACCTCTTTGCACTGGATTTAGTGTATTCAAGAATTCACGTTAAATTGTCTGTCACTTTAAACTTGTAAACTATGGCTATGAACAATGCTTTGATTGGTCAGGAAAAGTGAGATATAAGTAATACCGTGATTTGGTTGTCTTTCTCCCCAGGTCAAGAGTAATCTGAATCCAAACGCAAAGGAGTTTGTTCCAGGGGTGAAGTACTAAATATATGAGTAGACTGGGCCCTCTTTTGGTGGATGTAGCACAATTTCCACACTGTGAAGCCAGTATTAGAAGATTTAATTGTAAAAGCTCTCTCTTCTCGTCACTGTGTTACACTTATGCATTGCCAAAGTTTTGTTAGTCTTGCATGCTTAATAAAAGTGCTGAGACTGTTATTAAGTAAAAAGCTGTCAAAAGTTTAATGAAAACATAATTGGACCCTGGCTTTCTGTGAAGGAGACAGTGAGGTAAGAAGCACCAGTCAAGTTGAGACAAAGTACCAAATTTTTTAAAACCTCTTGCAGACTCTGTCTTTTTAACAGGATTTAACTAAGGATGGTCTGTTACTAAAACATGTCAACTGGTGTTAATTTGCACCTGATAATGCCTTAACTTAAAAATAAAAGCAAGGTTATCGGATCATTATGCAAATTAGCTAACTTTCCGTTTCAGTATTTTTACTAATGTTAATTTTTTTCCTTATCAAGAAAAACTTTACTTCATGCTCTTCTTTTTGAGAAGTGTAAATGAACTATCATACCAGACTTTCACAGACCTGTACAGAGTCCTAGATCTCAGCTACTGAACTAACAAATAAGCAGTTGGAAGAAATTTCCTGTATTTACAGTCTATCATGTTACAAATGTTTGTTTCACTTCCTAATTACATTTAAGGAGATGTGAGTTTCATCACAATTTCTTCCAAGAACTTGGATACATAGCACACTGTCTATGTAACTTTTAGCATACAACCTTAAGATAGCTGGATTTAACCAAGAAACCTTTAGCGTTAGTGATTTGAGTGGTGCTTTTCCCTTGCTTTGTTTAATCATCACTACACAATAGTCTACAGCACAACAACTTTTTTCTTTTAATAAAGCTAGAACAGTTTTGGCTTCTTAAACTTCATATTTGGGTAGGTTAAGCTGCCATACGTGTTCAGTGTGAATAGTGTTTAAGTTGAAAATATTGTAAAAAAATTATATTTTTTCAAAAATATTTAAAAAAATAAATAATAGTAGAAATGATTTGGTGATTGTCTCTTTTAATATGCACCCTGCTCAGACACTCGCATTTGGTAGTGTGAGGAAATGAGGGGGATAATTCTGCTCTACCCCAGCAAGACTAGTGCTTTAGGTTTAAATGAGTGGTGCTCCTTGTAACAGGCTAGACCAAAGTAATGACTTGAAGTTGGTATCTGGTTTACTTCTCCTTTCTTCATACTAGCATTTCCTTGACAATCTTCCCTTAGGTACATTTCTCACTACTACTAATGGCAGTTCAACTCCATCATTGCTTGCAGTATTGCAAACCCTGGTATAGACAGTGCCCAGCTGATGGCACCATTTGAGGGACAATGGCTAAAACTGTCAGAAGATTTCAGAAGCTTTTATGGCACAATCTGAGTCCTGCCACACTTTGGGTGTCACAGACAAATTGCGCCTGAATGCAGCTGATAATGAAAAGCTGTTGGAAGACACTGGAAAGGGACTTAAATGATCATTATGGGTATAGTGGGTAGCTTCAAAGTGTTGGCAGAATAGAGATGGATCCTAATTTCCACCCAGCTAGCTTTGTTTAATGTTACACTTAAAGCTGAACTGACTTTCTCTGAGATGAACCCGAATCCTTTCTGTCCTTCTACTTATATGTACTCTTGACAATGCCAGCATTTTATTTTAGAAGCTTTGTTTCCATTCAAATCTACTGGATTACTTCCTCTTCTGATCGTAGGCATGTTGAGTAATTTATCCACACACGGGTATTTGGTAATCTAAGCACCCATTTCTAGTACGGATCAGCAACTTTAATATTTTCTACATTTAGAATGAGAAATCACCACCTAGAAGAATCTCTGGAGATTAGGGGGGAAAATAAGATGAATTTGACAATCTAGTATAAATCCACACTATTGGAGGCCATGCTCACTTTCAAGATATTTACAGATTCTACCAAACTAGACCAACTAACCTCAAACTGCACCCACTGGCCTCTCCAACATCTTATGACATCTGTCTCCATTTACTAGCCCTGTCCCCTCCTAAATCATTCCCCTTTCTAATACATGTCTCGTCAGGTCTGTAGCTGACTTCTTAAGGGAAGCAACAAAAACCTTGATCTCATCACTTCCTTTCTTACATTTCCTTTGAAGAATAGTGCTTAGAGCCTAATATCAGTATCAAATGTTAGGTGAACATGAAATGTGTCAAGTTAAAAAAAAAAAAAAAAAAAAAAAATGCCACACTACTAGGGTTCTTCTCCCCCCCCCCCCCCGCCCACCTGCAGCTGGGGAGTAGGGTGAATTTCACCCCAGAAGAGTGCTCCTGCATTGCCAACACCATTTCCTCCTCCAGCTTTAGTTGTCTTTGAAAGGGTCTCCAAACTCTCGGTGAGTCGACTTGATTAAATTCTGAGATGTGATGCTATGGAGGCATGTGGCTGCTAAATGCTTTCACTTGCATACAGAAAAGGAGGACTTGTGGCACCTTAGAGACTAACCAATTTATTTGAGCATAAGCTTTCGTGAGCTACAGCTCACTTCAACACAGCTGTTACTCTGAAACCTGTCCCTTGCATACACTATATGTAGGAGCCTGCTAGTGGTAGAGTAGTAATGCAACCAAGAATCTTTAAAATGACTTAGACAGCAGAAAAGAGCTAACAAAGCATGTGTAGTATGAGAAGTTTATTAATGATATTCAAAGTGGCAGTGGGTGTTCTCTGGGAGCGTTGCTAGTCAGTCACATAGAAGCCCTCCCCTTCTAGATCCTATCACTTATCAGCAAGGGAGCTCAGGCACACTTGCATATCCAGTCACAAGCTGCATTTTGGTGTTAATAGGGCAATTCATCAGGGTCCAGGGAGGGATCACCTTTGCATTAAACATATCCATATTCAGTCTAGTCAAGCTGCAGTGCTTGTGCATTCCATTTCCTAGGGAGATGCGTTCACAGGTATGACTTGGTGTAGTGGTTTCTTGCAGAAGTTTCCTACTAGGCAATTCTGGAAAGTGACTGGGCACAATATCTGATCCTGTGTTCAGAGTCAATTTCTCATGTTTACTTCTCTTAGCCCTGCAGAGCCAAGGCAGCTCAGAAAATGAGCTTGTCTGTTCATCCTTGGACATAATTAAGTTATTTAAGATCTAATTATACTTATGCAAACTATTGAAAGTTAGGTAGTTGCTCAGCTGTTATTGGTGCAGCATTTGTCTAGCAGAACTTTCTTCATAAGGTGGAAAAACGCTGCTTTACTCTGGTCATGAACTGCTGCGTATGGAGGTCATTGCTACATTGATGCTATCCATCAGAGCCTGTGCTAGCAAAAGGTTCTGAATCTCAGCCCATTGGATCAGGGATTCAGGTAGGTGTTAATGGGCCTCCATGCATGACAGATCAAGAATTCTAACACCTGCCTGGCAAAAATCTTAACTATTAATTGTCCATTAAATAGCAGTGTGGCAAAGGCCAAGGTAGTTTACGCTCAATGTAACAGGCAATAAGAAAGATGGTCGGTGTAGCAGAGCTATCCAACATAAACTTTTCCAGGGTTACGCTGCAGGACTAGTTAGGCAAATATAAGGGGCAGTTCTCTCCACTGTCAATGAAAACAGAAACAAATGATTTGGAATATTAATGTATTGAATACATTATCCCCAAAAAAACATCATAGTCTCCATATTAAGTGTGCCATAGTGGCCATGCTGAGCCAGAATTAATCCCTGGTATAAGTCTGCTGAAGCTTATTGAGTTACACCAGAAATTAATTTAGCCCAGAGTGTCCAGATAGCAGTTTATTACACAGGATGACCAGCTGAGCTGTGTAAAACTTGAGCTAGTTTTGCCTAGATTCATAAACATTCTAGTGAATCTGAGCCAAGTTTTGAACAAATCTTAAACCAGTTTGGGGTTAGAATTGGAAACTATGCAAAAGTTGTTTTGAAGTCAGTCCAGCCACAACTTTGCTGTTTTGGCTGAGCTGGTTTGGGGTTTGTTAGGATGACACACACTAGTCATATGTATAATACTGAAGGCTTCTGCGATCTCAAGAGTAAGCAGGCCACAACTGTCTCAGATGCTTAGACCGAGTGTACAGTACAGCGTAAAGATGACTCAAACTAGGGTGTGTTGCCCTTTGTAGACTCCACAGGGACATGAATCAAAACTATGCGGGAACCCCTTTGAACTGATCCCCTTGTTCTCCCCTCTTCAGTTTGACACTGCTCTCTGCCCTGGCCTTCCTTCAGTAACCTACGAACTAGAACTGTGGTACATTGTACCTAACTGGCACTGAACAACTTGTGCTTGTCACATTACAGGAGTCTTTCAGACCTTAGTACATATGAACAGGTTGTCTGTGTTCTCTTGTACATTTTCCATTGTGTCACAATTCCTTTTCCTTGAATGAAATCCCTTGAAAACAGGGCATACTGGCACATACGTGAACCACTGGATCCTTTTTACCACACTCATTCCAAATGGAAAATCGTAGCTTTTCAAATTTGCAGCTGTGGTTCTGTCTGCATGTGCTCCAGCCTTCCACTGAACCAGCCCACGCTCCTCCTGTGTCCCTGGGGAGAGTGAGAGATCCTGAGTGTAAGGACAGCAAAATAACTAAATAGCTTATTCATTCAAAGTAACCTTCACTGGATGTGGTTCTAGTTCTGCACAAAAAGTGGTCCGGAGAAAGGATTGTTCCACAGCAGCTCAGACCATGGACTAGGCTGGTATCCTGCCTTCTGAAATGGCCAGGGCCTGATGCTTCCAAAAAGACAGAAAAATGCACCTGGCCAGTTATTCAATGCTTTATTGGGGGGGGGACGGGACACCCCTATCTTTTATACCTGAAAGCATAAGATTGCATTACCTCTCTATCAGGGGACGGGAGATGCAGTTAAAATGATCCTGAGTTCCAGTGAGACCTCTGCATACAGGAAACATGGCAGGATCAAGCTTGTAGTGCTACCTATCTTGCTAGTGTTTGTAAAATTATCCCACCCTTTTTAAAAACAAACTCTGCCATTGTGTTTGAGTCAGTGTTTTTCTGCAGCAGTGAGTTCCACGGGTTGAGTATGTGCTACATAAAATATGTCCTCATAGTTTAACTTCACTGAGTGACCCTTTGTTGTCAGGGAATGAGATGGGATATACAGGAAGGACTGACCAGTTTTACCCATCATTATATGGAATTAATTACTCAATAGATTCCTCTCTCAAAGCTTTTATTTTCCTATTATTTAGCACTTGGCGGACCCAATCAAGACAGGGCCCTACTGTGCTGGGCCAGTGATACTCAGACTGAGGCTCATGAGTCACCAGTGGCTCTTTAATGTGTCTCCTGCCTGTGATTTAATTAATAACCGATCTATGTTACACTGTGATTTAATTAATAACCGATCTATGTTATTAACCAATCAAGATGCTTTTACTATGTTATTAACCAATTGTTGAATACTTGGTGAGTCATTTTGCTGTGAGCATTATATATATATATATAACTAGTAAATGAAACAATGAATTCACACAACTGTGGCTCTTTTGCGTAACATTGATCACTGATTTGGCTCTTGAACCACTGAGGTCTGAGTATCACTGTTCTAACTCTATTCAAAGAAAGAGTCTCTTATCGCATACAAATCCTGCTCTACCTCCAGCTACAACCCTGAATCACTGATTCTGCCAGAAGACAGTTCTCTGACAGCAATTAATATAGCTCAGCTTCTCCAGCCAGGACTGAAATCATAACTAAAACAGTATACAACCAGACATGCACAAAGTGAGTCAAGCCGCTGACAGCACCAGTGCATTATAAGGCCTTGTTGTGAAAGCTTGCAATGGCTGTACCTGGAATGGTGTTGTCCAATATGAAGGCAATGCCACCCCCAACAAACATTTCCGTTGTTAACAGCACTGTTAATATTTGGTCGACTTCAGGAACACCTACAAAACATGCAGAATGTTACACCAATTAACACGGAGCACAAGGTTAGATGCTACTATCTTCTGTCTGAAAAAGAAAAATAAGACTAGAGTGTGTGTATTTAAGGAGGACTGGCTGTTTTCTACCAATAAACACCAGTGATGCCATGCAATCAATAACTTTATGATTATGACGAAGGTATTTGTGGGCCCAGATTAGATTAAATTGATATTCCAAGACATCTGTTTTATCTACCTGCCTTCCCTTGTAACTCTGCTTATATGAGTATCTCAGGCCCACTGACTCAGTGTATGTGTTATCTCGTATCCCCTTGTCCATTTTGTTTTATTAGAGTTCCTAAAAATCTAGTTTACAAAGCACACTTCTATGTTGAAATGCTGAGAGTAGCTATAGGCACATATCAAAAGGGAGAAGAGACCAACAGCTGCAAACAAAAGCAAGCTAACTAGGGTTTAGATCTCATTTGGAGCATGACAAACGCCCTAAAGCCCCCCACATTCCTATGGAAGCTACATAAAATTCCTAATGTCATTCCATCATAATTAAGAATTGCAATATTGATAATCATTTATATCACGCATTAGCATAGTGCCCAAGAGACCCACATTCCTATCTTACTAGACGCCGAGAGTTCAGTAGAGTCCTCCATTCACTGCAGTACTAAGAGGGGATATAAAGCATGTTTTGAGGCTTTCATTCAGAGAGGCATACCTGTGTTAATGGCATTGGGGCGTGAATCCAAGTAGTTTGGCAACGTCAGCCCAAAAAACATTGCGAATCCCAGAATGAAAAGATTGCGGGATGAGTTCATATCAACGAACTGCAGGTTGGAAAGGCCAACAGCTGTGATCATTCCTGCAAATGTGCAAACAGAGAAAACGCAGCCTTGTTACAGACACAAAGGGTCTATGTGCATTCGGGACAAGGCAGAGGTGGCCACTTGCTGAGTCATTGGGACTGAGAGGCAAAAAATTAGGTACCACTAAAGCCATCTCTATTCTGAAAGTTGCACCAGTTTAACTAAGGGTATGTCTAATGGTAGAGAGACTATACTGGCATAGTTACATCGCCGTAACTATGCTGGCATTAACCCATCGCGTAGACACAGCCTACATTGACAGAAGGGGTTGCTTCTGTCGACATAGCTGCGTCTACACGGGGGTTAGGCTGACACAGCTATGTCAATAAAGGGTGTGATTTTTTTCAGACCTCTGACTGTGCTATGTTGACTTAACTTTGAAGTGTCGATCAAGCCTGAAAGAGCAATCTGAATCTGATAAAATCAGACTGGTGCAAACACCTGTGTGGACGCTCTTAATTTGATTTAAATCTGGTTTATATCAATTTAGCTTAAATTGATTCATTACCAAGTTAAGCTAAATCAATATAAACCAGCCTGAAATTGAATTAACTGCGGTCACACTGTATTCTGCACCAGTTTAATTTAATCACTTCTGAAACCAATTTAAAGTTACACTGATTTGACTTTAAATATGGACAAGGCCTAAGGCTGCTATAATGCATTGGCAGCCCCACCACTTAGGGTCAAGAGACAAAAGTATAGCTCGCACTAATGATAGTCTCTTAGGTTTGGAGGAAAACTTGAACCCTAGAATACAGGCAGTAGCAGTGCATCGCACTGCTACCCTCCCTATCCCCAGTGATGCTATGGAGCTGCAGTTCTTTTGCATCTTTGAGATTGTTCCCTGTAACTGATTCTGAAAGGAAAGCAAGCAGTTTAAGTGGAGAGCTTCAAAGCCAATGTTGATGGGCACTGGGCAGCCAACTCTCTTAGGCAGCGTTGCAAATCTCAGCCTGGCGCAAGCTCTGTAAGTCACCTTCAGGCAAATCAAATTTAAATGAATATATTAGGAAACAATTGGTAGGAAAGAGCACGGCAATTTAATGTTAATTTTGCCTTGACACCCTGCTGATTACATTTATAAACATATCTTTATAGGTACGTTACCGAATAATGTACAGAACATCCCTCCGAGGATAGGGTCAGGGAGTGAGGCAAACAGAGCCGTGAACTTGCCGATGGTTCCCAAAACAAGCATGATCCCAGCTCCATATTGCACCACTCTTCTGCTTCCCACCTGTAGAGGAAAACAGCAGCAAGGTGAAGCAAATTGGCTAGAGTCATTCCAGGCTTAATAATACATAGCTATTATACAGCTCTGTTCACCCAGAGATCTCAAAGCACTTCCCAAAGGAGGTAAGTATTATTATGGTGGGAGACACCAGATGCCTCTGGGTAGGGTACATCTACACAGTTTCAGAGCCCAAGCTCCAGACTGAGTGGGAATGTCTACATGGCTGTTTTTAGCACTGTAGTGGGAGCACTGCAAGCCTGAGACTATAGACCCAGGCTCTGAGACTCGCACCTGCGGGGCTTTTTGCTGTGTAGACATACCCAGAGTTTTACCAGGTCCTTTTCTTAGCACTCAAACAAGGGCACAGTCTGTGAAGACCTGCTGTGTTGTTGCTAGGTTTGTGATACAGTTCCTTTTGCAAGCAGGACAGGAGTTGCTCGTTGCCTTACTCTCTCTAACATATGGGAATTTTTGCAGCAGCGGGGTTGCTCTCTGAGAGCCCTGAACGTGGTTTTTCTGGGTGCTGTCTGTGACTTCCTCTGCTCAAGGACTGAGTGACACAGTCTAAACAAATACACGGCACTGACAATATACCCAGACTCTGGCACTGATTTCTGGGTGACAGTGGGATGGGGAAACTGAGATACAGTGAGATTTGTGCAAGCTCATGCAGTGGCTGAGACCCCAGGCCTCCTCACTCCCTGCTCAGTGCACCAAGCTGCATCAGACTTTAGAAATTAAAGAGGGGAGGGATGTTCTGTTTCATGGGGAGAAACTGGTGAGCCAGAGCTTTCGCTATGGGCTAAGCACTATTAGTTAGTCTCAGTGGTGCATGCTCTACCCTGCACTGGGTAAGAAACACCAGCAAGTTTGAGCCCTTCTACAGCATCTTCCCTCCAATCTTAGCCCTGCCACGCTCCTGGGCAAGGCACTTTGGGTACATCTACACTGTAATTCAAACCTCACAGCTGGCCCGGGCCAGCTGACTCGTGCTCGCTGCCGTGGGGCTGTTTCATTGCACTGTTGATTTTTGGCCTTGGGCTGCAGTCCAAGCTCTGGGATCCACCCCCCACACACACACACCTCGCAGTGGGGTTGTGAGGTTAAATGCAGGGAGTGGGAGGCACTCAGACACAAGAGGGGGCAGAGAAGCACCATAGATAGCTAGAATTACTGACAGGTGGCCAGGGACAGAAAGCGAACTCTGATTGCAAGGCAAGAGGAACCAGGCAGGTCCAAGGACTCAGGGTCCGAAGAGGCTGCCCTCTCCTTGCCACAGCAGTGTCGTAGAGGGGCTATTGCAGACACGCCTTATATAAACACAGTGACCAGGAAGGGCCTCAGGGCCAGCATCAGAAACTAGATAGACCCTGTACTGACCTGGGACTCAGGCCCAGATGGAGTGTGAATCCGAGAATGGAGGTTTGGCTGCTGAGAACGCTCTGCCACCTGCCCCAGACCCAGCAAATTGCGGCTACCAACTTTCAGCTGAGCGGAGCTGCCAGGCCAGTGCACTATGAGCGAGAATAGGCCAGAGTTTCTGCTCCTTCGGTTCTACACTGGGCGCACAAAATGGCATTAAGCCACCACAGCATCTTCCTAATTCAGTGTTATGCTGGGCTCTGGGTGCAATTTAGAGCAGCCCTAGTACTGCTCTAAGTTGTGTCAGCTTCCATGTGCTGTTCTGCCTCTTCCTGATCTCTTGCTTCCCCAGTCCATCACCTACACCAGGGGCTTGGAGAGAGCTATTATGCCAGCTCTGTGCTGGCTGTAGAACCCCCACCAGCCTCAAGAGCAGAGTATCGCACGGGCCGTTTAAGCCCTCTTTATGGCTTAGGAATAGCATCATAGAGGGGCTACTTCCTAAGGAAAAAACCTGGGCCATGGTGTTTATGGATCCATGAAGGGTTTTATAGCCTGAACCCTGCACCCTCTGTTGCACCCACAAAATAACCAGGATGCCAGTGGAAGATGCTGATATTCTCTGCAGCCCAGGTGAGAGGCAGGGAGCTGTGCTGGGCACCAGCTGATCTGTCCAGGTGCCGAGAGCTTTGCAGCGATCCCTCCTGACTCAGCACAGAGGGAAGGTGTTCAAAGAAGCTCACTGGCTGGTACCTTTGTGATGCCCAAGACGCCGATGTTGGGGCTCGAGGATGTGGAGCCGTTGCCCGTTCCCAGCAGCCCAGCTATGATACAGGAGATCCCCTCTGTAAAAATGCCTCTGTAAACAGACAAGCCAATCCAAGAGATTTCATAAGAACATAAGAATGGCCATACTGGGTCAGACCAAAGATCCATCTAACCGAGTATCCTGTCTTCCGACAGTGGCCACTGCCAGGTGCCCCAGAGGGAATGAACAGAACAGGTATCATCAAGTGATCCATCCCCGGTCGCCCACTCCCAGCTTCTGGCAAACAGAGACTAGGGATACCATCCCTGCCCATCCTGGCTAATAGCCACTGATGGACCTATCCTCCATGAATTTATCTAGTTCTTTTTTGAACCCTGTTATAGTCTTGGCCTTCACAACATCCTCTGGCAGACAGTTCCACAGGTTGACTGCGTTGTGTGAAGAAATACTTCCTTTTGTGTGTTTTAAATCTGCTGCCTATTAATTTCATTTGGTGAAATTTCATTTCCCATCACATCGGCAGCTCTGAGGGCAGTATTTGGAGAGGCAGGGATGCATGAGGGCACTTAGGGGCAGATTGCATGTGGCAGACACAGCCTCCACTGGAGGGGGTGCAGACGGGGCAGGGCTGTGGTGGGAGAATTTCCAGCCAGTGGCTTCTGCTCCCATGTGATGGGAAAGGGTGCGGCACACATAGCCTGCCACGAGTGGCTAGCAATTCCCCTGCGATGGGGAATAGCGCCATGGATGGGGCATGCCCCAGCCTCGTTGTAACCGTCCCTGGCACAAAGCATGGGCGAGGTTCACACTCACGCACGGGACACTTGCACAGCATGTTGCATGTTCTAAATGCTCGACAAACATGGGGGGTGGGGAGCATTGTCCCAGTTACCACCTGGGGAGGCCGAGCTCAGCCAGGTTACGGGTGCCAAACAGAAGCCTGTTACGGTTGTCAAATTTGGGTGCCAAAGGGTAGCACCAACAGCCATGTTTTGGCACCTACATTTCCAAGGTGCTGAAACTGCAGCTCCAGCTGACCTCATGGGAGCTTCAGGTGCATAGCCCCTTAGAAAGTCAGGCCAAAGTTACTGAGGGGGCCAAACACTGGGCATTTGAAAACTTGGCTAGCCTAGAACTCAGGTGTCCTGGCTCCCACCCACTGCTGCCCAGTAGGAATCGTCCTGCTGTGGTGCAAATCCCAGGTCTCCCACACAAACCCATGTGTGATTTAGAGAGAGGGGTGAGCTGCTTGTACCGTACCTATTGATAGCGTGGATGGGTGGCGCTGGAGCCCCTGCCAGCCTGGCGCAGGCGTAGTAATCCCCGATGGACTCGATAATGCCAGCCAGGGTAGCGCTGAACATCCCTAACACAGCTGCTGCCGTCACGGTGGGCAAGCCCCACTGACCTGCATCGGGGAAAGCAGAGCAAGGGATGAGCTAGCCCGGGCATCCCAAGCCCTGAACATGGCCATGCCCGCTCAGGAGCCGCACTAGCTCAATAGCATGGGTTCCGGACCACGCCCTGCCCAGCTCAGAGGACCAGACAGGGTGTGCTGGCAAAGGCTGCCCAGCCCATTATCCTTCTGACAAAGCCCACCATGGACTTGTGCTTGGCACAGGTGACCCGGGCAGCCCAAACCCAGCTGTGGGGCAGTGGGGGTGGGAAAAGCTGCAAGCCCCTAGAGCCCTCCCCAAACACACACACTCTGGAGATAAGCTTCTGCTGCTGCAGGTTGCTACTTGAGAACCGCCCAGCCTTCTTCTCTGCTACGGTGGTGTTGCCAGCCACGGGGGCAGTGCCTGTGCAGGAGGATGCCAGCTTAGGCCACACCCAGCCAGCCTTAGCGTCTCTCCTCTGTTCCTGGGCCACCCACTCAGCTGTGGGCACTACCAATGGCCTCCTCTCCCTGTGAATCAGTACGGACCCCAGTGGCTCAGCATGGTGCTGTGCACCAGGGGAGGTGATAGAGGGTGAGCTTTTCCTGACAGCAGCTTCTGCTGAGTATCTGATTAGGGGAAAGGGTAATTTCACTCCCCCAGTCTGAGCTCCAGCATGGGGAGCAGAGCGAGGGGGGAAAATCCTGAGGATCAGTGGAAGATACTGAGCAGGGGCAAGGTGCCCCAGCTCCTTGCCTTGCCTGGGGAAGTGTGCAAAAGTGTCCTGCAAGCTGGGCTGGTATGTGCACCAATGGTAGGCAAACCCGACTTGTGCACTGCACGGAAACGTGCATACACTTCTGCACACACTTTCCCTGATCCCTTGTGATTGGGCAGAGCCAGTCACGAGAGAATCTCACGTTCACTCACAAGGATATGGTAGGCGGAACCAGGGTGCAGTTGACATGATTTTCCCCCTGGCGTCTGTCCTGGCCTTGTAGCCATATGCCTCAGCATCGCGTGGGAAAACGTCCGTCAATGTTAAAATATAGCACAACAGCCACACCATCATGATGGCCAGGATGATCTGGGGATGAAAAACAGAGACCCATGTAACATAATTGTCCAGGCGCACGGAGCAGCAACACCCCGGAAGCCAGATGGGAGAACTGCTCCAAATACAGCAAGAATTGCCCACCATGGAATCAAAACCCGCAACCTGTGCCAACAACTCCAGGACCTCTATGGTTTCACAGAGATCCCTGTGCTATGGGACTGCTGACACCAGCACGGCAACAGCAGGGCTTGAAATTAGCACATCTAACCCCACAATTCAGCCCCCGGTGAAGAAGCTCTCTCAGCCCCTGGCTGTAGCAGGACCCTGCTACACAGTGGAATAGTACCCAGTCCATACTCTAGAGGGCAGTGATGACTCCAGCACCCACACCCATCCAAGACAGTATTTTGAGGTCTGGAAAATTTCAGTTAACTCCAGTCTTTCCCCTGTTTATTTCACATTTGCAAGTATTTCGCTTTCCTGGATTATGGCCAGCACGGTTAGTGCGAAAATGCCACAGCCACGGCCACGCTTTCTGGCTTTCCAGCCCAGCTGTAAGTGCTAGTGATTGTTAGCCCGACACCACAGCCCCAGCAGCATTAGATCGTTCATAGACATTTCTGTCACAGGCCTGAGACCCCCCTCGTATGTATCTGACCCAGACCGTTGAGCTGTGGGAGGTTTCACCTGTCACTGATAATTAGCAGAGGACGGGACTGTCCATACCGGGAACATTTTGAAGATCTGTAGCCTGAACACAATACAGCCTTTCCCCCATTTGTACCCAGGCAGCCGAAAGGTCGCATTTCGCAGGTACTGGGCAAATAAAACAATCAGAAAAATGGATCTATTGAAAAGAAAAAAAGAGTCAGTAGGACATCCCTAGGAAATGCAGAAGGGGAACTCCCTGAGGGCCGAATTGCACCATTGTCCAGAGATAGTACGCTCTCTGGGCAAGGGCCCATCTTTTTGTTCTGCATTTATAAAGCACGTAATGCAACGGGATCGTGGTCCATGACTGGCGCTCCTGGGCACTACCATAAATAATATAAC
The DNA here is from genome assembly GCF_965140285.1 of Lepidochelys kempii. Taxonomy (NCBI): domain Eukaryota; kingdom Metazoa; phylum Chordata; order Testudines; family Cheloniidae; genus Lepidochelys; species Lepidochelys kempii. The sequence goes on from NC_136387.1 coordinate 35,194,891, forward strand.
AATAGTGTATTTGAACCCAAATGCTTTTAAACAGTTACGGGCCAGTCCATGCAAGCCAGTGTCCATTAGGCTATGCAGAAATGGGAAGGAGAACAGATCTGGAGTATGAGAAGAATACACAATCCATGCTGGTGTGGCAAACATGCCTGTGGGTGCCAGTGGCCAATTTCCTCATTCATCATTTTGTGTCTGCTAAGTTCAGAGTTGCTGTTGTTTTCTGAGAACGTGTCACAAGTAAATGGTGAAAGATAATCCCGATGAGGTGTTTGCCTTACATATGTTTAGTTGACTGGAGTAAGCTAATCCACTGTTCACTAGCTGGGCTACAACAGCAGGATGTATTGGGTGCTGAGTGGAGCTGCTCAGGAATTTTCTGTCAGAATGTTTTTTTCCTGCAGTGGCTGCAAAATCAAGATTTTTCCAAGGGAAAATTTCAATTTTACGGAATTTTTTTGGTTTTCTACTTGGAAAATCAAATAAAAATGTTTTGCTTTGGGTCAGGTCCAGCTGAATCAAAACATTTTGGTTTGTCAAACTGAATCAAATGTTTTGTTCTGGGACAGTTTGACGTTAACCTGTGTTTGTCTGAGTTGTGGTAGGGCCTCAAGGGAGTTGTAATTTGGGTGCCTTGTGCCCCCATTTTCTTCTATTGGCCAGACTCCCTGACTGGACTGCATCTCCCATAATGCATCACAGTTTCCCTTCATGCTGAACTGCCGCAGTGCATCTTGAGAGTCCCATGCCCCTGTTGCATTATGGGAGGTGTAGTCTGGCTAGGGAGGCTGGGAGGTGTAGTCTGGCCCATAGAGGTGAATGGCGGCATGAGGCATCTGAAGTACAACTCCCATGAGGTACTGGTACAGCTCAGGCACACACAGCTTAATGTAGAACTGAGCTGAAATATTTTGACATTTCCAAATAGAAATTTTTCCAAACTTTTTGCTCCACAACGAAAATTCAATTTTTCAGAACATTCTGCTCTGCCAAAAATTTTGATATTTCAATGTTTCATCCTAATTTGGGACAAAAGCACAGGTTGAACTTTCATGGTATTTTCAGTCAGCTCTGATATGGTGGTGGTTGGTGCCCTATATGCTTCTAGGATAGACAGACACACAGACAGATCAGTTATCAGACAGATTTTAAACCTTGCATCCTATTGAAAACTCAGCAAAGCAATGACTAATGTCATCTATTCTTCCCCTCTCAACCTTTGCCCCCCTTTTTGGCTCGAATACTCATTATCAAGTGATCTTGATTATGAAAAACCAATTGCTGTAAGTTACATGGAGCAGCACTGCACGTTTTCCATATGAAATGTGCAAATGTAGGCAAAACTCCCATTGGCTTCAATAAGAGCAGGATCGGGTCTATAGGGCAAACCCCACTGCAATCAGCAAATGTGTCTGAGGATGGAATTTAATCCTGAGCTGGGGGTAACTTGGAGCTTAAGGGCCAGATTTTTCCTCCAGATATGCATACCCATGAGGGTGTGACACTAAGTACTAGCAGCATGTCACTCTGTGAGCCCTGTGGCTGGTCTCTGTATGATAAGCGAGGCGCGTACAGTGCTGCAATGCCCCAGTGAGATCCTGCACGATCCCCCGCAGCTTGGAAGACTGACAGTCCTATCAGGGAGACAGTGGGAGTGACGGTGAGAGGTCCAATGTAGCTGAGCAGCGCTCCTGGCAGCCCCACAAGCCCGATCACCACTTCCACCAGGCTGGACACGATGATCGCCCCTTGGATCTATGGCGCAAAAGGGGGGAAAAAGCATGTGAGGTGTGGAGATGTGGTCAGCTAAGAGCTGTCACATGCTGCCAAGTTCCTCCGCCTGTGCAGGTGCCAGAGATAGGGGAGAGCCTGGAGGCCGAGTGGCATTGGCATGGCTCTGACCTTGCATGCTGAGCCCAGCCTCCCATCGCTGGGGCTGTGGAGGCAGCACATTCTGCCCCACATGGGCAGGGAGCGTCGTGGCCATCAGCTACAAGGGTTTAGCTGTTGTGCTGGGGAAGGCTTCATCATGGAGGAAGGGGAAGGATTAAAGCATGGAAGAACCTTGGACTGGGATGGTAATGGGAATATCCATCCATCCAGTCACTATATCCATCCATCCATCCATCCATCCGTCCATCCGTCCAGCCCATGCTCTTCACAAGTTAGAGAAGGTTGGGTTGAACAGCATAAGGGGACACACCAGTATCATGCAAGAGCAATTCTAAATGGCTGCATCCTGGTTCAAAGAAGAGCAAATGACTAAAACCACATAAAATGTGTCTTGGGTAAAATGAAGCTGACTAGTGAATAAGCCCGGGAGCCACAGTCAGTCCAGTCGGACGATGTCTGGGAGGCCACAGGCCAGGCCTCTCCTGTTTGCGTGCAGGGCGAGAGCCAGAACTTTTGTAGCCGCTGTAAAGTAAGTCCTCTTGTTTGGTTGAAGATTAAGCCACTGGAGAATAACTGCACTTTACACGTTATAAAACCCAGCAACTCTGAAACTCTCCACCATGGCGCAGGCAGCCCAGCGATGATCTGCATTTTCTGGGTCTTAGCCTACTTCCCAGCAGGAAATGCTATCTGGTGACCACCTTCCGTTGGACTCAGGAATTGCCACAATGGATCAGACCAGGGCTCTATCTAATCCAGGATCCTGCCTCCAGCTGGGGCCAGCACCAGCTTCTCCATCGGAAGCTGCAGGGAGCCCTGCAGTGGGCTGTTAGGGGCTAACTAGCCCCGAGGGAATGATTCCTCCTACCTCTCAATAGTTAGAGGCTGGCTTATGCTCTAGAGCCTGGAAGATTCTGTCCCATTCCAAACTGGGTTTTTTTGCACATTGGAGCTTCCCGGGATGAGGGAGGATGGTGTCATTTAGATATCTCTCCATCTATCAGCATAGACCTTGCTAATAACAATACTTGGCTCTTACATAGCCCTTTCCAGCAGCAGATCTTAAAGCACCACACTATCTTAAAGGTATTTATCGTCCCACACCCTGTGTGGCAGGGCAGCGCTAGTCCCATTGCACAGCTGAGAACGGAGGCAGACAGACTAAGTGACTTGCCCAGTGTCACACAGGAAGTACAGGGCAGAGCAGGGAATTCTGCACAGGTCTCCCACATCCTATCCCAGTGTCCTAACTAATAGGCAATGCTTCCTCTCCATTGTTCTGCACTGAGACAGACACCAGCACCATTCACAGCTATGGTGCTATTGGCATGTCTGAGCACTGACCTGAGATGTGTTTGAAGGTATTTCCCATTGACCAGCCAAGCGCCCCCAGAGTCACCTGGAGGGCCCTCCTGCTTGTGCGCCTTGGCTGGACATGACTGCAGAAGGAGGGGGAAATTGCTGTGGTTTACCAGGGACAGAAGTGGCACCTACACTTTGTACTGGCTGCCTGCACAGGGGTGAATCTCACCCGGGAGCGGAGGCTGCAGTGCTGCTGAACAATCCACGCTCATGCTACCCCACCGACGAGGCCATAAACACCAAGGTGCCTGGCCATAACGCGTCCGAGATGTAAGCAAGCTGGGTATTTGTCTGGGGGGGAGTCTTCTTTCCCGTGTCCTGGTGAGACTCATCCCCAGGGCCCCTGATCCATGTATGCCCCTGGCCATGTAGTCACAGAGCACAGCTTACTTCTCTCATCCTCGGGTGCCACACGTGAGATGTGTTCAGCGGTAACGTCCAATTGCCGTAGATCTCCTCTAAGACGCAAAACGAGGCTGTTAGACACGCGGGGATAACAGCCCTCCAGGCCCTGCCGCCCAGGGCATGATTCACTGCTGCCCTAGCCCTGTTTACACTGGTGCGTCTCCCTTGGAATCTAGAGACCCCGTTGTGCTGGCACCATGTACCCACGGAGCGAGGACCAATCCCTGCCCCAAAGAGCCGACTGGCAAAGGGTACGTCTCCTCTGCAGGTGAAGGTGGGATTGTAACACTGGTAGCAGATCTGGGCGAGCTTTAATCTACCCAGCATGGGCAACAATAGCACTGGAGACGCAGCAGCATGGACCAGCAGCCCAGGTAGGTACCCAGGATCTCTGGTGGGCTGGTCCTGGGGTGGCTTGCCTGTGCCGAAGCCTGCGCCACCACGATCAACATTACCCATGCCAGCTGGATTCAGGCTAACCCTGGCATGCCAAATGGTGCTGCAATCACACCTTCATTTGCTGTGTAGACGTGCCCTCAATAGACCAGTGTGGGAGGGGAAACAGAGGCAGAGAGAGAGAGAGGAAGGGACTGGCTCCAAGTCACCCAGCAGGGAGCTGGGAACAGAGCCGTGGCCTCCTGGGCCGGTGCCCTACCCATTAGACTATACTACCTCTTGATAGCTGTGCTTCAGCCATGACACTCGGCAGGGTGGGACATGACTCGGTGCTGGCCCTGAGCGTTCACTCTTTCGGGTGCTTGGCTGGCTGTTCCTGCTCACAGGACTACATGGGGTACGGCAGGAATTTTCTCCCAGCTCAGATTGGCAGTGACCTTGGGGGGTTGACCTTCCTCTGTGGCGTGGGGGGCAGGTCACTTGCCAAGATCCTCTGGGTATGTCTCACTTAATCAGTTCCCTGCCACTGCAGGGGCCTCGGGCACTGGTGCATCTCAGCCCCCCCTAGTTCGTGCTCATTCTAGTGCTGTCTCCTGTGGGCGTGGTCCCCTTTTGGTTGTTGGGATTAGTGTGCAGGTCCTGGGTCGGGTTGTTGGCCTGATATGCAGGAGGTCAGGCTAGTGGTGGCCCCTTCAGGCTAGTGGAGGTCTGGTGGCCTCTTCTGGCCTTGAGCCCTGTTGTATCCTTACCTGTAAGGGCTGTACTTGGTGGGGCCGTTAAGTGACTCAAGGTCGTTACCGCATGACCTGGTTGTAAACGAAGCTTCAGTTACCTTCTGGGGGACATTTCCATTTCTCCAGGGCCAGGATGGACTTTGCAGGAACCAGAAAGGCGAGTGCGCTTGCTTGAAACAGGGGGAGTCTGCATGAGCAAGAAGGAAAAGCCTCATTTGCAATCACCTACTGCTCTGCCTCACCTTCAAAGCTTCCCGTGCAATGGTTCAACAGGGAGCAACAGCCAGAAGAAAGCGTGGAGAACAATTGCCCTAGAGTGCAACCTACCGGATCCCCAGCGTGGTCTGGATTAGTGTGGTGATCCCGACGCAGGTGAATATGGTGCCGATGAGCTGGCTGACTGTGTATTGGTCCTTTCCCACACACAGGGACTCTGCCAGGAGGAACGGGACAGCGATCGTCCCACTGAAACAGGTCAGGTAGTGCTGGAGCGGGGAAGGGAAAGGAGTCCTTGGTTAAGGCTGTCGGGAGGATCTGATAACCCATCTCCATTCCCAGGGAGAATGAAGTTCGCCTCTGCACAAGGCTGTGGTACACTTAAGTCCCAATGTGCTATGTGTGACTTGTACTGGACTTCTGAATGTCAGGGGTTTGCTCTTGCCACTGCTAATGAGACTTAAACTCAGAGTCACGTATAAGGGCATGTGGTATAGGGAAAACTATATTAAAATTGTACAGCGATCACGTTAAATGTTCAGCACACTGCTCCCATCCCAAGCTAGGGCAGCTCCCCCTGATCGCAGCCACCCTGCTCCGCTCGCTCCCCGCGCCCACCCCACCCTCACCTGCTCCTGCTTGCGGTCTAGAGAGCTCTGTAGGGAAGTGTGTGAGCCACTGTCAGTTTGCACAAGACAATGAGTAATACTTATTTTAGGGAGCAGACTGCTTTTTCTCTCTCTGGTTTTGTTTCTTTGTGTTGGTAAGGGACTGGATTTTAAGACATAAAGTGGTGTTACATTGCACCCTTCCAGAAAGATTAAAAACCACAGAATATCCTAACTTCTCTGTGTGTATGTCATGACCATAACAGCACTGGGAGCAAGAGAGTGGGGCAGAGCCCTCTGCTCTCTCCTTCCTTACCTGAAAGCCAAGCAGGATGCAGAGGTACCATGGGGGCACGTCTTCTATTTTATAGATCATGTCGAATTCTTTCTGCTCCCTCCCTGTGTCTGTGGCTTGGCGCTGGAAATGGAGGAAGGACGATTTCAGCACCAGCAGGGGCAGAAAGCAGAGGCTGGCAGCTAGGCTGAGAAGCTTGACAGAAATCAAATGTGAATAGGTTTCCTTGCTCCCCCATGACTTGGTCTCTGAAGCGATCGCCCCAGTGCAGGGAGACTTGAGACACATCTGCTATGCCCCGGCTGCCTTGGAGTAACATACTCACCCACTCTGTCCTGAGAGCCCTCGGGCCTGCTGAAGGGACACATTGCAGCTGGAGCCCATAGGCGAGCACCTGGCTGGCTCCTCATAGGGAGCCCACACTGGAGCAATAGTGCTGCCCCCAGTGCAGTGTGTCCCCCACTCCATGCCCACAGCAGGGGAGGAAGGGAACTTAGTACCACCCTGCCCCACCTCTCATGCCCACTTCAGACAGTGAAGGGCTAGCAGGGAGACGGGGCTGCATTCTCCAGGGGAATTCTGGCTTGTTCCTGCACAGGGGGGAACAAAGCATTCTGTTCCCTGCCCACTTGTGCACAGCCCCCCTGGGGCCGGCTCCAAACAGGCCCCCGAGGTTCTGGGTGTCACCACTCAGACCCAGAGCTGGTGTCTCCGGTTCCCTGAAGCCTCTGGTTCCACTGCGCTGCTGTTTCCATTAGCCACACGTTCCTAGGGCCAGTGCTCAGAGCAGGCCGGGATTACCCAGCATGCATTGGGTGCACTTGCACAGGGCCCCCGTCTCAAGGGAGCCTCCACCCACAGGAAACAACCCCAATCCAAGCTGGAGTGGTGCAGTAACCCCGTGCGCCAGGTCACAGCACCATGCTCTCCAATCATGACAGGGGAGCTGCCGGGTCAAACCTGAGCAGAGCAGGGCTGGGTGAGGGTGGCTGCGATCAGGGGGAGCTGCCCTAGCTTGGGATGGGAGCAGGGTGCTGAGATGGGGGGAAGAGGGTGCTGGTGGCCAGGAAGGTCCCTCGGGCAGTGGGTGAGGGGCTGGGGGCAAGTGGGCGGATGTTGGGTGAGCAGGATGTAGGTCAGGGCTGCTGGGATGTGTGGGGACTGCCAGGATAAGTGGGCACAGGCAGCTGGAGCAGAGTTCTAGTTTAAGGAAAGTGGTGGGCCCCTTGCCAATTTCCAGAGTGCACAGGGCCCCAAAACTCGGTCAGCTGGGCCTGGCTCTGACCCTGTGTTACCCCACGTGCTACCCGGGAGTTCTACAGCTGTTGGCCCTTTGCCTGCTGTTTCCAAAAGCTCTAGGGTTTCCTGGGCAAAGTGCATGCTTGGCATCTGAATTTCACATGCAAGGGGCAAAGGCCTCTCCGGGGGTGTCTCCTCTCCCGAGGAATGCTGTGCATGAGGATGTGGTACAGAATGGTGCAATCCACAGGGAAGAACTGCTCTCCTCTTATCCCAACAGCTCATTGGTAAGGGCCTTGCTGCTTGAGGTTTTCTGCTTAAGAAGGGAGCTGCCGCTATCCCCAAGCCCCTGCAGCATTCCCTTTTGCTAGTGAGGTCCCGCAGGGATCTGTTCTCAGCCCAACACTATTCACTATCCTTCTCAGAGCTCTGGAAGAAGAAAATTATTCTAGTAAGATGGGCAACGGACACACAAATTGGTGGCAAGATGGACAGGTCACTTATACATCACTTGGTAAGCTGGGCTCATTTGACCAACATGCCTTTTGATACAGCCAAATGCAAGGGACAAAGAACGTGGGTCATGCTTAGGAGGAGGGACAGGATCCTGGAAAGCAGTGATGCTGCAGAGGACTTTGGGGGCAACAGAACTGGAGCTCCCAGTGCGATTCTGTAGCTAAAAGGGTGAACGTGATGCTTGGATGTGTGAGCAGGGCCATATCGAGTAGGAATAAGGAGGTGCTATTACCTCTGCACATGGCCTGGATACTGGGTACAGTTCTGCTGGCCACATGTCAAACAAGATGTGGAGAAATTGGAAAGGGTGCGGAACAGAGCTACAAGAATATGTGGCGTCTGCCAAGCCTGCCTTATAGCGAGAGACTAAAGAAGCTCAGTCTATTTAGTTTGTCCAAGAAAAGAATAAGAGGTAAGTTGATCATGGTCTATAAGTACCTGCATGGGAAGAGATTTCTGACAGCAGAGGGCAGAACAAGGCATAACAAGATCTAGTGGTTGGAAGCTGACACTAGACAAATGCAGACTAGCAACAAGGTGCCAATTTTTCACAGTGAGGGTAATTAACCATTGGCACACTTGATCTAGGGATGTGGTGGATTCTGAATCACTTGATGTCCGTCAGTCAAGACTGGATGTCTTTCTAACTGAGATGCTACAGCTCAGCCAGGAATGATGATCTAGATGTGAGCCTCACTGCCTGGGTTCTCCGGCCTGGGTCATACAGGAGGTCAGACTAGCTGATCAGAATGGTCCCCTCAGGCCTTGGAATCTGTGAATGTACTCCTCTGAAAGCCCAGAAACAGTTGCCAAGACCCAGAAAAAAGATCGTCTGCTACCACCAAGCCTCTGGCTTCACTGCCCAGACCCAGTGCTTTATCCCCAGTCCTCCGGCTAGTGTTACCAGCCCCAGTGATTTTAGACTCTTGCAATTACAGCTGGTCAAAATACCTGTCCGTCCCTCCAAAACATTTCAAATGAAAAATTTCCCTTTGAACTCTTTTGTTCAGTTTTCATAGGAAAATTTCCCAGGGAAAATCAAGTGACTGCTTGGTGTGTCGATTCAGTTTTCAAAAAGCGAAGTTTCTTTAGATGTGAAAGGGTCGTTGTTGTTCCCCTCCTTCCCCTCTCTCCCCCCCTCCCCGTTTTGCCACTGAGTGAAATAGAACACCGCTCACGGGGGTTATTTCCTCCCCTCCCTTTTTTCACTCCATCCCTTTTCAAAACATCCCCGGCTTTGGGAACGTCACTGACCAACAAAAAGAGAAAAAAAAAAGACCTGCTCTAACTCTGCCACACTCCGCAATGGCCCCAATGTTTGTGTTTCAGAGGGGAAGGGATGACTCTCCAGGGAGCTTGGAAAATACCCAGTGAGTCAGTGGGCTACAGGAGGGCTGCTGCAGACACCAATGGCTGCAGAGGAGAAGGCTCTTGCACCAAGCCAGTGGTGAGGTGCTGAGACAGGCCAGCTGCTACCTGAGCAAGGGCGGGGGGCAACAGAGAGACAAGGGGATAGGGTGGAACGAGCCCACAATGAGCTTTAAAGACAAGGAATGTCACTTTTTTAGGGGCAGACTATGACATGCTCAATGCGCCCACAGTGCCCCCTTTCTCTCCTGTGGTAGCTACCTGTACCGCAGCAGGCAGCAAGTGTGGGGCCACTGCCCATCCTTGCACCCAGCTGGGTGAAGAAGGGGTGGCAGGAAGGCAGTGGGTGGAGCCTCGGTGGCATCCCCACAGCATGCTAGCTGAGCCTGCAGTAATGTGCACCGGGTAAAAGGCTGGCACAGATCGCCTCTTGCATGGAGCCAAAGGGGGCAGTTTGTGATTTCTCAAGTCCCAACCTGGTCCTTGGTCTGCCCCTCAGGCAGTGCAGCCATATGCTGCCCCTCGCTCAGAGCTCAGCTGAGCCCCTCACCTAGCAATGGACCCATCCCTCAGCTAAAGCTAGTGGCAAGCTGCAGTTTCAGCTGCCTGGCATCCTAGGCAGAGCGCTGGTCTCACCTTGTCCTCGCTCTCCAGCTCCTTCCCATATGAATTCTCGGTGATGATTTCGGGGGTCCCCTCGTGCCAGGTGGAAGCTGCATTTCCATTCTGCATTTCCCCAAGGGGCATGGAAGACAGAGCAAGTCACTTCTTAGAGAAACTGCTGGTGGAAGCACCATCACCAGGAAAATAAAAGATCGCAGCGCAGAAGAGGCAGTGCGGATTGGAAGGATGCCACTGTCTCCGCCATGCTGGTGGCTGTTGCTAAAAGCAGCTTATCTGTTTTGGGAACCCAGCGAGACGTACCATAGGACTGGAGAGTGAAGAATTGGTCTTTGTTCCCCATGCAAAGAGCAGCCACCACGATCCAGTCTGAGTGGCTTGGATTGATATTACAGGGAGCCAGCAATGTGAGACGAGAAACAAATGGAGCAGCTCAGTGAGAGCACCATGTGTGTGTCTCCTCTGTGACACGCTGCAGCAGCCCTGCTCACACAACGGCTGCTGGCCTTGAAGCTAAGCAGATTAGGCTTTATCTAAGTTGTTCAGCTTTAACTATATGGATCTAACATGTTATCAGAGTGGTATAGTTAAAGTGGTACAATCCCCCAATGTGGAGGCAGCTAAACCAGTATAAATGTGCTTATACCAGTAGAGCAATCCCCATACAGGAAGGGGAATGAGCGATACTGGTATGAAGCACCTTTATACTGGTATAATTGCATCCACTGATACCAGTATGACTATACCAGTGAAAAATCACACCCCCTAACTGTAATAGCTATATCAGTCGGTGTGTAGGCCAGGCGTTAGAAACACAAAGGTACAGTACAGAGAAATCAAATGGCAGTTACATAGCTACATAATATCCCTCCTTAAAATAAGTGAATGGATTTAACAGCATTGTCACCACTTGTGTAGCACATTCAAAGACCTTTATGGAACACTAGTTAAACCTCAGAGCACCCCCAGGAGATAGCAGTGACCTATCACCCCCATTTTACAGATGGGAAATCCAAGGCAGAGAGAGTAAGTGACTTGCTCAAGGTCACCCAGTCCATTGGTGTCTGTGGTGGGATTAGCAGCCAGGAGTTCCTGGGGCTCAGCTCACTCTCCCTTCACTAGTAATGCTGACAGGGTTTGGATCATTGCTATAGAATACACTACTGTTTAATACCCGCCCTGCTCTCCCCTCCCCCGCCCCAGGGAAGCTGGATCTTGAATACATGCTACATTGCATTGTAAAGGAGTCACACCAAATCCTCCACAGTATGGGCCCAATCCTGCAAAGGGCTGAGGCTGCTGTGGGGTGCTCAGTGCACTTCACACCCAGTATCTTCAGTGGCAGCTGCATGCGCTCAGCAGAAAACAGCATCAGTCCCTGTATTACAGTAGCCTGTACAAAATAAAGCCAAGTTCCTTGCAAATTTACCTGACAAAACCCCCAAGATTCCTCAGTTTCTTGGATCCCATTTCTCTGTCTGTGGTCCTTACTCTCTGGGGCCCGGATTCCGGGCTCTCTTCTCTCCTGGGGCCTGACTGACGGGTCTGCCTGACCTCCAGTCCCAGCCTGATTCTTAGAACCTCACAAGCTTTTAGCTGAGTCCGTGAACGCATAGTGGAGCTGCCAGGGCTCCCTGGGCCATGTCGAAGGGGAGAGCTGCCCAGGGTGAGGCAGAGCCAAGGAGGGGAACCAGCAGCGACAAAAGGACATCACTTGAACCTTATTCATTCTGACTATTAAGTCATTGTTTGATGTCAAGTGCTCCATTCCTGAGTGGCACAGCGGAGTCACCCCCCACTGGGGGCCGAGTCGCTTCCACTTCGCTTCTAAGATAGATGGGTATGTTTAATCAGTCAGTCCAAAGGGAAGCGCTTTGTGAAATCTGGCTTCCAAAAATGATCAAATGATAAGTTGCCTTTACCTTCAGACACAAGTCTAAGAAAGAACCTGTGATCGCTGCTCCCCTCCCTTCTAACAACCAACACAGATAGTTTGCCACCCAATTCTCAGATAGTTACCTCAAACACTGGTAAGAAAGGAAATGGATGCATCTGGGGAGAGGGAAGAGGAGGGAGTGAAAATACGGTAATAGCAAACAACATGTTCACCTTGGTTTGAGACAAATCTTCCGAACTGTTCCCCATTCTCCTGCAGAGTGCCACTGGGATTTCCAAGGGGACTTTGTAGAGTGACGCTGTTTTATGGTCCTGGGGAGGACTTTAGTCAATACACCCGACATTGTTCACGGAGTCAATCAATAACCACAGCTATTGGCTGCTGATTGTGAAAGAAATGAGAGCTGTGTTTTTAAAGATAATATATTAACTACATTAATTAGGCTTGGCATCACAGGGGAATGATCCGCCTCTCCTAAATGTATCGGTTTTTCACAGCTCTTTTGTGAAAACCTTAGAGAGCTGAGTTACAGTGTAACTGACTAGTTCATAAATGGACAGAATTACAGATTGCACTAATCAGCTCATCAAGTCTGACAGGAAGCACCATCCTGCTGGGCCAATGTATCTGTGCCCACTCTTGTACTCTCTGATGTGTCAGCCCACTGGAGCGTCCCCAGTCAGAGGCTCTTAGATCTGCGTGCGGTGTACATTCATTGGGCAGGTGGTTCTGGTTTGGAAGCAGATCCCCCCAGATGCGACGTTCCACAATGCAGTGGGTGTTTGGATCTGGGGTTTTGGTTCGGGCCCAGCAGACTTTTCCAAATCCAGTCAGAACACCCCTAAACCTCAGACACGTGCTGAACTCTGGACTGGCCATCTCTGGATCAGAGATTGTTCCATGGCACTTCCTGTTACAGAGGATGGAACCTGGACAGGCAGAAAGAGAAATAACAAAAGGTACCTGGATATTTTAGAGCCTGGAAAATGACTGTGTGCAAGTCTGGATCTTGGTGCCCACAAAACCTTGATGCCTTTAGAGCCAGTGATTGGAGGTGGGGGGATGTCTTTAAAGTAGGCAGGCAAAGCTGATGGGCATTGCTGCTTCTCAGAGCCAAGCAACAGCAGCGGGCAAAGAGCCGCTGCTCCAGGGTGTCTGTGTGGGAGAGGAGAGTGCAGCGATATGTCAGTGTCATGCCATGAGAACAAAGAAGGCACAAATGACCTTAGACAGACCTGTTCTTAGGCTACTGCTCCAGCTGCCTTTCACCTTGAGCCAGTGGGGACTGGTGGAGGTTATTACAGACACTGATTACTTTCCTCTACCCCAGCTGCTAACTTGGCAGGAGGTCCATGCTGATGAGATCAGAGCTGTGTTATTGCTCCAAATGTTTAGAGGCTCGTGTTCTATATTCTGGACAGCGGGATCTTTGTGGGATGGCAGATGTGGGACCAGCAGGCTGCAGGCTGCAGTCCTCCTTACTAAGTATGGGAGGCATTTACTGCTCCTTAAATAACAGCACTTTGTGCTTCCCTCCCAGGGTCCTCAGCATGCTAAAGACATCAATGAACTGAGCCTCTTACACCCTCCTTTTATAGACAGGGAAACTGAGGCACGGCAAATAGGGCTTAGCCTTTCACTCCTTTTTCATGAAGGAAGGATTGCGTGGCAGGCCCTTTGCTTACTTGTCCAAGGTGATGCAGAGCTGGGAACACAACCCAGTGATCCCAAGTCCCAGATCACCCGACAACAAGAGGTGGAGTGTTTCCCCATAGGTCTCATAGATCTCAGACACCCTCCCCAACTCAAGAGGCAGCTACACAGAGTTGGCTTCCCCAGGGGGACCCCCAAGGAGCAAACAGAGCAGTGCATTGCACAGGCAAAGCTACAGCCTTGAGTAGTTCCAACGCACACTCCATTTGGGGTCATGCTTGCCTCAGGGCTAGACATTATACTGACAAGCCCAACATGGGCATTTCAGGTCTGCAAACACCACAGCTGTTTTACAAACAGATTCACCATCGGTCAGAGGACAGCCCCAAACTTTGGGGCAAGTCAGCTCTGGACCTGGGTTTTTATCCCAATGTCTTGGCTTGGACCATGCAGAAATGTGGTAAAAATCAGGCCCCGCCCACAACATCATTGCCTTGGCAAATATTTCTAGTGTAGACCTGGCCTGTATCTCACAACACCACAGCTTCCTCCTTCCCATAAAAGCATTTCTCTCTTGAAAAAGCGTTCCCGACAAAACTTGTGGATGGGTGGGAATCGTTAGCAGAGATTCACCCCAGTTTATGTTCAGCACCAGGCCCTCAGCTTACATGCCTCGACCCACAGAAAAGGGGCACAGCCCATTTCTCAGGGAGCTACTTCTCCCAGAGTTGACACACCCTTAAAGGCATGGCCTGATAATGCTGGTTCTAATCTGTTCCTGGACCTCAGCAGCTGAAAGTCAGCACCGTCATCCTGCTGTTTGGTGGTGCTGATCCAGTTCCCAGTGGCTAACCACTACAGTAGATAGGCCAAGGACTGAATGGGCCATGCAGACCAAACTCTCCTTTCACACTGGTGTCTCCAGGCCAGGGGTGAGTCACAATGGCTGGGAATATGGAAGATGCTTGTGCTGCCACTGTCTATGCTGTGAAGACCCAGAGTAATTGGTCACCAGAGCTGTCCATCCCGGGTCTTTCACCATCTAAAGCTCAAGGGTGGCAGGAGGCTGGTGGGAAGGTGTCCGCAGCCCCAGGCTTGTGCTGCTGTTGGCATAAAGTCTCTGTACCCGTGTCTATCCATGATTCACACCGATTCTCTCTAGTAGCCTATTAGTTACAAAGGTTGCTATGAAATTAAGCATTAACTGCAACATTAGATGTTAAAGAATGTTTGCTGATGGATGGGGGAGCTAATGTTTTCCAAGTCCCAGCTGATGACGGGGCTAGGACTATGGGAGAGGGCAAGGTGTCACAGGGTCCACTCACTACTAGGGCACCTCCTCCTGGCTTCTCTGGGGACCAGCTCCTTCTGGGTCCAACACCCACTGCTGCCGCTCATTCACACACCTTGCCACCTCCCTCCCTCTCTCTGTGTGACTCAGGAGGCTCTCTCTTCATGGCTTGGCCCTCAGGCCAGGTCATTATAGTTCTCCCATTCTGCGGTTGCAAAGTCCTATTGTACAACAGTCCCAGGCAGTCTTCTGCTCCACTGTCCAGTCTGCACCACTTCTAACCCGGCCCACCCTCTACTCCAGGATCCAGTCCAGGGACCCTATGTCTAGCAATTATGGTCTGCTTTCTCCCAGACCCTGCTGCTATTGCCCTGGACTCCTTCCTACGTCTTCTGACTCCTCTGGGTTTACCAGCCCAAACTCCCTTCTCCCAGGGGGTGATTGCAGACTACTTCTCCTGAAGCCTCTTTCTGCTGTGAACTTCCTGGCTTTATACCAGCCCTACCTGTTCCTTCTCCGCTGGGCTCCATCATCAATCAACCTTTCAATCCTGTGCTCTCCCCAAGGTGCAGCCTGCTCTGCCTTGTGTGGTGTGGACACCCCATCACACACAGAGTGGAATTAGTCATGTTAACTGCCATCACAAAGAGGAAACCTAGCTCTTGATGCATCCAGAAGGATGGCAAATGTGGGATCTGGGACAAAGATGGGATGGGCTGCTCATCTGGGAATCCCATCTGGAATGAGAGAAACCCCATGGGAAGCACTGCAAGGCCCAGTGCTTGAATGGTGGGGAACTGGCCTGAGCAACACACTTGAGAATGACCCTATAAGGGCTGGTCTACACCAGATTTTGTACTGCTTTAACTATAAGCAGCAGTATAACTGCATCCACACTAGAGGCTTGGAGTTATAGTGATACAAACACCATGTATAGATAAGCACCAAAGTACAATCCTATGCTGGCAGGGATTGACTTGATGACCAAAGATGTCTTCTTCATCTCTAATTTTTGGTGGCCACATTAAAAGCCAAGCTAGGGGGCAGAAAACTACCAGAGTTGCTCCAACTCATTCCCTAAGGGGCTGGGAAGAACAGGGCTCTAGCTGGGGGTTTGGCCCCCTAGTCCTGTAAATGTTGCTAAGTTCTGCACAGTTCTTTGGACACCTGCAGAGGCCAATGCCATCTGCATGGAGGCCCAGTGCTTTTGGATAGCTGCCTGCTCTGCTCCCACAGCCCTTGGCCATGCTGTCATCTGATGGCTGCTGGTCACTGCCCCTGAAGCCACCTGCAGCGGTCAAGTGACCCAATGCAAAGTGATGCTGCACAAGGCAATGCTCCCCTACTTGCCTTGCCCAGCACTGCTTGGGCTGCGTGATGGGAAGATGAGTCTGGACTATACTCTCAGAGGTATTTAGGTATCTAATTCTTTGAGCACTCAGCCCTACGGGACATGGTAACATTGTACATGAATGTAGTAGCTATTCTCATGTAGAATGAGGAGGGATGCTATAATGGCCGTGGAGCATATTAGAACTTGACTTGACTTAACTAAGGCCTTGTCTACATGGGAAAGTTGTGCCAGTTACATGGCTATAGTTATACTGCATAGCCAACCTCCTGTGTGGACACACTTATTCTGGTATGAGTGTCCATAGAGGGAGTTATGCTGGTAGAATTATAATGGTTTAAATTCACACTTTAGGCTATACTGCAAAACCTTCCCATGTAGCCAAAGCCCTAGGGCCTTATTCTTCTCTCATTAACACTGGTGTAAAACAGGAGCAACTCCATTGCAGTGTTGTTACACTAATATAAGGGGGAGCAGACTCGGGCCCTCATTTTCAGTTTGATGCCAGCGCTCATTCAGCCATAGGCTGTGGGTAAAATTTTCAAAAGTGTGTAAGTGAACTAAATCTGATTTGAAAAAGTGCCTAATGCCCTTTGACTTTTAATGAGTCCTAGACTCCGACGTGACATAGGCACTTTGGAAAACATTACACTTTTTCTTTTGGTTTTGTCAATGGCTCTTTAAAGGGACAATGTAAAAAAAGTCAGAGTATGTGATGATCCCAACAGAGGATCTACAAACGGTCTCATTTCATGAACTGGTTGAGCTATTCATTATGTACAGTATGCATCGTGACATCAGACCCTTTCTTGGTTAGAGAACAGTGTATGAATCAGTCTAGGCTTTTTTTCAGTGAATGTGTTGGAGTGAATAATTTTCAGACCGTAAGTCGATTGTGAACAGTTCACTCAGACTATTCCTTGTTTGGGGCATGTAGTCGATTACCAAAAGTCACATGACATTGTTCCATTCCCTGATTGGAAGAATGAACCATTTTAATCAGCTGCAAATGGTTGAATCATTAAAAGTTGTTACATGAAAGGCTAACGAACAACATGCTTTACAGACGAGCACGCTCTTTGCTAAGCTGGGAAAACTTTCAGCACTTGTGAACATTTCCACAAATGCCTGAACACACACAAGCAGGGACTCATCCAGCCAGGTGCTAAGTGCCTCCAACTCCTACTGACAGTAATCAGAGCTGAAGAATGCTGGCTCAGGACGTGCTCAGCACTACACAAGATCAGGCCAGATCTCCCAGAGTGCTCAGCTCCCACTGTCCTGAGCCTTTTACTAAGCCAGGCCCATGAGTAGGGCTGGTCAAAATTTTTTGATCTCAGCAGGTTTTTGACAGAAAATTGAGTTTTCAACTCAATAAATTTTTTCCCCAAAAGTGGCTGCTTTCCCTGGGATATTTTGAGTTTTCATTGAAAAACTGAAAACCAAACACTTTTTGCTTTTCAGACAAACTTTTTTGATTTTTCAATGACATGTCAACATTTTCAAGTTTTCTTTAATTTTCATTGTATTTTTCTGTGGCAAAATAAACCAGTTTTCAGGCCATCATGTTTTATAAAACAAACCATCCCCTGAAATAACAGCGCCATTCAGCCCAGACACTCGGCCAGCTAGAACTTAACAATGTAAAGCAGGAACCTAGAACAGGATCAGAACAAAGTATGAAATGCACAACCTGCTCATCAGACTGCAGGTCTGTGAGCCACAAAAGGAAGCAGCTAATAACTGGAAACATTCCAAAGGAATGACTCTCGCTGTCAGAAATATCCCACTGTGAAGGAAGAAGTGAAGGAAGTTAGGTGGAAAAGGGTTGAAACGTCCCTAAGTGCTGGGAAGATAGGGCAGCAGGGTCACCTGTTGAGCCCACAGGTGATGAGCAAAAGACAGGCAGCCTAAAATTAGATAGAAATAACAGGGGAAGAATAGCCAAGGGAAAACAATTGATCATACAGTGAGTAAAAGGCCCCCAAATGCACTTAAAACCCCTCCACCTAAACAAAGACAGAAAGTTTCCACACTGACTTAAGCCATCAATGCCCTTGTGCTCAGTTAGGGTGATGGAGGAGACACCTTAGTGCTGCCAGGCAATGGGCACTAGCCCATACGAGGGAACAGCCTAGAAAGAGATTTTTCAAACCACCTGAAACACATGTATTTGCACCATGGGCGCCATAGGGTTGACGATCATTGAAATGACCTTCTGAGAATGACTTAAAGATGCCTTGGCAGTTTCCACGATATGCATCTGAGGAAGTGAGCTGTAGCTCACGAAAGCTTATGCTCTAATAAATTGGTTAGTCTCTAAGGTGCCACAAGTCCTCCTTTTCTTTTTAAAGATGTGAGATACAGTGGGAAATGATGGGCCATTGATTTATACTCATATAGTTAGTAAAATGCATTATTTATAGAATGTACAGCTAGAAACCTGAGGAATTCAGCAGCAAACCTACATATGCCCCATGCCTCAATGCGGGAAAGGAAGTCAAAGGGACCTGTGAGGAGTCGGGGCTTCTAAAAAGCAGGCTGGATGTAACTATTTCAGTTTACTGAGCTTATATGAGATCTAAGGGGCAGAGCCTCAGCAGGTGGAAATTGTCAGAGTGCCATTGACTACAGCCCAGCTCCAACAGACTTTGCTGAAGCTATGATAATTTACACTGAGGATCTGCCACCATGTGTTTCTGGCATTGGATTGATATATGATGTGTAATTATATATGTGTGTTGGTTTATTTTAGGGTTGCCAATAAATAATTGCTGGGCTAAGAATATAATTTTATTCTTATAAAACTGCCTGACTGTATGTGTTGTTTTGTTATGATAGGGTTGCCTGGATTTACATATTGGGTTGTTATTATTTGGTTGCCTGACTGTATATTTTGGTTTGTTATTATTGGGTTGCCCGGAGGTACACGGTGGTTTGTTATTATTGGGTTGCCCGGATGTACACGGTGGTTTGTTATTATTGGGTTGCCCGGAGGTACACGGTGGTTTGTTATTACTGGGTTGCCCGGATGCACACGGTGGTTTGTTATTATTGGGTTGCCTGTCAGCCCTACGAAGCTACAGGGATTGATCTTTTTTAAGCAATAGCAACAATGTAAAAGAGCCTGGAAGCATTTCTTTTTTGGGGGAAAGCCCAGAAACATCACATTGGTCTCCTTTGATGGCCAATCTGCCTTGGCAGAAGCCAGGCTGATGGAATACACTCGTCAGCTTAGCCCTACTTGCCAATCTTCCCTGAGCGGGAGCAGAACTACAGCTCAATCTGCAGAGCCTTCGCTTTGTTTAGGCTTTTGCCCTTGGTGTTGCGAAGTCTTGTACAGGTGCTCTGCTCTTCGGCGCACAGGAACTCTGCCAAGGCAGCCGGCCTGCGTCGGTACTCCTCGTAGATCTGCTCTTCCCCAAATTCACCCAGGTAGCTGTGGCACAGCTTATATAACCTACAAAGACAAGAGAAACAGAAACAGGAATTCACGTCATTGTTATGGCAGGTGCCACCAGGTGGCGCTGTCACACACAGGACAACAGGTTGTTTATCTCAGCGTGTAAGCCATACATGGAGTTGGAAGCAATGCAGGGTTGTGATCTAGTTTCTTTGCGGGGAGCTGTTGCAAACATCTAGCAAGTTTGCTCTCTGCCTTAATCTCCTGAGCTAGAGTTGCTCACTGGGGCTGAGATTTCTGCAAGAGGGGATTGTTTGGGTGCTGTGTGAACACCGCCATTCCTGGACTGGCACAAAGAGTATCAACAAATAAGTGACACTACAAAAATATCCAGACTCAGGGCCATGGATTTCTCCGCCAACGTGCATGGCTCCGAAATCTGCTACTGCTTGGCACAAGGTTGGCAATGTTCACCGTGGAAAATGGGACTCAGGCCCGGACTCTTATAGGTATTTAGGCATCTAAATTGGGAGTTAGGCACCAAAACCCGTTTAAAATCTGGCCTTTGGGCACTTCTGCAAACATTACTCGTGTCACAGTGCCAGTCTGGGAGTCAGGTGTGGAGAGCATGCTCAGCAGCTGCCCTCTCTCCTTTGGTACTCAGCAGGAAGTGGAGGCTCAGGCTGGTCCCTGGTTGGGAGCGAGAGCCCCGGGGGACCTGTGCAAGCCCCGTTTCCATTTCTTTTGGAAGGCACCATTAATAGAGCCCAGTTTGCCACTGGCAACCCATTTAGCATCCAGAAAAACAGCCAGTTGGCTTCTAGGGGGGGTTGTTCCCCCCAAATACAGCAGGGAATTGCATTTGGTATTTCAAATTTTGCTGTGCCCCCCAAGGCTACTCCTCCATTAACACGCTCCCCAGCCCCCCACTCTTGTTTGCCTGGCTCTGGGCTTACCTTGCTGGCCATGGTCCACCCGTCATCATGACACTCATGGTCTCCTGGCTCTCCAGGCCAGGCCCTGCGAAGCGTTTCACACCCCCCACTTCTTTCACTCCATAGCTGGGGAGAGAAGAGGGAACATCACAAAGTCACAGTGATGGTGACATGAAACATGAGTCTGTGCCTTTAAGAAGCTGTGAGGAAGCAGCTGCTCCACACAAACCCCAAGTCCCCTGGGGAAGGGGAGTGTGAGGCCAAGCAGTTGGTGGTTGGGGCTAGTGAGGGGAGGGCAGCCCAGGCCTTTCCTCTGATTACATGGGGGGCCTGTAAGCAGGAATCTATTAACCCCCTTGTTTATGTTCCTGTTGTTACATGTCACTGAACCTTGGGAATTTGCCGGCAGCTAAATAAAACACCCTCCCTGAGGTTGGCTTGAATCTGAACTTTGATCAATTGCAGGGCTGGGCTGGAGCCCAAAGCTCAGAGCTGAGCCCTCGGGAGCTGTCGAGATGGGCAGCTCCAGAGCTGAGCGGCACAGCTGGCCCCTGTCTCCAGGGTGGGCCTGAATTGCAGCCCTGGATCCCAGTGCTCTGAGTGCCAGGGTAGTGCAGGGCTGAGCCTCACACAACAGGCCGCTCTCCGAGCACAGGGCTCTGTCCCCTGGCACCCTTGAGTGAGCTAAAGGGAGTGTGGAGGGGCCAGAGCGTGGCTGGAGGCCGTAGGCAGGGCTGTGGCAGTCAGCCAGGATGGGGAGCTCACACTGGAGACACACCTCTGCCAGCTCTGAGGGCGCTGCAGCATACCTCCCAGTCTACACCCAGGGCAGGGGGTGCAGCCCCCTTCCCACCGCCCACTGGAGATCTCACACCTGCAGTGGAAAGAGGGGGGAGCTGGGCCTGCCTTGCCCAGGGTGGGCAGGAAAGGGGAGCTCCTGGCACTGTCTCGTCAAATTGGGTCCTGAGCCTCTTCAAGGCTCCAGGCCCATTTCCCAGGAGCAGGGCTAGCTGTGTCATAGTGGGTCAAGTTTCAGCAGGCAGAAAAATTTCCCCACACATCTTGCAGGACCCTGTACAGTGCCTGGCTTCCTGGCAGCTCTCACATAGGGCTGGTCTACATGACAACAAAGCCCAGACTTGTCCCTGTAGAGAGGAAGGATGGGCCAGTGGTCAGGGCGCTGCCTAGGACTCAGGAAAGCCAGTGTCAGGTGCCCGGGCTGTCTCTGGGGCGGCAGAGGCCCAAAGGAGCTGGCTCACCCGGGTCTCGGAGTTTGGGAAGGGCTGGCCCAGGCACTGGTGGCCTGGCTCGTGGGCGGGACTAACACTCTGAGAAGCAGCCGCAGGTCTGCACTGTTGTTTTGGTCACTGGTCGGCTCACCAGGCTGGGGGGCCTGCAGAGCCCCTTTCCCAACCAGCTGCGATCCAGGCTGACCGAACAGCACTGACAGCCTTGCCTGCCTGGGTCAGGTGTTTGGGGCTGGGACGTCAGTCCAGCTGAGACGGCAACCACCTTTTCCAGTGAGAAAGGCCAGGGAGCTGCTGCCCTAAGTGAGGAGACCACAAGGCTGAATGATGCTGGGGAAATACAAAGGCTACCAGCCTGCTCAGGGCCCAGTGCTGCCAGGTGCTAAGCACCTCTGGGAGACAGTTCACCCAGGTTCCTGGTGTCTTCCATGGGTGCTGAGCACCTTCCAGGATCACGGTGCTGTGCCTAAGGGGCCACGGAGCATGGGGCTGTGCCTAAGGGTGGTTCCGTGCCCCCCCATCACCCTTTGCTTTGGGCTTGGAGCACGACTCCCCAGTCTGAAGAAATCCCACTAATCCAAGACCTGCCTTGATCATCTGTGCTGTCTAAATATGACCTTCCCTGAGCCATTCTAAGCTCCCCCTGGACTGCTGAGGACTGAGTTGCTGTGGGGAGCCTGGTGCCCTTCCCATTCCCATCTGACGCATCAGCAGGCATCTCCCTGGAAATGCTCACGGGCCTCTCTGAGTTTAGCTTTGCTGGGTCCCGAAGTGCAGCTCAATTCCTTTCTGGGGGCTGAGGAGGAGAGCAGGCTGGGCTACGCTGGGCAGATATACTGGCTACCACGCACATATGATGGGTTCAGATCAACGCGTGCGCTGACTCACCTTTCCCAGCTCTGCGAGCAGCTGTTCTCCAGTGTGTCCACATATTCGGACTCGCTGAGGCGAGCGGCCGGCGCTTTAGCAGATGACCGTTTGGATTCTGCTTTTGTCAGGTATTTCTGCATCTTCAATACAAGACAGAGACCGGTCAGCTGAGACTGATATAATATTAAGGAGGGAACACTGCTCCATGAAGCATGGTGGGGATGTTAGCAATGCACAGCCCTGCTCTGGTCAGGGGACGCCCAAACCCACTTGTCTGAATGTGCTTCTAGTGCCTAGATTTTCGTGGAAGGGAAACACCGAGCGGATGTGACAGTGCACACACAAACAAACCTGCGGGCTTTCATGGTGTCTAGCCAGGGTACCTCACCCATATATTTAAATTACACACACAGGGTCCAATCTTCCAAACTGATGTGGCCCCTTGAAACCATTCTGCTGGTGTAAACAGATGATAAATGACTCCCAGGGTCTCCTGGCATAAGGAGATTCCTGTGTCATGCCTCTATGTCTGCCCCTTCCAGCCCGTGGTGTAAGGGTCATTGGTAAGGCCCTGCACTCAGAAGAGCTGGGTTCAATTCTTGGCTCTTCTAGAGCAAGTCACTAACTCTTTCCAGGCCTTGACTCCTGCTCTGTGGAATCGGGCTGCCATGTGCCTGGTTTTCAACCAGAATGTCCAGCTGAAAAAGGAATTTGGCAGCGTCTGGTCAGCTGTGCTGACCAGATGCTAAAAGTCCAGTTGGCCACAGTAACTGGCCTTCGCCACTGGGGGTAGGAAGAGCAGCAGCTGCGGCTGGAGCCACTGCTCTCCGCTCACCTGGGACGCCTGACACAGCAGTGGCTGGCTTCCAGATCGGGCTCCAAGAGGTAGGTGCCGCCACCTGGTGGTGGTGGGGATCCTGTCCAACCCCCTTCTGCCCTGATTTCCCTGCCCCAGCCCTCGCAGTGCCCTGATTGGGCAAGCTCTGTGTCAGCTCCTCCCAGCCAGGTGTGTCCTGGCAGAGTGAGCGATGGAGGGAGGGGGGTGAGGAGTGAGCAGGGGCGGGGCCTCGGGGGAAGAAGTGGGGCAGGGGGCTGGGCAAGCGTATTCGGTTTTCAGCAATTAGAAAGTTGGAACCCTACTGTGGAAGGATCCATCCCTTCCCCTTGGGATGCATGGAGGAGGAACCCAGGAGGCACTCAGACCTGCACTGGTGCAGCCATGCCAGTACTGGCTAGGAAGCCCTACCAAGCCTGCCCCAGTCAATGGGGCTGCTCAGGAGCAGCTCCTAAAGCCAGCCTGGCTGTGTCTGTCATAGAGTATCAGGGTTGGAAGGGACCTCAGGAGGTCATCTCTAAATGGCCCCCTCAAGAATTGAGCTTACAACCCTGGGTTTAGCAGGCCAATGCTCCAACCACTGAGCTATCCCTCCCCCAACATATATCCCCAACTTTCGGGGGGGTGTCAATGGAGGAAACAATGTCTCTCCCCAGCTTTTGTCCAGCTCCTTCCCCCTTCCTGTGCCAGCGGCCTAACAGCTGCTGGGCTCGGCCAGCAGGTCTCATCAGTCCCCAGCTGGGCAGGCTGGAGACTGCAGCTGGGACTCCTAACTAGGCAGCTCTGACTCTACCCTGGCCTGCCTCAGCCACCCCCCACTGACTGGGGGGATTTGGGTGTGGGGAAGGCAGGGCCTGGCTGGACAGGCGGGGAGCAGAGTGCGCTGGAGGGGACTGAGCTGGTAGCAAAGCCACCAACCATCCTACAGGCCTGGCCTGCAATTGCAGCTGGTGGCCACCAGGGGTTCAGTCACAGGCAGCCAGAAGACCCCTTTCTCTCACCCTGTGCTGCACCCCCTGCTGGATTCAACCCAGGAAGCAGCCGCTGCGGGAGCAGGGACCAAAGGGGAGCAGGGAACAGCATTGACCCCTGGTTCCCCTTCTGGCACCTGCCAGCATCCACCCATATCCCTAGCCCCCTGGCGCTCTCTAGAACATAAGCCCCTAATGCCAAGGTTTGTGCAGCTCCGTGCATGGCCACTGCTGGGGCCAGGGCTTGTTGCCCACAGACTGAAGCTGAAAGTTATATGGGCAGTCTTTTCAAAATGCAAATCAGCTCGTTAAATAATCTGCTTAAAAGTGGGACACACCACGTGTCCCCTCCCTCCAAACCCCTGGGGGAAGCGGTGAGTGTGTGAGGGATGGACGGATGGATGCACAGGCCGAGGGATTGCTGTGCAGCAACGCCTCCAGTCCATTTTGCACGTGAGTGGGGGCAGGAGCCTGTCTGCAACGTGGTCCTCGAACACTTGCCCGGAGTTTCCTTTCTTTCAGGCCAGAAGCTAAAATAAGTTTACATCCTCCCCTCACATACCAGTAAGGCTCAGCTGCAGTGGGCATGCAGAGGCAGCAGCAGGCCACCTGTTAGCAAACGTTTGGAGCAAAGCCTGAGGCCAACAGAAAACCAAACAGGCATTGGCCCTGAAGGATGGCAGATGAAAGAGACTGGTGGAGGGGGGCGCGGAACGATGGAGAAGAGAGAGCTGGACAAAGAGATAGGAAGACAACAACCTGCATTGGATGGCCTAAGGCCCCTCCCTCTCTAATTCTTATGAGCCCTGTGCTACCCTGCCAAGCTGAAAGGCTAGGTATTGAAGGCTCAGCACTCACAACAGAGGTGAGGCTAGCTAGAGCTCAGCACCTAAACAAGGGACTGATTTATCAATACCCAACATGCCAAGCTGTTTGGCAAAGCCTGGCACAAGAGCCAAAAAATAGTTACTCTCAGGGGCAGCTGCAGCTCAGCTCGTCTTTATTCTGCATGGTTGGAAAGGACCTGTTTCAGTCACCACAGCACCCTGCCATAGTGTCAGGGTGTCAGTGCCCATTTGCAGCTGTTTGCTGAACATGTGTAATGAGTTTGGTGGGCCTCAGTCTTAGCTCTCAGCAACCACCCCTGTAACTCAGAGCAGCTACAGCCTTGGCTTTCTCCTTGGCTGTCTGCTCTGGGTCAAGGAGCCTGCACCCCCCACTCTCCTGTAGGAGTGGTCCCTCCGGGCCAGGTCTGACGCACATGTAGGGAAGCAGGGCATGATGGGAGGGAGCTTGCGCTGCTCTTAGCAGTGCTTTATCTAGGGGGCTGCCAGCCCAGCACAGAACACACACACTTTGAGCCAGGCATAGGCACTATGGCTGAGTTCCCATTGAAGTCAAAGGGAGTCAGGTGCCTGAAGACCTCTGAGGAGCTGAGCTAGACCACTAAAGTGTTCCCAATGCAACAGTCTCTATCAATGAGCCAAGTCCAGAGAGCTGGGGGCTCTAGTACTACGTCAGAGCGGTGAGCTGTGCAGGATGCTGGATGCAGCAAAAGAAACCCATTCATTAGCTCATGGGCAGAAAGGCATTGGGCACAGACACAGCAGCTGGTCAGTGATCAGGGCTCCTGCGGGGGATCTATGACCAGCTTTGCCACTGACTTGCTGCATGAACATGGCCAAATCACCTAACCCTCTGAGGGATGGGGCATAAATGCTTCCCTACCTCCTACAGGGGATTGCAAGGCTGAATTCCTGGGTAGGAAAGAGCTGTGAGATCTCAGCCAGAAGGGGCTGTAGTCAGACTCGCACAGGGCTGGTATGGCTTGACTGCAGCCTGAGCCCAGCGAAGGCTATTGAAAGCAGCTGTGTGGCTGTTTTCTCGGGGATTTTCTCCCGGGACGCTCTGCACCTGCAGGCTTCTGGTTGGGGTGATTTGCATAAATCCATTTTTACCCTCTAGCGGGAAAACAGAGGCTGCTTTGGGACGGCTGTGAGCCAGCTGTTAACGGCAGCATCTCTGCAAGAGGAGGTTTTCTTTTTAATACACCAGGGACATCCTCTAATGTAGATTTAACTTCTGCAACTGCCCATGTTGGACTGGCAAGCTATGAATGCCTCACCCCTGTGTCTCCCGGGGAGCTGGGCTCTCCTGCATTAGTTCCTGTGCAGCGCAGCATGGCTGTCTGAAATACAGGGACTCAAGGCCCTCAGCAGTTGCTCCTGCCTCGGAGTTCAATGCAGATATGCTGCTTTGCTAAGGAGATAAGCCGGAGGAGAGCAGGACTGCCAGGAGCCCAGGGAAGGCCCAGTACTTCGGCTCAGGACAGGTCACTGGTAGCCGTATGTCCATTCCCACCTAGCTTTTGGGGGAGGGGGGGCGAAGCTTAATTCAGTCATGCTTAGGAAGCACCTTGAGAGCTTTAGATGGAAGGTGCTGTGCCATTGTTAGGACTGAACATTTGTTTCACAATGGCGTGATCCAAAGGGCATTGAAGTTAGCGGAAAGACTCCGCACCACTTGTCTACTCTAGCCTTTCCCCCTTAACATGTCTTCACACCATTACTAACTCCAGGGCAGCTCTAGTGTAGACAAGGTGCTGGAATTTAGCTGCTGCATTGCCTAACCCTGCTCAGAGCAAGTCTAGATAAACTCAGCTCCGACACCCATGAGGAACAGATCTGCCAAGTAAGAAGCTGCACTTTTGCAGGGTTACTTTGCAGAGCAGAGCTGCACTTTAAGGAGGTGATTTGGAGTGAGTTTTTCTGAGTGTGGCACATGGCATTTGGATGGGAAAGTCCCTGAATGGGCTGAGAGGATAAGGTGTCTACAACATAAACTGTGCCTCCGAATAACAGTGGGTGCTAAATTGTGTTGGGGGCCAGGTTCTCAAAATCTGGCCTCAGAGTGCCTTGCTGAGCCAGAAGATTATTACAGCAAAGCGGTGTGGGATGCATATAACTTTGGTTTATAGCCAGGCACAGCAATTTGTACCCGGTCCACAATGTCAACCATAAAAAGTAAATAAAAGGCCATTAAATCTGGGTTACATATTACAAGTCACTTGCATCAACTGCGGAATTTATACCAGAGGAAGGGGAGAAATACCCAGGAGAGCCAGTGCTAGAGAATCCAATTGCAGGACTGAGTCCTAAATCTCTGGCCCAGGAAATGCCTGCTTCATGCCAGGGAGACTGAATGGACATTGTTCCCCTGGCTTTCCCTAGACAGTGGCCGCTGACCCATTCCTCTTCCCTCACAGTTTCTAGGAATGTGGGCAAGGGAAGCAGCTCTGGCAAAAATTCCTTTACCAAGATTTTAGAGCCGGATTCTCCTCTTAGCTCTGCCTGGCAGATCTCAGCTCTGGTATTCTGATCCCCCTTCATGCTCTGACTCTCAGTGCCTGCCCCCTCGCTCCCTGAGCAGCAGAACCTGTGTGCTTCAGTGATGGGCAGAGCCCATCCCAGCGCTGGAGGATAAGGTAGGGTTTGCCCCATAGAGATTTAGGGCTGGGTTACTCTGGTCACGGAAGGTGAGAGCCTAATCCAACCCACCCATTGAGCCTTCAGAAGTTCCTCCACAGGACAACCAAGAGGCCCATGCTCCTCTGGCTGGCAGGAGGGTG
The DNA here is from genome assembly GCF_965140285.1 of Lepidochelys kempii. Classification (NCBI taxonomy): domain Eukaryota; kingdom Metazoa; phylum Chordata; order Testudines; family Cheloniidae; genus Lepidochelys; species Lepidochelys kempii. The sequence continues at coordinate 35,222,619 of NC_136387.1, forward strand.
GGGGGCATATACAGCCTCTCTGTGCCAATGGACTCCTCTGTCAATCAGGTGGAAATACCAGCAGCAAAATCAGCTGAGCAGCATTGGAAATCCCTGTGTAAGGATCCTGCAAGGGGAGGGACTGTCTTCTTGTTCTCTCCTGGTCCATGACAGGGGGTTGCTATGTAATAACAGTAACAACAACAAAATAGAGACTCTAACAGGTCTTGTCCATCTCTCCTTTTGCTCATACGTTATAATACACTGACTTGTAATTACACGGCAGTTACAGCGGAATGCTAGAGGGTAACCCAGTTACTTCACTGTCTGGGTATAGGATTTCAGGCTAGGTACCTGTACCCAAAACTACCGTTTCACAGTTGTTGTAGTGTCATGTGTTAAGAGTGACCCTAAAAGGGTAACAACAAGTAATTCAGTCATGGAGTTCACTTGACTGTTAATAGTATCTCCATGTATTGGAAGCATAACCACACTATAACTATACACTAATTACTACAATGTAACTACAGTCACTGTATTATAAACTTCAGTGCATCTGATGAAGTGAGCTGTAGCTCACGAAAGCTTATGCTCTAATAAATTGGTTAGTCTCTAAGGTGCCACAAGTCCTCCTTTTCTGTTTGCGAATACAGACTAACACGGCTGTTACTCTGAAACCAGTGTAACTACAGTCACTATCATCAGGTGAACCCTCAGTTCTGTGATCCACTGATTTGCTTCAGATTTTAATGCGTTTCTGTGTGGGCCTTTGTCCCGGGCCGCTGAGGCCCAGTGGCCCTAATGCTTGCGGGGCGGGAACTCACCTGGAAGGCTATCGCTCTGCAGGCATCACATTGAAGGTGCTCAGGCATATGGGCAGAATAGGCTTCCTCAGCGTTGAAGCGGGGGGCCGTAGCAGAGAAGGCCGTCTCCGAGACTGGGCCCGAGTCCCCGAGGGGGTTGCTGCAGGGAGAATGCTTTCTGTCATCTGCTGCTCTTAGATCAAAAAAGGTCAGCACCAAGACAGCCGGCAGCAGTGACTTCATTTCCCCTGCTTAGAGAGCCCCTCTCAGGAAGCTACTGAGAAGGGAGAGAGGCTGAATGCGCTGAAAGGAAGCAGCAGGTCAGCAATAAGCAAACCCTTTGGCCAATGAGAAGTCACTGACACTTCACCAAGGCAGTGTCACCCTCTGCACAACCCGCTTTGTTGTAGTTTTTTTACCCAAATGAAAACCCCGTTGGTTAAGGCCCTGGTACAAACACCTGGGGGGCATTGGTGCTGCAGCTTTCCACTGTTTTCCCCTTCTTCAGTCTCAAGGCATTTATGGTGTTTGGGGGTCACTTGTGGCCATAGTTCTGCTAAATATAAAAAGAAAAGGAGGACTTGTGACACCTTAGAGACTAACCAATTTATTTGAGCATAAGCTTTCGTGAGCTACAGCTCACTTCATCGGATGCATGAAGTGAGCTGTAGCTCACGAAAGCTTATGCTCAAATAAATTGGTTAGTCTCTAAGGTGCCACAAGTACTCCTTTTCTTTTTGCGAATATAGACTAACACGGCTGTTACTCTGAAAGCTAAATATAAAGACACAGAAGCATGAAGGTGTTACAGCTGGAAGTCCTACGAGACCAACCAGACTGCTTCCCTCTTGGGCTGATGCAGGGTTGAGCTTATTAGCTAGCCTCCTGGCCAGTCTAGGGTTAAATTTCCCCAGGCCTCAGGTTTCCACCCCTTTCCTGGGAGAGTTTATTCCTCTGCCTCATTCACTAACCCCTAGGAGTGTTTTCAGCTTAATTCCACCCCCTGATCCCTAGTTCTGTCCTCCTGATAAATAATGCCACCCTAAATAATTCCACACCCCAGCTGAGATGTTGCACACTTCCAGGGTTTGCAAAGAGTTCTCAAGTTCCCACTTACAAGCTGGTCACTCTGAAATCCTTTATTCTCTCTTTTTCAATCAGCCCCCCCAACAATCCCCTGATTACTTGATTGTTCTTCCCTGCTGCATTCCCTCCACTTTCTCACCCTACGTCTCCCCAGTGCCATAGAGGAAGTGACAGCTTGTGTTGCTTTTCTAGCAGTGGTAACGAGTGGCTCACTTTCTCTTTGGCGCCAAACTTTGCCTGAGCCCAGCCCTGCGGCTCTGAATCAGTGGGAGCAGTACCTGATTAAGGCCTGCAGGGTCAGACCCCAAACGTTGCTCAGACAGTCTATGACTCCAACAGGTGAGAGATGGTTTCATTGGGGCACCTAACTACACTAGGCTCTGTGGACAGTCACAGCCTCTCCTAACAAATACTGTTCCATGACACAATGGCCTCAGCTGGGGTAGTCCATAGACTTCGCTGGAGCTGCCTGATTTACACTAGCTGGTGATTTGGCCCCTTGTGTTTTGACTGAAGCAATCAGGCAGCTGGTCGGTGTATCCTGGATTCTGTAACTATCTTCAGGGAATCCAGGCTTTATTAATTCACTGGGGGGTGGAGCTGGGCACTAAGCACAAATCCATCATAGCCCCCCACCCCCAGCTCTTCTGTCCAAACTCCCACCAGGTTCTCACATTTGTATGGCAGTTTGCTCTGCCCCCTTTGCTTTAGCTACAAGAAGCTCCCCCCACCCCACCCCCTGGACTCACTGATGTGCTCTAAAACACGGCAGGTCCCTTGCTCAGAGCTAAAAGTGCAAGGAAGGGTTAGCCCGGTGGCTGCAGGCCAGGCGCGATCAGCTGACTGGCACAATTCCTAGCTACACTAAGGAAGTTCAGACCCATCTTTGTGAAATTTCAGTCGCCTCCAGGTAAATCAGCAGATCGGAAGAGCAGACTTGCAGTTATATTGCCCTCGGGGAGAAAACCACTTAGAATCTTAAGGCTTGAAAATGTAGGGCCTGGTCCAAGCAAACATACCCCTTTCCTTCCACGCAGCACACACTGAGGGCTTGGCTCTACAGCTGGCTCAGATATACAGCGGAAAGGTCAGCCTGGCTCAGATGGGCACAAATGGAGCAGGCTGCTGGTGAATGGAAGACGGCAGGTCAGTGGCATCTGTGAAATGAGTTGGCAGGTCTCAGTACATAGATCTGCTGAGCATGGTATAACAACCCATATAGAATAGAATACAGTAGCCAAGTAAAGCACCAGGTGGCACCATTCCTGGCAGTTTCTGCTCTTTCCAGGTGGATAGATTTTATTTTTGCTTAAACCTGGGTTCCCCCCCCACCCCACCGAACCTCCCACCTGCACAGCTTTCAGTGCAGAATCAGAGCTTGCATAGCTCTGTGCCTCAGTTTTCCCATCTGCAAAATAAAAATAATATGCCACTTAATTACCTCCCGGGGCATTGTGGGGCTTAAATCATTTCTGTTTGTGCAGCCCAACAGAAAGGCAAAGAAATAATAAAAGAAGAAGGAGCGAAGCTCTCATCACGAGGAAGAGCCTGATCCTGCATATTTTGCCTACCCAAAACACCCTGTGGAGTGCAGCAATACAGAAATGCAACAAGTATCGGTTTAGCCTGGGGCTGTTGTTCCATGCAGCATTGTATTCGATTTCAAGTTTTTTTGGATTGTCTCTTAATGATGTTTTCTGTCATGGTCCAGTCCTGCAAACGGAGGTGACTTATCTTCAACTGGGGCTCCTCAAATAGACAGCTTCCAGGACCAGCCCCTTAATGGGGTCAGAGGCTGAACTGGCATAGCAGGTTGACTACCAAAGTGCCCATGGCCCATTGAAATCCACAGGAAGCTTTTCATTGGCTTCTCTGTGCTTTGGATCGGCACCTCAGTGAATCAGCCTGTACTGTACAGAAGAATTGCATTCAAGTCGAACATATCAGGAATCTGCATCAACATACTGCGCCCCCCCGTAAGGTGGGTTCCGATACAATTTCACACACATGATTAATATAATGGTTTCAAATCTCACCACTTTTATTGCCCTTTAAAAATGTATTTGTTTTATGCATGTTAGAGAAAGGTTCCTTTAGCCCCACGAGCAGGACAGGGTCCAGTATGACAGTCCCGTCCAGTCCTATCTCATTGCAGGTATAACCTCTGCATTACAAAGCAAAACAAAGTATTCAACACCAGCTATTTTGTTCAGTGTCTTCATCTTCTCAAGTGTATACAAAATTTTCCTGGAACAGGGGAAAGACACAAATACATCAAAGGGAGACAACAAGGCACTTTTAGCAGGTCCATCTGAACCTATCTTTCCAGCTTGCTGGGCAAAGCATATTCTCCGGAGCGAAGAGGGCCTGGCAGTTCAGAGCGTCAAGTGTCAC